>NC_135575.1:31297500-41297500 GCF_965152235.1 Eretmochelys imbricata | reverse complement strand
AGATTTCATGGGGGAGACCAACGTTTCTCAAATTGGGGATCCTAACCCCAAAGGGAGTTGCGGGGGAGTGGCGGGGACACAAGGTTATTTTAGGGGGGTCACGGTATTGCCACCCTTACGTCCGTGCTGCCTTCAGAGCTGGGCAGCCAGAGAGCGGTGGCTGTTGGCCGGCGCCCAGCTCTGAAGGCAGCGCCCCGCCAGCTGCAGTGCAGAAGGGTGACAATACCATACCATGCCACCCTTATTGCTGTGCTGCTGGTGGTGGTGGCTCTGCCTTCAGAGCTGGGCTCCCGGCCAGCAGCCACCGCTCTCCAGATGCCCAGCTCTGCAGGCAGCGCCGCTACCAGCAGCGGTGCAGAAGTAAGGGTAGCAGTACCGCAACCCCCCCTACGATAACTTTGTGACCACCCCACAACTCCTTTTTGGGTCAGGATCTCTGCAGTTACAACACTGTGAAATTTCAGATTTAAAAAGCTGAAATCATGAAATTTAAGATTTTAAAAATCCTATGACCGTGAAATTGACCAAAATGGACCATGAATTTGGTAGGGCTCTACTTATAGGTCTCCTTGCCTGGTAGAGCTGATCTCAAAATAAATTCAAAACATGCTATTTATACCTATATATTAATTGCTTAACAGTCAGAGACACCTAAACATTGGTTTGAGGTCTGAGAGTTGTATTCTCACCCCCAAAATTGGAAGTTTATATTTTCTCTCTATAAAAAAAGATACAAAGTACTTACTGGAGTCTAGCTGATTCCTTCAGCTACAATCTTACCTTGTACTAGTGTACTTCCTTCCCACGAATCAGAGCCATCCAAACTCCAGCAGGTACAAAATGCTGATTCAGATAAGACACTTCAGATGAAACAAGCCTTAGAGAATCTCACCTTAAATTAATGGTGAAGCTGAAAGGAAATATTTGCACATTGCAATTTATACTTCTTATCCTTATGGCTATAACAAAAAAAGGCAGATGTGGGCCTAGATTCTTTAAAGCTGGTGCAGGGAGAAGGACCGTTTGCTCCTGTCTATTAAAGTATATAGGTTAAATCCTAATTTTGGGGTCCAGGGGAATGAGGTAGCAACTCTCCCGGTTGACCAACAGGTACATTCCTGGAGATTTAAAGCAAAAAGGCAGTAATTAGTACTTAACAATAACAATTGTTTGTAAGTTTATCCATGCATTTCTGCGGGCTAGGACTGGCATACATCTGTGAGGGGAGGGTGTCATAATTCATATCAATGATATTAGGCCTCTCCCCGAACTCTGTCTGGGATCTGAGGGGTATTGTACCACTATCTCCTCCCTGCATTAGGGAGTAACCATGAGGCCTTTCTCAGCGCTTCATGTGTCTATAAACTCGCAATAAGGACACCCAATTACATTCGGAGTTATGCTGACTCTGTTTACTGACTTGAAACACACAAGGTTATCTGTTTACCCCAGCTTTCTCTTAGCCATGTATTGTTCTCTGTTAGCCAGCTCCCATGGCCCAGGCCAAGCTGTGGACTCCGGGCCTATATGAAAAGTTCTTAGCAGAAACTGTAGTTAAGATCTTACATCCATAGCAAATGGATTTTGGCCCTTCATTGACCTCCTGCAGCCCTCACAATGGTAAGGACCTGCCAATGCCATCACCTTTGACCTCCATACCCTCTCAGCAGCCTGAGGCAGAGTTTCTGTCTCAGAGGCCCTCTCTCAGGGTTTATACTATAATAAACCAGCATAAATCTTGTGAGAGTTTGGTCCTCGGTTGGTAATTGATTTTCTATTGTTGAATTAAATTATCCTGAATACCTGCTCACCACAGGTTCAAGTCATGCCTGAGCAGAAAGCCAGTAGCACAAGGCCTGTACCTCACTTGAGTCCCACTTAATTTCTGTTTTGAGAGTTCAAGTGAGATTTAAGTGTTGCATACGTTTTCTGTTGGCTTTCTCTGCAGGAATGAATTTCACCCTAATGTGAATAAGGACTGCAGTCAGGTTTTTATTCTGTGTTAGAGAATGATCTTGTATTTTATTTGATTGGAGAGTGCATATATTGTGCTCTTGGTGCTGTTTTTGTTTTGTTTTTTCGTAAAGGTAAAGGAATAGGAGAGAAACCTTCAAAAGCTTTTCTATTATATATAAGAATACGTACCTTTATAGTATGTTCCTGAGCCACTGATTTTGTATGTGGTTGAATTTTTGTTTTGTTTTCCTTATTCAACTATGTAATTAAATTAAAATACTTCTCTGTCTTAGATAGTAAACCCAGCTCTCATTTGACGGATCTCATGTGATGGATCTCATTTTAAACTTTAATTGAAACATTACAATGATAGAATCTTGCTGGGATGTGTGAAATAAGAACCCAGTGCAGAAGAGTCTCCTTTATTTTAAATTCACCAAGGCATAAAGAATACTAACCTTAGTGACCTAAAATCAAGTGCAGTGATTTTTTAAACATTTCTGGATCATAAAGCTCTGAGTAATTTACTGTGACTTTTCAGAAATTGCTGCTAAAAAAACCCTCTCTGGCTGTACTTTCATTTTGGGTCTCTGTATAAAGATTCCATTTATACAAGTTTCAAATGCACTTATGTGCAAATGGCACTTTCTCCTCTTTGGTGTTTTTTTGGATTGAGTGGGGCTAGAGAGGGAGATATTGCCTTGAGCATTTCCTTTTCTTCAATGCCTTGTCTGGAAAGACAATGGTACACTGTATTTGTTTTAATACATCTTTGTATGTTGTGCAGAGTAATTTAATACTGCTATTTGTGAAGAATGCTTTGGTCTGCATTGCTGCAGGCTGAGAAAATTATGCTTTCAAATTTTGATGCAAAAGGGTACATTGCTATTTTTAGTCACCATATTGCAAGGTTTCAAATATATAGCCATAAGAATTATTTTAGTATTTAAACATTTGTGATAAAATTTTGATAAAAGCTTATGATAATAGGAGACTAAGGAAAATACAAAATATCTAAGGAAAAATGTAGTTAATGTTTCAGATGCTCGCACTGGGTTATTCATAGACTAATAGATTTGAAGGCCAGAAGGGACCATTATGATCATATAGTTTGACCTTTGCTGTAACACGGGCTATAGAATTTTGGCTATCTTGTGTAATGAAATCAATAGGGAATTCTGCTTTGTGGCCAACTGAAAGTGTCACTTTAGTTATTTAGGCCCTGATCCTGCAAAGACTTATTCACAAGTTTTACTTTTTATATTGTGAGAAATCACATTGAAATCAAAAGGTTACTCCTAGTGCATAAAGTTAAGCACTTGTTGAGTCTCTGCATAAAAATTCTTTGCAAGACATACAAACACATAACCAAAGGAGTAATTTCATTGATGTGAGTGGTACCCATAGAAGTAAAGGCACTCATGTACACTAATATTTACAAGACATGGTCCTTATTTAGCACCATACTGTAAATGTGCATGTTGTATGTGCCAAGACACATGAATAGATTACAGAATAATGTAAATCAAGAATCCTACAGAATGATGACAGACCATGGTGGAGAAAGGATTTTTAATGTAGTTACTCTGTAACTACTTTATACACACAAATATATTATTATATGCCATTTATCAGTATTGATTCAGGTCATATTGGAGAGAGAGAGAATGTGTGTAAAATCTATCAGTATCTGTTCATATTATATCATATTTTATCTATCAATATTTAATTCAGGTCATAATACAGATCATATATTTGAAATCAATCAGCATTTAATATAGGTCATACTGTGCAAATTACCAAATAGTGTCTCAGCCTTCAAGGCTAATATGATATAATCACACAAGTTAGCTCTCATTAGCCTGAAGTTTAAGAGTATAATTAAATATGGTATAATTTTAGCTATCATTTATTAGAAAATGAAATGGACGAGTTAGATTTAATGAAAAATGAAAATGATAGCACACTGCCTATAATATAGTTTTTCATGCCTGTTTGGCCAATGTACATGGCAGAGGGGCATTGCTGGCCATCATATGCCATCATGTGCCAGCAATGCCCCTGTGCCATGTACATTGGCCAAACTGGACAGTATCTACGTAAAAGAATAAATGGACACAAATCAGATGTCAAGAATTATAACATTCAAAAACCAGTTGGAGAACACGTCAATCTCTTTGGTCACTCGACTACAGACCTAAAAGTGGCAATTCTTCAACAAAAAAACTTCAAAAACAGACTCCAATGAGAGACTCCTGAATTGGAATGAATTTGCAAACTGGATACAATTAACTTAGGTTTGAATAAAGACTGGGAGTGGATGGGTCATTACACAAAGTAAAACTATTTCCCCATGTTTATTCCCTGCCCCTTCCGCTCCCCCCCCCCCCACTGCTCGTCAGACGTTCTTGTCAACTGCTGGAAACGGCCCACCTTGATTATCACTACAAAAGGTTTCCCCCCTCCCCCGCTCTCCTGCTGGTAATAGCTCACCTTACCTGATCACTCTCATTACAGTGTGTATGGTAACACCCATTGTTTCATGTTCTCTGTGTATATAAATCTCCCCACTGTATTTTCCACTGAATGCATCCGATGAAGTGAGCTGTAGCTCACGAAAGCTTATGCTCAAATAAATTTGTTAGTCTCTAAGGTGCCACAAGTCCTCCTTTTTTTTTTGCGAATACACGGCTGCTACTCTGAAACCTGAGAGCTGAATGGGGCCCAAGTTGGTTCCAAATTGTGGCCTGTCCAGTGTAGTGATGCCAGGGCATAAGGCACCCCCTTATGCCCTGGCGTTGACTACCTACATGGCTCAGAGCATGGGAGGGAACATTTATTTTGCAGAGATGCTATGTACTGCCATGCATGCAGATGGGTGGGAGTGGATGGAATGGGGCATAGGCTGGGTAGAGCCATAGCCAGCACAATAGTTCCAGCCAGGGGTATAATGGGGGCTGAGAGCCAATCAACCAAATGGTAAACCTGGTATATGATGGAAACACCCCAACAGCACCCCTAGTTCCAGCACCTATGGTTCCAGCAGCTGGGGAATGTAACTTACTCCCTTCCTAGAGCAAAGAGGGAACCCGGAGGATGTGACTCCCTGATCTCCCAGACTCTTGGGGCAGTACAACAGCAAACTGTCCCTTACTCTGGGCTTGAGGCAAAACCACAACTGAGCCCAAATCATGCATGATGCAGAAAGTTCTCAACTCCTATTGGTTTCAGTAAGAGTTGAGGTTGTGCATCACCTCCAAGAATCATATTGAAAAATGCATATTACTTGCCTAATCCCTTAATCAATCTTGCAGATTGATCCACAAGGGCACAAGGGTCCTCCCGCTCTGATCAGCTTCCACGATCAGGGCCTTAGTCCTTTACTATTAATCATTCTGAGGAAATATGAGCAATGATGTGCATCCAAGGGATTTGGTGTTTTTTACATTGGAAGACCCAGACATTAAAATGGAACATATGACATAACTGAAGCATGTGGAGACCAAAGGGTAGGGCCAAGTCATGAGAATGTCAACAGTTCTTGGAAGTGCAGCACAGAATCTCACCTTCACTATTTATCCTCTCCTCAATGTCCTGGGACCCTGGCAACCCAGCAGTAACCAGACCAAGTTTAGAAGTATCAGAATCTTCATGTATGACCCAAGTAATATCTGAACCAAGGGTTTATATTGCTCCTCTCTAATAATTTGATGTCACTCAAATGAAGCATGTTTTCAGGCAAAATAGTACTAAGCATCTTTCTTTTGGGAAGCAATTATGTCCTGTCAGTTGTCATCATGGCTGTCAGTCTTGTAGTTTGTATGGATTGTGTGACAGAGTTTGAAGCAGATAGTATTCACAATCCCACTTTACATTCAAGTAGAAGATTTACGGTCACTAAGCCAGTTCCTCTTATGTGTCCTGTGCTACGGGAGACAAAGACGCTCTTTCCTCTTTCTTAGACAGTGGACAAACAACATGGCTAAGGGTTTAGAGGGGGATTTTCAAAAGCACCGGAAGGCGTTAGGTGCCCAACTCCTATTGGCATTAAATGGGGGTCAGGTGTCTAACACCCATACATGCTTTTGAAAATTCTACCCTTAGATTCAGTGAAATATCACAATAGTCACATCGCTGATTTCTGCATTTGCTAATTTCTCTGTAGGAAAGCAGAAGAATATTAAAAGCGACTCAGTAATGGACAAGGAAACAAGACTGTCCTACCATTTCTGTAAGATCCTAAGTGAATTTTTAAAGTTGAGAATGCAGCTGGCAACATGTAATCAGATTTCAGGTAAATGCTTCACTAGACATGCTGCCAATGGTCCAGCTGCAAACATTTGGGCTCCATGTCATCCATGTCAACAGATTGGAGAGAAGCTTGTGTAAGACCAAATCTGAAAATGACAAAGGCTGATATAAGCACAGGGCCAATACAAGAGAGGAATTGCCATAATGGATCAGACCAGTAGTCCATCTAATTTTGTACATTGCAACCAACAGTGATTAAGGGCTTTAAAGGAGCTGTAAGAAATCCTGCAGAAGGAAATTACTTGATAACTTGCCCCCAAAGAAATTTCCATCGTAACCCCCAACAGTTAGAAGTTAGCTTATATCCCTGCCAAAGCTCTTGTTTACTTTTCATGATTACTATCATAATTGTTGAAATAAATGTCACATACCAACAAATCTGTGATAAATGTCAAATACCTATAAATGCTGAGTTTTTTATTTGAAAATCAGGAAACCTACAGTGGGGAACTGGGGAAAGTGAGAGTCATAAAATGTTTCCATTAGAAGTGGGAGAGTGGACCTAATTAAAATGAATAAATCAGTGAATGAAGTGTAATTTTCTTAAAGCAGCTTTGTTCAAACACAGGAAAGTACTGAAAAGAGAGGTAAAGTGCCCTTTATGAATCCATTTAACGTTTTGGAACATTATTTCAATCTATGGCTCTAGAATCCGCTGTAGCAGTTCTTGGTTAATTCCTTTCTCTTGCTTCTTTATGAGCACGTCATTTTAAAAGTCGCTTCTCCAAGCTGGGGACATCACCAGTCCTCTTTGTGTTAGCAATAGACTGGGTGATGAAGTGGGCAACAAAAGGAATTGTGGATGGTGTAAAATGGGTTAGCAGAAATGCGTTGGCAAAGTGAAGACTGTATAACAACATTGCTTTACTAAGTATGACATGGGATAGAATGATTGCCCTTACATCAGAGGTAGAATAGGAAGCAGCAGAAAATGGATTGAAAGTAAATGCAGAGAAAACCAAGATTCTGAAGAAAGGAAACTGGAAAACAGATGCAAAGGCATATGTGGATGGAAAAGAAATTGAACAGGTAGAAGAGCTCTGCTACCCGGGGAGTGTGATGACATTTGAAGGTGGCTGTAACAAAGATATTCATACAAGAGTAGGAAAACAAACACCACTTTTCGAAGGATGAACAACTCCGGTCAAATAGGGGTCTCCACACCAAACTAAAGGTCAGATTATCCCATGAGATTGTACTGAGCATGTTCCTGTATGGAGCAGAGATCTGACTGATGACAGTGGCTAACTAAGGCTGAGGAAGATATCACACATTTCATGGAAAGGAGAAACAAAAAATGTGAAAGTAAGGGTGCTGACAGAGCAGGACATGTTAGAAACTATCATGAAAGAAAGAAGGCTCAGGTGGCTGAGAGCACCCAAGAGAGAAAGGAGAAAATGAGGAAGACAAAGGAAGATCTGGCAAAGGACAATGACAGAGGATATTGAATGCGCTGGCATCACCGCGGAAGAAGTACCACAACTAATGAGTGACTGTAATCAGTGGAGGAAGTGGACTGCCTGGTGTGTCAGTGGCATAAGAGGAATTAAGGTCCAAGGTAAGGTAAGGTATTTGCAAAGGATCCAAAAGGAATTAGGTGCCCAACTTCCACTGGATCTTTTTTCCAATGGAAAAAAGTCCAAGGGTAAGATTTTGTGCTGCACTTCTCAGAGCTTCAGCAAAGAACTCGCAGCCCCCAGGAAAAGGAGGCTAAAGTGACTTTAAGCCACCCTTACCCCTTCTAGGTTCTGGACTGGAGTAGCCCCCAGTATAATTTAGACATCCTTGGAGAGCTGCCCGAGTTACTCTAGCCTGTTTCTGGCTACCTATGGGCAGCAGCATTGCAAAAAATCTCTGCAGTGCTACTTCCGGTAGCTCCACCCCCTTCCCACCTGTGACAGAACCCCCTTACTCTCACACTGGGATTTCCATGGGGGTTCCCAAAAGACAGCCTGTGCATCAGGAATGTATGAAAAATTCCACTTTGATGAAATCCCACTTTCCCACAAAAAGGTTTTTCATAAAAAAACAAACAAACAAACAAACAAAAAAAACCAAAACCAAGCCAACATTTGACCAGCTTGTATGTGGATAAAGGTAAACAACCCATACAAAATATCAAATCAGACAAAGGATGGTGTTTTACAACGAGGTCATTGTAATCTGGTTGTCTAAAAAGCATGCCTCATAAAAGAGCCTTTCTGTGTGCTTCCATCTTGCTATGCAAAAATGTTCAGATGACAGCAAAAATATAGGCCTTGCTAATGATAAAAGATTCAAATTAGTACCATGACTGAATGTTTTTTATTATTTCTGTTAATGATAAAAGGATAATGCCCAAATATTCTTCAAAACTTTTAACATTTTTTCCTCATTGCTCTTGAGAATAACGCCTTTGGAACTATGTTGCTGTGGTGTCTTTTGGTCTTTACAAGAAACCACACTGACATAGCTGGGTTCCACACAACTGAACTATTTAAAAGGATAGTACCCAATTCCAGTACACTACAGTTATCTTAGCAAAATATACCCCCACACCTACGCTTCGTACAAGAGTCATGTTTTATTATGGGCCTAGTTTTGCAGCCTAATGCTGCATGAATTGGGTGTTTAAAGAATGAAGAATCAGACGTGTATAGTGTCTATTTTTTTTTTAACTGGGCTTAAAATTGATCTCTCCTTCAATCTGCCACCTGAATTGTGCATCTCTGAAAATTTGGTTTGGGTGTGTATTATCTTTGCATGAATCTTAAGTGGCTATGAATCCTCCATGGTGCAGCAAAGGCAGGGCACTATCAGGTCAAATCCATTCACTAATATTAGGGTGCTATTGTACCTTCTAACCACAAAGTTGTATTGGAGGCAGTATAAAGTCACAAAGCCCAGGGGAGAGTTCGGGGGAGCTTGGAGCTCCCCAGAACACAGGGGGAGCATATCCGCTGCTCAGTTTTTTGAGAAGGTGAAGCATGTGCCCTGCTTCCTTCCTGCCCCTTTTGTGGTGGCTAGTGCTGATTTCCTCACAGACTCTTTGTATTCAGATGATCTCTAGAACTATAATGACTGCTAGGGCCTATATGGGGGGATGCACCTCTCTAACTTCCCTCTGGCTCCTCACCCATGAAGGGGACAGCTGGCCCTTAGATTTTGTAGAAACAAACAAGCCTCTACATAATCTATCAATAAACATGTTTCCAAACCTTTGAGGTTGTTGTTAAAAACATGTTTTTAAAGAGGAAAACCCCCAACAACAACAAATAAATCTGCCCCCGACAATGTTTGCGACCTAGTATCTGCCTGCCTCCTGATGGACAAATTTATTTATTGTACTCGACATTATGGTATTTGAGTGCCTCAGGTTTATGTAAGAGAATCTGAAAATGTAACTGTCTAAAGCCCCTGAACTTGCTAGTCTAATATTCTTTCCAATCACATTTCCATGCCATTATCATAAGCAGCCAGTGTATGGCACCATGTGGAGAAAATACCAATAATTACACCACTTCTTTAATATTCATAAAAGGCTAGCGTGTCCCTAGTGCTAATACAACCACACATGGAAGTCGGGGGAATACGCTACCCCCAAACCTGGATCTTTATTCTGAGTCCTGTGTATACTGTACAAACCGTGCTCCAGCTGGTGCCGCCAGGGCACAAATGGGCAAGTATGAAGCATCTCCTATCATGGACTCCTGTGCCCATGCAAAAATCCACAGACTTTATCTGATATTAGCTGGCACTATTATGTTTTTGTTTGTTGTTTTTAAAGAGCATGTTCAATAGCACTTTTCTTGAATTGCACTTAGCAACCTTGGCCATAATCCTGCACCTGTCCAGAGCTGACCTGCACCTGTCCTATTGACATAAGCAACTCCGACACAAAACTTAATTCCCAGTTCATGCATATGTGACCCAAACCACGTCAACTCTGCCCTTAAATTTGTGTTACTGTTTTAGAGCACATTTAAGTCAATAGCTGTTTTTCCTTTGACTTAAATGGCATTTGGATTTGGCTCTTTTATAAATTTGGGGAAAGGAATAGGTGTGTATATTGCTTGTTTTGTAGTATTAAATTTGATTGCCATGATTTCCTCCCCCCAACTTTTGGTAGCTCTGGAATATAGGTAAGCATTTGACACTTAAAATTTAATTCTTTATTGCTTATTAATTAATAATGTTGATTGCCAGATTAGTAGAACTTTAACCCGTTAGCAGCTGGTGGTAATCCTTTTGTGAAGATTGTTCATAATTTTTGTTTCAAAGCCAAAATTCTAATAAACCCTACTGTACACAAGAGTGTGCAAAATCTACTGATTTCTGACTATTGGAGCTTAGAGAGTACTCTGTTTTCAAGTTCGAGGTGGCGAAAACTCATAAGGACATATTCCTACTTTTCAAAAAAGACTCCTTTTTGAGTACTTTGAATTGAAACGTTATTTTAAACTTCTGAAAATCTACCATATAGATACCATAAGAGCATAAATCTATACCTATTACAGTTGTGTCTTAGCAACTTTTTCCGCATGCTTCCCCCGAAAAGTTAAGATCAGCTGAGGTGCCTGAGCTGGAAATCCCCTGCTACAATCTGGAAGATGATCTGTGAGAGTATTCTTTGTGAGGGGCCCCCAGCTTCGAAATGTATTCTTGCCGTGGGCTGCTACAGCCTGGAGTTGTTAACTTTGGTCACATGGAAAGACTATCTTCTTTCTCTACTTTTTGAGGGAGAGGACAGTGACTTAAACTTGCTGGTGAAATCAGGGTGATGGGGATAGTCCTGAATACCGTGTAATTATGTGTCTTGATTACATACATTCTAGTTAACTCATTTGTCCATCTCTGAATACCAGCTGGCGCACATGTATATCTTTACATGGTAGCTCCCAGGATCGGTATCCGTTTAATAATAGTAATTATTTGCTATTTCTCTTTGTCTCTTAAAAATTTCCTATGACTTCAGCATGGCCATGATTTCACCCACTGGCTTTACAAACGTATCCTATGCTTGAGCTAGCAGACCAAATAGTACACATGACAATTTGAAGGTGTACCCTGTAATGGGAAAACAGATTTAAAAATCATGTGACTAACAAAAATTTTTAAAGTGGTAATTTTTATTTAATTAGGATGTGCCAGATTTGATACCTTTGTACTGAGTAGAACCTTGCAGTTCCATTACTTTGAATGCAAATACTTGAGGAGTAAAGTAATAAGCATGAGTAAGGATTTCAGAATCTGGCCTGAAATAACTACTCTAGTTATGAAATCTTACTGAAAACAAAACCAACCTCCCAGATCCTTCTCCTAATCTATAATACACACAAAAATGTTCAGTGTAGAGTTAAGAATATTCAGATGTTCGAGAGTGAATCTTTTCACAAAATTCACTCAAGTTTGAAACAGAGGATAAATGTTGCAAATCCTCAAACCTGTACAATCAGCTCCAGTGTGTTCCACCTTATGTTCTAATTAGTTGTGCCATTGTGCTCCGCCATCCACTTCACATAGTTTGTTCTTGAGGCTATGCAAAGCTAGTACAAAAAGTAAAATGAAGAACTGTGAATATTAAGAGAAAATCATGCTGTGAAATTAGTTAACTAAAACACCTATAACAGCCTAAAAAGAAAATGCCTTTGTCAAAAGGTTAAAAATTACAATAGGATCTTCTGAGACTGTTACTTCCTTTTCTATATTATTTATCAGACTTGTTTGAGCTTTTTTAAAATTAGCTGTTAAAACTAACCCTGACAATGGGATTGCAATGAAAGGCATAGGAAAAACTTCAAATCAGTTTTGTTCAGTAATTGCTTGGGCAGGATACCCCGGTGATCAGAAGAATACTTTTATGATTGAGATGCTTCATCTTGGAGTGCAGATCTAGTGTAAAAAATTAAAAACATAAATTAGTTGGATAGGAAAAAAGCAAACTGCGTTTCCAATTATCTTGGTCAAGGCCAGTTATTGCAGAGAAGGCTATGTTTATAGAAAGCATGTGGGAAGTAGAAAAGTGAAGGGTTTTAGTAAATCTTAAGGTTGCATAAATGAATTTGATAAAAATCGACATTTTCCTAGGAAGTTGTAATGTTTCAAAAAGCTACATTTATTTTAAAAAAAACCCAAACATGCAAAGTTCAATTTAAAGCAGTTTTTACATCTCAAATGGTATTACATGTCCTATTTTCATCATGATAAAACAAATCAATTTCTCCTGGTATTTAGAAAACATTGTTTAGCTCCCACCACACTTTAAAAAGCTGAAGAATAAAATGCCGGCAGGGGAACATTAAAGGAAAACATTCCTTCATATAACCTATGGTTCATCTATTATTAATATATAATAATATATTATATATATATAATAATATATACTAAGAAAGCAGGATTTTTGGAGACTAAGCTTTACAAGTGGGAAGAGCAGAATGCACTGTGTAGTCAGGTAAAGATTAGCAATGAATTCAAGGACAAAATAAAATACGTTTTGAAATATTTGAATAATTTTGCAATGATCTCTCATTTTTAATTGCCTCTTTCTAAACAAAGCCCAGCCATAGTAATGTCTAATACTGAACGAGAGGGAGGTTCTAGTAATGCTTCCTTCCATCTAGAGTGGATTGTTTTAGAAACATTACACACAATTCCCAGTCATAAGTCTGCTTATTGTGTTAATACGAGGGCTGGGAAACTTTTTTCCCCATTTAAACTCTTTAGTTGATGGTTTCTGACTAATTTTTTTTTATAGAACATCTGTTGTCCACAGAAAAATTTGACTTTTTGTGGAAAAAATGAACACCGAATGAAAATGTTTGATTTGGAAGTGCCACTGCAGTGCCCAATGGGAGTTGTAGTTTTTGTGTCTCATGACCCTATATCATCTATGGATGAGGCTTCCCAGCCAGACTATATCTCTCATGATGCACTGTGGTGGCTCAGCAAGAGGTGAGATTGTAATGTTTCATCAAAGATGTTACCTGGCTAGGAAGCCTGGTCCATAGAGGAGAAAGGGGCGGGGTGGGGCTTTGAAGCACACAAACTACAGCTTGCCCAATGCTTTTCACTTTTTAAGGAGGTGGAAAGAATCCACCCCCAAACCAAAACAGATAGGGGAGAACAAAATGGATAGAAAGAGAAACTGTAAGAACTGCAATGCAAATTACATTAATTTGTATGACTCTAGTGGGGCTAAGTGCTGTTATTGGTAGGTAATAAATAATGGAGAGTGACAGTACCACTAATTTCTTTTGCACTAACCTACCATTATCCTACCAAACCTCCCTTTTAAGGAAACGTTCCACCAGAAGTCTATGAGAGTATTTCCGTCTTTTCTGCTTAGGCTACCAGTAAGATAGTGATTTCTGTTGTTGACTTCTGCCTCAGCTAAGAACTGGGCAAAGATTACCAACTGCACATTGGGCCAGGGCAGAAAAGTTTAATAGTAGCTCAAGCCTGGAAGAAGGATACTCTAGTTGGGAGGAAAATACAGGAAGGAAGCTTCAGCGCCGCACTTCCAAGAGAGATCAATCCTGGTTTTGAAGTAGAGAGGACCTCTGGGTAAGCTGGCTTCCTCAGGTAGATATCCAACAAACAGCCAAGGCTATGAAGGAGAGTGTGTGTGTGTGTGTGTGTGTGTGCACGCATGCGGCTGTGTGCGTGTACATACATGTACACACTCTCTCTCACACACACTTTTCATTTCAGAAATGCTACAGGACTCTTAAATTAGCGACAGAAGTTTAAAACACCAAAGCCAAGATTTCCAAAGGACCCCATTGAATTTGGATATTAATCCCTTAGGGATCTTTGACAAATCCCATCTTGAAAGCTCTCTCTCTTCCTCTCCTCAAGCCACAAAAACTTACAAAAATATCCAGATTGAATTACTGGCGGCAGCTATGGAACTCAGAACTGTACTGAAAATGGAGATTGGCTTTGTCAGTAAACAGAACTTCCTTTGTCTCCTCAGTTGGCTTGCTGTCATGGTCATTAGATATGGTCCTTAGATCATAGCTAAGGCAGTAGGATATTTGGAAAAGTTTACACTGCTGTTGGTGGTGCTTCAATTTTATAACTATTCTGTTAATCAGTAGTGATCCAGGACTGTCAATATACATTCATTTATATATATAAGCTATGAGTTAGCTTTATAAATTAAAGGCAAAACAGGTACCTCCATAGACTTGAGCTCTCCTAGCCAGCTCATAAATTATTTCCATTAAGGAATGAAAGACACCAGAGAAATAAATTCAAATATTTTACAATAATAAATGATAATTTATGGAGAGAATGACTCCACAAAATCATGATATGTGAGTTGTATTAATAAGTACTACATAGGTAATTAGGGTCAGTACTTAGCAGCTAGCTAAACAGGACAGGTGCTCAAAGTCTGGGGAAAAGGACAAAGAGTTTGACAGTTTGCTAAGTCACCCACACAGCTAACCAGAGGAAACCATCACACGCACAAAAAAGATCATGACAGTGACAGAAGAGACTTGACATTGGCAGTACTAGAAAGAAGTAAAATTATTATTATTGGAATATTAAATGAAATAAGTGTCATTTAACAGTTATATTACAGCAGTTCCTAGTGGTCTCAACTCCCTTTAAATCAACCATGTTGGGGCTCAGGCACTGTACAAACATATAATAAATAACTATCACTGACCAAAAGAGCTTATATGCTAAAATACACACTGATGAAGTGCCAGGTACATTCATCAACAATAAGCCAACAAGCATAGTGGCTATATATTATAATAAAATAAATAAATAAATAAATAATAGTGTTTTGCACTAAGATGCAAAATAAGGAGAATATGATTCACTTAACTGCATATTGTTAGTTATTATTTGTTTTGTGGTAGCACCCAGTAGCCGCAGTCATGGACCAGGGCCACTTAGTGCTAGGGGCCATACAAACAATAGAAAAAAAGATGGTCCTTGTCCCACAGAACTTACAATCGAAATGCAGCCTTAGAATGTTTCTCTGAGGAAGGGAAGTATTTTTATACCTGTTTTACAGAGGGAC
The DNA here is from genome assembly GCF_965152235.1 of Eretmochelys imbricata. NCBI lineage: Eukaryota > Metazoa > Chordata > Testudines > Cheloniidae > Eretmochelys > Eretmochelys imbricata. The sequence goes on along the minus strand of NC_135575.1, from coordinate 41,282,214 downwards.
ACATCATGGCAAAAAGAATTTAAGTGAATTGCCCAATATCACTGAGGGCATTCTCACAAAGACTCCCATTGACTTCAATGGGCTTTGGATCAGACCCATAGCTATCCACTGGTGGAGCTGGGAACAAAAACATTGATTTCTGACTCACAATCACCTGCTCGACCCTCTAGAAGAAAAGCATCCTTTGAAAAATTAAATTTACTACATCAAATTGTTGCATATTGAGGCCTGGATTTGTAAGGGAACTTAGGTGTTGCAACACCTACCTTTTAGGCACCCAGAAAATCACTGGAATCTACAAACCCCAGGTTAGGTGCCTAAGGCTCCGATGCTTAATTTGTGCCAGGGCTTGCCAAGGGTGAGCCCTGGCACCGCTAGGCATGGTAGTTCATTGCCCTGGCACCCCTGAGCTTGCTGCATCAGTTATGAATGTAAAAAAACCTGCTTGAGCGCCAGCAGCTAATTGCTTGAGCCCTGGAACCTCTTTCACTACAAATTAAGCTCCCTATACATTGAATGTGGAGAGAGAGAGAGTTGCCTGAAAAATGAGAGCCACAAAAGCCAACATGCTAGGTGGGGAGCTGATTAAAACTAGTCAATAGCAGATGCTGAGGAAAGGGGTATGTTCTAAGCCCAACACTTGAGTGGTGCTGGAATGCTTCAGAACGGAGTTCCAGCATTTTTTATGAGCAACAGAATAGCATACTAGTACTATTCACAAGGGCTCAATGAAGAGGGGGTGGGAGGAGAGCTTTACTCTTGCACAGGCAGAACAAGTGTAGTACTAGGTGTATAGTGACCTCCTTACCCTGTCTTTTGCTGCCAATGATCAAGTTGACCCAGACCAGTGTCAGCAGGGCTCTAACGGAGAAGTGAGATCCAGCACCCTTTTTCGAACTCAAAGCACTATCTAGCCCCGCCCCACTCAGTAAGTTAGGTACCTAAGTCTAGGCTGGAAGGAGGCACCTGTCTCCACTGGTCTGCTTATGATCCGTAGTCAGAAACCCTCTCATGGAGTCTGGTGGCTAAGACATTTCTTGTGAGAATGATGGCAGCACGTACCCTATGCCACACAAAACAGCTAGGGTGGAGGAGGACTCCCACTCTCTTATAACCTTTAGCCCAGTGGTTAGAACACTCACAAAGGATGTGGGAGACCCCAGGTCAATTTCCCCTTCTGCCTGATGTGTACAAGGGATTTGAAGAAGTGTTCCACACCTCTCAGGTGAGTGCCTAAGCCTCTTCGCTGTAGAGTCATTCTCACTCTTTCTCTGGCCCCCTTAAAAATGTTATACCAATAAAATAAAAACCAGCAGGATCTTATTAAAGGGAAAAAGGCAAAATACCACATTTACTGTAAATACAGAAAGAATCATAGTAAGCAGTTAGTTATAGTTATAACATTCCATTCAATCTCATATTTATTCACACATTCATTCATACAAACATACACACACACACACACACACACACACACACAGGTTCTGCAAGGTTGTTATCATAGTTACCAGCCTTAGAATTGCTCATGCCAAGCCACTGGCCAGGTGGCCTGGACATGAGGAGGGAGCAGGGCCTTGTCAGATGCTCATCTGATGCTCCTGGAAGTTGGTTTGCAGAATCAGACCCCAAAGTTCTCACTTTTTAGAGTCTATTTTTATAGGAATTTCTTCCTATGCCAGTCTATGGGAATTGCTTCATCATGCTGTTGCTGAATCAATCAGCAGATAGCACATTCCTAACGGCTCCAAGATGTTATCTTGTTCTTTGGTTCTCCCATTCTTGAGGCTGTTGGGTGGATTCCAGTCTGCCCTCCGGGGCGGGGTCCTCTGGTTATTTCCACTTGACGCCTTCTTCAGCCGATGGACACTGGATTCTTAGGCTGGCACCTCCCTGATCATTCAGTTATTATCCACACCAAGCATCCATCCACATACATCCTCTATCTCTATTTTAATCACAATTGTTGATACAACAAAAGGGCATGAAAGTCTCTGGGTGCTGTTTCTGTTGTTAGAGTATTGCTTTGAGTCTCTCTCTCTGTGAATTGCTTTGAGAATAGACTCTGTCTTAGAATGTACTAACACAATTAGCAGCTTGCAAGTTTCAGACATAGAGGGAGAGAAACAGTACCAAAAACCAAGAGACCTCTTAATTAGTAATACCCTGGAATTTAAACTCTGGGGAATCAAACTCATTTGTGATTTTAATACAGAACTTCTTTAATATGATCCAACAAGGTGAGTGCCTAAGCCTCTTCGCTGTAGAGTCATTCTCACTCTTTCTCTGGCCCCCTTAATATTTAATTTTTTAATACAAAGTGGAATGGCTTCAACAAGAGAGCCCCATATCAGTATATCCCATAGTTCAGTGTTTAGGGCACTCACCTGAGAGGTGGGAAACCCTTGTTGAAATACCTTCTCCTCATCAGGCAGAGAAGTACCCCAACCACTGCACTAAAGGTTATGAAGGATGCCTCCTCCCTCCCCCTGGCCATACTCTGTGGAGTGACACATGCTCTGAGCACACCTACTAGAATGGGACCTGCAGGATAAAGAGGCGGGGCAACTTCTATCTTCACCTGCTTTGATTATTGTGCTGGGGCTTAGGTGTAAGACAGTTGTCCTGAGGCACAAACATAGGTACCCAGAGGACTTTTACAGCAAAAAACGTAGGTGCCAAGTAAATTTAGGTACCTATGTAGCTAGGCAGTGGCTAAGCGGAGGTTTTTTTGGGATAACAACAGCCCCTAAATCCCCTTTGTGTATCTATGCCAGAATCACTCTCAATGTGCCCACTTGAATTTTCTCAAGAAAGGCTTAATTTTTATTTAAACAGAAGAAAACAGATTTGATGGAGTTTAGCAAGCACTAAGCCAGTCTAACCACTTAGCAGCCAGCATTGTTCTGTAATGCTTCCCTGCTCTATCTCCAGACAAAGCCATACTGAGACTAATAAAATAAAATGGATATAGCCGCAGACTATCACGAGCTGCAATATATCATCTTACAGAAAAGGCATCCTCGGGGTGATGATGAAAGACTCCTGCAGGTTAGGTTCATTGGACCCAAACTTCTTTGGTTATTTTCCCAACTGCTCTGTTCTTACCTGGAGGTTTTACTTAATAAACCAAATAAAAAGCAAACCTTATGGACACAGGCCTAAAGCCAGATTTTAGTCTTGGCTACACTGGTGTAAATTCAGAGTAAATCCATTGGTGTAAATGCAAAGTAAATCCACACAGATACTCCAGATTTACAACAGAATAAATGAAATCAGAATCTAAACCTCTAGTATTTCATCTGAAACTTACATTATTTAAAATGGATTATAACTGCAGTAGGGAAATCCACATGTCAGTATTTTAATGATTATGATTGACTATTTAGCATGTTTTATTCAGACAAACCCCAGAGCACTATACACAGTTCACAAACTGATTTATAAATTAAATGTATATACATAAAGTATAACAATCATTTCACCTGTCACTCAAAAGCAGCTACCACTGAGATGAAACAAAACGGGACCAAGAACATTTCATAACCATTTATTATAGGAAGTGAAGGAGAAATACCAAGTCCAGTTGAAACTGCATTAGGAATCTTAGGTAGGTAGAACAATTACCCAAATGGAAACGTATCTAGGACATTAGAAGTAGCTTGTCATTCTAATCACTTAGCTCAAGGGACAGTCAAAGTGTAACCTAAAAAGCTTATGCCATGCATAATGATTTTCTTTTTCATGTATGTGAGATGACTATGAGTAGAACTGGTGAGGAAATTATATTTTTCCCCACAAAAATATTCACTGAAAACATTTTATTGTTTTTTGTTGAAAATTTGCTTCAATTTTTGTTTTTGTTTTTTTCAACCCACCCAAACATTGAAAAAAAGATGGTTCTTATGGCATTTTAAGCCCCCCCCCTTTCAGTTTTCATGATTTTATTCAAAACACCCCTTTTTGATGAAAATGGAAATTTTATGAAAATTTCCATTTAAACAAAAAACCTATATTCCACTGAAAAAATTATTCAATGAGAAATTTTTGACCATCTCTCAATAGGAGTCTCTTTTTAAGTACACTCTGAGGAATACACAATCAGCTCTGAAAACATCCCTTTCTATGAAAAAGGAGTGAAGTCTAAAATTGGAACACAAGAATAAGTGACTTGTTAGTTCTGTCATTTTTCTATGTAACACCAATGTTTGTATTTTTTATAACAGGGTTTGTTCATATTTTGTTTTGTTATAAAAGAGAAAAGATACAGTATACCATGTAATTATAATTCTTTTGATTAGTAAATAGATAAGTGCTGAATCAGACAATAGGATAAAACTATAGATTTACGAGAAACAACAGATTCAGAAAAAAAATTAGATAATTATCCAGAAAATCTCCTATGAAGCAGGACTTCTCACTACACCACTCTCAGTAACATCTGACTTAACTTGTCCTGGAACAGCTGCAGATTACAATCTTCCATGATTGTCCTCATGGCCTTGTCCCCTCTCTTCATGGGGAAGCAAGTCAGTACATTTCCTTCATCCAATATTTCTGGATAAAATGGTCCAGTCCCCATAAATCTCTTTCATGGCATTTTCTAGTTCTACCAGCTCTCATTCTTCTAACAATGGCACTAAAGAGACTTCAGCGAATCCCACCTTTTCCTTTAAAATTTAAAGCATACTGGAGCTGAGATGCCCCTGAGTATAAATTGCTCACTACATTCTGGGAAGTCTCAGCTCTAAGGAGCTTTACATTTTAAAGGAGGTGTTCATCAGGACTATCACAACATTTCCAGGTCCCTCTGCTGGAGATTGTGAAGTGGTGGCTGGCAGTATAGCTACCCAAGACACTGCTTTTAAAGAGATTTTGGGACTATTTGCTGTCCCCTTAATGAAGTAAGAGGTTGGAGTGAGTTAGTCTAATACCTCCTGAGGAGTCTGAATGGATACTCCTGGATGACTCCAGAAGTTTCCCCTAGGAAGAACTTCCACAACTAATGAAAGTTGAGCTGGGGAATGGGGGTTGGGACAGATTTTGGACCACTCTATTTCCCTCTGTACTGGAAGGAGATATTGCTGGGGAAGAGAGAGTTTCTTTATCTGAATTTTCCCAATCCTTTTTCTCTAATCTATTCTATCCTATTTGATGATCACTGCAGTATCAGTGCAATCTAAACCATCTTAGAATTGGTTTGCTTCTAGGAAGGGTTAAGGTTCTGGGATTCTTGTTTTTTTCTGAATCAGTTCACACACCTCTATTGCACCACATCATTGCTCTTAGTGTTAACAGTTTTCTCAGTCCCTTCTTTCTTTGTTTCAGGCTATTGTTTCTTGTCTTCCGAGACTGTGACTTATATCCTGCCTTCATTTATTTATTATCTGGAATGCATTTATCTGTCACCACCAGAGTCATCTCTTTTCTATGCTACAATATATAAGTATAATTCCCTCACTCTCTCCTATGTCTTAAAAGTAATTTGGCTGGATTTTCATAGGGATCCCTGACACAATGGCCACTCTTCCCAGCCAAATTTCAAGTCCCTGCTTCAATACATGGGGACACTAGAGCATCTTAAAATAAATGTTGCCAGAATTTCTGGGGCAAAAGGGCAAAACAACATTTCCCCACCCCAGTTTCATTCCTGGATATGGTTGAGCTGTTTTGCTGAAATTTTCCAAAATAAAGAAATTCAACATGAGGCAGACATCCAACATGGAAAATTTCAGCCCAAACATTTGAAATTGCAACTGAAAACAGGGGCTTATCATGGGAACTCTTAGGAAATCTTAATAATAGACCATGCTAGCAGGTTACATCAATCTTAAAGTTTTCCTATTTTCATCAACCTAGCTTTCCCCAGTAAATAGTATCAATGAGTCACAATTTACAACTGTGTGGCTTGAAAGTCTATTCTGAGGCTGGGATGTGGTCTTAAGCAACCATCAGGACAGAGAATATGTGTGATGCAACATGACACTTTGAGATAGTTGGAGAACTCTGCCATGAGAGTCTAAGGGTAGTCTTCAAGGACATTGATTCAATAGCATGCTGCACCATCCCCTGAGTCAATGGATTGGAAATACATTTCAAATGTTGCAGACCTAACAACAATGAATTCTTCGTAGGGAAGCAGAACATATAAAATGAAAATACCTAGGTGGTTTTGTAATAAACTCTTGTGGAGATATGAAGCAGAAAGAACATTTTCTCTTATTTTAAGAGCAGTTGATCTATTTTTAACATCCATGAATATGAAGTGAGGACTTGAATTGCCTTTGCCCCCACTTTTGCTATTGGCAAAATACCAAAACCAAATAAAAAACCTCAGGGCATGCTGCATTTGAACAGCAGGAACACTGTAGAGCTACTTCTTGGCTGCCACGTTTAAAGGACATATTGCTCCTTGATAATATTGAGCAGAGCACAACAATTCAATGAGAAATTCCTGCTGTAAACATGTGAAAACCCATCTAGATTATAAATTTTCTTATGATTAATTGCAATCCAATGGAGATAAAGCATTGTACATTTAACAGTGGAATTATTTACTTAAATTTCCTGTGTGTGTTTTGTGTATTTTCACACTTAACTTTATATTTTATAGTAGGATACAGCAGTCAAATCAACACAAAGAAATCAGCAAAAGGAGCCAACTTCTGTAGTCTTCAAATCAAACAAACCCCAAACCTTGCCAAGTTCATCATCTGAAGCAAGCTCACTACAGACCAGGAAACCCCAACTCAGAATGGCACCAGACCCCGCCATAACAACAGATGGAAAACCTGCAGCCATATTTCCAGTGCTATGATGATCAATACCCCCAGCAACAAATTTTTCAAGATCAGTGAGTCCGACTCAGGCCTGTCACAACACAGGTGTACCTCATCAAATGCCCCAACTAGACAGGGTAAAACTAGATAATCATTACATTCTCAAATGAACTCACAGAGAAAAATGTTAAGACAAAACCACCATATCATCCATGGGCAAACACATTTCACAAAATGATGGGTCCATATTTGACCTCTCAGTCCTCATCCTCAAAGGAAAAATGGAAAACACTTTCAAAAGACAAGCCTGAGAGCTTAAATTCATAACTGCTAGACACCAAAAATCACAGAATCAATGGAGACAATGGTTTTCTGTCTCACTGTAACTCACTAACTCTCCTTTATTCTATGGCTGCTGAGGTGTTTATTGTGCACTTCAGTTTGAATGGTTTCTTGCAACATTTGTTAACTCCTTATTCTTAACAATCTGTTAAGCTTGTATTTACCTGTGACACTCTGATTACCTTTCCCAGCACAAGAAAGAGCTCTCTGGAGCATGAAAGCTTGTCAATTTCACCAACAGAAGTTGGCCCAATAAAAGATATTACCTCATCCACCTTGTCTCTCTCAAATCAATGGGAGTTTGGCTAGAGTAAAGATGGATTTGGCCTTATGTGCCATTTAAGAAGAATAACACGGTATGTTAATTTTTTTTGGCAAGCTGGAAGTCCTTACTCAGGCCTAATGGGTAAATAAAAATGAAAGAGGATTTCAGGACTAGCCTATTAAATCATTTTTGATTTTATCAGTAGTTGCCAATAAAGGATTATCATCTATTGTGTCCTTTATATACATTCACAGGGATGTAGTCTACACTGCAAAACAATTCCTTGAGTCCATCCTTCTAGACAGAAGTGAAGAAGCAACTCCCAGTCTCCAGGGAAATCAAGGACTAGGGTATATATTTACATTGCAAACAGAGGTGTGTAGTGCTCATGTAGGTATACCCACTCTAGCTTTAATCTAGCTAGTGCGGCTAAAAATAGCAGTGACGATGTGGTGGCACAGGCCTGCCCCGAACCCTGGGGTGTTGCTAAGCTGGACTGGGGTCTGTGCTGCTGCATCACTACTGCTATTTTTAGCTATGGTAGCTACAGAAAAGCTAGTGTGGGTATACCTGCCCGAGATGCATTCATGCTTCCAACTGAAGTGTAGACATACGCTAAGTCTTTGATTTCTCCTGGAGACAGAATTCTTCATACACGCTAGCTCACAACACTAGACTTTACTGACAACATTTGTTGGGAGAGGATGAATTTGCTGCTTCATTGCTGTTCATCTGGCTAGAAGGATGGACTCAAGAAATGTCTTTTGTCCACATGCAGGGATTTATTTCCCCCTCTGCCTGGGGAAGCGAAACTGCCTTGATCTGGATCCATTTCTGGCCCTGCTGGAAAGAGAAACCAGGGATCCTTGCATATACCATGCCTTTGGAGGAAGAGACAAGACAACAAGCAGGGAGTTTTCTCCTCTTCAAATGTTTTGTGGATACACTACTCAAGAGTTCGAAAATTATTTGAAAAAGTTTATGAATCTTACAACGATTTTGAACTTTATGAAGTTCTACCCTCTGTAATGAGAGAAATTCACAAGGTAAAGCTACTAGCCTAGATGATGATCAATATCCTGCCTCTGTCACCTGTGGGTGATATTACAAAAGAACTGTGATCTTTCTCTTTCTGATCTTTCTTGTAAAACTCTAATAATGTGAGGCACAAAAATCTCAAATACTGTACAATTTATAAAGCAGTTCCAAGAAAGTAATAACTAAGGGAGTTCCAGACAGTAGGACTACAAGCCTAGGGGGATGTATAACCTTGATCACAGACATACATATATCCACTTTCTAGAGGCTAAATTCTGAGATGATGGAAATGGTGGTTTATAAGAAGTTACACTTCTGTAGGGGATGCAACTTACATGTGAAGGGGTGGAAAGGAAAAAGAGTAGGAACAGTATCAAACAGGAAGGTGAAAGAAGAGATAAGATAAAAGTGATTGGGGAGGAGGAAAAGGGTTGTTTGTCTTTATTTTACCTTTCTGTTAGCTGCTTGTCCTGCTACACTCATCCCTTCTGTACTCGTGCCATGTGGTCATGCACGCACACACTTTACATGTAGAATTTACATCTCTCTGTTACCTCTGAATTTTGCTCCATGCCTCTGATTTCCCTTGTAAACCTAAAGTAGGATGTCATGTGAGAAGAAATATTAATAGGGTTACCAGATAGCAACTGTGAAAAAAGAAAGTCCCCAAAAACGGGACTGTCCCTTTAAAAATGGGATGGATGGTCACCCAAAAAATTATTAACAAACAATAGTTATTAACATCAAAAACAGCACAGTTCTCACTAATAGGGGAACTACAAAGACGTAAAAAGGATCCAGGGAAAATGTCAGACAAAGTCTGACTTGTGCAAATTAATTGGGAGTATTTTTTTTCTGACCATTTTCAGATTGTTGAAAGAAAGGGAGAAAAAAACTGAACACAGTTGCTTTTCTGAAAACCAAGTATCACCGGCTTTTCTAGCTCAGAGAGATAGAAACAAGAAGAAATACCTTGTGACTTAATGGTTAGACTGCCACTAAGAAACCAGCCAAATTCCAAATGCAACATGAACCATAAGAACTTAACGCTTCTCACACATTCAGATACTGCAATAGCTTTTGGGCTAAATAATTCTTTCACTTACACAATGTTCACAGCTTTAGTACAAACATTAGTTAAGGGATCTTCTGAAAGTTAGAATCTCTCTCTTGGCTTTAATTTCTTTGTCTTCCATATAATTTCAAGAGTGTAGGAATAAGTCAGGCATGCCAACAATCTAAATTAAGTTTATTGTGGGCTGTAGTAAAATTTGTATTTTCATTTTTTTAGCATTGGTTAATAGAGAGCTGCTACTCACTGCTGCCATCTACTGGTTGAGAGAATTCTTCCTGGAGTCCTACATGAACGAAAATTCATAAGGAGATAAAGTTACTTGTCTGAGTGCAGCTTTCCATTGTCTGTTTATCAGCAGAAGAGGAAATGAAGTTTAAAGAAAGATGATAGAAAAGAAAATGATGACTTGCTGGTTGCAGCAACAGTTTGGACAAAAGAAAAAGATTTGACTGAATCTTCAGTTCACCATATGGTTGGGGCTTTACTTGTTCTAGCCCATCCGGTCTTCAAAACTTTGCTATACAAAGAATTACCATTGCTATCAATCTATATCAAAGAGAATACAGATTTGCAATTCCATGCTCAATTTTATGCTTTAGAAAAAAGAGATTATGTCCTTAAGGCTGTGTTCACCACAAAATGCTTGTGCCCTTTCATTCCACATAAAGCCAATGGTGTGTTTCAGCACTGGAACTTAACTGGAAAACAGAAATACTTCTCTGGAGCTCATTAGGCCATGGGGAGCTAATTGAGATGAGCCTGCTAATGAGTCTCTCCTCTGCCTTTCACATTATTCAGGTGGGTTAAGAATGAGCTCTTCACTGCTGTAGAATTAAGACTATAATAACAATGCGCCAAACTCTGAAGTGGTTACCCTGGCAGTTTTCATGTACTGTCTCCTAGAGCTCAGCTATTTCACTGAGTCAGGATTCAGGATTTGGATCAGTAACAATTTTTATTGTTGTTGCTTGTTTCCAATATTTAGTTGAGATCTGAGATATAAAAGCAGTCAATAAGTCAGTCACTGTAGACTAAAGCTAGTCAGAAAATGTTTTTCCCCTCCCCCATGGAAAAATTGACTTTTTCGCAAAATATCAAGAACTGAAACATTTTGATTTTAAAATGCTTCTGTGGTACCTCATGATTATTGTAGCTTGGGTGCCTTATGCCCTCATTCTCTTCTATAAAGGCCAGGCTCCCTCTTTGAGCTATATCTCCCATGATGCTCCATGGGCCCCCACTCTTAAAGGGCTTGTCTTCACTAAGGGGGTAAGTTGATCTAAGTTATGCTACTCCAGCTATGTGAATAACATAGCTAGAGTCGATGTAGCTTAGGTCGACTTACCTGATCGTCTTCACAGCGCTGAGTTGATGAGTCAACTTCCCTTACTCTTCTTGGAGAGCTGGAGTACTGGGGCTGGGGCTGACCGGATAGCACTCTGCCATCAATTTAGCACAGTAGTTCTCAAACTAGGGCTGCTGCTTGTTCAGAGAAAACCCCCGGCAGGCCAGGCTGGTTTGTTTACTTGCTGCGTCTGCAGGTTTGGCCGATTGAGGCTCCCACTGGCCACGGTTCGCCACTCCAGGCCAATGGGGGCCATGAATCGCGGCCAGTGGGAGCCGTGATCGGACGAACCTGCGGATGCAGCAAGTAAACAAACCGGCCTGGCCTGCCGGGGGTTTCCCTGAACAAGCGGCAGCCCTAGTTTGAGAACCACTGATTTAGCGGGTCTTCACTTGACCCGTGAAATCGATCCCTGCTGCATTGATTGCAGCAGCGTCAATCTCACGTAGTGAAGACCAGCCCAGGGAGGCAGTCCCTCACGCGATGGAGGTTGGCTGGGGAGCCTAGGCAATAGAGGAAAATTGGGATATCAGGCAACTGAACAACTACCTCTATTAGGCACCATGATGGGATTTCAGAATATTTTGGTTTTTGGCAAAAATATTTGGGTTTTTGGTTTTAGATGGTTATTTTCACAAAAAAAAAAAATCAAAGTTTTGTAAGGAAAGCAAACTTTTTTTGTGAAACATTTCGTTTAGTTAAAACCTCAGTTTCCTATTGAAAAACAGTATAGATGGATTTTTTTGACCAGTTCTAGTGTAGCCCGAGACACAGAAGTTTAAGATGAACTAGTGGCATTGGTTGGTTGAATTACATGACATGCATAGTCTCTTTCATACATATGAGTAAATAGCATAGCATAATATATAAAAAAAGCACTATGCTGTTTGTTCATATGTATGAAAGAGTATATATTATATATATATACACACACACACACACTTTTCAAGTCTCCATCCAGCAAAATTGTTTGTGACACTTTGTAACGTTTACCATAATTAAACACATCATAAAGACAAAGTGATCATTCAACTCATATTATATATAAAAAAATGATGGATTCCAATGAGGAGGGGTAGTGAAGAGAGGGACGGGGAGAGAAAGCTAGTAAACACGTGGCCGAGAAGTTTGATAACAACCCCTTCCACTCCCCAGAAAATCTAAAAGGTTTTGTGGTTTTCCTTTAAAGTGCAAAGATATTGACAAAGATTGATGAGAAAGGGGTGGGACAGCAAAGGTCTGATCTTTGGTAAACTAAGATGCACTTGTAAAAAGAAAAGGAGTACTTGTGGCACCTTAGAGACTAACCAATTTATTTGAGCATAAGCTTTCGTGAGCTACAGCTCACTTCATTCATGCATCCGATGAAGTGAGCTGTAGCTCACGAAAGCTTATGCTCAAATAAATTGGTTAGTCTCTAAGGTGCCACAAGTACTCCTTTTCTTTTTGCGAATACAGACTAACACAGCTGTTACTCTGAAACCTGAAATCAATCTGCCACTTTGTAAATGGCCAGTATGAAGAACACCAGGCATGCATAATAAAATCATGGTTTCAAACCAGTGAGCAAATGGGCTGGAGGTGACAGAGATGCCCAGATGAATGCCTTGCTAAGAAATGAATTATAATATTTGAGCCTTGTTATCATGAGTGTGTGTATTGTTGTTCTGAAGATGCCACAGTTTAAAGAAGGGTATAGCTTCTGCAAACTGCACAACAGTAAAAATGTTTTCATACCATATTCTTCATGTGGTTTCCAATGGCATGGGTGGAGCCACAGGCAATGCCAAGATTGTTTCCTACTCACCACCTCAACTGTGTTAGCCTATTATTAAGACATTGCAGAGAGATGTTGAGCATTCACAGTTGCTACTGAAACCATAACAGTGATCTGTAACCATCAGCAAGACTTTTGATTTTTCACAGTTGAGGACTGAGGAGGTCTGATTCGAGCATTCCTCTACAGCAGGGATTATCTTTTCTCCATAGTGTGGACCACATATTAAGTGAAAGATTGTCTCCTGAAGCACTTGCCCTCCCATTTGCAGTTGTGATCCCTGAACTTATTAGCATAAGGATAGTATTACTTATGTATTTTTGGTGTCTTAAATGTGAAGAATATTTTCTCCTTTTTGAAATAAGTTAATTGCACTGTCTCTCCTTTTCATTTCCAGGGATAACCGTTTGAGAACCTTGCTCTGAAGCAGAGATCAAACTTGCATGATCCCTGTACCATGGGATACATTACCATGCCGCTGATGTTTATGTCATGCAAACATTAAAGCATAGCCAGGAGGGTAAGCCACACTTAGCTAAAGAAAATTGGCTGCTGGAACTTGCTATTCGTTTCCTAGCCATTTTCGCAATAGTGGCATGCTGGCAGATTCGGTGTCCTCCTTTTTATGATACTCAAGGTGCAATCCTGCAACTGCAGACTTCCTCTTTAATGGGATTAGCATCTATTTACCATAATGAGCACATTACTCTAGCCTTTTAGCCTTTGCAGAGCATAATATGTCATAGTATGCAACCTGCCTGCACCTTCACTAGATGAGCATTCCTGGGAGGAACATGCTGAGGTGCTAATAAAATTCTGACCACAGCATTTGTATATTCTTCCTCACCTTCACAAAGGATTGCACTATTGCGGGGAACAATCTGACCATCATTTGCTTTGTTTGGTGGTAGTGTAGGCTTTCAATGCAGCTTTTCTAGCTGCTACTCAGCATGTTTTCAGAATGAAGGTAGGGACCCTGAATTTGATAAGTTTAATTTTTTTAAGTGTGTTTAGAGACAGAGAGATTATTTTAGAAGAGTTCCAATTTTTTTTATGGCTCCAGTATTGCTTCCCACTTTTACTCCCAGGGATCCTGACTCACCAGCCTTGTTATGCATTCTCAAGGTCCTTTGTGAACTCTTCTCCTGTTATGATCTTTTAGATATAAATATATCCTAATAAATTATGTAAAAAGCTCCAGCTGAAAATCTTATTCATCCTTGGTTTAAAGGACGAAAAATCAAGGAACTCAAACATTTTCACCAGGTCAGGTGATGCAAAGCTGTGTTTCTGTGACAATAGAAACTGCCATCTCAGATGATATCCAGATTGGACAATTGCCCATCTAGTCCAGTGACCTGTTTTGGGCATTGGCCTGAAGTAGGAGAATTAGAGGAATGTATTTGTTTTTCCAAAATCTAAATTTTTTTTAGAAATTTTTCAAAATTGTTTTTTAGAAGCTGGAGGTTTTTTTTCTTGTTCTTTTATCTAGGTTCCAGATGACTGAGAGCTGAATATAGACAAACTGACATCCTGAGTGACACAGACAAATGGGGCTATGTTCATGGACAATGACCTTTCAAAATGCTTAAATAAAGATCTAGTGCTCTGAAGTTACATTTTAGCTGGAAACTGTTTAGATTTGTAATACATTTCCATATTTTTGCAACACTTAGTTCTATTCTCTCTCTATAATGAGAAAAGAATACTTGCCTATCCCAGACTTTAGAAATGTAGAGGTGCTTTTTAATGACTAGCATCAATGTAATTCCCTGCTGCCACAGTAGGAGATATCACTGAGTATCGCCAAACTTGGACTAATTTATAGGAAGGAATTTTGTTTGCAGTCAGATTGCTAAAATGAATTCCGGATTCAGAGATATTCCTTCACTTAAAAAAAAATTCTTGACAATATTAGAAGTTTTAAATTACATTTAAGGTATTTACCAGAAAAATCCAGTCATTCAAGAAAAAATAAGAACAATGGAAAACAGCCCCATTTGTTTGTGTTGCAGCTCCAGTGAAATCGATGTCGCTATACAGTTTTAGTACGCAATACTCCTCATAGCCTAGAAAATGACAATTGGCTACTATAGGGGAAAAGGCCAGTTTAGATAGATAGATTTGTACAACTTCTATCTAGCATCATGTATGACAATTTCTATAGAACCCACCATAACAAACCAACAAATGCAGAAAAGCATATAAACTCATATTATACAGTATAGGTCCAATTTTTAAGAAGAAAGGTTGAGGTCATTGTGCAAAATATACATGTGCTGTTACCACAATTGTGCATGCAAGCCCACCTCCATCATTTGTTGTTTTCTTCATGTAACTTTGGTAATTTCTTTTAGCATGTGTGTGTGACAACTTAGTGAACAGATGATGGTTTAACTTTTTTAAATTTGTCCATAAAAATACTCATATAGTTTAGAAAATTATACCACACTTAAAAACACTGCTATTTTTACTAGCATACGTTATTTTGGCTGATTTTCATAAAAGACTTTTTAATTAAAACTAAGAGTCAGTACACATATGTACACACAGTATACATATGTTAGACCAATGGTTCTCAACCAGGGGCCCAGGGCCTCCTGGGGCAGCCGTGAACAGGTTTCAGGGGGTCTACCAAGCCTGGGCTCACTAAGGTCCAGAACAGAAAGCCAAAGGCCCACCATGCAGGACTACAGTCTGGGGCCCTGAGTCCCACCATCCGGAACTGAAGCTGAAGCCTGAGGCTTCCTGGTGCCCCCTGTGGTGTGGAGCCCAGAGCAACTGCCCTGCTTGCTACCCCCTAACACTGGCCCTGGATTTTATATGTAGAGAAACAGTTGTGGCACAGGTGGGCCATGGAGTTTTATTGCATGTGTGTGTGTGTGGGGGGGAGGGGCGGGGCTCGGCTCAGAAAGAAGAAGGTTGAGAACCCATGTGTTAGACAACCCATTTTGTTCCTGTTTTCCAAAGAGAATCCTTTCGTATCGTAATTTAGGGTTGATAAAATTCAATAAATAGATTAAGTTCATTCACTTCTACAGTAAATAGACATCTACAATATCACCTTGGCTTATGCGAAGATGAAAATAAATAGTTTCAGAACTCCCTTTTACCAAGCTGACAACCATCAAGCCTAAAGTCCTCTGTTTATTCAGAAAACAATTTGCTTAAAGAATAAGATATAGAACATAGGCTAAGTTTTCAAAAGCACCTAAGTGACATGAATCGAAGTTCCATTTTCAAGAGTCACTTTGGTACTTAGGCTTCTAAGTTCCATTAACTTTCAGTGAGACAAGCTCCTACTGGTCACATTTTTGAAGGTATTTAGGCACATAAAGATGCAGATAGGTACCTGGTGGGATTTTCAAAAGGGTCTATACAGGTTAGGTGTATAACTCCTATTGAAATCAATGGATCTTTAACTACCTAAATACCTTTGAGGTATTTGAAAATGTGGTCCTGAATGCATAAGTCACTCTTGAAAATAGAACTTACGCCGCTAAGTCACTTTGCGGCTCCTGAAAATTTTAACCTAAATTATAGTGTCATATTTTACCAGACTCTAAAGTGGAGCACTTTGTATTTGTCCTTATTGAATTTCATCCTATTTACTTCAGACCATTTCTCCAGTTTGTCCAGATCATTTTGAATTATAATCCTATCCTCCAAAGCACTTGCAACCCCTCCCAGCTTGGTATCATCCACAAAATTTATAAGTATATTCTCTATGCCATTATCTAAATCACTGATGAAGATATTTAACAGAACAGGATCCAGAACTGATTCCTGTGGGACCCCCACTCATTATGCCTTTCCGGCATGACAGTGAACCACTGAAAACTTCTCTCTGGGAATGATTTTCCAACCAGTTTTACACCCACCTTATAGTAGCTCCATCTAGGTTGTATTTCCCTACTTTGTTTATGAGAAGGTCACGCAAAACAATATCAAAAGCTTTACTAAAGTCAAGATGTACCACATCTACCACTTCCCCCCATCCACAAGGGTTGTAACTATGTCAAAGAAAGCTATCAGGTTGGTTTGACATGATTTGTTCTTGACAAATCCATGATGACTGTTACTTATCACCTTACCATCTTCTAGATGTTTGCAAATTGATTGTTTAATTATTTACTCCATTATCTTTCCAGGTACAGAAGTTAAGCTGACTGGTCTAATTCCCTGGGTTGTCCTTATTTCCCTTTTTATAGATGGGCACTATATTTGCCCTTTTCCAGTCTTCTGGATTCTCTCCCATCTTCCATGACTTTTCAAAGATAATTGCTAATGGCTCAGATATCTCCTCAGTCAGCTCCTTGAGTATTCTAGGTTGTATTTCATCAGGCCCTGGTGATTTGAAGACATCTTAATTGTCTAAGATTGTCTAATAGTCTTAATTGTCTAAGTAATTTTTGACTTGATTTTTCCCTATTTGAGGCTCTGATTCTACCTCATTTTCACTGGCATTCACTATGTTAGACATCTAATCACCACCAATCTTCTTGGTGAAAACCAAACAAAGAAGTTATTAAGCACCTCTGTCATTTCCACATTTTCTGTTATTATCCCCCCCACCCCTATTGAGTAATGGGCCTACCCTGTCCTTGATCTTCCTCTTGCTTCTAATGTTTTTGTAGAATGTTTTCTTGTTACCCTTTATGTCTCTAGCTAGTTTGATCTCATTTTGTGACTTGGCCTTTCTAATTTTATCCCTACATTATTATTTATTTATATCCATCTTTTTCAGTTTGACCTAGTTTCCACTTTTTCTAGCACTCTTGATTTTTAGATCATTGAAGATTTCCTGGTTAATCTGCCTGATCTCCCTCCTACCATTCCACTTTTAAATTCTCAACCAACTCCTCCCTATTTGTCTAAATCAAATCTAGAACAGCCTCACCCCAGTAGCTTTCTCCACCTTCTGAAATAAAAAACTGTCTCCAATGCATTCCAGGAACTTGTTGGATAATCTGTGCCCTGCTGTGTTATCTTCCAAACAAATGTCTGAATAGCTGAAGTCCCCCATCACCACCAACTCCTGTGCTTTGGATGATTTTGTTAGTTTTAAAAAAGCCTTATCCACCTCTTCTTCCTGGTTAGGTGGTCTGTAGTAGACCCCTACCATGACATTACCCTTGCTTTTTACCCCTTTTATCCTTACCCGGAGACTTTCAACAGGTCTGTCTCCTATTTTCGCCTCAACCTCAGTACAAGTGTTACATTTTTAATATATAAGGCAACCCTTCTCCCTTTTTTCCCTGCCTGTCTTTCCTGAGCAAGCTGTATCCTTCTGTACCAATATTCCATTCATGCGTATTATCCCACCAAGTCTCTGTGATGCACAGTTGTGTTTATTTACTAGCATTTTGAGGTCTTCCTGCTTATATAAGCATCTAAGATACTGATTTGATTCCCCACCCCCAGTACTGTCTTGTCTCTCCCTTATCCCTGCTATAACAACCCATGCTCCCCCCCCGACTCTGACCCTTAGCCCAGGTCTCCATGTTTTTGACTTACCTATGGTCTTTGGTCACCTGCTCCCTTCAAACTTAGTTTTATGCCCTCCTCACTAGGTTAGCCAGTTTGTATCCAAATATGCTCTTCCCCTTCCTCAATAGATGGACCCCATCTCTGATTAGCAGTCTTTCTTCTTGGAATAGCATCCAATGGTCAAGGAAGCCGAAGCCCTCCTGGCAATACCATCCTCGCAGCCAGACAGTCACCTCCAGGATGCATCTGTCTCTGCCTGATCTGCATCTGATCTGTGGGGATGTTGGGAATCCACAGGGTTTTGAGGTATATCCCCTTGCCATTCCATATGAGTGAAGAAATTAGGGGAAGGGAAGGAAAGGAGAATAAAGACGAGCACTATCCAATGGAAGCTGTCTAATGTAAATCAACCTATCCTGAAAAATGATCCCTCACTCTCACAGATCTTGGGAGACAGACTAGTCCTTGCTTACAGACAGCCCCCAACCTGAAGCAAATACTCTCCAGCAACCACACACTACACAACAAAAACACTAACCCAGGAACCTATCTTTGCAACAAAGCCCGATGCCAACACTGTCCACATATTTATTCAAGTGACACCATCATAGCACCTAATCACATTAGCCATGGCATCAGGGGCTCATTCACCTGCACATCTACCAATGTGATATATGCCATCATGTGCCAGCAATACCCCTCTGCCATGTACATTGGCCAAACCGGACAGTCACTATGCAAAAGAATAAATGGACACAAATCTGACATCAGGAATCATAACATTCAAAAACCAGTAGGAGAACACTTCAACCTCTCTGGCCGCTCAGTAAAAGATTTAAGGGTGGCAATTCTGCAACAGAAAAGCTTCAAAAACAGACTCCAACGAGAAACTGCTGAGCTTGCATTAATATGCAAACTAGATACTATTAACTTGGGTTTGAATAGAGACTGGGAGTGGCTGGGTCATTACACATTTTGAATCTATTTCCCTAAGTTAAGTATCCTCACACTTTCTTGTCAACTGTCTAAATGGGCCATCTTGATTATCACTACAAAAGTTTTTTTCCCCTTCTGCTGATAATAGCTCATCTTAACTAATTAGCCTCTCACAGTTTGTATGGCAACTTCCACCTTCTCTGTATGTGTATGTATGTATGTATATCTATATGTTCCATTCTATGCATCCAATGAAGTGGGCTGTAGCCCACGAAAGCTTATGCTCTAATAAATGTATTAGTCTCTAAGGTGCCTCAAGTACTCCTGTTTTTTTTTGTGGATACAGACTAACATGGCTGCTACTCTGAAACTTAGGCATTGCTTAGGCATTGGCATTTTGTGTTTCAATAATATTTATGACATAGCTACAGTATGCTGTATAGTTACTGTATTTTAGCCTAATAGAATAAAGGGCTAACCATATTTTTTATTAATTATAGTAGCTAGGGCTTTGTAATTTTAGCAATTCATTTTGCTTATTGAACAGCACTATTTTCTGTACCCCAAAGACAAGTCCCGTAGCCAGATGAGTCAAAATGCATTTTTAACGCAGCCAGTATTCTCCAGGGTACAGTTGTGATACTTTTTTATTTTTTGTACAAAGAGATGTGCCCTCTGGGTATCAAGGTTTCAGGTTTAAATAAGACCAAACTGATTTTGTGGCTGCATCAGTGTATTTTTTTTTTGTATGAGGTCTATGTTAAGTATTACTTTAATTAAATGTCAAACCCAGCTTGGCTCTGGAAACACACTATATCCTTGGTGTATGAGGAAAAGCTGTCAACTCAACTCTCCTCTTGTCAAATTGCCATCTGTCTTACAGTGATTAGTTTAGGCTAAAGGTTCACTTGTTGGCAGGGTACCATATCAGAAATGACTCAGTACTATACAATTTGGGGTACCAAAATGTGACACTACCAATTTGTCTTCATAAGGCTGAGATTTATCATTCTAAACTATTTAGGGATATTTTGGGAACTTTCCTTGCCAATGAATTAGAAACTTGAACTCCTCCTCAGAATTAGGACACAGGAGCTGGGGGTGAAATCATTCAGAGCTGCAATTTCTCTGCACCCTGCTTTTAGTGGCCCCATGATTTTGGTTGACCCAAATGATGTTTTGATTTAATTCAAATATACGTCACCACTTTCTGCACTTTAATAGGCTGGTGGCCTAGTGGATGGAGCAGGTTTCTGGAACAGACTTCTGAGTTCTGTCTAAAATACTGTTGATTTATTGTGTGGATTTGGGCAAGTCACTTAAAAAGAGGCACAGAATGGGTTACATTAATACCCTACATTACATTAATACCCCACATACCCCCATTCAGCAAGTACTTAAGCCCATGCCTAACTTTAAGTATATGAGTACTCCTATTGAAGTTAATGGGGGAATTGAAGCCTTAATAATTAACACTGATAGCGCGATTAGATGAAAGGCTCTGTATAATAAGTAATCGTTAGGCCAAATCCTGTGAGAGATTTTCAATAAGGAATACAGCATTTGGTCAAATATTATTAATTATAGTAATAGTATTAAATTTATCATTAGTAATATAACATCACAAATAAAGTAAAAGGAAAATCTATTTATACTTTTGTATCTTAAAAAAGAAAGAAAGAAAGAAAGAGCAGCAGCTTTCATTTCCAGCTATATGGGAAGTCTGCACTGAAAGGTTAATAAACTATTTCTATAATAAATTATTAAAATTTAGAACTATATTTTTGAAGCTCCATCATGCAATAATCACTGTGTATATTTTGCATGTGCAATTAACCAAGCTGTGAACAAAATCACACTAATAAAGGCATGTGTACATAACAAGCAAACTATTTAACTGGTCCTCTGTGTAAAAATTTGCTGTGATTTTAAGCACAAATTCAGAAGATGCAAGCAAAATTACATTTATATACATTAACTGATAACATTGTTTAAGCCATCACTAATCACTTTTTTTGATTACCTGGAATCCATGATAAAGAGTGTAACTTTGTCAATTCTTTCAGATGAAAACAACCAAGAAGGAAAGGAATCACATGTCCATTAAAAAAAAACGCTTAATGACATTAATTATGATTTCATAGAATCATAGATTATCAGGGTTGGAAGGAACCTCAGGAGATCATCTAGTCCAACCCCCTGCTCAAAGCAGGACCAATCCCCCACTAAATCATCCCAGCCAGGGCTTTGTCAAGCCTGACCTTAAAAATTCCTAAGGAAGGAGATTCCGCCACCTCCCTAGGTAACGCATTCCAGTGTTTCACCACCCTCCTAGTGAAAAAGTTTTTCCTAATATCCAACCTAAACCTCCCCCACTGCAACTTGAGACCATTACTCCTCGTTCTGTCATCTGCTACCACTGAGAACAGTCTAGATCCATCCTCTTTGGAACCCTCTTTCAGGTAGCTGAAAGCAGCTATCAAATCCCCCCTCATTCTTCTCTTTCGCAGAATAAACAATCCCAGTTCCCTCAGCCTCTCCTCATAAGTCATGTGTTCCAGTCCCCTAATAATTTTTGATGCCCTCCGCTGGACGCTTTCCAATTTTTCCACATCTTTCTTGCAGTGTGGGGCCCAAAACTGGACACAGTACTCCAGATGAGGCCTCACCAATGTCGAATAGAGGGGAATGATCACGTCCCTCACTCTGCTGGCAATGCCCCTACATATACATCTCAAAATGCCATTGGCCTTCTTGGCAACAATGGCACACTGTTGACTCATATCCAGCTTCTCGTCCACTGTAACCCCTTGGTCCTTTTCTGCCGAACTGCTGCTGAGTCATTCGGTTCCTAGTCTGTAGCAGTGCATGGGATTCTTCCATCCTAAGTGCAGGACTCTGCACTTGTCCTTGTTGAACCTCCATCAGATTTCTTTTGGCCCAATCCTCTAATTTGTCTAGGGCCCTCTGTATCTTTTCCCTACCCTCCAGCGTATCTACCTCTCCTCCCAGTTTAGTGTCATCTGCAAACTTGCTGGGGGTGCAATCCACACCATCCTCCAGATCATTTATGAAGATATTGAACAAAACCAGCCCCAGGACCGACCCTTGGGGCACTCCACTTGATACTGGCTGCCAACTAGACATGGAGCCATTGATCACTACCCGTTGAGCCCGATGATCTAGCCAGCTTTCTATCCACCTTATAGTCCATTCATCCAGCCCATACTTACTGGCAAGAATACTGTGGGAGACCATATCAAAAGCTTTGCTAAAGTCAAGGAACAACATGTCCACTGCTTTCCCCTCATCCACAGAGCCACTTATCTTGTCATAGAAGGCAATTAGATTAGTCAGGCATGTCTTGCCCTTGGTGAATCCATGCTGACTTTCCTCTCGTCTAAGTGCTTCAGAATTGATTCCTTGGGGACATGCTCCATGATTTTTCCAGGGACTGAGGTGAGGCTGACTGGCCTGTAGTTCCCAGGATCCTCCTTCTTCCCTTTTTTAAAGATGGGCACTACATTAGCCTTTTTCCAGTTGTCTGGGACTTCCCCGGATCGCCATGAGTTTTCAAAGATAATGGCCAATGGCTCCGCAATCTCATCCACCAACTCCTTTAGCACTTTCAGAAGCAGCGCATCCGGCCCCATGGACTTGTGCTCGTCCAGCTTTTCTAAATAGTCCCGAACCACTTCTTTCTCCACAGAGGGCTGGTCACCTCCTCCCCATGCTGTGCTGCCCAGTGCAGTAGTCTGGGAGCTGACCTTGTTTGTGAAGACAGAGACAAAAAAAGCATTGAGTACATTAGCTTTTTCCATATCCTCTGTCACTAGGTTGCCTCTCTCATTCAGTAAGGGGCCCACACTTTCCTTGACTTTCTTCTTGTTTTTTTATGTCTAAGTACATAAAAGGAAAAGCGTGGAAAAATTCTTAGTGCTTTTCAGCCAGGAAAGTGTTACAGTTATTATAATTATTTTGAAGACTTTAAATCTCCGTTTCCATATTTATGTGTCTCCAGTCTACTCTGCATGGATTAACTGTTAAGTAAAGCCTCATCTTTCATCTTTGTTGCTTTTCTGCATCACTTATAGCACACAACAAAATAATCAGAAAGCTTGTGATGGAGGAATTGCAAGATGTTCAAAATTTCAGTCTGGTTAAGAACCCAGAAGTAGGATGCTCAAGAACTGACATATTTGGTTCTGCAATGTTGGGTTGGGAATTTCACAAGAACAGGTTTTCTAGTGAAGTTTTCAAGACTTTTGGTCAGGGTGAGCCCAGGAAATGCAGAAGTGTGCTGAAAAAGAATATAGATTATTATTGAGGGGGTAGGATGGAGTAGGGGCAGTCAAAGTTTTTCACAGTCAGTGAAAAATGTCCTTTTTTGTGTGGAAAACAATAAATTTAGCCAAAACCAAAAAAAACCCCTTTCATTTTCAATATTTAGTAGAAAGTCTACATTTTTCATTTAAATGTTTATGAAATAGAAAAACCCATTTCCTCACCAGCTGTAATTATAAATTATTACTTATTAATTATTATTATTAATGTGTGTGGTGTAGGGTCTTTTTGGTTATTATTACTATATTTTGCAATCACCACTTTGTAGATTTTTTTTTAAATGTACAGCAGAAGCAGGAAGCCTGCTAAACAACTAGTGTGGCCATTAGACAATCAAGGTGCTGAAGGAGCACTCAAGGACGATAAGGCCACTGTGGAGAAACTAAATGAATTCTTTGCATCAGTCTTCATGGCTGAGGATGTGAGGGAGATTCCCAAACCTGAGCCATTCTTTTTAGGTGACAGATCTGAGGAACTGTCCCAGATTGAGGTATCATTAGAGGAGGTTTTGGAACAAATTGATAAATTAAACAGCAATAAGTCACCAGGACCAGATGGTATTCACCCAAGAGTTCTGAAGGAACTCAAGTGTGAAATTGCAGAACTACTAACTGTAGTCTGTAACCTATCATTTAAATCAGCTTCTGTACCAGATGACTGGAGGATCGCTAATGTGATGCCAATTTTTAAAAAGGGCTCCAGAGGTGATCCTGGCAATTACAGGCCTGTAAGCCTGACTGCAGTACCAGGCAAACTAGTTGAAACTATAAAAAACAATATTGTCAGACATATTGATGAACATAATCTGTTGAGAAAGAGTCAACAGGGTTTTAGTAAAGGGAACTCATGCCTCATCAATCTACTAGAATTCTTTGAGGGGATCAACAAGCATGTGGACCAAGGGGATCCAGTGGATATAGAGTACTTAGATTTTCAGAAAGCCTTTGACAAGGTCCCTCACCAAAGGCTCTTAAGCAAAGTAAGCTGCCACGGGATAAGAGGGAAGGTGCTCTTATGGACCGGTATCTGATTAAAAGATAGGAAACAAAGGGTATGTATAAATGGTCAGTTTTTGAATGGAGAGAGATAAATAGTGGTGTCCCCCAGGATCTGTTCTGGGACCAGTCCTATTCAACATATTCATAAATAATCTGGAAAAAGGGGTAAACAGTGAGGTGGCAAAATTTGCAGGTGATGCAAAATTACTAAAGATAGTTAAGACCCAGGCAGACTGCGAAGAGCTACAACAGGATCTCTCAAAACTGGGTGACTGGGCAACAAAATGGCAGATATAATTTAGTGTTGATAAATGCACAGTAGTGCACATTAGGAAACAGTGTGAACTATACATATAAAATGATGGGGTCTAAATTAGCTGTTACCACTCAAGAAAAAGATCTTGGAGTCATTGTGGATAGTTCTCTGAAAACATCCACTAAATGTCAGCAGCAGTCAAAAAAGCGAAGAGAATGCTGGGAATAATTAAGAAAGGGATAGATAATAGGACAGAAAATATCATGTTGCCTCTATATAAATCCATGATATGCCCACATCTTGAATACTGTGTGCAGATGTGGTTGCCCCATCTCAAAAAAGATGTATTGGAATTAGAAAAGGTTCAGAAAAGGGAAATAAAAATTATTAGGGATATGGAATGGCTTCCATATGAGGAGAGATTAATAAGACTGCAACTTTTCAGCTTGGAAAAGAGACGGCTAAGGCGAGGTATGTTTGAGATCTATACAATCATGACTGGTGTAGATAAGGAAGTGTTGTTTACTACTTCTCATAACATAAGAACTCGGGGTCACCAAATGAAATTAATAGGCAGCAGGTTTAAAACGAATAAAAGGAAGTATTTCATCACACAACGCACAGTCAACCTGTGGAACTCCTTGCCAGAGGATGTTGTGAAGGCGAAGACCATAACAGGCTTCAAAAAAGAACTAGATAAATTCATGGAGGATAGGTCCATCAATGGCTATTAGCCAGGATGGGCAGGAATGGTGTCCCTAGCCTCTGTTTTCCAGAAGCTGGGAATGAGCGATAGGGGATGGATCACTTGGTGATTACCTGTTCTTTTCATTCCCTCTGGGCCTCCTAGCACTGGCCACTGTCAGAAGACAGGATACTGGGCTAGATGGACTTTTGGTTTGACCCAGTAGGGTTGTTCTTATGTTCTTATTCAAGAAGGAGCCTGAGGACCCCAAATTCTAAGGACAGACAAATAGATAAAGTTGGGAAGGGGGACAACAAAAGGGACTCTCTATAAACAAGTCAACAAGATTCACTATAGAAAGAAAAGCATAAATGGGGTTTTAAGAGGGACTTAATAGTAAAGAAGTCCTTTTAGATGAGTTCAGGGAGGTTGAACCATGCCTAAAAGGCTTTCTGGAAGGATGTTGTTCCAAGGCTATTGTGTGTATATGTGTTATCTGAATGGTCTTCAACTTTAAAAAAGGGATCGTTTTGGTTCAGTTTGATTTTTTGGCAAAGACTCAGGGTGTTCTTTATTTTTTTTAAACCTAGTTTGATCATCCTTACTGATAAGTCCACCTCTTGTGGGAAAGTGCTGTACACTTTAGGTAAATAATTCCCATTTTAGAAATTAATTAGATTATGTAGGATACAGCAATACATTCCTTTAATGGGCGCTACCCTTAATAGATTCTTGAAATAACTGGATGTCATATAAATACACTTGAGTCGAGCTCTTTTGCACTTCGCTATAGATCTTTCTGCCAGAGCCTATTAGGTTTAACACATCTCTTTGATTCAGCAGCTGTTTCTTCTTCCCGTAAACAAGAAACTAGGATGAAGGGGAGCTTCCTTTAATAATCTCGTATCACAGATTGTGGCTCAGAGAAGGAAACTTTGAAGGGTTTAACATGAATAAGAGACACACAGTCTTACTATTATGTGATGGGAGAATATGATAGAATCCACTGTTAGTCTCCTTCAGATGTCCTCTGCTAATTAAGACTACTATAATCACTATGCATTCATTGTAATGAGAGGATTCATACATTTTATTATGTATGGTATTAATATGTCATAGTAGCTTTTCATTTTTACATGCTATAGCACGGAGGATGAGCATGAACCTTCTTTGAAATCTTATTCTAAATACTTCATCCTAATTTGTACTTCTTACACATATAAACTCTGGTTGAGCTCTCAGTTGCACATGGCAGATCATGATTTATAGTGATATAACTTATCAAAATATGTTCCATAATTAGTTGCAGTTGATAAGTCACCACCAGCTTTTTTGAGACCCTGATGCACTGTGTATAGCCCATCACCCAATTATAAGAGCATGTGTGAGGCTGTAATTGAAAAAAGTTTTGTACTACTGATGTTACTGAAGAGATGGCACATGGCTCAATAGGATTAATGGTAAAATAGCAAATTTCCAGCTAGCTTAACTGGAAAAAGAAGGAATTGTTTGTGACTGTTAATTACATTTAAATTATTTTCCCTGCAACAGATTCTGAAAAGACGTTCAAATATATGCTGTCCTAAATATACTGACTCATAGTCTATCCCTATGTCAATGTGGCACAAAAACGAGCACAAAAAGGAACGTGGAATAAAAAACAGGCACGTACAAGCCTTCTGTGCTGCTGCTTGACAAGGTTAATGCTAGTGCTCACAGGGGAATTGTAGAGCTAGTGGATATTGAGCATCTTGAATTAGGATGGAGTTAGATCACAGTGGCATACCATATACCTTCTACTTGTTGGAGGTGTACTTGTTTGATTTTCAGTGGACCCCATACATCATGCTGTCCTGGAAGGTGGAGAGCTGTGCCACTGGTGACAGAGGTGGATTTAAGGAGAGGGCACAATGGACTAATGATCTGTATGGAACCCAATACTAGTTCATTTGAAGGGGTCTTCCAGAGTAGCTGTGTTCTACACCACCTTGGCCTCCTATTTTCAAGTTAGCATCTTCTACTCCAATTCTCAGTCTCTCTTTCTTCCCCCTCACTCATTCTCTCTCTTTCAGTCTCTTTATCCCTTTCACATACTGCAGCTTATGAGGGGGTGAGGTGCTGTTGTCTGACACATGATGGTAGCAACAGAGGAGCCCTCTTCTGTTCTGAACTGTATAAACCAGGGAGAGAGGTCAGCAACACTAAGCAGAGACTCCTCCTCAGCCCAAGTGCAGCACAAGCTTGGAGGAGATTGGTTGCTGAAGACAGAGTCATGGCAACTGGAAGTAGGGTTTAATGGCATTCTATACCCAATAGTTACAATAAGTTCCAGCAGAGACTATTAACACAATTTCCTCTTTGCACATATTAATAACGTTCTCAGACATCACCTTTTAGGATGAAATTCCCCATGAATTTCCATGAAAATCTCCCCCACTTGTGAATTCATTTGGAATAGTACTACAATAGGGATGGATTTCACCCACTGTGTTATACCACTCATTTTAATGAAATGAATATTGATAAACTTAACTAGATATGATGTGAGGTCCCAATTATCTAACCATGTATGATGACAGTTATAACACACAACATGGGCATGGAGGAAAAGACATTTCTATATGTATATTACAGTTAATTTGAGTATGCTCTAACAAATTATATTTGCAAGTATTTTGGTACCTGTTTTGATGCTGGTATCAGTGGTTGCTGCATAGCACTTATTCTCCTTGGGAAAGAGTGGACAGGTTCTGCTTAACTGACTGCTTGAGACACACATCTCTTTCCCAATCCCTTCTGGAGGTGGGAGTGGGGGTGCAGTTTCTGCCAGTACAGTGACCAAGAAAAGAGAGAAGCTGACTAGAGCTGCACAGTTCAATGTGCTTGGATGTCCTGCCAAGTTGATGAATGGATTGTCAGAAGTGATATTTGGGGAAAAATTGTTTTTGATGAATGTTATAAAAATATGAGAAGTACAGTGATGTAGCCGAATCGAAACCATTGTTATACAACAAAAGCAATGGAGGAGAAGGGGATAAGCCTGCATTATACAAGTTGAAGAATATATGTAAATGACTAAGACTCAGGCCAGTAAATATGCCTTATTAACAGGCATTTCAAATTAACCTTGGACTTTGTTGACATACTAACTTCTTTTCTGGAAATAGCAGGCCTAATAATGTACATCAGTCTGACCATCTGCCTTATTTCAGACAGTTTAAATGTTGTTTTCTTGCATATTTTATTTCAACTTGATTTGCTCAGCAGATCATGACCCAGTTGTATCTATTCTTATATGTTTTTATTTACTCATACATAAACTTGCATCTCCACTCCAAATTTAATTGGACAGCAATTGCGAACAAGTAAATATACCAGACCAGCTGTTTGTTCTTTTAGATGGGATAATGTATACTTTTATGACCATTGCAGTAATAAATTCCCGATATCTGTCTATCTGAAGTGCAAACACTTATTTTAATGCTATTTTAAGGTTGAAAATTCAAATATACAAAAATTTGGAAATTCCAAAGTTTAGGTTTCACTGTAATATTCAATCAGTTAAACGGCACAGCCTGGAAATGTTATGATATATTAAAATACATACAATAGAGATGTATAGGGTGTATAATTCTCAGCAAATAATTTTCATGTTAAATATAGCCTCTCTTTGGAAATGTATTTGTTTTTACAAATTAACTCAACTTTTTGAAAGTTTTATCATCATCATCATCAAGTAATTGCAAACAATCTGTTATGAATATTTGATACTTGATATTTGAAATTCAAGCTATTATTGTTAACTAAGACTGGTCACAAAATCAGATGGTGACATACCTGATTCTTGATTGGATTAATATAACTTGAACTGCAACTTTTGCATCTCCGGCAGTTTAAGGAGAAGTAGCAAACAAACAAGATGAGGGATTTTTTTTAAAAAAGGGAACATTTTTAAGGAAGCATTTTTAGAAAAATTAAATCACTGTTGTCTGAGTCCAGAGTTTAAATTAAATGTTGTGTTATATCACTCACACAAAGTAATTTAGTGAGCAATTGTAGCTGCAAGGGGTATATGCAGATCCTCATCTGGCCAGTTTGATTGCTGCTTTCTCAAAATTCTGGTGATGAGTTGAGGAAATACGGTGCCCTGTTGAATTAATAAGCAGCGTCCCATTCCATATAAAATATAACAAGTGCATTTTTCATTTACTGGTCTGTAATTTTCAGTCACCAGCATGAGAGTTATTGATAGGATGCAGTCAGCTCTTTGTGTGACTGCTATAATGGTCTCTGATCCAAAGTTCTGGCAAGGGGTTTTGAGAATCATGTTCCATCTTGTGACGAGCGAACGTCAACACTTGAGCGTGTAAGCTTAACACATTTGCTTTCTGCAACCAGTTCATTAAGTACAACTTGATCACTTTAATGTTTTTTATGTTCACTTTCCGCCAAGTAGTGAACACAAACAAAATAAGTTTATTTTTAAAACTTAAAGTAGGAAACCTATTAGTGTTAATTAGAACTGGGTGAAAATTCTCAGGGCAAAATCTTGGAACCATAGAGTAGCCCGAGTGGTCAGGCTGTGCACTGGGGATCTCTTCTTGGGTTCAGAGAGAAGGAATCCTCTCTCTTTGCTTGTGGAGGGGTAGCGGAGCCATTCATGGTATGTCTACACTGTATTGTAAACTCTGGCTCGGTGAGACCCAGGCTTTTAGGCTCGTGTTTCCAAGGCTGCGCTTGAGCATCCACACCATTTACAATTGCTGGACCTGGGTCTCACAGCTGTGCTAGCAAGTCCATGCTGCACTACACAGACCTTCTGACTTGGGTCTGCAGCATGAGTTGAATCCATTTTGCAGAATGACAAGGCTTGGAATGAGTCACAGTAGGACTTGGGATGTGATCCACTCCTCTAGCAGAATCCTGAGTACTTGCTGACCCAAGTTACACTGATTTGTGTGGAGTGAAGCAGGGCTTGATCTCATACCTGAATCAAGGCTTAGTGTGTAGTGCAGACATCCTCTCAGTGCCTACTATTGTGGTCTTAGGATTCAGCAGTCTTATAGACTCTTAACTGCTGTGGAAAATGGCTGGTGGAGCCACATAATCACAGATCCACTGCTGCATCTCTCCACACACCCCTGAATAGAACAAAACACTGCAGAAGTGTATAGGATCCTTCTCCCTTACCTCTTTCTGTATCAGTTCTTCACAGACTCACCTAGGGCACACCACTGATGCAGAAAGAAGGAACACAGTTTGGGTCTAATGCTTCACAGCTGGCATTAAATGAGAAGCATAGAAACAGAAAATACTTCACATGTGCAGCATGACCTTACCCTCATTGTGTAGAGACCTTAAAGAATGGCTTTCCTGTTCTCTGATGCTTGATTTCTTAACCTTATGTTGCATAATTTTAGTTTTAGATTTAATTTCCATAGTGTTGATTTCTTTTTTGCTTTGTCTCCTTTCTTTGTGTAAGATAAGAAGAAAAATTAGAAGGGGGGGGGGGAAACAGAGGAAAATGGGTTAAAATGCCTCAGTACTGCAAAAGCACTATAGAGAACAGACTTGAATCTTGACACCTTTCAGGCCCAATGTAAGATTCACCTGTCTGCAGAAACTATTGCAAAATAACAATAACAATACATGTAATATCCTGTCAAGGTACCTTCCCTACTCTGAACTCTAGGGTACAGATGTGGGGACCTGCATGAAAACCCCCCTAAGCTTATTTTTACCAGCTTAGGTTAAAACTTCCCCAAGGTACAAACTATTTTACCTTTTGTCTCTGGACTTTATTGCTGCCACCACCAAGTGTCTAACAAATATAACAAGGAAAGAGCCCATTTGGAAACATCTTTCTGTCCAAAATCTCCCCAAGCCCTATATCCCCTTTCTTGGGGAAGGCTTGATAAAAATCCTCACCAATTTGTATAGGTGAACACAGACCCAAACCCTTGGATCTTACAAACAATGAAAAAGCAATCAGGCTCTTAAAAGAAGAATTTTAATTGAAGAAAAAGTAAAAGAATCACCTCTGTAAAATCAGGCTGGTAAATACCTTACAGGGTAATCAGATTCAGAACATAGAGAATTCCTCTAGGCAAAACCTTAAGTTACAAAAAGATACAAAAACAAGAATATACATTCCATTCAGCACAACTTATTTTATCAGCCATTTAAACAAAACAGAATCTAACGCATATCTAACTAGATTGCTTACTCACTTTTTACAGGAGTTGTGACCTGCATTCCTGCTCTGGTCCCAGCAAAAGCATCACACAGACAGAGAGAACCCTTTGTTTTCCCCCTCCCTCCAGCTTTGAAAGTATCTTGTTTCCTCATTGGTCATTTTGGTCAGGTGCCAGTGACGTTATCTTAGCTTCTTAACCCTTTACAGGTGAAAGGGTTTTCCTCTGGCCAGGAGGGATTTAAAGGGATTACCCTTCCCTTTATATTTATGACATATCAATGCTTACTTTCTTTATACTGGAGAACAGTCTACTATATCTGAAAGAATTCTAATTTCAAAGAAAATAATAATAATAGTAATAATAATGTCCATGAAAACTAGAAACATTTTTGGAACCTCTGTGAATCTGAGATACCAATGTAATTACAACTTTCCATGTCTGCAGAAAAGAGGTTGTTGCAGAATTTGATCCTGTGTGCTTATTGATAAAATGCCTTTAAAACTGTACTGCTTTTATAATACTCTTTTCTTCGTCTGAAGACTACTTGTTAACATTCTCCTTCACTGTGTATTTATATGTATTTAGAATTTCCAGTCCTTCGTGTGAACTTTTACATTCCAGACATAAAAATTAGTTTTGAGATACTCATAAAATTCTGGAACACTTGATATACATTCTCATACATTTCAAACACCTGATGCACAGTCCTTATGGTATGTTAATAAATGACGCAAAGCTTTATGCCATTAACCATGAATAAAATGTTTTAGTGTCTTCTAAACTCAAGCTATGTTATAATGGGCTAACTTTGTATAAAATAATGCTACATGATACTCATGAAAATAAAAATTCAGTCTTCAAGTTCAGATTAAATCATTTTATCTACGGCCCTAACAATCAGTTCTGTACGGATAAGGTGTAGAAAGTGACAGTGTAATTGGTAAACATTATTATGAATATAATTAGATTATGGGAGACAGAAGGATGATACAGGGGTTAGGGTAGTAGCCTGAGAGTCAGGAGATCTAGGTTCAATTCCCTACTCTGCCAGCTACTTCCTGGATGATATTTGATTGGCCATTTATTATCTCTGGGCCATAGTTTCCCATCTGTAAAATGGGGATACATATACATGGGTGTTGTAAGCTGTAAGTTTTAAAGTTTTTGCCTCTTCAGACTCTTGTTTAAGATTGTCACCAGGTATGTAAATTAGTATGATGTCTAGCATTGTTGTGTTGGGGAGACCAGTCCAGTAACAACTACCACAAACATAACAGCTATCAGACTAATATTTTTTGGTCTCAATCAGGCTGGGCTGAATTCAAGTTGGTAAAAAATATCTTATTACCAATCCCTCAGGCTACCAGTCCCCTGAAATGTCAGATTAGACATTTTGTGCAGTAAAGTCAACAGAGCAGAAAAACAGATCTTGAATCTCTGTTTTATACAGTGGTCACAGGAGCTAAGTGGACATTTCCAAACCAAAGAACTGCAGCTCTATATACCATAAATATAAAAAATCACAATAGAACAGGCCCCACAAAATAGTTCTGCCTGACAGCTAGAGTTCAGGTATTTTGAACCAATAGGTCCTCCTGTAGCTACTCCTGTAGAAATGTGCATGAATAGTACAGCCACCATGCCAGGTGAGTAACTGACACTATACAGATAGGTACAAGGCCCTTGTACCTAAACAGCCACAATAGGTTACATAAGACAAAAATGGGAGCTGTACGCTAAGATTACAGATTTGGTTGATAAAGGTAATAGTGTTGATGTCATGTACTTAGAGTTTTGTAAGGCATTTGCCCAGGTACCACTTGACATTTTAATTATAAAACTAGAAAGATATAAAAATAACATGGCCTGCATTAAATGGATTAAAAGCTGGCTAATGGATAGACCTCAAAATGTAATTGTAAATGGGGAATCTTCATTGAAGGGATGCTTTTCTAGTGGGATCTGGCAGGGATTGGTTCTTGGCCCTGCACTATGTAACACTTTTATTAATGACCTGGAAGGAAACATAAAATAATCACTGATAAAGTTTGTGGATGACAAAAATTGTGGGGAGTGGTAAATAATGAAGACAGGTCACTAATACTGAGCGATCTGAATCTCTTGGTAAATTGGGCACAAACAAGTGGTGTGTTTTATTACGGCTAAATGTAAATCTACACATATAAGAACAAAGAGTGTAGGCCATACTTACAGGAAGGGGGACTCTACTGTGGGAAGGAGTGACTTTGAAAAGGATTTGGGGGGTCATGGTGGCTAATCAGTTGAACATGACTCCCAGTGAGATACTGTGGCTGAAAGGGCTAAATGCAGTCCTTGGACGCATAAACAGGGGAAACTCAAGTAGGAATAGAGAGGTTATTTTACCTCTGTATTTGGCACTGGTGCAACTACTGCTGAAATACTGTGTCCAGTTCTGGTGTCCAAAATTCAAGAAGGATGTTGATAAATTGGAGAGGATTCAGGGAAGAGTCACAAAAATGATCACAGGATTAGAAAACCTGCCTTATAGTGATAGAATTGACGAGCTCAATCAATTTAGCTTATCAAAGAGGAGGTTAAAGGTTGACTTGGTTACAGTGTGTAAGTACCTACATGGGAAACAAAAATTTATTAATGGACCCTGCAATCTAGCAGAGGAAGGTATAACATGATCCAGTGTCTGGAAGTTGAAGCTAGACAAATTCAGATTGGAAATAAGGCACACAGCTTTAACTCTGAGGGTGATTATTCACTGGAACAATTTACTAAGGTATTAAAGTAGTAGTGAATTTCCCCATCACTGACCATTTTAAAATGAATATTCTATGTTTTTCTAAAAGATTTGCTATAGGAGTTATTTTGGGGGAAGTTCTGTGGTCTGTGTTATACAGGGTGTCAGACTAGAGGATCACAATGGTCCCTTCTGGCCTTGGAATCTATGAATTATACAGTTGCTATTATTGCTCACTCCCATGCAAAGTGACAATGTTTGGCACATGTGGGTCATCATCCATTTGCAAGGGAATGATACATTGTATTATAATAGTGGGACTGTATTAGTACTAGTCACATTAGAGGGGATATAAATAGATTATTAAAAAGTTAATGGGAAGGAATTCCTCCAGTTGCTGCATCTAAATAAGCCATTTTCCCCATATTTGTTTTAATTAGGTCTGTTGTGTACCTATAACCTGACTGAATTCTCACTAAATATTTCTTATATCTTATTGGAACTGAAATTTGTATTATGTTAGGGCTACTTTTTTTTTAAATGCGTGACTAAATATAGTCCCCTAAAATTCATACTCATGGATTTAAAAGGTAAGGAATAAAATGCGGAAGCATGATCTAATAATACTGATGCCAGTATGATGCCAAGGTGAACTGTTCCACAGTTTTGAAAAATCAGGTAATGTATTTAGGTGTATAACTATGTTTTTAGGAGCCTAACTTGAGACAGCTATTTTTGATAATATTTGCCTGGTTTCTTTTCACCCTCCTAACAAGCTGCCCTGGACTCTTTCAGCCTTCATGAGGAAATGCAGCTATATTTAGCTTTCCTTGCATCCCAAATGACCTGATCAGGCTGATTTTGCTTTCTCTGGCTTCCAAAGGTCCCCAAGATACTAAAATTGCAACTAGAGGGTATCAGTACAGTGTAGCTCATTAGATCCATGCTCCCTTTCCTCCAACCAGGCCCTTTCAGCAGAGATAGCAAAGGAGCTGCTATGTGCCTCTTGCACTGAGTGATTCTCCTAGGGCAAGATAGGCTGACTCTCTACAGCCAATATCTTCCAGGGGCAAAGTAACTCCATCAGAATGGACAACCTGGTCAATAGGCTCGAGAAACATTTGGCCAGTCATCTAATCAGTGGAAAACATGTGTAACAAGAAGTTTTAAATCTATTTCCAAAGCTGAATGTGCTGTGCAATTATGATAATTTTTTTTTAAAAAAAGAAAAATTCAGCAAATGAATGACACATAGGAAGCACTGTTTCTAAACAGAGTGGTTTTCAAAATGTCCCATGAGGCACGAACAGTTCTTTAACAAGAAAAGTGAAGAAATAATGGAAATCTACATACTTTGTGGGTAACAGTATACAATTGTTGGTTGATTTGCTCTGGTGGACTCCAGTCTTTTAAACCTTTTGTGATGTTATTAACTATAGTTCAAATTCTCTGAAATGAACATTCTATGAATTATCTGGGAAATCATCATCTGAGTCATAAAAAAATTGAGATAAAAATAATCCCTTTTCCTGTGGATCAATCTGTTTGCTGTGTGTTGCGTAAAAAAGGATTATATATGCATTTTATTTATTTTTTCTATTGAGGAAGAGGGAGATAAATCAGTTGTTTTTTTTTACTGAAAAGTCTTTCTTCCAGTCATAACTATATTCAAAATCTAGAGCAAGTAAGTAAATATTGAAGACTGAAATAAAATCCACAGGGAAAATGTAATACGGTAGGTTTTTATCACAAACAAGTTAAGATAGAAACCTTGATAATGAACTATTGTACTTACATTTTTACTTACTGAAAAAACAACAACAATATTCATCATGAATCCAAGTCAAACTCTTTGATTCCCAATATGGCTTGCATACAAGATCATCTTTCATTATAGAGATGTACAGATTCTTACAAGGCTGCAGTTGTAAAATTGAAGGTCCAACCTCAGATATCAGAGTGATGGGAATGTTTTAAATGCTTTGACAAATTGTCTAGATGCAGCATGCACATAAATATGTGCACAATTCTGTATTTACATTTGTAAATGTAATCATGATAATTTGTTTGTACAAATGTGTACATAGAACTACATCTCTGCTTTAGCAAAATATGGCTCCCATTTGCTGCAATAACTTCCATTTCCTTAAAATCTTACCTTTGTCAACCAATAATGACTTTTTTTTGCTTGTATGTCATTTATCCATTATCTGTTAAGCATAGTATCTGAGTACACCTTATACATCAATGAATT
Source organism: Eretmochelys imbricata (assembly GCF_965152235.1). Lineage (NCBI taxonomy): Eukaryota > Metazoa > Chordata > Testudines > Cheloniidae > Eretmochelys > Eretmochelys imbricata. Next base: position 41,245,705 of record NC_135575.1, on the reverse strand, counting down.
GATCCTCACAATACCTCTCTGAGTAGAGAAGTATTTTACAGATGGAAAACTGAGGTACTGAAAGATTATGCAACTTGCCCAGCTTCACACAGGAGCTTCAGGGGCAGAACTAGGAAGAGAATCCAAATCTCTTGGGTTCCAATTTGATAGCTTACCCACAAAACCATCTATCTTTCATTGCTCTAAAACGTTGAAATGCCATTTTTACCCACTGCCATTAAATAAATATTTTCCTTTAACACTTCTACCAGATTGGGAGTCTCTCATGATAAAAAGAAAAGGAGTACTTGTGGCACCTTAGAGACTAACCAATTTATTTGAGCATGAGCTTTCGTGAGCTACAGCTCACTTCATCAGATGCATACCTTGGAAACTGCAGCAGACTTTATATATACACAGAGAATATATATATAATATATAAAGTCTGCTGCAGTTTCCACGGTATGCATCTGATGAAGTGAGCTGTAGCTCACGAAAGCTCATGCTCAAATAAATTGGTTAGTCTCTAAGGTGCCACAAGTACTCCTTTTCTTTTTGCGAATACAGACTAACACGGCTGTTACTCTGAAACCTCTCATGATAAAGTATAAGATGGGGCAGTTCAACAATTATACCCAGAAGAGCTTCTTTCCGGTTCAATATTTAGACTAGGTTAGAGGCACACTGGAAAGTGTGTTCACGTGACCCACTTTAGTTACAACCTTTCAAGCAATGGACTGAGGATTAGATGCAAATAAAACAGTTTTCCATCGAATACGAGGTGCAAAAATAATAGGAAATCATCTTCCATTAGAATTAGCACTGTGAGAAAGAGACATTGTAATGGAATATGTACAGTCTAAACATTCTTACCCCAGTCCTCGTTATAGGTAAAGCCATAGCTTAACAGACATCATTTAAACTTGGTATGTGATGTTTCATGGAATGTCTTTAGCTAGTTCTTTGTATAAATTGTACACAGTTTTCTTGAGTGACTGATAAAAATGCAGAGTCTTGATTTCCTATTCTGCTGCAATCACATCTTAAGTAATTTCTAATTCACAAATATTTGAAAAATAAAAAAGTACTAAGAGAAAAATCAATTGTAGCTTTGCATATATTACAAAATAGTGACTAATATAATGACACCAATTTATACCAGTTGAGGATCAGACCCAATACCTACAAAGTGAGTAAAATATTAAACAGTGTTCCTTCACATTGCTATTGTCCAACAAACCTATTTATTTTGTGACTATCTGTCCAGCTAATTCCTGCATGAAACACTAGGCAATGTAACATTTTGTTTTGCAAGTAATACTATGCAACGTAATAAATGAGCTGAATTTTTTTTATTTAGATACACTTATTGTATGTGGAGCTTTTTATTATTACTGCAAGTGTGCTGCACGATGATGTAACAAAAAACCTTGTTGAAGATGGAAAGAGGCAGAGTTGAGGTCACTGGGCATAACTCTGAAATTCATGAGTGCAATTGAAATATCAATTTTGAAATTTCAATAAAAATGGTGGATTTTTGTTTGTTCATGTTATCTGCATTAAATCCAGCCATTACAAAGTGCCCTCTTTTGTAAATGATGTTGTCCGTTGGAGAGGACCTATATACAAACGAAACCTAAAATTGTAACTTGCTGTAAGAAGGAAACTTCTTTTGACAGTATTAAAGCTCAATTTGTCACCCACGTTTTAGTGTTAGAATGATGTTCAAAGTTGAACTGATGATTACCAAAAACACAAAGTTATAGTGTCTATGTACAAAAGAGAGACAGTGACCCATTTTTTAAATAAGGAAAATTGCCGTCTATGGTAGTTGAATGAATGTAAAGTTGGGTGTCTGTGGAGTGAATGATTTCTGTTTCAATGTTTATACTAATGTTGCATTTCTAGATTATTTTTGAAAATGTTAAATTAGTTTTTTAAGATGACATGTCCAATTGGTGCATATAGCAATACCAGCTCTCTAAAGCTGAACAAAACAAAGCAATCATATTGCATGAGTACCACTTTGAGGCTATTTTTTTTGCTTTCATCGACAGGAGGATGCTCTTGAACTTTTTTTTCTAGTCACCAAATGTGGAGGAACGTGTCAGTTTGTATGTGTAGGTGTAGGTGTATGCATGACTGAGTAACTATATACCCACCTAGAGACCACATTTGAAACTGGTCCCAGAATCAGCCTTAAGCTAAATAATTTTTCTGTTTACAAGATCACACACGCATAACTATCTGTTATTTAAATCCTGAGAAGTCATGTTAGTTTTACCCCCCCCAAAAATGGTTTAAAGTTAAATAGAAAAAAGCTCTGTTATCCTGAAATGTATTAGAATGTTTCATGTAATTATATCATGAAGTTTGGCTACTGCCGAACCACCTACAATTTTGGAATGCAGCCTCATAAATGTCATTAGAACTGCAGTATAAATATTAGCTTTGGTTTGAAAGTGGTTTGATCCTCCCTGTACGAGCCATATGGCTGGAAAAACAACTTACTGTTTATTGGCATTGAGACTGGTAATCACCTGTTATTTTGAGACTGATAGTTAAAGTGGGAACATAACAGTCTAGATGTATTTGTGAAGTAAGTTATATAGTGTGGTATATGGGGACTATAATTAGGAGTAATGGAATGAAATTAAGAATAGGAACATTTAGTCGGAAGCCAGGAGAAACATCTTGGCAGTCATCGATATTCAGCTGTGGAATCACTTCAAAGATTGGTAAAAACCTCTTTGCTCTTAAATTGTGCCTGGTCAAAGCACTAGGGTGCTGCAAGGGACAGCCCTGCATCAGCAAGCTGGTAGACTGGATGATCTAATAGGGTTTTTCCATCACTAATTTGTATGATAATCTACCTCTGAACCAGCAGGAACACCTCTGTAAAAGATTTGTACTTTTAAGTCCTTGTGACAGATGGGGTGACACATAGCAGTAGAGGAACACTACATGGGAAGATTGTGATCCCTCACACTTGAAAACAGCCACACTTTTTGTCTTTTTACATATTCTCAAGCAATGTTGAAAATGGTGAAACACTGAAATAAGGATAAGAATAGTCTAAAATAGCAAAACTTCATCTTAAATATTTTCTGTCAAAAATACTCATTTGTGAAAATGAGATGCATTATTGGAATTTTTATTCTAATTTTATACTATTTTATCCCACAGTAGATAAATATAAAATTGTCTTGAGATATCAGATTTCTTCCTGGTGAAACTTCCACTAGCACCATGAGATCCTTGAGCATTTTGCTTAAGTAAATGTCCTCTTCGCTTAGTTAAAACCCAAAATAATTACTCTTCCTCACTGGTCACTATTACTTGATTCAATTTCAGTTTTGATTTCACTATACTATATAATGGAAGATACAGAGGGAGACGAACAGTGAGGTTCAATTCCACTTTTTTTCATACCCTATATACTAAAATGCAAAATTCACCCACAAAAATAAATTTTATATGGAAAAAGAACTCTTTATTTCTATTTTCCCCCAGGAAGAGTCTTGCTAGCAAAAGGAAGATGTGCCATCATCATCACAGAACAGAGAAAAAGGTCTCCACAAGACAGACAGTCATGAAGGAGGGTAAGTAGCAGGAAGCACTCTCTCAAAAGGTTTATATCTTGGATAAAAGAAGGATAAGCATATGGTTTTTTGGATGCTTTTCTGAACTATCCCTGAATTATGGATTTTTTGATATGGGCCCATAATTAGTCTTAAAACAAAACCTTAGGCTTACTCTCATGAGCAAACCCACTGAGTTTAATAGGACTGTTCAAATGAGTATGAGTACCTATGCACAATATGCATAAGTGTTTTCAGCATCAAATTTTTAGAGAGCATCTGCTTTTCATATTAATTTATAAATCATGCAGGTGCTTTTGAAAAATATTACCTTCCCAGCCTAAATGATTTAATCTGCAGGGTAAATTAAATCTGTGATTGGCATAATTCTAACTATTTTAGGGTTGTTAATTTTTTCTTGCTGTGGAACAAAGAAGATAGCCTGAGATTTTCAAAAGGTACCCAAGGCAGGTACCCATCGAAAACCTTTGAGTGACATTTGGGGCTAGCTCCTGGACATGCTGAAATCAACAAAAGTTTTAATGGGAACAAGATTAGACTCCTAATATTTTGAAAAATAAATAAATTTTGCAATTATCACCAAATTTGTAATTTTAAAATCTCAGCATCTCTTTGATTTTTATATGCATTACAAAATATCAGACATAATATACACTCCAATAAAACATGTTCAGTGTATAGTCCATTTGAGTAATACCATTAGTATAATAAAAACACTATTATAGGGAGTATCTGTTGTTCCTTTAAAGCTATAACTTTTCCTCTAAGTTTTAAGTCCACAGAGATGATAGTAGGATAAGTTTATAAACTATTAGAAACAAATTCCCAAGCACCTTTTATCTCTTTCAGAAGAACAGAGATTAGAGCAAGATTACACCAGTTTAGAAAATCTTATGGGGATAATTCACGGCTAAATCTTCTGTTATAATGGGAGTAAAATCCAGTCCTAAAACAAAAGTTAGCAGAAAGTCTGTAGGGGCCAGATACTTTCCTTGCCCACAGTGATGGAATAGCTAGCATAATCTTTTCTTGAGAAATATTATTCTTTAGTGAAGTAGCTTCCTTTTTCGAAATCATACATCACTAGGAATCAGCAAGGCACAATGATCATAGGATTTGCTTTCTTCACTACCATGCATATGGTTTCATATAAAATTTGGGAAATTTATTATGATTTGATGGTCCACTGATACAAAAGGTTTTAATGTGTGGTTGGTTTGTTTTTTTTTTTAAATGCCCTACACTGTTCTGCTTTTCAACTGCCATAGAAGGATTTTGTTGGCTTCCTCCTCCTTTTCACATATCTTGTTTTTAGCTGAAGGACATGGCTTTTTTGCAGCTCTGAGACTTTTGTGTATTTTGTAAAGAATTAACAGTGCCTGAAGCATTTTAGGATTTCTGTATATGGAATCTCTGTGCTGATCAAACATCACAGTTTGGTATTTAATGGACAAATAAGCAGTTGTCCTCTTTCAAGGCATTTACACCATTGCCTGATGCTGGTTGAAAAGCTATATTACTGAATGACTTCAGCTTGCGTTACAAAAACCACATATCTGATGCTTAATAAACTCTTCTAAAGTTGCACCTTGTAAAAAAAAGCCATTGCTTTAGTCTAATGAATTGGAGCTGAAAACAATGAAGAGAGAGTAGGGAAGGTAATTCCCAGCACAGTGAACAGCATGGTAGAACTGAGGAGATAACGGTGGGAGAAGTGGGCAAATGAGGCAGAGAGGCTAGCACTGCTGGCAAAGCAGAGGGGCAGTTGAGGAGTTTAATGCAGAAAGAATCAAGGATAAGTAGGGCAGGGCAGAATTATGAAAGATCTTGAGGGAGAAAACAAGAAGCTTCTATCTGATGCAAAGAGGAACCAGTGAAGGGCATCAAAGACATATCCAGAACAACAGGCCAGGAAGATGAGCTCAGCCCATATGTTGTGTGGAATGGAGAGGCCACTGAGAAGGAAATTGCACTAATAAGAATGTAATCTTGGATGAGAGTTTTAGTTGTGTAGAACTAGAGAAAAAGGGGGTTTGAAATTTTGGGCTTGATTCTGCACTCCATGGAGTTGCCTTCAATGGGTTACAAGAAGAAACAAGCCCCAGGTGTAGAGAGAGGCAGCAAGATTTAGGGCCTGCCTGGATGTGGGGGGAAAAAGGAATTCTCAGTTATCCAAAGCTAATCTAAAAGAAAACCTTTGCCTTTTTCAATAAGCTCCTGTTTTTTTTCCCTGTGAAATGAAAAGGGTCTTCAAAATTATGAAAGGTACAGCGAAAACTGATCAGTCATTCCTTTTTACCTTGCCATATACTACATGAACAAAGGGGCATTAAATGAAATTAAAAGGCAATAAACTTATAACAAGTAAAATGAAATATTTTTTTCACATAGCAAAAGTCAATGAGTAGTTTGCTGCTGAAGGAGGTCATTGACATAATTCTGTGGATGGATTTTAAAATGGGCTAATCATTTTATGACTATTAATAATACTTCGAGCTGTGTAAGTTAAAAAATGATAACAGCTTTCACATCTCATGCTTTATAATCTAAATTATTGACTATGGGAGTCAGGAAGGAATTTCCTTATCTCTGCCCATGTTCAATGTTGTATGGTTGGTTAGGTGTATTAAGTTCTTATTTTTTCCTGCCTTCTTCTTCTGAAGTATCAGGTAATGGCCACTGCTAAAGAAAGAACACAAGTCTACATAGAAGGCTGGTGTAATGCATTATGACAATTTGTATGTGCTCTAAGAAGAAAATAGAGGATAGTGTTGCCTAGGGAATGGGAAGTCTGCACCTCCTGTTATGGGGCTTAATCAGGGGACCTTATCTTCTTTATGCCATCAAGTCAACAATAAGCCTCAGCTATTTCCACATAGACTTAATATGGTACTTTTAAGCAAAGATAGGAATTACTTAAATACATAGATACTGAGTGCCTCCAGAGTATTTAAATATAGAAATAAAATTAGTGTGCAAAAATATTTGATTATAATTTTCCATTGGCAGTCCAGCCACGAGGGTAAAGTTGTTTTGCTCATAGTCTCTTGAACCATATCTTTCTATTCTGCTGTAAAGATTTGCTGATTCATTTCCTTTTCCAACCCTAAATTCACACTGCCAATACAGCCTTGTAGAAAGAAGGAGGAAAATGTACTTCTGTTTATTTACAAAAGACTTGTAACTTTCCTATATAGTTCTCTACTGAGGACAAATCTAGTTTAAACTGTATCCTATTCTTACAATTTTTAAGTAGTATCGTAACATGAAAAAATACAGAATCACTCTTTTATATGCCCTTGTACTCGTGTGAAAAATTTCAGCTCAGTTTTATCAAATATATTTCATATATACTTTAATCCTATTGAGCCTATGAGAACCATGGGACTAGTGCGTCAGTAACAGTATTTGAGGAGTGGAAGTGTCCCTAATTCCTCTACCCCTGAGACTCTTGTTTGAGTGGATTTTTCTATAAATAAGGTTTGGGATTTGATAGGGTCCCAGGGCTTTTGCAAACAAACATGATGAGAGTTTCTTCTTGCCTTTTGACAGGGACAGCTCTCATTTCCACCTGGAGGAGGAAGAGGTCTGACCAGAATAGGAAGATAATTGTTGTGTTTCTTATGCCCACACCCAGACTGAGGACCCAGCACAGGGTATTTCTGGCTGCATGTGCGGGTCTGGAGATTATCTGTAACAAACAAATCAAATAGGAGGTTTTGAGCTGTTGTAGAAAAGGCATTGTCTGTGTGAATTTTGAAGTCTGCTAAGACAGTGAACTTTGCGAACTTTCATCTGCACAACAGACGGTGTCAAGAACAGCACCTCTTCAAGGAAGACTTTGGTGTCTGGAGGTTTATAGGTTAGCAGAATGCCCAAGTTGTCACTCTCAGGATACATACTTGTGATTTTTTTCTCCCTGGAGAAACTTTTCCCACATTTAATCTCAGATGGGAGTAGAATGGCTATTCCACTATTCCATGTGCACAAAGCAGCTCTAAAGTCAATTGATCCAGCAAATGGAACAGGATCCTGGGGTGCCCTAGGGTCACAATAACAGCATCTATATACTCCATCACTACTGTCAGCATAGTAGAGTGTCCCTTTCCCTCAGCATTCACTGGTTTCTGCAAAACTGTCTGGTGGCAGCCAGTGTTAATCATTGGACCTTTCAAGCTATTTTAATTTACCCCTGAGACCAGCCCAGTAGCTAAACAGGCTAGGAATGATAAGAGGCGCAAAAGCCACTGTTTCTTTGACTAGTGTCATACACTTTTCAGCTGATCACGATGATCTGGAGTTCAGATTTTATGAACTGCTGCCATTATGATTGCCTTAACTCTGGGACTGGTGGTTGTGTGCAAACCTCCTAAATGGATGCAAAAAGAAAAATGGTAGGAGGTGATCAATTACTAGTGTCACATCTAGCAGAGTTTGTACCCCAGGGAAATAGGCTTGGCACCTAAGATCCCCACCCCCCCTCCATTTTGCATAAATTCCTACTTTTGTTAACCAAATATTGTGTGCACATTGTTGACAAACAGGACTGCTGTCAAGCAGACAAACTCTAAACCTTGAGATAATGGTTAATGGTTCCCAAGGCTGGATTTGATGAATGGCCTTCATGCTTATTTCCCCCTCCCTCCCCCATCCTCTTATGGCAAATCAGCCCATAAAGCTTTGCAGTCATTCTCGAGCTCAGGTTTCAGATAGCCATGCACATGTGATGGAGGCCTCCTTGTTGTGCTATTAAAGACACAATAAATCATAGAATCATAGACTATCAGGGTTGGAAGGGACCTCAGGAGGTCATCTAATCCAACCCCCTGTTCAAAGCAGGACCAATCCCCAATTAAATCATCCCAGCCAGGGCTTTGTCAAGCCTGACCTTAAAAACTTCTAAGGAAGGAGATTCTACCACCTCCCTAGGTAACGCATTCCAGTGTTTCACCACCCTCCTAGTGAAAAAGTTATTCCTAATATCCAACCTAAACCTCCCCCACTGCAACTTGAGACCATTACTCCTATTCTGTCCTCTTCTACCACTGAGAATAGTCTAGAACCATCCTCTCTGGAACCACCTCTCAGATAGTTGAAAGCAGCTATCAAATCCCCCCTCATTCTTCTCTTCTGCAGACTAAACAATCCCAGTTCCCTCAGCCTCTCCTCATAAGTCATGTGTTCCAGACCCCTAATCATTTTTGTTGCCCTTCGCTGGACTCTCTCCAATTTATCCACATCCTTCTTGTAGTGTGGGGCCCAAAACTGGACACAGTACTCCAGATGAGGCCTCACCAATGTTGAATAGAGGGGGACGATCACGTCCCTCGATTTGCTCGCTATGCCCCTACTTATACATCCCAAAATGCCATTGGCCTTCTTGGCAACAAGGGCACACTGCTGACTCATATCCAGCTTCTCGTCCACTGTCACCCCTAGGTCCTTTTCCACAGAACTGCTGCCTAGCCATTCGGTCCCTAATCTGTAGCGGTGCATTGAGTTCTTCCGTCCTAAGTGCAGGACCCTGCACTTATCCTTATTGAACCTCATCAGATTTCTTTTGGCGCAGTCCTCCAATTTGTCTAGGTCCCTCTGTATCCTATCCCTGCCCTCCAGCGTATCTACCACTCCTCCTAGTTTAGTATCATCCGCATATTTGCTGATAGTGCAATCCACACCATCCTCCAGATCATTTATGAAGATACTGAACAAAACCGGCCCCAGGACCGACCCCTGGGGCACTCCACTTGACACCGGCTGCCAACTAGACATGGAGCCATTGATCACTACCTGTTGAGCCCGACAGTCTAGCCAACTTTCTACCCACCTTATAGTGCATTCATCCAGCCCATACTTCTTTAACTTGCTGACAAGAATACTGTGGGAGACCGTGTCAAAAGCTTTGCTAAAGTCAAGAAACAATACATCCACTGCTTTCCCTTCATCCACAGAACCAGTAATCTCATCATAGAAGGCGATTAGATTAGTCAGGCATGACCTTCCCTTGGTGAATCCCTGCTGACTGTTCCTGATCACTTTCCTCTCATGTAAGTGCTTCAGGATTGATTCTTTGAGGACCTGCTCCATGATTTTTCTGGGGACTGAGGTGAGGCTGACTGGCCTGTAGTTCCCAGGATCCTCCTTCTTCCCTTTTTTAAAGATTGGCACTACATTAGCCTTTTTCCAGTCATCTGGGACTTCCCCCATTCGCCACGAGTTTTCAAAGATAATGTATGTATGTATCAGCTGAACCACGGCTTGACAAATTAATAGAATAATTGTGAACAATATTCAGAGTAACAGCCGTGTTAGTCTGTATTCGCAAAAAGAAAAGGAGTCCTTGTGGCACCTTAGAGACTAACCAATTTATTTGAGCATGAGCTTTCGTGAGCTACAGCTCACTTCATCAGATGCATACCGTGGAAACTGCAGCAGACTTTATATATACACAGAGAATATGAAACAATACCTCCTCCCACCCCACTGTCCTGCTGGTAATAGCTTATCTAAAGTGAGCAACAGGTTAGGCCATTTCCAGCACAAATCCAGGTTTTCTCACCCTCCACCCCCCCACACAAATTCACTCTCCTGCTGGTGATAGCCCATCCAAAGTGACAACTCTTTACACAATGTGCATGATAATGAAGTTAGGCCATTTCCTGCACAAATCCAGGTTCTCTCACTCCCTCACCCCCCTCCAAAAACCCACCCCCATACACACACAGACTCACTCTCCTGCTGGTAATAGCTCATCCAAACTGACCACTCTCCAAGTTTAAAACCAAGTTAAACCAGAACATCTGGGGGGGGGGGTAGGAAAAAACAAGAGGAAATAGGCTACCTTGCATAATGACTTAGCCACTCCCAGTCTCTATTTAAGCCTAAATTAATAGTATCCAATTTGCAAATGAATTCCAATTCAGCAGTTTCTCGCTGGAGTCTGGATTTGAAGTTTCTTTGTTTTAAGATAGCGACCTTCATGTCTGTGATTGCGTGACCAGAGAGATTGAAGTGTTCTCCGACTGGTTTATGAATGTTATAATTCTTGACATCTGATTTGTGTCCATTTATTCTCTTTGTTCTTGTGACTTGACAGATTTACATTTGTGCACGGAGTAGTCTCTTCGTACCTAGAGATGTCAGGGTTGTTTTCAGCCAATAGGCCTGATTACCTGAAGATAGCACCTCCCAGCACTCACCTACAATGGGGCAAGAGAATCTAGAGATTACAATTAGAGATTCATAGAAGTCCTGCCAGGCACCAAAGAAAGCTGATGAGAGGATGTGCTAAATTAATGCATTCCTCTTCAGCTACAGTGGCCATACCCCTTTCCTGACACCCTCAGTCACTTTTTCAGGCTGCACTGGCCACCCGACAGAGAGTTACATCTATTTCCCTGACTTCATTTTGTCCACTGGCTGACATTCAGTCTTGGATACTTCCACCAGGGTCTCTGATAGCTTCCTCCTTAGACCCTCTAAGCTCGCATGTAGCCCTCTAAGCTTTAAGAGCTCACAGCTAAGACTCTCAATAGAAATTCCTTGCAGGCGAGTAACTGGACTTTTAAGTACATCACAAGCAGGAAGCCTGCCAAATGGTCAGTTGGGCCATGGGATGATCAAGGTGGTAAAGGAGTATTCAAGGAAGACAAGGCCATTGTAGAGAAACTAAATGAATTTTTGCATCAGTCTTCACTCCTGAGGATATAGGGGAGGTCCCCATACCTGAGCCATTCTTTTTAGGTGACAAATCTGATCAACTGTACCAGACTGAGGTGTTAGTAGGAGGTGGTTTTGGAACAAACTGATAAATTAAACAGTACAGTAATAAGTCACCAGGACCAGATGGTATTCCCCCAAGAGTTCTGAAGGAACTGAAATATGAAATTGCAGAACTACTAACGGTGGTATATAACCTATCACTTAAAATCAGCCTCTGTAACCAGATGACAGGAGGGTTGCTAATGCAACTATAGCAAAGAACAAAACAGAATGATCAGACACACAGGTGAACATGATATATTGAGGAAGAGTCACCATAGCTTTTATAAAGAGAAATCATGCCTCACCAATCAACTATAATTCTTTAAGGGAGTCAACAGGCATGTGTACAAGGGTGATCCAGTTGATAAAGAGTACTTGGATTTTCAGAAAGCCTTTGACAATGTCCCTCACTAAAGGCTTTCAAGCAAAATAAGCAGTCATTGGGTAATAGGGAAGGTCCTCTTATGGATCAGCGACTGGTTAAAAGACCGGAAGCAAAGGGTAGGAATAAATGGTCAGTTTTCAGAATGGAGAGAAGTACTGGAACCTGTGCTGTCCAACATATTCATAAGTGATCTTGAAAAGGACTGAACAGAGAGGTGACATTTGCAGACCATACAAAATTACTCAGGATACATCCAAAGCAGACTTACATCCAAAGCAGGCTGCGAAGACTTATAAAGTGATCTCTCAGAACTGGTGACAAAATGGCAGATGAAATTCAACATTGATAACTGCCATGTAATGCATATTAGAAAAAATAATCCCAGTACTACATACAAAATGTTGTGGTGTAAATTAGCTGGAGAAGGAGATCTTAGAGTCATTGTGGTTAGTTCTCTGAAAACATCGGCTTAATGTGCGGCAGCAGTCAGAAAAGCTAATAGAATGTTAGGAACCATTAGGAAAGGGATGGATAGATAATAAAACAGGAAATATAAGAATGCCACTATATACATCCTTGATATGCTCACATTTTGAATACTGCTTGCCTCATCTTAAAAAAAAACAACAAACAAACAAAAACCATTAGAATTGGAAAAAAGATGCAGAAAAGGGCAACAAATGACTAGACATACAGAACAGCTGCCATAGGAGGGAAGATTAAAAAGACTGGGACTGTTCAGTTTAGGAAAAAAAGAGACGAGAAATATGATAGAAGTCACTAAAATCATGAATAGTTTTAAAGAAAGTTAATAGGGAAGTATTATTTACCTCTTACATAACACAAGAGCCAGGGATCACCCAATGAAATTAATAGGCAGCAGGTTTCAAACAAACATAAGGAAGTATTTCTTCATAGAACACTGTCAACCTGGGGAAACACATTGTTACGAGATGTTGTGAAGGCTCAAAAAAGAAATAGATAAGTTCATGGAGGATGGGTCCATCAATAGTTATTAACTAAGAAGGTCAGGGATTCAAACCTATGCTCCTGATATCCCTAATCCTCCAAGCTGGGAGTGGACAACAGGGAATGGATCATTTCAAATTGCCCTCTTCTGTTCATTCTCTCTGAAGCGTCAGGTAGTGGGCACTCTCAGAGACTGGATATTGGTCTAGTTTTACCATTGGTCTGACCCAGTATGGCCGTTCTTATGTTCTTAACTAGGGCTCAGGGTCAGCTCCCAGACTGCTGCACTGGGCAGCACAACATGGGGAGGAGATGACCAGCCCTCTGTGAAGAAAGAAGTGGTTCGGGATTATTTAGAAAATCTGGACGAGCACAAGTCCATGGGGCTGGATGCGCTGCTTCCGAAAGTGCTAAAGGAGTTGGCGGATGTGATTGCAGAGCCATTGGCCATTATCTTTGAAAACTCATGGTGATTGCAGGAGGTCCTGGATGACTGGAAAGAGGCTAATGTAGTGCCCATCTTTAAAAAAGGGAAGGAGGAGGATCCTGGAAACTCCAGGCCAGTCAGCCTCACCTCAGTCCCTGGAAAGATCATGGAGCAGATCCTCAAGGAATCAATTCTGAAGCATTTAGAGGAGAGGAAAGTGATCAGGAACAGTCAGCATGGATTCACCAAGGGCAAGTCATGCCTGACTAATCTAATTGCCTTCTATGACGAGATAACTGGCTCTGTGGATGAGGGGAAAGCATCAAGTGGATGTATTGTTCCTTGACTTTAGCAAAGCTTTTGACACGGTCTCCCACAGTATTCTTGCCAGTAAGTTAAAGAAGTATGGGCTGGATGAATGGACTATAAGGTGGATAGAAATCTGGCTAGATCATCGGGCTCAAAGGGTAATGATCAATAGCTCCATGTCTAGTTGGCAGCCGGTATCAAGAGGAGTAGCCCAAGGGTTGGTCCTGGGGCTGGTTTTGTTTAATATCTTCATTAATGATCTGGAGGATGGTGTGGATTGCACCCTCAGAAAGTTTGCAGATGACACTAAACCAGGAGGAGAGGTAGATATGCTGGAGGGTAGGGATAGGATACAGAGGGCCCTAGACAAATTAGAGGATTGAGCCAAAAGAAATCTGATGAGGTTCAACAAGGACAAGTGCAGAGTCCTGCACTTAGGACGGAAGAATCCCATGCACCGCTACAGACTAGGGACCGAATGGCTAGGCAGCAGTTCTGCGGAAAAGGACCTAGGGTTTACAGTGGACGAGCAGCTGGATCTGAGTCAACAGTGTGCCCTTCTTGCCAAGAAGGCCAATGGCATTTTGGGATGTATAAGTAGGGGCATTGCCAGCAGATCGAGGGACGTGATCGTTCCCCTCTATTTGACATTGGTGAGGCCTCATCTGGTGTACTGTGTCCAGTTTTGGGCCCCACACTATAAGAAGGATGTGGAAAAATTGGAAAATGTCCAGCGGAGGGCAACAAAAATGATTAGGGGATTGGAACACATGATTTACGAGGAGAGGCTGAGGGAACTGGGATTGTTTAGTCTGCGGAAGAGAAGAATGAGGGGGGATTTGATAGCTGCTTTCAACTACCTGAAAGGGGTTCCAAAGAGGATGGATCTAGACTGTTCTCAGTAGTAGTAGATCAAAGAACGAGGAGTAATGGTCTCAAGTTGCAGTGGGGGAGGTTTAGGTTGGATATTAAGAAAAACTTTTTCACTAGGAGCGTGGTGAAACACTGGAATGCGTTACCTAAGGAGGTGGCGGAATCTCCTTCCTTAGAGGTTTTTAAGGTCAGGCTTGACAAAGCCCTGGCTGGGATGATTTAGTTGGGGATTGGTCCTGCTTTGAGCAGGGGTTGGACTAGATGACCTCCTGAGGTCCCTTCCAACCCTGATATTCTATGATTCTGTGACTCACTTTGCATAGGTGGAAGAGTCCAGTCGAGGATTTCTCTCTGGCTGCCACTATTAAATTATTCTTAAGGATTAAGCAGTACCACTTTCACTTCATTACCTAACACGTTTTACCTTGCTCACAGATAAGCCCCAGACTAATATGTTTGGACTATGTTAAATAGTCTTTAGTTATATCTATAAGATTTGGAAAGGATTCACCTAGGTTAAAATCAGGATCAGATAAGCGGAGGACAGCATTACAGATGAAAAGATCAAATGGCCCATTTTACTATCTTTACTCGAGTTTCCTTCATTGACTGCAGAAAATCTAATTCCGTTTTTTGACAAACATCAGCCAGTTGGTCATATTTCATGTGCAAAATTATCTTAGGGGAATTTCTTACATTTTAATTTTATTGTAATGAAAATCTTCAGTTCCCCTTATTAATCTTAATTATTATGCAACTCAGATAATAGAGATTAAGACAAAAGTAATTAACAGTGATGCCAGATCTTCATTATTAACATCAAACTTCAAAGATCTCCAGCAATCTACATCAACAGCACTGATAAGACATAACTATCAACTGGTAAGATTTTTTTTAATTCTACATGGTTGGGAGTGAGTGAAAAAATATTAGATTAAGATGAATACCAATAGATTGGTGTTCTCAACCTTTTTTGTATCACATCCCCTTTCCTATAAGTGTCCTCCCCACCCACAGAATCTGACTTCCACCTTGTTAGAATCTAAGCAGGGCCCTTGCCACATTTAGCAATATGAGAAACAGGATGGTTTGGACACGCTGACTCCTGTTTGTGATCTCTCTGGAGTTCACCCACTGATTTCAATGAAAGCAAGTTAGGCCAATGTTAAGCACTTTTAAAAATCATACCTTTCAGTTTCTAGGCACTGGGGAACCTTTTGGGGAAGACAGACTATATACAAAAGGGGTAAGTTCCACCTTAACCATAGCAGAACCAGATTATTGGAACAGAATATTAACTAGTTTTCAGAGGAATTATTCAAACTAAGAGCTGAGGGATGGATGAAGAGCACTCAGGTCATCTGTTGTGAATGAAAGTGTAAAAAGGTTATCACTAATTTAAAAGATCTTCATGGACTACACTGAAAATGGACAAGAATACTTTCTATTTGTACACAGAACTATCCCTACAGTAAGGTTGTGCTTCATAACTGGGACCAAAGAGAAGTACTCTTTGAATACTGGCTTTTTCGCCCAAAATTTCAGAATGTAAAAGTTAGGGTGAATTTTATTCTCATGTAAATATTAGGATACATTTTATTCTGATGTAAAGGCAGTTTCATGGTAGTTCACATTATAAAATAACAATTTCATGTTTGTTCAGTCTCTTCATAAAAGAAGACGTGTGGCTAAGATAATAAAGGAGAGAAAGACACATTCTTAAAAAAAAAGGAAAATAAAACAACCCCCCACCCCAGAGGTCAGTCTTTTCAAAGAGATGCTAAAAAGTGCTCTTATGAGAGTTGGAGAAAAAATATGCAGAAAATAGGAACTTACTTTCAATGGTCCAGATGAAAATTGATGAATAGAGATAGTGCATAGGTAGAAGTACAGATAGTGCATAGGTAGAAGTACCAAAGAGTTAAAGAATAGCAGCCATGTTAGTCTGTATCTGCAAAAAGAAAAGGAGGACTTGTGGCACCTTAGAGACTAACAAATCTATTTGAGCATAAGCTTTCGTGAGCTACAGCTCACTTCACCGAATGCATGCAGTGGAAAATACAGTGGGGAAATTTATATACACAGAGAACATGAAACAATGGGTGTTGACAGAGCCAGAAGAGTACCCAGAAGTTACCTACTACAGGACAGGCCCATCAAAGAAAATAAAAGAACGCCACTAGCCGTCACCTTCAGCCCCCAACTAAAACCTCTCCAGCTCATCATCAAGGATCTACAGCCTATCCTGAAGGACGACCCATCACTCTCACAGATCTTGGGAGACAGGCCAGTCCTTGCTTACAGACAGCCCCCCAACCTGAAGCAAATACTCACCAGCAGCCACACACCACACAAAAAAAACACTAACCCAGGAACCTATCCTTGCAACAAAGCCTGTTGCCAACTGTGTCCACATATCTATTCGGGGGACACCATCATAGGGCCTAATCTCATCAGCCAACTATCAAAGGGTCGTTCACCTGCACATCTACCAATGTGATATATGCCATCATGTGCCAGCAATGCCCCTCTGCCATGTACATTGGTCAAACTGGACAGTCTCTACGTAAAAGAATCAATGGACACAAATCAGACGTCAGGAATTATAACATTCAAAAACCAGTCGGAGAACACTTCAATCTCTTTGGTCACTCAATTACAGACCTAAAAGTTGCAATTCTTTAACAAAAAAATCCTTCAAAAACAGACTCCAACGAGAGACTGCTGAATTGGAATTAATTTGCAAACTGGACACCATTACATTAGGCTTGAATAAAGACTGGGAGTGGATTTGTCATTACACAAAGTAAAACTATTTCCCCATGTTTATTCCCGCCCCCCCTACTGTTCCTCACATGTTCTTGTCAACTGTTGGAAATGGCCCACCTTGATTATCACTACAAAAGGTTTTTTTTCATTCCTGCTGGTAATAGCTCACCTTACCTGATCACTCTCATTACAGTGTGTAAGGTAATACCCATTGTTTCATGTTCTCTGTGTATATAAAATCTCCCCACTGTATTTTCCACTGCATGCATCCGATGAAGTGAGCTGTAGCTCACGAAAGCTGATGCTCAAATAAATTTGTTATATTGTAGCCGAACTGGTCTGTCTCCCCAGACAGGCAATGTTTTGTAAACGGAAAGAAAGAGAGGTAGAGAGGCACTGCCCATGTGTAAATATCCTGTAGCTTTTAGAGAAGTGCACTGAGCTGAGAGCAAAAAAGACCATGAGCTCTGGTCTCAGCTCTATTGACTGCAGTTGATATTTCTGTGCACCTCAGAGCCCTATTACTGAGCAAGGCTCCATACCCCTACCCGAACAGCATGATCATGTCCACCAATATTATACAGTTTCCAGTAAAATACCAAGAACTGTTGGGAAACTAGCGTTCAAAAGGAAATCATCATCTATCCATCACATAATTCCAGCAGCATTATAGGGACCAACAAATAGCAGTCAGGAAGATAAAGAAGGATGATCTTGTGGTTAAGGCAGTGGACTATGGTTCATGACATCTAAGTTCTGTGCCTGGCTGTGCCACAGGCTATCTGTAAAATGATGATAATAATTCTTTCCCTCGGTCACAGGAGCAGAATCCTTAAAAGGATATATTCACTAAATACAATGATTGTTATATCTAACTTTTCTTATATGGTCCCAATCAGGGCAAAGTCGCCACGTCAGAAAGTGAAACTGAAGTATATCTAACAAAAGCAGTATGTCCTTTGGTTTTCGTAGAGTTGTTCAGCATTGGCCAAACTCTGCTTCCACTGATGACAAAACTCATAGTGACTTCAGTGTGGACAGAGTTAGGCCAATGCTAAGTACTTTTGTAAATCCTTCCCCATACATGCAAGTACCTCAGATGAAGACACAATTATGTAGTTGGCGTGCCTAAGAAACATCAGTTGTGCCTGTGTTTATTTGAATGCAGAAATTGCAATGCCCCAAAAGAGAGATTGGTGTGAGGCTCAGTTCAAAATCAGACTCACTGCTTCTCATTCAGTAACTGTGAGGTGTTCATGGACAGCAAGTAATACACGCACACAATGTGAAATTAGCGTTTTCATGCAGGTTCCAGATTAAAAAATAAGAGGTATAATGGCCCACAATACTTCCAAACCCCTCTCCAGTTATTACCTGTGGTAAAGCTGAGATTTTCATCATGCAAACCACACACACAAGTGATAAATGAATACGCAAGTGAAACCATTGGCAATTGCCTACAAAATACAGGGTTGGATCATCCAAATAAAATCTGGTGTTTGTCATCATTTTACTTTGTATTTCATTAATTACACAAGAACAACAATCAACTACTGTGGATTTTTAACCACCAGTGAAGTGATAATCTTTACATATGACAATAAGTGAACATATATTATTGTGTGAAAATAACAAATGCTTGAATAACCCAAGGTATTTTTTCAATGGATCCTTTGAAATAGCTAAATGTTACCTCATATGTTAAAATAATATATGCATCACTGTCCCGCAGATGGCTTCTGGGCCTAATATCGCTATTCTGCTTGTGTCACTCTGCATATTAATAAAACCTCATAAAATGATAATCACCCTTAAGGGATTAAACTCAAAAAGCAGCCCTTTTCATGACAAGTCTAGTTCATAGACTAGGTTAATCTGGTTTTGCGAGACTGTTAAAATCAGATGATACTTGCAAAGATATTACTTGAATTTAATGCCCCTTCAGTTTTCATCACTGGTAGTTCGTCAGCCTTCAGTAGTAAAAAAAGAAAAAAAGAAAAATGAGAACTGGAAATAGCTAAAACTGATGTTTTTAAAATTATAATATTAAAAACAAATCCAATTATAAACTAATCAAAGATGGGCTAAATTGCCGAGCATTCTTAGGCAAATCCAGATACATCTGAACATCAGAGAGATTAACTCAGGTTCTGTGAATTTATTCAGGTACCACTAGAAAGACACCTAGAAAGACAGGATTTAAATACCATAGAATAGGAGCTGATTGAACTATACATTACAAATACTGGGCAAAATTTTCAGAAGTGCCTAAGGGAATAAGCAGCGTAACTTCCATTGACTTTGACATTGGGAGTTAAGAAGCTAGCTTGCTTGGGATGATTTTGAAAATCTCACCCTTAGCCACTTTTTTCACCAATTAAAGTCGTGAAAGAAAAAACTGGATACATGTGAATGAATTAATTATGCCTAAGATGTCCTGTGAATTATTATGATGAATAATTTTTAACCCATTGGGTTTTTCTTTTTTTTTTTTAAGGAGGTAGAGGAGAGGATGGTTTGAGGAATTGCGGATGTTGCATATTTGTTGTTTGTGCTATGTGATTGGTCAGAATAACGAACAAACTTTCATACACTTTTTCAAAACAATACTAATTCAGACTTAAATTCAGGAAACTTTTGGGACTTGCTATCATTTTCAGAAAATACCTGGAAGTTATTGAAATTATGTGACATTATCTGAGCCAAGCAATCATAGCAAACTGAACTCAGTGCTCTTGTTTTCAAAAATATTATTTTGCTCTGCTGTGGATAATGAAGTGCCACAACTATTCAGAAGAAATTTTTTTCCCCTCTGAAAAATGCAGATGCTGGTTGACTGAAAAAGGTCATGAATTCACATCAATTTTGGGCAAAATGAAAAAGAAAAAAGTTCAGATATGTGAAAACAAATAAAATCGACATTATCTAAACGAAGCATTTTTATTTTTTGGGCTAGATTCACAAGGGGATTTAGGCACCATTTGCAAAATTGGAGGAGGTTATGGTGCCCCCCACACTTATATCCAATAGAACCCAGTGGTTAGGGCACTCACCTAGGACATGGAAGATCTGGGTTCAACTCCTCATTTTGGAGCAGGAATTTGAACCCAGATCTCTGCCTTCCCAGGTAAGTGCCCTAACCACTGGGCTATAGAGTCACTCTTTTGCTGGCCCAATAACTACTCAAATACTTTGTATAAAGTGGAACAGCTTCAACATGAGAAACTGAGAGTGACCCAACCCAGAATACCCTATAATCTGGTGGGTAGGTCATTCATCTAAGTCAAGGGAAACCTGGCTTTCAGTCACCGCTCGAGAGGAAGAATTTAAACCTGGATCTGGTTCAACAGGAGGAGCTGACCAGCACCTCCTCCTATTCAGGTAGTTTTCTGAATCTAGCCTCTCATTTCCTTTTAGTAAAAATACACTAAATGAAATGTTTGTGTCAGGTCAAACAAATTCAGTTTTGGTTTCACCTGAACAGCTATTTCCCTCCCAAGTTTTTAGAACTGCCAGCTAACTGCAATAAAATTAAATAATTTGTTTTAAAAAAATCAGCTATTCACACAGCTGTAGGGTATATCTCAGGTGAAATTTATATGGCAAGGGTGGCCAAACCACAGCTCATGAGCCACACACAGCTCTTCTACAGTTAAAGTGTGGCTCATGGAGACCCTTCAACCCCCTCCCCCCCATTCTCCGCCTACCAAACTGGGGCGGGCAGCTTGGGGCTTCTGTCCTGTGGCAGGTTGGTAGGGTTAGGGGCTTCTGCCAAAGATGACTGGTGCCTGCTGAGAGTGGGGGGGCAATTTAAAGGTTATGCCTCTCCCCCCCCCAACAACTTGAGTCATGTCCCCACAGGTGCACCCTCCCTCTATGTTCAGCGGCCCCTCCCTGCAGCTCCCAGGTGTTAGCTCCACAGGGAGAGGCAACAGCAAAAACAGTGGCTCTCCCTGCAGCTCCCAGCTCTTAGCTGCTGCCTCTCCCCATGGCTGCAGTCCCCAGCTTGCTGGCTCCAGCAGTTGCCATGCAGGGAGGAGACCTGGCGGCACCCATGTGACTGAGTGGGGCTAGCAAACCCTGGCAAAAATCCGGGGTGGGAGGGAGACAGGGGCAGACATGACTCCACATGCATCGCCTCTGGCTCCTGAACATCTGAAGATTGTCATATGTGGCTTGGAGGGTCAGAAAGCCTGGCCACCCATTATATGGCATCTGTCTCCCTTAGTCTCATTCAAGACAGAGTTACTGAGTCTCTCACTTTTCCCAGCTATCCCTTAAATTCATCATATAGAACCAAAATCTAAATGACAAAAACAACATACTAAAACCAAGTCAACCCTAAGATCTCTTCCAAAGTAAGTATCTTTGTGGATATTTCTATGCTGAAGCTAGGTCGGTAGACTCATACTAGCCGTGCACAAGCTAATGTGCTAAAATAGCAGTATGGATGTTGCAGTACAAGTGGAGGCTTAGGCTAGCCAGGCAAGCTTGGACCAGGGGGTTGGGTCGCCTTTCGTCTCAGGCAGTTAGCTTGAGCCACTGCCCGTGGTGCAACACCCACACTGCTATTTTTAGTGTGCTAACTTGAACTGAGCTAGGACAAGTTTGTCTACCCCAGCTGGGAAGCAGACTCCCAGGGACAGTGTAGGTACCCGGTGTGGCTTGCCTGTTTCTAATCTAGTTTCCTTCTGATGCTCAGGCAGAGTATACGTCATGCCTCATGTTTGAGTAAAGGAGATTAAAGCTGCTTTATCTGAAAAGTCTAATGTGATTACTTAGGAAAACAGGTTGTTGTGATAAAGCAATAATTCCTTCTGAAATTGTGTTCAGTGGGTACAGACTATCAAATTCAAGAACGTTCAGAAAAGCAGTTATTGCTAAGGACTCTATATCTCTACAGTATTCATAGTTATTTAATTGGTACCTATAGCTATCTAAATGCACATTTGCATGCATATGCTGTATTGTACAAATGAGCACCATGACCCAGTCTATGTTAAAACTTGCAGTGAACTGCAGTCTGCACTTGATGGCTGGATTAGCTACTGTTCATAACCTGCTATCAGATGTCTCTTCTTTTATTTCCCACTCCTGCCCTTTTTTTATTTAATGCTCCCTTTTCTTGAATCATCGCAACAGCCAATGTCTTAAAAAAAAACAATCTTTTATAATACAATCTCATTCATAGTCTTCTTAGGCACCACACCAAAGTGCCACATACACCACACTAGGGATTAGCCATGAGCTCAGCAGGAAGAAGAATTTCAAAGAAAGACTCTGTTTTTAACTAGAGCAGTGCAAATCCTGCACGTGTCAGTTTGTGATAAGTTTTATGAACAGGGCTTAGAGGCAAATGCAGTTCCTGGGGGAATCCCCTTTTCCTTCCACCCATGCATCCCTTTTCAACCCCAACAGATTTTTCTCCCAGACAAGCCCCAGGATTCTTCATGGTCCCTGAGGACTCCCACTTCCTTACCCCTACAAATAGATAGCTCCATCTCCAAATCTGTGCAGTAGATTGAGAATTTTGTAGCTGGGCAAAAATCCTCTATCAATATTTAGGCAATGATTCAAACCCCCAAATTAGGATACTTATGAGTGGGTTTGAAGTTAAATGCAAATGTTGCATGTGGTTTTTATTCCTAGGCAATACTAAAAAGGTTAACATAGGAACATGGGCTATAATGCAGCCCAAGGGCTGCTCAAGTGTATTTCTCAATGAAATGTTCAAGTTCCAAAGTAAAGCCAATACTTCAGAGAACCCTGCCAAATGCTGCTGGGCAAACTGAGGTGGAGTTCAGCAGTGAAAGGGATAATGAATTTTCAAAAACATTTAGACACGGAGCTCTACTACATTAAAAAGGGAGAGAGTTCTGAATAAAGTAGCATAGTTACTGATCGAACTAAAGGCTGAACTTTGGAGCAGAGAGCAACTGAGAGTGAGTGGATCTGAGAGACCTGGAAAGGGTTTAGGGGACATGCAGGTATAATGAAGGAGGTGGTGAGACACCAGATAGAGCTTTGTAAAGCTCAAACATTTTAAAATCTATGGCCCACATTCAATAGACTTAAATAAGGGATGAATTTAGCCCAATGCATTATTGAACTGGGACTTAATATAAATTGAATAGCACAAGAGTGATATGATCTCATATTTTAGTTATACTTGGGAGTTCAGTTAATTCATTTTAGATTCTTTAAGTGGATGCCGATCATTTTCAGGAGGCAGAGGTTAATAAATATTGTACCAATGAAATATGCAGAATACAAACGCATGGATGAGTATTGCTGCATTGATTTGTGCAAGAGGGCATATTAGGGTCTACTTTTTATAAAAAGGAGGAGGTTTGGATAAACCAGATACAAACATTTGCCTTTAACTAGTTGTTGTCATTAAAAGGTCAATATTTGCAGACAGTTACTACACACTGGTATCTGAGAGCTATTTTGAAATGAGGGGAAAGGATGTGTGCACAAACATCTCTAAAAGAGCAGCTGATAGGGGAATGCAAGTCAGAAAAAAAACACGTGTAGAGGTGATATGGCTGAAGGGATAGGATCCCTATCTCAGTGAACTACTATATTCTCAAATTGGAAGGACCTAACTCAGGATAAAAGGTGACCATCTGGAGGCCCCAAGTCTTGTAGAATCTCTCACTCGATCCTCTTATCCTAGGTAGTCACTGCCAGGGAAAGGGTGCTGTTGAAGTGAAGTGGAAGTTCAGAACCACCTTTTCTGCCAGAGAAAGAGAATTGTGCAAGAATGGCTCTGCGATTGTAAGGGACTCCTCTCAACATCTGATTCTCCTACAAGTAGGTAGCACAGGGGAAGTCTAAGTACAGTACATGTACTAAATTCCAAAATATTTTTATTTTAAAACTGCACACATGGAAGAATGACATTACAGACACTTGACCATATTTCAAACAGCATGACAGCAGGGTTGAATAGATCCTTTTCAGAATAAAGGGTGAGTAATGGATTCCAAAAAACATTCCACTGGGACAGTTGTTTATAACTACAGATGGAAGCAACAGAAGGATATTTCAGGATTTTTTTTTTCTAATTGTATTAAGTCAAATTTTGCCCAAAGTCTCAGCCTGGAGTACAAGGTCAGGAACACATCATTCTGCATGCCTTAATGAGTACACAACATGTACCAAAAAGCAGATGTGTAGGCTTCATGAAGCAAAGGACATAGGATGGGAGGGTCCCAAGGAAATAATTGGGCTGTGAATACTTGTAAAAATCCAGTTATAGAACACTTACAGATGTAAGCAGAGTCAGGATGAGCTCCACCCTGACATCTGGTGATGAATTGTGGCAAATTGTGGAAAAGAACTTCAGGGGCTGATCTTGTTTGCATAGGCACACCCACCCTGCCTAGCATGAGCCTACAGCAGCCCAAATTGTCACTTTGGCTACTGTGGGATCTCCAGTTTCTCTGTTATTGGGGCAGGAAGAATAAAGTTTTGTTACCCTGTGTCATAAATATAAAGGAAAGGCTAACCACCTTTAAATCCCTCCTGGCCAGAGGAAAAACCCTTTCACCTGTAAAGGGTTAAGAAGCTAAAGTTAACCTCGCTGGCACCTGACCAAAATGACCAATGAGGAGACAAGATACTTTCAAAGCTGGAGAGGGGCAGGGGGGGAAACAAAGGGTTCTCTCTGTCTGTGTTGCTTTTGCCGGGACTAGAGCAGGAATGCAGGTCAGAACTCCTGTAAAAAAAATCAGTGAGCAATCTAGTTAGATTCTGTTTTGTTTAAATGGCTGATAAAATGAGTTGTGATGAATGGAATGTATATTCCTGTTTTTGTAATTTACGGTTTTGCCTAGAGGGATTCTCTATGTTTTGAATCTGATTACCCTGTAAGGTATTTACCATCCTGATTATACAGAGGTGATTCTTTTACTTTTTCTTCAATTAAAATTCTTCTAAGAACCTGATTGCTTTTTCATTGTTCTTAAGATCCAAGGGTTTGGGTCTGTGTTCACCTATTCAAATTGGTGAGGATTTTTATCAAGCCTTCCCCAGGAAAGGGGGTGTAGGGCTTGCGGGGAAAGACATTTCCAAGCGGGCTCTTTCCCTATTATATTTGTTAGACGCTTGGTGGTGGCAGCAATAAAGTCCAGGGGCAAAAGGTAAAATAGTTTGTACCTTGGGGAAGTTTTAACCTAAGCTGGTAAAAAATAAGCTTAGGGGGTTTTTCATGCAGGTCCCCACATCTGTACCCTAGAGTTCAGAGTGGGAAAGGAACCTTGACACCCTGATTATGTGAATCAAGGACAGTGGAACTGTTTTATGATGGAGGGACTCGCCATCAACTAAGCAGCACTTGCTAGACAAGGGTTCCAAAACCCAGTGAATTGAGAAAAGCTGGAGACAGGCATTTGTACCTGCTGGCGTGGGGCCCTTTGGAGGGCCTGAAACACCAATTGCATTGTCTCCTCTCTCCACTTGGAATATCAGAGCTAATTTTAATTCCATTAGGAGTCTAGTTACAGGCTGCTGAGCTGAATTCACGTTGGGCCAATGATGCACCAGCACTGAGGCTCCCCCACTACAAGCTGAACTCACTAAAGAGCTAAAATTACTAAGAGCTGAAATTGCTGAGTGCTGTGTTAAGTAGTGGGGGGGCCTGAAGCTATATCGCTGAGCGGCTGGCAGAGCAGAGTGGCTAGCAGAGCAGTTTGTGGGACAGCTGGCGGAGCAGAGTGGCTGGCGGAGCGGAGCAGTTTGCGGGACGGCTGGAGCGGCTCGTGGTGAAGGCTGCAGCAGAATTCCACAGAGAGGTGGGGCAGTCGGCCTTGGACCATATAAGGTGCACTTTAACACCCCCATTTTCACCCGGCTGGGAGGTAAGACTCTGCAGATAAATTTTTGAACTCTGGGGCGGCACTGACCAGGGACGGAGACTTTTGGTTCTTGAGTCCAGCAACCCAAAATCACCGAAAGGGAAAGGACATGCCCCAATTTGCTGGGGTGGGTCTTTGCTCCTGGTTTGGTTTATGAACCCTAGTTGAGGTGTTTTCCCAGTTTAATGCTGATGTCGTTTACCTCATGTTGTTAAATATTTTCTGCTACACTGAGACTCTGTGCTTGCGAGAGGGGAAGTATTGCCTCTTTGAGGCACCCAGGGGTGTGTGTAAGATTTTCCCAGATCACCGGGTGGGGGCTCGAGCTGGTTTTGCATTGTGTTGTTGAGAGGGAACCCCTATGTACTGAACCCGGCCCTTGCTGCTATCAACTCAGCCTGGCAGAAGGATTACACATAAAAATCTTATCCACTCAAAACTTGTTCCATCTTCATAAAAAAAACCATAAAAAACAAACATCCTCTTCCTGAGGTCTTTATCCTCTCAGCCTGCTCTGTTTATATATGAAAGGATTTTATTGCAGAGCTTTGGAGCTGTGCTCTGGCTCCGCTCCAGCTCCAGGCAAAAACCTGCAGCTCCACTGCTCCAGAGCTGCTCCGTACTCCAGCTTTGGGTTCTGCTCCAAAGCCCTGCTTTATTGTCCAGTGTTGTCAATTCAATATTTTTCATGAGTACATTTACTTCAAAAATATATATGAAAAAATTTAAGGGCCAGTGTGCAGCCTTGAGACTCCCACATAACTTTTCTGCAAGTGTAATTCTGGTATCAGAGATTAGTAATTGAGATAGAATTCAAAGAAGGAAAACACAGGACAAACTAAGATATTTAATCAACAGAGCATGAAAGAGGTCAAAGCAGTTTAGTAGGCCAAATACTACAATATCTCAAATTTTTTGTACTTCACTAGAATTTTCTAAGTTGTAGCTATTATGTATGTGTTTGTGTACTGACTGGACATACAGTCACATAAAATGCATTTTATTAAGCTTCCCCACATGTACTGTAATTCACGTTAAGATCCTATAAATAGGCTATTCATTATTTTAGAAAGAAGTAGGCAGATGTGGGTGCTGTTCATAACACTAGAAAGAGGAAAAACCTAATTTAACTGGTCAGAAAATTACTTCGACTTCTAAACACATTATGCTGTAGTGGCATTTAAAATATTCCCTGATTGAATTGCGTAAACCCACCAATCATCAGTATAGAAGTATCTGGGCAGACATGCACACAGCCCTGACAAGTACCCTTTTGGGAGGGACGGAAGAGAGTTGGCCTCAGTAACTAGAGTGTTCTATGCAGCATGTAAGTGTTGAAGAGGGATTAATCTCATTTGCTTCTGAGCAAGAAAAGCTGGGAGGCAAGTGTTCAGTCTGAGCGATCCTTGATTCTGCCATTGACTCACTGTATGACAAGAGGCAAGTTGCTTAAGCCTACAGTTTCAAAAATGCCCCCCTAGTTTTGGGTGCCCACCTTGAAATATCTCTCTCTTTTGATCCTCAAAAGTGCCGAGCACCCACAACTTGAGCGGAGTACAACAGGAGCTGCAGATGCTCAAGACTAGAGCTAGATGGGAATTTTCCAAACCTTTTTTCATTGCAAAAAGGCCAGCTCATCAAAACTAAAACTACTTGTAGGAAAGGATATTTTTTGAAGAATCTAATGATTTGGAAATTTTTTGAAAAATTTTCTCAACTCAAGTTTTCTACTCTTGTGGATGGATTCCCTTGGGTGTATGTTAAATCCCAGCTCAGGCCTTGTCTACACTACAAAGTTTTGTCTGCAATGGCTGCCTTTTGCCAACAAAACAGGGGAGGTATACACACTACAAAGCTACTTTTGGCAGCAAAACTCTGCTGTTTTGCCAACAAAATAAAACCACTTCAACGAGAGGCAAGCCTTTTTGCTGCAAAGTTAAAGTGACAAAGCGTCAGTGTAGATGGTGCTGTTTGTCTGTCAACAGAACTGGCTTCTGCCAGTATCCCACAATGCCTGCTGTGACTGCTCTGCTCACTGGTTTGATCTCTGCTGCCGTGCAGGCATGCACCCCTTCCCTTTCAGAGCTCCAGGAAGTAACTGACAGCTGAGCCTGCTGCTCCCTTTGGGGAACAAAGAGCAAATCACTGGAATGCTTCTGTTCTACCCTGCACTGGGAACACAGCGGCAGGCACACTGCTGTGCTGTTTTGACATTCCTCAGCACAGAGAGCTCACATTGCTGCTCAGGATGCCGCTCCAGGCAGCGGAGGAGGTTGTGGGAGAATTTGGAGTGAATCACAGAACCAAAGACAGGCAGGCAGAGTGCGCTGTGCCAAGCAGAGCCAGGGACTGTGGGGGATCCCCTGCCTCAGGATAGGTCAGTCAGCCTGCTGTTTGCCCCACTCCAGACTCCACTCTCCTCTCCCTCCCTCCCACACACTTCAGTGGAAAAGTGGCTGACAATCTAGTACGATGCCGCTGGAGCAATGCGATTGAGAAACCTGCATCTTGCAACGCTGTACCTGCCTCATGAGGCATTGCAAACCCTTCCCAAAGCACTGTTTGGCCAGCTACATAGCGGGGTAGTTACCACAGTGGACTGCTCTCTGTGTCGATACAAAAGCTGCTAGTGTGGATGTGCTCTGCCAACACAAGAAGCTAGCGTGGACATGCAACAGCGATTTTTAATTAAAGCACTTTAATTAAAGCAACATAACTTTTGCTGACAAAACTTTATAGCGTAGACATAACTACAGAGTGAGTTTTTAGCACAACACATAAGCCTTAAAGAGGGGAAATGTTATGGAAATCCTGGAAGACTCTTCAAGACTGTCTCAAAAAACAAACAGAAGTTCTCTTCCTCAGAAGAGTATTCTCTACATAAAAACTTTAATATTTTAACTGTTTTACCTTGTTATGTACCATGAATAAACACAGCCATTACCATCTGGGTATGAAGAAGAATTTTGTGCATAAGCCACCACTTGCCCCTTTAATTTATCAAGCATTTTGATTCTATTTAAAACATTTCACATAGTGGTGCACCTTGTGGCCTGTCAGTGAAAGCTCTCTACAAAAACACCGATCTATCAGGACCCTAGGGATTTTATTATTATCTAATCACTTCCCCACTGGTGTAAGGTCAATACCACAAGGTACCTCTTGAAAAATATGGTGTGGAAAGATAAATTGCCAGAAGGTTGGAACTGCCAGCTGTCAATACAATTAGTGACAAAAGAGCATTGATCCAGGCCTCTAGGGATTGTACAGCCATTTGGGAATTAATTTCCTCAGGACTTAACCATTCTGAGCTTTTTATCCATAAGAAGGGTCTATTTGTTGAGAAGTACCATTACCCAGTTGATGTTCTTTACTATATTTTATTCATATATACTCCCCTGCTCTGCTTTGCCCAGATTAATTTTCTCCTACACACATTGTTTTGTAAGGTTATATATTTATTGTACAAAAAGTCTTCTCCCATGCACCATGCCATAACCTAAGAATCTGTGCCCAAATAGCAGACTATACACCCACAGGAGGAAGAAAAAGGGAGCAAGAGCCTCATTTACACTCCTGCTTGGGTTACCCACACCTTGGGTCTGGATGAAAAGAAATAAGAGGGCACAGCATGTCTGTCCACTTCCATCCAAGGCAAGTGGACAGGGAGCGGAGAGGAAAGATGTGGAGATAGGTGGAGACTTTGTCAACCTTCTGCTTACTAGCAAGCACTTCTGAGCTCGTGTGGGTAGTAGTATAATTTGCTACTGATACAAACCAGCAGTAGATTATTGTCTACCTGGAGCAAGGAGGAAATGGAGGAAAAATTGTGACTTAAGGTCTTTCTCTGAGTGACACTGCATTTTAAGGCTTGGGGCTGGGCTTCAGGCATAATCAATCCCTTAGGAAGAGCTGGTCAGCAGTTTTCCATTGGAAAATGCCCTTTTTAAAATATCCTTCTCCAAGAGAAAAACTTTAATTTTGATGGAAAGTTTCATTTCAATAAGGTCAAAATATTTTGTCTTTCATTCTAGGTTCTATTCTAAGATATAATAGAGTATCATGCAAGTTAAAATGACATTCAACAATAAAACATTTTGACTTTAATTTTAACTGTTCAAATAATTCCCTGAAAAAATTGACAAATTGATACTTTCTGCAAAAACAAAAAAACCCCACCTTTTCAATTTCATTGATCCAGCATTTTCCAGAGAAAAACTGTTCTATCAGAGAATTTTCAACCAGCTGTACTCAGCACTGGAATTCCTGTGCTCCCCATGAACTCAACAGTTAAACTCACAGTGGGAGCAGAGTTAAGCCTATCTTGAGTCCAATTGAAAAAACAAAACAAAAAAACCCCCAAACCACACTGTAAAAGCCCAGTCATGCAAATACTGACCTTGTTGGGCCTTGTGATGGAGTGTTCACCCCACACTTGCACTGAAGGGGACAGATGGGCCAATTAATCTACTACACTAAAAGCTGGGACAATTAGAGTTGAGAGGAAAGTCCTGATTAGGGGAAGCTCACCTGTATGTGAACAGGAAGGGTTTATAAAGACAGGAAGCCTGAAGAGGTGCACAGGGATGGAGGGAAGTAGGCTGCAGTTTCCCCTCTGTGATGAGGGAGTTGTGAGGCTGACAAGCTGTGAGGGAGAGTCAGAAGGTAAGACTGATACATTAGAAGGGGGAAACATGTATAGTGACCAAGTCATGAAGAGGGTCCACCAAGAGACCCAGAGATTGGGAGAGACAGCAACAGCAGGGCATGCAGCAAGCAGCAGAAGTGGGGCCTTGGATCTGGAAGGAGCTAATCCCCAGAGTGGCCAGAAGGAAGTGCCCCCAGCTGTGAGTGAACCCTGTAACAGGCCTTAAATAAGGACTGCAGGATTTTGCCTTTATACATATTACAGTCATTACTCAATTTTAAAAAGGGTGACTTTTATTCCTTCAGTTTTTACTTCAATCTGAGTTTGCTAGAAAACTAAAATTAAAAAGCAGCAATTTTTTCAGTGCTAAGAAAGGAAATTTTACTGTTAATTCAATACAACCAGAATTAGGCCAATAATAAGTGTTAAAAATTTCCCCCCTAAAAACTATCTTAAAAATGCAACCATGTTGCAAAAAGGTATTTTCTAGAAATTCTTTCCATAAACAAAGAAATTAATTTTTTAAAAATGACATACAAGTTTGTATTTGTCATTGTAGAACCACAAGCAATGGGTGAGATTTTAAAAAAGCCAGTTTCCATTGGCTATTAGATTTACTACTTAGAAAACTAACATTGTAACATAAGGGATTACATGCTGTAGGTTAAATCTCAACCTAGAATTAAATTTTAGTACCAAGAGTACTCCTTGAAAGGGGTGCATAAATTGTAGCAGACTCTTTATTAGCAGAAAATGAGGATTTTATTGTGAAATCAGTGGAAGTAATATCAGGCCCCAGACACCATATATGGGTCCTATTTCAGGCAAACATGTCTCTAGATAAGAATGGCTGAATACTGGGTTTTTCTAGGATCTGTCATTTCCAGTCCTGGATCAGCATGACAATCACTTGAAAGCAATTCACTCCCATTAGGAGGTTAGCGCCAATTCAAAGAGTAAAGGAATGGGGTACAACTACTCTTATTTCGATACTTTTTCTGTTTTAAGTGTTCCTCTTCTATAGTATTAAATAGAATGAGGTTAAGCAAGTGTATACAAGTGTCAAAATGATTGAGACTCAGCCCATCCCTCAAAAAACCCTACTAGTCAAAAACCTCTATTATACATTAACTAAACCGAAGATGCAGTTCATTCAGCTTTGTAGGGGCTAGAACTTCCTTTGCAATGAAAGCTCAGAGCTAGAAAAGAGTGGACCAGATCCTATCCCTTTTGAAACTACTTTGGTCTGGAGGCACAATGGGTTATAATGCTTGGGGCTGCTCTAAATTGTACTGAATGCCAAACCAGATCATGAATTACCCCAGGACTAGAGTGTACACAAGGCATCATAAAGCCACCCTTGCCCTCCAACCCGCACCTCCTGAAGGCTCTAAACCAAGAGTCACTTTGCCATAGGACAACAACCTCTTACTAATATCAAATGGATGTATGAAGGGAAGTGGTCAACGTGCTCAGTGCTGAATCACCAGTGATCAACTATAATCTTAGTTAGCTTTGTCTTTAGCATCACTTTCCCTCATCTTTATCATCTTTCTTCATACAGACTTTTCTTCGTTTTAGATTTTTCCATCATAATACAATTTTAAAGTGGTATTCCCAGTATGATCTTTTATATGTACTGTTAAGTGTACTAGGCAATACAGTATCCCTATAGAACAATTACTGAAAATATAAACTTTATTTTAAAAAAATGTGAAGAGTCACCAAGTAGTTGGTTTCAGAGTAGCAGCCGTGTTAGTCTGTATTTGCAAAAAGAAAGGGAGTACTTGTGGCACCTTATGCTCAAATAAATTTGTTAGTCTAAGCTTCCGTGAAGTGAGCAGTCGCTCACGAAAGCTTATGCTCAAATAAATTTGTTAGTCTAAGGTGCCACAAGTACTCCCTTTCTTTTTACCGAGTGGTTGGTTATATTTGCCCCAATTATAATGCAAACATTTTAACATATCAAAGTATGAATCTTTATTTCCTCACTTTTAAATTGAGCATTAAACTCACATTGTTACTTGTTCGTTCTGCCACAATCTTCATATCATTAAAAAAATCAGACTTTGGTTGCATTATGTTTGCATTGCTGCATTCCGTAATTAGTAAACTATAATTAAATTAAGTAGATTTATCCTTGAAAGCATCTCTCACAGACATGGAATTGAAGTTTGTACTGCACTTGTGAAAAAAGCTTGGAGAAATCCCTTTTACTGACACAATTTCATCACCAACAAGCAAGTTTCCAAAAACCACAAGGTATCATGAAAACAATGGTAAATGTTTTGAAATCGTCTGAATTAATAATGATGATCCCCCAGTGCTACTGGTTTGAAATCCAACAATGTATGCTGTGAAGTTTTCAGGTTTAGAACAGATGAAATACTATTTATTGAATGTATTTTACAAAAAATCACCATTGTTCAAATAACTTATTGATAAAGTTTCTACAGTAGCTGTAGTAGTTTTACAGTGGTCTAACTCCACTGATTTCAATGGATTTATACTGACAGACTGTACCTAACTTTGTTATACCAACTATAACTAGAAAATATAAAACTTTCCCCATATTGTAGATGTACTGCTTTAAGTATGCAGAACAAAACAGCCTAGTCCTAACCTTGTCCTAGATAAGCTACAGACAGGCCCTTACATTATTTACACTGTATTAGCATGTTTATTAAAGCCTACAGATATTAAAGCAATTGCAAAGGAGGAAGGAAAAAATATTAAGAATTGTATGATCTAATGCAAGTCCAAGATAACTGATGAAATTTTTGCAATGCAGAGTCTGTTCCACATATTGTATTAAGAACAAGATTAAAAAAATTATGCTGAGCATTTTGCACAACCAAAAAAGACTCTGCCTTCAAAAAATTCTCTTTGAAATAAGTGATTTTTAAATCCATCTCAATTGGGTTAAAATTCCACTTGATGTGATTCTAGTAACTCCCCAGGCTGCAGGCCTTGTGCAAGGCTTACAGAGGTACTGGGGCTGCGGAGGTGTGACCTAGGGTTAGGTAGAGGCACCTCCCGCTGGTGATCCTGGGAATTAGCTCTGTTCCAGCCCGGAGTGCCCTCAGCTGGCTAGTGGCTCACCTGCCACTGGCCCCGTGTCCCTCCTGGAGCCGTTTACCTTGGGGTTCTGCCCCCAGCAGTAGCCCCCAGTCTGGGTCTCCCCTCCCAGGGGAAACTCCAACCCTCTAAACCACACCTTGCCTCAGTAGCTACTGCCACTCATCATTTAGCCCCCACTCACTGGGGCAGACTGCAGTCTGTAAACCACTCATCACGGGCAAGGGGATTGGACCAGCTGCCTCTACCTAACCTGAGGTTACACCTCTGCAGCCCCAATACCTCTGTAAGCCTGGCACAAGCTCTGCAGCCTGGGGAGTTACTAGGCTGGAGCTCCCCAGCTCCTCTTGCCTTTCCCTGGAACTACTCTACCTCAGGTACCCTTTCCTCCCAGGCGGCCAGGTCCTTCTCTCTCCAGAGGTAGACAAAGACTGCCTCAGCTCCTGGCTCACAGCCCTTTTACAGGGCCAGCTATGGCCTGATTGGGGTGTGGCCCTAGCTGTGGCTGCTTTCCCAATCAGCCTAGCCTTTCACAGGAATGGGGCAACTGCCCCACTACACAGGGGTAATCAGGACCATTTTGGATTCATCAGTGCCTTTGTTTGATGACTTAATGAAGTGTAGTTGAGATACTGTAGGTTTCAGAGTAACAGCTGTGTTAGTCTGTATTCGCAAAAAGAAAAGAAGTACTTGTGGCACCTTAAAGACTAACCAATTTATTTGAGCATAAGCTTTCATGAGCTACAGCTCACTTCATCGGATGCATACTGTGGAAAGTGTAGAAGATCTTTTTATATACACACAAAGCATGAAAAAATACCTCCTCCCACCCCACTCTCCTGCTGGTAATAGCTTATCTAAAGTGACCACTCCTCAGGCCCTAATGGAATCTAATGCAGAGCAGGTATTTTCAGACTATTAGGGATTCTAGACTTATCTGATCGTCTTCTCTACATGTGCTCTCACATCTTTCAGTCCTTGCCCTCCCACCACACTACACTCCATCCTCTTATCCCAGTTTCTTCTCACCAATCTATCTTACACCTCTAAGTTCTGTTTGCAAAAATATCTTTTTCTTGATTACAGACAGGATATTTTTGGTATCTCCCATTCAGGGAACCCAGAGGTTAAAGGAAGAAAGAACACAGCTCTTACATCTCTGCTAAAACCAGAGGAGACCTCACCCTGGCTACCATAATAAGAACTCCCCTACATCCTTTCCCCACTGAGGATGGCTAATTGGCTGTGGATTAAGTGTACATAAGTGACAACTCTCATTGACTTCTGGAGCAGGATAGAGTGTATGTGTAAGTTAAGATGGGAGAAGTTCAGATCTACTTTCTTCCGCTCCAAACCTTGTGAATTCTTGGACTTCCATGTGTCAGATTGCACTTGTGATGCACCTTGTTCCCCTAGCATTAGCAAAACCCTGGATTTGAAAAATCAGACAACAATTGGTCGCTATAGAGGATATTACACTTTGAGACTCAGATTATTGTCAACACAAGCAGGCTTGTTGAGGTCCTGGATTGGATATTTAGCCAAACATTTCCTAGCATTAACAATCAAGGCTCAGAACCAGTTCACTTATCCTCAGAAGTAACATATTGTAAATAAAATTAGAATTAATTTTGTAAAACTGATTTCTGTTTTTTACAAGGAATCCTGAAGGCTCACGCAACCTTTTGTCCAAAACTGACAGTTCAGTAGACAAGGTAAATTAATGATTACATGACCGCAGCATTGTAAATATAGAACAGAAAGCTAAACATTATCTCTAGTTCAGTCACATGCAATTATCATCTATTTTATAGAATTCACAAGGAACTGACTGTGTCACAGTCCTAAATTGGCCCATCGGTCCAGCTGATCTGACGTACCTACATCCAACATGTAGGGCCTAATCCAAAGCCCACTGGACTCAGTAGGAGCTTTTCCAATGACTACAACAGACTTTGGATCAGGCCCATGCATTGGATTTTCCCATCATTCACTCTCTTCTCCAAGTAATAACAGCAGCAGATATGACAAAAAAAAATCATACTGATTCCATCAGTTCCAACAGCCAGAGATACTACTCTGGATCTCTGGAGTCAATGACAGGTACATCCTCATGGTCTCTCCTGTTCTCAATTCTGTGGCAGGAGCTGCCACTGTACCTTGCTTGGGATCAGGGGAGGGAATGAAAGATAAGTCTGGTCTAGTCTAATCCATTGAAAGCAGGGGCTCCATTCTTTCAGTTTCCCAAGTAGGCTTTTTATTGTCTTCTCACAGTATTTCTTTTCCTGGGAAATTGTTAATTTCTTTAGTTTCAATGGCAATAAAAAACCAGTGATTACAGTTAATTGGTGCATATGCAAGATGAATTTTTTTTTAAACCAGTCCCATTTGACACACTATGAAGTGGGAATATCTGTCAGGTCTAAAAGAGAAGGTAGTTTACCAACAACCTGATCTGAAATTTAAGTCAATGGAAAGGTGCCCATCAAATTTGATGTGCTTTGGATCAGGCCCTAATGAGTCATGTTATAGTGTTTTAGGTAGGTATATAGTAGAGGGAGAACAACTGAAGGTTAAATTCACCCATAGCATATTCTACAAAATGATCCAAAACAATGTAGATGTGAAATAAACTCCAATTATCTCATTAAAGTCTCACTTTCAAAATTGATTAAAAGGGAGCTTGGCTATGAACCCTGTAAAATGGAGTGGCAACAAGCAGAAAACTCTAATCAAAGGATAAGATCCAAATAGAAATGTTGGAGCTGGGGAAGGTGACAGGAGGACATCAGAGGACTTATCTTAGTTCTAGTCCCATTTAATATCTTTACTCTCTCTTCTATATCATTAATAAGCAGCATGCTAATATAATCTGCAGATAATTAATTCAGAGGAGTTGGAAACATCAGTCAGGAAAGAATGTGTATGGAGGGAGACAGAAATACAGGAAGCAAATAAAATAGATTAATTTTGTAAAATACAAAATAATGCAGTTGAGGAAAAACATATCCAAAACAGACAGTCAATGGAAGCAATAGTTATTGAAAAACAATAATGCCAAGAGACTTAGTTACATGAGTAGCACAAATTTACAATATATGATCAAGTCTCACTATTTAGGCTAACTGTAAAGGAATATCACATCACAAAGAAGGAAAGTAATAGTCCTTCTCCATATGGATCTGGTGTAGTACATAAGAACGGCCATACTGGGTCAGACCAAAGGTCCACCTAGCCTAGTATGCTGTCTTCTGACAGTGGCCAATGCCAGATGCCCCAGAGGGAATGAACAGAACAGATCATCAAGTGATGCATCCCGTTGCCCATTCCCAGCTTCTGGCAAACTGAGGCTAGGGACACCATCCTGGCTAATAGGATTCATGATGGACCTATCCTCCATGAATTTACCTGGAATATAGCATTTATTTCTGGATACCTTATTACCACAAAGACAATAACAAGCTGGAGGTAGTTCAGAGAAGAACGGTGTTAGGATATAGATATTCAGGCCTGTCTGTAAAGGCCTATACTCTAAGAATTTAGGTGTATTCTTATCACTTCTCTATTTATAGAGGTATAAAAGAATCAAAATCACTGTCTGCCGGTGTAAGGTCCTTCTCTTACTGTGACAGTCTGAGGCGCTGTTCTTAGGCTAAGGCCT
Organism: Eretmochelys imbricata; assembly: GCF_965152235.1. Lineage (NCBI taxonomy): Eukaryota > Metazoa > Chordata > Testudines > Cheloniidae > Eretmochelys > Eretmochelys imbricata. The sequence continues at coordinate 41,208,380 of NC_135575.1, read as the reverse complement.
TTGGCTAAGCAGCAGAGGCAGCCATAAGCTGGGAAGCAAACGGTCACATCCTCACATTCTGAACTAGTCACATTGAAATAATACCTAAGCAGCCCAATAGCACCTTATCAGGACAGGATTGTATTCCTATCACCTCCAGAGAAAGGGAAGTGCCTAGAAGATGTAAAAGGAAACTTAGTTTGATAGCATCCTGTCTGGCAAGAACTCACTTATCAATAGCTGGGATGTGAAATCCTTATTTCTTTGTTCTATCACTGTAGTTCCCATTTCCCTATTGTTTGTCTGTATAATCTCTGTCCACTAAGGAAGGAAACTGGAATCATGCTTGCTGGAAGTTCATCCCAATAAACATCGAATTGTTTGCACCTTTGGACTTCGGGTGTTGTTGCTCTCTGGTCATGCGAGAAGGACCAGGGAAGTAAGTGGGTGAAGGAGTAAGCCCCCTAACAAACGGTAGAAATGATAAAAGATCAGAATATGAGGAGGAATGAAATGATGAAAGAGAAATACAGATTTGCTTTGGTTACGTGACAGCTATGGAAATGGGAAGGGAGTATGGTAACAATCTACAACTACACGAAGGAAGAAGGGGACTTACTTAGCAATTTTAAAGAGCTAAAAACAAAGGGGTAGTATTAGCAAAGGGGAGTTATAGGCAGAGTAACTGAGAAATATTAGGCTGAAGAATAGTTTCCTAAGGCCAGTTACAGAAGCCTCATTTGTCGGGGATATTTAAAATTACACAGGAGAAAACTCTCTAGTAAATGTACACAAGGCAATTATTTTGACTTTGAAGGGCATGATCTGAGTGATGTACCAGGTCTTTTATTAACTATAGCCACTATGGCACCATCCATACATAATACATACAAAGAGTCACAGGTTTCCCAGGAATTCAGAGGTTTCCTCTTTTTGCAAGGAAGTTCCCAGCTACCTCAAGTCATTGCATTATGACAGGCAATACTCTCGAGTGCCAGTGCCCTCTACTGGAGAGCATCAGAAAAATTCACTTCTGTGTCCTAGGCCCTATATTTTTGACCGCTAACTGGGATATTTACTACTCAGTGAGAAGACAATAAAAAGCCCTTTTACTTTTAGAGAAAGAGGGTATGAGTCCTATCTGCCATACCATGTATCCTAATGATAACAATGAAGTCCTCAAACGTCACGGATTTGTTACAATTTGCTGAAAACCGTGGGCCTATTTTTCAAAGAAAGGTTTGTCCGTAAAGATCTTTTATATTGTAGGTGAGAACTAAGATTTTTACAGGTTTGAACATCAATTAGCTATCACTGAAAGCTCCCATTATTGTTACAACACTGAAAATGAAACACATGTTCTTGGCACAAAATGCTTGATTAAAACTATTGCCCTTTTTGTGTGCATTACTTATCCACATTGTAGAATGTATTGTTCAGCTATTCCAAATTTGTAAATGTTGATAAAGAGGTATTCTATACAAATATTATAGATCACATGTATTGTCTAACTTATTCAATGGTATCTTCACAGCATTAAACAATATTAATCAATAAATCTCTCAAGATAGCAGTACTTTGCTACTTCCTCACATACAAATGATTAGGTATTCAATAAGATGAGCTGCTTCCTGCTGAGCTGCTCATTCCTTACCCCGTTATAGGTTTGTCTCAAATTAGGTTCATCTCATTGCATTTTTTCTTAATGTTGTTGTAGAAGTAATGTTTGTTTGTTATCCAGCAATAAATTCTGCAATTATAGTGGCATGCATGATTCAGATTTGGTTATGAAGTAGAGAACTAAGTGGCAGCCTGAGCCCTGAGATTTTTTTGTTATGTCAAATATAAACTAAAGTTTCAGTATTCACAGACCTGGTTTTATGATCCACAAAACAAGGTTAAATGTGGGGGAGGGAGGAGGAGAGACAGTCAAAGTTCCATTACTGTTTTCTTCCATTTTGTTCCAAGCATAATCTTTCATTCCATTACCACTATACCTCAAAGTACTCAGAAGTGTGGGAACGTCTGATAAACCCTATCATGCTTTGACATCACATTCAGTCTTTAAAACATTACAGCACGGATTGAAATAGAGTTCCTTGTCTAAGTATTGTGTTCTATAAATATTCTACTGGGATTGGAACAGTTACTTTCCCCCCAAGAGCATTATCCTGTAAAGTGCTGATTGTTTCAAGTGGTGCTGAGGGCTCTGAACTCAATGACTCTGGGGAGTTGAGGGCATTCACCACCTTTCAGAAGCATTAAGTAACTTCCAGGCTTGGGCCCTAACTGTGTTTTTGAAAGTCTAATGAACAGGCTCTTTCCCCTGGAATGTGGAGGAAAACTTTTTATCCAAGTTCTTATACATTTGTCACCATAGTAACAAAGTACCTCAAATATCAAGGAATTTATACTTGTCACCTTGGAAGACCAACAATTGGAGAGTGTCTTCATGAAGATGACCCTATGCTTCCAATGGATCTTCAAGATCTGTGTTGATCTTGTAGATCCATGGTATCTGTAGAGAAACTCCAGCTTCTCCCATGGGGAATGGGGCAGGTTAAATCCCTCCCTCCTCCCCATTCAAGAATCTGGAGGGCACTTTGCAGGAGGACCTTGTGGAGTTTGTGTCCCTTGGCCTGCTTCTGTGTGTGTATTGTGGGAGAGAGTAACCTCCATGTAATACATACAGCTTTACCTAATGGTGTGTGTATTCCTCAGTGACCTTCAATAAGTGGAATAGTTATTCACCGTTGGATGCACCTAAAGAGTCAGTTCTTCCTTTTCACCACAATGGGTGAACTTTAACAAAGTCAGAGAGTCAGCTTGCTTTGAATCATCTGTCCAAAATATTTCGAAACCTCTTTTCTGTAGAAGAAACTTCTAAAAGTTTCACATAAAGATGACCTTTCCTGAGATTTTCAGTGTTGCCCAAGTACAGGCAGTCCAGTAAGCTTACCACAACACACAGCTTACCTATAACAATTCCTTCCTTCCTTCCTTCTTTCAGTCCTGGTCCACTAGGAAGTGCAGAGACACTCTTCCCACTCCCCCCAGCAAAAAAAAAAAAAAAAAAGAGGAAATTTAAATGGGCTTTTCCAAGACTCAGAAAAAAATTGGTTTAGGTTTTGGGTGCTGACTGGTTCCTTTCAGCATTATCCTGCCTGCCAATTCTTAATTTTGACTTAAAGCAGTTGTAGCAGGAGTTAGTTTAATCTTCTTTTTTTCCCAGTGTTGTTTTTCTTAAGATAATTAGAGCTGGATCAGCTCCTCATGAAGAATGACCCTCTGGTAAAGGTACGCCCTCACTGTGGAGAGGGAAGCAGAAGAAAGGAGCTGCATTCAAAAATGTCTTTCAGTGGTTTAGCACATCCCCTAAGCTGCTTAGATTGCTGAACACAAGAAGATTTTTCAATCAACTTCTCTAAGTTGCTGAAGGAGGAAAGATTAATAACTAAAGGACCATTTCAGTTCATCACTTTCAAGCACAATTTCCTACTGAAATTATGTATCACAAAATCTGGAATCCTGTTTAAAAATCTATAGCACAAAATGGGCATCAATCTCCAGAATGAAATCAAATGGTTATTGTTGTGTTAGGTCTCTCTTTTGTGTCTAGATGTTTGAGCATTCTTGTATCTATTCAATGTGTAGCTCTTGGGTTGTTGCTGTTATGTATTCAGGTCTGAGGCATTTTCCAATACAATACTCTGAAATCTGCATGGAAAGAAACATGCTTCAGCATAAACCGATCCCATAATGATTTAGCTATGCTCCTGGTCCATGACTTAATCTTTGGCTTTGCAGATACTGATTAATAGACTATTATTTTATTGCTACCACTCCTTCCCCTGCTACAAACATTAAATGTGAAAATTTCCATTTGCCATTTTTTCCAGTTCTCTCTAGAACAGAAGATTTTTAATTGTTCAGTCTCACAGTAATATGTCACCCAGTATTGATTTGTCATTCTTGCAGATATATTTCTCTGCATGTTACATAATATGCTGATTGCTTTCATAATAATGCATCTGAAATCTGGAGAAAATGAAGGCTGGCTGCTTGCCTTTCAAAGGGAAAATGATGAAAGGCTAGAGAAGAATTTTGCATTAGAGTTCCTTTTGTCTTCAGCTAGTACAGTGTCCTCAATCTTTTTTTTTTTTTAAACAGGAGAGACAAATCTGAAAAAGTGTTTCTTGGTCTAGGATTGGTCTAGGAATGGACTATCTTTAACAATTAATTAATGATGATTTTATATAATGCCCTCAAAACTCCTTCCAATTATTAGGACAATTCCTTGCTAGAGGCACCAAAAAAACATTTATAATGCAAGTAATCTAATTTTAAGATATCCGACTTACAAATTTCTAGATATCAAGAGCTGAAAGTTTATAATTACAAACCATCACCTAGATTTATTTTTCACTCTCACTACCATTAAGAGATTCTTCATAGTGAAAATCTGAAATGCAGTGTCCATTTTATTCAAATCCTGTTAAAATTTATCCAGATTTGAATAATAAAATTGAATACGGCATGTCCACCGAACTTTAGATAGTGAGGACATTTTGTTGCTCATGTTATGTTTCTCTTCAACTTGTTTAATGTGCTCTATGATCAGAGTTGGTTGAAATAATTTTTTGTAAAATTCTCGGGACATTTTAAGCAACAGTTAAAATAAGACTAAGTCAGAAAAGAGGGTTTGTAATGTTTGTGTGTGTTGAGCTATGTATAAAAAGTTATTTATTTTTTGCCCTGTCATAAATATAAAGGGAAGGGTAAACCCCTTTGAAATCCCTCCTGGCCAGGGGAAAGCTCCTCTCACCTGTAAAGGGTTAAGAAGCTAAAGGTAACCTCGCTGGCACCTGACCAAAATGACCAATGAGGAGACAAGATACTTTCAAAAGCTGGGAGGAGGGAGAGAAACAAAGGGTCTGGGTGTCCGTCTGTATGCTGGGTCTTGGCCGGGGATAGACCAGGAATGGAGTCTTAGAACTTTTAGTAAGTAATCTAGCTAGGTATGTGTTAGATTATGATTTCTTTAAATGGCTGAGAAAAGAATTGTGCTGAATAGAATGACTATTTCTGTCTGTGTATCTTTTTTGTAACTTAAGGTTTTGCCTAGAGGGGTTCTCTATGTTTTTGAATCTAATTACCCTGTAAGATATCTACCATCCTGATTTTTACAGGGGGGATTTCTTTATTTCTATTTACTTCTATTTTTTATTAAAAGTCTTCTTGTAAAAAAACTGAATGCTTTTTCATTGTTCTTAAGATCCAAGGGTCTGGGTCTGTAGTCACCTAGGCAAATTGGTGAGGCTTTTTACCAAACCTTGTCCAGGAAGTGGGGTGCAGGGTTTTGGGAAGTATTTTGGGGGGGAAAGACGCGTCCAAACAGCTCTTCCCCAGTAACCAGTATTAGTTTGGTGGTAGCGGCCAGTCCAAGGACAATGGGTGGAATATTTTGTACCTTGGGGAAGTTTTGACCTAAGCTGGTAAAGATAAGCTTAGGAGGTTTTTCATGCAGGTCCCCACATCTGTACCCTAGATTTCAGAGTGGGGGAGGAACCTTGACATGCCCACAGCGTTTGGTACACAAGGACTCAAAGCTAAAATAACCAGTTGTTTTAGGATGGTGAGCACTAACATTCAGAAGTTCAAGATAGGTTTCTATGTATAGGTTCAAAGGCCAAAATAATTTCTAAAGAAGAATTTTTAGAAAGTCTCATACTGACTTTAAAATTGACAGTGATGGAGAATCTACCATGACCCTCGGTAAATTGTTGAAATGGTTAACTGCTCTCACTGTTAAAAATCTATGCCCATTTCTCTGGTAGACTGAAGAGCGCATTTTCAAATATTTGTTTCCTACATAGATACTTATAGACTGACCAAATCATGCCTTAACCTTCTCTATGGTAAGATAGATAGAGTTCTTTAACTCTATTTATCACTATAAAGCATGTTTTCTAATCCTTTAATCATTCCTGTGGCTTTTCCTTTTTCAATTTATCAACATCTTTCTTGAATTGTTGACACCCGAACTGGGCATAGGATTCCAGCAGTAATTGTACCATGCCAAATACAGATACAATAACCTTTCCCTTTCTACTTGAGATTCTTCTGTTCAGGCATCAAAGGAGTTTGTTAGCTCTTTTGGCCACAGCATCTCATTGGGAGCTCATGTTCAAGTCCATGTTCAACTCATTATCCACCACGACCCCAACTCTGTCAGAGTCACTGCTTCTCAGAACAGAATCCCCCATGCTCTAAGTCTTTGTTCCTAGATGTACATTTAGCTGTATTAAAAATGCATACAATTAATACATTAACTGATTTCAAAAAATAAACAAACTTTCCAATCACAGTCCTGGGGTATGTCTATACTTCGAGCTAGAGCTATGATTCCTACACAGAGGAGACATACCTGAACTAGCTCTGATCAAACTAGTGCACTAAAATAGAGTGTACCTGCATCATCATGAGGTGTAGGGTCTTGGATGGGTACATACTCGGGGTTGCTACCCCTCCCATTGCTTGTTCTTCTGTGGCTACACTATTTTTAGCACAGTACCTCAATCAGAGCTAGCATGCATGTCTCCTGAAGCTGCAAATAACACCCTCAACTCAAATGGCAGATATACCCTTACAGTCCTGAAACTTTGGCTCACAGATTAACTGGGACAGATCATCAGATGGCATAAAGCAAAATAAAGTAGAGCTATGCTGATTTACACCAACAGAGATTTGACCCATCCCTTTTATGATCAGAAGGGATCACTATGACTGTTTACCAGATTCTGCTGCATAACATGTGCCCAAGTCTTTCGGCCAATAACTCTTACAGTGGAGGGCATTTTTCTTCCCTACAATTGTAAGTGGACAAGAGCCCATTAACTCAGCCATCTAATCTCAACTGAAAGACTCCAAGTAACGATAAATTACCACAACCTTTGGAACCACTTGCCGAGGGGCTGAGTCCCCTTACCTTCCTCTCTCCCAGAGGATTATTCCATCTCCCTATACTCAGCTCTCCTCTTCCCTCACTATTTCTTTCCTGGGGTCTGTGCTCCTTTGGATGGAGGTGAGGAAAGAGAGTTAACCTTCTGTCATGTCCATTGTTAATGGTGGGGATAAGAGGACAAGGTCTCTTAATTATATGGCCATTATTATTGTGTGAAAAGATGCATCAGAACCAGAAACTGTGAAATCTGTTCTATCTATTCTGGTACACTAGTGCATGACTGCCTCTTTACATGTGGCTTAAGACCAGTAAATCTCCTTTGCCACATGGTGTAGTGTAGCAAATGTGATCTTCCTGTAGGGAAGCAGAAGGGGAAGAGTGGCTGTAGTATATGGATGCCCAGACACTGGGGATTTCTCTCTTTAATGAAGGGCCTTCACATCTTGGGTAAGAAAGACCTAGCAGGAGCTGGCTAACAGCTATATTAACCTGGTCCCCTGGGGACTGAGTGGATTTCCAACTGGAAATCTGCCACAAGTTACTAGTGTTGAACCATTAGTAACTTCCCTGCACACAGTGAAATCCCCTAAGGAAGTGTTTGAATGAAGATGCTGGTGGAGACCAGTTGGCTTCCCCTCTTGTATGGCAGCGCTGTATTTTCAGGAGCTGTGCTGCCAAGGGAGTGCTATCCCAAGATTTGGTGACTGAAGCTTATGACACTCTGACAGAGCAAACTCATTTTACACGAAGAAGTAGTGAGGAGAAAATACAGAGGGACAACATTTGCATAGTGTCCTAGAACATCTTGAATTTTTTTCAATGAGTATTTGTTCATTTACTGGAATTTGCACATTGTAGCCTAAAAACTACATTGAAAGAATGTTATTAAGGTTACAAGGTCAAGCACTCAAAAGTCAGAAAATGCCAGAATTAAAGTTGCTTGTGCCACCTGAATTTGGCCCTTTGTGCATATGCATTAGGAAACCCCTCCCCATTCCATACCTCCTTCTATCTTCCATCAGCTGCTGCTTCCTCCTCCTCCTACACACTGCCTGGATGGTAGCAAGGGGGCATTGAAATCCCTGCTGTCAGTTCAGGTGCCCAGTCCCACAACAGGCCCTGAATGCTGGGAAGGAGCAATTGGAGGGAAAACCTTTCTCAGCCCTTGCAGCCCTGGGATGAAGCATGCTCAGTCATACTGTAGGGATGGCACATGCCCACATGGAATCTTGACAGAACACGGAATATTTTAGCCCAAATATTTGAAGTTTGGCAATGTTATGTAAGTATGGATCTACTTACATTGTGGAGAAATCACATATCTTTCAGGGGTCGGTCACAGTGTAAATAGCAAATTTCACATGTGTTACACATCCACAAAATTTGCTATTTATTCTGTGACCAGCCCATGTGTGATTTTTTTTTTCCACAGTGTTTCTAAAACTAGGGGTTCAGACCCAAAAGGGGGTCAGAAGTCTATTGGGGGATAGTGGTATTGCCACCCTTACATCTGTGCTGCTGCTGGTGGCAGCGCTGCCTTCAGAGCTGGGCCCGCAGGCAACTACTGCTGCTTTCAAGCCGCCAAGCTCTGAAGGCAGGGTGGAGAGTGGCAGCCCGGGGGTCCAGCTCTGCAGGCAAACCACCTTTGCTTCTCCACTGCTGCTGGCGGCCGCACTACCTTCAGAGCTGGGCACCCAAGCAGCAGCTGCCATTTTCCATTCTACCTTGACAGATGGGTAACATGAAACCAGATTTCATGGGGGAGAACAGATTTCTTGGTCCGTGACGTGATTGTCACAGCCACGAATTTGATAACCCCCTAGTTGTAAGCAACTGAAAACAAGGTCTTATAGTGGGAAATGACAGGAAATGTTAACTATCGGTGGTGGTGCCAGGTTCTCCTATAATTTGTGTGGTGTCCATTTATTATGTGTCTCAAAAATTAATAAGATTTAATTAAAAAGACTGTCATACAGCTCCAATGATTAACTCAGGGGACTTGGAGTCTAAGCACTGGGCCCTATTCCCGGATCTACTGTTAGCTCACTGTTTGACTTTGGGCAAGCCATAGCTTTCTGTGCCTCAGTTTCCCATCTGTCATATATGGATATACTACCTCCCTTGATGAGTATTATAAGGCATAATTAATGTTTGTAGTGCACATTGTGATCCTCAGATGAAAGACGCTATAAAATATTGCAATGGTGTGACAACTATTTTCTTCCATTAGTCTAGATAGTATTGTGTTCTTTGTAAAAAATGTAAGGTAATATGAAATAAGAAAAAAATGCTGTAATATTAGGAAGTAGAGGCAGGCTTTTGTTTGCCTGCAGTGTGATCTCTTCATTTTTGGGAATATGAATGTCTTGCCTTGTGTATTCCATTCTTCAGAATAAGATCCAATCCGATATGTCTGAGTAGTCATAATGAAGTGTTAACTAAATTAACCAGCCTATTTGCATGAACACTGATTTTTGGGATCAAGTACTAAATTTCTATGAGGTAAGTTTAGTTTGTGTTTTGAAAAAGCTTCCCAAACGCAATTAACAATAGACATGTTTTCATTGTTTCTTTTCAGATACCAGGAAAATAGGTTTTTGGTTGCTTTCAAGTTGTCTGGCACTGTTTGTGACCTAGATGTTCCAGCACTGAGTAACATGCAAGGCAGTGTACTCTGGAGGAAGGCACATGGGGGTCACATGTCAAGAGACACAGAGTCCTAATCCTGGCTCTGCCAAAGCCTCCGCCTGTAGCATGGGGCAAACCACTTCACCCTTCTGTCTGAATCTATCTGTAAAATAAGTATAATAATAGTTGCCCAACTATTTTACAGGTATGTGGTAAGGATTACTGGTTAATGTCTTTACAGTGCTTTGAACACAAAGTGCTATAAAAATGCTAAGTATTATTATCCATGGATGAGAAACAGCAGCAATAACTAATATTAACTAGAAAATGATCAGTGCGGTTTCAGTGACTAAGCTAAGAAGAACAGGTCTTCCACTTTTAAGTAACTAAGGTTACGACAAACAGAAGTAAGAACATTTTTAACCCAATAATATCGTTTTAATTTTTTTTAAAAATAAGCCCCACCCTACAATGCTATTTTCATCCCATAAGTTACTGCATATTCTTTTGATAAGTCTTGTAGTACTAACTTAGAAATATACAACTATTCTTGTTATCACCATTCTCTCCTTATTTTCACAACCTGTCCCGTTATCCTCAATAGACAATCTCCATGTGCTGTGAAAACTGCAGATATTATTATATCCATTTTAAAGATTAGTAAAAAGAGGCAACTAGTAACCTGCTCAAGGTCAAAGAGCAGGTCAGAGGCAGAGCAGGAAATAGAATTCAGAAACTCTGTCTCCAACCTCGAAGCAACAGTATCACGCTGTCTAGCCCTTCTTAAACATCAGCTCTGCCATCTGCAATCTGGACTATGACTATAGCAGATAATAAGTTCAGAGGTACCTCATCAGTCTTTATATTCATTTTTATTTATGGCTAATGATTTGAAAAGGGTTTCTTTCAACCACCAAATTCTAGGCTTTAATTAAATGTAAAAACTATTTTTTTTTTTTTTTGGGACAGAAATGGCATGAATTAAATCATGGCACTATTTGAGGAGATCTGGCCAGCCATTCCAAAAGTTAGTTTAAATATGGTGCTACTTTTTAATTTTCAACAGTTGCCTTTTTAATAAAAGGAATAAAATAATAGGGGGAAAGTAGAGCCAAAGAGACTAAGCATAACTTGAATTAGGGTAATGTGAACACTCCTCTTAAAAGCTGGCAGAGGCAGATACTGCAGCTAAAACTAGAGCAACTTAACCCATTCATTGTGACATCTTGAATCCTGTTGACCGGAAAAAGAGCTCTGTGAGGCTGAAAAGCCTGTCTCTCTTACCTACAGAAGTTGGTCCATTAAAAGATATTACTGCACCCATCTTGTCTTTCTAATGTCATAATCAGGCAGGAATAACAAGTTCAGTAGCACTCCATTCAAAAATCATAAAACTCTGTATAATAGTTATATTCCGTGATCTTATTATTTGTCATAAACTGAAACAAACAATTTAGCCTGTAGGTCTATAAATGTGTCCCTAATGACTTCCGTTATAGCAGGGGTGGCCAGCCTGAGAAGGAGCCAGAATTTACCAATGTACATGGCCAAAGAGCCACAGTGATACATCAGCAGCTCCCGCACGCCGCCATGAGCTCCCCCCTTCTCCCAGTACCTCCCGCCCACTGGCAGCCCCACCAATCAGCGCCTCCCTGCACCTCCCGATCAACAGTTTCGTGGCGTGCAGGAGGCTTGGAGGGGGAGGGGGAGCAGCAAGGGCACAGAAGGCTCAGGGGAATGGGTACAGAGCCAGGGATTGAGCAGTGAGCACCCCCCCGCCCCCCCTCCCCCGGCAAAGTTGGTGCCTGAAGCTCCAGCCCCGGAGTCAGTGCCTATGCAAGGAGCCACATATTAACTTCTGAAGAGCCACATGTGGCTCCACAGCCACAGGTTGGCCACCCTGCGTTATAGCTTTGGTTATTGCCCAGTCCTCTCTTTACAGCATGTGTCAGAGAAACTGTAGGGCAGGCAGGACATGTATGGTTGGAGCACAGGAATAGGATTCAATGTAAGGTCTGGAATATGTCCTTAAAAGAATGTACAAACTGTGGTTTATAAAAATGGACCATATTCCTTTAAATTTTCTGCTAGCAGACTGGAGTGCAGGATGCATTGAATTGGATTTTAATTCCATGCATGAGCTTGTGAAAACCCAGAGCAAGAAACTAGGGGCCAAGTTATGGTCTTAAACTGAAAACCATGAACACCAGAACGAAAATGCCAAGTTTTAACTATCCATGAAACACTGAGATTCTTTAACTCCAACACTTAAAGCAAAGTGAACAAATATAGTCTTTTGCTTTAAAGTGAAAGAGAAACTGAGAAAACCGCACTCCATACTAGTGACAGACCAAAATTTGTGATGTACACCCAAAAAGCAGTACACTTGCAATTGCTACCAAAAATTTGCTATCTCCCAAAAAGTTGCTTGTGTAGGAGAAAAAAACCCAACAATCCAAAAGCAGTGAGTACGAGGCTTTAACTTTAGAAGATGAACACACATATAGAACACTCAGTGTGTTCCTCTGTGCTAACGTGACACTCACTGTCTTGGTTGTGGCTCAGGCAATTCTAGACCTAAAGAACATTAGCTCCTACAGGACTAAATCCTGCAGTTTGGAGCTGTAACAGACTTGCACTCTTGATGGCTGAGGCACAGAGGAGGACATATGACATGCACTGAACAATGGGCTGCTTTAAGTCAATATGTGTTGCAATGTCTTAAACAGCTGGTGTAAGAATTTCAGCTTCCTTATTCCTGGGTGCTTACCTAATAGCCAACTCACTACCTCTTGTAAATTTGCTACTTACAGATAACAAATGCAGTATCCATGCCTAAGGTCTCAATTATACTTTAAAATGTAGCAGTGTTGATGCACCTTTGGCATATTTGTTCCCACTGGCTTCTTTCTTGTATATAGCAGGGCATGCTGCTTGGGGAACTTGCTGTTGGCTCTCTCATTTGTATACATTTTGGGTAAAAATTGCTAAGTGTGGTAATTTTATCTTCCAAGTGATTGACAACATGCTCTTCCATTCCCATTCCTTTCAGCTTTACTAACTCATAAGAATGGCCATACTGGGTCAGACCAAAGGTCCATCCAGACCAGTTTCCTGTCTACTGACAGTGGCCAATGCCAGGTGTCCCAGAGGGAGTGAACCTAACAGGTAATGAACAAGTGATCTCTCTCCTGCCATCCGTCTCTACCGTCTGACAAACAGAGGCTAGGGACAGCATTCCTTACCCATCTTGGCTAATAGCCATTAATGGACTTAACCTCCATGAATTTATCTAGTTCTCCTTTAAACCCTGTTATGGTCCTAGCCTTCACAACCTCCTCAGGTAAGGAGTTCCACAGGTTGACTCCTATGACCATCGTCTTCCTTTGTATTTCCATAGAGGCAGAAAAGCACCTAGATGTTTTGTTTTTGCTTAAAACACACACTTGGTGCTTTGGTTACCTCTTTAGGGCTATCTGTCCATCTGCTTTGAACACATATATCGCTGTCCCAATGCCCTTATATGGGTTTGATACATTTCACATGACTCCTCCACGTACTGGCTGAACACGTGCCTTTGTTTTCATCTTCATAGTGGGATGGTAAGATGGTAGATGTGTTATGCATTTTGGCCATGATAACTGTGCACAGCAACCATGTCAGCTTGCATCTGAATAATTTTCTGCTTAGATTTCCTTTGAAAATGGGCAATCATTGTACCCTGCTTTTGTCATAAGCTTTTGGTGTCATTCTTTTTAAAAACACTAATGCTCTGAACAACAGAACTTTATCCAGGCTTAAAGCTAGTTCCAAGATTCTTTTATGCTTATGGCTTCATTATAAATGCTTTCAGTGTCGTTAGGATTTTAGTAAATAAAGTTCCTTTTATATTATCCCTTCCCTGCTCATCCAATTATATCCCTTAAGAGGAAAAAAAGCATTACAGGCAGAATGGTGGTATAACACAATGGCTAAGTGAAACAAAAAATAATTTCTGGCTTCCTTCATATCCAATGGGAATGATGTAGCTGCTCTGTAAAGGATTAAGGGCTTTGTAAATCTTAGACACCAGGACCAGATTCCCCCATGGCAACTCCAACCAGTGCTAGTGACATTGTTTTATATAGATAGATACACACCCACCCTACAGTATTTCTGGCCAAAATTTCTGTACAATATGGCCCTGATCTGTATTACTTGGGCATTCAAAACTCTCATTTGAAAGAGATTTCGGTGTGCAAGGAAAGCAGGATCAGGATCTATTTGTTAACAACAACATAAATGTATGCATTTAATACTATTAATAACAACCTAAGATGCCTGGCAAATGACAAGTTGTTCAGCATTTGGGAACTATATGACCTTGAGAAATTATACTTACTGAAGGGCTCTTAAACACACTTCTACCATCTGTGAGATGTTGCTTTAGTGGTTTCGTGAATGACAAACTTAATATTTTTATCCAAGTCCTCCCCCTCCAACCGAAACATAAGATTTACTTAAGGGGCCATTTCAAATTAAAAGCTAATAATTATCTGGTGAGAAGACGAATATTATTTAAAAACCTAGATGCTATTGATATGTAGAAAATATTTACTGTTTACCTGTGTGAGAGTGAACTACCATGATAACCTAACAGATACGTTTGCTACTTCAGTTCATTCCCCCCAGGCACAGTAGTCTATGTCACAAAACAATTTCAACTATCCAGATATAACTTGTTATAATATGGCATGGCTGGTAGCCTCTGCTTTGTAGAGATACTATTCTGTATAAAGTGAGTATACAGATAAAATGATGTATAACTTCCATTGTTTAGAGTGTAGTTGTTGCAGTTAAAGACTGAAACAATTGGCATGTACCTCTGTACATTTAGTGGCTTTCCTTCAATAATAGTAATAATAATATCCTAGAATCATAGAATATCAGGGTTGGAAGGGACCTCAGGAGGTCATCTAGTCCAACCCCCTACTCAAAGCAGGACCAATCCCCCACTAAATCATCCCAGCCAGGGCTTTGTCAAGCCTGACCTTAAAAATTCCTAAGGAAGGAGATTCCGCCACCTCCCTAGGTAACGCATTCCAGTGTTTCACCACCCTCCTAGTGAAAAAGTTTTTCCTAATATCCAACCTAAACCTCCCCCACTGCAACTTGAGATCATTACTCCTCGTTCTGTCATCTGCTACCACTGAGAACAGTCTAGATCCATCCTCTTTGGAACCCCCTTTCAGGTAGCTGAAAGCAGCTATCAAATCCCCCCTCATTCTTCTCTTCCGCAGACTAAACAATCCCAGTTCCCTCAGCCTCTCCTCATAAGTCATGTGTTCCAGTCCCCTAATAATTTTTATTGCCCTCCGCTGGACTCTTTCCAATTTTTCCACATCTTTCTTGCAGTGTGGGGCCCAAAACTGGACACAGTACTCCAGATGAGGCCTCACCAATGTCAAATAGAGGGGAATGATCACATCCCTCACTCTGCTGGCAATGCCCCTACATATACATCTCAAAATGCCATTGGCCCTCTTGGCAACAATGGCACACTGTTGACTCATATCCAGCTTCTCGTCCACTGTAACCCCTTGGTCCTTTAGGAACCGAATGACTCAGCAGCAGTTCTGCAGAAGTCTGTAGCAGTGCATGGGATTCTTCCATCCTAAGTGCAGGACTCTGCACTTGTCCTTGTTGAACCTCATCAGATTTCTTTTCGCCCAATCCTCTAATTTGTCTAGGGCCCTCTGTATCCTTTCCCTACCCTCCAGCGTATCTACCTCTCCTCCCAGTTTAGTGTCATCTGCAAACTTGCTGGGGGTGCAATCCACGCCATCCTCCAGATCATTAATGATGATATTGAACAAAACCAGCCCCAGCATTGACCCTTGGGGCACTCCACTTGATACCGGCTGCCAACTAGACATGGAGCCATTGATCACTACCCGTTGAGCCCGATGATCTAGCCAGCTTTCTATCCACCGTATAGTCCATTCATCCAGCCCATACTTCTTTAACTTGCTGACAAGAATACTGTGGGAGACCATATCAAAAGCTTTGCTAAAGTCAAGGAACAACATGTCCACTGCTTTCCCCTCATCCACAGAGCCACTTATCTTGTCATAGAAGGCAATTAGATTAGTCAGGCATGTCTTGCCCTTGGTGAATCCATGCTGACTTTCCTCTCGTCTAAGTGCTTCAGAATTGATTCCTTGGGGACATGCTCCATGATTTTTCCAGGGACTGAGGTGAGGCTGACTGGTCTGTAGTTCCCAGGATCCTCCTTCTTCCCTTTTTTAAAGATGGGCACTACATTAGCCTTTTTCCAGTTGTCTGGGACTTCCCCGGATCGCCATGAGTTTTCAAAGATAATGGCCAATGGCTCTGCAATCACATCCGCCAACTCCTTTAGCACTCTCGGATGCAGTGCATCCGGCCCCATGGACTTTTGCTTGTCCAGCTTTTCTAAATAGTCCCAAACTACTTCTTTCTCCACAGAGGGCTGGCCACCTCCTCCCCATGTTGTGCTGCCCAGTGCAGTAGTCTGGGAGCTGACCTTCTTCGTGAAGACAGAGGCAGGAAAAGCATGAAGTACATTAGCTTTTTCCACATCCTCTGTCACTAGTTTGCCTCCCTCATTCAATAAGGGGCCCACACTTTCCTTGACTTTCTTCTTATTGCCAACATACCTGAAGAAACCCTTCTTGTTACTCTTAACATCCCTCGCTAGCTGCAACTCCAGGTGTGGTTTGGCCTTCCTGATTTCACTCCTGCATGCCCGAGCAATATTTTTATACTTCTCCCTGGTCATTTGTCCAATCTTCCACTTCTTGTAAGCTTCTTTTTTGTTTTTAAGATTTGTTTTCACTGTTAAGCCAAGCTGGTTGCCTGCCATATTTACTATTCTTTCTACACATCGGGATAGTTTGTTCCTACAACCTCAATAAGGATTCTTTAAAATACAGCCAGCTCTCCTGGACTCCTTTCCCCCTCATGTTATTCTCCCAGGGGATCCTGCCCATCAGTTCCCTGAGGGAGTCAGAGTCTGCTTTTCTGAAGTCCAGGGTCTGTATTCTGCTGCTCTCCTTTCTTCCCTGTGTCAGAAGCCTGAACTTGACTATCTCATGGTCACTGCCTCCCAGGTTCCCATCCACTTTTGCTTCCCCTACTAATTCTTCCCGGTTTGTTAGCAGCAGGTCAAGAAGAGCTTTGCCTCTAATTGGTTCCTCCAGTACTTGCACCAGGAAATTGTCCGTTACAGTTTCCAAAAACTTCCTGGATTGTCTGTGCACTGCTGTATTGCTCTCCCAGCAGATATCAGGGTGATTGAAGTCTCCCATGAGAACCAGGCCCTGCGATCTAGTAACTTCTGTGAGTTGCCGGAAGAAAGCCTCATCCACCTCATTCCCCCTGGTCCGGTGGTCTATAGCAGACTCCCACTATGACATCACCCTTGTTGCTTGCACTTCTAAACTTAATCCAGAGACACTCAGGTTTTTCTGCAGTTTCATACTTGAGCTTTGAGCAGTCATACTGCTCCCTTACATACAGTGCAACTCCCCCACCTTTTCTGCCCTGCCAGAATATATAAATATATTATAATATATAATAAAGTTTACAGCTTTTAATCCTTCTAACTACACTAAAGCAACACAATAAAAAGTTGTTTGGGAGAGCGAGAGATATGGAGTGATTTTGTACTGGGAAATTTCACAATGGAGAAAGTACCCTGGAAATAAAAGGGTAGCAACGGAAAACAAATCCCCACACTGTCTCAAAATGCCACCTGTATACACTATGAAAGGAGGAAAAGCATATTTCTGCATCAGAAAGTGTATACTGTCTAACAGCCAGACATATTAATAATAAATTGCTTACTGAGTGAGCAAGTTCTCCAGTGTAACAGGGTACGGTCCTGACCCTGCACGAGCTCTGTATGGACAGACCCATGTGCAACTCATTGCAGGATGGAAGCCCAAAGTGGTCACTTTACTTGTTGGACTGCATTCGAGTTATTCCAGGGATAAATTTGACCCAAATTTTGAAATTTTTAAATTTAAAAATAATCAAGAAGCTAACAGATTTTTTTTTAAAAAAAAGCAGTAGCAAGGATTCTGTAACTGCTGAATACATGCATCTCCCAGTGACTGGATTTTAACTATGGAATACCTCCATTTGTATTTATTAAGAACATATCCCATATTATGTATATAGTCTTCTGTTACCGATATGCAGTTAGGCACTAAGTTGTAGCTGTGACCGTGGATAACTACCTGTCACCATGTCCTGTCTTGAAGTACTGAGCTTATAATTGTAATAGAAAAGAGACAACATGTGTCTGGTGCCACTGGTGACATAGGGCCAGATTTTGCCACCTCCTTACACTGAGCAGCATCTTACTCTGTGAGCCATCCATTTGAAATCACAAAGTAAGCATTGAATGAGATAACGAGCAGCATGGATAACAGAATCCTCATCTGGCCCTCACTGTTTATTCCGTCAATCAATAGGTCAAGTTTGACAGATCGATGCTCAGCTTAAAATCACATTGCTATGCAAAATAGGAAATGAAGCTGGGGTTAAAGTTGTGAACAAACATCAATGATTTGTGGGGAATGAAGAGGTGAGGGTACAACTTGCATATAGTAGAGTAGCTTTTAAAAATGTTTGAAATTGAGAAAATTTAAAGTGCAGGTTTCACCTAAAAAAAAAAAAAAATCCCCAAGATTGGAAAATGTAGAAAAGCAGAGCTAAGGGATCCCTAACTGCCTGAAGTTATTCTGTGATGCACTAAGGGCCAGACTTTCAAATGTACTTACGCACCATAAAGTGCGGATAGTTGCCCAGTAGGATTTTAAAAAGCCCCAGATGCCTAAATCTCATTAATTTCATTTGGAGTTAGGCACCTAAGCACTTTAGAAAACCCCACTAGACACCTATCTGTATCATTAAGCACCTAGATACATTTGAAAAGTTGGCCCATAGTGCCTCCTGCAAGATGCTGAGTGCCCTCAACGGAACAATGAAGCCAGGAATTGAAGGTGCTCAGTACTTCAAAGATCAAGTCCACACTCTGCTCACTTGTGCCTGACCACAGAATACCCAAAGTTATGTGACATGTATACACCTGCACATCCTACATCAGTGAGAACCACATACACTGCACCAGCATTTTAAAAAAAAAATGATATATAAGCATTACAAAATGGTTATTTTTGCTAGGTTGGCATGCAAATCAAATTATTCCCCATTTCCAATATAAAAAAAAAAAACATTCTATTTCAAAAACATCAAGGAGTCTGGTGGCCTGATATTTCAAAAATAGATGTGTTGGAATCCTAATTATAATTGAATAATTCTGAAAAGGCAGAATCAGAATTACGGTTTAACTAGAATAAAAACCCACAGTGCTACTTTTTAATAAATGACTGCAGATGCACCTCAAGTTGGCCTCATGATTGCCAAAGACAAAATGCTCACCTGGTTTGAAGTACCTTGGCACTCAGCATCCCCCACATGAGTATCTAATTGGAGCAAGAAGCTCATCAAGGTATAGAACAACACTGAGATAATGACCCTATTCCTGATGCCTGTTATCTCCATCATGGTACTCACAGCCTCATGGTTATTAGCACAGCAGATGGCTGAGATTTTTGACACCTGTCCCAGCAGTTTTGTTTTGCTACAGCTTGCAGAAATTCAGACACAAAAGCCATTTGTCAAAAACTAATTGACAAAAGCCAAGTTGGTGAAATTGCATTTGCCGAGCATACATTTATTCCTAATAATATCAGCATTGGGGCAAAGGGAATCTCTCTCTCTGCTACAGGTAAGCACTATTCCTCCCATTTAGATATACTGAATGGTGGAACTGAGAAACATGCTCCCACATCAATAGCAGGTTACTATTTCAAATAAATAACTTGCATGCTGTTGGTAGCATATCAGTTTGCATGACAGTAGTATTGATATGCTAGATTATCATTTGTAATGGCCACTCATATTTTCAGGCTGCTGCTTTTTTGATAGTTTTGTCTGCATTTATGCAGCAGATATGCTGTTTAACTATTTTTACACACAATATTAGGAACCACAAAAATGGCTCAATTTTGTAGCGTTTAGACAACATTTACAATCTCTTTGGAGGTTTCTATTTTAGGGCAGCTCAGATTTGATTATGGAATTTTAGCTAGAACAAATTTCTTTTAAAATAATTAAAATACATCCATTAAAATATTCAAAGTGTAATAATTCTTATTTATTCTTTCCTGATACCCCCAAAGGAAGTATCATCTTCATCATTATTCTGATTATTTTAAGGCTAAGCTGCACTAGCTGGTCTTGCAGTATTTCTACTCTGCTTATTTCTGTGCCTAGAGTCAATTTAGCAGCCAGACTCATCTGTTATTCCATGTCCTCTCCTTCACTTTCCCTTCGTTACTTCTAATCTCTTGCCTCTAGTTAGCATGGCTAGCGAGATAGCCACTCCTGAACCTTATTCTGACAGTTAGGATCTCATCTGCCTTGTCTCTACCAGGACAGATCCTCATACACATTTATGATATGTATATAAATAATTTACATAAGTATCAGATGTTATCAAAACACATACACATTGATACATTCATTTATTATGTGTATATAATCTGGTAGCACTGCCTTAATTAAGGTTACCTAACACTTCCCATTTTAAAATCCTGTCTGCAGTTGCTTATAACTTTGTCAAACATGAACCATTGTCACATGCCAGTGTCTCTTTCAGGCTGACTTTTTGGGGGAAATTTTCCTCTAAAATGGTTTGGCTGTTTCCAGGATTGAGGCTGGGAGCAAAAACAGTTAATTTTTCCATGTTTTATTCTGGTGCCCTTTTCTTTGAACAGCTTTAATACCCCCAATTAAAAATTGGCAGAGGTTGACCTTTGTATCAAGCATGTGACTTTTGCCATCCACATGCAAATCCACCCAAATTTGACCAAGTTATAAGCTTTGGAAAAATTTTAGTTTGCACATGCTCAGTGGAGACTGGCTTTAAGAGCTAAATTCCCTAAAGACTTTGTCCACAAAGGGCATACTCAAGACCAGGAAATTCCCTGCAATTGTTTCTCTGCGTTGTGCTGGATCTGAATCTGGGCACCTGAATTGAGAGCAGGAACACTATCTTCTGTGCTCGGAGTGACCTATCTGCTGGGCCCAGGCAGTTGTAGAGAAGGCTGCTTGATTTAAATGCATAGGAGAAAAGAGTCAGACCAGTGGGGTGAGGGTATACGCTCTGAGGAGAAGCCTGCGGGGGAGAGGGAAACTAGGACTGGCATCCAGGGTTGGAGACTGGGATGGCTGGGAGCCAATAGATGGGGGTAGGAGGGAGATGAAGATAAAACAAAGAGCAGGGGTGAGAATAGGACTGTCTGGACAAGGAGACTGGGTCTGAGAACTAGTGAGGCAGGAAGTGAAGGGGAAGAGGAGATCAGAAGAGGACCCAGGATACACAGGGAAAACTGGGACTTGCTAGACCAAGAGACTAAAACAAAGAGCTGGGGAACGTTAAGGAGGGAGATTAGGCCTGAAAGCTGGTGGGACTACTGGGGTCTAGGGGAACGGAGAAGGCAGATTTATGAGGAGCTAGGAGAAGGGGGAATTAGGATTGGATTGGCAAAGAGGCAGGAGACAAGGAGCTGGGGAAGAACTGGGAATGGTTAGGCAAGGAGACTGGGACTGGGGGTGAACTGTAGGGATGAAGGTAGCATTTGCTGTGCAAGAACACTGGATTAGTATTAGAAGCCGGAGAAATGGCGAAAGAGTTCTGATGACCCATATGAGTGACAATATGATGCCAGATAATAGAATTTGGGTGGTTGGTGGTTTTTTTTTTTTTAGTTTTCTTTTTTAAAAAGCCAAGAAGTCACATACAAAAACTACTTTAAAAGAACATTAAGGTTGCAAAGTCAAGCACTCAAATGTTACGTAATGTCAGAATAGAGATGGCCTGTGCAATCTTAATTTGACTGCCTGTGCATAATCACATGATCCCGTCTTCCTACATGATCACATACTATTTTTTCCAGTGCTAGAAGAAAGTGAATCTTTCTAGGATTCTTCGCTATTGTTATGTGACAATGTCGCGCTGTTATGGCAAAGTGCTGTGCCTTTTTGCTTTCTCTAAAATGCATTATAATCCTGAGAACAACACACACATTCTCACTCTATTAAATGACTTCTCAACTAAATCTTCTAAAGTAGAATCCACCAAACGTCTAATTTTAACAACTCCATCATTTTCAATAAGAAGGAAAGCTGTATTCTGTTTCTTCTAATTTTATAGTGTCTCTCCATCCACCCATTCTTTAGAACCTGAATCAAAGAAAATAATCCAAATATTATTGAGTTCCATAAAATAAATTTACTGCACCAAATAATAGAGATGGTTAAATAATTCATTGTGAATAAACTATCCAACAAATATATACCCTTTTTGTTTGTGAATTTTTTCATTAATAGTTCCTGATTGCTATGACTATATTAGGTATTTGTATTTGCTTATAAGATATAAGTGTTGGGTGTGAACTATTTACATGTTATTTGTTGTTCGTCTGATATGATTGGTCACCTGCAACACCTAATATTTCTGTTCCCATTAGATGATTGCATTTTTAAAATAGTGAATAATAGCAAAAAAATCCATGCATTTCTGGCACAAATTTTCAGATAAATAAGCATTCATCCTAGAATTTGTGAAATGTTTGGGGTTTGTGACTGTCTTAATAAACCATGGTCATCCAAATACACACGAACAATGAGTAACGTGACTTCATGAATAACATTGGCATGAACTTGCTATGTTTATTTGCAAAGCATACTGACAAATCACTTTATTATTTAATCAGCTGTCTAGTACAGAGGAAGTATGGAAAATGTCATTCTCAACATATGTGGAATTCTAATATATTTCACACTGGTAGCATCTTGCAAGTTGCAGTAACAACAGTTGATAATTGTGCATACCATGAGAAAAACAAATACTCCGATTAAGAAAAAGGAAACATTTATTGAGTTAACATTATCTGTCAAACTGGGTGGAAAAATATATTTTCCCCCCAGTAAAAAGTTTTTCCAAAAATGCTTTTGTCAAGATTTTCCCTGGGGAAAAAAAAATCAACTTTTTGGCAATAACAAAAAAATAAATTTTCATAACCCAAAATACTTTGATTCTGAAATGCTCATGCAGAGCCTTATGGGAATTGGACTATATTTCTCATGCTGCACCCATGTCTCTCCTTGTGGTGAGAAGAGGTGGTGCATCACTGGAGTCCAATGGTGGCGTGCATCATGGGAGACAAAGTACAGGTGGGGTGGTTGGCTCATAAGGCATCTGAACTACAACTTCCATGAGGTAACACAACAGCGTATCTGAATCAAAACATTTTGGTTTGGGGCTGATTTTTTCCCCCACTTTTCTATTTTGATAAGAACTGAAATTTTGCATGGAAAGCAGAACCTTGTGAAAAAATTAGATTAGTCAAAAGCCAAAACTGGAAATACAGTTTCAATGGAAAATTTTTAATGACCCAGTCCTGGTCAAAATTAGGTATGTGAACAGTATTCACTATCATTCAACACTGCATATGACTCAGGAGGGCTTTTACAATAATTGAGGATATACATGTTGGTATATACCACAAAGGACATACTCTTTGGTATATGGAAGATCTGTTAGATAAATAGAAATTGTTGACAAAGCCGGGCCGGATTCTCAGTCAATAGAGTTAGGCTAATTCACAGCAGCTGAGCAGTATGTCCTGAATTGTCAATTTGTTCCTTACAGCAGATCAAGGGACGTGATCGTTCCCCTCTATTCTACATTGGTGAGGCCTCATCTGGAGTACTGTGTCCAGTTTTGGGCCCCACACTACAAGAAGGATGTGGATAAATTGGAGGGAGTCCAGCGAAGGGCAACAAAAATGATTAGGGGTCTGGAACACATGACTTATGAGGAAAGGCTGAGGGAACTGGGATTGTTTAGTCTGCAGAAGAGAAGAATGAGGGGGGATTTGAGAGGTGGTTCCAGAGAGGATGGTTCTAGACTATTCTCAGTGGTAGAAGAGGACAGGACAAGGAGTAATGGTCTCAAGTTGCAGTGGGGGAGGTTTAGGTTGGATATTAGGAAAAACTTTTTCACTAGTAGGGTGGTGAAACACTGGAATGCGTTACCTAGGGAGGTGGTAGAATCTCCTTCCTTAGAAGTTTTTAAGGTCAGGCTTGACAAAGCCCTGGCTGGGATGATTTAATTGGGGATTGGTCCTGCTTTGAGCAGGGGGTTGGACTAGATGACCTCCTGAGGTCCCTTCCAACCCTGATATTCTATGATACTTCCTAAATGCCAGCTCTGCAAACTCAACCTGTTATCAGAAAGCCAAGCTGAGTTCTATCCTTCAAGCACATCATCACTAGTAATGAAGGCTCTTCAGACCAAACTGGGCCCTCTGATCCACCTTTGCAACTTCATTGATTTGAAATGTTCATGGACTTCAGTGTCAGTTGTGCAAATGCACTGCTTTCAGCAGTATAGCTGATTGAACTGGATTGTTTATTGAATTCCAGACAGAATGCTGCTTACACTCTGTATTGGCTCAGCAGTACCAACAGGAGTGAAGAGCAGTAATAAAAAATATTTTTTCATAAGCAGATCTAGCCAAATGAATAGAAAAAAGCAACAGATTTGTACTATATGAAGTTCATTTTAACAGTCTCTTTTCAGAGCAGAATTGCACTTTAAACTAGGTGTCATTGACCTTAAAACTAGTCCTTTAATACAACTTAACAGTTCTATAATCTGTATGATCCCAGAACTATTAAATGCACAGTCAGATTAGCATTCCATTGAGCACAAACTTTAGCTGGGATGATATAGAGTATCTAAATTAGACATGTACTTATTGACTAAAGACTCCTTTCCTTCGTGCTTTGCTATGGCAGCTGGGCTATTCACAATTTGGTTATCTAGTTGTTATTGCTTATGAGCCATCTATTGGAATGGGCTTTCATGTGCTCTGTAGTCTGGGATAATAAAACATCATCTCCTCGCCCCTGTGTTCCTTTACCTGAAAGTGCTAATTTTAGTGCACCAAGAACTGTGAAAAATGCACAGAACTGGAATGTTGTTATTTTCATTGTCCTGAATGTAGAGGATACTATTACAAAATATTTTTAATGCACCAAGTAAATAATTAGTAATAATTATACTAGTATGATAAAATAAGAAGTAATTTGTACCTGGTATAGGAAAAAATATTTTCCCCACCTTATTAACTGTAGCAACTGCCAGACAAGACATAGCTATCAAACAAATCCATTTTGAAAAATGTATCAACTAGTTGTGAACAGAATGCTATATATGAATGCTGGAGAAGGCCAAAGGTAATTCATGTAAAAAGAGCCTTCTCACTGTCTGAACTGGATGCTCAGCATGGTATTCCCACACCCGCCTTCATTTGGCAATCTTTAAAAAGTATAAAAATCTGATTTATACTTACAGTTTTTATTTTCTGTTCTCAGTTCTTTGTATATTTTTACCATGTATGCAGTGGTGACACAAGACAACTGATTTGATGTAGAAGAACAAAAGTCAGCAAAACATTGGGAAGGGCGTAGAAGATCATGCAGCATTTACTTCTGACAAGAAGAATGACTTTAATGTCCCTAAGACACCCTCCTCACATTTCTTTCTACAGAGGCCATTAATCAATGTGAGTCACTTATGTGGCAATAGTTGTCATCCCTTCTGGTTGTTATATTGCTGTAGAGAGGATCTAACACCACTTCACCCAGAATTGACAACTTGAGCTGAACTCAGAACACATTTTCTATGTCAGTTGCCAGAAGCTGGATGATTGAGATCTATCTACTGCATGGGTACTTCTTTCTCTTTAGGCTGGGTTAACTATTTACAATAAGCTGTTTTGTGTTCGTTATGTAGCCCCCTTTCCTCTTTGCAAGATGGATATGATTTTTTAGAAATGTGTTTAGTGTTCTAAATTCTTCTTACAAATATCTCATAGAAAAAATGCCCATAGATTGCACATGAATGAACCATTTACTGTAACTATTTCTTCCACTGTTCAGTATTCACACTGGGAGCTGTTCAGTTTCCTAAGTCCCATCTATTTAGATATTTATATGGCTCCACTCCTATTTGCATAGTGTCTGAGCACATCACAAACAAGTGGATTTATTCCCATACCACCTCCATTTTACAATTGGGAAACTGAGGCTGAGAAAGTTCAGTGACTTGTCAAGGTTATACAGGAAGGCGGTGACATAGCCTGCAATGAAACCTAGATCTGCTGAGTGCCAGTCCAGTGCCTGAACAATAAGATCAGCTGCCCTCTTATGGTATTATTTCTGTTTTCTGACTGAATGACCTAAATTTAGTAAACAAGAGGACAATTTGAACCATGCTGTGACCAAATACACCTCATATTCACACCCTACACACTATTGTAATAACCTTTTTACAAAAATATACCTGGAGGTATCATTTGGAAACTAATTACTTACTGCTCAATAATATAATGGTGAAATATATGTGGCAATGTTATCTGTGAAGTTATGAATTCCCCTTCTATGATGTTGATAGCACATGTTCAAAATCATGTAGCTCCAATTAGACAGGACTGGTTAAGCAAGTTAATCTTAAACAAAGGACTGTGTGTGTATCTCAATTTGTTTATAAATAGTAAACAAGGTCATTGAGACAGCAAGAGGGAGACAAGGAATATCGTGTATGCATTTCAGTATACACAGAGGAGAAGAAAGAGCATGGGGCCGCCTTTACTCCCAGACTCAATGGCACCTTGTTTTGCCACTTCAAAGGCAGACTATAAAAGTGAGGGGCAAAACCACCACTGTTGGACTTTAAAGGCAGATCCCGACTTGAGAATTTGGTCAGCTATGTTCTGGGAACATGTGGTAAGAATTTTACTTTGAACCAAGTCTAGTTTATTAAGTTTTAGCACTAGAAAGCATTTTATCTTTATTTATCTTGTAACCATTTCTGATTCTAATGCCTTGTACACACTTAAAATCTCTTTGAGGTTAAATAAACTTACTTTACTCTTCAGTCAAAACTAATCCAGTGCTGTGTTCAACTGGAATTACCAAACAATTCAGTTTAAAATTGCAAACTGTTGTATACTGACCTTTTACAGGAGCAATGGAACTCTAATATCTGACCTATCGATGATAGGCGCAGAGCACATATTTTTGGAAAATTTGGGACTGGAAGTGTGTTCGGGTCACCCTGCAAGTAGTAAACAGATGCTCAGCATGCAACCTGCATGTGGGCAGGCTGTTTGTGAGTAGCCCAGGCGGGATCTGCAGCAGCAAAGCATTGTGAGGCACCCAAGTTTGCAGGGCAGGTGGTAACAACTCCTCACTAGTCTGGATTGCACCCCCAAATGTGAAACAGGCAAAGATTCAGATTTTTTTCATGTGAACTCACTCTTTACTTTACGAAGCTGAGGAGGGGTTATTCTTCTCATTTCATGAATAGTTCTTTCTTAAGGGCTGGCACTGAATTCTTATGTGTTTGTGCAGTGCCTAGAACAGTGGGTCTCTGATCCTGACTATGGCACTACCATGCAGATGCCCTAAAAACATGAAATAATTTTGGAGCAGTTCTTCACGCTAATCTCTAAACTCTGTCCTCGGATGACATCACGTTACTTAGCCCTGCACTTACATAAGGGGGCAAAACTGTGAAAATTGATTTTTTTCCTGATGTTGAAAGAGTAGGTGAACAATGCGGCGATGCTGAACATGGGTCATATTTGAAACACATACCCATACAAAGACAGTATTTAAAATACAATAAGAGGAAATAGTTTGGCATATCTAATAATTGAAATATTTCTACAGCACTGCCCTCAGTAATCCTGGCATCCCAGACAAGTGTGGTTAACATTTACTTATTTTAAAACCCTGGTTATTTACATTCAGAATGCACACTGCCCTGCTCCAGCAAAAGACACCTGCCTGTTCACCATGCATCATTCGATGCATGCTACTGAATCCTTCTAATCTTTTCTCTAATTAGCCATAGGAGTTTCTAAAGAGGTGTCTTTAGTATTTCATCTGTGTGGATGTGCAATGGACACTGAAGGTAAACTTCCCCTTTCTGACCTTCACACAGACCAGTGGCAGAACCAGAGAGAATTACAAACAAATGAGGGGGAAAAGGACAAATCAAATATAGACACTTTTTCTGCTTGCTGATAGAGGGTGGGCTGGCACAAAAAATGTTCTGGGACCAGGCCTGAAAGAATACATCTGATAGATATCTTGGGAATGTTCCAACTCTAAGGGCATGGCTACACTGGCAGATGTAGAGTGCTTTGAATTAAACCAGCCTTCGTAGAGCACAGTAGAGACAGCGCTGCAGTCTGTCTACACTGACAGCTACAAGTGCACTGGCATGGCCACATTAGCAGCTCTTGCAATGGCCACAGAGAGCAGTGCATTGTGGTAGCTATCCCAGCATGCAAGTGTCTGCAATGTGCTTTTCAAATGCGGGGGTGGGTGGGGTGAGACAGGGAGCGTGTTGTGTGTATGTGGGGGGGAGAGAGTGGGTTTTTGGGGGGCTGAGAGCATGTCAGCATGCTGTCTTGTAAGTTCAGACAGCAGCAGACCCCTCTTCCTCTCTCAAAGCATTCCACAGTAATGGTTGCTTTGTCTCGGAGCAGATAAGCATGCCGGATGTCAAAAACGAAGCTTTCAAAGGGCATATCTTCATTCCTACAGTGAGTTCATGACAATGAGAAGAGTGGCCACTTGACTTAAGGGGATTATGGGACGTTTCTGGAGGCTGATCAGAGCACAGTAACGCAACACCTCGTTCACTCTGATGCCCGGGTGTTTCAGCCAAGGCGTAACAAGCGTTAATCTTCTCACAGAGATGGAGTACAAGGAGCACTCTACGTGCCTTGTCAGTGTGGACAGGTAGTGAGCTAGCGCGCCCAGGGCTGCTTTAATGCACTCTAACTCACAAGTGTAGCCAAGCCCTGAGTTACACTGGTGTGAAAGCAGTCTTTAATTTGGATCACAGTCAGGCCCACTTTTATTGATTAGTTGTTCAAACTGTTTGCAAGTAAACCTAACTACTATTGGCTCTCAAACACCTGTCCAGGTGATTGACAGAATTAAGCATTTTGAAAACTAAGTACTCTGTTAGGAAAAGAAATGTTTCATGAAGGGATATTTATCTTATGAAGTGAAGTGATGTGTACATGACAAATTTGCAGGCTACTACTGTATTAAATAGGAGTGTGTGTAGAAGAGGAAACTGACTGATAATGCTCAGGATTTTTGAAAATGAGGTCACATATTTAGCTCCCTAAATAAGGATTCAAAAATAAAAGATTTTTAAAAATAGGAGCCCTGAAGTTAGTCCATTATTTAAGCACCTAAGGTTTGGATTGTCAAATGCACCTACACTGAGGATTAGAGCTGGCTGAGAGCAGCCCTTGAAGCCAGGTGGCCTAGGAGTCTCAAAACCCTGGGGGTCTCTGCATGGCACAACTGTAGATGATTGAAATTGACATGTTTCTTTCCAGTTTCACCACTGCTACATAGATGACAAGATCATGTCAATTTCACTCACCAGCTGCTCCTCTCAAGGACCATATTTTGTATCATAAGCCCCATGTGTCAGTGTTCAAATTATTTCAAAATTTCTGGTTCATGAGAAACTGAAAAAATTGGTTTTGGTCTGAACTGGACCAAGTCCAAATTTCAAATACTGAAATGTCCTGCAAACCAGAAATCCCAACTTTCGGCCAGAGTGCATGATATTCCAAATGATCTTTGGCCACTAGGGTGCTCTCTGTAGGAATGCTGCAGCCAGCAGAAATTAATCTGTGCTAAGTTACATCATGGGCCGTTTTGTATCTGTCAACCCCAAGACCACAGGGCAGAAAGGTGGCTTAAAGACCTCACATGACAGGATTTTGTTGCCATGCTTTGAAATTTTATTTTTGATTTTAGGTTACAGTTCCATTTTCTCATGCATGTTTTGATTATGTAAAAAAGCTAGGCAACAGAAAATGTCACAATTACCAAATATTAGAAAAAAACTAAGTTAAGACGTATGTGTTTGTTTTAAGAGAGAGAAATTAGAATGTGTCACTTTTTGGGCAGATTCCTCTGCTAATCAGAGGTTCTGCCAAATGGAGCTTCTACCAGATGCAACTTGAAAAAAGCAGTGTGTTAAATTCACAAAGGATGTAAATGGAGGTACAAGTTATATGGTAGCAACTGAGTAAATCTGTGTAACACACATGGTAACGGAGAGAAGGACAGGGTTGTAGCCTAAAGTCAGCCAACTGCAAGAGACTATGAGTAGGAGAGTGGGCACCTTCTCTTATATTCTCCCGTTTGGTTCCTTTTCTTGCTATGGCTCTATGCTTTTATTCCCTCAGCATGTAAATGGACTCACCCGGCATTCAGTCACACAAACCTTCTGAGCTATAGTCCTCTCTCATTTGCACCACTGTAAATGTGGGGTGACTCTTAGACTTGGCAGTTGCTTTGGTTTAACGCTGGTGTGACTAAGTAGAAGTTGGTCTAATCTCTTAATGGTTATTTCAGGGTATTAGTTCCAAACCTGGTGTAAGGGAAAACAATTTCATTGACTTTAATGGACTTGCACTTAATGTTACCAGGTCTGAATTTGTCTCTTAAGTTTTCTCCCAAGTAAACTATACTACCAACAAACTGCATGTCCTAGAGCAAAATACACATACCACTACTTGGGTACCTATCTCCCATGGTTTGTGAGGCTTAATTTATTTTGGAAAGGGCTTTGATATCTCTGGCTAAAAGTGCTTATTAAAAATTAACATGCAGCTGCTTACCCTACAGAAATGTCCTATATCATAGGGTAAATATCAACAATGCCTCATTAACAAGACCTTTACCCTGGGACTTGGCGAATAGTTCGATCACTGAATTTAAACACGATTCATAATTTATAAATGTGTTTGTTTCTGTTTAAGAAACACAAACTTCCCCCTGCCCTCGCTCTATGTGGAGAACAGTTGGATTAGCTCATCAAACAGTGCTCCTTGCAGACATTTCATTTGGATCACATCAAGTTATGATAATGACTTTTCAGGGTAGAAAAATACCCTTATTTGCAATGCCTTTAATGAAAAAAATTGTGGGCAATGAGCTTAGGGAGGAATTGGCAAAGTGCCCCCCCAGTCTTTGTTAACCTTTAGAAATTGGGTGACAAGGGTTTAATGGCACTTGAGGAAAAACGTTAATCTACTTATTCTGGCTCAGTACAGAATACTGAAAACTGTCTCCTTCTAGCGTATTTGAATTGTTTCTTGCTAACGTTTGAGACTGCCTACTAATGCCTATACACTTTGTTATTTTTAAATAATTCTGGACATTTGTATTAATTTTAGGGAACAAGCTTTCAGTTTCTTTTAAATTTATCTACAGCCTCATGATGGGCCTTCCAACCCACAACTTGGAATTCTCTACATGAACCTCTAAACACTGTAATCTGAGGTATTTAAAAGCTGAATTATAATCATTAGTTCATTAGTGTACTTGCTTTGGCAACATCTCTGCTTTATGTGGGTTTGGCTTGGCAGAAGTATGCTCTTGCATTGTTATTGTACCGTGTTTATGGAACATTGATAGACGTTTTGCTGGCCTATAAAAAGATGCTTATTTAAATGAAATGTTAAAGTCTTAGTGAGTCACTGCCTAACTAAATATTACGTATCACATGGAATAGCTTGTATAGGTGTCTGAAACAAAAACTCTCAATAAATTGACCTGCATAGCCAGAGGTGAAAGTAAGCCGGTACACACCAGAGCCCTTTAAATCCCCGCCTGAGCCCGGCTGCCTGAACCCTGGGGTAGCGGCGGTGGGTCTCTGGCAGGGATTTAAAGGGCCCCGGGCCTTTAAATCCCCACTGGAGCCCTGCTGCCAAAGCCCTGGGATAGCGGATTTAAAGGGCTGGAGCCCGAGGGCCCTTTAAATCCCCGACAGAGCCCAGTCGCCGCTACCTCAGGGCTCAGGCAGCAGGGCTCAGGCTGGGATTTAAAGGGCTCGGGGCTCCAGCAGCCGCTACCACAGTAGAGCCCCAGGCCCTTTAAAGCTCTGCCAGAGCCCTGGGGTAGCGTGGCAGCTGGGAGTCCCCAGGGCTCCTCAGTGATTTAAAGGGCCTGGGGCTCTGCTGTGGTAGCAGCAGCTGGAGCTCTGGGCCCTTTAAATCACCCCCAAGCCCTGGGGTTCCCAGCCGCCTCTGCAGCTGGTAGCTTGGAGGTGATTTAAAGGCCCCAGGCTCCCAGCCGCCACAACCGCAGCTGGAGCCCTGGCCCTTTAAATCAAGATTTAAAGGGCCGGGGGATTTAAGGCCCTGCCTCTTCCGGTTAAGGTCACGCCTCTTCTGGTTGAGGCCACGCCCCCTGCTCAGGACTCCAGCATACCGGTAAGTCCTCTAAATTACTTTCACCCCTGTGCATAGCAAAAGTCATCTATCTGCAATTGTGAAAAAAGGGTTATCTTTACATAGTGAGTGTTGGGAATAGAAGACGGAGCAGCCCAGAGTGTACTCTTATTTATGTGGCTTCTTCCTTTCCTCTAAAATGTAGTATCTGGCCCAAGAGTTCCATCTGATACATTTTAAGTAAGTATAATTTTAAAGTGAGTTACGAAAAAGCCCTTTTCTAAGCCTACTGGATGCCTCTGTGGTGCTGAACCAGTACTGAAAAGCCAGAAGATGCTCACCAAAAATTCTATCTAAATTTGGAAACCTGCTTTGGGAGCACTTGTTGCACAATGCAGTTTCCTTCAGTTGCAAGGTCTCTTTCTGGAACACTACACATGCTCAGTGCCCATATATTTAAGCAGTTTCCTTCCCATAATCAGAGACATTACTATAGCACTATTATCTACTTTCATTTGAAATCAGCTGTTGATCATAGATTTAGATGTTGCAATTAAATTCTGTCCTGCTTCCAGTGGTGCTGGAACTAGGGGTGTTGGAGGTGCTAACGCACCCCCTGGCTTGAAGTAGTAATAACCAACACCAAATACATGGTTTCCATGAGCAGCACAGCACCCCCACTATAAAAACTGTTCCAGCATCCCTGCCTGCTTCTCTGTCCCTTTCTGCTGTTTTGGAATGGGTTAGTAGGTCTGTCATTTAGACAATAAGATAAATAATAATGATTGTAGTTGAAGGTCATCCCACCCCCACAACAACATCTACTAAAAAGCTGACCAACATCTGTTGGACAGAAACCATAAATTCTCTATGGGAAAATAATTGAACCACCAAGCAGAGGAACACAAATATAAAATACATTGCCATTAATTCCTTTTTCCCATTTCCAAAGTTCACAATCTGCTGGGAGAGCTTTGTTAGAATGATGTATGTATTTAATTTAATCCAAATAGGCAATACAACAAGCTCCAAAATGTTAAGCATACTATACCTATTATAAGCCCACAAATTAGTTGTGATCCACAGTATGACCTCACACTTTCCACATGATGGGGGAGTTTCTATTACTCTGCAGTTTATTATTTTCTGTCCCTGTATCATCTTAATTCACACGGAGCTACATATGTCTTCATTATGGCACAGAAAGAATAGAGCACCTTGCTTCTCTATCTTGTTGGCAGTTTCATCAGCTCTCCCCTCCCCCACCCAAATAATGTGCGCTTCCAGACAGGCAGAAATTGGAGATCAATGTGGGAAATAACAAGGCTCTATTACTGCTGTAAAACTTTTCTTCTCAAGTCCTTGAGTCGCCTTTTTCCTCTTGAGCTGCTAGATTTGTTGTGTGAAGAGAAATTTATGGATATCATTATTGTACTCTTATAATTGGATAAACTGAGAAGATATAATCCATTAAACTCCCAGGCCACACTGCTAAAAGCACGAACATTTTACAGCTTCTCCTGCTACAGATACCTATACTGGTCTCATAGCTAGAAGCAAACAAAGGTCCAGATTCTGCCCTCTCTGTTAAGTAGAGTAGTGACTTTTTCTACAAGCAGTCCTACTACAATTAGTGGGGCATAAGGCACTGCACAGTGGACACAAAGGTGGCAGAAGCTGGCTCTAAAATAAAGTGTCTAGGAAGCTAGAATCAGTGTGTAATAAGTAGAGCTGAGTAAACAATGGATTGTTTAGTTTAGTGACAATTCTGAAAAATTGAAAAAGGTTTTGTTTTGGGTCCAATCAAAATTTTTTTCCAAACTTTTTGGAGAATCAAACAAGTTACAAGTTGGGTCAAAATGAAATTTTTTGTTTTGACCTGAGTTGAGTTTTTTCATTTTCATTTCAGGCATTTTAGCAAAAGCAAAGGAGGACTAGAGTTACAAAATTCCTGTGTACATGTATGAGTGTCTGCATGCAGAGTGGGGAGGGGTTAGGATACTCTCCTGGGATATAGGAGTGGCAATTCATAGTCATTCACAATGACAATCAATAAGCCACCAGGTGGGGTGGGGAAGAGAGAATGTGTCTATAGACTGGTTGTTAGGGTATTCACCTAGGATGGAGAAACCCAAGTTCAAGTCCCTGCACCAGTGACTAATTATTAATACAAAGTGCAACAGCTTCAACAGGAGAGATTGAGAAAGACTCACACCAGAATATCCCATAGCCCACTGACTGGAGCACTCTCCTGCAATATGGGAGATCCAAGTTTAAATGTCTTCTCCACATACAACAAGCAGAAGGGGAAACTGATCTGATGTCTCCAACATCCCAGGACAGTATCCTAACCACTTGTGGTCATCCTTCCTCTCTGGCATTTTGTGAATCTTTTCCTCCTTTGCTTTTGTTAAAATGCCAGAAATCAATATAATCAGATTTTTAAAAGGTATTTAGGAACCTAACTCCTAAATTTAAATTCAAATCTTGCCCCTAAAACCTTACAGTACTAAAACAAACTCTCATATTTGATATTTTAGCTTTGCTGGCATTTAACAGATGAGCCACCTGTGGAGAATAAAAAGCCACATCTCAGTGAAATGGAGGCAAGAAGAGGCAGTGAAATCCTCATAAGCAATAAAGTATTATGGAATCCTGTATGACATCTACCACCAACCTCAATGGGTGCAAGAGAAGGCACTAAATGGTTATTCCTCTTTCAGATTATCTGTAGTACTAAACAGACTGTTAGTCTACACTAGATTTTTGATATTAAAAGCCAGTCAAGATCTATAACCTGTAAAAGCAATTTGCAGAAAAAATAGAAGTTCTGAGATGTGAGTAATTAGATATTTATGGACAAAGCCATGGACAAACACCCATAGTTATTTAATCACTGGAAAACTGATAACTTAGAAACCATTGATATCATAAAAACTGTAAAGAAATGCCAAAACCTTACAATTTGAACTATTAAAAAGATTTAAACTAATGAGCAACATTTGCTTTTTTCCCAGAGAGCTGCTAATTATTCATTTAACTAAATACGATAAATATGCAGCTGTGTTTTCATAAACAGAAACACCCAGGTTTTCTGTAACCACCTATTAAGTCTCTGATACCGCTGTTTGACACTTGCATGCTCTGCTTCCTTTAGATTGTAACACATTTGGTCAATCTAATTCTGTACATTACTTGACAAGTTGATCTACATCAGGTGTGCTCCTGCTCTTGTGAACGCATCACAGAATTCATAGATTTTTAAAGTCAAAAGGGACTACTGTGATCATAGAACCATAGGCCTGGAAGGGAACTTGCGAGGATGCATTGCAGGACTAAGTATTATTTAGACCATCCCTGACAGGTCTTTGTCTAACCTGCTCTTTAAAATCTCCAATGATGGAGATTCCACAGCCTCCCTAGGCAATTTATTCTAGTACTTAACCACCCTGACAGTTAGGAAGTTTTTCCTAATGTCCAACCCTAACCTCCCTTGCTGCAACTGAAGCCCATTGCTTCTTGTGTTCTCCTCAGTGATGAAGAACAATTTCTCTCCCTCCTCCTTGGAACAACCTTTTATGTACTTGAAAGTACATCATCTAGTCTGACCTCCTGTATTACACAGGCCATAAGCCTTCCCTGAATTAATTCCTCTTTGAACTAGAGCATATCTTTTAGGAAAGAATCCAATCCTGCTTTAAAAGTTGCCAGTGATGGAGAATCCAGCACAACCCATAGTAAGATATTTCAATGATAAATTACCCTCATTGTTAAAAACGTATCCTCTATTTGCAGTCTGATTTTGTCTAACTTCAGCTTTCAGCCATTGAATCTTGTTATACTTTTCTCTAATTATGATCCAGTCACCCTTTAACCTTCTCTTTGTTAAACTAAATTGAACGAGCACCTTGAGTCTATCACTATAAAGCATGTTTTCTAATTTTTTAATAATTCTTATGGCTCTTCTCTAAACCCTCTCTTTTATCAGCATCCTTCATGAGTTCAGGATGGCAGAACTGAACACAGTACTCCAGTAGCAGTCACACAATGCCAAACAGAGAGCTAATATAACATCTCTATTCCTACTCAATGATACCCTGATCATATCTCCAAGGATCACACTTGCTCTTTTGATCACAGCTTCACATTGGGAGCTCACATTCAGCTAATTATCCATCATGGTCCCCAAGTCTTTTTCAGAATCAATGACAGAGTCCCCCTTCCTGTAAGTGTGGCTTGCATTCTTTGCTCCTGGCTATATACATGTACACTTGGTCAAATTAAAATACATATCGTTTGCTTGCGCCCAGCTTACCAAGCGATCCAGAACACTCTGTATCAGTGACCTGTTCTCTTCATTAATTTATCATTCTCCCAATCTTTATGAAACTTTTTGTGTGATAATTTTGTTTTCTTCCATGTCATTGATCAAAATGTTAAATAGTAGAGCCAAGAACCAGCTCCTTCTGGGACCCCATTACAAACACACCCACTCAATGATGTTTCCCCGTTTACAGTTACATGTTGAACGATAGGGTTAGAAGGAACCACAAGAGTCATCTTCTCTAACCTCTTGCCAAGATACAGGTTGCCCATCACTGGTCTAAACCATCCAAGACAGATGAGACCCACCATTTAGCCAATTTTCCACCCATTTACTTTGTGCCATGTTAGTTTAGTATCATTAGGTTTTCAATTGAAATGTTGTGCAGGGTCAATTCAAATGCCTTACAGAAGTCTAAGTCTATTACATCAACACTATCATCATCAACAAAACTTGTAACCTCATCAAAAATATATCAAGTTAGTTTGACAGGATCTATTTTCCATAAATCCACTGCTTTCCAGGATCCGTCCCCCATTCCGTAAATATGGCCTGCATTCTTCGTTGCTGTGACATCGCCTTTGACTGTATTGAAACACCCTTTATTTGAATGAGCCCAGTTTATCAAGCAAGGCATATCACATATTCCTTTGGCAGCCACAGATGCTCAGGAAACTTATGCTTTCCTTTATCCTACTCTGGTACATTCAGTCAGCTCGTGTGAGACCAGGTGTAAAGGACATATTGTTCTAATATAGTGACCATCATCAAAAAGAACAGTATTTGGCAATAGGAAATCCCAGAGGTATCTGATACACATGCTTACTCCCTTCACTTATAATAGGAAATAATTGTACAAACGGTTTGTAAATAATAGGAAGCACTAACACAACTAAATTATAGATGATAGCTAAATTGGGAATGAGCTATAAAGGTAAAGCAGGTGCTTGCTTTGTATAGATGTTTTAGGGTTCCTACCTGGTGCAGAAGACATTACTGTCTCAGAGGGCAGGCTCCTCACAGATGGAATTACAGTACTGTGCAGTTTGCCCCCTACTGAGACTAACCTACCATGTGTGAGATCTTGTATCATAACACAAATTTAAGAAAATATATAGCGGGAAAAGATCTATTAGATTACCTTTTCCATCCCCTGCCAATAAAGGATTAGTAAAAATTTGGATTGCCTTGGCCACAAAAGGAACTTTGCTGTGCATTTTCCTTCTTGAGCTGACAAAGGTAGGGCACAGGCAGAGGGGTCAAACATCTACCCAGTCAGTGTATTAATGCGCCATATGCAAATTTCACAAAGTCTAACTTTTCATCTTAAAAAGAAAAAATAGTGGGTTGTACGCTTTTGGCATAACACTGTTTCTGTTGGTAAAATTCCAGTGGATGTCAATGAAAGCAAAATTATTGGAAAATTTCATCCTAAATGCCTAACCCTTGTACTTGATGATAATCTTCTAAACATGAACTGAGTGTAACCAGTGCAGCACAGCTTCTTGAATCTGCAGGCAGTCTGAAATAACAACAGAAACCTAGAGTTGAGTGTAATTCAGAATTGCTGTTCTGTAGGAAATTCCAATATTTCAACATTAGGTTTCATCCCAACTTGGGACAAAAAGGTGAACTAAAGAATTTTTTCCTGGAATGAACTCTTCAAAAGGTATTCAGTTTGGAAATGTTGGAATGGTGTTGATTCTAAAAACCAAGGATGATACTATAAATGTCAGCACTGACTGCTGAATTGCTGGTCATTTTATGAAATGGGATGGAGGTGAAAATGAAACCCCTGGGATAGAAGTAAAGTCAAATTGTTAGAGCCAGAAGATAATATTGCAATGTGCTAGTTGGATGTTCAAACTCCTACAGATTGTGGAAAAGAAGTTGGAAATGATTTTACCTCTGGAGAAAGCACTGTATTACAGTAACTTATAGAAGAATTTATTTGAACTGAACATCTTTTCAAGAGATGTATTCACAATGAAATAGCTTTGTTCCACATGACTATTCACGGACTAAGTAAAGATACAGTGGATAAGGTCAGGTTTCAGAGTAACAGCCGTGTTAGTCTGTATTCGCAAAAAGAAAAGGAGTACTTGTGGCACCTTAGAGACTAACCAATTTATTTGAGCATGAGCTTTCGTGAGCTACAGCTCACTTCATCAGATGCATACCGTGGAAACTGCAGCAGACTTTATATATACACAGAGAATATGAAACAATACCTCCTCCCACCCCACTGTCCTGCTGGTAATAGCTTATCTAAAGTAATCATCAGGTTAGGCCATTTCCAGCACAAATCCAGGTTTTCTCACCCTCCACCCCCCCCCACAAATGCACTCTCCTGCTGGTGATAGCCCATCCAAAGTGACAACTCTTTACACAATGTGCATGATAATCAAGTTAGGCCATTTCCTGCACAAATCCAGGTTCTCTCACTCCCTCACCCCCCTCCAAAAACCCACCCCCATACACACACAAACTCACTCTCCTGCTGGTAATAGCTTATCCAAACTGACCACTCTCCAAGTCATATTCTCTGTGTATATATAAAGTCTGCTGCAGTTTCCACGGTATGCATCTGATGAAGTGAGCTGTAGCTCACGAAAGCTCATGCTCAAATAAATTGGTTAGTCTCTAAGGTGCCACAAGTACTCCTTTTCTTTTAGTGGATAAGGTGCAATGGGTTTCTAGACATCAGTGTGCCTTAGGATTTCTAACGCCTTTCATTCAAAGATCTCAAAAAATGTTTTAGAAATATTTATTTTTAAATATTTTATACCTGTGAAAGATATGAAGGTATATACAGTGAACATTTCACCCACCACTGAAACATCGCCATATCAAAGCATAGTATAAAATAACAACTGTACACATCTTGGATTGTTTAAAATTTTGCTTGCTTAAGGGAAATGTGGTTCCTTGTTTTCAGGTTAAATCAATACTGCTGGACAGAGGCACTATACCTACAAGGGGACTAGGCAGCTGCCTAGGCAGCAGATTTCTGAGTGTGGCAGAGGATGTTGGTGGGGCTTCCTGGGGGCTCCAAGAAGCAGAAAGCAGACCCCAATTGGGGAAGCACTCCCAGTCCCTCCCCAGCTGCTTCCTGCCATGGTTAAGATAGCTGCTATGGCTCAGGACTGCTCCTGGTGGCACCTAAGTGGGCTGGGGCTTTGCCTAAAATTGCAGTGAACTTCTACTCCATGCCTAGGCCCCCTGGGCCCTGCTGCCTAGGAAGCCCCTGCCCGCTTTTCAAATCCTCCGTGTCCAGGCTCTGGAGGCACTGCTACCACATGGACTATGAGCCGAACACTGAAGAGCTCACCTGGAAATGTGTGGAGGTTGTGAGGTGGGATGGGGCAGTGGTGCAGAAGGCCAGATAGGGAATGCAGGCTGGGATGCAGAGTGTAGGGG
The DNA here is from genome assembly GCF_965152235.1 of Eretmochelys imbricata. Lineage (NCBI taxonomy): Eukaryota > Metazoa > Chordata > Testudines > Cheloniidae > Eretmochelys > Eretmochelys imbricata. The sequence goes on along the minus strand of NC_135575.1, from coordinate 41,168,620 downwards.
GCCTGTCAGGGGGAGGGCTGAGGTACAGAGACCTCGAGACTGTTCAATGGGAAGGAGCTCACCACCCACTGAGAAAGGGGGGTGGTGGAAATGATCAGTGGCTTGGGTTGCTTTGTGTGAGGCAAGGGGGTCTGCCCTACCCATTAACTAGGGCCCTATGAGATGGACTGTGTCCCTGCCAGTGCTCAGGTTTTGGAGTGTTCCCATCCTATGGAGTCTGTCACCGGGGTCCAGTGGCTTTTGTGGCTCCAAGCCGGGATCTACTCAGTTAGCTTCTGACCCAGGTGGATGAGGTTCAAGGATGGGTAATGGCAGCAACAGGGGTGGTGGTGGGATCCTGCAGCAAACGTCTAAGGGGGTTGGAGATGGGCAGCACCCCAAGGTTTTAGCTAGGGCAGCAGACTGTCTTGAGTAGCCTCTGCTACTGGGAATATATTTCCCAGTTGCTAATGCTTTTAAAAAAAATCTTTCCCTTCAGCAGACAAAAGTTGAGTAGTCTGTAAACAATTACATGTATTAACATTTATGTGAAATATATCCTTGTGGAGACAACTAAGCGTAACAGCAGATTAAAATACATTAGGGTGCGTTGACCTGGGCTTGGAAAACAAGGTCAGTAACCTCTTATCTATCATCCACATGGTACTATTATTTCTTTCTGCAACAGTTATGAATTCTGGAGTACTGATAGAGAACTGCCATCACAGCTTGTGGCATTCGTAGAGCATGAGGGAAGATATGTCCTCTTCTTGTGATCCAGCTATGCTTAGGGATCTCCAGGACCCCTGTAGATTGCTATTGCAGCAGCAACGCATACAGCAAGTAATGTGGCAATTATGAGATTTGACCAACACAGAGCTGTGATTATAGTGTTTTGATATGTAATTTACCCCAGGCTTGGCCAGCAAGGAAAACTAAAGAATGGACTGCCTTCCTACTGTTCCGCTTCAGACCTTGACTCCTACTTGAGAAGGCTCTCTCAAATGTAAATAAGTTATGACATGCAACAGGATGCTCAGCACACATTTTCCAGATAAAAGGCACAGTGCAATTATTTTTCACTGTGTATAGTATAGTCTTCTCACCAACTTCTTTCCCTCCTTTTCTTGTGCACATAAAAGGTACCCTTATTCTGACAGAAGGTAGCGGAGGATAACGTTACTGGCCATTATTTATTATCAGTGAATAGAATGTAAGAATCATCATACAAAAGGCATTGGTAGAAATAGAGTTTACTTAAATCTACCTGCAGCAACTGGTTATTAATATTGCCAACTTCCCAATAATAAAGAGTGTGTAATACTTTAGCTTGAATGACCTGTTTTGCATGTTTTTTGTTTAGTCCTGATTTTTTTCCTGAGGACGGGTGTTTAGTGATGTACAACTCTAAGCAACTGCCTGTTTACTGATGCAAAACCCAAAACATCATTAACCTTCACTAGAGATACCAAAATAAGGAGTTCTTTTGATGGAGGTAAGCCATCACACCAGGTTAATGGTTTGGAGGAATGAAATGTAGAGTAAATGACATTACCTCAAGAGAAATGGGCTATTTGCACTCAGTTGTGCTATCCTTGCAAGAAAAGCTCCCTTGTCATAATGTACATTACCAGATGTAAACTATATTAAGACAAAGTTAAGGTAAAAGACACTGCAGAGATGCTGTAATTATCCCCCAAACCAAGCATTATAAATCCAGGTTAAAACATAAAATAAATCAAAACATGTTAAGGCATGGAAATGCACTGGTTGGGCACCCAAACATTGCACTGTAGGGCCATACGGATTATGATCAAGGCATTTTACTGCTTGATGGTCACAGATTAGATTGAACTGATTTTTAAAGGTATATTTGATTTTTTTCCCCATAGTTTTCCCAAATGTTCTTTGTAGAATTCTCGATAATAGAACATTATTATTCAGCTTCTAGTGAAGGAGAAAGTTTGTTATAAAGAATAATAGGGACAAAGGACCATTAATTGCTATTTCCTCCTCCTCCCTCCCCCCATCCACAATTTTTGAGTTCCAGCCTATGCACAAGATTTCAGTAACTTTTAATTGCATGGGAAGTTTGAAAAATCTTGAATTATTCCATGATTAAGATCACTAAGGGCAAAAAACCTCCCAAACACTTCCCCCCCCAATTCACAAAACTGATACCAGGTGCCAATTTTCTTAAAGAATCTGTTCTAAAAATAATTTTAACTCCTTAACCAGTTAATTTATTAATTAATTGTAAATTCTCAGTAAATCAATTCTATACTCAGAGAGTAAGTACAGAAATTTTGGGGAGGATACACACTATTTTTCATACATAAAAAAGAAAATCCATTAACTTCAAAACTCAACTCAAAATTAACTATAGATCTGCAACTAATGCCTCCAGAAATACCCCTAACCTGAAAACATGAGATACATGGACATCTGCAAATAAAAACAAAGTGAATGTTAATGTTCTATAGAATTTTTTTTTTAAATTATACCATTTTGAATTATTTCAAGAGTCAACTGTATAGATACCCTCTTATAATTTGTACTACACTAGAGGACCGAATCAGAATTGGACACCATTGTACTGGCTGCTGTATGTTTAGTTCTTGCTTTGCTAACAGAATAGCAGTGGCTCAGTCAGCACCCAGTTAAATTGATACCTTCTTGACTGGGATGATTACCAGAGAACAGACTCACTACAGTTTGTTCCAATTACTCTACAAAAATTGATAGGTGGCACAGCTAGTACTTTAAAATGGCAAATGGTGTAGTGTTGTCGACAAACCATTTCGCAATAATTTATAAGTATGAATGATTGTTTCCTGGCATAAAGTTTCAATGCAATATTTTGCTCAGTTTAGCCATCTTCCTTGCTCTCTTGTTTCTACTAAAAATTTCAAAGCTGCCTCAAACTTTTGTACAATACTTGTAATCATTTTTTTTCTCCCAGAACAACGAGCACGGCCATTTTATATGTTGTTTAACTGGCATCTTTCTTTTCTACCCAGGATGCGCAAAGAAGATCTTATTGTACTATACACAGGTTAGAATTAAAAGTACTTATTATCCTTTTGATGAAGTTTACCCTTATAAGTACCTCTATTTTACAGTAACAGAGTGTAACTGCATAAGTTTTAGATTTTTTTTCATACACAAAGACCAACTATACATCTTCAGCCACAATAATGTATTTTATATTAAGAAAAAGAACAAATAAAAATATGGTCTCAATTTGGCCCTGATTCAACTCCCACTAAAAATCAGTGGAACTCTTTCCATTAACTGTGTAAATATTCTTGTAGCTTACTGAAACTACAGTGTCTACACAGACGCTCTACTAATGTATGAAGCCTTTCTTCAGGGGAAGTACACTCTAAGAAAAGATAACTTATCTAGGTTCCCTGATTTCTTTTAAATCACTTCATTCTAACTGGGGTATGTGAATTGTCATGTATCTATCCTCACCCTTAAGTATTTATTCTCAAAACTGTATATAACTAGTTATAAATCTGTATTATACATATGATCTGTTTTGCTCTAAAAGTGTGTTTCGTGTCTTTATGTCAGGCAATTATTGTTGATTTAGCTTCTGATCATCTTATTCACTGATCTGGTTTTCATAATATGAAGCACTGCTTATATTTTTCTTTTATATGAAGATAAGAATATGGAACACAAATGTAGGTGTCTCTTTCCTGTGGCTGAATGCTATTCTGAGAAGATTCCCCTTTAGGTAATGTATGAGATTTCTCATCAACATTTTTTTGCCTCAGATTAAATACTGTTTGCATGTTGACACAGTACCTGCTCTCAAGTAAGATATTACTTATCCATTTGAAAATGTGGATGAAGTATTGCAGTTCACTTATCATATGGTCTTTTTCTTTAATGAAGTATGCTTCAATGCAAGCATAGTTTAATTCTAGTGATCTGATTTACATCTGCAATACCCACCTCAGAAACAGTCCAACACAGGAAGATAAAGAGATGTTAAGGCAAAGTTACCAACCCCTAGAACCTTTGTTGTTACTAAGACGAAATTTCAACATGAGGATTTTTAGATTTAGAATTTAAGTCTGTAACCTGGGTCCTTTTTCATTTTTTTTTAAAAAAGGATCCCTTAGATTTCCCTCAATGTACAACAGGACAAATAAAAGTTTTTTCCCAGGATCCAATACTGTCATTTAAATTCTTTTCAGAAAGATCATTCTCTTAACAAGACCCCTGGCAGTTTTTTCCTGACACAGTGGTACATTAGTCTTTGGTACCGTTTGTAACAAACAACTATTTTCTCTCTCTCTCTCTTTTTTTTTTCCCTTGGGGAAGGTGGTTATGGACTTTAACAGTCCAGAATTTAAAAACTGCCTCTCTGATACATATACCAAGTGTACTAGCCACACTAAAATAAATGAATTCACTTATTAACAAACAACATTTCACTCCAATTCAAATTCAGTGTCAGAAAACGTGATCCCAGAAATATTGTTAAATTCAATGAAGTAAAAACACCATTCACTTTACTCTTTTGTGCCACGTTTATCATTTTATAAAAGAAGCAGAGTGATGTCTAGAAGTTAAAGCAGACAGCTGTTAGTCAGGAGAACAAAGTTCTGTTCTCTCCAATTACTTGTTGTATATAATTGGGATAAAATACATGATTTTACAAAAGGTAGATTGTTCCAGACTAACCTGATCTCTTTCTTTGAGAAGAACTTTTTTATGGAAAAAGGAAATGCAGAAGATCTAATTATGTGGATTTCAATAAGATATTTGGTACGATTCCACATGGGAAATTATTAAATTGGAGACTATGAGGATTAATAGGAGGATTGAAGAGTGGATCTACAATGGGACATACTGAAAAGTGAACTGTCAGGCTGCAGGGAGGTTACTAGGGGACCTTGGCACAAAAAGTGGGAATGTGCTAATAAAATTTGACAAAAAGTTGGGAGGTATTGCCAATATGGAGGAGGAATGGAATATCAGAAGAGGATTTGGAGGACCTTGAAAATTTGAGTAATAGAAATAGGATGAAATTTAATAGTTCAAAGGCATGCACTTAGGGACTAACAATAAGAATTTTTGCTATAAGCTTGGGACATATCAGTTGGAAGTGATAGAGGAAGAGAAAGAACTGGGTGTATGGGTTAATCACAGGACTACAATGAGCTGCCACTGTCATGCAGCCATTAAAAAGGAATGCAATCTTGCGATGCATAAGGCAAAGTATTTCCAGTAAAGAGAGGGAAGTGCTATTGCCATTATACAAGACACTTGTGAGAACACATCTGGAATACTGTATCCAATTCTGGTCTCCATATTTAAGAAAGATTAATTCAAACTGGAACAGGTGCAGAGAAGGGCTTAGGGTGATCAGAGGAATGGAAAACCTATCTTACGAGAGGAGATTCAAAGATCTTGCCTTGTTTAGCCTAACAAAACGAAGGCTGAGAGGAGATATGATTGCTCTCTATAAATACACCAGAGGGAGGGAGAGGAATTATTTAAATTAACCGCCAGTATTGACACAAGAAAAATGGATATAAAACTGGCCACCAGTAATTTATGCTTGAAATTAGATGAAGATTGCTGACCATCAGAGGAGTGAAGTTCTGGAACTCCCTTTCAACGGAGTGGGGGCAAAAAACCTAATTTGTTTTAAGACTGAAAATGATAAGTTTATGGAGGGGATGGTATGATGAGATGGCCACATACCATTGTAGGCAATCTGCGCTTGCTATTAGAGAATATCCCCAACAGCAGGAGATGGGGCACTGGATGGGGAGGGCTCTGAGTTACTACAGAAAATTCTTTCCCAGTTGTCTGGTAGGTGAGTCTTGCTGACATACTCAGGGTCTAAGTGATCACCGTATTTTGTGTAAGGAAAGAATTTTTCCCAGGTCAGATTGGCAGAGACCTTGCAGAGGTTTCACCTTCCTCTGCAGCTTGGAGCATGGGTCAGTTGCTGGTTTAAACTAGAGTAAATGTTTTGTTAACTCAAAAAAAAAATCTGACTCTTTTACTTGCCAAACTTCACTTCCCACCCCAAAAAAACACCCCACCAGGTTTTGCTTGGACCCCAGACTACACTCTCCCCCCCCCATTATTTTTGGAATTGCCAGTGAGCCGAAAAATCCATTATTTACTCACATCTATTTCTAATGGAATCTGAATATTCTGAGACCCAATCTGGCATGCAAGACTCAGCCCCCTATAGTACAATACAATGCTCTCCAACTGAGATAGCAGTCCCTCCATGGGTGAGACATCACTGAAAGATATTCAAATTAGCACTTTGGCTAATTCATGCTTTAAGTATTAAAACAAATCGGGAGGTTTAAAGGGGTGAAGCTGATGCTGTAATATTCCTGACCTGAAATTTATGCTTCATATTGGTTTAGATTTCTCAACTTTTTAAAAAAAAGATACATATATTGTGCCTTATTTCCAGTTGCGACATGTGTATTTGCTGTGGCAGTGTTATAACATGCAATTTAGAGAAAAATTGTTAATATTGGAAATAAAGACAAAACATTCACAACTTTAGCATGTGCTAATAGTCTCTGTGATTTAACAATTTGTCCCCAAATGAATCAAAGAAAATTAGTATTAATCATTTTAGGGTGTTTGGCATCAATTTAAAGTAAAACAAACTGTAGGTCATGAAAATAAGTGACTAGATTTTTCAGGTTATACTAGCAAATTAGGTCATATTATGGATTCTGACTAGAATTACTAAAGACAGAGGCTTCTAAAACTATTCACGGAATATCTCTCTTCTGCAGCATGCTATATACCTTAAATTTGGCTAGCAAACCTCACCATCTTTTTCATGCTCCTTTTTCATTTTTCTGTTTAAAGATCTTTTAGGCATAGACTAACAGAACGGAATATACTCTGGCTAAAATGTAAAGTAAAATTAGGCAGGCCAAAAAAGAATTTGAAGAGCAATTAGCAAAAGCCAAAAACTAACTGCAATTTTTTTAAAAAAAGATCAGGAGCAGGAAGCCTCCCAAAAAAAAAAATCTTTGGGGCCATTGGATAATGGAGGTGCTAAAAGAACACTCAGGGAAGACAAGGCCATTGTGGAGAAGCTAAATGAATTCTTTGCATTGGTCGTTACTGCAAAGCATGAGAGGGAGATTCCCATAACTGAACCATTCATTATCTTTAGGTGAGAAATCTGAGCAACTGTTTCAGACAAGTGTCAGTACAGGAGGTTTTGGAACAAATTGATGAATTAAACAGTAATAAGTCATCAGGACTAGATGGTGTTTCTGAAGAAACTCAAATATGAAATTGCAGAACTACTAACTGTGGAATGTAACCTATTGCTTAAATAAGCCTTTGTACCAGATGACTGGAGGGTAGCTAATGTAACATCATGTAAAAAGGCTCCAGAGGTGATCCTGGCAATTACAGGCTGATAAGTCTAACTATAGTAAAGAACTATCAGATGCATAGATGGTTATGATTTGTTGGGGAAGAGTCAACACAGCTTTTGTAAAGGAAAATCATGCCTCATCTATTAATTAGAATTTTCTGAGGGGATCAACAAACGTGGACTAGGGTGATCCAGTGGATATAGTGTACCTGGACTTTCAGAAAGCCTTTGACAAGGCCCCTCGCTAGACCAAGCACTCACAGGATTAGAGGATTAGAGGGTAGACACTCTCATGGATCAGTAACTGGTTAAAAGATAGGAAGCAAAGGGTAGGAATAAATGGTCAGTTTTCACAGTGGGGAGAGGTAAATAGCAGGATCCTCAAGGATCTGGGACCAGTGATGTTCAACATATTCATAAATGATCTGGATCACCCAATGAAAATTAATAGGCATCAGGTTTTAAACAAACATAAGGAAGTATTTCTTCGCACGATGACTGTGGAACTCATTGCCAGGGGATGCTGTAAAGGCCAAAAGTATAACTGGGTTGAAAAAAGAATAAGAAAAGTTAATGGAGGATAAGTTCATCAATGGCTATTAGCCAAGTTGGTTAGGGATGCAACAGCATGCTTTGAGTGTCCCTTAAACTTCTGACTGCCAGAAGCTGGGACTAGACGACCAGGGATGGATCACACTATAAATTGCCTTGTTCTGTTCACTTGCTCTGAAGCATCTGGCACCAACCACTGCTGGAAAACAGAGTACTGGGCTAGATGGACCGTTGGTCTGACCCAGTGTTGCCATTCTTATGGCTAATGGACCAGTGGAATAGTGTTTGGATATTAGAAAAAGGGAGTCTGCGCGACACAGTACTGAGCATTCTGGTCCTGATTCTGTAAAGCACTTAAGGACATCATGTTTAACTTTAAGCATGTGTGTAATCCCTCTCTGGTCACCAAGGTCCCTTGCTTTGCAGAGAATGTCAAACTCTAACTGTATTAACATTCACCTCACTGGCTACTGCTTGTATTTATTGGACTGTGCCTATTAGTACCTTTAGGTTCTGATCTTACAACTGCATTGGTGTGGTTGTATGTATAGTATGTACGTTACTACTGTGAAGCACGCAGGCATCTTCAAGTTGGAGAAAACTGGGGCTGATTTATGATTTTGAATTAAAATAATGACATTCAGCTTCCAAAATTTCAACACAAAATGGGGTCAAATTTGATAGTTTCACCTGAATGAGCTGTAACATTGAGTTTGTCTGAACCTTCAACTCAGCTCTTGAATTAGAGGGAAAACCTGTGTGTGTTATAAACTAACAAAATATTTCACAATCACTGCAAAACCTCAGTTTAACAAAGCTTTAGCACAGACCTTCCCCTGCTTCCATATTTCTGAAGCTGTTTTTAAAAAATAATTCTCTAATATGTAACAGGTGCACCAGCATAAATGGAGGATGGATTTATGATGGGCAATGAACCATCATCAAATCCCTTTACACCAACATTTTCAATTCTTCATATGTTAATTGGAGTGTGGCATCTTTATAGCCAACCAGTCTGCCAAGCCAGATGGCACACTTTTCACAGTGCTCCAGACTTCAGTAATCCTGAGCTCAACCTTTGAAGGTGACTGGCCTCCTTGCTCTTCATTGACCTCCACACGTAGAGAAATAGAGCTCAACATTTGTACAGTGTAATCTTGGAGAAAGTAACCAAGCTTCAGTTAAAATAGACTTGGGTTAATTAGGCTTGTACTACAGACCCGTGATTTGCTGGCGGTGCTGTTGGTCGAACAATGAGAGATGATCAGAGTTAGAATTGTTCTTGAACCCTATTCCCTTTTGTATTTTTCAGTATGTCTCCCTTCCTTTACAATGAATTCAGTCTGTCTGCTCCTTCACAATTGTTTTGTTAACAACTGTAACACACATTTGCCACCTTTTCAATTGGTGATATAGAAATACAGAGCTACAGAGAAATTCATGCTGATATTTGAAGTCACACAGGTGTGCCTAACTCCAGGCAGCTTTTAAAAAAAGCATTTTCCATAGTCTTGAAAATAGTTGTCTGTCTGTGCTTTACAGCATAGCCCAAGTTCCAGCCATTCCATCACCCCTCCATGAGGGAGAAATGAGAAACATCAAGAGCCACTGAAAACTGAACTTTCACAGTGGATCAGCACAACATTACTCAGAACAGATGTTCTCATAATTGTGATACATTGGAAAAAATATCAGAGCATTCAATGGCCTCTAATTCTCACAGCCATTTTTATGGCACTCTAATGCTTGTCATAGCTCTTAACCACCTTGAGCTTTTAGTTTTGGATTACCCAGTGCACCTCTCCCAAGAGATCAGAAAGATTCAAAGAGGGACTGGACTTTTATATGGATGAAAAGAATATCCGGAGTTCTATAACAGCTACTCAAAAAGTTTTAAAAGGGATATGAAATCTCATGTTTCTGGAATCAAGAAGAGACTCCCCTCTAGGTCAACATCATAGGCTTCCTTTAAAAGCGTCTGGTGCTGGCCATTGTTGGAAATAGTATACTGGACTAGGCAGACCATGATCTGATCCTGTTTGGCAATTACCATGTTTCTCTCATTTTATTTTTTCTCTGCTACTTATAAAAAGTCATGTGAAATATATTCATGTTTAAAAATAAAACATTTCCCTACTGTAAGTGAATCTAGAAAATGGTGAGGCTCAACAATGGTCTTCTATCTGGTATTTGAAAATACTTGAATCTTACATGCTCACACATTAAAAATGAAACAGTAAACTTTGGTACTTACTTTTGAACTTGGGAAACAATCAGATCCTCACTCTGGTACTCAAAGCAGGAAGAAAGCTGTACCACAAGGGTTTTATCCTCAGGACACATTCGATGAAAAAACATAAGCAAGTGATAAGCAAGTGAAAGGAGTACTTGTGGCACCTTAGAGACTAACCAATTTATTTGAGCATGAGCTTTCGTGAGCTACAGCTCACTGATGAAGTGAGCTGTAGCTCACGAAAGCTCATGCTCAAATAAATTGGTTAGTCTCTAAGGTGCCACAAGTACTCCTTTTCTTTTTGCGAATACAGACTAACACGGCTGCTACTCTGAAACCTGTCATAAGCAAGTGAAGAGCTATTAAGTGTAAGAGATGATGCAACACTAAAACAGCATATTGGCACTTAAGTGTATCCGTCCCTCCCCTTACCCGCAGGTTTAATGGTCCTCTGATCTGCACCAGGTGAAGGAGACTTGAACAACACTGAAAGAAAATATGGTCGGGGCATATGAACTCCAACACAAGCTTTCCCAACACCCTTCACCTCAGCTGTGGTAGAGGTCAAGAGATGTTTTTTCTCTTGAATGAGAATCATTTAAATCAAACTGTACAGCTGCCTCCACACTACCCCAGAAGCCAGGTCTTCTCAAAGTAAGGAAACTATCAACTTACTTCCTGGAGAAAATCACCCACATCTGTGATGTCTTTGCCAGTATGCAGCATGGATGAGTATTACAACACCTCTTCACTGAACAAAGCCCTTTCACATAGCAAGAATCTTGAGAAACAAAGAAATCCAAATCACCATCCATGATTCAGATTCATACTCTTTATGGCTAGTGAAACACATGCCTGCTGACTGATGGTCAGCTTCATCTTTGACCAAGGAAACTTACCCTTCACCCTTAAGTATGCAACAGCACATAACAGTCTGACCAATTTTCAAGAAACTATTTCTTGACCCAACAGACCTCACAAGCTACCTTTCACCAGGTGGTTAATTCCCTCTTTAAGAACAATGGGGAAAAGAGAAAGAAACTAGCTTGGTGAAAGACCATCTCCAAATACACTTATTCACCACGAATATTCTAAACATCTCCATTCTGGTTTCAGCCAGTTAATGGAACAGAAACAGTGAAAGTGGCATTGATGTATGAACTTCTCTTGTCCATACATGAAGGACATCCACATATGCTTCTGGATCTGACGGAAGTATAGAACATCACAGACCATGGTTACATACTGTCCCATTTTAGAAAAGTAGTAGGGGTTAATGGAAAAAGTGCTGAAATGGTTCCAATCTTTTCTTTTGTAATGTCCTTTCATGCCCAGACCTTGCAATACTGAAGACAGTGGGCAGAAAATCAGACCCACAGAGCACTGATGGGTAGCTTTCCACTACCGCCACGATAACTACCTGTGAAGTCTCACAAGGCTCAAGCCTCTCCTTTACAACAATTACATAGAGCTGTTTCTTATGCCATATTCCACTACAACAGTTCAGTTATAGTTATTCTTTAAAATTCACATGAAAAAATACCAGAAATATACAAAAACAGAGTGGTTTATTATAAATGACTATAATGGGTAAAGTGAGACCAGTGTTTGGCCCCGTGACAATTCTAATGATATAGAAGTGCTGTTTAATTCTCACTGGCTAATGGCAGGGAAGAGTGAGCTTTAATCGGCATGGGAAGATTACTCAGATTAGTACTATACACAGTTCCTGGTTGATCTGCACTACACACTTCAGAGCTATAGCTTGCCATTGATTTTCTTCAAGATTCCCATTTATTTCAATGTGAGTTTTGGAAAGGAAGCATAGCAGGGCATGTTTTTATTTTGAACTTGTGTATAACTGTGCCAATGCTGACTTTTGTTTTATACACACACACACACACACACACACACACACACACACACACAAAATGAGCAATTAAGGAAATGTTGTCAGTAGCATTACAGTTCAGTGGAGGAAAAAGAACTAGGACTATAAAACTGAAGACACTAGGCAGTATCCCATGCTATTACACTAGGTCACAATTCACATGATGGAAAGATGATCGAATGTACTACTAAATGAAGGATGGATGATCAACAACTGCAAGTGAATTTGGTCAGACACTGCAGTGCTCACAGAACGTATTAGGGATTCCTCTAATTAGACAAGGAAGGAGAGGATGCACTGCCTATTGTTTTCAAAACAGACTAGAATACACAATGCAACATGTCTGCTAGGTTGAGGATAGAACTTCTGCCAGCCACATCTGGAATGCAGTAACAAAACCGATAATGTTTGTAAAACAGTTGAAAAATTATTTCTGGAACTCTTACTCTAAATATTAAGATTTTTACAGCTTCTTATCTTAGTGAGCAGAACAAAGCTAGTTTCTCATGACTGACAGGTCTGGTCCTGTTTCCTAAGTTGCAAAAACAGTGTGGAAAAAACAAATGTTGGAAGGATAAACCCAGCTAAGATAGTGAAGATAGTCCAAACAGTTGCACATATAGTTTCACTCCAGCATGAGAGTTAGGAAAAAGCTCAATTTTTATTTGCTTGTAAACACAAAGTTCATTTCTTTTACTAGATTCTTAAATGTTTTCTTGTTCTCTTGATATTTCACATTACCCCCAAACCATTCATGTTTTATAATGCAAGTGCAATAGAAAGTATCTCAGGTGGTAAGTCAGACTGGCAGTTCAATAGCATCCTTGAGTTCTCCTTATAGTGCTGCCAGTGTTTTTTGTTTTCCCTTCCTCTTCAGGCTTAACAAGCACCTTAATGTTCTCATCACTTCCCTTTTAACTTTCAGACGAGTTAAAATTTTTCATCCAGAAGATAATTAGGATGGAATGTTTCTAGTATGCAAAACTTTGCCAATAGGTATGCTGCTGTAAGTTCTTCAGCATTTAAAATATTTAAAATATGAAAAACCTGAAAAGTTACAGAAAAGCCTTTAAATATCCCCAATTATTTTACACTGCTTAAACATCCTTGTGGCAATTAAATGTGATTCCATGCTGATGTCCTCATCACATACAGAACCACTTCCCATCTCTTTCCAAGAAAGGCAAGGCTGCAGAACAAATGCAGTAGAAAACTGAAATAAGGGCTTGTCTACGCTACAGAACCTTTAGTAGAATACGTATGCCAGTAAAGCCCCTTAACTCTTTCTGTCAGCACAGCTAAACCGCCTCCCTAAGCAACATTTTCTAAACTGATGGAAGCATTCTTCTGTCAGCATAGCTGCATCCATGCTGGGGATGTTGCCGGCATAGTTATATTGGCTGGGGGAATGATTTCTCTCCCCGCCCTTCTAGTCAGCATAGCTATGCCTTCATAACTTCATAGAGAATTTGTACAGCAGTCTAAGCCTGAGTGCCCCACCATCCTTCCTATTTTGAGAAATACAATGGTTTCCCTTTCCTCGTATTTTGTCCAAAACACTAAGTACCATCATAGCTGGTGAAAGTCTCAGACATTTTAAGAAAAACAAATTATCACACCTTCATGAACTTCACATGGATACCTCAAAGTTCAGTTTGAATTTCAGGCTTTGGCTTAGATTCAGGTTCTCTCTTACCAAAGTTAGTTTGTCTGTCCTAAACCCTCTGTGCACTTCAGAGTGCAGTATCTCCTTAGTATGTGATAAGAGGGAGTCTTCTTCAGTCCTCCATTATTGTACATCAGATACATATTCTTTCTTTTTCTCTGTTTCACCAAGCCAAACAAATAAATTCAGCTCATGATTTGTCTATGATCATTTTATGAGTCTTTAATTTGTTCTTTTTAAGAAGATTTCCATGGAATAGTTTTGGTGTCTAATTCTAATTTGGTGTCTGTATTGGTCACATGAACAATTCTGTACTGGGTAATGTGAGAACCAAAGACTAGTTAGGAGGAGCTCATCAGGCTTTAGGTGGACTGGCTTGCAAGCCACATTGCTATTTTAAGAAGTATTACTGTCTTTTTATAAATTTGATTAAAACTACTTAGGAATAAAATCAAGACAACATATCACCAAAGCTAAGCGGCTATTAAAAATATTTAACCTAAGGTAAACCAATACAGCTATCAAATCAAGGTAAGCAATCAACAAAGTACTCTCAATATTGGATTAGAGTTAAATCAAATACTAAAAATAGCCAATCTTCAAAAATTCTAAAGAGGATTTTAAGGAAGTGATTGTCCATTTGCCATAAATCCCAACTAAATATTTCTTCCAGTTAATCAAATCTATATTTTGAACGGTTAAATCTTTTAAGTGTCTAAACCACAACCTCAGAACCCTAGATTTCCATACTTATGTTGTGGGTAACTCTTTCTTCTTCATCCTCCATCCCTTCCCACTTCTTCCCCTCCTCCCCCCAGCCCACAGCAATTATCGTTCAGACTTTTGCAGAACTCTCTTGATAAAAAGTAGTCTGACAACTCTTATTTACCAGAAGTTACAGGTGACAGCCTCAAGTCTTTCCAGACTTTTAAACACACAACACTTATCACACTCTGCGTAATTTTAGGAAAAAATATTTATGGCTGGTTATCTGGGGAACTTTTCTGTCAGGCCCCTTACTCACCTGGACTTTATGGAAGTGCTTACACACACACAAATTGGCATACAGCTAGACTCTCACTTGCACATGATAAAAAAATAAAGATAAATAGTTTGGGAGGTCACCCACTGTCAAGGTTCCTTCCCCACGCTGAACTCTAGGGTACAGATGTGAGGACCTGCATGAAAGACCCCCTAAGCTTATTCTTACCAGCTTAGGTTAAAACTTCCCCAAGATAAACACTGTGCCTTTTCCTTGAACCCTATGCGTCCACCACCAAGCATGTTAAACAAAGAACAGGGAAAGAGCTCACTTGGAGATGTCTTCCCCCCAAAATATCCTCCCAAGCCCTACACCCCCTTTCCTGAGGAAGGCTTGATAAAAATCCTCACCAGTTTGTACAGGTGAACACAGACCCAAACCCTTGGATCTTAAGAACAATGAAAAAGCAATCAGGTTCTTAAAAGAAGAATTTTAATTAAAGAAAAGGTAAAAGAATCACCTCTGTAAAATCAGGATGGTAAATACCTTACAGTTAGGTAATCAGATTCAAAACCTTAAGTTACAAAAAGATACAAAAACAGGAATATACATTCCATTCAGCACAGCTTATTTTACCAGCCATTAAACAAAAGGAAATCTAACACATTTCTAGCTAGATTACTTACGAACTTTTTACAGGAGTTCTGAGTCTGCATTCCTGATCTGTTCCTGGCAAAAGCATCACACAGACAGACCCTTTGTCGTCCCCCCTCCCCCAGCTTTGAAAGTATCTTGTCTCCTCATTGGTCACTTTGGTCAGGTGCCAGCGAGGTTATCCTAGCTTCTTAACCCTTTACAGGTGAAAGGGTTTTGCTTCTGGCCAGGAGGGATTTAAAGGTGGTTACCCTTCCCTTTATATTTATGACACCCACCCTATATAAACATAAGATAAAAATAGTTATTCTTCCCTTTTGTGGGTTGTTGACTCAAAAGGCTAGACCTCTCACCCTTACCCTAGATTCTTATAGCTTGCAAATGTCACTTACTCTGACTTGTGGAGTCTTCCTTCAAGGGCTTGGAACAAATCAAATATGATGCCTACCTTAGAACCATGCAACCTGGTCCAATCAGGTTTGAATTAGGTCATTTTAAGTTAGTCTTACTCTGGAAAAGTTTTGTATACCTCAGAGATTAAGTCTGTGACTCCCCCAAAGTATCAAAATTCTGGACACGTGAGACCACTTTTGCAGAAGTTAGCATGGTCTTATCTAGGTGAAAGAGTCTTGAGATGACATTTTGTCACCACTTTACAGAAAGTTCAATTCAAAAATATGAAATTAGCTAATTGCTAGGGTTCTTTTTCCATATCAGTTATGCAACATTAATCCATCTGCAACATTAAAAATGAATAGGAATTTATGACCCATGGCATTATTCTTCTTGCAAAAAAAAAAAAGACAATTTGCAGTAATTCTTCTATTTTGGAACTGGGCTATAAGACAAACAACTTATCTTCCAGAAACTTCATCTTGATAAAGAAAACAATATTTTAAGGCCATCAAGATGAAATCCATTTGAGATATAAAATTTTACAAGTTTTTAATAAAGGTCTGTATTTCCATAAATACTTTCACACTAATACTTTGACTGGACGTATTTGGTAGATTACATGGTATATGTCTACTCCCTGACTGCATGAGAAGTCTTTGGTATGGGGTTCTCCAGTGCAAACACGCACTATGACTTTCAAGTTCACTGTGAATATTCTCCAATATTTGCTTAATCTTTGCTGTTTCTATGAAAACTCCCTCCAGTAAAACTATTCACTAGAACATTCGCAGAAACTGAAGCCAAAAATTATTTTTAAATTCAAATCAAAAGCCACAGTATAAGACCTATAGGATAGAATAAGAAGCAATGGGCTTAAATTGCAGCAAGGCAGTTTAGGTAGGACATTAGGAAATACTTCCTGTCAGTATGGTTATGTACTGGATTAAATTGCCTAGGGAGGTTGTGAAATCTCTGTCATTGGAGATTTTTAAGAGCAGGTTGTCAGGGATGGTCTAGTTAATATGTAGTCCTGCCTTGAGTGCAAGGGATTAGACTAGAAGACCTCTCAAAGTCCCTTTCAGTCATATGATTCTATGAAATCCTCTCTCCATCTTTAATCTTACAAGAACTTTTGAAAGCTTCTCCCACAGCTTGAACCATAGTAAGCCGGTTTGGGAAGTGTAAAAGGGCATTAAAGTGATTGTAAATATAATTAAAGGCCCCCTTTCTGCGCCAGAACTGTATACAGGACCTTTTGTGCAAATGAGACTGTGGCCTAGTCTATGCATCTCTGTTTAGAGTTTGTATACAAAAAAATCTAATCTAATTGTTAAATGTTATCTGAGGGTTACATGCATATATGGAAGGGAAAAAAAGTTACTGGTCTCATCTCAAAGTGCAAATAGGTAAGTTACTATATAATTGGAATCTCAGTCCTTCCTTCCACCATCAGAAATTGCTAAGGACATGAACAAGGCTCCGTCATACCTGCCTATCCTAGCCTGTTCTTCACATGTCCACTGTATTGTTAAGTCTTATTATAGAAAAATACCTCAAATCCACTAGATGTCCACGTTGGACGATATACAAGTTAAAGAATAAGGAATAGAATAACTTTGTTCATTAATATGAATTCTGAGAAAAGCGCAAGGTAATTCTCATTACAAAAAGCATATGCTAAGAGTCCCTGGGCATCCCCACCAGCACTCCCACTCCAAAGGTTTAAGTTCATCAAGCTTTGGATGTTTGGAATCACTGAGAACACTGCAAAATTGTTTTTTGAAGAGTGGGATTGTATTTTATATGATGACCACATGATTATATACAAAATACCAATCTCAAAGAAGAGATTGGTCACTTATAAATTCAATACCAGTGTGTATCATTCCTTCAGAATAAACCTCAATGAGTGATGGGTTTGTTGATAATATACTAGGGTTCACACAACTCAGACATTTCTGAACATTTTCAGGTGGGGAGGAAGATACCTAATTAGATTAAAGTTCATAGTAATTAGATTAAGAAAACATACATACACTGATTTCAAATGTTTTCCCCCCAATCACAGGCAGCTTTATGAACAAACACCACATCTCACATAAAAATGTGCACATTTTGCTTTCAAGATTCATTATATTTTCTGCTAAATTTATCCAAAAGTATTTTGGTTTCAGCAGAGCTGGAAGAAATAATTGTTTCCTCTAGATAGGTCTATGCTGCATTTTGTATTACTCTTTCCTCAGGCACAGTCCTTTTAATCCAGGAATATCTGGTTTTGGAACTTGTGAATTCAAGTCTTATCTGGTTTTACACTTCCAAGTATCCACAAGGAAAATGCATTGCTTAATTGGTCTTATAGGTCACAACTGCTCAGAAGAAAAGCTAGCATTATTAAAGCTTGTTTTCGGAGGGTTAAGAATCACCTTGAATACTGTCTAGGCATTTAAGTGGAAGAAACTCAGTCTTTCCCTCCCCCACTGCTTAAATCTCACCAGAGTACTGAGATTGTGGGGTAAAGTAACAGTACCAATTTTAATGAAGTAGTTTTTAGAGTGTGCATCAATTCCCATAATCATTTTCCCCAAACATTTGATTCACTGTCCATAATTATTCTTGATGTCAGTTGGCACAATCAGTGTGACTAATATCATTCCTTATTATGTTGCTTCAATAAAAGCTTTGATGTGATCTTGCATAAATTACGGTGAACCACAAATTTTCTTTGACATTTATTACAAAAAGTGCACATTGCTTCAAAATCATGAAAGTCAGCTTGATTCTTTCTTCATGAGACAAAAAACCCTCACAAACTGATTTAGCTCTTGTTATGTCTCCCTCTCCCTCCCACACCCTCCAAAAAGCTTCTGCCAAAATTGAAATATGTTGGACTTTTTGAATGTAGTGCTTAGAAGTTTACAGCGTTTAGAACATAGTAAATACTATATTGATGATTAGTGATGCACCCCAGCATTTAGCTTACTGAATTCATTATATACCAACACACTGAAGCAGAAAAGAGGATTATTTTAGAGATCAAAAATGCCTGCTTATATTCCCTTCAAACTCTATTCCTTATTCACTGGCATCAGTGCACAGACACTTACTCCAAAATACATGCTGGAGTTATTGCCTTCAGGAATAATATCCAAAGTAAATGCAAGACATACAAAATCTGGATTCAGCAAGTGTGCTGTTGGTGTGGCTCCTTAGATTTATTAGTCCTACCTTAAACTGGTGACTGGGAGGCTTTTTTAAAAACAGTTCACCATTATGATTGTATAGGAAATATCCATAAAACCAAGAGAAACTTTCAGGAGAGTACAAAACATTTTAAATGAGGCCACTCTTCCTACCTTATTGTCTCAAATCACTATCCACACAACAGTATGTGTACCTATTTCAAAATAATTACTATTGTAGTCCTTTGTCAAATATAGATTGGCTGGGGTATTTACACAATAATAGTAAGACACCCTGAGACCAGAGTGATAGTATGATATAAAGAAACTAGATAGCTTACTTAATTAAAAAGAAAAAAAAGAGGCTGTTTTATACAACAAATTCATTAAGTATTATTGAAAGTGAGCAACATGCTTAATGGAAAGGATCCTGTGTCATTGGGAGTCACCAGATGGTATATGACAGGTAGTCCTACAAGCTCTTTTTAATAAAGTTTTAAAGATTTTAGAGAAATACTTATTGCTAATTGTGATGTAGTTCTTTGTGGAAGCTAAGCATTTCACCAGTAAAGCTTGATCTTCAGCACACACAAAGTCTGTCTGCAATCATTCTGTCTGCAATATTGCAGAAATTATGAAAACCACTATTCATATTTCTGTTTAGCCAAAGCCCCACACCTCTGAGAAATGAGAAAATAAAGATTGCCAGGCAGACAACTTGTGTGTCTAACAAATAAGTAGCACAAATACTATGCACTAGGTTAAAACTCTCCTGAAATCTCAAATGTGTTGTAAACAGCTTGCAATGGTCATTTTTTCTGACTCTTGGAGTGTGGAGTGGGGGTGGGAAATCAGGAAAGGAGAATGCATCAACTGCTAATCTTAAATCCCTTCTCATCGCCACTACAAAAATGTTCCCTCTGCCGCCCCAAGCTTTTTACTACGTGCACAGTGAGACAACCTCTGCTGTGTTAGTATTGCTCAGGGGTTGTGGGATGAAGGACAATGAATTCAAATGTATGACTGTTAACTAAAACAAAGACAGATGCCAAGCCTACTATCAAAGTGAAGTTTGGGAAGGCCTCACTTAAAAGTCAGTCACAGCACACAACTAAGCAAACTTCACATATCACAAAAGAATATCCAGATTTTGTACCTGATTAAGGTAAAGCTTCCCTCCTTTCATGACCATCAGCTCTTTTGAGAAAAAAAATGACATGTCAGTTGAGCTTAAAAACAAAAATGCTTTCAAATTAATGATTGTATGACAATGTGGATTGTTAAACTGTCCTCCAAGTCATGCTATTTGACCATTAATTGTGTAAATATGGAAGAGAAACATTAAGATTCACATTTCCCATTTTAACAAATGCTAGCCTGTCACAAATGTCAGTAATGTATGCACGGAGACATCAGAGATTAAACACGGGAATACTGTAGCTCTAACAAAGGCCATTTCCCCACAGTATCCACAAACAATCCACATTTACATTACCTTGTTTGAGAGAGCCTGAATGTAAGCTTTTATGCACTGTCTGCCAAAGTTGCCTACAAATCTCCTACAAAAGGGACTTGAACCTCAGTAATCTCTATCTCTCTTTGTTTACACAATATGCAGCTTGCTTTCTCTGCATGAGTAACAAAATTTTTTCCACACTATTCTTCAAGCCAAATATTTTGCTCATTACAGGAAGTGGTCTGTTGTGCACAGTATGTTTATAAATATACTTCAGTGCAGCTGGTAGCCACATTGGTAAATCTTCATCTCAGTGTAACAAAAGAGACCAGAACAAACAGGTTGTGCATCAGAACTTTGTATTTAAACAATGAGGTAATTAACCATTGGAGCAATTTTTCATAAAACTGGAAGGGACCCTGAGAGGTCAGCTAGTCCAGTCCCCTCCCTCAAGGCAGGACTAAGTATTATCTAGACCAGTTGTTCTCAAACTAGGGCCACCGCTTGTTCAAGGAAAGTCCCTGGCGGGCCGGGCCTGTTTGTTTACTTGCCGCATCCGCAGGTTCGGCCGATTACGGCTCCCACTGGCCGTGGTTCACTGCTCCAGGCCAATGGGGGGCTGTGGGAAGCGGCGCGGGCCGAGGGACGTGCTGGCCGCCCTTCCTGCAGCCCCCATTGGCCTGGAGCAGCGAACCGCGGTCAGTGGGAGCCGCGATCAGCCAAACCTGTGGATGGGGCAGGTAAACAAACCGGCCCGGCCCGCCATAGGCTTTCCCTGAACAAGTGGCAGCCCTATTTTGAGAATCACTGATCTAGACCATCCCTAACAGGTGTTTCTCCAACCTGCTCTTAAACATCCCCAATGATGGAAATTCCACAACCTCCCTAGGCAATTTATTCCAGTGCTTCACCACTCTGATAGTTAGGAAGTTTTTCCTAATGTACATCTGAAACCTCCCTAGTTGCAATTTAAGCCCATTGCTTCTTGTCCTATCCTCAGAGGTTAAAAAGAACATTTCTTCTCCCTCTTCCTTGTAACAACCTTTTATGTACTTGAAAACGGTTATCATGTCCCCTCTCAGTCTTCTCTTTTTCAGACTAAACAAACCCAAGTTTTTCAGTCTTCCCTCATAGGTCATGTTTTCTAGACCTTTAATCATTTTTGTTGCTCTTCTCTGGACTTTCTCCAATTTGTCCACATCTTTCCTGAAATGTGCTGCCCAGAACTGGACACAATACTCCAGTTGAGGCCTAATCAGCTGAGAGTAAAGCAGAAGAATTACTTCTCATGTCTTGCTTACAACACTCCTGCTAATACATCCCAGAATGATGTTTGCTTTTTTTGTAACAGTGTTACACTGTTGACTCAAATTTAGCTTGTGATCCACTATGACCCCCAGATCCCTTTCCGCAGTACTTCTTCCTAGGCAGTCATTTCCCATTTTGTAGGCATATAACTGATTGTTCCTTCCTAAAGTGGAGTACTTTGCATTTGTCCTTATTGATTTTCATCCTATTTACTTCAGACCATTTCTCCAGTTTGTCCAGATCAATTTGAATCCTATCCTCCAAAGCACTTGCAACCCCACCCAGCTCGGTATCATCCGCAAACTTTATAAGTGTACTCTCTATGCCATTATCTAAATCATTGATGAAGATATTGAACAGAACCGGACGAAGAATTGATCCCTGTGGGATCCCACTTGTTATGCCCTTCCAGCATGACTGTGAATCACTGATAACTACTCTGTAGAAATGATTTTCCAACCAGTTATGCACCTACCTTATAGTAGCTCCATCTAGGTTGCATTTCCCTAGTTTGTTTATGAGAAGGTCATGTGAGACTATCAAAAGCCTTACTAAAGTTAAGATATACCACATCTGTCACTCCCCCCCATCCACAAGGCTTGTTACCCTGTCAAAGAAAGCTATCAGGTTGGTTTTACACAATTGGTTCTTGACAAATCCATGCTGTTACTTATCACCTCATTATCTCTAGGTGTTTGCAAATCGATTTCTTAATTATTAGCTCCATTATCTTTCTGGGTACAGAAGTTAAGCTGCCTGGTCTATAATTCCCCAGGTTGTTCTTATTTTCCTTTTTATAGATGGGCACTATATTTGCATTTTCCCGTCTTCCATGACTTTTCAAAGATAGTTGCTAATGGCTCAGATATCTCCTCAGTCCTTGAGTATTCTAGGATGCATTTCATCAGGCCCTGATGATTTGAAGATATCTTAATTGTCTAAGTAATTTTTGACTTGTTTTTTCCCTATTTTAGGCTCTGATCCTACCTCATTTTCACTGGCATTCACTATGTTAGACGTCTAATCGCCACCAATCTTCTTGGTGAAAACCGAAAAAAAGAAGTCATTAAGCACCTCTGCCATTGCCACATTTTCTCTTATTGTCTTTCACCCCTCATTGAGTAACGGGCCTACTCTGTCCTTGGTCTTCCTCTTGTTTTTAAATGTATTTGTAGAATGTTTACTTGTTGTCCCTAGCTAGTTTGATCTTGTTTTGTGCCTTCGCCTTTCTAATTTTGTCTCTATATACTTGTGTTATTTGTTTATATTCATCCTTTGTAGTTGGACAGATTTTCCACTTTTTGTAGGACTCTTTTTTGAGTTTTAGATCATTGAAGATCTCCTGGTTAAGCCAGGGTGGTCTCTTGACCACTAAGAGTTTACCAAGAGTTGTGGTAGATTTGCCATCACAGGAAATTTTAAAATCAAGATTGGATGTTTTTCTAAAAGATATGCTCTCATTCAAACAGGAATTAATTCAGGGAAGTCCTATGGCCTGTGTTATATAGTATGTTACAGTAATCTGTTCTGACTTTATAATCTATGCAGCAGAATGCTATATAGAATAATGCAACAGAAGATATTCTGTGAGCATCCCTACATAAGTCTTTTCTTATTCACTAAACTCAAACAATATGGTGTGGTCCAGTGTTTAGAACACATGCCAGACCCAAGAGACCTGGCTCTGCCACTGCCATGCTGTATACCAGCTTGCTTGGATAAGTCACAACCTTTCTGTAAAATGGGACTTATTAATTATCTAATTTATAAACATGTTGTGACACTTAAAAAGGTAATGTTTGTAAAGTACATTGAGATCCTTAGGTGAAAGACGGTATACAAGTTCAACACAATATCAGTAGTCAAGTCACTTTTCATCAATAATCGTCCTTGTAGCCTGAAACCCTGCTTTGGCTGGCATCACTGAAACCTGGCTGTATGATATGGTAGACATACTATTGGCCTACCTTGTTCTCCTTCTTTCCCTCCCTCCCAATATTCTTGTTCCATTGGGGGGTGGGAGGGTTAGTGCTCTAAGTGATGTGTAACAACTAGTCATCTGGTCAGCTGGAGAGGAGGGCTTGCCTTTCCTGAGGGGTGTCCATGGAGAAAAATCAAGGTAGGTGAGGGGAGAATGTACAGCAGGAAAAAGGATGGGACTGTCAATAATACTGTTGAAGAGTTTGTGGTAAGTATTATATATTGTAGTAACTAAGCACTTAGGGCCTGATCCAAGTCCCATTGAAGTCACTGAAAATCTTTGCTTTTATTTCAATGAGTTTTGGGTCAGGACCTCAGAGAGCAACAAGGAGGGCCCTATCCAGGCTGGAGAGAAGAGCGAAAGCAGCACTGTACCTCATTTTCAGATTACTTTTTCATGGAAGAACCCCTAGAAAGCTTAAAGGTTTGAATCCTCAAGCATATTGAACTCCTCACTTAAGCATCTTTTTGCAGGAGAATTTAAAGTGACTAGAAAAGTTAAGTGTATTTGGGTGTCGGTGTAAGGGAAGGGATAGCTGGGGCAGCATGTAAACATAAAAGCACAACAGATCTTTGAAAACTCATGGTTATCTTTGAAAACTCGTGGCGAACGGGAGAAGTCCCGGATGACTGGAAAAAGGCTAATGTAGTGCCAATCTTTAAAAAAGGGAAGAAGGAGGATCCTGGGAACTACAGCCCAGTCAGCCTCACCTCAGTCCCCGGAAAAATCATGGAGCAGGTCCTCAAAGAATCAATCCTGAAGCACTTACATGAGAGGAAAGTGATCAGGAACAGTCAGCATGGATTCACCAAGGGAAGGTCATGCCTGACTAATCTAATCACCTTCTATGATGAGATCACTGTTTCTGTGGATGAAGGGAAAGCATGGATGTATAGTTTCTTGACTTTAGCAAAGCTTTTGACACGGTCTCCCACAGTATTCTTCTCAGCAAGTTAAAGAAGTATGGGCTGGATGAATGCACTATAAGGTGGGTAGAAAGTTGGCTAGATTGTCAGGCTCAACGGGTAGTGATCAATGGCTCCATGTCTAGCTGGCAGCCGGTGTCAAGTGGAGTGCCCCAGGGGTCGGCCCTGGGCCTGGTTTTGTTCAATATCTTCATAAATGATCTGGAGGATGGTGTGGATTGCACTCTCAGCAAATTTGCGGATGATACTAAACTAGGAGGAGTGGTAGATACGCTGGAGGGCAGGGATAGGATACAGAGGGACCTAGACAAATTGGAGGATTGGGCCAAAAGAAATCTGATGAGGTTCAATAAGGATAAGTGCAGGGTCCTGCACTTAGGACGGAAGAACCCAATGCACAGCTACAGACTAGGGACCGAATGGCTAGGCAGCAGTTCTGCGGAAAAGGACCTAGGGGTGACAGTGGACGAGAAGCTGGATATGAGTCAGCAGTGTGCCCTTGTTGCCAAGAAGGCCAATGGCATTTTGGGATGTATAAGTAGGGGCATAGTGAGCAGATCGAGGGACGTGATCGTCCCCCTCTATTCGACATTGGTGAGGCCTCATCTGGAGTACTGTATCCAGTTTTGGGCCCCACACTACAAGAAGGATGTGGATAAATTGGAGAGAGTCCAGTGAAGGGCAACAAAAATGATTAGGGGTCTGGAACACATGACTTATGAGGAGAGGCTGAGGGAACTGGGATTGTTTAGTCTGCAGAAGAGAAGAATGAGGGGGGATTTGATAGCTGCTTTCAACTACCTGAGAGGTGGTTCCAGAGAGGATGGTTCTAGACTATTCTCAGTGGTAGAAGAGGACAGGACAAGGAGTAATGGTCTCAAGTTGCAGTGGGGGAGGTTTAGGTTGGATATTAGGTAAAACTTTTTCACTAGTAGGGTGGTGAAACACTGGAATGCGTTACCTAGGGAGGTGGTAGAATCTCCTTCCTTAGAAGTTTTTAAGGTCAGGCTTGACAAAGCCCTGGCTGGGATGATTTAATTGGGGATTGGTCCTGCTTTGAGCAGGGGGTTGGACTAGATGACCTCCTGAGGTCCCTTCCAACCCTGATATTCTATGATTCTATAATCTAGGAAATATTTGATTCAGCGGCAGCCAAGAAGATCTAATAAAAACAAAAATGACTGTGGAATGCTCCTTGAGAAATTACATAGGCTAAAAAATGACTATTCTCAAAATAAAAGCAAAATAAAAGCACTTCCAACATAAAAGCCTACCATTCAAGACAAGAACTGTATGCTCTTTCTCCCTTGCTTTCCAATTTTCTCCAAAATCAGTGTCACGAGGTTAACATTTAGTGTTAGTAAACCTTATGACAATCTGTTTGGATAAGCACCAAGAATTAACAGACAAACACGATGTTCATTTGGAGATTCCAAACTCAAGTCTCCAAGCAATTCTATTTGACTCCATTCTATATACGTTCTTCTACTGTGCTCATTGCCAGAGCACCTTCCAGTAGTGCACAAAGCAATGTGACCAATATCTGTTATGTGTGTGTTTAACAATGAGGTAATCACATTATCGTCACCCCTCAGGTGCTTCTCTATCCCCAACCACAACAAACTGTGAGATCTCTCTGCTGAACAATACTTTGGAAACTAAACAGTTATATTAATGTTTTCTTTAGCACCTTAATACCTGAACACCAAGAATCATACTGCAATATTTACTATATTTAGAATATATTTCACAATGAAGTATTTATACCCTACTAATATACAGACTTTTTTTAATTATAATAAATGGCACATGGTTTTCTGAAAGGTGTGTTTACAACAGGCAGTCTGTGTCCTGGCACATGCTGCCACAAACAGGGAAAGGAAAGAACATGATAAAATGATGAAGAAGGCTTTTTGTAAAGTTCTCTCTAAACTTTATTTCTTTATGTTCTCTTTTGAAGTTTTGCCTGAATAAGGACAGCAGAATTTGGCCCATAAAAATATTACAGTTGCTATGCTGGATCAGACATTTTGTCTAAATAGTCCAATAACTTTTTGTTCTATATGGCATTCCATACTTAATTTGGAACTGAACTAGAGTCTCAAACACAACTTGGAAGTAAAAATAAAACTTTTTTTTTGAAAGTGAAAGACAATATTGTTTCTGACATTCCATATTTTTTAAGTTAGACTGTTAAGATGCCTTGTAATCCCACAGAGACCACTAATATACACAGCAATACCATTATCTGCTGATTCAAGGGAAGATTAAAAAAAACAACAACAGCAACAAGAAAACTGACACTCATAATGAATGTAGCAGGATTTCACAATACGGTAGCTGAGGGAATAATTCTTTCCTAACACTTAGGTTCTATCATTTTACAATCTACAGAATGAGACAATTCATTTTATACTTTTGGTCTTATCTTGAATAGCTAACATTATTAATGGCTATAAAGTTAACTAGGTATTTTTTATAATTCAGCTATAGTACTTCTGAGGCAATTAATCCTTAAATTTGAGTAGGTACCTTGAAAGGAAGAGCTTCCTTTTGATTGATTAAATTTTTCCACCCTTTACTGTTAAATTTGTAGCTCTTTCCTCCTCAATCACCCCCATATAAAACAATACCTTACATTTATATAGTGCCTTTTATCCTGAAGGATACCAAAATACTTTTCCTGTGCTTAAGTGTACCACGTGAGTAGTCCTATTGTAGTTATAGGAGCCAATGGGAGTACTGTGCATGCAAAGAATACAGAATTATGCCTAAAAGTGTTTGAAATGGGTACATTAACCAATGCATGTCTTAAGTGATTAACACTTTTCCCGGTATAAGAGCATATTTTCTCCACCATTTTCTAAGGCTTTAAGAAGGGAGATTAAGGATATGTCTACCTATCAGAAAAAGATCCACAGCAGTGAGTCTCAGTGACTGGATCCACTCATTTGGACTCGCGTTACAGGGCTAAAAATAGCAGCATAGACATTCGGGCTCAGGTTTTAGCTAGGTTCTGAAACATGGTGAGCAGGGTGGGTCTCAGAACCCAGGTTTCACTGTGAGCCCAAACATCTACACTGTAATTTTTAGCCCTGTAGTGCTGACTAAGTCAACTGACCCACCCAGGCTTTGATACTCACAGCTGAGAGTCTTTTTTTTTTTTCTTTTTTTTTTTGCTGGTAGACATACCCTGATTGTGTTATGGATCCCTGTGTTAAGAATTTCTGCAGTAGGAGTGCCAGATACGGTAAGGGTTCTACTAGCAAAAACACATAGTATGTAATGTAATTATACTTAATCTGGTTACTTAGCCCACAGATACCCCTCCTGCGTACCAAAATAATTTATGGCCTTATTTTCGGAGATACAAGCAACTGCAGCTCCCACTGAAGTAATGAGAACAGTGGGTGCTCAATACCAGTGTTTCTCAACTTTTCTTGATATCAGGGACTGGCTTGCTGCCTTCCTAAACTGTGTCAGGGAGATCTCAAGGGCTGGCCACTGAGAAACACTGATCTGTACCACTGAAAGTTTAGACCATACCTAGCTTTATGTTGATTTCCATTCCTGTTTAAAATAATTGAGAGAAATATTGCCAAATGGTATACATTAAACTTTAAATATTTTATATGCAACTTTCCTTTCCTCTACTAACTCTATATTTCTATCAAAGTAATAAAGTTTGGCAAATCTGTTCTTTAGTGGGTATTGGATCACATCCATAAAGTCAATGGGAGGCTTTCCATTGACTTCAATGGGCCATTGTTTAGACTATATATAAGCTCATATTGCTTGTTGCTCATAGTTCTATTACTCTGTCAATATTTGGTTGTTTATTTTACTTGGATAGGAGGACAGATAAAATTACAATCATTCTGCTTTCTGTTTTTAGGAGCAAAGAGGTAGGAAATTTTCAAAACTCCTACTGACTTCCATAGAGATTTCCTTGCGGTAAGGTAGAGGATTTGAGCCATACGGTGAGATTTTGGCTTTATTGAAGTCAAAGAAGTTTTTTGCCATTGACTTCAGTGTGGCCAGAATTTCACCCATAGTATTTTGGGTCATTATTGTACAATGCTACAGTAGGTAATGAAAGTTTGTTGGTCAAAACAGCAAACACATGTGGGCTTATATGTATGTAAAGGAAAGCTAAATATATTTTCAACTGAATATAATTATCTTTAGTAGGGAAAATGGACAACCCACCTCTTTGCACCTGCTGACATTCAGATCAAAATTGATCTCCCATTTGTTTCTGCTAATTGTGACAATGAAAAACACCCATACTGGCAAATTCACACAAACAATGTTTCTTTTTATTAAAGGAGAATTGTCACTTTTACACTATACACATTTTAAATGCATCTCAGTTGTGACTGGTCAATGCCTGCCACTTATTTCATTACACTCAAACTAGACTGGTGACACGCTCTCTTGGAGTAATATCTCTTCAGTGTTTTGTGTGTATTACCATGCTTGTATTAAGGGGCCGCCTTGTTAGGGTTTTTGTTATTTTTTAAAATCCTTTTGGGGACAGGACTTAGGGAACAACATTTTTGATTTGTGGAAGGCAGTTGACCAGTCTACCTCAATGAACAGGAGAGATATTTTCCCTCATCTTTTGTATCAAGGGATATAAAAATATGCAACCTAAATAAATAATAGCTTTGATGTCCAATAAAATTCCAAAGGTTTTTTTGTTTTTGGAGGTGTCAGTGAACAATCAGATAACTATTAAATATAACTAATGCCTTTAATTATTAACAGTGAGAGCTGGATCGATAGTCTGCCATTATTAATAGCCTATGTACTGCAGTTAATTTCTAAAAAGAGCTGCAACTCAAACAGAAGTCCAATTCATGGTGAGAAGCAAATGAGTCATCTTTACTATCTAAGTAGATAGCCAATGATTCATCTTTGACATCAATTCACCATAACCTATTAGTTGTTTACAAAGAATTGAGTGTCAAGTTTCAACAGAACACATAAAAGACATGACTAATATAGAAAAGTGCGGGGAAGCAGGGTAGAAATTAGGAGACCATTCATGTAGTCTTTAATTTGCTAATGGATGTGAATAGCTGAGTCCTTATTAAGCAACCACCTTTTTCACGTTGTCCTTTTCTATTCTAAGTCATGTCAGCATACGTGTACAAAGTGTGTGAACAGCATCTCATTTACAGGAAAAGCGAAATGCCTCACATACAATTAATTTACTGCCCTCTCAGTAAAGTTAACTTATGGTGAGGCAATAATTCTACTACTGGATAGATTAATTACAATGACTATTAGCATAATGAGTCTCAACATTAGCTAAGTCAGTCATTAACTAGGTTGTCCATTTATAGAAGTGGCCAAAAATCTGCATATCTTCCCTTAAAGACCAAATTTATTCATTCATATAGTAAACAAGAAGCAAAAGGCATTGCTATGGGAGACACAAAACAAACCAACCTCCCTTTTATAAGTGTTATGGCTAGAGGATACACTAATTGTCTTGGTGGGAAGAGATTGCTGTTTTTGTGAGTCTGTGGTTGTAACTGCAGCTCTACTGTGTGTGTTGGGAATTATAACTATGGTGGTAACAGCTCTTTTCTCAGTGTAGTAGGTCACATCAGTTGTCTTCAGAAGACACGGAAAAATACCCAGATGGCAGATTTCAATTGCTGCTGCATTAGCTGGACCATTCTGGCAATGTGTTGACAGTGCAGCATTAATGTTGGAGCCAAGAGACAAGGACAGAGTACATACTTTCCCTCTAAACAATCAACACAAAAAGTCTTCCTGGGCAGCATAACTGAGTCATTCATAGAGAGAAGAAAAGAAGACAGCAGGAGAGACTGAAAAGAAAAAAATAGATCCATCATGTTTTAAGTATTCAATCACCCAACTCTGGAATATGAAATATGGTCTCTTCACAGTTTAAGTGGTTACTACACATGGATGCATTGTTATCTTTACCTGCTGTACTCTCAGAATGCACAAGTACTTTCTCTATCTGTGTTTCCCATCTTTTCTTCTACGTGTAATCCTTCTGCCTGTCAGAGCTGGCAGCAACAAGGGCCGGGTTCAATATCTAGGGGATCCATTCCAATAACACAATGCAAAACCGGCTCGAGCCCCCACCCAGTGACCTGGGACAAATATATACCACCCCCACTGGGCGCCTCCAAGAGGCAATACTTCCCCTCTCGCAAGCACATAGTCTGAGTGTAACAAAAAGCCTTTTAATAACAGAGAGAAATAATGTGGCATTATGTTGGGGAAACACCACCAACAGAATTCATAACACAACCCATGAGCAAAAAACCCACCACAAGCAAATTGGGGCATGTCCTTTCCCTTTAGTTCTTGAGTCCAGCAACCCAAAATCACCCAAAGTCCCAAAAGTCCAACAACCCAAAAGTCTCTGTCCCTGGTCAGGGCAGCCGCAGACTTCAAAAGTTTATCTGCAGAGTTTTACCTCCCAACCTGGGTAGAGATGGGGGTGGGGTGGGTTAAGGGGCACCTTACGTGGTCCAAAGCTGATGGCCCCACCTCTCCATGGGGCTCCACTCTGCCAGCCGCCCCATGGGCTGCTCTAGGCATCCAACAAACTGCTCTGCTCCACCAGCCGCTCTGCTCGCCGTCCCGCAAACTGCTCCACCATATATCTTCAGGCTCCCCAACTACTTAACACAACACTCAGTGATTTCAGCTCTTAGAAAGTTTAGCTCTTTTGTGATTTCAGCTTGTAGTATGGGAACCTCAGTGCTGGTGCACCATTAGCCCAAAGTGAATTCAGCTCAGCAGCCTGTAACTAGACTCCTAATAGAATCAAAATTAGCTCTGATATTCCACAGTGAAGAGAAGAGACAGTGCAATTAGCATGTAAGGCCCTCACCAAGGGGCCCATGCCACCAAGTATTAATACCTGTCTCCAACCCTTCTCAGTTCACAGAGTTTTGGAACCCATGTCCCTTGCCTAGCGAGTGCTACTTAGTTGATGGTGAGTCCCTCCATCATAACAAAAGGCCAAGTACAGTTCCACTGTCCTTGATTCCCATAATCAGGGTAATAACAATTTATTCTTCCTGCCCCAATAACAGAGACACTGGGGATCCCACAGCAGCCAAAGTGACCATTTGGGCAGCTATGGCCTCATTCTAGGTGGGGTGGGTGTGCCTATGCAAATGAGATCAGCCCCTGAAGTTCTTTTCCACAACTTGCCACACCTCACCACCAGATGTCAGGGTGGAGCTCATCCTGACTCTGCTTACATATGTAAAATAAAGAATCCTTTTCAAACAGAAAGAACTTTAAGGAGGTGGGGGGCAGAAGAGAGAGAATGTGCCAAAATATTAAGAAGAAACATGTAGTTTTTGCTTTATTAGGCAGATTTTTCTTCAGACTCTCAGCTACCTACTTTCTTGCAACCATACCACCTTGTACTTTCATCTCATCAGTTCTTACAATGTAAGCAGTTAGGCTTTGTCAGCCTTTGGATGAGAGATCACAAAGGAAAGAAAACTAGGTGCTTTAAGAAGTGGTGGTAGGTTGTTCAGCAGATGGCACTCTTCCTTCGAGTTATTATTTAAACCTATGCTCCTAGTCTGGTGTCTGAAGCATTTGTATTGCATATGATGCCAGCTTTAAGAGGAGTGGCACAAGAGCAAATGTGCACTTTGCTTTTGTGCTTCAAAATACCCATGTTTAATTTGTTTATTTTTTCAAATAGATTAGATGAAAAATTGTCTCACCTTGGTACCCAGGCCCTTAGACAGATAGAATTATTCAAATGCTCTGCCAGCAAAGAAGCTCTCTTTGCTTTGTTGTTTATGATTATCAAATTGGCTGAAAAGATATAAAGTAGTCAAATTAGAGCTCAACTAGGAAGTATTCATTTTTATAATCTCCATGGATTGACTAATCTCTGGATAAATATTCATGCACATAACTACATGATGAACAAAAGTTAAATCTAGAGACATTTAGAGTGTAGTTTTTCCTGTTTTCAGTTTATTCTGGGCAAACATCAAAAACTTTAGCTTTGTTGTTGACCTAAACTTTAGTAATTGTGACAGCAAATTTAACTCTTTGACAGATTAGCTCCAAATAAACATTCTAATAAGAAATTAGACCTACATAACCTATTTTTCATATCTATCTATAGCTTTACACCAGCTGAGGATCAGGGCCATAGAACTGAACCCTTACTTGAAAAATTGAATTAGCTTCAAGGTCTCTGCCTGAAAGCTGCTAATTCAGCATCTGCCTTCGGCAAATCAAATTGTAGATTGCTTCTCCGCAGCTGACACAGATACTCTAGGCCTGATTTCAGATCAGAACTAACTTCAAGTGAGAGGGAGAGCTTGAGGACAGTACATGTCAGCCTAAAGATGAATGTTGCAGCAAATGATGAGCAGGAGTGAGAATAGAAGGTATAAAGACACCTTAACTGTAGTAATTACTAACATTCATGATATAACTGAATGGTAACTAATTAGCTCTTTTTAAATGCTCTAAAAAGGAGATTTTGCATTCACATCATCCCAGTACTCCTGCACTGTACTTTAGTAGTGATGCATAACTATACAAACCCAGTACAAGGCACTTGAAAAATAGCAATACACTAAATTGCCCTTATTGTAGCATTCAAAGTAGTCTACAGAGAACCTGAAGCAAACACCCTTGAAGTGTGATGTGATGTGATGAAGGAGGTTCTGAAATCTGGAAATGGAAATTAATCTAAATGATTCAAGTATGGTCTATTTCAATAAAGGACTGAACCAGCACCTGGAATAATTAAAAAAAAACAAACAAACCTGGAAGTGGAGAGGTAAAGGGTAGCTTCTGGACCCTGATCCATATTCTGCAGCTCAAGCCCATCTCTACCATTTAGAGTTTAAACATACCAACCAATAGATAATTGGCAGTTAATCTTTTCTGTTCCCACAGCATAATGGAACATTTATGTAGTAACCTTCAATTATGCAATATTAATCAGAAAACCATTTTATGCTTCCTGCAAAAACTAAAAGCATTTTAGCTACCTTTGGGCCTAATGGTAATTCTTATTGCCATTTGGAGAAACCAGCTGAAGCTACAGTACCATTAAGTGCCTTATTTCACAGACAAGTGATTGTCCTAGGCAATTAAGCACCTGCACTACATATCCTGTTGAGAGTCACTTCTTTGCCAAATGCATCTTTTACTGAGCAAACAACATGGTGAGAAATGAAAAACAGAAGACTTCTTCTGCTTGGAAACTGTTTCCAATCCTGTATTTTGTTCTTAATGACCTTTGATTTCATAACTGATTTTCACTTCTTACTACTGTGAATGAAGTATTGACAGCTGTCTCACAATGCCAGTTCTCTCTTCTATATACTGGTCCAAATTACTTTTGATTTTTTAATCTACAGTAGAGTTGACCGCAGTTCGGTTAAAAATGCACCAGGAAGGGAAAGAGAAGGGTTGGGAGATATAAAGGTAACACCAGACATGAAATCAGGCAAATAGCATCCCAGAATACTTTTTCATGGGTAGAAATGTTACCCACAGAAGTTTCCTACACGAAGTGTGTGAATCTCATAGAATAATTGCTCAGGAGTTCCAGAGGCTATCAGTGTAAAGACTATCTAATGTTATAGGCACCGCCTCAGTCACAGAGCTGCTAGATATATGATCATAATGAGCCCTTCTGTCCTTAAACATTAACGACCAGCTGATTAACTATTTCTAGACTATGTTATGATAGGGCAGGAGGAGGCTACATCTTTTAAGAATTTTGGGAGAAGCAATGGCCCTGTCTGGAACTCTGGCAGAATACAGGAGAGCGTATGGGAGAGGGCTGGTAAGTGGCCAACCTTGGCACTTTGCAGTGGATCTCAGTTAAATTGTGCTGCCCCAAGAACAAACCAGAGAACTAAGTTTGACTCAAAGCCTCAACTCAGTCTCTGACAGGTTTCAGAGCAGCAGCCGTGTTAGTCTGTATCCGCAAAAAGAAAAGGAGTACTTGTGGCACCTTAGAGACTAACAAATTTATTTGAGCATAAGCTTTCGTGAGCTACAGCTCACTTCATCGGATGCATTCAGTGGAAAATACAGTGGGGAGATTTATATACACAGAGAACATGAAACAATGGGTGTTACCGTACACACTGTAATGAGAGTGATCAGGTAAGATGAGCTATTATCAGCAGGAGGGGGCGGGGGGGACCTTTTGTAGTGATATTTCCAGCAGTTGACAAGAATGTCTGAGGAACAGTGGGGGGGAGAGGGGAATAGTTTTACTTTGTGTAATGACCCATCCACTTCCAGTCTTTATTCAAGCCTAAGTTAATTGTATCCAGTTTGCAAATTAATTTCAATTCAGCAGTCTCTCGTTGAGTCTGTTTTTGAAGTTTTTTTTTGTTGAAGAATTGCCACTTTTAGGTCTGTAATCGAGTGACCAAAGAGACGGAAGTGTTCTCCAGCTGGTTTTTGAATGTTATAATTCTTGACGTTTGATTTGTGTCCATTGATTCTTTTACATAGAGACTGTCCAGTTTGGCCAATGTACATGGCAGAGGGGCATTGCTGGCACATGATGGCATATATCACATTGGTAGATGTGCAGATGAACCAGACCACATGGAAACTGGTGGATAAAATGTTTGTACATGCATATAGAAGGGTAGACTCACCCCTGGAATACCCCCTTCTGGCAGGGTGTGGCATAGCCGGCTATGTCCTCTGTAATAGACCTTGTGACCATTGCTCCAGGCCTGTTGAGGTCTGCTTCTTCTCTCAACTTAGCCCTCTGGCCAGATCGTGATTAATCTCCACCTCTTCTGGAGTAACAAAAAGTACAACTAAAGTCCAAAAAACATCCCAACAACCTCTTGTCTATTCTTCAGCCTGGCCTTAAGGCTCCAACTTCAGCAGTCCTTACACTGGATTTGCACACATCTTCCTTGGGCCTGGTTGCAGAACCCAGGCCCACCTTCTACACTCGGTTCTGGCCCTGGGACCCTATATTAAGTAGGTAGGCCTGTTTCTTCAAATGCACTGCTGTTTCCCCAGGCCATTTCCATCTGAGTCCCTTATGCTGATTCCCTGCAGCCTGTGCTCAACACAGTCTCTCCTCTGGTTTCCAGGCCTCTGGTTTCTCCCTTAGGTTCTCCCACTTCCTTCTTTCTGTTCTGGGATGCTGACCCTTCAGAACTTCCTCTTTGTGCCTTACCCTCTTTCCAGGGCCCAACACAGGGATTAATTCCTTCCCTGTGACCTTCATCCATCTACTTTCCCAGAGAGCAGGAACTCCCTCTCTCCTGGGTTTCTGTATCCACCTTGCAGCTTCCACTTCTTTCATGAAGATAACCAAGCTCCCCCAACTGGGCCTAACAACAAATCAAGGTTGACACACCCTCTAGGTGCAGCAAGGTGGGCTAACTGAGCACTCAGACTCCTGTTAACCCCCTTTGTTCACCTGTATGGGAGGTAGATTTTCCATCAGTGTGCAAATATGAAACTGTGAGTTAAAATTATTTTGACCAAATCTTTTTAAAATTTAAATCAAACCTATTATAAATGAGATTCCGATAGAGGCTAATCGTGTGCAAATTTTTAATTTCTAGGTGAGCAGGTGCAGGAAGGCAACAAAAATCATTAACAAACAACTGCTGCCTTACTAAGATTGTAAATGTCTTAAAGTTTTACAGCCGTCTTATTACGACTTCCACCCCTGCCAAGATTGGGTGCCACAATGAGCAAAATGACAGAGCCTTAATTATGAATCCTATCTTCCATGCCTGAACTCAGGCAAAATTCCCCTTGATTTTCATGACTTATTGGGAGTTTTGCCTAAGTTGCGTAGGACTCAGTTCTGACTGTATGCACATAGGTCCCTCTCCCAGTTCAGGAAAGCGCTTAAGGACATGCTTTAGTCTCATTGACTTCACAGCATGTGCTACATGGATGGAACATTTATTAAAATTAGATAAGGTCCCTAGTCATGAAGTTCACATCCAGAATCAGATCCATATGAAAATATTTCTAAAATCTGGGGGTCTTGGCTAACTTCAGTCCAATAGAGAGGTGTGAGTGGTGAACTTTAGATTTGAACCTGCAATTGTTCAGCATTCAGGGAAGATTCAGATTTGATGTAAGGTTCAATCCCATCTATAGATAAAGTGTCTCTAAGATTTCCTTTTCTGGGCCCAGCAAACAAAAATACATTTAAGATGATGTTCCATTTCATTTTGTTTTTACTCTTTTGTTTAAACTCAGGGTTATAAATTAGTTTAAAAATAGTTTAACATAGAAGACTACTTCCCTAATTATAATGACCTTTCCTATTCTTTCAGAAAAAATTCTGTCAAACACATTTCATGTGATTTGCTTCATTATCTTTTCATTTTAAATCATCTTCAGTGAGACACCATTTAATTAGGTTTCTTGTGCAGGTACTGACAGTTACACTTCTGTATTCATTCCATGCACTTTCATTTGACTAACATAATAAATCTTATTCATGCCAACGGTACCATCTATTACAAAATAATAAAGCATCATCCAGTTAAATTCAGCTTTCAGAATGTTATAAGGGATTTTTGTTTCACACAATTATAAAGCCCTTTATTGACAAACATTTTGGGTTGTTTGGCCATCCCAGTTATAAACAAAGATTTACTTGACAGCATATGTTATAAATGCTACCTGCCAGGAAGTTATATTGTCATCTTCTTAGGTCATAAATACAATTTGGCTTTGTTACAGCTGCCTTTTTTTCTGTTATGAGTTTTAACAGCCACGAGAAAGAATAAAAATTGCTACAAGAAAGAACTTGTTAAATCTGTAGGTAAACATGTATGTCTGGGCATAACAGCAATATTGTCAAAATACCAATCACATATCCAAAAGCAGAAGAGAACTTAAGAAATAATTTTGTCAATGATTCTTAAGGGGATCACTACAATAACATCTGTTCTTCCTTACTCTTTTCACAGCTTCTTAGAGATGAAGTTTGAAAATGATTACCTTTACATATACATCTACTGTAAATTCACTTAAGTATGAAGGTCAGTATTAGTTAGCATCAGTCACTAACAATCAATATAAATTTAGCTACAACTATGTTAATTAGAGATGGAGTAGACCTTTACGCTGATTAGCAATCAATATTATTGGATCAAAGAAAATCTGAACCTCAGGTTCTGTCACAGATAGGGAAAGTACAGAAGGTTAAATACGGAATTTATCTAATCTATATCATTATCATCATCCATGTCTAGTCTACTAAGGACTGTTGCAGCAGTCAAAGTAACCACAGTTGATGGTGTTGCACCAGGCATCATGTAGTGAAGTTCCCAGATTCAGTTCACTCCTGCGAATCCACAAATCTCCTGGAGGGCCCTGTAGGCAATGCCAGGTAGGGTCAGGGTGTGTCAAAGGAGACTTTGAGAGCATGGTGTGCTGGGGTGTTTTTGTCCACCCTGGTGACGTACAATGCCACTTTTGTATATGATTGACTGAAGGAAGGTCAGTTCTCTGCGAGATTATGACGTTTTGCCCAAAATCAAACCACTGTATACTCAGCATTGGCATGGATAGTGCATATGGAATGCCTCTAGCTCTCCAACTCTGCCTGTAAGATGGTCCAGGTTTCTGACATGTAAAGCCATACAGCCAATACACAGGTTTGACAGATCCTGAACTTTGCCTCAACTCAAAGACTTTTTTTTGCATCCATTAGCAAGACATAGAATCATAGAATCATAGAATATCAGGGTTGGAAGGGACCCCTGAAGGTCATCTAGTCCAACCCCCTACTCGAAGCAGGACCAATTCCCAGTTAAATCATCCCAGCCAGGGCTTTGTCAAGCCTGACCTTAAAAACTTCCAAGGAAGGAGATTCCACCACCTCCCTAGGCAACGCATTCCAGTGTTTCACCACCCTCTTAGTGAAAAAGTTTTTCCTAATATCCAATCTAAACCTCCCCCACTGCAACTTGAAGCCATTACTCCTCGTTCTGTCATCTGCTACCATTGAGAACAGTCTAGAGCCATCCTCTTTGGAACCCCCTTTCAGGTAGTTGAAAGCAGCTATCAAATCCCCCCTCATTCTTCTCTTCTGCAGGCTAAACAATCCCAGCTCCCTCAGCCTCTCCTCATAAGTCATGTGTTCTAGACCCCTAATCATTTTTGTTGCCCTTCGCTGGACTCTCTCCAATTTATCCACATCCTTCTTGTAGTGTGGGGCCCAAAACTGGACACAGTACTCCAGATGAGGCCTCACCAATGTCGAATAGAGGGGGACGATCACGTCCCTCGATCTGCTCGCTATGCCCCTACGTATACATCCCAAAATGCCATTGGCCTTCTTGGCAACAAGGGCACACTGCTGACTCATATCCAGCTTCTCGTCCACTGTCACCCCTAGGTCCTTTTCCGCAGAACTGCTGCCTAGCCATTCGGTCCCTAGTCTGTAGCGGTGCATTGGATTCTTCCGTCCTAAGTGCAGGACCCTGCACTTATCCTTATTGAACCTCATCAGATTTCTTTTGGCCCAATCCTCCAATTTGTCTAGGTCCTTCTGTATCCTAACCCTCCCCTCCAGCGTATCTACCACTCCTCCCAGTTTAGTATCGTCCGCAAATTTGCTGAGAGTGCAATCCACACCATCCTCCAGATCATTTATGAAGATATTGAACAAAACCGGCCCCAGGACCGACCCCTGGGGCACTCCACTTGACACCGGCTGCCAATTAGACATGGAGCCATTGATCACTACCCGTTGAGCCCGACAATCTAGCCAGCTTTCTACCCACCCTATAGTGCATTCATCCAGCCCATACTTCCTTAACTTGCTGACAAGAATACTGTGGGAGACCGTGTCAAAAGCTTTGCTAAAGTCAAGAAACAATACATCCACTGCTTTCCCTTCATCCACAGAACCAGTAATCTCATGATAAAAGGCGATTAGATTAGTCAGGCATGACCTTCCCTTGGTGAATCCATGCTGGCTGTTCCTGATCACTTTCCTTTCATGCAAGTACTTCAAGATTGATTCTTTGAGGACCTGCTCCATGATTTTTCCAGGGACTGAGGTGAGGCTGACTGGGCTGTAGTTCCCAGGATCCTCCTTCTTCCCTTTTTTAAAGATTGGCACTACATTAGCCTTTTTCCAGTCATCCGGGACTTCCCCGGTTCGCCACGAGTTTTCAAAGATAATGGCCAATGGCTCTGCAATCACAGCCGCCAATTCCTTCAGCACTCTCGGATGCAACTCGTCCGGCCACATGGATTTCATGCAGGAGGCAGCAAGACCTGTTTGTTGAAGAACACCTTGTTTGCTGTGACAGTTTGAACTCTGGATGCAGCCCATGTAGATGAACTTGTCAACATTGACTTCTCCTGCACTGGGATTCTGGTGCCCAGCTGGGAGATTCTGGAACTTAGTCTAATTTATAGCATTCGTTCAAATCAGTGGGTGGCATCATGTTGATGGATATCACTGAAAGAAACATTCATGAGTTATATTGTGTGTCAGCTAATTCTGATTGGTGCTTCATTTTAGAGTAGTTCAATAGCATAAGGGATGCCTCTTACTGAAAAGCAGGCTGTATTGGGGGAAGGATCTCGAGCAGTACATGTTGCAACTGAAACTGGAACTATACTTAACTGGGTGATAGACTAGGGAATAATTAGATCATTGGGACTAACATATGCATGTGGCAAACACAAAGGAAATCTCATATTTTCAGAGTTCCATGATGTAGAAAGGAAGGCCATGCGCTTAAGGCATTGGATTGGGACACAGAGCCCTGGGTTCACTTCCCAGCCATGCCACATAATCCCCTGTGTGAGCTTGGGTTAAATCATTTAGTTTGTGTGCCTCATTTCCTAATCTGCAAAATGGGCATATTATCTCTTTCCTACCCCTATAGGTGTTGAGAGTGTAAATTCATTAAAGTTTTGAGGTGCTTAAATACTGTGGAGATAAGGGTCACAAAAATAGGACATATTAATATTAATCCTTGCTCCATGAAAAATATTTTAATGTACTGGTACTTTAATTACATATCCACCACATACTAAACACTTTCTATATATTACCTCCACTAGTTCCTTAACTCTGTGGCCTATATAACTTATACAACTCAATTTTGTGGGACCAGCAGTCACAAGGTCATGTCAATACAGGCCAATACTACGCAACAGGTTTGAAGGCAATTTCTAAAGAGGGAGTAGATTGGAAGAAGAGAGTTTTAGATTGTTATAGCAGCACAAACAGCAGAGCAAAACCAAAGTGTAGGAAGTCACAGAAACAAGAACAGAAAAGAAGGCAGTTGAGTAAGTGAATGAAGTCTCAGAAAGGTGAAGTTTTGACTAGGTATGTCAGGGTTTCAATTTTTCTTTTTATTGTAGCTAAAAGTGTCAATAGCTTTTTATTATAGCTAAATAGTGAAACAGTCAATAAAGCAAACATTCACTAGTTCATACTAGGGAAACGCATTTAAAATATAAAATACAATATTTCAAAACATATTCTTAATTTTAGTACGATTACGTATTTTGTACAGCTCATGATACGGATCAGTGGTGAGGGAACTACCATATCACAATGCACAAAAAAGAACCCATTGTAAACCCAAGCACAACTAATCCTTTCATTTTATTCCCCTCTTGCATAGAAATAACTTGCTAGCAACCTGAGCATGTATATTTAAGGTTTCAGACAAAAATATTTTACTGCATAACTAAAGCCTGTATCACAACACATACCCAAAGAGGCAGAGTTGCCTGTACAGCCTCGAATTTGTGTGTGCAGCCTTGTATTTGGCATCTCCTGACTTTTGCATGCTTAATTAGGCTTCAGTGTCATCTTAACATAGTTATTTTATTAAGATTCGTGTATCTCCTCTCTCCCCATCCCATTAGAAGTTGTATTTCCACATCTACTTCTTTTGCAGCCTCTTTGAATTCATATTTCACTTTCTTGTCCTAAGCACAAGCAACAGTGGATATAGGATTTAGCAAATGAGGTTCGGGGCAGGATCGGTATCCAAGTTTGTGTGTGTGTATGAGAAACTGTTATATTTTGAATTTAAAAAAAGTCAATGTCATGATGTCTGATGCTGTGAGTAAGCAGACTCGAAGATGTTCCTATTTGATGTTAACAAGCAAATTATCTATACCTCTCTGCAGGAATTTTCAAGGACAAACCATGTATTCTAGGACTTGTATTTTTGGCCTGTGTATTTTACTGTGGGTTGAGTGAAGATAAATAACTTATGTGTTGTTTTAAACACCCCCCCCCATTGTTATATTTTATAGCCAGAAATAAAATGACTAATCGTGGTATTTTCTTGTTGTCTTTATCTAGCTGTTAATCCAATGCTATTCTTCCCTCAGGGTGACTATTATTTTCCTGGCTGGTACAGCTCAGGTCAATACCTTTGGAGATTCAATAGAGATTGTGGGTAATCTCAGAATTTTCTACATGGTCAGAACCAGTAGCAGAACACCAATGTATGTTTCCCTTTTTCTAATTTCTTCAGCTGGAAGTTACACCTGCAACAATCATAATTTTTGCATAAGTAGGATAGTCTGAGATGTACAAGGAGAGTTTATGCATTATCTGGGAACCTTCCAACCATAAGCTATTTAATGGTTTCAGTGAGGAAAAAAAAAAAAACGAATACAAAGGCAGGAGCAGGAGAGGGAGAGAGAGAGGTTTTAATATTATTGCCCCACTGAGTGAATCCTTTACAGGAATGGAACTCATATGAGAGTAAAGCCTTGAAAAGCTGAGTAAACCAAAAATTAGAGAGCACAACTGAGTTCAACCTTCTGGTAAGAGATGTGAAAGAGAGAGGATAAAATTCTAATGCAAAACATGTACATGCTAAATTGCAGTCATAGGGATAATTCCAGCAAAGGAGGGGAAAAGAGCATTGCTGTTACTTAATGGATAATCTTTGGAATTGCCATGAAAATAAGAAATACTGGAATTTTATCTTTGAATGGTTTTGACTAAAGCTAGTTACTCTAAGACAAGATGAAAACAATTGTAATAGATATGCTATTTATAGAGAAATTTATAGTTAAAGTATAAATATTCCTATTATTCCATTTGTACTGGAGAAGTAAAACAGTGTATTAAGTCTGATTTGCATTACTTTTTCATGTATATATTGTACGTAGTTGATGTATGAAAACCTTTTGCTTGAACTGTATAGCCCACCAATTTAATGTTCATATATTTCTGAATATGTTTCTATTGAATAAAGTGAACCATAAGGGAACCTCCTAATTTTAATACTAGTAAAATTGTGTAGTTATTGAACCAACCAATGTTTGGGAAGCCTAACAAAAAAGAAAAACCTTCCTCACTATTGAAATCCCTTGAGTTAAAATTCTATTCATGATTACTAAAACTGTAACCTTCATTCCTCAGATATTATCTCCTGGTTATTTTCCCTGTAGCTTTTATAATAAATATTGGAGTATTTTTTATTTGCAATTCTTAGTAAATTTCATTTGCATACACAGAATTATTACCATTAACAATAACAACAAATCTGAAAGTAATATGTGAAGAGCTTATGAGCTTGATCTTGAGTGAAGTCAATGAGAAAACTGCCTTTTAGTTCAATTAAAATAGACTTGGGCACTAGATCAGTTGCATTTTAATTCAGTCTTCATGTTTTGCTCACTATTAACTCAGTGGCTACATATTTACCCTTAGTGCTAGGATGATATTAAGCCATTTTTCTTTTTATCTCATCCTTCATAGGGAAGGAACTGAGGTATTTCTTCTCTTTCCTACCCAGTCATCTCCCCCACCTCATCCTGAGGGTGCAGCTAGAAGGAGATGCTACTGTAAGTTGTCCCTCTCCCTTCTCCTCTTTAGTACTACCCCAAGCTTCTCAGTCTTCCTCTCCTGCTCCCCGCCCGCCTCCGGCCAAATTGGGCACA
This sequence comes from Eretmochelys imbricata, assembly GCF_965152235.1. NCBI lineage: Eukaryota > Metazoa > Chordata > Testudines > Cheloniidae > Eretmochelys > Eretmochelys imbricata. The sequence continues at coordinate 41,125,073 of NC_135575.1, read as the reverse complement.
TTCCTTGCCTGTTGTTTTCACCTATGAAGATCACGCCCCAGCCAATTTATGCTCAGCTTAGATCACTCAAAATTTCACAAATGCTACAGAAGGACCAACTACAGTTGGGAGTTGTGCATGAGGGAAGGGTCGTGGGGTGGATTGAACAACTTCCCTTTAATATGCAAAATGAATAGTGTTTCATATGGTAATATGGTACTTCTGATTGAGAGCATGAAATTAAATCAACACTCTAATTTAACTCCTGAAGAATATGGGCTGTAACCACCTGCACCTTGAGTCAGCTAAGCCGCATGCAGGGTTTGACCTATAACGGATAAGTAGATTTCTGTTACTGATGAGCATTAAGCATTAATCTGTTACTGATGAGCACTGGTACATTAGTCGCATTCACAGAGACAAAGTTAGTGTACTGCATACTACAAAAACAGCACCAGTTTAAATGTGAAGTGGAAATGTTTTAATGAAAGGGAAAGGGTTAAACTGAATGCTTAAAAAAAATCATAGAAAATGAGTGGAATCAATAGGCTGATCATGTGCTTGTCTTCCCTCAAGCGCCACACAGTAAAGTGAATAGCAATTAAGAAAACTCATAGGCAAGTGTCCTCAGTAAACTTTCTCAAGCTTCAGTTATTTTCAGTTACTGTTTAGAGAATCCCAGGTGGCTGGCACAGAAACGTGAGTGAAGTTATCCACTAATAAATCATGGAGAAACACTAAGGGACTGTGCATGTGTGCAAAAGCAGCATTTTTTTTTTTAAAAAAACAGTGCATGGTAACCAGTATATGTTTAAATAATTGCATAGCACAAAGAATGGAAATACAATTAAATATCTCTCCATATGTTATAAGGCACAAGGCAAAGCCAAGTAACCTTAGGTTATCTTTCCTCGATGTTTGTTTGTCACAGCAAGACTTGAGTATTGTTGCTCAGATCTCTCAGATGAGGGTAACATAACAGTTATTGATTCAAATTCTAATAGAACTTTATTTGCATTGATACAGGCTAGTGAACCACTTCTTAGGATATCAAAATGAGTCCAAATTTATCAAACTATTTTCCTCCTTTAATTTATATAGGTTTCCTCCTGCTCACTTCCACATGGTTCAGTTTTAACACACAGAATTTTCTACACAAAGAAAAGATATATATGAAGAACCCTTTAAAGTATGGAATTGCACAACCAGAATAGTATATGGTATCACAAGACACTACACATGCATATCTACGGTAGTAGTAAATACTGCGTTATAAACTCATAGAAGCAAAAGTCTGGAACCTTAACGGTGGAAATAGGGCTCTATAATATTGTATACTTTGCCGAGCAGAATGTAATAATTCAATTAAAACCTCTATCCAAACACACACGTGCCGGGGGGCAGAGTCAAGATTATATGTACAACCTTGACCTCTGAGTACTAACTGATATATTTTTGTTTCAATTTTTTAAACAGACTTTTTGGAATGGCTGTTGTCATCGCTACCTATGATGAAAGATCTGCCCAGGGCACAGACTAAGTAGTGGAGTAGTAGTATTCGCTCTGCTGCGTTAGAGAACTAAAGAAGGATGTAGCCAAAATATCCATTGTAACTGTCATAAATATAGAGGGAAGGGTAAACCCCTTTGAAATCCCTCCTGGCCAGGGGAAAGCTCCTCTCACCTGTAAAGGGTTAAGAAGCTAAAGGTAACCTCGCTGGCACCTGACCAAAATGACCAATGAGGAGACAAGATACTTTCAAAAGCTGGGAGGAGGGAGAGAAACAAAGGGTCTGTGTCTGTCTATATGCTGGTCTTGGTCGGGGATAGACCAGGAATGGAGTCTTAGAACTTTTAGTAAGTAATCTAGCTAGGTATGTGTTAGATTATGATTTCTTTAAATGGCTGAGAAAAGAATTGTGCTGAATAGAATAACTATTTCTGTCTGTGTATCTTTTTTGTAACTTAAGGTTTTGCCTAGAGGGGTTCTCTATGTTTTTGAATCTAATTACCCTGTAAGATATCTACCATCCTGATTTTACAGGGGGGATTTCTTTATTTCTATTTACTTCTATTTTTTATTAAAAGTCTTCTTGTAAAAAACTGAATGCTTTTTCATTGTTCTCAGATCCAAGGGTTTGGGTCTGTGGTCACCTATGCAAATTGGTGAGGCTTTTTATCCAACATTTCCCAGGAAAGGGGGGGTGCAAGTGTTGGGAGGATTGTTCATTGTTCTTAAGATCCAAGGGTCTGGGTCTGTAGTCACCTAGGCAAATTGGTGAGGCTTTTTACCAAACCTTGTCCAGGAAGTGGGGTGCAAGGTTTTGGGAAGTATTTTGGGGGGAAAGACGCGTCCAAACAGCTCTTCCCCAGTAACCAGTATTAGTTTGGTGGTGGTAGCGGCCAGTCCAAGGACAACGGGGGGAATATTTTGTACCTTGGGGAAGTTTTGACCTAAGCTGGTAAAGATAAGCTTAGGAGGTTTTTCATGCAGGTCCCCACATCTGTACCCTAGAGTTCAGAGTGGGGGAGGAACCTTGACAGTACCCAAAGGCTACCAAAGCAGCAGTAACTCTCTGAAACTCATATTTGGGGTTGGAAAAGAATTTCCCCAGGTCAGATTGGCCGAGACCCTGGGCTGGGGTGGGCGGGTTCACCTTCCTCTGCTGCATGGGGCACTGGTCACTTGCAGGTTTAAACTAGTGTAAATGGTGGAGTGTCTGGAACTTAAAATCTTTAAACCACGATTTGAGGATGTTAGTAACTCAGCCAGATATTAAGGGTCTAGTACAGGAGTGGGTGGGTGAGGCTCTGTGGCCTGCAATGTGCAGGTGGTCAGACTAGATGATCATGATGGTCCCTTCTGACCTTAAAGCCTATGAGTCTATGAAAACAATTTCTTTTCATGCTGTTTAAGTCCACACCCTTACCTCACTGTTTAAGGCTATGGGGATTTGGCCCTATGTCTTGAAACTGAGCAAATACCCATTTATTCTTCAGAGAAGCTGGGGTTTGGGCTGGAAGACGCAGTATTATCAATCTAAAGGTTTTGGTTAATAAAACCTGATCCAGACCACCGTCCCACCAAAAATTATGTTTCTTTTTTTTTTTTTTTTTTTTTTTTTTTAAATGTAGGGCTTTTTACTTGGCTTCTGGTTCCTGAATCTTTAGGTTGCACTCAGGTTTCAAGCTTTCCTCCTCAATCACAAGTTTAAAAAAAATTAAGTGAAAGTTAAGATTCTCAAGCAACATCTTGATTCCAACAGCTGGGGCTATGAGGAAAATAGCCAATATCGCAAGACTCATAATGAAATCATGACAGTTGGCAACACAAAAGAATGTAAAGAAGGAACTTATATAGCTAGATAAAGGAAAGTTTTCCAGTGTCCACTAAATTACATAGATAGAAAAGTGTATGGTTATCAGCAAAATATGTCACCACTTTATATTGCACCTGTATAACAAAAATATATCTGCCGCTATTCCTTTGATGAATGTGATGAGATGCTGATGAGATATAACAAAAGAAAAGGTGCTGTTCAGTGATAGGCATATCAAGATTACAGATGGGTCAATCAGTGCATACAAAATAAGAATCAACATGGATCTTCACTCAGAAAAATCAAACCGGACTGAACACTTCTTGAGGCCTGGAAAAGTTTAGATAACCTTTTGACAAGTCTTTGCACTTCTTGCTTTTGGCTGCAATTTGAAGTGAAAGTAACAGAATTTCATAGAGCAGGGAATTTTTCTGATATTTTTGAACTACCTGGAACAGGAAGTCTCATAAGAAAAACCTGTCTCAGGAAACATCCTGTCAGCTCTCCAAACCAAAAGAAGCCTGCCCAAATTTGGCTAAACATTGTGGATGCTGAGGTTTGGTTGTATTATGGGCAGTGGGGAGGATAAAAGGCAGCTTCTAGTCATCTTTGTACCTTCCACATCCTAATCTGCTTTGGGGACTGGCTGTAGAGGGGAAAGATACATGAACTAGATTCGATGCTTAAAAAAACTAACACCTAAAATGTTCTGAATAAAAGTCCTATAGAATTTAATGAAGATAAAATCTATAGGGTTCTACAGAAATGTAGTAAGGTTCTGCAGAAACTACTCTAAAAACCACTACAACATTTAATAATGAGATCCTTCCACAGGTTTTAGACAATTCTACAGAATTTTGCTGCTGGGATATAATGCTCTTTTACTCAAACATTTTCAAACTAGGGCCTCCTCCTTTGTTCCAGACCTCCCACTTCATTAAGCTGGGATTTAGCCACAACACCGCACTCATTTGGCAGCACAGGAAGGCAGACTAGTCATGAATCCCTGACACCTGTTCATGACCCCCAGGTTGAAAACTCTATTAAATCCTATTTGACTGATCACAAAAACCTATACAAAAAGATATTTCCTATTAAATTCTATAGGGCTTTTCCATATGGGAAGGACAAACTAAATACATAAAAGGTTTTCCCGAGACTTGCTTCGGACACTCATCACTCTCAAGTAATGTGCCACTCTGAGGAAGTGAAACCTTTAAGCCCCACCACACATGCAAAAAGGAGTACTTGTGGCAGTTAGAGACTAACAAATTTATTAGAGCATAAGATTATCTTCTTATTATATGTTCCATTCTACGCATCCGATGAAGTGAGCTGTAGCCCAAGAAAGCTTATGCTCCAATAAATTGGTTAGTCTCTAAGGTGCCAGTAGTATTCCTGTTCTTTTTGTGGATACAGACTAACATGGCTACTACTCTGAAACCACACATGCAAGTGTTTGTTCATGCCACTTATTTTACAGGGGAAAAAAGCTCAAAAATATTTTAGAGTGTTCTACAATTGTTTTATTAGTTTTCCTCATACATCTGTCTATAAAGCAAGGCTACCTTAATGACTTGAATCTGGGAATAAAGGCACATTTGCCCTCATACACTTGGTAGATATTTTTAATAGAGAATTTAAAAGTTGAATCAATTTCTGTGGTTTTAATGCCTTGATATTATAAAAGCACTTACTTCTATTATCACCACATTATAGTAATTCAAATAAGCTATGGAATTCTCAGCATAATAGCAAATGACAGTACACAGATTATATTTTCCTGTGCTGTAAAGCTGCTTTACATTGCCAGCTTGATTTGGCTCAACCAGCCTAGGGAGAATCATCCTAGGGTAAAGGTAGTGTGGAGCACAGATAGGGGTGCTTATGCCACTCACTCCCACTGTTAGCATAGAAGGAAAAGGTCCTACACTATGCTGATATTTGGCTTTATTTTTCATCCCTGGTGGCAGCTAAGAGTAAATTAGAGCCATCCTCGGGCTGCTGTAACATGGTGCACGGGGGCTGGCTCTGAACAACAAAACAGCCACAGGATCAGAGGGGAAGGATTAGCTTCTAGCGCCCTTCTCATGCATACTTCTTTTCTGTACTCTGTGAAATTTAGCTGCACTCCAAGAACTGTCCCTATGTGTTAAAAATAATACTTTAACAACACAGCAGAGGGCAATCACAGACAGGCTACTATCTGGAAACATACATGAAGATGCAAAATAACTTACTCAGTAAACCTGGACATTTAATAATGTAAAGTTGTTACCATTAAGCAGAAAAGTGAACTGACAAGAATGCACACAAAAGTTATCAGATACCTGAGCACAATCTATGTCTAACTCACCCAGTGCAGATCTAGTCTATGCAACCCCCCCACCCAATTCTATGTTAATGCAATGTTAACCTAGAGATTTAAAATAAATTCAACATTTTAAACGATTGAAGTTCACACAACAACCTTAAAACTACATGCTATGTCTCTTCTGTGCACAAAGATACTGTCCTGCATCTTTTTCCCTTATGTACCAGAATGAGGTCTTTTTATTAGGGCTGTCAATTAATCACAAGATTAACTAAAGAAATGTATTGAGGTTAATCACACTGTTAAACAATAGAATACCAATTGAAATTTATTAAATATTTTTGGCTGTTCTTCTACATTTTCAAATATATCGATTACTATTACAACACAGAATACAAAATGTACATTGCTCACTTTATATTATTTTTATAACAAATATTTGCACTGCAAAAATGATAAACGTAAGAAATAGTATTTTTCAATTCACCTCATACAAGTACTATAGTGCAATCTCTTTATCATGAAAGTGTAACTTACAAATGTAGATTTTTTTTGTTACATACCTGCACTCAAAAACAAAACAATGTAAAATTTTAGAGCCTACAAGTCTACTCAGTCCTACTTCTTGTTCAGCCAATCATTAGACAAACAAGTTTATTTACATTTACGGGAGATACTGCTGCCTGCTTCTTATTTACAATGTCACCTGAAAGCGAGACCAGGCATTTGCATGACACTTTTGTAGCTGGCGTTGCAAGGTATTTACATGCCAGATATGCTAAACATTCGCATGCCCTTTCATGCTTCGGCCACCATTCCAGAGGACATGCTTGCGTGCAATGATGCTCGTTAAAAAAAAAATAAGTTAATTAAATTTGTGACTGAACTCCTTGGGGGAGAATTGTATGTCTCCTGTTCTGTTTTACCTGCATTCTGCCATGTTATCTCATGTTATAGCAGTCTCAGGTGATGAACCAGCACATGTTTGTTTTAAGAACACTTTCACTGCAGATTTGACAAAACATAAAGAAGCTATCAATGTGAGATTTCTAAAAATAGCTGCAGCACTGGACCCAAGTTTTAAGAATCAGAAGTGCCATCCAAAATCTGAGAGGGATGAGGCGTGGTGCATGCTTTCAAAAGTCTTAAAAGAGCAACACTCAGATGCGGAAACTACAGAACTCAAACCACCAAAAAAGAAAATCAACCTTCTGCTGGGGGCATCTGACTCAGATGATGAAAATGAACATGTGTCGGTCCACTCTGCTTTGGGTCGTTATCGAGCAGAACCCATCATCAGCATGGACACATGTCCTCTGGAATGATGGTTGAAGCATGAAGGGACATACTTATCTCTAGTGCATCTGGCATGTAAATATCTTGCAACGCTGGCTACAACAGTGCCATGTGAATGCCTGTTCTCACTTTCAGGTGACATTGTAAACAAGAAGCGGGCAGTTTTATCTCCTGCAAATTTTAACCAAACTTGTTTGTCTGAGCGCTTGGCTGAAGTAGGAGTGGGTGGACTTGTAGGCGCTAAAGTTTTCATTGTTTTATTTTTTAATGCAGTTATTTTTATACATAATTCTACATTTGTAAATTCAACTTTCATGATAAAGAGATGGCACTACAGTACTTGTATTAGGCGAATTGAAAAATACTATTTCTTTTGTTTTTTACAGTGCAAATATTTGTAATAAAAATGAATATAAAGTGAGCACTGTACACTTTATATTCTGTGTTTAATTGAAATCAATATATTTGAAAAAATGTAGAAAACACCCACAAATATTTAAATAAATGGTATTCTATTATTATTTAACAGTGTGCTTAATCACAATTAATTTTTTTAATCGCTTGACAGCCCTACTCTTTATACCTGCTCCCCTTACAAATAGGCTCCTCTAGACTGTAGGGGGCACTGCCCCTGCTGTTGTAAAATATAGCTCAGTTGAAATCTACCGAGCAATTACAAGTTACACCTGTTAAGGCTCTGTCTCCCAGTATCTCCCTGCTTTCCCCCCACACCCCTTCTCTCTTTTCCCCAGTGCCCCTCCTACTCTTAATTAAATATACTGTAGTTCTATGCATGCCTTCTACCTCCATTAATCAAAAATACTAGGAGCACCACATTACCAGAGTGCTACTAGGCTGGTTTCCTACAGTGCTACAAATAGCCTCATTCCAATATCTGGCCACTATTATTTGAACCTCCACTCCTCTGGTTAAGTGTAGAGTGGAAAAATGAGATAAGCTCACACAAAATTCCTTCCAGCAGAGCTACCCTCAGCAGCAAAGAGGTTATAATTCGAGCGAATTTATGCAGCAGGAATTTTGTGCCAGATATAAAGCGATGTGCTATTGCATGTAGGTATACAGTATAGGAATTCAATATTACATTTATTATTAAGGAAAAACCAGTACTGAGTCCTCATATTTTTAAGGAACACACAACACTTTACAGGACAACAGAGAACTGCCTGGACCAAAGATGCATGTACAATCATAGCAGTAAGATATAAATCAGCATGCGTCTCATACTCTAGACTCTAAGGGTCACATTTGTCTCTAATAAAAGTTTTACACTGGAGTAATTCCAATAATTATAATGCAGTTACTCCTGATTTACACCAGCATGAACAAGATCCAACTGTACTAATTTTGTCCGGTTCTTAAATACAGCAGTGTACACAGAATGACAGATTTCAAATTACCTGAGTTACTGCTGTCTTTGGAAGTTTGCTTTTTACAAAAACCTTCAGAGTAAATAAATTCAGCCTAATTTTACTTCAGAGTTGTCACTGCCTTAACCCTACTGTCTGATGACTTAGTCACCCGAGAGATTAACTAATTAAAAAAATCAGACAGGCATTGATTTGTTCCTTTTAAGACTGCTTTTATTCCTGAATTTCATAAAACGGATATTTAAATATCAAAGTACAAACTTGCCCATCATAACATCCATACATTGTCTCAACTTTCAAAAGGACTATCTGGAAAGTCCAACAGGGAAAAACCCAAGCCAGAAATTGAGATCAGCGTCCAAATATCCCCAGAATTGGAGATGATTTAGATCCTGTGTTCTGGTTTGGGCTCATTTGCTTCTGTCTTCTGCTTTGTCAGGCTGGTCTTCCAACTAGAAATAGCCAGCATATTGCTGCTTCTCTGAGACATGTGATTTTTCAAATGTCTTCATAGGAAAGCTGTCCTCCCTTGACTATCACTAAAAAAAAGAGGGGCAGACTTCAGAATTGTGTTAGGTAGAGGAAGCATTGTGTGCCTTAATTGTGTCTTTGGACTGATCTCCTGGGAGTTTCCGAGGGAGAATTCTGGGGATTCTCCCTAGAATTCTTCACAGGAGAGTTGTAAACTCCAGGCTACAAGATTTGGATCCTGATTCAGAACTGAATTTCCCCAAAGGTTGGTCTTGTTCAAATCTGGAGTTTTTCTTCAGGCCCATCCAACTCTCCTTACAATGTTTTTATTATACTACTTGTAATTTTATTTTTTTCCCTTTTAAGCCTTTCTGTTTAGCTTGATTTAGGATCGTTGAGCCTGAGCAGCTATATGCAATAAAACAATGTGACTGTTGTCCTTGACTAAACTGATCATCAAACAACAATAAAGTGGATACATGTATTTGAACTCAGATTACATAATACAATCCCTATATTTTTCACTAGGACAGTTGCTAACCCTGGTTAAGTTTTCTTCAGGATTTTATATACATCATCGTGATCTTTCCTTTGTATTTTTTTTTAAATCTATATGGCCAAGTCTTGTTAATCTTTCCTCATAACTCAGACTCTGAAAAAATGATATCTTTATGAGTAATTAAAAAACCTGAATGAATAGCATCCGGTAAAATCAATTTTTCTATGAAGCTGATGAAGTTAGCACTGTTTAACAGTTGTGAAGGTGGATTCAAGGTAAGTGATTATTTAATATTTTAGAATACAGAATACTGATGTACAGCACAAAATGAAAACCTAATAAACTAAAATTGCTACCTATGGTGATCTGAATACAACACCATTTGAGCTTTTTTCTTGATTAAATACATACTTTGAAACAGAGTAAATCACCTATTTTCTAAGATCCTCAAAATTTCATGGATAGTCTAATCAATTACAGAGAGAGGGTTATGCATTGCAAATTTATCCATCCATTGAAGGCTACATGCTTGGAGTTATACCAGAGGTCTACAGTTAAACACATAAGAGATACACAAATGCAAAACAGCTAAATAAGTGACACTTGGCATTCAACATTCTATGTAGATAATGCTCATCACAACTCCCATGCAATTACACACCTCTTTTAGTCTGTCACACATGCTAGAACTCAAAGCTCACCTTAAATCTGTGGTCTCATGTCTGAATTTGTCTCCTACTGTGTAAGTAGAAAGTGGGACCAATTATCACTTTTGGAGTTTTTTTAAAAAGAAGATACTGGAGAAAGGGGGCGGTGGAGGGAAATTTACCCCAAAAGGAAAGTATAAACTTGGAAATACTATCCTGCCAAATCCACAAAAAATTACAATGTGACGAATATGCTAGGTGTGGTTTCAGTAAGACTGGAGGTTCCATATAAGGAAGAGACAACGTTTACCCAAATGTTAAATGGAAAAAACTTATTTACAGTATGACTCCTAGACAATCAGCACACAATATACTGTAACCATTGCAATAATCTCAGATATGAAATATTTCTATTATGCATAATGCAGAGATAATATCAGTAGCAGCTAGTGGCCTCAGAAGAAGCAGGTAAAAACACTACAAATGTGTAAGGGGCGATTATGAGAAAGCGGGCAAGAAATCAAAGAGAAATAACACGTATACATTTTTGAGGTAAATCATAGATGTATGAGAAGATAAGGTGCAGCTGATGCAGATGTTCATACACTTCTTTTACATGGAATAAATTTTCAGAAGTGATGTTGAGTGGCAATTTTTGAGTGCCCAACCTGAGACATGTGAATGCTAATGATTAAATATATTATATATTTTTGTTACTTGGTCTTATTATGAGAAGGTTGGATATATCTTACAAAAAAAGTTGAAGTTATGAGCCATGCATTAGATGGGACAATCACATCTTCTGTTATACATTGTGACAGGGTCAGGCCAGATGGCTACAGGAGAGTAATAGAAGGCAGATATATTAGCTCCAGGTTAAGTAGGTCCCTTTTCCCTAGGTAAGGTAATGGGGAAGGTTCCAGAACAATCAGGAACCTTCTGGAGACAATTAAGACAGAGAGGCTGATTGGCTCCAGGTGTTCTAATCAAGAAGCTGCTAGTATCAATTAAGGCAGGCTAATCAGGGCACCTGGGTTTAAAAAGGAGCTCACTTCAGTTTGTGGTGCGCGTGTAAGGAGCTGGGAGCAAGAGGTGCTAGGAGCTGAGAGTGAGAACGTGGACTGTTGGAGGACTGTGGAGTACAAGCATTATCAGACACCAGCAGGAAGGTCCTATGGTGATGATAAAGAAGGTCATGGGGAAGTAGCCCAGGGAGTTGTAGTATCGCACAGCTGTTCCAGGAGGCACTCTAGACAGCTGCATTCCACAGGGCCCTGGGCTGGAACCCGGAGTAGAGGGTGGGCCCGGGTTCCCCCCAAATCCTCCCAACTCCTGGTCAGACACAGGAGAAGTTGACCTGGACCGTGGGTTCACAAAAACGGCCAAACTGAGAGCTGCCGTGAAGCTCCAAGGTGAGCAAAACCCGCCAATAAGTGCAAGACCCACCAAGGTAGAGGAGGAACTTTGTCACAACATATTTTGCGATTATAAATTAAACCTAGATTGGTAGATTCCAAAACCAGAAGTGACCATTGTGATCATCTACTCTGACCTCTTGTAAAACAGGCCATAGAACTTCAGTGAAATAATTCCTAAAATGCATCTTTAAGAAAAACACCCCATCTTGATTTAAAAATTGTCAGTGATGAAGAATCCACCTCAACTCTTGATAAATTGTCCCAATGGTCACTTACTGTCACTGTTAAAAATGTGCCCCTTATGTCCAGTCTGAGTTCGTCTAACTTCAACTTCCAGCCATTGGATTGTGTTATACCTTTCTCTGCTAGATTGAAGAGAGCCCATTTTCAAATATTTGTTCTCTGTGTAGGTATTTATAGGCTGTGATCAAATTACCCCTTAACCTTCTCTTTCTTAAATTAAATAGATTAAGCTAACACTATAAGGCAGCTTTTCTAATCCTTTAATCATTCTTATGGCTCTTCTCTGAACTCTCGCCAGTTTATTAATATCTTTCTTGTTTTATGGACAGTAGAACTGGACACAATATTCCAGCAATGGTTGCACAAGTGCCAAATACAGAGGTTAAATAACCTTCTGCTCTTATCTGAGATTCCCATTTATGCATCCCAGGATTACATTAGGTCTTTTGGCCACAGCATCATACTGGGAGCTCACATACAGCTGATTATCCACCACAATCCCCAAATCTTTTTCAGAGGATTCTTTTTGTTCCTAATAAACTTTAAAAACTCCTTATTGTCCTTAAATCTGTTGGCCATAGATTTTTTCCTCGTGTCCCTTTGCTTCCCTTATCACTTTTCTATAAGTCCTAGCTTCTGATTTATATTCATTACTATGAACATCCCCTTTCTTCTGTGTCAACATGCATATATCTTTTATAGTTACCTTCACTTCCCCTCTAAACCAGCTTGGTTTATTCACTAATACAGCCTTCTTCCTCAATTGTGGGATTGTGACTTTTTGAGCATTTAGTAAAGTGTTCTTAAACAGTTCCTAATTATTATTTCCATTTTTCTGATTAAATTCTTCCTTCCAGCTCATTTGGCTTGTAATTGTTTTCAGCTTTGTGAAATTGGCCCTATTAAAGTACAAGTGTGTGTATATATATATAACTGGCTTGGACTTAATTCTGTTTGAACATTATAAATGTGATCAATTAATGATCACTTGTATGTAAGCTACTGTCAGGGTTCCTTCCCCACTCTGAACTCTAGGGTACAGATGTGGGGACCTACATGAAAGACCCCCTAAGCTTTTTCTTACCAGCTTAGGTTAAAAACTTCCCCAAGGTACAAACTTTGCCTTGTCCTTGAACCCTATGCTGCCACCACCAAGCATGTTAAACAAAAGAACAAGGAAAAAGCCCACTTGGAGATGTCTTCCCCCAAAATATCCCCCCAAGCCCTACACCCCCTTTCCTGGGGAAGGCTTGATAAGAATCCTAACCAATTTGTACAGGTGAACACAGACTCAAACCCTTGGATCTTAAGAACAATGAAAAAGCAATCAGGTTCTTAAAAGAAGAATTTTAATTAAAGAAAACGTAAAAGAATCACCTCTGTAAAATCAGGATGGTAAATACCTTACAGGGTAATCAGATTGAAAACATAGAGAATACCTCTAGGCAAAACCTTAAATTACAAAAAGACCCAAAACAGGAATATACATCCCATTCAGCACAGTGTATTTTACCAGCCATTAAACAAAAGAAATTGAATGCATTTCTCGCTAGATTACTTACTAAGTTTACAGAAGTTCTGAGTCTGCATTCCTGATCTGTTCCCGGCAAAAGCATCACATAGACAGACAGACCCTTTGTTCCCTCCCACTCCAGCTTTGAAAGTATCTTGTCTCCATATTGGTTATTTTGGTCAGGTGTCAGCGAGGTTATCTTAGCTTTTTAACCCTTTACAGATGAAAGGGGTTTGCCTCTGGCCAGGAGGGATTTTATAGCACTGTATACAGAAAGATGGTTACCCTTCCCTTTATTTGTATGACAGCTACCATTATTTTTTAGCTCTGTGATCCATTCCTCTTTTAATGTCAAGATTAGGTCTAACATAGAAACCCCAGCCCCCACCCATGTTGGATGATATACTTTTTTTGAGTTAGGAAATCATCGTGTATAAATGTCCCAGAATGTTTTAATACTGGCAGCATGAGACCTCCAGCATATGTCACTCAAATTGAAGTTCAGTGTGAATATGCGGATATTTTCCCCTACACATTACAGATAGATGCCTAAGGAGCTGTTCATCCTGTTCCTAGTGTGATTTGGTGGTCTGTCATCTAGTACTGCATCTTTAGCTTTTCTATTAACATACTGATTCTTAAGCATTCAAAATCATTTTCTTCATGTTTTCTTTCCCGTGTGAAGCCAGAAGGGACTTCCTATGCATAAAGTTGGTGGCTTTGCTGGAAGAAAAGATTTTTGGATTGGAGGGGCAAGTAGAAATGCGACTGAGAATCAGAGAAGCTAAGGAGTTCTTAGATATTTGAGTTTGGGAAACATGAGTACAAGGAAAAACAATTCAAGGAAAAAAGGAGCTCTTCACCAAGGAGTCGGAGAGGATGCCTGGCAGTTCATATCCACCAGTATTATCCAGGGTTTTCAGAACTCAAAGCAGCGGTAACTGAAATGTTTCACTCCAGGCAGTGTCAGGAATAAATCAATCGGAACACAGTGCTTCCAGCTGATGAAAAATTGATACAAGTAAGTGTGCTCTTATCTAAATCTACATTTTATTAGATTTGAGCATACACAGACATAAGCAATAGGTTTAGAACATCCCAAAGAATTGCCTAGAATCTGAGATGGTATTGAGTAATTAGCAGCACATCAGCAATGGGCAGTCATTTCCCCACTGGGGAATACTGTGTCAGGAAAAAGACACTTAGGATAGCTTCAGAGAATCGCTCCAAAGTATATTCTATTATCTAGTCTTTTTATAACTAACTTTTACAAAACACACACTTCTCCTAACATCAACAAACTACTTATCAACAAAACACTCCTTACAATCTCAGTCAACAACCTTCTATATCAAAGGTGCCCAAACTCAAGGTCTCCATTCACATATTTTCTTTCAGTCTCAATTTGTTGACTCTTTTCTCCCCTCCTCCCATTCAGATTAACAGAAATTGCAAGCCTGCAGCTAGCATTTGACCTTGCCTCCAGAGGCCCTACTTATTCAAACTAACCCTTACATAGATGGTGTTCCATTTTATTAATTCATGGTGGCTGAATGTGTACAATATGGTTGCAATTAGCTTGATCATATTCTGGGGTAACATTGCCCCCGATTCCAGGGAAACAAGAGATCACATCAACATTTTTCATGCCCGGAGACAGAGGAGGATGGGCAGACTGTGGCAACCAGACAGGTGAGGTCTCAGAGGAATTGCACATAGCTAGAAGTTGTTAATCAATATCAGATCCTCACAACATGGAAACTGTTTAAGATACCTCTCAAGATCCAGCTGATCCAAGGGAATGGAGAGATATGTGGGACACACCTGTGGATGGCAGCTTGGCTACACCTGTAGGAAAAGCAAGTTTGCCCAGAAAGAGTTCTCCAGCAGTCCAAGGAAGGCAGATGATCCTTGTTGAGGATTCAATACTCAGAAGAATTGAAAAGACATTCTGCAATGGACAAGCAGACAACATGACAGTGTAGTGTCTTCCCAGAATCAAGGTATGAGATGTCACACTAAGATTGGATAGACTTCTGAAGTCAATTGGCAAAGATCAAAGGTAATAGTTCATATCGGCACTAATTACATTGTATCATGGGCTCTCACACTGATAAGAGGACTTCAGGGAACTTGGAAGTGTACTGAAGAAGAAGAATGCCCAGTCAATCTTCTCAGAGATCTTTTCTGTCCCATGAATGAAGGAAGACAGAAGGCAGAAGATTCTTGAAGTGAATTGCTAGCTAGGTAATTGGAGTATAGGGTTTTAGTTTTGTGGAACATTGGTCCACCTTCTTTGAGGAGAGGGGGCTATATATTTTGGATGACCTTCATCTCAGTAGAAGGGGAATTGACATCGCATGGGACAGGCTGGCATTTAACTAACAACAAAAGCAGAGATATGAGCATTCCATTTAGCATGGAAACAAGATGTTGAGAACAAAATTAATCAAGGAACCAAAGGACATGAAAAAGAAGATATTATTAAAATTGACTACATAGGAATGCTATGAGCCTGGGTAACGAACAAAAGGAATTGGGATTGTTTATTTGTGAATAAAGAGCACAAACTTCCAGTGCATTCAGATTTTGTTTAAGTTCAAACCATTTCTGAATGGAATGGAACTGGTGGAGGTATATATTCTGCTTAAGACTGTCCCCTTTAAGCTGAAACAGTGATGAACTATGAATGCCAGCTCAATAACCCCTCTAGCAAGTCAACGGTACACAAGCATTGAAAGAAAGAAAGGAGAGGTAAAATGATGAAATGGGTTATCAATGTACAGAGGTTTGGAGATAGGGAATTACATTAATGGTGACTGAGCTGGTTATGTTGTGGGAAAACTAAGGTGATCTCCAAGATCAGGAAGTAACAACGAGAAAAAAATGGCTGGAGGGAACAAGAGGTATGAAGGACCTTTAGATAGACCTAAAATGATCACTGGGATACTGCATGCTTGAATCAGTGTCTGAAAATATTTAGGTATATCTAAAAAGAAATCATGTAATATATTGCATAGGGAATTGTGGTGACAATGCATCATCACTTAATGAATACACCATGCATCGAGTCACCATCTGAAACTCTCATGGAAAGCTTGGTGTGGACTATTTTCTTCCAAACAAACTTCATTTGTGTTTGGCCATATTTGAATTCTACCCAAGGAATTCATTATGCTGTATTGATTTATTGATACAAGATCTAATTTGCATGTGTAAATTAGCAGCAAGAACATTTCCCATCACTTTGCTATATGTCTGGATTGACTGTTTACTTAATTTCTTTCTGCACAGCTCTGGGTTTTACAAGATGCATTAGCAACCAGAAATGTCATCTCAGCTTTAGTTACATGTTGTATATACTTTACAAAAAGGTGAAGCAATATAAAACTTAAATTTATGTGAATTAGAATTTGCAACCAGTCTTGAGGTTTTCAAAATAGAGGTATCTATCTTTCAGAGTACTTGACTACCCCTCCACCTGAGAGGCACTAGAAAAACTTATCTCAATCTTAAATTTTCATTAAGAAGGTATTTTTTGTCAACTGATATTATTTTCTTAGAATTGTCTCACACATGATAATTTTAATGCTCTATCTTTTTGGGAGGTGGGCAATAAAATATACTTGAATTAAGATCATTCATTTCTTTTATGGCCCCTTTTTAAAAAAAGAATTGGACATTTGGACACTTTCTAAATTCAAACTAAATGGGGTGGAACCAAGAAATAGTGTCTAAACGAAACTTAATAATCTTGTACTGAATCACTTTATCAAATGTGGAGTTTCAGATATTACAACAAATTTAGTTACAATAAATACAAGATGGCTACAGTACTAAACTAATACTGTAACATTATAAGCAACTTTTGAGATGTTTATGCATAGAGATATGATAATTAACTTTTTCAACTGAGTTTGATTCAGAATAAGTTTAACCCCCAAAGTAGCAAATTATATATAGCTCTGAAGGACATTTATTAGTCTTTGAAACAAACAATTAATGTACGAGAGAAGAGAATAGGGGCACATTCGTTGCTAAGTCAGGAAGAATACAAAAGTACAGGAACTCAATGAAACCTTAGGACAGAACTATAGTATCTGAGCAGATGCTTATACCCATGACAATGAGAAAAATTTTGCTCTCTCATGTTTGGAAATTGTCTTATGATCAATGGGCATAGCACCCACGCGATAGAGTGGAAGAACTGGCTTGTGTGTAAGGCATAGACTCTCTATGTGACCATGGGAAAGTCACTGAGGGCCAATTTTTTAAAAAGTATTTAGGCACTCAAAGGTAAAACAAGCACCTAGTGAGATATTCAGAAGTGCCAAACTCCCACTGGGAGCTAGGCACCTGGTGCTTTTGAAAATCCTATTATGCACCTATAGGCACCTGAATACTCTGAACAATCTCTTTTTGACTTGACAGCAGCTAGGCAGACTAGAAAGACTGACGACTTGTCTTCACTACTGTGCTATATCGGTGCCACTGGATCAATGTGGTGGCACCGATGTAGTGCATCTAGTGAAGACGTGCTATGTTGACGGGAGTGCTCTCCCGCCAACATAGTGTGGTGTAGAAACCACTTAAAAGTCAATGTAACTTACGTCGCTCAGGGGAGTGATTTTTTTTCACACCCCTGAGCGATGTAAGTTACATCGACTTAAGCAGTAGACAAGTGTAGACAAGCCCTGAGTCAGTAATCTCAGGGAGACCTCTGCCTTGACATCAAGCTAGCCAACTAGAAGTGCTGAACAAATGATCCTCATGGAAGCTTGAATGTTGATAAGAATCCTACACGTTCATGCTTTCAAATGAGTGACCTCAGAATGGCCTGCCCCTCAAGAGCCGATGAGCAAGACAAGTGTTGAGTTAGTGATATCAGAGAGATGAGGGGCTTGACAGCAGCCCAACAATTCAAAGTTGCTGAGCAGCTGTAAAAAGAGGAGCTGTGGGAGGCAGGTCCCGCTCCTCTGATAAAAGCAGAGGGAAAACTACCCTCCTTTCTCTGTTCTAGGCTTGGGGAAGCTTAGCCAGAATTATACTGAAAGGCTACTATCAGTATAGCCAATTGTAGCCTTTTTGTTCTCTGAAGTGTTTAAATCCCTCCCCTTTAAAGAATCAGCATTTTAAAATGTGTGTCCATGGGGGATTTTTTGGTTGAGGAGATGATGAAGAATGTGAAAATTCACAATGGTTTGTGCCTGGTATTATATCTGGAGGATTGAAGCAAATCAACAGCTTGTCTTTGGCTCTGTTTTTCACAGAATACACAGTAAGATAAATATCACAGCATGGAATTTTGAAACAGAAATCCTAGTTATGGCAATCACAAGATATCTGTCAAAAAAATCTCACACTAACTGGCATTAAGAAAAGGAGTACTTGTGGCACCTTAGAGACTAACCAATTTATTTGAGCATGAGCTTTCGTGAGCTACAGCTCACTTCATCGGATGCATACCATAAAAAGACTTTAAAGGTTTAAGAACATTGTTGCAACTTACTGACTCCCATAAATTTGGGGGCTTTGTGATAGATGCTCTAAACTGAAATAGGAACAATATCCTTAATCATTCACTGCCCTCGTAAATCATTATTGGGACAGCATTTTTACAAACTCCACTAGATTGAAATAAATACATGGTATGGCTAAGAAGCAAACTTCTAGTGAGAATCTTCATTCTTTATATATTCTTTACTATATTTAAATGAACTGAGATACCTGCTTTACTCTCAGCCACTCTTGTAAGAGTGGACAGAAGATGGATAAAATGTTCCCATATCTGGGAATGTCTTTCAATTGTTTGGATGAGTATTTGCCCAAATTCCTAGTAGTTAGGATTGGCATCATCTATTCCTGACCCAACACCTAGTCAATGTGAAAATTTTGCATTAACTTGACATTAACTATTTTTCATCACTGCTATTGTATTACTGTAGTACATAGGAGCCCTAATCATAAACCAGGATTCCCATTGTGTTAGGTACTGTACAAACTGAACAAGAAGACCATCACTGCCCCAGAAGTTTGCAATCCAAGTATAAGACAATAGAGAACAGATTACTAGACAGAGAGACAAGCAGTATTGGTTAGCCTGACTACAGCATTCCAGCTGTCTAACTGTATTCAAGGGTTTTTTTTGTAAATATTACAACAAAATACATTTTGGTTTTTTTGTAAACATTACAACAACCTTTTAAGAAGGTATTTGAAGGAGAACAAGGAAGTGGCTTTGCAGAGGTTTACAGGGAGCTGCTCCCAAGTGTGAAGGGCAGCATGGGAGAAAGCATGAAGGTGCTTGTATGAAAATATACAAGTGGGCAAAGCAGGTTGGCACCATGGGACTATCAGAAGCAGATGTCAACCTTTCAATACTACAGGTTTCAGAGTGGTAGCCATGTTAGTCTGTATCAGCAAAAAGAACGAGGAGTACCATCATAGGACCTAATCACATCAGCCACACCATCAGGGGCTCGTTCACCTGCACATCTACCAATGTGATATATGCCATCATGTGCCAGCAATGCCCCTCTGTCATGTACATTGGCCAAACTGGACAGTCTCTACACAAAAGAATAAATGGACACAAATCAGACGTCAAGAATTATAACATTCAAAAAACAGTCAGAGAATACTTCAACCTCCCTGGACTCTCAATTACAGACCTAAAAGTCACAATTCTTCAACAAAAAAACTTCAAAAACAGACTCCAACAAGAAACTACAGAATTGGAATTAATTTGCAAACTGGACACCATTAAATTAGGCTTGAATAAAGACTGGGAGTGGATGGGTCATTACCTAAACTAAAAACTATTTCCCCATGCTAATTTTTCCCCTACTGTTACTCACACCTTCTTGTCAACTGTTTGAAATGGGCCATCTTGATTATCACTACAAACGTTTTTATTTCTCTTGCTGATAATAGCCCACCTTAACTGATGAGTCTCATTAGAGTTGGTATGGCAACCCCCATTTTTTCCATGTTCTCTATCTATCTATCTATCTATCTATCTACTGTATTTTCCACTGCATGCATCTGATGAAGTGGGTTTTAGCCCACGAAATCTTATGTCCAAATAAATGTGTTAGTCTCTAAGGTGCCACAAGTACGCATCATTCTTTTTTCAATACTGAGTGAGAGATAACAGTTAGGGAAGGGATAGGCCATGAAGGACCTTGAAGTAAAGGCAAGTAACTTATGTGCAATGCACTAAGAAGAAGGCGCCAATGGAGAGATGCAGAGGGGATGATGGTCAAATTTTTGGGTTAGCAGAATGATTCATTTGAACTAGTATTCTGAATGAAAAAGAGACTGGGTAGTTTGCATTTGTTAAGGCTAAAGAAAAGGATGTTGCAGTAATTGAGACATGAGATGAAACCCCACAGACTCTTTCCTACTTAAGTGAACTCTAAACACAGGGGATACAGCCACGTATAGAGCCACAAAGTCCAACAGAATTTTAACTACATTGACAAAATGGGATGTATGGTATAATCACACAATTAAACATACAGAGATACATTTTCCCTGTAGGCTCCTCCCTGTGTGGTTGATGCAAATTATGCCTTGACTCCCAGTACTCATTGCTAAATAGGCATTTTACATACAAACTACATGAGTTAGGACCTATTCAGATGTGTCAGAATGGAAATGACAAATCCCAAGCCATCAGTTTCACTAAGTGTGTTGTGATGCTAGGAAATCCTTTCCCAGGTCAGAAGAAGAGCTCTGTGTGGCTTGATAGCTTGTTTCTCGCACCAACAGAAGTTGGTCCAATAAAATATATTACCTCACACATCTTGTCTCTCTGAAACCACAAAACATGATATTAATCATTTAGCTTCATCAATGGGTATTAGCCAAGAGGTCAGGGATACAACCCCATGTTCTGCCTGCCAGAAGGTGTGACTGGACCATAGGGAATGGATCACTTGATAAGTTGCTCTGGTCTGTTCATTTCTTCTGAAGCATCTGGCTCTGGCCTCTGGTGGAAGACAGGATACAGAGCTAGATGGACCATTGATCTGACCCAATATGGCCATTCTTATGTTCTTATGAGCTTGGCATATGGATTGCATGCTGTACTGGTAAGTAAATCATTTATTTTGGATGAGGAAGGATCTGCAGATTAACGCATGACCTCCAGGGCCTAATAGGCGATTAAAGTAATGCCAATGCACACAGTTTTCTCTATGATCCTTCTTGTGCCAAGCAATCATGAGAGAAGAGGACTTGACACTAGCGACAAACGATCATTGAACTAGTGTGATGCAAATGAAGGTTTCAAAGAACATACTTTTGAGATGATATGCAACCTGAACAGTTACCTATTTGGTAATGATAGCAGTATCAACCACATTGGTTTAAGACTAACAAGGCTTTTTAGAGTGCTTTAAATTAAAGCAGGCAAGAGGTGAAAACTAACCCTTCCCTCATCAGTCTTCCAACAAGATGAAAAAAAAAAGTAGAAATATATTCATCAGTAAGAACAAACAAGAAATGTCATGAGATGATTGAGATTACACTATATTTCTATTGGGCATAACTAAAAACTGGTCAGGTTCCATTTAAAAAAAACTGGAATAAATGGGAACAATTTTCATAACGTAGGCAAGTTGGAGAGCGATGCTGAATAGGTGGAGTGTTAGCTTTATGAATCATACTTTGCTCTGTTACTGTTTTACAGCCAAACAAAGGAGAACCTACAATAGATAACTACTACATATCAACAGGATTAGAAAGAGATTGAGAATGAAACACTCCTGTACCAACCTTTCAGATGCTTAAAACAACAGGATATAATACCTATAGATGTCTTTGCTCAGAAAGCTACTGGGTAACATCTAATCTACTATCTTCTCTCTTCCTCTTCCACTAGTACAATTAAAGGTTCAGATTTGTTTTTTGTTCAGTTAGTTTCCTTTGTGTTTTCTCTCTTGCACTAGCTCTAGTTATTAGAAAAAGCTATACGAGTTCAGATAAACCACTATCATTCAAGTGAGGCTCTTAGTTTATATAAAGGGTAACTGATTTTTTAAAAAAAAAACAATTGAAGAATCCAGAAGATAAATTACTCTTTTTAGCAGTTGGGAATAATTTATTGATAACTTGAGGATAAAATGAAATCTTGGGACCAGCAACCATTAACTACTTTAATTCAATACCATAGGGAATGAATCTATATAATTCTGCAATATAAAGGTATTAGATTTCAAGAAAGCAAATTTTGGGGAATTAAGAAGCTTAGTGAAGAGAGTGTGATGGGAATAAGACTTAACAAAAACCATCACACCAGAACAGACCAAGGTACATGTTTGTAATCCTAGTTTCCGTAACATTGCATAGGAACAGAGGAATCTGACTTGTACTGGAATAGATGTATATTTTAAGAATGTTATTAAACAATTATACAAATGTCATTTCTAAGCAAATGATATGCAAGAGTAGAACTTAAGGATTTTATAATTGCAGTCAGACAACTACAATAATCTACTCAACGCACTGAAAAATGAGCAATTAATGCATTATTTCCAAGGAAGGGATTACTATCATTTTGCACCTGAGGATTTAGGATTTTGAAAAACGAATGTTGAAGGGCACTTTCATTCACATCCCATTGGCCAGTCTAACCTGGTTAAGTCCACTGCACAGAGTGAAGATAATTTTTTAATGTTATTGCCAAGAATACAGACTGGCGTAAAGAACATTAGCACCCAGGAGCAAGCTAAATTCATTTTTTCAAACTCAGTGTTAGCTGCCAGCATTAGATCCAGTATGTGAGATGGTATACATTATTTTTCAAAAAATAGGTTGAAACAAACTCCTTTATCGTGTAAGCAAGGAAGGCACCAATGAGTCCAAAAGGAAAACATTCATTGATAATGCTAGTCATGAGAAGGGCTTTAGCCAGTTGTGACAACTGAGATGTAAAGGAGACAGATAAAGCCATAAAAGGAAGTGGAACTAGCTAGAAAGAAATCAGAAAGATTTGTTTCTAAGAAAGTACATTTGTAAAATGCAATATCACTGGAAGGCACACCAAACTTGGTATACATGGGAGATATTATCAGATACAGTTTGCCCTATCTCTTCAAGGTTACAAGTGCCTTCGACTCCCATTGGGCCCAATTTTGATCTTGTTTACCATTTTAACACCATTTATTTCTGTACCTTGTATATCTATAAACTATGTATTTAGGCCTCTATATATTCCCTCTGACTTTTGAGATCAGATCAGATCAGCCTTAATGGAAATGGGCATTCTGAACCAAGCAGGAGGCAATTCACAGGACTGGGCCCAGAGGTTACAAAACTTTACATTACCAGGTTGAGCTCCATAATCATCAAACCCAGAAGATGTGGGAGATCCACTATAAAATCTCACATGACTTCTGTTTGTGCAAGGAACCTTGAGCCCTATTTAAAGGATGGTGTCCACAAGAAACTTGGCTAACAAAGCCCTTGGTAAAACAGAAAGTGATAAGGCAGAATGCATAATGAAATAATATTTAGGAGTTCCACCTTCAGAACCTTTTGCAAATATTAACTAATTAATCTTCAGTACACCTGTTGTGAAGGACCTATAGTCATTTTTCAGATGGAGAAAACTGAGTCTGAGATTATTTAAATAATAAGAGTGAAAGAAAGAGCAAGGACTCTTGAAAACATGGAAAGGCATAAGGAGTGGTGAGCTTGAGCTTCCTTTTCTGGAAGCCCACAGAAACTCCTCCACGAGGTCACTGCTCAGTGAGGGCCGTACAGGTCAGAGGGTCGGAAGTTAGGACGTGACAGACGGGGAGCTAGAGTATGATAAACTGCAGGAGTATTTTTAAGTTCAATACAAGTAGGTTCCATCTTTACACATATGGCTATGAAATGTGGAATGTCATTTTCAGTAAGACTGCACCATTAGAGTTTTGTTGTCTTGATGGGGGGAATCAGCTATCTGCAAGCCTGACTGTTCTGTTTTCTCTTGCTCTTGGAGCTTGTCACTCTGTAGTTTAGTAGTCCAATACAATGTGTATTTCAAAGAGGCCCAAGAAAGCTGAAATTGTAAACAAAGACAACCAATGAAAAATGTAGATTTTACAGTTCCTGGAGGAGACAAAATGGCAGAAATAATTGCTACTGTCTGAGACATGACCTCTGAAGATGTCCAAAATGCATATTGCAAAGGAATTCCTGGTTGCCTGCCCTATGCTCATACCAAATCTTCTCCTACTATGAGGTTTCTTGGCAGATTTGTCATTAGCACAAGATGTGAACACACATAACTAGAATCATATATACCAGAAAACAGTAATCGGTTTGTTTACAGGAGTGACAGCGTATGAGTATGACCTTCCTCCATTTTTCTTCCATTTATATTAAGAGAGAGCAAAAAACAATATAACAGCAGTTAAAGAATGCTACAGAAGTATCAGTTGCATCTTTGAACAAGGGTGGATTTTTTATTAACTCCTCCACAGAATAGGCATACCTGAGAGATGGAAGAATAATGCTTCTAATGCAGCTTCTAGTAGAACAATTGAACTTTCAGTCTTCACCAAAATGGGTGAGAATTCACTTAAAGACCAGAGTCAACAGCTAGTTGCAAGTTTAGACGTTAAGAAACAGCAGACTGCAAAATGCCAGGGGCAGGGAGTGTCTTCTTTGTGCCATGCTTAGAACAGTGCTAGATGTCCTAGTCACTGCTGTAACAGAAATAATAAATCACTGAGAATTTAATCTTCCCAGAAGTTCTTAAATAAATTTGTATAGAAGAATCATAGAATATTAGGGTTGGAAGATACCTCAGGAAGCCATCTAGTCCAATCCCCTGCTCAAAGCAGGACCAACCCCAACTCAATCATCCCAGCCAGGGCTTTGTCAAGCCGGGCCTTAAAAATCTCTAAGGATGGAGATTCTGCCACCTCCCTAGGTACCCCATTCCAGTACTTCACCACCCTCCTAGTGAAATAGTGTTTCCTAATATCCAACCTAGCCCTCCCACACTACAAGAACATAAGATACCTCTCAGACTGACAGCTCTTGAGGTAGAAGGCAGGAGTCCAATAGACAGACAGCATTTGTAAGTGTTGTAAAAGTTACTACATTGATCTTGATGTCTCTTTTTAGCGCAGTTTTCCAAGTACATGAGCAATATCTTAATCAGATGCTTTAGTGGTGCAGTCTATATGTTACAGGTCTATTTCATGTTACCAGTGCTATAAGATTTTGCCACTCTCATTAGTGCCAATAAGCACTACAATTGTACTACTCTTTCGCTGCATTATTTTTGAGCTTATCAGTTTAGATCATCTCTGCAAACATGTGGTTGAAGATGGTTTGTCTTCACCAGAGGGTTAGCCTGGGCTCTTACTCGGGTGTTGCCTCTTAACTCTTCCACCCCTCATCCATACACAAAAATCTCTCACCCAAATGAAGTGGTGCTTTCGGTTCAGGCTGGCTGGCATGGCTGGTAGGGGTGGGTTATAGTCCGGGTTCCACTTTGAGCTGGTAATCCACCCACTTCGCAGCAAGGATGCAGACTAAATAACTCAAGTGCCAATAGTATTCCAGTGGCTTCCCACAATTCCTCCCATGTGCCTAAAAGGAAACACAAGTTCTCCTGCGTCTGCCCTGGAAAGAATCAGGGCAACTCAGTTTACTTCTGCTCACCGAACTATTGGATATGCTTCCTGCAACACACACAGGTGATTTGCTGTGATAGCCTAGCTCAGATGTGGATGCCAGTCACCAGACCTCTAACTCTTTAGTGAAGACGTACTCAGAAAACTATGGTGTATTTATAGATGGATCTGTTCTGCTGCCATGAGCTATGCATATTGGACAGCATTTGAATTACAATCCTCATATAACAAGGAAACAATTAGCTCATTCTAAAACCAGTCAGGGAGTCTTCCCCACCGGTGTACAAACTTGTGTGTCCTTTAGGCTATGTCTACAATAGCACTTTTGTTGGTCAGCTATTTCATGTTACCAATGCTATAGGATTTTGCCACTCTCACTAGTGGCAATAAGTTCTACAATTGTACTACTCTTTCGCTGCATTATTTTTGAGCTTATCAGCTCCGACCTTCTCTTCAGGCATATGGCTGAAGAGGGTGTGTTTTCACCATGGTGTTAGCTATCGCCGCTTGTTGGGGGTGGTTTAATTATGCCGACGGGAGAGCTCTCTCCCGTTGGCATAGAGTGGCTGCCTGGGAGACCTTACAGCTGCAGTGATGTAGCTGTGGTGCTGTAAGATCTGTAGTGCAGACATAGCCTTAGATTCAAGCTGTAACATGGTCAAGCACTATTGAAGCATCTGGAAAAGGAGTGAGAGACAAGGAACAAAAACTTCATCCCCAGCACTGGACTATGAGATAATATATTCAGGATAAAATGCAGAGGTACTGAACAGGGCAAGAAGGCAAAATGAGCGGTTTGCGAAGGCTGAATCCCCACCCCCAAAGTTAATAGATTACCCCACAACATGTTTTTACAAGAGAAAAAACAAATGTGGTGAAGCCACCAGGACAGAAGACTGAACTCACTGAAAATCAGACACCAAATATGTGTTGTGCTTTCCTGCAGAAAAAAGTCATCATGGCAAAATGAGTAATGGAACAAAAAAAATTAAACCAACTAGCGCTATCAAAAAATAAGATTTAAACCCGGTAATGCCACAATCCAAACTGCAAAGGAGGAGAAAATAAAAAACAACCAGACTACATAGGTTTTGATATTTTAGGCTACAACAATCAATGTCACCTTTAGCTAATCACATATATTTATGGGGTAGGCACTCTAGTAAATTATACATATATTTTTCATTGACCTACTTCTGTTCCAGCTCATTAAACTGAGCTGCTTTCCAGTCTGCTTCCCTCTGGCTAGGTGTAATAGTGTCCCTGCCTTCTGGCTAGGTGATAATTAAATTCATTGAATAAGTGGCAAGTGGGTGGAAAAGGAACTATTTACACCTATCCAAAGGGGAGAGGCCCAATTAACACTATGTTTAGGAACTTGGCTTTTAAAAGAATTATTAAAACTTAAATTAATTCTGAACTCTGATGCTCTCTCCATATTCAAGTTGGCTCATTTCTCCTTACTGGGAATTAAGATGTTTAAAAATAGGAGCCTATGTTGAGGCATCTAAGTCCACTTTTAGATTCATAAAGTAATATGAATTTAAAAAATGCTAGCACCCAAAAGCTCATTGACTTCATTTAAAAAGCTACAGAAAAATCTGAAAAAAAAAAAAAAAGGAGTACTTGTGGCACCTTAGAGACTAACAAATTTATTTGAGCATAAGCTTTCGTGAGCTACAGCTCACTTCATCGGATGCATTTGTTAGTCTCTAAGGTGCCACAAGTACTCCTTTTCTTTTTGCGAATACAGACTAACATGGCTGCTATTCTGAAACCTGTCATAAAATCTGAGTAACTCTCAGTGAAGCAGCTGAGAATTTTGAGGTGCTACTAAACCTATATATATATAGAGAGAGAGAGAGAGAGAGATCACTTGTTAAATGAAGTGGACCAAATTCAGTCTTCTGTGAAGTGAAGAATATGGCAATTTGTTACTGGGGCACAGGACAGAGATCTGAATTCTATTCCTGGCTCTGCAACCAACTGAACAAGACTTTGAACAAGTCAAAATATATACCTCACTTTCCCCATCTATCTTTGTAAAGTGTTTTGAGACCTACAGATGGCAATTGATATATAAACACAGAGTACTCTTCTTATAACATTTACCATGGCCATTATCCAAAGCCCATTGAAATGAATGGGCATCCTTCTACTGACTTCAGTGGATCTGGATTCAGGCCTTATATAAATATATAGGTGAGACACTGGTAAGACACTGGTGAAAACCTCTGTATAAAAAGGGAGGTGGAAGACTCTGCCCGAATCTTCAGCCATTGGTGCCTGTAGCTGGGGATGGACAGGGACAAGGTTACAATGTTTGCCTGTCCCCTAGCTGTAGGTATGGCCCCCATGCACCGTGAGGTTGTGACGTTCCTCTGGTGTTGTCCAGACTGGTGATCTGCTAGGTGACTCCAATCCTTGACTCTGGGAGCTAGCCTTACCCTGCTCTGCTGTGAGAACCCCCACTCCTGGGCTGTTCACGCACAGCCTCTGGCATGTAAGCTGCTCCTTGGATTGTGCAACTGAATGACACTAGCCAATATCTCTGGTCCCAGACACAACCTTAGGAACCTCTGTCTTGCAGTGTCCAGTTATGCCCGCTGGACGCTGCAAGTTTATATGAGTTTGCCAATTTGACAAAGAAATTGATATGTACCAGACTTGTTATTCCAAGGAGAGTCTCTGACACACTTCAAACCAAATGCACTACTTCAGGTAGAATAAACAAACAGATTTATTAACTATAAAGATAGATTTTAAGTGATTATAAGTCAAAGCATAACAAGTCAGATTTAATCAAATGAAATAAATGTGAAACACATTCTAAGCTGATCTTAACACTTTCAATGCCCTTACAAACTTAGATGCTTCTCACCACAGACTGGCTGGTTGCCCTTCAGCCAGGCTCTTCCCTCTGATCAGTGCTTCAGTCACTTGGTGGAGGTGGTGTCTGTAGATGTAGGTGGAAGAGAGAAGAAGAACATGGCAGACGTCTCTCCCTTTTATCATGTCCTTTCTTCCCCCTTGGCTTTGCGCCCCCCCCCTTCAAAATCAGGTGAGCATTACCTCATTGCAGTCCCAAACTGACCAATGGAAGGTGGGGGGGGGTGACTCACTTGGGAGTCCAACAGATTCTTTGTTGTTGCCTAGGCCAGTGTCCTTTGTTCCTGTGAGGCTGGGCTGGGTTTGTCCCATACATGCCCTGATGAGGTGTGAACTGGCCCTCTGCTTCTGGAGAGTTTTTGCCTGGGTTTGATTTAAGCCTCAAGGACACATGTTCAGCCTCATAACTATATACATGAAATTACAACCTATAACATTACTATGACAACAAATGCTTGGTGCATCACGAGCCTTCCCAAGAAACCCGACATGACAACCTTTGAATTGGATACCACAGAATCATATTATAAGGATGGACATGTACGGTGTTCCCCCGAGGCATGGAGCATTACAGAGGTACCTTGGTGGTTTCTCACAACTACTTCCCAGAAACATGACCTGTTGTGGTGGAGCATTTGGAAGTTCTGGGCATGGGGTGGGGATCACCCTGCATGGATATATGACTGAGTGAAACATTATCTCCTTGCATACCTGGAACAAAAAATCCTAGTGTAATAATACATTTGTAACTCTTCCTTTGTCACACATAAAACCACTGCTTGACTACCACCACTTTGTCATTAAGAGTTTGTCTACACTGTAGCTAGGAGCCAGCCTCCAAGCCCAGGAACTCGTGCTAGCATGGTAAAAATAGCTATGTAGCTGCTGCAACTGGACTGGAGCTCAGGGTCAGGCTCTCGTGTCTAGGGGTCAGAACTCAAGACCCAACCCAAACCATAACATCACACTGATTTGTTTTAGTATACTAGCTTGAACCCTGCTAGTGTAAGTATATCTACCCAGGCTGGGAGGCTTGTTCCTAGCTGCAATGTAGACACACCTTACATTTAGGCCAGAACAGCTAGTGCAGGGTACCTTGGAATGTGGCCTACAGCATTTAAAACAACTTGCTGCTGAAAAGAGACATTTTTGCAAGTAGCAATGAAGTAATTTGTGAAAACTGAGGAAAGTGTGACTATTCTTCTCAGTTTCCCTTACCTGTGTAACCATCTTGGCAAATTTTGTAAAAATACTCAAAGAATATAAATATTGCTACCGTCACACTGTATTGTAAATGATACATTTATGAATTCTTCCTGTAATTTGCATTTGGCTTTTGCTATTGTTGCAACATCTTTCTCAGAAAACACTCATGTGATTACAGAAGTGATGACTAGACCTTTATTATGCTATAATATAGCACAATAACTTAAGCAATGAGAAACTGTGCAGCTTTTATGCAATCAGGCATTAGTTACATAAAAATATTCAGGAGGCAAAAGCATTTACTGTATGTATATAATTCTAGCAGTATAAAGGTTAATGTATAAGTGGGTTACTGTCAAGGTTCCTTCCCCACTCTGAACTCTAGGGTACAGATGTGGGGACCTGCATGAAAGACGCCCTAAGCTTTTTCTTACCAGCTTAGGTTAAAAACTTCCCCAAGGTACAAACTTTGCCTTGTCCTTGAACCCTATGCTGCCACCACCAAGTGTGTTAAACAAAGAACAGGGAAAGAGCCCACTTGGAGACTTTTCCCTCCAAAATATCCCCCCAAGCCCTACACCCCCTTTTCTGGGGAAGGCTTGATAAGAATCCTAACCAATTTGTACAGGTGAACACAGACCCAAACCCTTGGATCTTAAGAACAATGAAAAAGCAATCAGGTTCTTAAAAGAAGAATTTTAATTAAAGAAAATGTAAAAGAATCACTTTTGTAAAATCAGGATGGTAAATACCTTACAGGGTAATCAGATTAAAAACATAGAGAAATCCCTCTAGGCAAAACCTTAAATTACAAAAAGACCCAAAACAGGAATATACATCCCATTCAGCACAGTGTATTTTACCAGCCGTTAAACAAAAGAAATTTAATGCATTTCTCGCTAGATTACTTACTAAGTTTACAGAAGTTCTGAGTCTGCATTCCTGATCTGTTCCTGGCAAAAGCATCACACAGACAGACAGACCCTTTGTTCCCTCCTGCTCCAGCTTTGAAAGTATCTTGTCTCTGTATTGGTCATTTTGGTCAGGTGCCAGTGAGGTTATCTTAGCTTTTTAACTCTTCACAGATGAAAGGGGTTTGCTCTGGCCAGGAGGGATTTTATAGCACTGTATACAGAAAGGTGGTTACCCCTCCCTTTATTTTTATGACAGTTACATAGAGAGCTTGATGCTCAGATAATATAAACGACAGATTTTTAGATGATTGTGTCAGGCGAGGCCAGCAGTTCCACTAATTTTGCAACATCATCATATATCTTGCTAATAGTAAAGTTCTGCTTCACTTTTTGCTGTTCTGCTTTTCATCAGGAGTGATTTTCACAGGCACAGCTAGGCTGGGGAAGGACACAAGAGAACAGAGATCACTGAGTGGGGTTCAAACAATGCTGGATGGTTTCTTTGTTCAGTTTTTAAATGTGATCCTTCACCTCTTACCCCCAGAAAAAAAGGTAGCTTTTAAATAAAGAAAAAGGCCCCAATCCAAGAAAGCATTTAGACACTTCTTCACTTCCATTCCGGACCAGTGATCTGCTAGGTCACTCCAATCCTTGACTTTGGGAGCCAGCCTTACCCTGCTTTTCTTCACTGCAAACTTACTTTCACTTTGTGAAAAATCTAGCCAGAGCTAGCAGAGAACACTCATGCTGCTTGAAGTTTGATTATGGCAGCAAAAAACAACAACGAAAAACACTTTAAAGTTGGTTACTCTAACATGAAAACAATGTTTCAAACATCAAAAATCTCACAGATCATAGACTCGAAATTCTGGACATTAGTAAGAGCAGATGGACAGGTACGGGTAAGAAGCTCTTCAAGCTGGAGAAAAAGATATTTTATTTATTTTGGTAGTAGTGATAACAAACACTCAGAGGGAGTAGCACTCATGACAGATTCTGTGGAAAAAAACACTCTTCAACTGGGAACCTATCAACAAACACATCATATACACAAGATCCCAAACCAGATTCCTAAGAAAGACAGACAGTCCCAGTGCTCTGCTCTCACAGATGAGCATAGCAACAAAGACAGGTTCTATAATTGCCTCCAAGTGTGAGTGAATACCAAAACATGACTTACTCTGGGTGCTGGGTGACTTTAATGCTAAAATAGGATGCAACAACCAAGGAATGGAAAGAGCAATGGGGAAGCACGGGCTGTAGATCACCAACAAAAATGGTTAAAGATTCATGGAATTGTGCTTGGTGTCTGACCTAATTCTTGTAAGCACCTTGTTTTGTTACAGAGACTTACACAGAGAAACATGAAATTCCCCAAATGACAAAATGAAAAACCAGATCAACCACATCTAGGTTAGCTTGAGATTCAGGTCACCTGTCCAAAACACAAGCACATAGCAAGTAGCAAATAGCAGCAGCAACCACAGTCTTTGCACTGCTAAACTGGTGTTATATTTGAGAAAGATCAACTTTAAACAGAAAGTGGTAAAAAAAGTCCACAGTATAAAACTGAAAATGAAAGAGTATGGTGAGAAATTTCAACCTGAACTATGAAATAGATTTGAGACATTGCCAGAGGCAAAGAAAGGTTTGAGACATTGCCAGACCGAATTTAAAAAAAAAAAGAAAAGAAAAGAGCAGAGCTCAGAGACGATGTGATTCAAGCTGCAGCACCCACAAGTTGGATATCAATAGAGCAAGAATTGAATAAGCCAACAAAATATTTGAAAAAGAGAAAGGAGTATAAGAAAGCAGACAAAGCAGTGAAAAGCAATGCAAGGAAAGATAAACAGAGACATGCTGAAGACCTAGCAGGTGAAGCCGCTTCTATGACAGGAAACCACAGATCCATTTATCAAGTGACTAAATCCCTGTGAGATCATTTCAAAATAGGAAGTG
Source organism: Eretmochelys imbricata (assembly GCF_965152235.1). Classification (NCBI taxonomy): domain Eukaryota; kingdom Metazoa; phylum Chordata; order Testudines; family Cheloniidae; genus Eretmochelys; species Eretmochelys imbricata. Next base: position 41,092,377 of record NC_135575.1, on the reverse strand, counting down.
GGCTAATAAAAAGCAAAGATGGAAAATGCTTATAATTGATGTAGAACAGAAAAATAGATGGGCAGAGCATTTCAAAGTAGTCCTCAACAGATCTAGTCCCACCTCAGCACCAGATTTTGAGGAATGTATAGCATGGCAAGCTCCCCTAACCAATTTAATTGATTTTCAAAAGGCAATTGACAGTCTGCAGACAGACAGACACTGTGGAATATTCTTCAGTCCTTTGGAATCCCAGATAAAGTTGTCAAAATCATCCAGACCATGTACAGAGATGTGAGGTGCTCTGTAAGGGTGAACAACCAGGCAGAGTCATTCACCATTGATACTGGCCTGAAACAGGGTTGCATTTTCTCTCTGCTACTGTTTGGCATTGCCATAGATTGAATATTAAGGAAGTGTATTAGCAAGATAAACACTAGAATAGCCTGGGTAGATGGGAAATGCCTAGAAGACCTGGACTTTGCTGATGATATTGTGCTACTGAGTGACAGCCCTGAAAAGTTACAAAGACAGACAACCTGGCAAAAAAAACAACCCAAGCAGGGCTCAAAGTTAGTTATCCTAAAATGAGCATCCCAGAAACCCAGATGTCAAGCAGTAACATCACATTAAAAGACAAAAATGTCAAGAAAGAAGAACAGTTTATCTACCTGGGCAGCACCATATTGGCCAATGGAGATCTCAAGAAGGAAGTGACATAAAGAATAGGAAAGGCATCCACAAAATTTACTGAAGTGTAATAATGCACAGAAATCGGGGGGGGGGGGGGGACACACACAGAATTTTCAGTTCAAATGTAATATCAGTGCTAACATTCAGCTGCAAGAACAGAGAAGCTACCAAAATGTTGGACAGAAAACTAGATGCCTTCTAAAATAAGTGCCTATGAAAGACTTTGGGCATTGGTTGGAAACATTTTGTTATCAACAAAGAAATTTGAGAAATCACCAACCAGTTGCTTGTTTCCACTGGAATCAGAAGGAAGCACTGGATATATTTGGGGCAAGTACTCTGGATGACAGCAATCTCCACATGAAGCTGTCAAGTGGAAACCAATTGGGTGTGAGGAAATGAGGGCACCCCAGAGAAACTTAAAGAAGAACACTTAGTAGGTAAGGCAGAACCATCGATCTTAACATGATAGAGCAGACGGCAGCAAATGGCAGAGACTAATTTTTGTACTTTGCACCTACAGTTGTACAGGAAGGATGTAACATAATTTCTCTGCCATGGGATGGCTAAGGAATAACTTTTGAATCAATTTTCATTTTCTTATTTGATTATTTTCATCCATTTACTCAGATGGAAGTCCATCTGTTTCACTTGTAGTTTTTCTTGTTTGTTTCCAATTTTATGAAATATCAGCACAGGCTGTACCCATCTTGATCCTTCATGCTCTGGCATAATAATGGTAGGAAATAAGGTGAATGCATTAGTATGAACACCTGGTTCTGCCACATAAAAATGATTTAACAGCTTCCATGTAAAAATAGTACATGTTCACATTATTTAGAAGAATGAATGCCAATAACTTTTCAGAGCCCACCAAATTTCAGTGTCTAGCACTAATTACAGTGTGTGTCACATAAGGACATGCCTGATAAGTTTCTAGGAGCAGACACCTCGTAAATGTGAAGTCTGGCTGAGATACTATGTCTCATACTGAATTATTGGGAGGAAACTTGATACTGCTACAAATTTGTACGTGAGATTATTTTGAATTAATTTTACTGGAATTATTTCCATTTAGCCATTAACTGGTTGAAGAACTTTACAGTGGTCATCTGTTTCCACTCTGCCCTTGATGGTGACATTTTGAAATTTGAGAATTTATTACTAGATGCCATAGGGTTAAAAGACATGGTGGTAAACAGTCTGAGCTCCGCTACACTAGAGCATCCACCATTGCTACCACTGATGGAGGATTATGGGTCTGATTTTTACTAGTGTAATAATACTGAAACACCTTGAATTTCACCAAAAAAATAAAAAGGTAGATAAGCATTATTTGTACTACCATGCTGCAGAGAAGCCCTAATCAAGATTAGAGCCCAACTTTCCAATCACTGGACAGATAATGAATATAATCCCAACCCAAAGAGCTTCTATTGTTATAGTGAACAACGTTGCTCAGAAAATGTGCCACTGAATTCTTTGTAAGAGACGTAATTATTTTTACTGGTTCTAAATATTTCCTTTTCCTTGAATTGGTCAGGGTTCAAAAGAAAGAAAAATGGTTTGTCAATTTTCATGTTGCTTCTCATCATTTTAAATATTGCAATCAAGTCTGAAATAGACTATAAATTCTTTGATAACACTTAAATAATAAATCCTTTCAACTCTTCTTTTTTCAGGCTTACTAGTAGCAATTTTTTTTACAACCTTTCCCATGTAAATAGTGACATTCTGTTAACCATTTTGCCACTTTTCTCTTGACCAGCTCAGTCTAGAGTGGAGAGGATGAAAACTGGATGCAGATGACTAACAATGTTGGTAAATATAACAATGTTAATGTTTTCCATATTATTCTCTGAGTCAAAGATAAATTCAAGCATTTTTAAATGTTGCTGTAGGCTGGGCAGATAGTTGTGTGAGCTATAATATTTCATAGGTCCTTTTCCTTTGAAAGACTCTATTATAGAAATATATAGGGGTGCAGCAGCCAGACAGTCAGCCATAGCGATCGTTCTCCATTTGGTCCATTCCTGCACAACCACAAAGGCTTGATGGCCTGAGAGTCCAACATCGGAACAGACTTGATGAACCCATGTAATAGGGGATCTGCCTCTGGGATGCCTCCACCCCTCAGTTGATGGAATTTTATCCCAGATGTTACAAGCCACCTGGAGAATGACATTTGCTGGAATCCTTGCGACATGTCCAAAAAGCATAAGGCACCGCCTGCGGACAATGGCCCCAGTAGTCCGTAGATGCAAGCGACCATAAACATCTGTGTTACAGATGAAGACATTCCACTTTATGCCTAATATACAAAGTTAACATTCTTTGTGGAAAGCCCCCAGCTTTGTCTAGTCTGAGTGGTGTAGTGTTCATGTTTTGCACCGGTATAACACTGTGGGAAGAATACAGCTCGAATAAATCCTGAATTTGGTTGTCATACCGAGATGATGTTGATTCCATATCAGTTATAAACAGCCCATGGCAGATGCTGCGATGCCAATCTGATGGAGAACCTCCGTGTGAGAACTGGGGGAGCTGGTAAGTATAGAATCCAGATAGCAAAAGCTGGAAACTGATTTGACGGTTTTGTCGTTCAAAGAGATTGGAGATGCAGGTTGACCAGGTCCTAGATTTTGCTTGTTGTCGGAGATACATCATGAATTCAGGAAGCCCCTGCATGTTGCATATGTTGATCTTAAGGCTGCATTTGATTCAGTAGACCGTGTCGTGTTATGGAAGGCTTAAAGGGCATAGGTGTCCCTACCACTCTGCTGGACTTGATTAGAGAGCTGCCTAATGGAATCATTGCCCCAGTTCATCTGGAGAAACAGATGTCAAGTGGCTTTTAAATCAGTATCTGGTGTTAGGCAGGGTTGTGTTGTGGCCTCTGCACTCTCGTCGGGCAATAGATTTCATAATGCAGCATTCTGTCAGGTCTGTAGGCATTGAGATCGGTCATCTCTCACTCACAGACCTTGACTACGCTGATGATGTTGTTCTTTTAGTACAGAGCCCTGGCAGGTTTCATGTGACACTCCAGCATATGGAGGAGGAGTCAGCAAAGATTGGTCTCCATGTTTCATTGTCAAAGACAAAACTGCCAAATCTAGGAAATCTATCTAGATAGCTCAACACTTTGTTATAAAAGATTGAGACTTTTTTTAAAGACTCCTAATACCTCCATTGTTGTCATCAGGCTTTTAAAATTTGGCTAGAGGATAGTTTTGGGACCAGAGAGATAACTTTTGCTGATTCCACATAAATCTGTATTGATCAGTCAGAGCTAAAAGCTGGTGAAAATTGCAGAAGCACACTTGTTTTGTACAGCATGGCAAAACCCTTTGAGATTTCATTAGCACTGCACATATATCCCACACTGGTGCTCCACTGAAGCATTTTACAGACATAGCAGACATACCTGATCCTGAATCACTCTTCCTTTGCTGCCAATTCCCTGTACTCTACCCCATCCCCGAGTCTACCACATCTCCTCATCAAAATACCCTTGTGAATACAGCCTTATAACTCTAGTTTATTCCCTGAGCATCATCCACATCCACTAATGAGGGATGTGCACAAGGGTCCTGTGGAAAATAATATTTTATCATGTAATTTTAAAAAGACTAAAGCACATGTACAAGGGGGCTGAATTAAAGTTGCAAAGACAAGCTTAAGTATGGTGTTTCCTAACTTTCATTGCTTGACTTTTGCAATCTAAACAAAATTTTAAAGTAGTTAAAGCAATCACTTTGTACTTGCTTAATAATACACGCTTAATACATATTAAAACCAATGCCAACTTAAAGGATGACACAGATGGATAAACTGATGAAAGAGGAAACAAACATCATAGAGACAAAGTAAGACAATGAAAATAATGAGGCTATGTTCAGAAGCCACTAGTGTTTAGGAAGAAATCTTTGCAGTGGAAGAAAAGACAAAAACACTCTATAGCATCATTAATTTTAGTAGTCTTCTAAAAGTAGAAAAACTACTAAATAACTTCTAATAGCAGCAGCTCACACCGTAGAGATATTTTTCATAAATTGATTCTAGTAGCATGAAAGAGACAGCATAAGAAATATCCAGATATCACACAATCTATTTTCCCTGCACACACTATAAAATTTTATTCTCCCCTTATCCATTGCCTTTCCCCCCCTCAGAGAAATTGATTTCAGCCCCCTCTCCTGCCCACCACCATGACTTTAATTCCCATGTGCAAATTTTTTTCCTTTAACTTTCCTGATTCCCTCCTGCCTATTCCTTTTTTCACCGAGGACCTAGTTTCTTCTTACTCTTAACCTTAGTCCACTGCAGAACCCATGATCCTCTCTGCTTCTTCCTTTGGCTCAATGGTTCTTGCCTTCCACAAGCTCTACATACCTTCCTCCTACCCTCATGCCTTTTTACTCAACTTCTCTGTCTTTATGTTCCCTCCACAGCCTCTTATGGGCTGCCAGCTGCTTTGCACCAGTTGCTGGTCTTGCCTCCCCACCCAAACCCAGTCCATCTCTTGACAAGTCTTGATGTCCCTTAGAACCCTGGTTTTCTTCTCCCTTTCTGCTCACCTGAAGTACCTATGTGTAGACAGTGGACAACACCTGTACCCTTTCCCTCTGGCACATGGTGGTGGTGGTGGGTGGGTGCCATAATCTTTATCCAGTTAGCCAAGTCCTTGGAGTGAGGACTCTTGGGTTTGTGGGAGAGAGGGGAGGAAATGGCTCCTCTATAAAAATCAGTAACCTCTGGCTGCTCCTTCTTCCTTTCACAAGTGGCCTTACTGGAGCTGAAACAAGGGGGTCAGATAGCAGTCCGGCTATCCAACCACCATCAAGAAGGATCCTGCAGAATCTTAGTGGTACTTGAACCACAGTTTACTTTAAATACAACCATTACATCTCACTGTAATCTTAAAAACTATATTTCTAGTTTTGGCATTCAGTTTATAATGTGACTGGATATAAAAGATGTAGATTTATTCTCAGGCCTATATGCAAGGAGATCATTGGCCATGCACAAAATTCTCTCTTCTTAAAAGTCTGTACATAGTAAGGATTTCTACCAACCCCAGTACAATCAATATTTCTCCTTGGCCTTAGTGCACTGAACATTCATTTAGGCAGAATTAGATGTCATATTAACCCTGATTCTTCAATCCTTCACAAGACAGGATTGATAGGTAACTGGAAGCTCTGTTGTTCCTGCTAGGTCCACTAGCCACCAAAATGCTAACAACAAGAGAAAACTAGTGTTTATGACACCAGCTTTATTAAGGCTATTGACTTTGTGCTATAACTGCTTGTTATCCTCAATCTTGGGAGTAGTCATGACCTTCTGCCCTGAAGATGTATTTTCCTGATCAGAGACTCTAATCTCCACTTTCTGCATCCTGCTGTTAAAGGGATTTCTTTTAATCAATAGCTCTAAGTGACTCTTGTACTCTGTGTAGCCTTTTATGTATTAGATCCAGGATTTAAATACAGCAAACAAGGTTTCTCAGTCTGGTGTCCAAGCCAGTAGTGTGGGAACAACTGAAAATGCCAGCAACCTTTGAATGATTCCTTCAATGCACTGTACCTTTCTTTGGCATGCTGTCTGAACTCAGAAATGGAGGAGTCCTACAGCCAGGGATTTACCTTCCAAAACAGCACAAAAATTGGTTTTGGTGATAAAATAAAGAAACTCATTTGGAGCTGTTTTTACACTGCTCCCATGGGACTTTTGTAAAAGAAAAATAATTTTAAAAATTTACATCAGTGTTTTTCAGATGTGTCCAAAAATTAACAGATAGAAACTGAAGTCCTCTCTCCACAGTATAGCTCAGCCACCAAAGTACCTTACCACTGATTTTGATGGACTACGTATAGAGATGAAAAGATAATTATATACGCAGTCAATCTGTAGACTTTTTGCTTGCTTTACCAACAAGGTAAATACCAACAAGGTAAATAATAAATGCTAGTTTTAGTGACATCTGTGATATGAATCTATGTAGAGTAGGAACTGGACTGAGGCCATCTACTTAACACAAGTCACAACAGCCTTCATGTGGAAACAATTTTTGGTCAGTTTTGCTCACTGATTTAAACCATTTAAACCCTTGTCAATAAATTGAAGTAGCAGGTTTTTGTTTTGTTTTTAAAAAGAAAAACTTTAATCTTTTATGTCCAGATGGATTCAAAATTGTACAGAACCTGCTCCAAGCTTTCATTTGTTTCCAGTTTAAAAGATGTTGCTTAGAATGGTATCCTACAAGACTAAGATGATTAATGTAATCTGTTTATATACATACTACTTAACAGTATTTGATAGAATAAGGGAATGCAATTTAATTAACAGTGTTGAACTGGATATCTTTATGAAGAATTCCAAAAGCATAAAAGAAAATTCATGTACAGAGTGGTTGCTTTTTCTGTCAAACTAATGAGCTGTCCTTATTTAAATTCTGATGTCCATGAAGATTATTCTAACAGGTACATCACTCTCCTGGGTGCTTCATTAATGTTGATAGGAAAATAATTTACCTATATGCAATTGTTAAGAAGCATACTGCACAAATTTGGTTATCTTGGTCAGACGGGCAGCTCAGAGTGAAAAGTAATCAAGTAGGTACTGAAGCACATAGTTCTGCTTAATTTTACCACTAATCCTTTTTCAATAATCTGTTGAATAAGTTCCTTCATTTATTCTGCTCTAGGTGCCCAGAGACCTAAAATATTGATTAGGCCTTTTCTACACACAAAGTTTGCATTACTTAAAATAAAATTTGTTAAAAAACGACCACTAGTAGTATTACTGTAGTGCAGGGGCGGACAAACTATGGTCTGGGGGCCGCATCCGGCCCTCCAGACATTTTAATCTGGGGCTCGAGCTCCAGCCAGGAAGCGGGCTCAGGGGCTTGCCCCACTCCGCGCGGCTCCCAGAAGCAATGGCATGTCCCTGCTCTGGCTCCTACGTGTAGGGGCAGCTGCGGGCTCTGCACACTGCCTAAGCACTGCCCCCACAGCTCCCATTGGCCAGGAACTGCAGCCAATGGGAGCTGTGGGATGGCGCCTGCAGACAGGGCAGTGCACAGGGCCACCTGGCCGCACCTCTGTGCAGGAGCCGGAGGGGGGACATGCTGCTGTTTCTGGGAGCTGCTTAAGGTAAGTGCCGCTTGGAGCCTGCACCCCAGACTCCCTCCCATGGCCCAACCCATTGTCCCAGCCCTGATCCCCCTCCCGCCCTCTGAACCCCTGAGTCCCAGCCCAGAGCACCCTCCTGAACCTCCAACCCCTCATCCCCAGAACCTGCACCTCCAGCCAGAGCCCTCACTCCTTGCCTGCACCCCAATCTCCTGCCCCAGTCCAGAGCCCGATCCTGCACCCTGAACTCATTTCTGGCCCCACCCCAGAGACCGAACCCCCCAGCCAGAGCCCCCCAATTTTATCTGCATTCATGGCCCACCATACAATTTCCATACCCAGACGTGGCCCTCGAGACAAAAAGTTTGCCCATCTTGCTGTAGTGCCTAGGAGCCCCAGTCATTGGTCAAAACACCCTTGTGCTAGGTGCTATATAAACACAGAGCAACAACAACAACAACAACAAAAGACCATAAACTCTGTGCAGCAGAAATAGTCTAAGTTTGATATAAACCAGGTGGGTATCAATTTAGTTTAAGCCAATTCCTTAACAAACTAAGCTAAGTCGATAGGAACCATTTTAAAACCAATTGAACATGTTTGCACCAATTTAACAAAATAGATTTTAAAAGCACACCTTTAGTTAAACTGGGGAAAACTGTGTGTGTAGATAAGGCATGAAATGGAGTTACACAAGGGTTGTGGAAGTGAAAAGGTGGTTTAGGGCTACCTTTCTCACTTTCTGACTGCAGCACCAATTGCAGCTACCCCTAAACATGTGCTGCTAATACCAACAGGTAGCGATAGATACATAGTGTAAATGAAAAAAAATCCCTACAGTATTCTGTCCTGTTGGAGCCGGCTCATGGTGCTGTGAGCCATTGCACAAAACCCTAAGCACTAAGTTACTGACACCCACTCCCCAAATATAAACAGAAAATAGCAACCCTCAATTTTGAAGAAGACTAATAAATAACTTTCCAAAACTGGCATCAGAAGACAAACTTCTCTTTCATATTCTGCTAACCTCACCAGGAAACAAATGGGAACAAGATGAAGCATAATATTCCTGCTCAACATGTTTCAAAAGTAGAAAATACACTACAAACAAAAAGTTAAAGGTGTGAGTTGGATAAGTAACTCCAGTATTGGCCCATCTTCCGGAGTATATAATTAAGACTGCAATCCAGCAGTGATAACCCATTGTTCAAAACGACATTCTGATTAGCCAATTGGGCCTTTTTAGATTATGTATAGATTATACATCGATTCCCAACAGTGAACAGCTGAGTCCCTATCACTATCTCTCTCACACACCTATCTTGCTGTATTTGTTACAGTAAATGAGGGGAAGGGGTGTTTTTGTAGGGAGGGCAAAGATAAGGCATTCTGAGTGGATGGGGGTGAAGAGATGTAGTTGGGGGAAGAAGAGAGGGGAAAATTAGGAGAGAAAGTGAGAGTTTTAAATTGTCACCCTCTCAGAAATTCACTTTTAAGCAGCAAGTTGTTCTCCTTCTGGCCACTTTTAAATACATTTCTTCCAAAAAGCTAAATTGGTTGCTGTTCAAGAGCACAAATAAAGTAATTTTCATTTTTTTAAAAAAAGTGAGTTTAAGTTAGTCGCTGGCAGTCAATATTACTGGGATGGGGAAGGGATCCAGGTATTCTAGGACATCTTAAAAAATGAAGGATAGATTAAAAACAAATGTATTCAGAATGTTTAGGTCAATTTCTCTATTTTTTTTTTTTTTTTTTGCCACAGAATATCACTAAGACCCTACCTTTCAATGTGGAAAGATACATTTCAGAAACTCCCAGATTATGTTTTTTAAAAGTTTAAATTACACTAAATGTATAATTAATGTTTCAGGCAAAATGACATAGTGGATAGAGCACTGAAATTGAACTTGGAAGACCTGAATTCTATTCCCAGCTCTACCACACCTGCTGGGTAACCCTGGGCAAGTCACTTTACCTCTGTACCTGTTTCCCCATCTGGAAACTGGGGATGATACTGACTGCCTTTGCAAAGTGCTTTAGATCTACTGATGAAAAGTGTTATATAAGAACTTGGTGTTAATAACAGCAGCAATAAAACACTCCAAGGGACGCATTAACAATTTTATTGGCGCATTTCTCATGTGAGTAAAGGCATGAGACCTTTGGCCTTGTAGGTATGCCCCAATGCCTACTAATCCACCTCATGTTGCCATTTATTGTTACAGTTAGAAAGGACACCTTTCTGATTTTCTTGTATCTTTGTCATGATTTTATTGTATCTTTGAAGAAAGGTAAGAAACCTTTATGCTGATCTACAGTATGTCAAGTGCATGAGGGTAAAGGGGGGAATAAAAAAAGGGAAGAACATGTCTGATAGCTCAAATGAAAAAACAAACCAAACCTTTTTTAAAAAAATGAGAATGTTTGAAATTGTCCAGAGGGCAGGTTTTTTTCTTATCACTTAAGATCTCTCCCAACCATTGTAAGTATCATATGGGATAATATTGGGAGAGTCTTGCTTTTTGCTTTGAGTATCCATCAGGTCAGTATTTAATCTTCTATTAAAAATACATAACTGAAGTCCTTTTGCCATATATTCCCATTTCTTCAATGGAAAATATCACAGCTTAAGACTAAAGCTGCTCCATTTTCATATCTGTATCTTTCCTCGTGCAATAAAACTGAAGCTCCTGGCAATTCAAGTCTTGTCCCATATTTCACTCTCCAAGTACCGTACGTATTAAAAAAACCACTATGCCTAGGGACCTGGAATTACAGAGGACTCTGCAATTCAATATTAGTTTAGCATGTGACCTTAAATACTATTCCCTATTTGATAAACCTAAATATGCTGAAATGAATATTTCTTCTGCTTTATAAATGTAAGCAAGTCTTCACGGTAAAATTTACAGACCTTCATAGTCTTTATTACAGCAGACTTTACTTTCTGAAATGAAGTTTTGCAGATCATAACATCATGATGTGGACTAGGCCCCTGTGGCATAGAAAAAATACGTACGAATTTTAGGTTTAAAATTGTACATTTTAGAGATGTAGAATAATTACATTATGTGCGAGGGAATGTTGCTATGTGTTCAGATGCAATATTATAATATGCAAATACATTTTAATGTTAATACATATTCATAGCATATCTGCAATGTATGCTGAATGAATAATATAAAAAATGGCTGAATGCATTTTGCACTGTGGATTCAAAATACAAGAATATATACAACTGAAGGAAAGAATGGTGTGTGCTAGGAATGAAAATTGAGACCATTACATTAGTTGTCAAATTAAAATTTGCCTTTTGGCATTATAGTGAGCAAAGGAGCCTCAGATACAATATATGGAAGGCATAGTTTCTGTCTCTCCTCAGAAGGCAAGGTGTAGAGAAGTTGGGCTCCTTCAAAGTGTTACGAAGAGATAATATCCTCCCCCATTCCCTTGCCCCACCGCATACAGTGCCCTTATCACGCTGTACATCTTAATGGTTACTACCTACATTGCCATTTAGACTTGGCTCTTTTCATCAGTAAGCTCAAGAAGGACTGAACAGAGCTTCAGAGGGCTGATCCACAGCTCATGGATGTTAACCCCAGAACTCTCATAGACTGTAGCATTTTGGATCAGGTGCCCAAGTTCTTTTCACCAAAGCCAGCTTAGTTTGGCCTCATGATTGTGCACCAAATATGGAGAGGAGCTGCCATATCTGGTGCAATAGATGATTCCGGAAAAAGATGTGTCTCCACTTTTGTTAGTGATGAGGTCAGGAGAAAATGCAAGTTTATTCTGTCCTTATGGGGCACATGTGGATTATGTAATTTTCAACCTGACTACCCAAGCCTGACTTGAGGGAGTCTCCTTGGTTTGCTAGCAAGCACAATGTTAGAGCTGTGCATGGGGCTTTAAAGAAATAGAAAAAGACAGCTCCTTGACGCAAAGAGTGTAAAGTCTGTATTACCTTTAATGGTGAGTAATCTTCAGAGAAGTATTAGTGTTTAAGAGGCCCAAATGAGCCTTAAATTAGAAGGAGTCTCATGATTTGGATGCAAATACTTGATATTGCAGGGCAGAACATTTTCCCACCATGAGAAGCCACTGAGGATCACCTGTCAATAGGCCCAAACTTCCATACAATAATAAGGCCTGGCCCTAGTGCTAGTTGTGTCAGCTAGCCAGGCCTGGAGAGCTATAGCTTGGGGATTACTCAAGAGAACCTTAGTTTGGGGATAGTTGGGGTAATTTTACATTTTGCAGAAGCAGCCTCTGCTTGGGGACTTCTTGCAGTGGGAAATATACACATCTGTGAACTGTGTTTTTCCTGGCCTCTTGGTGTTAATAAAATTGCAGTCTGTAGGTCATTTCCCCCATGATAATTATAAAGAAAATACATCCTCTCTTAAGGTACCTATTTTACCGGTACCATATCTAGGTTTCCTGCATTCAGAAGATTAGATCATCAGGCAATTCAATATGCTTCTCTCTCATTGTAGGCCAGTTTCTGCCCCCTGGCTATGTGCTCTTGCATTGCTCCAGTAGTACGGAAAGGGATGGAGAGCTGCCCAAGGAGGAGAACCAGACATTGCCCTATACCACCTGCTCTCTGCTCCCTCCCCTCCACCTCACCCTACCCTCTAATGCAACAAGCTTTACTAGTTGGGCCAGAGACAGGAAGAGATGGAACTGGAGCTCATTGCACTTTAGCAATCCTGTAAATGAGTTGGCTACTCCCCCTCTTCCCCTCCCCCCCCACCCCGGTGCACCACTACCTCTGCAAGGCCAGCTCTTTATTCTCTTTCTTCAATGGCCTTTCACACAGATTCCACACACTTGCTCATCAACAATCAGCACCCTTATGGGGGGTTGGATTTATTTCGACAAAATTAATGCAAAAGTAAAACTCAAACTCCCTAAAGTCCATCCTGGGGCATGGCTCTTACTGCAGAGCCTGGGCTAGCAAAAGGTTCCTTCACGGGGTTCTTATATCAGTTCTTAGGAGGTGACCCATTCTGGATTGTAGTTGCCCTGCTCAGAGCTGAGTCCCTAACCCTAACCTAAACCCAGAGTCACCTCTCCTCAAGAACTGCTTCAGGTCTCTCATAAGGAACCAGCTGCCTGAGTTCACTTCCTGCGCCAGATGTCTCATTTGAGACATTTGGCAAGCCAGTTCCAGTTTTGAAGTCTCCTACAGGCAGTTCACTCATTCCCTCTGCTCTCTCAAAGATCCCCAGCTGGCAGGAGTGGTCCCTAAATAACCCCTCTAGCCAGCATAGTTTAAACTGGTCTAAACTGTGTTGGAGGCAGAGAGGATTCCTTGTTGGGTGAAGAATCAGAAAGCTCTAAATCACCTCACTCCCTCATTCCAGGTCCTGCACTAAGCACAATTTGGATGGACTCAGGAATCTGTCCATACACTTTTAACCAGGACACAGTACTTCAAAGGAATCTCTGTATCGTCTCAACTCATTGCAATGTGTTTATATATATTAAAAATAATTATATACCAACTTTAAGTGTATTAGCTAAATAAATTCTCATCTCCCCACCTCCATAAAGACCATTGTAAAATAGGAATACTGCCTTTCAGAAGCGGAGAAAGAGTCCTAAATATTCTGAATTCATTCTCTTTTCTTCCCTCCATTCCCCTTATTCTTCAGAATAATATATTTGTAGTTTTGACAGGATTCTAAACCTAGATAATATTTGCAGCTATGTTCTTCTTCTGAAGTGCTTGTGAGTTTTTTGGGGGGGGAGGGTTGTTTGTTTTTTCTTCAGAAGAACAGGAAAAAGCCTTTGCTTGTAGAACAGGAGATGTATCTTTGATAGAGAGTGGAAGAAAAATGTTTTCATAAAAGAACCAATCTTAAGAAAGCAGAAATCTAAGAATACTGTGACACAGTGCATAAATCTTTACAACTCACATTTTTCTTATATGTTAAAAAAAGGAAAACTCTATTAAAATCAAAACTCTTGCCTGATGTGCAAGAGGTCCAAATGAGAAATGGAGTTTTCAACAGCACAAATCTATGTACCAGGCCCCTCAATGCTTTAATCTAAATTCTGATTCAAAATTACATAAATTACTGTATAGAAATACATCTGTTGCAATCTGACTAGATGACAATCTCAGCTTTCTTTTCTTGCTTTTTATTTTTTTGTTTAAAGAGTAAGTTTCTATTTCCATGTTGTCAGAGGAAAAAATGTAATAATCAAAATGTACCCTAAATGTTTAAAAAATTGAAATAGAAGGGGGGTGGGGAACAAGAAAAAACCCTCACACATGTTCAGGAGAACCAAAACAGAATTTGTAAAAAAATTCCCAGAAAAAGTTGGAATCCAAGACACTGACTTACTTCTTACCCAGGTTTTACCCATTGATTTCAGCTGAGTTCCTTCCAATCTTTGCCCCAGTGTGGAATCAGAATTAGATGCCAGGAATTCTCATTGCTACTTTGTGAAATAGTGAATTTACCTAAGAAGTGCTAGCTATTATGGTCTTACACGAAACCCTATGGCAGATAGAACTGGAGTACATTATATGTATATTACACACATGCACAAAGTACCTTAGAATGAAAGATAGAAAAAATTAAATGGTACCAGTGCATACAGAAATTATACATAAATGTACTTATTTGAATGAGAAAACAATCTTTATATCATACTTAAATATAGGAAGATGCATATAGGTAAAGACAGGAAATCTATGAAACCTAAATGTATATTTAATGTTAGAAGCAACAGAAAAGAAAAAACAGAATGTAATCAGGAATGGAAAATGTTAATCTGTCATACCATTTAATAATGTGTCAAATACAGCATTAAATAAAAATCTTGTAAAACAACATTTTTTAAATGTTAAACACACAGTTGCAGACCCAATATTAATGAAATTCTGCAGTATAAATCAGGTTTGTACCAAATGGAATATACAACTGTAGCCAAGTGTGTAACTTAACAAGATAAAGACGTTGCCTTTGCTGTTAAGGGAGGGGTTTTGCTGGCCCCTTGGAAAGTTCTCATAAAAAAAAAAAGCCTCGTATCTCTAGATGACCAGATTATCCAGTGATTTTGATAGGATGTCTAAGAGTGCAGCTTTAAAAAAAAACAAAACCCTCTACTAACTTTGAAATATTTAAAATATTTTAAGAACATAACTGAACAAGACATGTCCTCAATTTTTAACTTCTATGCAGTTGTCTTAAGTTTTGGCTCCCTACCTCTAGCAGTAAAAGTATACAAATGCAAAAAAGGAAGAACGAACTCTGCCTTCTGCCTCTGGATGAGATTTAAATAGCCAGAAGGACCAGGTACTGCATAAAGTCTTAAGCATTAGCAATGTTCTGTCGGTAGTGTGTAGTGAAGTCTGGTTTGTTTCCATTATTAGCCTGGATGTGTTATTGAGTTTTTTGATAGCAAATGTAATAAGCTGTGGAAACTTAACCCACTGTCATATGAGCCATGCAACAAAAAGAACACATTGCTTTAATATGTTTTAGAGATGATTAGATGGTATACCAAAACAATTATTGATAGTAATCCCCTCATTCCTCCTACTGGCACCGTTGAAGATGGGGGAAGGGGGTGGTGGAATTATTTTCTGACTGCATCACTGAATTATCCTAAATCCTCAAGATACCAGTTAATTGGATGAAACTGGTAATATAGTAATCTGAAATTCCATGTAGTATTGAATGTAATGATTTTCTTTCCTAAACCCCAACCAAAAAGGCAGAAATATTTTTTGCAAACTTCATCCTCTTTTAGCAATTATCTGCTTAAATTTATGGTATGAAAAGTTGCTAACTACTGCCCCAATCTTCAAAGTGTGGCCTGAATAAGCACTGAAATGTCTGGATACTTATCTGAACCTCTGGACTCTGCAAACTGGGCTGGAAGTCACGTGAGAATAAGATCTTGCAGAATTTTCAATACTTCCTGTTTTAAGTTAGTGCAGTATTGCTAGAAAATTAACCACCTTTCCAATAGTTCAGTGCTTCTTGTCCCAGTGAAAATCTGGAAGGGCGGAGGCACACACAAGTAAAAAAACGATTGGGTGTGCATTAAGAAATCTGTACATAATCTGAAAAAAAATGTTCACTGTGGCTTAGGTTTGAGTTCAGGGATGATTATGGAAGAATACCTCCTTCCCTTTTCCTTTTGTTTAAGATTCCCAATACAAGAAAGGAAGAGAAGATACCTGCCCTTTCATACCTATACCTAGGTGTGGTGAAAGAATGATGTGCAAATTAGAAACAGCCTAAAACTTTGGGAAAGTTGTCAAAGTCCCCCTTTCTCCCACAGGATATATACAAAAATCAGTCTAATTTGAACATAATTCAAACTAGATCGTGGGGGAAAATGGCCTCAATCCAGAACTCTTTCACTTATTTTGTGAAAAAAAATAGTTCAAGATATTTTCAAAAACTCAAACAAGTTTGTCCAGCCTCACCTTATCATAGAAATGTTGACGGGAAGGAACTTCGACAGGTAATCTAGTCCAATGCCCTGCACTGAAGAAAACAAAGTATTATCTAGACCATCTCTGATAGGTGTTTGTCTACCCTGTTCTTAAAACCATCCAATGACAGATTTGACAGCTTCCCTACGTATTTGTCTCAGTGCTTAAATTAGACATTAGGAAGTTTTTCCTAATGTCTAATTTAAATCTGCCTAGATGCAATTTAAGTCTATTAATTCTTGTCCTATTCTCAATGAATAAGAACAGTTTATCATCTTCCTCTTTATAAGAACATTTTACATACATGAAGACTTATCATGTCCCCCCTCAGTCTTCTTCCTCCAGACTAAACAAACTAATTTTTTTCTCTCTTTCCTTCTAGGTCATCTTTTCTAGAACTTTAATAATTTTTGTTGTTCTCCTCTGGACTGTCTGCAATTTGTCCACATTTTTCCCAAAGTATGGTGTATAGAACTGGACACAGTACTCCAGTTGAGGCCTTATCAGAGCTGAGTAGAGTGGAAGAATTACTTCTCATGTCTTGCTTACAATGCTGCTGTTAATACATCCCAGAATTATATTTGTTTTTTTTTGCACCAGTATTACATTGTTGACTCATATTTAGTTTCTGATGCACTATACCCCAAGATCCTTTTCTGCATTACTCCTTCTTAGGCAGTCATTTCCCATTTTTCATTTGTGCAAATGATTATTCTGTCTGAAGTGTAGTACTTGACATATGTCCTTATTGAATTACATCAAACTAATTTCACAATTTTTTTTTAAGTATAACAGAAACAGGAAGCCTGCCAAACAATCAGTGTGCCCACAGGATGATCGAGATGTTAAAAGAGCACTCAGGAAAGACAAGGTCATTGCAGAGAAAGTAAATGAATTCTTTGCATCAGTCTTCATCGCAGAGGATGTGAGGGAGATTCCCACATGTGAGCCATTCTTTTTAGGTGACAAATCTGAGGAACTGCCCAGATTGAGAAGTCAATAGAGGAGGTTTTGGAACAAACTGATACATTAAACAGAAATAAATCACCAGGACCAGATGGTATTCACCTAAGAGTTTTGAAAGAACTCAGATATGAAATAGGAGAACTACTAACTGTGGTATGTAACCTGTCACTTAAATCAACCTCTGTACTAGATGATTGGCAGATAACTACTGTAATGCCATTTTTTAAAAAAGCCACCAGAGGCAATCCTGGCAGTTATAGGTTAGTAAACCTAACTTCAGTACCAGGCACATTGATAAAAACCGTAGTAAAGAGTCGACTTACCAGACACAGATGAACATGCTATGCTGGGGAGAAGGGAACATACAACATGGCATTGGAAAGGGATATCATGCCTCTCCACTCTGTTAGAATTTCCTGAGGATGTCAGCAAACATACAGACAAGGATGTTTCAGCTGATATCATGTACTTGGACTTTCAGAAACCTTTCACAAGATCCCTCACCAAAGGTTCTTAAGCAAACTAAGCAGTCATGATATAAGAGGGAAGTTCTCTCATGCAGCAGTA
This sequence comes from Eretmochelys imbricata, assembly GCF_965152235.1. NCBI lineage: Eukaryota > Metazoa > Chordata > Testudines > Cheloniidae > Eretmochelys > Eretmochelys imbricata. The sequence continues at coordinate 41,074,569 of NC_135575.1, read as the reverse complement.
AGTGATTAAAAGATAGGAAACAAAGGGTAGGAATAAATGGTTCGTTTCCACAGTGGAGAGAGGTAAATAGTGGGCTCCCCCAAGAATCTGTACTGGGACCAGCTGTTCAACATATTCATAAAAGATCTGCAAAAGGGGCAAAGAGTGAGTTGGCAAAATTTGCAAATGATACAAAGTTACTCAATATATTTAATTACAAAGTTGACTGTGAAGAGTTACCAAGGGATCTTACAAAACTGGTTGATTGGACAACAAAGTGGCAAATAAAATTCAATTTTGATAAATGCAAAAGGCATGCATATTGGAAAACATAATCCCAACTATACATACAAAAGGATGGGGTCTAAATTAGCTGTTGCCACTCAAGAAAGATCTTGGAGTTATCGTGGATAGTGCTCTGAAAACATCTGTTCATTGTGCTGTGGCAGCCAAAGCTAGTAGAATGTTAGAAACCATTAGGAAAGGGATAGATAATAAGATAGAAAATATCCATGTGTCATAAATATAAAGGGAAGGGTAACCACCTTTCTGTATACAGAACCCTGGCCAGAGGCAAAACCCCTTCACCTGTAAAGGGTTAAGAAGCTAAGATAACCTTGCTGGCATCTGACCAAAATGACCAATGAGGAGACAAGATGCTTTCAAAGTTGGGGGGGGAGGGACAAAGGATCTGTCTGTCTGTCTGCGTGTGTGTGATGCTTTTGACAGGAACAGATCAGGAATACTCTTCAGAACTCCTGTAAAAAGTTAGTAAGTAATCTAGCTAGAAATGCGTTAGATTTTCTTTTGTTTAATGGCTGGTCAAATAGCTGTGCTGAATGGAATGTATATTCTTGTTTTTACGTCTTTTTGTATCTTAAGGTTTTGCCTAGAGGGATTCTCTATGTTTTCAATCTGATTACCCTGGAAGGTATTTACCATCCTGATTTTACAGAGGTGATTCTTTTACTTTTTCTTTAATTAAAATTCTTCTTTTAAGAACCTGATTGCTTTTTCATTGTTCTTAAGATCCAAGGGTTTGGGTCTGTGTTCACCTATTCAAATTGGTGAGGATTTTTATCAAGCCTTCCCCAGGAAAGGGGGGGTAGGGCTTGGGGGATATTTTGGGGGGAAGACATTTCCAAGTGGGCTCTTTCCCTGTTCTTTGTTTAACACGCTTCATGGTGACAGCATAGGTTTCAAGGACAAGGCAAAGTTTGTACCTTGGGGACGTTTTTAACCTAAGCTGGTAAGAACAAGCTCAGGGGGTCTTTCATGCAGGTCCCCACATCTGTACCCTAGAGTTCAGAGTGGGGAAGGAACCTTGACACCATGCTATGCCCACACCTGGAATACTGCATGCAATTCTGGTCACCCCATATAAAAAAAGATATGTTTGAACTGGAAAAGGTACACCGAAGGGCAACAAAAATTATTATGGGTATGGAACAATTTCCGTATGAGGAGAGATTAAAAAAGACTGGGACTGTTCATCTTAGAAAAGAGATGACTAAGAGGGGATATGATAGAGGTATATAAAATCATAACTGACGTGGAGAAAATGACTAGAGAAGTGTTATTTACCCCTTCATATATCACAAGAACTAGGGGTCACCCAATGAAATTACTAGACAGCAGGGTTAAAACAAACTTAAGGAAGTATTTCTCTCAAGGCATAGTCAACCTGTGGAATTCATTGCTAAAGCGTGTCCTGTTGTGAAGGCCAAAAATATAACTGTGATCAAAAAAAGGATTTGTTCATGGACAATAGATTTATCCATGGCTAATAGCCAAGATGGTTAGGGACAGAATCCCGTGCTCCGGGTGACCTCTGACTGGATGACAGCAGATGGATCACTTGATAACTGTCCTGTTCTGTTTATTCCCTCTGAAGCATCTGATACTGACCACTGTTGTAAAACAGAATACTGGGCTAGATTAAATATTGGCCTGACCAAGTATGGCCATTCTTATGTTCATCCTATTCATTTCAGACCATTTCTCCAGTTTGTCAAGAATTTTAACATTGACCTCCAAAGCTCTTGCAACCTTTCCTAGCTTGGTATTGTTTGCAAACTTTAATAAGTGCATTCTTTATGCCTTTATCCAAATCATTTTATGAAGATATTGAACAGAACTGGACCCAGGACAGATCCCTGTGGATCCCACTTGATAAACCCTTCCAGCTTGACTGAGAACCATTGATAACTACTCTCTGAGTATGTTTTTCCAACCAGTTGTGCAGCCACCTTATTGTAGGTTCATCTAGGCTATATTTCCCTAGTTTGTTTATGAGACGGTCATGTGAGACAGTACCAAAAGCCTTACTAAAGTTGAAATCTGTTACATCTACTGCTTCCCACCTATCCACAAGGTTTGTTAAACTGTCAAAGAAGGGTTCTTGACAAATCCATGTTGACTGTTACTTCTCACTTATCTTCTATATGCTTACAAATTGATTGTTTGATTATTTGCTCAATTATATTTCTGGGTAACGAATTTAAGCTAACTGGGCTGCAATTCCCTGGATTATCTTTCTTCCCCCCTTTTTTAAAATAGAAAAGTACTATACTTCCCTTTCCAGTCCTCCGGGATCTCTCCTGTCCTCCACAAGTTCTCATAGACAATTGTTAATTAATAGATATCTCTTCAGCCAGTTCCTTAAGTATCCTGGGATGTATTTTGTCAGGCCCTGCTGACTTGAAAACATCTAACTTGTCTAACGGTGCCGCAAGTACTCCTGTTCTTTTTGCAAATACAGACTAACATGGCTGCTACTCTGTAACTTGTTGTCATAAATATAAAGGGAAGGGTAAACCCCTTTAAAATCCCTCCTAGCCAGAGGAAAAATCTTCTCACCTGTAAAGGGTTAAGAAGCTCGGATAACCTCGCTGGCACCTGACCAAAATGACCAATGAGGAGACAAGATACTTTCAAAAGCTGGGGGGAGGGAAAAACAAAGAGTCTGTCGATGTGATGCTTTTGCTGGGGACAGAACAGGAATGGAGTCTTAGAATTTAGTAAGTAATCTAGCTAGATATGCGTTAGATTATGATTTCTTTAAATGGCTGAGAAATTAAGCTGTGCTGAATAGAATGGATATTCCTGTCTGTGTGTCTTTTTGTAACTTAAGGTTTTGCCTAGAGGGATTCTCTATGTTTTGAATCTAATTACCCTGTAAGGTATTTACCATCCTGATTTTACAGAGGTGATTCTTTTTATTCTTACTTCTTTGTTACTGTTTCTTCCATTAAAATTCTTCTTGTAAGACTGAATGCTTTTTTTCATTGTTCTTAAGATCCAAGGGGTTTGGGTCTGTGGTCACCTGTGCAAATTGGTGAGGATTTTTACCAAACCTTCCCCAGGAAGTGGGGTGCAAGGGTTGGGAGGATTTTGGGGGAAAAGACGTTTCCAAACAATGCTTTCCTAATAAAATAAACCCAGATAAATGTTTGGTGGTGGCAGTGGAAGTCCAAGGGCAAAGGGTAAAATAGTTTGTACCTTGGGGATGTTTTAACCTAAGCTGGTAAAAGTAAGCTTAGGAGGTTTTCACCTGTACCCTAGAGTTCAGAGTGGGGAAGGAACCTTGACACTTGTCTAAGTAATTCTTAACTTTTTCTTTTCCTATTTTAGCCTCAGATACTACTCCATTTACACTGATCTTCACTATGTTCGTTATCTGATCACTACTAACATTTTTGGTGAAAACAAACAAAAAAAGCATTTAACACTTCAACCTTTTCTGCATTTTCTTTTATAGTCTTTCCTTCCTCATTAAGTAATTAGCCTACCCAGTGTTTGGTCTTCCTCTGCTTCTAATGTATTTGTAAAATGTTTTCTTGTTAACCTTTATGTCCCTAGGCCTATGAAATATAAATCTGTTCCTGATACTGTAATTATAAATCATTATTGCCTGTCCCACATCCCCATGGATCATCAAGCTGTTCCTTGCAACTCTTAGAAGTCTCTGTCACACTTGCTGTTTAAGGAAAGCTGCTTAACACTGTTGCTGCCAGAATGTGAGTTAATTCTGGCAGCAGCTTTCCACAGAATGTCTATTCAAATTAATGGAAAGTCATTGCAGAAACAGATTTCATTGACTTATCCAGAAAAATGGATGGGAGTTAAATGAAATTTTAATTTAATTCCCTCCCCACTCTCTTCTTGTCTGCATGTGGGTACCCCATGTTGCTATCATGCTGCCCTGTCCATCTGACTTCAGCAGTAGTAATGAAAAGGAGAGGAGAATTATCTGAAGTCATTGTCTGCCCCACCAGTCAGATGCCCCCTCAGCACCCTCAGCATTTGACTTAACTGGCTGAAGTACTAAATAGAGCTTCCAATCAAAAGGAATCCACCCCCTTCTCTATCATGGAATCTCTGCTCAGCAGCTGTAACTATGCTGAGGGAAAGAGTCCTGAAGGTGTTCCTTATCCAGCACATTAGGCCACAGCCAAAGCATTGAATGAGGGCATAGTTGTCCCCACCTCAGCAAATAAATGTCAGGGCTATTCTTCTCAAGTGAGATACAGGGGGAATATAATTCAACGGCCTCTGAAAAAGCTATGTACTTTGATTATGCAGTAAACTTTAAACCCTTATATTTTCCAGATCCCATGGATATCAGTAATATTCAAGATTAGATGAATCCCCCTAATGCTATCACCATACATCATTTCCTGAGCTTACTGGCTGACAATCAAATCACTCTGCACTTTCAGGCAGAGCTAGGAATCAACAGGCCCAACCCTGTACATCAACCAAAAGACCTATTAGTCATTGAGCTTCCACCAAACAATCTCCCTCCTTTGAACCATAGGACAAACTGGGACAGAGAAGTCACTTAGGCCTCCTCCTGTGACCTCCAAACCTAGCAGAGTTATATGGAAAGATACCAATGCCTCCCCGCTCCACCACTCTGTCCTCTGGCAGGGGAAGCATCTCCTTCTTGGCATCCTCTGTGATGAAAGGAGATTTGAAGATCCCAAGTGGCTAGTAATTCCCAGCATGTCAGTTGGGATGGATAAGAGAAAATCCTTGATCCACAGGTGGATATATGGAAAAAGTGTGCTAATAAATTTTGTAGTATTTGGGAATTCCCTCCACTGCTGATTACCATGAAGTCTTTTTTTAAAATCTTCATTATCTATGGATCTTTTTGTTTAGTTACTTACTGACTGCAGATCTAGGAACAGTCTCTCCACTGCTTTACACAGTGTAGTTATTTATAATTGTGCAAAGAATGCAGAAACCATTTCCATGCTGATAAGATAGTGCTTTGCAAGTGCTTTTATGACAGTGTTTTACATGTTAACAAAAACTGAACAAATTAGTATTTTCAGTGTTATTGTAATATTAGAGAGACAAAGTGAGTGAGGTAATATCCAATAAAAATATACATCTCATACAGCTTGTTTCTCAAACAAATTTCTGTAAGTCATTGAAGATTTACAATATATGCAAGACTTATGACAAAAGTGCAAGTATATGAGAATGTGTAGTGTTATATTTACTAAAAGGCTTTAGAAAAAATGAGTATATTGTATTTATTTATTATTAAGGAATTAGCATACAATCAAATACTTATGGGACAAAAGAATGGCAAAAATAAGGTTGCATGTGCCATCTTAAATTTGTCAGTTCCTAACTTTGAAGAGCTCAGCCATGCAGCTTTAACATTCCCTTTACCTATAGTTTTAAGTGGCTTCATTTTTCTATTAAAATATCATAACTTGGAAATATTTGGCTCAATACCATGAGAGTGCAGAACTACATTTGGGTGAATATCACAAAAATATATATTCATAACTGCTTGAATTCATGAATAAGTTTAATTTAGCTGTTTGTGCTCTTCTTGTATTTGCTTTCTGTGAACATTCAAGTTTTATTTGTACTAATGCTCAGAGAAAGCAAATTTTAAGTTTGTACACTTGAGTATGTGCTGTGGAAGATAATACATTTTATGGCAAAGGGGAAACTACTTCACTTGACAGAAAAGGGAGTAAAGGTTCCCATAGCTCCTTGCCTGATACAGAGACAATTAATAAGCTAGAAAAGGATCTTACTGCAACCTTTACAGTCAGGACCATGCAGAACCTGCATTACCTTCAGTGAATATGAAAAAAGAAAATTAAATTTAAACGTTGCACTTAGCCAACAAAGCTTCCTGGATTTTTAGTTATTTTTTTAAGGGGATGATGCCTTGGACAAAGCTCACTTCTGTTGGAAAGTAAAAGATCTCTAGGACACTGTCTCTACATTAGTGTCTCTTAAATACTTTTTCATTTAAATGTGGTACATCTGTGGATCTGATAGGAAAAAGCTTACTGTACACTATAATAGAATGCTGGCATTCCTACTCCACTGTGTAAACTCCCAGTGCCCAAAGAGGAAGTTTTAACGAGTCTTGACTGACTCATTACTCTGTAACTCCTAAGCACCACCTCCTTGTACCCACCATGGGCTGTGGTTTTAAAGAAATCATATATAGAGCTACGCAGGAAACATTTGACCAGAAATTCCATCCTGGACCTGAGAAACCTTTCCCAAATCAAAGTTGTGTAGAAGCTGAAAAGTTTTGGTTTCATCTCTAATTATATATCCCTAGCTAATTACGTATCTCAATACCTGGCAAGAAGTAAATAGATAAGGATTATTACCTTCAAAAGTCTACGTCAGTGCTGAGATTTGTAAACAGGAGTCATTTGCTCTTAGTTCCAAACTGCCTAGACCAGACTGTCTCATGCTGTTTGGCTGCCCCTCCGTGGCCTGAGTCTGCTCCTTGACCGGCTAGTCAACTCAGCTGGATAGGCGGGAGCTTGTGTTAAACCTAGCAAAACTGGTACTAGCCTAGAGGGCACCCACTACACCTGTTGCCCTGGACCTATTCCAAAATTCAGTGGAACCATGGCACAGACTGTACCAAGGCCTAAAGGTCAGCCCTGGATAGATGATATAGAGATTGTGACCCACAAATAATCCATGGAAAGTGTCACTGTGACAATGATTTTATAGCTGAGTCTGAGGTCCAAAATGTGATAATTTATCACACACACATAGTGTAGAGAACATTGCAGAAGCCATGGAGAGTAAAGTTAGTTACACAATAATCAGGAATTCCCAGAAAGTGAGACTATCTGATGGAAAAAATAAAAACAGATCATAAATGTATGAAGGTAGAACAAAAAAGGAATGTGGACTGATCAAGAGGGGGCAAGGGTATATGAAATATATCATAAGAAAGGCAGCACAGAGTGATCAGTAGAAAAACAGGAGAAAAATCAGAGATCATTGATTAATCTAGAGTGACAGTGAAAAAATGGGATAGCACATCTGGTCAAGAGGAAGATGGAAGAAAAGGATGGAAGTCCAAATAAAAATGTTAGTGGTAAATTTTTTGAAACCCACCTAAGTGACTTATGAGCCTAAATCCCCTTTTCAAAAGAGATTTAGTGAATCTCAAATACGTCTAAGGCACTTTTGAAAATGGGATTTTTTGCAGCTTTGAGTATCTGATCCTAGATCTGAACACAGCCAAACTCTGTGAAAGTTTGGCCCATTTCCAGGTAAGGTAAAGACAGGAGAAAGTCAGGGAGCATGGAGCAATCAGCAATCATGACTCACAATCTGAAAAGTTATCTCAAACACAGAGAAGCCAGAAATGTGGGCTTTTTGTGCAAATGTTCACAAAATTGATTATTTGTGCTGGCGCAAGATCAAGTGTCTCATAATGACTCATTCAAGTTTTGTGAGCCCTTAAGTAGGACTTTTAAGTACGGTAATTAATTTTTCTCCATTTACTTTAATTATAGTTAGAAACTCAGTAAATAAAGTAATGTAGTAAGCATACTTACTAAGTGAATTTTCCCATTATCCCAGCAATCAGAGTGACACCATAAGCAGGCAAGCGGTCAGTGCCTGTTGGAAAGCAAACTAAAAAAACACTCATGGAAGATTATATTGGCTTAATATGCATTTTCAATTGCAGATTAAGAACTGCACTACTGTAAAATGGTATGGTACAAAAGCAGCAGGTGAAAATTACTGAACGGGCTATGTGTTTTGGCTTTACTATAATTTTACTTATAAAGATGCAGCACGCATCAGTATAAAGAAAGGTAGTGTACTTGCAGGGACCACCACCAAAAGCAGCTAAGATCTGTGATGGAAAATTAAACTAGCTTTTTACATTTTAATAGGAGCTATAAAAGTTGCTATAAAAGCTATATTAGTTGCAGGAGAATAATTGCTCCATTCTTCTACAATAATGGGTTGTTGCCCAGTTCATAGATTCTAAGGCCAGAAGGGCCACAGAATCATAGAATATCAGGGTTGGAAGGGACCTCAGAAGTCATCTATTCCAACCCCCTGCTCAAAGAAGGATCAATCTCCAACTAAATCATCCCAGCCAGGGCTTTGTCAAGCCTGACCTTAAAAACCTCTAAGGAAGGAGATTCCACCACCTCCCTAGGTAACCCATTCCAGTGCTTCGCTACCTTCCTAGTGAAAAAGTTTTCCCTAATATCCAACTTAAACCTCCCCCATTGCAACTTGAGACCATTACTCCTTGTTCTGTCATCTGCTACCACTGAGAACAGTCTAGAGCCATCCTCTTTGGAACTCCTTTTCAGGTAGTTGAAAGCAGCTATCAACCCCCCCCACACTCATTCTTCTCTTCTGCAGACTAAATAATCCCAGTTCCCTCAGCCTCTCCTCATAAATCATGTGCTTTAGCCCTCTAATCATTGTTGTTGCCTGCCGCTGGACTCTTTCCAATTTTTCTACATCCTTCTTGTAGTGTGGGGCCCAAAACTGGACACAGTACTCCAGATGAGGCCTCACCAATGCCGAATAGAGGGGAATGATCATGTCTCTCGATCTGCTGGCAATGCTCCTACTTATACAGCCCAAAATGCTGTTAACCTTCTTTGCAAAAAGGGCACACTGTTGATTTATATCCAGCTTCTCGTCCACTGTAACCCCGAGGTCCTTTTCTGCAGAACTCCTGCCTAGCCACTCGGTCCCTAGTCTGTAGAAGTGCATGGGATTCTTCCGAGCTAAGTGCAGGACTCTGCTCTTGTCCTTGTTGTACCTCATCAGATTTCTTTTGGCCCAATCCTCCAATTTGTCAAGGTCCCTCTGTATCCTATCCCTACCCTCCAGTGTATCTATCACTCCTCCCAGTTTAATGTCATATGCAAACTTGCTGAGGGTGCAGTCCACGCCATCCTCCAGATCATTAATGAAGATATTGAACAAAACCAGCCCCAGGACCGACCCTTGGGGCACTCTGGTAGATACCGGCTGCCAACTAGATATGTAGCCACTGATCACTACTTGTTGACCCCGGCAATCTAGCCAGCTTTCTATCCACCTTATAGTCCATTCATCCAGCCCATACTTCTTTAACTTGCTAGCAAGAATACTGTGGGAGACCATATCAAAAGCTTTGCTAAAGCCAAGGAATAACATGTCCACTGCTTTCCCCTCATCCACAGAACCAGTTATCTCATCATAGAAAGCAACTAGGTTAGTCAGACATTGGCCTTGGTGAATCCATGCTGACTGTTCCCGATCACTTTCCTCTCCTCTAAGTGCTTCAAAATTGATTCCTTGAGGACCTGCTCCATGATTTTTCCAGGGACTCAGGTGAGGTTGACTGGCCTGTAGTTCCCCGGGTCCTCCCTCTTCCCTTTTTTAAAGATGGGCACTACATTAGCCTTTTTCCAGTCATCCGGGACCTCCCCAGATCGCCTCCCATCTAGTCTAATCTATATAACACAAGCCATAGACCTTTGGAATTAAAGCATATAATAATTTAAACATTGCCAGTGATGGACAATCCACCACAAACCATAGTAAGTTGTTCCAATGGTTAATTACGTTCACTGTTAAAAATGTACACTTTATCTCTAGTCTGAATTTGTCTAGTTTCAACTTCAAGCTATTGGATCTGGTTATATCTTTTACCTGCTCGACTGAAGAGGCCATTATCAATTTTTTGTTCCTCCTATAGGTACTTCTAAACTGTAATCAACTCATCCCTTAACCTTTACTTCATTAAGCTAAAGAGATTGAGCTCCTTGAGCCTATCACTATATGGCATGTTTTCCAAACCTTTAATAATTTTTATTTCTCTGCTCTGTACCCCCTCCAGTTTAACACCATCCTTCTTGAATTGTGGACACCAGAACTGGACACAATATTACAGCAGTGGTCACGTAATTTCCAATACAGAGGTAATACAACCTTTCTGCTCCTCCTCAATATTCCTCTGTTTATCCATCCAAGAATCACATTAGCCCTTTTGGCCAAAGTGTCACACTGGGACCTCATTATTCAGCTGATTATCATGACCTCCAAGTACTTTCAGAGTCACTGCTTCTCAGGATAGAGTCCCCCATCCAGTAAGTGTGACCAACGTTTTTCAGTTCCTAGAGCTGTTACTTTACATGTGACCATATTAACAATGCATATTGTGTGTTTATGCCCCGCTTATCAATAGATCTAGATTGCTGTTTCAGTGACCTATTCTGTTCATTATTTATCACTCTCCGATGTGTGTCATTTGCAAACTTTATCAATGAAGACTTTATAATTTCTTCCAGTTCATTTATAAAACTGTTAGTCATTATAGGACCATCCCTATGGTATGCCACTAGAAACACACACCTACTCTACCAGTGATGATTCCCATTTACAATTACATTGAGACTTGTCAGTGAGCCAGTTTTTTAATGTTTTGTGTACGATGTTAAATTTTGTATCATTCTAATTATGTTTTAACCAAAATGTTGCACTATACCAAGCCAAATGACGTATACAAGCCTACATATAATTACATTCACACCAATACCTTTTTCTAACTTCTAATCATGTACAAATGAAGTTATTTTGAGGATCTATTTTCCATAAACCCTGTTGATTGACATTAATTATATTCCCTCTTTTAATTCTTTATTAATCCCATATCAGCCATTTCATTATTTTGCCTGGTATCAGCATCAAGCTGACAGACCTATAACTACCTGGTTCATCCCATTTACTCTTTAAATTCTGGCACAACATTAGCTTTCTTCTAATCTTCTCAAGTGTTCCAAGAATTAACGAAAAATCAAAGTCAGTCCAGAGACCTAATTGGCCAGCTCTTTTAAAACTCTTGGATGTAGGTTATCCACACCTGCTGATTAAAAAAGTGTCTAACTTTAGTAGACATTTGTTTAACATCCTCCTAAGTTACTATAAAAATGGAAAGTGATTCATCATCATCTGATATGACTGCATCATATTTTATTATATAGTATTTGGGATTGAAACAATTTACAGTGCACATTTCAATTAATTAAATTAAAATCCCCTCACATGTGATAACATCAATGGGACGGTGGGGAGGAGGTGTATTGCAGATATATCACTTAAAGAATGACACTATTCAGAACATCTTTGCCCCTTTACTAGGGATCCCACCTTGATATCTGTACATATTTAGCATTAAGTTTGCACAGGTCTAAATGACTAAACAAGACACACTATAACTGTGAATCCGTCCTAAGAGATCAATTTTACATGAGATTTCATTTCAAAGTTTCAAATTCACATTCTCCCAATGTCTGTCAATGCTAAGCACATCGCTAAACTCCTGCATGATACATTACTTTTGATAAACTAGATGTATCAGTTTCTTTTTGGATAACCTGTGTACATGAAACTCAGCCTATTCTGCTGTTATCTGAAATAGAGTCTCATGAATCATAATCTAGTGACACCATCAGAGGACCCAACCATATCAGCCACACCATCAGAGGCTCATTCACCTGCTCATCTACTAATGTTATATATGCCATCATGTGCCAGCAACGCCTCTCTGAGATGTACATTGGCCAAACCAGACAGCCCCTATGTAAAAGAATAAATGGACACAAATCAGACATCAGGAATAGTAACATACAAAAGCCAGTAGGAGAACATGTCAATCCTCCTGGACATTCTATAACAGATTTAAAAGTAGCCATACTTGAACAAAAAAACCCTTCAGAAACAGACTTCAGAGAGAAACAGCAGAACTAAAATTCATTTGCAAATTTAACACCATTAATTTGGGCTTGAATAGGGACTGGGAGTGGCTGGCTCATTACAAAAGCAGCTTTGCCTCTCCTGGAGTTGACACCTCCTCATCTGTTATTGGGAGTAAACTATATCCAGCCTGATCAAATTGGCCCTGTCAACACTGGTTCTCCATTTGAGAGGTAACTCCCTCCTTTTCATGTGTCAGTATAATAATGCCTGCATCTGTATTTTCACTCCATGCATCTGAAGAAGTGTTTTTACCTATGAAGGCTTATGACCAAATAAATCTGTTAGTTTTTAAGGTGCCACCAGACTCCTTGTTGCTTTTGTGGATACCCCCGATACATGAATCATAAGTGTTATTTACACTCTCTTGCACTGGAATTTTGGAATCAAGGGTTTTATAATGGAAGCCACTGTCATGTAACCCCTTTGGAAGTACCAGCTTCTGAAACAAGCTGGCACAGTCCTATTGCTGAGTTAACAGTAGTAAAAGTGATAGCCCTGCGAGGTAGTGAAGTGTTAATTGGCAAATTAACACAGTGCTGCACTGAAGCATTGAGAATAAATTGCCATATTGAATGTGCATTTTCACTGGCTTATAAGTAAATTGAGTGGAAGGTACTTAGAAGGTCACTGTCAGCTCTATTGTGAGAGGGTGGTGTCTGATTTCTTTCTGATGCATGTACAGCAATCTCCTGACTCTCTGTGAAGTGATTAGTTCTTTCAAGAATATTATTTAGTTAAGGACTGAAGTTTTTAGCTGGGGACGGTTATCTACAGCCTCAGCCAGATAGAAAGGTCAGAGCTGGGTAAAACAAACCAATGAAGGGTACAAAGAAAAGGAGTACTTGTGGCACCTTAGAGACTAACACATTTATTTTAGCATTATTTGCGGATACAGACTAACATGGCTGCTACTCTGAAACCAATGAAGGGTACGTATTGAATGCTGCTATAAGTACAATGCTATTTACATGCCTGATTTAGGTATAAATTGTGAATATTAAAAAAGTAGACTGACAATGAAAACTATTTCCTAAGACGCCAATAGAGATCGGTTGCTGTGCCCCACACTACACTACTTGCAATCAGAGGGACCGATTCTCCTCTCACTTAAATCAGTGAAAAAGCAGGATCAATGCCAACAAAGTTACATGCATATAAAACAAGTGTGAGAGGAAGTGCCTTCAGTGATGACAAGCGGATAGATTATAAGCTACATAAAGAAGTTTATACTGATAAGGAGAACATAAAAAAATAGCAAAAAGATTCCCCCCCCCCGTTTTTATTAGGGAGAGTTGACCTGTTCAGGCCTCAGTTCCCATGAAAAGAGTAAGCAATTTGTTACTTTTGAAATCATGACAGCAAAATCAAAATATTGCTGTACTTGAAGTGTGATATACAAATGTTAATAGTTCTTCAGCCTGCCCACTGGATAACACTGGCCACCAATGGTGTGTCCACATTAGTCTTTTCTTCTTTCATTTCCCCACTGTTGCTGTCAACAGTAGTAGCATGGTGGTAGCACTAGTGTAAGCCAGCTGCCATTGTTTTAACCAATATGTCATCTAACCTTGCTCAGAAGATGGTATTTAAAACATTGATGGCTCAGGGGAATCCTACACCACCACTCTCCTACCAAACCATCCTGCTCCATCCCTCATCTGCTGTAGCCCTGCACCAGCAAGAAGAGAAACTTGTTATTTTTAGATAATATTGTCTTGACTTACAATAATCAATGCTTATGTAACATCTTCATGTGGGCATCTCAAAGCATTTTACAAACATTAATAAATTCACTCTCCCAACTCTTCTAGGAGGAAGTGTTATCCCCTTTAAGATGTGAGGAAACAAAATTAAAAAAAAAAGAATTTAAGTGACAGGCCCAAGGTCACACAGGAAGTCTGGTATGCCAGGAAGGAACCCAGATCTCCCGACTCCCATACCTGTGTTATGAACACAATTCTCTAGGTTAATAGAAAAACTGAAAACTACACGAACATTTTCAATCTTTTTAGACGTGAGAAAACCAAGAAAATGTCTCAAACTGTTTTACCCATTGTTACATATTAACTAGTGTGTAAAAAGCAATGGGATTCACAGAACAGGTTTTTGCACTGTGTTCGTAAGGTAACTGGTATTGTTTTTCATTTTCTTTAAATAAATCTGCTTGAGGTAGACCATTAAATTATTGTGGAAAACTACTCAGCTGTAGCTTTTCTGCCATAAAGTTAGAGATAGTTGTAGGCAATGCAGTGAGACAATTGGTAGTCAGGAACACATGCTTAGGAATGTGGAAAACATAATGGAAATCAACCTTTTTCTACTCTCCTGCTCCCCTAAGTAGAGTGTGTTAACAAAAAATATACAGTATTCAGCAATCACGTTGGTCAGCGGGGTCACTATCTGTACACTTAATTCACTTTGATTCTGGCATATGCTGTACTTCAGGGGTATGTGATGATCAGTAATTCCAGTTTCAGGCCACAAAAGTGAACCTATATTATTCATGTTTGCAGCAATTTTATGGCAAGTCTTGTGACACTGTGTTTTTCTGGAAGCCACATCTCCTGAGGCTAAGTAAGTAACAATCTTAGCTCTCTCTAAAATAAATTGAAAATAAAGCAAGTTTCTAAAAGACATGGTTGCAGAGAAAAAGCATGAAAGAATGCACCCTAAAGGCTCAAAAACAAGACAAATAAAAGGAAAAAAAATCTAATTTTGAGGCCTGACATGTTTTGAACTCTTGGGGTTGTTTGGCAATATTGGCTCCTAGCTCTGTTTTTCAGAGCCTCTGTATATATTGTCAATAGTCTCAGAACTATAGAAAGATCTTCCATTTAGACCCTGGATATTTCAATTTGGCAGAATGGATTATATGCAGACCAATGGCAGCAATGATGGGAGTGCTAGTATAGGCAATTCTCTAGATAGCCACTGGCTTTTAAGCATATTGTTATATAACACTACAGAGAGCAAGCCTATGTGGACCATGCTTAAAATACTAGCAGCTGCAAACACCTTGGGTAAAATTTCCAAAAGTGCCTGAAGTGATAGGAGCCTAAGGGCACGTCTGCACTTAAAACGCTGCATTGGTGCAGCCGCACTGATGCACTTGCGCCACTATAGTGTTTTAATGAAGACACTCTATGCCAATGGGAGAGCTTTCTCCTGCTGGGATAGTTAATCCACCTCCCTGAGAGGCGGTAGCTATATTGGCGGGAGAAGCTCTCATGGCGACATAGTTTAGGCTGGTATAAATACATTGCTCAGGAGTGTGGATTTTTCACACTCCTGAGTGATGTAATTATACCAATAGGGGTGTGTAGTGTAGACAATATCAAAGTCCCAATATGTGATTTGGGCCCTAATAAACCTATGTCTCATTGAAACTCGGAACTTACGCTTCTAAGGGCTCAAGTCACTTTTGAAAATGGAAATTAGGGTCCTAATTCGCTTACATGTTTTTGAAATTTTACTTCTTGTCTATACTAGAGCTCTCAATGTTGCTGTCACCAGTGGATCTTAATTAGAGTTTGTAACAGCAAAATTTCATGGCAAAAAACCCCTAGGATCAACAAGAGTTCTGAGATAACAAGATTACATTTCACATGGTCCAAAACAGCTTCCATAGCATAATTTTGTAATATTTTTATTAAGGAGATTTGGCGTGCCTCTCTTAAAATTTGGGGAATATTTTTGACTTGGCATCTCATTCTGATGATCAGTTTGGTACAGCAGTTTTTATTTAATTAATGCTCTTCAACGCACCTCCTGGAAATTGTGCTGATAGTTAATCTCCCAGACAATGGAACTGAAGAAGCAATTCTCAAAGGAGAAAGACATGCTATTGATTGGTAACTGTTCTTCAACTGGATTACTTCTGCAAATCTTTACTTCCCACCCTCCTTTCCCATTACTTTGGAATCCTATTTCAATTATTTGAATTAGCAGACAAGAATTGATGGAGGATGGGGTAACAGTTCTTCTTTAATGCTTTATCAGATTTTCATGAAAGGGTGCTCATGACAGACCAAAGGTCACTGCTTTTCTAAAATTTCTGATGCACCAGTGCTCTGCTCCTGGGCATCCACTGTGCAGGTCTTTGTAAAGAACATATGCAGTGAGTGATACTGATTATTTGAGAGTTATTCACTACTTAGAATATGCTCTTGGTAGCATTTTAACATAGTAGCATTTTAACTACTATACACATCCTTTCTTAAAATCCTAGATTAACTAGTTTACTGCTGAATAAAATTGAATCAAATTCTCTAACAAATTAAAATTAAAACACTGTTTGGATAACAAGTAGTTCCCAGGAAGGAAGGAACATGTTTCCTTGCGATCTTTCATTTTGATAGCTTCTAGGGAAATTTTACCTAGAAGCAATGTCCACATAAACGTTTACACACCGACATATATAAAGAAAGCACTCTTTCTAAATACAGTGCTTCAGATACATAACTCAAAAGCAGAATTACCTTTAAAACACCATTTTGGGGTCTTCTCATTTCTTCATCTTAAAAATGTCTTCTTATTTAAAACACAAGATAATACTATTGTTTGCGAAAACAGATTACAGTCTCAATTAAATCAAACAATTTATATTTACAGAAATCTCTCTCCTGCCTCTAAGCACTGGAGTTCGTGGAATAAAATTTCTACTCTTTTTCTTTTAATTGCCCGGTCCTTTTAATGGAGAAACAAAGAATGCAGACCATACTAACAGATTGGGGGGCTTCTATCTTGAGATACAGTGATTCTGACAAAGGTGTGGGGTTTGTGGTTGATAATCAGCTGAACATGAGCTCCCAGTATGAAGCTGTAGGCAAAAAAGCTAATGCAATCCTGGGATATATAAACAGGAGAAACTTCAGTAAGAATAGAGAAATTATTTTTCCTCTATATTTGGCACTGGTGTGATTGCTGCTCGAATGCTGTGTCTAGTTCTGGTGCTCACAATTCAAGAATTATATGGAAAAACTGGAGAAGGTTCAGAGAAGAGCCGCAAGAATCACCAACTGATTAGAACACATGCCTGATAGTGATAGACTCAAGATTATTTAATCTTAATAAAGAGAAGATTAAAGTGTGACTTGGTTACATTCTGTAAGTATGCACATGGGGAACAAACATTTAATGATGGGCTCTTCAGTCTAGCAGAGACAGGTGACACGATCTGATGGCTCAAAGTTGAACCCAGCCAAAAAGACTAGAAATATGGCATACATTTCTAACAGAGTAATCGACCATTAGAACAAATCACTAAGGGTGTGGTTGATTCACCATCAATAACCATTTTTAAATCAAGATTGGAGGTTTTTCTAAAAGATACAATCTAGGAATTGTTTGGGGGGGGGGGAAGTTCTATGGCCTGTGTTATACAGAAAGCCAAAATAGAGGATCACAATGGTCCCTTCTGGCCTTGGAATCTATTAATCAAGCACGATTTTTTCCGAAAAAGCTGGACTTACAGCATTAAATGCACTATAAAAGCTGCTGAATAAAAATACAGATTGAATAACGTATCTAAAAGAGGAAAGGGAGAGAGACCATGGAAAGAAAAGGAGGCAATGGGGAAAGGAGAAGACTTTATTGCCTTCTGGGAGGATGAAGAATTAGAAGAGATGAGTAGTAATTAGTGAGGAGGTGGAGCAATGAGTGGCTGTCTTAATTAGTACAGGCTAATGAATTCACAATAGAGAGAAGTGCTCAACTGCAATCCACAAAGGATTAGATGAACATATTAAATTTAAATTAAAATATGCAGATATCTGTCTTGCTGCATTATCAAACAAACTATTTAACTGGCTCCTACAAATATTAATTGTACATGAATGCAAAACTTCACTGCTTGTATGTGGCTTTATTCAGTAGTCACCTATCCAATTGTTACTATTTACACTTAGATTGTTCTAAGCTGTTTTTTGAGCCCATAAAGTTGAAGACTAGATTGATGCCTGGTTAAAAAAAAAAAATAGAACCGAACTGTGCAATTTTGGCCACTGGAAGAAGCCCACATTGTTTCACGAATGAAATACAGTTCTCAGAATTACAAGGAAATATAAAATATATGTCAAAGTTTTAACAATATGTTTCCTAGTTAAAACCAAGATATACAATAAAAAAAGTCAAAATCAAGCTAATTTGGTTAGTTTTGATTCTCCAAAAATAAAAAAAGGAATATTTTATGCATTTTAATTATACATTTCTTAATAAAGTAGCATATATCCAACGTGATGATTTTTAGAGTAATAATCAAGTAGGCCTGTACAAAACACAAAGACTGACATTCCAGTGCTCGGTATTGTCAGGGCAGTACTCCAAATTCCCCCATCAAATCTGAGCACGGATAAGTAGTAAATAGGAAACATTTTCTTACTTTTCTAGAAATCACAATTTTGACTGAAACACAGAAGTATCTTTTGAACATCAAACACAATGTAAAACTGTTTTCAGAAGTCTGTTGGGCAGCTATTCTGTCCAAAAAGACTGTGTCTATCGAGAAGATATTTAAGATAGCGGAAAACTTGACATTTTAAAATGTTGATAAGCGCTCTTTTCTTTTTAATTTTGAGGACTATTCATATGAATTACATATAGAATTCCACAAAGCTCACTGAAATGTGTAAATCTATTTCTTAATTTAATCCTTGCCTTGACTGATTGACTCATGAGCATTTGACAGCTTTTTCTTTCAAAGCTGTGGTAAAATTATCCCATTATCTGAGGTTTAAAATATAGTATCAGATAAATGTTCTTTTTCTCCCATTTTCACAGCTTGGGCATTAGGGGTCACAGCAAGTAATCCTAAATTTAAGGGACAGCAGAATTTTTCTGCAGGTTCTAATTTAAAAACAAAACAAAACAAAAACCCAACCAAACATAAACCCATGAGGTAAAAGCTATCTAATTCTGTATGGGTGAAATTGATTTGAATGCAGAGGACCAACATAAGGCCTATGAACCAAGGAAACCTTCCAGATAAGATCAAATTAGAACTTCATTGGTGCATAAGACCACTGTTGGCCTTCTAAACAGGGATGCATTTCATCTCATGGAAAACTCTCTTCATCACATGATTATTCTAGCAACAAATTACAAAAAGTTGATTATGATTCAGCCCAAAGGCTCTGACTGTTCGTTAACATAGGCAATCAGAATTTGTCATTTTTAAAGGTCTGACTTATTGTTTGCACTTTTAGAGTCTAACGTAAGTACGCACACACACAAACAAACATACTTTGAAGATTCATGTTGTAACTACATCAAAAACATTTCCTATTACATTTTAGACCCAGCTATGTATGTTAGCGGGATGCAAGTTAAACTCAGAGGAAGACACTTGTATCAGATCAAGTACCCAATATACGGTTAGATAGCATGTATCACATATAAACGAGATCAGATTGTGGGTATTTTTGCTCTGGATCTGAAGAAAGCTTACAGATGCAGAAAGCTTGCTTTTTGCAGCCTTAACACCATATCCAATTTCAAACATAGGAGTTCCTTCTTACTGAGAACCTACAGGGATTCTGGTTAGACATTGAAACAAAATTACCTAGTGAGATTGTGGAATCTCCATCATTGGAGTGTTTTAAGAACAAGTTAGACAAACACCTGCCAGGGATGGTCTAGACCAGTGGTTCCCAAACTTGTTCTGCCGCTTGTGCAGGGAAAGCCCCTGCAGGGCCGGGCCGGTTTGTTTACCTGCCGCATCTGCAGGTTTGGCCGATCGCGTCTCCCAGTGGCCGCGGTTCACTGCTCCAGGCTAATGGGAGCTGCTGGAAGTGGCGGCCAGTACATCCCTCGGCCCGCGCTGCTTCCAGCAGCTCCCATTAGCCTGGAGCAGTGAACCGCAGCCACTGGGAGATGCGATCGGCCAAACCTGCAGATGTGGCAGGTAAACAAACCGGCCCGGCCCGGCAAGGGCTTTCCCTGCACAAGCGGCAGAACAAGTTTGGGAACCACTGGTCTAGATAACACTTTGTTCTACCTCAGCACAGGGGACTGGAAAAGATGACCTATTGAGATCCCTTCCAGTCCTGTATTTCTATGATTTTTGCAATAAACTGCTGTTAATATTAATGGGAGCTAATTCCTAAAGCACTATGCATGAAGATGAGACAATACCCTTAGTGCCTACTTGTATTCACTTCCCAGTCCATTTGAGTCCATGTTCCTTATAACCATTCGCACTGATTCTGCCGCATTCCTTTAAAACCCTGGAAACAAGTGCAATAAGCACCGTAGGTACTCTCATAAAAATAAGGAAGCATAAATAGTTGAATTAGGTAAGCCTTTTAATTTAAAAATCTAAATTAATATTTTTTAATTTTCAAGATGAGCTGCCCATAAGGGAATTGTGTAAAATTAAATGTAAATCTGATAAATAGGTCCTAAACTGGAGTTCATACCAAAATTTTCTTGTAGAAATATTGTGCACAACTCATAAAAGGGATTTTTCACACTTGTTCTTACTTTTCCGTGGCAATCCGCTTTCATTTATCTGGCTGTCCAAATTGGGTCTGGAAATTTACGTGAACTAGCTGGTCCCCCTGCTTTCCTGAATCCTTAGTTATGCTTTTCCATGAAATACTCAGTGTAGTTCTCATTTAAAAACAATAAAGATTCATTGTTCAGTAAATTTCAAAGGCCTTTTTGGGACTGATTTTATATACATCCATGTTCAACTACAGATGGAAGTTGCAATAAAAGTTAATTACCTTGGCTTTCAGAAAAAGATTACATATTATATATGTACACACATTTTATATCTATTTTACACATACACCAGTGTGTCCTAATACATAAACCCATGCTTCCCAAAATTCAGATAAAAAATATAAGTTTATAGAACTAGAAAAAATATAAATCCTGTTAAGATCTAAAATTCACCTGAAGTAATTAACAGAAGTTAAAGGTTTCTCCAAGGTGAAAATTAAGGGCTGATTCTGCCATTTTTATTCATGTTGAATAATCCCCTACATGGAGTGTGAAGTTTACCCCTATGCCTGTACAATGCCTATGGACTATTCAAGTCCACAGATTTAAATGGTGCATTAGTCTTGCACTGGGCCTATACACAAGGGGGAATTTAAGTTTTCAAAATAGAGTTTAAGATCTTTCTTTTGTTTGTTTATAGTTCCATTTGGGGAGGGGGGAATCTCCACATCAAAGTCAGAGTCAATCTAAGGCTATGTTATTATTTGCTTCTAAAAAGGAAATCTCCTTAGAGTATCTCTTGAAAATCCAGCAGTTTGAATAAAGTATTACTGTTCTACTATGAAGAACTGATCTTGCAAAGCACTTAATTAAGCAAGTGCACAACTTTGCTAACATGAGTCATATGAGCAACAATACACGTGATGGAGTGCTTTGCTAGATTGGGGCCTTACCAAGGACAAATGTCAGCCGTACTGCTGAATTTTCTTTCATTGTCGTGGGTAGTGCAGAATTTAACACAATCGGTATTATACATAAAGAAAACAAATGGAAAGTAACAGTAAAGCCAATGGGCTTTTTCTAAGAAAAGTTTTAGCAAGAAAATTTTCAGTGGAATTTTCTAAGTTGAAAAATACAATTCATTTTGACAAAAAGGGTTTTGTGGAAATGTATCATT
Source organism: Eretmochelys imbricata (assembly GCF_965152235.1). Classification (NCBI taxonomy): domain Eukaryota; kingdom Metazoa; phylum Chordata; order Testudines; family Cheloniidae; genus Eretmochelys; species Eretmochelys imbricata. Next base: position 41,052,896 of record NC_135575.1, on the reverse strand, counting down.
TGCTAAAAAAAAAAAAAAAAAAAAAAAAAGTTTCTCTCTCTCTTCCCCCTCCTCAAAAGTCCATCCTGGATGTAAGAAACACTGTTGAAACCAAAATATATGTCTTAGAGAGGGGATGGAGATTGAAGACACCACCACCACTCTCCAGAATAGCCTGCAGCCTGATGGCTAGAGCAGTCAACTGATATGTGAGCCCCTACCTGATTCAGACTAAGGACTTGGACCTAGGGCTCTCACATACCTGGCAAGTGCCTGAACCATCAGACTATTAACTCTGCTGAAGTGGATCTCTTCTTTCCTGAAAAAAAATCAGGAAGTCTCTATTTAATTCCTATGCAGAATAAAAATAATTTTGAACCTCAACGTTTTTCACAAATGGAATTGTTGTTTCCCAGCCAACCCCAGTTAGCACAGGATAATATGCAAAACTCACTCTCTCAAACCAGAAAATTGAACTTCTTAAGTTGTTGTATCTGTGAAGGTTAGAAAAATTTAAAAAACACTTTGCCTCAGACACCAATGTTCTTTTAAATCAATTTGCAAGAATAATTTTTAAATAAAAACTTCAATTAAAAACAAAATTGATAGTAAATTTCTTTTCTTTCACCAGAAAAAGAGATTAATAACAGTCTTCAGTTTCTATTAGAACTAAAAGCATTGGACCACAACATAATTTTCTAGGCTGTCTGCCTAGCTACAGGTAGCTAATAACTGTGTCAGAAAGTGAAACGAATGGTCAGTTGATACTGACTCATTCACATGCATACCACACATCAGTAAATTCAAGCACAGTCTGTTTCACCCAATGTCCTACTTCAACTCCATTTTAACTGACATGGCAGTGTTAAGCAAGGCACTTCCAGCATTTAGAAGCACATTATAAGCTAGTAATCAATTTTTACCATACAGAAGCAAACAAAAAGGCTTTCTCTACACAAGTAAAGTATTAATCAAAGCTTCACTTATTAGGACAGCTGGAAAAGAAAGAAAACAAGTTTCACTTTACCATAACTCTTACACAGAATTAGCTTTCCTATCCTGTTACAGACTTAAATGCTCCATAATTTGTACATTTTCAACTAAGTGTTTGAAATTATCTTACTAACCTACAGTTAACACAATAGAATATATGGAATAAGTCTTGCTTCTCTTTATGTTATTGTACTGGCCTTAAACTGCTAGAGTGAAACATACTGTAAACCAAGCATGATATCTATGCCCACATACAGTTCAACTTTTAACTTTTCAAAACACAAGAAGTACTTACAATACATTCTCTTTGTATTTATTTATTTTCATGATTTATAATAGCATTTACAGTCCCAATCGTATCTTTTCAATTAAGGACTAGACAGGAAACAACCTTTCCACTGATCATAATTGATAGTTTAAATCCTCAAAGGTGATGATACTAAATTTAAGAAATTTTAGGTCAAATTATTCTCCCACATGCACCTGGCATAAACTAAGTATGCTTTAGCAAGTGAGCTATTGTCTTCACAGAGAACTGTGTCTTGTCATCAGACAAGCAAGCTAACAACTGAACCACAAAGACAGGCCTGAGACTGCCTTCATATAATCCAGCAAACTAGAAATGATAAACCAGTAAGTTACAATGTGTCATGACATTAGCCCCTAAGACTGTAATAGACAGAGAATAGCAAGATACTGAACTGACTGAGGCCAATGATTTACTAGCTCAGCTATCAGAGTAACAGCCGTGTTAGTCTGTATTCGCAGAAAGAAAAGCAGTACTTGTGGCACCTTAGAGACTAACCAATTTATTTGAGCATGAGCTTTCGTGAGCTACAGCTCACTTCATCAGATGCATACCGTGGAAACTGCAGCAGACTTTATATATACACAGAGAATATGAAACAATACCTCCTCCCACCCCACTGTCCTGCTGGTAATAGCTTATCTAAAGTAATCTTCAGGTTAGGCCATTTCCAGCACAAATCCAGGTTTTCTCACCCTCCACCCCCCCACACAAATTCACTCTCCTGCTGGTGATAGCCCATCCAAAGTGACAACTCTTTACACAATGTGCATGATAATGAAGTTAGGCCATTTCCTGCACAAATCCAGGTTCTCTCACTCCCTCACCCCCCTCCAAAAACCCACCCCCATACACACACAAACTCACTCTCCTGCTGGTAATAGCTCATCCAAACTGACCACTCTCCAAGTTTAAATCCAAGTTAAACCAGAACATCTGGGGGGGGGGGCGTAGGAAAAAACAAGAGGAAATAGGCTACCTTGCATAATGACTTAGCCACTCCCAGTCTCTATTTAAGCCTAAATTAATAGTATCCAATTTGCAAATGAATTCCAATTCAGCAGTTTCTCGCTGGAGTCTGGATTTGAAGTTTTTTTGTTTTAAGATAGCGACCTTCATGTCTGTGATTGCGTGACCAGAGAGATTGAAGTGTTCTCCGACTGGTTTATGAATGTTATAATTCTTGACATCTGATTTGTGTCCATTTATTCTTTTACGTAGAGACTGTCCAGTTTGACCAATGTACATGGCAGAGGGGCATTGCTGGCACATGATGGCATAAATCACATTGGTGGATGTGCAGGTGAACGAGCCTCTGATAGTGTGGCTGATGTTATTAGGCCCTGTGATGGTGTCCCCTGAATAGATATGTGGGCACAATTGGCAACGGGCTTTGTTGCAAGTACATCAAGTAGGAGAACCTGAAGTGTGATCAGCAGATGTTGTTGCCTAGCTGGGGAGTTTGAGGCTTCATGCTCTCCAAATAGTAGGTAAAGTAGTGCCAGCGCATAAACATTTTACACAGATACAAGTTTTCCTCTAGAAAAGAAGACATCTCTACAAGTTCCCTCTCTCTTCTAGGGTATGAAGAACCCACTTCAGGTCCCCCTACCCTCCAGGGACACAGGAAACAACCCATAATCAGAAACCAGGAAAACTGAATAGAACTGAGTATTCTGTCCTCCTTCCTGTTCATTCATAATGGGCTGTACAGTAAAAACAACAACAAACAACAACAAAACAAAGAACGAGGGACATTTCTTTTACACAGCTCCACATACACACACATTCCACTTCCATCTCTGCTGATCGTCTAATTGTGGGTCTGCTCTGGGATATATACTCCTTTCAGACAGTATTTATTCCCTTGTCTCCAACTCTCCTCACTGTGACTTTTCCCATTACTCTTGGTGATGCAATATCCATTCACAATGTAACACACATAATAACAACCAACCACCAGATCTGTTGAGCTTTTCCCTCCTATTTTGAACCAATTTAATCACATCTCAGTTCTTTGCTAGTGCATTTTTATTCTTCTGACATGGGTATGGTGTCACACAAATTTGACTGTATGGTCCCTTTCCATTCATATATTTTAATCATTAAATGCAACCTTTAGGTCTGGACTACTCCGCATCTTCTATGACCTAGTCTTTTACTTTCAATATAATTAATAGCCATGTATCCTTTTTGTCAATCCACCATATTTCATAGAATCATAGAATATCAGGGTTGGAAGAGACCTCAGGAGGTCATCTAGTCCAACCTCCTGCTCAAAGCAGGACCAACCCCAACTAAATCATCCCAGCCAGGGCTTTGTCAAGCCCAATCTTAAAAATCTCTAAGGATAGAGATTCCACCATCTCCTTAGGTACCCCATTCCAGTGCTTCACTACCCTCCTAGTGAAATAGTTTTTCCTAATATCCAACCTAGACTCCCCCCACTGCAATTTGAGACTATTGCTCCTTGTTCTGTCATCTGCCACCACTGAGACCAGCCAAGCCCATCCTCTTTGGAACCCCCCCTTCAGGTATTTGAAGGCTCATATCAAATCCCACCTCACTCTTCTCTTCTGCAGATCAAATAAGCCCAGTTCCCTCAGCCTCTCCTCATAAATCATGTGCCCCAACCCCTAATAATTTTTGTTGCCCTCTGCTGGGCTCTCCAATTTATCCACATCTGTAGTGGGGGGCCTAAAACTGGACACAATACTCCAGATGTGGCCTCACCAGTGCCGAATAGAGGGGACTAATCACTTCCCTAGATCTGCTGGCAATGCTTCTACTAATGCAGCCCAATATGCTGTTAGTCTTCTTGGCAACAAGGGCACACTGTTGACTCATATCCAGCTTCTCATCCACTGTAATCCCCAGGTCCTTTTGTACAGAACTGCTGCTTATCCAGTCGGTCCCCAGCCTGTAGCGGTGCATGGGATTCTTACGTCCTAAGTGCAGGACTCTGCACTTGTCCTTGTTGAACCTCATCAGATTTCTTTTGGCCCAATCCTCCTATTTCTCTAGGTCGCTCTGGACCCTATCCCTACCCTCCAGCATATCTACCTCTCCCCCCAGCTTAGTGTCATCACTAACTTGCCAAGGGTGCAATCTATCCCATCATCCAGATAGTTAATAAAGATGTTGAACAAAACCAGCCCCAGGACCGACCCCTGGGACACTCTGCTTGATACCAGCTGCCAACTAGACATCAAGCTGTTGATCACTACCTGTTGTGCCTGACAATCTAGCCAGCTTTCTATCCACCTTGTAGTCTATTCATCCAATCCATACTTTTTAACTTGCGGGCAAGAATATTGTGGGAGGCCGTATCAAAAGCTTTGCTAAAGTCCAGATATGTCACATCCACTGCTTTCCCCATATCCACAGAGCCAGTTATCTCGTAGAAGGCAATCAGGTTGGTCAGGCATGACTTGCCCTTAGTGTATACATGTTGACTGTTCCAGATCTCCTTCCTTTCCTCCAAGTGCTTCAAAATTGTTTCCTTGAGGACCTGTTACATGATTTTTCCAGAAACTGAGGTAAGGCTGACAGGTCTGTAGTCCCCGGATTCTCCTTCTTCCCCTTTTTAAAGATCGGAAACATATTTGCCTTTTTCCAATCATCCGGAACCTCCCCCTTTCGCCACGAGTTTTCAAAGATAAGGGCCAATGGCTTTGCAATCACATCAGCCAACTCCCTCGGCACCCTCTGATGCACTGCATTTGGTCCCATGGACTTGTGCATGTCCAGCTTTTCTAAATAGTCCTTAACTGGTTCTTTCACCACTGAGGGCTGCTCACCTCCTCCCCATATTGTGCTGCCCAGTGCAGCAGTCTGGGACCTGACCTGGTCTGTGAAGATAGAGGCAAAACCCCCAGCTTTTTCCATATCATCTGTCACTAGGTTGTCTCCCACATTCAGTAAGGGTCCCATACCTTCCCTGACCTTTTTGTCGCTAACATACATGTAGAAAACCTTCTTGTTATGCTTCACATCCCTTGCTAGCTGCAACTCCAATTGTGCTTTGACCTTCCTGATTACACCTCTGCATGCTTAAGCAATATATTTATACTCTTCCCTAGTCATCTGTCCAAGTTTCCACTTCTTGTAGGCTTCTTTTTTGCCTTTAAGCTCATTCAAGATTTCTCTGTTAAGCCAAGCTGGTCACTTGCTATATTTGCTATTCTTTCTGGACATCAGGATGGTTTCAGCAATGGCTCCTATGACGAGATCTTTTCCTGTTGGCAGGCTTTTCAAGTTACATGTTTTTTCCTTTTACAATTCTCACAGTGGTACATATATATATATATATATATATATATATATATATATATATATATATAGCTTTTATTTTGGGCAATGTCTCTATTTATAATTAAGTCCTTACTCTAACACCATTCTGTCCTATAATATACTGGTTAAAGAGATACTTTTGCATCACTAACCCTAACAGATGACTTTGTCAGCTTTCCCTCAGAAGCGCATTTAAGTAATCCTGCCAAATATGGTCAGTGTGCATCAGCTGTCTAGTTCTATTTTGGATCAAGTGGAGCTCATGCTTCTGGATAATCTCCATCTTTCCCAAATGTTTCCCCATTCATGTTTTTTTTCTGCATACATGGACTGCACACACATGGACAGCACATGTGACTGCTTCATTATTCAATAGGTGCCACTCTGCTTATGTAGATGGCCTGATTTTCAGAGGTGCAGATCCCCTGCAGCTTCCACTGACCTCAATCACAGATGGGGGTGCTTAGAACTTCTGAAATTCAGACTTGGTGTATTTTGCATCTTGATAATTTGTACAAGACAAACACTTCCTCATGGTTGTGTTTTCACTGACTTTGTCCTTTCAGCAAAGAAAATGGTAGATGTTTCATGCAGTGTGCCTTGAGGTCACATTAGGCCCAACACTGATGTCCAAAGAGCACTTGTGATATTCCCCAGGGTACAATCTGGACTGTTGAACAGTACTGTCTCCTGAACTCTCTAGCCTGAGGTGCCTTTTATACTATTTTACTGCCAGAACAGCCTTCTCATCCACTCATGTAGCCTTCAGCATGTAAATTCACTCCCAACTAAATACATGAATGCTCTCCCAGACATTCATTAACTACATACAGGGTGACACCAACAAATTCTTAGTCCCAGCCTTGTTCCCCAGAAATGTGCATCTTGCACTGCTCAGTGTTCTCTTGGACAGTGCAAGCTCATAGTCAGTCATTCCAACACTGGAAAATGATTATGCACCAGCCTTGTATTCTCAAATAGAGGTTCCCCAACACTTCAATCCAAACTCATTGGATTGGATAAAACAATAGAACTACAGAGAGAGATTTTAAGTGATTGCAAGTGATAAGGCATAAAAGTCAGATACTGGTTAAAAAAGAAAAAAAATGCAAGTTAAACCTAAATGAACTTAAAACAGTTCACAGGCTGGATTTCCTTTTTAACCAGGGACCTCTGTCCCAGTTGAATGTTCTTCAGATATTTGTTGATGCCATAAGCAGAGAGATGGGAGGAGGAGAGAGGGGTGATGTGGAGGTCACTGCCTCTTATTTTTATACCCTCCACTTTTTTTCAGGATTACCCCCCACCAGGGTATAAACAAACAGTCTCCTGTGTATGTGAGATTCTGGGATGAAATGTAAATTTCTTGTTTACACCTTGCCACTTTCTGGTGATTGGACAGTTAAGCAGGTAATGGCTCCTTAGCATCTTGCTGGCATGTTAGTGTGGCTTTGTCTCTGATAAATTGTTTTTTGGGCATTACCCAGTACTACAACCTATTTCAATTACAATCATATAGCAAAATCTCAATTTTACATACAGTGTTGTTACACACATTTCAACAGGATAATAATATTCAGCAGATTATGAGTTTTCCAATGATACCTCACAAGGCATTCTTTGTACAAAATATATCATAACCATATAAAAGTGGTGACCATGGGTAGGTACAGTGTGTCACACCGCTCAAGAAGCTGAAAAATAAAATGAACTCCAGACATTTTGTTCTCCAGAAACTGGTCAACACAAAATGGGGAGCCAACTCCCAAATACTCCAAACAACCAGGCTTGCCCTTTGTTACTCAGCTGCAGAGTACTGTGCCCCGATATGCTCATGCTTGAGCCATGCACACAAAACTGATACTGAATTAAATCAATCAATCCTGTAGGATCATCGCAAGGGCTTTAAAGCTGACTCCCACACTGTCGCTATACTGCCTTGTTGAGGTTGCATGATTGTCAGAGGCAGGATGCCTTCATTAAAAAAGGAGAGACAAAAACAAGTGTATTATCCAAGACATCCACTGTATGGACACATTCCAACACCCAAGAGGTGGAAGTCCAGAAAGAGCATTGCCTATGAAAATCTCTGACCCCAAAATACCACTGTGGAAGGCTAGAGAGTAATAAAATAGCAGGAAATGCCAACGATCTTGGAGAACTGCCCCCCCCCAATCCCAGGCACTGACCTCACATCAGTGGTGTACTCTAAATCAAGAAAGAGCCGGGATGGCAAAGGCCAGTGACAATACGACCGAGTGGAAACTGAAGAATGACCCCAAATATGTATATGGAGAGCCTAGAACATTTGAACACTGCCTGATGCAGGGCCTCCTGTCAATATCCTGTACTCCAGGTATTCAAGATAAGTGACACCACCACTTCTTGACTACAGTTTTGGAGCTATAACGAGAAAAGAAAATCATCTGATCAGAACTAATTTAGGTCTTAGTGACTCCACTCACCTACTCACCTTTTGAGAGTTAAAAAATCATGGAGGGCATGTTTTGTAGCAGAGCAACACACAAACACCACATGAGCTCCACCTCTCCTTATAAGCACCAGGAACTCTGCCTTAAGAGAGAAAGAAGCATCTCTCTTTTGCTGCGCTCAGTAAAAGGAGCATGGCGTTGATGGAGGAGGTGGAAGGGAGTGGAGGCCAGCTATCTCCATCTCCTCTCCCCAACCCCTTGTACATAGTTTGAGCATTGGTGGCGAGTAAGACTAATCTTCTGGCTAATAACCTGATGAATGATTTGATGTGGGCTGATCAGAGCTTGTAAAAAAGTGAGGGAACAGTTTTTCATTGGAAATTTCAGTTTCTTGAGCACTGAGACATTCTACTGGAACTTGTCAATATAGATGAAATATTTGACAGCAAAAAGTCAAAATAAATCATTTCTCATTTCAGCAAGGTAAACACAGTGGATTACAACTTTATAATTTTCAATAGATTTCAGAGTAGTTTTAATATATTGCATATTCAATATTATAACATTTTAGACTTTGTTCAATGAGAAATTTTGGAGGTTTGTTCCAACATGGAATGAGAAAAAAAATTTCAAAGCATTGGGACTTCCTGTGGAATTGAAATTCTGTTATTCAACCAGTTCTACTGGTGAATTTTTCCCGCTGATAACAGGCTTGTGCCCTTTTTTTTAAAAGACTTTCAAGGAGGAACCCAGGTTCATTTATTTAATTCTTTTTATTACATTTGTTAGTGTCCAAATGCTCCCTCAATGTTTTATAAGTAGCACGAGAATGTTGAGCAGATGTCAGTGGGCTTATATCTGTGTCACTTTAAAAGGGAGTGATCACTAAACATCAGACTATATTTATGAACAATTAAATATGATTAAGCAGTCAGAACCGTTTCTTGTCAAAACTGAAGAGAGATATGCTTATGTTAACCTAAAATGGCATTATAGATTCAGAAAGTGGCTTGAAACAGCTGATATGTAACACTGTTTACTGAAAGGGGCACTTGGGTTTCTTTGTAGAGAACAGAAATAAAAATCCTAATGATCATTTTGTCTACAAGAACTGTAAAGAATTTGGGGCATTAATACCATGCCACCAAACTTTCCGCAATAAGAAAGTGACTGCTCATTGCTTGATGCTGACCTAGAAAGTTTGCTAAGGATGATGCATCCAAGCCACATATAAACATACACAAGCATCAATTGGATACTGACATTGCAGACTTTAGAAAAGCAGTTATTTTGAAGCATAACAAACATAGCATCAGCCTTGCCAAGGAAACAAGGGAAGAAAATTATGGGAGGTCAGAGAACTTGCGGATGTAATTTTGCTCCAGAAAAGGGGGTTCAACAACTAAAATGTTAGGCTACATGAGGCATACCAGAGAAAATCATTAGTGAAGAACTGAGGGTTTGAAAAGGGCAGTTATACTTAAGTGAAGAGGATGGATACAGAGTTATTTTCGTTAGGCATTACATTTTCTTACCAGGGTTTTCATATAATCATCTACAGCTATTTTCTATTTTTTAAAACAAAAATAGAAAGGTGCCTCTCAGCTGTTGTCTTCCTAGGAAAAATATAATGATATTTTGCAGAGAGCTGCTTCATGGAGTCTTCCTTAACATTGCTTCTGACAAAAATGAATAAAGATGTGACAGCAGAATACTGTTGGCATTGTTGAAGAGAGTCACATATGAAGACTTACCATATGAATGATTATTCAAAATACAGAGAACATGACAGAAAGATGATTATTTTGTATTTACGCATCTTTGCTTTCTTCCCTCTTGTTTTATTAAACTTGCACTAAAAAGGCAATTTAAAATTCAAGAAGTATTCTCAAGAACAATTACCCCAAATGCTGCTTCCACAGTAAGGGACGCCAAAACTGACCCTTTGAAATAATTTTAATGACCATGAGCATTGCATTTTTATTTCCAGATTTATAAAGCCTCCTATATAGGGCCCATTTAGTAATTCACAGACAGGTGATATTATTTACTATATCCCAAAGCGTAAAAGTCCTGATTAAAGCAGTAAAGCCCGCTGAAGTCAAGGGAATCTTTCATTTTATTTTTCTTGGGATTGGACTCCTCATTTAAAAAAAAACAAAAGAAAAGAAAGAATACTAACAAGGAAGCAGCAACCAAAGGCTAGCTGAGAGGAGGGGTTGGAATCAGAAACTCCAAGGTTCTAATGATGACACTGACTTGAGGTGCATCCTTGGGTAAGTCACTCAACATTCGTGCCACATCTTTCTCATGGGCAGGAATGAGGAGTGGGAATAATGTTTGTCTACATACCACTCATTGTGACTTGGAGGATTAGTTTATACAGCATTTTGAGCATGTACAGCACTATAAGTAGTGCTGTATTTCAGGGCCGGCTCCAAGCACCAGCGTTCCAAGCAGGTGCTTGGGGTGGCAGTTAGAAAGGGGCGGCAGTTCCTCCGGCGGCAGCGGCAATTCTTCCTTTTGCCGTCCGCGGCTGCAGTTTTTTTTCATGTCTTCGGGCGGCAAAAACTGTAGAGCCGGCCCTGCTGTATTTCAAAGCAATAACATTAAGAAGAAAATATGAAGGACTCTGGGGTAAGCATTAGCTAAAAAGATAGCTGACTCCTCCATGCAAATAAGAGAAAGCTATCTTAACTACAAAGAAGGAGAGAAATTGAGGAACCATGACAGGATCTCTGGATTTAGAAGCAAATTAGTTTAAAAAAAATGAAATCATGGAGGACTGGGGGATAGCAAAGAGGAGACTTTAAGAGGAAATATGAAAGCTGCTTTGTTTGCCTCCTTCAGTCCTGGTTGCTATGAGTCATAGGAAGGGGGGTTGAATTTTTTTTAAATGAGCATAAGACCCATTATTTATCCATTTTCTAGCCCTTTCTCCTCAACCTCTTTTGGTTTAATTGGTTTAAAAATAACCAGCTTTTGCCTTCTAAGAATGATTTGGGTTGAGAACCCTCTTCTATGTTTCTGGTTGAACAAGTTTGTGTTCTATCCTAGGGTGCTCAGTTAAGTGTAATGCAACCAGGCTGGGCCACCTTCATGACTATAATTTACTTGTCAGACTATATGCTGCTTGATTCATGCAAGTTAGAGGGATTTATGCTCAACTCCTCAATTGTAGATCAGCTAGAGCTTAAATTTAGATATCCTGATTTGAAAAAAACCCAAAGCTTCAGGTACATAAATATATCAGTTTGGATAATACAAAATTTTCAAATGGCCTATCAGCTACATGTCCGATATTTTCCAACCATGAGAAGTCACAGTGAATTTTGACAAGATAAGATGGCTAGGTGTGCTGTAAACTACATGGTTTTCAAAAAGCTTTCAATATCCAATAATACGTCATAAAAATCTCAAATGTAAACTAATTTCATGTGGAATTAATGCAGACACACTTACACTGGCTTAATCAAAGGATGCCATTAGAGTAATGGCTACAAATTAGATAGTCAGGAAGCATGGGTGGTGGTTATAAGCCTCCCCAAATGGGACAAGAAATGCCAGATACAGCACATCTCCTTTTGGAGGTGCTGCCACCGTAAGATCCTGAGAAGCGGAGCGGGGGGGGGCGGCATTGGTGCCTAGACCACGGCCCCGCTTGCACTGCGCCTCTTCCCCCCAAGGCCCCACCCTCACTCTGCCTCACCCTCTCACCCCACCCCGAGGTCCTCCCCACCTGCTGCTCACTCCTCGGTTCACCCCGCACCCCTTGTCGCTCACCCTTGAGGCAGGAGCTGGGAGAAAGGAGCCACTGGATAAATCCATGGTATGCCCACACCTTGAATACTGTGTGCAGTTCTGGTCACCCCATCTCTAAAAAGATATATTCATATTGGAAAAGGTACAAAAAGGCAACAAAAATAATAACTTCCATATGAGGAGAGATTAAAAAAAGACTGGGACTCTTCAGTTTAGAAAAGAGACGACTAAGGGGAGATATGATGCAGGTCTATAAAATCATGAATGGTGTGGAGAAAGTGAATAGGGAATTGTTATTTACCGCTTCACATAAGAACAAGAACCTGGGGTCACCCAATGAAATGAATAGAAACCATGTTTAAAACAAAGATAAGGAAATACTTCTTCACACAAGGCACTGTCAACCTGAGGAACTCATTGCCTGGGGATACTGTAAAGGCCAAACATATAACCAGGTTCAGAAAATAATTGGATAACTATTGATAGACCTAACCTACATGAACTTATTAGCAAGACAGTCAGGGAAGCAACCTCATAATCTTGGTGTCCCTAAACCCCTGACTGTTAGAAGCTGAGAATGGATGACAGGGATGGATCACACAACAATTGCCCTCTTCTGTTCAATCTATCTAAAGCATCTGCCACTGACCACTGTTGGAAGATGGGAAACTTGGCTAGATGGACCACTGGTCTGACCAAGTATGGTCATTCTTATGATCACTATGGCACTGTTTAACACCATATCCAATCTTTGTTATACTACACATCACTAGCCTTAAATATGCGGCATGATATTCATGTCTGAATATGACTGGAAATTCAGAAGGATGCTATAAGATGTAAAGGGAATGAACCAAAAGAAGCAGCCAAGAAATGAAAGGGATTAGAACGCAAACACAGAAGTCATGTGTGATTGCTTTTTTATTGTATTAACATCGGTAATATAATCAGAATAGTTAAAATAGTTCCAGTGGTATTAATTGGAATATTTTCTTTTGTACCTTTAAACCATTTACTGTGAATTATTAAGCCATAAGGGAACAAAGAGAGGAATAAATGGTCAGTTTTCACAATGGAGGAAGGTAAATTGGGGGTCCCCAAAGGATCTGTACTGGGACTTCTGCTGTTCAACATATTCATAAATTATATAGAAAAGGGGGTGAACTGTAAAGTGGCAAACTTTTCAGATGATACTATTATATTCCGTGGTGCAATCCAGACGAGTGAAGGGTTGTGTCACTGCCTGCCCAGTAACCCTGGGAGCCACACAATGCATGCCTACCAGCATGCAGGTCACACCCTGAGTTTCTGTGTGCTAGACAATCTTGGTTCAGCAGCTCTGACTCCAGAAGTTCATCTATAGTCTCACAGATGCAGTCTGGCTTCCACCAGCCTGGGTTACAGCCAGCAAGGTGATGCCAACACACTCCCAATCCTGAATTTTCCTCAAACCATGGTCCGCGAAGTGTCCAGCCCTCTCTTGGATAGCTCAGAGAAATAACAGGGTTTGCTTGTTCCTCTAAAGACACAAAAAGCACATCACAGCTTATTAAACTTACCTAGGTTGAATACACCATTACCTTTAAACACCACACCAAGTCGGTTTATAGTAAAACAAAACACATTCATTAACGATAGGGCATAGTTTAAATGATGCTAAGTAAAAGGAATAAAGTTAGAAAGGGTTACAAGCAAATAAATGTGAAAACATGCAATTAAGAGTCTAAAACAATCTAGCAAGATACAGACTTTGTTCAAACTGGTATCTTTTACCAGTCAGTTTACCTCCCAGCCATGGATGACTTTCCCTCAGTCAGGACCTTCCACAAAAGTACAAGGTGCTGCCTTGCCTTGTCTGCTTAGGTGAAAGATCTTTGCCTAAACACCTTTCTCACCTACACTCAGTTCCAGAGACTTCACCCCTGCCCCTCCTTGGTTGAAGGACCCATCTTTCTCAGCTTGCAGTGACTCTGTTCCTTTGCGTCTATCTACTGATGGATGCCAAATATGGCTTCTGTACAGTTCAGTGATCTCGCTTCAAGAGCTTTTCTGTGGGCTTCCCATCCTGACCGTATGATTTCTATGCAAAATGGGACTTCCATTGTTTTGACTTCACCACACTTCATTTACGTAGGAGATAGGTAGATAGCTGTGGCATTCCCTCCTTTCTGGGCAAACTGTTCAACCTAATATCAATGAGTATCAATAATTCCTTACATAGTGTTAATATATATATTTCACAGTGATATTAAATCACCAGTGTGTCTGAAAGCTAATGACAAGACCTCTCTCTATACACTTTTATAATACAGTAATACTGGCATCCTAGAGGCCAAATTTAGGCTGCTAGGAAAGAGACTGAAATCCAGGACCTCTATGGTGGCATTCTCAGAAATGCTTCCAGTTCCACGCGCAGGGCCAGGTAGGCAAGCAGAGCTTCAGAGTCTCAATGCATGGATGTGATGCTGGTGTAGGGAGGAGGGGTTTAGAATTATTAGGAACTGGGGAAACTTTTGGGATAGAGTGGAGCCTATACAGGAAGGATGGGCTCCACCTAAACCAAAGTGGATCCAGACGGCTGGCACTTAACATTAAAAAGGTTGCAGAGCAGTTTTTAAACTAAGAGAAGGGGGAAAGCCGATTGCTGCAGAGGCGCATGTGGATCAGACAGAGACTTCTCTTAGAGGAGAGTCTATTGATAGAGATTCTCTAGGTTTTAGTCAGGAGGAGAGGATGGAAGAGGATAAAGTATGGGCCAGATCAGATGAGAAATATTCACGTAAAAAAGAATCTGACACATCAGAAAAAGGCAGACAAATAAACACTGACAAGTTTTAAAGTGCTTGTACACAAATGCTAGAAGTCTATATAGTAAGATGGCTGAACTAGAGTGCCTTGTGTTAAAGGAGGATATTGATATAATAGGCATGACAGAAACCTGGTGGTGTGAGGATAATCAATGGGATACAATCATTCCGGGGTACAAAATATATCGGAAGGACAGAACAGGTCATGCGGGTGGCGAGGGGGGAGGGGGGAGGAGGGGGAAGGTGGGGGTAGCGGCACTGTATGTGAAAGAAAATGTAGAATCAAATGAAGTAAAAATCTTAAATGAATCCACATGTTCCATAGAATCTTTATGGATAGTAATTCCATGCTCTAATAAAAATATAACAGTAGGGATCTATTAACCATCTGACCAGGACAGTGATAGTGACAATGAAATGCTAAGGGAGATTAGAGAGGCTATCAAAATAAAGAACTCAATAATAGTGGGGGATTTCAATTATCCCCATATTGACTGGGTACATGTCACCTCAGTAGAAAATGCAGAGACAAAATTTCTCGATACTTTAAATGACTGCTTCTTGGAGCAGCTGGTACAGGAACCCACAAGGGGAGAGGCAATTCTCAATCTAGTCCTGAGTGGACCGCAGGATCTGGTCCAAGAGGTAACTATAACAGGACCTCTTGGAAATACTGACCATAATATAACAACATTTAACATTCCTGTGGTGGGAAGAACACCTCAGCAGCCCAACACTGTGGCATTTAATTTCAGAAAGGGGAACTATGCAAAAATGAGGAGGTTACTTAAACAGAAATTAAAAGGTACATTGATTAGAGTGAAATCCCTGCAACCTGCATGGACACTTTTCGAAGACACCATAATATAGGCCCAACTTAAATGTATACCCCAAATTAAAAAACACAGTTAAAGAACTAAAAAAGAGTCACCGTGGCTTAACAACCATGTAAAAAAAGCAGTGAGAGATAAAAAAGTGGAAGTCAAATCCTAGTGAGGTAAATAGAAAGGAGCATAAACACTGCCAAATTAAGTGTAAAAATGTACTAAGAAAAGCCAAAAAGGAGTTTGAGGAACAGCTAGCCAAAAACTCAAAAGTAATAACAAAATGTTTTTTAAGTACATCAGAAGCAGGAAGCCTGCTAAACAACCAGTGGGGCCCCTGAACGATTGAGACAGATAAAGAGCACTTAAAGACAACTAAATCATTGTAAAGAAACTAAATTAATTCTTTGCTTCAGTCTTCACAGCTGAGGATGTTAGGGAGATTCCCAAACCTGAGCCATCCTTTGTAGGTGACAAATCTGAGGAATTGTCACAGATTGAAGTGTCTTTAGAGGTGGTTTTGGAATTAATTGATAAACTTACCAGTAATAAGTCACTGGGACCAGATGGCATTCACCCAAGAGTTCTGAAAAAACTCAAAAGTGAAATTGCAGAACTATTAACTATGATTTGTAACTTGTCCTTTAAATCAGCTTCTGTACCCAATGACTGGAAGACAGCTAATGTAATGCCAATATTTAAAAAGGGCTCTAGCGGTGATCCTGGCAATTACAGACCAGTAAGTCTGACATCAGTACCAGTCAAATTAGTTGAAACAATAGTAAAGAATAAAATTGTCAGACATATAGAAGAACATAAATTGTTGGGCAAAAGTCAACATGGTTTCTGTAAGGGAAATCATGTCTTCCTAATCTATTAGAGTTCTTTAAAGGGGTTAACAAACATATGGACAAGGGGGGATCCAGTGGACATAGTGTAATTAGATTTCCAGAAAGCCTTTGACAAGGTCCCTCACCAAAGGCTCTTACGTGAATTAAGTTGTCATGGGATAAGAGGGAAGATCCTTTCATGGATTGAGAACTGGTTAAAAGATGGGGAACAAAGGGTAGGAATAAATGGTAAATTTTCAGAATGGAGAGGGGTAACTAGTGGTGTTCCCCAAGAGTCAGTTCAGGACCAATCCTATTCAACTTATTCGTAAACGATCTGGAGAAAGGGACAAACAGTGAAGTGGCAAAGTTCGCAGATGATACTAAACTGCTCAAGATAGTTAAGACCAAAGCAGACTGTGAAGAACTTCAGAAAGATCTCACAAAACTAAGTGATTGGGCAACAAAATGGCAACTGAAATTTAATGTGGATAAATGTAAAGTAATGCACATTGGAAAAAATAACCCCAACTATACATACAATATGATGGGGGCTAATTTAGCTACAACTAATCAGGAAAGAAATCTTTGAATCATCGTGGATAGTTCTCTGAAGACATCCACACAGTGTGCAGAGGCAGTCAAAAAAGCGAACAGGATGTTATAAATCATTAAAAGAGGGATAGAGAATAAGACGGAGAATATCTTATTACCCTTATATAAATCCATGGTATGTCCACATCTTGAGTACTGCATATAGATGTGGTCTCCTCATCTCAAAAAAAGATACACTGGCATTAGAAAAGGTTCAGAGAAGGGCAACTAAAATGATTAGGGGTTTGGAACAGGTCCCATATAAGGAGAGATTAAAGAGGCTAGGACTTTTTAGCTTGGAAAAGAGGAGATTAAGGGCGGATATGATAGAGATATATAAAATCATGAGTGGTGTGGAGAAAGTGAATAAGGAAAAGTTATTTACTTGTTCTCATAATATAAGAACTAGGGGCCACGGAATGAAATTAAAGGGCAATAGGTTTAAAACAAATAAAGGAAGTTCTTCTTCACAAAGCACACTGTCACCCTGTGGAACTCCTTGCCTGAGGAGGTTGTGAAGGCTAGGACTATAACAGGGTTTAAAAGAGAACTAGATACATTCATGGAGGTTAAGTCCATTAGTGGCTATTACCCAGGATGGGTAAGGAATGGTGTCCCTAGCCTCTGTCAGAGGGTGGAAATGGATGGCAGGAGAGAGATCATTTGATCATTACCTGTTAAGTTCACTCCCTCTGGGGCACCTGATATTGGCCACTGTTGGCAGACAGGATACTGGGCTGAATGGTCCTTTGGTCTGACCCAGTATGGACATTCTTAAGTAATACTCCATACGATCAGTTGATTCAGTTGCCTACCACCTGAAGTTCACTTCTCTTTATAGACCAGTAAACCTTCTAAATGGATTCTTCTGAAAAGTAAAACCCAGAACAAGCTTCTCTCTCTTCCTGGGTGTAGCCATGTTGTTTCTTCCCCCACTTGTTAGCTTGATAGTTTATGTGGCATGCCAATGTTCCTTCATTGTCTTTGCCTCACTATCAACCTGGTCCAGACATGTTGACCCCGATCATCTTGTGATCTTTGATGGTTTTGTATACCAAAAGTGTAAAATTACCATCCCATTGCCTTTGGTCCATTCTGCTTCATTTGCGTTCAAGATGTTGGCAGACTTGTGTACCAGCTCCCTCTCGCATGCCTGGTTTAAACCCATTTTAGTTATCTTTCCAGCATATGTCCATAACTCTTAATATACATCGCACACATACATCACACAAGAATGTTAATTAATGAGTTGTTAGTTTTCAAATGGTACGTTACAAGGCATATGTTCCACAAAGATTATTACAATATTGTGTAAGATGTGAATAGAGGGGTGCTTAGTCACACAACAGAAAATACTCAAGATAGTTCAGAAGATCATTGCCCTGTTCTGTTCATTCCCACTGAAGCCTCTGGCACTGTCTACTATTGGCTAGAGACTGGGTAGATGGACCATTCGTCTGACCCAATATGGCCATTTTTATGTTCTAAACAAATTAAAAACAGAAAATTGTGCAGCTGTACAGAGCTTTGGTGTTGTAAATGTTTCTTCTAAATCTTGTCTGTTTTGGTTATGTATGATGCCAATATATGGGTAATGGGCTTAGTGCCTTTGTTTTGAAGGAGTGAGATTATCTATTCTTAAAATGGTGAAGTAAATGTTCTCTAATTTTCCTTTTTTAAAGCCAAGAGTAAATATACTGTTAATTTACACTACTGAAATTTTTAGATTTCATGTTTTTATAAGGACTTAGATAACACAATGTTATCAAATATCATTTCCCATTCCTACAGTTGTTTAATCTTGTTCAATATGGTTAAGACTTCTCCTAGCCTGCCACACATAGAGCAGAATGAGGGCATTTAGAACCATTTTATCAAAGATTACATTTAAAATCTAATATACATAGAGTGTAGGCTGCTTTTTAGAAAAGTTTATATCATATTTGAGTGCAGATTGGGAATAATCTTGCCTTATGATATGAAGCAGAGTAAGTAAAGGAGGAAAGGGTTATCTTTTATTTTAAGGGGAAGATTGTGTGACCCTTACTAACACTGAATGCAATCTTATTCTGCAATTAGTCCGACTGCTGTCAATGGGACTTCACTAAGTAATGCACTACTCATGAGAAAAAATGAGAGAATCTGGCCCTAAATAGTTGGTATTTTAGCTATGGGATCTTAAGGGCAATAGGTTTTTATTTTAAGCATCAAAACAGTTTGATTTTTTTTTACTGTTTTAATACATTAATAAAAGCTTTTATAAAAGTGTGAATATAACACAGCCCTGAGCAACAGGCAGCATGTGGTTGTGCTGCCAGAGGCTCAAATAACGAACCAGTTTTCACCATCTGGTTCCCAGTTTTACCCTTCTTTTGGGAGTGGGAAGTAATCTGTTCCAGCTTCCTTCTCCCGGCACACTAGTTTAGTTGTGTTGCATGGGTGCACAGGACAGGTTACAGTCTGGCCCATAATATTTAAATGTGAGCTCTTATTTGTATTTTAAGTTAGTACTCCATGGGCCGTACTATAATTGCTCAGTATGTGTCTCGTTTACAGGCCTGCAGCTCAGACCTTATGCTTTGGCTTAGATAATATACTAGTTGTACTGTTTGGCCCTGTGCTACACAGAGTTTTCCTTACCTACCTCCAAGTTGGTGGAATGTTTTGTCTTACATCTGTGCAAATACTGCTCTCAATATCTTCAAGGTTAAAAATAAATGTTTTGAGTCTAACTATTTCTGGTTGATGGTCTGTCTACTGTTAGGCATTTGGGGACAAACTGACTTCACTATGAGCGTGGGACTCCTTGAATATCAACATCCCAATACTTGATAAAAAGGCACTTTATGACATCAACAAATAAGTATTAGTGTAATAGAATGTACATTACTTGAAGTCTGAGAAAAAACAGTCTGTTAAAGCGAAAGTGGTATACTAAAAATCGATTCAAGTTATTTTATGGGTTTACAAATGCTATGATAAAAACATACCTTAATGATGCTAAAGCAGATTCTGCATGGTAGCAATTCTCTCAATTAAGTTGGGTAATGAGGTTTAACTTTAAAAACAAATGTCACTTCATTCTGAACATGGCTGATGTTATTACTAGTTTTCCCCTTTCTTTTTAGTTATGTGTTTTCGGTATTAACTGTTTTTGTCAATTGGTTATTTAATGCATATAAAATAGTAAATAAGACACATTTACCTAAAATATGGCATCTCTAACTGTTCACATATCGGTATTTGATTTTGTTTGTGGATGCATGTGGACACAATGCATCAAATTATGCTTTGTGGATTTTAATATACTGTATTACTTTCTATGTCAGAATAGCCAGTGCCACAAGATTAGAAGCAGTAATAAAGTAGCCTTGGAATCCTAACATAGGTAGCTAAATTAATTCTATACTCTGAGCAGCAAGGAGTTTAGGGCAAAGCCTGTACAAAGATAGGCCACAAATTGGCCCAGTCTAACACCTTTGAGATCCAGGTATAGAGGAAGGCATCCAAAAGCAGAACTCATCTTTCCCAAATGGAAAGGGTGGGGGAGAAGTTTCATATGTCTCCATGGCAATGAATCCCCCCTTCACTAAGATGGCTCTCTTCCCTGGATGAGCAGGGAAGGACGGGGTAAGTTTGGACCAAGAGGACATGTGTTCTATGCCCACCAGCCCTACAGAACTCTAACACAAAAAAGTGATACACCCAGATTTCCTCCATTCAAAGATCCGGAAACCTCCCCCATTTAAAGGGAGGCCCTAAGACCCTGGGAGCCTTTGCCTTGTAACTCTAATGGAGCTATGCTACAAATATATCTCTCAACCTGCCAAAACCCAAATGAGGGACACAAAACCACACAGTGCATGAAGGAAACATCTAAAATGTGATATGAGGTTTCTTCAGTCAAACTTAGTAATTTAGGGCCAGATTTTAAGAAGAGCTCAGCTCCTATTTAGGAGAACTGATTTTCTCAAGTTCTCTGAACCCAGCACCTGCCCTGGAAACACTTAAGATCATAAGAACAGATATTCTGGGTCAGAACAATGGTCCATCTAGCCCAGTATCCTGTCTTTTGACAGCGACTGGTGCTAGATGCTTCACAGGGAATCAACAGAACACTGCAATTATCAAGTGATCCATGCTGTGGTGTTCAGTCCCAGCTCCTAGCAGTCAGTTTTAGGAACAGCCAGGGGAGTTGTGTCACTGCCTATCTTGGCTAATAGCCATTGATGGACCTATCCTCCATGAATTTATCTAATTCTTTTTTGAACCCAGTTCTACTTTGATATTTATGGGCAGGTCAAAAGTTCAACATCCAACATGATGAGCTCTTAGGAAAATCTGGCCTACTGTGGTACCTAAATGTGGCTCTAATGCATGTATATATAAATCCATGGTACGCCCCCATCTTGAATACTGCATGCAGGTGCAGTTGCCCCATCTCAAAAAAAATATTTTGAAATTGGAAAAGGCTCAGAAAAGGGCAACAAAAATGATTAGGTGTATGGAACAGCTCCCATATGAGGAGAGATTAATAAGCCTGCAACTTTTCAGCTTGGAAAAGAGACGACTAAGGGAAGATATGATTGAGGTCTATAAAATCATGACTGGTATGGAGAAAATAAATAAGGAAGTGCTATTTACTCCTTCTCATAACACAAGAACTAGGGGTCGCCAAATAAAATTAATAGGCAGCAGGTTTAAAACAAACAAAAGGAAGTACTTTTTCACACAACGCAGAGTCAACTGGTGGAATTTGTTGCCAGAGGATGTCGTGAAGGCCAAGACTATAATAGGGTTCAAAAAAGAACTAGATAAATTCATGGAGGATAGGTCCATCAATGGCTATTAGTCAGGATGGGCAGGGATGGTGTCCCTAGCCTCTGTTTGCCAAAAGCTGGGAATGAGTGACAGGGAATGGTTTCAGAGTAACAGCCGTGTTAGTCTGTATTCGCAAAAAGAAAAGGAGTACTTGTGGCACCTTAGAGACTAACCAATTTATTTGAGCATAAGCTTTCGTGAGCTACAGCTCACTTCATCGGATGCATCCGATGAAGTGAGCTGTAGCTCACGAAAGCTTATGCTCAAATAAATTGGTTAGTCTCTAAGGTGCCACAAGTACTCCTTTTCTTTTGACAAGGAATGGATCACTTGATGATTACCTGTTCTGTTCATTCCCTCTGGGGTATCGGAAGACAGGCTACTGGGCTAGATGGACCTTTGGTCTGACCCAGTAGGGCCGTTCTTATGTTCTGCATCTGTTATTCTGGCAGGGTCTGGTGCTGCTTTGAGTTGGTGTGTCCTGGTCTGTTGGGAGCTTGCTTCTGACGGTGAGCTTGGTAAGTTTGGGAGGTTGTTTGAAGGATGGAACAGTGGGGTTGGGAAAGATTTCTTTTATCCACTTTGCCTCATGTATATTCGATCATTTTTCCCCTTCAGTTTCAATCCTAGCCATTACAGATTTTATCCGTGATGTACTTTACTTGTGAAAAACGTTGGACAAATGTCCAAACACTGAAGCAACATTTATTGCTTAAATATTTATTGCTTAAATATAAGCAAGTATTTATTTAAAGACATTTGAAAATTAAAGACAACCCCCAAAACTGCAAATGTCTTTAGAGATGTGCTCAGGAGCTTAACTGTTTTTCCTCAGCAAGATGAGAAGCTTTTTAAAAGAGAAGAAACCTTGCTATGCTCTTAATTGCTGATTCAGTACAGGGACTCATTAATACACAGTATTAATATTAAATAAACCACCCAGTAAAGTGTTGCATTCATTAATTTTTAATACAGACATTACTAGAAAAGAGGTAGTCAAGATTTATGAATTCTCCACTATAAAGGATAACCTTGTTTTGCAGTTTTCTTGCCAAAAGATTTTTGGTTTAAAATTAAATATTATGCTCTGATCCCTTAGATAAGATATCTGAGATACAAGAGATGTATCATTTGATAACACTTTCCTTGCTGCAGAAGAGAGAAACAAGGACTGGACTTCCAAGAGTTCCTTAGTAAAGCACAGAATTCATACAATGCCCAAGATTCTACATCCCCTTGTACAGAACCTCCTATTTACTTTTGTCCATTGAACATTTCAAGCATTCTTACTAGCACTAGGGTATCTCCATCACCGCAGATACATGGAAGAAGGGAAGTGGAATGAGGAAGGCAGCCAGCACAAAGGGAGGAGGGCAGAAACAGTAAGAGACCAGATCAACTAAAAAATTTCCCTCTGCTTGAGCTTTTCTCCTTCCCAATTAAGGTGTGCATATTCACTTTAAACAAAGAATGTGCTGGAGTAGGAGAAGCCATCAAATGCTCATAAACAAAAGGCCTGGTTCTGATCTCATACCAGGAGTAATCCCAAGAAGCCAATGGAATTATATCAGTGTAAGAGAGATCAGTGCTACATCAAATGTGACAACATGGCTCCTTCTAATTTGGGGAAAGTAAAAGTGTTGATGTTAAGGGTGATTGAGCTTTATCCAGTTAATTTCAGTTCTGAAATATATTTAAATTTCCAGCAGTTAGGTAATTTGTTTTCCTGGGATTTCTCTGTGATATCATAGGATTTGAAAATATTTTTATTGATAGTTAATGCTTTTTACACAAAAATGTAATGAGAATTTGGCAGGGATATTGAAATCCTAGCATTAATAATATTTGTGACTTTAGAGCAACTGTCATTAAGATCTTTTACAAACACTAAACCTCGTGTCCTGTGAAATGTAAGTTCTCACTGTAAGCAAGGATTTGGCAGTAGTTATACACGACAGCCCACACTTCTCCCCATATTTCAGAAAGAGAGAGTGACTGTGGCCCTCAAGTACCGCTTTAAATGGCAACATTTACTTAAACAGTCAACATCATAGTTAACTATTATACCCTTGTTGCAACTGAAGAAAAAAAATGAGGCCTGGTGCTGTTAAGCACCATAACCTGAGCTCACTGCAAGTCAGTGAGCCGACAGTCCTCTGCTAAACAACTTAGACCAGACTCATTCTAACACTGCCAGAAAGCAGATGCCATCACATATTTGGCTCTTTGATTACGTAAATCATGAAAGATATAGGCTTCCCATATTCACATCTTTCAATCATCCAGAAACATTACAATTAATTGTGAAGTCTCTGCTCACCAAGCTGCTACTTCATATCTTTTAGGGAGACATCAGCATAGCTGGTGGTGAAAAATGTAAAATTATGCCAGACAACATTGGCAAAGAAGACGTTAATGCAAAATGTGATTTCTGCAGAATTTTGAACAGAAACTGAAGAAATCCTCTGTAAAACAAACTCACCCAAGGACAAGAGTTAACCTGATTTAGTATAGCTCAGAGATCAAATCTGTTTTAATATATTATTCTGTCACTGTGCATTGGTGAATTGGTCACATCTTGACTTCTGACTTGCTTGCCAGCAAATATAGACTAATCTGTCCACTTGGTTTCACTGGTGTACAGTTACTGAGCACTAACTTGATCTGATCGATACCCCCCTCAGTGTGTTTATTGGGCTGTAGACTTTTAAAATGACAAATCACTGTCAGCAGGTCTAGGAATGAGGTCTTAAATGGTACACCATGCAAGAGTATGTACTGTAAGACTGAGCTACAGGACAGACCCTTTTAGCGATTTCATTTACAAATTAATCTGACAGATAAAATGCTTGTTACCAGGGGCGTGACTGAAGGGTTCTCCATGGCTTGCAAAGTTATGCATGCCTACTATTTATTATTCCTAATTTTTTTTCAAACAGGTTTGCAATAGCGTCCCTCCGTCCAATCAATTGTAATAGTTCACTGTCAGTCACTGGACTTACTGATAGAGATCTGTGGAAAAAATTGCAATGTCAGCACAAAAGCAACAAAATACACATTTTTTGCCCAAAGTGACATTGTATATCCCTTGATTTTCTTGCTGTTTTTCCTACAAAAAAGAAAAATATTCAGGAAATAACCCTTTCCCTAGGAAACAGGTAACAAACTTGGGAACTTTGGGCTAATACATGAACATCTTCCAATATTTTATAGTTCTCTAAATTTTGCTACAGAGATGCAATTTCTTAATAAGAATGGCACAAGTTTCTCCTTGCTTCCACAGTGACTGTCTGTGGTAAGATATGGGGAAATAGTCTACTTTCTACTTTTAAGTGTTAATATAGCAGTACTTTCAGAGACCAATTAACATTTTCAACATACAGTTTTCTGTCAGGCAAAAGTTGTAAAACAGTTAAAATAGGGGGAAGAGGGAGGATATTAGAGACTTCCTAGAATTTCAAGAATTCAGAAAAATCAAGTCCTAACCCCCTCTCCCCTATACCAAATTTTTGATTGGGGGGGGGGGACCCAGAAATTTATGTTCTGGTAAAAGTTTAAATTTTCCCAGAAATTAAAAACAAACAAACAAAAAACCACAACCCTTTATATTCTGACAAGGAAAGTGTTGGAAGATTTTCCACCAGCTCTAGATATAAGCTAGCAGACTTAAGTTCAATATGGGTAAGAAAAGGTGATGCTAGTGAGGCGGGAGACAAGTAAAAATATGTATTGGGGCTGAGAATGCTCACTATGCTCTAAGATACTTTAATTCTCATTGTCAGTGGCCCAAAGTCTTGTCACTTTATGAGATCCTTATTAATACTTAATTCTCATGCAACTGTAGTAGTCTGGAATCCTTTTGCTTTTCTGTCCTCTCTGCTGGCTTATGAGTGCTGCAGCCTTCTGCTTCAACATGCAGAGGCAAAGAAGATCATGGCGGCTACTCTGAAGCTGCAGGGGAATCACAACAGACTTGTTCCTTTAGCTGAAGTGATAGAGATCTATATTTCAGTGCCAAAGGTCCTTGGTTCAACCTCTACTGGAAATTAACTATAAACAGTAGTGACAATACAAGAATTTGAACTAGTGCTATGGACTGCAAATCACTTGAGACCAGCTTTCCCTTTGATATGGGAAGCTATGTAACATTCTTGTTATGCAAGTTTTATATTCTTCCTCGTGGCTAGTGCTAAAGGTCGTGAAGTCAAATCCTACTGACTACCCATTATTAGCTGAAATGATCTTATAATCTGTCATTTGAGTAAGGCCCATATTAGCTTCTGACTCTAGTTCTCTTGCACAACTTCTGCATGTTACTTTTGAGTTTCAAATGACCATTTTTAAAATTTTTTCCTTAGATAACTAGGCTGTTGTCATGGGTTAAAATGTCATCAAGATATTGCGACTGTAATCAGGTACCCCCCAAGTCTTTTTTACTCAAGACTAGCCATGCCCAGGTTTTTTTTAACCTTTCCTCATAGGTCAGATTTTCTAAACCTTTAAACCATTTTTGTTGCTCTCTGGACTCTTCAAATTTGTCCACATCTTTCCTAAAGTATGGTGCCCAAATTGGACACAATACTCCAGCTGAGGCCTCACCAGTGCTGAGTAAAGCAGGACGATTACTTCCTATTTCTTACATACCACACTCATCTTAATACACCCCAGAATGATATCCTTTTTCACGGCTGCATCACATTTTTGACTCATTCAATTAGTGATCCACTCTACCCAAGATTCTTTCCAGCTGTTCTACAACCTGGCCAATTATTCCCCATTTTGTAGTTGTGCATTCGATTTTTCCTTCCTTCCACTTATCTTTATTGAAATTCATCTTGTTGAATTCAGACCACATTTCTGATTTGTCAAGGTAATTTTGAATTCTAATCCTGTCCTCCAAAGTACTTGCAACCCCTCACCGCTTGCTGTCATCTGCAAATTTTTGTAAGCAACTCTCCACTCCATTGTCCAAGTCATGAATGAAAATATTGACTAGTACCAGACCCAGGATTGACCCCCTGTGGGACACCCTCCCAGTTTGACAGCGAACTATTGACAACTATTCTGAGAGTGGTCTTCAGAATATAAGAATGACCATACTGGGTCAGTCAATGGTTCATATAACCTAGTCTCCTCTCTTCTGACAGTGGTCAGTGCTAGCTGCTTCAAAAGGAATGAACAAGAACAGGGCAATTGATCCATCCCTGTCATCCATTCTCGGCTTCTAACAATCAGAGGTTTAGGGACACCCGGATTATGAGGTTGCATCTTGACTGTCTTTGGATAATAACTGTTGATGAGCCTATCCTGCATTAACTTATCTATTTTCTGAACCCAGTTATACTTCTGGCCTTCACAGCATCCCCTGGCAATGAGTTCCTCAGGTTAACTGTGCCTTATGTGAAGAAGTATTTCCTTATCTTTGTTTTAACCCTGTTTTTTATCAATTTCTTTGAGTGATCAATGGTTCTTGTTCTATGTGAAGGGTCAAATAAGTCCCTATTCACTTTCTCCACATCATTCATAATTTTTATAGACTTCTGTAAAAGTCACCTTTAGCTGACTCTTTTCTAAACCGAACAGTCTCAGTCTTTTTTTAATCTCTCCTCATATGGAAGTTGTTCCATACCCCTAATTATTTTTGTTGCCTTTCTTTGTATCTTTTCCAGTACTAATATGTCTCTTTTGATATAGGGTGACCAGAAGTGCACAGAATATTCAAATTGTGGGCATACCATGGATTTATACAGTGGCATTCTGATATTTTCTGTTTTATTATCTATTCTTTTCCTAATGATCCCTAACATTCTGTTAGCTCTTTTTAATCTGTCACTGCATACTGAGCGGATGATTTCAGAGAACTTTGCAAGATGATGGAGTCTAAATAGTTGGGAGCCTTTGCTGTACCCAGGAACTTCTCATCTGTGTATCTCTCTCTCTCTCCTTTGTCTCCTCCGGTTCAGCCACTCTGATCTCAGAAGCCTGAACTTCATCCAAATGCACACACCTGTCACCTGCCCACAAGTCAGGTAATCACACATGCTACATTCAGTGCAATAAACTGGATAGCCCCCCCACTCTGCTACTGGACTTCTGCCTGCATTCTTTTTACTCCTATACTTTTTGGATTGTTTTTTTTTAGGGGAGTGCTTATTGGCATAAGTTTAGGTGCATCTGGCTCTCACACTCCCTCTCTAAACTGCCTCGCACACTCCCATTTTCTGCTCCTGGCCACTAGTTCCTCTGGTTGCTTAACAGCTGGCTTTTTAAACCTCTGGTCTCCCTGAGTAGCCCCGCCCCTTGGTTAACAGTTAATGGATACTAAAGGGATTAGGCATGGGCAGCATGTGAACCATTGGGTGGGGGAGGCTAGCCCCCAGCCACGTCCCTTCCACCCAAGGCCCCACAGACAAGACATTTAACTTATCTTCCCGCTATTGGATATTGTGTGTTCAAAGATTTGTAGGAGAAAGATATGGTCAACTGTGGCAAACAGTACTTTCATACAAATAATTTTAGTGTAAAGATAAATATCTAGAGATAGAATTAATCTGCTACATTATAATGGTGTATAATATTTTTGTATCCAAAGAAAAAATATATTAAAAATTCTTCTGGTTATTAAGCACTTGTTTACATGTCATTTTCATTTTCAGACAAATGGTACTATAGCACTAAATTTTGTTTTACTATGAATAAAAAATAATTCTCTAGTGAAGTAGAATGAGTTTTTAGTTATTAATGTTCTAAAACCTGAACAAATATTCTATTCTAAGTCTGCCAGCAATAAGTATGCAATGAGTATCATTTTATGAATGGTTTAGCACCTCATGTAGTCTTTTCTAAATCACCCTTGCATATAAAGAAATTAGAAGTACTGTATTTAATGGGAAGAAATATTGCTTAGTCTTCAGCACTTGCAGAGATGAGATCTAATTCATCCACTGTATTTAGGTCATGCTTTGTTTCCATGGTTTTGGTGCAATTTCAGGAGCTGACAAAAAAAAGTCAAGCGTGCCATATGGAATGTGGGCACGATGAATCATGAGTATGACAGCATAACAGGATCCAGCACAGATGGTGGAAATGAAAGCACGTATTTGGGATTTTTTGGGGGGGGAGGGGGCGGGGACCATAGAAACTTGGAAACTGGAACTTACCCAGAAGCTTAATTCAGTAACATTCTAGGAAACACCAACCGTGTATCCCGTTAACAACTATAAAATGGATAGACTATCCAGTTTGTCCCTTGTAGTCTACAAAGCTCATCCAGTCCCTCTGTTTTATAGGTGCTCACCCAGATCTCTCTCTTCCTCCCATCAAACCTAATTTGAGTGTTCAAATTTCAACTTTCACAACCTTTGTTTAGTTCTATTTTAAACAAGACACATATTACGAGAATAAAAAATAGAAGCAGGCTTATTTGAAACCAGATTTAAATACTAAGACATTAAAGTGGGATGCCTGTGGGATGCCTTTGGGTCCCCATTTCCAATTAAAATCTTATGTTAGAAATAAGGAAGATGGACAATAAATTGAGCATATGCAATACAGTGGAAATGATCCTTCCAAGACTGGAGGGTATACTTGCTTCCAAACACTCTTTTCCATCTGAGTCTTTTCCATAACTAAATTTCCATGAATCTGGTACCTGGTCCTAAATTAGGGAAATCTTTAGTTGCAGCTTTAGGTGGCTTTTGATTCTCTTTGCACCACTGGAGCAGCACAAGGGGAACTTCTGAGGACCAGGTTTTCTCACCCTCCACCCCCCCACACAAATTCACTCTCCTGCTGGTGATAGCCCATCCAAAGTGACAACTCTTTACACAATGTGCATGATAATCAAGTTAGGCCATTTCCTGCACAAATCCAGGTTCTCTCACTCCCTCACCCCCCTCCAAAAACCCACCCCCATACACACACAGACTCACTCTCCTGCTGGTAATAGCTCATCCAAACTGACCACTCTCCAAGTTTAAATCCAAGTTAAACCAGAACATCTGGGGTGGGGGGGCTATCACCAGCAGGAGAGTGAATTTGTGCGGGGGGGTGGAGGGTGAGAAAACCTGGATTTGTGCTGGAAATGGCCTAACCTGATCATTACTTTAGATAAGCTATTACCAGCAGGACAGTGGGGTGGGAGGAGGTATTGTTTCATATTCTCTGTGTATATATAAAGTCTGCTGCAGTTTCCACGGTATGCATCTGATGAAGTGAGCTGTAGCTCACGAAAGCTCATGCTCAAATAAATTGGTTAGTCTCTAAGGTGCCACAAGTACTCCTTTTCTTTGAGAAGAAAATTGATTTTTTAGACAAAGGAAATGCAGTAGATCTAATAGACCTCAATTTCAGTAAGGCATTTGATACTGTTCCACATAGCACATTATTAGTTAAATTGGAGAAGATGGGGATTAATATGAGAACTGAAAGCTGAGTAAGGAACTGGTTAAAGGGGAGACAACAATGGATCATACTGAAAAGTGAACTGTCAGTCTGGAGGGAGGTTAGTAGTAGAGTCCCTCAGGGACTGGTCTTGGGACCAATCTTATTTTACATTTTCATTAATGATCTTGGCACAAAAAGTGGGAGTGTGGTAATAAAATTTGTGGATGAACCAATGTTGGGAGGTATTGCCATTACAGAGAAGGACCAGAATATCATACAAGAAGATCTGGATGACCTTGAAAACTAGAGTAATAGAAATGGGCTGAAATGTAATAGTTCAAAGTGCAAGGTCATGCACTGAGTGACTAAGAACAAGAATTTTTGTTGTAAGCTGGGGACTGATCAGTTAGAAGTGACAGGAGAAGAAAGACCTGGTGTATTGGTGGATCACAATATGACTATGAGCATTCAGTGTGATGTGGCCATGAAAAAGGCTAATGTTGTCCTAGGATGCATCAGGTGAGGAATTGCCAGTAGAGATAGGGAAGTGCTATTGCCATTATACAAGGCACTGGTGAGACTTCATCTGGAGTATTGTGTGCAGTTCTGGTCTCCCATGTTTAAGAAAGAGGAATTCAAACTGCAACAGGTGCAGAGAAGGGCTACTAGGATGATCCGAGGAATGAGAGGAGACTCAAAGTACTTGACCTGTTTAGACTAACTAAAAGAAGGCTGAGGGGAGATATGATTGCTCTCTATAAATACATTAGAGGGATAAATACCAGCAAGGGAGAAGTTAAGCACCAATGTTGATTCAAGAATACATGGATAAAAACTGGCCACCAAAAAGTTTAGGTTTGAAATTAGATGAAGGTTTCTAACCATCAGAGGAGTGAAGTTCTGGAACAGCTTTCAAAGGGGAGCAGTGGGGGCAAAAAAGACAACTGCATCAAGACTGAGCTTGATAAGTTAGATGATATGACGAAGCTGCCTTCAAGGTCATGTAACTGATCTGCAACTGCTAGCAGCAAATATTTCCAATGGTCGATGATGGGACACGAGATGGGGAGGGCTCTGAAGTACTACAGCAAATTCTTTCCCAGTATCTGGCTGGTGGGTCTTGCTGACATGCTCAGGGTCTAACTTTCCCCTGAGACTCTAGGGTATTTTGCCTTCCTCTGCAGCATGAGGCATGGGCTGCTTGCTGTTTAACCTAGTGTAAATGGTAGATTCTGTGTAACTTGAAGTCTTTAAATCACGATTTAAGGATTTCAGTAACTCAGTCAGAAGTTATGGCTCTATTAGAGGAGTGGGTGTGTGAGTTTCTGTGGCCTTCTATGTGCAGCAGATCAGACTAGATGGTCATGATGGTCCCTTCTGGGCTTAAAGTCTAGGAGTATCCCTGTATATGTAAAGCCATTCAAGTGGAGAATATATATATATATAGCACTACAGTTATATACCAGATGTCTCAGAGGATGCTGCATGAAACTTCACGTGTCTTGGATGCACACCAGATTTGGTGCTTTAGTGGTTAACAGTATCACTTGTATTTTATTACCTTCCACTGAGGTCCACAACTCTTTTGGGATTAACAACAGGCAAACCTCAGCAAGATCACATTGTATGTGTGGATGAGTACCCAAAGTTTGGTAAACATATCTGAATGCTGGCTTTAAAATCTGGGAAGAATGTCATGTGAGATTTCCAGTGCACCTTGTTAGACTGGACATATCAAATGAACAGCTTCTTCATTCAGAGAGATTTACTTTAGGTTCCGTTCTGGAAACAAAGGATTCAAATTAGCTCTTCCCAAACTACTAAAAATAAGTGTGCAGGTTGGCATGAATTTTATTTTGATCAATGCTCTATGATTAAGTTAGTTACTGATCCCTACTTGCCTCTAAAGACTTTTCTGTGCTATAAATTCAATCCTGTATTATAACTGGATCACAACACCATCTGATGACCTAGTTACAACAAAACAGGAAAGACTTTGTTCCACACAGCAGCTTTTTTCAGAAAACACTAAGGTGGCATCTGTGTTAATGTATTGTGACAGGGTCAGGCCAGATGGCTATAGGAGAGTAATAGAAGGCAGATATATTAGCCCCAGGCTAAGTAGGTCCCTTTTTCCTGAGTAAGGTAACAGGGAAGGTTTTTTGAAACAGAAAAGAAGTTTATTGGTAACACTTACAAGAATTACCAAAGGAAACAAAACAACTATGCAACAAAACAACGCAAACAGAAGGTATAACACAGCAGCTTTCAGGAGGGAGAAGTGTTCAGGCTAGCCTGGGCCCAGAGCGGGGGGGCTTCCTCGACACTCGTGGTCTTCCACCCTCCTGAGTTACCTGGTGGCCTAGAGCGGGGGGGCTTCCTCGACACTCGTGGTCTTCCACCCCCTCGAGTTACCTAGTGCCACGCCCAGTGTCACCGATCCTCCCTCTCCTGAGAGTGCCCAGCAAGATGGGCATGGCTGCGGGGTGGGCGGTTTAGCGGTGCGGGGGGTAGACACCCATGTATTATAGGACCCCTCCTAGATGACAGTAATTATGGTATCCACAGCGGCACGGCTGGGGCTGGCGTCTCTCGCTCTTCCCCTCAATCAAAGGGTCAGACGGAGGGAACCGGACGGGGTCACCGAGCAGAGAACCCTGGACAGCGCCCACTGCTCCTCGAAGGCGTCAAGAGAGTCGGTGGATGCCGCCCAGAGGAACTCTGCCTGGATACGTGAATGTACTGAGGATCGGAAAAAGGCCCTACAATTGCAGGATGTTTCATGGGCCAACCTCCTCTCTCTGGTTTTATAAATGGCTGTTTTAGCCAAGGCTAGGAGGAGGTTGACCAGGAGATCCCGCGATTTTGTGGGGCCACGGATGGGAAGTGTATAGATAAAAAGGTGAGGGGAGAAATGAAGCCAGAAGCGCAATAGAATATTTGTGAGGAGCCAGAAAAGGGGCTGCAATCTGGCACTCTCTAAATATACATGCGCCAGGGTTTCCCTCACATTACAAAAAGGGCAAGTATCCGGGATGAGGGTAAACCGTGTCAGAAACACGCCCGTGCTCACAGCTCCGTGAAGGAGCCGCCAACTGATGTCCCCAACGGGCCTCGGGACCAAGGTGGAATACAGGCTGGCCCATCGAGGTTGCTCACCCTCCAAAGGTGACAGGAGGTCCTGCCACTTTGTATCGGGGCGGGACACCAGGGTGTGGGCGTGAAGGGTGTGAAGCATGAGTGTGTATAAATATTTCCGTGGTGCAATTTGAAAACTGACCGGCTGCAGTTCATGCAGCCGGTTTGCAGTGAAAGGGTGAGGGGTTTGTTGGGATGTACGGGGTAGGGGCCCAATGGAAAGGTCCGGCGGGCCTGGGGTAGAGGATGGGCGGGGTGCGCCCTCGCACAAGGCTCAGTTGACATAAGCCCGAGCAGCTGGGGTCAAGGCGGCCTTCACCTCCTGAAGTACGTGCTGGGAGGTACGGGGGCTGGAGAGCCCCACGCGCCGAGCGAGGGTCAGAGGATCGAGCCAGTCTCTCCGGTCATAGTCCAGGAGGTCTCCGACCCTCGTGACTTCCGCCACGACCAACCTCTGGCGCACCGAGCGGGACTCCACCACCTGCACACGGAGCTGGGGGTTGTGTAGCAGGGGCTCCGTGAGGAGATCTGCTCCCACGGTGGCCGCCACGGACCTGGTTGTTAGAAACAGTTTCCAGGTCCGGAGGAGGTCCTGGTAGAAGACCGGCAGCCCGGAGAGGTCTCGCGGAAAACCCCTCGGAGAAAGATAAAAGAGCTGCCAGTTGTATCGAAGCCCTTGGAAGCGGCGCAGGAAGGCGTGCGCCAGTATGCTCCACGCCGAACTACTTGCACTATAAAGGAGCGTCTGCAGGGCCTGGAGGCGGAAAACGCGGACCTGAGTGTACAGACACTTCAGGCCCTGCCCTCCTTCCTTCAGGGGTAGATGAAGAACTCCAACAGGGGCCCAGTGCATTCCTGACCAGAAGAACTCTAGAATCGGTCTCCGGAGGTGGGTCAGGAAACCTGGGGCCGGGGCCAGGGTGTTGAGCCGGTACCAGAGCGTGGACAGGACTAGTTGGTTAAGCACCAGTGCTCTCCCTCGGAGGGAGAGACATCGGAGTAGCCTCGTCCATTTCCGGATCCGCTCTATCACCCCGCCCTCTAAATTTTGCCAGTTCTCCAGCGGGGAAGGGTGTGTGGCGGAAAGGTAAACGCCGAGATAGAGCAGTGGACCCGCACTCCACCGGATGGTCTGAAGCGCGGGTGGGAGGGAGCTTACTTACCTCCAGTCCCCCACTGCCAAGCCAGAGCTCTTGACCCAGTTGACTAGGGCGGAGGAGGCTGCCGAATAGATGGCCTGGCATGCCTCCACTCGCACCAAGTCGCCCGGGTCCTGGACCATGAGGAGTACGTCATCGGCGTACGCAGACAGGACCAGCCGCAGCTCCGGCTCTCGCAGCACCAACCCCGTCAACCTCCTGTGGAAGAGACAAAGGAAGGGCTCGATCACCAGAGCGTACAACTGGCCCGAGAGGGGGCACCCATGCTGCACTCCTCGCCCGAAGCTGACCGGTTCAGTCAGGGTCCAGTTGAGCCTAACCAAACACTCCGCGGAGGCATACAGCACCCGGAGAAAACTCACAAACTGAGGTCCGAATCCGAACGCCTGCAGAGTGCTCAGGAGGTACCCATGGTCTACTCTATCGAACGCCTTCTCCTGATCAAGAGACAGGAGGGCGAACGACAGACCATCTCTCCGCCCGAGTTCCAAAAGGTCTCGGACTAGAAATAGGTTGTCAAAAATGCTGCGACCCGGGACAGTATAGGTCTGGTCTGGGTGGATCATGTCCGCCATCACGGACCATAGCCGCAGCGAGATTGCTTTTGCTACGATTTTGTAATCCGTGCTAAGGAGTGAGACGGGACGCCAGTTTCATAAATCGCGGAGGTCCCCCTTCTTCGGCAGCAAGGTGAGCACTGCTCGCCTGCACGACAGAGGGAGGACCCCGCTCTGCAAGGACTCAGCCCAGACGGTGACTAGGTCTGGGCCGAGGATGTCCCAGAACGCGCGGTAAAACTCCACGGTCAGCCCGTCCATGCCCGGAGATTTATTGGTGGGCATGCGACGGAGGGCTTCCGAGAACTCGGCCAGGGTGAGAGGCAGCTCTAGTCGGTGTCGGTCGCCCACGCTGACCGTGGGGAGTTCCTCCCAGAGCACCCCGCAAGCGCCAGGATCGGTTGGATCCGGGGAGAAAAGGCTTGTGTAGAAGTCACGGGCCCTCCCACACATCTCCTCCGGATCCGTGAGGGGGGTGCCGTCTTCCGCAAGAAGGCAGGTGACGTGTTTCTTGGCCCCCCTCGTTTTCTCCAGGGCATAGAAGAAGCGGGAGCCACGGTCCATCTCCCGAAGGAGGCGGATGCGGGACCGAACGAAGGCACCTCGGGCCCGGTGGTCCTCGAGGGCCCGGAGCTCCTCCCGCTTCTCCCGGCACGCTCCGCAGAGGGACGGGTCCTCGGGGTTGGCGGCCAGGCGCCTCTCCATCTCTAAGACCTCCCGTTCCAACTGCTCTATCGCCGCATTTCGCCGTCGGCTGGTGCCCTGAGTGTAGTCACGGCAAAAGAGCTTGGCGCGCACCTTCCCGAGATCCCACTATCGCCGCACTGAGGGAAAGGCACGCCACTGCTCTCACCAGGCCAGCCAAAACTCCCGGAAGGATGTCACGAAGCTCTCGTCCTCCAACAGGCTGTTGTTAAAGTGCCAATAGGCCGGCCCCGGTCTCTCTGCACGGAGGGAGACCGTTACGGTGACTAAATGATGATCGGAGAATGGGGCCGGCCGAATGGTGGAGGAGTGGGCCTGTGAAAGATGGAAACGGGATAAGTAAATACGGTCCAACCGAGAGTGGTGTGACCGATGGGCCTCCACCCGGACAAAGGTGAACGTGGAGGTGTCATCTGGGTGATGGTCATGCCAGACGTCCACTAGGGAGTGATGTTCAACTATCCCTTGGATAATATTCACGGCGGCCGGGCTCGGTTCGGCCCCTGAGCGGTCCCATTCCTCGAGGGTGGTGTTAAAGTCCCCTCCCAGGACCAGGCACTCGTGCGAATCCAGGGTGCCGAGAAAGTCGGACACCCGCTGATAAAATTGTGGCCGCCTGGAGCTCATTTGCGGGGCATAGATGTTAACAAGATTGACCACGAGCCCCTCCATACGGACTCGAAGATGCAGCAGGTGGCCCGGCACGGCCTCATTGACCCCTAGCACCTCAGGCCGTAGGTTGGGGGAGAACAGGGTCTCCACTCCCGCTTGCCAGGTCGCGAAGTGGCTAAAGTATACCCCGTGCCCCCACTCCAGCCACCACCTGTCCTTGGCGGCCGGGTCCGTATGGGTCTCCTGCAGGAAAACTACAGAGTACCCCCCTTCCCGAAGGTAAGAGAGCACCTGGGACCTGCGGAGAGCCATCCTACAGCCTCTGGTATTCAGGGTCGCAATAATAAGAGGCGTCATGCGGAGGGCTGGGGGGGTGGGGGTTTCGTGTTGGCGGGGGTATTCAGGGCCCCTGGCGGGTTGCGCAGCAACCCGTGACCCATCCCGTGGGTGAGTAGATCGCGTCGGAAGCTGCGGGCTCGCTCGTAGGTCGCAGCACCACGCCTTCTTTGCCCCCTGCCCTCCTTTATAAGGGCCCTTGTGGCCTGGAGGATTTGATCAAAGTCCCCACATAGCTGAAGAGCCAGCTGTGCCCTATTGCGGGCGCCACGAGTGTGCTCTAGGAACTTCCGTAGTGCATGGCGCAGCTCATGGGGGGGGTGGGGTTACAATTCCCGAGGTGTTCCCTGGTGGGACTCTTAATACAGCTTCATGGTCCGCTACGGCGGGTAGACAGGGTGCGGACCACCGACGGGGCGTCTGACAGGCTGGGGTTATTAAATTCATTTCACACCTTGGGGTGGAGGGGGATGGCAGGGGAAAAATTGCCACTCCTAATGGGTCGCGGCTAGAAAGTGCAAAGACTGCTCCCTGGGGGGAATCTGCGAAAGGCAGAAAGGAAATAACCCCAGGGGTGGCATTAACATTGCAGGAGGAGGGGACTTGGGCAGGGACAGGGGTGGGGGCAGGGACAGGGGTAAGGCTCTGGGGTTCAGGAGGCAAGCAGCAAAGGAAAGTGCCTCCTGAGCAGAGTCAAGGGTTAAGGGGTAAGGGAGGGGGCTCCCAATAATGCTAGGCGCTGGCTCCATGGTGGTCTTAGCGGCCACGGCATCAGGTGGTGGACCACCTTCTGCAGGGTGCTCACCTGGGAAGGCAATTAGGGGGAGGGAGCATGGGGAAAGGGAGGCTGGGGTAAGGTTGCCCAGCTCGAGGCCAGCCGGCAGCAGATCATCCCCTCCCTGGGTGACTGGGGTCAAATCTAGGGCCTCAATCTCCGCGTACACGGGGGAGAGGCCAGCTCCTGCCACCCCGGGGGCCTCTCCTCTAGGGCCCGCCTCAACGGTCGCCTCGGGGTCCGCGGGGGGTTCGGGTGGTATCCAGGCAGAAGGGGCGTCCTCAGAAGTCTCAGAGGGGAGGGTCTCCTGTGGAGGGGGGATTCTGCCCTCCAATGCCAGTCCGTCTTCCCCTCCCGACACCAGCGGATGGATCTCGCTTGTGGCCGTGGCAGGAGACTCAATAGCAGTGCCCCCTTTCCTGGTCTTCCGGGGGGCTTCCGCGTCGGATGGATGCAGCGGAGCTTGAGCCTTCCGCTTGCCTCGCTTCCCCTGGACTAGGGTCCAGCCCTCCATAGCATCATCTGGGGGTTGGTTAGCAGGGGTCGTGTCGGGGGGCGGAGGTGATGGTTCAGGGTGTTTCGGGGGGGGTAGCGGTGAGGCAGCATGAGGGGCGGGGGTTTCTCCTTGGGGCGGGCCCTTTCCTATACCCGGTAATATCCTTGCCACACCCTCCTCCATGGGCTCTGTTGGATTGGTACTAGCAAGGGTGGAACTCCCTTGCTCACCCGGGCGTTGTAGGGAAGGTATCTCTTGGGCACGGACGGGATCAGCGATGGGTCGAGTAGGAGGAGGGTTGGTTTCAGGTGCCGGGCAGCCAGGGGCGTCGGCAGCGATGGGGCTGATGTCCTGCCGGGTCCTGGGGGTTTCGGGTACCCCTCCCCCCCGGGCCAAAGGGCAGTCTCTGCGGACATGCCCCGCTGAGCGGCAGAGGTAGCACCGGGCCTCTCCAGTAGAGTAAAAGACCCGATAGCGGGCTCCCTGGTAGGGGAGTAGAAAAGACCCCTCGAGCGCCTCTTCGTCACGCGCCCCTGCCGGCGGTAGAAGCTGCACTTGCCGGCGGAACGAAAAAATGTGACGGAGGGTGGGGTCCTTGCAGCCCAACGGGAGAGGGCTGATGACAGAGACAAGTTTCCCCAGAGTGGAGAGAGCAGGTAACAGGGCAGCATTGGGTAAGAAGGGAGGAACGGAGGTAAGGACGAGGCAAATGCCCAGGTCTTCTAACGGTTCTAGGGGGACAAACACCCCCCCCCACCGTCAGGCCCCTCTCCACCGCCTCCTGGGCGGCATCCTCCGAAGCTAAGAAAAAAACGACCTTGCCATACGTCTTGGAGGCCGCCACAATAGCCGTGGGTCCTACCACCTTCGCCAACGCCTGCACGTATGTCTCCACGTGGGGCGAGGCGGGCACCAGGAGGCAACGGACACCGTGCCTCCTGGTCAAGGCGGGGAAAGGGCCCCGTCCGCTGGTGATGGTGGCGGAGGCAGGGGGGGGCGAGATGACGAGGAGGCAGGCAGGGGGGAGCCCGCTGCCGCCCGGGCATACGTCCTGAGGGCCGGGAGAGGGACAATCGCAGAGCTGGTGGAGGGAAACGCAGGGAGGGGCGCCACGGTTGATGACGAGGCCACAGCGGTGGGGGCAGCCTCTGCCATGGAGGACTCAGTGGTTTTAGCGGGGCCCTTTCCTTTCCTCCCGCCCTGGCCCTTCCGGCCAACCCAGGGGGGTTTCCTAGAATCTGGGGGGGCAGTGGGTGCAGCAGCAGCAGCGATCGCCCCGGTGCCTCCTGCTGCGGGGGGGCGGGGTGGCAAGTATCTTGACAATAGTGGTGAGGGGGGGACCTTGGGGGTCGGGCAGGGGTGGTGGCGGGGGAGGGACAACTAGTTTTGTTGAGGCGGCCTCACCCCTCTCATTCCCCGCCATTGTGAGCAGGGAGAGACAGGGAGACACCGGAAGGAGGAGGGGGGAGGGGAGAAGCGGAGCAGCCGCCCCTCCCTATGTGCTGCAGGCGGGGGGGTGGGGGAATGCCGAGGGGGTTGGATGGGGGGGGAAACAAAATCAGGGTCCAGGAATAGGGGCAAGCTGTGGGATAAGCAATCCGGGGTGGGGGGTGTGCAGACCCACACACGTTTGTCCAAAGAGTCTCGGGTGGACGGCTGTTATGTCCGGTCCGGAAGGCAAAGTTCAAAGCGAGCAGCTGGATCCGAAGGGAGATGGCAGGTTGCCAGCAGGGACAGATGGCGGGGGGGCCGTGACAGTTGTAGTAAGGGTGGGGAGTTAGCGGCACCGATGGATCGGGGAGGGGGGGGTCTCCACGCCACACCCCCTGTGCCACCACAAATGCAAGTAAACCACAGTCAAACTCCCCCCCACGAGAGTATAATTCAGAAAATTACTCAGTCTTACGGCCCCCTTCACGATGATTTATAGCTCTCCTGGATTATTTCTCCTGTCTTCTGAAATCTTCTTCTCCAGCTGTGTTGGCTGTGTTCCAAGGCTTCCGGCATGCTGAGAATGTTCTAAAGTCCGAGCTGCTAGCAAAACGGCTGGGTCTGGGGGTTTCCACTCCCCTCTCTGGACAGCAAAATCGGCAATCTTCCCCCCCCCCTCCTCTGGGGGCTCAGCTGCGGCAAATAGCTGCACGCGAAAGCAGGCGTGGGAGGGGGTGCTGGCGGCGAGCTGAGGGCCGACAGCACGTAAACGGAAAAAAAAACAACAAAAGATCAAAAGGAAACAAAAAAAGCGTCTGGCCCGGGCGGGGGGGGGGGACTAAGGCAGGTGCAAAAAGTAAGAAAAATCCAGGCCAGGGGGCTTTAGGAAAGAATAGAAAGCAGATAGCTGAGGAGCAAGCAAAAGACGTTCCGTTTCCCAACAGGGAAGGTTCCAGAACAATCAGGAACCTTCTGGAGATAATTAAGACAGGCTGATTAGAACACCTGCAGCCAATCAAGAAGCTGCTAGAATCAATTAAGGCAGGCTAATCAGGGCAGCTGGGTTTTTAAAAAGGAGCTCATTTCAGTTTGTGGTGTGCGTTTGAGGAGCTGGGAGCAAGAGGCACTAGGAGCTGAGAGTGAGAACGTGGACTGTTGGAAGACTGAGGTGTACAAGCATTATCAGACACCAGGAGGAAGGTCCTATGGTGAGGATAAAGAAGGTGTTGGGAGGAGGCCATGGGGAAGTAGCCCAGGGAGTTGTAGCTGTCGCATAGCTGTTCCAGGAGGCACTCTAGACAGCTGCATTCCACAGGGCCCTGGGCTGGAACCTGGAGTAGAGGGCAGGCCCCAAATCCTCCCAATTCCTGGTCAGACACAGGAGGAGTCGACCTGGACTGTGAATTCAGAAAAACAGCCAAGCTGAGGGCTGCCGTGAAGCTCCAAGGCAAGCAAATCTGTAAGTGCAAGACCCACCAAGGTAGAGCAGGAACTTTGTCACAGTATCTGTACCGACCATGCTGCCTAGAAGTCCATATTTTCTCTGAATGTAGTCTATATGGTACTATAAGAAAACAGCTACGTACCTGTCTACACCTCCAGAAAGAACAAGTTTAGCTGTCACAGTTACTGTATATTAATCATGATTTGATTGCACACAAGCCATGCTTCAAGCCAACCATTTCACTAACTGGTTACAAACTGGGAGAGTTTGCATAGACAGAGACTAATTTGTTATGACTATTTACTACCAGCTTAATTTCCCTCTTTCTTCAAGGTGACGTGTGAAAAATTCTACAGTAAGGACTTTTGCTCTTTGCAAGCCACCACCACCACCTACTCCGAGACTTTGGCATGCTACAATTTGCCTCTTTCCCAGAAGAATCACCAATTCAACTACAATATACAGGAAGAGAAAATAGCATGATTCCAAAGCATTCTCATCTGGCTCCAACCAGGATTACACAATCAGATAGTAAATTAAATCCTCCATAAAGCCAGACTTATTGTATTTTAATGCAGTAAGTTCCATTTTTCAAATTAATTTTAAAATCATAAAATAAGGATTCATACAAAACTGCTGATCAAGAGGACTACCCACCAACAGACCATTAGCAATTCCATCTTATGTTCTATGATAAAATATGCTGTGTAGAAGCGATTGCATTGGAAGTTATTGGTACATTTCAACGCAAACTACCAAACCATGAAAAATGAGGCAACCATTTGCTATAAAAATAAATTAGGAGGCAATGCTTTGCTGGCAAAGCCATTTGAGCACCACAGTTCATAACTATTCATGGTACCATTAACAGATGTCTTTATTTGTACTGTGAGCTGCCTTATGAAATTGTTGTATTCAGCAGTACTTTATATCTAAAGTGAGCACAAGCAACTTTGTTTTAGAACATAATAAAATCTTGTCTGATGTAGAGATCCTATGGGAAATTATACAATAATGTTACCTACATAACTAATTTTTTTTCTTATGAAATCATGATTCCCACTACACTTTTATAGCTATTCAAAGTATTGTTTAACATCACCATTTCCATGTTAATATCTCAATAAATCACAGAAATATAATGCTTCAGAAGAAAAGTGAGCCATAGCTTGGGGAACATAAGTTTTCCTTCCTAAATTAAAAGTGGAATAAAACAGCTGCAGAATGTAGTGTATGTTGTTCACTGACATTAAAAGTAGTTTGAGTAAAGCTATGTATTACACTAAGAAAATATGTTGTTTAACTATTGAACAGCTTCTATAAGAAATTAGGATACTTTCAAAGATAACCTAAGAGGGGAAAAAAACAAACAAACCCAGAACACACTGAGGATTATGTATCCATTTGTTTGGAATTCCTGCGCCATCTTTTCAGAAGTTAGAAGCAGCATTTAATCCTTCCTCAAACAAGTAGCACTATTGCAGTCCAATTGCAGGTAAGGAATATTTGAATATGCAAAATATTTGTGCAAATGCGCCTCAAGTCCAGTTCCTGTACTTTCTACCCACCTTTGCTTATACATTGGGCTAAAGTATCTTACTGAAACACTGTTTATAAAATGCTTTCATCCAAAATAAAGCAGAAAAAATTTACCACTTTTGTTTTTTTGTTTTTTTTACTCTTAATAAACCATATTTTAGAAGGTTTTAATAGTAATACATTATAACTGAATTGATTGTATTGTCTTGCAGCAGGATTATATGCCAATATGTTTTGATCAAGTTTACTACAGAGAATAGCGCTGACTATTCAGTGCAGCTAAAAATCATGGTAGAAAGCACCATACCTGGTAGTATGTGTTTGCAGGATCAAACCCTATAGCTACACATGTTGTAAGAATATCATATGTAACACATGTAGAAATAGCAGTTGTTTATTCTGTAATAGAGAAAGTATATTTTGCGTGGTGCTCCTGCATCATGTGTTCTTCTATGAGTTTCCTTTGTGTACAGGCCTGAACAACTCCATACCTTTTCCTCTTGGCCTAGTTTCTTCCCTTTCACAAAAAGTGGGTGTGCTGTGTCCACATTTAGTTTGCCTGCTGAAGTGGTTCCCAAAATGGGGTCCCTGGACCGCCGAGATTCCGCCATGAGTTATGCAGGGGCTCGATCTCTTGATCCAGGGCTGGGACACACTGGAACTTTTGCTTCATGGAAGATGCCATTTTGTTCTCAAAATGGCATCCTCTGCACCGTGTGACCTTGCACACATTCCCACACTGGCAAGGGGCAGTCCAGAAATACCAGTACCTGCCCAGTCAGGACTACACCCACCCTGTGGAGTTTAGAAATACTTTTTCTGCCATAGATGTCAAGACTTGCAACTGTTCTACAAGACAGGAAAGCAATACCGCCCTTTAGAGGAAACCAAAATATAGAAAGTGAAGTGTATAGGTTCTAGAATAACAATGTTAAACTTATGTATAAAAAATGAAAGGGGTCCAGGATGCAATCACATACCAAAGGGATTCTTGGCAGAAAAATGTTTTGGAACCACTGACTTATTGGCTTCTGCAATCTAAGATTTAAGATACTCAGTCTGTCAGTCACTCCTCTGACTGGTCTACCTCTGAACTTACCCTTCTCAACATTGGTTCCAAACATGTTTTTTTTATATCATGAACAATTACATTTTTGAGGCTTAATATACATGGTACTTAGACCTCCCACTTCTGAAGTTAGTTCACTTCAGTAGAAATTTATTTCAAGCTCTTCCCTACAGTTTCTCCCTTTGTATAAAAGAATCAAAGTTTCTCAGTCTGAAATCAACATGAAACAGAAGGAAAAATATTTCCATTTTGTTTTTTGGCAAACATGATTGATTTCACCCTGTGAAGTTTTCCTATTCACCTCCACTGAACAGGGGAAAGATCATGGTTCCTGAAGTTGCTGCTAGACTGAATAAGTTTCATTTGATCTGTACTAAACAGATTTTTAAAAAAACAATTCTTGTAGCCTTCATAGCTGACCTTAAAATGTATAAGTAGACAAGTTTAAAAAAAAAAATCAAGATTTTTCACTAAGACTAGGATTCAAAGAAACTAAATGCCTCCTGAAGTTGTAGAATAAGCTATTCTTGCAAGCTTTTTTATTTAGCCTTTATTTTGACTAGTTTCCTGTATTTTCTGCCTGTTTTACTGATCATCTGTGCTGGGAACCATGCAAA
Organism: Eretmochelys imbricata; assembly: GCF_965152235.1. Taxonomy (NCBI): domain Eukaryota; kingdom Metazoa; phylum Chordata; order Testudines; family Cheloniidae; genus Eretmochelys; species Eretmochelys imbricata. Next base: position 41,008,990 of record NC_135575.1, on the reverse strand, counting down.
TCTATCAAAGCTACAGAACTGTACCTTGTTAGCTGCTTTTAGTAGATCATCATCTCATGCCCTTTCCAGTGTTAAAAAACAGTAGAGAGAAGCACCAATTAAAATGTTCCTGAAACTATCTGCAGGCTTTTGCCATAGTATTATTGAATACCATCTTGAACACTTTCCAATAGGCCCTTTTTTACACTGCTGTAATATAAAAAGGTACTTATACCTTGGTTTCCATGTAAATCTTTTAAATGGAATTTTCACTAGCACAAAAGGAAACAAAATTATATCTCCAAAGCAAACATTACTTCATAACAGGAGCTGGTTTGCTTCGTTGTAATCTAATATAACAGTTGTCATTTAAAAAGAGAATGTTTGCCTGCAAGTTATGGCTATTTTCTATCTCAAGAAAATGGAAATAAAGCGTGATAACTGTGGGTAAATGTTATGGTTGCCTGAATAATGGGGGAAGAGGAGGGAGAACAGGTCCTAGAAGACATTCAAAAGTAAACTTTTTGAATTAGATTTATTGCCTTATGTGTGATCATGCCTGTTTGCTATAAACAAGTCTTTGGATGACTGATGGTAGCACAAATACCAAAAGTTGCATGAATGTGTACCAGAACTGTATTTTGTTGTTCATTTCTAATTATTTGCTATCTGATATTCTCACTTCAAAGTCATCCAGTCAGGGAGTAGGAACAATGTAATATAACTAATCACACACATCACAAATGATTAATAATGAAAAGCAAATAGTTGTAGCTATCAGATCACAAACTACTTGGAAATTTAGAAACCTATAGAAACTTATAAATAGAGCTGAGTGAATTTTTTTTTTTTTGGCTTGCTGGCAATCCTGAAAAAGATGGGGGGAAATTCATCTGGAGTCAAACAAATTCATCTGGAGTCTTTATTTCAACCTGAAACAGTGTTTCATTCTGATTTTGAATATTAGATTAAAAAAACTGAAAGATTTCAAACTGTTTTGACAATTCAGCAAAACAGATGAATTCACATAACATGTCACCAGATATGCATTTTTCGCTGAAAAATGTTTCAGCCAAAAGATTTTGGCCAGCTCTACTTATGAATAACCAATATTATTGCAGAACAAAGGAGCAATTAACAACAGAGAGAGCCCTAAATTAGCCAAATCTTTGGTTCAGCAAATACTATTAGCTCCAGTAAATGTTGACTGTCTGAGATCAGTGGCAGAAGAGGGCATTCAGCATTTCAAAGGTCAGTCTCTTCAACAGCATCTTCAATCCAAAAATCCCAAAGTGATTTGTGATTTAGGGATTATTTTTCTTATTATCCATATTTGCTACTGGGGAAACTGACAACAGAACAGTTAAGTGACTTCCTGAAGGTTGCAAAGAAATTTTACAGTAGAACAGTGCATAAAAAACAGATCTCCTGGTGCAGTTCTGTGTTTTAACCATAAGAAAAACTTCCTTCCCCAATTTTCTCTTGCTTTCCTCGTGTTTAGTTCATTAAATTATTTGGATAAACAACAACTGGCCAATTATCAATTATCTTTTATATAGTAAGGGATTTTTGTTAAAAGTGTTTGATTCATCAACTAATGAGGCACCAAAAATAATTAAGCAAAAGAGCCCGCATTTGTAAATCTTTCTGATATGAGCATCCCTTAGTCACCCCTAATTGTTTTAGCAAACCAAAGTAAAGCATGGAGCTCAAAAAAGGGCCTCTATTCATAAAACAGTTGCAACTGCAGATATAATGGCAAATGCAGTTCACTCTATTTTATAGCATCATTGCAAAAATATATTATTGGATTCTGCTAAGATGCTATAGATTTTTGTCTCTAACCAAAACACTTGAAGTTGAATTTAGTCATATGTCCTCTTGTCTCATTGAGAAACAGAAAGCAGCACATCATGGATCTTACTAGTTACAGAAGTATCACAAAACTTACAACCAATGGTCTTCTATGCAATGATAATATAACATACACATCAATAAATTGAATTCTTAATGGTCCCGATACATCACAAATATATATTTTTGTGTATGCATCTGAGGTGGGTACACTTAAAAATTTCTCCAAAACCAGTGGTACATTTTACCAAATGCAGGAGACATGAACTGTTCTGGATCCTCAATTTAACTGTTTTGTTTGGCTACACTTAGATGCTATTGTAACAGGTAACATTTTCAGAAATGACTCAAGTGCCTAGGAGCCTAAATCTCACTGAAAGTCAATGAGACCAAGGAAAGTAGAACTTGGGCATTTAAAAATATTTTCAATCTTACGGTTATTAATTAAAATAATGTAGGATAACCAAAATTTCAGTTTAAATTTGCTGGCGACAGAAAAATAAAAACAGTCCTTTAGACATATGCATTGACCACCGCACAATGTTTAGTTCAATACTCTATAGAAAAGAAAGTATACTTTTCGTTATGTTAACTGGCTATTTTCTTGTGAAAGCCACCATTTTAGAGAATGGCATCAAAGTGCTGAATATATGTTGTTTACTTACTCTGCAACTTGAATGTCCTTTTCCCAATGTACTTTTAGGAGCTTTTTTTTCCCGCTAGTCTGTCACGACACCAGCTTCATCATCTCTTAAGAAAAGCGGTGTTATTTCTGCTTCATTTATAAGCAGAAATAGCAATGACAACCAGACCATGAAAAGCATATTCCAGATCCAGCAATGGTATGCTTGGTTTTAATGAAATTTATAGAAACAAGCCTAACTATTTGGACATATCCTCATTGAAACCTCCACGCAAGCTGAAGCCAACTCAAGCCTTTACCGATATTTGAAAGAGATCAAGGTATCTAAAATTAGTTTTCATATTGTAATACTTCAAAATGCCTAAGATTGGAAATGGAAGAGTTGAAATTCTGGAAGAGAGTTTGTTCTTGTAGTATTTCCAGCCTGATTGGACACAGGAAAGTAAATCATTTGTCAACTAGTAACTATTAGTTACTAATTATTTCCTGTTCTTCTCTTATACTCTCAGTTCCCATCGTCCCTTCGCATCCAGCTACCTAAGCATTCCCATATCACTGACTCTCTTCAAGGTCCTCATGTCTTTAGACCCTCTCACCCGCCATCTCCCTGGCTCCCTCCATGACCTCTCTTGCCTTTGATTCCTTTGTCTTCTCCTCCTCCATTCCCCACCCACGTGATATAGCCCCATCTCTCTCATTCCATCCTTCCCAGTCCCAATATCCACAGCTCCCTATTGGTTTCTCCCAAGTCCTGGTTTAACACACACTCATGCCCAGTACCACTAGCATCTAACTTTATCTTCAGGCGTTTTCTCAGGAGATGCGATCTTCCCCCCCCCCCCCCCCCCCCCCCGCCATTGTCTTCTGTGGTTTGCAAGCTAGGCAGGCTTTCCATTTTTGTTCTTTGAGGTACTACTGTAGGTGCTTCCTTGTTAATCCCCTGAAGTGAGCAACAGAATTTGCTGGGGTAAAGCTACTACTCTTTCCCACTCTGCATCGATGAAGTCCTGCTGGCAAAGTGAATAAGCTGGATACCAGGGCTGAGGGAGTCCACCCTCAGTGAGTGAGGTTTCCCTTTGCTGGTGAAACTTCACAAGCATAAACAGGGACCTCTTAAAGCACAGGTGCACTACTTACTGGGAGGAAACCTGCCTGCTTGGATTGGGGCTTCCAGGATATTTGCCTGTAAGGCTAGGACTGATCTTCCCCTACATTTCTGTGTCTCATTCTGCCTAGAAAATGGAAGGAATGTTATATATCACGTGACACATGCATAATATATATTTAGAAGAACCTAAAGAAATTCTCAGGCAGAGCTTTGTTAAGCAGAAGCAAGGCTGGTTATAGTTCTTTTCAACCCTATCTGTAAAATGCCTTAAAAGAAGATTTTTATTTAAATAAATTTTAACGGTAGTAAGCATGGACTACAGCCAATACCATAGACCGTGAGTACTCTTGACTCACCTGTTTACCTGGGAGAAGACTGAACTGCTCTTCAGTAGCTCTGCACTTTCCTAGAGGAAAGAACCCAAAAGATACAACTGGTAAATTTTCCCTTTATCTGGAAGATTCTCTTGTATAGGGTATTAAGGGGTCCTATTCCATTGCTCTTGTTTTTCAACATGTCTCTGTATATGTTGAAGAGATCGATGGTTTGGCCTGTAATAATGTCAGTATTGTAGATTGTTTTTCACTAATTTTGTGATGCTTCTTACGAGAACAAACTCAGTTGCTTCAGAGCGCAATCCAAGGTGTTGGTTTATATGTATGAAGTTTGACATGGTATGGATCCGGATAATTTTATAAATCATTTCCCTCCTTATCCACCACCCTGAGAATTACTATTAGCTGGAACACTTTTGCTAACAGACATCTTCTCAAAATTTGAACTCTGGGATAGAGATGAGTGAAAAATTGATTTTTCAGTTTTGGGGTGGGGGTGGGGAGTGTACCACCTCAGAAATAAAAACAAAATAAAATTTGGTTTGAACCAACATTTGTTTGTTTTCCCCCTTACCTAAACAAAAACAGAAAAGAAAAAAAGATGGTTTTAGGTCAACAATTTTTTTTTTTTTTTTTTAACCAGAGACAATGTTTGTTTTGGGTCATTTTGGTTCCCCCCCGCTCTTTGTTCATATAAAAGTATTTAGCTAAATTTGAAACAAAGGGCTTTGAAATGAAATGTCTGAAACAAAATTGCTGAAATAAACCATTTTGATTTTTCTCAAAATCCCTCTCCACCCCCCCCACACATTCGCTGAATTCACAAATTATATATGTCTGTGAATTTATGATTTACTTAAAATGCTTTGCCCAACTCCACTCTGGGTTACTGGAATCTGCGTGTTCTCAATGGTTATGTCTACACTGCAGCTGGGAGCAAGGCTCCCAGCCTGAGGAGACAGACTTGTGCTGGTGGGGCTTGAGCTAACACACTGAAAATAGCTGTGTGAATGTTCTGGTTCCATTTGGGCTAGCCACCCATGCTCAGACCTAGAAAGTCAGGAGGGCTTGAGCTTGGGTGGCTAGCCCAGCTCCCTGCTGGAGCAACAACATCCACGCTTATTTTTAGCATGCCAGCTCAAGTCCTTATGTGAGTCTGTCTACCCAGTCCTGGAGATTTGCTTCCTAATGCAATATAGACATACCAGGGGGTTCCTTGGCTCTGGAATTCCCTTTCAAACACTCATCTTGGCCTCACAAACTCAAGTTTAGCAACTGTCCGGGAGTGTTAAGGCTTATCTGTTCTCTCAGTGATTTGCCTTAAGGTGGTTTGTTTTGGTGGATTTTTAATGGTAATTAGGAGAGTTCTTTCAGAATTGATTTTTTGTCAGTTTTTACTGCTACTTTTGGTCATTTTAAAGTGATGTACATGCATCCAGAAGCTTCAATGGGAACATTTTAAACCAATGCAAAGAGCTAAGTAAATGAAATGCACAAGATACAAATTCTCTGGCGAAAAAGACTATTCTATTGCAAACAGTTCAACAGTTCTATTGTTCTCTTGAAAAAAAAAAAACAGCCAAGAAATATATCATTTTGTTCATTCCTTTAGCTGTAGTAAATACTAGGCTTGTCTCTAGTTTGTAGATTAATCCCTCTTGGAAATACTCACACTCTACAAATTTTAGAAAGATGGTATATTAAGGCTGATGAATTTCTACATCGTCACGTGTAAGAGTAATAACTTCTTTGGAACATCCTAATTGGGATATAATAAAAAGATTGCATTGCAGCTCCACTAATACAATCATTTTTAATGCTGACACATAACCCAAACAAATCTTGTAATCTGTACGCTCCATGCTGCAATGGTAAAGTATCTGATCAAATTCAAATGACATCTAGGTAGAGCAGGTTAAATTTGCAATTGCTACAGGTTCTAGGCCAGTGATACATATAGAGGTCTACATTCCACTAACCCCTCATTACAGCTATGCTGCCCATTGATTCCCAAACATTCTTTATCAAGATCAATATCCAAGTTTAATAACAATAATACCACCTGTTCAATGTGTTAGTCAAAATACTAGGAAACAATTCATACTGAATGACACACCAAAACAACAACAACAACCACCACCAAACAAACAAACAAACAAAAAACCCCAAAACCCCACAAAACCCTAATAGAACCTTAGACTTAAGTACATTCTTCAATTCCCATTACTTGAGTCTTAATTGAGTTTTCAATCAAGTTTATAGAATTAATATATATTTTTTCAATTCAAGAATAATTGAGCAAAATGTATGGACATGTCATTTTAAGCACACAAATGATTGTATTAGGCCTTTGAGATATCACAAGAACTCCCACTTGTAAACTCCTAACAGTTTTCTAGAAGACAGCCAACTTCTGTTATTAGCAGCCAATGACAGAATGCACCAGGGTTCAAATTTACAAGAAGCACCCTCATTAGTTTATGTTAGTAGTAGGGATGGAGACCTTCTCAAACCTTCAAAATTGCATGAGTAGCCTAGTGAGACTTCAATCCACCCATTATTACTGAAAAGATAAAACGTTCCACAAGGTCTCCTTTCAAAGAAATGTCAACATTAGCGGTAGTTGATACTGGTTGTTGCTTCCTAAGAACAGCATTCCCACACAGGCAGCAGCACTTAATGGGTGACAGCAAACTGAACACAATCAGTTGTGAGTTGAAGGGGAAGAGAAATGATATTTTGATGTGAAGAAGTATCTTTTTTGCCATGAAAGTGATGAAACAAATGGGAGGATTCTTTCCCCCTTCTGGCCCTACTGAATCTCCCATAAATTATATCCAGTCAAACCTAGAAGGGATCTGAGACTATACTGCAGCTGTTACAACACAATGGTCTTCCATCACTCCTGTTCTGACCTTACCTAGAGAAAGACATAATTCATAAAGTCGTTGGATTACACGGACACCACTTTTACACAGCAATATGTTGTTTCTGGCCATTCAAGTGCTCTGAACAAAGTTTACATACAAACCAACGGGGAAACAAAATCACTAATATGTCTATTCCTGCACATAACTTTTACTAGTGTATCAAAACTCAAATTTTATATTACTTTATTTTATAAGTAACATCTGATTAACTAAACACTGCATTGTATCACTGGGATTATGATGATATATTCCAAGCTCTGTTGGCATTTCCTTGCTAAACCCCAATTTTCAGGGGTTTATTACTCTGTTATCTTAAATCTCACTGAGCTTTCTTATGATAATGTGGGATTATTATGTCTAGACTTCATTAGTTCATTTTGATTGATGATATGGATTACAGGTCCCCACTTACTCTCTCTGCAGTAAGTGGATGGAGAAGATTCAGACAGAGATCCAGTAGAGAGAATGGTGTTAATTTAAACAACAGAGAGGGGGTTGAAGTTACTGAGAATTATTAGAATAACATGTTCTTTTCCAAAGAGGTTATTACAACTTTAAAAGGCTGAATTGTTCAGTTAAAGAGTGTAGGTGCGCTGTTTGGTAGGGTGGTAATGGAAAGCCAGCAGTGGCCCAGATCATCCCTAAAAACGCATGCAAGGCTTACTGGAATAGGAGCCCAGCACCGATTCAGTGCGGCATCCCTGCTATAGCCTATGCTGGTGGGGCTCCTACAGAGCCTCTCTAGTGGAAATTAAAACTCATTTCCTAGCAAGGCTCCTGAGGGAGTTCAGCAGCCACCTGGAATCAATTCTTCCTGGAGCAGCAGGCCTTGCTGTCTCATGGAGATGTCCAGCAAGAAGCCTAACCAAGTTATGTGCACTTTCATGAACAAGCCAGGGTGAACCTAAGCCAAGAGACACAACACAGACTTTATTTCAGTAAAACAATGCAATGACAATTGTGTTATGTTGGCCTGATATGCTGCAATACAAGTCAGATGTGGCTAGAACTTGGTATATAAAAATCACATATACGCTACATGTCACCCAAATAGGTCACTATATCCTTCTAGCAGAGCATTTTTATTTACACACACCACTATTCCTGTGGAGCATAGTGTTCAAAACCTGTCTTAAATCACAAGGGAGAATGATCTTGGTGAGAAGGTAAAGGAAAGAGAATGATGGAGTCAGTGTATGCTGTATGAATACCCAGTGCAGAGAGTGGTTTTCACAAGTCCATTCCAGAACCCAATTGTTGCTGACATTAACTAGTTTAACCTAGGTAAGATGGAAGTGATGTGGGTAGGAGGAAGGAAACGCTGAGGAACTGGTGGGAAAGTTGATTTCACAAACCATTAAGGGTACCATCCTTGGAACATCAAACTAGTACAGTGTTTTGGTATCTTATTGCACTCATCACTTCTGTTGGACAAAAACAGCTACATTAGCAAGATACATTAGGTTTTCCTTCACTTTTAGTTAGCTAGGAGATTGCACCCATTCACTCTTTTTACCTTTCCCAGACCTCAACAAGAGATTTGTGTATCTCGAAAGCTTGTCTCTCTCACCAACAGAAGTTGGTCCAAAAAAAAAAACACAACAACAAAAAAAGATATTACCTCACCCACCTTCTCTCTCTAATATCCTGGGACCGACTCGTCTATACCTCTGCCTAAAAAAAAAAAATGTAATAGGACGTATTTTTGTATTTGGGGCCTATATACTGCAGAGAGGGGTGCATTTAGAGACACCCAAGACAAATAGACAATGTAAAATTTGTCAGTGTCTTAGAAATGCAGGAAAGAATGGATTTGAATGATGACATGCCATAAAAGATCAGGGTGATATGCTCCCATTGTTCATGCCCACTCCCAAAACACAAACCCCTCCCCCCGTCATCTTACTTCAGAAATTAAGCTACCTTAAAATTCTGCACACAAGCCAATAACTCCCACTGTTACCAGGGAGGAGTCTGTGATCAGAAGCACCCCTGTATTTACATCCTACACACTATTTCTACACTACACACCTGACTAATATCTGAGGCTTTGAAGTGAAACTAAGTATATTTTCTTTTGTTAATAAACTTGTTGCATTTTTAATCTAAACCAATCCAGTGTTGTATTTAAATTAAACTGTTTGGAACTTTTGCTGGAGTTACCAAACTATTGACTATAGACCCTTTACATGGGCAATGGACCTTTAATATCTGAACTGTTCAAGAAAGGGCTAGACAGAGCGGAACACAGGTTTTGGGGAAAATTCAGAACTGGGAGTGTGTTAGGGTCACGCTGCAAGACTGGTGGAAGCCAATGTTTGACTGGAGTGTTGCTGACAGGGTCCTGGGTCAGACCTGCTATACACAGACACTCAGGGTGTGACCTGTATATTGGTAGGTTGTTTGTGAGAGGCCCAGGATGGGAGTTACAACAGCAAAGCGATGCATGACACCCCAAGTTGTGGAACTGATGGAATACAACCCCCCACTGGTCTGAATTAAACCCTGGAATGTGACAGAGTCCATGGGAAAGTTAGTACAGAATGTAGATAGCAAGTTACCAACAACTATAACTAATAAAGTATTAATCTACATCCTGTGATAAAGTGAATTGCTTCAGTAGATATTTAGACACACAGGATTCACCTACAAGAGAGAGATGAAGACCACATCTCCAGCACTCCGTTTAAAATAAAACAAAAACAAAAAAAACCCCAAAAAACAACCTCACTGAACATTTCCATATGCCTACTATATTAGGAAAGTGCTCCACATCTTCATATGCACAATATCTGTAGCTTTATGATCTCGTCAAAGGATTATGACTGCATAGAATGATCCATATTAAATTTATGCAGCTAAATTCTGCAGGGGATATTCACAGATTCAACCTTTTCACTACAAAGGGAAACATGGCTCAATTTCAAATGGCTAGTTGGCAATGTCTTACAGTGCTGTCATGAGGGTGAAAAAGAGCTAATAATCTAGTTATTGTATTTGAGAGGCTAGAAGGTACCTTGCAAGTCAACAGATGGCAGCAGAAATATACCGAGAAATCCACAGATATCTGCTTTCACAGGTCTTAATTGCTGTTTACTGGGCTAGAGTTTGGGAGTAGTGGTTGTGATGCATGAAGAAAACTGCATCAACAAAGGAGAAAAAGCCAATGCGTACTAGTTTTGCTTTATTCACCAAGATGGCTTTACTTCAGTACAAAATAATTTGTGCTAGATACACGGTAGTTACATATGATATAAAGTAATCTAATTTAGTGTAAGGAGATGCAGAACTGTACTTCATACCACATTTAGCCACAGTTCCGTTGTAGCTAATATGCACAGGTGTTCACACATACCGCTTACTTACAACTGAACCACTTACTGGAGATTAAGGCACAATGACTATAGGTTATTCACTAACATGCAGGAATTGAGTATTTGACAATTTATATCTTAAATTACCCTCAAGATGATGTTTGGTAGCCATCACCTTTACCAAGTCTTATTGTTTGTATCTAGTAGAATAATTGTTGACCTGGATATCACAGTAAGCAAGACCCCACTCCCTCCTGCCAAAGACTTGGTTAAAACAAAAGCTCTAAGTTGTATTAGCTATGACAATACTAAACAGAACAGAATACTAAACGGAACAGAACATGGGATGGTTCCTCCCTATGTGCACTACGTGGTAGGAGAAGTACACTGCAATTTCCAAACAGATATCCATAAGGGCAAAGCAAGTTTCAGCTGGAGAATGCTCCTAAGTCCAGCAATAAAGACCTAGGCAGCCCTGAAGTCTCCCTTATCGCTGGTCCAGGACTGCAGTGGCAACTCCCTCCCTTGCCCCCACTACATCAATTAAGCTGCACTACACACCTGTTGTATAAAGGCAACAAACTACAGTATCCCCTTCCTAGCCATGCCTACCATTCGTTCTCAGGAAGGTGAAAACACCTCACTGTTAGCTGCTGATTGACAATGTGAGAAGCTGTCCTAATGCTTTATAGAGTACCTGCAAAAATCTAGGGCAAAGTGGGAACCTAGGGAAAGGGAGGGTGGGGCATAGAAAAATAGTCACAGATGGTAGCCCTTGCTCAGAAACAGCAATATAACCTGTCCTCCCTTTGTAGTGGTGTCATTGGGTCACTGTGGTCATTCAGAGACTGCAGGGCCAATGAGGGGTATAAGGATGGTCCCCTAAGTTCCGCCTAAGCCCTGCCCATGCATAAGTCTCCTGGGAGTGGGGGAGAAGGATGCCACTCTTCCCCATTTCCCCATGCTGGCTAGGACTTCAGAGGAGTCTTTCTCCTGATGACCATCTAAACCCCAAACTGGCAAGTGGAGGACTGCATTCTCAGTCTTGATCATCTGCACATACTGATGAGCTGTCACTGCTATTGCAGATCCCGGAGCTCAGCTGATAAACACTAGCATATTGCAGATCCTGGGGGCTCAGTTGGTAAAGGAAGTCACTTAACACAGGATAGAAATCTTCTCTCCTATATTGTATGTGGCAAAAAGGACCACTGACTATGTATCATATGGAATGAATAGAAAAGGGTCAGAGATATGAAAGAATAAAAGAATGGATCAGTAAGTGAAATGCAAGTGAATTGAGATACAGCCACAGTGTCACAATCTGTAAAATGGAAGTACAGTCCTCTGATAGGGCAATGATAGGATGTGAAAAAGAATCAGATAAGAACAGAAAATAAATTAAAACAAAAAGATTGCCTTGTGGGATCTAGTCACCAAATCTAGACAACTCCCTAATCCATCTATGTTTCAGAAGCATCTTTTCTGTGATTAAAGGCTATCATTTCATAAACATTCAGAACATGCATACAGTTCTTTTACTTTCCTTTAAGTAATAAACTGTTTGTTCCTCTCCTCCACCCCCAAGTAGCCCATGATCAGCACTCCAGAATGGATAATTCACATATATTTCTCTTTACGATGACTTCTACACTTTTCTAAATAAAAGGGCTTCTATATGATCTCATTTCAAAGTAAGTTACTATAAAGAAAGAAGCCACTTTTTAAACTTATGGACTTAATTTGAAGTACTAGAAAGATCATACCGCATGGGTTAAAAGATATCCTGAGCAAGTGGTGGTTTAACTTAATAACGCTGCCTGAACTTAATGATAAACATACATTTTTTAAAAAACGAACATTTCATTATGAACAATAATTTAAATATAAGATGGCTTTCACAATGCTCTTTAAATCCAGTGTGTGTAGCCAGCAAAGTGTAACATCTCTCCTTAGCTCATTCATATATTTTTTTTCAAATTCCCATCCAATTTACATGCATAATATATTCCTACAATAAAATGCATCGCTATTATTGTTTTAAAATATAGGTTATAGCAGGTAGACAAGATGTATCATAGCTGACAAGCCATTTTTTCCAACAGCTATGAACAAACACGTCTACATTATCTTAATATGATATTGCAGTGTTTGAAGAAAATAGGTCGCATTATATTCTGTGAAAAAGAAGTAAGGAATAACTAGCTCTGAGCCTTTAATAGATGATTTTGGGAGGATCTAGGTGTAGAATATGCAATGATTTTGTCTTATCTTGTGAGGTGCTGAGTGCTTTCAATGCTAACTAAACCACTTCAAAATTGGGGCAGTTAGTACCTCATAGGAGGTGCTTACACTATAGGAGGTGCTACTGCTGGGCGAATAATAGGCTTTTCTGTTTGCTAGCAATTCCAGAAGAAAGATAGATTGTTTTGGATTAATGAACTGTTTCATTTCAAATGAACTGTGTTGATTTCAAACATTAAATATTTTTAATACATTTAAAACAAATTTCTAAACAGGAAGTAGTTTCAGAATTCCCTAAACAAACTGTTTTTTTCTTTTTATTTGAAACAAAACATTTCACTTTTGGACTTTTTTTTCAAGTTTCTTTTTCCCTTCAACTGAAGCAATTTGGTGAAGTCAACATAAATTCATTAAATATTTCAGTGTCACTGAAAAATATTTTGGTTAAAAAATTTCACACAGTTCTTCTTAGTACCTCTCAGAATTGGTTCCTTAAGGAATTTCTAAAATGTTGTATCATTGGAAGTTTCTCCTACAAACTAAAACTAAAATAGAAAAATATGACAAAAATTATGACAAAAGAAAAAATAAAATCCATGTTTTAGGTGATGCATTAATAGCAATTTAGAGCCATATTCTTATCTGCTAGTATTTGTCATTACTTTGATGTTAGCATTTTCAGAAACAAAACCATTTTCAGTTTCAATTGCTCATTGTGGTTAAGTACTGGAATAAATTGCCTAAACAGATTGTGGAATCACCATCACTGGAGATTTGTAAAAGGTTTGACAAACATCTGTCAGGTATGGTCTAGATCAGTGGTTCTCAAAGTCGGTCCGCCGCTTGTTCAGGGAAAGCCCCGGCGCGCTGGACTGGTTTGTTTACCTGCCGCGTCCGCAGGTTCAGCCGATTGCGGCTCCCACTGGCCGCGGTTCGCCGCTCCAGGCCAATGGGGGCTGCAAGAAGGGTGACCAGCACATCCCTTGGCCTGCGCTGCTTCTTTCATCCCCTTTGCACACGAATACTGCTGATTATATAAATGTGTGCAAGGGTAGGCCAATAGTTCAGGGTACACTTCATGCCATATAAGAGGACTGCACAAGGCCGATTCATTATTTAAGGCCATTTTAATTCTTTTCCATGAGGCATAAACGGTAGATAAGCATTTGAGAGGCATCTACCCCAGCAATTTCATCCTTAGTACATTAGTCTCCATTTGGTCCATGTGATCAAACTGGTTAAAGTGTGGAGAAAATGGAGACAATTCAAATTAGGATCAGAACTTTTGGGGGCTTCTCTGAACTTCTCATAAACATTAGAGGATTAATTAACAATATACTCTATTTGATACTGCCTTTTATCCTGAAAAATAAGGCAGGAGAAGGACTCCCCTTCTCTCTCATGCCTCCCTTTTTATATATAGGGATAATTTTATATATAGGGATAATTTTACTCACTATCACCACCATACAGCCAGTTCTGTGAAAGGACATGGCTGCTAAATGAGAGTACACAGAAACACTACACAGTTACAGACAAGCAGCAAAAGAAGAATACACTGGCCCACTGGAACTGCAGGAGAAGGTAGTTACTATAGGCAGAAGGTAGTTGCTATAGGACCAAGATATTGGTACTAACCTCTAACACTTGAAAAAAGTGCTCTGGGGTCTTCAACAACCACAAGTCATCAGGACTATTGTTTTATATCTCATTAAAAAAAAATAAAGGCACCACTACTACTACATAATACTCAGTATTATGCTTGAGCATTGATTCCATACTGATTCAGAGCAAAGTGTACCACTTACTGATATCACCAACAAAACAGTACCCTGGACTTTCTTTGGCGGTATTACACCCCAAAGATGCTTAAGTTTGATCCTCCTTAGTTTGTGAGCTCTGGCAAACCTACAGCTGAAGAGGTTATAGCTGCAGTACAGTAGTTCCCTTAGGAAACCAAATAGCTGTCCAATTATACCACTTTTTAAACAATTTTTTAAAAACAGAATTGACAGAAAGGTAATTTTCAAAAATCTTGAAAAAGAGAAGGGCAGAGAAGAAAAATACCACAGCTTTCATTTTACTTGATAAAGCATTCATGTAACAATACTTAGGAAATAGCTTTAGAAAAAATGTGTATGCAAGCACTGTTGAAAGTCCATGTTACAGGGATTTTACAGATTACTTTATATTCATATATAAATATTCCATGTCATCTCAATAAGATCTCATCTAAACAGTACTTGTCCAGAGAAATTTTTGCATTTTTTGTACGGTTGAATCCCTATCGGACTTTGGCTTCCTACCACCACTTCAGGCATTATATAAACACAGGAATGCATTATCTCTTATTACTAAAATGATGATGACATTCAGAAGGAAGAAAACTGATTAGGCAGCACAAACTATTCTGATTAATTATATGTGCTAACTGGACTCCTAACTAGCTCCAAATGATAGATTGTGACTATCTTTTTCATTAGATGAATACCATAAATAAAATATTCTGACCGGAAAATGTTAGTGTTGAATAATGAGTCATTTAACTACTGGGACATGAGTTAAGTTTTGCTATCTTTGCAGCAAAGAAAAATAATGTCAGGAGGCATGAAAGTTGTATATAAAAACAAAAATGCTAAAAGCACTACAGACCAGCATGCTACAGTGCAGTCTAACAGTAGAATGAGCATGGTGAAATAAAACAAACACTAAAAGCTACTTTGAAAGGAATGCACTTGTTTGAATGACTAGTGAAACAAACAAAAAACCCACATGCTGTGAAAACAGTCACTATCCTGTTCAAAAACAGTTGTTACAATGTAGCGTAAAGGACAAGGAAACACATATAATTTAAGCATTAGAATCCCAAAATGCAATGTCATGAAGGGAAAATATTATCCAAACATTACCATCCTTCAGTTCTTCCATGAGCTCTCCATTTTTTCCACGGGAATTTCAAATTCCCATATTTTCTCCTCTTTCCCACTTCTTGCTTCCCATTTTCACACCCCCTTTCCCATTTCCCGTACCACTACACCCATAATAAAATAAATAAATAAAAAAGATACATACAAAGAAAGAAAGAAAAAAGTGAACGAAAATAGGTACCTGTTGTCACCCCAGTAATTTTGCCTTTACATGGCTGCCTGTTTCTGTTTTTTAGTTTGCCACCTCTTTGGTTAAGGGAAAATGTCTCCCTACAATATGTGTTTCTATAGCATAATGGGGCCTCCTATTTCTGCCTTTGTCTGCTTTATTCTCCCTCTGTTACTTCTTTCAGCCTTCTCACTTGGACATGTCTTTTTGTCCTCCTTATATGCTTCATCCTACAGCTAGTGCTCTCTTTTTGAACATATCTGCCAGGCTCACACCTCCTCCTCCAAAACACTCAAGATTTACTATTTCAGGTTTGCCTGTCAACTGTGGCCCAGATACTCTGGCCTATTCAAATGCCTTAGCATCACTCAGAGTGCAGAGACTGCCTGTAACACCCCAGCTGGGGATACCAAAGGAACAAACAGGACTCTCAGGATCCCTTGAAAATTTGGGAGGGGAGGTTAAACGTTATTTTTAACAGCTAACAGGGACAAGAGACAAACCTTAGTAGTTTCATACAAATAGGGAGGAATTTTAAGGAGATAAAAAGCTGTTTTTGCTTGCATAATTTTCCCCACAAAAATCACTGGTTTTGCGTACTTTCCATTGTTAGTGTTCTTCAAAAATAAAGGGTTGAATTTTCCTCTTGATATATGCTTGGAACACCTATTGGGAGTTACATGAGCATATACAGATGTGAGAATTGTACAATGTGTTTAAAGTTTGTGGATGTAGATGCTATCAATGAAACTTAGAAATTCTTTTATGACCAATACATACCATGCAAGCACAAAGTTTGTTGCACATCGTTATAGAAGCTCAATGATGGCAAAGTCTTCCATGAAAAATAAAATTATTTTGAACTTCTGAGATCGAAGAAAAAATTATGATTCATAGTGTTTTAACCTCATAGCCTCTCTCAGTTGCTAAAGAAACCCAACTCAGTATTTGCACAAGATCCAAATAGATAGTATACTTTGAGTGACATATGACTTCATTGCAATGCTTGGGGTGGGGGTGGGGAGGGAGAAGGTGAAAACTACAATTAAATATTTTTTTTTAAAAAAAGGATAAAAATGGAACAAGAGAGCACCAAAGAAAAAAAAAAGAAAAAAGAAATTTCAGTCCAAAGAAAGGTTTCAGAGTGTTAGCTGTGTTAGTATGTATCAGCAGAAAGAACGAGGAGTACTTGTGGCACCTTAGAGACTAACTCAAACAAATCTGTTAGTCTCTAAGGTGCCACCAGTGCTCCTCCTTCTTTCAGTCGAAAGAAAGTTTCAGAAAGCATATATGTTACTCCCTTTCCATAAGTAAGTCAACTAATATTAGAGCCTTCACGAATCTAGTTCACAAGGGAACACATTCACTACTTAATTATGATGAAACAGTCCTTAGATACATGGATGCAACTTCCACTGACGTAACTGAAATCACAAAACCAACTTTGTCAGTTTAGTGCTGTATCGAACTGTTGGAAGTCTTTGCAGAATCTTGGCCTTAACAAGAGTCCAAATATTGTCTCAACAAGGGCCCTAATATTGTCTCAAGTATTTAACTCTAACATATATGAATTCTTTTTATAAACGATGTTCAATTAATATTTCTATGTAGTTAGCACACAGTTTGATTTAACTAATAAAAGTGAACCTCTTCTATGCAACACATTCGTATGTCAACACAAATTTAAAAAAGCATGGTAACAATCTGTTTCTATTTATTTCTATTACACATACTAATGACATTTGGCCTGCTCCTTAAATCACCACACTTCAGGCTGTGTGTTGTACTGAATGCTGGAGAAGAGAGGTCAAATTTGTCATATGATTAAAACAATTAAAGGAAAATTAATAACTACAAGCACTATTATCACAGGAGAAGCAGAAGCACTCAAGATAAAAATAACTGAGTAGAGCCTCCCCTGGGATAGTGCTTGGGGTGCACTATAGACCGCGGGGATCCGATTTGGATATGGATAGAGACCTCGTGAATGTTTTTAATGAAGTAAATACTAATGGAAACTGCGTCATCATGGGAGACTTTAACTTCCCAGATATAGACTGGAGGACGAGTGCTAGTAATTATAATAGGGCTCAGATTTTCCTGGATGCGATAGCTGATGGATTTCTTCACCAAGTAGTTGCTGAACCGACAAGAGGGGATACCATTTTAGATTTGGTTTTGGTGAGTAGTGAGGACCTCACAGAAGAAATGGTTGTAGGGAACAACTTGGTTCGAGCGATCATGAACTAATTCAGTTCAAACTAAAATGGAAGGATAAACAAAAATAGAACTGTGACTAGGGTTTTTGATTGCAAAAGGGCTAACTTTAAAAAATTAAGGCAATTAGTTAGGGAAGTGGATTGGACTGAAGAACTTATGGATCTAAAGGAGGAGGAGGCTTGGAATTACTTCAAGTCAAAGTTGCGGAAACTATCAGAAGCCTTCATCCTAAGAAAGGGGAAAAAATTCATAGGCAGGAGTTGTAGACCAAGCATCTCAGGGAGGTGATTAAGAAAAAGCAGAAAGCTTACGAGGAGTGGAAGATAGGAGGGATTAGCAAGGAAAGCTACCTTATTGAAGTCAGAACATATAGGGATAAAGTGATAAAGGTAGATCGTGTCAGACCAACCTGATCTCCTTCTTTGAGAAAGTAACAGATTTTTTAGACAAAGGAAACACAGTGGATCTAATTTACCTTGATTTCAGTAAGGCGTTTGATATGGTGCCACATGAGAAATTATTAGTTAAATTGGAAAAGATCGGGATCAATATGAAAATTGAAAGGTGGATAAGGAATTGGTTAAAAGGGAGACTACAGTGGGTCATACTGAAAGGTGAACTGTCAGACTGGAGGGAAGTTACCAGTGGAGTTCCTCAGGAACTGGTTTGGGGACCAATCTTATTTAATCTTTTTATTACTGACCTCGGCACAAAAAGTGGGAGTGTGCTAATAAAGTTTGCGGATGATACAAAGCTGGGAGGTATTGCCAATTTAGAGAGAGACCGGGATATCATACAGGAAGATCTGGATGACCTTGTAAACTGGAGTAATAGTAATAGGATAACATTTAATAGTGATCATGCATTTAGGGATTAATAACAAGAATTTGTGTTATAACCCTGGGATGCATCACTTGGAAGTAACAGAGGAGGAGAAGAACCTCGGAGTATTGGTTGATTACAGGATGACTATGAGCCGCCAATGTGATATGGCCGTGAAAAAAAGCTAATGCGGTCTTGCGATGCATCAGGCAAGGTATTTCCAGTAGAGATAAGGAGGTTTTATTACCATTATACAAGGCACTGGTGAGATACTGTGTACAGTTCTGGTCTCCCATGTTTAAGAAGGATGAATTCAAACTGGAACAGGTACAGAGAAGGGCTACTAGGATGATCCGAGGAATGGAAAACATGTCTTATGAAAGGAGACTCAAAGAGCTTGGCTTGTTTAACCTAACCAAAAGAAGGCTGAGAGGAGATATGATTGATCTCTATAAATATATCAGAGGGATAAATACCAGAGAGAGGGAGAGGAATTATTTAAGCTCAGTACCAATGTGGACACAAGAACAAATGGATATAAACTGGCCATCGGGAAGTTTAGACTTGAAATTAGACGAAGGGTTCTAACCATCAGAGGAGTGAAGTTCTGGAATAGCCTTCCAAGGGAAGCAGTGGGGGCAAAAGACATATCTGGCTTCAAGACAAATTTGATAAGTTATGGAAGGGATGATATGATGGGATAGCCTAATTTTGGCAATTAATTGATCTTCGACTATTAGCGGTAGATATGCCCAGTGGCCCGTGATGGGATGTTAGATGGGGTAGGATCTGAGTTACTACAGAGAATTCTTTCCTGGGTGTCTGGCTGGTGAGTCTTGCCCACATGCTCAGGGTTTAGCTGATCGCCATATTTGGGGTCAGGAAGGAATTTTCCTCCAGGGCAGAATGGCAGAGGCCCTGGGTTTTTTTTTTTTTTTTTTTTGCCTTCCTCTGCAGCATCGGGCACAGGTCACTTGCTGGAGGAGTCTCTGCACCTTGAAGTCTTTAAACCATGATTGGAGGACTTCAATAGCTCAGACATAGGTTAGGGGTTTATTACAGGAGTGGGTTGGTGAGATTCTGTGGCCTGCGTTGTGCATAAGGTCAGACTAGATGATCATAATGTCCCTTCTGACCTTAAAGTCTATGAACTTCAGATTTAGGGCAATATTACAAATCCTTTAAATGTAAATATGCACACTCATTATGAGAGTCAACTAACAACTCAACAGTAGGCTGGGGCTCCCCTCCTGAATCACGCCCCCCTCCCCCCCCCCCCCCCGCAACAAAGCCCAAATGAAAATATGAATTTGAAACAATTCTGTCACTCTCAGGCTTGAGCTTTTCCATTCCTCAGTTGAATGCCAAGTCCCCAGACTGTTTCCCTGGGAGTCTTGGCCCTATTTCGAGGCCCACCATAGGGGCTAACTCCCACATCATGGTTTTCCCCAGTTCTCCTTCTGCTTGCTTCCTATCAGTCCGTTTCCTAAAACAGGGTACTTACAACCTACTGTCTCCTGGGTCTTCCCCCTTCACAAAGGAGTGTTCACTTTCTTTCTGTAGGCCTGCCTGACCCTTTTCCAGCTGATTCCAATAACTGCAATTAAGCCACCCAATCAGGAGAAGATGGCGGACAGTTTCTGCATCATAGGCAAAGCTCAGGTTGACTCCCATGAAAGGGCCAACAACAATTAATACAGGAAGATAACTGTTCCTCCAGTACAGGTATTTTCAGTTTACTGTGTACTATAGGATAATTTCTAGAAACTTATTCCACACTGAGACACCATTAAAATATAGACTGGTTGGTTGACAAGACATGGCCAAACACAAAGAAGTTGCAATTGAAATAGTCAAACAAAGTCTTCTAAAAATCTATAATAACCACATATTGAAACAAAAAATATAGAAAATTTTTTACTAGATCACTGTGGATAAGTTTCAGAAGCTTTGCTTGGTTTTGTGTGTGTTTATATAAAAGAATTTAATCACAGAGATAATATCAAGAAAAGTTAATTGAATTTGGGAAGAATAGTATTAAACAATAAAAAGTTTTCTGGACAATCGAGGTCAATCTGTTTTTTGTATTGTTCAGTTAACAGTAAATTAACATCATCTTATTTACAAGATGTAAATAAATTCACATATCACCTAATAATCATCACACTTTAAAGGGGATGAACGAAAAGGCTACGATATACAAAAGGCACATTCTTGCAACATCAGTATTTTAAAAAGTTACATGTTGGCATTTCAAGTTACCCTCGTATTCGAAGATTGCTCTTAATAACATATCTTTGCTTAATATGATGCAAAGTCATGGAGCTGGTTGAAATTTTTCAGAGGCAAGTATTTGACCAAAACAGCTAACTTTTGAAATCTGAGATTTTTGTGAAATCGTTCTCTGATCTTTTTCAGTGCAATCCAACATGAAAAAAAATTGAGAATTGTTTTGATTCCCTCCCTGTTCCCCTTCTCTCAGCTGAAACTTCTGGCAAAGTGAAACCACAGAAAAAAGAAAGGGGGGAGAGGAGACAAAATTTTCTAAATGGAAACATTTAAACAAAATGAAAAATCATTCCTGTTTAAAAAAAGTAGAGAGGGAGCTATTTTGATGTTTTCAAAGTTTATAAGAAGAGATCTTTATTATTTTTTAACCAGTTCCAAAAAGTATCAATTGAAGTACCGCAATATAATTAGTGGTCGCAGAGAAAAGCCAGAGATGAGGATTTAAAGATATTCCAAAAGTTTTGGCAATTTGCAGTGGTAGATCGAAACGTTTGTTCAGGCACTAACTGCAGCAATAAGGTAGAGGTATAAATTGCTCCTGACAGCTGCACAGGGGAAAAAGGGGTAGGAGAGGGAAGAGAATGGGGTAGCAGAAGAAACCTTCTTTCCACTTGCATCCTCCATTCAGCAGCCAGACAAAACCCTTAAACACAAGGATTAGTTCCTCCTATCTATTTCTGGGGGCACATTCCACCCCAAAGAGAACAGAGAGTAAGGAAGACATTGGTCCTATACCCTACTTTTCCCCAGACCTGGATCCGATTAGATAGAGAGGTGGAAAGGATGTACTAATAAACCATCCTAATTTTTTCAATGTATTTGTTATTCATAAATACTTGCCAAATATTTGGGCAGACAGTGTTCAGCCTACGGGATATTTAATAGTTGTTCTTTGTGGTTGGTGATGTGATTAGGCACCTAAGCCACACAGCTGATGGAAATTTTATAAACAGCTTAACAGATAATGTTGCACACAAATACCTTTATTCACACATGAATACAGACATCCAAGTTGAGAAAAGGCATGTGCAAACAAATGTTGGTAAATAAGATGGGCACAAACAAGGTCAAACAGCTGCTTGGAATTTGAATTAATGGCCGTAAGTTATCTTTCCTCCCACCCTCCGAATTCAACCTGCTCTGTTAGATTTTCATGTCCCCCACCCCCGCACCCTCAAACTCTAGAAAAAACTCAGGCTGAAAGTAGATGGTTGTCAGGGGGTAGGGGGGATTGTAAGAGACTCAAATCTTAAATTCTGCTGAGAGGGGAATCTTATTAGGCTGTGATAGGCTTGTTACTGTTTTATCTCTTCATTACAGAGTTATATACTTGTATGTAGGTAATATATTCTCTAGCACAAGATGTTCTAGAAGTGGAAAAGAACATGCACAAACCTGGCTTAAAAAAAACCAAACATACAAAAACAACTATTAATGAAGGTGAAGAAAACGGTACTCTTTGGTTCCATCATGGCTGGAACTTCTTCAGGCATGAGAATTTATAGATTTCTATCACTTCTGCTCTTGACACTGTTCATTCCCAGACACTCAAGAACATTTTACTTGATTCACATCAAAAGTTTCAAGCATATATTGATTACACAAAACTATCATGTTTACTATAGCATATTGACTACATTTGATCCATCTTAACTGTGTTCTAACAAATGTTAAATGGCTTTTTGTATCCAGTGAACAGAGCAACAGATAGAAGAGAAATTACAAGTATATAGGTGGCTAATTTCTTAAAAGGTTTCTCTCCATTATTGTGAGATGGCCAGGCAGCTATCATGGCATTTCTTTAATGTCTATTTCTGAAAGTCAGTGGAACTACTCACATAAATAAGTACTATTCAACATGAAAAAGTGTTGCAGAATTAGACTCAAACTCTGCTGATTCTATTTTCTCAGAGTGGCCAAGAGACTGGAAAGTACTGAAAAAATATGGAGTATTTTAAGAAGGAAAAGGGGAATCAGGAGAAAGGTTTATTGATAATTCAGCCTGTCTGTTTTTTCCATAGATCAATGGCCAGATATTGCTATTCTTAGTCAGTCCCCATTGAATCCAGTGAGAGATCTGCCCAAATAAGAACCACCAGATTGGATCCCTTAGGACAGTAGTTCCCAAACTTGTTCTGTCACTTGTGCAGGGAAAGCCTCTGGCTGGCCAGGCCGGTTTGTTTACCAGCCATGTCCATAGGTTCGGCCGATCTTGGCAAGGGCCGAGGGATGTACTGGCCGCTGCTTCCAGCAGCTCCCATTGGCCTGGAGCAGCGAACTGCGGCCACTGGGAGCCACGATCAGCCGAACCTGCGGACACGGCAGGTAAACAAACCGGCCCGGGCCACCAGGGGCTTTCCCTGAACAAGCAGCAGAACAAGTCTGGGAACCACTGCCTTAGGATATGTGTACACGGTGTGTGACAGCAAGCCTCCCAGCCTGGGTTGATAGACCTGTGGGGCTCAGACTTGTGCACTAAAAATAGCTGTGTAAACATTGCAGGTCGGGATCCCAAGCAGGGCCAGCTCCAGGCACCAGCATTCCAAGCAGGTGCTTGGGGCAGCACTTAGAAAGGGGCAGCAGTGTTTCCGCGGCGGTTGCAATTCGGCAGCAGCTTCTCCCTTTTGCCGTCTGCAGCGACAATTTTTTTTCCACTGCTTGGGGTGGCAAAAACTGTAGAGCCAGCCCTGATCCCAAGCCTGAAGGTGGGGAGGGAGGGAACGTGAGTTTGAGATCCTGGGCTCTAGCCCCTCCCACAACATCTATACATCTATTTTAGTCTGCTGGAGCAAGTCTGTGGATGTAGGCTAGGAGGCTTGCTCCGAGATGCAGCATAGATAGTTGCACAGATTTACTGCATGAACACTTTGCCACCAATCTATGACATACTTTCCCAAGAGGGGAGAATAAAGATTGCGTGCTTGAACTAACTCTTCACAGCACACTGCCTCCTATGCAAACATCCAATGTACATCATGAAAGAACTATGTCCACTGATCTCATGTCTTTGTAACCTTTATACAACTTGGATGTTTTAAAGAATTTAAATATTGTATCATGACAAAGTGGGCTTTCACACAATACCAAAGTATGTTATTAAAATGGCTCTTAACTGACTAGAACAAACAAACTAGAAGTTTCACTTGCCCAATCATTCACAAACCGACCTGAGAGCACAAGAACAGTTAATAACTACAGAACTATATAGCTAAAGGGGAAACATGGTGGGAAAACATAAAGGGTTAGTACTTGGGCTGGTGAGCAACTTCAACAAAACTGGTGCGAAATTATACAAATAGGAGACTCTCCAATGGAAAGAAAAGTAGATATTATATTTTTTTTTTAAAAATAGCATTGTTTTCATCATTATGTTGACAATGGGGACACTTCGCTTTTTAAAAAAATAAGGAACAGGAAGCATCAGGAGTGTATTTGAAAGCCCAGGTCAGTAGTGGGAGGGGGAGAAGATGTGGGGGATGGATACTCTAATCTGCTAAACAATTTCAATAGACTGAGAAAAATATTAACTTGCATTTTTAAAAAGAGCATTCACTTATTTAGGTATAAATTACACTGTCTCATTGTGACAGAAGGAAATGACTTTCATATTTAAGGCTCCTTCATTTTCTATGAGCAGTTCTGTTAGACGTAGTGAACCTTTCACAGCCCATTTATTTTATTGTTCTGTTAAGTTTATTGAGGGTTTTTTTTTAAAAGCAGTGAGTCAAACAGCTCTTTCAGCTTTCTTAAGCAGCACATCTAGCAGGTTTCTTTTCAAGATTACCGAGCAGTCTCTGCTGTAATTTAGGCAGTTTTGAAAGCTTACTTGCAATTTCATCCTAAATCAGAATTTTAAAGATTTAATTCTAAAGCCTTTAATAAAACTTATATGGCACTAGGTCTGCACTTAGTGTTGTGTACATCCACACCTGACAAGGTATGTGGTTTTAGGAAAGGCCTTTGGACACTACCCTCAGGCTGAAAGAAAATAGGTCACTTCTGGGGACATTTTTCCCTAAAACAAAAGGGATTAGGCTTGAGGGGGGAAGCACCCCATTGCTTCTTTTGTTGTAGTCTAGGAACACCAAAGATTCATTCACAGACAAGCAGAATCTAATAACTCAGTTTCCCTAGAGTTGCTGCTGATCTGTATTTAAAAATCCCGGCTGTGCTACTTGACTGGTACATTGGATCTGAGGTTTAAAACTAAACAACACCTCCCATCTCAATGTTCCTGTAAGTAGCTCCAGATATCCAACTACTTGTCTGCATAACATGTCTGGCTTCACTCAGCCCACTGCATCACACACTACATTCTGGTAAGGAAGCACATGGCAAACTATGCTATAGTGACCAGATGTCCCGAATTTATAGGGACAGTCCCGATTTTTGGGTCTTTTTCTTATATAGGCTCCTATTACCCCCCCCCCACCCCATCCCGATTTTTCTCACTTGCTGTCTGGGCACCCTAAACTATGCATGCCCTTTATCCAAAGTGCACTGCAGTTCCATGGTATTTACAAGAGAATTGGGGCAGAATGCGCATTTCCATTTCAGATAACTATGTGTTACCTGAAAGCCGTCTTTACTTTGACAAAGTCACTGCACTGTGGAAGTTATTATCCGAGCCTGAAGAGGCTGTTGGTGCAATCTGCAGCACTCATGTATTCAAAGTCTAAGCAGATGGCTGTAAGCAGACGGTGCAGCTTTAAAGAAGGTTTTGCCCAAGCATCCAGTGTGGAGCGTGAGCTGCTGTGATAGTTTATATGGCCTGGTATATCAGAATACCAGGCTTACATCAGAGATGAAGGACAGATCGATATTCTTCCTTCACTTTGTTCGGCACACATCTGGTTATTTCATTCTCCATACTGCATAAGGTTTGCACAACTGTCTGGATTTTGTGGGGTTCTTAGCCAAATGAAACTTCTGAAACTTTTTGAGGTTCATGTATCATTCTGGGTGCTTCATGTAAGAGTGACAATGAAAAACCAGATGCCCAGAACAAGGGATATCTAACAGCCCCATGACTATCCTTTTGTCTGATCCAAACCAAACCAAACCCATTTTCTTATTCAACAGGACAACTAGTTACAACCTACTGGTGTTAGCTGGGGCAAGGAAAAGCTCAATATACACTTTGTAGGATTATTTTCACCACAGCTACTGAGCAGAGCTATGGCAATATCCTCTAGAGTATATACCACTTCTCATATCTTTGTGTTATCTCCATATTTGATCTCATGCATTGCAAACCCATTTCTGAAACAAATGTTAATTAGAACTGGCCTGAGTACTGAGCCCTATGAGAACTGCCATATGTCACCTTTTGCGGGAGGATTGTATTCCATTTACCTGACAGCCTAATATCAATCCATTTCTTCAGTGAAGTACAATACTCTTGACTTTAGTAGCTTCCTGTGAGATAGGTCATCAAATTCTTAGCTAAAATAAAGATAAATTGAGTAATCTGATCTCCCTTCATCTATTAAATTAGGTACTCCAACAAAAAATCAAATTAATGAAAGTAGATTTATCATCAGTACTTCTAGAGTGACACTTACTACTCAATACAATTTTTCCCTAAGTATTTTACTATTTCTCATTAATTCCAGCCTTTTGCCTGTGATAGCAGTCAGACTAACTGGTCTGCAGTTCTGACTTTCACTTTCTGTTAACCATCTGAAGAACAAGGACATCACCTTTTCTTCAGTGCTATAACCAATTTCAGTGATAACCCAAGTCAAAATGCAAGTGGAGCTAATGGCTTATAGGCAAGTATACATTGGAGGGAGAAAGGAGGCGAAAGGTTCTTGATTTAGCCTAATCTCCCTCCAAAAAAATTAATAGATCCTCCAGCTTTGCACATCCTACAACTACCACTTTTTAGCTATAGCAGGCTGACTTAACCCATCCCTTAATGTCACTCCTGACTTGACTAGAGAGGGCGATGGATTGGCTGCTCAAAAGTGATTCGTATCACTCCCAACCTTTCAGAGGCTGAATTCACTCCCAGGATCTTTACACCACTACCTTGTTCATGTCCTCTGACTCTCCCAAAGAAGGTTTTGCTTTACAGTTTGCTTACAATCTTGCATTCTAATAAATTTTACAGCATGCCTCTTATGCTTGTTACTGTGAGAAGTAAACTCAGAGCTTAAGTAGATGAATTACTAGTTTAGAAGGCCACAGTCAAGCAGAATTTAGATCACATGG
The DNA here is from genome assembly GCF_965152235.1 of Eretmochelys imbricata. Lineage (NCBI taxonomy): Eukaryota > Metazoa > Chordata > Testudines > Cheloniidae > Eretmochelys > Eretmochelys imbricata. The sequence continues at coordinate 40,981,940 of NC_135575.1, read as the reverse complement.
AAAAAAGGAGTACCTTAATACTGCTGCTGAACTAGATACAGTTAACAGAGCACTTTCTCCTTGTGTCAGTGGAAAGTAGATGTAGAGAATTCATGAAGACAACAATCAATTTCCTATTGAAGTGTCCCTCTTTCTTCCTCACTACTCCATGAAGTCTGTGCAAGCTATTTGCAATGAAATCCAAAATTATATGAAACATGCCAGGTTTTAGGTTTTGCCATAAACTCTTAAACCCAAACTACAGACTTTGAAAGGATCACAAATCTTTCCAACAAAATTAGGCCCCAATTATACCAAGTGGGATAATTTGGGGCACACATGGAATTCACATTAAATCTGAAGTTTTGATGTGAAACTCATGGGTTTCCAGTAGTGCCCGCTACCAGATTTCAGTGTTCACTAAAACCCCAAATTCAAAGTAAAGGCCAGAGAGGCAAACATTATGTATATAAAAACCTCAAAGAAGATAGTTGTACAAACACCACAAAGTGAAGACAGCCTGTCACACATATTTAATTATTATGTGCCTGAAAGACCTGGAGAGAAGATATCTGGAGATCTGCTTTGGGGAGTGTCATTGCAAGTGTAACTTTATCAGATACCTGAAAGAGAAGTGGTTTTGGCAGCAGCCAGGGAAAGAAGAAATTGAGGCATGAATGGGAAAGATGATGATATTTCTGGACCTCTGCCCTAAAACTCAATCTGGAAGGAGAAAGCCTGCAGAAATCATACAAGCCTTCACTGGGAAAAAACAACAACCCATAGCTTCAATATTATTCCCTGCAATTTAAAATTTTTACACGACTCCAGTTTGGTTCTTTCATTCAAATTACAAATTCCACAAGTACACATTTTCTTACCCTCCTTCAGTTTCCTCTTCACTGGGAATGCTACAACCCCTAGCATGAGGGCACAAAGAGAAAGTCAGGACCCTCAAAGGAGCTTACTAAATTCCCCTCAGCTCACCTGACAGTGGCTTAGTGTCAACATAAGCACACTGAAGAGGAGGAAAAAGGGGAGAGAAAATGTGGGAGGGAGAAGAAGAAAATACTACACCCTATCAAACTCCAATCATTGCCTCAGACTAGAAGTACCCAAGATCAATAAATGCTATCTAGCTATTTACATAATGCTAATTGCTATGGTATCCATTATAGAAATTGCATAAATTACAGATCTAGTAGCCTAGATCTAGACTTTGAATTCTCCCTTTCCTCCCTCTGCCCATAGCAAGAATTACGATTATTTCCAGACAAAAAAAGATTCAGTACACTTTAATTAAGGATAGAAGTGTGTATCAAAAAGCAAACATCAGAAACCCAGAAAATTCAGAGCGAAGATTAAACATTAAAGATCCCAAACATTCAACAGTACAGATATGCATACCTAAAACATCCAGACAACATTTTCATACATAAAAACTGAACTGAAAGTACTCACCTTAATTAAGAAACACCTTAATAATAATTGACTAGAGATACCTGTGTGTTAAATAAGTGACAAGGCAATTTATAATAATCCTAAAGATGAAGGGGGCTGGATAACCCTATTAAAAAAAACACACAAAGCCAACTAATAAAGCTACAGTGTTCCATCACCATGTTACAAGAAATATATCACCACATAATAGGGGCACTCACCCATTCTGGTATCCAGCTGGCTTCTGATCCATAGTCTCTCACTGGTGGAGGGACAATTTAATATTTAAGTTCTTGAGCCAAACCCAATGAGTCTTCTCCTTCTGAGGTAAACAAAGAATCCAGATAAAAAAGTAAATTTCAACCCTTCCTTGGTCACAGTCCTTCAGCCATTCCTCGGCTCCAATAATCTCTTTCTTGATCATTTGAGGGTTCACAAAATAGCCCTTCCCTCACCAGGCAGCTGATGCCCTGCTCTCCTCCCTGCTGGTACAGACTTCCCTCCCCCTTCTCTCGAAGCCTCTTAGCTGGAACCCCAAAACCAGACCTCGAGCCCACACCCATATTATATTGCCCCAGGTTTTTTCCTGCACCCCTCCTCAGACCTTTCCCACAGGCCTCCTGAGCTGATCCCACTAATCTAAATAGAAAGCTGCACTCCTGGACTTCCCACAGCAGCCCTGGCTCTACCCACCTGTTTTCTTAGTCTTGTGACTGGGGGAGGGGAACCCAGGCAATGCTAAGAGGTAGCATTTGAACCCCTTCCATGCTCATGCTCCCCTGTGACTTGACTTACAAGAAAATTAGAAAGGTAAAAGAAGAGTTGGGCAGGGCACGTTTTCTGCTCTTCTCACTTAACCCAAGTGCAGTAGGAAGGTTGCAACTGTCATTCGCCTCTTCAATTACATATTACTCAGGTAGTTGACTGGGGCAGAAGAATTTGGTATTTTGAGAAACTGAAGGTAGGAAAAATATTCTTTAAACAACATATGCATCCAACAGATTTTCCCCTCCTTTTAAACAGACATTGGATAACATTTTCAAAGGTGCCTATGTAATTTAGGAGCCAGAGTCTCATTTTTTCTAAAGTGACTTAGACACTTAGAAGCCCAAGTCTCTTTGCAGGACTCCCTAAGTCACTCTTGAAAATGGGATTTAAGTTCCTAAATCAGATGAGTGTTTTTGAAAATTTTATCTACAGACTGCCAGCAATATCCCTATATCCATCTTTGTGAGGGAATTTTAATTGTACCTTGAATGCCATATAGATGTTGCACTGATCTAATAGATGCTGTACTGAAGACTTTGTTCACAAAATAGCGGAAGAATTGGCATGGTTTAGTGTACAAGAAGAGTAAGAGGAAACAAGGGCTGAGTAGTAGGCAGATTCCAGTACTGTAACCACAGGACAAACCTTCCTCCCTTTCAGGTCACTCTGTGTTGCCCCTCAGCTCCATTACTGCAAGATGCTTCTGGACCGTACATGACATCATTACAAACTTAACAGGCTACTATTGGGAGAGTCACATTGCAGCCATTTCATGGAGGGACTACTGTGATTATCTAGTCTGACCTCCTGTATAGCACAGGCCATAGAACTTCCCTGAAAAAATTCCTAGAGCACATCTTTTAGAAAAACACCCAATCTTAATTTAAAAATGGCCAGCGATGGAGCATCCACCACAACCCTTAGTAAATTGTTCCAATGGTTAATTACCCTCACTGTAAAAAAAATTAAATTGATATCACTGGAGAGGTATCACCAGTAATCCTGTGGGAAATGCTAAATGCAGTCATCACAGACAAAATAATTGCCTTCAGTTCAGGAATGAAGCAGTGGATAGAGAAAATTTAATCCCTCAAGACTCTATTTGTAACTGTAGAAAAAAGCAAAATGAGGACACAAACTAAAATGTCTAGAATACAAGAGAATGGAGTTGGGGCCAGACTCAGGCATTTTGCTGCCATAGGCAAATTTCAATATATTTCCACACCCACTTTTCCAGTCCTATATTTTCTCCCCTCTGGTGATTTACCTCTTTTTTATAGGTGTATTTATTCTTACATTTTGGGAGTAAGCTTCCCATTAAGTCAAGATTTATTTACACTTACACTAGCCTTTTTCTACAGTTACTATATTCTCTGAGGTGTCAATTTGTCCTTTGCATTTTTCCTTTTTATGTTAACTGCATCTCTTAGTATACCTTTTCCTCCCTCTTTTTCTTTCATGCCCTTAAACTTATTTTCTCCTCATGTACATATTTTCTTTCTTTCTAGCCATCCCATTTGTTTGCCTTCCTTGACTGTGTAGAGTTTGTTCAGTTTTCCCTCCTTTTTTTAATCCCCCCCACTCATGATTCTCCCTTACACTCATGACCCTGATACTAAAACAATCACTCCATACTCAGTTTTGCACTCACTGTCAGAATGACTCACTACCCACATGAGCTCCCTACAAACATACTCAAAGCATCAGTCTCCTCCTTCATGCTCCTTAGAGAGAGGGGTTTCCTTCAAAAACGGAAGGGATTCGTCTTTCCATCACGGGGGAGACACTGATTCAGAGCTCCAGTCTGAATGGGGCTCAGCTTTCAGGTCAAGTCCAATCTCAGACCAGACAGAGCCAGCTGAACTCCAATCAGCCTCTCATCCACTATTTAACTGGAGTTTCTGGTTCACCTCCCTGGGTGCTATGGCCTAGGTATTACCAGCTTTCTTGCTCTTTAAATGTATTTTATTTGCTGTACTGTATATGCAAATGGAATGGAAGGTTTAGAGACAGCACAAGCAATCTACTTTCCTAATGTGCAAGACATTAGTACTTTCAAAATGTTTTTATATATCAAATGAAGCTGCCTGAGTCATCCATAAAATAAATCTGTAGGTGTATTTTTCAGGGGAGTTATTTTCAGTTATATCAGCAATACTGGCCTAAGTACAAGGCATATACTGGGGATAAATGACTAGATGTATTTAATGTTCCTTATTACATTCTCCCAAGTGGTCATTAATCCTCATGAAATACCCATACTTAATAATTGCTGCTTAAGAGACTGACACAGCTGTCAGATGAGTCATGCCAAAACTTCCATCAGCTTCAGCCAGAGTAGGGCTGGATTCTTTGTGATCAATATGTCTTGAAAGCTCCTTTATTTTTCCCATCAAACCAACAATGTTTGAATTCCTCAAAATGCATAGGAAGTATTTTAAGTTTTCACATGTGCAATTTATTTTTGGTTAAATACTGCACAACATTTGCAAAAGCTTCCTCCAAAGTGAAAATATTTTCTGCAAAATAAGCTAGATGAATGATAAAATGGTTATGTTTGTCAGGGAGAGAATGCAGTGTGCTACTATGAATGACTAGAGCTGACTAAATAGCAGAAAAAAAAAAAGCAGCAGCAGCTCTGCAAACAGCTGTCTGAGTTATAATTCATATTGCTTCTGTGCTGTTTTGCTTCCTTATGCATTTGCAGAATGTTCATAGAAAGAAAGTGTTTGTACATATACAAATATTTGTGTCCTCTTAGATAGTTCCTTTTGGGTCTGGGAGTGACAGTTGGAGGTAGGAGACAGGAAACAAGAAAAAGAGAGAGACTGTGTGTGTAAACACACACACACACACACATATATATAGATACATACATACATATAGATACATACACAGACCATAGTTATGGTGAGCAACAAAGAGAGGATGAGAAAAAAGAGGTGGATGTTCCAGTATCCAATATCAGGAGTGAAACCAACAGACTGTGCATGATCCCCCACCTTGGCTGCATTGAGTTTATTGAAATGTAATGAGATGCCTCAAATGCATCAGGCAGGGAAAACAGCATTCAGGCACAATCACCACATAATGCACCTGTAGCTCGACACATTGAAATTAACATCTTGTACACAGAAAACCCCACTGTGCATCCGATTTCCTATAGGGATTCACAGGGCAGTTCAGTTCTGCAGGTGAAAGCTATAGGGAGAATGGGGGCCAAGCAGCCAAAATGATGAGAACACTTTGACTTGTGTAAGGCCTTTTTATAAGAGTTCTTGTCATCAGGGAAGACTTACATGACCAATTTGACATAGCTTGAATTTCTAATTCTGAATAATAAATATATGCCACAATACTTGGGTTTAATGTGTGGGATCTGAGTGGTGCTAGTGACCTGTGATATATGGGTTGGACTAGCTCTGGTGAACCCTTCTGGCCTTAAATTCTATGACTCTGACTTACAGTGAACAATTCATGAGCAAGCTATAGATTAAAAAGCTTTCATCCAAGATAAATGGAGGTAATGAACAAAGACATTCCTTGATCAGAAAATCATCCTGAATTCAATAAATTGTTTCAGTGAAAAAATTAATCCAGATCTATAAATTACAGTTGCAGGCCAGTGGGTGGAGAGAAGTTGTTAATATTTGTGCTGTTCTTGCTAATAATGTAAAAGAACCAGCACCATACATATATCTACAGTGTTGCAGCCTATGAGTTCTCACATCAAAATAATGGTTCTTGATATATTCCATTCCTCTGAGTAAAGATGGCTGATATCATGTTCCCCTGACATCTTCTGGACTGCTTTATGCTATAGGATATTTATTTTCATTATTATTATTTAATGCTGCTTATTTTTCCCCCAACACTTAATATTTCCATGCGTCTTTTAGCTTTAGAAGACAGAACTTGAGCTAAAACTGAAAGAAACAACTTTGTGTCCTCCACACTGTGGAGAAGGGAAAATGGTGCATGTGTATTATTAACAGAATTTGAATATTGTATATGGGAATCTTGAACTGTCTGCCATGCTGTGGGGCACAATGGGGGAACCACCTTTTCTCCAGTAAAATATGTTTTTATTCAGGTATATGATTGAGACCTATGCTATGATACTTTTTAAATTTTAAGGCATAAACCAACATTATAATGTATGTGTAGTATACATGCATGGTAACTTAACAGAGTTTACTGGTAAATAGCATTTAACTCCATGGGACTGATTAGCTCCTAAGGTAACTGAACTCTTATTTAATGTGTCCAGACTTTGATCACAGTTACAACTGTATTAATCTCATTTAAATCTATGAAGTCAATGGTGTTATCCTGGATTACACAGGCATAACTGAGGTCTTAGTCAGGTCCATTAGCTCCAAAAGTAGACCAGCATATACATTTGTCCTCTAATTTAGAGGATAGAAATAATCAGCCTCAAGCTGATATTGCATGTTTTGTGCTAGTGCTATACAATATCTCCCTACAGATGGTTGTACAGTGCTTTGCCATTCAAACATTTTATCACAAACCGGTACAAAAGCAGAGACCATGTTACAAGTAAGGATAAACAAACTCATTAGAAAGAAATAAGAACAGGTCCAAATAACATACAAATTCCTGATCTGAACCCAATTCCTTACATGAAACATTTAGTAATATAAAACATTATTATAGTCCTCTAGGGTTCACTAGTCCTCCTTACAAATCAATTCTCTGCTATTTAATTGTTACCCAATTTGTGCTTGACAGAAAGCACAAAGTCCATAAAGGTATTTAGGCTCCTAACTTCCATTGATATTAATGCAACAATACAGTGGCAGCTAGGAGCCTAAATACCTTTGCGGATTTGGGCCAAAATAATTTGACCCAGTCTGGTCCTTAGACCATTTGTTTGGGCCACAGGATGATGGCATAGGTGAATATCTTAGGTGGATTTAGTGAGGTTTGCTTATTTTATTTGAAAGCAAACTGTCATTCAGGCTCAGACAGAAGGTGGTTGTTGCTGTGCTCTGCAATTGGAAGCCCATCTCTGTTACTGTTCTTCTCTGTTCCACAACAGTGTCATGTAGCAGAATATCTAGGATACTGATCCTTCTATTGTTCTCAGAATTACAGTTATCTCCTTTGACGCTTTGCATCTTCACGCAATGCAGGACAGACAGTTCTGTTATGAGGATTCTATAAAGACTCTAGAGTCATTCATCACTGCCAGTAATCCTATTAAAAAGTACCTTTTGAAAAACTTTTCCATTGATCATTTAAAAAAATACAGACTTCATAAAAATAGCCTCACACCCTATGGCTATCAATAACAGTCATAACAAATATCCTAAAAAGAACAGATTACACACACACTATGTGCTTTTTAATACCTAGAACATTTTATCAAAAATGAACACCCATTCCACACCTCTCTCTACATACACACCCACAAACAGATTTGGGTTCAGCTGTAGGCTTGAATTTTTATTTATCTAAAGCATTTTGTGTGAAAGGTCAATGTTTCATGCATGGAGTCAGGTTGTGATTCCCCCCCCAAACACACCCCATTTCCAGTGCATTGGTAAGCAATTACTCACGATTAGTCCCACTAAAGTCAAAGGTAGTATTCGGTGTGAGAAAGGACAGCAAAAATCTAGCCCTAGCTCATTTTAATGGTAGTTAAATACTTGAGAACAAGGCAGAGACATTATATTTATTGACTACCACTGTGAGCCAGATTGTGACTGATGACGCAGGTGAAGACTTCCTTATGTGAGTGCCCCAGTGCAAGAGGGTCACAATCTGACTGGCAGTTATTACCAGTTATTACCACTAACATTATTTATGGGCAGATTCTGCCACCTTTGCTCCTTGGGAGTAGTGCTTTCTTACAACTGAAACAATATGATTACTTTTGGAATAAAGGTGCTTTACAACCTGAGTGAGGCTTTCTGATTCTGACCCTCAGGCCCAGATTCTTCCAGCTCATGTGTGCAGTCTAAGCCATAGAAGTCAGAGGAGCTTCACATGGGTGCAGTGGTCATCTTGTGCGATTGGGTCTTTGATGAACAGACCATTTTCAGGTTATGCACACCATTTTAATTCTGATCCTGAACTGGTAATTCAAGTGAAGAGTACATCCCTGTTACATAATGCCCTTGTTAGAAATGCAGTGACAAGCAGGTTGCCCTGTACTTTATGTATCACCAAAAGTAAAGGATAGGGAATAGCCACCTGTCTAGAAGATGGCATATATCCCAGACAGGGAGAATTATTTGCGTAGTAAGGCACTGCTCACTGTGAGTAATGGTGGCAAAATCTGGGCATAATCAATTTTATTGGCAATATATTTACCAATAAAAAAATTACAATAATTACAAATATATTATTTAAAGAATAGTACACCAGTAATTAGAAAAATAATGGAGAATTAGTGAGAATTAAAAGTATCAAATTTCACAGATTGTAATTACAGTATGGTTGTAGTGTAAATATAATATAATTATGGTCACTGTATTATAAAATGTATTCAAACATGTTATCAATGTAGGAATAGTCAAAATTCAAATATTGCTCTGTATGTCTCTGAATAATAGCCAGAAGCATGCAAGTATAAATCACTGATTATTAACTATATGGATTATGCCCCAACTGAGATCAGGCCTCAGAAGGAAACAAAGGCACCAAGAGATGAAGGGGCATGTACAGGGTCACACAGAAAGTTGGTGCTAGAACTGGGAAACCTGGGTCTCATGACTTGTGTAGACCAATGCATTATCCACTGTACCACAATGCCTCTCTTGAAAACAGCATGTCTTTAATTTCAGTTTTTAGTTAAACTATGTCAGACACCAGATGTTTTTCATCTCTCTCCAAAATGGAGAAAGGGTAGAAAAAGGATCTGGCTTTTAATAGTTTTTTTTCCCTTCATTTTTTAAAATTTATTGGCATGTGTGCATGTGCATATGTCTTGATCTATGCATTTCCTTCCAGCTATACCCATCATCTACTGAACTGAGGAAAACTGACAAACTCATGTATTTGGGATGAACATTATGTGATGTAATAGGTGCTACTTCCTTTATTTATTTATGTTTAAAAAGAACATGAGAAGGGAACTAACATACAAACCATAAGCAAAAAAACTATATCCATAGTCTAGATTTAGTAAGCTTTTTTACCCCTTGCCATTTTTTCCACCAACAAGCTATTGTTTCCCAAAAGGTTTGATTAGGCCCTTAATTAACTGAAGCCAGAGGTGCCATGACCTCTAATTAAGTTTAATTTTGTTCCTTCTGGCAGTAAAATAATGAACTTATTCAAATGAGGCTCACAGCTATGCAAACCCCAAACTGATTAGTAGCTAATAATGAAGAATGTCAATAGAAGTGTAAAAGTTTTAGGAAAAGAGATAATTAGGATTTTGTTCTTAAATTAATCTATTTTTGTGAGCTGAAAGTGCTGGGGCTAATCCACAGCCGGTGTACATGGGCATACCTCCCTTGAAATCAACGGAACTATGCCATTTATGCCAGTTAAGCATATGGTTTGTGGACTGTTATAGTAATGCTACAGTTAAATTTCATTGAGAGGCAATATCAGTATTTTTGACATACATCTGTGTTCTGTCAAACCTAAAGGTAGGTATACATTTTTAAAATTGTGCAGTAGGCCCCATACAGAGGGACCCTAGGTTCTGGAGAGTGCAAAGGTGAGTTTTACCATCAACTCCCACAATATATAAAATTGTATTGTTCTTGAGGGTGGGAGTTATGTTTACATTATTCTACGGTCAATGTAAACATAACTGCCATTCTCATGTGCCTTGGAAAATTACAGCATCGGCCAATCTACTCCCTTGAGTCAGTAAGTCTTATCATGGTTATTATTCATTATTGTATCTCAGTAGTCCCTAGAGGCTAGAGCTGGGCAAAGTTTTTCACACAACTTTTTAAAATGAAAAATGCAAAATCAACAACACCAAAATTCATGTTAGTGTCACTGTATATTTTGGTAACCAAAACAAAAAAAGTCCCTAAATAACTTCTGAAAAAAAGTAAAAAAATTGTTTTTTGAAACAAAACATTTTGATTTTTCAGTTTAAAGTGCCTTTTTGTTTTAAAATTTCATTTCATTCTACATTTAAAATATCAGAAATGTTTTTAAATGGTCAAAATATAAATGAAACATTTCTGTTTTGTTGAAAAAAATGTTTTGTTTGAGCTGAACAAGTATTTTGTACTTTGTGATTTGCTAAAAAATGTTGGAAAATTCAATTTTTTGGTTTGACCTGAAACATTTTTTTTAAAAGTTGGAATTGCCAGTGAGCTGAAAAATTTGTTATTCTCTCTGCTTTAATAGATCAGAACCCTATTGTACCAATTCAGTGAGAGATAGTCCTTGCCCTGCAGTGGTTAAAATCTGCATAGATCCTTTTTTGGCAAAGGGTGGGAGAGAGAAAGTATTGTTATACCCTTTTCACAGATGAAGCGAGACTAATTGTCTTGCCCAAGAATCCACATATGAAGCCTGTGGCAGCACTGGAGAGCCCAGAAATTCTGTTTCTCATGCAAATGCCTTAACTCCAAGATCATCTTTCCTCTCCTGACCCATTTTCATCATCTCAAGCCTCTGGGTTGGTGCAGGTATTCAGAAAAACTTTAATTCCTTTGTGTGCAGTTAACAACTCAGTACTCCATAATAGATTCAGACCTGAATAATGTAAGAGCTCTATACTTGATATTCTTGGTCAACACCATTTTGGAAATGAGACTGTAGGTGTGAATGTAATATTCATAGTGAAAATAAAAATGTTTGAAAACTTGAGCATTTAACCATTTTGTTTCAAATTTGAAACCTGCACCAGTTTTGCAAAATGTTTACACACAAATGGTTTATTTACAGGTGAAAGTGTTTTCACAGTGAAAATAGTGAAACAGAGCATGTGTTTCCACAGCAAAATTACCTTCTGTGTGAAATTCTACAAAAATCTCACACAGAAAAAATTAACAAAATTTCCAGACAGTTTTAAATGTGTCCCCCTGTCCCCGGAACCTGAATCAAAATTGTATTTAAAATTGTATTTCTATTTATAGACACAATTATAGAGGGAAAACTCTTACAAAAATCTGTTATACAGTATCTGAGTGTTCCTTACATATATCAGCTACTCAGGTGTCATATGGAGAGCTATATGTTAGACAATATATATTAGAAACCTAATTTCATTCAATTTGTGTTTAATTTCTCTTTTAATTTTAGACTTTTTGGAATTATTTCTCTTTTCTGTTGCAGAAATAAACATCTGTCTTACAACTACCTGGAAAATCCAAAGATTGAGTGCTACTTGTAGAATCTGTTTTTTGTTGGGCTACCTTTTAATTAGAACCTTGGAGAACTGTTAAAATCTAATCTACCGCTGTCTAGGGGACTGGGATGCTTCCCAGGACCTGTGATTTGACTATCATTTACAGATTTTATTTCCAGCTAGTGTACCTTTTAACATTTGTTTTGCTACTGTGGGTGATGTAACTTGCAGCGGACTGCCTCCTGTGGACATTATAAATATTGAGTGCATCATGTACTAAGAACTCCTTAAAATGACAGAATAGATAACGAGTGGTGCCTAAGGGGATCAGCAGTTGGTAACAAGGAGCTGATCATTACTGCTTTGTTTGGTTATAAGGTAGTTAATGTGTGGACGTTAGATGATGGTGTATTTGTGAGATCATATCCAGTTCAATTCAGTGAGATTTTATTGGCATGTCAAGTTAGACCAGTGTTACCAAGATGTAGAAAAAAGGATGGTACGACCTATCCAAGACAGGTTTACATGTTGTTTGGGGTTTGGTCCCCAGCATCCATTTGTCATTATGGTCCATTCTACACTGGTACCAAGGTTGTGATTAGTGCTTGCCCACTACGAGCCTTCAATGGCAAATGACCCTTGTTGGAAGGGCTTTCCACCAAGTGAGATTTGATGAGCCACAGAGTCAGCATGAGTTTAGGCTGAAAGGGACAGGGCGGTTATCTGACAGACGCTGGTTCGTTGTGAACACTACATGCCTGTCTGGCCCTGTGGCAGGGGAATCATCTCGGAGCTATCCTGAGCAAAGGGTTATGAAAGGAATTATAGAAAAGAAATAGACATGGCTGCTCCTCTGAAAGGAATTATGTATGCAAAAGTTATGAAGTCTCATGCTCTAGGTGTCAAGAAGAAATTGCCCCCTTCCACAGGTACAAGTATTTCACAATTGGCTAGGTGCATACTATATGTGAAGTGGAGTTACCTTCCACTGAAGCCATTGCTATTTTCTTCGCTAACACTATTATTTGCAATCATGTAATTGTCAGATGAATGGTCTGATTTGATATGTCAGATAATGAATTCCTATGTTCTTTCTAGCAAAATCAGAGTTTTATATATATTTAAATATTACCTGCATGAAGATGTTTTCATCACTGTGAATTCGAGGCACTGGCTCCGGAGAAAGGTAGAAACTGAAGTGACAATATATCAGAATAGGTTTCAGAGTAGCAGTCATGCTAGTCTGTATCCGCAAAAAGAACAGAAGTACTTGTGGCACCTTAGAGACTAATAAATTTATTTGAGCATAAGCTTTCATGGGCTATAGCCCACTTTACTGGATGCATTTTGGAATGGAATTAGTTTGATTTAAAGTACTTGTGGGAGAAGCTGGCAAATAGGCAATTGAGGTTGGTCTTGTTGGTGGCACTAAGGCAAGAGCCTCATGATAAAATAATAGGATGGGTGAGGCTAGATTGTGAAGGATTTGAAAATTAGGACAAAAAGATTGTGTTTGATGCAGTGGAAGAGGGGAAGCCAAGGGAGAATCTTATAAAGGGGAGTAGCCTAGTGAGAGCGTAGCAACGTTTTGAGTGTACTTTATGGGGGCACAATTGCAGACATCAAGATCAAAGAGGAAGAAATTGCAGTATAGTCAGCATATAGATGGTCAGGGCTTGGGAAATAGTTTTCTATTAAAGTAACCAAGTTTATGGCAATTTAGCCAATGTCAATTTTATTTTGAGCAAACCAGAATTACCATTAACTTCATCAAAACAGGGTAACAGATGAAAGGGAAAAAATCTGCTTCTCACTGTGGTGTGTTTGGGGAGTTATTCGAAATAAGATGTTCATGAGGTGCATAGCATATAATAGGGGCACTTTTAATATAAAAAGTAACTTGGTTTTGTTGGTATTATCATACCAATAGATTTGGGCATCAAATTTTCACCAATGACAAAAGAGCTGCCAGCACAAAGGCATTTTATTAAAGCTGAATTTGTGGCAGAACTGTAGTCAGTGAGTATTAATGTTAAATTGGTTTATATTTACAAAGCACCTGAATTCCATTAGTGTTAAAAAAAATGGTAAACCCATCATTTGACATTTATCCCACTAAAGCACGATTAAAATAATGTGACCAGGACAACATTTTCTTGCTTCTAAAGTTATTATTCCCCCCCCTCCCCCCAAAACAATTTTTTCAAACATTTTATGAGAGAAATTTTTATTCCTGGTTTCTCAAAATGAACTATTGTATACCAAGCAATTTTTTCTTATGCTGAATACATTTATTATCTAGACAGCTGCAATATACGGAACTCTATTATAAAGACAAAATGCAAATACAATTCTTTTTGGCTCTGGAAAATAATTTCAGAGCACAAGAACATGGAAAATTTTTTGTCATGCAATAGAGTCATTTTGCTTGTGTCATGTCTGATTTTGCTAGCGACGAAAGCATTTATGGCAGCAGTTATATTTGTAAGTTAGCTGTTTATTTGTAATACACACAATAAGTTTGCAGAATACACAGAACAACAGAAATAGTGCCTATAGAGAAAACATTCTTGATAAAATATTCAGAAGGAAATAGGACCCAATCTTGTAAAACCTGGCTGACATTAGCAATCATTACTTAGTCAAATAGACTCAGTGACTTCAGTGAGTGGTAATACAAGTGTAAGGAATACTCACATGAGTAAGCTTTTGAAAGATCAGGATTTACTTTATTTCATTCATATTATCCTTTATGCAGAACTGTCTAAAAAAAAAAAACACTTTTCATTGTTAATTAAATAACAATTTCCTGGCTTGCAAAAAACAACGTTTTATGCTTTTGCTGCAAATTTTCCACATTAGTTAAAAGACCTTATGTAGATGGAAAATACTAATGTTGCCACCAAAATAATATTTTTTTTTGTTTCTGACCAGTCTATATCAGAACAATTTATGAAACAATTCAGAATTCAAGCAAAATGTCACCATTTTCACAGTGAAAACCTGCACCCAGTGGAAGAAAATTTCTAAATTTTAACATCTCTCACTTTCACAAGTACGATACTTCTGGTACAAAAAATTTGATAGTTTCAATGATTAGTTTTACACATGCAAGTAGAGAGGACATAATTAATCAGAAGATTTATCATAAAGGATAGAAAAGGAGTACTTGTGGCACCTTAGAGACTAACAAATTTATTTGAGCATAAGCTTTCGTGAGCTACAGCTCACTTCATCGGATGCATTCGTAAAGGATAGAGTACATTAACTTGACCTTAAAATTTAGTCATGTCACTTACTCCATCTTTTTCCTATTTTCTGTATTTTATCTTTGCACATTATTCTTTGACTTCAGAATTTGGCATATTTCCACAATGCCATGAAATTCAGCATTTTTGGCATGGAGCTCATCACTTTGTTCTAGCCAGACAATTAGTTTACTATCCTGCTAGGAACTGTCCAGAGATTCCTCTGGCCCTTTAGCTTTCCCTGCAAGGATTATAGTGCATGCTCACTGCACTATTCTACACAACCAGGCTGTAGGGTGTTGGGAAGCCAGAAGCATAGGCTAGTGAGCTAGGCTACCTGGAGAACTGCATAGCAACAAAGGCTTGAGGAGCTGAGAATCTGAGGCTTGCTACAAGCTTCTCACGTCCCTGGCACATGAGAGCGGTTCTGAGCCAGATCACCTAGACAACACTGTGGGAGCCAAGTCCTGAGAAGCAGAGCCAGGCCACCTGGACAGCATAGAAAAGAAAACATGCTCTTAAATTATCATTGTTGAAATTGACAATCAATTAAAATTTTACATTGAGTATTTTC
The DNA here is from genome assembly GCF_965152235.1 of Eretmochelys imbricata. Classification (NCBI taxonomy): domain Eukaryota; kingdom Metazoa; phylum Chordata; order Testudines; family Cheloniidae; genus Eretmochelys; species Eretmochelys imbricata. The sequence continues at coordinate 40,966,639 of NC_135575.1, read as the reverse complement.
AGTTATGAACCATAGTTATGTGTGTGTGCACGTTTGCACCCTGACTTTCTGCTGTAGAGTAAACTGAGCACTGCTAATAATCTGTCAGGATGTAAAGGAAAAATATATGCGGCCACACTAGAGGTAGTCAGTGGGTAAGCATATCAAGACATTAAATCCATTATAATGGGCTCAATGGCTTTACTTATCATAAATATTCTTCAACAGTCATATCCTGCACTGCAAGGTACATCCTGGGTAAATAATTTTCTGTTGGGGCAGGAATAAGCAAGCCTAGAAGTAAAATAGGGAAAAACTGAAGACAGCAACAACTGTTTAATCAAAGACCACAGAAGTCAAAGGAAAGATGCCCCTTGAACAGGGGGATAGTGGACAACCATGTTCTTATAAATAAAAATGAGACCATACTAAAAGGAAGTATCTAAGAAACAATTATTAATGGAGCACATTTGCCTTTTACGGTGACCAACTTCTTTAAATGTTTGCACATAGTTCATTTATTTCCAGGCATCTTTAAGTATTATTTTCATTATTTAAAACTGTAGACACCTGATTTCAGCCATTTTATCCCTTCCCAGAATTAGCATGTGAAATGATAGCCACATTGCTCCTATTTTGGTCCTTTGGACTTGCTGGACAAGAGCAGTAAAGATGCTCATCTTTAGCAAAATTTGTAACCCTTGGAAGAGTTGCATAAAAACATTGGGAAATGTTTGTACAAAGTCTCTCTCTGTCTTTCTGTTGTGATTGTTCTATAATCTTAAACCTTTTCCCAGTTCTAATTTGACCCAGTTCACACCTAAGTCTCTGAAGTTTCACACACCCTGAACTTCAATGGGAGTTGGGTGCTCCATTTAAAAGACAGATAAAATATGCTATGATTCTATCCAATTAAACATCAGTGAAACAGTGTCAGTTTTTTCTGGAGCAATATGCAGTATGGTTAACATATTTGCCAGCAGTATAGTGTTGAAGTTGCAGGCATTTGAGCTGTTTCACTGTGCCTAGCCGGTGGTGGTTCACTATATGGCTGCTTGAATTCTCAGCCAAGAAAAGATCAGCTACAGTACTTTTAGGACACTAACTTGCATTTTGAATCCACCTAAGCTGAGCTGCTAAAGGCCAAATGCTAATTTTTCTCTAGCAGTTAGGAATTAGTGTCACGGATTTGTCATAGATGGCAGGTGAGCAGGTATGAAAATTATGACAGGCTTGTCAAACAGTACAATCAAAATGAAATATTAATAAGCCCTGTTTTTTAAAACTAGTCAATAGAGCAGCTGAACCAAATAATTCCTTCTGCCCATCTCAACAACTGATGGAATACTGTATGTTACTTAAAAAGATGTTCCCATAGCGATGGTGTTTTTGTCTTCCCTGTGCTAATGTCAGATTTTGGTAAGTCAGTGAGTGCAAGAGGTTGTATGTGCCTTTGCAGGGTATCAGTCCATGAAAATATGCAGTGCCACAGAAACACCACCCTTTCAGTTTTACATGGTGACATTCTAATAATTGTTCAACAAAGTAGGATTTTACACGGCACGTTGCTCTCATCTATGATTTCTGCAAAAGGAATACAAAACAAAGTTTTCCTCTATGCTTCCCCCCAACAGATCTGGGATTTAAACATTGAAATATTCTAGAAGAAATACTACAAAACTTTAGTAACACATGGATTTATTGTTAAGGAAAGAAAAATCTTGACAAACATTTACTTATTAATGAATGTCATGAAATCAATTACATAGATACTTGAGTGCATTGCCAAAGTGACTAAAAATATATGCAACATGTTATATAGCTATATAGACCAATGACATCCCCTCACTTTCAGTTCAGTGTCCAGTTTTGTTTGCCTCACTTTAAGAAAAGTATAGCAGAGGTCACATTGGTATGAATGTAAAAATTATTGGAAAGGAAGGATTTACATATAATTAAATATAATAATTTTGAAATTATTTAGCATGGGAAAGAAATTTGTGTGAAACTTTATTTTTGAAATACACCATACAAGCCTCACCTAGTTTTAGGTTTTGTTATAAAGAAGAAACCCAGTGGAGGCTCCTAAAGTGTTTGCTGAACCTTTTTCTTGAACCTCTTGTGTGAACCTGGAATTAGATTTAAGCAGAAACCAGGTGAAAATCTGCTATAATACTGAAATGCATTTTAAATTGTTGGGTTAGACTAAAAGGGATGTGAACCAGGATGGACTGAAACGGACAAAGTGGTTTTCAGGAATCTCTGTTAAGAAAACCTGCTAAGTTTATAAACTCTTCAGATCAGACTCTCTTTTCTATGTGTTTTACAACACCTAGAACAGTGGAGTCCTGATCTTAGAGGGGCCCTCTGGCTGCTATTGTAATATAAATTGTAAATAATAATACCAACCCTGATGGAAAAGAAAAGAGAGGGAACTTGGCTGAGGTAGTTGGGAGGATGAAGAGTATAACTTCAAGGACAATCAACTCTCTTGCTTAAAGATATTAGATGGTTACTGTTGTTTTTTGTAACTTTGAACCACATAACAAATTTGGTACAGGTAGACCAGTTTTATATATAGAACCAGGTTTTGTAAAAAGAAGACTCTAATTTCACTTACAAAAATTCATGAATTTTTATACTTGTCTGTTACTGCATAAAGTTACTGCAATTACATATGCAATGGGGATGGAGAAGGATGGGAAACCTACCACATCTATGCTAGTGCTATACCACCTCTGCTTCTCTCTCTCCTGATTCTTCTTCCACAAGTTCTTATCAGCTGAGCATCTGAAGATTACTTATGCAGTGTACATGGCTGAAAAAAATACAGACATTAGGGAATCAGTCAAGGAGAAAATACCAGAATTTTAGTTTCCCATTCCAGGATTGGCAAATACAGTTAAGAGTGTCTAAAACTTAGTCACTCAAGTAATTCTCTACTGCTTCTTACAATCTTTGATATAAATGCAACACTGAGTAGATTTTTAAAGTGGCTCTTACTATAAATGTATGTGACTATTGTTAGCCAGCCAGCTCTGCCTCTACTTCCATATCAACAGGGTGCGAAAGCTCTGTTCTGCAGAATAAAGTATCTGCTTCTTCTAAAGATGCAGTGACTTTGCCATGTTTGACACACAAACTTAAAGCACAGGCAGAGATAACTTTGTTACATTAACTGCAAGAGACTGGGCAGCACTCTTTATTCCCCTGCCCGCCCCTCCTTCACCCCAAACTAGCAAACTGTTTGTAGTTGTGTACATCTGTGAAGAATGTGGGAATTTTCTGTATTTTTATGAACAGTATGCCTCACTCAGTTTCCCCACTCACTTTTGTTTTGCTACCCACTTGGCATGAAAGGGTTAATCTCTTTCCAAAGACAGGCAATAAAATAATCAATTGATCATAGATGTGTCTGGATTGATATGAATGGATTATTAAGATGAGAAATGTATTTAGGCTTTGCTTTATCATTTTAACCGAATTTCCCTAAATACCGTATTTCAGTTGATTAATAAATGTCATCTTGAAAAGGCTATCCTGTGCTGTTGGAAACATCTCATGGTCACATAGCTCCCAAGAGGGTAAGTCTCCAAGGTCATTTGGACCTGCTGAAGGAGCCACAGTGAGAAACAGAGGTGCAGAAGCTTGGGACCCCAGTCTCAGTGTAGCAAAGCTGCAAGGTAGCCCCCTGTCCATGAGCAGAGTGGAGGCCCAATGCCTATCATTAAGAAGGATACACTCCCAGCAGGGCTATTTAAAGGCTGAAGGCATAGCACACCCTATGCATATGTACTAAACTAGTGGGATTCTGAATACCACATCAGTGTTTTGTGATGAGAGCAGTAACAGGCGTAGTCAGGGAAAATAGTAAGGGAAAAGTGTTTTAATATTTTGGGTAGTGGGAAGGAAAAGATAGGTAAGGAAAATGAAGTACGATCAATCAGCTTCCTAAAAAGCAGATTACAGTGGTTTAAAGGTTTAAAATTTAAAAAATTCACCAATTTACAAATGATTGACCTACTATATGAAAATGACCTGGCAAAGAAACAAAGTCCAGTCCCAGATGAGGTTCCATGAGGACAGCCCCAGTTCATCTGCGTCGGTCAGGGGAGATGGAGACCCAGATGTTTCAGTGGTGCCAGGTGAGTCCGAAGAGGACAACCACAGTGTCTGCAGCAGCTGGAGCAGAGTCAGGGCATCCTCAAGACCCAGTTTCCCAACTCAAGAACTGGAAGGTTAAAATCTATAGCTGGGAGCACAGAGGCTTCAGGTGGAGAAACAGAAGTTGGAACTGGAGCATCAGACGCTGGCTGACTTTGAAAAGGAGAGTACTGAGCTGAGCGAGCCAAGCAGTAGATATAGATGCCTATCTTACTGCCTTTGAAAAAGTTTGAAATTTGAATCAGGCTTGCCCTGCAGACTCTACTGTCTCAGTCCATTTCTGGGACTCAAAGCTATAGAAGCAGAGAGTCAGATAGGACTGATTCAGGAGACTATAATAAAATGATACTAATCGAATTTCCTGTCCTGAAGCTGCCTATAAAAGAGGTTAACTTTGAGTTAATTGGTGAGATTGCACTAATTCATGCATTAACAAGAGTTCAATCTTTCTTCCCCAGGCAAGCCTAGTATTATTTTTATAAAAACAAAAACAAACAACTCTTGTATGTAGTTTGGAATTGTGAAAACTAGTTTTCAAACCCCTAAATTCTTATGACTATAATGTCTGGTTTTTTCAATGTAATTGTAAGGTAATACAACCCAGATGGGAGAATATCTCTGCAAATGGAGCAAAGGTACAGGAGTCACTACCCTGAATGCCTTGCATGACCTAGAGGGTTAGAACAATTCTGTGAGGTGAGCCCACACAACCTTATATTGTGGCTAGTGGACTGAAAAGGACCTGTGTCCTGCAAGCCATCGGCAGATAAATATATGGATAGTAGGTCTTATTCTGAGATAAAACCTAAGGGATACTGGCCCAAGTCTGGATCCCATAATGGGGTTGAGCCATAGATTCTCCAGAGGTGGGGAGAAAACCCAAACTGGAGGGAGCAGCTAACCCAAGCAGACCACCGCAAAGAGATCCCAGGGTTATGAGATATTATATCTGTAAGAGGATAAGGTATAAGTCAGCAGACTGCCCAAGGCTCAGGATCCAGGGTTCTGCCCAGGAGCCACAATGTGGTAACTTAGTAAACCCCCAGCTGAAGAGAACATGAGCTCGTCTCAGCATTTGGTGATGGTACAACTGAGGCTTAAAATGACTCCCAGCAACTCACCTGGAGGGTACACATTTTAGGCTGCTGAGTTACACCAGAATCTGAGGGTTGAGCGGATTTGCATGGGTAGTCTCAGATCAGAAAGAGGGTGGGCATACCAGTGTATCGTCCCCATAACGGTGGATGGGAAAAGGGGCCAGCGTTGTGGCACATGGATGCAGAAGTAACTCTGACATACCCTAATGTGGAGGGCCCAGAACAGTTTGTATCTGTGAAGTCTGTTACTAATTTCTTCTCTTGTTCATTACTGCAAGCAATCTTTGGCTTTGCTCCTGTATATCCCAGTCTGTGGCCATGTCACTAGTCAGCATATTAAGCAGAGAAGGAAAGAGATGGATTTTGATAGCCACCTGAGCTCCATTACTTGCTTTAAGTTTGCACATTGTACAATAATGTAAGAACAGGCTACTGCTATGTCAGCCACCTGCTTTTGTCTTCCCTAAGATTTTTTTTTTTTAATTTTCAGGGTGGGAAAGCAGAAGGGATACGTTTCTGCCCCTTTGTAACTGGTACAGTTCCTTCTGTTTCTCTCTCGTTATCATTTGTGTGCTATTTTTCTAATGTACAGTAGCAAACTTCATTTTATTTTCTTCTCTGCACTGAGCAAAGTGACAATTTAAAAAAAAAATCCCATAATCCAGAATTTAACACCTCAGGCTCTTTACTTTCATTTAATCCCCTTGACACCAGCAGGCAGGATTTAGCAGCATGACATGATAATCCATTTGGCATCACCAGTTAGTATCAGGAAATCCTGTCTTGTTTCTAGCTCCTGAGAGTTAACAAAAAGTACTTTTTTAGTTTAATGCAAACTTTTCTCTTTTAAAATCTGCTTTTCAAACACGGCCATCTCTTTAACATTAGTTTCATTAAGAGGTTACTTTCTGAATATGCAGAATGTCTTGGGGATTTTTCTTCCCCACCCAAATGTGCCCGTTCTTTCTCTGTTATTTTTAAATATTTCAGAGGCTGCAAGAAAAAAGAAATAGTCTGCGCAAGAAGACGTATCCCCATTGTCTAAATATGCTTCATTGTGAAGTTAAAATAAACTGATTATACAGTAATACTACCTATGCCAATAACATGCAGTCATTGTTCACAATTCTAATTCACATAGCACTTGGCTCTTTTTCTTAGCGGTAGCCATGGTACAGTTAAACACAAGAAGCAGGCAAAGCACGATAGAGTATGTGGATGATCCCAAATCACAAGCAGCACAGATCATATTTTCTGTCAATCTGTTTTCTAACAATTGTGATTAACTAAGGACCTGACCCAGAGTACATGAGTCTTTCCATTGACTCCAGCTGACCTCAGTTGGCTTTGGATCAGCACCACCAACAAGCAAGCAAGTGAGCAAGCAAGCAAGCAGAGAGAGAGAGAGATAATCCAAGGGAAAGGAAATCAGTGTATAGTCTGAATTCTCTCTCTTTCAATAATGTCAATTTAAGGGGTAGAAATGGAAGTCAAAGGGAATTCCTGCTTTTAAAGAACATTTTCACAAGGCCTGCTGGTTCTCAGAGGTAACAAAACACGGTTTGAAGGACACTGTACATGTAATTGTCGGTTTACTCACTAAACAGTGATCCAGGAGTACTCTGCAGTATAGTAAACTAGTTCTCGTTCAGACCTCGATGCTGCCAGTTACAACATGTGGGCAGACCTCTGCAATTTATGGAGCCCTTTTGAAGTCAGTGAGTGCTCTATGTTGTTGCACAAGCCCACCCATGCATCCTGACTTGCAGGATCAGGCCTTAAAGTCTGGTTAGTGCATGTTTGTGTAGCACACCAGTGTATGTGTGTTACAGGTTGCACTCTGTGCCAATCAGGAGAGGATGAGAATCTGTTTTGGCCTCAGCAAAGGAGGTATGGCTCGTTCGTTCAAGTTGTAACAGCTTATGCTGCTAGCGTGGGAGGACCTTGGTTTGATCCCTTAGGTGTGCACCAAGGAGGCAGCTATCAAATATGCAATCTTAATGGATTTTTTTTAGATGATCACAGACTGTCCATGACAAGTTCTTTAAAAATGGCTTAAACTCTATTTCTGAAATACTTTGATCATTAAAAACTCTTTTGAACAGAACAGTATACTCAGAAGAAAAATGAAAAGGTTGTCATGGAAAACAGTGCATGTACAATTAAAATTAATATTGTATTTCTGATCTGCTACTGTAAAATCTCCATTAATTAAATTATTTGCTAGATGATGGAGAATGTGGAATAATTAGAAAATGCTAGATTGCAAAGCACCGCAAGTTATGTAATCTTCAATTTTGTACTTTACATTTTTGTCTTTAAATCTTTTTTATTACTATAAACTGTTAAAATAACTTGTACACTTTGTGTATAATGCCTGATTGTTCAGGGAATATGAAAAAAAATCTCACTTTTAGTGGAAGATTGTTAACAGGATGAGTAGTTGGATAATGAATTAAGTTTATACATATTTTGATTTTCCTTGTATAATGAAGAAATCAAACATGTGTTTTTAAAATATACATAACGTTCCTTTTTTCTTAAAATAATGAGTTTTCCCATTGAAGGATTTCCCCATATTTTAAATAAACCATTCATTTGTGGATAGAACATGCTTTAAATGTCAGTCAGATACCAGAATTATATGGGCTGTAAATATAAGGATAAGTGATGGGATTCTTGATCATAACTAGTCTGGAAAATTGCTTGATTTAAACACTCTCTCTCATGGTATTTGATTCCAGAACAATGTGATTTTTTGATCTCATCACGTATCACCCAAAACCAAATCTTCATATGTAGCTAGGCCTGTTTGACAGCCCAAGAACCTACTCATCTCATGCACATACCCAACCCATCAGTCAGAGCACAATCTCATTCTCCATCTATGTTCCATCTGATTTCAGTTGCACCAGGCCACTAAAGAAACTAAGCACCCTGCATGACTTCTTCAGCTTCCAGTCTATGCAACTAGAGGGAGGTGTCACTGCCCAGGCTTCAGAGAATCTCAGGCGTGTGATTTAATGATTATGAAGTATCTCAGTGTTACCAATACCTCTGCATTGCTTGCAACAGTGCTTGATGTTGGACAAACAACATCTTCTGCAACCTGCTTAGGGCACTCTGAGTTCTATGGTATTTGATACTGTGTAGTGAACTGGACAGCTCAGACTGAAGTTTTTGAATCTGTATTTTATTGTGTATTTTGAAAACATTTATAGTGGTTGAGTAGTTAATGTCTTTATCAGATATGGCTGAGCTCACATTGTGTGGGGATATTAGAACATGATAAAACAATCATATACACACACTGTATAACGAATGTTAGAAGGTAGCACAAATTAGTCACTGATATTACTCCACTAAGACTCCAGAGAGTTATAGCAGGAATTATTTGGTCCAATAAGGTCAATCACAGGAAATTTAGCAGAAATATTTCCATGGTCATTCAGATTAATTTTATTTTCTCATTTGAGAGATAGGTGGAATAGGAGGTTAACATAGTAGCTTTGAATTGGCTATATTTAAAATATTTCCCTTTCTAAATAATATGACCAAATAGAGTTATACATCTCATTTTGTCACCAGTAAAATCTTTATCTGAATTAAGAATGGAGAATAGAGATCACTCCTGAATACACTTTACAGAGGAAGGAATGAGTTAGGAATTCTGGACGTTCTTTTCCATCTAATTAAGAAATAAAGCTGCACTCTGAGAAGGAAATTAACTTGTTTGGAAAGCTAATGGAATATACTTTGCTGGGATAGAACTTGGGAGTGCTCTATTTCTACCTATCACAGGTTCAAGAATTATAAATCAATTAGTGTTTTTGCAGTTAAGTAAGCACAGTGTTTGCTGACCTTCCTCTAAGTTGGTGTAACCATTCTTGAGTTAACTTTAAAGCATCTGTTTGCCCACCGGAATGATACAGCATGCTTATGTGTCTAACGAAAGAAGCCAGTGTAAGGATTATTAGTTGCATGATCTAACTCTCAAATGTATTATTTTTTTTAATACATTATGCAGTGTTCTATATCACCAAGAATTTTGGAGGGGTACTCTGGGGAACCTGAGCTGGTTAGAATCCTGTGGCAGCCCTTCTGTGGGGGCATTATAGGTGTCCCACATCAGTGATTGCAGGACTGTCACCACCATGCGTCCTCAGCCAACACCAACCTGCCCCGTGCCAGGGGCTGCTAGAAGACATCTGATTCACTAGGGCCATTTCTGTGCTCAGGAAATTTGCTGACATGGACCTGATGCAGCCCCCAGACTGGCAGTTAGCAGGTATACAGTAGCCACAGTACAGTGGAATGCCACTTATGTTCTTTACACCACAGCTAATGGAGGGCAGTATGCTTTTAGTCAAATCCCGCTTCTACTGAAACAGGGAACATTTAACTTTCACGTCAATGGAAGCCAGATGAGATCCCAAGACTATACTAGACACAAATAGCTTTTCTCACTTTTTGGGCGGAGGAGGGGAATGCTACTGGTCTACAAATTTAAGGTGGTTTTATTTATACAGAAATTGTGAAGGTGGATTAAGAGACTTTGAACGCAGGAGATATAGGGTAGGTGGACAACAGTAGTCAGGGAGTACCCTGTTACAGATTACCAGTAGTTTGAACAATATGAATATTTAGCCTTTGCCCTTGCCTTGTGGACATCTTACCCAACACACAGCTAGTTGATTTTGATTAGCCATCATAGTTACATGCTAGAATATTTTTCAGACTGTACATTTTCCATTTTCAAACAGAAGACAAAGTTAGGTAAACAAAACTGCATGTGAAGTCATTAGTTTGGCTTAGTTTTTTGATCAGCTCTATTTATCCTTTTTGAGATGTTACTTCCTCTTCTGTCATCTTAAACTTCAGCTACTGATGTGCTAACTAAAATAGAAGATAGCGCCATTAACTTAAGTAGTTTGATTTTAGTAATGTTAAGTAAAGATTATCTTCAATACAATTGGAAAAATAGCCCCATGAAGGGGTCTAAACTTAAATTGATGAGTGGCAGTATTGCCATTAGGGATGGTGCTAAATTGGTGTGGCCATACTGAATGAATGGTATGAACATAACTTGACATGACTTAAACATGGCTGAAGGGCTGCAGAGGATCCTGGGAACAGGGTCCTTTAAGCAGAATCAGATTTGATAAAGGACTGGCAAAGGCTGTGTGTGTGATTGATATTGAACCTATTGGTTGGCAAAGATGGGCCCATGCAAAAGTAAATATCACATGTATAACGTTCTAGCATGGAGCAGAGGTCAATCTGGTTATAGTGACCTTACAGCAAGGACACCATGCAGAGAGCCAGAGTGAATAATTGATGAGCGAGTAAATGTGGGGTGATCTTCATTTGGTGCCTCCCCACCCCCAGCCCTTTCTAAAATACTAATCAGGTAAAATTAATAAGTACATGCCACTGAGCATGCTTTTAAGACATGTGACTCCTTTGAGGGGAAAAAAAGGAGTATAAGAATCAAGCACAGTACATTTCTGTGGTTGGGATTCCTTAATTGATCCTTAAAGAAGTAACACTGCTAAACAGAGTAGCCAAAACTCTGCTCCATGGGCTTAAGTATGATGGTGAACCAGAGGGGCCTCAAGGCAACTGAGGCCTTGCCTCACAGGAATCTGAGACAGACCAGAAGGCTGAGAAGAACAGAGCTGGAGGGAAGAAGTCATCTATAAAATTGGTAACTACCTTCTCTGTTTGCCAAGCATGTGGGTGTATGTTTGTGAAAGAGACTCATTAAGAGGAATGTATAGCTCTTAATGCTTAATGTAACCCTTTACCACTTGTCTAATTCTTTCTCAAACGGCTGTTCATTGAAGATAATTACTGTGGACCTTTTTCACTGGTATGACAGTAATCTGCTCCACAGGGAGCCAGTAAAGTTCCATTTCAGTGGTGGTAGAAGGGGTTCCTGTTGTCAACAATTTTGAGACTTTATAGTCTAGCCTTTCACCAAGAGAGGTAATTAAAACTTGAATGGAGATGTATCAATCTGCTCTTTGAAGGCCAAATTGTTGGGCTAACAGTAAACAAGTCTGTATTTAATGACACTGAGGCAAGTACTTCCATTATTGCTGTATAATAAAGAGATGACAGGGACTGTCCCTTTATGGCTTCTGTGCACCTGTCTCAGTGGTATTTTTCTGTATTAGTTCAGTTTGATCAGTGTTAGACACCTTCTAAATTTGGCAACAGTAGTCTATGTCAACCGGCCCTGAACATGTAAAGTTGACAGGTTCTAGGTGATTAGTTTTCCCCCACAGTTAAAAAATAAACACACATGATTTCAGAGCTTAGTAGGCACCTTTACTAGTGAAAGGAATTATCTTTAAAGTTATATAATTTACATAATTTTCCTTTTAATCCACTTGAGTCAGATTTATCTCAAAAAAATATAGTTCCTCCAATAAGCTATCAAAATGCCATTCTTCAGCAAGATTTTAGAAGTCTCTAGCAAAGGAGTATTTTTGTCTAATTAGCTTTTATACCTCACAAAGCAAGTCCAACTTTAGCACTATTCATTCCATGTTTGGATGTTGTGATGCCACGGTATATTCCTGCAAAGCCAGTAGGGCCCCCTTGTTGGGGGACTGGCCGCTGAACAGTAGTCAGTGCAAATGCCAGTTTGCAAATTATGGGCTAGTCTCCTCTCCTGCATTAGTGGAAAAGAAAGACCTACAATACTGTGATCTGAGCTGTAAGGTAAGTGTTACATTCTGTACCTGCTCCTTTGTATGTTGACAGAGGCTAGCAGTGTTGATGCAGGGACCCACATTAGTGTGTTTCAGTCCCTTATGGGTGCTATAAAATGCAAAGAAGTTTCCAAATATCATGGGATCTAGCCCAAGCAAGATTATACAAAACATTAATGACTACACCAAGGTTAGGATAGCTCAAAAGTCATACTCTATTGCACCATGTTATGCACCTTCTGTGCATCCTGGTCCATGGGAATGCTAATACAATCTCTCCCCCCACACCCCCAATCATTATTTTGCTGTTGAAAGTTGTTGTTCTTGAATTGAATCTGATTTATGCACATATCAAAAAAAAAAAAAAAACAAACAAACAAGCTTGCTAGCCTGAAGTGGTCTACAGGTGACCTCACTACACATTAAGCAATGGGAGCCCATTGTCTGGCTTGCTGGAAAAGGTATGTGCCCCTTTAAGGGCTATAGAACCAGGCAGTGACTTCCTGCTGCAGCTCAGCTTGGGGGTGTGACCTACCCCCATAGGAGCAGGAAGTGGAGTGGCAGGGGACTATATAGGTCAATGCTTATGAAAAAAAAAAAAAAACACAAACCACTATCTTTTACCTAGACTAGGTAAACTTGGAGATAACTGGTGAGATTTCACTAGTTTGAGGAAGAAAGCTTTAACTCTTGTTAATGGACAGGCAAGCCTAGCACTGCTTTATAAAAGAAACTTTGACAGTTTGTCTGAAAATTTGGTAGAAACCCCCTCCAATAACTAAATGTCCTGTTTCTGCACTTTAGTGGTAGTGAAATAAATGTATTATTCTTACGTAACAGCTAAAAGGAACCATAATGATCTAGTCCTTCCTGTGTAACACAGGCCAGAGAACTTCATAAGGAATTCCTTAATCACCAGAACTGGCCATGGTATTCCTTTATGAAATCACTAATGCTGTACAGTAATACTACCTCTATTTCCAAGCATTACATCTACTCTTAGAGGTTACATTGCATGTTCTGTTTGGTATCCACCATGCTTTCCTCGTCCTTGCCTGGTCAGTACTTTCCAAGATAATCCTCCACCCTGTAAGTGTGATATACCTCCTTTGTTCCTTGACTGACCCTTTATTTAGCTGTATTGAGTGCATGTTCATAGGAGCTCATCTTAATCACTCTCAATTGTCCTGTCGTCATCATCATCTACTAGGGCTGACTGAAAAAAAAAATTCCTAGTTCTGCCAAAAAACTAAAAACCCACTTGAGATTCTTCTCCTACATTAGGAGAGGAGGCCTTTTCACTTGATCCATTGAACAGCGACCCACCCCAGACCAGCCAGGAATTGATAGTTTAGGCACACAGCTGGCATACAGAAGAATGGCAAAGCAGATGTGTGAACATGGGGGAAACCCCTGTCCAAGATGTGTATCCTTACCACCAGGCTATTGGCTAATTGAGGGGGTGGGTGCGGGGGAGGATGTTGGTCTCTCAGTCCTCTCTCATTTGAGTAGAAGTTTCATTCTGGACCTAAGAAATCTTTCACTGAACATTATCAGTTTTGACAAAAGCTTCATTTTAGTTGACAATTTGATACTGTTTTAGTAGAGCTCTCTCTACCTCTATTTACTACTTCACTCTTCCACTCCCCAAACTTCAGTAATAATTTTAGTTGTCATATTTCTGTCTTTTGCAATAATAGATAAGTACTGGCCCAACAGATCCAGTGAGTTTTTCTTGTGAGGTTCCACAGGGATGTTTCCCCTTTTCCAATTCCTTCATGATAATCTAGTATTAAGCGTATACCATTTGGCAGCGTTCTCTCCAATAGCATGAATGTGGAACGTCACAGAAGACTAGCCACCATTCAAAGAAAAGGAAATGTAAACATGAATTCTGCATGCATTTAAGTTTAAAATTAGAAATACCTGTATGTCTAGCAGCCCCAGAGTAATTTTACTGAGAAAGGATTATGTACTAGAATTTGCTGAAACTCAGGATTCCTGGCTTGTGAGAAACAGGGTGTCAACATTTGTTTTTGTTCCTATTTAGCACTAAATTGGTCTTTCAGCTTTCTCTCAGAGTGGAAATCCAAACAAACAAACAAAAAAACTACACACCAAAAAAACCCCACCCACCCACCGTTTGCTTAGCAGCTTTCTGGCCTTCCAGGGTTTGCAGCTCTGGAATAACTGTACCATTCAGGATACTCCAGGGCTGGGGATCCTAGAGCTTCCAGACAGCTGGCAGGGATGCCCCCACATCACACACTTGTAGCCCATCCCAGGTCCTCCAGGCTCCTGACTGCACACCAGGAAGCCTGAATGCCCCAGGAGTCCAGGCTTGATCCAAAGTTCCCAGGCTGCCTGCTGAACTACTTGGAGTCTAGATTTTGGAAGCCCTGCACTGGCAGGCCTGTTTTGGAGCCATAGACTCTAGAAACCCCAGACAGCTGACATGGCAAGGCCGCTGGAGAGGTGTGGACCCTGATGTTCCTGTCTGATGGGCAGTCCTGGCCCAGGATCACTGGAAGTCCAGACTCTCCAGAAGCCCATGAGGCAAGCTGGAAGGGAACCAGGCAGACTTCTAATAGAACCTCCCTGCAATTTGACCAAAAGTTTGCTTGAATGAACCTGATTCATTGTCTCAAGGTGTTTGGATCTGAGAAGCCAGCCAGCTCTAGCTATTACATTTGTGACCCCACTAGTTTGGGAACACTACTCATCTCTTCCCCCTTTGTAACAAGCCACCATAGCATTTATTTTAATTTTTTATTTTTCCCATTTTCATATTACACACTAGTTTTGAAAAGCCAACTGGTAAAGCAAGAGTTTGCAGCAGAAAGATCTATTTTCCTTTGTGCAAGATAAGGGTTGCATTCTCTTCATCAGTAGAACCACAGTGGACAGCTGGAGCATCAATACCCTGCATTTCTTAAGTAGCAAGCCATCTCAAAACATTTCATGTTAACATTTCCTCCATGGATTCCTTCTTTGCCCATTAGCACAACCAAAGTTCTGGCTGTTCGGGAGACTGTAATGTTGAAAGTGGGTTCTCCTTTAATGCTCTTTGTTCTCAGATCCATGGTGAACTCTCCATCCATCATCAGATTGTCTCTGATCACTGAGCACTTCTGGCCTCCCAGCGTCAGTCCATTGACAAATAGCAGAGAGCGATCCTTCCCCAGTAACACATTCATCTCCACAGGAGAGATGCCCACAAAGATCTTGCCAGGGACAGCAGCCCACACAGAAGGAACATCCTTGTAACCAACAATGGCAGCATCCTGGCATGTCCCATCTGCCATCAGGTGGTCAATGTAGGATTTCCAACTGGCCATGGCTCTCAAGTGTGGGTGAAGAAGTGCAGTCTGAGAAGAAAGAAAGTGTGTCAGTTTTGCCCATGATGCTTCTTTAGAAAAAGATCCCCATGTACGGATCCCAAAGCTGTCTTTCCTTAAAAAAAACTTCCACAGGAAAGTAAAAATGGTCATGCTTGATGAAGCCAGTGGTCCTTCTAGTCCAGCATCCCATCCATCAGTCAGTACTAGATATACTGAGGAAGAACCCCATGGTAGACTGTCACTTATGGAATATCTTCCTTTGAACAGTTTATCCCAATGCCCTAGCCTGTGGGACCACTACCTTGTATGTTATTCCTATCTCTCCCCCCCCCCCCCCAACCTCACATCCAGCTTATGTGCTACTCCTGTCACTTCTTCCTCCCACTTCTTCCTCCTGAAGAGCCTTAAAGAGACTGTATAACAGAGATGGGGCCTGAACAAGCGTTTTAGTGGCATAGACAGAGGACTGCAGCTTCCTAATTCTCCATGATAATCGTGAATGACAATCAGAGCCCCCTTCTGAACCATAGCAGACATCGGCCAAGACACTTTTTGCTGCCTAACTTTTTGCTGTTCTGACCAAGTCACACTAACCTCAACTAGCTCCCCTTTTCCATCCCCATCAAATTTGAGCTTGTCTTTGATTTCAAAGCTCTTCACAACTGTGCCCCTCTGTACATATCATGTTGCCTCTACCCCATTCTGCAAGCTTTGAAAGCCCTTAGGTCAATTCACTGGTTCCCCAGCTCTTATTCCCCTCTTGAATGGATATAAAAACCCTACCCTTTCCTTCAAATTCCTCAAGGCCCACTTCTGATGCAACACCCATAAGAAGTTTAACAATCTAGCCATCAATGACAACAAATGAGCCACCAAGTGGTAGAAATAGCTACATCATGTAACCAGATGTTCACACCTTTATTTCTAGAGGACGACGGGTACCTCAAATTTTGAAACAAGGGGACGGAGGGTTTTGGTGGGGGCGAGGGGGATGTTTCAAGAAAATGTCCTCTCTCTTAGGTAATTTTTTTTAATTTTATTAAATATTCACACAGTGCATCCTGTCTCAAGAGCATCTGCTCTCCAAATCAAGAGCTGCATATTTCTATTTGTGTTTGTCCAGCACCCAGCAGAGTGGGCGCTATTTAGGATCAAAGCTTTTGGAAGAGCGCCACTGCCACCACCAGGTTCTAGTCATGTTCTCTCATTTATCATACATGAGAGACACTAAACTTTCTAGCAAAGTAGGTAGAGGTTACCAGAAGAGTCCAGTCTATGATCCTTGAAGTTTCAAGCAGTCCTGAAAGTGGGTGCTATTTAAGGATTTTATACAGCAGAGCAATAATTTTTCCCCCCAAGGAAAAATGAGTAGAAATTAACAAGAAGTTGACAGCTGCTCCATTTAAGCAGTGGTGCTTTAATAATAAAAAAAAGCCAGACCCCTTTAAAGTAGTTTTCCCATGGGAAGACTATTTTTAGTATGTCAGTACATTAACTCAGCAAGCTGATGAATGAATTTGAGATGTTTCCTCAGAAGCAATTTACTGTTCACAAATATGCAAGAAAAACAAAATTATAAGTAAGGTGAATTTTTACAAGACCCTATGGTTAACTGACTATTCATTTCCTTTAGATAGCATTACTACAGCTATGCTATAAAATGAAAGATGGCCATTTGATGCCAGTTTTTTTTAAAAAAAGTGTCTCGGCCAAGTGTCTGGGCCAAATTATAACTCCTCACATTAACAGTAATTCAGAAAAAAGCAACTGTTCATGAACACAGTTCTTCATGGGAAGCTCAGACACATTGGCTTACCCAGGGCAGCCCTATGGAAGTTTTAGTACAAGACTAAGCTATGTGGTCTCAGGTAAGTGTTACATTTAGCTATAATAAGATTCAACCTTACAAATTTATTATTGAAGATATTCATTGAGTTATGACAACCCTACCAAGGAGATGTAGAGTACTGCAGCTTAATGAGGAACCATCATTAAAAAGTAGGTATGGTATTAGTGCCTTACTTGGTTTTCAGTATTACCAGTTAAAGTTTGATCTCTATCCTGAAACTCATTCAGTTACAGAAGCCATTTCTGTCACTGTAAGAACTAAATAAAATCTTGTCAATGTCAATCCCTAGAGCCGGTGCTAGGCATAAGCAGACTAAGCAATTGCTTAGGGCCCCAAGCAGCTCAAGGGCCCCCCCCCACCCCATTCATTTATTAGAACAACTTCCTTAGTTATTTGTTTGAAGAAAGGGAATATTTCTGCTTGAGGCTTCCAATGGGTTAGCACCAGCTCTGTTGGTCCCATCCCACAATAACTCCAACTATTTTTGATCATCAAGTGCCCTGAACAAAGTCAATCACATTAAAATAAGTTGTACAATATAGATAGATATCCAGAGACTATCAAGACATTAATTTGCATCTGTGGAGAGCAGAGTCAGTGTGTTGTTTTGGGTTTTAAAAAAAAAGCCCATTACCTTCTCAGAACTGCCAGAAAGCCAAAAGAGGAAAAAAAAATCATTCTTTGCCTTACTCCTCTCATTAGTCCACCTTGGATTAGGAAATACTTCAGTGCTCTTTAGAGGGTTTCAAAAGGAAGGAGGTATCCTCACCCGCTCTCTAGGGCACATGCAGGATGGGGAGAAGAGAAAAGAGGGCATACTGTGTGTAGGTACATGTACACCCTCTGTGTGTGTAAGGCATCTCCAAAGGTCAGGGGAAGGGAAAAACCCCTACCATACCCCACAAACGAACTTCAAGCTGGTAGCAAGAGGCTCAGGAGTCTTAGACAGTCCCTGCTGAAAATGCCTTCAAGCTGCTTTTTATAGTTTTACTCTAGATATTCTCTTCTGATCATGTTACTTCAACAACCACCCTTATTCTCACTCCACCAGCCTCCCTTCCTTTCCTACCTCTTCTCCCCTGCCCTATCCCTCATGTCTCCTCTCCCTTCTTTTTATTTAAAATATCTATTCCTAAACTACATACACAGCCAGAACAAAGAAATAATACAGGATTTTTGTAAACTATGACTCTACTAGTATATTATTTTCCTTCCTATGCACTATCCTGTGAGCCCCCTCGTATGGCTCACTTTTTTATGTTTTAGAAACAAGCTAGACTTACAGCCTGTCTCAGCCTTGCAGGCATATACATGGGGAGTATGGTTATGTACAACTCAGCTGTTCCCATGTGGTTTCTTTATATTATTGGCCATTAACACAGGTTATCAACTGCACAGGATGTTACCAGAAACAACTTATCTCCTTTACTACTGGTAAAACCTTAAAGGCTCAAAACATCTTCAGTCTTTTCTCAGACCCATGAGATCTAGAAACTTACTTTTTAAGAAGAGAGAAAGCCATGATCAAGTGACCATCCCTCATAATACCATAAAACTCACAGTAAAATCAGCATACAGCTTCCCTGGTATTGTATCAGTGTCTGTTTAAATTGATGGCAAGGACACCCAGGACCCACAGGTAGACACCAAAAATGTGTTTTATTCTAAATAAGCTAGATCTGCAGGTATTTAGAGATGTTACTATAATGAAGTGACCAACAGTCCATAAGGGAAAAAATTAAAGAGGACCTAATAACCTGAGAGCAGTTAGTAGCTAATGTGATTTCTGGTTTTTCTTACCTCTGCTCCTTTGCTACTAATCAGCAAACTTTCACGTTTCTTTCCCTGAGGAATGATCTTCTTTCTCACACCAGGGTCCTACTTTAAGAAAAAGTTGTTAAGCTTTATAGAAGTCTTTAAAAATAAATTTGCCACTTCCTTTTCTACACTTGTAAGAGGTCTTACCTGCACTAACACCAGGGGAAAAAGGGGGATAAAATGCTGCTTAAACAATACCAGAATGCAAGCCTTTTAAAGAGGCTAAGCAGCACAGGTGTTAGGAGGCAGGGTTAACAAGCAGCATATTAGGACTTGATTTGATGCCAGGGACTATTTAGGAAAATGTATTGGTTTGTTTGTTTTTCCTTTAAGGGACAATCAGTTGGGGGGAAATCCTTATTAAAAAACAACAAACAAACAAAACCAAACAATCAAACAAAAAAAGCCCAAACAAACTAGGAATAAAAAAGAAAAGAAAAAAAAAAGGAAGCTTGTACTCCTGAATGTTCATTTTACATTTGCAGAATTCACTTTATAGTTAAGGTTTGAACTGATTTTCAATCATAATTTTAGCCTTCCCTCTAAAATACACATAAAAGATCATGTTAGCATCAGAAATTTACTAAATTTAGATGAGGGGCTGAGGTAGAATTGTTCTACCAATCTGAAGTGAACTAAATAGGTTCTTGAACTATGACAATTTGAAAACATACATGTTGAAGAGGGCTTCAACCTTTTTCTAACATTTTTTCCACTTCCTACCAATAATAAAATAAAACAAAATAATAATAAATAATAATCCATGAAAAGGGAAAGAGATAAAGCCTATTTCACTGTATTTCTCTAGTGGAGATCTAATGCCCTGACCATAACTTTATACAATTAATTCTCATTTCAGAAGTTATTAAATGTCCCAGGCAATAGCAGGCCAGGTTACTTATTTTGTTAGGGGTGGAACATTATGCAGGTATTCTTGGTGATACTATATTTAAGGTTGCATTGAAATTTGCACTTAAAGTGAAATTATAATCCCTGTGCCTGGTGTCAAGTATCGGGGGTAGCCGTGTTAGTTTGTATCCACAAAAACATCTGAAGAAGTGGTTTTTCTACCCAGGAATGTTTATGTCCAAATAAACCTGTTAGTCTTTAAAATCCCATGAGGACTCCTTGTTGTTTTTATAATCCCTCTGTTTCACCCTTTAATGATTTCAGGGGGGTGGAGAGAGAGGCGGAGCGAGTGGGAGGCTGGTGGAGATAAGTGGAAAGAGGCTGAGAGAGGCTACTGTTGGGAACACTGGGGCATGGCCACTAGGTAACTCGAGGGGATGGAAGACCACGAGTGTCGATGAAGCCCCCTCGCAGTAGGCCCCGGTGTCCTTGTCCCCCCCCCCCCCCCCCCCCCGCCTGGAGGCACTCGCAGCAGCTCTGCGTACTAGGCCAAAGTGTCCTTGGCCCCCCAATATGTTGCAGAGTCAGACTGCCTGAAACTAAGCAAGGCCAAACAGGGGAGATATGGAAGAACAATGCTGAATAAAGCAGCTTTATGTATAGTTTAACAAATGATACAGATAATCAGGGAACTAGCTGGGAACTGGATTGGCTGGCTATATGGATACTTGGGGCAGCTTGCTATTGGACAAGTATGCTGGAAAAAAAGGATGTATAAAAGCCTGTGTAACTTCCTGCTCTGTTGTGCAGGATTTGAGATTTTATTCTCCCTGTACCTTTTTGCAGCTGCAAATAAACTTTTCTGCTTCTCCACCCCGTTGTGATTATTGGGTGTAGCACACCGGGTAAGGAACCACTCAAGCTGTTGTTCAGCCTCTCGGCACTGGGTGCCGGCAACACTACCGAGGAGATCATGGCTGAGAAGAGGTTTCTGGGTTGGGGGGTCTAGGGTAGGGGGAGCCAGGTTACAAAGGAAGCCTATGGTTCAGGGAACCCAATGGTTTTACATTGAGAAATTGACCTTTGGAGGGCTCACTACCGTTGCATCGCTGCACTAGGTTGGAGAGCAAAGGCAGAAGAACAGGAACAGTAGAGCAGCGTTCCCTTAAAAGCTGCTTAACAGGTGACACCAAAGTATTGATACAGCAAGAAGGCCAAAAGTGCATTCTGCCCCAAGCACCATGATGTGTAGCCCCAGGCTCCGCAACCCCTACAACGGCCGCTGTCAAACAGAGGCGGCGTTGTTTATCCGTTTCCCCACCCTGGCCGCGCAGTGGGTGTGGCTGAGCTATACTGTATTGATATTATAGGCCTGCCGGGGCTGCTGCTACCCGCCCTAAAGGTCGCTTCAGGGCTTGCAGCGGACTCCTGTAGAGAGAGAGGGGGGCCGGAGCCGGAGCCCGTGTAAACGGTGCAGCAGCTGCTCGCCCCTTTCCGTGTCCCCCGGCACAAGGGAACGGGGGAGACAGAGGTGAGCTGGGGCGGGGCGAAGGGCAGGGAGCTGGGTGCGTGGGCGCCCCTGCGCTGGGGGCAGACGGAGCAGCCTGCTGGAGAGGGAGCTGGGCAGCGGCAGGGGACAGCGTCCTGGGAGGGGAGAGCTGTGCAAAAGGTTGAGCCCATTGCCGGGAACAGGCAGCGCTCCGGGGTGGGAGCTGGGCAGGGGCTGCACCCTGGGCGGGAGAGAGATAAAGTAGGGCAGGGGGCAGAGCGAAGACGGAGGAGCTGTAGTGAGGCCCCTGGGTGGGGGCTGCACAGTAGCATGGGTAGGGGAAGGTGTTGAGGGAAGGGTCTTTCCCCCACGAATAAGAAGTAAAAGGGAGGAGGAGCCCCCACGTGTGTGTTCCTTGTACGTTTCAGATTGATCACAGCCATTCTACTTTATTACTCATATTCTTGCAAAGTAGCGCATTTCTAGGTCCTTGTGTTAGTAACCTGTCGGGAGCAGCACCACTGTTTTTATTTTTTTCTTAGATGAGGGATGCCCGCTAGGACCAAGTTTGAAAGCGGCCCCTGCCCTAGGAGACTGGGCATATGTTGGAGGAGCTGGCAAGAAGCTAATACCAACATGGCTGCAACTTGGCCAAGCCACTGTTTTTGGTGAGGGAATACGGAGTGCACGTGCTTTAACTTTAGACTCTCTGAGTAGTTCCACTCACTTTGATAGTACTGCTCACAGCTGTAAAGTTAAGGGGTTTTGTGGGATTAAGGCCTTAATCAGAGACTAATTAGAAATGGACAATAGTATTGGAGATTAGAATATCAAAAGCTGAGTTTTCTACCATAAGGCCAGGCTGTTGGTAATCTAGATTTCTACAAGTGGTTTTTAAGATATTAAAAGGTGATAAGTGAGAAGTTCAAATGCAAGGGGTTTTTTTTTTGTTTTTTTTGTTTTTAATCAGAATGTTAAAGGGTCTGCTTAAAATAAATGAAAGTTAAAATTTAAATCCTTATATCCACAACACTTTATTTGAGGAATGAAATGATAAATCACTTGTTTATACCTTTTGGATAAAAATCTATCCAATTTGTCAAAAATTGTTAGCAGGGTGCATTATGAATGAAGAAAAGTGAACCTGTTGTCATGTAAATCCATTTGATTTGAGTTTGAATTGATTTGGATTTGAATTGGTTTTTAGAAATTGGTGGCTTCAGAAATGTTTGGGGTTGCTTTTTCCTTTTTTCCTTTCAGGTTCCATTTTGCAGCAATGTGTTGGTTAGTAGCGAGCTGCCCAGAAGCTGATTAAATATCTGAGCTGCAGAGTTCGCTTTTCTCAGGATTACTTAGCCGTGATGCCACAGTAGAGAAAATCACTTGCATTCTTGTATTAATCTATGAAATTTCTGTTTGTCTCTTTGAATTGTGCAACATAAAGATGGGTGGATAGAAAGCTGGCTAGATTGTTGGGCTCAACGGGTAGTGATCAACGACTGGATGTCTAGTTGGCAGCCAGTATCAAGCGGAGTGCCCCAGGGGTTAGTCCTGGGGCTGGTTTTGTTCAACATCTTTATTTATGATCTGGATGACGGGATGAATTGCACCCTCAGCAAGTTTGCAGAAGACACTAAGCTGGGGGGAGGAGAGGTAGATACGCTGTAGGGTAGGAATAGGGTCCAGAGTGACCTAGACAAATTGGAGGATTGGACCAAAAGAAATCTAATGAGGTTCATCAAGTACAAGTGCAGGACTCTGCACTTAGGATGTAAGAATCCCATGCACCGCTACACTCTGGGGACTGGCTGGCTAAGCAGTAGTTCTGCAGAAATGGACCTGGGGATTACAGGGAACGAGAAGCTGGATATGAGTCAGCAGTGTGCCCTTGTTGCCAAGAAGGCTAATGGCATATTGGGCTGAATTAGTAGGAGCATTGCTAGCAGATCTAGGGAAGTGATTATTCCCCTCTGTTTGGCACTGGTGAGGCCACATCTGGAGTATTGCATCCAGTTTTGGTCCCCTCACTACAGAAGGGATGTGGACAAATTGGAGAGAGTCCAGCGAAGGGCAATGAAAATGATCAGGGGGCTGGGGCACATGACTTGCAAGAAGAGGCTGAGGGGACTGGGCTGGTTTAGTCTGCAGAAGAGAAGAACGAGGGGGCATTTGATAGCAGCCTTCAACTACCTGAAGGGGGGTTCCAAAGAGGTTGTAGCTCGGCTGTTCTTAGTGGTGGCAGATGACCAAACAAGAAGCAATGGTCTCAAGTTGCAGTGGGGGAGGTCTAGGTTGAATATTAGAAAACAGTCTTTCACCAGGAGGGTAGTGAAGTACTGGAATGGGTTATCTAGGGAGGTGGTGGAATCTCCATCCTTAGAGGTTTTTAAGGCCCGACTTGACACAACCCTGGCTGGGATGATTTAGTTGGGGTTGGCCCTGCTTTGAGCAGGGGATTGGACTAGATGACCTCCTGAGGTGTCTTCCCACCCTAATCTTCCATGATTTTATATCACCTGCATGCTCAGTTAAGTACTTTTCTCCTTTGAGCCTATTTAGTTAAATTGAGTTTGCATAATGGAATTTTATACTTTCATTGCTGTGGAAATGAGCAGAAAAATATATTTCAGAAGCCTTATAACATGCAACCCTTTTCATTGTCTGTTACAAACAGTATCTTTGAAAGATATAAATAGCTGAGTAAATGTCAGCTAAACATTTATATCAGTTGTAAGGGATAGATCTAAATGATTTACTAATATCACAACCTGAGTAATAACAATACTTTACAATTTAAGAGCAGCTCTCATTCAGAGATCAAAAAAAATTGAGCAAACAATCAGTGGAAGGAAGGAAGGCCCAGATCCTCAAAGGTATTTAGGTATCTAACTCTAATTGATTTCAGGGTTTGGACTAAAGTATTTATTATGTATGTATTACAGATGTGTAAACTGGAAGGAAGAGGTGATTTGGTTGAGAATTTTATAGCCCTGATCCTGCAAACACAAATGTGCTTTAACTTTACCCATGTGAGTAGTCCCATGAAGTCAAACATACTTGATGGGTTATTCTACCCCTATCGCATTGTCACCAACTTATCAGTGGGAATGCAGTATAGAAAAGGGTGGGCCTGGAAAGTCAGGCCCCAATCCTGAATTGAGGACCCTCCAGGCACATGCGTTCATGGAACCCCAATGAAATCAGTGGGTCTTCAAGCTAATGCATCCTGTACTTCCATGCTGTCACAGTTCTCCATATAGGATCAGGAACCTAGTAGGAATCACAGCGCTGTGGAGTTTGAGACATTCCCACAGGCAGCCTCTACCTCTGTGCTCCTATTCTCTCACCAGAAACAGTGGCTTGGCCACGTTGCAACCATTTTGGTGTAGCTTCTTGTTACTACCTACACTTTATGGCTGTTCTTCGAGGGCAGGGGTTCTCAAACGCTGTCACGGTTTGCCTCCCTAAGCTAAGTGAATCAGAAAGAGAGAGAGGTTATGGTGTCTCCCGGGGAAGAAATAAGAGGAAAACCCAGACAAGGACGAGGAAGGAGCCGGACAGAAGGATATGTGAGCAACAGACAGAGGAATTGGTTCTGGAGAAAGTGAAGGGGGGAAGAGAGCGGAAGAGAAGTAAAAATACTAAAACAGAATGAGAAAACAATAGAATAGGTTAAAGAAAGCAAAATGGAAGTAAATTAAACTACCAGTACCTATGCAAGCTTAATTTGGCCCTCTTTTTGTATAAGTATGTATTATGATACAGTCTTTAATTAGCTGATCATATACTACTTATTTTCCTCAGGACTAGAGCTGGCTGGAATTTTTTTTGTTGAAATAGTTTCTCAATGAGAAATGCTGTTTATGTCAAAATTGATGTTTAGCAATGTTGATTTCAACAAAATTTAATTCAGAAAAAATGAAATACTTTAATATCAAACTATCCCTTTCAACATTTTCAGAATGTAACATCTCACTTTTTCGTTGTGAAACAACTTTTCAAAAAAAATTGGTTTTATATATGCTTTTTTGAAGCTTAAAAATTCAAAATCAGAAAAAATATTTAAATTGTATTAAAATATTTTGATCAGCCCAGAACAATTTTTTTTTAATTTAATTTTTCTGGGAAATTTTGAAGTGTTTTGTTTTCATTACATTTTGAAATGGGAAAAGAAGCTGAAAATAAAATCCAGTTCTCACCCTACTGCAATGAGGCCCCTTTCTTTATTCTGTGCACAGAATAGACCTACTCTGGGGAGAATCAGTGTTGTCTGAAGGATCCCCTACCTCATTTGTTGCAGAAGTTGAAAGGTGATGAATGAGGTGAATTTAATGAATGAGGCAGGATTGCAGGAAGAGAAAGGATGGTCTCATGTT
The DNA here is from genome assembly GCF_965152235.1 of Eretmochelys imbricata. Taxonomy (NCBI): domain Eukaryota; kingdom Metazoa; phylum Chordata; order Testudines; family Cheloniidae; genus Eretmochelys; species Eretmochelys imbricata. The sequence continues at coordinate 40,940,958 of NC_135575.1, read as the reverse complement.
ATGTTAGTTGAATGCTGCCCTGGAAATTGGACTTGGCCACAGAATTGTGATGTTGGGCAAGTCGCTTAAACCAAACTTTTCACAGATAGCCATTAATTTTGTGTTCATGTTTTGGGTACACAGCCTTCCTGTGACAACAGGGCTGTTGTGGAAATAAATTAACTAATGTGTGTGAAGTATTCAAATACTATAGTGATGAGTACCATAGAAATGCCCATGAGGAAATTCTTTCTTAAGGTTAGGGTTTGAATTTTATTTAGTAAATAAGGCATGGATCCACACAATGAACTAATGAGAAGGGGTCCTGTAATAAAAATAGTATGTCATCATGTAATTAATGGCTGTATCATAATGCATATGCACAAAGGGGCTGAAATAAGGTTGCACATGCAAACTTAATAGTGGCATTTCCTAACTTTTCACTGCTTCCCTTTGCAACTGTAATGTTCTTTTAACATATTTTAGTGTACATAATTTACTAGGTTTTAAAAAAAAAAAGTGACTGAAAATATGGAAATTCCACCATGTGGCCCCTTTGCTGACATCGACAAGGGTATCAGCAAGGTTAGAACCTTTAGCTCCACCACCAGAACTCTGCCACTTGATCTAACAAAGTAACGTGGCATAGGTAGGATTTAAGTTATTTTAAGAGGATAGTGAATAGCTTTTGGGATTTTTACACCGGGTAGGCCCTATCCAGTAGGCATAGTACAGGAAAAAATGCAAAGATGCTTGTTGAAAAATTTGCAAATGGCAATCAATGTTGGCTTCATTAGAAGAGTGTTTGTAGGAATGGGCATCTTGATGGTTTATAAGTGATAGGCCATGAAGACCCATAAAAAGGTAAGTTTGTCCTTTATGATGATTTTCAGTAGGTAAATATGAATTAGTAACAGCAATATTCACTGAGGAAGATACCAGCCTGGCTTGATTTTACAACTCTTACTCATGACAGTAATCCATTGAATTAATGTGTGAGTAAAGACTGCAGGATCAGATCCTAGGAGTCATAGTCTAAACTCCAGACCTTCCAACCTGACTTGTAGATCCATCAAGCAATATTGAATATGCATGACTATGATTTATACCAGCATCTACAGTTTACCAGCATTTATACATTGTACCCATGCGCCAGAAATGCCCCAAAACAATCAAGATGTCCCCCGATATTGCTAAACTAAACCATGCATCCTATTGAGACAAGCTACAAAGTGCACTAGAAACCAGTCTTGGTGATAACCCTGTCTCATGGGAGGAATTCAGAGATCCAGTACAAAAAACTGCAACTGATGTCCTCGGACGGAAGAAAAAGGCTCACCATGACTGGTTTGATGAAAATGATGAGGAAATCCCAGTACACTTGAAAGAAAAAAAATGAGGCTTTCCAAATCTGGCAACATGATATTCAGTCCACCTCAGAGAGAGACCGATTCAAACACCTGCAAAGCAAGGCACAAAGACAACTACGCGTAATACAAGAGAAATGGTGGGAGAAGGTATCAGAAGACATTCAAATGTATTCAGAATGTATTCGGAGACGAAGTTCTTTGATTCCTTGATGCTAGTCTATGGACCTTCAAAGGTGGGCACAGGTTCACTCATGATGGCTGATGGCAGGACAGTCATCAAAGACAAACATCGCATGGAACAGAGATGGGCTGAACATTTCAGCCACGTTCTGAATGGACCATCCTCAATTGAAACAAGTGCTATTAATCAGATACCTCAAAAGTCTATTCAGCACCACCTTGACTTGCCCCTCTCACTTGAAGAAATAGAAAAGGCAATCAGTATGATGAGCTCAGGGAAGTCCTCGGGCAGAGGTGGAATACTGGCAGAAATATATAAATCTGCAGGTCCAAAGGTGGTAACAGCACTCCAGAAGATCCTTAATGCCATCTGGGACAAAGAAGAAATGCCACAGGACTTCAAAGATGCCACAATTATTCCTTTATTTAAAAATAAAGGCAGCAAAATGGTCTGTGATATCTACTGTGGGATCTCGTTCCTATCTGTCACTGGGAAAAATCTTTGTTCATGTCCTCCTGAACCATCTGATTTCATCTGTCTCAAAAGCCAAGTCCACTGAGACTCGGTGTGGATTCAGACCTGGTTGTAGCACCATAGATGTGATTTTTAATACCCAGCAAATACAAAAAAAAGGTATCAAACAAAACATGGATCTGTTTAGTGTCTTCATTGATCTGACAAAAACATTTGATACAGTCAATAGAGAAGGATTATGTATGATCATCAGCAAACTTGGTTGCCCACCAAAACCAAAATGGTAAAGATCATTCGTTTATTTCATGAGGGGATGCAAGGTCAGACACTTTTTAATAGAGATCTCACTGACTCCTTTCCCATTTGAAATGGAGTCAAACAAGGCTGTATCCTTTCCCCTGTACTGTTCAACCTCTTCTTCACCCAAGTTCTCAACCATGCCATAAATGGGCTCAACAGAGGCATATACATCAGATACAGAGACGATGGCTCAGTCTTCAATCTTATAAGGCTTAAAGCAAAAACAAAAGTATCAGAACTACTCAAAGAAGCATTCTTTGCAGATGATTGTGCCCTCCTAGCACACGTACAGGGAAATCTCCAGTGCATCATAGATCACTTCATTGAAGCATCAAAATTGTTTGGCCTTACAAGCAGCTTAGAGAAAACAGTGACGTTGCAACAATAGCATATTCTATTTCAGTGGTAACCAAACTTGTTGCACTGCTTGTGCAGGGAAAGCCCCTGGCGGGCCTGCTGGTTTGTTTACCTTCCACGTCTGCAGGTTTGGCCAGTCGCGACTCCCACTGGCCGCGGTTCGCTGCTCCAGGTCAATGGGAGCTGCTGGAAGTGGCGCGGGTCGAGTGATGTACTGGCTGCCGCTTCTAGCAGCTCCCATTGGCCTGGAACAGCGAACTGCGGCCAGTGGGAGCCGTGATTGGCCAAACTTGCAGACGCGGCAGGTAAACAAACCGGCAGGCCTGCCAGGGGCTTTCCCTGCACAAGCAGTGCAACAAGTTTGGTTACCACTGAAATAGAATATGCTATTGCTTGAATAGTCTTATATTTTTCAGTGATGATGTTTTAAAAGTTGTAAACTTTGGAGCAGTGTGCAGCATCTGAAACGACTATGATTCCTAAAGAGTGTAATTTCCAGTACTTTTCATACAAAAATGCCATTGAATGTTTAATTACATATAGTGGCTATATGCACAAAGGATGTGTTTCTGACTTACAAAAGCTAAACATACACAAACAATAGAAAAAAGAAAAGGAGGACTTGTGGCACCTTAGAGACTAACCAATTTATTCGAGCATAAACTTTCGTGAGCTACAGCTCACTTCATCGTGTAGCTCACGAAAGCTTCCTGCTCAAATAAATTGGTTAGTCTCTAAGGTGCCACTAGTACTCCTTTTCTTTTTGCGAATACAGACTAACACGGCTGTTACTCTGAAACCAAACAATAGAAAGAAGCTCAACAGCTCAGGGAATGTGAAATCTGGCAAGCTTGAACCTTCCATTATAAAGTTCCTTTAGTATTCAGTGAAAGAAAATACTGATGAGTAAATCATTTATTCTCCTATTCCCTCTCCCACCAAATTCTGTTATGAAATTGTGCTTCTTGAGAAGAGATCAGTAACATTGTTTGACTACTGAACATTATCGTCGTCATCATCATCAAGCAAGAATCCTACTCATTTTCTTACTTACATAAGAATCCTTATCTTTAACTTTCCTGTAACCCATGAATTGATCTGGGAAGCCCAAATGGAATAGTTGTACCTGACCTGTCTTCCTCTCTTATGTCATGTTCATTTCACCATGAGAGGGAGGTTGACTTTCGTGACTGGCCTGGACTTCCGTGGTCATGGACTTGGCACTGAAACTCACATAGCCCATCTGTATTGTAGCAAGGGTTAAAATTAGCTATCACTGGGAGAAGGAACCATTCTTGATGGTGTCCTGAAGTACTGCCCATCCACTCGCTTGCAGAGGGATCTTTTTTTTTTTTTTTCCTGTGTGAACATAAGCAGAGCTTTTATGCAGTTTTGTATGTTAATTACTATTGAGGCCTCAAGATCATTCAAACTGATATTCAACTCACTCAGGGTTAAACTGATAACCAGATTTGGGTTGGAAAGAAACCCACATAGACTAAACTATATTTTTCCCTGCCTTTCCTTGGAGCAACCTTCTTATACATTTTGGAGTACAAAACGTTGAAGACTTTGTGCACAAGAGAGGGGCACAAATTTGCAGACAGGCTGGTGGCAGCCCTGAGTAAAAATGTTATGCAGGTATATACGCAGGTAGTTATACATTTTCCTTTCATGGTGCAATTGAGCTGTTAATCCCAGTGTGTTTATTATTGTCAGAACCTGACACATGGCAATCTCTAGCAGTAGAAGCTGAATGTCAGGAGGGATTGTCTGTTTGTCCAGAAGCTAGTACACTGCTCAACTCTCTGGGCAAAATAAATCATCCATCATCATGATCAACACAGACTGGATAATAAAAAAGATGATTTCCTATAATTTTATAATAGTAAGTGATTCTATGTTTAGTTTCTCAGATATGATCCTTATTTGGCAAGGCACTTAAGCACATTCATAACTTCAAGCACAGGGATAGTCTTATTAACTCTAGTAGTACTGTTCATATGCTTAAAGTTATATGCTTAACTGCTTTGCTGAAAAAAGGCTTCAATCTGACAAGCTAAAAAGAATTACAATTCTTGTTCTCAGAGAAGTTTCCTCCATGACTACTTGCTTTCAACTACTTTGCAAGCGAATCTTTCTCTTGTTAAGCATTCAAAAAAGTATTGCTTTTATGATTTATGCAAAACTGGTACAACTTTTAAATAGTCATGGTGGGAGGTGTCTGCTGATCAGTCAAATTATTCGGATGAAAATCAAGTAGTTGATTTGATTTTTTTTTTTTCCAGAACTGAATGAAATTTATTTTTATTCAGTTGATTTTTGCATTGAAACTCTGATCTGGAATGTGGCATGTTTCTCTTTCTTGGTGAATAACCTGATGCAATGATTTTGAATTTAACTGTCAGAAATAGATGCAACTTAGTTTTCTACTGATATTTGTTTTAAAATGTTTTAATTTAGCAAGCAATACTGTTGTATTTACTTATGTCAGTAGGGTCCTAATTTTGTCGTATTTTCACTTAATAATTTGGTGACTATAAAAGAAATGTTGACTTATTTCCTTATTGATATTCGTGTGTGTTAATTAAATAAAAAATTCTCCAGATCATATAATTTTATGGGAGCTCCACCTTCATTTTGTAGGCCTCTGTTGTTGGTTTTTGTTTTTGTTTTGTTTTGTTCTCCATTCGCATCCAATTGAGCTGGAATTTGATTAAAAATACAGTTTCACCTTAGTGTGTGTTAAAAGTCTTATAGGCTGAAATAAAATTATTGTAGTTCTCCTATATAATAGGTACTAATTACTTCAGGTTTCTAAGGGCTTTGACCCTGATTTAAAGCCATTGACTGTCAGTGGGAATCTTCCAGTGATTCTCGTGGACTTTGGATCAGGCCTTTGGAAACAAGTTTATTTTATTTATTTGTTGTTTTAATTATTGACTTGACAATTCATAGAATATACGTGTCAGAGGTTTTTTTAGTCACAGTAATTGATTTTTAACACTTTGAAATTATAAATAAAATCATTGAAAATTCTATTAAAAACACACTCACAAACCGATGAAGCAAATAGGTAAGTATTATCAGCCCGATTTTTTATTTTTTTTTAATTTTATTTATTTATTTATTTTTTTAGGGAACAGACACACAGAGCCTCAGATCATTTTCTCCTGTGGGGAAAAAAATCATTCATCACAGAGTGTGTATGTCTACATTTGGACCTGGGGGTGTGATTGCCAGCTCGAAAAGACGTACTTGTGCTAACTCAGATTGATCTAGCAAGCTAAAAATAGAGTGTAGCTATGGCAGCACAAGTGGCAGGAGGGGCTAGTCCCCCAATTGCTTGTCAGAGACACTGGGTACATAGTGCTAAATTGGCCACTGCTTTCTTCTTATATACTCTTAAGAGGTGATTTCTTAGGCCACAATCTTGCACGCACACACAGAATTCTTGTTTTCCCTAGTGGTTTCTCAAATAACCACCATAATAATACAATAAGCTGGATAAATTCTCTAACGTCAAGCAGTGCTTCATCTGCAATTTTCAGTAACTACGAATGGATTTCAAAAACACTAAAGATAGAATGTGGAAGAGTTTTACATGCTTTCTAATTCTTGCACGTGGAACACCTGATTGTAGAGAACTGGTAAGGAATGCTAAATCAGTGGGAGTTCTGAGTGATGAGGAACTTCAAGATTTTGCTAGAGGAAGAACTTGATTGCATGTTGCATATTTATTAGCACTGCTGAAAATTAAATTCTAAGATGCACATTGGATAGGCAGAATGTAAAAAACAAATCATTTTATTTGTGAGCAAGAAAATTATTGTTGTCCCATCCTACAGCTGTATTCAGTGTGCTGTTTCTTCATGAGTTGGAGAACACAGTATACATAATGATTTTCTGCCTGTTAAACAAAGTGAGGAATAGATTACATTATGTCAACACTTCCCTTGGGGTTTACATCTTTGCTCATATTATAATATAGAGGATCTGATAGTGGATTGATCTGAAAACCGAAGATATTTTCTTTTACATTTTGATTGACCTATAGTATTCTGTCAGGGTAAGCAGAGTTACCATTTTTTTCCTTTGAAGCTTCTCACTGTCCTCTCAACATGTTCATCGCCAGAGAACAAGTGAAGAATCGCTAGCACGGTGAAAAGAGAGTGAACAATCCACAAATACAAAGTATAGTACTGAGGAGAGAGGAAAGGGACAAGGTCAGCTGTGTGTGGCCCAAAAGCTTGTCTCTGACCAACAGAAGTTGGTCCAATAAAAGATTTTACTTCACCCACCTTGTCCGTCTAATATCCTGGGACTGACATGGCTACAACTACACTGCCTACAGAGAGGAAAGTGGCAGAAGGTCATTGCAGAGAGGATTGGAGGAGCTGGAGAAGAGCATGAATTAAGGAAAAGTGATAGAGAAGGCACAAAGGGTAAAAACTCACCTACAGACAGTACTTCTAGATGGCTGATCCAACTCTCCTTGAGTCAGTGGGAGCATTTCCATTTTCTTCACTGGGAGCTGGGTCATGCCATATACTCTCTGCACTGCCTAAAACCACATAAATCTTGCCATAGAAGACTAATTGTGGTCCCATCGAAGTCTATAGCAAAATTCCCATTGAGTTTAGTGGGACCACAATTTGGTCCCAAGGACTTAACTGACACCTAAGACTATCAAAATGCTCGGGCAAGGCCAACATAGGGCATAAACGACAGGGAAAAAATTTAAATAAGGATCAGCAGGGCAGAAATACAGCTTTGCAAACTGTGGTCAGTATGTAATTTCTGAGCACGCATCTTGTTTCGTAAAAGCACACGCTAATTGAGATGGAACTGTTCACGCTTTATATTAAAGTTATCCCCACATTCTTTTTCTTTTTTTTATTATGTGGCTTAGCTTTTATCAGCTGATCTCCTAAAGATCTCCGGGCACTCCTGCTTACAATGCAGGGGTAGCTAAAGGAAGAATCCTCCCCCCACAACTTTGAAGTAGGGTGTGGGAAAACTGGTTAGCTGGGATATGCCACTACTGCATTCCATAGTGATAGCAATGACAACAGTGTGTTTTTGCCAACCCAGAACCATGGTTTTGTAGCCAATGGGCAGTGAATATACTCATTTCACAGACCCACTAACCACACCTTCACCACAATGATGTTTGCCCTCAAATATTTCCCTACATGCTTTCCACAGAAACAGCCTTAATTCCTGACTGCTTCCTATGTAGCATAAGCAGAATTGTCTTGTCTTGGGTTGGGTTGTCTGTGTCTGTAAGATTTCATTCTCAATTACTATTGAAATAGTACATTGCTATAAATTTTTAAGGCTAGAGCTGACCTTATGTGATTTCTAAATTATGTCATGAAGGCCTTTGTGACCAGAAATCGTAACTTTAGCCTTTGGAATATCATTGTGGGTGCCATTAATTTAATTTTGCTATGTAAATTTATGGGCACAGTTACCTACAGGCCCTGGTGCCTTCCCTTCCTTGTCAGTGTAATCTGCATAATTCAAGCCCACTTTTATGTAATTTTCCATATTACTGTGCAGCCTGAAAATTCTACAGTATATGCTGCTCTGATGTTCTGACAAATGTATTGTATCTGTGCATTCAACTAAAAAGAAAATTGCTCCTAAAGAATCCTACACTGGGAAACTTGTTCTCACAAGTAGAGGTCTTATGTAGACTAAGAATCAGGGTCCTTTTATTCCATTAAAATGATAAGGAAAATTATTGAAAGTTAAATTACACAGCGCATATGGATAATTAGGTACAACTGAAGCCTTGTTTATACATACATTGTACTTGCACTGTTCCTGTATGGATACCAGTGCAAGGATTGGGTGTGCAGGGTGAGACTTTCTTATACTGATAATTCTTTGATGAAAATATTGCCAGCCTCTCTCTCTCTCTCTCACACACACAAAAATTACAAGATGGGATGAAAATCATGAGGCTCTAAAAAAAAAAAAAAAAAAGTTGGATTCTTTCTGTTTGCCTTTTGGTTATTGAGGATTGAAAGGTCACACTTTCAAGCTTTTCTCTGCAACTATGAGGGCTAGCAACCTTTTTCTTTTCAATGTGATTGTGACAATCTGAGTTTTCATGTCTCCAGGAGTAGGGGCTTTTAGAAATACACCAAATTGTGAGAGTTGACAATACTGAAAATATTATGTCTATTGTGAAGACAGTGTCATTTCATAGAATATCTCCATTCACCATTGAAATTTTTTTTGTTTTAGCAAGGAGTGAAACTGGAAATATCATAACTAAGCTGTAATTGCAGAGGTTGTTACAGGAAAATTTACAAGCCCCTGTTCTTGTGATATTTCCAAACCTCTTTGCTCTGGAAATGTTCAGAAAAATTTTGGAAAAGCATCTGAATTTTCCCTTTAAAAACAGCTTAACATCATCTTTTATAGAGGCTGGATGAGTGGAGACATGGCATGTATTTTTATCTCAGCATGTTTTGCCAAATGGATCATTTGGGTTGAGTTTTTATTCCTCTTGATTTTTATGGTGTATATCCAAGTAAAATTCATCACTCACAAACCAGACAATGGGACACTGTTCTTCTGTGGCCTTGTGATTGCTAATTCAATTAATGGGTTAGAATGGTGACCCTTTCGTTCTGCTCGAGGGTCCTCAGACATTGCATCCATATAGGGATTGATCTACTGGCATCTCTATCAGCTCTCCTCAGTACTTCTCTCTGTGCTGTAATATGGTGATAAGTATTAAAAAAAATTAAGTTAGGGACTGATCCTTGATTGCTATAAATTGGCATAGTTCCGTGGGAGTCAGTGGAGCTGTACTTATTTTCACCACCTAAAGATCATGGACTGCTTTGCAGGCTCTCTTACCATATATATTCCATGCAGAAATGCTTGGGGGATGGGGGAGAAGTTCCCTGTACAGATCTTGTTCAATAAAGCTATTTTATTCTCAATGACCATAAATAAAAGCATGAATTTTATATAGACCTATTACAATGGCAATACACAAACATCATATTTGGTTTATATTAGAGATTTGTCTTTATTCTGAACAAACTGCCTTCAACATTTTATTCAAATAGAAGAGCTATGTTTTAGTTACATGTGTGTTTGTGTGCGTGTGTGTGTACACAAATGCATTGGAAACCAGAAAACTGTTTGCTTTGCTCTCCAGCTTTTTGGCTAAGTTAAATATATTCTGTATTTTATTTCAACTGCTTGAGCTCTGCACAAATACTCGGGACCAAATTATAAACCCAGTGAGGCCAGAGTTCATAATGGAAATGCTGACTAAAGACTTTACTGTAGGGCTGTAAATGTTTCCATTACAATATCAGGCTGCTTAAAATGAGTTTCGAATTACATTTTGAATGTAACTTTATTCATATGCCAATAGTTTTGCTGACAGTTATATGCAGGAAGGAATAAAATCCTAGCAACCTGTGAGGTCACATTACTTTACAGGTTCACCTGGCAACACATAATATCTTTGATAACTTTGCACTTTAGAACTTGGTAGCAGCAGTCTATAGATTTTTTTTTTTTTTTGTCTCTCCCAAATGAGGAGGAAGCATTAATAATGTGCTAGAGGGAGCTTATTTGTTTTTAAGATTTCAGAGGGGGTTATAATACAGTGGTAGGTTTTTTTTTTTTTTCTTTTAAAAACATCCTTAGGTTGCTGCTTGAATTCCTGGGTACATGGAGAAAAAAAACACTGTTTATTTCATGGTAGTGATACATATTCTTCTGCTACCTAGTGCTATTCTTTCAATACTGTTTGGACTATTAAACATAGGTCTGACCCAGTATGGCAGTTCTTATGTCTAGTCTGTCCAGCCCAATATCTGTCTCCAGGAGTGGGCAGTACCAGAGCTTCAGTGGGAGTGTGCAGAATTGGGCAATTTTGGAGAGATTCACCCCTTTCTTCCCCTCCCAGCTTTTGGAGTCAGAGGTTTAGGGGTATCCTTATCCATCTTGGCTGATAGCCATTGATGGGTCTTGTCATAAATATAAAGGAAACTGTATACAGAACTATAAAATTCCTCCTGGCCAGAGGCAAAAGCCCTTCACCTGTAAAGGGTTAAGAAGCTAAGATAACCTCGCTGGCACTTGAGCAAAATGACCAATGAGACGACAAGATGCTTTCAAAGCTGGGGCGGGGGAAACAAAGGGTCTGTCTGTCTGTGTGATGCTCTTGCTGGGAACAGATCAGGAATGCTCTTCAGAACTCCTGTAAAAAGTTAGTAAATAATCTAGCTATAAATGCGTTAGATTTTCTTTTGTTTAATGGCTGGTAAAATAGCTGTGCTGAATGGAATGTATATTCTTGTTTTTACGTCTTTTTGTAACTTAAGGTTTTGCCTAGAGGGATTCTCTGTTTTGAATCTGATTACCCTGTAAGGTATTTACCATCCTGATTTTACAGAGGTGATTTTTTTACTTTTTCTTTTCTTTTAGGAACCTTATTGTTTTTTCATTGTTCTTAAGATCCAAGGGTTTGGGTCTGTGCTCACCTATTCAAATTGGTGAGGATTTTTATCAAGCCTTCCCCAGGAAAGGGGGGGTAGGGCTTGGGGGGATTTTTTTTGGGGGGGAAGACGTCTCCAAGTGGGCTCTTTCCCTGTTCTTTGTTTAATACGCTTGGTGGTGGCCGCATAGGGTTCAAGGACAAGGCAAAGTTTGTATCTTGGGGAATTTTTTAACCTAAGCTGGTAAGAATAAGCTTAGGGGGTCTTTCATGCAGGTCCCCACATCTGTACCCTAGAATTCAGAGGGGAAAGGAACCTTGACAGGTATCTACTCCATTAACTTATCTAGTTCTCTTTTGAACCCAGTATACTTTCAACTATCACAAAATCCCATGGCAATGAGTTCCACGGGTTAATTCTGTGTGGTGTTAAAGTACTTCTTGTTTGTATTTCACCTGCTGCCTATTCATTTCATTGCCATTCCATACCTTTGATCATCTTTGATGCCCTTTTCTCAACCTTTACCAGTTCTTCTACCACCTTTTTCAGATGAGGTGACCAGAACTGGAGAGCACACCATGGATTTGTATAGTGGCATTATGATATTTTCTATCTTTAGCCTAATAGTTCCTAACACATCTGAGCATGATTGATTGCTGCTGTGCATTGAGCTGAAGTTTTCCCAGAACTATCCATGGTGACTCCAAGTTCTCTTTCTTGAATGGTAACAGCTATTTTAGAATCCATCAGTATATACGTGTAGTTGGGATTCTTTTTTTCTAATGTGCATTACTTTTCAGTTATCAGTTTTGAATTTCATCTGCCATTTTGTTGCCCAGTCACCAAAAGGTAACAAAAGAAGCTGATTAAGATTCATATCGGATATGCTTTGACTGTTTATGCTTTTAGCAAGCTATCTTAAAAGATAGAATAAAGGCTAAATGAGGCTAAATATTTAGAAATAAAAGTCTCATTCCATTAACGTCAGTGGGAATTTTGCCATTGATTTCATTGAGACCCTAAGGTGAAATTTGGCATCTAATTAAACTATGGGCAACACTCCCAAATGTGGATGTCTAAACCTATGCATTTAAATGTATCTTTAGCCATCCAAATAAGAAGAGGCCTGATTTTCAGAGGTGCTAGCTTCACCCTTTATTAAATCAGGTGTGTCCCTTATTTGAAAGGCAGTATGATCAACTGGCAGTACTGTTTCAGACCCTAATTCAGCAAAGTGCTTAAGCAAGCCAATCCCAAAAGTGAGACTACTCATGGACTTAAAGTTTGGCATGTCCTTAAGCACCTTACTGAATTGGGGCTGGAAAGCAGAATGTGATTGTACATTTCTTCTAAGTGGGCATCCCTGGTTTCAAAACAGAATACAAAAAATAGCATTTTTTATTGTTTTCAAAGTAACAGGCAAGGTTATAATTAATAGTAAGCAATTTATAAGAGAATAGAACAAAAATAATAGGTACTGCATTCCCTCAAACTATTTTTTCCCTTTTCCATAAGAATAAGTAAACTTTCTCTTTGTTTGGAACCAAAACCGTAAAACATGATTTTCAGACACCACCCATTTTTACCATCCTCTAAGCTCGGATCTATAGGAATGCAGAATCTATAAAATGTAGGAAGAAAACAGATTTAATTTAATTCTGTGTAAACCATCTGCTCCATCTGTCAGTCAGAATATAATGTACTATCGTTCCACAGAAAAGTGTAAAAAGGAAAATATGGTCTAGAAAATTACATTAAACTGTTGCACTAAGGGTGAAATTCACTGTGTCTTCTTAAACCTGGGTAATAAGGCTTTATGTGGATAAAAGTGAAAGGCTTTTTAAGGCCATTTTTATACTGGCAAACTTAGTGGCAAAGCTGTACCAATAATTAAACCACCCCTAATGAACAGTGGTAGCTACATCAGCAAGAGAGCATCTCCTGCAGACGTAGCGCTTTCCATACCGGCGCTTTTGTCGGTGCAATTTATGTTGCTCAGAGGGGTATTTTTTCACACCCTTGAGCAACTTAAGTCATACCAACAAAAGTGCTAATGTAGGCATAGCCTTAGGTAGCTGGAATCTACTTCCAAACCTGGGGCCATCATTTCGCGCCTTTTTTCCATCCGGATGCCATACTGCTTGCAGCAGACTGTGCAGTAGGACTGCTAACTGTTGTCATCCACCACTTCCGCTGCAACTCTGCTCTGTTGCTATTGTCTCAATAGCAAATTTCTCCATGTTGTGTGTCATGGGCTCCCGGGTACGTGTGTTCTTCCTCGGGAAATGTGCGTGGTGCTAACTGTCGTCCTCCACTGCTTCCGCTGCAACTCTGGTCTCCTGCTCTCATGAATCCACCTCGCAGGTCCTCTCATTATTATCTATAAATATCTATTCTCGTGGCATCCGTCGTCAGCCACTGCAACTCTGCTCTCCTGCAGACGCCATACCATGGCAAGCATGGAGCCCCCTCAGCTCACCGCGGCAGTTACGAGCATTGTAAACACCTCGCACTTTATCGTGCAGTATGTGCAGAACCAGAACCCGCAAAAGCAGGCAAGGCGGTGCTGGCAGTGTGGTGATGAGGATATGGACACAGACTTCTCTCAAAGTACGGGCCCCAGCAATTTGGACATCCTGGTGGCAATGGGGCAGGCTCATGCCATGGAACACTGATTCTGGGCCCGGGAAACAAGCACAGACTGATTGGATCGCATAGTGTTGCAGGTCTGGGATGATTTCCAGTGGCTGCGAAACTTTTGGATGCATGGAACTTTGTAACTTGCTTTCCTCTGCCCTGAAGTGCAAGAATACCAAGATAAGAGCAGCCCTCACAGCTCACAAATGAGTGGCGATAGCCCTCTGGAAGCTTGCAGTGCCAGACAGCTACCGGTCAGTCGGGAATCAATTTGGAGTGGGCAAATCTACTGTGGGGGCTGCTGTGATCCAAGTAGCCAACGCAATCACTGAGCTGCTGCTCTCAAGGGTAGTGGCTCTGGAAAATGTGCAGGTCATAGTGGATAGCTTTGCTGCAATGGGATTCCCTAACTGTGGTGGGACGATAGGGATATGCATTCTGTCTATCTTGGGACCGGAGCACCTTGGCAGCCAGTATATAAACCGCAAGGGGTACTTTTCAATGGTGCTGCAAGTACTGGTGGATTGCAAGGGACATTTCACCAACATCAACGTGGGATGGTCGGGAAAGGTACATGACAATCGCATCTTCAGGAACTCTGGTCTGTTTAAACAGCTGCAGGAAGGGACTTACTTCCCAGACCAGAAAATAACTGTTGGGAATGTTGAAATGCCTATAGATATCCTTGGGGATCCAGCCTACCCCTTAATGCCAGGGCTCATGAAGCCATACACAGGCACCCTGGACAGTAGTAAGGAGCTGTTGAACTATACGGTGAGCAAGTGCAGAATGGTGGCAAAATGTGTATTTGGATGTTTAAAAGCGTGCTGGTGCAGTTTACTGACTCGGTTAGACCACAGTGAAACCAATATTTCCATTGTTATTGCTACTTGCTGTGTGCTCTATGATATCTGTGAGAGTAAGGGGGAGAAGCTTATGGCGGGGTGGGAAGTTGAGGCAAATTGCCTGGCCGCTGATTACAAGCAGCGAGACACCAGGGCAGTTAGAGTGCAGCAGGGCGTGCTGCGCATCAGAGAAGCTTTGAAAACCAGTTTCATGACTGGCCAGGCTATGGTGTGAGAGTTCTGTCTGTTTGTTTGTTTCTCCTTGATGAAAACTCGCCCCCTTCGTTCACTCTACTTCCCTGTAAGCCAACCGCCCTCCCGCCTTCGATCACTGCTTGCAGAGGCAATAAAGTCATTGTTGTTTCAAAACCATGCATTCTTTATTAATTCATCATACAAATAGGGGGATAGCTGCCAAGGTAGCCCGGGAGGGGTGGGGAGGAGGGAAGCACCGGGTGGGCTGGTGGAGAAGGGAAAGACAAGGCCATACTGCACTTCAAAAACTTACTGAATGTCAGCCTTCTGTTGCTTGGGCAGTCCTCTGGGGTGGAGTGGTTGGGTGCCTGGAGTGCCCCCACTCTCGTTCTTGGGCATCTGGGTGAGAAGGCTATGGAACTTGGGGAGGAGGGCGGGTGGTTACACAGGGGCTGCAGCAGTGGTTTGTGCTCCTGCTGCCTTTTCTGCAGCTCCACTGGATGCCAGAGCATATCAGTTTGATCCCCCAGTAGCCACAGCATTGCATCCTGCCTCCTCTCATCGTGCTGCTGACACCTCTCCTCTTGCTCCCGCAGCCTCATCTTGCTCGTCCTTGCGTTCGTTTTCTGCTTTCCTGGACTCTGCCATTGTTTGTCTCCATGCATTCTGCTGAGCTCTTTCACTGCGGGAGGACTGCATGTGCTCAGAGAACATTTTATCGTGAGTGTGTTTTTTCTGCTTTATCTGCTCTAGCCTCTGGGACGGAGATGATAGGGGGCATTGAAACATTTGCACTGTGGGAGGGAAAAAAAGGGAGAGTAGTATTTAAAAAGACACATGTTAGAGAACAATGGGTAGACTCTTTCATGGTGAACCAAGCTGTTAACATTACATAGCTGTTAACATTACATGTGCTTTCAGTACAAGGTCGCATTTTGCCTCTTATATTGAGGGCCTGCCCGTTTGGTATGAGAGATCACACGTGCAGGGCTGGGCAACAGATTTCTGCTTGCAGGCAGCTATGGTAAGCCAGTCTTTTGGCTTCTTCAATCTTCATAATGTGGGAATGCTTTCAAATAGCAGCACCCTCCTTTCCCATACGAAGCATCCATTGGGTTGGCCACTTAAAAGGAGGGGCTGCGTCTTTTGGGTTAACGTGCAGCACAAACCCAACTACCCCCCCCGCCCCCCCAATTCTCTGGGATGATCACTTCACCCCTCCTCCCACTGTGTGACTTATCCAGGAAGATCCCTGCCAGCCAAACGCTAACAGCTCAGCGTGAACGCAACCCCTCCCGCACTGTATGGCTAAAAGCGGGGATGATTTCTTTTTAGCCACAGGCAAACAGCCCAGCAGGAACAGCCACCTCTGAATGTCCCCTTAATACTGTCCCTGAAGGATTTCCGCTCCATCCCCAGACACGTTAACAGACTTTTCTAGTAGTTG
The DNA here is from genome assembly GCF_965152235.1 of Eretmochelys imbricata. Taxonomy (NCBI): domain Eukaryota; kingdom Metazoa; phylum Chordata; order Testudines; family Cheloniidae; genus Eretmochelys; species Eretmochelys imbricata. Next base: position 40,924,693 of record NC_135575.1, on the reverse strand, counting down.
GAAAATGGAACTACTAGCCGCAAATGCATCCCAAGTCTTCAGGGCAAATTAATCATTAAACACGCTTGCTTTTAAACCATGTATTATATTTACAAAGGTACAATCACTAGAGGTGCTTTCTCCAGCTTCGTGGTCCAGGAGCCTGCCTTGGGAGGGTATTGGCTCCAGGGTGATAAACAGTTCCTGGCTATTGGGGAGAATGTTTTCTCCGCTTGCCTGTTGTGCGCAAGCCTCCTCCTCATTTTCCTTATCCCCAAAATCCTCATTCCTGTTGTGTGAGACTTCCCCTTTATGGGTGTCCACAGACAGGGGTGGAGTAGTGGTAGGGGCACCCCTTAGAATTGCATGCAACTCATCACAGAAGCGGCATGTCTGGGGCCCTGACCCGGAGCGGCCGTTTGCCTCTTTGGTTTTTTGGTAGGCTTGCCTTAGCTCCTTAATTTTCACATGGCACTGCTGTGGGTCCCTGTTATAGCCTCTGTCCATCATGCCCTAGGAGATTTTTTTCAAAAATATTGGCATTTCATCTTTTGGAATGGAGTTCTGATAGCGCGGATTCATATCCCCATACAGTAATCAGATCCAGTACCTCCCGTTCAGTCCATGCTGGAGCTCTTTTGCGATTCTGGGACTGCATGGTCACCTGTGCTGATGAGCTCGCCACGCTGGTCAAACAGGAAATGGGCTCCCAAGTCATGAGTAGATCTTTTTTCTAAAAGATATGCTCTTTGAATTATTTTGGGGAAATTTCATGGCCTGAGTTATACAGGAGGTTAGAGGTTGGAATCTGTGAATACATCTATTTCTGTTGTAGCTCTTTGGGATAGGAATAATATGTATTACCACTGTCATGAATGAGCTAGTAGCTGAGAAATCTAGTGAAGAAGAAACTAGAGATATACCAAACAGTTAAGAAATAATTTAATTACCTATTAAAATAGTATATAGATCCTTGTTTGTTTCACATTTGATGAAGACCCAAATTGAGAACCCTTTCTGAGGTACCTATAACCTTCTCTGATGCTCTTCTGATTTTCCTGCTATACTCTGATTTATACAATGCTCCTTTAGCTGTTTCAATCCTTAATTTGTCATATTTTTCTTCTTCTTACCCTCTTTGTTCTGTCATGTTTGTTTCTCTTTCAACTTCCTCTTTACTCCAGTGGCCATGCCTCTGAATGGATCTTCAAACTGGGCTTCAGAAGTATCATTTCAGTATGGTTTGCATGTTCGTCCGTTTCAGCGATGCTCAGAAATGGCCTATTACTAATATCCGCTTTCCTACGGTACTTGCGTATAAGAACCCCTGATTTGAACCATCAAACCTTTTTTGCTGCACCCCCCCCCCCCTTAAAAATATTTCAGGCTGTGATGACCCCCCCCCTTTAAAAAGGTGATAGCAAATTATTGTGCCTACTCACGGTATTGCTACCAATACTTCTGCGTTACTGGTGGTGGTGGCACCGCCTTCAGAGCCTGGTGAGCAAGGAGCGTTGGCTCCAGCTCTCCCTTGCTCCAGCAATAATTTTTTGATCTTGTGACTCCACTACAATAGCCGTGTGACCCTCTTTTTGGTCGGGACCCCCGGTTTGAGAAATGCTGATTCAAATAATAAGGAATATTATTTTAACTTTAACTACCTAGTTATCCAAATCTGTCTCATCTTTACAAGGGTACTCAACAAAATAATTATTTAAAGTACCCCTCTTCCTTCACGAACAAGAAGGGAAAAGAGGCTGACTTCTAACAAGGTTGCTATCTATCTATCTATCTATCTATCTATCTATCTATATATATATATATAATACTCTCTCACTTTAGTGGACATCATTTTTGCTTGTGATATCCTAGCACTCAAAAATTTTTGCTCCTTCATTTCTCCTTTCTGGTGTATGTTCCATGCTTAAATGCCACTAGTATAGGCAGCAGCATTTGTAAAACATAAGAGGTACACGTTCCTTGAGGTGACAGCATTACAGACCATAGGCATGATCATAAAAATGAAAATCATATTGAACGGTTTAAATCCTGCCCTGATTTACCCAGCAAAATCCTGCACTCAAGTCATGGCCTATGGTGACAATAAGCAGAATTTGAATTATGGATCATCCAAAAAGGATAGTTTTTTACTGTCGCTTTAATTTAATTTAGTACATGTTTTTGGGGTGGCAGGGTGATTGGTGGTTGCAGCCCATAGAAGGTCACTAGTAAGAATTTTTTTCTGTCCACTTACCTTGCTTTCCAACATATTTCTAACACTTTTTTACACTTAGTTATGTTGCGGTAGCACCCAGAAACCCTAACAAGGAATGGGACTGATTGTGCTAGGTGCTGTACAAACATGTTCAAATACATCGTCCCTGCCAAAAGAGAATCTAAAAAGAAAAATGTCACATGAAGGCTGGGGGAAGAGGATACAATCAAACATATACAATGTTTGCGCATTTTAAAAAAATATTGTAAACAGACAGTAATCATCTGCTACCTCCCTCTGCACTTCAGGCTTACAATCTTTAATGGGCAGATTTAAAAAAAAAAGTTTGTTTTTGCAGGTGTGGGGTCAGAGATAAATCATTGGATTTGAAGCGGGGAAGTAGTAATTTTAAGGACCAATTCAGAGAGAGCATTTCAGGGAATCTGATTTGAAACAAACATCAATATTCTTATCTACTAATACAGGAAACAAACCTATCCTAATTAGTGCAGTAATTGGAGATTATGTCTACATATGCAGATGCTTTATCTCTGTAGGAAAAGTGGTGAAATCTGTGCTTAAGCTAAGGTTAAGGGTATGATGAGACAGTCTGGGCATGGTTATGACTGGGAAAAATCAAGCAGCAATCTCTGTCCTGACCAACATCAACCTTCTGACCTAGGGGCTGAATTTAGAATACTAATCAAGGGATTGATATCAAAACTCTCTACTTTATTAACATTAGGGTCAGTCCAGTGATTAGAAGGAAGTGGATGGTTCCTTATCCACTTTGTAACAGAAGCTTGGTCAACTCTAATTAAGCCAGGCAATTGTAGTTTCAAATCTAAATACAGAAGTATCAATTTATAAAGTTACAATTTACATCTGTTGTTTTAAAAATATTTCTTAACATTTTAAAATAAGCAGGAGTTTGTTTCAGTTAAAATGAAGAGTAAATCTTGTGTTAGTCACTTTGGTAAGACTGCTTATATGTATTAAGACAGCAGGCTTTGGTCCATTTACTTTAGTTATTGGTCTAGATATGCCACTTGGATTCCAAAAGATGACCTTGAATCAGTCAGGTTCAGAGCAGAGGGTGTGCAAGCTGCCTATAATTCCAGCATCTCTGAGGAGCCAAAAGCTAGTCTGCACAGGCTCCAGAATGAGAGATTGACCCACATGGGTTGTGGGAGGCTAGGTAAGCAATGTGCTGCAGCTTTAGCAGAATATCCCCTGGAATCTTTCACTGGTGGGGCTTCTTTAGAGTGCCTCCTCCCAACAGAACACATGGTGAGATTTGGAGGAATGCATTATTCATTCATTCATTCACTTTCAGTGACTTGTATGCAAGTCCCCACAAACATGTACAGGTTTTCCCTTGGATCTCCCACTGCTTTTCATTAGACTGCAGTGTGTCTAGGTATGATAATGTAGCTAGAACTCAAATCCACTGGAGTAAACATAGCTAATTTTTGCAGTCCACAAAATTCATTGCCATTGAGTCCCGAATTTGGGGCACAAATATGTTTCAAGATTTTTTTTTAAATGTTTCTAGCCATTTCCCTCCAAAGAGAGCTTGGAAATAGAAATAGTAAAGTACCCATTTGTCACTGCTTCTTCCAAAAAGATCATAGGTTACTAATAGTCCATCCCCTGGCCCTACAGCTATTAAGAACTACTACCCTTTGGACCCGTGAAACTCCCTTTCCACAAGTTCATGATGAGACACCTGTGATAAATTTCCACCAATTGCCACTATTGGTGCTAGCACTTCTGCAAACATTTTAGGTAAATTCTAATAACTGAACCAACTATTCCACTCTACTGAGAAACAACAGTCTCATTTTACAAATGGGAAAGGTGGGTAGCATGAAAGGCATCTTGGTTTAGTGGACTAAGTATCAGAGAGGCTCTACCTGGACTTGAACATTGACCTGTTGGTAATTTAATCATTGGTATTGCATCAGGATAAGTTAAAAAAAACACTGTGCCATTGATACGATAGCCATTCACTTTCAGTGCATTTTCCCCTCCCCGCCATTTCAGTCATATATAATAATCTGGGTAACTTTCCCACAATTTCTAGAACAGCTTCCTGAAGCAGTAGTTTGTGGGAGATGTCTTCTGAAAATGCAAAAGGACTTCAAATTTCCATAAGTTCTTAGGAACAGATTTTGAAGTATTTTCTCAAAATGAAGCTAGAATGAATGATCAGAGCTTTCTCTTTATTTAATTAGATGTTTTCTGCTGGAGCTCTTGGGGTGTCTTAAGCAACTTAAGAAAAGCAGTGGAAGGTGATAAATCTTATTAGTAATAAACCAATAAGGTTTATCTGATGGTCCCATTCTCTGGCTTTTCATAAGGCAGTGCCTGTGAAAAGCTAGAGTATGGGACCATCAAATAACTTATTTATTATAACAAGGTTCGTTCCCTTCTTATCTCAGGAGGAATAACATCAATGCACTAGTTCAAGATGATGTATTCTTAAAACCTAAATGTTTGGCCATTTTGGCCAATGTCTATCTTCTGCAAAAACCTATAAGTTTAAAGTAACATCTGGTAATAATTGTGTTTAACAGATAAAGGACATCTACTTTTGTAAAGAATATTTTAAATTATTTTTCCAATATCACATTTTTTCAATGTTTATAAAGAACCTTTTCCCAAAGTATGTTAATTTAGAACATTACTATAATATACTGCAAGATGAAACCTTTTGTGAGCACCAGTCCTCTATAACAGGTATAAGAAAAGGCTCAGCAAACATTGCTTTCATCTCTGGAGTTTAAGACAAGATCAGTGTTGTGTCCTCCTTACCCTCTAGGTCTCATCCCATAGCTTTTTTTGTAAGAATACAGAAACAGGTTGTGGGATTTTTCTTTTGACAGTAAGGATATTCTGTTGCCCTTCATCGTAACACCAGTAGTGCTGAAAATATATTTAAAAGAGGCGCTACTTGTAGGACAGCTGAGATGAAAGACCATCCTAGAAAAGGTGTCCTGGTCTTAGATTTATCTCCCCAGTAAATCAATGGGTTATTACTGATACCTACAGATGCTTTTGAGAAAAGAGCCATTTACCATAATTGCCAGACTTCTAAGTTTTACATCCTCATTCTTGAAGATCCTCACCCTGTAAAAGAGAAGGGTCTCTTATGGGCATTCAGATGTGTTGTCAGAGACCCTGCATCAAGTTGTGTGAAATCTAGGTTTTATAATGCTCTTGACACAAAGTACTGAGGTTTTGAGGGATGTTGATAGTTTCAGGAGGCATGTATATGAAAATGATGGCCAGGGTGCAGTATGGATCTTGAAATCTATTGTCTGAGCACCTCCATTAGTCCATCTGACAATTTGTTAGATGAAGTACTCTAATTTCTACCATTCTGAATATCTGTTTAGTCTTCCTTTTTCCTTTTTAAAAAATTTGCATTTATTTATTTAATTTTCTTAGTAAACTAAAGAACTGTTTTCAAATGGAAGACTAACAGGAAAACACGTTCTACCAAAAGAAGAATAGCAGGCTATGCAATGAATTACAAGACAAGAAGACAGGATCTTTAAATGATGCAAATGTGAATCAATAAACATCATAGTATGTATAATACATTGATCTGGCAAGACCTACTTATGCATTGTAAGAAATTGTCTGAATTTTCAACACACATTTACAGAAAGTAACCATGATACCTGAAACTCCTGAAAGAATGTCTTGAAAAGTGTCCAACTTAATTCATTTAGCCATCATTAATTTATCTATTACTATAAAACCGTTCCTATACTCAGTAGTCATAATTAAGCTAAGATTTTGTCATGGATATTTTTAGTCAAAGTTAAACAGGTCACAGGCTTCGGTGAATTTTTCTTTATCGCCCGTGATCTCTCCCTGATTTTTTTTTTTACTAAAAATATCCATTATAAAATGGGAAGGGCCTGGGCAGTTGCAGGGTAGCTGGGAGTTCTGGGGCCCCCACCACCCACGGTGCGGAGCTGAGTGAATCCCCCTGCTGTCTCCATCACTAGGACAAAATACTTACCCTCAAGTGTGAAGTTAGCCTGAGAAGATTAAATGAGCAAATTTGGTATAGGACCAGTGAGACCTAATAAACTTGGAACCTCTCACTGTTGTGTCTAAAGTCATTTTTTCATTGTACTGCACTTGAAAGGAAAAAGAACTGTTGACAAAATTTTTACTAAGGTGTATTTAAAGAATAGGATTCCATTTGCTCACACAAATCAATCGTCCATAGCTAAAACAGCAAATTAATTAACAGGGCAAGAGGAGAGGGATTTCCCAACCTTTCCCACCCTACCCTGATAGAGCTAACTCTTTTCTGAATGTTGCCAAGAATAGCTTTTCTCCCTACTTCTTAAAGATCATTCTGACAGAACGTGCTGTTGGAATGCACCATCTTGCAAGCTATATTGCACAAAATTGCCCATGTATGGATGCTCCTGGGATCCATGCTACAGTTTTATCTTGGATGTATGTGTGTGGGGAATTTATTCATCTGAAGCCCCCCCAAAGAAGACATAACTCTGCATATATGCTAAACAAAAGGGACCGTTTTGCACTTAGTAGAATATCCATGCTTTACACAGAGCAAGTATTTATGCAACTACTATGACCACTAATAAATACTACAAAATTACTAACAGAACAAAAACATTTTACTCAAACATCCTTTACAAAATATAGAAACATTAGCTATTCAATATAAAAACATCCTAATTAACAGGGTACCTTGGAAGCTGTAATTTGAACTGGTGTGATGTTAATGCAAAATCCCACTGAGCCATTAACATCAGGGGCCTCTGTCCTCACATCAGGTCTGTAAGCTGGAGATACTAAGCAGTGACCCCAGAGGCCTGCTAACCTAAACTGAGAAACCCCAGAAACCTGTATGTAGGCATCTGGTCAGCAAGGTAGAGCATCTGAGTTAGTGACATCAGGCAAACCTGTCCCTTGACATCAGCCTACCAAGAGATGTGTTGAGCCTGAATTTTGACGTCAGCTTAGCAAACTAGAGCTGCAAAAACATGATCAGAGAACTGTTCCTTTCCATTAAACCAATAAGCCAGAGTCTAAGCAAGCAATCTCAAAGAAGCTCCAGATCTAACATCAGACTAGCAACTTAGATGTGCTGAGCTAGTAGCCCTCAAATGCTCATGACTTGATATTAGATAAAGAAAATAGAGCTGTTGAGGTGTTAAAGTTAGGGTTGCACAGAGAAGGTTCTCACACGTTCTACAACTGTCCCCCTATGCCCATGGGTTACATTCTGTTGCCCAAATCAGGGCTGAAGAAGACCCAATATGAAATAGAACCCATCCAGGTTTTGTGTGTGTGTATGAAGGCAGGGAGAGAAAGAATTGCTATAGAATGGTTCTTTAGCCACTTTGCAGTCTGTGAGTATTCTTTTGTTGTCCTGTCTCCAGCCTCTACAGATCTCCATATTGCAAAACATTGAAAAAATCCTGTTCATTTATATGTGTCCTAGGTAAAAGATTTGGCCCCAGGAAATTTTTTTTTAAACTGGTCCACAGGCCAGTCAGGACCTCTCTCACTGGTGTAAATTCTGCTTAAAGGAGGTAGGAAATTCCATTGCTGCATGGAACCAGTAGCAACTGCTGTGGGAGAAGGGGAAAGGTAGAGAATTTACTTTCTCCACTCACTCCAGCTGATATGAAACTCCCTGGCATGCAGACTTAACATATGTATATTATAAATATGATGTGATAAGTGTTTTTAATGAGTAAAGGAATAATGACTTTTACCGTATAGAAAAGATATTGCAGTTACATGTATGCTATTTATAGATACCGGGAAGATTGAATTGTAATGATAAAAAGACGGTCTCTTTAGAAGCTCGTGTGTGTGTGTGTGTGTGCGTGCCCACACACACAGTCTGTAGCACATCACACATCTGTAGCTTCCACAAATCAAGCATCCATAATGGCCTCTTCTGGAAAGCTATGGATGTTTTCTTCTGGACAGGGCGTGTCCTGTAAAAACTAACCCTTCCCATTACACCATTTCTCATGTAGTCAGAGAACAGCAGAAATCAACTGAATTAGTATAGACACATGAATGAAGCCTTTTACCCCTTATTATTAATTCATCAACATGTCTGTTACTGAAACCCGAATCTCCTGTTTTTCAAATTTCCAGCATGTATTAATCTCTGATTTTTCCCCAAGAGGTGATTCAGCACAAAAGCATCCTCTCCACCTCCAAATAAAAATTTAGCCTAATGTATGAAGTCTAAGTTCCCAACTATATTGAATATAGCTGTCTATTTGGAAAAGAGGAGAGAAGAAACCTTCAAAGTTCTTTCACTTCTATATCTGCTTAAAAAAGAAATCCTTAGTAAGAGCACCAGTGGTGCCAGAGATCTTGTGGCAGCATTATCAGTCTGGTGAGCAACAGTGCCTGGATATATATTCTGTTGCAGCTTTCTGTCTTGTCATTACTATGTACTGTTTGCTTCCCTTAATCTGCAGTAAGGGAGAGAAGCGCAGTGATAAATGCTATGTGCTGACAACAATACAGTACTCTTAAGTCAGGGGCATAAGTTATACATTTGCCAGAGAGAGAGAGTCTTCGTATACTGTACAATGCCATGCTCTTTGTGCAGGTCCATGATGTTCAATAAATAAGAAGCTGAATGTTCTTATTTGGAGACATAAACTTAGTATGTTGCACCTATGCAAAGAGCAAATTAATTTTTGAAAAATTGGGCTCTTAAATTGTATCATGTATAACCATTCTTATCATCTTAGTTCATCCATCCAGATAAAATGGTACCCATTTCCTCTTTAAATGTCAAATATGTAATATATATTTTGAAATAGAAAGGATACCTTAGGGTACATGCTAATGTACTCCGTTCAATTACATTTATGATTATGACCTTTATTCAAACAATAATTTAATGTTTTAATTAAATCTGCAACCATTTCTACAAGATGTCCTTCATTCCTCTGTACTCTAATTTAATGAAGTAATTTTCAATCACAATCAGCAATATCTAACTATCAATTTTAATACTCTTTTTTTCTGTAGTCTAAGCTGATATTTTATGTTTTAAAACAAACTTTGTATTTCTGTGGCAAGAAATAATTCAGTCTTTTACTGTAATTGAATAATATACATTTTATATTGCATCACTCAAATCTGAAGATGTGGCATATTAAACATTCCCCAGGAATAGCTCCAATATTATGTAAAAAACCACTACCACCTTATTTCAAATTTCCTAACAGGTAGGAAAAGGAAACCCCTTGCTAAATACTATGTTTCTATTGCTTTCATTATTAAGTTAGGATGCAAATTACTGATCTCAGTTATTACAGATTTAATATTTTAAACATGTTTAAAAATGCATGCACAGAAAAAATCAAATGACATGTAAAATTAGTAAATATTTGAACAACCCTTTGACAATATTTTGATATTTCTTTCCAGAGATTTTTATGAAAGGAGTGAATTATACAGTGCAAAAGTCTTCTGTAAATGGAGAACAGGAAAACAGTGAGAAAAACATGCTTCCTCTCCACCTTTAGCCAACTTATATTATTATATTTTTGGAGCCTGATCCCGTTCCCTAATGAAGTCAATAGCAAGTCACCAATAGACTTCAGTGTGATTGGGACTGGGACTTAATGAGCTATAGTAGCAGTTGTAAAATCTCTTTAAAGTGTGGAACACCCTGTGTGGCATCTACAATACATTCTTGGGTGCGCTAGACTGGCTTTTCGTATTTTTATACAAGTTACTTCCACATTCATGCATCAGGGCTGGCCTTACCATGAGGCAAACTGAGGCGGCCACCTCAGGTGCCAGACTGTGGGGGGACGCCACAGTGACCCAGAGTGTAGAAAATTGTGTCTGCTGCTGATGCATATGTATTCTCTCTACTCTAGATGCCGAGAGATTGTGGAGTGCTGTGCTGGAGGAAGGAGGGCACAAGAGACATAACAGGCAGGCAGGAGAAAAGGTGAGAGGGAATAACAGCAGCAGGAGCTGCAGGGAGAGAGAGGAGGAGGAGCCTCTTATGTACCTCTCTAGCATCCCCAGGAGCTTGGATTGATTAACACCAGCTTCTCAAGGAGCTTCCTGTTTCTTGCTGTTTCCCTGAACCCACTTGAGGAGAACAGGCAGTCGACTGAAGTAGTAGGAGCCAGTTAGGCCCTTAAGACGCTGATCTCTTCCCTCACTCAGGCCCTGCTACCACTATAACTGGCACAGAACAGCAGTCATGAGTGAAAGAAGAAAACGCCCTTCTGGAGTAGCATTCAGAAAAAGAAAGCAACCAAAGGAAGCTTTTCTATCTAAGCAAGAAGGAGGTCTCCTGAGATACATAGACACAAGTGGGTTGGATATAGCCTTGATTTTTGCATGACACTCCTACTGAGTTCAATGAGAGTTCTGCTTATGAAACAAGGATACAATTTGACTGTATGTAACTGTAAGGGATTGTGGCCTACCTTAGAGTGCTCTCTTCTGGCTGGACCTAGGCTTGTGCCTGCAGAGCCAGCCCCCTCCCTGGGAAAATCTTGCCTACGGCCTTTTCACAGAATACAGGGAGGGTAGTTTCTGGTCAGATGAATTGCTGTGGATTTCGTTTCAAGACTTAACAAAAACCAGGATCAACACTTCATAACCTTTCCCTGCAAAGTCTGTATAGGTTAAGTTCCTTTCTTCAAGTCTTTCCATCATGCCATGAGTTCATCAACCAAAGTTCCTGTCTCTTACCTCAGAGCCTTTTTTATGATAACAGGACATTCCCCAGTCTCCTTTTGTCCAACAGCCTCAGGTAGGTTTTGTAGCCCTCCTCTTCCATTTCCTGCTGCTCCTTTTATAAGAGTCAGCCAGTTAAGTTGCTGGACTTTCCCAGTTGCAGCGGGTGGGTCTAATTAGCCAACTCGTGATCTGTGGGCCACTGACCCCAGAGGAATACAGTCCCTTTCACCCTCATAGTAACTTTATCTTCATTACTTACTGGAAAGACGTAATTCTGTAAGTGCTGCCACTAAATAGATATGATACAGAGAGAAATGTTGATTGACAAGGATGAGACAGGACAATTGATATAATAGTAGTGTGCCCATCTTCTGGCAATCGTATTCCCTTACATAAAGGCTTTCATGACTATGTAGCATATCCTTCTGTAAACCCACAGAACATTTTTCACAGTAAATACCAGAGTCATTGATTTACACATAGTGTTTAATGAGCTGATGGTGAGCAGAATGGTGTTAGATCTTAATGAGGAATGTGCAGAAAACTTATCTAATCTGCAGAAGACAGTTACTTTATTAAAAACAGATTGAACAATGTGGAAGGTAAAGGAAAAGTGGCTTATGAACATTGCATACAAAAATGCTCCTTAAATGAGGCTCATTGCAAAATTTGAAGACTTACCTGTTGTTTTTGAAACAATTGATTCCAATCCTAATTAATCCATCAGCACAATATAATTTTTTCTCTGCAAGACTTGATACCAATCTCAATAATAAGGGGAGATAATGACTGATTATCTTTAAAGTAGTGATGGAAATACACTGAAATAATCAGAGTTCATCTTTCATATTCTAACTTTTCAAGGACCGCAAAGTGATAAATGTTCATGTTCATCCATTTTAACTGGCAGCACTACCTAGAAAAATGGTAATCTCAAGAAATTGGACTCTTGGGAAAACAACAGAAGCCTGCAGTTAAAACTAATTATCTAGGGCAATAAAAAAACCTAATATGCATAATCCACAGAGTTAATTTAAAAAGCACAGGAGGAAATATTTGAATACATGGATCAAAAAGATAAGAGAATTTTAGAAGTGGAATACAAAATTAGTACAGGTGAGGATGCAAGAAATATTTCTAGAGACTTTAACAAGATCACATCCACAGGGAAATATTTGCTGGCTGCTAAATTGGATGATCTGGTTAACTGAAGCAAAAGAAACAACCTCACACTAATGGCGTTTCCCAGGTGACACTGAAGTTTTAGACCAAATACATATTTTACAAGTTTTAAAAATTAAATATTCTCTTGAGAGGTAAAATTGTAAGAGAATGTGCACATGTAGTATTTGATTCTGTCACCCTGGCTTGTATTGGACAGTCCAGTAGGACTACTCAAGGAGTAAGGAATTACTCAATGAGAGTAAGGAGGGCAGAACTGGGTTCTTGTTGATGTCAAAACCTGCTACTAACAGAAAAATGCAAGTTATAGTTATGTTAAACTTTCAAGATAATATCCGTGTTCAACAAGATATTGTTTGGAATAAAAATAAAATCTTTTTTTTTTTTTTACTAGTCAATGTGATTGTCTAGAAATTGAGGAGCCTTCCCACAAGCACTAGAACACTTCAAGTTGCCACAATGTTATTTCATAAGTAGAGTGACCCTAACAGTATTGTGTAATAGAGTAGCTGGTACTTGTTGAAAATACAACAGAAACGTTACAATATTTTGATGTCAAACGCTAGCGTGACCATGTTGTGTCGCTGAACAACCTCAGAATAGGAAATATTTCACAATCCAAAGGTGGTTCTCAAACTGTGGGTCATGACCCCATTTTAATGGGGTCGCCAAGGCTGGCTTAGACTGCCTGGGGCTGAATCCTGAGCCACACCGCCTGGGGCCGAGGCTGAAGCCCAGGGGCTTCAGCCCTGGGCAGTAAGGCTCAGGTTACAGGCCTCCCACTTAGGGCTGAACTTCTTGGGCTTCGGCTTTGCCCTCCCTGCCTGGGGCAGTGGGGTTTGGGAGGGCTCAGGCTTCGGTCCTCCCCCCCTAGGGTCGTGTAGTAATTTTTGTTGTCAGAAGGGGGTCGCCGTGCAATGAAATTTGAGAACTCCTGAATTAGATCGTTGGAATAAATTATCTGCTGACTAGAACTTTTTAAAAAGGACAGAATCAACTCCTTTATTTGATGACCTGGCCTAAACTTTCAGAAGTGACTAATGATTTTAGGTCTCTCACTTTGAGTGCCCAACTTGAGACATCTTAAAGGTGGCTGGCTTTCAGAAAGTGCGAACCCCTTCTTTTGAAAATCAGGGCCTTTTGTGATAGCTCATTTTAAACACCCAAATGCTGACATGCCCCAAATCACTAATTACTTTTGACAATATAAGCCTTGTATTCTCTTTGGGAGCCCTGACTAATTATATTTTCTCCTTCCTGTTTCAAGAAGGAAGACTCCTCCAGATGGCTGACGTTAATTACAGTGTTAAAAATTGGGTGGGGGTAGGGGAGAAGGGGCTAAAACAGAAGACTGGTTGCTGCTACAGGTTGTCTTCCTTCAAACAGCAACAACAACCTAAGAAGATTTAGAGTTTTGTGTGTGTTCTTTGTTTGAGGTGGAGAGTTGGGCAGGGAGGCAGAAGATCACTCAATGATCTGGGTAGTGTTGGAATGTAGTGAAGCATCCTTTCCATATTTCTCTCTAATGCACACTGATCTATTCTAAGGTTTCTTCTAAGGCTATGTCTAAACTGCGCACCTTACAACGGCATAGCTGTGCTGCTACAGCAGTACCGCTGTAAGATACGCAGTTTAGCTGTTCCCCTGACTACAAAATGAAACCACCCCTCAATGAGAGGCAGTAGCTTTGTCGGTGGAAGAGCTAACTGTCCACACTGGTGCTTTTCATCGGTAAAACTTTTGTCGGTCAGGGATATTTTTTGAAAGTGTAGTGTAGACATAGCCTAAGTGAGTTGTCAGTAGCTTTTGTAAAATACGTTGATTTTTCTAGGTATGTGTATTGTGTAGACTTTTCAAAGACATATAAAGAAAAGTAGTTGAGCCCATTTATGTCTTCATCTCCTTTTAGTCTGGAGAATCTAGGAAAAGTTGCAGAGGTCTGGTAGTTGCAAGTTTCAGTATGTACTCTCACCCATGGTTGCTTTCAGTTGTCATGGCCCATTGAAAAGCAATACAACTCTCCATTTATGCATCTCAAATAATAATAAGTAGCTGATAAGTGGCAGTATAATGTGTTCTGTTTGATTTTCTTATGTATCATTCCATATTGTAGAAGATTGCTGTCCATGACCCACTGTAGTTAAAGTTGTATTTCTATTTCCAGTTGTTCATAACTTTTCGAAACTTTCACTCTTTATGTTGAAATGTTCCATGCTTTCTCTCTGCAGGAAGGTGACTTGAGGGTGATGGGGGGGAGGGGAAGGAGAGGAGGAGGAGGAAGAGGAAGGGGGATAGTTTGAACAAAAGAGTTTGAGTGGCAAAACATTGTCCATGTTTCCTAGTGTAAAAAAACCAACCTTTTTTAACAATTAACAACTGAAATTAAGTGAACACTGAAATACTGTTATATTCTGGAAAAGGATGCTAAAAAGGATATTGTGGGGTTGTATATTCATTATCTCTATGGCTGCTAACTCAGATTAGTTCACAGCACAACTGAAATAATGTTTTTTTTTCTACTTGCCATCCCTGAGATCTGAAAGTCAATTTAGATTAATTTAGCAATCAATTTTCTACAGGCCAATTATGCGGTCAGTTTCATTGACCTGTGCAAGCCTGTTGTTCTGTATCTCGGGCAAGGGTTTACAACTTTTTAATCATATGGACCACAGGATAATAGAGAGAGAGTCTTCTCCATAACCTCCTCTCCCATTCATGATTACATGCACTACCTCTCCTTCTGTTATGGTTCAGGGTTGAGCTACACCTCTGATCTCCCTTTCAATCTCTGCATTGGCGTGTTGTTCAAGTGATATGCCTACACTAGCACTTCTCCCAGAATGGAACTCTGCGCTTCATCCCACTTTTATGCTGGATCATCAGGCCATTTTGTATGCCCTGTTTGCCAACCATACGCACCTCCATTAGGTTCAACTTGTTATGGAATCTTCTCTGGGAGTTTTGAACAGCAAAATAACAGAAAACAGAAATGGAATGTTATCCAAAGGAACATTGCAAGCAGAGAAGAGCATTACTTTTAACAAAAGCCAAAAGACACATCATTTTACCTAAATTTAGCTTTTTCTTGCCTGTTTAAGTAGTGAATTCTTTCCCAGGTGTCTGGCTGATGGGTCTTGCTCACATGCTCAGGATATAACTGATCACCATATTTGGGGTTGGGAAGGAATTTTTCTCCAGGTCAGATTGGGGAAAGAGACCCTGGATGTATATTGCCTTCCTCTGCAGCATGGGGCCCGGATCACTTGCAGGTTTACACTAGTGTTAATGGTGGTTTCTCTGTAACTTGAAGTCTTTAAATCATGATTTGAGGCCTTCAGTAAGTCAGCCAGAGATTAGGAGTCTATTACAGGAGTGGGTTGGTGAGGTTCTGTGGCCTGCAATGTGCTGGAAGTCAGACTAGATGATCATAATGGTCCCTTCTGGCCTTAAAGTCTGTAAGAAGCAACCAGAGGGTCAGTGATTTGTCCAATGTCACATATGAGGGCAGTGATGAAATTTAACTGTGCAGCCTGATTTCCGCTTTAGCACTCTGTTCAGTAAGTTCACTTTTCTACAGGATTTATGTTTTCTGTAGTATCTGGCTGGTGAATCTTGCCCATATGCTCAGGGTTTAGCTGATCGCCATATTTGGGGTCGGGAAGGAATTTTCCTCCAGGGCAGATTGGAAGAGGCCCTGCGGGTTTTTCGCCTTCCTCTGTAGCATGGGGCACGGGTCACTTGCTGGAGGATTCTCTGCTCCTTCAAGTCTTTAAACCACGATTTGAGGACTTCAATAGCTCAGACATAGTGTCATAAATATAAAGGGAAGGGTAAACCCCTTTGAAATCCCTCCTGGCCAGGGGAAAGCTCCTCTCACCTGTAAAGGGTTAAGAAGCTAAAGGTAACCTCGCTGGCACCTGACCAAAATGACCAATGAGGAGACAAGATACTTTCAAAAGCTGGGAGGAGGGAGAGAAACAAAGGGTCTGTGTCTGTCTGTATGCTGGTCTTGGCCAGGGATAGACCAGGAATGGAGTCTTAGAACTTTTAGTAAGTAATCTAGCTAGGTATGTGTTAGATTATGATTTCTTTAAATGGCTGAGAAAAGAATTGTGCTGAATAGAATAACTATTTCTGTCTGTGTATCTTTTTTGTAACTTAAGGTTTTGCCTAGAGGGGTTCTCTGTTTTTTAATCTAATTACCCTGTAAGATATCTACCATCCTGATTTTACAGGGGGGATTTCTTTATTTCTATTTACTTCTATTTTCTATTAAAAGTTTTCTTGTAAAAAACTGAATGCTTTTTCATTGTTCTCAGATCCAAGGGTTTGGGTCTGTAGTCACCTAGGCAAATTGGTGAGGCTTTTTACCAAACCTTGTCCAGGAAGTGGGGTGCAAGGTTTTGGGAAGTATTTTGGGGGGAAAGACGCGTCCAAACAGCTCTTCCCCAGTAACCAGTATTAGTTTGGTGGTGGTAGCGGCCATTCCAAGGACAACGGGTGGAATACTTTGTACCTTGGGGAAGTTTTGACCTAAGCTGGTAAAGATAAGCTTAGGAGGTTTTTCATGCAGGTCCCCACATCTGTACCCTAGAGTTCAGAGTGGGGGAGGAACCTTGACACATAGGTGAGAGGTTTTTTGCAGGAGTGGGTGGGTGAGATTCTGTGGCCTGCATTTTGCAGGAGGTCAGACTAGATGATCATAATGGTCCCTTCTGAACCTTAGTATCTATGAATCATGTGGCACCTTATGAAGGACTGTGGCTTAAAAGTCACAATGTAACTTTACTCCTCCTGGGAACCAACTTTTGTTGTTATATTGTACCTATGGTATGCTACCAATGCAATAACATGTCCTATATAGCAATTTGCATCCATGGACTGAATTTTTATCTGTTTTGACCAATGAAAAGGTTAGTTTTAACTAGGGCTGGTTGAAATTTTTCCATCTATACTGTTTCTTTCAACAGAACAAGGAGTTGTGACTAAATTAAATGTTCAGCAGAGCATGTTTTTCTCTGGAAAGTTTTGAGTTTTCATTGAAAAAACAAAAATGTTTGGTTTCTGGCTAAAATGTTTGGTTTTCAGGATTGTGATTTTTAAATTAAAAGTCATATTTTTTTCATGGAAAATTTCAACAAAAAAAGACAATTTTCTTCATTTGAATTGAAATTTTCAGTGTGGGGAAAAACCTCTAACTTTAACCCTGAACGCAAGGAAAAAAGCTAGAGATGAAATTAGTTCAGGGATTGTGTTGTTCATGTTATGGACAGTCTGAAACTGTGTTTCAGCACCAAGAATATTGCTTAAGGAAGAGTAGAAATGTGGAGTTCCGTAGTACATTGTTTCCCATGCAAATAAAGAAACTTGGTTTTTGGCATTTCCTGTTTTTCTGTGTTTCTCATGCCTAATTAAAGATACTAAGACAAGATGTCTGCTCTGTTCAGTCAACAAATCTCATACATTAAATGGCAAATAATATAAATGGGTTTGATAGAATTTTATTTTTTATACTATTGACAGATATTGATGTTTTTAAACTTTTTACAATTTGTATTCATTTTTAAATTTTCACATGTGGAAATTATGCAGGGTTCAGACTATTTAATGAAAACAGATGTTGGAATTCAAAAGGTTAAGCTTTATAGCCATTAAAACACAAATTGTCAACATAATATATTAAATTACACCAAGTAAATATTCTTTAATCAAACTCTAAGTTCTCAAGAAGCATTTTTCTTACTTTGCCTATCTGTAAATTTCAATTATTAATGGAAATATTTTTTCATTGGTGTCACGATGCCTCCGTGGGTCACAGCTGAGAATACCAGATTCAGGACTAACTGCTGAGAAACGGGGCAGACCCACCCAAACTAGTGATTATTCTAAGATATCCAAAAACAGTAACAAAAGTAAACTTCTGTCTCATCACATTGGTTAGCAAAAAGTCAGAAATGCAGTTTCCTTAGCCCTTGTTTCACCACACCACACGATCCATTGTCTACAGCCAAGCTCTAAGATAGAACCACATTTGCTCCACCCCCTCAGACAGAGACAAACACCTTCAAGATCTCTATCAAGCGTTCTTACAACTACAGTATCCACCTGCAGAAGTGAAGAAACAGATTGACAGAGCCAGAAGAGTACCTAGAAGTTACCTACTACAGGACAGGCCCAACAAAGAAAATAACAGAACGCCACTAGCTGTCACCTTCATCCCCCAACTAAAACCTCTCCAGTGAATCATCAAGGATCTACAACCTATCCTGAAGGATGACCCATCACTCTCACAGATCTTGGGAGACAGGCCAGTCCTTGCTTACAGTCAGCCCCCCCAACCTGAAGCAAATACTCACCAGCAGCCACACACACCACAACAAAAACACTAACCCAGGAACCTATCCTTGCAACAAAGCCCATTGCCAACTGTGCCCACATATCTATTCAGGGGACACCATCATAGGACACCATCATAGGACCTAATCATATCAGCCACACTATCAGAGGCTCGTTCACCTGCACATCTACCAATGTGATATATGCTAGCAATGCCTTGTACATTGACCAAACTGGACAGTCTCTACGTGAAAGAATAAATAGACACAAATCAGATGTCAGGAATTATAACATTCAAAAACCAGTTGGAGAACACTTCAATCTCTCCAGTCACTTGATTACAGACCTAAAAGTTGCAATATTACAACAAAAAAACCTTCAAAAACAGACTCCAACGAAAGACTGCTGAATTGGAATTAATTTGCAAACTGGACACCATTAAATTAGGCTTGAATAAAGACTGGGAGTGGATGTGTCATTACACAAAGTAAAACTATTTCCCCATGTTTATTTTTCCCCCCTTACTGTTCCTCAGCGGCTGGAAATGGCCCATGTTGATTATCACTACAAAAGGTTTTTTTTCCTCTCCTGCTGGTAATAGCTCACCTTAAGTGATCACTCTCATTATAGTGTGCATGGTTACACCCATTGTTTCATGTTCTCTGTGTATATAAAATTGTCCTCCTGTATTTTCCACTGCATGCATCCGATGAAGTGGGCTGTAGCCCATGAAAGCTTATGCTCAAATAAATTTGTTAGTCTTAAGGTGCCACAAGTACTCCAGTTCTTTTTGTGGATACAGATGAACATGGCTGCTACTCTGAAACCTAGATTCTATGAGTGTTTTTTTTTTTAAAACTAATCTAATCAAACAAAGGGTTCTTTAAATCCCAAGATATCAGCCACAGAGTCAGGTCAATATACAACTCATATCTTACCCAATAATCACTCTGTTGCTAATCCTTTAGTATCTAATATCTAAATGTTTGTTTATAAGAGAAAAGAAAGAAGAGAGTTAAATGGTCAAGGGAAACAAATACATACACTCTGTGCAAAGTTCTTGTACTAGGTTTGCAGCAGTGGTGGAATAAACTGCTGGCCTGTAAATTTTGGTAACTTTCAAAAGATTGCGAGGTCATCGGGTCATTGGCTGGAATGCTCCTTTTAGTATAAGTCCATAGTCCAGAAAAATCAGAGCAGGAAACAGGCAAAATAGAGATGCTTCCAGGGTTTTTTATGCCTTCTCCCATGTAGAGGGATGGTCTCAGTCTTAATTTGTGGAAAATTACAGGGATAAAATGTAGTCCAGAGTCACATGAACAGGTCATATGCCCTTGTGTGCTTTGAGTCATAGGAGCAGTCATTACCCATATTCCGGCTAAAACGTCCACAGGAAGGCTCACTGGGCAGGGATAAGCTTCTTCTATGGTCTGTTGTGTGAGCTAAGTGTCCTTTAACGGGTCATCAACTTGAATAGTCCATTCACAATGTGCTGGCCAGACTGGATGTAAATTACCTTGGGAATGTTACCCCAGGAGTGAGCAAACATTTGAAATACTGGTACGTAGTTAATATTCATAACTTTAGACACAAGCATGGTACATGAATACAAATAGGATAATTATATTTGATAGATTGTAACTTTTCCATTGACACCTTATATGACATACTTTTGTACAAGATTTGTTGCAATTGTCCAATAGTGGCAATATTAATGATCTAAATGGTCATGTTTTAATCATGAAACCAACATGTACCAAAAAATCTAATTCTTCCAAGTTTAAATATAACGGAAAGCATTTATCTTTTTAATTGTTGAATCTTTTTTCACAAAAATACTCAAGTTATACCTGTTAAAATGGTTTATCTTCTTAATAGAGGTATTGTCTGTTGGGTGAGTAGGTTCTGAAAGGGAGAGGGAATGTTGCTCTCCAGAACTCCTTTTTTTTATGCTGGCTTTCATTATAAGCCAGACTCTTCTGCTAGGCAGTTCAGGGTTACCTTTAAAAGAAAAGGAGTACTTGTGGTACCTTAGAGACTAACAAATTTATTTGAGCTTATCATTAATTAACTGGGCCTCCATATTAATACTAAATGAGTTCATCATGATTAATGTTATTACTATAAATATCAGAGCAGTTAAATGTTATTAGGCCATTATTTCAAGGCATTGCCCAGTTTAGACCTATTTCACAAAATGACAACGTGCCCTTTGAGATGGAAATACAGTCAATTACTGGATGTTAGGGTCAGCACTTAACTTAGTGTTAAATCTATAAACAGAGCAGAGTGTCCAATGCTTAATATGTTTTCTGATGTCTGAAGAGATGAACTTGAACTAGTAGCCTGATTCTCCTGTTGTACAGGTTTTGCACCATTACATCCACATTCGTTTTAATAGTGACTTCTGGTGTAAGTCAGAGAAGAATCAGGTTTTCACTTTTTTACATTAAAATACCATGTTTAAATCACTTAAAGATGCATTTATATTGAATTTGGATTAGTTAATCTCTTCTCCATCCATTTAGGAAGGAACTCTGGGCCACGTCCTGATTTCAGTTAAACTAGTGTAAACCTAGAGTAATTCTGTTGCCTTCAGTGGATTTGCTCTGGAATTAACTAGCTCAGAGTCTAGCTCTTTGTTTTGTAAACGCACAATGCTGTGACTATGCATCCATTCCCATCAAATTTTAATCAGTAGGCTGATCTCGGGGACGTTTCTAATAACTCGTTGGAATCAAATGAGAAAAAAGTGTAGTTCATTTGTTTTATGGTCTCCCACTGTTTTACCATAAATAAGGTAGAAGAACAGCTTTGGGCTACCATTAATGTTAAACATTTGATGGAATGCATTAAACTAACTAATTCCAAATATAATCATTCCTCTTCTTTGAAGTGCTGGAATGACCTAAAAGTTCATGTTCACAGCAGGGATCTAAAACATTTTAAAGTATGAGTGCATTTTTTTTTTTGGTAACAAAAATGCTTTCTACATCCATTTATATGCATGATTAAGTAATTTTATTTTTTTTAAGTTTTCACTGCAGTGGTTGTCTGACTCATTTTTTTCAAGATAGTACATTTTTCAAAAAGCTGATTTTAAATGAACATCTGCAATTGGGAGAGAAAAAGTGTGATATCTTACTTAATATTGAATTGTATTACCATATTTGAAATTTGTTGACCTCCTAGTGTTCACATTGTTTCCTTTTCTAAGCAATTGAAAAAGGCCACTTTCCACACATTTGCACTTTGCACGTACCTGATGAATATTTCAACCTAAATAGATGTCTGTAGTAAGGAGCTGCTGTATAGGCAGCTGTTTTTGTATAGGCAAAAACTTAGATTTTTTTTTTTACAGGGCAGAGGGACATTATGATCATCTGGTCTGACCGCCAGCATAACACAGGACAAAGAACCTTACCCAATAATTTCTGCATCAAGTTCACAACTTCTGTTTGAACTACTTGATATCTTTAAATCAAGATCCAATATCTTTGTAAAAGACTTCATATGGTGGGGAATACATCACATGCATAGGTAAGTTATTTAGATGGTTGTTCACCATCAGTGTTTAAAAAAAAATTGTACCTTATTTCCAGTCTAAATTAATTTAGCTTCAAGCATCAGCTATTGACTCTCATGATACCTCTTTCTGCTACATTAAAGAGCCATCTATCAGAAATCTCATCTTTGTGGTGGTACTTGTAGGCCATGGTCAAATCACCTCTTACCAGTCTCTTAGATAAACTAAGTAGATTGGATATTTTTGTCACTCCCTACAACATATTTCAGTAACAACCATGCAGTAAAATCTCACAACTTTATGCACATTAACAATATGCATAATTGGCAGAACAATGAGTTTCAGTAGATCATGAATTTTCATATGATAATTTACATGGCATGCTTTGTATATATGATTATATATCATACAGTATCAGCGGCGCAGGAGCCAGCAAACAGAGGTGTAAACGGGAGTTTCAGTGGGGAGTTTGAAAGGGGAGTTTGTATTGTGGTGCTTGTTTGGGGGTTGGTTTTGCTGTGGGTGGTGGTGTTTTGGTGTGGTTTGTGTTTCCCAGATTAACAGGATTTAGGTGGGAAGGCTATGACAGATACAGAGGCAGCAGTGGGAGTGACCCACATGGTGGAAGACACAATGAAGATGACTGGTTGTGGAAGCTGCGGTATGTATATGATCCTGGAGGGGCTACCTGGTAAGAGTTTTGTCTGCATGAAATGCCATCTAATAGAGCTGATGGAGGAAAAGATCTGAGATTGGAGCTTCAGGTGGAAAGTCTGGTTGAGTTTAGAAGGCGGTTCGAGTGGATTATGGAGCAAAGACATGAGGCAGCTGAAGAGAAAAGCTCAGACTTGCAGATAGAAACAGGGCTGAAGAATTCTGAGGGGAGACTGCTGGGTGAGGAGAGTGGTCAGTGGGAGCATGTGACCAAGAGAACCAGGCAGAGGAAAAGACGGGCTAGTGAAGGAGAAATAGAGCTCAAGAATAAGATTGCAGAGTTGGAAAATGAAGAAGGGGCTCAGCAGGTGGTCACTGAAGATGGGAGGGCAAGGAAGAAGAGAAGAGCAGTTAGCCCTATAGGAAAAGGGGCCGAGTCAATGAAGACTACACCAAATATGAGTTCCAGGAGGATACAGGATGGGTTGAAGAGGATTACAAGGGAGAACAGGAATGGAAAGAACTTGCAGCCAGAGGGAGCAGGGGATAGACTGGAGAATAGCACAGTCACCAGGAAAAAGCAGGTCTACATGATCGGGGACTCTTTACTGAGAATAGTAGACAGGCCTGTAACCAGAGCTGATCCAGAGAATAGAATGATGTGCTGTCTTCCAGGTGCTAAGATACGGGATGTAGACCTGAGGTTGAAAAGGATCCTAAAGGGAGTGGGAAAGAATCCCCTAATTATTCTTCATGTGGGAACAAATGATACCGGTAGATTCTCGCTGGAACGTATCAAGAGAGACTATGCTAGGCTGAGGAAGACGCTTAAGGAAATCGAGGCTCAGGTGATCTTTAGTGGGATTCTGCCTGTTCCTAGGGTAGAGCAACAAAGGTGTGACAAGATTATGACTATCAACAGATGGCTTTGGCAGTGGTGCTATAAGGAGGGCTTTGGGATGTCTGGTTACTGGGAGGCATTCATGGACAGAGGACAGTTCTCTCGGGATGTCCTTCATCTGACTAAGAAAGAAAATAGACTTCTAGGATGGAGGCTGGCACAGCTGATTAAGAGAGCTTTAAACTAGGAATTTGGGGGAGATTTCCCTGCCAGATTTTAGCATTGAGAGGGAAGAAAACCAAGTAAGAAAGGATACAGCTATGGGTAGGAGAATGGACATAAGGAGGAAAGGCAGTGTGGATACCAGTCTAATAGGTCATACTGGCTGTAGAATGACTGTGCCTAATCAGGTACAGAATGTGAGCGAGGCCAAACAGCAAAAATTAAGATGTTTGTACACCAATGCGAGGAGCCTAGTAACAAAATGGAGGAACTTAAGCTACTGGTGCAGGAAATGAAACCAGATATTATAGGGATAACAGAAACATGGTGGAATAGTAGTCATGACTGGACTACAGGTATTGAAGGGTATGTGCTGTTTAGGAAAGACAAAAATAAAGGTAAAGGTGGTGGAGTAGCATTATATATCAATGATGAGGTAGAATGTAAAGAAATAAGAAGCGATGGGATGGATAAGATAGAGTCCATCTGGGCAAAAGTCGCATTAGGGAAGAAAACTACTAGAGCCTCCCTTGTGATAGTGCTTGGGGTGTGCTGTAGACCGCCGGGATCTAATTTGGATATGGATAGAGCCCTCTTTAATGTTTTTAATGAAGTAAATACTAATGGAAACTGCGTGATCATGGGAGACTTTAACTTCCCAGATATAGACTGGAGGATGAGTGCTAGTAATAATAGGGCTCAGATTTTCTTAGATGCGATAGCTGATGGATTCCTTCATCAAGTAGTTGCTGAACCGACTAGAGGGGATTCCATTTTAGATTTGGTTTTGGTGAGCAGTGAGGACCTCATAGAAGAAATGGTTGTAGGGGACAATCTTGGTTCAAGTGATCATGAGCTAATTCGTTCAAACTGAACGGAAGGATAAACAAAAATAAATCTGTGACTAGGGTTTTTGATTTCAAAAGAGCTGACTTTAAAAAATTAAGGAAATCAGTTAGCAAAGTGGATTGAACTGAAGAATTTATGGATCTAAAGGCAGAGGAGGCCTGGGATTACTTAAGTCAAAACTGCAGAAGCTATTGGAAGCCTGCATCCCAAGAAAGGGAAAAAAATTCATAGGCAGGAGTTGTAGACCAAGCTGGATGAGCAAGCATCTGAGAGGTGATTAAGAAAAAGCAGAAAGCATACAGGGAGTGGATGATGGGAGGGATCAGCAAGGAAAGCTACCTTATTGAGGTCAGAACATGTAGGGATAAAGTGAGACAGGCTAAAAGTCAAGTAGAGTTGGACCTTGCAAAGGGAATTAAAACCAATAGTAAAAGGTTCTATAGCCATATAAATAAGAAGAAAACAAAGAAAGAAGTGGGACCGCTAAACACTGAGGATGGAGTGGAGGTTAAGGATAATCTAGACATGGCCCAATATCTAAACAAATTCTTTGCCTCAGCCTTTAATAAGGCTAATGAGGATCTTAGGGACAGTGGTAGCATGACAAATAGGAATGAGGATATGGAGGTAGATATTACCATATCTGAGGTAGAAGCGAAACTCTAACAGCTTAGTGGGACTAAATTGGAGGGGCCCAGATAATCTTCATCCAAGAATATTAAAGGAATTGGCACATGAAATTGCAAGCCCCTTACCAAGAATTTTTAATGAATCTGTAAACTCAGGGGTTGTACCGTACGATTGGAGAACTGCTAACATAGTTCCTATCCTTAAGAAAGGGAAAAAACGTGATCCGGGTAACTACAGGCCTGTTAGTTGGACATCTGTAGTATGCAAGGTCTTGGAAAAAATTTGAAGGAGAAAGTAGTTAAGGACATTGACGTCAATGGTAAATGGGACAAAATACAACATGGTTTTACAAAAGATATATCATGCCAAAACAAACTGATCTCCTTCTTCGAGAAAGTAACAGATTTTTTTAGACAAAGGAAACACAGTGGATCCAATTTACCTCGATTTCAGTAAGGCGTTTGATACTGTGCCACATGGGGAATTATTAGTTAAATTGGAAAAGATGGGGATCAATATGAAAATATGAAAGGTGGATAAGGAATTGGTTAACAGGGAGACCACAGCGGGTCCTACTGAAAGGTCAGGTTGGAGGGAGGTTACTAGTGGAGTTCCTCAGGGATCGGTTTTGGGACCAATCTTATTTAATCTTTTTATTACTGACCTCGGCACAAAATGTGGGAGTGTGCTAATAAAGTTTGTGGATGATACAAAGCTGGGAGGTATAGCCAATTAAGAGAGAGACCGGGATATCATACAGAAAGATCTGGATGACCTTGTAAACTGGAATGATAGTAATAGGATGAAATTTAATAGTGAGAAGTGTAAGGTCATGCATTTAGGGATTAATAGCAAGAATTTTAGTTATAAGCTGGGGACGCATCAATTAGAAGTAACGGAGGAGGAGAAGGATCTTGGAGTATTGGTTGATCACAGGATGACTATGAATCACCAATGTGATATGGCTGTGAAAAAAGCTAATGTGGTCTTGGGATGCATTAGGCGAGGTATTTCCAGTAGAGAAAAGGAGGTTTTAGTACCATTATACAAGGCACTGGTGAGACCTCACCTGGAATACTGTGTGCAGTTCTGGTCTCCCATGTTTAAGAAGGATGAATGCAAACTGGAACAGGTACAGAGAAGGGCTATAAGGATGATCCGAGGAATGGAAAACCTGACTTATGAAAGGAAACTCAAGGAGCTTGGCTTGTTTAGCCTAACTAAAAGAAGGTTGAGAGGAGATATGATTGCTCTCTCTAAAATACCGGAGAGGGAGAGGAATTATTTAAGCTCAGTACCAGTGTGGACACAGGAACAAATGGATATAAACTCGTCATCAGGAAGTTTTAGGCTTGAAATTAGACGAAGGTTTCTAACCATCAGAGGAGTGAAGTTCTGGAATAGCCTTCCAAGGGAAGCAGTGGGGGCAAAAGACCTATCTGGCTTTAAAATTAAACTTGATAAGTTTTTGTAGGAGATGGTATGATGGGATAACATGATTTTGGAATTAATTGATCTTTAGATATTCATGGTAAATAGGCCATGAATGGGATGTTAGATGGGGTGGAATCTGAATTACTACAGAGAATTCTTTCCTGGGTATCTGGCTGGTGAATCTTGCCCATATGCTTAGAGTTCAGCTGATTGCCATATTTGGGGTCAGGAAGGAATTTTCCTCCAGGGCAGATTGGAAGAGGCCCTGGAGGTTTTTCACCTTCCTCTGTAGCATGGGGCACGGGTCACTTGCTGGAGGATTCTCTGCTTCTTGAAGTCTTTAAACCATGATTTGAGGACTTCAGTAGCTCAGACATAGGTGAGAGGTTTATTGCAGGAGTGGGTGGGTGAGATTCTGTGGCCTGCATTGTGTAGGAGGTCAGACTAGATGATCATAATGGTCCCTTCTGACCTTAATATCTATGAATAATTATATGATATTGGTGAATATGGGTGTCCCAGGGTGTTGCTTTGGTGTACACAACACCACACCAGTCCCTTTTGCTTCAGAGGAAATGAATACAACAGGGCACCTATTAAGTAATCCATCCCCTGTTGTCCAGTCCCAGCTTCGGTCAGTCAGAGGTTTAGGGACACCTGGAGTGTTGGGTTGTCCCCCTGACCATCTTGTCCAATAATCGATGGACCTGTCCCCCATGAATTCATCAAATTCTTTTGAGTCCAGTTATACTTTTGGCCTTCATGCCATTCCCCTGACAACGAGTTCCATAGATTGACACTGAGTTGTGTGAAGAAGTACTTCCTTTGGTTTTAAACCTCCCACCCATTAATTTTATTGGGTGACCCTTGTTTCTTGTGGTATGCGAAGGGGTAAATAACAATTTCTCATTCACTTTCTCCACACCATTCATGATTTTATAGCCCTCTATCAGATCCCCCCCTTAGTTGTCTCTTATCCAAATTGAACAGTCCTAGTGTTTTAAATTTCTCATTATATGGAAGCTGTTTCATACTGCTAATCATTTTTGTTGCCCTTAGCTGTACTACTTCTAACTCCAATATGGGGCACCCAGAACTTCACGCAGTATTCAAGGTGTGGGTGTACCAATCGTTTATATAGTGTCATTATATTTTCTGTCTTCTCTTTCCCTAATGGTTCTTAATATTTTGTTAACTTTTTTGACTGCCACTGCACACTGAGTGGGTTTTTTCAGAGAACGGTGCATGATTGCTCCATGATCTCTTTCTTCGTAACAGCTAATTTAGACCCCATCATATTGTATATGTAGCTGAGATTGTTTTCCAGTGTTAATTGTCGTTTTGTTGCCCTTCACACAGTTTTGTGAGATCCCTTTGTATTTTTTTGTAGTCAATTTTGTAGTTCACTGTCTTGAGTAATTTTGTATCATCTCAGACTTTATCTTGCTGTTTACTCCTTTTTCCAAATTATTTATGTTGAACAGCGGTTCAGTACAATACAGATCCTTGGGGAGCCTGCTGTTTACCTCTCCATTGTGAAAACTGACCATTTATTCCTTCCCTTTGTTTCCTATCTTTTAACTAGTTACTGACCCATAAGAGGACTTCCTCCCATGACTACTTAGTTTGCTTAAGAGCCATTGGTGAGAGATCATGTCAAAGGCTTTCTGACAGTCCAAGTACGTTATCCACTTGATCACCCTTGTCCACGTACTGATTGTCACCCTCAAGGATTTTTAGTAGATTGGTGAGGCATGACTTCCCTTTACAAAGGCCATGTTGAGTCTTCCTCAACATATTGTGTTCATCTGTGTGTCTGTTAATTCTGTTCTTTATTATAGTTTCAGCCGATTTGCCTAGTGGATTTGCCTTAAGTGTAAGGAGATTTAGCTGTGTGATTCCCACTGACATCAGGAGTAGTCATTGTAAGTTTTTCAGGATAAGGACCTAACCTTTTTATCCTTGTCTGTAAAGAGCTATGCACATGTATCTGCCTTCAGAAATTAGGGAGCATATCTGATACCTGTACTCATCTTGAGCAGCGTCATCTCCACAAGTGGTCCCACTGACTTTAGTGGGACACTTTGTGGAGTAAGGAACTACTCAGCATAAATAAGGATATCAGAATATGGCCTTTAAAATTAAAAGCAATATAAAAACAAGGCATTTCCTATTTACTTTTTTAGAGAAAAATTAAAATAATACAGCACTAGCAGTTGAAAACTAAACGCATTCTAAGGAGTAGTTTGGGGTGATCCATCAAGTCAAGAGAAGGTTTATGCCAACAAAATTAAGTTTTTCCCTGCTTCACAATTGTCACTCTACTTAAGTTTTTTTGTAGGTTCCCTTTCCATAGCTTGCAGTAAGATTGAAAGAGTTTTTCACTGAGATTTTTACCATCTTCCAATTTTGGAAGAAATTAATCCTATTAAAAAGTCTGAATGTCAGTATTAATCCATGGAGTAAAATGTTGCACTGCTCAGAGACAAAACATAAAAGTTACAAAAATGATTATCAATCTATATGTAAATAGTATATTTGTATGCATAAACTAGGTCTATGCAATTGTATCATATCCATGGATTTGTACTTGACTATGTTTTGAAAATTTGGTCCAAAAAGCTTTTAAGAAAAGTATTCAGATATTTAGTTTAAAGAATGAACGTGATAGGACACAGATTTTTTTTTAAGAGGCAAATATTAAAATTATTTTTACTTTAATTTATTATAAGAGGACAGAGGTTTCCTGGTCCCTCCATGGTGGGATTTCTTTTTATACAACATTAAGTGATTCTCGTAGGTGAGTACAAAAGATCCTTCTTCAAAAAAGATTTCATGTCTCCCTTCTCCATTTAATTTGAAGAATTCAAACAATTTTTTAGCACCATTGAATTTAAATACACCATTAAATACATAACATTTTAAACTTAATATATTATCTTTCTGTACTGTAGCTTTATATTTGTATTTCCTGCAGCTCAATTTAAAAAAAAATAGTTTTTTGAAAAATGTAATTCTGAGATACTTTGCTAAATAGCATATTAGGTCTTTGAGACAAGTGGAAAGTTACATTATTCATAGTCCTGTTTGAATGGCACAAAGCCAAGCCCAGAAGCTTTTAACAGCTGGTATGACACTGTTATAAGATTTAGGTCATTACTAATAATTTTCACAGTCTACTGATCGATTCATGAAGCCCCATTTTGGATTTCAAAAAGTACTTCATGTATGGCTTAGCAGGAAGTATTTGGAATTGCATAGCATACCAATGTTTTTGGAGGAACCTTGAATAATGTTTCTTACACTAATCCAAAGTATCAAACATTGTCATATTCAGTGTCCCTTTCTAAATTAGCCAAAGCAGACAGAAGACCTGGTTTTCAGCTGGATTCAAACAAAGCTCAGCTTTTGTATCCATCATATTGCACAATGCACGTGTAAACGTCTGTACTCAGTAACTAATGCATCCCCTTGCATTTGCATGTGAAAAACATTTACAGTTGTATATTCAATAGTATTTAATTTTTCCCTTCCTAATTTTTCAAAAAACATCATATGACAAAGTGTACAACAGAGATAATTTTTTTTACAAAATAGCCAAATAAAGGCCTGAACTTGGGTTCACATAAACTATTGCCTACCATCAACTTGTGCATTTCAACACCAACAGCTGCATATCTGACCATGAGCACTTGAGCTGATTTGACATGTGACTATGCCTAACCACATCACTGAGCTCAGACTCAAGCCATATGTGTGTCATTACAGTTTCCTTTAAAAAACTTCATTGATTTTTACTTTAAAGTGTTTGTTTTCTGGACTTAAATTTAGTTTAAGCTCAAGTCCTATGCAATCAGGTCCTCTTTAACAAAGCTAGTTGATCATAGCTGGTGGTATTTTCCTTGGGATTTTGTGTGTGTGTGTGTATTAAAAGTAACCACATGATAAACAAATACCTTAGAAAATCACATTGGGAATGGTGTTATGTCATCTTGTTTTCTAACTCTCTTCAGACATCCATGTTTTCTGTATTTAACATAATTTTAATTAGTAGATTAAGTCCAAATAGGAGCTTGCAGTGTGCTTAAATGCATAGCATTGAATGCAGCTGGAGAGCAGGATGGACTCTTGCCATCCCAAATTGGCTTTTCTTAAAGGCTCCTCAGCAGGTGCCATTTCTCCTGTTGTGGGAGAGCATTAACAAGCATGGCAAGAGGGGAAACATATCTTGTTTGTTAATATGTGCTCCTCTACACCATCTTATTAACAAACTTTTTTTTTCTAACAACACAGCAAATTTTCTTCCTAAACAGCAGATGAAAGCACTGAATATTTTGTGTCCTACTCTTCCCATCACAAGTGATCTTTCATACCTGGAACTTCCTAGCTGCAGGTTTAAGCTTTCAATCACCTGTTCATAACCTTCCCTTTTTCCCTCCCCACCTGCACTGATCTAGGTGATGTTTTTGTCTTCTGACTTCTAGTTCCGTACCTGATAGCTAAAGCCTAAACCTGGCAGTTAAGAATCACAGTGGATTTCATAACACTTTTACTTGGCTTTGGTTCACATGCTTTCATATCCTTTCATTATACTTTGATTTTGGGGTTGAATAAACGCAAAAGCTCAGCCAGAAACTTGACCAAAACTGCCATGTTTGCCTGGTATGATTAAAAAACATATCCTATTAATGAGTTTTGGCATAATTTTGAATTATGAAACTAACACTTTCCCATGCCATAGCAAGGGAAAGTTTGAACGGAAATTTGTATTAGGTTCTCTTGAAAGATTTATGGATTTAGACTAAACTCATGTATGTGAGGATTCTCACGAGACCTCTTCCACTTACTTCCCCAAGAACTCAGTTCAACTCCAATCTCATCACTCAGGTTCCCTTACTCGACATACAGCAAAGCTATGGTGAGTTGATTGACTCAAGCATAGGGGGTGGGTGTACCACACATCCAAAGTGACTTAGCAAACCTCCTCCTTATATATATATATAATATATAATATATATATATTACATTGCATTTACTATCCATTGCATCACACATTTTTGGACTGTCTTGGTTACTTTGTAAGAACCAATCCCTGTAGAGTATGCTCTGTCCACACACTGTTCATGTACGACTTACTCTTTATCTCATCTTTACAGTCCCAACTTATCTCATCCTTTGTCATCTTTTCCATTATAAATGGTTCCCTGAGCATTCCCACTTATCTTTGGTAGTACAGACATTCTGTTTCCAGCCTCTGCTGATCCATTTACTTCCATAATCCTTTCTCTCAAGAAATGATGCCTCACCCATGTCCAGCTATTCATGTCAACTCACACCTATATTAGAATGTGGGGTTGTGTTATGAACAGTTCGCACAGCTCTGTTGCAAACTGAAGCACCGGCTACATGAGCTTTTTGAGAGCAGGAACTGAGGAAGGATTACAAGATCTAGATCTTTGTGACTAGCAGAGGAGAAGAAGCAGATTTCAGTTAACTCTGCCTTGAGTTTATGAAGAGTACAACTGAATGCTTCACTTCTGTGCAACAGGCATCAGCTGGACAGTGCACAAGGGAGGGGCTGCAAGAAAATATAATTTAAAAAAAAAACTCTGGGGATCTGTTTTGAGTGTGGGGATAAGCTGTGATTTCCCCCTTCCAAGACTATTACTAAAGGCCAGTGGTTTGTCATGGTTTGTCACAGATTTTGCCTTTGTCATTTAAAAAAAAATACAAAAGAGGAATAACTTGGAGTAGCCCAGAAGTCCTCTGCAGAGCTTATGTAGCTTTCATTAAAACATAACTGTTTAGCCCTTATGTTTACAGATAATCTTCCAAATATGAACCCAGGGCAACTGATGTAGTGAATATTCTGAAGTGCTGCCAACAAATAGTTCTTCTACAGAGCAATTTTTTTTTCCCTGTAAAAAGTTGTATTTAAGACATTAGGAGATGTTAAAAACATGTAATTTAGGAATGTATAAAACGATTCAAGACAAGATTTTATATCATTTTTAAAAGAATTTTATCAATGTTCTATGAGTATTATGTATTTTTCCCTGGAATGAAAAACAGCTTCCTGAAAGTGAGTAAAATGATGGTGGCAATTTTAGGTAGGGGAAAAAATTCCAAAGTCTAACAGAAGCCTATCCATCAATTATCTGTAAAGTGTTGTGCTGGAGTCATAGTTTACTCAGCCCCATGAACAACTGGCGATCCTGTGTGGAACACTAGCTCCAAACACCTTTTACCATCTCCATTTGGAAAAAAACATTGATCCTCCTAATTTCAGATACAGATCTTCTCATGGTGATTCTCCAGGCTGGACTGTTAGGGAAGACTTAGGGAAGACTGTAGAAGTGATATGAAGCAAAAACTAGTGCAGCACAAGGTCCTGTCTCCTATCTGGCCCAGACAGACGAGAGCTTATCGCACTAGTTCCAAGCATTATCAGATCCAGATCAAGATCCTGGTCCTTAACTTCAAAGTCTTTAAAAGCCCAGAGTGTGAGTATATTAGAGTCCAGGTTTTGCACCACACCAACCTAACAATACTGTTGTCAACAGGCTCAATGTACCAAAGGTAATAAGAGTTTTGGACCTTTTTTAGTACAAAATGCAAGATGCCTTTTTGCACATGCCTTCTAAGTATAGTGACAGCGATAATTATTTGGCAAGTTTTCTCAGTCCCTTACAACATACTCAGGGTGAAGTAAAGAATATGGTCTTTCTAGGACAGTGCTGAAAATGTAATATCAGTATTTGGCATCTAGTTACCATGCAGACACATATAGATTAGACCGGTTCATTAAATTTGAATCCAAGGTCTAACTTCCCAGATTCACCATCCCCAAACAGTTCTCTTTCACACATGTGTAACGCCAACAGACCCTGGTCATCGGCAGGCAGGATCAAACGGGATCTCTGGAGCTTAGTGCATGAGCCTCTACTGCATGAGCTAAAAGCCAATTGGCTGTTAGCTGAGGCTATAGAGCAGACTCATTTTATCTTTCTCTCTCAGTGGTCTCGGTTCCACTTGATGGGACTGAACACCACAGCCAAAAGGTGTGTGGATTACATGTGCACATTGTCCATTCATTATTTTTATTTATTTTAACATAAATGGGCAGGTGCTGTGAAATCCAATTCTAGAAATTTCCAAAGTGTAGAGCTGTTCAGCTCCATGGTCCTGATAATGTCCTATCTCTAGTTTGTTATAATTTGTACTATAGGTGTGTTACTTAAACTGTGTAAGTACTGCTTTCTGAATAATAGCAATAGCCCCTAAATATCATGACTCTCTTATTTCATAACAGTCTTTTTTGTTTTTCATCCCAGATATTTTATGTTTTTCCCATTTTAATTTTTTTTAAATGGGGAGAATGAGGGGCAGGAATAAGGACTATTCAAAAGCCAACTTGGTTTTTTTTTTTTTCTTTCATTCACCTCAGCATTAGTTCAATTTCGGTTCCTTTAAATGAAACTGAATAGATGCAGACAATAACGATCCATTATACTAATTCTCTGAATCTGGAATCAAGTTTGAGTTTACCTCATAGTCATGGATATCTGAAGTTCATTTGCTGAGGCTACGCTATGCCTGGTGCCATTTTTTCATTGGTTTGTATTTTATCAATTATCTACAGGTTTATTTTCTGCATATGATTACTTTCCAGGTCATCATCTGGGATTTTTGATATTACCTTGTTTTAAATAAACCAGGAACTTTGTTTCTACTGTTTTTTTTTTTCTTTTCATTTACCAAATAAATGAAAGTGGTTTCTTCTGCCAACTAGGACTTGGACTTATTACTACATTTTATTATCCTACTAGAGCCTGCAATAGTCAGGTCTCAGAATTCTGCTGTATGCCTCTGCTGAGCCATTTGATGTTGATATCATGGTATCCCAGTCGGCTGCATGATGTTCTGCACTTTTTGCACTGTTATATGCATTTTATTTTCTGTTATTGCACAAACTTTATTTCTGAAATAGTTTAGTTCTCTATTAAATAGAATGTTATGTCTAAGAAGGGAATGAACCTCTGGAAATTTTGGTTCAGATGCTCTGATTTAATTCAAGGAAAACTCCAGCTGGAAATGGAAAAATGCTTTTTTGAATAAGAATATTGTGCAAGAACGTGATACAAAACATAAAAAATGGGCTTTCAAATGCCTACATTTGTCAATAAACTCGAATTCTTATTACAAATTAATAAATATCTACTGTGGAATTGCCATCTGTTTCAACTTCTTCTGATGCTAACAGACTTTCATGGCATTTGAAATGAAACAGCAATTTGGTATTTATATTTATATTCTCATTTGTTTAAGAAATATTTGACTGAAGTTATCACTTAATTTTAAGTGATTTGATCTTGGGTACACCATTCTCATCTGACACCAGCCTGAACAAATGGCAGTTGTCATTTGATAACCTCATTAATGTGCATCAGAATCAGTCTCTCCATAAGCTTGTTTGTGACACAAAGGAGACAGATGAATCAGTATCTCTTGGGATCTTTCAATGTGTTTCTTGGTTTCAGAATAGCATTGACCGGATTTTTGGGATGCTGTTTTCCTGGAAACATCATTTAAGGAAACAAAGCAGCCAGCTTCTGGCTCTTGGGCTTAGGGGAAGTAGGAACTCCATATAGCTAAAATCCAGGCCTAAAGTCTTCCTTGTTTTCATAAACTTTATGGCCTGATCTAGCTCTTTCTTTGAGAATGGAACCATCAAGCTTCAATCCACATTAGGAACCTGCCACCTCTCTGTAACCTCAGACTTTAACCTCATGGGTGAAAGACTTATGCAAGTTCTGTGTACAGCCATTAGCCAATAGCTGAGATATGATCGCATTTGTGATGACTGGAAATTCCTTTTTGCTGAGGCTGGAATCTCTGGAAAATCTTTTGATGGTTTGTCAGGCTTTTCTGCTAGAATGAATAAAGTTCATCTTTGTGACACTCTCTCTCTCCATCGATCACACCTTATTTGATCAAGTGGTTGAAAGCTCTTAGTAATGGCTGTCTGTTCATTACCAGCAGATATGAATTCCTGGTAGAGCTTAATTTCCTCTGACAAATGCCGAGGGATATGCTGTTGGAGATGGCCTCCAGGGATTGATTTCTTAGCAGCTGCCTGAACTAATTTAAAAAAAAAGTGGTAGAAATTGTTTATGTTGGCTGGACATGTCAAGTCTAACTCATCCAGTTTGCTGACAAGTATCTCTAGCTCTGCTAGAAAGACCTCCTGCTGAGCTTTCTGAAAATTCATCTGGTCCTTCTATGAGCTGATTTATTGATATCTGTGGGCGCATATGATCAAAGATAGTCAATGCTGAGACTCTGGAAGAACTTAAAGCATTTTCTGTTCTGTGACCACTAGCAGCAGATTCCTGGAAAACAAAAAGGTGATATCTGTTGAGACTGTGAAAGCTTAGCATTGGCTTTGGGTCATAGAGGAGCTGTAGAAGTTGCCTGAGGTACATGTCTAATGCCTTCTCATGACATCCCTCATGAGTAGTGTGAACCAAATTAAAAATAGACAAAATGTGCAATATAGGAACACTTCTAAGCACCAATCAGGCCAACTGAGCTCCTCCAGTGGGATTCCTTTTCAGGACATGTGCTGTAAAACCCTAGTGTTAGGGCTGGTTCTCAGTACATTACATTTCAATGTTTAAGGGATATTGGTGACAAAAGGAGAGATCCTCCTCCATCTAGTTACAAACCTTGAAGTATGTGTTTTTACTTCAGGAGATGCACTCCATTTCTGATATGCAGCTTTCAGTTCCAGGCTGTGCTGTCAGGTTCATCACCATAAGAAGCCGTATGGGGTGCCGTCTTAGAGGATGGCTGTCCACTGTTACTATAGTGACACCTGTTCTAAATGGCATTGTAGAATGGCAGGCAATAAAGGTGTATGAGATTACACCAATTAATGTCCTATAAACCTTCATCAGTTAACTGGCCAGCCCCCGCTCTGCCCATATTTCCAAGTCCTTCCATCGCAATGGTGATTTCAATTCCTGCTATGGCATATACTGACAACAGTGCAGATGGAGAGTGTTTAATGGAATGGGCATCAGTCACTGGCCTACAATTCCCTGCTTCATGATGTCATGTTTAAGTATGTAGCTCAAAATTGTATTGGCCTTTCCTCCTGCCGTTGCATGGTCCCTCGCATCTAATTTGCTGGCCATTGTTAGGGGAATTTGTGGGGCTGCTGACCTGGGATTTCCTAGCCAGATAGGACTAATGCCATACCAAAAAGTCTCTTTCAGGACTTCTGAGAGTGCACAGTTTATCAGTTCAAACACAAAACTCACAAAGTAACACAAAATAAAGCTATTCTGTTCAATCCAGGCCTTTCCCGCTATGTGCGTGTGTGTCTACTCCAAGACCAATAACAGGAGCCAACCTCTCTCCTGCAGCTCTCCTTCTAGTGGAACTCTCTCAGGCATCACCTGACCCTTCCCAGCTGGATCTAATAATTGAACAGGGCTGGCTAGCCTCAGGCCCTGGCCCTGAAACGGGCAGACCACCCTGTTATTAACAACTAACAATTTGTTCAGTAAATTTAGCCCTTTTTACTGGTTATCTACTAACTGATGTGGATTTTTAAGGATTTGGTGATTACTCAGACTTTTACTTAATTACTGTTTTTGCTAACCATGTATTGCAACCAAATTGGGGAGGAAGAATAATCAAAACAAAGCACAAACCATCTCCTTGCTCTCTGCTTTTCACCACTTGGCCCTGGTCTACACTACAGGGTTAGGTCGAATTTAGCCGCATTAGGTCGATTTTATAATGAATGCGTCTACACAAGCAACCCCATTCCATTGACCTAAAGGGCTCTTAAAATCAACTACTGTACTCCTCCCCACCAAGGGGAGTAGCGCTAAAATCAACCTTGCTGGGTTGAATTTGGGGTAGTGCTGACGCAAATCAACGTTAGTTGCCTCTGGGAGCTATCCCAGAGTGCTCCAATATGACCACTCTGGACAGCACTTTCAATTCCGAGGCCCTAGGCAGGTACACAGGAAAAGCCCCAGGAACTTTTGAATTTCATTTCCTGTTTGGTCATCGCGGCTAGCTCAGAAGCACAGGTGACCATGCAGTCCCCCCAGAATTGCAAACGAGCTCCAGCATGAAGCAAATAGGAGACACTGGATCTAATTACTGTATGGAGAGAAGAATCTGTGCCGGCAGAACTCTGATCAAAAAGAAGAAATGCTAATATATATGCCAAAATTGCACAGGACATAATGGACAGAGGCTACAACAAGGACACACAGTAGTGCTGCGTGAAAGTCAAGGAGCTCAGGCAAGCCTACCAAAAGACAAAGGAGGCAAATGGTCGCTCTGGGTCAGAGCCCCATACATGCTGCTTCTATGATCAGCTGCATTGCATTCTTGGGGGGGGGGCCCTGCCACTACCCCACCACTGTCCGTGGACACTTACAAGGGGGGAGTCTCACGCAACACGGAGGAGGATTTTGTGGATGAGGAGGAGGAGCAGGCAAGTGGTGAATCTGTTCTCCCCAGCAGCCAGGACCTTTTCATCACCCTGGAGCCAATATCCTCCCAAGGCAGGATCCCCGACCCTGAAGGCGGAGAAGGCACCTCTGGTGAGTGCACATTTATAACTACAGTACAGGGTTTAAAAGCAATAGTGCTTAATGTTTGATTTGCCCTGAAGACTTGGGATGCATTCGGGGCCAAACAGCTACTGGAAAAGTCTGTTAATGTGTCTGGTGATGGAACGGGAATCCTCCAGGGACATCTCCATGAAGCTCTCCTGGAGGTACTCTGAAAGCCTTTGCAGAAGGTTTCTGGGGAGGGCTGCCTTATTTTGTCCTCCACAGTAGGACACTTTACCACACCAAGCCAGTAGCAAGTAGTCTGGAATCATTGCAGCACAAAACATGGCAGCGAATGGTCCTGGGTTTTGGTCGCATTCAAGCAACATTCGGTCTTTATCTTTCTGAGTTAGCCTCAGGAGAGTGATATCAGTCATTGTCACCTGTTTGAAATTGGGGAATTTTTGTAAGGGAACAGTAAACTGACTCCGTTCATGCTGGTCTGTTTGCGCTTGGCTAAAAGGGATCATCCCCTAGCCATGCGGTGGGGGGAGGGGTGAAGGGATCATCCCAAATAGCCACACGGAGGGGTGTGGGGAGGTGTGTGCTGCACATCCACCCCAAAATTGCAGCCCCTCCTTTTAAATG
The DNA here is from genome assembly GCF_965152235.1 of Eretmochelys imbricata. Lineage (NCBI taxonomy): Eukaryota > Metazoa > Chordata > Testudines > Cheloniidae > Eretmochelys > Eretmochelys imbricata. The sequence continues at coordinate 40,885,850 of NC_135575.1, read as the reverse complement.
GCAAACCCAACCAGCATTGCTTGTTATTTGCTGCATTTTGAAAACATTCTTACATTATGAAGGTGATAGAAGCCAAACCCGTGTAGCGTTTGGCTTACCAGGGCTGCCTGGAAACTGAATTCTGTTGCCCAGCCACGTGTGATGTGTCACCATACCGGCAGATGCTCAATATAAAAGGTAAAATGCAATCTTGTACCAAAAGCACATGTGCTGTCTGCTGTGAATTGCTTGATATACTCTGAAAGAGTTTTCCTCTTGTTCTCAGAAATGTATCATCTTAAATTTTACTCTCCCTTTTTATCCCCGTCCAGGTGCAAATGTTTCTATGCTCCCCATATCATCTCCGTCCCTGAGGTTATTGCAGATTAGAAGGCCAAAAAAACGCACTCACGATTATATGTTTTTGGAGCTCATGCAGTCCTCCTGCACTGATAGGGCACAGCTGAATGCAAGGAGGCATTCAGTGGCAGAGTCTAGGAAAGCATTAAGTGAGCGCAATGAGAAGAGGCGGGATGCAATGCTGAGGCTAATGGGGGAGCAAATGGCCATGCTCAGGCATTTGGTGGAGCTGCAGGAAAGCCAACAAGAGTACAGACCACCACTGCATCCACTGTATAGCCGCCTGCCCTTCTCCCCAAGTTCCATATCCTCCTCACCCAGATGCCCAGCCACTCCACTCCAGAGGATAGCCCAAGCAACAGAAGGCTGCCATTGAAACAGTTTGCTTATTGTAGCCCTACTACAAATCAAATGTGGCCTTGTCCTTTCCTCCTCCCCCGCCCTGTACGCCACCCTGGCTACCTTATCAGTTATTTCCCTTTAAAAAAAATTAATGAAGGAAGAATGCATGGTTTCAAAACAATAGTGACTTTATTTCCTTTGCCAGCTGTGATCAAAGTGGGGAGGGTAGTTGGCTTACGGGAATTAAAATTAACAAAGGGGGTGGGTTTGCATCAAGGAGAAACAAACACAACAGTCACACTGAAGCCTGGCCAGTCATGAAACTGGTTTTCAAAGCCTCTCTGATGTGCAGCATGCCTACCTGTGCTCTTCTAATCGCCCTGGTGTCTGGCTTTTCAAAATTGGCAGCTAGGTGATCTGCCTCAACCTCCCACCCCACGTTTCCCCCTTACACTCACAGATATTATGGAGCACACAGCAAGCAGTAATAACAATGGGAATATTGGTTGCGCTGAGGTCTAACCTAGTCAGCAAACAGTGCCAGCGAGCTTTTAAACGTCCAAAGGCACATTCCACCACCATTCTGCACTTGCTCAGCCTATAGTTGAACTGCTCCTTACTACTGTCCAGGCTGCCTGTGTATGGTTTCATGAGCAAGGGGTAGGTTGGGTCTCCAAGGATAACTATTGGCATTTCAACATCCCCAATAGCAATTTTCTGGTTTAGGAAGTAAGTCCCTTCTTGCAGCTGCTCAAACAGCCCGGAGTTCCTAAAGATGCGAGCATCATGCACCTTTCCCGGCCATCCCACATTGATGTCTGTGAAATGTCCCTTGTGATCCACCAGTGCTTGCAGCACCATTGAGAAGTACCCCTTGCAGTTTATGTACTGGTTGGCAAGGTGGTCCGGTGCCAACATAAGGATATGTGTTCCATCTATTGCCCCACCACAGTTAGGGAAACCCATTGCAGTGAAGCCATCCACTAGGACCTGCACATTTCCCAGAGTCACTGCCCTTGATAGCAGAACGTCAGTGATTGCATAGCAGTCAGGCATTGCAAGCTTCCACAGGGTTATCACCACTCGCTTCTCAACTGTCAGGGAAGCTCTCATCTTGGTATTCTGGCGCTTCAGGGCCGGGGAAAGCAACTCACAGAGTTCCAGGAAAGTGGCCTTACTCATGCGAAAGTTTCGTGGCCACTGGGAATCATCCCATGCCCTCAAGACTATGCGGTCCCACCAGTCTGTGCTTGTTTGCCAGGCCCAGAATTGGCGTTCCACTGTATCAACCAGCCCCACTGCCACCACAATGTCCCAATTGCCACATCCCGTGCTTTCAGGAACATCTGTGTCAATGTCCTCCTCACAATCATCCTTGTGCTGCTGTCTCTTAGCCAAGTTCTGCACATACTCCAGTATAATGCGCAAGGTGTTTACTATGTTCGCAACAGCAGCGGTGAGCTGAGTGGGCTCCATGCTTGCCGTGCTATGGCGTCTGCATGGGTAACCCAGGAAAAAAGTTGTGAAATTATTGTCTGCAGTTGCTTTCACGGAGGGAGGAAAAGTGGGAGGGGAGACTGATGACGTGTACCCAAAACCACCCGCAACAATGTTTTTGCCCCATCAGGCATTGGAGCTTAACCCACTATTCCAATGGGCAGCGAAGACTGCGGGAACTGTGGGATACCTAGCCATGGTAGTGAGGACGCACTCCATCGACTTAATGCGCTTAATGGGGACATACACAATTGACTGTATAAAATCAATTTCTAAAAATCAACTTCTGTAAAATCCACCTAATTTTGTAGTGTAGATATACCCTTGGTTTCAGTTTATCCTGGGATCTGAGACCAACAGTCAAGAAACCTCACACAGCAGCAGATTGTTTATTAGCTTTTGTGCCCTGACAGAGTTTATATGGACTTTTGTTTTACTGCAATATATTAGATTAAAACAATTCCATTATCTAAGAATACTGTTGCAAGAAAAATTCATGAACTGGCAGAAAATATTCATGAGCAACCAATTAAGAGCATTTGTCAGAGTGAATATTTCTCTCTAAATGTGGACTTAACCACAGACGTGTCATCTTATGTGCAGATAATTGGACTTTTCTGATATAAATCTGAAATTTCTCTTTATAAATGTTTTTAATGTTTAAACTTCTTGCATTTTGTGTTACTTGTGAGCAATCTTTTGAAACTTTTAATTTGGCCCAAAGTGGACAAACTACACGAAATTCCAAGTTGTCAAACTAAATGCCACAAGAACTTAAAGATGTTCTTAATTATGTTGAGGACTTCATGAAAGGTAGATTTATGAAAATATTACACTCTCTCTGTTGCTATGTGATGAGCTGTGTATATCCCATTACCATCAGCTGTATTATGCACAAGTAAAATGGCTTTCAAGGGGAAAGTTCTTAACTTCGTTGTTTTTCCTGAGGAAAGAAACTCATATTTCTGAAACAAGTATATGATAATCACAATATTTTTCAGTTTCTGGATGGCTTGCTCTCCTGGTCTATTGTTGGAATATCTGAATGCTTAAATTTATTTACATATCCTAGAAGGGAAGAGAATTCGTATTTAAAATTGTTAGAAATAGGAATTCCTGGGGTGAAATCCTGGCCCTATTGAAGTTAATGAAGTTTCTCTATTGACTTCAAGAGAGCTAGGATTTTCCCCCAGGGATGAATATAGTCCATGATTTTAGCAGTGTCTTTTTAAAACTGCCAGGATTACCTTTTCTGTGTTATAGCCTATGCACATGATCCCTGGAACACTACACAAGTGTAAATATGCATTTGAAGACAGTTAAACAAGAACATTTCTAGGGGTGGGCTACTATCTCTGTATCTTCAAGTCTAAATCTTTCTGGGACTACTCATTTGACTTATGTATGTGATATGTCATAGTTAAAATGATGAATGGCAAATCTTCTATTATTTCTTTTGATTTGTACAAAATAAAAATTACCCACCCACTCTCCATATGTACATGCCATTATTATGGAAAAAATCATTTTTCATGTGTGCACAGGCAGTTGCTTTCAAAACTTACTGAGATAAGCTTTCCACTTCGGCTATTTGCAAAGCAAGTCCTTGGAGCTGAGTTCTGCTTATCATCAGACTCTTCTAATGAAAGGTTTAATACAGATCTAAAGTATTATTTGTATAATTATTGTTTTAGATGTACCTTTGGAAAAAAGTGGTTGGCCAGCTACATTTACTTTTCACTCTTCTGAAAATAAAGTTTCTAAAAGTTGTAGGTTTTGTTGAGGTAACTTGCAATCTGGATTATTTAGCACCCTATTGCATTTAATGGCCTAGTTTTCTACCACCTTGCACTTTGTAGAGTTATTATGAATTCTGGGTGCAAAATGCTACTAAATCAGAATGGTCCAATGGACTACTCCTATAGTTAGTTCAGCAGACGTGGGCCCCTTATAGACAGCACTGAGGATCAAGGCACAAAAATCTGAACTAGATGAACTGCTTTCAACATTGCAATAATAGGATGTGTGGATCTGATACTAATCCCGTTCAAGACCGAGGGTTTTTACTGTTGACTCCAGTGGGATGAGAATCTGGCCTAATATATTGTGCAGTAATCTCTTGTCATTGGTAAATAACCTATTCTTTTTTGGCAATAGGACAATAAAAGACAACTATTGTCCACAATTTATTGTTGTTCTACGTTAATATCCTCTGGATCTACCCAATAGCATACTGATGTAGCCTGCAAGATGAGATGAAAATAACTGTTGTATATTTATATGGAATTCAGTGGCTAACTTTGCTCTAAATTGGGCATGTAATGAATGTATTACTGCAAAGCAGGGAAATAAAACCTATTATAGACTAGAAATGAATCATTGCAATGACAAATCATTTTCTAAGATGCAATATTTTCTCTGCTATTGCTTTGCTTTAAGCTTTGCTGAAAACCAATTACTTTACTCTTTCTCTTTACTTTTATTACTGGTGATTCCTATGCTAATTTTTACTCTGTATTTGGTTTGCATTTGAAAAGCAGTTTGGAATTTAAGATTAAAACTGAATTGGTGATACTGCCCTGTTGCCTTTACCTTTTACCCTTTCCTCTCCTCCAGTGATCTGAAGAATTCGTAAGAAAGAAACAGCTTGAACAACTGAGAGCCATCCACATTAAAACTGTGTTTCTTGTCATGAGAGTCAGTGTCCTAAAAATATTAGACCAATGAAAGAAATCTAATTTCTTTGCAGTTCTCTAATTCCCCAGTGTCACACTCATGTTTCTTATACTCTCATTTGAAGGATCTATAATTTTGTGCTTTTATGAGTTACTTAATCTGAGTTATATGGATTTTTCCCCATTATAGAACAGCTCATTTTCCTTGTTTAATAGTGCAATGTTTTCACCTGGGTCACCTTTGCTGTTCTCAGAAATTAGACCACCAGTAATTTTAGCCATTGGCTTCTGAATCAACGGTTTTGCCCATATCTCGTACAGCTTTTACATTACAGTAATTTTCCAGCCATTCATTTTTCCCTTTGACTTAATCACAAAGTTATTTTCTATTATCAGAAGCCAGTGAGTGGCACAGAACTGCTGAATAAATGAAGTTTTGCTTTGCTGAACACTGTATGTTAATGCAGACTGTGGGAAGGTTCATGTGGATTTGGGATACTTGCAGTAAATTAATAATTGTTCGTTCTGGGCTGATCTGAGCCAGCTGAAAACAAAGGAGTCTTTCCATTACTTCAATGGATGTTGATACAACTCTTTTTTCCCATAAAAGGCTGTATAGCATCATTGACCTGCTGTACTCTAGTTGTCTTTAAAGAATAGACCTGTTGCATATTCAAGCTAGAGAGCAGATTTTCTATATCAGCACAGCTTTGTAGAGGTCTGTTTTAGTCTATAAATAAGTTGATTTCTTGTTTGCTGAAGTCTGATTTATTGTTATTTTTTTAAAATCTCAATCCAGTAATCATAGCCATTTAGGGTATGATTTCTGTTGGACTTGTTATTTCTGTGCATTCTCCATATATTCTACTTATATTATGCACTGCATGACACTAACATGGCTACATGTGCTGTAGTACATCCACCCTGACCTATTAAAGTGTTCCAATGTCTATGCTCTGATCACAGGAAACCAGGTGGGGGAGCTAGAGTGTTTTCTTTAAACTGTACTTTTAATAAACTAGTATCCCTTAACTGACAGCTAACAATATTTAAATGATTTTTTCAGTGAATCCCTTGCAGTTACAATTGCCTGTGATCATATTATCCAAAAATTCTGCAAATGTCAAATTTAGTAAAGAAGCCATTCTCATATGGCTATTGGAAAAAAAAATAGTATTTAAGAGATTTTCAGGGACTACAAAATCCAGTGTAAAGATATAGGTCCCAGTCCTGCCAAGATTTAGGCATGCACTTAACTTTGCACTGGTTAGGGTATAATTATCTGAACTTGAGTTATCAGAATTGCAATAGCATTCTTATTCTTTTGAAAGAATATCTGTAATGCTCACAAGTGGTCAGTACCTCAGTTTTAGATGTACTCTGAAAGAGGGAAACTCTATTGGATTGATTATATGGGGGGATTTAATCTGCAGCGTTTTATGTATATCAGGTAATGTGCAATACACACTGATAGCATGCACATGGGACAGTGTGCTCTCAGTCAATGTGCATCTTTGTGTATACACACTGGTGGTTTGCTGCAAACTGAGGACATAGCATTCATGGAGAGTATCCCGGGATCCTTTGCTTTCTGTGGTTAATGAAGCCATTCACAGGCCACTTAGACAGAAAGAAAGATCTGTTTAAAGAAAGATCTGCCCAAGTAGGTGTAGAAAGCTAAGGTGCAGAGAGAGACTTGCTCAGCAGTTTGAGCAGCTAGCAAGGCATCCAATATAAAATGCAAACAGCCAGGGCAATATTGTCAGTGATGCCTATTGCTTTTATTTTGAATCTCATGCCTGGAATTGCACAACTGTACATTCAGCTGTTAACTCTTGGAGAGGGAGCAGGGGTTGGAAATGTTTTGAACAGTTCACTGTTGTTCACAGGCAGTGAAAACTTAGCATTACGGCAATCCTTATTTTACCTTGTGTCTCTGCCTATGTGTTTTCGGAAAACCTTATGTTTAGTGCAAACTTAATTATTTTCTGAGTAAAATGAACTGTTGACTTTTTTTATGATGAAAGTTTCAAGGTGTTTATTATTAAACAACGTATTATGTAAAATACAGTAATGAACCTTTGTCTGAAATGATAATGAAACAATGTTTTAATTATGTACAAATATATTTAAAATGTATTTAACTACAAAGGACACTTTTGTTAAAACAGTCGTGAAACAAAACAGCCAAGTGCAACAGTGCAGCGCAGGACACAACACAAGGGCAGGGAGGCTTAAAAACAGAGGCAAGTATATGTCTTGGCTCTGCCTCTTGTTAAATGGACCTTCTGGTGTTGAGTGGCAAGGCTCAAAGTTACCAGGGCAATAAGGGACTCAGAAGAGCTGGGGGCACTGGTCCAGGTGGGGAATGGCCTCGGGGAATATTGTTGCAGGCGAGGATTTGCTGCTGTTCCCAATAATCGGTGTTGTCCATGGGCTGCATAACATGGTTGGGTGTTGGTGTGCAGTACTGCATTACCTGCTGTCTTAATAGTAACAGCAATTGGGCAATTTGCATTCATATTGCCTCTGTATCTCCCTGTTTTTTTTTTCATTACAGTCTTTGGCCATGGCAACAATGTCCCTGGCAACTGCCATCCTGCCCTTGGCCACTGCAATGATCTCCTTCAAGAGTTACTTGACTGCTCTCCTCTCAGTCCTCAAATATTACCTCCACCTCTCCACTATCTTTTTTTTATGTTTTTTGCGGAGTAGTGCCAGCTGTCGCCAGTTCCCTTCTGTGCACTTTGTTCAGACTAAGCCCTAGAACGTGGAAACAGAGGAATAAAAGTCATTGCGAGGCATAACAGTGCATCCAAGTGCTCTTTCCCAGTTTTTCCTGACAACTCCATTGAATGTGAAACAAAACATTAAGGATGGCAGGGATGACTTTCCGAGAGGTAACCAAGCATGGTCAAGATCTGTAGGTGCTGTTAAATGCCAAGAAGAAGTAATTTTAAAGCTACAGGATGAGCTTACTCGCACTGACAACCCATTGTTTTATGATGGACAGGATCTTACTAATATCATGAAGAAAGCAGTCTTCAGTAATAAGAGAGCTGAAGATGCCAGTTGAATGGATATTTCAGGTCATGACTTGTGTGATGCCTTCAGAACCCAAAGAATTGAACTGGGAAGAACTGGGAAGAGTGGTAGATACACTGGAGGGTAGGGATAGGATACAGAGGGACCTAGACAAATTGGAGGATTGGGCCAAAAGAAATCTGATGAGGTTCAATAAGGATAAGTGCAGGGTACTGCGGTTAGGACGGAAGAACCCAATGCACAGCTACAGACTAGGGACTGAATGGCTAGGCAGCAGTTCTGCGGAAAAGGACCTGGGGTGACAGTGGACGAGAAGCTGGATATGAGTCAGCAGTGTGCCCTTGTTGCCAGGAAGGCCAGTGGCATTTTGGGATGTGTAAGTAGGGGCATAGCGAGCAGATTGAGGGACGTGATCGTCCCCCTCTATTTGACTTTGGTGAGGCCTCATCTGGAGTACTGTGTCCAGTTTTGGGCTCCACACTACAAGAAGGATGTGGATAAATTGGAGCAAGTCCAGCAAAGGGCAACAAAAATGATTAGGGGTCTGGAACACATGATTTATGAGGAGAGGCTGAGGGAACTGGGATTGTTTAGTCTGCAGAAGAGAAGAATGAGTGGGGGGATTTGATAGCTGCTTTCAGCTACCTGAGAGGTGGTTCCAGAGAGGATGGTTCTAGACTATTCTCAGTGGTAGAAGAGGACAGAACAAGGAGTAATGGTCTCAAGTTGCAGTGGGGGAGGTTTATATTGCAGTGGGGGAGGTTTATAGGTTGGATATTAGGAAAAACTTTTTCACTAGGAGGGTGGTGAAACATTGGAATGCGTTACCTAGGGAGGTGGTAGAATCTCCTTCCTTAGAAGTTTTCAAGGTCAGGCTTGACAAAGCCCTTGCTGGGATGATTTAATTGGGGATTGGTCCTGCTTTGAGCAAGGGGTTGGACTAGATGACCTCCTGAGGTCCCTTCCAACCCTGATATTCTATGATTCTATGAATTCTCCAAGGCTCCATCAGTCTATTGGTTCCAACCAAGAACAGACTAAGCCGCCTGGGTGGCGCATATAAGAGGCCTGGGGAGGCTAAGATTCCCCCAGATAAAAAAGGCTGGCCATGCAGGGGGCAAATGCCAGATGCAGTGTGGGTCACCTCCCTTTGGAGGCTCACAGGCCCACTGCCTTTGCGCTGGCTAGAAGTGCTGGAAGCTCCCTAGAAGTGGGAGAGCCACTGGTGCCTGGACTGTGGCCCCACCCTTGTTCTGCCCTGAGTCCCTGCCCCTGCTCAGCCTCTTCCTCCAAGACCCTGCCTCCGGCGCGGCACTCTGGCTCTGCCCATTCACAAATGCTGTCCATGGCGCTATGCTCAGCCAAACGGGGAGCCCAGGCAGGATGCTGGCAGGGCAGTCTGTGCCCAGCTCCCCTTGGTGGTGACCCAGAGAATCAGTGCTTCCTTGGCTCGGTTGGAGCCCAGTGCCCCTCAACCATGGGAACTGACTGAGCTGCGCCTCCCTTCACGCTGCAAGGAGAAGTGTCTGTGGCCATAGAGCTCCGGCCTTCCAAGGGCTAGCTCCGGATTAACTCGAGCTGCCCAGGCAGCTACCCCTGAACCACTCTGCCTCCTCACAAGCAGCTTATGCTAAGCTGTGCTTGTCATAAATATAAAGGGAAGGGTAAACCCCTTTGAAATCCCTCCTGGCCAGGGGAAAGCTCCTCTCACCTGTAAAGGGTTAAGAAGCTAAAGGTAACCTCGCTGGCACCTGACCAAAATGACCAATGAGGAGACAAGATACTTTCAAAAGCTGGGAGGAGGGAGAGAAAAAAAGGGTCTGTGTCTGTCTGTATGCTGGGTCTTTGCCAGGGATAGACCAGGAATGGAGTCTTAGAACTTTTAGTAAGTAATCTAGCTAGGTATGTGTTAGATTATGATTTCTTTAAATGGCTGAGAAAAGAATTGTGCTGAATAGAATAACTATTTCTGTCTGTGTATCTTTTTTGTAACTTAAGGTTTTGCCTAGAGGGGTTCTCTATGTTTTTGAATCTAATTACCCTGTAAGATATCTACCATCCTGATTTTACAGGGGGGATTTCTTTATTTCTATTTACTTCTATTTTCTATTAAAAGTCTTCTTGTAAAAAACTGAATGCTTTTTCATTGTTCTCAGATCCAAGGGTTTGGGTCTGTGGTCACCTATGCAAATTGGTGAGGCTTTTTATCCAACATTTCCCAGGAAAGGGGGGGTGCAAGTGTTGGGAGGATTGTTCATTGTTCTTAAGATCCAAGGGTCTGGGTCTGTAGTCACCTAGGCAAATTGGTGAGGCTTTTTACCAAACCTTGTCCAGGAAGTGGGGTGCAGGGTTTTGGGAAGTATTTTGGGGGGAAAGACGCGTCCAAACAGCTCTTCCCCAGTAACCAGTATTAGTTTGGTGGTGGTAGCGGCCAGTCCAAAGACAACGGGGGGGAATATTTTGTACCTTGGGGAAGTTTTTGACCTAAGCTGGTAAAGATAAGCTTAGGAGGTTTTTCATGCAGGTCCCCACATCTGTACCCTAGAGTTCAGAGTGGGGGAGGAACCTTGACAGTGCTCAAATCAAAGAAGAATGACAGAGGGACTATTACAGAGCTAACTGCAGGCAGGTCTTTCTGTGCTCATCTCCTGCGTGTGTCTAGATCCCAGCGTGATGTTGATCTACGTGAGACTTCGGGAAAATACGAGTTTTCCATGGTACCATGATCGATGTTCAAATGTGATGGAACAATACATATGTGCCAGGTGAAAAGCAAACTAATGAACATCCTAAGCCAGCGCTTACTGACAACATGGCAGGTACCTTGTGCCAGCAGGAGCCTTTTAGTGTTGCAATCATAGATAGTAGAGCTGAGGTACAAGCTTCTGACAAGCCAGAAACTGTTGATACCTGCTGAGATTTGGCTGAATACTTCATTATGAGGATAGAGAGAAAATACTGGACCTATGACTAAGTCCACCTCGTGTTTGACAGAGGAATCAATTAAAAACATTACGAGAGAGGAGACCCCATGGTATTGCATCTGTCCTATACAAAATCACTGACTCCACAAACATATCCAGTGTCACAACAAAGAAGCTACGGTCTCAGAATCGCGCAAAGGATGAGTTATCCTCATACCCTGCAGGAAAAATGCTCCAGTATGCAAAGAATTGCTCAATTTTTTTTTATCATTGCATGGTGTAATGAAGCTACTGTTTCACACTGTTTAGTGGAGTTTCTTCAAAGTTCCCATGAGGAGGCTGTCACTAAAATTATCTTGCATGTCATCAACACTACAGAAAGAGTTGGTCCAGATTTTTCCACAAGACACAGAGATATTCTAGTGCTCTCTGTGACATGCTATGTCTTGAGATGCATATCGCTCGGAGATGTGTTCCTTTCACTTGGACCATTAAATGCTGTCACACTGCCAGGTTTCCATGCTCTTAGGATGTGACACTACTGGGCATGGATAGGTCTTGGAAGATGGACTGATCACATCAGTTGTGTGTAATACCATGTGCTCCTGAATCAATCCTTCAGCTAATCAAATGTTTGTGTGTAAAGACGAGGTGTTCACCCCGCTACAAATGTTCGGCCAGCAGCCTGCCTTGTACAGAGATGTGTGAGTGCAGCACATAAGAGGATCAGTGTGACAATGTGTCTAACAGCGGTGCTCTAGGTGGAAGTGAATCTGATGATAATTTTGATGAATAAATGCTTTTCAGTCTTACATGTCAAGGCGAACATGTCTTTTTTTATGTAAGCAATACAGCCCTGTGTTAAAATATTCTTTTTAAAAATTGATTTTTAAAACCTTGTCTCGAATATATAACTACATAATGTTCTAGGTTTGTACCATGTTTTTGTGTGAGAATGATACCCAACTCAACGCGTTTCTGACAATTTTGTATTATCAAAATTTCCAACAACCAGAGGCCCTGCAGCTGGGACCTGGTGGTTGGGGGCAGTGCATTCCGCCCTTTCCACACCACAGAGGTTGACACTACTGAAATAATGATTCTATAGATTTTATGAGTCAAATGACATCTCCCTTACCTTTCTACCACTAACTGCCCACAGAATGAGATTTTACTATATTGTGCTCCCACACTATGAGGGTTCAGGTGATCATATTCCTTGGTAAAAAGAAAAGTACTAGTGGCTCCTTAGAGACTAACCAATTTATTTGAGCATAAGCTTTCATCGGATGAAGTGAGCTGTAGCTCACGAAAGTTTATGCTCAAATAAATTGGTTAGTCTCTAAGGTGCCACTAGTACTCCTTTTCTTTTTGCGAATACAGACTAACACGGCTGCCACTCTGAAACCTGTCAATATTCCTTGATGACACAAATCTACTTCAAATCTGTGTACTTCACTATCTCTTTTGTTTTAACCAACTGAATAAATGGATTAATTTAATTGAATGAATGGGTTTATTTTAGAATATACCTTTTTAGTAGCATTCAAAGCCTATAGACCAATTATTAACATTTCATTCTAAGAAAAGCAATTATTCCATCACAGATCAGTGAACAGATTGGAGAACAAGTTCCTTCTTAATTTGATCATATATGATGTACTCTGTGATTATGGTTTGTTCAGAAAAACATTCAGCCATTTGCTAATAAGAATTCCTGCTTCATTTTTAGATCCTGAATAAGCTTGTTGTGTGGAAGGTCTTTATTGTCTTTCAAATTTTCAGAGTAACTTGACCCAGAAGGGATACACTGCTTGGTATTCCCAGTGATGCAGAATTAAATTCAGACCTATTATTTTTATTTGATTGAAGTTGTAGGGTATATATTCTTAATTAGATAGGCAGGCTGGAGACGCATGCTTCCTATTAATGCTAATGGGAATCACACAGTGTAAACCCCCTGAATGGTATAAAGAATAATCCACACAGTTAAGAGCCAAAGGTTGTAAGAATGCTACTTTGCTGGGCATACGCTGTATGTCCATGAAACTCCACACTGTTAAAAACCCATATGGATATATGTAATGGCAGAACTGTGCATTTCTGACACAGATGGGGCACTTAATTTTGTATGTCACTTGAACTCAGTTTCACACCAAATTGGAAATTAGACTCTTGTGAGGGCTTTCCCTTAAAAAAAGTAAATTGATATTTTTAAAAAGTCTATAATCCATTATTGAACACCTGAACTTTTTAGACTTGCATTTTTGAGTGCAGTGAGTGGAAATAATAGATTCATTCCTGAACTTCCATTGACCATTGGCTTAGAGTGTTTTCAAAGGTATTTAAATCAATCATCTTGACCTGATATCCTATTTCAGAAGATGACACGTCACCTAAAGTTAAACAACAGAGCCCCAATCCTGCAAAGGTATATATACTTAACTTTACACTCATGGTTTCAAGGGGACTACTCACAGTTCATTAAGTTGAATATATGTCTAAATCTTTTCAGAATTTGTGTCTAAGTTAGGAGCTAATGAATCAAATATGGGTATTCTTAAAATATTGCTCTTGTCAATAACATATATTACATAATTTTGAAAAGCTTTGTTCTAAACTTCAGTTTTTGACATCTATGGTTAATTTTATATATTATACATCATTGATATGGACACTTTCTTTTATCTTTAAATCTTTGAATGCTCGGGGCTGTACAAATAGAACAGGAAAATATTGCAAGGGAGATTTTTAAAGGCACAAAGAGCTCTTAGGCACTCAGTTCTCATTGAAAGTCAATGCGAGCCGGGCACCTAATTAATATTTATGTCTTTGAAAATTTCACATTATATCATTTTTTGAGAGTCCCTTGCTGTTGATGTGGTGCTCAGTGTGTAGTCCTAATTGGGCAACTCCCTGCTGGCTGTGGCTGGGAGATTGAGAGATGAATTAGTAGTAGAAAAACTATAATGAATGTGTGAACTACATTATAATCCAAGGTGAAACTGTATGTAAGTTAAGTTTATTTTCATTTGTGATTGAAGACCGAAGAGTTTTTTCCATACTCAGGTGTCTGGACTTGTTTGTCTCAAACAAGCATGTTTCTTCTGAGGGAAATCAGATTGTTTGCTGTGAGCAAAATTACTTTGTTCTGTTGTTCATTGCTTTGAGGTTGCTTTTGCTTGAGAAAAAAACAAATAAAGGAAAATTGCTTATAGTTGCGTTTAAGCAGGAGTGGGGAAGTGCACTGTGAGTTTAATGAGGCTGTGCTGCATTTGTTAAAGGGACTTTTGATATGTAAAAACTATATGTTCATTTACACTTTACTACAGCTACTCATCAGGGGGTAAAGCACTTACTGAGAATATAACTGCCTTTTCCTATTAAGTTTAGACAAAGACTGAGGAAAGCCTTTTTTTTCTGTGTGTGGGGGGGTGGGGGGGGGTTGGTCAAAGGGCCAGAACATTTGGGTTTTGAATTTTTTTTGAAAGTTCACCCTGCAGTGCCAACTAAACCCATTATGCTTTTGGGTGTGGGGGGTCGCCCTTTTGTAGGGAAGTGTTTTTTATATTTTAACTTCTGTTCTCTGGGTTCTACAAAGCATGGCAGCTACAGTTCCTGTCAGAGCTCTTCTGGCAGCACCAGCTGTATGGATTTGCTGTATCAGCAGACTTTCCAGATGCCCTTGCTGTAACCCATGTTTGGCCAATGCTTCCCAATTCTGAGTTATACTGGCCTTTACAAACTACTTTGCCCCAGCACAATCCATTTCCCATCCCTCTTCTGCCACCAAGGTAAATTTAGCCCACTGCTTATAAACAAACTGCACCTTCCTAGCATTTGAAATCCAGTTCAAACTGCTCACTGCTTTGCATAGCTATAGTTGCTCTTGCCACTGGTTTCTCAAATGAATCAACCAATCCATCCAACACGCATTTGTACTGTAACCTATACTTATAGAAAATATTTTTATCATTTACATTTCCCCGTGTTTGGATAGATCAGGACAAACTATAACTAAATCATGTGGTGATCTATTAAACTGAAATCTATGCCAATGCTACGATATCTCACATATCTTTGAGAGCTAACCCAGTCATTAAAAATAAGTCTTCCAAAGAGATATCATTTGCTTGAACTTACACATAAAAGTGAGTGAAATTCTTCAGCCAAAATATTTTGTTTTGGGGAAAAAATGCAGATTTGGTTTGACAAAACATTTAGCAAATTCATGTTGATTTAGGTGAATTGTTTTCATTGAAGCAAAAAGGAAAAAAGAATGGATATGTCAATGAAACATTTTGACTTTTTGGGTTAGATTCACAAGGGGACTTAGGTGCCTAACTCTAACACTTAGATGCTGTTGCATGCATGCAACTCTGGGGTACAGATGTGGGGACCCGCATGCAAGACCCCCTAAGCTTATTTTTACCAGCTTAGGTTAAAAACTTTCCCAAGGCACAAATTCCACCTTGTCCTTGAACAGTATGCTGCCACCACCAAGTGATTTAGACAAAGAATCAGGGAAAAGGACCACTTGGAGTTCCTCTTCCCCCCCAAAATCCCCCCAAACCCTTCCACCCCCTTTCCTGGGGAGGCTTGAGAATAATATCCTGACCAATTGGTTACAAAATGATCAAAGACCCAAACTCCTGAGTCTTGGAACAATGGAAAAATCATCCAGGTTCTTAAAAGACTGATTTTAGTGTATAAAAAATAAAAAAGGTAAAAATCATCTCTGTAAAATCAGGATGGAAAATACTTTACAGGGTACTCAGATTCAAGAACGCAGAGGATTTCCCTCTGGGCAAAACTTTAAAGTTGCAAAAAGGCAAACCAGGGATACACCTTCCCTCTCAGCACAGAGAAAAATCACAAGCCAAAACTAAAGTAAACTAACGCATTTCCTTGCTAGTACTTACTAATTCTAGTGGAGTTGGATTGCTTGCTTTCTTGATCTCTCTCCGGCAAGCACATAGAACAGACAGACAAAAGCCTCCCCCCACTAGATTTGAAAGTATCTTGTCCCCTTATTGGTCCTTTGGTCAGGTGCCAGCCAGGTTACCTGAGCTTCTTAACCGTTTACAGGTAAAAGGATATTTTGCCTTTGGCCAGGAGGGATTTTATAGTACTGTATACAGGAAGGTTGTTACCCTTCCCTTTATATTTATGACAGGCTCCATTTGCCAAACTTAAGAGGTGGGGTGAATTTCACTCATAGATACCACATGATGGGCCTTAGACATTTTGGGGCATAGTTTTGTCCCAATAAAATCAGTGGAAGTCTTATAATTGATTTATATTGGTGTATAATCAGACAGCTGTGGTCATTTTTCTCTATCAGAGAACTATTTAATTATTTTCTATCCAAAGCCAATCATCAGACACGCCAAACCCACACACACAAAAAGGCAAAAATTGGGCTTGTTTTTGGCTTAATTAGCTTGTGAGTTGCTTGTTGGCTAGTTTTTGGCTTGTAGCTTGTTGTTTCGTTTTTTTTTATTGGCTCCTGGCAAGCGAGGGTCAGGGGCCAAGCAGGTGCAAGGGGGAAGAGAGGAGCACACAGTGGGCCCACCACAGTTCCAGACTGCACGCCGGGGGGATCTAGTCACATAGTGTTGGGGTTCTTAGGGATTGGTTTGTTTTGGCCTTGTTTTGAAATGGGATTAGCTTGATTTTTGGCTTATTGTGAAAGTTGGGTGCTTATTTACCATGTGAAAGTTGGCAACTGTGCTAATCATGTGTATTTATTGCAATTTTTTGTCAAGCTTTTTCTGAATATTCTAATTACTGAGTAAAAATAAATTTCTTATAACTATAAGAGAAAAAATGCTTACAGTGGAAATAAGCTAAACAATAGATCAAATTTAAAGAACACAAGCACTAAAAAGATGAGACAGTGAACTCAGAATTGTAGGGTAACTAATGCTTATGTACAAATGGAAGATTTCACAAGGGAAACAAGAATGGTGAAAATGATATGTGCCATGCAGGGCTCATTATACTTCAGGCTTAACCGGAACATGGTAGGAAGATGGTAACTCTCATACATAAAATATAGAAGAATGAAGACTTGTGAAAGGACAGAGAAGAACATAGGCAGGAAGGTGTATAACCCTATAGCTGGAAAGGACAAAAATGAAGAAATTAAGCAGTCAATATCAATACAAGTGTATAAAAGAAGCTCATGAATAATCATATAGTAACAGAAAAGTATCTGCAGGCACATATCACTAATCCTTTTGCAGACAATGGATAGTGTGCGAGCTCTAAATAGGTAATGATTTACTTATGTTAACAAGCAATGGCAAAGTAGTTTTTGTTTTACATCCTTTGATGCTCAATCATGAAGTAACATTAGAAAAGAGTGCTAAACATCTTCCTATTCAGTAGAGCAGTAATATCTTGGATGTTCTCTCACTGTTGTATTATTTGTACTGTAGTTTTGCTCAAAAGCCCCAGTCAAGATCAGGACCCCATTGTACTAGCTGCTGTACTGTAAAAGATAGCACCTGCATATGGACGTCGGAGTCAGAGCCAGTCAGTGAGAATCTATCCATTGACTTCAGTGGGCTTTGAATGAGGCCCTTAAAGCTGAAGCTGGCTTTTTCCTTCTAGTATCATGAACACAGCAAAGCCTTAATAATAGCCATTGACAGATACCTGATTGCAGAGACAAGAGGCTGGAGATTAGCCCTCTCTCTCGGCAATGCATTTTCCTTATGCTAGAAAATCTTTTCACATTTTATCCACCAAGGCAACATTCTCTTTCCTCTAAATATGATTCTGATTTTTTGTCACTTCATCTGTAATCTGTCTGCTGATTTCAAATATCTGCATTTGTGCATTGCTGTGACATACTTTTAACTTAACTTATCCTGATCATTTTTGGCAAATGTCTGCTAAATTGAAGTAGGCAGCCTTTTAGACTTCCGTCTTGTTTTAATCAATGTATTGCGACTCTGGTATTGATAAGCTATCCTCAAATTGCTTAGGCTGGCAGTACTATTGTAGCCCTGCCACAGTAATAATTAGTCCAAGTACAATAATTACCAAGATTAACCATGCTGATCTCTGCTTTTCATTTACAAACAGAAAACCAACCATGTAGATAACACATCTGCTTGCCTTGTGAAATAATTGCATCTAGAATGTATGCTTTTACATTTGAATACTCTGTTTACGTACGGTGAAACTAATCCTCTCCTTTGCCCTCAGACACTAAGCCTGATAGTATTAGTATGTCTAAAAGTGTAAGAGATATTTTAGAGGACGTAAGGAATATGTCTAGACTAGGATAAAAAGGTTCACTCCACTCCCAACCCCATCACCTAACATCCATTAGAATTCAACTTGTTCTGTCTTCCCATTTTTAGCCTCCATATCTTTTATCCTCCTTTAGATATACCCAAGAAGAAAGTTGCTAATCCAGAGATTTTTCTGAAAAATAGTGTGGAGGAAATTGGGTGATTAAAGACTATAGTTACAGCAATATGATCACACTGTTACTATCTTTATATGAATACATATAATTGTTCTGCAAAGCTTCCTTCTCCCCATTTAAAAACAAACAAACAAAAAAACCCCCAAGGTCCTAATCTTGCAAAGATTTGTTCATGTGTTTAATTTTAAGTACTGTGACCAGTCCCTCTTCATTCATTGTGAGAAGTCATATTGAACCAAGTGGGACTATTCAAAGTGTAAACTTAAGTATGTGGACTTGGGACAAAGATAATATAATTGACTGATACTGTGGACATAACAGAAGAAATAAGTTTTAAGAAGGAATTTAAATGAGAAGACAGTTGTCGCTTGACAGTAAACTCACTTTATGTATTGTGCTATGGTTGGGGGAAACAGAATCTGAGCTGAAATAGCTCAGTGACCCCTGTGCATCCCCTGCATGAGCATTCATTTTCACATGACTCATATTTAAAGAACTATCTAATATTAAATAGCGAGTCAGTGAGTGGGTGAATGCAACATTTTTTTGTTCCCGTCTAGCTAGAATCTGGAATTGTGGTTCACACATTCATCATGTGATGTTATCTTTGCATCACAGCTCACCAGTGTTCATCAGTCATTTTTATTGGATTTCAATTGACCAAAGGCCATGTGCAAACTGAGTAACAATTTAGAAAAATAATATTAATTTCTTCCATGCTTATAGCAAGAAGGTGTGATGACCAGCTGGCTTAGGGTTTCTGTAGGTCTAGTCGTCCCAGAGGGAGCCCCAGCTGCAGCCTCAATCACCAACCTCATCTTCCAATTGCTCCCCCAGAGTTCAGTCACTATAAATGAGTGAGGATGAAAGGTGTGTGTGTGTGGGGGGGGGACCTGGACCCATGCACCTGATCCAGGACTCTAGGGATTTGTCAAAGTGTCCAGTCTAGTTATTGAGCTACCCCAAATTATTTTTCCCCTCGGTCACTAGTCTGGAGCTCTTCAGGCTGGGGCATGGTTGCTGTCTGAGCAGACTTTCCTCAGTCTCTTCATGTTCTGTTCTGTCAGTCAATCTCTTATGGCTTTCAGCTCCCAAGGAATTGGGGGTGGAATCCAAGTCTCTGCTGCTAAAGCAGCATTCGCAAAGCTGTTACCACTCCTGACATAGCGCTCAGCATCCACCTTGCTTCCTGTGCCACGTGCAGCTCACTTGCCGGTGGTGGATGTTGCTTCTATTGTCACTGCCACCACCTCCACCTCACCTACCAGTCTCCTTTTAAACTGTTTCTCCACTGGGAGCATGCCTTGCACCTGTTGAAGGGCAGAGCCTCCCTAGTGCAATCTTGTTCTAATCACTCCCCACCCTGATTCAGTGTTGGGCCTGTAGAACCCATCATACCCCTCCCTCCTAAGTTTGAGTTGCTGGATCTACTTTTGTTGACTGACCCATTTTCCTCCGCCACCATCTCAGGAAAAGAAGTCTGCATTTTTATGATCTTTACTGCCTCAATGCAGTACTTCAAAGTAGAAGGGTTGCAAGGACAAGTATGACTGCATGACTCAGGGGTGGTTGTCCTTCATGGATTGTATACATCGTAGGGGCGCATGATCTGTCACTAGCTGGAATTGTTGAACCCACAACTAATGCATGGCTTCCACAGCCCACTTTACCACTGGAGCCTCCTCAATCACCAAAGAGATCCCTCATGGGGAAACAGCTTCCTGCTAAGATATAGGCCAGGATGTTCCACTCCCCCTACTTCTTGTGACAACGTTGCTCCAAGATGGATGTCCAGTGTGTCCATTTGTAGAGGGAAAAGGTGCTGAGAGCAGTAGACCTGTCAATATATATTTGTGAGTGTGGGTCCGAGAGGTACATTTGTGTAAGCCTTCAAGCTTTCTGTGCCTAGCTGTCCAGGTATGGAGAACTTGAAGAAGAGATCCTGAGATGTATGGAATTAAATTTAAAGGTGATGAGAAATAATTTGTATCCTGAGAAACCAGACACTACAGCAGGTTATTATATATACTAACTGGGGGGAAAGAAAGAAGTGTCCCAACTACTACTTAGCTTGCGATACTATTGCACTTCTGATATTACTGATTATTTATTACAAATCCTTTTTCATGGTCACTTGTATTCATAATTCTCCAACCCCATTTTTGGTGTTATGTAATTAATATACTTTGTAAATGTCATTAGCTGGTGGTGGGATCCTCTTCAAACCATTTAAATAATTTCCTCTCCTTTACATTAGTGCCAAAATATTAAGAATGTACACTATGAGAAATGTGTAATTTTATTTTTAATGCATTTCAATTTTGAAGTATATTTTTTCCCAGAAAATGATGGGCTCCAATGTGCAAATTGTGTCTTCTTAAAGGAATTGATAAGGCAACACTAGCATGAAAAATGCAAGTAAACAAAAATTATATATGAAAACATAATAGGCCAGATCTGGAGCTCTACTGATTGATACCAGCTGTGGATCTAACCCAAGCAATCCAGCAGCTGTCATTAAAAATACACACCTATCAGATTCACTAACATGTGAAAACTTCTTTACTATATCATACATTGTTTGCTAGTTAGAAGAGGGATCTGTCACATCTCTACCCTGAATTGGCTTGAGGATCTACATTGTGCCATTGTGTGCCTCATTTTTCAGACCTGTGCTAGATGGCAAGTGTCAATCCACCTTTCTTTGCTAGTGTTTATATTTGCTTCTGTAGGTAAAATGGTTCAGGTCATCAGTGCAAACATGCCTGAGTGTGTCTATGTTGCAAAAACCATTGAAAGAGAAACCATTGAAAAATTCCCTCTTTCTATGCAAGGTGAAGGTTTTTTCAGTTCCCCCCTAAGAAGAGGTTTTTTTAAAACATCTGAGAGACTAGTCTTTTAACATCATGCACTTACTGATGAATAACTTCTTGGTGATGATTTAGGAATCATTCAGAAAACAGAGGAGTTATTTGGTCGCCTATATGAAAAGAGCTTGTGGTCCAGGCCTTGATCCAGCACATGTGTAACTTTAAGCATGCAAGTAGTACATTGAAAACAAATGTTTTCTTTAACTGTCACTGTCTGTAGAAAAGCCAAAGGTTGATTTTTAGCCTGGGATTGATAACCCATATAAGTGACATATAATGCATGTGGGTGGATGTGTGAATATTGCAAGCAAACACATGAAGGGTGGGGCACACATATTGGAAGGGGCACCAATGAGAATGAGATGTCTGCTAAAATGTGAACTTTCTCCGAACAACAAATGGAAAGCCCAAATGACCAATGGAAGAACTAAATTATACAACTTATCTCCTGATGCAAAACCCATTGACGCTAATGGGAGTCATTGACTTCACTAGGCTTTGAATCAGGCCTTTAAAAAGACAATAGCTTGGGGATGAGTATGAACATTTTACTACCATTCAATGGCTTTTGACATTTACCTTGACAAAAATATAACCCAACTAATTATCCATGAGATATTGTACTTGAGTAATTATCAGTTTATGCTATTAGTGGTTTGACCTCCAGTAATTATGCTGGCAAAGTGTCTGCAAGCAGACCTTGTCTGTCAGTTGCCTATTCTATCTGTGCATCTGTGGGTAAGAGTTTTGTTTACTTTTCCTTGAATTTCTATTGAACCGTAGAGCACATCTGCAGCATTTGAAAACATTCTGGCTCCTACTGGGCTGCAATTAGAGCCATGCCAACACAGCAGTTTTGCTCTGTACAGATTTTGCGAAGAAGAATGATGGCATTTGCTAAATTGTTAAAATAAAAAAGAGCAAAAACATTTTTAATGTAAAAAAGGGCAGTGTTATTTGAGCAAATAAAACATGAATGCAGCTAATATTTGTATATTATTTTAGCCAAGATTCCTTATATACCTTAAAGGTATTAATAGTACCAGAATCACTCAGAAAAGTGTTCTTTCTTTTATTGCGACATACAGCTAGCTGGGAGTTGGGAGATGTTGGGAGATGCAACTAGTTGGGAGGCTGTAATGAAGGGACGGGAGAGTGTAGATAGTGTGAAGATCTCCTGCAGGGAGGACCCTTAAACCATGGGAGCTGTGACAGAGAGGAGCCCAAGGAGCAGGAAGAAACAGAGATGAAGTTTGGGGGTCTAGAGGCCAGTGCCAGTGGGAGAAGGCTAAGCTTCAGCTAGGAAGAGCTGGGAGGATGGGCTATGAGAACAGATTGGGATAGAAGAAAAGCTTCAACTGTGAGAAAAGACACTGGAGCTAAGCATGGACTGTTGTGTGGTGATGGACAGTTAAGAACTATTTCTGTTATTAAATTGCCCCAGGCATTGAGTAGTGGTAACACAGAAGAGATTTTTGTGCTACCAAACCAACCGGAGTTAGGGATAGTGTTCTCTGAGAGAGAAGCCTGTGGGTAGTTCTTAACGGGTCCTGAAGGTGGGGAAACAGAAGCCATGTCCCTACAAAGCAACTTCTGGCCCTGAGGGACACTCAGTAAACAGCAACTCTGTTACAGGAGACAATTATATGATGGAGATTTTCAAAGGCACGAATAGTTAGGTGTCCAGTTCACATTGACTTTCAATAGGAATCCAGTGCCAAACTGCTTTTATTGTCTTTGAATATCTCTTCTATGGGTCTTAAATTTCTTCAGATAACCAAATCATTGCTAATAGCTGCACAATTACACAAACATATCTGTGGCATACATACCAAAATGTTTTGTTCTCTTGTGTAGGACCTTGAACTGTGAAGCCACATTATCCTACCGCAGAATAAAAGTAATTTCCATTGCCTTCAATGGATGAATAAATTGGAGAATAAAATGGCCAATGCCCATTCCTGTAAAAACAGTAAATAAACAACAACACTTAGGCCACAGCTCATCTTTGTTTCAGAGGATGAACATCATCTGGGAATGAAGGAATATTACTGTTAATTTTCAGTTGGAGCTGAAATAACTAAAACACTTTAACAAAAATGTCCACCTTGGAATTTGTTTGATTGGTGATACTCTCGGAAATTTTTTGTTTAAAATCCCATGAGTATTAGTTGTGCCCTTCCCAGCCTGTTACAGAATAGAAGATAGACTTATTTTTAGTTTCTGATTAAATAAAGATAGAAAGTTTGATGTTATATTAAATGTTAAGGCCCTAATCCTGCAATGTGATCTGTGTGGGCAGATCATTCTGCCTGCAGGGAGACCCATTGACTTTATTTTGCAGGATGCCCAATCAGTGCCTAAATTTATACCACTTTTGCCAGTTCAGGAGTCTTTTACACTATTTCTTGATGCACTCCTTTCTTCTTAGCTATAAATAGTTTCATAACATATGTGTTTTTCACCAAGTTACTTTGTATTAATTTATTTTGAATGTGACCCTAAATGTCAACTTGCGGTATCATTAGACACACATAGTTCTGTTGTTTAACCCTTAGTATAATTTGATTCCCCTTTTTTCTTTCTTTTTTTTTTTTCCAGGATTATTAGCTTACTAGTGACACTGTTGCTTACTCCTGTGGAGTCCAATTTCCTTTTTTCCAGTTGAAAGGAGTCTGTTATTTATCTCTCTGATAGAAAGTAAAAGGCTGGAGTTACTTTGATGAAGCTAATGGAAGTCGAGAGAGGATAAATATTGTACATGTGGGGAAAAGCTGCTGAGTAAAAGCAAGCCTGCCTTGTGGAGATGCTGGGTTTTTTGCAGTTAGATAACTAGTTTTGATAGCATCTATTAATTTTCAAGTCACCATGAAATTTGAATTACACTAGATTAATATGTGCTAGAACTTATTCTGGAGCTAAATTTGGGATTTGGGCCAAATCCTCTTTCCTTTTCAAGTTACTGGATTGGGAAGAATGGTAGAAGAAAGGGGAAATATCATCTCCCAACTTCCCCTGCACCAAGGTTACTGGTAGCTGTGTGTGCACCCCTAGAACAGCTTTGCCCCCATGAGTAGACAGAGAATCATCTCTACAAGGGATTCTGCAGCCCTGCTCACCCATGACCTGTACCTTGCATGCAACAGTGCAGATGACGCCAATTAAGAATGTACTAGAATCAATTATGGCAGGCAGACAAATCAGGACACCTGGTTTAAAAAGGACCTCCCATCAGTTAGTGGAGGGTGTGCAAGGAGCGAGAAGGCGTGCTGCTGGAGGACTGAGGAGTACAAGCATGATCAGGCTTCAGGAGGAGGATCCTGCAGTGAGGATAAAGAAGGTGCTGGGGGAAGGCCACGGGGAAGTAGCCCAGGGAGTTGTAGCTGTAGCTGTCATGCAGCTGATAACAGGAGATGTAGACAGCTACTATCCACAGGTCTCTGGGTTGGAACCCGGTGCAGAGAGTAGGCCTGGGTTCCCCCCAACTCCTGATTGGACACAGGAGGAGTTGACCTGGTCTGTCAGCAACACCAGATGGGAAGGTCTAATTTGGAAAGGGATGTGGCCTGTCCCCAACCCACTAGGTGGACAATAGAGACTGTTCTCCATTTCCCCCATGGTGGTGTAACCCTTCTGCCCGTCAGAGTTGGCAGCAACAAGGGCCGGGTTCAATATCTAGGGGATCCATTCCAATAGCACAATGCAAACTGGCTCGAGCCCCCACCCAGTACAACTATATACCACCCCCGTTGGGCGCCTCCAAGAGGCAATACTTCCCCTCTCGCAAGCACATAGTCTGAGTGTAGCAAAAAGCCTTTTAATAACAGAGAGAAACAATGTGGCATTATGTTGGGGAAACACCACCAACAGGATTCATAACACAACCCATGAGCAGAAAAACCCACCCCAAGCAAATTGGGGCATGTCCTTTCCCTTTGGTTCTTGAGTCCAGCAACCCCAAATCACCCAAAGTCCCAAAAGTCCAATGACCCAAAAGTCTCTGTCCCTGGTCAGGGCAGCCCCAGAGTTCAAAAGTTTATCTACAGAGCTTTACCTCCCAACCTGGGTGGAGATGGGGGTGGAGGTAAGAGGCACCTTACATGATCTGAAGCTGACCGCCCCACAGCTCCATAGGCCTTCGGTCCGCCTCGTCAGCTGCCCCACAAACTGCTTCGCTCAGCTTCGCTCTGCGGCCCACACGCAGCTCCTGCCATCCCATGAACTGCTCCGTGTCCCACCAGCCGCTCCCGCCGTCCTATGAACTGCTCCACCAGCCTGTCCACAATGCACTCCAGCCATCCCACAAACTGCTCCACAATATATCTTCAGGCTCCCCCACTACTTAACACAACACTCAGTGATTTCAGCTCTTAGTCAGTTCAGCTCTTTGGTGAATTCAGCTTGTAGTAGGGGAGCCTCAGTGCTGGTGCACTATTAGCCCAAAGTGAGCTCAGCCACCTGTAACTAGATTTCTAATGAAATCAAAATTAGCTCTGATATTCCACAGTGGAGAGAGAAGGAAGTGCAATTAGCATGTAAGGCCCTCACCAAGGGGCCCATGCCACCAAGTATTAATACTTATCCCCAACCTTCCTCAATTCACAGAGTTTTGGAACCCATGACCCTTGCCTAGCAAGTGCTACTTAGTTGATGGTGAGTCCCTCCATCATAACAAAAGGCCAAGTACAGTTCCAAGCACAGTTCCCATAATCAGGGTAATAACAATTTATTCTTCCTGCCCCAATAACAGAGACACTGGGGATCCCACAGCAGCCAAAGTGACCATTTGGGCAGCTATGGCCTCATTCTAGGCAGGGTGGGTGTGCCTATGCAAATGAGATTGGCCCCTGAAGTTCTTTTCCACAACTTGCCACACCTCACCACCAGATGTCAGGGTGGAGCTCATCCTGACACTGCTTACACTGGCCAGTGACGAGGTTAGTTGAGTGAACGGCAGGTTTGAGCCTCTAGCAGAAGGGGCCAAACTGAGCGCTGCTGTGAACCTCTGAAGCAAGCAAATCTGCCAAAAAAGCGCAGGACCCACCAAGGCAGAGGAGCAACTTTGTCACAAAGGAGAAAGATGTGTGTTGGGGGCATTCCAGGGATGGAAGAACATAGGCAGGAGAGAGGTCAGAAAGGATGTGGCAGAGCAGGGCACCGCTATACCAGATTCTCCACTGGCACAACAGTCTTCACTGGAGGCTGGGCAGCTGTGAATTGGGGAGCAGCAACAGGCACCCTGCATCCCACACTCCCAGCAAGAATAGATAATTAAAGCCATTTTACCCAATCATTGATGAATTTTGCAAGTCAGAAGAAGTAATCATTGTCACTAATCTTTGTAGTTTTCTGTCTGCGTGGGGGAGAAATGTTATAGATGCCAGTGCAAGAGAAAGTTGCTACTGATGCAGGTCCTTCAGTGGGAACTGTGTTGTTTTTAAATACAGGAAGACTTTCTGCCAACACTGATGGCTTTGATTAATGTTTCTCTCTGTACCCCTACCCCTTTATTTGTTAATGTAACTCCTACAATTATGACGTGGAAGAAGGATCGGTGAGTTTTGGTTAAGGAATTATGTGATGTAGGCACACTAGAATTCCTGAGAAAATCCCTGCTCTTTTTTCAACAAAAGTATTTTTGTATCACTTTTTGACCTCCTCAACAGAAAGGAGAGGAAGTTAGAGACACCCATTATCCTAATCATTACTCCTGATACATACAACTAGGACAAGGAAACGAGCAGGGAGAACTGGAAGTCCTGGCACAGTCAAGGAATTATGATGTGATTGGAATAACATAGACTTGGTGGGATAACTCACATGACTGGAGTACTGTCATGGATGCATATAAGCTGTTCAGGAAGGACAGGCAGGGGAAAAAAGGTGGGGGAGTTGCACTGTATGTAAGGGAGCAGTATGACTGCTCAGAGCTCAAGTATGAAACTGCAGAAAAACCTGAGAGTCTCTGGATTAAGTTTAGAAGTGTGAGCAACAAGGGTGATGTCGTGGTGGGAGTCTACTATAGACCACCAGACCAAGGGGATGAGGTGGACGAGGCTTTCTTTCGGCAACTCGCAGATGTCACTAGATCGCAGGCCCTGGTTCTCATGGGAGACTTCAATCACCCTGATATCTGCTGGGAGAGCAATACAGCGGTGCACAGGCAATCCAGAAAGTTTTTGGAAAATGTAGGGGACAATTTCCTGGTGCAAGTGCTGGAGGAACCAACTAGGGGCAGAGCTCTTCTTGACTTGCTGCTCACAAACCGGGAAGAATGAGTAGGGGAAGCAAAAGTGGATGGGAACCTGGGAGGCAGTGACCATGAAATGGTCGAGTTCAGGATCCTAACACAAGGAAGAAAGGAGAGCAGCAGAATACAGACCCTGGACTTCAGAAAAGCAGACTCTGACTCCCTCAGGGAACTGATGGGCAGGATCCCCTGGCAGAATAACATGAGGGAGAAAGGAGTCCAGGAGAGCTGGCTGTATTTTAAAGAATCTTTATTGAGGTTACAGGGACAAACCATCCCGATGTGTCGAAAGAATAGTAAATATGGCAGGCGACCAGCTTGGCTTAACAGTGAAA
Source organism: Eretmochelys imbricata (assembly GCF_965152235.1). NCBI lineage: Eukaryota > Metazoa > Chordata > Testudines > Cheloniidae > Eretmochelys > Eretmochelys imbricata. The sequence continues at coordinate 40,858,129 of NC_135575.1, read as the reverse complement.
TCCTTGCTGCTCTTAAATACAAAAAAAAAGAGGCTTACAAGAAGTGGAAGATTGGAGAAGTGACCAGGGATGAGTATAAAAATATTGCAGGAGTGAAATCAGGAAGGCCAAATCACACCTGGAGTTGCAGCTAGCAAGAGATGTTAAGAGTAACAAGAAGGGTTTCTTCAGGTATGTTAGCAACAAGAAGAAAGTCAAGGAAAGTGTGGGGCCCTTACTAAATGAGGGAGGCAACCTCGTGACAGAGGATGTGGAAAAAGCTAATATACTCAATGCTTTTTTTGCCTCTGTCTTCACGAACAAGGTTAGCTCCCAGATACTGCACTGGGCAGCACAGCATGGGGAGGAGGTGACCAGCCCTCTGTGGAGAAAGAAGTGGTTCGGGACTATTTAGAAAAGCTGGACGAGCACAAGTCCATGGGGCCGGATGCATTGCATCCGAGAGTGCTAAAGGAGTTGGCGGATGTGATTGCAGAGCCATTGGCCATTATCTTTGAAAACTCATGGCGATCAGGGGAGGTCCTGGATGACTGGAAAAAGGCTAATGTAGTGCCCATCTTTAAAAGAGGGAAGAAGGAGGATCCTGGGAACTACAGGCCAGTCAGCCTCACCTCAGTCCCTGGAAAAATCATGGAGCAGGTCCTCAAGGAATCAATTCTGAAACACTTAGAGGAGAGGAAAGTGATCAGGAACAGTCAGCATGGATTCACCAAGGGAAAGTCATGACTGACTAATCTAATTGCCTTCTATGACGAGATAACTGGCTGTGTGAATGAAGGGAAAGCAGTGGACGTGTTGTTCCTTGACTTTAGCAAAGCTTTTGACATGGTCTCCCACAGTATTCTTGCCAGCAAGTTAAAGAAGTATGTGCTGGATGAATGGACTATAAGGTGGATAGAAAGCTGGCTAGATTGTCGGGCTCAACGGGTAGTGATCAATGGCTCCATGTCTAGTTGGCAGCCGGTATCAAGTGGAGTGCCACAGGGGTCGGTCCTGGGGCTGGTTTTGTTCAATATCTTCATAAATGATCTGGAGGATGGTGTGGATTGCACCCTCAGCAAGTTTGCAGATGACACTAAACTGGGAGGAGTGGTAGATACGCTGGAGGGTAGGGATAGGATACAGAGGGACCTAGACAAATTGGAGGATTGGGCCAAAAGAAATCTGATGAGGTTCAACAAGGACAAGTGCAGAGTCCTGCTCTTAGGACGGAAGAATCCAATGCACCACTACAGACTAGGGACCGAATGGCTCGGCAGCAGTTCTGCAGAAAGGACCTAGGGGTTACAGTGGATGAGAAGTTGGCTATGAGTCAACAGTGTGCCCTTGTTGCCAAGAAGGCCAATGGCATTTTGGGATGTATAGGTAGGGGCATTGCCAGCAGATCGAGGGACGTGATCGTTCCCCTCTATTCGACATTGGTGAGGCCTCATCTGGAGTACTGTCTCCAGTTTTGGGCCCCACACTACAAGAAGGATGTGGAAAAATTGGAAAGAGTCCAGTGGAGGGCAACAAAAATGATTAGGGGACTGGAACACATGACTTATGAGGAGAGGCTGAGGGAACTGGGGATGTTTAGTCTTCAGAAGAGAAGAATGAGGGGGAGATTTGATAGCTGCTTTCAACGACCTGAAAGGGGGTTCCAAAGAGGATGGATCTAGACTGTTCTCAGTGGTAGCAGATGACAGAACAAGGAGTAATGGTCTCAAGTTGCAGTGGGGGAGATTTAGGTTGGATATTAGGAAAAAACTTTTTCACTATGAGGGTGGTGAAACACTGGAATGCGTTACCTAGGGAGGTGGTGGAATCTCCTTCCCTAGAAGTTTTTAAGGTCAGGCTTGACACAGCCCTGGCTGGGATGATTTAGTCGGGGACGGTCCTGCTTTGAGCAGGGGGTTGGGCTAGATGACCTCCTGAGGTCCCTTCCAACCCTGATATTCTATGATTCTATGACAAATGTATGAATCCTCTGTTTTAGACAGGTGCGATGAGGATAATAACAGTCTCTAACTTTCAATAATTCTTCTTAAAGAAATCTTAGAAAATTATATCAGCAGTGGTGTGCTGTTTATGGATGGTAGCGTTAAAGTAAGTTATGCCAATGGCAGACAAAAGGCAGTTGCCAAATTAATATCTCTGTGCTCGAGCAACTTATCTTACATGGACAGTGTGTTCTGCTGTTAGTGCTTCATATACATATTGCTTCTGGCACTCAGTCACTGCACAGAACCTTTAACCCCCATGACTGTGGTAATGTAATGCTGATTGCTAGCTCAACAAATTAGAAAGTACCACGAAAATTCAGGAATAGAGGATTTGGACAACTAAATAGTAATAAGGGCCCTTTAAAATAACTGTTGGTTTGTTGGCAGAACTGCTGTCCATCCTCTGGCTGAGAGACCTGCCTACAATAGAAATATCAGAGAAGAGGGTATTCATGGCTCTAATTCAGCAAAGTATTTACACTATACATTAGACTTCAGTGCGACTTAAGCATGAGATTAAGTGCTTTGCTGAATTGGAGCTTTTTGAAACGTTTAGTTCCAAAATCTTTAATTCTCATATGCAATCTCTTTATGAATTTTAAACAAATTTTTGTTTCTTTTCCTACGGTGTAAGTCTGTGTGTGAGCTTTCATCCCCATTTTCTTCAATATAATTGTGTCTAAAAGCTATGGGGGAGCATTAGGAGTTTCCATTTGCTTTGAATATATGATTGTTGGATATCTAAGGGTAATGTTTTCTTAAAATATGTGTAGACTGCAACCGCCTGCTTTGTGATACTCTAGCTGTACCAGACAATGAGGGAAGCCAATGAACCCATTCAGTTGGAGATACTTCCAGTGCAGGGGAATTTTCAGATGATGTGAAGCCAGCATAGCTCTGACACTAGAACTGGGTGAAAAAGTTTGAAATGGACAGATAGAAAGGGAGCCTTTCGATCTATTTGTTTCATTTAATATTGTCCCCTTAAGACTGACTAAGGGTCAGAGAAGAGAATTGGAGAGATAGTTTATCCGCCGGAAGAAATACTGCATTCAGTTCTACATTTTGTATTTCACACTGTATTAACATCAGAGACCGTTTATTTTTATAATTTGTGCTTGGGTTGTAAAAGTGCAGAAAGATCACATTCTTTGATACTACTTTATCATCCAATTTACATAAAGCCTCAGTTGCTATCTTTCCAGTATTGTACACCTTATTTTTGAAGCTGAGTGTACCTGCTAACAATCTCTTATTTCAAAGCTTATATTTCTAATCATGGCTCTAATTAATCTGTGTCTCTACAGTGCTATCCATCTGCAAATTGTGAAAAGCTGAGAGTTCTGATGCAGGATGAAAGCATTAATAGAATTTATTTGTGTCTGCATGGATATAATTTTTGGACAGCTTTTCTGATGATACCAGTGAAGCTCATATTTTAATTGCAAACAAAGCTCAGAGCTCAAGCTTTGAAAAGTTGTATAGTTATTTAGTGCTTCTATCCCTCAACTATGATTTAGAAAGGCTTTACTTTCATCTTTATAATAACAAAACTATTGCTTTTCCCCAAATGTTTTGTGCCATATTGTGGGATTTAAGATCCAAATTTACAGTCGTTAGCATTTGCCAACAGTTAGAACACATCTGAGATAATGCAGTTATTACCCCTTGTAGCATAGCGAAATTTGGTATTTTAGATACCAAGATGTTGCAATTTCTCACAAATATTGGGAAACTAAAAATGACAAAATCTTAGTATTTAAAACCAAGTATTACCTGAGTTCTAAACACTCCAAACGGCAACTCTTCTGTTACTAAATTCTGTAGTGGCTATTTGTTATATTTAAAAATCCGCAATCTTTTGTTCTTATTACAGTGAATACCCAGGAAGATGATGCATTGGTATGATATGTCACATCTGTCAGCATCACTCACTGGGCATCCTGATGCATCAATTCATCAATATGGGTAAGACAGTTTTTAAAATATACACACTTGTGGCTACCAGGATATGCAGTTTGAAAGACTTGCACAAAAATGGTGATTATCCAAGTTTAACAAAGGGAGATGGAAATGGGATGAAAGGGTATTCCTGGCCTATATTAGGCAAATAAGTCAGAGCTTATAGTTTAATGCTATGAACACCACACTTGGTGTTCATTTCTGGTTTCATTCTATACAATGAACTTCAATGGCATATGAGAACATATAGTTAGAACTTACGATTTTTTAGGTTTTAACTGATAAACACCCTTCATACAAAAAAATTAAGTACAAATGGTGTTTATCCAATAAACACTAGAAAGTCACGTTGACTTCACCATTTTTCCAATACTATTTGTTTATATAGGCATTGTCCCTGAACTCTGGCATGTATCTAAGGTCTTGTCCACATGGAGTAGAAAGTAGTCATAGGGGATTGATTTCTAAAATGCACTAACATGTTGCATGTTAATTGTTCCGTGTAGATCCTGCTGGTGCTCACTAAAGGCTCCCTAGTGATCTTTAATGTATTGCTGTTTGAAACAGTACTATGTTAAAGCAAGGTAGGGAACAAATGAACTAAACACTAAATCAGGGGTTCAATAACAAGAATATAAAGCTTAAACTAAAAGGTACACCATTTTTAAAACATATAATAGAAATTAAAGTCGATTCTGTTTAAACAAGATTTTGGGAAGTATCCCCCCCTTTCCCCATCTCATTACAGCTTCAGAAAGCCCTGAAAAACTCCAGTTTTTAGATGTCTACATGGAATCCAAAAATTTCTAAAAATAAATCCTAACAAATAGAATCCCTGTGTATAGTATGATTTCAACAGGCCATACCAGTTCCTCTCTTTTGGCTTGTGCCAAGTGTATATATGACAGGGATGTCACTAGAGATTATTATATTTTCCATAATTCCTTGCATTCTCTTAGTGGTTTTATTTTTTCCATTGATGTTTATTTTTTTCTTTAAAAAGACCCCTAGCTCTCTTTTATCCCTCTTTACTTGCAAGTACAGCTAGCTGTAAAATGGAAAAACAATTCTGAAACAAAAATTCAAAGTTCCATTTTGCAGGTCTCAAAATGGAACATATTATTTGACATATTGTATTATTTTTTGAAATTTTGAATCTTTGTTTCCCCCTGCTTTCTTCCCATTTTTTCCACTGAGTGCAACCAACTGAATAATGTTCAAGGGTTTTTTCTTTCACTTTTGCCTTTCTCTTCTTTTTTCCTTTCCCCTTTATAACTACTCAAAACTTTTCCTCTTTTGGAAAATTGGCATAGTTATATTTTTCCTGTGCTATTGCGTAACTTATCTAAAGTTGGAGATGATTTGAAAAGTAATTGAGAGGGGAAAAGTAGGAAAAAGGAAATAAAAAGCCACCTGAGACATTCATCTCATTAATGTGGACCCAGAAACAGTGAGACACGTACACCATAGTGTACTTAAATGTGAAAGCTGTAACTGTTTCAAACTAATACCCAACTGGGGAATCACCTCAAATTACATGGCAGTGTTGTTCAGCGTGGACCTCAACTGCCATGCCATGGTTCTGGATACTACAAACCTGTGGGTGGGTGTTAAGGCCATGCCCAACCTAAACCCTCAGGCTTGCCCAGAAACCCTGACTGGAAGCCAAAGTTGTAAATGGCTTCCCTTTTCCATTCTGGAGGTAGGAGAGAGAGAGAGAGAGAGAGAGACATACCTCCCCACAATGCATTTCTATGCCCAGGACATATGCCCAGGCAGCTCACAGAGTTACAGGGACCTCTGCCAGACACTTCCCAATCCACCAACCACTTGAACTTTCCAAAGTTTGTGACAATTACAAATTAAATCTTGAAACAAGACCTCCAAGATGCTGGATGGAAAGTGAAAACTCTCACAGCAGTTTGTCAATTTTGCCATGTGTGAAAAAAGTCTTCCGGACTTCAAAACTGATTGGCCTACCCCCCAGCTTCACAAGAGGGTAGGAAGGATGGGTTTGAAGCTATGAGCCTTGTACCTTCCAAGCACAAAAGCCGTGAAGTGTGAAGGGGAAAGAGAAGCAGCTCCCCCTTGACAAACCTGTAGCAAGTATAAGTGGGAGAGAGGGGGAAGTAGAGGGAGCATCAGCCAGAAATGCAGTCTCAAGGTTGCATGGTCCTGTTAAGGTTCTTCTAAGCTGCCTGTCAATCAGCCACAGGAAGTCCTGCTCTCACAGTATCAGGGAGGTATGGCACATGCCTGCATGCTGCTTCCCTATTGTTATTTCCGGTGGTTTACAGGGTGGATTCTGTGGAAACTGAGCAACAGATATCTTCACAGGTGGGTCCTCCCAACTCCCCCGCAATAAGAGCTCAGCCTCTCTGGTGCAGAAATGGGGATTTTGCCCAAAGATTTTTACAAATGGGGTGAAGGTTTTGAGGTGAAGGGATAGTCATTAAAGTTCTTTGCCTTTGATATTGCTGCCTCTTGTTGATACAAGTGTCTACTCAAAGTTGGGGGCCTGAGGAATGTTCTAGCTGGGAGAAGAAATTGATGCTGGGGAGTCTGTACTTTCTTTGATAAAAACTTCTCTATTTACAAGGAATGTACAATGTCCTGCTTCTCCAAATGTAGGAGGAACCAGAAACAAAAAAATGTTTATCTTAGAGCCTCAACCCTCTTTAGCCAGTGCCAGACCCCAAAATCTCTCTCCCTGGCTTTTTCCAGGGTCACACACACTGCTCATATGTTTGGCTTTCTTGCTTTTTGCCTCCCTTGCAGTTTCAGTTCTGTGTTTGTTCTCTCTCTCTTCTTTATCCAAAACAATACTCAGCAAAGGCCCCTTTGCCCATTTAGGCTAACCTCCCTACATAGATTCACATAACACTTTTGCCTTAGGTGATTAAGTTATCCTTACAGTTATATTAATTGAAGGGAGCATTCAGGCCGATCAACCTCACTGAAGGTTTTTTTTTTTTTTTTAACTTAGCCCCTAGCAAGGTTTCATCCAGCTCAAAATATTATTTATCAAAATGTTAAGATAACGATAAAGGGAAACGAGAATTTAACGGTACCCAAGGCTTAATTTGTCTGTTCCTCATCACCAGACTCTACAGTGATACCTAGGTTCCAGGCTGCTTAAAATAAATTGAGTCTGTCAGCAAGGAGCAAAGCACTAGCAATGTATGAGGCTGAATTAACAGAACAAGTGTCAGTCTCTTCCTGACTCCCTGCTACTCATACTTGTTTCATTAGAGTGCTCTTTGATTCACTAAGCTGGTCAGCGCGCACTGTAGTACTGTGGAGTTTGGGCTTGGCAGAAAGAAGGAAATTGTGAATTTAAGATAGTGTTTAATTTTGTTCATGACCCATTTAGTACAGTTAGAGGAAGATGACAGGATTCAGCACTGAGGAACCAACATTTGCTGACAAATATTGGGAGTATTGTCCTGGCATTTATGAAAGGAACTGCAGTTGTCCTAGGTCATGTAACTGCTTACTGCAAGCAGTTCTGCTGTAAATATTCAGACCCAGTACAATATCTTTGTTTTTAAATGAAAAAGAATCTTTTCATCTTGGTCAAGTTTCATATCTGTATCTGTGTCAGAGAGTATAAATTTAAAAGTCAGCTAGCATGACATCCCTGGCAGAGCATTCTTTAACATCATACACAGAAGCAGGGAAATCTATCTGTGCGAAACCTAAATCCCTTTAAATCAAACACCTAGGATAACACTTAAATTGCAAGCAATGCATGAAAAAAATGCCTTTCATTTTATTTCCACTTTTTAAGCTGAGAGAGATCATTGTGGACTTTCAAATACCATTGCTATGTGAATCTCAGTAATTGGCCAGTAAAGTTCTGTCAATTTTCTGTAGTTAATAATGGAACAAATAAATATTCCTCCCTGTTTTTGCAGGGTCACTAGATTTGTTAATGAAAATCATATCTTTTGCAGAAATATATATATATATATATATATATATATATATATATGATTTATAAATAGCACATCCTAGTGTAGTTCTTTTGAAAGAAGCTTTTGTGATTTTGAATGAAAATAAAACTCCTCATTAACACAAATGTGTGTCTCATTTTTCTTCTAACACACTGGATCTGTTACTTACATTTATTCCTACAAATAAAGTATGTTGATGACACAAAAATACAATCTCTTAGATATTAAATGAAAAGGATATCTTTGTGGTGTGGAGTTCATATTGATAATACAATGTATCACACTCATTTCAAGGAGATCAGAGTTGAAAAAATTATTGATCACTGCCAGGAAACATTTTTCAGTTGAAAATACCTACATGTTCTGCCTGGTTTCCATTTATGGAAACTCTAATATTACCAAAAATATAGAGGTGGGAGGGTGAGAGAGAAAGTCCATGATCTTCAACAAAGTTCCCAATTCACTGATGCTCAGCACTTTTAATCCTGCTTGAGAACATGTTGCCAGTTCAACAAACTGTATAATTTTTAAGATGTAAATCTCTGCCTTCCTGGCTTTTTAAAGCAAGGTGAAATAGAGTTAGATGACTTTGCCATACTGTATCAAATAATTGGTCCATCTGGTCCCTAACTGTGGCCCTAGCATTGGCCAATGTCAGATGTTTCAGATGATGGAGAGGAAAAAAAAGGCTATATAGATCTAAGACTCTACCCAGTCCCTGTCCACCTTTGCTTGGGAGGGAATAAGCAGGTGAGTACTCCTCTTACTCCTATGAGACAAGATCAAGGTCGAGATAGAGAAACAGGAGTAAGGAAGGTTCTTATTCCCTTGTGCAGGCTCTTGGGGAGGCTCTTAGGGAGATGGGGAGACTACACCATGGAGGCCCCAGCAGACGCTCCACACTAGTCCTTCTGAACCCCAATCTGTGACTGGGCACATACAAGCAGCCCCTTGTGCCCTACTCTGTCTGTCCCCTCTCCCATATCCCATGCCACCTGTCAAGGTTCCTCTGAACGCTAGGGTATAGATGTGGGGACCTGCATGAAAACCTCCTAAGCTTATCTTTACCAGCTTAGGTCAAAAACTTCCCCAAGGTACAAAATATTCCACCCTTTGTCCTTGGATTGGCCGCTACCACCACCAAACAAATACTGGATACTGGGGAAGAGCTGTTTGGAAACGTCTTTCCCCCCCAAAATACTTCCCAAAACCTTGCACCCCACTTCCTGGACAAGGTTTGGTAAAAAGCCTCACCAATTTGCCTAGGTGACTACAGACCCAGACCCTTGGATCTTAAGAACAATGAACAATCCTCCCAACACTTGCACCCCACCCTTTCCTGGGAAATGTTGGATAAAAAGCCTCACCAATTTGCATAGGTGACCACAGACCCAAACCCTTGGACCTGAGAACAATGAAAAAGCATTCAGTTTTCTTACAAGAAGACTTTTAATAGAAATAGGAGTAAATAGAAGTAAAGAAATCCCCTCTGTAAAATCAGGATGGTAGATACCTTACAGGGTAATTAGATTCAAAACATAGAGAATCCCTCTAGGCACCTTAAGTTACAAAAAAGATACACAGATAGAAATAGTTATTCTATTCAGCACAATTCTTTTCTCAGCCATTTAAAGAAATCATAATCAAACACATACCTAGCTAGATTACTTACTAAAAGTTCTAAGACTCCATTCCTGGTCTATCCCTGGCAAAAGCAGCATATAGACAGACAGAGACCCTTTGTTTCTCTCCCTCCTCCCAGCTTTTGAAAGTATCTTGTCTCCTCATTGGTCATTTTGGTCAGGTGCCAGTGAGGTTACCTTTAGCTTCTTAACCCTTTACAGGTGAGAGGATTTTTCCTCTGGCCAGGAGGGATTTTAAAGGGGTTTACCCTTCCCTTTATATTTATGACACCACCTAACCTGGCTCTAGGGGCAGGGTGCAGTGATCAACGCTGCTGGCTGTTCTGGTGCCACAGCAGCCTCTGGTGGGTGAAAGCCAGGACTGCAGCACTTCTCGGGCAGAATGTATTTTCTGCAGAGAAAAAAATTATGTGCTGGACATGAATTCTGCGCATGCACAGTGGTGCAGAATTCCCCCAGGAGTATAGCCCATAGCAAATTATATTAGCATATTTCCACAATAGTCATAGAATTTGTGGCCAGAAGAGACCATTAGATCATAGAAATGTAGGGCCGGAAGGGACCTCAAGAGTTCGTCTAGTCCGTACCCCCATGCTGAGGCAGCATTAAGTATACTTATGCCATTCGGCACAGGTGTTTGTCTAACCTATTCTTAAAAACCTCCGATGATGGGGATTCCACAGCCTTCCTAGTGCTTCCTGTTTTAGTGCTTAACTATCCTTAGAGTTAGAAAGTTTTTCCTAATATCTAACTTGAATTTCCCTTGCTGCAAACTGAGACAATTATTTCTTCTCCTGCCCTTGGTGGACATGAAGAACAACCTATCATAGTCATATTTGAATACTGTTATCATGTCACCTCTCAGTCTTTTCTTCCGTAGGCTAAACACTCCCAACTCTTTCAATCTTTCCTTATAGGTCATGTTTTCTAAACCTCTTATTTTTGTTTGCTAACATATTTCTTAAATTATGGTGCCCAAAATTGGACACAGTACTTCTGATACCTCCAGTGACAAGATGTCAGAACAATTACTTCCCATGTCTTATATAAAACATTCCTTATTAATACAGCTGAGAATTACATTTGCCTTTTTTGCAACAGCATCACTCTAGGTCTTCAACTCACCAGGGCAACTGCACTCTGTGCAGACACTAAAGCTAAAATTAGCTGGGATCAAATTTCAAAAGCCAGAGGCAAGACAGTCTCCGTCTTGGGTCCTAGACTGTGGAACCCCTTGCTGGAAGAGATGGAAATGAGCCCAGGCAGCCTTAAACTCACCCACATAGAGATGGAGAAAAAAGATGAGGGAAGGAGAAAAAAAGTGGAGAGAGAAAGAGAAGTTGGAAGAAAATGTATCCCAACTTCAAATAGTCTAAACTGAAAAGTTTCAGAGTAACAGCCGTGTTAGTCTGTATTCGCAAAAAGAAAAGGAGTACTTGTGGCACCTTAGAGACTAACCAATTTATTTGAGCATGAGCTTTCGTGAGCTACAGCTCACTTCATCGGATGCGCATCCGATGAAGTGAGCTGTAGCTCACGAAAGCTCATGCTCAAATAAATTGGTTAGTCTCTAAGGTGCCACAAGTACTCCTTTTCTTTAAATTGAAAAGGTAAAAGCAGAAGCAATTTTAATATAATTGGTTTACCTTCGTTATTAACTTGGTACTTTGAACCTAAATACTATGGCACCTTGAAATTCCTTAAGTGTATATGTTTATAAGCCTCTACAGAGCCTTGCCCACAGGTATCTTATTTAAAAGGTATTGGAGCATAACAATGTACAAAGGGCTTTATTTTTAAAAGAGCTCAGAGCCAGATTTTCAAACACTTTGCAGCCACAGTTGAGGCTGCACTTTCAAAACAGCTCATATCTCATTAAGATGGGAAACCCAGCAGCTCCCACTGGTACCCAATGTGCAGATTTCTACTGAAAATCTTGCCCTAGAAGTGCATCAGGACTGGGATGGCGGGGGGAGGGGAAGAAGGTTTGGCTTCCTTGTAGGTACTGGCAACTGCAAAACACACGGTAAAACAGTCTGGTCAAAGCTGATATGATAATTCCTAAAAAGAAAAGGAGTACTTGTGGCACCTTAGAGACTAACCAATTTATTTGAGCATGAGCTTTCGTGAGCTACAGCTCACGTAGCTCACGAAAGCTCATGCTCAAATAAATTGGTTAGTCTCTAAGGTGCCACAAGTACTCCTTTTCTTTTTGCGAATACAGACTAACACGGCTGTTACTCTGAAACCCCTGATAATTCCTGTGTTCTTTTGCATATATTTAAACACTGACTGAGATTCAAGGCCAGATCCTCAGCAGTGAAGTCAGTGATGCCATGCTGATTGACATCAGTTGAGGATTTGATCCTTAAAATATCTAATCTCTCTTTATGTTTGTAGAAAGTCTAAATAATTGTAATCTCTTGTAAATGAAAATGTACTGCAGGACACAATGGAGTACCTCTCAAATTATTATTACTGTTTAAATTCCATATTCAGCATGATCTATGTTCACATTAAGATATTTGTTAATGAAACACATAGACATATTGTTAAATTCAGCTTCTCAAGCAACTTCTGTAGGCTGGCAACTGTGATTGTCATTAAATATATGGTTGTCCAATTTATTTGGATAGACTAAAATCGTGAGCTCATAGCACATCAATGACAGCTTTATACTTTCATGGCTGGTCTGTGGAGTGAAGATAGAAAATACAATTTAGCTAACTCCTTCTTATTTAATTAAATAAAGAAAAACCAGTGGAGCTGCTATAAGGGCATCAATCTTACTTGACTTGCAAAACTCCTAAAATAAGTCAAATCTAGTATTAAACAGATTAGAACTTCTTAAACCTTGGGATGACTCAAACTGGCTGATCAGCATCCTAATGGACAGATTAATCTATATGAACCCTGCTGTTGAAACTTCATCACTCAGTGCTCTTTAAAATATTAATTTTCATATAACAATGAAACACTTAAGTGTTTTTTATAATTAAATGAATTTTTGAAAAATATTCCTTAATACTCTCTTCCCTTGCCTGTGGAAGGATCAACAGTCAAAATGTCAGTTTAATCTATTTTTTTCTCTTTTCCCAGCATGCATTTTATTATCTCCTAGTGTTTTTTTCTACCTACACTGACAGAGCACTAATTTACTTTCTGTTCAAGGGGTGGAGAATTTAAATTGAAAAATAGAAGTGACTGAACTATTGTTAGCTAATGGTCTTTAGGTTTCAGAGTAGCAGCCGTGTTAGTCTGTATTCACAAAAAGAAAAGGAGTACTTGTGGCACCTTAGAGACTAACAAATTTAGTTTTTTGTGATACAGTCTCTATTGATATTTGAATCATAGATATAGCAACCATAGGTGTGCAGCTAATGAACATAGGGTACTCACAACCTAGATTGAGCTGGAGAAAAAGATTATTTACTGGCAATAAAGGAAATCTCAACTCAATGATGCTGGGGTTCATTAAGATAGCTCATGGGAGTGTGCCACTTTTTAATATATCTGAGTCTGATTATTTCAGTTATCAAATGTAGTGATGTTAACCCCAGTGGCCTGGGCTACCTCAACTTTGGATAATTGTTATTCTTATTTTTCTGCAGTTCCAAGATAGTGTTCCTCTTCATTTACTCCTCTAAATTCTTGTGTAGAGTTGCTGTGTACTGTTAAACTGTGTTCTGCCCTATAGGTGGCTGCTGTGACATTACCCAGGGTACAATCGAGAGTGATGAACAGCTGTGTCTACTCAGTTCTCCAGCCTGGGGTGCCTTTTACATTGCTCTGCTGCGAGAGCTTCCACTCCTGGTCTGCTCTCACACAATCTTCAGCATGTAAGTTACTCCCAGTTGTATAGTATGAGTGCTATAGTCAGCCACTCTTGAACTGCACAACAGACCAACACCAGCGAATTCCCAATCCCAGACTTTCCCCAGAAATGTATGTCTTATACTGCCCAGCTCTTTCCTGGAGAATACAAGCTCATATAAATCTGTTATTTTATTAATAAAAATTGATATGCACAAATACTTCAAACACACTGGTTTAGATAACACAATAAAATAAGTTTATTAACTACAGAAGTATAGATTTTAAGTAACTACAAGTAATAAAAGTAAGAATTTGTTACAAGAACATAAAAGTAAAACACAACTAATGCTTAACTTAACAAGCTAAGTGAATTCAAAGCAAAGTCTCTCTGACCACATGTTTCAGCAGTCTTACTGGCTCAATTTATTTCTGTCAGGATTCCTCCACCAGTCCAATACTGCTTCCTTTGTTCTTCAAGAGTTGTCGATGCCATGGGTCGAAAGAAAGTGAGAGATAATTTTGGGACATCTGCTCTCTCTTATAGCTCTTTTTCCTCCTTAAGAATCCTCTCCAGCTGAGGTTCAGGAGACAGAAAGTCTGTGTGGATGGGAACCCCAAGCTGTTCCTTTGTCAAGAGGTAGATTTTTTTTGCCACATCCTCTTTCTTGAGAAAGAATGGCCACGTAACTAGGTGGTGGTCCATTTGATTTTGTTGACTCTTATCTGAAGCATCAGCTTTCCTTCAGTCTCTGAGGAACTGTTCTGTGGCTACTTCCCACACTTGGAACATGTCCTAGTTATACTGTACAGAGGAATCTTATAACTTTACATACAACGCTGTCACACATATTTTACTAGGACACTAATGATCAGCAAATTATGAGTTTTCAAGTGATACTTTACATGGCATACTTTGTAGAAAAGGGGCAAACATAGGGGTACAGACCGTCACAACTGATCAGCAATGATGGGTGGTGTATTTGCTGTATACTGTGTATAGGGCCAATGCTGACATCCTTCTGTGGGCTTGGGAAGTCTTAAAAACAATGCAATCCTTGAATCATTGTGTTTGTGCACAGTGGATGCAGGCTGAGGAGTTCTGTGCCTATGGAGGTCATAGTGCTTCTCTCTATAACAGTATAGTTGGTGCATGGTGAAGATGATCATGGCAACTGCATCAAGCCACCTCACAGATTCACAGGCCTAAATCCTCTGACTAAATCCAAGGATGCAAGTGCATCTGCAGCCCAGAAACAGTAATTGTGTTAGTGGAGGGGCTAAGCAGCAGCTCTGCCCCAAATCAATATATTCCTTCTCCCAACCCAATCAGATCTTCTATGCAATTCCCCATTTATGCTAGTTATGAACTGGGGCAGAAACAACATTTGGCCTGTGCAGAGTAATACATTTTGGCAGCCATTATGTTAAAAAGTACTAATGAATATATTATCTATGAATAAATCTAAAATCTGTAAATGGCTACGGATATATTCACACCAGAGAGATGTTGGGTAACAGCCAGAACAAATTCACTCTCGATCCCGACAAAGTGCTATGCAAAAGTACAGTGTTCAAAACCAAATTCCTCATTAATAGATTACAACTGAATACAAGGACAGTCTGCTTATATGTCTCAGCAAGAAACATCTTCGTGAACAACAGATGAGCAGGTCATGAAGCAGATGTTAAGTCCTAAAATCTAAGATCCACCTTGAAAAAAAATCAGAAATGTTTTAAGATTTATGGGGTGCAACCAATTCTTAAATGTATTAATTAGCCTTCCTTCTAAAAGTTGTCCTTTCCGACTATTGTTTTCATTTAATAATAGTGGTGTACTGGACTGGTGTCTGTCAGGTTTGTAATGTGCATTTTTTTGTCTTCAGATTTTCTTCTGACCTTATTTTATGGGGTAATACCAAGCTCTAGCTTTAATTTCCTTTATTGTAGACTTCCAGTTTTACCCTGTAAGATGGCCGCAGATCTGACTATTTGAACTTCCTGAAATTGAACAATGTATGAGTTTGGTATTGGGAAATGACCTATAGTTGACACTTTTTGTCATTTCTGTTAGGTTCAACTTTTATCTTTACCCACTCAAGCCTTTGAACCAAATACAGTTCCTGAGAGCAGCTACCAAGTAAGTGACAATTGCCAAGGGAATTGCCATTCCTTCTCAGTATAGATGAGTGGGGTGCTGTCAAGGCTGATTCCCCACTCTGGCACTTGGAGTGCTAGGAGGTGGGGGCCTGCAAGGATTCTAAAAATTATTACTGGCCACTCCAGACTTGTATTACACTCCCAAGGTTACGGCTTTTTTCTGACCTTACAGGGGTAGATGCTGCCACCACCCAAGTGCAAAAAACTCCTTCTGAAAACCCAGGAATGCAAACGTGGGAATTCCCTCCTGTGGGTACCCTCAAGCCATTTAACTGAGCTGAGAAATAAAACAAAGGAAATCAGCTGTTGCCATCAGCTAATTAAACAACATATGCACAAACTCTTAGGACACAAAAATCCAATCCTGTTCCTAAAAGAAGTTAAATTTTATTAAAAACAAAAAGAAAGAAAATACATTGGGAACTGAGGCTTTTGCTAGATTTAGAAAAAAAAAAAACAATTACAAGGATTAAGCATCAAGATAGCTCATTTGTGGTCCAAGGTTATGAGCAACACAAAAGTACCTGGGTTTAGCACAGAGGCGTCCACAAGCCATAAAAAAATAAAAGAGACAAACCTCATAGCATCTTCCTTGACATTTCCTGATCTACTTACATATCTGGGGTTTCAAATGAGAAGTTTCTAGGTATGATCTGATGATTTTCATATCTGGCCCAAAGCTTTTTACAGCATAGTTCCAGCCTGTCCCTGCTCTCCGGGAGAACAACACAGTCCAACAAAGGGGACTTTTTTTCCCAATGTTAAAAAGTTCTAGCATTCCCATTGGCCTTGTTGATCAGGTGCCCACTCCCTTCCTTTTACCTATGCAGGGAGACTTTTTAACCCTTTACAGGTAAAGCAAGTAGAGAACAACCACCAAGAGGGATTTATAGCTAACTGGCTGGCTAGGTGTTCATGAAAGGGAGCTATCCCCCCTCTTTCATTTATCACAGATGCCCTCTGGTGTACCTTGAAAATTGATAAAAATATATACACAAATATTTAGTCTACTATGAAATGTGTTTTAAGTGTGGTGGAGGAAAGTATAATACCAAACAAATATTATCAATAGAAACAAGTGAGCTCGTATACTCAGGGAGCTCTGTCCTTCTCATCCTATGATGTATGTAAGCATATCAAGACATAAAAGCCCCTATCTCACAAGCCAACCTGGGCAGGCAAATCTCTTCTGTTGTATAGACTCCCACTGAGTTCCAGTGCGGTGAAGGGTTTGCCCACATGAAGCTACTCATAGGAGTGGAATCTAGCCATTTACTTATTGCATACCCAGATTCACAGAATGTATTCCGCATATGCCTTCCCAGTGAATGAGAAATCTTTCCCCACATATGCATGTGCATAGTCAATAGAACATTGGAATAGTATTAATTTAAGAAAGCATATTATCACTAAATATCAGAGTGCACGTGCAAAGTCTGGTTTTAGAGCCAAAATAGATTTTCACCAATGAACTGGAAGGTGCCTGTCTAACTTAAGGAATATCTCTGTGCTGAATTTCAAATAACTACCCAAAAGTGCTGAAGTGCTACAGTTATTTAAAATGTTTTGCAAACAGTATTTCATGCTTTGGGGTTCTGCTCATTCCATACTATTTAGGACGATGCATGTAGAATGAGACAGGGATCCACAGAGCCCTGCGCTTCTTGCTGGTTGTGGAGAGAAGACATTGCCATTGTGTCAATGCATCATCTCTGCACAAGGGAATAGCACTAGAAGGATTTTGGTGGCCTGAGACACCATCTATCTGGTATTCCTCCAAGACTGGTGTGGCTCTGCGTCTCCTCTAATGCAGGGTTATGGTTTAAAGGTCAGAATCTAGCCCTACGGAAAAAGTCAATTAAACTTCCATTAAAAAAAAAGTAGATAATATGACTGAACGTAAAGAAAATTTGTCTTTTCAAAATGTGGGATTTGTAAAAGTGTGATATGCTGTATAAAGTGAGGCTTTTACTTATTTAACTTACAGTTCCATCTAGTTCTGCTTGTAAAAACACAGGCAGATAGCTGTCTTAGAAAAGCATTGTACTTTTTGTAACGTTGAGTTTCGGAATATAAAAATGTATTCTCTTATTTTTGCCTGGAACTGAAATATCTCATACTAAGTAGAAGAAAATAATTAGAGTTGGGCAAAACCTGCTGTGTTTGGTTTGTGTAGACTATACAGATTTGACCCTGCACAGCTCATTCCCAGCTATGACAGCGGGCCAGTCCCTTTAGGTTAACTTGGACATTTGACTCTAGAGAATCCAAACTTCAAGAAACTCATCCTACCGCAAAGGTCCCCCAATTCTGTGAGACTTTTCTTTCCTACCAGGCTTCAGGATCTTCAATCTTAATTATTCTGTGTGGACGGTGAATTATTCCCTCCTCTAGCCACACACATACTTCTTCTTCTGTTTTGTTTCCCCATGGGTCATCATGGTCTCCTCAGGCAAATATGGCTGCTTTCCACAGGAGCTTGAGTATGCTGCAAAGTAAGGACATTGCCTATCAAATTATACAACAGTCTTTTACAGGGAAGACTGAAAGTGGAGTTCAGATGTTAACTGAAAATAGATCAGTGCTGGTGTTTGCTACGGTTAGAACCAGCACAAGTGATGGCATGCTATCTATAGGCTAATGATGCACTTCTATATGAATTGAAGCCCCATCACTGACTCTCAGTGCTATTTAGCACTAGGCACTTATTACCTGTGTCTGGCTCCTTTTTGTATGCGTTTTGCTGCTGCTGAAGACTAGAGGGAGGGACAGGATTCTATTTCAAAATCTAAGTATCCGATATCTAAGCACCTCACAAAGATTTGATCAGATATTTAGCAGGTGTAAATTGACATAGTTCAATGAAAGTCAATGGAGCTACATTGATTTACACAAGGTGGAGGTCTGGCCCATAACGGGAATTACCCCCACTATACCCTGGTGAGAGAGGATACTTATTTAAATATATATTACCACACTGAAATATATTGGTTTAATAACTTAGTGATTCTTTCATATGTCAGTGTTAGTGAATAACCCATGTAACCCCTTTGTCTGGCTGGACAAGGCTAGATGAAACAGCTCATTGGTTAGTTCTAATTACAGCTAACCATCTGTGTTTGGGTAACATTCTCTTCCTATAGAGGAAGGCTGAGCACAATGGAGAGTAAGAGGTGGAGACAGTGACAGCCAAGTATATGCATAACCATGACAGAGGACAGATTCAGGTTCTGATATGGGAGTCTGACCCCAGAACTGTGTTCAACTGGAGTTCTGGAAGTGGAAGGATCCATGTATAGTTTTGCTGAAGCTATTTCTGTTGTGTTCAATACTTTGTAAATACTTGCAATAAATAATATCCTGGCTCTCAGTCCATTGATTTCTCTCTCACTGAGGAATCCATTATAAGAGTCCACTTCTTCCTTCTTCACTCAGAAGTAGAGATATTGTTCCTCTCATACCAGTTTTGCATCAGAGTATCTCCACTGACTTCAGATACCCTTGATTTACACTGGTGTACATGAGAACAGAATCAGACTTATACTATTTTCCTAAGATGTTTTTTTTTGTGAAACTGCATATCCCAGCTGTCTGTTGTAATGTTTATGAGCCATACAGCTGACTGTGGTAGTATTTCTACTGTCCACTATTGCAAATAACATACTCCTGGGGCTTTTCTTTCTTTTCTGCATAATTTCACATACCAACGGTGACAAAATGGGTCTATTTCTGCCACACTTGTCACAGGAAAGAAGCAGTGGAGCTTCCTGGTAGCCTCCTGGTGGCCTAGAGATACTGTGCAGTGAAGCAATCAGAGGGAAGCTGCACATGGCTAGCCTATCAGAGGGTTGTAGGCTAGTATAAAAGGAGCTGCAGTGCAACCCACTTTCAGTTCCTTGATAGAACTGGAGGAGTATAAATGGTGTTTCTGGCTGGCCAAAGGGAACTACAGTACCATAGACAGCTCAGTGCTGGCAGGAACTGGAGGAGCGAAAAGATCTCCTGGCTGGCTGCTGAGCCTGAACATAAGAGCCCTGAGGTAAGGGTGACGCTTTGGTGAAGGCTGGGGCTGCGGGGAAGTGGCCCAGGGAACTGAAAACAGTTTTGTTAAAGGGACATGGTATTGTGCGACTTTGGTTGTTGGAGTCCCTGGGCTGGGACCCAGAGCAGTGGGTGGGTCTGTGTCTCTTACCCTCCCACCCCCACCCCACCATATGCCACTGGGGAAATGGCCTATAATTGGAAGCTTCAGGGAGAAAGCTCTGGGGTTATGGATTGTTTAAAGATTGCAGACACACCTGACCAGAAGGGGAGCTTGTGAGAGGTGGGTGCCACACCATTAAACCAAGAAAAGAAAAAAGCCCCTTAAGCTTTTCTCTTCTACCCCTTTCACTAGCTTTCAGCAGGGGTTAGATTGTTTGTTTTACTATTAGAGTGTGTTCTCCTCCCTTTCTCCTGTTCCCCTCCACCACAATACTATTCTTTTTGTAAGAATTGACTGTGCCTCAGAGGGTAGTCTTCACATACGAGACAGATTATATTTCTATTATTTCTGATCTATTGATTAACCTTTGTGGAAAAAACAGTGCACTGTTTATATAGTACTGGTCTTGCTTGTTTGATGTTTACATGAGCATGGACTCTCTTACTTTCACAAGCACAGATGTGTAACATATCTGGGTCTATAGTAAAAAAGTGTTATACTTACAGTATAAATAAACACATTTTTGGCCACTGACTAAATTATTGTTACTATGAATACGATTTCTGTGGCTATTAGGTATCGGTTCCATAACACCTGTTTGGCCTTACTGAAGGGTTCATGTAGAGTTCATGCACCTGGAAACATTCAGGGCACACCCTGACTGTTGTGTAGGAGCGGTGCACACACTGCTCCGTCCAAGGACATGGACCATGGGAAGTCGCTCAGAGGACATGAACCGTGCGAAGCTTCCTTGGACTGGGCTCAAGGCCTGAGAACAAGGATTGTAGTAGATAGAGGCTAGTAAATAAGAATATTAATCAAAGTCATATTATTTCCTTTGTTGATGCCTTTTGCGGTCGGAGTATGTAATGCACAGGGGGGAGAGAAATAGAAGAGAGGTGGAAAGGCTGACAGGGGCAATCCCGTCAGCAAACCAGCCGGCTTGCTCGCCTAAAGCCGTGTCCTGTTTTGTATTGAACCGCAACAACTGGCGCCCAGTGTGGGGCCCTCAGCACTCACCTTGCCCGGCAAGGGTTTCAGACGCGTCACTCATCCGCTTTGCGGATCCCGGTGAGTATTTTTCATTGTGGTAAGTATGGGAAGCTCCCTCTCTGCTTTGCAAGTGCAACACTGCAGTGAGCTACAGTATTTGCTGCATAAGGCTCAGCATGACTGCCCCACTCGAGAACTCACTCTCCTGCTACAGGAGGTGAGTGCCCAATGCCCATGGTACCCTGAAGCTGGAACCCTTAAGCTAGCGGACTGGGAGCGGTTGGGCCAGACATTGCACAAAGAGCCTCGGGCGTCCGTGCAGGCTTTACATGCCTGGCACCTCTGTCGCGACGCGATACAGCGTGTCGCTTCGGACAGGCCCTCCCTCGCGGGGCTGATGCTCTCGCCACTCCCGTCCGCTCCTGCAGCCGTCCCCCCTCCTAGCGATGCGACACAGTGTGTCGCCTCAGAAAGACCCTCTCCCGCGCCAACAGAGGGGCTGCCGATCTCGCCACCCCCGTCCGCTCCTGCAACCATCCCTCCACCTGCTTCGCCCCCAGCGCCTCAATTACCACTGCCTCCCCTGTCTTCCCCACCGGAGCCGGTGTGTGATCGCTCTCCCCTCGTGGGGCCCCATGCTCCGGGGCCCCCCAGAGGGTCGTCCGCGTCTGCTCAGGGGCTTTCACTGGTGCAACAAATGGTTCACGCAGCGAAGACTTGCTCCGATATTACAGCAGAGGAGCTGGCTGATCTAGTCTCAGTTTGTCCGGTGACCTGGCAGGATGATGGCAAGGGCAACCAGGTTGCCAACTGGGTCAGTTTGCCTTACTCAGTGATCAGAGAGGTAAAGAAAGCGATTCACGAGTTCGGCCTGAGTAGCACATATGTACGTGGTCTTATTGAAGGGCTAGGTACTGGGTACACCCTGGTCCCTGAAGACTGGAAAGCGCTGTTCCTCATGATGCTGACACCCAGTCAGTATGTTATTTGGCTTAGTGAGTATCGGCAGATGGCGGAATGCCAAGCCCAGGTATATAGAGAGCAAGGTATCATTTATGAGCACTTGGCAGGGGAGGGCCAGTTTGCTACCATTCAGATGCAGTCTCAACTCCCTCCAGCCGTCTTCCCCATTATTTCCACCTGCGCCCAGCATGCTTTCCGGAAGGTCCCGGATTCAGGCAAGCCTACCAAAAGCTTTGCCAGTATCCGTCAGGGTGCATCAGAGTCCTTTATGGATTTTACCAACAGATTGCAGGAGGCTATCCTCCGACAGGTGGATAGCCCTGCAGCAGCTCAGGAGATCCTGTTAGAGATGGCGGTTGAAAATGCAAACGAGGACTGCCGCCACGCTCTCCAGGCGGCACAAGCCTCTGGAATTCTAGAGCTGTCAGACATGCTGCGGGCGTGCCAAAACGTCGGAACCCAAGCACATAAAGCTGGAGTTCTGGCTGCCACCCTGCGGAAAAGTGGGAAGGAGGGGAAGCATTGTTACCGCTGTGGTAAGGAGGGTCACTTTCAGCGGGAGTGCTGCTCCTCGGCGGCGCCCGCTCACCCCTCAAAGAAGTGCCCCAAGTGTCGGAAGGGCTATCACTGGGCTAATCAGTGTCGTAGCGGGTTGGGAAACTGCACGACGGGTTCCCCCCGAACCCAGGGCCAAACGGGGGTGTTTCCCACTCAGACAACTGTTCCTCTGCTTTAAAATCCGTAGACTCCATGAGGGCGGCGACTGCCAGAAGTGCAGGGCTTGATTTGATTATGCAGGAGGACGCTGATTTTCGGTTGCCAGGGGAGGTTTGAGCCATACCTACCCAGGTGATATCAATTTGGTGACTCCCCTCGTTGGCATTCTCGTTTTACGCTGCCTCAGCGTTCCACGCAGCGCTCAGAACTGGCTGCTGTTATTTTGGCCTTTCAACTTTTCGCTGATTGTCCCTTTAATTTGATTGTGGACACACATTACGTTTATCAGGTAATTGATCATTTACCCCTTGCCCTCATTACCCCTCAGGTCGATGCGGACCTTTTTCGCCTGTTTTTGTCCTTACAGTATCTCATCACCACTCGTAATTTCCCTTATTTTGTTGCTCATATTCGCAGTCATACCCCTCTGCCTGGGCTACTCGCTGAGGGCAATGCACGCGCCGATCGCGCATTACGTGGTCAGGTAAATTCCCTTTTTTCTGACCCCATTGAAAGCCATTCCTTTTTTCATCAGTCTGCCTCTGTTTTGGCCCGACAGTTTCACATTCCTGCTGATCACGCACGTTCTATTGTTCGTTCCTGCCCCCACTGTGCCACTGCTGCCCCTACCTTTTCTTATGCCGTTAACCCCAGAGGCACCGCGGCGAATCAGCTGTGGCAAATGGATGTCACTCACGTGCCACAAGTCCACCCCTATTCGTTTTTACATGTTTCCATTGATACCTATTCAGGATTCCTCTGGGCGACCCCACAGCGTGGGGAAGCCACTCCCAAAGTTATTCACCATTTGCTAGCCTGTTTTGCTGTTATGGGTCGCCCGAGCCAGATAAAAACAGATAATGCCCCAGCCTATTGTTCCACAGCCCTCTCCACCTTTTGTGCCCAATGGGACGTCCGTCTCACACATGGGATCCCTTATAATTCCATGGGCCAAGCCATTGTTGAACGTGCAAATCGCATGCTAAAAACCTTGCTCGACAAACAATTAAAACAAGGGGAGCTGCGTCTCCAAACCTTAGGAGACATTCAGCAGCAATTGCATATCCTTTTGTTCACTTTAAATAGTTTAACGCTGAATGCAGATCAGCAGACCCCCGCAGATCGGCATTTTCACAAATCCGAGGTACTGGAAAGACCGCGTGTCTATTACCGTCAGCTGCCCGATCCGCAATGGCTGGGCCCAGTACCTCTAATCACTTGGGGTCGGGGATATGCTTCTGTGTCTCTCCCTGCAGGACCGTTGTGGGTTCCGGCCCAGTGTATGCGACCGGCACTGAAACAGCATGGCGTGGCACCAGGGGCTATCGAATCCCATACCGGAGTTTCAGCTGATCCTGGAGGAGAGCGCGATGCCTCCCGGGTCGACAACGGCGGGACGGAAACGGAGGAGGCGTAGCGTCCCAAGCCAGCCCGTGACATGGGGAGCAGTAAAAGCATTGGTCGCCGCGGCTCAACGAAGACTGGCAGCAAACCAACAGCCAGAGACTCCTGAGACTCTGTTTGTGGCAATTCTTGCCCAAATTACTGCTAATTCTGTATTGATTGTATTCCTTTTGTACCTGCTATTTCCTGTAGGGGTTGGCTCGGGAGCGCTTTCTCTGTTACGGGCCCGAATGACATATAACCTATGGGAAAGATTGGCTTCAATAGCAAATGTTACCCACTTTTGTTTATCTGATTCTGTAGCAGCCGGAGAACTGTTAGGTACATGCCTTATTCCAGTATGTCATCACCCTGAGGAAATAGGGAATGAGACGATGCTCGCTGCTTACGCGAATCTCTCTTCCCAGTACTCTGGCATGGCTCATTGGGGCCCGGCCAACTATACTTTGCCTCCCACGGCCATATCCCTCCACACACCGTATCCGGCCGGGGCCGACAATGTCACCTGTGCGCGTATAGTCAACTGCACTAGTACAAAGGTGCCCTTAGGCTGTCAGCAAATTTCTCAACCCTTTTTAAATTGTTCCCACGCCGTGAATGTTTCGTACAATTATGGCCATATCATCCTACCATCCGGGTGGTTTTTTACCTGCAGCTCACGCACCTTTAGTTATATTCCCGCAAATTTAAGTGATGGCACCCTTTGCTGCCTCAGTAGAATGACACTCATTTTGCCTTTTGCCGGTAAAAAGCGCAGTAAAAGGGCTACACCCCTTTCAGAAGATTGTGTCGCAGATGTCAATCTTCTCAGCCACTCTGAGTATACCGCCTTAGCGGCCTCTATTGTTGGGGTCCCCGGGCTTGCCACTTATACAGCAAGAACTTTAAATGCCCTGGCGTGTTTTGCGGCAAAGGCAATTAATACAACATCCCAGGCAACTGCCTTACTTAATACAGAGCAATACGAATTAAGGGATGCAATTTTGGATAACAGAGCAGCCATTGATTTTCTGCTCTTGAAACATCATTTAGGCTGTTCCACATTTCGGCATATGTGTTGTTTTAATTTAACTGATAATAGTCGTTCCATAGAAACTAGACTGCCCGAATTGGCCAATCTTACAGCACACATACGTCAAGATCTGGGGTTTGAGGGCTTTTGGAATTGCTCTTTAGAGTGGCTGCAACAACTTTTTGGTTATGCTGTATTTGTGATTGCTGGGCTTATTTTTTGCTGCTGCTGTGTACAATGTATTCCCTCTTTGTTACGGCTTAGTAGAGACCCGCCCTGGCAGGCTCCCCGAGTTATGTCCTTGTCTGTCCGGGAGTTAAATCGCTTGCAAAAGCAAATTGATGGCTACCATGAGATGGCCGAGCACAAATAAACAAAAAAAGGGGGGATGAAGGGTTCATGTAGAGTTCATGCACCTGAAAACATTCAGGGCACACCCTGACTGTTGTGTAGGAGCAGTGCACACACTGCTCCGTCCAAGGACATGGACCATGGGAAGTCGCTCAGAGGACATGAACCATGGGAAGCTTCCTTGGACTGGGCTCAAGGCCTGAGAACAAGGATTGTAGTAGATAGAGGCTGGTAAATAAGAATATTAATCAAAGTCATATTATTTCCTTTGTTGATGCCTTTTGCGGTCGGAGTATGTAATGCACAGGGGGGAGAGAAATAAAAGAGAGGTGGAAAGGCTGACAGGGGCAATCCCGTCAGCAAACCAGCCGGCTTGCTCGCCTAAAGCCGTGTCCTGTCTTGTATTGAACCGTAACACCTTACTGTAGAAGTAAGTAACTTCTTTAGTAGAAGAAATCTGTATGTGACATTTACAATATTCTAAGGGCCTGATCTTGTCCCACTAAAATCAGTTGCAAAATTCACACTGACGTCACAGTTGCTAGATAAGCAGACTTAATGGAATTAATGTGATTATTAACTAGCATAATATTCATCAACCCATTAAATTCATGTCAGAGATAATTTTAATCTGTGTCTGAAATGGAGTGTCACTTAAGGAATCATATTGTTTTTATTCCTACATTTGTTTGAGGTATTTTACTCTTGTTCAGTGTCTCATTTTCTTCTGTATTGAGTTCCTTGGTAGCTTGTCTATTCCAGAGTGAAACTGTGTGTGTGCCCTTTGAATTATGGTGGTCATTCCATTGATATGTAAAGTATTAGTTGCTATTTTTCATAAATAGCATTAGTACTAGATATAATTGTATCTTCTGTATAGCATATATAAATTATAACATACTTCCAATACATGTTCTCTTTGTATGTTATATGTTTAAATCTATTCAGGAGAAACATCGGTGGTCTTCAGACTTCACATCAGGGAAAAGGAATTCAATATACTATTTCAGTTTTATTTCTCTTCTAGTATTCCCATCAAGTAGATCTATCTAGTTGAAGGTCTTTCTCCGCTTTTGTTGAAGATCATTTTTAAATGAAAGTTTCCTTTCATTTCAGTGCAACACACATTGTGCTTTAATAAAGAATTTGGTTCCCTGTAGATGCTGTTTTGACAGAACAATACAATTGCTTTTGTTTGCCATTTAATTTAGTACTAGATCAATAGAGTGAGACGTAACTACTATTGGTATTAAAACTCTCAAATTCTTGGGGAAATGGAAGTTAAATTATAAACAAAATATTTCATTGGCATTGATCTCAAAAGCATGCTGACAGTACAGCTAAAAAATTATCAGTATCCCTGTATAAATCTCACCAAAGTGACAATATGGATTTGATTATTTTACTTTGGAATCGTCATTCCTTTAATGTTGCAAGCATTTACCAATTTATGAAAGATTAAATGAACCATATTTTCCTTTTGTTTCTGCCACAGCTATTTTTGGTGATTATCTGGGGTTAATCAAGTTATGCAGGTGGCTGATTGTTTTACTTTTCTAGTTAGGCAACCTCAAATTTACAAAATTTATGACTCATGCCAGATCACTTGTGATATAAAGACTACAGATAACTTGGGCTTAATATAAAGCAGATAGAGAGCAATAACTCACAATGCCAATTCAAGAGTGTGAGGTACTATTAAAAACCACTCTCCATTTAGGCAATAAAACAAAATTACAGTTTATCTTTCAAATAAGATATATATTTTTTGTATATTGTGTTGCTGAGATCAGTTGTGCTTTTGTTCTGAAAATGTTTTTCTTTTTTCTCCTCACTTGAGCAGGGGGAGGGAAGAAAATGAAATAAACCAGTTCTTCTTTATATGTCAGACATAATATTGCGAGCATATTCATGATCATTAATGGCACAAATCTTTGTGGAGGGGTTGGGGGAGAGTATGTTAAGATTGCACAAACGAAGCATCAGTCATGTTGCAAAGGTCTAAATGAGTCTTTGGTGAAAAACAACCTCTGTTTAAATATTCCATTATTTGGGCTACCACAACCATAATGCCCTCAAACTGTGTCTATATTTTTGAGGCTGTCATTGTTATAAAATGATCAAACTGACACCCAGCCACAGTAGATCAATACCACTGTTGTGCTGCAGTCTAAGCCCTCAAGGAAAGGCTCAGAAATCTCTGCAGGGTGCACAGTATATGCTAGGAGGCAGAAATTCCTCTCTGGTGCTCTTTCATTCTACAGGTTTGGGGAACAGAATAAGGGCAGGAACCTGTAGTGTGGCTAGAGAACAATGATGGAATGCTAATTAAAATCCAATCCCTTGAGCAAATTTGGGGCAGCCTTCCAGATTGCTGCTCATTTAATTGATGAATGTCTCTTCTGTTCTCCTGGTGCTCACAGAATTGGGTAAGGTCCTTATTGACCATTTGGAGATGTTGAGTATGTCAATATGATGAGAAACCATGCATGAATACAAGAACAAAAAAGAGAAGGTTAATGAAGTCAAGCATGAATACTAGCGTGAGACTGCACCTTAAGCTCCCATAATGTGCTCCTGTGCCTATAAAGCTAATTAATGGATGTACATTACAATGTGTTTCTTACCCTTGGAACTTAATTACATCACCAAAAAGCCTATCTTTAAAAAAAAATTACAGTGAAAAATTGTGATGCTTCTGGCCATAGTTCTGTAAATTTTATATATAGCTTGACCTTTTAAGGAATGTAAGAGTAAACTAGGTTTCAGCTAATCCGCTAAACCAACTGGGAATAGTTGGCATTTATGGCATTTACCATGTTCATTGACTCTCCATATTCTGCATTTCACTGACCAGTTAAAAGTGTGTGTTAGGATTACAGTTTCAAAGAGTAAGAGAATTGCTGTTGCTAACTAGATCCTGTTAGGGCGCTTATTCCTTCACCCACTTACTTCCCTGGTCCTTCTCTCATGAACAGAGAGCAACAATACCGGAAGTCCAAAGGTGCAAACAATTCAATGTTTATTGGGGTGAACTTCCAGCAAGCATGATTCCAGTTTCCTTCCTTAGTGTCCCCTTTCCCAGCTCTGACACCACAGAGCCTTACACCTATGTCTCTGTTCCCATTCCTGCCCTTAGTCAAACATGATTCCAATTTCCCCACCCCAATTTCCTGTTCCCATCCCCCCCCACACACCACCCACTCACTCACTCACTTCCTGATTGACTGCAGACTATATAGTAAAACTTGAGTTCTGCTTAGCTATACCTTAACCAATCATTTTACTGAAATTTAACTAACGAATCCTAACATATTGTAACATGATTATGTAACCAATTATATCCCACCACCTTAATTAGTTTACACCCAGCAAAATTAATTATACAGCAGACAGAAACAATCACAGAACCAGACAGAGATTATACAGACAAACAATGGCAAAGTGGGAACTATAATGACAAAACAATACGGAAGTGAGGATTTTACATCCCAGCTATTGATAAGTGAGTTCCTGCCAGACAGGATGCTATCAAACTAAGTTTCCTTTTACATTTTCTAGGCACTTCCCTTTCTCTGGAGGCGATAGGCATTATCAGGACAGGAATGTATTCCTAACAGCCCAATAGCACCTTCTTTCAATGTGACTAGTTTGGAATGTGAGGAGGTGACCCGTCGCTTCCCAACTTATGGCTGCCTCTGCTGCTTAACCAAAGATCTTAGCCTAAGCACAGGGCCTCAGACTGTCACAGTAAGAGAAGGACCTTACACCGGCAGACAATGATTTTGATTCTTTCTTTTATACCCCTAACTAGCCAAGTGATAAGAATACACCTAAATTCTTAGAGTATAGACCTTTACAGACAGGCCTGAATATCTATATCCTAACAGACCCCACTTATATGGAACTAGGTCCTAGATGGATAACTGAAAGCTGTCCACAGTTACAAAACAGCAACACAAATACTTCACTCCTTAAAGACTGACACATTTGAGCCTGAAATGTACAAAATAGATTTTTTTTTCATGTAAAATCTCCTATTTGTACCCATTAAACTAGGATACATATTGTTTGTGTGGCTAGAGCTTATTCAACCACAAAATGGGTCATGCAAAAAGCTGCCTGGAGATTAGTCTAATTTTTTTTTAAAGACACTCTTCCATAGAAACTCTGGCAAGGATATTTGTTCACTTTGCTAATATTCACATTAATGAAAAGAACAAAATGTTGCACATGCAGATCCATGTGGGCTAAACTGGGCTACCTGGTGCATTGGGAAGAGACTTAATGCTATGCATTTCCCCACCCCTGCCATTCATGTGTGCAAGAGTAGTAGCCTTGTAGAGGCTGCTCTTCCTTCCTCTCCATACTGCTACCCAGCATATGGATAGCCAGCACAGTATGCGGTAAGGGGTGCCTTGAGGTTGTGTAGGTTCTTGAAATATGGATGAGATTCTTTAAATGACCAAGAAATAAGTTTTGGCCACCAGATAACTTTCAAGTCTTGCCAAAAACCTAAATTAAACTCTGTGCTTAGAGGAAATACAACCCTGGAAGGGAGGAGAATTAAGCCTCTTAGAAGATTTAAATGTGCTGGTATTAGGAATTTTTGTCTGGGCCTATGAAACATAACAAACTGGGCAGCAGATGAAGATCAGGTGTCAACATCTCATGATCAGTGATACTGAAGCCAACTGGCAGGATCTACAAAAAATATCATGGACAAGTCTGAGGCCCTTTATCAGTAACAGGTGGGGTTGCTCTGCATTGAGCACTATAGCTTTTGATTGGATCTCTCAGTGAGTACAGTGTTAAGTGACTTTTTAAAATCAACTCTAAGGGCCCTTTCATGCAGGGTATCACAATTCTCTTCTGACGTTATCCCTCTTCCATGCGGCTGTTAAGAGGGTCAGTTTTGGTGCATTAGTGTGGTGATAACTTCTAGCTCTTACTGCATCTCCACCTTTGACAAATCTGTTTAGTATAAAAGTATGAATGAATAGGCTGAATCCAATTAAACAAAATTTTCTCTAGCTTCTTGCATATAGTTTTCACACTTTAAAATTATTGCTTGTCTCTCCACTTCCTGGTTTTTGTCAAGACTGTGTGAGAAGTATAAAAATACAAGTGAGGAATCTCCCCACTTCTATAGATTAGAAGCCTGGAACTTGGAAGTACAACAAACTTAGTAATAAAGCCAATTTGCACAAATTCTCCAGCATGAGTTTTAGACCAAAGAAGGTTCAAATAAGTTTGTATAAAATAGTTTTTTGGATGCATGTGTAAACTAAACCTTTGGAAATTCACTTTTCACTAGAAATAATGGTGTGCTGTTTTGTTCTTTAAACTGTAAGTATACCCAGCAGCTTGATTTAAATACTAATACAGACGAGATTGATCAAACTGAATTTATATTTTTTAAGCACTGCTGTGTTCTCATCCCTTTATAACCCTTCTGCCAGGTGCTGTTGGCAGCAACAAGGTCCAGGTTCAATTATCTAGGTATTGCTTCTGAAAATGTAGTAAACAACATGATGTTAAGCCCCTATTCAGAAATGCATGAAAACTATAGCCCTCCTGGGAACTCATGCCTCGCAACACTTTCCCACTTGCAAGCACTGAGTCCATTGTATGAAACTAAGAAAATTGTATTGAGGCGGGGGAAGAGGACACAGCATTAACTTGGGAAAGCCCAGAATAATTAATCAATGTGTGTATAAACAGTGTTATCTAGATAGATATATAGAGATATGTATAGACAGAGATGTAAGGCTTCCAACTCATCAGGCTGTCTTGGCAATAGTCTTAAACTAAGTTGTTTCCTTGTAACGTTTCCAATAGCCACTTTTGCCCCTCCTCTGAACCACCAACTCACCATTTGTCAAATAGGATTGGCATAGTCCAGAGTTCAGGCAGGAATCTTGAGCTGCTAAAGAAAGGCCTTCTAGGTTTGTTCCAGGGGCTCTAGCACCTAACCCAGCCATAGTGACTATAGATTAATATAGACTATTAATTGCTGGGTGGAGGGGCTTTACCAAAGTTAGTGATCTATGCTGTTGCCTTCTGCTTTTCAGCAAAAGCCACCTCTGCCATCTTTCAAAGTCTTGAGAGAGGGATCTGTGGCGTATAGGACAGTGAAAAGAGTGCTTGCCACCACGAATGCACTCCCACCATAATTTAGGAGCCTGAGCCCCATCCCTCTTTTTTCCCTCCCCTTCTTCCTTGAGCTTGTGCCCCAGCTCCACAAACCAATGGAGGAAGACTGAGGCATTGGTTAGGGTGGCTCCTTACCTTAGGCACATTTGGTGCAGTTCTCTTGTCTTTTTAATTCCTGACAGACATAATAGTGCTTTATTATCCCCAAACTTAACTGTGTTTTGACCTCAGAGTCCCAAACTGTCACATAACTGAAATGCAAATGAAGCCTGACTCTGTCATTTCCCCTTGCTCTCCAATAGAAAACATAATTTTTTTCTTCTCTGGAGCTTCTGTTCATCTGAAGTTCTCAAGTACTTGCTACTCTTCTCCCTGTTTTTCAGCAGATATCTATAACTCCCTACCCTTTAACGCTTTGAGTGACATAGTGACAGAGGCATTATGATTTCAGGTGTAAGATATCTTGTTAATAAATAGAGCAAACTATTGTCTGGACATGCTAATAACATGAGCAAAACCCTATAGACTCCTATGAACTATTGATTCACAAAGAAATTTAATCCTAGTGTAATAGTGCAGAGGAACATTAGTAACACTGCTTCTGTACCTCCTCTGTACAGATAAATGTATATAAAAAATACAGGCAACAACAGAACCTTGCTTCTGTCTTGCTCCCTGTCACTTGAGCTCTGATCCTGCAGTTCTTATTCAGGCAAAGTTCCTGTTCCTGAGTTCTCCCTTCCCCCCCCTTTCAGGTACTTTTGGTATCATCTTTACATTTCTCAAATGGCTGATATCTCTGAGACAAATTTGAAGTGTTGTCTTTCTAGCTACTAATTAAAGTGGTGTCAAATTGTTTATGAAGATTCCACTGTGGCTATCTTCAATTTATTTCAACTTAAGTGGAGGCTATAGCACTAAGTAAGATCAGTCGCTTCGGTGAAACCATTGCTGTGAGTATCTTTATAGACACCAGCCTTTACAGGAATTTAGACTAACACAGTGTGAACTCAGAAAATAGCAGAAATAGTAAAACAGTATTTTTGTCAGCACTTTAATTTGCTTTCATAGTGTATTTTGTTTTATAGCTTTCTTTGTTTTGGATGATTTGTGGCTATGCTAAACATATCTACATCACTGTTTCAAAATTCCCTGTGTTCTGAAAGTTACCCATGCAACTCATGGTTTATGGTATATGTTAGCAACTCATCAATTTTTGATAAGTATGTGTTTCCAGTAGTCTATTCCCATCACTCCACATATAATTGTCTGCCTAAGGCTGCCATTCAGAATGTTGCAATTTTAATGCATGCTTCAGCAACCTTATTTCCTTCCTTGGCTGAAAAGATGTTTTTCAATTGAGTTTCAATTTTTTTAGTCCTCCAAGAGCAAGTCTCTAACTATTTTTGGGCAACAGAGTAACCGACAATATATCAGAAATTTGCCTAACCAAATTTCAGCTGGTCATTTGGCCAGGCAGCTCCAAATACCATAGCTGAATATTAAAAGAATGTGATATAAGAACTTAAAGAATAGAATAGTAGAACAGCATCACCCACTAGATGAGTTCTTTTCTTCTTACACAACCTCTAAATACATTTAAAAAAAATCTTATTAAATTAAGTTTTATATATTGTACATCCAAGACTTTTACTTTTAAATAATTTGACCTCACCCAGTCACTCAACCATGTGCTTAACTTGACTTGTATATTCAGCTGCCTACTTGACTTCCATGTGGCAACTCACATGCTTGATAAGTAAATACTTTGAATCAATAAACTGTATGTTCAGGGTTGAATTCAGAGCTGATATAAGTGGGAACAATTCCACTAAAATTTTCGCAGTGCCCAGTTATGGCAGGTATACTGGTAGAAGGAAAGTGCTAGAGAGACGTGTCTTGATATTTTCAAGACAGTGAAGCAATAGTTACATGTTTATACTTGAAATCTTACCAATGCTGCTATGTAGGGACATGCTGGAAAGATATGTTTTCTTCTACTTTTTTAATGTCCGGTTGATGGTGTAGATATCTGGTAATTGCTTTACAATTAAAGTAGTAATTGTTTATAGGAGCCCAGGGATAATAAGTACACAAGAAAACAATATTTCCATGCTCCTCTTGTCATTCAAAGCAAAATACATAGAATTATACATTTTCCAAATAACATGGAAAGTAGTGATTATTTAGACAGCTAAATATGATGCATGTATTTGGCTAAAGTTTTCTCCTTGTCATAATATATCATCCAGCAGGAAAAAAAGCAAGGAGATTCTTAATTTGCCAGTCATCAATGGCCAATATGTGGAATCAGTTTCTCAGCTGATGTAACTGCATATAATTCAATTGACTTCCATTGAGGTGCAGATGCTTACACCAGCCATAAATTTCACGTCTGGCATTTGTCTGTCAGAGCTCTGTGATTACTGTAATAAAGTGTGTGTTTGCAGACACTTGCTAAAATAAAAAATACACATTCCTTTTGATATAACACACAACCTTTTTTGATCTGACTGCAAACACTTGTGCACAATTATTTGTGGAAAGTGTGAATACTTATGCCAATTTCCATTTCCACAAGTATTTAAGAAAATGTTTAAATCATCTTGAAAGCTGTTTGGGAGACACACAATCAGGGAACAGAAATAATACAGCATCACTTAGTTGACCAGTCAAATAAAACAAGTAGTGAATTACAAATAGAGAATATGCAATGCAAGTCATGGTGAATGGCTTTTGTTGAGTTGAAATATGTTAAATACCTACAAGCAAATCAGTAAAAATCAAAGTCTGTTTATGGATAATTCATTAACATAAAACAGAGCCTTCATTCATCCATTAAATCCTTCACTGCAAATCATCCTCTCAGGTCTTGTTAAAAGGGACACTGCTGAGAGGGGAAAACCAACTCACGGAAAAAACAGATCAGAGGGAACATGCAAGTGTAGTGGAAGAGAGGAGAGAGAAGAAAGTTCATGTATTGCCAAGTAGGCTAAATTCACAGTATCTTTATTTATTTCTCTTTTTCAAAAGAAGAGCAGAACAGCCTGTTACTTGTTCAGAAAGGGATAGCAAAGCCTTATTGTATATCATTTAAAAAGGCAATGCCATTTGAGATTTTCCTGCATGGATTTCAACACAAACAGAAAAATATTTAGCAATTGCAAAAAATCAACAATTTATTTTTATTTTTTCTTTACTCAAATCCTTACAACTAGATTTCTTTTATTTATTTTTATATCCACTTGTGACAATGCATC
The DNA here is from genome assembly GCF_965152235.1 of Eretmochelys imbricata. Taxonomy (NCBI): domain Eukaryota; kingdom Metazoa; phylum Chordata; order Testudines; family Cheloniidae; genus Eretmochelys; species Eretmochelys imbricata. Next base: position 40,823,550 of record NC_135575.1, on the reverse strand, counting down.
CATTCTAAGCTTTGCTTTTACTAATTTTTCAAACAAATAGTAATATGTTCATTCACTTCTAGGTTGAGATTGCATATTAAGTCCTAAAAGTTTTTTGTGTACCTATTTGGCTCTTCATAATAACTTATCCTACACATTAAAATGATAGTTTTGTATTTCTTTTTTGAAATAAGATCCAATAAGACTTTATATCTCTAAAGAATGCTTAATTAATATATATTGTAGTAGAACTGCTATGGTAATACGCAGACCACAATACCCTGAATAAACTCATTTTGATCATTGATTTAGATTTAGAGTAACAGCATGAAAGACTTTGTGTAAGGTGGTACTGACATTTTTTTGCCTTGTGAATTCCAAACCAGAATGTGCTAGCATTTTTATAATTCACATGTATGTGTTGGATTTCCTGCCAACAATGAATAACTGCTCAAATCTAACATAAAACTAAACTTGATCCTGAACTGATCAGAGTCCAGTGGTGTATTTGGAGGGGAGGGAGCAGGGAAATGGGTTAACTAACTAAACTCCGTATTCTCAAACCCGAAATGAGTAAACTGTTTACCCTAGACTACACTACAAGATCAGACATTGTTTTTCTGTACTTCCATTCCTCAAACATTGGAATAATAAATTGGCAATTCTGACTGAGTGGAATATAGACAATGATATTACTGTCAACAAGCTCTTTTCCCTGCTACCCAGAATGTACAGGTTTACAGACAGACTTCCAAGCTGAAGTATATTTGTTTGCTGCTGCAGTCAGTGATCAGTCTATGGAAACAGGGCACAGCATAGGGTTAAATGCAAGCATACACCCACGTTCAGCAGCTCGCCTTAAACAGTGTTAAGTTAATCATATACTGCATTAACACTTTTCTGCCTAGCAGATCAAACTTAGCATTAACTCAGTTGTGTACCTGTTTGGACTGCTGACCAAGTTGCTTACTTGATCAGGTTGCTGGCTTAGCTTTTCACCTGGCTATTCTCCCTCCCTGACAGACAAGCAGCATCTTTTCCCATGTCCCAGTACCTAAAATATACATTCTGCATATTACCTCCTACATTTACCATATGGACAGAGCAACTGGATAGGGTGAAATCAGATAAATACACTAAAAATCAAGTAAACAATTAGAGAAAGATCCAAGCCAAAATAACCCCAGACTTTGGGAAATGTTGCATCTGGATCTGAACAGTGTGGCTCATCCCCAATTATAAATTCTTCAGTAGTGTTATTTTTATGAATATTTAGGTCCAAGTGCAGTTCTCAGTTATACCTGTTCCTACCAACTGACTTCAAAGGTGTATCCATAGACAGAAATTTTTTCCAAAATATGTTTCACTTGCAATAAAATACATTACTCCTACTGTAGTCATTAAAATAGTAACTGCAGGCATCGTTTGAGGATGTAATAGAGGGGCTCATAAGACTGAGGAAGAGATAGTGGCCTTCAGCTACCTGAAGGGCGTTCCAAAGAGGACAGAGCTAGGCTGTTCTCAGTGTTTGGCAGATGACCGAACAAGGAGCAATGGTTTCAAGTTGCAGTGGGGGAGGTCTAGGTTGGATATTAGGAGAAAAACTATTTCACTAGGAGGGTGGTGAAGCACTGGAATGGGTTACCTAGGATGTGGTGGAATCTCTATCCTTAGAGGTTTTTAAGGCCCAGCTTGACAAAGCCCTGGCTGGAATGATTTAGTTGGTGTTAGTCCTGCTTTGAGCAGGGGGTTGGACTAGATGACAGCCTGAGGTCTCTTCCAACCCTAATCTTCTATGATTGGGAAGTACAACCTAGACAGAGCTACTATAAGGAGGGTGGATAACTGGTTGGAAAAAACATTCCCATAAAGTAGTTATCAGTGGTTCATAGTCCGGCTAGAAGGGCCTATTGAGTAGGCTCCTACAGGGGTCAGTTCTGGATCTGGTTCTGATCAATATCTTCATCAATTATTTAGATAATGCAGAGAGTACACTTATAAAGTTTGTAGATGATACCAAGCTGGGAGGGGTTGCAAGTGCTTTGAAGGATACAATTAAAATTCAAAATGATCTGGACAAACTGGAGAAATGGTCTGAAGTAAATAGGATGAAATTCAATAAGGACAAATGCAAAGTACTCAACTTACGAAGGAATAATCAGTTGGACACCCACAAAATGGGAAAGGACTGCCCAGGAAGGAGTACTGCAGAAAGGGATCTAGAGATCATAGTGGATCACAAGCTAAATGAGTCAATAGTGTAACACTCTACCAAAAAAAAAGCCATCATTCTGGGATGTATTAGCAAGAGTGTTGTAAGCAAGATACAAGAATTAACTCTTCTGTGCCAATTACACCTCAACTGGAGTATTGTCCTGGGCTCCACATTTCAGGAAAGATGTGGACAAATTGGAGAGTCCAGAGAAGAGCAACAAATTATTATAGGGCTAGAAAAACACAACCTATGAGGGAAAATTAGAAAAAAATGGATTTATTTTGAAACAGAAAAGACTGAGAGGGGACACTGACACTCTGTACCTAAAAGCAGCACCATGGAACCCCCATATTCACCATTGTCATAATTATGATGTATTTTGCACAAAGTATGCCTTGTGAGGTATCATTTTACATCTTGATCTGTTGAACACTAATAGCCTCTTGGATTTTATGTACTATCATTGTATGTGAAGTGTGGCAGAGCTCCAGCTTCCAGAGCCCCAGTTAAGGCTTGCCTCAGAGGTTGCAGTGACCCTCAGTGTAGCCTCTCTCCCCTCCTAGAGGTAAGGGTTACAGCTTACTGCTCCACCTTCATCATCAGTCAGTCAATGAATTTGGTGTAAGAGCCCTCTTTAGTCCCTGTCTTCCTACTCAGGGAGCATTTTTGTAGAGGTGTGGGGAGGGTTGGGGGAATCCAGCCCCCCCCCCCCTTTTCTGGGTTCCAGCCCAGGTACCCTAAAGGCACCAGCAACAGGTAGTTTTCCTATACTACTGGAGCTATAGCCCTTCCCTGGGCTATTTCCCCAAACAGCCCCTCCTAGGTACCTGACCATGATTGTCCGCCCAGTTCTTTCACTACACACCTTCTTTCTCCCAGTCTTCCCCAACACACCTTCTTACTCCCATCTTCTATCAGCTGGCCTCTGTGAAGGGGCTTCCTTTTAAACTAGTCCCGGCTGATTCTAAATGGGCTTCAGGTGATCTGATTAGCCTGTTTCCCTTGATTGCTTCTAATCAGTTCTTAATTGGTTCCAGGTGTCTTATGGAGTCTGCCTAACTTGCTTCTAGCACCTTCCTGACTGTTCTGGAGCAGCCCCTGCCCAGGTCACTCAGGAAACAGAAAGCGCTTCATCCAGTGTCAGTAGGTTTTCCTTCTACCAGACTCTTGCACCTAACTGGTCTGGGTCTGTCACAGAAGTTACAAAGTTTTGCTATGTGTGTGTTATTGAAATATGTTGTGAGGTTGGAAACACCCACAATCAGCCTTTCTGGTACAACAATGGAGTAGCCAGATGTGCTGATGTCTGTTGGGAGAGTGGATTCCCTTCAATGGGCCATCCCAGAAGACTTCTCAGAGAACTTCTCAGACATAGTATAAATAGGTAACAGATGGGGACAGCCTGATTCCCCACATCAAAAAAACTTTCCAGCAAGCTGGAAGAAACTACAAAAGATGCCAAGTGACATCACTTGACCGCATTTCCCCCCACAACTCAACACCTGGAAATATGTCTGCAGGACAAACACTTTGAACTGGTGGAGAGTGGTCTCAATCCAGGAAAGAGTTCTAGCCTTTGTATTAAAGATCTGTTACCTATTTATACTATGTCTCAGGGTGAGACTGCTTGATTCAAATCTTGTTTATTTTTATAGAACTCAAATTGTGAATTTATTTTTATTTCTTATGTCCCCAACTTTGATCTCTGCTTTCTACTTATAATCACTTAAAATCTATCTTACTGTAGTTAATCTGTTTTATATTTTTACCTAAGTGTGTTTTGGTTGAAGTGCTTGGGAAATCTAAGCTGTTTTTTACAAAGGCTAGTGTGCCTCCTCTCCACACTGAGGGAGGGGAAGACTGGGTAATGAACTTACACTGGCCAGTGTGAGATGGTGCAAGGCTGGAGGCTAAGGGGAACTGGCTAAGAATAGAGAGGTTCCAGTTCATGAGTGGCTGGCAAAGCATTCATGTACCTCAGCTTGGTGTATTCCTGCCTGTGGATGTCTGTGTAAATGCAGTACCTGCCAGAGGTTTGTGGCTTGATACAGCATCGCTGTGTGAGAAGGATAGAGGGCTCAGTGTTCCCACAGTCCAGGTTGCATCCTGGGGACCCATCACTGACATAACAGTTTTCAATTACATATACAGCTGTTTACAAGGGGGAGGGAGAAAAATTGTTCTCATTACCATCTTTGGATAGGGCAAGAAGCAATGGGCTTAAATTGCAGGAAGGGCAGTTTAGGTTTGACATTAGGAAAAACTTCCTGTCAGGGTAGCTAAGCCCTGGAATAAATTGCCTAGGAAAGTTGTGGAATCTGTCATTGAAGATTTTTAAGAGCAGGTTAAACAGACACCTGTCAGGGATGGTCTAGATAATATTTAGTCCTATCAGGTGTGCAGCGAACTGGACTATAAGATGTCTTGAGATCCCTTCCAGTCCTATGATTCTATCTAATGCAATATGAGTTTATTTCAGCCTTTGCATTCTTAATAAATTCCTCCAACATTCAGAGATTGAACTTGTCCCGTGTCAGTGCATCACAATAAGCCAAATTCTTCCCTTATTTCTACATTTATATCCCCATTGACTTCCGTGTGGCTGCACATGTAGCATTGATGGTAGAATGTTGCCATGTTATAACAGTAACGTAAGTCATCAATGAACTATATACAATGCATACCTAATATTAAAGCTGTATGTTATTCACAAGGAACAGCTAAAATTCAAGTCACTTTTCTTGTTACAAGGATAAGCATCCAAAATACCAGATGATAATTAAAAACAAAAGTAAACTGAGGATGTACATAAAAGCTGAATATCTGTTAGGGCAACAAAATGATAAAACAATCAAAGCTGTAGCACTACTTACTTCCCTCTGTTTAATAGAGCTGGAAGACTCTGAATTTATAGCTTGGAACTTTGGGATCTTCAGACCAGAGGTGCTGGAACATTTTTATATAGCGGGGGTGCTGAGAGCCATTGAACCAAACTGTAAACCCTGTATATGGTGGAAACCACTTCACGTCAGGGCTGCAGCACCACCCCTCGTTCCAGCACCTATGTTTCAGTCCATAGAATGTACAAACTATTGGGACACGTCTGATTGTGGTTGCAGGGATGTACAATCTTCTTCAAAACCATATGGGCAATTTGAGAGCAGACTTCAATGGAGAAGTTAGTTTTCTGCAAAGCTACAGGAATGCTGCTGAAGTTTAAACTAGGTACTTGTCTGAAGAATCTGTACAGCTGGGCCAATGTATACTGAATGACATTCCAATTTTTCTGTCTGATTTAGGGCAGTTTGCTTTAGCAAGGTATACTCTTGTCATAAAAAACAGAATGGGTCAAAGCAGGGATCTCAAACTCGAATCACCAGGAGGGCCACATGAGGACTAGTACATTGGCCCAAGGGCCGGATCGCTGACATCCTCTGTCCCCACTGCACCCCTTCTATGAGGCCCCGCTCCTGCCCCTGCCTCTTCCAACCCCTTCCCGAAATCCCCGCCCCTGCCCATCTCTTCTCCACCTCCTCCCCTGAGCACTTGGTTCCCCGCTCCTTCCCTCTCCCTCCTGGAAAGCGCTAAGCACCGCCAAACAGCTGTTTGGTGGTGGGAAGCACCTTGAGGTAGGCAGAGGAGCAGGGATGCGGCGTGCTGGGGGGAGGGGAGCTTGGCGGTCCACAGGAAATAGCCCTGCGGGCTGCATGTTTGAGACCCCTGGGTCAAAGTATTCACTGCAAATAATATTCAAGGAAAATGTAATTCTTAGCTGTTCATGAACTTTTGTGGATAGATTCTGTTTCCCCCCCACCCAATATATACTAGCTGCTAATGGTCTTACAGCAGCTGGGAACTGGGGCCCCAACCAAACCATGCCACAAGCCTTTGCTTGAGCCATGCCCCTTACACTACCAACAGAGGGTATGAAGCTACTAGGCTTTCTGTATGCCATGGGAGGATTTCCTTACCTGTGACCAGTTATGATGACTCTATGGCAAGATTCCAGTTCTGGTAGTCATACTTTATTCCTATACAGTCTGAGTATATTCTGACACATTCTGGTACTTGATATTCATATGCAAAATCATGGTGGTATTATCATGCCTATGTTCTGAAATTCACATTCACTCTCTTTATTCAAGGAACATGATTAGAACAACTAGGAGTCTGTGAAATGTGAATGTGACTAAATGCAGTGGTTTGTTTCATTATCACTATTAATAACGTTTCCTAAGGTATATGTCCTGTTTTTTTTTAAATGCCATGTATGCTATACTATCTGACCTCCCCCCTACAAATTACCTTACTCTGACTCACAATTCTATTTCCAATTAGTTACCACCAATTGCCTTGAAAAAATCGGCCATGGATTTCTCTTTGCATCTAATCCCCTACAAAGATGTCTTCCATAGAAATTTGGGAAGAATGCTGTTAGACACTACATTTAGAGAATTTTTTTTTCACACAGTGCAGAGTCAATCTGTGGAACTCTTTGCCAGAGGATGTTGTGAAGGCATAGACCATAACAGGGTTCAAAAAAGAATGAGATAACTTCATGGAGGGATAGGTCCATCAACAGCTATTAGTCAGGATGGGCAGGAATGGTGTCACTAGTCTGTTGCCAGAAGCTGGGAATGGGAGATGGGGATGGATCACTTGATGATTACCTGTTCTGTTCATTCCCTCTGGGGCACCTGGCATTGGCCACTGTCAGATGACAGGATACTGGGCTAGATTGACCTTTGGTCTGACCCAGTATGGCTGTTCTTATGTACTTATGAATAGTTGCCTTACTGAGGAAACATGATTGGTGATGAAGCTAAGGGATGGCGCATGCTTCTGAGAAATATGCACACTGATCAGATGCTCCTTAAAGTGCCAGCCTGGGCTGTGTACCTGCCTGCACAATTACACATTTAATAGAAAAAAATTAAAATCTACAGAGAGGCTGCTGATAGATGGATTTTTAATAAGACATGAGGGTAATGCTAATATTAATACTTAGCTGTAATATAGTGATTTTCATCAGTACATCTCAAAGTGCTTCTCAAAAGAGCTAAGCCTCCTTATATAGATGGGGAAACTGAGATACAGAGAGGTGAGGTGACTTGCCCAAAGTCACCCAGCAGGCCAGTGTAGAACTAAGAATAAAACTAAAGTGTACTGAGTCCCAGTCCAGTACTTTGTCCACTAAATCGTTAAAGCTGAGGAACATAGAGTGCAGTTCTGCAATATACACACATGGTTAGATTGTCTGGTGTGCAAGTGTGGAAGTGCGCATGGGAGGGTGGATAGAGACAGGGAGAACACTAGCTACAAATACAGCCCGTATCATCCCATGAGCATCAGGGATGTGCTGCGCTAAGACTGTGAGACATCCCAAAAAGGGACAGGGAGGAGGCAGGCTATGTCTCTATCACATCCTCTGCAATGACCAGCAGAACTGACCGCCAGCCTGGAATAGCACATACTGAACCCATTTCAGCCTGTACTAGTAGTGCTCTCCCTATATATGGACTGCAAAGCCCTGGAAGCCATTGTTGAGGAACTGTGCACCCCACAACCCAAGCCATGGTGTGGAGGTAGAGCACTACCCTCCGTGTGGACTATTTAAGCTCATGAACAGTTAGAAGCAGAAGACACTGCTGTGTACAGATATCAGAAGGATGCTTGTTCCTTTAATTGCTAATTCCATTAGAACAGGGGTGGAAAAACTACAGCCTGCATCCCAGCCCACCAGCTGTTTTAAGCCAGCCCTCACCTCCTGCTGGGGAGCGGGGTCAGGGGCTGCTCCACGCAGCTCCCAGAAGCCGCAGCATGGCCCTGCTCCAGCTCCTACATGTAGGGGCAGCTGGGGGCTCCGCTCGGCACAGTGCCTCCTGCGCCAAGTGCTGCCCCCACAGCTCCCATTGGTTGGGAACTATGGCCAATGGGAGCTGCAGGGGAAGCACCTACAGACAGGGCAGCATGCAGAGCCTCTTGGCCGCAGCTCCGCATAGGAGCTGGAGGCGAGACATGGCCACTGATTCTGGGAGCCGTTTGAGATAAGCGCCACCCAGAGCCTGCACCCCTGAACCTCTCCCTGCATCAACCCTCTGCCCCAGCACTGATCCCCCTCCCATCCTCCGAACCCCTCAATCCCAGCCCAGAGCACCCTCCTGCACCCCAAACTCCTCATCCCCAGCCCCACCCCAGAGCCTGCACCCCCCAGGTGGAGCCCGCACCTTACTCACCTGCACCCCAACCCCAATTTTGTGAGCGTTCATGGCCCGCCATACAATTTCTATTCCCAGATGTGGCCCTTGGGCCAAAAAGTTTGCCCACCCCTGTATCACAAATGTTTGCTCTAATGCTTCATGCAATAGCCAACCTTCTTCAATTCTTGGATAATCCCTTAAAGCAACTTTTTTAGTCAAACCACAATTTCTTTGACAGTAGTTTTGAGACACATGTTTCTTAGCTGATATATCACTCTGGATCTGGTAAATTGGGTTGTATCAGTCACATATTACACTGCATATGATGTAATTAGGCATGGCTGACATAGACCAATATTTTCACAACCACATGTATTTGCGGGGGGAAGCGGGGGAACCTAAAGGGCCAGATCCTCACCTACTGTAAAATGGCAAAGCTTTACTGGTATTTCTCTTACTGTTGGGAGATATTGAGATGTCGATGACACTCAACTGTGTATTATATTCTTAGTTGATTTTGTAACCACCACCACTTCTTAAATGTCAGAATGCCTACAGGAAATTAGCTCTTGGATGAGGAGCAGCTGGTTCAAACTGAACTAAGGCAAGACTGAAGTGATTCTGGTTGGAGCAGGGAAATGATTTGAAAAGCTGGCCAAGACATTGCTTTCACCTTCCATCAAAGGCACACAGACCCCACTTGTCAAAGTGGTGCAAAGCCTCATGGTCCTGTTTGACAGATAGCACCATTTTCCAGAAATGCCTTCTTCTCCTCAAGCTTGCTACAAATCTTTCTCCCATTGAGGAGCTGGCTGCAGTAATTCATCCAAAATATTTTTAATATTTATTATAACTGGATACTCTTTAATCTTCTTTGAATGTTTAATCTTCTCTGAATCCCAATAAGCTCTTGGACTCAATGGTATAGTCTGGAAATGAAATTCCATGCCTTACTTTTTCACAGAACACAGAATTATTTCCTTTCTTCAATTTCTTTGTTCTCCTTTTTCTTGTATCATGCAAGGGCAAATTGTTTGCTCCTATTTATCCTATCTGTGTACTAAACATCCTGCATACCACTTTCTTGTCAACTCTTATTTGGCTCCCAATTCATCCTAATCCTTTCAGTCTTTCTGTATATTGGAGCTATTCCATGCCTTTATTGTTCATTACCTGTTTCTTAGCCCCTTTTGTATCTGGTTTTTCTTTTTGGGATAGAGTGACCAGTATTGAACCCAATATTCCAGGTGAGGGTATATCCTTGATTTTTAAGAACAGCATTATAATATTTTTAGTATTTTCTATCCACTGTTAATCCATACTTTCCATTTTCTGCTGCTGCTATTGTGAAATCAAGTTGCTTATGCTGACCAAGAATAACTTTGTGTTCAAACTAAAATAAATCTAATCATTTCTGCTTGGGAAAGACTACTCTTGGTCTGAAGCAATGAATCATTGGTAAAAACTGATTCTTACTATTGTTAGGTTTCAGAGTAACAGCCGTGTTAGTCTGTATTCGCAAAAAGAAAAGGAGTACTTGTGGCACCTTAGAGACTAACCAATTTATTTGAACATAAGCTTTCGTGAGCTACAGCTCACTTCATCGGATGCATACTGTGGAAAGTATAGAAGATCTTTTTATACACACAAAGCATGAAAAAATGGGTGTTTACCACTACAAAAGGTTTTCTCTCCCCCCACCCCACTCTCCTGCTGGTAATAGCTTATCTAAAGTGATCATTCTCCTTACAATATGTATGATAATCAAGGCGGGCCATTTCCAGCACAAATCGAGGGTTTAACAAGAACCTCTGAGGAGGGGGGCGGGGGTAGGAAAAAACAAGGGGAAATAGGTTACCTTGCATAATGACTTAGCCGCTCCCAGTCTCTATTCAATTAACTTAGGCTTGAATATTGGCTGTTAGACTAGTTAGTTACACTTGGATAATGTCTCGGGTATGATATAATAATATTGTTCCTTTCTTCCAAAAATTAATGGCTTTTACATTTTACACTTACAACACATAGGCCCTAATCCAAACCCATTGAAGCCGATGGAAAAATCCTATTGCCTTTAATGGACTTTGGGTCAAGCACTTAAAGTGCCTAAACTCATAGAGTAGTGATGAGTGCAGAACAAGAAGGTGAATGGAATAGAGTAGAATTGTGATTTGCTCTGTAGAGGACTGGTGTGAACTGCTTAAATGATATATAAAACTGTTCAACTTTAGATTGGAGACTGAAGATCTAAAAGGTGGAGCATTCCTTTCTTTGTATGATTTTAAACCTGTTTATCACCCTCCACGTTTCATATACTTCAAATATTACCTTACATTTTGTATGCATACAATGATTACCACTAAATTATCAGTATTTGCCAACAACTACCAAACACTGGTATCTGAAATATCAGTTTCTTCTGCACTTAGAACAGGAAATAATTTGTGGTGACCATGTGCTTCCTATTGTGAATATTAACTTTCTTATGGTGACCACTGTATATTAAGTCCTTACCCAAGTATTCCTTGCTCCAGTGAGCAAAACCAAGGAAACTAATATTTTAATGAGCAAAACTTGTAGGACTGGGCCATTAGTGATTGTGTTCCAGGACTGCATTCTTTTTCTTTTACTAATTTTACTAATTCACAGATTTGTGAACTATGCAAATGTAGACAACACCGATCTTGGTAGAGCTCATCAACTTTTCAACCAAACTTTTTTAGTGAAAAATGATTTCTTGAAACCAAAACTGTTCATGGGGAAAGGGTCAGTTTTGAAATATTTCTCATTTTGGGAAAAAAGTTCTTAAGTTGTCAATGACTTGTTTTCAAAATGTCAAGTTCCATTTTATTTGGTTTGAAATGACTTTTCATTCAACCATGACCATTGGGAGCTGCAGAGGGGCCTGCAGATGGTCAACATAAAGAAAACGTCTCACAGCCTGCCAGCGGATTACCCTGATGGGCCATGTGCCGAAGGTTGCCGACCCCTGAGTTAAATAATAGTGTATAACATTAAAAATATGTTTGTTCAGGTGACATATTTGCAAAAGCTAATGGCCTGTGTTTCTGGAGGTTCTCACAGTATGGAAATTGTGTTCAGTTTCTGTCACATTTATGTTAATATTTGAATTGTAGCTCATGTATATGTAATGTATTCAGATAATGTGAGAAGATCCTAAATAAAAACTTACCACAAACACAATGTTCAAAGAAGGTATTTTGCTTGCTTTGTGATTAGTAGATGTTTTATTTACTTAGAATATTGGCTATTTTAAATTATATATGTGAAGATAAATGAATGTAGTTTGATTTGGAGATCCATTTAACATTCCCCTTGTTCATGTTTCAGAGAAACCAGCTGATTAGGTTTTATTGTTGCTAGTCAGTTAGTTCTACATCGACAATATAGTCACTGAAACACATGTATAATACTGTAATTTCCTTTTCCTGTCAGGACCTACGGTGGGAAAGGGGGAGAACTGAACACAAGATAGCATAAAATAGAAACATATTTGTAAGTACATAGTAAAAACAAGGATACTATTATGTTAGATTCTGAATTAAAATATAGCTCAGTGGTTTGAGCATTGGCCTGCTAAACCCAGGGTTGTGAGTTCAATCCTTGAGGGGGTCATTTATGGATCTGGGGCAAAAATTGGGGATTGGTCCTGCTTTGAGCAGGGGGTTGGACTAGATGATCTCCTGAGGTCCCTTCCAACCCTGATATGATTCTATGAAACTGTTCCAGCTGGCCTACACTTTACCGAGCTGTTAGTGATTTGAATATATTAAACTCTCAGTTAAAGTCCAGATTGTTTCACCTAAGGTTTATCTTCAAACCCACTTGTATTTTCTGTTGGAGTGAACCAAAAATTCAAAGCCTCGGGGTAAATTGCAAATTACTTTTACTTCTTTAAATCATTTGTAAGAACTGACATTCACAAATTTTCTTTTCACAAAATGTTAACTGAACCTTGTCTTGAGCAATATATATTCTCCAATGGTAATAGAGTGGTGTGTGTGCTGTACTGCATTGATTTTTAAACTGCTGGCAGCCTGAGTTCACATTAGCAGCGTTTGATGGAATCTCTGGCAGGATGGAAAAGCTGAGGTGCTTCATTCCACCTATTGAATGACTACCACCTGGAAAGACTTATTGTAATGATGATGAATGTAGCAGGAGGCAGGTAAACTAGGGGAAAAAAAGCATCCTATGAGAGAGAGAAACTCTAGAGGCAGGATAGACCTATAGCTATAGACCTGTTGGTTGTAACACCATTGATGTCATGGGATGGAGTTGGACTAGTGTTAATGAGGGGACCATTTTGCATGCATTTTCAAATAGGTGAGATTTTTTTAAAAAAATTCTCCTGATCAAACCAATCTAAACATTTTACATATATATTAGGGCTGTCTATTAATCACAATTAACTCATGCAATTAACCCAAAATTAATTGGTTTTAATTACACTGTTAAACAATAGAATATCCATTGAACTGTATTAACTATTTTGGATATCTTTCTACATTTTCATATATATTGTATTCTGTTATTTAAGTTACAAAGTATATATATATTTTTATTACAGATATTTGCACTGTAAAAATGATAAACAAAATGAATAGTATTTTTCAGTTCATCTCATACAAGTACAGTAGTGCAATCTTTGTTGTGAAAGTACTGCTTACAAATGTAGATTTTTTTATTTTGTTACATAACTGCACTCGAAAACAATGTGAAACTTCAGAGCCTACAAGTTAGGATGACCAGATGTCTCAGTTTTATAGTCCCGATATTTGAGGCTTTGTCTTATTTAGGCCCCTCTTACCCCCTGTCCCGATTTTTCAAAAGAGCAACACTCCAAAGCAGAAACTACGGAACCCAAACCACCAAAAAAGAAAAACAACCTTCTGCTAGTGGGATCTGACTCAGATGATGAAAATGAACATGCGTCAGTCCACACTGCTTTGGATCGTTATTGAGCAAAACCCATCATCAGCATGGATGCAACAAATCTAAGCGAAAGGTTCAGTCAGTCCTGATGAAATTAAAAAAAACAACTTACTTTTGGTTCATTTTTGAATGCTGTTGTATTTCTTTATTTTTCAGAGACTGAAAATGGACTGTAAAATACCCCAAACCTGCATCCAGACAATACTCACATTGTCTTGTCTTCCATGGGAATCTTGTCCAGGTGCTAAATGCTAGCTCATACTCAAAGCCCATTTGTCAGTGTTTGAGCCAGAAATAAAAACTCTTACAACTGAGTCTTATTTTGTGAGATTTCCAACCAAATTTGAGGCCAAACAATGGTTTATAAACATCCAAACTTTTTGATTCTCATCCAAAGTGAAGTCTCTCAATCATGTGTGCATTTCCCATAACCAATATATTTAAGAGACAGATGGCTAAAGGGAAATAAGAAGGGTGTTTACAAATATTACAAAGAATAAAGATACACTAGGGAGAAAGCAGGGCTTTTCATAGATGAGGAATGGAATAAAAATAGTGATGACTCAAAAGTGGCTGAGAAATGGAATGCTTTTAGAAATCTGTCTTCTATACATAGAATACATAAGTTACTTTTTAGCAGAGCTAACTTCTAAATATTTGCTCAAATTTGAAAAATAAACAAAAAGTGTTTAACTGTATTTGCAAACCTTTCATGCTAGTAAATATTAATCTTATTTAATATTTGCCAAAAATAAATGTAAAGTGGTATATTTATTTGTAATACTCAAAATTCACTCTGAATTATGTAACACAGTCAATCCGGGACCAAACTCTGTCACATGAGTCTTATGCAGTTTATCTCCATGTTGTGAATTATGACGTTCAGAAAAAAATAATATTCTCAAACCTTTGGTAAATAAATTCACAAATTTTAAACAATGCATTTGAGAATTTTGTAATATGCCCAAAAACATTTAACAAAAAGAAATCAATGTTTGACTGAAAACCGGCAGAAAAATATGCACATTCTTAACTTTAAACCCACTGGATTATTTTGACTTGGTACTTATGGATAACAGTGTGTCTTTGAAAACTTTGAAAGCTTATGCTCAAATAAATTGCTTATTCTCTAAGGTGCCACAAGTACTCCTTTTCTTTTTGCGAATACAGACTAACATGGCTGTTACTCTGAAGTGTGTCAATGTCACACATACTTACGAGGAAGAATTTGTACCCATATATTATACTTAAAAACATTTGATTTTTTTGCATATAAATGAGATAAAGCTAGTGCTATTGGGTAAGCACTACACTTTTAGAGTACGATTTTGAAGGAGGGGGGTTAAAGTTCCCCAGTGCAACTATGTGAGTATATCCATTGTGCAAGCACAATAGCTGAAGGAAGTAAAAATAGGATGGAAGATTTTTAACTGTCCATAACCTACAATGTGACCTTTTGTTTTCAATAATCATTACGATACTATATATTTCTAGCATTTATAAAAAGATGATAAAAATAATAGTGATGAAGGCTTACATAAGATTTTCTTCATTGTAACATCACGGAACCACAACAAAAAGAGAATCTAATATAAAACACACTGACAAATATGACTTTAAAATTGATTTAAATTTTAAGTTTAAATTGTGGAACAACACAAATATGATTACATTTCTGGAGGAGAAGAGTTGCATGAAAGAACAGCTCCTGGTAAGATTATTAAAGTTTATTTCACATGTTATGTAAGCCAAATGTTGTCCTGATGGTATTTGGTAACAAAGGTTGTTCAGCAAGATATTTAAGTATGTACCTAATTGTAAACCAGTGGAGGAACGGCATGTTAAGGTGAGTTGAGGTACAGGTGGGAGGCCAACTTCTGCCAGCACCGGTGGATGCTTGACCCCTTCCCATGGCCCTGCCCTGACTCTACCTGCTCCTGCCCCACCCCATTCCAACCCCTGCTCCAAAGTCAGATGGGACATATAATTACTTTACTTTACCATAGCAACAGGTAGGAAGTTATTCTCACAGGCCAGTATTTGGATAAGACATATGATTGTTCAATTCAAGAAGAAAACTCAGAGGTGCCTTCCACGCGTTGGTACTTGGAATACATGTGTTCAGACCAAAAAGAGATAAGGGGTATACTATGGCACCAGAAAAACAAGATAGAAAGCTGACTGGTAAAATCTGGTTTCAGGTTACATATACAATGCTTTGTTTACTTGTAAACAGGTAGGGTATAAAATATGGCTTTTGGTGTGTAACTCTAGGAGCACACCTTGTGTAAGTTAAATGTAACAATGTTGCACATGATGACTTCCTGCAGACTGGTATTATACTGAACTTTTTTCCTGTCCTATAACATTATTGACTTGTCGCAATAAACTTGACTGATACTGATTATTTGGTCTCCTGAATATATTTCATAATGAGTCAAAGTGTTGCCAAGCAATTGACTATACAATTTATCCATACACGTAAAACACAATTGAGTAGTATCCCTTATACTGAGAATTTCCAAAGAGGTGAACTTCCATTAGCAGTTCAGGAAACACCAACAGAGGACTTTTAAACCTTCAAAGGGACTTTGAATAGATTCATAGGTTATAAAGCCTATGAATCTATAAAGCCGTAGGGACTACTGTGAATGATTGGCCTAACAAATTCCATAAGAATTCTAGTTCCTGGTGGAAATAGATCATGTATTTGGGGGGAAGGGAGAAATTAATCAGATTGAGCTCCATCAAACTTTTGCTATAAACCAAGTTTCCCAATCCTTTAATCCATGGTTCTATTCTGAACTCTCTCCTATCCTTGAATAGTGGACACCAGAACTGGATACAGTAACTGAGTAGCCATGACACCAATGCCAAATTCACTGCTTATACTCACTATTTCCCATTTTATACTTCCAAAGACAGCATTAGCCCTTTTGGCCACAGGGTCATACTGGGAGCTCATGTTCAGCTGATTATCCACCATGGCCCCCAAGTCTCTTCAGAGTTGCTTCTTCCCATGATAGTCCCCAATCCCAGCAAAATCACAGCAACAAAATGGAGTTTGTAGCCACCTGGGCAAGTCACATGTACATGAATGATTCAGCTTTTTGCAGGCTGACGTCATTCTTTACATGCTAGGTTGAACGTTCCCAGGAAAGCTCAGATGTGGATTGGTATCTCCCAAGGTCCATTGTCAATTAAGTGTTTCTTGATTGGCCACTTACTGAGAATAGTCCTTTCTCAAGAAGCTGACCAAATGCTTCACTGAGGCTACTTAGAATCAAACACATTGAGATACAAGTACCTAGCTAATATTCAGAACTTCTAATATAAAAGTGATACACACATACAGACAGCATAATCATAACCAGCAAACTATAACCTTTCCATAGTCACCCCACTTGGCCTCTTCTGTACAAGACCTGGTGCCACCATAAGACCCTGGTTGCAACAATGATATATACAGTCACAGTTCATGTCAATAACATAGCACATGGCCTACATTCTTTGTTCATAAATATGACTTTACATTTAGTTGTATTGTAATGCATATTGTTTGCTGGTGCCCAGTTTATCGAGTGATACAGATTGCTCTGTATTGGTGATCTGCCTTCTTTTTTTATTTACCGCTGTCCCAATCTTTGTGTCCTCTGGGAATTTTATCAGTGATTTTTAAGTATTCTTCTGTATCTCTGATAAAAATTTTAAATAGAATGGAGGGGGTTAGAGAAGAACCATTAAAGAAGTGACCCCATAAGACATTCTGCAAACTACACCTCTACCCCAATATAACGTGGTCCTCGGGAGCCAAAACACTTTACCGTGTTATAGGTGAAACTGCATTGTATCGAACTTGCTTTGGTCTTGAGCATTCCCGTTATTAATACAGTATTTGACACAAGAAGTTTTATTCTTCGTGTTGTTTTAGAAAGGGCACATCTGATGTCATTGTTCACATCAAGCCCAGGGTCGGGGCTCGCAGCCAGGCATCCCTGGCGGGGTCGAGGCTCACAACCACGCATCCCTGTCGGGGTCAGGGTCGGGGCTAGCTGTGCAACTCCACACAGGGGTCGTGGCTCTCAGTCATGTGTTGCGGTCGGGGCTCACAGCCTGGCGCAGGGATTGGGGCTCGCAAATTGCAGCTGCGCGCTGGAGTTGGGGCTCACAACCCCCCCACATAACTGGATTGTGACTCCCCAAGGGGTCGCGACCCCCAGTTTGAGAATCAAAGTTGTAAACGAGACAGAAAACCATTTTTGCTTTACCGCATTATATCTGAATTCGTGTTATATCGGATCGAGTTATATCGGGGTAGAGATGTAATTGAAAAAATATATTTTAGCAATGAGTTCATGTTGCAAAATCTAGGGCCAGATTTTGAAAACACCCACCCAAAATGCAGGGGTGTTTGAATTCTGGGTTGGTTTGCTCCATTATACAAATAAGCTAGCTACAACATTTGGATCAACTTACTCGTTCAGGCCCATCTATAAACCTTTGCTTGAAAACTCTGTGGTCAAATCTTGAGCATGAAGACTTCTCATTTACATGAATATTAAAATCCTTTCTGAATCTGAGTTCAGCTAATTTGAATATTTTAGCTTCTCTTTACCCAAGGATGTTTTAATGATGTATTGGGTACAGTATGGTGTCATGTCAAATGTGAAAAGAGAGAAGAATGACTATACAATAACTTGAGAATGAAGAAAATGATAGTAATGAAAAGAAATAAGATTATGTACAAAGAGGATGGGGGGAGGAGAGAGAGGGGTGGGGAGTCTAAACAGACTGAACTTTCAAAACAAGGTTAAAAATCCCTGAAGATGTGTCAGGTTGCTGCCCACCTAACAACATAATTGCATGACCATATACTGCATAAATGTGGAGACAAAATAGGTGCACATTGTTTTTTTTGCACACATCTCTTTTTTGTCCTTATATAATTTGTTGAATTCAATGGGTGAAATTTATCCAGGAACCTATTCCAAAGAATATCAATGGATTTATGCAACAGATGAATGTGGCCCTATAAGATATTGTAATTGACAAACGGTTGTGAATCAAGTTTTGTTTTGCAATTCTAAGTCTTTTAGCTAGGCTGAAAGCATAAGCCACTTTAAGTAATTGTATATTAAGAAATGGAAATAATTACTTCGATAATAGAGAACATTTCCATATTCTGTGTAGGTTGTTAAAGCCAATTTCAACCTCATAAATCAAAGCTGTTATTCAGCATATGTTAATCCATGGTCCAGAATTTAGAATTGGCAACTAATCAATAGTAATAAATGAATATTGATATTGCAAGGCTTTAGCAACACTGTATTTATAGTGCCCCCTGAAGCAAGTTAGATCTTACATTAAGGAATCAATAAGGTAATGCAAAGGCTAAAGCCTTGTATTCAAAAAGTCTTGGTGTCAAGAGGGAAGGGGGGAGGAAGATAAATATTTATTCTTGCATTTGTGATGAGTTTGCAGAAGTTTTCCCTCTCATTTGTATGATTGAACTTAGGGCACTGGAAAGGAAATCAATGAAGTGCAAGGCCATTTTATAATGCTGGGTCAACATAATTATGTTAATGGAGGGCTTCCTTTTCTTTTATGTTTCAGTACACTAGATGCTTTGTTTACAAAGGAGGATGGGAAAAATAAAATATTAACTTTTTTTAATCTGGAGGAACATAAGTCTTTAAACTTCGAGCTCTACTGCACACATTGCTGTCAGCATGAAAGGGTAATATTAAAACTTTTATGTAAAGCCAATTCATTTCATGAGTCTACAGTAAAATAAACTAATGGATACAATTGCTAGACTAAGCAGTATAATACAAAAATTTCGGTAACAGAAATCCCATGATATGATAGTACAAGCCTTGATTTGTTTTATTTAATTTGATTGTTTAAATGTGTTAACCCTTCTATAATCTGTTTTATAGACGTATACTACTTATGTGTTTTTTAAAAAAAGGCGTTAATGCAATGTTTAATGTTAAAAAAATCACACACTCAGGACTCAGAAAATGCAGAATGAACAGATTTGGGTTGATTATAACATATCAGAGGGATGTAAAACAAACTAAGTATGAAAAAGATTGCTTGAATAATCATAATGTAATGAACAGTACAGGTTGGAAAATTAAAATTGTTTTGTTTAAATGGCTTTTTTAGATAGCTTTGCTGCTAGAACATCTTCATTCATGGGACGCTCTCTAACCTTAGAGAGCATCTGACTGAACATTTAGCTTTAAACATTTATAATTTTAAAAAAGAGTTTCTTCAAATATGGCTTTTTCAAATTTGACATGAAAATCAGGCCACATCTACAGGCTTATACAGTATGGTGCATCTTATTGTTTAAGTATGTTTAAAAATGCAATTTACTATCATAGGAAAAAAATGGAGCTGCAGAAAGAAATTTTCACAAAGGTTTGCAAGTGGTTTTAATAAAAATTTCAAACTTTTGAAATAGTGACCCTTCTCTAAGCCAGTTAGAAAACAGTAAAAAGTGCTTGGGGAAATATTTTACATTTTTCTCAAGTTGGCTGGTCTGCTGGTTTTGAAAAATAGAAAAAACAGTTATGTTCAACCAGCTCTTCAAAAAAAAAAAAAAGTAAAACAAACAAACAAACAAAAAAAAACCCAATTTTTTTTCAATCTTCCCTCATAAGCAGAGCTATCCTTTGGGTAGAGCGAATTGGGGCAACCCTTGCAGGCCCTGTGCTTTGGGGGGGGAGGGCGGGGGGCATGGGCTGGTGCAATTGGCCGGCACAGTCGGTCCTGGAAGACATAGGCGCAGGAACTAGGCATGTGGGGAGTGCTGCAGCACTCCTGGATGCAGAGTGGGGCCCCCAAGCCGGCCGGTGCTGATTTGTCCCAGCCCCCATATCCCCCTAGGAATGGCCCTGCTCATAGGTCATGTTTTCTAGACCATTAATAATTTTTGTTGTTCATCTCCGGATTTTCTCCAATTTGTTCACATCTTTCCTAAAAGGTGGTGCCCAGAACTGGACGCAGTACTCCAGTTGAGGTCTAATCAGTATGGCGTAGAGTGGAAGAATTATTTCTTGTGTCTTGCTTACAACACTCCTGCTAATTCATCCCAGAATGATTTTTTTAACAGTGTTACACTGACCCATATTTAGCTTGTGCTCCACTATGACCCCCAGATCCCTTTCATAGGTAGTCATTTCTCATTGTGTGTGTGCAATTGATTGATTGTTCCTTCCTAAGTGGAGTACTTTGCATTTGTCCTTATTTGAATTTCATCTACTTACTTCAGACCATTTCTCCAGTTTGTCCAGATAATTTGGAATTATAATGCTCATGTTGCTGTCCTGTGCTGAAGCTCATGCTGTCATGCCTTCATTATTATTGTTATATTTGCTAGCATGGGTATAGTTCCTATGTCATAATCACATTTTCACTTGCAGTGTGGAAATACCCTTAAGACTTATTCTTATCTCTGAAATGAATGGGAATGATATGTACGTACCATATCTTGTTGGGATTTTATATTGTGTAATATAAATATAAAATAAATTGCAGAAGTAGAATGATAACTCAGGACTTCTTGGCTTTTTAGTGCTGATCTTAATCCTTGAGACCATCAACACTAATGCCTCCATCAGCTTTTAAAAGTATTTGCACATTAAGATCAGCTCACCCACCTAACCATTTCACTACACATCTAAATAGATCTGCAGACATGTGCCCAATTGCTTTGATTTTTTTGTACTATCTGTGATTAATTTTCATCACTGAATGATAAATGAAGAATAATCTCCATAAAACATTATATATAGGGATAAGCGAAAATACACTGTTGTATTGACCACAGGAAGCCAGTGGCAGGGAAAGAATAGTGCTGGGGAAAAAGGTGAGTGGCAAGAAAACTCGTGTTCTTAAAAGCAGTACTGGAGTTGGCTAGCAATAAAAGGAGCTCAGTCTTGGCCTACCTTTAACCCTATCTACTAGGTGTCCCATTGGAGCAGAGCTGTGTGGAATGCAAGAGGGAACAAATCCTTTTCATGATACCCGATTCCTCTTCCATCTGGAGTTGAAATATATGGTTTCTATGAGGCCAGGGCTCTCCTCTGCTGTGCAGACAACGTAAGTCTTTGTCCCAAAATATTCAAGTATTGAAAGAAGCAAAACAATTTAAAATAACACTGTTACTAAAGAAAAAAACCCTACAATTCAAAAATATTTCTGATAACTTGGTCTTCAGCTCAACCATCATAAATCATATATTTATTTGCCAGTATTACAGGGTCTGATGCTTAGAATTTTTACGTCCTGTCACATGCAGATATGATTGCCCTTCTTGAGCAACGACCAGCATTCTTCATAAATCAGATATGACACCTAATGCTCTTACCCTGCTATTTATATTGTACATTTTAGTGTGTTCTTTCTGAAGCCACTTCTGTTTCAATAAGGTTCTAAATTTCCCACTTGAAATAACACAACATAATTAAGACAATAAAAATGTGGCTATTTCTCAAACTGCCAATATTTTGACAAGATAGGAGAGCTGATTTTGTTTCTAAATTGCAATGCTGAAATTAAGATTGATGTGTCTGTATTAAGAGAAAATAACTTTGCAATAGGTTTTAATTGTATCACTTAAATTCTTAAGTATTTCAATTTTATATTCATTGAGGTTTTTGCATAATTAATTTGCAGATTTCCAGAATGCATTAGGATGTAACTTCTAAATGGATGGATGGTTATTAATGGATGATAGAAATATATTATTCATTATTTTTGGTTG
Source organism: Eretmochelys imbricata (assembly GCF_965152235.1). Lineage (NCBI taxonomy): Eukaryota > Metazoa > Chordata > Testudines > Cheloniidae > Eretmochelys > Eretmochelys imbricata. The sequence goes on along the minus strand of NC_135575.1, from coordinate 40,801,424 downwards.
TCATTGTAAAATTGCATTGAGTAGTTTTGAATGAATATTAAATTCAACATCCTATTCTGAATTCAAAGGCAAAACACATTCTAAGCAATAACTTTTGTTGAGGTATAAAAGACTGTGGCTCCATAAACTCTCCGGAGCACAGTGTAAGAACTAGTGTCACAGGATGTACTGTCCTTTTAATAGCAAGCTTAGGCCAACATAGGCCTGTTCTAAAGGAAGTAGACAGACCATGGGGGAGATGGTTGAAATCAGGAAAGGCTGCAGGGAATATTGATTGGGCCCCAAGAGATCTAAGGAAAAGATTGTTTAACGTAAAGAGGGCTGGAGGACTACTGAGGCTGGGGAGGACTGGAAGACTCTTCAGCTGTGTTCATTTTTTTTCCCCTTGCTGGAAGATCACCTTTGAGAGGATGCTAAGGCAGCAACTACATCTCCCCACCACTGAGAAAAGCTGATGTTATAGATACTCACATGCAATCTTATATTCCCAGAGGTAGATCTACTGATGTGCTGGGGGCAAAGGGGTAGAGTGGAACAGTATAAAGTGCATAATGCTTGCCAAAGTGCAAGATTGTCTTTTCTGATTTCTTGAGCATACAGCTGGAGAGATTGAACACTAGAAAGGTAGTCTGTCTTTATATAGAATAGGTGTACTAACGAGAGGGAACTTTATGTTCTGGTCTTGCCTTCAAAACATCCTCAACAAAGGGCACTACTTGACTACAACTAGAATTTTCCTTTCCAGTCTTCAGTTGAAGAATCTGTGCTTTCCACACAGACTTTTCATTTTGTTTTCTAGTAGAAGACATCTTAAGCACACACACACACAAAAATATATTCATGCACAGAGTGAAGTTTAGGGAGCTAACCTTAATCAGCTGTGCTATGGCAGCCCTAAACACTTGAGTCCATAAATTGCCTGGTATTTCCAATTTCCCAGTTCACCTTGATTGGAACAAGGCTGAATATAGTTTAAATTTCACAGTGGAGAGTGTGTGCGAATTCTACAGGATATGACTGTGTGCCACCCTATGGCTGGCAGTCCACTTGGATGTTTGTCCTCCTGTCATCCATGTGGGAATTATATCCTATATTTCCTTTTCTTTCCAGTTGCAGCTGGTCAGAATCACGTAGAATGTTCTAGCAAAGAAGGCAGGACAAGTTCTTGTACATCTCCTTCCACGCTTCATGCTAGCCTTCTTTACCAGAATCAGAGATGGATGGAAATAGAATGGCACCGCAGGGAATATACTGAGAGATCGCTTGTTTGAGTTGCTGGGAAAACAATCTAAGGAACACTAGACTTATTCAGTATACGTGATAAGAATAATAGAATCAAAGAGCCTCATAACCAGAAGCACTTTTTAATCACTTATGTTACACAACCTTCTTTAACAAATGAAGCATCATCCTTGTGGTAATTTTATCCCTTCAGTAATCTCTTCCAGAGAGCAGCCAAATATTTGCATGAACTGTGGCTTTCTGGCTAAACACCTAATCAAGTAGTTCAGTATATGAATAATCAAATTAGGATGTCCTTCAGAAGTACTCCATGTGAATGATGGCCTTAATGCTTGGTTTGCAGCAAAAGGCTTTTTACTCATAAATGGTTTGTACAGACTGCCACAGTCCTTTATGGATGCAGCCCTTCTTGTTTAAAAATTATGGTACTTTCCTGAAATGTAAGTTTTCTGTCGTCTTTCTTTCCACACCATCTCTTCTGCTCCTCCCTCTCTTCCCTTTTTTGCTTCTCTGAACAGCAATATGTAGTTTTTCTACAACCTAAAGACCTCTTCCAGAGTTACAATGGGCCTGAAGACCCCTGGGGACCTATGCAAGGGCCATGATGGGTAGAAAGATCTGTCCTGGGATCATGCTAGTGTTCTAGTTCAAAAAGGGCTAGATGTTTACTTCTTGTAAGGGGTCTCCAGACCTGGGGGGAGGCTTCTGACAAACTAATGAAACCTACTATATATTGCCACACTAAAAAAGCCCAGTAAAACAAATTTATCACCTCAGAGTGCTTTATTTTCTAATCTTCCCCAGTCTGCCAACTATATCTGCTACTTTCAACTCAACAACTGTCTGTACCACTGTGTCCTATTGCTATCACCAAAGCTGGACAGGGGCTCTGAAACCAAGGAATCAATAGCGACCCTTGTTGAACATATAGGTCTGGCACTGCAGGATACAGAAAGCTGGTCAAAATGTGACTGATATGGTGAAGCAGGAAAGGAATAAAGGTTGACTTCCTGTCCCAGGATTTAGTATGGGATTGAATAAAAGGGTGTGTCCTCTTTCTGAGGCTGAGAGGTGCAAAGGAAAGGCTTCTGAGAACAGCAGCCCTCTTTGGTCAGGGACATCTATTTTGTTGTTACTCCTAACAAATAAAGCACAACATGAGGTACTAGTTAATGTCTGCTAGAGATCACCAAATCATACTAGAAAACAGGGTAACTGGCTCCTTAAGCACATGCCTATAATGTGTATGGGGAAAAGCTGTTACTAGGGTGGAATTCAATTGAAGTGACGTGTACCGGAGCTCTCAGATTGTAAGTACTAAAAAGTTAGTGGAATTTCTAAAAATTAGATGACAATTTCCTAACTCAAAGTTTGCATCCAACACAGGGTAATTCTATAATGACCTCATCTTGAAAGGTGAAGAAGAACTGATTACAGAACTAAAAATTAGTGTTTGCTTAGGAGCAAGTAATCATGACTTCATCACATTTATTATGTGCAAACTGAATAAAGTCCCAATTAGTAGTGTGTGTATGTGTGTGTAGATACACACTTGCTTTAAAAGGGCCATAAAGGTGAAAACAATTAAGCTAAATCAGTTGGGAGAGACTTTAAACAGAATTTAAAAAAAATAATAATTGGGAATTAGTTAAAAACACTTTAGCCTTCTCTTGATTTATGCCATCTATTATTCTAGTTAAACCAAAGTGGTGTAGAGGAGAGATGAAAGCAGCTATAAATATTTGTTTTAAATGGGAAGTTATAGCAATGGACATAAAGTAGAAACTAGAAACTGTAGAAAACCGATAAGGGAAGAAAATGATGCAAGGAAAAATCTATGGCCTGCAGAATTAAAAACAAAATAGATTTTTTTATGTGTTCTAGAAACATAAGGAATTCTAACAATGGTATTGTCCCATTACTAGATGAAAATGGTAGAATTGTCATTAATACAAAAATGCACAGGTGTTTAATAAATATTTCTCTTCAGGATTTGGGGAGGGAAAATTAATTATTGATATCAGATTATGATGATGATGATGATGAAATATTTTCCATTCCAACAGTAACTCAGGAAAATATTAAACAGCAGCTACCAAAATCAGAAATTTTGAAATCATCAGGTCTAGGGAGCTCTCTGGACAGTTAATGTTTTGGTTCCCCCCCCTCCAATAATTCTTGCAAAGGTGGAGAACTTCCAGAGGACTGGAAGAAAGCTAGTGTTGTACCATTATATAAAAAGAATTAGTGGGATGGACCAGTAATTATAACCCATCAACTTGACAAGGATCCTGGGCAAAATAACCACTAAATATCACTAAAGGTGATAGTTGTATTTGGCAGTGCTGGGATACTGTGTTCAATTCCGAAGTCAAGGAATTCAAAAAGTCTGAGTCTTTTACCTGGAACTACAAGTTTGGGTTCCAGATCCCCCTCTACTTTTTTTCTGATGGAAGGCCTGGTTCTTCCACATGGCCTGCTTTTAAAAATGTGAATATAAAATATCAATGTCTGTTTTCTTGTAGTTCACTGGCTTATTTGCTAAGTGGGTGTTAGCCCTATGGCACCGATACACAAACATGGTAGCATTTGCTGTTGGACTTGAGCTGACTAGTCAGGTGATGCTAGTCTCATTCTTGTTTCCATCTATTGCATTGCAGTCAAATACGTTTAGGGTCAAAATAGCATTTATTTTCTCTGTCTGCGCTTTCTGTAGCTGCCACTGGATATTCATTCAATTACCAATAAGAAATAAGGTTAGTCCATGTGACTGAAAGTAAGGACCAGTGGTCCTTGAAAAAATCTCTCTTCTAAGCTGTCGTATCCACTGTGCAAAAAGCTTGGGAATCCCTGCCCTAGTGAGATGTACCACAGTAATAAACTGAATAATCCATATACCTGTATAATAAAATGAAATGTATGCAGAGCTCACGTCAGACAATAACAAATAGCCTACACCATTTACATTTCACACACTGCCAGCCAATATTCTTCAACTATCTGAGAATTCCATTCTCTTGCCCTCGGTTTGGCAGAACATCTGGCTGGAAAACAATTTCCTTACAGATGGATTGACCCTTGATTTTTAAGATAGAATGTGGTGTTACTGCTGCTTTTGCAAATACGCAGTCTGTTACAGCAGGTAATGAAAAATCCATCTGTCCACGGCACTAATCTCCCACAAAAGCAGCCTTGCATAAAATTTCATACTCTCCCACTTATGCTTTAATAAATAAATAAGCAGCAGCAACATAATTCCTGAATATGTCTGAATTCCCAAGAACCAAGAAAATCAGAGTGACCAAATGCAGCCCAGAGAAGCAAATCATTCACTTAAATGAGATGTTCTGATGGAAAGGACAATTGCTTAGTGGAGGGGGAGTGAAGAAGATGAACTATGAGGTCCGATCTAATGTTTATTAAGTACTACTTAATGTGCTCCTATTCTTTGAATCTATCACAACTGTGTAAATGATGCCAAGTAAGTTCTTGTCAAGTAAGTCACTTAAGAATTATCTTGGCTCTTAATATATAGAATACAAATAATGTAAAAACATGAAAGTAATTATCTGTATGAAATGAATGTCCCCCTAGTAAAATCTCACTCTAAGTTGTGACTATTTCTACAAAACCTATCTTCTTCAGCCTGGGGACTCAAGGTAACCAATGCTATTAGGAAAAGGTTCGATCTAGGATTATCCACCAACAATGACCCTTCCAAAAAGATATCAGGACAAATAATGAGTGGCACAAGAAGCTTTTCCTAAAATCTCAAGGCCCTGAAAGCATACGAAGCTAAAAATACAAATCGTAAGAGGTGAAGAAGAAAAACAGTTGGTCTAATTCATTGGCTGCAATGAAACAAGAATAAATTGTTCCAGTACCTTTCCATATAAATCAGTATTAGGTCATGGGCATCGAGCATCATCCTCAGCTGTAATCTGATTAGTTTCTTGAGTCTATTTGTCAGACATGCTCCAGCTGATAATGGAGGGTAGCTAGAGCTCACTGACCAAAAAGAGATCCCAGTGTCCACTGGATCAAATGAAGCCTAACTTGTCAAATGCAACTTCATTGACTTACACACTGATTTATATTAGGGGTACATTGAGCCCATTGTCCTCCTAATGGATGATGAAGTTGATGGAAGTATGAAGGAGAATAAAATATTTTATTCTCCTCTCTCTACACTCTTTCAAGTGTAATTAAACAACACATCCTGTGAGTTTTATTGGGCAAAGGTAGAAGCAGCCCTACTGCTGAAAAGAACTCGGAGTGAACTTCAATGTCCCAATAGTAAGTTAAGAGCAAACTGACTGCCTCTGATTTTTAACCTCTGTATCCATGTCACTTCTTTTCTCTGTACCTTCCAAGTATTCTCTTTCCATCAACCAAACTAAGCCGCTCTAAAGTTTTACTTTTAAATACGGCATCAGGAGGGTTAAGAGAGCTCTTAGTTCAGTCTTTACTAGTTGAGTTAGAAGCAAACCAGTTGCCTCTATAATGTAGTTGCCCTCTACAGCTAGGCTGCACAGGGAAACAGATGGTTCTATTCAATCTCATTGTTAACATTTCAGTAGGTGATACTCAACTGTAGGGTGCACAACTGCTTGAAAGACTGCTCTCAAGGAGCACTTATCAATGGTTCACTGTCAAACTGAGAAGACATATCTAGTGAGGTTCTCTCAGCAGTCGGTCCTGGGTACAATGCTAGTTTAATATTTTCAATAATGATGGATAATGGAGTGGAGAGACTGCCTATAAAATTTGAAAATCATAGAATCATAGAATCATAGAATATCAGGGTTGGAAGGGACCCCTGAAGGTCATCTAGTCCAACCCCCTGCTCGAAGCAGGACCAATTCCCAGTTAAATCATCCCAGCCAGGGCTTTGTCAAGCCTGACCTTAAAAACTTCCAAGGAAGGAGATTCCACCACCTCCCTAGGCAAAGAATTCCAGTGTTTCACCACCCTCTTAGTGAAAAAGTTTTTCCTAATATCCAATCTAAACCTCCCCCACTGCAACTTGAGACCATTACTCCTCGTTCTGTCATCTGCTACCATTGAGAACAGTCTAGAGCCATCCTCTTTGGAACCCGCTTTCAGGTAGTTGAAAGCAGCTATCAAATCCCCCCTCATTCTTCTCTTCTGCAGGCTAAAATGACATCAAGCTGGGAGGAATTGCTAGTACTTTGGAGGACAGGATTAAAATTCATAGCAATCTTGACAAATTGGAGAACAAGATGAAGTTCAATAAAGATAAGTGCAAAGTACTACACTTCAGAAGGAAAGATCACATGCATAACTACAAAATGGTGAATAACTGGCTAGGTAGTAGTGCTGTTGAAAAGGATGTGGGGTTGTAGTTTATCACAAACTGAAAATGTGATGCAGTTGTGAAAAAGGCTAATATAATTTTGGAGTGTGTTAACAGCAGTGTCATATGTAAGACAGGAAGTAATTGTCCCATTCTTTTCTCCACTTGTGAGGCCTCAGCTAGAATATTGTGTGCAGTTCTGTACTCCTCACTTTAAGAAAGTTGTGGATAAATTGGAGAGAATCCAAAGGAGAGCAACAAAAATTATAAAAAATTAGAAAAATCTGATCTATGAAGAAAGATTTTAAAAAATTGGGGATGTCCAGCTTTGAGGAAAAGAAGACTAAGGTGGGACATGATAGTGGTCAAATATGTTAAAGGTTGTTATAAAGAGGACAATGATTAATTGTTCTCCATGTCCACTGAAGGTAGGGCAAGAAGTAATGGGCTTAATCTGCAGCAAGGGAGAGTTTCAGGTGAGATATTAGGAAAATCTTTATAATTATAAGGATATTTAAGCTCTGGAATAGGCTTCCAAGGGAGTTTCTGGAATCCCTGTAATTGAACATTTTAAGAAGAGGTTAGACAAACACTGGTCAGGGATGGTCTGGGTACACTTGGTCTTGACTCAGTAGAGAGGGCTGGACTTGATGACCTCTTGAAGTCCCTTCCAGCTCTACATTTTATGATTCTATGATTATTCAGCTGGGTTGCAAAATGTTACATATGCAGTGTAGTTGTAGTTGTGTTGGTCCCAGGATATTTGAAAGACAAGATGGGTGAGGTAATATCCTATTATTGGACCAATTTCTATTGGGGTGAGAGAGTTAAAAAGCTTCTCTCTCTCTCCCACAGAAGATGGTCCAATACAATATTACTTCACCCACCTTGTCGCTTTACTATGTTATAGTTTTTACATGAATTATTTATAGAATTATTTTTTTTGCTAAGACTTCCAGGAAATGTAGTTCTTTCCTCCAACTAGGCTAAGTGGGACCTGTGGGTGGAAGGTGGAATGTTTGAAAGCATTAGCAACTGATAAGATTAGCCATGAGACCTGGTAAGCAAAGAAAGGCTTATATTATGTTGGTCTTCGGTCTACAAGAACGTAATTTGGTGTTTGTTTTTTTAATTCTCTTCCATGTTGCATATTTTGAGTCTGTATGGAGGAAAGGCATGATGTTAAAGCCAAAATGCCATTTTATGGGTGATGCAGAAGAACTTTCAGATTTGAGATGATTAGGATCCAAAAATGCCAAGTTATGGAGATAATAGTCAAATGAATATCTGATAGAAATATAATTAAAATATTAAAAGTAACGTGGCATAGCGTGTTTAAATAATTCTTGGTATTAAACTAGCATGAAACCTAAAGATAACTGAAAATTATTGAATCAATATTTACTTCAGATCACTGATTGAATTATTACACATCCTTTCTTTTAGAAAAGCTAATTATATTGCTATCTTTTCTTTAAAATAAAATATAAAAAAGTATCTTTTCATTCTTACCGCTAAATCTTCAAGGTAACTATAGCACACGAGAAGTAGGATTGCACTATATGCAACCCTGGTTAGGTCTTATTCTGTATTGTAAATGTCTCTAAATTCTTCTCCTGTGACTAAAAGAAGCAAAAGAAGCAATCAGAATCTTTCAATTAACTTTAATGAATTTTGTATCAGTACCACAAAAAGTTACCAAAATTTCCCCTAGCAACCTAAAAACAAATAGTCTAATTTCCTCCCAACAGTTACACTACTGTAAACTCCTATAACAGTGAAGAATCACAGGCACCATAGATTACTATAATAGTCATGTTGCCTTAAACTAAAAGCTTCACCATCTGTTCCCCTTGCTAATTAAGAATGCAAAGAACACACTTCAGAGTAACATCAGTACAAAGTAAGATTAAATGGTTTAAATGCCTAGGTAAAGGCTCTTCATACTAGTACAATGGTTTCTCCGTCTGTGTTTCAGTCATGTTTGTGAAATAAATAAAGGAAAACTGTACCCTAGATATGATGAATGATGTACAGGTCTTCAATACTTGCTGGTATCTCCCTCTGGACATAATGACCTGAAAGTATATATTACCCAAGATTCAAATCAAACATTTGGAACTCAGATCTAAATCTTGTGCATGTCTCTAAACTGCCGTAAGTAACCAATCTTTCCTCAGTATTTGTTCTATTCCTGCAGTAGTCGGTCTATAACAAATGCTGCAGACTTAAAGCTAGTATTCTCTAAGGCAAAACTGGAAAACTAATATTGAATGCTGTACCTAAAATAATATCTGAGTTAATGTATCTTAGGATGTAAGTCAACTCCCCCTCCCCCCTTCTCTCTGTCTGGTCCTTTTTAGTTTAAGAATACTCAAAGAAAGCTCTAGTCACTCTATTTAATTTTTTATGGTTCCATGCCAACTAGATGGGGAGAAATTCTCTGTTCTTATATTCCACTGACTTTAATAGAACTGACAGTTTGCATCACTTTGAGAACTTGACTCAAGGGCTCAGTGCATAAATGAAAAGATGGTACAAAAGGTACAGTTAGAAATTCCCTTGAACCTAAGGAAGTCTTGGGGGGGAAGGAATCGGGAAATGTCTATATAATAGGATGGTCGCCAATTTAACTAAAGTGGAACCAGGCTGTTTGGCAAAGAAAATTGACCAGGGTTTTTTTGTATGGGGAGGTGCTACTTATATTAGGAGCTAGGAAAGCAACAGGTGTTGAGGGATACTAGTACAGGCAAAGGCATATCAAGCAGGTGTCAGTAATACAAAAATGTTTCTGTAGCCAGTGAAGGTTAGGATAGAAATTGCAATAGAATTGAGGAAGATCACAAGAGAAGTGTGATGGGTAAAATATAAGAATAAGGTCAGGAAGGAATTTAAAGAGCAATTAGATGTACGTGAAATATGTCTTATTTGTTTTAATATCAGAAGCAGGCACACTGAAAGAATTAGTGACCATGCTGAATTACCAGTAAGTAAAGAGGGTAAATAAGGAGGATAAGGACTCTGAAGCAAAGGTAAATGATTTTCTGGAGCTTTTATCATCTCCCTACTTTGTTTCATTAAGAATAGTAAAGATGAGGCACCATCAGAGACTGAATTGCTGGAACAAGGTATCACTGAGTCTAATAGGATTTCAAAAGGGATTGATGTTCATATTGGAAATGAGAACAGCTACAACTGCATTAGGTAAGATTATACAAAAGTGAACAGGGATATAAACCCTCAGATATCAAGTCATAAACCAATCACTGATTCCTGTGGAAAGGAAGGAAGTTCTCCTATAGGTAGGCTATCCAAAATGTGACCATTAAAAGAAAATGTAGTGCAAGGTAATGATCACTACTGGAGACAGGATACCAGATTATCTAGAACACTGGTCTGATACAATTGGTCAGTTTTTCTCTTTGATCCAGAAAACTGCCTTTACCATTCTCAGAATGAATTGGGAGGGAAGCAGCAAAAAAATTCTTCAAAAAATTGGATAAATAGTTGTGTAGAACTTGGAAATCTAGATTTTTTTTCCAGATAAGTGCTCTGTGGTTTGATATTGTTGCCCCTTTTTCCAACACACCTCTAGATCTTTGATAGAAATGATAAGGTATATTGCTTAGTACTAATGTTGCCCTTCTAACTTCTAGGTCACTGAATGGCCTGGTGTATACCGTTGTCATCTTTACATAATGTATATGTAACATAAATTCTTCTTGCTCATTACATATTGAGTTTGTGAATTCTATGTATTTAATGTGATTTTTAAATTGTCCCAGAATACTCTAGTTTACACCTCACTTAGTTAAATATTCTGGGAGTTTTTTTGGTCTGCCAGGATGTGAAACCACTCTCTCTGTTTTTCAGTGATGCACCTTGATAGTGTTCTGCTTCACAAATGGTTTCCTTATTAAGATCTTTTGATACTCATCTGGACCTTGTCCTTTGTATAAGAAGAAAATGATCTCTATTATCTGTTGGTTCTTCAAAATGGGGAATAGTTGCATGTTACCAGTTACATTCTAACTTCTCATTGTTTTGTTGACAGAAAAGATAGGAGAGGGTTAATATTCCTATTTTTTTCATGTGTTGAAGAATAATTGTTTTCCTTATCTGTTGGCAGAACTCTCTTCACTCTGTTTAATAAACCAAACAGCAGGGTGCTAATAAAAGGAATTGCTATTACCAAAGCATGTTCTGGTTTATAAAAAAAATAAAACAAAAAACAAATTCATACTTTTGTTTTTATCAGAGTCCAACATCCCTTAAGGATGTGGGATTGGTTTAAAGTAGCAATTAAAATTATAGCTGGGAAACGAAGTTAGATTAAAACATCAGACACATTACTTCACAACAACATTCAAGTAAAATATCGGTGTAGTTTCAGGACATGATTTGATTATTTTTCTCATACTTCTTGATTGACAATGACAACTGCTGCTATGAAGAAATAGTTCACCTCCGTCTTTGTTGCAATCGATGCATATTGCCAGTATGAAATGGGAAGCAGTCTATAACTTTCTTATGTAATACTTGACAAACATGAAGTGCTATAATATGACAGTGTTGCTTATTCTTTCAGTGTGGGCTCATAATTCCTATTCTTGCTAATGAGATTTACATCAGTACATTAACGGAAGCATGTGACCCTGTTTTTGTAGATTGGAACAGGATGATATTTACAGTGACTTCTAAAAGAAATATCATTCAAAAAGAAATATCATTCAAAGATGTACAGGTGTGAGATGGTATTGTGATGTTTGTGGAGGGGGCGGGGCCTGGATACACATATATGTAGAAGACTGAGCATCTCACATCTGTCCTAAGAGTGTCTGTATAATAGAACAATGCAAGTATTAACAATAATTGGAAACTTTGCACATTGTTCATTTCTGCCATAGAAAGGCAATCTCTGCCTGTTACTAATGCATGGCAATTGTGTACTGTCACAGTTTCAGGGCAACTGCACCTGTATTTCTCCTCCATGGTCCACCAAGTTACGCACTATTACGCTTCTGTTTTGCAGGCATCACCTCTCCTGGGCAGAGACCCATTGTGATACTTGTACACCAGGTGTCAGCTCTTGCCAAGTCTTTAAGCATCAGCTGAGCACAGACAAAGTCATAGTTGGAAACCAAACCAGTTTACTTCTACGTTAGTTTTGTTCAAAAAAGGTACTATTCTTATATAAATGTATTTAGTCTTTAGACTCTATTAAATACTTGTAAGTTGCAGTATGCATTAGAACGTATAAGAATGGCCATACTGGGTCAGACCAATGGTCAGTCTGGCCCAGTATCCAGTCTTCTGACAGTGGCCAATGCCAGGTGCTTCAGAGGGAATGAACAAGGTAATCCTTAAGTGATCCATCCCCTGTCACCCATTCCCAGCTTCTGGCAAACAGACTCGGGACAACCTCCCTGCCCATCCTGGCTAATAGCCATTGATGGACCTATCCTCCACGCATTTTATCTAGTTCTTTTTTTAACCCTGCTGTAGTCTTGGCCTTCACAACATCCTCTGGCAAGGAGTACCACAGGTTGACTGTGTTGTGTGAAAAAATACTTCCTTTTGTTTGTTTTAAACCTACTGCCTATTAATGTCAGTTGGTGACCCCTAGTTCTTGTGTTATGAGAAGGAGTAAATAACACTTCCTTATTTACTTTCTCCACACCAGTCATTTTATAGACCTCTATCATATCCACCCTTAGTCGTCTCTTTTCCAAGCAGAAAAGTCCCAGTCTTTCCTCATATGGCAGCCGTTCCATACCCCTAATCATTTTTGTTGCCCTTTTCTGTACATTTTCTAATTTCAATATATCTTTTGAGTTGGGCTGACTAGATCTGTATGCATGCCAAGGATTTATATAGAGGCAATATAATATTTTCTGTCTTATTATCTATCTGTTTACTAATAATTCCCAACATTCTGTTTGCCTCTTTGACTGCTGCCGCACATTGAGTGAATGTTTTCAGAGAACTAGTCACAATGACTCCAAGATCTCTTTCCTGAGTGGTAACAGCTAATTTAGAAGCCATCATTTTATATGTATAGTTCACACTGTTTCCTAATGTGCATTACGTTTCATTTATCAACATTAAATTTCATCTGCCATTTTGTTTCCCAGTCACCCAGGTTTTAAGATCACTTTGTAAGTCTTCACATTCTGCTTTGGACTTAACTATGTTGAGTAGTTTTGTATCCTCCATACATTTTGCCACCTCACTCTTTACCCCTTTTTCCAGATCATTTAAGAATATGTTAAATAGGACTGGTCCCAGTACAGACCCCTGGGGGACACCACTATTTACCTCTCTCCATTCTGAAAATCCTTTTGTTTCCTATCTTTTTAACCAGTTACCAATCCATGATAGGACCTTCCCTCTTATCCCATGACAGCTTACTTTGCTAAAGAGCCTTTGGTGAGGGATCTTGTCAAAGGCTTTCTGAAAGTTCAAGTACACTATATCCACTAAACCCCCAGTCCACATGCTTGTTGACCCCCCCCAAAGAATTTTAGTAGATTGGTGAGATATGATTTCTATTTACAAAAACCATGTTGTCTCTTCCCTAACAAATTGTGTTCATATGTGTCTGATAATTCTGTTTTTTACTCTAAATTCAGTCAGTTTGCCCAGTACAGAAGTTGGGCTTACTGGCCTGTAATTGCTGGGATCGCCTCTGGAGCCTTTTTAAAAAATTGGCATCACATTAGCTGTCCTCCTGTCATCTGGTACAGAAGCTGATTTTAAATGATATGTTACATACCACAGTTAGTAGTTCTGCAATATCACATTTGACTTCCTTCAGAACTATTGGGTGAATACCATCTGGTCCAGGTGACTTTTTATTCTTTTAATTTATCACTTTTTTCCGCAATCTTCTCTGACGCCTCAACCGGGGACATTTCCTCAGATTTGTCACCTAAAAAGAATGGCTCAGGTTTGGTAATCTCGCTCACAATTAATTTCACTTGTAATGCCTGTATTCCACGCTGTGAGGAAATATGCCCATTTTGCTTTATAACTTTGAAAATGCCTGCTCTGAACCCAGACACGGGGTTCAGAATTTGTGAACCTAGACACGGGCAATTGTTCCTCTCCTGCCACTGCCCATTCAGGAAGCCTATCAGGATTAAATGGGCCATTGAGGAACATCACAATACAAAGGATTGGTGAATGGCCCTATCACCTTGGAAATATTATTTGCAAGGAAACTTGTCTCACGGACTGGAAGGCTAAATGTAAATGATAAAACAGGGTCACAAGAAGTTTTTTCATTGATGTTTGAACTCTCACAGGGACAGAGATACTAAATGAAGGCAGAGATCCACAGGGGTTGCTCTGAGTCTGCCATGAAAGACATTTTGAATTGACAGATTATTACATCTCTGTGATTTATAGGAACTAGGGCTTTTAAAGAGATTAAAAAATTAATCATGCGATTAATCACACTGTTAAACAATAATAGAATACGATTTATTTAAATATTTTTGGGTGTTTTCTACATTTTCAAATATATTGATTTCAATTACAACACAGAATACAAAGTGTACAGTGCTCGCTTTAGATTTACTTTTGATTACAAATATTTGCACAATAAAAAACAAAAGAAATAGCATATTTCAGTTCACCCAATACAAGTACTGTAGTGCAATCTCTTTATAATAAAAGTTGAACTTACAAATGTAGAATTATATACAAAAAATAACTGCATTCAAAAATAAAACAATGTAAAACTTTAGAACCTACAAGTCCACTCAGTCCTACTTCAGCCAATCGCTCAGACAAACAGTTTGGTTACAATCTGCCAGAGATAAATGCTGTCCACATCTTGTTTACAATGCCACCTGAAAGTGAGAACAGGCATTCGCTTGGCACTGTTGTAGCAGGCATCACAAGATATTTACATGCCAGATGCGCTAAAGATTCATATGTCCCTTCATGCTTCAACTACCATTCCAGAATATATGCATCCATGCTGACAGGTTCTGCTCAATAATGATCCGAAGCAGAATGGACCAACGCATGTTCATTTTCATCATCTGATTCAGTTGCCACCAGCAGAAAGTTGATTTTCTTTTTTGGTGGTTCGGGTTTTGCAGTTTCCGCACTGGAGTGTTGCTCTTTTAAGACATCTGAAAGCATTTTTCACACCTCATCCCTCTCAGAGTCTTAAACCTTGGATCGAGTGCTGTATCTATCCTTAGAAATTTCACATTGGTACCACCTTTGTGTTTTGTCAAATCTGCTGTGAAAGTGTTCTTAAAATGAACATGTGCTGGGTCATCCAACACTGCTATAACATGAAATATATGGCAGAATGCGGGTAAAACAGAACAGGAGACATCCAATCCTCCCCCAAGGAGTTCAGTCACAAATTTAGTTAACACACTATTTTCTTTTAATGAGCATCATCAGCATGGAAGAATGACCTCTAGAACGGTGGCGGAAGCATGAATGTTTTTCATATATGGCATGTAAATACCTTGCAACGCTGGCTACAAAAGTGCCATGTGAATGCCTGTTCTCACTTTCAGGTAACATTGTAAATAAGAAGCAGGCAGCAGTATCTCCCGTTAATTTAAACTTGTTTGTCTTAGCAATTGGCTGAACAAGAAGTAGGACTGATTGAACTTTGTTTTGTTTTTGAGTGCAGTTATGTAACAAAAAAAATTACATTTGTAAGTTACATGTTCATGATAAAGAGATTGCACTACAGTACTTTTATGAGGTGAATTGAAAAATACTATTTCTTTTATCATTTTACAGTGCAAATATTTGTCATCAAAAATAGTAATATAAAGTGAGCACTGTACACTTTGTGTTCTGTGTTGTAATAGAAATCAATGTATTTGAAAATGTAGAAAAACATCCAAAAATATTTAATAAATTTCAATTGGTATTCTATTGTTTAACAGTGTGATTAATTGTGATTAAATTTTAATCTGAATTAATTTTTTTGAGTTAATCCCGTAAATTAGCTGCTATTAATCAACAACCCTAATAGGAACCATAGATGGTAACTCGTTTGTGTATATATGCTTGCTTGCTTTATTCTGTAAATAACTCTTTTCTTTTTCCTAGTTAATAAACCCTTAGTTAATTTATAACCAGATTGGCTATAAGTGTTGTCTTTGGTGTTTTATCCGAGATACAAATTGATCTGAGGTATGTGGCTGATCCCTTGGGATGGGAAGTAACCTGAATATTTTGGCATAGGTGACCAATTATCATTAAATCCAGCTTGCCTCGGTGGCAAAATAGACTGATGAGCCCAAGGGGACTGTCTATTACTCTGTGGTAAAACTGTTAGTGATCCAGGAGTTAAAATTTGTTACTGGGTTGGTGACATCTAATTATAGAACATACCACCAGTTCGGGGTGTCTTCCCTGTTTCTGAGAGTCTGCCCTGAGGTTGGCACTCATGGTTGTGAGTCACTCCTGACAACATGACACCCATGTTTCATTCCCACTTGACTGTGGTGGGGGAAGCTCTTAGGCTGCAGTTTGTTGCCTACACTATGGTATCCCCATCAACCCAGACTGCCTAAAAGCCAGCATCTGCACTACGCTTGTCTCTCTATAGAGACAATGGCCAGTGTATTGTCTGCCGTTATATGTTACCATATAGCTCTTTCTAAGCAAGCACATTTTTTCTTAATGTCAAAAGAAAACATTATAGATTAACATGCATGTACATTCTATTATTGTTTTAAAAAGATTATTAGAGGTCAACTCTGGCTCTGGTAGGTTTCAGTCCTTCAAAACTCAGAACTGGGTTTTCCCCTGTAGTTAAAACTCATATCTGGCTCAGATTCAGAATCAGAACTCAGGATAGGCAGTTCAGCTGTAGCTTTACCTGTTTCTGGAGATTGGTATGATCAGGAGACAATAGCCCTCTTCTTCAGGTCATAGCTTCATAGTACAATCAGAGATGGGAAATTTTCATTAACCTCTCCCTAGGTATACCCAAATAAATCCACTTTGCACTTATTTTCCCAAAAATCCATTCTTGTCTGGCACATTTTCAGTATAGTCCTTTGAACTGTCAGCCCTCAAATCACATCTCCCACCTAGAGAGGTTACATGCAATCCTGGCTGACAACAATACACAAAGGTTGCATTTAATACAATGGACTCAAAGATTCTTCAACTTAATTCAATAAGATCTGCCAAAGATATTCAGGAAATTGCCATATCTGTCACATGTACAACAATGAAAAATGGCTAAGGTCTTGGTTAATGTACATTCCACCAATGTTAATGCTGCTGAATCTATTGCCCCTGGAGTTAACTGTCTGCCCCATCCACACCCTCAGTTACAGGTAGTCTGACCACTGTTATTGTCAATCTTATTTTAATTGCCTCATCTTTTCTGTCTGAAATCACCTCTGCTTCTTATGGGCTTCATTTATGACCAGTGCTGGGCCCATAAGAAGCAGAGGTGATATAAGTTGTGGTACAGTGCTTGTGAGGGAAGTGAACCACTATGGTAAAGAGCATCATAATGACCATAAATTAATAACTTTTTAGTGATTGTCTGCCATAATTGAAAAAACTCTTCTTGTGTAGTGAGGTAGGTATCTTTTGTCTCCATGAAAGTGACATGAGCCTACTGGTTAGTGTAGCATAAGCCAGCAACACATGCTGCTAGACCATCCTCTACACAACTGCTGTATCATGACCACAAAGTCTGGGTTATAACCAAAGATCAAACAGAATCCAGGACATATAAACAGATACTAATCCCTGACAGCAATGGACATTCTTCTGTTTAAACTGGGTAAGTAATCCCCGTTTAAACTCATAGAAATAGGGAAGTGTACATAATCCTTTACATGAATCCAGGAATATGGAAGAGAGTAGCATGAAGCATAAACAGTTAAAAAATTAATTGGTTCATCTATCGGTGTCTATATTGTGAGGACAGCCTGTAGCACTGTAATTATCTCATGCCTAAAAATCTTGCTTTCAGATAATTACACACTTATTCAACCTTGGTATAATGCATAAACCTATCACGATTAAATTACAGGAATAGATTAAATGTGGAATGCACACTTTTAAAAGAATCAACTAGCTCTATACTGAGGCATTATTTTATAAATCTGAAAGCATAATAAACCTTTAGCTTCCACAATACAAATGCTTCTGCATAATTGCTTAACGCTGTTGGGTATCTTTTTTCCACAAGGCTAATCATTCCACAGAGCCTGTAAAATCAAGCTTTCTCACAGTTTAAAGAAACTCAGAGTAAAACTTTCCATATTCAAGGGGGAATATTTTCAACTCATTGGACATGGCCTAAACTGGACAGCTCTCTTTAGTATTAATAGGAGCTGTTCAGCAGAAACCCTTAGAAATATACCTTATAGACCTTATGCCTGGATATGATTGACACTAATTTTGTCACAAACCTGTGCTCTTAACTTGAACTCTTTCTTAAGACATCCATGTGATTGTCTTTTTTTTTTTTAAATAACTTTATATAGGACTTGACTGCATTTATAGTTTAAGAAAACAAATGTATTTGAGGTTTTTTACTAATTAAACTGTTAATGGTTTGGGGGGTATTTAAGAATTAATCAGAAATGTAATCTAGCATATTTTGAATTTTTTATTAAGAGAAGTTTCAGAGTAGCAGCCGTGTTAGTCTGTATCTGCAAAAAGAAAAGGAGTACTTGCGGCACCTTAGAGACCAATACATTTATTAGAGCATGCTCAAATAAATGTGTTGGTCTCTAAGGTGCTCCAAGTACTCCTTTTATTAAGAGAAGAAACCCAAGAGACACAAACAGTCTGAGGAATACAATTACAAACATGATGCTACCTTATGCCCAGCAGCCATATTTGGTCTGTGGTTGTCACTGATTAACCTTAAGTAACCTACTGTGTTTTCATATTATTTAGTTAATGTAGTTTATTAAAGCAGTTTAGTTTAGAAGTCTCTTTGATGACTTTTTAGGCAAGGAGGTGGAGAAGCATGTCACTAGTTAAGTTAGTAATTCACCCACAGGCCCGAGCAGTAGTTTTCAAACTGGGGTATTCATATGCCTAAGTGTATGGGAGCTCTCATCAAGGGGTATGTGAGAAAAATGCTGTAATGGATAAATGTCATTATTTAGTAAGACTTGGATATCTAATTACAGGTATATATGACCTTATCTCAGGTGGGGGTATGCGGTAGACCACCTTATTTGGAAAGGAGTACACAGCCTAAAAAGTTTTGACAATCGTTACACTATAGAAATAGTCTAAATACTAAAGCAAAGCATTGCTAAGAAGAGTGCTAAGTTGAATATGGGTGAATGATGGTGAACTTGAAAAGCAAGGCTAAGTGTGAGTATCGGATTTCAGTGTAATCTAATCTGTTTAAAAATGGCCGTTTTTATGATAATGAGAATCTTTGTGATAATTTTTCCCAGAATTCTGTATTTTTAATTAAGCTGAAATGAAAAGCCCACATAATTTTTTTATCTTCTCCTCCTCCACCCCATTTCAGTGATAAAATGGAAAATGAAAGAGGAAAGAAAGGAGTAGAAAAACATATATTTTTGAAACCTGAAATTGTCACAAGTTTGAAATAAGTCATTCCACTGTGAAGTCTGTGGGGGAGAAAATTATTTCTAATTTTGTTTTTGCAAAAATCTTTATTTTTAACCAGCTGTAAGGCTCATGAACTTGGGAGTAGAGCTGAGCGAAAAACTGATTATTTTTGTTGGCAAAACAGAGACTCTGTTGGGTTATTTTAAAAAAATATATTAGGTTGACACAAAGTAAATGTCTTGGTTTTATTTCTTGCCAAAATGAAATAAAATATCTCAAATAAAAAAATGTTTTGTTCAACTCATAACATTTAATTTTCAGGTTTGTTACCATTTAAAAAAAATAAATCTAGCAAAATTTCTAAATAAAACATTTCAAAGTGAAAAGTTGAATTTTTCATTTAACAGTGTTGAAATGTTTTTGACTTTTTTTCAAAAAAAGCATTATTTTTTTGTAGCTGAAACTTTGTCAAATTCAGCCAGAATTCATGAAGAGATATGGTTGGGCTAAACCTCCATTTTTGGGTGAATAAACTATTTGTCTGAAAAATTTTGCCCTGCTCTTCTTGGGAGGCCTGCAGACAATAGGAAAAGGGAAATATGCTGTCAGAAAAATGAGCATTTGAGAGTTAGTCTGATGGGGATGGTAGAATGCTTGTGAATGGGAAAGGAGTGCTGTCAAACTTGGAAGGTTAAGAATAGATTTGACAAATCATTTTTTTCTTAGAACAATATGAAACAAATGGGTAATTGGTCAAATAGCAAATATGTGAAAACTTATTATACAAAAATCTGTTATTAATCTCTGCAATTAGCCCAATTCTGTTGAACAAGTTTGTGTTCCTGCTTACATGCAACATCAGTCTACAAAGGTCTTTTGTTTGTCCCCCTATCTGAGCCTCAGATTTAATATATGTCAGAGTAACAGGTAACAAAAATAGAACAGCCATCTTCAAAGAAATCTGAAGCGGACGAGATGTATTACAGTATATTGTCTTGAGGTGATATCTTTTATTGGACCAACTTCTGTTGGTGAGAGAGACAAGCTTTCAAGTTTACACAGAGTGACCTCAGGAAGAGGTCTGTGTAAGTTCAAAAGATTCTCTCACCAACAGAAGATATAAGATATATATATATAAGATATATATCAAAAGAGGTCTCTCACCAACAGAAGTTGATATTATGGGACTGACAAGGCTACAACAACACTGTATAGTATATTGTCTTGTCCCTGGATTGCTTGCTACAGTATATTCCATAACGTATTGTTCATCTCCCTTAAATTACTCTGCTCGTTGGGCTTCCTTCATAAGTAGTGAGCCAAAGCTTTGGGACATTATAGTACATAATGAGAAAATGCATTAGCTGCAATATTGGTTACCTTTGTTTAAGTGCCAAGGGATACTGACTTGCTTTTGTTCAGGTAGAAATGATCAGACATCATCTCATCGAAATGATAGCACTTCTAGCTAGGCGAAATTCATCCCAGTGGAAAGGAGCCAGCACAAGCCCTGTTTTGAGAACTTAAGTGAGACAAAAGTAATGAATAAGGCCTTGTTCTGAACCTTTAAAACAGGATAAATTTCAGCTACTGAATAAAGTTTTTATATTGAAAAAACCCTGTTGCATTCCTGTGTAACATGCTTCATGTTTATCACTGAGTATGAGCCCAGTTCTAGTCTGGAATTTGAATTCACATGCGCAAGTGGATGGGACTTGATCAAAAGCTCATTAAAATCACTGGGAGTCTTTTTTTTTTTTTTTTTTTTGGGCGGTGGATCAGGTTTAAACCTTTCCATGTCTACGACAAAATGCAACTTATTGAGATCAAATGATGCATTCACCCAACACTGTAATAGCTGTCATTAAAGCATCTTGACTGTTTCAAAGCAAATCCATTTATTTCTGACATTTTATCAATATCACAAATATTTAATGTTCTATTAATAAAATATCTGCATTAAAACTATGACTTGTACTAAAATATATGACCAAACAGCAATGATTGGAACACTGGACCTCAATACAGTATTTGAAATACATTTTATAACAGGCTTGGTATGGTTAATGGAGAGGTAGGGTTTTGAAAGGTGCGCGTACATACACTTTAAAGCATTTGTCTGTGTAAAACTCCACAAGGAAATAAATCTAAGTACACACAAAATAAACTTCTAAAACTTAATCTGGAAAAATACAGGTTTTGTTTATTCTTCTTCTCAAGAAGGTGCGGCTTCCCTTGTCTTACTTGAAAGACCTTTGCCTAAGCAGATTTCTCCCCTATATTCAGGTCCAGAGACTTGATTGAAGGAGCCATCTTTCTCAGCTTGCCAGAGCTCTGTTCCCTGGTGTCTGTCTAGTGATGGATGCCAAAGATGGATTCTGTCCTTGCATAAATATTCCAAAGTTCGGTGAGGTGGTTCAAGAAGCAGGAAGCTCTCTTGCGTGCTCGGCTTGCTGTGTTCACCTGGAAGCTGACCTCATGTTGTTCTTCCTTTCCTTTGGGCTCCCATCCCCCTGTATGTAAATAGGGCTTCCATTCTTTTGATTCTGCCATGCTTCATTTACATAAGAGAGCAGTAGATATCTGTGACATTCCCTCCTGTCTGGGCAGACTGTACAGCCTAATATCAATGAGTATTCCTTATATAGTATTAGTACATACATTTCACAATATTAATCACCACTGTGTCATTAGCTTTCAGAAGAGACCCCATTCTATACACTTTTATAATACAATAATGTACTATCAATCAGTTGATCCAATTGCTTATCATTTGATGTTCAGCGCCCCTACCTTTATGCCTCAATAAACCTCTGAAATGGATACTTGAATGAAAGGGGCAGGAGTGTTCTGGTCTTGTTTTGCTCTTCTATGAAGTTTGTGAAATCTTAGCTGATAGTTGGCAGCTGTTGAAGAGTTTCAGAGCAAAATCCTGACACTGTTGAAGGGAGTGGGAGTTTTGCCATTGACTTCAATGGGCCAAGATTTCACCCTCCGAGATTAAAACAAAAGATTCATCAGGACAACATAAATCATAGAAAAGGCTGAAAATTAGCCTTGTTAAGATGCATCTTCCCACGGGGGCTTTCTGAAAGAATGATTAATGTCTGTACTTCTTTGGAAACACTGTTCAAACCCTGATCATCTTAGCTCAGGCAGGAGAATGTGAACTGAAATTAAAGCATTCATATTTGCAACTATGAAATATTAACGCTTTGGACTTCTTTAGCAAACTTTTAGAACATTACATGGTTAATGACAACTAATTCTGAGGCAGTTGCTTCAGACACACTACTTTTCTTCTGCCATAAACTTTACGCTTCTTTGAAAAAGATATATAATCTTTCCTGGTATAGCTAGCCTGGATCTTGGCAGCACTCCCCTTGTACGTCTCCTTGTATTCACAGGTTACTCTCTTTGGATTGAAAATGGGAATCAAATCACTTGTGAAAAAAATTTTATGAAAGGAAAGCAAAATTTCCTCCAGCAGGGACTTTTGACTGAAACTCTGAGCAGATGAGAAATCATCTCATCTGAAATTTACACCTGTCTATCTGACATTACATTCGGATCTGGAATTGACCTTAAATGTGCCATCTGCTTTTGTATTCTGAAGACACGGTGGCTCCGTCTACACTATGAGCGAGAGGCATGACTCCCCTGCTTGTGCACGCAGCCTCGGGCCGGCTCTCATCAAGCTAGCACAAGTAAATAGCCGTAGTAGCACCAGTCGTGTCAGCGGCGGCACATGCTGAATACGTACCGGCCCGTTTGCTCCGCGGGGCTCAGCCACAGCTCTGCTGCTGCTACTTGTGCTATCACAGGTGCACTGCTACCATGACGACGTTGCTATCCGCTCAGTAGCTTGCTAAGAGCTGGCACAGGTCTGTGTGCCTAAGCAGCGGAATCGCACCCCTAGCTCATAGTGTGGACATAGCCCGAGACATGCACCTTACCTTAAATTGTCGTCTGTCTTAAACGACAAAGACTGTGTTTATCTGTTTGTACATTGCCTGGCGCCATGGGTCCTGACCCTGAATGTGTTGTCTGAGTACTACCTTCAAATAAATGTTAGGAGAGAGAGAAAAAATCCATAGATCGCTCTCCAACTGGCTTGCTTATAATTTACATTCCCTTCTTTCTCACTGTTTCTCCTCTCATCCAGCCTCTCTAAAATCTGTCCCATGTCCTGCAGTTCTGTCTCCTCCTGTTCCACATAGGTTACCTCAAACTATTGCTTCTTTCCTGCTGCACATGTCTCCAGGGTCATAGTTTGTGTGGCACTACAATATACAGGTTTCTTGCACTAAGTCTTCTACAATATTTGACTGAACTGTAGCCCGAGGTAAAGTTTTCATAGGTGACTTAAGGCCCAAGTCCCATTTTCAAAAGTGATCCCAACCACGGTGAATCCCTGCTGTGGTCAGAGCTGGCCTTACAATGAGGGGAAATGAGGCAGCTGCCTCAGGTGCCAGACTGTGGGTCAGTGGGTGGGACCACAAGGATCCAGAGTGTAGAAAATTGTGTCTGCTGTTGATGCATATGTATTCTCTCTGCTCTAGATGCACAGAGATGGTGGAATGCTGTACTGGAGGAAAGAGGGCACAAAGACATAACAGGCAGGCAGGAGAAAAGGTGAGAGGGAATAACAGAAAGCAGCAGGAGCTGCAGGGAGAGAGAGGAGGAGGAGGAGACTCTTATGTACCTCTCTAGCATCCCCAGGAGCCTGGATTGATTAACACCAGCTTCTCAGGGAGCTTCCTGTTTCCTGTTGCTTCCCTGAACCCACTTGAGGAGAACAGGCAGTCAACTGAAATAGTAGGAGCCATTTAGGCCCTTAAGACGCTGATATCTTCCCTCACTCAGCCCCTGCTACCAGCCTGCTTATTTGTCCCCTTCAATTGAGTGTTGGGAGCCACTATAGCTGGCACAGAACAGTAGTCATGAGTGAAGGAAGAAAATGCCCTTCTTGGGCAGCATTCAGAAAAAGAAAGAAAGCAAAGGAAGCTGTTCTATCTAAGCAGGAAGGAGATCTCCTGAGATACATAGACACAAATGTTCACAGTGATCCTTCCAGCCCCAGTCAGGATGCGAGTGGTGAGGAGATGCCTGATCTTCCAGTTAGTCAGAGTGCAGGTGACCTGGCAGCTACTGCAGCATCCATATCTCCATCTCCAATGGATGTAACCATGCACACTATGAAGAAAAGTGTAGATCAGAGAAGAGTGTGGTGGAGGAAGAAGAAACAGCTGCTGCTGAGATTAATTCCTTAAGTCTAGATGATCCAGGACTATGGACCCACTTGAGCAGTAGCCTGAGGGACTTCCTTGTACTGTATGGGCCACAGCAAGTGAAAAACTTCATGTTCCCCAAAGACAATGAAAATAGAAGTTTCCATCCAACACATTACTGGTGTGAAATCCCCAATGATGACAAAGTAGAGAGGCCATGGATTATATACTCAAAAACCTAGAATGCTGCATACTGTTTTTTGTTGCAAACTCTTCCAGTCAAATGTTCCAACCACACTGGGTTCCAGGAACAAAAGACTGGAAAAATCTGGCTAGAAATCTGGCATGCCATGAGAAGGCAGCAAATCACCAGAGAGCATTCCATAGGTGGAAAGAGCTTGAGATGAGACTAGATGATCAGCTTCAAGATAAGATTGCATCAGAGTCTCTTTACTGGCAAAATGTTCTGAGAAGGCTCATTACCATTTTAAGAATGCTTGCTACCCAAAACCTAGCACTGCGTGACACTTCAGATCAGCTGTATGTGCCAAACAATGGAAACTTCCTTAAAATTGTGGAGCTGATGGCTGAGTTCAATGCTGTACTCCAGGAGCATCTAAGAAGAGTCACCACCCAAGAAATGTACACAACCACTACCTTGGAAAAACAATTCAAGATGAGATCATACAGTTACTGGAAACAAAAGTCAAACAGAAGATTGTGGCAGATCTGAAGTCAGCAAGATATTAATCTGTTATTCCAGATTGCACACCTGACATCAGCCATACGGAACAAATTACTTTAATGGTGCGTTTTGTAGCAACAACAGAACCTAGTGAAAATATCCCTGCAATGGTGACTGTCAGAGAGCATTTTCTAGAATGTATTGACATTGATGATACTACAGGAGCTGGTATGACAGATGTGCTTCTTAAAATGCTGGAAGATACATGAATTGCGATAGCTGACATGAGAGGTCAGGGCTAAGATAATGGTGCCAACATGAGAGGAAAGAACAGAGGAGTGCAGACATGGATCCGAGAGTTAAACCCTCGACCTTTTTTTTTTCCCATGCAGTTCTCATTCATTGAACTTGGTGGTCAGTGATGCCGCATCAGCTTCTAGTGAGGCTGCTGAATTTTTTAATGTAATTCAAAGCATCTTTGTATTTTTCTCTGCATCAACTCATCGATGGCAAATTTTGAAGCAACATCTGGGAACATCCTCTCTGACACTGAAACCACTGAGTGCCACATGATGGGAAAGTCGAGTGGAGGCAATAAAGCCTATCAAACACCGTATTGGCAAGATAGATGATGCCATAGTTGCCATTATGAAGGATAATGCTATGACAGGAACTGTTCGTGGGAGAACAGTGGCAGAGGGAAATGGAATCACCAGAAACATACATAACTTAAAATTTCTATGTGGCTTAGTGTTGTGGCATGACATACTGTCACATTGAAGCAATTTCCCACCCATTCAAGAATACAAGAGTCATCGAAGAAGAAGACGTTTTGATGATGAGGCATGAGATAATCCCATAAGTGACCCCAAACAATGATTCAAAGTTGAATTCTTTAACCAGGTGCTAGATTGTGCTATACAGTCAGTTGAAGAATGTTTCATGCAGCTCAATGAACACAGCAATATATTTGGGATGTTGTATGATATTCCCAAAATCCTCACTATACCTGAAGAAGACCTACACCAGGAATGCAGGGCACTAGAGACAGTGTTGACACATGATGATATGTGTGATATTGATGCGAGTGATTCAGGTGATGAACTGAAAACCCTTTCAAGATACATTTCATCAGGATCAACTCCAAAGGCTGTTCTGGAATATATGTGCACAAATAAGATGACCACCCTCTTTCCAAATGCTTTTGTTGCTCTGCACATAACTTCTAACACTTCCTGTAACAGTTGCCAGTGGTGAACGCAGCTTCTCCAAGCTGAAGTTAATAAAAACACATCTATGCTCCACAATGACACAGAAGAGGCTGTTCGGCCTTGCAACCATCTCAATAGAGCATGAGCTGGCCCAGACTGTGGACCTTCAGGAAGCAGTTCAAATCTTTGCAACCAAGAAGGTACGGAAAGCACCACTTTGATTATTCAAACAGATAAAAATGCCAGTGTTTACTATGCAGACAAGAAAAGTTGCTTTTGCTGTTCAGGTGTTTGAAAGTTAAGTGTTACTTAAAATTTTTGAACAAGGCATTTTAAGTTGTTAGTTCTTCTTTATTGGGGTAGGTAGCAGAGCAGTACCATGAGAGGAGTAGAACGGGAAGAAGGCACAATTGAGATCTTTCAAAGTTTTGGCCTTAGCGAGGGGACATGGGGGCGTCATTTGAGCTCCCCGCCTCAGGTGCCAAAGTGTTGTGGGCCAGCCCTGGCTGTGGTAGGTTTTGTAGAAACACATTTGAAAAAAATAATCCCTACTGTGAGCAGTTCACAATCTAAGGGTCAGGTTGTGATTCCCTTATATTGAGTGGTATCTTATTTCAGAAGTATGACTTCAGTGAGACTGCTCTTGGTGTAAAGTACAATTTAAACCAATAAGGGTGTCTGTTGCAGGCCCAAGGTGTGAGATGAAGGAAGTATTAGTATCCTTAATTTACAGAGGGGTGCCAAGGCATAGGTAGATTAAGGGCCAGACCCTACAGTTGGAAGCTGTGCCCATGCAGAAGACTGCAGAAGTCATTGGAGCTCTGTGCAGATGCAGGGGTCTTCCAGCAGAAATCTTTTTTGCAGGATCTGCTCCTAAGTGACTTGCACAGGGTCACACAGGAACAGTGTGTGAAGACAGTAGATAGTCTGAGGATGTTGCTTTTGGATGATTCATTAGCTCATACAGGTACTTTAAATAATCATTCTTTTCTCTAATGTTTTCTCTAATAGTTTAGATTTTGAAATATGATTAGTAATTTACTAAGTACCTATCCTTACTGTTAATAAAGGAATTAGTTTTATGGCTTAGCATAATGTTTGCTGAAATGTTTTTTTTTTCTAGCAATTACAAAATAAAGTTGTTAAGCTCTATTTGTGGAATTTTGATGCATTTATAAAGATGTCTGTGGTTATCATTAGCAGTTTTGTGACCTTCTTTCTTAATGCAAAAAATAATAAATGAAATCCTATAAGTGAAAAGACTGAAGTTGCTTGCCCTTTTTCATTTGATTTTCTAGTCATTTCGGGCTTGATCCAATGACCACTGAAGTCAGTGGAAGAACTCCTACTGACTTTAGTTGCAATGGATCAAACAATATGGACCACAATCCAACATTAAGCACATGGTTAACTTTAAACATGTGATCAGTCCCACTGGAGTCAATATTCCCTGCTCTAGTAGGGAATGTTTTTTCTCCTAGAACTGATGTGACTGCAAAATTTTAGGAAAATGTTGCTTTCCTTTCCTGCTAACTTCATTCCCTCATCCCAGCTCTGGTAACGGTGTAAAAACTTTATTTGATTCCTATGCTATGAGGCTTCTTGGACCATGACAGAAGAAATATTAAGATATGTACATAGATCATGACCCTATGTCGAGGTCTTGCCATTTTAAGTTTCAGTCCCGCAAACATGCATGTGACTAGTCCAGTTTAGTAGCAATATTCACATGCATAAAATTACTCATTTGTGTGGAGTAGGGCTTTATTGTGAAGCTATCATTTCCCAAACTACCAGTATGTGCTAATATTCCTGCATCTATCTATCTTCAAGTCTCAGAAGGTCATACATGTATGCTGTATGTGGATGATTGCAGACCTTTGAGAGAGGTGGGTGTTCGAATGTTGGAATTCTAACTGATGATTTGAATGAATAAAATTTGATTGTTGTGAATCTGAATGAAATAGCTCAGCACAAAAATATGAGACAAAAATAAAGAAATCTCTTGATTTTAACAATCATTTTCAATAGTTGAGTTGAAATAAGTAACATTATCCAATGATTGGCAAAAAATTCCAAGTACAATTGGACTGTAATAATTTGCTTTAAAGGGTATAAACTAGCAGGTTTCTGCGTAACTTAAATATGTTTCCTTAACTCAAATGTAATTATATTACTAAAACTGCCATTTGAGTATATTTACCCCATGCTCGTTGTCTTGAAATGGCATTATTGAGGGTAATTACATTAAAGATTTGTCATACAGAAATGTTTTGAATTACCTCATTCATTAATTTCCAATTTATTGATGGCCTTGTCAGTATTTAAGACCAGCATGTCTAATCAGATGTCAACAAAATGCAAATGTAATTTTCATCCTTGTACTTATGCTTTTTAATACAGAGCAATTTTCCCCATAATTGCAAAGTTTCTCAATTATTTAGCATAAAGTCACAGTTTAGGATTCCCAAAAATGTGAGTTCTTTGAAGGAAAAAAAAGGGGGGCAGCGGGGGCTTGATGGTGCAGAATTCCCCCTTTGTCTTTTCAGAACCAGGTTTGCATTCAAGATAAACTGCTGCCTTAAAGGACTTTTTCTGCTACTTTTTATTGACAATTACTGATTAGTCATTTGCGTATAAAAATGTTTTAAGTTCTAGTACTGCATTCCTGGATATTTTTCACATTTGTAGAATAGCCATTGTAAAACAACATTCAAAGTATTTTTTATTTAAGAGTAAACTTCTCTATGTAAATATTTTTTTTAATTTAAAAAAGCTTCATATCTTCCTTGTTACCCACATTTTTAAATATTTTGCCTATTTAAGTGGCATAGTAGAAAGCAAAATGTCTGTTCCTCTGCCTGAGGCTAACAACCTATTTTATAATTATATTCTTGTGATTAATTCATATTTAAGGAGCTGAATATTTTTTAAACATAGCTGAGAAATCACTCTATAGTGTACTGTAACATTGCTCAGATGAACAACATATTACATTGCAGAATTGAGAAAGAATTTAAGATTGAGACAGTAAGTTTCTTTTAGAAATGTATTGCATTTTCTATAGTCCTGGCTCCCTGAATGGTTTTTAATGTTCTGAGAATAGCAGATAGGTACAACCTTCTGTACGGATTGCAGACCTTGGGATAGATTATGACTTGCCCTAGGTGGTTGCAGGTGAAGTTGAAGGAGAAAGCATTTCTTGTGCTTAGTTCATCTATTCACTGTGTCCGCTTTACTCTGGCTACAGTAACACTAAGTGACTACAAAACAATTATGAACTCCCACGCAGAATGCCCAAGAGTAGGGAGCTTTTCTAGCCTGCATGGATGTGGCTGTTCATCTCCCTTTTTAGGAGCCTCAGTTACGGGAACTTGTAAAAAGTAGGCCAGGTGTGAATGGGGGCAGAGGGCAAAAAGGTAAGGCCAGGGCATGTCTACACTCTGGCTGTTCCTCAGTTGTTGTAAGACCCATATAATCCATGGCAGATGCGGCAAGAGTTGGGACAGTTGTTAGATCTTGCTTGATTTAGAGCACACCAACGTTTTTGTTCAAGGTCAGTGACCGAGGAGAATTTTGCTGAAGAAACCAGCTTCTTCAGTCTCTTTTTTCCTGACATTTTTCTACTCTGTAACCTTCCACAGTGGCATTTTGCAGTAAGCCTTCAATTGCTTTTACTGCCTGTATCCATATGTTTGAGACTTATCTGCTTGGAATCAGTGATACAGAGATTTCTGAAGTAAAAAAGCATGCTCTGCTAATCCACTGCCTTGGAGCAGAAGGGCAGGGTATATTTTACACTTTTCCCCTTGCAGACAATAAATATGAGACTGCATTCACTGCATTAAAGAACTTTTTTTGTACCAAAAGTGAATGTAGTAGCTAATCGCTACAGATTTCGCCAGCGTGAGCAGAAACCAGGGGAAACTCTAATGCAGTATATTGCTTCCCTGAGGAGTCTGATTGTAATTTGTGACTTTGGGAATATGGCAGATGAGATGATTAGAGACCAGCTCATTGAGAAAAACAGTTGAACAGAACCAAGCAAAGTCTAAGGCTTTCCCAGACAAACGGTGGGGTGCCAAGGAAACAAAGTTTCAGTGTGGTTCTTTCGTTAGAATACAAAAACCTGGAATTTTACGCAAAGGGGACCATAAATTCACAGCTCCTCTTAAAATCATAGAGAAGAAGGGACCTTACACCTATCAACTTTCTGATGGGAGGGTATAGAATGCTTCTTATCTTGCACCTGCCTATGCGCCAAGAAGAGATTATGCCAACACCCAGTCTGCATTGGATGACTTCATCATAGTATCAACACAACAAGACATTGCACTGGAACCGGGGCTTGAGAGACTGCCTGTCAGACCAAGACGACCACCTGTCTGGACTAGAGACTATGTTATGTAGTATCTATAGTGTTTTTAGTGTAATATTTTATCAACAGTATAGTGCCTTGTTTCCTATTTGTTCCTGTGGTTGGAACAACAATGTTTATTGCAATTGAGAGAGTTTCTTATGAGAGGAGGGAATGTGGTGTTTAGATGTTGCTTGTAATTATTAGAACTGGAAGCACTGGCTGTTGGGAGTCTGAAAGGACAGGAAACAGGAAGGAAGGGGGAGGAGTTGAAGAGGCTGAGGGTGAGCTATTCAGGGTGCAGCAGCAGCTTGGAAAAGGGGTTTCCACTTTAAAAAATAAAATCCTG
The DNA here is from genome assembly GCF_965152235.1 of Eretmochelys imbricata. NCBI lineage: Eukaryota > Metazoa > Chordata > Testudines > Cheloniidae > Eretmochelys > Eretmochelys imbricata. The sequence goes on along the minus strand of NC_135575.1, from coordinate 40,770,477 downwards.
TTGAAGTTTGTTAGTACCTTGCCTGGCTACTACAACACTATTAGAGTGCTACAGGACAAAGCAACAGCAGGACTTAGCATATTTTTGTCTGTTGTTTTTAATTTCAATAGTTTCCTTTGTAAAAGTGTTTTTTTTTTCCTAACCAAATTTGTATTTCTAATTTTCTAATTTGGGGATTACTAGTTTCTTCTTATTCTCCTTACAAGGGAGAGACCTTGTATATTTAGATCAGTTCCACTCCACGAGTTTATGTAAAGTTTCCTTCCATATGCTTTTGTCCATGTCAAGGTCAATAGAGGACATCACTGGGAAAGAACATAAAATAAGTTGGCTGCCTTTTTGTTCTTTAATGGATTTGTGAGAGAAAAACGTGGCTCCTAGTAGAATAGATACTGCAAGTTGATAAAATATTTATTTAGATTATAAATTACATCAGCTTCATCCCAAGGGAATTGCATTAGCTAGAATACCTCAGCAAATAGCTTAGAAAGACATTTAATATCCTGTTCACGACATATAGGAAACTGTCTCCAAAATCATTTAGTATCATAAATCTGGAAACAGCCAAAAAATAAAGTCTACATATAACTCCCTACTTATGCAAATGGTACATCTGGTGCTTTTTGAGGTAGAGCCAATGACTATTTCTGAGTAGGCTAAGACACCCACAATGAACTGATGGTGAAATCAATCAGAACCATATCCTGCTATATCTAAAATCTAAATAGATTTGTTCTAGTACATTAAGTGCCCCCTGCCTGTACAAGAGATGTCAAATTATCCTAAAACACATAACATTAAATATGCTTTCTGACTTGTCAATAATAGAATGTCATCATGACAAACATCTTCCTGTTAATGAACATTCAGATCAATATAACTACTGTTCCTCTTCTAATTTCCCCCTCCCTTGTATGCCTACAAGTTAAAAATAATCCTCTAAACAGCGAATTTATGGAGTGCTCAGACCATTTATTAAACATTCTATTGACTATTTGTTGTGGACAAGCTGGGCAAGTATGGAAATCGAGCAATTAAACTTTTCAGGAGATGTACCTTAATATATTGTAGTAAGCACCCCACACAAAATTGGGGTGCTGGCTTGTGATGAATGCCAGAAATCCAAGCTGGCTAAAGACAAACATTACTACTTGTTGTGCCCAAGATTTAATTCTTGATGGACTATAATGGAGAGCACGCCTGATTTTTTTCTTACATATCTGCTGAAGTCTTTATACCCAGACGTTCAGTAGGGCATTGAATTACAGTCCACAAGCCCAGCATTGTTCCATCGTCAAGCATCTAAAAGAAAACAATTATTCTTTTCAAAATGGAACTCATAATCTCTCCCTAATATGGCAATGAATCTATCATTTGCTAGGTTTAGCAAATTTAGAAGAAATTCCTTCATCTCTAAAGAAAACTAACATGAACGGACCATGAATCCTTCTTTAGAACAGATGGAGAAGAGTAATTTGGGGCCCTCCAATTGTTATCCACACTGATTCCTCATGTAAGTGCCGCTCATTGTGTCAATGGGACTTTGGGTGTAAGTGGTCACCACTATGAGAGAGGGCCACAATATCAGGGCCATGGTTACAGTATTATATTATCAGTTCCAGCTCTTGTTGGATCATCTTTGTCAGTGTTTTTAATCCCTTTTTGAAAGCTATCTTTTCCAATCTTAACTTTTTCATGCTTGCAACTTACTTCAGACTTGGGTTTAGCTATTAACCCATCATTCTAATTAGGTAATTCAGCATACACTGAGAGAAAACATTTATACCACCTCTGCTGTGGTGCAATAACAATTCAGACATTTCTCTTGTGATCTTCTGAAGATCCATCCTTTTAAAAATTCAGTACATATTTCAATAGACATCAAAGCTATGTAACTTACAAACACAGCACCTCCCAGTATTCCAGTAGGAACTGTGTCAGACAAGCAGCCAAACTGCAAGCATTAGGACAAAATTAATCTAGATAGTTATCTCTTTGAAAGTAGTCTGAAATCTCCCTAGCACATCAAATAATTGGCAACAGCAAGATGCAGTACACTGTTTTGGTGGTATGATAGAGTCGAGGTCTGTCCATAAATTCTCAAAGAACCAAACAAATTGGCCACTCCTTGACCACAACTGGCCAACTGATATCATCCCCAGCAACTGCTGTCAGTCCAAAGTTGTGGAAGGGTTGTCAGACTGTTTTGTTGTTTTGTTTTGTTTGTTTTCAAGGAAGCTAACAGCTTTATATTATAAATGAAAATATGGCCCATCTTGTTCTCCACCAGTGTGCTAATCTCCTACATTATTTTTTTTAACTCTCCAAGAGCAAAATCAAGTGATAGTACTTACCAAGAATTCAGTACAGAGTGAGACCAAACTAGTAAAATAGCTCTAATAGTCGCTGTCAATACTTTTCCACTGCTCTAGTAGTATCCTCTGTGGAGAATGTGCACAAATCGGAAATACAATGTCTTTTGAATCACATAAGAGGACATGAAAGAGAAAATGAATACCCGTTATTTAAATTAAGGCTCTTTAGCTGCAGATGTTGACTTGACATATCTCCTGAGCATTTATGTACTTATTTGTATTAAGTAGCACCTAGAAGTCCCAACTGTAGGCTCTTTAGCTGCAGATGTTGACTTGACATATCTCCTGAGCATTTATGTACTTATTTGTATTAAGTAGCACCTAGAAGTCCCAACTGTGGCTTGGACACATTGTGTTAGCGCTCTACAAACAGAAAATCAGAGACAGGGTTTCAATCCAAATAAACAAGCCAAGAGCAAGAGAAAGGAAGTATGATCTCATTTTCACAGATGGGAAACTGAGGCAGAGACAGTCAGCAGCTTGCCCAAAGTCATACAGGAAGTCTGTGACACAGCCTGGAATTAAACTTTATCTCTTGTGTCTCACTCCAGTGCCTAAATCACATCAACCTCCTTCTCTAGATCATTTTCTAATATAACCAAAACAATTGACAATGTCGGATCCAGTATTCCCATGTATTATTAACATAACTGCTCCAGTGCATCAGGAACTGTTGATAAATTGTTCCAAATACAACATATACTTTTCATCCCCAACAGTAAGAGTCTCAAGTCCTGGCCAAGATGGACTCAGCAAATTCATCTAGGCATTACCCAGTTTAGACAGAGATCAGCTCCAATTTACAGATGACAGTCAGATGCCTGTTCTTACCTGTGGTCCATGTCGGTACTGCTATATCCATTAGATCCTCTAGCTCCATAAGAAATAATCTTTCCAATTTCTTTACAATCGTATCTTTGTCCCAATTATTTAAAAGCTTGTTGTCAATTATTATAAAGGCATTTTATTCACTCAGATAGTTAAAGTTAATCTAGCACTTGTCACCTTACAGAAATATGGGTGAGGGACCAAATTTTGCAACAACATGATTTACTGCTAATTTGACACTCCAGCAGCCCAGAACACAGTAATAAATATTTAAAAAAAATTTCCCTGAACTATATTTTGCCTTTTGATGATTTAGGATTAGGAGAGGCACAATTAAATCACAATGATTTTGTAAATTTTGTGGACTTGTGGCATCCTCGTGTTAAAAGGTAAGGTGTGGCTGGCAAAAATTGTCATTATCTGTAGTCAAGATAGTAGTAAGGCAACTTAAAATTTGTTTCTCTAAGAGCTAGTTATACCTTAATATAAGTAAACTCTTGCTTTCCATTATTGTGCGTTCTTAGAGACTGTGATCTTTAAATAAGCATTTTTTTTTAAATGAGAATTCCCTGTGCCATATCTTCAGCTGATATAAATTGGAATGGTTCCGCTGATTTCAATGGAGCTGTGCCAGTTTACACTACCTAAGGATTTGGTATCCTGTCCTCTTTCAGTGTCATCCATTTGTGAGTGACTCACCTGTGCAGAGCTTTGGATAATTTGAAACAGTTTGCGCGCTAGTCAGACATTGATCAGCGTAGTCAACAATGGTCCAGAAGATAAACTGAGTTAGCTTAGTGGAAATTAGTGACAGTTTTGATTTATGGGCCAGCATCTCCCCGGGTGTAAATTGGCAAAGCTATGCTATTTATACCATCTGAGGAGCTGACTGTATGTGTTTTTGTTTTTTTTAAAGGTTTTTAATGCCATGATTTGTGATCAGACTGGTCAGAAGTGCACCTTTTTGTCTGAAAATTGCCTACCCCTTGTAAAGCACATCCCTTTTTACTGCCATGTTTTAAAATTTAATTCTTGGTAACTTTTTATTATTAAAATGCGGTGGTTTTGTCAGTAGTTCTTGGTTGAAAGTGAAAAATCTGAGCCATATTTCTCATGATATGTTTCATACTTGGATTTTAAATGTATAAGTGATCTGAACTGATTAGTATCTTGGTTTGTTCATGGCTGCCCGAAAAGAGGCATACTATTTTTCAAAAGCCAGATGGTGGTACGTCTTGCATGTCTAGTAGACACAAAATTGTCTCCCTGTGGAAACATTTTTTGCAATCTCTTTTGGTTAGCCTCCATATAACTGATCCAATAACCTTGAATGCTTTTTTTTCTTTTCTTGCTCATAAGAGGGACAGTTTTCTCTTTGCAAGGTTCTTCCTGAAAGTGTTTGGCAGACCATAATAGAGCGGTAGTAACATCTCTCCTCATGTAGTTAGATATGACTGGAAAGCCAAAGTTTATTTCTTAAACGTGGCTCAAATACACAAATAGGAAAGTGTGTGTGTGTGTATATATGTGTATATGGGTATATATACTTATTAAAAGTATTAATTCATTAATTAATTAGGGATCTTGATCATTAGTTTGAAGCATTATTTATCTTATGATGTTTGATTTTGTCAAGGTTGCTTTTTTCATTTTGTTGTGACAGTTCTTTCTGGAATCAGGATTGTACAATCACCAAAGTGTCAACTTCACTGTCTACTTCATTTATCAATTTTTCAGGTCCACAGGGAGCTCATTCTCCTCTCAGGAGGGAGAAACCAAACAAGTTCAGGAAGGTTTGTACATGCTAATTTCAAAGGACTACAAAACAGACAGTATAGGAGATTTGCTGCTGCCCAATTGGATACCCTCTGATGGTACCAGAATGCTGCATTTTCTCATTCTCACCTGTATCATACCCAGATTCATTATTTCAGAATATTGACAGTGTATCATCACAAACACCAATTGGCTTACAGTGTGATATTCTGAGAACCACTTCCAGAAGTAGAGTACTTCTGAGGATGACATTGCAGCATCAGTACTCACAATGCATGTTGGTAAACAGAAATTCTGTGAGAACATGTGAGCACTCGCACGTTTCAAGTAGTTTCTAGCTATTATCTCTATTGTTAAGTTGCTAAGAAATCTCAGATCAGATGTATGCCATGTTCTGTTCTGTATAGGAAGGAGACCTCAGGTGTGTTCATTTGTCTTGTTAACTCAGTAAGAGAAAATTCCATGGGAGGCCCTAAATGATTAATTCAGTGGAGTAGGAAAAGGAAAGGATATTGGGTTTTGATGATGTTCCCTAATATGTATTATCATTGATTTTTGTGGACAGAGATTCAGAGCCGAAACTGTATCCTTTCCTTTGGGAATTGGGATTTTATTTTGTTTTGCAAGGCATTTCTAAGAGATAAAGGGCACTGCAGCATGAGAGAAGTCAGTTCAGTCACTGATTTTATTTGGATCTTCACTACTGTTTGTTCTGAATAATTGTAATGGACAAGGGAAATGAGATTTCACATAGCAACAAATATATACAAAAGAGAAGATAAGACAATTTGTATTGACAGGGTTGATATTTTTTGGATTAATCATGAAAGGCTTGACTTTTTGAGCTGCTGAACACTTATACTCTTATTGCTTCAGCACCTCTGAAAAAGATATCTCTAATCTGTATTTTTTTCTTGTAAAACTACGGGTTACAAAAAGACACTAAACCAACTTTTTAAACAAGCTCTAGAAGCACAAAATTTTTTTGGAAGCACAATTGAAGGGGCAGTTAATTGCTCTTATAAGATTGGTTGCTATTTGTATTTTTTGAAACAGATCACTTTATGGACAATACTATGAGTAGTTTATCATTGCCTATATGGGCTAGAGAAAAGGAAAAAAAACCATGGTCTTGGAATTTATGAATCTATGAAAAGTTTTACTAAGCGGTTTCAAATCTTTCAGAAGTTCCTAAACTTTGGCCAATAATAAAACAGTTGCCAGTGGTTTGCAGAGAGCTGCTGGTCCCATAAAGCTGACTCCTCCTTCTTTTTAGCTGCAAAATTGCATTAGAAGAAGCTGAAAATACATTAAATACTTTTCCTGATATTTTCCATGTAAACATGGGTGCTATTCAAATGCTATGGTAAGGGGAAGTGATCTACATGATTGTGGCTGGGAGAGGACTGCTCTTTGACCACTGATTCTGTTCAGATATGATCCATGCTATTGAAAAGAATTGAAAACCCCTTTTTTAGATAATTTGACATTCACCCATTCTCTTGCTTTCTCTCCCTTGACTAAGTTAGAAATGCAGATGGTCACAAGTGTTATGATACCTAAAACAAGGAATGTACAGATCACAAAAATTCACTCTTTCTTATAGTGAGACTATGTTGCTGTGTTGTTGTGAATTAGCTGTGTGTGAAAGACAAAGCTCCATTTGCTAAGGGCTATTAAAGACATGTGGTTGAAGGGGTCATCACTACCGTACTGTGTAATTGAGCTCTGAAGTGACTGCACATAACAGTGGATCTTAATTATTCTGTCCTTTTTCAACAAGATATTGATTTATTATTTACAGCTAATTGGATACTTATTGACTGTGGTTGGACAAGAGCTTTAAACAACTTTATTTTTAGTAGAAAGTGGAGAAAAAGCAATCTTAACTAATCAGCTTCCTGATAAACATTAATATACTGAGCAGCTGTGTCAACTGTATTGTGTGAAACATTTAAATAAAGTCCCTTCTAGCAGTCCAGACTTTACCACTTTTTCACCTGGTAAATGTTGTCAAAAGTATTTTTCATGCCAGGTTATCCGATTATTTTATCCTGGTCAGAATAATCATTTAATCTTTGCTTAATTTCATAGTAGAGTCCATAGAGCGATGCTCAAATTGAGGATTTAAGAGAACCTAATGGACATTTGTCACAAAAGGGTAGATTTTGCATCTGAAAGGTCTGAGAGATCAAAAACTGCCTCTGTGGCCAGACATGGATGGAGATACCTGTGAAAACATTGCTTGTTACCTATGTTCTGCATTTATAAGCATTCTAAGAACGCTCCCTCTGTTCAGAACTCAGGAGACATTTTGTTCTGAGAACTTCAGCAGCCTATAACTAAAGAGGCACCTGCATGATGGCAGTCTCTCTTGGCAGCATTGCTAATATTCAGTTTTGCTTTCGTCTTTTAATCACAGATGATTTTAGACTCAAAGTACAGGTTTTGCTTCCTGTATAGGGAGACATAATGGTATCCTTGCAGTTTTCTTTGGGATACTCTTCGGGTCAAAATCAGAATTATAGTAATCAGGTACAACTCCATTATCTTTAATGTAATATTGCCCACTTACAATGTTGTGTTTTGTCCATAACTAAATAATTTAAAAAGTGAAATGTATTGATTAAAATCATCTAATTAATATTAACAGAATTATTACATAAACTCTGGAGGGTGAGAATAGTTATTTGATAGGAAAACCACCTTTGATACAGTTCTAACAGATTTATCTACCATTCAATTACAAGTCATTGGACCTCTGTTTGTCTTCACCAAAAGGCTAGGTGTAACATTTTCAAAAGTGCTTAAGTGAATGAGGAGCCTAAGGCTATGTCTACACTGTGCACCTTACAGCAGCATAGCTGGTCGAGAGAGCTCTCCTGTCAACAAAATAAAACCACCCGCGATGAGGAGCAGCAGCTTTGTCAGCGGGAGAACGTCTCCCACTGGTAAAGTGCTGTCTACACCGGCGCTTTTGATCGGTAAAACATTTGTCGGTCGGGGGGTGGGGTTTTTTCCCACAAAAAATCAGTGGGACTTAAGCTCCTAAATTACTTAGGAGTGTTTGAAAATTTGATCCCAGGGTATTACCTTCCAGATGGCCCTGGGCATGGATTACCCCCAGTACCTAATAAGTCTGATACTACTAATACCTGTAACAAATTACTTTAATAGAATAACCTCAAGGAAAATGAAGGTTTTTAGAACAGATTGTTTAGTTATTTGACTTGATGTACTAGAGTAGTATTTTATGAGATCAAAATGGTTCTTTTGCATTAATTTAATAACTAAAAAATTGTAGTCCACTATCCTACGACTTATATCACAAACTAAATAAAATAGAGGAAATTTAAAAAGTGGTAATGTGTCTTTGGTAATGTAGATTTACATTAATCTAATATATATTTATACATACTGTCATAAATATAAAGGGAAGGGTAAACCCCTTTAAAATCCCTCCTGGCCAGAGGAAAAATCCTCTCACCTATAAAGGGTTAAGAAGCTAAAGGTAACCTCGCTGGCACCTGACCAAACTGACCAATGAGGAGACAAGATACTTTCAAAAGCTGGGAGGAGGGAGAAAAACAAAGGGTCCGTGTCTGTCTGTGTGATGCTTTTGCCGGGGACAGAACAGGAATGGAGTCTTAGAACTTAGTAAGTAATCTAGCTAGGTATGTGTTAGATTATGATTTCTTTAAATGGCTGAGAAAATAGCTGTGCTGAATAGAATGAATATTCCTGTCTGTGTGTCTTTTTTGTAATTTAAGGTTTTGCCTAGAGGGATTCTCTATGTTTTGAATCTAATTACCCTGTAAGGTATGTACCATCCTGATTTTACAGAGGTGATTCCTTTTTACTTCTATTAAAAGTCTTCTTGTAAGAAAACTGAATGCTTTTATTGTTCTAAGATCCAAGGGTTTGGGTCTGTGGTCACCTATGCAAATTGATGAGGATTTTTACCAAACCTTCCCCAGGAAGTGGGGTGCAAGGGTTGGGAGGATTTAGGGGGGAAAGACGTGTCCAAACTATGTTTTTTCAGGAACCCAGATAAAGTTTGTTGGTGGCAGTGGAAGTCCAAGGGCAAAGGGTAAAATAGTTTGTACCTTGGGGAAGTTTTAACATAAGCTGGTAAAAGTAAGCTTAGGAGGTTTTCATGTAGGTCCCCACATCTGTACCCTAGAGTTCAGAGTGGAGAAGGAACCTTGACACATACTAACAAATAGCTAAAAGTAAGCAAAGGTCAATGGCCTGATTCTGCTTCCATACAGGTATGCTCTAACTTATCTAAAACTTGTTGGGTTAAAAGCAGGAATTGTCCTGTAAATCTAAGCCCTTGTTATGAAGGAGATCAGACTACATCATTATCCAGGTCTCTTCTAGCTCTAATCTATGAAAATTTCCATGAAGTTTTGACATTAACTTCAAAGGGATCAGCACTGGGCCCTATATTAAATACATAATAAATAATTTAATTTAAAATGTTCAGTCTTTTCAGATGAGCTTTGCACCAGATCTTTAGGTCACATGACCTTGATTTTTAAACTTCCAGCATATGATGTCCACGAAATCATGAATTTATGTTGTTAAACTATTGGGCCTACAAATTAGCTTGAATTATGCGCAATTGTTCATAGGAAAAGATACAAAAGGGAGGCCGAATAACACAATTTACCTAAGCAAAAATGCCAAGTTGATACAATTCAAGAACTGAGTTGAAATTATGCTTTTTAAAAACAGGAGATGCAGAGCCAGAATTTAATGAGCCAAAACTGGTTTGTTGGATATTAGGCCTAATTGCTGGACAAAATAATGAGGAGGATAGATTATTCTACCCATCACTCCCTTTTTGGATCCTTTAAAAGAAAAAAGATTTTGTGGAGAAAGGAGAAAAGAAGAAAACGAAGAACAAATGAGAATAACAGACAGAGGCTATCGGAGTGAGCTTCCCGATCCTAACTACCTCAGTTTCCTGGGACCTTGGGCCTTCATTACCCTGATCTGGAGAGTAGTCCTGATGAGCCAGAAAGAGAGTGCCCCAGATGACATTGCCACCCCTACCAGCTTCAGCTGATTCCCAAACACCCTTTGGGCTGACAATTATTACCCTCTGTGGTACCATGTAAGAGACTGTCAAATTAGGGGTTTATTTCCTTCTAAAACTCTTTCCAGCTAAAGGGAATAAAAAATGTTGTTAAAATGAAAGCCTTATTATTTTACATTTCAAATGTTTTAACAGTTTTTCTTTCTCTTCTTGGTTTTTAATCAATGGTTAAATGGCTCTTTAGTGATGTATTTGCCATGTTACTAACCAGGCTGAGGTATCTGTATACCAAACTCCAAAACTTGTTTAAACACTGTTTAATGTTAGATGGTGACTGGGTTATTATGTTAACAGCTTTAGCCCATGTATTCCATCTAAATTGATACAACATTGACCATGTAGCCACTTAGATATGCAAAAGCTTGATTTTGCTCATGAACTAGTGATTATGGTATGTATGTGAACAATTGTGTTCATCCAGCTAAAGGTGGCTGAAACATGGATTTTCCAGTTTGTGGGAAATTTCAAATTTTGGCAGGGCTCTCCTGGAAGCCTGGAATTCTCAACCCTGGGGCAGTCCTGGAAGCCCAGTTCCACAGAAGCCCACCAGATGAGATGGCAGGAAAGCAAACAGGTTTCCAGTGGAACTCTACCTGTGGTTCATTGAAAGTTCATCAAATCTGATCTGTTTCTGTGAAACATTTTGCATTCGACAAATCGGCATTTTCCAATGGAAACCCTGTTTCATCAGAAAATTCCTGATCAACTCTACACCTGACTTTGAAAATCTGGATTTGAGACACTTTAAAGGGGCCTGGTCTTTAGGACAGGTGTGTATCACTTTCTGACAACCAGGTCCCAAGTAGGGAACCCAAATCCTAATACAGCTGACCTTTACTTGTCACTTTTGAAGATCTTGGCCACAATTGTTCAACTGACTATTCAGCCATGCCCCTCACTCCTCCACACCACTTGTTTTATTAAGTTCTCACTTCCTTTAGAAAGCAAATGTTTCCAGTGCCAATTAGTGAAATCAAAGATATAGATCTTGGAATATATTATTCTTTGTTTCTGTGTTTTAGTTTGTCTGCTGAAGTTACTATAAAGAAAAATAGCTTTCTGCAAGCAGTTAATTATGATTGTTTCCTCAGGATAAGAATATTTCTGAATTAATGATCTGACTTTTTTTTTATGCTGTTCTAAAGGCTTTTCTCTTCTGTGTGTTGGTGAACCTAGAAATGTGAAGTAGAAATATTTTGAAATAATCCATATCACTGCTGACCTTTCTCCAAATTTTAATGGAAAGTAGGAGGAGGCACAGTGCCCTATATATTAAACAGGTATGAGCAAATGATTTCAGACACAACCTTTACTAAGAACACAAATGTCAGAACTCAGAACATTAAATATTTGCCCCACTTTGAACTTAACTGAGACTTGGACCCTGATCCCATGACTACTGCAGTCAATGGAAGACTTTTGCTCACTTCAAAGGATCAGATACTTGGCCCTAAATGAGAAGTACCCTAATTCTAAGAGACAAAAACATGCAGTGTTTTATTTCCTACCTAGCTAAAACCAGGAAATTCTAGTGAGAGCCTGACTTTAAAATACTTCTGGACTAAAGAGATATAAACAAAACTATTAGAAAAGGGAAGCTTACTGAGAAATTATCTGAACCTTTTGAGGTTTTTTGCCCATCACTAATGAAACAAATTGACTGATGTGTATATACCCCATAATTTGTACACAAAGCTATTCAGCAGTTAGTCCCTTGTGGATTTTGCACATTGGATTGTATATTAACTTACCTTTATGCAGCTTCTAGTTTCTTATCACTCCTTTGCAGTCAGCATGTATACACCAAAAGTAATCAAGGCTGTGCTTAAAAGCACTGCCTTCCTAATTGTCCATTACACTTAAAAAAATTGTTATTATGACTAGGTTACCTCTCTGCCACATGAATATATATTCACAGTAATATGCATCTCACTTGCACTTTTGTTTGACAAGCTCTGGGCATTGTGAAATGCTACTGATAGAATACTAAAAATAGATATTCCTGTGTTATATGCCTGATGATGCAGAAGGAAAAAAAAACAGTTATCTGTATGCATATCCACTAAATCTTGAAGTAGAGGCTCAAAGGAAACAATAAGAACTCTATTGATTTTCTTTAATGTCATGCTATGTTCTATTAACTGCCAAGATCAGAAATGGAAGCCATCTATTGGCATTGAGCAGACTAAAATAAATCCCTTACAATGCTTCAGGAGGATTTGCTTGCAGAGTGAACATATGGTTATAGGTTTGATGTGTTGACTTGTATGTCTATATTATTCTTCCAACAGATTATTCCTGTTTCAGCAGTAACAACAATTAATCAAAGGTATGACAGACATAGGGTTTGAGAATAATATGAGTTATCACCAGGCAGATGGTTCACAACAGTAACTAAACTTAGTAAGGTTCTTCTTTCAGAAATAGCCATTTTAGCAGATGTTTCCAAAGAAGTGAGGGAGGGAAAAACAGAATTCACTGTTGAAAAGTGTGACCAAAATGAACTACTTAGTGACTGTAAGAATGTTATATATTGAGAAAAAGTCCTTATACATCAATGAAGCTAAACTGTGAAGGTCTTACCTGGCTTTTGCATAACAACCACCAGAATGACAGAAATTTTGTCTGAAAACCTGAACTGTAGGAATGATGAGCGCATGCTACAATATTCTGAAGTGCTAATTGATAGGTAGGCTTTCTTATGCCAGCAAAGGAAGCTACTGCTTCTTCAACTGTTTAGCTAACAAGTGGCTCAGAAGCAAAATTTTTATGATACATTCTATTGTCAGGATTAAAAAAAAGTTCAAAGTTATTTCTATATATGTGTAATTTTATTTATATTGAGGCTAAAACATAATTCTCTTTACAGCAGGGCCATAGTTTGTTTTCTCAGTCTGCAAGATGAGACATAGTAAGAACAATGTGTTCTTTCCACAGAAAAGAGACTTGTATAGGTATGGTACATGTGATAGTCTCTTTAGTAAAACTATTTCCCCATGTTTATCCCACCCCACTTTTCCTCAGATGTTCTTGTCAACTGCTGGAAATGGCCCACATTGATTATCACTACAAAAGGTGCCCCCCCACTGCTCTCCTGCTGGTGAGAGCTCACCTTAAGTGATCACTCTGGTTACAGTGTGTATGGCACCCATTGTTTCATGTTCTCTATGTATATAAATCTCCCCACTGTATTTTCCACTGAATACATCCGATGAAGTGAGCTGTAGCTCACGAAAGCTTATGCTTAAATAAATTTGTTAGTCTCCAAGGTGCCACAAGTCCTCCTGTTCTTTAGTCACTCAAACTCTTCTCTTATCTGTGATTTTCTGGCTTGTACTGTGCTTCAGGCTCACTGCAAACAAAGCACCTATGGAGACTGAGCTTCACTGAGCTGGGCTGTTGGCTCTGAACCCTGTTATGGCTAAAACATACACACATAAATCTATCTTCATTACCTGTCCTTCTGATAGAGTATAGTAAACACCATCCCAAAATCTCATAGACCACCTATTAATAAGCTTTGTTGTAATTAGAGAAAGGCAGAGAAAATTGTATCATAACAAAAATTTTAAAAGTCTTTGACATTGTATCTAGCCTAAAACTGGGTATCGGACAGATAGCAATTATAATGAATTCAGCCAATATTCATTTATATCATAGGGGTCTAATTTTGGGGCCATATGTCATCAGAAGCTTTCATGGATCTTTTACCTGTGCCCCTACTCCATCGACTCATTTGATGTGGCCAGGTGTCAATATGTTTATTACCCACTGGGGCATGAAATTACTTGTAACATTTTCATAGAAAGATTGGTTATGTGTTAGACCTCCCTTCTCTGGCTCCAAATCCCTTGTACGTTCTACTTTTATTCTCTATTGCATGGACCTATTCAGAGCTATGTGATAATATCAAGGGAGACCTGTACAATTCTCTGACACTCCCACACAGTGACTTCTTCATTGTTGCTAAAGCCCATGAACATGTAAATCTTCCTCATCCTAGCCTGACACATGAATCTTGCAAACCAGGTTAAGGTTCTTTTTTTCCTACCTTTCCTAGTTGAGGACCTTTTAGAATGCTAATTAAACTTTCATTGTATTGGCTTTAAGTGTTAACCCTGAAGCAATTTATCAGGATCTCTCACGTAGTTGTAATTTGAAAACAAAACAACATAATTCTTAGTGCCAATTTATCAATAAGTCCAATCAATATCAAATATGATTAGTCATACGTGCATTATTCTGTGGAATTTACAGTAACACAGTGACAGAGTGTTAAGGCCTGACAGGTGGGTTAGCATTCTGAGCACTGTAACATCAATTAGTTTCTCCAGTGATGCCTGATTGAGTAATTTAGCTAATCAGAAGAAGAGGCTGGGGAGGAAGGAACTAATTAGCCCTCAAATGGCTAACCTGATAAAAGCCCGGAAGAAAATATGAAAAAGGGAGGATAGAGCTAGCTGAGCTAGACTGAAAAAGCTCCCAAGATAGTGCAATTGCTTTTCCTCGTAGAGCCCTGGTAAAGAGGGGCTGAAACACATACAGATTAAAACCTGTAATGTTGAACCGTACTGGTGTTGATGAAAAGGTTTGGAACAAAATACAGGCTGAACACTAAAATAAAGCGGGTCTGGGCAGTTTCTGGGGCACTAGTGAACTGGGACTGAGCATTACCCCATTACCAATATTATATTATACAACAGTCTTCACCTCCTTTTTATCTATGTATTTTGTATTAGGACAACAACTATTGAGTTGAATAGATCCAGTCTCAGATTAATTGTAAATAAATGAATATACTCCCATCCCAGATTATTGGCTTATATCTAGAGGGAAACCTAAAGGATGAATGAGTCAAGTTGTTTCCCAATGTTTTTCTTTTGTGTTTGATCTATTGTTCATCACTTTTATATTGGCAACTCAAGTACGATAAATTGCAGAATAATAAAATACTGAGTCCTTATGTAGCAATTTACATCGTCAAAGTTCCGCACAAATATCGAACCATCATAAAGGATGGTGACAACAAAAGGCTGAGATTTTATCAGGCCTATTTTATGGTTTATTAGTCCTAATTTTCAAATCATCTGTGCAAATGTTAAAATAACTGACAAACATTTCCTTTACTAGAGGGGGAATTGGTAGCAAAACCTTTATTTGGGTTGTGTAATACTTTTCCACTGTAAAAGATTCTTGTGATGATAATGGTAGTGCTTTTTTGAGCAGCACTGATATCTTTATAATTTGCAGCAGACCTTAGAAATTCATGAGTGGAAAGCCCATGTGCTACAGAAGTGTGGGGTGGGTTTTTTTTGTTTGTTTGTTTGTTTTGTTTTGTTTTTTTTGGGGGGGGGAGGGGTTGCCCCATGAAATTCCATTGCAGGTTTTTCTGAGACATAAATGGTTGAAAATTGCCATTTCCTTTCTCTAAAGTGCGTTCCACGGAAAAATTTTCACAGGCTGTGAAACCTGAAACTTCTGAAGAGCTGGGCCAATGCTGCAGCTGCCCCCGGCACAACAGCAACACACACTGTGCCTGGAATGCCTAGCAGCTGCCAGAGCAGTTGGAGTGGGAGGGGTGGGGGAGAAGGAGAGGCTCATGGCAGGCCTCGGTGCCCCATCATTCCTTTGGTGTCACACTGGGAAAGAAATGGACTAGGTTCACCCCCTGCTAATGATGCCTGATGTTTGGAGGTTGTTACCTAAGAAGTAAATTTGTGTTTTCATGTTTTTTTCCTTCCCCCTCCCTTAAAATAAACAAAACAAATTCCCCCTCCCCACGGAGGAAGTTACAGTCAGAAAAAAAAACAACAAAAACCTACACAACTTAAGTTAAAAGGATGTTGTTTATGTTACAAGTCCAGCACGCCAGAATTGAGCTTAACCTTGAAACTTTAATTCAGTCCCCTTGCAATGCATTATCATTCAAGCTCAGCAGAAAATGGCTTTTTGTCCTGCAAAAACTTTTAAGATTTCATAATATTTCCCATTCCACACTGGGGCAAAACTAAAACCTCTCAAAACTTTTCATGAAAAACGAGAGAGCGCAAGCCCTCTGCTCCCAACCCCAGAATAGCCTGGTGATTAGAACTTTGAGTCGGAATGTGGGAGATTAGGTTGAAGTCCCTACTCTGAATCAGTCAAATGGCACAATAAATACTTTGCGGTGGATTATTTGCCTCTGTCTGCTTACTTCTGTGCTGCTCAGATCCTTTGCTGGGGCTTCTGTTGACATGGGGGAGTCTCCAGTGAATGTAAAGCTAGTGCAGCCAGCTCTTCTTCTTCCCACCTGCATCCCCTGGCTCAGAGGGCATGTCAGAGGTGGGGAAGGTGACCTGCACTATGCTTCTTGAGTGTTGTATGGACCTTTGGGGACAGTTGTCTCAAGTTAGAGCAGCCCTAATGCTAACCTCATCCCTTTGGCTGGCTCCCTTTTTAAAATCTGATGTGGACCAATTGGAATACAATCTAGTCTTCAAAGAAAGAAATAGGATAGTCCAATCAATCAGTGTACAAATTTTTACTTCAGGTGTCAACTTGTCATAAACTAGAATGCCTCTTTTATGGTTAACCAAATATTAAAGCAACTCTACACTTGTTAGCGTTCAACTCATTAAAACAAGTTTCTTTCTGTAGCCTGCGAGACTGGCAAGTTCATGTAAAGCTTGAAAGCACCTGGAAAGAAAGACTGGTGTACTGCAGAGAGGAAGGATGCGTTAGTGATTCGGCTGTTAGCTTGGGACTTGGTCAATCCAAGTGTGTAACTTTGGGCAAGTCACTTAGCTCTAGATCCACAAACATATTAGGGCTCCCAATTGCCAATGACAGTTGGGATTGTAAATACCTTTGTGGATCTGGGCCTTAGTCTCTCTGTGCATGTGTAAAATGGGAATAATGGTCCTGGAGTGTTCTGAGGATAAATACATAAAAGATTGTGAGGCGCTCACAGCAGTGGAGCTATGAAAGTACCTTCGATATTATCTTAAAAATTTCAAGCCTATAATTATTAGTCCTGCCTGCCTTCTTTCACCTATCCAGTATTGTTAACCCCAAATGATCAAAAAGCATGATTCAGATCTCCAGAATCTGTGAGATTTGCCATGAAAATCACAAAATTAAATTAAACAAAACAAAAATTGAAGTTCTTTTAATTTGTTTTCTGTTTTTTTGAGCCTCTGGAGTACCACAGTCACATTTTTCAAGTTTTTCTGCATAACCATGATGAGATAGAATTTACCTTTTTTCTTCAGTAAAATCTGAGATTGTCACATAATCATTCCCCCTTCTCCCCTGCAAGAACTGGGGTTTTAAGAAAAACACCAAATATTGCAAACTTCACGATAAAATAGTGAGTGTTGACAACACTGCGCATCTTTTCACTTCATATAAATACAATTTCCTGGGAAAGAAAAGCTATGCTGAACTAATATAATGTATTCAAGACTCAGCACTCTTTACCATTTATTGATTCATTTCTAAGTAGCTAGGGTTAAACCTGTTATTGAAATACAAGTGCCAATTATACATTTAACGTGGTACACTTGAATTATTAAAAACTTGTAACTATCTGGAAATTATTTAAATTAGGCTTAATCAAGTCATCACTTGGGTTAAAAAAATAAAATAATTAAAAGCCCATTTTACAAGTGAAATCTGGTTGTAGATAAATTTTCTAGCTCAGCTTGATAGGTTTGACCAGTGGGTCTCTTGAGATAGAAACTTCAGCTGAGGGTATTTTTATTTCAAGGCTTTATTACAGAGTCTTGTTCTGATATTATTGTGGTCTTCCCTTAGAGACAAAACAAAGTACTAATCTGTGATAAGTCTCTTCTCAGTGGCCAGCTGTCCGATCCATTAGCCCTTCTGTCCAGCTGTGTTTGACCTGTGGGAAGCAATTTGTTGAAGGCACCATGCTGTTTACACTGAGTTTTATTGGGCAGTCCTTTTGGTTCACTTTTTAAAAGCTGATGTGAATATAATCCATGCTTCAAACAAACAATGCAGGTCCTCCACCCAGTGAACAAGTTTTGTTTCAGATTTCACCTTTTCATAAACCAAAGTGTCTCTTTTGAGGTTTTATATTGATAACTGTACATTGCTACTGTGGGTTTTGTTCCTAGATGCCAAGATTCATAAATCTGCAATGTAAATAACTTAGAATGTCCCAGTTTTTGCTTGGGGGATTTCAACACTGTAAGCTACCAAACAACCTCTTCTCTGGGATTTCCCTTTTTCTACCTTCAGTTCTTCGGTCAGCAAAGCTTGTGCAGGGCCCTTCTTTTCAGTGTGCTGGAACATCATTGACTGACATAAAACAGCTCTGTTATGTTTTTTGTTTGATTTTTTTCTGATAATGCAGTGTCTTTGCAAACCCCACCTTTATATTTTCTTGTTTTCATCAAATCGTTCTACTTTCTTTACTATTATAGAGTTGTTTAGCAAAACCCATAAACTGCAATACAAGTGACTTGAATAATTTGTTTTCCAGAAGTCGTAGCTTTGTTTAACCATTAGTATGAAACAGCGGTGTAGAATCTTTTATATCACTACCAGAAGATTTTCTTATTTATGTGCTGTAATTGCTTATGTGTACTTCTAATCTAGCAGCTAACCATTCTGTGTGACCATTTGCTTCATTATGACACATTTTTGTTTGGGTTTACATTGAAGACTTGCACTTTCCTTTGGCTGTTCAACATATTAACATAGGTCTTGATCATGCAGTTCACTGTGTGGGGCACTTGTACTAGATTAAGGCCTTCATTTCTCTCTTCACCCCCCTCCTCATCCCATAGACATAACATCAATACCTTTATTTGTTATTTTTAAGTATGTTCATTAATCAACCTTCTTAAAATTAAAATATAAGAATGTTATCACAACATGTTGTGGTTATGGGCTCCTAGTAACAGAACTTACTCTTACCATTATTACCAACAGGAGAGTGGGTTTGTGGGGGTGGGTGGGGAGAAAACCTGGATTTGTGCTGAAAATGGCCCACCTTGATTATCATACACATTGTAAGGAGAGTGATCACTTTAGATAAGCTATTACCAGCAGGAGAGTGGGGTGGGGGGAGAGAAAACCTTTTGTAGTGGTAAACACCCATTCTTTCATGGTTTGTATGTATAAGAACATCTTCTGTGTTTTCCACAGTATGCATCCGATGAAGTGAGCTGTAGCTCACGAAAGCTTATGCTCAAATAAATTGGTTAGTCTCTAAGGTGCCACAAGTACTCCTTTTCTTTTTGTGAATACAGACTAACATGGCAGTTACTCTGAAACCTGTCATTATGCAAGGCACTGCATTTAGCCATATGGAGTGGAAATCTATCAACTGCATGAAAAAACTTGTACAGATACAGACAGACATCATCATCTTCCTTTCCAAAGGCAAACAGATGGAGATCATACCAAAAGGACTGAAGGTAAAAAATCCATTACAATCTACATACCACACAGACTATGCTGACAGTTTGTGCCACAGGCTCTCAAAGAAACTGCGGAACCACCTGATCAACATCCTCTACAGCAAACAGGGAAAGATAAAGAATGAGCTCTCAAAAATGGATACTCTCATAAAAAAACAACCTTCCACACAAACTTCCTCGTGGCTGGACTTTACTAAAACTAGACAAGCCATTTACAACACACACTTTGCTTCTCAACAAAAGAAAAAGGACACTAAACTTTCTAAACTACTACATGCCACAAGGGGCCACAGCAATGGTTCCCTCAACCCACCCAGCAATATTGTTAACCTATCCAACTATACTCTGAGCCCAGCAGAAGCAGCTGTCCTATCTCGGGGCCTCTTCTTTTGCCCCTCCACCCCCACGAACATGATACAGTTCTGTGATGACCTAGAATCCTATTTTTGATGTCTCCGACTCAAGGAATATTTCCAACATACCTCTGAACAACATACTAATCCATGGAGACCTCCCTACCAACACTACAAAAAGAAGGATTCTAGGTGGACTCCTTCTGAAGGTCGAGACAACAGCCTGGACTTCTACATACGCTGTTGTGCACGGGCTGAAATTGTGGAAAAGCAGCATCACTTGCCCCACAACCTCAGCCGTGCAGAACACAATGCCATCCACAGCCTCAGAAACAACTCTGACATCATAATCAAAAAGGCTGACAAAGGAGGTGCTGTTGTCATGAATAGGTCGGAATATGAACAAGAGGCTGCTCGGCAGCTCTCCAACACCACTTTCTACAAGCCATTACCCTCTGATCCCACTGAGAGTTACCAAAAGAAACTACAGCATTTGCTCAAGAAACTCCCTGAAAAAGCACAAGATCAAATATGCACAGACACACCCCTGGAACCTTGAGCTGGGATATTCTATCTACTACCCAAGATCCATAAACCTGGAAATCCTGGGCGCCCCATTATCTCAGGCATAGGCACCCTGACAGCAGGATTGTCTGGCTATGTAGACTCCCTCCTCAGGCCCTACGCTACCAGCACTCCCAGCTACCTTCGAGACACCACTGACTTCCTGAGGAAACTGCAATCCATTGGTGATCTTCCTGATAACACCATCCGGGCCACTATGGATGTTGAAGCCCTCTACACCAACATTCCACACAAAGATGGACTACAAGCCGTCAAGAACACTATCCCCGATAATGTCACGGCTAACCTGGTGGCTGAACTTTGTGACTTTGTCCTTACCCATAACTATTTTACATTTGGGGACAATGTATACCTTCAAATCAGCGGCACTGCTATGGGTACCCTCATGACCCCACAGTGTGCCAACATTTTTAAGGCTGATTTAGAACAACGCTTCCTCAGCTCTCGTCCCCTAACGCCCCTACTCTACTTGCGCTATATTGATGACATTTTCATCATCTGGACCCATGGAAAAGAAGCCCTTGAGGAATTCCACCATGATTTCAACAATTTCCATCCCACCACCAACCTCAGCCTGGTCCAGTCCACACAAGAGATCCACTTCCTGGACATTACAGTACTAATAAACGATGGTCACATAAACACCACCCTATACCAGAAATCTACTGACCGCTATTCCTACCTACATGCCTCCAGCTTTCACCCTGACCACACCACACAATCCATTGTCTACAGCCAAGCTCTGCGATACAACCGCATTTGCTCAGACAGAGACAAACACCTACAAGATCTCTATCAAGCATTCTTACAACTACAGTACCCACCTGTGGAAGTGAAGAAACAGATTGATAGAGCCAGATGAGTTCCCAGAAGTCACCTACTACAGGACAGGCCTAACAAAGAAAATAACAGAAGCCACTAGCAGTCACCTTCAGCCCCCAACTAAAACCCCTCCAACGCATTATCAAGGATCTACAACCTATCCTGAAGGATGACCCAACACTCTCACAAATCTTGGGAGACAGGCCAGTCCTTGCCTACAGACAGCCCCGCAACCTGAAGCAAATACTCACCAGCAACCACATACCACACAACAGAACCACTAACCCAGGAACCTATCCTTGCAACAAAGCCCGTTGCCAACTGTGCCCACATATCTATTCAGGGGACACCATCACAGGGCCTAATAACATCAGCCACACTATCAGAGGCTCGTTCACCTGCACATCCACCAATGTGATATATGCCATCATGTGCCAGCAATGCCCCTCTGCCATGTACATTGGTCAAACTGGACAGTCTCTACGTAAAAGAATAAATGGACACAAATCAGATGTCAAGAATTATAACATTCATAAACCAGTCGGAGAACACTTCAATCTCTCTGGTCACTCGATTTCTGATCTCAAAGTGACTATCCCTCAACAAAAAAACTTAGAAAACAGACTCCAATGAGAGACTGCTGAATTGGAATTAATTTGCAAATTGGATACAATTAACTTAGGCTTGAATAGAGACTGGGAGTGGCTAAGTCATTATGCAAGGTAACCTATTTCCCCTTGTTTTTTCCTACCTACACCGCCTCCCCCCCGCTCCCCCCTCCCGTTCCTTTGACGTTCTTGTTAAACCCTGGATTTGTGCTGGAAATGGCTCACCTTGATTATCATACACATTGTAAGGAGAATGATCACTTTTAGATAAGATATTACCAACAGGACAGTGGTTTGTGGCGGGCGGGGGGAGGGAGAAAACTTGGATTTGTGCTGGAAATGGCCCACCTTGATTATCATACACATTGTAAGAAGAGTGATCACTTAGATAAGCTATTACCAGCAGGAGAGTGGGGTGGGGGGAGAGAAAACCTTTTGTAGTGATAAACACCCATTTTTTCATGGTTTGTATGTATAAGAACATCTTCTGTGTTTTCCACAGTATGCATCCGATGAAGTGAGCTGTAGCTCACGAAAGCTTATGCTCAAATAAATTGGTTAGTCTCTAAGGTGCCACAAGTACTCCTTTTCTTTTTGCGAATACAGACTAACACGGCTGTTACTCTGAAACCTACTCTTACAGTGGCACTTGTCATTTCAAAGAGCCTGCATCTAGATTGTTTCAAATAACCTTAATACACTCTCAGTTCTGGAATTTTTAATCACTTTCTTTATAGAAGTCTGATGTAGTTATGAGATGTATTTTAAAAGGATTTTGAAGGATGCCAGAGCTTGAGATTGTGTAGTGTTATTCCGTTTAACAAGTGAATATACTTCTGAGGGCCTGTATAACCAGCACTGATATACAGATCATTATTTATTATTTGTAGCAGTTTTGTATGAGTGTCTGCATCACATACTGAAGCCTCTGGATTACAGTAAACTTTGAATCACACCACACCATCTTTACCTTAACCCTAAACTGCACCTGCCTGCCGTGCACAAGGACATCTTTGGAACCGTGGGATCTCTAAATCCTGATTCCCTCACCTATGGGCAGCAGAATGCATGTGAACCTCTGAAGTCTAAGTCCATTTGCACCCTAGTGGTAGGGCCTAGTTTACTATTAAAAATGTAATTGGCTACTTGATTTAAGCTTAAATCCCAACAAAACTGGCTGGAGATCATCCTGGTCACTGGATATCATTGGACTTCTAAGTTCAGAATGTGACACAGGATCTGTCCAAGGTTGGGACTCAGTTTTATTTCTGTAGTAATTGGGGTAAGGGATGAGTAAAGACCAGCCTTTCCCATGCAGTACATCTTGCTAGCATATACAGCTGTGTTTGGATCTACTAGTCATATTTGCATCATTTGCTGAGGGAGATCCCCACCCCCTTAGAATATTGAATACGAAAGGAATATGATGAGGGCAGCTAATAGGAATGAAAAATTGTATGGGGATCATCATTTTAAAATTGACCTTTTTGATTATCCCTCATTTCTTTTTGTATTCCCTGTTAGTTTTCTAATGCACAGAGAAAATTGTTCTATTCACATCTTTTATATATTCATAGAAACCTGTGTGTTTAAAATGCTTATTTTCTTAACTGAAGTGTGGTAAAATACTGATTAGATATACACTATAGAACCCTAGTCATTATTTTAGCATTCTGATGCTAACTTAATGCAGCATAATTCAAATTGTGTCAAACTGTTAAATATTATTCAGAACAGTTGTCTGACGAGTTTGACTATGCTTATTCATCAGTAGTTTACTACCACTACTTCCTTTGTCTGTAAGATAAAAGTTAGCATGAAGCCATGTTGTTGTAGACTATATCTTTCAGGGTGAATAAGGCATGCTGGTTTCTGTCACTTACTGATCCTGCTGTACCTTAGCTGTCAAATTCCAAGACTGAGATTAACAGAAACTTTAGAATTTGAGAGAACTCTTCATTAACAAGGTTTAGAGATGACAAACTGCCATCTCCTGTCCTCATCTACATTTCAAACAGCCCTTTCATTTTCAGCGGAAAGAGAAAGCTTTAGTTAATTTATATAGTGACTTTCCTATGTGATAAGTGGCTGTAAACTTCTACAACATAAGGGTATACAGATAGTTTCCTTCTACAGTTCATAGAACAAACACTACCATATCTTGTGCATATCATATGTCAGAAATATGACCTAAGCACTCTACAATAATATAAACCCTGTGGAACCCATTTTTCTAATGTTTATTAGCAATCCGTATAGCAATAAAGAGCCATGACTCTTCTCATGACTTGTTCAGACATGATTTGCACACCTCTACACACTACATGTGGTCTATTCTGTAGCAAGCATTAAAAAATGGCTACATGTTCCAATATACCTGTAAAATGTGGCCTTTTCCTCTACCCAGCTGAAAATATAGTTCAATTGAAAAATACTTGAGTTTTTGAGAGAAAAAAAAAGAAATATTTGAAGATTCTTTTGGATGAAGATCAATTTTCATTAAAAAAAACACTGGAAATGTCTCATTCTTATGCTTGTCATGTTCTGACAAATGCAAAGTACTCCTCTTAGGAAGGAACAATCAAATGCACACATACAAAATGGGAAATGACTGCCTAGGAAGGAGTACTGCAGAAAGGGATTTGGGGCGTCATAGAGGATCACAAGCTAAATTTGAGTGAATACTATAATGTTGCAAAAAAAGCAAACATCATTCTGAGATGTATTAGCAGGAGTGTTGAAAACAAAATCTCCCCACTGCATTTTCCACTGCATGCATCCGATGAAGTGAGCTGTAGCTCAAGAAAGCTTATGCTCAAATAAATTTGTTAGTCTCTAAGGTGCCACAAGTACTCCTTTTTCTCTGAAGATACAAGAAGTAATTCTCACAATCTATTCCACGCTGATTAGACCTCAACTGGAGTATTGTGTCCAGTTTTGGGTGCCACCTTTTAGAAAAGATGTGAACAAATTGGAGAAAGTTCAGAGAAGAACAACAAATATGATTAAAGATCTAGAAAATATGGTTTACGAGGATAGATTGAAAAAAAAAGGGCGGGGGACTGAACAGTTTTCAAGTGCATAAAAAGTTGTTACAATGAAAAGAGAAGTAAATTGTTTTTCTTAACTTCTGAGAATAGGACAAGAAGCAAGGGTGGTTTAGGTTGGACATTAAGAAAAACTTTCTGTGAGGTTGGTTAATCACTGGAATAAATTGTCTAGGGAGGTTGTCAAATCTCTATCATTGGACATTTTTAAGAGCAGGTTAGGCAATCACCTGTCAGGGATGGTCTAGATAATACTTAGTCGTGCCATGAGTGCAGGGGACCAGACTAGATGACCTCTCAAGATCCCTTCCAGTCCTACAATTGTATAATTCTATGTGACCCCTTCTTACCTGATTCCTCTGCACATAATTCCCTGCTGCTTGGCTCTCTTCCACCCTGCTCTCCCAAATCTTGTTAATTTCTTCCCTGGATATTTCTCTCCTTCTGGTGGCTGGCAGCTCCAGTTTCACTGGACCCCAAGGACAGTTTCTTCCCCCCCCCCCCCTTTTTTTTTTTTTTTTGGAAGCAGATTATCCTAGGCTGGCAACTCTGTGTAGAAGCAGTTCGGGATAACCATATTTTCAACCTCAAGGATTCCAAACCCATGACTCAGGTGCCAAAAAAATATGAAATTGGCCGAAAAAACATGAAGTTTTGTCTGCCTATTTGTTTAAATGTTGGTTTCCTTTTTATTCCTTTTTTGCCTTCTGATGTTTGATTAATTGGGGTTCATACTTTTAAGCTTGTCTCTGCAATGGTAAAAGCTAGAAACTTGCTTCATGTTATTATCTTTACAAATGAAAGCTGAGTTTCTTACCCAGTTGCTGATCTCACGGATGGGGACTTTGAACAAAAATAATACAAAGTATCTTGAGATACTCAATACAATTGTGAATACTCTCTCCTTTAGCATGATCTGTGCTTTAAGAGCCATAATTTGATTTAAAGAGAGTAATAATCAGCTGTGCAGATATTGTCTTCTGGAAAACACAAGAGGCTTTAATGCTGATCCTGCATAGATTCCAGCAATGTGACAATGAATGGTTTCCAAAGTGCACAAGCTGCCTTTGGAAGAGGTTCTCAAACTGCAAATGTGGGATTTCTTTGTTGTATTTTTTTAATCTAATGAAGAAAAATCAACACAGCAGGTAATGGGTAGCATATGTTTGTAAAGCACAAGGCATATCTATAGGGAGTGCAACAATACATGTTTAAACAACTGCCCATTCCCAAATTTATTTCAGTCATAAAAATTAAGCTCCCCCACTTCCCCCAGCATTGCCATTTCCCAAACAGTGGAAGTTTAAGGCTACCAAAAAAGGATGTGTGTGTGAAAATTGGCTATTTTTAAAATGTGATTACAGAACTTAGCTTTCCATTTCTACTAAGCATTTAAACCTTGATTGCTTTAGAATTGCCATGCCCCTGCTCTTAACACAGGTCTTGAAGCTGAAAACACCTCTTTTTTGCTAGGCCAAATCATATTTACAGTGTATCTGTTTAGTAATGTTCTCATCTGATGAGAATGTTATTGCCTGCTGTGTTGATTTTTTTTTCTTCATTAGATTAAAAAAATACAACAAAGAAATCCCACATTTGCAGTTTCAGAACCTCTTCCTGCTGCAGTTTGTGCACTTTGGAAACCATTCATTGTCACATTGCTGGAATTTATGTAGGATCAGCATTAAAGCCACTTGTGTTTTCCAGTGGACAGTGTCTGCACAGCTGATTAGTACTCTCTCTGAATCAAATTGTGGCTCTTAAAAGACACATCGTACTAGAAGAGATAGGGGGAGGTTTGCAGTGGAAAATCCTATGTGTAAGATGGGCTGATTTTATCCTGAATTATTCTTGAGATCTCTTGATTATGCTATGTATTAGGAGACAATTGGACAATTGGACAATTCTCAAAAGTTTTTGAAAATTCAATCTAGTGCAGATGAACCTTCCAAATTTTGGATGCTCTCTAGACCTAGAACCCTGGGAGGGCTACAAAAAAAAAAAAAAAGAAAGAAAAAAAGACCATTTTATACCTTTGCACCATGACAGGCTCACTTCAGGGATAACATCACCATTCATACACTCCCAGTCTGCAGATTTTCTTCAGGAGACATGCCCATCAATTTCCAGCTTGGTGGGAAGACAAAAGAGGAGTTCTAAGCCCTCTGGAATTTTGGAAGCATGGTATATAGTATGTCACAGTTTCTATGGCTGCTGCAGAGTGCTAAATTTGTATAGAGTGACTGCAAGAGTTGAATAACTTTTGTATAGCTGGAGGTCTAACAGAAGGGTGGCTGAGTCATATCGTGGAGAAAAAATCTCAGAAAAGGTATTGGCCAGCATCTCCCAGAAGAGGACCTGTTTGTAGGATCTCATCAGATGTCTGCTAAATGGCTTGCAGGTAGAGGGAAGAGTGTTACATGACACGTGCTTAAGAGAACTTGCCAATGGCTGATGGGTGGAGCTTGGAATAGACTATCCTAGGCTGAACAAGCTTTCAGTTCTGGCTTGCTTACAGAGATGAGCACTACCTGAGAACAAGTTCTTATTTTATTGAAAGGTTAAATGAAACTTTTATCCATTTATATTAGGGCACTTCTCAACCTACTATGCCCTGAATGTGGGGAAAAGTCTTTGGCCGAAGACACAAAAGACATTTTTAGAGAGGTGATTTCAAGGGATATAGAATTAATTTTTAAAATAATCTTCCTTTCATGATTAAAACTGCTGCTGTAAACAACAATAATAATAAAAGGAAGACAATACTTAATCCTTTTGAAACAAAGGTAAACAGGGGACCAAATATGAATAATGGGTGAACATACTCTATTTATTGCTTTGGTAAGTGAATTTTAAAACCTCCAAGAGATTTGACAACAGAACTGTTGAAAACCAAGACACATAAAGTACAACGGGAGGGACGGGAGGAAAGCAGGGGTATTTACGGTAAGGTAAATGTTTCCCCTTAAATTTTTCCATAATAAAAATCAGCATAACAAAACTAGGTAGGTGCTATCTTGTTTTCCTTTGAGAATCACCAAATCATTCTTTATCTGCCTATGTATTTATATCACTCATATCATGGTATTTGTGACCTGCATTGGCTCTCTGGTAGCCTGCCAGACAGAAGGATGTTGTACTAGAGTTTCCAGCAGCAGTAAATGTTTAAACAGATTTTATTAAAATTACAGATGGGGCTGTTGTCTGCTGGAAGCTGTTGAAATGTACCTACATCCTGAGCAGGTCCTGAGCTAAAAGGATGTCATGAGACATCCTGCTAGCCCATGAGCTGACAGTCTTTCAAAAGCATAGTAGCATTGGAATGTGGTTAATGGAAAGCCATTAGATAAAACTTTTTGCTGTCTGTCTTGTATAGCACCTTGCAATATGTTTCCCTCTGAGACAAGAAACTGTGGTGTTATCAAACACTTCCACTGGGGTAGTGCCTGGAGGCTAGGCAGATTGAGCTCCATTCTGATGGACACAGTACACAGTTACAGAAAATGCTGCAACATTTTATTCTGAGTTTATTAGTAGTGAAAGTGTTGGTTACTCTCAGTTCAGGGGTAACAAAACTTTTTTCTTGAGCATATAAATTTGGAAAACAAAAGCGAGCGCCTCAAAAATAAAATGAAACAAAATAAATCTATAGCTAGAAATAGCTTAATAGGTCTATTATTATGTAACCACATTCAGACTAAACTGAATACGCTTTACTGTCTGTTTTTTTGCCTAGTACAAATGAAAAATAATTGCCCTGAAGTCCATGCTAGTTTGGTATCTGGATTAAGAGTAATTTTTTCATAGTTATGCCTTACTTTGTATTTTGTTTCTAAATAATATTATCTGTATGTGTGAATGTGATTAGCGGGGAAATGGAGGTGGAGTAGTTCCTGAGTTGCTTTGCTTGCTCTCATAAGCTTCTCAGTCTCTTTGCATTTGTTTTCAGCTAATTCTGTTGTTTCTACATATGTGTCTGACTTCGGTGAAGGTTGAAATTGTCAATTTTTTTTTAAACATTTTTTTTTAAATCAGTTTTCTCTGCTCTACTATTGTCCTCTTGATTTATATCAAACAGATCTGGCATACTTCATCCCTAGTGAAACATAGTGGAAAATCTTTCAGTCTGCTTCCACAAAGTCAGGTTTGTCATGTTGCAGAAACCTGCTGATAGGCAGTTCATTCATGCTGTGCAGGTTGGAGTAGGAGAGGCAGAGCCCTACTGTACCCTAGTGAAAAGCAGAGAATTCCTGAATGGTTCTATCTCTGGAAATCGGTGTGACTTGGCAGAAGGGGTGTTGCAGAAATGAGGCACTGAGAGATGCCTAGTAAAGTGATATACTTCCAGAGGTTTCGTTGGTAGAAGTGGTTGAAAATGGGAAAAAATATTTTTGGTGGGGAAAAATTTCGAAAATTTTCACAATTTTTTTTTTTTTAGTGGAACAAGAAAAAAATGAGAACACCCCTCACAGGTTTTTACTTCTCTTCCTCTTTTCCTCCCCTCCCTTTCTTAGTGGCAAAATGGTGGGAGAGGGAAGTCAGTGGAAAGGAAGAGAGAGGAGGAAAATATGAAACAGTGGAAATTTCAATCTTCTGGGGTGTTGTCAAAAAATCAGAAATTTTAGAAATAGAAATTTTTTGGACATTTATTGTATTTTTTTAAAAGGTCACTTTTCCTTTAAAAAAAAAGTTTGAATGAAAAATGCTGAACAGCAATATTCAGTCGTTGTTGCCCCTAATTTGGCTGGTTATTTTTAATAGCATATAGTTTACCCCACTCCCCTCCACTTGTTTCTTCTAAACAAGTTCAAACCTAGAATGAGCAGCTCCTGTTAAGCAGCAGGTTCTCTGCTAATGAGAAAGATGCTACCAGCTTCATGGTTTCATGATGCAGTGACCAGCTTTCTTATGATTGTTACAAAAGTACTAGAGAAAGGACCAGACACAAAATTACCCAGCTTTTTACCCTTATGTTCACCTTTGGTCTCTCGGAGAGGAGTGGAGAGAAAAAAGATGACTTCCAGTATTTGTTCAGTGGTGCATTCATTCCCATTTGCCCAAAGTAACTACACCTTGGAGCAGTTTTTAAAGCAGTTCACAGCTTTTTGAACTGCTAATGTTATCTATAGCTTAGCAAGCTCCATATGGCCCAATAGAAAATGTTACTTAGGTATTCAAAACAAAATCAAAGGAAAGTCACAGATCCAGTAGCCAGTGATCCTGGATCCCTATAGGCTGCCAGTCTTATTGAATAGATGTCTTAACCAATAAATAGCTGCTATTTTGGGGTTGTTTGTTTGGTTTTGATTGTCTGCTTTCTGGCTACTACATCTGGCAACACTACTTGGAATACAGTAGAATATTGCAAAAGCATGTGGCATTAACTATGTCAGGAATTTTTGTCTTCTTTTGGGCCCTTCCAGAATTGTAACTGTTGTTTGTTATGGAATCTGCAGAATTGCCCATACGATTGCACAGAGTCCTTTTATTCTGAGCCTCACATTGCTACTAAACTATTATTTTCCATTAATTTTCAGTCTATGGAGTTTAATATTCTTGTATGTTAATAAGGTTTGTTTTCCTTCTAATAATGTTCTTTTATGAGATAAATGTTTCCCCGCTAATCCCATTTTTAATCTATGCATTATATGCATGCTCATTTACTTTCTTCCAAATTAAAAAAAAAAAGACCCTGAGAAATATCGGTCTTGGTTCATCACAACATTATTGCAGAGTGAAAACAGTGAATACATGTTTGTATAAAAGTGGAGTAACACTATCATGTATACATTATACATAGTAGGTTGCATGACTACTACTAGAAGGTCAGACTTCTGTACCAGATATGGACTGGCTTCAGAGCTTCCTTCTCAGAGAGATTTCCCCAGCTGTGTCATCCATAAGGTCCTTTAATACTCTGCCAGGTATGTCTGAGGTTAGCTTAAATAAGGTATGTTACACATGGCACCACCTAGTACCTGAGCAGCTTAGCATTCTATTACATCTTCTCCTTTAAGTTAGACATTCCTACCATTTACAAAATTAACACTTTCCCACTCTTTGAAGTTCAGTACATATCAATCTGTTAAGTGTCTCTGAATCATACTGGTTTTCTAACTACATGACCTTAAACATATTACAACTTGGTCATCTGGCCATCCATTAGTTGCAATAACTGGCTGGTTTGGAATCCTCGAGTCTTCTTTTTCTTGTTCTGCATCTCCATCTATAGAGTTCACTCTGTTGATTGTTCTTTTTGAGGAACAAACTGTGGATGTCAACAATTTCTGTTGAACTGTCCTCTCTTGGACTTGATCACATATAATCAGAGTACTGAATTCTTTTTTCTTTCCTATGGCTAGAGTTGTCCATCCTTTTTCTCCATCCAGCTTGTCACAAACATGGTCACCAGGTTCTAGCAGTTCTCTGAGTGTAATTTGTTGTAAAAGTGTTTGTAAGCTTTTTTTTTATTTTCTTATTATTTGACTTGGCTATCCTCTTCATGTTGAGTCACTTTTGAGATAGATTTTTGTCCAAAGTTGGACCAGTAGTTCTGAGTTGTCTTCCTATCAGGAGTTGTGCTGGACTAATATATCCAGTAGTTGCTGTGGATGTTGATATGTAACTCAGAGAGCAAAGAATGTATCTTCATGCTGTAGGATTTTCTTGCATGTTTGTATAACTCTCTCAGCCTCCCCATTTGCTTGTGCGTAATGTGGACTGCTAGTAATATGATCAAAATCATATTCCATTTATAATGACTTAAATTTTGCTGCAGTGAATTGTGGTCTGTTTTTGACACTAGTTGTTCTGGAATACCAAAATGAGCAAAAGTGCACTTCAATTTCTTGATAACACTGATATGTTATTTCTTTCAAGTAAATAGCAAAAATAGTCCATTATGACCAGCTAATGAAGAGTTTTAAAAAACAGCTGAACTGAAATATTCATACTGATTTATGCATTGACTTTATTAATTGCTCTATATAGCTCTAATTTTCATCTCTTTGACAAGTAACATTTCCTTGTCTTTGCAGCTCAGAAATATAAGTGCTTAAATATTTTCACCACTTCTCAGAACTGCTGTAAATGTTATGATGAAGTCATTAAATATTTAGGGACGAGTTTAAAGTAAATTTAGCTGAGCTACACATTGCCCTGAATCCCTCTACTAATTGTTATAGATATTCACTAAAACAGTGGTTCTCAAACTTTTGCATTGGCGACTCCTTTCACACAGCAAGACTCTGAGTGCGACCCCTTTATAAATTAAAAACACGTTTTTTTATATTTAACACTATTATAAATTCTGGAGGCAAAGTGTGTTTGAGGGTGGAGGCTGACTGCTCGTGACCCTCCACCTAATAACCTCACGACCCCCTGAGGGGTCATGACCTCCAGTTTGAGAACCCCTGGACTAAAAGAGTATTGGAGAGGGGGAAGAGATACTTGGTCCACTTTGTGTTGTAGGTTATTTCCCCCTTGGCTTTAGTTTACTGTTAGTTTTCCTTAACATACTTTAAAGTCATTGGGGTGGCAAGGTGCATCTGTCAGGGCAGAATGTTGCCCTAAAGGTCTGAAATAGAAATTAGTTGATAAAAATCAAGCTTATTTGAATTTATAACTACTGACAATAATTAGAATATAGAAAATGGTTTTGGGTTGCACAGTTATTACTTGATGGCAAAAGAAGAACAGGAAGATTTAGAAGTAGATAGGCTTTACTCCATGGATGAAATCCTAGCTTCACTGAAATCCAATAGGAATTTTGCTGTTCTCTTCAGTGGACTCAGGATTTCACACCATGTTCATGAAAACAGAGAATAAATCTGAAGGAACTCCACTGAGGACATTGTATAACTGAGAGCAGAATTTGGCCTACAGTCTGTTTTCTATTATCTTCTTCATAAACAGAAGAGAGCTAATGCTACTTAACTAAAAAGCGGTAATACGCTCCCTCCCACTTCTCTGAGGCCTGTTGTCTGAGTTGAGTGACAACCATCCCAGAAGAGGTATGGGTACAAAGACATATGGCTGAAAATTACTTCAGGCTTTTAGTGTCATGACTGTTGGGGTAGGACAGAGTCACACAGGCAAAGTATGTTGGTTTAAGCTGTACTTCAGTCTGACAAAAGAAATGTTATTAAACTCTTTCCATGATAGATCCTGACTGAAGTTTGAAAATCAACCACAGTCTCTAAAGGAAATGAGGAAAGTTAATATTATCAAAACAACATTGATGAATTTCTGTTTAAATGACTGTCAAGGAAGTACTATCCTTTTCTACTTCAGATTCAGTGTTTAATTTTTAGTTTGAAACCTGGTCACCCTGTGGGGTTGGCTTTTTTTGTTTATTATCAAAACCCAGCGTTGCAGGCCTTTACAGAAAGTTGTACTTCTGACATGCCGCGTAAAAATTCCTGAGGCAATAGCTTTTAAAATTTAAAGAACATTCAGAATACTTGACCTATTGCTGACCTGTTGCAGACATGCTTACAGAATTATTTTTGGATACTTGGAAGATTTGTAGAATATATATTTGTTGAATGTTTGGTAATAAAAGTAGAGTGAAATCACTTTGCTCAAAATGAAATTTTGGGTTTAGCGAACATTGTTCCATTATTGATGTGCATTCTTTGCTTGGTAAATAAATATGGTCAGGGGAAGAACACATTGAAGTGTTACAGGAACCCATTAAATGTCACTGGACAGGGGTAATGGAAAAAAGATATTTTCCCTTTTAAAAATACAATGGACTGAAAAAGAATTTAAGGGATAAACTATTAATTGTATTACTATGAACTCTGTCTGATACTCTCAGAAAACCATTCGGAATGGAATGCACGCGGCCTCTTCCAATTCACAAAACTCATACATAGTGGGGAAGGTACTATATACTGCCAGAGTACATACATAGGGCCCCATTATATAATACCAGCAGTGCACTGGGGATCTTCTGTGTGGCACTCTCCTAACCAGTTAGAGGTCAGCAGGCTCTGACAGCATTCCCAACCTGCCCTAAACCCCATGGAGAGACCATTTTAGGCTTGCATTCCATATTTGGGGTGAGGAGAAAAGCTAAAAGAAGGAGTCAAAAGGGCAAGGCCGTTGTTCTCCTTTCCTTCCTCCAGATACCAGAGAAAAAGCTGGCAGAAGGTTAATACAGCCTGCTACATTACTTGCTGTTTTGGGGTGCCCACCTCACACAAGCTAGAGTAGGTTGTAAGGTTAATTAGCCTGCTAGGCTGAACCTGGGGGAGAGTCAGGGATTGAAAGGCTGATTGATGATGGAGCCCAGCTGAGAAGGAACAGGTGGGGCTGGTATAAAACCAGGAAGTTGGCAGTAGAAAGGGGATGCAGGAGGAATTGTCTGCAGTCACTTACTGGGAGAAGGAAGGTGTGTTTGGGGCTATGGAGTTAAGGAGTCTGTGGCTACTCCCTCAGAGGAGGGAGTTTGGGCTGGTAAACCCAGAGAGGGAAGTCAGAATATGTGTGAAGCAGTCTCACGGAAGAGCAGCAGGGTCTGGGAGAAAGCAGATCCCAGTTGCTAGACATAAGGTCCCTGATCTGGAATGCAGAGTAGAGAGTGGGCCTGGGTTCCCCTACCAGTCACTGGGCCAGTGGAATAGGACTGGGCAGCGGTGCCAAAGACTGGGACAGTTATCCGATAGGACTTTGCTCCCGTGGAAGGGGAGGGCAATAGTGACCTGACCAAGCCACGAAGAGGACTTGGAAGGGGCTAATCCCCAGAGACAGTACCCTGGTGATGAGTGAAACCCTATCTCTCATACCCCCATGTTAGGGGGAAAATCCCTTCAGAGAGCCTAGAGAGCAGTGTCCAGATGTAGCAGTAGGCAGGAAAAACTCTAGAAGCATGGGCTCATTGTAAATTAGAAGTCAAGATTCCAAAGGGCAGTGAGGTGAGAGGAAGGGCAAAGGCCCCAAAGTAGGTACTGGATGCTCAGAGTCTTTGTGTGAATGGTCCTGAGCTTTTGCTTGCTTGGGTTAGGGGAGTGACACTGTTGCCTGTCTTGTGTGTGCATGTGCTGCTATGGAGGTTCCCCACTCTGACAGAATAATTTTGAGGAAATATTCTGGATGGCATGTTTGTATTTTTCAGAGCCACATCTTATGTGTATTTCATGGGAAGAGAATAGTTGTACTGAAATGGTTGATAAAGCTCTAAAGATGATGCCAGGTGCCAAATGTGCAATGTGATATGGTCAGAGGTGGAGAAAGCTAATGCAAATTGGGTTTGTTTCCAGAGTTAACATACCATAGAGGTATAAAGAATCCTCCTCTATAAGACATGAAGGCGACCACACATGAAATTACGGCTGCATTAACTTGTTGGGCACTTCACACAAGCAGCTTCCCAAGATTTTGCTGACAAGCAACATTTGGAATTTTACCTAGTAGCTCAATTGGATATGCCTGCAGGCGGCACAGATACCTGCTATCCAATCTACACAAATCAAATCTAACCCTAGCCCTGCAGGTTCTCTTGGAGGTTCAAGTTTAACGTTCGGCACACGCTCCCCAAACTTTCATTAGCATGGACTAAAGTTCTCAAACACTTTAAAGACTGAACCCAATGCACAGTCTGAGTAGGTTGCGGGTCTGATGCATTTATTTTGCACTGTTTGGCATATGGTTATTAATGAGCACACTGTATTGTAGGCACCCTTAAAAAGTTCCACCAGTTTGAAAGATTAATCCTGTTCCAAAGGCTTTCCCCATTTTAAAGAGAGGGAATATATCTATGACTGGTAAAATATTTCAAAGTAGTGGAACTTTTTATGGGTGTTCACTGTACATACAATTAGAACTAACTTGGCTCTGTCTATCAATTCAGAGCTTCTATGTGGCTGGGTATTTTATTTATTTTAATATGACTGAATACTTACTCTCCTTACTTTTGCCATTTTAACATATGTTTGGATCAAGGAAAAGGATCACACCCTTCATGTGTGAAACTGCTATTGAAGTCAGAGTGTTTTATATGCCAAGAGTTTGCAGGACTAAGTCAAGATACAGTAGAATATCAGCGTGAACTAATAAGGAGAAACCAAGAGACTAATTAGGCTTGGAAGGATTACATTTTTATTGGCAAATATCAGTAAATGTCAATTTCATCTTACAAATACAAGCCAATGAAAACATATTTTCATCTATGATAACTGAAATTTCCAGAAAGGCAAAATAAGAAAAAATGCTGCATGAGAACTTCTTAGAGTTTGATTTAAGGATATTTATTTTGTATATTTTGACATATAATGTTGACAATGTGTTTTAATGGTCATAAAGCTTTAACTTTTTGAATCTCATGTCATAATTTCTGACCTCCTATAATTTCCCACAACTGTGAAAATTTATTGATAAAAATTGAAAAAAATGCTTAAAATCAACATCAACATTATTTGTTAAAATGATATGTGTATTCTGCCAAGCCTAAGAATAATACACAGAAAATACTGACTTGCAGTCATCCTCCACAGGACAGAATGGAATGGTGTACATAATCTCTATTATCGGGGATGGTAACATTTGCACCACTTATTTTTAGTTTATTGCACATAGTTCTCTGAAGCTTATTCTGAGAAACACGTTGGATGGCTGCAAGAGGGTGGCCCTGTTAGGTTCTGCCAGTGGGTTACACAATTAGTTGCTAAGCATTACAAATCCCTGCTTGTGGAATGGGCTCAGAGAAGATAACCCAGCAATTTATTTTAAAAGGCATAATGTTTAAACAGGGAAAACTTAGAGCTGGCCTGTTAGAGAACTGAGTTGTAGTCTCAGTTCTGCTAGAAATGGCCCTGACTTAACTAAGGGTTTGCCCATACAGTGAGTTAGTACACGGCAAGGCCGGATGTGAATTTAGAGACTACTAGCTTTCCACACGCTGACTCACCCTCTGGGTCCTACTACAGTGCACTAAAAGTTCTGTAGTGCACTTTGATATACTGCATTTTCTGACAGCAGTAAATCAATGTGCTCTACAGTGTTCATGCTGCAAGTTAGCATGTTTCACACATTGGGCGGCTGCACAAATATTCACCTTGAAGATAAGCCCTTATTTGTTAAATGGGAATAACATTTGCTTCCCTTCTAGGAAGAGTATGACGCTATACTCCATACGGATTGTCTGGGTATACCACAAGAAGGACAGGAGACTTGTTATGGGTTTTAATCAGGCCGCAACTTTATTATATAGATCTCTGGGACTATCCAGCAGAAAGTGTACAGTGCTGGCAAATCCATGATTATTCTATTCAATTATCCAGGGCTTTCACCAGCCCCCCTTTGTTTAATCCATGCTTATTCAAATCAGTTTTCAGGGGCTTTCATCAGTCCCACTTTGTTTCCATCCTGGTCCCCCAGCTGACCCCTGGCTTGGACCTTGCCATCCACCAGCCACAGAAGAGGGTTAAGGAGGGCTATGAGAACAGAGGTGGTTGGCTCCCTGCTGTACCAATCTTAGGAGTCCCCGAACCTCCTCCCCTGTTCTGTTCCTTTATCCAGGACCTCCTTTTAAGTCCTTTACCAGGCCATTTATCTGGTCACTGGCTGCCCTCCCTTTGGAGTACCTACACTGAACATCTGCCCAGTATTACAAAATAAATTGCGACATATGGCCTACCAACTTTTCTATTCACCAGAAAAGGTCTATCCTCACACCCGCTGTGAGGAAGGCAAAAAAACCACACTCCACCGAAGCCAATTCTGGTGGTACGGGAAAAATTCCTTCCCAGCCCCCCTTTAAAAGGGGCGACCCATGGAATGCCCACAGCAGGTCTTAACCCATTTGCCGTTCGCCTCCACTAGGGGTGGGAGGGTGGGTGCTGGCTTCCTCACTGCTTGGACATAGAGACTTGCCCCACTCAGATTTCATACCTTTATGCACATTCCTGGGGTGGGGGAAGGGTGAGTCATTGCTGCAAAGCACCTTTTGCAGCAGTTTCTGACCTTCCTCCTCTCCCCCACCCCAACCACAAAGCAGAGCTGCCTTTCTTTGGGTAAGCCCAAACAGATTCTGCCCCACCTTTAGTTGTGATGCAGTCATTTTTTAAGTGCACAGTAATATAAACAGCAGTTAGTGGAAGAAGTGAATTTAGAACTGTAGGCCACCTTACTCGTTGGCCAATATGTTCTCCAATAGTCCAAAGGGACTTGGTGAATCTCTCTTTTTGTCTACAGAACAGGAAAAAATCTAAGATTCTTCAAAGTCTGCTTCCAATACATGCTTTAACATGTTTACTCATATCAATCCTGAATATTTGCCAAAGTTCTAATTAAGGTTTTGCATTATGTTGTGAAAAAGATTAATGTGAGGTGTGTTTCTTTATCAACTGGAGGCAGAAGGAAAATCTTTGGAGTGATGTAGTATTAGTATCCAGGGGAACATGATCTGTCATCACTGGAATGTGGTTACCAGGTGTTCCATAACTTGTTATTTCCTGGCTTTTTCAGGATATGCTTTTTGGGGGATGTCACACTTTACCAGCCTTAAGCACTTTCAAATAAAGTTTTTTGTTTATGAAATAGTATGGAATATGAAATACTCATAACAAATGCAGAAAGCAATACAAATGTTGACTGAGTACAGAAGAACTTCAATAAATTTCAGGCATAAAGCCAAAAAGTTAAATTCTGAATCAAAGGTTCTGTCAATTTATGTGGGAAAAGGGGAAAAAATAAACATTATTAGTGATTCTAAGCAGTTTTTAAGTACAGTCTCCATCATTTTCAAATACAAACCCCAACAAGAGTTGAATAATAAATGCAGAGATATGTGGTAATGAGGATTTAATGCTGAAGGAGGGGACTAGAGATAATTATATTTTCTTTGGCTTGGACACTTGAAACCCTCTTAGTGTTATTCAGAGGAAACACAGTTGTGGTTTTTCTTTTTGTTTTGGATACTTAAAAATATAGAACAATTTGTCCACCAGTCAGAGAGTGATTGAAAACTTGTAATGAATACAAGAGCACATATCCATGCGGAGCAGGTTTACAGTTGTTGTAGCCATCTGCATGCAATTACTTGCTTATTTTTTCTAAAGTAAAGAATGCAGCCAGTATAAACTGTTGATAAATTTGGACCAGATATTTAATATAGAATTCTATTATCCATAACTGCTGAACCATTAAAAAGTAGCAGGTAAGGAATCTTTCACATGCTGTAAATACAGTTGCTTAAGAAATCATTTTTCTGGTATCTGCATGAGCAACATTGCTGTTGCAATTTGTTTGTGTCTATCTTTGAGAAAACACTGGGTTACAGAGTAGGGATGTGTGAAGAAAATCCAGCACCATGAAGAAAAATCACTAGGAGCACTTCAGATGTTAATATTTCTATAACAGTTGTTGAGCATTTGGTGTTGGTGTTGTTGTTACACAGTACCCAAGGCTAAAGCTTGAAAAAATATTCTGTAGAGAAAATTATGTTGGTGAAATGTGACTATTGCTCACTGTCCCCCGAAAATTCAAGATTTTTTTCAATTTGGGCAGTTGTTAGAGTTTTTTCCATAAGCAAACAAGGTTTCACCAACCAAAAATGCAACTTTATGACATTTCACAAAAAAGGTTACTACATATTCAATAATGGCAGTTGCATGAACCCTGATCAAATTGAGGGGAAGAAAATCACTGGTGAAAAATCATGTAGAAACAATGTATTTTTATGCCATTTTGTGAACCAGATATGGAATATTTTGTTCAGCTGTATTTTAGCTTTTTTAAATGTTCTATCCCCATACCTTCTCTTTGTCTTCTACAATGCTGCATTATATGCTGCAATGCACTAGTAAATGGCTGTAATGTTAAAATATAAGAGTAAAAAGCCCCCACATTTTAAAGATCTGGGCTTCTAGGTGTAGTTGTATGTGGTTTCTGATGCCTCCTCGACATAAACTCAAGGTTCTAGGATCTTGCACCTTACATTCTTGGTAACCTCTGAATCTAAAACTTCTTTCTTTGGTACAAACTACAGCTATATTCTCAATTATTAAGGGTAAGTGAAAGCAATATTCTTTGTCTTTTATCCAAACTAACTCCTTCATATATGGTATGAAACTCACTGCTGGCAATGTACTTGCCAGTAACCTGAAGGAGATAATAGCACAACCCATCAAAATGTTACACATTTTAAATGATCTTTTGTCAGAAAATAGCTTTTTCATCGAGAGACATGTCCATGGGAATTGTCTGGTTTGGGGTTATGTTTTCCAGTGTAATCAACAAAATACATTGTTATATATTAGGACAGTGATGAATTGTTCTCCATGTCCACTGAAGGAACGACAAGAAGTAATGAGCTTAATCTGCAGCAAGGGAGATTTAGGTTAGATCAGAGATTTAGGTTAGACTCAGACCTCAGTGGTTCAGGAGCCAAATTAGCAATCAACAGTACCCAAAAGAGCCACAGTAGTGTGAATTCATTGTTTCACTTACTAGAGTACTATATATATATTCATAGTCAAACAGTATGTCAGGGGAAATACGTAGTTTTATTTATATAAATATAATTCTCACAGCAAAATTACTGACAGTTTATTATTTTATCAACTACAATTGGTTAATATAGTAAAAGCATCCTTATTGGTTAATTACACAGTGTTCTAATATCATGGGCTGCAAAGAGCCGCAACAGACACATTAAAGAGCCTCTTGCGGCTCCCGAGCCCCAGTCTGAGTATCACTGGGTTAGATATTGGAAAAATTTTCCAAATCTAATATGGGGAGTTAAGCTCTGGAAGAGGCTTCCAAGGAAGGCTGTAGAATCCCCGTTATCGGAGGTTTTTAAAAATGGGTTGAACAAATGCTTGACAGGGATGGTCTAGATTTACTTGGTCATGCCACAGTGCAGGGGGACTGGATTTATTTGGGGTCGGGAAGGGATTTTCCTCCAGGGCAGATTGGAAGAGGCCCTGGAAGTTTTTCGCCTTGCTCTGTAGCATGGGGCACAGGTCACTTGCTGGAGGATTCTCTGCTCCTTGAAGTCTTTAAACCATGATTTGAGGACTTCAATAGCTCAGACATAGGTGAGAGGTTTATTGCAGGAGTGGGTGGGTGAGATTCTGTGGCCTGCGTTGTGCAGGAGGTCAGACTAGATGATCATAATGGTCCCTTCTGACCTTAATATCTATGAATATATGAATCTATGAATATTGTTGAAAGCTTGAAAATTCTGTTCCTGTTTTTTCAACAAAAATCCAACAACTTTTGAAGAAACAAAAATGAAATAATTTTTTTTAAATTTCGTAACAGAGAACATTTCCCAACCAGCTCATGCTAAATAATAAGGATTTTTGTCATTTTTAATAGACTATACATTAGGATGGAGTCAAACCACTGTACAAAATTCAGCAACCCCTGGCATTTTGTGAAGTTTTAGGAAAGTCTGCTTAATTTGGTCATTTTAATTATCTACATTTCCTGGTTGTTGGTAGGACTGGAAATACCAAAATACAATGAAGGCTGCCTCTATAGCATTTCTCGTCCGGCCCAAACCATTAATCAGGATATCTCATGAAGCAGCCTGATCTCATGAGGCTTCTAGATCAATTTCCAAAAGCATAAGGTTGTGTAGGTATTTTGTTTTTGTTTTGTTTTTTTTGTTTAAAGGCAGGTCACTCACTCACTCATAACTGTTTGGGTTAAATTATGGCTCTGAGAGTGAGTGGAACTCTAGAGGCGGATAGCATCTGTATAATCTGAGAATAGTGAAAGCAACTCCAAAAGGCATAATACCATCCCTCAGTGGTAGAAATGCTGCTCGCTAATGCTTCTCTTCCATTATTAGCTGCAATAGAGCTAGATGAGTCCTTTGCCATATCCTTACCTCACTCATCCACCCCCTCCATTTCAGCAACACTAACCTCCCCCCCCACACACACACACACTCACAACTGTTGTGGAGAGGGACTATCTGTAGCATCTTTATCTCTCTTTCTCAATGGATTTTCATATTGGCAGCCAAAATGTGGCCTTTAATATAAATAATATAAATTAACAGTGTTATTGCTGGTGGTTGTACTGCTGGTATTCGGTAAGGATCAGTGCACCACCAATAGGTGGTGCTATATCTTTTTATCTTAGTGTTAAATTGTGGTCTTGTTCTGGTATTCTATTTGTCTGTTCTGGAGGGGTGTGTATCGCATATCAAGTCTAGGTTGAAGTTAAGTCCCACCTGTCTGTGCCAGAGTTGTTGCTTGAAGCATCCCAATAAATCCTTTGATTTCTATTACAGCTTACGTACACTATTGGAATGAATAAATATTAAAAATAAACCCAGAATATCTCATAGTCCAGTGGCAGTGTTGCTGTAGTACAGATAAAAGGGCCAAGTACACCATTACAGAAGTATTTATAAGTAGAAATATGCTGTGGAAATAGTACTTATGTATTTATAAATACAAGTGTTCCCTGGAATTGTCTGATCAATATCTGGACAACTACTTGAATAATATAAACACGTAGTGGAAGAGAAAGGAAAAAGAAAAACAATAACATTTTATTCATATGCACAAATAAGAATGCAATAACAATGAAAAAATATTGTGTAAATTTATAAATTTCCTTTCAATGATTTGTGTGGGTATATGTATAAATTTATACACACAATATTACGATACCATGTACATCATATTATGCTTAAGCACCAATTTCCCTACAACACCTTCAACACTGGAGTTTGCCCAGTTGCTTGTAGGCATTTCCTACCCTACCTCGCAGGGGATACCACTACTGGGCTTGCCCTCTCAATGAGGGACACTGGGAGGTCCTTGCAGATTTTTTTAAAAAAAGTTCCTTGTGCTTTAAGAACCTTTAAAATTTACATAAGTAAAAGTACAGAATATTTAAAGTGCTTAAGTACAAGTATGTAGACTACTTGGCAACACTGTCCAGTTGTTAGGATACTATGCAAACCCATTCTTCTCATAAGGCAGAAGGAGCTATTGAAATTCTGTCTCCCACATCCTGGGTGAGTATGCTAACCACTCAGTTAAAAGTATAATGGAGGCCTTCTTCTCTGCTGTGTTGTGTAGAGTTTGGGTGGGCTCTGAGTATAGCTACTGGATCAGGCCAGGCAACACCTATGTTCATCTGGTTTAAGGATTGCACTGTGCTTTCAGTGTGAGATAGGAGCTGCCTGCCTGACTGCCTGAGGCAGCCGTTCACATGCTCAGGGCAGAAACTTAGGAGCCTAGGGAATTTTTACAGTGAAAATGTAGGCATTGAGTGAGTTTAGACACCTACAGGAATAGGCTGCAGTAGTGCCTAAATCTGGTATTTAGGTACCTAAATACCTTTAAGCCTGAGTGCACATCCCTATGTTTACCAAGTTTATCTACGACTTTAGTCATGAATCCATCTTGAAAAAGACAATTTAAGTGATTGGCAAAAGTTGGCTGCTTCACACAGTTGGTCTGCTAACATGGGCAGAACAGAAGTCTACAAAATACATTTGAGATTCTTTGTACAGGTTTCAAGACAGGATGTTACCTAATATATGTGGTTTCTTGTAGAGGTTCACTATATTATCCATGTAGCTTCACTCACCCAGTCCTTGAAATCCAGTCATGGTGTTGCAGATTTGAGGGGGTGAAGATTCTGAAACTTAATTTTTTTTAAAGCTCTTTGCATAACAAATTAACCTTTTTAGGGATGAAAAAGTGGATCAAAATTTCATTTACTGTACATTCAGTAACAAGACTAATATTTTCAGTTTCCATGGCACAACAGTTTCTTATCATGAGTCTTTAGCTTTGACTTGTTAGATATCTAGTTTTTCTGTCGCCATAAGTTATTTGTTAATGAGAGATTGTGATTAACTTCATCCACCATGCTGGTAACAGTACACTTTTACTCCTGTCAGAAGATTCATCCAAGTCAAACATTCAATCAGACTTCATTGCTCTTTTATCAATCCCTTCTCAAAGAATGGTTAGTATTAAAACCCAAATCAGCTTGTTTGAGGGTAAGCAGATTTTCAATAATAGCCGGTAAAATGCCTGCGCTCAGCAGTGGCTGTTTCTGTAATAGTATGACTTACCTTACTTATTGTCTCTTATCTTGACTGTTCAGTGTCATTTAACCCCCCTTATTTGCCCAGTGAAGAGAGATTAAACTGTTCTTCCAAAGAATATCCTTTGAGTTATTCCAGTGTGTTTCAGAAAAAAAATGTTGATGAAAACATTTTTCATTGAAACAATGTTGACCAACTCCGGTTAGAATTAACTTGCTCTTTTGGCCACCAAGTAGCCATCAGATTTAATTGGTATCAAAATTGATTAAAATATTAAAATGAAGAGAGAAGAGCAGGTATGTGTTACAACTTATTATCTCACCAGTTGTTATGCTCTCCATATAACATTACAAAGATTTAAAAGGGAAAACTATGGGTTTTTCTTGGTCATGATGGGAAATTACTGTATTCTTAATTCTTATGGAAAACCCATTATACAACCTTTGCTTAATTCATTTTAATTACTTTACATTTGTCAGTGTGTCACAACCTTTTCTTATTTTGGGAATACATATTATTAAACTCACTTCTT
The DNA here is from genome assembly GCF_965152235.1 of Eretmochelys imbricata. Taxonomy (NCBI): domain Eukaryota; kingdom Metazoa; phylum Chordata; order Testudines; family Cheloniidae; genus Eretmochelys; species Eretmochelys imbricata. The sequence continues at coordinate 40,725,986 of NC_135575.1, read as the reverse complement.
CTGCATTAAAAACTATCTGACTCAGTACATGGCTGGAAAACCAACAATAAGGTATAGTGCTGAACTATAAAGAAGTTACTCAAGATGTCTCTGCTAAAGCAGGATTATGACTTGCTCAGTGTTCTTGGTACTTAAAAACATGATACTCTTTGAGTGTGGTCTTCTGTACGAAAAAGAGGCTTAATTAAGTGTTTTCAATTGGAAATGTCATTGGCTAGTCTGATGAATTGAAATTCACCCCATGCAAAGGGCCAGCAATTATGAAGCACCATATAGTCCTACTTAACCCCTTTTTAAGTGGGACTTAAATATTGTATAGGTTTTGTACTGGCTCTCTGCACAGACATGAATTTCACCCAAGGTTTCTTGCTTTATCATTGGGAAAATACATTCCCAGAATTTTTTTGAAATGATCAGTATTAATAAAGAGCCATAGTGGTCAGCTACCCAAGATTTGTATACTCTCCCTGTGTATCTGAGGTTGAGTATGAATCTGAACTGTGCTTCTCAGATTATAACCGGCTTATCTGTAATATCTAACTAATTGAAAATATATTGTAAAATCATAGCAGCAGCTTCTATGTTTTAAAAATGTAATTTTATGTATTAACTTTAGATTGAATGTATTTCTGTTTGGTAGTTTCACAATCATGTACATAATTTTCTTTTCCATTGTTGCTCCCACAGGAAATGTCTTGGGGGGCAGGGGAGGGAATTCCCACCTTCCCTTAGTAGGCACACACAATAGGAAACACAGCTGGTATTTACTGTTCTCTACAGCAAGGAAACTTCAGCTTCCAGTAGATTCTCAGCCCTAAAGCAATCAGTATATTCATCTGGAATGGTTATTGCCATTCCTGCAGTCACTGTACTGCATGTATCGTGGAGCTAGTTATTACACGGAGGAAAGAGATGGGGACAGAGAAGTTGGTGTCAAAACAATTTGTGGATTTTACGCTGCCTCAATAGATTGACAGACATGGTTTTAAGATACTGAGTTTTCATGGTTAGCTACAATAATGACTATTTTGCTGGTGGGTTAGCAGATAGGTAACTGAAGTTGCATTTGTTGTGGATTGGCATACTATTTGTGAACTCCTGACCACATACTATGACTTAGATTTAGAGGAAATCAGCCATTAGAAATTGTGAGAGAAACTGAACAAAAGATATGGAGGGCATTTTTGCAGTGATGGCATCAGTGCTAGTAGATTATTTTTTGTTAGGCTAATAGTAACCTACCATAAATCCAAAGCATGAAAGGATGATGTAGTTAATTGGCCATTAACTATGTTGCTGACGCTGCAGTACTGAGCGGATAGCTTTTGATACTGTTCAGCATAATGTTGAATAAGCTTTCCTGAGCATTTGTATGATTCAGAACATCTGGGTAAGCTGTTAATTGTTCCTGAATGGTATTTGCTTCTAAATGCTGCATAGTGATCCAATAAAATGGTTAAAAAATCATTTATATCCATTACATAATGTCCATTATCTCACAGCAAGACTATTCAATTTTCAGCAAAGTAGTAAAGTACGGTCCCTATTTAAAATTCATTTGTAATTTGTATGAAAATAGATGTGGCCATTGAGCAGTTTTTTTCTTACCAAAAGTGCATTTTAATAAGTAGCTCAAAAAGTGAAGATAATATTTTTAAAAGTGCTATACAAAAAAAAATCACATTAACAGGTCCAGTGCACATTTCATTATAAAAATGCACCATAGGCAGTTTATACTCCTAAAATATAAAACAGAAGATGGTTCATATTGCCAAATCCTTCACCGCTGTTGACAGAGTAAATGGATTAATATCTATGCAAAGACTCAATCCCATCAAAAGTTATGACTTGATTGACTTCACCTTTACCATTTCTGTTGGAAAGATATCCAACATGGATATTAATTTCTATAACACACACTGGCTTAAATCACTTAATTTACATGGAGGATATAATTGTTAGTAAAATTCCATACAGCATCTCTGAGCCAAAGGCTGTGCAACAACTTAACATCTGGTGATACATAAACATATTTGATTATTTTTCCTAAGCAGAGATAATGAAATACTTAAATGATCATCAAGCCTATATTTAAATAAAACCAATAATTTTGGGGTATTCTAACAGTTTCGTTCCTAATATATGGATAGTGGTACTCTGACAGAAATTTAAATTTACCACCAGCAGCAACATCTTTCCTGCTCTATTCTTAAACCCTAAAATGTGAAACCCAAGGGTGAGTGTATGTTTCCATAAACTGGATGGCTGCCTTGTACGTTGTATTATGCTTCAGCAGCTGGTGGGTGGTGAATAATTAATGGGATTAAGTCCCAAAACTGCAGCCACAAGTGGAAGATCATTTCTAGATTTCCATATGCAGCTGTGGGATTTATATTTAAAGTGGCTACTCCCATGGGCAGAACAAATAATGGAGATTCAAGTGAACTTATGTTTTTCCACTATCATCTTTAATATTTTCCCTTCTACGTTGGAACACATCCCTTGTTCTCAGCAGGGAAAGGAGAGAGTTTGGTCAAGATTGAGTCACAATTCTTATCACTGCTCTTTCAATACCAACTCCTGTGTAATTTAATCTATGATTGTATAGATAGTTTTCCCAACTATAGGAGAGCTGGTGGCTGTGTCAACAGAGAAAGGTGGTGGTGGGGATGGTTTCAGGGAAAAGATCAGGCATAAAGCCCCTTTGAAAATCCAAGCCTTAAACCTTAAGGGAGTTGTGTCCAACTCCCATTGCAATTCAATGGACAGCTAATTCCCTTAGACCCCTTTGAAAATCCCAGCCTCAATTGATAGTGAGGCATCCAGGGGGAGATGTCAGAAAGAGCGGCCGATATGCTGGATTGGCTGTAAAAAGACCAGACAGGGAAGGTAGATAGGTGCATAGTCATCGGTACATCGATGGTAGTTGTAATCCCACAAGTGAATGATTTCACTTACAGAAAGGGCATAAAAGGGGTAGGGGGCAAGAAAGGAGCCTTGTGGAGACACCTGTGGAGAGGGGAGGGCCCTCTGGATGGGATTCTAAAGGAGTGATCTGAGAGGTAGTAGTAGCCTTGAAGATGATGGAATCATTATTTATTATTTGAATTACAGTAGTACCCCAACTGATATTGGGACCCCATTTTGCTAAGTGCTGTGACAGACAGGCTCTTCCCCAAATAGCTTGCAATCTAAATGAAAGGCAAAGCCAAAATATCAGGAGAAAGTTATGTGTGACTGAAAGTGTCAAAAGCTTCAGAAAGGTGAAGGGGGCATGCAATATGGCCAGGAAAATGTCATTAGAAACCTTGGTGAAAGCACTTCTGAGGCAGGGTTGAGAATGGGAGCCAGACTGGAGGGTGCACATGATAGAACTGGAGAAGAACTCAGGATAATGCTAATAAATGGAACCTGAGTTTAAAGGTGAAGGAAAGGTTGGAGATGGGGAAGCTGTTGAAGAGGAAGGTGGGGTTGAGAGTATTTTTTTAATGGTGGGGACATTACTCATATTTTAAGAGGAACCAGCTGGAAGAGACTAAAAGGTGAAGTAGGAGGGAAAAAGATGAGCAAGGTGATGAGGGAGGTTAATAGCAAGTGGGAGGCCAATCGGGCAAATACAGGGTTACAGATAGAGAGGGAAATGTGTATCCTCAACTTCAGTGGCAGGGAAGACGAAGAGGTGGTAGCTGCTTAGGTGTTAGCTGGATAAAACAAATTAAAAAGATCATAGGGAGGAGACAAAAGAATTCCATTTAACCTGAGGCATGTGTGACTGTTCCCGCAGCAATAGCTATACTCCAGAGTGCAGTCCTATTTAAATTAGGCTGCATTAGTCAAATATGATATGGTGACATATAGTGAGCTGGTACAGTGTGGGGGTTGTAGGAAAAGTGTACAATTAACATTAGCGCTGGTCAATAATCTTGTGTCAGTTTTTTCAATGGAAAATCTGGGGGCAGTTGCAAATGATTTTGCAGAAAGGTATCTGCTCTCTGTGGGGGAAAAAAATTGATTTTTCATTAAAAAAAGAGAATGACCCCAAACTGATTTGTTTTTTGGCTGAAAACTGAAAAAAAATTTCATTGCTGAAATGCCACTGTGGTGCTTATAGGTACTTGAACTAGGGATGCTGGGGATGACTTGAAGTGGTTTCCATTACATACAGGGTTTACAGTTTGGTTCAATGGTTTCAGGGCCCCCAGTATACAAATTGTTCCAGCACCCCTGGAAGTTGTACATTGGGCAACTCATGTCCTTTTCTTCTAAATGGTTTGGGTTCCCTGGTCAGACTACATCTCAATGATGCACCATCTTTTACCATGACATGCCATATGTTTCCTGCAAGTCACTGGCCATTGAAAGCAGACACTTGTAATGAAATATTTTGTTTAGTTGAAAATCCCATTTTCGGTGAAAAAGCATTTTTGATGAAATATTTTTGACAGGGTTGCCAACTTTCTAATGGCAAAAAACTGAACACCCCTGCCCCGCCCCTTCCCCGCCCCCACTCGCTCCACCCCCCTCCCTCCGTTGCTCACTCTCCCCCACCCTCTCTGACTTTCACCAGGCTGGGGCAGGGTGTGGGAGGAAGGTGAGGACTCTAGCTGGGGGTGTGGGCTCTGGGTATGGCCAGATATGAGGGGCTCCGGGCTGGGGCAGGGTGTTGGGGTGCAGTCCAGAGCTCTGGCTGTGGGTGCAGGCTCTGGGGTGGGACTGGGGATAAGGAGATTGGGGTGCAGGAGGGGGCTCTCGGCTGTGGATGAGGGGTTTGGAGTGCAGATGGGGTATGACCTCCGGATGCAGGTGCAGGCTTTGGGATGGGGCCAGGGTGAGAGGTTTGGGGTATAGGAGGGGACTCTGGGCTGGGTCAGGAGGTTAGGGTGCAGGAGGGGGTTTGGAGTCCCAGTGGCGCTTACTGCGACTGCCAGGGAGGCTCCACTCTCTATCTTCGTGCCCACAGGCGCTGCCCCTGCAGTTACCATTGGTCAGGAACTGCGACCAAAGGGAGCTGCAGGGGTGGTGCCTGAGGGCACGAGGGCAGCATGCGGAACCTTCCTGGCCACCCATGCACCTAGGGGATGCCAGGATCTGGTAGCCGCTTCTGGGAACCATGTGGAGCTAGGGCAGGCAGGGAGCCTGCCTTAACCCAGACCCCTGCTGCACCACAGACCAGATTTTTAATGGCCCGGTCTGCAGTGCTGACCAGAACTGCCAGGGTTCCTTTTCAATCAGGTGTTCTGGTCGAAAACCAGACACCTGGCAACCCTAATTTTTGACCATACCTCTCATACCACTTCTGAGAGGCTTCTGCATAATTATGGAGAAATGTGCAAAGTATTCAAAAATGTGAGCAAGCTTTACGCCTTTACTGAAATGAGCTCAGGTAGGGAGCAGAAAAAGTGCATGTGATCGGGGAAGACCTAAAATGTGCTTGAAGGCATCTTTGAATTTTCACTTGCTCTATCTGCCAGCCAAGAGCAGTGGATTTATAGAAATTAAGAGGTGCTTTCTGATGAAGGCAAGGGGAGGGAAAAGTAAGAGGTCAGCCAGTGACTGAAATGATTCTGAAGGTCCCCAGAAACAGAGAATCAGGCCCTATGCTTTATACCAATTTTAAATTGACTGTAATTCTATTGAAATCCAGGGATAACATTTGCATAAAGCTGGTGTACCAGAAGAGAAACAGGTCCACTTCTCTCAGATATTTGCTGAGTATTCATGACATCTTATCAATCTCACCTGAGCTAACTGCCTTTAGTGTAGTACTTTGCAACATGCAAACATAGAAATGTGATTTCTGGACTAGACCATTGTCTTAATTGCAATGCCCTACTATACAGGGGCTAAGACATGTCTCACCTTAGTCTTTCATTGGTTGCTGTAGGGAGCCAATTCAGTCATACCCCCGAGAGAGAAAAAAGGGTCTTGTCTTACCCAAGAGTAACCATTCTAGTATTATTTAAGAAATATATCTGGCACTCAACTAAATTGTAAACTGCACTCTGAAAATAATTTCAGTAAATGCAATGAACAGAATATTTTTTTAAAACAAAAATAAGTCATTCAAAAAATGCAGTAGCAATTTTAACCAGCCCACAGGGACTGTTATTGAAATCTGCACATGGAAAGGAGGAGGATCAGGTCCTTCCAAAGGAATACTGCTCTTCAAATTCTCCTCACTGAGTCTTACTGTCAAGTTGACCTGCCTTTTCTGAAGATGGGTCTGTATATTGTAGGCATTACCATTTTAGCTTTATCTGCAAAACTGTTCACACATTTCTCTGCTACAGTATGTTATGTCTCTACTGTATGCTAAGTTTCACGATAGGACAATACAACCTGAAATGAGCTTTTCTCATCTACTTCCCCCAACAAAATCACAGAATCAGAAGAATCATAAAATGTCACTTGACAGTGAGAAGTGAGGCTTTCAGTGGGCTGAGAGAAGATCTTTAAGTGAATCTTCTGTTTCATTTTTGGTGCATGCAAATGAAACACTTATGGTATGTGCCTGTTTTAGGAACTTTTTTTTACTAGTTTTCTTCCAAAATGAAATTCTGGTGAAACTGACCCAATTTCATGAAGCATTTTCATTTAAACAGAACTCCATATTCCATTGAAATATGTTTCTGTTCAAGTTTTTTCCAACCAGCTCTGTTTATCATTATTCATTACTGTCAGAATATTTTCATAGTGAAATATCAAATATGTAGGATTTTCTTGGGGAAACTGTTTCAATATTTCACAGGTAGATTCATCTGTTTAAAATCAAAAGGACCATCTACGTTTGCCAATTACAACACTAATTTGTATCTTCTAGCGACTCACACAGATAAAAGGATGATTTGGGCTACAACTAATGATACCATTGCATTATCCAGTCTTTAACTTAATAATCAAGATAGACTTAGCACAGTTCATGGCAAGATCTTCAATTATCTGAAACTTAAAAAAAGGGTCCTACAAAAAGTGGAAACTAGGTCAAATTACAAAGGATGAATATAAACAAATAACACAAGTATTTAGGGAGAAATTAGAAAGGCCAAGGCACAAAATGAGATCAAACAAGCTAGAGCAGTGGTGGCCAACCTGTGGCCTAATCAGTTGAGGAGCAGAGCGGAAGAATTACTTCTCATGTCTTGCTTACAAAACTCCTGCTAATACATCCCAATGATGTTTCGTTTTTTTGCAACAATGTTACACTGACTCAAATTTAGCTTGTGGTCCACTATGATCCCTTCCCACCCCAGATCCCTTTCCGCAGTATTCCTTCCTAGGCAGTCATTTCCCATTGTGTATGTGTGCAACTGATTGTTCCTTCCTAAGTGGAGTACTTTGTATTTGTCCTTATTGAATTTCATCCTATTTACTTCAGACCATTTCTCCAGTTTGTCCAGATCATTTTGAAGTATAATCCTAACCTACAATGCACTTGCAAACCCTCCCAGCTTGGTATCATCCACAAACTTTATAAGTGTACTCTCTATGCCATTATCTGAATCATTGATGTAGATATTGAACAGAGCCAGACCCAGAACTGATTCCCTGCGGGTACCCCACTTGTTATGCCCTTCCAGCATGACTGTGAACCACTGATAATTACTCTCTGGGAATACTTTTCCAACCAGTTATGCACCGCCTTATAGTAGCTCCATCTAGGTTGCATTTCCCTAGTTTGTTTGTGAGAAGGACATGCGAGACAGTATCAAAAGCTTTACTAAAGTCAAGATGTACCACATCTATCACTTCCCCCCATCCACAAGGCTTGTTACTCTGTCAAAGAAAGCTATCAGGTTGGTTTGACACAATTTGTTCTTGACAAATCCATGCTGACTGTTACTTATCACCTTATTATCTTCTAGATGTTTACAAATTGATTGCTTAATTATTTGCTCCATTATCTTTCCTGGTACAGAAGTTAAACTGAGGGGTCTGTAATTTCCTGGGTTGTCCTAATTTCCCTTTTTTTATAGATGGGCACTCTATTTGCCCTTTTCCAGTCTTCTGGAATCTCTCCTGTCTTCCATGACTTTTCAAAGATAATCGCAATGGCTCAGATATCTCCTCAGTCAGCTCCTTGAGTATTCTAGGATGTATTTCATCAGGCCCTGGTAACTTGAAGCCATCTAACTTGTCCAAGTCATTTTTAACTTGTTTTTTCCCTGTTTTAGCCTCTGATCCTACCTCATTTTTACTGGCAGTCACTATGTTAGACGTCCAATGACCACCAACCTTCTCGGTGAAAACAAAAACGAAGAAGTCATTAAGCACTTTTGCCATTGCCACATTTTCTGTTATTGTTCCCCCTCACATACACCTCACTGAGTAACGGGCCTACTCTGTCCTTCCTCTTCCTCAGTTCGGGGCACCACATTTCAGGAAAGATGTGGACAAATTGGATGAAGTCCAGAGGAGACAACAAAAATGATTTAAAGATCTAAACATGACCTATGAGGGAAAATTGAAAAAAATGGGTTTGTTTAGTCTGGAAGAAGAGAAGACTGAGAGGGGAAGAGAGGACATGATAGCAGTTTTCAAGTACATAAAAGGTTGTGACAAGGAGGAGGGAGAAACGTTTTTCTTTTTAACTTCTGAGGATAGGGTAAGAAGCAATGGGCTTAAATTGGCACGGGAGGTTTAGGTTGGACATTAGGAAAAGCTTCCTAACTGTTAGAGTGGTTAAGCACTGGAATAAATTTCCTAGGCAGGTTGTGGCATCTTCATCATTGGAGATTTTTAAGAGCAGATTCGACAAATACCTGTCGGGGTGGTCTAGGTAATATTTAGTTCTGCCATGAGTCCAGGGGACTGGACTAGATGACCTCTCAAGGTCCCTTCCATTCTTACGATTCTATGATTAAGATAAACAGAGGAACTGTCAATTTACTCATTCATTTTCACCCTGGTTTGTCTTTCAGACGGCCTATAAAATGGTCATAACATGCCAATGAGGCAATTTTCTAACTTGCATTTAAAAAGGTACTGGAAATATTAGACTTTTGTGTCGGGTTAGAGCATTACATGTCAGTCAGCTTTGGCACTATGGGGAATTAAAGACAGACCTTGGGAAATAGCAAAACAGCATAAACTGTGCTGGTGTAAATGTCAGAAATGATAAGTTATTCACATTCCTGGCAAATGAAATAATTGTTTTTTTATTTGTTTCTGATGTACTTATTAATTGGTCAAGAGCTTATAAAATAGACTCAAAGCACACAATCTGTTTAGCTTATCAATGAAGGATAAGGGGTGACATGATCACAGTCTGTAAGTACCTACATAGGGAACAGAATTTTGCTAACAGAAGACTCTTCAATTTAGCAGACAAAGGTATAACAAGAGCCAATAGCTGGAAGCTAAGGCAAGACAAATTCCAGTTAAAAATAAGGCACACATTTTCAACAGTGAGGGCAATTAACTGTTGGAACAATTTACCAAGGGTGGTGGTGGATTCCCCATTACTGGAAATTTTTAAATCAAAATTGGATGTTTTTGTAGAGAATATGCCAGAGTTCAAACAGGAATTAATTCAAGGAACTTCTATTGCCCATGTTGTATAGAAATTCAGACTAGATGATCAAAATTGTCTCTTCTGGCTTGTAATATATGAATCTGTGACCTCAGTTCTTTCGGTCACATTAGGAAGAAAAAAATGCATCTTTGAAGATTTTGTTTTGATCTTCTTTTTCATTCTTTCACTTATTGTTGACCTAAACTGCTTAATTGTTTTGTAGTTTTACCTCTTCTGAACTTTCAGAATAACTTTCCTGACATTTAAAAAAGTTAAGAGAAAAATCATAAAGAACCAATAACAAATCTGCAGGGGATCGAGGCAGGTGACATTTATCATAGTTGTCTTGCCTGAAGAAATCACTTGACTGTAGTGTGGAGAAGTGAAAGATACAATTTATTTTTAATTCAATAAAATGAAGAATATTCAGACAACAAGGGGCTCATGAAATGAACTTCTTTTCTGTGTAGAAATGGTGTTACTCCTCCTTTCCAATCTTACCAAGATAGTTTGGAAATGACAGCTCAACCTCTAAAACACTGATTAGCTAGCCACAAACATCACAATTCTTACTTCCTATTGTAACTTGATCTATAGATTATCAATAAAAATGTCCAGTTATCACTTTGAGGGTTGACAGGTTCTTTTCCCAAGATCAAGCTCCGTATTATTAAAATTATTATATAGTTGGGAACCCAGATGTGCACAGATGCAACACTATAGGAACTCTTTTATATTTACAAATAAATAATTTATTAATACATTTAGCAAAGTCATACACACTCTAACTCAATAAGGTAGGTAGATAATACAGAAAGTACATCTGGACATCCATACTCACACCATCTTTTGCAGAACAACCTGAAATGTTAGCCATTACCTTCCTCATCACTGTCACCTTCCTCATCTTCACCAGTGGCCATCATTCTGGCCCCTCCCAAGGGCTACACCTCTCTCTCTCTCCTACTGCCCTGATATGTTACTTTTATAATATGTTACGCTGACGTTACCATGTCTAATGCATATTCAGTAGGGGTTTCTCCCCTGTTACTTATTTGTATTTCCTCCCCTTACCAACGTTAAGGTATCCTTCTTCTATAGGTTAGTGTATTTATGATTTCACCCCATTATCATATACATCAATTCGTTGCCATGGTACTCTTGTGGTCTGATGTTCCATCCAAAATCTTCCAGAAGCTGGTGTCAGTTCATGTTCTATGGTTGGCTGATGTCATTATGGACAAAATTTCCCCTGCCCCTGACACTCTACTTCCAGTTCCCCAAAACTTATAAGTTACGTAAGTTTATCTTTGCCAAAGTTTGTAGGCCTCAAGCTGCATGCTAACTGCTAAAGCCAATGTCTTACAAGATACAAGCCTGCAGGTTCCTTTCAGTACTACTAAATATAATGCAAAGCAGTGCATATAATAAAGGTAAGCTGGCCCACTAGGCTACACTATTTAAATTTTCTTTCTAAAATATTTAGAGATGAAATTAACTCAGATCAAAACATGGGATCAAAATACCCTCCAGCTTGGTGATGGTGGTGGTATAGGAGTTAAAATCAAGATATGAATCTTGTGGCCAGTGACCATCTTTAAAAATATTATGATGAATCATTAGAAAAAGTTCTTATCCAGCAAGAATTTTTAACATGATGTTATACTGAATATGAATTCTGATTAAATGGAAAAGCAATAAAAATCAGTTTGCCCAAACACCAGATGAATAACTTACATTTTTGTTACCCTTATAAAAATGAAGAAAATGTTTTTCATTGTTTAAAGAAGGAGGAAAAAATCTACATCCCATTTATGCTTTTTTTCCCCTTGCCCCCATATATCAAATTTAAGCAATGTATATGTTGTAATACACTAAGAAATATTTTGTACTGTATTAAACCTGAAGTGTGTGTTTATATGCACAGTATAGTCCCATGGCCACATGAATGGATATGGAAAGTAGAGAGAAAAGAAATTGTCATGTACAGCCAGATGCTCCTGAAAATGTTGCCAGGATTATAGAGAGAAGCAATCATCTGTGGCTCTGGCTGTAAGCAATCTGTCAGCAAGTCCAAATTGGTCAGCTGGAGTGCTGTGGAAGAAGGTTAAAGTTGCAAATAGACATCTAAGCACCTAATTTCATGGGGATCAATAATACATGGAACAGATTGGAAATCTGAAGACTTTGTGGGATCAGAAAGGCAGTTTCCCTAACACGTTCCAGCATTGGGACATCCTTTTTAATGTGGACTTCGAGCTGCTGAAAGCTCCATCCTTCTGCATATGGTTGTTAGCACTGGAGCTCTGCATATGGTTGTTAGCTCTTTTCCTTGTGGGGACTGGTTATTTGGTAAACCTTTGCTAATGGAAATCACGTTCTACAGGTTCCAGTCATTGTAGCAGTCAACCTCTCACAGTGATTGCTGCAGTCCCACTGCACTACTACTGGTCCACTCTTCTTCACTGAGCTAAATAACAGAAACCAAAGATTGCCATCTGGGTCCTGTTTATTTTTGTGTTTTGTTTTACTTTCCTGTCTGATCTCAGTGCACAGAACTGGCAGGTAAGTTTTCAGACTATGGAATATCTTCCAGCAGTCAAATGACATTGTAACAGGCAGTGAGCAACCTAACAGTTGGTATGCAAAGACAGGGATATAAAACACTTTTGCCTAATTTAGGAAAGTTAATAGGCTATCATGGGGACTGCTACCCATCTACATGAGTATAGACTGGTTCTGAGAACAAAGTTCTATACAGCTCTAGAAACTCATCTGGTTGTCTTGTTCACTCCTGTTGTTCATTCCAGAAGATCACAAACTGCTCCTCTTCGAGCTATCATGCAACACCAACTTTAATGTGAGCATTGTGAAATTTTCAGAGTAATGTTTTCCCCTGCATAATTTTCTAAAGGGGGGAAAAATAAAGCCCCAGGTTTTATTTTGTTTTGTGTTTTAAAAAAAAAATCTCTGACAGGAATAAATTCAGGTATAGACACTACAGGCACATGCATAAGGTCCCAGTTTTAGTCTTGCTGATGTCAGAATCTCACCTTTAATTTTAAACAAAAATGTATATTTCTAGCACTCCTGGTTCTGATGAAAAGCTTGAAAATATAACTCAAAGACAGCCAGTGGAGAGAGTCTGCAGCCAGTCTCTAGCAAAGAGAGCTTCTGTGGCCATTAAAATCAAGGAGGAAGCTGCTTAGCCCCAGACCCACCACTAGAGCCAGCCAGGTCTCCCAAATTTCTTTGAGAAAAGAGAAAAAAGAGTAGATGAGGTCCAACACTGCAGGGATGGTGGTTATGGAACCTTCAGTTCCCATCCCAGTCAGATCTGGACCCACCCCTCTTAAAGTGCAAGCAGCTGGGAGACTCTAGCTATTCCAGTCAGTTCTGGACCATCCTTCCTATGTCTGAGTACCATCCTCTTGACTATGCCATATGAAGAGGAGGAGAAGAAGGAAGAACAGGATATGACTTCAAAGTGTCCTTCCTGGTCACTTCCTTCTTCCAGACGCCAAGGTGAGAGAGATTTGGAGAATAATCAGGCAACAAACAGCACGTGTTCGGTGGGAGTCAAAATCGATAGGCCTATTCCTGACTGTCAGCAGACTATCGAAAGCAGCTTTTCAAGAAAAATCCTACTTGGGTGTTAATTGCTATTAATAGGAGGCAATTAATAGGAGCTCAGATAGTATAGTGATGAGCATAGTATAAATGTCTGCATAAACAGAGGTAACAAGTGAACTTGCTCTAAAGTCAGTGCTAGATGCTCTTCTATTGCAGAGGGCCTGCAGAGATGCCTCAAAATATACACTAGAGCAGAAATTCCCAAACTTTCTTATTGCATACCCCCTTCCAGATCTACCAGTTGCTAAATAAAATTGTCCATTACACAATTTCTCCTGCGTACCCTACAGAGATGTCTCATGTACCAGAGTTTGGGAACTGATTTGCATTAGAGTTTTTTCCATCAACTTATGCCAGAAGAATGTTACTGGCTTTGAAGTGTAAATGTGGAGAGAAACCTTGAGTAACATGGCAACTCTCTGGGAGCGTAGATACCTTTTCAGTTACAGCAGTGAAGAGGTGCTTGTTAAGAGTCACTAGGGACCAATAGTCTTTGGACCAAGATTAATCACTTTGAGAAGTGCCTACCACTCAAGCAGACACAGAATCTCTTGGCTCTCACTAACTAATAAAGTATTTTTTATTTTTTGTGAAACCTGTTCTGTGTAACTTGTAAAGTCTTCACTTTTCAGCTACAGTCCCTCCTAATGACCAATTCTGGAAAGATGCTTCAATTGCTGTGTGGTGTGAATTTACACTCTCGTTATTTTAAAAGTGACTGTACACAGTTGCTGTTGAGGGAGTTTTCCTATGGCTGTAGAAAGTTCTGTGTGAAAGCAAGGGTGTTCATAGTTTAGTTTAGCACCACCCTGTCTCTAAAAGGCACTCTTAAAAATACAGCCAGCTTATCCTGCATTTTCCAAAAAGACGAAAAACGCTTTCTGTAGGCCAGTAAACAGCTAACTAATATATTACAGGGAAAATATCTAGAAACAAATCTCAGGAATTTAAGAGAGAAATATAACTTTTAAAGGGGACTTTTTTCTTTTAAAGCATTCTTTTTATTTATAAATAAGGGGTTTTATTTTTAAGGAAAAATGTTTTATATACACTGTATATTTTGATTGTCAAATACACTATACATGTATAATTTACAAAGATATTAGAGGTATTTTAATTACAACAAAATACTGTATTTTAATACATTAAACTATGAGACTGAAAAAATCTTACAATTTTAAATATTTAGTTATATGACTCATTCATTGTTTGTATTGTATTACTGTAACACATACAGTACCCAACCAGTGACTGGGAACCCATTGTATTAGGAGCTGTACATGTAACTGTAATGAAAAGATGGTCCTGGCCCTTAAACCCGTATAATCTAAGGCCCTGATTATGCCCTCTGCAGTTTGCTCGTGGAACATAACATTTCATAAACTTAGCTAATGTTTTGCACAGATGTAGTAGTCCATATATATGGTACAATCTTCAGGATCAGGGCCGAAGTACGTAACAAGAGACAGCAGGATGACACAACAAATGGGGAACAGCATAAGGCAACAGTGAGACCATTATAATCAGCACAATAAGCAGAAGTCATAGTACACCAACAGCCTTGCCATTGTCAAGTATTTTGTATGCATCACAATATATGGGAGATCTAAGGAAGCTTACAATTTGTAATAGACCTTTAGGAAAGCTGTTAAAATAAACAGTTTGCAGCAACATTTGTACAATGATAAACTCTTATAATTGACAATTTTAGAATACTTCTTTCCCATTTTTTTTTTAAAGTTGACCTTCTAATGCCTCCTCCAACAGGAGTTCTTGAACAGTACAGACCTAACTCACCAAGATAAGGTTATCAGATAGTGACTGTTCCCAAAATATGCTAAGAACTTTCCAAACAGAGAGGGATACACAGCCACTGCCACAATGATCAAAATGGGTTGGGGGAAAGGAATGTTACATCAACTGAAGGGGATGGAGGTACTGTACAGTGTATGTAAGGGACAGAACTGGGCAGAAGCAGATGTCTATAGTTGTTTCCAATTATTTAAATCTGGTTTAGGGATAAATATGTTATAATAGAACAAGAACCTGTAATAAAATAGGTCATAATAAAACAAGAACCATCATTTATGGTATTGTATACAAACTATATTTAATATTAACGTTTCAACTTTTAAGGATTTTCTTCTCTTTTTAACAAGCACCTGTACGATATTTGGTGGTGGTTAGGAAATCTAGCAATGGAATAGCTGTTTCAATTTCTTTCTCTAAACTCTTTGTGCAGAGTAAGCTTTTTGACCAGTTGTATTATCCCCTTGCGTCCTTGTAACATTCTTTATTAGCTGAAGTATAGTCAGCTTGTTTGGTAATTTATTTTTTTTTAAATCACTCATAGCTATTTTCTTGCTTGATTCATTGAGTCATTTTGAAAAGAGACATCATCCTACCTGAAACACAATTGTAAGTGTTAACTCCAGTGAAATATAGCAAATCTGTGCATATTGAGCCAGACAGAAGGTCTAACATCTATTAATAACAGGAGTGAACTAAAGACCCCCCAGGTAAGAAAAACATGGGGGTAAAATTCCATATGACAAGATAAGGAAAGCATAAGAAGATTATGATTATAGGCAACTTCAACTTCTCTAACGTTCCTGCAGAAATTTTTGAGACATGACATAATGGAGACACTAACGGTTGTAGTAAATAATTGCTTTCTGAGCCATTGTATTTTAGGAACTCTAATGGCAATATGCTGTCTGTCACCTGTTTAGGTCCATGGTGAACAATATATGGGCCAAACTTTGTGCTTGTGTAATGGCCACAGTGTAAATCAGAGCAATATTTTGCCCCATACCTGGACAAAAACAGTTTATTTATAGATTTTTGGCTTTTTCTCAAGTGAACCTGTTTTGTGTCTTTACATGCTGTCTTTGGTATCTCTTTATATAGGATCACATAGGGTAATGCAAAGACCACTTCTCATTGAAAACACATGACGTGTTCTGGGAGTTGTACAACATCTCTTTAGCTGTTTATGATATCTTTAGACCTACTGCGTTAGACACTATATGGACATATGGGAAAACACAGTCCCTACTCCAAGCCAAGGAAGTTGCGTGTGGGAGTGAGGGGTAGGATACATAAGAGTAGGATAGGTTAGTAGGTGGGATATGAGTTGGAGGCAGGGTAGAGGTAAGAGATAATTAAAGGAGAAGGGGAAGTATAAAGACAAGGATCAGGACGATGAAAGCAGATAGCATAGTGTTGTGGTTTTGTGAAAAACAGGCGAATTATAGCTGGTGACGGCAGAAGTCGGAGTCAGGAAGTCAGTTGTCAAGAGAGTTGGGTAAATCCACTACTCCTCCCATGTTCCTTACCCAAAGAGGGTGGTGATGCAGTGATGTCATGCTTGTGCAGTGAAGGTTGCAGCATTCCAAGGGGTTCATGTTCCCTGTAGATCTGATCTTGGGAAAGTGCCAATATTGATGATATCCCAGGTGATTTGGCAAAGTTTTTCCAATGCAGATGGAGTATTGTACTGTACATCCCAGCCATGCCACGTAAGCAAGCTTATCAATAGCCTTTTAGAGCTGCTTAGCCACAGATTCTCCTGCTGGTTACAGTAAGGAAATTGATTGATTGGTACTCATCTGTTCCTCTCTTTCTGCATGAGAGAGGCAAACAGAGCCAGCTGAGCACTATTTGCACACTGCTTCTCCTTGTGATTGACCAGCCCTGCACAGCTCTCTCAGCAGGGCTGTCTCTGATAACAAACAGCCGTGCAGAACAAGCTGTGCAGCACAGGCCTGGGAAGCCTGAGAGAATTCGAACAGCAATGCCATGGGATTCATGGCCGAAAGTCTGGGAAATGATCTTCTCTGCTAGGTTTAAGAAAGGCACCAGCTGTCTGACTGGAGTGGAAGGGGAGGATGTGGGCAACAGAGAAGGGGGAGACAATGCTGATGGACAGAAGAACAGAAAATAAAATAAAAAGGAATAGAAAATAAAACATAAACACAAATTAGACGTTCAAGAGGGGAAAAATAGCTTTCAGGAGGAAAAGAAAACTATACTAGGAAAGATGGAGTTGGAGGAAAATAACAGGAACTTTTAAAAAAAGAAAATATATTAATGAATAAGAAAAATGGAGGACAAAGAAAAATTAAAAGTTTTGTTTATAAAATTATTTTATTAATAAATTCAGTCCCATTTCACTTTCAGTACAGTCAGTGAAATGAGATTCCCCCCCTTTCTCCTTATCCATGTTGAAAAAGTGGGGTCTCTAAGGCCATTTTTCCTGACTGAATCCTATGCTGACTGGCTAAGGTACTGAAAGCAACACATCCAGGCAGATGTACTACAGATACAATTGACCAAATAACAATCAAGTACAATTCAAACACTTAGGATGGTAGGGGTGGCTGATATCTTTCTTCAGAGCTGTTCTCACAGAATCTATGAGCAAGGCTGATTTAAATAAGAGTGAGAGATTAAATCAGGACATTTTTAGCTGAAACCCCTCCCCACCAAAAAAAACAAAAACAACCCTTCCCTCCCCCCGAAAACAAAACCATACACCACTGTTCACTTTGATTCAATTCAAGATGTTTTTCTTCACAGGTTGTCAGTGAACCACTCAGGCTTTATTGCATAAGCTGATACCGTCCTAATTTAAACTTTGACTTGCTATTACAAAGTCAAAATCAGAAGATTAAAAACCTCCTGCTATAGATTTTTTTTTTAATAGAAAGTGACAGTTTAATTTGGCAGAGTTGTGCTGAAAGGGTACTTAAAGCTTGTAGAGAGTGCCAACATCAGCAAGCTCCAGAGTAGCTAAAAATGAAAACAGAAACATGAATAATTAACAGATAAGCTCCGGTTCTCTAGTTTTTTAAAATTATTTACTTTTTAAAAGTTTTTCCTCCTGCTCAAAGTCCCAAAGGACTGTTTTTTGTAGTAGACCTGGCTTTGTTCACTGAAATACATAACACCTTTAAAAATTTTGCCTTCATTTGTGTCATACAAGGGGAAAAGTAGTGGTGTGTTGATATTGAACTAGTTGTGAGTTAACATGTGATCACTCATGGTGTTTTCCCTGCTGTCACTCTAACGGTGGTTTGTACCCACGATGAAAAAAAAAAACATTGAAAAGTATTTCTACTCTGAAACCAATTCTTGAAAAGTATAAATGTTGAATTTGCACTGGTAAGATCACATAGCAGGTAATGATCTGGTGTTAGCTGACAGAATGAGAAATGCATGTACCGCGGTGTTGTCACGGATTTTACTTCCATGGAATTGTGCACCAGTATGCCGAGTATTGCTTATCCAACTACATTAGCTACTCTACTTCTGCTTTAGTGCAAGAAGACCTAGCGTCAGAAGATTATCCCTATGGCAGTTGTTCTGATGTGCCGAAATACTAATTGCTCAGATTTGTCTTGTGCATGTTACTAGGTGGCATGTCACATTTTTAACGTGGTCATTGCAGGTATCACATTACAACTGTTCAAAATGACCAGAAGCCAGAACCGTGGAAAAGCTGTCATTTTGCACTTCAGATGCAGTCATGTGCAAAAACTCATATTTTCATAATGCATCCGTATATTTGAATCTAGAAGGAATTTTACTGTCTCTGCCAAAGGATACAGTTATAAAAAATGCACGGACTTATAAAAATGGGACAATTCTGCTAACAAAACCTACCCATTATTGTCATATCAAAATCTCACTTATGTGTAAACCTGCAAAATCTATTTCTCTCTCTAAGTCATACCAACAGAGAGGTTTTTTTGCACTTCTTTTGAAACATCCTAGAAAACATTAGAAAATCTTTGAGTTTAGGAAGGTATAGACAATTTGTAAGGAACATGCATATTTCTACTCATCACCTTCTGAACTTCTGATTTCATTAGAATTCTCCCAACAAGTACAAATACATGAAATGTAAATTTGTCTTCCTCTAAATACTGATTATATGGTTTATTTGTATAATTTCCTGTATCTTGGTCTGTTTTTGTTGCTGCCCTTAAACTGAAAAATAATTGCCTATCAAATTAGGAGAAAGAAGACTTCACCTTACCAATACCATTTCTGTGTTTGGGGAACTGCAGCAGTTATCACAGGTTATTCACAGAATGAGATCATCGCTTTCCTGAGTATGGTCTCGACTAATATGAAGATTCATTTGTCATGTTTTATTATGGTTTTATATAATTCATGTATAGACTGGACCCTGCAGACCCCTAATTGTGTGAGTAGTCCTTACTCCAACAGGACTACCAGCACAAGGCAGGATATTGTGCAAGAGTTTGCAGTATCAGTTATGACAGCATTTCTCAAAGTGCATGCCCTCCCTTCACCTCTAGGGGTGAAGACAGATATCTCAACTGTTCTCTAGAGTCTTGGATCTCCTTAAACCCAACTGCAATAGGTACAGAGAGAACCTTCAAAATGTGAAACAAGTATAACCAATGGTTCAGTTTCCAGAGAGCCTAAAGCAATAGCTCTGAGGTGTGAATTGCCCCATTTATTTCAATGGGTGCTAATTCAGATGCTAAAGATAATTATTTTCAATATCAGCATGATTTCACTGCTTATAAAAGCATGTGAAAATAAGAGAAATCATCTTATTGATGAGTATGCTTTTACTAATATGTAGTGAGGTGGAAAGTTGGGGGCATGATTGATTTAATTTTATTGAAGTAAGGTCTGAGTTTTTCAAGGCCAGAAAGGACCACTGTGATTCTTTAGTCTGGCCTCCTATATAACACAGGCCATAGAACTTCCCCAAAATAATTTCCAGAGGAGATCTTTTAGAAGAAAAATCCAATCTTGATTTGATTTTAAAATTGAGAATCCACTATGACCCTTGAGAAATAGTTCCAATGGTTAATTACCCTGACTGTCAACATTACGCCTTACGTTCAGTTTGACTTTGTCTAGCTTCAACTTACCTTTCTCTGCTAGATTGAACAGTCCATTATTAAATATTTGTTTCCCATGTAGATATTTTTAAATTGAAATCAAGTCTCAAGCTTAACCTTCCCTCTGTTAAACTAAATAGATTGTCTATCACTATAACGCATGTTTTCCAAACCTTTATTCATCAATGTGGCACTTGAACCTCCTGAACCTTCTTCAGTTTATTAACATCCTTCTTGAATTGTGGGCACCAGACGGAACACAGTATTCCTGCAGTGGTAGCATCAGTGCCAAATATAGATGAAAATAACCCCTCTATTCCTACGTAAGATTTTCCTTTATATACATCCCAGGATTGCATTAGTTCTTTTGTCCACAGCATCACACTGAGAGCTCATGTTCAGCTGATTATCTACCAGGAGCCCCACATCTTTTTCTGAGTGATTGCTTCCCATCCTGTAAGTATGGCCTACATTCTTTGTTCCAAATATGTACATTTACATTTAGTCATATTAAAAAAACATACTGTCTGCTTTCACCCAGTTTAACAAGTGATCCAGATCACTCTGAATCAGCTACCTGTCCTCTTCATTATTTACCAGTCCCCATACAATTTTGTGTCATCTTAAACTTTATCAGTGCTGACTTAAGTCATTGATAAAAATATTAAATAGCGCTGGGCCAAGAACTGATTCCTGGATGCCACTTGATAAACACCCTCTGGATGATAATTCCCCATTTACAATTACATTTCGAATACCTTTCATTTTAGCCAGTTTTAAATCCATTTAATGTGAGCCATGTTCATTTTATATTGTTAATCAAAATGTTGTGTGGTACCAAGTCAAATACCTTTGAGAAGTCTCAGTAATACTACGTTAACGCTATTGCCTTTATCAACCAAATTTATAATCTCATCAAAAAAGATATTAAGTCAGTTTGATGAGATCTGTTTTCCATAAACCCATTGATTTGCAGTTCTTAAATTACCCACCTTTAACTCTTTATGAATTAAGATTTAAAACAGTTTGGGAAGCATGACCTTACATTATCAATGCAAAATATACTAATTTATTTAAATGTAAAACAAAACATTATTTCTCTTGGTATTTCTTTGAATGAAGTGTAGGAGATACTGTAGAAGCAAATTCTCAGTGTGACCACCCTCCTACTCTTTGAGGTAAAAGCCATTGGCCTGTGATAGTGATATTTGTCTTCCTGATCCAGCTGCTGTAATTAAGGAAGAAGATCCAACAAGGCATGTGTTCCTGTGAGATATCATGAAGCATACAGCAAAGACAGGTATCATCAGTCTGTGAGTGAGGATAGACTCTGGAGAAGTATATTCTTTGGTGAATCAGAGCAGTGAAGTTCTACACTGTGATACTGCATCTTATTTTCCCGAGGTAATCTGAAAAATTGTTAAAAACTAAATTATTGAGGAGAAAAAAAAAGATACATTCTCCTTCCAACCCCAGCAGTACTTATGTGGAACTGTAGAAAGGAAAAGTTTTAAGACTTAGGATAATTAAATAGACAAGTGTTCTTGTTCTTTTCTTTAAATGTCAGATTGTGTTCTCATTATTTTAAGAACCTTAGTTAAAAGTAAATTGGTCACACATTTCTTTCAGTGAGACATCTTGCCCTACCACATGTCTTTGCTTCTTACCTGATAATCCGAGCAACCGAGTAGGAAAGAAAATACATTATAACTGATTAAATGCAAAAGGAACTATGCTGATACTCCTGTCTTAAGTCATGTCATTGGTAAAAAGGTTAAGTGCACAGCATCAGCCTTGATTTTTCATGTTCTGCCTGTTTCCGTTTTCAACTTTAGATACATTGACAAGGTTACTTGGCATTAAAGAGGGGCTTTCTTACTATGGACAAATTTCAAACATAACCAACTAAAATCTCTTCATTTTAACTTGATTTTTCACAATATTTTTTGCCTTACATGCTATTTCTTGAAAGATATTGACCAGATTTAAACAAGAGATAGCTCTTTCTCAGTCCAGCTCCTCTTCATACTTTTGCTGTATCAATCTATTGCAGGATCAAATATTTAAAGTCCTTATTCAGTGCTAACTCTGGGCTTCAGGATTTGACCTGGAATACTGAATTAATGACATCAGTGTATTCCCACAGGAATAAATTGTTTTTCCACAAATAAAGGACGTAACTGTAGAATCTAGCAGAAAGAAAGTAAGTTTTGGAAGTGAATCTCTTTTATTCAAACACTAACATCTCACTTTGAATAACACTACAGCAAGGACAGTGCAGAAATGATTGGGCAAATAGATTGACATCTGTTTTAATATTATTTGTTCTAGTTCACTTCATTGTGGAAGCCATTCATTGAAGTTATGTTGTCTGATAACCTAAAATTCCTATCCATACCCTTTTTTAATTTGATCACTGTATCATATACAATCAACAAGCCTTCGCAACGTCCCTTGAGTTAAATCAATCCTACTGTGAGCTCCACAGAAAACAAAGAAGCGAATGAGATAATGAGCTATCTCATGTCCTAGTTTCTAAATGAAATCAGTACTTCAGTGATACTCATGGCTGACTGTAAAATACATGGTGGTTAAGGGAAAGTACAGTATAGGTTGTTACAATTAGTAATGGCTGTAAGCACAGGAGATGGAAAAGGATTCAAGGAAACATATTGCCACTTATATAGCCTATATGAGGACTAAGCAGAATCGCAGTCAATGCAGAGGTTTCTCCAGCCTTACTCTGTCAGGGTGTTGCCCCAAATGCAGTGTGGGCTCAGGAAAGGGAGGACCATGAAAAGGTAGGGTCTTGGATCTTCCTCTCCCTGCACTGGCCTGTGTTTCTGGCAGGTAGGCTGCATACCGAGAGTATGCTGCAACCCATAAGGGTGAAAAGTAGAAAGGTTTCAGCATCAAACCTACTTTGCACTTTCACCTCACCTGAAACATTCAGGCCAAATCACCCCAAAATATAAAGCATGCACATTCATTTTTCTGTTAAAAACTTAACACCTAGGTGTAAAGAAAATGGAACTTTCCAAGAGATAATTTTTAACTTATTCATTACAAAAAATATTTAAAATGATTACCTCATTAGTAGTTTGGAGGAGCCCATGGAGCTGGAAGCAGAGCAGCATCAGCCGTGCTGAGGCAGAGTGGAGCTGGAGCAGTCTGGAGCCAGGTGCAGTGAGCAGCTGGGCAGAGTGAGGGGGACCCTGGGTAGTGGGCCTAGTGCAGGGAGACACCCCCAACCAAGAGGCCCTGCAGGCCAGACCTGGAGGGGGTTCGTAACCCGACGGGGAAGGGTCAATGTGCAAAGAAGGGTCCTGCCACCTAGAGCCTGAGAGCATGTGGCCACTGCCAAAGCAAGTGTCTGACCCGCAGCATCCCTGCAGCACAGCCAGGGCTGAGAAGAAGGCCTGGGATTTGAGAGGAACAGACTGAACTTCCCTGACATTCCAGAGACGCTGGTTGTGATGTCCCCATTCACAGAATGGGGTGACGTGTTTTTCTTTAAGCTTTCCCATTTTTTTCTTCTTTTTTTTAAATTGATTGCTGTTTAGTAAATTGTATTTGCTTTGAACTGTACGTAATGATCAGTGGGTCAGGGAAGCATCCAGTGCAGAGAGAGCACCCTGGAGTGGGGACACCCTGCCCTAAGTGACCACAACAAGGTTGGGGGTCGAGTCCCGCAGGAATCCTTGGCCCAGCCTTGTTGGGGCTACCAGGACTCTGCCACACAGGAGAGTGGAAGGGGAGCCCTTGAGGTCAGGCAGGCCTCCGGGTAGAGGAAGTGAGAGTGAGGACTCAGATCCTTTCGCTAGCCCACTTCACCGGGGTAATGTTTAAGCCAGGAAAGTTCCCCATAATAGCGGGACCATTCCCCCACTTACATAATTATTCCTCCTTGCTAAAATTCTGCCACAGCCAAAATATTCACACCAGTACATCCAGGCCCCATATTAACAAACATCATGTCATATTAAACCTGATTAACAATTATCAAAAGAACATTTAACATATTTAACATTCTACGTCTACTTCTTCGTACTATACATGACTATACATTAAAACACTACATAGAACCAATAATAATCATTTCTAAGTTTAACAGGCACCCTTAGTAGTTCTCTGGGAGCTTCTTAGGACTGATGGTTCATTACCCATTTTTCTAGTCCCTTGTCCCCAAGTGACACCAGGTCAATTTGAGGAATCTGGCCATTTTTGTCAGGGTTTGCCCCATTGGTTTCAGCCTCCACAGGGCGTGCTGATCTATGCCTCTGATGGTCATTGACTGGACTAAGAGTGCAATGTTTCAGCTTGGCCCCTATGTACTACTCTCTCAGAACCAACTCATTCAGGCTACATTTTGTAAACTGATAGCTCGGGATTGTTCTGAGCATCTACAATGTGGGGATTTGACTCCCACTGGTCCTGTATTTTATGATGTCCTAGTGTCTATGGTTATGAACTAGTACATGATCACCAGGCCTGATGACAGCCCCACTGGACTTGCGATCGTAAGTCCTTTTCCTACTTTGGGCTGTGTTTCAGGTGTACTGAGAGCAAATTCACAGGCTGTCTTCAGCTGGTCATGGTGACCTTTGACCCAGTCATCCAAATTGATCACTTCATCCTCCTGAGGGCCCTTTCTCTCCAGAATATCCAATGGCAACCTGGGATCACTCCCAAACATGAGATAAAAAGGAGCGTAACCTGTCGACGAATGGATATGGCTGTTACAGGCCAACACCAGCTCAGGGAGATGTTCCTGCCACACTCGCTTCTTTTCAGGCAGGAGTGTTCTTAGCATGTTGTGCATTGTCCGGTTAAATCTCTCGCACTGAATGTTTCCTTTTGGGTGACAGGGTATTGTTCAGCTTTTGGCTATGCCATACAGTTTACACAATGCAGATATCACCTTTGATTCAAAATTCCTCCCCTGATCCGAGTGTAACCATGCCGGACAACCATAGTACACAGACCAGTGTTTTATGAGGGCTTCTGCCATTGTCCATGCCATCTGGTTTCTAGTTGGAACTGTGACAGTGAATTGGGTAAACATGACTGTGAGAACCAGTATGTTCTCATACCCCTCTGAAGATCTCTCTAGCCGTGTGTAGTTCATCGCTAGGACTTCCATTGGGGCAGTCACGTTAGTACAGGTCAAGGGCACACCATTTGCAGTGATGAATCCATGCTTGCATGTCGTTACCCATCATGGGACAATAATAATTTCTTCTCATCACCTCAAGAGTGTTCCTGTCTCCAGAATGCCCCCCTAGCCGCTCCCAATCATGCCTGGCTTCATAAACTTGCTGGTGTAGCGACACAGGCACCACTAACTGCCACGCTTCTTTGCCATCTCAGGGATGATATGTTACCCGGAACAGCACTCTGCGGTGTAATCTAAGTCATTCCCGCTGTCTGGTTAGCTTCTTAGACTGGGGGCATCTGGCCCCAAATCTCTGGTCTGGCCTCATTCGGCTCATGACTGCCACTAGGACAGGTCCGATGTCACCTTCTCATTGCAGAGTTTGCATCTTCTCCCATGAGTACCCTGAGATTATTGCGCTCTCCCCTTTTACCAGGTTTTGTACTGCATCCTTTACTGTCACTTTGTCCTCAGGCTTTGGATTCTCTAGCCACAAACACGTCCACCCAACATCTGCAGGAATGACTAGGAAGTCTTTCTTCAGATCCTCGTCCTCTTCTGATTCCTCCTCTAGAGACAATCTAGACAGGATGTCAGCATTGATGTTCTGCCTTCCAGGTTTATGCTGTACTTCAAAAGTGAACTCAGTGAGTTGGGCCACCCATTGGTGTTCAATTGCACCTAAATTAACCATTGCCAGGTATTGGAGTGGATTGTCGTCTGAGATTAATCTAACTAATTAATCTGACTAATCTAATCGCCTTTTATCATGAGATTACTGGTTCTGTGGATGAAGGGAAAGCAGTGGATGTATTGTTTCTTGACTTTAGCAAAGCTTTTGACACGGTCTCCCACAGTATTCTTGTCAGCAAGTTAAGGAAGTATGGGCTGGATGAATGTACTATAGGGTGGGTAGAAAGCTGGCTAGATTGTCGGGCTCAATGGGTAGTGATCAATAGCTCCATGTCTAGTTGGCAGCCGGTGTCAAGTGGAGTGCCCCAGGGGTCTGTCCTGGGGCCGGTTTTGTTCAATATCTTCATAAATGATCTGGAGGATGGTGTGGATTGCACTCTCAGCAAATTTGCGGACGATACTAAACTGGGAGGAGTGGTAGATACGCTGGAGGGGAGGGATAGGATACAGAAGGACCTAGACAAATTGGAGGATTGGGCCAAAAGAAATCTGATGAGGTTCAATAAGGATAAGTGCAGGGTCCTGCACTTAGGATGGAAGAATCCAATGCACCGCTACAGACTAGGGACCGAATGGCTAGGCAGCAGTTCTGCGGAAAAGGACCTAGGGGTGACAGTGGACGAGAAGCTGGATATGAGTCAGCAGTGTGCCCTTGTTGCCAAGAAGGCCAATGGCATTTTGGGATGTATAAGTAGGGGCATAGCGAGCAGATCGAGGGACGTGATCATCCCCCTCTATTCGACATTGGTGAGGCCTCATCTGGAATACTGTGTCCAGTTTTGGGCCCCACACTACAAGAAGGATGTGGATAAATTGGAGAGAGTCCAGCGAAGGGCAACAAAAATGATTAGGGGTCTAGAACACATGACTTATGAGGAGAGGCTGAGGGAGCTGGGATTGTTTAGCCTGCAGAAGAGAAGAATGAGGGGGGATTTGATAGCTGCTTTCAACTACCTGAAAGGGGGTTCCAAAGAGGATGGCTCTAGACTGTTCTCAATGGTAGCAGATGACAGAACGAGGAGTAATGGCCTCAAGTTGCAGTGGGGGAGGTTTAGATTGGATATTAGGAAAAACTTTTTCACTAAGAGGGTGGTGAAACACTGGAATGCGTTGCCTAGGGAGGTGGTGGAATCTCCTTCCTTGGAAGTTTTTAAGGTCAGGCTTGACAAAGCCCTGGCTGGGATGATTTAACTGGGAATTGGTCCTGCTTTGAGCAGGGGGTTGGACTAGATGACCTTCAGGGGTCCCTTCCAACCCTGATATTCTATGATTCTATGATTACTGTGAATTTAGAGTATACTAAATAATCCTTAAATTTTTCAGTGATAGCCCACTTCAAGGCCAGCGGTTCTAGTTTAAAAGCTCAGTGGTTTTTGTATTTCTTTCTGACCTCCTTAGCCCTCAGCTCGCATATACGATCACATGCTCAGGCCCCCTCTTGCTTCTGGCTGAGCACTGCACCTAAGCTGTGCAGGCTTCCATCAGTTGTCACTATAAATGGCAGGGTAAAACCGGGATATGCAAGTACAGGTGGTGACATCAGCCGATGTCTTAATTCGTCAAAAGCTGTCTGACAGGCATCATCCCACACAAAGGATTGGTCCTTTCCCTTCCTTTGGGCATACGTGTCCATTCAAACAGCCCAAACAGAGTCATCACTGCTGTCTTTTCCTGGTCTTGTTCTTCCACTGCAACCTGGAAATGACCAGAAGTTAAAATGAGGGTTGAAAACACTCTTGCACTTCCTAATGCATCCAGTGACTCTTCCACGCATGATAGCGGGTAGGCATCCTTGTGCATTACCTCATTCAGTTTCCTGTAGTCACAGCAGAATCACACCCCACCATCTTTTTTTATTACAATCACTATCGGTGATGCCCATGGCTGTGGCTTTCTTTAAGGACACCTGGAGTCAATAGGTCCAGGCTGTGTCTTTTTACCTCCTGGAACACTCGTGATGAAATCCGCCGGTGTCTCTGTTTTATCGGGATAGCAGCTCCACTGGGTATTTCGTGTGTCACTGTGGTGGTGTAACCAAAGTCTTACTTGTCCCTGGAAAAGACCTCTTGATGTTTCTCCAGTAGCGCCCACAAATGGCCGACCTGCGTAGGGGTTAATTGTTGGAGGTCCACTTGGACTGGAATGGGTAGCTTTCTGTCGGGTGTCACTTGTGACGTGATTACCTGTGCTCCTTTTTCCACTTTTATCACCCACAGCTCATCCCCATTTTCTTCCAGGGCAACCCTCACTGGGAGCACCACTCCTTCAGGTTGGTGTACCTCTGCCACCCTGGTTCAGGGGCACAACTTTATGGCCTTTTTACTTGAGTTTAATAGCCTGACTGGCATTTTTCCTTTGCTGGCATTAGCAAGCACATTTGCAATCAGGAGCCCATTAGGGAGACTGGTCCCAGGTGTTGGCTCGACAAGCACTCTGTATCCATCAAAGTCGCTTGGCACCCGGCAGCATCCATCAATAATCTTCTCACTCCAGGGAGGCATAACCACCTTCTGTCTCCCTGACACCTTAACATAGCCAATTTGTCCTGCGGGACCCAGGAAACATCCATGTCTCTCCACTTGAGCTAATACCTGCTTCAGTGTAGCGTCCTTCTTAGGCTGCCCATGATGGTTCATTTCCTGGGTTCCTTCTCCTACCAATAGTAATTCTTTCAGCTCTCTTATAATATTCATCCCGAGAATTCCCGGTACTCTGTTCTCCATTAAAGTATTTTCTGAAGCTGTGTCCTTTAGGATAAAGATGCATTTCCTGGGGATCATTCAACCCATGTGCCCTACATCGGCTTCAAAGGCACCCCATGAGAGGAATGGCAAGTCCATTAGCTGTACAAATTGGTCAGATCTCTCTCTTTTAAGTAGTTTTGGAACTATGATTCAGAAATAGTGGTGACGTCTGAGCCAGCGTCTATCAAACAGCAGGTTCTCACCCCTGCTATGGTCATTTCCACTGTCAAGCAGTCCCTGAAAGCTCGGCCACAGAAGTTGTCGCACACACTAACATCATCAGGGTCCTTTTCCTCACTGCTGGCATGCTGCCCTTTTCCTAGCGATAGCCATAGAAACCCTTCTGTTCCCACGCGGCTTTCCCTTGACAGTGGGCTACTCGCTCCTGGTGCCTCTTGGATTTCAGGCACCTGGGACTCCAGTCTCCTTCTCAGTGGACAGTCTCAGCTAGTATGTCCTGGCCTTTCACAGGTGTAACAAATGTATCTTCCCAGCGCATCTTTCTGTGGGGATCTATGGGACCCTGGGGCCCTTGAATATTTTGGCCTGTTAGTGGAGGTTTTTCCTTTCATCACCTCAGTCATCACTTTCAGCATCTCCCCCTGTTGGACTGCCAGTTTTTGGACAGTTTCACTTAAGCTCTCCAATGTTAACTGTGTTTGGGGCAGGGCCTTTTCCCCAGTAGTTACATTCACTTGGCCCCCACTTCATGTACAGGGGTTAGGCTTGGCCGTCTCTTCCACAGGAACTTCCTCTTCTTCTGACCACATAATGGCAGCCTCTTCCTTCAACCTTCTTTTCATTTCACAGCGGAGGGAATCATCCTGGAGCCCCAGCACTATCTGCTCTTTTAGAACCATATCTGGGTCTGGAACTCATTGAGGGTCTCGCCGCTCCACTTTACTCATTCTCTCCTGGAGGTCATACAGTTTCACCAGGCTCCTGCTTTCTCTCAAAGAACTCCTTTAGTTGAGTTCCAATAAATACCTTGTCTCCATACCCTTTTAGGGTGAGTTTAAATACCTTTTCCACATCTTTCTTGTCTGCCAGTGCCATGAACTTTACTCTGGCCTTGGCCTGGCCCTTGAGGTGTTCCTCTATGAAGTCCACATGATCTTCTTCAGGTACTTTTAGCACATGCATAGCTGCATTCACAGACTTGACCCACTCATTTACCGTAATGTCACCTGGCTTGTCAGGAAGCCACCAAACTCTGTGACCTTCTGCTCCCATGGGACATAAATAGTGGGGGTTTCTTAGCTTCTGCTGCTTGATGGTCTATTACTGCCTTAGCCAGTGATAAGGCTTCTCTCTGTTTTGTTCTAGCTTGTTGTAATGCCTCAGCTTGGTCTGATAATCTGCACTGAAGTTCAGCAAACTGGGCCCATAGAATTCTTCAATTCCAGCCATGGTAGGGATCTTGACCAGGCCTGGACAGTACTACCATAACTCAACCAGTAAACCAATGGAGTAGACCCTGTGGATAGGGTCATGTTTGTGACGCCAATTAAGTAAGTGGGGGAATGGTCCTGCTGTTGTGGGGAACTTTCCTGGCCTATACACTACCCCGGTGAAATGGTCTAGCGAAAGAATCTGACCTCGCTCCCACTTCTCTACCGAGAGGCCTGCCTGACCTCAAGGGCTCCCCTTCCACTCTCCTGTGTGGCAGAATCATGTAACCCCAACAAGGCTAGGCCCAGGATTCCTGGGGGGCTCAGCCCCCAACCTTGTCATGGTCACTTAGGGCAAAGACTAGGGTGTCCCCACTCCGGGGAGTAAGTCTGACAGCAGCAGAGGGAACTGTTCAAACAGCGGCTTAGCCTGATGGCCAACAGGCAACAGACCCCAGCACCAGCACAGGCTGTGCAAGAGCAGCTACTGCCAATGGTCTGTCATTGAATCATAGAATATCAGGGTTGGAAGGGACCTCTGGAGGCCATTTAGTCCAACCCCCTGCCCAGAGCAGGACCAATCCCAACTAAATTATCCCAGCCAGGGCTTTGTCAAGCCTGACCTTAAAAACTTCTAAGGAAGGGGATTCCGCCACCTCCCTAGGTAACGCATTCCAGTGTTTCACCACCCTCCTAGTGAAAAAGTTTTTCCTAATATCCAACCTAAACCTCCCCCACTGCAACTTGAGACCATTATTCCTCATTCTGTCATCTGCTATCACTGAGAATAGTCTAGATCCATCCTCTTTGGATCCACCATTCGGGTAGTTAAAAGCAGCTATCAAATCCCCCCTCATTCTTCTCTTCTGTAGAATAAACAATCCCAGTTCCCTCAGCCTCTCCTCATAAGTCATGTGTTCCCTCAGCCTCTCCTCATAAGTCATTTTTGTTGCCCTTCGCTGGACTCTCTCCAATTTCTCCACATCCTTCTTGTAGTGTGGGGCCCAAAACTGGACACAGTACTCCAGATGAGGCCTCACCAATGTCGATCACGTCCCTCAATCTGCTGGCAATGCCCCTACTTATACATCCCAAAATGTCATTGGCCTTCTTGGCAACAAGGGCACACTGTTGACTCATATCCAACTTCTTGTCCACTGTCACCCTTAGGTCCTTCTCTGCAGAACTGCTGCCTAGCCATTCGGTCCCTAGTCTGTAGCGGTGCATTGGATTCTTCCAGCCTAAGTGCAGGACTCTGCACTTGTCCTTGTTGAACCTCATCAGATTTCTTTTGGCCCAATCCTCCAATTTGTCTAGGTCCGTCTATATCCTATCCCTACCCTCCAACATATCTACCACTCCTCCCAGTTTAGTGTCATCCGCAAACTTGCTGAGGGTGCAATCCACACCATCCTCCAGATCATTAATGAAGATATTGAACAAAACCGGCCCCAGGACCGACCCTTGGGGCACTCCACTAGATACCGGCTGCCAACTAGACATGGAGCCATTGATCACTACCCGTTGAGCCCGACAATCTAGCCAACTTTCTACCCACCTTGTAGTGCATCCATCCAGCCCATACTTCTTTAACTTGCTGACAAGAATACTGTGGGAGACAGTGTCAAAAGCTTTGCTAAAGTCAAGGAATAGCACGTCCACTGCTTTCCCTTCATCCACAGAACCAGTTATCTCATCATAGAAGGCAATTAGATTAGTCAGTCATGACTTTCCCTTGGTGAATCCATGCTAACTGTTCCTGATCACTTTCCTCTCGTCTAAGTGCTTCAGAATTGATTCCTTGAGGACATGCTCCATGATTTTTCCAGGGACTGAGGTGAGGCTGACCGGCCTGTAATTCCCAGGATCATCCTTCTTCCCTTTTTTAAAGATGGGCACTACATTAGCCTTTTTCCAATCTTCCGGGACTTCCCCCAATCACCATGAGTTTTCAAAGATAAAGGCCAATGGCTCTGCAATCACATCCGCCAATTCCTTTAGCACTCTCGGATGCAACGCATCCGGCCCCATTGACTTGTGCACGTCCAGTTTTTCTAAATAGTCCCGAACCACTTCTTCCTTCACAGAGGGCTGGCCACCTCCTCCCCATGCTGTTCTGCCCAGTGCAGTAGTCTGGGAGCTGACCTTGTTCGTGAAGACAGAGGCAAAAAAAGCATTGAGTACATTAGCTTTTTCCACATCCTCTGTCACTAGGTTGCCTCCCTCATTTAGTAAGGGGCCCACACTTTCCTTGGCTTTCTTCTTATTGCCAACATACCTGAAGAAACCCTTCTTGTTACTCTTAACATCCCTCACTAGCTGCAACTCCAGGTGTGATTTAGCCTTCCTGATTCCATTCCTACATGCCCAAGCAATATTTATTTACTCATCCCTGGTCATTTGTCCAATCTTCCACTTCTTGTAAGCCTCTTTTTTGTGTTTAAGATCAGCAAGGATTTCACTGTTAAGCCAAGGTGGTCGCCTGCCATATTTACTATTCTTTCTACACATCGGGATGGTTTGTCCCTGTAACCTCAATAAGGATTTTTTAAAATACAGCCAGCTCTCCTGGACTCCCTTCCCCCTCATGTTATTCCCCCAGGGGATCTTGCCCATCAGTTCCCTGAGGGAGTCAAAGTCTGCTTTTCTGAAGTCCAGGGTCCGTATTCTGCTGCTTTCCTTTCTTCCTTGTGTCAGGATCCTGAACTCGACCATCTCATGGTCACTGCCTCCCAGGTTCCCATCCATTTTTGCTTCCCCTACTAATTCTTCTGTGAGCAGGTCAAAAAGAGCTCCGCCCCTAGTTGGTTCTTTACGCTATATTGCCTTTAGCAGTCAAAGTAGCCACTGGCCAGTTCTGGAGTGGGGAGGGGAATGAGCTAATCCATACACTCTTGGAATGGAAGTATTCATTGAAACAGATGTACTGTGTTCACTCTACTCACCATAAAAGCACAGGGGAAGGAAAACAAGTTACGCTGGAGGTGTGCAATTCCATTACCAGTGACATTGCACTGATTGACATTTCTGTTGATTTTGTTTGCACTTTTCTTAACATGCTCAAAATACTCTGCCACCAGACTCTCCTCTTTGTCCCTTATCTTTCTTTTGTAGCCATTTGCTATTATAGTTGCTGAACAAGTACAAGATTCATATTAATGGTAGCCAGGAAAATACACAAAGACAAAAATATATGGTTATAAAGATTTGACTGTTTTACCCCCTTTATTTTTGTTTGCTTTTGTTGTAGGCAGTTAGCTTAAGCCCTTGGAAAACAGAAACCCCCTCTCAA
Source organism: Eretmochelys imbricata (assembly GCF_965152235.1). Classification (NCBI taxonomy): domain Eukaryota; kingdom Metazoa; phylum Chordata; order Testudines; family Cheloniidae; genus Eretmochelys; species Eretmochelys imbricata. Next base: position 40,692,680 of record NC_135575.1, on the reverse strand, counting down.
GTTTCAATATTTGAAAGTGCTTTTTTTTAATCCATTGCTATGTATTCATTGCCATCTGCCACAGTCAGAGATAATCTGAAATAGGGGCATGCAGTGACAGGTCAGAAATCATAGAGTGCTTGTGTCATAGAAGGAATGTCTTATGAGGCAGGAGGAAGTTACAGTTTAAGTAATATTCTCCAAGACTGATTCTGATCAGTAGTCTGAACTAGCCTCAGAGTCCCATTGGGTTATTTTGTGAGCTGTGGTGAAAAATTGTATTAATGTGTGTGTGTGATTCTTCATACTTAATATTTATAGTGCCTGTATTTTGTTCAATGAATTCAAGTAAAAAAACCACAATATTATTATGGCTAGATTTATCTTATATGTTTATGCTAAAAATTTCACTATATAGCAGGGCCCGTGTATTTTAGAGCAAGTGGGACTCAAATTTTACAATAAAGTGTTTCAATTTCTGAAACGTGTTGCAGCAGATTGGAAATACATCTGCAGTTTCAGGTAAATTAAAAAATGGGGTTCTGTTGAATTATATATGAATGTTAACACAGTTATTACTTTTCTTATGTATTATTAACCAGGACAAGAATTCCTTTTATTATTTACTTTAATATTAAATACAATTTGTTTCATTTTGCTAACAATGCTGTCTAGGGCAAAGAATGGGAATTCTGTTTTGTGAAGGATTTCAAAATTTGATTTAATTCCAGCTTGGAACAAAAAATTCAAAATGATCCATGAAAGAATTATTGTTCTGCCCAGTGCTACTGGGAGCCCCAGCTCCAGTGCATTCTACATGGTGGACTGCCCTGGAGGTGGTGACCCTGGAAACCCAGGCTGTCAAGGAACCATAACCCTGGGAACTGGAGCTCCCAGAGCTGAACAGCCGTTGGCTCACCATCAGCCTGACATCAGGTCTTTCAAGAAGCCAGGTGGACAAGTTGGTTGGTGTGGTTCCATTGGAAACCTGCCAAGTTGGTTGCCTGCAGAATTTTATCATTCATAGTAGCAATTCATAATCATTTATGACAGTAGATAGTCATTAGGGAAAGAGAGTGAGAATGACTATACACCTGTAGTCAGGGCACTTACCTAAGATGGGATTGACCCAAGTTTAAGTCTTTGCTCCATTGACTATTTAATTATTTTATAAAAAGTGGAACATCAGCAAAAAGATAGATTGAGAAAACCCAATACCACCATGTCCCAGTGTCCTAACCACTGGCCAAAAGTTTACAAGGGAGGCAGCCCCACTACCTTGTCCTCCAGCTGTTTTGTGAATCCTTTGCTAGCTTTTCTCAAAAAGCTTGAAAGTGAAAACAAAACTTTTCTACTTTAAATATTTTATTTTTGTAATGTCTAAATGTTTCAATTTGATTCAAATATTTGTTTGATTTTTTTCAATTTGCTGAAAAATGTCAAACAATATCCTTTTCGGATCAGCTTGAAATGAATATTTGTTTCAAAACAATTAGTAACCTAAAAAATATGTGATTCACCCGTCTAATAAACACCCTATGTTACTACCTGCTGGTAGTCCTTCACAAGCAGTCCCATTGTGAGAGAGGTAGCAGTGAGTTGCGTTTTACGAGAGGTATTAAACACTCTTCAAAAAGTGTCAAGCACCAGGGAGAGACATTTACAAAAGCATGTACTCCAACTGAAGTCCATGATAAAACTCCCATTGGCCTTATCTTCACTAGCTAAAAGATATGTTCTTAAAATGTGTTAGCTGACATACTTTAACTGTGTTAAAGACCTCACGCAGACAAGGCAAATTATAGTTTTAACATGTTTTAATGGGTCAGGGTAAACCCTAGACTCATCCCTAGCGTGTTAAGAATGCTCTTTTTTCCCTCATATTATTATAGCCATCAATTTCTAAGGGAATAGAGTTAGGACAATAGTAGCACTTTTGAAATTCTTATCCAAAGAACATTGCCCAAAGGACTGCACAAAGGCAAGCTACAACTGCAGCTGGAGTGGACACAGCAAATGCAACTGGATGTCTGTTCAAGAGCTAGTCTGGGTTAAGCACTCCTTTGTCTCGATGGGATGTTACAGAGAACCCAGTCTTCTGCAGACACTGATTATAGTCAAACCTATCTGAGGGCCTATATCAACTTACCTTTTCCTTATATTGCAGAGCAGCTAGTTAAAATGGGAATTAGGGCCCAAGTCCTCTTGAACTAGCCCAAGCTTGGTATTGAGAACAATGAAGGCCATGTGACATTGAGCTAAGGCGATCCATAGGTGGGAGAGTTCAGGAGGTGGACTGGTGAAGAAAAGGGAGGCCAAGAGTCATAGGAGAAGGAAGCTGCTTTTCTGACTACAGGGCTGGACACAATGTCATTTTACAAATTACTGTGTGAAGAGATGCTGTTGTCTTTATCATCTTTGTTTATGAATAGAACTTATATACATTTTATAATAAATTATATATAATATATAATAATAAATAAATTAAACTAGAAAATACAATGAGTCCATGACCCCCGTTTCTCCTTTAATGGAAAACTGATGCATTGCAAAGGCCTCCAAAGTCTGCTAAGACAAGGTGTGGCGCATATGTGCAGCAGATACAGCCACTCCATTACAGAAAGCATATGTCTGATAGTCAGTGGGGTCAAGCTCCTTCTTTAGTGAAAAATCATTCTGATTGATCAATAGCTATAAGGCCTGACCCACATACATATATTCAGAGTCGCCCGCTCTCTTCATTGACAATCAAGTTCTGTGTGACGAATACTGTTGTAAGGAAGCTAACCTACTATTCCTCTGCCACTTTTATGCATCTTGGCATGCCAAATGCCATAGTCTGGACTCTTGGCTTATGATTTTCTTCAGCAAGCTCTCTTGACCAATTTTGGACACAACTGAAATGAATGAATATGACAAGCCTCAGAGAAGGCCATCATTAGTCTTTCTGTACGTGGTGAGACCTTGCCTTACTGTCCTCACATTGATGGAAAGTTCATAGCCTTTTGCACATCAAAACTGCAAGCCTAAAATATCCCTAGATGTCCTTAAATAACTGTAGCTTTTTATGATATAGTAGCTGATGTTTTAAGACAGTACCAATTAACTATGTTGTTAAGAGTGCATAAATAGCAACAGTCTCTCTTAAAACTGCTTTATTGTTCTAATGAAATATGACTTCATAGCCGTGGAAGTGGAACACAGCGTTCACATTACAATTGTATGTTTCAGCTTGATTTTACTGGTTTTCGTCACTTGGTTGCTGTGATTTCTGAAACAGTTTGGGAGGCAATTAAGCAAAACACAAAACTGTTTCCAGGAACTTTTCTTTTAGAGAAAGCTCTAAAATTCCCTGGCCACCCTCTGAAACATCTCTCAGCATTTTGCGATATTTGGAATAGCTGCAGTGGTCCAAACAGTAGAAGCTTAACACTTGTTAAATGAAACAATTTTTAAGAAACAGATTCATTATGGCACAGCCCATAGATATGCATCTATCCAAAGAAACATTTTTTTCTTCAGACATAGGAAGAAAGACTTGACAGTTCTAACAATGAAAAATGTATTCTCTGTCCATTTTAAAGCACCCTCATGATGAAACCTAACCAGGTCATTTACTTGATCAAGAACTAATTAATATCAAACAATACATTATAGTAGATGAATATAGATACCCTACTAATGGCATCTGCTGGGTAAGATGGGTGAGCTATGCATAATATGTACACCACAGTGGCCTTCTTTGAAATGATGACCACTAGGAAATCCATATTTAGAAAATATGTACAATCAGATAGCTTCACTTTCTTCCTCTTAACTACATGGTATTACTTGATCACCATCTATTGCAACAGAATTATGTCTCTTAAATTACTTCCTCTTGAGATCCATACAACTTTCAACAAAATCTGTGTTCTCAAAGCTATCGAAAAGGGTTACTGACTTCTAAGGGATCCATACTTTATTAAAATACACAAATGTTTGCTGATTGTGTACATCATTGTCTTACCTGTGCCCAGAATACAGAGTGCTAGCATTGGTACTGGAAATTCTTTAGCTTTCAGTTTTGTACAGACAGATTTATCCCCATACTGAGCCTGGATGATGGCTGGAGATGAAGTTGAAGGAATAGAGCGCATTCTTGCTGGTGTTGTTTCTAATAGGTATTATAAATAAAAGTGCTCCAAGAAGTAATTTATTTCTAGGTCAGTAGATGTCATATGGCTGTAGAGTTGTAGAGGAAGTTAAATTGGGGAAGGTCTAGTTAGAGTAAGTGCATTATTAGGGAAGTCCAATAATGGTTGCATATTAAAAGGGAGTTACTCCATTGTCATTTGTCTTTATTTGGTAAAGGTTGTGAGAAACCTCAGCACTTTCTCCATCTCATAGGGTCTCATTATAAGATCAATACAAATAAAGCACTGAAATTTGGAGGCTGTGAAACAAAATTGAAGGAGTCTGAGGAGAGCAGTAGTTCTGCTGACTATATCTTACATGTGTGGCTCAACTTCTATTGTAAAAGACTCAAATAGAACTCTCCCAAAATATATGCACATGACAATTATTTTCGCTGAAAAGCAACTACCTGTGTTCTGAAGGGCAACATCCTGGAATGCATCCATGCAGAGCATGCTGAACAACACTGGGGATATTTTTGGCCATGGACACCATGACAAATACCTGCTCTTGTATAAAGTACCAATAAATATCCGTTGTCAAGGTTCCTCCCCCACTCTGAACTCTAGGGTACAGATGTGGGGACCTGCATGAAAAACCTCCTAAGCTTATCTTTACCAGCTTAGGTCAAAACTTCCCCAAGGTACAAAATATTCCACCCATTGTCCTTGGACTGGCCGCTACCACCACCAAACTAATACTGGTTACTGGGGAAGAGCTGTTTGGACGTGTCCTTCCCCCCAAAATACTTCCCAAAACCTTGCACCCCACTTCCTGGACAAGGTTTGGTAAAAAGCCTCACCAATTTGCCTAGGTGACTACAGACCCAGACCCTTGGATCTTAAGAACAATGAGCAATCCTCCCAACACTTGCACCCCCCCTTTCCTGGGAAATGTTGGATAAAAAGCCTCACCAATTTGCATAGGTGACCACAGACCCAAACCCTTGGATCTGAGAACAATGAAAAAGCATTCAGTTTTTTACAAGAAGACTTTTAATAAAAAATAGAAGTAAATAGAAATAAAGAAATCCCCCCTGTAAAATCAGGATGGTAGATATCTTACAGGGTAATTAGATTCAAAAACATAGAGAACCCCTCTAGGCAAAACCTTAAGTTACAAAAAAGATACACAGACAGAAATAGTTATTCTATTCAGCACAATTCTTTTCTCAGCCATTTAAAGAAATCATAATCTAACACATACCTAGCTAGATTACTTACTAAAAGTTCTAAGACTCCGTTCCTGGTCTATCCTCGGCAAAGACCCAGCATACAGACAGACACAGACCCTTTGTTTCTCTCCCTCCTCCCAGCTTTTGAAAGTATCTTGTCTCCTCATTGGTCATTTTGGTCAGGTGCCAGCGAGGTTACCTTTAGCTTCTTAACCCTTTACAGGTGAGAGGAGCTTTCCCCTGGCCAGGAGGGATTTCAAAGGGGTTTACCCTTCCCTTTATATTTATGACATCCGTAATAACCAGAATCTTAGCATAACTGCCTGGAGTTGAAAGGACAGAAGTCAAACCCGGGAGGATTCAAAACTAATTTAACCTTGGTCTGACTCAAAACCAGGAAGGCGAGATACAATACATAATGGGGACCTTGAAATTCCACGTATCCAGCAGATTTCCCATATTTCCCCCCCATCATTTTTGTAAACATAGAATCATAGAAATTTAGGCTGGAAGGTACCTTGAGAAGTCATCATGTCCGATCCCCCTGTGCTCACGCAGGACCAAGTAAACCTAGACCATCTCTGGCAGGTATTTGTCCAGTCTGTTCTTAAAACCGATGGAGATTCCACAACTTCTGTTGGAAGTCTATTCCGGCACTTAACTACCCGTATAGTTAGACAGAAAAGGAAAAACTTTCTAACTTATATTTCCTGTGCTGCAGATTAAGCCCACTACTCATGCCTACTGAAGGTAGGACAAAATGAACAATTGATCATAGTCCTCTTTGTAACAACCTTTAACATATTTGAAGACTTTCAGTTCTCCCTCAGTCTTTTTTTCCTGCAAGATTAAACATACTCAGTTTTTTAAACATTTCCACATAGTTCAGATTTGAAAACCTTTATCATTTTTGTTGATCTCCTCTGGACACTCTGCAGTTTGCCAACATCTTTCTTAAAGTGTGGTGCTCATAACTGGATACAGAACTCCCTCTGAGTCCTCACCAGTGCCCAGTAGAGCGTGACTCCTACCTTCTGTTACTTACATACCCCACACCTGTGAATACACCCTAGAATATTACTTTTTTTGTAACTTCATCACATTGTTGACTCCTATTCAATCTGTGCTCCACTATAGCCCCCAGATCATTGCTAGCAGTACTACCACTTAGCTGGTTATTCCCCATTTTGTAGTTGTGCATTTTACTTTTTTCTTCCAAAGTGAAGTGTTTTGCATTTATCTTTACTGAAATTCATCTTGTTGAATTCAAACCAGTTGCCCAATTTGTCAAGGTCATTTTGAATTCTAATCCTGTTCTCCGAAGTGCTTGCAACCCCTCCCACCTCAGTACCATCAGCAAATTTTATAAGCATACCCTCCACTTCATTATCTAAGTGACTAATTCAATAATTGAATAGTACTGGATGCAACACTGACCCCACTAGAAATGCCCTCCCAGTTTTCACACTAAATCATTTATAACTACTCTTTGAGTATGGTCTTTCGACCAGTTGTGTACCTGCCTTATAGTAACTTCATCTGGACTCCATTTCCCTAGTTTGCTCATAAGAATGCCATGTGGTATTGTGTTAAAAGCCTTACTAAGATCAAGATATATCTCACCTTGGTTTCCCCTATCCACTAGGTCACTAATACTGACAAAAAAGAAAATTAGGTTGATTTGGCATGATTTATTCTTGACAAATCCATGCTGCTTATTTCTCTTAACCCTACTATCCTCTAGGAGCTTTACAAATTGAGTGTTTGTTAATTTGTTCCACTATATTTCCAGGTATCAAAGTTAGGTTGTCTGGTCTAAAGTTTCTCAGGCTCGCTTTGTGCCCCTTTTAAAGATAGCTACTATGTTTGCCCTTCTCCAGACTTCTGGGACCTCGCCCATCCTCCATGAGTTCTCAAAGATAATTGCTAATGATTTCAAGATTTACTTCATTTGGTTCCTTAAATACCTTAATATGAATTTCATTAGTACCTGCCAACTTGAATATATCAAACTTATCTAAATATTGTTAACCTTTTCTTTCCCTATTGTGCCTTATGTTCTATCCCCCTTGCTGTTAATATTAATTGTGTTGCATATCTGGTCATCCATTAACTTTTTTAGTAAACATGATGCTTGCTTCTTGTTGGACAGATGGAATTTTAAATCTCCAGGACTGTATTTCAGTCCTTATACTTGAACCTTCCCAGTTGTGCATATCTATATATATAATATTTGTAGCTACATGCTACATAATCTCTTCCTTTTTCATAATATTAATGGCCCCCATTGTAGGTAGCATTTTCCATGTTCATTTCTTGATTTATGATATTTAGAATAATAAACTTTCTGCAAATGACATTGAACAAAATAAGTTTTGAAAGGCAATGTGAAATAGCATTGATGATTTTAAGTAAGTGCAAAACTACCATAAAATATTAATCTTCAGCCTTATGACTGACCTTATCTCTCAAAATGTCATAAAATAAACTGCATTTTAGGCCTAATCTGCTAATAAAAACATTACATCATATGTTGCTCTGTAAATTCAAGTCAGTAAAATCCTACGTAAAACAACTTTGTAGAGAAAAGAGCTTTGTAACAAAATGCCATTGAATATTTTTCTTTCATTTGCAATCAGTTCAGATGTCTATATACTTTTTATAGAGTTCCGATTATTCAAAAAGAAGGCTTTTTCTCAGTTTGTGCCAAGAACTTTGGGGATAATTTATTGTAATTGCATCTTAACGCTGAAAGCACTTTATTTTGCCATCATGTACATTTGGGATAGAATTTCTTCGTATACATTTTGTAGGGACTTAAGTGATGGCTGGCCTGCATGTAAATGAGATAAGCTACTGCATTTACTATAGCAAGTGATTTCACACCATAAAGCCACTATTTAATTGTGCAGATGGGTGACAAAAATGCTTAATCCCAATAACATTGAATAACATAATTGCCTAGATGAAACATACGCATTCACCACATCCAGTACCAAAAATAAGTTAAGGTTAGGGTTTAGAATAGAATTTATTGAACAGGTTCTAGCAGCTGCACTGAGTCATAGCCCATTTTTGTAAGGATCTTATCAGAAAACAATGGAGAATCTGTTGAAACTCTTTATAGATGATTTATAATTTAATCACTGACATGGTTGTCATTCTGCTCCTTGTGCACTTGAAGTACTGAGCTGACTGCTTGTTTCACTTTCTGTATTATGACTATGGAGTATTATTCCTAAATCAGCTTTAGCCCAAAAGCAATGAGACCCCTGCAAATATTTATTTCCAATTATAAGCAAAATCTTTCTCTCAGACATTCACATTTAGTCTAAACCCATTATTCATTGAACTAGGGAAATTAACTATGGAACTCAGAATTTGTTTGGTCAATACCTTTAAAAATCAAATACTCAAAGATTTTTCTCTTTCCTCAGTGCACTGGGAGCTTGTTGCAAACGCTAAGCCATCCTTAGGTGGCGCTGATTTCTGAACAGATGTACTGCTGATGGGATACTGTGATTAGTGGAGAGAGAGTTCTGTGTGGAGGGAAAATGAACACACACCCAAGAAGACAGCAGCCATCAGCTATGGGGGAAAGAGCAGACAAAGCTGAATCTCACTCCCATCCAGCCTGTGTCAGATACTAATATTGATGAGAACATAGCTAGGTTGCTAGAACTCTGTTATCCAATGTATTTGCATTAGCTAGGTAATCACTTATGAAAAAGACCTATAGAATTAAATAGAAAATATTGTTCTTTCTATGGGGGATTTAAATATCTTTAGAGAATTCTGAGGCATTCCCTGATCACCAACACACTGGCAGGTGACCTCTAACAGTGGGGCTGATGTGCCATAATATAGTAATATATAATGGTATCCCAACTAGAGCTGGTTGGAAGTTTTTCACTGAAACATATTTATGATGGAAACTACTGTTTTAATCAAAATGAAATCATTTAGAAAAATGTACCTATTTCAACAAAAGTGGTTTTGGGAAAATATTTCAAAATGGAAAAAAATCCATTTAAAAAATTTTTGGTTTGGAAAAGTTTTAATTTCATTTCAAGAAAAGGAGTACTTGTGGCACCTTAGAGACTAACAAATTTATTTGAGCTTTGTTAGTCTCTAAGGTGGCACAAGTGCTCCTTTTCTTTTTGCTTATACAGACTAACACGGCTGCTACTCTGAAACCAATTTTATTTCAGAATTTCAATTTTTGTCTTGGAATGTTTTAAATGATATCTTAGGTTTTTTGTGTTTATATTTTTATTGTTTTTACATTTAATGACATGTCAGTAGCAGCAGTGCATAATGGGCACTACTATTGACAAAGTATGACACAGTATAAGAGTTGAAATATTCTATTTTCTTATTTTTAAAATCACTGAGGGGAGCAGCCTACAGTAATTATTGAAACATCTTTATCTTCTTTTCTAGAACAAATTTGTCTCTTTGTGTTGTGTGTTATAATGAAACAGTTTAACACTTTAACACAACCCCCTGTTAATCAGTTCTCTGCATGCACAAGTTGTCGGGTAGATATGGCAGGTGTGAAATCTGAATCATAAAATACCTGAAACTCTAGTGAACTGTGCCAGGCAATCAAGAATGATGTTGTATTTGGACGGTATAAACTAGAGAAATGATATGCAGGCAGATGAAGGAAGGAGACGTATTATAAATCAGAAGACAGGCTCATTGCTCAGAAATGGTCAGTTCTGACACAGTACAAAGGATGCAAGTCAGAACTGTAATGACTGAACTTTCGTGAGAGCGTAAGTTCACTATGCATTAGCACAGCAAATCGTGAACTCATCACTGGGTGCTTTACTGCTTCTCATTAATATTCAGGTACTGTGTGGAATTCTAATGCACTGAATTTCATCTTTTTGAAAATAAATTTTTCCTTGACCATTACTTAACTTTCCATAAGAGATCAATTAAACTGAATTTACTTAAATAAGGTAATTACAAAAGTTGAACAGAAGTATGTATAATTTGGCTGATTGATTAACTGAATTGTTGAAGATTTTAAGACTGGATACATTAGAAGATGGACTGTGTACTATTTTCTGAATGTTATATTTAAACCTGTTAAATTCATTTTAATGACATGTCAGGTTTAAAATGTAATAATTTAGGACATTTCTGTAACTGCAATTATAATAGCCCTAAAGATCAAATAGTACACAAGTGTTATCATCACAGCAGTCACGGCTGCTTCTTTATTTGGTTTTAGTTGCTGAGCTTCTGTCAACTGTGATTAGGCTTGGGAAATGTGCCCTGGCACTCTGGACTTCAATTTTAAAAAATCAAGAACCAAGAATCATATCATCCTTAATGCAAACCTTCAGAAAGCATTCCAGAAGGAGCTTTAACTACTGGAATGAACTATGGCTTATAAGATCTATAAGTATAAATAATTAAAATGCATGTGTTTGATTGTTCTCTCACCTGCTGTGGTATAAATTAAGAGTAATGCCACGGAAGTCAATGGACTAAAGACAAGGTAAATGAGAAGAGAATCAGATCCTAGGAATATCAAAAATGTTCTCTGCTTTGAAAAACATGATTTTCCCCCAAGAACTCAGTCTTCACCCACTTTTGATGGTGCATTATAACCACCATCCATCTAAAAGGCCATTTCTAACAGAGCTTGTCAGCATTACTTTAAGAATCTGATTTTTAACCTTGCTGAATTCTTATTTAAGGTGAATACTCAGCTCCTCTGAAAACCAGAAAAGTTGTGGTGGAAGAACATTATTAATAGATGTATTAGTGACCCCAGCATTCTAGGCACTGTGCAAACACTTTGTGAGAAAGTCATTGTCCCAATCTAGCAGACAAGACAGAGAGGAAACAGAAGCAAAGAGAGGTGAAGGGATTTGCCCAAGGTCACCCCTCCCCCCGTTCCCTACTTAAAGATGAGCCTGCTGCTTCTCCAGCACTCCAAGCAGAGGAAATTGAGACCAAGATCTGAACCAGATTCTTCCTTACTCGTAGAACATTCTCACAAGGCTACTGAGTAAACCTCCAAGAACTTTTAAAGTAGTTGCAACTGTTAAATCATTTATTACTTAGTTATGCCATTAAAAAATTGTCTGTAGAATCTTATCAAACACTTCCCTTAAAAACACTTCCCAAGGTAGCCTCACATATGACAAATTATCCTGGAATTAGGTCAGCACTGCATTTTTAACAACCTTGCCTTCATAATATCGTCTCCAAAAATTGTGCACCTGACATCTAACAAATCAGAATTCAGAACATATTTACCTTTCTGTAACAATCAATTACTACAGACCGCTATCTAAAAGTCAGTTCTGAAAAAAAAATACAGTAATTAATCCAATGTCATCTTGTTTTCTTAGTGCTCCAACTGGAGGCCAGTACAATTTCACCTGTTATAGAACATGATAAATCTTTCTAAGTTACAATATGAGCCTAAAAACAAATATTATAATAAATTGATTTTGGTATTTGCTGCTGTATGGTTCAGCCAAACAATGGCTAAAGTTTACTTTTACGTGTTACCACTAGGATTTTGTGATTAAAATTTAAGACATCTGTTTCCAAATGTTAACTTGTTTCATGTTGGATTGTTAAATCTTTTGCTATTTTAATTAATGTTTTAATAATTTTGTTAATAATAATGCTTTTGTGCTATATTCTGAAGATACAAGGCACAGCATTGTTTAGTCCCAATAGAACTTGAAAGGATATGGTCTAATGGTCTAAATATAGGAATCCTGAATTCTCATCCCAGATTGAGAAAATTAGTAAACCTTTCTGTATCTCTTCTTCCTCTGCTTATCTTCCTCACAGTTCCTATGAGGAAGATAAATAGTTTGTCCATAATGCCATTCAGACTAAATGATTTACTTACTGTGCTCACCATTGAAAATATTCCAATTGTCATTTGTAATTATTAGCACCACTTGAATATTGTTGTAACATTAGTAAGGCAAAATGCAAAATTTTAATAGCAATTTTGAAATGGTGAGCAGTGGTGTGGTGAAATTTTAGTAATTGAATGAATAACTCAAATTTCACAGTTCTCTTATACTTCCTCAGGGCAAATTAGGATACAATGTTTGCTTATAATATGGGCTGATTCAAATTGAACTTTCAGTTTATTAAATATCAAATGTGCTCATATGCAAACTCTGTACAATGGAGTGCATGTTTTCTGTCACAGAAACAAGATACCATAAATAAGGAAATGTTCCATTTGATTTGGCATTTGAATGTGTTATTGGGAGATTTTTTCCTCCCCTAAAGGCAGGCCAAAAATGGGTAAGAGAACAGGATATATTGACAGTGAAAGGTTAATTCCTTAAAAGAATAGCTGCTTCACTGTTCTCTGCCAGAAGGGCAGAAGGATCAAAACAGTTAATTGGACATGATAGAAGTTCCAGGGATTTGCAAGTGGAACAGGTAAAATGTAAGTATGATAATTGAAGGCTAATTATCATCAGCTAGTGTTTGGGCAAGGGGTTTCCTGAGCCAAACGGAAAGATGGGGAAAATAATTAGGGAGGGTGCTTTTTTAAATTTTTGTTCAGGTGGCAGTGCGAGTGTTGGCTTGGTTCTGTTACGTTAACTCACAAACTTTGCATTTCTGACAAAGTAGCATGCCCTAAATAAAAGCGGTGATTGTTTTGTGAAAAGAACCTTAAATTTTCTTTATTTTGTGGATGTTGTTGCAATTAAACACTATTCTTTTTAGCTACTTCAGTTGTTTATGTCCCGTCCTTCCTACATTTTTTTTTACTGTGTATGTTTGCCAGTTTTCACTCTGTCCCTCTCTGTAGTGCAGCATATGGTTCAGCGAACCTCTTCTCCTTAATGTGGCAAAATGGATCTGATTTGACATGGCCTTGAGTATCAGTCTCTGATACCAAGTCTCTAGCCCTTTCTCGCTGTCCTTGCTCTATCCTCCTCTGGCCAAATTTAAGCTCTATCCTCCTAGAGGCCAAATTTAGGCTGCTAGGAAAGAGATTGAAATCCAGGACCTCTATGGTGGCATTCTCAGAAATGCTTCCAGTTCCACGCGCAGGGCCAGGTAGGCAGGCAGAGCTTCAGTGTCTCAATGCATGGATAAGACGATGGTGTAGGGAGGAGGGGGTTTAGATTTATTAGGAACTGGGGAAAGTTTGGGGATGGGGGGAGCCTACACAGGATGGATGGGCTCCACCTAAACCAAAGTGGATCCAGACTGCTGGCACTTAACATTAAAAAGGGTGCAGAGCAGTTTTTTAAACTAAGAGATGGGGGAAAGCTGATTGCTGAAAAGGAGCATGTGGATCAGACAGAGACTTCTCTTAAAGGAGAGTCTATTGAGAGAGATTCTCTAGGTTTTAGTCAGGAGGAGAGGATGGAAGAGGATCAAGTATGGGCCATATCAGATGAGAAACATTCACATAAAAAGGAATCTGACACATCAGAAAAGGGCAGACAAATAAACAGTGACAAGTTTTTAAACTGCTTGTACACAAATGCTAGAAGTCTATATAATAAGATGGGTGAACTAGAGTGCCTCATGTTAAAGGAGGATATTGATATAATAGGCATCACAGAAACCTGGAGGAGTGAGGACAATCAATGGGACACAATCATTCCGGGGTACAAAATATATTGGAAGGACAGAAAAGGTCATGAGAGGGGGAGGGGCATATATGTGAAAGAAAATGTAGAATCAAATGAAATAAAAATCTTAAATGAATCCACATGTTCTATAGAATCTCTATGGATAGTAATTCCATGCTCTAATAAGAATATAACAGTAGGGATCTATTATCGACCACCTGACCAGGACAGTGATAGTGACGATGAAATTCTAAGGGAGATTAGAGAGGCAATCAAAATAAAGAACTCAGTAATAGTGGGGGATTTCAATTATCCCCATATTGACTGGGTACATGTCACTTCAGGACTAAATACAGAGACAAAATTTCTCGCTACTTTAAATGATTGCTTCTTGGAGCAGCTGGTACAGGAACCCACAAGGGGAGAGGCAACTCTCGATTTAGTCCTTGAAAAAAAATCTTGAACCAAATAACAGGAAGATGAGATTTGTGAGTGCACTGGGGAAATTGAATAATCCAAGCTGCCCAAAAGTCAAGGAAAGAGTAGCACATATTTTAATAATAATGGCCGGTGTTTATTTCAGCCAGGAAAATGAATAAAGAATGGTGTTTCAGTATGTAATGTACATTGTTTTTTGTTCAGTACATATTGTACAGTATTTTAAATTCAGAGTGTATTGTAATTATTTTACATTATTACTCCCTGTAAGCATAAGTGAAATGAATTGCCAAAGGTGATCATCTACTACTTACTTTAAATGCAAAGAACAAGTTACTTCAAGCTGATTACAGTCATTTTTAAATGCCAATGCCTAGTAAAATATAAATAAAACTACATTTTATCAGCACTAAGTGCCTGCGTGTGAATACTTGCTGCAAATCAGAAGTAAACTCTCAACTATTTTAATAACACACTATAAATTTTTAATAATACAATGCAAATTTTATTTCTGAAGAATGCAGCTTGGTGTGTGATTTATAGGAACCAACATAACCAAGCTCGGCAAATGGATTATGCACAGTAACTTCCTTTTGGGTAGCTAATAATACATTGTTATCAAACAGTCAAAAAGTTTGCAATCATAATCTATCTGGTACTGTTAGCTAATCAGGATCATTCTTCCATGGAAAATATTTTCAGATAATGTTTTAGTAAATTGCATGTTTTATTGCTTTCATAACGCAGTAACTATCCTCTCCTCTGTGATTCGCTAAAAGGGTACTTAAATAAACTCCCTGAAAAATGAGTAAAGCTCTTAAGTGAAAGGGTTGTGCCCTCCTCCAGCATGTAAAATAAGTTAAACATTGGGTTTATTTTTATAAATGAACTAAGAGAAAAACACTTAAGTGAAAAAGGGAACAGTTAAAATCAGGAGCTGTACTCTACCCAGAGCAATTAACAATTCTCTGTGCTGTTCGCTGGAAACATAGAGATTTACTTTAGTACTTACCTTATTTCTGCTCTTGGCAGTTTTGGTTCAGTAGGCTTTGTACAAGCCTTTTCTTCCACATCCAGGTTTTCAAACCCTCAGTTGTGCTGTGAGGGCCAAATTCCAGTGCCTGCTCTGTTTCCATTGCTTTATTCAAGTTGTGTAAAGGAGATGGATAGGTGGCTTAAACGTCTGGCTTAGCGCCCCCCCTCTCCACCCAATTTTTAACCTATTGTCTTGCAAAATACACTTAATAATGTCTTAAAAATTGTCTTGCAAAATACACTTCTGAGTCTTACGCGGAGTTACCATAACAATCATCTTTGGAAATGTTGGCAAAAAAAGAACAGAGAAATGCATAGACAGTGAGGGTGTCTACACTGCAAATAGACACCCATGGCTGGCCCATGCAGCTGACTCGGGCTTGCGGCTAGGGCTAAGGGGCTGTTTAATTGAACTGTACATCTTTGGACTAGGGCTGCAGTCCAAGCTCTGGGACACTCCCACATGACAGTGCCATAGAACCTGGGCTCCTGCCCAAGTGTCTATATTGCAGTTAAACAACTTCTTAGCCAGAGCCCTGCAAGCCTGAGTCAACTGCATGGGCCAGCCATGGGTTTCTAATTGCAGTGTAGACATACACTCAGGCTCATCATCCTTCCCTCCCTAGATCCTCCACCCCTTCTTCTTTCCCATCTTTTTTCCTCACCCCAGATTAGACAGGGACATAAGTAGTTAACAATGTGAACTCTGCTCACTCCAAAAGTTGCATGAGAATCTGTGCTGGGTCTTGTGACCCAAGATTCTCATATTCTACAGTCAGGCAAGAAATAAGGGCCAAGATGAGGTGCCGAGACATTTGCTATTCATTTTTCAGAAGCTTCATTGAAAACTTTCTGCTGAATGGGAGCAGCCAGTAGCCCAGATGAAAGCATTTTTCTTTCACTTTAGGACTTCAATTACTCAACCTTATGGTGGAGGGAGAATGGGCTGCCCAGCAAGCCCTTGATGACTGGGAGTTCTAGATGCTGGGTAGAAAACACAACCCCATCCTTTTGCTGTTCCAGAAGAGACTGGTGTTCTGAAAATATAGGTATGGGGTGTTGATGAGAACTTTAGAACTGACTTTAGCTGGCACTTCTACTTCTCCTATTACTAGTCTTGCAAACTCCTTTTCCCCACTTCACTCTTACTCAGTGGGGAGTGTGACAGACTGCCAAGCAGGGAGTGCTCAAAGAAGAATGTGCCTGAGATTTTGAGCAGGTGAGGTGCAGGAAGTCAATTTGAGAATGAATTTGTTGGTATGCTGTAGCAGCTGTTAAACTTGTTTCCTGCCTACTGATGCCTCCATGTTTGTTTTGAAAGTCATTAAATAATATTTCCAAATTGTCAGAATAATGGAGACTACAAAGAATTATTGAATTGAGATTTGATAAGAAAATCAACTTTATTAATGCACTGTGAATAATTGCCTTAAGTGATTTATCTCACTTTAATTGCAGAGCTGCTCAAATACCTACAATGTGTGTTCACATTAGAAAAGACTCTTAGTACAAATATTTAAATTTCTAATAATTGGAAGCCTTGACATTTATTAAAACAATGCAAATGTAGATTTGGAAAAGGTCTAATAATGCTTTTAATATAATTTGGCAATAGAAAAAAAATACGGCACCAGTTCCATTTTTAAAATGTCTTAAGGGGACTTTGTGATGGGGCACCTGCCCCACACTGGCCTGAAAGGGGTTAAAGCAACCCTAGAGAGGCTGAGCAATAGGCAACGAATGGGAGGAGACCCTAGGGAGTCTGTGCAGGAGACAGCCAATTGTAGAGGCCTGCGAGGAACAGCCAATCAGGGCCAGGCAGGCCCATATAAGAAGAACTGCAGGGCAGAACAGGCCAGTGACTCCCTGGAGCTTGAGGAAGGAGGAGGACTCAATGCCTGGTAGGTGGAAGGCAGCTAGCACCTTGGTCAGAGCAGTGCTAGGCAGAATCAGGGGAGCCAGAGAGACCTCACAACTGGCTGCTGGCATGCTGAGACAAGGGTGGAGAAGGCGCTGGGGCTGCGGGGAAGTGTCTTAGCAAAGTAGACAGTGGGGTTAGAGGAGACGCAGCACGTGGCTGCCATCTACAGGGTGCCTGGGCCGGGACCTGGAGTAGTGGGAGGGCCTCGGTCCCCCTGTCCCCACTCGCCGCTGAGGAAGTGTCTTGACAGTGGAGTACAGTCTCCCCCTACCCCCAAGAAGGGGAGAGAACAGAGCGTGACACAGCTGGAGGGTTGTGTCCTGAAGAGGATGCTGTGTTCCTTGGGACAACACACTTCCTGGAGCAGACATGACGGCGGCAAGGTGTCACCAGATGAGCATGCATTGGTGACCTAAGCTAATTCCCAGGATGGCCAGCAGGAGGTGCCACAGCGGTGAATCAAACCCTCTCACAGACTTTCATAAGAATTAAAATTTGGATGTATACACTTTTTTGCTGGCTTATATTTTAAATAATACACATATATATATTTTCTTTATTGTTCTTGGTGGAGATCTGAATAAGACTTGTTAGTTTTGTCTGCTCTTTATTTGGAAAGACAGGGGTGTTGAAACTTTATCAAATACAGTAACTCCTCACTTAAAGTCATCCCAGTTAACGCTGTTTCGTTGTTACATTGGTGATCAATTAGGGAACATGCTCATTTAAAGTTGCGCAATTCTCCCTTAGAATGTTGTTTGGCAGCCGCCTGCTTTGTCCACTGCTTACAGGAAGAGCAGCCCGTTGGAGGTAGCTGGTGGGGGCTTGGAGCCAGGGTGGACTGGCAGCCCCCCTATCAGCTCCCCACTCCCCTTAGTTCCCTGAACAGCAGCTGCCCAGCAGGCTATCAATTGCTGGCGGTTCAGCTGTGCCTCCCCCCATTGCCATATGCTGCTCCTGCCCTCTGCCTTGGAGCTGCTCCCAGGAGCCTCCTGCTTCCTGTGCAAGGGTGGGGGAAGAGCGGTGCTAATGTCAGGGTGTCCCCCTTCCTCCGCTCCTGCCCCCACTCCTGTACCTTATCATCGGGGGGGGTGTGGCACAACAGAGCTTAGGACAGAGGAAGCTTGCTGGCAGCAGCTGCTGTCTCAACTTCCTAATCTATTTTAAAAGGCAGTGTACTTAGAGTGGGGTCAGAGTACTTAAAGGGGGCAAAGTGCATCTCTCTCTCTCACACACACACACACGGTGTGTGTCTCTGTCTCTCTCTGCCATGATGTCTCCCCTCCCTTCATTTGTGCTGCCTTGTAGAGTGTGAGGCTACCTTAACAACAACGTGTTAACCCTTAAGGGCTCAGCCGAGTGCTAGTTCATCATTTTAGCAGTAAGACATCCCCTGGGAAATATCCCACCCTCTGTCTCTACCACCACAACCAAGCTTCACAATCATCATTGTTGTGTACAGTATTAAATTGTTTGTTTAAAACTTATACTCTGTGTGTGTGTACACACACACACATATATATATAAAATGTGTATGTATAGTCTTTTGTCTGGCGAAAAAATGTCCCAGGAACCTAACCCCCCCATTTACATTAATTCTTATGGGAAAATTGGATTCACTTAACATTGTTTCACTTAAAGTAGCATTTTTCAGGAACATAACTACAACATTAAGCGAGGAGTTACTGTAGCAGACTGAGTTGCATAGTCTGACTGAAATCCTTCCACTGTCAGTTGTTCAGCTTTCACTTTCTAGGCAGTTGTGATGCCATCATATTTCTATTATTACTGTGGGATGTAGGGGTCCTAGTCACAAACTAGGGATCCCATTGTGCTTAGCACAGAACAAGTTATCTAGTTATTCATTGGGCCTTCCAGGAAAAAACATTAGGTCTGGCTTTCTAATGTAAAAATGAAGCCAAAAAATGGAAACAGTTTTCAGGCCTATATGAATGTATTCATTACTAAAAACTTTTTGGCAAGTGCAAATATCAGTGTTTGAATTGCTTACAGACCTATTCTTTAGATTAGGTAAACTAATTATTTTCACCCAAAATAATTTTGTTTTGTAAATTAATGAATTTTGATTTGTGATTACACTAATCTTCACATGCCCCAAATTTGCTTTTGAACATTCATCTGACCAAAACTTCACTTGTATGTGTGGTAAATATAGCACAACCAAAATGTGATTCTAATTCTGGTGAGCAATATCTGACTATATTTATTTTTATTTGTCTTACTCAAGTATACTTATAATACCCAATCCTGCAATTCTCAAACCATTTTGTAGTCTCATTCATGCCAGTGGTCACTGTCACATCATCAGGGCTGCTGGCTGCTTACATGAATAAGGATCAGTTTCAGACCATTAGAATATATGAAAAAAAATGTGTGTCAGCTAACAAGAACCACAAATTTCACCAAAAAAGAAATTTCAATTGGGAAAATTATTCTAAATTCAATATATTACTGCACTGTGATCTTGCAAACAATTATTTACATCATAAAGAGAAAAATGTTCATTTTAGCAGTCAAATATGGATTGATACTGGAAGACCAGAGATTCTTTATTAAATCAATTTGAACCATTAACACAATTGTTTCTGAAAAATATTTAAATTATGGAGTACCAACAATTTAAATTACGTAGACTCTGACTCACATGTTAATAAGTTGTTCTCAGTAATATAGCTCATGTGGTGTTTTTGTAATTATACCTCTTTAGTTATTCCTAGCCACATTCTGTCAATCCCTGCTTAGCTTCGGTACCAAATATTTTAAATTGTTTAGGAACCCACATTAAATTGCCATTCTTCAGACATTGTAAATGGTCAAAATTTAGATAGGGACAAAACTGCTGTCTCATGCTAGTTGATTGTCACCTGGTGGTGTATCAAATTCTGAAATATCTAAATGTTTTGGAATTTAGTGGAGGGGGAACCATAATTAATAATAGTATAATGCTACTGCCAACCTTAAACATTCAAACATCATGAGTCAAGCCTCAGAAATTATGAGACTGGCTTAATAATCATGAGATCTAAAAAAAACAAATAAATGCAGAGTTCTGATTCCTGAGCCTTTAGGGTGCACTTGACTCATGTTTCCAAGATTTTATTTGTGCCCTTAAAGGTTACAATTTTTTTTTTTTAAAATAAAAGCTGGGTTTACGTGATTCCAGGAGCTGAGACTTTGAGTAACACTAAATAGCACAAGATTCACAATAAAATAGTGAGTTTGCAGTACTGAGTTTGTCATAAGCATCTGGCATCATGTTATGACTTTAACCATCTAATTCTGAGCCTGATCCTCAACCCATGTGCAAAAACCCATGGGAGGAGACTAAGGAAAAAGAGGTTTCCAGTAGATTTTCCTTGTGGAAATTTCTCACAGATTGTTCCACTGGAAAATCAGGGTTTGCCTTGCAAGGGATGAGCAGGAGTCTCTAGGCCTTTGTGCTGGCAATTATTCACCAGCAACCCCTCTATGCACTCCCTGGAAGCATGATTCAATTGGTTCTATACTGGCAGGACTCCTACAGCCAGCAACAATATCTGATACCTGGAAAGAGGCTGTATTGCTTTTCCTTCCTAGGCTAAATAAGGATGAGACAAAACATATTCTTCCTTTCCCTGTCTGGCTACACCCCCTGCCATCTCCCATCCCATTACTCACACAGTAGGATCTAGGAAAACGGAATGGTGAAGAAGCTTTCTGAACATGAGAAGGAGGGGCACACTTTTATGGTCCCTTCTGCTCATGATTCTTGGGGATAATGTTGGGTTCTCTGTTCCTTTTATAGTTTGTCTTCTGTTGTAATGCTTAGAGAGTCTAATGCTAAGGAAAACAAAGATGATGGGAGAATGCATTCCTGTCATGAAAGAAAATTAGACAAAAATTAGGTGCATCATTGGTTGATATAGCAGTTGTACTATAGAATTAGAATGTATCGCACTGGTGTTCCAAGATAATTTGTCAAATAATGTAGAAGATAGTTAGTCCCATACTTTGGAAAGCCTTCTTTTGCGTGATGATAAGACTGCAGTTCACTTGAGAATGTCTTCAGCTAGCAGTTTCCCCAAAAATGTGAAGCAGTCTTGTTAAATGTTCTGCTCCCTGCCTGCCAGACATAAAACCCATATGGTCACATTTTATTATTTTTCCTTTGTTTAGTTCATTGGCAATCATCTTTGTAAATATTAGACTGTATTTAACAGTGAAGTTTGTCTTTAGTTCCAATAGTTCTGAACGTGTCTGCCTGGTTTATGAATAGCAAGCCACGTCTGACCAGCCAGTACTAAGCAGAATTATGGGAGGTAGGGTTTAGGGTGCTGTTAAACCACATTATGCTCCTACAGTCATGGGATAAGACAGGGACTGGTCTGCTCAGATGTAAGAGAAGTCTGAGAGCTGTTTTAGGGATTTCTGCAGTTTGGATGTTCCTGGTCAAACTTCTTTTTCTTTCTTACTGGGGAGAGGGAATGGCATGGGACTCATTAAAGAATTCTTTGCCACCCAGAGATTCCCTGTTCAAAGATAACTAGGGGGTGAATCTCCTGGCATTCCTGCCATTTTGCATAGTCAGACAGTACAAAGCAGCCGTGCAGGTTCTGGAGTCAGTCCCAAGAGCTAAACCTGTGTTCTTTATTGTGCTGAAGGCTCCAATCCTGCTCCCACTGATGTGGATGGTAAAACACCAATCTAATTGCCTGGGGAATAGGAGAAGGCTTGAATCGATATCATCATTAACCAAATTCACTAAAGCCTGGTCTATTCTACAGTTCGGCTCACACAAGGCAGCTTATGTAGACCTAGTTGTGCATGTGTCTACACTCAAATCAGTCTTCCACTGCTTTATTCCCATTATGCCACCATCGTATACCAACATTTCCCTGAGCAATGTAGAGTCATGGTTGATGTATTGAGACCAGAAGCCATTTAAAGCCCCACAAATTTTTCAAATTTCTTTTTCCTGATTGCCTGGCTTGGTGATCACACCTAGCAGCTCTCCATTGTTGAGTGCAACTGCCCAGCTGACCATGCTGGCTTACACTCTCTAGTCATGCTCCTGCTTGGAGTAGACAGGAAATATTGGCTCTCCTGGGCCCATGAGAAGAAGATGCTGTGCAGACATAGCCATAGAAACATCAACATCCACTAGCAGATTGCTCAGGGGATGCTGGAAAAGAGGTATGACAGAGACCAGCAGCAGTGTCATGTGAAAGTCAAGGAACTGCAGCAGGTATACCAGAAGGCCAGGGAGGCCAACAATTGATCCAGTGCTGAACCACAGACCTGCTACTTTTACAAAGAGCTACATGCCATACTTGGCGGAGACCCCTCCACCACCATCCCCAACAGCACTGTGGATACCTCTGAGCAGCCCAAGTCACATGGCCCTGCCATGAACAGCAAGGAGAAGGTGATGGTGGACAAGGATGATTTGCATAAGGGACAGGCAACCAGAGGATCCAGCTGTGCAGTGAGCCAGGTCCTGTTTAATTCCATGGCAGTCCAGCCAGTCCTGCCAGTCTGGCACAGGTGAGCCCAGTGCAGGGGAAGGAACCTCAAATAAATGTGTAGATACATTTTCAGTTACAGGGATGGCACCTCCAAAGTAGTGGGACACATCTTTTGTCTTTTCATTAATTTCCTCATGCTAGAAGAGGTAATGGTACAACCAAGGGAGGTAGAGTTGCTGTCTTCTTTCCATTTCCCTGTACTTTAAGGTGGCATGTGGAGCAGCTTATGTATGCAGGAATGTCCCTTGAATCCTCCTGAGATATCTTGATGAAACTTTCTTGGAGGTACTCTTCAATTCTTTCCTGAAGGTTTATAGGGAGGGCTGCCTTATTGCTTCCTTGGCAGTAGGGCACTTTCCCATGCTACTCAGATAACTTAATCTGGCACCACTGCAGTACATAGGCTAGCAGAATACATGCTCCCTCTGCCTTTGTTACTGTTGGGCGTGAGATACCAGCTAAAATTGTCACAACCTGTGGAAAATGGTGCCAGCATTCAGTGCCATTGCCTTAGACTACTATAATCATGCAACCAAGCAATTCCCTCTATTTCCCCAGCCCCTAATGGGCCATACTCACCATGGATGGTGCTGTGACTGGAGTTGTGCACAAGCAATCACAAGCAGAAGTGAGAATGTAGTGCTTAAATTTGTAGGGGAGCAAAGGGAGTGAGTTCAACACCTGAAGTTCTGTTTTCTGTAGTGAATAAAATTATACCATAGACAATGAATTCAATGATTTCTCCTTGTATTTTATCTTTAGCTGCTGGTGTTGCAGCCTCAGAGTCTCCTTCTCCACACCCATGGAATTCCTGAGCCAGATAAAGAGGAAAAAAAGAGGATGCAGGATGACATGTTCAGCAAGATCCTACAAGCCAGAGCTGAATCAGACTATGAGCACAGGATCTGGTGGATGAACATTGAGGGCAGCCTGGAGAAGGAAAGAGTGGAAAGGAGAGAGTCCCAACAGGAAAAGGAGAAGGAAATGCACCCAGGCTATAATGGGGTTTCTCAGGTAAGGAACTCAGATGCTGCAGACTCTGGTGGACCTGCAGGTTCAACAGTCCTGGGCTTGCCTCCCTCTGCAGCCCATTGAGAATTCCATATTGGAACCTCCTTATCGCCCACCCCTTCAACATTCCACTGCACTACCCTTACTACTTCACTGCGGGGGACATTAAAGACAATCATAGCTTCACATACACAGACCTGTGAAAGCCACAGTTGGAGTATGTGTAACTGACAGGGACATGAATATCCTCTACCTTTCATAAGTTCCATTCTCTTAATTTATTAAGTTTTTAATGTATTTGTTTTAAAATACCATGGGTATTTTTGCACTGATTTTGTTACAGAATACAAGTTTATTATTTGGATTATAATTCATCTTTATTAATTCACAACATATGCTGCCAAGTACTCAGCAGTTCTGAAAACAATAAATTACCTTATAAATTACCTACACAGTATCACACAACTCATAGAATCATTCACAAAGAAAATTAATAGGTACATTGACAATGTTATTGTAACGGGGGTGGCACCCAGCTCTCCTTATTCAGTCCCAGTAGCCAGCTAGGAGCTCCTTCTTTGCTCCCCTGGTCCCTGCAGGCAATTGTCTTGGGCTCAGTCCCAGCAGCTTCTTAGCTCCCCAGATCCCTACCCACACTGAGCTGTCCATGGTCCTGCTACTCTTTCAGCCAGCCCGGAACACAGTCTTATGTCCTCCAGCTCCAGGCAGCAACTGACTGCTGCTTTGTTCTGCAGCTCCTTTTATATGGCCCTGCTGGGCCCTGACTGGCTGCTCCCTGCAACCTTTCTCATTGGATGCTTCCCTGCAACCACTGTACACCACTTGAAGGACTTATTTTCTGCTCTTCTCTGGGATGGGTTTTGGTAGGACCCTGAGGTCTCCAGCTGGGGACCTCTGGGCCTAATCCACCCTGTCAGTTATATTCCTACATGTACAGCAGTCCCCACATGATTCCTACCAGGCCACAAAAGAGCAGGGTCAGGTAGAGCACACTACAACAAAACATACTACTCTGGCTCAGAGTTAAAATGGTCTTTCAAAGCCTCCCTGAGCTGTATAGCTCCACACTGAACTTTTCAAATAGCCCTTGTATCTGTCTGTTCAAATCCAGCAGACAGCCACTCCACCTCTGACCTCCATCCTGGCAGGAACTTTCCTCCCTTTGCTTCACATATATTATGCAGGACACAGCAGGCAGCTATAACATTGGGATATGTTTCTCACCGAGGTCCAGTCAGGTGAGTAAACAATGCCAGCAACCCTTTAAATGACCAAAAGCACATTCAACTGTCATTCTGCACCTGCTGAGCCAGTAGTTGAATTGTTCCTTGGTTTTGTCAATGTGCCTGGTATATGGCTTCATGAGCAAGGTGTCCCCCAGGATCAGTACTGTCATTAGTAATGTGCTGGTTACGAAAAAAAAAGTCCCTGCTTGTAGCTTTCCAAACAGTCCTGTGAAGATACAAGAATCATGTACCTTCCCTGACCAGCCCACACTGTCACTGAAGCATCCCTGGTGATGCTTGCATAACACTATAAAAGTAGCACTTTCTGTTGATGTACTCACTGGCAAGATGGTCTGGTGCCAAAATAGGGATATGCGTGCCATCAATCACTCCACTGCAGTTTGGGAACCACACTGCTGCAAATCCATCCACTATGCCCTGCACAGTCCTGTGTAGCAGGTGGCAATTAACACCCACAGTGGATTTCCCGACTCCAAATTGATTCCTCACTGATTGGTAGCAATCTGGTATAGCAAGTTTCCACAATGTGATCCCCACTTTCTTCTCCAGTGTCAGTGTAGCTCTCTTTTGGGTGTTCCTACTCTGGAGGGATGGGGTGAACACAGAGCATAGATCGATGAATGTGGCCTTGTGCATCTGAAAGTTCTGCAGCCACTGTTCATAATCCCAAACCTTCATTACAAGATGATCCCACTAGTCAGTGCTTGTTTATTGGGCCCAGAAGTGTTGCTCCACCATTTTCAGCCACTCTGTGAATCTCAAATTGGTTCTTGCTATATCCCACAGCAAGGACTCATCATGTTCCTCAGAGGTTCTTATGGCTCTGCAAATACTCCAGGATTGTATGCTCTGTGCTTGCAATGTTCATGACAATAGCACAGAGCTGTGCAGGCTCCATGCTTCTGTTAGAGGTGGTGGACAGAGGTGGAGGGTTGTGCAGATTTGTGGTATTTTGAAAAAAAAGGCACACAAATTATGAGATAAGGGTAATATTATGGAATGGAGACAGTTGCAAACTGGGAAATTGACCCAGTGCTCCCAGTCAACCTTGTGCAACTTGTTTCGGCCCATTATGCATTGCCAAACTTCCCAAAAGACAGTACGCTGGAAGGTGAAGAGTTGTACAATGGGATATCTACCCATGATTTATCAGACAAGCATTCCTGGTGAGTCCGCACACTGCCGACAGAAGAAGCAAGTATGCAAGAGCATAAGCAATGTACTAACTGTGGTGGCTGTAAGCTGGCATAACTTGAGTTGACGTAAGTCTGTAGTGTGTGCGTGGCTTAAGTTAATCTTAGGTACTGTCAATTATTATTTGTTTTTACCTAGTGCAATGGGGCCCAACCTGGTTGCAGCTTTTAGGTGCTACAACAGTATAAATGTTAAATAATTATTTAATGACAAAAACACTTTTGATTGGTGACTTATACACTGTAGCCCCAAACTGGACTATATAAAACCACATCATAGATATAATCTTACCATTTTCTTCCAAACTTTAAAGACAGGGCATGCTTTCAGCCTGCTGCATTTTAGGAGAGTGTATATTGACCAATGACACTATTTTAATGCCTTCCGACAATAACAGTGCCTTTTGCCAATTTCTTCTGCCAATAATGAATGCCTGTTAAAGCAAACAATTAATGAATGTTTCCAAATGACCTTCTAACAACTGTAGATTTATGGAATCAACCTTTACTATACTTCAGTATGGTTGCCTTATAATACAATTTCTTATGTATAATTTTGAATGTATGCCTCAACAAGATAGTATAACTTATGACAGTAAATAATGGTACAGATATCGACCTTCCTAATGCAACAACTTGTCTAGTGCTTCAACGTCTGGCAAGCACTCTGGATTATATTTTTCAAATGACTTCAGTGACTTAGACTTTAAATAGGAGGTCTAAGTGCTTGTCTGTGTGCAGATTGCACACATCAAAGATGATTTACATGGGAAAACTGTAAAAGAGTTTTTTTTAAAAAAAATGCTTCATTTCCACACAAGTATGAATGCTCTTACAAGGGCTGATTAGAACAGGTGCTAAGGGAGACAAAGTATATGGATCAAGGTTGATGAGTATTCTCAACTTAACAAGGGCACAGAGAGTCTATTCCTAGCGCCTGGAAATTAAAAGAGCCCCTAAGCTGCTTTAAATTATACCCCTGTACTCTGTAAGGATAAAAGAAAGCAGGTCACAGTCAGCGCCATATGTTTGTAGATCCAGCATGAGAGTGGAAATATTTTGCAGTCTTGAAATACCCCATACTGATAGTAAAAGCATCTCTGCTGTGTGTGAGAAACAGGTAGTGAGCCTTTAAATGCCCATTGGACCACATAGACTCCTGAGTAACAGGATCTTGGGCACTGAAAAATATTGATTAGGTACAACCACAAACATGAATTCCCTGAATTGGAGCGGAAGGATGGTCTTGTGGTAAAGGTCCTGGAGTGGGCCTTAGGTGTTCAATTTCGAGCTCTACCAGAGATTTCCTGTGTGGCAAATTACTACTTCTCTGTGCCTCAGCTCCTTTTCTGTAAAATGGGGATAGTGCTACTTCCTTTATTGCACTTTTCATCTATTCTATGTATTTAGATTGTAGATGGTGTCGGCACTGTCTGCCATCATGTTTTTGCACAGTGCCTCATACAATGGAGCCTGGATCTTGGTTGGGTTCTGCAATACAAATAATAAACTGTAATGCCAGAAGTATGGATTGTCACAGTGCCCAGAACATTTCAGAATGGGTATGGGTATGACTGCCATGTATGGAATGTGCAAACATCCAGGAACACATGCTAACACAAACAAATGCAAACTTGCTTTGCCCTCTTTGCTTCCCTCATGCAGCATAGCCATAGCACCTTCTCATGTTCTGTCCCCTATCTATTCTGGCTAGACTATTACTGGATGCTGTGTAGCCAGTATTTTTGACAGAAAATGTCTTTTTAATCAGAATGAATATTTTCAGAAAAAAATAGCATTTTGGTTAATTTTTTTCATATTTGACAGACCATTTTTAAAATGGTTTTAAAAAGTGTTTCATTTCAGTGGAGTTTTAAAAAAGTGAATGTTTCCTCCCCCGACCTCAATGGAAAATGTGGGGAGTGAAAAAAAAAGAGGCAGAGGACACTTTATTTTCCCTCCCCTTTTTTCCACTGGAAAAGGAAAATAAATTGGGGATACAGTGTAGGGATCTTGATTGTCCCTTGAGGCTAGGGACAGGGCTTGTCCCTCAAATTACGGCACCTGTGTAATTATGTAAGTGCAACATTAAAGTTGGGTAAATAAAGTTTTAAAAAACCAATAAATGTAAAATTTTTGCAACGTAGAATTTTTTTTTTTGAAAGTTAGGACAGTGTGAAAAGGGGGGTGCAATGGAAATGCTTAAGTATAAAGTTCATTAATAGTGAGTATTAAAATATGTTAAAAACCAAACAAAAATAGCAGATTTATTATATGAAAAAAAGCGATGGTATGATCATAAGCTGTCTATAAATATTACATTCTAAAACCCTATGCAATATGTTTCTCCCCTTGTTTAGATTTTAGCAGAGATAATACAGCAGTTCTGGCCAGAGTATCTCATTGGAATCAGTATATTAGCATATTCTCAGGTAAACACATATCTAGTGTACATGAAAAAGCTATGACTTAGACCAAAAGGATTCTATGATAGCTCATTTGCAAATATTATAAGTACTTGTAAATATTCATCTGGTATTTTCCATACGCAAGGCTCAAATACTGTTTGTTTCAAGAATCAGAGAAGAGAATAATGTCCTAACACAGTTACTGGATATATCTAATATTATTGGTAATGCAGTTGACAAACATACAACCCAGAGAATATCTAATAATAAAGTTACATTAGTCAACAGTAGAAATTGGTAGCCTCTACTGAGCGATTCGCATTATTCCAAACAGATTGGCATGTGTGGAACATATTAAATTTGGATCCATTCATTTGTATTTGTACCTAGTCTATCTGCACATTTGAAAACCATCTGCAACATTTCAGTTACATTATGTTCAGAATTCCTCTAGCTTGAGCAGAGCTGAAGATCAGACATCTTTTAATTTATGTGCTGTGTATTCATAGCAGCAAATAAATATGATAACCTGTTTCCCAAGAGAGTCTTTGGTGGCTGGAGAATAGCACTGGAAACAGGCTTTTCAAACTTGGAACTGAAAGTACTGGAAAGATTTAACAAACATGAAAGAGCACAAAGGAAGCACTGAAGCATGGCAGTGGTTTCTTAAATCTGGGTTAATTAAGAGCTACAGCATGATTCTTCAGACACTTAAGAAAGTGCTACATTTTATCTGTGTGATAGTCAATTGGACTACCCACATGTATAAAGTTAAGCATGCACATAAATGTTTGCGGGGACAGGGCTTCAGGGATCCACATAAACAACAGAGATAGTACTATGTAATTTTAGGCACTCTTACTGTCTTACGGCTATTACTCCCATTTTAGGATTATTGTATCTCCTTCATATGGCATAAAGTAAATAACAAGTTTATCTGGCTTCCCATAATGATTTTGTGCTAGCAAATCACTTAGGATTAAGTATATAATAACTTTCATCTAAGGAGCTCCTTATTAGTAGTTACAAAATCATTAGGCATTATTATTATTCTTATTATTTTGTTATTCTCTCCATAGATAAACTGAGGCACAAATTGAGAGTGAAATCCTGGCACCAATGAAGTTAATAGTAAAACTCCCATTGACTTCAGTGGAGCCAGAATTTCACCCTAAGAGACCTGACCAATGTCACTCAATAAATCACTGGCAGAACTAGGAATAGGACTGTCCTCAATAAAAGTAACATGTGGCTGCACAATCCCAGGAGAAGCAAAAAGAAGACATAGTGCCTCAGAAATAACCCCAGAGGTCCCCTTTTCCACTACATGATGGGGTATGTCAGATCAGCCATTTAAGAGATGCAGCAAACCCTCCCACCACCTCATGTCCAACCAGTGCTGTTGGCCAGCTCATGACTGTTCCCTCCCTTCATGATTTCACCTACTCCCCACACCACTTATTTCTTATGACAAATAGGTGTGCAGGCCCTGTTGTACCCCTCACACTCAGCACTACTATGCAGTTACATCCTACATACACATTACATTGTGTCATTTAAGGCTGGTTTACACATAACATACCTAATGCAAAATCTAAAAACCAAGGCAATGAAAAGCAAAGGCAATCTACAGAACATAATCTCTTCTTCTCCTTCTAGACATACACACCTCAGGTCATCACTATACGTTTCAAAGAACTTACCGACTGGGGCCTAGGTATGGTTGTGGTATCCTAGGCTTCAGAAAACCTTTCCCCAAACTTGAGTGTAGTTTTACACAACTTTGCAGAAGGAATGGTGACGTGTAGGTTGGGGAGTCTGGTGGAATTTGAGGGAGGCTTTGATTCTGTCCCCTTGCCTGGATACATTATGGTCAGATGGTACCAAATACCATATAGAAAAGTCTGTGGCAGAACGAAGATCTTCTGAGTTCCACTCAAGTGCATTAAACACAAGCAAACAACCTTTCTCTTTTTACAACCACCCATATCATCCGCTAACCATCTTATGCAAAGACTGAAGCAGGAATCCTATGGATGAAAAAAAAAAACAAAACGATTCTGTCACTAAAGACTATTTCATAAATCATACACACAAAGGAGCTGAATGAAGGTTGCACATGCAATCTTTATTCTGGAGAGCCTTAACTTTGTGTGCTTAATTTCCCAACCATTGACATTAGCTAAACATAATTTAGTGTAGAACTTGTTGAAACATTCCAATGGAAGTATTTTCTGTTGAAAAATGATGATTTGATTACATCAAAACACTTTGTGGGAACATATGAATTTTGGCAAAATTTTCTTATGAATGTATTTAAATGTTTAATTTGGAGAAGTTCAAAGTGCTGTGTGTCAACTTCTATATTATTTATAATACAAAATTCAAAATGATAATGTTGAAGCAAAATGGTTTGACCTTATCAGAAAGGCACATTTTGTTAAGGTTTTGATAGTTCTAAAATGAAATTTTTCTCAAATTTCATTTTGTGAAAAATTAAGAATTTTTGACCCTCCATTCCAATACAGGAATTTGAAAGGAATTTGAAAGGAAATTTTCAAATGTTGGAATTTTGGGCTGAAAGAAAATTCCAAGTTTCAACCAGCTCTAGTTTTTTGTATGTCATTTTTTTTTCTTCAAGGAAACTAGAAAAACAGAAGTTCTATCATGGTGACCCACATTGAATGTAGATAGGTCATCAGCAGGGTTTGAACCCGGATATTTGTAGCCACAGCACAGACCACTATTATTTGAGCTGATGGAGTAACCAATAATAGTACTAGGCTGTTATCATCTATGTGGATTAGCAATATTACCTAATATTATTAAGGTATTAATTTTACTTAATCTCATTCTTGAAACTGGGTGGCTCATTTTTACTGAAATTTTCCAAAAAATCACCCTAAGGTTGATATCAAGCATTGAACATTTTAGCCTAACCCACTGAAATTTTAAAAAGCTTTAAGCAACTGAAAACAGGGGCTCTTCATGGAAAATGATGGGTCACGCTTAACTATAGCCATTGCTACAAGCTCCAGCTATAATAAGTGGAAGAACAGCCAGAATTAAATTCCTTAATTGTCATGATACATGATATCACTGTGAATGAAACAAACAAGCCAAAATGGATGCACTGTGTATGTAGTTATAAGACATGCATGCAAAAAAATATTACTTAATTTAAGTTATTATGATCTGTTATGCAAATATAAATTGAGAA
The DNA here is from genome assembly GCF_965152235.1 of Eretmochelys imbricata. Classification (NCBI taxonomy): domain Eukaryota; kingdom Metazoa; phylum Chordata; order Testudines; family Cheloniidae; genus Eretmochelys; species Eretmochelys imbricata. Next base: position 40,660,738 of record NC_135575.1, on the reverse strand, counting down.
ACATAGCCTACTGTTAAAAATCAGGAAATTCAAAACCTTAACAGGTTGCTAGTGATCACACTTTCTTCAGTTTGTCTCAAATATAATCATCTTAAATAACATCCTTATATTTTTGCCTGTGAATTTGTACATACCTCATGCAATATTTAAATAAAGGAAAGTCTGCAGAATAAAAGACTAGAAACCAGTTTCATTCCAAATCTCTGTTTTCAGATTAAGCTGAAAAGAGAAACACAATCCTATTTTAAAGTACCAATCTGTTAGCTACATGGCTGATCTTGGTTGAGGTGCACAATGAGGTTTTTATTCTGGTGATTGCAGATTGAATGAAAACAGTTAAGAAATATTGTTTATTACTGACTTTTTAAATACCAGAAAGTAAAATGGTGTGCTAGACTGGCTTCTTGGCAAATTATTACAATGGACAGATGGTTTTTCATTATCTGTTATACAGAAATATAAGGCTTATGACAGTGTGTTTTGTATTGATGCTTATTCATCTGTGAGAGAGTAATTTTCAGGCTGCTTGTCCAGAACACATTCTAAATCTTCCTCTGCATCTGCAGAACATCTGCTTAAACTAGAATTGTCAGTGTCAATATTTTATTGCTTGTAAGCTGCAGACTGTCTTCCCAAAGCCAAAGAAATAAGAATAAAATAGGATTTCAGGGCTAGGATCCAGGGTTTACTGTCTAAATGCATTCTTCACTTTGTATGCAATGTAAAATCTTATTCAACACCCATTTTGCTCCAGGTAACATATGGTCTCAACAATTAGCACAGAAAAAAGCAATTTTTCTTTGTAACAGTTTACAAATGGTGGCGAAAGGTACACTAGCCGTAGGGGTTTTTTTAAGCAATATGTCTGATGGCAAGAAAAAATTGTAAATTATAAAATACCACATTGCAAACATCTTAGCAAGATGCATCCCTCAGTTAATTACTAGAAGGAGAAATACACAGCATTGAGAGTCTGGCAGATTTTTCTATGATAAATGATGGTGTATACAACTTCTGCACTTCAGTATGCGAAGTAAGTTCTAGTAGGTAATGGTGTGCCATTTTGTATTACATAATGTAACTATATATTTTATTCAGGCTGAAATTTGTCAGCCTTATCATTTTCCTCTCCAATTTTATTTCTTTCTGTTAGTCTACTTCTACTTTGTCCTTGGTGATATCTATTAATAGCAGGGAGCTTGTGTATAATAGGTTGTGAAGACTTCTATGGCACAGACAAACTAGTACTATCAATAATATAGTAGGCTGCAATGAAATATCAGCACTGGGCTGTTTTTTATGTTCTTTCTTTGTCTCCCTTGTGCCTCTGGGGTCAATTGCTTCTGGAGATATTTCTTGCTGGCTTCTCAAGGTCTGAAAACTTACTGCTGGAAGGCAAAAATGTGGCGACCACAGTTCTTCACCTTCATATGCACTACCCAGAACAAAAATATCTGCTGCCTTTAAAACACAGTTCCCTCTTAATGACCACACCAGGTGGTTCTTTGCTAATGCTCACTACTTGAATGTATGGAAAATATTATGAGAAAACAAAACACGTTTGCACAATATCTAATTAGTGGAGTGGAGTAAAAGAGTCAAGATTCACTCCAACTGCATATCCTGTCTCTATGTTGGTAAAGTACTAAGCTGTTGGGGAATGAACATCAGACATACTGCTGTGCACCTTTCCTCTATCCCTACAGGCTGAAATAGCAGCTACAGCTCATCTGAGCCTCGGGGAGGTGATACTGAGGCTGTCTGCATAAAAGTAGATGTGTGTTCTGTTCCCTGGTTCACGCCTGGCCTTTGGTGTGTCTTTTTTATGTGGGGCTAGTGCACAGAAACTTTCTGTGGTATATGGAGATGTGCAGTTGCCCCACTTGCCTTGTCTACCAGCTGAACATCTGCTCAGTCCTTATGCGGGTCCTGTCTGGTGTAGAAAGCCAGGTACTGACCCTGTGAACCATAGGTGAATGTCACTCATGCACATTTGGTAGGGAGGGATAGCTCAAGGGTTTGAGCATTGGCCTGCTAAACCCAGGGTTGTGAGTTCAGTCCATTTACGGGGGGCCATTTAGGGATCTGGGGCAAAAATTGGGGATTGGTCCTGCTTTGAGCAGGGAGTTAGACTAGATGACCTCTTGAGGTCCCTTCCAACCCTGATATTCTATGATTGTCAATATAAAACTGAGCCACATCCACTGGAAAGAGAGTTTGTAAGAACATTCTTGTGTACTTTGTTCTTACACAACAAATGTAACATGAACAAAACCACATGAACACAGTGGGATCCAAATAACTGTTTATCAACTACATACAACATACAAGACCCAGCTACATATATATGCAGCTACTCTGGTAGCATTATGATGGCTTCTGAAACACAGAAGAATTGAGAATCTCTAGAGGACTCTCTAACATGAATACAATTTACCTTAGATTTTAGAACATCCTGGAAAAAGCCATCCCATGTCACAGTTATGCCCTAAAAGAGGGGAATAATATTTCTGTAGCAGTATCACTTGAAGTTCTCTAAGTACACAACAGACACTTAGGATCTGATCCAACTCCCACTGACATCAGTCAGAATCTTTCAGTTAAAGCATATTCATATATGCATTCATTTAAAAAAAAACTTTCTATTTTCTTTAAAATGAGAAATACCATTTGAACTGATAGAAACTTGCACATTAAGGCTGTCGCTCACTAAAAGTGGCATAACAGCTCTTGAAAGAATAGTCAATAAAAGAAAGTCAGATAAGTACAAATTTGACATTTAGCATGAAATTTTCAAAGGCTCAAACAGTAGTTAGGTGAGTTTTGATGAGAGCTGGTTGCCTAACTGACCTTTGTGCCTTTGAAAATCTCGTCTTTGCTCTTTTATTTCAGAGTTTGTTCGACAGATAACTATGAAATGCTAATGTGTATGGGAAATTGTGGATGGGCCTGAAGAAACAGTGTTTGAGGCAGATATAAAATGATATCCTTGCTGTACAATGTCATGTTTCTGACTTCTGCCTGGTATGCTATGTGTTGAGTAGCATATTTTACATGTTCCATATGGCGTTTTTTTCTTAATTTTGCTGTTTTTGTGAGGATTTTTTTACATGTAGAAGTGAAGACACATTTTGTATGATATGATGACTGTAATTTTATAATTTACTTAAACTTTATTTTTGTTTGTTTCACTGAGATAATATAGTTCTTTTTTGTTTTCTTTTATACAACTCCCTCTTCCCCCACAAAAAAAAAAAAAAAAACATACAAAAAACAAACTTTATTCTTGTCCAAAGAGGTCACTATTCCGACACTATCTTTTTATACCCACCACTCCTAAATCACAACTTCAAAGTATGTCTATGTGTATATTTGTGAGTATATATCTACATATAAAAAAGAGAGAGAGATGATTCTTTGGGATGGAAAACACTATATAAATACAAGGTATTAATGATAATTATTGCATTGCTACATATATTATTTTGCCAAATTCACTGTATTGAACAATTCTATCAAAAGAGGGGTCCCCTGTACAGTACAGCACAAATTGTGATATCTTGCCACCAACCAGTTCATTAATGTAGCTAAGGCAGCAGCTGAACTTCTGTGATTTTAACAGTAAGAATTTTTTAACGCCCTTCCCTTTTTTTTTGGTTAAAATACAGGTTAACATACCTTTAGTCAAACGTGGTTCATCTACCACACCTTTGAACACACAGTTGTGTCAAGAGATCATTCATTAAACTATCTAGAGGTCACATTTGGTCTAATGGAATTTATAAGGAGTCTTTCTCCAGCTTTCTCTGACACACAGGTGTATCATACTGCTGCTTCTCTTAATCAATTTTATTTAAGACATTTACAAAGAAGTTCTCAGAAAATCTGCCCTCTACTGATCGTGCTATATGAAGAACCTGGCAAAATTATGTTGTATATATCCAGCTACTTTGCCAGAACCCTAGTCAACCTGGTAAATTTATGTTGTGTATATATCCAGCTATCCTCATTGACAAGTGATCATAGGAGGAAACTCAGCTCCATAATATTTCAGCTTTCATTGCCTATAAAGTCATGATGAAAGAAGACTTAGGTCCTTCTACAAACATTGACTTTTTTTTCCCCTTATATGTTCTAGACACAAGCAAAGTTAATAGTATTTATTTATTTTTCCTTTCAAAATACTGGATAAAGATACAGTTATTTCCTGGTATGTGTTAGTGAGACATGCATAATTACACTCCTTAACACAGATACTTGGTATTTTGAATAAGTATCAGGATTCAGGGCTAATGTGAAGAAGTGAATTAGAGATGTTGGGGTGCAATTGTGAGTTGTGCTGATTGAATGATGAATTCCCTGATGTTTCTCACACTGTTCATTTCATTGCACGGAGATGGAGGAAATGTAAATCACTATTAAAGTGGTTACTTTAGTTAATGCTTCTTAAGCCTGAACACCATGCTGCAGATAATGTGCACTTGCAAACTTAAGAATATTTGGGAAGTATTTCTATATTTTTTTGTAGGGAGAGGTGAAGGGCCTAAAGAAAGACATAGGTGCGCTCACATTGGTGCTCTCTGTTAGGCTGTGGCTACACTAGAACGCTTACAGCAGTGCAGCTGCACCAGTGCAGGTGTACCACTCTAAGCTCTCTGTGTAGCCACCTTAAGCCAATGGGAGAGAGGGCTCCCATTGATTTAATCCATTTCCAACATGCAGCAGCCACTATGTTGGCAGGAGAAGCTCTTCCAGTGACATAGCGCTATCCACACTTTAAATTGGCATAAGTTATGTCACTCAGAGGGGGGGTGGCTAATTCACACTCGGGAGCAACATAACTTATGTCGACTTGAGCTGTAGTGTAGCCATAGGCTTAGTTTCCTGGTAGTAAACAGAAAGCTGAGCAATCTTGTTGGGTTTTCTTCATTATAGACATGAGATGATACATTACTCTGATCTGAAAATGGTTGAGTCAAGTGGATCCCTTAGTTGTAAGATACTGAATTAAGTATTCTACCTAGGCCTTTAGTTTTACAATATTGTATTTGTTTCAGACCTATTGTAATTGGCCTTAATTTCCCTGTAATAACAGCTTTTCATTCTGTACAACTGTTTACTCAAGGGATGAGGTAGAGAATTATTCTGTGCTAACTGAAGTATAGTCTACACTAGAAAATTAGGTTGGCTCAACTATGTTGGCCAGGGATGTGAAACCCCTGGCAGCATAGTTAAGTCAACCTAAGTCCATGTGTAGACAGTTCTTCCGCTGACCTAGCTACCACTTCTCAAGGAGGTGGATTACCTCCACCAATAGGAGAATCCCCCCCTCCATCATCATAGCTAGTGTCTACACTGTAGCATTTAAAGTGTAGACAAGCCCTTAAAGTGTAAAAATGATTAAATAATACCTTTTCTTGTCAGTCTGCACAGTCAGTAGATTAATGGGATTCTTGTGAGTCCTCCTGCCATTCCCCCCCATAAGCAGTCATGGTAATTGCTCTGAAACAGACTGGCAATTAATATAATTTCTCCATGAAAATTTCAGGATCAAAGAAGTCAAATAAATATAGCTTATTAAATAAACCCAAGAAATAAAACTCTGGGAACTAACTGGATATTTTAAAAGAAGTATATATTTAACTTTGCCTATCCTGACTTTTAATATAGGTATGGTATTATTCTCCAGTTTTAGAGCAGAATGGTACAGCTATGTTAGAAAGTTCTGCTATGGGCAGAGGACTGTGACATGCTATTTGTGATGGAAAATGACATAGTATGGATGGCTACCTTGTTCAAGTATAAACAGTCAAGGCAATGGAACTGAACATTGCAAGATTTGTGGACTCAGAACTAGATTTATTAATTTATGATCTCAAAAAGGTGATGTTCTAGCATGATGGGAGTTGATCCTTTAAGAAGGTTGACATAAGATTTGATCATAACTTAGGGCTGGTCTTCACTATGGGGAGATCAACACTGCTGCAATTGATGCAGCAGGGGTCGATTTAGCAGGTCTAGTGAAGACCCACTAAATTGATTGCAGAGCACTCTCCGGGTTGACCTCGGTACTCCACCTCTCTGAGATAAGTAAGGGAAGTCAACCGGAGAGCATCTCCCTTCGGCGCAATGTAGTGAAGACACTGGGTAAGTCGACCTAAGCTACGGCAACTCCAGCTATGTTACTCATGTAGCTGGAGTAGCGTAACTTAGGTTAACTTACCCCGGTAGTGCAGACAAGCACTTAGTAATAGTTTATGTAAAGATCAGACTGTGAAGCGAGAAACAACCAGCAAGCACTTTCCGAACCTGTTATAACATTAACAAACTGAAAATCATGAAACATGAGTGGAATTCAAGAAGATGATTGAACGAAAGCTGAATGCTTCTCACTTCTGCATGGGAAAGATTGATCAGATAAAGCACATCTCATGCTACGTTTGAGACTCTGATGAACTTCTGGGGAAACATATCCTAAAGAAGAAACATTGGATCATAGATCATAGAATATCAGGGTTGGAAGGGACCTCTGGAGGTCATCTAGTCCAACCCCCTGCTCAAAGCAGGACCAATCCCCAATTTTTGCCCTGATCCCTAAATGGCCCCCTCAAGGATTGAACTCACAACCCTGGGTTTAGCAGGCCAATGCTCAAACCGTGGAGAGAAGATGATCAAGTTATGTGATGAAGATAGGAAAGAAGCTTAGAATTCAAAGGAAAGTTGATGAAACTGCAAGAGAAAATATGCCCATACACGAGACATTGATGCACTGAATAAAGTGGCAAAAGACGTTTAGCTTGAACAACAGTGCGTTGATATACACAACTTTCTGTGGTAAATGGCGTTGGGACTGCTTACCAAACCATCAAGATTCTTTTGAAAGATTTCTTGGAATAGGTATTGCCAAGAACTGTATATTACGAACCAAAGAAATTCTAAGTTGGAAGTGAAGGAGGCAGAGGAGATCTGTGTGATAAGCTCAGTTTAACCTGATGGACCTCTTCCTACAGTTAGAGAAGTTGAGTGTGTAGTGCAGACACTGAAAAGAAATAAGGTCACCGGAGTGGATAATATACAAGGAGAAATAATTAAAAGTGGTGGAGAGACACTCATCTGGTAATACTGTAAGATTTTCAATGTAATTTGGGAATCTGGAAAATGGCCCAGTACTTGGACACATTCGCTGATGGTTCCTATTCGTAAAAAGGTGGACACAGTTCTTTATGGAAATTACTGCACAATCTTATTGACCCACCCTAGCAAAATACTGTTTGCAGTGATGTCACTGTGGAGAAAATGGATACTTGACCACCATTCTGTGGTGAGAACTTTTGCCTGTCTTGATGCAATGTGAGCTTTTCAATTCCCTGTTAACTTTTTCCACATCCTAATGTAGTCCCAGGAGACCTCCCACTGAGGGAACACTGATATGGCTGGTTGTTTACGTTTCACTTTTATACAGAACACGGAGGCTGAAATCATTCATCAATACTTTTCATCTTCCCTCCTTGGGAACCTTTTGTGCCTAGACTTCAAATAGAGTAGAAACCTGAAAGCAAAGCAGATGAATATATGAAGGTGAGTCTGCTACTGTAGCACTTTAATGAAAACAAGCTTCCAGTTTCTTTTCTAATTAGTTTTACCAGTGACAATAAATCTTCTATATCACACCACCACAATGCTATTAACTTATAGTTACTGAAGTAATCTAGTATAAACATTATGCAAACTACATAACTATAGCATTAATATTTTTAAAAATACCAAACATTAAAAAGAATGGAAATAGCCAGTTAAGATAATTTACATAAATATTCTATTATCATTACAGTTTGTACATTCAATTAAACACAATATTAAAAAGAAAATTTACTTTCAACATTCTAACGAAATTAACCATTAACTGCAAGATTTACTTATGAACTCTCTTAGCACATATACCATTAATTATATAAAATCAATGGCATCCATATATTGATGATGAAAGATTTCATGTGTCAGGGTTATGGCTGTTGATAGAATTAATTATAATGGGGTGGTAGCCACCCTATGGTTAAGGATGAGACTAGCTTACTGTTTGCAGCCAGTTTTTCCTGAGTGCTCTAAAATCCAGATATGGGCTAAGATTATCTTGGTAGCTCAGTGTCAGTGACATGTTTCCAGGAAGCCTCCTTGTGACCTTCCACATGTACGCCAAATCATATCTCCCTCACTACTACCACCTATTAAAAAAACAGGGAAATTCACTGCCCAAAACTTAGTTAACACAGAGATAATGTTGACCAGCAATGCCTTGTACCCTTCCAGAGGAGTCCACTACCCTTAAACATTTGAGAAGCAATAGGATGCACCCTATTGCACCTTACCTGCCTTTAGCCAAATTGTTCTTTTTTGGCGGAGTGGATTTGGTTCATACAATGTATCCATCACAGGCCTGCTCAATCTCTGCCTGGCTCAGTAAGAGTAGGGTTTTGTTGATAGTTCATACAGTCAGTGAGGGCTTGACATCTTGCAATCTATCCCAAGTAAGCAGGAGAAAATAGATTCACTGAATGAAAAGCAGAGCAGAGACTGCACTGTAATTCTGAGAGTCATGATTTAGTCCCTGCTTGCTCCAGGGGAAAAGTACGATGAGTCAGTCCTTTTTCCTGGAGCAGCTTACTACCCTCTCTGTGCTGGCTTAGCTCTTCTGGCTAAACTTCCCATTTCTGCCTGTGCTTTCCATTCCTGCTGCCTACTCTTTGCCCTCCTCTGCCTGTGGGTCTTGTGGTGGTGTGTGGGAGGGAAGAGGAATAATAGTCTAGCTGCATGTGCTCCCATCTACATTGATATTAGTAATACAGGTAGCCTATGCATGGAAACAAGGAGGTGTCTTACACCCCTTCCTCCCCTGTATGTTGTTATAGCAAGGGTCAGAATCTGACCCCACATTTTTAAATAACTTTGGAATCTATCTGAATGGAAGATTCTACATCTGCAAATCACTATCATAACTGTACAGGTTATATTATATCTTAAAATTAAGATAGCTTTCAAAAGGGAGATATTTTGGTACATAATAGTAATCGGCTCATATAATTAGTTCTGTTAGGGTCTGATTATAACATTGGGTGTACGTTCACCAAGAGAGGCAATATTAGAAATAAGCCCTAATAAGCTAAAAGGGCAAACTTACTTCTTATTTTTTATCACTAAAAACTAAATGTACCGGAGAAATGGCAACCTTTTGCAAAATGAAAAATCAACTCATTTCTGATGGGAGGTAGCATTAACTATTTATATCCTTTCCTGAATGCCTATACGTGCTTAATAAAGTTGTTTCCCTCAAATGATTACAACATGATGAGTTTAAAATTGTATTTTCCATGTGTGATTTAACATTGTTTTTAAATGTTTTGATCTCAGAAAGTATGTTGCAAAACTCATCATAATCTGAGCATCAGAGAGAGACTTCCTAAATGAAGGTGCGAGTTACTCAGCAATTTTCCTTCTGTGCTAATTGGGATAAACAGCTCATCAAGCCAACCTGAAATGTTAAGGTAATGACATTGTTCCTTATGGATGTTTTCTCAGCATGGTGTATATAGCTTTGTGGTTGTTAGTACAGCAGATGACTGAATTTCTTGACACTTGTTCCAGTCATTCGCTCTGCTGGAATTTTAGAGATACATGTATACTGAGCACTATAACACCATAAAAATTTACTTGACAAATTAGCCTGCTGTGTCTAAAAGAAAACCCATCTCCTGAGTTCATCTTAGTTCTGTAGTTTTAACTTTCATGTTATCTGCACAAGAAGGTTCTGAAATGCAAAGATACTAGGAGGAGCCACTGTTGGATCAAATAAAATTAATAAATGATCTTGTATAGCAGAACACTTTTCCTCCTATTCCTATGCTATGATTACATTGCTTAAAATGAATTATGCATATTATAATTCATGATTTCTATAAGAGTTGGCTTAGATTATTGCCCAGGCAGAATAATAAGAGTTATCAAAGGTGATGTTTTGGACCTTTCTCAATACCACTGGGAAGGTTATACCAGGTCTTGATGACATTGTGCCTCCTATAGACAACCATGGGTGCCTATTCTACTTTTTCTCTCTCACCCATGTATATACACTGAGGAGCACTTAGATAACCAACTGATTTTCTCTGTACCAATAGATACATAGGGCAAGTGCAGATCAAGCACAGATAGTCAAAAAGGTAAAACAATAATTTTTAGACCTCTATTGATGTGACAAGATATAGTTGCTGAATTGCTTCTAAATGTGGGAGTTGGTTGAACACCTTTCCAACAGAATATGTTACTGGAATAGAATAGAATATTTTCACCCCAAGGCCAAGATTTTCAACAGTGACTAGTGATTTTCAGTACCTCACTTTTCCATTGAGCACTCTTTGGTCAGGCATCATCCTCCATAGGTTTTTCAACAGGTAGGGGAATTCTGGAATTTCTAAGCATCTGTAGTGGGGCAGTCACCTCGCTCTGGCTCAGGAAGGGTTAAAACCAGCTCTGGAAAAGGCTGCCCCAAGGAGCCAATCAGGTGAAGGCAGGTAGCAGCCAATCCAGATCTTGTAGGGCTGGTATAAAAAGGGCTGTGAGATAGGAGGCAGGCAGTCTCATTCCAGCCTTGGGGTGGGAAGGACCGAGCTGCCTGGGAGCACAGAGTACCTTCAAAAGAGAGGTGCTGCGGGAGGGGCAGGCTGAGCGTGGGAGCTCAGGCCTGGTGATCTACTAGGCTGAGGCCTGACAGGAAGGCCTAAGGAGGTACTGGGGCTGCAGGGAAAGGCAACAGGTCCAACCCCTTAGCCAATGATGAGTTGTCATTGCAGACTTTAGTTTGACCCTGAGTAAAGGGGCTACATGAAGACTGGCAGTGGGTCACTGAGGTGAGGTGGGCTCAGGGGAGTGGGGTTCCCTGGGTGAGAGGCAGCACCCCAGTGTAAGGGGACCATGGTCCAGGAGGGATGTGGGGCCCGCGCATGGTGAAGATAAAGGGACTGCAGAGGGGTAGATAACAGAGGGCAAGGATACCATCCCATAGAAGGCGCTTCACGGCTGAGAGAGCTAATTCCTGGGAGACCAGCAGGAGGTGCCATGCCAGTGATTCAGCGATCTGCTACAGCATCTTTCAAAAGTGATCTTAACTTGTATCAGAAATTCCACCTATTCTGAAACTTTTTAATTAAATTCTTACTCACTTACACTAGTAATTTATTGCCATCTTCCTGATAATATTTATTAGTTAAAATAATTGCTTATAAAGTCAAGTTTTATTCTTTTCATAACATTATTATATGTAGGTTTGAATTTGAATTTTAGTAATTTTATACAAAGTTCATCAACAGAAATATCTTCCATAGGGCAGATAGAAGATTCCAGCAGTACAGATTCATATGTAGGGCCCAAATTCATCTTTCAGCCAATGTCATGCCTTAGAAGCAGAATTTAAGTAGGCTGGTTCTAACTAAGTAGACATCTGTTGCTGCTTTTTTAGATGCACATTTTTAACAGTGAGGATAATTAACTATTGGAAGAGATTACTAAAGGATGTGATACTGTCTCCAACATTTGGAGTCTTTAAATCAAGATTGGCTGCCTTTCTGGAAGATACGCATATTCTAATTCAACCACAAATTGTTGAGCTAGATGCAGGAATTACTGGATGAAATCCTATGGCCTGTGTGTTAGGCAGGAGATCAGTCTAGGTTGTAATGGAATCTTTTAGCTTTAAAATCTATTACATTTATTTTTGTGAAAAAAATATAACATTCCACATTGAAGAATAACATGGTGCATCATAAATTATACCCAGTTCAATTTTTCCTTAGATAAATATTTTCTTCCAAGTTTTGTGACCTTGACATGACAGTCTAAAAACAGTTCCATGATCTCATTCAAGATGTCTTGTAAAACTGAAAAAAAACCAACCAACCAAACAACCCAGAATCACAGAATTATTCAATGCTATTTTTTCCTAAGTTTATTCAACAGGAACCAAAACCAGCATGCCTTGCAAGGACTATAGTCCCAGTGGGTTTCACCCTTGTTCCATCACTTGTATGCTAGGTAAAGGGGCTGGAGTCATGTGAAAGTGACCTACAAGCATCAGATCCAGATAGGGAACAATTCCTCTGATGCATGAACTAAGGAAGCCAGCTCCAAGCTGTCCTCCAAAGACCCCACCACAAGCCCTGAGAGGCACATCACAGAATCCCACCCAGTGGTGTCACTTTAACTACTTGCTTGAGCAAGGAGAGGAGGAATTGAACCAAACATAGAGGAAGATCCAATCAGTTGTTAGGATTTCCTTTAAAGAGCTAAAACAAATTCTATCATATGATTAAGACATTTTTAATGACTTACATTTTCTTTTCTGTTCACTAGAAATGCAACATGTTTAAAGTAGTGCTCTGTAGGATTGGTGCCATGTTCCCAGCATATGAATGTTAGTGGAGCCAGGGGAGGATGGGAGAATGATGCTCCCACAGCTTCTATAGTAATAATTTTAATAGTCTCTGAGCTGTGTTTCATTCTGCGCTGGAGCCCATTCCTTTTGACAGTTTTACAGTGGGTTTGGAGGGTTTTTTTGTACTAAAAACAGTTAACCTGCAGGCAAATGTGTTTATAGTTGTTGTTTTTTCTTTCCAGTAAAATAACATGTCTCTTTTTAAAAAATGGCCCAGATTCTGGAAACAATGCATAATCATGGAAATAGTCTCACTGGGACCACTTCAGTGATTAAGGACTACACACTTGAATAAGGATTCAGAATGCAGGCTCATATGGAGAACAAGACTTTGAATTTAATGACTGAACACTTTAGGTACTTCTGAGTGCATACTTCTTAAACAGATTTCTCATGAAAATTTCCTGAGATGCTCACTTAATTTCTTTGCCACTCTAACCTCTCTTTAGCCCTGACTCAGCAGGAGATTTAAGTCTATGTGTAACAATCGTGCATGAGAGTCCTTGAGGTCAATGGGAGTTGTAACAAAGTGCAGGCCAACAGCAGCTGATCTGATCACTGCAAATACAATTAGTTGCTGTATAGTAGGCCTGATTAAGAAGATCTGTGCCTAATTGATGGATTGAGATGGGCTTAGAAGAGCTCAAAGGCTCATTGGTCCATTAGGCAGAAGGTAGAAATGATACAGAAGGAAATGTAATGGGAGAAAGGCTTTCAGAGTGATCTCCTAGTGGGAGGATCCCTTCTGTCTTTCTTGGCCAAGGGAATTGAGGATTGTATGTGACTGTAAATATGGGGCTGCATTAGTCTGTAGAAGTGGTGGAGAGAATAATGTAAAATAAACCACAAGGTGTACACAAGAAGAAGGTCTCTAAATTATAACTTGAAAAGAAACAGGAACAGGACCCTGCCCTGACATAGGACTCCTTTTGTGCTTCAAGTTAAGTGTTTAAATACCTTGATGAGTCAGCACAGTTTTTGAGTGTCAGGTATATAAATTGCTCGGGTAATAACTGATTAGTGAAAACATATTACAAGAACGATCAGCGTTCCCACATCTGATCAACATATTTATATTTTGAAAGGGAAATGTAATTTCTACGCATGCTAACTGCTATTTATTTGTGGTGAAAAATGGACAAAATTGCCACACTGAAAAGGCTTGTTAATCATAGTTGGTGAAATGCTAAAAATGGACCCATTTTGCTTCCCTTGCAAATCTTTTATTACAGCATAATTTGCATTAAAGGTTTTTGCAAGAAAAGAATATCATTTGGACAAGAGATCTGAAGTTTGCAGAAAAAGTCCAGAGAAAAATGCTGAGCTAGAGAAAACAATTTTAAAATAGTTGTAATTAAAATCTTATCAGTGTTTATCATTTATCATGTACTGCAATGAGGTAATGTATCTTCTTAAACGTAAAATGCAGCATAGAATTGCTGCATATTTGGTCTTCATAATGCTCCATTCTTTTTTATGATTATCATTATGTGTTTATTGTTGATAATTATTGTTTATGGTTAATGATCATAAAATTTTATAGGTCTATGGAGAAACGGCCACAGATATTTGTATTGCTGCATTAGTTTTCTGTATAAAACATTATTTATTCTACTTCTATGGGCAGTGGAAACAAAATTTGAAAATAGAGTCATTAAACATATACAAGGGAAGAAAAATTATATACTTGTCTCTTTACAGTAGTTGACAGGACAATGACCATTTTTAGAGATGGATTACTGGGATTTAGCTTTAATTGTCACTTTGTCTGAATTTTCATAATATGAAGTGATAAAACATTTGCCTACAACAGTGGTTTTCTACTAATGTATGTTGATTTGAGGGGGTTGGGAAGAAAAAGGCACAATTAGAGTATTTTATCGTCTAAAATAATTCTTTATAATGCAGAAATTAGGCTTCGATGAACAGATATGAAAAATGTATGGATTAATCCTCAGAGAGATGTAGGCAAGGACTGAATTATTCAACCTGCTTGTGTGTTCAGGAGTATTCTCCAAAACTAATACTTATTATACCTGTTACTAAACATAAAAGGTTTTACCTGTAGGCGTAGTAACTTCTAGTAGGGAAAAACATATTCTGGGCAGTGCATGCTACTGCAAAAAGAATGGAATGAAAAGAAATCACCATCTCAGATGCAATGTGTTCACTGGTTCATCAGTTATGGTGCAAACAGGAAAATTAGAGCCTGATTGAAAACCATTGGTGTAAATGATTAGGCCCTTAGTGAATGCGTTTGTTGACAAAGGATTTGAGATCCTCCGTTTTGCAATATTAAGGGCCTGATTCTCAATTTCACTAAGGCTATGGCTATACTACCACTCATGTCAGCAAAATTTATGTCACTCAGGAGTGTGACAAAAACACACCCACGAGCAACATAAGTTTTGCTGGCATAAGTGGTAGTGTGCACAGGGCTGTGTTGGCAGGAGAGCTTATTCTGCCGACATAGCTACCGCTGCTCATAGGCATAGAACAGCTACATGAGAGATCTTACAGCGGTGCAGCCGCATTGGTACAGCTGTGCCTCTGTAAGATCTCTAGTGTACTTATAGCCTAACACTCTACACCAACCTCACACATTAAAGGAGGCTTAATGTGGTCAGCAATGTCATTTACCGCTACTTTAAGGCTCCCTTACACTCCCACAGTGTCTCACGGAGCCTTTCCATAACTGAGAATTGAGCCCCTATGGTTCTGGATGTCAGACAGGAAAATGGTGCAGCATCTTTAGTAAAAATAGCAGTTTTTTCTAGGTTTTCTTTTTCTCACTGTGAGTTTTGCATTTTATTAGAAAAGGGGTTAGAATATAGATTGTATTGCTGTTTGTTTTATTTATATATATATATACACACACACATACACACATATACAAACAACTAACGTGTGTGTGTGTGTGTCTTTTAAACTAAAAATCAATAAATATATTTTAAAAATAAATTCAATAACATTTTACATTTTTAAACCAGGTTGCCATTTATTTCAATGGTTTTAGAGTATCCAGTTCACTATATATATTATAAAGACAAGGCATATAGTTAAAGGAAAAACAACAAGCAGTTTATACATCATGATTAAATTCACAGGATCTGATTAAGCAACACCAACCACCTTATCATCTTAATTCCTTTTATAAATCTGCCTCTTTGTGCATTGAGCAAAGATAAAGGTATCGATTTCTGAATCTTTCGGAAGTGCTGGCAAAAGACAGCGGATGAGCTTCTAAAAAGAATATATAGATTTCAAAGAAGACTCTGATAATCATGTACCTGAAATAAAGAATAATGAGAAGAAACCCTAATAGAAAGATTTAGAGGTTACTTCCTTGTTGGTTTTCTCTGTTGAAGAACATTATTGGAGTAGGAGTAGTAAGTGGAATTTAAGAACAAGCCCATACATCCTAAAAGCAGCAAAGCTGAGAGCATGACAAGAAAGAGAACACACCAAAATTAGTTTTAAGACATCAACAAGATATAGATATATTGAAACAAACAAAAATTAAAGGATTATAGGATTGCACAGCAGTAAAATGCAGGTAGCATAAAAGGCAGGTTCAGTGGTACATTTTTAAAAGTTTGTTCCAATTTGAAAGATTCTACTGGCCTGAGAGATTTTTTTTTAAATAGGGATTAGTATGATAGGTTTTTTATTATTTTTGAGCATAGAGGTCATAATCATAATTAGGGTCCCATTTTTAGTAGATGCTGTAAAAACACAAAGGGTGAGACTGGCTTATCTATGCAAAAAGAAAAGGAGTACTTGTGGCACCTTAGAGACTAACCAATTTATTTGAGCATAAGCTTCGAATGAAGGAGCATATGGAAGTTTTACTCTATGTAGGGTACAGCAACCTCCACAGAGCAATGATTACTTCTCTCATACAGGTGGGGAATGAGGAGAGCCTTAACTCTCTTTCTCCCCGACAATGCACTGGCCAGTGCAGATGAGCTGGTATGGAGTGGCTAGTAATAGGTTTAACCCATTTTTGCACTTTGCTGATCCTGGACTTGATGTACACTAGATCAGTCCCTTGCAGCATCCTTAATGAAACTGACAATTGGGGCCACTAGTTCTAATTTTTTTTCCTGATTGATTTTTAGCATCTCTTTGCATGATCATTTTCAGGGGAAGAATGGCTTTTTCACAGGCTGGAATGCTCCTCTACAACTACAGGAACAAAGAAGACATATGAGTAGGTAACACAAACAACGTGATATTCAAGTGAGCTATCACATGAATCACCAAAGCTAGAAAAACTGCTATATGTCAATGGAAGCTGGAATTTCCATCCTTCCAGTGATCCAAAGTATATGGCATGGTAGTTTGAGATATTTTAGCTTGAAATGGACTCTGCACCATTGATAGTTGCCACCACAGCCCATTTCCCAGACAGACTAATGGCTTATCTACAATTAAAATGCTACAGCGGCACAGCTGCACCACTGTGGCACGTCAGTGTGGGTACTACTTATGCTGACGGGAGGGATGCTCCCATTGGCATAGGTAATCCGCCTCCCCGAGAGACAGAAGCTTGGCCAACCAAAGAATTCTTCCATCAACCTACTGCTGTCTACATGGGGATTTAGATCAGCTTAACTACACTGCTCAGGGATGTGGATTTTTCACGTTCCTGACCATCATAGTTAAACTAATCTAATTTTCTAGTGTAAAACAGGCCTAAGAAACTTTCAGCATCCCTTGCTAGTTAGCTATTATTTAAAAGCCCCATTTTAAGAAATTACTAGGAAATAAGGATTTCACATAGTTATGGCCATCATAAGAAACAGTCTCATGACATCACCATAGAGAACAACTCTACATGACCTAAAGCAACACTTATCCTGAAATGCCTTCTACTTTACATCTGCGGTTCCATCTGCTATTGCTTCCAGAAAGGGAATCTATACTCTTTCTTGCTATGGTTTCTTTACCTTAAGGCAAGGGTGTCACACTTAAGATTTATATCATATCCTTTCAGTTGCACTGGCTAATACCTTGTGTGGAGGTGGGGGGGGGGGGAGGGAGTCAAGGCTCTCTCCATTCCCCACCCACCTGTATGAAAGAAGTAATAGTTGCTCTGTGGAGGCTGCTGTACCCTGCATGGAGTAAAACTTTCTAACACTCCTTCATTCCCTTGTACAAATAAGACACAGTCTCACCCTTTGTGGTGTTACAGCACAAATGCTACAAATGGGATCTTAATCATGATGGGGATCTTAATCTATGCTTGAATGTAATACAAATAAAAAAATAACCAAAAAACTATTTTCTTGTTTGTATGATCCAATCCTCTCTCCACAACCCTGTCAGTTGGTGAATAGCTTATGCATAAGGGTTTATGTACACCTAAAATTGGTTTTTATTCCTATCAATGTAATTGTGGATGTTCTCACTACAGATATATATCAAATCATTTATTAAACTCCACTGAGCTCTTGGCTGGAATAATATCTTGTGGCAATGAACTCCTCAGATTAAAAGAAAATGAATTTGATCATTCAGACCTAGCATTAGTAATGTGAATATTTGGAGAATGTGAATAAAGCATGGAATATAGAACAGAATACTGTTCTATCAGTGCCCTGGGAAAGGTATAGAGAAAAGGAGTGTGAGAAAGTAGTTCACTGTAGTAACTGGAAGCAAATGTGACTCAGATGATGAGTTCCCATTCAATTTATGCACATGAGGCAAGAAATAGAACCAACTGAAATTATACCACACAAATGTACAAAAGGTGAAGAGAAACACATACACAAGAACCAATCTGGCCACATACAGAGCTAAAACTCTGAGGTAAGAAAAAGAGAAATTTTACTTAGATCCAAACTAGCTGACTTTCAACTAGGCAGAAAGTAAAACATGATCAATGTAGAACAAAATCCATACTACTGTATCTGTTTTGCCCATCCCTGCTTTAAAACATTATAAAGATGGGCCCAAAGCACAAATTGTTTATATGAATCCACCTGAATTTGCAGGTTTGTAGAAAATGAAAAGAGGGATACAAATTTTTCTCCTGGCTATAGGTCTGGCTTTGGAAAAAAACAAACCTTAATTAATGAAGTTAAACAAAACCATTTTCAGTTCTCTAGCTGTCAGAAGTTTAGGAAAGTCAAAGAAAAATCTTGTAACGGAAGGTTCCATTCAGGACAATGAAGACTCAAACATCTTTTCTGTTGTTTGCTATCTGTATTCAAGCAATGTTCACAACGTATTAGGAACTGTCCAGACACAGATAAAGACAGTGACCATAGAGAAGTTCACAATCTAAAAAATACGTATACCTTAGGCTATCTGATCTCATTTAAACTGGTTTTACACTGGCATAACTCCAGCAAACAGTCTGAATTATCAGGACGAAACAGCATCTGCTGTTTTTATTTTGCAAAAGAAAGTAAAATTCTCACTAATTCTCATGGTCAAATTACCTGAACTTTTCCGAACCAGCCTGGCCCATGTTTTAGCCTTAATATATTTGAACAACAAAACCATATAACATATTTTAATTCATAGTATTTACACAAATGCATCACTTCTAATAGTATTTCAGGACGTTCTGAAACCATATCTCACAGGAGTTTTAAACTTTTACACAATGGCTAGCACAAGATTGATTTTCAGGACTTGCCTCTTTCTAGACACCTTTCAGGATAAAGCATCTGCTGTGATGTTTAAAGTTCAATGGTGCAAAGAGAAAATAAAATAAAAAAAAGATACTAGAGGAAAAAGAGAGAGAGAGAAAGGTCAATGGACTACATTTCCTCCAAATCACATGATCTGTCCTCTTGACAGTTACCTATTTGAGCAGCAGCGATATGTCTGGGAGGAATATAGTAGCTAAGGAGAGATAATTTGCCCATCCCCAGGGGCAACAATGAAAATGGACACTTCCAAACTCTCAGACTTAATTAGGGTGACCAGACATCCCGTTTTTAAAGGGACAGTCCAGTATTTAAGCCGGCCTGCAGGTGTCCTGACTTTTTCTTAAAAATGGGCAAATTGGCTCATATTTTCTGTCTCCTCCTCACCAGTAGTGGTGGGTCCTGCTGCTGGCCGGATCCCTGCTTACCAGCCACCCTCCCACCAGCGGTGAGTGTGTGTGTGTGTGGGGGGGGTCCAGTGACTGATGATGATGGGTGTTCAAGGCTGGCGGCAGGGAAAAGCTGCAGTGTACGGGGCCTGCAACTCCCCCTGCTGGTCCATCAGTGCAGCCCCAGCTGTGTGCTGGCTCTCGGCCAGCAGGACACTGCCTCCTGTCCCATTTCCGGCTGGCACTGGCTGCGCGCTGAAAACTGCTGTGGCTGGTGAGTGCAGGCAGACACCAGGCAGAGCCAGTTATGTGTCGCCTCTGCTGCCCAGCCATCTGCCCTTTACATGCTCCCCATCATGCTCCCCTTTGCCCCCCAACCCCCACTGCTTCTCTATATCCCCCCCGTGGGGTGCATCCCGCTCCCAGCACTGTGCAGAGAAGCAGCCCCTGATCAGAGTGCTCAGCGCATCAGCAGCCTGTCCAGCAGGCTCCTTGCTTCCCTCACTGCCTCTGGCTGGACCAGCACCCCTGGAAAGGCTAAGACCCTCTGGCCCAGGACACTGGACAGGAGGAGCCAAGCCCTGCATGTGTCAAAGCCCCGCACAGCGCTGGCATGGGGAAGCCTCTCCACCCCTCAGTTAAGCTCTGGAGTGGCAGAAGGGAAGAGATTTCCAGCTCTGACCCTGCAGGCTCCACAGCAGCCTCCTGGGCAAGGGCTTAGCACCCTCTTCACCTGCCCCCTCCCCCCAGTTGTGCCTCCAGGGAACATGGGGCTGCTCCGTCCCCTAGGTACTCTCCCCTGCTCAGCCACCTGGAGGTGTTAGCTGCCTTTCAACACAGTGAGGGCAGGAAGGGACAAGCTGCTTCCAGGGTCTTTCCCCCCGCCCCCGCCAGCTGGAACCAGCTCCCCTTCCCACACAGTGCCAAAAGGCTGCTGCTGGCCACATTGTGGTGTGAATCCTGGCTGAAATCAGGGTAGGGGGGATGGGATGTGACCCCATGTGTTGGCCACTGTCGGAAGACAGGATACTGGGCTAGATGGACCTTTGGTCTGACCCAGTATGGCTGTTCTTATGATTAATATCAATAATACCAATTCTCTCTCTCTGTTCTCATTCAAGCTAGTACTTGTGACTCATACAGAAGCCTTTACTGCCATCTTTGCAGTACACCTATCTAGGCTACCCATACTGCAGGAGCCTCCAGGAAGTTGAAAGCAGCCACTGCCAGCAGTCCCCAACTTCCCTTCCTGTTCAAGGAGAGGGGGAAGACTTGGTTTTTCTCCTGTCCACGATGCTGCACTAGAGCTGGTAGGAAGTAAATGTGAGCACCGAAGGGCTGGTGAAGCTTACCCTGTCCCTGGGGGACTGGAATCAAATTGTGACTCTCTGGCCCTACTCCTAGAAGGGTGCAGCTCTGCACTGCTGCATTACTGAGCTGGATTGCAGGGTTACAGTACATCCCTGTGTAAATGAAGAGTTAGTTTACAGAAGAATTCTCACTAATTAAATGTTTCTGAATCTGAGGAGATCGTGATGATCTTATGAAATGGCAGCACCATCCTAGGACATACTTGGACCAGAAAAAGCAGTAGAAAATATATATTAGGAAACAGTCCTATGCTCGTATGGTAATAGACTAGATAACCGAGTAGGGATATGTGTACATATAGGGGTTTAATTCTCAGTGAGTTGATGCTTGTTAGTTAACACACAATATGCAAGCAGCAGTGATGGTGTGTGCATGGGATGGTTGCACCATTTTTCAGTTTATATCATTGTGTACACAGATAGAGACTTGTGTACTAAGCATGTGGTATTCTTGGAGGATATCCCACATCCCTTTGGTTTGCTACTGAGCTATATGCATTCAGAAATTTCTCTTGCTTTGCATTATGAGATGCATAGCCAAAGCCCGAGGAATTCTGGGACATGGGATCAACTTCAGGAAAATCCTATGAGTATGCTCTTTCAGTCCCATGTTTGTGAATTGCTGTCAGCCAGCACAGACCCAACAGTGCTTTGTACAGGAATGCTGGCAACTGCAAATACAGTGGCTGCTTGGGTTGTATTTCAGTTCTTGAAGTAGATGTCTTTAGTTTGGGAGTTTGCCAGCTAAACCACCAAGCAGCCTGATGTTGAAGTAGTGGCTTCTCCAGCAGCAATAGCAGCTTCAGCAGTGGCAGAAGAAGGAGGAGGAGGAAGATAAGGATGACAGTGAGCAACTGCTACTAAAGAGCTGTTCCTGGAGCAGCTTCACATAATGCAGCAGGGTTCTTAGATTCAGGAAAGGATATGAGGGGATTGCTCTACAGACCTGGGATGATCAGCAGTGGCAAGAGAATTTCAGGATGGGGACGGTGACCTTTTTCTGTGGTCTGTGCTGAGCTAGCCATGGAGCTGTAGCCGCAGTGCATCAACATGAAGTGCCCCCACACCTAATGAGAAGCAGGTCACCATTGCCATCTCAAAGTTGGATGAACGTTAACAGACAGAAACCAATTCAGTGTTGGGCCATCGACTGGAAGAGCTGTTATTACGTAGGTGTAGTAATGGAGAGCTGCATAGCAATGTGGGGTACAAATTGGAGGACTGCTAAAGAAATATGTGGCAGCACTGTGTGTACATGAACAATACACCACACTTACTCAATTGGCATTGACCATAATACACTTTTAAAGCGAATTCCAGAGTTCATGGTAAATGTAGCATTACTGTGCTCTCATAAACTGCCCTGTGCACATGCAGGCATTTTCACACCAAACTAACTAGAGTTAAGTGTGGATTAATCCTGATATATAGATAAGCCTTAAGCCTTTTCTGTCTCTAATTATTATGCCTCTATTAAAATAGAATCCTACCTCATTTCATCCTAGACAGAACCATGATTCTCTTCATTTACAAATTGATTTGTGTGGATTGCTGATTTCAGATGCTAATGTATCAAATTCCAGTTTTCAATATTCTACAGTTCATTAATTCCACTATAGTCTTTTTCAATATATTGTCTGATCAAAATAAATATCAGGCTCTATCTTGCAAAACCTCGATGTAGGAAATGCCAGGATCATGTCCCTTCATTGTTCATCTCAGTGAGTTGATGTCCCTTCATTGTTCACTGTTTTAAAAATATATATTTAAATAAAGCAGAAAGAGACAAATTCTGCTCTCCAGTATATACATGCAACCCCATTAACTTGAATTAACTGTGGTGAGGCTGCCTGTATGTAAGGGTGGTCAGTTTGGTGGATAAACTGTTTTTTAAAGCAATAAGAAAACTACCAATAACTGCCATTTACCAAATCTTACATCATTAAAATGAAGCTGGCAAGTTAGTCTGCACCATCCTCTGGCTCTTCTGTTTCCAAGTTACATGCACCTAGATTCCCTTACCTATTGACAGTTGTTGAGGCATACAGACCAGGCCACTACTACAGGTGGGAGTCAGTGAGGCATTGCCAGGATCAAGAGAACTAAGATTACTTACTTTGCATTTCTCAGATATCATGGCTGATCATTTATTATGTATTTACAAATGGAATATAAAGGCTGCCAGGCACAATAAGACATTAAGATTAAGTTTTGTGTCAGTGTTTGCAGGCCTCCAATAAACCTTTGAAAAGCATTATCTCCCGAGACTATGGCAGCTTTACTCACTAAATCCATCTCAATCCCTTTGACTATCACTGTAACCTTTTTTAACCTTCATGTTAAACTGTTTCCAATTAATATTACATTGTTAAAAGATAAGGATACAATAAAACCCACTTAGTTTTCAGGTTCAAGCCTCTCAGTTGGTTACAGAAAAATTATTTAATACAGAAGCAGTAGGCGACATTTTGAATGATAAAACCAAACTTTAAGAAAAATGATTAGTTAAGCAAACAGGCATGCAATGACCACTTGAACAAATACTACTATTATGTTCATGTTCAAAGATGAAATGGTGTATCAGTGGACCATCAGTCCACTGACAACAGAGCGAAGAATAGCCTTATAATCCTGGAACCTAACAGTATCCTTTGGATGTTAATTGGAGCTCTCTTGCAATTTAACAAAACTATTTCTTTTATAATTCTTCATAATACTAATTAACATTAAACTACTCTTTACCATAAAATTTCCATCACCTTCTTATTGGCTCTTTACATTATATATTATGCAAGTTAACATCGGCACCAATGTCCTTCCCATTCTATCAATATAGATAGGTTTTTAAATGAGTGTTTGAGAATTTTAAGTTTTATTAAAATACTTTCTCAAACGAGTTACAACCAAAACATAACCCAGGGTCATATCCTTGCTAAGTCTTACTTTCCCACAACACTTTGTCTCCAACTTATTTTTGATTTTTTTTTTTTTTACACCAACAATATCAATTTCCCACTCCTCTACACTTAAGCTAACTGAGGCCCCAGCCCTAACTTCTACTTATTTCTTAACCCAAGCCATTCTATAGGCAACATCACATTAGTTTCAGACATTTTTGTAAGGAATATTTTGAAATATCAATATAAAATCCTTTTGAAAGATAGTTTTGTCAGGTTATAAATTGTATTTGTCTAATTTTCATTTGAAATATCTATAAATATCTTGAACTCTATCATTTCAGATCTATATGCTTGGAAACTTACAAAGGGAATTTCCAATATTGAGGGATTTTTTGACATATTATGCACAATCAGATCTAAGGCTACCACTGAAGACAATTTAATTGTCAACTTTTATAGTCTAGTTACCAAACACTCTATCAGTTTTGGAAATGGAGCCTAAAGCTTTTATTGTTATAGTCATTATAGAATATGGTCTTAATGGTACCTTTCCTCTCTGAATATAGCACTTTCATGCAACAGGAAGTCCTACAAGCACTGCAAGAAAACTGAGCCCCCACCTGTAACTGATTCAGGCACTTCTTGGCTAGTAAAAAAGTCAAGAGCATTCAAGATCACCTTTTATCTGAGATTGGCAACACCTCCTTTGAACAGCTAACATGCACACTAAAATAGACCATAAGTTTTTATTCAGTGAAACTGACCTCTCAAAATCTCCCTAGTATCTAGCTACCCATTCCTGAGCAATCTAATTGAGCAGCTCCTGAAAGACAGCTTCTGACTCTCCCTAGAAACGGCCAATATCAAGGACTCCTTCTGTTCAGGCCATAACATGGAACAGAAGCAACACTGGTAGATGATCTTCTCTTGGGCCTGGATAAGGGCCATTCTTCCATACTCATATTGCTGAATCTCTCCTCCACACCCAGAGCCCTCATATGTGGTGTCTCAAATTCATCCTCTCACCATTCCTGTTACATGTCTTCATAAAAGAAATGGTATTAGAGAGTCTGGGTTTGAGGGCCAGGTGGATCTCAGCTTAGTCAATAGGCAATTTAGCAAGCTCAGCTGGGCCCAATAAGCCCCCTCCAAACAGCTGAACTTCCTGATTGGACAGGGGAGCCAGCAATTTGCCACTTGAGCCTTACAGCAGCAGCACAGTGGCTGCTCAATGAATACCATGCTTGTAGCTGCACTTATCTTGCTCTCACCCCCTTCCTACTCCAGGCTTGCTCTAACCTGATTTCAGTCCTCACTCCAAGACCTGCTCCAGGCTTGCTCCCAACCCTGTTCCAGCTCTTGCCCCAACCTGTACCTTCTACAGACCCAATGTGTCTGCTGGCTCTGACTCTGGGCCATATCCCCAACTATGACTCTGGATGAGCCAGACTGTGACTCTTGGTTCTGATCTCCTAGATGAGCTTTGGATTGTGACTCCTGGTTCTGATCCCCTGGTTACATCTGTTACTATGACACTGGCTCACTCTTCATCTTAGGCTTGACTTTTGACTCTGGACCTGACCTTCAGCTTGGCCCTTTAACCCGACTTCATCTTCATCCTTGAAGCAGTGCCTGATTCCTGGATCTATGCTTGTCATTATCTAAACTACCACCACCACTGGGCAAGGTCCTGCTCCACCCACTAAATAGGCCACCATGCCCTGGCAGCTTAAAGTCTGTGAAACAATGGCATGGACTAAAGCATCAGCAATATGGAGATGGTACCCAGCTGTACATCACCTTCACATCAGACACAAACAGCCCCATTTCCTGCATATTCCAGGACCTGGCTGTAATAATGCAGTTGGATGAAGAACAGCTGGATGAAGCTGAATTGAGGTAGACTGATGTGATATTAGTGGGAAGCACTTTGGAGAACCTACCATATCTATAATATTACCCTTAATTGACAGTATCTGCCTTCAGATTACTAAAACTGTTCATGATGTAGGTGTTCTCGTAGTCACTTCATTACTTCTGGATACTCATATACATGGCTAGCAAAAAGACAGTGTCACGCACTGGGGTATAGGTGACGTGACCTAGTAGAACAGGACTGTGGTCTAGTGTTCAGAGCAGAACCAAAAACTAGTGGTTGAGGCCAGCAGTTCTGAGAAAGATAGGGACTAGCTCTGGAGCAGGCAAAGGTTGGAGCACAAACTGCTTTAAGAAGCTGTCCTGGTACAGCTGTGGGTATGGGACATATTGAGGTTATGAAAACAGCCACTGTGCTGCTGTTGCTACAAGGATTAAATGGTAATCTATTTGCCTTTCTATCTAATCAGGAAGCACAGTCACTTAATAAGCATTTATTGGGCCCAGCTGAGCTCACTGGATTCCTAGGTGACCATGTCCAGGGCCAGGTGAGTTCCTGAAAGCCAGTTCCCCAGTGTGTGGCATTCAAATTTGGCTATGGTAATCCAGGCATTTGTAACTTCTAGTTCGGTTATTGTAATTCTCTTTAAGTCACGTAAGAATGAACACAATCCTGACAAAACAGAACACAGGAACCTGTCTTTCCAGCAGCATAAACTATTTAGAGCACATTTAGTTTGCTTCTTTCTTAATTGGCTCCTTGTTTTCTGCAACGCCAAATTCAAGATTTTGGTCCTTTTGAAAACATTCCATAGTACTGACTCAAGTTATCATGACCTCTTATGACTTTGCTGAGTGGAGTTAAATTTCTTCTCTGTTTCTAGACATTTTAAAATGTTTAGTAAATGATCAACTATATATGTAGTCTTACACAGGATTGTTTCAAGACCCTGCTTCACTTTGATCTGCTTGATGAGTAGGATCCTTGGATATTCCAAGAATGTACAGAGTGCAAGATTGTGGGCAGTGTGCAAAGCTGCCATCAAGCTCAGGCTTCTGCTGCCCTGATCCAGGTGCTGCTCTCTGTCCTTCTATTATGCACTACATTAAAGCTGCCTGAGAGGTACTCACTGGTAGTGACCACAAAGAGCCAAATATCTGGCCTAGGATTGGCTAACAAAGTCATAGTGACATCCCAGTCACTCCCTTTTTGGTATCTGCACACTTTTCTTCTCATTATGCTGGCTGCGAGAAGATGTGAGGCATTATCATTCACATCCATATATTCACTGTATATCCCTGAGGTCTTCCATAGACCAGTCATTCAATTTTTGCAGTGGTGCTCCAAGAATTGGTTTCTGTCTGTTAACGTTCATCCAACTTTGAGATGGCAATGGCTACCCGCTTATCATTAGGTGTGGGGGCACTGCATGTTGATACCCAAAGATATGTCCCTATATCTGTGGCACTTAAGGAGATTCTTATGTACCAGCAAAGTAATCATTTATCAAAATTAAACGCCCATGAAGTGTCCGTGTGTCATAATATGAGGCTTTAGTTTCTGATGAGTAAGTAAAAGATGTAATTAAATATGGGTTCATATGCTGAGGTCTAAGCATAGCTAAGATTAGATTCTTAGGAATATTTTTTTTAATGAAAAGTAGGCTGTATTTACAGCCATCTGCATTTCTCTCTCCGACATGTAGATATTTATGCAATCCTACATCTCTGTGGCAAAGAGCATTACAGAGTTTGCATGTGTTTGGCCATTTTAAAGGAGTGATAAATAATGAATGATCCCAATGGCAGAATGCATAGCTTTCCCTTTTGCATTTTTAATGTGAATTGACCAGTTTCAATAAGAAGGAAAAGTTACTCCTTAATAAACGTAAGGTCACTTTTTCCAGAGGGGGAAAAATGCCTTGTCCAGGTCTCTCTCGCCTCCAGAGGAAACGGATAACCCTTTGTCTGGTTTCTGCTTTCCTAATTAGAATCTGGGGAAACAGACTAGTTCTGTCAGTTTTCTCTTCAGAGTGGAGATGGTGGTTAATTGTACAAGGGGAGATGAGAAGGGGTAGAGCTGCAGTGTGACTGGGTAAGGGGAGAAGCAGGGGAAGGGCTGAATCACTAGCAGGATACCTGAGTAAGCTGCTCCTTCTTTGCCCTCCTTGAGTTCCTTCTGTGTCTGATGATAGTGGGATTTCTTCCCCACTCCCCCCACTGCAGCTCACAGAGCATGACCCACAGAGTGCCCATTCACATCCCACTTCTGAATCATACTGCGCTGGGTGAGCAGCACTGAACTAGTTCATTTAATGAAACTTCCTTTGTATACCATCATAAAGTAATTCAACTTTTTTGGGTGTGCATCTATTTTGAATAACATAGGAATAAATTCCCAAAGGAGAATATGTTTCCTCATTCAGTATATACAATAGTAAGCATTGACACACCTCGAGAAAAAAAATCTAATTGAGATCTAGTACTCAAACTTGTTGCAAAGAGGCACACAGTTGTTCTCTGTTTCTGTTGGCACACATTTCTGTTTATTCCTAAACCAACATACTGTAATTTATTACTCACGGGAGTCTTCTGTTTATTGTGCTTTATGAATTTGATGACTGAACACAATAACTGCAGCACTTGGGTATGTTGGAAAAGGTTTAGAAAATTAATGCATGTCTTCAGGATGTAATCCCTTCCCTGTGAGGTTCTGGTTAAGGTTAATGTGACATAAGCTCGGGAGCTATCCTTTCTAAGTCACCAGCTGTGCAGTGAAGAGTATTAAAAAAGCTTCATTTGATCCTGGCTGTTGGTCTTTGGGGAGAACAAATAACAAGGGATTAAAGGAAAGAGTATACTGCAAGTATTTGGCAGAAAAATCTATAGCAAAAGGATTAGGTAACTGTCCTTAGTGAAAGAGACAACCTGGATGTGTCTTTTTGATAGAAAGACACAGAAGTTTTATGTAATTTTATTCATTGAGGCCCATAAGGTCAGTATAATGCTTAAGTTTAAAATAAAATGCACTATCACTGGAAAATAACATCCAAGTGAAGGGTAAGACTTCCTTTTCACTCATGCTAGTTCTGATCCTATTATTTTTTACTTTTTACTTAGCAAATTACAAGAAAATTGAGATTTTATCATAACCCTAATCTGTAATTTTTTTCCTTGGGAACCTAAGGGTATGTCTGCACTGCAATAAAACAGCCACAGTTGGCCTACATCAACAGATGTAGGCTCATGGGGCTCAGGTTGTGGGGCTATAAAATTGCAGTGTAGACGTTCGGGCTCAGGGTGAAACCCAGGCTCAGGGACCCCTCAAGGAGGGAGGGTCCCAGAGCCCAGGCTCCAGCAAAAGCTCAAAAGTCTACACTGCAATTTTAGAACCTCACAGCATAAGCCCTGTGAGCCCAAGTTAGCTCAGCTCAGTGGTCAGCCCTGGGTGTTTTATTGCAGTGGAGACATACCCTCTAACAGTGATTGATTAAAGTGACTCAAAAACAGCTTCTTCAAAAGATTATTTATCCTTTCACCCAAATGTACATAGCACCCAAAACAGGGATAAAACAGAAAACAGCCCAACACGCATTTCCCCCCTGACTACACCATAATCTTTCCTAGTAAGCTTTGGTAAATTCCATTCAGCCCAGTTACCTCTCTCTCTAGGCTTGGAGAAAACAGACTGCACTCTCTGTCTATCTTTGTTAGACATACCCTCCAGCAGCTGCTGACAGCCCACTCAACCATCCCCTTCCTGTCTAGGCTAGCATCTTTAATGTTTTAGTTTCCCCTTTCATCCTAGGTTCAGTTTGGGAAGAATAAAGTTTAACCTACTAAATTTGCCAGTGGCTATTTCCCACTTAATAACTTTTCACCAAGGATCCTTGTTATTCCTTATCATAGCACCTTACCTTTGCCATTGTTTTTGTTTCCTGTTGGCTTCCCCCTTTGATTTAACTCTATATACTCAGGCTGGATAATACCACACAGATAAACCGAGGTGCACATAATATTTATAAAAAATAGTACACCTAACTCTGTTATTCATTACAGATGGCATCCTAAACAGCCAGCATATTCTTACTCACCCCATTACTACTGCTGCCATTTCTAGGAGGTGTTTCTCACACCCTATAAACCTTTCTGGACAGAAGGCAAACCCTGGCCTCTACCCTCCCCAGGATAGTTGGCAATCTTCCCTAGGGAAAATTCCAGTAAAAACAGTCTGACTCTCCCATGCTTGACTCTGACATCTTGCCCTAACTTATTGCCAGCATACAGCATGTGCCTTGATGGCCAGAGACGCCACAGCTGAGGGATGGGTGGGTGGAAAATTGCCTTGAGCACAGGTAGATACAGTGACCTTCCCTCCTCTCTTCCTATATGGCCTCTGATCCCGTCTCCTTTCCACAACAATCCCAGTCACTTGTCTCATTTAAACCAGCCATTTACAGGGCAAAAATTGCCTATTAAACCCCTATCCTGGCAGTTTCCTAGGGAGAAGGGGTATGTGGGAAAGACCCATCTCTGACATCTCTATGGTGACAGTGGTTCACTAGTACATTAACCATTTTATTACACATTAAATTAAGTTTCCAGGGCCTGCGAGAAATGTAAACAATGGACTAGGCAGAAGTCACTGTGTTCTCTTTTTAGCAGCCCTCAATCTGCTCTTCTGTACAGCCCATATTCATACTGATTAAATGCCAGTGCAGGATATAGTATAACAGTTCCAAGAGTGAATCATCTTTTGTCTGTTCTCCAGGCACCTCTAATCATGGAAATCTAATCTGTTCTAATTAGCCCATGTGCAACAATTCCATAGATAATTAACCCTTTCATTTAAGTAAGTGAAGAATTTGTGCAAATCAACTCTTAAATGCATTAGGATAGCCTTTTTATGTTACATTTGTGTGTGGTGTGGATGGCTTTGATTTTCACACTTTGCATCTTGCTTTACTCCTGTAAGAATGTTTGTGTTGTGTTTTTCTGTTTTCAAATGTTTTTAATCTCAATATTCAGACCATTGAGGTTGCATTTTTAATTATAAATTTATAAGTATTAAAGGTGTACATGTTTACTTACTCAACAAAACAACCCCCCAAAATAACAAAACCAATCTATGTTCTCAATAATTCATATTGATACAGAGCAAATACCAAATGAAGTTATAATTTAAATCCATAAATTGTGAACAAGAATACTGGAAAAGACTTCTTTTAATAATTGTGACCTAATGAAAACAAAACGGTACTCCAGAAATCCATACCACTTTTCCATTCTTATATGTAGCTCATTACATCCCTTTAAGTACATTTTTTCTGTTATATTATTTGTTCTTTTAATGTAAAATGCAGCAGAACCATCATTGCAAAGGTAAAGTTTGATCCTCACATGTGAAGATTATAATTGCAATCTTTAAATAAAATATCTATAGGTTATCTGGTACTTTAATACCTGTATACACGCAGAACCCAAAAATGCAGTGTTGGCACAATGATGCTGAAATCTGTAAAGACAGGATGAATATAAATACATCAGCACTTCAGTTTGATTCAGATTCTTATCCAAACCTCTTTGACCTTTAAATCAGCCATAAAATTGCATGAAAGTAAGTTCTTGTGAAATTTCCAGTACTTTCTGGTTCTGAGTAAGTCAAAAATACCACTGTGGAGGTTTGGGGAATCTGTCCGTGCATAATTTATGAATTCTGTTTGAGATTATGAGCTCTCTCTGTTTGTCTGTCTCAGAGTGTAAACTCCATTTTGAATGTGGATCTGGTTGCCTTCTGTTGTCTGCGGGGTGGTTTCCAGCTGGAATGGAGCCTACATGTCTGTCTTTGAAAGAAACAGCCATTAAGGGCGATTAATTAGTGAATAGACCTGGCCCAGACAGAACAATAGGCGGGCTGAAGACTGGGGGAAGCCAGTTTTCTCCAATGTCTCTGCAGAGCTTTAAGATTTGGAAAGCAGAATTTCTTCAGCAGCAGAAAAGATGAACCAGGTGTTAGTGGTAGGTCATGTAAACTTCCGGGAGAGTGAGGAAGTCTGAGACAGGCTAGAGGCGCATTTCTAGCAGGGAGGTCCTGGTTAATTGTGAGTCAAACTAAGGAAGAAGGAAGCTAGCTGACCTACAGCAGGGAGAGCCACTCCATGAGTTAGAAGAGAAGCCATGTACAGGAGGATCCAGGACTCCTTACAGGACTATGCCCTAAGCCCAAAAAATGTTCCAGAGTGATGAGGCAACTGAGGCAGGTAAATGCATGTATGTGTTTTATTATTTTGCCTAGATCCGTGTATTTCTCATGCTAGCTATGTAAAAGTTTAATTGTGTTTAGAAACCCTTGCAAAGCAAGCATGGCAGTTTGTTTCACTATCTCTTGTCCCTGAAGAAGTAAACCATAATCCTAGAGTGCACACAGTCTTGCAACTCTGAGGCCATGTCTGTACTACAACCTTCAGTTGACGCAAGTTATATCAGTGCAATGCCACCACAGTTAGCATATCACTAGTGTGCATGCATATTTGACTGCTTGTGTCAGTGCTGAGCATACACACCAGGAGTGCTTGTGTCAATGTGTAGAGCAGTGCACCATGAGTAAATATTGCAGAGTGCCATGCTCCACCACCTGGGACACTGTTTTAGGTGAAATTTTTGCAATGCATGGTGGGGCAGAAATGAGCTGCAGGGCTGACTGGGAACAAGGGGTCAAGTTCTCATCATGCAACTTTGCCTATCCCATAATGTCATCTGTTTTCCATTTGCTGTACACCTTTTTTTAAAAATCTCATAAATCCACATAGCATTTGTCACTGCCTGCCATCTCGGACAGAAGCATCATAGTCCTTAAAGTTCTGCACTGCTGTCATGAATTTTGCAAACACAGGAGGAACGATCCACTGGTATTTGCAGAGTTTCAGGAAGAACCACAATGGTGGGTGGCATGACAGTTTCTTAGAGGACAGATTGATGAGGGACATAGTAAAAATAATTTCAAGGTTGCTGGTGGCAAGTTGGGGATGATGAGCAATGGGTGAAGAACTTTTGGATGCTTAAGGCCACATTGCTGGATCTGTGTACTGAGCTCTCCCCAGCACTCCAGCACACGAACACCAGAATGAGAGCTGCATTAACGTTGAACAGTGAGTGGCGAAGCTTGCAATACTGAATCGCTACCAGTCAGTGGGCAATCAGTTTGGAGTTGGAAAATCAACCATGGGGGCTGTTATGATGCAAGTGCATGGGACCATTAATCATTGCCTGCTACGTAGGACTGTGACTCTTGGCAACGTGTGGGACACAGTGTGTGGATTTGCAGCAATGGTGTTCCTGAACTGTGGTGTGGTGATAGATGGCATGTACATCACTATTTTGGAACCAGCCCACTTTGCCACAGAGGACATCAGTAGAAAAGGGCTACTTTTGAATGGTTATGCAAGAGCGGGAGATAACCTGGAAGACTTCACTGACATCAGTGTGGGCTGATCAGGGAAGGTTCATGATGCTCACATCTTTAAGAACACAGGACTGTTTAGAAAGCTGCAAGGAGGGACATTCTTTCTTGCTGGAGTACGGTTGGGAATGTTGAAATGCCAGTAGTGATCCTGTGGGACCAAGCCTACCTCTTACTCCCCTGGCTCATGAAGCTGTGCACTTGCCACCTTGACAGCACCAAGGAAGGATTCAACTACTAACTCAGCAGGTGCCAAATGACAGTTGAATGATAGATTGAAGGGATGCTGATAGTGTTCACTCATGAGATTGGATCT
This sequence comes from Eretmochelys imbricata, assembly GCF_965152235.1. Lineage (NCBI taxonomy): Eukaryota > Metazoa > Chordata > Testudines > Cheloniidae > Eretmochelys > Eretmochelys imbricata. Next base: position 40,627,289 of record NC_135575.1, on the reverse strand, counting down.
CAGTGAGAAAAATATCCCAGTGGTTATAGCTGCTTGCTGTGTCCTGCACAACATCTGTGAGGCAAAGAGGGAAAAGTTGCAGCTGGCATGGAGGGCAGAGGTGGAGCAGCTGTCTGCTGAATTTGAACAGCCAGAAACAAAGGCAATTAGAAGAACTCAATGTGGAGCTATGCAGCTGAGGAAGGCTTTGAAGAAGCTTATTAATGTTCAGCTGCAGTAATGACATATAATGTGGCCTGTGCTGTATGTGACCCTGAAGTTTTGGGGGCTGTTAGGAATTGTGTGGTGCTTGGCGTACATTTATGAATATCACACTACTTTTAATGCATGTATTAATTATATGGTGCTTGCCGTACATTTATAATAATTACACCATGCTGAACCAATGATTCTGTGAGACGTTATAATTACAAGTAGTAGGTCCTTTGAGTAGAGCTACGCATTCTGCAGTATATATTGTGAAGTAAAAAAAGAGGATTTTTTTCCCCAAAATACAGACATTTACTGTGTGCCAAAAACAGTGTCAAGATAATGTGCAATTAAAAACAAATACATACAAACTTCTAAAATAATCAGTGGAACGCAACTTTAAAATTAGAAAACATTATTGACCATTTCAGTACATTTTGGCTACATATACACACTGACCTGTGAGAGCCACGGTTAGTGTATACAGCTGTGGTTTTCCTTACTGCCATCCATCGTGGAGGGGTAGAGGTAGGGATTCAGCTCCTGTTGTCATGTTGGGGTGTGCATGGAGCTGCTGCAGTGGAGCTCTCCATTGCAAAGGGAGACAAGCCTGAGACTGTTGGACCTTTAGGTCAGCAAGAGTCTGCAGCATTTATGTTTGCTGCCTGAGAAGCCCCATTATGTCCTGGTGCATCTCTGACAAGGTTCCTTCCCCACTCTGAACTCTAGGGTACAGGTGAGGGGACCTGCATGAAAACCCCCCTAAGCTTATTTTTACCAGCTTAGGTTAAAACTTCCCCAAGGTACAAACTATTTTACCTTTTGATCCTGGACTTTATTGCTGCCACCACCAAGCGTCTAACAAATATATAACAGGGAAAGAGCCCACTTGAAAATGTCTTTACCCCCAAAATCCTCCCAAACGCTACACCCCCTTTCCTGGGGAAGGCCTGATAAAAATCCTCACCAATTTGCATAGGTGAACACAGACTCAAACCCTTGGTTCTTAAGAACAATGAAAAAGCAATCAGATTCTTAAAAGAAGAATTTTAATTGAAGAAAAAGCAAAAGAATCACCTCTGTAAAATCAGGATGGTAAATACCTTACAGGGTAAGCAGATTCCAAACAGAGAATCCCTCTAGGCAAAACCTTAAGTTCCAAAAAGACACAAAAACAGGAATATACATTCCATTCAGCACAACTTATTTTATCAGCCATTTAAACAAACAGAATCTAATGCATATCTAACTAGATTGCTTATCAGCCCTTTACAGGAGTTCTTACCTGCATTCCTGCTCTGTTCCCGGCAAAAGGAAAAAAAACAGACATACTGAGAGAAACTTTGTTTCTCCCCCCCTCCAGCTTTGAAAGTATTTTGTCTCCTCATTGGTCATTTTGGTCAGGTGCCAGCGAGGTTACCCTAGCTTCTTAACCCTCTACAGGTGAAAGGGTTTTTCCTCTGGCCAGGAGGGATTTAAAGGTGTTTACCCTTCCCTTTATATTTGACAATCTCTCTCTTTTTTTCTGCTGGTACTCCTGGATTGGTAAGGCTTAATTAAATGTTTATAAAGAGCTAGAGTCTCAGGGCTGGGCAGGAATGAGGTGGTCAAGGCTCCCGTTAGCCCCTTGCATTGCTATGCTTACATCGTCTGTGGGAGAAGAGGAGGGGATACTTGTTCACTGCTCCCCTCTGGGGAAATGGTGGAGAAGGACGGGGATGGGGACCCCCACAAGGAGAGGAGCAGACAAGGAGCAGTAAGCTGTTCCATGAAAAGAGGTGAAGTGATTTACTTCCTTCACTTCCCCAGAAGAAGGGAAGAATTGTGACTGTGACTCAGTCCATTCTCTGGTCTGTTTCTGGGTAAATTCCCTTACTCAGAGAATATTGTAAAGATACGATTAAGGCCAAAGTGGTTTGAGATTTTTGAATGAAGATAGTTTATATATACTTACAGATTTTGGATGGTTTATTTTAAGTATTTCCTAAATATCTTTGAATGACAGAATGGGAAATAACATATTAATTCTGAAAAAAATCCCAAACAACGGAGTTGTTTGTGTCATTGCCATATATTACACAGAGGCAAATAACACAAAGTGCTGAGCATCCACGTGTCCTGCTGATGTTAGTATGTTGGAGTCACTCAGTACCAAGCACCTCACAGGATCAAGACCTAAAATAATAATTTAAGGTACAAAACATAACAATTTTAAACCAATTTTACTCTACACTGTAGGACCATAAGAGTTCCAGAACTGCCTTCCCCTTAAGATCTTTCCAACTAATATTGCTTGGGTTTTTTTCTTCTTTCTTTGTACTATTCTGAGCATCTCTGACCTGCTACAAAAAGCTAGAAATGATGAAATATTTCTATTCTGAAGTCTGCATTTGTAAAGGACACTTTCTATTTACAGGCTTCAGCTTTGCTTTGTTTTTCCTCAGTTGCCATAGAGAGAGTACAGTATGATTACTTTTCTTCAGAAGGAGGGGTGTGTGTGTACATGTGTACAGACTTTATTTTACTGGGCGAGCTGGCAAAACTTCATTGTGAGTTCATATTAATATTTCTGCCTTTTTGTTTTTCATATTCACAATTATTTTCATTTTGACTTCTTTGAAAGCCTGAGGGAAAACACAGAAGAGGTGTTTTTTCCTTTGCTAGCAGAAGAAAAAAATACATAAAATTTAATGTTAATAAATGCAAAGTAATTCACATTGGAAAACATAATCCCAAGTACACATATAAAATGATGGGGTCTAAATTAGCTGTTATCACTCAAGAAAGAGATCTTGGAGTCATTTTGGATCGTTCTCTGAAAACATCCACTCAAATGTACATCAGCAGTCAAAAAAGCTAACAGAATCTTGGGAATGATTAGGAAAAGGATAGATAATAAGACAAAAACTATCATATTGACTCTATAAATCCATGGTACGCCCACATCTTGAATAGTGCATGCAGATGTGGTTGCCCCATCTCAGAAAAGATATATTGGAACTGGAAAAGGTACAGAAAAGGGCAACAAAAATCAGTAGAGGTATGGAACAGCTTCCATATGAGGAGAGATTAAAAACACTGGGACTTTTCAGCTTGGAAAAGAGATGACTAAAGTGGGATATGATATAGGTCTATAAAATTAGGACTGGTGGGTAGAAAGTAAATAAGGCAGTGTTATTAGTGTTAGTAGATCGCATGCCCTGGTTCTCATGGGTGACTTCAATTTTCCTGATACCTGCTGGAAGAGCAATACAGCGGTGCATAGACAATCCAGGAAGTTTTTGGAAAGCGTAGGGGACAATTTCCTGGTGCAAGTGCTAGAGGAGCCAACTAGGGGGGGAGCTTTTCTTGACCTGCTGCTCACAAACCGGGAAGAATTAGTAGGGGAAGCAAAAGTGGATGGGAATCTGGGAGGCAGTGACCACGAGTTGGTTGAGTTCAGGATCCTGACACCGGGAAGAAAGGTAAGCAACAGGATACGGACCCTGGACTTCAGGAAAGCAGACTTCGACTCCCTCAGGGAACGGATGGGTAGGATCCCCTGGGGGACTAACATGAAGGGGAAAGGAGTCCAGGAGAGCTGGCTGTATTTCAAGGAATCCCTGTTGAGGTTACAGGGACAAACCATTCCGATGTGTCGAAAGAATAGTAAATATGGCAGGCGACCAGCTTGGCTTAACGGTGAAATCCTAGCGGATCTTAAGCATAAAAAAGAAGCTTACAAGAAGTGGAAGGTTGGACATATGACCAGGGAAGAGTATAAAAATATTGCTCGGGCATGTAGGAATGAAATTAGGAGGGCCAAATCGCACCTGGAGCTGCAGCTAGCGAGAGATGTTAAGAGTAACAAGAAGGGTTTCTTCAGGTATGTTGGCAACAAGAAGAAAGCCAAGGAAAGTGTGGGCCCCTTAATGAATGAGGGAGGCAACCTAGTGACAGAGGATGTGGAAAAAGCTAATGTACTCAATGCTTTTTTTGCCTCTGTCTTCACGAACAAGGTCAGCTCCCAGACTGCTGCGCTGGGCATCAAAACATGGGGAATAGATGGCCAGCCCTCTGTGGAGAAAGAGGTGGTTAGGGACTATTTAGAAAAGCTGGACGAGCACAAGTCCATGGGGCTGGACGAGCACAAGTCCATGGGGCCGGACGAGTTGCATCCGAGAGTGCTAAAGGAACTGGCGGCTGTGATTGCAAAGCCATTGGCCATTATCTTTGAAAACTCGTGGCGAACGGGGGAAGTCCCGGATGACTGGAAAAAGGCTAATGTAGTGCCAATCTTTAAAAAAGGGAAGAAGGAGGATCCTGGGAACTACAGTCCAGTCAGCCTCACTTCAGTCCCCGGAAAAATCATGGAGCAGGTCCTCAAAGAATCAATCCTGAAGCACTTACATGAGAGGAAAGTGATCAGGAACAGTCAGCATGGATTCACCAAGGGAAGGTCATGCCTGACTAATCTAATCGCCTTTTATCATGAGATTACTGGTTCTGTGGATGAAGGGAAAGCAGTGGATGTATTGTTTCTTGACTTTAGCAAAGCTTTTGACACGGTCTCCCACAGTATTCTTGTCAGCAAGTTAAAGAAGTATGGGCTGGATGAATGCACTATAAGGTGGGTAGAAAGTTGGCTAGATTGTCGGGCTCAACGGGTAGTGATCAATGGTTCCATGTCTAGTTGGCAGCCGGTGTCAAGTGGAGTGTCCCAGGGGTCGGTCCTGGGGCCGGTTTTGTTCAATATCTTCATAAATGATATGGAGGATGGTGTGGATTGCACTCTCAGCAAATTTGCAGATGATACTAAACTGGGAGGAGTGGTAGACACGCTGGAGGGCAGGGATAGGATACAGAGGGACCTAGACAAATTGGAGGATTGGGCCAAAAGAAATCTGATGAGGTTCAATAAGGATAAGTGCAGGGTCCTGCACTTAGGACGGAAGAACCCAATGCACAGCTACAGACTAGGGACCGAATGGCTAGGCAGCAGTTCTGCGGAAAAGGACCTAGGGGTGACAGTGGACGAGAAGCTGGATATGAGTCAGCAGTGTGCCCTTGTTGCCAAGAAGGCCAATGGCATTTTGGGATGTATAAGTGGAGGCATAGCGAGCAGATCGAGGGACGTGATCGTCCCCCTCTATTCGACATTGGTGAGGCCTCATCTGGAGTACTGTGTCCAGTTTTGGGCCCCACACTACAAGAAGGATGTGTATAAATTGGAAAGAGTCCAGCGAAGGGCAACAAAAATGATTAGGGGTCTGGAACACATGACTTATGAGGAGAGGCTGAGGGAACTGGGATTGTTTAGTCTGTGGAAGAGAAGAATGAGGGGGGATTTGATAGCTGCTTTCAACTACCTGAGAGGTGGTTCCAGAGAGGATGATTCTAGACTATTCTCAGTGGTGGAAGAGGACAGGACAAGGAATAATGGTCTCAAGTTGCAGTGGGCGAGGTTTAGGTTGGATATTAGGAAAAACTTTTTCACTAGGAGGGTGGTGAAACACTGGAATGCGTTGCCTAGGGAGGTGGTGGAATCTCCTTCCTTAGAAGTTTTTAAGGTCAGGCTTGACAAAGCCCTGGCTGGGATGATTTAATTGGGTATGGGTCCTGCTTTTGAGCAGGGGGTTGGACTAGATGACCTACTGAGGTCCCTTCCAACCCTGATATTCTATGATTCTATGATTCTATGATTTACTCCTCATAACACAAGAACTAGGGGTCACTAAATTAAATTAATAGGCAGCAGGTATAAAACAAACTAAAGGATGTATTTCTTCACACAACGCACAAACAACCTGTGGAACTCCTTGCCAGCGAATGTTATGAAGGCCAAGACTATAACAGGGTTCAAAAAGGAATTAGATAAATTAATGGAGGACAGGTCCATTAATGGCTATTAGCCAGGATGGGCAGGGAGAATGTCCCTAGCCTCTGCTTGCCAGAAGCTGGGAATGGGCAACAGAGAATGGATCATTGATGATTACCTGTTCTGTTCATTCCCTCTGAAGCATCTGGCATTGGCCACTGTTGGAAGACAAGATACTGGGCTAGCTGGGCCTTTGGTCTGACCCAGTATGGCCATTCCTATGTACATTATTATAAATTGAAGGATAAATTCATCATTTTTATCAGAAGCTAATAAATCAGTTTCAGACAATGCAATATTATTGTTTTTATGAATTCCCATATTTTGTCATCTGAATAGATGATAACTTCGTATTTTCAGTTATTTGAGTTAATATAATAATAGAATAGTAGATCCTATAGATTTTAAAAAGACCTATTTGGTCACCTAGTCAATCCCTCTGCCAATACAGAATTTTTCCCTACTAGTACATTGTCCATTCCAGTAATAATTGAACTAAATGAAGACACTTCAACCACATTCAGGAGACTTTCCTATAGTCTAACAGTGCATGCTGTAAGGATCATTTGGCAGATATTCAGCCTGAATTTTACCTTTCCAAATTTCTTCCTGTGACTCCTAGCCATATACTACTCAGATCCTGTAAACATGCTTTAGCTTAAATTGATTACAGAGTAGTCCCACTGAAATCAATTTAGGGTAGTAAAGATACGCCTTTACATAGTTCTGTGCAGAATATGGGCCTAACTAGAATAATGGAATCAAAGAAAGGTAGGGCTGGAAGGAACCTCAAGGGGTCATCTAATCCCTGCTTTCAGGCAGGACCAAGTATATCTAAACTTTCCCTGTCATGTGTTTGTCTAACCTGTGTCTAAAACCTCCCATGATGGGGATTCCATAACCTACCTTGGAAGCCTATTCTACAATTTAACTACTTTTATAGTTTGGAAGATTTTCCTAATATTTAACCTAAATCTCCCTTGCAGCAAATTAAGTTGAAGTAGTCCTTCCTCTTTGGATATAGACAACAGTTGGTCACCATCCTTCTTATAACAGACCCTAACATATTTGAAGACTGCTTTTAGATCTCCACCTCTGACTTTTTTTTCTCAAGATTGAACATGCCCAATTTTTTAAAACTTTTCCTCTTAGATCAGGTTTTCTAAACATTCTATCATTTGTTGCTTTCCTCTGGACTCTCTCCAGTTTGTCCACATCTTTCCTAAAATGTGATCGCCAGAACAGGACACAGTTCTCCAGGAGAGACCTCTCAAAAATAAGGCCCTGTAGCTGCGTGCGCCTGCTCAGTCTCCTGTCAGCCTAAGGAGCAACAGCTGGTCCGCATCAGCTGGACTGCCTGATGGAATGCCTTGCCTGATTGGTTAAGGAAGATAGCAGGCTTGATCTTAAACCCAGTAGCAATTTGCTGGCTGTTCAGAGCATTTACCCATGGCTGTGATAGTTCCTGTGCATGCTTGTTCCCAGCCCTACCTCTGCCATGCCTCACTCCAGGTAAATGTGCTTCTTACTCTTGGCTATGATTATTGACCTTGATCTGTGACCCTTGGCTCTGGCATCTGGCCTGTGACTCCAGTTCAGGCACTCAGCTCTGATTCCTGGCTATCCACTCCTACTTTAATCATGAGGAATGATTATCCACATCTTGATCACTGATAAGGCTTCACCAGTTTTGAGTAAAATGGCATAATTACCTCCCAAGTCTAACATACAACACTCTTGTTAATACCCAAAAATATTAGCCTTTTCACATTGTTGACTCATACTCAATTTGTCATCCACTAAGACCCCCATATTCTTTTCAGCAGTACTACTATCTAGCCAGTTATTCCACATTTTGTAGATATGCATTTGATTTTTCCTTCCTAACTGAAGTACTTTGCATGTGTCTTTCTTGAATTTCATCTTGTTCTCCAATTTGTCAAAGTCATTTTGAATTCTAACCCTGTCCTTCAAAGTATAAGTAACCCTTCCTAGCTTGGTGTTGCTTGCAAATTTTATACTTACTCTCCATTTCATTATCCAACACATTAATGAAAATATTTAATAGTACTGGACCCAGGACAGATCTATTCAGAGCCCCACTAGATATGTCTCCCCATTTTGACAGTGAACCATTATTAACCACTCTTTGAGTATGGTCTTTCAACCAGTTTTGCACTCATCTTATAGTATTTTCATCTATACCATGTTTCCCTAACTTGCTTATGAGAATGTCATGTGTCAAAAGCCTTACTAAGATCAAAATATATCATGCCTGCAGCTTCCCGCATCCACTAGGTTAGTAACTCTGTCAAAGAAGGAAATTTATTCTTGACTAATTTATGTTGGCTATTCCTTATAACCCTATTATCCTCTGGAGGCTTACAAACTGAGAGTTTAATAATTTGTTCCAGTATCTTTCCAGGTATTGAAGTTATGTTGACTGGTTTATAATTTTTCTGGTTCTCTTCATTCCTCCTTTTAAATATAGGTAATCGGTTTGCCTTTCTCCAGTCCTCTGGGACAACAGTCATCCTCCATGAGTTCTCAAAGATAATTGCTAACGGTTCTGAGGTTGCTTCAGCTAGTTCCATAAGTACCCTATGGTGAATTTCATCAGGTCCTGCTGACTTGAATATAACTAACTTATTTAGATATTATTTAACCTGTTCTTTCCCTGTTTTGTCTTGTGTTCCTTTTCCCTTGTTAATATTAACTATATTAAGTATCTGGTCACAATTTACCATTTTAGTGAAGACTGAAGCAAAATAGGTATTAAACACCTCTGTCTCCTTGATGTCCATTTCCTGCTAAGTAGAAGACCAACATATTTTGTCATCTTTCTCCTGCTCCTTATGTATTTCTAGAATCTCTTATTTCCTTTTATGTCACTTGCTAGGTATCATTTTGTGCCTAAAGCTTTCTGATTTTGTTCTTATATGCTGGTGCTATTCTTTGTACTTCTCTTTAGCAATTTGTTTCCACTTTTAGTAGGATTCCTTTTGATTTGCAGGTAATTAAAGAGCTCCTGATGCAGCCATATAGGTCTCTTGCAATTCTTCCTATCTTTCCTTTGCAATGAAGGAATTTAATTTTAATTTAATACTGTCTCTTTGACAAACTGCCAGCTCTCCTGAACTCCTTAGATATCTCTTCCCATGAGGCCCTACCTACCAGCACTGAGTTTCTCTGCTTTTTTTGGAGTTCCCTGTCTTATTCTGCTGCTGACATGCCTTCATTTCCTGAAAATCATGAAATCTTTCATTTCATGATCTCTTTCAGCCTTTAGATTTGCAACCAACTTCCTCCCTGTTAGTCAGAATCAAGTCTAACATGACTGTCCTCCTGATTATTTCCTCCACTTTCTCAAACAAAAGTTGTCCTGAATCCATTCCACTTACTTCCTATCCATTTTGTGTTTTTCCATATTACTTTTCCAACGGATGTCTTCATAGTTAAAGTCCCCTATTACAACTAGCTCTTGTATTCTGGATATTTCTGTAATTTGTTCTAGAAATGCCTCTGACACTGGCAAACCATGTGAATTGGCCTGTGGCCCTGGAATGACCTGTGTTAGTGTAGATCAAAGTGATTGTTAAAGTATAGGTGGGGTTTCAGCTGTTTAAACTTCATGAAAACTAATAGGTCATTACTTGTATTGTTCTCCATTATCGTTTGCTGTTACATTATAACAGGAATAATTTACAATGTGTATACCCTGTAACTAAATTACCTATCAAAGAAATCTTGTGACATACTAATGAAGGACTTAAGAACTTTAACAGAAAATGCTAATTTCAAAGCAAGTGGACATTGTGTGTGATGATCGAGGTCAAGGATTCTGTCTGTCATTGAAGAAAAAGGCCATGTGGGTTCCAGTGTTCCCTCTAATGTTTTACATCTATGTACGGAATGAATTTTGTTATGTGCACCAATATGAAGGTGATGTGTCCCCGCCGCAGCCCTGAACCCCTGTGCAGGACTTAATAGGGAGCTGTGTAGCTTAAAGGGAACTTAGGTGGGTACAGATGCTGTCAGCTAGCTTTCTGTGTAAAGGAGCTGTAAATATGGATTAAAGACATGATCCATCATCTCTGGCTGTTTGGACTCTTACAGAGAAGGTACCAGATGCAAAGCAGAGATCACCAGAGACAATCTGGATTACCCTGAAAGATTTTTGGGAAACTGGCAGTTTATTACATCACTGTTACCATTTGGAATTACAAACAGTGACTCACCTGTTAATATATTTTGCCTGCTTTAACCTCTCAATAACTTTAATTTCCTTTTCTTAGTAATAAACCTACATGTGGGCAACCCAAGCAGGGTTTACGTATAGTTAGTTTACTATAGAATTTGTCAGCCAGCGTTATCTTTGTTAAGGTCCGGAGTGCCAATTGATCTAGGGTAAGTGACTGGTCCTTTGAGACTGGGAGAACCCTAATGTGGTGTGATTTTTGGTTTATGTGACCATTATCACTAAGTTCTGTTTATCTGGCTGGCAAGATAGACAGTCCTCTTAGGGTCTCCAGCATGTGACTCCATTTTAAGACTGGTATAATGATCCAGGTGTCTATATTTATTATTGGTGTGGTGAAATCTAATTATAGAACACACCTCAGACTGCCCTGAGGTAGACAATCACAGTTTTGAGCTACTTCAGACAGTGTGACAGCTCAACCAATGACTTTGGTGATCTATATTAGACCCCTACCATTACATCATTCCTATTCTGACCACCCCCGCCCCGCCTTTTATTTTCAACTGGTCTGCCTCTTACCTCCTTCTTGACCTCAGAACAAGTGAATATATTGTTGATCTGTAATGCAACACCTCCTCTTCCCCTCAACCCCACCGCCTGTCCTTCCTGAACAAGCTATACTCCTCTATACCAATATTCTAGTGATCAGATTTTTCCCACCCATTATCTGATTCCAGTAATAATTAAAGCTACATTTTAGTCATGGATATTTTGAGTAAAAGTCATGGACAGGTCACGGGAAGTAAACAAAAATTCACAGCCCGTGACCTGGCCATGACTTTTACTGTATACCCCAGACTAAAACTTGGGGGCGCAGCCCAGAGGTTGGGTGCTGCAACTGCTCAAGGGGGCAGTCCAGGAGTTGGGTGCCGTGGGTTCTCAGGGGAATGGTCCGGGGGTGGGGAGGGAGGGCACAGGTGCTGGGGCGGGGAGGTTGTCAGGACTGGGGCAGGTTCCCTACCTGGCTCGTGGGAAGCGGAGACCTCCAGCTCCTAGCTCCATGTGCTGCCTCCACTCTGCCCTAAGTCCTGGTTCTGCAGCTCCCATTGGTTGGGAACCATGGCCAATGGGAGCTGTGGGGACGGTGCCTGAGGGTGGAGGCAGCACATGGAGCTAGGAGCTGATGAAGAGGAGTTCCTGTCATCCTTCCGGGGAGCCTCACCCACGTAAACACCACCCCATACCCCATTCCCAGCCCTCACCCTCCCACCCTCATACCCAAACTCCTGTTGCTCAGGCGGCTCCCAGGCCAACCGCAGAGGCCGCTGCAGAAGTCATGGAGGTCATGGAAAGTCACAAAATCCGTGACTTTCTGTGACCTACGTGACAAACACGGAGACTTAATCATAATTTACCTTATGGATTGTAGTGAGCTGGTGTGGCTCCCCAGTGCTCCAGAGAAGGACGAGCCCTTCCGGACACCAGAGTGGGCAGAGCTAGAGAACTCTGAGCCCACCTCTCAGAGGGTCAGGCGGCACCCTGGAAGTATAAAGGCTCGAGCTCAGAACTCACTAAGGAGACAACCACCAGGGTGGCCAGACATCTCCGGCCTGCCCCATGCCTGCTACCTGGAGTACTTGCTGGGCTTGCCCCACGCCCGCTACCCCAAGGAACCCATGGTGCTGGACCCTCCCGGAGGACAGCACCGTGATCCATGTACCACCCGAGGGGGAGTCTGGAGGTAGCCCGGGGGCAGCTGACCCTAGTCTGGCTGCAACACTGACAGAGCCCATGTCAGTGTGTTGCAGCCAGGATCCCCACTGACACAGCAGCAGGTCTTCTGCTGCTGCTAGAGCCCTGGGCTGGGACGCAGTGGAGTGGGAGGGCCTGCGTTCCCCCTGCCACCCAACTCGTGGGTGACAGTCTCCCCCTCTCCCAGGTCTTTTGGGGCCTGGGCTTATTGTTTCTATTGTACTGCTACTGTTCAGCCACTGCCTGAGGGCCTGCCCTGACCTAGGGCCCGGGCTCACTATGCTTATTTCAGTTGCTGCAAGAGCCACTGAGAGAGACTCCCACGGCAGAACTAATTACCCGTAAACATCAACAGTATGTAGTGAGCCGGTGTGGCTCCCCACCGCCCTGGAGAGAGACGAGCCCCGGCTAGCCTCTTTACATGGAGTAATAAATCTTCCTGTTTATTCCCCATGCTTCCTACATTTGTATATAGACATTTAAGATGTTAAGCATGTTCCCCTACACTTATCCCGCTTGTTGCTCCTATGATCTTTCCATTTCTACACCTCCCCCTCAACATTTAGCTTTCTGTGAAGATCATCATTTTTATATACCTCCCAGTGAGCTTTTGTCACCTTTCTCCTTTGAACCTAGTTTTAAAGCCCTCCTCGTCAGGATGCCCTTCCCCTTCTTGGTCAGGTGAACCCTTTCTTTTCCCAGCAATCCTCTTTTCAGAAACAGTATCCCATTGTTGAGGAAGCCAAACCCCTCACATTGACACCATCTGGGCTAAAATGCATTCTTCTCTCGGATGTGCTTGTCCATGTCTGGGTCCTTACCCTCAACTATGAGGATGGACGAGAACACCACCTATGCTCCTGACTCATTTACCCTCTCTCTGAGCCCTCCAGTGACTGAAGTACTTCTCCAACTTTGGTAAAATTACAAATGGGAAAAGGAAAAATTAAACACTAACTTTGCCCCTCTAACTTTTGAAACATTGAGGAAACTTTGAAAAGTTACAGCAGAAAAAAGAAATATAAGCCAACTCCCCTCCCACGCAATCCTAGACTTTCACCCAATTATCTTCAATTGCTAAAAAAAGAAAAAAATAAGGAAGAAAAACAAAGGTTTAAAATTTTGAATTTTTTTTTGTGTGTGTTAAAAACAAAATGAAACAAATTATGAATCAAAACATAAATAGTTTTGTTTCAAACTTCAGATTTTTCCTGTGGAAATTTTTAAATATTTCAGAAGAATTTTCAAATGAAATTTTTGTTTTGAAATTTATATATGGAAAAATATTTGAAATTTATATATGGATGACTGGCAATAGCTGAAACTAAACCTTATGACAATTTTAAAAATCAAAATTTTGCAAAATGAGTAATTTAAAAATATTGTGTTTTTTTGTTTTTTGTATTTTTGCCATATATAGAGATGGTTGAACATTTTATTTTCATTTTTTGTCAAAATTAGAGAATTAAATGAGAAAATGATTAAAACATTTTCAATTTTAAATGTTTACTTTTTAACCAGCTCAAGTGTTAATGTGTTTAATTTTATGGTTTATAATTGTTCTAGAACTTTCTTGGTATAATTCCTCTTCAAATGTGTAGGACTTTTTACAGGGGAAGGCATAAGAAATAAGACTGCTTGTTATGTCTTTATATTGATTAAAAAGGAACATGATATTAAGACCCTGTAAGCCACCCTTATGATTTTCAGAAGAGTGTTAGACAGTCTTCTCTTGGTCAAATACGTTGACCATTTGATGCCACATTGGAATATGAGAATATGTCTGGTAAATTGTTACAGTGACACATACAAGACAGGTTATCATATTCCATTAATGTTAATGATCATTGGAATGTAGCAGCCAACCAAGTACTTCTCCAAAAAGTAATCTTTTCATCTCTCCATCCTTCCTGTTTATGATGCTTGCTGCAGTGATTATCCATTAATCTTTATTCTATCATGAATTTAGTCTGTAATCTGTCTCTTCTTGGAAAAATAGCCAGCATTTTCCATTTTGACTCTTTATAACCCTTTTAGAACTGGTCACAAAAATTTCTGTGGAAAGTTTTCAAAAGAAACAAAACAATTCACTTTTTTTCTAGTTTTTCAATGAAAAATTACATTATTTTCTAGTGTCTGAGAACCCAAACTGGAAAATGTGTAGGTTTTTCAAATTGTTACTGAAAATGTTTTCGTTCAGTTTTATTGGATTTTGTGGGGGAAGAGGGGATTTTGGAACAAAATGAAAACTTTGCATACAAATTTTTTGTTAGAAAAAGGCTCATTGTAATAATAATAGTTCAAAACAGGATTTGGTATGTAGTATAGACAGGGCAAGTAGTTTTTTAAAAACTTTCTAACTATGACCTGACAATACATTTTTAAATGGTACCGATCCTCTCTACATCAGTGGTTCTCAAAGCCAGTCCGCTGCTTGTTCAGGGAAAGCCCCTGGCGGGCTGGGCCGGTTTGTTTACCTGCCGCGTCCGCAGGTTCAGCCGATTGTGGCTCCCACTGGCTGCAGTTTGCCACTCCAGGCCAATGGGGGCTGCGGGAAGGGTGGCCAGCACATCCCTCGGCCTGCGCCGCTTCCCGCAGTCCCCATTGGTCTGGAGCAGTGAACCGTGGCCTGTGGGAGCTGCGATCAGCTGAACCTGCGGATGCAGCAGGTAAACAAACCGGCCCAGCCCGCCAGGGGCTTTCCCTGAACAAGCAGCGGACTGACTTTGAGAACCACTGCTCTACATGAAGTACATAGTTCCATTTAAAATTATGTTAATTAAAGCATACTCTGTTTTGAAATATTACCATGTTTTCTATTCTAGATAAGCCCTTAAGGTGAAATTTTGGCTCTACTGAAGTCAACGGGACTTTTACCACACATCAGGATATGGACTTGGGTCTGCTGCATGATAACCTACACACACCACGCTTCATGAGCCTATGGATGTTCTACTTCAAACTGGCTCAATGAATTTAGTGGGTAGTATTAACTTCAGCACTGCAGTATTCATTCTCTCCTGTTTCCGAGTGAGTGCAATATGATAGGGAAGCAAATGAAAACATATGATAGGAGTAGAGAAAGACCCTAGTCAAGTTCCTAGATAGAATAGAGGTAGTCATGCTCTTATTTTCCTTAATCTAGTCCAGATCCATGATTTTGGTACCTTTATTACCAAGTGATCCCTAGCTGCCTGTCCTTGTTTGCTGATGCTTCCACAAGGCCACCATTCCCATATACCTAGAAGGATCATGAAGTGAAAAAGAAGCAGAATTCTCAGAAGCCAGGCCAAGTAACTCTTCTTATATGAACTTTTCCTAGTGGAGGGGATGATCATATTCCCAAGCATATACCTTTTTAGATGGTCTGTTTCTCTCCCCAAGGCTAGCAAAAACAGACCAGAATCCTTAAGTTTGCTTGTGTATGTCATTCATTTGTAATAAGAAATCATAATCTATTATTGTAACAACACAATTTTTTCCACATCAACCAATTGTGAAGTGTCAGAGATGTTTGTCTTCAGATATTAATAACCTGGGAACAGATGAATTCTTAGGAAATGGTGTTTCTCTTTTCCTGCAAATTTTCCCAGTAATTAAAGAATGAGGTGGAAATAACGGGGGGAGGGAGGAACAAGACATACTAGCAGGATTGTTTCTAAAGAGCGTGGTTTTCAACACTTTTCATGAGACACTACCAGCTCTTTAAATAAACTGAAAAGAAGATGCATCATATAAGCACTGTGGAAGAAAAAGACAGTAGACCCAAGTAGGCCTAAAGCTTTGGTCAAGCTAACTGTGTATATGAAGCCTAAGAAGAGAGTAAGGAAAATTCCATTGTGGGGCAATTGCAGCAACACAGCTTGAGAAATATCACCCTAACAGCTAGAAATTAGGAAAGACCGTTAACTGCAAAAGAATGACCTGTCAATAACAGGAAAAGCTTGTTTTTGCTATATTCCAAATAAGGCAAAACTACTGTTAAGGCTCGTATTATATGTCAAATAGGGAAAGCTCCATTGGTGGAAGTGTGCTTGACCAGTTGTGGTTTTCAGCTAAGTACTAAAGGTTTGCCCTATCATTTCAGGGGGGTATACCAGGAGTCTGTGCAACCTTGGGAGACATTCTAGGAATCTTTTTGCTGTATGTTGTTGGCACCGTTCCCTGGCTTTACACATTTGCCAATAGCACTTCCAATTCACATCACCCCTCACTTTTATTCCCTGCAAAACTGGGTCAAAGATACGGTTCAACTGGATCATGACATGGTCCTGATGTTGTTCCTTATTCAGGAAAAATGTTTATGCAGTGGAGTAAGAGCTCAGCAAGGTGTTGGATAGAATTTGGGCAGCATATTCTGATACCTAAATGTGGCTGACCTTGAGAATTAATGACCATTCATACATGTCACACAGCACAAATATGTTGAATACTGTGGCAATACCAGTATGCCATTTGGTTGACTGTTGCTTCTTGCGCAGGAGATCCAGCACGGTGTGGTGGAATCACATCATGTTGGAAATCTGGGATGATCAGCAATGGCTTCAGGATTTCCTTATAAGATCTTCATGGTACTCTATGAGGAGCTTGCACCAACCCTCCAGCTCCAGAATACTCAATTCAGGGAAGCCATACTGGTTCAGAGTTGAGTTGCTATTACTTGTCGAAACTGGCATCACCAGACAGCTACAAATCCATTGTAAACCACTTTGGGGTGGAAAAGTCCCCAGTTGGGGGGCTGGGAGGCAGTTGTTGTGCAGATTTATGAGACAGTTAACACTGTGATACTGTGATATGCCCATGGGTGGCTGGCATAAAAGAGATTCCAGAAATAACAGTTGGTTTTCAGAGGTTGATGTTTCTGAACTGGGCAGGGGCTATCAATGGCACTCACATCCCAATAATTTGCCCCCACAAGTGAGTATGTGAATTGAAATTCCATCCTTCTTATGAGGTTTAGTGGAACACAGAGGCAGATTCATGAATAAGCTTTGCAGGGTTCCCCACGTTAGTAATGAGACCAGGTGTGATAAATGGAGAGGGGAGGGTGGTAGCTCCCTTTTTATGGACACCCAGCCAGCCAGTTAACTGTAAAATCCCTCTTGGTGTCTGTTCTCTGCTTGGTTTACCTGTAAAGAGTTAAAAAAGCCTTCCAAGTAAAGAAAGGGGCACTTGACCAAAAAAGCCAATGGGAAGGCTAGAACTTCTTAAAATTGGGAAAGAAGCTTTTCCTTTGTGTCTGTGGTTGCTCCCCACAGAGAGGGGAACAGAGGAAAGTCAGGGCTCTGACTATGCTATAAGCAGCTTAAGACAGGCATGAGAAATCGTCAGATTATACCTAGAATGTCTTATTTGAAAACCTCCTCCAAATATGTAAGTAAATTAGGAATGTTAAGAAAGACGCGATTAGCATTATTTCTGTTTATTTCTTATGGGTAATGGACTCCTCTGTGCTAACTCCAGATGCTTTTGTTTGCTTTTAACCTTTAAAATGAACCCCCACAAAAGCTATTCTGGGTGCTTAATTTTTGGAATTGCTCTTTTGAAATCTAGCAAAAGCCTAAGTTCCAGATGTATTTTCTTTCTTTTTTGTTTTGTTTTTAATAAAATTTACCTTTTTTAAAGAAGAGGATTGAATTGTTGGTGTCTTAAGAGGTTTGTGCATGTTGTTTGATTAGCTAGTAGCAACAGCTAATTTCCTTTGTTTTCTTTCTCAGCTCTTCCTGTGGGGGGGCTTGAGAGTACCCTACAGGGAGGAATTCCCAAGTGCTCCTTCCAGGGTTCAAAGGGTTGTTTTTTGCATTTGGGTGGTGGCAGCATTTACCAAGCCAAGGTCAGAGAAAAGCTGTAATCTTGGGAGCTTAATACAGGCATGGAGTGGCAAGTATTAATTTTTTCAAATCCTTGCAGGCCCCCACCTTCTGCATTCGAAGTGCCAGAGTGAGGATTCAGCCTTGACACCAGGAGATCAAGATTGCATTTGAAATGAGAAGGAGGATCTTTATTTCCCGGAAACAATATGTAGTGCATATGTGCCACCTGTTTATTTGAGGGATCCCGCACATCCAGGCTCATGAAACTATACATCTTTACATCAGTGGGCCTGGAAAAGGGAAATCATTTTCAAGCTAAGTTACCGAAGAATGTTTTGGTGAATATGTGGGCTTATTTTCACTACAGCTGCTTGTCAATTTAAGCTATGCAATTTGAGTTGCATTAGTAGCATAACTCAAGTTGACATAGCTTAGATCTACTTACCGCAGGATCCACATTACACTATGTTGATGGAGATGCTGTCCTGCCAAAATTGCCTCAGCCTCTCATTGAGGTGGAGTACAGAAATCGATGGGAGAGTGCTCTTTGATCAATTGAGCAGGTCTTCACTAGACCCGCTAAATTGATGCTGCTGCATTGATTGCAGCAGCACTGATTTAGCTCTGTAGTGAAGTCAAGCCCTGTGTTGGGTTAACTGAAGGCTCAGTGGGTGCTGCCTGTGTGACAAATACCATTCCCATGATCATTGCCTGCAGCACACTTCACAACATTTGTGAGGGCAAGGGAGAGTATTTCTATCCTAATTGGGCTCAGGACTAATCTGGTTTGCAAATTCTGTATTGGCAGTTGGATCCCATACGCATGCATACTGGTCCTGGATCTCAGTGGACAAGAAAAATTATGGATGCCATATATGACATCCTGGCACAAGGGAGGCAGAGGATGACATCTGCCTTGTGCTTCTGCTGTGGGACACCTTCACATCCTTTCTGTGAAGCTGCTTTAAATGTATATGAGGAAACAGGAAAGGTACCTGTATATTTATACATAGCTTCATAAGTGTTTCGTTCTCATTTGATTGGCTGTAGCTGAAGTGTGCGTCACACTGAAGGCTATTATAGGACACCTACATTGTGTTAACAGCTTGTGGTTGTTTCCACTGTCAAGGGTAGTGGCTGTGTTATGAGCTCATTATTCAATCTGTTTGTCCTGCTCACTATTGACACCTGAATCTGAGTCAATTCATCAAGAGTGATTCACTTGAAAAAAAATGATGGGGTTGTTCTTAAGATAGTGACAGTTTCGGGGAGTGTCACATATGACTTGTTTTTTATTTTGCAGCTCCTTGACCCCATGACAACTGTATGGGAAGCCCTAATTTACACAGTGGTTTCTGATTTTATTTTGAATGGGTGAAGGACCGATTTTCACATCATTTGTGAAATATCAGATTTTGGAGCACTTAATTGAATAACACAATTCTCTGCTAAATGGAACTCCTAATCTCAGCCTTTGAGAACTGTTTAACTGATTTCCACCCCCATTATGGAGACAAATGCTGTCATTGATGTACTTGCATAATTTTTGGTGCCTTAAATGCCTGACACAATTCACACTTCTTTTGAAGCCCCTGATATGGGGGTTATTTAAACATTTGTAACAGGTTTATGATGGGTTGTTGAGGGAGGGGAAGGATTACTGGGTGAAGGTGCAGAATAACCTCCTCCTTATCCTCTGGATCTTCTGGACGACGTCTACAGTCTCTGCTGCCTCCTTGCTCTCAGCCTCTTTAGTGTCCTGTCAGATCATGAGGCTGGCTAGGTTAATGAGGGCATCATGAGCCCCTTTAGGCTGAGTAGTAGGGGCCCTTTATAGTGCCTGGTCAAGCTCCTTGTAGAAGGGGCTTGTACGACAAGTTGTCCTGGCCTTCCTCTACAGGAGCCTCAAATGCTTAATCTGTTCCTGGATGGCATTGGAATGGAGTCCACTGAATGCCTGCCTGCTGCAGCATCTGTGAAATGTGCTGGGACAGGTGAATGTGGCTACTGCTCCACATGAAGTTGGGGAGGATAGTGTACTCCACCCAGACATTGATCAACACCCAGGTATATTCGGAGGGTCAAGGGGCTGCTCTCTGAGCTGTATCTGTTACCCATATTGATCTGTAAGAACAACTTTCCTCTGCATGTCTTATGTGGTCAGTGCAACATGCTATCACTGGTGAAAGCAGGGGGCCATTATAGATTGTGAAACAGTCAGGAAGAAAATGGTTCAGTGCATTGTGGGAATAGGGTGAATGTCTATTGAAACTCAAGACCAGGTTCATGCTCCCCCTGGCCCCTCCACACTGCAGACTGGAAAAGGTACTACAGTTAATGTGTATACTTACACCCCTCAGACGTCCTACCTTGCTGGCCATCTACTTGCCTTGAAACACATGCTTCAGGTGGTTAAGTGTGGACAATAGGAGTTTATGGCTAAGATTGGGTCGTGTATTTTTAGTAAAAATCATGGACAGGTCATGGCAATAAACAAAAATTCACAGAAGACCACTACCTGTCCTTGACTTCTATTAAAAATATGGGGGTGGGAGGAGGGACCTAACAGTTGTGGAAGCCAGCCCCACTGCTGCTCCTGTGGTGGGGGCTGATCACTACTGCTTCAGCCTAGGGTGACCAGAGAGCAAGTGTGAAAAATTGGGACGGGGGCGGGGGGTAATAGGAGCCTATATAAGACAAAGCCCCAAATATCGGGACTGTCCCTACAAAATCAGGGTGACCAGATGTCCTACTTCAGCCCCTGGGTGCCTGCTCCAGCCCCAACCCCAGGAGGCTGCACCAGTCGCTGCTCCAGCCCTGGGAGCTGACTGCTGGCCACTGCTCTAGCCCTGCCGCTTCTCCTGTGGTGGGGTCAGACAGCTGCTCTAGCCCCATCTCTCTGGCAGGAGATGAGGCCAAAGAAGTCACAGAGGTCTTTTTAAAGTCATGGAATCCAAGACCTCTGTGATAAAATCATATCCTTGGTTATGACACAAGCCCAAGGATGGACACATGTACCGTTGCTAATGTAGACATACCCTTATCTTATTTTTTTAATATGTCACCAGATGAGATTTAGAAGCTAACTTATCAGATAACTTAATCTTCCTAAACCGCCTTACTCCTCAGTGGTGTGATACCCGTGTATGAAATACCTTGTAGCAAGTATCTTATTAAAAATTCCACACCTCTGTTTCACTGTGTGAGAAGATTGATTGGACTAGCAGTGTGGTAGACAGCTCAGAAACAAGTGGGGTTAGGAGGAAGGAAAAGAACATGTCTAGGAATGCATCTCCACCTCTAAAGGCTTTCTGTCTCCTATTGGCCAGACAGCGGGAGGTGATTGGCCCCTCCCTTCCCCTTTCATTAATTTAAACCTTTGGGCTTTTGGGAGCCTTGTTTTTCTTTTTGCTTCTCTTGCTGCCTCACTGTAGTTGTTGTATAGGAGCTGTATTTTTAGGATGATGCATGCCTGACTGATCACCTGTTTTGGGGTCAGGAAACAATTTTTCCCATTGGGATCAAATTGATAGGGCCAGTGGGCTTTTTTGCCTTCCTGGCAGCATCCTAGTTATATAGTTTGGTTAAATAGGAGTGGTACTTGGAATCTAGTATTAGAAATGTTTACCTGGTTGCCTCTTATGGCTTGTGTCCAGTGCAGATAAAGGCCAAAAGGACCAGCTCCCAGAGGTAAGAGACCTGGGATTTTGCTGGTGGACTTTGTGTCTATGAGAGAAGGGGAGGCCTGAAGTCTTTGCAGACTGAGGTCTCCCTTGTTTAGCTCTCTAGCCCCCTTGCAGGATGGAGGGTGAGAGGATTCAGAAGTGAGCTGAGTTCTTGAGGTAGGCTGAAAAGGATCTACTGTGAGTTATAGGTTATATGGTGGGAGCCAGGTAACCTCTGCACTGGCTACACTTAAATGCCTGTCCCTAAGAGAAGGGGCAGATGGTGGCCTTCGCCCAGTGTTAAGTTAACAAAGTTGCAGCCTGAGAATTAAAACGGTGTGTTCATTCACCTATGCGTCTTGGTCAATTGATATTTAGCAAAGCAGCACAGCAAATGTTTTCTGTACTCTATTAGTGTAACATTGTAGAGTCTTACTGCTCTGTTTTATGTATCCTCCCACTTTAGAATTTATAACAGGAAAGTGTGTCTTCTGAAGAAAAATTAAATACATTCTTGAGCACTCAGTATTGCATTCTGGTATTGTTACATTGCATATTACAGTATCTTTACTGATCTATTCTGATAAATAATAAATTTTCACTGACAAAACAGATGAATCAAAACACATTTGGTGGGATATTCTCCTCACCATTCAGTAATTTGCAATGGGTTCCCTAGTCTTTAGTGTGAATTAATGAGGTTCTGTTTTAAACGAGAAAACTGTACTTACCTACCTCCAGGGATGTTGGGGATATCAAGATTAAATTCTTATTTGTAAGGTAAAATGCTATATTAATGCTAAGTTTTACTGCTAAGGGTACATCTACAATATGAAATTATTTTGAAATTATTCTGTTTGAATTTTCGGAAGCTATTTTATACATTTGGTCTTCTGTGTCCCTACTAAAGTGCATGAATTCAGCGGAGTGCATCCACAGTACCAACGCTAGCATCGAAAGTCTGAGTGGTGTACTGTGTGTAGCTATCCCACAGTTCCCGCCACCCATTAGAATTCTGGGATAAACTACCAGTGCATGATGGGGCAAAAAAATTCTCGCGGGTGTTTCTGGGTGTGTGTCGTTAGTTGCTCCTCCCTTTGTGAAAGCTACGGCAGACAATCGTTTCGCGCCTTTTTGGCGTGCAGGCGCCATACTGCTTTCAGCAGACGGTGCACCGCTGCTCTCCTGCTACTATGAATCCACCTCTCATTTCCTCTTATCTTTCTATGTAATCTCTACTATCTACTCTTTTTCTCTTCCTCATTCCGCTGCCAACTCTGCTGTTGGAAGTTGGCTTCCGCCGCCAACTCTGCTCTCTCGCTCTTGCTGCGCTTCCGAGCTTCTCCATGTTGTCTGTCCTGGGCTCCCGCCTCCGTGAAAGCTACAGAAGACAACCATTTCCTGCCTCTTTTCGGCTACCGTGAACCGAACAGCACCTCTTCTGCTGCCACTCTGCTCTCCTACATTTCAAGCCCTTTTTCCAGGATTACCCATGCAGGCGCCACAGCCATGGAGCCCAATCAGATCTCCACTGCAGTTTTGGCCACTGTAAATACCTCGCGCATTATCCAGCAGTATGTGCAGTACCTGCAAAACCGGGCAAGGAAGCAACGACAGCGCAATTAAGATAGTGATGAGGACACGGACACCGACATTCCTAGAAGCACGGCATGTGGTGATTGGGAGATCATGGTGGTGTTGGGCCAGGTTCATGCTGTGGAACGCCTATTCTGGGCCGGGCAAACAAGCACAGACTGGTGGGACCGCATAGTGTTGCAGGTATGGGATGATTCCCAGTGGCTGAGAAACTTTCGTATGCGTAGGGCCACTTTCATGGGAACTTTGTGACATGCTGTCCCCTGCCCTGAAGCACACAGACACCAAGATGAGAGCAGCCCTCGCAGTTGAGAAGTGAGTGGCCATCGCCTTGTGGAAGCTTGCAATGCCCGACAGCTACCAGTCAGTCGGGAATCAGTTTGGAGTGGGCACATCTACTGTGGGGGCTGCTGTGCTGCAAATAGCCAACACAATCATTGACCAGCTGCTGTCAAGGGTAGTGACTTTGGGAAATGTGCAGACCATTGTGGATGGCTTTAATGCGCTGGGGTTCCCTAACTGCAGTGGGGCAGGGCCCCAGTACATAAACCACAAGGGGTACTTTTCCATGGTGCTGCAAACACTGGTAGATCGCAAGGGACATTTCACCAACATCAACGTGGGATGGCCGGGAAAGGTGCATAACGCTTGAATCTTCAGGAACTCTGGTCTGTTTGAACGGCTGCAGGAAGGCATTTACTTACCAGACCAGCAAATAACTGTTGGGGATGTTGAAATGCCTATAGTTATCCTCAGGGACCCAGCCTACCCTTTAATGCTATGGCTCATGAAGCCATACTCAGACACCCTGGACAGTAGTAAGGAGCAGTTCAACTATAGGCTGAGCAAGTGCAGAATGGTGGTAGAATGTGCGTTTGGACGTTTTGGAAGTGCGCTGCTGCAGTTTACTGACTCGGTTAGATCTCAGCACAACCAATATTGCAATTGCTGCTTGTTGTGTGCTCCACAATATCTGTGAGAGTAAGGGGGAGACATTTATGGCGGGGTGGGAGGTTGAGGCAACTTGCCTGGCAGCCAGTTTTGCACAGCCAGACAACAGTGCGATTAGAGTGCAGCAGGGCACGCTGCACATCAGAGAAGCTTTGAAAGCCAGTTTCATGACTGGCCAGGGTACGGTGTGACAGTTGTGCTTGTTTCTTTTAAAGTTAACCGCCCCTTATATATATATATATGAAAGGAAATAAAGTCACAATTGTTTAAAAACCATTTTTTATTATTTGTTGCACAAAACATTGAGAGAAATCAGAAGCTAGATGGGGGGCGGAGGGTATTGGGTTAGGGGGATGGAGGAGGAGGAGGAGGGAAGGACAAGTCCAGAAATCAAATAAAAATTTAGGATATACCAGCTTTCTGCTGCTTGTGCAGTCCTCTGGGGTTGACTGAGTGGGTCCCCGTAGCCTCCCCCCCGCCATGTTCTTGGGCGTCTGGGTGAGGAGGCTATGGAACTTGGGGAGGAGGGAGGGCGGTTATACAGAGGCTGCAGTGGCAGTCTGTGGTCTTGCTGCCTTTCCCGTATTAGATCCACCATACAGTGGAGCATGTCAGTTTGCTCCCCCATGAGCTTGACTATAGTATCACGCATGGCCCTCCTCTCTTCATATTCATGTAACGCTTTACACAACTCCGCAATTGTTTGCCTCCATGCATTCAACTGGGCCCTATCAGTGCGGGAGGACTTCATGAGCTCAGCAAACATGTTGTCCCGAGTTCGTTTTTTCCGCCTTCTAATCTGGACCAGCCTCCGGGATGGAGTAGACAGGGGCCGCGTTGAAACATTTGCACCTGCTGCAGGAGGAGAAAAAGGGAGGGTAGTATTTTAAAACATACATTTTAGAGAACAAAGGGACACTCTTTCTCAGTGAAACAGGCAATTCCTAGTACACAGCACACGTTCTTTCAGTACAAGGTCTCTTTTTGCCTCTTATACTGAAGTGCCTGCCACTTTGGTGTGAGTAAGCCATCACATGCAGCCAGGCAAGAGAATTCAGCTTACAGGCAGCCAACCGTAGGGGCATGCGGCGTTCTGCTTCTTCCGCATTCATTTCAATGCTTTCAAACTGCCGGGCCCCCTTTCCCATAGCAAGCAATGCCTGGTGGGTTTGCCATATAAAAGGAGGGCCTGCGGGCTCTTTGGGATGATTGCTTCGCACAACACCCTCTCCCCCCCGCAAACACATGCTGCATGGCTCCGATGAGGCTCTGAGCAGGGATGAGCCCTTTAAACTAAACGCGAACAGCCCACCGTGTGGCTCCAATCAAGCTCTCACTCACCAGAAGTGCCTTCTCCAGGGTCATGGTTCGGGAGCATGCCTTGGGAGTAGGGGGAGACTGTTGGCTCCAGCGTTAAGAATAGTTCCTGGCTAGAGGGCAAAACAGATTCCCCACTTGCCACCTGAGCACTGTCCTCCTCCTCCTCCTCTTTGTCCTCCAAAAACTCATCCTCCTCGCTCTGTGCTACTCCCCCCTTGCAGGTGTCCACGACAGTGGTGGGGTACTGGTGGCGTCACCCCCCATAATTGCATGCAGCTCACAGTAGAAGCGGCATGTATGAGGCTGTGACCCAGAGCGCTCGTTTGCCTCCCTGGCTTTTTGGTATGCTTGCCTAAGCTCCTTGATTTTTGTACGACACTGCTCTGTGTCCCTGGAGTAGCCTCTTTCCATTATGGCCCTGGAGACTTTAGCGTACGTATTTGCGTTTCTTTTTTTGGAACGTAGCTCTGCCATAACAGATTCATCTCCCAACATGCAATGAGATCCAGTACCTCCTGTTCAGACCATGGTAGAGCTCGTCTGCGAATCTGGGACTGCGTGGTCTCTTGTGATGGTGGATTCTGCATGGTCACCTGTGATGGTGGACTGTGCTGATGGTCACCTGTGCTGATGGTGACCAAACAGGAAATTCAAAAGTTCCCCGGGCTTTTACTGTCTACCTGGCTAGTGCATCGGAGTTCAGAGTGTTGTCCAGAGCAGTCACAAGGGAGCATTCTGGGATAGCTCCTGGAGACCAATATTGTTGAATTGCATCCACAGTACCTGTAACCCGGACCTGCGATCTCGATTTTAGTGCTACTGCCGAGGTGGATTAAAGAGCCCTTTAAACTGAAAAAAAAACCTGGTTTGGTTGTGTGGACAGAATCAGTTTTATTTTGAAGTAACTCTGCTAATTCCAAAATAACCACATACTGTAGACCAGACCTAAGATTATGTTTTATTTTCTTTTTTTATTAGCCCTTCCATGCATGCATTTTTGAGTACTAAAAAAAACCCCATTAGAGGTAGTTCATGGGAAATCAGATATCGGGACAAGGATCTAAAATCAAAGGGCCCAATCCTCCAAGGCCTTACACCTTGCCTAGAGATTTACACCTGTGCAAATGGAGTTTAAAATACTACCATGTCAGAAAAGCAGCATTTTGATATCCTCTTTGCATTGACAAGATCCTCTATTGCACTAATGTTTCAGACCAGAAGGCTAATGTAATGCAGCATGTTGTCTTTAATGGAGTAACACCAGGTTTGATTCTGGCCCACAATCCTTAACTGACACTGGAATTCCATTTTCTTTAAAGTGAGAAATAGTCTATATTGAAATTAGGGATATTTCCTTGAAGTTAAACTGAGGATGAATTTGCTGCACTGATTCTAGCCTAGGTCCATTTGTGTTATCTATTCATGAATGGGCCCTGATCCTTCAACTTGTTACATCTGGATTCAGGGATTTGCCTCTATGGAGCCAGCTGCAGGATCAGGATGGTTAAATCATATTTATTAAAATCCTGATAATTATTAGTCCCTGAAACTTCATTTCAAAAGGCCCCATTCCCTTTAGAGGAAAAAGTTCATATTTCCCTGTGTACTCATCATGATGCTCAGTTGTAACAATGATGTTGGCAAACTTAAAAAAGCTAAACAGGCCCATATTTTAGTGTGCCTTCCACCCATACAACCACTCCAGCCCTCCGTTTGGTTTAGATAAGCATCTTAAAGATAAGCATCCACTTCTTGGTGGAATCCTGGACCCAGCAATGCCCTCCCCCCCGGCCCAAAAAAACCCCCCCAAACCAAACACACACAAATAAAAACCCCACAACCTACTGTTATAGACCAAGGTTTCATCCCTTCAGTCTGCATAGAGGAGCTGGATAGGAATGATATTCTAGGTGACAGGACACTGTGCTGCGACCCTGCGTCAAAACCCCAGGACAGCCACAGATTTCTCAAGCTACCCTATACCTCAGTTCCTCATCTGTATAATGGTGGTGGTTCTTCCTACTTAACAGGGCTGTGCTAAGGATAAATCCACTAGTGGTTGTGAGGTGCTCAGATATTCCAGTAATAAGACCCATATAAGTATATACAGTAACTCCTCGCTTAACGTTGTAGTTACTTTCCTGAAAAATGCTACTTTCAGTGAAACAATGTTAAATGAATCCACAAGAATTAATGCAAATCGGGGAGGGTAGGTTCCTGGGAAATTTTTTTCACCAGACAAAAGACTATACATACACACACACACACACACACACAGTATAAGTTTTAAACAAACAATTTAATACTGTACACAGCAATGATGATTGTGAAGCTTGGTTGAGGTGGTGGAGACAGGGGGTGGAAGAGGGTGGGATATTTCCCAGGGAATGCCTTACTGCTAAATGATGAACTAGCACTCGGCTAAGCCCACAAGGGTTAACACGTTGTTGTTAAGGTAGCCTCACATTCTACAAGGCAGCACAAATGGAGGGAGGGGAGACAGCATGGCAGAGAGAGACAGAGACACACACCGTGTGTGTGTGTGTGTGTGTGTGTGTGAGAGAGAGAGAGAGAGAGAGGGAGAGATGCGCATTGCCCCTTTAAGTACTCTGACACCACTCTAAGTACACTGCCTTTTTAAATAGATCAGCAAATTGAGACAGCAGCTCCCTCTGTCCTGAGCCCTGTTGTGCCCCGCCCCCTGATGATAAGGTAATGGAGCGGGGGGGGGGGGGAGGGACACCTTGACATTAGCACTCCCCTTCCCCTACCCTGCACAGCAAGCAGGAGGCTCCTAGGAGCAGCTCCAAGGCAGAGGGCAGGAGCAGCACATGGCAGTGGGGGGAGGGACAGCTGAACTGCCTGGCAATTGATGGCCTGCTGGGCGGCTGTTGGACAGGGAACTTAGGGGAATTGGAAGCTGATAGGGGGCTGCCGGTCCACCCTGGTTCCAAGCCCCCATCATCTAGCTCCAACGGGCTGCTCTTCCTGCAATTAGTGGACAAAGCAGGCGGCTGCCAAACAGCGTTCTAAGGGAGCACTGCACAACTTTAAACGAGTATGTTCCCTAATTGATCAGCAACGAAACAGCGTTAACCTGGACGACTTTAAGTGAAGAGTTACTGTACATAGATATATAGAAACTCTTGCAATAATGAAAATCCTGAGAGAGAATTTAATAAGTGTCAGCCACAACTATAAATTGCATAAATACAAGAAAATGAAAAAAAAAGGAGGGGTAGGGTGGGAGGTGGAAACTAACTGGCAATACAGTTTCTTTTTTATTCACCATTATTGATTTCCATGCACCACAGTCAAAGTTCAGTGTACAATTTTAACAAATAATAGCAACTGAGCTACAGGTCATTTCCTGGGTGTAAGTGTAATCCCAGCAAATCATTCAGTTACCTAGGGAATGACCTGTTACCAAGGCTGGTTTTGTTGTTGTTCTCATATTAAAATGAATATGCAGAGTAACCATTTCATCTTTTTCCTAGTCTGCTTTTATTTCTTCAGTGTTTTGTGAAGGATGAGTCAAAACAGCACTGGTGATGCCAGCAGCCAGACAAAATTATATAATCCATTTCAAAGGCTTGCTCAGGGTTCACATTTTAAATATGCTTATAATGTGAGAAGCGATTAGAAAGACATTCTAAAAATTGATGGGAAAGTTTACTTTCCCCATCAGTCATCTCTTTAGGGGCTAATTTAAAACTGAGAGTGCTAAGAAGAAATCACCATACAAGCCAAAGTTGAAAGTGGCTTAAACAAATGTGAAGGAAAATCCCTTCAGCTAACCACAGGAAAGGAAGAAAGGCAGGTGGGGTGTAGTTGCAAAGCTTTGCAATGGAAGAAGTTATTTTGGTGCCATGCTGAATCCTAACATGAAGAATGTTCTCCAAACATCAGAGCTATCCTAGGCTATGTCTTCATTGCCAAAAAGATGGGGGCGGGAGTTGTTTGTTTTTACACTGAGATAACAAGCAATAGTTACCTTCCTGTAAAATTGTAGTGAGCACAAGGCATTTTTACCGGCAAGGTAGATAGGTAAAATCAACACTATAATCCTCGTCTTGTAAACTGACCTGGCCTAGTGGCACCTCATGACAGAACTACAGTAGCTTGTTTATACTAGGATTAAACTAGAAAGTTAGTTATCCCATAGCAAAAACACACTATTTTTTTTTTCGTAGCAAAGACAAAGTCATAGGGTAAAAAGGGTTGTCTGTATGTTCAAGCTGTTTATTAAAAAAGCTACCATTTTATAACTAAGGTAGCCATGCTCCTCGCCATATCTGTGAACTGAGAGGAGCCTGCATCTCTGGAAGAGAGATTCCCACTAAACAGTATACTGTTCTCTTACCCCAACTCAGTACAATACTCTTTGATGCGTTTGGCCTTGCAAACCTGGACAGGAAAATACTGGGAACAGCTGGGTTCTAGACTCTTTTTGCCCAACCATACAATGGTAAGCTGCACAAGTTATTACATCAAGAGGCTATATTTTAGCAGAGCTGCTTGAACATTTTCCAACAAAGATATTTTCTCTCAAAACAGCTTTTAAATGAAAACACTTTTCACAGAAATCTCATAATTTGACCACTTTTTTCAATTTTCCAACATTTTTAATTTAGCGAAAAAAATTCAGAGCTTAAACATGTCATTTAGAAATTGTGGGTTTTCCCCCACATGCCAATGCTTTGTCACTGTTTTCCAACTTGCAAAAATTAGAAAATCGAAAGAAAATGGAGGATAACCTACTTTACATACCTTTACTGTTAAACAATTAAAAGATGTAAACGTGGAATTATCTCTATTAAGGGAAAATGTAAAAAGGGGGAATATCTTCCTTCCAGTTTTTACGAATGTGGTATATTGTTTTGAAGTTTCCCCTGGGAAATAGAAATGTTAGGATCAAAACATTTCAATAGATATTTATCTTGTAAAAAAACAAAGAAAACACGAGGGAATAAATCATTGACTTTTTGAAAACTACTTTTTAACAAGATTATTTGCATTAATTGTGAAAGTGAACATTGTGTGTTACTTCCTGGCTTGTGTGGGCTAATATGTTGCCAGAATTGTGTTCATATATTGTTCTTCAGTCCTCTCAATGCTCGTTTTTCATTTCCATCCCTCCCCACCTATCTTGCTCTTTAATGAAATAGTGTTTGGTACAATATTTCCTATAGCATTTCTTTTTTGGTTGCTCAGTCTTCCATCTTATTGGAGACTTAATACACAGTATGAATAGAGACTGTGCAAAGTTTTCCATCGGTACGATTATCCAACATGGGCCAGGCTGGAAGGCTGTTGTCAGCTTTATATTCTGCAGGCAGTGGGAGCAAAGAAGCCAAAAGATTCCATTTCAGTTCTCCTGAAAATTCACTTTTTCTGGAAATCCCTTTCCAAGAAAAAAATGCACATTGACTTTTTATCCCAATTAAAAAAAAGTGAAAATGTGATTCCCTCCTTTCTTCCCCCCCATTGGAAAGGATTTCCATTTTCTGGCGAGCTCTAAGCATGGTTGTTTTTAATGGATGCTTTACTATTCAGCACTATGGAATGTTTAATGTGAATGTTAGTAAAGCTATTATGGAAATAATTTGCATAATGTCTTGTTTTGTTAGTTTATTTTCACAAATACATTTACATGACACTCAGAAGGAGCTAATAACGCCTTCCTTCCTGACCGACTCTAGGGCATAGGTTTTCACCTCCATGTCCCCAATTTTTTTTCAAATTTAGTGCCAATTTTTTTTCAAACTTAGTCATGCTATCTGATATTTAGTTGTCTACGTAAAAATAGAGTTTCAGAGGTGCTGAGTACCTGTTGCTCTGAGACTTTTTTTGAATTAGAATTAGATGTCTAACTTTAAGCACTTGTTATACTAAATGGATATTCTGGGCCACCTCCTCAGAGGGGGAAAATCACTGAATTCAATGGAGCTGAAAAAGGTTTGAGGATCTGGCCTTATTTGTCTGAAATGATGCAATATGTCTAAGGTAGAGATCAGGTCACCCCATCTCAAAAAAGATACACTGGAATTTGGGAAAAGTACAGAAAAGGGTAACGAAAATTATTAGTGGTATCGGACAGCTTCCATATGGGAAGAGATTAATAAGACTGGACTTTTCAGCTTGGAAAAGAGACAGTTAAGGGGGGATATGATAGAGGTCTATAAAGTCATGACTGGTGTGGAGAAAGTGAATAAGGAAGTGTTATTTACTCCTTCACGTAACACAATAATAAAGGGTCATCAAATGAAATAAATAGGCAGAAGGTTTAAAACAAATACAAGGGAGTTTTTCTTCACACAATGCACATTCAACCTGTGGAACTTGTTGTCAGAGAATGTTATGAAGGACAAGACTATAACAGGGTTCAAAAAGGAACTGGATAAGTTCATGTAGGATAGGTCCATCAATGGCTATTAGCCAGGATGGGCAGGGAGAATGTCCCTAGCCTCTGTTTGCCAGAAGCTGGGAATGGACAACAGGGGATGGATCAGTTGATGATTACCTGTTCTGTTCATTCCCTCTGAAGCATCTGGCATTGGCCACTGTCAGAAGACAGGATACTGGGCTAGATGGACCTTGGTCTGACCCAGTCTGGCTGTTCTTAGGTTTTATGTAATTTATAAGGGGGGGTGTGTTGGGAAAGGTGGCTGTCTTTGTGTTCTGCAGTGCCAAATACATTGCTAGTGATATGCTAATTGGTGCAATCTCATACATTCCAAAAGCAACATTTTTGGTTTTCCATAAAAACACTAGTTACAACAGATGAAAATCTGTCCTGGCAGCAGTAGTTTAACAGTGTCCAGAGAGTGGAATGAACTCAGAAACACTGCTCACTGCTCCTTTTCAGAATCAAATACTGCAAGAGGGTTTCCTCACACCATGATCCCACCAACTCTAGTGTTTCCTTTTTGTAAGTGTTCATATTTCTTATGTGAGCAAAAAGGTAAAGACTACAATTCTATGCAGTATACGCCCAAACCAAAACCATTCCTTTTCCAGTAGTGCATCTCTAATCTGTTGAGTACAGACTAATCAATTCATGCAGCGAGCACTAGTATTAGGTATTATTTCGTATTATTAGTATTAGGTACATTACAAATGTAGGTGCAGATCCTCAGCTGGTGTAAATTGTCAAAGCTCCATGAAAGTGTATCTGCCCCTTAGAATGTCTCTTACCATGTTAAGATGCAACAGTTTCTTGCTTATTCTAACTTTTAAGTTAGTGCTATGGTAGATGGCAATTGCTGCCCATATTTCTAGATATAAACTTTCTTTCTTAGCATCTGATCATAGAAGTGAGGAGGAGAAAGGGAGATGCTGAGGCTAGTGTAGTTTGGTTATTGAAGGGAAATCAAAGTTGCAGATTAGCTGCGTGAGAAACTTTTTGTAACGATAGATTTAGAACTCCAGTATTAAAAGGCCAGGTACTATAGGAAATACAGAAGTTAAAAAGAAAGTGCCAGAATCATAGCAACTTAAATGTCAGTGGATGGCATGTGAGTGTCATTGGTGAGTAGAAGGCATCAGAATACATGTAGACATAATTACATCTTCATGCCACATTGTCAAGCAGCTTGAAAGAAAGACTCCCTAGCAATAGGAGATTTTTTTTCTTACTCCATTTGAAAGAAAACAGGAATTCAATTTAAAGAGGTAAGGTGTCAGAAGAGAGAGGGGCGGAGACCACATGGGAATGATGTTCTAGAAACACACTTGAAAAATAACCCCTTATTAGCAAGGAAGCAGCATACTTAGAACACCCAGCACTCATTGACTTAAAGATAGCACAGTGCTACCACCACCTTGCTATCAAACAATGGTGCATCACTGGAGTCTAAAGCACAGGCAATAATAGCCACTAGAGCAGGACTGGTCATCCATATGAACAAGTGTTTGCATGCAAAAAATACTACCTTTCTATTTAGAAATATTTGCTGTGTAAAAACTAATACAAGTATTTAGAAATTTAGTTCAGGGCAAAATATTCTCTCTAGTAACACAGTTTTTATAGTGGAAATGGGGAAATTCTAATTTAGCAAGTGCATTAATTTTTATGAATTTGCCCCAATCAGTAGAATTTTTTTTTTGGCCAGGACCTCCCACTGGCTGCTAGAAACAAGTTGAAATCCCTCTTCACTACCAAGCATCATAGTTAAATCAACACCCAACCATCAGAAACACGAGTTCATCACAGTGGAGCCTAATATTGGGACTTAGGTACCCAAATACCTTTATGGATCTGGGCTCAACTCTATATGTTCTTTGTTCCACCTCCCTTTGGCTTCAGCCAGTCACTCCCCTCCATCTTTCAGTGCTACTTTTCTCTTTCCTCCAGAGTTTTTCCTTCATTAGTGTTGTGTCATTTTCCATTAAAAAACAATTTGCCAGTTTAGCCTTCTTGGGCCGTGAGGAAGTAAGAATCCACAGACTGTGGGGAAAGCACAAAAACAATAAACAAGAATTACAACCAACCAGATAAGGCAACTGTTGTGCTGTGACTGTGATCAATGAGACAAGCAGCAATCATTCCACAGTTATCTTGTGCCCTTTGCCTGTTTGTTCTAGCAGCGTGTTGTTTCCCATTCCTGCCACCATGCGAAGCTGTGTGAGGCAATAAATCAGGTCAACTCCCAAACTCACTCACATGACCAAACGTGGTCTCTACTACCAAGAATGGTTAGCTTCAAGTGGCTCCTAAGAAAATCCAGCACAGCAAAAAAATGCCCCTGGTAAGTAAGAGTGCTCCTGCTTCTTTTGTAGTATTTGGACAAAAGGAAATAACAAAGTAGCTCTGCAGTGAGTCCGTTTCAGTGGTATCTCCTTCTTTGAGCCTCTCTTGGAGACTGTTGCATAAATTTTAAGTTACAAAGGGTTTAAATAAAACCAGGATACCTTTCTGTATCATTCCCTGAACAAATCTCTCATTTAGACTTTCTCTTACTTTCAGTAGCTTGTTGCTGCTCTCTCATACTCTTTAACCTTTAACAGTTGTCAATTGCTAGATAGAGTTTGATTTTTATTTTAAAAGATCCAATACATGAGTTGTATCACTAATCTCCTGCATGTGCCACTCAATTTGTGTTTTTAAGTGTAGTACTAATGCACACCAATTTGTAACATGACCTAGTGAAGATTGGGCAAGTAGTTTAAATGTAGCTATGTAAGCAGTGTCAGGATGAGCTCCACCCTGACATGTGGTGGTAGGTGTGACAAGTTGTGGAAAAGAACTTCAGGGGCCGATCTCATTTGCATAGGCCCACCCACCCCGCCTAGAATGAGGCCATAGCTGCCCAAATGGTCACTTTGTCTGCTGTGGGATCCCCAGTGTCTCTGTTATTGGGGCAAGAAGAATAAATTGTTATTACTCTGATTATGGGCACTGTGCTTGGAACTGTACTTGGCCTTTTGTTATAATGGAGGGACTCACCATCAACTAAGTAGCACTTGCTAGGCAAGGGTCATGGGTTCCAAAACTCTGTGAATTGAGAGAGGCTGGGGACAAGTATTAATACTTAGTGGCATGGGCCCCTTGGTGAGGGCTTTACATGCTAATTGCACTTCCTCCTCTCTCCAATGTGGAATATCAGAGCTAATTTTGATTTCTTTAGAAGTCTAGTTACAGGCTGCTGAGCTCACTTTGGGCTAATAGTGCACCAGCACTGAGGCTCCCCTACTACAAGCTGAATTCACCAAAGAGCTGAACTGGCTAAGAGCTGAAATCACTGAGTGTTGTGTTAAGTAGTGGGGGAGCCTGAAGATATATTGTGGAGCAGTTTGCGGGACGGCTGGAGTGCCTTGTGGACAGGCTGGTGGAGCAGTTCGTAAGATGGCGGGAGCTGCTGGTGGGACGCGGAGCAGTCTGTGGACCGGCTGGTGGAGCAGTTCGTGGGATGGCGGGAGCTGCTTGTGGGCCGCAGAGCGGAGCTGAGCGAAGGAGTTCATGGGGCGGCTGGCGGAGCGGAGCGAAGGCCTATGGAGCTGTGGGGCGGTCAGCTTCAGATCATGTAAGGTGCCTCTTACCCCTGTCCCATCTCCACCCAGGTTGGGAGGTAAAGCTCCGCAGATAAACTTTCGAACTCTGGGGCTGCCCTGACCAGGGACAGAGACTTTTGAGTCATTGGACTTTTGGGACTTCGGGTGATTTGGGGTTGCTGGACTCAAGAACCAAAGGGAAAGGACATGCCCCAATTTGCTTGGGGTGGGTTTTTTTTTTGCTCATGGGTTGTGTTATGAATCCTGTTGGTGGTGTTTCCCCAACATAATGCCACATTGTTTCTCTCTGTTATTAAAAGGCTTTTTGCTACACTCAGACTATGTGCTTGCGAGAAAGGAAGTATTGCCTTTTGGAGGCGCACAGCGGGGGTGGTATCTATTTGTCCCAGGTCACTGGGTGGGGGCTCGAGCCGGTTTGCATTGTATTATTGGAATGGATCCCCTAGATATTGAACCCGGCCCTTGTTGCTGCCAACTCTGACGGGCAGAAGGGTTAGAGTTATATCACTTTTTATGCAAAATGTGCTATATTTATAGTTCAAGGAAGCGAAGTCAGGGACGAGTGGTGGATCAGTGTTGGAAGTCTGAATGAAGTAGGTCTTAAGGAGGGATTTGAAACAGAGTGAAATTGCTTTTAATTAGCTGAAACATCATGCAGTCTGTCAAAATCATCCTCATCCCTAGAGAGCTAAATTGGTTTTCTGGCACATTGTGACTAAAACCTGAGGAAAAAGTTGTCACTGATGCTGGCTAGGAGAAAAAAAACCCCAAACCTTTCATGACAAATGAATCATCTGGCATGCCTTTCTATTGGTTTTATTTTCAGTATAACAAAACTTGGAAATGAAACTCACTTTTCATATTAATGAAGCCATGCTTCCATTTTTGCCAGTACAAAATGTTGCCTTAATTAGCAAAAATAACTTAGAAGAAAATGAAAGTTATATATTTTTAAAAAGTCTAAATGTCACATAAATTTGCCAAATTAACAGTAATTTTATGAAAGGAAAACATGCTAGAGACAAATGCCAAATTCCACTTTCCCCAAATATTTAAGAATGTTGGTAAATGTCAGCACTGATCACAAATATCTCATATTTTGAAAGGCAAAAATTGGTAGATTTGGTTGTCACTGCATCCAAATGGTTCCAACATGCAGTTCTGGTTGGTAGTTGGGAGGATGATTGCATCTTGGCTTTAACTGGCAGTAACTGCAAAAGGTTCCATCTCTGGAAAAGTGTGACTTTCTGGGGAGGAGGTGTTTGAGAAATCCTATAGAATCTGTATGATGGTGATGGTTCAAAAATGGTTGTTACAGGATTCAGAAGGGGTAATTGGGCCTAATAGGATGAAGTACAGAGTGAGGTATAACTGCTATATTTGGCCTTGCAGTATTGCAGTCTCAAAACTTTTGCGGTTATATGGATTTATAAAACATATTTTACCTGTGAATGATTTGGTATAAATCACATATTTGACACTTTAGTGTGAAGCTAATTTTTTGGGCCACATTTCTTTCACATTTAATTCAAGTAACAGTGCCCTGTTAATATATCTGAATCCCAAACACTTGTTTTAATTCTAGCACTCTGCATTTCTATAATGCATTTCAGCTGAGGACCTCAAAGCACTTTGCACACAAACTAAGGCTTGCTACACCCTTGCTACAGGTAAGAGAGAGAGAGAGAGGAATCACTTCACATCCATTTGAAATCTGGTAAGCAACTACCGTTCAGTGAGACTAAGGGGTTCACAGTCTGAACCTTTCTCTAGAGAATACCTCAAACACTCAACCACATTCACTAAAGCAACTGGCAGTTGTGAATATATTAATGGTGGCCTTTGCAGGAAGTGCAAAAACCTGAGTAAAATGTAATTGTTCAAACTGGATTTTGGCCAGGAAGCAAGGGCAAACAATAAAGAGTACTGGTGATTTTTTTCAGAGTAACAGCCGTGTTAGTCTGTATTCGCAAAAAGAAAAGGAGTACTTGTGGCACCTTAGAGACTAACCAATTTATTTGAGCATGAGCTTTCGTGAGCTACAGCTCACTTCATCAGATGCATACCGTGGAAACTGCAGCAGACTTTATATATACACAGAGAATATGAAACAATACCTCCTCCCACCCCACTGTCCTGCTGGTAATAGCTTATCTAAAGTAATCTTCAGGTTAGGCCATTTCCAGCACAAATCCAGGTTTTCTCACCCTCCACCCCCCCACACAAATTCACTCTCCTGCTGGTGATAGCCCATCCAAAGTGACAACTCTTTACACAATGTGCATGATAATGAAGTTAGGCCATTTCCTGCACAAATCCAGGTTCTCTCACTCCCTCACCCCCCTCCAAAAACCCACCCCCATACACACACAAACTCACTCTCCTGCTGGTAATAGCTCATCCAAACTGACCATTCTCCAAGTTTAAATCCAAGTTAAACCAGAACATCTGGGGGGGGGGTAGGAAAAAACAAGAGGAAATAGGCTACCTTGCATAATGACTTAGCCACTCCCAGTCTCTATTTAAGCCTAAATTAATAGTATCCAATTTGCAAATGAATTCCAATTCAGCAGTTTCTCGCTGGAGTCTGGATTTGAAGTTTTTTTGTTTTAAGATAGCGACCTTCATGTCTGTGATTGCGTGACCAGACAGATTGAAGTGTTCTCCGACTGGTTTATGAATGTTATAATTCTTGACATCTGATTTGTGTCCATTTATTCTTTTACGTAGAGACTGTCCAGTTTGACCAATGTACATGGCAGAGGGGCATTGCTGGCACATGATGGCATAAATCACATTGGTGGATGTGCAGGTGAACGAGCCTCTGATAGTGTGGCTGATGTTATTAGGCCCTGTGATGGTGTCCCCTGAATAGATATGTGGGCACAATTGGCAACGGGCTTTGTTGCAAGGATAAGTTCCTGGGTTAGTGGTTCTGTTGTGTGGTATGTGGTTGTTGGTGAGTATTTGCTTCAGGTTGCGGGGCTGTCTGTAGGCAAGGACTGGCCTGTCTCCCAAGATTTGTGAGAGTGTTGGGTCATCCTTTAGGATAGGTTGTAGATCCTTAATAATGCGTTGGAGGCGTTTTAGTTGGGGGCTGAAGGTGACGGCTAGTGGCGTTCTGTTATTTTCTTTGTTAGGCCTGTCCTGTAGTAGGTAACTTCTGGGAACTCTTCTGGCTCTATCAATCTGTTTCTTTACTTCCGCAGGTGGGTATTGTAGTTGTAAGAAAGCTTGACACAGATCTTGTAGGTGTTTGTCTCTGTCTGAGGGGTTGGAGCAAATGCGGTTGTATCGCAGAGCTTGGCTGTAGACGATGGATCGTGTGGTGTGGTCAGGGTGAAAGCTGGAGGCATGCAGGTAGGAATAGCAGTCAGTAGGTTTCCGGTATAGGGTGGTGTTTATGTGACCATTGTTTATTAGCACTGTAGTGTCCAGGAAGTGGATCTCTTGTGTGGACTGGACCAGGCTGAGGTTGGTGGTGGGATGGAAATTGTTGAAATCATGGTGGAATTCCTCAAGGGCTTCTTTTCCATGGGTCCAGATGATGAAGATGTCATCAATATAGCGCAAGTAGAGTAGGGGCTTTAGGGGACGAGAGCTGAGGAAGCGTTGTTCTAAATCAGCCATAAAAATGTTGGCATACTGTGGGGCCATGCGGGTACCCATAGCAGTGCCGCTGATCTGAAGGTATACATTGTCCCCAAATGTGAAATAGTTATGGGTAAGGACAAAGTCACAAAGTTCAGCCACCAGGTTAGCCGTGACATTATCGGGGATAGTGTTCCTGACGGCTTGTAGTCCATCTTTGTGTGGAATGTTGGTGTAGAGGGCTTCTACATCCATAGTGGCCAGGATGGTGTTATCAGGAAGATCACCGATGGATTGAAGTTTCCTCAGGAAGTCAGTGGAGTCTCGAAGGTAGCTGGGAGTGCTGGTAGCGTAGGGCCTGAGGAGGGAGTCTACATAGCCAGACAATCCTGCTGTCAGGGTGCCAATGCCTGAAATGATGGGGCGCCCAGGAGTTCCAGGTTTATGGATCTTGGGTAGTAGATAGAATATCCCAGGTCGGGGTTCCAGGGGTGTGTCTGTGCGGATTTGATCTTGTGCTTTTTCAGGAAGTTTCTTGAGCAAATGCTGTAGTTGCTTTTGGTAACTCTCAGTGGGATCATAGGGTAATGGCTTGTAGAAACTCGTGTTGGAGAGCTGCCGAGCAGCCTCCAACACGAGGATTTTTTTGTGTCCTTACAAACCTAAGAGAAAGTGTGTGTGTGTGGCGGGGGGGTGGGGGAATAATTGGGTTTTGCATTACTTTAGTGGTTTTGACATAACTCTGGCAAATTCAGGCTTCAATTTTTGTTGCTTTTAGTTGAGTTACAATTTGATCTAGGATTAAGAGCAAGTCTTTTAGCAGTGAAATAGATCTAACAAACAGGATATGTGACAATTGCAAAGATTATTTATTACAGGGAACTAGGATGAGGTTCCCAGAGACTCAGCCATGCTGTTCCTATTATTTTTAATGAGTTATGTGGCTAAATCCCCTAGTCATTTTTGAAAATCTCTAATTCTATGTGAACCTTGGAATTAGATTTCTGAACTGGGTTTTGTGTCACTAACTGACAGCTTGCAAATCCTATAGGTTTGATGAAATGTACAACATGAGGCACAAAAATGAGTGCCCCATCAGATTCAAACTTGATTTCAAAACCATCCCGGTACCAAATATAAATCTATACCCATTTTTGATCTAGAGCACATTTAAGACTCACTCTGAGTAGATTCAAACATCTTTCAGACAAGAAATCAGAAGGAATGGAAAAATCATGTTATGAATGGGAGAAGAAAATCGTTGTCTATCCGTAAATCAACTTTGATTTAAAGTTAGATGACCAGTAATCTGTGATTCAATAGTAGGCTCAGTTTCTCCAGAATTAATTTTCATATAGCACAAGTTTCTTGCTGCTAAAGTGATCTGTTGAATTCAATAGACATATTCTATTCAGTACATTTGTACCAGAAGATGGAGCTGTAGGGCCTAAATTCAAGATCTCTGTGGTACAATAAAGATAAGTTTCAGTAGTGATCACCTGAGTTTTGTATTCCTCATTGGTGAGATCAGGCAATGCAATCATCCTTGCAGCTCTTTCACATTCTTGTTACCTTGCAGCTTTAAAAAAGAAAATAAAATATAAATAAAGGTTCAGATAAAAAACAAAAGTCAAACAAGGTTATCTTACAGTAAACTTACCCTCGAGTATTCTGTTTACTGAACACAGTGAACAAATACGTAAAGTACATTTAATTCAGTGCAATTTAGAATAACTTTGGGCCCTAGTTCTGCACATAGTAGCTTTACTTCTCATTGGGGCAACTCTCAGACATTAACCTCCCCATGGAACTACTTGTGTGTAAAGTTTCTCATGGGCATAAACATCTTCTACGTTAGGACCTTAATTCTTTGTTGAATTGTGAAAAGTAAAGGACTTGTTCTTGCAAATCTTTCATATGTGGAACATTTCTTGAAACCAAAGGGAGTTACAGGTGAGCTTTTCAAAGGTAGAAATTGCAGTTGGGTCTCTAACTCTCACTGACTTCCAATGAGAGTTAAATACCTAAATGCCATTTCTGCCTTTGAAAATCTCTCCCTATATACATGAAGAACCTGCAGAATTGGATGTAAGGTAAATGGCCCCAGTAGTCTATGTTTTTGCTATGCAACATTCTTTCCTTTAAGTGGGCTATCAGCATGAATTTGTGAACCCCATTTTCAGGACTTTTAAACAAAGTAAATGTGCATATGCATAAACAGACAAGGAATACTTTTTTAATAAAAAAAATGTCCAGTTAATCATTACAAATGCACCAAAAAACCCTTCAGTTTTTGTTTATATTTTTAATTTAAAAATGTATTAAAACAACATTAGGTGCCTTACTTAATCCCACCAAAGAAAGATAAACACAATTAAAATTCCATCCTCTGCCTTGCTGTGCTTATATATTGCAGGGGTCTCCAAATACATACATAATGACTGATCTACTCTGTGTACATGTCACATGCGCTACAATTTTTAGGCACATCAGGCTGTGATAAGAACAGATTCAAAGCCTTAACTCAAAATTTCTTTGCTTTCATGGTTTTAAGTCAAATCTTTAATTAATGTTTGAAAAGCCCTTTGAAGATAAAAAGTACTTTATAGATGCTAAATGTAAAACAACCATATCCTGTCTGTAACAGGGTGGAATGCCTTGCAAGGGCTGGAGGGCCTGGGACTAGCCCGCCCTGATTGCTGAAAGAGGCACACCTGAGAGGGATCAGGTGATTTCCTCTGTAAAGAGCAGCTGGGTGGCCTCAAAAAGAGGGCTGTTCAAGGAGAGTAGAAATTGTTAGGAAT
The DNA here is from genome assembly GCF_965152235.1 of Eretmochelys imbricata. Taxonomy (NCBI): domain Eukaryota; kingdom Metazoa; phylum Chordata; order Testudines; family Cheloniidae; genus Eretmochelys; species Eretmochelys imbricata. Next base: position 40,585,536 of record NC_135575.1, on the reverse strand, counting down.
GAGAAGGCTTTGGCAGAGTCTGGGTATTTGGGATTAAGACTCCAGCTAGAAAGGGCTGGGAGTAGCCTTATAATGTAGGGAGAGACCCTGAGCAAGCGGGAGAAAGCTTACAGGGGTATTTTTGGCCACAGAAGAAGTGTGGAGTCTGTAAGGGTCACTGAAAAAGGGGGAAACATGCAGGGTGTTCCAGAATTACCACCGGCCATGAGGAAGTGCCTAGTTGGTGGCTGACCCTGTCACCCTGCCATTGACTTTCCTGCAGAACTCCATATTGATTTCAATAGGGAGTTCTCCATGCAGTCTAATAGTATTGGACACTGACTTATTGGTAGGTAGCACTAACTATGGCTAAACTACATGAATGCTGTCAATAGCAGTAAGTGTGTGTGTCTCCCTATACTCTTTCTTCCTGTCCTTCCCTTCAGTAAGGATGCAAGTCCTTTCCCTTGCTTGCTATACAACCAATCTACTCCCAATCTGCTCATCCAGCCATTCTGGCTATGGCTTTCCCCTGCTTTCTCTCACATTTGTCTTCTTCCTCCTACACATCCAGTCAGGCCTGTTTCTTCAGGGTATACATGTTCTGACCCTATTTAACCCTCCTACCTTTCTCTCACTCCTCAAGATTGTGCTATTGACCACCCTGGCCCAATGCATCCCTATTTTTTCTCTTCCACCATTCACTGAAGCCCCCAAAGCTTGCGTGCGTGCTCACTCTCTCTTTCTCTTCCCCCTCAGTGCAGTCTCCTTTCTCCTAATACTGCCTGTCCTGCAGAACCATGGGTACTGATAAATTTGGTGGGAAGAAAGCTGAGTTCTACTATTAACACTTTTTAGATAAAATTACCCTTTCTTCTGTCAATAAAGGGTTAACATTAATGGGCTATTTGTGATTAACAGCATAACAAATGCTTAACCCTTACCATATTGACATTTTCCAGGCTGCAAACAAATTAAAGATTTTTATGTTTTCTGTGTTAGCAAGAAGTAAAGGTAAGGGAAAAAAGCAGATTAGCAATAGCAGATGAATGAAAGGAGTATGTAAGGTTTGACATAATCAGGGAAGACTGGTTTTGGCTTGTCCTCTAGGAAATCAACCTGTTTTCAAGTCAGTTGTGTTAGTATGTGACCTGTGTTGGCACAAATGCACAACAATGTTGTGACTGCCCTCTGACAAAAAGTAAAACAGTTTAAAGAGAACAAAATTATCCATGTAATTGCTATGTAATTATTGTAACTACTGACCATGTGCAATCAGTATCAGGTAGTTATGTTAATTATCTGGAATCCAGTTGCTAAATTATGGTATAAAAAACTCTGGGACAAATTCATCACTGTATGACTGCTGTTTCTTAGCAGAGTAACTTAACTAAAATCAATGGCGTTATCCTGGTGTAAAACTGGGGTAATGCCGGGACAAATCAGCATAGCTTCAACTGCATGTCATTCAAAGCAATCTGTAGTAATTCCGTGTTACTGCATTTTTTTTTCTGGAGCATTGTTCTATAACTGTATGTGTCCAGTGAAGGGGCTGAGGAAGGGAAAATACTAGGCACAAGCTCTGTAAGTAATATAGGCAGTGCTAGTTGAGGCTGACTAAGGAAAATGAAATGCACACATCACTCCTCATAAGGCTTTGTGTTCTGATGCTTTCCTTGTTACACTTCGTATCCCAACTACTTCATAGTACATTCCAAGAGCTTTATAACATAAGGGTGCACCAGGCAGAGGGACAAATGTATAAGACGCACGTACATCCATGTCTATTGCATGTCCGCTGAAGATGGGGTGCTCATTGAAATCAATAGGAGTGCCACATGAAGGCCATTATATGGCCTTGGTGACATTAATAGCAACAACAAATTCTATAGACCAATGAATTTGACAGAGGTGAATATTTAGCCTTGGTTCCTGCTAATTTAAAGCCTGATCCTATGGTCCTTTATTACACAGCTCTCACTTAAATCATTGGACTCAGTTCTGACGACTCGAGATGTAACTTGTGTAACTGTGATTAGTATCTGGTCCTGATTGCATGTTCTAGATATGCAAAAACAGCAAGAACAGACCCCTGGGTGTATGCTTATACTTACAGCTGGTTATTTGTCAAAATCACAATGAAAATAATGGAGTGGGGGGAAGTGTAAAAATATTTTCACGTAAAAATAAGTCAAGAAAGCAATATTTGAAGTGTTCTCTTGTCATGGGAAATCGTGAAATATCATTTATTTTACAGTAAAAATTTCTATAAACCATTTAATACTGCTCGTTTAAACTCCACTCATCCTAGGCACTATTGTATAACAAATAACTACACAGAACCACATTTATACAGATTCATAGAGAAGAGTTCACTGAGGCTGTGTGGTAGGGTGACCAGACAGCAAATGTGAAAAATCAGGACAGGAGTGGGGGATAATAGGAGCCTATATAAGAAAAAGACCCAAAAATTGGGACTGTCCCTATAAAATTGGGACATCTGGTCACCCTACCGTGTGGTCACAGAGGTCTGCATATAGCAAGCCAGTTGCTAGTGAATTGCAGAACATCAAGTTGAAAAATTATCTCTAGCATTTTACATTTTATTTTTTTTTAGCCCCACTGTATTCATGTAGCCCAAAAGCTTTGAAAGAACTGCTCTGCACTTCATAACAAGCTTGTATTTTATGAGAACATGCATAGGACTGGTACTAGATAAGAATTAAGTTGTAATTTTCTAGTTTATAACGAGTTGGGTGAACTACATAAGGACATGATATTCCTGGGGCTATTAATCTGAAAACTGAAATAAGACCATAATTAGCTGGATCTCATTATAAACAACAGCTGCATTCACTGTTTTTGCATTATTGTGGTTGAAACTAACAACAACAAAACCAAACAAAAATGCAAAAAGATGGAGTGATAATTTCACAGACAATTATTAATCTGCAAAAGCCCTCAGTGTTTTATCTTGTACACTTTTTGTCAAATGGCTATAACATCCCAGATATTTTCTAATTAGTCTCTTTCAGTCTCCTTCTATCAGTTTTATTTCCCAATACTACACTTAATGCTGACATTTCAAAGCTTGTATTTTTTATGATAAACACTTACATTGCAGAATTAATTTGTCTAAAAAGAGAATGTATATGAATAAAACAGATTAATATTCCTGCCAGTGTTTGGAGTACTGTTCAGAAAGCTCTTTCTCACTCTGTTTTTGTCCTTGAATATGGTTCCTGGAGGACTATTGCATTTCTTTGCTATAGAGGAGAGAAGAGACTTCAATTGTTGCTACACATTACCCACTAAAATGTATTAGAGCTACTGAAACAAGGATACCACCTAAGTATATGAATTGGCAACTTTTTAAAAGGGGGAATTAAGATTGTAGCTAAATCATATGTCTCCTAAATAAAAAAAAAGCAACATAAGAATATTGTACTTAAACCAATAAATAAACAAATATCAAACATTTCAAGTTAACTGCCTTTGTCTTCCACCTCTGTCAAGGTTCCTTCCCCACTCTGAACTCTAGGGTACAGATGAGGGGACCTATATGAAAAACCCCCTAAGCTTATTTTTACCAGCGTAGGTTAAAACTTCCCCAAGGTACAAACTATTTTACCTTTTGTCCCTGGACTTTATTGCTGCCACCAAGCGTCTAACAAAATATAACTGGGAATGAGCCCACTTAGAAACATCTTTTCCCCCCAAATCCCCCCCAAGTCCTACACCCCCTTTCCTGGGGAAGGCTTGATAAAAATCCTCACCAATTTGCATAGGTGAACACAGACCCAAACCCTTGGATCTTAAGAACAAGGAAAAAGCAATCATGTTCTTAAAGGAAGAATTTTAATTGAAGAAAAAGTAAAAGAATCACCTCTGTAAAATCAGGATGGTAAATACCTTACAGGGTAATCAGATTCAAAACACAGGGAATCCCTCTAGGTAAAACCTTAAGTTACAAAAAGACACAAAAACCGGAATATACATTCCATTCAGCACAACTTATTTTATCAGCTATTTAAACAAAACAGAATCTAACGCATATCTAACTAGATTGCTTATTAACCCTTTATAGGAGTTCTGACCTGCAGTCCTTCTCTGGTCCTGGCAAAAGAAAAAAAAACAGAGAGACTGAGAGAACCCTTTGTTTTTCCCCCCCTCCAGCTTTGAAAGTATCTTGTCTCCTCATTGGTCATTTTGGTCAGGTGCCAGCGAGGTTAGCTTCTTAACGCTTTACAGGTGAAAGGGTTTTTCCTCTGGCCAGGAGGGATTTAAAGGTGGTTAGCATTCCCTTTATATTTATGACAACCTCACAATTTAATTAATAGTTTTTTCTCCATTCTGTGCCACACAGTAAAGGAAACAAATGTATGCCTTGATGCAATGGCCACTGAATCTGTTGGGAGTTGGGCCCATAATGTTCAAACCAACTGCATCCTCTAGTTCATAGTGGCATCCAAATGTGTTGGGAAGAAATAATAAAAATCAAGCTTAATTTACAGTCTTTTGTGCTTCTTTCACATAGAAAATTGTAAAAATAGTTTTCCATCATTTTACTTTGCAATTGCTCCTCTTATGAGACAGTTGTTGATATGAGATGTTTATTTTTTTAAATATCTATATTATTAAATGTAACAGTGAGCAATTATGAGAATAAAATTTCTCCTTTTGGTATTGTCAAGGAAACAGCAAGCCCATCAGGTTCGGTCTTTTTTCCAAATTGGCTTTTGGTCACTGCTGTGACTCTCAGTAAGAAACCTACTTTGCAGTATATCATCTTTCTCAGTTCTCGCGTGACTCATTTCAGAATTGTTCAATGGATCTTTCGACATATGATTTTAAATACGTGTGTTTTTGTTTTACGGTAGTGCTTAAAAAGTGTTGTATGTTACACAGGCACTAAGTATAAACCCATAAACCCAGGGAAAAGTATAAATTGCTGTTTGCATTGATTATTTATAGCTAAGTGGGGTCTATGAAGGATGAAAGTCCGTAAAAAGAATACCATTGAGTGTTAAAACAAATGTTTGCCTCAATTTCAATTTGGGATGTGAATGTTAGCTCATAGGTTTCAGAAACATTACGTTATAACTGTGATGCTTCCAGTCTATTGTAAATATTGAAAAAGAAGAGATAAACACTGACTAAAAAGCTTTGGCTAACATGGGCTATATTCTGCCCCAGTAACTGAGGCAACTGAATTATTCCTGATTCCACTTGTATAATTTATCTATTGGTGTAGAAGTTTTATATGGCAGCAGAAAGATTTTTTCTTTTTTTTTTTTTTGAACATAATATAAACCAGCATTTCTTTAGTACAGTGAAGGCATCAAGTGCTCAATTCAGACCTTATGTAGATGGGTGCCACTTAATGTTTGAAAGGAATGGGACTATTGATGGAGTAATGGAACACTCAACGTGAGTCAGGATGGTACACTCAAGCACTCTCTTTTTTTTTTTTTTTGCTGCTTCTATCATTTAAAAAACAAAAGACTATGGTTAAAACTTAACTATGATCACCATTCGTAAGTTATTTCCTATTCTCAGTATAGTGTGAGAGAGACTCTGGGGATCTTATACATTGATGAGGTAGTGAGATCATACCCTCCATAAGATCCCAAGGACATTTCTGTATCGATAGTGATCCCACCTGCACGTATTCTGTTGGGAGGAGATGTTAGTGAGGGATTCCTCTTGGCTGTTCCTGTCCCATTCTTTCCCAGAGCTCTTTCCTCTGTCCTATACTGACTTCAATGGAGCCACACTGATTTGCACCTTGTGAGAATCTGGATCTGTGTTGGAGTCTCTTATCTTTTCTAACTAAAGGCTTGTCTGCACATGGAGTTATTTCTGATTAACTATCCCTGATTCAATCCGTCCGTGGACATTTTTATTCTGGTCTATGCCAGAGTGTGGTTAATGTTGGCAAATAGGGATTTCTAATCTGAACACTGTAAATATATATATTTAGTGTTGTTGGATTTATAGAATAATTTCCTCCTGGACTCTCTTAAGTGCCACATTTCAGTCCAGTGTGAATTTTTACATGCAAGTTCTTATGGAAATAGTAATATCTCAACCATAATGGCATGAACAGTGCTGCTATAATACACAATTAAAATCTGCCTCTAACGTGATATTACAATCCATTACCTCCCTTGAAAGCTACAGTGGACACTTGACACCTAAATTGATATATTAATCCCCACCTTTTGCTAACCTATTGATTAGTAAAGCTAATGTATTTTTTCCACTTTTGTAAACTGCTGATGATGATTTGTAAGCATGCACCTACTTAATGCTTTTCTTGCACTTTGGGCCAGATTTGCAGATCTCTTTGGAAATACTGATTGGGAGGCCAGAGATGGAATAAGATAGATGATGTAAACCTTTCTGATCTTGCAACGTCTGACTAGGAAGACATAAGAATATGATAAGAGCGGAGGCCAAATCATCCACAAAGCAAACTTTGATTATACAAGCCACTTAATGATGAGAGCTTTACTGAAAAACTGAAACTGAATTGGAAAAGTTTGGCACCTGCAATTGCTCTGGATATTCCTGCAAATATCTTGTTCTGTTTGGATAAACTGAGGGCAGAATTATATGAGAGGTGAATAGTAATTTTATTGCTTGAGGTTCAAAAGAAAATTATATATGCCCATTTTCTCTACAGCATGTTTTGGCTTGTATTTGATTCTGATAACGGATAGTGCAGTGGAATCTATAGTTAACAGTCACAATATTAATAAATGTATCCTACATTCAGTTTAAACTGAAAAAGCATACTGGCTAAAATAAGGAAAGTCTGGGTATAAAGTGAAACAAAAAGTTGTCTTTCAATAACGTAAGTCTTTTCTTAACATACTGGTATAAAAACATACTATGTTTCAGAACAGCTTCCTGAAATGGGATTTAACGTTCTTTATTAACTTTATCCATTCACATTACCAATGTGCTACTGGTCCCTGTGAAAATAGAGATACTAATTGGATACTTTCCCTGGCGAGAAGTAGTTTTGTTAAAGGGAATAGTACATCAGCATTGGGGGTTATCTGGTAGGATGCTCCTTGCTGTACCTTAGCTGCTTTGATCACCATTCCAATCGCTTTTCTTTATCCTTACACTTAAATAATATACAAAATACTTATATCTCAAAGAAGATATAATAAAGAATATGAAATGTATTTTATTCTCTTGGCTTTTAATTAAAGCATGGTTAGAGCTCGGGGGTGGGAAACAGGAAAGACTAGTTATTAGAAACAAAGTGCAAGAGCTATAATTTTTGTAATTAAAATTCTTATTAAACACTTTTAGATATTACAACAAAAGATAAAACAGGTCCTCAACAATTAAAAGTTAATAGCAGATGTAGAAGTGCTCTACAGGAATCACTAAAAACATACTATTAAATAAAGCAGTGTTGTCTACAGAGGCACAAGATGTGGCACTTGGAACACTTGTTTTATCTCACAGATTTGTAGATTTCAAGGCCAGAAAAGACCCACCATGATCAACCTATGTGACACAGGCCATAGAACTTCCTCCAAAACCAAAACACCCTAGAGCATGTCTTTTAGAAAAACATCCAATCTTGATTTTAAAAGTGTCATGATCTTAAATCCACCATGTCCTTTGATAAATTGTTACCCTCACTGCTAAAAATATACACCTGGAGAATTTGCTGTGTGACCTTGGACAACTACCTTCTTCCTAAACGGGCATGGGAAGCAACCAATAGCAGTGATAGTCTGATGAAAGGCCCAACCAATAGCAGGGACACTTCATAGCCTTGACATTCAATGCAGCAATGAGGAAAATGAAGATTTAAGCAGTGTGGGATCAAGGAGAAAGAGTATCAGGGGAATTGATAATGGATCTGCAGGGATGGGTGGTTACTGCTGATACTAATGCAGACGATTTTCCCTTTCAGTGGCTCACATAAGGAGAAAAATGATCTTCATGTTTTGCAGGTCATAGTCTAGCCTTGTATGCATGCGTAAAGATACCATAGGCAATAGTGGGACCATATGCATCCAAGCATAGAATCTGGCTTGTCAAGTTTGCAATCATTAACTATCATTAACATTACAGTAGTATCCAATGTCTCTACTGGGGTAGAAGTCCCATCGTGCAGGGTGCTGTACAAAAATAAAATAAGACAGTCTCTTTCTCATCACTGGTACCATTTATTTAATTTTTTGTGTTTCTTTTCTGCTTGGACAATGAAACTTGACTGACTATTCTTATTGTTTGGTTCTTGTGCATTAGCATATTGCTGTGGGTTCATATAGTTTAGTTAGAAAGAACCATTAGATCATCTAGTCTAACATCCTGTGTAACACAGGGCACCAGCCAGCACCCACATGCTAAACAAAACAATGGAAAAGAGACCAAAACTCAAAACATTGCAAGGACATGTGGAGTTGTTAAGCACTGGAATAAATTGCCTAGGGAGGTTGTGGAATCTCCATCACTGGAGATTTTTAAGAGTAGGTTAGACAAACACCTGTCAGGAATTGTCTAGATAATACTTAGTCCTACCATGATTGCAGGAGACTGGACTAGATGATCTCTTTAGATCCCTTCCAGTCCTATGATTCTATGACACGTTCAAATTGGGAGTGGAGGGAGGGGTTAGGAGGAGAACTGCTGCTTTCAATAATATTAAAAAAACATGAAAACACTACATATTAATATATAAGATTTTTATAGAACTCTTATTTCCCCCTACAACTTAAGCTCCAAACTAAATTGGTATTGTCCCTTTTAAGTGAGACCAACTATTGAGGTTAAACTGCAAAGAGTATGCTAGAGTTAAAACCATTTTTTAAAAACCAACCATCAAAGCTCTAATTTTATTTAAATTTTGTTGCAATTTCTCTTCTGACTTGACGCTTGTGTGCCATAGATATTCCTGATGAAAGTTCATGTTTCAGATGATATAGTATCCTTGAGTTCCTGTAAGTTGTCTTGTGAAAAACAAATCCCTGGCTGATTGACTTGTGCAATTTGAGATTCAGCCCTAGTCACTTGGGCTTAGAGCAGAGAATATACTCTGAAAATGCCATGTTATCAATGGATTGTCAAGCTATTTCTGATTTAGCCTTCGGCTCTGACCAGTCTGTCTTGTTTTCTCAGATAGTAATAAAAAGATAAGCCCTCAGATTTAGAAAAACCTTATTTGCATTCAGATGAGGTATTTTTCCAGCGTCTCTTTTTATTTTATCGTATACAAATTATCACAGATTTGATCAAAAGCAGAGAAAAGAAGCAAAAATCCAAAGACAAGTTAACAGGAGAGTTTCTTATTATGATAACTTTGGTAGATAAACTAATGCATACAAAAATGTCTTTCTACTTGCTTAAGTCTACCATGAAGTGTATTAAGTTATTGATCGGGGTATTAGACGTGACACTGAAATGTCAAATAACTTCACAACAAAATGAAATACAGAGTTCCCTCTTTATAAGGCTGCTCTTGAAATATTGAAATAACTCCCTACACCATTACATTCTATTACATTTTATAACAGACCTTTGGTAACACACACATGCACACTCAATAGCATGAAAAACATTTCAGTCATTAGAACAATTTTTAAGAGAAGGAGCACTATGAATATAATATTAATATATGCACATTTTTAAATGGCAACCTTAGTTCCTGCAGTCTTCTCTGGTATGTAACTAATAGGAAACTGCCTTGCAACCTGTATCTTTATACACATATATCACCTACTACTACTAATGTCCTCATATAAATTTAGCATATAGAAGAGGCCAGGTGCTCAGCTGGTATACATCAATATAATTCCATTGGTCTAAGAATGTAGATTTGTGACATTTGTCCATGACAGACATGGTAGGCAATGCAAATATAGGCCCTGATCCTGCAGTCTGATCCTTGCTGAAAGATACTTTTGCTGGTACAAATCAGATTGCCGGATAAAGACCAACATTTGGTAGCTGATGGCAAACAGCTTCCTTCTCCTATATGCTATTGTAGAGGAAATGTACATTTCATGACATTTTCTTCATACGAGTACATTTCAAAAGATAAGTACCTCTTAGGATGACTAAACTCAGAATATTGTTTAAAAATAGCAGGCTTCTAGAATATTCTAAATTGGTATAATTTGAGATTATTTGTATAGAGTCATAATGTGAGTTATAGACACACTTTTATAGCACAAAAGTGTGAGAACAAAAAATGATGGAAATGACTTCCCCAAAAAATAAGAGTAGTCTGCAGCATATTGTGTGGCTGTCAGTGGTTTGCAAAGTATGTCATATACTTTCTTTTTAGCTGCAGCATGTTTCCAAGGCTGAAGAAGGAAGTGTTCAACTCCAAAACTGATTTTATAAAAGATAAGTCTGAGCATAAAAAACCCTGGGGACGTTGATATGAAATTTGAGAGATTTTTATAAGATTCTCTATGCCTCTCAACAAGCTCTAAATGAAGCAAGTATTAAAGAATTACTGATAACATTAATTTACTTATAGTAAATGGGGTGGGGGGGCATAGCAAGAGAATTTGTCACAGCCCCAGTCAGATTCCCTGAATCTGTAAATCCTGCTGAACACCTACCACTACAATATTACCAAAGAATATGTCTATGCCTGCAGACCGATGTCGTCGTCAGCGTAACTGACCAACTGTACCTGACTAAAATGTACAAGAAGATATGAAAGATCACTACCTAACATGACTGATACAATCTCTACTAGATACCATTAACTTGGGTTTGAATAGAGACTAGGAGTGGCTGGGTCATTACACATATTGAATCTATTTCCCTATGTTAAGTATCCTCACACCTTCTTGTCAACTGTCTAAATGGGCCATCTTGATTATCACTGCAAAAGTTTTTTTTTCTCCTGCTCATCTTAATTAATTAGCCTCTTACAGTTTGTATGGCAACTTCCACCTTCTCTGTATATCTATCTATCTATCCTTACTATATGTTCTATTCTATGTATCCGATGAAGTGGGCTGTAGCCCTCGAAAGCTTATGCTCTAATAAATTTGTTAGTCTCTAAGGTGCCACAAGTACTCCTGTTCTTTTTACTAGAGAACTGACATTTTTACATTGAACAGTGCAGGAAGTGGAGCAGAAAGTGGCGACAGAAAAAAACCTGCTACCACAAGGGAATGAGCTCTTGCCAATACACAACATCTACATGAACAGTCAATAGATTCATCTCAGCACAAGAAGTTTCGTGTATGCCAATGGGCTATGTACTGCTGCCAAAGCCAAGGATTCACCCAGATCGAAGCTATGATAACATAAGCATGGGCTGGAGTCTCCGTCTATTACACCAAGAACCAGTTGTGTGCCGCCCAGCCAAAATGCAGGTGAGTTTCTTCCATCTTCAGAATTGTGAGGCAAATAGACAACTCAACACCACCTGGAATTGAAGTATCACTTGTCCATTGCTGGAATCTGCCTATAGTGGAGTGACACTAGCCCACACTCTCTCCCTAAGGCACATATGGAGAAGACGAAAGGCAAAGTTAGGGCCAGGACAACATACTCACAAAGCTTGCAAATTCAAAATGGAGAACCAGCCCAGTAACACTAAAAGCTGCTGCAGATACACATTGCTATTTGATTGCCAAATATACATATCTGGGAAAGATCAGCTCATGCAAAAGACACTGGATCCTGTGCTGAATTACAGAATACAAAGTCTTCTGCTGGGTTAGCATTGATAAGGACCGGAGAGCAGTGGATGTTGGAATTAACCCTCCATTGTGATGCACAGAGTTGGGTCAACTATTATTTCAAGCTCTCTGCAGACTCACAAACATCTCTGCTTTGCTTATATTCAGTTCTTTTTTTCAAGCATTTCTGAACAACTTTGAAAACTAGAAACTTAACTTTTATTTAATGAAAATATAATTTTCTGATATAATCAGATGATTCCAGGAGCTGGAGCCCTAGGGATGTACCCGTAGTGCTTGCGTTAGTCCCTAATGCTTTTTTCTGCAGTCTGCAGTATGCATTGGACTAATATTCAGGACACCTGGATTCTATTACCAGTTCTATCTTTGATTCATGGTGTGATCTAGGGCAAGCCACATTACTATCCGTGCCTCAGTTTCTCTATTGGTAAAATGGGGATAATAAGGACCACTTTTTAAAGTGCTCTGAAAGCTATAGATGAAAAATGCTAATGAAACTCTTTATAGAGGAAAGGAAGATGATGTCTGTCTGTATCTGTACGAGTTTTTTCATGAAGTTGATGGATTTGCACTTCATAGGCTAAATGCAGTGCCTTGCATCGTGACAGGTGTCAGAGTGGTAGCCGTGTTCGTCTGTATCAGCAAAAGGAACGAGGAGTCCTTGTGGCACCTTAGAGACTAACACATTTATTTGAGCATAAGCTTTCATGGGCTAAAACCCACTTCATCGGAGGCATGCCCATGAAAGCTTATGCTCAAATAAATGTGTTAGTCTCTAAGGTGCCACAAGGACTCCTCACTGTTTTTGCTGATACAGACTAACACAGCTACCACTCTGAAATCTTTATAGAGGGTGTTTTCTTTGAAAGTACTTCATCATTTGGCATAACAGACATATGAGACCTAAGCACTTCACAGCAGTCTAAATGGAGTGTCATAGATAAGTTCAGGAGACTAGTCCCATTAATCAGTCCTATGGGCTTTCAAATAAGAGCTCAAAATACATGGACTACTGATCTACACATTATTTTCCTTCTCCCCTGTCACTATATGCCTTTCTGACCCCTCCCTCATGCATCTTTAATGTCACCTAACAACTGGGTTGCTCTGATTTCTTTCCCCTCCCTGATTACTCCAGCTGCTCTGAGGCATTTGATCTCACTTGTCTGCTTTGGTCTTGCCAGTCGTAGTCAGGAATTCTTGTACTGAAAAATAGTCCATCTATTCTAGGATCCCTATTCTATTCCTGGTTCTTCAATGGAAATGAAAGGAAAATCATAATGTACCTAGCCAATTGTGCAATATCATAAACAGGTGATAATTTTTTACTTGATCCTAGCTGGTGATTATCCTATTCCCTGAGGCATGATACTAGCATTAGCTAGAATAAGCAATGTTAACTACATAATACTATTTTTGTTTACAAGGTTTAATGATTTTATAAATCTTATTAAGCTTTTGGCATCTGTCTTACAGGAATGGATTCCATTTTGCTTTAAAATATTTCCTTTTGTTTTAAAATGTCTTGCCTTTTTTTACTTAGTTTTGTGTATGGAATACATCAGTAGGCTTCTTTAAAACAATACCCTTTATCTATCTCCTTTCCGAAAAAAAAAAAGCCTTTTAAATCTTGCCTCCTACTGAAAAACTTCACCATTCTAACCTCAGGACTTTAATTGTTATTGCTGTCTTTCCTAGGACCTTTAATATTTCTGGTTTTTGTCTTTGCAAGTTCCAAAAATGAACACAGTATTCAGTGTGAAGAATAATTCTTTTATATTGACATTTTGTGTTTTGTGACTAGAGGAATCTAAAAATATTTTATAATGAGCTAATTCTACATCTATGTAATTGAATAATTTCATAAAAAGAATAATTTATATTAGGATATGCAGTTACAATTGATCCCTGCACATATCCTTTGGCTTGAAGAACTTGTCTTTCATTCTGTTGACTGAATGACTGTAGTTTTAATTACATGAATCAAATGTAGGGGCTTCTAACATTTCTTCTGAAAGACTGTTCCACAATCTCATCAACCAGTCAATTAAATAATTTTCCATGTATTTTCAGTTTATATTTTCTATTGCTTTGGTTTAACCAATCATTTAACTGGAATCACTCTAATCAATATCTTTCTTTCAAATATTTGCAGGTGATTAGACCTCCATAACTTTGTACTATACTGGTACCTGAAAGCCTGTGATGTCACGTGTGTGTGGCAGTTGGGCCAAGTAGTCTACCATCTGTGCAGTCTCCATCATACAACCAATGGCATTGTTGCATGCAAATTAACTGTAGAGTCAGAATGGTGATTACTTGAGTTACATCTGATATCACAATGGTGTAGGACTTTTGGCATTGCATAGATACAAGGTGAGTCGCATCATACACGCATTTAACTTATGCAAATTCAACTCTACACGCTCAGCAAAGAAAAAAGAAAAATAACAAGATACCTGTAAATAGTGCGGGAGATTCTGCCCACCATTCCACTCAATGAGCATCTGCCCCGAAGTAAGCTTGAGATGGAAGACATGAATCTGCTGTTCCCTCAGTAGGTCTCAGTTCCCACATGCCTCTCATAGTGTGAGCATCTCGCCACGCTCAGTGTGATTCTAGTGTTTAAAGATATGTATTTTTCGTATAACATGGCTCCTAAACGCAAGCCAACTAATTCATCTGGTGCTCAGCTGAAGAAAGAGCGATATGTTTCAACTCTGGAGGAAAAACTCTCTGTGCTGGACTTATTGAGAGATGGTATGTCAGTCTCCAATGTGGCGCATAAATATGGCCACAACAAATCTAGCATCCATGCCATCAAGATTCAAGAGAGAGAAATTAAAGAATTAATTGAGAGCCATAAAGAAACATTAACTAGCGAAAAGTTAGAGGAACTGATAAAATCATCTACAGAAGACGAAGATGATGACGAACAGGAAGAGCCAGCAAGTTGGAATCTTCATAAATTTGCTGAAGTGTTCCAAGCAGCGAAACTCTTGAATGATTTAATTTCTGAATACGATCCCTATATGGAACAAAGCCTCAAAATCACACGTAGTAATACGGACAATTTGAGACCATATCAAGAAATGTTTGAGCGGCTCGAGACAACAGCGACAGTTTCTGATCACCATGTTTTTCAAGGAAAAACAACTAGCAGCAGATGAGCCTACACAATCAACTTCTCAAGCTGAACCAGAGCCAACCACTTCATCTACGACTTGCTCTCCATCACCCAAGCTCTCCGTCTCCTGGATCGACATCAAGCCCTGACAACCCCCTGTAATTACCCCCTAATTAAAAATGCAGTAAAATTATATTTTGCATATGTACTCCATTATATACTGTACATTACTGTATACATTATACATTTATACATATTACTGTGCAGGATTGTATACGCAAAACCATGGATAGTATACTGTACTTTATGGGCTATTTAAGGGATTTTTAAGGGTAATTTTGACTATATGTGATTTTTGCCTTATGCACTGACTTTAGATCCTAACCCTCGCGCAAGATGCAACTCCACTGTACAACTTTAAGTGAAAGAAACAGTACACTACATGGATGCAATTGGTAAAGGCAAAATGGCTGAAAACTTAAAAATTGGATATCAAGCTGCAAATCCCAGTGATGATTGAAACTGATGAGCTTTCAACCATGCTTGTAGCTTTTCCCTTTGCTTTACATTGACTCAACAGGTATTCTAAGCTTCAGAGTGACACACAAAGTGACAAATCCTGGAATCTTATTATACAGATCATTTAGTTAAGTTACACTTATTCAATTATTTTAATCTTTTATGGTAAATCAGTGGCTTTAACCCTGGCTATGCTTGTGCTACTGTGGTTTCAGGGTTGTAGTAGAAACTACAGATTGGCACTGAAGCTGCTCCATGGCATTCCTGTTCCCTGCATGTCTTCCTGCTGTTTGCTTGGTACTGGAGACTAGATTTGCTCCAAAGTTTCAATTGTACAGTTGTGCTTATTAGTGATGTTGGAAAACACAGTTGGAATTTCAGATTCCAAGCTGAATGTATAATGCTGGCAATAAGAAAAAAAATCTTTATACTGATAAATGGTGGTGTTTTACTTGGGCCTGACTGAGAAAAAAAACAAATTCTATAGTGTAATTTTGCAAAGTGTAATTACATGTAGGTTTTGCTGCACTGTTCTGAAGTCCTCTTGAATTGATGATATCTTTCTGGCATGAAGATGCCCCAAGCTATGCCTAGGCACAGTCACATCTGTAGTTTAGACAGTGATTATTCCTGGTCTGTGATATGATGGTTCTGTATATTACACCCAGATAGACTCCCCCACCCTCTGCTGCATCCTGTATGTTCACATTTGTTCCTGTTCTGATACTTTCCCAGATTCAACCCTAAAGGTTCAATGTTTTGGTATTACTTATATTGAAAGCAAGAGCAATCTGTAATTGTGAGTAAAAGACAAGTGGCTAGAGGAACAGAATAATATTGATTAAAGCTTTATTATTTTGGTGGTACTGAGGCTGAGATATACCATATAAAACCAGCTGAAAAAATGTCCAAGCTTCCCAAGAATCTTGGGAAACCTGCCACTATTGTGTCCCTTATATGCCACAGATTTCCAAGGGCCACAGCTGTCTGCAAGAAAGCAGCCAATACAGTCAAGACCAGAGACTAAACACTCAATTGCTTATCCTTGAAACAAAAACATTTCAGAGCTCTTATGCGGATCAAAGATGGTGTTTTCTCATTTCACAAAGCATTAAAAATGTCATGCCTACAGCAAACTTACAGTGCTATGTTATTTGCTTGACACAATAGTTGAAATAGCTTGTCCACCATTTTATGAAGCTGCTCAAAGAGAAGTAATAAAAAACCTGAAATGTCCTTACAGACAAGTCATTGTGTTATAACTTCTTCACAGTAAGGCAAGTAGTGACATAAGCCTTGTGTATACTAGGAGAATATTGAAGTAATTTCTCACAATTGCTATCACCATTCAGATTCATAGGAGCTACGAAAGTGGAAAGGATGACGTTACTGGGCTGCCATCTGCCACCAGCATTTTAAGCTTCATAGCATCAAACCCTGCTCAGAGCAGATCGAATCAAAATAGTGCTTAAAGTTCTGGCAGCCCATCTACCCCAGGATTCCAACTGTTAACACTATGGGAGATAAGTCAGTGATAGTGAGGGATGCTTTTCACTTTGTAGATAAAGCAATAAAGGGAGTACATAATGACATTTTAAATCCGCCCCTAAAACAACATATTGTTATGCAGTTAACTATCTCTTGTAAATCAAAATATGCCATATCTTAGCACGGCTTTCCATTGTCACATTTTAAATTACTGTAAGTTATCTTAAAACCTCAAGATCTTCAGTTTTTGCTTCATCTTGATGACTTTTGACCACTTGTATATAAACTATTTTTATAGATGCCAACAGAAAACTTTACCCTTACTAGGGTCTTCTTCCACTTAGTCCACTAAAGACTATTCAAAATTGCCTCATAGCTGTAATTTTAAAGGTCCATACTTCTCAGACCACCAGGATAACATTCACTATCACTGTAGTATAGTGGATTAGTTACTTTTCACTGAAAAGGAAACACACTCTTACCCTCAATTCTATGGGTATTTTTTGCATTATTGGTGGACAGCTGAAACTTTTCAGGCTATATGCTGTGAAATGCCATTGCTAAAGATGTCTAAAGTCAAAAAGCTCATTTTTGACCCTTGTTTGAAAAATTAATTGGAACAGAAAATAATTCTAATTAAATCAGAAACAGATAACTGGAGAAATATTAGTTTTCCCACTCTTTTAAAATCAGATTTATCAAAGAGATATCTAGGATTCCATCTGGAACTTCCCATGTGCATCTCTTTGCTGCAGGCTGGGTGCATGCAATTTAAAAAAAAATGCAGTTCAACAGGTCTGTTGAAGATATGGTCTTTAAACTTGCCCCTTTGGCTTATATATTGGAGATTTTTTAAATCTCCTCAGTACAGAGGAGATTAATAAAATACTGAATATCTTAGTAGTAGTTTCTACAGGGTAGCACAGCCTATTGGTACCTGCCACATACTTGCCTGGCTTTGAGTCAAATATTTCTAATCATGTCTTCCTTATCTCTCTCACAAAAGTGCACTTCTTAATTTTAATTATTTTACTTCATGTCACAACAAAGAGGAGGTTAAATTGTGGTTTGGGGAGATAGGAACAATGGAAAAGCTTACAAAAACTGGGCAAAATCTGATTTCCGTTATGTTTATTCATCCACATAGTTTAACTGAAGTCTATGCCATTACCCAGATTTATGTCAGTGTCACTGAGATTTGAATCCAGTCAGCAGTGTTGTCAATGATGCTCTGTTAATCACACTTCATTTTACCTTGTGTTCTATGTTTTCAGTCTGAATGACTTCCATTTTAGATTACAGGAAAACAAAACACATAAGAAAAGGAGTACTTGTGGCACCTTAGAGACTAACCAGTTTATTTGAGCATAAGCTTTCGTGAGCTACAGCTCACTTCATCGGATGCATACTGTGGAAACTGCAGAAGACATTATATACACAGAGACCATGAAACAATACCTCCTCCCACCCCACTCTCCTGCTGGTAATAACTTATCTAAAGTGATCACTCTCCTTACAATGTGTATGATAATCAAGGTGGGCCATTTCCAGCACAAATCCAGGTTTTCTCACCCCCCCACCTTTTCCAAAAACCACACACACAAACTCACTCTCCTGCTGGTAATAGCTTATCCAAAGTGACCACTCTACCTACAATGTGCATGATAATAAAGGTGGGCCATTTCCAGCACAAATCCAGGTTTTCTCACCCAACCACCCCCCCCTCCACACACACACACAAACTCACTCTCCTGCTGGTAATAGCTCATCCAAACTGACCACTCTCCTTACAATGTGTATGATAACCAAGGTGGGCCATTTCCAGAATAAATCCAAGTTTAACCAGAACGTCTGGGGGGGGGGGGGGGGTAGGAAAAAACAAGGGGAAATAGGCTACCTTGCATAATGACTTAGCCACTCCCAGTCTCTATTTAAGCCTAAATTAATAGTATCCAATTTGCAAATGAATTCCAATTCAGCAGTCTCTCACTGGAGTCTGGATTTGAAGTTTTTTTGTTGTAAGATAGCGACCTTCATATCTGTAATTGCGTGACCAGAGAGATTGAAGTGTTCTCCGACTGGTTTATGAATGTTATAATTCTTGACATCTGATTTCTGTCCATTTACTCTTTTACGTAGAGACTGTCCAGTTTGCCCAATGTACATGGCAGAGGGGCATTGCTGGCACATGATGGCTTATATCGCATTGGTGGATGTGCAGGTGAACGAGCCTCTGACAGTGTGGCTGATGTGATTAGGCCCTATGATGGTGTCCCCTGAATAGATATGTGGGCACAGTTGGCAACAGGCTTTGTTGCAAGGATAGGTTCCTGGGTTAGTGGTTCTGTTGTGTGGTATGTGGTTGTTGGTGAGTATTTGCCACCAAGGACAGTGGTCAGTTTGGATGAGCTATTACCAGCAGGAGAGTGAGTTTGTGTGTGTATGTGGGGGGGGTGAGAAAACTTGGATTTGTGCTGGAAATGGCCCACCTTGATTATCATGCACATTGTAGAGAGAGTGGTCACTTTGGATGGGCTATTACCAGCAGGAGAGTGAGTTTGTGTGTGTGTGGGGGGGGAGGGGGGCGGAGGGTGAGAAAACCTGGATTTGTGCTGGAAATGGCCCAACTTGATTATCTTACACATTGTAAGGAGAGTGATCACTTTAGATAAGCTATTACCAGCAGGAGAGTGGGGTGGAAGAAGGAGGTATTGTTTCATGGTCTCTGTGTATATAACGTCTTCTGCAGTTTCCACAGTATGCATCCGATGAAGTGAGCTGTAGCTCACGAAAGCTTATGCTCAAATAAATTGGTTAGTCTCTAAAGTGCCACAAGTACTCCTTTTCTTTTTGCAAATACAGACTAACACGGCTGTTACTCTAAAACACATAAGGTCCATGAAACAACATGTTTTTTTTTTCTCAGATCTGTAATAGGCTGCATCCTCTCTGCCTGCCAGAATGGTAACTGTTGTCTTTAGGCAGTAAACTCTTGGAAATGTAAAGATGAAGGATAAAATATTCAAAAGGGGTAATTAAGTGATTTAGGACACTAAGTCCTATAGACTTTCAATGAGAGTTAGGTACCTTTCTCACTTAGGCACTTTTGTACATTTTATCTGCATCTTTAGGCAGCCAAATACTTTGGAAAACTGGCCATAAGTGCCTGTTGGTTTTGAAAAATGGGATTTGGGCTCCTAAGTCTCCTAGGCTCTTTAGAAACCGTTACCCAAATACAATGAAACTTAAGTTAGAAGCTACATGTACCACTAACTTACTCAATTTCTTTTATTCATATTTTTGTATAAACATAACATCAACAATGGGATAGACTGCAGATCAGGTTTAAGTAGAGTAGAGATGTGTAACATTTATATTCAGGCTATTTAGACATGTGAATCAGTGACATCTACCAAGGACAATCTGTTTGTTTGAATGAAAGTCAGGACAGTATGTGTTTCATAATTCACCAGGTAAAAGATAAGAGACAATCCAACCATTGCAAATTATTATTTGACACTGAGAAACCATCAGCTAATTTTAGCAGAGAAGAAATGGGAATGCAAATCAATCAATCATTCACCTCAGAACAAAAGAGAACCTGGTTCAAGCATACGGGTGATGACTTTTTGTCCTGTATTTTTTTCCCCAACAGATTGTTGAATGGAACAAATTGCTATTAATGTTTAAAAATCAATTCTCAGGCTTACCAAAAGGGTTAGAGTTATCAAAGGGGGAGTTCCTGTTTGGTTCATTGAGCAGGGTGAACAACCTTGCCCTTCTTGATGCCATTGTACATACTGTAAAAGTTTTATTGTTTAATCAAGATTCAAGAATATATTCAATTAAACCGTGAAAATTGTTTGGTTGAGGGTACTATTAAATGAACAGTTCTTATACTTACCTAGATATGAGCAAGAAATTGAAAAGTAGAGTTGAGCAAATAATTCACAAGCGATTTAGCTGCTTTTTCTGTTCACAAAATATCCATGAGCAAATAGTGTTTTTTCCCAAATATATTGGCCAATGGTAGAGGTTGACAACTTACATTGATATTTCTCCAGTTATTTGATATTGGCTATTCAAGCGGTGTTAGTTAGTTCTGATTGATTATAAGACCCATGGAATTATTTCTGTTTCCTCATTGGATGTGTATACAAATACTCATGCAAATTTCACACCCTGGTTTGTGGATACTGTTGCATGTGACTTTGTAAGTCACTATTGAAAAATGCTCATGACAATAAATGTTGATCAGAAATGTTCACAATCAGTGAATACAAAGAGGGAATGAGTATGAATGACTTTGAATATTTGGGAGAATATAAATAAAAGCTTTTTTGCAGTGTTCAGCCAGCTAAATGAGGTTTTAGGGCATGAATTTCACATATATGTTGTTAGGTCAGATGCTTCTCTTTCTCTCTTCCTTTTTCTTCCAGCAGTTGCTACTTTTTCACAAGTCTGTTTCCTTTTAAGTGATTTTCTTTTCAGTGAATTCAACACAGTTGGTGACATTGGTCCAGAAGTAAAAAACCTGGAGAAAGCTGGAAAATAGAAAAATCAATTACACTATGCCTAGAATACAAGTTCCCTGAAGTCTCCAGCCTTTAGCTCAAATAGCCTGTTGAAAGTTAATAGGAATCGTTCAGGCATTGGATCAGGCCTAAACTGAGTAGATGCCGAACCTAGCTGGGAGTAGAACCTGTAACTCTTCTCTTCCAGTACTATACTCCAGGCCCCAGAGAATGTATACTTTCTGGGGGAGATTTCCACAGCCATACAGGGCAGGTAGGCACCCAACTTCCATTGAAAGTCTATGGAAGTTGGGCATGAGTCACCCCAATGAACATCCTACAAGTCTTAGCAATAGCCAGAAAATATCTATTATCACCTCTGTTGATTTATATGCCCTATATTGGGCATTATATTGCTCATGACCACTGTTGAGGAAATCATTTTTGGGACAATATACTGTATTTATCTGATGCTGTCTGTTACAGAGGCCATGTAATAAAGTTGTAAGAGTAGAATGAAGGGTTGCAGCTGTTTGTAAATCCAGCCTACTGGATACAATTAAGCAAACATTTGCTTTGTTCATTTGGCAAAACTTACACACTCCCAATTTCACTATACATTATTCATGAGGCAAAAACCCCAGGTGTTTGGCTGGCTAATGGGGATAAATTTATTTTGAATGAAAGCAAATCCAAAGCTGGTTTTTAAAAGCACACTGATGCAATTTAATTTGTTTTGATTAAATACTTTTATTATGTATTTACTTCAAACATTGTTAACCTCACATACTATAATATTATAAACTCTTATCATATAATAAATTTGGGCTGCTGCTGATCTAGAAGTAATAAATAAGTATAAAATATTCACTCTAAATTCCTCAAATAAATTCAGCTGGAAAATTATTTCTCTTGCTTTCTTTCCTTTCCCAGACAATGGAAAATGTTTGTTTATCCAACTTCTGATATGTTTTTTCCCTCCACCATTACTCAAAGTGACCCACACAGTGATACGTGGTCAATGACCCCAGTGCCAGGTGAACTACAGCAGTCTCACAGTGCTACCCATTATTCATCTCAGTGGTAGAACAACTGCAATGACATAGTGACATTTTGCTAAAAGCTCAGATTTCTCTCAGTAGGTGGTTATACAGGTGGAATGGGATTTTTCTGAAAGACCACCACCGTTTCTTGTTCTCCCTCCGAAAGGTCAATTTTTATTTTATTTTATTTATTTTTATTTTGCTGAAAGACAAAGTTAAAAAGTAGGAGGTGTCACAGTTAGTAAAGGACACGCCAAAACTATAAAACAATTAATATTTCTATATGGATGTCTATTTTACAGGTTCTAAGGCAAACTATTTTCTGAAGATAGGACTGTAAGGCTTTTTTGGTGTTTGCAGTGAAAATTCAAATGTCGATGTTCAAGTTCAAGCAGACTAAATACAGACTTTTCCCTCACTCTGTAAAGTCATTTCACTATCAGTTTATATCATTTGACAGTAATGTTACCATTGAGGAACAAGTTTTTAATAATGAATATGAAGATAAAATGTGGGAATAACTTTATTTATGGTTAGGATGGGGGAGCTAACTTGTGGTTTTCTGACCTATTGGGCTTGTGCTGTTTGGGAATATTTCAAAGCACCTCTCAAGTGCTCTGTGCGCTGTTGTCCCTCATGGGCAAAACCCACATGAAGATGGAGATAAGATTGAGAATACATATGAAAAACAAAAGGTTAGATAACATTACAGGGATGTTGTAATTATCCGCAAACCAAGCATAACAAACTCAGGAAATTCAGAATTAAAAGTTACCCTCAAAAGAATTTCAACTCTGATTTGTAGTGATGCCATGCAATCACCTTATGATTATAATTAAGGCATTTTAGTGTTTGCAATCTCAGATTAGATTAAACTGATTTTTTAAATACACAGTAGGTTTTTTTTAAATCTCTTTCTCTCTCTCTCCCCGCTCCCCCCCACCAGGGTGCATGCATTTATGGGGATAGATAGAGTGTGTATGAAAATTAAAAAGGACATAACCAGGAGCTGACTGCTAATTAAGGTCCTTATCCTGGAAAGATTTATTCCACTTGCTTAATTTGTTTTCTTATTTCTAAAATGGGGATAATAATCACTTTGAGATCCTTAAATGAGAAGTGCTATATAAGTACAAAAGAACATTGCCAAAGAGTGAAGGGCAGCTGCATGTATGGCTGGTATGGTACAAAACAAAACAAAATGTTGGGTTGCTGACTGCAGGAAATTAATGAATTCTGTGGGTAAAAATACTGAATATCTAGGAATCTTAAGGGGGGGAAAATGTGGAATCTGAGGGCTTGTCTACACTACCAAGTTTTGTTGACAAAACTTATGTCGACACCCAAAAGTCACCAAAACAAAAATCGCCAAAGGGTGTTCACACTTGCTCCCTCTGTCAACAGATCATGTCCACGCTGGGGACTCCATCCTCAACAGGGTGAGCAATGCACTGTAGGTATGTATCCCACAGTGCAGTGTTGTGGGAAGGAAGAGCTGATCCCTGCACATCTTGGGATTCTCTCTGAGTTCTCCCAAAGCCCCCTCAGCCGCTGCAAGCAGCGTCATGAGTAGCTCTGTGAGCTCTCCCTGCTGAGGAATGGCAAAGCAGCACCGCAGTCTGTCTCCCTCCCCCTGCAGCAGCAGTCCACCTGCTGCTGTGTTCCTAGTGCATGGTAGAACAGGAGCATTCCAATGATTTGCTCTTTGTTTGCTCCCCAAAGGGAGCAGCACACAGATACTTCCTGGAGCTTTGAAAGGGGAGGGGCACATGCCTGCAGGGCAGCAGAGATCAAGACACTGAGCAGAGCAATCAGGGCAAGCATTGTGGGATATTGGCAGAAACCAGTTCTGTGGACAAAACAATCAGCAATGTCGACACTGGCTCTTTGCTGACAATAAAGGGATGGGAAAAGACAAGTGTCTCTCCTAGGGGTAGAAATTTTTTGTCACCAAAACTGGGCATTTTTTGCAACAAAGATCCCATTGTAGTGTGTACGCTCTTGCTGTTTTGTCGCCTAAAGGCAGTTTTTGGCGACAAAACTTGGTAGTGTAGACAAGCCTGAGTCTATGTGCCCTGAGTGTAATGTCCAGAGCAGTTCACATCTCTCAGAGCTATTGTTTCAGAGAGTTTGCAGATTCAGCCAGGAATCAGTACATTGGTTCTCCTTCAGCTTATCTTTTCAAAGTTCTTTGCAATTATGCAGGTTAGATACATATTATTTTAAATAAAAAAAGCTGGCCCTATGGGATAAAATTCACAGAAAACATGCTCCCCTGATTTTAAGGAAAGATGAAGTATCACTGCTTGGAGTAGTATTGGGACACAAAGGGCTGGTTCTGAAGTCAATGGAAGTCCTTCCATTCATTTCAGTGAGCTCTGAAGCATGCCTTAAGTCCTTTCCAGACTATGCACTAATTGGTTATGATGCACAAGAAGGAATGGACCTATCTTGTCTTTCAGATCCCAGTTAGAAAAAATAATTTTTGCCAGGCAACTGAGCTTTCTGAATGGAAAACATTAAGAGACCAATCAAACGGCTTTATTATTTATTTAGTATTTGCAAAGTCAATTAACGTTATTTAATAGTGTTGGAGGGTTGCCGGGAGGAGAACCATTGCATTTAAGATGAGGTGTTCAGTTTCAAGTCATTTGAAATAATTTGACTTTGATAGGGTTTAAATAGAAAAATCCCATAGGATGCTAACATCATAATAATACCAAACCATAACTTATTTCAGATTCATAGTTTGTTTTTCTATAGCCAGAAAAGTGGAAAAAATAAAACTTACATTGCAGGAAAGACAGAAAAATATTTTTAATCTGACCTGTTAGAACATTGTTTGATTTAATTTATTTGACAACAAAAGATATTACTTCACCCACCTTGTGTTTCTAACAACAAATATGGCAGTGGAAAGCCTGCTTAGGGTAACAGTGTCATTTCTGTTACGATAATCTTTTGCAGTTCATTCTCATCATCTGCTCTATGTCAATGCTTAACGTGATATGGGTAAAAGGTCTGGCCAAAAACAGAGACCTCTGAGGAAGGTCTGGAGATGAGTGGTTTCTGGTGGGTAAGTAATATAACTGTATAGAAACAAGCTGTTCAAGATCTAACCTTTCGCTGCAAATGAATGAAGTTATTTTGTTGGATTATGTCAGATCTGTGTTTTCTGTGAGACCAATTAAAACCCTGAATAGTGAGTGGTATAAAGGTGCAATATGCACTACACATCATACAGGAAATATTAGAATAGGAGGTTCACAGGGACAGTTATTAAAACTAAAATGATAAACACAAATACTTTGTTTCCTAGTGGTATTTTGAATGTAGATTAATTTATTTTAATGTTCTTCACAATCGATTAATTTCTTCTAATGTGTTTCCCACAACTGATTAAAAATAATAAAGAACACTTAAAACAGTTTGTTTATGCTGCCATCCCTCAAAGGTTCATCCCCAAAGATTCAGTATTCTGATACTTGTCATACTTAAGCCAGGTATCTATTTTTAATATGTATTAGGATTAATGACAATTGAACACACAGTACAGAATTATCTTCATTGATTGAAGTTCTATTGTTTTGATATTGCTGAGGCATCCCATACAGAAACTGCAGCCTTAACTAGACATTTTTATAACAGAATCCCTTCCTAATTTGCCCCCTACGTGTGACAGAAAGAACCAGTGTAGATTTCAAGATTAGAAACACGCAACATACGATTGCTTAGCCTTGAAATAACATTTCAGAACTCTTAGGTGGACTGATGTTGCCATTCTGTTATGTCACAATGTCCATTAAAAAAATCATGCTGGGACCAAATGCACAATGCTATGTTACTTGGCTGACATAGTTCTTTAGAATAGTTTTTCCACCATTTTATGAAGCTACCCACAGAACACTAATAAAGGAGCTGAAAAACTCCTTAAAGGCAAATTATTGTGTTAACCTCATTTCGGTCTGTGGTGAGTCAATGGTCATATAACTGATTATAAATAATGCTGAAAACAGAATATTACCCTATTTTTGCAGCTGGATATCTATACTATCAACTATGGCGTGAAGGAAACAGTCTTTTATATCAATTTGCCAGATATTAAACTATTGCAAGCCAACTGAAATCCTCATCTGAGATATATATATTTGATGTTTATTATGACTATTACAATAATAACTAACTGCTGCATATAAACTGCAGAACAGCTACTAGACAGTCACCTGAATTCTACCTTGACAAAATTTTTTTCCGTTTAGTCCTGTAAAGGTGTGTGGTGGTGGTTTGTTTGTTTGTTTTTTGAAATGTTCTCACACTAGCAGGATAACTCTCATTATCAAAGAAATTTCATGGAACAGCTGTTTTCTACTCAAGACAAGACTATCTCTACCTTCATTTTCCATGGGTGTTTTATGTATTACTGGCTGACAGGTCGACCTTTTCAGGTTACCTGCTGTGAAGTTGCTACTAGGGACAGCTGAAATGGAGGGGAGATAAAAGGTTATTTTGTAGCTCTTACTTTAAAAAAGGGATTGGAAGATGAAGACGTTCTAATTAGACTAGACTACTTTACAGAATTGTGCATTATTAGATACCTGAAATGAAGAAGACATTATTTCCCCTCCTTTTTTACCTAGGGGGACAGTTAGTGACAAATTTTAAAAGAGGCTTCTGAAATGAGCTATAGAGTTCACTCCTGCTTTCTGTAAGTAGTTTTCAACATTGCAAAAATGGCATTTAAAAAAAATCTGTTTGAAAATATTCTCTTAAACCTAAAACTGCAATACCAAGGTTTGTTATATGGCTCTCTTCCCACCCCCAGTATTTTTTTCTAACAATGGGATTCTGGTTACCATTTCCCAGCCAACTACTTCAGACATAATTTAAAATTTAGTTAGGGTTTTCTTCTTTTATCTTTCAAATCATAGATATGCTTTCAGATCTGGCATCTATCTATATTAATAATTGCCCAATAAATTTGCAGCTGTTGATTTTGAAATCAGCCAGATGTACTGTGAAGGGATGTGCATTTTTATCAGGTCACCAGGCATATTCCTCACTGGAAGACAAATAAGATGAGGGGGAAAGTCTGAAGTCCCATTATGGGAAGACCTCTTTGGGAGATCCTAGGGGGACATAGCTGTTGATGGTATCAGTTTTTTCCTGCATGTTCTCTGGGATTTAAAAGTTTGTGATCATCCAAATGAACCTCAAGAAGGACTAACTGAAGTAAATGAAACAAACCAACCCTCCGATTTAAGTGAACGCAGTGGTTCTCAACTTATTTATAATTGTGGGCCACATTTCTGTCCCACAATGTCTTACCTGGGCAGTGGCAGCTGGGATCCAGACCCCTGTCACATAGGGCCGGCGGGCTGCCCGGCCACCCTGGACCTCCACTTCAGGGTTGCCTGGGACCTTGCGGCACCAGGCGGCTGCCCCAGACCTTGTGGGGCCAGGCAGCTGCCCTGGATCTCTGCCAGGCAGCTGCCCCAGAACTCACGTTAAGAATAGATCCAAATCTTCTCAACTTGGCAGATCTACTCTGTAATGACTGTCAAATAACTCCAACTTGGGATATCTAAAAATTGTTAATTATCTTTGTCATCTTTCTTTACAATCAGGCCCATTATTTTCTTCTAAATAATAAGTGGATTCAGTGTATTATCTCTCTTCAACAGGAACTGCATACATTTCATAAAATTTCATTTGAATCTTTATGACAGGCCTGAGCAACCTATGAAATTGTCTAGCTATCGAAGGCATTCACAACCTTCAAAAAATAATCAAGCAATCCATATGCATCCGCTTGTCAGCAATGCCTGCATGTTGGGAGTGAAAGAGAAAGGGTGGGTCCTCCGTGTCCTATAAAGCTCTTATGCTCCATAAGTGGGAGGCTTCTACATGTCCTGAAGCTGAACTGCCATAGTTCTTATAAACCCTGCTCCTTTCACTTTAACTTGTGGAATGCATGTCACTGAGGTGAGTGTACCGAGGGTTGTTGATAGTCATGCTAGAAGTCTTCCCTGATCCTTACACAGTACTTACATCACTACATGAGTTGCATTCAAAATGTTAGAGCTTTTGTGCCTAAAATTAGATACCTACATCCTGGAAATGAAGCCTCGGGGCTGATGGCTGGTGCCTTATCCTAGGCATAAAATCTCCAGAACAAAATCTCCACATCCCTTTCCACCTCTGACACACCACCTGATTCGGCTGAACAATATCCACCTGTAAATGCTCATGCTTCAAACCATACACTTCTTTGCCCTCATGTCCTGCCCTGACACCAAGTGGCAGGACCTGTTGCCACCTGTGGAGTGTGAGGAACCCCACTGGGCCAGTCTGTACTCTGCTCTGGTTCCACGGCCTGTCAGGATTGTTAGTTGGTGGCTCATCTATGGAGCTGAAAGCATGGGAGTGTACTTGGCATGGTTCACAAACTCCCCTGACACTGGTCCCTTCTGTTATGAGAGAGACCCTGGCTCACGTTTATGTAGAGTGTGTCAGGTTGAAGCCTCTCTTCCAGC
Organism: Eretmochelys imbricata; assembly: GCF_965152235.1. Lineage (NCBI taxonomy): Eukaryota > Metazoa > Chordata > Testudines > Cheloniidae > Eretmochelys > Eretmochelys imbricata. The sequence continues at coordinate 40,556,631 of NC_135575.1, read as the reverse complement.
TCCTTCAGAAACTCTTACTGAGGTTCTGGCTGCTCTTTTTCCTGCACCTCCTAATTTATTCACAGTCCACCCATGGCCCCACCAAGTCTCAAGACCTCCTTATCATTCTCCTCCTGGCGCTGGCAAAGATGGTCATCTACCATTCCAAGAGGAGGAAGCTGGATGGGGTGTTTGTGGGTCTTTTTGACTCTGGAGCCTATTTCCGTGTCCTCATCCAATCATGTCTCTGGGCAGAGTACTTATGGGCAATGTCCAATGACTTTGAGGAGCAGTGGGCGTGGATATGCGTTCTCTGCTCTGCATCCCCCCTCTGGTTCCTGATATTTAACCTTTGACCTCACCCCTGGTCCTGTTTTCCACTTTGTTGTGCCATGTACTTGCCTGTGGCCTGGGCCTACTGGTTCCTCCCCCTTTAGTTAAGGGGGAGCCTTTAGTTTTGGGACAGGCGTAAACCCAGCTGTCCCAGTACCTGCAAAGAGTATCCCTTTCCATCAGCATGGCCTCATGCTAAGGCTGTAAAGGAGGGCACAGAGCTGACATATGAGAATGTGCCCCCCCTCACATCTAAAAATCTTCAACTGTCTTTTAATGGTAGTTTGACAACCTCTTTGAACCAGGCTGTATTGAAAGCCAGGATATGTCCTTCTTTTTGTGCAGTTTTCATTTTATTCTCTACTTTTCTCTCTCTTTTTTTTTTTTTTGGGCTATTTCAATTTTATTCTGCAAGATTTCCCATCCTCCTCTATGCATGTCTTATGCAATTTATGTGCCTTTCCTGTTCTTTTATTCCTTTTTACGTTGCTTAGTTCATCCACATTAGCTTTCTTCTACTTTGTGTTTTTTGTTCCTTAACTCTTGGGCATTTTTCTTTGAACATTTTTCATTTCCCCTCTGTGTCCTTCCCATTACCTTTAACCCACTTTATTCAATCTGACACTTCTCACTTTCATCCAGAATTCAATCTGTTGAAATTCAGTGTTCACTTTTCTCCTTTCATTCTCAATTTAGTCATGATTGCAGTACACCTTTCCAGTTCTAAACATGTCAGCTCTGTTTGTCAGCAGGCAGGTGAGAATCAGCCTTTCCTATTTATTGCAACTTGGTTGGTTTTATACATTGTGGGCCAAATCCTACCCTTGGAATATGCACAACCCACACTGTGTTCAATGGGAGTTTCACGGATATCTGTGGAAGGAATATGGTGCTACGAAAGGAAGCAGTCCTGGGTCATAGTCACAAAACTAACACACAATATATTTTTGGACCAAGTTTACAGAGGTGCCACAATCATATTACATTTGTGCTCACAATTTTGCATGCATCACTAAGATGTTTGTGTGTTTTATTACTAGTGAAGATGCAAAAGACAAAAAGAACAAGATCCCTAACTTAGTTTTCCATGCAGACAACTTGAAAAACTCCTCTTTACTTAAATTTACTGAAGAAATTTTAAGCTGAGGAAATTGATATGGAAATCATTGAGCTATCACACACTGAGCTACCACTCCACAATGACATTTTTACAGTTACTTTTCAAAGTAAAACCCCATGTTATTATTGATTGCTCTCATTTGTTTCTCTCCAGTCTTTATTGATACTTTGTAAAGCTTTTTTTTTTAAGAAACTTTTTTAAAAGTTGTATAAGGTGATCTTTCACATTCTTCTTTTTCTCCTGTTTCTCTATCCAAAAAGGAGCAATGGGTCTAAGAGGAAAATGCAATTGAAAAATGTGTAATTAATTTATTTACAAATAAGGAAGAGAACCAAGAGAACGTTTGTTCCTTGGTCATTATAATCCTTCATGTGCCCACCATTATCTTTTGCTGTTAAGAAGCTTATACAACCAGCTGAAAATAATAATTTAATTCTAAATCTGGAGCTAACTCCCTACTAAATACTCATTGGGTCAGAAAGAGAGAGAGAGATGGATTCAAATCCCTCCTCTGAATGAGACAAAGAGAAGATTGGAATCCACATCTCATATCTCCCAAATGAGTACTTTAATCAGGCTATAGAATCACTCACACTCTCTCTTTTTGAACCAATGTCTTTTTATACAAAGTGGAATAGCTTGAACAGGAAAGCTTGAGAGAGAATTGCCTATAGCCTGGTGGTTAGGACACGCACCTATCAGGGGAAGCCCTGAGTTCAAGTCCTGATCCAATGCATATTTGAGTATTTATACAATGTGGAACAGCTTCAACAGGAGAGACTGAGAGTTAGTGACCCCACACTAGCCTATACCCTTGTGGTTAGGAGGCTCACTGAGGAGGGTGAAGGTCTAAGGTCAAGTATCTGCTCCAGACTGGAGACCACATTGCAGGCAAGTGTCCCAACAACTGAGCCCAAGGTTCTAAAGGATAAATGTGCACATGCAGTTTTCTGAAGTTGCCTCTGAAAAATCTTTTTCTTAGATAAAACTAAATGGGTCAAATCCATGAATAGCTTTGGGTTGACTGAATCTGTTTTTCAGAAAATGATGTATTCATCCAAAAAATTCACCCAGCTGATTACAAACGTATCAGCCTAATATCTAAGACCTACTCATATGTTTAACTTTACATGGGTAGTCTAGTTGACGTCATTGGGATTATTCATATATGACAAGAAAAATGTATAAATGTCTTTTCACACTTAGCAAGATTTCAGCTTTAGTGAAGAAGACAGACCACTGCTGTTTTAAGATATAGATCTAGTTTTTAGATTTCCATACATTCCATACATGGTGTTTTCGGACATACTCAAAGTAGCTAAGGATAATGAGAGTTTTTCATTATGACAATGGTGAGTCTCAGGATTTCTTGACATCCCATTTACACAAAATAAAGTTCTTTTATCTAGAAGAAGAAAATAAGAAAGCAGTACAGAATTCAGTCATTCCTATATGACTGATAGTCATTATTATTATTATTTATTAATCTGGAAACCACTAGTGATCAAAAAGTTTTACATTTTTAACTATTGAAAGGAAATTGTATCTCATATATTTGGCCTTTATTTGTAACTATATATTATAACTAAATATATATATATATATATATTACTTCTGTGATTGGGAACTAACTAATATCTATTACTATTTCTTTCTAAGATTAACGAGGGGATATAAATGGGTGGCTAGGGACTAACAATAGAGGGTTATTAAATCCTGATGGTCCTCTGTTCAAAAAGAAACATTATGAAACAAAAGACTGGCTCCTAACCAAGTAGACTGCTTTGTCAGGGGAGAGTCTCCTGTTGGTTAGTGTCTGATCACCTGAGGAAGCTGATCAGGAGTCACTTAACAGTGGACATTGGAAGGTTATAAAAGAGCAGGAGCTGTGCTATTCTGTGTCTTTGGCCATTTTCACTAATGCATGTTGAGGAGAGCTGCTGCAGGAGCCTGCGGAGGTGGAGGGACCCTCTCTGCTTGTTCACAGAGGAATTCCCAAGGAAAGAGTAAGCTACAGCAAAGTGCATTGCATTTAGGGTGTTTGTTTTCTAAATGATGTGTGCTTTCTTGTATTCTCTCTCTTAACTGAAGAGTAACAGTGTTTTAGAGTCCTGTTCAAAGTCTGTCTGTGTCTCTGTTGGCTTTTGCTGTTGAGTGTCCCTCAAAAGGTGAAATGTAAATGAGAAAGCTCACACTTTTGGTAGGATTCTGTAGAATGTGCAAGATCTACTGGGGGAGAAGGCACTAGTGTCAGGTCCTAGGCAATTAGATCAGAGGGTCCCTCCCACTAAAAGAGCGGTCAAATATAAAGTCTGTCTTTAGAGTAAAAAGAAAAGGAGTTGGCACATTGTGGCACCTTAGATACTAACAAATTTATTTGAGCATAAGCTTTCGTGAGCTACAGCTCACTTTATCGGATGCGAATACAGACTAACACGGCTGCTACTCTGACACCTGTCTTTAGAGTGTGTGCCTGAACCCAGAGCAAGTGCCTAAATGCTACCTACGCGGACCAACCCAAGGGCATGTGGGATTCAGCATTTGGATCCCTATCAGCAGTCTGGTGAGTGTCCAGCATGGAGAGCTCAGTCAGATCTGTGACACAAGTTACATCTTTTTAAACCTTGTTTTATGTAATAACATAATCTGTGTATTCTGCAAACTTGTATATTAAAAAATAAATTAAAAACACAATGGGATCAGATCCTCTAATGAGCTCTGAGGCAGTTTTGTGATTGGAGCCTACTTGAGCTGTTTGAAATTTTGTAGCCCACTTGAGCTGGCTTCTTTGATTGTTCAGAGGATCTCCTTTAATTTCTGCTCTTTCTCCCCTGCCCTGCCCCCCACTACTTCGTTATTCCTTATGCTAATTTTTTTCTGGCTATATCAAACCAACTCACTGAATGTATATTTATTTAAACATTAGAGCAGGGGTTCTCAAATTTCATTCCACCATGACCCCCTTCTGACAACAAAAATTACTACATGACCCCAGGAGGGAGGACCAAAGCCTGCGCCTGCCCAAACCCCACTGCCTCAGGCAGGGGGGCCAAAGCTCATGCCCAAAGGCTTCAGCCCTGAGCGGGAGGCCTGTAACCTGAGCCTCGCTGCCCAGGGCTGAAGCTCTTGGGCTTCAGCTTCGACCCTGGAGGTGGAGCTTGGGCTTCAGACCCCGGCCCAACAAGTTTAAGCCAGCCTTGGTGACCCCATTAAAACGGGGTAATTACCCACTTTGGGGTCTCGACCCACAGTTTGAGAACCTCTGCATTAGAGCCATCATCAAGGAACACGTCTATATAAGTTGTCTAAAAAAATACATTCTGATTTAAATATAGACCTATTTTCATACTTATACTTGTGGTGTGCAGGGTTTGAAGGACTATCACATTCATGGTGTTCTGCATCCCTATGTTCCTTCATAACCGGAATCTTCATTGAATGAGGCAACCTGAACTACAGTAATTAAAGCTCTCCAGGGGAAGCTTGGACCCCAGTGAAATTTCTCCTTTGAGCTCAAGGGAGTTGAGGGACAAAAGCTGTATCCTATTGAGAACTTAATTATTTAAGGCAGCTGTACTTCATTTGTAATCAAGGTGTATACAAGGGAAGTCACAAAGTTGGGCAGAGAGGGGAAGAAAAGCTGAAGGAAAATTTCTTAGAGCTAGAGAAAGTAACATGGAAGTCAAACCTTTGTTCCCTGTGTTTAAGTTTTAAGATTATTTGATTAGTTGCTCTACAGAATATTGATAGCTTTAGGGTTCAGCTCTGGCAACTATATTTTCTGGGTGTTGCAATCTAATCAATAGATGAAAAAGCCTTTTGGGGAGTATCAGGGGCTGATGTAAATTGTGGAGCCTACAATACCCTTCTTCCATCCATTCACTTTTTTTTTAAACAAGTGATCTTTCTGGATTTATTAAAACACAACCCATCACAGAATTTAGCTTCTAAAATATTTGGTTCTCTTCTAATTCTTGAATGGTTTTTGCATGATTAGAAGAAAGTTTTCAAAGTGTGGAAATGCTATATAAGAAGTGTGGGTTTTTTAAATTAGGGATCTAAGTAATATTTCATACAATATTTCCCTCTCTGCAATGAGATATTTGATTTACTGTCTAGACTAACATCACTAGATATCTGACACCCCTCTAACAAAGATTTTGTTTTCAAAGAGAAGCAACTTTCATATAATCATTCCATAAAATTAATTTTAACTGATGCTACTTCTCATTGGCAATAGATTAATTTAAATAGTTAAATTTGTATGACAAAATATGTATGTTTTATTATACAGTACCAGTTAAGAACATTAACACAGAAAGCTTTGTTTTACTGTATGATTCTTCAAAAGAAGAAACAACAAAATCTTCATTTTTTTCAGATTTTCATTTTGGTAGCTTTCCTAAGCCAACCAAATTATTCGCTTTACCTCCCCCTGAGCTGCACCTGTATTAATAGTAAGGAAATGGCCTTTCAGACCAGCCACATGATTTTCACTGCAAGAGTATGCACAGGGGATTAGTCAAGCTGTGAGAGTAACCCTTTGCAGAACATTACCGAATGTAAGCCTTCTGTAAACGAATGGAGAATATTTTTATATGACTGAGGTCTGTAAAAGAGAAAAGCACATCAACATTGAAGTGAGGACAGCTTTCTTTTGTTGTGTAGTCTGGGCAGGAATTAAAAAAAAAATGGCAACCTCGAGCTATTTCAGAAACACTTCTGTGTTATTGGCTGAGTAAAGTGAGGCTTAAAATTCAATTGAGCATCAGGAAGAAATTCCTCAACACATACACACAGGCAGCCCATATACAACTGATTACCGTTTTCACATCATGAAGACTTTGTTTTGCCTTTCTTTGAAGTACTGGAAGAGGCAAGATATCCTACTATATCACCAATTTTCTGACAGGATTTACTATACACTATCTTCCAGCAAGCATAGCTAACAGAGATTTTAAATAGCTATAGGTGGCGGAGGGAGAGGGGTGTTGTTTCAGGTAAATGATTTGCTCTAGGAAGACAGATGCAGTATGTAGAGCCAAGTATGCTAAACATTGTGCCTGATGTAAATCATTGTTGCAAGACAGAAAGAGGGGATAGAAAGTCAGAAACAGCCATCTTTATTATGGAATTTAGAGCGTGTCTGTGTCTGACATTGAGCAATCAGGGAAAGGCTATTGATATCTGATAAAAGTAATATGTTCTCACAGCAAGGCAACTAGAGGAGAAAAGACCAGAGTAGGAGACAGCTGGAGCTCTAGGGTGCTTCTGAAAACATGAGTGAAGTCTTGCTCTAAAAAAAGGAAAATAAAGGGCAGAAAAACATCCAGACACTTTCCACCTGGTGGAAAAGCACATTCTTGAATATCAGCCTGACCACATAGTTACCAACAAAAGGAAAATGGAGAGGTGGGACAGATTGGTGTTGTAGCTGATGAGGTTTCTTAGGAAAGAGGACCTAGGGCTTAAACAGATGGCCAGAAACAGGAGTTTGGGAGGATAATTATGTCTGAAATCTCCATGTTGTTCTAGAAATTAGGAGACTATCTGTTTTAGTGTGGCTTTAATTTCTACAAATACAATGAGGGATTATGATATGGTAAAAGATGAAGATGGGTTATTAGAAATAGCAGCCATGAGTGATGCAAAAAGCAGCTTCACTGTTTTAAGCCTAGTCCATATGTTTGTGATCTGTTTAAATAAACTGAATCTGTGATAACAAGAATCCCATATAAATACACAGAGATGTATTTTTTACAAGGAACATAAATGTGTTGTTCAGTACTGAAGGATTCAAAGAACAGAAGAAGTCCCAGAGTTCCAAAGTGTGGAGTTTGATTCAAACAACACTTAAACAGAAAACATGTAATGGTTACATTAATTTAAGATAAAATATCGGCTGGGATGATGCTAAGAGTATGCACACAGATATGGGAATCAAGGTATCATATCAATGTGAGAACTGAATGGGATAGGTTCTGTCCTCAGAGTTCATACAAACTGTAACATTCAGCCACATTGGCAGATAGACATGCCAATTTAATAGGCGCTCATGTTGAAACACTTCTGCTTGGGAACCCTTTGCTTGTGCTGGAGGGGGTTATATTTTGCCAGTCTGAATTTGCATGCTGTCTGCTACCATTTGTTAGAATGCTATCTCACTTTTACAATCCATCTGGTTTCCCATTTTCTAACTATAGCTTGCTCCTTTGCTTTCATATGGGGAATTCTTGGAGTAGTAAAAGTAACACTGTAGCTGATGTCCTGTGTGTTTGTTTTTTTTTAAACCTTTTTTTTTTTTTTTTTTTTGGTGGCTCCAACCTTTTCAGTGACATTTTTGGTAATACTGTGATCCTTCTTGAGAAAAAAATTATAATAAAAATGAGGTTTAACTTTTGTATGAATTTGATAGTTCTCAAATGAATGAACTCATGGTACACTATTTCCTGTTCTTATTGTAACTGAATCTGAAATATATTATCTTTGTACAGCTTAAAAATCTCTTACCATGCGGGCAGGTATTTTTGTGTTAGGTAGTTTAAGTATCTGATCACTTGACTCTGTACAAGTGATGGGAGAACATCAAATATACAGAGGTTTGGCTCACATCAGGGAAACATTTTAGGCGTGCAAAACTTGGCTGCAAAATCTGCAAGAAAATGTATTTTACAAAATATCTTTTACTTCCTGATTTTGGGAAGGGTAGATACAATTATAACAGCCTTACAACACTTTCTTGAATAGATTTTCAAAACCTGGGTAGGTGCTTAAATTTAGGCTCCTACGTCCATAAATTTGTGACCTGATTTTAAAAAGTGATGCCTGACTAGCAACTTTCAATGGTGTCAATAGGAGCTGTTGGGTCCTCCAACACTCTTGAAAATGTAGGTGCCTAAATGTAGATTTAGGAGCTTCACTTTAGGTACCCTTTTTTGAAAACTGTGGTTTCTGCTGCTAGTCCTGTTTCAAACCAGGAAATGAAAAAATGAAAACTAACAGAGGAAATAATTTATTTTTATGAAACTCGGTAGGTTTAGTCTAGAACTAGTGATAACTCTTTACTGTTTATAAAGGCTGCAAGCAGTTCTAGTAGTTAAATGTTAGTTTCATTCCAACTTCCAGGAGATTGGGAGGATTCCAGGGCCTTAGGAACTTTGTGAATTAATGTACCTATGTAGCAATTGGTGAGGGCCAAGGCACAAAAGGTTCTGAATTGATAAGCATCCAAATGACATAAAACACTGTTAGGGCTAAATGTGATTATCTGAGCCTTCTTAGACTGGAAAATAATTTGGAAATCTCATACGAACAGTATTTTAATATAGCTTCCTCCTCAGTGAGCATTTTTTTAAAAATAAATGAAAAAAATTATAGCAAGATTGTCACAGGAGTTTTATAAACTTAGTAAGTGATCCTTGCATTAACCTGCCATGCATATATTTACTTCCTCACTTTTAAAGCAAGTTTTATATTTCATTCTTATAATTCTTCATTAAATTTCCATCATAAAGAGGCAAAAACTACTATGAAAATAAGTACCTAGAATGCTAATATATATATATATATATATATTTGACAAATGATGAGAGAGTATTTTGGAGTCCTTAAAAGTCGATCAGTAAAAGCCTTAAAAGTTAACTGCTAGCTTAAAATGTTTTACCATAATGAAATAGTGCCAAACATAAGAAGAGGAAAAATACAGTAACAGACATAATATAACAGTCTGTGAGGATGGAAAACAGGACATTAGACAGTGAACAAGGCAGTCTATCGGGGCGAAAAGGACCAGCAGAAACTTCAGAACATCTTTACTAGTGCTTTTGGAGAACAGCACTTTGCAATACTTGTATAATCAAGAGAGAAGTATTTCCGAAGCTCACAATTGTGAGGACAACTGCAGTATGCATCTCTGTGGGGTCAAATATTGTTATATGAATTATTACTTCATATTTAATCAATATATTTAGTCACAGGAAGTGTTACACATATGAGTTTCAATTTATTGAATTCCATGGGAGTTTTGCATGCTTCTAAAAGAATGGGTCACAACCTTCGAAGTGCAGAGGGAGATAAAGTGATTCTGGCAATAATTGCTGTGTAATTATTTAAAAGCAGACAAGGAATTCACAAGACCTTCATATAATGAAACTAGTGCACACAACCCCTCAGTCAAGAAGAATGAGATAAGTTCAGCCATGTCTCCGCAATATTAGAGATGCAAATTCATCTTCCCCTTTTCCTCCTCCAAATCTCTCTTTCTTAGCACCCACTGTGATCCTCTTACCAGTTTCTGGAAAGTGGATTTACCTCTTAATGTTTATGAACTTTCTTCAAGGCAAAGCAAACTTGTGTCAGAGACAAGAAAGCAGGTGAGAAGAAGTGGCTTAGTCTTTGCATTTAGTACCAAGCTTTTCTTTTTTTTCCCTTTGAGTAAAATACTTAAATACAGAGTAGAAGAACAAAATAAAAAAAGTTGTGTATATTCACAAATATTTACCAAACCCTTCAAGCTCTAAGTAGAAGTTTGAATCTTAACTTATCCAAATTTTGTTAGTCTCACAGAAGCAGCTTGAAGCCCGTTGCTGTTGCATTCCACTATAGCTGCTTTCACTTGGAACAATTTAGAAACATCTGATATTCATTTTGACCAGGCAACTTGAACATCCCTCAAACAGCAGTAGGCTCTTTGCTGGAAATGGCCTAACCTGAAGATTACTTTAGATAAGCTATTACCGGCAGGACAGTGGGGTGGGAGGAGGTATTGTTTCATATTCTCTGTGTATATATAAAGTCTGCTGCAGTTTCCACGGTATGCATCTGATGAAGTGAGCTGTAGCTCACGAAAGCTCATGCTCAAATAAATTGGTTAGTCTCTAAGGTGCCACAAGTACTCCTTTTCTTTTTGCGAATACAGACTAACACGGCTGTTACTCTGAAACCTGTCACTAATTGTGTGAAACTGTGAATTTTCTAGAAAGGATTAAGCAAGAAATTTGTGTGGCACAATAAAAAGCAAGACCTGAGAGAAGTTATTATATTTTAAGGAGTGCAAACTCAGGAAAATCAAAACCAAGATGAGGCTACAAAGACTGTGCTCCTGCTATAGAGGAAGAAGATGCTCAAAACAAAAGGAACTCTTATTACCAAAGCAGGAACAAACACTAAACATGAGAGAAACTGTGCAGGAAATCTATCCCTATTTTAATTTAATTGAATGAGAATGTTTATTTGAAGTCAGTTAGAGAAGGATTTTTTTTGTTACTGTGACTAAAGAGCAGTGAACTGGATCTAATAAAATAGGTCCTCAAATATCACACACAACTCCAACTCAAGCCTGAAGCTTTCTGAAGTTTGAAAAGTTCAGAAAACTTAAAATTCACAAAATTCACAGGCTTTTTCTTTTTCTTTTTTCTTTTTTTTGGTTGGTGTAAACTTCAGTGAGGATCAGAAGCAGAAATGCAAAACTACCATTACTGCAGCATTTCTGATCAGGCTCAAACAAGGGAGTATAATCCCACAACAAACTATCCTAATAAGAATTTACAGCCTGTTTTTCAGACCAAACTGGTGTGGCTGACCTTTCAAATTTCCAAATGCTCTTCTGAAATGAACTGAATTTTTTAAAGTGCAGTCATGTCCAATTCTGCTTTCTGAGTAACTTATGAAGATGGTGAGAGGCCGCTCAGAGGAAGCGATAATACATGTTAATACTAGCATGTGTACAATAGAATCCTAATCATATATACTTTTAATTTTTAAAAAAATTCTTAATCCAAAATACATTTGTATCTCAGGCTGCCAGTAGCTTATACATTGCACAATTTTTTCCCCCAAGGTTTGTTTTTAGGAAGGGCTGAAGTGTTCCTCAAAGTCTCTGTGAAATCCAGTTTCTACTCTGCGGCAGGGATCAGTTTCTTGTTTGTATAGAGCTTAGCATAATATGGTTGGGTCTCCTAGGTGCTAGGACAATACAAACAATATTATTGATAAATGGTACACAGCATAAAAGCAAAGCCTTAACTGTTTTACTAATATCTGAATTCACAGACAAAACCTACCCTTAATTCTGGCTTTTGGACAGATTCCTGACAATGGAACCAGTAGGGTTCCACTGTGTAACAAAAGACATTGCTTTGAGGGAGACTGCACAAGGGATACACAACTCATGAGTGGCCTTATGGTGGGGGGTGGAGGGATGGTCCCTGCATGACAGTGTACAGAGAAGTTTGCAGGTGGAGCAGTTGTAGATGTCAGGAGAGATCAGTTGATCTGTTGCTGAACAGATCCTGTGGACCCTCAAACACACAGAGAGAGGGCATTCTGAATTTATAGAGGCTACTCCTCAGAAGAGTGTGTCTGCTATAATCTTGGGGGGAGAGGGAAGGGTGTTTCTGCAACCTCTTTCTGATTAATTCAGTTGCATCACAGAAGATTTGCTTGGGGCAGTATTACTGCAAGCAACTAAAACAGGAGACAGAGTTTTCTTTTATTTTGTATTACACTGGGATGTTTTCTGACCCTTGAGGTTATTGAAGATCCCAGAGAACAATCTGAAAGATTAGGGGTGATGATGCACTGTGGTAGATGAATTTAAATTTGGATAATTACAATATGCACTTCTACCATAAAATTTGCTTTTGAATTAGATATTTTATTCCTTTCTTGGTCCTAAATTTCTGTTTAGTGTTGCTGTGTGCTGTTTAAACAGTTGCTACATTTCACATGATAGGCTATATGTCAGTGGTGGATGAAGTGATTTCTATAGATTTATGTCTAGTTTACAAAGCTAGTTTAAGATCTTGTCTAGGAAAGTCTCAATCTTGGCAGAGAGAATCAGACACTGAACTGCACTCTTAGTTCCAAAGGTGATTCCTCCAGAATAAGGTATGTTGATGGGTTCGGGTGAATTAGAGACGCTTATATAATCAGCAAGATAGCATCTTCTATACATAAAGAGGATTTCACAAACCAGGATTCCATTGCTGCCAATCTAGTACATCTCACACGTACATTCACTCTAAAAATAGACATAGTAAAAGCAGTCAATCCTAATTATTGTCACGTCAATAAATTTGTAATTTCTCCTCTTTTCTTATGCATTTAAGAGATCATAATTGTAAATCACCTCTAGGATTACACTTTTATATATGTTGTAAAGTTAGATCAATGGTATGTGTTAAAGCTATAATTTAAATAGTAATTTGGACACAAGATCAAATAGGACAAAATATTTTGTGCCAATACCTACTTCATATCTACTATTAGAAACGGCAACACTATTGAATCCTATTCTACATTTGGATGTCAGGAGCATTATTCAATATTAGATTTCAGTAATATCTTGTAATCAAATGGAATCTCATTTCTATTCAATTCATCTGTACAGTTAATTTAGAGGATAGATGGCTACTGCGGCATTATTATTTGTGAAGCTGACTTAAACAACTTGTTATATTGTTTAATGCCAGATAAGCTTATGTGTGTTTTTTCATATTCTGTTTTGGGACTCTTGTGATCCCAATTTGTCCAAATTCTTGTCTCAGAACTCATACTCCCACCAGCTTCTTTATCTTAACAAAATTCTGTAACTCTCCCTGACCTGTAAATAATTTGTAAACCCAGCCACATTTCTGAGCCAGGGGAAGAGGATGGGTAGGGCAGGGCAGTAGGAAGGAGAGTTGTCTCCTGGTTTGCAGATTCATCACAATGATTATGATTTGCATCTACTCAGTGGTGACTGACACAGCTCAGTTATCATACTCACATTGAACTGTTTGTGAAGAATCAACAGGCCAAGTATAATTTGAGGTTCAAGAAAATTATAAACTGCTGATTGATCATCTGTGAAGGGGAAAAAAGCTAAATTCACTGACTATTTTTGCTCAGAGCTACTCATCTAGAGTTTCATCACCAAACTCTTTATTTTGTATCTCTGGTCTTGGCTATCTTAATGTTTGAATCCATAAGCCCTCCCTAATGCTGCCAGTCTGCAATCATATTACACTTTTTATGTGTTAGCCCTGGTAGGTGACTAACTTTTTCAACCTTCAGGAAGGAAAGATGATACCGTAAAAGCACAGCAGTTGGGTTTTGTTCCCATCTCTCTTGAAGAGTTAGGTCTGTGATGTTGGACAAGTCTCTTACATTCTCTGTGTCTCCATTTATCTGTTAAATAGGATCACTAGAGCTGACTGGAAAATTTTTGACAAGATGTTCTAATGAAAAAAACCTCTTTCCCAAGACATTCTTCATTTGTAAACTTTCACTTTTTAAAAAATTAAGTATTCATCACTGCAAAGTTATGAGGCTAACTATATTATGTTGGTAATACATTTATTTGTAGAATCTTGGATGGGAAGTTACTATAGAAATGGGGCACTTATGTTCAGGATGGCTTTTAGCAACATACATTATGAAGAGTTAATTCTAACCTGTAAAACATTGCACTACCCTGTGACAATTGTGCAGATTGCACTCAATAAATATGGAAGCAATCTGATGTCCACAACTGTCAGTTACTCAGATTTTCAGAATTGCATTTGTGTAAATATATGTGCATTTGTTTGCCTAACAGGGTCCTGTAATTACTTTGATTTCACACAGCCATGCCAATGCATGCACAAATGACTTGTTTGGCTTCTAACCTGTCAATTTATGCATGAAATCACCACAACTACACCTGCCATTGTAAGTACTTGCAAGTGCATGTTAAGCATACAAATCCACATGTAATTCTGAAAACCTTAGCAATTTTGTCAGCTCCTTCAAAATTTTGCTTTTGCAGGTTATAATTTGTAAAACTTGCGTGAAAGCCTGGTAAAGGGGCTGTTACAATCTATTTGTGTGTTTTATGTTGTGAAGGAAAATTTGGTATTTCTCTGTAATAAAATTCTCCAGCACAAGGGCATTTTCTCTCTGTCAGAGTTACATGATCTAATTTAAGTCAGTCCCCAAACACAGCAGCATTCATTCTCATAACGCTGGTTTTTTCTGTACTCCACCGATAGGTTGTGAACCTCGTGGAAACACTGAGGCTTTGCAGATCTTCCTGTAACAAAAGCACAACACTTCATCATGCCAGAAAAATTGCAGCAGAAAAACACTATGACTCATTCTTTCATCTCCCCCCAGGATAGGAAAATCTTTAAAAGCTAGCATTCCACTTCCTAATGCGGACCAAAACAACCCAGTCTCATCACAGCTGTGCATGTTTTCTTTATCAAAGTTCCATAGAAGACCAGACAAAACCTCTATTTTTCCATGCCTGGCATGCACCAAGGTCAGCATCTGCTTTCTCACCATGAACTCTCTTAAACTCAATGTTTCTTTTGATTTTCAAGTGGCTAAACCATGCTCTAATTGTAGTTTAACCCTTGCTGCTACTCCACTCAATAGATTTGGAGAATTCATTAAAGGAGATCTGGGCCCATATTTTCCCCATTTCCCTTTTCTATGTAGGTATTGATTCATTAGCCGGGCATCCAGTTTCCTGGTCTGTGAGTGCTGACTGAGTGATTTTAAAAGGAGCAGCTAGCCCCCTTTAGATAGCTTATGGCATTATTTCAATAGCCTAAATGAACCACAAAGTATTTGCCTGTTGCCCAAGCTCCATGTACATCTTTTAAAAAAAACAACACAGCACAGATTTTGGAATCATGAGATGCATGGCACAGCTGGCTCTGAATAATATTTAATTACCTTAATGTGATATATGCTGTTTTAAATGACCAGTGTTTATTCTTATAACTGAACACATATGTAATGGCTGTTGATGTTAAGAAAATGACCCACGCAGATGATTGGCGTATTATTTTATCTATTTATTTGTATTACATTGAATAGAAATCAGTAGCAGTCCATGAACACCACTGTCCCTAAAAAGTTACTTCATCTAAAAAGGCTGATTTAATTTTTTTTTTTGTGCTCATCTTCTAAGAATCCCCTTATGGTTCCTTATTTTAAAAGAAACTGTAAATTTATACCTGATTACAGTGTTTTCCCTTTGTATTTTGTCTCTCCCTGCCCATCTTTTGCCAAGTTCCACTCCAGGTCTCAATCCAAGAACCCAAGATAAAACTCAACACACTAAATTGGTTAGAGGCCTCTGACCCCATATGTACTGAAATGAAATTTCAACCTGTAAGGCGTGGGGGTGGGGGGAGGGGGAATGTTAAGTATGGAATAAGTTCGTGTGGTCCTACATTCTTGATCATGGACCTTGAATTCCCCTGGCACTTCTATAAGTTTACCAAATAGCATATGGTCTTACTGAAACCAAAAATTTCATCCAGCCTTACCTGGGTGAAAGGAACTATGTTCCAAAATGCCTAGATCTGTGAATGATACTGAGAATGTCCCACACCCAGTCCCCACACCCAGTCCCCACAACAGTGGCCCATTTTAATTCTCCATTACAAGTCCAGATAATGAATATTGTCAGCCTAGTATTCCAACCCACTGCAGGGTGCCCAGCAACCGAGCTGCAATTAACTTCACAAAGCATTCACACTGGCATTACTAATCTCTGGGCCACACAGTGCTTTTTCCTGTATGATCCCAGTTTATTACTAGCAGAATTCCATCTCTGAAAAGGGCTACAGGGATTGCACAGAAAGAAACCCCTACCCCTACCTAGAGCCAATCTTTCAAGGAGGGAGAACTCCCATCCAACCGCAAAGTTCCACTCAGTTCCAACTCCAAACATGGCAGTTTTAGCATGAGGTGGACAGCTGTGTCCTAGCCTGAGCCAAAAAGTTAGTCCCTAGCCCATATTAACCATTGTACTGAGGCCCTGCAAAGGCATCGGTTAAAAATGGCTTGAGGGTGAGGAAAAATACTGTCTAACTGGCTGCCTGTACAGCTCCAAATTGCTGCCATCCTGGGCAGCTGGCATTCAATATACCTATACTTACTTGCCCCAGGGTCCTTCTATACTATTCAGAGGCTTTCCTACTTACACCAAGTTTGCATGATAGCTGGCCTACTGCCAAATAAGAGCATGAGGAATTTATGGAAAAACTCAAGTGGAGGTGACTCCACCCAAGGTCCTTTGGTCCTCATCCCTGTGCTTCAGAAGCTCAAGATGCCACTCAGGGAGGTGGGCTTAGAGAGGTGCTGGAAAATGCCTTTCCCTCCCATTTACTGAAAGGGGAACCTTCTCTTAACTTATTTTCTTAAAATCTATAAAATCTACACAAAAATGAAACAGAAGTACTATCTGAACTTAAGAAAAGAAAAATCTAAACTTAAGACAAGGCTGAATGAAATAGAAATCTTGGGTTGTACAAAGCAAGGAACTGTCAGAGTAGAGCAGACACATAAAACATTTCCTAATGCTGAAGGAAAGAAAAAATCACTGATTTTTTTTTATGTATTAGAGTCCCAAAGAAGAAAAAAACCTAACTCTCTTGAGGAAAACAAGAGGTCAAAGATTGCCCTGAGATGCTTTTAGCAGGAACTCTCTCAAGGCAGAGTACCATGCAATTTTCATTATTTATTTATCATTGTTGAAGGGTTTTGGTTCCATAATACCTGTCCACAATGCATTTGAAGGTTACTGGAAAGTCTTTTCTCCTTTGAACAAAATGGCTATTCACTAGACTACATGAAACATTAAAAGCATAAAGCACAGAAGTGGGATAGCTTTTGGTCTGCTTTACAATCCTGTGCAGCCATCCTTCCCATGAAATATGCAGGAAATTTATATGAATAAGGTTTTGATATGGTCAGACGAAGACAAATGCTCAACCTAACTTAAGATGAACATTTACAACTACCTTTTGTAAATTCAGAAAGTGGTCTGAGGGCATCTTTATTGGGATGAGAGGATGTCACTATGTGAACAATTAGAATTTTGGCTGTAGTCATAGGTGCTGGAAATAGTGGTGCTGGGGGGTGCCGCTGCACCCCCTGGCTTGAAGTGGTTTCCATCATATACAGGATTTACCATTTGGTTCAATGGCTCTCAGCACCCAACTATATAAATTGTACCAGCAGACCTGGATGTAGTACCATGAAACAAATGTGAGCAGTAAGGATGTGTATCCTGCTCTCAGGGAGGATTTGGAGATCAGTTATTTAGTATGAGCCTGATCCAAAACTGACTGAGGTCAGTAGGCGACTTTCCATCTACTTCAGTGGGCTTTGGGTGAGAATCTGTTATTCAGAGGCCTGGGGGTAGCTACTAGGTTCAAAACAACTACTAGGAGTATCATGCCACACTTAGTTGTGAGGGGTTTCTCCCCTTCACTGGAGGCTAAGGGCTGGGTTAACAAGAATCTTCTCTGGTTTGCATCCAGGAAGCTTGGGGTCAGTATTGTATGGTCTACTCTCTTCCCTACAAGAAAGCACAGTGAAGATAGCAGCAGACTATACTTCCCCAAACCAAATACAGGGGCCATCGGTTCTTCTCTTCCCTGCATGTTAGGGAGGTGCTGGAGAGCTTCATTCCCCTCCTTGTATGTCAGAGGAATGGGAGGAGCTACTAGATTCATAGATATTTAGGTCAGAAGGAACCTTCAATACCTGTAGCCCAGTCATGACTAGTATTCCACCCGGAGGGCCTCCTGCTGCTCCGGCCACCGTCGGGGGTGGGAGGAAAGCCCTGGGGGGCCAGTAGCTGCTTTGGCAGCCCCGGGATCGCTGCCAGGAGCCTGTGAGATCTAGCTGCTCCCGCTGCCCCCGGGACTGCTGCTCAGGTGGTTCCTGGGGCCAGTCCCATCAGCCACAGGCTAGGGCTCCAGAGCAGTGTCTGGTGTGGCTGGCTGTAGGACCACCTGAGCGGCTGGCTGGAGAGCCACTCCAGGAGCTGCCAGTATGGCTGTCCCCAGGGCTGCCTGGGCTGTCTCCTGGGGTCAGCCACACCGGCCGCTGCGGAAGTCACGGAGGTCACAGAAAGTCACAGAATCAGTGACTTCCATGACCTTCATGACAGACACGGAGCCTTAATCATTATCCATGTATTGAGCTATTGTGTGAAGAGTTGATGAACAGTTCTGTCCTGATGTTTGAATGAGGCCATCTTATGATTTGTATAGGGGAGTAGTTGGAAAAACTTATAATACGTTCCAAGAAATAACTGTTAAGAGTAACTTAATAAATACATATTTTTCTTTGATTTCCCCCTTTCTCACACAACTGTAATGACATGGTACATATCATTTCCAGTAAGAAAGCTCTTTAAAGTTGGACAGATAGGAATGTTTATCTATTAGAGTGCACTTTCAGCTTTGTTTTCATTTAAATATCACCAATCAGCCACAAAGTTCCAAAAGCTCTTTACAAACTCGATGCATGTAGCACCACTGAAATGCAGCCATCTCTGGGGTACTGGGTAGCACAGCACACAGCTGAAGTGGTGGTGAAGGGGTGAAATTGGCTACGGGTGGTCACTTTTGCAATCTCTTGATTCCAGCCTGGCTGTGTACCAAGTTATGCCCCTAGAGAAACTTTAGAGAAACTTTAGGACTATTCTGCATTACCCTAGATGACAATGCTTCCAAGGGCAGCTGGGGATTGAGGCACACTGAAATTGTGACCAAACCCCCTTTCCGTTGGCCATATTACATCCCCTTACATCAGCTGTGAAGAGAAGGGGGCATCGAAGGAGGGATTACCTATTTCTGTACCACTGAGGTCTCTCTCTCCATAGGGGAAATCCTCTCATTGATGTCTTTGCCAGCAGTGCAGTGCAAATCAGACTACTGACAGCTCAGGATTTGGATTCTGCATTTTTAAGAAACGTGTTATGGGATCTTTAATACACATACCTATAGAACCTTGGATTCTGAAGTCTGATCTTAAAGACAAAAAGACCAAATGAAGTGTTAGAATTTTGCAGAAATCAGACAGAAGCCAAATGTATCGGAATCTGAAAGTGATACATTAACACAATTAGTGGTAGCAATTTTATGTTTAAAACATAGAATCTATGTTTTAAAACATAAAAGGTTTAAAAAGAATCTCAACAGAAAGAGTAAATCAGTTTTTGCAGTTTTTTAAATGGTAAATTAAATATAAGGGAAATAATACTGTATGGGCAAAAACTGATTCTTCTGAGAAATACTTCATGGCCTGGTCCCGTCTTCATTTTTATGACTGGTTCAGCTGTATCCATCGCTGATATGTTGTCAAGCAACAAATAAATTCTGTATTACCGTTAAAGCTATAATATAGCGCTTATAGTACTACAATGCCCCTTAACAGCAGGTTCAGTGTTGACTCAAAGGAAAGAATGCCACCTGCTGAAGCAAAATTATGGATAGTTCACTTTCTATACAGCTCTTCCTAAAGAAAATCCACAAAAGATTTATGGTTAGCATTAATTCTTCATCTCCTCTAGGAAGTAAAAACAAACAGGTGTTGCAAAATGTTCAGCTTTTCTGAGGGAAAACTGTAATGTGATGGGTTTGATGGGGAAAAATGTTGAAAAGATTAGAATCTAGAACACTGTTAACCTGTCTTGACACCACTGGAAGGTGATTCTGAATTTATTTCCTACTACTATGGAAAAATGATGAAGAATTTCTTGTCCTACAGTCAGTTTTGTTAAGTAAAAAAAGTGTTCATTCATAAATAAGTTTGCTTGAGGGATGGTTATAACTATTTTGTAGGAAGTGGTGATCAAAAGGACAGTGAAAAGTTGTGAAACTGACAAAAGTAAATTTCTGTCCATGTTGAAAGGTGGAGCCTCACTTGTATTTGTTCCCAACAAGAAATATGAAATAACTACAATATGTTGTGACATATTGTTTCTTCTAAGATGCACATACAGCTGTCTTTGAACTCCTTGTTCAATGGCATACTAACATCAGAATAATCAGACTAGCCACTACTGCATGAGTTCAAGATCTTAGTAGAAGAGCTAGTTGGGAATTTTTCAATTAAACTTTTTAAATGGGAAATGCAGATTTATCAAAATGTATACCTTGATGCATTTCTTGACTTCAATTTTTTTCAAAATGTTTTCAAAATAGTCAGTGCTTCACTTCAGCATTCAAAATTTCTGTTTTTCAAACTGATCTTCTTTTTCCTAATTTAAGCTAATTATAATGTTAAAAAAATTACCATGGTCATCATCCATCCATCCATCGGTTATGGATTCTCATTTCACAAAAACCTGAGAATTTGACTGGAAATTGTCCCTATTCAAATAGGGACAATCTCAAATTCTGCCTACTGTAGCTGCTGAACAATAGAAAAGACCTGAGATGGGAAGGAATCTCATGCTGCCCCCGCCACAAGAGAGCCCAGCACAGAAATCCAAGCCAGGAAGTGACTCTTCCTTCCTTCCTTTGTTCCTTCCCTTTCCATTTAAAGTATGTTTTAAAATATAGAAGCATGGAATACGAATGAAAACCCCATATTGTTAAAATAAACAAGGCTTTACCAGATCCTTCTGGAAGGACAGTCTATCGCCTATGATTTGGAGAAAATAGGATTAGTGTTGGTAGCCTCAAATCTGAAACATCTGCAAAGTCCATGTACAATAGCTAGCTGATTTCCCAGGTCAGTGCCTTACCTTAGGGCATTTTGACAGAACTTGAAAATTACTATCAGAACTTTTGGAATAATCACGCATTCTCAATGAAACATGCTAAAGAAGAGTAGAAAGGCTGTATTTATCTAAGAAGGAATCAGATGACTGTTTGAAGCTTGGATTACTAAAGGCTCATTAGATTGAATTTAAAAAAAAGGGTTTTAAAATGTATTAACATCCACATTTCCCTCAGGGCCCTTCACCCCAATCTCAAGTATCATCTGACATTTATTTATTTATTTATTTATTTATTTATTGCTTGCTCGCCTCCCTGTTTCCATTTCAAATTTAATTTGGGCCAAAACTGTTCCATGTTCCATTTCTGATGACAGATAGAAAATCCACATGAAATATTAGATTAAGTTCAAGGCTAGGAGGCAGGGTGTTCTAAGATGGACTGGCCAGAAAACAAGTATTGTGCCCTGCAAAAAATTGAAATTTCAGATTTTTTTTTCAATTTGCAGCAGAATGCAACTGAGATTTTGAAATTTTCTAGAAAAAAAAAATGAGTGAGACTATACCCCAGAAGTTAGGGCACTCACCTAGCACGTGAAGGGCCTCATCTGATGGATTTGGGTTCAATCAAGGTTTAGAACCTACATCCCAGATGAATGTCCTAATCTGAAGGACATTGGATATTCTGGGGTGAGTTGCTCTGTCCAGAAATTCCATCCTGGATCTATGAACATTTCTCAGTGAAAGTTCAATTGAATCTGATACATTTCCGTGAATAGTTTTTGTTTGTTTTGTTTTGTGTTGACAATTCTCAATTTTCTGACAAAAGACTTTTTGTGGAAAATTTCCTGACTAGTTCTAAATCTGTTCATAACTCTGCTATTAACTGGCCCTAATATTGTGCTTATATAATACTTTACAGATATTAAGTATGTTGAAGTAGGCAAGCATTATTACTTTACAGATGGGGAAAACAAAGACTGAGAGATTGAGACTTGACCAAGGTGACAAGACTTTCAGAAACAGGATTACAACAGTCCTGGTCTGTTGACTGCTAGGCTTATGCCTAAACCAACAGATCATGGTTCTTTTCATCAACGCGTCACAATCTTTCTGAATTTCAGTTTCCTAATCTGGATTATATTTATATGCAACCTCCTTCTGGCTCTTGATATCTTAAGCTCTGTATACTTTCTCATCTTGGATATGGTAAATATTTCCCCATTTTACAAATAAAAAGATGCAGGTTCAGAAAAAAAAATTAGTACTCTTATCCAGTAGATTAGCTATAGGGATTGGAGTCAAAACATTCTTTAGTTAAAGTTGGGGAAGACATTTATTGATGGTGGCATTGGGACTGGGGTAAGAGCAGGTGAGTTTCTAAGTGGTGATAAACAGGCCTACACATTTACACTAATTGTAAACTCAACTCTAAAAAATGAAAGTTCATAGTTTCATAATAAGCTGTAATAACAAATATTGATTGGAAAAGATGCAAAAGACAGAATTAGTCCAAACAAAAGGTCCAGTGTAACTCAAGGACTGTTAAGATCGTGTCTGGTAAACAAGAATAATGTGGGATCAGAACTAGTGAACCAAAAATGGTGTTGGAAATTAGGCCTAATTGATGGGCAAAATAATGAAGGGATGGGCTATTCCTCAAAAAGAGACTTTGAGAGGAAAATTGGTGGATGGACAGAGGCTACTGCAATGCCAGCTTACTGGAAGACTAAAAAAAGGGCAGGAGTGACCTTCACCATCATGGCTGCCACCATTGTCTCCTGGGACTCTTGGCTCTTCTTCATCCTAATCCTGTGAGATGTCCTGACCAAACTGAGCAGCAGAGGGGGAGCCAGATGATCTCACCACCTCTACCAGAGCCAGCTGAAAACAAACACCTGGGATGTTCTTTCCCTTAACTAATGTGTTCTTTTCCTTACCCATTTTATTTCTTCTCTTTCCTATACCTCTTTTTCCTTCTATCTAATAAGTCTGGCCTAGCTGGCCAAGAATGCATATTTTGCAACACTACCACAAGTCTGTGACCAGAAATGCAGCTAAATGCCATACCCTAAATAGCCTGATGCTGATACAAGTTTACCAAGTCTCAGACTGGCTAATAAGACCACGTGTTGTGCCTGTGTTTCTTTCCCCAGGAGTGAGGATGCAAGCGAAATTCCACATCAGAGACAGAAGCTGCATTTTCTCTCTCTATTATTCTTTTCTTTCCCTTTTTGAGTGTTCATCTTGATTTGCGTCTTAGAAACGGGATTGGACTTTAATAGCAGAAGCAGCAGCAGCAGCTCCAGCCTATCTAACTTCCTCTTTTCCACAAAAGGACAGTTATTACTGTCTTTAATACAGTCTATTAGACTGTCAAACAAAGTGTGTGTGGGGAGGGGGGGGCAGGGGAGAGCTTCCTCCTGAAAGCTGTCTCCAGCTAAAGGGAACAAGGGATGTTATTAAAATAAAAGCTTTATTTAATGCTTTACAGTTCAAATGCTTTAACTATTTTCCCTTCTTTTCTGTATCTTTTAAAAAAAAGATTAAAAGGATGTTTAGAGGGTATGTTTGCCATGGTACTAAGTAGGCTGATCTATCTGTATACCAAACCATGTTTAAAACGGTTTAATGTTGGACAGTAAATGGTTTATGTTAACATTTTTCACTTTTTGGATCCATATATCCCATCTAAATTAATACAACAGCATAAACATCTTCCCTGTGGTGTTTTTGCTAAAACTTTTGTCGTAAATTATCTCAGGGTAAGGTGGTGGTTGTTGTTGTTTTTAAGTATCGGTTTTCATATGCTTTTAATATTTAAATTGTATATTTAAATTGTAACTTTCAAAAGTTATAACCACTACAACTTGGTTATAGAAAAAAATATTCCACTTGGAAAGGTCAATAGCCAGGAGCTAAGAGGAACTGAATTCCCAAATGCATTTGAATGAGAATGTTGACATTTTTGCTGTGTATGTTGGCTAAATGTATGGCCTTGTTTTTCTTTTCTGTCTTAATAAAAGAGAAAAGAAGTGGTTTTAGAATTCTATTTTTATCTTGAGAAATTTATTAGATGCTGCTAGTGCTTTATTTGTTTTGGAGGTTTTTTTGTTTGTTTTTATTTTGTTTTGCCTTTTGGTGGGCCAGGTCATTTGGTTTGATATTTTTAGCTTAAAATATTTTGCCATGCTGTAAACGTTTAAGTTAGTGACATTTGACCCTCTGATTTTAGAATTAGGCAAAAGACAATCTCTGGCACTATTGAACTGTGAAATTCACCCTTCCTCAGCACAAAATATAAGTGGAGGGACTGAGGGAACAAAATTCAAACCCCAGTTTTTTGCCCAGAGTGCAGAGCAACTCCACACTTCCTCTGTGGCTGCTATTCCAGAGCATGTGCAGCCTCTGTGCTCTCCTTATTTTGAGGGTCTTTGAACATAAGAAAACCATGTTATGTCTTGGCTGTTATATAAACAAAGGGTTACAGCACAGGGATACTTGAAACCCTGTGGTCTGGCAAAGAACGCTGACGTGCAGTTCCAGGCCACGTGTTCCCTGCCACCACCACTCACGTTTATTTGCCAACTGGGTCCTTAATCTTAAACTCTGCCCCGATAAGTGAAATGCATTTATAGTTATGGCTTCTGATTTTGCAACCATTTATTTACAGAAGCCTTTTTTTCAACTAAAATAGCTATGCTGTAAAGGTTTGATCCAAAGCCTGTTGAAAACAAAAGAACTAGTCTCGTTTACTTCAGTGGGGTTTGGATTAGGTCCTAATTCTCTCTTCTAGATACTTCCTCACCCATTTTTCAGACTCTTTGCAGTCCACTGTTAGTCCCTTGCAGCAGCAAAACTTAAACCTGGTTGTCAGAGATATCAAGACTAGCAATAGTACAAAAATGTGTGGTTTAAACACAAGCTTTTAATAGACACAGGTTTTCATTGGCAAACTAATAAGTACTAGATCTAAATATATGAAAAAGCTATGCATAATTAAGAGCATGTAATGATTCCTTCTGTAAACTGTCACTGATTACATTGAGGATTATAATCTCCTCTGATTAATGATGCATTATGCAAAATGAAGCACACCTATATTAATTCTTGTACAAATACATATGCAAGTAAATGGTATGCAATTTTTTACTGAATAAATTATGACTTATGACCAATTGTATGTGGAGATGTTTGTCCAAGAATGACATGAATTCCATTCATTTAACCTGATTTCCCACCCCGCCCCACCACCTTTTAAAAAAGAAAAAGAACTTCTGAATCCCACTTGCCTGTGCTAGACAATCCAACAAAGTACTAGACAGGCTGTAAAGTAAGATTTGATAGGAACAAATGTTTCAAACTTCCTCAGAGAATAAGACGCAACACTTCCCACCTATTAATCTAAACCCTTCTGTAAATGGCTATGGTTAATGTCTGTGCATAACTGGATGCCTAAAGGACAGTGCTTTAAATTACTAATGGATTTCCAAAGCAGCATGAGAAAAGGAGGTAATTGTGATAACTGTGATGCAAAATGACAACTAGCATGACTCTATAATTTTTTCTGACTTTTTGAATAACATCAGCCACAAGTTAAATTTAATCATACATGAAATGACTCTATTCTGATCTTTTGCGTATATTAAATGGTTTCTTCCCATGACAGTTAAGGATATTTCACTGCAGTTCTGAGCTGCTATTCAGTTCATCTAGCCCTCTCTGCTTATTTCAGCACTCCTATCTACCCCATCAAAATTTTACGGCTTGCATTGCTCTGCGTAGCCCCACTTTCTCATATAACTGAAACTCCTGCTCATTGGATCCCATAAGCATTAAAAACAAGTGTCTGTGTATGAATTTGGAGGGAGAAGGTCCCCCACAAACCATCTAAAGCTTTTAATGATTATGTTCAGCTTCAAGCTCATCGGAGGGTTGAACAACTATTCTGAGTCCTAAGCCTGATCTAAACTACAAAGTTAGGTTGAATGTAAACCGCTTTGTATTGACCTACTTGTCTCCCAGCGATATAAATGCCCTGTGACAGTAACACCACGTTCCTGAAAAGCACTGAGCCATGGTCTATTTACTGAGGTTGACGCAGTATGAGTATAGATGCTGCATTACTTATGTCCATCCTAAAAGTCTTCCAGCAGCTGTCTCACAATACCCAACACCGACTGCTCTGATCACAACTGTGAACTCCACTGCCCTGGGATCAGGGAGAATGAAAGGCCTCCTCCCGACTTTAAATCTCCATGAATTTTTGAAATGTCTTTTCCTGATTGCCTAGCTTGGCAAGCACGCCTAGCAGCTCTCCATTGTTATGTTCTATTGCTCAGCTGACCAGGCCGGCTACTTGGTCCAGACATGCTCCAGCTAGAAGGAGACAAGAGACATTGAATCTCCTGGGCCTGTGGAGAGAAGAACTTTGCTATGGACTAGCCATAGAAACATGGACACCTACGAGCGATCCCACCAGTCCGTGCTCATTTCTCAGGCCTAGATGCAACACTTCACTATCTGCAGCTGTTCCATGAATGCCACCAACAGCCTTGAATTGATTCTTTCTGCGTCCCACAAAAATCTGTTCTCCAAGAAATCATCATGTTCCCTGATGACTTTGTTCTTTTTGCAACACTGCAAATACTGAAAGATTGAGAATCCTGCACTTGTAATACTCATGACAATAGTGCAGAGCTGTGCAGACTCCATGCTTCTGTCTGAGATGGCGGACAGTGAGGAAGTCTATGCGGGTTTGTGAGATTTTTTAAAAGGTTCAGGAATTATGGAATATAGACGACATATGGGATGGAGGCAGTTGCACACTGGGAAGTTGACATCCTTGTTCCCAGTCACCCTCGCATTATTTGTTTCTGGCCTATTATGCATCGCAAAAACTTCCCAAAAGAGTCTGAACTGGATATTGGCAGATTGCACATTGGTGCACCACACTTTTTATCACACAAGCTCACTTAGTGAGTACAAAGGAGCCAAATATGCACATGCACAAGTGATATACTAACTGTGGCAGCTTTATGCCAATATAAATTGTATTGGCAAAAGTTTGTAATATAGACATGGCCCTAATCTGGTGTAACTCCTGAGGCCTACAGGAAAAGGGCTCTCCTCCTATTGACGTTAAAAATTATGCATTAATCTGGCACTTTCCAGCTGATTTCAAAAATCAGGAAAAAGCTTCCCAATTATTGGCTCCATGTTATGACTATTTAGAAACAAAGAACATTCCCGTACAAAAAACTTTGTTTATGTGACATTAACGTTTCAGGCATGTATCAGTTGATTACATATAGCCTTTCAAAAATGTTAGTTTTTATTTTTAAAAAATCTGAAATATTACAAAACCAAAAAGATATAGCCAAGCCTATACTACTTAAACTGGGTATGCAGATCTAAATGGTCTGGCTTAGCTCACACGTTCATTCTTCATGGAGTGAACAGTACAGCTGGAGAGAGAACTAGTGTACTTTGGACCTACTGTTTTCAGATAAAAAGGCACTATCAGTGACTGAGGTGTCAAAAGGGGAGGTTTTGAGACAAATATAAAATAGCAAAAAGTCACCACCATGAAATGTGCTTTAAAAATGAGTAGACTGAGCTGCTAACAAAAATGCTTCCGATGGTTAAGTTAAGCGAATACAACAGAGCTCTGAAGAACAACTCAGGTGGTAACTGTTTGTAAAGCAGGTACTAAAATAATTACAGGGAATTGCTGGAAATTGCAGACTAATTATTTTAGGACTTGGTAGGTTTGGTTGAAATTTTTCTTGAAGATAGAATTTTAAAATGCCTGATTGAACACAAGGACACAATATCTTGGCAAGCCATGCTGGGAACACTCCACAAATTCTTTGGATGCTCACCCCACTCCTTCAGCACAAACCTTCCTTTCTTGCATATCACTTCTGATATTGACCGTGTACTTGTGCATCCTATCTACTATTTGATGAATAATTTGTCTAACAATATGGTTACAAACAAATTTAAATGTTAGTATCTCTCTCTCGCTAGCTATTTTTAATGGAAACCATTTAATAAATACATATGTTGTTATAATGACTATATATGATAGTTATTGGGTGACATACCAGCTTCATTGAACTCAATGGCAAAACGTCCATTGACTTAAATAGGAACAGGATTTAATCCTTCTTAATTTTAACATCCTAATTGTATATTTAAGTTTTGCTTTTGGTAATCTTTAACATATTCGGGATCATGCGAACAGTTCTCACTCTGTAAGTCAAGGTCTTAAATGTTCCTTTTAACATATATAGTGTGAAGATAAAACCTTCGAAACTGATGCAGAAACTAATAGCTTTTATGAAACAAAACTATTCAGTTTCAATGTATATTACTATTGGGTTATTTCTTGCTGTGATAAATGAAAGCGGGGGGTATGGGGTGGGGATAGCTCCCTTTTATGGACACCCAGCCAGCCAGTTAGCTATAAAATCCCTTTTAGTAGTTGTTCTCTACTTCAGTGTTTCCCAAACTTGGGACGCCGCTTATGTAGGGAAGCTCCTGGAGGGCCCGGCCGGTTTGTTTACTTGCCGCGTCCTCAGGTTCGGCCGATTGTGGCTCGCGCTGGCCACAGTTTGCTGTGCCCGGCCAATGGGGACTGCGGGAAGTGGCGCGGGCCAAGGGACATACTGGCCGCCGCTTCCTGCATACTGTTACAAGCATCATGATGGACGGGCTTTTCTGAAGAAAACCAGTTCTCTTTAAAAGTCGATTTTGGAGAAATTAGATTGATTGAGTTTATAAGTAATTTAAAAGAATTAATATAAAACAGATTATTAAAGATGGGGGAACATTAGTGAAGTCACTCTCTACCCAGGGGAAAATTTTCAAAGGCACAAAGTGCAGTTAAGTATCTTACTCACCTAAAAACTCAATGAGAGTTGAGTGGCTAATGGACCCATGTCTTTGAAATATGTCTCTCTCTTTTTATTTAATGGTGAGAACTGTGTTCTTTCAGTCATCAGTTGTTGGGTTTTTTTTGGTTTAATAGTAAAGAAATTGCTCAAAGGAATATACTAAATCAGCATTTGATTAGCCTGTTTACTTATGCAACTTACCAATTTAGAAAGATTCAAGGACAGTACTACATGATTATTAAATAGAAGAAGCTCTATTTTTAAAAGACCATTTAAAAATAAAAATGTTAGTAGTACTATATCCAAAAAGAAAAGAAAAATTTTGAACTATGACCCTTGAGACAAGTTAGAAGAAACTTTGTGATGGTGTTCAGTCACATAACCTTCTCTTTATACTAACTCTGCTTAAGTGTAAGTGATGCAATGTGCAAGACAGTGGCGAATGAAGCTTCTTAACAACAAAGAAGCAGCAAACAAAAATAAAGATGATAGGCCTGATTTTCCATTTCATTACACCAGTGTGCCTATGTAATTCCTTTCAAGTCAATGAACTTATGCCAGTGTAAAACTAGTGTAAGACAGTGAACCATCAGGCTCTATGTTGCTATGACTATCAAAAGGGAAACATTTCTTCCTTCTACTTAGCCTTGTTCCTTTCCTGGCCCTGTCTCCCCCCCATCTCCCCATTACCAACCCTTCCTTTAATCCCTTATCTCCTTTGTGGATGTTCTTCTACTGCCATATATTCCTGTGAGATCAATGGAGTATGTGATGGAATTAAAACTCATAGATTTATTTTTCCCCTAGATTTATTTTTCCCCCAAAGTCAACATTTTCCAGCCCTGCCATGTACAGCAACAGATGAGTCGTTAATGACAGTTTTGTTCAGCCGCTTCTGCAAGTTTTTTTTTTTTAAAGGAGGTCAGAGTTGATTTTTCTTTTCCTTCCTCCTTGTCGTCTATTGTGAGGACAAGTGTGTTCCTGAAGGATTTACCCTGGGCAAATAAATAAGAACATCCAAAGCTTTGTGGATTGGAAATCAATGTGCATAAAGCAAGAAAAATGGGCAATGTTATCAAGTGAGCAGTTTGCACAGCCAGTGAACACAGGAAAAATAGGCCATTTTATAACAGCTAGCTAAGTGGGAAAACTGAAATATGATTGATTCCAAGTACATCTTCCAAGTCATATGAGCCTGCACATGGCTGGATTCCTGCTTCCACATGGAGCCCCCTTGATTTTTATGTCAGTATTCAACTCTTCTCCTGGTAGCTCAGATAGCATACTGCTCTCCACATCCAAAACAATCACCCACATCCTAACTGCCATGCTCCCTACTTCTTCTCTTCAAAACCTATTTTGCTCTCCAATCACCATTGGCTCCTTTAGTCCCTCTCTTAGCTGAACTCTTGCCCCATATTTTGCCTGGTCTAAATATGGCTCTGATCTTGCAAATAGATTGACTTGGGCAGACCCTTGCACCTGTGTCATAAATATAAAGGGAAGGGTAAACACCTTTAAATCCCTCCTGGCCAGAGGAAAAACCCTTTCACCTGTAAAGGGTTAAGAAGCTAGGATAACCTCGCTGGCACCTGACCAAAATGACCAATGAGGAGACATGATACTTTCAAAAGCTGGAGGGAGGGAGAAACAAAGAGTCTGTCTGTGTGATGCTTTTGCTGGGGACAGAACAGGAATGGAGTCTTAGAATTTAGTAAGTAATCTAGCTAGATATGCGTTAGATTATGATTTCTTTAAATGGCTGAGAAAATAAGCTGTGCTGAATAGAATGGATATTCCTGTCTTTGTTTCTTTTTGTAACTTAAGGTTTTGCCTAGAGGGATTCTCTATGTTTTGAATCTAATTACCCTGTAAGGTATTTACCATCCTGATTTTACAGAGGTGATTCTTTTTTACTGTTTCTTCTATTAAAATTCTTCTTGTAAGAACAGAATGCTTTTTTCATTGTTCTTAAGATTCAAGGGTTTGGATCTGTGGTCACCTATGCAAATTGGTAAGGATTTTTATCAAACCTTCCCCAGAAAAAAGGGGGTAAGATTTGGGAGGATTTTGGGGGGAAAGACGTTTCCAAACGACGCTTTCTCAAAAATAAACCCGATCAGATGTTTGGTGGTGGCAGTGGAAGTCCAAGGGCAAAAGGTAAAATAGTTTGTACCTTGGGGAAGTTTTAAACTAAGCTGGTAAAAGTAAGCTTAGGAGGTTTTCATGCAGGTCCCCACATCTGTACCCTAGAGTTCAGAGTGGGGAAGGAACCTTGACAACCTGCATGTGCCCCACGGAACTTAGTGGGGCTCTGTGCTGGAGAATGTATCCACATGTACAGATCCAGCAGTAAGTGGGGCCTTAGACTGTTAGCCCTTTGGTGCAATAAACTTACTCTGTTAGTAAAATGCTGTATGAATTAATCATAGAATCATAGAATATCAGATTTGAAGGGACCTCAGGAGGTCATCTAGTCCAATCCCCTGCTCAAAGCAGGATCTAATCCCCAGCTAAATCATCCCAGTCAGGGCTTTGTCAAGCTTTACCTTAAAAACCTCTAAGGAAGGAGATTCCACCACCTCCCTAGGTAACCTATTCCAGTGCTTCACCACCCTCCTAGTGAAAATGTTTTTCCTAATATCCAACCTAAACTTCCCCCATTGCATCTTGAGACCACTACTCCTTGTTCTGTCATCTGGTACCGCTGAGAAAGTCTAGATCCATCCCCTTTGAAACCCCCTTTCAGGTAGTTGAAAGCAGCTATCAAATCCCCCCTCATTCTTCTCTTCTGCAGATTAAATAATCCCAGTTCCCTCAGCCTCTTCTCATAACTCATGTGCTCCAGCCTCCTAATCCCTTTTGTTGCCCTCCACCAGACACTTTCCAATTTTGCCACATCCTTCTTGTAGTGTGGGCCCAAAACTGGACACAGTACTCCAGATGAGGCCTCACCAACACCGAATAGAGGGGAATGATCACATTCCTCGATCTGCTGGCAGTGCTCCTACTTATACTGCCCAAAATGCCATTAGCCTTCTTGGCAACAAGGGCACACTGTTGACTCATATCCAGCTTCTCTTTCGCTGTAATCCCTAGGTCCTTTTCTGCAGAACTGATGCCTAGCCACTCAGTCCCTAGACTGTAGCAGTGCATGGGATTCTTCCATCCTAAGTGCAGGACTCTGCACTTGTCCTTGTTGAACCTCATCAGATTTCTTTTGGCCCAATCCTCCAATTTGTCTAGGGCCCTCGGTATCCTATCCCTACCCTCCATCGTAACTACCACTCCTCCCAGTTTAGCGTCATCTGCAAACTTGCTGATGGTGCAATCCATGCCATCCTCCAGATCACTAATGAAGATATTGAACAAAACCAGCCCCAGGACCAGCCCTTGGGGCACTCTGATTGATACCGGCTGCCAACGAGACATGGAGTCATTGACAACTACCCGTTGAGCCCTATGATCTAGCCAGCTTTCTATCCACCTTATAGTCCATTCATCCAGCCCATACTTCTTTAACTTGCTGGCAAGAATACTGTGGGAGACTGTATCAAAAGCTTTGCTAAAGTCAAGGAATAACACTTCCACTTCTTTCCCCTCATCCACAGAGCCAGTTATCTCATTGTAGAAGCAATTAGGTTAGTCAGGCATGACTTGTCCTTGGTGAATCCATGCTGACTGTTCCTGATCACTTTCCTCTCCTCTAAGTGCTTCAAAATTGATTCCTTGAGGACCTGCTCCATGATACGATCATATAATACTATGATATAATTAATAAGACTGGCTTCCTGGTTTTCTATTGAAAAGTATTATCCTTCAGTAGAATGGCATCAGGTTCCTATGGAGAGATGTGCAGGAAATTCAAGGAGTTAAGCTCCGTAGGTGAAATCCTTGCCTTAAAGTCAATGACTAAATTCACATTGATTTCTGTGAGATTAGGATTTCACCCTGTGCTTGTACAAAAGTATCAGAGGGGTAGCTGTGTTAGTCTGGATCTGTACAAGCGGCAAAGAGTCCCATGGCACCTTATAGACTAACAGACGTATTGGAGCGTAAGCTTTCCGAAGAAATGGGTATTCACCCACGAAAGCTTATGCTCCAATACATCTGTTAGTCCATATGGTGCCACAGGAGTCCTTGCTGCTTGTACAAAAGTAGTTAATGACACCAAGACAAGGGTAAGTTCATCATATGTCCCTTTGCTGTTGACTTATAGGATTTTAATATGTAAATGGAAGGAAGGAAATCTAATCAAGCCTAAATATGTGTTGTAAAACAATGTATATAAAATACTACTGTTGTGAATTGTTTAATTTCCTACGTGGTTTGTTCTGGGACCTCTCTGGTAAATTTCATGGGGCTGATTGCATTTTCAGAGCACAGGCTTTCCTGCAGTAATGTGGTCAAATCCCAAAGTAATATGAGACAAAAAACTTAATTAAAATAAGTCTGGAATACTAAAGAAGGAAGGAGAGAGAAACCTTTAGAAAATATTTTTCCCCAATCAATCAGGGCTGGATCTGTCTGTGCCAGTTTATCACTTAACTGTTCAGTCTTTTTTATTGCAAAACCTGTTCCTTTATTTCCATTAAATTCAAAGATCTCATAAGTAATTACCTTAAAATGAAAGTCCTTTGGCGGGTCTAGGAGTTAATACAGGTTAATTTTAAAGGTCTTTCTGAAGTCAAATTATTCTGATTTGCCAGCAGACTTACTTAGATGGGAGGGGGGGATCTTTCAGAATATATGATCTTTTTATATTCATTTGAATGACAGTAATAAATTTACATTATATTCTTTGTAAATCTGCAGACAGCTGTTCACCAGAGATTTAAACTCTTGGCAGTATACTAGTAAGTTCACTATTCACCAGAAGTTCATTTTTTAAGAACAGGTTTGACAAATACCTGCCAGGATGGTCTAGGCATACTAGGTCCTGCCTGAGGTTGGGCCGGGAGGATGGACTAAATGGCCTCTCGGGATCTCTTGTACTCTATGCTTCTGTGATTGGACTCTCACTTCATAGATGGGTAACAAGGAAAGCCACAATGACCTGACAGAAACTTTCAAATGGTTCTATATCAGAGCAGGACAGGATCTTCCCTGTAGGATAGATTACATTTTAAGGTTGATGAGAAATAGCAGCCTTCTCCCTCTCTGGGGTATTTTCAAATGATGCCATAATGGGGTTTTCATTTTTTACAAAGTACAAAAACTGTGAGAAGGACATTTGCCATGGTCATGGGCCTCTAGACAAGGAGGCTTTTCAAGCAATTATGACCTTGTAGTTCTCTTTATTACTTAATGCATCGCTACAAAAGGTTTTTTTTTTCTCCTGCTGATAATAGCCCACCTTAATTAATTGGTCTCATTATGGCTGGTATGGCAACACCCATTTTTTCATATTCTCTGGGTATATATATCTTCCTACTGTATTTTCCAATTGAATGCATCCGATGAAGTGGATTTTAACCCACGAAACCTTATGCCCAAATAAATGTGTTAGTCTCTAAGGTGCCACAAGTACTCCTCGTTTTTAATGTAAACTGTTTCCCATCAAAGAGCATAAATTTCCTTATGAAATCTCTATGTAAATCTCTTATTTTCCAAGCTCTTCTTACTCCCCTAACCAGTCATTATTATTATTATTAATATATTATCTATTTTGTAATAGTCCCTAAAGAACTAGACACTGCACAAACAAATATACTTGTCCTAGAGTTTACAGTCTAGAATTAGACACTATATAACAATGGACAAACAGACCAATGGGGGCAGCAGAAGATTGGACAAGGTAACAGTAAGGACTGGTATGTATTCATAAATTAGTAGTCACAGTGCAAAACTGCAGATATCTAAGGAAGAAAAAATGTGTACCCACCCACCCACACCAGGAAATCCTCTTTCAGCCCTTATTAACAGGAAGAAGATAAAAGGAGTGAATACTAAGGGAAGTGACTCTCCAGTAGATTACTTCTCTAAAATCCAGAAAGACCTCCCAGACTGTGTTGTTTTTGTTCATTTCCCAGGAATCTTATAACAATCAAAGTGAGGATAAAATGTTTTCTCTTTAAAGAAAATTGATTCATGATTTAACATAAAAAAATGAGCCAAATCTTCAAGTCTCTAGGTGCTTTTTACTCGTTACTCAGGCCAGATCTAAGGATTTGGCTGCATGTGGACTGAAAATGGTCTGGCAATAATCCTAACATACTGCATTGCATTTTCCTGACATTCAAAAAATAGTGTGTTCAGACTCTGAGTTTAAGGGCCATATGCCACCCTTCACACATGCACAAAACTATTGAGCAAGCACAATATATGTCCCTAAATATAAACAAAAACCTGAACAGTTTCCCATAGTTTTATGTTCTCCAGCTGGTACATATAATTGTGTCACCCTATCTCTCAGCAGTAATACAGGAATAAAAAGAGTAAGGAAGGGGAATTGTATGTTTAATATTTCAAGTTTTGACTCATAGTTCACATTGATCATTTCAAAGCTCTTTTTTACTCCAGATCCATAGTATTTTCATGTGGGAATGAAAAGTGTTTCTAAGGGTAGAATTAGCTGAAAGCACTCTTACTTATATTAAACCACTTTTTACAAAAAAATATTCTGGATCTCCTTACAGCAAAGATTCATTTATTTATTCATTCATTTGTTTATTTATTTATATTCATGTTCACGAGTGATTAGACCAGACTCTATTATCAGCTTCAATAAAGAAGAAATGAACATTAGGATTTAATTGAATGGTGAAGGAATCTAATGGCATTGTTTTCTCTCAAAATGGAATAATTACATAGAAGGATCAATATTTTCCACAGAGAAGGATTGCTGAAATCTTTTTATTGCAGTACAATTTTGGCTTGTGGTTCAATAGTGTCCCCTCTTATCCAAATTATAACGAAGATTAAATTAAAATGACGTTTGCTAAAGTGATGGCTTTCCAAAGTCTGAACTAAAATAGGGAAATAGAATCACATTAAATAACTTACATGTCACACATGAATGATATGTGTATTATCTTCTTAGAACCCAGGTAACAGAATAAACTAGTAAAAAGTGGAATTAGCATTTAAAGTTAGCAAGAAATGTGATGCTTATTATTGCCTTTGGTGATTTTTGTTAACAAATATATGTATATACACATAGTTTTATATTGCTGTTGTAAAACCAATATCTAGGAACAAAATAAAATATTTATAATACCTAACTAGTAAGCTAGGGCCAAATTCTGCCTTGTGAGTAGTACGTTACATATTCTGACTTAAGGATGGCAAAGTCTATCCCTTAGGGCTTGTCTACCTTGGGAGTTATTCTGGAATCGTTATCCTTGATTTGTTCAACTCTGTGAGGACACTCTGATTCCAGAATAAGAGTGCCTTAATTCAAATTAATCCACTTTGAATTCCATATCTTTGGAATTTCTCTTACTACTTTGCTTAGTCACAATTGGTTAAATAAATTGCATGGTAATACCCCTGTTTACTGCAGAAGCTCTTGTGGTCAATTACTAACATTTGCAAAATTAAAATGTAGTTTCCACAAATTATGTCTGCAACTTTGAATTTTGTTCCTCTCAAACACTTATGCCAGTATATCTTGATTCCTGAGCTGTTCATGAAAAATGAATCCAAAAGGTATGCAAGAATGGCTAACATAAAGTCACTTAAATATTTTTGTATTATTTACTCAGCTTTAATTAAAGATAGCAGAACTGATTTTTTTAACTATAATACAAATAGCAGTGCAACTAGAGTAGTAGTAAAGGGCCAAAATATATTTAACTAATGTGGTCTGGAAGAATGAGTGCGGTATTGGGAGTCAGGTGGGTCTGAATTCTAATCCCCGCTCATTGTGTGGACATGTGCAACACAGAATACAAAATGTACAGTGCTTACTTCATATTTATTTTTATTACAAATATTTGCACTGTAAAAAAAGAAAAGAAATAGTGTTTTCCAATTCACCTCATACAAGTACAGTAGTGAAATCTCTTCATAATGAAAGTTGAACTTACAAATGTAGAATTATGTACAAAAAAACTTCATTCAAAAACAAAAGAATGTAAAATTTTAGATCCTACAACTCCACTCAGTCCTACTTCAGCCAATCGCTCAGACAAACAAGTTTAGTTACAATTTGCAGGAGATAATGCTGCCCACATCTAGTTTACAATGTTACCTGAAAGCAAGAACAGGCATTCACATGGCACTGTTGTAGCCAGCCTCGCAAGATATTTACGTGCCAGATGTGTTAAAGATTCATATGTCCCTTCATGCTTCAACTACCATTCCAGAAGACATGTGAACATGCTGATGTTGGGTTCTGCTCGATAAAGATCCAAAGCAGAGTGTACCGAGGAATGTTCATTTTAATCATCTGAGTCAGATGCCGCCAGCCAAAGGTTGATTTTCTTTTTTGGTGATTGAGGTTCTATAATTTCCGCATCAGAGTGTTGCTCTTTTAAGACATCTGAAAGCATGCTCCACACCTCATCCCTCTTAGATTTTGGAAGGCACTTCAGATTCTTAAACCTTGGGCTGAGTGCTGTATCTAACCTTAGAAATCTCACATTGGTACCTTCTTTGCTGTGAAAGTGTTCTTAAAAAGAAGATGTGCTGGGTCATCATCCAAGACTTCTATAACATGAAATATATGGCAGAATGTGGATAAAACAGAACAGGAGACATACAATTCTCCCCCAAGGAGTTCAGTCACAAATTTAATTAACACATTTTTTTAATGAGTATCAACAGCATCTAAGCATATCCTCTGGAATGGTGGCTGAAGCATGAAGGGGCATATGAATGTTTAGCATATCTGGCACATCTGGCACCTTGCACATCTGGCACCTTGCAACGTTGGCTACAAAAGTTCCATGCAAATTCATAGATTCATAGATATTTAGGTCAGAAGGGACCATTATGATCATCTAGTCTGACTCCTGCACAATGCAGGCCACAGAATTTCACCCACCACTCCTGAAAAAACCTCACACCTATATCTGTGCTATTGAAGTCCTCAAATCGTAGTTTAAAGACTTCAAGGAGCAGAGAATCCTCCAGCAAGTGACCCATGCCCCATGTTACAGAGGAAGGCGAAAAACCTCCAGGGCCTCTTCCAATCTGGAGGAAAATTCCTTCCCGACCCCAAATATGGCGATCAGCTAAACCCTGAGCATATGGGCAAGATTCATCAGCCAGATACTACAGAAAATTCTTTCCTGGGTAACTCAGATCCCACCCCATCTAATATCCCATCACAGGCCATTAGGCCTATTAACCATGAATATTTAATTACGAAAACCATGTTATCCCATCATACCATCTCCTCCATAAACTTATCTCACTTTCAGGCGACACTGTAAATAAGACGTGGACAGCATTATCTCCCATAAATGTAAACAAACCTGTTTGTCTTAGCAATTGGCTAAACAAGAAGTAGGACTGAGTGGACTTGTAGGCTCTAAAGTTTTACATTGTTTTGTTTTTGAGTGCATTTATGTAACAAAAAATCTACATTTGTAAGTTACACTTTCAGGATAAAGAGATTTAATTGGCATCTGTATGAGGTGAATTAAAAATATTATTTCTTTTGTTTATAATGTTTACAGTGGAAATATTTGTAATAAAAAGTAATATAAAGTGAGCACTGTACACTTCGTATTTTGTGTTGTAATAGAAATCAATATATTTGAAAATATAGAAGAACATCCAAAAATTAGTAAATTTCAATTGGTGTTCTATTGTTTAACAGTGCAATTAATCATGATTGATTTTTTAATCACAGTTAATTGTTTGGAGTAAATTGCATGAGTTAACTGCGATTAATCGACAACCCTAGTCTCTGTATAACTCAACAACTTTGAAATGCTGCATCCAATCAATTCCAGAACTTCAGGGTATGCTTCAGGCATCAATGTGCACAACTCTATTGACGTTGGTGCATATTAGAATACTAGAAAAGCTTGATTCACAGGACAAACTGTGTCTCCAGACTTCTTGGTGCTGCAGATGGAGGAATCTCTCTGAGGCTACCAACACGTCAGAGTTAGCAGCAACTTGACTTGCTGCAAGG
This sequence comes from Eretmochelys imbricata, assembly GCF_965152235.1. Classification (NCBI taxonomy): domain Eukaryota; kingdom Metazoa; phylum Chordata; order Testudines; family Cheloniidae; genus Eretmochelys; species Eretmochelys imbricata. The sequence goes on along the minus strand of NC_135575.1, from coordinate 40,517,713 downwards.
GAGACAGTGCAGCCAGGACATTACCTGACATGAGAGCCTTGCCGGGGGTGGGGTGGGAGTGGAGTAGGGGAAATGAGGACTTAGTCAAATTATTACATTTTTTATTCAAAGTTGAAATTTTCCATGAGAGAAAACAGCCAGCCCTAATATTATAATGACTTAGATGACTACAGGAGCTGTCAAATGGTAATATGAATTTGAGATGTCTTGGCTACAGACTAGTTCAAAATCTTTTGTTTGTTTTAACTGTCAAATTATTATTTTAAGCTCCATTATATTAAATTCTATTATCACTAAAGCCTAAAAAAGAAAGCTTTCCCAGTTTAAAAATTTCAAATTTTAAGCCCTGAAAAACAAACCAAATCTTGTGGCAATGAATACAGTCTCTAAACATTTGGTGCATTAAAGCCACTTGATTACTTTCAGATGGTATGACTGCAAACATTCATAATTCAGTTGCTTACAATAACATAACTAAACAGTCACATATGAATTACCAGCTGATTGCTTTTTGTTGATATGGCAGGTCTATGACATGGCATTCTTCTATATTTATTTTAGGACACTGAATCCAGGACTTATTCCACAGAGAAATAGATATCAGTTACCCATGTAACCATGGGGATCTTCAATGTCTAGAGTTCTTGGTCACTGAGGTCAGAGGCATAAGGTGGAGGTATCATTCAGATACCTCGTAGAAGAGCCCACAAAATGGAAAAGACATGTAGATCAATTTCTTCTTAGATCTGAAAAATATTTCCTAATATCCTAAACACAAAACCTACAAAAGTTTAAAACTGTTACAATCCTGCAAAACAGATTTCAAACTGGATATAATAATGTGTCAACATGCGTCCTTCAAGAAAAAATAATTATGTTTTGGGCAATATTTTCAAGCCTGTGTGCCTAGAGTTAGATTACTAACTCCTTATTTAGGCATCTAAAATAGAAGTGGCCTGATTTTTTGAGAGGCAATGAGCAGCCACAATTCTTATTGACTTCATTGGAAGTCAGTGTTCCTCTTTACCTTAGATGCCTAACACTAGGCATCCAGGTTTGAAAAGTTTAATTGTAATGTTTATTTACTTATACTTATCTGTCCTTAATAGACTATAAGTGGAGGTGGTATTGTGGCCTATAATTAAGATCACCCCAAAATTCCTTTTATAAGACCTTTGTTTTCAGTTTCCTGAAGCTTTTCAAAGCTTTCACCATTTGGGCTGAAACTTTTCATGTTTGTTGTCTACCTCAGGCTGAATTTTTCTGGAAAGTTTCAGTTAAAACAGTTCAGCCATTTCCTAGAATGAGATAAGCGGGAAATATGGCTTTTTGCTAACGTTAATTTCTTACAACCACATAATGGAGAATCTTGAGCACAGACTTGAAATTTATCAAGGGGTGTAAGGAATGAGCCTTTTGACATTCCTATGAAAAAATTACCCTATTTGACCAAATCTCAGTTCACCGATGCTAAATAGAGGCTTGTTGAATCTTCTCAGAAACTAGCTACGAATCTGCATTGAGCATGCTCCAGCCCAAGATTTCAAGGGCTGTACATGAAGTTGCTTCTTTCAGGAGCAGGAGGCTGCTTGTGGCACAAGACACAGGAACAGCAAGCAGGCAGTGGAAAGGAAGAGAAGGATGAAGTCTTATTTGAATGAGGAAGGGATGAAGACAAGGGAAGAGCAGCGGTTGAAGGGGTTGCAGGAGCCAGAGATGGTGAGCAGAGTAGAATGGGAGAGGAGCAGAGTGGAGGATGGATCTGGGTTGTATATAGGTGTATGGGGAAGGGAAAGCAGGAGATGAGGTTGTGTGGGAGGAGTTGAACAGGAGCAGAAGGGGACAAAGACAGGAGCAGTTGGGGTCAGGGGGTGGGCTGGTAGGATAAAAGTGGACACATAGGATGGAAGGATCTGGACCCACTAGAGAACACTCCGCTCCACAATCTCAAATTGAACCCAGGAGTTCTGAGTGTCTACATGCCTCTGCTATCAGCAAATAGCTGTGAAACCTGCTGGCAAAGTGTATGTGTTATCCTGTTCCATTGGCCAGCCCACATAAAGAATAGCAGTCTACTACTTCTACTAGTCAGTCATAGATTCAAATGCCAGAAGAGACAATTGTGATGATCTAGTCAAGCATTTCTAAATGATGCCACCGTGGCCACATGCGGCCAGCAGGGGCTTTTCTTGCAGCCACAGCTTCCTGGGGGGTGATGGGTGGAGAGGAAGCAGTGGAGCCACAGATGCCAGTGGAGCAGGTAGCCAGTGTGAGTTCCCCACCTTGCCAGGGGCGGTGGGGTTCAGGCTTCCAGCTTCAGCTCTGGGGTGGCGGGCTCTGTCCTCTGGCCACACAGCCGCAGGCTCCATCCTACGGCTGGAGGGCTTTGGGCTCTTGCTCCAGCCCCGGGCTCACTACCCACTTGCCCCTAGGCCCTGCTGCTTCCCCTGGCCTCCCCTCTGCCTCCCTACCCACAGCCCATCCACGGCTTAATCTGTCCTCCAGCTTACCAGGGTGGAGTAAGTCTGTTGTGAAAAGTGGTATTTGTATGTTTGGTAATATCACTTTTCACTGCCTTCTAGTCTGCTAATGTGAAAAGTGATATTACAAACATACAAATATCACTTTTCACAGAAGCAGACTTACTAGCTAGCAAGTCATAAAAAAGCAGCCCAAAAGCAAAACAACTACAAAAGACAAGAACATTGAAAGCACCTTATTTGTGTTTCTATTCTGTTTAGATCCAGTAAAGAATAAAGACAATAGTACATCATTTTTATTATTAGGTCTGCAAAAAACCCTACATAAATAAATTACAATTATTTGGACATGGATATGTGCATATTTATTTGTTTTTCCTAAAGTAAATTAAGTATTTTAGGAAAAATTGTCAGAGAGGCCACCAGCAAAAATTTTGTTGTGAGAACCCCCTGACTCCTGTATAACACCGATCCTAAACTTCCCCAAAATAATTCCTTTAGCATATGTTTTTTTAGAAAAACATCCAATCCTGTGTTAAAAATTGTAAGTAATCGAGAATCCACCATAACCCTTTGTAAATTGTTCTGATGGTTAATTTTTCTCACAGTCTGAATTACTCTAGCTCCAACTTCCCGCCATTGGATCATGTTACATCTTTCTCTGCTAGAATGAAAAAGCCCATTATTAAATATTTGTTCCCTATATAGGTACTTACAGATTGTAAACACGTCACCCTCTAAACCGTGTGTGTGTCATTGCTTCCCGGGAAAGGAGTGTTATAACTGGGCTGACTAGGCTGGCTTAGCTGGTGGGCAAAAGAATGAGGGGTTGGGCTATCCTACCCATTACTCCCTTTTTGGGTTCTTAAAGACACTTTGGGGAAAAAATAAAGACAAACAAATGGAGGCTACTGGAGCAAAGTTTTCCATCAAATGCCTAGTTTTTGCTTGCTCCCAGATTACCAACTGATCCAGATTGCTCTGTATCAGTGACCTGTGCTCTTCATCATTTATCTTTTCCCCCAATTTTTGTGTCATCTGAAAACTTTATCAGTGATGATTTTGTTTTCTTCCAGGTCACTAATAAAAGTGTTAAATAACATAGGGCCAAGAAACGATCCTGGTAGGGTCCCACTAGAAACACACCCATTTGATGATTCCAATTTATAGTTACATTTTGAGACCTGTTAGCCAGTTTTTAATCCATTTAGTGTGGGACAGGTTAATTTTATATTGTTCTAGCTTTTTATCAAAAATGTCATGCAGTCAAAAGTCCAATGCCTTACAGATGTCTAAGTATATTACATCAGTACTATTACCTTTATTAAGCAAACTTGCAATAGCATCAGGTTAGTTTGACAGAGTCTGCTTTCCATAAAGCCATGTTGACTGGCATTAATTATATTGTCTTTCTTCTTTATTAATAAAATCCTGTGTAAGTTTCTCCAATATCTCGCATGGGATCAATGTCAGACTGACAGGCCTATATCTACCCAGGTCATCATGTTTATCTTTTTAATATTGGTATGTTAGGGGGGAGGGGATAGCTCAGTGGTTTGAGCATTGGCCTGCTAAACCCAGGGTTGTGAGTTCAATCCTTGAGGGGGCCATTTAGGGATCGGGGCAAAAAAAAAAAAAAAAAAAAATTGGGGATTGTGCCTGCTTTGAGCAGGGGTTGTACTAGATGATCTCCTGAGGTCCCTTCCAACTCTGATATTCTATGATTAGCTTTCTTCCAGTCTTCTGCAACTTCCTCAGTGTTCCAAGACTTATTGAAAATGAACATATAGAATCCAACAAGCTCCTTACATAGCTCTTTTAAAATTCTTGGATGCATATTATCAGGACCTGCTGATTTTAAAATGTTTAACTTTAATCACTGCTGTTTAACATCCTCCTGAGAAACTAGTGGAATAGAAGGAGTATTATCATATTATATTACATGTTTTTCCTCCCTTGTTTACTCCTTTATCACACCTGGTAGAAATCTATGCTGTGGGTCTAAAGCTCCAGTTCCTTCTAATGACCTAAGTTGGGGTTCAATATGGTTCCATTGGGAGATATCAACTGGTTCCTAGTGTTCCCGGAGTTGGGGGAGGGGGCAGACGATGTCTTCCCTGAACAAGTCTGGGTCCAGGGGGTATGCTGCATTAAGGGCTGCCATTTCCAAACTTTAATGCTTGATTTTGAAACCTTAACATTATTTTTATTTATTTGTATATATTAGTTACATACATGCTATGTGTTAGAGCTGTGGAGTTGGATCCCACAGTTAAGGCACCCTTATCCAGTTCTATGTTACAATAATTTAGAAATTTATTGCAATATGTTTACTGCTTATTTTTTTTTATTAAAGTTATTAAAGAAAAAAATAAAATGAGGAAATTTCACACTGGAGCAAAATTTCCATTTGTCTGACTCCCCCCAGTCTATCTGGTGTACTGAATATGCCTAATTCTCTTTATAAAATTGAAAAAAGCAATAAACCCTTCTTCATCAATCTTATTTCCCAAACCTTATCACTTTTGTTGCTCTCATCTGAATGTTCTCCAATTTGTCTTTTTTTTAAAATGTATCCTAAACTGAATCTAATCAGTACTCCTATTGAAGCTTCAGCAGTACTGAACAGAGCAGAACAATTTCCTTGCTTGTTTGACATATGTTTTTTTATGTTAATATCATGCAGTGTAACATTTTCCTTTTTCAGAAACATCATCTCATAGTTGACTCTCAGACAATTTATCATTTGCTATAAAATTACCATATCCTCCTTTTTTGTACTACTGCTTGGTCAGTACTTCACAGTCTAAATATGTGCATTTGGTTTCAAAAGAATTAGCAATGTAATTTTAAATACGGTTTAAAGCTATATACCTGTTTAAAGCTTGCACAAATATAAAAGTCACTCTTCTAAATGGTTATTGGGTTGTACAGAACTCTGCACAAGTAAGGCAATGTTGCAGTATTGGTGTTGGTTTATATGGACAGTGATCATGTTTGAAACAATGTTAGTGTCCTGTTCAAAGAAAGAGTTTTTTAGAGGTAGGGATAGTCCAAACCTGACCGCTGTTTGATAGTGGATCCCTACTCTGGGAATTGAGAGGTGAGGGCAGGAAAGTTGACCAGGAAATAAGAAAAAGGAATGAAATAAAGAGCCCAGGGAGGGTGTGAAAGGTCAACTGGGCCCTTAACCATGAACATTCTTCTTTACTGAGTTAACTGTGAGATAGTGAAGCCCAGTCCAAAAGGAATTTAGGGAAAATCATGTTTAAGAGGTCTCCACAGGAAGGAGAGCCTGCTCAGGGAAATTACAGTGGTACCCAGGGAAGTTACTGTGACTACTTCAATTTGATTGCAGTGATATTCTGTTCAGCTTCCCCAACAGTTGTGTCTGTGCATGTATATTTTTTTCCTATTCAGAGTGTAATGCTTGCAAGTGTAATAGTGGTGCCTAGTAAAAGTGTTGAGTCAATTTAAGAATACAAATACAGCATACATTAATACCTCAGTTTTAGTGATGAAAACATTTATCCATTAATTTATAGACGCAAAATATGTGAGACTGTGGCTTATTAATAGATATCTAATGCTGTAGTTTGGTGCAGATTGGCTTTATATAACAGATTAGCAGTTCCAAAATACTGTGTGTATTATTATACAAACCTACCACAGCATTCCTGAGAATTGTCATGGAAGATACAAATATAGTAATGACTCTTTGTGCATTTTAATCACTGCGTTGCAATGCAGTAAAACTAAATGATATTGAAACATCCACATTAAAGGTGAATATAAGTATGTCCCACATCTGCATCAGAGTTAGAGGGAATAAATGAAGCTTGAAGGTCGAAAACAAAGATTTTAGTTACCAAAAAGGTCAAAAAGGTGAACAACGCCTCTTGAATAATTAAAAGCATTTCTATATTAATTATTGTAATACATTCAAACTACCAACACAGGTCACCCCCCTCCCCAACTAGCAGACATGCAGGTGTGATGGGTTCGGTCACAGAGACCTCCTTGGGACTGTCACCTGACATGCTGGAATTACCTCTGAGCCCATTTTCCCTGCCAGCTTGGGACTCCAGAACCCTGCCTTGTTGAGCCAGACACACTAGTCTGCTGCAAGACAGACCCAAAGCTGCAGACTTTAACCAAAAACTGCTCATCAAGAAACCTATCTCCAGCACCCAGAAACCCAGTTCCCAGTGGGATCCAAACCCTAAATACATCAGTTTTACTCAGTATAAAGCTTATACAGGGTAAACTCATAAATTTTTCGCCCTCTATATCACTGATAGAGAGATATGCACAACTGTTTGCTCCCCCAGGTATTAATCCCTTACTCTGGGTTCAATAATAAACAAAAGTGATGTTATTAAGAATAAAAAGTAGGATTTAAGTGGTTTCAAGTAATAACAGACAGAACACAAACAACAAGGAGTCCGGTGGCACCTTAAAGACTAACAGATTTATTTGGGCATAAGCTTTCGGACTCCTCATTGTTTTTGTGGATACAGACTAACATGGCTACCCCTCTGACAGACAGAACAAAGTAAGTCACCAAGCAAAATAAAGCAAAACATGCCAGTCTAAGCCTAATACATTAAGAAACTGTTTACAGGTAAAATCTCACCCTCAGAGATGTTCCAATAAGCTTCTTTCACAGATTAGACACCTTCCTAGTCTGGGCCGAATCCTTTCCCCTGGGACAGTCCCTGTTAGTTCCAGCTGAGGTGGTAACTAGGGGATTTCTCATGACTGGCAGCTCCCTTTGTTCTGTGCCACTCCCTTTTATAGCTTTGGCCCAAGGCGGGAATCTTTTGTTGCTCTGGGTCCCCACCCCTCCTTCTAAATGGAAAAGTAGCAGATTTAAGATGGATTTCAGCATCATGTGACATGGTCACATGTCCTGTGAGACCACCCCCCAGCCTCCATTCTCCCTGGGCTGGCTTACAGGAACACAGGAAGGCTTGCAAGTAAACTGAGCCATTTACAACCAATTGTCCTAGTCGATGGGAGCCATCAAGATTCTAAACCATCATCAATGGCCCACACTTTGCATAATTACAATAGTACTTCAGAGTTATACTTTATATTTCTAGCTTCAGATAGAAGAATGGTACATACATACAAATAGGATGAACACAGTAGATTATAACCTTTGTAATGATACCTTACAAGAGACCTTTTGCATGAAGCGTATTCCAGTTACATTAAAATCACACTCATTAGCATATTCCTATAAAACCTATTGAGTGCAACGTCACAGCAGGCATACGCTATATTGCAGACACTGATAATGTAAAACTGTTAAACATACACTGAAATGCAAAACCTGAGGAGTAGAAAGGGTAAATTAGCTAATCTTCAATATTAAGTGGATGTGCAGCAATATGGTGGTTCTTCTGTACTCAGAATACTGTTTATAGATATATGTATGCAACATTGCTGTGGCTGTGTTGGTCCTAGGATATTAGAGACATGCTGAGTGAGGTAATATCTTTTAATGCACCAACTTCTGTTGGTGAGAGAGACAAACTTTTGAGTGGTTTCAGAGTAACAGCCGTGTTAGTCTTTATTCGCAAAAAGAAAAGGAGGACTTGTGGCACCTTAGAGACTAACCAATTTATTTGAGCATAAGCTTTCGTGAGCTACAGTGAGCTTATGCTCAAATAAATTGGTTAGTCTCTAAGGTGCCACAAGTAAAACTTTTGAGTTCATTTCCCATATGTGAAGAAGAGCTCTGTGTAAACTCAAAAGCTGGTCTCTCTCACCAGCAAAAGTTTATAGATACAATCAGTTTTAATGGCTCAATCTTTTCCCATTCTTTGTATATTAGTATTATTTGTATTACAGTAGGAGGCCTCAATATAGTCAGAGCCCTTTTGTGGTAAGCACTATACAGGCGTACAGGAAGAGACAATCCCCAACTCAATCCAGATAAGGGAGTGGAAATCCATAAATTTGAACTTACCACTTCTATTTCATTAGGGACATAATTTTTCCTTCACAGAAGTAAAAGGTTTTGTTCCTTTATTGTCTAGGTCTTGGGGAAGAGGTGGTACAGATAATGCTTGCCTTTCCTTTCCTACCTGGACCCACCAATCTCTCGTTGGCTCTTAGAAGCACATGCTTGGGGTTCCTCTAGCCACAACTGCCTCTAGAACCAAACTTTATTCACTTGTGAGGTTTGGGAAGAGGAGAACTCCTGCCCCAGCCCCATGGAACCCAAACGCAGGGGTTCTCAAGTGTTGAGGGTGGAGGAGGGAAGCTTACTTCCATGGGTGCTGCTTCTTCTCTGTGTGTGGACAATCGTGGAGGCATGGAGTCTGAAATATGGGTAACCAGTCTTTAGGTATTACTAGTGAAAATTAAATTCATTTTAGTGGGACTAATTTCAGTGTGAGATATTATGAGTAAGTGTGGCAGTATCTGTTCCTTAAATATGTGATGTTGTGTATTAATTAGTTGAGGTTAAAACTGGAGCCTTGGTTAATGTGTCGCTTTCTATTCAAATTACATAAACTAACCCCAGAGCCCTGTACACCATTAATTTGCAGCTAATATAGTTATTTTTGTTCCATTCTGTTTTTGGGTGTTTTTTTTTAAAGAAGTCCTGGATTAATTTATTTTCACTGAGGTTATCCTTAGATTTGCTATGGGCCTCCTTCACACTTGTCTAGGCCAAATTTTCTGTGCGAGTAGCCCCATTGACTTCTCCCAGCTACATGCGCAGGATTTGGTGTCCAGTCCCACAAGGTGCTGAGAAAGCACAAGTCCCCTTGTGCCAAATTTTCAGGTTCTTACTAATTTCTCATTCAGGAAAACTCCTGATGAAGTTAAGAGGAGTTTTCTGGAATGAGCATTGAGTCAAAATGTAGAAACTAATTGATTTCACTGGGAGTTGAGGGGTCTTAGCACCTTGCAGGATTGAGCCCTTGGGACCATCACTGTCATATTAGATTCCAGTACCTGCAATAAGACTGAAGGAAATACAAAACTGAATGTGCTGTATTTCTACAGCTATAATTCTAGTTGCTAAAATACTTGACATATGAGAAAAGCCAAATGTTAGGTTAACACATTAACCAGTCCTAGTACTACAGAGCTGCCCTTATATTTCATTTTAAAAATGTTGAAGACAGCTCTTTATGGTAATTATCAGCACGACAGAACAAAGGTTAAGATTTCTAGTAATTCTCTTAGACTATTTTTCCCACATGAAATTTAGCACAATGATCTCAGCGCAAGTGAAATGAGTCTTGAAAGCAAAATAATCCTCATTGCAGGGTATGCAGTTCGGTATTTTGGAAAAAAGAACTAAAAATAGCTCTTTGCTCCAGGGTCTGTTCGTTCTGTTTGTACAGTGCCTAGAACAATGGGGTCCTGGCCCACTAGTGGGGCTTCTTGGAGCTTCTGTAATAAAATTAATACATAATATTTAATTTTAAATCTCATACACAGTGGGGCTAATTCTTATTTCAAGGTCAGATGATACCTCTACACTGTGAAACCCACTGGAGAGGCAGGAAACTCTACTAGTGTGATGCTTCTCAGAGGTACCCAAGGTTGTGAGGCACTTTGCTACCACCTGCTATTAGTATGAGGAAGCTTTGTCTGTGCCTGCTGATTGTCAGCTCCCCAACTACATTGGTTGGGCAACACAGGCAGTCCCCTCTAGACCTACACAGGCCCTACTCTTTCTCTACAGGTTAATGATAGGCACACTCCAACTTCCGAGTCCTCTGAGCATCTTCCTGGAGCATCCAGCCCCTCTTCCACTTGCAGTGTTTACAGATTTGCTGCTTCCTTGCAGTACAAGCAAGGAAGCAGCAAAAAAGCAGTACACACCACCTTACCAGTTATACCTCAGATCACTGCTCTACTTAACATACAGCACTTATGTACTGATTATAGTAAAAACAAGTAAGTTTATTTAACAAATATAGAGATTCCAGTGATAGCAAGAAATAGTACTAGAAAGAAAGAGTCACATATAAAATAAAATAATAACTTGCATTCTAGATTCTAGACTTTATTAATAAGATACTTTCATGTCTAATAAAGTATTGCTTACTAGCGCTTTCTAGCCAGGCAGTCTATAATCACTTTTACATGAGACCAGAGATGGTTAGCTTGTTTCCTAGGTGAAGGAGCTAGAGTACCTCTGCACTCTTAGCTATATCCTCACAATCCATTGTCTTGACTCGTGAACAGGATCCCCTCCTGCCATGTATTTCTTCCTTTAAATTTCCTGTCTTGTTGACTTTGCAACCTGTTGACTGGCATTTGGCTCAGTACGCAGATAGGCATCCGTTTTGAGACAGACAATGCTCAATACATACATGACCAAATGGAGAAATAACTGTCTGTATTGAAAGGAACCTAAGACATGTCATCTCCTGGTTATCTACCTTAACTCCAAGACTTTGAGAATATCATTTCAGTGGATACATAATTCCTTAAATAAAAGAACAGGAGTTAACAGATTAACATGGCTGCTACTCTGAAATAATTCCTTAAATGTTATCTGTACACAAATTTCAAAATGATTGATAAGCCTCCCCTCTGCACCACAGCAGGTTGTGATGGCCTTCTGAGGGCAGTCCAAGGCTCTGTGCTCTTATGAATCAAATTCAGCCCAGAACCCAATGCATCCTAGGGGTTGTAGTCCAGAAGGATTCTAGTAACTGGAGGCTAGGACAGTTAGGATTGCTGGGAGGACTGGTGGCGGGGAGTGTAATAAGTTCCCTGTCTCCAGAGTAGCAGCTTCAGCTTTCTGGGCAGGCTCTCCAGAGTTTGGATTTAGAGGAAAAATCTATCATGGGACTCGTAACAGAGAGAGCAAAGAAGGAGCTTGGGACGGTCTGTACAATAGAGGTCTGGTAAAGGTGCTGAAGAGGAGCAATAATAGAGCAAGTAGGCAGCAAGTCAAGGTAATCTTTGCAGTGAGAAGTGGAATGAGCATATGAAACTCAAGCAGATGGCTACTTTGCTGTTTAGGGCCTTGGTTCTGGAGGATGTGGTCTCCCCTATACCTTAGGTGTCACCATTTGGAGGTAGTGAGCTGATACTCCTGCAGTCAGGGGAAAAACTTTGTATGCTCCTGACCGTATAACCTTATGGTGCCCATATTGTGAGATTAGAGGATTTGTGGTGTTTTTCATTTGGGATTTTGTTTACTTGTAATGATAGGGCTTTAGTTTGGATGGTGTGTGGCTTTAGAGACCAAAGGTTCTTCTCAGTTTTGGAAAGCAAGGTTCTGGCCTGTGGGGGCAGAACAGACTACTGAAGTACACCAAATGTGTCTCATGGCCAAATTATTGTATCTCATTATCAAAGTGATTTAAGAAAAAATACTGTACTTGTTAAATACAAATTCTTTGGGCCTTAATACAAGAAGAAACACAGTCAACGGGTTCATCTGATCAACTGACCAATACCTGGAAGAAACTGGGCTTAATATGGATCCTGCCATCAAAGAAGTGAGTAACTGGTTCTATCACATGCTTTGGAAATACAATGATGATGATATGGCAAGTATTGTAATTTATACTGAAATTGTATGTCATTATCAACCTAGCTGTAGAATACTCCCTGTTTAAAAGAAACACTCTTCCCCCGACCCCCAAAAAAGAATGCATGGATATGCAGTGTCAGTTTTCATTATTAACCTTAACTCAGAATTATTTTATGTTTGAAGTTTAAATAAGTTTGTTAACCTTTGGCTACAGTCAGGTTTAGGGGAAGTAGATGGGGGGGGGGTTGTAAAATAAGAAACAGTGATAAAATATTATTTGGCATTTGAGAGTCCTGTGGAAGCTGTTAAAGAAATCTTTGGAACAGAACCAATCTTTATGTGAAATCGTTATTGATTGTGTTGAGAAAAGACCATTTTAAACACTCTCATAGCACTGCCTTGCCTACGGAAGTAAATCTATTAAACTTAGATTATGAACTTTTTGTGTAAGAACTCAGTTGTCTTAGTGGACAGCTAGCAGAATGTGGGCATTATTATCCTCTCTCTTTAAACCAAACTTATTAAAATTCCCATATCCTTGTCCACTTGTGTTCAGCTGCCAATATTTTCAGAAGCTCACATTGGCTCAAATGGCCTGCTATGCACTCCCATAGGACTTGACACATTTTTGGGCATGTAGCAGTTCTTCAGGACAGATTGTTGCTTGTGCTCAAGTCCCCAGAGCATTTTGTGTACCTTAGAGGACCCCCTATTTACTACTACAGAGTGCGGGATGGGGTGATGTATTAGGATTTTCATGTTTGCTCAAAGGGCCCCATGCTGTTGGTGATTCTGTTATGGCAGGGGCATGACTAAACCTGTAAGTGGTGTCTGAGTAACTTATTCTCTTTGTCAGTCACTCACTGGTAGCTTTGTGTATCACACACCTAGGAATCTGACTGCTAACTGATTTTTTAAAAGCCCTAAGCATCCAAGAAAACATGATGAGAGAGCGAGAACAAGCTGTTGATCTTTTGGGCTACAGCTGGGCTGGTAGAGGGCATTAGGTTAGATAAACACATGACAGAGATGCATCGTGGGTCTGACATTTCTAGATGGTGACTTCAGCACAACACCTAACTTTGTTAGGGTGGTACATGCTGGTGCTGGTGAGGGAGACAAGGAGGACAAGGCCTGTCCCGGCTCACAGAAAGAAGAGGCTCTTATACCCTTGGCAAAGAGTCTCAGAGGAAAGGACAACCTTTCTTAACCTCATCTAGGTAGTCCAGTGATACAAGGAACCATCATGGTACATGGTTTCTAGAAGCCACCACATGATGGCTTTGGGCTGACCGGAGTAACACACAGGAGCATGCCTGCTCAGTACCTCAGGGCCACCACTGCCAGAAGACTGTTGGAGACACCACTGTCATCAGCCAATTTGTTGTCTTGAAAATGTTTTAGATGTTACAGTGAGGAGAGCTACACAATACACACCTTCCCTATGAACAGAAGTAGTCAACTGGAAATCCTGCAGGAATTCTGAGAGTCATTTTCCATCCGAGAGAGAGAGAGAGCAGTTGTCACATACACATTGCTGAAGGTTTCCAGGTGGACAACACTGCCTCCTGGTATAAGAAGCATGCTGTGTGTGTGTGTGTGTGTGTGTGTGTGTGTGTGTGTGTGTGTGTGTGTGTGTAAAAGAGAGAGAGAGAGACTGACTGAGACACTCAGCTTCAGTTTATAGTGGCTGCAACTTTTATGTGCTATTCAAGTCCTCCTTTATTCAGTATTTGTGAGTGGAGCCATTATGTCTGGATTCATCCTTGGTGAGTAGAATACTATGCACACCATGCAGATGCCTACAAGACCAATCGCACATGACTTCTTCTCACAGAAAACTCATCCTGTCCAATAGTCTATATCCTTCCTTCTCTCAGATGAGAAGGTACTTCTTGTGAAATTGACTCTTTGCCCACCACCCTCAAAAAAAGAGTACCACATAACAGTGCTTTTCACTCCACTTCAATCATCCTGATGAGGGCATTTTGACTATTTAAGTACCTGGTAGGACTGGTTTAAAAAAATCCCATCAGCTGGAAAATTGGGATTTTGGTCAATGATTTTTTGTAGGTGAAAAATATCTACTTTCTCCAGAAATTTTTGACTTTTTGTCCAAAAAAACCCCACCAAAACCCCACAAAAAAACCTCACCTGAAAACTTTCACTTCAGAAAGGCTGCTGCAGTGCCTCATGGAAGTTGTATTTAGTTGCCTTATACCCCAATTCTCCTCTGGGGCCAGGTTACCCCCCCCCCACACACACACACTGCATTACATCGCACATGATACACCATGACCAAGAATAACCCTGGTGCTTTAGCAAGAGAAGAGACCCTGATGCATTAGAAAAGATACAATCTCACCAGGAATTCCAGCCCATAAGGGAGAATGGGGACCTGAAACACCCAAACTACAACTCCCACAAAGCACTGCAGCCACATTTGCAAATCATTTTTTTTCAGTTTACACCTGCAAATTTTTAATTTTCAATTTTTCATCTCAAAGTTGAAATGTTCTGTGTGTGCAGGGGGTGGGGAAACCATGTTTTGACCAGCTCTAATATCTGGTGCCAACATCAGAGCAGTGGGAGACAACAATATCCATTCTGCCATCTCCCTGAGGAGATACAAAACAAGTAAATAGAAGATCTACATAAAAAGGGGAAGAAATGAAAACTCCATAGAGCCGCACAATGACGGTGTTGAATATGTACATATGGAGCACAAAGTGAGTTTTCTACGAGATTAAATAAAGAATTTGGAGACTTTTTGAAAGGTAATAAGAGTGATAAGGATTGATAACTCTTGCATTTCCCTGGTCTATTCACGATAATGTTTGGCAATACTGTCACATATAATGATGTACTGCTAAACTGCACCATGCTTAAGTTTATTAAAAATTACTTTACTTGTCAAATGTTTTGATTTATTGAGCGGATGTACTGTGCTCAGCATTCTCCACATTTAATGACATTAAAGCTAGTAGCCAGGGTTTAGGCAAGAGGATTCCTTTAAAATTGGCTGTCTGTATTTAAGTAAAAAATATGTTGCTGTAATAAAGGAGAGAAGCAGCCGCATAAACCTAAATCAGCACAAACTAAATCCCACAGAAACTGCTCATCCATCCACTGGAAAAACTTCAGTCTGTTTTGGCTAGAGCTGAGGGTAGATGTGTTGCAACTGCAGAGAGAATAGTCAACCTCCTAAATACATACATTTTTTAAAAATGTGTTGCAGTGGACCGACTACATGAAGCAGTGAGCAGAAGAGCAGAGATTTCACAGGAGAGCCAGTTGTGGTTCCACAGCCCCTCTGATAACTCCTCACTTCCCTGAGAGGGTCAGTCACAGCCTTCCCTTGGGACCCACCCGCCTACATTTGTTACATTACTGTGGAGGGGGCTAATGGAAGACCACGATACCTTATGGCTAAAAGAATAAGTGTTAAGACCTCTTCCAGTGTACCAAAATTACACAAGAGTTTGGGCTATAGATGTTTATTCTGATCCAATATGAAAATTCAGTTGTTCAGTCTTACATTTGATGAGATGGTCTAGGGTCCAGATTCCAAATGTTATATACTACATTATAGTGTAACAATCAGCCTATCAAATTAATTCCATTCCCCACCAGCTCCTTCAAGTTTTATCTGCTCTTATTCCTCACTCCCATCAGCCGCTAGTCCCCTCTGTCCATTAGTACTGCTAACAAACTGCACCTGTATTGCTTTTTATAACACATTATTTTGTTTCTGTAGCTATATTTAGAAAATAATAGAAGAAAGGTGAACTTTAGAAGAAAGATCCCCCAAAAGGAAATAGAAACGAAGGGCTGTTTGATCAAGAGTCCATATCATATTCCAGAAAAATAAAGAAACTAGCAGTCTTCACTCAATGTCTAAAGATGGGAACATTATTGTGTTTACAGTGAGAATGGTTCTTAATGCAGTATACATTTCCCCACAAAAAAAAATCATTAACTTAAAGTTGCTTAAATATGTATCCTATCAACAATCAATCAATCAAAATAAAAGAAATCACAACTTAAGATAATATTACCATTTACACTGATTTCTCTACCACCCAAACAAACTCAGACTCCTCAGGTCAGGTCTTCAGCTGATGTAAGTTAACATAGTTCCTTTGAGGTTTTTACTGCTTACATCCTATTCACTTTAGTAGGATGTTTGAAGATAGATCTGCCTCAGTAATTGGCAAAGAATAACTCGTGTGATGAATTCTCCACTTTCTCAGTTTGTAAATTATCCACCATCAGATTTGGAGGTTTCTTTTATTTTTTTACTCTGAAACAATTTACTGAATGTTTTCTTCGCATTTTGACTTGTCGTTTGTGAGCAACTTATTGATAGCATTTGATATTTAAAAAATTGAATTGTTATGCCTGGGCACAGTCATATATGATTCTTGCCTGATTGGATAACTCTTACCCTTTGGTCTGAATATTTGTAAGCAAGCATTGCACAGTGTACACAAACCAAGCTCTGCACCCTGGAACCACTAGAATGAGGTAGTTGTCTTCTACTGTAGATTGTGGAGGCCCTCATAAAAGGCCTGATCCAAAGACCACTGAAATTGAGGGAATGGTTCATACTGACTTCAGTGGCCTTTGGATCAGACATAATACGATTCAGTCTCTCTCTCTCTCTTTTTTCAAAAGCAGTAAGTGAAGAAAATGCTGGCACTGAATTATCAATATTCAGAGTTAATGGGTCAGTCAGAGGGAAAAGGGCCCGCTCTCACTGCATGCACAGGAGCAGTGGGGTGGACTATCAGGGACAGTGTTTAATTTGTAATGGAAGAGGTGCTAAAGCAATGTTTTTACATTCATAAATGATATAGCAAGCCCAAAGGTGCTGGGGCTATGAACTGCCAAGCCTAGAGGTGCTGGGGCTCAGCCCTGGCAAGCCCTGGCACAAATTAAGCACCGGTCAGGGAATCAGGGTGCCATAAACTAGCTAAGAATTGTCAGAGTGCATTGGTGCTCAAGTCATACCCCTTGCAAAGCTACAGAGGGCCATAGCATAGTAGCTGAATCACTGGCTTTATGCCAGCTAAGAGCTTGGCTGGCCACACACAGACAATATCCAGCCCCTTTATGCCACCTTAGCCACAGAAAGGTGGTGGAACTTGGGAAGGCTTGTGGCCCATAATATCAAGAATAGTGTGTGCTTACATGCTACTGTAGTTGTATTATTTTAATTATTCTGATAGCACCCAGGACACCCAATCAGTGCCAAAGCTCCATTGTGTTCGGTATTGTACAAACATATAGAAAGACATAGACTATGCCCTGGAGAGTTTTCACTAGTCTCTACTTTGAATCAGATTATTTTCTTACATTTATCTTTGCATGATAGCTGTGTTTTAATTGGAAAAATACAGAAACTTGAATTGCTTAAACTTTGTTTAATACCGTTAACTTTTTTGAAAACTACAGGAGAGTGGAAGAAGTTTACTATTGATATAAAAAATTCTACAAGTATTATGATCTACAAGGAGATGATGAATTGGATAGTTCTGCAGAAGAACAATAATAAAACTGACCAACTCCTTATATTTAAAAGAAAGGATTTTCAGCTCTTATAAAGTTCTTGTGGTCTAAGTATTACTTTTAAAGATAGTCCCATTAAAATTAAGTTTGAGGAGTCAAAGCCATTTATTTTATTACTTAAAAAAAACCCACTGCCAGTGTTATGTAGCCATATAATTTTTGTGTACATGAATTTATGCAAGAAGTTAATCTAAATTAAACATTATGAGTATGATCAATAGGAACTTACTGTAAGAGATGCTGCAGGTACAGAATACTAAGGGGTGGGATAGATGAGGACTGGGCATCCCTGAATATTGGGGTACCTGCAGGAGATGCTAAGGCAGATTTATTGCTACCCATAGACAGGAACTTCAGAATTAAAATACCAGATCAGATCAGTGGTTCATCTAGTCTGGTATCCAGTCACTAACAGGGGCCAGTACCAAATGCTTCAGAGGAAAGTGCTTGAATCCCCTTGGCTTAAAAGCCCATCTTTTTTTTTTTTTTTCCCCCTTGTGTCTGGCATCATAGGCAATTAGAGAATAATTGGTTCACAGGAAAAAATTCTTCCTCAATCGCATCAGTTAGTGCTCAGAATTATGAAGGTCTATATTCCTTATTTTATCTTCCCTAATGTAATTGTGCATGTTTGCATTATAATATAAATGCACATGGTGAGAGTCTGTGCTGTTCCTCTAAGAGGTGCAGCACAGATCTTGCAGCCCAGAGGGCTGGGAGCTTAAGTGGCTTTTAGCCACCCTGGTGCCCTCCTGATTGTATGCTGTTCCAAGGAGTGAAATAGCACCAGTGTAATTTAGACAGCATGGAACAGCTAAGTTATGACAGCCTTTCCTAGCGTCCCAGAGGTGGCAACACTTCTCAGAATCTCCAAAGTGCTGTGACCCCACCAGCGCTTGCAGGGGGATGCTTGGAGGACAGCCAGTAGCCGTGTATCTCAGTGTCTACACCAGGGGAATTCTCCATTTGACAGCTCCAGGGCTTTTAGAGGATCTTTGCTCCATTTGGGCCGTTTTACCTGGCATAAAGGGATCAGAACAGAGGTGAAAATCTCACCCCTATCCCTTTTGGAATCTTGCCAAGCTGTTAGACACTATGATAATCTTGCAAAGAGTTCTACAGGCTAATTATGTGAACAAATTATATATATATACACACACATTTACAGTTGGTGGCTTTCAATTTTAGTGGACGTCCCATTATTCTTGTATTATAAAAGGTTGAATAGAGCCCCTCAAATTACTTTTCTGTGTCATTCATTATTTTTGATACCTCTCATTACATTCTTCTCTAGATGAAGCATTACTCCATGCCTTATCCAAAGGCCACCAAAGTTTATAGGTACCCACTAACTTTGGGATTTGAATTATATACCGTATGCTTTATCATTTCTGAAAGTACTGTTCTCTTTGCCAGTAAATAATCTCTGAGTACTACTAACTGGGAATATAGTAGACTCAGATGGTGGACATGTATGTTATTCATGCATCTAACACATTATCATTTCTGAGACTTTCATTTTGGGTCTGAAAGGGGAAAACGTAATGCCACATTTTTGGAAGCCAGTTATAAATTCTCTTTTCTGTTTTTTTCTCATTAAATAGTTAGGCTTTCACCACCTTATGTCATTTTGCAGAGCAGTAAAAGCTTCAAGAAATCAGTGTTTGCTTTAAGCTCTGACTTCAATTTAGAATTTGCCAGGCACTTTATATCTGTGGGGACAGTGCTCTGTGAGTAAATATGGGCCTCAAATTAAATAAAAAGTTTGTGATCTGTAAGCTATGCACCCTTAATGGGAGGTCTTCAACTGACAAGGACATATTATATGTCTCTGTAAGCTTAAAACTCCACTGCCTTGGAGAATGGGTGATATTGACTATCTTTAAATTGGTCTGTTTGGTTGTGCAGAATTTTAATTAAAAAAGTATTAAAGTTCTCAAAAGCAGTGAGTGAGGAAGAAGCTGGTAATATGATGTTGGGCATTACTGCCTTGTACATCTGCACAGAACCACAGCACAATCTTGCTCAACAAAACAAGGCATAAAATCCATATCCTCCAGAACCAAGGGGGCTGAGAATACTGTGGAAGCAGATTATCCAGGAATGTGGAAGTGGTAAGTAACGTGTATCACTCAACAGTGGTGCTATGTCTGATTAAAAAATGGGGATTGCTGGCTTTGAAGTGTTCTGTTTGCTTGAAAAGATAATAATCACAGTCTGATGAATGCAGTCAACAGAAGAACAGGTGGATCCTCAGGGCTCTTCACGCTGTTGTCCAGGCTATCCCCTTCCTCCCACAAAAAAATGCATGGGAGGGCTCTTGGATGAGAGCACATGCAGGCTTGTGCTGCCTAATACCTCTGTGGGAAAGGGAAATGAGCAGATTCCTCAGCCATATACATGAAGGAGCTGTGCTTCCTCAATGTCTCTGGACCCGAGTGGCTTTCCAATCTTCATCTGCTCCTGTGTTTGTATTTAGCTGTATATGCAATTGCTTGTGTGGGTGATAGGGACTCAAGCCTTGATGCGCAGTTTCAGTATTGTAAATAGAAAAGAACATACCTCTTCAACTATTTGGGGTGGTGATGGGTTGGAAGCATTTACTAAGGAAAGCTATTCTAAGAAAGGTACAGAAAGTTTTAGAGCTACCATTTCATAGTGCCAATTCATGATCCCCATATTCCATACTTGTGTGGGTCTTGCCAGCTCAAATAAATTGGTTAGTCTCTAAGGTGCCACAACTACTCCTTTTCTTTTTGCGAATACAGACTAACACGGCTGCTGCTCTGAAACTCACCATCTCCTGGCTTCTTGGTAGACTGGCTGAGAAGCTGTATATTTTGTTGTTGTTGAATAATTTCCAAAGGTCAGAGATAAACTGAATGGGTCCCCTCTTGGCCCTAACCTCAGCACTCACCTTCCTCTTTCTGTTCTGCCAAGTCTCCATCCCCTTCTCTAGCACAAACCCCGGACAATGCAAAGGCTTTGGAGGATCTGGGGGAGAAACATGGAGGTTGCTGATCTTTTTATTTTGAGCAGAGGTGGCAAGACCCACACAAGTATGGAATATGGGGATCATGAATTGGCACTATGAAATGGTAGCTCTAAAACTTTCTGTACCTTTCTTAGAATAGCTTTCCTTAGTAAATGCTTCCAACCCATCACCACCATTTTCTGAGGATAAATCAGCAATGTTAATTAGAGACACACTAAAATATGAACAATTTCATTTTCTATCCAAATCCTTTTTAATTCCTTACCATTACAGATTCTGTGCTGTAGATTTAAGCACACCTTTGAAACATTTGTTCCACTTAAAAACTGAAATAACCTTCTTGCCTCTATATATCTCATTAAGAAGGTGTAGGAGAAAGATTGTTTTTTCCCCCTTCCTGATTTATTTTTGGTACCTAACAGGCCAGAACCCTTAGCTAAGTGTAAATCCAATGGAGCTATGCCAGTTTACATCAGCTGATAATCAAATGCATGCCTCAGTAATTTGATTTGTAGGAAATGGAGAATTAACCATTATAAATAGTGCTTTTAAATACAACATAATTAATTACATGTGCAAATACATTGGCTAAATGTGGTTGTGCAATTATAGAAATAATAGTTTGAAGAGGTTGAACATTGCAACTTCCATTTAAATAGACTTCTCTTTACCTCTCTTTTCCCTGTCACCTTGGTTCCTCTCTCTAATTCCTTGTCCTGGCACCAAATAGAGTTTTTGGTATTGTGTAAGTCTTAGCATTTGAAAACTGAGATCATGAATGTTAATTGCACACATTGAAACACATAATCTGAGTTTAATTAAGTAGGGTTCAACTGAGACTCTAGATTTATGTGCTTACAGGCTACCTACTGCTAAACTGAATGGCAAGGGAACTGTAGAGCAGGCTGGCCCTCCAGTCTGGGTAAAACCCACTTTTCCCAGACAGCACAGCTTTTTTTCCTTCTGGGACGCAGGGCCCACAGTCTGGCTCTGCCATATCAGCTTCTTCCAGGTTGAATGCGCCTTGAAGTTGCCATCTCCTGTCAAAAGGCTGCAGAATGTGGAGAATAGCATACAATACACAAGAAATAAGATGAACTGGAGCACACTCCTAGTTTCCAAGTAAGGAGTTAAGAGTTCAAGTAATCTAAATCTTGTAGATAACTAGCTATGTGTTGGCAGAAATTTCTGTTTCATTTTCTATGACACAGGAATTATTAGAGGCATTTGCTTATTCAAGGAGCAGAATAGGGAGAATGAATTGAATACATCAGAATGTCCTTCAAGACACGCCTCTGTCTGAAGAAGGCAAAGGATAATGCCATTCTGATAATGCCAATGTTTTTTTGTTGCTTCTTAATGGCATCAAATTATTTTCTCTTTAGCATTGTGGATGCATAATCAACGTAAGATAACACTTGGGAACTGGGTAGGATGAACAGCTTGTTTTCTCTGCCCAACCTTGCTCTGAAGATTTGTGTTGCAACAAGAAGCCGATGTTGTCCTTATTTTACTTTAATTAGCAATTGGATTATTTTTAATTATTTCATCTAGCATTTCAGAAAAAAGATTAATAAAAGAACATATATGCATACACAAAGCCTCAGTAGCTTGATCACAGCTACTATTGAATTTAACTTCCAGCGCTGGAAAAATTCCTTCCAATCACATCTTGATCATTGGATAGAATCAAATTTTACAATAGTCAAAGATGAAAGACTTAACAGTCAGAAGTTCTTGTGCCTGATCCTCAGGCCCAGGCATGCTGTGCTCAGTGAAGAACCTAGGGCTGGAGGGGATGCATTTGCCAGCTTTAAGTTTCTTTAATCCTAGGGCAGCCTCAGGGGTCCTCTAGCTTTCACCCATCAGTCAATGGCCTCAAACAGCCAAATGTACTGAGATCTTACAAGTGCTGACTCCACTTGTACTCTGAAACTATAGCTGGAGCAGCTCATCTAGATTGAAGATGTTTTCATATGACCATATGCAGAACTCTTGGTGAAGTGAGAGTATTTGCAAGCACATGAACAGTGATCTTATTGCAAAAAATCAAGTTTTTTGTCATTTCTGCCAGATAAGCTGCCTTTTGTGATGGAAAACAGTGGTATTTGACTATCTGAACAGCATTCAGAATCCTCAGGAATTTATCTCAAAGTAGAAATTCAACTTCTGTCACAGAGATGCATCTGTTTTGTAGCAAAAGCAAACTTGCTTTGCTGGACTAGGTATTCTTGACCATTATTATCGATACATTAACTTGGCACATACTCTTTGTTTTGATGAAGCTTATTAAAATTCTAATGCTCATGCAATGTTTCCTTTGGCATATAACAGTGAATGACAAAGGAAAGCTGGGCTGACCAAAAGTAAGAGGCAGCATGTAGTCTCTCTGGCCCAGTTCCATAAAGGGACTTAGGTATTGCATCCCCCCATGCTATGGTTATTGTCGGGCTTCCCACCGTTATCTCCTATTTGTTGTCTCACCTTCGGGGGTGCCTGCCTCTCCTCTGAGGTAGTCAATGCCGCAAACATGTTTAGCCTCAGAAACAATGGATATTTTTTGATTGTCTCCTGGTGCGTCCAAGTCTCTCACTTTTTCTTGATCATCTGGACATTTGTGATGGCTTTCATACCTTATCTTTTCCTGATGCATGCATTCCTCATTCACACAAACAGTCTCTTACAGAAACCTTCAAAGGTATACAGAATACATTGTAAATTAAGTCTTGCTAAATCTTATAACTAAAACAATTCACATTGCGGCTTCAGGCCCTCAACATTTCTCTAATCTATTTATCATAGACACAATGCAAAATCCTGTCTTTTACTAACTAAACTTTATAACAGGTCCTAATTATAATGCGAATGGGAAACAGGATCCCAGTCTCAGACAGTCATTCCTTTTCTGTTATTCAAAAAGGGTGGCTGGCAGAATGAAATAAAAGTTTACATCCATTCTTATAGTACAATTATAAAATCCTGCTCCTACACTAGGCCATGCAGCCCTGAGAGGAAGGGCAGACATATTGACTCTGGCCACTAGACCACACTGCCCTGAGGCTAAGGGTGGTTGGACAGACTCAGCCGCGGGGCTATAATGTCCCTTCCCACACCCCAAAGGGAGGACCAGGTAAGTATACCCTGTGACACATGGTTTAGTCTTCCATCTAAAACAGAGGAAATGACTGAATGATCCTTAAGACTTTTTAACGTGACTTTTTTTTTTTTTGGTTTGCCTGTCATCTTTTCTTCATTATAGTAGATTTATACATCAGAATTAAAATACTTTGTTAGAGCACCATGTAGTTCTGTGTAATCTGTTAAAGAGTTTGAGTCCAACATTAATTAATGTGATGACAAAATATCACAGTTAAATGATTCTTTGGTGCATTTGTCCAAACTTGACAAATAAGTCACATCTGCTCTGCGGTGCTGCATTTTTATTATTGTATATTTTGGGGTTTGTAATACAGTGTCAGCTAGTTGAAATCACCATAAGTAATCTTTAGAATTAATCAGTTGATAAATCATACAGCCCACTGGTATGCAGAGTGCCTCAGTGTTTTTGGGATGGATGAGTGACTTACAGCAAAAGAAAGAAATGAAGAGTGTTTAACATAAAGAGTAATTAGGTTTAGAAATTAATATTAGAAGCAATGCAATTAATGTTTGTGCACTGTGATCTGCAAATTACAAATGTAAAATGGTACTTAAGATGATGTATTACACACTGCCGAATTGACATTCACAATTATGTCAAGCAACAGTTGAAAAAATATATACAACTCATATCTAAGTTTGAAGATAGTGAGGAAATCCCATCTTAATGTTGTAATGATCTTTATAGAGGTTGGCACTAGGATGGATTATTCCCTTGGAAAAGTTCACACTGAGTACCTCTCTTTAAGAGGAAAAATAAAACAGGACAACAGTGTCATTGGATCACTTCAGATTCTTTATGTGGAATATAATTTAAAATATTATAATGTATATTATTATATCATAATTATAACCAAAGATTCTTTATATGGGAGAAAATGGCTACTAAAACATTTTATTCGAGGTAAATTTAATTAGAGGTGTTCTGGTAGATATATATCTCTCTTTCTAGTTTACCTGATGAATTACATTTAAAACAAGAGAAAACCTCAATTTAGGAAAACTTCTCTATAGAGCACTGGTCTGAATAGGGGTAGATTTAAGTATGTGCTTAGTAGAGCTGGTTGAAACAATCTTCTGCCAGAAAATGCCATTGCAACTAAACTGATTTTTTTGTGAAATCTTGTGAATTTTAGGCAAGTTTGTTTTGAAACCAAATTGGAAAAGACACCATACAAACATCAGAATATCCTGATTTGATGTTTTTGGAATGGGAAAGTTTTGATTTTTTTTAACTTGGTAAAAATAAGAATGAAACATTCTGATTGACCCAAAATGGAACATTTTTGGAATCTTGTTTTGTGGGGAAGATGTTGACATATTTTTTTTTCTTTTTATCCACATTAAGGATGAAATAAAAATTTGAAATCCTGAAATTTTGTTGTAACATGGAAATTTTCCATCCATCTCCAGTGCATAAGGGCCTTCCAGAAATTGGGGCCTAGGTTTGCATAAGTCAAAGGAAGAATAAAATAAGATTTTCTGCCTTTTAAGGAGTGGCTCTTTGGAGCTTGGGACATGGATATTTTGGATCCCAAAACGTTTATGATCCCATCAGTGGCAGCAGCAGGGAGGGTCGCATAATACATCCAGCTTTTTTATTTTTATTTTCCTCAATTTGGCCTAGATCATACAACACTACTGGTATAATAGTAAGTAAAATCATGTGGATGCAGGCATAGGCACCGACTCCATGGGCTGAGCACACCCCTGCCCCAATTCCCGGGCCCAGAGGAATCCGGCACCTATGAATGCACGGTGGTAGGAGAACTACACTCCTTCAGTTCTGGCAGTGGTCTCTTCATTTTCATACCCTTTATGGCCATGTTATATTCACATTCTAGTATCACATGACTTGTCAAATTGTTTTGAGCTTCTAGTTAAAAATGTCCCAGATATTTTGTAGAAAGGTGTGGTAAGCAAAGTGCTTAATTTAATGCTGCAGGAGTTTATTAAAAATAATTGATGTTTTCTTCAGTGAACACCCATGTTACTGTAACTTTAAAGAAATATTTATTCAGTGAAGTTGGCAGTGTAAGCATCCAGACTTTAATTTTAGTGCTGCATCAGAAAATACATGGTTTTAAGATCAGGCCAAATATCAACATAGTACGAAAATGAATGCTTTGGAATATAAGTCATACTAGTGGGTGTATTTTAGTAATGAGATTTGGATACTGAGTGAAGAAAGGGCAAGCATCAAAAGGTTAGAAGTTTGAAATGTTTATCTGTCTCTCTGAACTCTCAAATCTTTTAAGGCCCCCAAGCCTACAAAACCAACCCTACTTCATTAACACCCCCCTCCCCTTTTCCAGGAAATAATTTGGAGGGAGGTTCCCTTGGTTTCATACCTTGAGACCCTAGTCACCTGGAGATACATTCAGGGCAGTTATAAGATTTATTTACTTTACTGATCCAATATTACTATCAAGAAGGAAAAATAATGTTCTTAATGGATGCTTATCTTTTCAGTAAAACTAGTTTCACTTGTCAAAGTGGAGAATTCTTAAGTTTCAAGTGCTGGAATTTCTGTAAAAATAAATAAATAAATAAATAAATTCCAGTGTGATTCTGCCTTGTGAACAAAAACTATCAAGCCTTTCACCCTGCTAAGCTGGTTTCAAAGAAACAATCTGGGTACTTATCATGGCCCCAGTGTCTAAAATATCCAAGCACTTCACAAGCATTTTATTAATTATCACTACACTGAAAATAAGGAAGTAAAATACAGAGAGATGGTTAAAAAACTATTTTTTTCTCTGTGTAAAATCTTGATTTGTTTTCAGCAGAAATTTGAATAATAAAATCTAGTTTTCACGTGTTTGGTTTTTGAGTAAAAAACTGAAATTTTCCACAGAAAGCACTCTTTTTCATCATAAATGTTGTTTAGTTGAAAACCCAATTTTTAATTGAAAAATAGTTTCAATAGAACATTTTTGACCAACCCTAGCTATATCCCCACTTTACAGATGAAGAACTGAGGTAAAGAGTAACCAACCTGCACAAGTTAAACTCTAAACAAATGACTCTCACTGTGTTATACTGATCTGTTTTTATACTCTTCCATGAACTGCTATGCACTTAAAGTAAAATAGAGCTTGTGGCCTTAAGAAGTTTAGGCAATTGGCTTCCCCTTTGTCCACATCTCTGGTAGTCACCCTGTGAGTGAGAGTGTTGGATGATTATGAGGTAGAGAGGTGTGTGTGAAGAAGTTTCAGCCAAGAAGCTTTACTGGAATTTGATATGTTTTGGTTTGGGTGAACTGCAGTGCTTGATCTCTGTGGCATGGGGTGCGTTGAGAAGTAAATTGTGAGTTAAACAAAATGGAATCTTCTGTTGTAACCTATATTTTAAGTAATAGACAGTAGTAATTAAATCATCCCAGCAGATGATTTAGTTGGGGTTGGCCCTGCTTTGAGCAGGGGGTTGGACTAGATGACCTCCTGTGGTCCCTTCCAACCCAGATATTCTATGATTCTATGACTATGTAGGCTGAGCAATGGTTGTTAATGTATGTGTTTACTTTTTGTACTGCAACTGGGAGTTTTGTTCACGCTTGCTACAGAGAAAGTAAACTATTTTTCAGTCTCTTCCAAAAAATTAAATTGACAGTTTTGATCTGCTAATGCAAGGTAATACTTGCTCATGCATAGCAGAAATGTAGCCAAGAAAATAGATCTTATTCTTAGAACCTACTTTCCCCTGGAAAAGTTATGCAAAATCCCATAGAAATCCTTGGTAGAGGTGGAAATGGAACACAGGTCTCTTGAGTTCCAGTTCAGTGCTGCACTCACAAGAACATCTTTCCTCTGCAGTTTTGTTTTCACTAGAAAGAAAAGGTGCATCCTTAAATTCATAGGTTCATAGATTATAAGGCTGGAAACCATTATGATCATCTAGTCTGATCTACTGTATTCTTGTTTGATCTCTGCTTGTGAGCTTATGTGTAAACTAAAAACTCCTTGTCTTCAACTAGAGTTTACCCCAAGTTCCCTAATTTGAGGTAAGAATACACTTTTTCTCTAATAAAGGCAGAGTCTCAATCAATTGGTCTCCACTGGATATAAATTTATAGTGAAATTTTCCAAGCCACTGAAGAGATTTGAATGCCAACTGGACATCCAAATAACCAAGGAAGCTTTGAAAATGTCACCCATAGTAACAACCATATGTAAGGGGATTGTTGCCCCCTTACTAACAGTCAGTGAGGGTGTTTTGGTTGGCTAGCTCCCAGTACTAAAAGGGAAGGGTCTCTGGGAAATCAGGACCCTGACACTGACAGGCCCCACGAACAATGGGGAGAGGCCAATGCTCTGGGTCAGCCTGAATGACAGGGCGGGCAGGCAAATCAGGGAGTCAGGAGGCCAGGGAGGTCCCGTCCTCCGTGTGAGCTGGATTTGCCCTGGTCAGACAGAGTGGGGCTGAGCTAAGGAGAAAGCAGGGGCCCAAGCTGAGCTGGGGAGCAGACCTGGGCCAGATCCAGAGGGACCAGAAAAGCAGCCCAAAGAGAGCAGACCCTGTCCTGGGAGCAAAGCTGCAGCCCCAAAGCCAGAGGCACAGCGCAGAGAGAGCAGACTTGCCCTGGGAGCAGAGCTGCATCAACCAGAGCCAGAGAGGCCAGAGAAACAGCCCAGGAAGCAGGTCAGTGCTGGGAGCAGAGTCGCAGAAGCAGCCTGCAGAGCAGACCTGTCCTGGGAGCAGAGCTGCAGCACCCAGAGGCAGAGGGGCCAAAGAAGCAGCCCAGGGAGCTGGAGGCAGAGCAGCAGCAGCAGTGCAGAGACAGAGTGGTGGAGCTGGGGCTGGAGCAGTCCGGAGCTGGGTGCAGTGAGCAGCTCGGGAGAGCGAGGGGGACCCTGGGCAGCAGGCCCAGATCAGGGAGACGCCTCAGCCAAGGGGCTCTGCAGGCCAGGCTTGGATCATAACCCCGACAGGGCGGGGGCGATACTGGGAAGAAGGGTCCTACCACTTAGAGCCTGAGAGCGTGTGGCCACTACCAGAGCAAGTGTCCAACTCACAGCATCCCTACAGCATAGCGAGGGCCTGAGAAGAAGGCCTGGGACTTACAAGGAACAGACTGTGAACTGCCCTGACATTCCAGAGACACTGTTCGTGATTTTCCCTGCCACAGAGCGGGTTGATGTGTTTCCTTTAACCTTTCCCATTTTCCCTTATTCTTTTTAAAATTAATTGTTGATTAAATAACTTGCATTTGCTTTAAATTGTATGTAATGGTCAGTGGGTCAGGGAAGTGCCCAGTGCAGAGAGAGTACCCCAGAGTGGGGACATCCTAGCCCCTGTCCTAGATAACCACAGCAGGGTTGGGGGTTGAGCCCCCCAGGAATCCTGGGCCCAGCCTTGTTGGGGTTACGAGGACTCTGCCAGACAGCAGAGTGGAAGGGGAGTCCTCAAGGGCAGGGAGGCCACTGGGTAAAGGAAGTAGGAGCGAGGACTCAGATCCTTTTGCTAGCCCACTTCACCGGGGTAGTGCAGAAGCCAGGAAAGTTCCCCACAAGAGCGGGACTATTCCCCCGCTTACACATATATAACAGGTTGTTGTTGTTGTTGTTTCCAATTTAATGTTTAATGTTTTTATAACAGTGAATGTAATTTGAAAATCTCCAGCTGGTCACAGATTGTGTCTGGGTATGATGTAGCTGGATTTCTCTTTAAACCATCACTGTGGTTTCAGTTCAGAAAAGTCCCAGAAATTTTAGAAAATTGCAAAGAAGTGTGTAACATCAGAATATTCCTCCAACCAACTTATTTGCTATTTTGTTTAGTGTATAAACATGGTGTTTGTTTTTATTTCTGTATGAAAAAGGAAGCTGACAAACTACTACCATTATCTTCCAGAAACAACTATAGCAAAAGCGTCATTGACTGAAATGGTTGTGTGTGTCTGTATTTACAGAATCTAACCATTATAATGTTAAAAAAAAATATTGTGCAAAATACACAAAAAACATATTGGAAAACAAATTGGGATCTTTAAAAATGAGACACAGTAAAATCGAAGGCAATGAAATATATTAAACAATTATCACAACGCCTCATGATTTATATTATATAAAATTGAAAGTTAACCCTCATTAGTAATCTTTGTCTCACCCAACTTTAAATACTCCAGCACAATCTCATAGTTATGTCTTACAGAGAGTTTCACTTTGTAAGCTATTGTACATAAAGAACAGATACAGCCATATGATCTCTTGGCCTTCCTGGGAACTTCTTTTCTACATGCATATGGAAGAGATTTCACAAAGAATCATAGAGTATCAGGGTTGGAAGGGACCTCAGGAGGTCATCTAGTCCAACCCCCCAGCTCAAAGCAGGACCAGTCCCCAACTAAATCATCCCAACCAGGGCTTTGTCAAGCCTGACCTTAAAATGATGGAATCTCCTTCCTCTAAAAGATTCTACCACCTCCCTAGGTAATCCATTCCAGTGCTTCACTACCTTCCTAGTGAAAAAGTTTTTCCTAATATCCAACCTAAACCTCCCCCACTGCCACTGCCACTGCCTCTGCCTCCCGCACTGCCATTACTCCTTGTTCTGTCATGTGCTACCACTGAGAACAGTCTAGGCATCCTCTTTGGAACCCCCTTTCAGGTAGTTGAAAGCAGCTATCAAATCTTCCCACTCATTCTTCTCTTCTGCAGACTAATTAATCCCAGTTCCCTCAGCCTCTCCTCAAAAGTCATGTACTCCAGCCCCCTAATAATTTTTGTTGCCCTCCGCTGGACTTTTTCCAATTTTTCCACATTCTTCTTGTAGTGTGTGGCCCAAAACTGGACACAGTACTCCAGATGAGGTGTCAACAATGCTGAACAGAGGGGAATGATTACGTACCTCGATCTGCTGGTAATACTCCTACTTATACAGCCCAAAATGCTGTTAGCCTTTTTGGCAACAAGGGCACACTGTTGACTCATATCCAGTTTATCATCCACTGTAACCGCTAGGTTCTTTTCTGCAGAACTGATGCCTAGCTGCTTGGTCCCTAGTCTGTAGCAGTGCATGGGATTCTTCCGTCCTAAGTGCAGGACTCTGCACTTGTCCTTGTTGAACCTCATCAGATTTCTTTTGGCCCAATCCTCCAATTTGTCTAGGTCCCTCTGTATCCTGTCCCTACCCTCCAGCGTATCTACCACTCCTCCTAGTTTAGTGTCATCTGCAAATTTGCTGAGGGTGCAATCCACACCATCCTCCAGATCATTTATGAAGATATTGAACAAAACCGGCCCCAGGACCGACCCCTGGGGCACTCCACTTGTTACCGGCTGCCAACTAGACGTGGAGCCATTGATCACTACCGGTTGAGCCCGACAATCTAGCCAGCTTTCTATCCACCTTATAGTCCATTCATCCAGCCCATACTTCTTTAACTTGCTGGCAAGAATACTGTGGGAGACCGTGTCAAAAGCTTTGCTAAAGTCAAGGAATAACAGGTCCACTGTTATATACTTCTGATATGTCAACTGTTCATACAGATCTGATATTTGCCTGTCAAAGGCTTAATTTAGCCGTGATAAAAAGTCCGTCAAGCCATTCATCAATAAAAGATTATGTTTCTTTGTTCCAAGAATGTTCAACAACAGAGCTGCTGGGGATAAGATGGTGGCTGAGAGCTTTATAAAAGTCCATCACCGAAATATCTGAATATGATAAAGTCCTTAAAGTCATGGGGGGAAGGCTGGTTCAAGTGGAAGTTGGACTTCTTACATACACGTCCCATAATATCAATGCATTTACTTTGAAAACCTAACTCCATCTTGGAGCTATCAGTTGGGAATGCTGTGATACTGCCACTTAAAGATTCACCCAACATCTGCTTAACATTTAATTGAGAATGGGGTGTGTTGCAAGGGGGTGTGTGTTGGCAGACCAATCTCCTAGAATCTGGAAGGCACTATAGAAGGTCATTCCTCTCCAGTGTCATTCCCTCTTACCCATTTGGAGTCATGTCACAGAATTTGGCCTTGGGCAGGGGAAGATATTTCTCAGCCACACTTCATAGCCACCATTTGGATTTTCTTAGCTTTCTACATGCACAAAGTCTAGCTAAAGGACACAAATTTGGGCCAGGATTTGTTCAAGGATTCTTATTCCGACAAGTTGTTCAGTGTTCAAATTGCACTTTGAGGTAATTAAAGTAGATGTCACTGTGTGGTTACAGCACAGGAATGGGAATCAATATTCCTGTGACTTTAAGATCAGTCACTTATCCTGTATGATTCCATTTCTTCACCTGTAGAATGGAGATAATAAAACTTCCCTGCCTCCCAGAGATAGTTTGTGGTTACATTCATGAATGTTTGTAAAGCATTTTCAGATTGTTGAATGGAAGATACTATATCAGCACAATGAATTACTACTAAACAAATTTGGCAATTGCAATGAAGGTGTTTTAAAAGAAAAGCTGATATAGCATGTAAATATATCTATCTGAAACATATTTTTTTTTTCTAAATGAATGACCTAGCTGTTCCAAATATTTATATATATATAATATTAGTGGCATTCAGACCTTTCTGAGTTAGCAATGGAAGAAGTGCCTAGAATGCAGGACAGTGCCTAGAATGGGGGACAGTATTACAGCAGAGGCATCACCAGTACTGACTAGTGAAAAACAATTACCTTATGCAGACATTAAATAGAGATTATGACCAATTACTGATATGTTCATTTTAAATTATTAGAAGAAGTTTGTGTCTAGTGGTTAGAACAGGAGCCTGAAATTCAGAGGTTTTGGCACTGATATATACTGTGTGGCTTTGAGCCAAGCACTTAACCTCTCTGTTGTTCAGTTTACTGTGGAAGTAATTATGGGCGCAATAATAATTACATTAATTAGTTACCACCTCTGTCTGGGAGATAAAGTGCTTTGAGATCTTCAAAATGAAAGGTAATATAACTGCCAAGTATTAATTACATTTCATGACTCTGCTATATATTCATTGTTTGTTCAGGGTACCAGGATGCACAAAAAATAAATTAAAAAAAAACAAAAAAAACCTAATTTCTTGAAGACTCTTTGAATGTTCAACAAGCCTTGAAGAAAGTCCACATTATTCTCTTCTTCATTCTTTTCTTTTCTTTTTCTTATGTTGTTAATAACCATAGTGTCCTTTATATGGTTTTACATTATGTTGTTAGAGATAAAAGGTCAGAACTAGTTTTGTCTTTGAGGAAAATATTAGATATTAAAAAGGAAATCTTCCTATTAAAAGAAATTTGATAATGAAAGTTGGGCATGAATTTAAAATCACCATTACACTTTGAACATAAATGTGTTAGACTGAAATAACAAAATTACAGTGGACAATAAATAAAACTATAGTTTTATTGCTACAGCAAAATGAATTTTTTATAATCATGGAAATTATAATATTGCTAATGGAGAGATCTTTCTGAGAAGCAGACCAGACTGTCGATCCCATTTCAGCACATACAAAAAGCATTCATCATAGTTCAGTCAGCTTTCTTTTATCTGTAGCAAATTGTCATATGTGGTTGATGTGATTTATGATTTAGATGACAGTAGCAAAAACCAGTAAAATAACCATAGTGCCAAATCCTACTCAGTTTACTTTTGCCATAGAAAAATAAAGCAAGGTGAGCAAGACTTGGTGCTAAAGGCATAACAGAAAATTGTTAATCGACATAGTTAAATGTGTAACTGTTTACCATGCCAAACATAACTTAACACTTGTTTAATTGACTGCCAGTGACACAAAATTTGGTCTTGTCTGTAGGGTTTAACACAATATTTACTGTGCTCCATCTGCACTGACTCTTTGCTTGTAAATAATATTGGGGACATTTAAAATGTTTACTTGTTAAAAATGTCCTCAGACATAAACAAAATTATAAAATAATTTGGTCAACCTGTCTTCTCTCAGCCCCAAGTATCTATATTTTCATTTTCAATCTTTTTATACTAGTGGCAAAACATTAGAAAGAGCACTGCTTACAAGTAAATTAGGAAATGTATTCTCATATTTCGTATTGCATTTGAGCACATTTAAATCTGAATTCTTTAAAACACAACAACAATATTTTACATTGCTCTTCTGTCGTCCATATTTCAAATCAGCCTTGACTTAACTAGCGCTCATACAGAAGAGCTAGATAAGCTGAATTACCTGCTAAGTATGGTTGCACTAACTGATCATTTCCAACATTTTTTTCAGGTGTGTCCTAGAACCTAATGATTAATGCACATTTTGGATTAGCGCTTTCATTACAATAACACTCAAGCAATTTGGACACATCTCACAAATCTGTAAAATAATTTTCGTATACAGTTATAAATGATCGTTATACTCCATTCCAAGAATTAATGGAAACCAGTTAGGTTTTCTAAGTGTTCAAAGTCTCCACTTTCTATGTAAAAGGGTTGTCTGCTCTGGGTTAAAAGCCTTTGACTTACCACCTCAATGACATCACTGTTAAAGTTTGGCAGAATCACTGCTCCTGTGAGATAGATATAATGGAATCTGTGAGGGCTCCATTCTACTAGTGACTAGGGCTTTGAGTCTACCACTAACACTTTCATTTGAGTGAAATTGCATTTTATGTTTAAAAATATCATTTTGGAATAAAGGCATGGTGTGTGGCATCAGTTTTTTCAGCAAAATTACAATTATAATAGATGCATATGCAATTCATTAGCTATTAGCAAGGTCTATCTGTAACTATGGTCTGCAGGAATTAGAGCAGCAGGTATTTATTTATTTTTATTTAATTCCACTTCCCATTCGCTCAGTAATAACTGGTAAAATGCTATCTGTGCTGTAGCTTGGTACTCAACTGTTGTACAATGCAGATATAAATGGACTAGATGTCCCTAAAGCTACAGTTTTCAAAGATTTTAATATTCCAGTGGCATCCCCAAGTATGATCGGATAACAGTACTGAATGTCTTTGTTGGCAAACTCTGAAGTAATTCCCAGGAGTACAACCCACCAGCTTGATTCCGATTTCGCAGCTGATGTCAAATCATATTTGATTCAAACGGTCCCATATCAATATGCAAAATAATCACAGGAACAATTCTAAAATACCATATTTAGATTCTCCCCAAAAGATCCCAAATGCAACTGATTAAGGGTGTGATCCTGCAAGGTACTGATTCTGCCTTTAAAGGGACTTTGATTAATCATGTTTATTACAATAGTGCCTAAGGGCCAGCCTAGAGTGGGAACCCGTTGTGGTAGGCACTGTACAACCAGACTAGTAGATGGTTCCGGATGCAAAGAGCTTATGATCTAAATAGATAAGACAGACAAAGCGTGAGAGTTGGTATTTAACACACAAGCAGCATAAACTATGTGTTGGTAGCAAATGTCATGTTAGTTTCACAGTGCATGGTTTTGTTCTGGGGTGTTACTTAGGAGGGGTTCAGTACATAGAAAGAAAGGAGGGGGACAAGTCAGGGGACAAGATGGTGCAGGTGTGAAATAAAGCTGAGATAAAGAGACTGTAAGAGAAGAGGAGGTGGAGCAGGAGCATGGGCAGCTTGTGAACCTCCTCTTTGGGGAGGCTATCCCCTGGCTCTGCCCCTTCTGCCATAGGCCCCGCTCCCTCATCCACTGGAGCCTCTCCTCCCTTCCCCATGGCCAAAAGTGCCCTACCCCAGCCATGCTGGCCCAAGCTGCTGGCCCAACCCCTAGGTTTCTGGCTGACCTGAGCACCAGCCTGTCCCCTGGCTGAACCAAGCCCCAAGCTCCTGGCTACCAGTGGGAGCTGAGCCCTTGCCAGCTTCAGGGGAGAGGGGGAGTGAGGGTGGGACCTTGGGGCAGAGCACGGGTGAGGCCACGGCCTAGGTTGGGAAGGCTTACCCTCCCCTGGCCTTCGATACCCATCACCCATGAGCAGGAGGTTTGGAGGAAACAGCCAGTCAGCAAAGGGCAGAAAAGGTCTAGTCAAAACTGTAGAAAGTTTTTGGAACGGCCAAAGGACTAAAGGTGCCTGCTTTGGCTGCTTCTGTCCACACCAGCTGGAGTCTCTGGCTGGCTTCTCTCTGCAATGTTCACATTGTGGAAGGTGTCTCTTATTCTTAAAATTAGATTTATGCTACCTTGCTGAACTGGGGCCATTGTTTTATGCTTTTGCATCAGACCTAGAATTAAGCTATTATGACAAATTAGGATTTATATATTTCACATATGTGATAATCTGGGCCCCCTTATTGTTTGTGAGAGAATGACATGTTGTTTTGTATCTTTTAAAACAGCAAGGGTTCTGAACCTATTTAGAAAATATGATTTTTGTGTCTCAAGAGTATTTTGGAATCCATTTTTGTCATTTGAAGCAACATACCTTTGAGAAATAGGAGGCAGCAGAACACAAATGGTCTCTCCAAGTCTACAGTGGAAAGGGCCATACTGACCCATTAACTATTGATTACTGGAACATCTCTGTTGGCACACACATGACACTGGATTAATCAGGGTGGGAAGAAGGAAAACCACTCTTCCCCAGGTTGTACTCCTAAAATAAAGATAGACTTTGTCTTCATATATGGAAAATTGTTTTTTGACAGCAAGCTAACTAACATCAAATAATAGCTCACTGGTAAATCCTAGGTGGAGGCAAGGTACTTGTAATGTTTAGCATGAGGTAGCTAGGTGAGGTCAGCTATACCACTTGCCCATGGTGACTTTGCTTAGTTTACCTCAGTGTAAAACTAAAGTGCTTTGTAGCCCCTAGGATTTTACAGTAAGATAGATAATGTGCTAGTTATCCCACAGTAAAAACTTGTTTGTCAGTGAAGATATAATCGAGGTCTATAATATATGTTAATAGATCCCTAGAACCAGCAGGGAGGGTAGATTTTTAGAAGAACAGAGATGTTGGCTAGGAATAGAATCATAGGACTGGAAGGGACCTTGAGGGGTCATCTAGTCCAGTCCCCTGCACTCATAGCAGGACTAAGTATCTAGACCATCCCTGAAAGGCGTTTGTCTAACCTGCTCTCAGGGCCATCCTTAGGCATAGGCGGCACAGCATACCGGGCTGTGTAGGGCACCCAAAAATTTGGGGCGCACCTGGGTCTTAGTGTCCACCTTTCTGCCTCTTCCTATCCCTATTCTGACCCTTCCTGCAGGCTCCCACAGCTAGCTGTTGCAGCCTGGTGACTCTTATTCTGGAAGGGATCTAGTAACTTAACAGTGAAAAAGGATTCCAGCCTGCCAGACCTATTAGCACAACAACTGAAACTGTTAAAGAGTCATTAAAGTGGTAACGAAGCCATTTAACAGGCATTTGCCAACCCCCAGGTATATACTGTCAGTTTCTGAATTTACTGACAAAAACAGTTGTGCATTACTGTAATATTTACTCAGAACACGTTAGTCTACAGGACCTTAGTTTAAAATCTGCTTTAAAATATTTCATTAGTGTGTTGCTGAAGATGATAAAATCACATCTCTAAAAAATCCTTAAAGAGAGCCTGTAAAGGGACAACACCCCTTTCCTGTGAGATAGTTGGATAAATGAGTTTCCCTTTCTTTACTTCTGACTATTTGATGAACTAATTTCAAGAGAACCCTCTAGCAAAATCATTACCTTAGTAAGATATAAAATCCTTTGTTATTCCTAAAATCTTTGGAAACATTATTTTTTAAAGTTGGTGAAATTTCACAAATGTCTATTGTTATCGAAATCACACAAAGTAAATTAGTGTTCCCTTTTTCTAAAAGCAATGAACATTGTTATGAACACACTAAACCTCTGTGACTGATTAATTTAAAATAATATCTTTGTTTCAGTGAGTTAAATATGTAGTAATCTGGAATGATTATTTATGAAGGCTTAAAGGTACATTTAAAATATAAAATCAGCCTAGATATACTGATTAAGAAAATGTAAAACAGAGAAGAGCTGCATCATGTATTCCATAATATTTAATGTTGTATTCAGCAGGACAGCTGACTTGCCCTTACTACAAGGTTTTTGCAAATAAATCTCTGACAAACTTCAGAATATATCAAAAAACCTGTGATTGACATTTTTTGATCCCAAATTTAGTACTTTTAATTAGGTACCTTCTGCATGTCCAGTTTTCACCTTCTTGCATGCAGTGGAAAACATGCTCCATTTTCTTTAGAAAGAAATTGCAGAAGAGTATTTTTTTTCAAATGTCATTTGTTTCATTGGGGTTCAGGGATTTGCATGGAAGAGGGTGTTCAGGGAGGAGGAGGAAGACAGTGGGGAGAGGGCGGGGCCTGGCCAGAGTGGGGGCGGGGCCTGGGGCAGAGCAAGGGTGGCGTATGTGTGGGCCCACAGGTGGTCTGGGAGCTAGCCTCCCCAAGCAGCAGCTTCACCCACTGCCCACGACAGCAGATAAGAGCGGGTTGGCTCCCGCACACCCACTGCGAACTGCAGTCTCCTTAGGCAGAGGACGTGAGTGAGAGGCTACGGTGCTCTCTGCAGAGAACTGTGACTATCCGGCTCAGTATCCTTTGCTGCTTTGTCCCTCCCCCCCGCCATGAGTACGATTCCAGGCTTCCCATCGGGCATAGGGGCACCAGTTTAATACTACTGCATAGGGTCACATAAATCCTAAGGACGGCCGTGCCTGCTCTTAAAAATCTCCAATGATGGAGATTCCACAACCTCCGTAGGCAATTTATTCCAGTGCTTAACCACACTGACCATTAGGAAGTTTTTCCTAATGTCCAACCTAAACCCTTGCTACAATTTAAGCCCATTGCTTCTTGTCCGATTCTTAGAGGTTAAGAAGAACAATTTACTCCCTCCTCTTTGTAACAACCTTTTATGTACTTGAAAATTGTTATTGTGTCCTCTCTCAGTCTTCTCTTCTCCAGACTAAACAAGCCCATTTTTTTCAATCGTCCCTCATGGGTCACGTTTTCTAGACCTTTAATCATTTTTGTTGCTTTTCTCTGGACTCTCTCCAATTTTTCCACATCTTTCCTGAAATGTGGCACCCAGAACTGGACACAATACTCCTGTTGAGCCCTAATTAGCACAGAGTAGAGCGGAAGAATTACTGCTCATGTCTTGCTTACAGCACTCCTGCTAATACATCCCAGAATGATGTTTGCTATTCTGCAACAGCACTATATTGTTGACTCATATTTAGCTTGTGGTCCACTATGACCCCCATATCCCTTTCCACAGTACTCCTTCCTAGGCAGCCTTTTCCCATTTTGTATGTGTGCAACTGATGGTTCCTTCCTAAAGTGGAGTACTTTGCATTTGTCCTTATTGAATTTCATCCTATTTACTTCAGACCATTTCTCCAATTTGTCCAGATCATTTTGAATTTTAATCCTATCCTCCAAAGCACTTGCAACCCCTCCCAGTTTGGTATCATCCGCACACTTTGTAAGTGTTGCCGGCACCCAGTGCCAGAGGCGAACAACAGCAGGGGTTCGTTACCCGGTGTGCATCACTCAATAATCACAACGGGGTGGAAAAGCAGAAAAGTTTATTTACAGCTGCAAACAAGGTACAGGGAGAATAGAATCTCAAATCCTGCACACCAGAGCAGGTCATTACACACACTTTTATATTCCTTAATGCTACTGCACTACACATCAGCCAATTAAAACTTTGCACAAATACTCTGCCTTCCTTATATGGGTTACAACAGTGTTTATTTCCTGCAACCTCTAACAAGCATTCCTAGCAACTTAAACAACCAGCACATCCTGTCTGGCCTTGTAGCTGTCTCTCCTGTTATCTTTAACTTGGCGTCAGCAAACCTTACACTATAAGGCGTTATCTGCGGTGCAACATTGTTTTAAGAGCAAAAGAGCTTACTCAAACCAGCCAGGCCTGAATTCTATTAAGGGGGGTTGAAAAGAAGCCCTTAGGCCTTCAGCAGGGAGACCTCCTCAATCCTTATGGCCTTCCATCCTCTCAACTTAACTAGTGGCCATGCCCTGGGGTCTCCAACAATTCCCTCCTTTGAAAATACTCATTTCTATTGCTTGAGTCTTCTCATCTTTATTTACTCACTAGCGGGCTATGCATAAAATTAAAATTTTCAAAACTATACAAAATAAGCATTTTTACACAGTACCACATACAACACAGTAAACATAACATGATTAATACAGGAAAAAAACTTAAATAATAGGCTAAACAACCCACTTATCCACGGGGAAAGGCTCCAGCCAGAAAATAGAGAGCCTAGCCAATCCTCCCCAGTTTGCTGATGAGTGCCCTTTGCCAGCTGCTTTAGGCATTGTAAATCAGCTTCTACGAATGGCCCTGCATCTGTTATATTAAAGCAACACATGCCTGCAAACTCCTGGCATAGGTGACCATGGCGTAGAAGCAAATAGTCCACAGCCAGCCTGTTCTGTAGCATACTCTGACGTACTTCCCCTAACTCATGTGAGAGTTGGGCCAGGACGGTTGAGGTTAAGTTAATGGCCTTTGCTACCGTGCAGGCAAGGTGCTCTACTGCGTGATAATTATGCACCACAAGCCCAGGGATACCAACTAAAGAAAAGGCCAGAGCTGCTGCCTCACTCTCTGAGAATAAGGTTACCTCTGACCTACAGGTGGAATCAAGGGGAATAGCATCCCTTTTATGACGGGCAGATAACTGCGGAGGGTATGGAAAAATCAATGGGGCCAAGCGACCAAGAGAGCAGGTACCCCCAGAACTGTTGGCCGGGACATAGGAATACGCATGTCTGCCACATATAAGGAGCCACCCTGCTGGCAATTTCATGTGCCCGTAGGCAAAGGAGATTTCCACACTGTTATTACGTTTAAGTTCTTCATTGGTGAGGTTTTCCCCAATGTGAGTAGCATTTACAAATCTCATACAAGAGGGGGCAGGGTTGTATTGGCTAGGAAATAAGAAAACATGGAGGCATCTAACTTATACTGGGCAGATCCAAGGGTTTATAAATCAGTATAAGTAAATGTTTTATTTATGGTTTTTAACAGGGAATAATCATGAACCAGGGTTGGGGCTGCACATACACCAATAAAACAAGTCTCCATGATTTCATCCACTGAAAATGTATGTGGCAAACAAAACGATGTTGCGTTCACTGCACTCTGGGCCAGTGCCAGCCAGGTATTTACGGGTACAATGCCTGAAACAGCAGTACCGGTTAGGCACATGGCCAAGAGGGGGAATAAAATATATCCTCCCATCTATTTTTCTGCCTTCCTGGCGGGCTGCCATTTAAATAGTAATTTTAGTCCAAGATCGTCAGTGGAGGGGGCTGAATGCACGGTCTACCTTTCAGCCGGGGGGGGGTTGACACCGCTTTCAGCCGGGTATAATGAATCCAATTCTTGTGTTCCTCGACCTTTGCTGCCGTGTGGGAGACCAGCAGGATGGTATAGGGTCTGTTCCACTCTTCCTGGAGGGGCTCGTCTTTCCAGGTACGTACGAGCACTGAATCACCAGGCTGCAGGGAGTGGATGGGCGAGTCCAATGGTAGAGGCTGGGAATCCTTAGTATACCTGTGAAGAGACAAAAGAACAGCAGACAGGGAACACATACTGAGACAGAAACCCATTCCCCAATTCCCACTCTCCCCCTGACACAACCGGTGTACCATTCATAGGCTATGCCCTTCCAAACATAATTTCAAAGGGACTGAGCCCTAATCTACCCTTCGGGAGAGCACGGATGTGGAGCAGAACGAGGGGCAGGGCATCAGGCCACCATAGGGAGGCCTCCTGGCATACTTTCGAGAGATGTCGCTTAAGGGTCTGATTGGTCCGCTCCACTACCCCACTGGCTTGCGGTCTCCAGGGTGTATGGAGTTTCCAGGGAATCTGTAAGGCGTCTGAGATGCTTTGGATGATTTCTAACGTGAAGTGTGTTCCACTGTCAGATTCCATCCACTGGGGAAGTCCAAAGCGAGAAATAATCTCCTTAACAAACTTGAGAGCCACTGTCCTGGCAGTGCAATTGCGACATGGAAAGGCTTCCGGCTATCCGCTGAATCTGTCCACTATAACAAGGAGATACTTGAACCCTTGGGTGGGGGGAAACTCAGTAAAGTATGTAAAGTATGTAAAGTATGCCGTATGTAAAGTCTATTTGCCACACCCATCTGGGGCTTGGAGTGGGTTCCAGGGCCGCTGGTGGTACTGGGTGTCCTGGTCGGGGGTTATTCTTTTGACAGACTAGGCATTCCGCCTGTACCTGGGCAGCCAGGGGTCTGAGTCTGGAGGTTATGAAGTACTTTCCCATTAGTTGGATAAGTGCCTCCCTGCCAGCATGAGTGGTTTGATGTAATTTCTGTAATACTGGCAGAATTAGGCCCTTTGGTAAGAGGACTTTCCCTTCTTGGGAATGAAGCCATCCCTCCTATTCTTGGAGACCAAGTTTGTCAGCTAGCTGTTTCTCCTCCCCAGAATACTGAGGGGTTGGGAACTCCCCCACTGATGGGATAAGGGTATGCATACAGGTGTTCTCAGTCTGAGGGGACATCAGGGTGGCAGCATGCTTCGCCTCTCTATCTGCCCTGGCATTACCCCGGTCACATCTTGATCCTTCCTCTGATGGGCCTTACAGTGTACCACTGCCACTTCCAAAGGGAGTTGCACTGCTTCTAGAAGCTGGAGAATTTGGGGCCCATACTTGACTGGGGAGCCTTGGGCTGTCAGCATTCCCCTCTGCTTCCACAGGCCAGCATGAGCATGCAGCACCAAAAGCATATTTGGAATCAGTGAAAATATTGACCCGTTTTTCTTTGGACAGTTCGAGTGCACGGGTCAGAGCCACTAGCTCAGCCAACTGGGCAGAGGTCCCAGCAGGCAAACTTTCAGCTTTCACGGTGTCATTGAGGGTCACAATAGCATAACCCGCCCTTCTTTGCCCATTTATCACCATGCTGCTGCCATCAGTGTACCACTCATAATCTGCATTTGGGAGGGGCACATCCTTCAATTCCGGGCGGCTAGAACATTGGGCATCTATGATCTCTAAACAGTCATGTTCCTGTTTCTCAGTTTCTGGTAAGAGGGTGGCAGGGTTAAGGGATGGACAAGGCTGCAGCGTGACCTCAGGGCTCTCTGAGAACTTTGCTTGGTATCTTGCCATACGCGCTTGTGTGAGCCAGAGGCCGCCCTTAACATCCAGTAAAGCGCGTACCATGTGTGGTGTAAAAACCTGTATTGTTCCCCCTAGTGTCAGTTTCTCTGCTTCTGCCAGGGTCAGGGCGGTGGCTGCCACTGCTTGCAGGCACGCTGGCCAGCCCTTGGCTACTTTGTCCAGTTGTTTAGAAAAATATGCCACCGGACGTTTCCATGCTCCTAGCAACTGTGTGAGTACTCCCAGGGCCACCCCCTTTCGTTCATATAACTGAAATGGTTTGGAGAGATCTGGCAGACCTAGAGCCGGGGCTTCCATCAGCTTTCTTTTTAGGATTTTAAATGCCCTGTCAGCCTCTGGGGTCCAATGAAAGGGGTCATGGTCTGCTCCTTTTACACAGTCGTACAGGGGTCTAGCCCATAGTCCAAACTCTGGGATCCATATCCTATAGAAGCTTGCCATCCCCAGAAATGCTCTGAGCCGCTTGCGATTACTCGGGATAGGAACTTGGCATATGGCTTCCTTCCTCTCATTTGAAAGCTGGCGTTCCCCCTGCCGTATGTA
The DNA here is from genome assembly GCF_965152235.1 of Eretmochelys imbricata. Taxonomy (NCBI): domain Eukaryota; kingdom Metazoa; phylum Chordata; order Testudines; family Cheloniidae; genus Eretmochelys; species Eretmochelys imbricata. The sequence continues at coordinate 40,474,373 of NC_135575.1, read as the reverse complement.
GAACCCAAGGTACTGTACCTGCGGGAGAGCAATCTGAGCCTTACTTCGTGCTACCCGATATCCTCGGATTCCCACAACATTTAGGAGACTCACGGTGGCTTTAAGGCAGGGAGTTAAGCCCACAGTGGCAATTAATAGATCATCTACGTATTGCAAAAGGAGGGCTTCCTCATTATCCCACTCCTCCAGATCTCTGGCCAGAGCCTGACCAAAGAGGGCGGGGGAATTTTTTAAACCCCTGGGCTAACACTGTCCAACAAAGTTGCTTTTTAACTCTGTTCCGGTCCTCCCATTCGAAGGAGAAAATCTCCTGTGCTGAGGTGTCAACTGGGATGGCAAAAAAAGCATCTTTTAAATCAAGAACTGAAAAATGGGTATACTGTCCCCCTATAGAAGCCAATAGGGTATACGGGTTAGGGACAAGAGGGTGCAGAGTCTTAACCCGTTCATTAACTGCCCTTAGGTTTTGAACCAGCCGGTACGTGCCATCAGGTTTCTGTACGAGTAAAATGGGAGTGTTCCAGGCTGACTGACATTCCCGGAGAATACTGTACGTTAGAAATCGATCTGTGGTTTCCTGTAACCCCTCTCTGGCTTCCTTCTCAATTGGATATTGCTTTACCCGCACCGGTCCTTTCCTGGGTATGAGCTGGACATGAATGGGGGTTTGGTGAGTAGCTTTTCCTGGGATCCCTGATGCCCACACAAGGGGATACACTTGAACTTCCCACTCATCCCATTCTGGGGCTTGCATAGCCGAGGGTTCAACTGCAAGGGTCAAAATCCATGCATTTTCAGGGGGTAAGGTAAGGGTTATTTCATCTTGAGTAAAATGCAGGGTGGCACCTCGGCGACACAGCAGGTCCCGTCCCAGCAACGGTGTTGGGCATTCAGGGAGGTATACCAGCTTATGGGACATAGTTCTGTTTCCCAAAGCACATTCTGCTGGGGCATACATTAGGCACTTGATATCTTTGCCTGTGGCTCTTGTCACAGTTAGGGAGTCTGCTACTGGTAACTGAAGGGGTTGATTTACGGTTCGCGCCGCTCCAGAGTCCACTAAAAAATGTATTTCTTCATTTCCCACCCGCATTTTTACTCGGAGTTCCGGGGGTAGCATGATCCGTCTCCCCTGACACCCCTATTCCTGTTCTTCTATCGCCATCGTAGAGGTACCCCCCCTTTCCTTCTTGTTTGGGCACTCATTCTTCCAGTGTCCCTCTTGCCGACACAGGGCACACTGATTGCGCCCCAGTTGTCTCTCCCACGGGCCTGGATGTCCGCGTCCACAGCCCCTCCTTCTTGTTCACTTCCCTTTGTGCCTGCCTGCACCGCCGCTACCATCAATCTCATAGAATCATAGAATATCAGGGTTGGAAGGGACCCCTGAAGGTCATCTAGTCCAACCCCCTGCTCGAAGCAGGACCAATTCCCAGTTAAATCATCCCAGCCAGGGCTCTGTCAAACCTGACCTTAAAAACTTCCAAGGAAGGAGATTCCACCACCTCCCTAGGCAACGCATTCCAGTGTTTCACCACCCTCTTAGTGAAAAAGTTTTTCCTAGTATCCAATCTAAACCTCCCCCACTGCAACTTGAGACCATTACTCCTCGTTCTGTCATCTGCTACCATTGAGAACAGTCTAGAGCCATCCTCTTTGGAACCCCCTTTCAGGTAGTTGAAAGCAGCTATCAAATCCCCCCTCATTCTTCTCTTCTGCAGGCTAAACAATCCCAGCTCCCTCAGCCTCTCCTCATAAGTCATGTGTTCTAGACCCCTAATCATTTTTGTTGCCCTTTGCTGGACTCTCTCCAATTTATCCACATCCTTCTTGTAGTGTGGGGCCCAAAACTGGACACAGTACTCCAGATGAGGCCTCACCAATGTCGAATAGAGGGGGACGATCACGTCCCTCGATCTGCTCGCTATGCCCCTACTTATACATCCCAAAATGCCATTGGCCTTCTTGGCAACAAGGGCACACTGCTGACTCATATCCAGCTTCTCGTCCACTGTCACCCCTAGGTCCTTTTCCGCAGAACTGCTGCCTAGCCATTCGGTCTCTAGTCTGTAGCGGTGCATTGGATTCTTCCGTCCTAAGTGCAGGACCCTGCACTTATCCTTATTGAACCTCATCAGATTTCTTTTGGCCCAATCCTCCAATTTGTCTAGGTCCTTCTGTATCCTATCCCTCCCCTCCAGCGTATCTACCACTCCTCCCAGTTTAGTATCGTCCGCAAATTTGCTGAGAGTGCAATCCACACCATCCTCCAGATCATTTATGAAGATATTGAACAAAACCGGCCCCAGGACCGACCCCTGGGGCACTCCACTTGACACCGGCTGCCAACTAGACATGGAGCCATTGATCACTACCCGTTGAGCCCGACAATCTAGCCAGCTTTCTACCCACCTTATAGTGCATTCATCCAGCCCATACTTCCTTAACTTGCTGACAAGAATACTGTGGGAGACCGTGTCAAAAGCTTTGCTAAAGTCAAGAAACAATACATCCACTGCTTTCCCTTCATCCACAGAACCAGTAATCTCATGATAAAAGGCGATTAGATTAGTCAGGCATGACCTTCCCTTGGTGAATCCATGCTGGCTGTTCCTGATCACTTTCCTCTCATGCAAGTACTTCAGGATTGATTCTTTGAGGACCTGCTCCATGATTTTTCCAGGGACTGAGGTGAGGCTGACTGGCCTGTAGTTCCCAGGATCCTCCTTCTTCCCTTTTTTAAAGATTGACACTACATTAGCCTTTTTCCAGTCATCCGGGACTTCCCCGGTTCGCCACGAGTTTTCAAAGATAATGGCCAATGGCTCTGCAATCACAGCCGCCAATTCCTTCAGCACTCTCGGATGCAACTCGTCCGGCCCCATGGACTTGTGCACGTCCAGCTTTTCTAAATAGTCCCTAACCACCTCTATCTCCACAGAGGGCTGGCCATCTCTTCCCCATTTTGTGATGCCCAGCGCAGCAGTCTGGGAGCTGACCTTGTTAGTGAAAACAGAGGCAAAAAAAAGCATTGAGTACATTAGCTTTTTCCACATCCTCTGTCACTAGGTTGCCTCCCTCATTCAGTAAGGGGCCCACACTTTCCTTGGCTTTCTTCTTGTTGCCAACATACCTGAAGAAACCCTTCTTGTTACTCTTGACATCTCTCGCTAGCTGCAGCTCCAGGTGCGAATTGGCCCTCCTGATTTCATTCCTACATGCCCGAGCTATATTTTTATACTCTTCCCTGGTCATATGTCCAACCTTCCACTTCTTGTAAGCTTCTTTTTTATGTTTAAGATCCGCTAGGATTTCACCGTTAAGCCAAGCTGGTCGCCTGCCATATTTACTATTCTTTCGACTCATTGGGATGGTTTGTCCCTGTAACCTCAACAGGGATTCCTTGAAATACAGCCAGCTCTCCTGGACTCCTTTCCCCTTCAAGTTAGTACCCCAGGGGATCCTGGCCATCCGTTCCCTGAGGGAGTCGAAGTCTGCTTTCCTGAAGTCCAGGGTCCGTATCCTGCTGCTTACCTTTCTTCCCTGCGTCAGGATCCTGAACTCAACCAACTCATGGTCACTGCCTCCCAGGTTCCCATCCACTTTTGCTTCCCCCACTAATTCTACCCGGTTTGTGAGCAGCAGGTCAAGAAAAGCGCCCCCCCTAGTTGGCTCCTCTAGCACTTGCGCCAGGAAATTGTCCCCTACGCTTTCCAAAAACTTCCTGGATTGTCTATGCACCGCAGTATTGCTCTCCCAGCAGATATCAGGAAAATTAAAGTCACCCATGAGAATCAGGGCATGCGATCTAGTAGCTTCCGTGAGCTGCCGGAAGAAAGCCTCATCTACCTCATCCCCCTGGTCCGGTGGTCTATAGCAGACTCCCACCACTACATCACTCTTGTTGCACACACTTCTAAACTTAATCCAGAGACACTCAGGTTTTTCTACAGTTTCGTACCAGAGCTCTGAGCAGTCATACTGCTCCCTTACATACAGTGCTACTCCCCCACCTTTTCTGCCCTGCCTGTCCTTCCTGAACAGTTTATAACCATCCATGACAGTACTCCAGTCATGTGAGTTATCCCACCAAGTCTCTGTGATTCCAATCACATCATAGTTCCTTGACATCACCAGGACCTCCAGTTCTCCCTGCTTGTTTCCAAGGCTTTGTGCATTCGTATATAAGCACTTGAGATAACCTGTTGATCGCCCCTCATTCCCAGTATGAGGCAGGAGCCCTCCCCTCACAGACATTTCTGCCTGTGCTTCCTCCCGGTATCCCGCTTTCCCACTTGCTTCTTCTCCTTCTCCACTTCTCTTAAACTATACACTCGAATTGCTGCTTCTAAAATCTGTGCCATGGTCATACCCATCAAATCCTCCTTTTTCTGTAGCTTTCTCTTAATGTCGGGGGCTTCCCTGCTTGTAAATACTCTTTTAATAATTGCCTCAGTTTGCGGATCATTAGGATCTGCATTGGTATACTGTCGGATCGTGTCTCGAATGTGCTGTTAAAAGGCTCCAGGGCTTTCCTTTGGATCCTGCACTACCTCATATGGTTTAATCCAATTATTCTCTCTGACAGCTGCGTGACGGAGTCCATACAGTAGCAGCTCCTTATAGGAGATGAGGTGGGTCATAGCCTGATTGTCATTTGGGTCCCACCTAGGATCCTTTATAGGAACCTGATCATCTGGGATCGGGACATTGTTACGGTCCTGGTCATATTTCTTTTTGCTTCCTCCCTTGCTTTAGCTATGACCTGTTCTCGTTCAACCTCAGTCAATAATGTTCGCAGAAGGACATTACAATCATCCCAGTCTGGCTTGTAGCTACTAAGACATCCCTCAAAAACCAATACAAACTTGCTTGGGTTGATAGAAAATTCTCCAGCCTGTGCTTTGAAAGTGGCCAGGTCCTTAGATTAAAAGGTACATGGGTATAGACCTGCATGGTAAGGGCTGGCCTACCCTCAGCTGCATTTCGGGCAATTTTAGTCTCGGTAAGTAACGGGTATATTCCAGCAGATGGAGCTCGAACCTCACTATGAGCTTCACTAGGAATCTTACTCTGAGCCTCGCTCTGTGTGGGTGTATGGGCCGAAGGGGACACACTCTGTATGGGTGTAGGGGCCAAAGGAGCCTCACTCTGTGTGGGTGTAAGGGCCGAAGGAGACACTGGATCTGCCATTACATTTGGGGTGGGGGTCCAGGGACTGACATTAATTGCTACCGGGCCAATCGGGGTTAAATTACAGCGTTGTAAAATATCAGTATGAGACCACAAGGTCATAAACAAGTAAGCATACGAATGCTCATTCCACTTCCCCGTTCGCTGACAGAACAGGAGTAACTGGAGGATTGTATTATGATTTAGTGATCCTCCAGGAAGCCACTGTTCCTGGTCCTCTAATTGCTACTGAGGCCAGTCAACCGTACAAAATCGCTTCAATTTACCCTTAGTCATTGGATCTGATCCAAATACCTTCCAATTTACTAAAATACACTCTAGGGGCGTGCACCGTACCCTACCTCCCGTGCTCTGTTCCTGTCCCATACCTACAGGGTAACTCTGGGCGTCCCCAGGTTCCAACAGAGCATATAATCCGGATTTCAAAAGGTTCCTACCTTATCCAAGGGACCGGTTCCCCACCTTCGCCCGCAGCTGCTCCTCCACTATGTCCAAGGGACCGGTTCCTCACCGTCGCCCACAGCTGCTTCTCCACTATATGAGTGTGTTGCACCATTGTGCCCTCCGAGGTCGATTAAATCGCATCTCCTCCAAGGCCCCCGATGAACTCACCGGTGCACGCTGGGCATCGGTTGTCGCTGCAATCCTCGACCCCCGGAAGGGATCCGGGCAAGGCTAAATTGCAGCCTTGTCGCCCCACGTTGGGATGCCAAAAGCTGTTGCTGACACCCAGTGCCAGAGGTGAACAACAGCAGGGGTTCATTACCCGGTGTGCATCACTCAATAATCACAACGGGGTGGAGAAGCAGAAAAGTTTATTTGCAGCTGCAAACAAGGTACAGGAAGAATAGAATCTCAAATCCTGCACACCAGAGCAGGTCATTACACACACTTTTATATTTCTTAATGCTACTACGCTACACATCAGCCAATTAAAACTTTGCACAAATACTCTGCCTTCCTTATATGCTTACAACAATGTTTATTTCCTGCAATCTCTAACAAGCATTCCTAGCAACTTAAACAACCAGCACATCCTGTCTGGCCTTGTAGCTGTCTCTCCTGTTATCTTTATCTTGGCATCAGCAAACCTTACACTATAAGGTGTTATCTGCGGTGCAACATTGTTTTAAGAGCAAAAGAGCTTACTCAAACCAGCCAGGCCTGAATTCTATTAAGGGGGGTTGAGAAGAAGCCCATAGGCCTTCAGCAGTGAGACCTCCTTGACCCTTCCATCCCCTCAACTTAACTAGTGGCCATGCCCTGGGGTCTCCAACATAAGTGTACTCTCTATGCCATTATCTAAATCATTGATGAAGATATTGAACAGAACCAGACCCAGAACTGATCCCTGCAGGACCCCACTCATTATGTCCTTCCAGCATGACTCTGAACCACTGATAACTACTCTCTGGGAATGGTTTTCCAACCAGTTTTGCACCTGCCTTATAGTAGCTTTGTCATAAATATAAAGGGAAGGGTAACCACCTTTCTGTATACAGTGCTATAAAATCCCTCCTGGCCAGAGGCAAAATCCTTTCACCTGTAAAGGGTTAAGAAACTAAGGTAACCTCACTGGCACCTGACCCAAAATGACCAAAGAGGGGACAAGATACTTTCAAATCTGGAGGCGGGGGGGAGTTTTTGTCTGTCTGTGTGATACCTTTGCCGGGAACAGATCAAGGATGCAAGCCTTCCAACTCCTGTAAAGTTAGTAAGTAATCTAGCTAGAAAATGCTTTACGTTTTCTTTGTTTTTTGGCTTGTAAATTCGCTGTGCTGGAGGAAATGTGCATTCCTGTTTTTGTGTCTTTTGTAACTTAAGATTTTGCCTAGAGGGATTCTCTATGTTTTAAATCTGACTGCCTGTAAGATTATCTTCCATTCTGATTTTACAGAGTTGTTCTCTTATCTTTTTTTGTTCTTCTAACAAAGTTCTGATTTTTAAGAATCTGATTGGGTTTTTTGGGTCTTAAAAATCCGAGGGGTTTGTGATCATCTTGTTTATTCTCAAGCCTCCCCAGGAAAGGGGGTGTAAGGGCTTGGGGGGATATTTTGGGGAAGGAACTTCAACACTTGGTGGTGGCAGCATTTTACCTAATCCAAGGGCAAAAACTTTGTGCCTTGGGGAAATTTTAACCTAAGCCAGTAGAAATAAGATTAGGGGGTCTTTCATGCAGGACACCACATCTGTACCCTAGAGTTCAGAGTGGGGAAGGAACCTTGACAAGCTCCATCTAGGTTGTATTTCTCTAGTTCTTTTTTATGAGAAGGTCATGAGAGACAGTATCAAAAGCTTTGCTAAAGTAAAGATATACCATGTCTACCACTTCCCCCCATCCAGAAGTCTTTTCATGGATGGATATATTAGGAGAGATTATAAATGCATGTATGTGCGTGTTACTGGCCACAGCTAAGTTTGGGCTAAATTCTGCTTGGTCTTTAAAGCAGATAGGTCCCAGTAAGGCAGAGGGAGAAAAGAGTCTCTATCACCTAGTTCCCCTTTACATGAGACATGTAAGGGACTAAATGAATTCCAATCATTCCCTATTCTTGCAAGGGCACATAGTACCCGGAAGATGGAGGCAGGGCCAAAACTTCACTCACTGATGCTCTGGGCAGTAGCTTTGATTAGCAGCATGGAGGGTAGCAAGCTGCACATCACAGCAGTGTTTCAGTGAACGTGCACAATTCATGAATATAAATTGTCAGGTTAGGCTGTTTTTAAAAGGCAGTAATTTGAAGAGTTAAATACCACTAAACAAATTTTTCTGAATAGGCTCAGCACCCTTGCTTTTTTTGAAGGATGCAAAGCAGCATGTTATTCTGTCCCAAAAATATAAGAAACCTTTGTTTTCCAACAAGCTATATGAATTCATTCATATGTCCCTATAGTTAAAATAATTCAGTTTTCAAAGTTTTTTAAATTTTCTTTTCTGATAAATTTTGGACAAAAGCAGAATGGATTTTGAGATGTTAATTAATTTTGAACAGTCTGAGAGGCAGCTGAAATTCAGCCCCAAATGTTGGATAATCAAACCCACTGTAGACTATCTTGCTGGTTATAAACACATTCTATTCAGAACAGATTTTTCTTGTCATAAGTCCATATGCATATAAATTCAAGAAGAAATAAGCATGCAGTGAACTTCAAGTTTAAATTTTATTATGATGGACATAACCTAGCTTATCCCTGAGCTAGATCCAAATTTAATAGTGCAGATGGAACACATGGGAACTGGATAGCACCCAGATTCTATACTATATGGCATAGCTATTCTGTTTTATTTTTAACCACCAGACTGTTATTTGAACTGCAAAGATGATATGTAGGAGAGGAAAAGAAAAGATTACTTTTCCAAGCTGTGATTCTCTGTTTTATCCCTGCAAACAAGAAAAACGGAATAAAATCTAGCTCACATACAGCAGCAAGTTTATTTTTGCTTTTTCTAACAAGGAGCCCTACTAAATTTGGTTACTTGATGGAGAAAATGTTACATTAATATTAGGTTTCTTTGCCATCAGTGGTTATGATTTTGATAGGGAGTGCGGATTTTTTTTTATTGAGACATTTTGGATAAGTCATGAAAATTCTGATGTCATGAAAATTAACAAACATTAGCTACATTATTTGGCTAGATAGTTGCTTTGCCTAAGTCATAGTTGTGTGTGTGCATGTGTCCCAGCATTTCCACACTTCTACTTAAAATATTCTTGTCTTTGTTAGTCAACTTTTGCTGTATATTGAGTATTACAAATGAGTCAGATTTCTCTGCTATTTCTCTGCTATATTGTGAATTTGTGTGTGTGGGGGGGGGAGGGTTGTGCGTGTGTGTGTGATACTGTAGGAATGCTGGGACACACACACACAAAAACACAAATTCACAATGTAGCAGAGAAATTCCAGAGGCTCCTCTGACTCATTGGTTACACTCAATGTACAGCAAAAGTTGACTAACAAAGACAAGAACATTTTAAGTAGAAGTGTGGAAATGCTGGGACACACACACACACACACACACACAAAACTATGACTTAGACAAAACAACTATCTAGCCAAATAATGTAGCTAATGTTTGTTAATTTTCATGACATCAGAATTTTCATGACTTATCCAAAATGTCTCAGTAAAAAATGTCCCCGTCCCAATTTTTTACACTTGCTATCTGGTCACCCTAGTTGCACTAGTCATCCAAAAATGGAGGTGAGATCACAGTTTGGTGCAAAGAGTAACAGACACAGCATTCTCTCCCAGGATGGCAGAAGTTACTGCTGCAGAATGTGTTGTGTAGGATTCCCTGCGGGCCTTCTGTCTGAGTCTGCCAGAATTCTTCCTGTGGAAACCTGCTCTGAGGCAGTCCTTCATTCTGTCCTTCACAAGATGTGTCTATTAACTATAATCAAACTCTCATCTTCTTATGATTTTCTTTTCTCTGTGCTGCTCATATTCTCTATGGTATTTTGCAAATTCAGTACAATATTTGAAAAAAAAACCCACTTAACTGACATTGTTTAGATCTTTTTATTAAAATGAGTATTGGGTATATATTTATTAAAATGATGTATTGGGTACATATTTTCTGTGAAGGAACTAAGTTTGTCTGTATAAAATGACTTGATGCTCTCAGGGCATTTTCTTCAAGGATCTGTGCTCCTCAAGCATACTAACAAACAAGGGGGAAAGAACTATAATAATATCTGACATTTTTGTTGTTGTTTTCTTATCTTAGGTTCTGAGTGCTTTACAAATGAGGGGCCAGATCTACAGTGCAGCATCTACTCCCTTTGCAATTTAAGTCAATTGGACCTCAGAATCCAGAGATCTTGCAGGATTGAATGCCAACATTGTGTATGCAAATCACTTCATTACAATGAAAATAGGAATAGATTTTTCTCCCAACAGTTAAGGAGTTTCTTTTTATTTCTTCCATCAATGGAGTCAGGTAACTCCCTTTTGGGGGAAAACCAAAAAGGTTCTGAAGATTCCCTTAACATATCCAAAGATCATGTGATAGATATTATAAACACATGCAATATTACCTTTATATTAACAGTATTAACTTTATAAATGTTATCTGTACCTCTGTGAACAAGGAATTCTATACTGGCTTCTTGAGCTCCATCCAGGAACTAAAATCAGTAGGGGGTAATTACTGCAGACCTGGAACAGATAACTCCAGAGAAGTCCTGGCACCTGGGGAGGATTGCATATATTGGTTCAGACCAGGTTCAAGAGGCCTAGGAGACAAGGAAAGAGCTTGTGATCAAAGGGCCAGCTCAAACTGACATGAGTTTATAAACAAAAGGGCAAGCACTGCAGGAAGGGTTTGAAGGACTTTAAACCCTACCAGATTCCATATGTAGAAGATGGGTGATTTCTGGTAAGTTTAGCATGCGTGTGTAGACCTTTTATTGTTTTATGATGTTTTCTCTCTAATGCTTATTTCTTAAAAATAAATGTGCTTTGGTTTTTGAAGGCTGGCTGCTCTCTGGTAACACTGTCATACCCCCTAAGAGAAAACAAAACTGCAGGAGCTGAGCTAAGGTCAGACTGCTGTGAAAATCACAGTGAATTGTGGGGGTGGGGCAGAAGCCTAAATTCCTCGTCTGGAGGGAGAGGAACACAGCTCCCTGCCATAGAGATGTGGTGGCTAATTGTCTGAGACCTAAGGGGCATCCCTTGTGCACACCACAGAGGGTTAAGAGGTACAGTTACCCTGAAATTGTGTCAGATCTCAGGGCCATTTAGTGCGGAAGTGCTTTGCTGCTGTGCTCTTTCCTGGTCCCCTACAGTTCTCCTTCTATTTTAGCACGGTTGGAAAATCCAGTTATACTAGGGGTGTGCTATTTATTTAAAATGTAATTCATCAAGCTATTCTCTTACTCAGCTATTGAAATATACAGGAATGTTGGATTCTAATGTCAGTTTGGGCATTTATCAGTTACAGGAATCAGTTGCAGGCATCTGAAAATGACTCGGATATTACTTTAAAACAACAGTAAGTATTTATTATGTTTGTGCCATTTTCTACCTCCTTTCCTATATGTATCACAATATGATTTATCAGAATTGGTATGTCTGCATATTCTGTGAAATATTATAACATACCAGACAACAAAGACGTGGCAGTCTAATGATCTTAATATTCTACATTGCAGTTGGCTAGCTCTGTGATCCTATACTCACATATTCAGGAAGTTGTGCCCATAGATAGGAATAGGTGTAGGAATTACCAGTAGAACCAAATGCAGAATGTTAAAAATGACCCATAAACTTTCAGATTCTTCTGCCAAGGCATATAACTAGAACAAAAAATGGCACCAAAATATTTTATTGTAATGACACAGACTGTAACAAGGAGTTGGGGGAGGAAGGTATAAATCTCAGTCATTATTTTGACAACTTCAGAGTCATAATCTTTTGCTTGCCTTCAGATGTTGTAGGATAGAATTAAAAGATTATAATGAAGTTGTCATATAAATTAGTTAATTTTATATTATTTTTGCATTAAGGCTTCAATTCTTGTTACTAGAATTGAATGTGTGTTGTATTTTCTCCACTCATTTCAATTTTAAGACTGTCATGCAAATGGCTTACATTGAAGAATGAGAACTGATTTTCATTCTTTCTTGTTTTCATCTTCATTCCTATGACAAAAATCATCAGCAAAGCAGAAAACAGTACAGATGTAATCCATTCTAGTGTCACAAGTAATCCATTCTATTGTCACAAATCATAAAATGAAAATAATAAGGTAACAATTTATGTTTATGACATGCCTAAATTACTCATGAGAATAACTACATTTTGTATCATTTCAAATTCCTGTATGAATCTCAGAATGATTTTAAAGTAATTCATGTGCAAAACATTGTAACGGGAATACAAAATAGTAGCTAACTATTCCATTTGGGAATATTCAGAGCTGCAAATATTAGGGCCTCCATAGACATTACATGTCTGGTTGGTATCTGGCAGGGTATCATAAAGTACATGGAAAATTTTGAAGAGCATTAATTTTATAAATAAGAGCCCTCATAACAAAATCCTTGCAAGTGTGCAGAAATATCCCTCTGAAATACATAGGCCCAGGGGCGCAAGTAAGGCGGTACGGGCAGGTACGGCGTACCAGTAAAAAGTGGCTGCCTGTACTGGCTGGTACCGCTGACTTTAAAGTGCTGCTGTGACCCTGCTTAAAGAATGGCCGCGGCAGCGCTTTAACATCCTTGCCCCTTTTGCCCCCCCCAGGCTACTGACGGGGGGTAAAAGGAGCAGCTACCCCAGGGCCAGCGATTTTAAAAGGACCCGGGGCCCAGCCCCAAGCCTTTTAAATTGCCACTGGAGCCCTGGGCAGTGCGGGCGGGCTGGCTAGGGGACACTGACCCGCCCCCCCCAGCCCTGCCCCTTCCTCCCAAGGCCCCACCCCTTTGTGGGGAGGCAAAGCTGCCCCGCCCCATACCTGTAAAAGAGGAATTTTACTTTCACCCCTGCATAGGTCCAAACATATACGTGTTTATATGAAGTTTGACATGTGCCAACTAGAGATTGCTAAGTACAGTAAAGCTACTTAATCACTCCTGTCTTCACTCACCTTAAAGTGGAATTTATTGAAAACAAATATCCCATGTGATATTTAGGCCACACAACTAAGCACTCATAATTTAAGAAATAACAAAGTTAAGGAAATGCATGCCTCAGGATGAGCATGCATTATGATAATATTTAGTTACACAGTGACGTATTTTTCAACTAACATCATATTATATCTTTTCCCCTTTATACTTTCCAATGGCACTTCCTAGAAATGGTGAAGTTCATGACACAGAGACAGAGAGCTCCACCCCTTTCATATCCTGCCCCACCTCCAAAACCATGGAAGCTACTCAGTAGTGCTCCAAATGAAGAGCTTTTGAATGTCCCCAGGGAGGGTTGGGGAGAGATAATCCTTTGTAGCAAGCATTTCCATCTCTTTTATTATATATATATATATATATATATATATATACAGACATGCACAAACTCCCTCTACTTGTGGTAATAGAGAGGTCATTCCGAGTTTATGAAAACAAAATGAGTAGATGTGTGCTTATTCTTGATTAGATCATTCACACTTCAAGCAATTAACTGCTACTCCTTCACTTATAGTATATACTATTTCATTAGTTATTGTTTGACAGTGAACTCAGACTACCAGAGCTACTGTGTGTTTACAAACTTGTGAAATAATTTTCTTGTCTAGCCTGTATGTTATCTCTATCTCTGTATCTTCTTTTTGTGTTATAGTGGAACATGTCAGGTAAGGCTGGCCTTGCTTGTCACTTTTATTAAGGACAATTATTTTTATGACAATTGGATACCTTGAGTGGCGGTGAGGGGTGAAAGTAAGTCTAGGGACTTACCGGTACAGGGCTGGACTGGGGCCAGCTCTGGCCTCCGGAAAGGGCGGGGCCTCAGGCAGAAGGGGTGGGGCTGGGGCTGGGGGAGGTCAGAGCCAGCCCTGGCCCACCCTGTACTGGCAGGTGCCTCCTCCCCCTTCCCTGGGGTAACAGCGGCAGCAGAGGGCTCTGGCAGCAGTTTAAAGGGCCCTGGGTGGTAGCAGCAGCAGGAGTCCTGGGCCCTTTAAATCATCCCCGGAGCCCCGCTGCTGCTTCCCCAGGGCTCCGGCCGCCACTGCTGCACCGGGCCCTTTAAATCATCCCCGGAGCCCCGCTGCTGCTTCCCCAGGGCTCCGGCCGCCACTGCTGCACCGGGCCCTTTAAATCATCCCCGGAGCCCCGCTGCTGCTTCCCCAGGGCTCCGGCCGCCACTGCTGCACCGGGCCCTTTAAATCATCCCCGGAGCCTGCCGGAGCCCTGGGGAAGCGACGGCGGGGCTCTGGGGATGATTTAAAGGGCCCAGGGCTCAGCTGTTGCTACTGCCCTGGGTCCTTTAAATCTCCGCCCCAGCCCTGCTGCTGCTACCCCAGGGCTCCGGCAGCGGGGCTCTGGCAGCAGTTTAAAGGGCCGGAAGCTCCAGCCACTGCTGGGAGCCACAGGCCCTTTAAATTGCGCCTGGGGAAGCCGATCCACCCCAGTATGGCACACCGGCTTTTGCCTGTATGCCGTACCGGGGCATACCGGCTTACTTTCACCTCTGACCTTGATAAATATTTTACACGAATAGTGTCTGCCAATATGATTTTATGTTAAAGTATATATCAGTTTCAGGGCTGCTAATTTAATTGCTGTACTTTAACGTGTAATACATAACATCAAATACCAATTTTCTAGAGTCTCCTGTTTGTCACTAGTAATTACAATTTGCTGACTTTCTCCCAGGTTAAGGATAATTCTTTAATTTGTGGGGGAGTGTTCAGCGTGGTAATGATTGTCAATCTGGCAATGAGAAGCTAAAGCAATGAAGATAGGAGAAAGGGAGTATTGCCATTGACTTCAGTGAAGCCAGGATTTCAGCCTTCTGCCTTATTCCTCTCCCATTCTGGCTTTCCCCTGATCTTCATTTTTGTGGTGGAGACTTTTTTGCATTTTCGGTCACATGGGAAAACGATGTATGCATCATTTTACTGGCCTGCTTTAGGTCTCTGACATCCCATGAACACCAGCAAGGTTGGTGGAGTCCTAAAACCAGGTCCTGGTAATTTATACCATGTCAGGAATCTCATCAGTAGTCAGGTAGCAGATGATATTTAATAAACTTTATAGTGTGTATAATTTAGCTATATTAACATTGTAAAAGTAGTCTTCTTATCTGGAATTTCTTCCCTTTCTTGTGCTACATTCAACTTAAATTGTGATTCTACCTTTTTTTTTTTTTTACTCTGTAGAGATGGCATTCAGGGCTTTTATATTTATTGTTCTCCATGACCTCATAGAGTCTCTGTTCAATTTATTATTTATAAAGATTAGATCTAAGATCTTCCTACCCTTACAGACTCAGACAGGAATCTGAAAACTGAAGCTGTGGTTTTTTTTTTTTTTGTTTGTTTGTTTGTTTTCTGGCTTATGCATCACTGATAATGAAGATTCTGCCTTCAGTTAACAATAATTCTGTTAAAACAGAAATAGAATCCACTTCACTTCCTTAGAACTCTGTTAGCTCTGCAGTGCTAACACAAAGTAGAAGTAGTAGCCATTTATTTTAGTTAGTAAATTAATCAGGTATGATTCTGAATGCACCTAGGTAGCAAATCAGAATAAGGAGGTGTCGTCATGTTTTATAATAGAACTGAGCTTTAATGCTGAACAAATGCTAGTTTTTACTTGTTTACCTCTGTCTGCTTGTATGTCTATCCATTATAAGTATTTTCAAGTGCCCACTGCCAAAACATCTAGGGTGCGTACAGACACACACACACACACACACACACACACACACACATTTTGAGATGAATTGAGAATTGTGACTTTTGTAATAAACAATACTTTGAATTCATACTTTTTCTTACTCGTAGAGCCCTGTTCATATTAGAAACAAATATTTGAGGATCTCTAAATTACAATATGTAATATTTAGTCAAGACTATTCAGAAAGCTATAGTAAATTAGAATCTCCTGTTTTGTTAGTAAACTGTTATTATTCCCCTCTTGTTGTTTTATGACTAATACAGGTATCCTTGATTATCTGTCTACCCCAGATATGTATTCCCTGATTTAATTTTGGCACAGAAACTCTATAGATTGAGTGGATGAAATATACCACATGATGTCATCTTATTTGCCTGAATTTCATTATTGTATCGCTGATGCTTTGTTGAAATCAGAGTTATGATTTTGAACATAAAATTTTTTCCAGTTATGGTAAAACAGAACAACAAAACAAACAAAAAACAGAATACACCTTGAAATTTAACAGCAGAATGGGTTGTTCATTGAATACTTGAAAGTCCATGACAGGAATGTAAAGAAAATATGAAGAATTTTAGCCTGCTACTATTTCTAACAGTGATTTTCCACACACTGTCTTATTTGCAATATATTGTAGCACTATATATGCTTTGACAGGTAAGGGATTTAAACCATAAATGAAATGTGCTATGGCTCAGTGTAAAAGCTCAAATGGTCAGATAAACGAGCTAATTATTCTAACGGTTAAAAAGCCATGTTTTATATCTTTACCAATCACTTTGTCGGCAATATATAACTAATGGAACTATATGTCAGGAGTAAGGGCCCACAGCTAGACTGCTTACCTGCTAGCTCAACCTGCAGGCAGTCTAATGAGTGCAGCTGGGCCCTAGTTGAGTTGTCTGATTGGCCCAACCACCCGACTGGCTGAAGGGATCAGCAGATCTGCTCTTAATACCAGCAACAGCATTAGGGCCCTGTGTGCTTAAAGCATTTGCCTGCACCTGTGTTTGCTCCTGCTGTGTTCCAGTCCTGTTCCAAATTCACTCCTGCCTTGGATCCAGCCCTGCTCCTGCCTTCCCTGAATCCCGGTAACCTGGTTCTGATCCTTGGATCAGGTTCCTGGCTCTGACTCTGACTCTGGCTTCTGACTCTGGTTCTGGTTCACTTTTGTTTCCTTCCTTGGAATACCTGCTCTGACCATTAGGCAATATTACCACATCCTTGTACCTAACAGTATTACAATTTACACTAGCTGATTGGCCCACTACACTCGGGTGGTTGGGCCAATCAGACAACTCAACTAGGGCCCAGCTGCACTCATTAGACTGCCTGCAGGTTGAGCTAGCAGGTAAGCAGTCTAGCTGTGGGCCCTTACTCCTGACATATAGTTCCATTAGTTATATATTGCCGACAAAGTGATTGGAAAAGATATAAAACATGGCTTTTTAACCGTTAGAATAATTAGCTCATTTATCTGCTCCTGAAATTTTGCAGACTCCATCAGCAGGTTGTCCTGAAATTACAATTTTAAATTTCAAATACTATGTTAATGAAATAGAAGTGGATTATTAACTATATCAGTGGAGCCTATTTTGTCTGATATTCTGATCATTGTTCTTTTGGCAAGTACAGCGCATCCCTTAACAGTAGAGATGGGCCTGAGCCATAGCTCTAGCTCTGAGCTCCTGGTCTGGGTTTGTATAATAGTTTATTCAAATCTACCTTTACAATAGCCTCAGTCTCAACATCCCCAAAGATTGGGAAAGTTTAGCTCCTGATTTCAACCTCCAAGTTCAAGATTGTTTGGATTCTGCGGTTCAGTTGTGCCCTTTAGGCAGACAGGTCTGATCCAAACATCATATCTCTAGCATCCACATACAATTTTATAGACATTAACTAATATTCCTCATAACACCACTGTATACTGAAGTTGTTTTCCATTTGATAGATGAGGAAAACCTGAGGAAAAGAAGTGTGTAAGAGACTTAAAGCCAAAGAGGGAGTCATTTCTTTGCTCCAGCCACATCCCTGACAAAGGCATAGGCTTCTTGGTGTACATGCGTTGTGTCCAGACTGCAATATATGTTAGATCAACACCACCGAGAACTAGGTCCCTGGCTGCCTCATCTTTCCCACTGCTATATCAAAAGACTAGCAACTATAGAACAAAGCTTATACTCATTCACTTTTAGGTAAGTGTTTTTGGCAGGAAACAAATTAGTATTGGAATATTGAGGGCAGCCTTGCTTTAAAGAAACTTAAACAATTGAATACCCTTTCTTTGGTTTGACAGACATCTGGGTGCCTGAATTCATAGTCCTTTTTCTGTCACCAGAGAATAAGTGTCCATGTGTGAATAGGCTCATCTTGATTTACTTTGTCATAGCTCATTTACATAGCTCATTTTGATTTATTTTGTCAGTAGGGCTTCTTGATGAAATTACTACCTTGCTTTATACATCTGGGCATCCATTATTGCTTATATTGTATTTATTTATGCATGAACAGCAGACAAAGTTTTACTGTGGAATTACAGTGACATCAAAGAGAAGGTGAACTGGCACTAACATTATTGGGACATGATTGTTACACAGCATGCACATTACATTATATAGCCGTATTGATAGTACAGTCACTATACATTATGATAACTCTTGCAGTCAGATTGCTGTTAAAAATGTAGTATATTGCCATTAAGCTGAAAATAAAATCTGGTCAAAACTCCAAAACTCCAAAGCATACTCCAAAACAATGAACAAAAAAAGAACTTCCTAATTTACTAATCAGTGAGCAGCAATATAGAAACTATAGTCCCTTAATACCACACTAATGGGCAACCTTAAGAAAATCTAGATAAATAATTTTAAATGCAAAATGTACACTAAATCAATGCCATGCATGTAGTTTTAAAAGCACAAAAGTCAATATGTGCTTCCCGCAATAAATAGAATCGTATTACTCTATATGGCATCATATTTATTGCCAGATATGGTGAGTGTAATCCAATGTACAAATGACACCATGACTTAAAATATCTTGGTGAGGGAAGGGGGCTGCATGAGTAAAATCTTGGCTATAACAGTTCATTAGAATTATGTTTCTGCATTTGGGGTAGGGGGATTTGAAGAAAACAAGAAAAGGAAGTAGCAGAGAAGTTGGAACTCTTACAAGAGTCTGTTGAAAGCCTCTGTCATAAATATAAAGGGAAGGGTAACCACATTTCTGTATACAATGCTATAAAATCCCTCCTGGCCAGAGGCAAAACCCTTTCACCTGTAAAGGGTTAAGAAGCTAAGATAACCTCGCTGGCACCTGACCAAAATGACCAATACGGAGACAAGATACTTTCAAATCGAGATGGGGGCAGGGGAACAAAGGGTCTGCCTGTCTGTGTGATGCTTTTCCTGGGAACAGATCAGGAATGCAATCTCAAACTCTGTTAAATTAGTAAGTAATCTAGTTAGAAATGCATTAGATTTCCTTTTGTTTAATGACTGATAAAATACACTGTGCTGAATGGAATGTATATTCCCGTTTTTGTACCTTTTTGTAATTTAAGGTTTTGCCTAGAGGGATTCTCTGTGTTTTGAATCTGATTACCCTGTAAGGTATTTACCATCCTGATTTTTACAGAGGTGATTCTTTTACCTTTTCTTTAATTAAAATTCTTCTTTTAAGAACCTGATTGCCTTTTCATTGTTCTTAAGATCCAAGGGTTTGAGTCTGTGTTCACCTGTACAAATTGGTGAAGATTCTTATCAAGCCTTCCCCAGGAAAGGGGGTGTAGGGCTTGGGGGGGGGGGTATCTTGGGGGAAGACGTCTCCAAGTGAGCTCTTTCCCTGTTCTTTGTTTAAAACGCTTGGTGGTGGCAGCATAGGGTTCAAGGACAAGGCAAAGTTTGTACCTCAGGGAAGTTCTTAACCTAAGTTGGTAAGAATAAGCTTAGGGGGTCTTTCATGCAGGTCCCCACATCTGTACCCTAAAGTTCAGAGTGGGGAAGGAACCTTGACAGCCTCTCTTGCCATTTAATAATAGCACCCACCATAAAGACTCTAGAAGTAAACAGGCTTCTAAAGTCTGCAATGTTTTAACTATGGAAGGTCAAGTAGCATTCACTAAATCAAAAATGATATTTTTCTTTCTAGTTGACTTTGCAAGAGAGTAATGATGAACCAGTCCCAGTATTTTCAGATCAATTCATCATTCAAAAGTATTCAGTAAATTCAAGCAAACAAATCAGTCTGTAGATTATATACAAAACATCCACTTTTGGTATTAAAACTTCAAAACTGTCCCCCCCCCCGCAAGACTCTTGTGGGCTGGACACTATATCAAACTGAATACTCATAATCAAATGCATATGATCAGTGTAGAATGTGTTTTTTGACTGAATCATACAGACTGGCATAGAAGTTTTGCAATTTTGGAAATACTGAAAGTTCTGTTTTATCCTGAGCTGTGACTCTGTAGAAATGACACTGTGGGAAGGGCGGTGTCCTGGGGTTTCCATGTTCAATGTAGTGCAATGATTTCTACCTCAAGCTTACTCAGTTTGCAAGTAAAAAGAGGTTTCTTTCGGTTTAACTGTGTGCCCAATAGATACACCCCAGGCTCTGACAGTCAAATTTGATTCTTTCCATCTCTCGTCTCATCGCAAGTAATAGAGCCTTTGCAGGCCAAAGTATGCCATTAGCAACATCTAAACATCATTGTGTTCAGATTATGCCCTCAGTGACACCTGTCACCTGCATTAGCCATCAGTGTAGTTGGAAAACATGTTGCTGAAAGCATAATCAGGAGACGGTGGTGTTGTGCAGGTGTCTCTATAGGCATAACTGGGCCTGCAGAGCCTCTCGTGTTGGTGATGCTGCATGAGATGGAAAGAATCCAATTTGACTGTCAGATTCCAGAGTTATTTTGTGACTGTTAGAAAACACAAGTTTTACTTGCAAATTGAACAACCCTCATAGTGAAATCTCTAGATTGTAAATGTGGTGAATGCTCTCATGAGCTACATAGAAATTAATGAGTTTCACTAAATATGAGCCCTAATGATGTTAATTGCCTACCTGACAATGTTGTATTTAATTTCCTGTGACATCCTTAAATGAAATGTTTTACAGGAAGCACAAGTAACATTATGGGCCTCGTTTTTGAATCCATTCTGGTTTTTTTTGAATTGCTCTAACTGTGTAAGGCTCCTGGCAAGCCATTTCACCGACACTGGCAATTTCCTTGAGTATGAGGAAATCTCGCGGGTGGTGTATTTTACCCCAGAATTTGACATTTCTGCATGTACCCCAGAATTTGACAGTATTGCAGTCAGCAATTTTGTATGTTCAGCCACTGCCAGCTGAAAACCAAACACTGGAAGCTAGGAAAATCTTAGGCCTTTGTGAGACAAGATCAGACAGCTGCATACTTGCAGTTTAATCAGAAAGAGAGTATGGGACAGAAAGTTAACAAGCATGGAAGAGAGTGAGTGAATAGCGACCTTGGTTTTAAGTGCCCCTGACATATTATTGTTATGACTAGAAATCTTTTGATAAGAGATAATGAGTATTTTTGCTGAAATTAGGAGGACTGGTGATCCACTAGGAGTCACTATAGGTTATGTGCTTAGGCTAAAGAATATGCTTTGGAGCAGTCTGAGGAAGCTTTCTTTGGGCAGGGATTGGACAGCTAAGTTCCCCAGCAGCTAGCTGGAAGGCAGCACTGCTGGAAGATTGGCCGCTAATGCCTCGAAACCATTTCTGAACTCTAGGTAACTATACTTGTTTTGAAATGCTCTAATGCTACTGTGACAGCATATGTGTGTGTGCTTGAGATCAAATTAAAAAGTAGTTCTAGATGAAAGCACTCTGGTTTATATCAATCTTTCATCAGGTAGAAGTGCTGTGTTCCCTTGATTTATTCCTGGCACCGCCTAGAGAGAACCAGTTAAGTTACCGCTGTTTTGCGTTCTGAGAAAACCCAGGTAACAGTGTAAACCACCATTGCAGCAACTATGTCACCCTCTTCCCAATCCTAACAAGACATGGATGGGGGAAAATGCAGCTCCAAAGCAATGTTTTGGCTACTTTAGATCACCCCAGACAGCCAAATGCAATTCAGAGCAAGACTGATCCCCAGCATGACTCCTGCCAACCGAAACTGTGATGCAGTGCAAAGGAGTTTAGAGCAGATGGGCTTGAGGGAAAAAAAGTTTAGCTCTAAGTCTGTCTAGGAAACTGCTGATATTCTGACTGTGTAATGTATTAATGTAGTTGCAGCCTCCCTAGACCTTTTGAAGAAAAGGATTTGGGATTGACTGTAGCTCCTAGTAATTGAGAACTAACTTTCTTTGAGGGGGAAAAAAAAAGCTATTTGTGTTACAAGTGGCGTTATGCGGAAATGGGAATGAAAATATCTGATTGGAAACAAGACTCTTGCAGCGAAGCACTGTCTGAAAGTGACAGTTTAGTGTCCGTTTCAATGTGTTTGTGCTGCAAAGAGAATCCAAGTAGGAAAAAAATGTGGTTGAAGAAGGAGAAAGCAAACAAAGAGAAAACAGAACACCTTCACCTCCCTCTGCTGCCCTCAAGCAAGCCTTGAGCCTGTCTTCTAAGAGAATTCAGTCGGTGAAAATGAAAAATATTGACAAAGAACTACATCACTTCCTCCTTATTGTTCCCACCCATTTGAGGTGGGGTGGGGGGAAGGACACAGGAGGCCACTAAGAGAGGGAAGAAAAAATGTTAAAGTTTTTGTCACAGACTTCCTCAAATGTAATGGTTTACTAGTTTTGGGTTTTGGAGACTGCATCCCCTCTCAATCCTATAGTTATGGCTACAGTCTTGCTGGGCTTCCTTTCCATGATAGCTGATGGATCCACTTGCAACAGTTGAGGTGTAGACACAGAGGGGACCCTCAGGGAGGTAACAGATCTGAGCTGTATTTTCTGCCTGGATTTCCACATAGAAATCTAGCCACAGAATAGACCAACTTCTCTGTGCTCCAAGCCCATCCCCTTGAACTCTGAATCACCTTCTCTATGGCGCTCCAATAAATGTCATCTAGGCAGGGCCAAGCAAGCTGCCAGGATGGCAGCGATAAGCTTTCCATGTTGCAAAGGGAAAATCCATGCCCAGAGGGCTCCTCTAGTCACCTAAATCAGATTGAAGAGAGAAATGGTCTTCAAAATAGAAGTAATGTGTTTGTTAAACACAGACCATAGATTTGTCTTTAGGATGGTGCAGGCTGCAATTGTGGCTGGTCCTTATTCAAACTGTATAGGAGGAAGGCTATTTACCTCTCCTCTGTGCATCCACCTACCAAGGCAGATTATTGTGGCTGGTTCTTATTTCTGTCTCTAGGGCAAGCAGTTGTATAATGAATAATTTACTGAGTATAATGCTGTTTTATAGCTGATTGGAAAATGTCAAAAAATTGACATTTTTCTCTCTCTCACACACACATACAATAAAAGGCAAAAACAGTGTCATGGAATGTTTTTACAGATTTGCATTTGTTTTCTATATTTTGACCAGCTTCTCATTATTCTTACATTGCTTCATTTTGCCTGGAATAAACCTTTATTATATTGTATTGGATTACATTTGACTAGAAGTTTTGCTAGTACATTATATCTCTTTATATCTGATAATGTTAAAATTCACAGATGCACTGTCTAGTTTCTCAAGAAATTCTAAACAATGGATAATATTTTAATCCCAGGAGACTCTTTCAGAAATGAGATGGAATTTTCCCATTGTTCTGAAGTGCTTGTAAAAGCAAAACATTTTTCATAAACATGGAATCAAACAGAGTTAGGGAAATATAACTGTGGTGATGCCATCCTCTTCTTGCTTCCCCTGCCCAAATAGAACAGTAAATACAAATTTTCAGCTTACAGAAAGCTCAAAAAGGACTAGAGTTGTATGTATGCCATGGAAATAATTTAAGTGATTGTGCAAAATATATTCAATCTAGGTATCAGAATTATTTGTTTCATTTCTTAAAAACAAATCGTTATGTTTTGGTTATCTGAAGCATCACTGATAAGGAACTTAATTAGGCAAACATAATAATGAAAGCATATTCGGTATATATTTTGTTTACCTATGGCTGACAGTTTCTTCATATTCTTGAACAGCTTTTGCTACTGTAATATTTTGCTATTCAGCATTTCGATCTACTCTCCAGCTTCTCAAATGTAGCCTTAAGGCTACAGAATTGCAATTAGCAGTAATATTATAGTTCAGTATTTATTATTGCCACCTTGTGCCTTGATCCTGAAATTGGAAATCCTGAGAAGACCTTTGCATATGCTTAACTATATGCATCAACTTAAATGGGACTAGTCACAGTGTGTAAAGTTAAGCACATGTCTCTTCCTTGGTGGTGGATAAGTGCTCTTTGGGGACATCTACTTCAGTTGCGTAAGCAGCAGCAGCAGAAGCTGCCGCCACGTCATTCACTGCTTGCTTACTTCTTTCCTTTGAAGCAATTTTCTGAGGAATCTTCATATTTCCCTGCAAAAACACCTTCACCCTTCCTTTTTTATGTTTTTTTTTTTTTTTTTGATGAGTCAGGAGTATTTTTACATGATTTTTGCTGTAAAACTAGAACAAAAGTGGGAGATTCCAGAAATCCCTGCTACGTCACTGAGCACATCACCTGACCTTCAGGTATGTATATCTATCTGAGACATTTACAGTGCTAAATTAAGTTGTGCTCATATGATTACACTAGTATTCCTACTATGAATAGCAGCACTAAGAACATTGTGCTAGAGGTTGGTTTTCACTCCTCAAAGACATCACCCATCTCTTATTTTCTAGACAACTACAAATGTGGTTGTCATAATCTTGTATATTTAATTATAATGCAGGAATCTGTAAATTCTGATTTCAAATGAAAAAGAAAAATCCAAAAAAATGTTTGAGGTGAATTTATTTTCACCAGCTGTGAATAAAATGATGTACATCACATACCCATACATGGTAATAGCTGTGTAACCTATAAGTGTGTTGCGGACAACAGCTTAGTCTGAAAACCTGAGTTAAAATGAGTCCAATGAAAATTTCAGTATTTAAATCTAGGAGAAGGTATCTACTAATGAATATTTATAAGCTGAGTGTGTGGCTTCCCTATCCTGAAATTAGGAAAACTAAGGTGAGATATGAATGCTCTGGATTTGGTATTCTCTAATGAAAAAAGAATGGGCATCTTGGAAGCTAATGTGATTGAGTTTCAAAGACCCAGAAGATCTTGAGGACAGTATTTTCTATCGGTATCTCAGGATATTGGGTGTGAGAGCTGGTGCTAAGGGCAAGGAGGGAATTCAGTTTACAGAAAACTGGGTCCACAAATTACTAGAGGTTGAATCTGACAGGGAATGGGCCATAGAAAAGGTTCACATTATAGTGTTGTTTCTTATCAGTCCCTTCTTTACCACTTATTTGAAGCCCCTCTTGGTATCCTAAAAATAACACAGAGCAGCATGTACTCATGCCTCCTTAACCAGGATGCTCAGGATATCATTGGATATCTGAGAAAGGTACAATTCAAACTGTGAAGTTCCTTGATACGGGATTCTTCAACTAGAAAGGTTCTAGGTTACTTTTTCAATGAAAATACACAATCAGTAGAGCAGTCCACTTTGGTAAATGAAATTTCTCCATTGTTGCAATAAAGGCAAGGAATCCAGACTGAGTTGGCACTATGGGAGATGCCATGTCTGTGTAAGGTGTTTTATTTCCACTTTGGATTTTACTTACTACTGTCTGGTTCAGGTTTTTCTGGGTGGTAGATGGAAACATTTGGAAGTGAGATTCTGGCACTGGCATTCCTAATGGGAAATTGCTATTTATTTCAAATTTGACGTGCTCACAGAGAAGAGTGGTTTGCTGAAGCTGTTAGTGGTGCAGGGCTTTTAATTTCTTCACTTAACCTACTAGGCACTGCCTTGCGTGTTAATAACTTGATTAAACACTTGACCATGATGGGTGTTTTTCCAAAAGTTTTTGAGATCTGAAAGATGAGGTTTGGTGGCAGTCCATAAGTGGCCTAGGGAGAGCCATAGTATCTATAATAACATGGACCACTGGTCCCAGGGCCCTCATTTGGTCAATGAAGATTTTACTTTTTTTATAGGTAACCATAAATCACCTGTCTAAAATTACGTATGTCTCTCAAAAGCACAAAATATTATCTATAAAAATACTTTAAAAGTCTCAGGCAGCTGGAGATTGACATGGCACTTGAATTTTTGTTTCTTCTGAACTCCATTGAACTAATTTCAGAACAAATTAATTTTTTTCACTTCAAATAAGATCCTTGTGTGGATAATATTCACTGCTATAGATCTTTTAATGGCATATGACTATTCACGTGTGCATATAAAATTGGAATGAATGGAAATCAGAGAGATGAGTCAGCACTGGAGATTTATTTCTGCCCTAATACAGTATAAAGGGATCTTTGAGAAAACAGGAAAAAATGCCTGAGGAATTCCCACTTAGCCTAGGCCTGGGTGTCTTTTAAGAACACAATTTGGGGTATTTTTGTTAAAACAAAGCTGTGAATTACTTTTTTTTTTTTTTTTTTTTTAAATCTTCCATGGCAGATTCATATATAGTGGGGCAGGAAACTCCATGAGATTTTACTATCTCCTCTTTCCTTGGGGAAGACATGTACCCTTTTCCCCATAGAATGCATAGGGCATAACAGCTTGATCTCTAAAACCTGTGAATCTTGCATAGCAGTCCTGTTGGAGCCATCCATGCTTTAGGAATGGGAACCTCATTGGCTAATTCCCCCACAGTTGTGCAAACCACAGTTGCTACTGTTTAAAGAAACAACAACACCTTCCCAAATATCTATTGTTTGTACTTGTATGGCCCCCATTACTTTAGCATCTGAGTGCCTCACAATCTTTAATTTATGAATCCTCACAATAGCCTTGTAAGGTTGGGATACTAGTGCTGAGGCTCTAAAGGTGTGTCTACGCTGAAATTAAAAGCTTGTGGCTGGCTCATACCAGCTGACTCAAACTCATGGGGCTCGGGTTGAGGAGTTGTTTACTTGTGGTGTAGATGTTCAGGTTCAGGCTGCAGCCTGAGC
Source organism: Eretmochelys imbricata (assembly GCF_965152235.1). Classification (NCBI taxonomy): domain Eukaryota; kingdom Metazoa; phylum Chordata; order Testudines; family Cheloniidae; genus Eretmochelys; species Eretmochelys imbricata. The sequence continues at coordinate 40,447,727 of NC_135575.1, read as the reverse complement.
TCTGTGATCTTCCCACCTCACAGGCTCCTAGAACCTGGGCTGCCTCCAGCCCAAGTCTGAACATCTAGTGGTAATTAAACAGCTCACGAGCCTGAGCCCCATGAGCCTGAGTCATGGATTTTTTATTTCAGTGCAGACATACCCAAACCATCTAAATGGCTTACCCATGGCCACACAAGAAGTCTGTGGTAGAACTGGGAAAATGCATAACCTGTAGGTATCCAAGTAGGTAAGGGCACATACTGCAGAAAGCAGCTACTTCCTAACTCAGCACCTTCCTTTTCATCCCTATCATCAAATTCCCCTGGAGGCCTATGTCCACAGATTTCCACAAAGGAGCATCTGATGGTTCTAGAAAGGCAGGGAGCATACTGTGGAGTCATCACCTTAATATATAGCTGATAGTGCAGAACCATTGTTAGAGGAAGCAAAAATGAGGAGGAAAAATAGAGAATACCTTTTTAGGTCTGGAAATAATACATTGAAATACATCTTTAGCAGTAGAGAAGGTAACATCTTACTTGCAAACTCAAATCCTTTTTAATTAAATAGCCTCTCTCATCATGATCCAAACTAAGCATTCTAGCACCCAAGGATAAGTCATGCTAACAGCTCTTCCAGTTGACTAATTCAGCCAAAACTAAATCCAGAGACTCAGATTCCAACCTGACTGGATTGGAATTTTCACAAGGGATACTGGGGGAGAAAGGAATCCTGCCCCTCAGGCCATGGAAAGCCTGTAGAGCTTCCCCTTAGAGGCTACTTCAGCTCAATAGCTGAAGTAATTCAGTCACTCTCAGTCACAGGCTGGTAGGGTTCTTTTGTTGATCCATCCTTTTAGCATGTTTTAGTATCTACAAAAAGAAGCTGATTGATTCATGTTGGCTCTTCTGACAAAAGCAACTGGTGTCTAGGACAGGGGAGACTTTATGGAGATTTATGGATTTGTTTTTAAACCAAGTTACTCATATGGCCAAACTGCTGGAACATCAATAGAAGCCAGAAGGGATCATTTTGATCATCTAGGCTGATCTCCTGTATAATACACAAGCCATACAATTTCCCAGTAATAATTTCTGCTTCATTTCCAAGTCCTCCTTCAGATTCTGGTTGTGGGTTCTCTTTTGTCTGGAGAAAATCCTAATTTCAATCTGATTTGCTTGGATTGCAAATACTTGGCTAACATGCAACCTGAGATTTAATTTCTGCATAGTGTTTGGCTTGAAAATAAGATGTTACCTTCTCTACTGCTAAAGATGTATTTCAATGTATTATTTCCAGACCTAAAAAGGTATTCTCTATTTTTCCTCCTCATTTTTGCTTCCTCTAACAATGGTTCTGCACTATCAGCTATATATTTATTATATAACCATCTTTCTGCCTACTTGCAGATGAATGGGATGGCTAACAATTATGTTCTGCTTTCAAAGAGGGATATGAGAAGGGTTGCTTTTGTCCCTTTACTCTCACCATGTCCCTTGGTATTAAAACTAGAAAGAGAGAAACCATCAGATGCGTCACCTTGAAAGATAAGCTAAACAAGCTTTGTATGTGTAGTGGGGTGGTCACCCTGCTCCAGCCCTGAAGGGTTAAAAGCAGCCCTGGAGAGGGCTGTGGCTGGGAAAAGCTGAGTGAGTAGCTGATCACAGGTGTGGCCAGTTCAATCCAGGCCCAGCTGGCCCTTATAAGAGGGCTGGGGGCCAGGAGCTGAAGAAGTCACTCTCTCTAGTCTGGGAGTGAGAAGAGCTAGTTGCTGGGGAGCAAGGTACCTGAAGTGGAGCAGTGCTGGGGAAGAGCAAAGGGAGCTGGGGAGCTCTAGCCTGGTAAACCCCCAAGCTGCAGGCCTTGGTGAAGGCCTACAGAGGTGCAGCCTGGAAATAGGCTGAGGCAGCTGGTCTTAACCCCTTGCCAATGATGAGTGGCCATCAGACTGCAGTCTGCCTCAGACTGGGGGTTAGATGATGACTAGCAGTCTCCACTGAGGCAAGGTATGTTTAGAGGGTTGGGGGTTCCCCTGGGAGGGGAGACCCAGAGTGTGGGGGTACTGCTGGGACAGAACCCCAGGGTAAAGGTCACCGGGGTCCAGGAGGGACTTGGGGCCAGTGGCAGGTGAGACACTGGCCTGCAGAGGGAGCTCCAAAGGCTGGAAAGAGCTAATTCCCAAGATGACCAGCAGGAGGCACTGTGCCGGTGAGTATTCCCTTCGCTACAGTATGTATCTGCTGAGTAGGGCCCTACCAAATTCTCGGTCTGTTTTGATCAATTTCACAGTCATAGGATTTTAAAACCGTAAAGTTCATGATTTCAGCTATTTGAATCTGAAATGTCACAGTATTGTAATTGTAGGGATCTTGACCCAAAAAGGAGTTGTGGGGGAGGGTTGGTCACAAGGTTATTGTGGGGGGCGGGGGGTTGCAATACTGTTACCCTTACTTCTGTGCTGCTGCTGGTGGCAGTGCTGCCTTCGGAACTGGGTAGCTGGAGAGCAGCAGCTGCTAGCCGGGAGTCCAGCTCTGAAGGCAGAGCCACCACCAGCAGAAGCACAGAAGTAAGCATGGCATGATATGGTATTGCCACCCTTACTTCTGCACTGCCGCCTTCAGAGCTGGTCCCTCAGTCAGCCACTTTCCAGCCACCCAGCTCTGAAGGCAGCAATGCAGAAGTAAGGCTGGCATGGTATGGTACGGTATTGCCACTCTAACTTCTGTGCTGCAGCTGGCAGGGCACCGCCTTCAGAGCTGAGCACCTTGCCAACAGTTGCCACTCTCCGGCCGCCCAGCTCAGAAGGCAGCGCAGAAGTAAGAGTGGCAGTACAGTGACACCCCCTCCCTAAAATAACCATGTGACCCCCCCCTGCAACTCCCTTTTGGGTCAGGACTTCCAATTTGAGAAATGCTCAGCTCCCCCATGAAATCTGTGTAGTCTAGGGTAAAAGCAGACAAAACACCAGATTTCACATTCTGTGATGCATTTTTCATGTCCGTGAATTTGGTAGGGTCCTACTGATCAGTCTATATATCACTAAGCCTACTGAAAATATCAACCATATCGTAACTAATGAACCAAGTCCTCCTCAGTACATAGCATAAAGAGGAGAAAAACCAAAGAGGCTGCTTTGTTCTTTTTGTGTATTAAATCTGTTTCATGGATTCAATATTGAATGGAAACTGCAGGGGGTTGATTAGGCAACCACTACATATAAACAAATGCTACATACTTCAATGGGAATTGTTGATATATAGCGACTGCATAATAAGGCCCACTGCCCAAAACATTTAGGAGTTCATTATCATTGAGATTTAGAAAGGTAACTAGTTCATGCTAGCAGGGTCTACATGGGGCAGTTACAGCACGACATGTTAGTGTACGCTGTGAGGCTGTGTAGACAAGTCCTAAATCTTTAGTAAAGAGCGCTAAGACCTACTTCTGCCACAATGCCTGGAAAAACAAAACCCAACAACAACTAGACAAACAAGTATAAATATACCAGTCATTAGCAGTGCTACCTGTCTTTTCCATATCTGTCTTTTAAGATGTAAGTCCTTCAAGGAAGGGATTGTCTCCATTTTTGTTTTGTATACTGCTGAACACTTTACATTCACAATTATTTATATGAATAATTAATACATGTTTCTTGTCAGGTTGTATTTATTTGGTTCCACGGTAATCTTTGCGCCTATAGACACAGTTAACATTATTTGTACTACCAATAATGAGTAACTGATTAACTGGTATCTCTGAAAGAATGTTGCACAGCATTAGTTATAACTAAACATTCTATGAAATACAGCGGGGGTGTTACTATGTCATTTCTCCTCCTCTCCCCCCGGCCCCTTCCTGGAAGGTTTTCAAACATTATGGATGGCAGTACAAACCCCTCAAGCAGAACTGACATGAATAATTCAGCTGGTGCAAATTGTTCTAGATTCTTAACTTTAGTGTGACTATACTGATTTATATCAGATGAGGATCTGACCTAATTTGCATGTGTTTGTTATAGAACTACTTATTTATTGCAGTACATTATATGTACTCAAATAAGACAGTAGACTGAGAACATAGTAAGAAAAAAATAATGTTGTTCATTAGTCTCCTATTGAAAACTCCAATTAAACCTATAATAGGTTTGATCATAAACATGTTGTCAATCTTAATTCTATTTTTAAGGGACTGTAATTGCATAGTAAGACTCTGAATGAGGAAATGGGTTTGAGATGGTGACAGGACATGAAGCAAAAGCTTCTAGATCCCCAGTGGGAATGGTATGAAATTCCTCTTTTCCTACTTCTGCAGCTAGAGAGAAGAAACTCAATTAAGAAAGAATTGCATTTCTCACATGAAAGAGTATATGTAATCTCCAGAAATTAGTTATGCTTTTTGCTTTCTCTCTCTCAGCCCTTGAAATCCTTCTGCTTGAAGGTCAATATGAGCATGTTATCTGCTACCTGTCCTGATGAGAGAAATTATGGGACTCAATTTTATGCCAGACTGTTTTATTTATAGGCTTTTCGATAGCCTGTCTCTCCACAGATATGAACACTTCAGTTATTAGTGAATTATTTTCACAACTCGTCTGCGAAATAGGGATGAACTACTATTATCCCTATTTTACAGTTGCAGAACTGAGGCACAGAGAAATTTAGGGGCCTGCTCTGCAGCCCATTGAAGTAGAATAGAAAATCTGCCATTGACTTCAATGGGCTTTGTCTAAGGTCACAGGAAGTCTGGAGTAGACCCAGACATCAAACGCGGATCCCTTGAATTACTGCCTAGTATCTTAATCTGAAGGTACATCTACACTACAAGTGCTACAGTGGCACAGTTGCAGCACTTCAACTATGCTGCTGTAGCACTGTAGTTTAGAGACTATAGCAACAGAAGGGTGGGGTGTTTTGTTTCCCCCTCCCCCCATTGAAGTAGTAAATCCTCCCCTTTGAGAGGTGATAGTTAAATTAATGCAAGAATTCTTCCATCAGCCTAGCTGCATCTACTGTGGAGATTAGGTTGACCTAACTCAGATGCACAGGATGTGAAATTTTTCACAGCCCAAGGCAATGTAGGATAAGTTTTTAGGAGTCTACAAAGATTATGTTCACCAAGGGATTTGCTGCAGCTCCTCAGAAGGTGTCTATACAGTGCTTCCAGCCTGCAAAAACTACTCCATGGGGCAGACAGTTGATTCTAGCCTGTCTAGTTTCCTAAGATGCCCTATGTGCTCCTAGCCCACTTCAGGATGTGCAGTTCAAAAACTCGTCCTGTCAAAGATTTGAGGCCTGTGACTTTTTTTTTTTCTGACTGATTACTTTGTAGCCAGACTAAAACAGCTCCATGGCTCAAAATTTGTTTTAGCCAAGAGCCAGGTAAAAATTACTGTATACAGACATCTTTTGTCAAACTCCATGCTAGGGTCAGAGGCCACTCAAGACAATCTGGCACCTTAGACCAAATTTCAGATTTTTAGGGATTCACTCTTCCAAATATCCACTGCCACGGAAGCAGCAGTAACAAAACCATAAGGAGTGTTAGACGTTGAAGACAACTTGGGAGCAGCGTACAGGAGAGCGCTCTTAGGGGAATAATCAAATATCACCTTTGGGGTTTTCTCTTGGGGCTTAACGTACATACAGCAGTTGCACTAGCTTAACTAAAGGAGTGGTGCTGTGTTGAGCTACTTCAATTGTTGCAACGTGTGTGTGTGTGTGTGTGTGTGTGTATTTTAAATCTGGCATGCATCAGTTTGGCTTGCCCCTGTTGGCTGTTTGACAAGATAAGCTCCTCTATGCTTGGTTTAAGCTGATGTATGAGTGTTCACATGCAAAGCTGCACCAGTTTATTTTAATCAATGCAGCCTCGCACCTTTTAGTGAAGCTGATACAACTGTGTGTGTAGACCAGGACTAGGGGCACGTCTACACGGGCAAAGTTACAGTGCCCGCAGTTACAGCGCCGCTCAGAGAGCACAGAAGGAAAACCACTGTGTGTGTTCACACTGACAGCCGCCTGCACAATAGCGTGTTCACACTTGTGGCACTTGCAGCGCTATTTGGAGCGGTGCATTCTGGGCAGCTATCCCACAGAGCATCTCTTTCTCTTATGCTGCTAAGACTTGTGGGAACATGAAGCGGTTCACGGGGCATCCTGGGTCCAGTCCCAATGCCCTATGATGCATTGCTTTGCATCCCAGCAGTCCCTGTGCTTCCAACCACATTTGGTGCCATCTTTCAATGGTTTGTGTACTCTGTGCCCTGCCTCTTTCGGGCTGCAAGAATGGATCCCGAACTGCTGACCAGTATGCTTCTCGCTCTGACCAACATGTCACGAGTGGCAGTGGTGTTATTCCTTAAACTGCAAAGGCAAAAGGAGTGCGACATTGATCTCGCCACATGAAGTAACTATGACACGAGATTGCTTGTGGCATTCACAGAGGTGCTGACCACAGTGGAATGCCACTTTTGGGCTCGGGAAACAGGCAGTGAGTGACGGGATCACATCATGATGCACAGCTGGGATGATGAGCAGTGGCTGCAAAACTTTCACATTAGGAAAGCCACATTCATAGCTCACTCCAGTCCTGCAGTGGAAGGGCACGACAATGAGAGCTTTCCTGTTGCTGGAAAGCGCACGGCGATTGCACTGTGGAAGCTGGCCACTCCAGACTGCTACTGATGGTTTGCTAACCAGTTTGGAGTGGGAAATTCAACCGTTGGAGTCATGTTGATGGAAGTGTGCAGGGCCATTAATCACATCCTGCTCCAAAAGACCGTGACTCTGGGCAATGTGTGTGACATTGTGGATGGCTTTGCATATATGGGCTTTCCTAACTGTGGAGGGGCGATAGATGGCACGCACATTCCAATTCTGGCACCAGACCATCGAGCCACCGAGTACATTAATTGCAAGGAGTATTTCTCAATGGTTTTCTAGGTGCTTGTGGATCACCATGGGCATTTCACAGACATTTAATGCAGGCTGGTCCGGAAAGGTGCACTACGCACGCATCTTTCAGAACACTGACCTGTTCAAGAAGCTGCAAGCAGGGACTTTTCCCAGACCAGAAGATCACTGTAGGGGAAGTCAAAATGCCCATTGTGATCCTGGGAAACCCCCCCTACCCCTGAATGCCGTGGCTTATGAAGCCATACATGGGGCAACTTGACAGCAGCAAGGAGTGGTTCAACAACAAGCTGAGCAAGTGCAGAATGGCCATTTAAAAACCTGCTGGCAATGCCTGTATGAGAAGCTGGACATGGCCGATGACAATATTCCTAAGCTTATAGCAGCATTCTGTATGCTCCATAATATTTGTGAAGGGAGGGGTGAAAGCTTCACTGAGGGCTGGACCACAGATGCTCAGCTCCTGGAGGCTGAGTTTGAACAGTCAGAGACCAGGGCTATTAGAAGGGCACAGCGCGGGGCCATGAGGATCAGGGATGCCTTGAAGCAATTTGAAGCTGAAAGCCACTAATATTTGTTGCTATGCTTGGGATTTCAGTGCTTGTAATGCATGCTAGCAGGTGATTGGTACACATGATGCAAGAAGGGGCCTTAACATAATTGTATATTGCTTTGCAGTGCTCTTTTTGCTTTCACTTAGTAGAATAAAGATTGCTTTCAAACAAACACAAGTCTCTTAATAAAAGACAACAATCTGAGGAGAGTCTCCAATGAAAAAAATAATCAGCAGGGAGGAGGATGGAGTATAGGGGAAGGGAAGGTCTACAGAGGAGGAGGGGTCCCAGGACGGCTACAGATTTGCATATGTCCAGGGATCATACCCAACCTTCTCCTTTGGAGTACAGTGCAGTGGGTTCTGTACTTCATCAGGGGAAAACTGCTGAGGGATGGGTGTAGTGTGCAGGAGGTAGTGGGAGTCCACAGTGCTGGACTGTGAGGAGAGAGGAGTGGAATGCTGCAGGTATAGACTGGAGCCAGGAGGTTGATCAGAGTGTGTTGGTGGCAAGGGAGGGCACATAGGAAAGAATTTTGTGACAGCAGCTACAGGGGAGGGCAGGTGTGGAGCTGCTTAGTTTGAAGAACTAGTATTGCCTGGAGCATGTCCACTTGGCTCTCCATAACGTTTAAGAGCAGCTACATGGCTTCTTTCTGGCGTGCCACGTTCTCCTTTCAGTCCCTCTTCTCGCTGTCTCACCACTCCTTCAATTCCTATTTCTCGGCGGCAGAGTGCGTCATAACCTCACAAAGTCCTCCTTAGTTCTTTGTGGCCGCTTTCTAATTTTGCACAGCCTTTCCGCCTCTGATAACAAAAGGGGAGGCTGGGCTCCCAAGGTCATCTCTGTGAAGTTTTAAATGCAGCATTTTACAGAACCAGTATTGTTTGCAACACAGACAACACTGTTTCAGTGCTTTAAAACATAGCCAGTAATCTCACACCCGTCACTAACTGGCTGCCCCCAGGCAAGCACACATGAGCCACGACACCCCCAAAATGGTGAGTAGCCGCAGGGACAGGGTGAATCACTCTTCCTGGACCCTGCTGTACACTGGGCACACAGTTCTTGGGGAGAGCCAGCACTGTAGGGGGGGGCCTGATAATTATTCCTGTCCCCCAACTTTCCACAGGAGGTGATCATTATGGAAAATATCTCACTGCTGAGGGTGAGCAGTGAATCAAGGGAGGGTCTTCTCCAAGCCTGCGGCTTCTGCCTCAGCCCCTATGCAGTTCACCTGTGTGCAGCAATGGTCCACCCCAACCTCCTGTGATGGCACAGCGGTGCAGGAAAGTTACCGTTAATTGGGCAAGAAACAAAGCAGCTCTGCTGAGGACCCTGCAGCAGTGGATTGCCCAGTATCTCTATGAGAGTTTCCTGGAGATCTCTGAGGGAGATTCCCGTGAAGTGAGGGAGTCTATCAAGAGCCTGTTCCGCTGCTCAGATTAGGCATGTGGTGGGAGATAAGCTGGTTTTCTGCAACCCTCCTGCCCCCAACAATCGCTTCAGCAATTCCCCAAATCAGATTCACTACCAAGGGCCTCCTTTCCTGTTTATGCTTCACCAAGATCCAACTGCTGTGACTGACTAGGCTCCTCTGTGGTAGAAAAGAGCTCTTGATTGTATGCATCTCTGGCCTCCAAGTTATCCTCTCCCTCTTAGTCCAAGATTTCCTCCTCCTGGCTCGGTCCACTCTCGACTGGCACACGAACCAATGAAGTATCCACAGGGGCCTTTGCAGTGGAGGTGGGGTTGCCACTGCGTATTGCAGCCAGCTCCTTGTAGAACCAGCAGCTCATGGGCGCAGCACTGGAGCGGTGGTTTGCCTCCCACGCCTTGTGGTAGGCATTCCACAGCTCCTTCACTTTTATCCTAAACTGCAATGTGTCCCGGTCATTGGCCCCTTTCTATCATGCATCATGAAAACTGTCTGTAGGTAATAAGTCCTATGGCGTGACGCAGCGGGGACTGGACAGCCTCCTTTCCCCAAATACTGATGAGCTCCAGCAGCTAGGCATTGCTCCAATCAGGGGATCGCCTGGTGCGTGGAGCAGGCATGGACACTTGGAAAGATGCGCTGAAACCACTGCACGCATCACTGAGCAAACAGGAAGGAGACTTTCAAATTTGAAAAGGAATGTATGGGGTGAGGATTACAGTTGGTCACCTGAGGGCAGGGCAGTAGATTTCAAACCGGTAACCAGAGATGTGAGAACAGGCATTGTGGGTCACCTCCCAGAGGCCAATCGCAGCACTATAATCGCCACGTTGTCTACTCTGGCACCACAGCGCTGTAGCCTAGGTGCAGAAAGCTCTAGGCTATACCTCTCATCGGGGTGGTTTTTTTACAGCGCTACAACTGTGCAGTTTCTGCACACTAAGTGGCTTGGTAGTGTGTACACCTCAGGAGTTACAGCACAGAAAACTGCTTTACTGTGCAGAAACTTGCCAGTGTAGGCAGGGCCTGAGAGGCAGGGCCAGCTCTAGGCAACAGCAAAACAAGCAGGTGCTTGGAACAGCACATTTCTAGGGGCAGTATTTTGGTGCCGGCCATGCTGCCCCTAGAAATGTGCCCCCAGCTCGCCTCCGCTCCGCCTGCTCCCCTGAACGCACTCCTCCTCCCTCGCTTGACAGGGAGGGGGGAGAAGCAGAGCGGCAGCGTGTTCAGAGGCGCAGGCGGAGCAAAGGTAAGCTAGGGCGGGAGGTTGGGGGGGGGGGGGAGGGGAGGGGAGGGAAATGTGGCATGCCTGGGGGAGGAGGCAGGGCCAGGGTTTTGGGGAAGGGGTTGGGAAGGGGTGGAGCTGGGGGGGGCACAAAAAAATGTGGGTGACCAAAAATTGTTTTGCTTGGGGCAGCAAAAGTCCTACAGCCGGCCCTGCTGAGAAGAAAATAATTGAACAATGAAGGGTGTGTCCTTGTACCTCTACTGATCTCTGTACTTAGGTCAAAAACTGTAGTCTACAATCAACAAGGCGTGATGAAGGGCCCACCCATGCTGCCATTCTATGGTTGTAGAATTTACTAAGTATCTAACTTTTTCCAGAACAGTGTTCTAGAATCCAAGTTTATGAATAAACTGAGTATAAACCAGTGCAATGATGTCTTTCTTAGATCCTTATATTCTATAATATTATCCTTATATTCTATAATACTATCCTTATATTATTCATAGTCCTCTTTAATTTAATGGAAATGTTTAAACTTTCTGCAGTAGTTTCAGATTTTTTTAGTCTTGGTGCAAAACTTAGGTCCAGCTTGATGCAGAGTCCATGGGATCCTGATTCTGGTCCAGGGGCAGGAGGAGATCATTGAGGAGTGAAACCAGAGCATTCTCAGTGATATTCCCAGGTCTAAAGTTGCTTTGAAGAAATATAATATATATAATCTAGGAGCTACCCCAGTTGTTGCTCTGCCTTCTTCCCTATCTCATTACTTGTCCAGTGTCACCCCTAAGTCTGTATCAGCATTACTGCATTCTGTTATCCACTCTCCCATTGTATATCTGTGTTTTGGATTAATCCCTTGCCCCTGTAATAGATAAATTTGCGTCTTTCATAAGGTTAATGAATCACACAGTGTTCCCACTAATTTTTTGATATAATACAATGAGCACTTTTCCAGCGTCTAGAGTTTCCAGCGTCTAGAGTTTCCTGTGTACCGTCATGCTTGTGGCTAAGGTACTTTTGTTGCCAACTCTCTTTCTATCATCATCGTACTCTCAAGAGCACTCTGCCCCTGTAACAAGCACACATTCCACTTAAAAAAAAAAAAAAAAAAAAAAATCCTTACTACTCAAGTCCAGCCACCAGTTCAAAAAACTGACAACTATGTGAGGCAGGTTCTGTTCAAACGTAACTAGTGACGAAATTCATGCATGCTAGACTTGTTTTTTTGCTAAAATATGTATCGGGGCATCTACAGTATCTACAACTAACATCCAGTAAAACAGTAGACCTGCAGCTGATACTGCCAAAGATTTAATGTTCCATTTGTATTTTTCCTTACAAATATATGTCCCATTTTGTTGCTGTTTTACCTGTAATGTAAAGAAAAAGATAATTTTAGAGTATTTACATATTCGTGAGTAGCACAGAAACAGAAAAAATCTTCATTGTTTGGAAAAGCATTAGATTAATTGCAGGCCCTATCTCATTTAGTTACACATCAATCTTGAATCACTACTTACTCTTTCAGATTGAAGGCTCTCCATTATTCTGGGGACATCTTTAGCTGTCTGTCTTGGTAGCAGCAAGTGACATTTATTGGTCTCTGCTAAGAAGCTGTGTAAATCTGAGAGCAAATGGTGCAACAGCACCACGACAGACCCAGAAGATCTTTGGGAAGTACCTAATCAATCACATGGGTGTGAGAAGAATGCATGATCTCTGAATTTCCTTCCAACAAAACATATTTTTTTTGGAATCTGGGAGGCAGTGACCATGAGTTTGTTGAGTTCAGGATCCTGACGCAGGGAAGAAAGGTAAGCAGCAGGATACGGACCCTGGACTTCAGGAAAGCAGACTTCGACTCCCTCAGGGAACGGATGGCCAGGATCCCCTGGGGGACTAACTTGAAGGGGAAAGGAGTCCAGGAGAGCTGGCTGTATTTCAAGGAATCCCTGTTGAGGTTACAGGGACAAACCATCCCAATGAGTCGAAAGAATAGTAAATATGGCAGGCGACCAGCTTGGCTTAATGGTGAAATCCTAGCGGATCTTAAGCATAAAAAAGAAGCTTACAAGAAGTGGAAGGTTGGCCATATGACCAGGGAAGAGTATAAAAATATTGCTCGGGCATGTAGGAATGAAATCAGGAGGGCCAAATCGCACCTGGAGCTGCAGCTAGCGAGAGATGTCAAGAGTAACAAGAAGGGTTTTTTCAGGTATGTTGGCAACATGAAGAAAGCCAAGGAAAGTGTGGGCCCCTTACTGAATGAGGGAGGCAACCTAGTGACAGAGGATGTGGAAAAAGCTAATGTACTCAATGCTTTTTTTGCCTCTGTTTTCACTAACAAGGTCAGCTCCCAGACTGCTGCGCTGGGCATCACAAAATAGGGAAGAGATGGCCAGCCCTCTGTGGAGATAGAGGTGGTTAGGGACTATTTAGAAAAGCTGGACGTGCACAAGTCCATGGGGCCGGACGAGTTGCATCCAAGAGTGCTGAAGGAATTGGCGGATGTGATTGCAGAGCCATTGGCCATTATCTTTGAAAACTCGTGGCGAACCGGGGAAGTCCCGGATGACTGGAAAAAGGCTAATGTAGTGCCAATCTTTAAAAAAGGGAAGAAGGAGGATCCTGGGAACTACAGGCCAGTCAGCCTCACCTCAGTCCCTGGAAAAATCATGGAGCAGGTCCTCAAAGAATCAATCTTGAAGTACTTGCATGAGAGGAAAGTGATCAGGAACAGCCAGCATGGATTCACCAAGGGAAGGTCATGCCTGACTAATCTAATCGCCTTTTATCATGAGATTACTGGTTCTGTGGATGAAGGGAAAGCAGTGGATGTATTGTTTCTTGACTTTAGCAAAGCTTTTGACGGTCTCCCACAGTATTCTTGTCAGCAAGTTAAGGAAGTATGGGCTGGATGAATGCACTATAAGGTGGGTAGAAAGCTGGCTAGATTGTTGGGCTCAACGGGTAGTGATCAATGGCTCCATGTCTAGTTGGCAGCCGGTATCAAGTGGAGTGCCCCAAGGGTCGGTCCTGGGGCCGGTTTTGTTCAATATCTTCATAAATGATCTGGAGGATGGTGTGGATTGCACTCTCAGCAAATTTGCGGATGATACTAAACTGGGAGGAGTGGTAGATACACCGGAGGGCAGGGATAGGATACAGAAGGACCTAGACAAATTGGAGGATTGGGCCAAAAGAAATCTGATGAGGTTCAATAAGGATAAGTGCAGGGTCCTGCACTTAGGATGGAAGAATCCAATGCACCACTACAGACTAGGGACCGAATGGCTAGGCAGCAGTTCTGCGGAAAAGGACCTAGGGGTGACAGTGGACGAGAAGCTGGATATGAGTCAGCAATGTGCCCTTGTTGCCAAGAAGGCCAATGGCATTTTGGGATATATAAGTAGGGGCATAGCGAGCAGATCGAGGGACATGATCGTTCCCCTCTATTCGACATTGAGGCCTCATTTGGAGTACTGTGTCCAGTTTTGGGCCCCACACTACAAGAAGGATGTGGATAAATTGGAGAGAGTCCAGCAAAGGGCAACAAAAATGATTAGGGGTCTAGAACACATGACTTATGAGGAGAGGCTGAGGGACCTGGGATTGTTTAGCCTGCAGAAGAGAAGAATGAGGGGGGATTTGATAGCTGCTTTCAACTACCTGAAAGGGGGTTCCAAAGAGGATGGCTCTAGACTGTTCTCAATGGTAACAGATGACAGAACGAGGAGTAATGGTCTCAAGTTGCAGTGGGGGAGGTTTAGATTGGATATTAGGAAAAACTTTTTCACTAAGAGGGTGGTGAAACACTGGAATGCGTTACCTAGGGAGGTGGTAGAATCTCCTTCCTTAGAGGTTTTTAAGGTCAGGCTTGACAAAGCCCTGGCTGGGATGATTTAACTGGGAATTGGTCCTGCTTCGAGCAGGGGGTTGGACTAGATGACCTTCAGGGGTCCCTTCCAACCCTGATATTATATGATTCTATGATATTCATATGTAACATGCTCATAGGCCAAATTTTGCTGTCCCTTGCACCACAGATATAACTCAATTCAATTTGACGAAGTTAGTCCAGATTTACACTGGTATAAATGGTATCAGACTATGGCCAGTGTCTCCACATGGTAGTCTATATTCTGTCATTCCCAGGGCTCAAATAAATAACAAGGAACTACCCTTCTAGTCTGATGGATCTCTCTGTCTAAAGGCTGTGAATAATTATGTATATGTGGGTACATGTGCTAACATGTGTACTCTTCATTTTCTTTTAAAAAGGTTGGTCCCGCTGCCTTTTCAGTTGGTGCCTTTTCAGCACTTTCAAAAGTTACATGAAATGTCTCTGCCTAAAACACACATGCTGAGAGAACAGTCTGAAGGAGGGGGAGGGCACTGTATCGAACAGCTGCTGTAGGGTTTGAGAGCAGAGAAATAGTTTTTTCTCCCCGTCAGTGTGTCCTGGTGTAATTGTTGGGTCAGGGTGAGATGTGTTGCAAATCATATTGAGTAGAAAACTGTAAATCATTCAAGCTGGCTGATTCTTTTAAGTGGGCTCCATGAAGAAAGACTTTTATGCTAGGAAGGGTGAAGTTCCTGATGCACCTGGAGGGGCATGGGCATGAGCATGAAGGGTGATGGACTGTGTGAAGACCCACAAACTCTAAGGCTTTAGCTTAATTCAGAAAACTTTAGGGAATCTTCAAGCAGATGAAAATAGATTTGAGAAGAAAAGTCCTAGCATTGTCCCTGCTTGTTCCAGCCAACAGATTGCTTCTTTTGAAGGAGTTTAAGGATGGGCATGTGTTAACTTTGAGCTTCATTAGATGCATTCAATATCCTTATTCATTTACAAAGCAGTCCCAAAGATACACCTTGTATATTTTAGTGGGATTGTATTAACAAATTATTATTAACTACTTTATTATTTTTACTGGGGTAGCCCCTGTATAAGAAAGGAAAAGAGGATCCCAGCTCCAAACAGAAGTCCTTGGATCTTTGAGCTGATTAGCGTAGAGCTGGTCAACATGGTTTGAATTTTTCAAATGTTAACAATTTTTTTGATGGTTTTGGGGTAGGGAGTAGTTAAAATTTCTTCCATTTTTTTGACCTGCGTACAGAGCTGGCCACTTCTATTTTAAATTTAAATGTTTCATAATTTTTTCACCATTTTTAAACCTGCTGTAGGTTAGTGTAAATGTGTATGTACCACTCCTTTCTACTGGATGGATTCAAAACTACTAAACTTTTAGTCATAGGTTTCTAATGCCAACAGCTAATGGAGATTTCCCCTGTATCACAAGTTATATGTTTCTGGAGCAGAGGAACTAGGGTTTTATCACTGCTACTGCCATGAAAGTTCCAAATGCCGTAGGGCCTGATTGAAGTCAATAGAAAGGGTCATATGACATCAGTAGATTTTTGGATCAGGGCTTTAGTGTGCTGAATGGTGACATCCATTAAGAATTAGGTGGCTGCAGATTTGCTACAGTGTCTTTTGTATATTCCTATTCAGTAACGAAACTTCAAACTGCTGGTAATTTGTTTTGTCTCATTATAACTGACTATTTTATACCTTAGCAATTACTCTTAATTTTCAGTATGTGAGCAGACTTTACATTTTTATTGGTTATTTTAATCTGTTTGCAATATGAATACAGTTTGTGTCTTTCTTTTCAGATATTGCCATTGGAAATCTGGATTCTTCTTCTAAGTTACCTGTTTAATTTCTACCTGATAGGTAATGGAGAGACTGATCACAATATCATATAGCAAGTTTAGAGATTGTACTATGCCATGCATAGTTAGCATATAGGTAACTGAAAATGGGGACTTATATATTATGGATAATATATCAAATTCACTTGAACAAAAATCAGTTACTTACTGTAATAGTTACATGAGCTGTTAAGGATTGGTTTCAAATAATGTCCTTCCTCCCTCAAAACACAGTTAATTATCAAGACGGGCAGGGTGAAAGCCTAAACCATGAACTCTGTGGTCAGATTTCCTAAACCAGTGGTTTTCAAACTTTTTTCATTTGTGGACCCCTAAAAATTTTTTGAATGGAGGTGCGGACCCCTTTGGCAATATTAGGCATAGTCTGCAGACTGTAGGGGTCCACGTACTGCAGGTTGGAAATGTTTGAAGACTGAATGGTCTTTTGACCTTATTTTGTAGGGCAAGCATTGTTTCTGTTTAGTATTTGTGCAATGGATACAAGCAAGAAATAGAAGTTTCTAAGACTGTCCCAAAAATGGAATGTGGAGACATCAAGACTTTTATTGTACCATCGACCTGAAATGAAAAGAGATCAACCCATTGGTGGATCTAGAACTGATCCTGTGGTCCTGGTGTTGGTGGACAACCAGTATTCACAGCTAGGACAGGACATTATTGCAATCCTAGAATCCAGTAGATTTCAGTATAACATGGAGACTGCAACTGGCAAAGGTGACATTCCAAGCCTTATCAGTAAAGGAAGGGGGAAATATGCACTATTTATGGAAAATATTTTAAAATATGTAAATATGGATCTATGGTACTGAGACATTTTGGACAGATAGTGTGTGGATTACCGTGTTGGCGTGCCTGGTTTTCATAAAGCCAATGAGGACAGTTTGCTTAGTGCCCAAGTAAAAGGCTTTCCATTGCACCTGTATAACAGCTTAAGCCTTAAGGACTATTGTGTAAACTACCATTCTCCTTTACTTCACATTACTAAAGCTTCAGAAATTGTAATGGGTCCACTGGCTGGAAAAGACTGGACAATTTTCCAGATTAATTAATGTGAAATGGTTAATCTTATTAGCTCAAAAAAAAAATCACTGGGACAAGTCCCACAAGGCATTTCTGGAGTTATTTTACATGCTACTGTTGTTTGAGATTTGGGACTTCATGATGGGATTCAGTGAATTGTATTTGGCAACAACTTGAACTCTTGCCTGCACAAACTGATCTTTATAGATGCCATATCTTTCCTGTCAGGGAAAAAGCTCACCTTGTCCTTGGATAAGTGCATTGTTGTGAACATAGATAGCATTGTTTTTGGGAAGGAGAATGTATGTCAAGGATGTGATGGTAGGAGAGAACTTATTACCTTAATTGCCATGGCTTAAAGGGTAATTCCATTTTACTGCAAAAATTATAGTGCCAAGCAAAAATATAAATTGTGTTAGTGATTGTGAACTATGAACTATACACACAATGCCTACCTGTATCTGTAATGCTGAAGGCACAGATCCTCAGCTGCATGTTTGTCTATTAAGGTCAGCTGAGGATCTGGCCCTTGCTTACCTAGCTGTAACTAGAATTTAAGTAGCCATACATCTTTGCTTACTTTCTCTTTATGTACATACAGTTAAGTTTCTGATAAATTGTAATGTTCAATATTCTGCATACTTACTATCATCATAATAAATTAATCTATGCAATTTAAGTCCCATTGGAATAAATGGTTATTTTTTTTTCCTCTGACTTCAATAAAAGCAAGATTGGAACCATCCATATTAATGTGACATACATTTAACAAATTACATAAACTAAAAATGTTGAGCATAAATAGATAAACATTGTACTCAAGTTGATATTCATTCAAGATAAAGATTGCATAGAGCCTAGAGGTAATATAATTGAAGCATGGCTATTAGGTTTAAAAAAAATTGCAGTGAAAATATAAGAACATTTGTTGTGCCGAGTTCTCATAAGCTAATGACAGCTTCACTTATGTAAAAAGATGTGCACATTTTACAGTAGTTTGTTAAAAATAACTGAGGTAACATTTTCAATTTTATTCAGATTAAGTTCATATATATGCATGCACCCTCAAATTTTCACATTAATGTTAACTTTGTTAAAATTAACTACTCAGGAACCAGCCTTCAGCCTTTGCCCATGTAAGTAATCCTTACTCACACAATAAACCCCATAGATTTAATGGGACTTTTCAAGGACTAATCATGTGACAATGGGACTTCTTACATGGGTAAGAATTACTTGTGAAAAATATCAACTTCATTCTTTCTTAATTTGTTTTCTGACAACCATTCCATTAACACAGCTAGTTGTTTGTGCAGTGCTCAACAGTGGGCAGAGGGGAATGCCTTCCTAGGTGATCAGTTTATTCCCTGAAACTTAATATGAATCAAACCATGTGACTAGGGACAGGAAGACGTGAGCTGGAAAAGAGCAGAGTGGCACAGTTATTTTTCCACCTTGGGAAGTAGACTCAGTCCTTGTGTTAGCATGTGTCAGGCACATTTTTCAAGCCCTGGCTATTAGGGCAAGGCCTTTCTGAAGAGATTTTTCTTATCTGTCTTTCCTCTCTTTGGTCCTTTGGAGATAACTATCAATGTTTTTGGCAGTTATTTTTAAGATTATAAAGCAGCTCAAACACTGACTATTTCAACAGAACCAATTCCTGGGAGTAGAAGTATCCGCTTTTGAAGACTTTTATAAAGTATTTTCAGCAAATGAGTTTTCTCTCTGCCAGGCAAAAATAAGAAGCCTGCTGATATTGAGTACCTCATTGCTGCATGTGGGTTTGGGGACCAAGGACCTTATCTTGAATGGGCAGGACCCTGCACCATTTCAGAGCCTCTTTGACTCTATTAAGGCTGCATGTACGGCTTGCACAGATGAAGATGATGTCTGTCTGTATCTGTGCAAGTTTTTTCATGCAGTTGATAGATTTCCACTCCATACGGCTAAATGCAGTGCCTTGCATAATGACAGGTTTCAGAGTAACAGCCGTGTTAGTCTGTATTCGCAAAAAGAAAAGGAGTACTTGTGGCACCTTAGAGACTAACCAATCCTATTTTCGATGTCTCCGACTCAAGGAATACTTCCAAAATACCTCTGAACAACATACTAATCCACAGAGGTCTCCCTACCAACACTACAGAAAGAAGGATTCTAGGTGGACTCCTCCTGAAGGTCGTAACAGCAGACTGGACTTCTACATAGAGTGCTTCCGCCGACGTGCACGGGCTGAAATTGTGGAAAAGCAGCATCACTTGCCCCATAACCTCAGCCATGCGGAACGCAATGCCATCCACAGCCTCAGAAACAACTCTGACATCATAATCAAAAAGGCTGACAAAGGAGGTGCTGTTGTCATCATGACTAGGTCGGAATATGAACAAGAGGCTGCTCGGCAGCTCTCCAACACGAGTTTCTACAAGCCATTACCCTATGATCCCACTGAGAGTTACCAAAAGCAACTACAGCATTTGCTCAAGAAACTTCCTGAAAAAGCACAAGATCAAATCCACACAGACACACCCCTGGAACCCCGACCTGGGATATTCTATCTACCACCCAAAATCCATAAACCTGGAAATCCTGGGCGCCCCATCATTTCAGGCATTGGCACCCTGACAGCAGGATTGTCTGGCTATGTAGACTCCCTCCTCAGGCCCTACGCTACCAGCACTCCCAGCTACCTTCGAGACACCACTGACTTCCTGAGGAAACTTCAATCCATCGGTGATCTTCCTGATAACACCATCCTGGCCACTATGGATGTAGAAGCCCTCTACACCAACAGTCCACACAAAGATGGACTACAAGCCGTTAGGAACACTATCCCTGATAATGTCACGGCTAACCTGGTGGCTGAACTTTGTGACTTTGTCCTTACCCATAACTATTTCACATTTGGGGACAATGTGTACCTTCAGATCAGTGGCACTGCTATGGGTACCCGCATGGCCCCACAGTATGCCAACATTTTTATGGCTGATTTAGAACAACGCTTCCTCAGCTCTCGTCCCCTAAAGCCCCTACTCTACTTGCGCTACATTGATGACATCTTCATCATCTGGACCCATGGAAAAGAAGCCCTTGAGGAATTCCACCATGATTTCAACAATTTCCATCCCACCACCAACCTCAGCCTGGTCCAGTCCACACAAGAGATCCACTTCCTGGACACTACAGTGCTAATAAACAATGGTCACAAACACCACCCTATACCGGAAACCTACTGACCGCTATTCCTACCTGCATGCCTCCAGCTTTCACCCTGACCACACCACACAATCCATCGTCTACAGCCAAGCTCTGCGATACAACCGCATTTGCTCCAACCCCTCAGACAGAAACAAACACCTACAAGATCTCTGTCAAGCTTTCTTACAACTACAGTACCCACCTGCAGAAGTAAAGAAACAGATTGATAGAGCCAGAAGAGTTCCCAGAAGTTACCTACTACAGGACAGGCCTAACAAAGAAAATAACAGAACGCCACTAGCCGTCACCTTCAGCCCCAACTAAAACCCCTCCAACGCATTATTAAGGATCTACAACCTATCCTAAAGGATGACCCAACACTCTCACAAATCTTGGGAGACAGGCCAGTCCTTGCCTACAGACAGCCCCGCAACCTGAAGCAAATACTCACCAACAACCACATACCACACAACAGAACCACTAACCCAGGAACTTATCCTTGCAACAAAGCCCGTTGCCAATTGTGCCCACATATCTATTCAGGGGACACCATCACAGGGCCTAATAACATCAGCCACACTATCAGAGGCTCATTCACCTGCACATCCACCAATGTGACATATGCCATCATGTGCCAGCAATGCCCCTCTGCCATGTACATTGGTCAAACTGGACAGTCTCTACGTAAAAGAATGGACACAAATCAGATGTCAAGAATTATAACATTCATAAACCAGTCGGAGAACACTTCAATCTCTCTGGTCACACAATCACAGACATGAAGGTCGCTATCTTAAAACAAAAAAACTTCAAATCCAGACTCCAGCGAGAAACTGCTGAATTGGAATTCATTTGCAAATTGGATACTATTAATTTAGGCTTAAATAGAGACTGGGAGTGGCTAAGTCATTATGCGAGGTAGCCTCTTGTTTTTTCCTACCCCCCCCCCCCAGATGTTCTGGTTTAACTTGGATCTAAACTTGGAGAGTGGTCAGTTTGGATGAGCTATTACCAGCAGGAGAGTGAGTTTGTGTGTATGGGGGTGGGTTTTTGGAGGGGGGTGAGGGAGTGAGAGAACCTGGATTTGTGCAGGAAATGGCCCAATTTGATTATCATGCACATTGTGTAAAGAGTTGTCACTTTGGATGGGCTATCACCAGCAGGAGAGTGAATTTGTGTGGCGGGGTGGAGGGTGAGAAAACCTGGATTTGTGCTGGAAATGGCCTAACCTGATGATCACTTTAGATAAGCTATTACCAGCAGGAGAGTGGGGTGGGAGGAGGTATTGTTTCATATTCTCTGTGTATATATAAAGTCTGCTGCAGTTTCCACGGTATGCATCCGATGAAGTGAGCTGTAGCTCACGAAAGCTCATGCTCAAATAAATGGGTTAGTCTCTAAGGTACCACAAGTACTCCTTTTCTTTTTCCTCAAACAGTATTATTTTAAAGTAGTGTTGTTGCTATACCACATAGAGGTATGTACAGCAATCTAATCAATCTAATATTGGAGCTACGGAAATGAATTTAATGATGAGAACAAAACAATTCTTAAGGCTGTCTGTATCAATACTTTTACTATCTGTTTGTTTTGTGAGCACAAGTTCCTCTAATTAGCCTTCCATGTTCGGCCTTGTCTGCATTGTGCAATTTTAGAAAAACATTCTCACCAGCAATAGCACTGGTTACAGTATAGCACTGATGGCTAAGTTGTCTAAATGCTGAACTTGCTAGGGCTTCCAAACTGATGATCTTGTCCTTAAAAACTCAATGTATACATAAGCTCTGCATTCATATGAGCTGCAAACATTACAGATAACAGACAAAATGTTTAAGAATAGGAGCCTAAAATTAGGGACCTAAGTCCATATTCAGACATCTAAAGACTGGATTGTCCAAAATGCTTAAGTGATTTATGAGCACACATTGACTTCAGTAGGACTTGTTTTACTAAATAATGTAGGCACCTTTAAAATGTAATTTTTAGCTGCTTAAATATGGATTTAGGTGCCTAATTTAAGGCTCCAGCTTTTGAAAAGTGTGACCCTTTTCTTCAAACTTGTGAGTCATGCCCTAATATCTTGACTGTACTGTAGTTTCTCATTACTAGTTACTAGATGCATACGTTTGTCAGAGAGAGCCACTCAAGAATGGAAAAATCATTTTGGGTTTCCATAGATCTCTTGTTAAAAATCTGCCACCATGCTGAAGAGAAGTTTGGGATGTTTTTCTTGTCTGTGATGGAGTTGACCCTACTCTGTGAACTGTTAAATTATCCTGGAAATTATAAATATACAGAGAAAAATATCTCCTCCCCCCCAAAAAAAAAAGGGGGGGCAGTTTTGTTGCCTTTATAGTGGACCAGATTGTGCCAGATGGTAGAAAGTTTAAAAAACATTGCTGGAGGAGAAAAGCCCCTGATCACCCTAAAAAGTCTTTTCTTTCTCTTTAAGTTACATACGTTGAACACTCTGCCATATTGTCAGTGTTTTCAGCATTTTTTCAGCAAAAAACTCAGTAAAAAGAGCAGCTTCATATGTTTGCCCAGTAATATTGCCTTCTTCCTTGGTTATGAGAAGAAAATCTGATTCCCTACACTCTGTCTCCTCTTCTCTACAAGTACGTGCATCAGATTACATTGGTTTGTAACAAGCTAAGGAGGAAAAAACTTGTTAAAATACTCGCAGCATATCTTTATGATCTTTCCCTACTCCGACTTGTGGAGCTAGAAGTTTAGTTCCAGAGCCTTCTGTGGTGAATATTTTCCAAGATGGTTTGCTAGCTTTCCTGGTGTATTCAGGTGCCAAAACACCACGTTAGTTTTCCAAAATGAAAATAACCAGTAGTTGGTTGAAGTTCCTTCTTTTTGTTCAAGAGCAATAAGATTGCTTGATCAGAGATTTATTTATTTATTACAGTGTTGATGTTGAATTCTATAAGGTTCTCTGCACCTGTTCAGCAGCTAGCTAAGCAGCCTCCTGTGGGAGGAGTTCCATAGGATGTCCTTTAAAACTTCATCCTTTGGAGCCAGGTAGTGAGAAATAGATGGTGTTATAATAAACAAGTTGGTACTATTGGTCTACATAAAGAAATAGAGAAGTCATAACAGACAGCCTTATAAAGAGGCTAACACATTTTATTAACACGTAGAAATTAAAAAAAAAAAAACAGGATGGAATCTGACAAGATATGTGAAATTACTTTTTGTCATCTTAATTAATTTGCACCCATGTCTGGTAGATAACTTCATGCCACAAATAATTGATCAGGGACTGAAGTAGAAATGAACAATTCAGGCTGTGGTTTAAAGGGAATTAATTCTTAATTAAGTTGGCTTACTTTGGATTTTCATCTTTAGGGGAAATCAGCTGCTAAGCATTGGAGATATCTTCACTTAATTTAATATTAGGAAAAGCTTTTATGAGAGATTTAAGGCACTTTGCACATTAAGTAGATCAGGATGAAGTACCTGAATCAAAGGTCAGGAACAGAATTCATGTTGACATTTAGGGGTGTAGTATATTAAATTTTTCAATATTACAGAATCACCACTGGATTGGGTTGATCTCAATTTCTGCCAAGAAGTGAGGTAAAGCTGTGAAGTCCAGAAGTCTGTGTTTGTAAAGGAAGATGTGAATTAGTCCAAAAGAGATTCTTGTGTGAAGAACTGCTCTTTGGTGTTTTCCTTATATATTTCTATTAAGAATTTCCAGAAAGTGTATTTTAAAGATGAAAATTTATTTACAACATGCGATGTCTTTTTTTTTTTTTTTTTTTTTGTACTGGCACTTTAGACATTGCTTCTGTCTGATGTGCCCTTACTTCCTTAAATTCTGTAGTCAGACTTATACTTATTCACTGTCACTTGTTGACAAATGGATTTTTGTGCGAATTTTCAGAGCTACTTTACAACACCAGTGACATTCCTTTGGCCAGATTGGAGTCTTGCAGGTTGTTTCTGTTAGGGAAGTTGATGATGGAGTTGGGTATCTCTGATGCAATCCAGTTTGTTTACAAAAAACGTACAAGATGCTGTTTCCCTGAACACAAGAGGAATCAAACAGCAGTTTATTTCCTCACAGCCCCAAGCCCTTTTTAAGCAGCACTTAGGCTTCTCTAGGCTTTTCTCAGGGCCATGCTCCCGCACATAGGTGCTGACTCTGAGAAAAATTAGCAAGTGGCTAGCACCCGCTGGCAGCCAAGCTCCCTCCCCCACTCCTGCCCGCCGGCAGCCTCTGCTGATCAACTCCTCCCTCACCCTCCCAGTGCATCCTGAATGCTGCGGAACAGCTGTTCAGCAAGGTGCAGGAGGTGCTGGGAGGGAAGGGGAGAGCAGGGATGGGGCACGCTCAGGGGAGGAGGCAAAAAGAGGTGGGTCGAGGGTGGAGTGGGACCAGGAAGAGGCAGGGCAGAGGTGAGGCCTTGGGGGAAGGGGTAGAGTGGGGACAGGGCCTGGGGCTGAGTGGGGGTTGAGTACCCCTGGGGAAATTTAGAAGCCAGCACCTGTGTTCCAGCACTTATTCAGGCTGTGTCTGGTGCTTCCATGCTGCCTTCTGTCTCAGCTTCTCTGGTCTTCCTGACATTTCTCTCAGACACACAAACCTTCACGGGACAATAACCAGCAAAACCCCTTCACCCACATGTGCCTTGCATGGGTCATTGTTTTGGGAGGTGAGGTGCCCATGTTTTGGGGTGCAGGTTCCTATTGTTTCAGCTATCTAGTTATGTATAGGAGTTTAATGGCTTCTCACAACTATTTTAAATGAAAGGCGGTGGCTCTATCCCTGTTTCAAAGAGGGATAACCATGTTTAACCATAAACATGGAAAAAGACTATCTAAAAATGAATATGAAGGGAGATTTAGATATGTATTTCAAGTGATTTGCAGCATTTTATAATGATACATTTCTGATTTGTTTTTTTAAGCCATAAATTTACATAGAACTCTAAAAATCTAGTAGCATCAGCCAAGGTGAAAAAGAGAAGTACATTGACTGACTGATTTACACAGGTTTTAATGTGTTGTTATGGGCCAAAATTTTAAATAGACTCGCTAAATCGACCCCCCATCAATCACAGCAGCGTTGATCCCCGGCAAGCATAGACATGGGGCCAAGTTTCCATGGTGCTTACCTTCCACCACTACAAACAACTTTGAGTCCAGGTGCCCCTGAGGAATCCCCCTGCAGAAGTCCCATCTATTCAGCTGAAATGGCATAGGTATATTAACATTGTTGCATGCACAGAGGTTGGTATTGTCCCTTGTTGTTTTTGCTGTCCTGACAGCCTGATTCTGATACTCTCTCCAGCACAAGGAGAGAGTCATGATGTCATTACTTGTGTCTGATGTGTCCTCCCCCTCTTGTACAAGTCTGATTGAATCTTTCTGGGACCTTCCTCTGCTCTTGTACAAACTGCTAAAATGGTTCACCTTGCTACATTCCTTGCTGTGCCATCCTAGTGTGCACCTGTTCATTGCTGTCTCCCACAGTTAGTGCATCTCACTAAAAGAATGGATCTATATCCCCTGCCCCACAGGGATGTTTGGGATCTTACATTTACTACTTGTAAAATAGTTCCATTCACCTTTAAAATAAACCTGTCTGAAGGGGGATAAAAATTCAAGAGGAGCAGTTGGATACAACACAGTCGTGTAGCAGTCGCTGTGCATAAGGCAGTAACATACAAATCCATTTCCTCCCCTTCAGATTGGGCTATAATGAAAAACCAGTGTTGCTCCACAGTTTGATTCTGCTTTGAGAAACAATAGAACTCCACAGCTCCTAGGAATATTGTGAGGCTTCAAGCAGTAGTGAGTGTCAGTGTGGTGCAGATCTGTCTGTCTTGTTCCACAATAAGGTAAAATAATAGTTTTACCTTCCTGCTGTGCTCATCTTCCTGCATGGCCAGGCCTGTGCATAGCTGGAATTCCTCCTTCCATTGGCTCCATGGTGGGACTAGATTTATGTCTGTAGAGTCCAGGGCTCCAGGTGGCTTAGAGTTCTGTGGCTCACTGAGCCAGCTGCTGCACTGCAGAGAACTCACCCGCTCAGATTCTGTCACCATGTTTCATTTCAGAAGAGTGAAGCTGAATGCAGATTAAGGTGCACAAATGGATTAAAAATTAGGTCCCAAAATGTAATTGTAAATGGGAATCATAATCAGTTAGGGGTGGTTCTACTGGGGTCCTGCAGGGATCAGTTCTTGGCTCTATGCTATTTAACATAAAATCATCACTGATCTTGTTTTTAGATGACACAAACTGTGGAAGTGGTAAATAATGAAGAGGACAGGTCACTAATACAGAGCAATCTGGATTACTTGTTAAACAGGGCTCAGCAAACAATATGCGTTTTAATATGGTTAACGTGTAAATGTGTACAACTAGAATCATAGAAGGTTAGAGTTGGAAGGGACCTGAGGAGGTCATCTAGTCCAAACCCCTGCTTGAAGCAGGACCAATCCCCAATTTTTTGCCCCCGGTCCCTAAATGGCCTCCTCATGGATTGAACTCACAACCCTGGGTTTAGCAGGCCAATGCTCAAACCACTGAGCTATTCCTCCCCCAAAGTGTGTAGGAGACGCTTACATGGTGGGAGACTCTATTCTAGGAAGCAGTGACTCTGAAAAAGATTTGGGGGCTGGGGTGAATAATCAGTTGACCATGAGCTCCCAGTGGAACACTGTGGACAGGAAGGCTACTGCAATCCTGGGATGCATAAATAGGATAATATTGACTAGGAGTAGAGAGAATATCTTTACCTCAGTTTTTGGCCTTTGGTGTGACAGTTGTTGGAAAATGGTGTCCAGTTCTGGTGTCCACAATTCAAGAAGATTCAGAGAAAACCCACAAGAATGATTAAAGGATTAGAACATATACCTTATGGTTAAACTCAGTCTATTTAGGTTAACAAAGAGAAGGAGAAGGTGACTTGATTAAAATCTACATGTACCTATATGGGAAACAAATATTTAATAATGGACTCTTCAGGATAGCAGAAAGATATAACATGATCTGATGGCTGGAAGTTGAAGTTAGACAAATTCAGACAGGAAGTAAGTGCACATTTTGAATTGTGATGGTGATTTAATCATTGGAACAATTTATCAAGGGTCATGGTGGATTCTCAATCACTGGCAATTTTTAAAATCAAGATTGGATTTTTTTTCTAAAATCTGCTCTAGGACTTGTTTTGGAGCACGTTTTATGGTCTGTGTGATACAGGAGGTCAGATTAAATGATCATAATGATCCCTTCTGGCCTTGGAGTCTATGAAACTATAAAAATGGAACTTCATTAAACCCTGTGGACTTCTCTGTCCATGTGGTTGTATTACTTCCAGCCTAAATTCCTGTTCCACTAACATTCCCTCAGTAACAGTCCCTCCAGGGAACTTGGGCCATCTGATTCCAGTTCCACTGATCATGATACATCCTCATCAATCATTAGGCAAAAGAAATGGGCCATGGAGAGTGTCCTGAAAGTAAAAGACGTGGGTCATTTTGGAAAAAGGTAAGCAAAATCTAGGAAGACTTACAAAAGAGCATCCTACCACCATCTTCTTTTCTTTTAAACTATGTGGGGGAGGAGTCTTGCTTGGGCGCTATGCTGATCACAGCTGCTACAGCATAGAAAGAGGGAGAAAGAGCTGATCTCTCAAAAGGACAGGTCCCAAATCACGTTAGTAGGGGCTGAAGCAAAGTAAGTGCTACACGGTGTGGCAATGTACATTGTGGGGGTGCAACTTCTAAAGTGCAAAGTAGTGTGTGTTAATAGGTCAGTTTAGACTCTGCTGGTGTGCACTAAAGGTTCCCTCATGTTTTAATGTACTGTACACTACATTAAAGAGCAGTAGGGAACCTGTAGCATGCAACAGCAAGATCTACGTGGACCAGTTAGTGTATAACACATTAGTGTGCTAGAAATCACATGCCTGTAGACTGCATTAGTGGGGTTACTATGTAGACAAGCCCTAAACAAACAGATTCTTTCACTTATGAAAAGCACATTTGGTATTTAAATAATATTTATTGTTATGTTTTGTTTGTTTGTTTAAATGCATTATTTATTTTGGCTTCATGGTCAGTTTATCACTTCCTATTATGAGACTGTTTTAAAGTCAGTCAACCAAAGTAATCATTTTTTTTTTTCCCCACAGGAAAACCAATGCAAAAATTATTCATTCTTTTTCATGTAAAACTAAGGAGGAAGTCTTTTTCTTCTTGAGTATGTTTTGCAAAACAGCTTGCTCTCTCATCTCTCTTTAGATCACAAATTTATAAAATTAAGTGTGTAACATGATTAATTTCTTAAAGAGTTTGTGGAGATCAGGAACTGGGGCAGTCCTGCCAACTTACAATTTTATTGCATGTGTCTTGAAGTGATGTATTAAAAAAAAAACAACCAAAAACCTGTGAATCATCTAAAGGATGCTTCTAGCCCTCTTGGTTGTGAAGAAAGGCTGGGAAATGTGAATCCTAAAAACGCAAATAAAAAGACCCAAACTCTATTTATTTTTAGAAATCTTATGATTTTAAGCTAATCTCATGATTTTTGGGGGGCATCACCCAATTTCTTAACTCTTGGGGTTGTCAGCACTGCTGAGGACACAAAGAGAAGTTTAAGGAGTCTGAAGTTGGAGATGTTTCTTTGGCACTTCCTGGATAAAAGGACATTTTCTCATTGCCACCAAATTTGTTCTTCTAAGCGGAAGACATTGAATGAAATTATTTCAATAGGTACAAAAGCAATTTTAAAAACTTCTTAGAAAAAGCACTCTTTTCATGGTTGTTCCTTTCCAGGCAATTACAAAATAATACATTTAAGAAGGAAAAGCAAACGAGAATAATAATATGCCATCCTTTCTTTTACCATATGAGAGTGGGCCATTTTAGTTTTCATGTTTTCCCCTTGACTGACGAAAGTTCTTGTATTTTCCTTGGAGCTTATCAGCCTATTTAATGACTCCATCTAGAGGTAGTTTAGCCTTTAATTAAAATACAATTTTCAGTTATTTTACCGCGTTAATGAGACAGCAAAAATGAATTAATTGAGAGAGGAATGGATATCTAGACCTTACAGCAGTGAAAGTTAGAGCCTCATTAGCAGCTAATTATGCAAATCACAGTAGATAAATAAAGCTGTTATGGTGTAAAAAAGCTTCATTGCATTACCTAATGACATAAAATGTTTACAGTCTGTGTTGGGTAAGATATAATGTCTTACTGAAATTATTAATGACATATTTAACAGTAACACAGCTTGAATCACAATTGCTTTACAGGTACAAGCTTGAAAGCAAGGAAACATAAATACAAACTATAGTTAATGATTCTGTGGTCAATATGATAATCTCAGAAATCTTAGGAGGAACATGTATGTTCTATGGATAGCTGCAAAAGATGAGATACAGTCAATTTCTGAATAGGGCAGAGTTTAACATTTGGTGTTATTGCCAAGATTTTCAAAAGCAACTAGTGATTTGGGGGCTAGAACTACAGAGGGAATTAGGTGCGTTTTGCCACTTTAGGCATATAAATTTAAATCTTCAAAAGCCCCACTCATGTATTGCCTAACCTTCCACAGCCTCCTAAGGATTTCATCAGTGGAAACTTAGTTACCTAAAAATCTACCACTGGACATGCACATGGTTCTCACAGCTAGGTCTAAAACTAAGCCCAGGCAGCAACCTTAAACTAGGTGTCGCCTTGCCCATTTTGCCTGTAGGGGCCAATCCAGTAGCCAATCTACTGAGGACACCTAACAGATTGGGCCCCATACAAAATGCCACCAGTGCTGGAGGAGGAAGTGTTGGTGATACCCATTCCACCTTATAACTTTTAGCCCCATGGTTAGAGCACTCACTCAGGATGTGGGAGACTCAGTATCTGTTCCCCCCTCTGGCTGATGGGAAGCAGGGATTTGAACTCATCTCCCACCGGACTAAAGAATCATTCTCACTCTGTCTCTGCTTTAATGCATATTTAATTATTTATTTAATCAAAGTGGGAGGGCCTCAACAGAACAGATTGAGAGAGCCCCACATTAAAACATCCCGTAGTCCATTGGTTAGGGCACTCACCTGGGAGGTGGGAAACCCCAGTTCAAATCTTTTTCTCCTTAATAGGCAGAGGGGGATTTTACACCAGGGTCTCCTATAACCTGAGTGAATGTTCTAACCACTGGGCTAAAGGTTGTAAAAGAGGAGTTGTCATTGCCATCGTCCTCAGCCATTTTGTGTAGAATTAGGCAGGTGCTTGCATTGTTCTTCAAAGCAACAGTAAGGTATCTCCATACCCGGAGAGGACACCTAATTCTCCCCATGCATTGTATCATGAGCCTAGTGACCTAACTCAGGGCTGTGGATTCCACAAGGTGGTACAGTGCCTAGAAATTAGGTGTTGCAATGCTGGGTGGATCTAACCCACAATGCTATTTTGGGGTCTAAGTTGATATATCTTGAAAGGTCCTGATTGTCTGAAAGTGCTGAGCATCCACCTCCTGAAAACCAAGCCCAGATGTCTCCAGTTTGGCATCCAAAATCACCAGTCACTTTTGAAAATCTTGCCCATATGTGACTTTAGGAAAAAAAAAAAGTGGTTCAGTAGATATAAATACCCATAGGAGTATACACAACCAAGCCTGAAATGGACACAAAGTTGTTAAAGGTAATTGTTAAATTACAAAGGCACACAGATGCTTGAGGAAGATATAGTTGAAACAATGGTTTCATAGCAGGTTCAACAACATCCATGGTAAAACAAAAACTAAACATTTTTCGTTTTCACTGCCAAGCAGATTAGTACTGCATATGCAGTAGGAGACCAAATAATAATAATAATAATAATAATTATGAGGAAACAAGATTATGGAAGTCCCACTAAGATTAAGGATATAAACTACAATATTAAAATATGAGGACCTAGATATAGTACAATGAAAAACAGTCTCAGTAGTAGTGGAGGTATGGCTGAAGGAAGATTATTAGTGAAACAAATAATATACTGAATGTGGAGTTTGTCTAGCACATCACAGTTACTTTGGATATAAGTAGGGAAAATATTGGGGGAGGGGGGGAGAGTGAGAAGGGAGATGAGAGGTTTATGCAAATAGGAAAGGCCTGTAAAATGACCTGACCATTAGTCATGATGATTCCAATTACCGCTATATTGACTAGGAACCACAGAATCAATTAGATGGTTAAAAATACAAAAAAAGCTATTTCCTTACTTAATTTGTTCAGAGTCAACAAGCTCAGAGCCTGTTTCAGAAAATTGTTTCTGATGTGAGTACCAAGAGTGACAGGGTTGGGCCAGATGGCTACAGGAGAGTGATAGAAGGCAGATATATTAGCCCCAGGTTAAGCAAGTCCCCTTTCCCTGGGTAAGGTAACAGGGGCAGTTCCACAACAATCAGGAACTTGCTGGAACCAATTAAGGCAGACAGGCTAATTAGGACACCTGGAGCCCATTAAGAATCTGCTAGAATCAATTAAGGCAGGCTAATCAGGGTATCTGGCATAAAAAGGACCTCCCTTCAGTCAATGAGGGGTGCGCAAGGAGCTGAGAGTGAGATGGCGTGCTGCTGGAGGATTGGGGAGTACAAACACTATCTGGCATCAGGAGGAGGTCCTATGGTGAGGATACAGAAGGTGTTGGAAGGAGGCCATGGGGAAGTAGCCCAGGGAGTTGTAGCTGTCACACAGGTGTTACATGAAACACTGTAGACAGCCATGATCCACAGGGTCCTGGGCTGGAACCCAGAGTAGAGGGTTCCAGCCCAGGACCCATTCCCTCCAACTCCCCATTGGATACAGGAGGAGTTGACCTGGACTGTGGGTCCCACCAGAGGGGAAGGTCCCTGGCCTGTCCCCTGACCCACTAGGTGGACCAGCAGAGACTGTGGGGATTGTTCTCCTTCCTTTTCCCCATGCTGGCCAGTGATGAAGTTAGCTGAGTGAACGGCAGGTTTGAGCCCCTAGCAAAAGTGGCCAAACTGAGGTCTGCCGTGAATCTCTGAGGCAAGCAAATCCACCAATAAGGGCAGGACCCACCAAGGCAGAGGAGGAACTTTGTCACACAGGATAGAAGCGAATGGCTGTCTTGTTATGGGTACATAAATGAACTGCTTTTTAGCTGTTCTCTGTTTTATTTTTCACCTGTAACATTTGGTTGTCTTGGCTACAGACATTTTTTTGTGCCACAGCGTAAGTCCACCATTCTTTATTGAGTCCATTTATTTTTCTCAGAAGCACTGCATGCTGGATAAATTTAAAAAAAGGAGACCAGGACAGACTCAGTTTTAGGCTACAGCTAGGGAATAGTAGAAGTTTCGTTACCTTGTTTCTGTACATAAGATAAATGCTTTATTAGGAACTTAAGATCACTCTTGCTGATCAGTAACCTATCCTATTTTTATGCTATATCCTATAGCATCCTCCAGCAGAATTGATATTAAATTGTGTGGGATGGTGTGAAGGGACATGCCCTCACTCTGGTGGAGAAGAGACTAACAAGCTCTTCTGGGCCTGTTAACAAGGTACACCTGCAAGGCTTGTTCTGGCTAGAGGTGGAGGAGCTTAAAAAGGGAAAATCTGCCATGTGCAGGGAAGTGGTAAGTAAGCAAGTGTGTGTAAAAAAAAATGAAAAAGAGGAGGGCTGCTCCACCTCAGTCTGCTGACAACAGAGATAGGTCAGCTGAGAAGAAGACATTATGTCCCCAGAGGAGGGGCTGGAAGTAGAACCCACTAAGGGGCAATAGACCCTAATAGAACAAGCTCACACAGCTGAATCCAGAAAGACTGCCTGGGAGACAGGCCACCTTTTCCTTTCTTTGTTGCCTTCAGATTCCCCTCTCTCATAAGGGAAAGAGAGGGGAGAGGATCTTTTTTGTGTCTGTTTGTTTGACTCAAGGAACCCCCCTGTGCTATGAACTAGCACATAAATATACTGACAGTGGGGTTAGCAGAGGGTGTGAGGGATCCCCAACCCCACACAAATGGTCCAAAATATTATCTATAGGCTATTTCTAGAAGGGATTTTTTGTGATATGAACACTGTTAGATATGTGCTCTGCACAATATTGTAATCTACCCCCAAAGGGCTATGTCTGAGTCTGTTGCAGATGAGTTAGTTTAAACATCATTTGTGCTTTGTATTCCTGTTGTCTAAAATGGACAAAATATGTACATTTTTGCCCATAATATTTTTCTCTGCCTCTGTCAAAATCTGGAGATGTTGCTGAACAAAGAGCTTGTTAGACTGCTGCTTTCTATCTCTTAAAATCCTCAGTTTCTGTACTTGTTTTTTTGTTTTGTTTTTAATAAAAGTTAAGGAATTCAAGGTTGGTGCTTTGTGATTCTTCAGTACACAACAGCCAATTTAGGGCTGACCTACCCAAGGAATTTAGTGCGAGTTTGCTAGAGTGTAGATTTAAAGCATGCTCGCTACTTTGCACTAACACCCTGTGTGGACGCTCTGACTGTGTAGTAAGAATGCCATCAGGCTGTTTAGCTTAATACACTTGAAAAGTATATTAAGCTAATATGCATAGAGGCGTCACCCGTCTCATTAACCATATCTTGAGCTTACCACTTCCCTTAGTTTTCAAATATTTTGTTTTAAAATGTTTTTATTTGTAAATGTTAAGTTTACACACTTGTCTAGTTAATGTGTTGGGATCTTACACTTACTTCTTGTAAAGCAGAATTTCTATTCACCTTCAAAATAAATCTGTCCCAAGGGGTATAAAAATACCAGAGGAGCAGTTGGATGCAACATAGTCCTATACATTTCTAGTGTTCAGAAAGCAACAGAGTCCAACGTTGTTCAAATAAGTTATAATGAACAGTTTTAAAAACCTAAATAATCTCATAGCATTCCTTGATTATGAGTACCTGCATTACTAATTACTGTAGTTTGTTTCTATTTTAGTAGCACCTATGTACAGTATCACAATCCTGTACAGGGGTCTGAAAGTGGGGATCCTCATCTAGTGCCTGGGATTCTCACTCTAAGACACCCCTTTCCTAGATGCAACCAGACGTTAGCCTGCAGCCCTTTGTCCATAACCAGCAGTGTTGTTCAGGCCCATCCATACAGCCCCCACTATTACGGGACACTGCAGGCTGTCCACCAGTGGTAGCTACCACTGGCCCCCTTTGCCAGCAACCAGCTGCTCCCCAGCCTGGCTGTCAGCCCTTCAGTCCTACTTCCAAGCTGCTTGGGCTTCTCTCCACAGCCAGATTCCAGGCTTCTGCCTCCACATCCCACTCAACTGCAGTATTTGTCTCCCTCCTGAACCAGTCCCCCTGACCTTCGCTGTAGGGATTATGGTCTTCAGCCCTCTGGTAGTGGATGTTGCAGTGGGAGTTAACACAATGCCCACTAACGCAACAACAGGTTCATTAATGTATTGATGCTAACTATGTAAAAGTAAAAGGCATAAAGTGAGAATCAGGAAGAGGTAGAGAACAAAAGGCAACCAGATAACTAGAAAACTTTCTAAATGGGAAAAATACACTGACTATGGTATTATAAGGATTAATGTTAGAATACTAATTTTTTATGGTTTATGGCTGACATAGAAGATGATGCTAGAAGGCAAGATATTTCAGTTTGAAGACAACAGTAAATGAGGAATAGCAAACCAGAAGAAGGTGGCATACAGAAAGATTTAGATTATTTAAGTATTTGGATTAATAGAGTGAAAATGGCTAACTATTGGATAAACAAAGATAAATGTTGGATAATGAGGCCTCTTAGATCAAGGAATTAAAGAAATGCTGTCTGCTAAAGAGAAATGTGCTGTAGTATCCTGGCCAGGAAGAAGATTTAGCAATTATAAAGTCCCTCAAATCTAAGGAAGTATAAGCATCAAACCAGACTGACACATACCAGAATGTACAGTTTATTTTTTTAAATTCAGTCCAGTGACATTAGAATATTTACACTCATTTGTAATGTGCAAGCCACAGATACAACTGATTGATAAATTTCTGCCAGGCTTTTCAGAGATGTCGCTACTAATTGGCTGTCTCGTAAAATAGAGGGAGGGGGAACAATCCCAACCTTCTTAGTTTGTGGAGAAAACAGATTAAGATATAAACCATTTAAAGTTCTTAAAACATTCAATATGGAAGGAAAATGTGGAGAATCTTGCAACAAAGCAAAACGAATGCTGTGTGGCTAAGTCAAATAGAAATCAGGAAATTAAGAAGAGTGGGTACAATCTTCACATTAGATCTCAGAGAGACATGTACAAACAGATGTTCTTTAGTTAAATTAATCCACTAGCATTCTAATTAGCTCATAGTTCTTTTAAGAAGTATTTTATCTTGTTTCTTTTATGTTGAAAGTTTCCCTGAATGAATCCACTGTGTTTTCCTTCTACATTTTTGCTTTGCATCCACTAATTACTGTCAGTCATCATCTAGCCCCCGCTCCCTGGGGCAGATTGCAGTATACTTGCCACTCATCAGCAAGGAGGGTTTGGACCTGCTGCTTCTGCCTACCCTTGGGCTGCCCTCTGCAACCCCAGTACCCTTTTCCCAGGCCTTCATCAAGGCCTGCAGCCTGGGGGTTTCCCAGGCCGGAGCTCCGCAGCTCCTCTGGCCTTTCCCCAGCCCCGCTGCACTGATAGGTACCCTGCTCAGCTCCCAGCAGTCAGCCCCTCTCTCTCAACACTGAGAGAGAGAGACTGTGTCTTTTTGGCCTACTGCCCTCTTATAAAGGCCAGCTGGGCCCTGACTGGGGTGTGGCCGCAGCTGCCGCTGTTTCCCCAATAGCTGAGGCTTGCTGCTTTCCCTAGCAGCCACTCTCTCACAGCCTTAGCCCAGGGCAGAAGCGGGTGACTACCCTGCTGCAGGGAGTATCGCTATTGGTTTAAATATTCCTGCTTAGGAAAGGGCTTCAAGATCATATATTAAGGGCTAGATTGACTTTGGTCCGTGGGTGAGCGAGCAGAGGGAAGAAGCAAGGAATTATTTCCCCCACATATTCTTTCCATCCTCTGTATAAGGAACATGAACTATTTCAGTGTCTGTGGGACTGACTCTCCGAACTCCCTTAGGGCTGGAAAACATTCAGAAAGGATTTGGGAAGAAAGAGAGAGCCAATGTTGCTGCATCTATCTCCATATCTTCTCTTGGTGGTGATGCATTATACACATTCTCCCTGTGTGCTGGGGAGAGAGCATGTTCCATTACTAAGGGCTGGTGCCTCTCTGCCCTGCCGCAGACCTGGGTCAGAGTGTAAACTCGGTCCAGCCCTTAATCTATGACATGATCTTCTGGTAATTGTGATGTTTTGATTGTATCCAATTTTTTAGTTCAACAGTTTAAGTCACTGAAATATTGTCTGTGCAGTTCACGTCAGAACAAGCATTAGGGGCTGAATTTAGGTGTTATCTATATAGTAGAAACTCATATTTTGGACACTTATGTTAATACCAAATAAAGATTGCATATTCAGCTTCTAACAATACTGAACAAATTGCATTGTATGCTCCATCTGTTTTTTCTGGATTTAAAGGAGAGTTAGGGTACAAGTAGGATGGGGAATGATTGGAAGTATTATGGAATATTTTGTTTTATTCAAGGACTGTGGGTCTATAAAGATATGTGATTTTTGATGATATGAGAGAGACTTTCTATTTGAAATGTTGTAATGTTGATCAGACTTTTGTCTTCAGATAAAGCCTTCCTGGAAGATACACTTTTTAGTTAAACACAGAATTTTTGAATCCAATAATTTATGTCCAGTGCTATACAGGTCAGCCTAGATGATCTAATGCAATGGTTCACAACCTCTCCGGACTACTGTACTCCTTTCAAGAGTCTGATTTGTCTTGCGTACCCCAAGTTTCACCTCACTTAAAAACTCAGTCTTTGGCTTCAGCCCTGCACAGTGGCGCTTGGGCTTTGGCTTCCTGCCCTCGGGCCCAACGACTCTAACTCTGGCCCTTGTGACCCCATTAAAATGAACTAGCCCACAATTTGAGAACTGCTGATATATTATATAGAACAGTATAAACAAGTCATTGTCTGCATGAAATTTTAGTTTGTACTGACTTTGCTAGTGCTTTTTATGTGGACTGTTGTAAAACTGGACAAATATCTCGATGAGTTGATATCCCACCTGGAAGACCTCTGCATACCCCCAGGGGTACACGTACCCCTCGTTGAGAACCACTGATCTAATGGTCCCTTTTGGCCTTCAATTTTTTTCATCGAATCTACATAAGAGTGTATTCTTTTGGAATCCCTGTTCTAGATTACTGTATCGATGCTGAGCACTAACTTGTGGCAGTGTGAAAGGGAAGCACAACCATAACTTCTGGGGAATACAAGGAGGGGCAGTCTGAGGGTCTCCTACCATGCTTTGGTCCTTATGTGCTCTCCATTCCCACTCCTTCATTGGGGCCACAAACAATCTGGTTCCAAGGCAGTGCTTCAAGATACAAATGATGTAGCAGCCAAAATTGCAAAGTGATTAAATATACCCTTAGTTGTCTTGTACCACAAATTCAAAGAATTCTCCATACAATTCCCAGTTGTGTGGCTTGGGGAATGATTTTTTATTATTATTTTTGCAATCCCCTTAGCTTTGTTGTAGAATACCATGGAACCAATCAAATCAGTAAGGTAGCTTGCACATTTCAAAACCTTTGCAGTTAAGTTATTTTTACAGCTTTTTAAATTGGATGTCTTGGAAACAGTTTGATCATTTCTGCTGAAGTTTTGAACAGAAAGTCAACACTTGATATTTTCCTGCTTTCATTGCTGAGTAGAAAGTCTGTTTAATTGTCTGGTTGTGGTTTATTAATGTAAATTACTTTGCATATTCTATTTTGAGACCAGTGATGGAACTGGCTGGTGAAAAAGCTCTGTAGATTAATCTTGATGAAAACAGTTATGGATAAAAATGCGCTAGCTGATTGTAATATGATGGTGCAAATCTTATCATCATAGAAAATCTTAGTCAGGATGAAGCTCAAAGTCTTTTCTTTGTGATTTCTTCATTGTCATTTATTTATTAAGAAAATATGCTTCCGTTTTATTGTCATGAAATGGAATGAGTAGAATAAGGTCTCTCTCAGCAGTGTAAGACCCATAGCGGCTGCAGCTGCACACAAGTTATACATAGGGTAAAGCCAGGCAGGCACTGGGGTGGTGGTATAGTCCCTTGTCCAAGATGATAACAGTGACTTGGAAAACTAGAACTCTTGACCTCTGCCCACTCAGAGCAGTTCATTTAAATTGGAAGTTTGGTCATATGACCCCAGAACATTCCAGTTATTCTCTGTGAAGCAAATACAGGTACTGGTAGATTTTCAGCAGCGAATATTAAGTATCTCTTATCTATTTCTTTAATTTTCTGTTTTCAGTGTTGATGTAATGAAAAGCTAAAATAAAACTATATTGATCAAGAGAGGTATTTTTTTTTATGCTCGGAAATTTGTCAAAGTATGCTTACTAATCTGGGCCTTATGCAACCTTTATTCACTGTGCAGCTTATTTGAAGTTAATAGAACGATTCACATGAGAAGGGGCTCAGATGGATAAAATTTACACTATATAGCCTCTCTTTTGTAATAAATAAAGGTATGAATGTAGCTACCTTAAGAATTAAATTTATAATATTATTACAGGGAGATTTTTACATGAACAGTATAAAATTTTGACTTGGATTCTGTTGTAAACTTTATTTCTTATGTTATAGGCATTGCTTGAAACTCAACTTCACTTTCAATCTGGGATTTTAAGGTAAGTTCTATCACACAGGTAAAATATCATTAAATTATGTATACCCTTATTTACCTTTCAGCCAAGATTTTACGTCCACCATGTTTGCTTTCTATATTTAGCATATGAATACTATGACAAAAAGCAAGAGTGATCACAGTTTTATATGGTCTTCAAGTAATGCTTTCTTTTTCTGAGGAGTTCATACTTTTTCATTGATTGCTTCATCTAAGAATTTTCTCTTAAAGTTATGATACAATAATCAGTTGTGAAACTGAATTCCAGCACATTAACAGACAAACAAAAGCACCCCTCCCCCAAACCAACCAACCAAAACTAAACAAATAAAAACCACACACACCAACCAACGACTCCTGAAAGTTGTGCGACATTTTGGGAGGACATTCTCAATTGTTCACATCACCCATGCCAAGGGAATCCACAAGGAGCTGGTTAAAATGACTTTACATCTGCTTTGTATTTCAAGAGTGTCACAAAGCAGCCAGGGTTTAGCCTATATATGGTAGTTGGCTAATAATGATAAAGCATCATAACAAATATTGCACAAGAAAAATACATTTAAAAACACTTACCAAAGCAATGAAATGTACAGGTGTCACTCTGTAAATTATGGAAACTATTTTAATGGAACTACAGTTTTTTGGGGTTTTTTTTTTTTTTTTTTGCCATGTACTAAATGTTTGACCCTTAGCTCAAGTAATGCCTCCTGATACCCTTACTTCTATGTTCATCTTCTCTGACGTTAAGGCCAGATTCTGACTGGAAATTGCGTGAATGTGCCAGTCAAGGAGTGGGGAAGGATTCCCCAATGAAAAAATGCCAATCATAACTTCAGTCACTTTATTCAGAAGAGTGGTATAATTCCTAGTAAATAGTTACTGTAAGCCCCATTTTACAGATGGGGAAGACTAAAGATTATGGAGGATAAGTAGTTTTCAGTGCTTCATTCTTCTAGTTGATTAGGCATAGGTCTGGAAGTCAGGAGACCCAGGTTCTGATCCTAGGTCTTTTATTGACTTGCTCTGGAATTCTAACCATGACACTTATCCCTTCTCATACTTGATTGCCTTATCTGTAAAATGGGGGTAAATATCATAATATTAAATCTAATAGACTTTGCAAGATCAGGCAAATGGGGAAGGTTTGCCTGATCTTGCAAAGTCTATTAGATTTAATATTATGATATTTGCCCCCATTTTACAGATAAGGCAAATGGTTTGAGCATTGGCCTGCTAAACCCAGAGTTGTGAGTTCAGTCCTTGACGGGGCCATTTAGGGATCTGGGGCAAAAATTGGGGATTGGTCCTGCTTTGAGCAGGGGGTTGGACTAGATGACCTCCTGAGGTCCCTTCCAACCCTGATATTCTATGAAATGGGTTCTAGAGGGGACCTGAGGTTGGTGTGTGGTTTTGGTCCAACTATAGCTGGAGAAGACACCATCAAATTATAGCAGCTTGATAGAGCTGGATGAATTTGTTTGTATCATTTTTTTTCAACCAACTCTGTTTGCAAACTCCTTTCACACAGCTTTCCTCACTTGGTCTGGGAGACCTTGTACCGCTACACCCGGCTCATGAGACCGCTCATGATGTCTGACACCATCAGGTGGTCCAGAGACATCTACACGGAACACATCACAGGACACTGCCAGTACCAGGTCGAGTAACCGAGAACGCTGACCAGGTAAATAATCCACTTCCTTCCCTGACGAACCGAGGGACGCACCCCACCCATGTACTTATTCTCTACACCAATACTGACTTGGACTCTTAATACATTCCATGGGGTGGCGTACTCGAGCCCATCTATCCACTGAGTCTTTAAAAACTCCCATACCCCAGTCTGTATCTATGCTGGTTATGTGAGGTGTATATATGTACCTCGTGAACCTTGTAACCAATACTTGCAATCCCCCATAACCCAAGCCTGACTCCAGATGTACAGTACCTTCCCTCTTAACTTGTGTAAATTTGCTTTTAAACATTAACTTAAAAAAATATTCTATCGGTCTCATTTTTTCCAAATCTATAACAAAATATTCAAATCAGCTTCACTTGTGAGTTATATAGAATGTCAAGCTGCAAAATTAAAAAATAAATTCACTGGAGTCTCGGCCTCTACTTTCCTGAACTGGAGAAAAGATTTCAAAATACAAAAGGTGAATGGGGAGTTTTAGGTCTGAAAATAGTCATGCCATAACTGATACTTTGAGAGGAAGACATGTCACTTATCTTTAGATAAACAACTTTCTGACTTGCCCAGTGAAGCAACAATTGTAGGTTCTTATAAATGTCTCATCCTTTGAAAAGTGGTGTTCAAGTATTTGCCTAAATAATTTCCCAAGTAAATGAATTCCACAGGTTGATTGGACACTGTGTAAAATACATATTCCATTATAATTATTATTTTCCCCATTTGTTCTTGCTTTGGGACAGGGTGAGTATGGGACTCAGTTGCCTTTCCCTATGCCATTTATCATTTTGTATATCCTTTTCATGTTCCTTCTTTCTCTTTGCAGCAGGGTAACTCATAGGAGCATTTTTCATCTCTCCTTATATATGTCTCCACTAACCCATGCCTCTATTCATTTTATTTTTCCATCTCTGGAACTTTTCTATTTCAGCTACTGTTTGCTCATATCCCATTATAGACATATAAATAGAAAAAGCTAAGAGATGGAAAAATAAAATGATCTTTCAGGTGTGATGACCAAAATTGAATGCTGTTTCAAAGGTGAGCAGGCACCATTGATTTATACTATCTCACCCTTTATTGACCCATAGAAACACACTATTAGCCTGCTTCCCTAAGATGAAGCAGGTGACTTCACTGAATTTTCAGCAGTGACTCCTAGATCTGTAACCTAGAAGTTTCACCTAATATGTGTGAAATGTTCATTGTTTTTCCAATATGAATTAATTTGCTCTTATCGTCACTGGGCAAAATTACAGCAGATTTAATACAGACCACCCTTTTTATGAAATCCTTTTAAGATTCCTCATAATCCTGAAATTTTCACTAACCCGAATAAAGTATTGTCACCAGCACATTTAAGCACCTAACTACCAAGTTTATCCTTCAGGTTATTAATAAATATATTGAATAACATTGACCTCAGTGCTAATCTCTGAAGTAAGCCACGTGTGATGTTGTTATTAAAGATGTAAAGACATTTATTTCTACTCTTGGATTCCTGTCTCCCCACTGATTTATCTGTGACTGTAA
The DNA here is from genome assembly GCF_965152235.1 of Eretmochelys imbricata. Classification (NCBI taxonomy): domain Eukaryota; kingdom Metazoa; phylum Chordata; order Testudines; family Cheloniidae; genus Eretmochelys; species Eretmochelys imbricata. The sequence goes on along the minus strand of NC_135575.1, from coordinate 40,405,675 downwards.
CATTAGAAAAGATTAATGAAATATATGAAATTATTTTAAGGGAAGACTCTGACTAGCTAACTACCTGGTTGAACACCTTTTTTGTGTGGTGAAAAGGAATTTAAAAAGAAGAGGTAAATGGGACAGAGCAGTTTCATGAACTGAAATATTCTCTTTACCTGGATATAATAATATGATGGCAATATCCACATTTTATTGTGAACACTAATATATCCATGTTAGTATTAAATACATCAAAGAATAAAGAATTCATAGTCTATATGTTTAGCTTCACAGTGATCATTCCCGTTGTCAGAAGCTCCCTAACTGAACAAGACTGGATTGATTTGTTGGGATATATAAGGGTTAAGTAGAGACCTGAGAAACTGCTGGTGTGCTGACATGATATTAGGGAGTAGAAACACGGGCAGGCACCGTTTCTGCTCTTGATAGATAAAATGTTATCCCTCTCCCTTCCCTTCTGCTTGTTAAGGATTGATAAGTGTTGCCACTGCATAAGGAATGTGGGTGTCTAAAGGATACCCTTTGTGTAAAGAAGTGTTATCTCCCCCCTCACTTCCTTTCCCAGCTACATAAACTATCTCCGGATCATAGCCCCTTCCTCCCTTTGCTGAGAACTGCTGATCAAGGGAATTTGTAGCTGCAATTACTGCAAAGAAATGTATCTTCAAGGTAAAAATGTCTGTAGAATATGCTTAATGCTGTAAACGGGGCGGGGATAATTTTAGTAAAATATTTCTAGGTTTTGAAGATGAATCAGAGCAAAAATCAATTAGAACTGTGTAACTGTTCTTCCACAAAAGTGACAAACTAGGTAGTTTTCTAGGTAGCTTCAGAAACTGAGGTTTTCGTGGTATTATTCAGTAGTTCACAAGTAGTCATTTTATAAGTTTTATTTAAAAAGAAATTTGAGTTTTACTTGTGTTATCCTCTCTAGCACAGATGTGCCATACACACCTAAGCTGCTGTATACGTAATCATGATACCATGATTGTAGGTGTTCCTTCATAGAACTGCCTTGGAGGTAAAAGAATTGCCTTAAACTAATTATTGGGTGTATGTGTCCACCAACTGCAGATTGGAGTCCCACTACATCCAGTCCCTCTCTTTCAATCTGTGCAGTGGGGACATGGAGCTATTCTCACCACTCTTCAGCATTTTCCTGAATCATTCATATTATGGGATGGTTGTGCAGTTCTTCTCCCTTTGCGCTATCTTTGCCATGAATTCTGTTCACATACATTATGGGAAATAGCCATTTTTAAAAATAACTTTGGTATATACAAATGGACATGACTCATTCCACTGAAGGAAACTAAGTCTGTCTTCCATTGACAGTTCGTACAAGCTACCTGGCACGGTATGTAGATGGGTATGCACTTGTGACAATGATTTAGTACACACTCTAGGTAGCCTCATGTGGTGGCTGATCTAAATTAAAAATGCTGCATCCCGGTTGGACCCCCATGAAGTTGGCAGTACTGTAACCTGTTCTCCTCATTCAGGAGTCCCCACAGGTGCAGCTGCCCTTGTGGGTTCAGGAGGTTGCAATTTATCCCCCTTTGTACCTCAAAAGGTGAATCCAGTCCAAATGTGCTTAACTATTGAACTACCCATAATGGCTTTTAAATCCCGATTATCCATTTTTTTTTAACACTCCAGGGGAGACTCCTGCGGAAATTAGAGGTGCTGTTTGTAGACTGATTCAATCCTAAATGTACATGCATTTATAGATTTTTCATTGTTATCTCCTCAGGTACTTCTCTAACAAACTTGTGGTCTGTTCATGCATACAATATCCACAAAGAATTCCCTGGTGGTCCAGAAGAACTAGACAGGAGCATTCAGGGAGGGGAACTTTTCTTTCCAATTGTTCTTAACCCAGTAAGTATTTCAAATTTATTTATCTCCTTAATAAATATTAATGGCAGTTAAAAATACAACATATGGTGTAGCGTACCAGTGAATGATATCAAAGTTAAGTCATCTGTGCACCTGTCCCAGGCATCTCTCAGAATGTGAGGATGGTACAACGGCAAGCAAATTGCTTTTCAAGGGCAGTGAATCAAGAATATTTAGGGGTGTTATTTAAACTGGGAGCTGAGGGAAACCCTATATTTACTTAGGAACACTCAGGTGAGATGATGAAATCTGCTAGCCACTGCAGAAATATAAGTGGAACTGTGTACATTCAGTAATAAGGGATAAACCAGCAATTAAGGTTGCACAGGGGAAAGAAGAGGAGGAATTCAATAGTTTCAGCAAAGAGTACAAACTTTACAAATATTAGTTTGTATTTATATTCACCTTAGAGGTTCCTAAAGTGCTTTATAAACTTCCATAACACACCCATTTCCTGCCAGAGAAGGGACTTAAAGACAAAATGCAAGATCTCCTGAATGGCAATACTGCTAAGCCATTATGACAGCCAGGCTTGTGTTAACAAGGAATGAAGGAAACGGAGCTGCAACAGTTTTCATTTTTTCCGAAGGTGATTAATCATGCCACCTGAAATATCAGAGATTAAAGCAGTAACTTAAAGGATTTATACAGTGCTCGTCAAGTGTAATAATCTAAACCAAATGAGCTAATCCATTATGGCAATATGCTGGCCTTCCTACTAGAAGCTGCATACAGGGAAAAAGCCTGCCACACAGTGAGTTTTGTAGTCATTCTGCCAGTTCAGGGCACAATAGTTTAAGAAGGCCATGGGGGGACTGGGAGGAGGAAAGGGGAGTCTTATTCTGGAGCACACTTTACTAATGATCCAAACCAGAGTTTCCATCTATTGTATGGGCACCATAGCGTATACACAGAAAGGACATATCCCCTTAAATGTGCTGCACAGATGTTTTATTAGGTATGGGGTCTACTAGAGAGGACCATTATCAAGATTCCAATTTAGGAATAATAGGATTAAGCACAAGGCCACATGATAGTGTATTAAATCAGAATTCAAAGTAACAGGCAGTGAGTCGCTGTGCTGCCCGAGGAGCAGCCTAGAAAACAAATTGTGACTCAGAGTCCCAGTTCCTTCCTGGTTTCTTATTGTCCTGCAAGAACAGTAAATTCCATCAGCCCTTTTAGTTGCTTAGTTTATTCCTCTGCTTCCTCTTTGCAGCTGTCCACTTCTCTGTGCACCCAGCCAGGGCAGTTCTCCTTCTACACCCCTGTTCCCCTCTCTCCCTGCCCACTTGCTCACATTTGGGGAATATCGGATGAGTGGTAACTGCTCTCCTCTCCCAAGCCAGCTACAATTTGGACAGGACTAAGCAGAGGAGAAAAGGGATACATTTCGCTCTCTTACTTTCCTGTGCAGCTGAGTAAGGGTTGTGAACACACCTTCAGCTTTGTTCATGTACGCACATGCATTCAATAATGTATTGTTTAAAGGTTAGATGGATCATGTTTTAATCCACTGGCAGTCTGAAAGTATGAATTACATCTTTTCAAAGGTTTATTAAATTGGTCAGTTCTAGTTCAGTTGGTTCAAGCATTTACAAATAACTCCAGACTGCCTTGCTTTCTGCTGAAGTAATTTAGTTTGCATATGTGACATTGAAAAGGGGATAATTTCAGACATTTTAGGTCAGATTCCCCACTTTCATAAGCGGATACAGTAACAACAAAACCCCAAATAAAACCAGCACGTGAAACGTACAAAGCTTGGGGGCAGAAGACAACCCCCATGTGCTGCTATACTTGTATCATATCATAGCACCTAGGACCTGCAGTCATGGACCACTGTGCTAGGAGCTACACAAACACAGAACAACAACAAAAAATCCACCTGGACATTTTTATGTGAGGTGACCTAGCAATACCATACAGGAGACACTGATGTATAGAAGGGTAAGAGAGACATATTACATATAGTCTGATTTCTGTTTTCATTTACACCAGCACAGATCAGGGGAGACTTGACTGAAGTCAAAGGGGAATCAGGCCCAGAGAATTTAAGAACAAAATCTAGATCCTATAGATTAAAGAGGTTCTTCTGACATAGTAGGACAGGCTTGTAAAGGTCAGTGCACCAGTCGGAAAAGAATTGCATTTTGCAGGAGGTACAGTACCATTATAATGAATGTTCCCTGTTGGAGTACTAAGCAGCTGTGGACTTTTCTCAGTATATTTCTGGAATGAAATGCATTATGATATAAACTAGTATCCTATTTCCTGCAGTGCAGTTTGCCATGGTGCAATGACTAATGGTCTTCAGTGTAAATGCATTTTATATCCTTGTTTTAGATTAGGAAATCTCTCATATCCCCACCCTTCCTTTTTTGTTTGTCTTGGAAATGATAAATTTTCAGGTTAAATTATTAGCTAATGGCATTACTAACTACCTTTTATTTCTTGGGGTAATGAAAGTCAATGTTGTTGGTTTGACCAAAATAGCAAGATATACCCAAATTTCTCTGTTTAGTATAAGCAAGCAACTAAAAATGCACAGATATTTAGCCTTTCCATTGTTTAGCCTGTACCCTTTATCCATAAGAAAAATTAATATGTGACAGTTTGGGGTAAGAGAAATATTGAAACTCAACAATATTACCCCACCTCATTAGGCTTTTTATCATGTCAGTCTCATTTGAGTGGTTTAAGTTAATTTAAAACTCTGCATAATAGTCTCCTCCCTCCAGTGTTGTGTTTACATTAAATACATTGCTTCTTGCAACTTTTACTTACTGTCATATTATATTTTAAGTGTCAATAAAACAGAGTGTGAATTATAATGTAGTCTCTCCTTTTTATATTGTAGCACATTAAATTCTTTGAGATATGTATGAAATATGCCAAAGCAATACATTGGCATTGATCTAATTTTGCACAATATTAATACTTTCATTGGAAGAGTATGGGTCAAGATGTCCTTAATCTTCATTATGGCTTGGATGTGTGTGTGTGTGTGTGTGTATGTGTGTATGTATGTATGTATATAGGGTAGACATGACTAATTTATGTCACTAAACCATACACATGCAAATCCACATGAACATTTTCTGTTAAAGTCCTCTAGTTCAGTGAAGCAGCAATCAGTGAAGTGCTATAGCAGATATTTAGGCCAGGCCCAGGCAAAGCCAGTTCCTTGACTTCAGGCTCCCTGTGGGCAAATGGGAGAGTAGTATATAACTGGTCTTTCTCTGACAGTGACTTAAACTGGTGACAGAATTATTTGTCGTGATCGTGCCAACATCTACCTAATGCTGCTGTTATAGAGGCACTATGCTCGCTCCTCTGGTGGCAGGCCCACTGTGAGAGGGAAAGAGATCCCAATGGCCTGTTTTAGGAGAAAAAACAATGGAGAGGTCTGTAAGAGAGGCCCCCAATAGCTCTCATCAATGGTGACTAGGACTCATTCTAGCCTCTCTCTACTCATGGTGGTAATACAATTGCTGCAGGCAAAATCATGCCCCCAGTTACACTATACACACAGGTTTCAGAGTAGCAGCCATGTTAGTCTGTATATACACACACCCCCCATTTTCAAATTCTGCTCTCAGTTTCACGTGTGCTGCCCAATGGGTTTGAAGAACTTGAAGGCAATGAGATTACGTTGTAGTAACTGAGACACGCATACAAAAACTTCAAGTAACTCAATTCCTATGCTGAACAATGAATAAGGAGGAAAATATTTTTCTGGCTTGTTAGCAGAATGAGAATTGACCCCCATGTAATGCATATACTTGGCCACATTGATCTTTAAGGGAAAGTTGTACCTATGTACATAAGAGCAGAATTTGTCTTATTGTCTTAATGTATGGAACAAGATGTGCGTTTAGGGTAGGTATTTAAAATGGGAATATTTGTCTGCATCATGATACCAGGAAAAAGTTCATACAAAGCAAATTGTTTGTGCATAGAGAAGTTGTTATATTGGCGGGTAGTACCGTATGCAAGGAAAAATGTAAATGTTGATCTTCTATTCAGAGCAAAGTGTTAAATTGGTTACATTGTTTTCAGCCATAAATCACATGTGCTGCAATATTCAAGAAGTGGTTAAGGAGGGAGGGGAAAGAATAATTCTTTGTCAGTGAAGTACTGCTATTAGAAGAGGTTGCTAAAGCATATAACAATATAACCATAGGGATCCATTTTTATCATGTGCAGAATACCCAAGATATTCAATAAGTCATTAGAAAGATTGATTAATTTAATAAAAATGCAAGCTCCTGTGCCATATTTTATTCAACTCATTGTAGCTTAAAATTGCATTATGATTTTATTAGCTATATTACTTAATTATCCTCAAAATTGCTCATTTTGTTTAAATTAAAATTTTTTCTAGAGAAATATAATAGGAGTGTCTTTTTTTAAAAAGAACACCCACTTATAAAGGCATTTTGAAGCTTGCTATTTTACCATGTACAGGTGCCAAATCAATGGGCCTGATTCTGCTCTGTTACACTGGATTACATCTTTGCCACCAGCTCTGAGCAAGGCACAGTGGGAAGCTACGCTGCCCCAGAAACAAGTGGAGAACCAGATGCTAACTCAGAGGGGTTCCAGCCCTTGCTCTTGGGTTTCGGGAAGAGGGAAGATGCTCTTCCCTAACCTATAGTACCAATACAAATTATTTCTCCTGGGTTCCAGCTCCTCGGTGGCTGGTATATTGGAGCTGTGAGGAGTGAAATCAAGGTTCTTCCATTTCTCCACCCACCCACCTATGCAGGAGGTGGAGTAGCATACCTGAGGAAGCTACTTTCCTCTGCCATGATGCAGAGGAGCAAGAGAATGCCTAATGTCTGCTTACTCCCTTGGGTGGGCATGCAGGATGTGTCATACCTGGCCCTAAATCAGGAGTAATCTAATGAAGTCAGTTAAGTTACCCCAGTGTAAAATTTTTATAAGTGAACACAGAACCATGCTCACTGTTTTGTACTTCCTCCTAGTATTTTTGTATATACTTATTGCAGCATATGAACATAAAAAAGTTTTCAGAAATAAAGTGAAGTAATCACGCATGAAGAGTCCCAGATCCTCAGTGGTATAAACTGGCATATCTTTATTACTTCACTACAGCAGCTGAGGTTCTCACCCATATCCCTAATACTGTGGGGAAAAATATCTGCAATTGATATAATCAGTGAGTTTTGAATTTAAGGCAAAATAACTTTAAAAATCAAGCCAGTATATAGGAGAGATTAGGGCTAGAAGGCACTTCATAGATGATTAAAACAATCCCCCTACATCTCACTTAAATTTTCCCTTGCCTTATTACTTTGCATGTGTTTATCCAATCCTTTATTAACGCTTCAGTTGGTGTAAACAGGAGATTCTCTATACACCAACTGAGGATCTTGCCTTTCTTTTATTCTTGATGCCTTTCCACTCAATGCTCTTCTACTGTGAAATACCTGTTATGGATTATTACAATTATAAAACTTCATATCCTTATGATGTTTTGACTGGGGTCCCAAGGAGCCACACTAAGGTTACTCAATTAAGGTGAAAGGATGGGGTAGGCAATCTCCATAGCTGGTAGATATTCCAATACTTAGATTTACCAAGACAGCACAAAACAGCTTCTATAATACCTTATTGGTTACCCAGAAACCAACAACACAATTCCCTTAAAGTTACCCAGTCGTAGGCCTCCACTCAGACACCCAAGGCAAATATGATGAGGATTACTGAAAATCTTATTCATCATATAAGAAAGTTCTACCAATCCCAAAGGATCGGAAACATTATCTCCCAGGTTAATGAATATTCCAGATCTTACCCGAATACACACTTACAGCCAATTCTTATTAATTAAACTAAAATTTATTAAGAAAAGGGACAGAGTATTGGCTAAAAGATCAATATACATACAGACATGAATACAGTTCTGAGATCAGATTCACAGTAGAGATGGTGAGCTTTGTAGTTGCAAAGAGTTGTTTCAGAATTAGTACACAAATTATAGTCTAATGTCCATATTCACAGTGATCCAGGTAGGACTGGAGATCTCAGACTTTGAAGTAGACCTATTTCCTTAGTATCACCAGTAATTAGCTACAGGGATTAACATAAGGCAATTGCCTGTTTTTTTCATCATTCACAGGTGATTTGCTATACATTTCAACGAGAGATGAATACAGTAATATTACTATGTTTACAGTTCATTTAATAAGATTTCCTTTTGATCTCTGAATTAACAAAATACAGCATAGACCGGGACTGTTTGATTACACTGTTAACCTCTAACAATATATATGTAAACAGAAAAAATACAAATGTTATCTACCTAAAGATTGAATCTGGGTCAATTATCCTGCAGGATGCTTAACCCTTTCTGTCCATGTGGCACATACTTCATACAGTAACTGGTGCCTCTTTTTAAAATGTATGCCAGGGTAAGGGTCAGTGTACATAGTAGCCACTTCTTTCAATCTCAGATTACAATTTTTGGTTAATCACTACTTTAGAAATTTGTAACTGACTTTTGGTTGATGTGTTTTTTGAAGTTCTGCTGTGATTGTTTGTAGCAAATTTACCCAAGGGAGAGTGACTGATGTCAAACACATTCAGTTACCACTAGGTCCTTTGGTGACAGTTTTACATTATAAAAAAGATTAAAGCAATTAATTGATTAAGTCTTTGATTTTGTTTGTTTTCCAGAGACTGGTTGTTATGGCATAGAGTATTTTCATGACTTGACGGTTCATTTAAGAGCCAGAAAGGGTAGGACTGGGTACAAAAACCAGGGATACTTTTGATTCACATGTGCCTTTGTTCATAGATTAGTTAATAAAACTTCTTAATCATGTAAAGTGAATGTATTTTTATTTCTGCAGGCTGAGTAGGATGGAGAGTAAGAGGCTTCAGACTCAGTTACTTGAGAGCTACAATTTAGCTAATCAGTTTAGGCAGTATTTTATCATACAATTATTGTTATACACCTACAAGCATTTTTTTTTAAAAAAAAAAAGGTGCTCTATTGTACCTACGGAAGTGCATATATAGAGGAGGGAGATTGAGTTTCTCAAATAAGCTGTTGTGTGGGGAAGACAAGCATTCATGAAAAATCAAAATGGCAAACAATTATGTACAGCCACCGCCACTGTTTTTGCCTGCAAATTTTGTGGGCCTAAGGCCCTAATTCAGGTAAGCATCCCCATTGAGGAAAGATGTTTAAGCGCATGCTTCAATGATTTTCTAAATTATGACCTAGCTTTAGGTGTTTATTTCTCCATAATAAACTGTTATCCAAAACGTTATTTTACTTACACACACACACAATCTTCCCCAATGCCATTCTAAGTTACTTCGCTCTACCTAGGATAGGGAGATAACTGATATTTCAAATAATTCTTTGGCAGCCTTGGGCAATTGTTGACTTTCATTAAATGCTGATTACTATATTCTTCATTTATTAACCGTCCCCTCCCAGTACACTGTTCTCTGAGAAGGGTTTGGGGAGATTAGAGAAGCAAGGGAAGACTCTCAAAAAAAAAAAAAAATCACCTCCCCCCAAAGAAAAACACACCTAAAGGGTCTCATTCACTTCTAGTAGGATTCTGAAAAAGTTTTGGGGGTTGTTGTGGATAACCAGCTGAACATGAGCTCCTAGTGTGATTCATTGGGCAAAATAGCTAATGCAATCCTGGAATGCATAAACAGGGGGATCTCATATAGGGGTAGAGAGGATATTTTACTTCCATATTTGGCACTGCTGCAACCAATGCTAGAATAGTGTGTCCAGTTCTGATGCCCTCAATTCAAGAAGGAGGCTGATAAACTGGAGAGGTTTCAGATAAGAGCCTTAAGAATGATTAAAGGATTAGAAAACATGCCTTATAGTGATAAACATGAAAAGCTCAAACAAAAAGAAGGATAAGGGGTGATGTGATTAGAGTCTATAAGTACTTACATGGGGAACAAATATTTGACAATGGGCTCTTCAATCTAGGTGAAAAAGGTATAGCATGATCCAGGGACTGAAGCTAGACAAATTCAGACTGGAAATAAGGTGTACTGGATACTCCTATTCAGCTGAGTATCCCCGATGAGATTCAAATGTTTTTCAGAGTCACTGCTACCCAGGACAGTCCCCCATCCTGAGAGTAGCACACTATGCTTTGTTTCTAGATACATATTTACCCATATTAAACCCATGTGTTTTTGTGCTCAAGCAATTGAGATCTTACTGTATTAGTGATCTGTCCTCATCATTATTTACCGCTCTACCAATTTTTGTGCCATCTGCATACTTTATCAGTGATTGTTTGTTTTCTTCCAGGTTATTGATAAGCATGTTAAGTAGCATAGAGCCAAGAACTTATCCCTGCCGGATCTCACTAGAACCATGATTCCCTGTTTACAGTTATATTTTAAGACCTATTAGTTAGCCAGCTTTTAATCCATTTAATATGTGCCATGTTAATTTTATATTTTTCTAGTCAGAGGCAGATTAAGCTTCTCTGGGGCTCTGGACCACATCAAATGGGAGTCCCATCCCACACCTTCCATCTGCAGTCCCCCTGCCCCCACTGTGCTCCTGCCAAGGAAATGAGCATTGGACAGGTGGAGCAGGGCAAGCCACCGCACCCTGATCCAGCTCCCTGGCCTGAGCTCCAGGCAGGTGGAGCTGGTTGGTGTGTGGGGGCACCCATTTTTCCAGAGGCCCCCCAATTGGCCAGGGCCCCTGGGCATGGGCCCCATTGGCCCAGTGGCTAATCCACTTGTTCTAGATTTTATCTAAATGTTGTTTAATACCAAATGAAATTATTTACAGCAGTCTAAGTATATTAAATCAACAATATTACCTTTATCAACCAAATTTTACCTTGCATCAAAAAAGATATCAAGTCAGTTTCATAGGCTCTATTTTCCATAACCTGTGTTGCTTGGCATTAATTATCCTCCCTTAATTCTATATTAGAATGAATCTCTTCCCATATCAACTGCTCCATTCTCATGCTTGGAATAAATGTCAGACTGACAGTCCTGAAAGAAAAGATGCCACAAGTACTCCTTAGAGACTAACCAATTTATTTGAGCATAAACTTTCGTGAGCTACAGCTCACTTCATCGGATGCATACTGTGGAAAGTACAGAAGATCTTTTTATACACACAAACCGTGGAAAAAATGGGTGTTTACCACTACAAAAGGTTCTCTCTCCCCCCACCCCACACTCCTGCTGGTAATAGCTTATCTAAAGTGATCACTGTCCTTACAATGTGTATGATGATCAAGTTGGGCCATTTCCAGCACAAATCCAGGAAATTATTATCATATGCATTGCAGGGAGAGTGCACTTTAGATAAGTTATTACCGGCAGGAGAGTGGGGTAGGGGGAGAGAAAACCTTTTGTAGTGGTAAACACCCATTTTTCCACAGTTTGTGTGTATAAAAAGATCTTCTGTACTTTCCACAGTATGAATCCGATGAAGTGAGCTGTAGCTCATGAAAGCTTATGCTCAAATAAATTGGTTAGTCTCTAAGGTGCCACAAGTACTCCTTTTCTTTTTGCGAATACAGACTAACACGGCTGTTACTCTGAAACCTGACAGGCCTGAGTCATTCCTTTTACACTTTTTAAATATTGGCACAAAACTAGCTTTTTTCCAGTCTTCTAGAAGTTCCCTCATGTTCCAAGACTTACTGAAAAATCAACATTAATGGTCCGAAGAGCTCAACAGCCAGCTCTTTTAAAATTCTTGGATGCAAGTTATCTGGACTTACCGATTTAAAAATGTCCAGTGACTTCAATTTAACTTGAGATACTAGTTGAATCAAAAGAGTGTTATATGATGAGACTACATCATCTGTTCTCCCATGACCCAATATAGAACATATATGGAAATATATATTGAATACTTCTGCCTTTCCTGCATCCTGATTTATAATACTACTATTTCCATCTAGTAATGGGCCAATATTATTGTCAGGATTCTTTTTGTTCCTAACGTACTTAAAAATGGCCACCTTACTGTCCTTAATTTTGCTGATCACAGATTTCTCCTTGTGTCCCTTAGCTCCCTTATAAGTTTACTACAATTCTTAGATTCTGATTATATTCATTACTATCAACTTCCCCTTTCTTTCGTTTGTTATATATTATTTTTATAGCTGCCTTCACATCCACTCTAAACCAGGTTGGTTTTTAATATGGCTTTTTCTCTCAATTGTTTCAGAGTAGCAGATAAGCTTTCGTGAGCTACAGCTCACTTTATGCTCAAATAAATTTGTAAGTCTCTAAAGTGCCACAAGTACTCCTTTTCTTTTTTCTCTCAATTGTGTTTTTTGGGGGGCATCTAGACAAGTGTTCTTAAGCAATTCCCAATTATGATTAATATTTTTTGTTTAATCAGCCCAATTTGGCTCAATTGTTTTCAGCATTATGAAGTTGGTCCCTTTTAAAGCACCAAGTATATGTATTACTGGACTGTATTCTGCTTGCACATTATAAATGTGATCAAATCATGTACCTACTTACCATTATAGACACTGTATCAAGAAACCAGAGAGAGCCACAGGAGAATTCAGAGAGAAGAACTTCTATTGCAATGGCTGGGAGGAAAAGAGACAGAAAAAAGATGATCATTCTTCATGTTGAGGAAAAGCCGCTTGAGATCTGGTGGTTTGGGGAACACTTTTTAGGAATAGTTCATTTCTATGAAAATATGACTGGTAATGCTGCCGAGAAAAAATCAGTGAGAAGTAGAGTTCTCTCCTGTAAATGGTAAATGCTGATGGAAGCCAATACAGTCAATTTCCCACCTGACCTCTGACCCCAAGATTACAAACCTTTTTTGAGAAGAAATCTGTGTGGAGTTAAGGCATTTTCCTGTCTCTCTTCCCTCTCCCCATTTTGTACATTCTCTAACTCCACTTTTGCAAGTTTTTTTTTAAATGGTCACTAGGAGGAAGATTAGCTTTACTTAAAAGGGGTTTGAATAATGTTGCCTCTTCATTTACATGGTGCACACAGAAAAAATACACCGGGGCCGAGAGCAATGACTGGAAAAATGCCTCAGGAGACTGGATTTTTGGCAAGAGGTTTGTTTGTAATGTATTCATCATAAAAGGTCAACTGAGACAGCAACTTTTTTTCCACTGGGATCCTGATTTTGCAAGTAATTTTTCATACTGCTCAAGTCTTCAGTGGAAGACAAAATTATCTGTGTCAGAGGGCTTAGAAAAAAAAATACAAATACTGTTACAATTATGAAATCATATTGAAAATATGTGGGGTGAGATTCAGCTTGGTTTTGCACAGGCAGAAACACAAAGAAATATCTTGTGATAGAAGAGTTGATGTTGGAGCTGGGGTCGTGGTTATGCTGTTAAAGAGGGGAAAGCACATATCAAAGGGAAAAGTGGGACTATCCGATTCTATATCATCCAATAGGATGGAGTCGTTTTTTATTAAATGCGTTAAGCCTGTAAATGGATATATAAATGCTATGTATCTTAGTATGTGTTAGTAAGCTTTAATAAAATGGAAAATTACACATACACAAAAAAGTCTACTTTGAGATAGATGGAGGAAGGTTGTTTTTACTTTTCCATTTGACATATAAAATATTACATTAGGCACTCTGACATACAAGTTTTATTTATTTCCTTCAGTTCTAACTCACTAAATGCAGCTGTTCTCAGTTATTAATGCTAAGGCCTCAGTGCTGCAAATATCTTTGCAGAATCAGGGCCTAATGAGGGTCAGAAGAGTAAGGACTTTAACAGATATATTGGTGGTGGGGGAAGAGAGGAAGGAAAAAACACCAAATCAAGTAGTCTCATTAATAAATAAGGAGGAAGACATAATGTAAGTATTTTAAAAGAACATAAGTGACTAAGCAGCCAGAATTCCATTTTCAGAAGTGATTTTTGGCAATCTGAAGCATGCATCCCAGTGAAATTCAATGGCTCCTAAGTGTGTAAATCACTTTCAAATATGAGTTGGACTTCTAAGTCACTCAGGCATTTTTGAAAACATTACCGCAAATCAACAAATATCCCAAAAGCTACAAGCTCCTAAATTGTTCTTTTTCCACTTAATGACATACAAAGGAAAGAAAAGGAGAATAGAAAATGAATAAGTAGAGCTGGTCATAAAATTGGGGGTTGTTTCCACAGAACATTTTGACAAACAATTTTTTGGTTGTTTCATTGAATTTTTCCATGGAAAGTTCTGACTTTTAATTAAAAACTGAAATACTGTGGCCAGCTGAAAAACTTCAGAATTTGTCCAGGAGTATATGTGTAAATACAGTAAGTTTCACTTAAAATATACCCAGACTCTGCATCACTGATTTCTCTTTTACTGGGAAGCTGACCTCTCTCAACATTTGCTACCAAGTGACAAAGGGGTGGTTTGTATTAATTTGGACTATATGGACTTAGAGTCAAAAGTATTAATATGACCCTGCAACTGTCCGACCTTAAATAAGGTTCAGGGCTTGGTATACAGAGCCCACAGCCTGCTTAGTATCATAGCAAACATATAATTAAAAATCCTTTTAAGATACCAGGGGAAAAAAGGAAAAACAGTTAACTCATTGTAAAAAGAGAAGAAGTTAGTTGCAATGGAGTGGTTGTTGTCAAAGTTCAATCCCATTTCCTTAAAGACAAGACAAAACAAACCCCCCCAAAAGGGGAAAGAAAAGAACAGCAAAGATAGAAAATGCAGCTTCTGTCTCTGGCATTGACTTTCACTTGCAATCTTGCTACTAGAAAAAAAGTCACAATATGTGGTCTTACCACCTCTCCAAGACTTGGCAAACCTTTACCACCATCGGATTGTTTAGGGCATTGTTTTCAGTTGCCTCTCTGGTCACAGGCTTAAAGGAGTGTTGCAAAATATGCAGTGGTGGCCAGCTAAGCCAGACTCTTATTAGACAGAGAGAAAAAAAAAAAGAATAGGAAACAGAAGAAATAAGGTGGGGAAGGAAAAGGACACATGGGCAAGGGAAGACAAAATGTCATGTCCCAGGTGGTTGTCAGGATTTAATCAGAGCCAGTGGAGGTAGTAGTGTCATCTAACTCCCTCTCTCTGGCCTGGTCTGGTCAGGACATCTTTCAGGACTAGGCTGAAGAAAGTATGGGGTCCCAGGAGATGGTGGTGTGGCAGCAGCCATGATGGTGAAGCTAACTCCTTCCCTTTCTTTTGTCTTTCAGTCTACCAGTGTCATGGTTGTCAGCTTTTCCCCCCAGAGACTTTTCTTAAGAACCCCCAAAAGGAGTGATAGGTGGAATATCCCATCCCCTCACTTTTTCCATCAATTAGGCCTAATTTCTGACACATCAGTTTTGGTTAACTGACTTTCTGGTTTACCAGGCATGATCTTAGTACTGTCCTTGAATGATATAAATAGGACTTTTGGTTTGGACTAATTCAATCCATCTCTTTTTTGCAAATTTTCCCATCAACATTTGTTGTTATAAGGTGTTGTAACATTTTATGAATGTTTAATCACTGTCCATAGTTGAGCTCACAATTAGGGTAAATTTGTAAGCCCAATTATTACAACAGGTGAGACCAGTGTCAGAAGAAGGATGCTATTGTTGGAAACAAAGGATAATAATACTCATGAATTATATATAGATTTTGTAATAAAGTCAAAATATTTACAATCTCTTTTCTTCATTGTCTCCCAAGTTCTAAGGAGGCTGGGAAATAGGGGAAATGAACATCTACATGCACTCTTCAGATCAAGTGCATCAGTTAAATTTTATTTATCCATCTATCTAGCTCTGTGTTTATATCAGGCTCATAACTGAGGTACCTGAGTACCTCAGTTTATGATGCACCTTAAGTAATTGTCACACTGAGTGCTGTCAACATCCTCAGGCTGGCCCTATGCATAGTGGTGTGACCACAGTGGACGTTAGTTGGTTATGTTTGGGTGGTGATAAAACCAAAAATGCAAAGGGGGATCTAGGACGTTTTTTTTTTTTTCCTGGTCAGAGTAATAACTTTCAGTGTATGGATAAGGAATGTTAAATAGTTTTGCAGAGAGAACTTTATGAAAGAAAACTCAGTATCAAAACCTATTCATACAGTACCTCTGCTGCCTCCAGATTCATGTGTTAGAAAATAAAAGCTCTTTCAGGTCATTTCATTAGCTGTTTCAATGACATGATTTCACATTGTAATTAGGGGCGTGAAACACACTGCCAGCGAAAGGCAGGAATGTTAGCTAAATCATAAGTACAAGACTTTGAGTGATGTCTCACTGATGAGATCAATGCAATATTCTAAAATTTATTTTACAGCAATGTACTTGAATTATATTTGTGTTAAGACTAATTCATTTTTTTCCAGAAAGTTGATGTTAAAAAAAATGCAGAAATGGAGACAAAAAAAATCTAGTTCAAATTTGTATTTGTTATGCAAATTAGCATCTTCACGACCCATTTGTCCAACTATGGGAATGAGCACCTGGGTTTGTACACCTTTGTGAATCTGGTCAATATTCTTTGGAGCTGACCAACCTGAAACTGCAAACTTTGCCTCAAGTTCAGCTGGCTCACAAATACTTTGAGCTCTTCCCGGAGCAGAAGGACCCTTCCTGACAGGTGTTGCAAGACTCTTTCTTTCTAGCTGGAACTGTACTTTTAAACAAATAATATAGAATTCTAAACAGAGGGGTGACAGCTTCAAAAACCTCTCCTAACAAACAAGGCTACAGAAAGTCCTTGATATGCAGCCCTTCTGTATACAATTCGGTATATGATGAGATTTATTTGGTCAATATATCTCAGTTCAGGTTCATATCTAAATTAATCACAGGGGTTCTCAAACTTCCACAGCATGAACCACAACTTAACGAAGACTGTCTTGTTGACCACCTGCCCTTCCCATAATGGCCCTGTAACATGAAGAAAACGTCTGTGTATGTTTAACTGTCTTAATGCAATGTTCACAAAAGTTGTTACTGCCTTCTAATCACCTCCTTCCCATTATACATTGCATGTGTTTGGAATTACTCTTGCCCAAATATATTAGCTAGAAGTGGTCTAAACATTTTTTAAAAATGTAACAACATTAAAATCTTGAACTTGTTCCTATTTTGTAGGGTCAAAGTCGACCAATTTTTCTCCCCCCCCCAATTTGTTGTGAGTTTATCAATTATAATTGAAATTGTTATCAAAAGTGGTTATTACAGTTTGTCTATGAAAATCCAAATTTTCATTAAACAAACTATCAACCTAATTAGAATTTTGCTTTGGAAAGAAGGTTATTTTCCCCCTGCCGTTATTGAATTCCTCCTTCATGGACTCTCCCCAGACTCCCTGTTTTTGTGTGCAATTATCTTCTGATTGCATGATCATATATGAACATAAGAATTGTCATAATAGATGAGACCAGTAATCAATCTAGCAAAGTATACCATCAGCAGCCAGTACTGAGTGTTTCAGATGAAGCTGTAAGCAATCATAGAATATGCTGTTATGAGATAACCTGCCCTCAGGAAAAGTTTCTTCCTAACTGCTAGTAATTAGGTATCAGCATATGCCCTGTAGTATTGGGAGTTTGTGTCCTCTCCAATACTCTTCTTACTTTAAAAAAAAATTACTTTTGGAACTCTGGATAGTCTTATTGTCCATATAAATATCTAGTCCTTTCGTGAATTCTGCACTTCTTGCTCCCAGGGATATCCTGTTCCATGTGGCTCCCTTCTGTTTGGCCCTGCCTCACTTCCAGGTCACACATCCTGAGTGTTCTTTTCCTCCCCAAGACTCAGATTTTCCATGAACCAGCAACCATGCTAGTGACTATTTCCTGTTAATTCAGCACATTTCATAGCAATCATGAAGTCTGTTAAATATATTAAACAAATCACTAATGATTCATACGTGTGGATTCACTACTTATACCAAAACTATCATGTAAAAAACCAACCAAACAAAAAAACCCGAGAGCTGTATCCTGAAAGGTGTGGAGTGCTTTCAATTCTCCTTGGAGGTATCAGAAATTGTAGAGAATAAAACAATATAGTAAAGCCTTTCATTTATTAGTGGAACAGGACCTCAGAATTACTTAAGGTAATGAAGGGGAATAGGGGAGGAGAACAAGAACTGTTTCTATGTTTTTAAATCAGAACATTATTATTATTATTATTATTATAAGATAAAGATAAACTGTACTATATTGTATTGTACCCACAACTTCATTAGTGTACAAATGTCCCAATCGCAGCTATAATTATTCCAGAAATTAAAGGAGAGCAAAAAGTGCTGGAGAGGGAATGCTTACCAGGCACTTTACACAAGATTAGGTGCTACTTTTACAGCAAGATCTTTTCAGCAGTGCAATCCATGAGTAATAATATTTCTGAACAATCTGATTCTTTTGATATGTGCATACACTGCATTTTTAATGTTTTCTGTAAACACTCAATTTACTGGTTAGTTAATAATGATAAAACAGGTGATTAAATAAAGGTGCTGGCTTGGTATGACTGTCACAGCTGTTCATGGCTCGGCTTCAGTTACCAATAATGTTTATTACATGACAAACATATAAGACATAATGAAGCTGTTGGGATTAGTCTGAAGATTCTAATAAACAGATACAACCCGATGAGCTGTTTCATGTGGAATGGAAGCCATGGGTACTAAATAGCAAGGAACTGACGGCCCCTGCACACACATTAACAGAGTGGCAACAACATTTGAACCTGACTGTCAACACATGATTTTTGCAGGCAAAGAAGAATGAAGAGTCGCTCCAATGTCATCTTTTGAAAACCAAAAACATTATTTCAAAGCAACACCCCTAGAGAAGTTTTTTGATTGTCCATAGTAAGGAGACTTGATGCCACTGGTCCAGCCATTTTGCTCCAGTGCTTCAGGAAAGAAAGTAGGAGCTGGGGAGAAGTCACCTGAACCTATCCAACCCTGAGGATATTGAACAAGAAAGGTAGGGAGCAGGCCAACCAGCCACTACCTGATGACCCATCCGCCAGAAGACAACTCAAAGTAACAAGCAGAGCCCGTGGCCCATTTGTCATTTGAATCTTCAGCTTGAGTTTTCTGGTTTGACAAAATGAAGCACAGGAACTCCAGTAGCATGCAAACTGACCAGATTTGGCAATCCTTGCTTAAAATGCTTCACAAGTAGTCTCACTGATGTAAATATGGAATAAGCAGTACTGTACTACTGAGCACAGATCTGGCTCTAAATATGCTGATAAGGTTTGCTGAAACTTGTGCAAATCAAAGCTGCTAAGTTTCATACAGTCCTACATGAAACCACTACTGTCTCAAAACAGGGTATGTCCTTTGGTGCTGTCACAGTTCAGGGCAACTGCACCTTTACTGTCTTTCTGTGGTCCAACAAACACACCCACTCTCAGGCTTCTGGCTCCCCAGCCAGCACCTCCTTTGGGCAGAGACACGTGTCTTGCTTCCTCCTGACTAGGAAATTTCGAGACTGCATAGTTCCCTGCCTATTCTGTGAATTCCCCATTAAAATCAGACTGCTACAGCAGGCCTGCTTTGCTTTTCTCCTCAGAGACTATAAACAGTGTAATTACCACAGTTATAAGTTACCATACAGCTTTTTCCAAGCAACTACATATATTCTTAAGGTAAAACATTACAAATAACACATTAAAACAATAACATAACCTACCCATGTGCTAATAAACTTGCTAGAGATCTGTCCGACTCCAGCAAAGGCTCTGGCCAGTAACAGCCCTTCTGATTCCACTCTTATGGGGCCAGTGATCCTTTAGGAAAATTAGGTCCTAATTGGCCCATGCCAACTCCATGGGCTACCTCTGGGAATGATTAGGTGTTCCAGGTGGTGCCCCTTTTAGCTAATTAGAATTGGAGCAGCTGAGTTTAGGAGGAGAATAGTATAAAGAGGAAGTTGCTCTAAGAAAGGAGAGCTCTATCTGGTCAAGGTCTGTGGTTGCTGTAGATATGCATAGGTGGGAAACAGAGCTCTGGGTGGGAAACAAGCTATGAAGTAGGGTTGATAGAAGCTAAGTAAAAATATGTATGTGTAAAATTAATAATTGGAGTGTATTTTTAATATATATTTTTCTTTTCTAGGTACATGGATTTCTTTCCTATCCTCATCAATGCACCTAGTCACTTTGTTTGATAACACAACACTTTCATTCAGAGGATGCTCCTAAATGATCTGCTTTCCTGGTCCTGAAGGCCAAGATCATCACCATTCCCATTGGATCAGGCATACTCCTGGTATCAGGTATAACAGAGCATCCCCTTGTTGTTCACATGGTGGCTTTTTCATTAATGAACCATAGAAGTGTAATATAACTACAGTAAAATACACTAATTTAACTCCTTACTATGTCTAATCTGAAGCAAATCAATTTTATTAATGAGATATATTTAACACTGGCAATGTCATACTATCATGTTTGTAAACCAATGCATTAAGTTTTAAAATTCAAATTTTCTTATAGCACCAGTGTATGCTTGAGGAGCCAGCTGCACTGAAGTTCAGTTTCTATGAAATGATCACAGCTGGATCCTAAGTCCTTCTAGAGTTAAGGATTCTGTAGAAAAGATATCTTGAACTTCGGTGGTACAGTACACGTACAGGAAGTTGGTTAACTTACTTTCTCACCCCATTGAGGTGAGAAATACAGGTGTAGATGATGAAAGTAGACTGTAGGCTAACTTTTTCAAACTTGGTGGCTAAGTTACGGTACCCAATTCCACTTTCATGTTCAAATACCTCTTATACCTAAATGCCCAAGTCCAGAAATGGTGCCTCATATGCATGTGCAAATTGCAGATTATGCTTCCCCCTCCGTAGTGTTATCTGAAACTTAGAGGTCCTGAATATCTCTATTGTAGCGGCCCAAAGAGGAAGCTGTATACTTCCATAAATGAATATGCTCTCACCTTCATACTCAGACTTATATTTGCAAGTTCTGTGAACATTAACTGAAAATCTGTGTATTAATCTTCAGGCATTAAGAAGAGGTTATACGCTTATGATTAAGGATATGTATGGGAATTTTTTTTCCTGTCTCCAGACAGTTTAGTTATCTTTTACGATATGTTGTGGAATAGCAGTAGTGCCTACTCACTTCAGAAAATTAGGGCATCAAAATATACAAATCACTGGATCCATAATAAAAGTTATTCCCTTTGCCTAAAAATGTCTAATGAGAAGCAAAATACAATAGATTTACAGGTTATTCTGTGTTGAAAGGGTAGATACAGTATAGAGATATGACCGTAATGTAATTTCCCAGCTTTTGTCATTTTAATTTCCACTCAGGAAAATTAGAGTTGTAAATCTTGTTCTAATGCCTAGTGATTCATATTAAAAGTTAGCTTTTAGGGCAAAAGCTATTACACGCCTAACTGCCATTACACACATAGTTAGTGCTGAAAGGTGAAATCTTAGCCAGGTGTTCTCCCAGCCAACAAACACCGGTGCACTTGCTGCACCATTCTTGAACATCTTACATGGTAACTTTTAGTCATGCACCCAGCTCACTTTCAGTCACTTATCAGTTCCAAGGATGACCGGAAGAATCAAGGGCTGTTCTCCCCATTGGGATACTGACTAGCCTCCAACCTTGCACACCATGTAGACTCTGGCCTGGAGAAAGTGAGGTTGAAATACAAGAATTACTATATTGCATTTTATTTACTCATCTACTAATATAGTACTGTAATTATGTCATAACCACAACTTAATGCCTAAAGAAATTGGCAGGTTAGAACATACATGTTGAAAGGAATACAAATTCAGATCTTTTCGGGGCATCTGACCTCTAGTCCTAAGAAGCCTAACTAGAGCCTTGTCTACAATAGGGGATTTTTTTATAAGCCTCCACTGCAGATAACTCTGATTACAACATTGGGAACAAGAAGTCTCCCACTTTTCAGCTGTGCTATGTCTAGTAACGATGGGAACTCTAGTAGCAATTAAGCCTTTCTGGGTTCAGCAGCCAGTTCAAGGACTGATGGTAAAACCTGTACATAGCTCGTCCAATTGACACCAACTTTAGGCCAGCTGTGTAATATTTTTAAGTGTTTCAGATTGAATTTTTTGTTAATTTCACTTCCAGCTGGCAACATGAAAACCCGCCTGGAGAAGCAGTTACCTTTATCATAAGTTTAACCTGACAGCTACTCTGCAGCACTTTCAATTAGAATCCAAATGTGTTGGGGAAATGATATTTTGCAGTGAGCCTGTATGTATGCTATCTTGCTCCAAGTCAGGATCAGGATTCTACTGTGCTAGGCTCTTCAACACAGAGATAAATATTCTACTGTAATGGCACACCATTACCTGCACATTCCAGTGCTACAGTTAGGTAACAGGATAGGGCTCAGTTGGCCATTTCAGCAGACCTAGGCATTGGAAGCCACCCTTCACCAAAGAGAACACTGGCTGTAATTATGGAACTCCCTGCTGCATGCATTGCATATATGTGAGGGATGACAACTCAAGGCTGCAGACTATAGCATGCAGCAGCAAAGCCAGTCAAATCAGATTTCTCCCATTTGAGCTTTGCTCATTCCACAGAGGTTTCCTGCTTCCTGTGCTGCTGAATGCATTTATTATGAAGCAGCAGGAACCTAGCATTTGAAAAGCTTTGACTCGCAGGAGGTGAAAGTTTGAGCATCAGTAAAAGCTTTTTCTGCTTGGAGTGTAAAGCTTTAAACTATACATATTTGATAGATTCATCAGCTCCTCGTTTTCCTACTTCCTGGCCAGGTCTGCTCCTGAGGCCTGACCCAGTCTCCATTCCTTGCTTTAAGTCACAGGCTTTGTCACCTTTTGATGCCATGTCAGGAAGATCATCCGTGCATCATTTCAACATCAACTATATTTCTCTCCAAAGCTTCAGATTCTGTTTCATTGAAAACAAAATTAGCTGTCTAGCCTGCCTAGTCATAAAGAGAACCTGTAAACATGAATTAAGTGTAATCTAATGCAGTGATATCTGCCTGAATCTACAGAAAGCGTTAAACAATTGATCCAATAGGAATGAACTAGGGTACACATGCTGTAGGGACTTGCTAATTCAGCATCTAATTTTTGAAAGCCACAGACACCCTGTATCCAGTAAAACCAGTGAAGATTCACAAGTGGTGAATCTGCAAGTGAGTTATGCAGGCCATCTCAAACAAATGCCAATAAAACAAGATAGATCTAGGTATAAGGGAGGGAGATATGATACACATTTAACAATTAATAGCTAAACCAGATGCATGTAAAACATATTCCTTTCTTCTGGTTACTAATGATAGATAGAAAACAGCTGAGAAATGATCCACTTATAGAAAGGAACCAAGTTCAAAAGTTTATTTGGGTCTCACCACATTATAATTCTGATTCTTTAAAGTTTTTTATACATTTGTTTTTCAGTTAGACTTATGTAAGAAATGTATACAACTACAGACAGTGAGGGCAAAGTGCTGAAGCTGATGGCAGTTGAGCCCTCCCAACCTTGTAAGGGGTGCTCAGTACCTCACAATATTAGGTCCCCTACAATTATTTTTCCTAATTAAGAAATTCTGAACCTTTGGTCTGTTCTTGAGCCTTAACTAACAACTGGTACTGAAATTCCTTGCTGCACGAGGCTACCAGTAAGAGTAGATAAATATTGTAAATAAACAGCAGATGGCTTATCATGGTTACCAAATACTTTCAAGATACTGGGCTTGATGGAGCTCCCTTTGAGGTAAATAGCAAAATTCCCTTTGACTCCAGTAGGAAGAAGATTGGGCCAATAAGCCCAACTATATTTGTCTTGTGTGTGTTGTACCTATGTGGGACTGACAGATATTATCTGAGGACTGAATAACCTAGAGCAACCCTTCAGAATCTGAGCAAATGAATGGCCTAGTCTTTAAAGGGACATACTGCTGAATATGTACCTCACTGGGCAATTTCCATGTGAAGGTACTTCATTGTTTCCAGAAGGACGTGGAGCACCATCATAGGTGGCAACTATGAGCTTTAGTGGTTGGTGGAAGGACTTGGATTGAAGAGAAATCTGTTAAAATAGATTGTCTATAGTTCTGAGGGACCACAAGATTCTTTTTCCTGAAGAGCTTAAGATCTCAGGGTAAAATCTGTTTCCCCTTGAAACTGATGGCAAAACTTCTATAGATTTTCTAGGACCAAGATTTCACCCAAAATAATCAAGACAAATTAAAGATGCGGTGGGGTAGGAGATGCACAGACAAGTGAAGGGTTGGATTTTTAAAGTGAAGTGCCCAATGGGGTTTTTTAAAGCAGCTAGGCATGTAGCTTCCAGCCATCCATAAAGTCCTCCAGATTACATAAACCTGGATATTTTTTTATGTTCCCTTCTCAAACAACCTTGATGGAATTTCTCTATTGACTTATCTCCCAGACAAAGGAAAGAAATAAGAAACGGGAGAGGGGGCAGCAGTATGGCATGGACAAAAAGGGGAAAATGTGGTGGCAGACTGAGACCTTGGTATGACTAAAAGCTATTAGCAATTTTTTTTTTGTTCTCCATGCTGTGAACCACTTAACAGCTGTGTGATGGATGCTCAGTCAGCAGGGGTAGCTAGAAGGAAAGAGTAGAGGTCCTTTTTTTTCCCCCCAAACCCTGCTCCTTGCTTTGGCGGGAGATGGGGGACGGGGGGAGAATGAAGACACTAGCTACCTTCCCATACCTTCCAATCTGGAGGGAAAGAAAGCTTCTTTTGGAGAGAAGAAAGAAGAGATGCGCACAGAGCTCCGGGGGTGGGGGGAAGAATGGGGGACCCTGACATGGGGCCAGTGGGAGCATGGAGAAAAGGGGTCCAACCAGGCTCCTTGCAGAGATGGTGGGAATGGAGTATGTTCACAAAACCACCTGGCATGAGGAAGAAGGGACATAGAGACCCTGACATGGAATGAATAATACAGAGATCCTGGTATGAGAGGGGGAGTGGGAGATTATGGGGAGTCACTGAAATAGAGGGGGATAGGAGGGTGGCCGTCCTGCTCTTTGTCTTCCGTCCTGGTTTGATGAGTCTTTGTTTCGTAGGGCTGACTTAAAAGCTCCCTTGAGCTCTTATCTGAAACGACAAAGCTGATTAGAAATTCTGTAACATTTTTGACATCTTCATATTAAGTTAGCACATGTCTAAAGGTAGAATGAGGAAATCACACTCTCTAAGCATTTAACACTGTTCTCTAGTGAGTGTCTCATTTCAGGTCAATGCATCCATTCCATTAGTAGTATGTCAGCAGTAGTAGCTGTGCCTGGGTTGTGTTTGACTCACACAATCTGTAACTCAGCAAAATGGAGCACATTTCATATTTTTATAAAATGTTTCCAGTACTTAATTTGAACCCTTTCATGTATCTTTCCTTAGGTGCTATATTATCTTCCATTCTGAAAAAAATCAGTCCCAATAGGAATAAATAAACATTTTTCAAACAGGTTGTATTATCTCACTGATCTATGTTCTGCTTCTCTCATTCTGAGGATCTAAAGAATGGAACTGATTTATGAAAAGGACTTTACTGATGAAGAAAGATAGTGCTTTGCTAAGCCAAGACTTAGGGAGAATATAGACCGCTATTGTGCCATATTTAAAGAGTGGAAATGAGAGAGAGGAATTATTTAGCATAAAGGAATATAACTAGGAGCAAAGATATTAAATTTAATAAGGGTTCAGGGTAAGGTGGTATTTACCTTACTCATGTTGAACAGCACCTGACACCATGAGTAGTCTCACTGAAGTCAGTGGGATTTCTTGCAGAATAAGATACGTCAGACCTGGGCTCAGATATGAACTTTTCGTCAAGGATTATGTTATAATGATACAATCTTCCCTGAGTACGTGCTGACCCCGGGGCAGACTAGTGGCTAAACTATGATGGAGTCAAGTCTCCACCCACTCCTCACCATGTGCCCTGGAGGACTGTAGCTTGTTGCTGTTTCCTCTCTTCTCAAGATAAGCAAAACAGTTGACCGCACAGATTATGTTCTTACCTTTTTGTATACGTACATCTTTTGATGTTTAGGTAACAGAAGATAGTGAAGTTGAGATGGTGTACATTATGAGTTACAGTATGGAACATATGGCTTTGAAAAAAGTTATGATGGACTGGATCAAAGCTCATGGGATTAAATGGCTATTTAAAGTCAACTAAATGGCAGGGGAATATCCTGCCAGTAAGATTTATAAGACTAGGAAATAACCATAAATATGTGTATTCTGTTGAACCATATATTGATTTCAGATTTGATCATAAGAAGGGGTTTTGGTGCCTTCCCTTAAAAGAAGGAAAAATAAAATGTGTAGAAGAGGCCAAAGATCAAAAATATGCATCCATCAACTTGAAGGTAACTTTAAAAAAACCCTGTATGAGTTTTAAACTTTAGAACTCAAAATACTGAAATAAACTTTTATGTTCCAATTAAATACAGCTATATGGTTTAGGGGTAAGGAGAATTTTGAACACACTAGCGTAGCCTGACAATAATAATGATTGATAAATACCTAGCTCTTTATAAAACACTTTTCATCAGTAGATCTTTCTGTGCTAGATTTTAATCACAGCTTTACTCATTTTAATGAACAGTTTCAAGAAGTGTCTAGAAAGATGAATATTTTCCTCATTATTCCTTTATTTCATCAGTGCAGGTCTTTTCTCTCAAGTTACTACAGAGGTCACAAAGTAGAACTGCCCAATCTGCTGTACAGACTGGGATAATCTCCATCCTCATGGCTGAGGCAGGAGGCACAAAAAGTGAGGTAACATTACAGATGGAACGGGGGCAAAATGCTTGCATCAGATGGAAATTCCTAAATATCCCTCCACGTGCAAGTACAGGAAAAGATATTTGTATTTCCGTGTTTACTTAGAATGTGTGAAACTAGCATGCTGTCTGTAAACATCTCTCAAGGAAGAAAAAAAATCATAACAAATATCCCATGCCCCTTCACAAATATTGTAATTAGAAATGTGAAGCAATATTTCAAAAAAACCCACAAAAAACATGGCTACAATTCTGTAACTGGCTGCATGCAGTCAGGCCTGTACATCCACACAAAGCAGCACTGAAGTCAATAAAGTGCTGCAAGCATTTAGGGATCCAATCACAGAGCTATAAGCCCATACGAGTATTTAACTTTACACAAGTACAGTGAATGAACAAAAACACTGAGGAAGGGATTTGGCAGTTCTTTAATCCTGTTTTATTAGAATGTGTGTTCAGCATAAAAAGTGAGGAATAAATTTATGCATTAATTTATTTGTCTTTCATTTGTTTGTTTTTAAAATCTAGAATAACTTGGGAAATCAAATCTTTAACAGCAACAATCGTATCCATCTTAATATTGGTCTTTCCTAAGCTTATTCTGCTTTAGTACGCAAAATCCCTATGACACCAACACCTTGCTCCAGTGCTCTTGTAATTCTGTGAACTAAATACTGGAGGACAAAATTGAGTCAGTCTGTCACACACAGCTAGGGGTACTGAATTGCTGTAGCACATTGAATGTTGACCATTTGGAATTCCAGGGTTGCACCAATATATAATCTTGAAGATAATTGACCAGGATTTCTCCAGTGCTATAATATATTCTTCTGTTAGGCAGGCCTACAGTTACTGACGGGAGGTGTTCAACTCTTCCCCTCCATGTATTTGATCAAGTGTAGTCATAAACAATAAGGCTCATAAACTTTGCTCTAACTTCCATTATGGAGATAAAGGACTAAAAACCCTCATTTTTTAACTGAAAGTTTAGATCCTGGAGAATGTGTACAGAAAATTCTCTGGCAACTGTGAATCGAAATATGCAAAATGTGCTTTAATAGGTGAGGCATAGCAAAACAATATTTTGGCCCCAATTCAAGAAAGTATTTAAGCGTGTGCTTATGTCCCAGTGATGTCAGGGAGACTGAAGCATGTGCTTAAAGGAACATACGTGCTTTAATGTATTTCTAAATCAGGGTCTATGTACCTAAATGAGTGCAAGGCCAACAATAGCATCCAACTTTTTGTGGGGACTCCGCAACACTCTGTCCTTTGTCCCCTTCTCTTGTTCCACTATACTTTTATCTCTGGGCAATGTTGTTCACAAATACAACTTCTACTACCACCTATCTCAACTCCACACCCATCTCCATCTGCCGAAACTAAAATCTCATTCTGTGTCTCTGATATCTCGTGGATTTCTAGCCATCAGCTCAAACTCAACATAGCTACAACAGGACTCTTAATCTTTCTCCCCAAACCCTCCCAGCTACCGCCTATCTCAATCACTGTGGACAATATCACTATTATGCCTGTTACTGAGGCCCATAACTTCAGTGTCATCTTCAACTCTGAACTCTTTCTAGGTTGTCGCATGCAGGTTATGTCTGAAACTTACAGATTTTTTCTTCATAGCACTTTAAAATATGACCTTTCCTTTCTATCTGCACAGCTAAAACTCATACAGGCTGTCATCATCTCATGTTGGTTATTACAGCGTGGCCTACACAAAGTCAATCTTGGCCCACTCATATACGTTCAGAATGCTGCTGCAAAGATCATTTTTCTTTTCCTGTCACTTTGACCATGTCACCCCTCTCTTTGCATCCCTCCACTGGCTCCTACTTCTCTCTAGGATCAAATATAAGCTCTTTATATTCAGCTTCAAGGCCCTTCACAGCCTTTTCCCACACTACCTATCATCTCTCATTCAATATTAAAAAGTCCAATCCCACCTCCAACCAGTCCATGATACCAGGCTCCGTTGCGCACTTGTTAAAATTGCAAACCAACACTTCAGTGCTTTCTCCCATTCTGCCCCTCGGACGTGGTACGAGCTGCCTGCAAAATCCTCCTTTAAAACTCTGCTTAAGAATCTCCTTTTCTGTGATGCCTAAAAAATCTTGACAACAGTTAGGTCATTTTTCAGAGTAACAGCCGTATTAGTCTGTATTCGCAAAAAGAAAAGGAGTACTTGTGGCACCTTAGAGACTAACCAATTTATTTGAGCATAAGCTTTCGTGAGCTACAGCTCACTTCATCGGATGCATACTGTGGAAAGTGTAGAAGATCTTCTTATACACACAAAGCATGAAAAAATACTCCCCTCTGCCATGTACATTGGTCAAACTGGACAGTCTCTACATAAAAGAATAAATGGACACAAATCAGATGTCAAGAATCATAACATTCGTAAACCAGTTGGAGAACACTTAAATCTCTCTGGTCACGTGATTACAGACATGAAAGTTGCAATATTACAACAAAAAAACTTCAAATCCAGACTCCAGTGAGAGACTGTCAAATTGGAATTCATTTGCAAATTGGATACAATTAACTTAGGTTACCTTGCATAATGACTTAGCCACTCCCAGTCTCTATTCAAGCCTATTTTCCCCTTGTTTTTTCCTACACGCCCCCCCCCCCCCAGACATTCTTGTTAAACCCTGGATTTGTGCTGGAAATGGCCCACCTTGATTATCATACACATTGTAAGGACAGTGATCCCTTTTGATAAGCTATTACCAGCAGGAGAGGGGGATGGGGGGAGGTATTTTTTCAGGGTTTGTGTGTATAAAAAGATCTTCTGTACTTTTCACAGTATGCATCTGATGAAGTGAGCTGTAGCTCACGAAAGCTTATACTCAAATAAATTGATTAGTCTCTACGGTGCCACAAGTACTCCTTTTCTTTTAGTTAGGTCATTGGTATGCTGAAGCATGCCAGTCCCTCACAGTTTGAATCTGACCCTGCCATTTCTTATGTACATAGTACTCATTATGGTATATCATGAAAAATCATAGTTTGCAGTATAATAAATGGAAACACTGAATTGTACATGTGGAATGGGACTACTTATGTGCTCAAAATTAAGCAAAATGCTTAACTGCTTTGCTGGATGGGGACTCTAATGCATAAAATAGTAACAGATTAGGTTGTGTTCAGTGGCCTGGCCTTTCTTTTAATGCACACTGTGCATGAGGTATTACATTGGGCAAAGCCAATTCCTGACTTCAGGGTGAACAGTGGCTATCAGACACATCGAACAAACCCGAAGAGCCAGTGATGCTTTAGGCTGAGAAAGAAGACTTATTTTCAGAAGATTGCATTTCACGTTTGATTAAGAATTTAATGTGTAGTTAGTAATACCTCATGTTTTGGGGGTGGAGAAGTAGTGAGCAATGTTCTTTGTGGACTGTCAATTACAGTTGGGACTGCTTCTTTGAATATAGGTGTTCTGGAGCTGCTGAAAAAATTGAGGAGTGGGGACATCAAGGGTAGAGCAAGATGTCAAGTAGCAAAAGCTTCTATGCTGATGAGAAAGTGGAGTTAACAGATACAAATGAGCATCATGAGACAAACAGCTTTCTGAAACCAGAGAATATTTCTTTGTTAGGAGATTTGCAGTCATGTTAAAAATGGGGTTAGAAGCATGAGTGCAAGATAGTTTCTTCAAAGGCTGCTTCATGAAACGTGCTGTAAAGGAAAGCAAGGCTATATTTTGAAGACACAACAATAAATAGAAGTTGAAGAGAAGCAGAAGCAGTGTGGTGCAGTGAGGGAAAAGTTTGGGACCCCAAGTCCTAAAACTGTGTCTCTGAAGTCACATAAATAAGATTGGCTTTTTAAAAATGGGATATTGTTTGTGAGAGTTCCCCCACAGTTCATGCTTATTTCAGTTAAATAGTAACACTGTGAGAGATGGGTGAGAGCTGAGCAAAAGGATTAGCAACACCGAGGCAAACAGAAACTAGAAAGAGCACCAATTGGCAAGCCTTTAATGGTGAGGAGTCATCTGAATGAGACCACTGAGTTTCTGTGTGTGTGAGTGTGTGTGTGTGTGGCCTATCTTTGAGGACAGGAGAAAGAGGACAAAATGAACCAAGAGAAGTCTGAGTCCCTGAGCCATGAAGAGCAAACCCCCTATAAAATAGTAGGATTAAGGAAAACGGATGTCTGAGTTAAAATTAATAGGCCTATAACTTCATCCATTTAATTCATTCTTGCAGGCTTATTAAAGATATTTTAAATTCTGTATTGCCAATTTATTATTAATTCTGGAACTTTATTTAAGGGCAAAGTATGTAGTACCTTTCAGGGTTTACCTAAGTATAAAATGGTCAACATTCACTGACTATGAACAAGACAATTACAGTATAATTAATTATTCATAATTTATAGTGATAGCCTTATCACTAGTTAATGGTTATATTTAGTTTCTCTAGCCCCATACTGAGAAGGATTAGAATCCATTATAGTAAACTAAGTAGTTCATTTTACTTATGTTACATTGGCATGAATCTACTGGCTACATCTACTATTGAAAATTGGTGAAATTATCAGGAATTGATTTTCAGAAGACTAGTAAATGCACAATAAAGAGGGACCCAAAAAAAGGGGACATGAACCTTTAGGTCAGCAACAGAAGTAAAGTGTGGTGGGAACATGAAACAGAATGTGACTAAGTAGGAACATAGGTATTGCCATGATGGATTAGACCAACAATCCATCTACTCCTGTGTCCAACAGATGCTTCAGAGGAATATACAAGAAACCTGCTGCTGGCAGTTATGGATTAAACTGTCTAAATGGCATATTTCTCTTAATCCTCATTTAGTTAGATGTTGGGTTTTGCCCTGAAGCATGAGGGTTTATATCCCTACCTAAACCATTTTTTAAACACTTGATGATATAATTATGGGTACTCTTGTTAGCCATAGAAATATCCTAGCCATGTTTGAATCCTGCTAAGCTCTTGGTTTCAGTTATGTCTTATGGCAATGAGTTGGCCTAAAACTGCTGAAAGAATGGATGCAAAAAGGAGATATTTTGGGCCAGATTTTTAAGGCATTGAGGCAGCTAAAGATGGGAGTTAGGCATCTAAGCACTTCTGAAAATCTACTAGGTACCAAGTGCATCTTTATGTGCCTATCTCCCTTTAAAAATCTGCCCCCAAATTTGACTGTCATATTTATCTTATCTATTCTAATCCTTCCGCCCTCTCACTGCTACAATAATGTAAATGTGAGCCATTATAGCATGCATTGATCGATGGGTGTTTTGCAACAAATAACTTGTATTCATTTAGTCTATTTAGCCTCAGCTACTTTTCCTTTTCACATTGTCCCACTCATATACAAGGGGCAACCACAACCAATTTGGTTGACTTAATATAGACACATTAAGATGAGGAATGATGTGGGAGCTGTCACATGGTGCTATCATAGAAACAGGGCTAAACAATTACACCAACACATTAAGAAGACCACTTTGAAATATTTACATTTGTTTCTGTTAGTGTAATGACTATGTATTATTTCAAGAGATAAAACTGGATTTCTTTGGGACCTCAAAGAATCACAAGAGTGAAATCATTTGAAGGGTAAAACAAATTCTGATAAATTTGTACCGGTATCATTGAAACGTAATAGTGCTGGTGACTTTTCTACTCAACATCATTATTATCAACTTGTTCACACACTCTTGACAGAGATCATAACAATGGATTATGACCATCTTCATTGCCTTGGCATGTACACCGTTCTGTGCAGGGCCGGTTGATCTGAGTACAAGCACAGTTGATTGTGCAGCAACCTCTACTTAAATATGGTCTTGTCGGCGCTCAGATGCCATTGGGCCCTTGAAGAATACAGGAAGTAGTTCATCATTCACACTTTTGCAGCCACGTTGCAATGGTGATCCAATATCTGGTATATCTGTGTGTTCAGACATCCAAATGTTTGTTTACCAGGATGCGTTTTTGACACACTCTTCAAAACTGTCCTCAAGTGTTAAGGAGTTTGGCCAGTGATTGTTCTTTTTGATGGCTAGTTTGAGATGCAAGCAATTCAGGTCTCTTTGGGTATACTTGTCTTTGACTGGTCATTCAGCACTGTTACCAACTTCCTTGCTGCAGAAATTATGGCTTGCCCAGAACTGTCTGGGTTTTTTTTTTTTTTTTTTTTGCATCCAACATTAGATCCGGTCTACTGTTACCTTTCTGCCATTTTCACAGTTACTGTTGTCATATCTGTCAAACAATTTGATTACAGAATTAACTTTGTCAAATACCTTTAGGATCTACCTCATTCAATTAATCCAATGTGTGGAATTTGTCTTCAGCCATCATCTGTATGACAGGCATGTATCTCTGATGAACACTGTGGTTTCTTTGTTTCATGCTGTTAGCTCATGAATTCTTTCAGTTTGAGCTTCCACTTGATGCCCTAATGTAGCTGTCTGTTTTTCTGCTTGTTTCAGCAGCATGGAAGAGGGACTTGTGCATAGGTCTTATTGGGTGACTAAGAATAATTGTCATTTAAATATGATCTCCACATCTTGCTAAGGAGAGGACTCTGCAGAAAACAATTTCTGGACTGATAGCTGCTGTGATTGTCCTTCCCTTGCCAGACTTAAATTTAGTCATCTTGGCCATGTCAGCATATGTTTGATGCAATATTTATTGACTGGGCTGAAGAAGCTGTATGTACCATCAGAATCCAGTTCTGCACCTCTCTCAAATCTCTCATTTGTTGTTCACCAACATCTTCTATTTTCACTTGAGATTCTTGTAAATTTGATGTTACATGCAGTCTTGTAGATAAGTTTGATAAACGCCTCTGGATGTGATTCAGGGTCAAACCTGTTAATCAGGCTCACTCGCCAGAAAACCACCCACAAAGCATTTGGATGACTTAAATTCCTGCTTCAGATTACTAGCTGGTTGGATAGCATCAGCTAATGTTGTTGCACTGTGTAAAACAATGGTAACTTGCCTTGTCCTTGCTGTGCACAGAATTAAATTGAAGAACCATCATGTTTTTCTAATCTTGCCTGTAATTTACTACTGGAATAGCTTCCAGTTTCTACATCTGAGGAAAATAGGGCTTTATATCTTTGTAGCAGCTTGGAGTGGATCAGATATAAGATAATTGTCTATCTTTTCAATCAGTTGATAAAATGCAGTGTCATAAGGTGACACTACTGATGCAATGTAAACCAGATGGTTTTGCTTTAAGATTCATTTTATTCAAGTAGGAAGAAAGGTGTGTGGAGTGATAAACTGCATCCTTAGCCATCAAGTCTTCTACAAATATTCAGCACAACATGTTATCTCCTCTTTGAAGTGCTGCCTCCCCTTAGATTGGTTGCTCATGAAATAGAAGCATTTGAGAGAAGTTTTTTGTCTGTCTTGTTTTTCTCAAGTAAATAATGTGACAGGACCAAACACTGAAGGATGTGCTTGCTCTGGTGTCTATAGAAGCAGGTGAACATGATGCTTTCTAATCAGATTCAGAGTTAGTTTTCTTTTCTGTATTCAATTCAGCTCTGACATGCACCAAATTCAACTAGTTCATGTATTTCTGAAAACAACTATTGTGATAGAGTATTGGTGGCACATCATCTAAACTAGAAAACTCATCCAGTAGCTGCCAGTACAATTCATCTCTCCTGGCTTCTGCTGTCAGCAGCACAGAATTCTGTCCAGCACTGGTGGCTTTTGACAGTTTTGTAATCCATTGATTTTCTTGACAAATAACACATTTTTTTCAAAGTTTGTGGAGAGTCCTTTTCTCTTTGATGTAAGCTTAAGGGGCTTTCTATCCTTCATGTCCAGATACTGTAATTTACCTGTGGAGGTAAAATTACTAAAAAAATATTGATAGCATTACCACCTACACTACCACCATTTTTCCTTTTGTACATGTCGACAGACTGATGCTAAATTAGATATAAATTAGGTCTATTTTTAGTATCAAAATTGCCATTTTTATTTAGTGAGCACTTTGATTGAAGTCCAATATGAAACTGTGTATCTAACACTAATCCTTACCTGTGTATGAGAGTCACTGAAATTTAAAAGCTAGTTTCTGGAATATCTCAAAGGCTAGTTCTGCATGCATAGGCATTTACAAATTAAAACCTTCTACCAGGCAGAGAAAGTGCTACATTGTATGGACAAAAGCTTACAAATAGAGAAGCATTACATTATGAATTCACATAAAT
Organism: Eretmochelys imbricata; assembly: GCF_965152235.1. Taxonomy (NCBI): domain Eukaryota; kingdom Metazoa; phylum Chordata; order Testudines; family Cheloniidae; genus Eretmochelys; species Eretmochelys imbricata. The sequence goes on along the minus strand of NC_135575.1, from coordinate 40,370,772 downwards.
TTACACCTACCCACAATGCACTACAAACTAGGGGCATGCAATCTACTGCTACTGGTGTAAAACCTTCAGTGTGAGACTGATCTGGTCAGCAAATTTCAACTGAAAATGTAGAAAATTATTATAATCACGTATTAGGTATTTTGACAATTAAGAATATTTGATGTGAAAACATTTCATGTTAGTATACTGCAAAATGTTGATTTTTGACATTTTGGGCACATATTTAACAGTTTTATCATTTCTGAAAATTATTTGTGCATGCAAACCAATAAACATATTTTAATACATTGTTTTTTGGAAGCTCTGGCTAATGAATACCACATTAAGGTGCTAAAATTAATTTTAAAAGTAAAAACTGTAATCAGTCATGTTGCAGTGTTTCTGGAACTGTGCCAAAAAAGAAGATCCTTCTCAATTTTAGGTACTATTGTTTCACTATGCCTACAGGCTTACAGCCCCACTTGACAGCTTCACATCATGCCTCATCTAAATTTACATGACATTGGGTGTGTGTAGGGTGGTTACATTAAACTCCAAAAATATGGCTCTTTTTGGAGACTTGCCACATGCCTTTCCTAATAGTAACTCTTTCTTTTAAATTTCTTATGCTTTATATCTGTAAGAAGCTTAGCAGTCTTGTAAAGCATACAAAGCCAAAATGACCGTCCACAAATTGATCATATTTTTATACAGTGAAACCAGCCTTAAATGACATGTCAAGGGATTGATAAAAATCAATTGCTTAAAGGTCTTGTAATAAGTTGGAGCAGAATTGTACTCAGTGGGTCATACACTCATTTGGTTTAAATTGGTATACTCCATTGACTTTAATGAAGCTATGCCTATTTACACCATGTGAGGGTTTATCCCAGTATAGATGGTGAAACTTTGGAAAGGTTTCTTAAGACAGCTTTCCTAACAAGGATGATCTCTTACAGAGATTATTGGTTATTTATTGGTTATTATTATTTATTGGTTAAAAATTTAAAAGCATGGTTATTGTTAATAGGAGTAGTGTTTATTATTATATGTTGTTTGTATTGCCATAGTGCCCCAAGACCCTGATGAAGTGGGTTTTGCATTGGGTGCTAAAACTGTTCAGGCTTAAATTGGTTCTGCTCTCCTCCAGTAGAGTACTTTGCTGTCTAGGACCCTCTGATGAGAGTGCCCTGTATTCCATTCCCAAATTTTTGTCCTGGGCTTTTGTCACTTGTCAGTGGATAATAAATGGAGCGGCAATGTTGGGAATAGCCTAGGCTCAGTCTGTTGAGAGCCTTTAAATATTCACAGATTACAAAGTCGGAAGGGACCGTTGTAATTGTCTAGTCTGACCTCCTGAATAACACAAACCAGAGGATTTCCCTGAATTAATTCCTGTTTGAACTACAGCATGTGTTTTAGAAAAATATCTAATCTTGATTTTAAAATTTCCAGTGATGGAGACTCCACCACAACTCTTGATAAATTGTTCCAATGGTTAATTACCCTCACTGTTAAAACGTGTGCCTTATGTTGAGTCTGAATTTGTCTAGCTTCCACTTCCAGACTTTGGGTCTCATACCTTTGTTGGCTAGATTGAAGAGCCCACTGTTACCAAACGTCTGTTCCACATGTAGCTATTTATAGGGTGTGATCAAATCATCCCTTAATCTTTTCTTTGATAAGTACATAGATTTAGCTCCTTAAATCTTTCACTATAGGCATGTTTTCCAAGCCGTTAATTATTCTTATGGCTCTTCACTGAACCCTCTTAAAATTTGCAACTTCTTCCTTCAATTGTTGACACTAGAATTGGGCACAGTATTCCAGCAGGGTCAGATCAGTGCCAAATATAGAGCTAATATAACCTCTCTACTCCTACTTGATATTCCTTTCTTTATACGTCTAAGTATCAATTAGCTTTTTTGGCCACAGCTCTGTACTGAGAGTTCTGCTATGTATCCACTGTGACTCCCCAGTCTTTTTCAGAGTCACTGATTCCCAGGATAGAGTTCCCCTTCCTGTAAGTATGGTCTCAGTTCTTTATTCCTGGATGTATGACTTTACATTTGATCATATTGAACCATGTTTTTTTTTTCCAAGTGCCCCGCTTACTATGAGATCCAGATTACACTGTTTCAGTGACCTGTCCTCTTCATTATTTATGACTCCCCTAATAATTGTCATCTGCAAACTTTATCTGTAACAATTTTGGTTTTCTTGCAGGTCATTGTTAAAATGTTAAATAGCATGTGGCCGATGGTAGATTCCCACGGGACCACTCTGGAAATATACATGATTGATGATGATTCCCCATTTACAATGACATTTTGAGATCTATCATTTAGCTAGTTCAGGACCTTGAAATAAACAGAGGAGTCAGTGAGCACAATGTGTTCTTGGCATATTTTCTGGCTCAGTAGGGAGGCCATCAAATGTTTCACAAATTAGGTTTACTGAATAACCTTGATGTTTAGCCATATGTAGGTCAAATTACAGTAGTCCAGTCTTTAAGTGATGAACAAATAGCTCATAATAGCTCATCATCTGAGATAAAAGGCATATTTTTTTTTTTGTCAAGCTGGAAGTGGAAGAAGGTGTTTCTAGCAAATGACATCCTTACCTGAATGTTAAGGAGCTGTGATTAACAGGAACCTAAGGCTTCCCACTATTTTGATTTTAGGAGTGTGGGTGCAAGTGCCTTTACTGTACCATCCATTAAGTGCCTGAGTTAGCACATCAAAACAGTCCCCTCTTCTTATTACCATCATTTCAACTTGCCTGAGTTAAGCTTGACCTGGATGTTTTTCATCCAAGTGCTTATTTCTCACAAACATTGTGACATTTGTGTGATAGTGGTGTTCATATCTTTGAGATGGAAGTATGAACCTGGATATTATCACACTGGAGAAGGTATTGGAGTCCAGAGAATTTTACTGTCCCTCTTGCATGTCTCAAACATGTGTTTCTTTGGAGAGGAGAGTGAATTGATTTATGAGAAGTTGAGATCAAGCAGGAAACAAAATCTTCAGCAATGTATTAATTGATGTTTCTGCTTATGATTTTTATTTTATAAAGGGCACTCGTTAATATTAATGATTAATTATAAAATAAATAATATATAACAGCCTTAGTTTTTTTTTCCTTTTAAAAGCTATTACTGTGCATGCAATATGCCGTTCTTCTTGACATAAATAGCAACAGACAGATATAAAGTAGAGGGAATATCTTCCATGTAACAGTTGCTTAAAATACTTCCCGCGCTCAGTTTTTTCAGTCTGTATACACATGTAACCTTCAATGAAATCAATGGGAATTCTGACTTTGTAAAAAGACAGTTTTTTTTTAAAAAAAAATGTATATAAGGTAAGGACATAAGCAACCAGTCCTTATATGGTCTGTATGATGTTCAAACCAATTAGATTCAAGAAGTATAGTATAGTAATTTGCCACTGAAATGCTGTACTATGCATGCAGTGTGCCTTTCTCTTTACCTTTTCATGATATCTGGAAGATGTAAGGAAAAAATGTTACATTGACATCATGTCATGTCTGGTATGGAACACTGTGGCATGGAAGAGCCACAAATATTATACGAATGCATGAATAGGAACAGTTATATTAACAAATGCTTCCTCTGGGATCATTGTAAAGGATGATGCAGAATGCATTGTTGGCATGCAGTGATGAAGCACATGGATATATATTTTTTTTAAAAAATGTGGTATCCTGGTTTTGTTTCTCTTTGAAAGTCATGTATGTATTTATGCATTTTTGTTGTTCACAGAGCAACAGGAACTGGATACAAAGATGTGTGTAATATTAAAGGATATACTTTCACAGAAATTCATGAGGACCAAGCCATGCAACTCCCATTAGCATCCATATCAGCTATGCCCCAGTAAGTGTAAATTAAATAAAAAGTCAAGGAAATTCAGAGTTAAGGCTATCTTAATTAACCATGATGGCTGTGTTTAGCTGTTTGTGCACATACATAATGCACAAGATACACTAATATGAGTTCCCTAGTATGGAATACCTGAGCACAACAGGAAAAAATTAAAAGAGAAGAATTAAACTCGGAATTTACTTTCACTGTATACATTTGTTATCACGTTGCTCAGAGGCACACAGTCCCTGCATGGTGTGAGATAATTGCACATATTTCCACAGTCCACAAATACCATATAAACTGTAGAGAACTGAGTGGAATGTTGAATATTTATTGGAAACCAAATAAAACTGTCTGTCTTGTCTGCCATGCAAGAAATCAATTGTGTGTATGTGAGTAATTTATGTGCATCTATATAAATATAGAGATATAATTATGACATTGCAGAGAGACAGAGTGCATGGGAATTAGGGGAGAGAGTGTGTTAAATCCTACTATATTAGACTGCTCACTGTAAAATGGTGTACCTTATCAATGAATGTTTATAATTTAGTTCAGTAGAGCAGGGAGCTAGTATGCTTACAATAGTGGAAGCCGTTACATATAAAGAAAATCCTAAAAGTGCATAATCTATTTTATTTGAAAATATCTGACTGCTTATATTTTGTTAAATAAGATCAATGTGTGATTGATGGGCCACAAATCCAAATGTATGTTTCCAGATTATCCAGTAGCATCTACAACCTTGTCATGAGACCTCCTTGACACCAAATGCTACATCATTTCAAAACTGCTTACATGCTGATTGCCTGAATATAGTTCTAGAAGCTATTCATAATCATAATTAAATGTCTTCATCACTGTTATAACCAATATCACTCACAGTGTAAGAGAGAGAGAGAGAGAGAATTAGGCTAATGTTCCAACTTGTACTCAGCAGGAGCCCTTGACATTATTCTGAATACTCTTATTTGGATTTTTTGAATCAGAAATTTGTTTTTAAGTTAGAATGTCCTGGTTTGAAAAATCTGACTTAGATTAAAATATTTCTTTTTGGGTGGTGTGGTTCGGAGTTATTTTTCAATGCACTCAGTAAAGAAGTCAGTCACCGAAAATAATATAAAGATAGATGGCTGGATAAATGTAGAATATTAATGTCTGTGTTTGTTGCTGAGCATCTGACAGCTGCCAGATTTGCCTATATGTATTTATCTACTATCCTGTACTATTTATTCATCTGAAACACACTTTAAAATGAAGTATATGAAAGATAATATGTAAATTAGGCCTGTTTTAGGCAATCAGAACCTTGAATCATTCAAGAGCAGTTAACATTAAAACTTTTTAAAAAAAAAACTTATTTTATTCTTTTGTAATATATGCATGTTTTATTTTTAAAGCTGAAGTTCTCTAAATATAGCAGCTGAGGCAGGGGTGGGGGAAGGCTAAAATCAGAGAGTAAAGGAGAATAAAAAGAAATGTGAGAGATGGGAATTTATGTGGTGAATATGGAGAGGTGGGAAGTACAATGCAGTCAGATCCTGGGGGTTCACAGTGCAGCACTACATACAGATGAAGGGAATGAGGGGAAAGTGTGATCTTGAATGGCAGGGGTAAATTCAGAGTTCCTTGGTGTGACAGGGTACTGATTAGAAAGGCTGCAGAATCAGTCCCCTGCCACGCCAGTCCTATTTAGGTGAATAAAGTGGATCTGGTTGGAAAGAACTTGCCCTAACTGGGGAATGAGAGCCAGCTGCCAGCCCAATTATCCCAGGGCTCTATAAGAGGCTGGGATGAAGGAAGCCAAGGTGGTGAGATGGAGGAGAGTGAGTGCAGGGAGAAAGTCCTTTCTCACCTCTCTTTCTCCCCCCCCCCCCCCCCCCCCCCGGGATCAGACACAAAAAACCTAGAGCTGTGTGCGCTGTATGGTGAGAAGGTGTTGGGAACGCATACTTGTAAATAAAAGCGCCAGTGGTTTTAGAACCAGAGGGTCTCTGAGTGACTTTATCTGAACCAAGCAGAGACAGGAGCCAAGAGGGCCAAATGCGCTTGGCTACACTTGGGTTAAACAGCTGTGCCAAGATGGGGCATGGGACCCTGATATCCCTTGAGGCTATCTATCAACAGTTCTTCTGTAGTAATTGTAATGTCCTCCTTAATAGTGAATCTGATCTCAAAGAAAATACTTCTAAATGTTCTCATTCACTCCTTTCCAGATTAAATTTAGTCTAATGAAGCTGACCTAATGACAATGGAAGTTTCTAGCCTAATCAATATTTTTCACATATTGTAGAGATCTGACTGACATGATGTGTCTATGTCCATATTTTACATTACATCTTATAAGGAGACAATGGGCTGGCATCTATTTGTATATGCACAACATTGCATATGCAAGGACTTGAGTGAGGGTTTTTCTTATAAAGTGCTCAGCTCAATTGTGTTTCCATAAATAAAATTGTAGGAAACAAAAATGCAGGCTGTTTAGAAAAGTTCCTCATATAAGGTTCCTTTTCCAATTACTAGTACAGTTTTTGTGCTACCAGATTTCTAGTGTTACTGGGTCTGTTGCTTAGGGGAGGGATTCCCTCCAAGACTTTTTCTGCTCAGCTTATCCAGAACGCTTCATGCAGTTCTTTGGGATCTGAAAACTCAGTTTGAATCCAGCTTTACTGGATCAGACTACTTTATTAATCACGTAGCTCTATGCCCCCGCTGGCCAGGTCCAGATGCAGGGTTTAGGCACAGAGTGATACCATAATTCAAAATCATGTGTCACACTACATGGTTTATATACATTTTTCTTAGCTACAAACATATATACTACTTAAAAAGAAAAGGAGTACTTGTGGCACCTTAGAGACTAACCAATTTATTTGAGCATAAGCTTTCGTGAGCTACAGCTCACTTCATTGGATGCATGTAGCTCACGAAAGCTTATGCTCAAATAAATTGGTTAGTCTCTAAGGTGCCACAAGTACTCCTTTTCTTTTTGCGAATACAGACTAACAGGGCTGCTACTCTGAAACCTGATATATATTACTTGAATCTAATTGGTATGAACCTCCTACAGATCATGTAAGGAACAGTAGATAGTATAAGGACCAATAGCTTATCAGTTAAGGGTGTTCCCACTTATCTCAATAAGCCTAAAACCACCTTCTCCAGCACACAGCCTGCCACAGCCTTATTTACAGTTTAACCTTGCACTCAAATCAAGTTATCTGTAGTTTACTCATGCCCAGCAAGATCTATGCCTAAAAGCAGGATTTTGGGAAGGCCATGCAGGAGGTGCAAAGTGCTCATGCAGGTTGAATTGGTGTTTGGGACTATGCAGATCTTCCCCTCCTTCTCATCACCCCCTGAAGGTAGCATGTGGAGATGCTTTGAAGCTAGGGGGCAGTTTGCCCTCTACACATTTCCTCATCACTTAGTATCAGCTACTCTAGTTGGGTGCTGGGGAGGGGGTTTGTCCCATAATAATTAGTTAAACTGGAGTTATAATGACAGGTTTCAGAGTAACAGCCGTGTTAGTCTGTATTCGCAAAAAGAAAAGGAGTACTTGTGGCACCTTAGAGACTAACCAATTTATTTGAGCATGAGCTTTCGTGAGCTACAGCTCACTTCATCGGATGCATACCGTGGAAACTGCAGCAGACTTTATATATACACAGAGAATATGAAACAATACCTCCTCCCACCCCACTGTCCTGCTGGTAATAGCTTATCTAAAGTGATCATCAAGTTGGGCCATTTCCAGCACAAATCCAGGTTTTCTCACCCTCCACCCCCCCACACAAATTCACTCTCTGGCTGGTGAATATCAACAGCAAGATCCTGAGTGTGATCCTGAGAGGAAGCAGAGAAACGGAGCTTCTTGATGCATAAGACTGTCTGGAAAAAACAGACTTGGAAATTGTGAGCAAGGAAACTGACTGCTGTTGTTTGTTCCTATTGTGTTAAGGGAAACAGGATTTTGTGTACATTCTTTCAAATGAAATTTTGAAATAGAAATACCTGACTAATATCAACACTTTCTCTTCCTAATGGAAGTTGGTAAGACCCCAAATACTGGCTAATTGTTTAGTTCAAGGAGCAACTATGGTTGTGGAGGTGTTCGTGAAAACATGAACCAAATACAGGCTTAGAACAATTTGATTAATGTTCACTTTTGCTCACTATTCTCTGGTTGTGAAGACTACAATAGGCAAGAAAGCGATATTCATCCCATGATGCAAGTCCTGGTTGAATGTCATGGTTCAAAGATGACTTTTTTCAGCTATTTTGTGGTTAAAAAATGTTGAGAAATGCTTGTCTAGAAGGATATAGACTTGATGAAAAATTCTCTCAGAGAGGAATGCTTTCTCATCTGTTCCCATAATGCTGCCTCTTGGGGCCAACTGGTCCCTTTCTGAAGGAGTTCAGGGTGTATTCCCTTTTACCCCCCAAAAAATCTTAGTGGGCCATATAGATGCATCCTATACTCTGAGACCAAAAGGAGGACCAGGAAGCAACTTGATGTAGCAGGGAGACCACCTACATTGAAGGGACATTAAGTACAACTTTATGAAAAATATAGGACAAACCTTGCCCAAGAGTTAATACCCCCAAAATCAGACAGAATCATGCATTTATAATGCACGCATGGCTATTGCTGGAAAATACACCATTTTTCCAAGCAATGCTTCCTTACTGAATATTTTCATGACATTTAGGGACTAAATTAGGATTCCTTTACCGTATAGGACCGTATAGTGGGAGCAGGAAAGTAAAACACACTTTCTACACTGCTAGTCATCAGAACAAATTTGAAATCAGGAGTAGATCGCACACTTATAACTTATACTGCAAGACATTCCTGACAAAAACACTCTTGGGGTTAGGAGGCTTCACTTCCTTAGTGTGTGGTTACTAAAAACTCAAATGCGTTTCTAGTGAAAATGTAAAGAATTGCAGGATAGTACTTGACTCTTTTCTTATTCTAGCCAGTGTTACAGTAAGACAGAGACTGTTTTTGTGGGGAGATAAAGGATGGAGAAGTCAGCCAGCTTCATTGCCTCCCAAAGATAGATTATGAAAAAAGTGCTATCACCTACATTTTCCCCTATGGTACAAGATTAAAGAAGCAGCCAAGAGTCATCATGGAAGACAGCAGCCTATGGTAAGGTGTCGTTGTGGCAGCAGGATGTAGGCTATATGAGCTACATCAGTCCGGGTCTGCCAACTATTCATGGACCTTGGTTGATGTTCATAGTGCTACTAGAACCTCAGCCTTGCTTTGATTTCTAGTAAGTTTGAGTTCTGGTACAACTAAAGCTGGATCTTCAAGCTATCTTCCCAAAATATACATCCCTGAAAGATGTAGTTACTTGGTGCAGAATGATGAGTGCAACTGGAGAAGGACGGTCATGTTTCAGGAGGAACCTAGTTGTCTGTGATACAAGGGACTCAGGAATACGCGGTGGAGTCAGCAACGACAGAGTTAAAGAGCTTTAGTATGTAACACTAGCCTCTTTGTATACTTAATGAAGATCATTTTCCTGTAACTCTGCTTTCCTATTGCATTACTTGTTGCTAATGAAACACTTGGGACTCAGTAATAATAGGTATATTTGCCCATCATTTTCTTGGTTTTAAGGCTCCTTGGTCAGATACCTATTGTGAGGTGATTGCTTTACAATGTTTCATTAATTAGGCTGTTCTCAGCCCTCTTCCTAGACTGAATTGTTACCGCTGTTCAATCTTCAGGAAGGTGGAAATCTGCAAGCAATTTCATAAAGAAGAAAATTACTTGCCATTAACTGGAGTTCTCCAGCTTATTTTGCTTGTACAGATCCACAGATTTGTACAGATTCTATTTATCTCCTTGTCAAGGTTCCTCCCCCACTCTGAACTCTAGGGTACAGATGTGGAGACCTGCATGAAAACCTCCTAAGCTTACTTTTACCAGCTTAGGTTAAAACTTCCCCAAGGTACAAATTAATTTTATCCTTTGTCCTTGGAATATCCACTGCCACCACCAAACTCTAACTGGATTTACTGGGAAACATAGTTTGGACATGTCTTTCCCCCCAAAATCCTCCCAACCCTTGCACCCCACTTCTTGGGAAAGGTTTGGTAAAAATCCTCACCAATTTGCATAGGTAACCACAGACCCAAACCCTTGGATCTGAGAACAATGAAAAAGCATTCAGTTTTCTTACAAGACGACTTTTAATAGAAATAGAAGAAAATAGAAGTAAAGAAATCACCTATGTAAGATCAGGATGGTAGATACCTTACAGGGTAATTAGATTCAAAACATAGAGAATCCCTCTAGGCAAAACCTTAAGTTACAAAAAAGACACACAGACAGAAATAGTCATTCTATTCAGCACAATTCTTTTCTCAGCCATTTAAAGAAATCACAATCTAACACATACCTAGCTAGATTGCTTACTTAAAGTTCTAAGACTCCATTCCTGGTCTATCCCCGGCAAAAGCAGCATATAGACAGACCCAGACCCTTTGTTTCTCTCCCTCCTCCCAGCTTTTGAAAGTATCTTGTCTCCTCATTGGTCCTTTTGGTCAGGTGCCAGCGAGGTTACCTTTAGCTTCTTAACCCTTTACAGGTGAGAGGAATTTTCCTCTGGCCAGGAGGGATTTTAAAGGGGTTTACCCTTCCCTTTATATTTATGACACTCCTTTTTTTGAAATATGTGCTGTGGAAGGAGGATAGAAGCTCAGAAAGTTGAGGCATGATGGAGATACTATTAGGTGGTTGCAAAACTGGTTGGAAAACTATTCCCAGAGAGTAGTGATCAGTGATTCACAGTCATGCTGGAAGGGCATAAGGAGTGGGGTCCCACAAGGAACAGTTCTGGGTCCGGTTCTGTTCCATATCTTCATCAATCATTTAGATAATGGCATAGAGAGTACACACATAAAGTTTGCAGACGATACCAAACTGGGAGGGGTTGCAAGTGCTTTGGAGGATAGGATTAAAATTCAAAATGTTCCAGACAAACTGGAGAAATGGGCTGAAATAAGTAGAATGAAATTCAATAAGGACAAATGCAATGTACTCCATTTAGGAACAAACAATCAGTTGCACACACACAAAATGGGAAATGACTGCCTAGGAAGGAGTACTGCGGAAAGGAATAGTGGACCACAAGCTAAATATGAGTCAACAGTGTGACACTGTTGCAAAAAAAGCAAACATCATTCTGGGATGTATGATCAGGAGTGTTGCAAGTAAGACACGAGAAGTAATTCTTCTGCTCTACTCTCCACTGATTAGGCCTCAGCTGGAGTTTTGTATCCAGTTCTGGGTGCCACATTTCAGGAAAGATGTGGACAAATTTGAGAAAGTCCAGAGAAGAGCAACAAAAATGATTAAAGGTCTAGAAAACATGACTTATGAGGGAAGATTGAAAAAAAATGGGTTTGTTTAGTCTGGAAAAGAGAAGACTGAGAGGGGACATAACAGTTTTCAAGTACATAAAAGGTTTTTTACAAGGAGGAGGGAGAAGAATTGTTCTTCTTAACCTCTGAGAATAGGACAAGAAGCAATGGACTTAAATTGCAGCAAGCGAGGTTTAGGTTGGCCATTAGGAAACACTTCCTAACTCTCAGAGTTGTTAAGCACTGGAATAAATTGCCTAGGGAGGCTGTGAAATCTCCATCTTGGAGATTTTTAAGAGCAGGTTAGTCATGAGTACAGGGGACTGGACTAGATGACCTTTTGAGGTCCCTTCGAGTCCTATGATTCTATGCTTTCTTATTATTATAATTATGTATTATTTATTTTATTGCTATCTCAGGCTTGATGCCAGTCTGTGGGTGCATTAAGGCTTATGGTTCCTACTTAGCTAATTCTTTTAATAAAGTTGGAGTTTTCAGAACTCCCTGAGTGTGGCTGTGTGGAATCTAGGAAGAGGAGTGTGTGAGTTTTTTTTTTTTTAATAACTTCTAATTTTATCATGTTTGATAATAGACTTATCAAACTTGTTAGATTTGGGAATTAAATTATTTCTGTGTCTTTAATTTGAGTGCTAATTCAAATTAAGATTTACCACAATGCACTGGAAGTATCTATGCCACTATTTCATTAATGTAAAAAGGCCTCTTCCAACATCTCACCTTAACATTATAATTCTAACCTGTGTCTGATAATACCGTTGTGATATCTTTTGGTTCTTGTTTGCCACAAAAGTTTGTACTAGAGAATTCAAAAGACTCAAAATGCTATAGCTAAATGCAGGAATAATTTATGGTCTGAGATGAGGAATCTGTAACTGTAAATCTCTTTCTGATTTGGGCAAATTTTCAAATAATGTCTGGCTTGTTTAGTCAAATCTTTATTCCACAATTTGATCAAATACATCTAGCAAGCACATCCGTTTTTACTCATTGATTCTTTGTACGATTTAAAGCTCTTTCTTCATCTGCTTTCTATGTACACCAATGTAAAAGGCAGCAAACAATGATTACATATATTTGGCAAAAAATACAAAGTAAGGAAAAGCTGGTATAAAAGTGCATGTTTGGGGCTGATTTTCTTTCTAAATATCTTTGAGATGTTCAGAATGCATGTCTCAATAAGGCTTCCATGCATACTGCAATCTCATTAGTACAAAATTAAATTACAAGAGCTATTGATGTGTCAGAAAATCAAGCAAGGTTTTCAAAGATGTGTAGACACCTAGAGATCCAAAACCCAGAATTCTGCACTCTGAAGGCACGGATTCCTGCATAAAACACTCTTAATCTTTCATTCATTAATATGGAATGGACCTCTCCAATCTAACAAATACATTCATGGTTAAATTTCTTTTCCTGTATTTTCCTTTGCTGATCAAACTTCTGCTTTGCATCAGCTTCAGTCTCTGGACTGATGGCAGGTATTCTGTCTGAATTATTGTGTGGGATAAGCAAGTGTTTGTTTGCAAAATTTCAAACAGCACAGCTTGCTGTCTGTCTGAATTATTTTTGAGTACATTAAAGATGCCTTTAGTTTACAGCTGTCTCATATTTAATAAGTGTACAGAGTTTAGATGACAGCAAGAAAAAAGACGTGCCAATTTTTGGGTTTGTTTTTTTTATTACAGAAGTCACTTTAAAAAACATCTAACTTCCATTAAGGGTTGATAAAATCTAATGTGCAAGGGGTTTAGTAGGAATTTATTTTTCATTACACAAAATAAATGGATTAGGTATCTGTATGTGGTGAGGTGTTCTAGCATTAGAAATTGAAAAAGTGTCATTAGAAACAAACGAGATATGACAGAGATATAAAAACGTAGCATTTACATGCCACTTGACCAAACCTTAACCTTACGTAAATGTACCTCCATTTTCTGCAGGGGAAAAATAATTTAGTTTCCTTGTATTTTTTACCTCAAGGACTCTGATCAATGCTGAATTATGGAATATATATTTTATACAGTGGATTTTTGCCCACTGTGAAACCAGCAGGACCTCACTGGTGACCTGGGACAAATCTTTCAAATAAAAAGCAAGGATATTAATCTACTTCACCTTTTAGCTATTGTGGTCTTTTTTTTTTTCAACCTGAACTCATTCTAAAATAAAATAAGATAAAAGTTATAATCTCACAGAATTTTTATTACTTGGATATTATGCTTTTATATGTTGGCAAAATAGATTGTTTACCTTAAACTGTCATAAAAATGTTCAGGACAAGATTCTTGGATTAGATTTTGATGTGTTTATTCATACTGAGCAGTACTGTTGATTTATGACTTTGTGTAAGTAAAGGTGGCAAAATCGAGCCCTCTGTGATTGTTTTTCACAACATACAGAACCATTTCTGGAGTGCACCATACTCAGGCTAAAAAGGGGATTTCTGTAGATGATAATCATTAACACAATTTTACAAATATCCATATCTCAGGTCCAAAGAGCTAATCCCAATTATGAATCCTAAATTCTAATTCATCAACCCACCAGTATTCAAACTCTGAATTTCCCCCTTCTGTGAAAATATAAGCTTCTGCTACTCTTATATGTGTACAAAAATGGACTACTTTGGCAATACAATTTACAGTCAACTAAGTGTATTCAGTAGAAGAATGATCTCAGAAGTCTAGCACTAGAAAGACATGGGATGAATGCCACAAGAGAGTAATATATGTAAATAATAGTTTTAAGAAAGGGTATGGTTCCCTTCACCCACATGAAATTTCAGCATAAATAGAAAACTGTAGTTTTTTACTATTTTAGTCTAAAGAAAAATATAAAACTCTAATTCAGAGAACTTAGACAAATTGGGCAGAGGGTCTGGTCTGACAGTAAAGAAGCTGTGGATGATGGTATCCAGTCTATTCCCTATGTTTAGCTTAATTATAAAACCCTCTAAGGGCCAGATTGAGTGCTCCCCTTCTCTGATATATACATTAGTTTTTCTGCATACTCTGGGGAATGTAATCTTAGCTGCTTCCCTGGCATCATCTTTCCCACATAATACTAACCTCAGTAGAATCATTTCCATGCTGCGATTGCTATGACGGGTCACCATCTTCCCAGAGGGCAGCTTGGTTTCACTCTTTTGGAAACAATGGGAGGCTGTGTCAGTTTTGACAAAGGGGGCCACCATTTTCCTGTGGGAAGCCTGCAGGCTCAATCCCACTGAGAACAAGAGGAGATGACAGCCATTTGAAAAGAGACTATTTTTCATGGAATTCTCTGTAGCTGAACATTGTCAGCCCTTAAAGAAGAAACTTTCACTCATAAAAGAGTAATGGCAAAAAATACCATTAATACAACAACAAAAATTGCCTGTTACACTATATCTACTCCACAGGGAAGGCAGGAGTGGGAAATTAGGCTGAGTGTGTGTGTCGAGGAATGTGCCAGTCAGGAAAAACACGGATGTGTGTAGCTGGGCAATGTGGGAGACAGGACAAGAGGGAAATTAGGGAGGCGCTGTCTGTAGGAGGATGTGGGGAGTTAAGTCAAAGCCCACGCTACTTAAAACTCCACACTACTACAATGAGGCATGGCTTAGTCATAGTCATAGAGATCAAGGCCAGAAAGGACCACCAAGTCATCTGATCTGACTTCCTGTATATCACAGAACATGAACACTACCCATGACCTGCACACTAAAACCAACAACTGAAATTAGACCAAAGGATAACAGCTCACCGGAGACTAGGCTCTTATGTGCTACATGGAGGCTTAGGTGAGTAGAGTATAGACCCACTTGACGGGTGTGGGTATGTGACTGATTACATACCCTACATGGCTTTTTACTGGCCCAAGCTCTGCCTTCCAATCTACACTGCTATTTTTAGTCATATAGTGTCTTGCTGCCTCCCAGCTGCCTCAGACTTTCCCTACCACAGGAAAATATTCCAACAATGGGGAAAGGTACTAGCTGGGTGAGAGAGGCAGCGGACCTCCCCTTGCCAGAGCCTTTCACTGATGTGTAGCTACACAGTGCAGTGTGTGGACACAGCTTGCTTTTGACTGAGGTGTGTAGCTACATATACCCTACAAGATGCTGAAAGTAGTGTATAGTGTAGACATAACCCAAATGTGGGCAGGGGAATGTTGGGAGACAGCAATGAGGGGGAAACTGGAGTACATCTGAAGAGGAATGTGGACATCATGAATGGGAAAATCTGGTCAGTTTCCTCTGTCTTCTTTGTGCTGCTCCAGGGTGGGAGAAAGAGCATCTGGCCTTAAAAATTAAAATAAAATATTTACGATTGATATTAAACGTTTTCAAATTATTAGAAATATCACTTGGTGACATTCTGTTTGGTTAGCATTCATGTATGAAATTTTAAACTATTATTTTTTAAAAACTCCCAGATGGAACTGAAGTTGAGTAGATACAGTTTCCCCAAAGGAAACCCAAACATAGAATCATAGGACTGGAAGGGACCTCGAGAGGTTATCTAGTCCACTCCCCTCCCTCAAGGCAGTATAAGTGTTATCTAGACCATCCCTGACAGGTGTTTGTGCAACCTGCTCCTAAAAATCCCCAATGATGGAGATTCCACAACCTCCCTAGGCAATTTATTCCAGTGCTTAACCACTCTGACAGGAAGTTTTTCCTAATATCTAACCTAAACCACTCTTGCTGCAATTTAAGCCCATTGCTTCTTGTCCTATCCTCAAAGGTTAAAAAGAACAAATTTTCTCCCTCCTCCTTGTAACAACCTTTTATGTACTTGAAAACTATTACCATGTGCCCTCTCAGTCTTCTCTTTTCCAGACTAAACAAACCCATTTTTTTTCAATCTTCCCTCATAAGTCATGTTTTCTAGACTTTTAATCATTTTTGTTGCTCCACTCTGGACTTTCTCAAATTTGTCCACATCTTTCCTGAAATGTGGTGCCCAGAACTGGACACAGTACTCCAGTTAAGGCCTAATCAGTGCAGAGTAGAGCAGAAGAATTACTTCTTGTATCTTACTTACAACACTCCTGCTCATACATCCCAGAATGATGTTTGCTTTTTTTGCAACGGTGTCACACTGTTGACTCATATTTAGCTTATGGTCCACTATGACCCCCAGATCCCTTTCCGCAGTACTCCTTCCTAGACAGTCATTTCCCATTTTATATGTGTGCAACGGATTGTTCCTTCCTAAATGGAGTACTTTGCATTTGTCCTTATTGAATTTCATCCTATTTATTTCAGCCCATTTCTCCAGTTTGTCCAGAACATTTTGAATTTTAATCCTATCCTCCAAAGCACTTGCAACCCCTCCCAGCTTGGTATCGTCTGCAAACTTTATGTGTGTACTCTCTATGCCATTATCTAAATGATTGATGAAGATATGAAACAGAACCAGACCCAGAACTGTTCCTTATGGGATCCCACTCGTTATGCCCTTCCAGCATGACTGTGAACCACTAATAACTATTCTCTGGGAACGATTTTCCAACCAGTTATGCACCCACCTTGTAGTAGCTCCATCTAGGTTGTATTTTCCTAGTTTGTTTATGAGAAGGTCATGTGAGACAGTATCAAAAGCCTTACTAAAGTCAAGATATACCACATCTACTGCTTCTCCCCTATCCACAAAGCTTGTTACCCTGTCAAAGAAAGCTATCAGGTTGGTAGACATGATTTGTTCTTGACAAATCCATGCTGACTGTTACTTATCACCTCATTATCTTCTAGGTGTTTGCAAATTGATTTCTTATTTATTTGCTCCATTATCTCTGTGGGTACAGAAGTTAAGATGACTGGTCTGTAATTTCCCCGGGTTGTCCTTATTTTCCTCTTTACAGATGAGCACTATATTTGCCCTTTTCCAGTATTCTGGAATGTCTCCCATCTTCCATGATTTTTCAAAGATAATTGCTAATGGCTCAGTTATCTCCTCAGTCAGCTCCTCGAGTATTCTAGGATACATTTCATCAGGCCCTGGTGATTTTAAGACATCTAACTTGTCTAAGTAATTTTTGACTTGTTCTTTCTCTATTTTAGCCTCTGATCCTACCTCATTTTCACCAACATTCACTATCTTAAACATACTAAGGTATAGACATAGACAGTTAAGGCAACAGGCAACCTTAACTCTATCCTGTAATGGGGGTGTGTCGGGGGGAGGGTGAATGAAAAAAATCTAATGTCTGAAAAACTAGTTTAATCTAATCTTGTACTAAAGCCACTGTTATACACTAATCATTTTAAGATTAACCTTAAATCTTTAAAGTTTGTGGGTTTAATTTATTTTATTTTATTTTATTTTATTTTATTTTATTTATGAAGGTTGATAATGATAACATCCCTGGTATGTATTTTACTCCAAAATACTAATATGCACTCTTAATCTTAGCTTCAACTTAATGTAGTTTTAGTCTGGCAATATGAACTAGAGACAAATATGACAAATGAAAATTCCATGATTTAAAAAAGTAAAAATTCCAAGAATTTCTAAAAATAAGCAGTTGAATGTCAGCATTTTGTACTGTGCTTATGGTTTACTGGTAGGCCTGACCTGAGTCAGGACCCCCATGCAATCCATCTCAAATTTAGGGAGAAGTCTGATTCATGACTCAACTTCACAATTTGGGCCTATCTGCATAATGGGACTGAATCCCAACATTCCAAAATGGGAGAAAAGTGAAGATACAGATATGAGTCTAAATCTTGTAGATTGTGCTCATCTCTACTTATAAGGCGAGATTCTGATCTCCTTAGTCACAGTGGACTGCACCATACTCCATGAATATCCCTATTGACTTCAGTTGAACTACTCATGGAGTAAAATGCTATTCAGCATGTGTAAATGTATCAGAATCTATCCTGTTATGTTCAGTAACAATATCTAGAATAGCTGATCAAACTGTTTCCTGCAGTTTGTATTAGACAATCACTGAAATAGTCCATTTGTGTTTCTACTTTATTTCTGTTCACAAAGCCTATATCCTGTGCTTATTGCAACCAAAACGTATAGTTAATGACTCATACTAAACCCTTTTTAAAACAGGCACCCTAAAACTTCCATTTTTTTTAACTTGTCAGTTCCACTGGGAAATAATTTACTCCAAAATACTGATGATATACCAATTTATTTTATTCAGCATTGGCTGAATTTACCCTTTGCGTCATGGCTAATTATCTCTTGACAGCACCTTTGAGTGGGGATTATTGTTTAAATAATTCCCAGGTCTTCTATTAGTACTTCCATTGCTAATCATAACAGAGTAAATGCAGTGTTTACACTGATATAAGATAGAGAGCATTTTATAATTAAGCCCTGTATAGGTAGAATATAATTACCATGCATTACCTTACTTTGTTTTTACATGCTATCACTGCACTTCAAACAACTTATATAGCTATAGAGACAGAATACATGATAACATGTGGTGGGATGTGTGTCTGAGGGAAAACTTTAGTGACATGAGAATGGGATAATTTTGTGAGTGACAAAGGTGAACAATCCAAACGTGTTCCACCATTTTGTGGAAGAAAAGTTATTTTAGAAGTATTTTAGAGTTTTTAATTTTTATTGGAATTGCATTTAGTATCCCTCAACCCATAAACTCAAGTTGCCTTATTTGTGTACAACCCTCAGAGTGACAGAAATATCAGAATAATTTTTAAAACCTCTGTTAATGTCTAAAATGCTGTTTCTCAACACAAAGATGACTGTTTTACCATCTGACATCTCATGAACAAAGGCTAAATATGAAAGACTTGTACAATCAGAAACCAAGGTATCCCAGTGGGGAGCAGCAAGTGGTTTTTTTTAGCTCTGATGGATTGTGAAGTACTGGAATTTAAACCTGTTGTTGGTCTGGCATGTTGTCGATCCATGTATATTGTCAGTCTTGGAAAATGGACCAGTGTAATTTTGGGAGAAAATGATGTATTTAGGGGAAAAGAGAAAATCACCATTGAAGGAAGGCTTTAGTTTACTTTCTGTTATTATGGAGAAGTGATAGACTGTCCATAATCAAGTCTGCAGCCAGCTTCTATTGCAAAAACCTTTTTATATCCTCCATATACCTCTGACTGAGAGAACCCATGTTGCCTGAAAATTGCTGGATTTATTTTAAAGTTTCTGCAAATTTTGTTTTTTTTTTAATTACAAGTCATTAAAAATTAACTTGCTTTCAAATGTTTACTTGTATTTAACATTATTTAATCTCCCTTTAGCTCAAAACTAGTCTGTTACTATACCTCCAAACTATAGTTAAAGCTCATTGAACATCAATGCACCAGCTTATTTGAACAGAATAGGCTAAGCAAATGTATTAACAATTGGGAAAATTCCCTTATTAAGAAATTAAACAAGTTATTAACAATTATTTGTAGGTAGTTTGGAGCTCAATGTTCTTTCCATTGATTTCGGTAGCAATTATGCATCCAATATTGCTCCAATTATTGTCAGTAGGATTTTGTTTTTTCATTCCATCTCAACTATTTAAATTTTTTTAAATTGACTTCATTGATTCAACCAGTTCTAATTTGGATAATTTATTACCTTTTTCATAATTCAAAAACAGTGGGACCCACAATGAAAATAAGGAGCAGTATATTTCAAACTGATAGAAGGAAATATTTTTACACAACACATTTCACCTAGGGAACTCATTACTGGAAGATATTATTGAAGACAA
Organism: Eretmochelys imbricata; assembly: GCF_965152235.1. Taxonomy (NCBI): domain Eukaryota; kingdom Metazoa; phylum Chordata; order Testudines; family Cheloniidae; genus Eretmochelys; species Eretmochelys imbricata. Next base: position 40,350,803 of record NC_135575.1, on the reverse strand, counting down.
GAGCACAGTGGGATTCAAAATCAGTTATACGGATAATACTAATATCCTCATCTCCACCAGCAAGATTAAAAATGCATAAAGGATATTAAGCCTCATGCATCAGCACATAAACCATCCTATAAATGTATGGGGTTAGGAAGAAAAGCTTGTCTATAGGCATGTTATTAAAAAATTGGAATTTTTTTACACTTGGTTCTGGCCACTGTAAAATAGAATAATAGAATATTAGGGTTGGAAGAGATCTCAGGAGGTCATCTAGTCGAATCCCCTGCTCAAAACAGGAACAACACCAACTAAAAAAAGGAGTACTTGTGGCACCTTAGAGACTAACAAATTTATTTGAGCATAAGCTTTCGTGAGCTACAGCTCACTTCATCTGATGCATGAAGTGGAAAATACAGTGGGGAGATTTATGTACACAGAGAACATGAAACAATAGGTGTTACCATACACACTGTAATGAGAGTGATCACTTAAGGTGAGCTATTACCAGCAGGAGAGAAAAGAAAAACCTTTTGTAGTGATAATCAAGGTGGGCCATTTCCAGCAGTTAACAAGAACGTCTGAGGAACAGCGGGGGGTGGGGGTGGGAAAGGGGAGTGGAAGGGGGGAAATAAACATGGGGAAATAGTTTTACTTTGTGTAATGACCCATCCACTCCCAGTCTTTATTCAAGCCAAAGTTAATTGTATCCAGTTTGCAAATTAATTCCAATTCAGCAGTCTCTCGTTGGAGTCTGTTTCTGAAGTTTTCTTGTTGAAGAATTGCCACTTTTAGGTCTGTGATTGAGTGACCAAAGAGATTGAAGTGTTCTCCGACTGGTTTTTGAATGTTATAATTCTTGACGTCTGATTTGCATCCATTTATTCTTTTACATAGAGACTGTCCAGTTTGGCCAATGTTCATGTCAGAGGGGCATTGCTGGCACATGATGGCATATATCCTAAAGGACGACCCATCACTCTCACAAATCTTGGGAGACAGGCTAGTCCTTGCTTGCATACAGCCCCCCAACCTGAAGCAAATACTCACCAGCAACCACATACCACAAAACAGAACCACTAACCCAGGAACCTATCCTTGCAACAAAACCCATTGCCAACTGTGTCCACATATCTATTCAGGGGACACCATCACAGGGCCTAATCACATCAGCCACACTATCAGAGGCTTGTTCACCTGCCCATCTACCAATGTGATATATGCCATCATGTGCCAGCAATGCCCCTCTGCCATATACATTGGCCAAACTGAACAGTCTCTACGTAAAAGAATAAATGGACGCAAATCAGATGTCAAGAATTATAACATTCATAAACCAGTCGGAGAACACTTCAATCTCTTTGGTCACTCGATTACATACCTAAAAGTGGCAATTCTTCAACAAAAAAAGCTTCAAAAACAGACTCCAACGAGAGACTGCTACATTGGAATTAATAATAAACCAGCTCTCCTGGATTCCTTGCCCCCTCATATTAGGCTCCCATGGGATCCGCCCCTCAGATCCCTAAGGAAGACAAATTCTGCTTTTCTGAAGTCCCGGGTCTGTATTTTGCTACTCTCCTTTCTTCCTTTTGTCAGGATCCTGAACTCAACCATCTCATGGTCACTGCTGCCTAGGTTGCCACCTACTTCTACTTCCCCTACCAATTCTTCCCTGTTTGTAAGCAGAAGGTCAAGAGGAGCACGGCCCCTAGTTGTTTCCTCCAGCACTTGTACCAGGAAGTTATCCCCAACACTCTCCAAAAATATCCTGGATTGTTTGTGCATTGCTGTATTGCTCTCCCAGCAGATGTCAGGGTGATTGAAGTCCCCCATTAGAACCAGGGCCTGTGATCTGGAAACTTCAGTTAGTTGTCCGAAGAAAGCCTCGTCTACCTCATCCTTCTGATCCTGTGGTCTACAGCACATGCCCATCATGACATCATCGTTGTTGCTCTCACCTCTAGACTTAACTGAAAGACTCTCAACAGGCTTTTCTCCAGTTTCATACTGCCCTTCCTGAACAGTTTATACCCATCCATGACCGTGCTCCAGTCATGTGAACTGCCACACCAAGTTTCTGTTATTCCAGTCACATCATAGTTCCTTGATTATGCCAGGACGTCCAATTCTTCCTGCCTGTTTCCCAGGCTTCTTGGGTTTGTGGACATGCACCTAAGATCATAGAATATCAGGGTCAGAAGGGACCTCAGGAAGTCATCTAGTCCAACCCCCTGCTCAAAGCAGGACCAATCCCCAGTTTTTGCCCCAGATCCCTAATTGGCCCCCTCAAGGATTGAACTCGCAACCCTGGGTTTAGCAGGCCAATGCTCAAACCACTGAGCTATTCCTCCCCCTTAACTAGCCCATTGCCCTACTTTCTCAGTATGAATCAGGAGGCTTCTCATCTTGTACCCTCCTCCTTGTGTTTCCTCCCAGTATTCCACTTCCCCACTTACCTCTGGGCTTAGGTCACCATCCCCCAGTGAACCTAAGTTTAAAGCCCTCCTCACTAGGTTAGCAAGCCTGCCTGCGAAGACGCTCTTCCCTCTCTTGTTAGGTGGATCCCATCTCTTCCTAGCAATCCTTCTTCCCGGAACAACATCCCATGGTCAAAGAATTCAAAGCCCTCTCTCCAACACAACCTGTGTAACCAGGCATTCACCTCCACAATTTGACGGTCCCTACATGGGCCTTTTCCTTCAACAGCGAGGATGGAAGAGAACACGACTTGCACCTCAAACTCCTTTATCTTCCTTCCCAGAGCCACATAGTCTGCAGTATCCAATACAATACAAGTATCAATACAATACAATACAATACAATACAAGTATCCCCATTAGCTTTAGTGGGACAATTTGTGTAAGAACTACCGTGAAAGTAAGGAGAATCAGGCTGCTAGAAAGTAGCTAGTTTCATAAGTCAGAGATACCAGAAAGTTCTCTAGCAATGTCAATGGGGTCTTTCTTTCACATACTTGAGGAGAATATGATTTCTTCATAACTTTTTTATTTAAAGGGAGCAGGAGATGACAGGACATTTTTGTATGTTGATAAGAAAAATCTTAGCATATATACATATGCATAAATAGGTCCATTGTGGTAGTAGACTATGCTGCACTGAAATAAAGTGCCTTCATTATATTTCTGTGATAAATATCTCCCTCCACAGCTGCGATTATCAAAGGACTTGATTAAGGGATTGATTTAAATGAAACAGCATAATTGACCCAGGAGGAAAGATGAATTAATATGGACAACAAAGCCTTTAAGTAAGCATGATATATTAGGATGTAGCACTGGGAAATGTCAGCAGTCATGATTCATTATTTTGTAGTCATCTTTTGATTGAAAAAAGGATATTTGTTTTTATTACATACAGTACTTACATTTTCCAGCATAACATAGTCTTCATAGTTTTAAAGTAGTCTTCAAAAGGTCAAACAAGGATGTCTTGCCTCGCTCCTCCATAAGCTCATGCTGTGTATTAGTTTGACATAAAAATATGTAATGGACACTTAGCTGGATTCCTTTTTGTGAGCAACAATAAACAAAGTATAAGGTTATTGGAATAATACTACAGTTTTTCACTTTTTATTGAGGGGAAAAATAATAGAGGCAAAAACTTTATGAAATATTGAAATTCAATTTCTGAAAGATTCAAACAGCATTTAAACTTTTCCGTGCTCTATATTTTTAAGTGCAAATTGCCAGGGATATATATCTTTTGTATTTTGCCATTTAATGCCCCTATTAACTAATGTTAATACTTACACTTTGATAGTACTTTTCATCCTGAAATCACTTTACAATATTAACTGAGGAATCTTCACAACATTCCTATAAGGTAGATTAGTTTTATTATCCCTATTTTGTAGATGGGGAAACTCAAAAGTGAGACAAAGAAATCAAGAAGTGAAGTACCGAGTGAGAGTCAGGGTCAGAGCAATTCTTGTTACTAATGTAGTTTTGTTTTGAAAATGCTTTTGCTTCTTTAACAGAATGCATAAGATATGCACGTGTGGACATAATATAAACATTTTCTGCTTTGATTAATAATGAAAGTGTCACGGAATGATTTTGGAAAAGGTTATTGAGTTAGAAGTCAAGATGTGATATCAGGTTTCTGACAGAGTGTTCACGGAATTAGTGAAATAAATAGAGCTAGAAGTGGCTAGCATCACTAGAATCTTTCTCCCTCCCAATGATGCCTGCCCAGTTTTCTCTTTGCTAGACTTTCCCATATATAATTTCACATTTCCCCACCATTTCTGTCCCTGATTTGTCATGTGTACTGTCTGTAAGTGACAAGGAAAGGATACTCAGGTCTATCCAATTCACTGCAGTACTTGGGAAGAGAATGTCAAGAGCATGGAGGATCTTGTCAGATTCCTAAAACAGTAACCCCACATCCCTGCTGATTAAGTTCTGAGAGTGCAAGGATTTTTTTAGTGCTGTCCTTGCACATGCCTTTGCTGGGCTCTATGAAATGTTCTGGCTACCTCCAAATTGCTTAACTCAATCACCAGAATAAGTTCCAATAAAACAAGCATTATTCTTTGCAAAACAATATGTCTTGGAATTGAGGAATTGTGTTAATTTCTAGAACCTACTTCTTGCTTCAAGGAATGTCATATCTAAAGTTATCATTTCAGCTACTTAAGGCAAGGAGTGCAAATTAGTTGAATGTTAAATTTAGACATAGATAAATGGAAAAAAAAATCTTGAATTTTATGAACCGCAATAATGAACACTCTAATCTGGTATCAAATGCTGCAAAAAATATACAGGGCTATCTTAAACAACAAAAATGTTATTTTCACCAAATCCATATTTTTTCTGTCAGGCCTAATTTAGACCTGGTGTGGGCTGGCAAACAAATAGGGCCCAATTCTGCATTACCCCACTAGCTCCTCCAATTTTGCTGAAATCAGTGGGAATGTAGGGTCAGAAGGAATGTAAGAACAAACGTATAGAGTTCAGACCGGTTCCCAAGCTTCTTTCATTGACACCTAGAACTACATCCCTTGCAGAATCAGGAACTGAGTGATGCTTCCCTGGGATGATGTTAAAGAATGATGTGGAAGATAGCATCATCCTCCCATCTTTATATTAGAGTTACATAGATTTATTAGTCCTGGAGCCTTCACAATGCTCATGGAATCTGTTAACTTCATCTAAAGACAAGCAAAAAATATAGTATAAAATTGCTTCAAGTCCCTCTTTAAAACTGACCTCTACCAAAACTGCCATCTGATAACTGTTAGGCAGGTCAGAACATAAGAATAGCCATACTGGGTCAGACTAGTGATCCATCTAGTTCAGTATCCTGTCTTCTGACAGTGACTGATGCCAGATGCTTCAAGGGGAATGAACAGAACAGAGAAGTTATAAAGTGATCCATCCCACCGCCATCCAATCCTGGCTTCTGGAAGTCAGGGGAGTTGTGGTGGCTGCTACTGATTGGCTGTGTGCACAATTGTAGACCGTCTATGCTAAAAGTACCCTATTATCTGATCATATTAATGTATAAGTAATGATCCCTTATAAAGAACACCTGTGTTATTATACAGCAATCATCCTAAATATTTAGCAAATTAATGAAATGTATATCTCTATCTCTCTATGTCTACTTTGAAAAGTTCAGACTATATCTTTAAGTAGAATATTGTAGGTTCCTTTGTGCATAAGCAGTCTTTCCTAATTAAAATATTTCATTTGTAGATAATTGCAATTTTTTAAAAAAACTTTGTACTATAACAAGTAGCTCTACTTTGTTGACATATATGGCATAGGAACAAAAGCTTAAATGAATGTGCCAAAACTGAGCTCTCTGATACTAATTCAGAAGAAAGGAACATTGAAACAATTTATATTTGATGGGTCAGTTCTTTGTGCGTGCTTCTTTGTGCAACTCTGTCTAAAATAAAATTGTATTGAAGTTTTCATATATCACCTAGTATGGGGTCCTTTGAACTGGTACTCAGCCCAGAAATGCTCTGTATCTGCTTCAATTCCAATTTCAGTTTTTATTTCAATTCACTAGGCATCATGTTTTTCTATGTAATCTCTAGGGATCCCAAACAATCTACAAAAAAGTCCATTTTACTGCCCTAGTTATGGTGTTACTTGATGCTTCAGACTAGTTAGGTGCACGAGAAGTAAAATACTCAGCATGAGTTGAAACTTAAAAAAAATAATAGTTACACTTACAATTGTAAAGAGATGGGTCCCCCTATTTTGTTGTTGAAATTGCTGTGAAACAATAAGGGACTGTCCAGCTCCAATGCAGATTGAGCCCTACATCTCATACAATCTGATTCTGATCCAGCAAAGTACTTAAGTCCATGATTAACTTTAATCATGTAAGTAGCCCAATTGAAGTCAGTCATATGCTTAAATTGAGCACATGCTTACATTCTTTGCTGGGTTGGTGTCTCAATGGAGTATCATTTAAATGCCCGTCAGGCTGTATCCAGATAAAAAGCACAATAAAAAGCTTCTTTACTGTAAGTGCTATTTTATAGTTCTATGTGCTCAGTGATAAATTTATTAGTAAATGAAGGTAATGAGGGAAAATGCTGGGAACCAAAACCAGAATAGGGATAGAAAAGCTACATTTAACTCTTATTTGTTTTCATTGTGTACAAAGTAGACAGAAAAACTTCATATTTATGTGATGACTGAGCCTGCGGGGCAGGAGGGATCCAGAGCTCGGGCTCCAGACCGAGCCGGAAGTCTTCACAGCAATGAAAGGGCCCCGCAGCCTAAGCCCAGCGAGCCTGAGTGAGCTGGCACTGGTCAGCCGCGGGTTTTTCTTTATTATGTAGACATACCCTTATTGAGAATTCAAGTGGCCTTAATTCAGTTTCATTTAATTCACTTCCAAGGTAAATTAAGATAAACTGAATTTTAAGGCTACTTGAATTCTGCATAAGAGAGTCCACAAGTGGTTTAGTGTAATATAACTAATCTACATTTAATGTTAACTTGGATTAATTTTCCTGCATCTCCCAACGTAAACAAGACTAAGTCTGCCAGAATCAATAGAATAATAGAGTTCAGAGGTGCTAACTCCTAGACTCTGGGACTGCTAAACCATAGATGCTAATGCTTTCTGAATATGTGGGCCAAATTGATCTCTGATGTAACTCACATTGTGTGTGAATCTAGTTCTGTGGATCCAATTTTCTCCTCATATATTCTTATGCAACATCCATAGATGTTAATGGGAATTGTTCATGCGTATCTAAAGGCAGATTTGGACCCAAAATGACAACAACATCCATTTATAGAAAATAAGAATTACTTTCATTGTAGTAGTGAAGAGTCTTCCAAATGTCAGATTAGAGATATAAACTGGAGAGCAGGACTACAATTTTTGTCCTTTGGAGTATCCATTTCTCAATTTGATGGAGAGGAAAATAAATAGGAGCCATAGTTCATTACTTTCTGTTTATGGACAGCTTGTAACTTTTTGTCAATTTACCATGCATGTTTAGTTGTTACATAACTGAGAGAGTGGGAGTGGAAGAATTAGGATTATTTAAAATTATTATAGATTTAATTCGATAGCAATCCTTCTAAAATAACCTTCAAATACTTTACTTCCCCCGTGAGGATTACTTGTTGTTAAGTAAAAGATATACAAAGGCACAGTGAGTGCTCAAGAAAGCAACCCAAGATGTAGGACATTGCTGACGTGGCTTAAATTAAAAGGAGAAGGGCACACACTGTAGTTGTAAAACAACAGGTCTTTAGTTTTATTAGATCCAAAGAAGAGAGCCTTTCCCCACTAGTACAGCATGAGCAAATGAGGAAAGTTCATGTTAAAAGAACTGTAATTCTAGGAAATCTATTTAATCTAAAGATTAAATAAAAAATAGGTATGCAAGGAAAGTATGATGACTTTGCTCTTTCCTCTAAAGGTGACGTAGAAGTGTACACAGGCGCTGTGTACTCTGCAATTCTTAATTTGTCACAAAGTCCATTGCTCACCATGGAATTCTCCTTCATAATCTAATTTTCCTTTTATTTAAGTTGCTAGCCTTCATAATCGGTAAGGTAAAGTGTCTTCCTGACTCAGCAGATAGCCTGAAACACTGACTTTGGCAACTGTGAATTTCCACATTGATTTCAATGGGGTGCTGTTTCTGAAAGCTTAAGATGGTAATTTAGATATAGACATTTAATTATTTCACTGCTAAACCTGAGCCAGACTGTGATGCCTTTATGCATGCTGACTAGGACATTTGAAGTTTAAGGGACTACTTGTAGAACAAGGTACTATTCAGCAAGGATATTAGGTATAACTATTTTATCAGAAACATCCAGTTTATCCAAGACATTCAGCCAATATGCTTATCCCACACTCTGCAATTGTCTCTCATGCCTTCTCATGTGCCTTTAGTCCTAGTTGTCCCCTATCCATTTGTCAAATTGTCCAGCTTCCATTTTGACAACACCTATAGTGCAGGGATGTATTGTCAATACAAAAGTCTGTGACACACTAAAAACTGACAATTTGGAGATTGTATGAAATGAATAGAATTTAATATTTTGAAATATTTACTACTATACTGGGAAGACTATGGTGATAGTTTTACACTTGGTGAGGTTTGAAAATGTTTAGTTAATGTTTTATTGCATTTGGAAAAAAAATGGTTTTCAGGAGTTTGAACAAAAGGCAAATATATATGAACTTTTTAGGAAAGAGTTTAAAGTGATGAAAATTTATTTAAATCAAGACATTTGAAAACATAGTTTTCTTTTCTTTTTGATGCCCCAACCTGGATAAAAGGCCCTTCTAGGATTTCCAGTGCTGTGTTAGCTGTTGCCACAACATTTCATTTCACATCACTGAGCAGCAAATTATGCCAGGCCCAAGTATCAATGGTAACATGCTACTCAGGGAAAGGGTTTTCTGTGACCTCCGTCCTCTCCAGCACAACCAGACAGAGAGGAGGTATAATTCAATGCAGAGCCTATAGGTAATCAACACAATTCTGTGCTGTGTGGCTTTTGTCTCTGGCTACATCATTTCACATAAGGTAAATTGAGAATTTTACGTAAGGTAAAGTGGCAGGGTAAATACAGTAGTAGGACTGCTTGTGTTCAGGAGGATTAATAGATATGGGCTTTTGTAGTCTAAGCTCTGACTATACAAGTCTTTTCCTCCTTCAGTAGTACTATAGCCTTCCAATAGGAGTAGTGGAGACAAAACTACCTAACTAGTTTAAAGACAGGACTTGCTAAATTTATGAGTGGATCATATGATGGGATTGCCTGTGTTAGCAGGGAACTGGACTTGCTGTTCCTATGTACACTCTAACTAGCACTAGCAATATAGCTACCATGACATCCTTGGCCTATTACATCTTTACCAGTGACTCAAGCCACAATTTTCAGATACAAAAAGAAGCATTTCCATCCTCCTATCATGATCAATCTCAAGATCCCAACTAAGGAACATTGAGTTGAAAGATTATAGTTTTTATCTTTGAAAAAAATATATATATATAAAAACCTAAGGTAGTTTTGTGTCTGAAACTGGTTTTGCAAGTGGAATGAGTCAAAAATGATGAAAAATGTCCCTAGCAAATTTTGCTTGATACTGAAATTGTGGGTTTTGCTTTTGAGCATTTTGATTTTTGCCTAATCTAATTGAAAACAACTGCTAAGAGTTTTTGGGGTTTTATGTTTGTTTTTAACAAGAAGCACATTGCTAACAAATAGAATGCAAAGATCACATGACCTGTGCTTGGGGTTAGTCTGTTGGGCATGAAGAAAGTCACTTCCACTTTGGTGAATACCAGCTTTCCTCCATGACTGTATTTAAACTTCTATTTATTAAACCTACACTTCTCAATGAAATAACGGTCAATTTAGAGCTGGTGAAATTTGGCTGATCATCCCACCAGTTTAGTTGTTATATGGTCATGCTTGTTTTCCAAACTAAAAGGGATCACATGCATTCTTTTGCAATTTCCCAATATAATGATTTTTTTTTCTATTGGGCTTAGGCCATTAACAAGCTTTTAACTTAAGAACATAAAAACAGCCCTACTGGGTCAGACCAAACGTCCATCTAGCCCAGTATCCTGTCTTCTGACAGTGGACAGTGCCAGGTGCCCCAGAGGGAATGAACAGAACAGGTAATCATCAAGTGATCTATCTCCTATTGCTCATTCCCAGCTTCTGGCAAACAGAGGCTAGGGACACTATTCCTGCCCATTCTGGCTAATAGCCATGGATGGACCTATCCTCCATGAATTTATCTAGTTCTTTTTTGAACCCTGTTATGATCTTGAACTTAACAATATCCTCTGGCAAGGAGTTCCACAGGTTGACTGTGCGTTGTGTGAAGAAATACTACTTTTATTTGTTTTAAACCTGCTGCCTATTAATTTCATTTGGTGACCCCCAGTTCTTGTGTCATGAGAAGGAGTAAACAACACTTCCTTATCTTATTTCTCTACAACAGTCATGGTTTTATAGACTTTAATCACGTCTCCCCTTAGCTGTCTCTTTTCCAAGCTGAAAAGTCCCAGTCTTATTAATCTCTCCTCATATGGAAGCCGTTCCATGCCCCTAATCATTTTTGTTGCCCTTTTCTGAACCTTTTCCAATTGCAATATATCTTTTTTGAGATGGGGTGACCACATCTGCACACAGTATTCAAGATGTGGGCATACCATGGATTTATATAGAGGCAACATGATATTTTCTGCCCTATTATCTATCCCTTTCTTAATTATTCCCATCATTCTGTTCACTTTTTTGACTGCCACTGCACATTGAATGAATGTTTTCAGAGAACTATCCACAATGACTCCAAGATCTCTTTCTTGAGTGGTAACAGCTAATTTAGACCCCATCATTTTATATGTATAGTTGGGATTATACTTTCCAATGTGCATTGCTTTGCATTTATCAACATTAAATTTCATCTGCCATTTTGTTGCCCAGTCACCCAGTTTTGAGAAATCCTTTTGTAGCTCTTCACAATCTGTCTGGGTCTTAATTATCTTTAGTAATTTTGTATCATCTGCAAATTTTGCCACCTGTCATAAATATAAAGGGAAGGGTAAACCCCTTTAAAATCCCTCCTGGTCAGAGGAAAAATCCTCTCACCTGTAAAGGGTTAAGAAGCTAAAGGTAACCTCGCTGGCACCTGACCAAAAGGACCAATGAGGAGACAAGATACTTTCAAAAGCTGGGAGGAGGGAGAAAAACAAAGGGTCTATGTCTGTCTGTATGCTGCTTTTGCCGGGGACAGAACAGGAATGGAGTCTTAGAACTTTTAGTAAGTAATCTAGCTAGGTATGTGTTAGATTATGATTTCTTTAAATGGCTGAGAAAAGAATTGTGCTGAATAGAATGACTATCTCTGTCTGTGTGTCTTTTTTGTAACTTAAGGTTTTGCCTAGAGGGATTCTCTATGTTTTGAATCTAATTACCCTGTAAGGTATCTACCATCCTGATTTTACAGAGGTGATTCCTTTACTTCTATTAAAAGTCGTCTTGTAAGAAAACTGAATGTTTTTTCATTGTTCTGAGATCCAAGGGTTTGGGTCTGTGGTCACCTATGCAAATTGGTGAGGATTTTTACCAAACCTTCCCCATGAAGTGGGGTGCAAGGGTTGGGAGGATTTTGGGGGGAAAGATGTGTCCAAACTACGTTTTCCTAGTAAAGCCAGATGAAGTTTGGTGGTGGCAGTGGAAATCCAAGAGTAAAATAATTTTGTACCTTGAGGAAGTTTTAACCTAAGCTGGTAAAAGTAAGCTTAGGAGGTTTTCATGCAGGTCCCCACATCTGTACCCTAGAGTTCAGAGTGGGGAAGGAACCTTGACACTACCTCATTGTTTACCCCTTTTCCTGGATCATTTATAAGTATGTTGAATAGGACTGGTCCCAGAACAGACCCCTGGGGGACACCACTATTTACCCCTCTCCATTCTGAAAACTGACCATTTATACCTACCAGTCCATGAGAGCACCTTCCCTCTTATCCTATGGCAGATTACTTTGCGTAAGAGGCTTTGGTGAGGGATCTTGTCAAAGGCTTTCTGAAAATCTAAGTACACTATATCCACTGGATCCCGTGGGCCACATGCTTGTTGACCCCCTCAAAGAATTCTAGTAGATTGGTGAGGCATGATTTCCTCTAAAACGATATTGACTCTTCCTCAACAGATTATGTTCATCTATATGTCTGACAATATTGTTCTTTATTATAGTTTCAAGCAGTTTCCCTGGCACTGAAGTCAGACTTACAGGCCTGTAATTGCCCGGATCACCTCTGGAGCCCTTTTTAAAAATTGGCATCACATTAGCTATCCTCCAGTCATCTGGTACAGAAACTAATTTAACTGATAGGTTACAGACTACAGTTCCTTCAGAACTCTTGGGTGAATACCATCTGGTCCTGGTGACTTATTGCTGTTTAATTTATCAATTTGTTCCAAAACCACTTCTAATGATACCTCAGTCTGGGACAGTTCCTCAGATCTGTCACATTTTTGGAATGGAATGGTAAAGCTTTGGCAGCAGGTAAGTAAAATTGTCCTTTATCTGAGGAAGATTTTGTTCTTGTTCCCAATGAAACAAAGCTTCCAGAAATAAAGTGCCAAGTTGCCTTTTCTACACTTCCTTAAATGGGGATACTCCTAAAATGTGGAGCAGTCACTTCAATAAGCAATTAGAATTAGAGGTAACCACAGACCCCAACTATCATGATGCTCATCTTCATTGTTTGAAATCAGCTGGGCCAAAGAGTATCCAAAACACCCTCAACAAACTGGTCCTCCTGTGACTGAGATGCAAAATTGTAGAGCCTGTGTGTTCCTCAGAATTTCAATACATTATGGAGTAGCTGTGTTTGAAGTTTCTCCCCTCGTCATTGAAGAGAGTCTGAGTTATCCCATACCCACTGAGAACCTATGAGATAGAGCTTGTGTCACAATCTATGCTCTCCAGTCACTTAATGCTACAAATTCAGGACATTTTTTAAGAAGTTTAGCCTTAGACAACAGTTCTAGGGCTGACCAAAAATGTTATATTTTGTAATTTAAAGATTCATTTTTTTTCAAAATTCTCTGTGAATTATTTTTGATCAAAAAATCAAAATCAAAAATGATTTTTAAATCCATTTTTTCCTTTCTCCCTTCCTCCCTATTTTTCCGTGTTTATTCTCCCTTTTCCAAATGACAAAATGAAAACTGAAAACCAAAAATTTTTCAGTTTTCATTTTTTTGGTTGAAAAACTAAAAACATTCAAATGACACAAATTCTCCTTCAATTTTTTTTTTTTTTAAAGCCATGTTCCCTCAAAGTTTTGACTGGAAAGTGTCTACCTGTGCATTTGCACAACCTGTTGTGAGAGATCATCTTTACTTTGTAGCTCTCTAAGGGTTTTTTGTTTTGGTTTGGGTTTTTTTTGTGACCAGCATAACAGGATAGATGTAACAGCAATGTCTGTAGATCAGTCATCTTTAACAGAAGCAGGATAGGTAACAGGTAAAGGGGTAGGGCATCAGCAGTGAAGTTCATTTTCAATGGGTGGGGTCTAACATAGAACTCTTCTTCTTGCAGAATGATATCCTGCACTTAGCTGCTCTGAACTTTGATATTTCATGACTTTTCAGTGGGTTAGTTTGCAAACTTTTAAATGGCATTTTCCAAGGTTATTCTTTAAAAAAGAAAGACAAATTAAAGAGATTGCCTGTTAAATAATTTACAATGGAATACTGTCTTGTGCAAGATGTGTACTGGGAACCTTAGCTTTTGAAATATCCCACACTAACCTTTCAATATACAGAGGGTTTTTTTTCTTCATGTAATAAAATCACAGAATAAAAAAAATCACAGCCATCTGTAATAGAAACATACAAGTCAGAATAATTTAGGGAGATTTGAAACAGGTGTCTTAACTCAGACCTTCTAAATATTGGATAGTTTTAGATAAACCCTTAATGCCTATGTAGGGAGTTTTGGTCTGTTTGGTTTTGTTACAGAATCTTATAACAATTGAAAAGCTTTGTAAAAGAAGCAAAACATTCATAAACACTTGCTGGTTGGAACCATTTACTGAAATGTGAATAAAAGTCTGGGAGAGGCAGAGCCCAATAACTTTCTATTTTAACATGTTAATCTTTTATAGTGATGTGTCTCAGACCATACATCACATGCTTTCACTGCACCTACTGTGTAACTGTGTACAGTACTGTACAAAAATATATTGTTGATGGCAAATAAATTAGAAAGAAACATAAGATTGATAACACTATCTAATAACCTACCCATTTTATAGAGTGATTGTGTTAGAAATCGAATACTAGTAAGTGAAGACAAAGTAACTGTGCCATTTGAAGTGCGTTAACCTCTTTAAGAAACCTCTAAATGCTCTCTCTGTTTGTTCACCACATTCTGTTTAGAACAAATTGTTATTTTAAAGCATATAGCTAATTATTCATCTCACACCCAGAATCAGAATCTCCTTGTGTTTCATGTACTGTATGTGCTCATGCAAAACCATATGTAGGTTATTATTACCAATTTAAAAATAGCATGGTACTCAGCTTCTTTAAAACTGTGATGCATCAGTGAACAGTGTCCTCTATTAGCTCACCTAAATGTATCATTTTTAAATATTAGTCTATTACTTGTTTTGTTTTTTAATCACTGGTGTCAGCTGTAATTATTTTCTCCCTCTCGTATTGCTGCAATCAGATATTTATAAAGAATTTTCCATGACTGTCATTTTTTTGTAATTGTGAAGATGAAGGACCGTTCCTGGATCCCACTATGTCTGCACTGTGTGGCTTCCCCAATGGAGGTATTGGAGAACAGAGGTGATGTGCAGGAACGAGTTGCCACATTCTGCACAGTCTGATGCCCCTCTGCACTGCTGGGCTCTCCAGACCCAGACACATTGAGATACAGTCAGATATCCAGTCTGAAGGTGATAAGTGAATGGATCACTGCAGTTAGAACCCTATTTAGGAGGAAGAGACAAAGTTTCTAGCACTCTTGAGAAAGAAAAAGCCATTTTTTTTTTGTCTTTCACATTAACTGATCTTCTTGGGAAAATGCCGTGGTAAACAGGACCCTGAAACTTCATATCATTTTGAGATGTAGGAGACAGATGCATTCAGTGGAAGGAGATGATTATTGACTTAGCTAGTTCTTCAGAGCATATCCCCTTCTAACCAATGTTATTTCAGTCTTGCCAAGGTTGAACTAGTGTCAGCTTCACTTCATCCAGTTTCTGATCTCTTATTGGGATTGTAACATTCTTATCATGATGTTGATTGCCTTTGTGAGAAAGGAGCTATACAAGAGTGTGTTGTCTGCATGGTGATGGCATCGAAGTCTGTGGTATCTCACTACCCAACAATGTGGTCTTATGTAGATATTAAAGAGGGAATGTCATTGCAGGAGCAGGATAGATCTCTGTATGACTGTATATATGAGGATTTGGGGTAAGATGAACAATTCAGTGTTTCTACTCTGAATCTGGACAGGAATCCCTAGAGCCATTGGAGTTTTGTGCTATTCACTGCAGGGATGTCATATGAGTGAACCTGCAATACATTGTGGTTGACTGTGTCAAAAGCTGAAGAGTTAAGCAGTAGTGGCTTTGAGCTGTGGTCTGCATCCATTGTCATGAGGTGCAATTTTTTTTTAATATGAATAAGGCTGTCCCCAGGTTGGAAACCTGATTGTGAAGCATCCAGGATGTAGGCAGATGTCTGTGGTGGTGGAGCTTGGCTGTGTCTACTTTCATGATTTTGGATACAATTTTCAAAAGATCCTAAGTGAGTTAGGAAGTCCCAGTGGGTATGTTTACACAGCATTTTGGAGTGACTTGGAGTGAGCCATTTAGATGGGGTCGACAGACTTGAGTTAGCTGGGCTCATGCTATCACTTTAGAAATGACTGTATAGAGAGCACTTTGAAGTTGCAGCTCAGACTGGAGCCCACACTGTTCCCTAAGCTTCAGAGCCTGAGCTCCAGCTCAAGCTGCAAGTTCAAATGCTGTGTAGACATACCCCTGGACTTCCAATGAGACTGGCTTCTAAGTCACTTATGAAAATGGGGACTTCGGCTCCTAAGCCTCATTGTAGGTCAATTAGACTTTGGCTTCTAAGCCACGTAGGAACTTCTGAAAATTTGACCCTCTGTTGACAGATGCTGCTCAACAATCAGAACAACATTATGTTACCAGGAATGAAAAGAAAACTTGATAGTTTCTTTGAAGCAGTGGTTCTCAACCTATTTACCATTGTGGGCAGCATATGCAGCTCTCTATGTGTTATGTGGGTTGCATCCACGCAATATATAAACTACCTGTATCACCCTGAGGATGTCACATGGGCCGCAGCTATGTGCTGATTGGGCCGCGAACTGAGAACCACTGCTCTAAAGGAATAATTGTAGAAAACAGCTTCCATAGACTTTGTGCAGTTTATGCTGAATGGTTTGGACTACAACAGAGACAAGACATGGCACGTCTTGGCATCTTTTTTTGCAGACGGTCACAGATCTTTATAGTTAGATAGAACCCAAAAATATCAGGTATAAATAGCATAGGCTCATAAACTGTATCTTTACAATGTACAAGAAGTGGCACTTTTAATTACTTTGTTACAAAAAGAAAATCAATACTTACTCATCAATCTGTGGTTGAGAGTTTGTTACCTTCCTGCAGTTCAGTGAAAATCACTAAATCAATGGCCCTTTTTAGCAATTAAAATTCTTCTAAGTGTGACAAATATTCAAATGGACAATATCCAGAATAGCTTAAATACAAAGATTATTCAACTGCAGTCCAAGCGACATCATTTTACTTTATGCAGTTTTTAAACTCTTTTCTTGTATCAAGGTTATTACATGGCACAATTTTATAAAATGACAACCCTTCAGAGTCAGGAGTGATAAATTCCCTCTGACTTCACCAAAATGAATGTGGGGAAGCTGGAAAAAAAAGATTCAGAGAAAGAAAGAATAAATATGATAACTTTAAGAAAATCTAGTGAGAAAGCTATAGGAAGTCTAACATTAATTCCTGAATTTCATGCAATCACTTTAAAACCATAACATAGCCATATTTTGCTTAATTGTATTCCTACTCAATGGCCTCTACACAATGTATCCTACTAAAAATTCAGTACTCACATTTGTATTAATACATAATGGATCTTAACATTTTGATATTTAATGTACTCTGGTCTTTACCTGTATCTTGGTACTAACTATGAGAATTAGAATGTACAATATCACAAATACTGAAGTAAATTTAACTACTAGGAATAATTAACATCAAGTTTTTAATGGTTTGTATATGACATGTTGGCTAGCATTTGGGGAAAGTGAAGTCAGAAATAATATGAAATGCTACTGAAACATTATGGGTGAAATTCTGCCTCCGTTAAGCCTGTGCAACTTCTTGAAACTAATGAAGTCACCAGATTGGTGAGGGTAAAAATGTATTGCTCCAGAATATCTTTAACACAGACCAGTGGGGTACAGGAGTCTTGTCGAAGGCAAATATATTGGCCACTGGATGAATAGTTTTCTGTTCCCTGAGTGACCAGAACAGGGGCTTCCCTAGAGCAACCTGCTAGAACCAATTAAGACAGGCAAGCTAATGAAGACACCTGGAGCCATTTAAGAAACTTACTAGAATCAATTATGGCAGGCAGGCTAATCAGGACACCTGGTTTAAAAGGGACCTCCCATCAATTAGTGGGGGTGTGCAAGGAGTGAGAAGGTGGGCTGCTGGAGGACTGAGGAGTGCAAGCATGATCAGGCTTCAGGAGGAAGATCCTTCGGTGAGGCTGAAGAAGGTGCTGGGGGGAAGTAGCCCAGGGAGTTGACCTGGTCTGTGAGAAACACCAGAAGGGAAAGTCTAATTTGGAAAGGGATCTGGCCTGTCCCCGACCCACCAGGTGGGACACAGAGACTGGGGGATTGTTCTGTTTCCCCCATGCTGGCCAGTGATAAGGTTAGCTGAGTAATGGCAGGTTTGAACCTCTAGCAGAAGTGGACAAACTGAGGGCATCTGTGAACCTCTGAGGTGAGCAAATCTGCAAAAAAAGCACAGGACCCACCAAGGCTGAGGAGGAACTTTGTCCCAATACCAAGCTGACCATCCAGCAAAGACTTACTAGCAGTTCTTCCATCTACAGAAAAGGTATTATAATACATGTTAGGATATAGATATGCAGGCCTGCCTGTAAAGGCCTATACTTTCAGAATTTAGGTATATGTTTATCATTTAGCTAGTTATACAAGTATAAAAGAGAGAACCAAAATCACTGTCTGACAGTGTAAGGGCCTTCTCTTACTGTGACAGTCTGCGGCCCTGTTTTTAAACTAAGGTCTTTGGCTAAGCAGCAGAGGCAGCCATAAGCTGGGAAGTGTATGGTCACATCCTCACATTCCAAACTAGTCACATTGAAATAAGGTGCTATTGGGCTGTTAGGAATACAATCGTGTCCTGATACTGCCTATCACCTCCAGAGAAAGGGAAGAGCCTAGAAGATTTAAAGAAAACTTAGTTTAACAGCATCCTGTCTGGCAAGAACTCACATCAATAGCCAGGGTATGAAATTCTCATTTCTTCATTGTTCTATCACTGTAGTCTCCATTTCCCTATTGTTTGTCTGTATAATCTCTGTCTGGTTCTGTGATTGTTTCTGTCTGCTGTATAATTAATTTTGTTGGGTGTAAACTAATTAAGGTGGTGGGATATAATTGGTTAAATAATCATGTTACAATATGTTAGGATTGGTTAGTTAAATTTCACTAAAATGATTGGTTAAGGTATAGCTAAGCAGAACTCAAGTTTTACTATATAGTCTGCAGTCAATCAGGAAGTAAGGGGGTGGGTGGGAAATGGGGGTGGGGAAGTTGGAATCATGTTTTGCTAAGGGTGGGAATGGGAACAGGGACACAGGCAAGGCTCTGTGGTGTCAAGCTGGGAAGGGGGACACTAAGGAAGGAAATTGGAATCATTGCTTGCTGGAAATTAACCCCAATAAACATTGAATTGTTTGCACCTTCAGACTTTGGGTATTGTTGCTCTCTGTTCATGAGAGAAAGACCAGGGAAGTAAGTGGATGAAGGAATAAGCCCCCTAACAATACACTAAAATGGAGGAACCCAACTCCTTTACATGTCATATGTATCTGGTTCCCAATATTAACCAAACTAACTGGCATCTTCTAAATCTAAAGGAAAAACTGTGAAAACTAGAGAACTAAAAGATATCTTAACATGTAAAGCCAGAAATTCTTGAAAATGAAAACCATCAACTCATGGATAAATCACTTTTTGGTATCGTTCTTAGATAGAATTTTAAAATGGAAATTATAAACCTGTGAAAAAATCACATAAGAATGCCTTGGATTAATGTTTTGTATTTTTAGGGCACCACTTAAGAGGACCCTGGTTTCAAATTAACACCAACAGCTCCCCCAAGAATCCATATGCCAAGTTTTTAATCAGCTAAGGATAAAAATATGGATGACTTCAGATTTGTAAACCCATCCGATCAGAACCCAATGCTTCAGTTGGGTTTCTGGTTCTGTTTAGAAATTGCTAAACTTGTGAAAGAACAGCATTTGCACTTTCAACATCATCTCATACAAACCTCAATCCTAGTGCTGATTTGACTTCAGACCTGAAGTTGAGTCCTCAGTTTTTCTATCTAATCTAGATCCAAACACTGCCTCCTCATCCCTGTCATAATTTAATCATTGATTTACTCCCTTATGGCATTTTTTTTCTCATTTGATGCTTCAGTGAAGCCATAATGTAGGATTTGTGCCATAACATCCATTTCCATGGGCTATGAGAGAAATAGTACCCAATGGCCAGTTATCAACTGATGCTCGGCTTTAATGAATATCCCACACTATATTTCACTCCTGATTGACACTTGACAGGTTTTTTTTTTCTCTCCCCACTGACAATGTGGTAAAGTCACTCAACATGTTGGTTCATCCTGTAGTTTACTGCATCAGTCAGACTCAGCAACAGACATCAATTGAGGGAAACGTAATTGCCATGTTGTTAAAGATGGATGTGATGATGATCAGTGGGACACAGTAAAACTAGGGTACAAAATATATAGGAATGACAGAGTAGGTCACACTGGTGGGGGAGTGGCACTACATGTGAAAGAAAGCATAAATGTCAAACATAGTAAAAATCTTAAATTAATCGAACTGTACCATAGAATCTTTATGGATAGAAATTCCATGCTTGAATAATAAGAGTATAGTAATAGGACTATTCTACCAACCACCTGACCAGGATCATGACAGTGACTGTGAAATTCTCAGGGAGATTAGAGACGCTATGAAAACACAAAAATCAATAATAATGGAGAATTTCAAATGTCCCCATATTGACTAGGTATATGTCACCTAAGGACAGGATGCAGAGACAAAATTTCTATACTTAATTAATGACTGCTCCTTGGAACCCACAAGGGAAGAGGCAGTTCTTGATTTAGTCCTAAGTGGCACACAGGATCTGGTCCAAGAGGTAAATATAGCTGAGCTAATAGTGACCAACATGTAATTAAATCAGACATCCCTGTAGGGGCACAAAACCAAAGAAACCTACCACAGTAACATTTAACTTCAAAAACAGGAACTAAACAAAAATGAGGAAGCTAATTAAATGGATATTAAAAGGAAGTTACAAGAGTGGAATGCCAGCAAGCTGCCTGGAAACTATTTAAAAATACCAGAATAGAGACTCAAAATAAATGTATCCCCCCCAAATAAATAAAGTAAAACAATCAGAGAACCAAAAAAGCCACCATGGCTAAATAATAGAGTAAAAGAGGTGGTGAGAGGCAAAAAGGCATCTTTTTAAAAATTGGAAGTCAAACAGTACTGAGAAAAATAGTAAGGAGCACAAACTCTGACAAGTTCAAGTGTAAAAGTATAATTAAGTAGGCCCCCAAAAAAGAGTTTGAATAGTAACTAGCAAAAGACAAGAAAACTAACAGTATTTTTTCAAGTATATCAGAAGCTGGAAGCCTGCAAAACAATCAGTGGGGCCACTATATGATCAAGGTGCTAAAGGAGCACTCAAGGAAGACAAGGCCATTGCCAAGAAGCTTAATCAATCCTTTTCATAAGGTCACCAAAAAACCAGGATGTTTTCTTCTACCTAACACAAGGGATGGCGGTAATGCTGATCCCAGGGTGAGTGTAATCTAAACCACACAGAGGTTGGGGAAATGGGTGGCAGAGGTGGTATCCAGCCTTCCAGCCTGGCAAAGGGTGGTAGTTGTAAGGCCCACAGCCAGGTGCAGGGACTGTGCTCAACCAGTCATTCAGTGAGTTCACCTAAGGGGAACAGGAGTCAACCTACTGGGGTATTAAATACTCTGGGCCCAGGAGTGGAATGTCAAGAAGCCTGGGCAGACCCACCTAGGGGTGGTGGCGCCTTCAGTGGGGGGCACTGATGGTATTACACAGCTGCTGCAAGTTAATTTGCATTTACCACAGTAGCTTCAGGGAACTAGATGTGAGGGGTCTGCACAGGGTGACAAGGTAGGCCCAGCATGGGCTCAAGTTTCAGCAGCAGGACAGGGAAGGGCACACGGCAACTCTTTGGCCATCAGGGCATGTAACCGCATGGGACAGAGTAGACACTCTGGGGCAGGGGGGTCTATGGGGGATCAGGGCTCTGCGGAACTCCCTCCATGCAGTCCTCAGTACAGTTATGCCAGGGTAGCTTACCCGATTGGTGTTCACCTACTCAGTGCAACTCAATATAAAATCCTCACAGGCAAATTTGTGAATATAATATCCCCATGGCATGGGAAGGTGTTCAGAGACAGTAAACAAGGACAAGGCAAGTAAAACAGCCAACTACCCAAGAGGCCAAGGGTGCCTAGAACATGGAAAAATTGGGAGGCTGCCCTCATCCTCTAGGTGGGTGTTATGGTGCAGGCCTACCCAGACAGCAGCCCTGTCTTTGTTAATTATACGGCTATAATTAGGTGGGCACCCAATATGTTTGGAGGCATGTCATAAGCAGTTTCCTTTAAGGGCAGCAACACAAACTGGAATAAGGTGGCATCGCACGCTGTGGTTCAAGGGCATAACACCAAGGGTGCCAGGGGTTTGTTCAGACCGCAACAAGCTCAAAAGGGGCCTGGGCACATAATAGTATTTGCTGGGCATTTAACAATGGTGGTTGTTTTCACAATCCCAGTAAATATAGGTAAGTTTGCAAGACATATTTGCATAATGTTGTTTTCAGGGCGAGCTGGATCAAATAAGTGTTTTCACCTGTTGGGCACATTTCAGGCCCTGGCTAAATAGTTGGGTGAACCCCTAGCAAAAAACAAAACAAAAGTCCATCCCGCTACATTAACCTACTTGGGCTTTGAGCTGAACTTTGCTTGCAGGGTTCTTGCCCTGAGGTGGGCGTTTTGTGCCCAGTTGGCAGCAGCAACGGCTGTCATAGCCAGACCACACAATTACGTACAAGTCACTACACAGATGTAGTAAGACTTGTGGGTGTGGAAAAGTTTTCTAACTCAATTTAATGGGGTATCATTGTGCAGGTACAAATGATTATTAATTTGGGGCTATTATAAGGGTGTGCCTCTGGTGCAACAACAGGGCAGTGGTACAGGTTATCAGTCAAACTTCCAGATTGCACAGGATTGGAAAGTTGGTAAGGGCATTTGTTCTTCAGTGTTTAACCTTCAACATCTGTTTTTTCTTCCAAGCATGTGCCGGGCATGGATAATGGCATAGCAGATGCCTTGTCTTATTTCCAGTTTGCCAAATGATGAGTCCTGTCAATTAAAGGATCCACAGAATGGGTCACCTATGCAGCCGTCCATTAAGGGCGGTTGTTCCAGTACCAGGTCAAGAACAATGCAGCTCCTTGTGCCCCTTGATGATCAGACCTGGGACAATGGATTCTTTCTTCCCAGTAGGGCTACTAGCCAAGAGGCCATTTGCAGATGTCTGGGAACCTGGCGGGGTTGTGTGGAGGCAGCCAAGCAAATGGCTGGCACCTCCTTGTGGTGGATGTTCAATGTAGGTACTCCATAGGGAGGGCAGCCAGTAATCAGATAAATGGCCTGGTAAAGGACTTAAAGGGAGGTACTGGATAAAGGAATAGAATGGGGGAGGGAGTTCGGGGACTCCTATGATTGGTACGGCAGGGAGCCAACCCCCTTCTCCCCCCCCCCCCCCCCCGATTCTCATAACCCTCCTTAACCCTCTTACGAGGCTGGTGGATGGTAAGGTCCAAGCTATGGGTCAGCTAGGGGACCTGGATGGAAACAAAGGGGGGGCGGGGGCTGGTGAAAGCCCTGGAAAACTGATTTGAATAAGCATGGATTAAACAAAGGGGTGGGGGATGGGGGAGGGCTGGTGAAAGCCCCGGGGAATTGATTTAAATAAGCATGGATTTGCCTGTGCTGTACACTTTATCTGCCGGGTAGTCCCAGACATCTATATAATAAAG
Organism: Eretmochelys imbricata; assembly: GCF_965152235.1. Classification (NCBI taxonomy): domain Eukaryota; kingdom Metazoa; phylum Chordata; order Testudines; family Cheloniidae; genus Eretmochelys; species Eretmochelys imbricata. The sequence goes on along the minus strand of NC_135575.1, from coordinate 40,327,304 downwards.
TTGCGGCCTTATTAAAACCCATAACAAGTCTCCTGTCCTTCTTGCGGTGTACCCAGACAACCAATCATTGGGGCCACTATATGATCAAGGTGCTAAAGGAGCACTCAGGGAAAACAAGGCCATTTCAAAGACGCTTAATCAATTCTTTTAATCAATCTTCATTGCAAAGGATGTGAGGGAGATTCCCACACCTGTGTCATTCTTTTTAGGTGACAAATCTGAGGAACTGTTCCATACTAAGTAAATGAGATTGTATTGCTCTGTGTTATATGGCCCCTTGTTCTGCATAGTGAGGATTAATTGGCATTATGGAAAAGCTTCAGGGACGTTTCAGCCTAGAAGAGCTCACATAATTTGTCTAATGGGAGGCTCCAGAGTGTCATAAATGCACTGATATTTGAACACAGGAACTGACATAGGTTTGACTAGATCTGAATAGTTTTTTTAATACAATCAAATTAAAAGAGAGTTTCAGTTAACTGTACCTAAAGTCTGGACTCGACATTGCAATGCAGTATAAAGTATTCTCCATTTAAAAGAGTATTCTTCATTGTGGGCTTGATGTTGAGAGGTTCTGTGAACTCCCAAGTGTCATTGAAGTTAATGGGTCAAGTCCTGAAGTGTAGGTGCAGGACATGGTTTCATTCTCATTTACCTTAGTGTAAATCTCATTTAGAACATTGGTTCAGAAGTCAATGGGACAGATTTTTGGCTGCATACCCCTCACAAAAAGCCTGTTTATCCAGCCAGGGGAGGATTACCCCAGCTCAATTACCCAGTTAAGGTTCACATGGTTAATGGAGCTGTCTGGGTTAGAGCTGATGTAATGGTACTTATGCCATCTCATCTCCCCTCCAATTTACCACCCATACAGACCCTGGCATGCAGCCAGCACTAGGGATTTGGCTAGGAAAAATAGGGTTGGTCCTGGTATCTCTATACCCCATCAATCCCCGACTAATGTAATAGCCCAGTGGAGCATGAAACAAGTGCACTGCTTGCATGGTAAGATACTTCTCAACGGGCATGTAGGTGGCAGCACAGGGTCCTGAGTGATGAATGCACAAATACTTTCAAATGATTTCCAGCAACGCCAAATTTAAAAGAGAGAGGAGAAAGCAAAAGGATGTTATAGGTGATTTCTCTTGTTGCCATTAGATTAATTAAATAATGAAATGACTGTGTTTTGAGGAATTCAGTCTCATCAGCTGCCCATGGAAAACAGAGAAAAGCATGAAAATATCTGCCCTCTCATAGTTAGTCTTATTGAAGGGATTGCCAACAACTTTATTGTCTCTTTTAATTCCTTGTCTTCCAGACTAATAGAGTTAGTTGCCACATTTATACATACTAGCAATTCACAACAGTTTCTATAGGGCATATAGCCAAACATTCAAAATGGTGATCTGTCATCTGCATCTCAGAGAAATCTCATTTACAACTTAGCTTGGGGAAACTTTCAAATCTATTTGATAACGTTATATGACACTGGGATGGAGGGGTGTGTGGCAGAGAGATTCCTTACTATGGGTCTTTGCACATATATTTGCATTGACATATGTTTTTTGTAGTTCCACCATGCAAATATCTCTAAATAGAAAGTCCTGTAATCCTTTTTCCTGATATAAGTCAGGGCATTCAGAGTGAACCCCATTGCCTTTCTGAAATGAATAGCTTTAACATACTAGTTTTCCTTTCTCCAAGAGCCAGGCAGAGGGAAATCATTGGTTGTCACCTTTAGTGTGACTGCTCCATCTGGATATATCTCTGGGTTGGCTCTCTGTATTATAATTTGTATCCCTACTAGATATGCTTTCAGTTTCACTGAGGTCTCAGAAGATATAATATTCCTTGATAAATCACAGTGCAAGACATACAAAGATTGAGCCTACTTTTTGGCTGCGGAAATTGAAGTCAATAGAAAGTTTGCAGAAACATGCCCATAGCCTTGTCTGTGTGACAGAAAGGTGCGGAGAAATGAAGGGGAAGATGGAACATTAGAATCCTCAGTATTACCTTTTAAATTGTTTTATTTAAGTTTTTAAAATATCGTGGGCACACTTAGGAAAATAAAGGGCAAGGGTGATATCCTGGCTCCGTTGAGTTTGTTGGCAAAACAGAAGAAAGGAACTTCTTTTGTGTCTCACCTAACTGACAACTCCTCTGGCATCAATCCTCCTAATACAACACAGAGGTATTCAGTACTAACTCAGAAGAAAATATGCTTCAGTGGAATCACCAGACCAATTTCCTGGAGGCCTCTCATTCAAATACTGCGGCAACTAAACCCTAGTTAGCTTATGAAAACTAAGAAAATCCCCAAACAAAATGGCATGGCTGCCATTGGAAGAAACCAAACATTTTGAGTTGTATCGAAATGTAGTTAAATGTGTACTCACAAGCCCAATTTACAACCAGAAAAATCCACTATGTGCTTTATTTCTTTGGAGCAACAGTGACATCTTGTGGATTATTTTTAAGTGTGCTCCATGTGCAAGTCTTAGCTACTATCTCCGCTCCCTGCTCCTTCTGTTTAAAGCTGGCAGTCTGAATTCAAATGGCATCCACGACCATCTGTTCAGCACAACAGTAGACATGACAGCAAAAGAAGTGATGGGTAGCAGAACTGCTCATAAAGTATTATGCCATGGGCTTGCAAGGAAATTCAGTTAGCAGGGTTATATTACTTGGAAATAGTATTTTAATTGGAAACTGACTTGTTAGTAGATATTACACATACTATATTATGAACACAGAGTAAAGCTTAGTTTGTACTTGGGCAATAAGGAATTGACATATCTGAACCTCTTCAGGTTATTAAAACTTCTCTTTTTTTTTTTTGTCAGCAGCATTGATCATGACTTTTTTGTACTATGTTTATGAATGTATTAGTCTACTTGTAGCTTTTTTATTTTGCTCCAATCTTCTTATTTTTACCCAGCATATTGAATTTGTTGCTCCAGACGATTTTTCATTCCAGCTGGGCTTCAGTTATTCCTAGGATTCCCCTAGGGCTCTATTTTGAGTCTTTCTGTGATTTGCATTTGTAGTCCTTCAGTGGATAAACATTATTGCCTCTCAAGTTCTGTACTATTGAATCTGTTCAGATGGCATTCAGCTCCTGCTGATCTTGAAAAAAGCATGATGTTTTGTTAATATTCTGCATGACATTCAGTTACTTAAATCTTCACTTTTTAAAAATTTAATTGAGAGAAGACATCTGCTATTAATTAGCTCTCCAGTGCTAAAGAATCATATTGATGTTAATGGTTTCCTTTGGTTATAGTTTTATTCATACGTAACAAAACATACTATACCATTGTAGAGTATGAAACTTATGTTAAAGGGACAGTGTCATCTTGAATATTTGTAGATTGATTCATTTTAAAATTAGTCTATAGAGTATTCTTAAAATAACAAGTTCTGAACGTTTTAGATATTCATTTTAAATATACATATTTATAATTACATTTGAGATAATATACCTCCGTGTGTGTTTGTATATACTCACACTGCTCTAAATATATATATGCACACACAAAATGCACATTTTTGTTTCTCTGTTGATATTTAGAAGAATCTTTTGGGCCTGGTTGTCCTCCCCATACCCAGGGCTGGAGCACCCATGGAAAAAAATTAGTGGGTGCTTATCATCCACTGGCAGCCAGCTCCCACCATCCCCTTGCAGTGCCTCCCATCCATTGGAGCCCTGCCAATCAATTCCTCCCCCTCCATCCCAGCGCCTCCCTTCTGCGGTGATCAGCTGTTTCACAACATGTAGGAGGCACTGGGGAAGGAGGAGCGAGGGTTGGAGAGGGGGAAGAACTGGGCAGGAAGAGATGAGGCAGGGCAGGAGTGGGGTTTGGGGGAAGGGGTTGGGTGAGGGCAGGGTCTGGGGCGGAGTGGGGGTTTGAGCACCCCCAGGGGCCAGAGGAAGCCAGTGCCTTTGTTAACAGGAGTATTGTAAGCAAGACACGAGAGGTAATTCTTTCACTCTACTCGACACCGATAAGGCCTCAGCTGGAGTACTGTGTCCAGTTTTGGGCACCACACCCTGGGAAAGAGGTGGACAAATTGGAGAAAGTCCAGAGAAGAGCAACACAAATTATTAAAGGTCTAGAAAACATGACCTATGGGGAAAGGTTGAAAAAATTGGGTTTGCTTAGTCTGGAAAAGAGAGGACTGAGTGGGGACATGATAACCGTATGTAAAAGGTTGTTATAAGGAGAAGGTTGATAAGTTGTTCTTATCTACCGAGGACAGGAAAAGAAGTAATGGGCTTAAATTGCAGCAAGGGAAATTTAGGTTAGATATTATGAAAAACTTCCTAACTGTAAGGGTTGCTAGTGGAATCTATGTCCCTGAAGATTTTTAAGAACAGACTGGGCAAACACCTGTTAGCTATGGTCTAGATCATTTGGTCCTGTTTCAGGGCAGGGGACTGGACTAGGTTAGCTATCGAGGTACCTCCAGTCCTATGCTTCTGTGCTTTTTTTTGTTCTGGTGCATGGGAGATCTCCCATTTTTCTGTTTTATCACACACATGGACAATATTAGTGCTGCACCCACAAATAATACAAAGTGCTTTAGTGCCAATAGCTAGGGTATTTGGGACCAGTATAGCAATTCAAATTTGGATTCCCTGCCTGGCAGTGCATAAATGCATGTGTCATTAATCAACTTTCTGGTAAAAGTAGCGGCATCTACAAGGATTTACTTGTTGGAATCAGAGCTTTAAAAGTGAATAAATGTGAGAGATGGCCACAACTCAATAATCTACTAATCCTCTAAAGTGGTAATTCATCATATTCAGAAAAATGATAAATTAAGGGGGTTCCCTGCACCTCTAACAGTGCGTATAGCTGGTTTGTGGTTTTAATCTATTAAAAATAAATTGAGAGAGAGAACAATCCACCAACGTATCAGTTCCAGAAGTGGATTGTGTTGGACTCTAAATATCAATTAATTAAATAATATTATAGGTGCAGTTTGTAAGTACTGTCATCATTTTTATTACAATCAGTAGTCCTTTTTATATTTCTAAGCATTATGATTTCTTTTATTCTCTTGATGTTCACACATTAATGTGACAGGGAGGTGTGTCTCAGAACAGAACATACTCCTACATCATCACTCACTATTTAGTGTATGTCTTTTGGCAAGAAAATGTCTTTTTAGAGATTAAATTTGCAGTTCAATTCGACCTGTCACTTTTTTTCAGCTTAACCTACCCTCGTTATTTTGTACTGATCAATTTTTGCTCCTGAATATTTACACACCTCAGTGAATCATGAGCACAAATATATTATTTTTGTTAATTATTGAAGAACACACATTTATGTGATATGTTTTCCATCCACTTTATAGGAGGATAGAGTTCTTGCCCTAATGCAGTCGTTCCCAAACTTGTTCCACCAGTTGTGCAGGGAAAGCCCCTACCGGTCCGGGCTGGTTTGTTTACCTGCCACGTCCGCAGGTTCGGCCGATTGTGGCTCCCAGTGGCCGCGGTTCACTGCTCCAGGCCAATGGGAGCTGCTGGAAGCAGCGCGGGCTGAGGGACGTACTGGCCACCACTCCAGCAGCTCCCATTGGCCTGGAGCAGCAAACCGCGGCCACTGGGAGCCACGATCGGCCTAACCTGCGGACGGGACAGGTAAACAAACTGGCCCGGCCCGCCAGGGGCTTTCCCTGCACAACTGGTGGAACAAGTCTGGGAACCACTGCCCTGATGGATGGATATCCAACAGTCACTGATATGCAGACAAAAAATGTAGATATATCACTACTAATATTTGTGCTCTCTATGGGTTATATGGGCAAATATAGAGGCCACAGGTCTATCTACAGGGAGATCCTCTTAGGGTATGTCTACACTATGAAATTAGGTCGAATTTATAGAAGTCTTTTTTTAGAAATCGTTTTTATATAGCCGATTGTGTGTGTCCGCACACAAAATGCTCTAAGTGCATTAAGTGCATTAACTCGGCAGACTGCTTCCACAGTACCGAGGCTAGCGTTGACTTCCAGAGTGTTGCACTGTGGGTAGCTATCCCACAGTTCCTGCAGTCTCTGCTGCCCATTGGAATTCTGGGTTGAGATCCCAATGCCTAATGGGGCAAAAGCATTGTCACAAGTGGTTCTGTGTACATGCTGTCAGGCCCACCCTCCCCCCATGAAAGCTATGGCAGAAAATCGTTTTGCACCTTTTTTCCTGGGTTACCTGTGCAGACGCCAAACCACGGCAAGTATGGAGCCTGCTCAGCTCATTGTCACTGTACATTTCCTGGGTGCTGGCAGATGCTCTACTGCATTGCTACGCAGCAGCAGCTCATTGCCTTGTGGCAGCAGATGGTGCATTAGGTCTGATAACATTCATCATCATGTCCTAGGTGCTCTTGGCTGCCTTGGTAAGGTCGGTCAGGAGCACCTGGGAAGACATGGAAGCAGGGACTAAAATAGGAGTGACTCGACGAGGTCATTCTCTTTAGTCTTGCCGGCAGTTGTATTGCACCATCTTCTGGTGAGCAGCCAGGAGATGAGGATGGCTAGTAGTCCTATTGCACCGTCTGCTGCCAGCCAAAGATGTAAAAGATAGATGGAGTGGGATCAAAACAAGAAATAGACCAGATTTGTTTTGTATTCATTTGCTCCCCCCTCCCTCCGTGAAATCAACAGCCAACAATCATTTTGGTGAGGTCTGTCAGGGGCACCTTGAAAAGTTTAATGGAGATTCAGTCCTGCCTGGAATACTGGGGGAAGGGATAGCTCAGTGGGTTGAGCACGCCAATACTCAACCCAGAGTTTTGAGTTCAATCCTTGAGGGGGCCACACTGTGTGACAGTTGTTTTTGTTTCTCCTTGATGTAAAGCCACCCCCTTTGTTGATTTTAATTCCCTGTAAGCCAACCCTGTAAGCCGTGTCATCAGTTGCCCTTCCGTCCGTCAGAGCAATGGCAGACAATCGTTCCGCACCTTTTTTCCATGCAGACGCCATACCACGGCAAGCAAGGAGCCCGCTGAGATCACTTTGGCAATTAGGAGCACATTAAACACCACATGCATTATCCAGCAGTATATGCAGCACCAGAACCTGCCAAAGTGAAACCGGGTGAGTAGGCAACGTCAGCACGGTGATAAGAGTGATGAGGACATGGACACAGACTTCTCTCAAAGCACGGGCCCTGGCAACGTGGGCATCATGGTGCTAATGGGGAAGGTTCATGCTGTGGAACGCTGATTCTGGAACTGGGAAACAAGCACAGAATGGTGGGACTGCATAATGTTGCAGATCTGGGACGATTCCCAGTGGCTGCGAAACTTTCGCATGCGTAAGGGCACTTTCATGGAACTTTGTGACTTACTTTCCCCTGCCCTGAAGCACCAGAATACCAAGATGAGAGCAGCCCTCACAGTTGAGAAGCGAGTCGCAATAGCCCTGTGGAAGCTTGCAACGCCAGACAGCTACCGGTCAATTGGGAATCAATTTGGAGTAGGCAAGTCTACTGTGGGGCTTGCTGTGATGCAAGTAGCCAACGCAATCAAAGATTTGCTGATATCAAAAGTAGTGAATCTGGGAAATGTGCATAGTTGAACAAATACTGCATAGTGCAAATGTCATAGTGGATGGCTTTGCTGCAATGGGATTCCCTAACTGTGGTGGGGCCACAGACAGAACCCATATCCCTACCTTGGCACCAGAGCACCAAGCTGGCGAGTACATAAACCGCAAAGAGTACTTTTCAATAGTGCTGCAAGCACTGGTGGATCACAACAGACGTTTCACCAACATCAGCATGGGATGGCTGGGAAAGGTACACGACGCTCGCATCTTCAGGAACTCTGGTCTGTTTCAAAAGCTTCTTCAGGAAGGGACTTTCTTCTCAGACCAGAAAATAACCACTGGGGATGTTGAAATGCCTATAGTTATCCTTGGGGACCCAGCCTACCCCTTAATGCCATGGATCATGAAGCCATACACAGGCAGCCTGGACAGGAGTCAGGAGCTGTTCAACTACAGGCTGAGCAAGTGCAGAATGGTGGTAGAATGTGCATTTGGATGTTTAAAAGCACGCTGGTGCAGTTTACTGACTCGGTTAGACCTCAGCGAAACCAATATTCTCATTGTTATTACTGCTTGCTGTGCACTCCACAATATCTGTGAGAGCAAGGGGAAGACATTTATGGCAGGGTGGGAGGTTGAGGCAAATTTCTGGCCACTGGTTACACGCAGCCAGACAACAGGGCAGTTAGAAGAGTACAGGAGGGCGCGGTGCACATCAGAGAAACTTTGAAAACCAGTTTCATGACTGGCCAGGCTATGGTGTGAAAGTTCTGTTTGTTTCTCCCTGATGAAACACACACACACCCCGCCCCCGGTTCACTCTACTTCCCTGTAAGCTAACCACCCTCCCCTCCCCCCTTCAGTCACCGCTTGCAGAGGCAATACAGTCATTGTTGCTTCACATTCATGCATTCTTTATCAATTCATCACACAAATAGGGGGGATAACTGCCAAGGTAGCCCGGGAGGGGTGGTGGAGAAGGGAAGCACCGGTTGGGGTGATGGAGGAGGGAAGGACATGGTCCACAGCACTTTAAAACTTACTGAATGCCAGCCTTCTGTTGCTTGGACAATCCTCTGGGGTGGAGTGGCTGGGTGGCTGGAGGCCTCCCCACCATGTTCTTGGGTGTATGGAACTTGGGGAGGAGGGTGGTTGGTTACACTGGCTGTAGCGGCGGTCTGTGCTCCAGCTGCCTTTCCTGAAGCTCAACCATACGCTGGAGCATATTAGTTTGATCCTCCAGAAGCGTCAGCATTGAATCCTGCCTCCTCTCATCATGCTGCCACCACCTATCATCTTCAGCCCACCACTTACTCTCTTCAGCCCGCCACCTCTCCTCGCGTTCATTTTGTTCTTTCCTGCACTCTGACATTGTCTGCCTCCACGCATTCGTCTGAGCTCTGTCAGTGTGGGAGAACAGCATGAGGTCAGAGAACATTTCATCGCGAGTGTGGTTTTTTCGCCTTCTAATCTTTGCTAGCCTCTGGGAAGGAGAAGATCCTGTGATCCTTGAAACACATGCAGCTGGTGGAGGAAAAAAAAAAGGGACAGTGGTATTTAAAAAGACACATTTTATAGAACAATGGGTACACTCTCTTTCATGGTAAACCTTGCTGTTAACATTACATACATAGCACATGTGCTTTCGTTACAAGGTCACATTTTGCTTCCCCCCACTGCGTGGCTAACCCCTCCCCCTTCCCCCTACCACATGGCTAACAGCGGGGAACATTTCTGTTCAGCCACAGGCAAACTGCCCAGCAGGAACGGGCATCTCTGAATGTCCCCTTAAGAAAAGCATCCTATTTCAACCAGGTGACCATGAATGATATCACTCTCCTGAGGATAACACAGAGAGATAAAGAATGGATGTTGTTTAAATGCCAGCAAACATACCCTGCAATGCTTTGTTCTGCAATGATTCCTGGCTACGTGCTACTGGCCTAGTGTGGTAAAGTGTCCTACCATGGTGGACTGAATAAGGCTGCCCTCCCCAGAAACCTTTTGCAAAGGCTTTGGGAGTACATCCAGGAGAGCTGCGAATGCCAGGGCAAATTAATCATTAAACACGCTTGCTTTTAAACCATCTATACTATTTAAAAAGGTACACTCACCAGAGGTCCCTTCTCTGCCTGGCGGGTCCTGGAGGCAGCCTTGGGTGGGTTCGGAGGGTACTGGCTCCAGGTCCAGGGTGAGAAACAGTTCCTGGCTGTCGGGAAAATTGGTTTCTCCGCTTGCTTGCTGTGAGCTATCTACAACCTCATCATCATCATCTTCCTCGTCCCCAAAACCTGCTTCCGTGTTGCCTCCCTCTCCATTGATGGAGTCAAAGCACACGGTTGGGGTAGTGGTGGCTGAACCCCCTAAAATGGCATGCAGCTCATCATAGAAATGGCATGTTTGGGGCTCTGACCCGGAGCGGTCGTTTGCCTCTCTGGTTTTCTGGTAGGCTTGCCTCAGCTCCTTAAATTTCACACGGCACTGCTTTGGGTCCCTGTTATGGCGTCTGTCCTTCATGCCCTGGGAGATTTTGACAAATGTTTTGTCATTTCAAAAACTGGTACGGAGTTCTGATAGCACGGATTCCTCTCCACATACAACGATCAGATCCTGTACCTGCTGTTCAGTCCATGCTGGAGCTCTTTTGTGATTCTGGGACTCCATCATGGTCATCTCTGCTGATGAGCTTTGCACTCACCTGCAGCTTGCCACGCTGGCCAAACAGGAAAATGAGATTCAAAAGTTCGTGAGCCTTTTCCTGTCTATCTGGCCAGTGCATCTGAGTTGAGAGAGCTGTCCAGAGCGGTCACAATGGAGCACTCTGGGATAGCTCCCGGAGGCCAATACCGTCAAATTGCGTCCACAGTATCCCAAATACGACCCGACAAGGCCGATTTCAGAGCTAATCCCCTTGTCGGGGGTGGAGTAAAGAAATCGATTTTAAGAGCCCTTTAAGTAAAAAAAAAAGGGCTTTGTCGTGTGGATGGGTGCAGGGTTAAATCGATTTAACGCTAATAAATTTGACCTCAGCTCCTAGTGTAGAACCCCATGCTGCAGAGGGACAACCCTGCTGCTGAATGACTACTTCCTAGTAACAGTCCCCACACTTCTGGTGAATGAGTGAGCAGGGCTGTGACAGTGAGTGCACAGGGCTCTCTGTGCTGCTGTGGGGTTCGGATATGGGATCCCTGCAGGTGCAAGATGTCGGGGAAGCTGCACTTGCCAAATCATATTGATGGATATTTTCTCATCTATTTTCAGTGTCAGGGGAAACCAGCATTGGCCAATGACTAACACTTTAAATCTAAATCCACCAAGTTTAAGTATAGGTATAGGATTATAAATATAGGATCACCATAAGAAGAATGGCAAATTGCACATTCGAGGGCTCTGAAACAATTCCTTTGGATTTTCCTTCATCTTTGTTCTGATAAGGGTAGGGGACCAGCTGTTCTGATTTTATAGGGACAGTCCCGATATTCGGGGCTTTTTCTTATATAGGTGCCTATTACCCCCCATTCCCTTGTCCTGAATTTTTACACTTGCTATCCGGTCACCCTAGATAAGGGGTTTTCACTCTATCCAAGTTCACTAAAAGCAGGTCCAACTGTACTATAATATATATATATATATATATATATATATATATATATATATATATATATATATTTTGCATCTTTCAGACTCAAAAAGACATTTTACAAAACAATGATGCAAAGCAATAGAAAGCTACTGAATGACCGAAAAGTACCTAACAATTGCTTCTAACTATCTGATCTGGGGAATCAGAGAAAGTCACAATTACATAAATTACATAATTTCTCTGATCTAAATGTGATGCTGCTTTAAAATTTGGATAAAACATAGTGATAATTCTGTTTTATCACAGCTTTAAAGATGTTCTTTGATTTAAAAGAGCAAGAATATTAGACTGATTTTATGCCAAAATACCTATTCTATCCAAAGGGCAACAGCAGTGGGAATATCTACTTTGTTTTGTATTTCTTGACTTGAGGCAGTAGGATGCTTTTGGATCTAAGGCACATAGAGATAGGTTTTTATAAACTGCAAAATGGAAAATATAAATTTTCACCCTAACGTGCCTATGTCCATTTCTCAGAAGAAAATACATATAATTTTACTGTGTTCAAAAGGAAAGGAGAATCTATACTCTAGCTGCTGTTTCCTTTTAGTTTCCAAATAGAAATGTGCCATTTAAGTAATGGAAACTATGAGGCATCACGGTACTTTTCCATCTGTGCCAGCTGGTATCTGTTTCTGGGGGCTGGGGAAAATGTTTCTTTAGTCTAGCATTGCATGCAGCGTTATAAATTGGGAGAAATACAGCCTCATTACAGCAGTGAATGAAAGCATTTACTGTACCTGTGAATGGTGGGTGTTCTCTCACCAACAGAAACAAGAGGCATATATTTCACAGTTGTCTCATCTTCCTTTTCTGAAAGCACTTTCCTGGGAAATTAAAAGTGAAAAGTGATCTACATCAATGCATCTTGTGTATTTAAAATGCAGTATACTCTTGCTGGGACAAATCCTGCATGCCTTACTCATGAGTCATCTGACTTAAATCCATGGACCTGCTTGTGTATGCAAACATTGCAAGATTTATCCTGTTAAATTCTTGTCCACTTACTGTACCATTTTTCTTCTCTAAGAGTTATAAGCGAAGTATCCTGGCTTACAAAATATACACAAGCCCCTTGTTAACAGAGTTGTTCTTTGGGCTCCCTACCTCAGAATCTCATCTTTCATTTAAAGTGGGGAGAGGTGTGGGAAGCAAGTCTGTAGCCCAGTGATTCCCTCACAGTCATCTGTAGATCACTGAAGTTTCACAGAGCAGTTGCTGTGATCCGTGAAGTGCTGGTTGGCCACAGGGTGTTGGCTCCTCCTTGTCGTCTCTAGTTGATAAACTATATTTAAATACTCCCTTAATATTATCTTCCATGTGAACAATTGCTGTGGTAGCCACAGGATGGTATGTGGCTGTACATGGGAGGAGAGGTGATCTGCACAATGACAAATGGGAGGAGAGAGGTGTGCAAGACAGTATCTCTTTTTCTGGTTATGGCATGTATACTCGCTGGTGGGGATGACAAAAATGTTTTGCAGATCTGCCTCCAAAACTATGCTTTCCTCTGTTTGAAAATGTTCATACCTCCGCAGCTGAGCCTTAGCTGACAGCTGCTCACTCTGGGGCTGATTTTGCTACCTTTAGTCATGCTGAGGAGTACTTTACACTGATGTAATCCTGTTGCTTTAAATGGTGCAATTTGCGGAGTAAGGTGCAATTCAATGTAAATGTGACAAAATAGGGACCTTGGGCAGCTGTCAAGGTACAAGTGCACCTTTCACTGCCATGCCAGCTGCTGCGAGAAGTACCTTTCACCAGTTTATGAGTAGTATATGGAAGGAGCTCATTATGTGTGGGAGACTGGTGGATTTTTGTGTGGGGAAGAGTAAGGGACATACGGATTTGGGAGGGGGAGGAGGGAGGAATTTGGAACTGATCGATTTTCTGACAGAGGAAGCCGAGTATAGAATTGGTGGATCTTGAGGGAGCCAAGATGAAAAGCACTATATCCAGCTAAGGTACGAAACTTTTAAAGTAGTTTCTTTTTAAAATTTTGACAGTACATTACAGTTTTAAAGATGATCCACTTTACCTCAGATTTCAAGAGTTAAAATGTCAACAGCAATATGGACTGATGAGACCATTGGCATGCAATTATCAGATGGTAATGGCCTTACTTATCTGTGTTTTAATGGAGAGCAGGCCATATTCCTTGCACCTGTGATATCTTATATGTGGAGGCATTTCCCACAGACACTTCATTTGTTCTTTGCCTATAATAATTCCAACTTTTTGGCATATCTTGCATTAGGTACTGTTTTAACAAGTTGTGTCACCACTGCAACTCTATCAAGACATTTTTGTGTCAGGAATGTACATTTAAGTTCCATTCTCAATATATTTTTAGCACCATTTCCTATAATGCTAGACGTTTTTGTGACAATCAATTTTTGAAGTTTTTATTCTAGTACTTAAGAAATACTACAAAGAACATAGTGTTGCAGATGGCACCCTCAAAAAAAGATGGACAAACTTTAAACTGTGAATTTTTAGATATAACCATAAACTGCATGATCTGCTTTCTGGTTATTATGGTGAATTTATTATTAATGTGAAAAGTTAGTTAAATGTGTTAAGTTCTCAAGTGTGCTGCCTTCCTGTTCAGTATAATTTATGAAAGCTTGTGCAGTGTTCAGATAGTTAGCAAATGAATCTCTTCTTGAGTTAGTAATTTTCCATTAAAAGGACCTCTGCAAGTTTCTGCAATTGATCCAAATTGTAATATTATGCTAGGGTTAGAATTACACAAATACTGTAATATCTGCTATAATCGTAAAAATTAAAATGTCCATGGCCAAATTCATCCCAGCGTAATTCCATTAACTTCAATAGCATTTCACTCAGAAGAAATTTGGACTTAAATCTTCAAACTACTATTCTTTTAGGAGAAGAAAGTTGATTTTTTTTTTTTTTTGTGGCTGGTTTATTTGATGATGATGATGATTTAACGGTAATCCTTATTTATCTGAGTTATAATCAGGTTTCACTTTTTCTCATTTTCATTTTTCAATTGATCATTAGTTTTATCTTCTTTAGAATTGTTTTAGATATGTTATAATTAATTAGGTATAGACATTATTCGTGTTAAAATTAGCTTACAATTATACGGCTGATTTTTACACACATACACCATCTTAGCCAAAATACAAGTAGTCCATTTGAAATTGAATGTTTCTTGAAATCTTGAGGCAAGAAGGAGAAGATATTTGGGAATCCAAAAAATCTAGGTGATTTTACTTCTTGGAAATTTCTTTATTCTTTGGTAAATAAAACCTCAAATTTGGTTTAATCTGTTGATCTTGGTGAGGAGTGGTGTCTTTGTATTTGTAGTGTGAGATAATTATTATAACGGACCCTGAATATATGAAATCACTTCATGAATCTCATGAGAGCTTCTCTGTGAACAATGCATTAGTGTGACAAGGTGGGTGAGGTAATATCTGTTATTGGACCAACTCCTGTTGGTAAGAGAGACAAGCTTTCAAATCACATAGTGCTCTTCTTCAGATGTGAAGATCCCTGTGTGGCTCCAAAACTTGTCTCCCTCAGCAACAGAAGCAACAGAATTAGGTCCAACAAAAGACATTACCCCAAACACCTTGTGTCTTTAGTATCCTGGGACTGCATGGCTACAACTACATTGCATAAAACACAGTGTCATGTTTACGTGAGGTTTCAGAGTAGCAGCCGTGTTAGTCTGTATTCGCAAAAAGAAAAGGAGGACTTGTGGCACCTTAGAGACTAACCCATTTATTTGAACATAAGCTTTTGTGAGCTACAGCTCACTTCATCGGATGCAACTACCTGAGGATCTGCTGTATCAAAATCCTTTTCCGCTGTCTGTCTCTGCTCTAGATCAAACCGTTTCCAAGCACCTTGTGAGTCTCTGTGCATCCTGTAGTTCCACAAGGTGCCCTGTCACTGAGCAATTCTCAAAGATTACATTAATAATTCCAATTCAAGAAGTTACCTAATTGGCCTACTTTCCCCCTTGTTGACACACTGATTATACAGCAGCACTGATATACCATAGCCTGAATCCAGTGTGTTCTTCTGCAAACATTGTACTGTATCTGAAGTTCTGTGGAGTGACTTGTCTTCCCTCTCAAATTCCACAGTAGTCCCAAATAGGTTGTAGGGTATGTCACATGTGCAGAGAGGCATCACAGAAACCAGGGTGCCTTTGAGGAAAAGTACATATAAAAATGACAATAAACAAAGTTAAGAGATAAACTCTGAATGATAAAGCTGTAAGAAACACATTTTAAAATTGTAAAGTGGTCATGATCACCGTGCCTAGCCAAAGAGATGTATCCATTCCTGACTCCTTTTCTTAACAGCAGGTACAGATGAAGTGATGCTGAACACAGTTTCACTCTAAGTCTAGACCAGGGCAATCTTCTGCACCATTTCACAAGCCACAGTCCATCTCTGCTCCACGTACACACTTCCAGATGATTTTTGCATGGGGGTTGTCGAATGCAATAGGCCTTTATTATAATTTCACTCCAAGGACTGCTATGAGTACATTGGGTTGTCTGACATGTCTTAGTGCATAATTATATACCAAAAACTATTCTGTGAATTGTAAAGGGCTATATTTATATCAGCAAAAACATCAACTCTGGCTTTTCTTTTAAGGGGAAAAACCCTTGAAAACAGGACTCACTTTAAGGCTGTTCTTTTTTAATTCAGTGGCAAAATATCTTTTGACTTCAATGAGAAGATGATCAAGCCCATTGTTCTACAAGTGTATATGTTTTATTATGCCAAAACTGCATACAGTATCTTTATATTTAATTGTATTTTAGAGAGCTAGGCTTTCTAGTATCTAGAGCATCATAACACTCTATTTGAGAAGTTGACTAATGTTTGATTTAGAATGAACATCCCAATTAAGCACTCATAACAGTGCTAAAATTCTATATCATTTCGCATGTCTGTTATTTTGTGTTGTGTGTTTCTTCACGTTGCCACTTAGAATTTGTAATGCATTGTATATATCTTGAGGTACGATGTCTATGGATTATTTATATGCATACAGGTATATGAGAGAGTCACCCTGAGCACAATGCAATCTGCAAGTAGATGATAAATGGCATTAATGCCTATGACTACCTCGCACCCATTGCCACAGATATCCTGATACACAATATCTACACTTAATGTACAAATGTATGGATGCAGTAAACTCACTCATCACTGAGTTCCCTAATGGAGCCAATAGTAAATATAGCAAGTGAAGGGGAAGAAAAGTGGAATATAGGGACTGCATCTGCAGGACAGACTGTCAGCCTTCGGCAGTGATAAGTCTGCCAAGAGCTATAGCACAGCTGCTGAGCCACCTGCAATCCCCTCACATTAGCGGGGGAGGGTCAGGAACTAGACATCACTGTGGTGGGGGCCAGCTGAGAGAGATGTACCAATTTGGCACATCTCCCAGAGAGCTTACACTTGTGGGACTCCCTGTAGAGCCCTGGCCATGTATTAAAGCTGACCTGCTCTAGCAAAATCTCTGAGGGAAGGAGCAGTGCTAACTCCTTCCCTCACCCTGGGTGAATGCTTCCATGAGGGCAGCTGCCCTCATTCTCATGGGAGAATGTAATTGGCTTCCCCTGCAGTGGGGTAGGGGTGAGGAATGAATTCTTCCCTAAGTTTTGGAATTGAGCCTTAAGGGAAAAAAATGCTGGATCTTAATCATCTATTACTTGTTTCAGCTAGTGACTAAGTAAAGGGCTTGAGTTCACTGAGGAATTGATATAGGCAGAACGTATTTTACTTGGTTTTACTTTCTGCTACAGCCCCATAGACATCTTATTGTAATGGGGGCCAGAATTCATGCAATGTTGTTCAAGAATATTCATGCAATGTTGTTCAAGAATATTTCAGAGCAAGGCAAACATTGCAATGCAGGTCACTCACTTTCTACACCTTGGCACTGTACTCTGATAACCCTTTTTAAAATAAGGGTTTAAATATGTATTTGGAATTTGAGCAAGATACTGGGTTAACATCCCTGCTTTTGC
This sequence comes from Eretmochelys imbricata, assembly GCF_965152235.1. Lineage (NCBI taxonomy): Eukaryota > Metazoa > Chordata > Testudines > Cheloniidae > Eretmochelys > Eretmochelys imbricata. Next base: position 40,310,069 of record NC_135575.1, on the reverse strand, counting down.
CATGGGAGCATTCGTGACCACAAGTGTTCAAGACCTCTGTTCTACTTCTCATCCAAAAGATGCCTGCAGCAATAAAGTGTGCCAAAGTACTAAACCAATTGGTGGTTTATTGATTCAGAACTGACTCAGAATGGAGAGTGCAATCTCCATAAATACTTCCATCACTGTAGCTGCTGGGTGTCTCTGGGAAGTCTCCCATCCAAATAATGAAGACATCCAACCTTGCTGAGCTTATGAGAACTGACAATATCATGGTGTGAGTCAAGTCTGGCTTCCGGCTCAGTCTTGCTATCTTCTTCATTATTGTTATATATGTGTGTGTGTGTGCTATTTAACTTTCAACCACATTATTCTTGAGGTAGGATCAATAATGGTTTGATTCCATTGAGCAGAACAAAGGTCAACACTTTTGATGTGACTGAGAGAACAGATATATAGCTTTTTTTATTTAGAAGGAAAAAAACGTTTCCTTTCTAAGGGTTTTGTTTTGTTTTGTTTTTTTGGTATTTATAGAAACCTCATGTCCAAGAGATACTGGGATTTTTATTGTGCAAACTTGAGGGAGTTTTGCTTCCCATTCAGTAATACAGAAGTAAAGAAGTGTTTCTTTTTAGGTAACATGGCCAGCAACCTGTGAGTATTAGATCTACAGCTGGCTGGGAAATTTTCAACAAAAATGCCAATTTGTTGAACCCCAAACCTTTCACAGGAAAGAGTTGGTTACAAGAAAGATTTTTCAGGTTCAGGAGAAGGAGAAAAATAGCCCAGAAAAGCCATTAGCTGGTTAGGATACATACCTTGAACATAAGAGAACCAGGTTCAGGTCCTTTCTCTGAATCAGGCAGAGGGTTTACATTTAGATCATGCAAGTTTTTTACTAACAAGGAGTTATAGCAATTCAGTAGCTATCAGTTCAAGCCTGGAAGCATTTCTTTCATAGTAGTTTCTGCTTCTTTATGAGCTCCAGCACTCTGTATTATTAGCCTTAACTGGTGTAGAATCAGATGCATAATTGTGCCCATGATGGTGGGTAGAATGAGGCTAAAGTCAGCTTTCTTTACAGAGTTGTTAATCCACAATCATTGTCATAAGATTGTTGACAAACTGAAATGTGGATACAATGGCCAATTTTGCTGGTAAGATTCCAAAAAAATGAACTAGCATTTAATAAAAAACTCAATTATTGCTGGAAAGTTATAACAAATAAGAGAGCTACATAACATTATAAGAGTGCTCCATGAAACATTCTCAACACTTGAGTTTCCTGAGCTAGCTCTCTTTCGCCATTTTTATGGTAATAAGACTTCACTAAATATTTGTATGTCACACTTGTGTAATGGAGTGCTGGATCAGGCTCCAGGGTTGAAATTCTGGCTGATTGAAGTAAATGGGAATCTTGCCACTGATTTCTGTAGGGCCAGGATTTCAACCCAGCTGTTTATTACTTGAAATCATTGTGCTCAGTATTCTTTTCCCTTCATCCCTCCTCTCCTTTCTTCCTCTTCTTCCCTTTACAGCAGCAACAAAGGGCTCCATTTTTTTTTTTAGTTTAATTGTTTTCCTATCGATTGTGTCCATCTCTTTCCGTAATGTATATACTTATACCAGCCCCAAAGGGTGGAATCCCTACAATCAGTGCAGTTTCCTGAAGTGTTCAAAGTGCAAGGATGAAAGCAGTGTGGTTGTCAGCTTCCCTTGAGATGCAGAATGAGCCACGTGATTCTACTAGCATGGGGATTGACAGCCTTACCTTACTCCCAGTGCACCACCAATCTAATGTGTTTGGGAAAGTTGTTAGGCAAACTTGGTTAGGTTTTTTGCAGCTCTGATTTCCCTATCACCAAGAGTGCTTTTGCTAAGAGAAAGCATTGAATGTTTTCATCCAGTGTACACACCTATGAATATGATTCATTCTGCTCTATTCCTCAGAATAAGTTCTGAAAGTTGTTATCCTTGCTAAAACAATCTTTTTTATTATTATTATTATTTTGCAGCCATGTATTTTCACCCAGCACACACACAGCAAAATTACTTAAAGTGAAATAAACACTTTTTGAAGTGGGAAAAATGCATTTAGTTGTACAGGATGGTTTCTGAGATAAGTTAATTTTATACTTATATTTATGCATTTAAACCAGTAATATTATCTATTTGGTTCAAATATGTGATATACTAAAAACCAGCACATTATTCAAAATAAGCATACACAGTTTGAAAATAATTTCTTTTTCATCAAGTTGTGTCCAATTACTGTGAAGTGAACAATTAAAGCCATGTTCTGTCATCCTGACTTGTTGAGTAATACTTTGCTTGAGAGTGGGAATGGGATTTGTTGTGTGAGTGAAAACATTCTTGAGAGAGGAGGATTTTTCACAGATTAGAATTCAAAATGTTAAACATAAGCATGAGAAACTAACAGGAACATTACAGATACAAGAAAAGCCTAGGAGAGGGAGTAAAAGAAAAGTGTTCATAAGCTGCTTTAGCTGGTGTTTTTACTAGTCAAGGATGAATCATGTTTCATTTTTGTGTAGAGGAGCTGTAAACCTAGTTTAACAATAAAGTCTTTACATGTAGAGGGAGTATGCTAAGTGTGTTTTGGAGACACTGTCAGGGACAAAGCTAGAAGAAGTTCTATGGATTCCTTCCAGATCTAACAACTCTGTAATCCTAATATTGGTCATATTGAGTAAATATATTCTAACCTCAAATTGCCAGGCACTCCTCTTGCACTCCACTGTCCAGTAAAGCTGGCCTCTTGGTATAGTTTTAGAGCAGCAAACCAAATTGTTAACACTTTGGTTCACTCATTTGTTCTTCTTTGGCTCTCGTTTTTGTGAGGAAGCAGGGGATGCTGTAGAAGCACTTCTGCTAGAGCTCCTGACCTTCGCTTGCTGAACTTCCTCTCCATTGCCTGTGATTGGTACAGCAATCTGTCTGTAACATATGGGCAGAGCAGGCAGCAAAGCTTGTATCAGAGGCACTGGAGAACTGGACTTTGGGAAGAGAGGAGAAGTATCCCAGAGATGCTTCTTGTTTCAATCAGGAGGAGAGGGGAAGAAGCCAGACGACACTTCTAATTCTGGGCAAGGAATGGGAAGAGGACGAAGGAGCCCTTTCAGCAGCCAGAGGACGGGAGAGTAGAACAACAAGATTTAGAGGAGAGGGAGCTTACAGAGGGAAATGCCTCACTTCCTGCAGCTTGGAGAGGCAATAGTGCCAACTCAGGATCCATTTCTCCATTGCCATCAATGCAATGAGAGGACTAAAACTGTTTTTCCATTGGTTCAGGGGAGATTGTCACAATATTTAAAAGCAATGATCTGGAAAAGTGTCATAAGCAGAGAAAGTAACAGTTCCCAGAGGAAAAGTCAACATTATGTCCTAGAAAGAAACAAGCTTCAGAAGGGTTTCTGCTTACTGTAGATTCAGCAAAGTAAGGAGGGCAGCAGCCATAGAGGAGCAATTTGGATAACAAATGTATGTAGAGTTGCTGTGTGTAGCTGTAACGAAGAGGAAGATAATGTTGGACTGAGAAGGGCCTCAAGTTGGTGGTCAGTGATTAAAAAGACTGGACTATAGTGCAGAAAGCAATGAGCTTGAACTGTTGGTCAAGAGAGCTGAAACCTTTGTGAAAGCTAGTAAGTCTGACTACTTATATCAACTTATATTAGACTGTTATGGAAACTATCAGAATCTGGCTAAGGCTGAGAGAAAGGGTGCTGTCTTGTGTGTGTGTTGGTTGGGGGTAGAGGATGTGGAGAGAGAAAGTTTAGGATCAGTTAACACAATTTATTGTTTGTGTAAGATTGGAATGTGACTGGCTAGTGGCAGATCTAATAAAATATGTTGACTGAAGACGTATTTTGAAAGCTGTGCAATCAAGCGACTTTCAATCTCTTTAAGTGAATGGCAAACAGATGCAACAGGAAGAAGTAAGTAACTTTAAATCCTTTGAATAGGTGGGAGCAGAATATGAATATAAGGAAAATACAAGTTACTGTACTGTGAGGTTTCAGGTGGTATGAGAACTCTTCTCTACAGATTGAAGAGCTGTATGTAGGCAGTATAAAGGTAGGAATAGGCATGGGATATAGAGGTATTGGTCTCATAATGCCCAGGGAGCTCAGTGTAAATACTGACTGGCGCATAATCTGGGCACTGAAAAAGGACATAGCACTGCTGTTTTGCAATCTGCCAGCTGGAAGCACCAGAATTTATGGAGTGTGATGACAGCTGGGTGTACTAGGAGGGAGCTGGGCATGCAGGCAGCATATACAGCAATTCTTAGATATATAAATATTTTTTATCATAGATGGTGAATTAGTGTAAATAACAATCCCTGTATTACATTCTGAAATATAAACCTGACATCTTATGATCCTAAATCTCCATGCATAATTTTTAATCTATTTTACACTGACATTTCTGTGGCAGAATGCCTTCAAACACTGGCTGCATGCTCATCTGGTTACAGGAGACTTGCACCATGAGAGCCAGAGGAACAGCAGCTATGCCCTCAAAGAGAAATGTGCAAAGCGTATGGCCTGGCAGAATTCCTTTACCTTGAACAGGCAGGGAGCCCATTTGGGGAGGGGAAAGAGTATGTGTGTGTGTGTGGTGCTGGTGGTAGTGGGGCGGGGGGAGGGTATCAGCATCTGGGGTCTTGTAAATGAATGGCAGTACATCTTTCAGCTTAACATTTCCAGCAGCCATTAGGAAGACTCACTCTAATAAAGGTGATCATTCTCGTTAGCAGAACTATTATAAATAAGATCATGCTCTGTGATAGATGAGGCTTAGAGGCATTTAAAGGGCCTGATCCAAAACCTACTGATGTCAATGTTTTTTTTCCATTGATGTCAGTGGGCTTTGGATCAGACTCAAAATCAACCAGATCCAGATTTTCATTTGGTTTTTCTCCTTGCTGCAAAAAAGGATTGTTTTCTTGCTAAAATTTTGGAAGAAAAATTCATTATACATTCCAAAATAAAAAAGGACAGCAATTGTTACATCAAAAAATGAGGGAGTTTAGACCTATGGAAATACAGTAAAGGTTTTTCGTTCGGTAAAAAATAAGCAGACGCTGATGCCTCGATAAATGTAATGCATAGAAGAAAGGGTTGCAGGTATGTAGTAGGTAAAAGAGGTGTTATTCTTGGATTGCACAGTGCCTAGCACAACAAAGTCCTGATCTGTGACTGGGGCTTCTAGGAACTATGAAAATACAAATAGTAATAATTATAATAAATAATAAAAAGTATTAACTCTGATGGCAGATTTTCATTCTAAATAGATAGCATGAGGTCATTGAAGCAACTTGCAAGAATTTCTGTGAATCAGCATAGACTGCAGTTCCTTGACTATATGTAGCACTCCCACACAAATGAGCTTCATCCAAGAAATACAATATATTTGAGGGTGATTTTCTAGGATTTAAGAATTCTAAGTGCAGCTGGTCAGTAGAGACTTCCTCTGTTGGAAAGGAATACCCTGCTGATATCAGTATACCAGATCTACATCCTACATCTCCTCCCCTGCTTGGCATAGAGGCTGTATCAGAGTTAGGCAAGAGACTGGGACTGGATGTAGTGGAGTTCCATCATACAACGGTTATGCTTCCCTGACATCAAGTCCACTAAGGTACTTGCACCAGTGAGACACATTGGAGTTACTGGGAAGCAATTCTAGCTCCCAGCAGTGCTGGGATGGGCCCTGGGAATAAGGGAGAAAGAACTGTGCTGTGCTGAGTGGAACTGAGATAGGACAGAATCATACTGTATATCTGACATTTTAATGCATCATTGAATGATTACATTATAATTTTATGGTCAGTACTGATCCCTACCATGAATGGGACTAAGGTTTTATTTCTGGACTAGGTCTTTGACAGTCTGGGAGTACTAGTTAAAATGATAGTCTTGTAGTTAAGGCACTGGACTAGGACTCAAGGCAGCTAGGTTCAATTTCTGTCTCTGCTACTGATTTCCTGTATGAAAATAGGCAAATCACTTGCATGCTTCATCAACCACATAACTGATTTTTCAGGTTGGAGACAGTAAGTAATCTTTCAGAACGCAGATTTAATTCTTAAAACAGGCAATTTCATTAATAAATTATTACATTCAGTGATAGTAGGTAGGGAGGCAAAAAGGACCAGTGCATCATTTATAACTCAGTATCTTATTGTGGCTATTGTCATGGAAATGTATTGTAAGATGGGTTAAAATAGATGTTTAATTAATACTAGATAAATGATTACAAGTTGCATAAGAGAGAGAAATTAATTCTAATTGATCTGTCTGGACAAACTCTTGGGGAAGTTGTTTATATGCCCAATAACCTGAGCAATATCTAATCTGAGTTTATAGCCACAACTGTCTGACCACTTGTTCTGTTGTGGAGTACCCATTTATAACAAGTGGGATTTTCAGAAGTCCCTACAGCAAGTAGCCACCCAGCTCTCACTGACTTTCAATAAGAATTGGGTACCTAGCATCCTTAATTACTTTTGAAAATCCCACCCAGGCAACCCAACACTTTTCATGGTTACCAAATTGTTGATTTTAATTGTTTGTTTCGTTCCTGGAGAGAACGGTGAGGCAGTACAAATGTTCTTGGAATTGCATAACATTCTCTGAAGGAAAACAAACAAGAAATATTTAAGAGGGGCAGGGCGTGGGAAGGCAAAGCTACGTTTACCATGCTCCAGGACACATACATCAAATCAGTAAAAGAGAGTTCTAAGAACATGGAGCCAGATCTTCAGATATACCTGAGCTCTGCCTGGTACAGTTGAACAGGGGCGAGAAGGTGGCTGTATGTCAACCTTTGTGCTCCTCTGATACCTGAATGTGCCTCAGGGCTCTACATTACACCATCTTGTAACATTTCATTCCCTTACAACAGAGAGTTAGCTGGTCACATGCTGCTGGCTCTCCTCATTGGTTCCAGCTGCATTAAATGACAGCATTAAACAATATTACTTTTTGATGTAGTTTCCCCAGGGAGGGATATAATGTATTCACAAATGGAATGAGAGGTGCTCCAGGAGGCAATCTCTGTATTAAGATTACACACCCTATATATATATATATAGGAGAATTTATTGTTTATATCCATATATTAGTTGTTAATGTATTTTATGTTACACGAGCAAAATTTAATTTAGCCCTCCACTCTGAAGTAGTCCAAGATTATCTGATTTCCTCATTTGCCACAAATCATTCTGAATTCAGAGGCAGTAGCTGCTGTACCATATTTACACCAGGATAGAATCTGTTGCTGTGCCAGTCAGCAGCTCACAACAGGTTTTGTGTACATAGACAGCAACCTCAGAAAGAAGCTGATTGACTTCCTTTATCCCTGAAATTATCCAAAAGTAATACAATCTGGGAACTTCAAATTATTTAGCTGTTTCACAAAGCTAATGAATACATCTTTGCAAAGGATTCTCAATGCAGGAGAGGCTCAGGGCTGGGATAACAGGAATGTAGAAGGTCAGGACTGGTGTATGTTGGTAGTTAGCTCTGTGTTCTGTGCACCTTGCCCTGTGTGCACTATTCATAGCTCTAGTGTCAGTCCTTTGCTTCTATATTTGCTAAAATTCAGCAATAAATGTATTTAAGTGAAGCAGATCTTTGACCCCGACAGCCAGTGCTGCTTCTAGGACAGAAGTTCTTTTGTGGGACAGCCAAGTATTAGTGCACTCCCACTCAGATAAGAGATTTGACAATGCTATATTTTGTCTATTTTATTTGAGCTCCTGATCCACTCTGACAAGATATTCTATATTTCTGTCTTAAAGATCTAAGCGGTTTCACACCAGTGATAACTGACAAATGACAATATTGTTTTTTAGAAAAATAACATCCATAACAGGTTAATCTAATCTTTATCAACTGAACTTGATAGAATGCTCTTGGGGATGCTTAATGGGGATATCCACTGTAAGCACCACTGAGTCAGTGAAAAGCTCGGTTTAAGCTCCCCTTATAACAGATCAGTGTGATACCTGAAAAATATTGGTGGATCAAAGTGAATGGCAAGTTTTTATAGTCAGACTCTTCTTTCAGATTATTGTATCAATATACTTGATTGTATCACAGGATCTTCAAAGATCCCCTCCAGAACAGAAAACAGGCGGTTTTAAAGTTCTTTGCTGCCCCTCCCCCCAATAGACTTGCAGATGTTTAGTGAGTCCATATTTTAAAGTTCCTGTGATATGTGAGAATTTCTCCTGCCAAATCCCTGATTCTTCACCCAGTTCTAGAACTGAACTGGAATCATTTTTTTTTATTATTTTAAGGGTTTGTAATGTTCTGATTTTGTGTTTTCCATTGTCATACGCTTTTGCACTTTTGTCTTGGACAAGGGCCTGAAGTGAAGTTATAGAAGTACCTCAAAAGAGAGTCTGTTGCCATGGCTAGGCTCAGTAGTGGAAATCACATCAGAGACAGTCTTTCAGGCTTTCATCCCCATTTTGTAGATTCTAGAAGTCTGAATATTTCTATATTGCTGTATAGATTCTATTGCCACTCAACCAAGTTAAGCATTTGCTTTAAATGTATCACCTGGTTAAATCCTGAAATACTCAGGTAACTATCTAAGTACTATATCAGTGATACATTTTATTATTAAGTGTATTGAAACAGATATAAATGACACTGCTGTAGATTTATTTTACAAGATAAGAAAGAACATGCTCTTTATAGTAACACCCCCACCTACCAAACCCCAGGGGTCAGTTTAAAAATTATGTGAAGAAAATATTAAGAGTGCCGTTTCATAAATAATATTCAAGAACATGTACAGTAAGAGGCTTGAAATTAATTTTTTTGAATGCAGTGGACCAGAGACTGTTTGAAGAGCTGTATCTTTCTTTTATAACAACACTCATATAATAAATGCTACGAAAGACAAAATGCAATGTATGGATTCATTTTTAGAATTTTAAGGTGCCACTAACAGTGATTATTAATAACAATGAAAAAAAGGAAAGCTGTAACTTGACTTATCTCTATTTAGAAATAAGAAGTGTTGGAAGCTGCAGCAATATTGAGTGAACCTCATTCTACATTCTCATTCTTCCTACAAGCCATTACCCTCTGATCCCACTGAGGGTTACCAAAAGTAACTACACCATTTGCTCAAGAAACTCCCTGAAAAAGCACAAGAACAAATCAGCACAGACACACCCCTGGAACCCTGACCAGGGGTATTCTATCTGCTACCCAAGATCCATAAACCTGGAAATCCTGGATGCCCCATCATCTCAGGCATTGGCACCCTGACAGCAGGATTGCCTGGCTATGTAGACTCCCTCCTCAGGCCCTAAGCTACCAGCACTCCCAGCTATCTTCGAGACACCACTGACTTCCTGAGGAAACTACAATCCATCGGTGATCTTTCTGAAAACGCCATCCTGGCCACTATGGATGTAGAAGCCCTCTACACCAACAGTCCACACAAAGATGGACTACAAGCCATCAGGAACAGTATCCCTGATAATGTTATGGCAAACCTGGTGGCTGAACTTTGTGACTTTGTCCTCACCCATAAATATTTCACATTTGGGGACAATGTATACCTTCAAATTAGCGGCACTGCTATGGGTACCTGCGTGGCCCCACAGTATGCCAACATTTTTATGGCTGACTTAGAACAACGCTTCCTCAGCTCTTGTCCCCTAACGCCCCTACTCTACTTGCGCTACATTGATGACATCTTCATCATCTGGACCCATGGAAAAGAAGGCCTTGAGGAATTCCACCATGATTTCAACAATTTCCATCCCACCATCAACCTCAGCCTGGACCATTCCACACAAGAGATCCACTTCCTGGACACTACGGTGCTAATAAGCGATGGTCACATAAACACCACCCTATACCGGAAACCTACTGACTGCTGTGCCTACCTACATGCCTCCAGCTTTCATCCAGACCACACCACACGATCCATTGTCGACTGCCAAGCTCTACGATACAACCGCATAGGCTCCAACCCCTCAGACAGAGACAAACACCTACATGATCTCTATCAAGCGTTCTTACAACTACAATACCCACCTGCGGAAGTGAAGAAACAGATTGATAGAGCCAGAAGAGTACCCAGAAGTTACCTACTACAGGACAGGCCCAAGAAAGAAAGTAACAGAACGCCTCAGAACGTCACCTTCAGCCCCCAACTAAAACCTCTCCAACGCATCATCAAGGATCTACAACTTATCTTGAAGGACGACCCATCACTCTCACAGATCGTGGGAGACAGGCCAGTCCTTGCTTACAGACAGCCCCCCAACCTGAAGCAAATACTCACCAGCAGCCACACGCCACACAACAAAACCACTAACCCAGGAACCTATCCTTGCAACAAAGCCCGTTGCCAACTGTGTCCACATATCTATTCAGGGGACACCATCATAGGGCCTAATCACATCAGCCATGCTATCAGAGGCTCGTTTACCTGCACCTCTACCAATGTGATATATGCCATCATGTGCCAGCAATGTCCCTCTGTCATGTACATTGGCCAAACTGGACAGTCTCTATGTAAAAGAATCAATGGACACAAATCAGACGTCAAGAATTATAACATTAAAAAACCAGTCAGAGAACACTTCAATCTCTTTGGTCACTCAATTACAAACCTAAAAGTGGCAATTCTTCAACAAAAAACTTCAGAAACAGACTCCAACGACAGACTGCTGAATTGGAATTAATTTGCAAACTGGACACAATTAACTTAGGCTTGAATAAAGACTGGGAGTGGATGGGTCATTACACAAGTAAAACTATTTCCCCATGTTTATTCCCCTCCCCCCCCCCCACCACTGTTCCTCAGACGCTCTTGTCAACTGCTGGAAATGGCCCACCTTGATTATCACTACAAAAGGTTTTTTTTTTTTTTCTCCTGTTGGTAATAGCTCACCTTAAGTGATCACTCTCATTACAGTGTGTATGGTAACACCCATTGTTTCATGTTCTCTGTGTATATAAATCTCCCCACTGTAATTTCCACTGCATGCATCCGATGCAGTGAGCTGTAACTCACGAAAGCTTATGCTCAAATAAATTTGTTAGTCTCTAAGGTGCCACAAGTACTCCTTTTCTATTTACCATTGTGTTATTCCAGTATTGCATTGATTTAAAATGGAATTATAGAAGCATAAACATGGAGTAAAGTACAGGGGAATCAGCCCTTGGATATGCGTTACTCCAGAACAATAAGCACATGACATATGGGTAGTAGGTGTATGTTCTGTAGAAGAAATGGTAAAATTTAAAATAAGAAGCAGCATCTTTGAAATAGTTCCACTAAGTTTAACTTAAAAGATGGGATCCTACAGCAAATGAGCAGATGTCCAGTGAACATAAGAAAGTCAAATGGAGAAAAAAGGTGGCACTCATAAATTTCTCTCCATTAAGATACTAGGATAAAGATACTAAGATACAGCATTAAGATACTGGGATAAAATCTTAGCCCCACCGCAGTCAATGGCAAAACTCTGATTTCAGTGGAGCCAGGATTTAACCTCTATAGCACTATTCACTGGATTCTACTGAAAACATATACGGTGCAGAAAAATGTCTATAATACCTAGAGATGGAACAAAATTAAAATATTTGGAGCAGATCTTCAACTGACAATTTAAACTATCTGATAATCTGCCTCTTAATCTCCCTTAATTTTGGATGTTTGGAGAAACTGGATCCTAACAAACCCTGTTTTTTACAGAACCAAGACCCATCCAAGATAGATGGATTTTGCAAATCCAAAGCATTATCTCTTCAGTCCATTTCTACTAATAGAGGGTAAAATACTCCAGTGAGCTTTTGTTCTCTTACTGGCAGCCAGGGATCTGAAGGCAGTGAGAGGCATTGTGGGTGGATCTCAAAGGCCAATTCCAAAACACTCCTTTTGTAACTATGGAATTCGTGGGACAGCATGCTGTCACTCGTCAAAGGATCGGGGACGGAGCTGATGCAGGGGCCATGTAAGGTGTGTGGAAGATGCAGAGGTATAGGCCAGCCAAGCAAGGTGTGAAGATAGGTCTGGAAGATTTATGATATGCTGGTCCTTCCCTCACCGTTCATCTGCCAAAGCACTCAGGACAGGCACAGAGTTATGGATTTGGCCACATTTTCCTAGTCTCATTTTTAGTCTCTCTAGCCCTCTCTCATGGCTGAGCACTACCCATCCCATGTGCTGTCCATAAGGATTGCATCGGTTGTAGCAGAATGTTCCTTTTTTTTTCTGTTCAGTGATGCTCCAAATCTCATTTTTGGCCAGAACAGTTTTAATGAAAAATATTATGTAGAATAAACATCATGAGTCAGGTTTTTTAAAAATGCAGCTTTCCCTTTGAAACTGTAATGTGCACCCACAATGGAATTGGGGGTGGGGGTGCATCCCTAAATATATAACTGCATATGGAGATCACATAGTAAGAGGTGCAAGCACTCAGATCAACATCCAAAATTCATTTTGTGGCCTTCTACAGGAAGTCTGGGCCTCAGTCCTTCTGAAATGTCACCCCCATATTAATATTTACATAACAATACAGCTATGAAATGGTTTAGATTAAACCAACCCCACCTCTTCTTTTTCTCCCCAGCCTGCACAATAGTATGAGGCATAGAACAGGTCTCATTTCAGCAAGAAAATATGATTTTCTCCCATCACTGGTTTCCCCAGCTGTGAGAAGAATTAAGCAATGAGGTGAAATAATTGTTTAAAATTACTGAAAATGAATCTTGATCACAACCTCAAAGCCGAGAATCCTGATCACTGTATTTGCATTCTCATGAATGTTCATTAACTTATTGTTGTGTACCAGAGTAGGTATTTGTGTATTAACTTTATCAAATTTAAGTGTTTGTGATATCTCAGTGAGCATGAAATGTAGTTACTTGGTTGCACCTGTTCATAATAATTGGATTCAATATTCATGAAAGATTTTTCCAGCAGCCATGTGCATGAGCAGCAATCATTAAGACAGGCTTGCAGGCTCCCAAATGTTGTACTGCAAGTGATCCATAAGCTCCATGAATGCAAGTGTTTATTAAAAACCAGCAGAGACTTTGAAATATATGCACAGGTGATTCTGTTTCACTTGGCCATGGTAATTAATCCCTACTTATTTAGAGATGGGGATTCACCTGTGTGTAACAATTAGGGATGATGTCAGGTGGAATGGAACACTATTTAAAGTAAAAAAAGTTCACATCAGATGCAACAACTGTTACCTGATTTTGAACCAGAAGCAGACTGGGGAGTATAGATTATAAATATTTATTGAAAGGTAAATGTGAAAAAATCCTGCCAAAGATAAAGAATATGACTTGATGCATCCTATAGTAATGAAAGCAAATATTCTGTCTTTTAAGGAAGCATTTATGTGCTCTGAAGATTGTGCTTTTGAAAATGAAAATTACACAAATCCACCAAATGCTTTGTTAGATGGAAAACCATGGGGCCAAACCCAGTACTGTTTGTTTTATTAAAAAAAGCATTTCAGTGGTGGGAAATCTGCCAGAAAAGAGGATTTGGCTGTGAAAAGTGGTCCCATCTTATTTATTCTGAGGAGCCATAGCAGCCTTATGTGCAGGTGGTGCTGACCAGAAATGGGGCCAAGGTAGCTAGGGATATAGTGACTCAGTGTGTCTTCTCAAAATGAACCAAGATGATTTAATCTCAGAATATTATAGGTGGGTGCACAGTGAGATTAGGTCCATATAATATTCATGCTTCCAGTTTGTTCATGTTGATCCTGATAATTATAGAGATGGAAAATAGATGTTGCATTAGTCAATACACCACCGGCCCAGCTTAAAGTCTCTACTCCCAGTTCGCAGTCTCATCAGTTGATGTGTAAAATAGGCTACCTGAAGTATTAGTGCATCAATGGAGTGGCGGTGCTTGACTTCCAGAACACATAAGACACACAGCTATTGTATGGAGGGATCATTCTTCAGTGTGAGACAGCAGTTGTTATACAGCTGTGCAAGGATAGTGTCACTTAACGCCTGATCCAACGCCCGTCCGAGTCAATTGGAGTCTTCCATTGACTTCAGTGGGCGTTGGGTCAAACACTTAGTGGGCTGATTATGCAAGCAAAGGGAAATCATTAAACTGAAAGATACATGCTGGTGCTGCTGGGGTTACCACAGTGGGCAGTTGGCATCCTGAAGTCACAGCTATACTTTATGAGGGGGTCATCTAGGATGTTGCCAGCTGCCTCTAAGAAAAACTTATGACACTATATAATAGTTCTGTAATTGACCTGTGTAAAATATGGAACATACAGTTACCTCAGAGTTCAGAGTGTGCATGTAGATTAGGCAATGAGGCGAGTCAGCCACCTTAAACCATTGCTGCATGAACACAAGCACAAGAAATCATCCTTTTGCTGCCTCCATTCTCTTTCCATCTCACCCCCAACTAACCCAGATCTACACTAACAATGAATTGCTCCAGCATGCAAATTGCTCCAAATAACTACTTGTAACTAAATAACTCAATGTGCTAAGCCAATTCTTAATGAAGTGAATGTTTTGAAGAATTGTATGAACAAATGGGATTTGGATCACCTCTGTTTTAATCCAGTTTAATCTAGTGTCATTCTGCTGAAATCAGTGAAGTTACATCAGCATAAACTGGAGTAATATTGGTGAATCAAGCCCTATGGAATCCAAGAATCGTTAGGCTAGATACTGCACTGCTAAATCCTGTTCTGTCATTTCCAGTTGTACCTAGAGAGTGAAAGTCAGTGTGAGTGGAGGTTTCTCATTTGATCGTATGTTATACCCACATTCACTTTTCACATATGGAAACGGAGTAAGCGGGAAAGAAAAATGGGGCCCATATTTGTTAAAAAATACCCCCAAAGCCACTTGCAGACTCTTAGAATATAAATTTGCAGGGAGGGACTGTGTCCTAGGGATGTTCGCCATCCTTCCATCTTTCTGGAATGGAATGGAGGAGGGTCATCACACCAGTGGTACCATGCAGAGCACCTATGACAGTGGCACTCTGGTCCTGATTGGGGATTTTGGACACTAAAAACCAACGCATATGTAGCTTTTACTTGATAGTGGCACAGAGGTTTGTTCGTTTTGTTTTTGTTGTTTTGTTTTGTTTTTTTACTATTTCCCTGTTTTAATCAATTTGTTCTTGTCAAAAACAAACAATAAAAAATAAACAATCAGAGATGAAGCTCAGGAAAAAACAGATCACACCCATGTTGTTATAATAACTTTAGAAAAACTGTATCTTTGCGTATGTAAAATTGATTTCTCAGGAAATGTCCAACTTCTGCTTTCCACCAAAGGGCTAGATCTTGGGCTGTGCCTGACCTTTTTTTTTTTTTTTGATTTTTTTTTTTATTTTTATTAGTCACGTTTTTGTTTCAACAGCAAAGTTTTTCAAACACATTTATTCTTAAGGAATTCAGTTATGTATAGATCCATCAAGAAAAGGAATCCCATGTTTGAGCAGCTACTAAATATTGATCAAATATTCATTAGCTATAATGTCATATAAATTGTATCACCTTGTTCCCTACGTTGGTCACAGAATTGAAGATCACACTGTTTTAATGCAAAAATCATAAAGTGTATCTGAGTATATGCTGTCATTACCTATTTTACAAAAATACAGTCATTCTTTCTAAGGTTATGGCTATGGGTGGTGGTGGTGGCATATTAGGAACAGTTTTGATGTAGGTTAGGGCAATGGGATAAGACAGAAAATAAGCACAAGATAATACAGTAGAAGATAAAAAAGCTGACAATGCAAGGTTACTTGTGTAACAGAAAGAAAAATGCATATATCAGGCATCATTTCTACTTTATTACTTCATATCAGATGTATCATAAAGATTTCCCTTCACTATTGAATCTAGTTCATATATCCATGATTCAATGACAAATTAAGATTTAGAACTTGACTGTGTCTCATATTTGGGAAACAATGAAACAAAAAATTGTATTTTATGAATGTCCTCCTCTCAGGCTTTGTGGTGTATTGGAAACTGTTTTAAAATGACATGCTATCACTTTAAGTGTGAGGGAGTTCCTGGTCCTGCTTGCAGGCTAGGGGGCTCTGAGGCAAGCCATGTGATCCGGGTCATTCTGAGTCAGTCAGGAAATCATCAGTCTAGAAAAAGCCAGCTTAAAGCAAGGTGTAATGAGTTGTGCCTTGCTTCCTTAGGGAGCAGTCTTTTCTCTCTCTCTCTCTTTGTTTTTGAGTTCTTCTGTATTACTGTTCTGAATTCTAAGAAATAAAGTAATTATATTGCAACATTCCAGAAAGTATTTATGTTGCAACTTATCAGCAAGAGTATTTATCTTTTTTATGTAACGTGTGTTTGCTGTGAACATAACAAGCTTTTACAAAGAAGAGCTGTTTACCGGGGAAGTTCAAGAGTGTTGTCTCTGTATTTTCACACTTGTAAGTTCCCACTTGTGGGATGTGTCATTTTGCACTGCTGAGCTTCAGGAAATTTCTAGACAAGCAACGCACAAGGACCCCTTTGCAGCACTGACTGTTCAGACTCTCCTTTCTGTGGCTACTAGTGGGTGAAGAGATTGTTACTCCTTGGAGAGGTTCCTGTAGGTGTTTCCTGGTTTTTAATCACTCAGACTTTCTTGTTAGCTTGCTAGATGTTGTAGTTTAGACAATATTTAGGCAGTTAGATTAATTTAGGTCAGGGAGTCTCACAAGAAATGTTTTGGTGGCTTCAGAGTGAAATGATGACCTCAGAAATATTGAATTAAATAAAATATACAGTATCTCTTCAACCCAAAGGGCTCACAATGTGTCCACCATCTGGTATAAGGAGAAAATCAGGGGCAGAGCAGACTGTAGCCTTCAAGTCCTTCCCATCTGAAACTGAAAGATCTCAAAATGACCCAGGTATTTGTGTGCAGTTGCTCATTCACTAAAAGGGGGTTATGTAAGGTTTTTCTGTAAGACATTGGATATTGTGTAAACAAGAAAAAATTCTACTTGTCAAAATTAGCAATATATACTCTTCGTGATATTTTCTTTCTTAATCAATGTACAAAACATATTATGCCTTTTGACAGATATTCATTTCAAAAGAAAATGAATACTATTCCATTTCAATGAATGGATTAGCCAGTTAGGAATATTCCAATTATTATGATGTGGAAAGGACCACCGTTTTTAAAAATAAGGATGTATAATGCTGCACCTACATTTTTGCACACAATTACTGCAAGCACTCCTAGGAACTTGGTATTTGGTGCCATCTTCAACTCTTACTGAAGTCAATGGGAATATTCACATTGCCTTCAGTAGCAGTTAGATTATGCCATTAAACACCTAACTAGCCATTTTTGCATGCAAATACTTGACCTAGCTTTGCAACTGAACAATTGCCCATCCAAATATAATAGAAGAGTTGCACTTGCATTTTGTGCTTATGGAACACCTTTAACCTTTTTTAAAATTTGGTGTGGGGGGGGTCCAGTTCCAGCTACTCTGATTTTTTTTTTCATACATGATGTAAAAGAAAAGCAGAGAAATTCAACCGAGAATGATTTAAAAAGAGAGAGAGAGAGAGAAAGATGCCTAGTGTTAGGTACAGAAATCTAGGTAGCTAGATGTATATAGCATTAAGTCTATGTTTAAGCATCTGAATAAGTGGCCTGATTTGCTAAAGATTTGAGCATGCAACTCACATTGAAGTTAATCATGCCACTGTTTAAATGCCTAAATATGGATTTAGGAGACTTAACATCAGAACTCTGTTTTGTCCTAAAGTTGCCTAGTTAAGGGGGTGGGGAAATGTTGACAGTCATTAATATTTTAATGCTGACTATCATTAATCTTAAAATTACACATAATATTGAAAGGCAGTGAACAAACATTTATTTTTTACTTTTCTTTTCACCCTCCTGTTTGTTTGTTTTATATGTTGTACATGTATATTGGTTAGTGGACTTTATAAATCAAAATAAATATTGGACCCTGATGATGCAGCACTGCTTGAAGAGTAGAGGATAAAGACTCATGTTGCTTATTGACTATAGCATAGTACTTGCAAAGTAGCTAGCACACCAGGCCCAGGTTAACACAGCTAATGCCAATCTCTGTCATTAAGTCACAGCTGTCTCTCCAGAGCACCCAGACTCCTCTTCCTAAAGCCTGTCACCACACAGCTGCTGCAGTGTCAGGGGAAGATGTGACCCAAAGAATTTACCATACAAATTTAAGTCAGCACCATTTAGTTTTGGTCATTTGTCAGATGCTTCTTCTGACTGTGGTCAATGGAAGAGAAATGATTCAGCAATGAATGGTTGACAACAATACTGGAGGAGCTTATTGCCATAACTGCAGGTCATATCAACTGTTACTGACAATCATTCTGCTCAAGCCAACCAGCAACCGAATACGATCTTTGGTTTTTAAGCAAGAGCATGCTTTGGTGTAGTTGTTGAAGGTGAGGGTTCTATTCAAATTAACCTCTGATACTTACTCCTTACCAGAAAGGTTCTCAGCAGCTTGCCGTTCTTCACAATACCAGTCTGAATGCGGGTGGGGGGGAGGGGTTCAGGTATTTCTGACAGTGCTCCATGGGGTTCGCACTAGAGGAAGTTTGATGACTGCATAGCCAGAGGGATGAATGGGCCAACTGGGACTTGGCAAGGGGGATGCACATTGTCCCATCTCCAAGCCCTTAGAATATCCCTTGAAATGATAACACAGCCTCAGTTATATTCTATTTTCTGAAGATTCCTCCTCTTCACCAAGAGATGACGGAACAACTTCAATAAAGGCTTCTCCATGTGGATGGATCCCTGCCAGCTGCCGGAAGAAAGATAACATTTTTTGCAGGGGCCAATCTGCAACCCCCTCAACAGAAAGCCATAGGAGGAATTTCTATGAGGGGATCAGAAGACAGGATACTGGGTGAGATGGACCATTGGTCTGACCCAGTATGGCCGTTCTTATGTTCCCCATTTTTTTTATATTTAACAGAGAGAGTGTCTCAGGGACTGTATCTCCTTTCAGTCATGATTATTCAGACAACCTTCTTTTCCAGTGGTAAATGTAAAACATCCCTTGGCAATGAAAAATTAGGAAGGTAATAAATGGTTTTCTTTTCATGACATTTAGTATTCAGAGTTAAGGGAGAGAGACCATCATGTTATCAGCCAGCTTGCAGTGCACCATCAGTGGGCCAAAGACCACATTTGTGAGCCATTTATTAATTCAGAGTTTACTTAAAAAGTGTGGGTTTAGATTTAGAAAGGAAACTGAAATATTTGAAGCTCAAGTTTTATTTGGATCTCACAAAATCTCAGTGGTTGCATTTTGTTTTATTCTCCTGACAGCCCTAGAAGAAGGCAAAAGTTATTCTAAAAAAAAATCTTTATTTTTAGCACATTTCCATTTTGTATACACACAGACATATACAAATAATTAGATTTCTAGTCCAAAATAATGGTTTCAATTAAAGAGGGATTTTTTTCCTGAAATTCAAGTTTTGTGAAATAATTTTTTAAAGTTCTAGACTTTGTGCAAAACACTTAGGATCAAGTTCAGATATAATGTGAAAAGTGCTGTAAATTATCCCCCTATACTCAGATCTCATTGACTGCTTTCGCCGTCATACTGATGTTTAAGTTGTCTACATTGGAGCTGTAAACCTGATGAGGGGCTGTCAAGGTTCCTTCCCCACTCTGAACTCTAGGGTACAGATGTGGGAACCTGCATGAAAACCGCCTAAGCTTATTTTTACCAGCTTAGGTTAAAACTTCCCCAAGGTACAAACTATTTTACCTTTTGCCCTTGGGCTTTTTTGTTGCCACCACCAAGCATCTAACAAATATACATAACAGGGAAAGAGCCCGTTTGGAAACGTCTTTCCCCCCAAAATGGTCCCAAACCGTATACCCCCTTTCCTGGGCAAGGCTTGATAAAAATCCTCACCAATTTGCATTGGTGAACACAGACCCAACTCCTTGGATCTTAAGAACAATGAAAAAAGCAATCAGGTTCTTAAAAGAAGAATTTTAATAGAAGAAAAAGTAAAAGAATCACCTCTGTAAAATCAGGATGGTAAATACCTTACAGGGTATTCAGATTTAAAACATAGAGAATCCCTCTAGGCAAAACCTTAAGTTACAAAAAGACACAAAAACAGGAATATACATTCCATTCAGCACAGTAATTTTTCTCAGCCATTTAAACAAAACAGAATCTAACACATATCTAGCTAGATTACTTACTAAGTTCTAAGACTCCATTCCTTTTCTGTTCCCGGCAAAAGCATCACACAGACAGAGAGAACCTTTGTTTCCCCCTGTCCCCCCTCCAGCTTTGAAAGTATCTTGTCTCCTCATTGGTCATTTTGGTCAGGTGCCAGCAAGGTTATCCTAGCTTCTTAATTCTTTACAGATGAAAGGGTTTTTCCTCTGGCCAGGAGGGATTTTAAAGGTGTTTACCCTTCCCTTTATATTTATGACAGGGGCTAAAAGAACATGTAGATTACATCTATTTGGTCTACCTCTCCTACCTCTCAGGTTTTTTTAGACTGATTTTATGATTTTCTCTTGAGTTTTCCCAATCTGGAGTACAGACACAAGATTAAATCCATTTCCATCCCATCAGCTAATGCTGAAATTCACACACTGATTTCAGGCAGTAAACATTTATATTCTTAGGGGAATGAGATCTGTGGAAATAAGAGCCCTTCTCAAAAGAGTTCCATCTGGATTATTTTAAACATTTTTCTCTAGCATGTTATCTCATACTGAATAGCAGAAGTCTTGTATTTTTCATCTGATTGGAAACAATGTGAATTCAATGTGATTTTGAGGCAATTTGATAGACTAATTATAATATGTCAGCTCAAAATTCTGAAGTAAAATAATCCATTTTATCTCACCGGTTTGCTTAAAGGGGAACATTCAAACTCAGGAAAACTTTAATACCATAATACTGATATACAAACTTACTGGCATTCAAACTTTTCAGAAATCCAGAGTATGAATCCAAGGTATTGGTTATGCCCAATGTAAAGGAAAAAAACAGCTGATAAATTTAAGGGTTAATTGATAGATAGGGCCAAAGTTCTGGTATGGACATGTCAGGTTTTTTTCCTCTGTATTTCTGTACAAAAATAATCATGAAATCCAACAATTTCCTCAGCAGCATGGTGTAATGTGATAAACATCAGAGTATTATTCCATTGAAAAACATTTTCGTAGATTGTACTCCTTTGCCAATTCAGTTTTTACTGAAACTGCAGTTGTCAAACTTTAGTGTGTTACTGATATACCAGATTATTAGAACATGCATGTGTCATGCAGTTTGCCAGAAGCTGGGAAGAGGTGACAGGGGATGTATCACTTGATGATTACCTGTTCTGTTCATTCTGCCCTCTGGGGCATCTGGCATTGGCCGCTGTCAGAAGACAGGATACTGGGCTGATGGACCTTTGGCCTGATCCAGTATGGCCGTTCTTATGTCCATGTGTGCTAGAAGTCTTGACATTTCTCTATGCAGCCAGAATATTCAACAGTTTAAAATTAATACAAAATGTAGGTTACTAGCACTTGACAGACCCTAAAGCTGGGAAAAATGTGGAAAGTGAGGACTATTTAACCCAGATAGAAATTGCCCTAACAGAAAGGCATCTAATTCTGCATGGCTCTGAAAAACAGCGGTTTCAGTGGTGTCATTTACATACCTCCAAGACAGAAGCATAGGAAGTGCCATAGTATATTTCTGCATAGCAGGATGATTTGAGAAGAGAAGAGAGAGCAGAAGAGGAGGGGATGTGGATCAAATCTGTAGTGGAAAGAGTGTGGACTACACAGAGCAGAATAAAGAAGCTACTGCCAAAGACTTGTCTTTGTAACTAAAAGGAAATCTGTACTTCTTCTTTGGAATAAGACAGGAAGGCTTAGTAAAAGGGGATAACTAGTAAAATGGATAGCTAGTAAAAATGGAAGCAAGTAAAAATCAAATGGAATTAAGGAAGACAAGGAATACTGAAGTCTAACAGGACTTGTTCGTAGTGTTTTAGTGTCATCATGTTGGTCCCTGGATATTAGAGAGAAACAAGCTGGATGAGGTAATATCTTTTATTGGACCAACTTCTGTTGGTGAAAGAGGCAAGCTTTCAGGTATGAAGAAGAGCTCTGTCAAAAGCTTGTCTCTTTCACCAGCTGAAGTTGGTCCAATAAAAAAAATATTACCTGACCTGCCTTGTGTCTCTAATAGGAATTATCATTTATTTTCAGGGAGGATGGTTGTTAAGGATATATTCCTGGCTATTGTAGGATTAGACAAAGCCTGTAGAATATCTAGAAACAGACAAAATTTTTGTCTCCATTTCCTAAGCCAGAAAATTTATGGGGAAATTTAAATCTAAATGCTGGGGAGCTCTGAAGGGGAAAGGAATTCTCACCCATACATATTGTATTAGCAGTGGAACATAGTGTCTGGTGTAGTCTCCACAACATTTGTGCCCTTCCTTCCTCTATCTAAAGGAAAAAGGCAAGGAAGATAATGCAGTTGTAGGTCCTCTAGTCTAATTCTACCCTGCCCCAAGTCACCCCCTGAAAAACACTGTGCAGAGTTGCATCAGAAGCCTATGTGGAGCTATGCTGTGAAACTCACAGGGTGTGGATACCTGTGCTTGCTGTTGTCATCCTGCTGCTGCTTCTCCACACTTGCACAAGCTGTAGAACTGCAATGATTCATTTCCGTCAGTGACCTCTGCCTCCACAGAACTGGAAGCAAGCTTTGCCCCATAGGAAACATTACTTCAGGTTGAACGCAATACAATATTGGTGTTCTTTGGGGTTTTGCTGTTTCTAGTATTGAAACTCTTGTATTGCTTTTGCATTTAGATTTGATTTTGGATGTGTGGAATGTGGAGAGGAATTGTATATAATCAAGCCCTCAGAACTATTAATTGTAAGTTTATATCAGTAAGTACGTAGCAAATATGAAATGCAAATATCTGTGGATCAGTGTGCTCACCTCGTCCTCTAAGTGCTTTTTTATTGCATATTTTATACCTTAATATTTATTTAACAGTATTTTGGCATGATAAACCATGGTAGTCATTTGCATTCATAGAATTTTGAATGTGTTACATCTCGTCAGAGTGTCATCTAATTCATCGTCAGCCATTTGGTTTCCAAATACAATATGACCTACCTAACCTAAGCAAGACAAACAGCCCATCTGAAATGTGACATGATGCATTAGTGACTTCCATTACATATATGATAGAAGTACCATATATGCAGAAATTCCATGTTCCAGAAATGACAGTGTATGAAGACAAGCTACTTAACATTTCAGTTGAGTGCTAAAAATATTGTTCATAGACTGAGATTACCTGCAGAAAAAAATGTAAGTGAAAGATTGTAAAATTTGGTTTTGAGAGAATGCCATTAATTAATGCTTAGCGACATCAACACGATATTCAGCTTTATATGTTCTGTTTCTTCCAGGTCATAAATGGCAGCCTTGGATACACTGTGACTTTATTCAGTAAAGTTAATTTTTAGGAACCAAGCCTTCGAGCATCAGCACCAAAGTTGTGTCCATAAAATATTTGTGTGCAATTGTAGATATGAAACATATGATTTTTGGGTGCCCCAGTTTTTTGGCGCCCAGCTTTAGCCACCACCAAGAGGCCTGAATTTCAGTTTATACAGAACATCCAGCCTTTGAAAACCCTGCAAACGTGTCTGAAGCTGGGCACCCAAAAACTGATATCACTTTTGAGAAACAGACAAGATGTGCAATAGGCTCAGCTAAACACTGCAAAAAAACAATAGTTTAGGAATCTTGACTTTTGAGTGTTTGACCTTTCAATCTTAATATTGCATTAGTATAATGTTTGTTTTGGTTTTGCATTTAGCAACTAGAATTTCCTTTTACTTCATCTAAATTATATATGATCTAGTGTCTGAATATGTCAATTCACTCTCTTTCTTTTGTTTTAAATTTTATTTATTGGTTTCCCCTTGTCTAACACAGAAATTGTCCTACTTAAATAAATAAAATTTATTGCCCCAAATAAAAGGAAAAACAAGTGCTAAAGAATAATATTGGAAAGACTTTGAAGTCTTTTGATTCCAGAAATGTTAGTTCATGAGTTATTCTCTCTATCTAAAGCTTGATAAACAACTATGTATGGATATGGGGCCAATCTAGGAGGTGGGGAGTGCTGGCAGATAGAGATGTCACAGCCATGTTCTCTTCCATGGTGCAAGCATCTATGGAGCCCTAAACCACGAGAGAATTCTTCAACAGGGAAGTGATCTGTGTGATCACTGGTGGTGGTAGTGGTGGTGGATGTAGTATAAGCAATTGTGAGTGGAAACGAGGGTGGTCTTTGAAAAGGGCCAGATTCCCAACTCATATGAGTCAGTATATGCTTGATCCATATCTCTTTATTAAGATTTGATCCATACTATTAAAATGTTTGACAACAGGTGAAGTGTAAATGGAAAGAAAGTCCCATCCAAATCATGTCAAACATAAGCTGTTTATGTCTTCACTTTCACGCCCTTCATAGTCAGTTCCCAGCCTCCTTATCTCTCATTTCCTATTGAGCGGTTGATGCTCACCTCAGATTGCCCACTTTACCAGCCTAAGCTGCTCACTCGTTAAATTTTCAAGCATACACCCTTGTACATTCGCCCATTCTTTCCGGCACACTAAGGAGGCACTCCTTGTAAAGTTCCACAAAACTACCATATTATTCACCTTCAAATCCCTTCTTAAAACTCTCCTTTGCAGTGATTCCTACAAAACTGATGACGGTTATTCTGCTGGTACGCTGAGCCTACCGTGCAATATTATCTGATTGGTCACTTATACTCCCCATCTTTCTGTATCCATCTGTTGTCTATTGTTTTAGATTGTAAGCTCTTTGGAGCAGAGATCATCTTTTTGTTCTGTGTTTGTAAAGCGCCTACCATAATGGGAGCCTAGCCCACGAATGGGGCTCCTAGCTGCTACTGTAATACAAGCAACAACAGCTCTTTTTTTTTTCTTTTCTTTTTTACAAATACTATTTTCATGGAGTACTGTGTCAGTCCCTTTCGCCCTGCTTTGATAGTGTAAGTATGATTTAAAAGGAGCTTATGTTTTGTGTTGGACGGCTGCACAGGTTGAATCCCCCCCATGAAGATCACCCTCAAGGTTCAAGTATCCCACACAATCCATGTCCACTGCTTGTGTGAGTTTGGGCACCTCAGCCTGTCCTTTTAATTTTATATTTCTAATATCTGTTTTATTTCTTTATCAAAGCTATATTAATGGTAGAGCCAGCCTTAGCATTTTTGGCTGCACTTCCAAAATAGTATTTTCTCCTGCTGGGACACAATAGGTGTTTTTGAAAATCCCACGCATAATTCTTAGCTGTACAACCTTAGTTACATTACATTTTATGTATGCATTGGCTTGAGAGATTTTTTTTTTCCATTATTGATAATTAATACAGATTTGTATTGAACATTTTGCTCAATTTCTAATTTTAATTTTAACATACAAGTTGTGCGGAAATTATGGGAAGATAGGGTTGGGGGTTGGGTCCGGCCAACACTGACAGTGGGGCTGTAGGGAGCTCCTGGCACTGACATCATGGAGGCTCCCATCACTGCAGAGAGGCCTGGAATACCAGGGTGCAAGGTACAGGGGAGGCTGTGGTCTTGGCCCAACCGAGCAGAGAGCCCCGGCCCTGGGAGAGGGAGGTTTGGGGCTGCAGTGTGATGAGAGAAATTTTGGGCAGGGGGATAAATGAAGATGGGTGGCTGGGGAAGAAGGAGAGGGTGGGGGCCCAGGTAAAGGACATGAACAAACCCCTGGCCACAGAGGAAGGCACCCTGCTGCTGAACTGCTCCTGCCTGGGGACGACCCCCACAGTTGTGGATGGTGATTGAGTGAGCAGAGCTGTGACAGTGGAGCTGGAGAGGGCTTCCTGCCTGGCCTCAGGGCAAGTGACACTGGACCCTTGCAGGCACAAGTTGCAGGGAAGGCCCCAGTCCTGGTGGGGCAGAGGAGAGACTCCCAGCCAAGGTCATGATGAGAAGGACAAGCTACTGTCTGTGGGGAAGGCCACTATGCTGTTTAATGGCTTCATAATCCTGGTGATGAGTGATGCCATGTGGCAGGATTGCAAATGATTCCCTGCATGGCCAGGGGGACGGGACACTAGATCTGTCCAGGAGCTAGGTATGGGGGGCACTGTGCTTGCTGATTTATCAATGGATTTTTTTGTCAGTCTCTGTGCATCAGATAAAATCAATGTTTACCAATGAGTAACTATTTAAATTTAATCCTGCCAAGCCTACCTATATAGCACTGTTATTCAAAAACACTGAATATTGCACTAATATAACCAATTGCATTTAATTGCTACTGAAGCATACTGCTTTATAATGCCGTGTCTTCATATTACTTTAATAAATTACCTGTAATAATAAATACATTGCTACATTTTATAATGTTTTAAAATAGTGAGTGATTTTAAAAGTTTTTCTAATTAGCACACCATTATGCACCATTAGGGCTGGCCTAAGGATTTGGGGGCAAGATGATTCTTTGGGTTACTCCTAAGTACAACCCACTCTTTTACTCCTGGATGAATTCTCTGCCAAAAAAATTAAAAATTCTGCACTAAAATTATAAAATTCTGCGCACAATATTTTAAAATTTTCCATATTTTATTTGTCAAAATAACATAATATAATCAGGCCAGTTTCAATTATTTTGGTAATTTATTTCAAAATGTCTGTCAGCAAGTATGTCTGTAACAATACAGATCCCCCCCCCCCCCCAAAAAAAAAAAAAAAGATTCTGTTCTTTTGGGGTTTTTTGTTTGTTTTTTCACAAATAGATTCCTTACTAGGCATATTAATATTGGACTTTGAGTAATTTATTTAAATTACAATACAGAATACAGAAATGTATTTCCTGCACCTGTCAGAAGCAGTGCAAAGGCTTGGGAGTGTCAGGAGTAATGAAGGCACTGAGGGAGAGGGAAGGAGCCTGGAGTGAACCTGGAAGGTTGTTGGGTATGGGTGAAAGAAGTATGGAACAGTTTTTGTGGGGGGGGAGGGGGGAAGAGGGTGGGGAAGGGATTGTTAGGGCATTGCGGAGCCTCCTCCATGAATATCCTGGCTCATCCCAAGTCTCTCCCATTTAGTCAGGCACATCTGCCCTGTCCCTGCACCCCACATCCTGATGGGTCCCTGAAGCCTCCTCCCCATCCCCATGTGGCCATGCACTCTCACTCCCATTCAGCCCCTGGCTCAATGCTGGCACCCCAATAGCTCCTGAGTCCATGCCCCAGACTGTCTAGTCTGTGACCCCTCAGCAACCCCATGTGCCTCATTCCGTCTGGCTCCATGGGGGAACTCCTGGGGAATTTTGTGCCACTGCACACACACAGAAAATACATTGGCCTGTGACATGCTGCAGTTCCACTTTTTTGCCCCCAAGCAGCCAACGTGGCACCAGAACAGCCTGCCACATTCATGCTGTTGGCTTTTCTGGCACTACAGAGGCCTCTGATGGGTGAAAGGTGGAACTGAAGCACTTCTCTGACACAATCTATTCTCTATGGAAAAAAATAAAATTTTGTGGTGCAGAATTCCCCCAGGAGTAACTCTTTTTACATAAATAGTGTGCATTTGTGGAGGTGGAATTTTGGGCAGGCGGAATCTTTAGGCTGCTCAAGTGCGGTTCAGCTCCTTGTATCTTTCAGGCCTAGCAATTAGTCTTCACTTCACTGGTTTATATCCATTTTCAGTTTTAGGGATATTGTGGAAGAAAGCATTGGGAATTTATATTCTTTTTACGCTGAGATTCTCTTTTATAGTTATATTTTCCCCATGACTGGGGGACGTTGAAAAGGACGATGGGATATCTTCAACCATAGGGTCCCAAAGGCTGTCTCTTATTTAGAAGAATTGTATTGTACATTTACATGGAGGGCATCTCTGTTCCTTTTTTTTCAATAGAGGCTATTTGTGGAGCACATGTGAAAATGGATGAGTATCATTTTCCCTTGCAGTGTGTCAGCTGTATCCTCAAATTGAGTGAGACCAAACATACTACTTTGGTGTAAGTAGATTACCTTTAGCACAGAAACAGTATTATGAAAGCTTCATTACTGAGCTCCCTTGTTCTTAAAAGAGGATCACACAAAGCAGACATTCACACGAAGGACAGAAAAAACACCTACAATAATAGCAAGGCACTTTTTTGCTTCGAGAGAAATGTTTTTAGTTAATTGTGCCAATAAAGGTTTTCATACTTTAGAAGGAAGTTGGCTTTAGGGTATGTGAAATCTCTCACTAATTCTCATGTTAGTCTATCTGTTTTTAGAGATTAGAAGGACTCTGCCAGCAAAAATGAACAAAATATCTCATCCTATTACTGGGTAACGTCTATTGTAGGTATTTTCTTTCCCTTTCGTAGTAAATTTGTCTTCCCACAAATGATACAAAGATTTCCCCCTGCGCCCGCATGTTTATCAGTCTTTTACATGACATCAGTCTGATATCAGTTGACTCTTCCTTTCCCCCCCCTATGATTAGAAGAAAACAAACAAACAAAAAAATCAATGTGGAATTTTCTCCTTTAGGATGCCCTAATACATTATCCTTGGTAGACAAATCCAAATGAAAGTCCAGGGCTCATTTAATTTTTAAAGGATAACGGAAAATGCATGAGTGTCACTTTATATTTGTTGCTCTAACTGGGCTGCTTTTTTATTTTTGCTTATATGCTAATAGAATTAAAAATTAGTAGAAAACTATAATGTGGCTGAAAATTACCCCAAAAGATTCTGACAAGAAACAAAACTGAAACATTGGATGTTCAATTACATAGAATTAGCATAAACATGCACATTTTTCTGTCTGTTTTTTTTTATGTTACTGTCATATTAGTTTTTCTTTGAGGGGAAAAATGCATTCTTTGTTTTGCTTGAAATGCAAATATTTTAAGGGAAAAATAACCACAAGAAAGTTCAGATCACTTGTTCAGGAATAATCTTGTATGTATTTTTTATTTTTGTAGAAGCCATACTAAGTTAGCCAAACCTGTGTTACTCGTCTTGTCATTCAAAGGCTGACTTATCCAAAGCCAGCAGCTGGAACAAACTGTCCTCTATCTCTACCTAAATCCCTGATTCAGCAAGCTACTTAAGCACATGCCTGATTTTAAGCATGAGAGTAGTCCCCCTAAAGTCAATGAGATTTTACGTATTTAGAGTTAGGCATGTGATTAGGTGCCTTGTTCAATCAGGGTCTCAGAGTGTATGTGTGCTTGATTCCCCCCCCCCAAAAAAAAACAGGTCATCCTATAACAGTCCTACAGGCAGTCATGTTATTGCTGTGTTCCCAACAGACACATCTGTTCTGGGACACATTGGTTAATATTAACCAGGCTGATGCATAGCTCACTTTATGTATATATTAACATGTTTTCTGTCCAGAGGAATCTGACCCTTACATAACCTCCTAGGGGCTACAATAAATATGCAGTAAAATTTTATTAAAAATCCAAAGATGACAGGAAGAGGAAGATTCATACTCACTGAAGCTCTTAACTTGTGTTTACTGCCATCTGGTATTGTAATCCCTTGAGGTACTGACCTTCATTGACTCTCTTCGCTCTCCCATCCCATGTCAGTATTTCATGCAACAACCTCTTCTGCCGCCATGCAACCAAATGACCTTATTCCATCCTCCTCTCCCTGTTTTTCCTACAGGAGATTATGCTTGATATAGATCTTCCTTTTAGATAGCACAGTGAGCTCTGAACACTCCGTTAATAGAGAATATAAATAGATTTCCTTTTAAAAATAATCTGTGTTCAAATTCTGTCATGTCTGCCAACTGCTTGATGTGGTCAAGCAGTGGAAATCCAAGGGTGCAGATCCTCAGCTGGTTTAAACTGTTACAGTTCCATGTAACTCCATTGGCTCCATAACAGCCTGCACCAGCCGAGAATGTGCCCTTCTGTACATGCTTCTGACACGTTATCACCGCTGAGATTGAGACAGAAGGTTTCCATAGTCTACAGAAGTAAGATCTCCTACGGGAGACTTCTTCAGGCCAAATTTGTAAAATCTGTGCTACTAAGTTTGTCCAAGCTTCAAGCTGTATCTTTGTATTTCTGATACACAAGCTCTCCCTGTTCTGATTTAAATAAGTTTTTAATTGAAACAAAAGCCACACCTTCCATTCTGCTCAGGTAAGGTGAACAAAAGGTGAACTTCTCTGCTGATGCCTGGAACCCAGACTCTGCAGTATATTATGAAAAGATCGCAATAGGAGGAAAGGGAGGTGATAGTCAAGCATTCATATTTCCACCTCACTGAACAGTACATTAAAAGTAACTGACTTGCTCAACTACCTTGTCCTTTTTAGAAATACTTTGTAGGGAAAAAGTATATCTGACAACAGCCTTCTAAAGGTCACTGTAAACAGAGGAAGTCTGGCACCATTTCTTTCTGCTTCTGCCATTTGGCTTAAATGCTACATTTGTTGCAGTCTCTTCTGCTGAGAATTAAGCATTTGGTCAGTTATAAATCACAGAGTTACCATTCCTTGTATCAGGAACATACTACAAAATGCTATTGTCTGCACTTAACAACAAGATTTAGCTTTCTAAGCAAAAGTATCAGACCTGTAAATGTCCTTCAGGCAAAATCTTGTCAATGCTTTCCATGTATTCACTGACTGTGCAAGCCAGATTGGTGCCCTCCATGCATGTCTACCAAAGACAGCAAACTCCAATCACTACTTAGCATTTCAGGACCCTGGAAAGGAAACTGTTCTCTGGTGATATGGAATTCAGTCTTGGAATCCAATATACTGTCCCTGATATGCTGTAATTTGTTTTTGTTTTTTTCTATATGGTGGAATAACTTTTTCTGTTGCCTAAAAATGTCAACATTGTGGAGTTAGTTGTGAATTTTTAGAGCCACTATTCAGGATGGTAACTAGGGGCATATAGCAAGTAGATAAAGATCCATGTAAACAGAAAATATAGATAGTCTTGCATTCACCCCAACCAGTGGCCTGAGTCTACCTAATTCCTATAGACCCTTGACTCTTTTCACTTAATGGAAGTAAAAACTTAATGTTAGCTCCCTATAATACTGCATGGATATGACCACTGGTGGGAATAATTCCACCATCCCTTCCTTGACATTTTTACTAACCTGTTAACGTCTTCTTCACTGTGGTTATAGGACAAATGCATTTTCAGTTCTAGGTTACTTTTCTACGCCCAACTTCACTGGGCGGGCCTCTGCTGACACTGAATTTAACAAGCAAACAAAACTTCAGAGACAAGCAAGATACTTTAAACATAATGGGCCATATGCCCACTTGGTGCAATTTGGTGTACCACCATTGAAATGTATGGGATGCACAGCCCCTATGAGCTGCATTGACTTACATTACCCTTTTAGTTACATTTGGCAGACTAGTAGCAGATTAAGGGTTAAATCATTGTCACATTTCATTTGAAAAGAATCATCCTGCCTTCTCTTCTTTGATTTCGGGATGTTACACTGAGCTTCAGCCCATCCAATCCACATGCCACTCTTCCTTTCTCGCTGGCAGTTCCTATGGGACCTAACACATTATACTATAAAGGCATGACATTAAAGTGCATTAATGTGATAATTTGTCATGACTCTACCTAGAATTCACCTGCCTCCACCCCCACCCAATAGGTTGTATAATTGTTTATAATTACACTGGGTGAAAGCCTGTCCCTAATGAACTTAACGTCAAAGCTCCCATTAACTTGAATAAAGCCAGAATTTAACCCGCTCAATTTAGCATATTGCTTCACCAGGTAAATCCTTAAGACTCGGATGGAGTTTCACACACCTTGCGACATCGACTACAGGTGAAACTCAGGCACTGAAAACAAGTATGAAATGAAAGTAGAGAAAGATGTGCATGAATTTGTAAAAGGCCAAGCCGCTCTGCTTCAGGGTCAGTACCTCTGGGAGGATTATACAGAGGGCACATTGGGCCGTCTGGTAGCATGGTCATGGCCCCATTTCCTCCCCACCCTACTCCACTCCCTTTTGTGATTGTTTGAACTCTTGTGGGCAGTAGAAGAGAAGAATTAATGTAGCTATAAAGGGGAATCATCAGGACAGTTACTACATGAAGAGCTTACCTGTGTTTAAGCTTCTGGGCATTCCCAGTGTGAAAAAAGGTATGTCCAGAAGACTGAGCAGTCCCCGTATGAGTTAGGTCCTTGTACAGTTACTCAAAGTGGTGTGCATTTGCTCCAAACAGCCTGCCTCCTGTGTGCTTACCAAACATTTATGTAAGGCATCTAGTCAAATTTGTCAACAGCATATTCTTAGTCCTGTCCCTGTCTTTCCTTGTGTCTATATGTAAATAAAATGACGAATACCTAGTAGTTCCATATTTAGAAAAAGGAATGGACAACATCTGAGAATTCAAAAACGTTAATGGTTAAATCTACGTAGCCTTAAATGCTTTTTTATATGAAAGTTTATTCTAGCTTCTATCATTCCTTGTAATCCATGGAGTTGCAGAGTTGGATATTCAGCCATTCAGAAAGACGGTAGTGGGTTATTTTTGAGAGGAAGAATTGTGGTATATGAATCAGAAGTTGAATAAATGAGGTAAACTAAGTATAAAATATTGGCTAGCTTTTTACTCGATGCAGGGGACAGGGGTATCATGAAGGTGGATGTCCCTCAACGATTCTCAGGACCAACACTGGCCCCAACATAAAGTTGAGAGTAGGCAACTTTGTGATGCACAACAAGCATGACCGTGGTGGGGCTGAGATCACCACACCCACAACACCCTTCAAGTCTTACAACTCCCAGTATATCTTCATACCAGAAGGCAAGGGTTGGAAGATCAGGGTCTCAACCCAGGACATCTGCATAAGCAGGGAGCTCCCCTCTGATAAGAGAATTCTCTGCTGGCTAGTTGTGGTCAGTTTCCAGCCCTTTGAACTTCCCAAGTGATGGCAAGAAAGCCAGAAACTAGAGAATCCAGACCTAAAAAGAAAAAGTACATTTACTAATTTCAATCTATAGTTCATATATAGGTGAGTAGAGGAACATCATGATGATGTGTAATGAAGGATACAAATGGGGAAACCAAAACAAACCAGCAAAACATGTCTCCTTTAAGGAGGTCTGAGAGAAGGCGTAGTCTTAATAAAAGTTCTCACAAATATTGCTCTAAGAACTGGGGGAAAAAGGTTTCTTCAAGTTGTCCAAAATTTCAGCGTGTTTTGCTTGGTGTAGTCTGATGGGACTGTCCCTCTGCATCCAGGTCTGAGGGAGGTCACACCTCCTCACAGTTTGGGTCTGCTAGAACCTTCTCCAAGCAAAGGGAAAAGATGGTGGGAGGGGAAATTAGAGGTTCTCAATGGGCCCTGGCCTTCAGGTGGGGCAGGGCCATAAACAGTCTGAGCTCTGGTCTGCATCCCAGCAGAGCAGTAGAAGTTTATTCACCCTGCATTTAAGCAGGGCAGGACATCAAACAGTCAAGGCTCTAACCTGCAGTCACACCAAACCCAGCCTATGAGGCTCAGGTAGGGGTAACTGAGGAGTGCAAGTCTCCTGGCCTAAGGAGGGGGAGTACTGTCATCCCAGGGGCGGGGTTGCAAGGGAGATGTGGGACCACCTATCTCCACTGTGCCCTGGCCCAGGGCCCTAACAGGGGCAGAGTGGTCCACCACTGGGGCAGCAGGGATCTTCCCACAACACGCTGACCTTGATTCAGGCCCACTCTGAACTGTACTGTTGCCTGGTTTCCCTGAGCTGCTTCCTACTCTCCTGCTTGGGTGTACCTGTGTCGATGGGTCATCCTCAGTCTCCCCGGGATACACCTCTGCAACTCAGTGTCAGAGTGTCAGGGCTCTCTTGAAGCCCAGGAGGGTCCCCGGGACATCAACGGTTCTCTTTGGTGTTCCATTTCAGCAGCAGGGAAGAAGCATCTGTCCCCTTCCACTTCCTGTCCCATCCCTCTACTCCACCCACCAGGCAGCTTGCATCTGAAGGAGGCCATGCTTGCTCGCTGCAGTTGGACACCACCCAACAAGAGTAGAACCACATAAGTTCGATCAGAGATAATTTGCTCATTGATAGGGTCACAGAAGTCAAAAAATGGGAAAAATATCTCTAACATCCTTCTTTTTTTTTTAAGCCCTACAAGCTAAGCAATTAAGAGAATAAAACACTAATTTAGTAGCTCTGAGGAGCTGAGGTTTACATTTAATCAAGGTTCTAATTAAAATTAGTTTGGTAACATCACTGCAATCCACTTTAGAGAATATTCCACCTCACAAATTTGCCACATATATTCTGGTGCATGTGACAGTTTCTGTACTGCATAGGCCCAAGTCTCAGCTAATGTGGAAAAAGAATTATCTCTGACCTCAGGAGATGCAAGTTCATGTTGTCATTCAAGTAGCATAGGGAATTTTGTATCTATGGATCAACTAACAGTTTCACATCACAGTGTGTTCCTCATTATTCTCTACCCATTGTTTTGCTGGTAGGTACTATTACATACAGGAGACTGGTTTTAACTTGCAGCACAGTGATTTAAAATTCTGTTTACCTGAGCATTATATATTATAAAAAGTTAAAAGTAGCACATAATTTTACAAATAAAACTATGAACAAATTTAAAAAAAGCAAAGGAAGAACTGCCCTGATCTCAATTCAAATAACAAACCTTGAAGATAGGATTAAGATGTTTTTCTTTGTTAAGCAAAGAAGCCTGATCCTTCATCATGTTCATGAGATTCAGCCTTTAAAGAATAAGATTGGTACCCTGGATCAAAATATAAATATAAAGTATAAAAGTTGATGTAAAGGAGGAGAATCAGAAACTTTATTCCAAAACTTGTCACCTTTCCTTCCAAATTGTCATTAGCAAATGTTAATCACGTTGGCTTGTGTGCTTCAGTCATCTCAGGATTTCAGAAACATTACATCTCTTAAACTCATTTCTAATTTCTTATACCATTCAGAACTTGTTTGTCTTTGTCTGTTTTAATATGGTTTTCTTGCTCTGTCTCTTACCTTGGTAAATCTCTCCCTTCCTGGCTTTAGCAGCACACTGCTTTATTGTCATTGTTGTGGTCAGCTTAGATACTCAAAGGTGTTGGTTTATTTTCTCAAAGATATGGCTGTTTCAAGTCAGATCTTTGACAATAACCAAGGAGATCACAGATCAGCTCAGGAGACGGGGTGGGAGGATGGTGGCCGTTTCATCCCTGTGATCCTGGGCTATCAACTACATCAACTGCCAACAGCCTGAAGAGGCCAGTAAGGTAGCTAGGGATCAAGGGAGCTTTGGAAAGTCTTGCCTCTGTGATCTTTCCCTCTCACAACAGCCCTGCATTGGCAGCAGGGTGTGGGTTGGCATAGCAAATGCTACATTGGCTCTGCATCTCTGGAAGATCCCTCTATGCTGGGGTGATCCTTGTGGCTCAGTAGCTTTAGGGACACAAGCAACAAGCAATGCAGAGCAGAACTGATCTACTCCCAAATACTTTGCAAGTCAAAACTCAACTTCTTGCCCATTGTGGCATGATAGTGTGTTAAATTCTCCCCTACATTTTTTCTTTCCTTTCACTATATTGAAAATAAATATGTAATATGAATACAGTGAGTCTGTATTAATGCAGCCATGTTTCCTTTACTGAACAAAATATCTGAGGGTCATTGACTTTTTTAAAAAAATCTTTAGAATGTCTGTAAATTTGGAGGATGATAGCTGAGAGCAGACAAAATATTCATTACGAACTTTACAATTCCAGTCCATTAAGGAAGAAAGACAGACACCCAGGAAGAGCGATTTGTGGTCTCCCCATCATCTTGCATGCGAGATGTATTTTTGATAGGGTATTTTTGATAGGCTGGTATCATTTGTCCAGCTCAATGTTTTGAACCTCTGTTTTCCTGAAATCAAATCCTTCTATGGACAGAATAATGGTGTCTCCTCCCACTCCCACCTCCTGTGATTACATTGTGATTCAGCAAAGTATTCAGGCACAGGCCTAAATTTGAGTATGTGAGTTATCCAGTTGGCTTCATTGGGACTACACCTCTGCTTCTGCTTATTAATACTTACCTTGCTTTATTAGGGCCTTAGCACTTTCCTCACATAAAGCTAAATAACTCGGTCAGATTGCCTGATCTTGCAGTGTCTTCCCCAGGATCTGACAATCCGACTTCAACAGTCAAAATGGATATTTTAATCCCTTTTGGGATTCCTTTCCCCTGTTTTTTCTATAGACACTGTACAGAATTCACTGCTCATTAGAGAGAAAGAGAGAGACCATAGAATCCATGGAGATTCTTCTGTGGGGCAGGGCCTCCTTCCAAGTGATTGTACATTCTGCCCCTGCAGTAAAGATGTACAGCTCCTTTGTTCCCCTTCTGCTGCAGCCTCAAATCTTAAACATATATAGAACTACTTAGAAGGGATAAGAAAATCAGAATGTTTTTCTCTTTCTATTCATTTGAAAAAGCACAACACAAAACAGTACGTTTTTGATGCTCTGTGTTTATTGCTCATTTTCTGTCAATTATCCGTAACCGTGTGAAACTATTTAAAGTCAATAAAAGGTCAGGACCCTTTTTGCTCTTTTTTATTGGGTTAGAAAAGGCAGTGCTTTCACATAAAATATTTAGGCACCAGATGAGAGCAGACAGAACCAATAAAATCAGAAATAAAGAGGGTGTTTTATTGTGCTCTGGTGGCTGGGTAAATTATGCCTCTGAAGCATGTTTCTCTGTGCACTGGTTTGATGGTAAGTCACCCTCATTGTAATTGGTGCTTAGTGTTTGCTTGGATAGAGCAACATGATGTAATAGCAATAATGGCCTGTTTGAAACTCTTTTGATGGTCACATAAAGACCAGAATTGAGGTCTTTTAATGGACCTGTAATGGCTGAATACAGATTTGCAGCACATGAAAGATGGTCCTTGAAAGCATGAGGTGTGCCTTCAGTAAAGTAAGCCATGTTCCAGTCTTTCCTAAGTGCAAAAGAAAAGGTAAAGAATACTATGCAGAATCATAAATTTTAAGGCCAGAAGGGATCATGAGATTATCTAGTCTGACTTTCTGCATAACACAGGCCAAAGACTTTCATACACTTACCCTGGTAGTAAGCACAATAACTTGTGCCTCAGTAAACCATATCTTCTACAAAAGCATCCAATCATGATTTGAAGATATCATGAGATGGAGAATCCACCATTCCCATTGGTAGTTTATTCCAGTACGTAATCACACTCATCATTAATTAAATCAATAGTAGAAGTTAAGTGCCTAATTCATAAAGTCACTTTAGAAAATCTATCTGCATCTTTATGCACTTAAATATCTTTGAAAATTTGGCCCAGACTGATTTAATTACATACATAGGGTTAATAAGAAAACATGACTAAAAGAACTGAACATGGAAAATTCATGAATGCTAATGGATACGATTCTATTTTCTTGACTCCTGTGAGGTTGTCCTGGAAATGATGGAGGCCAATAATATTCTTGAGTACATAGATAAATGAGAAACTCAAAGGGATTTCTGATATTGACCACAGTGCTGGAAGCCCTAGAATTAAATGGAACATAATAAGCAATGGATGACTCATACACTTTATAAGGATTTTAAAATGAACATTTGGGGTTTGCTGGCAGTAACAAAATAAATGATTCTACTTTAAAGTACAAAATAGTTTATTCCTGGTCACCTGACTAGGAAACGTTTGCTCCAGAATATTTAAGTTGCCTTTAACAGTTTAATTTGGATTTCAGTAATACTGCTGTATTGGAGAAAAAAACAGGAGAGAAGTTAGCCCAGTAAAAATATTCAACATGTAAAGCTGTAATTTTCTCAAACTGAGAGCAACCAGGGATTTGGGTGAAATACATTGAATGGGACAGATCCTCAGCCCTATTTTCACTTACGTCAGTGGAGCTCCACCAGTTTCCACCACCTGAGAATCTGTCCCCATGTATTTAACCAATCTTTATACACACGGCACCCCAACCACAATGCGTGAGGCCTGAAAGAGTCAGAGAAAACTGATTTCCTAGAACAAACCACTCTCAGAGGTTCACCCAATCTCATCCTGGTTAGTGACTTCACCCAGATCCCCCACGGCATTTAGGCACCTAACTCCTATTGAAATCAATAGAAATTTAGGACCTAAATATCTTGGAGTATCTGTACCTTCCTGGAATATCAGGGAGTTCACAGAGCAATGATGCCTATAGAAGGACAGCACAACATGGAATGGAAATAATATTGCAGCATCAGTATGCTATTTTATTAGGAATAATCCATCTGAAAAGAAATTGACTGCACTTTCTGAAGTGCAAGACAGTGTAGTGTGATCAGTATAATAATGGAAGTCTAATTAAACTTACAGTCTAATAAAGTGAGTCTCTTTCTTAAACTGCTGCACTAATTAGAGCTTGACCTATTCAGTAGCAAAAAAATCTATGTTAATGCTGAATTAAGGTTGCTTGGTGGTATATCATCCCTTTGCAGAATGGTGAGCTAAGTAAAACTCAAATTTCTAAAAACCAGGATATGCAGAGTTAAGATTGCCCATGCAACCTTAACTCCGCCCTCTTCCAGCAATGACCCAATATGCCCCATTAACAGACATACTTTTACTCTGCCAACCTCACACTTGCTGAAATGTACAAGCTTATAATCTCCTTTTACAGCCCATTCACTCTCACCCACAGGATTCCAACTAACACTATTAAAGGACAAAAGGGAAAACAAAAAAGAGTCATGCCACCTCCCCTCTGTTGTCATGGAGGTGGCAGTAGCCAATGGTAATTATTTGTATACACTCTAGGTGCAAGTCAGTGTGGCACTTCCAGAATTGGGACTGAAGGATAGTTGAGGTACAGGGCAGATGAAGTGCACTGGCAGAGAGGGGTCCAAGCAGGTTGGCATGCGGGAGGATTGGGGTGCATTGGCAAAACTTTGGAGTGCAGGAGGATGATAGGGTTGGTAAATCTTCTCGGATTGAGACTATTTTAACCCATAGCATATCAATAGCTTGATTTTTTTTTAGCTCTGGGGAAAAACAAAACAAAACTAGCAACTTTTTAAAATGACTATTTCAGGGCTTCTATCTCTGGAAACCTGGGATCAAATAACTTAGACTTGGATCAGTAATCCCACCCTGCACTGTCCTTAGGTGCCCCGTCCTGAGGCACACCATATTTCAAAGAAAACTAACTATGTCTGTTGATTTTTAGATGACTTAGAAAGGTTAACTATTAAACTGATGTCCTAATGCAGACTTAACTATAGTGTTGCTCCAATGCCACCATAGTATAAATGGCACTTGTTAGACAGCTGCATAAAAGGGGACTTTCAAGAATATCAATGGTGTGGGCAGGGTGGTTAAATGTATGGATTCATCCATGGTGCCAGAAAGCGATGGTGTTTCAAATAACTTGAATTAATAAAGTCTTATCTACATACCTGTGATGAAATTGTTGCCTTCCCTTGAAGCCAATGTCAAAACTCTCATTGGCTTGAATAAAGCCAAGATTTCATCCCTAGCTTCCCAAACTCCTCCATCTCAGACTTTCTAGGACACGTTGAATGGGAAGGGAGAAATAAAAGGAAGGTGACATCTCTAAATCAATGTCTGAGATGGCATCCTCCAAAGTTTAATGGGAAGGGAAGGGAATGAGAAGGGAAGCTGCAGTTCTAGGCTCCAGAAAGACCTGTTGGCTATATCAAGCTCTGCTTACCAGTGTGAATGCTACTAGTTTTTCTTCACTCTTCCTGTATAGGGGAGCAGAAATGGAATTTTACTACATAAAAGACTTCTAGCTTTCACCTGAGAATCTTTAAAGGGTCAGGCAGTAACGCAAAAATTAGGAGAAAATTATTTCACAAATAATACAGAATTGTCTGTCTTAAGAATTGCCTTTGATTTTAATATTGTAGATGCATGGAAGAGACTATGTAACAGGATTTAATAACTCATAGGTTTCTAAATATTATAACTAACCATACAAATGTGAGGTCTCAAATCTTTATTCTATGAATTCTCAATGTGGTTTAAGACTTGAACATGGCTTTGTTCCACAAGCCTCAGAACTGATCCATCAGGCTAGAAGATTCCCCTTGAGGAATTGGTGGAAGGGGGCAACTTGTCAAAATCTGCAGAATAAACTGTTTCCCAATAGGAGCACAGTTAATTCACCCATGGATACACAACTTTCTCTCCTCTGCCACCCAGGTGGATTTGAAACAAGTCGGCAGGAATTAAAGGTGATTCAATTAGCAGTCACAAGTGGATTTCTATAGGAAATCTGCCTGGTCCCAAGTAGAGCATTCCACAGACTTCAGCCATTTCCTCACTCTTCCCAGCTCTGATCTATGGAACCCAGACCTCAGAGGCTTCAATAAGAGATGGGGAACAGGAGAGAGAATCAAGTGGATTGGCTTCTCTGTCCATATTTGACAGCTCTTCAGGTGTACTTTATCTTATCTACATTTACTGTAGTAGAGGATAGCGTGTGGCCATCTGTTAACAAGAGATTTTCCAACGAGTGTCAAATGGCATACTCCAGTAATCACTTTGATGGATGTAATGTGAGAAAATGACACAGGTATGGGATCGGTGTGTTTAAAATAACCTCAGAACTGAACTTTCAGAAAAAAAATGTTTCCCTGAGAATCTTTCTTCTTGATTTTAAAAACGAAACAGAACAAAAATAATTATTAGATTATTTCCTAATGATATATACATTCTCACTAGACATCTAAAGCCAGAAGAAGAGAAATCAAGCACTAGTAGAAAGGCAAAGTGGCTGATGCAGGCAAATGCTCCAGGTATAGGTTTCCACAGTACACCATGAATTTGTGAAGGTCAAGAAAAGTGTGAAGACCACATTCTATTATGTTCTGAAAGTACTGAACACAACCTATAACCCTGTGTGGCTTATGAGACTTGTGTATCCTCAAATCAGCCATAATTACAAACTGTGTGGAAGCTGATGTAATGCTTTTATCTTTGTCTGTTCCCCAATTGAAAAAACAAAACAAAACACTTGTTTCAGAACAAAACTGATAGTTAGGCAGTGTGTGCACCCAAGAACATATCTAGTACCTTAGTGTGCTTTGGGATTACAGTCTACAATTAAAAAATGGTGGGCTGTCCAGAGGGATGTCAGATATATTGTTAATATGAAAACAGTATCCCAGAAACATAATAAAGATGATAGATGTATGGATTTAAAGTATCAGCTCTTCCTTGATATAACAACTCAACTGATAAATTATCAGAATGGATCTCCTCATTTCTAAGACAGACACTGAGGTTTTCTATGGTTCATTTAATACATTATTTTTCTCAAAGTGACATATTTCAACATTTTTGGTTAATAGAAATAGAAACTGTTCAGATTGTTCTCCTTTCCTTTCAAAGGCAGATACACACATTGAAAAGGACTCTGAAAACAAATCAGAGAAAAAAAAAAGATAATCATGGGGACTTATGCTTTCAGATTCTGTCCATAAGTATGCTATCTGGCCTGATCCACTCCTCAGTGGAAAGTCTCCCAATATTTTCAGTTGCTTTAGATCAGTCAAGAGTGTTTTAGTAAAACACTTTTTTATTTATGTATGCAATATCTAGACCATCTCAGCAAATAAATGTTGATATTTGGAGAGAGAGAGAGAGAGAGAGAGACTGGGATAGTAATATACACGAGTGTACATTTATATATGCACACATATATAAAACAAATTCTGGAACAGTGTGGAGAAAAAGGAAACACCAAGAAATGGAATTTTATTCCTTTTAACACACAAGTGAATAATTCTTAAATTTAGTTATATTGTGACACTTCAAAATTATATTAAATGGAGAGACCTTCTGTTTGAGTGTCAAAAAGAGGGCTACAAATATGAAGTTGCAGAAGGGATGCATTTTCCATGGTGCATTTTTCTGTATCAATGTGACACATATTTGAAGATTCAGAAAATTCCATCTAGATTCCCTCCCTTTGCTGCAAAAACAAACAAAATCAAATACTGACAAAGGTACGTGTTACATCTCTGCAAATAACTGGCTGCTGGGGTTGTCACTGGAAGTGGTGGTGAGGGGAATCAGGAAATGATTCAGGGTGAACAAAAGCAACTTTTTGAATTTTCAGCAAAATGAAAAATTTGGAAAAATTGTTATGGGTCTTTTGTGACCTGAACTGAAATATTTCCTTTTAGGTATTTTAAATCTGTGGTTTAAAAAAATAAAATAAAGTAAACTGAGGTCTAGATTCATAAAATGGAGGTGGTGGTTATTAAACTCAATAGCCCCATGGTCAAAACATTCAGCTGTGATTTGAGAGACCAGGTGAAAATCTCTGCTTGAAATAGCTGAATAGCCACTGGGGCAGAGAAAATGATTCTATTGCCTGGTGTTGAGTACTCCGCTGGGAGTAGTGACACCCTGAGTTCAAGTCCCGGCTTCAGAACAGGGATGTGAAACAGGATCTTCCACAACCCATGTGAGTGGACCAGCCACTAGCCTATTTCATAAAAGGAGGCGTGGCATGGTATCCTCAGTTTTGTGATTTGCCCTTATGAATCTAGCCTGAAAAATCAGTGTTTTATTTCGTCTTTTTAATCAAAATGATTTGCCAAAATCAACACTAATTCTCAAAATGTTTGTCATCCAAAACGTGCATTTTCTACCGGAGGAAAGTTTTGGCCAAATTTTTTTGTGCAGCTGTAATTATAACACAGATTTTTCATTTTGGAAATACTGTTACTGTGATGAGGTATACCAGGCTCAGAGCCCCCCTACTGGAGGCCTCAGGGCCCTGCCACACCTGTCCCAGAAAAAGAATAGGAGGATTCCTCTAAAAGCTGCATAGACAGACTTCATGCAATGCGGCCAATCTGGGGGTGGAGGGCTAAAGGGGGCTAGCCAATCATGGGATCAGGAAATGATTCAGGGTGAACAAAAGCAACTTTTGCAGGGTAGTATAAAAGGAGCTGCAGTGCACTCTGGAGCTTGTTGCTGCTTGCAGCCTGAGGAGTGAAAGTGGTGGTCCTAGTGGCCTGAATCATCACTGCAGCACCATGGACAGCTCAGTGCTGGCATGGACTGGGGAGCAAGAAAATGCTCCTGGCTGGCTGCTGGGCCTGAACATAGAAGAGCCTGAGGTAAAGGAGAAACATTGATGAAGGCTGGGACCTCAGGGAAGCAGCCCAGGGAACTGAAAACAGTTTAGTTAAGGGACATGGTGGCATGTGACTGCTATTCTTAGGATCACTGGGCTGGGATCCAGAATAGTTGGAGGGCTTGGGTCTCCCCCAACTCTCGAATAAGCCATCAGGGAAATGGTCTATAATTGGCAGTGATAAACCCCCAAAAGGGGATCTTAACTGTTAAGAGGCCCAGCTGGGGCCAGAACAAACCTGTGTGGGTTAAGAGTCTGCAGGGAGGAAGTCCTGGGGGCACAGCCCCTTACCAGGACCAGTGACACTTAAAGACTTTGGACTAATACCCCAAAAGGGGTCTGTTTGAGTTGTGTTCCATACAGACTGTGTGACTTGGCCGGAGGGATGAGTCACTAGCAATGACCAAAGACATTGCCACAGGGGGTCACCACAGACTGAAAGAAGTGCGCAGACAAACCCAAACAAGGGGCACTCGTGAGACATCTGTGCCACCCTGCTATAGTGACCACTATTTCAGTCATGTCTATGAGGAGATCTGCTTATATTTGATACACTAGTTACTTTTTGGAAAACAAACTTTTTGACATGTTTCATTCATAGCCTCATTCTGAATTTTTACCTTACCTTATGATGCAGAAACATACTGAATTATGAATAATAAATTGACTACAAAATCAGTTATTTTATAGCTCTTATGAAGAGCCAGTAAAACTTTCCAACAGAACTCAAATTTTCAATCACTAAAACCCACTGAAGTTTATGGCTGTTGGTATTTAATCTACATGATTTGCTTTAGTGTTCAATCTTTGGCTTCTGCACACCAGAAAAACAGCTTGTAAATACATATCTTTATCCTTAAGATGAATGGAAACAGATAAATCATAATTGACCACCATGAAAGTGTTGTCAAAATTTATGTGATGTTAGCTCTGTAGCCCTAAGAAATACTCAACAAAACAGTATGGTAGCTGTACACAATATGCAATTATGATATTGACAAAGGTTAAGCATAAACTTTCTCCTGAAATCTAAGCTGAGGAGAGTTCAGGTTGGGATCCCAAAGATCCAAACTTGTTGCTGGTTCAGCAACATTGACTGCACTTACATTAGAGATTATAATATAAATGACTATCCTGTTTGCTACCACATGTGAGAACAAAACTCAAATGATTAAAGTTCTGATATGTAGACTGATAACTTGATTTGCTTGGGCAGTTCTCCTATAATAGCATTGCATAAAAGGGAACTGTCTGACAAGCTATTGTAATGTGTTTTCATAACTTACCAAAAAGTAGAGATGACTTCACATGTGAACATTTTAGAAAGGAGGGATCTGTTGTCAGATAATAGTCTTGAGTAACTGAGTCAAATCTATATTTTTTCCTGGGTTGCAGTTAATCACTTTATTCATTGTTTTGGGATCCAGCCATGAAATATTCATATTCTAGCAGCTAAGTTAATAGACTGCACATTAGCAGCACTTCAGAGACCTGCTGGGATATACAAAGATCCACTGTACCTTGACAAGAGCTGA
Organism: Eretmochelys imbricata; assembly: GCF_965152235.1. NCBI lineage: Eukaryota > Metazoa > Chordata > Testudines > Cheloniidae > Eretmochelys > Eretmochelys imbricata. Next base: position 40,265,247 of record NC_135575.1, on the reverse strand, counting down.
CCCATTTGACATTGCATAGGACTAGGGGCTATATCAAATACTAAATGCATTAAACAGACAATTTACAAAGGAATAACTTAACACAGAACTATTAGTGCCATGTCTTACCTGGAATGTTGTATTTTATGGTTGAACAAAAACACAAGTCACGCTATTAACTAGGTAGTTCCCCATAACATCTAATGATATAAATTTAAGAAGCTTATATTTTCTTGTTCTTCTCCTTTCCTTTAACATCAAAGAATAATGCAAAGCTCGCTGTGTAACTGTTTAAATTCCACATTTAAAAGAGGAAGAATGTAAAACATTGTTTTTGCTTATGTATTAGGCAGGTCTGGTAGTAACACCTAGTAATAAGGTTGACTGACACTTCCCAGCATAAGACCCTGTTTTCAGTTGCTTAAACTTTGTCAAACTTTAACCATTTGAATGGAGATTTTTGGGAAAGTTCAGCCAAAATGGTTCAGACATTTCAGAGAATGGAGCTAGTGAAAAATGCATTGTTTTTGCCCATGTGTTGTTGTTTTTTTAATTGACAACCTTCTTCAAAAAAGCTTTAGCTTTCTGTGCTTTGGAGAAGGGACTTGAAATTGCTAGGGGGTAACCTTTGTATTATGGATGTGCCTTTTTCCTGTGAAAATCCACCCAGACTCAGCCAAATTGCTAGTTTTTGAGAAGCTGCAGTTTGCACTTGCTTAGCAGAGAGTTCTTAATTTTTTTAGCAGTTAAATTCCTCACAGTTTTGTCCATATCAGGCATGCTGCAGCCCGTGTCTGAGCAGAACTTTCTCTGGAATTGCAGCTTTGGGCTGCTGTAACTTGTACTGGGCCAGAATCCAGGCACCAGAACTGAGATATGGAAGCCTGTCTGTCATCTGCTCTCAATGACTTCCCCTTCACAGCCCAGGCAGCCTAAAGGAGGAAACTGCCTGATTCAAATGCAGTTGGGACAAGGACTATAGTGGAGAGAAGGGACAATAGATTGGGAAAAGGAGTTTGGGGGCAAGAGAGAAAACTGGGACTGGAGGCCTGCATGAGGGGAGAGTGGACTAAGAGTTGAAGGCAACTGGCTGGGCAAGGAGGCTGTGACTGGGAGCCAGGGAGGAAAACAGAGGTAGGAGTCATGGGATTGGACTTGGAGTTGGTAGATATGAGAGGTTGGATGAGGAGCTATGGGATGGCTGAATGGAAGCGTGAGGAGGGGAGACATAACTGATGAGGAGCCAGAATGGTGGTGGGATTATAGGATTGTCTGGGGTCAGGGACAAGAAGCTGGGGCAAGTAAAGGACATGGAGATGAGGGTGCAGGATAGAAATCAAATGTTGAACTAGGAATGGCTCAGGGGGGACAGGGGGAGGTGGCTAGAGGAAGAGACTAGTACTTGCTGGGTAAGGAGATTGGCATTGGGTTGAGAAGACTGAGGAGTGGAAACTGCGGCTGGCTAGGTGAGAACGTTGGTCTTGGGTTGAAGAGACATGACTGGGACAAGAACAGGTTGAAGGGAATGGGTTAGAAGGGTCGAGGCTTGGGGGGTGGGTAGATGGGCAGACTTCTGCCCACTAGAGAAGCCTGGAATAAAACCTTAAATTATGGATTTTTACTATTCCTCTAATATCAGCAAATATCTGTGAAACCGACTAGTCAAGTGTCCCATCTCCCTCTAGTAGTGGTCTGTATAGGGGATGACAACATATTACTGCTATCAGTTATTCCATTAACTCAAGAGGCAGAGGTCTATGCAATGGATCTAAAGATTCCAACCGAGCAGATGACCCATGTGGAAGTCAATGCAATTCCACATGATGGAATTTCTGTTTATTCAGTTTGTATTCTTTAATTAAAAAAAAGGAATTGTGCACACATTAAAAGAACATTTACATTGCAAAGTGAAGCACTCAGATGTTAGAAAATGCTGGAATTTGAGCCCCCTTTTGATGCAGTCTTTAATTACATGACCACATAATATTTTTTCCCACAGGTCCCCTGCCTCATTTGGTGCACAGGATGGATTTGATCTAGGAATTAATCAGGGCTGTGTAGTAAAGGAGGCTGTTGTTTGTATGACTCCTGCATCATTTGGTGCAGAAGTTGGAAGATGTGTATTGAGGGAGGGAGGGGATTGCTGAAAGAGAGAGGATTGTTAAGGCTCTGGAATGCTGCTCTAGAAAATAGGATTCTATTCCTGCCTCTGCTACAGAGCTCCTACGTGATGCTGGACAAGTGACAAAATCAGACTTTTCAAAGGTGGTCACTAACTGATATTTTCTGGGTGCTTGACTTAAACTGTGATCTGATTTGGAGAAGCATGGAACACTCACTGCTGCACCTAAAATCAATAGGAGCTGTGCTTTGAACACGTGAAGTGCTATATTATGTTAAGTATTCAGAAAAATCATGCCAGCAGTATCTCAGATTGAACACTCAAAATTAATGGATACTCTTCAATCTTAATCTCTTTAAGTGTCTATGCCCCATCTGTAAAATGGGGATAATATCCTTTCATCTCATGTATGTTGTGAAAATAAATTCATTAATGGTTAAAGCACTCTAATACTACGGGCATAAGCGCCATAGATACGTTCATGAAGAAATTAATAATTCTGTCTTCAGAACATGCTATAAATAGTGTACAGTAAATAAGACATGGGGCTACCTGTTAAACAATGAAGAGAAAACAAAATATTGAATAGATGGTCATTACGTGATTACTGTCCATTCTGTGCACAGGTCCTATGGGGGAAGTGTATAATCATATAATATATGCATCATGCATATGAGCCAGGTGACAAATTCAGGTTGCACAGGCAGTCTTAACTCTGGCATTCTTTAACTGCTGAGTTTGACTTTGCAACCTTGATGCTCCTTTAAACATCATTTTTGTGTAATATGAATTTTCATCTTTGTTGCAGTAGTATAAATGTATGAGTGATAGGTAAGGACAGCTAAACCAAAAAAAAAAAAAAATCTGAGTGAAGATCCACCCACCCATAATATAAAAAGGAGGAAACCATGCTAGTCTGTGTGGAGTCACAGCGTGTGCAAAAATTAAGACATATGTTCAGTAGGCTAGTCATCAGTTTCAGAATGTTCCAGAAGAGTTTAGAAGAGAACTAATTACTTTCTACAAATACAACTGTTAGGACTATGAGACAGTAAAGATTGTTTCATTGGGGAAATGTCACTTGCATCACTACCAACTCATGTCTCTGTAGTATTTTAGCTTCTCCGCTGTGATGGACACAGACCTTTGAGACACCTTAACGGGAGAGGAGACTCCCAGAAACTCCATTTTTCAGCACCTCTCTACAGTTTTGAGGAATTCTCATCTCCTTTAGATAAGCATGTGTGAAGTTACCCAATGCAACAGTTGTCTCAAACAAGATATACTAAAAACAGAGTAGTTAAAAACAAAAAAATCCAGAAATGGTTTGCATAGCATATCTTGTCTGAATATTTAAGAAAGCCTACAGTTCCCTGTAGATTAGTTACAGAGGAAAAGCAACTAAAACCTTACATTTCTACAAATAAAGTTGTTCTCTGGTAATTCCATTGTCAGACTGACAGCCTCTTCCTGCTCACCAGAGAAAAGTCCCTATCCCTCACCTGACCTACTTATCAAATCCTAGGGGTTAAAATGTAGCATACCAAGGTGTGGTACACCAACATGTCTGCAATGGAGTATTTGTTCAGGAGTGTCATCTGGTGCAATTATTACAGCTTTTGTCCTCCACCCCAGGACTATTTCCCCCCATACCTCTGGGAGGTCCCCCTACTATATTCACACCCAACATTTCACAGGCTATTTTGATCACTACCTTGCTAGATGCTATTCACCATTTGAGCTGATTGACTTTTGATTTGATGGCCATTACTATTGGTTATAGGAGTTAGATCTAGAGCTTACTGGGAATTTTTCAGTGAACCATTTTTCCCATTAAAAAAAGTCAATTCATCAGAAGTGCTCCCAGGAAATGGTTGTTTTTTGACAAATCTCTCTACTCAAATATTTTTGAACAAAAGTTGGAAATGAAAATTCTTAAGTTCCAAATGACTTTATTTTGGAATTAATTCATACTAAAAAAAAGCTTTTTTTAAAAAAAGTCAAATCAAAATGAAACCTTTTGATTCACCTCAGTTGAATTCTTGTTCAAACTAACAATTTGCAATTTTTTTTTGAGCTTTCAACTTTGTCCTGATAAGGGATGGCCAGGGGAGGGCGGGGGGGGGGGGGGTGGAGGGGTTTCCAAAATCTCAAACTCTATCAAGATGGGAAAAGTTTCTGTCCTAGTTCTAGTTAAACCACACGCTCATCCTGGAAGTATTCAGTGCCTAACTTACTTGATCCCAAAGGTGGCATTGGTGGTGCAGAAGACACTTGATCATGGGCTCTTTGAAGCTGAAATCCTCTAGGAGGAGATCACACAGCAGTATAACAATAAAGTCCCCCTAACCCAGGTTGTGGCTTAATGGAACAGCAATGGTTCATGATCTATAATTGGTTTTGTTATTTTATTAATATTGGTCCATTTCAATAAAGACATATTAATGTTTTTTCAGTAATTTTCATCTCTGTTTTTAAATATTGGTATCTGCTAAGGTTATGCATATACAAACTCCTCTCATACAATTTTTAGAGCAGTGTAATTCCACTGGCTTCAGCAGAGTTATTCCTGAGTTATTCAGGTGGAAGTGAGAGGAGGACCAGATCCCAGGAGTAAAAATACCAATTTAACTATAAGCTTGTGTACAGACACTTATTGATATAAATTACCTGAAAGTCATAGATATCCTGGTGGAACTGAGCTACTAATCTATTAATGCATTGAAGTCACATGAGGCGAAAAACAAACCTGGAGATCTGACAGGCTAATAAAAGCATTCCCACTGTGGCATAATCTTTTAGAAAAATTATAAATCATACCCAATCTTTTTGTAAATTGACCTGTAAGTTACTAGCAGCAAATCAATAGGATACAAATGAAAAATAATAATGCAATAACAGTGCTGTGTATTATCCTGCACCTGAGACAAAAACATGTAAAACAATCAATATGATAAAGATTCAGCACCGCTACTCCTTTACAAAGAAATGACAAAACAACACTGATACTAAAAGATCATTGTAAAAACTAAAAACCTGCCTTCAAAAAAGGAAAAGATAAAAACATTTCCATGGTTCTTCCAGCTTTCCATTCATTTGAAATGGACTGAATCACAGAGCAAATGTGCTTGGGGGTGAGGAACCACTTTCTGTACTTTTCCCCCATTTACCAACATCTCAATGTCATTGACTAAGATGATATCTCAGCTGCATACTGTTAAGGGTAACGAGTGAATGCAAGGAGGAACCTATTCTTGTTTCGTTTGGTAATGCTGTATATTCCAATACTATCTGCTGCTCTGACACACAGGAGCCAAGTGGCTACAAAGCATGGCAGCCAACTTCCTCATTGGAACAGGTAGATGAGAACACATCTCATAGGTGTTCATTCCACTGTAGCAATTTGCCATTCTGTATCCACTTTAATTCAAGAATCTTATCCTCATCTTCAAAGCTTTCCCTGTCTAGAGCCCAGTGATGTGAAGGACCACTGTTCCTCCTCCAATATTACAAAATATATACTTGTGCGTGTGGAACAGATTATAAAGCGTAGTGGAACAATATGACAAGTGAGAAAACATTTAGAAAACCTGACTTATGAGACATTTATAATAAATAAGAGGGTGAGGGAACTAGGCATGTTAGTTGAGAAAAGAATAGTGAGGGGGCACCAGAAAACAGTCTTAACATAAGTTAAGGGCTTTTATAAAGAGCTTTTTATAAAGCTTTTTATAAAGATCCATTTTTGTCCTGCAGTGGAGAACATCTAATTGGCTTCATCTACGGAAAGGGATGTTTAGGTTAGATATTCTAGCTATAAGGATACCTAAGTACTGGAATAGGCTTCCAAAGGAGTTGTAGAATCCCTGTCATTGAAGATTTTAAGAACAGGTTGGACAAACACTTGACTGGGATGATGTACATCTCCAGATCCCTCCAGATCCCTCCCAGCTGTACATTTCTGATTTTTTAAACGAGTAGCAACTAGCTTAAACATAGGTATTAAGAAATAATATTCATCCTCAAACCTTATGCAGAGTACTCCTATTATGGCTAAGGGTGGCAGGAGCAGACCTGTAAAGTTTGTAAAGCACATTATGTTCCTCAGAAAAGAGAGATGGTATAACTAATTATATTTCATAATGAGTGATAATTTGTAATACTTTAGAAATGAAGTTTGCTTAGAGATAAAAAAATCAACATTTTTAGAAAACACAACAGCACATTAGTGCTGTCACTCTTATAATATTTCTAAATTTTTGCCTTATTTTGTTGGATCAGATATAATGGCATTCCAAAATGGCTAGGTTCACAAGGGGGACTTAGGGGCCTAAGTCCAACATTTAGGTGCTACTTGTAGTCACAAAACACCTGCTCAGCTGCCACCTAACCCTGTAAGAATTTAAATTCCTTAGGCTCCTAAGTTTCCATGGTCAAGCCACTAGGTGTCTACATTTCTACCAATAGGCATTCACACAACCCCCTAAGCACCAAGCAGTTCAGAGCCTAATTCACACCTAAGCCTCGACAAGATTCACAAACTGTCTTTCCTCACTTCTTTCTCCCATATGGCTCCCCCTCTGCCTCTAGATTAGCACTCTAACCACTTAGGGCTACTGGGCTTGCAGTGGGGGGGAGGCGGGGGGCACTACCAACATTACTACCATTTTGATTGAAATGGCTCACCTGGCTTAGACACCCAACACTAGAAAAAGGTTCAAGGCTGTGACTCTGGATAGATGCTTAGCTCTGTTTGAGGGGTGGGTTTAGGGCCACACAACTCATCTTGGTATTTCCTACTGGCTAGCTTAGGTGGCTCCCTGTTCCGTGTGCTGCCTTCTGTGAATCCCTTTTAGGCACCTAGCACTCCCCATACAATGCATGGGGACCCTGGACACCTAACTCAGCATTGCGAATTCTACTAGGTGACAGGGTGTCTATTCCCCTCTGCCCCCTTTGTGAAGCTAGCCCTTGGTAGCAGGAGCAAAACTCAAACAACAGACTGTGTCTTGCCTTCATGTTCAGATTCTATAATCCCAATATAGTTTTGCAGCATTCAGAAAACATTGATTCCTTTCATTATTCTGCAGCTCAATTCAAATAGGATATAAAAGCTTAATGCAGTTTGGCATCAATCATAAATGCAATATTAACTTTAAAAGGTTTTATGACTGGCCAGTCTTCAGGGAATGACAAGAGGATGAGAAAAACACAAAGATTTCCATTGCTTTATCCTTCTCTCCATCTATCCTAAGTTTTGAGTGTACTGCATATAGATTTTCTACTTTTACAATTTAGGTGTTGCTTTTTTCATTGTGTTTTCTTATAAACTAAATTACTGTGTGCTTATTTAGATATGTAGGTTTGCATATGCATCCATATATACTATACATATTGCATTTTTAAAAATACAATATGTAGAGTATTGTTTAGGTTGGAAAGTCAAGCAGTAACACTAGAAAATGCCATAATTAAAGTTGCCCTTTAAAGCTTAATTCAGTCCCTGTGTGTGTATGTATATCATGATAGATTATATGATCACATACTAATTTTTTCCATGTGACCCCTTAATCAGAGTATAGGATAGATAGCACTCAAGGCATAACTCGGGTATGCAGTGAATGAGGAGAATGTAGGACCTCTCTACCTTATTTATTGCAGAATTTGGAAGTTATATAGTGAGTGAGGCAGGAGACTGCACAAAAAGACAAGGCAGTCTCATGGCTAAGACTGACTCAGGCGTCCTGCGCGTCTCTCGGCTTTTCCATAGACTTCTTACATAATGTGCATCAGTTACACGAACCACAATTTTCGTGACTGGCCACTAATTCTGTGCTCATTGCAATGTGAAGCAACAAGGTACTGCTCTTCAGAATTGCTGAGCGCTTTAAATTGCAACAGAAGTCAATGGGAGATATATAGTATTATTTCTCAAGTGGGCAGTGAATATTCTTCAAGATGCATAAATTAGAAACATTTTGGGCCCTTTCTGGTATTTATCTTACTTCCACTGAAATTAAAGGGTACATCTGCAATGTGATACCAAAACCAAAAACCTGTGGCACTGAGTCTAGGAGCCTGGGTCAGTTGCCTGGGGATCAGGCTACAGGGCTATAAAATTGCAGCATAGACACTTGGGCCCAAACTCTGAGACCCTCCACGCTCACAGGTTTTCAGAGCCCAGGCTCCAGCATGCACCCAAACATCCACACTGCCTTTTTATAGCTGCATGTGTCTGAGTTCCATATGCCCAAGTCAGATGACTTGGGACAGTTGTGGCCTTGCTCTGGGTCTTTTATTGCCGTGTAGATATACCCAAAGAGAATATTCCTATAGTATTAAATAGGAGCAAAAGCACACCCTTAGTGAATTCTACTATACCTTTGTTGGGCTGATGGATTGTCTTGCGAGAAGTAATTATATTCTAATAAAATCAAAGCTTGGTACACTAGAATCTTAAAACTAAGCAGATATGAAGCTGTAAATAGGTTCAAACAATTTCAGAGTTTGTTTTCAAGTGATGGTAGGTACCAGGGGAAATTTCAGAATCTTAAAACAAAAGTCAGTGCATCATAGGATATTAATTTTAGAATCATTGTGAAACAAGTTTACATAGTTCTTAAAACTTATTAGCTCACCCTTTTTACTGGCTAGTTTGAACTTGTGGAGATAGAAAGAACAAGTGTTCCATAGCACTGAAAAGACATTTGCACAGAGAGGAACCATTTCTTAAGGTTCAGTAAGTTCAGAACATTTCAGAGATAACATTGGAGGCTTCTCGAATGTCCAAGAGCTGTAGTTCTGGCATCCTTCAAAGTGGAGGAAGCTCACAGAGTGAACTGGTGGGTAAAATGGCCTATTTCCTAATGCTTATGATGTAAATTTAGTGATCTGCAACACAATGCGGATTTTGGACCTTAGATTTGTAAAGCATCTTTCTTCATCCCTGTAGCTCCACTGGTACTACCAGTGGTAGAAGTTGTCATGTAGGCAGAGCGTCGGCATATATACTACCATGAAAGTGCTCAACTCTGTGACACAGAGAGATGTGTATTCTGACCTGGCCTTATTGTATAGTTGCTCCGAGTTAGATGGCATGGTGGTAAGATGACCATGTTCCAGCCTACAGTCCATGCTTCAACTGTTGCCAGCACCCAAGAGGTTGCACCAGGGCAGCAAAATTGTTACCAATGGCCCTAGTGTAGAGAAATCCTTAAAGACTTAAAGACAATAATTGAAATCAACAATGCACAATCTATCAGAATAAAAGATTTTAGGTGTGAATGCATCTGAAGCATGTGTTTAAGTGTTTTGCTGAATCAGGAAGCTCTTAAGAAATGAGGCAGTAGACTGAATTCAGTATTTTATTGTTCAAAAGTGATTCATTCATACAAACATAATTGCAACTGGATTGAAGAGTTCAAGAAAACCCAAACTTTCAGCAGGAAGTTGGCTTAGTCCTCCTAATCAGCACTCCCTCCCTCAAGGACCTGGGCAAATTCTCAGGAACTACAAAGCTGTCAGCCTCAAGAATGAAGCTCATGAAAACAGGAGGCAGGGCTTTTTCAGAAACAAGGTCCAGGCTCTGGATTCATTATTGCTGGAGATAAGAATGACCATAAATCTCTCTGCCTTCAGAAGGAATCTAAAATGCACTTTTTCAGTGTAGCATTCCATAAAAATATTAGCGAACAAGGAAAAAGAGGAAGAGCAAGAAAAGGTGGTGACGGCAAGCAGATAAAAAGGAAGCAAAAAAGGGGTAGCAGAAGCAGAAAAACAGCCTCAGCTTCCTGCAATAATATATTTTTGCTTTCTCCCTTGAGAAGCATTAGATACTATGGTGATGGGCATCATTAAAAGAAGCTAGATAAAATGAAATATGGCTATATTCCAGTTTGAGGAGATTATCTGAATCTTTTGAGTTCACTCATTTTTAGTGTGATGTATATTTATACAGGTAAGGTTAAGGAAATAAGCTCCAGTGTGAAATAACTTACTCTTACAAAGCTTCCAGAAAGAAAATCATAATGAGTACCAGTGGGTGAGCATGTGTATATACTGAATAATCATCCTTTTTAATATTGCCATATCAAGCATACCTCAAATGTTATTAATCTACCATCAAGTTGGCAAACATACCATGGAGAATTTGCATGACAAATCATCATCACTAAATCCTGGAGACCAAGAGGAAACTATACAGAACATTGGCGTCACCTCATCTATGTACACAATATAACACAGTCACTACTCAGGCCAGGAATTTTATATTATGTATCTATCACTATAGGTCTACATGGTGCAAATAGAAAGACAGGGACTTTTCCCTGAGGTTCTTAAAGTCTAAATTTGAGAGATATTATGTTGGGTTTACTATGAGTGAGAGGGCAAAGCAAACAGAGAAAAGGTAAATTGTTCTTGTGGGAATATTATTTACAAAAAAAAGTGTTGCAGTTTTGAGCTTGCTTTTCTTTATGTTCAGTGTAGATGTTTGTCTTGCTCTTTATTATTCTCAGCTACTGCACTATTCAACCCGTTCATGAATGTTGTGGCAATATCGGCACTGCTAAAATGATGTAAAATAACTTGGACAATCAATGTGATGTGGCAAACAGCAGTTACCCTTTGATCTTCCACATATTTCTGTTCTGGATTTACACTGCAGAAACAATAAAATGAATTCCTTAGAAGACAGACAAAAGCTTCTGTTTATTAATTTCACTTTGTGTACAAAATGGTATAAACAATTTTGAGTGAATAAATAATGCTTTGGCATACAGATTTTCACAAACTGCTTAAAATGAGCTGAAGCCATTTTATCCTCACTTCCATTTGGGCTGCAGGCATCAGAGAACTGTAGTTATTTCATTGTTAATACATCTACAGTGATTATGAGGGCAGTTCTAAGATCCATAAGCAGCCCAAATCACAGTACAAGCTGCCACTTGTGACTGCCATCTCCCATAAGTCATCAGTAGAAACTTAGTCCCCAGTCTCTCTCATTAAAAAGATGAGTCTCTACTTCTTGAATTAAAGGATGAAGGCCACTAGGCAGTAGCTGTGTAAACTCATTAACTTCCTGTGTAGACCAGCCACTGGAGGGGGACTAAGACCACACTTTATTACTATGGGTTAATAACTAAGCCTGGTTGAAAATATTCTATCAAAACATTTTTTAAACTTGGGCTTTCAACAAAGTGTGTGTGTGACAGACACATAGACTGCTTTCTGTGGAAAATGTCAATGTTTTGTTGAGAAACAGATTTTTTTTTTTAAACCAAAACTCCAAATGTTTCCATTTTGGTATTTTAGTGAAAAGTCAGAATTTTGTGTGGGGAAATTTTTCCAACCAATTCTAGTTACAACTTATTTGCAAGGTTGTGTGTTGGGTGGGGGGAGTGTGGGGGGAGAAGAAAGTGCATTTTTAAAAATGCAATCCACAATTCTTCTGTGGGGGGAATCTTTCTAACAATCATTACTTCTATCTATTGCTAATGTCCCATAATCATACTCTTTAGACAGATGATTTCTGACTTGGGAGGGAAACAGCTTATTTTGAAAAATCTTGCCAACCCTTAACCCATGGGAGGGAGGGGACAAGTAGCACTAGAGAGCCACTCCATAATTACTTTTGAAGACTCAACAGACAGGGTAGATGAGCCCTAGCAGCCTGTAACCTAGTTTCAGGAGGCTGGTATATCTGATAAAGTGAGCTGGGATGGTTAGGGGAGGTGGCTGCAACATAGTGCCTGTTGGGGGATAAGAAGAGAACAATATAGATCTGTGCAGGGAGGGTCATAGTGTTACAGTCATAAAATGTGGATAATACAGTAACTAGATGCTTATCTGAACCACAGTAAAGTGTTAGTGCTCCCATTCAAGTCAGTGAGAGTTGAATCAAATCCACAATATGAAATTCCCATTAACATCAGGGATTCTAGGTATCCCTACCTCAGAACAGACCCCCTAAATGTCCCCTTCCTATGCTGAACAACTTTATGTGGCTATTTTAAAATTTTGACCATCTATATTTTATCTTTTAGACTCTCTCAAAGAAGCTTTGTGTGTCCTCTTTGCAGATCACTTTGAAAGTTCTAAGTTCTGCAATCCTAACACTCTAGGTGTATTAATACCGAAACAACTTATTAAGCTCTCCGGGTGAGATTCTGTGCTGAACTTCTAGAAGATACAATTTAGAATTTACCACCCAAGTGGCAGTAGGGATAAATTGCCCTTAAACTTCTGTGGTGCCTGCCTGAACCTGGGATGTTCTAGGGACTGGAGCAGCTTTCCAGGATAACTTAAGCAGCCTTTTTCTTCTGTAGTGTCTTCCCCAGGCAAATTTAACGTGGCCACAACTGGTGCTTTTTGGGTCCTTTGATATCACTCGAGCCCTCTTATGCAGCATAAATTAGAATGGTAACTAGTTTTCAGTACTGTTTGTTCTATTTTTTAATTTCCTCTCCATCTTTTTTGTATGAAGATTTTATCTTTTTAAAATGACACTTCTATACACATATGTCATCTATTTTCTATCCTACAAACATACAGGGTCTGATTTTGCTTGCATGGAAGCCAACGTCAGACCTCTCGTTGACTAAGGAAGTACTGACCTTTTAGATGGTAAACACCTTCCCAAGTCACCTAAGTATACACACTTTGTTTCTACATAATGTATAATTCACAGCTATTTCAAAGGTATTTGATGTCCAGCCTTTTCAAATCATGTCCTATCATGGTAAAAGCTGGGTAGATGCACAAGGAATATAACAGAGAATAAAAGTAAATGTCATGCAGATTATACAAGAATTGTACTGTTTGTGATAAACTTTATGAAATACTCAGAATCAATCTTCTCCTCCACAGAGTTTCAGACTAAACATTATTAACAATGAATCCTATTTCATGGGTAAATCCAAATCTCTACTATTAGGAATGATCCTTCGTTCTCCCTCCATTCTGGTTGGATGAATGGTCAGGCTTTGAATTTGACAACAAAAAGCTTGTTTTGGAAAGTAGGATTTGGGTTACGTTCAGATTCAATCAGATCAGAATGTCAAAATGTGGCACTGAAGCTCATAAAATTAAAGAGGAACAAGAACTTTGTTATTTGTGATTTCTATGGTAACCACTCTCACGCACTAATACTAACATGTTTCTAATTTGGTTTGCACATAGACATAATAACTATTTAACAAAAAATGATTGCACTCCAAAGTAGTAAAGAGTTGTACGAAAAAAAAAGTCTTAACTTCTCTACAGAAACATGTCACTTAAACATTCTTTGTCGACTAAGCTTTGGCTAGCTAACAGCTTGTTATATTAAATCAGGATCCATATGTATTCAAAGGCCTAGTAACAACCTTTCCTCACCTTCCATAAAAATAAGAAGGCTGTACAAATAAAAAAAAATTAGCCAGTTTTTACTTTGATTTTGTTATACTAGAGGTTTCATAGCTGCAATATATAATATGTGCAAATGCACTCACAGCCTAAGCTGAGGAATTACGCAGTGTGACAGGGATATGTCTAGTGCTACATTGTCCTAACCACATATAAACTTCATGAATTTTGAAATCTTTGATCTGGTGCATAATTACCAGTGCCTAAATACTACAGCTGAGGTATCTCTGATCATTTCAATAGACTGGCATAATGCTTTAAGTCAAGTGGAATAGTTCCTTAATTTTTCATTTTGGTTCTCAGGTGTTGTTTAGATACAAATATAAAGCTCAGGTTTTTTTATTATGCAACAGGCAAGTGTTCAAATCATAAAGACTGCTTACTCAGTGAGGAATGAAAAAGTGTACATTCAGGGCATGATAGTTTCCAAAGTTCTCCACCCTTATTATTAGCTTTAAGGCCAAGTCTATGATCTTTATTATTTCTGGAAGCTTCTTATGTAGGGATAACAACATGTTTTAAGTAACTAAAACATAGGATGGGGTTAGGAATGATTTCATTTATTTCCTGTACATACTTAGTCTGCATTCAAGTTTTGAGAAATACACTGAACTGGTTTATCTTTTAGAAGTTTATTAAAAGATTAAATAAGCAGTTATAGAGCAAATACGAGTTTAAGCAAGATGTTGTTAGCTAATTTAACTTATAACTAGCTAATTTTCCTTATCTAATTTAAAATAATCCAATGCAATGGTCAAATCAAGGTTATAATTGAAATAGAATCAATAAGTCAATTCAATTTGTCTGGTTTGCCAATTACTACAATAACTAATTAAATCAATTATAATAAAAAATAAGGAAAACAGTTTTCTTAAAGCTTTACAGAAAGGCAGAGGGCAGGAACTGTTCCCTTTGATTTAAGCAGTTTAGCTAAAAGTCTGTTAAAGGAAAAGGCTATATCTTGCCATAGCTTTGAGGAAGTCCAGCTCTTAAAATGATTTCCTGGTAGCCTTTTTTTATCTGCTTTTTTCACATTAGTGAACAGTAAAACGAAGCTGTGTTAAACTTTTATTTATTTAATCTATTTCGCCACCCTAGTTTAATACAATGCCTGCATTTTTTTTTGCAGTCTTACACAAATAAGAACGGCCATACTGGGTCAGACCAAAGGTCCATCTAGCCCAGTATTCTGTGTTCCGACAGTGGCCAATGCCAAGTGCCCCAGAGAAAATGAACAGAACAGGTAATCATCAAGTGATCTATCCCCTGTCCCCATCCCCAGCTTCTGGCAAACAGAGACTAGGGACACCATCCCTTCCCATCCTGGCTAATAGCCATTGATGGACCTTTCCACCATGAACTTGTCTAGGTCTTTTTTGAACCCTGTTATCACGTAAACACTTATAGCAGGTTTAGAATGATACAGGTTTAACCCAGAGATCTGACTGTTTAGATAAAACTTATGGGTTTATTGTCTAGTTTAGGGAACAGTTAACTATGCATTCATGCATACATACACTAATGGGCACTGGAGAAAGTTGAACATCCTCAGGTTGCTCTACAGAAGGATTTTTCACAACTTTAAGAAAAAGTCACATTTGGTCTTTGGAACTAAAATAATATTTACTGCTATTTCTATCTATTGAAGCTTTTTGAATGTGGCAGGAGTCTGGTATTCTTTGTTTGTTAGAAACTTCAGGCTTGGCTTAGCCGACTGACAATCTCTCGCCTCTCCACCTTTGGTTGTCCAGTCCAGGGAAGAGAGCAGGATACAACTTTGGGCGATGTCATCCACCCCTCCTATGGTCTTTCATAGGGATCACTGTCCCTGTATTCTGCCTCAGGAAACACCCCAATATCTTCAAAGGCCAACTCCATGTTGCAGCTAGGTAACCATAGTTTTTACATGAACCAATGGCCTGGCATCTTGATGTCACATAGATTCCAGGTTAGTATGTACGTGTCTTGCAGCAATTAGTTGATAATCACAAACAGATGTCTCTTGAAAACAGGATGCAAGAAGATGACATGTGGTACGGAGTTGTTAGACGGACATCCCCTTGAGGTCAAGTCAAATGTCTTAATTGTTCAAATATAATTAATGGGTTGTCAATACCCACACCTCTACTCATTCCCACACATCTTCATGACAGTGAGTTAATGATGACATCTGGAAAGTAACTCTGAGAGGTGAGGGCAGAGTCCAGGGCAAGTGAGTCACCTTATTCTAATAACCTTTTTGCCTACAAACCAGAAAGCCGCTTTTAACATTTCTAGTAATGTTATGTTTCGTTTCATTAAACAATTTGGCCAGTTAGTTATTCAGGCCTAAATCCCAATATGGACTATCTTCCGTACACTTCGTATGTGAATATATAATGGAACAAAAAGTCTGTACAAAACAACTTTTCTGTTTTAATGATAAATAAGGTAAATATCTCCTAGGCCTATTCTAAAAGGAGAGACTCAGTTTGCTGAAAATTGAAACAATCTAGGCTTTTATTAAGTATTCCCTCTGCCATACAATAGTTAGTTTAAAGCAAAGAGAGTCATAAAAAATGGAATTTAGGCCTCTTGGGTGCATTTCTGAAATAAATATACACTTCTTCCGCAACCATTCATTCACCATTCACATTGAAAACAAGAAAAACATTTGAACTGGACTTCCTGAATGTGATCTTGCTAACACTGACTGTCTGATCCAACACTGCAGTATGTTCTGATGTATGAAACCTCTGTTTTGTAGCAGAGACATTGCGGTTCTATAGAAGATACATAGAATGTGTGATTTATCAGTAGAAAAAAGTGTGCTTTAGAGAGACACCTGCTATAGAAGAGTTTGTGTAAAAAAAACAAACAAAAAAAAACCCACCCCAACCCACAGTTTATTATACTTTGAAATGTAGTAAAGATAAATTTAGGAACTTATTCCTGATATTCAGTCTAACAATGAGTCATATTATGCTTTGGAAATGTTTGCACAAGGAAGGGGCTGAAAATTGTATTGGTAAGTTTGGGTTCCTCTGTATCCACTGAGTGTGTGTTAGATGTCCCACTTTGTGTTCTATCAGCAGAAGATAGCGTGCACTACGGGTCTTAGCTAGAGACCCTGGCTCATGAGCTCAAGTTAGAGCCTTGGGCTTTGGAGGTCTCATATGTTTCAGGTCTGAAGTTACCCAGGATTCAGTGAGGCTCCTATGCATCAGCTGAGATAGCTGCTTACCAATAATGACAAATCTGATTACACATAATTGGCATTATGATGATTTCATAATCTTAGTTTGATAGTTTGACACCTGTAGTATGTATTTTATTTTGTGGTCATGCATGAAGCTATAGGTAATACAAACTCACATCGTAACCAGCAAATAAATGCTTTCAGTGATCCTAAAGGTCTTGTACATATTTCTATTCAACATATTTCACCTTGATAAGGTAACCAATAGTTAGTCATAAGAATGGGAAATGGCCCAATGTTTGAGCCTTATCTTCAGGACGGTTGATTAGGGAAATATTTGTATTAGTTTTGTTAAGTTCAGAAACAAAGTCCTTAAGTAACTGTTTCAAGTTTTAGGCTTCTTTCACTCATTTCGGTTAGCTGCTGTCATTCCCTGATTATTATCCTGTGCTGATCTTATAGGTGTTTAATACTGATATTAAAAACATATTAATAATGATTGCTCATCTAGCTGCATACTTGGTTTTTCCTACATTGGTGTGATCCCAACATTTTCTCTGTGCTGTTAGTCAAGTCCCACGCTCATTATTAGGAATGGGCATGAATCCTGATACTTACGTTTTTCAGTCTATGGACACAGGCTGTTTATGTTTAGAATCAGTGTAACTCTTAAAGTGGTATGAAATACTACTAGTAGCTTTGAAATTATCAAAGTTTCTAATAAGGAAAGAACTAGTATTTTCTTCACAATCTTCCCTAGAAAAGAGAAATTAAAGGCAACCATTGGAAAGAGTTTCAACAAGTTTGCGGATGACACAAAGCTGGGAGGTATTGCCAATACAGAGAAGGACTGGATATCATACAGTAAGATCTGGATGACCTTGTAAACTGGAGTAATAATAATAGGATGAAATTTTAATAGTGAAAAGTGCGAGGTCATGCATTTAGGGATAAATAACAAGATTTTTTGTTATAAGCTGGGGACGCATTGCTTGGAAATAACAGAGGAGGAGAAGGACCTCGGAGTATTGGTTGATTACAGGATGACTATGAGCTGCCAATGTGATATGGCTGTGAAAAAAGCTAATGGAGTCTTGGGATACATCAGGCGAAGTACTTCCAGTAGAGATAAGGAGGTGTTAGTACAGTTATACAAGGCACTGGTGAGACCTCATCTGGAATATTGTGTGAAGTTCTGGTCTCCCATGTTTAAGAAGGATGAATTCAAACTGGAACAGGTACAGAGAAGGGCTACTAGGATGATCCAAGGAATGGAAAACCTGTCTTATGAAAGGAGACTCAAAGAGCTTGACTTATTTAGCCTAACCAAAGAAGGCTGAGGAGAGATATGATTGCTGTCTATAAATATATCAGAGGGATAAACACCAGGGAGGGAAAGGAATTATTTAAGCTCAGTACCAAGGTGGACACAAGAACAAATGGATATAAACTGGCCATCAGGAAGTTTAGACTTGTAATTAGACAAAGGTTTCTAACCTTCGGAGGAGTAAAGTTCTGGAACAGCCTTCCAAGGGGAGCAGCGGGGGCAAAAGACATATCTGGCTTCAAGTCTAAGGTTGATACGTTTATGGAGGGGACGGTATGATGGGATAACCTAATTTTGGCAATTAATTGATCTTTGACTATTCACAGTAAATATGCTCAATGTCCTGTGATGGGATGGGATCTGAGTTACTACAAAGAATTCTTTCCTGAGTGTCTGGCTGGTGAGCCTTGCCCACATGCTCATGGTTTAGCTGATCAGCATATTTGGGGTCAGGAAGGAATTTTCCTCTAGGGCAGATTGACAGAGGCCCTGTGGGTTTTTTGCCTTCCTCTGCAGCGTGGGGTACGGGTCACTTGCTGGAAGATTCTCTGCACCTTGAAGTCTTTAAACCATGATTTGAGGACTTCAATAGTTCAGACATAGGTTAGGGGTTTGTTACAGGAGTGGGTGGGTGAGATTCTGTGGCCTGCGTTGTGCAGGAGGTCAGACTAGACGATCATAATGGTCCCTTCTGACCTTAAAGTCTATGATTCTAAGATCAGGCTTCTTGAGCTGGGAATCCAACAATTACTCATTTGACTGGTGCTGGTACCTTACCTTCTCAAAGGGAGATAGACCATCTTTATAATAATAAATGCATTGTACAATTCACAAGCTGAAAAGATCAGAACTGACTGCTGCTCTCAACTAGGACGCAGTAAATGATTCACCATGAAACGGAAGAAACCTTCCCATTCTCCAATCCAGTCCAAAACCAAGATTGAATAAAACAATTGTTTGCATTAAAACAAAGTACCTGGGATAGTACCATGGTTGTCATGGCAGACATGTGATCCTGAGTTAATTTGAAGAAATTATCCACATGAGCAAAGGCCTTAGCTACTTCAATGTTACATCAGAGGAGAATTCATTCAATTCACACTAAATTCCAGAGATGCCACAGGGTAGTCTGCACACCAACATTATTCCAATTTGAATTCTAGCCTGAGATACATGCACAATGTGGACTGCACTTAAATCAAATTTATGATTGGGACTAAAATTTCTGTCCTCTGAGTTGTGGTCTGGAAATTAAACTCTCATGCAGAGAATGCCCAAATAGAAAAACTATCAAACTGTGTTTTGTTTTAAATATTCAGTTGCCCCTGGCTGACTACAGGAAAAAGACCCTCAGTCAGGGAAGAGGAATAGAATGTACCGCACTTTAAAACAGAACAAAAACTGGATACACAGACTGATTTTTCCGTGCTCGTGAAAGGGTTTTTATTGTTTATGAAAATACAGTTGATCTGAGAAAGGGTCACTGCAAACAGCTGTCACACTTTCCCACACTGAGATTATACTGGACAGTTTATCCAGTACAGAATTTGAGTGGTTTGGAGATAGACAAAAATCCCATATCCTGGGTCAACCAACATCTATGTACTCCAACTAATGCAGGGGTTAGGGATAATGATTAAGAATGTCTAAGAAATGTATTAAAAACTGCTATTACAGTTTGAACCGTGTGCCACGGTGGTCCATAACCAATTAGCTGGACATGTGGTATTGGTTCTTCTCCTTGTTTTCAGCTAAGGAAAATAACAGACAGTAATCTTCTTGCTCTACAGAAATTAAAATCTTTGGGGCAGAGACACTTGTCATGGGTTTTGACTAAGGGGGCTGGATGGCTGTAGGCCCTACTACAATGCAAACAAATAAATGAAGTCAAAAGTAGAGAGCTAAAAATACATGAATAGTCTGTTAATATTATTGCATGGAAAATGTTGCCCCAGGGATGTTATGTTATGTTCTGACAAATGGGAGGGAAGCGGCCCATGAGATTATAAATGAGAGTTGGAGGAAGTAGCAAATCCCCCCTATCAAAGTGGCCCACATTATGACAATGTTTTAGAACCTCTGTGATGGGAGAAGTTCCCACCTCAGTCAGGAAGGGGTTAAAGAGCTTCTCTAGATGCAGTCAGCCCCAACCCACTGCGCTTGTGATGCCCATCAAACCTGGAGAGGGCAGCTCCTCAAAAGGGAGGATCCAAGCCCAGTCCAAGATGGCATTCAGAGAGAATTAGAACTAGAGCTTCCTAGCTCCACAGAGCAGAGCCTGCTACCCCCAAAGTTGCTTGAGTTTCTATCACCTGGACCCTATGACAGCCCAATCCCTATAATTAACTTATTTCAGGTGTTCAAAGATTTATCTATAGTCTCATTGATGGGAATATTTCTATTGACTTCAACAAGTTTAGTGTAAGGCAGCAGTGGTGTAGTTTTGAAAACTATCAAGCACAAACAAACAGACAGACTGAGATGTTTTTCTCAAATATTTGTCCCAGTCAGTTTAATAAGAGTCTGAGAGTGGAATTCAAACTCTTATGGTCCTGATGTATTGCATCAGATGGAGACTTTCTGAGATATTAACATAAAAGATGAATTCTCAAATACTAGATATGGGTGACAAGATAAGAAGCCTAGCACTTTAAGTACAAGATATAAATGGATCCATCTGTCAGCAGTTACTTTATAAGTGAATTGCTTTCAATTATGTTAGAAACAGCATTTAATGAAATATGATTTTAAAGTACTGTGTAAACCAGGAAATTCTGAAAAGTAAATTTGACAATGAAAATTTAATGGATTGATGGATTCTGCTCTTATAATTGACAAATAGAATGGATGGTTTTGATACAGTAGCTGACAGGAACAGTTTTGAGGATATTGGTTTACTGGAATAACAACCTTTTGAATATGCCCAATTTACTTTCAGAGGTCACTTTCTTAGAGTACTAAACATGTACTAAAATGCCATCTGAGAGACAATAGCAACGTAAGACACTGCCCTCCCCCCATCAGTTGCAAGGGGATATCCTTTCATTATATTCCCTTGTTACCACATCAAAAGGGATCAAAATACAAATCAAGTGGTGGACAGATGTCAATGAGAAAATGGAAAGCTATACCTGACAGTACATTTGAAATTGAATTAAATCCTACTTGCAACACCTTCTCTTGGGAGAGACAGTAAGTAATTCATACTAACGTATGGTAAGAAAACACTGGCACATAATTCAATTTCTTCTGTTTTTTTTCTTTAAACTACTTAAGGCTTTTAATGTACCAGTTATTGTAAGAGAATAGTATGGAGAGATGGTACCTTCTACATATTGAAGTTCTGATCCAAGAAGATCCATATGCATGTGCCTAGCTTTAAGCACACTAGGGCATCCTAACAATTTTAGCCCATCCCTGGATGGATACAATGGGGGGTGAGAGGTGGGGTGTATTTAATCTAAAATTCCTTAATCAACATGTTTATTGAATGGTGTTTCTCCAGGGCAGAGTTAGGGCAAACAACCTTAACTGTGCATTTTAGATGCTTTCACACCCTGTGATGCTTGAGGCAACGCAATGTTTCTACCACTGTCTGTATGACACATTTCCTACTGCATTGTAGTCTGTTTCCATGACAGTAACATCTTTCTCAATGGTTGTGTGAAGTTTTGCCTTCCTCCTTTTCTGTCTTCCAAGTGATATGCCAGTAAAGGCTTGTCTAGTTTTCTGATTTCTGTATGACATGCCCAAACCACTTCAGCTTTCTGTCTTCAGTCGCTCTCTAATCTATTGGCCAGTCAACACATCAGCATTAGTTACTGTATCCCAGCAGCAGATGCCAAGTATTTCCCTACCTGAACATGTTTAGTTTTTGTCTAAATTTGACCTTAACTGTGAACTTCTTGGGATTATATTACCTGTATGGGAGATAATTACAACATCCATGTAATGTATTTTAGCTTAAATTACTTATATGTACTCCTGTACATCTGATGAAGTGAGCTGTAGCTCATGAAAGCTTATGCTCAAATAAATTTGTTCATCTCTAAGGTGCCACAAGTCCTCCTTTTCTTTATATGTACTCACAACCCTTCTCTCATCTTAATGTAGATTATGTCTGGGAATAATAGAGGGTCTACACGGGTTGCATTGTTACATTTAAGTTTGTTAGAAATAGCTGCATTTGTGAAAATTAAGGTAATTGGCATAGAGAGAGAGAATGATCAGCTAAGCTCAGTACAGTAATTTCGATGACTGATTTGTTAGAATTCATATTTACAAATTATACAAACCTAGTTTGCTTATTTATATAAAACTTAGAAGTTTTTGCTGCTACTTGTGAAATGTTTTCCATGTCCTTTTTTGTTCCTGGGTATGCTATATACTGACAGGCGTATTTCCCATCTGAAGTTGCTTTCCTGAAACATCTGCTGTCAGAAAGTTTGGCTGGAGCTTGCAATGATGGATGAATTTTTGACAGGTAATTCCAATTCAGATCAGAGGCAGACACATTTAGTACCCAGAAGCTCCCAATTCATTAAAATCACCTTTTGATTTATTTAAGCCCATTCTCTTTTCAACGCCATTTAAAGATTAATCACTTGGGGATGTTGTTCAGGGCTAACCCAGCTGCTCATAATATGAAATGCATCAGTTTATCCAAACTTTCTCTCTCAGCATTTCTGAAGTGGCTCTCACCTTAGCATCTAGCCATTGATAAAATCAAGGTGTTCATTTAGGGTAAGTTTTGTGAAATCTGAATGAAATATTTCAGACTTGAAGCTAATACTAATAGTGTTGCAGGCATTCTCCATTCTTTGGTTTTACAAAGGAAAATAAGTCCATTAACCATCACTGTTAATTGTTTATGGTGACTGGATTTTACTTGACACAGAGGGGAAAGTTAGGCCTATTGAATGTGACTTATGCAGCCTGGACACAGAAAATAGATTAACCAATAAATAGATTAACCAATAAATTTTAATTGAACAACATACGTAAGCAAGACTTCAACACCAGGCCCCCACAGATGTCTCAGAATTCAGCGAGTTTGTGTAGTATGTATAGTTAAAGCAACAGGAATCAAAGGGAAAAATGGGGACAAACCCACCAACATGCAACAAAAGACAAAGCTTGAGTTGCATTAAAACTACAGATGAAAGGAAGTGAAGTGGTTTGGTATTTGTTTTTGGTTTCATGGTCTGAGTGTTTTACACTTTCCACATATTGTTTGCTTGACAAATATTCAAACTGAAATAAAATAAAGAGGAAAATAGGATTATTGCCCTTGTTTTTAGAAGCAGAGAAATACTTAATGTTTTTTAAAGTTTGTACACTCTAGCATGAATATTGGGAAATTGTATGTAATATGCACTCAGTAAATCAGCCTTCTTGTGTATATCGCAGACTTCATTTTAAAAAAATGCAGTAAATCAATAGAAAAAGGCAAATAAGGTTTCTCTAGCATTGGTTTTAAGAAATTCAGAATTCAGTTCAGATTTACATTCACACTCTTGGATGTTTAAGTCTGGATGCTTACTGATCTATCCAAAAATATGGAGATCTCTCGATAAGCCCCATGGCTTTCACATAACTTACCTTTCCCCAACAAGAGCTGTGACAAACCCTCCAATGGAAAACTCCCTTGCCTCCCTACCTCAAGTTGCTTTCTTGGGGGGAACAGCTGGTATTGGTAGGTGGCAGGTCTGTTAGTTTTACCGGTTTCTTTCTGGGGTAGTTATATCCTTTTCTCACCCATCCCATATGGACTTAAATAATAATGATGTCCATGGATCCTTCTGAGCAATGGGTAGCACATAAGAACACCTGAAGATATACTGTGTGATCTGAATCATACGAAAGAACCCAATCATCCCAGCTTTAAACTATGAAAAATTGCATTTAAACGTTCATTGACCTCTAGATAGTGAGAAAAAAATGTAATCCTTACATGTATTAAAATTGTATTGATTTGAAACATCTTATAGAAACATTGCATTTCCATCAAATCAGAGTGAAGTAGCAATCAGATCCAGAAACCCCCAATGGAGAACAGGGGGATTGAACCCCAAAGAATAAGCAGCTGAGTCAACTGATTGTACACATTTTTATGCTATAAAGTATATTTAATAAGGTCTCTTATGAAAGCTTGTAATGTTCTAAACTTAATGGTCACCATGAGATGTACACAGAATGTGGCTATGAATGTATGTAATTCATGTATATAAGAATCTGTGCTCATAATATATTGTGCAGTCAGGCATGGAGGAGCTGCCTCCCCAGTCAGATGAGATTAGTTTCAAGCATGATAGGGTTGTACAACCCAGGAAAAGACAAATGATGGGCCATTAGTGTTAATAGGAAGACATTGCAACATCCCAGGTAAAGTTTTCTGACTCTGGATAACTGAGTTACCATATCAAGAAGGGTGGGGGTGGAGAAAGAAAAAGCCCTTTTGAAAATGAGACTTGAAACTGAAGTCTTCATCCAAAAACTGAGGGAAAGTCACTTGGTGGGTGCTGTCTGTGAAAGCTGGGTCCTCCTTATGTCTCAGGGTATGCTGGGAATCTATTCAAAGGAATAGGTCATCTGTACTAGAAAAGGGACTTTATCTAATGTGGAAGTGTGAAGCCTGAAGTTACCTTCTTGTTTATTTTCTGTGTAACATGAATATGATTGCTCTCCCTTACTCTTATCTTCAAATCTGTGTTTTTTCTATGGAATAAACTGTTTATTTTTACACAATAAGGCTTCTGGTGTGCAAACCTTGTGATGGCCAAAGTAAACTGATAACAATGGGACTTGTTTCACACCTTCGGGCATGATGAATCAGAAGGGAATAGTTGGAGTGTCTCATACTTAAGAACGCAGAGAATGGATTTTGGGGGACTCTGGAGTGAAAAGGCTATTGGTGTTACCCTGCAAGGAATAAACTAGGCTGGTGGAAGCAAGGGTGAGACCTCGTGGTTGTGGGGCTAGGTACTGGTGTTAGGGATCTGAAGCAAAGCTGCACAGCATAAAGGCATCCCAAGATTACAGGGCAGGTGGGACAGAACCCTTTACTAGTCTGGGTGATTTCCAAAACATCACATAGGGAAAGGAATAAATTTCAACTTCACTACAGATATTTTGCCCGAGTCATTATGAGTAGAAAGACTGTCATTAAGGCTTTCATAAAGATGAACTTTAATTTTCCTTTGCAACTAACATTTGTTTCAACAAATTAATTATATAGGCATGGCCAACAGCTCTGCCGTAACTACATTAGCCGGCTATGAAAACAGTCACTCGATTCCACTATATGTGAGCCTTTACTGTGTAACTATGGAATCTTTTTGATGCGAATATTATTTTGTCTTCACCATCCCATTCAACTGTCTTAACTCTTCATTATGCCTTATCTAATTTTGATTGTTAAGCAGTGACCATTTCATCTTTGTTTTTCTTCTGTTTGAATGTGCCTAGCATACCTTAGGCACTTATATAATTATATTTGTGAGTATGCACTTAAACACACTGTATATGTTTATGTACTTAGGAAAGACACTAAGGGCTTGTCTTCACTACTGGGAGATTGACGTTGCTGCAATCGATGCAGCGGGTGTCGATTTAGGGGTCTAGTGAAGACCTACTAAATTGATGGCAGATTGCTCTCTGGTTGACACTGGTACTGCAACTCCCTAAGAAGAGTAAGGTAAGTCAACTGGAGAGCATCTTCAGTCAACACAACGCAATAAAGACACCAGGGTACGTTGACCTTAAGCTACACAGACTCCAGCTATGTTATTCACATAGCAGGCGTAGCGTAATGTAGGTCGACTTACCCTGGTAGTGAAAACAAACCCTAACAAATCTAATAT
The DNA here is from genome assembly GCF_965152235.1 of Eretmochelys imbricata. Lineage (NCBI taxonomy): Eukaryota > Metazoa > Chordata > Testudines > Cheloniidae > Eretmochelys > Eretmochelys imbricata. The sequence goes on along the minus strand of NC_135575.1, from coordinate 40,239,376 downwards.
TATTGTTTGTAATGTGTTCAGTGTCTGAGAGCTGCATGGCCCAGGACCCCATTGTGAAATGCACAAACAGACCCCCCCCCTTTTTTTTTTCCCTCTCAGAGCCAAAGGACTTAGATCATAAGTATAATATGAGAGATGGAAACAAATGAAGAGGTGGGGTGGGGAGCACAAGGAGAGAGTAATGATGATAGGCAATGGTGTCAGCACACCAGCTGCTTAACCAATGTCAAGTTTTTGTAGGCATCATGGCAAAGGAGAGTTTTAATGAATGTTCTAAAGGGAGATAAGATGTTTACAGAGAGTTCCTCCCATGCATGGAAAGCAGAATGGGAGAAACTACAAAGGTGTTTAAAAATGTAATAAGTGGGTGGTGAAGATTAACAGAACGGGTAGAGCAGAGGTGGGAGTCAACATCTCAGTAGCATATGGGGAGATGAGGTAAGATGGGTACAGACTGTGATAGGCCTCAAAATTATAGATGATGATGATTTTTGGAGGTGGGTGTAAGCATAGCCATTGGAATCAGTGGATTCTGACTCCTGCTAAGTAAAGGTGTGTAAACTTTAACCGTTGACCCATATTGTATTACTGAAATTGGGAAACAGATGTATTACCAGTTCTCCTTTGTCACACCATAATTAAAGAGGGTGTTTTAAAGAAATCATTAGTCTGTGTGGATGATTCTATTGTGAATGCTCACTAGTCCTCTAGGTAATTTTAATTACCATATACAGTCAGCATCACTCTGTTGCATATAAATAGGTTTTAATTTTTAGTGAGGTAATATTTTAAAGAAATAAACAAAACCCACACTATTTCTGACAAGGCTGATTACAGAACATCAGAGCTAGGATTCTCCTCTCATTAGAAGAATGGTGTCCAGAGAATGAAAATCTATAGCACATTTAAATGTGCATTGAAGATTCATGAGCAAGAGCTCTGGTGATTCATTTCTGGAACAACCCAGTGAACAAATATGTAAAATACCATGTATTTTTCCAAGAGATAAGTGTGAATGTTAGATGATCAAAGAGAGTTCATAAATTCCTAAAAAGGAAAAAAAAATTCCAGGTTTGTGCAACTAATTATACAACACCATGAAACATGAAGCACAACTGGAGATAAAGAATTCTACTTTAGGAACCTTCAAAGGCAGAGTAGAGGGAAATGCTCTATTTGATGGTTAGTATATGTTTTGCAATCTGTTCCTGAGCATGATACATTCAGAATCAACTTCTTTCAGCCGCACTGCCCCAAAGAAGTCTGATCGCTCTACATAATTCTGTGGATAAAAACAATAGATCTCAGATATAGGCACCAGTCTTAGTATTCCTCATGCTTTCCTTAAAAGTGACCTTCAAAAGAGATTTTTTAAAAACTTAGCTTTGTAGCTTTTTTACTTCTGTATGATGTATAAAGGGAGCCTCAAAGGTTTGTTGGTTTTTTAAAGGATATTTTATCCAGTTATTTTGTTAAAAATATAAGGAATGTCCAGTCTGTTCATCTTGGTTTGGCTCCTGGATCTTAGGGACTTAGATGCTGAATGTGAGCTTGCTCTCTCTCCAATGAAGGAGTGAGGATGTTGTCTTTAACAAAGATACTTTTTCTTAAGTGTTTTAGTCAATGGAGGTGAAAGTGCTAACAACAACAGTTTTAAATCCTATCCACTCTGTTTAGTTTTGTCTCTTGCTTACTGTGCTGATTTCACTTGTTTTCCAGATACCATAGTGTGCTCCAGGAGACACAAGACCTATTTGGCCCTCTTTGTACATCATAAACTTGGAAACAGAACAGAAATTTTCCACTGGCTTTGAAGGATGGTTCTTTAGGATTCTACCTACTAGATATAGGGTTGCCAGGCATCTGGTTTTCAACTGGAATGCCTGGTCGAAAAGGGACCCTGGTAGGTCCAGTTGTAGTAGTAGGATTTTATTTTTGTATAATTTGGAATGAAGGATAAAGAAGAAGATAATGATGTAGCATGTATTAAATCTATTAATGTATGATTTGATCATATCCTTCCAGCCACCCTTTTTGAATAGCAGAAAGGAATGGCCTAATGTGCCATTGGTAGAGATGAATCAGCCAGAATCTGTCTGGACTGATTTCAAGGCAGTAACAGACCTTTTAGGGTCCCCACTTTGTGGTAGGTTTAGCATTTTAAAATAAGTAAAAGAATGCAATGATTGTTTTTCTTTTGCATTGCAACTTGATGTTCCTGTTCAAAATGTTCTGTGTAAATCTGTTCTGTTTTTTGTGTGAATGAGGAATGTGTGTGTTAAGAGATAAGTGTGAAGGTCATCACCAGACCAGATGTTCTAGGGAGGAACCAAAGACAGATGCAAGGGTGCCAGGAGGCTGCAACGCGCCCCTATTGAAATGTCAGAGGAGGACAGATTGACGACTCTAAAGGCAAGACAGGCACGCATCAATGGGGACAAAATAGCTGTGATCAAAAACCAGCATGGAATAACTCCCTGAGAGCCTTGATGAAAGAACAAGACGATTAAGGAGAATTTAAGAAAACAAGCACTCGTCAAACAATTGATTACAGCATGACGGTGCAAAATGCATTGGTCCCAATGAAGGAAAAAAATCACAATATAAACAGAGTGTCTTGCCGTGAAACTTTGGGTTCATCCTGCCAAGACTTCCCCGGAGCAAAGTGTTGTGACTGACAAAACCCAACTCCTACCTACCTGTGATCAACCTAACTTGCCACTAGCTTGATCTGGACCCTGAACTGGTAACTATAACATCAAGTGGTGGGATAGTATGTGTGTGAGATATTGAATGCATGTGCTAATTGTTGTATCTTCAATAAACGTGGCATATTGCCTTTCCCCCTGAAAAAGATCCTGTGTGCTTCATAGTAGCATAAACAAAGTCAGCAGTGCTGATTGGGACACCAAAGGTCCTGTCAGCAGCACAGTGGGGCTAAGGCAGACTCCCTGTCTGCCCTGGCTCTGCATGGCTCCCGGAAGTGACTGGCATGTCTGGCTCCTAGGCACTGGGGCGGCCATGGGGGCTCCATGTGCTGTCCCCACCCTGAGTGCTGGCTCCACAGCTCCCATTAGTCAGGAACCACAATCACTCGAAGCAGTGGCGGTGGGTGTGAGCAGCACACAGAGCCATCTGGCCCCTCCACCGAGGAGCCAGACATGTTGGTAGCTTCTGGGAGCTGCCTGTGATAAGTGCCCCACTGGATCCCTCAGCACAAACTCCCTCCCATACCCCATCTCCCAACCCTGAGCTGCCTGCCACACTCAAACTCCATCCCAGAGCCTGCACCCCACACCCCAACTCTCCCTGTCCCAGCCCCCTCCTGCACTCCAAATCCCCAGCCCCATCCCTGAACCACACACCCAGATGGAGCCCTCACGCCCACCCCTGAGCTCCCTCCCATGCTCCAAGCCCCTTGGGCCCTGTCCTGCACCCCAAGCCCCTGAACCAGGTTGGAATTCCCTCCCAGAGCCTGCACCCCAACTCCCTGTCATAGCCTGCACCCCTTCCTGTACTCCAAATCCCTTGGCTCCAGCCCTAAGCACTCTCCCACACCCCCAACCCCTCATCCACAGCCCCATCCTGGAACCCAGACCCCCCCCAACCAGAGCCTGCACCCCAACCCTTTTCCCAAGCACATAGATCGCTCCCTGACTCTGAACCCTTCGGCCTAGCCCAGAGCCCCTTCCTGCACCCTGAACCCCCTCCTGAACCCTAACTCCCTCCCAGAGTCCCCTCCAGCTCTCTGGACTGATTTCAAGGGACTAACAGACCTTTTAGGGTCACCACTTTGTTGTAGGTTTAGCATTTTAAAATAAGTAAAAGAATGCAATGATTGTTTTTCTTTTGCATTTCAACTTGATGTTCCTGTTCAAAATGTTCAAAATGTGGTGTGGGGCCCACACCCCCAGCCAGAGCCTGTACGCCAGCCTCCTACCCCAGCCTGGAGTCCCCTCCCACACTCTGAACCCCTTGGCCCCTGCCCAGAGCCTCCTCTTGCACCCCAGCCCAGTGAAAGGAGGGAGGGAGAGGGAGAGTGAGTGATGGAGTGAGCAGGGGGGCTTGGAGAAAGGTCAGGGGTGTTCGGTTTTGTGTGATAAGAAAGTCGGCAACCCTAAAATATCACAAATCACTATGTCTGCATATTCTGAAAATTTGCGTATTGTCAGGATCTTTTCTGATTTCATTGACCTTATGATTCGTAAAATTGCACAAGAAAAACAAGATGCAAAAAAAAAAAAAAAAATGGCTGAGAGCAGAAGTAGGTGCAGCATTATATCTAGAAGGGTTATCCTTGAATCCGGTGGAAAATTTTCATTTTTATCAACTGTTCATTTACTGTTAGTGTATTTCCCCATCCCTGTTGTAGATTTGCACCTTACATAGGAAGATCATAAATCTGGGTGCTGGTGGAGGGGGTTGTCTTTTTTACATCAACATTTATCTCTGAAATTAGGTTTATGTTTCAGGGGAATTATTCCTCCGTCCCCCTTGCTTTAGAGTCAATAAAGATCAGGAACAGGGAAATGTTATACTTTAAATTTCATATTTATTACTATATTGTGTTAATACTTTTTTTTTCTTCCATTACTAAGGGAGTTTCAGATATGTTTCCCACAAACTCTCTCACGGTTCCAGCTTTTTAGCGGTCACATCAATAATTATGAGTACTTAATTAGGCAGTCAGTTAATTATTAGGGGATCAAAGAAAATCTATTAAACTGCATAAATAGAAGTAAAAATAGTCTTAGCATCTATCTAATATATAAAAGAAGTCCAGCACTAGAATGGGCAAAACAGTCCTGTATCAGAAAAAAATAATCACTTTAATCAGCCCCTTTTTGTTTAAAATTTTTAAAAGTTGGATATTTTTCACCTGTTGTGTTTAGCACAATAGATGAAATAAAATCCTCAGTTTTAATTAGGAAGTCAAAAAACTAACAGTAGATTAGAGTAGAAGATACATTCTGCAGGATACTCTGTAGCATGTACTATTTGCTGTATATGGACTTGAGGCAAATTAACATGTATATGTACCCGATGGTAGCAGTTCAGGGCTTGTGGAGCCCAATACAGCATTTTGGCAGATGAGGGGGACACCTCTGTAAATAGATGTAGCATATATGGCCATTGTTCACTTAACTTGAAACTGGAAGTGTCAGTCTTCCAAAGTTTTAGAAAGAGAGGGGATCCAGTGCAATGGAGGGACAAACCTATTTTAGCTGAAACTCCCCTTCTGAGAAACAGAGGAGGCTAACTATTCTCACATTGAGAAAGTCACTCCAGGAGACAGGGATACAGATATGAGTGGTAGACTGGATGTGGCAATAGGGAATTCAATCATTGGGAAGAAAACAGAATAAAAAAAAAATCAAGAGTTGAAAGTGGTGACCATTGGAACCATTTGGTGTCTGTGTAGTCACGACTAACATAGTAGCCAACAAACTCCCTGCAAGTATTGGTTCAGGACCTCTTACATGCTGATGCCAATAAACAAGCTGTATGAGGTCACTGAACAGAGCTTGCCAGGTGGATGTCAAGGCATAGGCCCCTGTGAAGCCATGATCCAGAACCATTGATCTGACTAGCTTATTCGACTGATGCTGAGGTACAGTTCTCTCTCCAGCCTGTGAGCAGCAGCTTTTCTCTTCTGGCCTTATGTCAAGGATAGGACACTGAGAGATACAGGGACGCTTATTGGAAAGATGCTAAAGCACAAGATTTTGTGAGATCACTATGCTGATACGAAAGCAGAGGTCTCTGAGGTTACTAGCTCAGCAGTGCCTTACTAACTGTGATCTGATCTAGTATGAAATGCTTCTTAGAATGAAGCAGAGAGAAGGATGTAAAAAAAATAAATAAAAAAGAGAGACCTGTCAATGGTTAAAATCTACAGCTGTCATTGAATCTGTAGTCCAAGTACAAAGTGAAAGGTAAAGTTTTTAATCAGACATATATATTTCATGGAGAGAAACTGTGCTTGCCTGAATATATAAAGCATTGCACAAGGGACAAACTGTCTTGGAGGGACGGGGGTGGTGGTGAAATCCAGTTTAACACACTCAACAAGCAATAAGTGAAACATTTCAAAAATAGAAGTGCCTACAAATGTTGATGACAGTGTGCTAAAATAAATAAATATAATCTGCTTGAAAAGGCTAAATTTCAGCCTGTCCCCACATGCCAGTTATTTAAATTTCTACAGCTGTGTTGAATTAACAAGCCTTATGGCCCAGAAGATGGAGAATTTTTAAAACTTACTATATATTGTTTATATTACAGAATTACCCCAGGCCTTTTCAGGGTCAGAACCCCATTGCACCTGGTGATATTTACACTTTACAGACAAACAGTTTATAGGGAAATTAGTTGGAAAAAATATCTAATGACACACACTGAATAATAGACTGGATCACTGTAAATACCCCATGTAGATACTTATGGACTGTAATCAAGTCTCTCTCCTTAACCACCTCTTTGTCAAGCTCAGTAGATGGACTCAAGGATCTCAATCACTATAAGGTGTATTTTCTAATCCTTGAATCATTCTTGTGGTTCTTCTCTGAACCCTCTCCAATTTATCAACATCCATTTTGTGGGAAGCCCAACTTCTCATACTTCAGGCAGTGCGGGTGAGAAATTTCATTCTGAAGCTGGGAAGGAAAAGGAGCATGGAGGGAAACAGGGAAGAGGAGCAGAAATAGGAGCTGAATTTTCTTGACTCCTAGTTCATGATTTGAAACCCTTGCTATTCACCCTAATCATTTTCTAATGATTAACCTATTCAAACAGTAGCATAGTGAAGGGTAAATGTGGGAAGTCTTATTGGGGGGGAGGAATATGGAGTTACCCACTTTTTTTTCCCCCTTACCATTGTACCACTCTGTTTAAGCACATTGATGTATTAACAGTAAACATGGAGCCAAACACTTACCAGGCTCTGGGGCTTCTAAATAATTAACAGCTTCTAATAACGCAGAAAGGGATGAATTTAGATCTCAGTCTGCATTCTGAACATCCAGAAGTTTGGAAATGTCTGGATGTGAGGTTTTGATTTATCCCATTTAAAAAAAGAAAGACCTAACATTTGTAAATGGCCTTTCATTCAGGTTTCAAACACCTATGAAGTTCAGAGATGTCCAGATTCAAAGTTTTAGTTCAATCATATTTTCAAATGAAATATTTGAACTACATTGTGGAGATATTTTTGCAATCAAGCATCTGAGTTTGCCCTTCCTTGAATTGAGGTATGTTGATGACTAGATCATGAACATGAATCATTCTATTTTCAGTTTGCAAAACAAACCTGGCAAACAAAACAAAAACTTACCTCAAGGTTTTGCCTATCTTTGATACAATCCTATGTAATTGGATATTTTAGATGTATTTCTTTGCAGTCTGCCAGCCGCAAAACAATTCTCCAGTGGCGAGGAGCCAAAATGGATCAGACTCCAGCCACACACACTCTTCTTTACAAGATTTGAAGAAAGAAAGGTTTAGATTTGAGCCACCCGTGGTTTAGTTTTACATGACACAAACCAGTTTCTGAAGTTTGCAAAGCAAGACAGGCTCTATAGTTGCTCATTTTCCCTGCACTCTTTAATGAAGTTTGCACAAGCCCATCTAGCCTGGTGATCCACTTGACTCCCAAAGAAAACTTGCTCATGACCCAAGTCTAATAAAAATCCATGCACACTAAATTTGTATTGGATGCAGTTAAGCATCATACATTGGGTACTGTGCAGGGCTTGTAGTTAATATTGTTATTGCAAACATGAATTTTCAGTATTTTATTAATGAGATGGAAATATACAATCAAAAGTATATGTTCAGGGTAAATCTAGAAGATGTGTCAACATATAACAAAGAATATATGCACATCCAAAAAATGCAAGCATCTCTTTAATGATGGAATCATGGTAGCAACTTGATCGTTGCTAGCCAAGGCCATGGTTCCTGTTATGTGGTGTACAGTACCCAAATTCATGGGGAGGCCAGGAATTGTTCAGAGGATCACGGATGTATAAAATTCTTTGACAGGGAGATAAATTCTAACAGTTGTCTTTAAAGCATAGTTTGTGCCTTTCTACACATAACCCTCAGTATGGAATGATGTGAAGGCACACCACCTTTAAGCGGAGCATTTGAAGCCATTGTGACTCAGACATACCATTCCTCCTGCAATTGTCCTGTTGTGCTGAAAGGGGAGTGATTTATATCACCCTTTTTTGACATGCATTTTGATCTGTCCACCCCTTCTCATGTACCCACCTAACTTCACTGGTCAGCATGTAGGAATGGTGAACGATGTCTTTGCCTATTTCTCATCCTTCCTCCCTACTTGCGTTGTAGTGTAGAATATCTGATGCATAGCTCCTACACTGTCCCACAACCAGGTATTACAAGTCACACCTGGGCAAAGGGAAAAGAATCTTTATCCTCCACTCTCTCTGCCTCTCCTCCTCCCTCTCCCCCCACCCCCAACACACTTGTGCAGCTGAGCTATTGACCTCAGTAAGTAAGAGAAACAATTTCTGCACAGTCAGATGTTTGCAGTCCAGCTGCACACGAGGAAGAAATACAATTTGTCCATTAAGTGACTTAAGTAGATTGAAGTTCAGGGTTGGTTCACAATGTGTAACTGTATTGCTTTCCCCTTTATTTATGGATTTCTGAGGGGTGTATGAGGGCAAGTACTAAAAGAAAAAAGTTTCTGAAGGCCAAAGACCTTTAGGCTACTGCATTACAAAGCTGTTGCTGATTTTTCTCTAATGATTGGCTATCAACTGAAAAGGACTCAGAAGGGATTCTCCCAAGTGCTGTAAACCTATAAAGCAGTTGTGATAATTGCACAAGAGAAGGAAAAGTTTATTTGAGAAATGTTTCCAGTAGTGAAAGTAATATCAGCTTCTACTAGAGTTTAAAATGGAAGTTTAACTGGAGCCTCTGTAATAAGAAAACACATTAGATTTATTCAGTGTCTTTCATCTAGAAACATCCCAAAGCACTCTATAAATTGCACACATACACGAATCATTCCACCTCGCCAGTGAAATATAGGCACCTGCAAGTTGGAATATAGCAGCTCTTCAAATAGGTCATGGCAACATTGCAATAGTTTAGGAACAAATGAATAATAAAGCTCTACTAAAGTAGCTACGCTGGCAGAGATTGCTGTAGCACTTATGCAAGAGAATGGATTTTTTTTGCATAGAAAAACTGAAATCTCAGACAAAGGAATTTCACAGTTAATTAGCGAATATTTGTACAGTGCTTTAAAAACTATTATGGAGGGTTATTCAGGGTAAAAAAAAAAATCTGTGGCTTTTGGACTGTTTAAAAAAGACTTGGTTGAGGCAAGGAGAGTTTCCTTATAGAGAGCTACATTATGGCGTTGCTAACAAGCCCGAAGGAATGGGTTCCAAACCTGTGAAAAAAAAAAATTAAAGAAATAATTTATTTGCTTCAAACAAAATGCAGCTTTGGTCAACTCAAAACTATTTTCAAATTTAACATGAGTTTGATGCATCGTTTTGGTCAACTTTTTGGGATTGGAGGTTAGAACTTAGCTGCACCTGCAAAACAATCTGCAAAAGAGAGGCCTAGCTTATAATTTTTTAGTGAGTTGTTAGGGCACTCACCTGAGATGTGGGAGACCCAGGTTCAACTCTCCCTTTTCCTGACCGGGAAAAAGGATTTGAATTTGGGTCTCCCACCTTTTAGGAGGGTGCTCTACCACTGGGCTATTATAGGACAGGTAGTTCTCAATTTTTCCTGTTTTAGTTGTTCCACTATTTATAAATCATTAAAGAGCAGTTGGAGCATGACTTTACCATGGTTCTGCCCATCCTAGGTATGGGCCCTAACCACTGGGCTATAGTATCATTCATATGTTTTCCCTGGGCCACTGATTAATTCCAGGTTCCCTCCTTATTCCAGGGGGAATTGGGGAGCAAGGGGGGTAAACTGTGCCAGCCCTATACCTGGTGCAGATTACATCCCTCTTTGTGCCATCACAGTTGTGCAAGATACTGCAGGGTGGGAAACCAAAGTTCCACCTACTTCCTGCCTCTTCTCACCTGCATGGGGGGTGGGGAGTAGTAGTCCTGAAGAGGCTGCTCTCACCAAATCCTATGATAGGCCCCCTTACTCACTTATGTGGTAAATTATAAACCTGTAATTCCCTATGCAGACGTGGGGACACATGATATGGATCACCATTGGGTCTATAATTGGCAGTTGTTTTAGCAAAACTTGGATTTAGGATTTCACTCTATTTAAATGCATAGAAAGATCTCTTGATTCCAAATCCAGCATGCAATCCAATTTCAAGAGATAGTCAAGGTTCCAAAGAATTGACAACTGTGATGTAGTCATAGTTTGATGGTTCTAATGGCCCTTGTCAACTGAAGAGGCTTTACATCATCTTTGTTTCAGAGTAACAGCCGTGTTAGTCTGTATTCGCAAAAAGAAAAGGAGTACTTGTGGCACCTTAGAGACGAACCAAACAGTTTCCACGGTATGCATCCGATGAAGTGAGCTGTAGCTCACGAAAGCTCATGCTCAAATAAATTGGTTAGTCTCTAAGGTGCCACAAGTACTCCTTTTCTTTTTGCATCATCTTTGTGATCCCCTGTTCCTGAGTCAGCTGTGCACCTGGATTAGTCAGCCAAGGAATTTAAATTTCATCAGCTACTCTAGCCCCAAGGGTCATTTAATGCAGCTGAGTAATGCAAGGACCCAAGGCAGTTCTGCCCATCCATCCTAAACTGACAATGTGGAAAGGGATGGCATAGGAACCAGTATACTAGCTCAACAATGAGATGATTCTCCCATGGTAGGCTGTTATCAAGAGCACACTTTCACTAGAGAACATCAGGCAAAGAGGAGGGAGAAAGGAGTCAAGAGAAAAAAAAAAAAACATCCAGAGGGTGCAATTCTATTTTACATTTTAAGTAGTAAAATGAAGCATGCTCAGATAATGGTTGTCATAGGGAGGGGTTTTTGCGGGGTGAAAAAAGCAGCTGTTTGATTAAAGGTACTTGGCATGAAATATAAAGGCAAAGAAGAGGAGACTCAATTTTTTCCACAATTGTCAAAACAAGGAAACCCACTGGAATTTAGTTGGTGTGCTAAGTGTTCACTCAGCCCTTTATATTCACAACATGACACACAATATGATCAACTCAAACAGCCTTCATGATGGATTAGCAAAACAGGCAGCTGTACACAGCTAGCTTTGCTTCTTTTTTCTCCTTCCTGGAATATTCAGAATCTCAAAGTGAGAGAGGATACATCTGTACTGCAGCTCAAATAGATGTACTTGAGCTTGGTTACCAAAGCAGTGAAGCTGTTACAGCATGGGCTTCAGTTTGGGTCATATAAACCTACCTAGAATCCTAGATATTTACTCAGGACTAGCCCACATCCTGTGATTGCAGTACAGATATACATTAATTCTGAACCAATTACCTAGCTGTAACTCCATTGTAACTCCACTAGCCCTTTGATAAAATTGCTTTTTCAAAAACACACTGCTCCAGATTTAAGGCAGGCCCTCCTGAACCAATGTAAAGCTCTCAGATAGTAAATAGGAAAGCATTTGAAAATAGATTTTAGCCCATAAAATCTCAAATTTACAAATGTAGACCCTAAATGTAGAAAGAGACTTAATCCAGAGAGGAGTCAATATTAATGCTATTAGTGTAATCAGTTTTCCCAATCTGTAAAATGTGGATAATGATACTGGACTCCTTTGTAAAGAGCTTTGAAATCACTGAGAAGCACTAGGTATTACTGAAAATAATTGGAGTACAGATTCATCTGAGTCAGGTCATCTTTATTCCTTTTCTTTCCTCTAGCGCCTCTTACCATTCTATGATCCTGACTCTACTTGGTAGGTTATCTTTCTCAGCTTGCAGCTGGCTCACCAACTGCCCTGCCATGTGCTTGAGTACTTAGGCCTTGATGCTGTAACTCTTTGTCTGGCCAAAGCAGGAGTTGAAGGCTGCGGAGCTCCAGTGCAGATATAAACATAGGCTATTTATGGGCACAAAGTAAATTTCAGTGCTAGAAATAGTCCTCTGCACAAGCAGTAGTGAATCTCAATTCTGTTTCCCCACCCCCCAAGCATTGCTCATTAACTCTCAACAGAACAGGGTTTTCAAAAAATAAGACAGGGTAGGACTGAATTGGTTTTAGGAGATCAAGGAGAATGTAGGTCTGGAAGAGACCACAAGAAGTTATCAAGTCCAACCCCCTGAGCTGTGGCAGGACCAAGTAAACAAACCATTCCTGACAGGTGTTTGTCTAACTTGTTTTTAAAAGCTTCCAACTATGGGGACTCCATGATCTTCCTTGGAAGCCTATTCCAGAGCTTAACTACCTTTATAGTTAGAAAGTTCTTCCTAATATCTAGCCTAAATGTCACTTGCTGCAGATTAAGCCCATTGCCTCTTGTCCTATCTTCAGTGGACATGGTGATCAATGGATCACCATCATTTTTATAACTAGAGCCCTGCAAATCTGCAGATATCGGCTTTATAGCCTCAGATGTGGATATCCACAGACCATGTTTGTGGACTGTGGATGGATGTGGTTCCAAATTTATACCTAGAGACCGGCAAATATGGAGATATCTGCTTTATATCTGTAGACCGGATGCGGATAGAAGTTTTGCATCCACACAGGGCTCTATTTATATCAGCCTTTAACATACTGAAAGATTTATCAGGTTGCCCTTCAGTCTTCTTTTCTCGATGCTAAAAAAACCTGGGCATATTTAATCTGTCCTCATAGGTCATGTTTCCTAAACCTGTTATTTTTTGCTGCTCTCTTCTGGACTCTTTCCAATTTGTCTACATCCTTCCTAAATTGTGGTGTCCAGAGTTGGACACAGTATTCCAGCTGGGGCATTACCAGTGGGACAGTTACTGCCTGTGTCTTACATACAACACCCCTGTTAACACCCACAGTCATATTAGCCTTTTTTTACAACTGCTTCACATTGACTACTCAAAGTACTTTGCTTTGTCTTTACTGAATTTAATCTTGTTGAATTCAGACCAATTCTCCAATTTGTCAAGGTCATTTTGAATTTTAAACCTGTCCTTCAAAGTGCTTGCAACTCCTCCCAGCTTGGTTTCATCTGCAAATTTTATAAGCACACTCTCTACACCATTATCCAAGTCATTAATGAAAATATTGACTAGTACTGGACCCCATTAAATATGCCCTCCCAACTTGACAGAAAACCATTAATAACTACTTGAGTATGGTCTTTCAACCATTTGTGCACCCACCTTACAGTAAATTCATTAAGACCACATTTCCCTGGTTTATGAGAATCTCATGCAGAACTGTGTCAAAAGCCTTACTAAACTCAAGGTACATCACATCTACTGCTTCCCTCCTATCTACTAGGTCTCCAAAGAAGGAAATTAATTTGGTATGGCATGATTTGTTCTTTTCCTTATAACTCTATTGTCTTCCAGGTGCTTACAAATTGATCGTTAATAATTTGCTCCAATATCTTTCCAGGTATTTAAGATAGGCTGACTGGTCTATAATTTCCTGGGTCCTCTTTGTTCCCCTTTTTAAAGATATGTACTACGTTTACCCTTCTTCAGTCTTCTGAAACCTCTCCCATCCTTCAGGAGTTCTCATAGATAATTGATAATGACTTTGAGATTGCTTCAGCTAGTTCCTTAAGTACCCTGGGATGAATTGCTTCAGGCCCTGCCAACTTGAATACATCTAACTTATTTAAATATTCTTTAGCCTGTTCTTTCCCTATGTTGGCATGCATTCCTTCCCTCTGGTTGTCAATATTAATTGCGTGAAGTATCTGGTCAACCACCTTTTCAGAGGAGGCTGAAGCAATAGGCATTAAGCACCTCTGCATTCTTGATGTCATGAATAATTAGCTCTTCTTCCCCACTAACTAGGGCCTACACTTTCCTTCATTTTTTCTTGCTCCTAATGTATTTCAAGAACTCTTATTGCTTTTTAAGTCGCTTGCCTTTCCATCCTCTTCAGTGGGTTTTGGTTCAGACAGTATGGCCTGGATCCACAAAGGAACTATTTAGGTGTTGACCATTGTAATGCCTAACTTTTAGGCACCTTTAAAATATATATCTCACAGGAACAACAATAGAATCCACAAAGCCAGAGTGAGGCTCCTATACAAAGAATGGTGAGAGAGGTACTAAGAATGCAATCCATAAAACTCACCTTGCTAGGTAGGGAGCCTCTCTAGTTAGACAATAGGGGATGCAGATGATTCAGGGGGTGTCTTAAGCCCCACCCATTTCACATAGGAAGGTGCCTTTGGGCTGTAGGGAGATGCCTATCTCTGCTTGCAGTATACAACCGGGAACCTGAAGGAGGCTTAGATGCTTAACCCTAAGTTATTTATTGAGAGAATGAGTTAGGCACCTGCCTCATTTCACATAAAGTGACCAGAGAAGAAGGTGGTGCCACTTCCCACCTCCTAAATTTTAACATAGAAGTTAGAGCACTCACCTGGTATGTGAGACTCTCAGGTTAAATTCCTCCCCAAAGCAGGGGTGGGGGAAGACAGGGTTTGATCAGCTTTCTCCTACCACTGCCAGGTGAGTGCTCTAACCACTGATGTCATAAATATAAAGGGAAGGGTAAACCCCTTTGAAATCCCTCCTGGCCAGGGGAAAGCTCCTCTCACCTGTAAAGGGTTAAGAAGCTAAAGGTAACCTTGCTGGCACCTGACCAAAATGACCAATGAGGAGACAAGATACTTTCAAAAGCTGGGAGGAGGGAGAGAAACAAAGGGTCTGTGTCTGTCTGTAGTCGTCTTGGCTGGGGAAAGACCAGGAATGGAGTCTTAGAACTTTTAGTAAGTAATCTAGCTAGGTATGTGTTAGATTATGATTTCTTTAAATGGCTGAGAAAAGAATTGTGCTGAATAGAATAACTATTTCTGTCTGTGTATCTTTTTTGTAACTTAAGGTTTTGCCTAGAGGGGTTCTCTATGTTTTTGAATCTAATTACCCTGTAAGATATCTACCATCCTGATTTTACAGGGGGGATTTCTTTATTTCTATTTACTTCTATTTTTTATTAAAAGTCTTCTTGTAAAAAACTGAATGCTTTTTCATTGTTCTCAGATCCAAGGGTTTGGGTCTGTGGTCACCTATGCAAATTGGTGAGGCTTTTTATCCAACATTTCCCAGGAAAGGGGGGGTGCAAGTGTTGGGAGGATTGTGCATTGTTCTTAAGATCCAAGGGTCTGGGTCTGTAGTCACCTAGGCAAATTGGTGAGGCTTTTTACCAAACCTTGTCCAGGAAGTGGGGTGCAGGGTTTTGGGAAGTATTTTGGGGGGAACGACGCGTCCAAACAGCTCTTCCCCAGTAACCAGTATTAGTTTGGTGGTGGTAGCGGCCAGTCCAAGGACAACGGGGGGGAATATTTTGTACCTTGGGGAAGTTTTGACCTAAGCTGGTAAAGATAAGCTTAGGAGGTTTTTTCATGCAGGTCCCCACATCTGTACCCTAGAGTTCAGAGTGGGGAAGGAACCTTGACAACTGAACTATGGGATATTTGGGTGTAGGATTTCCTCACTCTCTCCTGTTGAAGCTGTTCTAATTTGTATACATAAATCCTCGGAGCAAGGGGCCTGGATCTTCCACTTCCTACGTACCTGGGGGCCCCAGCCACCAGGCTAGAGAGTCACTCTTTCTTTGGCTTCTTGACTATTTAAGTCTTTATTGACAGTGGAATAGTTTCAACAGGGGAGACAGAGAGCTTCTCCATATCTCATTAGTTAGAGCATTCTCCTGAGAGGTGCAGGAGACCCCTGTTCAAATCCTGTCTCTCTCTCTTCCCCCACACCACCTGAGAGGAGAATTGAATCTAGGTCTCTCACACCCCTGCTGAGTGCTATAACCACTGGGCTAAAGTTTAAGGTGAGCATCACCACCTCCAGCCAGATTTTGAATGGGACCCAATCTGGTTGGCAGCCTCTGAGTACTCCTATTGGATTGGGCACCTGGTTGAGACAGTTAGGGGAACACCTATCTTCCCCCAGATTGCTCTGGAGCTTAAGTAAAAGATCAGCATTCAGAAGCCTAGCATGAAACCCATGCCCAGAGGCAGAAACACAGGCAGCTAGGAAGGTTTTACTGTGAAAATTTAAACACCAGCAAGGTTACGTGGAATCCAAGTGAGAGTTTTGTGGATCACAGTGGCCTAAAAATGGGACTTGTAGGCCCAGATCCACAAAGGTACTCTGGGCACCTATGATTACTGAAGAGTTTAGAATACTAGTTAACACATCCAAAACTTTGGAAAAGTATGGCAGACATCTGTGTCTTTTCTCTCCTATGCTTTCAAGCTTCTGGATCTCACAAATTTAATCAAACTACATTACAAAATTTAGATTACACATACCTTTGTAGTTGCACCCAGCAGATTTCTGGATAACCATCAGATGAATTTCTGCCTTAAAAACCAACAAAACAAAAACCAAACAAACACCACAAAACAACCCTTGTGGTCTCAGTAGGCAAAATTGCTATTAATGCAGTTAGTACTGGAGATGGGTATCGGAAGAACTTGAATTAAGTTCCATACCCTTTTTTAAAAAAAGTAAACCTCATTTGCTGCAACTTTAAATGTTGGCTCAATAGTTGGTTGAAATGTCTTGATTTTTGAGATTTTGAAAACAATTAATGATTTTTTATGAAGAATTCTCTCTTTTTCAACAGTTAGTAAAAATTTTAGATTTTGAATTAAAAGAATTAAAATATCCACACAATAAACTTTGTGCCTTATTTTCTTGTTACTCCTCAACCAGTTTTTTGGCACTCCTATCTCATTGGAAATATTTAATAAAAACACTCAGATTCAAACTCACAAACAAGATTTAGCATTTTGTAAAAGTGCTAAGGCAGCATTGACTTGTTATTTTTTACTCCGGTTATTAAAAATGTTTTGAAGTCTGGGCAGTACATCTTTTTGGTATTAAAACAGTAACTCTGAAGTTGTTCATATCTGAACATTAAAGACTCGAAATGTGCAGTCTTTACTTTGTTTTAAATAGTTGTATCCTTGTTACAATAATTATAGCTCTTATGTACTGAAATTAACTTTTCCACATACGTACTATAGCATTACATGTATTTTGTAAATTTTTTAAATGACAGACATTTATCAAGTTCAGGCAGCAATACCAGTTCCTAAAATGTTCTGAGTATATGTTTACATGACAGATTGTGGTAGTTCAAAGTTGTATATTTGATACTTTCTTGTCCCTCCCACTGCTTTCACATTATAGTAAAGTAAAAAGGAAATCACGATACAGAAATGGCTTTAAGGTAGCATGTAGGCTGCAACTCATATCCACAGAAATTCAAATTCAAAGGTGCATTTTTGGTCTAATGCGCTGTCTTGTTTTGTTTCAGAGTAACAGCCGTGTTAGTCTGTATTCGCAAAAAGAAAAGGAGTACTTGTGGCACCTTAGAGACTAACCAATTTATTTGAGCATAAGCTTTCGTGAGCTACAGCTCACTTCATCGGATGCATACTGTGGAAACTGCAGAAGACATTATATACACAGAGACCATGAAACAATACCTCCTCCCACCCCACTCTCCTGCTGGTAATAGCTTATCTAAAGTGATCACTCTCCTTACAACGTGTATGATAATCAAGTCTAACACCGGGATCAGAATAATTTGTGATTTTACATATCTGACATGCTACAACATTGGGCATAGTGGATGTGCTAATAAAATGTATCCATCTCAGCCCAGCGTTTCAGCGTTAAACTTATAAAACAACAATATAAAGTTGAGGTAGCATTACTTCAAAGTAATTTTTCTAATTTAATTTTATATTTATATCTTTACTCAGCTGCAAGAGATTTTTCCAGTAAATAAAGGGAAAGGCTGTGAATCTTGCATTATAGTTATAAATTCTTGCAACAGGCAACATTTCTAGTGCCGCAAAAGGTTGAGTATCAGTGCTGGTTTTCCTGTGGTAAATAGATCAATGTCTGAAATCCCTGGTAGAAATATGGCTTCATTTTTTTTCCCCTTAAGAAGTAGGGATCAATCATCGGTGCCCATACTTATTCTTTTCTGTCAGATGTTTCAATTATTCTGAAGTATCTTTAGAATGTTTGAGAACTACTGTGACTGCTTGTCTTGCTCATACTTCTGTACCACCTTCATCTTCAACATCGTTCTTCTTGTTATGCCTTATTTACAACTATTTTTGACAAAGATAAATCTGATTAGTACCTGACTCTTTTAATGGACATGATCAAATAACCTAAGTTACAAGAGGAGTCTCTCCAGACCCTCTTGGAGGTGCAGCACAGAATTTTATCTGAGAAAAGATGGAAATTTCCACTTCTGCTTAAATCCTGTTTCCACTGAATTAAATGAAAAAAATGTCTTTTACTACAACAGAATTAGGGCTGGTATTCTGCAAAACCAGTACCGGAAACATTTTTTATTTGTACTGTCTATAGGCATTTTGGTGGTGCTCATCTGCATAGCATCCAAGTGTTTGACTTTTTGCAAAATTAGTGGTTTGAAAATATTTGATAAATGAGAAACTTGTTTAAGGCTAGAATTTTTAGTGGGACCAAAGACTTTAAAGTCAATGGAGTTGAGCACTTAACTCCCTTTAGTCCCTTGCAATATCTCAGTCTCAATAAGTTATATGTTGTATTATTAGCTCAGCTGGATGATGGAACAAGGAAGCTCACAGAAGGTGCATTATTTAGATAACACTAAACCTGTGGGTAGGCTTTAGCAGTTTGTGGTGCAGGACTATATTTGTTACCACTGTCATCATAATTAAAGTATGTTTCAAGATGTTGGAGATCCACATAAGAGAAGTTTTGGAAAAAGAGAAGGTGCTGTGAGGGACAGAAAAAACAAAAAGCTCCAGCTTCCACTGAGTTGAAGTTTACTGCTACACTATTCAATCTCTGCCATTCTTGCCTACCTGCATTTTAATGTATTTAAGGGGTTTTGATTTCTCTAACAATCCATTCAATAATAGTTGATGGGTTCTTCCTGGGGTGCCACCTCGAGATGGGGTACCACTGAGCCCTCTGACTCACTAGCCTGGGCTCCCTCTCACACTGTGCTGCTGTGACAAGCTACAGACCTATTCCCGGTCCTACACTTTCACCAGCATTCACACAGGCAGGGACACACCCAGCTGCAGTTACATGCAGGCTCTCTGACCAGCCACTGCATGAACCAACAATGAGAGGCTACAGCCAGCATAACTCCCAGATCCCCAGGCACCCCTCCCCCTCTAGAGTATAAACCAAAAATTATACCATCTTGCGCTGCACAAGGAACTGTACAGCAAAAGTGCATATAGTTCTCCCCTTCCTCAATGTGGAGAGGAAATGCAACAGCCTCTGCCCCTTAAACTAAGATTCCCAAGCACTTCACTCCAAACTTATGGTTTAGATTAAAACATAAGTTTATTAATTACAAAAAAGATAGATTGAGTGATAGCAAACAGATCAAAACAGATTACCTAGTAAATAAACAAAACCACAAACTAAGCCTAAGATACTAGAAAGATAGGATATGAATTAGTAAATTCTCACCCTGGCTGATGATGCAAGCAGATTTGTAGATTCTCAAGGCCCAAGCTGCACCTGCTTTGCAGCTTGGGATCCCCAGGTTTTCATACACAGGCTAAAAATACCTTTAACCTGGGTCCACCACTTCCCCCAGTTCAGTCTTTATTCTTCAGGTGTTTCCAGGAGTTTTCTTGTGTGGGGAGTGAAGAATAACCAATGATATCACACCCTGACTTATATAGCTTTAGCATATGGTGGGAACACTTTGTCTCAAACTCAGTTTGTGGAAAAAACACTGGTATCCAAGATGGATTTCTGACCACATGGCCTGGTCACATGCCCTTGCATACCTTGCTGAGTCATAACAGCCATTACTTACAGGCTGTCTGCAGCATTCTCAGGAAGGCTCACCAGGTGGGGGATAAGCTTTTCCTAAGGCCTATTGTTTTTCGTAATGGTCCGTTACCTTGAAAAGATCGGTCACAGCCAGCTATCTAGCCTAGAAGCATTTTGTCTAGTGGGTAAAAAGAAAAGGAGTACTTGTGACACCTTAGAGACTAACCAATTTATTTGAGCATGAGCTTTCGTGAGCTACAGCTCACTTCATCAGATGCATACCGTGGAAACTGCAGCAGACTTTATATATACACAGAGAATATGAAACAATACCTCCTCCCACCCCACTGTCCTGCTGGTAATAGCTTATCTAAAGTAATCATCAGGTTAGGCCTTTTCCAGCACAAATCCAGGTTTTCTCACCCTCCACCCCCCCACACAAATTCACTCTCCTGCTGTTGATAGCCCATCCAAAGTGACAACTCTTTACACAATGTGCATGATAATCAAGTTAGGCCATTTCCTGCAGAAATCCAGGTTCTCTCACTCCCTCACCCCCCTCCAAAAACCCACCCCCATACACACACAAACTCACTCTCCTGCTGGTAATAGCTCATCCAAACTGACCACTCTCCAAGTTTAAATCCAAGTTAAACCAGAACATCGGGGGGGGGAGGAGGGTAGGAAAAAACAAGAGAAAATAGGCTACCTTGCATAATGACTTAGCCACTCCCAGTCTCTATTTAAGCCTAAATTAATAGTATCCAATTTGCAAATGAATTCCAATTCAGCAGTTTCTCGCTGGAGTCTGGATTTGAAGTTTTTTTGTTTTAAGATAGCGACCTTCATGTCTGTGATTGCGTGACCAGAGAGATTGAAGTGTTCTCCGACTGGTTTATGAATGTTATAATTCTTGACATCTGATTTGTGTCCATTTATTCTTTTACGTAGAGACTGTCCAGTTTGACCAATGTACATGGCAGAGGGGCATTGCTGGCACATGATGGCATAAATCACATTGGTGGATGTGCAGGTGAACGAGCCTCTGATAGTGTGGCTGATGTTA
Organism: Eretmochelys imbricata; assembly: GCF_965152235.1. Taxonomy (NCBI): domain Eukaryota; kingdom Metazoa; phylum Chordata; order Testudines; family Cheloniidae; genus Eretmochelys; species Eretmochelys imbricata. The sequence goes on along the minus strand of NC_135575.1, from coordinate 40,218,379 downwards.
TTAGGCCCTGTGATGGTGTCCCCTGAATAGATATGTGGGCACAATTGGCAACGGGCTTTGTTGCAAGGATAAGTTCCTGGGTTAGTGGTTCTGTTGTGTGGTATGTGGTTGTTGGTGAGTATTTGCTTTAGGTTGCGGGGCTGTCTGTAGGCAAGGACTGGCCTGTCTCCCAAGATTTGTGAGAGTGTTGGGTCATCCTTTAGGATAGGTTGTAGATCCTTAATAATGCGTTGGAGGGGTTTTAGTTGGGGGCTGAAGGTGACGGCTAGTGGCGTTCTGTTATTTTCTTTGTTAGGCCTGTCCTGTAGTAGGTAACTTCTGGGAACTCTTCTGGCTCTATCAATCTGTTTCTTTACTTCCGCAGGTGGATATTGTAGTTGTAAGAAAGCTTGACAGAGATCTTGTAGGTGTTTGTGTAGGAATTTGTGGGGGGGGGGGGTGGAGGGTGAGAAAACCTGGATTTGTGCTGGAAATGGCCTAACCTGATGATTACTTTAGATAAGCTATTACCAGCAGGAGAGCGGGGTGGGAGGAGGTATTGTTTCATGGTCTCTGTGTATATAATGTCTGCTGCAGTTTCCACGGTATGCAGCCGATGAAGTGAGCTGTAGCAAAGGAAAGCTCATGCTCAAATAAATTGGTTAGTCTCTAAGGTGCCACAAGTACTCCTTTTCTTTTTGCGAATACAGACTAACACGGCTGTTACTCTGAAACCTGTCTAGTGGGTGTTGCCCCAGTGTAACTACATTTGAAAGAGATACAAAAATATGTGAATACAGATAGGATATTCATATTAAGCAAATCATAACTTTTCCAATGACACCTTACATGACCCATCTTGTACAAACTACATCACAATTATACCATAATCATATCATAATATTACTAGGATGAATATGGGGTGCAGTGTCACAATGGTCATGAAAATGTGTCTCGTTACGACTCACCTCACAGAAGAAGTGTTCTTTGAACACAAGCAATGACAATGCTTTTTTAAATCTACTTTATGTGAAAGTCTGTCTTTACGATTAACAGCATGTCCGCTAAAAACGTGGCAATATTGCCATGAGTTGCCACAACGTGCTCTTTTGTCATGGCATCGCATTGCAGAAATCAGCCCAACTTCATAGCAGCAATGACGGCATGAGTTCACCTCAAGAAAGTGTAGCAGTGGGGGAAATGTGCACATAAATCAAACCTAGCCAAATTTGCCTTAACAAGTATTTGTTACCTTTTTCTTAAGCAAAGAGAGGACTGATTTGACAATAGACGTCAGCATTTTTTTCTTTTGAGTCAAGAAGATCAAGTGTGGAGCTGGGAACTGAATGCCAAGGGTGAAAAGGTGCATAGTGCTACATACACACTAAGGCCTCGATCCTGCAAATGTTTATGCACTTGTTTGAGTGGTTCAGTTGAAATCACTTGAGTGAACTCAAGTTAGGCATTCATGGGCAAAAATGTTCGCACGATTGGGGCCTATGCTCATGTTCAGCACCCTTCGCAATCAAAATTGGTTGAGTTTATCTAAAGAAGGAATTTGTACAGGTGTCTAGCTAACATACAATCCATTTGCCAAGATGGTACATAGTATTTCTAACAAGTGAGATACCATTAAGGCTGCCTAACTAATGTGTCCATACTCTAGTGCTGGGAGGCAAGCACTGTAATGGAAATTTCAGTCCCCGATGCAGCATAACAACTTTAACAGCCTTAGTAATATACACCCAGTAAGTAGCAGTCCTTACACGAAGCACGTAGCAATACTGCTGGCACTGTAAAGAGCACATGATCCAAAAGGAGTAACATCTGTCAGTAGAGAAATACTGTAATACCTGCACCTAGCAGACGACTCTCCAAGACGAATATTGATGCCACTAGTCAAATTAGCTGATACTGTTCCACCCAGTAACCAAACATCAGTCACTGCAGAGAGATACATAAAACATCCAGGAATGCTTTGATCCCAGGTATTTCGTGAGCGTAGCCACTATGAGTTGCTACATCATTAATTGCAGGTTGCTTGCACATTTATGTTGGGATACATTTTCAATTTCTGACCCCTTCCCACCTCCAATCCAGCTGGTGGCTACCTGATGGCACCCAGGATGTTAACATATTGCATATGCAAAGAAACCAGCCATGATTTTCACTAGTTCAGTATTGTTAGTGGAAAGTTTGAAGTAAAATATTATAAGATAGCATCAATGAATTGCTGAAATCACCACATGGTGGGTACATACCAACCTCTGCCTTGGCCCCCCTCTGGAGTGATCCAGAGCCTAAATGCACACACATCTTCTGACAATATATGAGTAGCAAAGTGTACCTTTCATGTGATAATGTCCCCAAAATGAATGTGACAAAATCACACTGGGCCAGAATGTCACATCTGCCAATGCAAAATTACTACACATTTTGATATATGCATTTTGGGGAGACAATTTCATTTATCACAACAAGAAACTTCCCAATCCTGAAGCAACAGTACAAGTTCCTAACTGCGTCATGTTTTTAGATAGTACCTTGTAACAGGGCTTTGCTTACAGGCTGAATAGTTGCAAATGGTGATAAAATCTGTATACACCTCCATGTGATGAATGTGGCTGAATGCACATGACCAGAACATGTGTTCTTCCCTGATAGCACCAATATTCTTAATGGTTCTACAATACAGTTCATGTTCTTGAAATAAGAACTATATCATATATACTTTAAACCAACAGGTAAGGTTATCAATCCTGTTTGCTCAACCCTATGACTAGAAATGTGCTACATACATAAATGTCTACAGTACCCATTATACAACCAGTGGCTGTGCAGAGCTCATAGCATACCTGTAAAGATGAGGCAGCTGCCAAAAATAGAATAGTATGAGATAATAGTACAGGAGCAGATAACAGTATACATTGTAGTAACAGCAGTAATAGCAACTGTTAAGAGCTACCACAGGTGAGTTTTATATACAAGTATGCCACAGGTGCATGCAATCAATAACTAATAGGACTAATGACTAGCAGTTACAGTCCCACCTGCAACTCTTCATGGAATTACTTGCTAAGGAACTGCATGGTTAAGGCCACAACTAATGCAAAAATTATGCATGCTGATAGCATTAAATGAGAGCAACATTCCATTTGTGAACAGCTGTCATGACATGCAAGGACAGGTATTTTGCTGTTCAAAAGCTCACCCTATCACTGTATGTTGCTGATGGGCCATCCATTGATACTAGAACAGTGCAAAGAAATTATTCACTAACATTTTAATGAATTATAATTATAATTTTGTTTCAGTGTTCTCACTTTTTTTTTGGCAAACAATCATGCAAGTAAAGTTTTGCTAGCAGGACTATTTGCAGAAAACAAACACCATGTCAAAAAAGTCAATTATAAAACAAGATCAGTTTTGTGAGGATGAGCTTTAAATACCATGTGGCATAGATGACCAACATCACAACTCAAATATCAAATTAAAAATATCAAATTCTCATACCACTGTTCACAGAGAACAGTTCATGAACTAACCATAAGCTGGAACACATTTGAACAAAACATTCAAGCAATTCTGAATAGCAAACGTGTAAAATCACCATTGTCATGAATGAGAAATGGCATGTGGTGAATCTATAAAGTAAGTTCCTACTTTCCAACCCCATTTTTTCACCACAATGAAACTTTGATATTCCTTCCTGAATCTTTTGCATGCAGTTAAATATTTTGAAGCACTATATAGTTGAGCCAAATCATGAAAAGAGCAGTCTCCATTTACACTGGGGTAATTTACATTTGCTGACACAAGGTGTAGCTCCCAATTCATCTGCACATGAGGCAGAACTTACTTTCCGGTACAATTACCCCAAACAACTTCATACCTACCTCTTGGAATATAGCAGTCAGTTGCTCAAGTGCAGTCTCCATCCATCACAGCCCCACAACTATGTGAGACCTAGGTCTAATAAATTTTGCATGGATTACAGATTCCAAGAAAAAAATATCTCACTAAACATCTAGGTTATAATAAGGGACTTATCCCATCCACTAAGAATCTTGAATGGAGTTTTCCGAAGTCCCTGAAGTTCTCCAGAAACTAGGCCACTGAAAGACCACTAAAATTAAAGATATCTTTCATAGGTAACTATATACCTTGTGGGATTTCACTGAGTCAATGGAGGCCCTAATTTATATATTTTTTACTTTCATTCTGCTAAAAAGGGAGAAGGCTGCAGTTCCAAGGTAGACACTGCCTTGAGCTACCCATTTTTCAATCAAAAGTTGAAACCTCTCCCATTGACTGATGGAACTTAGTGAATGAAAATTCTTTGGTAGGTAACACCAGTACTGGCCAGCTGTTGGAAGTTGTCACAATGGCTCCATACATTGAGGTAGGAACCAGATGTTGAACTCATGCAATGGGTACAAGTTTCCTATGAGGCCTCTAAATTTTTTAAAGAAAGGAACATTCTCAAATGAATTCATATTTGGGTCAGAATGCAAAGCTCTTACTATCTCTTCCACCCCAGCACTAGCCTCCAACTCTATTTGTTGCCTTCCTATATTTATTCCATTCACTGATGATCATAAGGGACTGTCTATCATATCATTCAGATCCTCTCAATTCCATGTTACTAACATAAATACTTTTGTCTTTAATATTCCTGCTATTCATGTTCACGCACATCCATAACATATGGTACGCACAATAGATTTTATTAAACATGCAGCAATTGTACAGAAGCATTTATGTTCTTTTGAATTCTGCGATGTGATGAATTTGTCACATTATTGCATGAGGACAAAGCAATGATGAATGGTCAATCAAACAAAGTGAGGCAATGGTTTTATCATATTGTAGTCAGTGTTTTGAAAATCTTATGAAGGGGCTCAAAGGGAAAAGAAGACTGCCCCATATTTTCTCATGTGTTTCCCATTTGTGGGATGTAAACACTGAGGCTATAGCAGGCTATTTTTTAACATATACTTCAAATGCTGTTGTGGTGGAAATGATGCATTCCAAAAAGTCAGAATTTCAGATACAGCATTTGAGCTGTTATTTATTTATTTTTGTTGCTCTTCTCTCTCTCTCTTTGAATTGGTTAGGTTTTTTCTTGTGTTGTGGAGAAGTTATTTCAGGTGACAGAAAAGAGCTGGAGGCCATTGAAGAAAAATAAAAAAGCATGCTAGGAGCCAGGAGTTGCTTCTTTATATTATTTTTACAGTCCTGACTCCTAGCCAGAGGGCTGGCAGATAAGCAAGTAATGCCAAAACATATTTTGAATTAAAACAAAATTACACTGGTTGGTTGTGGGCTGCTGTAGAACTACATTGACCTCAGGAACTGTTTCTACCTCTGCATTGTGCCCAAATATAAACTATACTAATGTTTAATTTGTCTGATTTAAAAACATCACATAAAACACAAATTTTCTTGTCAGAGATGTGGATAATAGGAACCGTTCTTCTAAAAAAGAACCTCACAGCTCTCTTAACACCCACTCCCCCATACTAAGAAACAAACCAAAACCACACACACCAGATCTTTTTTATCTGGGATTTGTAGAGCTCTGAAATATATTGTTTTTTGTTGGGGTTTTTTCAGCATTTCTTATTATGCACCTCTGACCTTTTGCATTTCATCCACAAAGGCTTTTCTTGTTTTTCTGGTTCAGCCAGAAAAAGGATGCAGCGGAATTCTCCTGAGAAACTCTGAAGGGTACCACCTCCGGTAAATGTAGATTGAGACATGAGGATTTGCATTCCAGAGGCTTACTGGGGCCCTTTTTTATTTACTAGAAGCCTAAGTCACTAGTCTGTTTTAGCCTAAGTAGTCTATAAGTTGATATTTCTTTTAAGAACTGTGGGGTTCTCTCATATTTGATGGCAGTGTTGTCTTAACAAAAATAGTCTAATTAGAGCCAATAGATTCACAGCTAATAGACTTGTGCTTACTTAAGCCAGATGTGAATTTGACACATCTTAAGGAAGGAAAAGACCTAGTAAGTCACTTAGGCCACCCTGTGTCAATGTATGACTCTTCCTTACAGTACGTAGATCTATCTAATTCTTGATTTGCCAAGTGACGGTGCTTCCACCTCTTGCCTTTGGAGACCATTGCACAGAGTAATATATTTCACTGTCAGGATGTTTTATTTGCATGAGTTAAAAGCTGACAGCACCGGCTGCAGAAACTTAGTTGGGTTCTATTGACACTTGTGAATGGTGCTTTCCTCTTTTAACTCATGGACGTAAGCCTTGCATACAGTGTATGTCGACTATGCAGTACAAAAGCAATTCTGATTGCCCCCCAGGTCTGCATGGCTCTTTCTGGTGTTTGAGAGGTCAAAGTTCAAATATGTTACCGTTAAGTTTTAAGGGTGAAATTGCAAGATGTTAACATTTAATTCATCCCAGAATGTAATTACCTTTCCTTTTTGGGGTGGGACCAAGATGCTAGGAGGTAAAAAAAAATGTCTTTTGTTGGGAGAAGCAGACTCTTGAGACTTTATAAGTTATTGTGCTGTTAATTTTGGCTATTTCCCCTCATTATGGATGCCTTATTCTGCTGTTTCACTCTGAGTCGCCATTGATGCTGAGGATTTAATGCATTTTTTATATCATACTGAGCAAAATGCTGATGCTATCTTTGTGCAGGCTTTCTAATGGCAGAGAAAGGTTATTATCCTCCACTTTTTACTATATCTGTACAGTGTAGAAATCTGTTTATGCACTTCATAGCCACCCACTTTCCAGGGGAGCACTTGCATTATTCACTACAAAAAGGATACTGGTAAAATTGACTTAACTGTCCATTTTAAAATTTGTGCATGCATAAATCATATCTTTTACACAGAAATTAGTAGAATGGCATCAGTTACACCTATCCTACCACTGAAATTCCTTTTCACCTTAGAAGTAAAATTAGATGTGGTTTTAAAATTGGTTCATGCAAGACAAATAATTTGTTAGTGAGCAGTAATTGCCTGCATTGAAGGAGAAGCTCGACCACATATAGAGGGCAAGCAAAAGGCCTGTGCACAACTGGAGTCCTCAAAATGGGATTTTGCGGGCCCTGTGCATAAGGGTAAATTTCACTCAGATTTTATAGCACCAGTTGTTTATGTTCAGTCCTTCACAGTAATTCAAATGACAATAATCAGTACAAAAAAAGTAACAACCTTGTCAGAACTCCAACATTAAGGTAAACTCACCATGTAATCAAATTAACAAGAGCTCTGAGTCAAACCCCTTCTTCTTCTCCACCCATCTTCCTATCATGAATGCTGAATACTAGGGCACGGCAGATATCCAACCCTCAAGTTCCCACCTGCTCTGATACACTCAGAGTATAAATAACATGATTTTCTGAATACTTTTAGCTGACATGTGGACCTCACTAGCTCATTCAATGTATTGTTCTGTCCATCCATACCTGATATATATACATATATATAAAAAGGACAGCTGGATGTTAAAAACGATTTGCTTTACGAAGCTGCAAAGAATTGTGACTTTGCAAAGGGATTATGGAAAATAAAAATAGCATAGAGCTAAACATTCAGCTAGAAATTCTGCTTACCTATTGTGCTATATATTTATATAAATTCATTTTTCAATTTGGGCCCATGAGAATTTTCTGGGGGTACATTTTCATGCTGCTGAAGGTAACGTGATGACGATTTTCATCATCTGCTGTTTCTCTAAAAGTTTGTCTATATTTAAGCTTGGCAGGATTTGATTTAAATTGTTAGTCATCGATAATGGTGGATTTCACCTGACACAGAAATCAATGATAGCTGCTAGCTATTGATAAATTGGCAAGCACAGCCTCCCCCACACCTAGCACCTGCAGAGATCAAGTGTCACTAGCCCCAGGGCCATGCAAAGAGGCCTCTACAACCCTGCCAAATGACCCGGATCACTCACTTACAGATGGGAGAATGGGGGCTATCCCTGGGCATGAGCCCCTCAACAGTGGGGTGAATTTCCCCACAGCCAAGGACTTGTCCTTCTCCTCACAGCCCTGACCCATGAAGACCACAGTCTTCCCTATACCTTGTGCCTGCAGAGAACCACTGTCTCTGGCCCTATGGGTGTGCAGGGAGCCCTCTGCAGCTCTGCTGTCATGGACCACTTGCTCACTCATCTAGGGGAATACAGGGGCCATCCCCAAGCAGGAGCTGTTAATCATTGGGGTGGCTTCCCTGGTGGCTGGAGGCTCATCACCCTCCTCATGGCCCAGGTTGGGGGTCTCTGCTCTGCCCCTCCAGGACTGCACCTTCCACCTACAGGGATCCAATGTTACCAGCCCTGTTCACTCACTCTCCAATTGGGAGAGTAAGGGTTGTACCTAGGCAGGGACAAGGTGGCCTCCCCTATGGCTAAGGGTTGGTGGTCTTTGCTCTCTACCTGAGCCACCTACCTCTCCGCCCCCAGCACTATTCCCTTCCCATAACTCCCCTCCCCGCAACCCCTAGCCCATATTCCCTGGTGCTGGGGAAAATCTGCTTCTCTGCACCAGGACCACAGCCTCACCTACATTTTTCACCATGTATCTCAGGCCCCTTGGCCATGCTGGGAAATCCTGGCATCCCCTTGTCCATGCTAGGAGCTTATTGACTGCATACCTTTCAAATGGCTTTCATTTTGAGTGGCATCACTCATTTTGTCACAAAGCAACCTATAAGCCACACAAATTGCATGGTGGGGGGTGGGAGGTTCAAATTAATTGTTGAGAATTCTGTAAATGGAAATAAAAAAGCCTAAAGCCGATGCTACGGAAAGTTCTATATGCTAAAGGAAGAACTCCCACAGCATTTAAAGTTTGTTGCATGAATAATTGTCTGTGTGTCCCTCATTCTGAGTCTGTCACATATTACATCCCACATTTGGGCCTTGGCAAGATGAGAAGTATGATTGCTTGACATTTCTTTTGAAACTGGGAGGCACATCTGTTGCTGATGAGGAACAATACTTTTATTAACTGCACAGAAATGCCACATTTTAAAAGGTCAGAAAAGGTCAAACAGATAATTCCTATCAGCAGCACTGGCCATTACTATGACAGCATTCCATAGAAGTAATAGTCTTATGTCAATACAAATTTCTATAATAATAAACTAATAGTGCTTCCGTCATCACTTAGGACTAAATTCACAAAAAACTTTGGTTTGGTGATGCTCAGCATGAGGATGCCTCTCTTTTACGTGCTTAGAAAATTACCGGGATTCACACAGACTGAGTCTGGTGCCTAGGCTCCTGTACATTGCATGGAGGGAGATAAGCGCCTTAGACTGGGATTCACAAACAGACAGAATGCTAGGTGGCTCCTTGCCTAAGCTAGCCAGTGCACGATGCCAAACTAAGTGCTAAGCCCCATCCCGCTCTAAGAAATAGGCACCTAAGTCCAGGCTGCAGGGGAGGCACCTCCCTCTGTTTCAGAGTGGTAGTCGTGTTAGTCTGTATCAGCAAAAACGAGGAGCCCTTGTGGCATTTGTGTGGGTCACTACAAAAACTAATTTCCCTCTGCTGTTACTCACACCTTCTTGTCAACTGTTTGAAATGGGCCATCCTGATTACCACTACAAAAGTGATTTTTCCTCCCGTTGATAATAGCCCACTTTTGCTTTAATTGAATTGTCTCGTTAGAACTGACCCCCGCACTTGGTAAGGCAACTCCCACCTTTTCATGTACTGTGTGTATATATCCGCCTACTGTATTTTCCACTTCATGCATCTGATGAAGTGGGTTTTAGCCCATGAAAGCTTATGCCCAAATAAATGTGTTAGTCTCTAAGGTGCCACAAGTACTCCTCATTGTTTTCCCTCTGTTTGGTATTCTCAGCTGAAAACCCTCTCAGTCTTAGCACCTATGCTGTTTTAGCAAGTGGCTGGAGTGGGGAGGAGTAGACCCTACCTCATAACAGTTAGGTCAGTGGCTAGGGTACTCATCTAGGATATGAGGGACACCCAGTTCAAGTTTCCCCTGCGCAGAGTCATTATTTAGATCAGGGAGAGAGAAAGCATAGAAATGATGATGTAGACTGGTGGTTGGAGCATTCACCTAGAATATGGGAGATGCAGGATCCAATCCCCTTCTGCCAATGACTGAGGCAATCCTCATATCAGAATATCACACAACCCCGTGGTTAGGACACTCATCTGAGGTATAGCAGATCTCAGTTCAAATCCATTGGAGAGTGGAATTGAACCAGGAGTCTCTCAGTCCTATGTGAGTATTCTAACCACTGGGTGCCTTCCCTCCCCTCCCAGGCATTTTGTATAAGCTCATCTATAGGGGCCTGATCTAATAGGTGAGCTCTAAGTGTGCTCTCTGGTTAGGGACCCACTGATGAGTTAGGCACTCCTTCACCTATCTTCTCCTCATTCAGTGCATTGCTATGGGCTTAGGGATACCTAACATGTGGCTGCAGTATATATGCTTACCTGGGGATGTTTTTTTTTTTAAAACACAGAAAACATTTAGGTGCTGGGAGTTTAGGCAGCAACTGAATAAGCGCTTTGTGAATCCCAGAGTCTGATTCTGGGATTGAGGCTCCTAAAGTTGTAGTTAGGTGCCTTTAGGGTGTCCAGACTGAAAGTGTGAAAAATCAGGACGGGGGGTGGGATGGGTAAATAGGCACCTATTTAAAACAAAACCCCAAATATCAGGACTGTCCCTATAAAATCTGAACATCAGGTCACTCTAGGTGCCTAAGTCCTTTGTGACTCTAACCCTTAAGAACTTTGTGGTAGTCAAAAAATTTGCCTCATCTAAGCTGAGTCTCAGAGGGGAGATGGAGAATGAGGGGAGGTTGTTTAATCAGGAGTATCTTTATTTTCAGATGTGTACAGAGCATGTTTTAAAAAAGAAACTTAAATTTTCTTCCAGCTGAGCTCAAGCCCAAACAAAAGGATCTTTAAATAAGGGGAAAAAAGAGCCCTATGTTGCAGCTTCTTCACTGCAATTTTACTTACACTGACTGGTGAGAAGACTATACATAGTTTAATTGCTTTTGAGGAAGGCAACCATTTTATGCAGAAAAATCACATCTCACCTATCAAAAACATATTGTCACTTGTTCATATGTTGTGTACCTTCAGTTTAATGGATGGGAAACTATTACAGTAATAAAGTCCCTAGATACTACAGAAATGGACACTTTAGAAATGCATGTAATAATAAAAAAGTAATAACAGTGTGAGAAATGCTTGTAAGGAAACCTGAGCCTGGTAAAGCTAGCTTGGTTTGGGGTTTCATTATTGCCTTAGCAGAAATTGACTCTGACATCACCAAAATAGGACTTGGCATCCCAATTCCATAAGATCAGTAAACAGGATTGTCACTTTTATTTCACTTGGCCTGACTCAGGAGAAAAACCAGACAGGAGAATCTCTGCAAAGACATTCTGTGAGTAGTTTGCAATATATCAAATATAACACCCAAAATTATTATTTCTATTAGAGATGGGCTGGCAGCAAATCAAGATTCTAAACCCAACCTGGTTCTCTGAATCTCTAGATACTGAGAGAGTGAAATCCTAACCCACTGAAGTCAAGAGAAAGTTGCCATTGACTTCAATGGAGGCAGGCTTCTCCACTGAATATTTGAGTTCTCAGCATATTAGCATTTAAGGCCAGAAATAATAATAGCAAAAAGCAGATTCAAAGAAGATCAAGGTAAGACAGGATGGTTATAAACAGAGTTCAAATTCAAAACTCAGAAAAGTGTATGAAAGATTGCACAAAGTTTATAACCTGTGTCAAAAACAGACAAGGTTTCAAGCAAGTATGAGATTTATATCTTCCTTTAAAGCCATTGTGAAATTTGACATTGACTGCATGAAAGTTTGGACTGAGATGAGCTTGGAATTCAAACAAAGTGGGGTGCAGACCCATCAGAACTGAAATAGAATGCTAGTACAACCCCTATGAAGTAAAAGTAACACATTCTGTAGCTCTGAAAACAAATTGTTACCATATTATGACCAATAAACACATTAGATATTAACTATACAGCCTCATCTGAGTAACACTAACAGAGAGACTCAGTAATACATGGTTTTCATTAAAACAGCATTGTGATGCTACAGAGGGTTGTGAAGCACCTCACTGCCATCTGCTCTTTATGTGAGGAAGTCTGGTCTGTGCCTGCTGTGAATCTGCTCCCTGACTTCACGAAGGTCTAGCAACAAACACTATTTTTCTAGGCCTCCCTGGTCCACACTCTTTCTGTACAGGTTAGTGATAGGCACACACCAACCCCCCCAGTCCTCCTAGTGTCCCTCTGTAGCACCAAACCCCATATCCACTAAACACAGTAAAGACCTTCCATATAATACCCCTTTTGGTGAATCCAGGGGATCCTTATAGCCCTTTGTGACCTGTGCCAGTGGGCCTCACTCAAGAGGTGCTTAGGTCATAAACAAATGTCAGAGTGTTATAAGTGGAACATATCAGTGACAAATTATTACCAGAAGAGGCCTATCGATGGTTGAATATATTGTAAGTCAATGACCTCTAAAAGATGTGGTATTTTGCCTAGTCTTGAATTTTAATTAAAAAACAAAACAAATGAGTCTACACAAGTCCTCATTTTTAAAGGTGTTCTTCAGAAAGTTATTTAACATTTTTATCAATACAGTTGTGATACACTGACAAGATATCCAATTATTCGAAACTCACATTTGCAAATTCTGTTGTGGCTGATTTAGTTACACTGGCCAATATGGTCTTGGGTATTCAGGAGAAATGTGTAAAAAAACCACACAATTAATAGTTTAGGCTGGGATTGCCAAAGGAGCTTGAGGAAGTTTGAAATTCAGTGGCATTTAAGCTGCCTAAGGGATCCAGGTGCCTAAAACCCACAGATTCCTTTGAAATTCCAAATTTAAATTCAGCCTTAAGAGTTTAGCACAACTTTGCATGTGCAGAGGAGGGAAGGCACAGAAGGAAATCCATAATAAAATCAACATGACTGCCTTCCACAAGTAGTAATGCTGACCATCTTCAGTTAAAAAGCTGCTGATGGTCTCTCACAAATAGCATTGTTTCAAAAGCTATGATTTGAAGAGTTAGAGAAGTGGGTCATAAATGCCACTGATAACAGAAAATTAGGAGATGAAGAACACTTGAGTAACTTTAAGTATGGTATGTATGATTACAGCAATCAAAATGCTATCCTATTCCTCTACAGTTCATCTAGAATAACTGGTTTTAAAACAAAACAATACAAAACCTCACCAGAATGATCATAAATTGTATAGCATGCATAAGATTTAGAAACAGTCCTGACAGAAGTCTGCATAGGCAATTGACCCAACAAGTAACATGCTACTTATTTTTTTGTACTTTAGTGACCAAAAGGATTCCTGCTGTTTCTTCAGCAAAACAGTTTCACCTTTTTGGTATGCTCCAAGTTGTTCAATATCATATTTCTTTGCCACTTTGACATTGTGGGCTGAATTGTTTCTCAAAAAATCGCTGTACTTTCTTGCCTGAAGCTAGATACAATATCCTTAATCAAAATATTATAAGATCTTGTGCTTATACAATTCACCGGTGCATAATAATTATGTATATATTACTCGGGATCATCAATAAAACAATGTTACAATATTTTGAAATATACCACGAGTAGTCTCATGGTAATGGATTTGTTCTCTTATGTTGCTTGATTTTATAGTAGGAGGATTACACCTATACATTGTGTTCCTTTTACTGTCATCCTGGTCTTCCCACTTCTCTCTCCTGACCCCACTATGTTCTACAGTAGCCTGTTACATCTTGTTTCTATTTATACTCAGAGTTAGGGGGCATGGACTGTCTCTGTAATAATGTCATTTTATTTTATTTTATTTTATTTTATTTTATTTGAACAACACCATGTGCAGTGGGGCTCCCTAATGTATTAAGATCTCACAAGGACAACAAAAATGAACTGAAAACACGAAACCCATGAATTCAAATGCTGTGTGTGAAAGTATATAACTGATATCATTATACATCTAATTGTTTTGCTAGCATACCTGCCTATGACTGTTGTAGCAATAAAATCAATTTCCAGTGAATCCATTTATTTTTGTTAGTTAAACAAGAAACCGGTACAAAGTCTTGTGTCTTTTTTTTTCTTTTACAAACTTCCATTCTCTTCAATGGCTTTTGAATTTTTGACACACTAAAAGCTGAACAAAATCTGAGTAAATAAAATCTGAGTATGAGTTTGTAGCTCTCAAAGTGTTAAGGGAGTTGCCTTAAACCCAATGTAGTTTATATTATATTCAGTCAAGACTTGCATTTTCAAAAGGTTGTGTGGGTGCCAAGTCACTTATGTGTGTGGCACAGTACAACCATATTGGGAAACAGCTCTTATTTTCAAGATTTCTGAACTACACTCCGAAATGACAAGAACATTAAGGTTACAAAGTCAAGCATCCAAAGGTTAAGAAATGACAGAATTAAGGTTCATCCTTCATCTGGCCCACTGAGCATATGAATTATGATAGAGTCTTTAATTACATGATCCTGTACAATGTTTTTTTCTGGTGTTGTAGACAGACAAGTAAGCTTCAGAGAAGGAAGTTAGTTCAACCTGCTCTTTTCTCCCGGCTGTGGAAAAAAGATAATTTTGCGATCCAAACGGTAAAAGACAATCAGCCTAGAAAGCTGAAATTTTTAGAGAGGAGCTAAAGCAGTTGCAGCTGTATGGAGGAAAACTATATGATAGACACTGAGCTGGAGTGATGAAAGGGGAGTGACAGGAAGGTTGCAAAGCTGATCAATAGCATGGAAATGACAAAGACTTAGTAGTATTGACAAAAAGAAAAGGAGTACTTGTGGCACCTTAGAGACTAACCAATTTATTTGAGCATAATCTTTTGTGAGCTACAGCTCACTTCATCAGATACATACTGTGGAAAATACAGAAGATGTTTTTTATACACACAGACCATGAAAAAATGGGTGTTTATCACTACAAAAGGTTTTCTCTCGCCGCACCCCACTCTCCTGCTGGTAATAGCTTATCTAAAGCGATCACTCTCCTTACAATGTGTATGATAATCAAGGTGGGCCATTTCCAGCACAAATCCAGGGTTTAACAAGAACATCTGAGGAACAGTGAGGGGTGGGGGGAAGAATAAACAAGGGGAAATAGGTTACTTTTTATAATGAATCAACCATTCACAATCTCTATTCAAGCCTAAGTTAATTGTATCCAATTTGCAAATTAATTCCAATTCAGCAGTCTCTCCTTGGAGTCTGTTTTCGAAGTTTTTTTGTTGAAGGATAGTCACTTTGAGATCAGAAATCGAGTGACCAGAGAGATTGAAGTGTTCTCCAACTGGTTTATCAATGTTATAATTCTTGACATCTGATTTGTGTCCATTTATTCTTTTATGTAGAGACTGTCCAGTTTAGCCAATGTACATGGCAGAGGGGCATTGCTGGCACATGATGGCATATATCACATTGGTAGATGTGCAGGTGAACGAGCCTCTGATAGTGTGGCTGATGTTATTAGGCCCTGTGATGGTACCCCCTGAATAGATGTGTGGACACTGTTGGCAATGGGTTTTGTTGCAAGGATAGATTCCTGGGTTAGTGGCTCTGTTGTGTGGTATGTGGTTGTTGGTGAGTATTCGCTTCAGGTTGGGGGGCTGTCTGTAGGCAAGGACTGGCCTGTCTCCCAAGATTTGTAAGAGTGTTGGGTCGTCCTTCACGATAGGTTGTAGATCCTTGATAATGCGTTGGAGGGGTTTTAGTTGGGGGCTGAAGGTGACGGCTAGTGGCGTTCTGTTATTTTCTTTGTTAGGCCTGTCCTGTAGTAGGTGACTTCTGGGAACTCTTCTGGCTCTATCAATCTGTTTCTTCACTTCCGCAAGTGGGTATTGTAGTTGTAAGAATGCTTGATAGAGACCTTGTAGGTGTTTGTCTCTGTCTGAGGGGTTGGAGCAAATGCGGTTTTATTGCAGAGCTTGGCTGTAGACAATGGATCGTGTGGTGTGGTCAGGGTGAAAGCTGGAGGCATGCAGGTAGGAATAGCGGTCAGTAGGTTTCCGGTATAGGGTGGTGTTTATGTGACCATCGTTTATTAGTACTGTAGTATCCAGGAAGTGGATCTCTTGTGTGGACTGGTCCAGCCTGAGGTTGATGGTCGGATGGAAATTGTTGAAATCATGGTGGAATTCCTCAACAGCTTCTTTTCCATGGGTCCAGATGATGAAGATGTCATCAATATAGCGCAAGTAGAGTAGGGGCGTTAGGGGACGAGAGCTGAGGAAGCATTATTCTAAGTCAGCCATAAAAATGTTGGCATACTGTGGGGCCATGTGGGTACCCATAGCAGTGCCACTGATTTGAAGATATGCATTGTCCCCAAATGTAAAATAGTTATGGGTAAGGACAAAGTCACAAAGTTCAGCCACCAGGTTAGCTGTGACATTATCAGGGATAGTGTTCTTGACAGTTTGTAGTCCATCTTTGTGTGGAATGTTGGTGTAGAGGGCTTCTACATCCATAGTGGCCAGGATGGTGTTATCAGGAAGATCACCGATGGATTGTAGTTTCCTAAGGAAGTCAGTGGTGTCTTGAAGGTAGCTGGAAGTGCTGGTAGCATAGGGCCTGAGGAGGGAGTCTACATAGCCAGACAATCCTGCTGTCAGGGTGCCAATGCCTGAGATGATGGGGTGCCCAGGATTTCCAGGTTTATGGATCTTGGGTAGTAGATAGAATATCCCAGGTCGGGCTTCCAGGGGTGTGTCTGTGCAGATTTGATCTTGTGCTTTTTCAGGGAGTTTCTTGAGCAAATGCTGTAGTTTCTTTTGGTAATTCTCAGTGGGATCAGAGGGTAATGGCTTGTAGGAAGTGGTGTTGGAGAGCTGCCGAGCAGCCTCTTGTTCATATTCTGACCTATTCATGATGACAATAGCACCTCCTTTGTCAGCCTTTTTGATTATGATGTCAGAGTTGTTTCTGAGGCTGTGGATGGCATTGTGTTCTACACGGCTGAGGTTATGGGGCAAGTGATGCTGCTTTTCCACAATTTCAGCATGTGCACATCGGCGGAAGCACTCTATGTAGAAGTCAGGTCTGCTGTCTCGACCTTCAGGAGGAGTCCACCTAGAATCCTTCTTTTTGTAGTGTTGGTAGGGAAGTCTCTGTGGATTAGTATGTTGTTCAGAGGTGTGTTGGAAATATTCCTTGAGTCGGAGACGTCGAAAATAGGATTCTAGGTCACCACAGAACTGTATCATGTTGTGGGGGTGGAGGGGCAGAAGGAGAGGCCATGAGATAGGACAGCTGCTTCTGCTGGGCTAAGAGTATAGTTGGATAGGTTAACAATATTGCTGGGTGGGTTGAGGGAACCATTTCTGTGGCTCCTTGTGGCAAACCCTGGATTTGTGCTGGAAATGGTCCACCTTGATTATCATACACATTGTAAGGAGAGTGATCTCTTTAGATAAGCTATTACCAACAGGAGAGTGGGTTTGGAGGGGTCAGGTGGGGAGAAAACCTGGATTTGTGCTGGAAATGGCCCACTTTGATTATCATACACATTGTAAGGAGAGTGATCGCTTTAGATAAGCTATTACCAGCAGGAGAGTGGGGTGCGGGGAGAGAAAACCTTTTGTAGTGATAAACACCCATTTTTTCATGGTCTGTGTGTATAAAAACATCTTCTGTATTTTCCACGGTATGCATCTGATGAAGTGAACTGTAGCTCACGAAAGCTTATGCTCAAATAAATTGGTTAGTCTCTAAGGTGCCACAAGTACTCCTTTTCTTTTTGCGAATACAGACTAACACGGCTGTTACTCTGAAACCTTCTACATTATTGTACATCAGTATCATGTGCATTTTAACAATAAGAAACAAAATGGCATGTATTACTTTGAAGAAATGTGCTTTGTTGCTATTTGGAAAAATAACTTAACATACCAGTGATATTTTCAAGGCAGAGAGCATCTGGGACAAGGAATATAGAAATATTCATCCTGCAAACCTATACACAAAAGACTAATCCTTACTCAATTTGTCAACTAATAAAGCTGATACAAATGGAACCAGCCAAGACTAACAATCATAAGTGTTCACTGATCCATTGGCAATCTTTGGTCACTGCACAATTACATAGTGTTTACAGGGCATATAGCAGAAGCAGGTTAAGGAACAAAAATTGTCCATCATGTGTCACTTTTGTTCTAGGAGGATAATGACACCTATCTGGAAGATGATTGTGTGATGTAATTTATTTTCTTCTGGATATATCACTATAATGGCAATATCAGTAAGGAAGGATTAAGGAAGAAAAAGATGTTGGCAAGCAAGTGACATTACCTCATCCAAGGAAAAGGACACACTTGCACTTTCATGTTACCATTCAGCAAATATTTACTGTTTTAAAATGTTGCCCCCTCATTGTTTGTTTTCAGATACACTAATTTTTTTTTCTTGTCATGATCTTATAAATTGCTGTATGTATTTTTATTCATAGAACATTTTTTGTATTCTTAATTCTAATCAATATAATCTGCTGTTATGACTGGCTTGAGATTCATTTTATTGACTTTATTAATAAGGAAGCAAAAGGTAAACAGCAATGAAGAACCTTATTGTTCTATGTTATACTCTGACAACTCTCACTGGAATAATTGGCCCCTTAAGTTAAAGTCAATACTAAATTTGGATTTGTTGAGGACACAAACTAAGAACAGAGCAATAATGCAAAAGGAACCCGAGAGGCTAATGTTAGGAGCAAAAAATCGTTCAGTGAGATTGAACCTGACAAATGCATAGTAATGTAACTGACTACAATTAGTTAAATTACCCTTGTTAGATTAATTCATTGTGAGAATGTTATCTGACAACTGTTGCCTTTTCTTCTGTTCACATACCATTCATGAACCAATCCTGATTATTGCAAATGTATTTGCTCTTAAGTATTCCCAAATTAGTTTGGGCAAACAGCGTGCATCCTATGGGGTGCTGGTAAACCATTCACTTTGACTATGCATTATGGTCCTCCTACAGCAAAATATGAGTATGTGCTTTAACTTAATTTGACTGTTGAAGTCAAAGGAACTATCATTACGCATATGGTCAAATGCTTTCCTAGATTAAGGAATGTGTGTTCTGCATCATTGTTTATTTATATCACATAGTATTCTCTCTGCTCCCCATTTAGGTACAAAAAAATTTAAGCGGGAGAAATGACAAATGTCAAAAAATGATGAATAATAAATATGCCAGTTTGCACATGAGTACTCTTTTCCCCAGTGTATTCATACAAGCAGCCGCTCGAACATTTGTGTGGCCAAAAGCCTATTTGCAAGAAAATCTGCAAACACAAAGAGTGCTAACATGGTTGGACTAACAGCGGATGAATGTTAGTGAGCACCATTGTTTTAGTATTCAGGCAACTCTATTAAATGATAACAGGCCAACTTTGCTGTAAAGAAAATAATTCACAGAGGTCTTGTCACAAGGCCCAGAAAATGTAATAAGCCTTCACTTTGGACAGCCTGTTCTAGAATCAGCAGCATTTCAAATGTAATTTGGAAGTGTCACTGAAAAGTTTTAATGATAATCTCTGCCAATTTCACTAAAAGATCTTCATTTTCGAATATGAAGTAACTGCTTAGGCCATGTCTACACTAGCAAGTTTACAGCGGCCAGCTACACCACTGTAAGAATGTTTGGGTAGCCACTTTATGCCAACAGGGGAGAGCTCTCTGGCTGACATAATTAAACCACTTCCAATGAGCAGCAGCAGCTATGTGGGTGGGAGAGCATCTCCTACTGACATAGCTCTGTCCACACCAATGCTTCTGTCAATGTAACTAATGTAGCTCAGGCTCACGGTTTATTCACACCCTTGAGCAACATAAATTATACCGACAAAAAAGTGCAAGTGTAGACATAGCCTTAGTTTATTTTCTGACTAAATACAGTATGTTTGAAAGTTACAACTGAAAATCTGATGCAGAAAAATGTGTAATTTAGGTAAGTATTCTAAGAAGGTCATACCTTTATGGCTCCTTTATGTCAATTACTAGTATACAACAAAACTACGAAGTAAGTCTATGCAATGTTATGTGGTTGGTATACAGAAGGAGACAGATTCAGTAGTAAAAATGAGTGAAAAAACTCCCAGAATTTCTGTCCCACAGAAAATCCCAATATTTCTATATATGTTTTCATCCCAGATCCGTACAAAGTTGAAATATCAAAGTTTTTCACACAAACATTCAGCAAAACTCCTATTCTGAAGTGTCAGAGTTTTGTTTCAACATTTTCAAACAAAATGAAATGGTTTAACATTTCTGAATTGAAACTTTTCATTTTGGTTTTGTCAGCCTGAAACAAATTGTATTGATGGATCAATACTGATCTCTGCATCTTCCTGAACTGAGCTGCCTCATGGGAGTTGTATTTCTGGATCTCTCATGCCTGTATTCTTCGATGTGGCACTATGGTATCTCTATCTATGGCTGAGGAGTTGTTGTACCACAGGAAATGCAACCTATCTAGGGAGCCTTGTCCAA
Organism: Eretmochelys imbricata; assembly: GCF_965152235.1. NCBI lineage: Eukaryota > Metazoa > Chordata > Testudines > Cheloniidae > Eretmochelys > Eretmochelys imbricata. The sequence continues at coordinate 40,197,843 of NC_135575.1, read as the reverse complement.
AAGCAGACAATAGTGGAATGAGGCATGGGGACTCGGGAGGACTCTGAGATTAATGTTGCATTGACTCAGAATGAAATGTTTCATTTAGATTTTCCAACAGAAAATTAGAAAATAGCAAAACCAAAATGTTCCCACTAGAAAGTTTTGATTTTGTGAAAACCACATGTTCCATTAAAAATATTTGGATGGAAAATTCCTGACCATTTCTATTCAATAAACAGACAGACCTATGAAGTGCTAGTTCTTTACTGTACAAGTACTGTGACTATATCTAGAATATTGTATGCAATCCTGACCACCTGAATAAAATATTAATAATTTGGATACAGTTCAGAGAACAGTAACAAATTATTTAGAAGCTTGAGGGGTCTGGTTTAGGAGGAAAGATTTAAAGAACTACTGGCAGGTAATGAAATGGATGCAGAAACCATCTACATGTGTGAACACCAAGGAGAGAATTGTTTAGAGTGATCAAAGAAGTGGGCAGTTAACTTAGCTAAGAAATAACGGAATAAAGCAGAACAAAGATAAATTTAAGATGAATATCAGGCTGTCCTTAACAGTGGTGGGGCTACTGCTACTTTGTTAATGCTGGCAAAACTCCCATTGCCTTCAAAGGGAGCAAGATCACGTCCAATGTGAAATATTGGATTGTGGTCTTCAAAAAAAAAAAAAACCACACACAGAGGCAGCCTCATTATTTATGCAATTAAACAGTTCAGTAGAAAAAAATACTTGTGAATACATTGTCAGGAACAGTCTGCTGGGCCACATGCTGATACGATTGCTTACACCGAGTAGTACCTTGTGCCAAATAGTTCTACTGAGTGCAATAAGGATATTCACAGAGTATGGCACTATTCAACATAAGTAACGGTACCCAAATTTAGACCTATGATTCCAAGGCAGCAAAATATATTATAAAACCTCACAGTATGGCGCAAAAACTGAACTAAAATGAAAAAGCATAATTAAAGCCTCATTCTCACATATATAAGCTCCTTCTCTGTATAGGGAAGGAATGTAGGTGGTTTTCAAATTGGCTAGAATCCTGTGACCTCTCCTACTGGGAGATAGCATCACCCTCCTTCCTCTCTATCCCCATCACTAACGGCTGAGAATTTTAGCTATCAGCTGACTAGATCCAATGAAACAAAGCGGCTTCCTTGTGGAGGTTACTTGCCTCTGTAGAAGCCTGCATGAAACTTGGAGAGAGCAGAGGGTTACAGGAGAGAACTGTCTGGCGGAGAGGTAGGGAAGCCAGGCTGCGTGTGCATGGTTGGAGCCGTAGCTGCAGTTGCAGCTCCTATGTAAATAGTTCTCTTAATAAATAGCTAGTTTAGCTTTAGAAACATGGAATCCTCTCGCATTATTACCCAGCATGCAGTACATGAAACAGCCTCCATACTACTTTCAGCTCCCACTCTCGAGTAACATTGCGACAGCTAGAGATATGGGGCTGGATACTTGCTTAACTGGGGGCTGCCTCCAGAAATCCCTCAAGGGATAAGGTGTTTCCTGTTGTGCACAGTATGGAACAGCAGGCAGCAGTTTTCATTTATGAAGAATTTCTGGACGTTTTACTGTCTTAATACTGGTTTCTCTGGTCACACAAATCACTTTGATATGCCTTCATACACAGGGCTCAATCCATGGAGTACAAAAATCTAATACAGTGAATGTTTGCAAAATATAATTATGAAGTCAACAGAAGTTTGGGTGAAATGTCAGAAATGTGTAGACAACAAGCTGACATATATCCTAATGAGAACATATGGTTCTTTCTTTAATACCTTCTTCACTGTCAGAAAATTAATATATCTTCTACGGGGGAATAATTAGTATTAAAACAGAGCAATGAAAAACAGAATTGGCTCCTGCATTCATATCCTAAGGCGTATGAACAGCATTTTTCTGGCCCCTTTCTCTTAACCCCAAGATTTCCTATTTCTTTACAACTTCCTCAGTCATTCCTGCCTCTTCCTTCCCCAGCCTCACCCCTTTCCTTATTGTTCTCCAGCCTTTACATCTTTCTTCACGTCCATAGAGAACTTGTCATCTCGCCAGTGAGTTTCCTCTGATATATTCCAAGTAGCCCTGAAGCACTTCAAAACTCACTTTATGAAGATATCAAACTGTATCTGGTAAGAGATTGAAATGATCTAATTGTTCATTTTGGGTTTGATCATTCAAGGCGGTTAGCACTTTGTCCCTGCTCCAGCACTTACTTTCAACCTTAAGCACGTAAGTAGCCCCATTAATTTAAAGTTAAGCACATGCTTAAGTGTTTTACTGGATCAAGGTGAGGTTGCCTTGCACATTATTCATCAAGGGCTTCATTTGGCAAATATGTATCTTTTCTCTCTCTAATTTATGAAAATCTATAAAGTGAGTCATGCTGATCCCTGGAAGACCTAGAAAGCTTCCTAATCTAGGGCATCAGTAATGATTCAGATTCTGTACGTATGTGCTGAAAATAAGGTTGTGGACATGATTATTTAATTGGACTATTGCTGGCATTCCCACAAACAGATACATTTTAAGAAGGCAGATGAAATGTCAAACCATTTGTAGCATGTGTTAAAATGTGTATCGGTCAAAAGGCAAGTCACCAAATTTGATAATCTTAATTTCAAGGGGGAGGAAATAAAACAATATGAAGGCTGATTCATTGGCAAACTGAAGCATCTCATACAAAGAGTAGCTGTTAACACAAAAACACTTTTCAAAGAAAACATTTTTTCTCACTTTCTTCCTTGCCTGGAATAGAAACAGAACTCTCACTACTTGAGGGCACCCCAGCTCCTTTGGATTATCCAGGTCACGTAGCTTCCGTACCTAGCAAGAAATGAGATGTCCTTTTCTTTCAGAGGTGAACTTTGCCACACTTATCCAAGCCTTTATCACTGAAGTTGAAATACTGTGATGAGCTCTATATGGAACTGCACCTTCACTTCATTCAGAAATTGCAGCTAGTGCAGAATAAGGCTCACTCCTTATATGATAATTAGTTTAATGAAAAGCATCTATGCCTTCTGACACACACCGGCTTCCCACTGATTTCCATGAGAGATTCAGCTGCTGGTTGTGACTTTTAAAGCCATAAATGATTTAGGACCTGATTTTTAGACCAGATCTCTCTCCCTGTGCTTCTGTAAGCATTACAGTTATCCTGTGGTGCCCAAGCTAACATCTCCCTGGTTTAAACAATGGCTGACAGAAGGATGGACATTCAGAGAGGGATATTGGCTTTCACACTCTTTTTCTATGTTGGCTCAGCAGAACCCACATCATGGGAATCCTCAAGACACTGGAGGCATTAGAGACATGATTGCTGTCTGTAAATATATCTGTGGGATAAATACCAGGGAGGGAGAGGAGTTATTTAAGTTAAGCATCTGTGTGGACAGAAGAGCAAATTGACAAAAACTGGCTATCAACAAGATTAGGCTTGAAATTTGATGAAAGGAGTGAAGTTCTGGAGAAGCTTTCCAACGGGAACAGCAGGGGCCAAAAACCTAACTGGTTTCAAGACTGCGCTTGATAAATTAATGAAGAGGACAGCATGATGAGATTGATTACAATAGCACATAGCCCATCTGCGACTGCTGTTAGCAAATATCTCCAATGGTCAGGCATGGGACCCTAGGTGGGGATGGCTCTCAGTTACTACAGGAAATTCTTTCCCAGGTGTCTGGCTGGTGTATCCTGCCCACATGCTCAGGATCTAACTGATCACCATAGTTGGGATTGAAATGGAATTTCCCCCCAGATCAGATTGGCAGAGACCCTGGAGGTTTTAAACCTTTGTCCTCAGCATGCAGCACAGATCACTTGCTGGTTTAAACTAGAGTAAATGCTGGATTCTCTGTAACTTGAATTCTTTAAAACAAGATTTGAGGAATTTAGTAATTAAGCCAGAAATTATGGGTATATTACAGGGAGTGGGTGGCAAGGTTCTGGGGCCTTTCACTGTGCAGGAGGTCAGACTAGATGGTCATGACAGTCCCTTCTAGCCTTAAAGTCAAATTCTCCAGGCTTGCTGTGGGGAGGTGATTTTGGTGACACTATTTCAGACTGGAGGCTCTTGAAGTCAAGCTTTTTGAAAGCTTTTCAGGAAAGTTTGCAGCTATTAAAATGTGTAAGTGGGGCCTAAAAGACTGAACTGGATACTTTGGATACTTTGGTATAATTGGTATTTTGTATTAAGGGCTGTGGAGACTTCCCCAGGGAATTTTTTTTTTAAGTTTAGATATATTTGTGTTTCCTTTAACTGTGTCAATGCAGTGAGATATGACTCAGAGGTGCAGCTACAGAATATAGATCAATATAGATTGCAAGAATGTTTTCTACAAAGTATGTTTGTTGTTTAATCTCCTCCAACAAGTGACTGGGTTACATCACAAAGCAGGCATCACTGCACATCTTAGAAAGCAGTTCTACTTGCCAAACAATATGGGGAAAAAAGAGTTTCTCTCTAATTCAATGTATTGTACTATGTCTTTAGTTAATGGAGTTTTACAGGCAATTCAAATTCCATGAAGCAGACCCTGATCTTGATTATAGCGGTATAAATCCACAGTAAGTGATTTTTCAGAAGTGCAGAGCACTATATATGTCTCCATGAATGCAGTTGGAGTTGTGGGTGCTCAGCACTTCTAAAAAACATAGAGCCCTAACTTTTGAAATCAATGGAATTACTCCAGGATTATATAGCTGTGGTTTAGAGCACACTGTGACCTGAAAATATCTGTGGGTATTTTAATTTCATAGTGCACAGTAGACTATCTTCATTATCTTATCTAGACATTATGGATAGCATATAGATAAGTCAAAATTGTTAACTGATTTTTTTTAATCCTTGTATCACACAAAACTTTGGAAGACGGAAGTTTTGCCAATGACTTTAATAGGAGCAAGACAGGTGCTTTTATATTTTGTAATGAATCTGAAAGAAAGCTATTACAATTTTTCAGGTACAGAATTAGGTCTTCCATTAAAAGTAAGTACTGCAGATTAGCATATTTTTGTGACTGATGCACATGGGCTTTTAATGAAATTGAATGAAGTGAGATCCAAAGTCATCCCAGTAATACATTTTAATAAAAGAAAATATAAGCTGGTAGAGTTTCATACATGAATGTTCAAAGTTTAAGGCATTACTTAAGCAATGAATGCATGAAGTTATTAACCTTCTTTGAGAATTAAAATGTTTTAGTATTTGATTAATTGAATCCAAAGCTCATTTTAATTTTGAATGTTTGAGTTTTTGAAGATGTAAGTTAAATATAATTAATAACAATGTGTAATTATAAAAAGAAAAGGAGGACTTGTGACACCTTAGAGACTAACCAATTTGAGCATAAGCTTTCGTGAGCTACAGCTCACTTCATCGGATGCATTCAGTAGTAGCTCACGAAAGCTTATGCTCAAATAAATTGGTTAGTCTCTAAGGTGCCACAAGTCCTCCTTTTCTTTTTGTGAATACAGACTAACACGGCTGCTACTCTGAAATGTGTAATTATGCTACTCTTGAAAATTTGCAAGACAGCCCTGGCAAAAAAACAGTTTTTAATGGCTTATCTTGAGTAAAAACATTTTTAAAAAAAATATTTTCAAATAACTAACTAAAAATACCAGTTTCCCTGTTAATAGAGATAGTAACCTAAATTACCACCACCATCAGCTGCCAGATTTTAACTGGTAGCCTAGATGTGAAAAGGTCTTTGGGTAGCTCAGTCAGCTGGTAAAAGACATTCCTTCTGACTTGCATGAATGCCTATAATTACCTGTAAAAAGAAAAGGAGTACTTGTGGCACCTTAGAGACTAACCAATTTATTTGAGCATGAGCTTTTGTGAGCTACAGCGCTGTAGCTCACGAAAGCTCATGCTCAAATAAATTGGTTAGTCTCTAAGGTGCCACAAGTACTCCTTTTCTTTTTGTGAATACAGACTAAACATGGCTGTTACTCTGAAACCTATAATTACCTGTAGTATTGATAGGTTCTTATCCTTAATAAGGATTCTGTGCAATTAACTATAAAATGGCTATTCAGATACAATTTTACCTATCTGTAGAAAGTTTACTGAGATGAGCTCCTAGATGAGATTTGAGATGATTTAATATTTATATAATACCATACATCACCTATGTTCAATCACTAGCTTACTTGTCGTTGATTTGTAATTGTAATATAATGTGCTGAATTTTAACGTGGAAAATCAATTTGGGATCTAGCACAGAAACGTTGGGCCTTGATGAATGGACTGGCCTGAGCTGAGCTAGTGGGAGGGAACATATGTTTTAAAAAAGATGTTCTAGAAGGATTCCTCTTTGACTATGTCAACATTGCAAGTGAGGGGGGTGATTCCCAGCTTGTGTAAGCTTTCATCTGTGCTATTCTTTTTAGTGCACTAGCTCAGATAAGAGCTAGCACAAGTATGTCTACGTGATTGGGGAAATCACACCCCTAGCTCATAGGGTAGGCATAGTCTTTATGTTCATATGCTACAATTAATTCATTGTAAGGGATGAGCTATGCAAGTTAATCACAGCCACTTTTGATGTGGCTAAGACTCAAGACAATTGGTGAAGATTGCACAGCAACAGTTATACATTACTAGGGAAAAGGACTAACTCTGGTCAAAAAGTGATTCATTAAATGTATTTTTTATCCAAGTTTGAAAGAATGTCAAAAGTGCAATTTAAGAAAAAAAAAAATAACCAACTCTACTGAATCCAAAGGCAGATTTGTTTAACCAGCTTGGAAACCTAGATTTCCTCATCTGAGTAATTGATTATTTCCACTCCCCATCCTGGAGTTTAAGTGTGTTACTCCCATTAGTGTCAGAGTTTTACATGCTCTAAGGACTATCATAGGAGTCATCTTACTCATCAGACCTATCTTCCATCTAGTCCAGTATTTGTCTCTCACTGCAAGATGACAAAGAGGATGCAGGATTAGACTAAAAATAAAAATAAAGTTCCTATTTGAGTCTTCCAGAATCAGTAGGAATTACATGCCAAAGCTAAGCTATATTTATAATCACAGTAGTTTTACTCTTCCTGAAGCTTACAAGGCTGAACTACCTTCTCTCCTGGCCATGTCTCCCACCCACACCTAAGTCTTTCTGTGTATTGATGAAAGGAGCATCCTCTCCCTTTTTCCCCCTTGTGAGCCATAACTCATCTGGCCTGTCTATTCCTATTGCAAGTAGATTAAAATCATGTGAATAAAAATAGGGAGTGAAAATGCTTCCCAAGACAGTGTTACTGGGTCCACTCACTGCTATGACAGTGCCTCATCCTAACTACTCTGGAGATCAAGTCCATCCAGGTCTGAGGCCCCCTTCCCTCATCTCACTCTCCGAGACTCTGCACACTTCCTCTTTGTGACTCAGTCCTCTGGCCAGCTCACTGTACAGTCTTTCCTTTCTGAGGTATCAATATCTCACTGGATCAGCAGTCTTCATCCATTCCAGACAGTCTTACAATGCCAGGCCAGCTCCTGGCTAGCAGCAGAATCAGGCCTGCCCACTACCCCAGGTTCCAGTTCAGGGACCCTACATCCAGCACTTATGATCTGCTTGCTCCCAGACTTTATTAAAATTTTCCTGGATTCCTTCCTACTTTTCTGGTCTATCTTCTGCCCCCCACCCCCGCTTAGGGATTTAGCAGCCCAAATTCCCTCCTCCAATGGAGTAACTGCAGACTGCGTAGCTCTCTTTCCCTCGGAGAAGAGAGGTGTGTTTGGGGTAAGACTACAGACTAGTTCCGCCACAACCCTCTCCTCTTCTCAGCCTGCCCCTGCCCAGCTGGGCTTCATCTTCAATCAGCTTTCTAATCCCTGGCCCTCCCCGACTTGAAGCCTATCAGGCTAATTGACCTAATTTAACCTACTCTGCCTTGTCCTATTGGGTGGACACTTCATCAGAGGCACATAATGAATTTCTAACAAAGCATTCACTACATAGCCATGCAACAGTGCTCTAAACTCCAGTGCCACAGGCCTGGCTGGTAACATTTCCCTTTTCCAAGCACTATGGCAGAATGGGGGTAGGGAGCACCTTTCTGCAACAGTGCTGCCATCACTGTATTTCTGTGCTAGCAGCCAGGAGAGCTGCTGTCACAAAGCTCCCATGATTATAGTCAGTTTCTAAAATGGCAATTTCCATATCAGGAAATCACTGCCTCTTTTTAAAACCCCTTTATCATTTCCTAGCCACAGATTTGTGTCCTGGAAGGACTACCCATATGCATTAGGGGATTGTTATTAAGAAACCTACAAATTGCTTTTCGTCCATCTCATCTGCTGCCAGTTGCCAATATTGTATGCTTTTGAAATAGGTGAGACGACTAATGAAAACCCTCCTACATAAGAAAGAAAAGCTCTCTGTTAGTTTTTATGCTAATTGTATCCTTAGCCTTTCTGCTGAGACTGCTAATAAATTATCTGCCCAGGCATGGACACACATGGGGTGGGTTTAAAGAAAAAGTCCCACCAAGGAAAATTAACTAGGAATGTTTTGGTAGGGCCTAATGTTGGAGGGGGCGGTGTGTGTGGCAGAGGACAAGCGATAGAATACAAAAGAACTCCCACAAATTTCTAACCTTCAAGTTGGGCCTAGGTTTTTTTCCCCTTTTCATTTCTTTAACCCTTTCCCCCTCTATCCCTCTGTATTCATAACATTTCTCTCTTTTCATCTTTTTTTTTTTCTTACTTCTTCCTATCTCGCCACTGGTCTTCCTCCTCCATACCCAGATGGTCCCCTACTTATTTTCATCTTGGTTTTATCTGGTTCCCCTCTCACTTTTCCTCCCAGTGTCTCTGCTTCATTTCCCTTCTCCCCCTTCCATATTATTTCCTCTCTGCTTAGTCCCTTATTATTAATTTACCCCCATTTTTATTTCTATGTCTCTTCCCTCTTTAAATTCTCCTGCTAAGGATCCTTCTTTGCTTTGACCTTCTAGGTCTCTTATTTCTCTCCCCATCTTGTGTTCTTTCTCCAGAACCCCCTCAATTTCACAGCTGTACTAGTTCTTTCCCAATGTTTCCATTTATTTCTGTATTTCTCCCCCTTTCAATTTAGGACATCTGTCTCCTCCTAGCTACTACACACAAAATACATTCACCTGCTGTAAAGTGAGGATGCCTCCATTTCCCACATTCTCTGAATCCCAGGGGCCTGCCTGCTGGTGGAGGGGAAGAGGACCTAGCTTGGAGGCAGGTTGAGTGGAAGAACCAGCTGGAGATTCAGAAGGTTCTCAAAGATAAAGTTTGGAGCAGTGATGCCTGAGTGCTGCTTATTACCTGCGTAATCTAGCCACCCCTAGATACAAATCCACTTGTAACTGATCTGAGAACACAAGTCATTTCATGTAGGTCACCACCACATGGTAATGATTATATCAGTCATTCCTGATTTGAGCTTGTTTTGCACTATTAGCCAATTCTATGTGAAACAAACAATTTTCGTATAGATTTTAAAAAGATATTTTTCCCCAATTTCAAGCCTGAAAAAACCCTTCATTGTCTGGATCCATAATCACACCTTGTAAGAGGAAAATCTGAGCACCTGCAGTCTGGCAATCAGCATCAGTAGGCAGACACAAGTATACTTTTACGATTTAGTAGTGATTGGACTCAGGCACTTGGACCCACACATTACTATCACAGAGACTTAATCTGAGTCCTGTTGTGATATGGAGCTAGCTAGGGTTAACTTTTGCTTCAGTTTATAAGCCAACCACTAACATTTTGGGGTTGGGAAGCTGATTCCCTTATGGTATGTGTTTGTTTATTCCAAATTTGTCCATTAGGGGTTTCTTGTACCTTTTCTGAAACATTTGGTATGGGTGGAGGCCTGAAATAAGTTTCTCCATGGTTTAATTTAATTTTTCCATATCTTGCTGACATTACAAATATGTATAACACATGAATTATATATATCACTGAATATAATAATCTTATGATTTCCCTGAGAGATTTTGGCAACACCATGAACCATTATGCTGAAGCACAGGTTGTCTGGCATGTCACCACAGACCCAAGATGTAACTATTACCTTAGGGCCAAATTCTGACTCCCTTAATCACTGGGCTTTACTCAGACTACTAATGGAAAAAGGATGTCAGACATTCAAGATGAGTAAGGTCAGAAATGACTCTTTATGTACAAATATGATTGCTATCATTTTAAATATCCTCTTTTTATTTCAACTTCCTGTTTTATCCCAAACCTAGTTTGCCTTCATAGTCCTGAACTTTCTTGCATCCAACCCATTCCATCAAAGGCTGATGGTTGGAATTTTGGTAATATTCACATTCCAAAAGAGTTGTAGAAAATAATATGTCCTTATTCTGACATCACTTTCTTATTACCTACTTCTCTGTTGTCACTTTCATATCAACTCAAATACCGAACAGTAATAAGGAGATAAACATCAATTTGTATAAGTCTATTCCAGGCTTCCATGTGTAATCAGAATATAAAATGTAGTTTACACACTGCTATTATTTACATTTCTATGCATACATCATCATTGTGAAACCTATCTCTTGGTTATATATACACAATAGGCATAGAGGTTTGTCTTCCAAGATACATGTTAGGAATCTGTGAAATGTACATTTTAGAAGGTATTGAGATTGAAGAATGCATCAGGTCCATCTTGCCGTGAATCAGCAGATTTCATGATTTAATGTCACTTAAAAAGCTCCCTGTGTAATCTTTCTGGAAAGTTACAGGAAGTGCCAGATGCAGCACACAGATTTATTAATACCTAGAAATCTTAACCCATTGCTGCACTTTTCTTTAATGCTGAAAGAAACTGTAAAATTCTGTCTGGATGTCTAGCTAATCACTTACTTTGTTGTTTATTATTATTATTTATTATTTGGGTTGGGTGAACTTCCTCTGCATAATTCCATCCCCAGTAAAACCTCATGGATCTGAAAGTTCTACTGACTTAAATGATGGTGCTTTCATATTCCATCTTTCCAGAGACTTTGGGGAAAAAAGAAGCAGAGTAGAAGGAGAAAGAATTTTTTTTTTAAATATGAAAATGGTTTATCATACAGCGAAAGTGAAAGCCAGTTATAGGACTCTATTCATTAATGAAATACACAGCAAAAGTGAGTGCACATATCCCGAGACCTTTCAGATGCTCACTACTACAGGTTATGCTTTGCAACAGAGTGGAATCCAATACACTTACAGTGCCCACTTTTTCACCCGTAGCAGTTGTCCTTTTTCTGAGAAGTCTCCCTAAACTCTATCACAAAGATGTCAAAACTCATAGATTCATAGATACTAAGGTCAGAAGGGACCATTATGATCATCTAGTCTGACCCCTGCACAATGCAGGCCACAGAATCTCACCCACCCACTCCTGTGAAAAACCTCACCTATGTCTGAGCTATTGAAGTCCTCAAATCGTAGTTTAAAGACTTCAAGGAGCAGAGAATCCTCCAGCAAGTGACCCCGGCCCCATGCTACAGAGGAAGACAAAAAACCTCCAGGGCCTCTTCCAATCTGCCCTGGAGGAAAATTCCTTCCCGACCCCAAATATGGTGATCAGCTAAACCCTGAGCATATGGGCAAGATTCACCAGCCAGATACTACAAAAAATTCTTTCCTGGGTAACTTAAATTCCACCCCACCTAACATCCCATCACAGGCCATTAGGCCTATTTACCATGAATATTTAAAGATCAATTAATTACCAAAACCAAGTTATCCCATCATACCATCTCCTCAATAAACTTACCGAGTTTAATCTTAAAGCCAGATAGATCTTTTGCCCCCACTGCTTCCCTTGGAAGGCTATTCCAAAACTTCACTCCTTAGAAACCTGGTTAGAAACCTTTGTCTAATTTCAAGTCTAAACTTCCTGGTGGCCAGTTTATATCCATTTGTTCTTGTGTTCACATTGGTACTGAGCTTAAATAATTCCTCTCCCTCTCCAGTATTTATCCCTCTGATATATTTATAGAGAGCAATCATCCTGTGCAGCAAACGTCTCCCCTTGAACTCACTGAATGCATAACTTTAGAAGCCCTAATGTGTGCCATTCTTTCCCCTCTTAAGTAAGTGGGTCTGTTGTGCATCATTATCACACAGCAGTTATCTCCTGTTCTTATTCCTTCACTTGAGCTTGGAGCAAATTTATTTTGCATATAAAATATTTTCAAAGTAGAAAGTTCTCTGTTGTAGTGTTATCCTGTCAATCTAGCAGTATAGATTTGCAAATGTGTGCTCCAACTCCACATTTTCATTAATTATTATGGTCTTTCCATCTAGTCTAGTTGTGGTGTAGTCATGAAACACACATACACAACTCACTTACCTCCCAAAATAATTTTTTCTGCCTTATACAACAAGCATAGTACAACTAAGGATTATATGAAAGATGGCTCCATATTCAACAAGCACCTTTACACTATATATAAATGAGGACACCTGGTCTTGGGTAAGGAGTTAGTATATCCTAACTCCAATACCCTTCTTTTCTGCATAGTATCAGGTAATCCCTGTGTACATCAGGTGATTTGGGCCAAGCACTTACTCAAGAGGAGTAACTCACTGGAATAACAGGCATACCACAGCTCCTGGCATGAAACTTGCAAGCTGAGCAAATTTTATATAGAAGCCACTGATGCAGAATTAATGTAAATCAAGATGCCAGTTTTTCAGTCACTTCTGGTCTTAACTAGACTGTAATCCAGTTACAGTAAATATTTGAAATATCGATGAGAGGCAAAAATCAAGTAAAGTGTTATACTTTGAGTTCTTTCCCCTTTTAGAATATACCAACTCATTTTTGAAGTACCTTGCAGCAGTGAATTAAAACCAGTTGCCACAGGCTAAATATAATAAATGAAAATAAGCATTTCACTAAAGCATTCTTTCTTTTTTAAAAAAATAAAATCCTTAAAAGCTAGAGAGATAAACTTAACCAACTGCATAGATAACACTGGAAATATTTTAGCACAGAGTAAATTATTTGGTTACATTAAAAAATGAAACATTGCCACTTTAAATCAGAATACACTAATGTTAGAATGTTTTATACTTTTAATGAAATTTTAGAGGCAATCACTGATGAGTATGCAGAAGTCATGTCTGCTGCCAACACTGTCAGTTTACATAAATGCCTGGTGGGGAAACCAATATTAATGGCTGAAAGATCTCTGTACCCTAGGGCTATGTTCAACTGCTAAGATATTATAAGCAGTCATGCCAGGCTGTATGCCCTGTACTCCTGCCAACTTGTGAATGTATCTTTCAGAAAAGCACCATAAACAGACCTGAATGCATGCCTGCCTTTGTTGTTAGAGCCTTCTGTCAAGATTTTTAAAGCAAACTTGTTTACTAGAGAGTTAAGATTAAAAGGCTATCTAGATGAAATTGCACTGCACTGTTGAAGGCTTTTTTATCTGGAGGAATTTCTGAGAGATTTTCTTTTCTTTTTCATATGTCCTCCTGTATAGAGTCAAATGACAATATGGTTTATACATTAGAATGAAAATGCATTATGTGTTTTAAATAAGGGTATTTTAAGGACCACACTGCTTTTTTGTATTATATATTATAATCAGTTTGTAGCCAACACATTATGGTATTAGGTACAATAGAAGCCATAGTGTAGAAATTTTGCCTCTGAGAATTTCATAGAAATGGTGCAAAATATTTTTTATTTTATGTTACAGCATGTTTGTTAGTAGTTACTAGCTCTTTGGTCACTCAGTTACAGACCTAAAAGTGGCAATTCTTCAACAAAAAAACTTCAAAAAGAGACTCCAACGAGAGACTGCTGAATTGGAATTAATTTGCAAACTGGACACAATTAATTTAGGCTTGAATAAAGACTGGGAATGGATGTGTCATTACACAAAGTAAAACTATTTCCCCATGTTTATTCCCCCCCCCCACACACACACACTGTTCCTCACACGTTCTTGTCAACTGCTGGAAATGGCCCACCTTGATTATTACTACAAAAGGTTGGGTTTTTGTTCCCTCCCCCTGCTGGTAATAGCTCACCTTACCTGATCACTCTCATTACAGTGTGTATGGTAACACCAATTGTTTCAAGTTCTCTGTGTATCTAAAATCTCCCCACTGTATTTTCTACCGCATGCATCCGATGAAGTGAGATGTAGCTCATGAAAGCTTATGATCAAATAAGGTGCCACAAGTACTCCTTTTATTTTTGTGGATACAGACTAGCACGGCTGCTAGTCTGAAACCTAGCTCCTAGGGAGTACCCAGGCTTATTTAACTGTACATCTTGAACTCACAATCATTTTGAATAGTTTCTAATAATGTCAGGGCATTTAAATAATTAAGTGCAAAAAAAAATAAATCAAAAAAAAAATGGATATTATTTCGTTTGTATTAAAGAGGGTAGAGATATGTCTAGAAGTCTAAGATGCTAGGGCCTAATCCAAAGCCTGCTGAAGCCAACTGAAAGATTTGTCAGGACACGGTGTTGCAGAGTTTCCTTCTTTTCAATGCCCCTTTGTGTCCTGGTTACATCATGGTCTGTTGCTTCCATGGCCTGGCCCTCCAGTCAGGTCAGCTCTCAGTCCAGTCTCCTCCTGGGGTTAACAGAAAACTAATTACATCTAAACACAAAATAGACTCCTTGCCCTTAAAGTCCATACCACAAACACTGGTCCTTCGCAGAGTACCAAGGCCAATATTAGGCCCCTGACTGACTGGGCCAATTTCTTGGGATAGAGCAGAGAGACTCTTCCTTTGCTGTCCTGAATTCAACCAGAATTGGCCCCTAATAATAGCAGCCAGCTCCTTTTATCTGCCCTGCTGGGCTCTGATTGGCCTCTATCTGCTGTCAGCCTTTCTAAATGCCTGAGAACCAACTCTCACTAGTTTTCCCTGCAGATTATCATGGAAGGCTGGACTAGACCACTGGAGATCAGATCTCACTGATCTTCCCTCTTAGCAGGGCATTTCCTTAAGGTGAGGTGTGCTGAGGTGGTGGCAGAGAATGCCTGGTACACCTCATTGCAGACTCCCATTGTTTTCACTGGACTTTGGATCAGGTTGCCAGTGCTAGTTCCACTTCCAAGACTTCTTCAGTCTGTAAGAGTGATACATCAAAAATTAAACAACACACATTATTACTCTACACCGGGGTAAGCAAACTTTTTGGCCCAACGGCCACATCGGGGTTGCAAAACTGTATGGAGGGCCAGGTAGGGTAAGGCTGTGCCTCCCCAAACAGCCTGACTCCTGCCCCCTATCCGCCCCCCTGACTGTCCCCCTCAGAACTCCCGACCCATCCAACCCCCCCCCAGCTCCTTGTCCCCTGACCCCCTGACCCCCATCCAACCCCCCCTGCTCCCTGACTGCCCCGAATCCCATCCACACCCCCGCCTCCTGTCAGGCCCCCCGGGACTCCCACACCTATCCAACCCCCCTCGTTCCCCATCCCCTGATTGCCCCCCTGGACCGCCGTCCCATCCAACCGCCCCCTGCTCCCTGTCCCCCGACTGTCCCCCAGACTCCTTGCCCCTTATCCAACCCCCCCACTCCCCGCCCCCTTACCATGCTGCCCAGAGCAGGAGGAGCTCGCAGCTGTGCGGCCCGGCTGGAGCCAGCCACGCCGCCCAGAGCGCTGGCGGTGCAGTAAGCTGAGGCTGCAAGGGAGGGGAGACAATGGGGGGAGGGCAGAGTGGGGACTAGCCTCCCTGGCCGAGATCTCAGGGGCTGGGCAGGACGGTCCCGCGGGCCGTAGTTTGCCCACTTCTGCTCTACACTGAATGAACATTCAACAGAAAGAGTTATCCAAGTAGCCACATCACTAAACACCGGTATATTAGACTAAGCCCTGATCCTTAGATGCATAACCATTCAGTTGTATTTACTTGATGAGCGCAGGATGCATTTTATGGCACAGGGGAGGCTCTTTGTTTTTACAAGCAGTACCAAATTCAGTAATATTGTGATTATTCCCTTTTGGACTATTAATAAGTCTTCTTGTTTCAATAACAAACTATATCTGCATTAGCCAATCATAGCTTAAAAGGTTATAGGGTTTAAGCCATTTGCCAGTTATGATGTAGCTACCAGCCAGCAACAGTTGGGCAATAAACTTTTGGTTGTAAATGTTTTCATGAGCAGTAAGTTCATGGCCAAAGCCATAACAACAGTGACATCAATTCTTGTCGACAATATAATCTAGCAGTACAGTTCCTTTCAAATTAAAGCAATACTTTGAAATTAAAGCATATTATTTATCATCAGTCTCCAGGCTAAGTCAGAGAGGCTAGGATTAAAGTTGGGCACACCTTATAATGGTTCATCCACCTGACCTGAGTTTTGCAGTCTCAGTGCAACTGCCAGCAAAGCCTGATTTCACCCTGGTTCTATTGCCCATTTTCAATATCATTTTAGATTGGATCTTCATGCAAGCATTTAGCATCAATCAAGAGAGTACTGTAGAATTAAATCCCAGTTTGCTCAAATATCACTTTCAGTAGTGTGAACTGACATCTGATGGTGTCAAGGTTCCTCCCCCACTCTGAACTCTAGGGTACAGATGTGGGGACCTGCATGAAAAACCTCCTAAGCTTATCTTTACCAGCTTAGGTCAAAACTTCCCCAAGGTACAAAATATTCCCCCCGTTGTCCTTGGACTGGCCGCTACCACCACCAAACTAATACTGGTTACTGGGGAAGAGCTGTTTGGACGCGTCCTTCCCCCCAAAATACTTCCCAAAACCTTGCACCCCACTTCCTGGACAAGGTTTGGTAAAAAGCCTCACCAATTTGCCTAGGTGACTACAGACCCAGACCCTTGGATCTTAAGAACAATGAACAATCCTCCCAACACTTGCACCCCCCCCTTTCCTGGGAAATGTTGGATAGAAAGCCTCACCAATTTGCATAGGTGACCACAGACCCAAACCCTTGGATCTGAGAACAATGAAAAAGCATTCAGTTTTTTTACAAGAAGACTTTTAATAAAAATAGAAGTAAATAGAAATAAAAAAATCCCCCCTGTAAAATCAGGATGGTAGATATCTTACAGGGTAATTAGATTCAAAAACATAGAGAACCCCTCTAGGCAAAACCTTAAGTTACAAAAAAGATAGACAGAAATAGTTATTCTATTCAGCACAATTCTTTTCTCAGCCATTTAAAGAAATCATAATCTAACACATACCTAGCTAGATTACTTACTAAAAGTTCTAAGACTCCATTCCTGGTCTATCCCTGGCAAAGACCCAGCATACAGACTGACACAGACCCCTTTGTTTCTCTCCCTCCTCCCAGCTTTTGAAAGTATCTTGTCTCCTCATTGGTCATTTTGGTCAGGTGCCAGTGAGGTTACCTTTAGCTTCTTAACCCTTTACAGGTGAGAGGAGCTTTCCCCTGGCCAGGAGGGATTTCAAAGGGGTTTACCCTTCCCTCTATATTTATGACAGATGGCTTCTGTAACAGATCTCAGCCCCTTGCCCCTATGGTTTACTAAACCCATCTGCATACACGGTAGCATGTTAGGTGTACCTCAAACTTGAAAGAAGGCAGAAAGGTGCTTTAACTGCTAGACTCACAAGTGCCCATAACTGGTGAGTTCCCAATAAGCATTCTCTCATAGATAAGTCTGGTAAGTAAAGGCCTTTCCTAAGGCTGGCAGGAAAAATAAAAGTGCCAGCCCTGTAGTGCCCAAAGTCTAGATTATAGAAAATACATGCAATTTCTAATAATAACCCACAATGCCAACCAGATAAAAAGGGGGAAAGTATAACTTTGCACAAAAGGATTCCTCAAATCTAGTCCCTAAAATGTCCATTTACATCTGACTTTATTTGAAGGAAGATAATGTCTTTGTCCTACAGACTCACCGGTTTGGGTTTAGCTGCTCTTTTAGAAATAAGGCAACTTCCTCTAGGGCTGAATCCTGCAGTCCTGGCCACTGATTCCCTCTCTATCCCTCCATCTATGCTAAAGCACTTTTTTGTCTGCTGAAATTTGTATTTCAGACAAGATAATGTTACAGTAGTGCACCACAAATTATGTCCTCTTCTTTTCCCCATGCACAAATATGTAGTATCAGTGGACTTAAAATACAAATGTCTTCTGAATGTTTTCAGTCCCATCTCATGTTCTATATGTAATGAACTCTATAGTGCTATGGAAATTGTGGAGGCAGCATGACTAGCCAAAATTCTAGTGACTATGGTTCCATAAGGAAACAAGGGAAAATGCTACAGATCTCAAGCCATATGCCTTGTATCTCTGCTTCAGTACTTCTACATGCTTCCTGATGTCTACACTGCCTTCCCATCTATTGTGCTATTACCATGGCTGGAACATATCCATTTGGTGACTAGTCCACAGCCCTGTTTCATCAGTGTGACCACTGTGATGTCTATTATTCATTATTGTATTTACTTATTTCATAGCATCCAGAAGTGCTTCACAGAAATAACATACAAGACAGGTCCCTGTCCTGACAATATTACAGTCTAAATGATGAATTTACTGGGCAAGTGAGGATATAACATGCACCAGAAAGGAGCTTGATAGTGTTTTCAACTGTTATGGTGAACAGATGTAGGATAGAGGGCTTGGAAGGAAAGATTATCCAAATCACTTTTGACCAAATTGAGTTTGAGATGATGGCCAGTCACCCAGACCAGCTGAACTTGCAATAGTCATGCAGTAATATATGTGTATAATAATGCTATTAAAATGTATGAGGATGTTGTCAATGCTATTCTATCAAATATAACGAGAGCAATTACCTGTATTAAATAGAAAGATTGTCAGGCGCTATTCATCCTCAAATTTAATAAATTCAATTATTCTTCATATTAATGAAGATAGCAGCCTATGTAAGAAAGTAATGCTGACTTCTTCAATAGAGTTTCCATTTTCAACTATTTACTGTTATTCCTGGAGTGCTTAGCTTCCACTGATGTCATGAAGGCACAATTAGTGTGCTGAGTCCTTGTTGTGGTGCATTGGAATTACAGGTTGTCAACCATTGCAATAGTGGAGTGACTGGGGTATGAAGCAAATGATGCAGAAAAAAATGAAGAAGTTGGGGTGGGGAAGACTGTGCCATCTAAAATGGAAGTCTTGGAAAGGCAATAGGAATGGCATAAGGACAAAGACAAAAGAGAAAATAGTAATTAACAGAAGATAAAGGTGAATGCATGAAAGTTATTTACAAATACAACTGTTGTATTGTAAGAGATTCAAGTTAAGGCTTTTAAAAAATAGAAGGATGTAAACTTTAAAGAACTTTTTAAAATTAAAATCATGTTAAAAACCAGAGAGAGGTGAAAATATCAGGGAGAGGTGTAAAATACAACTGGAGAAGGAGACAGCAAGTGAAAAATCAGTGAATGTATTACAAGAGAAGGCTCATTTCTACAAGATAAGTCCATAGTCTTCCTCAATAGCCTAGAAGTTAAGGAATTCCAATAAAAATGTGGCAATTGATTTTTGGTTTAAAAAATTTTAAAAAGGCCAGCGTGTGACATGCTTTCTCATATTGAATAGTTTCTTATGCTGATATCAATGGAGCAGTTATGGAATAAGGTACTACTTGGCGTGAGGGGAGGTATGACTTTTCTAACCCTTCATTAGCAAAGTAAAGTGTTCTAGGTTAATAAGGAAAATATTAAGTTTGATATTTAGGCCAATTTTTCTTCATCTGCAAAATACATGTGTTCACATATTGAATGACCCAAACCTACATGCCACAAGAGACATTTTGTATGTAAATACTGGGAAATGATAGAGCTGTGCGTCTGTTGTGCACTGTCTCCCTTTATGCATGCTCATTGGCATGTCTGTACAAACAGCAAGCATGCTTTCATGTTGATGATGTAGCTTAATCAGTGATGTTTGAAAATCTGACACTGAGCATGTAGAGTAGTTTGCAATCAGAACACCACTATAAAGGCACAAATCAAGTTTAATTTAACTACAAATATAAAAGACATAGCCAGTGACTAAAGACAGCATTTGCTATTTAATATAGTCAGTTAGTTTTACTTATAAATTATTATTTGTCCTTGCTTTCCACTGTTTGGAAACAGTGTCTGATAGGGTTACGATTGTTAGCATTGGTAGGTAATGAAGCTTGCAGTAGATGCCCCAGTAAGAATTTTCCTTTAAAAACATTACTCCTGATCAGCTTTTCATATGGAGACTTTGCTGCAATCTTGATATTTTGAGACCCATTGGGATCAAAGCATTAGCAGCTCCCTGGAGAGGTTCCCCATATGCCAGAACAGAAAGAGAATGGCATAAAAAGAATACCTGGAGCATCCACCCATGTTCCCCCACCCCCATTTCTGTCTCACTACTATGTATCTGGAGGACCCACCTCTGAATTAGTTTTTTCTTTCTTCACAAAACTTTTATTTCCAAGAGGTATGAAATTGTTTTTAAATTTGACTTTTTCCTCTTTTACTCAGTGTTTTGAGGAAACAGCTTACCACAGTGGCATTGCTTATGCATAAGCACTGTTCCCATTGAGTTTTACAGAAGTGGAAGCTATTTTGGCCCATATGGTGCAGATCACAGATGTAAAAATAGCCACTGAACCCTCCCATGTGATGGGTAAAAACTTTTGTAACCCTGACTCGTGGCATATGTCAGATGCCATGAAATAAACAGAAAAGTCTCATGCCATCATCCCTGTGTATCACACATTTATCATACTATTCAGTAGACAACACTCCCTCCTGTGTGTAGATTTTATGTACACACCTCAGATACTTACACAAATAACAGGACCATAATATAGAGGATACTCATGACTGCTCTCTCACAAATACCTTCTTTTTCTTTACTATCATAAATCATGGGGCCCGATCAGCATAACATCCATTTGCAGTCACAAAATGTTTTGTTTCATGATATTAATATAATGCAAAATAATTGATGCAGCTGTGCATGATGTGTCCAATCATTCTGGGTGATTCCACCTAGAAGATTATACAATTTCAGAAGATTTGTATATAAAAAATGTCTGTTTCAGTTTCAGAAGTTTTTGAAAGCTCCCCTGTGGGAATTTGTGGAATCGATGTACAACTCATGAATTCTGATTGATATTATGAAGTGTTACTATGATAATTGCTGTATCATGAATGCCTCTCTGTCTATGTGTATCTACCATTGCTGACAAGACTTTAAACATGTATCTCCCAGACCAGGATAATGGTGGGTTGTTAGAACTCAACCACCATTTATTCAGGGTTGGAACAATGGGTTTTCTTGTGCTGGAAGACGATACATCCTCCTCTTGTCTGAAGCGGTGGGGAATTGGAGGGAGTTGAAATTCCCAAAGCAGGACAAGAAGACAGACGTGACCAAGCAGGAGGTTGTAAAAGGACTTGCCAGAGGAAGGCTTTGAGGCCTACACAGGAAGTTTGGGCAGGAGAGGGGATGGGGAGAGATTAGCCAACACTAATCTGGGGGGGAAAGGCTCCACATTTCAGAACCCAAGCCATGCACCGCAAGAGAAGTACTTTGATGGCCTCAGACAACAAACCCAGCTCAAAGAATATTCTGGAATGGTGTGGAAACTGAGGCAGTGAATTGTAAGTCAGGTTTATTACTTTGTATCGATCTATCTACTTTGTGGGCTATTAACGAAAAATAAATGGTGATTTAGAATCTTGTGCAAAGTCTTTTGCTGTGTGTTAAGCATTTAAACCTACCATGTGCCCTCTTAAAGAGATAAACTAATTCTGGGAGAGAGTGTGTTTAAGCAAACGGGGAAGGCTGAGGCTCAGCACTGGTTCCAGGGACTAGGCAATGGGCATAAGGTTGCAACTCTCAGGATGGGTTAATGGATAGAAGATATTCACCCTGAGAGTGTGCCTAGGCTTTGTTCAGAGGATAGGTGCCTAGGCTTTGTTCAGACTGCCAAGGCTTGAACCACATAGTGGAGCCACATCCTGTGACTTGGTCTGCCCACAGAAGTTTAATAAGCGGCTATGAGAGGGCGCTCAGCAGGACCTATGACATCCCCTGACCACATAAATAAATGATAACAAAACAAGACAGAACACATATTAGTTGTAAAATGTCTAACAATCTCCAAAATAACTGTAGATTAGACAGAACATCAGTGGTATCTGTTACTGATGGCTATTTCAGTTACTATTTAAAACAAACATACACAAAGATAAAAAAAGAATTAGACTCATGCAACTAACCTGTTATAACCCCAATGTGTATTCAGTGTGATTAGAGTTGGGAAGGTACCGAAATATTTGACTTACCTGGATATCCAGGGAGTGATAATTCTAGGACCTGAAACAAATGAACACAAAGAAACAGATTTGATCATCATTTAAACCACCATATAGCCAGAATAATTATGCTGTCTTCACTGTAGTTACTCTGGATTTACATTACTTAATTTAGATCTGAATCTTGTACAGAAACTTTCTTATATTTAAAAAAATAAACAAAACATTACATACTATAACATACCACAGTTAAGTTACCGGCCCAGAAATCTTACTTAACATTTCCCTTTCTATAAAATTACCCATAAAAAAAATCATAAAATGTATAGCGAAGAGACAAAAGTGGATAGTCAACAAGCCACAGCTACATGTCATATGGGAATCATGCCTTTATGTAATTGAGATGGTAGGGAAATAATCATTCTGTACTCAAAATATATTCATCCCAAGAGCCAGAAAGGTTGCAAATGTTGTGTCTTTCCTCAACTCACTCACATAGTAACATTAACGGGAACATTCATTTGAATGAGAGTTGTTGGAATATTAGACGTTCATCAATACAAGTTGTAATAAAACCCATTAGAATAAGGTAAGTGGTGTGCAGAATGACAAGTATCCCAACTGCCACATTATTCAGGCCCATATTTTTGGATGTGCCTGAAAAAAACTTGGCACAACTCAGGGCTGGGTATAAAGGTTGCTTTAAGACACCTTTGTATTTTCCCAGTCCTGGGGCCAGTCAACAGCTTGCTACAGGTTGCTCCAACCGCTGGGGATCACCTACACATAAGGAAGTTCCTTTCACACTCCCTTTAATTTAGACATGCCCTCTACACTGGTGGCCATGAGGGGTGGGGCTATATGAGCATCTATGGCAGTTCTCTACTATTTGAGGGTCCTCTTACACAAAGAAATTCTTCAGGTAACTTGCTCCACCTTAGGTTTAAGTCTGCTTTGGGCCAGGAGGAATGGGCCCAAACTTTTCACAGTGGTTCACCCCATCTTTAATTGTGATGCATCTGGAAAAAAAAAAGATACAAAAAAGGAGGTAGAAATGGAAGGATTACGAATAATATGGTATATTTCATTGCTACCAGAAAGAAGAAATGATAAGCTTTTAGCAAAGCTCTGGTCATTAAACCTACACACACCATTCATTTTATATGCCAAAAAAGCTCATTTTCTTTAGATCATGACAGATGAAATTAGTTAGCAAATCAATCAACATCCAGCAATTATTTGTCTATGTCTAAAAAACAGACCTTCTGGGTCCTATTCACCACACCCTTACACCAGTTATATGCTGCTGTTACTGCAATCCTACCTTCTATAGTAAAATCATATTGGTGTAAAGCTGGTGTAATGGAGGGAAAAATCAGGCTGTCAGTTTGGTTCATTTCTGTACATATTTATATGAACAATTTTTGTTTGTTTATGGATCAAGATTGTTGATGGAATCCAGAGATGTAAATACTATTTATTAGAAAATAAATTATTTCCTGATCTAGTGATGCTATTAAAGACACACACACACACACACACACACACCCACCCACCCACCCACCATTGATTGGATTGAAAATATACTACATGCTATTATATATTTTCCTCTTTCTCTGTACATATCACAAAAATGTTGACAGCTTTACTTTTTTATTATCTAAATAATTGCACATCAATCTGCAGAAGAATATCCACATGGGAATCCATTTAAAACAATGAAGGAAGCGTTCACCAAATGTTCTGCAAGAAAGGCTAACATTTTGAATATATTTGGGAGACAAGGACAGCACTGAACCAGCTACTTCAGTCACCATGTGGTCCCGTCTGAAGAGACAAGCCAGATGTTAAATACTCGCTTCTGAGACTCTCCTACTGTGGGGAATTCTGCTCTTTGGAATTTTTTTTAAACACAACAACAAATAATTTACATAGTAAAAACACAACCAGATAGGTTTTAAGAGCACTTTCACAGTTCAGCTTTAAAAAGCACAGCCCCTGTCATTTTGAAAGTAGACTGGGCTCCTGTATCCCAATTATATGTGGATAATGACAGCTCATTATGAAAAGCCAAAGAATGACAATACCAGATGTGGCATATCACAAAAGAGGTTGTCAGATATTGGGTATTTTGAGAGGAAAGAAATTACTTTTTGTATTCTGTTCAAGAAAAAGTACCACTGTAATAAGAAGATGTGGGGGGAGGGAGTATGCTGTGTTTTTTATGTCCTTTTATTTTTCCATAAGAAATGAATGGAGCTGGGCATTAGTATTGCTGTGTTGTTTTTCAGCAGCCTGGACGATGCCTGCAGTTGTGAAAGGTTATTGGGGTTGGTTGCTCATTAGTCTTTTGTCGTCTTTTAAACAGACAAAAGCCAAATCATTGGCATTGTAAATTGGTACGAGACACCATCAGCATATAAAGATAAAAGCTCACTCTTTGACACTGATTGGCCAGCATCCAGATGTCACCCTATTTCTCCTGGCACAAGAAACAAGCTCCCTTGCATGCATAGCACCTGCTATTTCTTTTTCACTCTAGAAACATACTTTAATTTACTATAAACAAGTAGACTGCACTATCTAGCATAAACAATATATCAGGCCAAAAGGAAGCTTACAGAATTACCAGTTTCTTCTGTGCATTGAATAACATAACTGTAACTCATATTTTGAACAAAATGGGAGTGTAATGTTACAGGTGCCCTTCAGTCTCTGTTATTTGCTCCTAAAATATTGTTTCTATTAGCTAAAATACCATTTCTGTTCCAGCCACAATGAAAGTTTAAAACTGATGGTATAAAGCCAGGACACAGTGAATGTTACATTATTGCAAGTACTAGGCTCCAGATAAAGATGTAGACAGAGGCCAATTGTGCAGTCTTAAACCCCTTGCAATACCAGTGGCTTGTATGATGTTTGTGCAGGATATAAGATAGCACATAATTTGGTCCACTGTTTACACCTGAAATTGGCTATAGTTTTTTCTTAAATAGACAAATAAACCAGACCAACTGAGCCAAGCAAACTGAATAAAGTAGACGTGGAATCAGGCAAACAATTCTTGCTGAACTTGAACCATGACACTGATAACTATGATATTATCGAATCTGTGAGTTCTCTCAAATCTTTTTCCCACGCGACAGTATACAACACTGAAACTGTTTGGTGAGTGCAGGGAGATCATTCATAGTAAGAAATTCTAAGTCTGTACAATAACTACCATTATCATAATGCCTAGAGACACCAACTAAAATGGAGGTATGCAATTGTGTTAGGCACTATAAAAACAGAATATGAGATGACCCCTAAGAATTTATAAACTAAAAAGACACATTAGGCAATGAATGTGAAAAAGGAAGGTGTCAAGGTTCCTCCCCCACTCTGAACTCTAGGGTACAGATGTGGGGACCTGCATGAAAAACCTCCTAAGCTTATCTTTACCAGCTTAGGTCAAAACTTCCCCAAGGTACAAAGTATTCCACCCGTTGTCCTCGGAATGGCCGCTACCACCACCAAACTAATACTGGTTACTGGGGAAGAGCTGTTTGGACGCGTCTTTCCCCCCAAAATACTTCCCAAAACCTTGCACCCCACTTCCTGGACAAGGTTTGGTAAAAAGCCTCACCAATTTGCCTAGGTGACTACAGACCCAGACCCTTGGATCTTAAGAACAATGAACAATCCTCCCAACACTTGCACCCCCCCTTTCCTGGGAAATGTTGGATAAAAAGCCTCACCAATTTGCATAGGTGACCACAGACCCAAACCCTTGGATCTGAGAACAATGAAAAAGCATTCAGTTTTTTTACAAGAAGACTTTTAATAAAAAATAGAAGTAAATAGAAATAAAGAAATCCCCCCTGTAAAATCAGGATGGTAGATATCTTACAGGGTAAATAGATTCAAAAAACATAGAGAACCCCTCTAGGCAAAACCTTAAGTTACAAAAAAGATACACAGACAGAAATAGTTATTCTATTCAGCACAATTCTTTTCTCAGCCATTTAAAGAAATCATAATCTAACACATACCTAGCTAGATTACTTACTAAAAGTTCTAAGACTCCATTCCTGGTCTATCCCTGGCAAAGACCAGCATACAGACAGACACAGACCCTTTGTTTCTCTCCCTCCTCCCAGCTTTTGAAAGTATCTTGTCTCCTCATTGGTCATTTTGGTCAGGTGCCAGCGAGGTTACCTTTAGCTTCTTAACCCTTTACAGGTGAGAGGAGCTTTCCCCTGGCCAGGAGGGATTTCAAAGGGGTTTACCCTTCCCTTTATATTTATGACACGCCCCCCAAATCTCAGCTAGGGTGAAACACTGGCTGGGATTTCTTCCTGGAGCTCTAGGAAAAACAGAGTTAATAAGACACATGCATCTCTAAATATACTACCAAGTACATAAAGACTAACAATATTTTCCACATCTCAAGGACGATTTTAACCAGTTGATTCTGGGAAACTTTCACGGGAGAGTGCATCAGCCACTTTGTTAGAAGCTCCTGAGATGTGTTGGATGTCGAAATCAAAATCTTGGAGAGCTAAACTCCACCGAAGAAGTTTTTTGTTAGTTTCTTTGACGGTGTGAAGCCACTTCAGTGCAGCATGGTCGGTTTGCAGGTGGAAACGCCGTCCCCAAACATATGGGCGTAGCTTTTCCAGAGCGTAGACAATGGCATAACATTCTTTTTCAGTGACTGACCAGTTGCTTTCCCTCTCAGACAGTTTTTTGCTGAGAAACACTACAGGGTGGAATTCTTGATCAGGTCCTTTCTGCATTAAAACTGCTCCCACACCACGCTCGGATGCATCTGTGGTTACTAGGAACGGTTTGTCAAAGTCTGGGGCCCTTAGTACAGGGTCAGACATGAGTGTCGCTTTAAGCTTGTTAAAGGCCTTCTGACACTTTCCGGTCCACTGAACAGCATTTGGCTGTTTCTTTTTGGTTAGGTCTGTCAGTGGGGCAGCGATTTGGCTGTAGTGCGGTACAAATCGTCTGTAATAACGGGCCAAGCCTAAGAAGGATTGAACCTGTTTCTTTGACTTTGGGACAGGCCACTTTTGGATAGCATCCACTTTGGCCTGTAGGGGGCTGATAGTTCCTTGACCCACCTGGTGTCCAAGGTAAGTCACTCTGTTTAGGCCTATTTGACACTTCTTAGCCTTCACAGTTAGTCCTGCCTCCCTTATGCGCTCAAGGACTTTTTGTAGATGTTCCAGGTGGTCTGCCCAGGAATCCGAAAATATGGCCACGTCGTCAAGGTAGGCGACTGCATATTCTCCTAATCCCGCTAGGGGACCATCTACAAGTCTTTGGAAAGTGGCGGGTGCATTTCGCAGCCCGAAAGGGAGTACATTAAATTCATACAGCCCGAGATGTGTGATGAAGGCTGACCTTTCCTTGGCAGATTCATCTAGCGGTACCTGCCAGTACCCCTTGGTTAAGTCCAAGGTAGAGATGAACTGGGCCCGTCCCAGTTTCTCTAATAGTTCATCTGTGCGGGGCATTGGATAGTTGTCTGGGCGAGTTACAGCATTTAGCTTACGGTAGTCCACGCAAAAACGTATTTCCCCATCTGGTTTGGGAACTAGAACCACTGGAGATGCCCATGCACTTTCAGAGGGGCAGATTACACCCATCTGTAACATATCCTGGATCTCCCGTTCTATAGCAGTTTTAGCTTGAGGAGACACCCGGTAAGGTTGGACCCTAATTGGGTGAGCATTACCTGTGTCAATGGAGTGGTATGCCCGTTCAGTCAGTCCTGGGGTGGCTGAGAACGTTGGCGCGTAGCTAGTGCACAGCTCCTGGATCTGCTGTCGCTGCATACGCCCAAGGGTTATGGAGAGGTTCACCTCTTCCACACCACCAGCACATTTCCCTTCGTAGTAGACACCTTCAGGCCACTCAGCGTCGTCTCCTCCCTGGGCTGTAAACTGACAAACCTTTAATTCTCTGGAATAAAAGGGCTTTAGAGAATTAATATGGTACACCTTAGGCTTTCGGTTGGAGGTGGGGAATGCTATGAGATAATTAACGGCTCCCAGGCGCTCCTGGACCATGAATGGCCCTTCCCACGATGCTTCCATTTTATGGGCCTGGAGCGCCCTTAAGACCATGACCTGGTCTCCTACTTTGAAGGAACGCTCTCTGGCATGTTTATCATACCAGGCTTTTTGCTCTTTTTGAGCATCCTGTAAGTTTTCTCTAGCAAGGGCTAAAGAGGTTCGGAGGGTGTTTTGTAGGTTGGTTACAAAGTCCAGAATGTTAGTTCCCGGAGAAGGTGTAAATCCTTCCCATTGCTGCTTCACCAACTGCAATGGCCCCTTAACCTCACGGCCATATACAAGTTCAAATGGGGAAAACCCTAAACTGGGATGTGGTACAGCTCTGTAGGCAAAGAGCAACTGCTGCAACACTAGGTCCCAATCATTGGAGTGCTCATTTACAAATTTACGTATCATGGCCCCCAAAGTTCCATTAAACTTCTCCACCATGCCATTTGTTTGATGGTGGTAAGGAATGGCAACCAAGTGATTTACCCCATGAGCTTCCCGAAGGTTTTTCATAGTTCCTGCCAGGAAATTAGTCCCTGCATCTGTGAGGATGTCGGAGGGCCAACCTACCCGGGCAAAAAAGTCTGCTAGTGCCTGGCACACACTTTTAGCCCTGGTGTTGCTTAGAGCTACTGCTTCCGGCCATCGGGTGGCAAAATCCATGAAAGTCAGTATGTACTGCTTTCCTCTGGGTGTCTTTTTCGGAAAAGGACCCAGAATATCCACAGCTACTCGTTGAAATGGAACTTCAATGATGGGGAGTGGCTGTAGAGGAGCTTTGACCTGGTCTTGGGGTTTTCCCACTCTTTGGCACACCTCACAAGACTGGACATAGGTAGAAACATCCTTGTCCATTCCCTCCCAGTGGAATGACCCCCCCAAACGGTCTTTGGTCCTGTTCACCCCAGCATGGCCACTAGGGTGATCGTGGGCTAAGCTCAAGAGCTTGGCCCGGTATTTAGTTGGAACTACCAACTGTCTCTGAGGATGCCAGTCTTCCTGGTGTCCACCAGAAAGAGTTTCCTTGTATAAAAGTCCTCTTTCTACAACAAACCTGGATCGATTAGAAGAGCTGAGAGGCGGTGGGTTGCTCCGTGCCACCGTCCAAGCTCTCTGGAGGCTTTCATCTGCTTCCTGTTCGGTCTGGAACTGTTCCCTTGATGCGGGAGACATCAGTCCCTCATCGGATTGTGGACCTAGGCTTGGTCCCTCTGGAAGCGATATAGGGGATGGAGCTGTTTCTGTTGACTGTGAACCGCTCTCCGCTGGTGCACTATGTTGGGATTCAGGCTCCGGCTGAGCCTCTTGTGTAGGGTTATCGGCTGCTGCCAGTTCAGGGTCGGTGGGGCCCTCTGGTGTTGAGGTTGCAAGTACTGGATTCAGTGCTGACACTGGGTCTGGTGTTGGTTGTTCGGCTGGTTCCGGTTCTGGGACTGGTTCCGTCTGGGTCTCTGGGACTGGATCCACTACTGCTGTTGCAGACATTGGCCTGGGGTCCGGGTCCATCACCTCTGACCGGGTCCTGATAGAAGTTTCCGGAACAGAGCTAGGCCTCACGGCTTGTTTAGCCTGGCTGCGGGTGACCGTTCCCACCCTCTTGGCCTGCTTGACATGATTGGCCAAGTCTTCCCCCAACAGCATGGGGATGGGATAATCATCATAGACTGCAAAAGTCCACATTCCTGACCAGCCCTTGTACTGGACAGGCAACTTGGCTGTAGGCAAATTGAAAGAGTTGGACTTGAAGGGTTGAATCGTCACTTGGATCTCTGGGTTGATTAAATTGGGGTCCACTAAGGAAGCATGGATAGCTGACACTTGTGCTCCAGTGTCCCCCCACACGGTGACCTTCTTCCCGCCCACACTCACAGTTTCCCTCCGCTCCAAGGGTATCTGGGAGGTATCTGGGCCTGTGGACCTCTGGTGTGATTCCGGTGCAATGAACTGTAATCTGTTGGGGTTCTTGGGGCAGTTGGCCTTTACATGCCCCAGCTCGTTACATTTAAAACATCGTCCAGCTGACGGGTCACTGGGGCGAGGAGGGTTGCTGGAGAACGGGGTGGCAGGACGATAAGGGGTCTGGAGGGTTCTTTGGGAGGTAGGTGGGGCCTTGGGCGGCCCCCGGTAATAGGGTGTGGTCTGGGGTGGTCCCTTCTGGTCTCCGCTCCAACTGCGACCAGTTTTCTTCTTCTCTGCCACCTCCACCCATCTGGCTCCAATCTCTCCTGCCTCGATTACAGTTTTGGGTTTCCCATCTAGGATGTATCTTTCTATTTCCTCAGGAACACCCTCTAAGAATTGTTCCATTTGCATTAGGAAGGGCAAATTTACTGGAGATTCAACACTTGCTCCTGATATCCAGGCATCCCAATGTTTCACAATGTGGTAGGCATGTCGGGTAAATGACATGTCTGGTTTCCACCTTAGGGCTCTGAACCTCCGACGAGACTGCTCGGGTGTTATCCCCATTCTGACTCTCGCCTTGGATTTAAACAGTTCATACTTGTTCATGTGTTCTTTAGGCATTTCAGCTGCCACCTCAGCTAAGGGTCCACTGAGCTGCGGCCTCAGCTGTACCATGTATTGGTCAGTAGAGATGTTGTACCCAAGGCAGGCCCTTTCGAAGTTTTCTAAGAAGGCCTCAGTATCATCACCTGCCTTGTAGGTGGGGAACTTTCTGGGATGGGAAGTGGTACCTGGAGAAGGATTGCTAGGGTTTGTTGGTATATTCTGCTGGGCCTTTATCCTCTCCACCTCCTCCACATGCTTCCTCTCTTTTTCCTTCTCCTCCTCCACATGCTTCCTCTCTTTTTCCTTCTCCTCCTCCACATGCTTCCTTGCCTCCATTTCCCTCTTGTGGGCAGCCTCCTGTACCTCCTTCTCCAGCCGCATGAGTTCTATCTGTCTTTCATGTTCCCTTTGTTTTTCCTCAGCCTGAAATTTGGCTAATTCCAGCTGTAGTCGAGCTGAGGATTTGGTCATTCTAACCTCTCTGTTTTTAACTAACTTTACACCCGAGGTTTAGAAATAAACAAACAAAACTTGGCTGTAAAATTTTGCTGTGCTGGAATAGAATATCTATTCTCTGATAGTGATTGTCAGCCTACAGAAAGGGACAATTCCCTTGTCTCTGCTCTGGGCCCAAATTAAAGCAAAAAACCTCCAACTACTTGGAAACCTGCTTACCCAGCCCAAAGAAAAAGCAAATGGGTAGAACACACACCCCCTATTTACTTTTAGGAAGAAAAGAAAAAAAAAACCTCTGGGTTGGAAGACTGTGAATTTCCCTGCAGGAGTTAAGTACCCTGCCTCCATGCAAAGAAAACCTGCAATTCACAAGATAATCCCCTTTTGTCTCTGCTTGGCCACAAAGCAGAGACAAAACAATCTGCTTTCAGTTTCAACTGCTTTCTGGACTTCCTTTCCAAAGGAAAAAATAATTTCTTTTTAAAATCTGTATTTCTAGTTCAAAAAATCTTAACTGGATCTCAAAATGATTTCAGGTTAATCCCACCACTATGCCACCATGTCAAGGTTCCTCCCCCACTCTGAACTCTAGGGTACAGATGTGGGGACCTGCATGAAAAACCTCCTAAGCTTCTCTTTACCAGCTTAGGTCAAAACTTCCCCAAGGTACAAAGTATTCCCCCCGTTGTCCTTGGAATGGCCGCTACCACCACCAAACTAATACTCGTTACTGGGGAAGAGCTGTTTGGATGCGTCTTTCCCCCAAAAATACTTCCCAAAACCTTGCACCCCACTTCCTGGACAAGGTTTGGTAAAAAGCCTCACCAATTTGCCTAGGTGACTACAGACCCAGACCCTTGGATCTTAAGAACAATGAACAATCCTCCCAACACTTGCACCCCCCCTTTCCTGGGAAATGTTGGATAAAAAGCCTCACCAATTTGCATAGGTGACCACAGACCCAAACCCTTGGATCTGAGAACAATGAAAAAGCATTCAGTTTTTTTACAAGAAGACTTTTAATAAAAATAGAAGTAAATAGAAATAAAGAAATCCCCCCTGTAAAATCAGGATGGTAGATATCTTACAGGGTAAATAGATTCAAAAAACATAGAGAACCCCTCTAGGCAAAACCTTAAGTTACAAAAAAGATACACAGACAGAAATAGTTATTCTATTCAGCACAATTCTTTTCTCAGCCATTTAAAGAAATCATAATCTAACACATACCTAGCTAGATTACTTACTAAAAGTTCTAAGACTCCATTCCTGGTCTATCCCTGGCAAAGACCAGCATACAGACAGACACAGACCCTTTGTTTCTCTCCCTCCTCCCAGCTTTTGAAAGTATCTTGTCTCCTCATTGGTCATTTTGGTCAGGTGCCAGTGAGGTTACCTTTAGCTTCTTAACCCTTTACAGGTGAGAGGAGCTTTCCCCTGGCCAGGAGGGATTCCCAAGGGGTTTACCCTTCCCTTTATATTTATGACAGAAGGAAATGCATAGACAAGGCTTTCGACATCCTAAACTATGGGAGTTTTGCCATTGACTTCAATAAAGCCAAAAAAACCTCATAAGCAGATAAATAAAAAATAAATAAAATTAATAGGTTGTAAAAAGTCAGGTTAATCTTATCTAGCATAAGTATGTGCTAATCATTGTAGGGTAATTGCACAGCATCACTACAGAGCAGAGTTAAACTTGTTTGAGTGCTTTAACTATGCATTTTCACACTTTCATATGTCTGTAAATTCTTAATGTTGAATTTCCTGGATTTGTAATGCTCATTATTGGGAAAGTGCATTTACCTTAAATCACTAAACAATTTAAATAAACACACCCAGACTTAATTAAACAAACCAAAAATGACTGTACCACACCTTAAGCAGGTGGACGGGGGGAGGGAGGGACAGACATTTTCTGGCTTGCTAGAGGAAAAGGAATAAGACTTTACAGGCAGGTTTCAGAGTAACAGCCGTGTTAGTCTGTATTCTCAAAAAGAAAAGGAGTACTTGTGGCACCTTCGAGACTAACCAATTTATTTGAGCATAAGCTTTCATGAGTTACAGCTCACTTCATCAGATCCTGTCATAAATATAAAGGGAAGGGTAAACCCCTTTAAAATCCCTCCTGGCCAGAGGAAAAATCCTCTCACCTGTAAAGGGTTAAGAAGCTAAAGGTAACTTCGCTGGCACCTGACCAAAATGACCAATGAGGAGACAAGATACTTTCAAAAGCTGGGAGGAGGGAGAGAAACAAAGGGTCTGTGTCTGTCTATATGCTGCTTTTGCTGGGGATAGACCAGGAATGGAGTCTTAGAACTTTTAGTAAGTAATCTAGCTAGGTATGTGTTAGATTATGATTTCTTTAAATGGCTGAGAAAAGAATTGTGCTGAATAGAATGACTATCTCTGTCTGTGTGTCTTTTTTGTAACTTAAGGTTTTGCCTAGAGGGATTCTCTATGTTTTGAATCTAATTACCCTGTAAGGTATCTACCATCCTGATTTTACAGGGGTCATTCCTTTACTTCTATTTCTATTAAAAGTTGTCTTGTAAGAAAACTGAATGCTTTTTCATTGTTCTCAGATCCAAGGGTTTGGGTCTGTGGTGACTTATGCAAATTGGTGAGGATTTTTACCAAACCTTTCCCAGGAAGTGGGGTGCAAGTGTTGGGAGGATTTTGGGGGGAAAGATGTGTCCAAACTACTTTTCCCATAAACCCAGTTAGAGTTTGGTGGTGGCAGTGGTTATTCCAAGGACAAAGGGTAAAATTAATTTGTACCTTAGGGAAGTTTTAACCTAAGCTGGTAAAAGTAAGCTTAGGAGGTTTTCATGCAGGTCCCCACATCTGTACCCTAGAGTTCAGAGTGGGGGAGGAACCTTGACAGATGCATACTGTGGAAAGTGTAGAAGATCTTTTTATACACACAAAGCATGAAAAAATACCTCCCCCCACCCCACTCTCCTGCTGGTAATAGCTTATCTAAAGTGATCACTCTCCTTTCAATGTGTATGATAATCAAGGTGGGCCATTTCCAGCACAAATCCAGGGTTTAACAAGAATGTCTGCCGGGGGAGGGGGGGAGAGGGGGTAGGAAAAAACAAGGGGAAATAAGTTACCTTGCATAATGACTTAGCCAGTCCCAGTCTCTATTCAAGCCTAAGTTAATTGTATCCAATTTGCAAATGAATTCCAATTCAACAGTTTCTCACTGGAGTCTGGATTTGAAGCTTTTTTTGTTGTAATATTGCAACTTTCATGTCTTTAATCGCGTGACCAGAGAGATTGAAGTGTTCTCCGACTGGTTTATCAATGTTATAATTCTTGATATCTGATTTGTGTCCATTTATTCTTTTATGTAGAGACTGTCCAGTTTGACCAATGTATATGGCAGAGGGGCATTGCTGGCACATGATGGCATATATCACATTGGTGGATGTGCAGGTGAACGAGCCTCTGATAGTGTGGCTGATATTAGGCCCTGTGATGGTGTCCCCTGAATAGATATGTGGGCACAGTTGGTAATGGGCTTTGTTGCAAGGATAGTGGGT
This sequence comes from Eretmochelys imbricata, assembly GCF_965152235.1. NCBI lineage: Eukaryota > Metazoa > Chordata > Testudines > Cheloniidae > Eretmochelys > Eretmochelys imbricata. Next base: position 40,163,016 of record NC_135575.1, on the reverse strand, counting down.
TAGTGGTTCTGTTGTGTGGTATGTGGTTGCTGGTGAGTATTTGCTTCAGGTTGGGGGGCTGTCTGTAGGCAAGGACTGGCCTGTCTTCCAAGATTTGTGAGAGTGTTGGGTCGTCCTTCAGGATAGGTTGTAGATCCTTAATAATGCGTTGGAAGGGTTTTAGTTGGGGGCTGAAGGTGACGGCTAGTGGCGTTCTGTTATTTTCTTTGTTGGGCCTGTCCTGTAGTAGGTGACTTCTGGGAACTCTTTTGGCTCTATCAATCTGTTTCTTCACTTCCGCAGGTGGGTATTGTAGTTGTAAGAATGCTTGATAGAGATCTTGTAGGTGTTTGTCTCTGTCTGAGGGATTGGAGCAAATGCGGTTGTATCGCAGAGCTTGGCTGTAGACGATGGATCATGTGGTGTGGTCAGGGTGAAAGCTGGAGGCATGTAGGTAGGAATAGCGGTCAGTAGGTTTCCGGTATAGGGTGGTGTTTATGTGACCATCGTTTATTAGCACTGTAGTGTCCAGGAAGTGGATCTCTTGTGTGGACTGGACCAGGCTGAGGTTGATGGTGGGATGGAAATTGTTGAAATCATGGTGGAATTCCCTTGGGTAGGAGATAGTCTCAGAAGCTGCTGCAAAAGGAGAAATGGGTCAATGTGATGGTGCTGACTCATCCCCAGGGACTAGAAGGGCTGGGGAGTTGATAAGGGGTAACAAACCCAGCGGAAGAAGACCCTTTTCCCTGGGGAAAAGCAGCTCCCACCCACCCTCCCCTTGAGGTGGCAAAATACCAGATTTGATCAGGACCTGCTGCAGGCATCATACTAGCTGTTCCTTTCTAGCGGGCCTGGGAAGGAATTTTCCCTCACCACCAGATTGGCCGAGGTGGAGTGTTTTTTTTTTTTTTTCACCTGACCCACAGCAGGTTCGGGGGGGATTTGCTATGTGAGTAAGAAGGGAGTTGGGCTATGGTATTACAACTCATTATGTAAATGTGGGGCAGGCATCGAGAGCAGGTAATCCATAGGGAAAGGATAGGGTGACAAAGGAGGTGTTAGCTAATGGAGTGGAGCGGGGTGGGTAGATGTTTGGGGCTCCTATGCCTGGCATGGCAGGGAGCCAACTCATCTTCCTTATAGCCCACCTTAACTTTCATTCAAGGAGGGGACGGTAAGTCCCATCAATGGGTTAGCTGGGGAACTTGGATGGAAAAAGAGTGGGGGCGGGGGTGTCAGAAGTCCCAGGGGTAGATATTGAATGATCATGGAGTTACCTACACTGTATACTTTTATCTGTTGGGTAGTCCCAGACAACTAATAATTAAGTTGTGCCCTAATTAAAACCATATCAAGTGTCTCCTGTCCATCTTTCAGTATTGCTTTTTAACCTGTATGTTTTTTTTTTTTGAGGGGGAGCTCATAAACATTTATGAAATGTTGAGGTTTTTGCCACAGTTTATAGATTTCCTAATTTTTTTCTTGTATTTTTTTCCTGTCCTTTCATGACTGTGACTGTGCAAACTCATCTATATTGGATGACCATAATGTACTTGTCAGTGACCTACACATTGTGGGGTTAGTATGGCTAGCACATTCCTCCTTCCATAGAGACAGGAAATCTCGCCTCCAGAAGGTGCCACATGATAGAGCCGGGAGCAGGAATCAGAAATTGCCTTTAGCTGTTATCCCCAGCAAGGATGTCTCTTTCTAAAGGGGATAACTTTAAAGAAGTTCCAAATAATATTTTACTTCGCCATTTTATTATTGTCCAAAAGCACAACACTCAGGGCCTCATTGACAGCACTTACATGCAACTTTCACTGAGGTCAGTGGGAATTATGTGCACATAGCAGCAGGGCTGGCTCCAGGCACCAGCTTTCCAAGCAGGTGCTTGGGGCAGCAGACCATGTCCCACGGCAGCAATTCAGCAGCAGGTCCATGAGCGGCGGCAATTCGGTGGTGACTGCTTGGGGTGGCAAAATTGGTAGAGCCACCCCTGCATAGCAGAGAGAAGTTGTCTTTAACAAAGTGTTCTCATCTCAGTACCTTCAACCAAAAATGACAACTTCCCTGTATGATCATTTGCACATAAAACAAAGGCGCTTTTAATGCGAAAAGTTGTTTTTGTTTGAAACTTTGGAATCATTATATGAAATTCTGACAGAAAACTCAGACATGAGCATGAGTAAATGAACAGAGCATTGTTCACATTCACATCATTGGCAGTCACAAGAGAAAGTAGGTTTGGAAAATAAATCTATTTTTACAAAGAGACTGAACTGAAGTTATTCAAGTTAGGAAACTTAACTAACAGTGACAGACAAAGGTACTTACTGGGGTAACTTTAGTTTAAATCTGTTCAGTTTGTAGACTGCTCAGGAAACAAGACACTACATTTAAGTTTAAGATCATTTTACACTTTTCACTGTAGAATTATACATTGAATTTAACAGTCACAATAATGGAGCAGAAGGCATCACATAGTGACTTTTCTGCCTAAAAACTGTTCAGAGGGAGATAGTTGCATAATTACAAGACAACAGTGTATTATACTCAGATCAGCTGGGCATGATGATATTAAAAAGAAGATTTTTAAAAAATCAACCAGCTCTACAAAATTCACTTTTTCCAGAGATGGAGAACAAGCTTGAACTTCACCTGAAGTTCCAGGTGTGATTCACTCCACATCTCTCAATATTTTTAATGATTAGGAATAAATGTCAAATTTTAAGTTTCATTAGAATTGTGAAGATTATGAAGAAGACAGGTCTCATTCATTTGTTTTGACCTATTACATATATTGAAAGTTGTTGAATTTTCTGTATTTGCTTAGGTACTGATATAATATAAATCAGAGGGAAGATAAGAGTTAATTTCATGTATAGTTACTGGTGAAGATGCAGAGTTCATATCTCATGCAAGAGAATTTCAAAGCATTGTAAATAAAACTTCTGGCATGTCTATATTTTGAGCCAATTAGTTCTTAAGAATATATAAGATTTTTCTTTTGTTTTCTCCAGGTGTTTCTGAAGCATATATGAGAGAGGAGAGAGAATTTATTTAGAGCAGGAAGGAGGGTATAAGAAAATGTTTGATTCAATATATAAGAAAAAATAAACATTTTTCACTCCTTTTTTAAAGTCTGTATATTTGGACTTCTGTACTTTTTAATGTATAGCAAACTGACAAATTCCTGGAGTGAAATCCTAGCTTCATTGAAGGCAATGGTAAAACTTTCACCAACATTAGTTGGACCAGGATTCCCTAACAAGAGTCAAGAACATAAGCCAAGTGGAAAAAATGGCTATGTAACAAAAAACAAAACAAATATTATAAGGGAACAGCTTATACACAATGTTTTTAAAGTCAGGAGACAAGGAAGATTTGCTATGGTACTTTATATGTCTCAGCTAATGTTTATTACATGTTTTATACTTACTAGTTAATAATCTTCAAAATGATATATATATATATATATATATATATATATATATATATATATATATATTACAGGCAGGGTATTATGTTGGATCATATTAAAGAAGTTCTGTATTAAAATCACAAATGAGTTTGATTCCCCATAGTTTAAATTCTAGGGTATTACTAATTAAGAGGTCTCATGGTTTTTGGTCTCTTATTTTTACTGTTTCTCTCCCTCTCTGTGAGAAACTTGCAAGCTGCTAATTGTGTTAGTACATCCTAAAACAGAGTCTGCTGTCAAAGCAATACTTTGTAACAACAGCTACTCACACAGAGAGAGACTCAAAGCGATACTTTGTAACAACAGAAACAGCACACAGAGACTCCCCGCCCTTAGTTGTATTCATCTCTGTGATTAAAATAGAGATAGAGGATGTATGTGGATGGATGTTTGGTGTGGATAATAAATGAATGATCAGGGAGGTGCCAGCCTAAGAATCCAGTGTCGATCAGCCGAAGGCAGCATCAAGTGGAAACAACTAGAGGACCCCCGGAGGGCAGACTGGAATCCACACAACAGCCTCAAGGATGGGAGAACCGAAAAACAAGATAACATCTGGCAGCATGGAACCATCAGGAATGTGTCATCTGCAGATTGATTCAGCAACAGCATGATGAAGCAATTCCCATAGACTGGCAGAGGAATAAATTCCTATAAAAATGGACTCTAGAAACTGAGAACTTTTGGGGTCTGATTCTGCAAACCAACTTCCAGGACCATCAGATGTGCATCTAACAAGGCCATGCTCCTTTCTCGTGTCCAGGCCACCTGGCCAGTGGCGTGGCATGAGCAACTCTAAGGCTGGTAACTATGAATAACAACCTTGTAGTACCTGTGTGTGCGTGTATGAATGAATGTGTGAATAAATATGAAATTGAATGGAATGTTATAACTATAACTAACTGCTTACTATAAATCTTTCTGTATTCACAATAAATGTGGCATTTTGCCTTATTCCCTTTAATAAGATCCTGCTGGTTTTTATTTTATTGGTATAACAAGGGTTGGGAGCATCATCTATCATTAAGATTGCCTTACACTTCCCATTACAAGACCTTGTTTTCAGTTACTTACAACTTTGTCAATCTTTAACTCTTTGCTTTCAAATTTTCCTTGTCGGATGTCTGTCTCAGCCTTAATTCTTTCAGAACATTTTGGCCAAATTTGTTCACCCATTTTTGAGAATGCGTCTAGGGAAAAGTATTTTGGTTTGCATGTGTTAAAAAATTCTGGTGATGTTTTCTTTGAACAACTCTCATGCACCCATGCTTTGGAGGAGAGGGACTTGAAATTTGGCAGAGGGTGGACTTTGTGTCGGGGATGTGTCTTTTGCCATTCTTGTGAAAATCCACCCAAATCTGGCCAAGTAATAAGTCTTTAAATAATCACATATTCAAATAGAGACTTAGATTTTAGTAGCTAAATTCTCAGAAGATTCCATTCACACTGAGCATGATCTCACACTGGGCTCAGCAGGACATTTCCTACAACTTCAGCTCTGGGCTTCTGCAGCCCTTGCTGAGTCTGGATTGGGACACATGAACTGAGAGTAGGGAGACTCTCTCTTGTGTGTTCTGAATGAGCCCCCACTGGGCCCAGGAAACATGGAAGAGGATGTTGCCTAATTCAAACTTCAGTAGTGGCATTTCCTAACTTTGCAATCTGAATAACGTTCTTTAAGCACAGTCTTTGTGTGTGTAATAGGCTGCGTGCCTGCATCTCCATTTCTATCACATAAAACTCAAGAGATTTTGTAGTAGTTTCTCATGATTCAGTGCGCATGTCAGTGAGTGCAAAAGGACAGCAGTTTGGTGTGACACAGGAACCTCTTGATGCCAACTGGCAAAGAGCACAGGAGGAGCATAAAGTTTTACAGAGATCACCTGTGTTGCATATATACAAATAATTTACTATAAGAGTGTCATATGAGATCTCTACTGAGCAGTAGCCTACTAGTCGCCATAATTCTGTCATATGGTACCAAGTCAAATACCTTACAGAAGTCAAGTATATTATGTTAACACCATTATATTTATCAACCAAACTTGTAATTGCATAAAAAAAAAGATATCAAGATAGTTTGACAGGATCTATTTTCCATAAACCCATGTTGATTTGCATTAATTACATTACCATCCTTTAATTCTTTGCTAATCAATTCCCATCTCAGCTGCTCCATTATTTTGCCTCGGATAGATGTCAGACCTATTATTACCAAGGTCATCCTGTTTAACCTTTTTAAAAATTGACACAACATTAACTTTTTTCCAGTCTTTTGGAACTTCCTCACTGCTCTAACATTTATTGAAAATCTACTTTAATGGTTTAACAAGCTTTTTGGACAGCTCTTTAAAAAATTTCAATACAAATTATCTGGACCTTCTGATTTAAGAATGAATAAACTGAGTAGCTTTTATTTAGCATAATCCAGAGATACTAATGGAATGAAAAGGTGTTATCACTGTATGATGAAACAATATCATCTGACTTTTTCCCCACACACAGAGCAAAAATATTTATTAAGCACTTCTGTCTTTTCTGTTTGGTTTCAGAGTAGCAGCTGTATTAGTCTGTATCCACAAAAAGAACAGGAGTACTTGTGGCACCTTAGAGACCAACAAATTTATTGTTGATAATTCTACTATTTCCATCTAGTAATAGACCAATACCATTGGCAATTTTTTGTTCCCAATATATTTTTTTAAAAACCTCTTTTTTTGTCTTGAACTCTGCTGGCCAAAGAGGTCTTCTTGTGTCCCTTTGCTTCCCTTATCAATTTTCTGTAATACCAACTTCTGATTGATATTCTTTACTATCAACTTCTCCTTTCTTCTGTTTATTATATATGATTTTTATAGCCTTCCCTTCCCCTCTAAGCCAGGGTTGATTTATTAACCAGTAAGGCCTTCTTCCTTGATTGTGGCTTTTGGGGCATCCAGTAAGTTGTTCTTAAAATGATTCCCAGTTATCATTCACATTTTTTTCTGATTAAATTCTTCCATTTAATTTAGCTTGTAATTGTTACAATCTTTGTGAAAATTATTTAAGCATCAAATATATATAATACTGGTCTGGACTTGATTCTTCTTTACTGGGCTATACTGTATTCTGCTTACAGGCTACGATCAAGTCCACTTTTAAGCTTTGGATTTTTTTTAAATTAAATAGTTTTAATCTTAATTGTCTTGCTGTAAAACAGGATTTCCAGATCTGGACTAGTTACTGTAGCTCTTTGCTGAACATTTTTCAATTTCTCAAAATCTTTTTGAAGTTGGGACACACAATCTGGATTTGTATTCCAGTAATGGTCTCACCAATTCTGTATACAGAAGCTACAACAATTCCCTACTAGAAAAATAGGATACATATATAAGAAATTTGTCCCCCCAAAAATGTGCCCCCATTTGAAATGTTTTGACCAGTTGTGCTCACCACACCTTCTCAGTAATCCTCTGTTTATACACTAAAGGGTCACTTTTAGCCAAAAAATTGCACTTGAAATTCATGTTCCATCAGTTATCCATCATGACATTGTTTTCCAGGATACAGTTCCCCATTCTGTAAGTTATGGGGTTTACCATTTTATTTCAGTTTGGATGAGTGTCCTTAAATTCAGTCACCTCTCTGAATTATCTATACTATTGAGTTTGTTAAATTATGCTAAAATTTTCATGGGAACAAGCTTCATGATGACACTCCAGTTACGAGACAAGTAGTATGTATGGAAACAACTATTCTATTTTATCTCTTCTTCTTCTGGTGCTGGCTTGAAGCCGGAAGTCCAAAGGTCCACAACAACCAAAAAAAGAAAGCTATCTGAAAATTACAGAATTTCAAAAGAAGTTTGGTTCATCTCTATTCCTAAAGATAGGTGAAGGTTTGGGGATTTTTTTTAAAGGAAATAAGCCTACTTACAACCTATATGACATTACTCAAGATGGAAGAAAAACCAAATAAGGGACCAGAGGTTTTGCAGAAGCAGGTCAAGGAATGCTCTTTTCCATGAAATATAGATGTAATTCTAAACCTGAATATTTTCCAAGAGCCACATAAGTGTGTGTTCATTTAGCCATGATTCTCCTTCATATCCAGATATCTCTGCACTTACAGATTAAAACCTGGAATGAAAGTAAAAATGTCACAGAAAGCTTTGTTATACTCATCCAGACCAAACCTCTGAGAATTATTTTAAAACACTCCTCACCTAAGAGCTGCTTCAAACTTACTGTACATCTTAAAATCTAACCTAGGTTTCCCAAGCATAGAATTTTCAGATATTTCAATTCTCCAGATGTCCAGCCAATGCCACTTTCAACCTTAGTGGTATTTCTGCTATAGTGCAATTTAGTGGCAGAAAATGGCACTTTAATTCTCTGCATTTAAAAAAAAAAAAATTATGGGCCTGATCAAAAGCCCACTGAAATCAGTAAGAGGCTCTGAATTGATTTCAGTTGGTTTTGGATCAAGTCCAATATGCATGAATAAATGCATTTAGAATAAATTATAATCTAGTTACACTGCCTGCCAATAATTCTCATATATATTCTGATTACAAATCTTTAAATAGAAGGAAAATCAGGTGGGAAAAGACTAATTAAGCAATGTTTAAAATATTTATGTTTTGTTCCCTGCATTTATATTTTTTATTATTTCTTACTGCATTCTATTGAATGTGTATGATAGAAGCTATAAAAATGAATCTGCTCTATGTATAAGTGGGAAAGAATAATCGTAACATTTTTACAAAGTACTATAAAATAGAACAAGATTATAAAATTGTCTATGTTTAAACCACTAGGGAGTAAAAACCTGAAAGACAGGTCTAGCTAGTATCATGTTGCAAAATAATAAATAAATGAAATAAAAAACCCAGCCAACCAAACACCACAAAACAAAAAAATGCCAGACCTTTTAAAAATTTTTTTGTTAAACAGAATCTATTTTATGTATCACTTGCTTTTATATCACTAACCTTTCAGAAGGTGGGAGAGATTCATATGTTGATTTTTTCTGAAAACAGCTTTAAAAAGGCCATTTAACTTTTAAGTAAGCTTATATTAAAATACAAATAAACAAGTTTAATTTCCATACAAACTGCTCTGACAAGCCGAATACTTCCTCTTTGCAATGTTCAAAGTAACAAAGCCCACGTTTGAAGCATTTCAAATGCCTTCTGGCTAGTTCTGCAGTTCTCATACACTATGTTTTGCTGTTTCTGAGGTCTAAACCTTCTGATATCTTCTAATAGGATTTTGGGACAAAAATCTGTCTAGTTTATAACCTTAAAAGTTCCAATTTCACTCTCCTTAGTTTCAGAGTAGCAGACGTGTTAGTCTGTATTCGCAAAAAGAAAAGGAGGACTTGTGGCACCTTAGAGACTAACAAATTTACTTTAGCATAAGCTTTCGTGAGCTACAGCTCACTTCATCAGATGCTCCTTAGTAGCACTTAAGTTTGTGTATAAGTCCCATTTATGTCAATAATGGGGAGGAATAATATTTTTAAAAATAGATTAATTGTTGTGATTTCATGCCTTAAGGTAGCAACAAATAATTATTCCCAGGATCAAAAAGTTTATTTCAGGTTGTTTTTTTTTGTCAATCACTTTTTGTTACAACATCATCCTGCTTTTGAAATGATGCGAGGGGAAGGGGACTGGTGGTAGTGGTGGAACAGGGAAGCTAAGTTCCACTCCAAGCATACTGCCATTAACTTTCCCTGTAGAGAGGGCTTACCTTTCTCTCTACACATATTTAAAACAAAACCAAAAACTTTCTGCCTACCTTAACTGGCTGTATGGAAGAAACCATTCCCTCCACCAGAAGATGCTTGTGTGATGCTATGTTTCCCATCTATTCCATGAACCTTGTCCACTTTCCTGGTATCCTCTCCTACTTTTCTTTTAAAGAGAAAGTTGTATGTGAAACAATGTGTCCTAATTACTCTAAGGCAAAACCATTCTTAAAATCAAAAGGCTAGATTGCTATTTAGGACACCTATAGGAGGCACTGCAACTCCGAGACACACCTCTGAGTCGCAATTCCTCTCCTGTTTCCTCCTTGCTCCCAAAGATATGTAATTTACTGTTGAGTAGTAGGTTTACCCAACCATTCCCCACCACTTCCTGCCCACCTGCTCCCAGGAGGGAGTAAGCAGATGCAAAGCCCCACTCACTTCATGTCCAGATCCAATTCCACACAGGATTACTGGTGAAGATTCTTAATCCCTGTCAGTTCCCTGGATGGATGCATAGATCAAGGCACAATGTAACCCACAGTAATAAATTGGTTTTTTTTTCCCCTGGAGCTACCCATATATGCAGAGTGTGTTACCTACCTCATACTTCTCAAGGGACTCTCCTGGGGAAATGTAAGGTCTGTAAAGGTCTCTTTTTTCAAAGAAAAACATGAAAGTCTTCCCTCCCACTGAAATGTTCATCTGCCATAGGTAACATTTCACCAAAAGTGATATCAAAAGAGGCATAGGTAATTTACTATAGTCTATCATCTAATGTAACAAACAACACATGGAACTGACACTGAGTTAATCCCTCCTCTGACTGGAATACAATTTTGTAACATGTTTACAGTGCTTCTTCTACTGGAGCCGTCTTTTGATATTCATCCCTCTTTTTTTGCTACAGAAGGAAGCGTTAATGCCAGCAATGATTCCTAAAGTGAATCCTAAAGTGGGATTAATATATTCTGATTTATTCTGGTTATGTCAGATGGCCATTCACAGACATTCTGGGTCAGGGTATTACATTATTCTCCAAACATCACCAATATTGATAAAAAAATCAACAAGCATGAGAAAATGGATTAGTAAGAACATGAAAATGCTAATGGCTGTTATTATATCAGATATCAAAATTAGCCTTTATCATGGCAAAAACCTCCACTAGACTGCACATAGATCCTTAGTCTGACACCATTCCTAATGATGGAGAATGTGGGGGAGAGGACTGAGATTCTCATGGGGAAAGAGGGAAATGGTGCTGTGCAGGGAGGAGATTATGGAGTGAAGAATTGGCTTCCTCTCTCACACCATTGTCCCCAATAACATTAACCCTGCTGCTCCTCACCCATCTGGAGGACCTTCCCCAAACAGACACACTGCCATATCCCACAAACCTCAACACAATCCTACTGTCTCATGACCCCTCAGACTCTATTCCACCCAGTGGCCTCCACACAAAGATTCATTCACAACCACTGCATGATCTGACACCCAAAGGCCCCAGTAGCTTTCCCACACAGTGCCCCCTCACTCCAGCTTCATTCTCCCATACATCAGACAGCTCCACAGATCATCATTCCCCATCCATCCTACTCCGAGCCTCCTAATGGCTTAAGAATCAGGATGGAGAGGAGCTGCACATGTAACTTCCTATGTGCAGCTGCTCACTGATGACAATGAACCACAAGAAGCTCCCCATCCCACATGCATACGTCACCTGGCTCCTGGCTCATCCCACCTTATGACAGCTTGCCTCTCCATGCTGTGCCTTAAACACCCCACTTCCCAAATGCCTAGGCAATTCGTCTTCCCCGACATGTCCCTCTCTTGGTAGGCTCCTGCTAATTTTAGAATCTCTGCTAGAGAGGAGTTAAACTAGTTTTATCATATACAACATGCCCCCCACCTCCCACAGAGTCCTGCTGTTCTCTTGCCTCCTCCATGCCTCTTTGATATAGGTCCTGGCTCTCGGCTTCCTGTCCTTGTGTTTTCCTGAATGCCTAGGTCCTGTCTTCGAGTGCACACAAGAAAGTAGCATTATAGCACAACATATGTAATAACATTTATAAAGCAAAATAACTGCTATGCATCTAGCTAAAAACACAAGATACCACTTCAGCTTCAGACTAATCCTACCCACTGACATGCCCATATTGTCCAATCTGCACTCATGCAGATTTTGCATGGAAGCAAAGAGGTAGAGACCCTTACTCAGTTTGGTGTGACCAGAATACCCCACTGGGTACACTTGGCAGCTACTTGGCATCCACTGGGTACTGAACAACATTCATCATCTCCACACATCTCAGCTGGCTGCTCAGTGTCCTGCTTGAATTTCAGCAAACCCATTATATTTGTAAGGATTAATCTGTCCAATTGGCAGTTGCAGTTAGCTGACATCTCCAATGTTTATAGATATGCACAACACTTCAAAGCTTGCAACTTACTTCATTTCCAAGAACGAAACTTCTTATTCAGAGACTACCATAACCATAAAATACAATGGTGTTTTCATTAGCATTCAGTTCTAAGAACTGCAATTTTAGGATGGTATCATACTCTTTCTTGGGATGCTGCATGTGATTGTCAAAAAGTAGATATTTCAGATCTGTTAAATGTCTGTGTCAATAATTATTTCTGCTTCACTTCTTGCTGCTTTTTGTGTAATTATTAATTATTTAGGTTTCAGTCTGTTCAAAGTATTTTTTCTCTTTGATATCTACTCTTCATTTGTCACACCTTCTTTGTCACAGCCTCAAAGACATTACAACTTATAATTTATAGTCAACATACCAAGGGATTTGGTACTGCCACGAACATGTAATTTCTATCTCCCCACAGTCAGCTACCTTCAAATGCTATTCAGTTGCTTGGAGCCCAATTGACAGCCTTACTTATGCAAAACTATTATTTATTTCACAGGACTATTTACTTTGCACAAAAGAGGCAGAGGTCTAGGAAAATATAATTCTCTCCACCCTCTTTTTTATAGCCCATGAGATGCAGTTGCAGCTCAGCTTGCTAGACAGCCCCTTATATGGGTTTGTGGCCACTGAATCTGAGCAAGACATGGATCTATTGCACATCTTCTTACTACGTGGTCCCACCCACAAATCTTTAACCTAGTATGTCCCTACAATGTGGGCGGCAGTCCTTATTGCAGCCTCTTTTACATACAACAGCAAAGTTTGTGTAGCTCCATGCAGTGAGTGCAAGTCAATGTGAACTGCTGGGTGATCAGCACTTTTGAAAATCAGCTCCACTTTGTAGTAGAGTGGGATCATTCATGGAGTAATGAACTATTCAGCAAGAGTAATAGTATGATAATCTGGCCCCAAAATTGCTGCCCATTGTTTGCTTTGCTCACAAGCCTACGTAGCTTTATTAGAGTTACTGGGGGGAGGGGGGAGAGAGACAGAGAGAAATCATGAATTTTGGATTTGCGAAACTCAAATACAATATGATAGCATAGACCAAGATTAAGCCACCTTTACTTATCCTTAATCAAGTTAACCCTATTGATTTCAATGGAAATGCTTGAGAACTAATGCTGCTTAATGTGAATAATCATGGTAGAATCTGGCCTACATTAACGGACATTATTGAGCTATTATTGTTGTCTATTAAGGTGTGTTTTGTCACTTGGTATTATTAGCCAGTAAGTCCTCATTGTTTCCTTTTTTAAAAAAGAGCCTCTGTTAACATCTTTTCCCCTTCTCTAATATGATTTCTACAAGCATCTCTAACAGAAATGTTGTGTGGGGCTCAGTTCACACATTCACATATCCTAGTCTCCTGTGTGGTTTCATTATATTAGAGCACACCTTTAGGGTATGAGCTGCCTTAATACATGCACACAGCTCCCATTACATAATCCTGGTACATAAGGAATCCAAAACTTCCATTAACATTAGTCAAAGCTGAATTTAGCCCTTAACTCCAATTGAAATCATTGGAGTCCAAACTGCCCACAACAACGCTACATAATAACTCATTTACAACTTATCTTCTTCAAATATATGTGGTGATTATCTTTTCAAGGAAATTTGATTATATGGAAAGTCCAAAGGGATAGTAACAAGCTCTTTGTGAACTAGACAACGTAAAAATATTAGGCAAGATAAAATTTCAAATGTGGGTAATGATTTAAATAATGTAGTACCAGATAAAGTTTGAAGACTTTTCCTGAAACCAGGCTCTCCAGGGGGCCAGGGGCAGAGACAGTTAGCTTTGGGGCCTCCTGTCTGAGAAGGCCCCTAACCCATGGAATTTGAGTGGCACTGTGATCTGGCACACAGGGTTGAAGCTGGCATGGACTCTTGAACTTGAATTGGGATCCTCCAGTGTGGACTTCTATGACCTCTTCTTGAACCAAAGGGGACTCCGTAAGGCTGCAAGGGTACATGCTAGTGGATCCCAATGCAGAATTAGGTACATTGTGTTATGTATCTCTTAAAGCTTAAAAACAACCAAGTATTGGAGGTTTGGTTGGTTGCTTCCTACTCCCAAGCCTTATTTGCCAAGAAAATTTGTATTTCTGAGCTACAGCTGCCTGAAAATCATGGTTTATAACAGAAACACTGAACAGTCACAAAGTAGAATGTTGTTAAAGATGTCTGCTACAATAAATGTAAACGATTCTAGTACTGAATGCAAGAGGCAACATAGTGTATTATTTTCGAAAAAAAATATTTTGGTGATTCAAACACACACAAAACAATGAATGGCTATGTAAAGCTCCACAACATAAAAATCATAATGTTTGTCTCTCATTTTCAAACTTCCATAATAAAAAGGTTCTCATTACCTCGTTAAAGAAAACTGAGCAGTCAGAGTGTCAAGATTTATCTAGCATTTGCCCTTTGTGGCTTATAAATCATTTCCTGCTCCTAACAAGTAATGATGATATAACATAAGAATTGATTAACAGATGCCTTTGGCTTATAAAGGAAAATACACTTTAATTACTCTGGAGGACTTTTGACCTGTGCCATCCTTTGGGAAAATTAGCTTTTGTGCCTTTTTTCTCACCTAATTCAAAATTTGTTCAACTGTCATTAAAATGTTAAGGTTTGTTGATACCTTTTCTCTCTTTCTCTCCACTTCTAGGATAGTAGGAAAACCTGTAACTTCAGGTTATTTTAAAAAAATTCTTATGACAAGACATTCTTACCACTGACAAGGCATCATCCTTCTCCTTTTCCCTAGGGTCTGATCAACACATGAGCCTGTGCAAGTCCATCCGGTGTTTTGACCTTTAGTTACCAGACATGCGTATTTGTTTTTTTCCTGTAGTAATAAACTATTAGATAATTAAGAGAAGGTGGGAAGGAGAGGAGAGGGGAGAATTGTTAAACCTTAAAACCAAGTAGGCTAAAGTCTCATTAACAAGTAAGAAGGTATTATATACTATCTCCTGAATAACACATATGACAGACATATTTCAAATCAGAGGTGGTAAAATGTGGATGAGAACTCACAGTTTACCACAATATAGTTAGTTATCCTTTTTTATTGTACCTACCTTGTAGTTAGAATAAATTGCATATTAAATTCAGTAAATACCCAGCTAATTAGTCAATCTACTATACAAAACAGAAACAATTTGCTGATGGTTTGTTGTGAAGGATTGTTTGTAAATATATGTGTGAACTGTGTTATAAAGATACACAGTAACTTTACTTGAGCAAGCTGTAACAAATTAAAGTCATTCAGTTTCATGACTGCCACTAAAATAAAGCATAAGGATCTCCCATTTTGCATAAGGTTGTGAGCACTGAAATTTAAAAGAGTATATTGTTGTTGTTTGTTTCTTTTTTTTCACATGAAGAACAACAAACCTGCTGGTATTACTCCACTGGTTTATGTAATTGAGGCCATGTAATAGAAATCCCATGGTTGTGGGGTTTTGTTTGCTTGTTTATTGTTTTTGTTTTGCTACTTTAGTGCAAAAAGTTACATAAACTATGAACAATTGACAGACACACTTAATAATTTTTGCTTAAGACAGTCTGAAAATGTGATTTCTTATTGAAGTAAAGAACTTTATTTGATTTGATACTTGCAATAAAACAACACACTTAATATAAATATAACAAATGATATCACAATAAGAATGTTGTGAAACTTAAAAAAGGGTTAGATTGTGCCTTTAGGCCAGCACTGCAGAAAGGATGGTGTACCGCTGCACTGTCCCATAGCAGATTCAGAACTGTGTATCAGGAACACACCCTGAAGAATAATTCCCTCCCTGCTTACTTTTGCACTCAGGGTTGAAGTTTACTGTTATTATTAATTATTAATATACAGACATATGGCGGGGCGGGGTGGGGGGGGAGAGTCAACACAGCTTTTGTAAAAAGAAATCTGGTCTGATGAAAAGTTTCAGTTTGCAAAAATGTTTAGTTAAAAATTTCCTGACCAGCTCTAGGTATGATTTGTATTCCTACCTGGTTTAACACACACTTCCCTTGGTCCAACCAGTCTCCATCCCCTCCTCAGCACAGAGGCAGACAGAGGACAGTACTGCAGAGGTGACAAACTTCTGATCCACACAAACTTCTGATCGATCCATGCATGGATTTTGGATGGACAGGCCCACTTGCACATCTCAGATCAGATCGTGAATCTAGGAGAGATACTTATTCTCCTCTTTTAGAATTGTGTTCTTAAAAATCTGTCACACAGCTCTTTTAACTATACCCAAAATGAAAGATATAGTTATTTTTATTTCTAATACATTAAAGGCAGTGAACTAAGTGAAACAGTAGCATGACATACATTAGTGTACATGATATTTATTTTATGTAAACCTACAAAAAGCACTGAGTTATTTTTAAAATATAAATATTTTCGCAGCAGGTAGTGAAAAAGGCTTGATAACAGCAAGAAGGCAGATCCTTGTATTGCTTGCTGGGGAGATTATGACAAGTGAATTGCTGGAAAACTCAAGAATTTTTTTTTTTTTTTTAAATAATGCATTTGGCTTTAATGTGCTGTTTACACTCAGAAAAGCAGAATGAAAACAACATAGCTGCTTTAGGGATTGTTTATTTTTTAATCTTATAAATCTAAAAACCTTATGCCCAGTTCTGAAAGTTGCTTCAACTCCCACTGGAAGCAAGCAAGTTGTAGAAGGCTCTCAACACCTTTCAGGAGTGAATGGTCAACAGTCCCAGCTGCTATAAAGTTTTCCTGTTCTATCAAGTGCATTAAGCTAATTCACAGAGAAACACTGATTTAGTACAATTCTAACAGAGTGAGATTGGATCCATTTCTAAGAAAAAAATACTCAAGAGTCCTGAAACATTTTAGGTTTTATATCCCTTGGATAACTTTCCTTGAAATATAGGAAGAAACAAAGAGGAACTTAGGCTTTAATTAAGGGATGGAGAACCACAGGCTTCTGATTTCCCAACCAATTGTACATTAAATTTTAGGTGGTCACAATTTTTTGTTAGAGCACTCTGATACATATTGGCAGAAGCAGTTGTCAATGGGAGTTTATAGTGGACTGAGATTTGTATCTTCATTCATTTTAATTTAACTAATAATATCTCAGAGGCCTATACAAGGCCCTGGGTGCTGTAACTCATAATTAGCATTACAACAGAACCCTAGCAGTGTTCAGAGAGGAGCTCTCCAAACTTGTCAATCTCAATGAAAGCTTCTGTTGCTTCAGGACACACAACCCCAAACCCCTATATAAACAAAATAAATACACTTACCATGAAATCTCAGCTAACTTCTTCTGTTTTTGCTCTCTTTGCCTTACCTAAAGTCAAGGCATAATTAATCAGATATATTTGTAAACATGTAAGTTTTACTTAAATATGTAAATAAGCAATAGCGTAAGTTTTGCAGATAGTAACCACATAGTTAGCACTTATGGCTAGACTGTAATTAATCTTAAAATAGGCCCTGAGTAAAAAGGGAATGCACCCACCCAGGTATAGGCCAGAGAACAAGCTGTGGTTCTCAGTCAGAATTCCTCATGACTCCCCACTTACTCTGGGGGCGGGGCAGTACATTTCTTTATCTATTTTTGGAAGCAGACAATTCCTTTCTGTTCACTGGCACAGTTACTCAGGCCAGTAAATTGGAGCTAGAGCCAGGGCCACTGCTGATGCCATTCTCCCCGCCCCACCCTTGCTCTTATTAGAAAGAGAGAAAGAGCACAAGTAGCCCCTGTTCCCTTCCCATTAGCTGGAGTCACAATGAGCAAGGTCAATTGGGGAAGCATGGAAATCTTTACTTCTCACTGATGCCCTGTGTGGTGGAGTACAGGCTGTAACAATCTAGCCTTTATTCAATAATCACCAGCAACGTTTTGGAAAAATCCTACAGAATATAATAGAAAATTATATTCCTGTTGTAGGACTGTGTAGGATGGTTCAGGAAAGGAAGGCATATCATCATCTATTCTATAGGGTTTTTTAGAGCAATTTCTATCTAACAATATTGGTTGTATCCATATTAAATTCTACAGGGATTTCCCATATGTTAATAATTATGGGCTCGATTGTGCACTCATTATTCTTGCAAAGAAGTATCTTTTCTCAGGAATTGCCAGTTGTTTTCAATGGAACTTCTCCAGGAGTGAGTTACAACTCTGTGGAAGTGAGGTTGGGAGAATGTGGCCCAATGTTTACAGCTGAAGGCGTTAAGTGGATCTCAGTCTGAGCACCTTCCTTTTCACTTGCTATTTCCTGCTACATGGGGATACATTTTCAACCTCCCCAGATGCTACCTATGAACATTTCCAACTCTCCCAGGAGGAAGATGAAGCCCAGTAATAACAACAATGAGGGGGGTCACTAGAGAAAGATTTATAGGGGGTGCAGTTCATGAGTGCTTTCCACCCAACCTGACTGGAGCCACCCCTCTCCAAGAGAGCAGCCTTTGAAAAGGCTCATGCCTCAGTTATCTCTGGGTATGAGGAGCCCAAAAATAGAAGTGGTAGCTCTGTAGGACAGAGGAACCCCATTGGGAAGAACCTCTCCCCGCCCCTCCCAGGAAAAGATTACAGCAAGTAGACCTCTGGAAGAAGAAAGGGAAGCATCAATGTACCAGCAACTCAGATACAGGTAAGCAACTGTTTTCATGTTCTCTTCACAGGTACTAATGCAGAGAGTGGACTAGATGATACATCTGAGGGAAGGGAACAGAAGGAGACTCCGCTGATTGGAAGGCATGAGATGCACTGTCCTAGGGATGGGGGCTCCACGACCACCACTCCCAAGAGAAGGAGGCAGGTAGTGGTCGGGGACTCTCTCCTCAGGGGGACTGAATCATCCATCTGCTGCCCTGACCAGAAAAAACAAGAAGTCTGCTGCTTGCCAGGAGCTAGGATTCACGATACAATGGAGAGACTGCTGAGACTCATCAAGCCCTCGGATTGCTACCCCTTCCTGCTTATCCATGTTGGCACCAATGATACTGACAAGAATGACCTTGAGCGAATCACTGCAGACTACGTAGCTCTGGGAAGAAGGATAAAGGAGTTTGAGGCACAAGTGGTGTTCTTGTCCTTCCTCCTCATGGAAGGAAAAGGCCTGGGTAGAGACCGTCAAATTGTGGAAGTCAACGAATGGCTACGCAGGTGGTGTCGGAGAGAAGGCTTTGGATTCTTTGACCATGGGATGGTGTTCCAAGGAGGAGGAGTGCTAGGCAGAGATGGGCTCTACCTAACGAAGAGAGGGAAGACCATCTTCGCAAGCAGGCTGGCTAACCCAGTGAGGAGGGCTTTAAACTAGGTTCACTGGAGGAAGGAGACCAAAGCCCTGAGGTAAGTGGGGATGTGGGATACCGGGAGGAAGCACGAGCAGGAGAGCACGAGAGGGGAGGGCTCCTGCCTCATACTGAGAAAGAGGGATGATCAGCGAGTTATCTCAAGTGCCTATACACAAATGCAAAAAGCCTGGAAAACAAACAGGGAGAATTGGAAGTCCTGGCACAGTCAAGGAATTATGATATGATTGGAATAACAGAAACTTGGTGGGATAACTCACATGACTGGAGTACTGTCATGGATGGATATAAACTGTTCAGTAAGGACAGGCAGGGCAGAAAAGGTGGGGGAGTTGCATTGTATGTAAGAGAGCAGTATGACTGCTCAGAGCTCCAGTATGAAACTGCAGAAAAACCTGAGAGTCTCTGGATTATGTTTAGAATTGTGAGCAACAAAGGTGATGTCATGGTGGGAGTCTGCTATAGACCACCAGATCAGAAGGATGAGGTGGACGAGGCTTTCTTCTGGCAACTAATGGAAGTTACTAGATCGCAGGCCTGGTTCTCATGGGAGACTTCAATCAGCCTGATATCTTCTGGGAGAGCAATACAATGGTGTACAGACAAGCCAGGACGTTTTTGGAAAGTGTAGGGGACAATTTCCTGGTGCAAGTGCTGGAGGAACCAACTAGGGCAGAACTCTTCTTGACCTGGGAAGAATTAGTAGAGGAAGCAAAAGTGGATGGGAACCTGGGAGGCAGTGATCATGAGATGGTCGAGTTCAGGACCCTGACACAAGGAAGAAAGGAAAGCAACAGAATACGGACCCTGGACTTCAGAAAAGCAGACTTTAACAACCTCAGGGAAGTGATGGGCAGGATGCCATGGGAGAATAAGGGGGGAAAGGAGTCCAGGAGAGCTGGCTGAATTTTAAAGAATCCTTATTGAGGTTACAGGGACAAACCATCCCAGTGTGTAGAAAGAATAGTAAATGTGGCAGGTGACCAGCTTGGCTTAACAGTGAAATCTTTGCTGATCTTAAACACAAAAAAGAAGCTTACAAGAAGTGGAAGACTGGACAAATGACCAGGGAAGAGTATAAAAATATTGCTCAGGCATGCAGGAGTGAAATCAGGAAGGCCAAATCACACTTGGAGTTGCAGCTAGCAAGAGATGTTAAGAGTAACAAGAAGGGTTTCTTCAGGCATGTTAGCAACAAGAAGAAAGTCAAGGAAAGTGTGGTCCCTTATTGAACGAGGGAGGCAACCTAGTGACAGAGGATGTGGAAAAAGCTAATGTACTCAGTGCTTTTTTTGCCTCTGTCTTCATGAACAAGGTCAGCTCCCAGACTACTGCACTGGGCGGAAGAGGTGATCAGCCCCCTGTGGAGAAAGAAGTGATTTGGGACAATTTAGAAAAGCTGGATGAGCACAAGTCCATGGGGCCGGATGTGCTGCATCCGAGAGTGCTAAAGGAATTGGCGGATGTGATTGCAGAGCCATTGGCCATTATCTTTGAAAACTTATGGTGATCCGGGGACATCCCGGATGACTGGAAAAAGGCTAATGTAGTGCCAATCTTTAAAAAAGGGAAGGAGGAGGATCCGGGGAATTACAAGCCAGTCAGCCTCACCTCAGTCCCTGGAAGAATCATGGAGCAGGTCCTCAAGGAATCAATTCTGAAGCACTTAGAGGAGAGGAAAGTGATCAGGAACAGTCAGCATGGATTCACCAAGGGTAAGACATGCCTGACTAATCTAATTGCCTTCTATGACAAGATAACTGGCTCTGTGGATGAGGGTAAAGCAGTGGACATGTTATTCCTTGACTTTAGCAAAGCTTTTGACACGGTCTCCCACAGTATTCTTGCCAGCAAGTTAAAGAAGTATGGGCTGGATGAATGGATTATAAGGTGGATAGAAAGCTGGCTAGATTGTCGGGGCTCAACGGGTAGTGATCAATGGCTCCATGTCTAGTTGGCAGCCGGTATCAAGTGGAGTGCCCCAAGGTTCGGTCCTCGGTCTGGTTTTGTTCAATATCTTCATTAATGATCTGGTGGATGGCGTGGATTGCACCCTCAGCAAGCTTTCAGATGACACTAAACTGGGAGGAGAGGTAGATATGCTGGAGGGTAGGGATAGGATACAGAGGGACCTAAACAAATTAGAGGATTGGGCCAAAAGAAATCTGATGAGATTCAACAAGGACAAGTGCAGAGTCTTGCACTTAGGACAGAAGAATCCCATGCACCGCTACAGACTAGGGACCGAATGGCTCGCAGCAGTTCTGGGGGTTACAATGGATGAGAAGCTGGATATGCGTCAACAGTGTGCTCTTGTTGCCAAGAAGGCCAATGGCATTTTGGGATGTATAAGTAGGGGCATTGCCCGCAGATAGAGGGATGTGATCATTCCCCTCTATTCGACATTAGTGAGGCCTCATCTGGAGTACTGTGTCCAGTTTTGGGCCTCACACTACAAGAAGGATGTGGAAAAAATTGGAAAACGTCCAGCGGAGGGCAACAAAAATGATTAGGGGTCAGGAACACATGACTTATGAGGAGAGGCTGAGGGAACTGGGATTGTTTAGTCTGCGGAAGAGAAGAATGAGGGGGGATTTGATAGCTGCTTTCAACTACCTGAAAGGGGGTTCCAAAGAAGATGGAGCTAGACTGTTCTCACTGGTAGCAGATGACAGAACAAGGAGTAATGGTCCCAAGTTGCAGTGGGGGAAGTTTAGGTTTGATATTAGGAAAAGCTTTTTCACTAGGAGAGTGGTGAAGCACTGGAATGCGTTACCTAGAAAGGTGGTGGAATCTCCTTCCTTAGAAGTTTTTAAGGTCAGGCTTGACAAAGCCCTGGCTGGGATGATTTAGTTGGGGATTGGTCCTGCTTTGAGTAGGGGGTTGGACTAGATGACCTCTTTAGATCCCTTCCAACCCTGATATTCTATGATTCTGTGAAGTGGGAAATAAGGTCTGGTCTTAAATGACAGGAAAACAGGTTTGCAAACTTTCTGACCCTACAGAGGAGCTTGAAAGGTTGGCAAAACCTCAAACACCAGAAGTTTTGCCCGTCTCTCAAGCAGTGCTCACACAATAACACCTGTACATTTTAAGCAAAGTTGGAGGCTCAGGGGAAAGGAGAACAAGGGTGGTCACAAGACTGCCTATTCACACTGACTCCAGTATTGTTAACCCATTTTTCCCTTGTCTCCACTTACTGGGAGAAAAAAAAAATTGAAAGAGAAAAAAACAGATTAAATTAAATCGTAGTTCGATTGTTAACTAGCACCTGAGATTCTGATCATCAGGTATTTAAACCTACATGGTGCTTTCAGGAGTCCTATAGTACAATTCCCATGTATAATTCTAAAGCTAAAAGAACATAAGAATTTGTAATAAAACCCATGGTATTACAAGTTTACCATCTCTTTTCTCTCTAGATAAATGGACAGGAAAAAAGAGTAGCAGATGGGAATTCCCTCTAATCTTTCTAAATCTAAAACCACTTTAAGAGTCAGAAAGCTTGATTTTCCACCATGGTACTCTTGATATACTCTAGAGTGACTCCACTAGCATCAGAGGAGTTACACCAGTACAAGCCCCCCCAGTCCTGGACTTACTTACACATGTGAGTAACTTTAAGCATGAGAGTAATCCCATTGATTTCAGCAGGATCAGGTCCTAAAATAGTAGTAATGCAGTGCAAAATCAGCCCCAATTTTTTTTTTTTTTAAATGATGGGAAGAAGCATGCAGAACTACCAAGATACAACATGTTCTCTGTGCTAAAATAAGCCAATGCTGATTCAGGGATATAGGATGACTCACATTTTGATAATTTGCCAGTATGGGCATAATGCACAGAATATTAAATAATCAAAAATGTATTCCAAAAGAGCAGAAAAAAGGCTTCGCTCTTCGTGAATGTCATCTATCAGGGCTACTTAAATAACAAATATTCAGAAATAAAATATAACATTATGTGTTTTTAAGCACACTTTTGCAGTTAATCTTTACATTCAGTATTCTCATAAATGTACATTATATTGTTACCTATTTAAGGAGGCCATCTTCATGTCACTGGTAAGATTCTGTATAAATGGATTTTTAAGGTTAGGACCTATGATATATTTACGTTCCAGAAGATGTGTCAAATAAAGATGAGAGAAACTTTCAACTTGTGCCATGTCTTTCTAAGAACATGGGAATTACCATATGAACCCCAGGCAATAGGTTCAGCTACTCCATGTCTCTGATAGTACCCGGTACCAGGTGTTTCAGGAGAAGGTTCAAGAAACCCCATAATAGACAATGCACGTATGAAAAGTTTGTCTACCTGTTGACTTTTGCCTTTTGATCTGAAGCCTGACGGTTCATTCTCCTCATACATTTATATCCTATCTTATGTAACTATAAATGCTCTTACCCACATAAATGCCTATTTAAAAAAAAAAAGCATACCAAGCTCTTGGCCACAGATTTTGTGGCAGTAAGTTCCACAGGTTAATCATACATTGTGTAAAAAGGACTAACTTCATTTTTCAACACACTATAGCTTACGATGTAGTTAGCATTCTAGAAAGCTCTGAAAACTAACAGTAGAAAAGTTTAAAAGGAAGCAAGCATCTTTACTTCCCTTCTTGCGTGTCACTGTGTTCCAGAAATAATTGGTTTGGTTCCAGAATTTCAAGAAATGACTGTGAGTACTGGAAAAGTACATGAACTGCCTATAACTTCATTTATTCTTACAAAAATACTTCTGGAATTTGGGAATGACACTGAATTACAGGTTGTAGAGTGTGGGGAGAAGAAAGGGTACACAGCAATATTACCGCAGGTCATGGACTTACACACACTCCATAGTTAGATTCCTCTGGAGTGACTTGGCCCTTTTAACAGCAAATATATTTTCTTTGAGCAGTATTACTATTACTAAATTGATTATAATGCTCACTTCAGAAAAATGAACTCCCATGTGCCAATCGGATGTTTTAATCATACCTCTTATTATGGCAACAGAGAAATGTTTTTTGGTGCTTTTTCATCCTCAGAATGCCACTTCTCACAAATCTGGAAAGATCCAACATCATATAAGAGATCTGCTTATGAAATTCACTTCCATCTTGAAATTTCATACATTCAGACAGAACTCCACCTCCATAAGTGGTACAAGGAACTGTGCCATATTTTGCTACCTGAAGTTCCCCTGCTATATAGAAGAGCCAGGGTGGGTGGGAACCCTAAAGTGCAGAGGCATCAGTAGTAGAGATGGTTATATATATTATACATACACACATATATATATATATATATATATATAGTAAAGTTTCTGATGTTGAAATGCAAAAGGAAAAAACCCTGACATCTTCACAGATTCCATCCTCCCGCCCCCCCTCCCTGCAATTTTTCAACCATTCAGAAAGAGTTCAACAAAATTTCAAAATCTGGAGAGGGGAAAAACATATTGTCTCACTTTTGACCTGTTCCAAGCAGCAGCTGCAAGAGGGGGAGCAGCCAACAAATATTTCTGCTGAGTGAGAACCAGCAGTGACCCAGAAGACTACAGCCTCTTGTTGCTTTGGGGCTGCAATCAGTGAGCATGAAAGGGTACCGAAGGGCAGAGCAGGAGCAAAGTTACATGTAAATATATACAGTAAATCAGCTTCCCCAGAGAAAAGCCATAGGGAAAAGCAAACTGCACACTAGCCTGAACGTAGTAAAATAGCATGTAAAAGACAGCTTTAGTGTGTTGTCATCGCCTATGATTTTATCAGGATTCTTGTGATACTCGTTATTTTTTATTCCAGCTCCTGAATTCTCATGAATATGTGGTAATAAAAGCAATCTTCTAATCCTTATGGTTGCAGAGAAAAGTTTGAAGATGTCATCCAACTGTGGCTTAAAGGCTCAAAAATCAAAAGGTAAATAAAACCTCCTAACATTTATTAAAAATTAAAGATACAATTTTAAGTCAGTCTGATGATTTTGGGGGCCTGACTCCTTACTTTTTTTAATGCTTGGGGTTGGCCATACTTTGGCTTTAACAAACAAAACATAAACCTAGCGATGAGGAAATCACAAAAGGTGAAAGTTTATCTATTTACCCAAACTGTACAAAACTATGGAAACTCCAAGAGGCAACACAGCAGTCTACATACAAAATCTCTTTCTGTGCCACAAAGACTGCAATGGACCTTTCCCAACAAACAACCATGACTTCTCCTTAGTGTGTCACAATTTATGAGAAAGGTGGTTTAATAGTATCAGAGTTGTGGATAATCCACCCCTCCACATTACAGCAGAGAATAGTGCTGCACCACCTGTAAGTGGCAGTTTTTCCTAACTGGCTCAAATGGAGGATACAAAATTCAATCACTGATTTTGAGAATATGAATATGAATGGCTTCTTCTAACCCTCCTGATCATATGCAGTAGATTCGGCCAATCAAGAAACTAGAACCAATTCCATGTGACTTGTGTGACCAGTAATATTAAATACACCTGGTTGGAATTTAAAAAAAAAATCTGAAAATACATAACAATGTTTTCACAGTCTGCGCAGTGGCTCCACTATTAAACAGAATATAAAGACAGAAAAAATGGAAAAAAATTGCAAATATCAGAAAATGTATAAAATATTCCAATTTTGCAAACCTGAGAGCAGGAACTCTTTGATTTTAAAAAATTCCCAGCTGTAATTTGTATTTTCTTAATGGACTATGCTCATCCATAAGCAACTCTGCTAGTTTGTTGTATTCCACTTGTAGTAGTTGAGAGATGCAGGATTGGTGACAAACCATAAGAAATACTCTATGTGGACACATTAAAACCATTCTGGATTAACATAAGACTTGTCAAATTACTAATGAAAAAAATGTACAACTACTAAGACAATTCTGTGTTTTGATAGGATTGTGTCAAATTAGACCCAAAGAAAATGAAGAGTTCCCAAACCTTGTTTCCACATGGATTTTCCAGTCTTTGAGAAATGAGTAGTCTTTGATTACAAAGTGTTATTTCTCAGCCCCTGTGAATTATTAAACTGTTACAGTTGGTATTTGCTGCACTAATTAATTTAGACTAAAAGAAATATGATAGCAATATCTGCTCATATTTTTCACCCCGACAAGTGAAGATACTCATTCAATCTAATTGTTTCCCCATAAAAATAATGTCATTAAATGCTAAAACAGTGAAACCAATGGGCTTATTGCAGGGACCTTTAAAAGGTGGCTTATCTGCCTGACTACTCCTCTGTAGGCAACAAAGGCCTTTATAAAGATTGGTAGAGGTATCATCCTATCCTGACTTGCAGCCATATGGAGTGGAAATCTATCAACTGCACACCCTAAATCCTATCCTGACAAGACTCAGTGTTAGGATATGTGGAAAACTAATGACCACTACAGAAGAGACCAGTTTTCTCCTACTACTAAGTTACAGACAAAATATTTCATGATGGTAATCAAATTCTATTTGTCAATTCACTTTTTTTTTAGTTAAGTCTGGTGACCTGTATATCTCCAGCCAATAAAAAGGAAATCTGTTATTGACACCCAAATCCTCTAGCTGTTAACTGTATATGAGAAAGAATGGTTCCATGAAATTTCTGTCCAGAAACAGTATTTGGAAATCTCCTAAGGAAGTAAGTTCTTCTGAGATACTCAGCCCCAGCTTTGAGGACGTATGAGATTTTCAGAGTTTGGATAAGATTCCATTTAAACTTCAACACTGTGATAAGAGGCTACACTGCATACAACATTGGTATAGTTATCTGAACTGAACCTGAATTCTAATTTATCTTGAAGTACCCCAATTGCAGTTGAATCACATAATACACTTCCACTGAGGCCCAGTGGAAATTTATCCCACTTTGACCTTACAACAAGAATACAATATAGAAACACACTAGGACAAGTATCTGTTTTTACATTGATTCTTTCTGTAACATCACTAGCCTCTTGGCAGGAGTTACCAAAGGAGGTAGCAAATTGAGAGGATTGGAAATTATAAACTTACTTTGTTAATGCAGATTTAAAGCATAAAGAGGATGTAAAATGTTGTGTGTATACAAGATAATACATGTTAGTTTCTAGGGCCCAGTCTGGAGTCCCTTTGAAAGCAAAACTTCTATAGCCAGCATGAGCATGTTAGGACTTCCAGATACAGCAAGTAAGACATTTTTTGACAAAAGAGTGTTCTGTCCCAAAATGGTGATTCATCAACAGCAAAATATTTTGCAGAAACAGGTCCATTTACATGAAATTACAATTTGGAAAAAGGGGGATACAAAGACTTTCAATAATGTCAAAATTGAATATTTTGACATTTTGGAATGAAACATTTAATTTTTAATTTCAAAATGTCCTATATATATATATATGTGTGTGTGTGTGTGTACATACACACATACATATATGACATTTTGAAATTAAATGTTTCATTCATTTGACACATATATAAAAGTGTCAAAATCTGAATTAATGTTTTGATTTTATTGAAAGTTTAGACTTTTTTTTTTTTTGCCCCTCAGAAAAATATTTCATGGCAAATTTTGAAATTATTTGTTTTCATTCTGTTCTGTAATGGAAAAAAAAAATCAAAATCCATGTTAGCAACAAGAAGAAGGTCAGGGAAAGTGTGGGACCCTTACTGAATGGGGGAGGCAACCTGGTGACACACGATGTGGAAAAAGCTGAAGTACTCAATGCTTTTTTTTTGTCTCGGTCTTCACAGACAAAATCAGCTCCCAGACTGCTGCACTCTGTGACACAGTATGGGGAGAAGGTGAGTAGCACTCAGTGGTGAAAGAAAGGTTAAGGACTATTTAGAAAAGCTGGACATGCACAAGTCCATAGGTCCAGATCTAATGCATCCAAGGGTGCTGAGGGAGTTAGCTGATGTGATTGCAGAGCCATTGGCCATTATCTCTGAAAATTCGTGGCAATTGGGGGAGGTCCTGGAAAAAGGCAAATATAGTGCCCATATTTAAAAGAGAGAAGAAAGAGAACCCGGGGAACTACAGCCTCACTTCAGTCCCCAGCAAAATCATGGAGCAGGTCCTCAAGAAATCAATTCTGAAGCACTTGGAGAAGAGGAAGATGATCAGAAACATTCAACATGGATTCACCAAGGTTAAGTCATACCTGACCAACCTGATTGCCTTCTATGACGAGATAACTGTCTCTGTGGATATGGGGAAAGCGGTGGATGTGATATATCTTGACTTTAGCAAAGCTCTTGATACGGTGTCCCTCAGTATTCTTGCCAGCTAGTTAAAGAAGTATGGATTGGATGAATGGACTATAAGGTGGATAGAAAGTTGGTTAGATTGTAGGGCTCAATGGGTAGTGATCAACAGCTCGATGTGTAGTTGGCAGCCAGTATCAAGCAGAGTGCCTCAGGGGTCGGTCCTGGAGCAGTTTTGTTCAACATCTTTACTAATGATCTGGATGATGGGCTGAATTGCACCCTCAGCAATTTTGCAGATGACACTAAGCTGCGGGGAGAGGTAGATACACTAGAGGGTAGGGTTAAGGTCCAGAGTGACCTAGACAAATTGGAGGATTGGGCCAAAAGAAATCTAATGAGCATCAACAAGGACAAGTGCAGAGTCCTGCATGTAGGACAGAAGAATCCCATGCACCTCTACAGGCTGGGGAGCGACTGGCTAAGCAGCAGTTCTGCAGAAAAAGGACCAGTGAACGAGAAGCTGGATATGAGTCAGCAGTGTGCCCTTGTTGGCAAGAAGGCCAACAGCATATTGGGCTGTATTAGTAGGAGCATTGCCAGCAGATTGAGGGAAGTGATAATTCCCCTGTATTCAGCACTGGTGAGGCCACACCTGAAATATTGCATCCAGTTTTGCCCCCCCCCCCCCACTACAGAAGGGATGTGGACAAGTTGGATACAGTCCAGCAGAGAGCAACAAAAATTATTAGGGGGCTGGGGCACTGACTTATGAGGAGAGGCTAAGGGAACTGGGGTTATTTAGTCTGCAGAAAAGAAGAGTGAGGGGGGATTTAATAGCAGCCTTCAACTACCTGAAGGGGGGTTCCAAAGAGGATGGAGCTAGGCTATTCTCAGTGGTGGCAAATGACAGAACAAGAAGCAATGGTCTCAAGTTGCAGTGGGGGAGGTCTAGGTTGGATATTAGGAAACTAGGAGGGTGATGGAATGGGTAACCTAGGGAGGTGGTGGAATCTCCATCCTTAGAGGTTTTTAAGGCCCAGCTTGACAAAGCCCTAGCTGGGATGATTTAGTTGGTGTTGGTCCTGCTTTGAGCAGGGGATTGGACTAGGTGACCTTCTGAGATTTCTTCCAACCCTAATATTCTATGTTTCTATTATTCTATGAATTTCCCACAAAATGAAAAATCTGCTTCCTGCCCAGCTCTATTGCTGGATAAAACTCCTACTAATAAAGAGCTAGATTTTTAAAGGTATTTAGGTACCTGAAAATGAAAATACCTGTCTAGTGAAATTTTCAAAAGTACCTAAATGGGTGAAGGATCTAATTCCCATTGCTTTGAGTACTTTAGAACTTTGAAATTAATGGGAGTTAGTTGTCTAAGCAGCTTAAACACTTTTTAAAAATTGCACTTTCAAAATCTGTACCAAATGCTATAAAATAATTTTCTAGGTCTTTGGGATAAATTCATTGGAAACACTGGTGATTATACGGTAAATTATGGTGTTACTTCCATGGAAATCCAGACACAGTGGTACAGTAAAAAAAAAAATTCACATTTGTGCTGTACAGTATGTTAATTTTGTCACTTTGTAGTTAATGAAGGAAAATAGTGTGGACAAATGTAAAGTAATTTGTGGATCTGCATGAATAAGAAAAGATTCAGAGCAAGTCCAACAGGAATTCTTCCTTGTGGGAACCAGACTTGTTTACACTTTTTGACTGGAAATGATGTTTTAGTATTTGTAATGTGGCTGGGAATAAATCAGCATGACAATCTGGTGAGTAACAGGTCTCCAGCTCAGTTCAAATAACAATATTAATAGAATTTAGCTGACCTTTGTCTCTGATCTCTCGCTGAACCCATGGTGGCCTAAAGTTTATGGCCTGCAGCAAAACTGGTGCTGTGCTATGAAACTTGATAACAGTAGTTTTGAGCATGAAAGAAATTGTACGTTCACCCTGATTTATGAGAGCACAAATTATTTTTTTTAAGTGCAAAGGGTGCATCTATTTTTTTTTTCCTTAGCAGGACCCAATTAAGACATTTTCTAGATGAGAATTCAGCTACTGCCATCTACTGATATATCATGAAGATTCACTGTAAGAGAGTATATGTCTACACTCGTCTCTTCTATTAGAATGTTACTAGGATTTCAGGACTGGAGAGATGCACTGAAGGGGAAGCTTCCCTTTCCCAGTTAATAGTTCTAAACGTTGATTCAGAAAGAGCTAGGAAAATACTGGGAACAGTTTGGGTGGAACAGGGTTATTTTTACTGTACAAAGTAAATTTTCTAAGGGTTGATAAGGAGGGTAACATCAAAGTGCATAAGAATTGACTGTCACTAATTGAATTTTCTACCAGAAATCATTTGAAATGTATACAGATTATCCTCATCAGGTTATATTTAGCACCGTTGGCCAGTGTTCATATTTCTTCAACATCCATGCTCTGTCACTGGCCATCCCCAGACTCCAAGCCTTTACAAATCACAGCCTATGTCTCCAACCCTTCGCAGAGGGGGAAACTCACTGACTTGATTTCAGTAACTGAAGCCAAAGTAAGATTCCAGAGAAAAACACCAAGCAGAAATAATTTTAAATTAAACAGATTATGGATTAGATTTCAACATCAGGCATAGCCCTAAGCAAGGGGTTATGTGTAAACTGTACATCCCAGGAGTAGATCAAGGAGGCGCTGTGACTCAGAGTCACAACTCCTCCTCTGCTAACTCCTAGCTCAGAAGTGGAGAGGAGGTGGGGTTAGTCATGTAGGGATGTTGGCCTGTACAACCTTCCCTGCCATTTGCACTGGCTCAGCTGTTCTGAACAGGAAAGGGATGGGGCCAAAAGAGCCAAGGCTTTGCCCCCATCCCACCACTCCTGGTCCGTCACCTCAGCTGCATAACACCTTCCTGTTCCTAAAGTCTGAGCTGTCCACTTAAGAGCATTATTATGCTACCTCACTCTCTTGAATGGGTGCACAGTCCAAGTCTCAATCTAGCCCTAGAACAATATTGCCAGACTATTGCAAGAGTCTCAAAAAACATCCCTCTATCTCTACCTGTCTTTCTTAATTCACCCAAATAGCAACGCTTGCTTTTCTGCAAATAAATGTAGCATGTCTACACAGAAATCTGCATTATTAATTCATTTTCAATTAAATACATGAAATACAAATGGTATATTTCTTTGAATTTTTTCCACCTCTTGTTAATTACTCAAATGATACATATTTGTGACAAATGTGGGGGAGAAAACAAACACCCTCTCTTTTAGTTACTCATTTCATTTATGCAAATAACAGCTTCCCAATCCAATACAGCAATAAAAGTGCTCCAGGGTAAATTCTGAAGTCTGTTTCATTATGATTGCCTAAATATAATGAAAATAGAATCATGTTACGAATGACTAACAGTTTAGAAGCAATTATTTTATGAATTTCTACCTCAGAACAAATATTTGCCACATTTTTGTTTGCTAGTCTTTTCAACTGGTGTTAAGGTTAGAGAGCTATTAAATAAGCTTTTGTAATAATAAAAGAAAACCAAAGGCAAAATCCTACCCTTATCTGAGAAAGCTGAACAAGGGGAGGAGTGGAGTCATGCCAGCTCTGTGTTCAGCAACAGGAGCTATACTGCAATTGGCCCTTCATCTAAAGTCAGTAGAAAGAATCCCCATTGCTTCTCTTGGATAAGACACTCGATAAGCTTCTGCAATATTCAGTTGGATGCTGCTAATGCTCTCAGCAAAGCAATACAATACAATATATGTTCAGTTAGCATAAGTTGGCTGGACATGCTAATGAGCAGTATAGACACTAGCAGCCTGGTCACATCCCTTAATCACTCCCTTCGGGGGGGTATGATGTGTATGTCAGCCGTACACTCTCCATGCATGCTTCAAGTGTTCTCTTTAGCAGTGGGAAGGGATCCTGCCCTGATTCATTATGGTTGTTCAGGATTTCATACCTGCACAAACCGGAACAGGATTTCCCCAAATTTGCTATGTCGTAGTGTTACTCCCAAATTTACAGAAGGACCCAGGGATTTTTATCCCAAAGTCACAATGTAGTGACATGAAAAAATATAAACCTGAAATGAAGGACATTTATGACATGTGTGTCAAAATAAGCTCCACATCATTTTGCCAAAAGTTCCCTGTTCCTGATCAGTTAAACAACTGAACAAATATGTTCTCACTCAGCTACACAGTGACACGTGCACACACTTCCCCCCAGCTCATGCAATAAAAGAACATAGTAATAGACACTAGCAATGTGTTTCTTCAGCACAGTTCAGTAGCATAAAAGTCATAAGTCCTTTTGTACCACATTGAAAAGTTATCCTTTGCATATTTTTTAAAGTATTTCCTATTTTAAAGACTTTAAGTTCTCCAGAAGTATAATGCATTTGTTTAGATTACTGCTGCATTCACTTCCTTTTTAAAATACAGCTTATGTTTGGTACTTATTATTTTGTGGGTAACACTTCACAAGTAATCTGCTGAGAGTAAATATCCATGCAATGAGCCTGAAATGATATGGTAATTTCTTAATTCAAAATAATTACATGGCTATTTGTGCCCTCTAAAATAAGGTGTTACTAATTCAGCCAAAACAAATTGCTTTTTGCCTGGGTTTTGAACTCTGGTAAACAATTGGATAACAGTGGGTTGAATGCAAAGCCTGAAACCAGTTTTGTGTTATGAATGGGAGTAGATGTTCACTTACAGTGAAGAGGAAACCAATATTTGTCTATGCTACAAGCAGACTATCGTACAGTCAAGTGAAATGGCAAACAAAAGGCTGTAAAGTTGCACTAACATAGAGTACTTCAGAATGGTGACAAGGGCACAAACTGAAATAGTGGTATCTAGAGCTGATTGAAAAATTGCAAAGTTTGAAATTTTTCAATGAAAAATAGGGACAATATTTTTCCAAAAATTTTCACAAACTTTTCCCATTTTTGGACCAACTCTAATGGTACCGCTAACAAATAGTTCAGATGCTCTAACTGCATATACTGCACCTAAAGGCATAGATATTAAAACTGCTCATTGTCAGACAGGAAGGAATAAGTGAAGAATGAATTTAAGCCACTCATCATATTGGATAGCACTTGATGATGCAAACCCTTACTCACATCAGTAGTTCCATCACAGATATGAGTAGAGGCTGCAGATCTGGCTCTTGTGTAGACATATCTGAGCTAGCCTGAATCCAGCAGGTAACAATAGCAATGAAGATAGAGCAATGTGGGTAGTATAATACCAGCATGGACCCGGGGTACATTCTCAGCTCACTAGCCTGTTCTGAAGTCTATGCTATGCTGACTTTGCTGCTACTTATTATCTGGATTAGATGCGAACGAACTCTGGTAGCCTAATCCATGCACCAATTTTGCTGTGTAGAGGTATCCTTAAAGGGTCCAATCCAACTTCCACTGAAATTAAAAAAAAGACTTCCATTGACTTTAATGGGAGGTTGTACAATGCCTAGATTGCATTGGTTTAGTAACAATTCGGAGACTTTTAATGAGCCTTTTGTGTTGACTGTAATAGAAGTTGGAAAGGTCCATATGTGAGTAAAATATGCAGACTCTTACTGATCATACCGGAGTCTTATTGGCTACTAAATTTTAAGCCATTGCTTTCCCAACCAGGAAGAGGAGCTGGTAATGTAGGCCATGAGAACTGATTAACGTTGCTCCAAAATAAACACAGAACCCTTCAAAAAGTGCAGTAGATGACAAGTGAAGTAGTGTTCTATATATTTTGTCAATTATAACTTATATATTCAAATATGTTTACACTAATGGGTATATCCAATATTGGAGTAAAGAAGAAACAATTGCATTTATTCTGAAAAGCACATGCCCCTTTAAAAATCCTGCCTGTTTCTGAAATGCCTTTTCATGGTTACCCATCTTGGCAATCACTCCAAGCATCTAACCTTTGTTATTTGTGTCCAGCTGAACATGCTAGTTCCACACACACAGAGAGAGGTACTAGGCAGGCAAGAGGCATTGGAGAGAAGAGGTTGAACAAGTACAGCTATGGAAGAGCTGTAGAAATGTGGACATCTACAAGCAGATTGCTTGGGGGATGCAAGCAAGAGGGTATGACAGAAATCAGCAGGAGCGCTGCCTGAAAACAAAGGAAATACACCATGGATACCACAAGACAAGGAAGGGCAATAAGAAATCCAGTGTGCCCCCACAGAGCTGCTGCTTGTACCGAATGAACTGCATGCCAGACTTGGTGGTGACCCCGCCAGTGCCCTGAGACAGAGAGGAAGAGCAGTGGGGAGACATGGTGGGGCACTCCAACAATGCCATGAACCAAGACCTGTTTTAAACTCAGCAGGAATCTAACCAGTCACACTAAGCGAGTGAGGATGAACCTGCTGATGAAGGGAAGGGAGTTCAGGTAAGTGTGTGCATGCATTTTTTTCTTACAATGTTTTATTTGCTTTCCCTTCCTCCCTCTCACTCCCATTTAAAAATTGCTCCCAGGCCATCCCCAAGACAAAGGTATCAACTTTCATAGTATATTGTGAGAAAAATGAAAAGTTAGGAAGTAAATTCAAAACAAATTATTGAACAATACTATAGCAGTCTGATTACACTATCTACATCGATTCAGTGTCCTGTGCTCAGGTAGCATTGGCATCTGCTTTTCATTCTGTTGCTGGGCTAGACAGGTGGGACCACTTTGAACACTTTTATCCTCCTTTTATCCTCCTGGAGATCTCAATGAAACTCTCATGGAGAACGCCTCAATCCTCTCCTAAAGGTTTCTAGGGATGGCAACCTTAATTCTTTCTCCATAATAGGACACTTTCTCAAGACACTCTGCGATGAGTTTGGCTGGCACAGTGACAGCAAACAGACTAGTGACGTGGGCCTGGAAGGCTTCAGGACACCACTATCAGCTGAGTTCTCTGTGCCTTTGTGACCCTCAGGAGTGAGATATCAGCCAAAATCATCACTGCCTCTGAAAAATGATGCCAATATTCACTGCCATTGCCCTATACTCATACCCATGGAATAGGGGCCAGAATTTTATAGACATTACAAAAAATCCATCTTCCAGTAAGGCCATACTCAACTTGGTTGGTGCTGGAGAGTAGTGCTGTAATAAAGTGGTCCAAAGCTAAAGTGTTAATAAGTATTTCTTATTATAAGTATTTATGGGAATAAGGGAAGGGAGTTTTGAAACTTATCTTTTCCTTTTCATTGTAACCATAAATCTAATGGAGTTTGTGTCTGTTTTTATCAGAAGCTTATGGAGTTGTGGCCTTGAAGGGTGCTCCCTCCATGCTTGCAGAACATCTGACCCTCAGAAGGAGAAGAAGGAAGAAGACTAGGGAGGACATGTTCGGAGAGATCCTACAAGCCAGTGCTCAACTGGACTGTGAACAAAGGGCTTTGAGGGCCAAAATAACCAAGAGCATGGAGAAAAAAACAGACAGGACAGTCACAAGACCCAGCCGTCCCAGCAGGACAAGGAGTGGGAAATGTATCAGAACATAAAGCGTCTTCTCAGGCAAGGAAACCCAACTGCTGCAGACCCTGGTTGACCTACAAGTCTAAAGAGCACAGAGTGCATCCTTACCTGTACCACTCGACACCAGAGAAGAGCAAGGAAAGCCACAGCTTCGCAAACACTGACCTACGAAAACCACAAACTGGTGTATGTGTAGCCACAAGGGAATACATTGAGCTACCTTTCTGTTTATAAAAAATGGACATAAATGTTTACTTCCTTTTCAATAGGAATTTCAAAAGTTTTTCCCCATTATGTTTCAAGTTTCTATGATGGATGTGTTTGTTTGCACTTTGATTTTGTGCACTGACATTTTGCAGTCGATAGAGTTCTATTTTTGGAGAATCAAAGTATCTTTATTAGTTTACAACAAATATTACGGAACCCATAGCAGAAGCGAAGAACTCAAACAGTACTTATATACACCAAGCACCACAGAATTCATAGCTTCAAGAAAACAGCAAGCCGTATTTATAAAGGTACAGCAAGCAGCACACATTTATAGCAGCTGGCAAAGCCCAATGCCCAGCAGTATTTATAATTTGGAGCAGTAAAACAGAATAGATACCAGCAGCAACAACAAACAAAAAAAATTGCACAATTTAAATTACACAAGACAAACTGTATCTCAGGACAGCAAGACAGAACACTACAATGGCTGACTGTGAAAATGAACCTTTAAAGCCTCCTTCAAACACAAAGCTCTACATTAGGATCTTCTCTTGGTATCTGGTTGTTTAAATTCAGCAGACAGCTGCTCTATCACACAACTCTGCCCTGGCAGCAGCTTTCCCCACTTTGCCTCACATATGTTATGAAGTATGCAACATGCAGCTCTAGTTCGGGAACTCTATTGCTGCATATCCACCCATGGCTTCTTGCACATTGCCAAGAGTAACAGTCCTGAGTAGCAGGAGACGATTAATAGCCCTACTCACTACATGATAATGGCCCCCACTGTAGATTTTCCAAATCCAAAATGATTTCCCACTGACAGGCAGAAATCCAGCATTGCAGGCTTCCAGAGTGATCACCATTCACTTCTACACCATCAACACAGAGCTAATTCTTGCCCTGGAGGGCTGGGATGAACTCAGCACACAGATCCAGGAATGTGGCCTGTCGCATTCGAAATTTCCGTAGCCACTGCTTGTCATCTCAAGCCTGCATTACAATGTGATTCCACCAGTCAGTCAGTGCTCATTTCTCAGGCCCAGAAGCAGTACTCCACTGTCTGCAGCTGCTCTGTGAATACCACTGGCAACATAGAATTTTTTATTTTTTTTTTGCTTTGACTATCAACAAATTCTCCTCAAAGATCTCCTCATCTTCCTCATTGTGATCCTGGTTGCTGTAGTACTTCCTGCAGGTCTGCAAGTACTGGACTGCATCCTGTATCTGCAATGTTCAAGAGAATAGTGATGAGCTCTGTGTGCTCCATGCTTCTTTTAGAGATGACAGAGAATAAAAATCACTGCATGGGTTTGTGGGATTTTCAAAAAGAGGCACAAAATTATGGGATGGAGAAGGCTGAATGCTGGGAACTTGACCCCCAGCTCCCAGAAATCCCTGGGCAAATCATTGCTATCCCAGAAAATATTGCAAAAATGCCCCAAAAGACATTGCACTGGACGGTGATTCATGTCATACCTGGATCACTACCTGTGGTAAGTGCACTTTACATTGACACAAGCACCTATGGTGAGCATGCATAGTGCTGACACAACCAGAAAAACCAGCACACATCCAAGCTATATACAAACTTTTGCAGCTGTCTGATGACATAACTTGTGTTGAATGAAGTTTGTAGTGTAGACATGGCTAAAGAGAAAAGACTGCTCTTTTCTGAATTAGTAGGAATATATGTGTAACTGTAGTGAGAGCCTGTAGCTACTTTCTGTGACTCAGTCCTTCTCAGAGTTTTATTCATTGCTGAAACCAGAGCAATCAACAGGGGTGAAATCCTGGCCCCATTGAAATCAATGGAAAAACTCTCATTGACTTCAATAGGGCAGGATTTCACTCCAACAATATTGAAATGATGGTAGAACATTCCCTCCATAGGCAGCTTGAGAGAGGAACCCAACAAAGAATAGTCCATGGCGTTCATGAAGAACCTTCCTGGAGAGCCAAAAAACAGGTTTAATATTTGACAAGAAATATCTGAAAGGTTAAAATGTTGCAGCGTTCACATGCAAGATTCAATAAAGGTTTCATTTTCCTTTAACGGAAATATAACGGAAGAGTACCTCCACAAAGTCAGTAGTGTAATGCTTGTGTAAAACTGATTTCAATATGACAAAAAATATTTTGGTCTCCATTGTCAAGATTAGTATTTCAGCACAGAGAGACTGATTTACCCAAGATTAGATAGGATGCCTGGCAGAGCTACGAACTGAACCCAGATCTCCTGAGCCTCAGTCCAATGCCTTAATTCCAACCAATTTTCCCTTTATATTCCCAGAAACGTAACTAAGACTTTTTTATTCCTTGGTGAGCATGAACTGGATCAATCTGAAGAAACAGGGGTGTTGAGAAATTCACAGGATATTGAGCAAATGTAATGCAAGCTTTCATTGTTAACAGTTTTGTTTTATAACAAGGGATGTGAGGTGGGGGAGGTTGGTAGAGTGATGTTTCAGGACAGTATCCAAAGACATATGTAGCTAATAGATATGAACATTTTAGGTACCGGTCATCTCTAATCCATTGTTGATACGGTCTACCTGCTGTTCCAAAACCATAAGAAAACAAACTATGGTTTCTGTTTTACTATTTTATAAAAAGATTTTAAAATGTTTCTTTAAAAAATATTGCATGCCTTAACTGATGTAGTATTAGTCATGCTGATGCACAATGCAAGCTCCTTTTGTTTCAGCATTAGGTGTTGCTATCTGCTCATATACCATAATTAGACTGCTCTAATATGTGCTTGCTCCATAGAATACACCTAGAAAATGATCTAAAACCCTGCTGGACATTGTATTGTATTTACGGCAGGTGTGGAAGATCTAATTTTGGACAGTTGTACCTTATCAAGGATTTGTGATGTTTATACAATGCATTTATAAAATTACCATTTTCAAAAAGCACTGATGAGTCCTTTACTGTGCATTTTAAAAATATGCTGCCACATAACTGTGCTGTGCGTAGAATATGCCACCTCACATTTTTCCTTCAGGAAGTGTGTTTCTTCTCCCATGACCTGTATTGCTTTAGTCCAGAAATTAGATGACATAGTGTGAACATTGTTGTTTTGTTTCCCCTACCTGAGGTTTTCTGGATCAAGTATCAATATGATAATGTCGAATGCGCAGTCAGAGACAGCGAAAACATCCTCCAACGGTTTGCAGTGACAACTGGAGTAAGGTAAGGGTTTATTATGGCTCCACTATTGTTTGCATTGGTTTCTGACTATGTCATAAGGAAAGGAAACCACAGAAGGCAACGGAGGAATTTTATGGTCAAATGAGACAATACAACTAGATGACTTAATTTCTGCTGATGATATTTTCCTGCTTAGTGCAACACATTGCTTAATGGAAGAAAAGCCCCAGCTTCTGGCAGTACAGCAACACAATCTGGTTTGTTCATCAACAAGGGGAGGACAAAATATATGATTATCAATATCCCCCTAAGTAACTATTAGCGTGGTTGAAGAAACACTAGAAGAAGTAAGTCATTTTACTCATCTAGGGAGTGTGATGTGCAATGATGGTGACTCCATGCTAGATGTCAAGCAACAAATATAAAAAAACAGCAAAAACTTTCATGAATTTGAAAAGATTTGGACAAGTAGCATGATTGGCACTGTCACAAGAATATGACTGTCTAACACTGGCATCATATCTGTTCTCCTTCATGGAGCAGAGTCATGTAAATCTACACCAGAAATTGATATGAAGATCAACTCATTCCCAAGTAAATACTTGCAGAAAATCTTCAGAGTCCATTGGGAAGAGTTTCTTGCAACATCAGAAATTCTAGTAGAGCAGATCAATCTAAAGCATCAAATATAGTAAGACAATGAGGGACATATTTAGGACATGCTTTAATGATGTCACCAACACAACATCCATGCCAAATGATATGGGCACCACCTGGAAAGATAAAGAGGGTGACATAGATAAACATTACAAAGAATAATAGAGAAAGAAGCCAAATCCATGAACGTGAACCTAAGAAGTCAAAACAGACCAGCACAAGAGTGAAATAAATGACAAACTGGTGGATGCCCTATGTACCTGAATGTGTGGAATGAGTAAGTAAAAAGTTTTCGGGTTGCTTTGTAGGCAGAGGTATTGAGATGTTTGAAGCAGCTGTACATCTGTCTAATGGCAATGTTGTTGCAGGCTTTGCTGTGTTCTTGCATGCCGGTTCAATTTGATTCAATCTTGAATTCTGGTAAGGATCCCTTGACTTCCTCAATACCACTTGTTTTGGGTACTTGTGATGCTCAAGAGTTAGTCATGATTTCATAAAAAATATTCAAAGTTCCCGAGCTAATTTCTCCTCAGTTTTCCCCCACAGACTCTTTCACAGTACCAAGGAAAGGGGGGGAAATTGAGAGTATTTTGTCACTCCATTATCTGTCTGTTAACATTTTGCTAGTACCAGGACATTTCCCTGTTATTTTTGGTGTAAAATGGGATGAAAACTTACTTTTTCAAAGCTGTCTTATGACAGCTCATCTGCAGGAATAGCTGTTATCACAGTGATCTGTAATTACAGTATAAAGATTGTCTATAAAGTAATTAATTTAAACCATCAGTTTCTCAGGAGTTTAGTCAGCCAGGGAGTCACTGTGCATGCAATTCCCAACAGCCTAAAAGGGAATTACACACAGGGACCCTGAAGAGTTCTGTGTAGTTCAAAAGCTTGTACATTCTACCAAAAGAAGTTGGTCCAATAAAAGATATTACCTTACCTACATTGTTTCTCTCACAGGGGAATCAACATCTTTTTGTGCCATTGGCAATGCACTCAAAGTAATGGAAACCATCTGATGCTCTCTCCTTTATTAAACTGCTCTGAACTACTTGTGAGTGACAATCCCCAGTTTACACTAAACACATCAGTTAAAACCCCAAGTGTTGAATCTGATATAAATTTGATAATTGGCTTCACTCAACATGAATAAACTTCTTGTTTCCATATCAACAGTTTTGCTTGCTTCATCTTGTTTGATTATAATTCAGGTCCAAGATGCTACAGAATCATTTATGCATGTTTGTGGTACTATGTATTGTTGACTAATAGCTCCATTTTGCTGAGTTTCCAATTTATTACTCTCAGTTTGCCAGTTTGTTTTGAATATTTTTAACATGCATATTACTGCCTGGGTAAAATGTCATTGACATTTACTTCTGATCCTGAGTTATCCTCTGACTATTTATCACTTTAAGATCAAACACTTTTGGTGACGGCTTTTAAAATCAGTTATAATTTAGCATCAAATAATGATTTGGCTGAAAGGATAACCCAAAGTGAAAGCCTACAAGTTCTCAGAAAGAGAATGAGTTTCCAAATGTATTCCAATAAGTGTGATCTTCTCTGTGGGAAAACAGAAGGGCTGCTAAAAAAAGAAAGTATATACAATTTTTTGTGAGATCAGGGAAGCTTGTATAATCTGTATTCCAATTTGATTAATTTCAAAAGGGTTCTAATAGAATGCAAGTGTTTGTGGACCTTGCAAAGTATTTGCGATTTTGTTAAGGTTCACACAAGGAGCTCACATTCACAAATCTCTCATTTAAGCACTTCAGTTTTTCCTAAGTTTGATTTAATAAAACTAAACAAAAAAACCCTAAACATCTGTTTGCACTCCACTGAAATTCTGTATTTTAGATTGTGGATACAAGAATGGCTCGAGCATGTATACTGGCATGAGCTCTGCCCTATATATAGTTATTTTTTTTCTCTGTTTCTTTTTTTGCCACATTTTCTCAGTTTTCCAAATGAGAACTGAGTATAGTTCCACTTAAAATTTTGAACCCACATGGGTTTAAAAAAAGACAAATGAGCTCACCATCCTTAGTGGTTTTTAGTGAATAGTTAGTACTCATGCTTTCAATGTAGTGTCACTTTCATAACTAAAGTATATTAAAAGCTAATCACTGTGCTTCAGATGCCAATAGATTAATGGCTTCCTTAGAAAAATACACATTGAACTTGATATTGTCTTAATGGGACAGGCAAACATTTCCTTGCAAATACTCGGCCACACCATGAACAGAAATTCTGTGAGTTCATGGCAATATATACTTGATGCCCACTTCAAAATAAAAGCCAGATTTTTTTAAAATAAGAAATTGAATATTTTTTTCCTCAGAGGACTGCTCCTGAAAAATGCCTATATTTTAAGGGATTGATCTAACAGGTTACTGAACACTAGTGAAAGAAGTAGAGAGAGGCAAAGTGTTCTGGCTCAGAGCTTGTGCACAGTACTTAGCAATGAGTTTGTGCTGCCTAATGAATGATAGGTGAAGAAGCTGTGGAGAAGGGTCAGAAAAAGGAACATGGAGGTGAAAAGGTCATGGAGCAGTCTCGGAGGGGGAAGGGGAAGAGATGAGTTCCCTATCACACTAACTGTATAATGAGCTACCCAATTTGGGCTTGCAAACTGCTGTACAGACATATTTGCATGCACAGTTCCAAAGACTGGTTTAATAGAATGGTTCTTGACTTGATTGTTACAACTCATTTTATCTAGTAAAGGAGCCACAAACCATGAGCAAAAAAACCACCAAACGACAAAACAACAAAACTCCAGCTGTTATTAAAGCAGCAGCCCATTTAATATACCAGTTGTCATAAACATATCAGCCTAGTATTCTGATTTCTGCAGTGGCTTCTTACTGAACAGAATCTAATTCAAGGAGTGAAATATTGCACGTATTGAAGTCAATGGAAAAATGCCTTTTGACTTCAGTAGAGTTAGGATTTCACCCAAGTTCTCTGTCCTGATGTTCTAAACCCTCTCTAGGAGTGACCTTAGTTACTGAGATTTCACCTGTCCCTCCATTACTATGACCTCCCACAAAGTTAAGATTTTCTGACCAAAGACCTACCCACTTTCAGAATCATAGAAGGTTAGGGTTGGAAGAGACCTCAGGACATCATCTAGTCCAACACCCTGCTCAAAGCAGGACCAACCCCAGCTAAATCATCCCAGCCAGGGCTTTGTCAAGCCAGGCCTTAAAAACCTCTAAGGACACCACCTCCCTAGGTAACACATTCCAGTGCTTCACCACCATCCTAGTGAAATATTTTTTTTCCTAACATCCAACCTAGATCTTCCCCACTGCAACTTGAGACCATTGCTCCTTTTTCTGTCATCTGCCACCACTG
Source organism: Eretmochelys imbricata (assembly GCF_965152235.1). NCBI lineage: Eukaryota > Metazoa > Chordata > Testudines > Cheloniidae > Eretmochelys > Eretmochelys imbricata. Next base: position 40,119,991 of record NC_135575.1, on the reverse strand, counting down.
AGAACACTCTAGCTCCATCTTTTTTGGAACCCCCCACTATCAAATCCTCCCTCACCCTTCTCTTCCGCATACTAAATAATCCCAGTTCCCTCATCCTCTCCTCATAAATCATGTGCCTCAGCCCCCTAATCATTTTTGTTGCTCTCAGCTGGACTCTTTCCAATTTGTCCACATCCTTTCTGAACTAAATGCAAATCTAATTTCTTCCACTTAGATCTTCCCAAATAATTTCTTCACTCACCTCCACACACAAAATATTACACTGGGAAGAAACAACGAAAGAGGAAATAAATACATTATTTATGTTTATTTTGAGAGCTGTTCAGGAATTTTCTGTTAAAATTAATTTCTATTAATGGAATAGAGAGTGTTCGCCTCATCTGATGGGATTATATCATCTGTTATTTCCCCCAGAGACAGACCAGAAATATTCATTGATAATTCAACCACTTGATCATTAGTAAGACTATTACCATTGTTAGGATTGTTTTTGTTCCTGATATACATTAAAAAAACCCCTTCCTTCTTATTGTCATCTGCTTTGCTGACCACAGATTTCTCCTTGAATCCCTTATCAATTTTCAAGCTTCTGATTTATATTCATTACTATTAACTTCCCCTTTCTTCTGTTTATATATATAACCCAGTACTAACACAAGCCTATATAGGCTTGTGTTAGTACTGGGATCATGATAGCTCCAGCATACATCACTCAAATTGAAGTTTCCCATGATCACACAGCTTTTTTTTCTTTACACATTATATATAAGTACATAAGATGCTGGTCATCCTGTTTCCTAGTTTGAATCGGTGGTCTGTAGCAGACACAAACTAATACATTGCCTTGTGGATGATGTATTCCTCCAGGGAGCCCAGCCCATTGGAGACAATGGGATCCCGAATTATAACTCCCATAAGGCAACAGAAATGCAGTTTAATGTTGATCTGAGTCAAAACAGAGGATTTCAGATCAATTCAATAACACAAAATGAAATTTCATTTTCAGGAAAGTAAAAGTATTCTGTTTTAATCAAAAAATGATAAAATAAAAACATTTCAGCTTTTCCAAATCAACATTTCAAAATTTCAACCCTTTCTTCAATTTCAGAGGAGTCAAGTCCATGGGGCCCTATTAATGCAATCAAAATCAAATTTTGGTCTGGGTAGATCGCTTTGTAATTGGAATATAAATACAAAGCAAGCAAGGAAATAAAAACATGATGATTCATACATGGTTACAACACACCCAAAGGAAAAATCACAAAGGTAGCTTGTTGTCACAGCACAAAGTTAATTTACTTTCCAATTTCAGTCTATTTGTTATCACAAATGTCCTCAATTAAAATGAGGGTGAATTAAAAATCTCTTTATTCTGAAGATAGAGATGCACTTAGCAGCATATAAAATAGTGATTTAATGGGCACGTAATGGTCTGAAGCTCTAAACTGAACAAATAATAAATTAAAGCTTTCTTTAGCCCTTTTATGCTTTCCCATTTGGAAGTTGAAACATAATTCACATTCATTATATAAGGCTGGTACACAGTACCTTGACATATCATAAACAATACTTGTTCCCCTAGCAGCCATGAAACTGTTGCATTTTGAAAAGCTTATTTTTAAGGATTGTGTCATAATCTTATAATGGAGACAGACAATGATTCTAAATTTCTTTGAAAAAACTTTGAAGTTGATGTACTGCACAGATTCAGAGCAAACACTGACAATAGACCCATCTTCCTCTCTTTAATTCACCTCAATTTCAAACCAGCCAAGATGGGTGACTTTTCAGCACATTGCTGTGAGCACAAAACCCTGTTAAGTAAATAATGGGTTTTGTATGCACCAATTTAGCTGTAGGTGTCCAATTTTCCACGTGATACAATCTGAGAAAAATTCTAAACTGAAAATAAACCTTAAAGGGAGAAGAGCTGTTTGTCTGAGAATTAATGCATAGATCTTGTTTCCAAGGAAGCCAAAGCCCTTTTCTATACATATTTGAAGTCTGGCTATCAGATATGCTGCAAATAGCAATGTGGTGTCAAATCATGAGTTTAAATAATACAACGGACAACTTTAAGGGGCAATCTATGTCAGCATTCAAGCATGACCTAAAAATATTATTGAATGGAAAATGTTTTCTAAATTCTAGTCTTAAAAAGCCCCTGTAGACTGCAATTCATATAGATCTATCCACCCACTACTATAGAGAGAGAGATCCACTATTATACTTTATACTACCCACTACTATAGAGAGAGATATATCCACTACTTTCATAGGATTTACATAGAACAGCAAAATGAAATTAAGATTTTTTTTAATTGTTACTTAGATTGGAGAAAATGAAACTCACAGTCCACAACCCTCTTGGGAATTGTCATATACTACATCTGAGGCAGACTAGAGGTCATGACAAGCAAGGCAATGGTGGCTGTCCTGGATGCACTATTAGAAAGCAAAAGGACATCTCCAGCAGTACCTATGACTATCCTTGTGGGTAGTCATACCATATGGGACTATCATTTAAAGAAAAAAAGAGCCCTAGATTATGCACACAAGCACAGGCCACTTAAAAGCTGCTGCCGGCTTACAGTGCCTTATTCTTCTAAGTTCTGCAGATGTTCAAAACATCAGACTGGAATGGCTTGTGGGACTGAGCTCACCTGCAGCTACCGCTCCAGCAGGTTCTCAATCAGCCAGTAGGGAGGCCATGTTGTGGGACTGTTGGGGGCAGAGAAGAGAGAGACTTAACTATATAGGAATGTTTTCAGGATCCACATAGGAGTGAGTACAAGGAAGGAAAAACACCAGTCACACAAGGTTAGGTTTCTTTGATCAAATCCACCAGCCCAAGTCCAACACAGGAGATAATGGACAGTTACTGACACGAAGGTAGTGAGCGTGCAGCTGAAGGGATCAAAGTACAACAGAAGAGAAGTCCTGTTACTAACTTTATGAAGATTAATATTCAGGGTGCAAAAGAAACCTGGATATGGCTGCATCAAAGAAAAGAAATTAGAGATGGTGAAGACCTCTTAGCTTTGTAGTCCCAGGGTACTCCAAGGGTTCATGACTATTCCCTTGGAGTACATTCTCCAGTGGTCTGTCTCTTCCCATCTATTTCCAAATGACTCAGGTAATAAGGCTTCCACTCCTCCTCCTTCTTATAGGAGACTACAGCCCAATAGTTATCAGTGTTAGTTATTCCTGGTATCAAGCCTTTCTCCATTTTATTTCCACTGCTTAATGACCTTCCACTACTCCTAGTTACTCCCCCAGGAGCTACCCTGAGCCCTGTTATCCCCTTCCGCGGCTATCTCCCTCAAAATACTTATGGGCATTTATTAGATTTCTTCACCCTATCCATGGAGAATTTTTATATATAGTTACACATGTATACATATTTAGTTATTTCAGGTTTAATCATTAGTGAGGCCCTGTAGTCCCTTAGGTCACTTGTATTCCTCTCCTCTGAATCCTCTCCAATTTGTTGAAATCTTTCCGTTAATGAGATGCCTAGCCCAGGACACAGCCCTTTCCGTACAGTCTCGCTGGCACCACATAGAAATGCACTATCGATTCACTGGTCTGTAATGTGATGTTCCACATTTCCCCCCAGTTGCATTGCTTCATTAGCTCTTATGTAATTTTACATCAATTGTCAGCTCTAGACCATTTTAATCACTTCTGCTTTCTATGCATTTTCCTTCCATCAAGCATGCATGTTTGAAATAATTCTCTGTACATAATCATTTGGATTTAAACATATTTTAAATCTCCTTTTATTATTTCCTGTACATATTTTCAACCTTTTTAGGTCCTTACTTCATGTTTGCCACACTTCCCAATTTAGAATCACGTGTGAATTTAACTGTTCCTGTTTACTCTTTCTTCCACATCACAAGCAAAACAAGGCTTTGTACTGAACCTGCAGCAGCTCATTGGATACCTCAGTATGTTACAGTATATATCTATTGTTTATGATTAGAGCTGGTCAGAAGTTTGACAATGTGTTTTTTTTGGAAAATGAAGATTAGTTGAAACTGAATCTTCTCCTGAATAAGCCTTGGTTTCAACAATTTCCCGATTTCAAAAACTTTTTGAAGAGTTCTTTAAACTTGTTGAAAGGGCCTATTTCAACATTTTCAAAATGAAAAGTTCATTTTTTATTTGAAAAAACTTGTTTGAAATGTAAGTTAATTAGCAGAAAAAAAGGTTTTTAAAAAGGATCATAATCGAAACAAAATGTTTTCATTAACCTGATCCTAAACTTTTTCAGTTCACCAAAAAATGTAAAGTTGACTGTTCACCTCAATTTCCTCAATTGAGGAAAATGAATTTGTTTTTATTTTCAAAATCTCAAATTCTAAAGGGACAAGAAAATTATTTCCTGCCCAGTTCTGTAGGATCCTTCAGTCACTATCCTATCTAGTACCTAATGTACATAATCAAATTAATGTGAATTCAGTTTTCTAGCAAGATTTTGTGATGTATTGTATCAAATGTTCCACTAAAGTCCATCTTTTACATCATCGTATTCCCTTCATCCACTAATATTGAAATTTGATTAAAAAAATCAAGTTTACCAGGCATAATTTATTCTTTAGAAACCAATGTGTTTTTATTGCTCAAACTTCTGTTATCCTCTAGTGACTTAAAGATTAAATTAAATGAATAGCTGCATGGTATGCTGCGATGAGAGGACAGACATGTTGTATGAAAATTAAATCAACTTTATTAATAAAAAGCCACCACAGATAGCCTATTAGATTTTCTCATCTCTAATTTCTATAATTCTATGAGGTATATAATACAGAAATGGGAACAGCCTGCATTAGTATCATGATTTCTAACCTTTTTTGCAGTATTATCACAGCATAGAATCTGTCTGTTCCTATAATGTTAGTTTTCTACACTTAAGGTTTAACAAATAAACAGTTCTGCAGTAATAAAATATACACATTACTTATTTCAAGGCTTGTAACACCATAGACACACGCCTTTTAGATCATAATAATAATGCCTTTTTTCAGTCATGTTGTTCTTTGTTCCAGTAGTCACTCTATTTGATATAATAATATGTATACTCTGGAATAGTACTGTATTAGTACTGTTCAGAGATGTATTACTTCCCTCTAGGGCCCACTACAACTACCCATCATCTGTAACTGGGTACCAAACTACTGGCTGGGAGAGGGTCACCAAGGCAGGACAACCCTGAATCTTTGAGATGTGTGTATGAGAGAGGGATCTTCCACGAGGACCATCAAGATCTCATAGTGGGGACAGGATGCAGCATACTAAATCCCCAGCCTTTGCATCCTCCTCCATGCAGTATCATCTAGGGGTTTTATCATGGCTGTGAGTGATCTGGCTCCTTTTTTCACCTGCTTTCATAAATATCCTGAATTTAAAAGGATATAAACATAGGCATCCAATACACACCTATTCCATAGACAAAGGCAGCTTCCTGAGAAATACAGAATTAAACTCGAAGCTACTATAGATACTACATTACTTGAGCCAATTAATGATCATACGGAGTGGGTAAGCTCCAGGGTAGCAGTAGAACAACTATACAAAGTGAGTGTGTAAGTAATTCCTTTGATTCCATTGGGACTGCTTACATGGTTAAAGTAGTCATGTACTCTAAGTATGCGCTTAAATATCTTGCTGAGTTGAGGCCCAGGTGTCTAAGCTTGATGTCTGGTGCCCCTTGTTTCAGTGAACTGGATGACAGATCTGGGTCCTGGTAGGTGAAACAGGGAAAGTTTAATGATATTCCACACAAGGGAGATACAGTGTCCCTTGATGGCCCATTAGTATTCATTCAAAGAACATTTCAGAAGAAAGTGAACAAAGCACATGCTGGGTAAAATAGGGCTGAAGCCACTGTGGATGATATATTGGTGGTTAAAGCTCCAGTGCAAGGACATGATGCCAATTCATGTGCCATGATTCAAAGATTTAGAGGAAAGAGGTCAAGTTATAATTGGATAAATGCATTATCAGAGAAATTGGAGTAAAATATTTTGTTATTAGACACTTGTTGCGTATTCCCATAGCTATAAATTAGAAAGGTAATATTTAAACATTTAAATTAAGCATTAATGGAACTTTAAAATATGTGATATTATTTTAAAATTGTTCAACTGTATTAGAGAAGTTAATATTTCATGACAGCAAACTAATTTGCTCTATGTACTAAACTCTTCATAAGCATTTAACATTAGAAGTGGGAATATTATTAAACGTCGAGGAATTATTCTCCCTCTCCTTTCCACTCATCTTCAAGCTTGTTGAGCCTAAGAAGAATTTAATAAAAGTGAATGGAGAATATGCAAAGAAAAGTAGAAAGATTGAATCAGATTCAATGCAGGGTCTGAAAAAAGCATAAAGCCAAACTGAACTCACTGCAGATCCCCAGAAATGGCATCTCTGCAAGAGAGGTAATAACAGCTGCAGCTTCAGTTGTGCTGGAGTGGGAAACACAGAAATCATAGGGAAATAGTGCATACAAAAAAGGCCAGCAATGGCCAGACCAGGACATCTGGGAATATGCCAATTCAATGTAAGTCCTCAGCAGTCTGAGTGGATTTGTATTGTCCTTCCCTTTCCCTGAGAAACAATGCTGTCTTCCATCCTTCAGTGTGGAACTTCATATACATGACACAAAGGTGTCATGTGTACCATTCTGTGCAAACATTTGGGAATGTGGCCCATAGTCAACTGACTCAATGGAAGTTGCCTTCTGAGGGTGGAGTTCAATTCTATATAATGTTTTGAAGGAGAAGGAGCATTGCCCATCTTTTATAAGTTTTTTTTCTCCTGATCTGGACTTAATCTCATATAAAACTAAATCTCATATTAAAAATGTAAATAAGTATTGCATTGACATAAGTGGTGAAGTATAGTCATTGTGCAACCTTTTTCAAGTGTTTCTAAATTGTTTATTCACCTAGCTTGAATTTCTTGTACCAAACAATTACCTTACAGTAGTTTGGCTCCCATGAAAAAGAAACATGCTTCTTTCTGAGAGCACACCTATTCAAGTTGAGACTCATACTTAGTAAAGTTAAGATAAAACAAGTGCAACATTTTCTGTGAATTCACTAGAAATTTTAAATATATTTGCTTCAGCCATGCTCCTTCTCCTTTGGTGTTTTCTGCAAACATTCGAACAGCTGAGTTTTGCTCAAAAAAAGTGTTCCAATAAGTGAGTCTCAAAGTCATATTAATAGAAAATAAATTTTAAATTTCTACAAAATTCCATTCATGAGTATTTATAGAAACTTAATTTTAAATATGCACACACCGGGCCAGACACTCAACTTGTGTGTAAATTTTGCAGATTGGTTTAAGTCAATGGAGTTATGACAATTTACAACAGAAGTACTGGAAATGCTTGCACTGTCATCCAATCAGGGAAGAGAAACAATGGCACATGACTTATCTGACTAATTAGTCGGCAGCAACACATCTAAAAAATCTGAATAATTGTGAATGATTTATTGAGCAAAATATTTCAGAAAAGTTATTATAAATCTGATTCATGAGTAACTTCAAGGAAATCACAATTTTCTTGTTGATATTGCACAAAAACCAAAGAGGTGGAATTTATTAACTCAGTTATTCATTATGAATTATTTGCTCAATGCTAATCAATGCCTACTTACGATTCTATTTGGAAGTAATTGCGACTAAGTTGTGATATTAAATATGAGGAGAATATTACAATGAATGATCCTGTTGAATTAATTTTGCTCAATTATTTCTGTGGTATGACTAGTTTATGGAGTCTGTTTTTATCAGTAAGCTTAGTCATAAGTTATCTAGATAGGAAACATCTAATAAACATCACTTGGTTAATTTTTATTCCTGATTCATTATAACCTGAAACATCAGATCTATTGATGGAAAAGAATATCATATTTCATCTTCAACAGAACATTATTTGTCTCAGTTAAATTATTTCCTCAGAGTATCCAAATTTATTTTAAAAATATCTGCACTGTGCTAATTAGAGTGATACAAAATATTCAGCCTGAAGTTAAACACACAGAAATTGACTTGGCTTCAAGTTCATCAGTTTTTATGCAAGATAAAGCTGGGTTTTTGCATGAAGAACTATAGGGCTAAATCAATATAGGGCTAAATCATGCCTTACCTCAAGCCTCAAGCAAGAGGTAATGTTGTGCAATTCCAGGAGCAGACCTGAGAGTATGCTGATGCAGAGTCAGAATCTGTCTCCACAGTCCCCAAGGGATAGGGAGAAGGGGGAGGGGGTATCCTGCACCATACCTATGCCTGACACAGCAAGCACCTTCTGCAATGTTTGCATATTCTAGCAGGTGCACTGGGGACTGTGACAAAGGCTTTATAAATTCCCTACTACTCTATCCTGGGCATACACATGGGTAGGAGGCAGATACTGGCTCTGAGGAGGCAATGTCTCCCCCTTTACTATTGTCCACAGTATGGCTGGCCTGTGAAGCTGCTCAAGGGGCAATAGGTGAACATGCAAGCTGGGTCATGATTTTCCCCAAAACCAACTATATAGAAAAAGTAAAGTTTCAGCTTTGTGAAACCATTCAAAATGGGGTGGGATAGCTGAGGGCAAGGGGGACTTTTTAAAGTAATATTTTTAAGATAAAACACTCTAAAGTTAACGTTTGTTTGAGGAACAAAACATCACTCTGTGCTAAAATGATTTATTGTAACAAGTGTCCAAATAAATATCATTTTACTTGGATTCAGTTGAAATACAATGTAGATAAATTGTAAGTGCCATAACTGTTCAGGTCCAATTACACTAAGGTTCCCTTTTTTCCCTCTTACAGGCTTATAACAGTCATCAAAAGGTTGGCTGGAAAATTCTAGCAAATAGTGTAAACAAGAATGTAGTCTTTTCTTCTCTTGAAAGGGAAATATATTATTAGTTTGATGGTTCTAGCCAGCTCTGTAAAACAATTATTCTGTCTTAACATTTAGATAATGATACACAATCACTTGCAATTGGCCATTTCTTGTTTGATAGCAAAGCCTAGAAACAACTGACAATTGGAGTATTGTGTCCAGTTCTGGGAACCACATTTCAGGAAAGATGTGGACAAATTGGAGAAAGTCCAGAGAAGAGCAACAAAAATGATTAAAGGTTTAGAAAATATGACCTATGAGGGAAGACTGAAAAAATTGGGTTAGTTTAGTCTGGAGAAGAGAAGACTGAGAGGGGAGATAACAGTTTTCAAGAATGTAAAAGGTTGTTACAAGGAGGAAGGAAAAAATGGGGGGGAGGGATAGCTCAGTGGTTTGAGCATTAGCCTGCTAAACCCAAGGTTGTGAGCTCAATCCTTGAGGGGGCCATTTGGGATCTGGGGCAAAAATTGGGGATTGGTCCTGCTTTGAGCAGGGGGTTGAACTAGATGACCTCCTGAGGCCCCTTCCAACCCTGATATTCTATGAAAATGCAGTTTGGTGTTTTGCTTTTCCAACCCAGACTTCACTTTAATTATTAAAATGGAAAAAGATAAGTAGTAAAAGTGAGTCCAATATGTACAGAAGGCTGATCCTTAATAAAATCATGGGAATTTGGGCTTCAGAATTCCTTGTTGTGCTTTCTTTTCTGTTTTTTGAGGATGGGATGGGTCCAACAAGCAAGCAGCCTGATTTCTGAATAAGAGAACATTTAATTGCCCTGTTGGATCAGACCTACAGTTAATGTAGTCCAGTACCCTGTCAGTGGCCAATGGACAGTGGCCAATACCAGATATTTTAGAGAAATCTTCAAGAAACCCTATAGTAGGCAATTATTGGATAACCTGCCACTGAGAAAATTTCCTCAAACTCTCAATAGTTAGGGATCATGCTAAGCTCTTGGCTTCAGTGTTATCTTGTAGTTCCAGAGATTAATGGTGTTTTGAAAAAAACTATTTCCTTTCATCATCTTTGAATAGGCAACTTTTCAATTTAAATGGAAGTTCTTCCACCAACCGGCATCTCTTGCATGTAGGACCATGTGTTATTTGTCCTAGATAATGCCCACAGAGAGAAATAAGAGTATTCGGAGTGGTTTACTACAATTCACTAAACAGCCCAGCAACAACAGAAGACAACAAAAAGGTACTTTCAAAATTGGCCATGAGAAATGAGTTCATGTGTAAAAATTGGCCATGAGTAATGAGTACATGTGTAACTAAGACAGATTAAAGCACCTAATTTAAAACATTGGCCAACAGTCATCACTAGCTTTCTACCCATGGGAATGGCATTCTGGGTTTACAAGCAACTTTTCAGCCAACAATGACACATCACCTAGGCTGGTTAAGCAAGAATTCCCTTTAGAAAAAAAGTTGTGCATGTTTGTTTATTTTGCATTGTTTTGTCATTCTATATTTTGGGGCTGCAGTCATAATACTTCTCAAAAATCTTGAAGACTGTCCTCAAAAGAATCACTTCTACATAATAGGCAGTCATAAATTACGATTTGTTAGTTCTAGTTTGCACTACTTTTAAAAGAGGAAACACTAACTATGAGAGAGTACATTATTCCAGCACTGAAGGTTTTTTCAAATATTATAAAATCAATATGATAGTAAAACAGAAGGATGATGTCTCCCCCCTCAAGGTTTATTGATTTTGTTGCTTTAACACCCAGCAATAAAGTGATTTTAAAGAACAAAAGTAGTTATTTACCTTCACTCAATGGAGTTCAAATAGATGAAGTAACAACTAAGTGAAAGCCAAATTAAAAACAGAGACGTGTGTGTGGTGGTACATGGGGACTGTTTGTCCAGCTGTGGAGTTAGGAATTAAAATGAAAATAAAGAGTGATATGGTCCACAGTCCCACTGGGATTTATATATAGTGTCTACTTGAGACAGAAATATCACAATTCTATTTTACACTTGGGAAAATAGGAACTGCCTGTACAGAGGTGCAGGTGTGGGTCCAGTGGCAGTTGTGAAGAACAACTAAGGAAAGGCAACTATACTCTTTACTTAGCTGGACAGGTGAATCATACTAATCCAATCAAGGTTTGAAAAATGGACCTCACAGGCTCAACAAGATTAGCTTGCTCTGGAAGGTTTATTTTGAATCCATTTATTTGTTTTGCTTAATTGTAAGTTTGCTACCTATGCAAGAAGAAAGAGTGGCTTTGTGTTTTCAGGTTTTTAGTGACTCAAGCGGAAAAAAAAAGTGTCTAAATAAATACACCAACTACGAAAGAGTTTTTTTTGTTTGTGAAGAGTTTTTTAATGTAAGAAAGGAGGTTGTATATATGCAAAGCTGCTATTGCTTTTTTCTAGAATTCTAAAAATAACTGGGGGACATTAACAAGATAAGCTAACAAGAGACAGAAACCAAGCTTCATTTGACTGTGTTCTAGCTGCTGTATAATGAAGATAATTTGGGAAAGAAATGGATATCCAGGTCATGAGGACTATGCATATTGGACACTCTCATCTATATCTGTTGATGTTCTAAAATTGCATCTGATAACCAGAGTCCATTTTTTCATCTATATTATTAATGAGGGTCTCATTCTTGAGCTATTATTCTTGCAAAAAGTTTGAGAAGTGCAAATTCTGGGTATTACAGAGAAGTCATAACTGAAACCCTTCATGTAACTTCTATGAAAAAGGAGCTAAGTAGGAAAAGATATATTGAGTAGAATTAGTGGAAGATTTTTTTTAAAAAAAATTCACCCAGGGACAGATCCTCAGATGTTGTAAATTGTCATAACTCCATTAAAGTCAATGGAGAATCAGTCACTTATTCCCCAATTCCGTAAAGCTTTTAAGCACATTCTTCCGTTCATCCCTATTCAGCCAAGCACTGAAGTACATTTAACTTTAAACCAGTGCTCAAGAGCTTTATTGAATAGCTATGGATTGCCGAATCGGGGCCTTTGCAATTACTATACCTTGACAATGACTCAGTGTTTTTTGGATACATTTTCTTGTCCTTCTTCTTATTGACGATTTATAACATTGTTTTTATTTTTTCTCAAAATATATTCAGAAGTTAATATTAATAGTCACAGTTGTCAATTGGGCAAGGTCATGTGGAACTCTCTGGTGGCTTTAACAAGGTACCAAAAGACTCCCAAATATAAAACACTGTCATTCCAAATCAGACCATTTCAAACTTACCTATGAGATTTCTCCAGAAGTGTGAGCTGGATATTTATTCTCCACCCACCCCATCTCTATCTCAAAATCTGTTGATGACACCAGTGGAATTACCTCCCAAATGCATGATCCAATGTGAAGCACTCCTAAACATCTGCTTTGAAAAGCCCATTAGTTTCTTGATTCATCAAGAATAGTAAGAATAATGTAAAAAAATAAATAAAAAGATGAAGGTTTGATATTCTAGCAAAAATAACAAAAACATCAATATGTGAATATTAATAATTTCCATCTTTTGGGACATTTCAGGTTTTTTCCTCCTTATCTTGCATCAATTTTCTAGGCTTGGAGAAATAAAAGTTGTTTTCAGATTTTATTATATGTTTTCCCTGTACCAACAGAGTTTTTGTTGATACTAAATTAATTTGGCTGGTAACTTTGCAAATAATTAGCAAGAAGAAATAAGCCAGAACATGACAGTAAAGATGTTAATTGTCAATAATAGTTGAGAAGTATGAATATTTCATTAACATCACTACATCATTCTTTATAAGAGATTAGTAAATGATCAACACACTGCCACTGTTAACTCATAATACTGAACCAAGTAAGTTCAGAGTTTACTGCTTTAAAATTTGTGAATATTGACAGAGAGGGTGGGGCAAGTAGATTTTGTGCATAGGTTTATACATTTTCATAACAATTTTGCAAGGAATTTATAATATAGGAATTTATGCCACTACTTTCTTTTGGACATACATTTTGATTCACATACAATAAGTTATAAATGATTATTGACAAAGCATATTTAAGATAGTCCGACTTTAAAACTTTCAGAAATAGTTCTTTTAATTTGTTACAGTAAAAAAAAATCTGCACAGCAGTCAATAGGTAATAATATATCCAGTTCATATAGTTACCTTTTAAAATAGGAGGCACTATCACTTGTAGGACATCAACTCTACAATTCCCTCTATGAAGATTATTCTTTCATGTTAGGAGCTCTGTCAATTTACTCTTGAGCAATGTAACAAAATAACTATTAAAAATGATACATTTCATTTATTTTGCAGCTTTCTTTGTAAGGGATTTACAGTGACATTTCACCTCTTACTCCCCACTAAATCCATGCTTATTCAAAACTACTTGTTTACCAAACTGCAAGACTCAACCATCTCAAAACTCCCACCTCAGACCCTTCCTGATCTGTAAACCCTAATAGAAGGGATTTATACCAAAATCTTATATAAAATACTAACAAAACAAATATTATAAAAACCTGCCAAACTGGAAGCCCCGAAGAGACAAAGATTCATAAATGACTACAAAGGAAAGGAGTAATGCTCAGAATCTTTAGCATTGTAGACATTACTTTTTAATGGCACTTCCAATTCTTTGTAGTGGAACTCCATCATTTTTATGCTGGGTAACTAGAATATTAGCTCAAATAATTAGATCTAGTGACTTTAGGCAATGGAAGAGCATGAATTTGCTTCATATGTTTGTTAGCAGAGGCTGTCAGTTCAGTGATAAGGTGGCTTTGTCAATTTCTGGGTGGTTAATCTAAGTTAATTCACTGCTGCTATTCCTCTTTTATTATGTATGGGAGAATCTGCTGATTTCATATACATTTGATAGATATCCTAGAAAAATAAGTGACCCCATTTCAATTTTTCCTGATGTTCACTTGTGAAAGGCAGTAAATAACTCTTATTCAGTTCAATATGGGTTATAATCAATGGAATTCTGTATGTCATGTAAAAAGTATATTGTGTCATAGAAGGGAGAAAGGATAGTCTCGTGGCTAAACACAGTTCTGAGAGGCGAGAGATCTTTGTTCAGTTCTAATCCAAACTCTACCACAGATTTCCTGTCCTATAAAGAGAAATTTGGTGTCCTTCCCCTCTTTATTTATAACATAGTTAGCAATCCATTTGTATGGGAACTTCATGCACTCAGCATAGCTGCATAAGTGGTATTTAGGTTGAAAATAGTGAGTAAAACCACACCGTTGGTACTGTTTGCCTCTCAGCCACACATCCAGATTAACTCTGAAAGCTGTAAGTATTAGAGAAATAAACATCATGAAAGAAACTAAATAAAATATACCAGAACTGTACGTGGGACCAATCCTCTTTGAGCAGGAAGAAGAAGGAGTTAATTTAAATAGAGTAGAATAACCTACTCTAAAATCACATCAAAGGACAGTTCTAGAAAGAATGTTGTCATTTCAAATTGATAATGAAAATTTAAAAAACTTCTCTTAGTGCTGTTCTGCTAAGCAATTTATAGAGTAGCCTAAATGTCTCCAAAAATGAGGTTTTTTTGCAAAATGTTGCAGAAAACTTTAGAGAAAAAAAATCACATATTTTAACCAGCTCTAGTATAATTCTTGTGAGAGAAGAAAAGGAATAAATTCATTAACAAGGTAAAAATAAATAAATGGTGATATTATTTTACTGGTCATGCTGTCAAAAGAAGAAAATTAGCAGGTAAAGGGAGATTTTCTTTCTTTCTTTCTTTCTTTCTTTCTTTCTTTCTTTCCTTCTGTCATGAGTGCTTACTCAACAGTTCCCACTGAAGGAGTAAGACTGTGCAAAAATCCTAAAATAAGAAAGAGAGAAAAGAGGAATAAATAACCAAAAACATGATTAATTGGAGAATAACCATGAGCCAAGAACAATGCACCTAAGAATGCTTTATTAATAAAAAATACGTATATATCAGTAGACCTTAGAACACATATCTTTTATCCCCATTTTACAGATGGGGAATTTGAAGCAGGGGAGGTGAAGTGGCCTGCCCAAGGTCACCCAGCAGGCTAATAGCAGACCTAGGAATATTGAGTCTATGAAATGCTCTATTCTCTAGGCCACACTGCCTCCAAAGACATTATCAGAAGAAGCTAGACCACCCATTTTGTAGAGTATCATGAAAGTGAAAATTTGTCCATTGTTATTCTTTTACAAATTGCTTCAGAAGCACAAATTGCTTCGTGTTTTGGCTTCCATTTCTCTGTAATTGCATGGAATCGTCCTCAATCAAGAATGCTAGCCATGCAATCCTCAGAGAAAATGAGAGTAATAATACTACCCTCTCTCACAGAGGTGTTGTGAGGCTAACTTAGCTAACGTGTGTGGAAGCTGTTACACAAAGGTAATGAATTATTGTAATTTATAAATAAGACACAATTTCATTCTTCAGCATGATTTGTATCTATCTTCTTCCACTAGTCATTGTTTTGGTCAAGAATGTCATTAATATAGTTTTACGTGAGGACATCCACCAGCTATATTACAAATATATATACACTTTCATTAGCATGTACAGGCAACAGACCAACCACATTAAACTTAAGGATCATATTTTAATCCATAAGTAGCACTAACATTTCTCTGTTCAGAAGACAACATAGATTTTTTTCTCCTGCTTGCTGGTGTACTTGTCTGATTACCCTTTCCTCCTACAGATTCCTGTATCTGTTCATTAGACTGTTACTAAGATCTTTAACACTGTTTCTTCACATTTTCTTGCCCCTCATTCTTGATATAAACAGTTTCCACAACTACATACATCAATGCATTCAGTCTCTTATAATAGGATTTAGCTACACATTTATCATACAGTTTGATCACTCTAGGTCATCAGAACTGAATTCATATAGGCTGGCATTTAATCACAAAGTGATATTCCTTCAATATCCAGCAGTAAAATTGTGCAGGTATGGTTTGACTATTTTAGGGGGGAAAGGCATTTAAAGCCAGAGTTTATCCACAACTGATCACAGCTGTGTGATAATAGTAAACAACACTGGAGTCAGGCAGAACAATTTTGTTCAGCCCATCCGTTTTCCCAGGGTAATTTACGAGCCGCATTTTTTACTTGTGGTATCCAAAGGCAAACCTTAGAGGGAGTATTTTTGTTTACAGAAAATGAATTCTAGCTTCTCCTATTAAGACCTTAATTGCTGTAGCACTTTACAACTAATGGGAAGAGAATGAGATTATTTTGGACACCATTACTGCCTGTTTCAACATGATACTGTCAGTGGCACATGCAAGCAACAGCATATTGCCTCCAGGGGTGCCAACGCTTAGCGGTAACAAGCAATTACACATTCCTGACCACTTTGCACCTGTGATGGTACCATTTCCAAGGCTATTAAATTGACATCTGTGTCCAGAATAGAAAGTGCTGCTGATTTTGGATATGCCAGATGACAGCTCATTTACTTATGGTTGATGGAGTGAAGTTCCAGTTAGGTGTATTTCTCTCTTTCACAGTTTTTGATTGGGATTGTTTTTATCCAATGTCAGTTCAATTCCATGAGACTTTACTGGCATGAAAATGCTAGAGGGATGTTGCCAAAGTGTAAAAAAAGAGATTCCTCAGGTATGTCAGAAGTAGACAAGAGCCACACACTATAGGACTACATGCTGTTTGGAGTTTGATCCCTGTAGCTATTTGTCCATCAGGGACAAATGGATGGGTCAAGAGGATGTGGAAAAAGCTAATGTACTCAATGCTTTTTTTGCCTCTGTCTTCACGAACAAGGTCAGCTCCCAGACTGCTGCGCTGGGCATCACAACATGGGGAATAGATGGCCAGGCCTCTGTGGAGAAAGAAGTGGTTAGGGACTATTTAGAAAAGCTGGACGTGCACAAGTCCATGGGGCCGGATGAGTTGCACCCGAGAGGGCTAAAGGAATTGGCAGCTGTGATTGCAGAGCCATTGGCCATTATCTTTGAAAACTCATGGCGAATGGGGGAAGTCCCGGATGACTGGAAAAAGGCTAATGTAGTGCCATTCTTTAAAAAAGGGAAAAAGGAGGATCCTGGGAACTACAGGCCAGTCAGCCTCACCTCAGTCCCCAGAAAAATCATGGAGCAGGTCCTCAAAGAATCAATCCTGAAGCACTTACATGAGAGGAAAGTGATCAGGAACAGTCAGCATGAATTCACCAAGGGAAGCTCATGCCTGACTAATCTAATCACCTTCTATGAAGAGATTACTGGTTCTGTGGATGAAGGGCAAGCAGTGGATGTATTGTTTCTTGACTTTAGCAAAGCTTTTGACATGGTCTCCCACAGTATTCTTGTCAGCAAGTTAAAGAAGTATGGGCTGGATGAATGGACAATAAGGTGGATAGAAAGCTGGCTAGATTGTCGGGCTCAACAGGTAGTGATCAATGGCTCCATGTCTAGTTGACAGCCGGTGTTAAGTGGAGTGCCCCAAGGGTTGGTCCTGGGGCTGGTTTTGTTCAATATCTTCATTAATGATCTGGAGGATGGCGTGGATTGCACTCTCAGCAAATCTGCGGATGATACTAAACTAGGAGGAGTGGTAGATACGCTGGAGAGCAGGGATAGGATACAGAGGGACCTAGACAAATTGGAGGATTGGGCCAAAAGAAATCTGATGAGGTTCAATAAGGATAAGTGCAGGGTCCTGCACTTAGGACGGAAGAACCCAATGCACCGCTACAGACTAGGGACCGAATGGCTAGGCAGCAGTTCTGCAGAAAAGGACCTAGGGGTGACAGTGGACGAGAAGCTGGATATGAGTCAGTAGTGTGCCCTTGTTGCCAAGAAGGCCAATGGCATTTTGGGATGTATAAGTAGGGGCATAGCGAGCAGATCGAGGGACATGATCGTCTCCCTCTATTCGACATTGGTGAGGCCTCATCTGGAGTACTGTGTCCAGTTTTGGGCCCCACACTACAAGAAGGATGTGGATAACTTGGAGACAGTCCAGCGAAGGGCAACAAAAATGATTAGGGGTCTGGAACACATGACTTATGAGGAGAGGCTGAGGGAACTGGGATTGTTTAGTCTGCAGAAGAGAAGAATGAGGGGGGATTTGATAGCTGCTTTCAATTACCTGAGAGGTGGTTCCAGAGAGGATGGTTCTAGACTATTCTCAGTGGTAGAAGAGGACAGGACAAGGAGTAATGGTCTCAAGTTGCAGTGGGGGAGGTTTAGGTTGGATATTAGGAAAAACTTTTTCACTAGGAGGGTGGTGAAACACTGGAATGCGTTACCTAGGGAAGTGGTAGAATCTCCTTCCTTAGAAGTTTCTAAGGTCAGGCTTGACAAAACCCTGGCTGGGATGATTTAATTGGGGATTGGTCCTGCTTTGAGCAGGGGGTTGGACTAGATGACCTCCTGAGGTCCCTTCCAACCCTGATATTCTATGATTCTATGATTCTATGACAAGAAGATGAAGAGCTATCAGACCAATCTACCTATGTTAAAGTTCTTATTATGCATCCACCCCCTAGGAATATGAGCATTTATTTGTACATAGTATGGGGCACTGTTTCTTCACTTGGAAGTCAGAGGAGGAAGAATAAAGTTATGCCTTTCAGCTTAATCACACTGTCTTTGAGGTTTCGTATCTGATTTTTTTTAATTTTTCTTTTCTTTCTCTAGCCTTTAACAGGCTGAAATTTCAGCATATAGTAAATTTGAATCCTTGTGCTGTAAAGGCCTTTTGGTGCACTGTTAGTAGCTCAGAACCCTTTTCAGAGCATGTACAGAAAGCACTGAGAGAGCATCTCACAGAATTTCTCCTGATCTGTGCAGTTATCTATTTGAGACTTCTTTACCCATGTTTATTTTAGGCTCAAACTGAGCTGGCTTTTCTGTAACTACATTGTCTCAATCACTTCCCCCCTTAAGCTGATGTTCACTGATAAGTGAACATTACAAATAGGCTTGCTATTCAGCTGTCTCTTCTCCTTTTCATCAGTTACCTTTCTCTCTTTCTCCCTTTTTGTTCATCTATAAAAAAGTGTGAGAAACTTCTGAATATGGAAGTTGCACTTTCCATCCAGTTCAGAGCAGGTGGACTGTTTTGATCATGACATTTACATACAACTGTTCTTGAAGAAATCACTGACAGACAGTGTTTCCTAAACTATATAGTGCTAAAAATCCTGCTTATCTTATAGTTAGTAACAAGCTTTCATTTTGTGAAAAATTCACTATGTTTGGAATTTTGTGAGACCAACAAAAGCACTGTTCAGTTATACACATGTTTTTATTCTGTAGTTATATTACACAGTTCTGCTATTATAAGGGACGTTTCTGAGTCCCTTATGAGGCAGGGGATGTGTGGACAAAATTCTATACACATTTGTTAGAGTTATTTGCCTGTGAGAGATTCTGAATATTTCTCATCATCTTTCACCTTTGTTACTAACTTGAACAATTACAGTTAAAGCTTGAGAAAATTGTGTAACTTTGATTTAGATCTCTTTAAAGAGGGATTTTATTGAGGTGTACATTTTATATATTATTCATTTAAGCATATTTTCAAGTTTTATTGCTGTTCCTGAAGAAAAAATTGACTAGGGGTAAAATTATAAAAAGCACCTATGTCACATTTTAAAAGGCAGATTGGGCAGATTTTCAAAGATATCCTAAAGATGCAGATGGGTAAATAGTTGAATTTTGAAAAAGCCTAAAGAGGTCAATAGGACTAGCAGATCAACCTGTTGAGATGCTTTTAAAAAATCTATTAGGTACCTACCTGCATCTTTGAGCAGCTAAATACCTTTGAAAATCTGGCCCGTAGGAGCCTAAGCCCTGGTCTACACTAGGACTTTAGGTCGAATTTAGCAGCGTTAAATCGATGTAAACCTGCACCCGTCCACACAATGAAGCCCTTTATTTCGACTTAAAGGGCTCTTAAAATCGATTTCCTTACTCCACCCCTGACAAGTGGATTAGCGCTTAAATCGACGTTGCCGGCTCGAATTTGGGGTACTGTGGACACAATTCGATGGTATTGGCCTCCGGGAGCTATCCCAGAGTGCTCCATTTTGACCGCTCTGGACAGCACTTTCAACTCAGATGCACTGGCCAGGTAGACAGGAAAAGAACCGCAAACTTTTGAATCTCATTTCCTGTTTGGCCAGCGTGGCAAGCTGCAGGTGACCATGCAGAGCTCATCAGCACAGGTGACCATGATGGAGTCCCAGAATCGCAAAAGAGCTCCAGCATGGACCGAACGGGAGGTACGGGATCTGATCGCTGTTTGGGGAGAGGAATCCGTGCTATCAGAACTCCGTTCCAGTTTTCGAAATGCCAAAACCTTTGTCAAAATCTCCCAGGGCATGAAGGACAGAGGCCATAACAGGGACCCGAAGCAGTGCCGCGTGAAACTGAAGGAGCTGAGGCAAGCCTACCAGAAAACCAGAGAGGCTAACGGCCGGTCCGGGTCAGAGCCCCAAACATGCCACTTCTATGATGAGCTGCATGCCAATTTAGGGGGTTCAGCCACCACTACCCCAGCCGTGTTGTTTGACTCCTTCAATGGAGATGGAGGCAATACGGAAGCAGGTTTTGGGGACGAAGAAGATGATGATGATGATGAGGTTGTAGATAGCTCACAGCAAGCAAGCGGAGAAACCGGTTTTCCCGACAGCCAGGAACTGTTTCTCACCCTGGACCTGGAGCCAGTACCCCCCGAACCCACCCAAGGCTGCCTCCTGGACCCAGCAGGCGGAGAAGGGACCTCTGGTGAGTGTACCTTTTAAAATACTATACATGGTTTAAAAGCAAGCATGTGAAAGGATTACTTTGCCCTGGCATTCGCGGTTCTCCTAGATGTACTCCTAAAGCCTTTGCAAAAGGTTTCTGGGGAGGGCAGCCTTATTGCGTCCTTCATGGTAGGACACTTTACCACTCCAGGCCAGTAGCACGTACTCGGGAATCATTGTAGAACAAAGCATTGCAGTGTATGTTTGCTGACATTCAAACAACATCCGTTCTTTATCTCTCTGTGTTATCCTCAGGAGAGTGAGATATAATTCATGGTCACCTGGTTGAAATAGAGTGCTTTTCTTCAGGGGACACTCAGAGGAGCCCATTCCTGCTGGGCTGTTTGCGTGTGGCTAAACAGAAATGTTCCCCGCTGTTAGCCACAGGGAGGGGGAAGGTTGAGGGGGTAGTCACGTGGTGGGGGGAGGCAAAATGCGACCTTGTAACGAAAGCACATGTGCTATGTATGTAATGTTAACAGCAAGGTTTACCCTGAAAGAGTGTAGCCACTGTTTTATAAAATGTGTCTTTTTAAATACCGCTGTCCCTTTTTTTTTCTCCACCAGCTGCATGTGTTTCAATGATCACAGGATCTCCTCCTTCCCAGAGGCTAGTGAAGCTTAGAAAGAAAAAAAAAACGCACTCGCGATGAAATGTTCTCCGAGCTCATGCTGTCCTCCCACACTGACAGAGCACAGACGAATGCGTGGAGGCAAATAATGTCAGAGTGCAGGAAAGCACAAAATGACCGGGAGGAGAGGTGGCGGGCTGAAGAAAGTAAGTGGTGGGCTGAAGAGAGTAAGTGGCGGGCTGAAGACAGGGCTGAAGCTCAAATGTGGCGGCAGCGTGATGAGAGGAGGCAGGATTCAATGCTGAGGCTGCTGCAGGACCAACCATACATGCTCCAGTGTATGGTTGAGCTGCAGCAAAGGCAGCTGGAGCACAGACTGCCACTGCAGCCCCTCTGTAACCAACCGCCCTCCTCCCCAAGTTCCATAGCCTCCACACCCAGACGCCCAAGAACGCGGTGGGTGGGCCTCCGGCCAACCAGCCACTCCACCACAGAGGATTGCCCCAAAAAAAGAAGGCTGTCATTCAATAAATTTTAAAGTTGTAAACTTTTAAAGTGCTGTGCTTAAAGTGCTGTGTGGCATTTTCCTTCCCTCCTCCACCACCCCTCCTGGGCTACCTTGGTAGTCATTCCCCTATTTGTGTGATGAATGAATAAAGAATGCATGAATATGAAGCAACAATGACTTTATTGCCTCTGCAAGCGGTGATTGAAGGGAGGAGGGGCGGGTGGTTAGCTTACAGGGAAGTAGAGTGAACCAAGGGGCGGGGGGTTTCATCAAGGAGAAACAAACAGAACTTTCACACCGTAGCCTGGCCAGTCATGAAACTGGTTTTCAAAGCTTCTCTGATGCGTACCGCGCCCTCCTGTGCTCTTCTAACCACCCTGGTGTCTGGCTGTGTGTAACCAACAGCCAGGCGATTTGCCTCAACCTCCCACCCCGCCATAAACGTCTCCCCCTTACTCTCACAGATATTGTGGAGCACACAGCAAGCAGTTATAACAGTGGGAATATTGGTTTCGCTGAGGTCTAAGCGAGTCAGTAAACTGCGCCAGCGCGCCTTTAAATGTCCAAATGCACATTCTACCACCATTCTGCACTTGCTCAGCCAGTAGTTGAACAGCTCCTGACTACTGTCCAGGCTGCCTGTGTACGGCTTCATGAGCCATGGCATTAAGGGGTAGGCTGGGTCCCCAAGGATACATATAGGCATTTCAACATCCCCAACAGTTATTTTCTGGTCTGGGAATAAAGTCCCTTCCTGCAGCTTTTGAAACAGACCAGAGTTCCTGAAGATGCGAGCATCATGCACCTTTCCCGGCCATCCCACGTTGATGTTGGTGAAATGTCCCTTGTGATCCACCAGAGCTTGCAGCACTATCGAAAAGTACCCTTTGCGGTTTATGTACTCGGCGGCTTGGTGCTCCGGTGCCAAGATAGGGATATGGGTTCCGTCTATGGCCCCACCACAGTTAGGGAATCCCATTGCAGCAAAGCCATCCACTATGACCTGCACATTTCCCAGGGTCACCCTTGATATCAGCAGATCTTTGATTGCGTGGGCTACTTGCATCACAGCAGCCCCCACAGTAGATTTGCCCACTCCAAATTGATTCCCAACTGACCGGTAGCTGTCTGGCGTTGCAAGCTTCCACAGGGCTATCGCCACTTGCTTGTGAACTGTGAGGGCTGCTCTCATCTTGGTATTCATGCGCCTCAGGGCAGGGGAAAGCAAGTCACAAAGTTCCATGAAAGTGCCCTTACGCATGCGAAAGTTTCGCAGCCACTGGGAATCGTCCCAGACCTGCAACACTATGCGGTCCCACCAGTCTGTGCTTGTTTCCCGAGCCCAGAATCGGCGTTCCACAGCATGAACCTGCCCCATTAGCATCATGATGCATGCATTGGCAGGGCCCATGCTTTCAGAGAAATCTGTGTCCATGTCCTGATCACTCACGTGACCGCGCTGACGTCGCCTCCTCGCCCAGTATCGCTTTGCCAGGTTCCGGTGCTGCATATACTGCTGGATAATGCGTGTGGTGTTTAATGTGCTCCTAATTGCTGAGCTGAGCAGTCTCCATGCTTGCCTTGGTATGGCGTCCGCACAGAAAAAAGGCGCGGAACGATTGTCTGCCGTTGCTCTGACGGAGGGAGGGGCGACTGACGACACGGCTTACAGGGTTGGCTTCAGGGAGCTAAAATCAACAAAGGGGGTGTCTTTACATCAAGGAGTATTTCAGGCAGGACTTCACGGAGGGTTCCAATAAGAAATGGTGCACGTAAGTTATCGTTCTTATTGGAACAAGGAGGTTAGCCTGGCCTCTGATTGATACATGGCTAGATTTACCTCGCTGCACATTCTCTGTGAGTGACTGCAGTGTGACCTAGAGGAATGATTCCCCTAGACAGGGGAGGAGGCAAATGAGTACAAAACAAATTTGGTCTATTTCTTGTTTTGATCCACTCCATCTATCTTTTACGTCTTTGGCTGGCAGCAGACGGTGCAGAAGGACTGCATGCCATCCACATCTCATGGCTGCTCGGCAGAAGATGGTACAGTACGACTGCTAGCCATCCTCATCTCTTGCCTACCTGGCAGAAGATGGTATAATACGACTGCTAGCAATCCTCATCTCTTGCCTGCCTGGCAGAAGATGGTACAGTACGACTGCTAGCAATCCGTATCGCCTGCCTGCTCACCATAAGACGGTTCAATAGGACTGACTGCAGGACTAAAGAGAATGACCTGGTCAAGTCACTCCAAATTTAGTCCCTGTGCCCATGTCTGCCCAGGCGCTCCCAGCCGACGTGGCCAGGAGCACCTCGGACACGACGAGGACGACTACCAGTTGTATTGCACCGTCTGCTGCCAGAAGGCAATGGGTTGCTGCTACTGTGTAGCAAAGCCGTACCGCGTTTGCCAGCACCCAGGAGACATAGGGTGACGGTTACCTGAGCGGGCTCCATGCTTGCCGTGGTACGGTGTCTGCACAGGTAACTCAGGAAAAAAGGCGTGAAACGATTGTCTGCCCTTGCTTTCATGGAGGGAGGGAGGGAACGGGGGCCTGACGATACGTACCCAGAACCACCCGCGACAATGTTTTAGCCCCATCAGAGTGCTCCATTGTGACTGCTCTGGACAGCATTCTCAGATGCCCGATTGTTTGCCGTTGCTCTGATGCAGGGAGGGGCGACTGAGGACATGGCTTACAGGGTTGGCTTCAGGGAGCTAAAATCAACAAAGGGGGTGTCTTTACATCAAGGAGTATTTCAGGCAGGACTTCACGGAGGGTTCCAATAGGAAATGGTGCACCTAAGTTATCATTCTTATTGGAACAGGAAGGTTAGCCTGGCCTCTGATTGATACATGGCTAGATTTACCTCGCTGCACCTTCTCTGTGAGTGACTGCAGTGTGACCTAGAAGAATGAGTCCCCTAGATGGGGGAGGGGGGTAAGCAAATGAATACAGAACAAATCTGGTCTATTTCTTGTTTTGATCCACTCCATCTATCTTTTACATCTTTGGCTGGCAGCAGACGGTGCAGAAGGACTGCATGCCATCCACATCTCATGGCTGCTCGGCAGAAGATGGTATAGTACGACTGCTAGGCATCCTCATCTCTTGCCTGCGTGGCAGAAGATGGTACAATACGACTGCTAGCAATCCTCATCTCTTGCCTGCCTGGCAGAAGATGGTACAGTACGACTGCTAGCAATCCGTATCGCCTGCCTGCTCACCATAAGATGGTTCAATAGGACTGACTGCAGGACTAAAGAGAATGACCTGGTCAAGTCACTCCAAATTTAGTCCCTGCGCCCATGTCTGTCCAGGCGCTCCCAGCCGACGTAGCCAGGAGCACCTCGGACATGACAATGACGGCTACTAGTCGTACTGTACCGTCTGCTGCCACAAGGCAATGGGTTGCTGCTACTGTGTAGCAATGCCGTACCGTGTCTGCCAGCACCCAGGAGTGATAGGGTGACGGTTACCTGAGCGGGCTCCATGCTTGCCGTGGTATGGCGTCTGCACAGGTAACTCAGGAAAAAAGGTGCGAAACGATTGTTTGCCCTTGCTTTCACGGAGGGAGGGAGGGAACGGGGGCCTGACGATATGTACCCAGAACCACCCGCGACAATGTTCTAGCCCCATCAGGCATTGGGATCTCAACCCAGAATTCCAATGGGCAGCGGAGACTGCGGGAACTGTGGGATAGCTACCCACAGTGCAACGCTCCGGAAGTCGACTCTAGCCTCGGTACTGTGGAAGCGCTCCGCCGAGTTAATGCACTTAATGCACTTAGAGCATTTTCTATGGGGACACACACATTCGAATATATAAAACCGATTTCTAAAAAAACGACTTCTATAAATTCGACCTTATTCCGTAGTGTAGACATACCCTAAGACTCATTACAAGTAGTGAAAATTAGATGCCTAAATTACTTTTGAAAATGGGATTTAAGCCTCAAAGATTTAGAAGCCTTTGGAAAATTTAATTTAGGTCTGCTTATGTTAATTTAAATTGCATATTGAAATGAGTAATATTATGCTCTCAGGTGAGGCTGGGATGTGAGGAAAGGGGTAGTGGGTTTTTGTTTCTTTAAAAAAAAATGGGTCCAAGTTAAAGCCCTCATTTAAAATACTTCTGTTCATAGCACTGTCAATGTGTTTCAGTTATGACCAGGTAGGATCATCTGAGTTTGAGAGGTTAGTTCAATCTCTATGCCCATTAAGTCAGTCTCTGGTCTTGCTGATGAGAACAAGGGTATCATTTAATCTTAATTGTACGATATGAACATCTCACTAGGTACTGGCTTAAAACCACAGATTCATTTCATATTAGGCTGCTGGAAAGCCTTCACATGGTAATAACTTTCAACGGAGCATTTGAACTCGTGACCTTAAGGTGAAAAGATCTCCAACCACTGTTCAGTCCCTTGAGACAGCTAGATTTCCTGTCTTGTTCTTATATTAAGCAGAATAAAATATACACTATTAAATTCTAATGTATACTGCAAATGTCTAAAACAAAAATTAAAAATGCATGACTGCTGCATTCTCCAGAAGACTTGGAAATAAAGTGTTGTAATAATGAAATATTAATATTTAAAGTGGTAAACCACAAACTTAGAACACTATATATTGTACTAGAGATTAGTCACTTTCAATTACCATTCCTTTTTTTTTACACTAACTATGCAGTCAGCTGAAAGGGACACTCCAGGATTTTATTTTTACTCTAATACCATTTCAGAAGCTAAAAGAAAAATATATTTTAACCTATTTTGTCATTTATCTATTACAAATTCAGATTTTTTCTTATTGCTTTTGTTTAGAATAAGTGTAAAGTAGCTTGCCTGTTTCGTTATAACAGCTTTATGTAAATACACATACAGCAACTTCTTTAATCCAATATATTCTGCCAGAAGTCAACATCCTTGGCCCTGATTTGCAAACAGATACTCATGTCCTGACCCTTACTCCCGTGTAGAATCTCACTTGACGTCAAGGAGAGAAGTAAGTGTCAATGAGGGTGGCTTCCTATACGCAGGATTGTTACCTTTATTTGTACACCACTAGTAATCATTAGGGTTATCACAAATTTGTTTCCATGTATTCCATAAACCATCTCTACAAAGTTTGCTACAAACTGCCTTCCCTACCTTTTGCAACAGGACTATGCTCCAGAATTTAAGCTGTTCTAATCCACACTAGTGATCCACAGTAAAAGCTCTCCTGCTGACCAGTCACTGGTGAAAGATAGCAGTGCTGAAAGGATCAATATTACCTTACTTGAAGAAGCCTCTTTCAGGTTGGGGTGGGTATGATATCACTGTGAACAATGATGTCCTCTGCCCTACCAGCAGGAGCTCAGGTCAGAAGAGCAGGGAATGAGATTACACTGTTCGGGTACTTCCCTTTTGCCACCAAACAAGATTCAGGTTTCCTGTTTTGCTGATGTAGAGAGGGTAAATATAATTATTCCTTCACCAGTATTAGAAGTGATTATGAGAATTCTCTCCAGCAAAGTGATTTTATGTTCCAGCCTTCTCTCAACAATGGGATTCCATTTTCTTTCCTCCTTGCCCCCGCAATCAGTATTGAAGTGCTGGCAATGGCAAAGCCAACTGTTGCTTCCCCACCTCTAGCACTACCTAGAGCGTAACAATGACTGAAATTTAAAAAAACAGAGAGAGAAGAAAAGAAGTTCTAAAAGAAAAAAAGGAGGGAGGTGAGGTGAAGTGTAAAGAAAGGAGTCACTTCCTTCCAAAGCTCATCTTATGTTCTGAATGGGAAGAAAAGAAAGATCTCTCAGCACATAACAGCAGTGGTAAAATCACCTTGGATTGAGAAATGGCAGGTACATGAGAAGTTTACAACAGCCTGAGATAAAAATCTGCAGCCAGAATATTTTGCAGCTCGCAGTAATCTAAATGGACTAGAGACGTCACATGATCCTTTAGCAAGCTATTTCCCAGGAAACCCAGAGAAAGTAATACGGCACATTCTGATATTATCAATAAATCCAATATGAACAGATATGAAAACAAAGTAAAATAAGGCCCATAAGGGAAGAGTGGAACTACTGGCTAGAACATTAGCAAGAGAATGGAATGTGTGACAGTGTCAGAATATTACATATGGCAGAAGCTCGAAAGTTCAAGTGTAACAGGCAAAATATATCCATCGGGGGATATAAAATGATAAAGCCCATAGGACTAAGGAGGACAGGTAGGATTAGATACAAGACAATGATTAAGGTTCAGGAGAAGAGAGGCATTAGTGTAGATTATGGCCTGACTCAGGATAATGGTGATAAAATCATCATATTGGAAAAGGAAAATCTGGATAAAAAAATATCTGGAAGTGTCACCAATATGCACTCTGAAAAAATGTACAGAAAATCTCAAATGCAACCATTTTGGAGGTAATAGCCGGTTGTTATAACTGTCAGATATAAACTAGACAAAAGACAGATTCTCTTGAAATGTCTTGCCCAATAAAGATCCTAAATGTCACTCAAAATGATCAGACTATTTATCACAGAATTTGTAATAGAAACATGAAAGAAGGCACAGAATGATACAATAGAGACAAATGGAATGTTTGGTACATGTGTCATTTAATATCAATCAATGACTAGAGTCTATTAACACACTCACTGCTGGATGGATTGAACAAACTTAAAAAGATATTCACAACACTAGACAGCAGGTAGTAAATTCAACTGCAAGACACGAACCTTACAAACACCTAAACTCTCTTAACCCAAACCAGTATCATCTATAAGAAACAAGACTTCATTCATTTTCTACTTCTGTAAAGCCACTGGCATTTTTTGTTTCACTGCACCAGCCTGTTATGTGATGGAAACAAGGCAGAGTATCACCATTATACTGAAAATATTTTACTCCATGTCTCCTCACTAACTCATTTGCTTGCTTCATTTACAAATTCAACAGCAGCAGGGAGAGAATATTGCCCTATGACACCCAACAGAAGAGAGCCCTTGGAAGTGGAAAAGCAGTTGCTCAAGACCACAGTCTGGGACATCCCAGCTAGCACTGAACTGAACCACTCTAGAGGAATTACATGCATTCCTGCTGGCGGTTTCATACCTCCCAGCAGAACCGCATGGTCAACAGCATCAAAGGCAGCTAAAAGTTGTAATTAGAAAAAGCACAGGTACTTTATCCTCACCAATACTAGGGAAGGATAATCCCAAAAGCAATGATTGCAGTTCCATCCACAAATCCAGAAGAGTAGGAACTTTTAGCATGGTCCGCATGAATAGTGTGTGCATGGCATGCTAGTGCATTGTAGATTTTCACCCCAGCTTCCCATGCACTAACTATTCAATTAGACAAGCCAACTGGATTTACAATCCTAAGCGCCTATAAGTCAACAACAAAACAGAATTGTCAGACACATATATGAACATAACTTGTTGGGGAAGAGTCAATATGGTTTTCGTAAAGGGAAATCATGCCTCACTAATCTATTAGAATTCTTTGAGCTGGTTGACAAGCATGTGGTCAAGGGGGATCCAGTGGACATAATGTACTTAGAGTTTCAGAAACCCTTTGACAAGGTCCCTCACCGAAGATTCTTAAGCAAAGTAAGCAGTCATGGGATAAGCGTGAAGGTCCTCTCACAGATCAGTAACTGATTAAAAGATAGGAAACAAAGGGTAGGAATAAATGGTCAGTTTTCAGAATGGAGAGAGGTAAATAGTGGTGTTCCCCAGGGGTCTGTTCTGAGACCAGTCCTATTCAACATATTCATAAATGATCTGGAAAAAGGGGTAAACAGTGATGTGGCAAAATTTGCAGGTGGTACAAAAAAAGTCCGAAGCACACTGTGAACAGCTACAAAAGGATCTCACAAAACTGGGCGACTGGGCAACAAAATGATGGGGTCTAAATTAGCTGTTACCACTCAAGAGAGAGATCTTGGAGTCATTGTGGATAATTCTCTGAAAACATCCATTCAATGTGCAGTGGCAGTCAAAAAAGATAACAGAATGTTGGGAATCATTGAGAAAGGATAGATAATAAAACAGAAAATATCATATTGGCTCTACATAAATCCATGGTATGCCACATCTTGAATACTGTGTGCAGATGTGGTTGCCCCATCTCAAAAAAGATATATTGGAATTGGAAAAGGTTCAGAAAAGGGTACAAAAATGATTAGCGGTATGGTACAGTTTCCATATGAGGTGAGATTAATAAGATTGGGACTTTTCAGCTTGGAAAAGAGATGACTAAGGGGGGATATGATAGAGGTCTATAAAATCATGAGTGGTGTGGAGAAAGTAAATAAGGAAGTGTTATTTACTCATAACACAAGAACTAGGGGTTATCAACAGAAATTAATAGGCAGCAGGTTTAAAACAAACAAAAGGAAGTATTTCTTCACACAACGCACAGTCAACCTGGGGAACTCTTTGCCAGAGGATGTTGTGAAGGCAAAGGTTATAACAGGGTTCAAAAGAGAATTAGATAATTTCATGGAGGTCCATCAATGGCTATTTGACAGGATGGGCAGGGATAGTGTCCCTATCCTCTGTTTGCCAGAAGTTGGGAATGGGTGACAGGAGTTGGATCACTTGATGATTACCTGTTCTGTTCATTCCCTCTGGGCACCTGGCACTGGCCACTGTCGGAAGACAGGATATCGGGATAGATGGACCTTTGGCCTGACCCAGTATGGACATTCTTATGTTCTTTAGTTCCATTGAACTTGATAGTGCAGTGTTAAGCCCTATATCACTTTTGAAAATGAGACTTACATTATTTTGAAAATTTTACCCTGGCTCTGAAAAACACCCAAAGGCTACAACTTGCCACAACTTCTCAATGAGCTTTCCACAAAAATGGGAAATATGATGATGTTTGATAACTAGTGAAACTGTCAGCACTGAATCATGGGTTTTCTTCCTTAAAATATCACTTTATAAAAATCAGGCTTTGATCTGAAGTGAGTAATTATGAGTATTAAGTATTTTAATGGTAGATGAGAATTGGTCATTGTTGACACTAGTGAACAAGTTATGTGATTTACTTGTTAATATTGTTTCATGTGCAGAGATTACAAGGTCAGTCCTTTCATATATTAAATAAATGTAGGTTAAGGAAAATCGGGGACCAGGCAAGATACTGTATTTCTTTAATGGACTTCCTATATATAGGAAGCAATCTAGTTTTCAGACATACATATTTTCAAGAAGTTTAAGGATGTTAGGTGCCAAAATTCCACTGAAATTCAGATACTTAACTCCATTATACTACTTTGAAAATTCCAGCTTTATTCTTTAAATGTCAGTTCTTCCAGAACTAGGTATCTTTTGTACTTGATTTGTTCCTGGCTTATGTCTTAAACTGTGTCTTCAATCTTGAGTGAAATGTACAGTGATATTACAGCACTTCCTAAACTTACTGGCATTGAAAACAATATTGAATTTTGTTTTACACCCCCATGCTATTTCTGGGTCATATTAGCACTGCCAGCACAAAACCGAAATCATATATTTTGTCAAGAGAGAGGTCAATGTGCTTTCTATGGACAGATATGTATAAGACAGAACTGTTTAGATACAATCCTCTATGTCAAAATTATAACTAGTTCAAATTTTTCCAAATCAAACTTTTTTCAATTTAAAACGTTAAATGCATTCACATATTGACTTCATTAAAATATCAATTATCTAAAGCCAAAATATGTTTGAGAACATTTATAAAAACTTCAAACCAGATCCTTAGCTGGCATAAATGAACATAGCCTTTTATTCTTCATTTTTTTTGTTGCTTAGCAACTCAGGGATGAGAGCATTTAAAAAATAGGTCCCAGCTTTTTCATGAGAGATCTTTCAGATTTGATACTGTGTATGATTTTTAAAATGATATTCATAGTTACTCTGTCTTACAAGTCTAGGGGTGAAGTCCTGGTCTCCTTGAAGTCAGTGGGGGCTTTTCCATTGACTTAAGTGAAGCCAGGATTTCACCATATACATTTTTGTGTATTCGGTTTTTAACCTTAGTATGGACTAGGGTTTAGTACTATTTCTCCTCTCTCTGTTCTACTTTCCTTCCTCTCTAAAGGTGACGAACATACATTGTACAGGGGCCAAATACATCTCCCCAGAACCGAAAATGATATTTCAGTATCTACTGCTGAGAAATGACCAATGACATATTCATAGCATGCAATGTAAAACGGATGCATTAATCAAATTAGACTCACTACTTTTGTAACCACATGTTTTATACTGAACACAATTCGAACCAGGGTAGGTTGGCAGTGCATTTCTATCATAATCATAAAAGCCTATGAGAGCTATATCAGCTATTCTGGGACTATGAAGGTACAGCAGTATGCAAACACAGAAAGGATAATAAAAAGCCAGACCATTTTCCATATTAAAAGTTGTGTAGTCCATTAACAATTTAGATAAATATCTACAAGAATCAATTTAGACTGATTTGGATAATACATTCTGTAGCTACATTAGAGTCATTATAATCACATTTGGTTACTGATGTTCTAATTATGTATATTTAGACAGCACGGTGTGGTTTGACTCTGAAGTAACTGTTTCTTGCTTCTCATTATAGAGAATGGGAAAGACAAAATACTATAGCAATTTGTTTTCCCTAATGAAAGGCATGTGCTGTAATGTATACAAATTGTAATTCAAAACCAGAACTGAAAATAGGCTGAGAAATACTTCATTTGCTGCTTGATTAAAATACTGACATAAGTCTTGAACTGCTAAGAATTATAAAGAGCTTCTCAATGCATAATTTCTAATCTAATTACTTGAGGAACTCATAGAAATACAGGCTAAGCATTAGCACCTTTGCCATGAAGTCATTACAGTAACAAAGAAAATGGATGATTAAGTTAAATAATACAAGTGATTAAATTACAGCTTTCCCAGGAGAATCTGTTATTATGTAAAATTTTATACAAACACATCAAAAAATGCCTCATGAATTCTAAAATAATTTCATGCCTATCTCAGAAAGTAACCATTATGACACAGAACTTAATATAAAAGGAAAAGTATTTGTCAACATATAAGACTCACATTTTAACAATATAGGCAAGATTTTTAAAAGTGCCTAACATGAGAAGTTTAAAGAAAAGGAGTACTTGTGGCACCTTAGAGACTAACAAATTTATTTGAGCATAAGCTTCCGTGAACTACAGCTCACTTCATCGGACGATACAGACTAACACGGCTGCTACTCTGAAAAATGAGAAGTTTAAAGAAGTCTTGTTTTCAGAGAGCTATTTGCTCAGCAATTCCAAAAAATTATGTTAATTTAAGTTGGACACTCAAAAACACTTTAGAAAATCTTGGCCAATAATTCTAAAACCCTCATACCCTTTAATTCATCTTGTTTATTCTTAATGTTATGGTCTTAAACCTGTACCAATGGTTCCCTCACAATACTTCTTGAGGTTGTCGATATAATATGCATGTATTTGTATTTTACTTTAAATAAAATAATTTGTTACTTTTTTTACATTTCACAAATTAGGTATTTGGGTTGAATTATGGTCAACTTTAGAAAATGTTTTGTTTAGATACCTTATACAGACTAACATGGCTGCTACTCTGAAACCTTATTTTTTTCTTAAAATTATGGGATCCTTGCTGCCATGTCATAGCTGCATGATAAAGCTTTACTAGATTGAAGTGGCAAAAAGAAAGAAAGTGGGGTTTCTTACCGTAGTTGAAGTTCAGATTCTTGGGGTGATGGGGTTTTTAGTTTGGGGAGGTCAGGGAAAATGAAGCAATAAAGAGAAGGGCAAAATTCCCTCTCCCATCAAAACAAGAGGGTAGAGGGAGGAGGTGAGGTTTAAGATAACTGAAGAGAAGGAGTGAGCATGACAGGATTACAAAGAAAGGCAGGAATTTTATTCATTACAGTCAACATTCTTTATATGCATGATATATAATGTGTGTTGGGATAATAAGCCTATCCAGTTATTAAAAATTGATCTCCTGTGCCATCATTCCACTTTTCACAACATCAACCCATCACCAACACTGTGGGCAAATCTCAAGTCAGGTAATCCCTCTCTGGGAAGATGTTCCAAGAGAAGTGGTTACTGAGACGCATTGCAGGATCTTTCCTGTTAAATGCAAGTACAGTTGGGACAGGAGGCACTACAGTTACAAAGGCAGTCAACCTATACCAAATTATTTTTACCTCTCACAGTCCCAGGGATCCTTGCGTTCTTTGTCTCTAACTTGTCTGTTACAGCAGAGAAGCAAGGCCTTACCCACATACTGCACAGAACCAAATTAGTTAAATGAGTAACTCCCTCAGTTACACCACGGGCTACATAGACTTAACTAGCCCAGTTTTTCCTATCAGCTTAATTAGACTATTTTTTAAAAAGTGTGTGTAAACTAACTGTTGGAGTGAGGATGGGAGCATTTCATTTCCTTGGTGGAAAGAGGAAGAGAAGGAAACTCTACATAAGCAGTCACATAGGGGATGATGTGTCCCTCTATGTTTTCATCACACTTTTTTTTTTGTTCACTTAATGAAGAAGTTTAACTTTCTAAAGTCATCATGTTGCAAAAAAGCTACTTTTTTGTAATGTTTCTTGTCTGCCATTTCTTGTTATGAACTTACACTTTACCAGCAACTCTTTTGGGTACACGGATTGAAGTTGAGAGAGTAGAGAGAGAGTAGAATTTGGCCCACTGAACTTATACATGTTTACTTAATAGCTTCAGATTAGCTATTAAGACCCATTTGAGCTCATTTATGCCATAAAAATAGCATATGCATCAAAACCTTTGTTTTTACTTGCTAAAAAAAATCACTTTTTTATGATAATGATGCTCAGTTTAAGACTATGAGGGTAAGAGCACAGCAAGGACATCAGAGTGTAAAAATCAGAGTACCCTTAGATAGAATTAAAAAGTGAATGTAAATTAAATGAACTAGCTGAGGGAGGTATACTATGCCCTTGAGTGATCCTTTGGAAGTGTCCCAAGTGATTGTATAATTTATAGTCTGAAATGCCCATTTTACAAATAATGTCTTTTCCCCCTTAAAACACCAGTAACTTAGCCTAGTGATAGTTCAGATTTTAGATTCAAACTAAGAACTTCTGCACTGAACTACTGAGAGCTCGTTTGGAGCACAAGGCAACAGACATTTATTCAGTGGGCCAGTCCCCTGAATGAGCTGCGAGGCCACTGCTTAGACAGTTCTAGATTCAAACCTAAGTACATTAGGCAGTGCTCAGCTTGCTCTCTCTGGTATGCTGTTAGAATAACGAGAACATGATGACCAAAGCACATTTAGACAATGCTCCATTCACTCCACAGTTCAGCATCCATTTAGTTATGGGACCAAAGTCATTGTCCCATCTCACCTCACTAGGGAGGGGGAACAAAACTCACAATGCTTTCCCCCAGTGTTAAGAACTTCAAGCATTCAGAAATCATGAACTATGCCTCAAAAATTCATGAGTGGCTTTAAAGCCATGACATTTCTTTTTAAATAATAATGTCAAGTTCATTTTATCTGTCATCTGAGCCTTCGGGGTGCACTTGAGTCAGATTTAAAAGCTTTTCACTGCAGCCAAAATGAATAGAAACTTTCATTTAAAGAAAGCTGCTATTTTCACATAATCACAGGAGCTCAAGGTTTGGGGCTTTAAGAAACAAAACAAAAAAAAACTAAATATCAAGAGACTCATAACATTGCATGAGTTGGCAACACTATGTCCTCTCTTGCATGAGCCTTCAAGAAATGGGGGAAGAAAATGTTCCTGGTTTTTCTCCTCCTCTTTATTTTAGCAGTTTTCTCAATCCCGCAGGCTAGTCTCAAACGATTAGGGAAACAGGAGAAATACCAGTTGTGAGTTTAAAGATGGCTCCCTGAGACTATTTAGAAAATCCCAGAATTGTATAAGCAGCTCAGTGAGATAGAAGCTGAAATAGAACTGGTTTACAAAATTTATTTGGACTTTGAGAAGTCCTTTGATACAAGAAGCTGTGGCAAAGCCAGTAAATGTTTCCTAGTCCAGTGCCTCAACCATAAATGTACTTCTCCTTTACCAGTATCCATATATTTATTTATTTCTGATAGGTGAACACTGAATTAAATATCATGAATTACTTCTAATGTCTGATTAAAGACAATGATTAATTCTATGCCCATATTCAGTGAACAGTCATTCATGACTGGATACTATTTCTTTATCAAAACCAGAATCAAAGTAATGAATGACTATTTTAATTTACTCCTCTTCTATTCTTCCACTCCATTTTCTTATTAAAGATGTCAACTACTATTCCAACACCTGTCAGACAAATAGCCGGCTCTTGGGAAGGGGTATGTAAATCACCATGTATTTCAGGCTGGCAAAGCACAAGCAAGATAAAAAGTTGTAAAAAGGCTTCAGTGCTCCAAAACTGATACTTCAGCAAATGTGATATACAAGTTAAAATTAAATATTTAAGAGTCTGTAATCCTAAATTGTCTTTCTTGCAAAAAAAAAAAAAAAAGTGCTCCTTTCATATGATTTGACACATACATTCCTTATTGAATTCATTACTTTTAAAAGGTTAACATTTGGTGAATTGGAAGAGACACCCCACATGATGAGGATGAAGACACCACTTCCATTCTAGCTCTGCATTTAACCAGGAAGTGGTTAAAGGCTTCCTACATTCCAGAGGTCTGCAAAAGCCTGTGAACAGGTAACTTTCCCATCTTGGTCCTCACACAGTACATAGACTGGATGGTGTCAGTGCTTAATTTGTGCCAGGGCTGAGCCTGTCATGAAAGTTAAAAAAAATGTTTACGCCCTGGCACCTCTTTCATTACAAATTAAGAAATGGATGTTGTCCTAACTTAAACAGCAACAAACACTGCTTAATTTCAAAAACCACAACTCCCTCTACAGCATGTCTGTTCCTAGGATTCCTCCCCGCAGGAGTCTCCTGTCCCTGCCCCTAATGGTTCTCTTCCCTCAAAAAGGGACACAGACACGGACACAGTTCGGGACTAGACACAAAAAGATCCGCCTACTCTTCTAGTTAGGGTTGAGTCAATAGACTAGTTCTGCATTCTTACGCAGGATCCTAAAACTTGCCAAAGTCTCAAGGACTTTCATGTTTCCCAGGCAGTGGCTTCTTCTGTCTGTATGGACAACCAATCTCAGACTTAGTGAAAAAGCTGCAGTAGTGTTGTTGATATGCATGTATGGTAGATATAGTAGATAAAGCTGAGCTAGCCAACTTTTTTTTGCAATAATTGTTTTCTCTTAATAGATTATCCATATATATCAGAGAGAAGAATATGTCTTAGAAAATGTATTGTCTGTATAATTTTTTTATATTTATGTGACTTTCACTTTATTTGCAGAGAATTAGCAGAAATGGAAAGCACTGCTGATGGCTGGATACTTTGCTTATTCTTAAAATAATCCTAGTAATGCTACAATGTTATATTGGATTAAACTTTGTGTCCATGACTGCATTTCAAATAATGCAAGTGAGTTGAAAGTAAAGTACAGGAACTATTTAAAAGAAAAAGCCTGGAATTTCTTTCAGACCCTCAATTATTCTTTTGACAGTTCTATGATAGGTGCAGATACTGCAGTCTCTCTGCTTTCCTAATGCCTGACGAAGGTGGAGAAATGGATGAGAACACACTCTTATAGGTGCAATCAGAAAAAAACAGAAGTGATACTGTGCTTGTAGGGAAAACATCTAAAAGAACAGGCATGGGCTGTCTCTTGGAGGTGTGTGTCTGAACTTTTCTCAATTCATTTTGCAGTCTCTGGATCACCGTAGTTTACTTGATGCTTCTTGAATTTCAGGTGTCACATTATGTCTCCTCTCATCAATGGTTAGGCTGCAGACTATGAGAACTCCTTTCTGATGCTGATCTTGTCCCTACTCTCTGTGCTTTTGTAGCCTCAAAATATATTAGCTGAATCCTTCCCACACTAGTGGCTTAGGGCACAAACAAGAGTCCACCATCCCTGACTATCCTGGGCCACTGTTTACATGTTCTTAATGTTGTTAGGTCCTATAAGTTTTCATTCTGCAAGTGCTGTTCAGCAAAGGGATTCTTTCAGTCAGC
The DNA here is from genome assembly GCF_965152235.1 of Eretmochelys imbricata. Classification (NCBI taxonomy): domain Eukaryota; kingdom Metazoa; phylum Chordata; order Testudines; family Cheloniidae; genus Eretmochelys; species Eretmochelys imbricata. The sequence continues at coordinate 40,082,110 of NC_135575.1, read as the reverse complement.
CTCTATTACATGTTCCACCAGCTGCCCAATGGTATGAAATGGCATGACAGATGCTCTGGCTTCCTTCTTAACACGCCCCAAATATTTCATTTTCTTTTCTAAATAACTTTTGAGGTAAGGGAGTGTTGAACTCACCAACAAATCTCCTCATTTGTTATAAATTAATTCAATTTAATACAATTTTCCAAGGCATTTGCTTCCGATGGTATTTAGACATCTGCCTTTACCTTTGGTGGATTTCCAGCTTTTGCATCCCAACATTAAGTTGGATCATAAACTTTATAGATTTCAAGAAAGCATTTGGCAGCCTGCATCATGATTCGCTCTGGTACATCTTGAATTGTTACGGTGACACATTGTGGGGATCACCCAGACCAATAAGAGGTTCTGTCACCAACTGCTCTGTAATCTTGGGTGCCTTTATGTTGTACAGCTATGGTTCAGACCACCAACACCAAAAGCCTGCCCACAAGCACAAGGTCTCACCCTGGCTTCCATCAGCCTAATTACTCTTTGCAGGGCAACACCAACAGCTCTTCAAGTCCAGAGTATCCCCAAATCCACCTCCTGAGTTCTTAATTATCAAACATTCAGACTTTCCCTTCTGGTTTGACACCTTTGAAGGCATGAAGCCAGCATCCCAGCATGCCAGCTTACTTAGGCATACACACTCCACACAGTCTTCACAACAGAGACCTGCATGGATAAAAATCAACAAGAGGTTTAATTGAATCTGTGGCTTTTCTAAGATGAAACAATAAGGGAGAGCAAACACGTACAAGTTACACAGAAAATAAATGTAAAGATGCAGCCTCAGGCTTTACACTTCCAGATTGGATAAAATCCCTTTTCTAATACCTATTGCCTTTGATCAGCTTCCCCGCATAACCCCAGCCATAGGGAAAATCCAGCATTTCAGGGACAGCACCCACCAAGTAACTGTCCCTCAATTTCTGGATTTAAAAAACCCCACAACTCTCAGACACAAGCCTGTTTTCAAAAGGCTTTCTCCCACCCCGTGCTTCTCTTTCTCTCCTTTCAGTACATGGTGATTCATCTTTATTCTGAATGTGGGAATCCCCTCTCAGCTTAAGAAATGGGATGTCTCAATGTCTTTCCATTAACTCTAATGGTCCACCACTGTCTTTTTCTAACTGGACAACAGGTCATTACTGGGAGCCAGTTTCATGTATACATCTGTCTAGGGAGGTGCCCATCTCTGCTGTGAGGTGTAGATGAAATTGCAGTACAGCTTATGAGCACACAATTTTCTATATACCTAAATTCATAGATTCATAGCCATGGTCTGTATACATATTTCATAATGACCCTCAAGTTCTGAACATTACAAGCTTTCATAAAAGACTTTGCCCCATACCCTTTTATAATACAATAATAGGGTATACACTTACAGTCAGTTGGTTGAACTGCTCATTTTGGGGGGTTTAGACTTCCGTTCTCTCCTTGGGGGATCTGGACCCTGATTGTCACATATGGTATGCCAATAAAAATAAATTAGCATCATCAGGGCTTTATAATGAGGTGTGTGAATGGGTCGATATAGACACTAGGGACAAACAAGGATGCATTCGCTCATCTCTGTTGCTTGTTATTGCCATTGACTTAATTATGAGAAAAAAGTGCAGACAGACACAACACGGTAAGTGTCTGTCTCAACAACAGTACACCAGAAGATCTTGATTTTGCTGATGATATAGCTCTTTTCAGTGACAACTCAACAAACGTGGAAAGAAAGATGAAGACTGTCCACTATTCAATGAGAAACAGGATGAATAATCAGTTATGAAAAAACTAGTCACAAACAGATCTAATGAGAGCCCTAGCAACTCCTAATTCAAGCATTACTTTCAAAAGCAAAGGAATACAAGTGGTGAGCCAATTTGCATACCTTGGTAGCAATATGCAAATAATGGGGATGTCTGGCAGGAAATGTGTCACAATTTGTCCAAATGGCAGCTTCGTTCATCAGCTTAAACAAGACTGGTCATCAAAAATCCAGAATTAAAAAAAAATTACAGATGTTCAAATCTACTGTAGAAATAATAGAGCTATATCTTAAGTAACTGAAATGTAGAAAGAGTTCAGGGATGACTGTTAAGGATTTCACCTTTTTCTTTTACATAGATTATTTTGCCTGTGTTTAAGATTTGGGAAATATACCAGTTGTATTCAAAGATTCAGCAGATTAATTATTAAACAAATTAGTTAAAGCAAAATATATTACTAGGTAGGTGAATTTATAATTCTGGCTTAATTTACGAGAGTGGACTACAATAGTCAAATTGATATTACAACTGAAATACAATCAATAAGCCCATTGTATAATTTATCTGGCTCACCAATTACTAAAATTTGTAATTAAATCATACTGAGCAAGTTTGGGAAAACAATCCTTAAAGTTTTACAGAAAGGTGGATGGGAGAATCCCCTTTTCTTTAACTAAATTAAAGTACCTCAAAGTCTGCTGAAAACAGCAGCTGTTACTTCATCTTGAATTTAAGAATGTATAGATCTCACAATGAGTTCCTGGTAGCTGTCCTTTTGGCAACCTTTCCCCCATTTAGCTTTGCTCTTCACAAAGATTATATTAAGCTTCATTTGTCCAGTATATTTCCCTACCCACATTACACAATGCCTATATCCAGACTTATAGCAGCTTTACAATGACACTGGTTTAATCCAGGGATACTTCTCAGTGTTTCAATAGCAGATTAACATATGTAAGAACTTAAAAATGTCCATACTGGGTCAGACCTGGTGTCAGATTCTCCAGAGGGAATGAACAAAATAGGGCAATATATGGAATGATCCATCCCATCATCCAGTCCCAGCTTCTGGTGCTCAGAGGCTTAAGGACCCCGACTCCCTCCTGACAACAAAAATTACTACACAACCCTGAAAAGGGGGACTGAAGCCTGAGCCCAAGCCCAAGCCTGAAGCCAAAGCCTGAGGCTTCAGCCCCAGATAGGGGAGCTGTAACCTGAGCCCTTCCACCCCGGGCTGAAGCTGAAGACTGAGCCCCACCACCCAGCACTGAAGCCTTCGGGGTGCGGGGACTCAGGCTTCAGCTTCAGTCCTGGGCCTGAGCAAGTCCAATGCCAGCCCTGATGACCCCATTCAAACAGGGTCATGACCCACTTTGGGGTCCCGACCCACCGTTTGAGAACTACAGATATACTACCTATGTTCCTTATAGTAATATACCATATGCTACTGGTTCCACACGACTGAGGATCCTGCAGTGTTTGGAAGAATCTGCTGGGAGAACACAGAAGTGGCTCTTTGATGGGAAACAACATTTAGAGGGCTCTTTGCTGAAGCCACAGCGTACAGCAGCAGAATGAATGAACTCAGGTGAGGCTACTCTTATCCAGCGGCTAAATAAAGAGGGAGGATGAGGGGCAAGTGATTTGGTAAAGGGTCATTTATCTATTGGACTTCACAGTGGCAGTGGGAAACCAATTTACTGGACGACTGCCAAAGTTCTTGTGGGGAGTATCTTAGTCATCATTCATTTAGATATATTGTGGCTGGGTTTTCTTAAGCTGATGCTGTGTTCCCTTTTCTTAGTCAAGTTTTTCTGATTTTACCTACAGACTCAATTCTTGCAAGTGGGGAAACATTACTTACTTAGGCTGCCCAGAGAAGTTATTTAATGATAGCGCTAGTAGGAAAAACTTGTAGTAAATATTTTTTTCATCACCATCACCTTTTGCCAAGTCATTGAAATCAAAATGTTTAATTTCAATAAAATTCTGCAAGAAACCAGCAAGTTTTGTGACCAAACCCAGACCTCTTCACTTGTTTCACTCTGGCCCAAGCCTGTTGAATAGGCTAGGGTGAGATTAAATTTTCCATAGAGGTCTGGAGAGGTGTAACACATGCACATTCTGTTATTTATAAACGGAATTTGAGTTTGTATTTGCCTTTCAGGAGTTAGAAAATGCTCACTTAGGAGTAGAAGTCCCGTAGAGAATGATTATTTTGTGCCCAGCCTCTGGCTGCTGAGGTAGCATAGAACATCATATTTTTCTAGAAGTATAACTGACCCACTGTCAGCTAAGCTGTTTCACTGTATTTTTCAGCACCACAGAAATTGTTCCTTCTCCGGTATATTCTTAGACATACCAATCTTCAAATGAAATCATTCTCTGTCATTGCTAAGACCTATAAAGGAATATTCTTCACATTAAAAGATTTAATTGAAAATATTAATGTTTGGAAATCTAGCCTGTTAATACAGGATACATTCTGCCAATATTTTGTCACTGCAGTATCAACAAGAGAAGAAAGCATTAATTTAAATCAAATGAAAAAATAATAGCAAGTATGGGTTATGGAGTAAGTGCAATAGTAGTTAATTTTGGAAATCTGCTTCCTGAATAAGGCTTAAAAATCATCCTTGGAATGGAGGGATGAGAAAAACAGAAATATATTTATGATAAAATAATCATCAGTCATGCTATCTGATTTTAGTTTTAGACTCATCAAGTCTTGGCAGATACCATGGATTTTCCTCTTATTTATAAGGAGACTGTGCTATTTTAGAAGTTTAGTTTTAACAATAAGTCATGTTCAAAATAGCTTATTGTCAAGTAGTGCTGCATAACAGGGATTTGTAGCATCCAAGCTATCATAGTAATATTGAAGGGAGATGTAACCTAACAGAGATGGTTAGAGTAACGGCACAGGGGATGGCAGGCTCAGTAATTTGAGATCAAGAAGGTGGCGTTACAATATTTGACTGTGACTAGTGCAGTATAATTCTAGGTTACAGAAGACTGACTTTCAGAGATGCTTAGCAACCGCAGGTCCCATTAAACACAGTTGACAAACACATTGATTAACCAATTGGATACAATGCAACCTGCAAGCGCTCAGCACTTCATAATCAAGCCGTATTCTTTATTCAGGCACCTACGGTTTTTGACATGCATCATCTCTGATGAATTCCTTTTTCATATGATGTTTCCAGCTCCTTCTATCATATTGAATTTAGACATTTTTTATCAACTGTAATTGAGTAAATACCGTTATTGTTGTAAGTACAGGTTCAGTGACCAAGCACCGAAATAGATCATGAAGTCTCTTCAACCGTCACAGACTTTAAAATTTCTTGTATGTTATGTGAAGGCTGACATTATTGTATGTTACAAGAGACGTATTGCTCCTTGCCAAAACAGTATGCAATTGAATGACTATTTAAAGTTTTTTCACAAACTTTTGTTATGTCACATTGTCTTTTGTTTGGTCCAGTGCCTCCTATACCATAAAAAGAAAAGGAGTACTTGTGGCACCTTAGAGACTAACAAATTTATTTGAGCATAAGCTTTAGTGCTCAAATAAATTTGTTAGTCCCTAAGGTGCCACAAGTACTCCTTTTCTTTTTGCGAATACAGACTAACACAGTTGCTACTCTGAATCCTATACCATAGTTCTTTTAAAAATTGCTTGGTTGTTTTGTTGGAATATAACTAGGTTTATCCATGATTTAAAGATTTAACCTGTGACCCCATACCAAGAAATCAAGAATGTAACATTTACATATTCATCCACTTTCATATTTCCATTTATTTAAACTCAGATACTACTGTCAATCAGTATGTAGATGGGCTTATTTCAAAAGCAAATAAATAAAATATGGCATGCACATTTAACAGAATAGCTAATGTGAACTGAAGGCTGTCAGGAAAACATAGGTTGAAAATTTCCCAAGTTATTCGACATATTTATACATATTGTAGCCTCAAGATTTATGTTTGCTCTCAAAAATTCTAGTCTTTTTCATTCTTATTTACCTTGAAATCTATATGCAAACCAGTTGGTCACAGAATATAGTTATCTCCTTTACAAGGACATTCTGTTCAGATTCCTAGCAACAGAAGATTTATATTGAAGGCTTCCAGCAGATGGTATCAGTAAAAGAAATAATTTTAATTTAACTAAACATAAAAAAATATAAATATCTTTTAATCATAAATGTGCTGTTCCAGTGTTCACATTCCAAATACCCACCAGGATTAAGAGCATTACAAGTAAAACACTTTTCCCAAACAAATTAGTACTTTTAAGAGTTTGGAAAAAGAAAGAACACCAGATGTTCCCAAAGAATAGGGTATAAATTTAAGAATCAGCAAGGATGATAAATATGAATCACGAAACAAAACATTAAGCAACATGAAGAGCATCTGTTGAGTTATAAATCTAGACTTTGCACAGTTCTGTTTTCAAAGTAAAATTAATAGAAAAGTGGGCGAACCTGATGCACATTTTGTCAAGATCAGATAAATAATATTGGTAATCTATTTTTCATCTGTTAATATGAAGCATTACATGTTACTGAAAGATAATTTCTTCATTTACTAAACAGAGCAATCTCAGGTTTTAGCTAAATAAATTGCCGGTTTTGTTGATATGTGTAATCCAGATGGAAAAATGTAAATTGCTAGCTTTATATTTAGTAAGGAAATCCTTTAGAAAATTTAAGCTTAAGCATCACACTTCAGTATCAAAAGTATAGTACAATGGGAACAATTGCTGTAGTTAAGATTACATAGCATTTTCCTTCCTAAATCCCCCTTTCTTCAGTCATTAACAACATTTGAAATGTTCCGTTTTCAGGCTAACATTTTCCAGTATCGGTCTGATGGAATATAAATATATGCTGACAAACTGAACAAAAAATTGCTGAGCAATTTGCATGTGAGAAATGGGGGAGGAGAGAAAGAAGAAACCACTTTTCTCACAATATAAAACAACTGATTTTTTTCTGAACAATTTTACAGCTAGAACAGAAAGTTGAAGTTTGGCATGGAAATTACTCCTCACTGAGGACTATTTGCCTTTGAACATTCTTTTGAACTTTTGATTTGATTGGGCAGGATTAGGATCATCTGAAAATTGCATACCAAATGTGCACAGTATATTTTCCTCAGAGATTTTCCACTAACTTTTTAAAGCATGCAGCTAAAGAAAGTTACACATGCTATGTAGTGTGGAGACTGTACCTCAGTCTCTGCAGATCTTGTAAAAGGAAAATGTGGGCTGATATATGGCATTTACTTCATCCACACAGAGCCCAAGTATTTGGGCTATAAGAGAGTGGAGTGTGGCATAGCTGAGGAAATTCAATTCCACCACCTCTCACCCGAAGGCCTTTGTGATAGAATTGTGACCACAGCTGCTCCATGCTGATTGCATGGGATACAGGGGCCAAAGGAGTCATACAAATAGATCTGAAGCCTATTCCCAGGTTCCTATTTCAGAACAAAGCCACATTGTGTATACCACGCCAATTGTGTTTGCATATGTAGGACAACTGGCAGTTTTGCCAGAAGGCCTGGTGGTCAGGGCCTGCTACTCCAGTCTCTCTTTTAGTTCAACATGTCCTCACGCCCTGAATGGGGTTCAGTTGGGTCAGCTTCCTTGACCCAGGTCCCCCATTCTACCAGGTCCTAGCCTATCCTCCTAAAAGAATGATAGCATGTGATGGTCTACACTTGGCCCATCTCCTGTTCACCTTCCATTGGGCCACTTCCTACCCCACCCAATGCCTCAGTTTGGCTGCTGTTTAGTTATAGTTCTTTGCTTCAAACCCCAGCATCTCAGTGCAGATGTGGGCAACTCTCTAAGGCGCCTGGATGTGGTTCTCCCTACCTCTTCAAAGACATCTAAAAGGGGTGTGTGTAATGACTCATAGCCAGACCTCCTCAGTAAAGGCTCCTTCTCCTTCTGTTGCAGAACAACATTCCTCCTGAAAATAGCTTCACCGGCCTGAGAGAGAGAGAGAGACAGAGAGACACACACACTCCATGATCCCCTTTCCCCCAAATAGCCATTCCTATTTTGTTAAGGGTAGATTAAATTGATTGTTCTCATTTATTTGAGTGGTTACATTGTGGCTCATTCTCCATCCCTGTTTTTCCCCTCCACTCTCAGCTCTTGCAAAACTCTTAGAGAGGCATAATGTGTCCACATATAATTTATTCTATTCTTGCCTGATTAACTGCAAATGAGCTCCATGTGGGCTGCACAGTGCAGTATACCTGAATCCTCCATGTTACTTTTTGCAACTCCTTTTTCACCCATTCACTTAACAGAACCAGTTGTGGCTCTCTTCTGCTGCTGCTGCTCCTGCTCCGGTGAGCTCTGGATATTTGGACATTTCTCTATACATTTACAATCCCCACTCTTACCTGTTGAGTTCACTTATCCTCCGGGGAAATCCTTCCATCATGCTTTTTAAGTGAATGATTAGAGCCTCTAAGCTAATTACACCAGTTCTGCTGCTTGCCCTTCACCTTCTCCCCTTTGGATGTTCATTCATTACCTCTAACTTTCCACCTTGCTATTAATTTTAACTAGATTAAGTAAGCATAATTTACTTATCCCTCAGACACTGGAGATCAGCAGTCATTTCAAATCATACAGTAGCTACACTACTTCAGAGGGTAAATCATTTTTATGAACTCATGTTAGATTTTTGGAAGATGTTTGCTACCCAACAAAAGCAATTTGCAATTATGACACAAGGGCAGCAGTCTCTATAGGTTCCAGATTAGACTGCAGGAGTGTTAAAGGACAGGGTTCATGTATTTTATGTTATGTACAATGAGAAATGCAGAGACATTTTTGCAACTTTTGTCCACAGCTTAGATGATCTAGCTAGTCCCTTGAGCTCACAAGTATTAAATTTCATTTGTCCTAAAAATGCATATGAAAGGTTTATATTCATTAATCTCAGACCACAGGAAAAAAAGGATTTTTGCTTTTAGATGAAATACTGCATTGCAGTTTCTCCTCATTCCAAAGGCACATTACCATTCCTCTCTTTCCCCCTTGATCCCCTCACTCCACCCCATCCCAGAGGTTTATTTCACTGTCATCTTTCCTTCAGACCATTTATCAACTGCTCTCTAGTCCCGACTTGGGATCACAATGGCACTGAAAAGTTCTAAGATGGTAACACATCTTTGTTGAATGCCTTGGAAGAAGGTGGTTCTTTTTCCATTCACAGTGATGCAGTTTGAGGAGTCATGATATAAAGACAGAACACTCTACAGAGCTTGTCAGGGAGGCCTGCAAGTTTTGAGATCGGCCAAAGCAATTCCCTGTCAGGGTCAAATGCAACCTTGATATCAACAAATGCAATGTGAATGGGTTGCTTCAATTATCATGCCTTCTCAACCACTTTGAAAATTTTCTCCATTTGTGGAATGGCTGGGAGTGAAGCCAGCTTGCTCTGGTCTTCTTACTCCTTAAGATATCAGCAGCTCAGGCCAATAAGATGGAAGCAAAAGACTTTCCCTAGGATGGGTAGAAGTGTTATGTTGCAATAGTTACAACAGTCTTGTCTGCTGCCTTTATGTTTCCAAACAGTAAAATAATGCCTTTTCACCAGTGCCTAAAGGTATGTGGCAGACCTCAGAGGTGGAGTATTTTTTACTTAAAATATGAAAAATGAAACAACTCTAGTTTCCTTGTATATGTGTGAGTGAAACTTCACTGGGAATCTCTGGACGATCAGAACATTAGAAAATCCAGCCACATACGACGCTGAATCAGAGCCTAAGTGTTCCCTGAAGCATGTGCCTAAGTGTTTTGCTGAATAGAAGACTTTGGCCCCAATTCTGCTGACTTATAATGAATACTCCCACCAAAGTCAAGTGGCCTGATTTTCAAAGGTGCTGACCAGTTGGCAGTTCCTACTTAAGTCACATACATACTGAAGGAGTAAAATCTTGGGACAAATAAATTTCATATTTTTTCATAACTTGGCATTCTGCCATATTTTTCTTTGGAAATTTCTGTAGTATCAAGATTAATTTCTAAACAGAAAGGAGGTGTTTTACCAAGAAGAACAGAGCAACAAAATATCAAATGGTAACTTTTGGAGATCTTAATAAATAAATAGAAAAAATATTGTATTGGAGATTAATATTGAGAAGGAGGGGTTCAACAACATCAAATCCTTCCTCCTGACTACTGCGTCCACCTAGCTGAATAATTAAATCAGGCTACATAGATCCCATTATTTCTTTTTGTAAATCATTTATATAGGAACGGTTTCTTTATCCAGCTGTTATCTCTGAGCAATAAATTTAATAGTGTGAGTGGTATTACCTGCAGTTACATTAAATTAATGGATTCAAGAGGCTGATAAATCCTAATGAGCTTAAATATACAGGGAAATTATTTAACCCAGAAATGTGTATTTAATATTAAAATATGCTGATTCCTGTTAGAAAATGAAGACAGCGCTGTCTGTGAACCAGAAAAATGATACATATATTCACTATAGAATGTTATATATTCAGAGGAAGGCTGATGAGGTATTGGCTGGGGTCTTCCTAGAGGGCTTAACCTGGGAGAACCACATCTGGGAGGATGCGCAAACTGTGGAGTATGGTAAGAGACTATTAAATCTTTCACAGTAGGATGAATGCACTTAGTGAAGGGCAGGGGTAATTTGTCAGAAAGTTCTCCCCCCAGTGCAAGTTTATAAGTGGTATATTTGGATTTTAAGATGCCTTTATGCCTTGCTCTGGAGATCACCCAGCACCAGCAATTATTCTTTCTCCTTTGATGACCACCCTTACAGTGGCCAAGAGGGTTGAGCAACACTGCCACACACTGGGGATATGGAAGCCCAACTGGGTTGAACATTTGGTTTCTTCAATCCCTGTGGTAGTAAGTATGGGGAAACAAGGCAGGATATGATCTGTTTCATAACTGCATATTTAAAAGTTCTTCAGGAACACCTAGAGCAAGGGACAGATGGTCCTTTTTAACAAATGTGTGTGTATAAGTCTGATCAAACAGAGTATTTGGCAGAAGATTACAGGCCCAGTTTCACCTTAAAATATACTTATGCAATTTCCAATGCATGTTGAAGGCACAATAGGGCCCTTTATGATACTATAGATTCAATCCTACACCCTCAGTAGTCAGTGGGAGTGCAATCAGACCCTTCAGTTTCTTTAGGCCTAGTCTTTTAGTGACAAGTTCCCACTGACTGCAAAAGTAAGGGTTGCAGGATTAGCCCATATATTGTCAGCAGGTTCCGGAGTCCTGCTTCAGTTCCCCATTTGTAAGATGGAGATAATCTTTCCTCTCTCTCACCCTTTGTTGGTTTGGTCTATTTAAACTGTATGTCCTTGTGGCACAAATTGTCCGTTATTAACTTACTAGGGCTCTGAACTCTATTGGGGTCTCTAGGTGATACCATGATATCACTAACATCAACAACAATTACTGTACACAGGCACAAATGGGACTTAAAGGTTCCTCAAAAAGGGAAATGAGGATGGGACTCCTCAGCTAATTTCTTTACGTTTCTAGTAAGAGAGGTAGTGACTAATGCTGAGCAAATGGCTGATTTTTCAATTTGGCCTATGATTCAAATCGTTTCAGTGGGAAAAAAAGCAAAACAAAACAAAAAAACCCATTTGGGCCAATTTGATAGGGACATTTCCAAAACGTCAATTCCAAATAAAATGTTGATTTTTTTTCAAATATATCAAAACGAAACACTGACATTTCCAAAATGTTCTGTTTTTTTTTTTCAGTCGAAGCTTGTACCCAAATTCAGTCATAGTTTTGGTGCCCTCTAAAATGCATTTTTTGTCTAATTTACTATTTGCAGAAAAAATTTCACCCAGCTCTGGTAATAAGCCATAATATTCAAGCTATATTACAGAGATAAAGATAAAAATAATGCCACAAGTGGCAAAGCATATATCAGCCTACATTTGGCCCACTGCTTATAGTGAGTTTTGGAAAATGGAAAATTGGAAAAAGAAATATTTGAAAGGTTTATTTCTTAGAAATTTTCATGATAAATTCACATGATAATTTAATACAGCCTGTGTACAAATCCGCAGTGAATAGGACACATTTTAAATGAGAAATAGTTCCCAGAAATAGACACATTAACAGCTGCTGTTCTTTTTTACCTTAAATTATCATTTGTCATTCTACCCAACAGTTTTGATTTCTCAGCATTGTGTGTGACAAAGCAACTTATTTTATTCTATTCTTAATCTTCAATAGTAAGGATTAAAATATAAATATCCTCTGTTGCTAGGAGACATAAACTTTTATATTTTCATTAAAATCGGAGAGGGGGAAAGTTTCAAGTTAAAACTCCACTTAATCCATTGAAATTTTACCCCCAGGATTTGTATTCATTTTAAAAATCATGTTGTATCATTCTTTCACTATCCTATTCAACATGCATTTCATAAACCTTCAGTACAATTTGTCATTCTGTGTTTTCAGAACACAGTACTTGAAGCATGTGGCTTTTTTTTTAAAAAAAAAAAGATTATTTTCCTTTTTTTATATTATGTAATTCTGGGTAAAGCTATAACTTCTTGGTTAAAGCATATCCTCATCTTAACTATTTTGCTCTACTAAGGTCACCTATCTAAATCCAACTATAAAGCTACTACTCCTTCCCTGTCAGAATTTGTCTCAAATTAATGCTGCATGCACCAAACTATATAATAGGTAATTATAGTGGCCCTAAAATAATTGAGTGCCAGGATGAAGTATTTTTGCATTAAGAGACTAGTTCATTTACTGTGTATTTTAAATGAGGGTCATATTTGTTGTTACATACAGCATGCAGATATGCTTATGCCTTGAAAGCTAATTTGTAGTTAGAAATCACAGTTCTGATTAGCATGCAAGGCCTAACTAAAAAACATCAGCCAAGACAAAAGTTCATTCTGCAACTATTCATCCAGAATTATCTGATGTCTGGGATTCACCCCCACCACCACACCTAATGGACATTATTCCATTTTATAGTTCGTTGCTTCTCAGTATTTTAACATAAACAAAAGAGTGCTAGTGTCTTAAAAGTCTTATTAGTTTAGGCACTGGTATCCTACATATGTACTTCTGGGGTTCAATCCTGATCCCATTTAAGTCAATGATAAGACTCCCATTAATTTTAATGAAACCAGATTTCACTCATGATATTTATACCCATATCAAATAGTGGGCCCATTCTTGTGGTTTGTGCATGCTCAGAGCTTTGATCCAAGAATATTTCTGTCAGGAGTCTGGTGCATGCAAAGGCTTCATGATTATACCTTAAATCCATCAGATTTAGAATTATTTTAGATGACAAAAAATTCAATTAACTAAGGCTTTTTAGTGATTACCAGTAAATAACTGATTAATGCTATCTTCAAGTGGCAGATTTAGTTGTCTGTATCCCAGATCGTTTAGGGATGGACGGAGCCATTGGAGCCAAGATCTCAGCAACAGATGACAAATAGTTACACTGCCCCAAGAGGAATCACAAAAAGAATTGTAACACAGAGACAAACAACTGTGGATTTAAAAAAAAAACTTTCTAAATAACCTGGCTTCTCGGAGGAGGCCAAACATAAATTTAAATTATCAAAGCAATATAAAATTATGTCTCAGTTATCTGCTGAAATAACACAACCACCTCAAACCTCTTCATCCTAGTATGTGGTGGTAATATCACCTTACATTTATACCTTCCATCTTGAATCGTCCCAAAGTTCTTTACAGAAATTATATTTATTATTAATTATTATTATTATTATTATTATTGCTGCTGCTTGTACAGTCCACCATCATCACTAAATAGGGAAAGAAATAAGGAAGTCATATCCACTTAAACTTTAGAGGGAGATTTAAATAAATGCAGGTATGCAGAATATAGTGACACAAATTGGAATGTGGCTAATGCATTTACTTGGGGTGGGGCAGGGCGTGGGGAGAGAAAAGGGAGAGAAAAATGTGAAATGGGATCTTTGTTGATCATAGATGCTCTAAGGTTTTGATTTAATGACTTAGCTGAAGGATAGCACCTCCACAAGTGTTGTGCCCCCAACAACTTGTGTCATGGGTCCTATACTAAATCACACAGAAGACTGTGACTTACTGAATTGCCAGCAGCAGTTTCTGCATCATCTGGATGTTCCTTGCAGAGCAGTCTGCCAGATTCCTTTCAATGGTTTCTGAATACTATCAAAATAAGCAGCACTGAGTGGAGCGTACTACCATAGTAATTAATTGGCTGGCTACACACCGAGCCTACATTGGCCTACCTATGCCACCATAGCCCTAAAGTGTAGATGTAGTGTATGCCAACAGAAGTTTTTCTGCTGGTATAGGAACACCAATTCCCTGAATGACATTAGCTACCTCGACAGAAGCATTCTTCTGTTAGTATAGTTTCCCCTACACTGGGGATTTTGTTGGCACAGCTATGTCGTCAGGGCTTGGTTTTGTTCACACTCCTGACGGACATCACTAGATCAGTATAAGTTTAAGTGTAGATCAAGCCCTACATTTTGCTAAGGCTACATTAAAAGAATAGTGTCCTATTGGCCCTACAGGGCCACAAGCGTAACACAGCGAGGGGGAGAAAAACATGTTTGGACAAAGCTATTTGTTTAGCACAGGAAAAGCAGTTCACGCTCTTCAGCTGATTTAGACTTTTCAAAGTATACATTGGCTGTAGGAATTTTCCTTTCTTTTGGATTGGAGAGCTATTTTAATTTCCATTGCTCATCTTGCAATTCTGGTCTGTCATTGAATTTAATTTTTAAACAACAAGAGGTAGGGGATAGTAATTCTTGATCTGTGTGTTTTAAAACAGCTTGGCTAAGGAAGTAATATGTAAAATTCTTCATGAATGGTGATGGAAAACTTAGAAATGGATTTTCCTCAGAATCCCAGCTCTGAACACCTCTTAACTTTGGGGGGGTTGAAATATAAATCAAAATATTTTCTGTATCAGGACAGTGTCTCATAAGCTATAATCAATAAGTTTCTAAGTCAGTGGAGCTATGTGGCAATATATTAGAAGCACTTTTTAGATTCTACTCCAACTGTACCTATCAAAATGTCTTGGGTAGTTTTGGATAGCAGCTTTTTAGACACATTCTTGTGGCTCTCACAGTTTTCAGCTACGGCGTGTTAATGTTGAGGACTGAAAAAAGAACCTGGTTAGTGCTTGACATCAATTTGCATGTATTGCTGCTGTCACTGACTCTTTCACATGTTTTTTATGATACCCTGAATATTGGACATAAGTAATTTATTTTTTCACCTACTGTAATGTTTATGAGAAGACTTGGGTGATCTGTATTTCTTGGTCAGTTTCTCATGAATTTTATTAAAAATAAATTTTTAATGATATTCACGTTTTCCTTAAGAAAAGCTATTTTCTAGCAATATTAACAGTTTCATATTAGTTGGCAATGCTCCCATTACTATGACTCCCTCTTATATTCTTTTTCAAGAGGAGATTATGAAACCAACTGAATTAAAGAGAATGTGAGCCACATCCCACGTTTCCCTCTCCACTTCTTAGGGAAGCAATTGTGTCAACAGGGCCTGTTTGGTGGTGCCCTGGTGAGACAGGCCATGATCCACAAAGGGATTTAGGCATTGCAATGCTCAGTGTCACGGTGCCTAACTTTTTTAAAAAATCATAGCTATGCGTGACCCACAAAGCCTGAATTTAGGCACCTAGGATCCCTATACAATCAATGGGAAGAGACAGTCACCTATGCATGGAGCCCTTTGAACAAGCTACTGGGAGATGCTGGCCCACTGGGAGTGCTCCAGGCCCATTAACAGCAATTCCAGGCCCCAAAGCAGAACAGTCAATGGGCCTGCACACATGCTCAAGCCACGGATGCAGTATGCCTGACATTTAGGCAGTGCTGAACCTGTGTTGACTGGTGCCCATTGAGCTGCTGGCATGGGCAGGGCTTTGACATGCCCGCCTGATAGGGTTGCCAACTATCTAATCGCACAAACCCAAAGACCCTTGCCCTGCTGCCTGCCCCACCCAATCCCTTCCCTGAGACCACACCTCTGTCCTGCCTCTTCTAAGAGGCCCCACCCCCTGCTCACTCCATCCTTGCTCACTCTCCTCCACCCTCACTCACTTTCATCAGGCTGGGGAGGGGGTTGGGGAGTGGGAGTGGGGGGTGGGCTCTGGGATGGAGTTTGGGTGCAGAAAGGGGTGAGAGGTCAGGCTCTGGGAAGGAGTTTGGGTATGGGTGTGGGTGTAGGCTGCAGGCTCTGGGAGGGAGTTTGGGTGTGAGGTGCGTGATCTGGGTTGGGGCAGGGGGTTGGGGTGCAGGAGGGGGTCAGGAGGTTGGTGCTTACCTTGGGCGGTTCTTGAAAGCAACCAACACATCCCTCGGGCAACAGCTCTTAGGCCGGGGGGGGGGGGATCCAGTAGGTCTCTGTGCACCACTGCCTGCAGGCACTGCCCATGCAGCTCCCATTGGCCGCAGTTCCTGGCCAATGGGAGCTGCAGAGTCGGTGCTTGAGGAGAGGGCAGCATGCAGAGACCCCCTCCACAGGAGTCACAGGGATGTGCCAGGTGCTTCCGGGAGCAGTGCAGAGCGAGGGTGGACAGGAAGCCTGCCTTAGCCCTGCCGCACTGCCGGCAGCCCCCGGGCCCTTTTAAATTGCCCAGGCCCCTGGGCAATTGCCCCCTTTGCTGTCAGCGGGCCTGGAGTGTTCTAACTCCTAGGCTAAATATGAGATGTGCACCTCCTCTGGCTGTATTTTTAATGGGACCTGATCCAGTAGGCAGCCACTGACCACACCTGCTGGATTATGTCCTGCATATGGGATGGTGAGTGAACACCTCTCTTTCCCCAGTTTGTGGATTGCTCTGTGGCTTAGGTGCGAGATAGGCATCCAGATGCCTACAGTGAGGCAGCAATGTGCATACCCAGAGGCAGAAACAGGCACCTAAACTTACTCATCACCTACAGTGCAAAAAAGGAGTTTGTTGGTCTCTGTGGAGCCTAAAATGTGACCTAGGCGCACTTGGTGGGGGCCATAGTATTTTTCTGGAGGCTGGTATCATCTAAGTTTTCCTTTTCAAAAGAGCATGAAGAGACTTAGGTGTCGGACTCCTTTGAAAATGAGACCCAAATCTCTAGCCTTTACACTTGCTAAGATAATTTGAAAGCTATGAGCCAATCGAGCCTCAAGGTACTGTTGACATTGATTGTCAATTATGATAACTTCAGTATGAAATAATTAACTACAATATTACTCTAGCTATCTGTTTGCTCGCTGTTTTTATGCTTTATGAACACCTCTCATGAATTTAAATATAAGAATAAACTCTTCCTTCCACACCTGTAAGAAATGTTAGTTTAAGTGGAGTGTTTTGTTACGAGTGGTATTGTGAGAGAAACTTGAGGGAAAGCCAAGTTAAAGACATATGTTTTATATTTAGTTTTGAGAATTGTCATCTATCTCCTGTAAGAGTGAATTACTCTGTGGAGCCAGGTTCTGCAAGCTTTCCATTGCTCAGTTGACTCCTCCTTTGTCCCAGTTGAATGTAGCTGTTACAGAGTCACAATATAGTTGCCCCCCGGTGGGGGGTGGGGTGGGGGAAGAAGGCAGCCTGGGTAAACACTATCCTGATATGCTGCTAATGCTTTTGTAGGTATTGAAAGAATGTAGGAAAGGGTTAAAGGTATGAATGCAGACTGAAAGGTTCTTTTGCAGGTTGCAAAAGGCCAGGAATGGGGAGGAAAGAAGAAAAGAACAGGTTAACTTGATGTTCCAGCTAAACCTGAAGATAAGAAGGTGACTCCAGCCCAAGGCCGCTGCTACCTGCCAAGACAGAAGGGGAGAAGTCCAACCCCACCCGACCAGCCGTGAGAAAGGAGAGTTGGTGAATGAAATGCAGGGGCCGCGAAAAGGTGCGAGACGGCAAAGGCCAGCAGGGAACAAACAGAACTGTCTCACAGCCCTGAAACCAGTGTGTTTTGGGAAAGCTAAAGAAGCCATGGAAGGCCGGTTTGGTGTGGTACAGAGTATGAGGAACAAAGGTCTCTGAAGGAGACGCCCCCAAGAGACCCCAGGACTTAAAACCCTTCTGGGAGCTAAGGCAAATCGGAGGTTGGCAGCGGACCCTAGACTCCCGTCCACCCTTCCCCCTCTTCTTCTTACGTTACATTAGGCCTGGCCAGCTTCGGGTAGTGAGTGTGTGAGTATGAAAGTGGGTTAGGGCTTGGGGCACTAATGCTTTCTTCCTTCCTCTGACTGACGTGGGGAGCACCCATCACTCTCTGCTGTTATTTTATTATTTTATCAATAAATTTTTAAAGCTTAGACACTTGGTGTGTTCTTGTCATCTCCTCCCTTAATGATCCTGTGGCCTCAGCCTGATCACTTGACGCTTCAAGCAGATTGGTAACAGAAATCTGTCACAACAGGAGGTCACAGTTGCACATGAAGAGACCATGTAACATCTCTCTAGGGCCAGTCCCATTGAAGGCTTTGAGTATCAAGACAAATGGAAATTGGACTCAGTATTTAATGAGGAGACAGTACAGAAAACTGGAAGATGAGTTCATGGCTGCCTAGGAGTCCATTGACTTCAAAGAACCTTGTATCAGAACCTTAATCTAGTCTGATTTACTTTGTATAAATTATAGTGGATTCAGATTTTAGGAACAAAATTTGCCAGATAACCCATACCATTTAAAATTAGGCCTGAGCTTACTGAGTACTCAATGCCTTTTGCCATGTGTAAACAGGAAATCTGTAATATACACAGATTATAGGTTATTATGCAATACACCTCTTTACTGGGTTTACCTTTATCCCACTTCCTCGGGAACACAAAATATCATATTCCAGAGATAAAACTGTACTTGCAGACAACACAACCCAAACCATCTCTTACTTCTTCTTGAGCTGGCTTTTGCTGCAAGACTTCCACCTTTTCATGTTCCCTGTATGTATATATATCTTCTTACTATATGTTCCATTCTATGCATCTGATGAAGTGGGCTGTAGCCCACGAAAGCTTATGCTCAAATAAATTTGTTACTCTCTAATGTGTCACAAGTACTATTGATATACTGTAGTATAAAGAGACCTGTCACTAATATATATTAGCCATACGAAGGCCCTAGAATCCTTATTGCCTGAACATGCATCACTGGGTTGATCTAATTGAACAGAACATTTCTAAAAGATGCCAAAGGCCAATCTATTGAATTAGGAGATTTTAAATAACCATAATCATACAGAATTTTTGTTTTAATTTACTTTGCTTTTGCTTGGGCAAGAGATGTACAATTGTATCAATTGTGTCAGAGCATTTTTCATCCCCTGCAATTACAAGAAAATTTCAATCCACCAGTACATAATCATGTTTTATTAAGGTTGCAATTAGTAACAGTGAACTTCACTCACATTAAAAGGCTGCCTACTTGGCCTTGTAAAGCACAATTTCGTTGACATTTTCATCACAGCATCCATACTTGACAAACTTGTTGAGGAAAAAAGTGACAATCTGAATAATGAAAAAAATTTTGCATAGCAGTATACAAAAGTGTCAATAGTGCTGCTCTAATAGCTTCACAATGTAAATGAATGGTACTGTATTAAATATACTTCTATTAGACAGCTGTGATACCCTACTTCTTCCTGTACTCTAGTGTCCAGCTTGCGGCTTCCTGTAGTTGTGTGTGGTCTGCAGGATTAGAACTGAAGGATATTTAAGGCATGAACCCCTGTGACCACATGGAGGGTTTGAGCTTAATGCTCAACATTATTTGAAAGCTGGTAACTTCCACTCTTTCTAACTCTACTGTTTCATGATATATTGAACTTTACAATTGCATTATTTGAATGCCAGTTTAGCTCTTCTTCCCCACTTCAGTTTCAACCTGCTTTTAGTGGGGTCACTGTCTCAGTTACAATTAGAAAAAACATTGCTGTATAATTTCTTAAACTAAAGACTTCAATCTTGGTTTTCAGACTGTATAATCTCTAACAGCCTGTGAGAATATTGGCTTCTAAAATCAGGCTGGAGTTTAAGTTGGGAGAAAAGTAAGACAGTCGTTTAATTAATTTTAAAGCTCACTAATTTTGAAAATAATGTTGTGTTATTAGGAACACAGGGATTGCAATATTGAACAAGACCACTGATCCATCCAGCCCAGTATCCTGTATCCAACAGTGCACACCACAAGATTCTTCAGAGCAAGGTGCAAGAAATCCTGCCATGATCAGTTGTGTAATAGCCAGCCCAGAAGGGAAGCTGCTTTCTAACCCTCATTAATTAGTAGCTGGTTTATGTACTGAAGCATGAGGCTTTAGATCCCTTCCAGCTTAGTATTTTTCAAACCTCTCAATAGTTTCAGAACACTTAAAGAATAGTTAACATTTGTGATTCTCCCAGAAAAATGAGAGGCAATTTGAGTCATATGTTGATGTTGACATCATATTAATGTGCAACAGTGGCAATTGCCCAGTGAAATAAAGTGGAAAAAATATCCAGCTACAAAATAAAGATATTGAGATCTGATATTTTCTCCACTTTATTTCTTTGGTCCTTTGTTTATTTGTTAAATCCTCTCTTGAATGTAGAAGCAGGAGGGTCTGGATCCACAAAGTGACTTAGGTGTTACAACATTGAGCGCCATAGTACCTAACTTTTAGATTCTGAATTAGGCTCACAATCCTATTCCATGCATGGGGAGAGGTGATTTAGAATGCAATCCACAACAGCTAACATACTAGGTGGGGCACTTCCTAAAATAGCCAATGGGAGATGCCAGCCAGAGAGGTGTGTCCTAAGCCCTGCCCCTCTCAGAGATAGGTGCCTCCCTACAGCCTGGATTTAGGCCTATCACTTTTTAGTAATCCACAAATGGGACCCTGTCTACTGGAGATATGGGTCTTAACTGCCTAAAGCATTTCTTGCAGAAATGAGGTAGATGCATACCTTAATCCACACAAAAGGGCCCAAAGATGAGAAGGTGGTGACAACATCTGCTTTATAACTTTTATCCCAGTGGTTTGAGTATGACATGGAATGTAGGAGGCCCAAACTGAGTTCCCCTTTTTCCTGAAGGGGAAAAATTATTTCAAGAAGGGTCTTCTACCTCTCAAGAGAGTTCTCTAGCCACTAAGCCATGGGATGTTCTGAGGTTCTACCCTCATTCTTAGCCTGTTGAAGATGTTCCATTGTGGATAAATAATTAACTATTCGCTAAGGGGGACTAGATCTTGGGTGCTTGTGTCTTCCATTTCCCAAGTGGATAACCTAACTACAGAACTACTTGGTTGGAGGCATGGGGCAGAGGAGAAATTGAGCCTGAGTCTGCTACAGCCTAGGTGAATGTTCTAGCCACTGGGCTAAAAGTGATGATAAGGTGGGTGGTGGCAGCAGCAGCATGACCACCACTACCTCTGGCAACGAGATTCTGAATGGGATGCAATCCCGTAGGAAGCCGCTGAACACATCTACTGAATTGGGAAGGTGAACATCTATTATCCTCTGGTTCATAGATCATGCTGGGGCTTGAGCAGGGGATTGATGATCTTTGTAAGGTATATATGGGATTGATACGCCTTGAATGACTAATAACTAATGATTCCTTCTGGCCCATAAAAATCAGAAAAGCTTTCCCACCTCTGTTTATCTCAAAAGAGGATCCACCTATGAAGACAATAACAAATGTTTCACTTCATGTGAGACACTTTGTCTAAAGAACCACAGATCAGCTAATGTTCAGCATTCCCCTACCCAGTTATAGATACCAAAATAGCTAAATGTGGGTATTGTTAATCACCTAGGCAAGAATCTTTCAATATTCACATATGTATAAGGCTCTTCCTTCCAACTGAACTAAAAAACTTCAAGCTACCAAACCAGAATCACCTTGCTTTCCTTTGCAAAGTGGCCCTTTGAATACTGAGTGGATCAAGAAGAGATGGGTGGGCAAGCTGCAAGTTAAACGAAAAGTGCCTGTAAGATTGAAGGTTAAATTGGGCAAACTGTTATCCCAAGAAATCCAGGCCACCTATAATTTTCAGCCCTAATTATAAACTATACAGTTTACTTGCAAATTAAATATACCATGAATAATTTGTCTTTTGCCCCAAATGAGAATTTGCACATAAATGGGACCTGGGCAGTCTGACCTACGGGTCAGAGCAGGAGTCAGGTCAGAGTCTGATGCCAGGAGGTCTTTGTCCAAGACAGGTCAGAGGGCAAACCAACAATCAGGTGTCCAGAGGCAGGCAAGATCAAGTTACCAGAATCCAAGCCAGGCTAGAGGGCAAACCAAGAGTCAGGTGGCAGGCAGGATTGGGTTACCAGGAGATTAGTAGGAGCAGGTATCACAGTGGAAGCAGTCCAAAGAAGAGAGAACTTAGTTGCACAGGCAACTTCCTGTTCCTGTGATGGGTTTATAGAAAAGCTGTGAAAAAATCAGGACCCTCAGAATTCTGCCAGTCATATGCCAGAATTGGAGTCCTCTGTCAAAGTTCTGCTCCTATTCTGAACAACAGTTAGCAACTCACTGGTCAGCTGGTTACAAAGTCCAAAGAGCCTTGGGGACGAGGGTCCATGACCTGAGGTCCTTAGCAATTTGTTTGGCTTGTGAGTCAGATCTATATCCTTCTATATGTAGAAAATGCTTGTTGTTCTATTGTAAGTCCTAACTAATACTTAGTATAATCAAAGAATGTATGGAGTATGTCCTCCAAATTTAGAAGGCTATAAAGCTTTTGTAGGTTTCCATTGTAAATAATTGTTGTACTCTAGAAGCAATAGGAATTGTCTGGCACAAGGAAGGAGAAATATTGAAAAAGATAAACCAGGGTATAACTTTGGGATATTAAGAGAAATTGCTCAAAAGAGGGAATTCCAATCGATACTTGGGGTAAACAATACAGTCCTTGAAATGAATCAAACTTAAAAAGCTTCAGATAAAAAAATGGATTAAAGACATTTGTTATATACCAATGCTGTTTATTGGATACCAATGGAAGAAGCAGAGAAACTAAGAAAGCCAACCTTGATTATCACTACAAACGGTTTCCCCCTTACCCCCCGCTCTCCTGCTGGTAACAGCTCACCTTAGGTGATCACTCTCCTTACAGTGTGGATGATAACACCCATTTTTTCATGTTCTGTGTGTATATAAATCTCCTCACTGTATTTTCCACTGAATGCATCCGATGAAGTGAGCTGTAGCTCACGAAAGCTTATGCTTAAATAAATTTGTTAGTCTCTAAGGTGCCACTAGTACTCCTTCTTTTTTGCGAATACAGACTAACACGGCTGCTACTCTGAAACCTATCCATAAAGCAGTTCATAGACAGTTTACTACAAACTTAAAAGAGAAATATAGACAATGACATTATTACACCCAAATTTCATCTACATTATTAATATTCCATTTTGATCTCCGAATCAATAGATATAGCAACAGACAGGAACCGCCTGTTTACATGGTTAACATCTAAAAAGATAGAAGGAAACACATACAATTACTATTATCTCTAATTCTCTAACAGTACAGATTTGCATTTCAAAGCTCTAGTCTATTTAACTTGGCTTTATTAGCTATTTACAAGGAACAGCCCTAATTATCATTTATATACTTCTCTAAGGCCTGGTCTACACTGGGGATGCGGGGAGGAAATAGATCTAAGTTACGCAACTTCAGCTACATGAATAACGTATGTAACCCTTCTGCCCGTCAGAGTTGGCAGCAACAAGGGCCGGGTTCAATATCTAGGGGATCCATTCCAATAACACAATGCAAACCGGCTCGAGCCCCCACCCAGTGACCTGGGACAAATATATACCACCCCCGCTGGGCGCCTCCAAGAGGCAATACTTCCCCTCTCGCAAGCACATAGCCTGAGTGTAGCAAAAGCCTTTTAATAACAGAGAGAAACAATGTGGCATTATGTTGGGGAAACACCACCACCAGGATTCATAACACAACCCATGAGCAAAAAAAACCCACCCCAGGCAAATTGGGGCATGCCCTTTTCCCTTTGGTTCTTGAGTCCAGCAACCCCAAATCACCCAAGGTCCCAAAAGTCCAATGCCCCAAAAGTCTCTGTCCCTGGTCAGGGCAGCCCCAGAGTTCGAAAGTTTATCTGCGGAGCTTTACCTCCCAACCTGGGTGGAAGCGGGACGGGGGTAAGAGGCACCTTACATGATCGGAAGCTGACCGCCCCACAGCTCCATAGCAGCGCTCCGCTCCGCCAGCCGCCCCACAAACTCCTTCGCTCCGCTGCGCTCCGCTCCGCCAGCCGCCCCACGAACTCCTTCGCTCCGCTGCGCTCCGCTCCGCCAGCCGCCCCACGAACTCCTTCGCTCCGCTGCGCTCCGCTCCGCCAGCTGCCCCACGAACTCCTTCGCTCAGCTCCACGACCCACAAGCAGCTCCTGCCATCCACACACTGCTCCGCGTTGAACTGCTTCACCAGCCGTGCCGCAAACTGCTCCACAATATATCTTCAGGCTCCCCCACTACTTAACACAACACTCAGTGATTTCAGCTCTTAGGTGAATTCAGCTTGTAGTAGGGGAGCCCCAGTGCTGGTGCACTGTCAGCCCAAAGTGAGCTCAGCAGCCTATAACTAGACTTCTAATGAAATCAAAATTAGCTCTGATATTCCACAGTGGAGAGAGGAGGAAGTGCAATTAGCATGGAAGGCCCTCACCAAGGGGCCCATGCCACCAAGTATTAATACTTGTCCCCAGCCTCTCTCTATTCACACAGTTTTGGAACCCATGACCCTTGCCTAGCGAGTGCTACTTAGTTGATGGTGAATCCCTCCATCATAACAAAAGGCCACGTACAGTTCCAAGCACAGTTCCCATAATCAGGGTAATAACAATTTATTCTTCCTGCCCCAATAACAGAGACGCTGGGGATCCCACAGCAGCCAAAGTGACCATTTGAGCAGCTATGGTCTCATTCTAGGCGTGGTGGGTGTGCCTATGCAAATGACATCGGCCCCTGAAGTTCTTTTCCACAACTTGCCACACCTCACCACCAGATGTCAGGGTGGAGCTCATCCTGACACTGCTTACATCCTCCCCCCAGCCGAGACTTTGTCGTCCCGACAAATCACACCCCCTTTATACCAACTCATTGGTTTCCTCCAAAGGGCCTCAGGAAGCCCACTTTAGCTTCCACAAGCCTGTGTGCTAAATGTATTGGCTCCTCACTAGTCACCCCAGGTGCATCATAAGTTAACCGTTTCACTGGTCTTATCACCCTGTCTCGTCTATTGAGAATCTCTGTTGCCGAGGTAGGGGGAACATCCTCTTGAGTGACGGATGGAGAGGCTTCCCTGGAGGGTCCCTCGGCTACTGGTGTAGGCCCCTGCACTCCTAGTTCTAACGCTGGAGGGTCCAAGGTGCCCAGGACATCCTCTACCTGTCTGTCCCCATTGTCCAGTAACCTGTGTGTGTCATCACAGGGGGGTCTCATCAGCAGCACCGGGGTATCAGAAAGGGGCCTAAATAGTTCCGCCATTGGGTTTAGGGCGGAAGAGGGAAAACTCTCGTTTGGTTCAGCTGATCGAGACTGAAATCTTGTCTCCATCACAGGATACACCAGGGTTGTGTCTTCCTCCTCAGACTCACTCTCAGATGTGCAGAATAGGGGTAAGTTAGCTGCAGGGGGCCCACTGTCTGTGTTGGATAGCGGCTTTGGTCTAGCACCTCTGTTCTGCCCGGCGGCCCTGCCGTGGCCCATCTCATAAGGGGTGCTTACCAATTCCCCCACAGGGAGCAAAAGGTTTCTATGCACCGTCTTTATTTGCCCTGGACCGTCTTCAGGTTTGATCTTGTAGACCGGCAGATCTCCCAGCTTTTCCATCACCAGGTAAGGTATTGCCTTCCATCTGTCAGCTATCTTGTGTTTGCCAGCAATACCCAAATTTCGCAGCAGGACTCTGTCCCCCGGCTGGAGCTCCTGCGAACGCACTCTAGCATCATATCGATGTTTGTTGCGGTCTGCGTTCTTCCGAGCCGCAGCGGTAGCTAAGCGATAAGCATCCCGCAGCTTTTCTCTTAGTCGGGATACATATTGCTGATGAGTTTCATAGCTATCTCCATCCTCTGATACACCAAAGCACAAGTCTATGGGTAATCTTGGTTCTCGCCCAAACATCAAGAGATATGGGGTGACTCCCGTAGCATCGTTCTTTGTGGCATTGTAGGCATGCACCAGAAATGCGACATGCTGGCTCCAGGTTGCCTTCTGCTCTGGTCGCAAAGTTCCCAACATATCTAATAGGGTTCGATTGAACCTCTCTGGCTGAGGATCACCTTGGGGGTGATAAGGCGTTGTCCTAGACTTTTTAATTCCTGCTATCTTCAGCACCTCCTTCAGAAGGTGACTCTCAAAATCCCGCCCCTGATCAGAGTGTATCCGAGCCGGGAATCCATAGACTGAGAAATATTTGTCCCACAATACTCGAGCAACGGTGGTGGCCCTCTGATCACGTGTGGGATATGCTTGTGCATACCGTGTAAAATGGTCAGTCACTACTAGAATGTTTCCAACATTCCTCTTGTCTACCTCTACAGACAAGAAATCAATGCATACCAACTCCAAAGGTTTGTTGCTGGTGATGTTCTTGAGATATGCAGCCCTCGTGGGCAGAGTTTTCCTTTGAACACATCGAGCGCAAGTCTCACATTTCCTGTGAACATCTTCAGCCATTCGGGGCCAATAGAACCTACTACGAATAAGTTCCAGGGTCCTCTCCATCCCTAAATGCCCAAAGTCATCATGCAGGGCCCTCATGGCCAGGGCTCTGTACTTTTTTGGCAGTACTAGTTGTGCTCGTTGTTTTTGTAAAGGGTCAGTGGTCATTCGGTGTAGCACTCCCTGAATCAGTTTTAGTTTGGTCCATTCTCTCAATAGTAGTTTACCCTCCGGGTTAGGTGGGACAACCGCAGCTGGGCTTCGCCCCTCCCTTTTGGCAAGTAGTGTATCACGAATGTCAATATCTTGCCGCTGGGCTTCTTGCCAGTCAGCCGCATTGAGCATGGGCAAAGGAGATTGGTCTAATGCAATATAGTTCACTGAAGCAGAAGGCATGCATTCAGGGGGCAGGCCCAAAGCTTCTGCAACACATCCCTGAAAGCCCTCACGGGCCTCTGGCTCTCGGCGACTCACACTGCAAATAGCTCTCACTCCATCTGTGGGTATCACAGCAACTTCTGGAGCCTGCGGACGCCTGGACAATGCATCTGCATCTACATTGCTTCTCCCTGATCGGTACTGAATGCTGAACTCATAGCTAGCCAAGGCAGCCACCCATCTCTGCCCTGTAGCATCCAGCTTAGCACTTGTTAACACATAAGTCAGTGGATTGTTGTCTGTCCACACCTGGAACTGAGCACCATACAAGTAGTCTCGAAATTTCTCAGTGATGGCCCATTTCAAGGCCAAAAATTCCAGCTTGTGGGTGGGATAGCGAGTTTCACTATCAGACAATCCTCGGCTGGCAAAGGCTACAGGTTTACATTTGCCTTCCACTTCCTGGTACAGGACTGCTCCCAGACCCTCCAAACTGGCATCAGTATGCAGGATAAATGGTTTGCTTGGGTCAGCAAAAACTAGGACTGGAGCATGAGTTAGGCAAGTAATGATTTCTCGAAAAGCCCTTTCACATCTCTCATCCCACCGTGGCCCAAATGGTGCAAAGGGGCCATTGTGTCTCTGCACAGGAGGCTTTGGGGACCTCCCCTTATTCTTGGACTTAGATTTGTTCTTGCTGGACTGATGTCCCCTGGTAAGATCATTCAGAGGCTTTACAATCGTAGCATAGTTTTTCACAAATCTGCGGTAGTAGCCACTAAATCCAAGAAAGGTCTTGAGTTCTCTGTAGTTACTTGGACGTGGCCATGTAGTGAGTGCTTCTATTTTATCAGGATCAGTACTCACACCTTCTTGGGACACAATGTGACCCACATACTTCACTGAGGTTCTGCAGAACTGGCATTTGTCAATTGAAAGCTTCAGACCATAATCCTCCAACCTATCAAGCACTTTAAGAAGTCTTTCTTCATGCTCCTCTAAGGTTCTTCCAAACACAATCAGGTCATCCAAATAAACTAACACTTGCAGTAAATTCATGTCTCCCACAACTTTCTCCATGAGACGTTGAAAGGTGGCAGGTGCTCCAGAAATCCCTTGGGGCATGCGTTCGAACTGATAAAACCCTAATGGGCAGATGAAGGCTGTCTTCTCCTTATCTTCTTCTCCCAGAGGGATCTGGTAGTATCCACTTCGAAGATCCAACACAGAGAACCACTGGCTTCCCAGCAAACAGTCTAAGGCATCTTGCACTCGAGGCATAGTGTACTGGTCGACCACAGTACGGCTGTTTAGGGTGCGGTAGTCAATACACATCCGGATTTTCCCATTCTTTTTGCGGACTACCACAATGGGTGAGGCGTATGGGCTACGGGACTCTGTAATGATGCCATTCGCAGCCAGCTCCTGAAGATGATGTCGCACATCTTCCATCTCAGAGAGAGCAATCTTCCTAGATCTCTCCCTGAAAGGTCGAGAGTCATGTAGTCTGATATTGTGCTCTACTCCTTTTGCACATCCCACATCCCACTCATGCAGTGAGAACACCTTGGATCTTTCACAAAGTTTCTTCCTCAGGCGATCTTTCCAGTCCTCGGACACTGGTGAATCTCCAAAGTCAAACTTTGCTGGGTCTATTGTCGGAACTTGAGTTTCACACTGGGGTTTTACAATCGACTCAGGCTCAAAGAGGTCTGCTATCTTTTGTCCTTGCTTCACAACAACATCACGACTCGTTTCATTAGCAATCAGTATAGTCACCCTTTCCTGGGCTTCAGCAGGTAGGGTTATGACTCCACTGGGGACCAACACTCCTTCAGGGAGCTCTCCTCCCATCGGCTGCTCTATCATTGCTAATGTCCCTTTACTGCCTTTCAGACAGGTACTCATGACAAGCACTTCTTGCTCCGTCCTTGCAGGCACTACTAAGGGGGTTGTGCCCGCGTACTTCAGTGCCCCAAGCGGTAGCTCAGATGTGTCCCTTTTAGCGCTCTCAATTTTCCTATAGGCTTCAGCACAAAGCGTATGGATCATCAGGGTATTCAGGTATTGGTCTCCAGCCCGCCTTCTGCAGTAATCCGCGAGTACCTTGAAGAGACTGGAGTTGGTCCCTATCAGCACAGACACATCAGAAGTCCCTTTAGGGTCAGGGCATATTAAGGCAGCTGTGTCTACCTCTTCTCTTACCCCAGCAACCTCCTCTGGGAATTCCAGGTGCACTATGACATACCCTTGATAGGGGTATTCATCCATGCTGAGGCCACACAGGCCAAGGCCAGTCAGTGGCTGTATAGGCAGGTGCCTAAGCATCTGTTGGTAGAATGACTGAAATATAATAGTCACTTGAGATCCAGTGTCAAGCACTGCTTTACACTCCACCCCTTCAATCCTCACCGTGACCTCTGCTCGAGGCCCTATCAGTCCTGCAGGGATCCCAGCTGGACAGTCTTTTCTGGGGGAATCTTCAAATCCTGCAGACCTGGGGGGTCCCCGTCCCCAGACCCTCTGGCAGCTACCGGATCTCTCCCAACTGATCCTCAGCTTTCCATACACTAAGGAGGGGTTTTCTTCATTACGGCACTTGGCAGCACTGTGTCCATCCTGACCACATCGGTAGCAGAAGAGTTGACCTTTTCCCCTTCGCCTGGGGGGGATGGTGGCTCTAAGTGCGGGCTTCTCAATCGCCACAGTTTGAGGCTTCTTATTCCTGGAAGTCTTAACTCGGTCAACGGTACTTTGCAGCTCAGCTATCCGTTCCGTCAGGACCTGCATTTGTTGGGCAAGTTCCTCTCTGGTGCTCACCATCAGTACACTGGCCGTTTGCAGTGGTGTTGTGCTGCCTGGCTCCGATGTTTGGGCTTCCCAAAACTCACTGGCAGCCTGCCTTTCTTCCTCCTCTCGGACCTCTTTTATCAGCTGGGAGTAACTTGGGGGATGTTCCCGTCGTTCTCTTAGCTGGAGATGAAGTAGAATCGGGTTCTGATACTGAGTTCCTCTTACAATTTGAGCCAGTCTGGTCTGATCCATCTGCTCAGCAGTCACTGCTCCCCTCATGACAGCTCTCTGAAGCAGTCTCTCCAGTCTCTGTATGTAGGCTGAAGCCTTCTCGCCCTTTTGTTGTCGGGAATTAAGGAACTTACAGTAGCTGTCTTCAGGGCCCTCTACGCTCCCAAAGTTGTGTTCAAGGGCCTCTAGGCAGTCCTTCACACTGACCCCAGGGTCAATGAGCTTCAGGGTGCGAATCACATCTAATGCTGGGCCGCCAAGGCTCTCTATAAGGCATCTTCGCTTTTCTGCATCTGGTACGGCCCACTCTTGCAGCATTTCAGTGGTATGCTCTAACCAGGGTTCAAACTCCTCCTCCCCAGCAAATAATCTTAACTTACGACAAGAGTCTGACTCAGCATGGGGCAGCACAACCTTTTCCAATATTTGCCCCAGAGCTTTTGTCCAATCATCAGCCGAGGCTGCAGCCCCTGAGCTAGAAGCTGCTGAGCCAGGGCCCAACAAACCTGACATATTAGCCATTATACAAACAGTAATTTCCTCAAAATATAAGCACAAACAAAACAAAAAAAAAATATAAATTGTTTCCCAATGTAGTGGATCACTCAACAGGTGCTTGCGAGGGGTACTGACCCAGGCTATCCCGGACGAGCCCCCAAAAATGTAACCCTTCTGCCCGTCAGAGTTGGCAGCAACAAGGGCCGGGTTCAATATCTAGGGGATCCATTCCAATAACACAATGCAAACCGGCTCGAGCCCCCACCCAGTGACCTGGGACAAATATATACCACCCCCGCTGGGCGCCTCCAAGAGGCAATACTTCCCCTCTCGCAAGCACATAGCCTGAGTGTAGCAAAAGCCTTTTAATAACAGAGAGAAACAATGTGGCATTATGTTGGGGAAACACCACCACCAGGATTCATAACACAACCCATGAGCAAAAAAAACCCACCCCAGGCAAATTGGGGCATGCCCTTTTCCCTTTGGTTCTTGAGTCCAGCAACCCCAAATCACCCAAGGTCCCAAAAGTCCAATGCCCCAAAAGTCTCTGTCCCTGGTCAGGGCAGCCCCAGAGTTCGAAAGTTTATCTGCGGAGCTTTACCTCCCAACCTGGGTGGAAGCGGGACGGGGGTAAGAGGCACCTTACATGATCGGAAGCTGACCGCCCCACAGCTCCATAGCAGCGCTCCGCTCCGCCAGCCGCCCCACAAACTCCTTCGCTCCGCTGCGCTCCGCTCCGCCAGCCGCCCCACGAACTCCTTCGCTCCGCTGCGCTCCGCTCCGCCAGCCGCCCCACGAACTCCTTCGCTCAGCTCCACGACCCACAAGCAGCTCCTGCCATCCACACACTGCTCCGCGTTGAACTGCTTCACCAGCCGTGCCGCAAACTGCTCCACAATATATCTTCAGGCTCCCCCACTACTTAACACAACACTCAGTGATTTCAGCTCTTAGGTGAATTCAGCTTGTAGTAGGGGAGCCCCAGTGCTGGTGCACTGTCAGCCCAAAGTGAGCTCAGCAGCCTATAACTAGACTTCTAATGAAATCAAAATTAGCTCTGATATTCCACAGTGGAGAGAGGAGGAAGTGCAATTAGCATGGAAGGCCCTCACCAAGGGGCCCATGCCACCAAGTATTAATACTTGTCCCCAGCCTCTCTCTATTCACACAGTTTTGGAACCCATGACCCTTGCCTAGCGAGTGCTACTTAGTTGATGGTGAATCCCTCCATCATAACAAAAGGCCACGTACAGTTCCAAGCACAGTTCCCATAATCAGGGTAATAACAATTTATTCTTCCTGCCCCAATAACAGAGACGCTGGGGATCCCACAGCAGCCAAAGTGACCATTTGAGCAGCTATGGTCTCATTCTAGGCGTGGTGGGTGTGCCTATGCAAATGACATCGGCCCCTGAAGTTCTTTTCCACAACTTGCCACACCTCACCACCAGATGTCAGGGTGGAGCTCATCCTGACACTGCTTACACGTAGCTGAAGTCGACGTACTTAAATCTACTTACCGCAGTGTCTTCACTGTGGTAAGTCGATGGCTGACGCTCCCCCGTTGACTCCGCTTCCGCTTCTCGCTCCGATGGATTACCGGAGTCAACGGGAGTTTTAGCGCATCTAGACTAGACGCAATAAATTGACCCCTGCTGGATTGATCGCTGCCAGTCGATCCAGCGGGTAATGTAGACAAGCCCTAATATGTCTTTAAAGGGTAAATTTGAGTAATTTACCCTGCAACTTGCTTAATCCTTTGTGGCCCTGTGTCACAGCAACTTACCGTATTTTACATTTTAAGTAGCGCTGCCAAATAACTGCAGTTAACTCAAGCGATTAACTCAAAAAATTAATTGTGATTAATCACAGTTTTAATCACACTGTTAAATAATAGAATATAAATTGAAATTTATTAAATATTTGGATGTTTTTCTACATTTTCAAATAGATTGATTTCAATTACAACACAGAATACAAAGTGTACAGTACTCACTTTATATTTTTATAACAAATATTTACACTGTAAAATTATAAACAAAAGAAACAGTATTTTTCAATTCTCCTCATACAAGTACTGTAGTGCAATCTTTTCATCATGAAAGTGCAACTTACAAATATAGATTTTTTTTGTTACATAACTGCACTCAAAAATAAAACAATGTAAAACTTTAGAGCCCACAAATCCACTCAGTCCCACTTCTTGTTCAGCCAGTCACTCAGACAAACAAGTTTGTTTACATTTGCAGGAGATAATGCTGCCCGTTTCCTGTTTACAATGTCACCTGAAAGTGAGAACAGGCATTCGCATGGCACTGTTGTAGTCGGCGTTGCAAGATATTTATGTGTCAGATGCACTAAAGATTCATATGTCCCTTAATGCTTCAGCCATGGAGGACATGCTTCCATGCTGATGATGCTCATTAAAAAAAAAGTGTTAATTAAATTTGTGACTGAATTCCTTGGAGAAGAATTGTTGGTCTCCTGTTCTGTGTTTTGCCTGCATTCTGCCATATATTTCATGTTATAGCGGTCTTGGATGATGACCCAGCGTGTTGTTCATTTTAAGAACACTTTCACTGAAGGTTTGACAAAACACAAAAAAGGTACCAATGTGAGATTTCTAAAGATAGCTACAGCACTCAACCAAAGATTTAAGAATCTGAATTGCCTTCCAAAATCTGATTGGAACGGTGTGTGGTGCATGCTTTCAGAAGTCTTAAAAGAGCAACACTCTGATGCGGAAACTACAGAACCTGAACCATCAAAAAAGAAAATCAGCCTTCTGCTGGTGGCATCTGACTCAGATGATGAAAATGAACATGCGTCAGTCTGCACTGCTTTGGATTGTTATCGAGCAGAATGCATCATCAGCATGGACACGTCCTCTGGAATGGTGGTTGAAGCATGAAGCTGAAGCAAAGCACTGACTGTTTCACGCTGATTTTGCTATAATTGGTGGGATGACTTCCTTCAGTAAGAGACAAAAACGGAAGGTATGAGAGATTCAGATTGGGAACCAGATTGCACTAATGTTAGCATGAAGAAAAAGTAGAGGTGACCATTGACATATACTGCTAATTTAAAGTCATGAAGTCTCATTCTGATCTCACACTAGATTCACACTGCTGTTATTCCACTGACTTCAACTGAGTTATTCCTGATTTACATTGGTGTAAGTAAAATCTTTTATCTGAAATTCTGTAACACTATAGTTATCTTGAATAATTATGGAAACTGGTTCATTGACATTCTCAAAATATAGTATATTAAGGCACAGTGTGCTTCTGTGGAAGGCAAAAGTTTGAGATAGAATGACATTCACAAAAATTCTTGCAATGAGATTTGGGTAAAACAATAATTTTTAGCTGATATTACATACCAGGCTTTGTATTAAAAACATTGGATCGTCTAACTAAGGAATCAAATCCGGTTTTAATTATTTTTAATTAGGTCCCAAATTTATATCAATTGCTGTAAGTTAAAGGATTTGCATGAATAATAGTTTAGAGTTTCTTTCAGTAAAGACTGAAATGTGTACCAAACAATAGATCAAATTTAGTATGGTGTAGTGCTCTGTATTCCATAAAATAGTTTATGCCCCTAGTGTAAATCTACTATTTATTATGGGCACATCTGCATTCTTTACATTCACACTGTAGGTCAAATCTTTCCAATTTGCAAAGGGTCAGGGTTCGGTAGGACCAGCTGTCAGCAGGAAGGATGGCTTTGGACTGCAAAGCAACTTTATTGTGGTGACTGAAGAAGGCATATGCCATGTGCTGGGCTAGAATGAAATGGGAGAATATTACATTAAGAGACGGGCGAATATTGCTGTTTCACAGATGCATTCTTTGTAATTTTGAAATAACAGTAACTTTGTAAAATACAAATACTGCCACATCTACTACCAAAGCAGACACCTATGTTTCTTTATAATACACCTATATTTTTCTGGCTTGTAATATCACATGCAGTGTTTTCCAGAATTTATATGGCAATCAGTTTTTGAGAAATTTTGTATACTTAAGATGAATAAAAGATATGAAGGCAAATTATTTCTATGTGAAACAAAACTATAAAGTGAACAGCAGGAACTTGCTCAACATAGATAAAGATAAATCACATTAGAAAAAGTGTAAATTGCTAAGATAACATGTTGAACATTTCCTGGATGCTGGAGATCTTGGCATCCCAATACAGATCTCTTACTTGCCAAATGAGTTTTACTGATATCTTTGTTATTTTTTTTTCAGATGCTTTAACCCTTTCTTTTTCCTAAATGTGGTTTCAGACACACATCAAGGGCGCGAAACCTCCTTGCATCAGCCCTGTAAGAGGGAGGTTTATTCCTGTTTTCTGTAACTTTAAGGTTTTGCCCAGAGGGGGATCCTCTGTGTTTTTAATCTGAATACCCTGTAAAGTAATTTCCATCCTGATTTTACAGAGGTGATTCTTTTATCTTTTTTTAAATTAAAATTCTTCTTTTAAGAACTTGGATTGATTTTTCATTGTTCTTAAGATACAAGGGTTTGGTTCTGTGTTCACCTGTACAAATTGGTGAGGATTATTATCAAACCTTCCCTAGGAAAGGGGGTGTAGGCCCTGGAGACGTCTTTTCCCAAAATATCCCCCCAAGTGGTCTCTTTCCCTGTTCTTTGTTTAACACACTTGGTGGTGGCAGCGTACTGTTCAAGGACAAGGCAAAGTTTGTACCTTGAGGAAGTTTTTAACCTAAGCTGGTAAGAATAAGCTTACGGGGCCTTTCATGCGGGTCCCCACATCTGCACCCTAGAGTTCAGAGTGGGGCTATATAAACCAAAGCCCTGAATACCTAAAATGGGGACATCTGGTCACCTTAATAGATTCTCCTCTGTCCAGGTGGTAGCACAGAGTAAATGTCAAGTGTTACCTTTACCTCGGTGAGGCAGGAAGGAACATGTACTAAACTGGGATCCTCACATTTGTAACAGATATTTTCTTAATGCTTAGGTCATTTTTAAATCCTCAAACCTTCTTCCACTTTCTCAAGTGTGTTTTTGTTGTGTTCCTACAGCCTGTTGCTCACTTCAGTATTGAACATCGAAGCACTGCAAACCTTGTTCCATATTCACAACTATCATAAACCTCAGTGAGAGGTCTGCACATATAGCAACTGCAGGGTCAGGCCTTAACTCACGTAGAATTAGAAGATAAAACACCTGTTCGTTTTGCCATCACGAACAGCAAGCCATCAATTTTGATGTCATGTTGTTTTCCATAACTTCATACAAAATCTGAGCTCATTCCTTCAGAGCTTACTCATGGAAATTTATCTTGAAATAGAAACACTGGGAAATTTACCAGTGCAGTCCAGAATTAGGGCCCTTTTTATGTAAAGAAAGTTTCTGTTACTAACCTTAGAATCTTATTAGTGTGAAACAAACAATAAAAAAACTGCTATTCATATAAGGAATTTTCACCAAGTGATTTGAAATATCACACTTTGGCCTTATTTGCTTAAATCACATTCTCTTATCCCACCGGGTAAGGTCACTGTGAATATCTGGGACTCAGTTCTGCTTGTTTCATAGCCACATATAACTCCCATAACTTCAGTGTGGGTTGCAGAAAAGGAAAAAAAAAAAATAAAACAAACTCTTATAGCAATAAGCAACACAAATGCAAAAATTCTGAATATATAAACTGATTGATCAAATTGGATAACAGTATTAATGTTAGGTTTCAGAGTAGCAGCTGTGTTAGTTTGTATCTGCAAAAAGAAAAGGAGGACTTGGGGCACCTTTGCTTATGCTCAAATAAATTTGTTAGTCTCTAAGATGCCACAAGTCCTCCTTTTCTTTTTGCAGTATTAATGTTATGATTAGCTATTTTTAGCTATCTAACTTGGACCCCAATTGCTCTGTGTCCAAGCAATTTAATTCTTTAAAACAAACAAAACAAACAAACAAAAAAACCCCTCTCTCATTTTCCTTTCTGTCAACCCCAAGCTGTTTCTCTAATGCATGCATGAAATGGAAACGGTCAATGCATTATAAAGCTTTATTATCTGCAGTGGTAAAATTGAGAAAACTGTGCTGAGACAGCTGCATAACATTTCATGTTAACCTCCTGGGTGTATCTGTCCAAGGGAAAAAACATGCCTTCAATCTCTATGGCCTAATCCATCTTAACTATGCACTAACAGATGCCCTAAAGGTATGCTCATAACACAAGGTAGCTATGAATGGGCAAATTGGAATCTGAATACTGCTGCTTCAGCTGGAACCAGGCAAACCCATAGGGAGTCTGAAGTAGCTAGATGATCTGAAAGATAGTGTTGGATGCCCTTGATAAACTACTAAATTTTAAATAATGTTTCAAAAGTATATTAATTTAATGTCTGATTTGGTTTTAAGGGAATTCTTTTCCCATGCAATCCAGCCAGAAAGACTTCTTGTCTAGTTGCAAGGGGTCAGGTATTAAAAACTAGGAGCCAATAATATCCTAAATCCTTATTGTCACAGTTTCAGGGTAACTGTGCCTTTCCCCCCGTTCTATGGCCCACGAAGGGCATCCACTTAAAGATTTCTGGTTCCCATCTGTCCCCTCTTTTGAGCAAAGCCCTGTGTCTTACTCCTTCCTGACTGGAGGTTTTTAAGGATGAACAGTTCCCTGCCTACTCAGTGATATCCCCAGTGAGCCAGACTGCCCAAAAGTGGCAGGACTTTGCTGTCTCTCTTAAGACTATGATCAGTTTAGTGCAGCTGTTATAAGTCACCGCACAGTTACTTCTTAGTAAGAACATTTATCTTTAAGGTAAAATCATTATACAGAAAACATGTTAAAACAATAAAATGCATACTAAAACAGCTCACCAGAGGAAACACCCAACTCCAGCTTTGGGCTGTGGTTGGTGTGAGTCCTTCAAAACCCACAACTGGATTTTCCTCACAGTTACAGGTTCTTGTCATCTTAGATCCAGAACATAAATTGATCAGTTCAAAGATTTCTTTATACAGCTCGGGCCTTTGCTTTCCAGTTTCAGGTAATTAGCAGACAGTCATCCTCACATCAGGCTATAACTTCAAAAGACCGAGTTTTTGCATAACTGGAAAAGGGTAATTTGTGTTAATCTCTCCCTGGGTATTGCCGAGGAAATCCATTTACATTTCTACATGACAGGTTTCAGAGTGGCAGCCATGTTAGTTTGTATTCGCAAGAAGAAAGTGAGTATTTGTGGCACCTTAGAGACTAACAAATTTATTTGAGCATAAGCTTTCGTGAGCTTCATCCGATGAAGTGATCTGTAGCTCACGAAAGCTTATGCTCAAATAAATTTGTTAGTCTCTAACGTGCCACAAGTCCTCCTTTTCTTTTTACATATCTAGCTGCAAAAATCCATTCTTTTCTGGCACATTTTTGATATAGTAATTTTAACAAACTGGTCTCACATCCAGCACATCTCCCCTCCAAAGAGGTTAAATATAATTCAGGCCAACAATAATACATAAGCCATTCATTCTATATAATGGACCCCAAAGAGAATTTAACTTAGTTCAATAAGGTCTCCAAAGGACATGTCCATATCTGTTACACTTATTTAGGTTCCTAAATAAATAACCTGATTTCTAAATGCACTGAGCACAGACAGCTCCCAATGTAGCTAATAAAAAGTGCTGGATGTTCAGCACTTTTGAAAATTGGGCCTTTATTTAGGTACCTAAATATGAATCTAGGAACCTACCTGTAGAGTCTTATTTTTGAAAATCTTGGCCAATGGGGTTTGTTTGTTTCCTTTGGTTTGGAGTTTGTGTTTGGTTGAAACATCTGCAGTATCTACTGAGTCATGGTATGTTAATCTTGTTAGCAGCAGTGCCACTACTGATGGATTATCCCAGTTCCTGTAGATAGCTTAGAATTTGGTTACTGAGACTATATCAGAATACAGAAACAGGGGTGACTAAATTGCTCAGGAAATTGCTACACTGGCTTTTACTCAAGTTCAAATGCAGCTCAGATTGGGAATGATCAAAAGTTATTACCCCCGATGGCTGTTCAATGGCCTATGTGAAAAGATTGTGATCCCAAGGGACCAGTGCCCAGATATTCACATAAAACAAAAAATCCACCTCTACAATTGCCACTAATTGGTAACCTTTGCTGGCCATGGTAGCAAGGGGATCAATAAATGAACAGGCATGGAGACCAAGCTTGCCATTGTCTCTCCAGATTCATACTTTGGTGGGGCAGCTTACACTGCTGCTGCCAGCTGAGATGTTCCTGTTCTGAGGATAACTAAAGGATTTCAACAACTATAGCTGTCAATCTGGGTGCTTTCACAAGCAAGAAAAAGCCATGACCATTAAAAAAAAAAGCCAACTAAAAAACCCCAAAAGACTATTAGCTTTTCAAAAAAAATTCAGTATATGCACTGGATACGTCATCAATCATGTGAGTGATAGTCATGAAATGTAGGATATTGTTAATGAAATGCTAATAGTTTGCTACTCTGCCCTGTGGTATCTGTGCATTGGGACTAATATAATATTGATCCTGGGAGGCAGCAAGGCAATTGGCCATAAAGATTTTCTCTGAAAATCATTTCTGGGAAGTTTACTAATTATAAGCAATTCTTGCACAATTATCATAATTACTCAAAGGCCCTCTTACACTAGGGACATTTTATAACCATTTTCCACTCGTGCTCACACCATGAGTAGGTCTAATTTAGGTAGCAGAGATGGCATAGGCAACCTGTCTCCAACAGCACTCTCAACATTATTAATGTTACAGATAAGGCCAAAGGGTTAACAAAAATAGTTTCTAGGTTCTGAAAGACTCATTCCCATCCCCCAAAAGAGAGTCTATCTATATAAGGTACTTATATGGGCCCCAGTACTATAATATCTGAATGTCTCACCATCTAAATGCACTGTGGTAGGAGATATAATGTAAGAGGTTGGGAAGTGCTATAAAGAGAGTTGAGGCACAGAGACTTGCCTAAGTGCCCACACTCATACAGAAAGTCTGCAGCAGACCAGAGAATTGAATCAAGGTCTCTCAAGTCCCAGCTTAGCACCCGAAGCATTGTATATTCCTTCTTCCTGTCTGGTCTCCTCTTCACTTGCCACCGATCCCTCCTGCAGAATGAAATCAGTATAAACAGTTAGGTGTAACTCTGCAAAGGGAAGGAAGCAAATGCAGCGGGGGAGTTATAGAGCAGAATTTGGTCCAAACATTTCCAGAGCTCTTCTATTTTGCGATCTATAGTTGGAACTGTTGTAATTGCTTGGAAACTGCCATTATGGATATACACACACAACATTTTCAGATTTAGTCAAAGCCAATATTATGTGAATAAGATTGTCAAACAGCTGCTTATCTGATGCAGTGATTATACAAGTGCTACCACCACTGTGTGGATGGCTCCAAAGAGCTCCCAAAAGTACAAGCATCACCTTCCTGAGAGGTTTCAGAGTAGAAGCCGTAAACTGCAACCTTTCCAAATCTCAGCTCACAGTCACTCTGTGCTATTTGGCTGAGATAAGGTTGACTTCCCTAATGCAATCTCAATCTTATTGTTATTCAAATGAACCCTTTTTTGCTGTGTGAAAGTGCCTGCTAACAAGTTTCTCTCCAGTATTGTTTGTTAGTGAATTGGCGGTTTGCATGGGTCATAAGATTGGTTTAGCACAGGAGGGATGAGCTGGAGTGCTGATGAGAAGCGCAGTCGGGAAGGTAACAAATATTTTCCTGATGGATTGTATTTTCTAAATGGACAACCTACCCTAAATGCTCAATTACTGAGGGACAATCCACACTCATTCCTGTATTTGCTTTTTATGACCAACTCTCTGTATAACTTTTCATGAGTGATGCACCCGAGTATTCAGATCTGATATCTAAACTGTATTGTTAAATGTATGTCCTAAATTTGGGTTATTGTGGATTATGTACTATATGTATCTTATTCCTTTTTTAGAACAAACTTTGTACTTGTGGATAATCTAAGCACTATATCCAAATGTACAGACACTCTTTTCTTAACTTGTGTATTATGTAATTTTTAACATTAGCTTTAATAAAAGAAAATTAAATCAGTATTAGTAGGTATTTGTTACTCATTACTGCTCTGCATATGGATCACTTCGCTTCAGCCACCAAATTTGTGCAATATGAAACAAAATATATGTATATGAATAAATTGCATTACCGTGCAATTTTCTCTGTACCTCTGTCATGATTTCTAGGCAGTCAACAACCTTTGGACTCAAAAGGGCCAGTTTCAGAAGTGATATACAATACCTTATTCTCTGGGGAGCCAGAAGGACACGTAAGAAGGTGTAAGTTAAAGTTAGATGAATGCTACTGATTGGCACCTCTGCTTGCTACCATAAATATTAAACAACAACAATATCATTCATGACTGGGTCCATTGTGATGACTCAGTTTTATGGATTTGTCATTCTTCCTGTTTGGTCGTAAAACTACTTAGTGAGGAAATTGGTTTTCTAAATATAGTGATGAGCAACCCTGGTACCAAGAAAGCAACTCATCCTTTAAAATACATTAGCATAAAATATTAATGAACTTAGAGGAGGAGTGCCCATAGAGGCAAGAGTAAGAAACGTCCAGTTAGACTCTTTTGAAGATATATTAAAATGACTGAAAACAGGAATAAAACTTTTGTAGAAGTACCTCTTTAAGTCAGAAAATTGA
This sequence comes from Eretmochelys imbricata, assembly GCF_965152235.1. Lineage (NCBI taxonomy): Eukaryota > Metazoa > Chordata > Testudines > Cheloniidae > Eretmochelys > Eretmochelys imbricata. Next base: position 40,040,964 of record NC_135575.1, on the reverse strand, counting down.
AAACAATGACTGTGTTCTTATATTAGAAGGACAGGTGATGTTCAGTTTGGAGGAGGTGTACCTATGCTTTTTAAAGAGGGATTGTCTTTAAGATTTAAAGAGGGATTATCTTTAAGATTTAAAGAGGGATTATCTTTAAGATATTTCTGGCTTGTGGGGAAAATGGCACTTTAGAAGTAAAGTCTGAAATAGCTGTTAATCTAGCAATTTGCTAACTTGGGGCCTAAAGTACTAATCATATGGGTATGATGCAGTTTACGAATACAGGTATGAAAGACAGTCAGCATCTGCAGTTAAAATGAGAGCTATTCAGAATTTTGACAATTTTATTTTTTCCATTTTGTCAACACTGAACCCTTTAGCAGAAAATTTTGTTGAGAAGGTCCAGGAAGGTCTAAATCAGGCCGAACAGGCACCTGTCCCTTCCTAGGTAAGTGTCCTAGCCACAAAGCTACTCCCAGGTTTGCGGGTTTCTCCCTCAGCTCTCTCTCTCTCCCCCTCCCCCAGCCCCCACCCATTTTTCTTGGAAAATTTGAAAAGGTCTGTTTCATCCCAATGGGAACAAATCTTTAATATTTTTTGGTTAAATGGAATTTTGTTGTCTGTTCAGCCCTAATTAAAATCATTCCCTGGAGGAAGGGAAAGGAGCTTCTTTTTGTCCCCCATCAATTCTATATTAAGGGCCAAACTTTGTTTGTATGTGTACCACCTCGGTGATTAGTCATGATGTTTTCCAGTTTATCTGCAGTAATATCTGTTTATATGTATGCTAACACATGTGCATGCTAACTTTCCTTATGCCACAAAATGGCACCTTTTACTCCACCCAACAAACAATATTCTATCGATTCTCCAACACTTTTGTTGGGTACGTGGTATGTGCCCAGAACTGGGAGTTTTGTCATAGACACCACAATCAATATTACAACACTTCTCACTTCCCTTTATCCAAGATATGGTTGTTGTTTTTTAATTAGAGTGTTTATTTGTGTGACAAGGAGATTCTTCTTGGTTGTGTTCTTTCTGCTCTGAAGGATATAGGAATTGCTGGTGCAGGACACTTTTGAGGCAAGTAGTTAAAGATGTATTCTAAAAAATCATGTATATGAATAAGAATACCACTTGCAGATGCATTGCACTATTTAAGATTAAATTACAAGGGCTATCAAACCTCATGCTTAAAGACATAGTTTATTATTATTATTATACATTTATGCTGACCCATAAGTGTACCCTATGCTTCAGGACACTTAAAGACATTTTGCCCTAAAGAGCTTACCTTCTAAAACAATTATCATCCGGGGTCAGGACAATTTCTCAGATACTGCACAATTTTCTGCATACATTATCAACTTTCTTCACCTTCTTAAGTAACATTTGGCTTTAGCTCCTATTGGAGAAAGGATAAAATATTAGATGGGCCATTGGTCTTTATTGGCATTTTAATCACTTAATTTATGAAAAGAGAAAAACCTAGTGGGGAGGATGTAATGTGATGCATGAGAGTTTTTAGTTTCTTTGTTCAAGGAAAACCACTCTCCTTGAAAACCACTAGATCTACAATGCATCCTGTCACAGAAGGCCTTTCTCCCACATTATTCTTTTCCACAAATTCTGCTGCTGTTGAGGGTGAGATAAAATACAACAGCATAATTCCTTCTGCAGTAATCGGAGAATCAGCCATTTTCTGAATATTTTCATGTCTTCTCCCAGTACAATGAGAAGAAACTTGGCTAGTCTTGCCAACTTAATACATAACACTATGGGGAATGGACTATAAAGACTCCTTTCCCTTTGAAAAAGTAGCATACTCCGGTCAATATTAGTTGTGTAATATATAATGGCTAGAAAAACAGTGGAGAGAACAAAGGAGGAACACAGACCAAATGAGCTCACCAAGAAATGCTACAGGGCCATGTTTAAACCACCATTGAAACCTGAGCATATGGAGTCAGAGGTGTTTAGCCTATCTCCTGCAACAAGTGAAAGGAAACAGCTGTGTTAAGTAGTTTGTGGCCATTCTGTCCCACCTTATGGCTGGATTCTGCACCCCATTATACCAGTTGTATCTCCATGAAAGCCAATAATATTACAGTGTTGGTTTAACAGAGAATTTGGCATTTAGTGCCAAGAAATTTTAGCTTCATATAAATTAATGTCTTATATAATGCAGGTGTTCTTTATAGTTTGTCGGGCATTGTGTGAAATTTTAACTCAGTGGGGGAATTTCAGCAAACTGTTATGTAAAATCTGTATTGTCCTTTGGCATTACTAGTTACAGGGTTATGCTCTAAGAATTGTTCTCAAAGTATGCTGGTCCACAGAGTTGCTTCTGTAACCATGGAGAATCCTCTGCCAGACTTTGTGTTTTTTTCTCCGTACTAAATCTTTCTTAGTCTAGCAGTCTCAGGGTTTCCAGAGGGATATTTCCTCAGTTAATCTTTAAAAAAAAAGAAAAGTTGCATCATATAGGAACACAGGAGTTACCTAGATAAGACGACTGGTCCACCCACTCCATTATCTGGTCTCATAACAGTGGCTGTTATGAGATGATTCTGAGGAAAGCGTTAAAACCTCTGTAATAGCTCTACACTGGCTATCAATTGCCCAGTGTCCCCAGTTTAAAGTCCCCTTTGCCTTTGGAGGACTACAAAGGGGAATATCACAGAGCAGGGATCTGTCACTAAATCTTGTGGAGATAGCTTTCAGAATGTAAACTTATCAGTGAGAAGACTTGTCAAAATGATTTAAAAAAAATATGGGACATCACAGATGTGTTTGATTAGGAAATCTTCTACAGAAGTGTTATCTAGATGTAGAATATTTCCCTGGTGGATTGTAGAGCTGTGCACCTCACTTGAGCATTGCCTATACCTATCATACTGATCTTTTGGGTTGCTGCCATTGATGCCCAAGTGAGAAAAACACTGCTTAACTTTTGGATCTTAGGCTGATGTTACAGGGAATGAGACAGTAATCATGGATCTCCATCATACCCTTTTTCTAGTCAGTTTTCAGAGCAGAACTGCACATTAAGTAGCATTCTATTTGAAACAGGGCAGAACAAATCTCTCTCATTGTTGCACTGTCTTTCCACTACTAGAGAGTATAAATGCAACCACAGGGGGCCAGGTGGACAGTTTTGTTCAAAATAAAAAAGGACTGGAACTGGAAAAACAATGGGTAAAATGTGAAAAATTTCAGAGTTGTTGTTTCACAGGGTTTGAAACAGACCCATGGGGGGTTGTGGGAGGGGAAAGAGGTTTGGTAGGAAAAAAATCAAAAACATCATCAAAAAGATATCAAAAGTTCTACTTTATCAAGAAATCTGGAGAGGGAAACAGAAAATAGGTCCACAGGGTCTTCTATTTTCTGTAAAGTGGCTACCCACTACCAGAATTAAATGATAAATAATAGCAATAATAAATTAGTTGGGGATCAAGGGGTATATCACTAGTGGGGGAAATCGTTGGGAGATACATTTTTTCCCAATACCTCCATTGGTTGCATCTGTGCCAGGTGGCAAATGTCACACATCAATCCTGTGCTTTTGCCTAAAGTCTTGTTTAATCCTGAATCTCCTGCATGCAGTGCCTAGCAATCATCTGATAAGTAGAGCTGGTTAGGAATTTAACAACAAAATGGATTTTTGTTGGAACATGCCTATTCATTAAAACATACAGGTTCAACTAAAGTTTCATTGGAAAAGGATTCTTCATTTAAAATGTAATTTCGGGTCAAAATCAGAGAGAGCCCCAGATTACCCAAATGATTAGGCCAATCACCTGGGATGAAGTCCCTGCTCCAAACTGAGCAGAACAAGGCTTTGAAACTGGGTGTCCAACATCATAGGCAAGTGCCCGAACCATCCAGGCAATTGGCTACCCTGGGGTTTCTCTTCCTCCAGTAAAAAACTTTGAAAAATCTTGGTTTCATCCTGCTGCAGAATGGGAAAATATTTAGTCTCAAAAAAAATTTTGGGAGGGGAGAGCCATTTCCTGCCCAGTTCTACTCCTAAGTACAGAACAGATGGAATTTTCATTAGCGTATTACATTAATGAAGCCTAATATGGGGTGTTAAGAAGGTAAATTCTGAAAAATACTGTATATAATAAAATAATAATAATAATATAATATTTATACTGCCCCTCCACTAAATACATATATGTGTGTATGTTTAGAAAGGTAGATAAATAATTTAAGGTCACTGGGGATCATCTATTGGCTATAACAAAAGCCCTATTATCGTGATATCATAACACCTGGTGAGGAGCAAGAATGGTGTTTCTGATCTATAGGTGTAACCGTGTAGTTGAATTTATAGAATTTATGCCATTATAATAAGTTAGAGCCTTCATTTGAAGTGTGGCAAAACACATATTTAAACTTTCAAGCTTTTATTCACATGAGTGGGTGTTACAACTGCATAACAATGCTACCAGTCTCATTTTTTCTTTGTATATATGCAGTGCTTTGGGATTATTTCCTATTTTATTTAGAGATGCACTGAAGTAAAGTGAGTTCTTCATTTGATCAAAAATTGCCTCCAGTTACCCAGAGCTTATTGGTATATACTCTGCTTCCTATGCCCTTCCTCCAGAGACTCAGTCCCTAGTGGTAACTCAGAAAAAATATACTTAGAGCAATTCTCCTGCTTTCTTTCACCCACAGAATCCCGTACCAAAATGCAAGCCCTGTACTAAGACATGCTCGAAAACAAACAAACATCTTAAAAAGAGAAAGAGATAAATTAAGAAAAATGAATCTGCAATATTGTTGTAGTGTACAAAAGCCTTGATTCTGCAGAGACAGGTAAGCAATGTTGCAGACAGAGTGAGACCAAGGCATGAAGTGTGGACCTGAATGTGAACTCATTCAAAGTGTCAGTTGTTTGTATTTATTGTATTTAAACTAAGGGCTGGGGGAAAACAGACAGGTGCGGAGGAGCACATGGTTCGGACATCCCTTAGGGGAGGATCTAATAATAGAGAATCTCTATGTCCTAGTGAGGACGAGAAGATGGAAAATGATAAAATACAGGCAGGGTCTGATCAGAAACAGTCAAATAAAAAAAAGAGTCCCATTCGATTACATTGTGTAATGGCAGACAGCTAAAAGGAGACAAGTTTTTAAAGTGTTTATATATCCATGCTAGAAGTCTAATAAATAAAATGGGTGAACTAGAGTGCCTCATATTAAATGAGGATATTGACATAATAGGCATCACAGAAACTTGGTGGAATGAGGATAATCAATTGGATACAGTAATACCAGGGTACAAAATATATCAGAAGGACAGAACAGGTCGTGCTGGTGGGGGAGTAGCATTATATGTGAAAGAAAGTATAGAATCAAATGAAGTAAAAATCATAAATGAATCAAACTGTACCATAGAAACTCTATGGATAGAAATTCCATTTTCTAATAATAAGAATATAGCAGCAGGGATATATGACCGACCACCTGACCAGGATGGTGACAGTGACTGAAATGCTCAGGGAGACTAGAGAGGTTATTAAAAAAAAACCCTCAATAATAATGGGGGATTTCAATTATCCCCATATTAACAGGGTTCATGTCACCTCAGGACAGGATGCAAAGAAAAGTTTCTTGACACCTTAAATGACTGCTTCTTGGAGCAGCTGGTCCTGGAACCCACCAGAGGAGAGGCAATTCTTGATTTAGTCCTAAATGAAGCACAGGATCTGGTCCAAGAGGTGAATATAGCTGGAATATAGCTTGGTAATGTAATATCCTTGTGGCAGGAAAAACACCACAATGACCCAACACTATAGCATTTAATTTCAGAAAGGGGAACTACACAAAAATGAGGAGGTTAGTTAAACAGAAATGAAAGGGTACAGTGCCAAAAGTGAAATCCCTGCAAACTGCGTGGAAACTTTTTAAAGACACCATAATAGAGGCTCGACTTAAATGTATGCCCCCAAATTAAAAAAAATATAAGAGAGAGAGTTCTCTTTGGCAAGAGAACCAAAAAAGAGCCACCATGGCTAAACAACAAAGTAAAAGAAGCAGTGAGGGGCAAAAAAGCTTCCTTTAAACAATGGAAATTAAATCCTAGTGTGGAAAATAGAAAGGAGTATAAACACTGGCAAATGAAGTGTAAAAATACAATTAGGAAGGCCAAAAAAGAATTTAAGGAACAATTAGTTAGCTAAAGATTTAAAAAGTAATAGCATTTTTTTAAAGTACATCAGAAGCAGGAAGCCTGCTAAACAACCAGTGGGGCCACTGGAGGATCCAGGTGCTAAAGGAGCATGGAGAGTGCTGATGCAGACAGGTTGCCGATGTTATCTCTGCTACCTAAATTAGACCTGTTCCTGGTATGAACATGAATGGGAAATGTTTAGAAAATGTCCCTAGTGTAAGAGGGCCTTGTGCAAGAATTGCTTATAATTGGTGAACTTCCCAGAAATGATTTTCAGAGAAACTAAATGAATTCTTTGTGTTGATCTTCATGGCTGAGGATGTGAGGGAGATTCCCAAACCTGAACCATTCTTTTTAGGTGACAGATCTGAGGAACTGTCCCAAATTGAGGTATCATTAGAGGAGGTTTGGGAACAAATTGATAAATTAAACAGTAATAAGTCACCAGGACCATATGGTATTCCCCCAAGACTTCTGAAGGAACTCAAATGTGAAATTGCAGAACTACTAACTGTAGTCTGTAACCTACCATTTAAATCAGCTTCTGTACCAGATGACTGGAGGATACCTAATGTGATGCCAATTTTTAGAAAGGGCTCCAGAGGTGATCCTGGCAATTAGAGGCCTGTAAGCCTGACTTCAGTACTGGGCAAACTGGTTGAAACCATAATAAAGAACAATATTGTCAGACATATATAGATGAACATAATTTGTTGAGGAAAAGTCAAAATGGTTTTAGTAAAGGGAAATCATGCCTCACCAATCTACTAGAATTCTTTGAGGGGGTTCAACAAGCATGTGGACCAAGGAGATCCAGTGGATATAGTGTACTTAGATTTTCAGAAAGCCTTTGACCAGGTCCCTCACCAAAGGCTCTTACGCAAAGTAAGCTGCCATGGGATAAGAGGGAAGGTGCTCTCAAATGCATTGTAACTGATTAAAAGATAGGAAACAAAGGATAGGTATAAATGGTCAGTTTTCAGAATGGAGAGAGGTAAATAGTGGTGTCTCCCATGAGTCTGTTCTGGAACCAGTCCTATTCAACATATTCATAAATGATCTGGAAAAAGGGGTAAACAGTGAGGTGGTAAAATTTACAGATGATACAAAATTACTAAAGATAGTTAGGACCCAGGAAGACTGAAGAGCTGCAAAAGGATCTCTCAAAACTGGGTGACCGGGCAACAAAATGGCAGATGAAATTCAATGTTGATAAATGCAAAGTAATCCACATTGGAAAGCATAATCCCAGCTATACATATAAAATGATGGGGTCTAAATTAGCTGTTACCACTCAAGAAAGAGATCTTGGAGTCATTGTGGATAGTTCTCTGAAAACATCCACTCAATGTGTAGCAGCAGTCAAAAAAGCAAAGAGAATGCTGGGAATAAGTAAGAAGGGGATAGATAATAGGACAGAAAAATACCATGTTGCCCCTATATAAATCCATGGTATGCCCACATCTTGAATACTGTGTGCAGATGTGGTTGCCCCATCTCAAAAAAGATATATTACAATTAGAAAAAGATTCAGAAAAGGGCAACAAAAATGATTAGGGGTATGGAATGGCTTTTGTATGAGGAGAGATTAATAAGACTGGGACTCTTCATCTTGGAAAAGAGACAGCTATGGGGAGATATGATTGCGGTCTATAATATCATGACTGGTGTAGAGAAAGTAGATAAGGAAGTGTTGTTTACTATTTCTCATAACACAAGAACTAGGGGTCACCAAATGAAATTAATTGGCAGCAGGTTTAAAACAAATAACGGGAAGTATTTCTTCACACAACATACAGTCAACCTGTGGAACTCCTTGCTAGAGTATGTTGTGAAGGCCAAGACCATAACAGGTTCAAAAAAGATCTAGATAAGTTCATGGAGAATAGGTCCATCAGTGGCTGTTAGCCAGGAATGGTGTCCCAACTTCTGTTTGCCAGAAGCTGGGAATGAACAGGGGATGGATCACTTGATGATTACCTGTTCTGTTCATTTCCTCTGGGGCACCTGGCACTGGCCACTGTCTGAAGAGAGAATACTGGGCTAGATGGACCTTTGGTCTGACCCAGTAGGACCATTCTAATGTTCTCATTCTGTGTTCCAATTTAAGAATCTCTCATATTGTAGGATACAGTAGAAGTCCCTGATCCTTTAATGAGCTCCCTTTATTTGGAGTCCTGCACATGCACAGAGCTCCATTGATTTTAGTAATGCTCTTTATTGTCTCAGTGTTCTGCCTGAATGGGGCTCCTTGCAAGATTTTCATTTGCTAAAAAAGGACCTATGCTAACCACAGAAAACTACTATGTAAAAAGGAAACATTCATTACTAGACTAGCAAAAAATTATTTATGAATCCATGTTAAATTGAAGAGCTGCATTTCATGCAGCTACTTTAAAGTCCATAACCAGATATGAAATATTTTCTGCAAACTTGTGTTTCAATTATGCTATACAAAAGTAAATTGCACTTGATTAAAATATAACCCCCTCCAACAGAAAAGGAAGGTGGCTATAAGGAAAAGTCTGAACATATGACAGATCAGGATCCTAATTTTCTGTACATAATGTAGTTTGATGGGCCAGTTTAAAAAGTCTGAAACTCAGTATCACAAACAGCTACATTTCCAAAGCCTAATCTACAGTCAAACATCTTTTACTTTGAAAAAAACAAAACAAAACAAAACAGAAAAAACATGGTTTTATTAGAGAAACATTAAACAAATGCTCTTTCAAAGAACAGCCTGATAGAGTTTTGTTCAGGGTTGAAAGTTTCTCTATTAACTAGCTACATATTATTAAATAAAATATATGAACTTAAAAAAAAAGCAGAAGTTATTGGGTGTATTTTATGATTATGATCTAATGAGAGTTTGGTCTAATGAGAGTTTGGTGCCTTTTTGATGTCACAAAAAGGTCAGATCTACATCTGAATTTCCCCAAAGTTTGGGAGTGTCTGCATACAGAAGTGAGCTTCTCACTCCTTCTCTGGCTTCTTTATGCTAAAGAAAGGGTCCATATGCTCTAGAAACCCTGGACCTTAGCAGAGGAAGGTGCCCTTGTTGCAGGAGGTGAGGAAGACAGCTTTATGCTTCTTGCTTGGGAAATGTTGTGAGTTCCAGCACACAATACTCCTGGAAGGTGAAAGGGGAGCTTTGTGAGCTCCTTCCCCCTGCCAGCCACTCCCGGAAGCTGCAGCCATTTGACAGTTTCAGAAGATACTGAGGACATTTCAAACAGTTCTATCCACAGACATGTTATTTCTCTTTCTTGTATCACTTAAACTTACAGTATGCATTAGGACTGAAGAGTGTTATAGTCACCAAAGACTATTGAGTTATATTGGTACACAACATCATTTCCACAGAAAGTGTCAATGAAATAATAAACAACAACAATTTAAAAATATACCTAATAAGCCCCTACTAAATTTCTCCTGTCTACCCTATGCTTGTCTTAAATTGTAAGCAATTTGCAGCATGGATTTTCTCTATTTGTCTTTTGTACAAGATTGAACACATTCGCAGCACTGAATTATAGTAAGAGAAGGATCTACAAAAGAGGACTTAGAGCTTTGATACTGTGTTTGGAATTCAGAGTTCATGGTAGATTTCAAAGCAGCTTACTTTTTCTAAACTCACTGCAATAGCTGATAATACAGTTCCTGTCAAGGTTCCTCCCCCACTCTGAACTCTAGGGTACAGATGTGGGGACCTGCATGAAAAACCTCCTAAGCTTATCTTTACCAGCTTAGGTCAAAACTTCCCCAAGGTACAAAATATTCCACCCGTTGTCCTTGGACTGGCCGCTACCACCACCAAACTAATACTGGTTACTGGGGAAGAGCTGTTTGGACGCGTCTTTCCCCCCAAAATACTTCCCAAAACCCTGCACCCCACTTCCTGGACAAGGTTTGGTAAAAAGCCTCACCAATTTGCCTAGGTGACTACAGACCCAGACCCTTGGATCTTAAGAACAATGAACAATCCTCCCAACACTTGCACCCCCCCTTTCTTGGGAAATGTTGGATAAAAAGCCTCACCAATTTGCATAGGTGACCACAGACCCAAACCCTTGGATCTGAGAACAATGAAAAAGCATTCAGTTTTTTACAAGAAGACCTTTAATAAAAAAATAGAAGTAAATAGAAATAAAGAAATCCCCCCTGTAAAATCAGGATGGTAGATATCTTACAGGGTAATTAGATTCAAAAACATAGAGAACCCCTCTAGGCAAAACCTTAAGTTACAAAAAAGATACACAGACAGAAATAGTTATTCTATTCAGCACAATTCTTTTCTCAGCCACTTAAAGAAATCATAATCTAACACATACCTAGCTAGATTACTTACTAGAAGTTCTAAGACTCCATTCCTGGTCTATCCCCGGCCAAGACCCACCATACAGACTGACACAGACCCTTTGTTTCTCTCCCTCCTCCCAGCTTTTGAAAGTATCTTGTCTCCTCATTGGTCATTTTGGTCAGGTGCCAGCGAGGTTACCTTTAGCTTCTTAACCCTTTACAGGTGAGAGGAGCTTTCCCCTGGCCAGGAGGGATTTCAAAGGGGTTTACCCTTCCCTTTATATTTATGACACGCCCCCCAAATCTCAGCTAGGGTGAAACACTGGCTGGGATTTCTTCTTGGAGCTCTAGGAAAAACAGAGTTAATAAGACACATGCATCTCTAAATATACTACCAAGTACATAAAGACTAACAATATTTTCCACATCTCAAGGACGATTTTAACCAGTTGATTCTGGGAAACTTTCACAGGAGAGTGCATCAGCCACTTTGTTAGAAGCTCCTGAGATGTGTTGGATGTCGAAATCAAAATCTTGGAGAGCTAAACTCCACCGAAGAAGTTTTTTGTTAGTTTCCTTGACGGTGTGAAGCCACTTTAGTGCAGCATGGTCGGTTTGCAGGTGGAAACGCCATCCCCAAACATATGGGCGTAGCTTTTCCAGAGCGTAGACAATGGCATAACATTCTTTTTCAGTGACTGACCAGTTGCTTTCCCTCTCAGACAGTTTTTTGCTGAGAAACACTACAGGGTGGAATTCTTGATCAGGTCCTTTCTGCATTAAAACTGCTCCCACACCACGCTCGGATGCATCTGTGGTTACTAGGAACGGTTTGTCAAAGTCTGGGGCCCTTAGTACAGGGTCAGACATGAGTGTCGCTTTAAGCTTGTTAAAGGCCTTCTGACACTTTCCGGTCCACTGAACAGCATTTGGCTGTTTCTTTTTGGTTAGGTCTGTCAGTGGGGCAGCTGTAGTGCGGTACAAATCGTCTGTAATAACCGGCCAAGCCTAAGAAGGATTGAACCTGTTTCTTTGACTTTGGGACAGGCCACTTTTGGATAGCATCCACTTTGGCCTGTAGGGGGCTGATAGTTCCTTGACCCACCTGGTGTCCAAGGTAAGTCACTCTGTTTAGGCCTATTTGACACTTCTTAGCCTTAACAGTTAGTCCTGCCTCCCTTATGCGCTCAAGGACTTTTTGTAGATGTTCCAGGTGGTCTGCCCAGGAATCCGAAAATATGGCCACGTCGTCAAGGTAGGCGACTGCATATTCTCCTAATCCCGCTAGGAGACCATCTACAAGTCTTTGGAAAGTGGCGGGTGCATTTCGCAGCCCGAAAGGGAGTACATTAAATTCATACAGCCCGAGATGTGTGATGAAGGCTGACCTTTCCTTGGCAGATTCATCTAGCGGTACCTGCCAGTACCCCTTGGTTAAGTCCAAGGTAGAGATGAACTGGGCCCGTCCCAGTTTCTCTAATAGTTCATCTGTGCGTGGCATTGGATAGTTGTCTGGGCGAGTTACAGCATTTAGCTTACGGTAGTCCACGCAAAAACGTATTTCCCCATCTGGTTTGGGAACTAGAACCACTGGAGATGCCCATGCACTTTCAGAGGGGCAGATTACACCCATCTGTAACATATCCTGGATCTCCCGTTCTATAGCAGTTTTAGCTTGAGGAGACACCCGGTAAGGGTGGACCCTAATTGGGTGAGCATTACCTGTGTCAGTGGAGTGGTATGCCCATTCAGTCAGGCCTGGGGTGGCTGAGAACGTTGGCGCGTAGCTAGTGCACAGCTCCTGGATCTGCTGTCGCTGCATATGCCCAAGGGTCATGGAGAGGTTCACCTCTTCCACACCACCACCACATTTCCCTTCGTAGTAGACACCTTCGGGCCACTCAGCGTCGTCTCCTCTGTGGGCTGTAAACTGACAAACCTTTAATTCTCTGGAATAAAAGGGCTTTAGAGAATTAATATGGTACACCTTAGGCTTTCGGTTGGAGGTGGGGAATGCTATGAGATAATTAACAGCTCCCAGGCGCTCCTGGACCGTGAATGGCCCTTCCCACGATGCTTCCATTTTATGGGCCTGGAGCGCCCTTAAGACCATTACCTGGTCTCCTACTTTGAAGGAACGCTCTCTGGCATGTTTATCATACTAGGCTTTTTGCTCTTTTTGAGCATCCTGTAAGTTTTCTCTAGCAAGGGCTAAAGAGGTTCGGAGGGTGTTTTGTAGGTTGGTTACAAAGTCCAGAATGTTAGTTCCTGGAGAAGGTGTAAATCCCTCCCATTGCTGCTTCACCAACTGCAATGGCCCCTTAACCTCACGGCCATATACAAGTTCAAATGGGGAAAACCCTAAACTGGGATGTGGTACAGCTCTGTAGGCAAAGAGCAACTGCTGCAACACTAGGTCCCAATCATTGGAGTGCTCATTTACGAATTTATGTATCATGGCCCCCAAAGTTCCATTAAACTTCTCCACCATGCCATTTGTTTGATGGTGGTAAGGAGTGGCAACCAAGTGATTTACCCCATGAGCTTCCCAAAGGTTTTTCATAGTTCCTGCCAGGAAATTAGTCCCTGCATCTGTGAGGATGTCGGAGGGCCAACCTACCCTGGCAAAAAATTTCTGCTAGTGCTTGGCACACACTTTTAGCCCTGGTGTTGCTTAGAGCTACTGCTTCCGGCCATCGGGTGGCAAAATCCATGAAAGTCAGTATGTACTGCTTTCCTCTGGGTGTCTTTTTCGGAAAAGGACCCAGAATATCCACAGCTACTCGCTGAAATGGAACTTCAATGATGGGGAGTGGCTGGAGAGGGGCTTTGACCTGGTCTTGGGGTTTTCCCACTCTTTGGCACACCTCACAAGACTGGACATAGGTAGAAACATCCTTGCCCATTCCCTCCCAGTGGAATGACCCCCCCAAACGGTCTTTGGTCCTGTTCACCCCAGCATGGCCACTAGGGTGATCGTGGGCTAAGCTCAAGAGCTTGGCCCGGTATTTAGTTGGAACTACCAACTGTCTGAGGATGCCAGTCTTCCTGGTGTCCACCAGAAAGAGTTTCCTTGTATAAAAGTCCTCTTTCTACAACAAACCTGGATCGATTAGAAGAGCTGAGAGGCGGTGGGTTGCTCCGTGCCGCCGTCCAAGCTCTCTGGAGGCTTTCATCTGCTTCCTGTTCGGTCTGGAACTGTTCCCTTGATGCTGGAGACATCAGTCCCTCACTGGATTGTGGACCTAGGCTTGGTCCCTCTGGAAGCGATATAGGGGATGGAGCTGTTTCTGTTGACTGTGAACCGCTCTCTGCTGGTGCACTATGTTGGGATTCAGGCTCCGGCTGAGCCTCTTGTGTTGGGTTATCGGCTGCTGCCAGTTCAGGGTCGGTGGGGCCCTCTGGTGTTGAGGTTGCAAGTACTGGATTCAGTGCTGACACTGGATCTGGTGTTGGTTGTTCGGCTGGTTCCGGTTCTGGGACTGGTTCCGTCTGGGTCTCTGGGACTGGATCCACTACTGCTGTTGCAGACATTGGCCTGGGGTCCGGGTCCATCACCTCTGACTGGGTCCTGATAGAAGTTTCCGGAACAGAGCTAGGCCTCACGGCTTGTTTAGCCTGGCTGCGGGTGACCGTTCCCACCCTCTTGGCCTGCTTGACATGATTGGCCAAGTCTTCCCCCAACAGCATGGGGATGGGATAATCATCATAGACTGCAAAAGTCCATGTTCCTGACCAGCCCTTGTACTGGACAGGCAACTTGGCTGTAGGCAAATTGAAAGAGTTGGACTTGAAGGGTTGAATCGTCACTTGGATCTCTGGGTTGATTAAATTGGGGTCCACTAAGGAAGCATGGATAGCTGACACTTGTGCTCCGGTGTCCCTCCACGCGGTGACCTTCTTCCCGCCCACACTCACAGTTTCCCTCCGCTCCAAGGGTATCTGGGAGGTATCTGGGCCTGTGGACCTCTGGTGTGATTCCGGTGCAATGAACTGTAATCTGTTGGGGTTCTTGGGGCAGTTGGCCTTTACATGCCCCAGCTCGTTACACTTAAAACATCGTCCAGCTGACGGGTCACTGGGGCGAGGAGGGTTGCTGGAGAACGGGGTGGCAGGACGATAAGGGGTCTGGAGGGTTCTTTGGGAGGTAGGTGGGGCCTTGGGCTGCCCCCGGTAATAGGGTGTGGTCTGGGGTGGTCCCTTCTGGTCTCCGCTCCAACTGCGACCAGTTTTCTTCTTCTCTGCCACCTCCACCCATCTGGCTCCAATCTCTCCTGCCTCGATTACAGTTTTGGGTTTCCCATCTAGGATGTATCTTTCTATTTCCTCAGGAACACCCTCTAAGAATTGTTCCATTTGCATTAGGAAGGGCAAATTTACTGGAGATTCAACACTTGCTCCTGATATCCAGGCATCCCAATGTTTCACAATGTGGTAGGCATGTCGGGTAAATGACATGTCTGGTTTCCACCTTAGGGCTCTGAACCTCCGACGAGACTGCTCGGGTGTTATCCCCATTCTGACTCTCGCCTTGGATTTAAACAGTTCATACTTGTTCATGTGTTCTTTAGGCATTTCAGCTGCCACCTCAGCTAAGGGTCCACTGAGCTGCGGCCTCAGCTGTACCATGTATTGGTCAGTAGAGATGTTGTACCCAAGGCAGGCCCTTTCGAAGTTTTCTAAGAAGGCCTCAGTATCATCACCTGCCTTGTAGGTGGGGAACTTTCTGGGATGGGAAGTGGTACCTGGAGAAGGATTGCTAGGGTTTGTTGGTATATTCTGCTGGGCCTTTATCCTCTCCACCTCCTCCACATGCTTCCTCTCTTTTTCCTTCTCCTCCTCCACATGCTTCCTTGCCTCCATTTCCCTCTTGTGGGCAGCCTCCTGTGCCTCCTTCTCCAGCCGCATGAGTTCTATCTGTCTTTCATGTTCCCTTTGTTTTTCCTCAGCCTGAAATTTGGCCAATTCCAGCTGTAGTCGAGCTGAGGATTTGGTCATTCTAACCTCTCTGTTTTTAACTAACTTTACACCCGAGGTTTAGAAATAAACAAACAAAACTTGGCTGTAAAATTTTGCTGTGCTGGAATAGAATATCTATTCTCTGATAGTGATTGTCAGCCTACAGAAAAAGACAATTCCCTTGTCTCTGCTCTGGGCCCAAATTAAAGCAAAAAACCTCCAACTACTTGGAAACCTGCTTACCCAGCCCAAAGAAAAAGCAAATGGGTAGAACACACACCCCCTATTTACTTTTAGGAAGAAAAGAAAAAAAAACCTCTGGGTTGGAAGACTGTGAATTTCCCTGCAGGAGTTAAGTACCCTGCCTCCAGGCAAAGAAAACCTGCAATTCACAAAGATAATCCCCTTTTGTCTCTGCTTGGCCACAGTTTCAGCTTTCAGTTTCAGCTGCTTTCCAAAGGAAAAAAAAAATTCCTTTTTAAAATCTGTATTTCTAGTTCAAAAAATCTCAACTGGATCTCAAAATGATTTCAGGTTAATCCCACCACTATGCCACCATGTCAAGGTTCCTCCCCCACTCTGAACTCTAGGGTACAGATGTGGGGACCTGCATGAAAAACCTCCTAAGCTTATCTTTACCAGCTTAGGTCAAAACTTCCCCAAGGTACAAAATATTCCACCCGTTGTCCTTGGACTGGCCGCTACCACCACCAAACTAATACTGGTTACTGGGGAAGAGCTGTTTGGACGCGTCTTTCCCCCCAAAATACTTCCCAAAACCCTGCACCCCACTTCCTGGACAAGGTTTGGTAAAAAGCCTCACCAATTTGCCTAGGTGACTACAGACCCAGACCCTTGGATCTTAAGAACAATGAACAATCCTCCCAACACTTGCACCCCCCCTTTCTTGGGAAATGTTGGATAAAAAGCCTCACCAATTTGCATAGGTGACCACAGACCCAAACCCTTGGATCTGAGAACAATGAAAAAGCATTCAGTTTTTTACAAGAAGACCTTTAATAAAAAAATAGAAGTAAATAGAAATAAAGAAATCCCCCCTGTAAAATCAGGATGGTAGATACCTTACAGGGTAATTAGATTCAAAAATATAGAGAACCCCTCTAGGCAAAACCTTAAGTTACAAAAAAGATACACAGACAGAAATAGTTATTCTATTCAGCACAATTCTTTTCTCAGCCATTTAAAGAAATCATAATCTAACACATACCTAGCTAGATTACTTACTAGAAGTTCTAAGACTCCATTCCTGGTCTATCCCCGGCCAAGACCAGCATATAGACAGACACAGACCCTTTGTTTCTCTCCCTCCTCCCAGCTTTTGAAAGTATCTTGTCTCCTCATTGGTCATTTTGGTCAGGTGCCAGCGAGGTTACCTTTAGCTTCTTAACCCTTTACAGGTGAGAGGAGCTTTCCCCTGGCCAGGAGGGATTTCAAAGGGGTTTACCCTTCCCTTTATATTTATGACAGTTCCATGTTTCTTTTTACATCTCTGCCATATCTCACCACTTCAAAGAAGACATTCAGAATGGCACCGTGAGCTCATCTTGCAGAGGCTATTCAAGAACTCAGGTAGCTTCCATATATGAAGAAGCCTGAATTTCCCACAGTTTAAATGCACATAGAGAATAGTGAACATTTTGACTGTGTAAAGGGGTGCACCTGCTTTGACTTGAACAAAGTCTTTCCCGTTTACCTCAGCAGATAAGTAGGCACTCTGTTTTCAAATACATGGTTGTCATGATCATTTTTCCAGACTTATGATGAAGAGTGAACGTAGAGTCTGATTCTACATTATTAAGGTAAACAGGAGTTTTGCCATTAACTTCAATAAAGGAGGTCTGGATCCTTAATGAATGCAATTATAAGCTGGTAGGTCTCATTCAACAGAGTTAAAAACTTTGCCCAACAGCTTGTTGCAGTTCTGACACGCACAGTTTAGTGAAAGATTGTTTTTACCTTCAAAAAGGAGTGCTCATACAAGCCAGTTATGCTTTCCTCAGCACCAAGAGCACTTACACATCATTTTTTTCATCAATTATTAGTAAAGTTAAATTCAATAATTATTTAAGTCTGTGACCTTTAACTTTCATTCCTGACAAGGAAATTCAGAAATATATGGCATTGGTATATTTGGCATGAAATGAAAATGGCCACAGATTTAATTAAAATGTAAGTTATTGTTAGCAAGAAAGGTCACGATAAGAAAATGTAATTTCAGGAGTATATTAGCAACTACACTTCAGTGTTATTTGCATGTAAAATATATATTTTGTGCTTGACATTTAGAAAGGAAATTGGAACTGTTTATAATGGATGCTTGAACACTTTTGTGTTCTTGTGCTGCTTTTTTTCACATTTTGTATAATTGGTTAGATGTTATGTACAGTAGTAGTTACATTTTATTCTTTATGCCTGAGTGCCTAACTGATCTTGGAATTAGTCCACAAAGACTTCCATGGCTTGGAATAAAAAGCGTCCTGCTGCATATTCCTTCTTGAGCTACAGCTTTAAAAGAGGATAAATAACCACAGGGCAGCCTTATTTCTGGACAGCTGAATGCCAAAGTTGCTTGCACACCTTTTAATTTTATTTTTATGTAGAGCATTTTAAAAGGTGACCAAGATCTCTCAGTCCATGTGGTTTACTGCATGTTGAGTAGATGTGAATGACAAAGATTAACAGCTTTTCTTTGAGAAGCAATAGAGCACATTTTAGGATTTGCCATGTAAGTCATGGTAGCCCTTACAAGCAGTCTAGCTTTAGAAGAGATTATTTTAAGGAAAAAAGATACATTGAAATATACACCCTATGAACTATGACTATTTAAAATCAGTGACATGAGTTTCTACTTTGAAAAGTGATTCTAAAAATGGCACGTTCCTATGCTGTTGAATGCAAGTATCTGCCTACTTATAAGAATAAGCTTGTACTGCTTTTTTCCTCCTGTTATCTTTGAAGAGAAAAGCAGTTCTGAATAAACTGATATACCTTTTTCTGCTTCATCAACAGATCTGTTTACTAAATTCCAATAAAACTCACTGAAAGCTATGGGGGTTGAACAAGTGTTGCTGAGGGAACGATTTCAAAAAAGTAGAATTGTGACGGCATCAGAGAAGGCATCATTTGGCCTAGAAAACTCAAACTAAAAGTGATGATGAATGAGGTCTTGTCTACACTACAAAATTAAGTCAACTTAAGTTAAATTGACATACAGCCACTGCAGGAACTAAGTCAGTTGTGCATGTCCACACTATGCTCCTTGTGTCAGTGGATCACATCTGCAGTGCAGCATGTATATTGACACACAGCAGTGCACCATGGGTAGCTATCCCACTGTGCAACTGTAGTGCAGGGTGTCTTGGGAAGGGGTTGCAAAGTTCAAAGCACGGGGGGGGGAAGGTGGGGGGATATTCTCAGATCATAGCAAGAGGTACATTTGCAGAGGATAGCATGCAGCCCCTTGTAAAAGCGGCATGTCTGCAGCTCTGCACCAGAGCAATTGCTCCGGGCAGTGGAGTTGAAAACTGACCACAATGGTCACAATGGGCATTATGGGACAGCTCTAGGCCTGTTAACTGCATTGGTTATGTTGACTTATCTAGACTGCCACTACCCGACCTAGCTATGTCAACTTAAGCATTTGCATCTTGTGGAGGTGAAGTTATTAAGCTGATGTAGCAGGTGAATTATATCAGTGGGACAAATTTGTAGTGTAGACCCTGATACTATGTCCAAGCTACCTTACGTCAACATAACTCTGTACTTCTCAGGCATGAGAAGAAAGTCTAGGAGAGATTCTTAGAGCCAATGCTGAAGACAGTGCAGGCAGTAAGACCCAGACAGACAGACAGATAGATATCTATGATACAGACACAGATATATAATTTACTTGTAAACTGAGAACATTTGATATGGAAAATCACCAAGACACCAAATATGTGACACTCCACAATGCCATTTCCTTACAGACACTTTTCAGAGTGAAAATGAACTTTACAACTGATGACAGATGCATTTGGTGAGCCAGGCTGACAAATCAAAGTGTGCAAACAGGGATATTTAAGGCAGCAATTTAATCTACGTGTCAGAGTGCCTCATGAAGTTGATAATAAGTATCAACCTATTTATTACCATAGTATCTAGGAGCCTTAGTCATGGACCCGGGCCCCATTATGAGAGGCACTGTACAAACAAAGAACAAAACACAGTTCTCCCCCAAAAGCTTACAATCTAAAAACACTTTTATAGTTGTGAAGAGCAACCTTCCAGAATCAGAAAAAAATTACTGCTAGTAGCAGGAAAAGGTAACTAAAGAAAATTTGTGTCACATACCAGCTGATCATTATGTTACAGATCAACTTATCATGGAGTCATAAACTTCTTCCTTTGCTTGTGTGACTCAGAAGCCAGTAGTTTATAACAGCACTTTAGCTGATCTCCAAAACTGATTATACAGTAGCATCTATAGGAGCAAGAAGTATATTAATATGTACAAATTTGATATTTCACTCAGTTGGAATGGAATTTCCATTTTATTGAGATTAGGATGAAGTTATGGTGGAGAATCTCAAAAAAACAAAAGTCACTTAATTTGAAATGTCACTGAGTGAATTATATTGCCAATTATAAAAAGAGTTCAGAGTAACAGCCGTGTTAATCTGTATTCGCAAAAAGAAAAGGAGTACTTGTGGCACCTTAGAGACTAACCAATTTATTTGAGCATAAGCTTTCGTGAGCTACAGCTCACTTCATCGGATGCATACTGTGGAAAGTTTAGAAGATCTTATTATATACACACAAAGCATGAAAAAATACCTCCACCCACCCCACTCTCCTGCTGGTAATAGCTTATCTAAAGTGATCACTCTCCTTACAATGTGTATGATAATCAAGTTGGGCCATTTGATTATCATACACATTGTAAGGAGAGTGGTCACTTTAGATAAGCTATTACCAACAGGAGAGTGAGTTTGTGTGTGTGGGGCGGGGGGGCGGGGGGCTGAGAAAACCTGGATTTGTGCTGGAAATGGCCCAACTTGATTATCATACACATTGTAAGGAGAGTGATCACTTTAGATAAGCTATTACCAGCAGGAGAGAGGGGTGGGAGGAGGTATTTTTTCATGCTTTGTGTGTATATAATAAGATCTTCTAAACTTTCCACAGTATGCATCCGGTGAAGTGAGCTGTGAGCTGTGAGCTGATGACTTATGAGGAGAGGCTGAGGGAGCTGGGATTGTTTAGCCTGCAGAAGAGAAGAATGAGGGGGGATTTGATAGCTGCTTTCAACTACCTGAAAGGGGGTTCCAAAGAGGATGGCTCTAGACTGTTCTCAATGGTAGCAGATGACAGAACGAGGAGTAATGGTCTCAAGTTGCAGTGGGGGAGGTTTAGATTGGATATTAGGAAAAACTTTTTCACTAAGAGGGTGGTGAAACACTGGAATGCGTTGCCTAGGGAGGTGGTGGAATCTCCTTCCTTGGAAGTTTTTAAGGTCAGGCTTGACAAAGCCCTGGCTGGGATGATTTAACTGGGAATTGGTCCTGCTTCGAGCAGGGGGTTGGACTAGATGACCTTCAGGGGTCCCTTCCAACCCTGATATTCTATGATTCTATGATTCTATGATTCTATGTGAGCTGTAGCTCACGAAAGCTTATGCTCAAATAAATTGGTTAGTCTCTAACTTGCCACAAGTACTCCTTTTCTTTTTATAAAAAGAGTAAGTTCTAAATAATTGCAAGTTGTTACTCATAGGTCATTTTGTTGTTGTTCCTTGTATTCCTAGCAGTGGGTCATTCACCTGTTATTCAAAATGCTAAAAGAATTTTGCTTCTACAACCTGTTAGTCATTTCAGAAAGGAAAGATAAATATATTTATTCATTTAAAGCAGATCAGAAAAAGCTATTTGATCATGCTGAATTCTAGAGTGTAATGTGATTTATAGCATGATTTATGACATCAAAGCCTTTAGATATGAAACTGATTGAAATTAAATTAAGCAACAAATATTTGTACCATTATCATTTATCGTCATTTGTTTGCAATATTTTGATAAGTCCAATTCCAATCTTCACAAGAGGATTTCATATTCACTATGGGCAAAATAGGTGTCCAATCTGTAATGCCAGAATGTGAGGAATGGAGTCTTCATTCAAAGCCCTTACTAGTACCAGAACCTCAACACAACCATTGCACAGCATCTGCTCCAACTGTTGGGGTCTAGTAGCATTTGAAGTCCCTATGCACCTCTAGATGGAGCTTAAGAATTGTGGATTTGCATTATTTGCAGAGTCACTGGCCATATTCTTGTCCTTGGCCCTGACCTGTCTGGATTTTTGGAGCCCATAAAGAGAGCTCTCATGGAACAATTCTCCACAGCATGCAAAGGGCAGAGCTCTCCTGCTCAGCCTCTGCATGATATACACTTCCAACAGACACTCCACAGGTGATCCTTTGCCTGGGGAATTGTGCCATTATGAGTTGCATTTAGTCCTGTAATACTACTGCTAGTAATTGTAACTTGATGTCCCATGTTTTTTCATGCACGTATAAACTCACTCCTCAGTCAAATTTGGGGTAACCAGTTTATGATTACCTAGATCATCCTATTTACCCTTTCAACATTTTAGCATAACATTAGCATCTAATACCACAGGGCCAAATCCTCTACTTTCTATAAGTAGACCTTGTTGAAAGGCTTGGCTGACTTACTTTACTTAAAATTCAGTTACTATACTAATTGGGGCTGAAGCAACTTCGGTTTGTTCAAATCTGATAATGAACTAAGTTTAGCAATACAGAGTTCCTGTAACCTCTTCTTCTCCCAGTTTTAGTTATCTGAAGTAATAATATTTATATTTAGCTTTGTATTATATTGTCAGTCTTTGTTTGGTGTGCTTGATCGAGTATGTAATATTCCATGACCCATTAATATAGAATGAGTATATAATTATATTTGGCATTGTTTATGTAGAATGCCAAAGATTTTCTGTTTGTTTTTAATCACTTGTATGTATGTGGATAATATAAATACCATCTCCCTCTAAAAATGCATCTTGTTGGGGGGAAAAGTAATAATTCAAGTTAGGTTATAAATGAATGTCATGTCTTGCATGTCTAAAGCTGTATTAGCATCTTTGCAGCAGCACCTTATGACTAAAAAAGGAGAGGAGATAAATGTAAGGCAGAAGTAATAAGAAAAAATCAGTCATACAAGGGAACTTTCATTCTTCATTTCTGTTTGCATTCCCATTATGTCCATCTTACTGTATCTCGGGATATCCATAATCTTTATCATTTTGTTCTAAGATTAATCTTTCCTTGTATAATCATAATTCAAGACTCTTGTTCCACAGAGAAAACGGTAATATTTAATGGTAACCTGTTCCAGATATTTTGTGAGGCCTGGTGCAGACTGCCTCTAGTCATTGAATACCAAGATATAAACTAATGTTTGTCTCTCTGTGTTTGGTTACAGAATTTCCCTATACTTGCTAACTCCATCATATTATCCTCCAGTGAGGTGTGCCCTGAGATCATTAAAGCAATGTCTCAATGCCCTCTAGCGTTGATCATTGCACCTGGATAACCAAGTACAGCAGCTCTGGCTGAGAAAAATGCCCTTTTCAATCTATATTGTGGCTGGACAGAAGACTAGATCACATCCTCTTGGAATCAGATTTTACCACTGTGCTCTGTGCATTTGTGTGACAGCCAGAGTTGATGGCTGTGAGAAACTATACCTCTGAATGAAACCGCAGATTGACAAACTCCAAATGGTTCAGAATACAGCATATCTGTTAATGCCAAATTCAGCAGCTTGGCCTTTATCTTCAAACCTCTCCATATAGGACTGGACTAAACGTTTCAAAAAACCCATTTTGATCAAATGTTTCTACAATACCACCATAACCCCTTCTCCCGTCCCGCAAAAAAAACAGGCCTTCAGACTTCGAAGAGAGAGAGAGAGAATTATGTGTGCTAACTTTAATAAACTAGTGAAGTGCTTAGATATCAAAGTTACAGTGTATGGTCAAAAATATCTCAAGATAACCAATATCTAATCAAGGTAACCAATTTAATAGATTAAATAGGATATTTGTATGTACAGGAAGCAGCTGTATGTGTTGAATATATGAAGTCAGTGCACCTTTCTTACTATGAACAGGATTTTCATGGAAGGAAAAAAAATGTATGCACACAGGTAAGTAATATATACACTAGAACAGAGCCTCATATGTGTAAAATAAAACAGACAAGGTGGGCATCTGTCTAATATCCTCGGATTAACATGGCTACAACTATACTGTATAAATTAAAACAGTAACAACATTTAATTTGCAATTTATTGTTTCTGTAATTGTGAATGGAGGGGGGTGAGATTGTCTATCCGCTGGAAGTTTATGAATCCACTTAACATTGCAATTGCCAGTTTCTGATGAAAGGAAATTAAGACAGTTGAGCACTGTCAGCAGAAATAAGAGAATAGCAGTTTAGTGATGATTGACTGCAAGTGTGATTAGTATTACACAGTAGATTCAAGTTAATATTTAATCCAAAAAAGTTATACTAGAATCAAGCTCATCATAAGACACGTAAATGATTTATTGCCTTAGGATCAATAGGTAAAGCTGATATCTCAGCTTCTTTTTAAGAAAAAAAGGCTCACTAGACATACTGTAGGTTTACTGTAGGTTATTTGTGCTGCTTGTTAACAGCATCAGCGTTGCAGGTGCTTAATTGCTTGAAACAATCACTTGTCTGTAAAATAAGGCATTTGTAATGTTTGCCTCCATTCTACCTCCCCACTGCCCTCAGAGGAAACCTTGAATTCACTCTTATCCCAATGGCTGAATAATTGCTGTACGAAACAAAGATGGAAACTGGACTGATTAACTGTTTAGCACCCCGAGTAGAAGGTTAGAAACTGAATTTTCCATTATATAGCAGTTGCCATTGGAAAGTAATCCTGCTTATTAACTGCACTTTTATCTTCTCTGGAGGGATGCTTGACAAAAGATAATGTAGCTTGCTCACTCAATATGATTATAGTTTTAAAACAATAAAGAAAAGTAAGCATTTACTATATCATTAAACCAAGGTATGGAGGAGTTCTTGGTATTTTATAAACCCTTTTTATACATTGGCAAATATCCTGTTTTATATTACAGGCATAAATGAGGTTTTACAGTCTTCCTCAGTATGTTTATATCCTAATTAATTTGAGTAATTGAGATTATTAGCAAGAACAAGACTGTGCATCAAAAGTATAGAAACAGCTATTAAGGGCAAGGCCACATATAGCTATGCACATATGTCCATTCAGGAACGTTATGGCTAGGAAAGGCTGCTCTGAAGCACCTGCCATATATTATATATGCAAAGTAGATTATATTAAATCAATAACTTCCAAACATTGATAGGAGTGTTTATTGTCTCTCCTTTGTGGCCTTTGGCAAAACAAACAATCCTCTTCAAAGTCAGGAATCTGATTTCCCGTATTGTGGCAGATGAGTGATGTTGCATCAAAGACTTCTCCTTAAAACATGGTGGGCATCAGTTTTCTGAATGTGACCCTGATCAGAATTTAGTTTAGTTGTATTCATCTAGCTTCCTATGCAGGATGGGACTTTGTACAGAATCAAATCAACATGAATGCATAAAGGCTACTTATATACTTATCAACAAAATCTGTACCACGCACTTGCATATTTCTAATCCTGGGGCCATCTTTTATCCTTTCTGGTGTTTGTTCTTTGTTATTAGGGCCTGGAGAAAATACACTGACAGCCTGTTCTGCTTTGTACCCCAAGTGAAAGCATCAGGGTGTTCTGCATACAGTACATTTAAAGGTTTGATTATCTGGATTAGATTCAGTCTGAAGGGGGAGATTGACTGATCTTAACATATTAGTGAACCCTAGCTTCAGGCTAGGAATAAAAACAGTATTTCTCAAGTCGTGCGTTATTACTTTTCATTTGTTGCGTATTGATTAGCTGTCAGTGATAAGATTTTGGTTTTCAAAATGAGACAGGTGCTGGTGGGCTTTTTTCTTTTTTTTTTAAAGAGTTTATAAAATAGAAAATATAGTACAGGACAGAAGAAGGTAAAACAAGACAGTATTCAGTATAGCAATGCCGGATGTTAAAATACTTTGGTTGAACAGAACTAGTAAAACATAGCCTGAAAGATGCCTTGTAATTAAGTTCTTATCTCAGTACAAATTCCCATTCCATTGTGGAAAGAAAATATTTTGCACATATTCCAAGTGTTTTTGACTGGCTTTTTAAATATTTATTTATTTCCTTTCTACTATATAATTATGAAGTAGGAACACATTTTTAAACAATGCATTGTTTGCATATAATTTAATTTATTTCAACTTACAATATGCAAGGTGACTATCCTAAATTCTAGATTTATACAGACTAATGCAAGCTGATCCAGTGTTAAAACACTTGCCAGGCCACAAAACTAGGCTCTTCCCCACTGAGCCCAATCCTTCTGATAAAAGCCAGGAAAATTGAAATGCTTTGCAGCTGGCAGTGAAGGTCAGCAAGTTCCAGATGTATCAGAAAGAGCTGGATAATAACATTATCCCCCTGGGGTATAAAGACTTCCTTAATCATGGTTCAGAC
Source organism: Eretmochelys imbricata (assembly GCF_965152235.1). Classification (NCBI taxonomy): domain Eukaryota; kingdom Metazoa; phylum Chordata; order Testudines; family Cheloniidae; genus Eretmochelys; species Eretmochelys imbricata. The sequence continues at coordinate 40,014,875 of NC_135575.1, read as the reverse complement.
TGGGGCATGTTACAAGTTTCCCCTTCCCTCCTTCTATTTAAACAGGGAATGTATATTCATTATTCACATACATACAGGCCACATTCCCTTTCAGTTGAGCTATACATGGAACAGGAATAGGGCTACGTGGGAGTGAATTGCCATTTAATTCCTCCTGTGTTGCCCATATTCTCTGCCCCACTAGTGGCCTTTGGGTCCCTGAGGTAAGACACAGTAGCCTTAGAGCTGCTCTAAATTATGTGTAGCTTCAAGGACCATTTTGCAGCTGTGAATACCAGGAAGACAGAACATTGTCACCATCCCCATTTCCCAGGAATGCACCCTAGAGACATATTGGCAAGTCTACATTGCCTGGGGAACCCTTTTACACGGAGACTATCTGGGGAGGAGGGTATGTCTTTCCCACCTGCTCTATGGCCCTTTCACACCACCAGGGCAGTATGAAGGACTGGAGCAGAAAGAGAGAATCTGACTTGTTAAAAGAAAAGGAGGACTTGTGGCACCTTAGAGACTAACAAATTTATTTGAGCATAAGCTTTCGTGACTACAGCTGTAGCTCACGAAAGCTTATGCTCAAATAAATTTGTTAGTCTCTAAGGTGCCACAAGTCCTCCTTTTCTTTTTGCGGACACAGACTAACACAGCTGCTACTCTGACTTGTTAACTGTTTCTCCCCCGCCACACACACTTACCCTGGTAGGTGAACTTCAAGCTGATACAGCATAAGTGTTAAAAGCGCTTAAGGCATTTTGCCTAAGTGGATTTTTCTGAATGGTCTTTATATGTAACCCTCAGATCCATTAAGATGCTATCACACTTCTGGGTGCAATCTAGACCAGTAAGGGGCTGTGTCACCTCTCACTCTGAGGGGTGTCTCACAGTGCTTTACTGCTATAGCTCCCAGCCTGGGAGGCTCACAGCTAGCCTACAAGCATGTAGGTCACACCCTGAGTGTGTGTGCTAGACAGCCCAGGTTCAGCATCTCTGATCCCAGCAGCATGTCTACAGCACCACCAGCTCACTCTGGCTTCTTCCAACCTTGGTTACAACCAGCAAAGTGACCCCTGTACACTCCCAGTGCCAAATGTCCCCAAAACCAAGTGCCCTGACATGCCAAGCCCTCAGCCGGACCACTCAGAGAAATAACCACCTTCATTGCTCCTTTAAAGAGACAAAAGCACATTAGAACTGGAGTAAATACACCTTTCCCTTCAAACACAGAACGAAGTTGGTTTATAGTAAAAATAAAACAAAAACTTTATTAATAAACTGTACATATGGAATAAATTAGTTAAAGTATAAGGAATGAAGATAGAAAGAGTTACAATTAAACCAAAACAAAATACATTGTCTAGTGGTAAGACTCGACTTAACAAGCTACTGTCTTTGTTCAATTTTTCTTCTTTCCAGCAATGACTGACTTTCCCTCACTCAGAACCTTCTGCAATCTTATGATCAAGTAAAAAAATATATATATTTCTTCCTCATGATTGTATGTGATTTTCTTGCCAATATATATAATACCTAAACTTACAGGTCTTGAGTATAGCAACAAAAGGCAACACACAGTGCTAATGAAGCCTTGCTCATGTAAAATGCACATGTATTACACAAACAAGCAATGATTATGTAATGAATCAAACCATTAACAAGTTTTTCATTTGGCATAATAGTGCGCCAATGGCTATTTCTGCAATTCTCACTATGAGACATTAGGAAACTAGCTGCATAATACACAGACTACTAGAAAAGCTCTGTACTCTATGCTCACTTTGTTGTAATTAAATTAACTTAGTAAATTAACAACAAAGAGCAAATATTTATAGAAGCACTTGAAGCTCCCTGTGCTGTTGCATGAGTGGTAGAAATGATAGTGGCAGATTTTCCCCCTTGATTCATCAATAGGCAAATATAGTTATCACAGAGTTGCTTTTCTTTTCTCCCCCAAGCCACAAAGTGAGCCTTTCTTGCTTGAATTTTGTGGATAAAATGAAATCAAGACAAGTTTCTTTACTTTTAAAATGGATTTTTTTTTAAATTAAAAACTGTAGTCTTGGCATTACGCCACAGGAAATCATCTCTTTACTGACTGGATTTCATCATGGATAAAGTATTTTAACTTTGTTCATTTACAGCATTTTTCTCAATCTTCCAGATGGAATTCATGACAATGCATTTGGCAACAGATGTCATTCAACCTGACACAATATTAAAGAAGATATTTTATTGTACCATAAGAAGGATCTGCTGGTAACTGCAGTCCTTTTTGACATGCTTAACAAAAAGATAGCAATAGAAGTTGTCACTGACTACATAAATGCAAGGCCTATGAAGCAGATCAGAAGACAGTACCTTACTGTAAGGCTGCAGAGAGCAATTATTTAGCAGAAAGATAGGATAGTGACAGTTTCCTGTTGGCATGATGGCACTGAATGAAACATAAAAGATGTGACAGAATAATTGGAATAAACCCCTTTGTGCCAAAGACAATCCTCTGATTTCTCACTTATTGCAGGCTTTTGTTGGTTATTATCTTTGTAGCTACTTCAGAAATAGGTCATTAAAATTAAGTTTCCCAAACTTATCTAGCAAAATAATGCTCACATGATCTCTAGCTTCGAGCTTTCAAAATTCAGCTTGAAAACACACAAAAAAAAGTATTTTAGAAGGCAAACTACATTCTGTATAAATATTCTACTTCTCTAGAAACAAACTTTATAATGTCATTTATCATCATTTATCATCCCCTCAACCAGTTTCAATCAGTTTCTGTAGCACTGGTGGAATCCATTAGTGGCATTTCTGCATGGTCATTCCAGCTCTCATGATGTGTTTCTTGACCTCTTAAATGACTGCTTCTTGGAAAAGCTGGTCTTGGAACCCACCAGAGGAGAGGCAATTCTTGATTTAGTCCCAAGTGAAGCACAGGATCTGGTCCAAGAGGTGAATATAGCTGGACCGCTTGGTAATAGTGACCATAATATAATTAAATGTAATATCCCTGTGGCAGGAAAACACCACAGCAGCCCAACACTGTAGCATGTAATTTCAGAAGGGGAACTACACAAAAATGAGGAGATTAGTTAAACAGAAACTAAAGGGTACAGTGCAAAAAGTGAAATCTCTGCAAGCTGTGTGGAAGCTTTTTAAAAACACAATAACAGAGGCTTAACTTAAATGTATACCCCAAATCAAAAAAACATAATAAGAGAAACAAAAAAAAGCCACCATGGCTAAACAACAAAGTAAAATAAGCAGTGAGAGGCAAAAAGGCATCCTTTAAAAAGTGGAAGTTAAATCCTTGTGAGGAAAATAGAAAGGAGCATAAACACTGGCAAATGAAATGTAAAAATACAATTAGGAAGGCCATAAAAGAATGTGAGGAATAGTTAGCAAAAGACTCAAAAAGTAATAGCAATTTTTGTTAAGTACATCAGAAGCAGGAATCCTGCTAAACAATCAGTGGGGCCACTGGACAATCACGGTGCTAAAGGAGCACTCAGGGATGATAAAGCCATTGTGGAGAAACTAAATGAATTCTTTGCATCGGTCTACATGGCTGAGGATGTGAGGGAGATTCCCAAACCTGAACCATTCTTTTTAGGTGACAGATCTGAGGAACTGTCCCAAATTGAGGTATCATTAGAGGAGGTTTGGGAACAAATTGATAAATTAAACAGCAATAAATCACCAGGACCATATGGTATTCACTCAAGAGTTCTGAAGGGATTCAAATGTGAAATTGCAGAATTACTAACTGCAGTCTGTAACCTATCATTTAAATCAGCTTCTGTACCAGATGACTGGAGAATAGCTAATGTGATGCCAATTTTTAAAAAGGGCTCCAGAGGTGATCCCGGCAATTGCAGACCTATAAGCCTGACTTCAGTACTGGGCAAACTGGTTGAAACTATAATAAAGAACAATATTGTCAGACATATATAGATGAACATAATCTGTTGAGGAAAACATCCATGCAATGTGCAGCGGCAGTCAAAAAAGTGAACAGAATGCTGGGAATAATTAAGAAGGGGATAGATAATAGGACAGAAAATATCATGTTGCCCCTATATAAATCCATGGTATGCCCACATCTTGAATACTGTACGCAGATGTGATCTCCCCATCTCAAAAAAAGATATATTGGAATTGAAAAAGATTCAGAAAGGGTACAAAAATGATTAGGGGGATGGAACGACTTCCGTATGAGGAGAGATTAATAAGACTTGGACTTTTCAGCTTGGAAAAGAGATGGCCAGGGGAGATATTATTGAGGTCTAAAATCATGACTGGTGTAGAGAAAGTAGATAAGCAAATGTTGTTTACTCCTTCTCATAACACAAGAAATAGGGGTCACCAAATGAAATTAATTGGCAGCAGGTTTAAAACAAATAAAGGGAAGTATTTCTTCACACAACATACAGTCAACCTGTGGAACTCCTTGCCAGAGTATGTTGTGAAGTCCAAGACCAGAACAGGTTCAAAAAAGAACTAGATAAATTCATGGAGGATAGGTCCATCAATGCCTATTAGCCAGGATGGGCAGGAATGGTGTCTCTAGCCTCTGTTTGCCAGAGGGATGGATCACTTGATGATTACCTGTTCTGTTCATTTCCTCTGGGGCACCTGGCACTGGCCACTGTCGGAAGACAGGATACTGGGCTAGATGGACCTCGGTCTGACCCAGCAGGGCTGTTCTTATGTTCACAATGGATGTCACCTTGCCTTTGAGAACAGTTTCAATATATTAGTACAATGCAGTTTATACAAGGCTCTAAGGAGCTCCATGAACCAGTTAGTATTATACAAGTAACAAATTCATAGTGCAGCACTCTAGCAGAGTATGCTAATTGGGGGAAAGATGAATACACTGTTCTTATAAACACGTTATCAAGTAAACAATAAAAGAGTTTAATACCATTCATGTGTCTTCCTGGCCATTCACCAAGCTCCCTGAAACTTCCAAGATCCTAATGCCCTTGACAGTAAGTACATACATAAGGAGCTCACACTTTTCTTCAGTCCTAGTGCTGATCGAAAGGTGAAGTCAGATGTACAGTGAAAGTCTGGGGACATTTAGGGCTAGATTCACAAAGGGACTTAGGCAGCTAATGCCACATATGGTGCCTAAATCCCATAATCAGGCCCCACTTGGATTCACAAAAAAATTCATGCTCAGCTGCCACAGAGCCCTGAGGGCACCTGCATTTTTACATTAAAAAGTCCTAGGTACCTATGTTTCTGCCTCTGAGCATGCACACTGAAGCCCCAGCCCAAGCATCCAAACATCTAATCCTCAAAGTGTTTTACAAACCAGGGAAACAGGGCCAGCTCTACAGTTTTTGCCACCCCAAGCAGTGAAAAAAACTGCCACCACGGACGGCAAAATGGAGAAGCTGCCGCCGATTTGCCACCGCAGCCGGCGGGACAGAGGAGCTACTGCCAAATTGTCACCGCTGGGGAAACACTGCCGCCCCTTTCTAACCGTCGCGCCAAGCTCCTGCTTGGAACACTGGTACCTGGAGCCGGCCCTGCAGGGAAAGATAGGGTTCTTCTGCCTAACTCACCAAGGAGGGCCAGATCCGATAAGCCTGCTCAGATCTCACCTCCCAGATCAGACCCTATAGATGAGCTTACACAAAACAGCTCAACGGGTGGGGGAAAAAGGACACAGACTTCCTCTGTAACTTTTCGCTCAGTGGTTAGGATACTTATGTCAGTTCATCTCCCCACGCACACACCGGAGAGAGGGAAGGGACTTGAACAGGGGTCTCCTACTTCTCAGGAGCAAGCCCAAATCATTGGCTTATGGGATATTCAGATGGGGGGGGCTCCCCCAATCTCTTGCACTGTGAGGGGCTCCTTCCTGTTGAAGCTATTGCATGGTGGCTCAGTAATGAAAGGTCTCAGAGTAACAGCCGTGTTAGTCTGTATTCGCAAGAAGAAAAGGAGTACTTGTGGCACCTTAGAGACTAACCAGTTTATTTGAGCATGAGCTAGTGAGCTGTAGCTCACGAAAGCTCATGCTCAAATAAACTGGTTAGTCTCTAAGGTGCCACAAGTACTCCTTTCCTTTTTTCAGTAATGAAAGAATCTTTGGGGTAACGGGGAAGAGAGAGTGAGCACAAACATGAGAATACCTTTGTAGCCTGGTGGTTAGATCACTTACATGAGAGAGGTAAAGGACCCAGCATCCAGTCCCTCTACTCCCACGACTTATTTTGTTTGTTTGTTTTTATACACCATGGAACAGGTTCAGCAGAAGAGACTGAGGAAAACACATGTCAGAATATCCCATAGCTCAGTAGTTAGGGCACATCACAAGTCAGATACATTTTCTGGTTAGGTGGAGGAGGTCTTGAACTAGGGCTCTCTCCTATCTTAGGTGAGTACCCAAACCACTGGGCTAAAATTTATGAGGAAGAGTCTCCTTCTCCATTCTACTTCTTGCTAAAATAGCAAAGGCACCTAACTCCAAGGGAGAGTTTGCAGCTGAATCCCAAGCAGAGGATGGTCCTTCGTTGAAGTCTGGACTTAGGTGCCTATCTCTGGGCTTGTCATCATGTATAGCACTCTGGCTGTGCAGTTGCACCACTGTAGCATTTTGTGAAGATGCTCCTATGCCAACGGGAGAGGTTCTCCCATTAGCTTCGCTAATCCACCTCCTTGAGAGGTGGCAGCTGCACTGAAGGGAGAAGTTCTCCCTTCGACATAGTGCTGTCTACACAGAGGGTTAGGTCAGTATAACTACATTGCTCGGATTTTTCATAAATTCAAAGATCCAAAATGGAAATTGAAAGACATTCATTCACTTCACTGTACTTTGGATCAGACAGTTAATGCTGCTTCTTAGGCACACATGAAAAGGGGCAAGAGACTATAAATAGCAGTTACTTCTGTGTTATCTTGTTTCTAATCGGATAGCAAACCTAGTGCCTAATTAAACCTTCTTCTCAAAATATATACTGAGCCACAAATATTTTTTTCAGATTAAAAAAAGTTTTAACTTTTTAAAAATAATGTATCTGATACGGGACATGCCAAAGTAGGATGTAATACAATTTGAGGAAATTTCAGCTAGTATTTTTTAAAATGAATAGATATTTAGGGCGATTCAATTTTGGGTGAAGCAACTTTCACAGACCTAATTTTCATAAACTGTTGAGCACCAAGTCTCTGAAAAATCAGGTCCCTTTAAAAGTGCCTCTAAAGTTAAGCACCATAGTCATGCTTGAAAGTCTTGGTCTTCATTCACAGTGTTATTTTTTCATAGTATCCCATGTCCAAAATGAAATGTCATGCTGCAAGTTCTATTATTCTGCTGTCATGTGTTTTTACTGGTGAAAAAACAAACCTTTTGACAAATATATCTCCCAGGCACAGTAGAGATGCAGCATTCAAAATAAGCTTCCTTCCTTCCTAAAATAGGTTCTACATAAGAAAGATTTAATCAACACATTTTTGCATTCTCACAGATTTGTAGCATATTCACTACTATGCAGAATGTTCTGAAGTGACAAAAGTAAGGGAAAAAATAGAAACAAGAACCCTTCAGAGGTGTCAGTCTCTGAAATACTTCAAAATTTTTTTAAAGTACACAGTTACTTTCTTTTGGTAATACACTTGGAGCATGTGCAGGAATTTAACAATCGTCAGTGTCTGAATGCCAGTGTTTGCTAATGAAAGTAGTTCTATTTACTTCTACAGATCTACTTGTGGGACCAGTTATAAGTACTAGATTGTAATAATTATCTGTGTGGCTGCCTTGGGTCAGAAAGTCAATTGCAGATCTGAGAAACACAGATAGTGTCTTGGTTACGCTTTGGCTCCAGTAGCAGATTACTTCCTCTTCTATTTCTGCTCAGCTTTGCTGGATGGGACATGGAGCCAAGGCTCTGCCCATTTCTTGCCCCTCCCATCTTGGTCCATCCCCTGGAGATTAGACAGAATGTTTTTGAAATATTAGCCTTGGTCTGTATGAAATTTCTGCATGAAACCTTTATTCATAGAGAACTACCCATTGACAGAAACCACTGCCACAGTGTCAGAGGAAAGACACAGGCTTCCTCCCTAACTTTATCTTTCAGAAAGCCCTTTGCCTCTGACAGATCCCTAAATTCTGAATGTACTACAGAGAATCTAAAAGAAAGAGGTTTAAACCTCTGTTCTACCATGGAGCTCAGATTGGAGATGGTAGGGGGAAGCACGGAGGAAGAAGTGGCAGAACTGCTGCCCTCACTCTCAGTGGAGAAATCTGGTGGAGCCACAAAGCCACTTAGCTCTCTTCCACTGGGAGCACAATCTGATCCTATTTCAATTTTGTAAAGAGCTGTGGGTATTTTGGATAAGCACTAAATTTACAATTAATAAGCTACATCACTATCACTTCATTGTTCACCTGTGCAAGGCATTACATTTCATCAAGCACAATCACAGTGAATCATGCTGTCAGTTTATTTTATTTATTGAATTAACTGGACAGGTGTCTAGACATTATTGCAGGAAGTCCCATGAAAAGAAATAGGTCTTACATGCCTCTCTGAATCTGATAAGAGCCCAGGTAGTCCTGAAGTCTACAGAAAAAAGGAGTTTTAATAATCACACCAAAGTAAGACTATCATGTTCCCCCTGCTACTTGTATACAACAATAAGCAGAGTTTAAAAGCCAAGGCCTGATTTCTGTGTCTGTTAGGCTTCAATAGCCACCTGAAGATTCCCTCCAAGTGATTTTTTCCTTGTGGGACAGCAATAGCTATGCCAGCTTTTAGCCACACACACCCCCTCTAGCCAGGAGATTTGGAAGGGGAAATGGTAGCTATGGTAAGTGTTCTGCTGTACTCCAGCGATCCCCAGATAATGGAACTACTTGTGGGGGCTGTTGACAGCCAGGAACAAATTAGAGTAGCCTTGCATCTTTTCTAAGTTGTGCTGGGGGCATAAACAGCCTCTTACCAGTTCAGAATTGAGTTGGGGGCAAAAAGCCACTTTTACACCTTTTCGAGTGCAGCTCAGACAGAGCAAAGAATTAATGTTTTTAATCCACTGAACTCTTCAATGTTTCAAATTTCTATAAAACCTCAAACCAGGCATCTCAGTCAACAGATTTTCCAGGAGGAGGGAAGGGGTTCTGGTGTTCTAGTGCCTTTGAACATTGTGGCATAGTTGCAACAATAAATTTGACAGTGATGCATGTTTTCCTTGAATCTCCATGTCTTTGGAAAATTCAGTTGAGCTTCTCTTTTATTATCGTTTCACACGGAAAAGCCTACTGACCCCATTTATGGTTCTCTGGAACTTTGCCCAGTAAGCTACAGGCAATTCATTTTACTTTGCAATTTCAGCCATATCTCCCCCTGAGTAATAGGAAAGGCTCCATACTAATGATCAAGGTAAAAGACAATATACCTTTCGTGCATATGAAGCATTCCCAGGCACCATAACATGATTTAACATTTTAATGGACAACGAGCGATGGCTACACAATACATGTTCTACCTTTTATTCTTTGGATCTTGCAGGTTGTGACTATTAACTACCATTTATAAATGAACTATCATTTTTTTTTAAAGTTATGACATCCACTCCTCTGTGCCCAGTGAAAGTTCTGGCCAGGTCATCTCTGGAAATTACAACACTGACCCTTCTACTTAATTATGTAAAACAATAGATATGAGAAAATGGTACGTTTTCCTTAGTCAGATTAAATCCTATAATACTTCATAAAGCTAAGAAATCCCCTGCGGTAACACATGGTAAAATCTGATTTGTGTGCAATGAGATTACTTAGTATGCTGTAATTTATTTCACAGAAATCATGTAACTCTAGGTGCAAATAAGTTACTCTCTTGCTTTTCCCATTTCATCACAACTGTTGCATTTAAAGCTCTATCTGACCATGTTCAGTGAAAGAACTGTGGGAAAGGGATATGGCTGTTTGGAGATCTTTGTTTCCCACAAAGCCAAGAAGTTTCCTTTCATATCTGAACAGCAATGATTGTGTAATTTAGTAGGATTTACATGTCCCCCTCTGTACCCAATACACAGACTCATCTGTGGGTTAGTCTCAGAAGGGAACAGGTAACATACAGTGACCAGTGGGCTACAGTTGCATCACTTGGCAGTAGGTTTTTGGACAACAACACATAATGGATTATTTTAGCATTTATGACTGAAAAGTGCTTTCAAAAGCAAACAGCATTTTTAAATACCAAACAACTTTGCAGGTGTGAATAAGGGTTTGGCTTACTCCTCTATCTCAAGTTGTTAGAGCAAAGTGGAGAGCTGTGCTTTATCATGAGGGGAGAAAAAAAACAACAGTATTTATTCAAATGAAATTGCTGTCAGGTGTTCACTTTTTAAGAAAACATTTTCTCCCCGCATTACATCCCAAAGCTAAGATATACAAATGAAAATAATACTTTACACTTCATCTTTCATTCAAAGAGAGCAAAATACTTTAAATACTAAAACACTGAGTTTCTCAACACTACTGAAAGGTTGGTAGTAAACTATAGCCATTGCTATAGGTGTTTCACAGATGGGTAAACTGATTCATAAGAAGTCAAGTGGCCAAAGGCTATATAATAATTCAGTGGCAGAACTGGGGAAAAACCCGGCAATGGTTCTTATTCTCAAAAAGAAAAGGAGTCCTTGTGGCACCTTAGAGACTAACCAATTTATTTGAGCATGAGCTTTCGTGAGCTACAGCTCACTTCATCAGATGCATACCGTGGAAACTGCAGCAGACTTTATATATACACAGAGAATATGAAACAATACCTCCTCCCACCCCACTGTCCTGCTGGTAATAGCTTATCTAAAGTGAGCATCAGGTTAGGCCATTTCCAGCACAAATCCAGGTTTTCTCACCCTCCACCCCCCACACACAAATTCACTCTCCTGCTGGTGATAGCCCATCCAAAGTGACAACTCTTTACACAATGTGCATGATAATGAAGTTAGGCCATTTCCTGCACAAATCCAGGTTCTCTCACTCCCTCACCCCCCTCCAAAACCCACCCCCATATACACACAGACTCACTCTCCTGCTGGTAATAGCTCATCCAAACTGACCACTCTCCAAGTTTAAAACCAAGTTAAACCAGAACATCTGGGGGGGGGGGGTAGGAAAAAACAAGAGGAAATAGGCTACCTTGCATAATGACTTAGCCACTCCCAGTCTCTATTTAAGCCTAAATTAATAGTATCCAATTTGCAAATGAATTCCAATTCAGCAGTTTCTCGCTGGAGTCTGGATTTGAAGTTTCTTTGTTTTAAGATAGGTTTCAGAGTAAGATAGCGACCTTCATGTCTGTGATTGCGTGACCAGAGAGATTGAAGTGTTCTCCGACTGGTTTATGAATGTTATAATTCTTGACATCTGATTTGTGTCCATTTATTCTTTTACGTAGAGACTGTCCAGTTTGACCAATGTACATGGCAGAGGGGCATTGCTGGCACATGATGGCATAAATCACATTGGTGGATGTGCAGGTGAACGAGCCTCTGATAGTGTGGCTGATGTCCTCCTTTTCTTTTTGCGAATACAGACTAACACGGCTGTTACTCTGAAACCGGTTCTTATTCTGCTGCTCTAATGACTAAATATGACTCCTGTTAAAGGCAACACATGCATTTTCATGTAAAGCAAGAATTGTCTTTTACTTTGTACTTCTTTGTTCTTATTTTTTTCATTTACAAATATTGAGATAGTTGAACTATTGAGAGAAGAAAAAAATTAATGATGTTTCTCAAAATCATTGGTATCAACAGCAAATTATTAGCAGAGTCATTGCCAGCAAAGAAAGTAAGATGAATACATTAGTCTTGTGTCAGAGTGCTATTTGAAATATAGTGGAAATGCCACCTGTGCTTGGAAAAGAACCAGGAAAAAGTATGAGTGGCGAATTTGAAGATGGCAAAAATGTGAAGAAAATATGTTTGATGTAGCAGAAGCCCTTTAGGTAACCTCAGACTTAAAGGCAGTAGAATGAAGAACAAGAATACGAGTGGGAGATGTCTCGTTTTTCAGTTTTCTCCCCCAATCTTGCCATGAATACAGAATGAGTTATATTTGTGGTGAGAATAGGGGAAATTGGAGGCCACCTGTCCTATGGAGTTCACTATGACTCCATCACAGTATTTTAGGAAGTCACCACTACTAGCTAGATCTTACCTTTACTAGTAAGAGAATAAATATTTACAGACTTAGCCTCAGAAATCCCCATAAACCAATAAGTAAATCTGACAATTCTGAAGAGAAATCCTTCAAAGCTGAGGCTAAATTCTCAGCTAGTTTAAATTGGTCTAAGTTCATTACAGATATGGCCCTTTAATTGCAGATGGAGTAAACCCAACGTCACAGATCTCAGGCTCCCCAGGCTGGTGGCTCACCAGACTACTGTGAGTGGATCCAGACACTGAACCTTCCCCCCTCCCCATATTTTAAGTTTCCCTGGGTATCAGTAGGCTGAAGCATTTATTCCTCCCTTGGTTGCTCTGACACTAAGTCAGACACTGACATTTCTTGGACACTGACTCTCAGTCTGTTACACCTGCACAGAAACAGGGCTCCACAGCAACCTTTCTGAGGCTCCCAGAAACAGTGCTGACATGTAAAGTGCCCCAACAGCTTAAATCCACTATGTCCCAAAACTCCACTCAAAGGTGTGAACCTTCTGGTTTACCACATAGACTCTTGAAGAGGTAAGTGTAGCATATAACACTTTTCACATAATTCTAACACAGTGTTTCTCTTTACTTAATCACACAAGAAATACTCAGATCTATATAGATAAAAAAACCTCCACATGCTTCCCTGCTTGAGTTTCCTCACCCTTTCAGGTTCCTTCCCCTGCAGACGTATAGTTTATCTTCTAAAACATGGAGCCTCTCTCCTTCTGACCTTGTCCAGTCTGTCTCCTTCCCCTCTCTTGCCCAAACTTCCTGAGTCTCCTCGGGACCTTTGATAACTCTGTCCTTTGGTCACCTGTCTCTTTGTCCTGCTTTAGCAATTTGCCACTTCTCTCCTCTTCTCCCTTCCCTCAGAGAGATGGACACAGTATTGTCTCCCAGCTGGAGCAAACCCCTTCTTCTAATGTACTTATCCCTGAATAGACTGTTGTTGAGTTCTAATGAGCCACCATGGTCAGCAGTCTGGTGTGCACCTGTCCTCAATGGTGGATTCCACATTTACATAGTGCATTCAGCGGTACAGCAATTTTCATTCCAACAACTTCATAATACTAACCAGAAATCATAAATTATACAGACAGATCCCCCAAATCATCACACCATGTAGTCAAGATTTTCAATCCTTACAGCCTCCTCTAGTAAACCTCATTGTAATGTTTTTTTGGAAGTTCCTATGGGTTATTTTATTGTATCTAACCTCGCTACAGGATGCTGATCTCTCTGAACAGGCTGTTGGCCGGTTGACTTCCTATGGCTAGCAATGTGACATCTGGACTCTGTTACAATTAGTTTGCTTGTTGGAAATAAACCATTTTTCCTCCTCTTTTTTCCCCCTTAACTTTTATTCCTTTCCCTTCCTTCTATTCCATGGAGATTTTATATATATTTAAAAATAATTTTAAAAGTCCATTTCACTTACTCTTTGCAGATGCTAACTTAAACTAGATATCCTACAGCATGTCAGCAAGCAGCCACTTTCTTGCTTAGAAATTACATGGTTTTGCTATTTTTTTTGTTTTTAAAGCAAAATGTGTTAAGATTTATCTGCAGTTACTCAAGTACAGGTGGAAAAATACTTCAGAACTTCCTTTTTAAACAATTGACAGATGTATTTTTTCCCTCACAAACATCCTTTCACTTCTGCTTCTTCTGCTGTATCCTGTCTTTCTAATTAACGCTTAGCTTGGGGAGAGGCATCACTAAGAACTGCTTGGTGGCAGTTGTACGATCTATACAAAGTGCATTAAAAAGGCTGTTACTCTGTCTCAGTTTAGAATCTGACAGGAACAGGGTTTTGATTTCTGGTGACCCAGTAGTGTATATGCCCAGGGGCAGAAATTTTTGGCAAAGAGAACTTTTACAGCAAAATGTAGGCACAAAATGAGTTTAGGGACCAACTGAATGGGGTACTGTGAATTGCAGTAGCACCTAAATCTGGTACTTAGTTGTTGAAGTCCCTTTGTGGATCAGGGCTGTAAGTCTAGAGAGAAATGGGGATCTAACAGCCAATATTTTATTCTCCACCATGTTATATCTAGTCAAGCCCCCTGTGAGAGGCAAAGGCTTCATTCACAGCTGAAGTACCCAATTCAGCAAAGTTCCTAAGCATATGTAAAAGCTTACTTCTGTCAGGCAATCTGTTTTGTGCCTCTATAATAGATGGTGTACATACAGCTGGGTTCAGAGTGACCAGAGACCCCTGAGTCCTGCATGTATTCATTCTTAAGATATCAGGAAGGGAAAAAAAAAATGGTCAGCATACACTCCTAGAAGTCTGGCTCAAGGGAGTTTGTCCTTCAGGGGGCTTGAAGGACAAATTTGGGATTCTTTATTTTTTGTTCAATAGTATGACTTGTGATTAAAGTTAAGCTTATGTATATATTATCTATCTATCTATCTTTCCAGGCTGCAGCTTTATACCTAAAATAGCCTGTTAAATGATCTGTTCTTATTGTTGGCATCTTGCCTTTCAACTAAGAGGTCTAATATAAATGAACTGTTGAATTAACTCATGCTCCAAGGATTCATTACAAATGCAAATATAGCCTCTGTGATCTGTAACTAAATTAGGTAGGTGAAAATGAATAAAAAGAAACTTATGCCATTGATTTTGTTTTTATATAAAGGACTGCATTAATATTAATATGAAAGTGTTATCCCCAGGATAGGATTTAATTTATTCAGTACATTTTGCCTAGATGAATTTCGTTTCAATTTTCTGGTACAAACACTTGAGGTTTTGAAATAAAAATTTGCATTCTGAGAATATTCCACAATATTCTCTTAAAAATTGCTATTTTAGTGAAGAACTTGCCAATTTTTTTTGCTAGAATAGTAGTGCAAAGGGAAAACAAATAAGGGGCACAACAGAGTCAAAGGAAATTTGTTTAAAAATAAAAGTATCTGTGGGAATTGTTTTCAGTATTTGCCCAGCTTTATATGGATTTGAGCAGAGAAGTTGAAACATGCAACATCTATAGGGGCAAATGATGATATTTTATGGTCTTTTACCAGTCCTCTTACCCCATGCTAAAGTGAAGTATGCATGGAATCAGTAGCATAAAACATTAAATGCTAGATACTAATCTCAGTCTGTGTCTGGCTGCTCATGTCCTTGACATGCAGTGTCTTTTCTCCAGCTGACTTGTTTCCTGAGTGCTTACTAAACATTAGAACCAAGCATTTTAATCCAAACACTGATGCAACTATGCAATTTACTGGACACATTTATGAATTCTTATCAGACACAAAGATAACCTCTTCTAGATGAAGATATAGTACTAGCCTATCTGACCCCCTGGTCTACACTGGGGGTGGCGATCGATCTAAGATACGCAACTTCAGCTACGAGATTCGTAGCTGAAGTCGACGTATCTTAGATCGACGTAGAATCACTTACTTTGTGTCCTCGCAGCGTGGGATCGACGGCGGCCGCTCCCCCATCGACTCTGCTTCCGCCTCTTGCAGTGGTGGAGTTCCAGAGTCGACGGCAGAGCGATTGGGGATTGATTTATCGCGTCTACACTAGGTGAGATAAATCGATCCCCAATAGATCGATCACTACCCGCCGATCCTGCGGGTAGTTTAGACATGGCCTGAGCTGTCACAGATGAACAGAATGCAAAAAAAAACCACTTTCTATAATCTAAGGTATGTCTATGTGAGAGAGAGACACTTAAGTTGAGGATGTCCATTCACTGTACCATAACAAAGCTTGCGGAAGAAAATTCTTCCCTTCTGTAATAGTGAAATATTGAATTGTGATAAAAATAATATGTTGTCTTGCCTTAGTGTTATTCCTGTGAGGTATCTGTGACATCGCTGCATATAATTTTAACTCTGAGCAGTCAATCACTTTCTGATTTTCCATCTGTTTCTCTGCAGTTGCAATGAAATTAATGTTGTTATGTACATAAAGGTGAAATTAAATGTTTTAAATCCCTCTGCTTAGAGTATGTTCATTTGCATATATATTTGTGTTTGTAGCTTTAGGTATTTATTAATTTGTAGTTTGTTTAATTAAAAATCAAATTTCACCTCATTTGTGATCATAAGTACAAAAAACTGAAGTGTGCCTCTCCCAAAATATGCTTTCTCTAAACAATGAGAGCTTGTTCACAGTCAGTGCAATCTGGCAGCCAATGGTCTCTGCAAGTTGCACATTTAATTGGAGTGAGAAACTCATTAAGGTATCTGGGAACATTAAGATGATAGTATTATTCTAAATAACTGTGTACACAATCTAGTGCAGCAGATGGCTGAGATAGCTGACACCTGTCCTGGTTATGCTATCTTGCTGACTGATACATTTATAGTGCTGACTGTTCGTAAGATACATAATCATAAGAGAAGATACTGTAATAAAATACCCAGGAAAAAGAGTGAGGATTTGATGGGTATCTGTTTATAAAGTTGCATATTTGTGTGTCAAATACTGCATTTGAAAGGTAACAAATGATACAGTTTTTTAAGTGATGTATTTTTATGTATGATCCCATCTGAGAGTAAAAAAAAACAAACAAAACAAACCACCACAATGGCCTGTAGGATTTGGGTTTTTTTGGCAGGGAGGGGAATGAGGAGGGACTTATAATCATTTACCCATATCTCAGAGGATATCCTGCAGCACAGAGAGGGCAAGGGATATTAGCTGCTGCTGCATCTGCAGCCGTGCCCTACTTAAGACCTCACAGAATACTTAAGACCTCACAGAATACCCTCTGCTGATTGGGCAATCTGCGGCTACAAGACCGGGGGGGAGACTCACTGGTAAAAGTGTGCAAAAGTTAAGGTTAGTTTGAAAGAGCCCCTCCCTCATTGTGTAACCATATTATGCATGTAAACTCACTGTACTGCAGTTCAAGAAATGATGAAGTGTCCCAACCTGAAAACAAACCAACCAACACCCTAGGAAATTCCACAGACAATCGCCCTTCCCCCCAACCCCCACCCCCAAAAACCCCCACATTAAAATACGATTAAGCTTAGAAAGTGAAACTCTCAAAAGTCCAGAAATGGCAAAGATTTCTCTCTATATTGTAAGCTGAGAGGGAGAGTGCCAGGGGAGAAGAGATGAGATGTAAGCAGGAGCAGTGATGTGAGGAGCCTTGACAGTGACAAGATTCCATAGAATAACCCTACTATCTCACACATGATAATATGACAAATAGCTAATAAATTTCAGATAGTGTACTGTAAGTACAAAAATAGTGCCTTACACATGAATATTCAACCAAAGGGCTAACGTTTTTTAGGTGTTTATGCCAGTAGGAAGTTCCAGTGGTCTGCACTGAAGCATTTATCAACAGATACATTTTACATGTACACCAGGGTAAATATACAGAACATTCTTTCAATGATCTTATCAGTCACTGAGAAATAGATCTGTTTGCACACCAGTATTAGTTATTGGAATGCTTTTGCACCACTGTAATATTTTCTTTGCATGTGTAGGTATAGCCTGTAGGCAGCAGTTCTACATCTAAGAAATAATTCAGGAAGAGAAGAGAGTGAGGAAGAAAAGAATTGACTGATATTATGCTCAGCTGCTAAGAAGAAGCTATGTGATGCAATTTAAGGCCTAGCTACTTATTCAGATAAACAGAATTTATAACCCTCTCTACAGTAGTCTCATCTGATTACTTCCAAAAATATTACAGTTCTTTTTGTTTGTTTGTTTTTGTCTGTAATTCCATGTAGTGGAGAAGTCATGATTTGTAATTTGTTTGATAAGAATGTATTGACAGTCTACACTGTTTCTGTCCCAAGCCCTTACCTGGTCTCACACAGTATATGCTGTTTATTGAACATCCTGAAGTTCTGCCTTTCAAAAGACTAAGGCAAAGCTAATCTCTGATTTCAGAAGTATATTTTTATCAATTTGCTCATTAAAAAGAGAAGGATTAGAGAACAAGAATGTTATTGTCATGGACAAGTTGGTTTATTAATAGCCTAGCCTCCCTCCTGAGATTGTTGTCTTTATCTAATCAAAGTATTATGTACATGTAAACTTTCAAATCTGGATTAAAGTAATTTTACCAGAGGTTTGCTCAATCATCGCAGTGAGGATAGAGCAGACAGCTTGGTTGGAAAGTTCACTGCACATTTTAATGTGGCAATGCTCTCTTTTCCTTTTTGAAACAAGGTCGGCTGCATTCCAGTGATCAATGAAGAAAATTAATTTCTTGTAGTTCTTGGCATAAATGTGCCTCATCAGCATTGAGTTTTTGTGCCATAACCTCAAAAGGGCAGAGTATGTGAACCAACTCAGGCTGACATTTACAATTAGTGGCAGCCAGTGAAATATCAGTATGCCTTGTGAATGTCTGCACTTTCTAAATGATGCTATGCAAGTCCAGAATAGTCTGAATGCATATATTTGTTAGCTATTATCCAATAGGATGTTACTTCTATACTATCCTCTGCTTCAGTTTCACCACAGCTGTATGCAGTGCTGGTGTAGCCTTGTCAGTCATTCCTATGACAAAAGGGGTGTTAATGAGCCACTTCACCTTGAATGGTCCCTTGAAATGTTTTAACTACTTATAGTAAACAGTCTGTAAAAACAACAAGGAGTACTTGTGGCACCTTAGAACTGGTCTACACTACGGGGTTAGGTTGAATTTAGCTGTGTTAGGTCAATTTAAAAATGACTGCATCCACACAACCAACCCCGTTCTGTCGACCTAAAAGGGCTCTTAAAATTGACTTCTGTACTCCTCCCTGATGAGGGGAGTAGAGCTAAAATCGACCTTGCTGGGTCAAATTTTGGGTAGTGCGGACGCAAATCAATGGTATTGGCCTCCGAGAGCTATCCCAGAGTGCTCCATTGTGACTGCTCTGGACAGCACTTTGAACTCCGATGCACTAGCCAGGTACACAGGAAAAGCCCTGGGAAATTTTGAATTTCATTTCCTGTTTGGTCAGTGTGGTGAACTCAGCACTCAGCAGCACAGGTGACCATGCAGTCCCCCCCAGAATCGTAGAGCGTAGAATGTTTCTATGCTCCCCCTATCATCTCCATCCCTGAGGTTATCATAGATTAGTAGGTGAAAAAAAACGCACTCGCGATGACATGTTTTCTGAGCTGAAGCAGTCCTCGCACACTGATAGGGCACAGCTTAATGCATGGACGCATATAGTGGAAGAGGCCAGGAAAGAATTAAGTGAGTGCAAAGAGCGGAGGCAGGATGTGATGCTGAGGCTAATGAGGCAGCAAACGGACATGATGAAGAGTGTGTTGGAGCTGCAGGAAAGCCAACAAGAGCACAGACCCCCGCTGCATCCACTGTATAACCACCTACCCTCCTCCCCATGTTCCATAGCCTCCTCACCGAGACTCCCAAGAACACGGTGGGGGAGAGGGGAGAAGGCTCCAGGCACCAAGCCACTCCAGAGGATGGCCCAAGCAACGGAAGACTGTCATTCAAACAGTTTGATTTTTAGTGTGGCTACAATAAGCAATGTGTCCTTGTCCTTTCCTCCTCCCCCACCCCACCAGGGCTACCTCATTTTTTTAAATTAATAAAGAAAGAATACATGGTTTCAAAACAATAGTTACTTTATTTTGAAGTGGGGAGGGTGGTTGGCTTAAAGGGAATTAAAATCAACAAAGGGGGCGGGTTTGCATCAAGGAGAAACACACACAACTGTCACACCGAAGTCTGGCCAGTCATGAAACTGGTTTTCAAAGCCTCTGTGATGTGCCGCGTGCCTTGCTGTGCTTTTCTAATCAGCTGGTGTCTGGCTGCTCAATATTGGAAGCCAGGTGATTTGCCTCAACCTCACACCCTACCATAAACTTCTCCCCCTTACTCTCACAGATATTATGGAGCACACAGCAAGCAGCAATAACAATAGGAATGTTGGTTGCGCTGAGGTATGACCTAATCAGAAACAGCACCAGCGAGCTTTTAAACATCCAAAGGCACATTCTACCACCATTCTGCACTTGTTCAGCCTATAGTTGAACTTTTCCTTACTACTGTCCGGGCTTCACGAGCGATGGGAGCAAGGGGTAGGCTGGGGTATGTGTGACCGCGTGGTCTGCCGACCACGTGGTCTGCCGGCTGGGAGAGCAGCCTGAGGCAGAAGCCTCCACTTGCATGATATTCCAGGCAGAACTGAATCTCCATGAGATGAAACTTAAAGAAGAGAAGGACCTGGAGTCTCTGGCTCCCATTCGGTGCTCTAAGAGGAGGATAGCCATGTGTATCCAGGTGCCCCTGATCGACCTCACTGAGATCTGCCAGGAGCACCCAGCAGATGTACGAC
Organism: Eretmochelys imbricata; assembly: GCF_965152235.1. Taxonomy (NCBI): domain Eukaryota; kingdom Metazoa; phylum Chordata; order Testudines; family Cheloniidae; genus Eretmochelys; species Eretmochelys imbricata. Next base: position 39,994,409 of record NC_135575.1, on the reverse strand, counting down.
GGCTATCAGTCCTACTGCACCATCTGCTGCAAAGACAAGGAGCTGCAGCTGTGTAGCAATGCAATACCGCATCTGCCAGCAGCACCCAGGAAACATACGGTGATGGTGAGCTGAGCGGGCTCCTTACTTGCTGTGGTACGGTGTCTGCACGGGTAACCCAGGAAAAAAAGCGCAAAACGATTATCTGCCATTGCTTTCACGGAGGGAAGGAGGGAGGGGAGCCTGATTAAATGTACCCAAAACCACCCTCGACAATGTTTTTGCCCCATCAGACATTGGGAGCTTAACCCAGAATTCCAATGGGCAGCGGAGACTGTGGGAACTGTGGGGTAGCTACCCACAGTGCACCACTCTGTAAATCGATGCTACCCATGGTAGTGAGGACGCACTCCACTGACTTAATGTGCTTAGTGTGGACATACGCAATCGACTGTATACAATCAGTTTCTAAAAATCGACTTCTATAAAATTGACCTAAATTTGTAGTGTAGCCATACTCTTAGAGACTAACAATTTTATTTGGGCATAAGCTTTCCTGGGCTAAGACCCACTTCATCAGATGCCTGGAGTGGAAAATATAGTAGGAAGATATATACACATAGTACATGAAAAGGTGGGAGTTGCCTTACCAATTCTAACGAGACAACTCCCAACTTTTTGGAGTAACACGGCTACAACTCTGTAAAAAATCTGTGCCACTTTAAGTTTAGCTGTGATACTCTGAGTAAGTGTCCCAGACCTGAAGAAGAGCTCTATGTAAGCTCAAAAGTTTGTCTCTCTCACCAATAGAAGCTGGTCTAACAACAGATATTACCTCACCCACTGGTCCATAGGTCAGTGGTTACATATACCAGATAATAATTGATAATGGTAAGGTTATTCATGATTCTTTCCCAACCAGAAAGACATGTTCACTGTCCTATTAATCAGTGAAACTGCCTTTTGCTGGAGAAGAGTGACAAAGGACATAGTTCCATGGATGAGAAAGCTAATATATTTTCATCCATGAGAACAGATGTGACATAGTGTACAGAGTACAAGAGCTGAAAATGCTCACAGATTTCTTCTTATATTCTTAAAGTTAAAAAAGCAAATAGAAATGCCTAATTCAAGTGGCTTAGAAATGAGATTTGAATTACTCTTGCTATATTAGCTTTAATTCGCCATTACTGCACTATCAATTTATTATAAGCCAATAGTGATTATCCACTCAATTAGTTTGGTGAGATATATGCAATGCTAATCTTGTAACTCAGTTGGCATGGTATTTTTGTACTCAAACATATTATTTATCCATTTCTATTTTTAAGACAGGGTAGCCTGGTTATGTGTGTGTATATGTATATATAAAACCCTACAAAGAAAATTATTTTCCAAAATGAAATATGCTCTATCAGTCACCCATAGATATCCTTTTAAAAAGAATGAGAGAATTACACTAGTTTGAGGTCCTGTGTTCTGTACAGGTCTTATTTTCAAAATAGTTGTGCTCCTTTTTAACACACACACACACACACATATATAAACCCCTGATCTTGAAGTCCCCCAAAATGACTCACTGAATATATTATGCAACAAAAAGGAAAAGTTTGACAAATAATGAATGTGAACATGATCATACTTCCTTGCAAATTGATTCACAGTCCATTTTTAATTCTGTGACATATCTGTCCTTGTCTTTCTCCTCCAACTCTATCTTCATTCTTTGTTCCACATTCTTTTTTCTGCTTCTTTGGTTCAAATCTCACTACACTTCTGCCCAGTAAAGTTTCCCATGGATTTCACTTAAAGTGAGACATTTCTTGTTTTGATGAGCTGTACAGTAAAAATTTAAGTTGCACAGAAATAGCTTACCATGATCATTTTTCAGTGCTAGAGATCTGAAAACAAAAAGGAGTCACCTCCCTAGAGAGCCTCTGAAAATAATTTGTTTCAGTGAATGAATTTTGAATCTATGTATTCCAATTGGATTAGACTTTTCCTAGCATGCATATTTCCTCCTTTATTCGGTACAACATGACCAGAAAAGTTTAAATTAATGAACCGCAGACAAAAGTCTGAAGAGACAAACATGAATATCTGATTTTTCTTGTTGGAGCAGCTTGATGTACTTGTAGCATTACTTCATGCACTTGTAATACTAAAACAACACAAATACAGAGCAGATAAGGAAGAACAGAACTGAGAAAGATATAACCAAGCTGTAAATATTTATGGAAGTAAGTGGTCCACAGTCTGACAGCTGAAATGTGTTAAAGAAATGGAAGAAATCCATCAGTGTATCAATTTGATAAAAAAATAAAAACATTTTTTCCAGGGTTTTGAGACTAGTGACACTAAACAATTTCATTCCAAAGTAAAGAATGGCATATGAATGAATTACTCCTTTGGTGTAGAATGTTCTCTTATTTCATGTCTTGGAAGATTATTGCTATTACACCTAGTTGCATGTTGTTGCCTTTATTATGCTTATGGAAAGCATTTTCTAGTGGGTCACTGTTAAAGAGTAGAATGAATCTCAGCATTTTTTATTTTATTTTATTTTGCTGGCAGGTCCATTGAACTCTTCTAATACAAATTTAGACAGAGAGAGTTGCCTGAGATCAATGTTTTTGAGCTATAGAGCACTATATGGGAGAGAAACTACAGTGAACAAAAAAAGGAAAAATAGGTGCTATATTAACATTTCTTCATAGTGTATAACTCCCAAGTTTATGGATTCATAAAAAAAATCCTTGCTATTGGTCTTACAAATTCATGTGCCAGTTCCTTTAATATTCTGAGATGGAGATTATCTAGGCTCCCTGATTTAGTCCCATTAAGATGTTAGAGTTTGACTTTCACCTCAGATTGGTAATTTCTTCTCCATCTCCTCATTTCCATTAGCCACCTGCCACTACCCCTAAGCTCCTCACTACTTTTATTAAAAAAGGAGCCAAAATATTTGTTTAGGTGTTGTGGTGGGCCATGCCTAGATTATTTTAATCTGCACCCCATGATCAGTGTTTAGTGGTCCAACTTCTTTCCTTGTTTTTTTTTTCCTTTTTCCATTGCTGTATCCTCTCTTACTTATCTTCCCATTCAATATTAGAATCAGGCATGGAGATTACATAAGCATCTCCCAACAGTCTCTCCCTAAATCCTAGTATAGAGCTCTTTTAATCAGTTGTGCCAGGCTCCATCCCAGAAGTTTATTTCCCTCCCTGATGAGGTGGAGTTCATCACATGAGAACAATCCAGTGCCCATGACTGCATCCCAGTGGTCAAACATCTCAAAGCCTTCCTTATAGCACCGTTGCCTGAGCCATCTGCTGATCATCATAATCTTGTTTTGCCTTCACTCCCCTCCTTTGGAAAAGATAGAATACCACTGAAGATCACCTGTCCTTACATTTCTTTGAGTTTCTTCGCCAGCCTGGCTTAGTCTGCCTTGACACATTCCAGAGAGAATCCAGCAGTATCATTTGTTCCCATGTGAAGCACAATCAGTGGATTCTTTCCTGATCCCATTAGGATCCTCTTCAGTATCAGGTCCACATCCTGTATCTTAGCTCCCAGGAGCTAGCACACCCTTGTGTTTTCCAGATCAGCTATGGAGACAGGCATGTGTGCTCTTCTTAGCCGAGAGTCTCCAGTCACGTAGACCTGCCTCTTTTTGGTATTGATGCAATTCTCCAGCCTTCCTCTTTGTGTTCTTTTTTGCCATAATCTGTTTTGTTTGTGTAGTAGCTAAGTGGAAAGGATATTATTATTAATTATGGACTACATTCTCTGGTCCACAATGGCCACTTTAGGCCATTCATGCAATACAAAATTGCAATAAGTGGCCAGCAGAGAAATCTCTAGCGGTGGACATCTCCATTATCAGCTACTTCAAATCCCTTACCCGGCCACAGGAGGAATATGGGAATGTGCTAGGGTGTTCCAGAGCTGAGGCAAGGAGAGGTGCGGAGGGGCATTGCAGAACCCACTCCTATATATAAAATATGTGACATTTATAATGTTGGCTTATAGATGATATATGTTTTTGTTCTAGATTGCTAGACTGAAGAACTAATAGTGGATCTTTTAAAAAGTTGTTAAGTTGATAACAGATTTAGTTTAAGGTAACTTTTGTTTTAGTTTTTTGGAAGGTTTTTGGGTTGAAACTGCCAGCTTGCAACACTCTGGAATAAGATTCAGCAAAAGGAGATTGTGTTTGATCTCAGCATGAATTGAAGCAGCTAGGATTGGGATTGGGCCCATTCCTTGGAGTTTTGGTCTCTTTACCCACTATTCTCTTGTACAGATGACCACAAGTGCCAGATTTCTAAAATTTTTGGTGAGACCAAGGAGTGAGGGGCAAAGCCCCCAGTGGAAGTGTAAAGAAGAAAAACAGGGCAGTGGACATCAAGTCCTGGGATTCATTGAGTGCCATTACCTGCATGTTCATCACTGTGCTGACCAGCATCACTGGAGAAACAGGGGAAGGGAAGATTGCAGTAGCAGAGGGAAGGGGTAATCTGACCGCCTGGATATACAGAGAGGTGAACCAATCTGAGAGCTTCTACCCCTGCTGCTGAGCGAGAAGCCCTGTCCCCCTCCAAAGCTGTGGGGGGAGGATGGATGGGGATCCCTGCCACCAGTGCCTTTTCCCTTCCTTCAGAGGTGTACAAGTACCACTGAAGATGTGCTGAGAGAGCAGAAGCAACTTTCCCAAGGCCGCACACTGAGTCAGTGGCAGAGAGGAAAACAGAACTCAGGAGCTCATCTATCTCCATCAAATATATGCAAGCTCCCATTGATATGGTTGCAGTAGAGTAGCTTGTCCCTAGGAGGCCAGATCCCCAGTCCTGCACCTAGTATATTGGACTATATTACCCCTCTAAACCTGAAAGTTGGGAAAGGGTCAGTGTTTCCATGCTGCTTCACCCCCTTGGAGTATTAAAATATTGCTTTGGAGAAAGAAGACAGACACACACAGCATGATTCAGCATACATGGGAACTTCCCAATAGTTACTGCAGCCTTGTAGCAACACAAGACACCAGGAGTTCGGCATCAGCCTTCTTAGGGTGTGGGGAAGAGGAAACACAATCATAGAATCATAGAATCATAGAATATCAGGGTTGGAAGGGACCTCAGGAGGTCATCTAGTCCAACCCCCTGCTCGAAGCAGGACCAATTCCCAGTTAAATCATCCCAGCCAGGGCTTTGTCAAGCCTGACCTTAAAAACTTCTAAGGAAGGAGATTCTACCACCTCCCTAGGTAACGCATTCCAGTGTTTCACCACCCTCTTAGTGAAAAAGTTTTTCCTAATATCCAATCTAAACCTCCCCCACTGCAACTTGAGACCATTACTCCTCGTTCTGTCATCTGCTACCATTGAGAACAGTCTAGAGCCATCCTCTTTGGAACCCCCTTTCAAGTAGTTGAAAGCAGCTATCAAATCCCCCCTCATTCTTCTCTTCTGCAGGCTAAACAATCCCAGCTCCCTCAGCCTCTCCTCATAAGTCATGTGTTCTAGACCCCTAATCATTTTTGTTGCCCTTCGCTGGACTCTTTCCAATTTATCCACATCCTTCTTGTAGTGTGGGGCCCAAAACTGGACACAGTACTCCAGATGAGGCCTCACCAATGTCGAATAGAGGGGAACGATCACGTCCCTCGATCTGCTCGCTATGCCCCTACTTATACATCCCAAAATGCCATTGGCCTTCTTGGCAACAAGGGCACACTGCTGACTCATATCCAGCTTCTCGTCCACTGTCACCCCTAGGTCCTTTTCCGCAGAACTGCTGCCTAGCCATTCGGTCCCTAGTCTGTAGCGGTGCATTGGATTCTTCCGTCCTAAGTGCAGGACCCTGCACTTATCCTTATTGAACCTCATCAGATTTCTTTTGGCCCAATCCTCCAATTTGTCTAGGTCCTTCTGTATCCTATCCCTCCCCTCCAGCGTATCTACCACTCCTCCCAGTTTAGTATCATCCGCAAATTTGCTGAGAGTGCAATCCACACCATCCTCCAGATCATTTATGAAGCCAGGAAATTGTTTGGACAGAGCCCCTTTAGCCACCTGCAGGTTTTCCATTCACCCTGAAGCCATCCTCTCCTGCCCTCAACTCCCTTGAAGGGAGAGTCTCATAAGTGCACTTTTGCTGTTCAGCTGTGTGTTGCTTTCCTTTTGCTATATTTAACATCAGCATGTCAGCTATGAGAGCCTGGGCAAAGTATCTACCTGCCCTCAACAGGTTCACCTGTACTGCTCTTGGATTGACCCATCTATCCAAACCCTCTGCTGCAGGTAACACAATCTCTTCCCACTCACTCCTGGACTCTTCAGTGTAAACATATTGAATCAACATGGAGCAAGTGCCAAGATGCTGCCGTGGGAAATCCCAGCCTCTGGCTTCCCTATGGTTTTACTCAAGGGGAAAAATGAAGTGGTAGTCCAGTTTTATAAGTCTGGTTGTTATGTCCTCCTGTTCCTTGCCCCCAACCTACCCACTCCACAGAGACTCAGATATTAGAGATAGGATTTAACCAGTCTTTCCCATCTAGTCTGTGCCCCTGAGGCCAAAGCAGGCATCTTCCCTCATGTTTATTCCCTGGTACTTTTCCAGCCTAGGTTTCAGCATCCCAAATGACAGGACTCCATACCCTTTCCTTTCCTGGTTCTGGGAAGAGTTGCATCTCTCTTGTTGCCCTTTTTAAACCTCTCTCTCCACCCCTTGTTCTAGCCCCTTGGATTACTGTAAACAACTGCTTTACTCCTTACTATTTACATAGTTACACCCTCCAAGCCTATGTTGCCATGGCCCTCTACTACCTGCCTTAGTCACCTTTTAGAAATTATCTTTTAATATCTTTCCCCATAGCTCTGGCCCAGCCCCACGGTCAGGTAAGACACTCTTTTCTGAGCTCCCCCACTGCATTAATTGAAAGGAAGTCCCCCAAGGGCCAGGAACACTGAGTAGTGGAGCCTTGTAGGAGAGCAGCATTGAGAGGTTATTAACAGTGGGATGGGTTTTTGTTCTGTTCAGACTTTCCTGCCATGGGCACAGGATCAGTATCAGGCACCATCCACAAGGATAAGCCATCCCAGCACCTGGATTGTGAAATTTCATGAGTCACTGTTCCCAAATTAAACCAGGGACTGGATGATGCCCACCTTTCCTCAGGTACAATGGGAGGTGTCACCAAGTCAGTAGAGCAAATATAGAACCTCCTGCACTCCAGAACTTGGCAGGCCAGGTGTGTACCTGGAAGCACAGGGAGGGAGCACATCTGCAAGGCCACCACAAGAGTCTGTTGGACACGCCTATGCTTACTGTGTAGGACACCTGGGTGCTGTCAGGAGACCCAGCAGTAAGATGGACTGCAGCACATGGTTCTTATGTCCTGGGCTAGATGAGCACACAGGCTCTTCTGTGGCCCTAGGTTGGGGTGGGGGGGATAGGCTACACACATATACCTGGTCCAGATCTGGGCACTTAAGTCAGGGAGCCCTATGGACAAGCCCTTTACCACTGATGCAGCTGTGCTCACAGGCATCCAAGAGGATGTTTTAGAGTCTCCATGCCTATCCCATGGCTAGGGCAGAGCCCAATGCCAATACAGCCCAGAAAAGAACACATTAAACAGGGTAAAATTTAGGGCATAGGGCCCTAGGACCAAGGAGGCCTACCCAGCACTGGCAGTCCAGACTCTCCCGCCAACCCTGAGAGTCCCTTCAATCCACAGTGCAACCAGTTCCGACTGGTGGAGAGCACAGGGGAATACCTGGAGGGCACTGGAGCATGAGGATCCCTGCCAGTCCCCATTGGGGAAGAGTACTGGGGAGTCTCTGGGATGGTGCTGGAGTAAGGGCTTGTGCCAGCCCACATGGGAGGAAAGAGAAGGAACATTAGGTCCCAGGGAATGGTATTCCTGACAGTCCATCCAGGGGACAGGCACTGGGGTCCCTGGGTCACCTCTTGGGCTGCAGCCACTCCCTGAAAACTGGGGGCAGCATGGCGAAGGGTTGGTGAGCCTGCAATGCCCTGTTCTGGCTCAGCTGCACCCTGCTGCTGCTGTCCATTCTCATGTCATGCATCCCACCCCCAATGCTTCCTTATTCTCTCCTCCGAGGGAGGCCATCACACGCCACACATTGAACTTCCCTCCAGAGATGGGAATCCGTGGATCCAGGCCAGGTCTGCTCCAGGGATGGATTGTGAATTAACCCAGCTCCCATGCAGGAGACAGAACATTGGAAATCTCTAAGCATCATAGTACTGTGTGAACAATAAAGGAACAATTATGTAATGATGCTCATGGAAGTCACAGGGATCAAAGAAATGCCATTGTTTAGGGAGACTATATGCCACATCTCTCCTGTGGGAGGATTTGTGTGCCTGAGGCTGAGTGTGAGTGTAATACTGCTATTGACCTCCCAATGGATGAGGGGATGATGCTGGTGAAAACTGTTGTTGGCTGTTAACATTTATATAGGGTGACCAGATGTCCCGATTTTATAGGGACAGTCGTGATTTGGGGGGCTTTTTCTTATATAGGCACCTATTCCCCCCCCCTTGTCCCGCTTTTTTACACTTGCTATCTGGTCACCCTACATTTCTACCACCACATGGCTTCTACACAGGAAGATTTCTGAAGAGTCTGTAAGTTGAAGAGAAGTAAATGATCAAGTACACCTCCTGCTGCCTTGGAAAGGGAATCTGTAAGCCTATGCTGCAGCTGGGAGCAAGACAAGGCTTCTAGGGGAACAAATTTGGTAGGAGAATGAGGGGTTCATTTCTTTTGAGTCTTCTCAGCTTCCACAAATACTTTCTGCAGACATTCCCTTCCTTTGGGCTCCATTTTACCTGAGAGGAATTGGGGAAAGGAGGAAGCTTGGGTATGAGGAAAGAGCTAGTGACTCTCTTGAAGTATTGGCACTGTGTGTTTAACCACCGAAGCAAAGAGCAAACATCTGAAAGGAATTCGTAAGAATGAAAACTACATTGGTGCTCATCCACTTCAGTGCAGCACAGAGGAGAGGTGAAGAAAATTGCAGAAGCAGGCAACTGTGGTATATGGGAAACTATTAAAATTGTGTTCTGTTACTTTAAATTATCTGGGGGTTTCCTCATTCTGTTTGCAGGCAGGGGGCTCTGTAGGGAAGTGTGTGATCAGAGTCAGTCAGCCAACATCTAGTCTTAAGGGTGGGGTGAATTGTGCCTGTTTCTTTTCGGGTACAGTCTGCTGTGTGTCTCTCTCTATTTTGGTTTCTTGTGTGTTAGGGTTCTGAATTTTAAGAAATAAATTGTTACATTGCAACCTTCCATCAAGAATATTTTATGTTTTTATTTAACTTTTCTGTCTATGTGCCATGAAACATATCAGGTGACCAAGGCCCAGATCATGACTGTACACATTCCCCAAATGAAAGGTCCCCTCCCAATGGGTAACACCCTATGCATACAGAAGGAAGAAATTATGGGGATCCTAACAATGTGTCAACATTTTGAAGGCTATCTCCACAAAGGAAAGGGCCAGAGCCTTACTTTAACAAAAACATAATTTTAGGGCTTGTCTACACAGTGGGGTAATGCACTTTATGGGAGTGAGTTTCTAAAGCGCACTAATGTGTTTTGCTTTAATTGGTTCATGTAGACCTTGCTGGTGAGCTTTAACTCAATTGTATTTGAAACAATACTACATTAAAGTGCACTAGGGAATCTTTAGTATGCTCCATGAGGGTCTACACGGACCAATTAACATATGCTTGTGCACTTTAGAATGCACACCCCTTACCCCCCCCATATAGACAAGCCCTTAAATCTAAATTTAGTGCCAAAAAAGATTGCATCAGCAAATGACTTCCACAATATATCTTTTCCAATGAACATGCAGCATAGCCTGAACCTTTCCTCCCATGTTGCTAAAAAAATTAATACAGATTATAGGGGTTGTTGGTTTGTTTGTTTTTTTGGCAGTTTATTCAGTGTTTTCTACACATTTCTCAGGTTCAATAAAATATCCTAAGTTATACTCTCTATGCACTGGTTTACTAATGGCAGTGCCCAAGTCGTCATCAGTGTTCATCAATTTGTACATAGATTTTTCCAATTAGAAAAGCACTGACTTAGCAATACAACAACTAAGTACTAGGGAAATCATTAATCAAACAGTTGAAGCGATGTCAAATTTGGACTCTGCATTGGATCATTACATTATTGCCTTATTCCTTTTCCACAACACCTGTTTTTGGATGTAGCATTACTCACCACTGCCAGAACTGGAAAACAAATGCAGCTGACAGTGTATATTTTTAAGGTAATATATTTTGAACCACAATAAATTACATGGTTCATTTACTGTGTATTTACTTGTTAAATGATTCAGTCCAAAATCCTTTCACATTTTAATTTTTAGCACCGTGGTTGTTTTGATGCATGATACATTTTGTTTTCACAGAGCATTCAAACCATATCATATGGCTAAATACTTGACTGTAAGTTATCCTACATGTTTCCAATACATTATATATGAATATTTTAAATATAGTTCACATATTTAGATGTTGTTGTTCATAAGTTATGTGTACTCAAAACATTGTATTCCTTTTAGACCACTAATGAGTAGGTTTGGGGAAACTTGTTTGGGGCTATTTTATTAATATATTTATTTAAGCAGGGGATCACCATATTTTAATTCCTGGATGACATCAAAACCTCACAGTCCATGAGTTAATTTCTCAGGTCCATCAATTCTGATGAAACTTGCACCTCCTTTCATTTTCCTAATATGTATATTATGCCAATTCAGACCCCCTCAAATTTACTTCCTTAGACTCACATCCATATAAACTTTGGAAAAGACAGGTAGATTCTGGCCCAGTACTTGCAATTCATACATTCTCTGCTCAGTCTAGAATGCCACTCACATAAATTAAGTACCTATTCACTAAGCATCCATAATAAAAATGTCTCTTTTTTCAGTTTTTAGTTACTTCATTGCTTAGTTTATTAGGATCTCACCTTTGTGCTTTTTGTACAGAGTAAAAAAGACATAGTACATTAGTAGTTCGTGAGCACCAGACATCCTGGAAAACACCTTGCTTAGATAAACGAATGTGCATAGTTCATTCCACAGTGGGTCTGAGCACAAGTTGATATTGAAGCAGGATTAGACATACTTCTCAGACTGACAGAGGAAGAACGTGGGAGAAGCTTTTCCTTGGGGAGGCAAGCCCGCTGGCCCGCCTCTGCTGGCTGAAGCCACGCCCATGCTCGCTTCTCTCAGCCCCTCTGTGGACCCGACTGGCATGGGGGAGGGCTGTGAGCTTGGTCAGGACCACGGAGGGAAGCTGAGAGCCTGGAACCCCTCCTCCCCGGCTGGGGGCCACAGCACTGGAGCTCTGGGTCCCTTCCACATTCCACCCCTTCCCCTGCACTCTGCCCTGTACTGCCTATGGCCCTGACCCCATTCCGTCCCCACTCCGCCTCTTCCGTCCAAGGCCCCCATGACCCTCATCGCTGCAGCCCCAAGACCAGAAAAGCTCTGTGGCTGCAGTGAGGACTGAAAGCTCCTCCAGCCCTGGGGCTGTGGTGGGAGGCGATTTTTCTGGGGGACTCAAATTAACCGGTGCCCCTGGGCACAGGTCCCATGGGCCCATGTGGTAATCTGCCACAGCCCTCCCCCGACCAGTGGCATGAGGTTTGGGGAGGCTTAGCCTCCTCCAGCATCCATTACACCCTGCCCATGAGGAAGAGAGATGAATGTATGTCACATGGCAAAAGGAACTATACAACATATATATTTTTTACAAAGACATGGACAGAGGAAGAAAAGGGAAAAGACAGATTGATATTTCACATTTATTTTATTTGAATGATAAGAGTTGTGTGCAACTAAAAGCACCTTTGTACAATGGATCCACAGGAGTCATGTGATGCCAAATGGGTAATTTGGGTACCCATTACACCCAAAATGAGAGACAAAGAAAGTACAGCCCAGTTGGTCAGAAACAAAATAGACCATACACTGCAAAAAAGTCCTCTTCTGCAGATTTTAACAGGGGCACTGTGGATGAGCATACTGTAGAAGAGTTAGCCTGCAACCTCACTATGGTTATGGAAAATAAACTTGAATATACCCTATCTCCCCTACATTCTTCTTTGGATAGATATAATGTCAAAATGGATAAGTAAGATGCTAGATGCGGTGAACTGTAGCATAATCTCTCTCTGACTGAAGACATGATGCTAAAATTAAAAATCTGGAAAAAAAATATCCCAGAAGAAAGTGTTGATGATCTGGAAAACAGAGGCAGAAGAAAAGATCAATTCACTTACCTCTTGGCACATTGCTCCCAAATTTCACTGACTACTTTGAAGACTGGGTGCTAAACTCACTATCCTAGCAAAAAGTGGGAACTGAAGTTCAACTATGCCTACAGCCTTTTGTCCCATCAGTGAAGACACAGGCCACCTGTGTTCATTAGACCATACAATTACAAGAACAAACCATTTAAGATAACCAAGCAAATAAAAGCCTTCTACACTATCAAAACAAATATATGATGATATTCCAGGATTTTTCATGCACTGCAAATAAGCAATACTCAATCCAGACAGGATAGGTTTTAGGATTGGCATTCAGGAGACTTGGCTTCTATTCCCAGTTCAGTCACTAACCTGCTAGTATAAAACCTAGTATAAAAAGTGGATTTCAAATGAAGATTATTCATAATTTTAGCACAGAGGTTACTCACTGCCATGGCACCTCCTGCTGGTCAGTCTGGGAATTAGCTCATCCAGCCTCAGAGCACCTCCTGCTGACTGGTATCTCTCTACTGGTACCTGTTTCCTCGTTGATCTCCACCACTGTACTTCAGGCACTTCAGGCCCCCTTATCTTGGGGTGCTGCCTCACAGCAGTGGCCCCACACTCTGGGTCTCCCTTCCAAGGGGGACCTCCCTCCCCCTATGTCTACCTTGCCTTAGTGGCTACTGCCATTTGTCATCTAGCCCCCTTTCTCTGGGGCAAACTGCCGTCTGTAATGTCCACTCATTATTAGCAAGGGGGGTTGGACCTGCTGCCTTTCTAGCCCCAGCTGTTTCCCTGCAGCCCCAGTACCTCCTTAGGCATTCCTGCCAGGCCTGAGCTCCCCAGCCCAGCCTGCCCCTTCCCCAACACTGCTCTGTCGAAGGTACCCTGTCTTTCCCAGGCAGCTAGGTCCTTCTCATTCAAGGGCTGGAGTGAGACTCTCTTGGATCTTTACTCACAGCCTTCTTATCAGGGCCAGTTGTGCCGTGATTGTGCTGGCCACACTTGTGGCCAGCTACCTAGCCAGCCTCCCTCAGCTGTTCTCACTCCTTTTATCCCAGGAGTGGGGTAACCACCCCGCTACAATAATATTGTGATCTCTCTGGACAGAAGAAGAAGTAGTAATAGAAGAAGAAATATACAAATAAGAAACAACCCATATTGATTAAGTTTAAAAAATGTTTTATCCAAATATTTTCCATTTAAATAGTCAAGGTATAGTCAGAAATTCCCACTAGAATATCTATGCTATAATGACAAACCCTCCCCCTTTATTGCACAAAATAAAATTAGAGATTTCTATATGAAAGAACTCCTTCTTTCATTGTGGTACATTCACATAATTAAAGTGAACATCCTCCCCTAACTTTTACATCCCGTTCATATATTACGCATTTATTTCTTGAGCTGACATAAGAAACTACACAATAAAACAATTAAGCAATATCTAAGGAATAATAAAAAGCCTAGAATAAACCTGTTAAAATCCAATTATGAAAGGAAAACCAAAGTTCTGCATTTCCAAATTGTAAATTATATATTATGTAAGGTTGCTGCAAATTCTGTGGGAATGTGAACACCACACTATGCATTCCCATCCAGATCCTACTTGGCAGTCCAGGAACATATATCTATTTTCATATCAGTATTCTGCATCATCCCCACTGTTATAACAAGGGCTCTCAACTCTGGGGACACCAATGGTGCCATACTGCAAAATGAGAAGAGGGTCTCGATACAGAGAATAGTGTTAGATGAAATCTGGCCTTTAATAAATCACTACAAATCTAGCATAAAATCTGAAAATATTTAGTTACAGTTTGCCATATAGACACCAATTCAACAAAGCATATGATTAACGTTCAGAATACGAACATTCCCATTAACTTAAATGGGTCTATTCACATGATTAAAATTAAACAGGTGCTTAAACATTTTGCTGGATCAGACCTATACACCTGTTCTCACCTATTACTATTGAGAATGAATCAAAGGCCTCAGTAACATTTTAGATTGCTCCAAAGATACCCACCTCCTCTCATACAAACATCTTAAATATAAGGTTTACTTAGAATATATATGTCATTGATATATAGTGTATTTCCATCTCTAATATACCTTGTAAAGTCCTCTCCAGTTCCACGCTTTCCCAGAAATTAGAAGTCATTTAACAAAATGTAATAATCAAAAATCCCAAACAATTCCTCACCAAGTTCTGTTCAGGATTCTAATCTGCAGTTGATGAAAAGGACAGCAGTATTCCACTGGCCTGGAACATTCAGAGGATGAAAAATGTGCCAGATATAATGCAGTATTTTGCATCAACCGTGCTACTCGCCTATAACTAACAACCTCTGTTGCAAGTATCTTTTACTAAAACCCACATTCTTTCTTTGCCAGTGCAATTACTCTATTGTTAATAATTTCTTGTCTCTAATTCACTTAGTCAATGAAAGACTAAGTACCGGAATTACTATATGAAATTCTCTGACCTGTGAGTAGCTGATACAGTACTTTACTGATAAAGAATTAAAGGAGGATAATATAATTAATGACAATAAACATAGGGTATGAAAAATAGATCCTGGCATGCTCACTTGATATTTTTAATGAGATTACAAGTTTGGTTGATAAAGATAAGAGTGTTGATGTAATACACTTAGATTCTGTAAAGCATTTGACTTGGTATGACATATTCTGATTAAAAAACTGGAATGAGATAAAATTAACATGGCACATATTAATCAGATTAAAAGTTGGCTAACTAATAGGTCTTAAAATGTAATTGTAAATAGGAAATCATCACTGAACAGGAGTATTTCTTGTAGAGTTCCACTAAATTCCATATTCATATTAACTATCATGAACAGGCAATATTTCTGCCATCATTTGCATTCTGTAGTCAGGACCAAAGAGCTTTTACCAACTTCTCTGACTATTTGCTGCTCAAGACTTAAAGTGAGAAATTATGTGTCAGGTAAAAAGCGTAGAACACTTATATGTTTTAGCCTTATTAAAGCACACACCCACTCAGCTGAAGATTTTGTTTCACCTTTCGGACAGTGTTTCACAGCTATTGAGGAAGAGATGTTTGTTTTCAAATTCTATGAAAGTGTCTTAATATGTATGTTTATTTTTCATGTGTTAGCCTAATTCTTGCTCGTTTCTTTTTTTTTAGTCACAGAATATTCAGTAGATTTGCAGATGCTCCATTTTATAGTATACACAAATCTCTGTACATTCTCAGTTTCCTATCGTTCAGGAA
This sequence comes from Eretmochelys imbricata, assembly GCF_965152235.1. NCBI lineage: Eukaryota > Metazoa > Chordata > Testudines > Cheloniidae > Eretmochelys > Eretmochelys imbricata. The sequence goes on along the minus strand of NC_135575.1, from coordinate 39,978,854 downwards.
TATTACTTCCCTCATTGTTAAGGTTTGAGCAGGAGGTTCTCCTAGGAAGTGATGGGCAAGGGGAGAAAGGAGGATGAAGCATGTTTTTTGTGCACATTATGGACATGCTGTGATTGGATGGCTAAGAACAAATTATGTCCAAGGATGAAAGAGTTTTGTGCCTATCCAAAAAACATATTTCTCTTATAGGATACTTCACCTTCTGAAAAAGGAAATAAGAGGTAGAGTAGCAGCCAGGCTTACCTTTCTTCACCCTCTGAAGTAGTACAGGCATGTGTTTTATGAATACTCAAAATCAGGTAGCAGAAACGAGGCAGCAATATTTCTAGTATCTTAGAAATTGGAGATGAAAAATTATTTGTGAGATTATTGCCATGATCTTTTTAGTCATCTTGGTCAAGGAATCATTATTAGGAATGTGCAAAGTGATTTAGTAAAGATACCCAACTCTCAGTAGTTCTTAGGTTCAGATCCTTTTGTATAATTATCTCCAATCTTTCTTCCTGAACCCCAAGTGGCTTCTTAATTAGTTGAAATTCACCTCCGGGGCTCAGGAGGTCTGGAAATTTCTGCTGAGCCTGTGATAGTATTCTGATCTCAAGTTCAAGAGCTTCCCCAAGCTGAGATGATTGTTAGTGAATTCTAGCATCCCAGGAAGCACAGAGTGTATAACATTTGAACCCAGAAATTTTTCCAGAGCACAATGGGTGGAGTCATTTCCTAAAACAATTATCTAAAGAGAGATCTTAGTGGAGATCAATATCTGGGCGTCTAGGGGACTTTGTAGAATTCAAGCAAGAAATATGGGGGTCCAGGAAAGGACCATTTTAACTTGTGAGAATGGAAAAAAGATGTGGGATACTGCAGATCTTTAAAAAAGTATGGATATCACAATTAAGCATTTGAATTTTTCAAATCTTATACACAACAAATCAGACCCTCAAACCAAACCAGATAATTAAACTTGAGATTCCTTATTGTTGATCACTATCTCCACTATGTGTTCCTAATGACTGTGTGATTACATGTTTTCTTAATAGTAGTTTCCTAATAAACAAATTGCACTTAAATCAGTACTTCAGGATTTTTCTGTCAAGAATGCATTATTTTCCATAGGTCAAGCTCTTAAATATAAAAGAGGTTAATTGCACATTGATCTTGCCAAACTTTCTCAATTTCTGGACAGTAACAAATAGACTACTTCTAATCTTGTTATGAAGTGTAGGTTCATAAAACTCCTGATTATATTACTCTGGAAATTCACTGTGACCTGAGGCACTAGCAGTGGAGCAGGTTAGATTAAGCTTCCCTTTTGCAACTGTTCATTTATATTTTTACCATTGCTCACAGAGTTTAAATCATCAAGCCCATGAAATTCATTTTTAATTGCTTTTTTGTTATGTGTTTCTATTGTTTTTTTTTCTTGGTGTAATGTGAATCAATGTTGCCATTATAAAGTTAGCCATCAAAGCAGGAATGTCCATTACTTTAGTGTACCGGGAATCATTATGCCTCTAAGACTAGAACCCATTGATGTTTAATACTAGTAAATAGCTTTGATTTAGGAAAGACTAATAATAATGCTCTTTTTTTTTGTTTATACTAGTAACATCAATTAAAGCAGTATTTGGTAGAAAATCTAAGAAGGACCACACTGACAATAATGGCTTATACTTCCACCTTGCCATATTAATACTGTTTATTTAATATAGTTGGATGAAAGGCTTTGTTCAGTGCATATGGCTATCAAATATTTTGGTTGTGGTAGTGGTCCAAGATGAGGTTAACCTATTAGAACAAGAAGATTCACAGTACTCCACTGAACATATCAGGAATCTATGTCTATACAAGATTAGTTTAATGGTTCATTGGGGGCATGTTTTGAGGTCAAGAAAAGGTATGCTAGTAAAAGTTGTGAAGAGACATTAACAATGAGGTTTGGAATGCAGGTGATGAAGTCCCTAAAATAAAGGGAAACAGATAAACTATCTGATACGTGTATGATGACAACCTGCAGCCCAGGATGACCACACTGATTTCAATGTATTTTGGATCAAGCCCAACGGGATAACGGCCACTGGGTTCAGATCAGGCTCTGATCTGAGCAATGAAAAAAGCATTTTTAAATTTATTAATCAAGTTCCATTAGTATACTTAAAAGGTTCCTTCCAGTGTCAAATATTAAGGTAGTGTACGTATTGAATGCCTATCGCCTCAACATAAGGCAGAACTGATATTATGTGACGCAGAATGAAAATGACAAATTTATAAAACCAATCAGTGTCAGAATGCAGGCTCGTAACAATCACATTCGTTAACCATTTGCAATCAAAATGCCTGACTGGAAAGAGGACAAAGATATCAAGGTACAATTAAGGTCCCATCAGAACCAGAGGCAAAACAAATTATAAACAGATATAGTATACCTGGCAGTAAAGAAGTTGTTCAATAACTCTTACTAACTATTGTGACAAAGTTCCTGCTCCACCTTGGTGGGTCTTGTGCTTATTGGTGGATTTGCTTGCCTTGGAGCTTCACAACAGCCCTCAGCTTGGCCGTTTTTTCTGAACCCACAGTCCAGGTTGACTCCTTCTGTGTCTGACCAGGAGTTGGGAGGATTTGGAGGGAACCCGGGCCCGCCCTCTACTCTGGGTTCCAGCCCAGGGCCCTGTGGAATGCAGCTGTCTAGAGTGCCTCCTGGAACAGCTATGTGACAGCTACAACTCCCTGGGCTACATCCCCATGGCCTGCTCCCAACACCTTCTTTATCCTCACCATAGGACCTTCCTCCTGGTGTCTGATAATGCTTGTACACCTCAGTCCTCCAACAGTCCGCATTCTCACTCTCAGCTCCCAGCTCCTCACACGCACACCACAAACTGAAGTGAGCTCCTTTTTAAAACCCAGGTGCCCTGATTAGCCTGCCTTAATTGATTAGCCTGCTTCTTGATTGGCTGCAGGTGTTCTAATCAGCCTGTCTTAATTGTCTCCAGAAGGTTCCTGATTGTTCTGGAACCTTCCCTGTTACCTTACTCAGCGAAAAGGGACCTACTTAGCCTGGGGCTAATTATCTGCCTTCTATTACTCTCCTATAGCCATCTGGCCCGACCCTGTCATATATCCTCCCCGCTCTGCTCAACACTACGGGGTTGGGCAACTTGGGACATCAGGCAGTGTACTTGTGACAAGCCATCTGCATTGCCATGGTGGCTTCCAGACCGGTGTTGTATGGTGAATTGGAAAGGTTGTAGGGACAGGAACCATCTGGTCACCCTTGCATTCTTCTCTTTATTTCTCTGCATCCACTGGAGGGTTGCATGGTCGGTCACAAGGGTAAACCGTCATCCCAGAAGGTAATAACGTAGTGTTTCCATGGCCCATTTCACAGCCAGGCACTCTCTTTCAACCACGGCATACTTCTGCTCTCTCAGGAGGAGTTTCCTGCTGAGGTAGAGGATTGTGTGTTCTTCATCTCTGACCATCTGCGATAGGACAGCTTCCAATCCTACTTCAGATGCATCTGTTTGTAAAATGAATTCTTTGTTGAAGTCTGGGGCTATAGGCACGGGGTTACTGCAGAGGGCTGTCTGTAGATCCATGAATGCTTTCTCTGCGGCATCTGTCCACTTCACCATGTCTGACCCCGGGCTTTTATCGGGTCTGTCAGGGGACTCGCTCTGGTAGCAAAATGGGGAATAAATCATCGGTAGTACCCCACCACACCCAGGAATGCCCGGACTTGCTTTTTCTGATTCAGCCGGGGCCAATTTTGGATAGCCTCTAGTTTGTTTAGTTGGGGCTTCACCGTGCCTCTTCCTACAATGTAGCCAAGGTATTTAGCCTCAGTTAGCCCTATAGCACACGTGGATGGGTTGGCTGTGAGGCCAGCCTGTCTTAGTGTGTCCAGAACTGCTTCCACCTTTCCTAAGTGGGTTTCTCAGTCTGGGGTGTGAATAATCACATCAACCAGGTATGCCACTGCATAACTGGTATGGGGCCGTAGGAGCATGTCCATAAGATGCTGGAAGGTGGCAGGTGCCCCAGGCAGTCCAAAAGGAAGAACAGTCTATTGAAACAGACCCTCTGGGGTAAAGAATGCTGTCTTTTCTTTCACATCTTTGGCAAGGGGAATCTGCCACTATCCCTTTGTTAAATCAAGGGTGGTCAAAAATTGGGCATTGCCCAGGCGGTCAACTAACTCATCGATACAGGGTATAGTATTTGGATATCTCATTCAGCCGGCGAAAGTCATTATTGGGCTTGACCACTGACTGTGGGACTCTTTGATGACTCCCAGCTCCAACATCCTTTTTACCTCTGCCTTGATCTCCTCCCTTTTTGCTTCTGGGACCCGATAGGGCCTTAAAGTTACCTTTGCCCCAGGGTCTGTGATAATGTGGTGATATGCTTCGGTGGTCCGGCCCGGTTTGGTTGCAAACACGTCCTGGTATTGGTTGATCACCTCAGTTACCTCCTTCTTCTGGTTTGGTGTCAGATCAGTGGGTATCCTGATTTGTTCCTGCATATTATTTCCCTGGATCGGGGTCTCTTGGGCCACTACACATGCCTCTCGTTGGTGCCAAGGCTTTAAGAGGTTAACGTGATAAATTTGTTCTTGGTCCAGCATACTGGCTGCCGCACCTTGTAGGTTACTTGCCCCACGGGTTCAACCACCTCATAGGGCCCGTGCCATTGGGCCAAAAGCTTGCTTTCTGCCGTGGGTACCAACACCATCACCCGATCCCCTGGTTAGAACTGTCAGACTTTTCCTGGCGATTGTAATGGGTTCACTGGGCCTCCTGCGCCTTTTCCAAATGTTCCCATACAATAGGGGTGACCCAGGCTATCTGTTCTCGCATCTGCAACACATGGTCAATTATATTTCTCTCCTCACTGGGTTTCTCTTCCCATATTTCTTTTGCAATATCTAGTATGCCACGGGGGTGGCGTCCGTATAATAATTCAAAGGGGGAAAACCCAGGTGAGGCCTGAGGTACCTCCCAGATTGCAAACATAAGGTAAGGTAGTAGGGGGTCCCAATCCTTCCCGTCTCGACTTACCACTTTCCTTATCATTGCCTTGAGGGTTCGGTTAAACCTTTCTACCAGCCCATTGGTCTGCGGATGATAGACTGAAGTTCTCAGGGTATGTATATGGAGCAGCGTACAGAGGTCCTTCATTAGCTTTGACATAAATGGGGTACCTTGGTCTGTTAATATCTCCTTTGGTAGCCCCACTCGGGCAAAGATCCCCACCAACTCTTTAGCTATCGTTTTAGAGACCGTGTTCCACAGGGGGACGGCTTCTGTGTAGTGAGTAGCATAATCCAGAATGACAAGTATATATTGGTGGCCCCAGGCTGTCTTCTCCAGGGGTCCCACTAGATCCATGGCTATTCGCTTGAAGGGGACCTCTATGATGGGAAAGGGTACTAAAGGTGCCCTCAAGTGGGGATGGGGACTGTGCAGCTGACACTCCGGGCAGGATGCACAGTAGCTCTGCACTTCTTGTACTCCAGGCCAGAAGAATTGTCGCAGGACCTGTGCCAGGGTCTTCTCTACCCCCAAATGCCCCCCAAAAAGATGACTATGGGCCACACTTAATACAGCATTCTGGTGTTTTTGAGGTACAAGGATCTCCTGTACCTTCTGCCCCTGTACTGGTGCAACCCGGTATAAGAGATTCTTCTTCATTATGAAGTAGGATCCTGGTCCCTGGGTTTTCCCTTCCATGGGGACCCCATCTATTTCGGTCACCTCCTTCCAAATGTTGTCGTACCTTGGGTCTTCAGCCTGGTCCCATCCAAAATTTCCTCTCCCGGGGCTAATCTGCCCGAGATCTAGGGGGCCAGTCTCTGTTGCCTCCACTGGTTCAGAGGTCTCTACTGGTTCAGGGTGCGGGTCAGACTCGGGTGCTTCTCCCTCCTGAGTGGCCTCCTTTTCAGCTGCTCGGGTCCGCCTACCTACGAGAGCGACCCTCTGGCTTTGGGCCAGTATTTGGGTTCCCAAGGCCTCAGCTGCCCTTCTTTCCCCGGAACCGTCCCTGTTACCTTACTCAGGGAAAAGGGACCTACTTAGCCTGGGGCTAATATATCTGCCTTCTGTTACTCTCCTATAGCCATCTGGCCCGACACTGTCACACTATGCGGGTCATTTATCCAATGTAGTCGTGGTCAAGAGCAAAAACCGGAATAGTCTCAGTTGTTTCTGTAACACTATTTTTTCCATTTTATGCCAAGCAGAATGTAATGATATATAATTGAAGAAATTAAAGAAACAGAATTATACATAAAACTAAAGTGCAGTCTTTCCTAAAGCTTACTTGCTTAATAAGGTTGTGTTGAAAGTAGGAAAGGAGAATCATTCCTCTGTTAACACCAGCCATAATAACAGGAAAGGAGTTTTATGTCAGTCTGTTTCTTTTAGTAGAAGGTAGACCTGGAAATCTCTCCTGTGGAGCAGGAACCTGGAGAAGCAAATTCTTGTGAATAATATTGGGTATTAATTACCCAATAACTGCAGTTCTCTGTGTTCTCCCAGCAGATTCTAATTTGCTCTCTCTCTCTCTCTTTTCCAGCTTCTTCAGAATTTTATAACTAGTTTAGATGAGATGGAGAGGACAACTATTGGAGCAGGGCCTTTAATACAGTGGTTGGAACCCTGGATCAACAGACTGAGGCTTGTGTACCTCCTAATGGTTGAACGGCTTTGGAAAGGTTCTGGGATTGAAAGGCAGAGAATATGGCTCCTACTATTTGAGAGGAGGGCCCATATTCAGAAAACTCACAGGGTATATCTACACTGCCATCAAAGGGTGTGAATGCAGCTCCTGTACACATAACTGAGCTAGCTTTAATCTACTTAGCATGGGTACTGGAGTGGTGAGACCACGGTAGCATGGGCTGTGGGTAATTCCTGTGCACAGGCTAACCCACACTGAAGCCCATGCTGCTAACACTTCACTCTGCCACTCTGATTGTAGTGTAGACATACCCATAGTGGTAATTAACCATCTATTAAACACAAACAGTTGAACTAGAATATGAGCTAATTATCCTTATACTATTTCAACTTCTGTAGCTTCTCTGTGCCTGAGCTCCCCATGTACACAGTAGGAATAATATTATGTATAAGAGTTTTAGGGGCCAATATATGAATGCTTCTAAAGGGCTTTCTGATTCTTAGATGGAAAGTGCTAGACAACTGAACAGCACTGGTATGGTATTGATGTAGCTTGCATCCTTTTATGTATGTATTACGTGACAAATAATATAGAATGATTTTAAAAAAACTACATTTTAGGGCATAAGCACAAGCAGGCAGCGTTATGATTGAGTTTTCAAACTTTGTATTTCTTGATTTTGGAGTGCTTGATTTTTTAACCTTATTGTTAGAGTAATGTCATTTTTTTTTACACGGGAATATATTAACTTCAACTTCATCCCAGATATGTTGACAAAAAATGAAGTGTGTGAAGTGATGTGATAAAAGTTGGGATATTTAAAGGGACCTAAGTGAGTTAAATGCCCAACTCCCACTGAATTCACTGGGAGAAGAGTGACTAATTCCTTTGACAATACCAGCCAATGTCAAACCTCCCACCCAACTCCTACAAACAGTTGATAGTAACTTCTTAATGATGCCCTTTTACAAGTTGAGGCCTCAGTGGTTCATGTGCATGACTCTGAGAGTCTGCAGGAGTACAGCCTTAGAATATAGTTAGACAAAAATTTCCGGGAGCCTAAAATTTTGGAAAGGATAAAGAACACCTGTTGAATACAGGGCTAAATTATCTGACAGTTTGAATTGGTGCAGTTCTATTTATTTCAGTTGTGTTTTTTCTGATTTCCACCTGCAGAGAATATGGTCAGTTGAGTAGCACTATTAGATCTATTGATAACCAAACAAAAAATTAAGAATATATTTATTATATATTAGTTTTCATATATATATATACACACACACACACACCCCTAGAAAAGCAGGTTAAAAACTCTTCATTACAATTGTTTAATTTACTATTTACTAGTTAGCAAGTGTTAATAACATAGTAAAAAATTATTAAAAGTCCCTCTAACTCTGCAATTCAGGTTAAGACTGTGCATCAGATGTGAAGTGTAATGGGAATGAAAATTACAGTAGTACCATTACGTGAAGGGGCTCAGTTTCCAAAATCATTTGCCTATGGTATTGCAAATTCCTCCCAGAGTCAGAGGATTTTCATAGATACTAAGGTCAGAAGGGACCATTATGATCATCTAGTCCGACCTCCCGCACAATGCAGGCCATAGAATCTCACCCACCCACTCCTGCAAAAAAACCTCTCACCTATGTCTGAGCTATTGAAGTCCTCAAATCATGGTTTAAAGACTTCAAAGAGCAGAGAATCCTCCAGCAAGTGACTCGGGCCCCATGCTACAGAGGAAGGCGAAAAACCTCCAGGGCCTCTTCGAATCTGCCCTGGAGGAAAATTCCTTCCCAAACCCAAATATGGTGATCAGCTAAACCCTGAGCATATGGGCAAGATTCACCAGCCAGATACCCAGGAAAGAATTTTTTGTATTAACTCAGATCCCACCCCATCTAACATCCCATCACAGGCCATTGGGCCTATTTACCATGAATATTTAAAGATCAATTAATTACCAAAATCATGTTATCCCATCATACCATCTCCTCCATAAACTTATCAAGTTTAATCTTAAAGCCAGATAGGTCTTTTGCCCCCACTGCTTCCCTTGGCTTTTGTATTGAATTCAAAATTTGAAATACTAAGCTGAAAGTACATGAAAGACTGGAAAATATGAAGTGCTAATGGTTATGGTACCAAAGTGGTTTGTAAATAGAATGAGAGAGTTAAAATATATTTAAATTAACATGCATCTGAAAAATCTCAATTTCACCTAACAATGACGAAGACAAAAATATCGAGATTCTTCGAAGCTCAGTAAACCCTGGAAGGTCGTAGATTCTGGTTCTATGGGAGTTTGAACTTGTGACAATAAAAGCTGACCCTGCAAAAAAGATTAATGGATAACTGTGGGCCTCAAGCAAATTAATTCTCCAGCATTCAAACTGTACACCCTAAATAGGAGTCCTTTAAAAATATCTTTACCTATGCGGGAAGGAGCAAGGACTGAGCATTAACAGGTTTGGAAGCAAACACATGAGATGACAGAAGAATGATACAAAACAGAATACAATAGAAATGGTACAAAAAGAATATGATATGGGCAATAAAAGGAAGTTATAACCCAAAATTCAAGGGATAGATCCTGGAGAGCATTCGTGCTACTCTGTACACAGTTCAGGAGGAGGAGGGCCCCAGACTCAGGTGCTGAACCAGACCCTGGTGCAAAATAGCTTCAGAGCAGCTCTCTCTTACACTGGTTTTCTGTGGACAGCAGCTAGGGCATGACTGGAGATTACATGCCTCATTACTATGCCAGGAGTTGCAGTGGAGGAGGCATAGAACCAACTGCACTGGCCATGCACTACCCACAAATTCTCCCACTTTGGAGGAATCTTAGGCTTTAAGTTTGTTTGTGCTTGTAGAACACAAAGATGTAGATATTCAAAAGGAGGTGCTTGAAAAGCAGTAAAACAACATCATCACATAACAATGAAGTCTATTAGACTGTAGAATAGTCCCCAAAGGAAGTAGTAGAAGCCTCATCACCTGAATCATTTAAAATTAGTATGGAGAAAATACTTGAGAATTTACTGCCAGTAACAATCTAAGCAGGTGACTTAATGGGGTCTTTTCCATTCATGATTCTCAGGTGACACAGTAGATAATGAAAAAGACCCCATGTTGATTTCTTTTAGTCAAACTTAAATATGCTTTTTGGAGGGAGGATGAAGGGGTAGAGTTCAACTTTCTGGTGAAATAGTTGGTGCAGCTTTAGATAAAATTAAATATAAATACAAAATTGCCCATATAAACTTTTATACAGAATCTTGAATTTGGGATTAAGATATACTAAGCTTTTACCCAATTTTCTGCTATGAGGAGATCATTTCAAGCTCAGGCATGTCAAAATGGAGATATCTGCTTCTATCACAAACTAATTTGAGCTAGCATTTTCAGCTCTGTTTAGCACAGAGATTAGAAAACCTAGGCAATTTTTTATATCAGGTCCCCAGCCAGAAAGGCACAATTGCTCTTGGTGAGATTTATGGAAAATCTCTACTGATTATTACTGATTGATACTGTTTAGCATTACTATACTAATAAGTCTTATTCTATACTATATGGTTGAAAAATATCAATTACATCGTGGAATGGGTAGTTTTGCGCCTCTTTCTTCTCATTTCTAGAGCTGACTGAGTGGCAAAGCTAAGTCAGTTACTACTGCTGTCTTAAAAAGCTGGAAGAAACATTATGTGAAGCTTTGCGGTTTCGGTAAAATACATTTATTTTACAAATGTTCTCTTTACTCCTCTCATATAGCACAGGCAAGCAATGCTGTTTACATTGCTTAAATGTTTCTCTATTATATATGTTCCATTATTTATTTTTCCTAAATCAGAGAGGTAACATGAATGAATTACATACATAGTTACTATAAAATGATACATATTAGATTATGGCAGTGGACACTGATTGGCCAATTGGACCTTTTAGATGATATCACACTGATGTCACCTGTAAACACAAAAAAGGGAGGAGGAAAATCTTGCCCTCTGCAGAAAGAAGAAATAAGGATGAGTGATACTATTTTCTCCCTATTTATCTTCTGCACTCATTTAACAGAGTTCCAATTGTTACTTGCCCAACTTGCCCATGCAAGGGAACAAAGGAGCATAACGCATCCTATTACTCCCCTGTGTGGGCTACCAGATTGCTAGTCAGAGCTGTGAGGAGACCAGGCATCATGGGCCTGCTACTCCCAACATGCAGGTTGGCAGGAAGTGGGGAATGAGTGGAACCTTGAGTCTGTCTCTCAAATATGCCAGACAACAAGCTTAGTCAGCATTGAGGGAGAAGTAATCTGCTTCTGCTCTTGGACAGGGGAAGCAGGGAAAGAATGGTTACTCTTAGTGTAAGTGCAGCTACACCTTTACTCAAAGCAGACTATAAGGTTAGCATATAGCCCATAATAGGCTAATGCCAATATTTTCAAACAGGGGTAGCCAAAGTTGAAATCAGTGGCACCTATGAGTGCTCAAACACTTGATTTATACAGAAAATATCAACTTTTTTAAAAAAATTGGGGTTCAAATACTTCCCTCAAATTCTGACCTTGGATGAAGGTTGTCTTTGATGGGACTTTCCCAAAAGTCATTGAATTTTTCAAATCCCCCCAGAACCTATCACAAGCAATAATAAAATTAATTAAATGGCTACAAAAAGTGGTAGATTACTGAGGCTTTGTGAAATTTTACCTTTTATTCATCTTCTAGAACCTATAATTGCACAAAGTATTTGCCCAGTTCTCACTGTCCTCGCATAATTAGCTTAAAAAGTAGAATATTGGCAAAAAATCCAAGCAGAATGGGTTTTCACTGATATTACATTTTTGCAATGTCACATGTTTTGTGAACACATTCCTAGTCATGTCATGTAGTTACATCATTTTCCTAATGCTGAGATTAAAAAAAAAAAAAAAAAAAAAATTCCAAGAACAGTGTCAAAAAGACTACTTACTGCTTTCAGTAAAACAAGTGTTATTTCAAAATAGTGTTAGATTATTATTCTAATGAATTCATATAATCCCATCACATTTCCAAGGTATCTGCATCTTTTTAATCATTCCTTCACTTCTGCTGAAACACATAATTTGCTTTTACAACTGAAAGTGCCTTCCATGATATGTTACAAATACTTCATACATCTTCATTCAGTCTTGTTTATTCTATCCAACTCCCTTTAGAGTCAGTATCAACCATGACTGAAACATTGTGCTTCTTGTATATAATGGCACAGGACAGTTGTTCAGATACCACTATGATGGGGCTGATGACAATGTTATCAAATGGCTGGCACACTGCACATACACTGATGATGATGTTGCAGATATAAGACTCTGAATAAAACTGAGAATGGAATAGAAAAATATACACGTGTGTCTGTACATAAAACTGCATGTGTTTGTTTATATTGGATAGTAATTTGCATTATCCCGAATTGTCATGAAAACTTCAGGCATTCAGTGTCCACTCAACTTCAGGCTTTCAGCATTAGCCATCATTGCTACAGCAGGAAAATCAATGCTTGATGTGAAAGGAATGGAGAAAACGAATCTTGAAAAAGTCCATATAGTTAATAAGCATCTAGATTAGAGAACTCCAAAATGTCTGGGGAAGAGGGCTAGTAAAGATCCAGAGCGGCTAGGTGCCAGGCAAAGAGAAGGCTAGGGAGAAAGAGCAGAAAGGCCTGGAAAGAAATAGGTAGACAGTAGGTGGCCCAAGAATCTCTGATTTGTGCACAAAGCATGCTCCCTCTAAGTCTGAGAACATAATTAAAACTGATAAGCAATGAAGAGGATTAATATGCATATAAGATAATTTAAGGTGGTTTTTTTTAATTAATGTTATAGAGCTCTTGTTGCAGGTGATGCACATGCACATGATGAAGCTGGACATGTTCCAAGTTGTTCTGACTAGAAAAATTTTGATGCACGTTTTAGGAGATTTATGGCCCAAGCCTCAGCTGGAGCAAATAGATATATTCCACTGATGTCAATGGAGCTACATTGTCTTACACAAACTGAGGATCTGGTCCCTAGTCCTTTTGAATCTTGAGCTCTTCTGTGACATTTCAAACATGAAGAAAGATAAACTAGGGTCCATTACTAGTTTGGTCCATTCCCCCCTCCCAACACTCTCCTCCCTACTGCCACCCCCAAAAAATCTTGGGCTAATGGGAAAAATGGCAGTTTCTCTGATTTTATGTAGCCATGGATCTCAATAGTAAGTATTTCATCCCCAGATGGTTCAGAACTAATGGTGAGGTTTGTTTTAACAAAAAACAGCTAGCTACTAGCTTCTCCTTATGCTAATACGCAATTAGGTGGGGAGAAAGGAAGGAGCCCTCTCCTCCGTGCATTGCCTTCATAAGGGCTAGCCAGATTTAAACCCTCTTTGGAGCACAGGGGCTGCTACTGGCTCGTTCCACCACAAGAAACTTGCCCAAAAGGAGTGGGGGAGAGACATTAAGTGCCAGTGTGGCAGCCTCCTTTTGGGTCAGCACCAGAGATTGAATCAGGGACTTCTAGAGCTGAATACATGAAAATCCACAGCTTGATCTGAAGAGCGCTGGGAGCTGCAACGGACTCACATTTCTGTGGAACAGGCACAGACAGAGATGTGTAACACACTGACCAGAGACCGATATGGCCTGCCACATTAGGACATTGTAAGATATTCTGCACCCTTGAAAGGGATAAAATACATTGCTTTCTCTCCATTGCAAATGGGAAGCTCAGAAATAACAGCATCTCTTTGAATAAGAATACTTTCCACTACTTCTGATCAGGTATGACTCCCTTCCACCATCAAATGCAAGGCTATGGCTAAATAACAGAATAAGCTCTTAATAAACAATATCAGTTATCTGAGGGTGTGCCTGCCTGTAGCTGGAGGATTGTCTCCCAGCCCAGGAAGACAGAAACATACTAGCTCTTCTCCAGCTAGCAACTAAAACTAGCAGTATGGATGTTGCAGCACCAGCAGCAGCAAAGGCTAACTAACCTAATACAGACCGAGGGGGATGGGCACCAGCAGGCTTGTGCAGCTAGCTCATGCTGCTGCCTGCACAGCAATGTCCACACTGCTATTTTTAGCATGCCAGCTCAAATCAGAGCTAGAACATGTCTGCCCACCTGTGCTGGGAGGCACACTCCCAGTTGCAATGTAGGCATACTCGGAGTGCCCCCAACCTAACAAACATAAAACTATGAAAGCCCAGGGATGCTTATAAGACAGGAAATGTATTCCTCCGCCATTAAGATAGCATTGCAACCTTTGCTTTTATCCTTTAGATTCTAGTCTAATTTGTTTTTTAAAAAGTATTTTATTAATTCCTCTTGCTGCTCTTGATAATTTATTCAATATATAAACTGTTACATCCTCCCAAAATTACATTGAAAGAATATTCATCTTGCAAAGCTAAGCTCTCAAGAGTTCAGAAATGCCAGAATTGAGGCTGCTTGTACATCTTATTTTTTCCCCTCAAGTGAGCATGAATCCTGGACCAGTCTATAATTACATGATCCCATTTTTTCCCCCACCGGATCTCTACCTAATTCAGTGCATAAAAAGGGCAGGGCTCACTGAATGAGTAGCTATTCAATATTTTGTTCATTGTTAAATTTGTAGCCCCATGCCTTACTGTCTATTCTATAGAGTTTTTAGGCTGCATTATCACTTTAGCATCTGAGTGCCTTCCAGTAGCACATTAAGCAATGTGATTACATATCTGTCATGTGTTGTTTGTTTTCTCATCCTCTCCCCAAGGTGAGAAGCATGTGCAGAGGAGTGTCTTATTATGGTAAGATTTGAAGATTGCTTTTTTAACTTTACATGTTTATCTGTGTTTATGTTAGAGAAGTTATGGTAAAAAAATACTTTGCATTAGGAGAGGAAGATGTTGAGGATTGAGATTGTCCTTAGATCCGAGGGGACTACCATCTTGGACCAGCTCCTGAGAAAGTTCCATTGTGCCAGAGGAGTGAAGTTGTCAACCACAGTCTTTAGATGCTTTAGATGGTCTTTCAGATTTCTTGGACCAAGACCAGGGAGCACATTGAAGACATGGACTGAGACCTTGAGCTTGATTTGAAATTTTATGGGAAGCCTCTGTAGAGAGCAGATGACAGTTTTGATGTGCTGCTCACTATTCAAATCCTGATTTTCATACAGAATTATCATTTCCCATGAGCTTTTTTCTATGGCACTTACACTGTGGCATCTAAGGGCTTGTCTCCACAGTGGATCAACGTTGCTGTGATTGAGCCACCAGGAGTTGATTTAGCAGGTGTAGTGAAGACCCGCTAAATTGACCGCCAATTGCTCTCCCATCGATACCGGAATGAGAAGTTGACCCAGCATGGTGTAGATACCGCAATAAGTCGACTTAAGGTACGTCAACTCCAACTATGTTATTCAGGTAGCTGGAGTTGCGTAACTTAAGTCGATTTAGCCCTGTAGTTTAGACCTGCCCTGAGTGCTTCACAAATATTGATGTCTATCTTCACAACACCCCTGTGAGGTGATATTATGCCCATTTTACACATGGAGAACCAAATCGGATATATTCATGTCAGAAGTGTCCAGTAATTTTGAATGTGCAATTGGAGACACTTCCTGCCTCTGCAAATATATGGAGATGCCTCTGCAAATATATACCTCAAACACTCCTCCTCTCCTCTGCTCCTCCTGTGTCTTCTGGCTCCTTGCAACTCCCACATTCCCTAGCCCCTCTGCATTTGAAACATGTCCTTTCTCCTCACTGACTGGACACCAGCAAGGCAGAATTCTGAGCACAGGAGATGCACTCCTGCTCGGGTGTCTCTGCTCTCAATTCCAGTGCCCAGCATCACAGTAGCCCCTAGCACCCAGGAAGAGCAACTGCAAACAAAGTCCTAGTCAGCCACTGGCTGGAGCTTGCCCAGTCACTCTGTGGGGTTTGAGCATGTAGAATCTGGTCACACGTCAGAGCTGTGAGGGGCTGGAACAGAAGGAATCTTCAGAGATTTTAGCTGCAAATCTCTAACAAATCTCAGTTGAGCACGTGTGAATTAAAATTTTGGGGGGTTTATAACCTGGCTAACTTTGGACTGGCTAACTGTGGATTATTCCCACAGAAACAACAAAAAGCACAAATTTTCCCCTGCAAATTTCATGTACTTTCTCCAAAGCAAGGAGATGCTAGAGCTTCTCAACAAAACAATGAGTTGTGGGGTTTTTTTTTTGTTTTTACACATGGTAAAAACTGTGCATTTTCGATATTATTCTCAGAAATAGGTGAACCATTTTAGCTGAAACTTTCCAAAAAGAAAGCTTGATGAAACACCCAACATGTAAAATTCCAGCCCAAATGGTTTGTTTGTCAAACCGAAAACAGGATTTTATAATGGAAAATGTTGAATATCACATCCTCTGGTACCCACAAATTTCTTAATTATGTGTACTGTACCCAACCACATTTTTTACTGCCAAACTATACTTGCTTTAAGACCATAGAATTAAAACTCCTTCTTTGTTCATATCATTCCAATTCCTTTAGTTTCTTTACTGTGCTCTGTACTAATGTTTAAGCACTTTTTAAGCTTCCCACAAGTGATCTTGTGGCTTTCTGAGTTTTCAGCACATTTCCTGAGATGTATCAGTTTCCTCTTGTATTCCTCACTATGAATTATAACTACTTCACTGCTCAGTGTTATTTCCTCCCTTTCCATAAATCTGCTAATCTGAGTCATATCTTCCTTTTTTTCTCCTTGCATTTTGCATAGATTTCTCCCACTTAGGCCAATAATTTTAATTCTTCCTTACAAATCATGCCTTCTCACCGATGACCTTTTATGTTTATATATAACTTTTCCACATAAATACTATAATCTCCATTTCTTTTAAAAATACCTCATTCCAATCCTTACAAACCCAAAATGTCGCTATTTTTGCACTCAACTCAATCTGCCAACTACCTGACTTTGGCTAGCCTTAGTAATACTTCTGAGTATATGAACTTGAAAACATATTCCTTTTCTGATAGAAGGCCCAGGCCCTGATAATGCAAAGACTAGTGCATGTGCTTCAATTTGGCAGGGAAGGTTAAACATATATGTCTTTGCAAGGCTGGGGTCTTATTTTCTTCAATCGTCTTTGGTTATTTGTATTCTTCATGTTGCACCTAGGGATTACTCAAGGGGTGCAGATACAATAACTGACCCAAACTTTGCCCCCAAAATGGAATTGAAATTTATGAGATTCAAAAAAGTTTGGTTAACTTAAACACAAAGAAACATCTCTGTATTTCTTTGTTTCATGTGACATTGAAAGTGTGATTGAATGGTTTTAAAATCTTTTCTGATTTATCATTCTTTCATTTCTCTTATCTGCCAACAGAAATAAATATTTCAGGTTCTAAACTATGCACTTCAAATCCTCTTGCTCTTGATCGTGCATATCTCAAAATATCTAAATTTTAAAATTTGTATTGCTCTTATTACCCAGTGAAACCTCCAAAAGCTCACAATCTAAACAGCCAGACAAAGAGTGTCAAAGGAGGTACTATTATCTCCAAATTACAAAAAGTGGACTCGAGACAGAAAGATTACATATTATGCTTAAAGTCACCGAGGGAATCTATAACCTAGCTAAGACTTGAACCCGGATTTCCTAAATTTTAGAGCAATATCATAATCTCAAAATCATCCATCCTCTCCCCTTCTGCATCCATTTTATACTCTGTAGTGTTAAAATCTTTCCTTTTTTGTGCTCATGATTTTTGCATTCATTAAGATATACTGGCAGAAACATTATGCTTTGAAACTTTCAATACATTCCCTGCTATTTTATCTTTAAACACCACATGGTAACATGTATTCTGTTCATGCATTAAGTCCAATTAACTCATTTAAATGACAGAAAAACTTCATTGCTCTGGCTTGATATGGTTACTGCAACTGCGATTACAACCTTTTCCACTCACCTTCACCACCTACAATATTGCACAAATAACATTGTGGATCAGTAACAACTTGCTTTCCTTATGTCCAACCGGAGAAATATGTGTGCCCAGCTAGAGAATTTCCTCATCCAGACAGTAGAGGGGAGAGAGAGCTTCTTATGGACTAGTCATGTATGTGATCTTGTATCTCCACTGGAGCTACAGTGGTTCAGGAGCAGTGGTGGAGCTGGACCAGACTGCCCTATTGCTGGCACTGTGAAAGAACCTGTGCAATGACAGGAATGCCCACCCCCACCTCATGCAAAATGACCAAAACGCACCACCAGAAGGCAGAAGAGCCCCAGCCAGATCAAAGACACCGTAATGCACCCCCCACCCCTACTAGCATATCTTTGCAGAGTCCCACAATGGGCTGGAGAAAGATTTCCTGAGCTCCAAGGAACAGAGTTGCCTCTACTTAACCAGACCCACTTGTTGCCCCTACTCTTCAAATTTAAGGAATGGTCCAGGCAAGCTTCCCTGCCTCACTCTGTCCAGTGCAGTATCCTTGTGCCACTCAAGAGATGAGTGTGCAATTCTGTGTTGAAAATACTCAGATTCCTTGAGGCAAACCTTTTTTACCCTAAAGATGATGGAGAAGATAGCCTAGAAGTGTGCACTGATCTCAGCAGAGCTTCATCTTTTCAGCAGAGAGAGAGGCTCTTTTAAGGGCTGGAAATCAGCTGCTTCTCCCTTCTTGGACTGTGCTCCATGGCTCTGTATCTGCACGTGAAGGGCTAGATATTGCCAGTCCATCTTGCTGCATCTTCATTCAAAGGATGGGACAGAGCCTGCTCCACCAGCCTCTCTGTCCTCTTCCTTCTCCCCCCTTCAATTTCTCATTCCCAGGATTACACTGTATTATATTTAGCAGCAAGGAAAGATATTTAGCAGAGAGTTTACTTTTAAACAAGAAGTGATGAAATTTGTGGGGATCTATTACTGTTAAACAGAGATTTTTTAATCTTTCTGGATGTCAAATATAAAGTGAAGGCTAAACACCTTTAAAATGCCTCCTGGACAGAGGAAAAACCCTTTTACACGTAAAGTGTTAAGAAGCTAGGATAACCTCGCTGGCACCTGACCAAAATGACCAATGAAGAGACAAGATACTTTCAAAGCTGGGGAACAAAGGTTCTCTCTGTCTGTATGATGCTTTGACCAGGAACAGAAAAGGAATGGAGTCTTAGAACTTAGTAAGTAATCTAGTTAGATATGCGTTAGATTCTGTTTTGTTTAAATGGCTGATAAAATAGCTGTGCTGAATGGAATGGATATTCCTGTTTTTGTGTTTTTTTGTAACTTAAGGTTTTGCCTAGAGGGATTCTCTGTTTTGAATCTGATTACCCTGTAAGGTATTTACCATCCTGATTTTACAGAAGTGATTCTTTTACTTTTTCTTCTATTAAAATTCTTTTTAAGCACCTGATTGCTTTTTCATTGTTCTTAAGATCCAAGGGTTTGGGTCTGTGTTCACCTATGAAAATTGGTGAGGATTTTTATCAAGCCTTCCCCAGGAAAGGGGGTGTAGGTTTTGGGGAGGAATTTGGGGGGAAAGACGTTTCCAAGCAGGCTCTTTCCTGGTTATGTATATTTGTTAGATGCTTAGTGGTGGCAGCAAAAAAGTCCAAGGGCAAAAGGTAAAATAGTTTGTACCTTGGGGAAGTTTTAACCTAAGCTGGTAAAAATAAGCTTAGACGGTTTTCATGCAGGTCCCCACATCTGTACCCTAGAGTTCAGAGTGGGGAAGGAACCTTGATACTGGAACATAATATTCCTCTTTTTCTTAGAATTCCAGAACTCTAAAGCAGAAGAACCAAAAAGAGACAGAGAGAAAGTGGTCTGCTCACTAAAGCAGAAAGGCACAACTCAACTTTCTCTAGGCTGGCTCTTTGCAGACTGACTGTTGATAGACGCAGATAGTATGCTTCCCTACAGCGGCCCCTAACCTACAAATACAACCAGTAAACCCCCTGAGAATTTAAAGTGATAGCTTACAATTTTAAATATTCAATATACCACATTTACCAGCCACTTTTGTTGAGGACATGAATCATCTGCTAATAAGTAAACCTAATGAAAATGTACCCTATGATATGTGTTATGTTAATGTAGTTATCGTGTTAATCAAAAACAAGATTTTTCTATTTTCCAAGTTTGCACCCTGTGATAATGTGTACCAACCTCACGCTGGTGAGGTGAGGGAAAAAGAGCTGTTCAGGGCCCAAAAGGCCATTCCCCTTCACTTCTGCTGGGCATGTTGCCAGTGGAAGAAGCATTTAAAAGGGAGCAACTCAACTCTGTCTGGGCTGACTGTGGAGGAGACCAGTCGGGTGCAGCATTTAAGAAGCCACCAGAAGTCCAAACTGCTGGGATTAAGCCTCATAGCCAAGCCACTGCAAGCCCATTGACCAACGGAGCTGAAGGTGATGACTCACTGTTGCCAGTAGAGGAGATTCAGGAGATGGATCAGTGGGGAACAGAGGAGAGATCCCAAGTCCAGCCCAAGACAAAGCCAGAGGAACTGGAACAAGGATAAGAAATGACCCAGGGAGCGCATTTAGGAGTATCAGGCCCGAGGTCCTGGATAAGCACTACTGCTTCGAAGGGCCCTAGGTAAGAGTAGGATGGGCCTGGGTTCCCCTACCCCCCACGCTCTTCCCAGTTGGCAACATTACCCTGAGCTATTGCCACTATACAAAGTGGTCTTTGGACTCTAACCAGTGGGAAACACTACCCCAAGCCATGACTACCAGGGAAATGGACTCTTGGACTTTCACCATTAGGTGATCCTGCCAGCCTGGAGCACACAGCCAACCCCTTGACACCCCCCTTACAATACAGAAAATGGTTAAATCTGGGCATGTGTCTTCTAGGAAAGGTTCCCGCTTGCCTATCGTCTCCATGGTGTATCAGCTAAGGATGAAGATGCAATGGTCCATAACATTCTCTTTCATGGTAAATCCCACAGGTCACTGTTTTGGGGGGAGGATCCTTTATAGAGCTCCTCCCATATCATTCCATTGTGGGCTCTGTCCCCAGATCTGTTGGAATCTCAAGCAACCATGCAGAGTCTGGCGCATTCTGAGAGAGACCAGGACAATCAGTGAGGCGGCTTTGTGCCTCCTTGCCTGTTCTGCCCCAGTGGTCCCCTGGCTCTCTGGCCATGATACCCCCGATCTGTTGTATCTTTTCCAGGAATCTATGCATAGCTGCAGGAGAAGATATGTTTTCCACCCTCTAAGCCAGCAATTATAGACATGCTCCCGCAGCATGGACTCTAGACACAAATTGCCCCATCAGGGTACAGCAGAATAGATGACTGTTGCATGGAGACAGCTGATTTCCCATCACTTCTTTTTCAGGAGAGATGATCTCAGCCAATAAGTTTGATTAGAGACTGTTAAATAATGTTTTATATATATGTATATATATATATATAATTTGACAAATAAATTTCAATATGGCTATCTGGGCAAATAATTTGTAAACATATTTCAAAAACTTCAACAAATTTCACACTGTATCTCAAATGCAATATCTGAAGAGTAATTTATGTAATAATTTTCCAGGTCTAATGTTCAGGTACCTGCTCTGGTTGCTGTCCGACTTGTAAGAGAAGTGCTACTTTGATTATATGGAATTTAGTACACTGTATTGAAAAACTCACATCAAAATTCACTGTAGGATCTCTGCAGGAGTTTTCCACCTTATTACATTTTTAGGGTGAATCAATAAAGCTTTTTGAACTATTTATGAAGATTACAGGCTTGCTCACTGTCCCAGATTAGAGGGTTCCACTATATGTATTAGATAGATAGATAGATAGATAGATATTTGTGGTATATCAATATGCTTCAGTTCTTCAGGAGATCATGCTCTGTGTTAATCAGATTATGAATGGGGGCTGTACATCAGGATTCTGCTGGAGTTTTTGTTTGTTTGTAATTCATTATTCAGTTATGGTAATAAAAACAGTTCCTTTGGCAGTGGGTGCAAGAGAAAACCTACATCTACATATGTCTATTATGGGTCAATTTTTTCCCCTGGCATAACTCCAGTAAAATCAGTGCATTTACACTAGTAACAAATTTGCAATTTAACACAGAAATTTAACACAGGTTTGCAAAGGTTTCCTCTTTTCTGTGTCTTTTGATTTTCCTCTCTCTCTAAAAAAAAAAAAAAAAAGTCTGAATATAAGGAAAAATCCAATTTTCATTTCTCATCTGATCTGTCGTCAAGAAATGTGCTTCCAAGCAAGTATTCATGGCCGGGCCCTGCAGACTTCTTACAATGGTATTTATGCAGGTCCACTTATTAACGTTTCTCATTACATTGAGCAAGACAAATTTAGGGCCTGAGCCAAAATGGCTTATTAAAGTTTGCATAAACCATTCCTGATAATTAAGGTTGGTTGGCCCTCATAGTCATCTGATGAGAGAAGCCACTATGACAGGCCTATGTATTCTACACAAAGTTCAAGCCAACATAATTATAACTTATTTCCACAACATTTTGAAACTTGAGACCTTTTTCATTCACAGTACATAATATCTAAAAAAAAAAAAACAACCAAAAACTTCAAATCTCTTTTTTGTGGAAACCTAACATTTTGTCATTCAGTGTCATCAATTAATATTATTATTACTGTAAAACTACTTAAATTTCAAAGCACGAAATTGCACCAATTGTACCAAATTACATGTTTATTTTGAAGAATATAATATAGTGAGCAGAATATTTTACTAGAATATGGATATGCTGGTAAAATAGATCATCTTTAAGTTAAAGTAGCTGGAATTCCCTGAAGTGCTTCATAATTATCAACAATAAAAACTGAGATATGCAGAATCAAGGGAATATATTCATATTGTGTGTTTCTGTTTGCATTTGCATATGCATTCTTTTCATACACTGCGTCAAAGCACATTCAAAACAACAAACTGAAGTCACTTTGTGGAGGTAGCAACAGCATTCACTAGTCCTTGATCATCAGTGATGAAGAAACTGTAAAGTTTAGATTTAGACAGGCAGATTCCTAATAGTTTTGTTAGGAAGAATTTAGGTTGGAACCTGGAGGTTATTCCCTCAGCAATTGAAATGACTGTGATGGCATCCTCAATGCCCACCTGGCGAAACAGAAGAACGCTACATCTAGAATTCAGCTGCAATGCTTTCTCTGACAAAAAAACTACTTTCCAAGAGACCCTCCTACTATTGTGTTGAACTACAGGTCTATGTAACAATTAATCATGGATCTAGCAAAAGAGAGTTTACTCAATATCAGTTAGAATCCATCAACAAGATATCTTTAAAACCAGTGCCATATTCAGAAATGTTTAAAATCATGTCTCTAGAGAAGAACCCAATATTTTAAAAAATACTACCACTGGAGAAAAAATGGCAGCAATATTTATTAGATGTATTGTACAGTACCAGGTACAATGGGGCCCAATCCTCTATTGAGGTGTCTGGGTCTTATAACAGTACAAATAAATACCACTGAAAATATACAGTTAATAATTGATAGCTTACTCTGTAATATTATGCTATGGAGCATTTGCCATTCATTGTGGCCTTTATGAAGTAAGAGTGTACTGATCAGAATAATATGGATAGGTAGAAACTGATGTTTGGCACAAATTAAAAAGAGAACCGAGTGCATGTTAAACAAAATAACAAAAATATCAGTAAGTAATACCGACATTAAGCAACAAACAATGTCTATGGACATAATAGCAATCCTCCTAATCCTTAATTAGTTTTGCAGTCTGGCAACTAGCAGTGCTGTAAGGGTCAAGTTATTTCTTGCTTCACAAAAAAGCTGTGGCACAAGTAATCTAGGCCAAGATCCTCAGAGGTATTTAAGCACCTAACTAACTCTCATTAACATCAGTAGGCATTAGAAACCCTATTTATAAATACTTGTTCACACCCCTTCTTTTCTTCAGGGAATCTAGAAATCTCTATAATAATGAAATATCTGCTGCAGAAGAAAGCACTAATGCCTGTTGATCAGGTCAGGCAATTTTACATTCTAAAGTCTTTCTTGCAAATATCCTAACACTTCTCTGAAAAACAGATGAGTGCTGCCACTTATGGGAAGCAGCAGAATATGTGAATTACTGTACAGCTGATCTCTTTTCCTGTTGCTGAAGCACTGAAGCTTGTACAGTATTATGAAAAAGCAGCACTATTTCCAGTTAGGTCTGATAAATCCTCTCTATTAAAAACATGGTACCCCCCGCCCCCGTGCTACAGAGATCAGTACTGTCAAAGTGCAACACCCTCTGCCTGTACACTCCATCATCCATGAGGTCAAGTTCATAAGCAAAAGATATGGATGTCCTCATTTTACCATCTCAATAGATGACTTCATTTATTTATTTATTTATTTACTTATTTATTTATAAAACCCTGAGGGTGTCTAACAGGGTCTTCAAACAGCACAGACATTATTCTGATCTCATACTGGATTTACACAGGTGTCACTATTAACTTCAGTGGAAAGAAAAGGAGTATTGTGGCACCTTAGACTAACAAATTTATTTGAGCATAAGCTTTCGTGAGCTACAGCTCACTTCATCGGATGTGAAAGCTCACAAAAGCTTATGCTCAAATAAATTTGTTAGTCTCTACGGTGCCACAAGTACTCCTTTTCTTTTTGTGGATACAGACTAACACAGCTGCTACTCTGAAACTTCAGTGGAGTTACTGTTCATTTAGACTGGAGCTACTGAGTGTACAGTTAAGTCCAGTGAATATATCTAAAATCTAAATCAGTAAGAGATGAGATTTATATTACAAATTAATACTTTTTTTTAAAAAAGGTGGATTGTTAAGTTGGGTACCTATAACAGTCTGCTGTCACAGTCTGTAAGCAGGAGTCTTCTTCATTTCATCTGTAGCAGTTGACTTGCAGAAACACTTACAGCCTGATTTACCCTGTACTGATAGGAAAAGCCAAAACTTCCCTTCCATAGCCTGGCTCTTTTGCAAAAATCTACAGGAAGCCAATTACTGTTTCAAAATTACATCCCAATTTCAGCCCAACCTGGTGTATACTGGCCTTGACTTCAATGGAACTTTGACAGTTTACACCTGTCAGTGATCTGTCCCATTACCTTTTCAGGGGTCAGAATCCTGATTGCACCTTTCAGAGAGAATAAAGGATCTCTCTGTACAGCTAACCTGGACCCAGAAACTATGACATAATGATTCAGAAAGTAATGAAGAGGACAAACAGGAGAAGGTGATGCACTGTCTGTTTTCCAGGAAAGAATTGAATACGTGCTTACTGCTGTATCTGCTTTTTCCCAGCGGAGAGCCTGGAACACGTGCATCTGAACCTCAGTAATCCATCCTATTCATTCTCCACTTTACATCAGGGATGTAAAACATCTCACATGATATCTGTTGCCTATGAACTTCCCAGCTACTAGCTTCATCGACAATTAGTGTGAAAACAACTGGTTCGGAGCAGCTTCAGTGAAAAGTGGACAGCAATTAAGTGAAGATGCTTAACTATCCTTAAACCAGAAACAATTTCTTGCTGTGTTAGAGTTATAAGACACAGGGTGAAATGATGGCCCCACTAAAATCAACTGTAAATCTCCCATTGGCTTCAATGAAGTCTAGATTTCACCCCTAATATTTTAATGCTTTGTGGAGAGAAAAAGTTCTATGCAGAATAAACTAGACATGGTTAAACATTTGAACTGCCTTAATAAAACAGGAATGTGGTTGTTTCATTATCTTTCCATATTCTGTTTTTAGCTGCAGCTTGAGAATAACCTTTGCTTTATCTATACAATTTAACTAGCAAGTTTTGATGTTTAAGTATAATTCTGACAATCATTTGGTATAATTCATGGTCACATCCCCCCTCATTCAACTCCGAGCTATGTTGCTGTTGAAGGCATGATATTCTGAAGGCACACAGTCATCAATCTTATCTATTAATCATTGAAACATTTGTTACAATTTGTATTTATAGAACAATTTGCACCAGAAGGTGGCACCAAAAGACTCAACTTCAAAACTTCATGTTTTGATATGTGCTTGAGATAATATCTTTCTTAGCTCTTTAAGAAAACAAAAGTAGAGTCCAAGCCTCCTCATTTAGGGACATACACACAACTTGTGGCTGTAGAATCATACAGCAAGGAATCGTTCCATCTAGAAATCCTGGGAGACAACCGGGGAAAAGTAATATCTTTTATTGGACCAATTTCTGTTGGTAAAAGAGACAGCTTTAGATCTACACAGAGCTCTTCTTTTTGTTTTCTGTTGTCTCTCTAATTTCCTGGGAATAACACAGCTACAATCACACTGGAAACAACTCTAGGAATCCTGACCTTTTCCAAGCTGCATAAACACTGCTGGGTATGCTAATTGTTATTGTTATATATTGATTATGTAACTGTAGCAAATGCACACTTCAGCTGAATATAGTCTCTGCTTAAATCCATTTTAAGAAATGCAATCATCTGGAGTTATTAATGGTCTGGTAAAACAAAACAAAAAAATCCAAAGGTTTTAAATTCTAAAGCTTAGTTTGATTTGATGCAATGAATCATTAGCTCCTTTGATGGCCTCTATTAGTGCAGTAACTGAACACCTCATAACCTTAATGCATCACCATGCTTTGAGGAAGGGCAGTACTAATATATCCATTTTACAAATGGCAAGTTGGGGCACAGATTAAGTGACTTGTCCAAGGTCACACACAGGAAGTCTGTGGGAGAAAAGAGAACTGAAGCTGGGTCTTCTATGTCAGAGACTAGTACCCTAACCTCTGGGCTATCCTTCCTCTCTGTAGGTCTTGCCTTTAGTTATTGCCATATTATATAAAGATACAATTTGTTATTAAATAAAGTATAACTGAACAGACATATCTGTGTGTGCATATAATTCAGATACAGTACAATGTAAATGCACTGAAAAATACATCAGTAAAAATTTGGGTGCGGATGTATACATTACTTTTTACTAACAGATGTGCAGATTGGTTTTGAATTAACAAAGCTAGTTCAGAAAGTAGGGGACATGCCAACAACTAGTTTCTATCACAAGCTTGATGGAAAAATCTATGCATAGCAGAATGACACTGATGAAACAATTTAAAAACCTTTAGAAAAATCTGCTGTAAAACTGGGTAAAAGCTGTATTTTGCTAAAAAAAAAACAAACAAAAAACACCCCACCCCCAACAACCTCCCCCCACCAAAAAACCCCCAAACCCTCAAGAAAAACCTGACATGCTAAATACACTAAATTACCAACACAGAGAAGCACCCAATTGTGCAATATATTAAGTATACTCAGTTCTCATTGGGGACAAGAGACATAAAGAACATTGCTGCAAATTTGATCAGTATTGAGGATGTTCAGCACTTCATAATATTGGGCTTAGGGGCAAACTGTACATCACTCTCTGCAGATTCAGAGAGATTTATACAGTTCTCCTATACAAGGGGAGGTGGGATGGGACTATGAGAAAATTTTGCACTGTGTTAGATTTTACATCCTGCAAGAGAGAAAGTCCAGCTCAGTGGGGGACCCCTATATGGAAGCTCAAAGGGGCCTGATCCAAAGTCTACCACAGAGGACTTTGGATCAGGCCAGGGCAGATTTGACAGGGTCAAGGCTATAAGATCCACCAATACTCAGACGTGTATGTTAGACCAGAATCTCTGTTCCCATACTTGAGGAAGGAGAGGATTCCTTCTTACTCTTGCCTCCAGGGAGTTTCCCAGTGCCCAGCCAAGCTACCAAGACTATACACTGAGAAGAAGTCTTGGCTCTTTCTGAACAGCAGTGACTTATAACACGAGCAAGCTACCTCCCACCTCCTTATATTTTCTATGAGGGGAACCTTCTAAATAAAAAACATACTGATCACCACATAATGGGAAAAAAACAAAAGCCCACAGGTTTATTCTATGGCACTTTTAACACAACTTAATAGTCAATTGGTTCACATAAGGAATGAATGCTTAAATGAGTCATGTGAACCTCAGAAGGTTCAGAGGTTCAGTGCAGATATATTTCAGGTTTCAGAGTAGCAGCTGTGTTAGTCTGTATCCGCAAAAAGAAAAGTACAGATATAAGCGTTCAGAATTTTAGAAACCCATCTAGACGTATTGGACCATTTGTGTTTAGTAGTCTTTTATACCCCACCCCCAAAATAAGTATGTGATAACCATTCTCTCTCCTTCACCCCTACCATATCCATTGAACTTATCCATGAACCTGTTTTCTCCAGGCTCTCATCCCCCTACCTTGGATTAGCCCACCACAGGTCCTATCAATGTTTCACTCTTCACATCAAACCAATATGTGGTTCAAATTTTATATGCATTAAGACTTCCTTAAAGTCTGAAAATATAAGATATGATGTGAAACACCTGCCCAGGCCCAATAGAAAGATGGCAGATTTACTTATTCCAGAATATTAATGGGGCTGTGCCCCTCATAAACTACTGTCATAAGGCTTGATCCAAAGCCTATTGAAGTTAATGGGAAAATATTATTTTAATGTAGTTTTTGTTTTGTTTTTTATAAGAAATAAGTTATATACACTGTGACAAAATTCTTCCTCTACCTTGGTGGGTCTTGCGCTTATTGGCAGATTTGCTCGCCTTGGAGCTTCACAACAGCCCTCAGTTTGGCTGTTTTCATGAACCCACAGTCCAGGTCGAATCCTCCTGTGTCTGACCAGGAGTTGGGAGGTTTGGGGCAAACCCAGGCCCGCCCTCTACTCTGGGTTCCGGCCCAGGGCCCTGTGGAATGCAGCTGTCTAGAGTGCCTCCTGGAACAGCTGTGCGACAGCTACAACTCCCTGGGTTACTTCCCCATGGCCTCCTCCCAACACCTTCTTTATCCTCACCATAGGACCTTCCTCCTGGTGTCTGATAATGCTTGTATGCCTTACTCCTCCAACAGTATGAGTTCTCACTCTCAACTCCTAGCACCTCTTGCTCCCAGCTCCTTACACGTGCACCACAAACTGAAGTGAGCTCCTTTTTAAACCCAGGTGCCCTGATTAGCCTGCCTTAATTGATTCTAGCAGCTTCTTGATTGGCTGCAGGTATTCTAATCAGCCTGTCTTAATTGTCTCCAGAAGGTTCCTGATCGTTCTGATTGTTGGGAAACGGAACATCCTTTGCTTGCTCCTCAGCTATCTGCTTTCTATTCTTTCCTAAAGCCCCCGGCCGGGATTTTTCCTACTTTTTGAACCTGCCTTAGTCCCCCCCAGACCGGGCCAGACGCTTTTTTTGCTTTGTTTTGATTCTTTGTTATTTTTTTCTTCTTGCCGTTTACGTGCTGGTCGGCCTCCAGCTTGCCGCCAGCACCCGCCTCCCTCCACGCCTGCTTTTGGGCGCAGCTAATTGCCTCAGCTGAGCCCCCCGGAGGAGGGGGGGGAAGATAGCCGATTTTGCTGTCCGGAGTGGAAACCCCCAGACCCAGCCGTTTTGCTGGCAGCTCGGATTTTACAACATTCTCAGCATGCCGGAAGCTTTGGAACACAGCCAACACAGCTGGAGAAGAAGATTTCAGAAGACAGGAGAAATAATCCGGGGAAGCTATGAATCATCGTGAAGGGGGCCGTAAGACTGAGTAATTTTCTGAATTATACTCTCTTGGGGGGGAGTTTGACTGTGGTTTATTTGCGTTTGTGGCGGCACAGGGGGTGTGGCCCGGAGCCCCCCCCCGATCCATCGGTGCCCAGTAAAGCGGTGACATTAATACAACTGTCACGGCCCCCCCGCCGTCCGTCCCTGCTGGCAACCTGCCATCTCCCTTCGGATCCAGCTGTTCGCTTTGAACTTTGCCTTTCGGACCGGATATAACAGCCAACCAAACGAGACTCTTTGGACAAACGTGCGTGGGTCTGCACCCCTCCCCCCCCCCGGATTGCTTATCCCACAGCTTGCCCCTATTACTGGACCCCGATTTGTTCCCCCCCCCAGTCCAACCCCTTCAGCATTCCCCCCCTCCCCCCGCCTGCAGCCCAGCAGGG
Organism: Eretmochelys imbricata; assembly: GCF_965152235.1. Taxonomy (NCBI): domain Eukaryota; kingdom Metazoa; phylum Chordata; order Testudines; family Cheloniidae; genus Eretmochelys; species Eretmochelys imbricata. The sequence continues at coordinate 39,949,157 of NC_135575.1, read as the reverse complement.
AGGAGCGGTTACTTTGCTTCCCCCTCCCTCCTCCTCCTTCCGGTGTCTCCCCGTCTCTCCCTGCTCACAATGTTGGGGAATGAGAGGGGCAAGGCCCCTCCAACAAAAACAGCTGTCCCTCCTCAACCACCCCCCTGCCCGACCCCCAAGGTCCCCCCCACCACTATTGTTAAGATACTTGCCACCCCCCCCCGCTGGGGCACCGGCGGCAGGAGGCACCGGGGTGATCACTGCTGCTGCTGCGCCCACCGCCCCCCCAGATTCTAGGAACCCCCCCGCAGCTGGCCGGAAGGGCCAGGGTGGGAAGAAAGGAAAGGGCCCCGATAAAACCACTGAGCCCTCCATGGCAGGGGCTGCCCCCACCGCTGTGGCCTCGTCATCAACCGTGGCGCCCCTCCCTGCATTTCCCTCCACCAGCTCTGCGATTGTCCCTCCCCCAGACCCCAGGACGTATGCCCGAGCGGTGACAGGCTCCCCCTGCCTGCCGCCTCGTCATCTCGTCCCTGCCCCCCGCCTCCGCTACCATCACCAGCGGCCGGGGCCCTTTCCCCACCTTGACCAGGAGGCACGGTGTCCGTTGCCTCCTGGTGCCCGCCTTGTCCCACGTGGAGACATACGTGTCCCGTCCAGGCCCAAGAGATACCTTCCCTACAACGCCCGGGTGAGCAAGGGAGTTCTACCCTTGCTATTACCAATCCAGCAGAGCCTATGGAGGAGGGTGTGGCAAGGATATTACCGGGTATAGGAGAGGGCCCGCCCCAAGGAGAAACCCCCGCCCCTCATGCTGCCTCACCGCTACCCCCCCGAACCCCTGAACCATCGCCTCTGCCCCCCGACATGACCCCTGCTAACCAACCCCCAGATGATGCAATGGAGGGCTGGACCCTAGTCCAAGGGAAGCGAGGCAAGCGGAAGGCTCGAGCTCCGCTGCATCCATCCGACGTGGAAGCCCCCCAGAAGACTAGGAAAGGAGGCACTGATATTGAGCCTCCCGCTACGGCCACGAGTGAGATCCATCCGCTGGTGTCGGGAGGGGAAGATGGACTGGCATTGGAGGGCAGAATCCCCGCTCCATGGGAGACCTTTCCCTCCGAGGCTCCTGAGGACGCCCCTTCTGCCTGGATACCACCCGAACCCCCCGCGGACCCCGAGGCGACCGTTGAGGCGGGCACTAGAGGAGAGACCCCCGGGGTAGCAGGAGCTGACCTCTCCCCCGTGTATGCGGAGATTGAGGCCCTAGATTTGACCCCAGTCACCCAGGGAGAGGATGATCTACTGCCGGCTGGCCTCGAGCTGGGCAACCTTACCCCAGCCCCCCTTTCCCCATGTTCCCTCCCCGTAATTGCCTTCCCGGGCGAGCACCCTGCAGAAGGTGGTCCACCACCTGATGCCATGGCCGCTAAGACCACCATGGAGCCAGTGCCTAGCATTATTGGGAGCCCCCTCCCTTACCCCTTAACCCTTGACTCTGCTCAGGAGGCACTTTCCTTCAGCTGCTTGCCTCCTGAACCCCAGAGCCTTACCCCTGCCCCTGCCCCCACCCCTGTCCCTGCCCAAGTCCCCTCCTCCTGCAATGCTAATGCCGCCCCTGGGATTATTTCCTTTCCGCCTTTTGCAGATTTCCCCCATGGAGCAGTCTTTGCACTTTCTAGTCGCGACCCATTAGGCATTGCAATTTTCTCCCTGCCATCCCCTTCCACCCCAAGGCGTGAAATGAATTTAATAATCCCAGCCTGTCAGACGCCCCGTCATGGTCCGCACCCTGTCTACCCGCCTTAGTGGACCACGAGGCTGTATTAAGAGTCCCACCAGGGAACATCCCGGAAATTGTAACCCCACCCCCCCATGAGCTGCGGCATGCACTACGGAAGTTCCTAGAACACACCCGTGGCACCTGCAATAGGGTACAGCTGGATCTTCATCTATGGGGGGACTTTGATCAAATCCTCCAGGCCACAAGGTCCCTTATACAGGAGGGCAGGGGGCAAGGAAGGCGCGGTGCTGCGGCCTACGAGCGAGCCCGTGGCTTCTGACACGATCTACTCATCCACGGGATGGGTCACGGGTTGCTGCACAACCCGCCGGGGGCCCTGAACACCCCCGCCAACAAGAAACCCCCACCCCCCCAGCCCTCCGCATGACGCCTCTTATTATTGCGACCCTGAATACCAGGGGCTGTAGGATGGCTCTCCGCAGGTCCCAGGTGCTCTCTTACCTTCGGGAAGGGGGGTACTCTGTAGTTTTCCTGCAGGAGACCCATACGGACCCGACCGCCGAGGACAGGTGGCGGCTGGAGTGGGGGGACGGGGCATACTTTAGCCACTTCACGACTTGGCAAGCTGGAGTGGCAACCCTGTTCTCCCCCAACCTACGGCCTGAGGTGCTAGGGGTCACTGAGGCCGTGCCGGGCCACCTGCTGCACTTTCGAGTCCGTATGGAGGGGCTCGTGGTCAATCTTGTTAACATCTATGCCCCGCAAATCAGCTCAAGGCGGCCACAATTCTATCAGCGGGTGTCCGACTTTCTCAGCACCCTAGATTCGCATGAGTGCCTGGTCCTGGGAGGGGACTTTAACACCACCCTCGAGGAATGGGACCGCTCAGGGGCCGAGCCGAGCCCGGCCGCCGCGAATATTCTCCGAGGGATAGTTGAACATCACTCCCTAGTGGACGTCTGGCGTGACCATCACGCAGATGACACTTCCACGTTCACCTTTGTCCGGGTGGAGGCCCATCGGTCACACCACTCTCGGTTGGACCGTATTTACTTATCCCGTTTCCATCTTTCACAGGCCCACTCCTCTGCCATTCGGCCGGCCCCATTCTCCGACCATCACTTAGTCACCGTAACGATCTCCCTCCGTGCAGAGAGACCGGGGCCGGCCTATTGGCACTTTAACAACAGCCTGTTGGAGAACGAGAGCTTCGTGACGTCCTTCTGGGAGTTTTGGTTGGCCTGGTGAGAGCAGTGGCGTGCCTTTCCCTCGGTGCGGCGATGGTGGGATCTCGGGAAGGTGCGTGCCAAGCTCTTCTGCCGTGACTACACTCGGGGCACCAGCCGACGGCGAAATGCGGCGATAGAGCAGTTGGAATGGGAGGTCTTAGAGATGGAGAGGTGCCTGGCTGCCAACCCCGAGGACCCGCCCCTCTGCGGAGCGTGCCGGGAAAAGCAGGAGGAGCTCTGGGCCCTCGAGGACCACCGGGCCCGAGGTGCCTTCGTTCGGTCCCGCATCCGCCTCCTTCGGAAGATGGACCGCGGCTCCCGCTTCTTCTATGCCCTGGAGAAAATGAGGGGGGCCAAGAAACACGTCACCTGCCTTCTTGCGGAAGACGGCACCCCCCTCACGGATCCGGAGGAGATGTGTGGGAGGGCGCGTGACTTCTACACAAGCCTTTTCTCCCCGGATCCGACCGATCCTGGCGCTTGTGGGGTGCTCTGGGAGGAACTCCCCACGGTCAGCGTGGGAGACCAAGACTGACTAGAGCTGCCTCTCACCCTGGCCGAATTCTCGGAAGCCCTCCATCGCATGCCCACCAATAAATCTCCGGGCATGGATGGGCTGACTGTGGAGTTTTACCACGCGTTCTGGGACATCCTCGGCCCAGACCTAGTCACCGTCTGGGCTGAGTCCTTGCAGAGCGGGGTCCTCCCTCTGTCATGCAGGTGAGCGGTGCTCGCCTTGCTGCCGAAGAAGGGGGACCTCCGCAATTTACGAAACTGGCGTCCTGTCTCACTCCTTAGCACGGATTACAAAATCGTAGCGAAAGCAATCTCGCTGCGGCTAGGGTCCGTGATGGCGGACGTGATCCACCCAGACCAGACCTGTACTGTCCCGGGTCGCAGCATTTTTGACAACCTATTTCTAGTCCGAGACCTTTTGGAACTCAGGCGGAGAGACGGTCTGTTGTTCGCCCTCCTGTCTCTTGATCAGGAGAAGGCGTTCGATAGAGTAGACCATGGGTACCTCCTGAGCACTCTGCAGGCGTTTGGATTCGGACCTCAGTTTGTGAGTTTTCTCCGGGTGCTGTATGCCTCCGCGGAGTGTTTGGTTAGGCTCAACTGGACCCTGACTGAACAGGTCAGCTTCGGGCAAGGAGTGCAGCACGGGTGCCCCCTCTCGGACCAGTTGTACGCTCTGGCGATTGAGCCTTTCCTCTGTCTCCTCCGCAGGAGGATGACAGGGTTGGTGCTGCGGGAGCCGGAGCTGCGGCTGGTCCTATTGGCGTACGCCGATGACGTACTCCTCGTGGTCCAGGACCCGGGCGACTTGGCGCGAGTGGAGGCATGCCAGGCCATCTATTCAGCAGCCTCCTCCGCCCGAGTCAACTGAGTCAAGAGCTCTGGCTTGGCGGTGGGGGACTGGCGGCAGGTAAGCTCCCTCCCACCCGCGCTTCAGACCATCCAGTGGAGTGCGGGTCGACTGCTCTATCTCGGCGTTTACCTTTCAGCCACGCACCCTTCCCCACCGGATAACTGGCAAAATTTAGAGGGCGGGGTGATAAAGCGGATCCGGAAATGGACGAGGCTACTCCGATGTCTCTCCCTCCGAGGGAGAGCACTGGTGCTTAACCAACTAGTCCTGTCCATGCTCTGGTACCGGCTCAACACCCTGGCCCCAGCCCCGGGTTTCCTGACCCACCTCCGGAGATTGATTCTAGAGTTGTTCTGGTCAGGAATGCACTGGGCCCCTGTTGGAGTTCTTCATCTACCCCTGAAGGAAGAAGGGCAGGGCCTGAAGTGTCTGTACACTCAGGTCCGCGTTTTCTGACTCCAGGCCCTGCAGAGGCTCTTTTATAGTGCAAGTAGTTCGGCGTGGAGCATACTGGCGCATGCCTTCCTGCGCCGCTTCCAAGGGCTCCGATACGACCGGCACCTCTTTTATCTTTGTCCGAGGGGTTTTCCGCGAGACCTCTCCGGGCTGCCGGTCTTCTACCAGGACCTCCTCCGGACCTGGAAACTGTTTCTAACGACCAGGTCCATGGCGGCCACCGTGGGAGCAGATCTCCTCACGGAGCCCCTGCTACACAACCCCCAGCTCCGTGTGCAGGTGGCGGAGTCCCGCTCGGTGCGCCAGACGTTGGTCCTGGAGGAAGTCACGAGGGTCGGAGACCTCCTGGACTACGACTGGAGAGACTGGCTGGATCCCCTGACGCTCGCTCGGCGCATGGTGCTCTCCAGCCCCCGTACTCCCTGGCGCGTACTTCAGGAGGTGAAAGCACCCTTGACCCCCGCCGCTTGGGCTTATGTCAACCGAGCCTTGCACGAGGGCGCACCCCGCCCATCCTCTACCCCAGGCCCGCCGGACCTTTCCATTGGGCCCCTACCCCGTGGATCCCAACAAACTCCTCACCCTTTCACTGCAAGCCGGCTGCATGAACTGCAGCCGGTCAGTTTTCAAATTGCACCACGGAAATATTTATACACACTCACGCTTCACACCCTTCACGCCCACACCCTGATGTCCCGCCCCGATACAAAGTGGCGGGACCTCCTGCCACCTTTGGAGGGTGAGCAACCTCGATGGGCCAGCCTGTATTCCACCTTGATCCCGAGACCCGTCGGGGACATCAGTTGGCGGCTCCTTCACGGAGCTATGAGCACGGGCGTGTTTCTGACATGGTTTACCCCCATCCCGGATACTTGCCCTTTTTGTAATGTGAGGAAAACCCTGGCGCACGTATATTTAGAGTGTGCCAGATTGCAGCCCCTTTTTCGGCTCCTCACAAATATTCTATTGCGCTTCTGGCTTCATTTTTCCCCTCACCTTTTTATCTATACAATTACCATCCGTGGCCCCACAAAATCGCGGGATCTCCTGGTCAACCTCCTCCTAGCCTTGGCTAAAACAGCCATTTATAAAACCAGAGAGAGGAGGTTGGCCCATGAAATGTCCTGCAATTGTAGGGCCTTTTTCCGATCCTCAGTACATTCACATATCCGGGCAGAGTTCCTCTGGGCAGCGTCCACCGACTCCCTTGACGCCTTCGAGGAGCAGTGGGCGCTGTCCGGGGTTCTCTGCTCAGTGACCCCGTCTGGTTCCCTCCGTCTGACCCTTTGATTGAGGGGAAGAGCGAGAGACGCCAGCCCCAGCCGTTGCCATCATTACTGTCATCTAGGAGGGGTCCTATAATACATGGATGTCTACCCCCCCACCCCTAAACCGCCCACCCCGCAGCCGTGCCCATCTTGCCGGGCACTCTCAGGAGAGGGAGGATCGGTGACACTGGGCGCGGCACCAGGTAACTCAGGAGGGTGGAAGACCACGAGTGTCGAGGAAGCCCGCCCGCTCTGGGCCCAGGCTAGCCTGAACACTTCTTCCTGAAAGCTGCTGTGTTATACCTTCTGTTTGCATTGTTTTGTTGCATAGGTGTTTTGTTTCCTTTGGTAATTCTTGTAAGTGTTACCAATAAATTTCTTTTCTGTTTCAAAAAAAACAAAACAAAACCCTTACCTGTTACCTTACCCAGGGAAAAAGGACCTACTTAACCTGGGGCTAATATATCTGCGTTCTATTACTCTCCTGTAGCCATCCGGCCCGACCCTGTCACAACACATACACACATGGGAAACACTGGGCCCAGCACTGTAATACAAGAAGCACTAGAGTGGGGAAAATACACCACAGTTTAGGACAGGAAATGGAATATACCATCTAGGAGTTGAAATTGCAGAAGGAATTGAGGTTAGCAGATTGCATTTATACAAATTGGGATTTGGCCATGACACTACCTCTGCTATACTTATAAAAAGTGCCAAGGGATCTTTAATGACTGTAAGTGGTTAGGACCTAAGTTTTGTCACATATGAAAAATAGCACCTCCAACTGCATATTGCTCCATAGTACCACAATGGCTTATTCTTAATGAGTTGTTAATATGGAACTTTCATTAACTCTCCTGCATGACACATATAATGCTCAGGAGAATCTGTCTTCATACAACTTATAAATTCTGGTTGAATTTATGAAATTGCTGTATCATTGAATGTTTCAGTGTATGTAGAATCCATTATCTGTTATCAGGACTGTATAACGTATCTCCCAGATAAGCAACAAGGGTTGGTTTTTAAATCCTGATGGTCACCTATTCAAGTGGGCAAATTAGGATAATGAGTTGACAAACGAGAAGAACCATTTTTCTCCAACTTTTCTGCAGGGAGCTGGGATTTGAGGGAATAATTCCCCAGCAGTAGAACAAAGATCAGGCATTAGCTTTGGGTCTTAAAGCCACAGAGCTCAGAGACTTGGGGGGTTCCAATGAAAGACTCAGGAAGAACAAAGACTTTTGGAGGAAAGGGGGATGCCTTTGATGGTGGGACTGGCCAAGGTCAAAGGAAGCGGGCTACAGGAGAGGGAGCAGGAGGAGATCAAACAGCTGAGCACTTTATTTTTCTAGAAGTTCTTTGATATTGGAAAAAGTACAAGGTAACTGAAAAACAGCTAATATTTAAAAGAAGTTATGAGAAAAAGGCAGAAAATAGCTAATCTGTAAAGGACAGATTCTGATACCTTTATTAATCAGTAACACCGCAGTCCATATTACCCAGAGAAGGTATTATTCAACATAAATGTGTGAATGAGAATGTGGCTTTAAGTCTCACATCTAACGACACTGTTCAGCCAGCCTCACTTGAGAAGGAGTATTTGTGGAGTAAGGTACTACTCAACATGAGTAAGGCTGGCAAAATCTGGCCTTTGGAAATGATATTTATGGATAACTATTTTTGATATTTAAGGATACATTTGGATGAGTACATTTTAACAAGTCTAAGTGGATAGATGAAAACTAAACGTTAGAAAAACCTAATTAGTTTGGAAAGAAAGGAACCAATAGATTTGTTTAGCTGGAATTTCAGAAAGCTTTTGGCAAAATTTCACATGATGGATTATTGTATAATCACTCTAAATAGAGGGGGAGAAATGAAGGATGTGTGATGGAGAAAGAACTGGGGCTAGATTCACAGGTGAGCTCTGAGCAGGCTTACTGGATTGGACCAGCAGGTGAATTAAATGGACCAACACCTACCTCAATGCTTGGCATGGGCTGCAGTGAGCATGCTGAGGCAGAAACATAGGTGCCTAGAAAACTTCTACTGCAAAAACTGAGGCAGCAAGCAAGTTTAAGCACCTACAGGGTTCAGTGGCAGGGATTTTGAGAATCCCAGTGGGGACTGATTCTGGGATTTAGACTCCTAAAGGGCAGTTAAGTGCCTAAATTCTTTTGTGATCTAATCCCTGGAACCTAATCCTGAGAGCAACTGAGCATCTTCAGTTCCTTCTGGATTCAGTGAGAGGTGAGGGAGTTAAGCACTTCTCAGGAAACACTAAGAACCAGTTAGGTTTAGATCCATATTTAGCAGGAAGTAAGCAATAGGCAGGCAGAGTGTTTATTTTTGGTTTTTCCTAAAAGTTGGTGATAAATGGAGTCCTACTGAGACTAGTTTCAGAGTAGCAGCCGCGTTAGTCTGTATTCGCAGAAAGAAAAGGAGTACTTGTGGCATCTTAGAAAAGCTTTCATGAGCTACAGCTCACTTCATCGGATGCGTTCAGTGGAAAATACAGTGGGGAGATTTATATACATAGAGAACATGAAACAATGGGTGTTACCATACACACTCTTGTTACAGTGTGTATGGTAACACCCATTGTTTCATGTTCTCTGTGTATATAAATCTCCCCCCTGTATTTTCCACTGAATGCATCCGATGAAGTGAGCTGTAGCTCATGAAAGCTTATGCTCAAATAAATTTGTTAGTCTCTAAGGTGCCACAAGTACTCCTTTTCTTTCTATTGAGACTAGTACTTTTAAATATTTTTATTGATTAACTAATCAAAGCTTTATGTGGAATCTAATTACACTTGAAAATGATCTCAAAATAGGAGGCTTGATTGATTAAGATTCAGAGGGTTTATTCATCTGTTTTAGAGGATACTCTTGAAAGATTAGACAAATGGGCAGAGAGGTGAGAAATGAAATATATAGAGCCAAATCCATCCCTGATGTCATGCCATTAACTTCAATTAAAGCTGCTGAAAAGGAAAAAAAATCATAACAACACCGTTAGTTACATACTCTATATCAACTATACAGAGATCTACAGATTTTAAGGTCAGAAGGGATGATTAGATCCAGGGCTGGCTCTAAGCAAATGTCCTACCCCAAGCTCCGACAGTGCAACTGTCCAAGCAAAAAAAAAATCGGCCGGAATACTGCCCCTGGAATTGTGCCGCCCCAAGCACGTGCTTGCTTTGCTGGTGCCTAGAGCCGGTCCTGATTAGATCTAGTCTGACTTACTGTATAACACAGGCCAAATAATTTTACCCAGTTATCCCTGTATTGGGCCCAATAACTTGTTCTAGAATTTACATATTGTTGGCTGAATTAAAGATTACTTCAACTTTAAATTTGCCTTCTGTATCACCTTTTTATACAGTACACTGCATCGTAAGAAATTTGTAGTTCTCTTGCCCGAAAGAACTAACTGACTGATTGACTTAAGTTGCAAAATCCATCCATCAAAATGTCCTTTCCTGTCAAGAATCAACTCTTTTATTCTGTCTCTATAAAAATAAATAAATGATATTCATATTGTAATTTGAGAAACATAACACAAATATTTAGATACCATGGTGATAAGAACCTTAGAAATCCTGTAGGAACATTAGATAAAGAATGTCCTAGGAAGTTACAACTAAAAACAAATCACACTTTTTTCACTGTTGTCTGCAAAACAGAAGTATTTTCATTCATAAATCATGTTTACAATATAATGATGAAAATAATAAAAATTAGAGAACATCCCAAAGTTCAGGAGTGTTGAAAACCAGGGGCATTGTTCAGCCACAGAGTTAATAACAAACAGCACAATTGTTATACAGATCTGGATGCATATTCCAACTTCCTTCAATAAATGTTAGCAGTTCCAGGTCCATGGTCCCAGGCCTAACTACAATGTAGAGTAAATCAAAAGATCCTAAACATCTTTAGTAAACTACAAAACAAACTTTGCGTGTACTTATAATATTGTATGTACAGATTTCTTACACACACACACACACACACACTTCATACATGGAGGCGATATCCCTGTAATAAATTAAAGAGCTATATGACAAATGAAATATACAACTCTATCTCATCTACTACCAGTCTAATGGTTCTTAAACTTTGCATAGTAATGTGCTCATGGCAATAAAATCTTAATAGCACATTATCAGGTATTTTCTCTCTAAAGATCTATATAAACACAACCACATCAGGGTGACTGGTCAATAATTCCTGGAGTCCTCTTTGTTCCCCTTTTTAAAGATAGATACTATATTTAATCAGGACGTGCCAACTTGAATACATCTAGCTTACCTAAATATTCTTTAACCTGTTTTTCCCTATTTTGGCTTGTGTTCCTCCTTCCTTGTTGTTAATATTAATTGTGTTGAGTATCTGGTCACCATTAACATTTTTTAGTGAAGATAGAAGCAAAGTAGGCACTAAATATTTCAGTCTTCTTGATGTCAGCTCTCCTTCCCTGCTAAACAGAGGACCTACACTCTCCTTTGTCTCTGTCTTGTTCCTTATGCATTTAAAGAACATCTTCCTCTTGCTTTTATGCACCTTGCTAGGTGTAACTCACTTTTATGCCTTAGCCTTTTTGATTTTGTCCCTACGTGTTTGTTCTATTCTTTTGTACTCCTCTTTAGCAATTCATCCATGTTTTCACTTTTTGTAGGATTTCTTTTTGATTTTCAGGTCTTCAAAAGGGCTCCTAGTGAAGCCATATTGACCTCCTACTATCCCTATTTGTCCTTCACATTACGATAGTTTGCAGTTGTGCCTTTCATATTGTCTCTTTGAGAAACTTCCAGTTCTCCTGAACTCCTCCTTCCCTTAGATTTTTTTCCCCATGGGACCTTTGCTACTGCTTCTCTGAGTTTGTGAAACTCTTCCTTTTTGAAGTTTATTGTCTTTATTTTGCTGCTCTCACTCCTTCCTTTCCTTGAATAATGAAATCCATCATTATAAGATGATTTTCACTAAAACTGCCTCCCACCTTCTGATTTCCTACCAATTCCTCTCTGTTGGACAGAATCCAGTCCAAAATGGCAGTACCCCTGCTTACTTCCTGCATTTTCTGAAATAAAAAATTGTCCCCAATACATTCCAAGAATTTATTACAAATTGTGTGTTTTGATGTATTATTTTCCCAACTGATACCTGAGTAGTTAAAGTTCTCCATTACTACCAGGTCTTGTGTTTTGGATATTTCTTTGAATTGGTTCTATAAATGTCTTCTCCACCTCCTCTTCCTCATTTAATTGTCTGTAGTAGACCCCTACCATGATGTTACCCCTGTTTTTTACTCCTTTTATCTGTACCCAGAGACTTTCAACTGGTCTGCCTCTCATCTCCTTCTGGACCTCAGAAAAAGCGTATATATTCTTGATGTGTAAAGTAACACCTGCTCTCTTTTTATCTTGTCTGTCCTTCCTCAACAAGCTATACCCCTCTTTACCAATATTCCACACAATAGACTTATCCCGCGAAGTGATGCCAATTAAGTCATACTTTCACTTATAGACTAATACTTCCAGTTCTTCCTGTGTATTCCCCACACTGCTTGCATATGTATACAGACATCTAAGATGCTGAGCAGATTCCCCACTGATTTCCCTCTTGTTGCTTCTATGACCCTATTCTAATTTTCCATGCCTCCCCAACATCTAGCCTTCTGTTAAGGTTGCCTTTTTATGTTTACCTGTGGGCTTTTGTCACGTTCTCCCTTTGAACGTAGTTTAAAGCCCTCCTCATTAGGTTGGCCAATCAGTGCATGAAGATGTTCTTTCCCTTCTTGGTCAGATGGATCCCATCTCTTTATATATCTACATGTATGCATGCCTCTATGCATGACCATATTATATACTGCTATTTGGGACAGCACAATTTCCACTACACTTAAAACAGGATATTTTAGTCTCTCAGACTAAATAGCTGTGGAATAGCTGTTGGTAAATGTTGGCTAATAGCAAAACTTACAAAATATAAACATACACACAGGCCTGATCTTACACTCCTTACTGAAGCAAAAGTCCAAGTAATGGATGCAAGATCAGGCAATAACCATCTAATAAAATGGCTCGTTTATTTTTTTATTTCATATTGAACTACTGCTTTTGTAATCAATAAGATACAAAATCTAGCTGAAAGGACATCTGAAGATTGGCCCTACAACAAGGCTACAATCCATTGTCAAAGATTATTGAAGGACAGAAGCTTTACACAAAAATAAATAAATAGGTTTATTGTGCATCATCCATGCATTATCCCTAATTTAATTTCCTTTAATGTTTTCTCTATATGCTTAAACTGCATACAAATTAGGTTGACCTTGTTCATATCATCTTTGAAAAAATTTGCTGCTTAACTGAGGAGGCTGTTGTAACCTTCAGCAACAGCATTTTCCCCCTTCTTTTTATGAAGTGCAAATTCTGAACTCTGTTCAAAACCACAGTTCAGCCTCCTTGTTGCAAAAGAATTTGGAAGCAGCAGTACTATATCAGTGCATCGCTCATGGTAAATACAGTCCTACTAACAGTTCCCTATTTGTACATTTATTATAACCTTATTAATTGTTGTTTCTCATTATGGGTAAAATCCTAATCCCCCCTGAATTCAATGGCCAAGCTCCCAAAGACTACAATAGAGCCAGGTTTTTATATTGCCTAGCATAATGCATCCCCAATCTCTGCTGGGGCCTTAAGCACTAATGTAATACAAAATATTAATAATTGTTATGGTATTGTATACTATAGGGAAGTATCTCATAATTTATAATCCTGAAATAAAAGATGAGATCATGTAACTTCCTGAAGAACCTGATCCATTATTCTCTGAAACACTGCAGTGTCCTGGCTACCCTTACATCACACCAGTTTTGCCAACTTTATCCTTATTGTAAGCTTAAGGCTAAATCATGGCACTAAGCCACAGCCCTGTGCTATGCATGGTGAGAAGCTGCACAGCTCCAGTGCTAACACCAGGAGGCATTCTACCTCAGAGAATCAGAGTGCAGGAGGGAGGATGATACAATAATATTCAGTAACTGTAAAGTATCCCTGAACTCTCTCTGACTGAAATAAATTCATTTTCAGATGAGAAGTTTATAGTTTACAATAAAGCTGTGAGATGACTGGATTTTTTTGTTTCAGTAGGAATTTTGCGATATCAAAATTTCCATTCCGGAATGAAATGAAAACAGAATATTGTGAAATTTCCCATGAACCAAAATAAAAACAAATTGTTTCTGATCAATTGAAGTGTTTCATATTGGCAAAATTGATGTTTTTTTTCTGATTTCAACTTCCGTTTTCATATTCTTTCTATGTTGTAATATAACATCTTAAAACATTGAAAAATAGCTTTAAAACAGAAAATTGAAATATTCTTAAAAGGTAGAGATGGAACATTTAAACTTTATCAAAATGTTTTGTTTTCAATTTTCATTATAAAATGAATTTTTCTCAAAGCCAACATGTTTCCACGTAAGAGTTCATGTTCAATTAATCTGCATTTTCCAATGGAAAAACTTTCTATCAGAGTATTTTTGATGCGCTCTAGTTTACAACTGCTGGAGATTTCTATGTATAGCTCTGTGTTCCCTGTGTAACAAAGAAGTTTCTTTTACTGTTTACCTTCTCCACTGATTAGGTTGGTAGAGTCAAAATACAATGGCACTGTTTGAAATTAGTATAATGCAATCAGCTTAAAAACAATCTAATCTATACTGTCAATCAAGGAATCTATATCTTATATTTTCCACAGAGATGCCTTTGTGGAATGAATGCATCAGTATGTATATTTCATACACTATGTTGTATAAAGTGTTTTTGTAGCCATGTCAGTCCCATAATATTAGAGTAACAAGGTGGGTAAGGTAATAACTTTTATTGGATCAATTTTTGTTGAGAGACACAAGCTTTAGAGCTACACAGAGCCCTTCTTCGTGTCTGGGAAAGGCACTATCAGCAGATCTATATTACCATTGCCACTGTGCCACTCTAGCACTTCTGGTGAAGATGCTGTAAGCTGACGGGAGAGAGCTCTCCCATCAACTTAATAACTCCTCTTCCACAAGACGCTCTCCAATCAACATAATGCTGTCTACACAGGGAGTTAAGGTTGGTATAACTATGTTGTTCCGGATTATGGGTTTTTCGCACTCCTGAATGATGTAGTTATACTGAAATAAGTGTGTAGTGTAGATCTGGCCTTAGTGTGTCACAGCTAAATACAAGATTGAGAAAACAGTTTAGCATAAGTCATTAGCACATATTTCAAGGGACCCTTCAAGGTGAAGTGACGACACAGGACAAAAATGGGGGATAGTCAGTTACATATTGTTGTAATAAGCAAAAAATACAGTGTCTTTTAAGAACATGATTTTTAGTGTCTGGCAAAGTTATGAATATAAGTTCCTAGGCTCATCTTTTAAAGTGTTGTGAAGGTTTCCTTTGAGAATGAGGTGTGATAGGTCAGATGTAGAGTAATCACTTTGTGAAACTCACTTTGTGGTGTTTTTGTCTTTTGTCATTTTTCTATGTGAGCTCATTAGAGAGTGTAGTGACTGGTTTCACGCACACACATTGCTATTAGAGCATTTAATTCACTGGATGAGGTACACCATTTATTGTGATAGGCATGTGTAGGACCCATCAGTCTTGAAAGGTGTGTTGGAGGGGGTGTTGAGAGAAACAATCTTTCGAGCTAGTCAGAACAGAGTTGACACTCTGAGTACCTTTCCCAGACCAGAAGAAGAGCATTGTGTAGCTCAAAAGTTTCTCTCTCTCACCATCAGAAGTCGATCCAATAAATGATATTATCTCACCCATCTTGTCTCTCTAATATGCCCCTCCGGTCATTTGTTTGATATTAGCCTTCTTGACTGCCAGGAGTAAACTAAAAGGAGGTTGTTAAGGGACAACCACCAGAAATCAAAACACCGAGATTAGGGTCCTTCTGGAAACAAAGGGAAAGCTAGTGATTATAAATACTTATGAGACCATGTCTCCTCTCCTCCTCTATTACTGCAGTCATTATCAGAAAAGGAGCATAAACAGGTTCCTCCTCAATTTTTTTTTTTAAAGGAGCTGATTCTAAACAAGAGGCCTTAAGTTTTAGAACCAGTTCCCCATGTTGGTCCAAAATGACTTTGAAGGCATGCTTGACTTTCAGTGCATCTATTTTGTTGGACTGTTGTTGAGGGCCGGGGTTTGGTGGGAATAAAGGATGAGTGGGAATGGGAAGCTTTGTAGGACTTCTGCAAAGGGTTCAATTTGGATAGCTGTTGGAGGTTAACAGCATTGTCAGTCCCAAACATTAAAAAATCATGAGTCAGGTCTCAAAAAATCATCCATTTGGTTTTAAAAAATCACTAAGTTTTTTGTTTGGTTTGTTTAGTTTTTAAATAATACATTTGGGGTTCATTTTATTTGTCTTCTAGTAGCTGAGCCTTCAGAATTCACTTGGGTTGGCTTTTCAAGTTTTTCTCTTTTTGAGCTATGTCCAAATTCTTGCATTTGGCAAATTCCAAATGTACGTGTGTTATCTATGTTGACTGATGGTAGTGCCACTCTATCACTGACACTGTTTACTATTACCTCTGGGTACTTAGTAGGGTCCAAGGGATTGATTCACAACTTTACCTTCTTAGTAATGGTGTCTCTCTCCATTGGCTCTGCAGCAATCCTTGACTTCATTTCTTCTTTGTGAATCTCTTGTATTTGTGCATCACTGGTGTCATTTATGTTTGCAATGTCTTCCACCTGCCATCTGCCTATGGGTCTCTGCTTTCAGGGTGATACCAGTGATGCTGTGATGGCCATGGCTACCACCATACCTCAGGAAGATGGTTTCAATGGACATGTCACTCCAGATATCATTCCATATTCCTGGGACATGGTGCATGACATGCTCACCTTACTTCACAAACAGATTTTTCCTGGCATGGATGTATGGATTGTAGTTAATACAATACTTCCAATGCAAACTGGCACGTTCAGCTTCAAAGTAATAAAGCAGCATCAGCTTCACAGCTTCTAGATGTAGAGACCAATATCCTTTTCTTTCTGCTTTACATATATCATCATGTCTCAAATTGGAGAGTACTAGCAAACAACTAATACAGATATAACATATGTACCTCCTATCTAATTATGCTCCATAACAAAATATGAGTGTGAAGTTGTATTAAAAATAATTGAAATTCAATTAAAATGTTTCACTGTCACCTGACTTGTGAATCAAGAAGGGAGTGGTGATAAATTTTCATATTTCAAAATGTTGAACAGTGACAAGATGTCATCAGGCAGTTTCTTCGAATTTAGGATCTCCTCCTATCTAATTATGCTCCATAACAAAATATGAGTGTGAAGTTGTATTAAAAATAATTGAAATTCAATTAAAATGTTTCACTGTCACCTGACTTGTGAATCAAGAAGGGAGTGGTGATAAATTTTCATATTTCAAAATGTTGAACAGTGACAAGATGTCATCAGGCAGTTTCTTCGAATTTAGGATCTTGAAATCCATCATGCCCCCTCCCCACCCCTCAAAAAATGTGCATGGACACCTAAACAAGAAACTGCCAAAAACTTGCATTTGGCTACCGGACTATTGGCACTGGAATTCTATGAGCTAAAGCATAACCCTCTACTAGCAGGCAGGGATATTTTTTAGATCATCCATTTGAGGGAAAAGATGACAAAATACTTGAGCGGGGCCTATCCCACCAAGTCTATAGCAGGAGGTGGAGGGGGGAAGGGGTCTATAATAATGTATTCAAATTTAGCCCAACTAACTATGCATTCAAACACAGAAATGGCATTTACTTCTTTACTTTTAAATACCTCTCTAATCCACACTCTTTAACATTCCCTTCTACTCTACAGGTGAATTTAACTTTCTCTATTCAACTGGCCCTGTTCTGTCTCAAGTAGTAGATATAGACAGCTAGGCATTTAATAGAAAAGAGGGTATAGATCATATTTAGTGTTTTAAGGACACTGAAGTCTAGTGGTTACAGCAAAGAACATGCTGGTTCTAATCCCAGTTGAACCATTGATGCCATGTGAGTCAAGTTACTTGATCTCTCTGCTTGCTGGCACTTAATCCAGTTTGAAAATTATGTAAAATGGAAACTGGATGCTTCTTTTCAGAGTGAAATAAATTACAAAGCAGAAAAGGTCAAATCAAGCAGAATTTACCTTGTAAGGCTGACAGATAAATTTATAACAGTAGTTTTAAAATCTGAACTACGTTTCTCACCCAATTTAATATGAATTTGTAGAGATGAAATTCCTACCTAATCACTGTCATAAGGGAAGTGTGAGGAGGAGAATCGTATTCATATAATTAGCAGTTTGCTGTGCAAAAATATTAGTTGCTCATAGTGACTCATACAGTATGAGTCAATTTCCACTTTGTCCGACGATTAAGAAAAAACCTTTTGTGTGGCTTTCTAGCTTCATTATCAACTGTCATTTGTAAAAGATACATACAGTGTTTACTTAGATTAATGTTTCTCAGTCACTAATTTAACTCTAGGAACAAAGTTAGCTGTATTTAAGAAATGTATACACTACCTTGAATCCAGTCACTTGGCACTAATTTAGAACAGTAGCACCACATATGAATTTAATTAAGAGCCACTCCTGCCCCATTTGCCAGTCAATGAGCTATAGCAGGTCTGCGAGACCTTGTGCAAATTACAGAGTAGCAGTGTTTATGGTTAATATGTGAAATCCTTAGTTTGAACTCAATGTATTGGTTGAAGGATTGTTAGCAAACGTCTCTTAATCTTTTATTAAAACTTTTTTTTATTCTCAAATTGTTTATCTTTCTGGCCCATTAAATTCTATTTCCAGTGTTGAGTCTCTACAGCTAAAAGAACAGCAATCAATGGTTGCAAGGCTGATCAGGTAACTTCATGCTTCCCTATCTCTGCTTCCTACTGTACAGTACTCGGTTAAGGATAGATCCATGGATCCACAGATCAAGACTCAATGGAAAATATCATTTACAATTATCCAATTGGAGACATAATAAGAGATATCATTTACAACAATCTGATTTTCCTCATTGAGTTACTCTGCTGTAACACTACTGATATCAATAAAGTAACGTCGGTATTAAACTGGGTTAATGAATGCAGTGGAGAATCTCTTTCTCTTGAGGACCTCTCTGTATAGCAGTTCTCTTAAAGGCCATTAGCAGACATGACAATAACATATATTTTAATAGCAGGAACCGAACACAATTTCCCACAAAAATTAAATTTGATGTAAAAGGCTCAATGTAAAAGCCATCTTTAACAGTATAGTGAAAACAATGGAAGATGGCCAAAAATTCAGGAAGAAAGACTGCCCATAGAAACCCATACATGACTTCTACCAGAGTCCACAAGTCTGACACATGAGTAGCTGATCTTGCACCATTGAATTCAATGAGTGTTTTGCCATTAACTTCAATGGGAGCAGGATCATGAATATTTGTTCATGTAGTTACAATGAATTAATCATTTACAGACAAAATTATCCTCTTTGGCTGCAGATGTTTCTTAATTTAAAACAATAACCTGGTATTTTTTGTTTGAAATAGGAATTCTGTCGAATTTTTATTGCATTTTTTTTTCTAAATCATGCAACTGCAGTGTGAAATGCTAGAAAAATATTATAAATGAGGACAATTTTTACTGTTGCCATGTGCAGTTAGTTTTTAAAAAGACATCCATTTGGCACTGGCATATAGGAAATCAGTCAGTTATATTCATAAGATATAAATTATTTAGGGGCTTACTACTGAAATTCAGAATTTCAAAAGAAATTTCTACTTTGGTTAGGTAAACCTAATACTGCTGAAAGTATCTGCTTTCAGAAAGAAATAACGTTAATTGTTCAAAGAGCCTTAAAATGCAATTTATTGTCTGTGTAATTTAAATTTCTGAACATATTTTCCTAGAAAAGTGTATTGATTATTCAATGTAAGTTAAGTAAGGAAGGAAATTATATTACTGTGTTTTACGACAGGATGAGTGGACGTAATCTGTATAATATGAAGGATTTCTGCTGGGTGGGAGAGATTCAAATATGTAATCTTATAACTGGATATGTCCTCTAGTTTTTATTTTTTGGTCCATTGGATTGTGTCCAGAAAGGTTGTGGTAGCAAGCACTGCTAATAAATCAAATATTCACCAGACTCCCAAAGGGTCACACTACTTCAACCCTGAACACATGTATGCATATGTGAAATTGTACTTCAGTGGGATTACTCAAGTGTAAAATTGAACATACGTGTGCCTGCAACATTGAGGCCACTGCTTGTTTTCTAATGGAACTGCTAAAATCCTGACAAGATACATGGTCTTTTCTACTCCATGCTGGTGTTCAGTTATCACGGACACACACACACACACACTCTGAGCATTCTTGGGATTTTGACCTTGCCTGTTACTTTTTCAGCTTTAACCAGAGAGACTGAGAAAGCCCTACCATGGGATAACCTACAGCCCAATGGTTATGGCACGCTGCATGGGAGTCCCAGGTTCAAGTCCCTGCCCCATATCAGGCAGAGTGAGTATTTGTAGAGCCCTGCACAGATATAAAATTTGTATCCACAAACACTGTCCACGGATATCTGCATCTGTGGGTATAAAGGGTATAGCCTCAGATTTGTAGGGCTCTAAGGATTTGAACCTGAGTTGGCAGAGGAATGATTCAATGTGAGGAGCTGATGTGAGGATTCAGGTCACTGTATGCACGTGCGCTGGCAAAAAAATCAGGTGCCTCGGAGACTTATTGGAGGAAATTCAGGTGCCGAAGGACTTAAGGCACCAGCCGGGTTAGGCAGCAATGGGACAGGGTCTTTGTGAATGCCCAGTGGAGCCAAAATATTAGACGCAGGCACCTATAGTAGCAGTTAAGCAGCTAAGTGTCCTTTTTGAATCTAGCCCTCTGTCTTTTCTCCTAAATTCCATAAGTTCATAAACTCTGTTTGGCTCTCCAGCATTAAAAATCACAATGCCATTAAAATGTTAGGTAAGTCGAGGTCTGTTCAGTTTCTTCCATAATTCTATGCCAGGAAACTGTCAACATAGCATTATGTCAGTTTAACGTTTTGCTTTTCATGTGTCCCATACCAGGAAAAGATGTGTGGCCTTTATATAGAATGAGTTTTGTAATATTTCTTCTTCATATATTAATTTGAACTCAGCTAATCGTAGCATCCTTTTTAAAATCCCCTTCCATTGTACTGCAAGGAACAATAGCCATGGCATTTAATTACATGCAGTTAAATTCTCACAGTATAATGTCATTTTTTTAAACATTTTTTTTCTATCTTCCATGCTCTTCAAGGATTTAAGAGGGGTCCTGTGGTAGGTTGGGTGCCCCACGCAGGCAGGAGAAGGGTTAAGGCAGCCTTGGCGAGGCTGAGCAGATCAGCCAATCAGGGGAAGGCTTGCTGGAGCAGTCCATATATAAAAAGCTGCTCAGCAGACCAAGGAAAGGTCTCTCCCTGGAGGGCAAGGGAGAAGGATTCTCTGCTGAGGAGTGCCATAGATACTGCAGTGCTGGGCAGGGTAGCGGAGAAATAGGGGAGCTCTTGGCTGACCATGGACAGACTGAGGCTGTGAAGCAAGGGCAGGGAAGGTGCTCGGGCAACGTGGGAAGTGGCCCAGGGAAAGAAGGCAGCAGGAATAGGAGGAGGAACAGTAAGTGGCTGCCAGCTATAGGGTCCCTGGGCAAGGACCCAGAGTAGCGGGCGGGCCTTGGTCCCCCTACTCCTTTATCCCTAGTTGCCAATGAGGAGAGTGACCTAAATCCAGATGGAAGTTTGCCCCTAAAGCCAGGGGCAAGACTAGAAACTGCACTTGGCTGCTGACGCAAGTGGAAGGACTGAGGACTGCCTGTCCCCCCGAAAGGGGGGAGACAGCAGGCTGGGGCACAGCTGGAGGGCTGTGTCCCGAAGAGGATGCAGGTCCACATGGTGGAGGAAGTGGAAGTAAAGGGTAGCGATACACCGCTAGTAAAAGGCACCCTGGTGGTCCAAGAGAGCTAATTCCCAGCACGACCAGCAGGAGGTACCATGGCAGTGAGTTGCTGCCACTACCGGTCCACTCTTCAAGTACCTTCTGACGGGATGTTCCCCCCCACTACCACACTCACCATTAGGGTTAATGATGGCCAAGAAGGAGACTAATTAATCCTACACGCCACAGCTGAGGGGAATCAGGCGGGCAAGTAATCCCCTAAGTGAGTAAGGGATGCCAGCTCTAGGAATGAGCTGGGTAGGATAAAGACAAAAATTTGGAAGGGGGAGGCTTCTGGGAAAGGGCAGACACTCCCAGGAAAAGGGGAACCAGGGGTTGGAAGCTGTCCAGGGAAAAAGCAGTCAGGGTAGAGAGACAGAAAGCTTAGACTGCAGAGATGAGGGTCCCTGCATTGGAACCCAGAGAAGAGAGTACACCTGGGTTCTCCTTCCAGTCACTGGGGGAGTGGCACTAAGGCAGTGAATGGGAAGACTGCCTAGGACCGCTAAGGAACTATACCCTGCAAAGCGGAACTTTGAGTGACATAGCCAGGGAGCTGAGTCACAGATAGGATGCTGTGGTTCCTGAGATGGAGCGAGAGGGGCTGCAGGCCAGACAGGGATCTGGAGCAACAGCATGCAAACCGTGGAACAGGGTGTTGATTGAATGAGCTATTCCCCAGAGTGACCAGCAGGTGGCGCCACAAGCAATGAGTGGTGCATCCTGTGACATACCTCCACTTTTTCTAATTCCTAGCTTTAATCTTGATTTTATTTTTAAGGGTACAAAAGCATTTCAAACTTCCATCAAAAATGGCATTTACTGGTATGAGGCTGTTTAAAAAGGAAGGTTGCCATCTACATTTATATTGTCACCACTGTTACACAATTGTGATAAATCATGTACAAAGTATGCCTTGTAAGGAATCACTGGAAAAGTTGTAATGTGTGGAACAGTGCTATCTCAATGAAATGTGTGTACCATCATTGGATAAGAAGTTATGAAATTTTACTGTATGCTTGTTACTAAACCTGTTGTACTGCAGTGTAATACCCTCGAGAGAGATTGACATTAAGACTAGCCAGCCATGTGTTGATGGGCCATTAAGGAGAATCAACTCCTTCCAGTGGGCCCTTCCAGGACGGCTCAGAAAGCATATGGACAATGGATGCCCCATAACTCAGCAAGGCACATAGAACATGTGATGCTTGGCTCCATGTTTGAGTCAGTACTTTTCCATGCACGTGGACTAAGGGTATAAATAGGAGACAGTGACATTACCTCTTCCTCATTCCTTCTCCACATCTCTGGACTGCGATTTCTAACAAGGGGAGCTTTGAACAATGGACTGCAGACCCCAATCTTTTGTGTGAACCAGAGAGACCTATTGCAAGATAGCAGATTTAATATCACTGCTATTACCCTGATGAATAGGCACTGAAATCAACTGTAATGTATATGATTCACTTTAACCTTTTAATAACTCTTCTTTTTTATATTAATAAATCTTTAATTGTTAATTTACTAAAGGATTGGCATCAGTTCGCCTCATGGTAAGGCCAGCCCTGGAATTTTGGTTTTAATAACCTTTCATCATCATTGGTCTGGGTGGTGCATGAGGGGCTAGAGGGCCTGAAGGGGACTGTTTGTGGCTTCATAATAACTAATATAATATTTTGGAAGCACGCATTTGTTACTGGCTTGGTGAAATAGAGCATACCACCAGTCTGGGGTATATGCCCTCTGTTCTGGCAGTCTGACCTGAGATTGGCACTCTTAGCTGTGTCCAGGCAGCATGACACTTGGCACTTTTGTTGGCAGTTTCAATAAAGAGATCCAGCATTGACTGCATATGGAAATACCTTAATTCTGCATGTGGAATGCCATCTCACCAATAGAGCTACTCCATCTAATTCATTGAGGCAATGATGTATGGAAGCATGTGCTGCTGCTGCTCGTGATCCATCTATTGTGTGACTAATAGAATTCCCTAGGACTATGAATCTGGCACCTTTCCCAAGCAGTAGTTTTACCTTTTAAAAAATCATCACAATAGGGAATATTACTAATGTAGAGGGTGAGCATCTGTCTGCCTTAACATATAGCTAATTAATACTTGATGATGTTACCAAACCTGTGTGGTTTACCCTACCATTAAACAATAGTGTAACAAGGTTAAAAGTATAACTTAATTTTCCACCCCTTTGTTATGGTTCCAATAGTGCAGGTTAAGAAGGATTTCATGGAGTGAATAGTACTGGGCAGTGAATTTTTTTCAAGGTGAACTATGAACTTGTCCTTGCTGCTTCACTTAATCTCAGTGCTGCTGTATAGCTTTTCATTGTCTCTTAGATGATGCTGGGAAAACAGTAGTCTGAAAAAGCTGAAAACTACCAAAAGTTGGTAATACACAGCACATTGTACCTGAAATCTTAGCTTGATGTTTGACTGGAACACTGGAGCTGTTAGTGGGTTTAGAAAATTTGATTCTATCCCAATGATATCCTCCTTGACCTCTCTGCCAAGATATCCAGCTATATCGCATCATTGTACTGTTTCTACTACAACAGCATGACACTAATCAAGGAAGTCAGTAGGAGTCCAAGATTTTTTTTTAACCTGGTACAGTGAGCAAGTGGCTAAGGCAGGTAAAGGGTTGGGATTGGGGGGGAAGGGAGTGAAAGGCCGTTCTGAATATCGGAGAGAAATGGAAGACAAGAAAGATATTTTAGCACAGGAGCAGGGATTCCTGAAACTTAAGCCTGTCACTTAACTTATTCTGTTTTTCCCTTTGTGAAATGGTCTAACAATACATTCCATTCTTAATTCACAAGCTGTTGTGTATATGTATTAAATAAAGGGTCAAATTCTGCTCTTTGTTGCATCAGATTCCACTACACTTGCATTACAGGGACGTAACAGCAGAATTTGGGCAAATGTATGATGTATTCTGCACATGAAAAGAACTATACACATGTGCTAAGCATTATTACTATTATAATAAAAATAGATGAGAAGTGATAAACAGTATATCTCACTTTTGGTTAGTTTTATATCACACAAATGACTAACATTACATGCTAACTACTATATACACCTCAACAATTTGTCATTGTTGCTCATAGTGAATACAATGTGATGGATTACACTGAAGGGTAAACATTTTATGTTTTGGGGTTCAGATAAGTACCAAAATTTTAGACGGCTATTTGAAATTTATATAAACCCTCTTGGACTTCAAAGTCGGGATGGAAATCTCACAAGAAAAATACTTATTTATGCAATTTCAGCTAGACCAGTTTTAGGGCAGGCCAGAAAAAAATGCTCTTTTAGAAACCAGAAAAGTGAGTGAGAGAGAGAGACAGAGAAATATATCTGCATATTTTAAAAGCTTAAGGAAAGTTCAGCAGGGTTTTCTTAACCTTGGAAACAGTCACCCATCTGTGAGCTCCGATCCAAATCCCACTGAAGTCAATGGAGAGGCTCCCATTGACTTTACTGTTTTTTCAATAAGGCCCTTAAGAACCAAGAATTAAGCACTTACTTATGCCATTGAGGAGAGAACAAATGTTTAATACCCTGAATAAATAAAGTAGTAATGCTTGTGTTTAACTTTAAGAAGGGGAGTAGTTCCATGAAATCAATTGTTTTCATATATTCCTGAAAATACAGTTCATTTCACAGCTCGCTGATGCCATGATATTGCCATCTTTACGTTCTCTTCTTAGTCTGGATGCTTTTTGATGCAAGACCCATGAATTATTTACTTAGCTGATATAAAATCAGTGTAGCTCCATTGAAGTCAGTGGCTCCATGCCAATTTACACTAGCTTTGGATCTGTCCCCATGTTGTCATATGTGCTTGTACAGAATCTATTGCAATGGGCCATGCTCCTCACTGGAGCCATTGGGTACAACCATAATACTAATACTAATATTTAAAACTCCCACTGCAGTTACTAGGAGTTGAGTGCAGAAAAAATTAGGACCGGACTTTGCATGTTTGAGTTCTGCCTGCTTCCTGAACTAATTCTCTTTGCAAAGTTGTTAATTGCTTCTGAATGAACTTGTGCTAAACCATTTTAGAGCACAATAGGGGAATATATCTGGGTATCTAAATCAAAATGTTTCATATCGATTGAAATAACATTTTGTGTTTCTGTTGTGCTGGATAGTGTTAGTTTGCCACTACATCTGCCATGAGATACATTCCTGCTCTCTTTTCAGTGAAGACTGACAGGAATATATAGTCATCCAAAGAAAGTTCTTTCAGTATATATGTTGTGGTTCTCAGAGGTACACAGGTCTTCTAGGGGATACATCTACTCATCTAGGTATTTGCCTAGTTTTTACAACAGGTTACATGAGAAGCTCTAGCAAAGTCAGTACAAACTAAAATTTCATACAGACAAAATGAGAAAATAAGCAATCTTTCAGTAGTACTGTGTTGTAACACTTTTGCACTCATGTCTGATTTTGTAAGCAAGTAGTTCTTAAGTGAGGTGAAACTTGGGGGTACGCAAGACAAATCCGACTCCTGAAAGGGGTACAGTAGTCTAGAAAGGTTAATAACCTCTGATCTAACCTGTTTGACTGATATCTATTGCAGCAGGAACAAGCACTGGGAGACAAAAGTTTGTATAATAAATATAATGTCTTAATAGCTCTATCAGAAGTCACCAGAATTTGTTTTCCAATAAACTTAAATGTAGCAACTGTATGGCATAACATAGGCCCACAGGTTCCTTAGATTTGTTAAAGTCATCTAGGGAATTTAGATGTCCAATCTCCATTACTTTCAAGGGGAATTTGGTGTCCAAATTCATTAGGTGGCTTTGAATGTATTGTAAGTTACTACTGTGCTTTGTCCGGTTTTCATTTAATTTAAACAAATGGTCCCCTTTCTCCCTCAAAAAAATAAAAAATAAAAATAAAAAATAGCCAAGCCTAGAAATAAAACACAAATATCTTTCAGAGTCTTTAAGGGTAGCGGGCCCTGTGTAGATTTGTGAATAGGAGCCTGTGAGATTTTTATCTCTAAGCCCTGTAGTGCTGCAACAAGAACCACTAGCTGTGCTCCTGTAAAAGTGTTTCATCGTATTATTACTCTGCTGCGACATCCCTGCCAGGGAGCAGATGTAGGGAAATGATCTGTTCACTATTCTTCTTTATTTTAAAGAACTTCAAGGTACATAATGAAAATGGTTTTGCCTGCTGACTCAGCTGAGCTTCAGAAGGATGTGTAGTCACAAGCACAGAGAACTCAGCAAAGCAAAGAATCATCACATTACACCGCCTTAATAAACGCAATCATGTCATCTTACAGTTATGGAAAATGTGGCAAGTAACACAGCAATGGATAAATGAAATAACATCCATGTCATCAGAAGAAGAAATTTCATTCCCTTGTTTTATGAGGATTATGTGGTGCATACATATGCTACCATCCAGCACCTGACTAAGGTGTACATCAAGGACCAGAGCTATATCTTCAGATGATAGTTAGGCATCATCACCATAAACACCTTTGTGGGGGAGTGTCATAGGGCAGCACAGGTTTCTTCCCCCTTGTCCCTGCGCTTGGGCTGGCAAAAGAAAGGGTCTCAGATGCTTCTTCCAGGTGCTTCACCCATGTTCTTTTATTTACAGTGGCTGTACAGTCTCAATTTCCCACAACACCGGTCCCCGCTCCAACCCCTCACTGGGTCCCCTGGCCTTTAAGGCTTGTGTCAGCCAGCAGAGACAGAGCCACAACCCTCCTATCCTCCTACCTGGCTAGCCTCCCCACTGAGCTCCTCCCTGGGTTTATATGCCTGCCCAGTCACCAACCCAGCTGGTTCTACTTGGCTTAGCAGATCACCCGGAGCCTACTTAGCCTCATTAGGGCCTGCAGCTAGGCTCCCTGCTAAAGGTTTCAGCCACGCCCCCCAGCTACCCTACAGGGAAGCAGGGAGAAGCTCTGCTACAGTGAGTTAGAGAAGGTTCCTCTGAATCTTCACCCATGTTCTTTTATTTACAGTGGCTGTACAGTCTCAATTTCCCACAACACCGGTCCCCACTCCAACCCCTCACTGGGTCCCCTGGCCTTTAAGGCTTGTGTCAGCCAGCAGAGACAGAGCCACAACCCTCCTATCCTCCTACCTGGCTAGCCTCCCCGCTGAGCTCCTCCCTGGGTTTATATGCCTGCCCAGTCACCAACCCAGCTGGTTCCACTTGGTTTAGCAGATCACCCTGAGCCTACTTAGCCTCGTTAGGGCCTGCAGCTAGGCTCCCTGCTAAAGGTTTCAGCCACGCCCCCCAGCTACCCTACAGGGAAGCAGGGGGAAGCTCTGCTACAGTGAGTTAGAGAAGGTTCCTCTGAATCTTCAGCACCTCTCAGTTGCCAGTCACTGGGGAATATTCAGTAAACAATTAGCTGTATGGTACAGGATACCTTCCCCCTACTGCCACCCAACCACTTGCTGCATAATCTGTGCCAAATTCAGGGATCATATGTAAGGTGGTTTCAATAAAACTTAAACTGAGATTTTTTTACTCTCCTTTAGACCCGGTTAGCCCCCTTCTATCCATGTTTAAAGGAATCTAAGTCGGTGGGTGGGACTAATTTAACTTACTCCTTCCTATGCTTATAGAGTTTCAGCATAGAGTTAACACTAATAAACACCAAGTGTAGTAGGGTGCAATGGAGTGTGAAAATAAGGAAGTAACAATAAGTGTAAGAGGTTGTAACCTACACCACATTACATATCCCTTCTATATTTGATCCTTGGTCTCTCCTGGCTTGAGAGAGAAACTTATGGGACTACTTGTACTGGTGATATTTTTTATATATTCTAATAAGAATGACAGTCGTGGAGGGGACAGCTGAAGAGCAAAGATAATTTCCACTAGTGGTAATACGGTTTTACAAGGGGAAATGTTATCATGCTGAGCCATTTTGTGGCTGACTCCTACATAGATATACAAATGAGTAATGGGGGAAAGGGCTTAATACTGTGCTGCACAACAGCCACCCACAGTTCAGTCCTTGCACATTAGAACTGCTCCCTGCTCACACCCTTTAAGAGTACACCACACCAAAAGGGCAGCCAGCTTGCAGGATCAAGGCCATAGCTGGTATTGAGTTTGAAACTTTTTGGTGTCCCAGCTATGGCTAGAATAGAAAGAGGTCAATTAAAAAAGCACTCACATTTTTAGTTCCCTCAAAGTATTTATTCCTTGGGGTCTTGAAAACTAAAATGCTTAAAACATCCAAGCTATTTAATGTTTAGAAATAACATCTACAAACATGCAGCAGCCATACTTTCTAGCATTTTTAATAGACAATTTATGGATTCAGTTTCAATAAAATATTACAATTCTTGAGCCAACCAATATCATACTATTAAAATGCCTTATTCATTTATCTGATGTTGTTCCACTGACTTATGTGCATCCATTGACATCTAAGCTATTAACTGCAGTGTCTCACACATATCCATGGTATGATGGTACAATAATTGCACTTCATACACTTCAATGTTTTGACATTAATTTCAGTTCCTTCATATGCTTCTGCATTGTGATGTTAACTGCAGTGCCTCAGACATTTCTACTGACAGAGTAATAGTTGCAATGGTGCCTAACTGCAGTGTTAATGGCAGGGTCTCTGCCCTGGTGTACACTATGACTTTAGGTCAAATTTAGCAGCATTAGATGGATTTAACCCATGAAGCCATTTTTGTCGACTTAAAGGGCTCTTAAAATTGATTTCTGTACTCCTCCCTGACGAGGGGAGTAGCGCTGAAATAGACATCACTGGGTCAAATTTGAGGTAGTGTAAACGCAATTCAATGGTATTGGCCTCCTGGAGCTATCCCAGAGTGCTCCATTGTGACCACTCTGGACAGCACTTTCAATTCAGATGCACTAGCTAGGTACACAGGAAAAGCCCCAGGAACTTTTGAATTTCATTTCCTGTTTGGCCAGCGTGGCAAGCTTATCAGCACAGGTGACCATGCAGTCCCAGAATCGCAAAAGAACTCCAGCATGGACTGAACGGGAGATACTGGATCTGATCACTGTATGGCGAGACGAATCCGTGCTATCAGAACTCAGTTCCAAAAGACCAAATGCCAAAATATTTGCAAAAATCTCCACAGGCATGATGGACAGAGACTACAACAGGGACCTGCAGCAGTGCCGTGTGAAAGTCAAGGAGCTCAGGCAAGCCTACCAAAAGACAAAGGAGTCAAATGGTCGCTCTGGGTCAGAGCCCCATACATGCTGCTTCTATGATCAGCTGCATTGTATTCTGAGGGGGGACCCCTCCACTACCCCACCCTTGTCTGTGGACACCTGCAAGGGGGGAGTCTTATGCAACAGGGATGAGGATTTTGGGGATGAGGAAGATGAGGAGGAGGAGGAGGGTAGTGCACAACAGGCAAGTGGAGAAACTGTTCTCCCAGACAGCCAGGAACTGTTTATCACCCCTCAGCCAATACCCTTTCAACCCTTCCAAGGTGGCTCCCGGACCATGAAGCTGGAGAAGGCATCTCTGGTGATTGTACCTTTGTAAATATAATACATGGTTTAAAAGCAAGCGTGTTTAATGATTAATTTGCCCTGAAGACTTGGGATGCATTCGCGGCCAGTACAGCTACTGGAAAAGTCTGTTAACATGTCTGGGGATGGAGCAGAAATCCTCCAGGGACATCTCCATGAAGCTCTCCTGGAAGTACTCCCAAAGCCTTTGCAAAAGGTTTCTGGGGGGGGGGGCAGCCTTATTCCATCCTCCATGATAGGACACTTTACCACGCCAGGCGAGTAGCATGTAGTCTGGAATCATTGCATAACAAAGCATGGCAGTGTATGGTCCCAGTGTTTGCTAGCATTCAAGCAACATCCATTCTTTATCTCTCTGTGTTATCCTCAGGAGAGTGATCATTCCAGAGAATTGGGTGGAGGGGGGGTTAGTTGGGTTTGTGCTGTACATAACCTGAAAACCA
The DNA here is from genome assembly GCF_965152235.1 of Eretmochelys imbricata. NCBI lineage: Eukaryota > Metazoa > Chordata > Testudines > Cheloniidae > Eretmochelys > Eretmochelys imbricata. The sequence continues at coordinate 39,919,093 of NC_135575.1, read as the reverse complement.
CAGCCCCTCCTTTTAAATGGCCAACCCAACTTGTGCTTGGTATGGGAAAGGAGGGCGCTTCTGTTCGAAACTATTCCCACATGTTATGAAGGTTGAAGAATTCGAAAGACTGTGGCTTACCATGGCTGCCTGCAAGCCAAATTCTGTTGCCTGGCCCTGCATGTGTGATCTCTCACACCAAACCAGCAGGCCCTCAATATAAGAGGCAAAATGTGACCTTTTACCGAAAGCACATGTGCTATGTAATGTTACCAGCTTGGTTCACGTGAAAGAGTCTACCCTTTGTTCTCTAAAATGTGTCTTTTTAAATACTACTCTCCCTTTTTTTCCTCCCACAGCTGCAAATGTTTCAGTGCTCCCCCTGTCATTTCCGTCCCAGAGGCTAGAGCAGATAAGAAGGCGAAAAATCGCCTTGAAATGTTCTCTGAGCTCATGCAGTCCTCCCACACTGAAAGAGCTCAGCAGAATGCGTCGAGGCAGACAATGTAAGAGTCCAGGAAAGCAGAAAATGAACGCGAGGACAGGAGGGATGAGCAAGATGAGATGTTGCAGGAACAAGAGGAGAGGTGGCAGCAGCATGATGAGAAAAGGCAGCATGCAATGCTGAAGCTACTGGGGGATCAAACTGATATGCTCTGGCATCTGGTGAAGCTGCAGGAAAGGCAGCAGGAGCACAGACTGCCGCTGCAGCCCCTGTGTAACCGCCTGCCCTCCTCCCCAAGTTCCATAGCCTCCTCACCCAGATGCCCAAGCATGCGGGGGTGGGAGCCCTCTGGGCACCCAACCACTCCACCCCAGAGGACTGCCCAAGCAACAGAAGGCTGGCATTCAATAAGTTTTGAAGTGCAGTGTGGCCTTGTCCTTCCCTCCTCCCCTCATCCACCACCCCACTTGCTGCTTCCCTCCTCTCCCACCCCTCCCGGGATACCTTGGCAGTCATCCCCCTATTTGTGTGATGAATTAATAAAGAATGAATGATTTTGAAACAACAATGACTTTATTGCCTCTGCAAGCAGTGATCGAAGGGGGGAGGGCGGTTGGCTTACAGGGAAGTAGAGTGAACCAAGGGGGCATGTTTTCATCAAGGAGAAACAAACAGAACTCTCACACCATAGCCTGGCCAGTCATGAAACTGGTTTTCAAAGCTTCTCTGATGCACAGCATGTCCTGCTGTGCTCTTCTAATCACCCTGGTGTCTGGCTGCGCGTAATCAGTGGCCAGGTTATTTGCCTCAACCTCCCACCCCGCCATAAACGTCTCCCCCTTACTCTCACAGATATTATGGAACACACAGCAAGCAGCAATAACAATGGGAATATTGGTTTCGCTGAGGTCTAACCGAGTCAGTAAACTGAGCCAGCACACTTTTAAACGTCCAAATGCACAGTCTACCACCATTCTGCACTTGCTCACCCTATAGTTGAACAGCTCCTGACTACTATCCAGGATATCTGTGTATGGCTTCATGAGCCATGTCATTAAGGGGTAGGCTGTGTCCCCAAGGATAACTATAGGCATTTCAACATCCCCAACAGTTATTTTCTGGTCTGGGAAGTAAATCCCTTCCTGCAGCCATTCAAACACACCAGAGTTCCTGAAGATGCGAGTGTCATGTACCTTTCCCGGCCATCCCACGCTGATGTTGGTGAAATGTCACTCGTGATCCACCAGTGCTTGCAGCACCATTGAAAAGTACCCCTTGCGGTTTATGTACTGACTGCCCTGGTGGTCTGGTCCCAAGATAGGGATATGCATTCTGTCTATCGCCCCACCACAGTTAGGGAATCCCATTGCAGCAAAGCCATCCACTATGACCTGCACATTTCCTAGAGTCACCACCCTTGATAGCATCAGCTCAGTGACTGCATTGGCTACTTGGATCACAGCAGCCCCCACAGTAGATTTGCCCACTCCAAATTGATTCCTGACTGACTGGTAGCTGTCTGGCGTTGCAAGCTTCCAGAGGGCTATCGCCACTTGCTTGTGAACTGTGAGGGCTGCTCTCATCTTGGTATTCTTGCACTTCAGGGCAGGGGAAAGCAAGTTACAAAGTTCCATGAAAGTGCCTTTACGCATGCGAAAGTTTTGAAGCAATTGGGAATCATCCCAGACCTGCAACACTATGTGGTCTCACCAGTCTGTGCTTGTTTCACGGGCCCAGAATCAGCATTCCATGGCATGAGCCTGCCCCATTGCCACCAGGAAGTCCAAATTGCCGGGGTCAGTGGTTTGAGAGAAGTCTGTGTCCATATCCTCATCACCGCACTGCCATTGCCTCCTTGCCTGCTTTTGCAGGTTTTGGTTCTGCACATACTACAGGATAATGAGTGAGGTGTTTACAATGCTCCTAACTGCCACAGTGACCTAAGCGGGCTCCATGCTTGCCATGGTATGGCGTCTGCAGGAGAGCAGAGTTGCAGTGGAAGCGGTGGCTGACAATGGATGCCACAAGAATAGACATTTATAGAGAATGACAAGAGGACCTGCGAGGTGGATTCATGAGAGCAGGAGAGCAGAGTTGCAGCAGAAGCGGTGGAGGCTGACGGTTAGCACCGCACACATTTCCCAAGGAATAATACACATACCCAGGAGCCCATGACAGACAACATGGACAAATTCTCTATTGAGACAATAGCAGCAGAGCAGAGTTGCAGCTGAAGCAGTGTATGATGACGGTTAGCAGCCCTACTGCACCGTCTACTGCCAGCAGCATCCAGGACACAACAGCGGCGGTGTCGGTGAGCTGAGCTGAGTGGGCTGCATGCTTGCTGTGGTATGGTGTCTGCGTGGAAAAAAGACACGAAATGATTGTCTGCCATTGCTTTCACAGAGGGAGGGGAGACTGACGACTTGTACCCGAAACCACCTGCGACAATGTTTTTGCCCCATCAGACACTGGGAGCTTAACCCAGAAATCCAATGGGCGGCAGAGACTGTGGGAACTGTGGGATAGCTACCCACAGTGCACTGCTCCGTAAGTCGATGCTAGCCACAGTAGTGAGGATGCACTCCACCTACTTAATTCGCTTAGTGTGGACATACCCAATCAACTGTATAAAATCAATGTCTAAAAATCAACTTCTATAATATTGACCTAATTTCATAGTGTAGACATACACTTAGACTTAGGCACTGCCATTTACATTGTAACAAAACTAACCAATGCAAGTTACATGGAAAAAATGAAATTAGATTCCCTCCCACCAAAAAATTCTAGGCTAAGTATAATTTAGCCAAATTTACAAGGACAACATATAAGGGAAAAATCACATTCCATACCTGTCACAATCATTACATTAGTGAAAATGAAATAATTTTTAAATGTCATCTTTTCCCTTCTTCTATCTTTCTTTGTCATATTTCATTCAACGTTGTCAATGCAAACAATCACTTTTGCTTACCAGTAATTGTGAAATTAAACATTGTTATGCTTGTGTTTCTATCTAACACTAATATTTTAAAAATAAACCTTGTTTTATCAGTTTGCAAATTATAATTTTTAAGCACCTGAAAGCATTTCTGTTTTAAGAAAAGGAGTACTAGTGGCACCTTAGAGACTAACCAATTTATCTGAGCATAAGCTTTCGTGAGCTACAGCTCACTTCATCAGATGCATTCAGTGGAAAATTCTGTTTTGTTAGGTTTCATAAAATGTTCCATTACAAAACGTAGATTTACTAAAGAGAATATCTTTACATTCCTCACTCACCTCATTGTGCAACATGAAAGATCTGGCTGTACATTAATTGCTCTAAACTCTGCAGAAGAAAACCAAGAGTTTGAGCATGTCTGAACGCACTGTGTATGAGGTAGGAAAAGAACACAAGGCTCCTTCTCACCCCTACATTGGGACTAGGCACAATCCCAAACCCTGCTTTCCCAATACACAAGGACCAGGGAAATCTAGGGCACCAGTCTAATACACGGATAGCGCCTCTGGATTCCAAAACGGATCCATAAAAATTAGGGAGATAGTAGTGCCATGACCTTAGTCCCTAGTTCACATCAGCCAGTAGAGATACAGGGATCACACCTCAACACTGTAAATGATTGTAGCAATGCCTGCTCAGGTCCATTCACTTCCAGTCTTCTGCATTCTAGGTACTTAGAGGAAACAGCCACTGGTGTATAACCCCTCTACACACAGAGATAGATCATAGTTGGTGAGTTAAAGCCATTTCTTCCACTAAAGTTATGTGATATTTAGACACAGTGGGCTACATTTTGCCTTTATATGAACATGCGGTGGCTCCCATTAACATCAATGAATGGGCCCACATGAGTATGTGAATACAAAATTTAATTCAGTGAAGTGAGTTAAGGGCAGAATCATAGAAGTGTAGGACTGGAAGGGAACTTGAGAGGTCTTCTAGTTCAGTCCCTCCACCCAAGGTAGGACTAAGTATTATCTAGATCATCCTCTTAACAGGTGTTTGTCTAACCTGCTCTTAAAAATCTCAAATGGTGGAGATAGCATGACAACTTTGCGATTCCCCTGTCTGGCTTGAGTCACTCCTTCAATAGTGTTTTCACGTACCAGCTTTTGGTACATAAAAGGCACAGCTCAATATAAGGTTAGAAATCCATTTTGTCTGTCACTAGCAACAGTCACTAAAATAAAACAAAAATGCCCCAAATAACTTAGTGCTTCACTAGTTTGTTAACTGTACTGATCAATGCTCTGCTCCTTTGCTGCTGTGTATCAACAGTCTCAGTTAATTTTACTGAGTGATGGAAATACATGATGCATTTGTAGGTTATCATGGTTTGAAGGAGGGAGGGTTGTTTTTGTTTTTTTTTTAGCATCAGAACCAAAAACTGGTTGATCAACAGCTTTTGGAAATCCTATTTAACTTTTGCCTACTTTTTTATTTTTTTCCCCTTTTTCTTTTAAACTACAAAGCAAACTAGAGTAAAAGAAAAAATGATGAAAAATAAGGTAAAGGTAGATGAATGCACAGATTTGTGTCTGTTACTTTTAAATATAAAGGGAGTAATGTGAATTCAGGTGTTCTCGGAGAGCCATTAATTTTGGGAGCAAAGTGGCAAAGATCACTTCTGTGCTAAGCAGAGTGTCCACATACACACAAAAGAACACAGTGTGTCCCAAGGAGCCTACATTCTGGGAGTCAAGCAGTATATAAAGGTTGGGGAAGGGATCAGAACATAAAAATAGCCATACTGGGTCAGATCAGTTGTCCATTGTGACATGCTGTACCACAAAGTAGCATCCTACAACCGCATATTCATCATTGATGTATGATTGTGATATTTCATAGAAGGCATACCTTACAAGGTATCATATAAAAGATAATGATCTGCTGAAATCCATTGTTCTGTCAAAATATGTGTTTTGTTAGTGTGTATGAAGTTATGAGATTTTGCTATTGAAACATGTTGTGAGTTTAGGAATTGCCCACTGCAAGTTCTCCAGTGAAAACATCCAGGCAGATGTTAAACAATCATTGACCGCAGGGCAGAGGTAAAAGTGGGCTGGTACGAGCTGGTACAGTGTACCGGTAAGAAGTGGCTGCCAGTACGGGCCCATACACAGCCAACATTAAAGCTCTGCCCCTTTTGCCCCCACCCCAGGGGTGCTAAGGGGGGGGGGGGCAAAAGAAGCAGCTGCTCCGGGGCTTGGCAATTTAAAAGTGCCCGGGGCTCCTGGCCACTGCTGCCACTACTGCAGCCCTGGCTGGCGCTCTGGCCCTTTACATCGCCACGGAGCCCCGGGCAGTGCGGGCCAGGCAGCGCTGAAGGGCTTGCTGGGGAAAGCTGACCCCCAGCCCTGCCCCTCTGCCTGAGGCTCTCCCCTTCTGGGGGCATGGAGCCAGGCCCCCACACCAGTAAGATTTTTAAGTTACTTTCACCCCTGCTGCAGGGGAATTGTAAACAAGAGATCTACAATGAGATAAGAGACCGTTGTGCATGCACCACACAATGGAGATAACTCAACTCTGTGATTCAGCAAGGTCCACCAGGATATGCCTGGGCCAGTATCTTTACAGGGACATGGACTAAGAGCATAAAATAACCTAATCTTCCCAAATTTGTTTCTATAAATATAGACTATGTATTAAAAGAAATTTTCAAGGATATAGATCTCCCTCTATATACTGAGGAGAACAGAAACAGCCCTGTCATAAATATAAAGGGAAGGGTAAACACCTTTAAATCCCTCCTGGCAAGAGAAAAAACCCTTTCACCTGTAAAGGGTTAAGAAGCTAGGATAACCTCGCTGGCACCTGACCAAAATGACCAATGAGGAGATAAGATACTTTCAAAGCTGCAGGCGGGGAGGAACAAAGGCTCTCTCGGTCTGTGTATTGTTTTTTGCTGGGACCAGAGCAGGAATGCAGGTCAGATCTCCTGTAAAGGGCTAATAAGCAATCTAGTTAGATATGCATTATATTCTGTTTTGTTTAAATGGCTGATACAATAAGTTGTGCTGAATGGAATGTATATTCCTGTTTTTGTGTCTTTTTGTAACTTAAGGTTTTGCCTAGAGGGATTCTCTATGTTTTGAATCTGATTACCCTGTAAGGTATTTACCATCCTGATTTTACAGAGGTGATTCTTTTACCTTTTTTTCTATTAAAATTCTTCTTTTAAGAACCTGATTGCTTTTTCATTGTTCTTAAGATCCAAGGGTTTGGGTCTGTGTTCGCCTATGCAAATTGGTGAGGATTTTTATCAAGCCTTCCCCAGGAAAGGGGGTGTAGGGTTTGGGAGGATTTTGGGGGGAAAGATGTTTCCAAGTGGGCTCTTTACCTGTTATATATTTGTTAGATGCTTAGTGGTGGCAGCGATAAAGTCCAAGGGCAAAAGGTAAAATAGTTTGTACCTTAGAGAAGTTTTAACCTAAGCTGGTAAAAATAAGCTAAGGGAGTTTTTCATGCAGGTCCCCACATCTGTACCCTAGAGTTAAGAGTGGGGAAGGAACCTTGGCAAGCCCAAATCAATATCTGCCCAAGACTGACTTATAACATTAACATATTGCCTTTCAAGGTCTCTCCATTGCTCTTTGCTTGAATAAATATGTTGGATCATATTAAAGAAGTTCTGTATTAAAATCACAGATGAGTTTGATTCCCCATAGTTTAAATTCCAGGGTATTACTAATTAAGAGGTCTCTTGGTTTTTGGTACTGTTTCTCTCCCTCTATGTGTGAAACCTGCAAGCTGCTAATTGTGTTAGTACATTCTAAGACAGAGTCTGTTCTCAAAGCAATTCACAGAGAGAGAGACTCAAAGCAATACTCTAACAACAGAAACAGCACCCAGAGACTCCCCGCCCTTTTGTTGTATTAACAATTGTGATTAAAATAGAGATAGAGGATGTATGTGGATGGATGCTTGGTGTGGATAATAACTGAATGATCAGGGAGGTGCCAGCCTAAACTAAACTGGGAGGAGTGGTAGATACGCTGGAGGGGAGGGATAGGATACAGAAGGACCTAGACAAATTGGAGGATTGGGCCAAAAGAAATCTGATGAGGTTCAATAAGGATAAGTGCAGGGTCCTGCACTTAGGACGGAAGAATCCAATGCACCGCTACAGACTAGGGACCGAATGGCTAGGCAGCAGTTCTGCGGAAAAGGACCTAGGGGTGACAGTGGACGAGAAGCTGGATATGAGTCAGCAGTGTGCCCTTGTTGCCAAGAAGGCCAATGGCATTTTGAGATGTATAAGTAGGGGCATAGCGAGCAGATCGAGGGACGTGATCGTTCCCCTCTATTCGACATTGGTGAGGCCTCATCTGGAGTACTGTGTCCAGTTTTGGGCCCCATACTACAAGAAGGATGTGGATAAATTGGAGAGAGTCCAGCGAAGGGCAACAAAAATGATTAGGGGTCTAGAACACATGACTTATGAGGAGAGGCTGAGGGAGCTGGGATTGTTTAGCCTGCAGAAGAGAAGAATGAGGGGGGATTTGATAGCTGCTTTCAACTACCTGAAAGGGGGTTCCAAAGAGGATGGCTCTAGACTGTTCTCAATGGTAGCAGATGACAGAACAAGGAGTAATGGTCTCAAGTTGCAGTGGGGGAGGTTTAGATTGGATATTAGGAAAAACTTTTTCACTAAGAGGGTGGTGAAACACTGGAATGCGTTACCTAGGGAGGTGGTAGAATCTCCTTCCTTAGAGGTTTTTAAGGTCAGGCTTGACAAAGCCCTGGCTGGGATCATTTAACTGGGAATTGGTCCTGCTTCGAGCAGGGGGTTGGACTAGATGACCTTCAGGGGTCCCTTCCAACCCTGATATTCTATGATTCTATGATTCTAAGAATCCAGTGTCCATCGGCTGAAGAAGGCATCAAATGGAAATAACCAGATGACCCCCGGAGGGCAGACTGGAATCCACCCAACAGCCTCAAGAATGGGAGAACCAAAGAACAAGATAACATCTAGCAGCACTGAGCCGTCAGGAATGTGCTATCTGCTGATTGATTCAGCAACAGCATGATGAAGCAATTCCCATAGACTGGCATAGGAAGAAATTCCTATAAAAATAGACTCTAAAAAGTGAGAACTTTGGGGTCTGATTCTGCAAACCAACTTCCAGGAGCATCAGATGAGCATCTGACAAGGCCCTGCTCCCTCCTCATGTCCAGGCCACCTGGCCAGTTGCTTGGCATGAGCAACTCTAAGGTTGGTAACTATGATAACAACCTTGCAGAACCTGTGTGTGTGTGTGTTTGTATAAATGAATGTGTTAATAAATATGAGATTGAATGGAATGTTATAGCTATAACTAACTGCTTACTATGATTCTTTCTGTATTCACAATAAATGTGGTATTTTGCCTTTTTCCCTTTAATAAGATCCTGCTGGTTTTTATTTTATTGGTATAACAAATAGGCTTATCATGCAATTTATATGGGGAAAAAACAGACTTGCTTGTTACACAAGACCCTTAAAAATCCTGGACAACAGGATTGGGTTGTCAGATTTATACCTATATTATCTAGCATTCCAAATTTGTCCTCTTGTAAGGTGTTTCACATCCAGTAGCTCTATGTACACACTGGTGTGGTTTGAGATAGAAAAAAGCTAAACTATGCTGTTAGGTCCCTCTCTTCTATTATATACCATAAGACTCTACCCAAATCAAATCTACAACATTTACTTTGTGTTGCCAATATAGCCTTAAACAAATGTTCTACAGTCCAATAATACCTGTTTAATATCTTGTTCTGGAAGAATTGGATGGATAAAGAGCTTGAAGTATTTTTACATTGAGCCAGATATCTTCCCAGGTTTCTATTATGATACTAAGGCTAAGTTCTTTATTCCTATTTTTCTTTGAGACGGAGATTGAGAGGGTAATGTAAAGCATTAAGCCACATATAAGTAATTCCTATAAAGTGACTTTTATTTCCATATTTCTTAACATGTTCTTCTAGAGATGAGAGATGACACAGTCATATGTCAATCTTTCACACATCCTCTATACCTCTCAAAAAATCCATGTGTTCTGGAACACCATATAAGTGGTCTCTCAAAAACTATAAAATCTTTCTGTCTCCAAGTGTGTGCATTTTAATGGTATGAGATGAGTTGGTATTACCAGTGAACATGAAGAAATGGATTGTAGTAACTATTTCATGGCCAAAAGAGTTATTTTGAGAAAACGGAAATCTGCAATTCCTCCCTCATACACAGACTGGCTTAGTGAGCACTCCACTACTGGTTATGTTCTCACTTAGTCACTTTACTAATTGATGTCCCACATGACCTCAGGGTTATTTGTTCATTTTTGGCTTGTTAGGTTTTTTCCAGATTTTACAAATAATGAAAATTGAATTTTATTTTTATATGCTATTTCCATCTTGTGCATGTATTTATATGCTTTGTTTCTTTCTGTTTATATTTTATATACAAATAAAGTGTTTTTTTAAATAAACACCCACTCACCTGGTTGACCATCAGCCTATACATTAATAGTTAGCAGATGAAACAATGAAAAAAAGGGTCTCTTGAGGGATTTAAAAGGAGTGGGAGTAGTTTAGAGAGTTCATTCTACCACGCATGCTGTAGGAAGTAGCATGAAGGAAAGTGTAAAGAACACTGGAGAAGGTAAGAGAGACAAGGTGTGTGAGGTAATATCTTTTATTGGACCAACTTCTGTTGGCAAGAGAGACAAGCTTTTGAGCTTACACAGAACTCACCCATCTTGTCTCTAATATCTTCGGACAACAACACTGCATATGACACTGGAGAAGGCTGTCAAACTGATAATACTGCTTTACACTCCCCCACCCGCTCACACACAATTGAAGATGACATATCAATGAGGAAAGACAAAGATTGTTGAGCTGCGGGGGTGGGAGGAGTGTGGTAAGGGGAGTGTCATGAAGCCTGGTGTGTGAGAGAGACAGACAAGCATCCAAACTTTTGGGTATTTATCTGAACTGCAACAAACTGAATATCTTTGAAATTTATATACCAATTAGTAGAATAAACACAGTATTTTAAGTATTAATATGAAGGGTTTTAATGCTTCTGCATTTCTCTGAAACATTCCCCCAGATTGTCCCCTGCATGGCTAGGGCAAATCTGCAGCCACACAAAGCACTCCAAAACAAAAAAAGGAAACCATGTATTCCACCCCACTGTTTACATCATTACATGATGAAGTGCAGCCATGTGGGCTTCAAGTTCAAAATAGATTTCCATGGGCCTTTTAAGAATCAGACGTTACCCATACTGACATTTTTACTGGTCAAAGTTAGGTATCTTTTTCTTAATGAGCCAGAGACAATAAGTGCTCCTAAATAACAGTACAAACCGGTTGTCTCATTCCAAAGATATATTACTTTGTACTACGTTAACTATTTAAAAGAAATACATTGGCACATGATTGACTCTTGTTTCCTCTGTAGTTCTCCTGCCTTTGGAATGTTTAAGAAACAGGAACAACATTTTGAATTGGAATGTTATCTTTGGAATTAATTGAAAGATTTATTTCTTGCAATAAAGACCTCAATAAAATATTAGAAGTTTTACAATCTGGTTATTAAGTACACCAAGTAAAATACCATCACCCATAGCCTTTTTTTACCCCAACTCTGCCACCAAATTTGGTGTAATATTTTGAGAATTCTAAAATGGCAAGCTGATGGAATCAATCTACACAAGGCATAAAGGATGTACAGAAACTGTAGCGACAAAAAAAATATCTTTCCAGTGAGAACAACATCTTATAAATCAAGAATATCAAACCTGCAACCAAGTTATGAAAAAAAATTTCTCCTTATTGGTATATCCTTTGTATGACATGCACATTATTCAAATTGAAGTTCTATCATATTTCATTCTTAAATAAAGTTATATACCTGAATAGAAATCTAAATATGAACACAGGCTTCAAATATTGGGAAACAAATATTCCTTTTTGTCTTTGGTGGTTCCGTTGTGAGATTAAAAGTAAAATTGAACCATGCAGCTTCAGCATGTCTCATCTTGAAGAATACCCTGTCACTGGATACATCTGCAATATACATAACTTTAGGGACCCAAGTTGGAGACTTTTGGCCAAAGAGCCAAGAATGTTTTTTAAAGTTATTCCTGTACTTCCTCTTTTGTGTTAAAGAGAAGCTATTAGTTAAGAAACGATTTTCTTGCTTTTAAAATAGTTTCTTTCTCATTATTCTATCATGGTTATTTAAACTTCAAAGGGTGGTGAGAGGTGTTATTTAATTTAGATACTGCTTGGCTATTATTTGTTTTTCTTCAGAAAATGTATAAAATTATTTGGATAGCACTATTAAAAATTCAGAATTAAAGTAATTATATCCTGATAATACATAGGTTTGTATTAGGGATAGGGGGAGTCTATTTGGAATGGGAGACTGGGAAACAGGAAAACTCCATTGCTCTTCCAGTGATTGATTGTGACTTAAATGACCTTTATGTTTGCCATTGACTTCTATGCGGCCAGGATTTCACCCCTTTTGTTTTATTCAGCCTTTCTGAAAAAGGGTTATAAATAAGACTTCCTACCTTTATAAAGATGTAGTAAGCCTTAATTAATCAATGTTTGTAAAGCACTTTAAGATCTTCAGATGAACTATACAGGAATGGCAATGTACAAATGCAAATTCTTTTCATTATTTAATTATGGCTGAACTGATGAAATAAAAACTGACCCAAACTTTCACTCACAAACTGAATCATCTCCAGACACACTCTTTTGTGACATTCAAGGAAGGTCCAGAAACCTTTTATTTCCTGTCCTTTTTCATTTTCATACAGTTCTCCACTGCCTGATTCCAGCCAGGAATGGAGAAAGAGGTGTTGATTTATTGTGGGGCAGGCTATATTTATGAGAGGGCTTTTTTTTTTTTCCTTACAAGACTGACAGATCTATTTTTCAGACTCAGGAAGATGAGAGACTTCAGGTAACGACCCCAGATTTTAAATGTTCAACTGGATCAAATCTCTGACACTTCCAATATTCCCCTATCAGTATTTTTTATTTAATGAGGTGTAAAATAAAATGTTGAAATACCAGTTGAGTACTAGCACTAGAAGAGACAATTTGTCTTTATGTAAGCTTGGTTAATAAGGTAGTTTATTCATCTAATTGACTACCTGCATATGTTGAACCAATTTGAGTATGAAAACAATCTCAGGTAATTCCACGTTCTTTACAGCAATTACAAAGTCATGTATATCTTCCCGATAGTTTTTTTCCTACCAACATAGCAGGTATGTCTATGAAACTGAAGACAACTAATCAATTTTGTTAATTTTATAAATATAATCAAATCAAACATAAAAAAATTACACTAAATACATCCACTTTAAGAACAAAGCCTTTAAACTCATTTAGTCTGGCATTCTGCCCACAACTGACGTATTGAAGTAGTAATTAATTCCATGCATGTTCAAGAATTTTCTTTTCTTCTAGAAAATCTTGTTTGTGGAGTATCACATAGAGACAGATTGTAAGACTTATTCAGAGTCATGCAAGTCGATCCTTTGGCTTCAATGGGACTATTTGCATGAGTAAGTCCCCATTCTGTGTGAGTAAGGAGTGTGCAATTTAGCCCATTGTTTAAGGTTTGATTCTGATGAATACAAATTATGTAGGTTCTCAACTTTAAAAAAAAAAGGTGGAAAGAACTGATTGCAAGGGAGAAGAATAACAGTGGGTGGAGCAAACAGCCAATCAGCACAGAAAAAGGAGTATCCCAAGGAAAATCTTAAACAAGAATTAATTAAGCATTGTATGACCAATAACCATAAGACGCAAGTTATGATACTCTGTGGTAAAAGTGAGTGGAGAGGATCGCTCTCTGCTGATGCTTTAGTCAGTGATTGCCAGTACAATTCAGCGTTTTAGAAACAGTTACCACACTGAGATATTTCCCCATGCCATGATTATTTTCTATTTGAAGTATCTCCAATATTGAGAGTTGTTAGTAACAAAGGACATTTTAATGGTGACCATTATACACGAGAAGGTCCTAAAATGGGCACCATAATGGTTCCTTAGCATCCATGAAAAATACTTTCTTCAGAAAGGTAATGAAAAGCAGTTTATGAAATCTAGAGGACCAAACATCCATCCACAATAAATAAATCTGACTCTAAAAAAGATATGAGAGGGAAAGTTGCTGTACATAATTTTGGCCAGCCCATTTATTATTGAAGTTACTGATGTTGGTGATATTTTACCACGCATCAAAAAAACATGGGAAGTATGATGGCAAGGTCACAACAAGTGCCAGCTCAAAAAACTATGTGCAAAGAAGCTATAAAACCTGCAAAATAATGTTATCAGAGCTCAGCCTTTAATTCAAACAGCAACAATTTGTGAGAACCACTGGAAAATCATTTAGTTCTGCATTATTTTGATTTCAACATAAAATACCAACCCTTTAACAAATAATTTAAAATGTAATCCAGCAAAGACAGACAACAATAGCTAACCAACACCCATTCTCACTGGGGAATGACAGTAACCAAAAAATCACTGTTCTGTAGAAAAAAAATGTTTACTATGGTCCTGTGTGATGGGGTCTGCTTAGCCCACCCTAGCCCAGACAGGGTTAAACCCATATTATTGACAGCGGAAGTCCTGCCTCCCTGGCAGGACTGGGAATGCTCCAAATGCTCTAGCAGTATAACAGGAGGAAGCCCATCTCATTCTGGGCTGGAGGCCGCAGGGGAAGGACCTATCTGGGAATTTCCTGCGGAGGGCCAGCCACAGCCCCTGACTGTGCCGGGAATCAGAGCCTCCCTGGGCCCGCCTGAATCCCAGCAACTGGAGAAGCCACTTGAGGCAACCGGCACAGCTGATCACAGAGAACCCGATGTCCCATGGGAGACCCCAACACAGACACTGGTAGGAAGTGACCTAGGGAAGGTGACAGAGTGGCACCTGCCACCCGGGAAACCTCAAAGTGTTTCGGTAGGATCCCCCCCCGCTAAGTCAGAGGCAAGTTTCTACACCAATGTTAGGGCCCTGGGTCGGGGCCCCTGGGACCCTGGGTCGGGGCCCCTACCGGGGCCGCTACACCCCTTGGTAGGCACCCCACCCTTATAGACTCTGGCCACAAGGCCATGTTTCCCTGCACCAAAGGGCTGCTTTATAGACTCTGGCTGCTAGGCCACGCTGCCCTGACCCTAGGGGCGTCGACCGTCACACGTGGTGGAGAATGCAGGCAATGACCAGGACCTGCTGAAAGATCCAGGGGAAGGAATCTAGATGATGGGAGCCCCACCGCGGTCCAAGATGGATACCGAGAAGCTTCTAAAGTGGATGCTGGAGAATCAGCAAGAGCAGGTGGCCCAACAGTGACAGCAACAGGCTCAGATGATGCAGCAGATGGCCAGCCAGCAGCAGCTGCAGGTGACCCAGCATCAGGAACAACAGCAGCAGTTCCTTCATGAGTTGGATGCCCAGCAACAAGCACAACAAGAACGCCTAGTCCAGCAAGTGGCAACTCTACTACGCCTGCCGGCAGCCCCAGCCCCTGCACCCAGAGGGGCGGGATCTGGAGAGACTTCGATGGGGCTGCCAATAAGCCTCACTAAGATGGGACCAGGGAACAACCCCAAGGTGTTCCTGGTTACTTTCGAGCGGGTCACTACAGCCTCCCAGTGGCCCCCAGTGCACTGGGCCACCATGCTAACTCCGTATTTGACTGGACAGGCACAGACTGCCTACCGCAACTTCAATCCCCGGGAGGCCCTGGAGTACTCTGGGTGAAAGTGGCCATACCGGCATTAGCCCGGAGACTTACCTCCAGCAACTCCGGAAAGAACAGTAGCCCCCGGGGCTCAACCACAGGCCATGGCCCAACAGGTACAGGATAACGGTTGGAAATGGTTGGACCCAGAAGGCTTAATTGGGACCCAGGTGGCAGAGATGGTGGCACTAGAACAGGTCACCTAGATCCTCCTGGCAGGAGGGAAAGCATGGGGGCCACACCACCGACTGGCGACCTTGTCAGCAGCAATGAGCCTGATGGAGGACTATCAGGGAGCCGAGGCACCACCCCGGGGATCTTAAAACCTGAGCAGAAGAGACGAGCTAGGCAAGGGAAGCCCTCGGGGAGTGGAAGCTCGGGAACCTCCGTCCACAGCCTGCTCCACACCCACTTAGCCCCCCAGCCCCGAACACAGATACAGGGTCGCTCGGACTCTGATTCGAAGGGATCAGCACCCACAAGGGGGGGTGAAGCCCCCCAAAAGAAGGCCCTGGGCCCACAGAAGTCCAAGATCACTGCTGGAAGTGTGGCCAAGAGGGACATTTTCGGCGGGAATGTCCGTTCGTGGACTGCTACTATGGGTAAGTCTGGGTTGCCGGCCAAAGAGTTCAGAAAAGAGGGCTGGGAAAGCTAGTGGTCCTCGTACGGGTCGAAGAGACCCCCTTGAATGCCCTCATGGACTTGGGATGTAGTCAGACCCTCATACAGGAGGGGCTGGTCCCTGATCTTAAACTATCTGGTGAACAGATGCACTTACAATGTGTCCATGGGGAAATCCATCCTAACCCCACAGCCTGGGTGAGGATTGAGATTGGCCACCGGGAGGAAGTCCTCCACCTGGGTGTGGCCCCCAGATTGGCCTACCCCATAGTACTTGTGCGAGACTGGCCAGAATTTAGGGAGATCCTCCAGAAGAATCAACCTCCCGCTCCACAAATGGAAGGGGCTAGGTCTCCAGGGAGGGGGCTGCTTGGACACACACCGGAGGCAGACCCCAGGGAAGGGACATCTATGGCTGGGAAGGCGCCCACCAACTCCCACGCAGCGAAGCACCCGTCCGTGGAGGATGCACAAGCAGAGCTGGAGCGAGATATAGATTTGATCTAGGAGCAGAGAGAGGACCCGACCCTGAGTAGGGCCTGGGAGCAGGCCACTGGCCCCGGCCCCAGGGATGACACACCTTTGAGACCTCTTCAGGGGCCCCAATTTGAGATCTGGCGGGATCGCCTATATCAGGTGGTACAGAAACCACAGACACCTGAGCTGCTCCATCACCTGTTGGGCCCCTGGAAATTGCGACGAGGCCTGCCACAGTTAGCACATGCAAACCTCTGGGCAGAACACCTGGGAGGGAAAAGACCCTCCAGAGGGTGGCCCGCTGTTTTTTTTGGCTCGGCATTCACCAAGAGGTCCGAGATTATTGCGCATCTTGCCCAGAATGTCAGCAGGCCAGACTGAAGGATGTATCCCGGGAACCCCTGATACCCCTGCCAGTGGTCGGCGTACCCTTTGAATGCATCGGGGTGGACCTGGTTGGCCCCCTAGAAAGAAGTAAGATAGGGAATCAATTTATTTTAGTGATCGTGGACTACGCAACATGTTATCCCTAGGCTGTTCCCCTCTGAGCTGCCACGGCGCCAGTGATTGCCGCTGAACTCGTGAAGGTCTTAGCTAGGGTTGGGATACCCATGGAGGTCCTGACTAACCAGGGCCCTAACATATCCTCTAAACTAACAGCAGAGCTGTGCCTCCTCCTGAATATATGGACACTCCAGATGTCAGTTTACCACCCACAAACAGACTGTCTAGTGGAGCATTTTAACGCTACCCTGAAGTCCATGTTGCGGAAATTCACAGAGGATGACCCCAGCCATTGGGATGCACTATTGCCAGCTCTGCTGTTCGCCATAAGGGAGGTGCCCCAAGCATCAACCGGGTTCTCTCCCTTTGAACTCTTGTATGGCAGACAGCCCAGAAGGATCCTGGACCTCCTGAGGGAAGACTGGGAGGTGCAGGAGACACCAGTACTCGTGACCATCCAGTATCTGTTACACCTCCAAGAGCAGCTCTGAGCCCTAGGTGCTTTTGCCTGAGAGAACCTGATGCAGGCCCAAAAGACACAAGAACGGTTCGATAACAGAGGGACTAAGGTGCAGAGTTTTGACCCTGGGGACCGGGTATTGCTCTTATTGCCCTCTGCAGAGTCAAAGCTCCTGGGCAAATGGCAGGGGCCTTATGAGGTGACCCGGTGGGTCGGGCCAGTAGATTACGAGGTCCAGCTGCCTTGAAGACGGAGGGATACCTGTATGTATCATGTGAATCTTTGGAAGGCCAGGGAGGCCTTGTTCATCACCCCATCACCCCTGGACCCAGAACTTGGACCCCTAGCAGGGGAACCCCCAGATCCAAAGCTGGCTATGCTCAGGACTGGCCTCACCACAGCACAGCAGGAGCAAATACAGCAGCTCATAAGGGACTCCCCGTCCAGGATGAACCAACAGTATGTGCCATCATATCGCGACAACACCTCAGAGAGTGAGGGACAACCACAGACTGCTGCCCCGGAAGATGTGGGCCGCAGTACGACAGGGACTGGATACAATGCTTGAGATAGGGGTGGTCAAGGAGTCGAAGAGTGAATGGCACAGCCCAATCATTCTGGTCCCAAAATCCAATGGGACCACTTGATTCTGTATAGATTTCCGGAAGGTCATTGCTATCTCCCGGTTCGACCCATACCCAATGCCCCAGGTGGAAGAACTCATAGAATGACTCAGGGGAGCGAGGTATTTGTTGACCCTAGATTTAAGCAAAGAGTACTGGCAAATCCCCCTAACACCAAACTCCCAAGAAAAAACGGCCTTTCCGTCACCATTCAGCCTCTTCCACTTTTAATCATGCTGTTTGGGCTACATGGAGCCACCGCTACTTTTCAGCAGCTGATGAATAAGATCTTGCTGCCTCATGATCAGTATGCAGCAGCTTATATAGACAACATTGTAGTCTACAGTAGTAACTTGAGGACCACCTACGACACCTCGCTGGGGTGTTCCTTAGAGCAGCCGGCCTCACAGCCAACCCGGTAAAGTGCCATCTTGGGCAGGAAGAGGTGACATACCTTGGGTATGTTGTAGGGGGAGGGAGATTTTTCCCCCTAATCAATAAGGTACAAGCTCTTATGGATACATCCACACCCAAGATGAAGAAACAGGTACGGCAGGTTTTGGGA
This sequence comes from Eretmochelys imbricata, assembly GCF_965152235.1. Lineage (NCBI taxonomy): Eukaryota > Metazoa > Chordata > Testudines > Cheloniidae > Eretmochelys > Eretmochelys imbricata. The sequence continues at coordinate 39,900,643 of NC_135575.1, read as the reverse complement.
CTGGCCAGGTACTATCGCCTTTTTGTATCAGATTTCGCGTCCATAGCTGTCCCCCCTCTCGGACCTGATGAAGAACTCTCAGCCACAACAGGTGCAGTGGTCTGGCCAGTGTGACAAGGCCTTCAGGACTCTGAAAGAGTGACTCACACAGGAACCAGTCCTGCAACACCCTGACTTTACAAAGGAGTTCATATTCCAAACAGATGCCTCAGAGGTGGGCTTAGGGGCCATACTCTCCCAAGAACTAGAGGAGGAAGAACACCCAGTACTGTACCTAAGTCACAAATAATTTCCTCGAGAACAGCATTACTGAACAATAGAGAAAGAGACCCTGGCCGTGAAATGGGCTATTGACGCCCTGCACTATTACCTGCTGGGGAACACCTTCAAGTTGATCACAAACCATGCTCCCCTCAGGTGGATACACAGCATGAAGGACACAAACCCCTGGTACCTCTCACTCCAACCCTACGACTTCCGCGTATTTCACCGTCCGGGTAAGACCCATGCTAAAGCAGATTTCTTTTCTAGACAGGGAGGGGAGGAAGAGGAGATGGACTGCCCTCAGGGGTCCTTCCTAAGGGGGAGGGTGTGTGACAGGGTCTGCTTACCCCACACTAGCCCAGACAGGGTTAAACCCATATTATTGACAGTGGAAGTCCCGCCTCCCTAGCGGGACTGGCCATGCTCCAAATGCTCTAGCAGTATAAAGGGAGGAAGCCCAGCTCATTCTGGGCTGGCGGCCGCAGGGGAAGGGCCTGTCTGGGAAGCTCCTGCAGAGGGCCAGCCACAGACCCTGACTGCAGAGGGAATGAGAGCCTCCCTGGGCCCGCCTGAACCCCAGCGACTGGAGGAGCTACTGGAGGTGACCGGCACAGCTGACCACAGAGAACCCAACATCTCATGGGAGACCCCAACGCAGCCACTAAAGTTAGTAGTTAGCACAAAATTTGGATACAAAATTTGTAGGGGTAGGGACTGTCTTTTTGTTCTGTTGGTACAGCACCTACACTACAATGGTCCATGACTAGAACTCCCCTATGCTACTACAACACAAATAATAAAACTGATAGTAGTTGCCTTAACTGGTGCACATTCAGATATATTTATCATTGTAAGTTAGTCTTGCAAAGATGTTACTTATTTTTGGTTGAGCTGCTCAGAGAGTACTAACTTTTCCTGATAAAACTGTTCTCACATGTGCCATCTTGGATGAAATGTGACTCATCTAAATATTAAAAGTTTTGGAGAGCTCTCAATGAAATTGTACTGTGTTACCACTAACTCTTATTAAATAGTAGTAGGCTGCAACAAAAATACTGTCTTCAGTCAATAAGGGGAAGAATCAATAAAGGCAACAGAAAGGAAGCAAGGAGGGAAAACTATCCTTGGTCCTGTAACAGAAATTGATTGTTCTTGCCAGACCCAAGGTATTGGAATAGATGTATCAGTAGAACAAAGAATAAAGTAGATCTAATTGTCTGTCTACCAGAGCTATGGTGTAAGTTTAGTCAAAGCAGCTTGGGGAAATCAACTTTTTGTCAATCAATGCTAGTCAGTTTGGGAAAGCCATTTGATCATCATGTGGCTAGAAAGAGAAGCTAACACCATCATCTACACTGTAAGCTGTCAGGGATGCTGAGTTAATCATCAGCTTATGGCTACCAAGGGTCCAGGCCTTCACTATCTCTGACCAAACCAGTGGATTAAGCAGAATAAGGAGGACAGCTACATGGAAGGCATTGCTCAAGGAAATCATCTTCACCACTGAGTCGCAGTCTTGTGTATGATGAAAAATTGTCTAATAAAATAGTCTGAGAAATTAGTGAGAAACTGGAATGCTGTTTTTGATCTTCAGATGCTTACGTTGGAGAGACATTAAATTAATATCATTTCTTCATCTTCTTTATAAAATGACAAATGAGGGTTTGCCATCGAAACACCCTGTGTCAATAATATATGGAATAAGTCAGTTTTCAAGCACTGCAGAAAAATGGCACTACTCCATTGGGTGAACTGTCAGACTTCTAAGTCAGACTTGTGTAGTTCTACTCACCTTCTCTCATGTTGTGAGTCTTTTTTTTTTAAACAAAAGAGACTAGTAAAATATAATCCTCACATTAGTAAAGTTAAATATTAATATTTTGTAAATAGGCTGACAATGCTGATAGCTATTTTGCATGAGTAATCTGCGTTATGCATGGAGGATATGGAATGCAGAGCAGAAGGCTCTGCTTATGACACAAGAATAGAGGGAGAAATATGACACAAGAAACCAGGAGCTTATTACTAGTGACCATAATTAATACTTTTATGGATGCCATTTATAAGTAATTAATATTACCTTGGTAATGCTACAATATAGTTAATTTGATAATACATATTATTATAAAGATTGTAATAGTGACCACACACATAACTGAATTCAATGAGTTTCAAAATGTAATCTACATGTAAATTTGCTGTTTGGTATTGTAACACAGTCCCTCCCCCATATCTCACCATGGCATAACAATAAATAATATAATTTACCAGTGCATCAATATCTAACAAAAGTGAATGCTAGGAGTGCTGAGGTTGGAATTAAGTTTCGTTTTGTGCTAGACTGAGGTATCAGTAGAGGAGGTTTTGGAATTAATTGATAAATTAAACAATAATAAGTAACCAGGGCCTGATGGTATTGGCCAAAGTGTTCTGAAGAAACTGACATATGAAATTGCAGAACTGCTAACAGTGGTATGTAACCTATTGCATAAATCATCCTCTGTACCAGATGAGGGGCCAATAGCTAACATGACACTGATTTTGAAATAAGGCTCCACAGGTGACCCTGACAATTACAGAACGGTAAAGCCTACTTTCAGTACCAGGCAAACTGGTTGAAACAAGAGTAAAGAACAGAATTATCAGACACAAAGACAAACACAATTTGTTGAGGAAGAGTCAACAGAGCTTTTGTAAAGGGAAACTATCCCTCACCAATCTATTTGAATTCCTTGAGGGGGTCAACAATGTGAGCAAAGGGAAACCAGTGGATATTCTGTACTTGGATCTTCAGAAAGCCTTTGACAAGGTCCTTCAAAAAAGGATCGAAAGGAGACATAGGATAAGAGGGAAGGTCCTCTCATGGAACAGTAACTGGTTAAAAGACAGGAAAAAAAGAAGAGAAATAAATGTTCAGTATTCACAATGGAGAGAGGTAAATAGCGGGGTTCCCCAAGGATTAGTACTGGGATCAGTGCTGTTCAACACGCTCATAAATGATCTGGAAAAAGAGGTAAAGAGTGAGGTGTCAAAGTTTGCAGATGACACAAAATTACATAAGATAGTTAAGTCCAAAGCTGATTGAGAAGAGTTACAAAGGGATCTCACAAAACTGCATGACTGGGCAACAAAATGGCAGATGAAATTTAGTGTTGCTAAGCGCAAAGTAATGCACCATAATCCCAACTATTCTTACAAGATGATAGCTTCTCAATTCACTCTTACCACTCAAAAAAGATCTTGAAGTCCTCATGGGTAGTTTTCTGAAAACATCCACTCAATGTGCAGTGGCAGCCAAAAAAGCTAACAGAAATGTTAAGAACCATTAGGAAAGGGATTGAATACTATGTGCAGTTCTGGTTGCCCCGTCTCAAAAAGAAAAAATATTTGAAATGGAAAACGTACAGAGAAGGGCAACAAAAATGGCTAAGGGTATAGCTTAAGCTTCTATATGAGGAAAGATTAAAAAGACTTGGACTGTTCAGCTTGAAAAAGAGAGGACTAAGAGGGGACATGATAGAAGTCTATAAAAGCATGAATGGTTTCCTCAAAAGGAGGAAAAATGAAAATGCGCATTTTGAGGAGTAGGAACTCCCCCGACCCATCTCTGGAAGTTCTGCTTTACCAGGACCATGAAAGAAAGTACACAAGGTTCTCTTAAACTGTGAGGAAAAGTAATAATAAAGGCTCCAGCACTCAGATTTCTATACAACTGAAAGATAAAATCAGTTTCTCTATCGCCCTTCAACACTATGGCAATAGGATTTCATGTGTCTTCTCCAAAAGACAATTTGTACATCCCTGTTTTGTATAGACCGTGGCTGTATTGAGTGATTGCTTCTCACCCAAGAACTATCTGTCCACACCTTTCTCCATATTCTGAGGCTGGAACTTGTTTCCAGACAAGACCTCATTCTTCTCTTTTACCCTTTTGCCCTCTAAAGTTCAGTGCTACTCATCCTAATGCAGTATTTATGAATTTTGTTCAGTAAAGCCAGTGTTTTAAAGCACTCTCTTAGTATCTTCCTTGCTCCTAAAATACTCCCTTCCAAAATCAGTTTGTACAGAGGTGGCCATCCTTCACACACTAATCCATAGTGTCACAAATAATGGCTTCTGCCTAAACTAGGGTCACCAGGAGCCTGCACCCTCAACCCAGAGCCCCCCTGCACCCCAACCGCGTGCACCAGCCCAGAGCCCCCTCCCATACCCTGAACCCCTCTTCCCCGGTCCCACCCCAGAGTCCTCACCCTCTTCTGCACAGGCCACTCCCACATTCCAAATCCCTCAGCCCCACGCCCCAGCCAGAGCTCCCTTCTACATCCCTAAACCCCTCATCCCCGGCCCCACCCCAGAGCCTGCACTCCCAGCCCAGAGCCCACATCCCAATCCCCTGCCTCAACTCTCAGTCATCTCCCACATTACGAATCCCTAGGCCCCACCCCCCAGTCTGGAGCTCACTCCTGCACCTCAAACCCCTTATCCCCAGCCCCACCCCAGAGCCCGCACCCCCCGAGCCAGAGCCCTCACTCCTCCCACACCCCAAGCCTCTGCCCCAGCCCAGTGAAAGTGAGTTAGGGTGGGGGAGAGTGAGCCACCGAGGAAGGGGGAATGTAGTGAGCTGGGGGGCATGCTCAGGAAAGGGGTGGAGTGGGCCTCAGGGAAGGGGTGGGGCTAGGGTTTTCAGTTTTGTGTGATTAGAAAGTTGGCAACCCTACCCTAAACATTCATGTGAACAAAATCCAGTCATGCAAATGTATGTGGGAAAGCAAAACAAACAAGCTATACACATGAATCAAATCAGAAATCTGATCTCCTAAACATTCACATGCAAATTCTCTACTCTCCATCCAGCTCTATTTTGTAGTATTATTTTGATTGCAGTTGTGGAGTGGCATCTTAGTTGACTAAAGTGATCAGACACTCTGTTTTCTTTTCCAGGACAGTTCTGTTTTTCAAAGACCTGTCCCAGAAATTTGGAACCTTAAAATGGGATATGCCTAGGTGTCCCATTTTATACTCCACAACAGTCCTTACTCTGCTTCCCCAACGGGGAGCACAGAGAGGACTCTGGGAACTCTTTCTCCCCAGTTCCAACTCCCTGAGAGACCAACCCTACTTGGGCTACCATCTAGAAGACATCAGCGGCACCAGGGTGACAGAGACAACTGATGCATAGTTAGTAGCACTGGCCGTACAAATAGGTCTACAGGCCAGAAATAACTGGCAGCAACCCTGGCTCGGGGGGCAAGGAAGGGACAGTGAAGATTACCCACTAGGGAGAAAAAAACCGCAGTTGCCTCCTACTGGGGAATGGATGGGGAGAGGGTCATAAACCCCCCATCCCTGGAGATGAGGAGAATGAAACAATTTGTTGTGATTTATTTATTATGCTGGTGGTTAAGGTTAATAAAATGATTTTATGCTGATATTTTTTAAAAAAATAATGTTATGTTAATATATGCTATTTAAATGTGAAAGAAAAAGTGTGAAGGATTAAACATGACTAATTTTATTTTTAACTAATGAAAACGTATTGAGGTGTTATAACTGAAATATCCTTAACTTATTTACAAATCTGTGTCCGGTATTATCCCTTCTTCCACCATTCCCCGTATGCTGAGTGCCAGATATCCCATTTTTTCATTTTGATAATCTGGTCACTTTACATTTCAGTTATATGTTTGACTTAAGTTTTATGATCAGTGACCTTGTCCTTGACTTTGCAAAGAATGCTGACTGAAAATATCAGAACAGTGAAGACTTCTTTCTTCTTTTACTATAGCATTGCATATATCTGAGTTGTTTATTGCAAAACATAAAAGTGTTGTAAAATGCTTGGTTAGAGTTTCTGGGACTTCACTTGCTCTGTACATGGTAACTTTCAATATTTGTATTTTGGAATTTATTGGATAAAAAATTTGAAACATATTTCATTCTTACTACCTCCCTTTTTTTACTTTTCCAAATGTAGTTTGAACAAGATTGGAACTTGTTTTTACTACTGATTGGCTGTGTCAGAAATTGAAATAGCAAAAAAGCAATAGGGTTTCTAATATAGCTGAGCCATAGTTATTGACTGCAACCCTCACAGCCACTGTAGACATGCACAAAATGCTATGTAAAGTATTAGAACATTTCAAAGAACTATAGAACCCAGAGATGGACCAGATCTACTTGGTCATCTAGTGTGCTAATTCTCAACATTTTATCTACTGTTATATCCCTGCCCTACCCTACTAACCCTCTAGTTGGGATCTAGCTGGGAACCTGAACATTTAACAGCTGGGGAAGGACAGAGTGGTTGCAAACTCCTGCCATCTGGCTGCAACCCCCTGCTGGCAAACCTATGATCTTGCCCATCTCCTGTCAATGCAAAATCCTTCCTTACTGTCAACTTAGTGTTTTGCCAATTCAAGGTTAAATGTCCCAAGTGATAGTGCTCCTATCACAATCCTTCAGGTAGCATTTTAGTTACTAATACATCTTGTAGTGAGTAAGGATTTATTTTCCCCTTTCTTAATTTCTCCATATTACTTCTATTTAGTTTCAAAGCTCTGAGTACTTCATGGCTCATTAAACTTAAATCCTATGGAGATGCCCCTTGATTTTTGTGGCATTTCTGGGACTGTGTTGCCCAACTGTAAAATGGTTACAGAATATAGTTTGAATGAACTAATTCTACATTTGCACCCAGCAGCACACTTTAAATATATAGGTTTCAGAGTAACAGCCGTGTTAGTCTGTATTCGCAGAAAGAAAAGGAGTACTTGTGGCACCTTAGAGACTAACGAATTTATTTGAGCATGAGCTTTCGTGAGCTACAGCTCACTTCATCAGATGCATACCGTGGAAACTGCAGCAGACTCTATATATACACAGAGAATATGAATTATTATTAAGTATTGTTTCATATTCTCTGTGTATATATAGAGTCTGCTGCAGTTTCCACGGTATGCATCTGATGAAGTGAGCTGTAGCTCACGAAAGCTCATGCTCAAATAAATTCGTTAGTCTCTAAGGTGCCACAAGTACTCCTTTTCTTTCTTTAAATATATAGTGTAGCTTTGGAAGTGGACAAGTTATGGTGAAAAGCTTGAAGTGGGAGGGTGTAAATGTCCATACCTAAATCTAATTTAGATTATTAAAATACAGGAACAGAAAACCCTGAATTCATATTGAAGTCAATGGTAACTGTGGGTGCTCAGCACCTCTGAAAATCAGGCTACTGATATTTACATGCTTAAATTGAAGAGAGAGCTCACTGGCAGTGCTGGAAGAAAAAGCATTTTGCAAAAACTATCAAAAGTGCTTCCGTTTCACAGGATTTGAAAAGCAACCATTTAGGGACTTGTGATATTTTCTACAAAATTCTTACAGATTTTGTAATCTAAATCATTTTCAATTTTTTAATCTCCATTTTTGGTAAGAAAATTTTGGTTTTGGTGAACAAAGTTTGTTAAATTTCTACACACATTTTAATGACAGAATTTGTGACAGTTTTTCATGAGAAATTTTGTTTTTGAACAGAAGGCCATTTGTCAATGAAAAAAACTTTTCATATGAACAAGAGTTGACCACCTCTATACAATTGACTAACCCATTTGCCTATTACAACCCCATGATCTACTAAGTACTATTAACATTGTCTAGATTTTCTCTCATACTTTCCTGATTTTAATGAATATTTCCAGGAACGTTATTACAATGCAGCTGGGTCTACAGGCCTTCATCACAGCTCATACTGTGCATGTATATAGTACCCACACAATGCATTTATTAAAATAGATTTTAATACTGGAATTTCATCTTTTTCATTGCCTTGACAATACTGTTAAGTTTCTCTAAACTGAACAAAAACTATTAAAAGACTCAATAAGCAATACAGTAACTGAAGAATGAAATAGCAAGGCATGAAGACAATTCTTCCTTTGAGTCTTTTCTATGCAAATGAGAAGGAAAATAGATTCTTTAAAGTTTTCATCTATTTGGGAAGTTAGGAAGTCTCAGGTACATGAACTCAAAGTTTGTGCAGTTTTAATTACAATGTTTGAAATGAGATCAACACATTACCATAGTGAAACATTCTAGAAATGTGCCAAATGTTTTTATAATTCACCGCAATAACCTTACATCTTGCTGTTTAGGTTCTGTTACATTTTTGTATGCCAGCCACTAATGCCACCATAATCAGCCACTATATTTGAAATTTTCCTCTAAAAGTTATATATTTGATCTTATTAGCATTCCTGAACAGCGCTCTAATAATAGTTTGGCTTCTTTAATTTAATTTCCTAGCTGAGAGATGGTATTTGAATGTGTAAAATTTTACAATAAATTTTGAGAATTGGAAGTTTAGCATTAGAAGACTCAAACATGTCAAGAATCTGAAAGCATTAAATAAGAGTTATTTGCTGAGTCACCAGCATGCCCGTATTTTTGCTCATTCTCTTTAGTACAGCCACTGAGAGCTGGCAAAGAGCAAAAGCTGACTTTTATAAATCTGCTAGAGTTAGACAGCTATAAGAAGTCTGTGGCTGTGTGACATATGTTCAGAATTATGTGTAATAGACATAGGGTGAAAATATTTTAAATAAAGCAAAGGAAAAGCCTATTTCTTACTCCGTTAATAATAGCCAAAGTGTCGATGTGGTAATTTTGGAACAGATCCTCAGTTACAGCCAAAGAGTGTTCAGTGAAATAGAGGGGTTATGTGGGTGCAGAAGTGTATTTAACACACTTCTTTGCCTCTCTGATTCTGGAATCACTGTATGCCAGTCTAGTCCCCAAGTGCTAGTGGTAACTAGGGATCACTGTAGTACAGGAATGCACTAAGCATGCCCCTTTCTCCCAGCAATGTCTCCTGCATTAGCTGGTGTGTGAAAGGTGGGGGAGGATGTGCTACAGCAGCTTTGTGGCACCTGAGGATCTGTCTATGCAGCAGAGAGCCTTATGTAGAGATGTAAATTGGCTTTGAGGCAGCTTTACACTGGTAGAGCAACACAGAGCTGCCTAACACCGAGGAGGATCTGCCTCTTTCAGTTTCTAACTTGTTCCTGAAGATGAACATGGTCATTTTGCAGTATTATTTGTACCTTAATAAATTTCAACTTTCCTTTGTTATATGAAAAATGTATTTGACCAAATTTATCTCTGGTGTAATTCCACTAAATTCCACGTGTGGGTCTGGATTCGGTAGCTTTCTGTCACCTTTTTTCAGTTCTGAAGCCATCAGTATTTTTTACTCAGAATATAAGCTTTGTTTTGTTTATTTTATTCACTTAAAAATTTATAATGCGTAGCTTAAAGTATCTGGGAGGAAAAGGCATTTTATAATAATTACTATTCATCTTTTCTCTTGTCTTGGGACCTGATGCAATATTCACTGAAATCAACAGAAGACTACCATGGGCACTGGATCAGGTCCCCAAACTGTATGTAGCTGAATTGTACCATTTTGATAAGCTCTTCTATTCTTTGTTAAGTGCATTGGAAATCATAGCCAGCCCTACTTTACTTTTAATAAAATATTTTTATTTGAAATGGTCTCCCCCATTTATTAATACTTCAGATTATTTTGAGTGGTATTTAAATGTTTGGTTTTATCAACAAATACTGTTAAACATATTAAAAGATTGTAAATGTGAATATCTTCAAGGAATAGTTTCAAGTAGAATTATTTTAAATGAATGTTGTTGTTAACAAACCAGGAGGAAATATGTAATCCCAAATTACTAATACCAAAAATTCACTAAAATACAGATCTTGAAAGTCCTTAGGACAGACACTGAACAAAACAGAATTTCCGGCTTGGTCAGTGAATGAATTATTGCTTCTGCCTATATTTTTGAAATGGCTGAATAACTTATGCTCCACAGTCTAGTTCTCTGTTTGTCTCTCTTTTCAATAAAATATGTATAAATATTTTTCTTTAAAAAAGGGTAGGGAACACTATTTTTAAGACTGTGAGTCTGTATGCCAAAATGCCAGTACAGTGTTCATACAAAGCCATTTGTCAATGGCAGGATACCATGAAATCTGTTATTAGTAATGATAAATTGACGGAAAGTCCTTTAGTTATTTCCAAAGTCCCAGCAAGGCTGATTATAGAAACACAATATGTACCACTTCAAGTCATATCGGTGGGCTGTGTTGTTTGATTAATGTCTTGGTTTTTATAGATAGTTCTTTTGCAGCCAAAGCCAGCCCAGCTTGAGAAACAAAATCCACCCCCACCCCATTGTTTTATTTAGCAAATGTATGTTGTTTTTTGGAAATATTACATTGATTATCCCATTAAAGTTAATATTTAGAATCAGTTACCACAAAGTGCTATCTGTGATACTGGAATTACCTTCCTATACTCAGGACAGGAAATAACTGTGGCATTTAAAAACAATGTTGTGTCATAACCCTGGACAAATATTGACTTTTTAAATGTAGGATCTATAGTTCATTATTTTATGTAGAGAAGTGTAAGTTTTGGAATTAACATTTCATTATGTAAAATAACGATGGCAGTCATAGCACTTACACAGCCATATTTATCTGTAGATCTCATAGTGCATTGAAAGAGTGGTTGAGCATTATTAAACAGATTAACTGTGTATGCTAATCAATATTAAAGGCTCTCAGTGTATAGAACTAGAAGAGCTGTTTGGAATTTTTCCACACACTTTTATTAAACCAAACATTTTCATTTTTCAAAGCGAAAACATTTTTGAAGAAAAAAAATGTTTCCAGAAACACGTTCCGTGAACTTTTTTTTATAAAAAATTGCTAAAATTTATAAAAGGATTTTTTAGATTTTTTTATTAGAGAGATGCAGAGCCTTTTTTGAACTCATATTTATGGCAGCTTTTCAATAACTCAAAATACTGAAATGTTCCTAGGGAAAGTTACCACGAAAGAAAAATAAGATTGCCTATTTAAATAAACATAGTATTGTCCCTCTTTACTTTCCATATTTTGTCTGTACATAAAAGCATTTACATATAGTTTTAAAATAAATTATTTTGAGAATCAAAAGCTACAAATAACCAGTTCATGTTACAAGGTTAGTTAATGATTTTTTCTATTACTGAGTGTATGTACTGGATGAATGAAATGCCTGTAAGGTGCATGGAAATCTTTTAGAAACACTATAATAAAGGCTCAAATTAAATGTATATCCCAAATTAAAAAGAATAGTAAGAGGATTAAAATAATGCCATCACAGCTGAGTAAAAGAAACAATTAGAGGCAAAAAAACAAAAAAAACCCCAAAAACCTCTTTTAAAAACTGGAAATCAAATCCAACTGAGGAAAATAGTAAGGAGCATAAACTCTGACAAGACAAGTTTAAAAGTATAATTATGAAGGCCAAAATTTTTTTTGAAGAGCAACTAGCAAAAGTCTCAAAATCTAACAAAAAATATTAAGTATAGAAAGTTTGCAAACAATCACTGACCACTGGACAACCAAGGTACTAAAACAAGACAAGTCCATTGCAGAATAGCTAATTGAATTCTTTGCGTCAGTCTTCACTGCAGAGGATCTGAGGGAGATTCTCACACCTGAGCCATTCTTTTTAGGTGACAAATCTGAAGAATTGTCCAAGATTGAGGTATCAGTAAGGGTGGTTTTGGAACAAACTGATAAATTAAACAGTAATAAGAAGTTACCAGGACATTATGGTATTCACCCAAGTATTCTGAAGAAACTCAAATAGCAGAACTACTAATGGTGGTATCTAAACCATCGCTTAAATCAGGCTCTGTACCAGATGAGGACAATAGGTAATGTAATGCCACTTTTTTAAAAAAGCTCCACAGGTGTTCCCATGGAAGCCTAAATTCAGTACTAGGCACACTGATTGAAACTAGAGTAAAGAACAGAAGTATCAGACACATATATGATCATGATTTATGAAGGAGACTCAAAACGACTTTTGTAAACCTCGCCAATCTATTTGAATTCTTTGACGGAGTCAACAAACGTGCACAAGGGTGATCCAATGAATACAGTGTACTTTGACTTTCAGAAAGCCTTTGACAAGGTCCCTTATCAAAGGCTCATAAGCAAACTAAACAGTCATGGGATAAAAGGGAAGGTCCTCTCACGGATTGGTAACTGGTTAAAAGACAGGAAACAAAGGGTAGGAATAAATTATCCATTTTCAGAATGGAGAGAGGTCAATAGAAGGCCCCCAAGGGATCCGTGCTGGGACCAGTGCTGTTCAGCATATTAATAAATGATCTTAAAAAGGGGGGTAAGTGAAGTGGCAAAGTTTGCAGATGATACAAAATATCAGTTCAAAAAATCACATTTCCAAAATGAAATGTCAAGTCAAATCAATATTCAAAATATTTCATTTTAAACTAAGTCCACTTTCTGTTTTTATTGAGAAAAAATGGGGGGGGGATCTGTTTTAGTTCAAAACTAACCAAATTTTTAAAGCTTTTTTGGTTGAGCCACCAAACCAAAAAAAAAAAAACAAAAAAAACACAATTATTTGCTCAGTATTAGTTGCAGTGTATGTTGTTATTGCAGGCATGTTAGTAATAGCTAATGTTAAGATTGCCTAAAGTGTTCCTATTCTAAACAGTTTACTCAGTTGCTTTTAACTCGCTGACTCATTTTCACCCCTTGTTGTGAAATTTCTAGTATTAATCTCTGCTCAAGGGTAAATTTTCTACACTTTTTGAGCAGTGCAGCAGGATACTAGAAAAAAGTTACACTTTCCCTATTATAAAAAAAATGTGGCATCCTATTTTTGAACAGGTCTAGTGCCTAAAATATGATCCCTTCTGCAGTTGTATAACTGGGATATTGATGCTACCTACTTTGTGGGTTGTTGTGATATTTAAAATATATAATGTTTGCAAAGTCCGATATACATACATAGTACTATTAAGTGACTAGTACATAGCAGAACTAGGAATAAAATTCCATTTCCTCCAGTCTTCCCAATCTTTCTCCACTACCACTTAGGCTGACATGACATAGAAAAGGGGCTTTTTGAAATGCTGCAGACTTTGCTACCAAAAAAAAAAAAAAATCATTCTCCATACAGTACACACACAGACACAAATGAAATTGTAGTCAAGGTGCAAAAATCACACAGGAGTATTGTCATGTTTTGCAAACATTTTCACCTACAAAATTGTCAGCAATTTCACCCAGGTCTACTTCTTTTAAGCAGTTGTCTAGAGCTTATCTCAAGATAAATTGTGTGAGATTGTATATTGAGGACCTATTTTTCCAGAATAATGTGCATACAAACCCCATGTGTGAGTAGGGCTGAGGGGAAATGTAGGCCACATTCTATCTATACAGATGCTTGTAGTGCTTCCATGACTTTAGTATAAAAGTAGTAAGTTCTCCTGCCAGTTGCACTGTTGTAACTACATTGCATTGAGAGCAAAATTTGAGCTGGAAATAAAATCATCATAATGGAGCTTTAAGTATTAGTGCTGACTATAATTTTCTTTTCCTCCTTTTAAATTTATCATGGCATCATCAAGTAGTGAAATTTTCCATGACCCAAAGTGTTAAATTGACTTGTTGCAGTGTCATTTACCTGAATAATGAAAAGCGTTCCCAAGTCAAGATCTGCACCAGAGTGGATGTGTTGCAACCTCCATCCGGTCTGCAATTGTTAGGCAATATTGCAAAGCACTGGGAAAAAATTCAGACAGATTTAAATTGGTTTTAGCCGCCATAAGGGAAGAGGAGAAAAATGATAAAGTGAAATCATCAATCTTTCTGCATGTTGTTGGGGAAGATGCATTGGATATTTATAACAACTTTAAGTTTGAAGAAGGTGAAAGCATGAAGTTAAGTAAAATATTGACTAAATTTGAGGAACACTGCATGCCAAAAAGGAATTAAACCTTTGAGAGACACAAATTCTTTACATGCATACAAAAGACTCTTGACACCATAGAGCAATATGTTACAGAATTAAGGAAACTCAGTAAAACTTGGGACTTTGGTAAGCTGACAGAGCCAGTCAGAGATAGAATTATTTGTGGCATTAAAGATGATGTGTTAAGAGGGAGACTGCTCCATGAAGGAGACTTAAATTTAGAAAAAGCTCTCCAAATATGCAGGGCAGCAGAAACTATGAAAGCCCAAGCCAAAGAGCTGAATTCACCAGAAGTGGTTATCCATTTACTAAATACAAAAGAATATATCCAGAATTGGTCAAATCAGAGAGTGGAACCACTTGCTGTGAAACCACTGCTACTGGGAAGATTGGGTACAAATGGTCACATGGAAGGCATGGATCACAGCATGGCCCTAAACTGTGTGTTGTCTTTGGGAAACTTGTCATAAATGTGGAGAAAATAATCATTTTTCAAAATGCTGCAGATCCCAAATGCAGAAAAGTCAAATGTATTCATTTAAAGACAATGTGATTGAAGAGTTTTTCATAGATGTACTGGGATCTAGCAAGCCTGCTAGGAGGGACTGGATACTGCCTATCAGAGTGAATGGAACAATCATTCCACTGAAATTGGACACAGGAGCTAAGGTTGATATTCTGTCTGAACAAGATTATGAGAGACTGAAAATAAGACTAAAACTGAGACCAACAAAAATAAAAATATCTGGTTATTCTGGAACAAATATGCTAGCAAAGGGAAGATCCATTGCTAGCATCAACCATAAAAACACCATGTACTGGTTCCCTTTCATTGTAGTACCAAAGGAGGTGGCACCAATTTTAGGCCTGGCTGCATGTGAGAAACTCAATCTGGTAAAATGGGTGCTCTCACTACAAGATCATATTGAACCTGACTATGAGGCAGTCTTTTGGGAATATCATGACCTGTTTCAAGAGTTGGATTGCTTGTAGGGTGAACATATAACCAGGATAAACAAGTAGGTCCCTCCAGATATCCAACCATGTAGAAAGGTGCCATTTGCACTCTGTGAGAAACTCAATGCAGAGCTTGCAAGCATGGAAGCAATGCAAGTAATAAAAAAAATTGAGGAACCAGCAGAAGTGGTGAGCTCCCTTGTTATTGTGGAGAAAACTAATGAGGATCCTAGAGACCTCAACAAAGCCATAAAAAAGAGAACATTTCAAACTAACCAGAAAAGATATTATGGCTCACTTTGCTAATGCTTACTATTTCAGCAAATTGGATACATCCTCAGGTTTTTGGAAGCTAAAATTGAAGAAAGTTCAAAGCTATGCACATTAAATACCCCATTTGGAAGATACAAATTCTTATGCTTACCCTTTGGCACAGCATCGGCACCAGAAATGTACCACAAAACCATACATATGATCTACGAATGATCTATGGTATTGACAACTCAAAAGATGACATCATCATCTGGGGCTTAACTAAAGAGGAACATTCCCATAGCCTTCGGGAAGTCCTGGATGCAACTAGAGCAGCAAACCTCAAACTAAATAGGGAGAAATGTGTTTTAGGGGTTACAGAACTGACTTTTCTTGGGGATGTTATTTCCAATGAAAGTGTAAAACCTGATAAGAGAAAGATTTCAGCCATTGAACAATGCCATGCACCCCATCAAAGAAAGACATCTAATGGTTCCTGGGAATGGTTAATTATCTTGGAAATGTCATACCTAATCTACTAAAACAGCAACTTTGAGAAAATTCTGAGAGAATAAAAATGAATGGTATTGAGGTGCAGAACAGGAGGAATCATGGGAAGATTTAAAACAGCAAATGATTCAAGAACCAGTGGTGAAGTTCTGTACAACAGGAGGGCCTATTAAAATATCAGCAGATGCATGAGGTTGGCAACCAGTGGCATATACATCCAGATCATTGACTGAAGCAGAAGCTAGATACATAGAGGTTGAAAAGTAGCTTTTAGGAATATTGTTTGCCTTTGAGAGTATATTTATGGACAGACAGTGGAAGTTGAAATAGACCACAAGCCCCTGACAGTGTTATTTAGCAAGCCGCTAAATGACTGTACCTTAAGGATTCAAAGAATGATGACAAAGTTGCAGAAGTATGATTCGGTTGCGACCTATATGCATGTTAAATTCATGTTCATACAGATGCACTTTAAGAGCAAATGGCTCCCATGAAACCAGAGAAGACTTTAGAGACAGAGATGCAAGCCTATGTAGATTTGGTTGTTAAGTCAATTCCCATAGCTAACAGGAAACTGCAACAAATAAGAGAGGAAACAGCAAAAGATGAATCATTGGGAATCCTTAAAGAAGTCACAGGTGGCCTGAAGAAATGAGCAGTTGCTTTCCAAGTATAAGGGAGTATTGGAAACTTACTGTGAACATGAACATGAACTTACTGTGATAGATGGGTCATTTTCAAGGGCAGTAAAGGTTGTTATTCCAATAAGCCTCTGAAAAGAATTACTACAGAAGATCCATGAAGGTCATTTAGGAATTGAGAAGTACAAATGAGCACAAAAGGTGCTCTATTAGCCGAGAATCAATCACAACATTACTAATGTGGTAGGAAACTGCTTTTCATGCTTGAAATACAAGCCATGCCAATAGACAGAGCCATTGAGACTTCATCCAGTTTCACAAAGGCCTTAGAAGAAGGTAGGCACTGACTTATTTACCTGGTAACCAAAGGATTATTTAATCATCAGAGATTATTATTCTGTGCATCCAGAAATTTGCACACTGCACAGTACAAATAGTAAATTAGTGATAGCCGGCATGAAGGGAATCTTCTCCAGACATGGAATTCCAGATGAAATATTTAGCAATACTGTGCCACAATTTTCAGGTGCAGATTTTAGGCAATTTGCCATAGATTGGGGTTTATATCACAAAACATAAAGTCAAATTACATTCCCCCCAATCAAACAGACTCGTGAAAAGGTTCTTACGGACAATAAAGAACCTTATGAAAAAGACCTTTGACAGTGTGGGTGTGTAGCAGGGTGCTGGTGCAAAAGCACCTAATTAGCCTGTGCTCACCCAGCTCCAATCAAGAGAAATAGATTGGGGCTGATGGAACAGGCCTGATGCCTGGCCTGGGGATTGGCCCCCCCTGCGGGCCTGACAAGCCAGCATCTATAAAGAGCTGGGAGCCAATATAAAGGGAGCAGCCAGAGGGAAAGGTCAGGCTCCTGGCTGCTGGCTGACTGCTAGCCAAAGGGGGAACTAACCCTGTAAGCCTTGTAAATAGCTCAAGACTGGTAGTGCGAGAACTGTGTTTGTAAATAAAGCCATAGGTTCTGCATAACTGAAAGCCTCTCTGAGTGTTATTGGGGCAGACAGCAGGCCCCAGGAGGAGGGGATGGAGCTTCTCGGGCAGAGGACCTGTCACGGGGTGATTTGTGTAAAGCATAACTGGTTTACTGAAGTACACCCCTGGTGAATGGCTATTCTTTAGTTCAGCTGTCAATGGGAAGAAGGATTGGATCTAATTTATAAATAACTGATAACTTGCTGAAATCTCATAACAATGAAACCATATGAAGATGAAAGAAAATCAGAACTGGAAACAGAAATATTATTTTGACAAAAGGGCCCACGATATCCCATCTCTTAACCAAGGTGATGGGGTGCGCCTGAGGAATCACACCTCTCATACTTGCGGCCAAAGGTGTACCATTGAAGAAAAGCTGCATCCAAGGTCTTATGTAGCTCCGACAGACCAGGGGGACACATTTCAACATAATTGAAGCTATTTATGAGTAATCCCAGAAAGTTCCAACATGTTAACAGTAATGTGGATTCTGACATTTTCCATCCGATTGGTCCTTTATCATCAAAGCAACAAGAGAACAGTTCAGACTCTAATGAAAGGTTGATACTGGGAAGATCAGAGCAGGAGATTAAACATTCTGAAAGACTCATAGAAACTTGCTAACTTGCCTGGAGAAGGGGTATTTGAAGAAAGTGAGTGGTGAAGACTCATTCAAAAGTGATGGGTTGGTAACCTATCCTCCTTAGGTAGTTGACACATTGGGTTTATGGAAATGTACTACAAGGATTGAGAATTTAATCAATGTATTATTAGATAGTTGTTAGTTGTTTTGTATGTATGTATGTATATAAGAATTAATTTGTTTTTCTTTAAGAGGGAAGATGTAGAGATATGTTTGTAGAAGATTATAATTTAGACATGCTCCCTCATAAGAGGCAGTATTATCAACATAGAAATTTAGAGATGTGCCCTGAAAGCGGGAGATGGGAACACCACATGGTTGCATGCAGCACTTCACCAGAGATGTTCTCCAGTTTGTTTTATTAAAGTTGTATTCCTTTTTCATTCACTGATTTGTTATTTAATGAACCCCAAGCTCGTTACACCAGGGAAGGGGTCTCTGAGGGAGAAACCTCTATGAGGATTTGGGGAGGAAGTCCACTTCTTAGAGCTCTAGCTTGGAAATCTGGAGGCCAGGGTCCTATTCCCTGATCCATCACAGACTTCCTGTGTGATTTTGGGCATGTCACTTAGGAACAGGTTTTTCAAGTTATTTAAGTATCTAAAGAAGCAGATAGGGACCTACTGGTATTTTCAAAACCTTTCTTCAGATGCCTAAATACCTTTTAAAATCTGCCCCTTAGTGTTGCTGTGCCTCAGTTCCCCATCTGTAAAATAGGAATTCAATACTTCTTTTGGGTATTGTGGTTGCAAATGCATTAAAGACACATATACAGTGATGGGGGCCATGTAAATACATTAGATAGATGATCATCTCACATCATGCTTTCCTGGGGGAAATTTGCATCCCCTGCAGAATAGGCCATGGCACCCATCCCCTAATTTGCTGAGTGATCTTTGTGAGCTTAGGGTCCTCTGCACAGAGGGTCAATATATCTGCACTAGTTCTGGGCCCTTTCAGTCTTTGTCAGCATAAATCCACTGTAAGAAGTCTACCAGCAAAGCCTCCTGGCCATTCTGCCCTGAGGTTTCTATGGAGATTCTGCACAAACAGTAATTCAGCTGTAGACTAAGTTTATCTTCTTCTCCAGGAGATCAGGGGGAATACAACATGATTCCCCACCCCCCACCACCACCACTGTATTCAGCCGTTTCTGATGTGCAGACTTGAGACCTGTAGAGGCACATCTGCATGGGCTACAGCAGCGGTTGAGAGATGGTGCCAAGGATGTGGCTGAGCTCCCCTTCCATGTGAAGATGATCTGGGCCAGGTTAAGGAATTTTACAATTGCTTTGTACTGTAAAATTCAGTATCTTCCATTGTTATATGCAGTGTCTTTGTTGCTGTATCAGTCCTAGGCTATTAAAGAGACATGGTGGGTGAGGTAATATCTTTTAGTGGACCAACTTCTGTTGGTGAGAGAGGCATGCTTTCCAGCTTGCATAGTGCTCTTCTATATTGACAGTACCTCACCTAAATGAAATGGGTTTTGTGGTCTCAGGAAATTTCCTGATTGGCACAGTCCACATCATAAACAAAAATCAAAGCATGATAATTCCCTAAGTGAGAAATGAAATGCCATGGAGACTGGGGCCAATCCATGTCACTCTGCAGCACTGTCAAAGCAGAACTTTTCACAAGCATTAAATTATTACAAAAATGTTTTAAATTATTGAAATATAATAATGACCTGCTATGTCTTTTATCTGGTGCATGATTTTATTTGCAGCTTGGCTCTTTACTGCAGGTTAGTGTTGTATGTAGTATGCAACTCCCATAAATTCCATGTTGGCTCTTTGAGAAACACAGGCTTCCTGGATCTTGTTTCTGAGATGTAATGCCAGAGTGACATGAACGTTACACAGGAAGCTAGAATTGCAGCAGTGTTAGGGTACTTTGAAGTTGCATAAGTTAGAGGAAATGAAGATCAGAGGGGCGATACAGCAGTGTATTCTGAATCAATGCTAAAATGTATATGTTACTAAGTAGGAGTCATTCTGATCCTGATTTTCTGGAAGTGTGAACAGGGCTCTGATTCCAGTACAGACCTGGAGATCAAACCTAGGAGAAAAAGGCAAATGAAATGTTTGACCTGGAGCATGAGGTGACTTTTCATATCTGTAGCTACAGTACAGGAAGCTAACAACTTTTGATCAGAAATACAGAAAGACAACATATTTGAACACTGGCATGAAGGGTTTTTATAACTGTCTTCGAATGAAAATCTCCAGCTAAATACCAGGTGGGGAGTTTTATTACCTAACACAATTACTTAATGAATATGCAGTTATCTTTATACCTAATGATATTTTTTGATTTCATATATTCACAAGCAGTCGTTAAATTCCAGTTCCCCTTTTGCAGGAGCGGTACAATTTTGGGCCTCCAAACTTGCAGGTGCAATTGATGTTAACCAGTACCCTCAGAGAATTTGTGTCTAAATTATAATCATTTGTACACATAATTGTAAATGCAAAAAGCAATCCTAGATCAATGCTTGGCTGAAAGTCAGGCCCGAAATATACACAGACTTTTGATGTTGAAGGAACTTATTAGCTTGCCCCTGAGGAGAGGTACTGTGTGACATGGCACCAAAAGTGTTTCTTATTTCTAGTGAAACTACACTCTTTGTAAAATAACAAAGAGGAAAGGCCAGTATATGCCTCTGCGAACTTGGGCAAAATGTGCCAGATCCTCAGCTAGTTTAGTTTGGTGTGGCTCTCTTGACTTCACTGGAATTATACCTATTTATAAGAGCTGAGGATCAGGCCCAATTTATTTTTATGCTGCGGAGACAAAACCACTTAATTACCTTGAAGTAAAAGGTTGTAATTAGGGCTGTCGATTAATCACAGTTAACTCACGCGATTAACTAAAAAAAAAATCAATTGCGATTAATCGCCGTTTTAATCGCACTGTTAAACAATAGAATACCAATTGAAATTTATAAAATATTTTGGATGTTTTTCTACATTTTCATATCTGTTGTATTCTGTGTTGTAACTGAAATCAAAGCGTATTTTATTATAAATATTTGCACTGTAAAAATGTTAAACAAAAGAAAAAGTGTTTTTCAGTTCATCTCATACAAGTACTGTGTACAATCTCTGCCGTGAAAATACAACTTACAAATGTAGATTTTTGTTGGTTACATAACTGCACTCAAAAACAAAACAGTGTAGAACTTCAGAGTCTACAAGTCCACTCCATCCTACTTCTTGTTCAGCCAACAGCTAAGAGACAAGCAAGTTTGTTTATATTTACAGGAGATAATGCTGCCCTCTTCTTATTTACAATGTCACCAGAATGTGAGAACAGGTATTTGCCTGGCACTTTTGTAGCTGGCATTGAAAAGTATTTATGTGCCAGATATGCTAACCAGAAGTCTTAAAAGAGCAATGTTTCCACTCTGATGTGGAAACTACAGAACCCAAACCACCAAAAAAGAAAAACAACCTTCTGCTGGTGGCATCTGACTCAGATAATGAACATGAACATACATCAGTCCGTATTGCTTTGGATTGTTATAGAGCAGAACCCATCATCAGCATGGACCCATGTCCCCTGGATTGGTGCTTGAAGCATGAAGGGACATATGAATCTTTAGTGCATCAGGCATGTAAATATCTTGTGATGCCAGCTACAACAGTGCTATGTGAACTCCTGTTCTCACTTTCAGGTGACATTGTAAACAATAAGCTGGCAGCATTATCTCCTGCAAATGTAAACAAACTTGTTCATCTGAGCGATTGGCTGAACAAGAAATAGGACTGAGTGGACGTGCAGCCTCTAAAATTTTACACTTTTATTTTTGAATGCAGGTGTTTTGGTACATAATTCTACATTTGTAAGTTCAACTTTCATGATAAAACAATTGCACTAAAGTACTTGTATTAGGTGAATTGAAAAATACTTTTTATTTTGTTTTATTATAGTGCAAATACTTATTAAAAATAAATATAAAGTGAGCACTGTACACTTTGCATTCTGTGTTGCAACTGAAATCAATATCTGAAAACATAGAAGACATCCAAAAATATTTAAATAAACAGTATTCTATTAATGTTTAACAGTGTGATTAATCACGATTAATTTTTTTAATCGCTTGACAGCCCTAGTTGTAATATGACATAGCAAGAGGAGTGGGAACTAGAAAGAGGTAAAGGGTCCTTTAATTATAAATATTTACGAAAAACTGAGGTGATCCATCAGGCCAGATCCTCAATAGTTGTAAATCAGCATATATCCATTGACATATGGCAATTTACATCCACCGAGGATCAAATCTGATGTCTTTAGCTACCTAAACTAATCCACAGCTTCAGGAATTCTTTTGCTGAGACAGGTGTCATCTCTCTGACACAAAGAATCTGAGCAGACTGAGCTGAAAAAATTACCTTGTACTAATGCTCTTCTTTAATTCTTTCATTTCCTCCAATCTGCTGCATTTTCCTCTGAGGACATTTATAGTCACAGTTACTTTCTCTAGGCTTGCTTGTCATTCTCTTCCATTATTCCTTTTCTCAGAGCTCCTAACAGTCCCATGCCATCCCTTAATCAAACTTCTCATTACATTTTCACCTCCACACCAGTTCTATAGCCTGGCTGTACTGTTCTCATCAACAGTTTCCTCTATTCCTCACTTTTTCCCCCTTAACCTCTTCAGATACATGTAAGATGAATATGTCCAGCAGGGAAAACATATTACAATGAAACTTCAAATGGAAAGCGACCACCTGGAAATTACAGGTAACTAAAACTTCCATGTGAAAATGTCTCATTAACTTTAGTGACAATTTTACATGCAAAACTGCAGGAACAGTCCCTTTAATAGTATATCATAGAAGCTTAACTTCTTATTTGTACTGTGTGGATGGTCTAAAATAAAAAGCAATCGTGGCATTAACAATGATTAGTAATAATTTCATCCGAATTTCAGTTGTTTCCAAATTCAAAATGATCACAATATCTGGAGTGCCTTTTATTTTCTTACTAATTGGTGATGTATTTTAATTTAGTTTTTCCCCATTTTACTTATAATTTGTCTGATTATTTTACTCACACATTAATAGGGCAATAGAAAAATAGGTATAGATATGAAAATATTTGTTTATGCCATTCAGAAATGAAAAGATATAAACAAGAGCCGGTTGGGAATTTTCAACTAAAACTACCCCCCACCACCACCACCACCACCCCCCGCATCAGAAAATGTTGATATCTCAAAACCAACACTTTTCATAAAAATATATCGGTTTTGATAAACCTTTCATTGGGAAGGCCAGGATGGAATTTCTGGTCAAAATGAGAGTGAGACCCCAGAATAGCTAATAGTACAGTGGTTAGGGGACTTACTTCACATTCAGAAGGACTTGAACTTGGCTCTCCCACACCCCGATTGGCTATTTTGGGGATCATTCTCTTTTAATGGGGAAAAAAATCAGGAGATCTCAGTTTCATTGTGATGTGGAATACAATTAAGTTTCCAAACCTCATTTTTTTTCCACCAAATGGAATTCTTGTTTTCTTGCCAGCCCAACAAAATCCCAATTTACATATGCAAATAAAAGACATCTAGTTTGTTGTTTACAGAATTAAAGTTATATAGTGAGAATAATATAAAAAAAATAGTGAAGGGATTGTGATAGGCACTATATACAACTCTGAGAAAGATAGGTAGACACAAGGAAACTAAATAGTATGAGTTTAAAACTTTTCATGAGTTATAGAAACAGACAGCTGGAGAAACAGAGAAAGATACAGCACAAGAAATCTCTGCCAGCTGGCTGAAGTTGCACTGGAAAAGGTTCAAATGCCAAAAATGGCAGGAAGAGTCTAGTATTAGATGAACACATCCTGATTTAAACCAAAATTACTTTCAAATAATTATTGTCCTGTGGGAGACAGACATTTCTGGTAACAGGGATTCATAATTATTTAAGTATTAATGATTAAGAAATTAATGACTTCTGAAGTTTGTAATTAAGGACACACAGGCTTACCCCTGTAGCCTCAAAAAGTGGTAGAAAAATAAATTGACCTTTTCCGATTTGAACCCCTTTTTTTCCAGCTTGGACACCAAGTAGAAGAGAAGAAAATCAAGAGGATCCCTGACCTTTGCTCACTCAGCTCTAAGTGGATGGCATAATTAATCACCAGGCTGATTATTTAAATTTTTCATACAAGCGCAATAGTTTTTAATAAAATGAAGTTTTCTTATCTCAAAGAGCTTTTCTGGTGTGGTTGCTGCTGCTGTTTTAGGATCTGAATGATCTTAAGCTGTTACTAATTATTCTTTTCTTTTGTTGGTTCTCCATTTCTGTTGTGGGGGGAAGAGATCATTGCCCCCTCGTTAGCTGAATTTGAACTGATTAGCAGGTACCCATCCTGTTGGTGTATTTGTGTTTTGAACAATATGTTTTTCTAGGCAGGGACTCACTTTTGTACCGTACTTATATACTAACTTGTCTGTGCAGTGCCATCCACTTGAAATAGTCCAGAAAAAATGAACTGGATTCCATGAGGCTTCGGGGCAATCCCAAGTTTATGCAAGAATTGAGGCTGAATGTGGCACCCCTGTGGAAACAATCACATAGCCACACCAAAAAGATATGGCAGGTAATATTCAGAATGCTCCTATACCAAAAGGGATGCTGAAGTGCAGTGAATGCAACCTGCCTGCAGTTTGGATTACCTGCTTCCCAGAAGTCCCTTCCCTTCTCTTGCCTGTGATGGGAACGTATAGCCCTTTGTGCCTCCCCTCCCCTGGGCCTCTAGGAAGGGACTCAAGATTCTCTTGCACCAGTGGCATCTGGTGCTTCTTTTTCCTCAAAGTTTTGGGGAGTTGGACTGTCTTCTTCCTCATTTAAATGAGTAGTGGAGGCACAGGAGTGAAAGCACAGGGAGGGTACACATGAGTGGTGGGGTAGGTGCACGTGGAAAGCATCAGGAGTTAGCATCATGTGTATAAGGAGGTGAGAGAGTAGTAGGTAGAGCAGGAGTGGGTGATGAGTGGATATTAAGTTCAGAAAGGCTGATGTAGAGGACAGACAGGTTGATTGGCTCGGAGATTATGTATGCAGGGCACCTAATGCCCTTCCTGGCAATTCTTGCATATCCTACAAGCATTTATAGGACATTTTTGGGTAGGCTATTCTAGTAAATGAAAGCATAAATAAGCTAATAATAAACCTATTTGTTCCCTATTTAAAAATAAGAGGGAAATTTCTATTATTTCACTGAGAATGAAGCCAAGTCAAGGTCAGTCTCTCAATGGTGCTGTCAGAGAGAAAGATTAAGAGAAAGGGGACAGAGAAGATTGCCACAGGTATTAAAATTACATCCTGGAGCTTTTAAACACCACACTATTTGAGTGACTGAATGCTGTATGCCCAGCTTGAAAAGAAAGCAGTGAGGGATTGGATACTGGGTAGTGCAATGTGCTGTGGTTGTGTGATCTTTTCATTTCACAACGGGAAAGTATATGATAACAATGTCCCCTTTCTTTCATCAAAAAATTAGATATCAAAAATATTCCCTTCAGTACCTGTGACCCCTTGAGGGGCTCATGGTATTTGCCAGTCTTCACTTGGCAGTGCATCCCACTTCCTCATCTACAAAACACAGACAAGCTGTTTGTATTTTAAACTGTGACAAGTGTCATTGAAACAGAAGTGCCAAAATAGATACATCAGCCTTTTCCACCTTGGAAAGTTGACGGACCGCTACTTAAAATAGGTTCAATTTATCTGTCAGAACATGATATATATTTGTAACATTATTTCTGAAATTGTAACCTGATATTTTATCACCTCTACCAGCCAGATGACTCTGTCACAAATTCAGCCTATATACTGGAATGATAGAAGAGGAAAGTGCTCAGATTTTTTAAAAAAATTAACTGTGACCTGAATATTGCCATTTTTACTCTTGGATTTTAAAGGGGAAATAGGATAAGTGGTAAACATACATACAGTAAATTCTAAAGAAAATAGTAGATACTAATGAAAGATTTGACTGAACATTGTCTTTAGAAATTACTATTAAAATCTCAATAAAGAATGATGCTGTTGATTGACACAAATCAAAGTAGTTTTTCCACATGCCTGAAGCCTCCATAACATATTCTATATATTTTTCCTTATAGGTAAGGAATCTATCAGTTAGAGGGAGCTAGCTGTAACACTAGTATCCCTTTAAAGAATCCATAATAAATATTACTCTGCAATTACATACTGTAGCAGTTTCCATCCAAAGAACTCAAAGCACATTGAAGTTGATAGGCATTGTTATTGCCATTTTACCAGTGTGGCAGCTGAGTGTCAGATGAGCTATGAGGGCTCAGTCCCTGTGATAATCAGAGCAACTATTTAGGTGCCTAGTTTTGAACATTTTGGCCTCACTGACTTGCCCCAGGTCAGTCATCAAGCGCATAGCAAAAGTGCTAATTTAATCTAACCGGGTATTTCCAATGTGCCCATCACAGTGGTATCTGATCACTTATCAATCACAATGAACATGAGCTACAATATTTACCTGTGGGTTAAGTGCAGATGCAGTCTATGCAGAGACTAGCTGGAAGAGAAGTGTTTTCTAAAGCATGTTCATAGGCTAGAGCCTCTTCAAAGAATTTAAACATACAGTAAATGCCATGATCACAGGTTTGTCCCATATATTGGGATTCCTAGGTTTGCTGTCCCACAAATATTTCTCTGGGACCCTTCTTTTGCACTGTTTTTTCTGTTGTTGCTCTATAAATACCTGATGATTGAATATAGGGATTGTGACATCAGGTG
Source organism: Eretmochelys imbricata (assembly GCF_965152235.1). Lineage (NCBI taxonomy): Eukaryota > Metazoa > Chordata > Testudines > Cheloniidae > Eretmochelys > Eretmochelys imbricata. Next base: position 39,873,738 of record NC_135575.1, on the reverse strand, counting down.
GTGTGGAATTTGGTGGCATATGGCATGAAACAGACAAACAAAACTGTTATAGAGATGTCTAGCTAAATAGCCATTTCATAAAAGATTAGCTCCATTGAAAAAGTTTCTTTCTCCTCCCATTGTAAAGTTAGGTCTCATTTTTTTTCAGGGCAGGGTTTGTGTGTTACATATGTCTTTATTGGTCCACTCCACGATAACAACAAATTAAAAGCAAAATTATTTAGGTTGTAAATTAAGAATTCAAAAGTTAGGAAATGCCAGATTTGGGGTTGCTCATGTAATCGTAAGTCTGTGTAGTTGTGCATCCACGCAGTGCACTGTATGAGGCAGGAATCTTGTGGAAAAAATAATATCATGTAATTGAAGACTGTCTCATAATGCATTCACACAAGTGGTCCAAATGAAGGCTGCATGAGGAACCTTAAATTCAACATTTCCTACCTTTCAAGTTCTTGATTTTGAAAACTAAATAACTGTCTTTTAATTTTATTTATTTAATTTTGTATGCTTACTGTAAAAGTTAAAAACAAGTTCTATTATACAGAATTGTAATAATACACATTAGCAGTAGTGTTTGCACTCTGGACCTTCATCACTGTAGTATAACTCTCTACCACCTACATGACACAAAATGTGACTCCCAGAAACTCGTTGTGCAGCAGTGGACAGACTAGACAAGGATGGAGTGGGACCGGGGTTGAAGAGGTAGTGCTGGAGCTATGGATGCTACTCCAGTAACCTTTGCAGAGTCTCTCGAATAGCCTCTACAAAGTAACTCTGCTGTCACTCTGCAGCTGCAAAGGGCAAATTTCTCCTCAAAGATCTCCACAGTGCCCATCTGAGAAAGTCAGCCTGAACATTGAGAAGTGATTTGCCTTAACAACATTAAAGATATTCATAAGTGTTTCAGTTTCCAGTAATCTGAAAATTAGTACCCAATAATCTAACCCTAAGTCTATCTAACACTAAGTCTATGCAGATATCATCAAACAGCTGCTCATTTTATTTGCAGAAAGGTTATAGGATGTGAAAGCACTAGCAGGCACAATTCTCCTAATGTTTATTTGGCCCTGTCATAAATATAAAGGGAAGGGTAAATACCTTTAAATCCGTCTTGGCCAGAGGCAAAACCCTTTCACCTGTAAAGGGTTAAGAAGCTAAGATAACCTCACTGGCACCTGACCAAAATGACCAATGAGGAGACAAGATAGTTTCAAAGCTGGAGGGGGGCGGGGGGAAACAAAGGGTCCTCTGTCTGTGTGATGTTTTTGCCGGGACCAGAGCAGGAATGCAGGTCAGAACTCCTGTAAAAAGTCAGTAAGCAATTTTATCAGCTTTTAAGCCACAGTTGTATTCACTTACATTTAGCAGCATTAAAATGCATATTGTTTCCTTGCATTAAGTTTTCCAAGTGATCTTGACACTCTGAATCGGTGACCTGTCCTCTTGATTATTTACCACTCCCCTAATTTTTCTGTAATCTGCAAACTTTATCAATAATTTTACATGTGCCATATTATACCATTCTAGGGTTTTTTTTAATCAAAATGCCATGCAAGAGGAATTGTAGCTCAGAAGGGTGTCTCCAAGACATGATGCCTTCCACATCCATTTCCTGGGACAGGGTAGCTTATGCACCACCTAACACACAATCTAGCACTGGGGGGGGGGGGCTTTTCAGAAATGTTCAGTGTTGGTTGCTCCAGCTAAGGTTATTGAGAGTTTTACCTTTGTCTTTAGTGGAAACTACTGGGCTACTACTGAGCACTATTGATAACCCCACCCTTATTGGGTTCAAAGGGAAGTCTTCTTCAAGAAAGGACTTCAGAATCCAGCCGTTAGAACAGACCTTTCATAGTAATATGTTTCTCTAATTCCATGCACTAAGCAGTTTAAAGACAAGGGTGGGGACTTTAGTGTAGAGGTGGCCAGGAATTTTCTGATTAAACAGTTTTTTGGTTCTTGTTTTATTTTTGTTTTTTTACAGAAATCGCCAATTTGTCAAAAACAAAACATTTTCCAGAACCAGCCTGGTTTCAACAAAGTTCCTCCATAAAACAGGCAGATTTTCAACAGAAATCTGCTCGGTTTCCTGCCTACTCACTCGGTGGACTGCTGGGGATCTCACACTTTGAGGGTCCATGTTAGTGACCAGATGTCCCGATTTTATAGGGACAGTCCCAATATTTGGGGCTTTGTCTTAAATAGACCCCTATTACCTCTCACCCATTTCCCAATTTTTCACACTTGCTATCTGGTCCCCGTAGGTCCATGGCTGTAGGGCAGCCCATCCAAACAGACTCTCCTAGGGTCAGGGGCCCCAGGGCTTCCAGGCCCCCTGCCATAGTTGTATAAAAGGAGCATCCAGCTTCCCAACTCCAAGACAAGGGGAGTCTCCCAGAGATGGGACATCATTAGGAATCCCCCACAGTCAGGGCTGCCAGCTGCTCCATTTTATTTTGGAAAAAACAAAAGGAGAGATTTTGATTTTTTCCAAATGAACATTTTTTGGAATTTCCTTTCCACAGGAAGATTACACATTTCCAGATCCCTCCCCCCCCCCCATTTTTTTTTTTGAAATGTTAGAATTTCCAGCGGAGCAGAAATTGAGTTTTGACCAGCTCTGCTTTAGTGTGCTTTTATGGAGCCAGCTCTTGTGCTGTGCTTTGTGCCATATTTTTGTCTTAATATCTTTCCACTCAGAGATTTGCCTTTATCTGTGGTTTTGTCAGTCAGTTTTGAAGGCCATGATTACAAAGGGGTTAAACGCTTCGGCTACTGGAAGAACTTCCTGAACTTTACCCCCAAATGCAAGCTAAACAAACTGAAGATTTATTTAAATTCTAACTTTTTAAAACAATATTTTTCATTTTTGCCTACCTCTGAGTTCTAGCTGGGACAGACGCAGAGTTGCTGAAATACCACAAAAAAGGCTGCTCAAAACATTTGTGGCCTTAATAGAAGCGAGTGAGTTTTTATAGCTAAGCCCACAAATTTCCTTCCTTTTGCTCCTTTCTCTGTTTCTTTTGCATTGTTTCTCTTTTCTTTTTCAACTTTCTGGCTTGCCATGTTTTTAGAATGTATATATCTAGAATTAAAATAGCATTTTCCATCTTCTTCATCCTGGAAAATCATTGAGTAACTGCAACTTACATTGACTTCTGTGGGAGGGATAGATGCTCTGCATTTCTGCACCTCTCAGGATATCATGTGCTTGAACTAAAAACAACCAAAAAACCCTCAAAAAACAAAATTAGGTCTCCAGTGGTAGAGTTCTAAGATCAGGCAGGCCTTCAGGACAGAGTAAAGACTCGTATGAAGTGGGGTTTCATGAGACTTCCAATGTTTATTAAACCTCAGGCCTCATGTAGGATGTGTTTTATTTTTTGGCTGGGTGAAGGTAGTTGACATTTGAAATATTTGTGGAAATTTTGATCACCCCACCAAAAATTCAAAATAGAAGTGAAAGTCAGTCTTCGTACACAGGCCTAGGCTAAGATGGTAGGAAATGGGAACCGAAATTGGGCTTCTAAATAATTTAATTGTCCATATTTGCCTCCTACATGTTGGCTGGTTTTCAAAATGTTCTGCAACCATTAGCTCCCACTAACTTATTTACCTTCTGCTTCTTTAAGTAATGGATTATAAACCATTTAGAAATCTGAACTCCCAGTCTGAAATCAGAAATACCATGGCATGCTGTGAAGAGCCAGTGAAAGGCTACACATACAAAAATGTATCAGAAATTTGAAACGAAGGTATTAAACTAACAATGCAATGTACCCAAATATAAGCTCCATATTGGGTATAGAGAAGTGAGTACACTTTTGTTGGAGCATTAATTATAAATTTAAAAAGAATCCACAAGTTCCATTGCTGTAGTGTCAAAAACTCATATTTACTGATTTGTTCTTGCAACTGCACTTGTTACAAGGGATTTTGGCAGCGATTCACCTGCTGTGCAGCTGAAGCAAGTATATGTGTTGCTATATAGCAAGATAGAGTATAGGCTCCAGCTTCTCCTCCAGCCTATCAATATCAGTAGTACAACACATCAGGTGGTTAGAGTGCTGTCTGATTTGAAAAGAAATCACAAGACAAAGTTTGAGGACAGTCAAGAGAATGCAGGGAAAGGGAGATTCATTTTAGGAGAAGCAGAGGGAGGAAAAACAAGACTGAGCAATGTGATGGAGAACTATAACTTATAACTATATAGAGATAATAGAATATGAACAGTAAGGGGAGAAATAGTACCACCTATAAAACTCCTCATGTATATTGGAAGAAGAGAGAAAGAAATCTTGGTTTGGTGTATGGCTGTCAGTGAAATCATAAAAACCCAGAGAGCTATATAATCTGTAATAAGATGGTCCATCTTTTCTTTATGGTTCCACTGACAGGTATAGAAAACCCAATTCTTTCTCCTTCCCTACAACAAACAGGAAATAATTTTACAATTGTGCTCTCCTTTTTCCTCCTTCCTTTTATTTTCAACTGTCCTGCTTTCTCACCCTCTTCTCATGCTCTCTCTGGTTGTTGCTGCTGCTGCCATCATTAAAAACTACTCCCTTGTCTAAGCAATGTCTGTTCAACTGCCCAAAAAACAGAGATGATAAAATAATTTTCTTTTCAATCAGACAGCTCTTACTAGTGCATGCTGCTTCGGTCCTATTCGTTTCAACAGGCTTGAGTGGCAGCTGGAACCTACCCCATTGCGTATCCTAGCAACAAGCTAGCTAGCCCTTCAGACATGGTGGCTCACTCTAGAAGGAACATTAGATAAGAAAGAAACCGAGGCAGCTTCTGACATGCCAATAATCACACCCTTCTTTCCCTTTTATTATCAGATAATGATATATCTGATATAAAAATCAGAATACTTCTGTTTTTAGACAGCTGGGAGATCCTTTTTAAAAATGCCTTTTTCTTAACCAAAAAATCATAATATAATAATATCTTTAAAGTTTTGAAGTACAGTATCCTTTGCCAGAGGCTTCCACACTTTTTCTCTTTCAGGCACAAACTGATCAGTCACCTCATAGATTGAACTTAATCAACTATCTGACTTCAGTCTGTCCTTGGGGATTTCATGCTATATTATGATGCAGATAAGAGCATTATTCCTAACCTCAGAGGAAGATTGGATTGTACGATATGATGCTGGTACTGAGAGATTAAATCTTGGTGTAGACACTATTCAGGGCATGGTTTTATCAAATCTCATAACCTAAACTGGACTAGACTAGGGCAGTACTTGCATGAAAGATTATCAAGGAAAGTCCAAGATGCTACAGGAAGTAATGATGGAGATTTGATATGTGACATTCTGCTCTCAGTACTGAACCAATGCTTGCTTAGGGATAGAATGCATTGTGCTGCCAGAACCATGATTTGGACAAAACACAAATCTATAGTTCTGATTACTTGTGACAATGACAAAAACTAATTCTTATTATAACAGTGACAGTCACCAAAGTATTTGAAAATACATGATATTTTGCATGAGAACAGGAGTGTTAGTGAGTCCTAGTCAATTTTCTAACTATGTAGTGTCAATCTCCCTACACTATAGCTTCAGTTTGAGAAGTTATTTCTCACTTCTCTCAGTAAAAACTGTGTAGTGTGGCAGGAGCAGAATGGCTGGTTATTCAGACAAAGAGTGTTTCTTTGGACTTATAAAGCTCATGTTATGCTATACAAAGCACACAGGATCTTTTATAGGAGTGAAGGCAAATATGCCATATTTATTGAAAATACAACAGTTAGCATATGCTTTTCAGTCACACACACATACACATACACTGTTGAGTCAACAGTGTGCCCTTGTTGCCAAGAAGTCCAATCGCATTTTGGGATGTATAAGTAGGGGCATTGCCGGCAGATTGAGGGACGTGATCGTTCCCCTCCATTCGACATTGGTGAGGCCTCATCTGGAGTACTGTGTCCAGTTTTGGGCCCCACACAACAAGAAGGATGTGGAAAAATTGGAGAGAGTCCAGCGAAGGGCAACAAAAATGATTAGGGGTCTGGAACACATGAATTCTGAAGAGAGGCTGAGGGAACTGGGATTGTTTAGTCTACAGAAGAGAAGAATGAGGGGGGATTTGATAGCTGTTTTTAACTACCTGAAAGGTGGATCCAAAGAGGATGGATCTAGACTATTCTCAGTGATAGCAGATGACAGGACAAGGCGTAATGGTCTCAAGTTGCAGTGGGGGAGGTTTAGGTTGGATATTAGGAAAAACTTTTTCACTAGAAGGGTGGTGAAACACTGGAATGCGTTACCTAGGGAGGTGATGGAATCCCCTTCCTTAGAAGTTTTTAAGGTCAGGCTTGACAAAGCCCTGGCTGGGATGATTTAGTTGGGGATTGGTCCTGCTCTGGGCAGGGGATTGGACTAGATGACCTTCAGAGGTCCCTTCCAACTTTGATATTCTATGATTCTATGATTCTATGACATCATGCACACAGTCCTGCCAGTTGATTTTTTTATAGTTACCAGTCTGTTATAACTCAAGTCAATCTAGACAGTTAGATTGAACACGAGTGAGGAGCTGGGTTCTGTCGGTCACGATCCGATGCTTTGAGGTATTGCAGGACTGAACCCAGAGTTCCATGGCAAAACACCCCATCTTTATAGTTGTAAATTCCCATTTGAGTCTACGCATTTTGCAATGTCATCCTGTAATCATTAGTCCTTGAGTGGCGTTAATCTTGGGGTTTTCTGCTGTTATCATTTATTTGTTGTCTTGTTTCGGGGCTGCCTGCCTCACCTCTGAGGTCATCAATGTTGCTAACTTGTTTAGCATGGATACAATGGATATTTTATGATTGTCTCCTGCTGTTTCCAAATCTGTCACTTTTTCTTGACCATCTGGACATTTGTGATGGCTTTTACACCTTATCTTTTCCTGATGCATACATTCCTCATTCACACAAACAATCTCTCACAGAGAAGACAGCAGTATTTTATATTCAGCAGAATATATTGTAAATTAAACTTCACTAAATCTTTGGTCAAAAACATTCCTTTAATCTAATTAACATAGACAATACAAGATCCTGTATTTTACTCACTAAACCTTAAAATAAAGAAATGTATATTTAACTAGAGTGCCCAATTCGTAATACATATAGGAAACCATAGTAGACATAACTTATCCTAAAACAAAAGCGTAACCATAATCAGTCATAAGGATTGTTCTGGTCTGTCTCTACCTTAACATCAGTACATACACTGGCAGTCAGTCAGATGTATTCCTACCAATGTCCCAGAGGGCCATTCCTTTCTGCTATTCAAAAAGGGTGGTTGGTAAAATGAAATCAAGACATACATTAGTACCTCTATTTTTATAGTACAAATATAAAATCCTGTCCCTACGTATTCACCCTAAATAAATCCATTAATACTTTTTATACAAGTTCAACTTAGGCTCGCAGACCCTGGGCAACATACTTGAAGATCACAGAATCATAGAATCATAGAATATCAGAGTTGGAAGGGACCTCTGGAGGTTATCTAGTCCAACCCCCTGCCCAGAGCAGGACCAATCCCCAACTAAATCATCCCAGCCAGGGCTTTGTCAAGCCTGACCTTAAAAACTTCTAAGGAAGAGGATTCCACCACCTCCCTAGGTAACGCATTCCAGTGTTTCACCACCCTCCTAGTGAAAATTTTTTTCCTAATATCCAACCTAAATCTCCCCCACTGCAACTTGAGACCATTATTCCTTGTCCTGTCATCTGCTATCACTGAGAATAGTCTAGATCCATCCTCTTTGGGTCCACCTTTCAGGTAGTTAAAAGCAGCTATCAAATCCCCCCTCATTCTTCTCTTCCACAGACTAAACAATCCAAGTTCCCTCAGCCTCTCCTCATAAGTCATGTGTTCCAGACCCCTAACCATTTTTGTTGCCCTTCGCTGGACTCTCTCCAATTTTTCCACATCCTTCTTGTAGTGCGGGGCCCCAAACTGGACACAGTACTCCAGATGAGGCCTCACCAATGTTGAATAGAGGGGAACGATCATGTCCCTCGATCTGCTGGCGATGCCCCTACTTATACACCCCAAAATGCCATTGGCCTTCTTGGCAACAAGGGCACACTGTTGACTCATATACAGTTTCTCATCCACTGTCACCCCTACGTCCTTCTCTGCAGAACTGCTGCCTAGCCATTCGGTCCCTAGTCTGTAGTGGTGCATTGGATTCTTCCATCCTAAGTGCAGGACTCTACACTTGTCCTTGTTGAACCTCATCAGATTTCTTTTGGCCCAATCCTCCAATTTGTCTACGTCCCTCTGTATCCTATCCCTACCCTCCAGCATATCTACCACTCCTCCCAGTTTAGTGTCATCCACAAACTTGATGAGGGTGCAATCCACACCATCCTCCAGATCATTAATGAAGATATTGAACAAAACCAGCCCCAGGACCTACCCTTGGGGCACTCCGCTAGATACCGGCTGCCAACTAGACATGGAGCCATTGATCACTATCCGTTGAGCCCAACAATCTAGCCAACTTTCTACCCACCATGTAGTGCATCCATCCAGCCCATACTTCTTTAACTTGCTGGCAAGAATACTGTGAGAGACCGTGTCAAAAGCTTTGCTAAAGTCAAGGAATAACACATCCACTGCTTTTCCTTCATCCACAGAACCAGTTATCTCATCATAGAAGGCAATTAGATTAGTCAGGCATGACTTGCCCTTGGTGAATCCATGCTGACTGTTCCTGATCACTTTCCTCTCCTCTAAGTGCTCAGAATTGATTCCTTGGGGACGTGCTCCATGATTTTTCTGGGGACTGAGGTGAGGCTGACTGGCCTGTAGTTCCCAGGATCCTTCTTCTTCTTCCCTTTTTTAAAGATTGGCACTACATTAGCCTTTTTCCAGTCTTCCGGGACTTCCCCTGCTCGCCATGAGTTTTCAAAGATAATGGCCAATGGCTCTGAAATCACATCCACCAATTCCTTTAGCACTCTCGGATGCAACGCATCCAGCCCCATGGACTTGTGCACGTCCAGCTTTTCTAAATAGTCCCGAACCACTTCTTTCTTCACAGAGGGCTGGCCACCTCCACCCCATGCTGTGCTCCCCAGTGCAGTAGTCTGGGAGCTGACCTTGTTCGTGAAGACAGAGGCAAAAAAAGCATTGAGTACACTAGCTTTTTCCACATCCTCTGTCACTAGATTACCTCCCTCATTCAGGAAGGGGCCCACACTTTCCTTGGCTTTCTTCTTGTTGCCAACATACCTGAAGAAACCCTTCTTGTTACTCTTAACATCTCTCGCTAGCTGCAACTCCAGGTGTGATTTAGCCTTCCTGATTTCACTCCTACATGCCCGAGCAATATCTTTATACTCATCCCTGGTCATTTGTCCAATCTTCCACTTCTTGTAAGCCTCTTTTTTGTGTTTAAGATCAGCAAGGATTTCATTGTTAAGCCAAGCTGGTCGCCTACCATATTTACTGTTCTTTCTAAACATCGGGATGGTTTGTCCCTGTAACCACAATAAGGATTCTTCAAAATACAGCCAGCTCTCCTGGACTCCTTTCCCCCTCATGTTATTCTCCCAGGGGATCCTGCCCATCAGTTTCCGGAGGGAGTCAAAGTCTGCTTTTCTGAAGTCCAGGGTCCGTATTCTGCTGCTTTCCTTTCTTCCTTGTGTCAGGATCCTGAACTCGACCATCTCATGGTCACTGCCATCCACTTTTGCTTCCCCTGCTAATTCTTTCCGGTTTGTGAGCAACAGGTCAAGAAGAGGTCCGCCCCTAGTTGGTTCCTCCAGCACTTGCACCAGGAAATTGTCCCCTACAGTTTCCAAAAACTTCCTGGATTGTCTGTGCACCGCTGTATTGCTCTCCCAGCAGATATCAGGATGATTGAAGTCGCCCATGAGAACCAGGGCGTGCGATCTAGTAGCTTCTGCGAGTTGGCGGAAGAAAGCCTCGTCCACCTCATCCCCCTGGTCCGGTGGTCTATAGCAGACTCCCACCATGACATCACCCTTGTTGCTCATGCTTCTAAACTTAATCCAGAGACTCTCAGATTTTTCTGCAGTTTCATACTTGAACTCTGAGCAGTCATACTGCTCCCTTACATACAGTACAACTCCCCCACCTTTTCTGGACTCCCTGTCCTTCCTGAACAGTTTATACCCATCCATGACAATACTCCAGTCATGTGAGTTATCCCACCAAGTCTCTGTTATTCCAATCACATAATAATTCCCTGACTTTGCCCGGACCTCCAGTTCTCCCTGCTTGTTTCCCAGGCTTTGTGCATTTGTATGTGCATTGAGATAACCCGCTGATCGCCCCTCATTCTCAGTATGAGGGAGGAGCCCTTCCCTCTCACACGCTCCTGCTTGTGCTTCCTCCCGGTATCCCACTTCCCCACTTATCTCAGGGCTTTGGTCTCCTTCCCCTGGTGAACCTAGTTTAAAGCCCTCCTCACTAGGTTAGCCAGCCTGCTCGTGAAGATGCTCTTCCCTCTCTTCGTTAGGCGGAGCCCGTCTCTGCCTAGCACTCCTCCTTCTTGGAACACCATCCCATGGTCAAAGAATCCAAAGCCTTCTCTCCGACACCACCTGCGTAGCCATTCATTGACTTCCACGATTCGACGATCCCTACCCCAGCCTTTTCCTTCCACGGGGAGGATGGACGAGAACACCACTTGCGCCTCATACTCTTTTAACCTGCTTCCCAGAGCCATGTAGTCTGCAGTTATCTGCTCAAGGTCATTCTTGGCGGTATCATTGGTGCCCACGTGCAAAAGCAGGAAAGGGTAGCGGTCCGAGGGCTTGATGAGTCTCGGCAGTCTCTCCGTCACATCGTGAATCTTAGCCCCTGGCAAGCAGCAGACTTCTCTGTTTTCCCGGTCAGGGCGGCAGATAGATGACTCAGTCCCCCTGAGGAGAGAGTCCCCGACCACCACCACCCGCCTCCTTCTTTTGGGAGTGGTGGTCGTGGGACCCCCAACCTCAGGACAGTGTATCTCATCGCTTTCCCATGATGGAGTAGTTTACTTTTTACATCAAAACAGTCATGGAATTCAGTACAGAGTATTATAATGATAAAATATAGTTGTTCTGTGAAAGGCACAAAAGTTTTCATAGTGTGACTAACTTCACTATTCATTTAGCATCAGTTTGATTCAGTAGGACTTATTTTCTTCCTGTCTTATTCAATAATGGCCAGAATCAGTGCTAGGCATAAGCAGACTAAACAATTGCTTAGGGCCCCGAGCAGCTCAAGGGGACCTCCTATTTGCTTTTCCTTAATATGTTGGAGAGGACAAAAATATTCCTGCTTAGGACCTCCTATGGGCTAGCACTGCCTCTTGTCATGGCTTATAATTGTCTACCAAGGGAGGTTATAACCATGCATAATTTGTCTTTTGTGGCTGCTATCAGAAATCCCAGTGTTTCTGGGTATTCCCCTCCTTTACCCTCCCCACAACACCTCTCTATCCTGTACAGAACAGAAACTTCTGTTTCTATCATTTAGTTTCTACTTAGGTAATTATTTTACAACTTTGCCTCAGAGTCATAGAGTAGCAAAGTTTTCAATGAGCAAAGTTGCTGTGGGGGCATAAAATGCAGTGAGGACATGGATGATGAAGAATAATAAAAAAATGAATCATCAGGCACAATTGCTGTACTTTAACCAGGCATCAAGAATGTGCTGAGCAGAGTGCAAAAATGTACATGCTATATTCTTACATTAACAAGGGGAATACTCTGAATCAAAGCTACTCAATGACAGGACCAAAGAAAAGAAAAATCAAATGAGGCAGAACAGACAGAGCAAATAGAGGAGAGAACAAGGATTAGACAGAAACCTGGTAGAGCATGTGCATGGGGGTGGGGAGGGGACAGAGAAAAAAAGGTAGGGAGAATGTATTTTGATGGGGACACAGCCAAGCAACAACACAATCTTTTGCCAAATGATTTTTTCTCCCTAAGGCTTTATATTTGAAGTGCAAGGTGGACAGTTGTTAACAAAAGAAAGTATAAAGAGCTCATGGATCGACTGGTTCCAGTCTGTTACATCAATGTAAATCAAGAGACAGTAGAGTGATTCTAGATTAAAACCAGTGTACGTGAAAGAAAGACTAGGGCCTGTGTTTGCAGATACCTAATTTCTCATTGTGCTGTTAATTCTCAGAGACAATTGTCAGGTCCAAAGACAAACAAACCCAAGGAGAAAGTGGAGATGAGAATTTTAGACTTGGGACTTTCATGATAATTTTCATATAATCTATCCCACCTTAGTAGTAGTGTTCTATTCATGCCCAGAGGCCTCATTGTGCTGGGCTTTGTATAAACATACAATAAAAGGCAGTCCCTGCCCCAAGGATTTTATAATGTAAATAGGGACAAAGATACATTGCAGGGTTTATAACACAATGTACAAGGGAGAAGAGGAAGACAAGGTTGACAGTAAGAAGACTCATATTTGCATATATATTTAGTTAGATACAATTTGGTAGCTTCAGAGTTTGGAGTTGGTTTAATAAGGTACATAAGAACATAAGAATGGCCATACTGGGTCAGACCAAAGGTCCATCCAGCCCAGTATTTTGTCTACCGACAGAGGCCAATGCCGGGTGCCCCGGAGAGAGTGAACCTAACAGGTAATGATCAAATGATCTCTCTCCTGCCATCCATCTCCACCCTCTGACAAACAGAGGTTGGGGCACCATTCCTTACCCATCCTGGCTAATAGCCATTAATGGACTTAACCTCCATGAATTTATCCAGTTCTCTTTTAAACCCTGTTATAGTCCTAGCCTTCATAACCTCTTCAGGCAAGGAGTTCCACAGGTTGACTGTGCACTGTGTGAAGAAAAACTTCCTTTTTTTTTGTTTTAAACCTGCTGCCCATTAATTTCATTTGGTGGCCTCTAGTTCTTATATTATGGGAACAAGTAAATAACTTTTCCTTATTCACTTTCTCCATACCACTCATGATTTTACATATCTCTATAATATCCTCCCTTAGTCTCCTCTTTTCCAAGCTGAAAAGTCCTAGCCTCTTTACTCTCTCCTTATATGGGACCCGTTCCAAACCCCTAATCATTTTAGTTGCCCTTCTCTGAACCTTTTCTAATGCCAGTATATCTTTTTTGAGATGAGGGGACCACAGCTGTATGCAGCATTCAAGATGTGGGTGAACCATGGATTTATATAAGGGCAATAAGACATTCTCCATCTTATTCTCTATCCCTTTTTAATGATTCCTAACATCCTGTTTGCTTTTTTGACTGCCGCTGCACACTTTGTGGATGTCTTCAGAGAACTATCCACGATGACGCCAAGATCTCTTTCCTGATTAGTTGTTGCTAAATTAGCCCCCATCATATTGTATGTATAGTTGGGGTTATTTTTTCCAATGTGCATTACTTTACCTTTATCACATTCAATTTCATTTTCCATTTTGTTGCCCAATCCCTTAGTTTTGTGAGATCTTTTTGAAGTTCTTCACAGCCTGCTTTGGTCTTAACTATCTTGAGCAGTTTACTATCATCTGCAAACTTTGCCACCTCACTGTTTACCCCTTTCTCCAGACCATTTATGAATAAGCTGAACAGGATCGGTCCTAGGACTGACCCTTGGGGAACACCACTAGTTATCCCTCTCCATTCTCAATATTTACCATTTATTCCTAACCTTTGTTCCCTGTCTTAACCAGTTCTCAATCCATGAAAGGATCTTCCCTCTTACCCCAGGAAAACTTAGTTTACATAAGAGCCTTTGGTGAGGGATCTTGTCAAAGGCTTTCTGGAAATCTAAGTACACTATGTTCACTGGATCCCCCTTGTCCACATGTTTGTTGACCACTTCAAAGAACTCTAATAGATTAGTAAGATATGATTTCCCTTTACAGAAACCATGTTGACTTTTGACCAACAATTTATATTCTTCTATATGTCTGACAATTTTATTCTTTTACTATTGTTTCAACTAATTTGCTCGATACTGATGTTAGACTTACCGGTCTGTAATTGCCGGGATCACCTCTAGAGCCCTTTTTAAATGTGGCTGTTACATTAGCTATCTTCCAGTCATTGAGTACAGAAGCTGATTTAAAGGACAGATTCTTTCAAAACTCTTGGGTGAATGCCATCTGGTCCTTGTTACTGTTAAGTTTCTCAATTAATTCCAAATCCTCCTCTAGTGACACTTCAATCTGTGACAATTTCTCAGATTTGTCACCTAAAAACAATGGCTCAGGTTTGGGAATCTGCCTAACATTCTCAGCCGTAAAGACTGAAGAAAAGAATTCATTTAGTTTCTCCACAATGTATGTGGACAACCACTTGCCTGGCCGTTATAATTAGGCCATTTGCCATTGTAGTCATAGGGGTTAGGAAGGGATTTGAAGGAGAACGAATAATGGCTAGGCAATATATGTGGATAGATAATGTTCCGCATATAAGGGTCAGCATGGAAAGAAATCTGAAGATGCATGTGGAAGAAGTGGACATGTGGGTAGAAGATGCTGTCATCATCAGAAGAGTAAGAGCAGATTATAATGCAGGCAAAAGAATCAGCAAGGAGCATGTTTTTGTTTGTTTTTTGTTGTGATGTATTTAGCGAAATGTTTGCAGGTATTCGCAAACAATACGAATTTGGTCACACAAAAAGAATTGTCTCCCTTTCTCTTGTATTTTATACTGACAAAGAATGTGTTTGTAATGAATAAGAAATTAACTCTTCTAGGATTTGCCCAAGAGAAGAAGTGCTATTCACTAGGAACTATTGGAAGTCCTGTTCAAGGTGATTAAAACAGCCCATAAAAGTGTCCAGTGATTTTTAGAAGGGCTAATTAAGAAAGACTAGATTTTTCTGATGAGTCAGAAATGAACTATGCTGGTTCCCAAAATGTTGCAGGGAAAAAAGTGTTTTTCCACTGTAGAACTTACAATAAGTCTCAGTAACCACCCAATTTTAGACACTAAAAACACAACAATTTTCAAACTGAGCCAAATAGAGTAACAGGAAACATTTTGAAGCCTGCTTTTATAAGGGATATCTGTGGCCACTTTGAACACAAATCACAGAAGGCAGGTCAAACATTTCTCCAAAACGAAGTATCTAACCAATGGGGGAAATATGATTCCCTGATTTAATCAGTACAGGACACTTCTACACATGTAGTTGTTTCCCTATTTGATAGGGATAGATTCTGATTTCTGTTGCATAGGAGCAAATCAGGTGTAATACCATTACTTTACTTCCTATCAGAGTCTGATCCATAGAAAACAGTGCTTGTAATTTCATCCTCTTTATCTATAAGGCAGGTATTAAAAGTTTTGTTTGAACTTGAGGAATTTCTAATTGATCTTGTTATTACCTTGGAAACAGGAGAAATGGCAGGGAGACTTTTTTCTAGTGATTAAACCATCAGAAAACTCGAGACATGGTGGGGAAAACTAATCTGCAAGTGGATTGCTCATGAAAGGTTCCAGACTAACAGTTCAGAAGTCTGAAGCTCTCTGTTTATTCACAGAACAGACAGAGCTTCTTTCTACATACGGAACATATAAGGTAACAGTAGTCGCAGCTATCACTGTCCGGGCAGATTGTTGCAGGGCGTCTCTCAGTCTAATGCCCCCCTCCATTCTTTTGGTCTGCTGCTATACATGACCTAGCCCTCTAGCCAGGGTACCTCTCAGTTTACGCCCCTTTTGGAGTTAACACTGAATCCCAAAAGCCAATTTTAAACCCAGCATTCAACCCCCATCTGGAGCTTGCAGTTCTTGGCCTCTTCTTCCACTTATGGAGCTTTTTCCTTCCCTTTTAGTCTTGGGGAGATCGGGGGAAACCAGGTCCACTCTGTCCTTTAATTTCCAGCCCAAGAATCCTGTGTTAGGCAGATAAGGAGTGTTTCTTTGATCCCTTCACCACATCTCTAAGATGATCCTACCTTCACCCATGTCAACATCTTCACCATGTCTTCTGGACTCTCCTCTTCCCATCTGAATCAGCTAAGGAACTGCTTTTTGAAAGACCAATCCCAACCCTTCTCTTCAGCAGCAGCTTGGCAGTATTACAAGCAGTCCCTCTGTCTCTCACCTTTAGAGCAGTCAGTATCTCCCTCCTCGAGACAGGAGTTTCCCCTCAGCCCTTTCTCTGTATCTCAGGCTTCTTGCTGTAGGGTAGTCTGCCTTCCACTCCCTAAATTGGGAATTCTCCCTCAGGGCTCTCTATGGATCTGAGGTTTGTGCCTCAGGTCTCTTCCCTTGGAATAGTCAACTGTAAACCTTTTCCCTATTCCCTTCAGCTGAACACCCTTTCTAATTAGCCTTGCAATTTGGAGTGTTCAGCAGACCAGCCTTCATCTGTCAATGTCTGCTTTCTGTGAAGGGGCAGCTTTCATACTGCTCACTTTCTCCTAACTCCTTCCCAGTTGATTGGGTGGGAGGAGAGCCTTGTCCAGGCTTCTCCGTAGGCTTCGAGCCTTTAAAAGTACGTCAGGATTCCTTCCCCAAACACTATTCATTTCCAGCACTCTTAGGTCTCTCTTTATATCTATTGGATCCTTCTGAATTATTAAATGGCCATGGCAAGTGGTGGGGTGGACTGGCAACAAGACACTACTGCTCTCCATGGCAGATTACCCTGTCACAGAAACATTTTTAAAAGCACCTAACAGGACTAGATCAAGGCACATTTATGGACAGTTAATATGCCTCAGCAGGATCCACACTTTTCAGCTACAGCAGACTAAAGTAGGGTAAATTCACACCCCAGCTTGCCACATGCTAATTGTTCATGTAGACAAGTCCTACTGAAAATCAATGAGACTTATGTTCCTAAGTGACTTTGTTGCTTTTGAAAATTTTATCCAGGATGTCTATCACTAGGGCTACAAAGTCAACTACCTATAGCTAACTATGGTATATACATACATTTTAAGTATGTAAAAGGTGTATATACCAATAAGGAAAGTGTAAGGAACACTAGGGATTCTGACATAACATATATAGGAATATAAGGACAGATGTTCAGCTGGTGTAAACTGGCATAGTTCTATTCATTCCAGTAAAGCAACATTGATTTACACCAGCTGAGGTTTTGGCTCTCAGATGTCAAAGAACTGGAAAATTTTTGTACATTGAAATAATCTAATAGGACCGAGAACAGTTAAAGCTCCCTTGCCTTATGGTACTTGACTCATACAACAATGACATCCAATAATAACTAGGGGTGAAATCCTGGCCCTAATGAAACCAATGGCAAATCTTCCATTGACTTCAGTAGGGCCAGGATTTCACTCGAGATGTTCCACAATTGACCTGAACGACTTGAATTTATTCAGTTTTATAGTTATTTTGATGATGAAGGGAGCTAAATCAGGCAGAAACCCACATTATTATTCCTATAGATCTGTCTGTGGTATGGCTGTACAGTTAACTGTTTAACAGTGTGCTAGCACTAGGCAGGGAGATGTCGACCCTTAGATCTCAGAATCAATTCATGTGTGTTACCCAAGGACTGTTCAGTGACAAATGAACAACGTGCACATTCTGCAAGTTTTGGTCATAAAGAAAACATTCTCCTTTTACAAGATACCACATTGGGGCAGATGCTTGTAGGAGTATACTGATCTCAGAAACCATCAAATATTTGATCCAGACAAATCACAGGATGTCATACAAGATGATGCCTCTTAGATTTACTGAACACAAAGTTGGTTGACTCTGCAATTAAGGCATATAAACAACCATGTTGTTTATAAAATATAATATTCATTAATTGCCTTGGAAAGTGACCACAACGGTGGGAAAGTGAATCTCACCAAAACAATTTCATATTTTTATATATTTATATATATATATACTCATTCATAAGCCGGGTTTTTTTTTTAGTAAAAAAGGGAAGCATTAGAGAAGGTCAGCTTATGAATGGGTCATAAAAAATTTCCATTTTTACTTATCCATCTTGGGGGGTTGGCTTATAAACAAAGCGGCTTATGATCGAGTACGTACGGTATATAGAATATACACACACACATATCGCGAGTAAAAAGTAGCAAAAACATATTTATCGAGAGAGAGAGAGAGAGATGTATACATAGTGATACGTTTTTACTACTTATACTCCTGTTGGAACTGAGGAGTCAGCATAGCTAAAGGAGAGTGAGCTGGGAAAGCATATATAATGCTCTTCCAGCTCACTCTCTTTTAGCTATGCTGACTCCTCAGTTCCAACAGGAGTAAAAAGTAGTCAAAACATAGTCAAATCAGCACAGCTTGCAGATGACAATGAACAAACCCAGGGACCAAGCCTACCGAATAGGAATGTGCTATTTTTACCTAATCAGTTATCAGAGCACAATCACATTTAACTACTGCAGATGATTAACACCTATTGTTTAATGGCACCTGGTATAGTGCCGCTATAATGAAGAGTTTGACAGGTTTATTTTGAAGGGCATGTTCATTTTAGCAACAAAATAACAATCATTCAAATTGAAACATGGACTACAGAACTCAGGTTATAATGCCTGTTCCTCCTTCCTTCAAAAAGAGTTTGTATAGTCCTAAAATATCTAGAAAACAATTATCCCAATTATTTGATTTTTATTTTGCAAACCACATAATATGCCATTGCAAAACTGTTATTTGTTGCAGTAATTAGTGCTAGGTTAAGTTCACTTAGTGGGTTAGCAATTTTAACTACTTCGGGAAATAAATAAATAATTGGCAAAACTATTAAATTGAAGGAAGACTGCCAATGGCTATTATCTATTGCATATGTGCATGAAACAATACCAGCAGAAAAATAGACACTAAACAAAATATCAAAGAAAAGGAAATAATAAAGACCATTACATATTGGGGTAGACTCTGAATCCAAGTTACAATTTTTAGGAGGCTTATTCAATCACTAAACTGTTCAAAGTGAAGCTAAGAATAGCTATAGGAAGATAATTACATGCTCATGGGTTAGTGCCACCATTTGATTATTTGAAATATCCTTTAGACTTTCAAAACTCTTACAATATAAGAACAAAAACAGTTATCTAGTGTTCAAGTCCAAGACACTTTTCTAATATTACATGCTGTATAGTTTAGAATTTATGTAACAGTTAGAGATCTTATTGAGCTGGAAAATAGAAAGACTTTTTGTTTCCAATTTGTTCTTTACATATTTTCCACTCTGGTGACATAATCCTGCTTTGCGACTGAAAGTCAGTAAAAAGCAGTTGACTGTTCATGAGTTTCCAACAGTACAAATTGACAGGAACATTTGTTAAAATTTATGCAATTCAGAAGGGACGCTGGTTGGTGACTTTTACTGTACATTTTCCTTTAAAATTAAATAAGTTTATATGAAATTATGTGTTTGTCATTTAAAATTTTCACTATCTATCTATCTATTAGCAATTAGATATATAAGAAAAAGTGCATTGGGATTTATTTAATAAATAAATAAAATACATGAATTATTTCAGGGGTATTTATCTAAAATAGAAAGGAAACATGTAATTGATCCCATCTATTTAATACCCTAAACCAGTGGTTCTAAATGAGTGCTTTCCCTGCACAAGCGGTGGAACAAGTTTGGGAACCACTGCCCTAAACTATACCAATGAGTGGAACTTATATATAGATATAAAATGTTTTATACCACACATGTGGAGATAGGATGCTTGTAACAAAGTGTAGAACCATGTGTTCTATTGCATTTATTGTGTAAGTTTAACAGCTTCACCAGCCCTGTGATCACTACTTAGCATTGGTCAGAACATTTCTGTCAAATTGTGCAGTTTGAAAGTTGATATATTTCATAGAAATGTTATTGCTATCGACAAAGTTTTTAACAAGAGAGTTTCTGAAGTCTAGGGTGGACTCTCTGGTTCCTTCTAATCAGGGATAGAGAGAGAAAATGGGAGAGTCCCATATGAGGAGGAGGAGAAGAGGGAGCGTGGCCCCCTCTCATAGCAGCTGCACTGTGCATAGACGTTTAGGGAATTGAGTTTCAGGTTTTTCCTGCTATGGGCAGGAGACAGCATCGGGGGTGGACTTCGCTTCACACCCCCCAGGTTAGCCTCCCTGGGACAGGGAGCTGGGGAGCAATCAAACTCTGCAAAAGGCAGACGGAGGGCAATTATTTGGCCTGAAGTGAGCCAAGGGTGAGGGGGCTGAGGGAGCCTGGGGTAGTGCGTTTGATTAACAAAGGCAGCCTATCAGGCTTGGGGAAGGGGGGCTCCAGATGAAGCACTCACCCACACAAGTAAGCTAGCTGCATTTGCTGGTGGGACAGTCAGAAGGGATTTGATACAAGTAATCAGGGTTATTGCCTCTGAGGATGTTTCCACAGAATTATAGGCTGTACACAGTGTAATGGGTTGCCCAGATCCAGGACATTCCACTCAGGCAATTGCAGGAGAGGAGGGAGATGCTGAGGTCAGGGGGTGAGTTAAATCAACAAATCAAGGTTCCTGAGTGCAGGGGTGTTTCGCTCTGCATTGGGCACAGGCTACAGGAGGTGGTTCAGGGACCTATATCAAATAGGCTGCCAACAGGTGGGCATTGCAGGGGCCTCAGTGAGGCTTGGGGTTTGGGTGCTATTGGCTCCTCTGAGAATTTACATGGAAAAAATTGGAGATGATCTGACAGGTTATTTAATAGGCCAGGACAAGGATTGGCAGTCTTAGACACTGTATCAGCTCATCTGGGGTGGGGGGGGGGGAGGGCACACCCCAGTAAGCAGGTGGAATTGCATGGTTGCTACAGGCTAACTTAAAGTTGTTCCAACGGCTGGGGACATCAATGGGAGAGGTATCTTGCTAAGGCTGTCTACCTTAGCTATGCTTAAGGCTGCTTCATTGGCTATGCTTGAGTTACAACTGAAGCTTATGCAGAGAGATGCCTGGCCTTGTTAGATATATGAGTATAATTGAGCACGCATACAATACATTCATGGGCATGGATTTAACCATAGCAGTTGTTTTTTGCAGCATCTGTACGTTCAGGCACACTTGCAAAATATGTTTTGTGAAACAAATGCCACCCACAGCTTAGGCCCTGCGTAATGGGGCATGGGTGACAGAATACAAGCCAGTGTAAGGGGCCAGCTTACAGCAGTGGAATAGGCCAGGGCCTCCTGGGGAACTACCCAAGCAAAGCTGGTGGGTCAAATTTGGAGGTATAATGGGGGTTCTTATCTCCTTTATATAAAATAATAATAATTAAAGTTACGAGTAGGGTTTGACTATGTTTTTTTAAGACAATAATTCTGCAGGAATGAATTGGGTATAAAGCGGCAGAGGCATTAAAACAATTGCCTGTGGAGAACTTGTGAGTGTTTCCTCAAGAAGGCTCCAGGGAATATACTTCATAACCTCTTTGGGGTTGATAATGGCATAGCAAATACCTTTTCTCATTTTCAGATCCACAGACTTCTGGAACTGGCACCAGGAGCCAGTCGGGAACAGGCAGATGCCGCTAGTGCTATGGAACACTAGCATAGAATGTTTGTCAGGCTGGTCCGGAGATCAGTTGCCCCACGCACGTGGCAGAGCTATGAGAGAAGTTTTGATGATTTCATACAATTTCAGGATCAGGAAGGCTGGACAACAATATGGCCCATTACAGAGGAACGGGTGCTACAGTAAGAATAGTTGCTGTCGTTGGCAACCCGTCAACTGGCGCCCTTCACATTCTTGAATTGCCTTTCTGCCATTACATTTATCAGTAGGCTAAACGGTTATCTGGATCCTTGCAGTGTTTTTTTAGTTCAAAGGTTTTTGGTGGGGTGGTCACGTACTGGTGACCCCAGGGAGGATTCCCATCAACCCATCAGAGTTTACCTGCTCAGTGATCTCGTGCAGATCCTTGGTGCCATATGTCATAGTGGACAAGAGGTGGCGTCATTAAGGGCAGCATTCTTGAAAGCACTTTTGGTGCTATCAGCATCAGAGAGCTAGTACTTGGGTCCGTTAGGAACTCTACAGGAATGGCTTTTGAAATGTGTGATATACAATGGCATGAGCATTTGATGATATTACACTTGAGAAAGTGAAAGACGGATCAAGTCAGCCAGGATGAATTTGTAATCCTCTGGGAGGGTGGTGAGCCCGGGGTCTACCCCGTTCAGGCTTTGAAGGCCTACATGGCGATGCAGTGAAAGGCAGATGGCCACCTTTTTATGCACAGTGATGAGAGTCCCCTCACAACATATCAATTTGTTACTGTGTTGAAACAGGGGCTGACAAGGTTGGGGCTGTCAGCCCATTAATTTGGTTTCCACTCATTTAGAATTGGGACAGCAAAATGACAACAGCACAGCTAGGTATGGAAGCAGAGGCTATTCAGGCAATCGGGTGTTGGCATTCAGACGCATACTGAATGTATGTAAGACCTCAGGTGGTAAGTTATCATTAATTCATTGTAATCTCATTGCAGATGTTGGACAAATGACCATGCAGACAGTGGTGTGGATCTGCAGGAACAGTATTGTCTTTTGGGTGCATAGGCACGCATCCAAGTTGACCGATAGTATGCAGCTGGGCTTTGGTGGTAAAGCAGTACTCAGCTGGCATGCAAAGAGGGGCATGTTATGGGATGAACTGATACCACTGCTGTATGCTGTGCGGGCCCATCAGCGGCCAGCAGATATAATTGTAGTACACCTTGGGCAAAATGATTTGGGAATGCTTGAATTTTTTCCAGGAGTTAACATTGTATGGTCAGACATGCTTAAGCACGGGGTCTGTCAGGGAGCCATGAGCCCCCCCTCAGGGTGGACAAGGCAAGGAGGTATGTTAACAGGGAGGTGGCTATATTCCTTGTGACCCTTTGAGTGGCAGTAATTTCACATCCTGGCATAGTATATGGGGCACCAGAATTGTTTCAGGAGAATAGGGCTCTCCTGTGATACTTAGGTGCTGTCATTTTTTTTTGACTGATATAAAAGAGGGCATTGGGACGCATCTGGGAACCAGATGGTTTGGGGAGGAGGCAGCCAAGCTATTGACTGGCGTCTCCTTGTGGTGGATCTTCAGTCAGGTTCTCGATAAGAAAGGTATACAGTGACTGGATAAATGGCTTGGAAAAGGACTTAAAAAGAGGTGTTTGGTAAAGGAGCTAATGGGGATGGTGGTTGGGGACTCAGATGATTGGTACAGCAGGGAGTCAATCCCCATTATTATAGCCCACCTTAACCCACCTATGAGGTATGGGGAGGGCTGGATGGTAAGGTCCCGGCAATGGATTTGCTGGAGGGACCTAGACGGAAAAAGTGGTGGAGCTGGTAAAAGCCCCCAAGAAATTATGGAATAAACATGGGGTTACCTGCACTGTACCCTCTTATCTGCTAGGTAGTCCTAGACATAATAAAGTTGTGGCCTGATTAAACACATGTCAAATGTATCCTGTCCTTTCAGTATAGCCAAACAACAGAAGTTAGTCCTGTAAAAGATATTAACTTATCTTTTAAACCAAGATTGTTGCTTAGAGATGCCCAGGAGCTGCTCATTTGTAGTGTTGGGGCCAGGGTTAGTCCTGAGAAAGCAGAGCTCTGACCCAGGAGAGAATCTGCCCCTTTGAATTCAGCCATGTAGGTTCAGACCCAAAGAGAGCTCAGATATTTAGAGATGCAGTGCATTGAAAACATAAAGGTATCACAGTATCATAGACACATACCTTATCCTAGGCAGGAGTTTTGACAGAAACCTGCAATGTATTGTCTGTAATAAGACCCTAAATTAGGGTCTTCATTTCATAAGAATAATGGAGGGACTTTCCAGAGGTTTGCTTTAGCTGTTAACTTTGTTAATGGCATCAGAGAACTAACAGTGCTCTACAAGTTTGCGAGAACAAGTCATTAAAGTCTCTAACTAATGTCTGAAGGGCATTTTGTACAGCATTCTTAAACCACCTACATTTTATTCAGGGTCTTATTCTACAAGTGTTTAAGATCTGAGTGCAGTATTTTGAGCTGAAAGGAGAAAATGAGGGCCAGAGAAAAGTTTCAGAACACAAAGATTTACATGGCATGAATCATTGTGAATATTTAGAGCTATTCTATAAGAATAGGCTAATTTTAGTGGAGAAGAGATGAATGTTTGTACTGAGCGGATGAAAGAGTTTGAAACCACTGCTTTGTCTCTTCTATCTTGTGTTCTTGTCATGTGCCTTTTGCCTTTTTGGAGGGTAGATGGGAAGGAGACCTCTCTACTATTAAGTGGAAACTATCCAAAGATTTTTATAAAGATCAAAATTCTGGCAGGTTATTGTTGCCATGGTATCTTTTTTTTAAGCTTTCTGACTCATTTTTATCAGAAGCATTGTTTTATACAGACAAAGAACTCAAAGTTCAAACAATCAGGACTCACTACAGCATAATATTTTTATGATTTTTTTTGGATGGGTCAGAGACTTGAAAGAAACAAATGTTTCAGCACAGACAAAATACCATTTCTGCAATGCAACATCCTTTTACGTTATATTATTTCTTTTATGCCCAGTTCTCTTTTGGCCCCACCTATTTATTTATTTTTTTTGCCAGTGGAAAACTTCACTGATCTCTAACTAAAATAAGCAAATATATACAGAATGGTTTATTAAGAAAATATTTGGAAAGAGATGCTATGGCATATCAGAGAACAAAGTTAGCAAACATTTGTTTAGCAATTCTCATAATAAAAGTGATTGTACTCCCCCGATAAAGCTCTGGATGCCACTCTGAAAGCTCTTCTCACTGTTCTCTAAATAAACTGATATATATCAGAAATCAGTTTAAACAAACATGAAACATTTTAAATTACCACAGTGCAAGACTGAGGTGAGGTCTCACACATTGATCATGAACCCGTGTACAGGTCTGCAGCTATTGCTTAAATGTCATTCTTTGAATTAGCTCAGACTCATTAACAAGCATGTTTTCTGCCTATATGGAACAATTATATATGATACTATTAGCAGCATCAATTAAGGTAGGTAAAGTAATGGCCTAATTGAATGCTTGAGGAGTCTAATGGTTTTGCTTTCCCTTATAGTGAATATAGACTGCAATCCATTATAAGCCAGACACAGGTTCAATACTTTCTTCTGCTTAGAAACCTCCTAGCCTGGAGGATAACCAAGATCTAATTTAGGACGCATTGTTCAGGCTTTCTTCACTTAATCAGGGAACCATACATCATGAAATAAAAACTACTTTTTTGAAAATATAATTTTCCCATCATTGCATTTAAAAGAATTTTAAATATTCAATACTTGAACTCCATGGAAGAAAAAAAGCATAAAGGACTAAGGGAATATTCCATCTCTCATGGAAGTCCATGAGAATCTTCCCAGTGAATTCAATAGAAACAGGATTGTGCTCTGTACTCTACCAAGGGTGCTTTTTGGGGAGTACTGAATACACTTTGGGGCGCAGGAAACTAACAGCTTGTGCATCTGCAATTAAATCAATGTTGAGAAAAAGTGAAATTACTTTAGATCATCTTAGTGCTCCCCTAAAGTCAAAATCTATGTTGGTGGAAAAAGTAATTTTCACTTGGCAATGCCAGTAAATATGATGGTATATCATATCAAACATTGTATCATGTGACAGTACAAAGCACAAGGGAAGAGCTTCTGACTTGATATTTTTTATACAATTGACATGAGTAGCTTTGTGGGCAAAAAAAAAGAAAAAAGAAAAATGAAATTCAACTGAAGTTTACGTACAGTAGGTACATTCTCCTATGAAGCAAGAGTATTTTAAAGAACGTGTAAAGTGAATGAGCTTTGCAGCAATTCAAGCATTAACTTAAGCTTGGTAAAACTCATAAGCCTCACTTCTTATTACCATTCCTGTGTCACCTCAGTAAATAACAGAGGAGGGAGAGTACTGATAACCCAATGCACAGGGTATGGAGACCCTCAGGTTGAGGAATCTGCCTCATTGCAAAAGAAAAATATGCTGTACTGTGAAACTGAATAAGAAATAGATGAGTGTTTATCTTACAATGAAAAAAAGAAAAGAAAACCGAAGAATCTCAAATTTCCAAACCACTTGATAAAACAGATCTCCCAGACGAGATTACCTGGAGAGCATTTAAGTCTTTATTATCTCTTTTTTTTCCCAAGACCTCTTTTTTCATGAAGGGTATTCACTCAATCACTCTCACCGCAACAACCTGATCACCCCTTTTTGGGCAAAAAGGTATGTTTAAAATATTAGTTTTTGTATAGCATTTTACATTGTCAAAGCAAAGATTATCTAATACCCTTACAATATCCCTAGGAGGCAGAGACATATTAATATCTCTATTTTTCATATTAGAAACTGAGATAAAGTGGCCACGTGACTTGCCCAAGGCCAAATTTGTGGCAGAACTGTGATTAGAGCACAAGACATCCTGATTCTTAGCCTCATGCTCATTCCTCTAACCCACATATCCTCTCAAATGTAAATAAAAAATAGCTGAAACAGAATAGGTCTAGTTACACCTCCAACCAGTTCCCAAGAACTGTACCCTGCAATCCATCTGCAGGAACAGACACATTCTCAATGTACATGGTTATCAGTAGCCAAAACTGGATGAAGATGGGTCAGAACTTCAGTAAAGTCAGCCTATTTATAAGTTTTTCTGGGACAAAAATATAAATGTTTCCTAATAACAATCATTAATAGAAAGATGTAGAGGTGACACTAATCAAGAAATATGGCTGGTGTAGAAATCCTTTATTGGATAGCCAAGGGGTATTGGCAATGGGAGGAATCAAGCATACTGTTAATACCAGTTCAGGAAGGTGTGGCACAGAACTTCTGTGCATCTGTGTGTGCAGGCAGCCTGACACAGGTGACAATGACCATTGCAGTGTCATAAGCTATGTCCAAGCACACACTCAGAATCATAGAAGATTAGTGTTGGAAGAGACTTTAGGAGGTCATCTAGTCCAACCCCCTACTCATCCCCAACTAAATCATCCCAGCCAGGGCTTTGCCATGCTGGGCCTTAAAAACCTCTCAGGATGGAGATTCTACCACCTCCCTAGGTAACCCATTTCAATGATTCACCACCCTCCTAGTGAAATAGTTTTTCCTAATATCCAACCTAGCCTCCCCCCTAACTCTTCTCTTCTGCAGACTAAATTAGCCCAGTTCCCTCAGCCTTTGCTCATAAGTCATGTGCCCTATCTCACTAATCATTTTCATTGCCCTCCATTGGACTCTCCAATTGGTCCACATCCCTTCTGTAGCAGGTGGACCAAAACTGGACACAATAGTCCAGGTGTGGCCTCACCAGTGCCAAATAGAGAGGAATAATCACTTCCCTCGATCTGCTGACAGTGCTCCTACTAATACAGCCCAATATGCCATTGGCTTTCTTGGTAACGAGGGCACACTGCTGACTCATATCTAGCTTCTTGTCATTGTAATCCTCAGGTCCTTTTCTTCAGAACTGCTGCTTAGCCAGTCAGTCCCCAGCCTGTAGCGGTGCATGGGATTCTTCCTTCCTAAGTACAGGACTCTGCACTTGTCTTTGTTGAAGCTTATGAGATTTCTTTTGGCCCAATCCTCCAATTTGTCTAGGTCACTCTGGACCCTATCCCTACCCTCCAGCATATCTACCTCTCCCTGCAGCTTAGTGTCATCCGTGAACTTGCTGAGGGTGCAATTCATCCCATCATCCAGATCATTAATGAAGTTGTTGAACAAAACCAGCCCCAGGACTGACCCCTGGGGCACTCTGCTTGATACCGGCTGCCAACTAGATATCAAGCCATTGATCACTACCTGTTGAGCCTGACAATCTAGCCAGCGTTCTAGCCACCTTATAGTCCATCCAGTCCATACGTCTTTAACTTGCTGACAAGAATACTGTGGAGACCGGAGCAAAAAGCTTTGTTAAAGTCCAGTACAATGGCACTATTCCATTGGATGGATTCGTGTAAACTAGAGCATCAGCCCTGTCAAACTAATCTCTACACAGCTGGTGACAGTGTAAGACCTATTCAGAATGAACTTTTCAAGTAAAAATCACAGACCTGATTCATCATTGTTTTATGCTGATGTAATGCTATTGAAATCAATGGATGTAAGACATGGATAAGTGTTTTGGTATATCAAGTCCAATGTATACTTTTCTATATTCTATTAAATATCTATCTATCACTCCTTATCTAACAAAACTTCCATTGACTTCAATCAGAGTTTGGCTTTAGTAACAAGAATTGAACAGGGTCCCATTTAAATTAAACCCACAGATCGTAAGCTGGTTCAGACAAGTATAGCATGACACACATAACAGTGGTCAGCTCCAGAGGAAGACAGCTGCTTGGCTGGCAAGACTCACCATGGTGAAATGCTATGACCAGCATCAGAAAATAAGAAACAAATTTTGTTACACAAAGCACAAAAAATAAAAAGAGTTTGGATTAAAAATTGATTGAATCAGTTTTCATATCATCAGATGATTTCTCTGCAAGAAATAGCAGTACATCACGCTCGCTTGAAGTTTGACTGCACATCCACTGCTTTTGATAGATGCCTGTCCAACAATTGTGAATCATCAAGACTATCAGGTACAGTACATTGCAGCCAGTTACACACAATTAAATCTTCAAGTTGAACCCTGAAAGACAAGATATGTCTCTCCTATAATAATGCAGAAGACACATTAAAATGCTTCCAAAGTGTTGAGTTTTCATCTTCTTTAACTGCACAGGCTGTTAAATGTCTCTGTAAATCATTCTTAGCTCTCTGTTTTAGTTGTTTCCTTCTTAATACTTCAAAACACTCTGAGTCTAGAAATATTAAGTCTTTTTAAGTTGCTGGTGACTAGGAAAATCGTCAAGAGCTTCTTCTTCTTTATGAACCAAAAACGTTTCCTTGTCTTGCGAGAGTAAGGAAAGGTCAGTTAAAGTTCCAGAGTGTCACATTAAAATGAGAGAGACAAAGTGAGTGAGGTAATATCTTTTATTGAACCAACTTCTGTTGATGAGGGAGACAAGCTTTTGAGCTACAAGAGCTCTTCTTCAGATCTAACAACATTTGGTCCAATAAAAGACATTACCTCACCCACCTTGTCTCTCTAATATCCTGGGAGTGACATGGCTTACTACACTGCATCCTTTAAAATGTGTTCACATCTACCACTCTGCTCTAGAAAGCTTCCACTCAGATAAGTCAAAGTCAGAGCAAGCCTATTTTAAAGTAAAAATGTAGGAGTTAAATATGTATAGCTTTCCTTTCCCTTATCTTTCTTCTTCCTAATCCTTAATTTGTCCAAAAAAATACATTATACATAAATCTTTTAGATTGCACATGCCCTTCTACATTGATTCCCCTTTTTGAGACATGATATAGTGGCTACTATTAAAAACTGGATGTTTAACATCAGCAGGGGTTACGCTTACCACATTATTTCGCATTCTAAGTTAATGGAATGCTGCAAATAAGACAGTAAAGCGAAATAGTGAGATGTGTCACTGTAAATATACATTTTTTAATGGTGACATCTTGGTAACAATAATATTTAAATTGTATATCCATGTTTGTAACTGGGCACTTTTCATCTACTATTATTTGTAGTACTGGGCACAATAATGTCACTGAGGCATCTAGTAAATGACTACACTTACAAATCAGGTACTTATCTAAGTGACCTAAATTGCATGCAAAAAACCCTGGAACTACATTATAGCTTTTGATGGAGACCAATGTCTGAAAATCCATTAGGGCAGCACATTCTGCTTGGGCTTTTTGCTGGTGTACAAGAAGGATAGAAGAAGCATCACCGTCTATACAAGCAGGTACAACCCCCACTAAAATACTCATAGGCACTAGCTACTGGAAAGAGGAAGATGAGCGGGGAGTGTGTGATTATGGTTTCGTCCCTTGTTAGCTATCGCATATTTGCCAGGCAATGGAATGTATGCTGCACCTTAACCAAAATTCCTCTTAGGGACTCCCAGCTGCAAGGTGGTGTGTCTATACCCTCTCCCAATTGTGGGTCATGGCTTCAAAGAAACAATTTGTTTGTAACATATATACACATACACACACACACACACACACACACGCACGCTTACATATTGGACAACCTTATCTATAGTTGTCACTACTTGCGGAGCCTATAGTTATCACTACTTGTACAGCCTATAATACAGTATATGAACTAATATATATGCTGGGCACTGGAGTAGGGAAGTTCTTTACATTTATTTATAACCACGTAAAACTGTGTATGTCTGAAATGATTCCATATGCGCTTTTTTATTTCATATAATTTCTTGCCTTGGTCTATGTTGGGGAGCGGGTTACTATTCTTGAATCCTGTATACATTTTTTTTCTGAGGTTAAGAACAATAAAGCATATTTTTAATAAATATACAACCATGCTCCACAGTATCTTCGCAATGCACGTTTCTTTCATAAATAGCAATATCCCCTCACTGATATAATAATATATTCCTTGTGCTGCTGTCAAATAAGATACAATAGCTTGATTTTTACATATTTATATATTTACTACCGACCCCATGACTGACTTGCATTGGAATGTACTGTCTCTTACATTAGTAACAAAATATAAACAGTAGTACTTCTTGAGTGAAAGTCCTGATCATTTGCTGCATGATCGGTGTGTTTGTTATGTCAAGGTTCCTTCCCCACTCTGAAGGAGTACAGGGTACACTAGGATACAGATTTGGGGACCTGCATGAAAGACCCCCTAAGCTTATTCTTACCAGCTTAGGTTAAAAACTTCCTCAAGGTACAAACTTTGCCTTGTCCTTGAACCCGATGCTGCCATCACCAAGTGTGTTAAACAAAGAACAGGGAAAGAGCCCACTTGGAGACATCTTCCCCCCAAAATATCCCCCCAAGCACTACACCCCTTTCCTGGGGAACGCTTGATAAAAATCCTCACCAATTTGTACAGGTGAACACAGACCCAAACCCTTGGATCTTAAGAACAATGAAAAAGCAATCAGGTTCTTAAAGGAAGAATTTTAATTAAAGAAAAGGTAAAAGAATCACCTCTGTAAAATCAGGATGGTAAATACCTTACAGGGTAATCAGATTCAAAACATAGAGAATCCCTCTAGGCAAAACCTTAAGTTACAAAAAGACACAAAAAACAGGAATATACATTCCATTCAGCACAGCCTATTTCACCAGCCATTTAACAAAAGGAAATCTAACGCATTTCTAGCTAGATTACTTACTAACTTTTTACAGGAGTTCCGAGCTGCAATTGTTTCCTAGATGATGGCAAAGTGCCAATGTTGCTGGGACAGAAAACGTAGACATTTTACATGAGGACAAAAATCAGGTGAAAACAATAAAATAAAACAAGCCCCCTAAAACAGCCATATGACACCCCAGTTGTTTAGTTTCTACTTTCTTAACTCTGAAATGAAGGGTAGTCATATTACTACATTAATTTGTAGAGAATATGAATTCTTATCAAAATCCCTGCTATCTTGTGTGTTTGGCAGTGCTTAATTTGTCCCCAAGTTTGCCAGGGCTGAGTCTTGGCACCTCTAGGCTTGTCGTGTCAGTTATGAAAGTTAAAAAAAATAAAGTTTGCACCCAAGCACCTAATTGCTTGAGCCCCAGCACCTCTTTCATTATAAATTAATCACTGTTGCTTGCTTGGTCATCAGAATGAAAGTCCACAAGCAGAGACACTTTATTGCAACAAGAAGTCACCTACAAGGAAGAGACACAGTGAAGCCCATGACTGTAGCTAGATAAAGTACACTTCTGCTCTGTTAAAGTAAAATGAGTAACACTATAAAAATAGCACAAGCATTTAGGTACTAAGATAGTGGGCACTAGAGAAAAACGTAATAGATTCTGATCCTATAGTGTATTTTGTATTTACACAGAGCCTCATTATAGTCAATAGAGCCTTGTGCAGTCACAGAGATGCACTCATGTGGACCTTGTGGCAGGATCTGGACTTTAGAGAATGCAAGAGGGAATAAATTAGTAGTCCCCAGGCTATGATAATTTGTACTGGAGTGTTTATTACATACAAGAAGTGTGAATAGAATATAGGTTTAAAACTCATCAAAAATAAATAAATCATGCTATAGGTAACTCCCCTACTAGTTAAAAGAGCATCAAGGTCCTATGTCTATTAGAAATCCCTATAAGGAGAAATGCTTAACAAAAAAAATCAGTAAATAAAATGTATCAGCAGAAAATGCTATGATAAATCATTTATGAACAATCCTTAATTTGATAAAATTCATATTAACCCTAACTTCTTCCTGAGCACCCAAAACAAGGCTTTTTATAATTGTAGCCAGAGCCCCAAACAGCCCACATGTGTTCTCCTATTACTCCAGCCTAATTAGACCCAACAAGTTCTCTTATAAAACTGGATCCAGCTAGTTTCCTAATTCTTCCCTCTCCCCCCCAGCCCCCCACCTTTTCCTTCTTTAGAAGGGCCTATTCTGCCACAGGTGATCTGGTGTAGTTACTAATCAGTCCTGTTCCTCTGGTGTACTCTGTCCTGTTTTCTGACTCTAATGCCAGAAATGAGTTTTTAAATGCAGAGTGATTTTTATTTGCCTTCTGGGTTTTGATCCTTCAAGGGTTCACATTTTCAAGCTTTTCTGTTCAACCATAAGGGCTAGAAGCTTACTTATTTTTTTATTGAAAGCTGAGATTTTCAGGGTATTGCCTGACTTCAGGAGCTAGAGCTTTAAAGAAAAATAACATATGACGAGACTCATTAAACTTGCAAATGCTGGCAATACAATCAGAGCAATCAAAGGGGAGGGTGGCCTTGAGGCCTGAATGCCAGTACAACAAACAAGTTTCTTTAGGAATAGGGGAAGGAGAAAGTATTGAGAGAAAGCAACAAAATTCAGCTTCCAGATAGAATGCAGGGAAATGAGTCTAGTTAACAGCCTGACAAATGGCAGTCATTTGAAAATGTGGGAGTGGGACCAGGGACAAGTACACTGCTAAACCTCATTTTAAATGTTCTTGGTGAGGGTTCTGATCAGAGGTCCTGGTTTACTGGGAAGAGCAGAGATTGGGTCTGGTTTTCAGCTACAGTTAAGCGGTTTAAAGGAGTTAGCTTTTTGCTAGAAGGTTAAAGTAGAGTTGGCCTTAATATTGAATCCAAGTGTATGAACCTCCACTGAAAGGCTTCAGAGGGACAATTGCAAAGACTTTTAGGGAACTGTCTAATAAATGCATGCAGAAAGCTAGGTTTAATACTGTTGACTGATAGATCCACTTATGAACAAGCATCAGTGTATCAGATTTGTTAAACATAAGCCTCATGCTCCCTTTGCTGGCATAGTAACTTGGAATATTAGGCAGGAAATAACTTTGGAATGTATTGGAAGTGAATTGGAAGAGCTCAAATCAAAACTGACCTGAATATAGATGCTGCAGTAATGAATATGGGTGTTCAAAGGAGATGCTAGCCAATAAAAGCCATGATACTCTTCATGTTGTTTTACCCTACTTTAATCACACTCTAGGGCTCGCTATTTTAGATGTCCAAAATTATAGCTATCTTAAGAAGTTTCCATTTATTTTGGAAGACATTATCAAATACTACTGTTTAAGTCTAAAAAAACAATGGCAACTTCAAACTCTTGTTGATGCTGTTGGAAACCACTCTGAGCTATTTTGGAAATATTAACTGTGTATATTTGGTTGGTAATTAGGTCAATGATTTAAAATAAGAAAACAAATATGCACTTTTACAAGCAGCAGTTCATGATCAACTGCTAACAACCCATACATCAGCCTAAACCTCAATCATCCCTGTAGTGATTGAGCTCTGATCGTCAACATACCTGCAATATTGCAGATTGAGGTGGAAGTGTATTTCAAAGTCCTGGGGACCACTCTAAGAATGTTCTGCCAGCACCCCCTTATCAGTTACTTTCAGGGGATCTAGAATCTGTGCCTCTGTTGATCACAACTGGCAGTGTGGCGGTAGACAGGCAAGTTTCAGGTAGTCTGGTTACATTATCACTGGGCTGTCACCAATTTAGAACTTAGTACAGAAACTGAGTCTGGGGCTACTGTAGCCCTGGATAGGGGCATTCTTAAGAAGATCAAACCAGGCACATTTGTGGACAAGCTGTAATTCACAACAGACTTACTCATTGTGAACAAAATCTCTCATTTTTCAAGGAGAGGATCACATAAATGCGTGCACATTTGCAAAATCTAGAAAGTCCTGCAGTGAAAGACACCTGTATTCCTCCTTTTGCCCAAAACGTATCCTTGGGAGTGACAAATTGGAAGGGGTAAAGATTT
This sequence comes from Eretmochelys imbricata, assembly GCF_965152235.1. Taxonomy (NCBI): domain Eukaryota; kingdom Metazoa; phylum Chordata; order Testudines; family Cheloniidae; genus Eretmochelys; species Eretmochelys imbricata. Next base: position 39,839,478 of record NC_135575.1, on the reverse strand, counting down.
TTTGTCAAAGCTGGAGAAAAACCAGTGCTATCTGCTTGAAGCAATTGCTGAACATATGAAAATTAAATTAAATTCACAAAGCTTCAGCATTCACCATTCACACAGTTCCGGTGCTTTGACTCCAAAGAGTGGTTTAGTAAGAAAAAAGAATTGGTCTATTAAGGTAGTATATAGTTTGACAATATTCTGGAACATTATACACAGGTACTGAGTAAGAAGAAAAAAGTTCATCAGAGGTTGCCTATAAAATTACTAATAAATACCATCAAATGTACAACAAATGACCATGCACCTGCACATTCAAAAAAACATTTAGCCACTGGGCCATCTGCCTTTCAGAATGTATTGCTCTTGGTCAAAATAATGCCCTCGTAATAAAATGTGGGTTTTACACAAGGAACTCAAACTACTGCACATATATACATCAAGGCACACTCCACAACTTATTGCAGATTTGATTGACGCATCCAAGTTTAGGTGTTCTCTAGTCTCTTCAAACTATTCTCTATTGGCTTGAAGGGGGACCAGAAACAAAACGCACTCATGGACACGAAGTAAGCACTCAACTCAAAATTGTGGCAATCATGTTTTCTTTTGGACAAACAAATCTGAAATCTTAGCAGCCCACAGACAAGTGATCAGAAAATATAAATAAATAAAGAAGTTCCCAGGCTGTAATTCGGCGAGTGAGGGGCTGAATGGAAGACAATCAGGTTGCACAGATGTCATAGAAAGCATAGTTTGATCTGTAGAATCTTTATTATTTATGATGAAGCTTGTGAGAGAAAGAATGAAGCAAAATGTGAATTTGCAGGGCTTGCAGTTGGGAGAAATACACTTTTTTCCACTGTTAACAAAGGACGTTAAATATAGAAGTCACAGAGGTGCCATAAAAAGAGAGGGCAGGGGCAAAAGGTATAAATTCTCAGTCTTTAAATGAAAGCAATACTTTGACACTGTCTGGTTTCAGAATTATTATTCAGTAGTTGATTTCACCAAAGGTAAAGACATGCTAGTTTACTGGGCGAATTCCCACCACACCGTGACGAGTACTGAACATTGTCCCCCAGATCAGGGCCGCGTAAGATTATGTTGAGCTAATGCAACAACTATCTTTGTTAAGGGATAAAAAACTTGATATTTTGCTCTTTGACATACAATTTGCTATAGAAAATGACCACAAATTTGAAGTAGAAGAGATTGTAACTACTTAAGTAAAGCACTTATAGAAAAAACTGTAGAAAAAACAATTCCTATTTTGGCTGCTGTAATCTAATTGGTAATTTTTTCAGTGATGGACCAAAAAAAAAGTCAATCCAGATATACACTTACATAATGGTTTAAATTTCAAAAAGTAATTAGTGATTGTGGGTGCCTCATTTTTTCTGTATCCAAGTTAAGATACTAAGTGCAAGAGACTGGTTTCCAGAGGGCAAGTGATTAGAATGTTTTCTTGAAATAAACTTTAAAATGATGGGCTTTGCATCATGCCCTGAAGGTTAACAAATATAGTCCATGACTGGCCAAAAAGAACAGCATGTTTCTGAGTCAAAGGCCTTCTATCGCTGAAACAACTCTTCCCACTCTGCATTGAATTCACAAGGATCTCATCCAAAATATGCATTGTGTGTTGTAGCATCCCCTTTTGCTGGTTCTCCACCACTGTCATCATCAGGGCAGTAGAAACACTAGTTCCACTGAAGTGCCCTTTAAACAACTGTGTAACTGGGATTTGGCCCTTCTTGTTTTGCTACATAAGTAAAAAGTGGGAAGAAGGCAGAGGTGAAGAATGACAAAATTACTTACGTTTTAAGTATACATATCTCCACATGAGAGCACACAGGTCAGTGATTTTTTGAGATGTGCTATAAAAGGTGTTAGGTCTGTCCAAACACAAAAAGAACAAAATTTCAGTGATTGGTATTAATAGGATATTTGTTCTGAAACCCAGTCAAATTCAGTTCTGAATGCTGAACAGTAACAGCAGGCTCTTTTCCTAATTTGGCTTGGCTATGATTCAATAGTGCTCTTAAAAACCTTGGTCACTAAAAGTGCCCTTATAGGCACATCTCTACAATGTGTTCACACTCTCTCTCCCTCTCTGCTGATTTTGCTAACATATTCATTGATTTCAATGCAACAGCAAACAAGATTACAGTGTAGAGCCTGTCCTGATCATTCCTCCACTCTGTCATTTAATTTTGTCTGTAAAAGACCACTATTGTTGTGGGGATGAATCAGCAGACAACGATAAGTGATTGGTAGTCTGAGGAAATTGTTTTGCAGCATATTTCTGCTCGGGGGAGGAGGGGCATCATAATCATCACCATCATTATCATTCCTCATGACACATGTTTTATTGAGAAAGAAAGAGAGTACCTAGGTAATATTTACTGATTTACATTAACTTTACCCAAAAGTCCTTTAGGGCATCCATTCTAAATCCCAAAGGCTCCTTCATAGGAGGGAACTTTGTGCATTTTTAGGTTGGTTTCAATCAATCCTTACAAGTGAACAATAAAAATGTATTCTTAAAACTAATCAGGAAATCCCAAACAACATTTTTACCATAGCATTTCTCCCACTAACCTTAATCCTCCCTTTTGTCCTTCGTTCCCGCCTCCCCACAAAGAAAATCTAGGACATAAGATAGGGCTTTCCTATCAGTGCAGCAATCTGATGAGAAGGTTCATGAAGATAATTTAGTCATGATAAGAGATCTTGTCTTGACTGTCTTTGGTCTAGGAAGGCAGTTTGTGAATGATTGGAAACTATAAAAATGGTCTTCAGACCATGACTGTAAAACATTCTTTCTGCTTGCTTTCCTAGTCAGGGGATTTAACTGAATTGGATGCTTTCACTCCCTTAGCCATACTGTTACATTATTCATATTAAGTATTGACATTGTATTTTACAAGTATATCAGCTTGTTTTTTTTAAAAAATGCTACTGACATTATTGAAAAATGAGAAATTGCCATCTTTAGACTGTCTTGTATTCTGCTTACAAAAGGCTGTTGTCCTCAAATTACATATTGTGCTAAACAGTCCAAGATTGTTAGTGCTAAATTGGGGGGGGTGTATCTATATATGCTATTTTAAAAAAATGTATTTGTGCACAGAGGTACTAGAACAAACGTATTTTGGTTACTTAGCCTACTTGACTGAAGGCTCAATTGAAACACAGATCTCAGCCTGCACTTATAAACATCTGTCTTCTGTGGTTGTTGACACATCCAGAAAGTTGGCAAATCCCCATTCCTCACAACTTCCCCTTGCTTTCGAAACAATTGCCCCTCCCTCTCCTTCTCCCAAAATTATTAGGACTGACTGGGTGGTTGTGGAGAACCCAGACATTCCCTAGTAGCAACTGTGATTATACGACTCTGTTCTGTCTCTTATTGAGACGTGCTGCAAGGAGGACTGTCTTCACTCTCACAGCTCTGAAAGGAGCCTGGCACATTTTTGTCCACCCTCAATCCTAGAAAACCTTTATGGTTTAGGCAGGCTGTAGCTTGTTCTAGATGCCTTCTTGGAGCTGCCTGCTGTGGAGGTGGGTGCCTTAGTTCCTTTGGAGAGCTGAATGAAGATGGAACCAAGCAGCACAAGTCAGATGGGAGAGAGCTCAGGCCCCATATTCCCCATGAAGACTGTCAGAGAAGTAGGGGGAAGGGACTGCTGAGGGAGATGACAAATGGAGAAGAATGGAAAGGATGTTCAAGTTCTTCAAACAGAAGCCATCAAGTGAACCAAATCATGTAGGAAGCAATGGACTGTACTATTAACCTGTTTTCTATTATATCAGAATTGTGTATGGTATGTAAAAATTATTGTTCATCATTTAAAAAAGTCATTTTTAAGGTACCCAAACATATCTGGACACCTATTCAGGGACACTTCTGTGGTAAATGTCAATGAAATTATTCATGTGCTTGAAGTTAAATATGTTAATACATGTTTGATCCTGGCCTAAGCTTTTTAAACTGAAAGGAAATGGAAGATAGATAGGTTTATCACTCTTCATGGGTAATTATTTTTCTAACAAAATATTGTGGGTTAGTCCTGATACAAGAGCACTCTCTTCCCTGATCAATAAATAAACTTTTCGATTTTTTCTTAACATATTTGGCACAGCCATAGAACTGTTTATTTTCCAATAAATTGCTTGTGCTGCACGTAATGATTAGTGTGTTACGGTACTTAGTAAACTACTCTTTATTTACTCTTTATTCTGGCAAAAAGTAATTTCTAAATAGCTATTGCTTGTACATATATAGTAAAGAAAAAAAAATACTACCATATAATCTATGGAAATAATAAACAAAACAGTTTGCATGTTAATGGGGGGAGGGGATAATTAAAAACTTGCATAGCTTCAAAATGAAAAGCTCTTTAAAAATCCTTACAGGGAAATGACAGGTATTTGGGAACCTAGTGTTTTTTTGTGTATTACTAATTGTTCCCTGCAGTTTCATCCCCAAATTCTCTTGCTACCATTTAACTTTGCTTCAAAATTGCTGCCTGTAGTGACATCTACTGGCAGTAGCTGGCACTACTTTAGAGTGTTCTACAATAAGAGCCTGGGAATTTTTGGTGTTCTATACTTGGCTCAGTTACACAAGATCATTCTGATAACCTCCATTTCTTGTCCTTCCCCCCAATCCATTTTTCAAGTGAACTGTCCAATCATTTGTCATACAGAGATTTGGAAACTAGTTTTAAAACATTGTCACATTTGCATTGGAAGCATTAGGAACTCAACTTCAGTCTTTGGCAAGTTGGTGACAGCTGGTTGACTCATCACCCAGAGGAACACATCTGTTCTTCTTCTCATGGAATATTTTTAGCCATGAAGTATTCTGTATGCTAACCAACTGCTGCTTGGTGTCAATTGTGTATCAAATTCTAACTCTATACATTTTCCATGTGGGCTTTCTTTTTGAAAGAAAAATTGCACTGATAATTAAAAATGTGTGTACAGTATATACAGGAAACTGTCTATTTAAAACATCACAAAAATGGGTGAATAGTATATACAGAAAACTGTCTAATTAAATTTTACCAGTTTCTCTGACACTAAAAATTTAATCTTTTCCTTGAGCTAAGTGTTTCAATATTTACAAAAATAACCTTATGTTACACTAGTGTAAGTGGCCAATTCTAAAATTATTTATTTCATATGTTCATTTTTACATATTGACATACATTTAAAATACATGTACAGAAAATTAACTGCCATTTAAAATATATGGGAAGATATTTTTATTTTTGGTATTGGATATTTTATGTAATAGTTTAGTTTCTCTACATATTTTTAAATCAAATTCAGTATCAAAGTTTCAGTAGTTAAAAACAAACTTCCACAAAGTAAACAGCTTAATGTGATCATCCTCAAGAAGACTAAATATAATAATCCCTTACAGTATTATTCTAAAAGTGGACATTTAATGAATCATTGTTGGAGACATTCTATAAAGCATGTGACAGACATAAATGACATGGGGAAAAGAATATTTGATTTGACCTCAGAATGTAATTACATAGCCCCCAGGACTTGATTACATAGTCTATATTACAAGGGTTACCCAGTTTTTTCTCAGTATAAGTTACTGTAGACACTGCACTCTGAACAGAAGAAAGGACAGGGAAGAGTCACTCACATGAGACGCTGAAGTTTACTGCAATAAAGACTGAAACAGTCTTTTACCATCACCTCTTCTGCTGCCTCCTTAGGTTCCCTGGGCAGTTCTGTATAGAGCTGTTCCCAGACTTGATTTGCCATGTCTGGGATCCGCTAACTGTTCAAAAGTTTACCCCCAAAAGGGGTCCAGTCAAATTGAAGGATCCAATTGTCCACTCATACCCTCACTCCCAGTCTTTTTCCCCCCCCGCCCCTGACCAATCTCATACTTCAGAGGGTGGCACTGGACAGTCACAATGAACAGCTCCTTTCAGTGGTCCAGTGTGGAGAAATATCTCCCATTTCAACTGCCCCTTAACAAAATATTCAATTTAACATTGTTTCTAACACAGTATTATCACGCCTAGGCATTCAAAGACAGGAGGCAGACCTCAAAAGTCATGAGATGATTTAAAAATATGTTTGTCTATTTTTGTTTGCCTTTTGGTTTCCAAGCCACTTGGGTGACTTTTTCAAGCTTTTTTCTGCAACCACGAGGATAAGAAACTAATTTTTAATGAAAACTGAGATTCTTACCTCTCACTTGCTGCCAGCAGATGTGGCTTTAAGAAAAAGCCAACCGTTACCAGACTCCCAATGAAATCATGAGTGTCATTAAGTGATATGAAAGTCATTTGTCAGAAGGTAGCTGGGCTTCTAAAGGGATCAGGCCCAGCCTACCTTTGACAAGCTCCACAATGGGGAATGATGCAGCTCAGGCGGAAGTAGTTAACTCCTGAGTAACTGAGGTAGTTAGGCAGGCAAATACCCAGGCACAATGAAAGGTTGAGGAGCTCAATTAGAAGGAGTATTCCAGAGAAGAAAGGAAATTGCCAGAGAGGCTGAAGGACTGCAGAGAGACTGAGGATCTGTCCAGCAGACCAGTGAAAGAGGCTGTCAGAAAAAAACAACATTTCAAAGAGGGAGAAACACGGCAGAAGGGGGGTGGGGGCCAGACTACAGAGACAGGAAATAGCTCAAGTAACAGCATAGGACTGAGAAGGACTGATCTGGCTGTCTTAAACAAGGGCCTTGAGCTGGAACCCAGTGGAATGGGGCTGGGTTCTCCCTGTCTGGTGTTTTTACAAAAGGCAGGAGACCTCAGGCTGATTAGCCGCAACTAGAGCTATGCTCAGCTGCAAGTGAGTGCTCAGGATGTGACAGTGCCCCTTCTACATCATTGTACATAAATAAACACCAATACCAGAAATATGAGGTTAGTTTTCCATGGCCCTTCAAAGGCACTCATTAATGGCTGATACTGATGAGAACACAGGTTCCCATGGTTTTAATTTCCAATAATACAAGTCTACCTCTGCTTATGGCATTTTATCTATTAATAGTTTGAGTGCTTATACTATCACATAGTTTGCCAATCCTTACTATTGATTTGTCAGGGTAAAATCTGTAATATAATTTTAGTAGCATTAACAGCTAAAGTAGGAGACATACATGCTTTTAAACAGCAACCACAATAAGATTCTTGCAGCTCTTATATACAGCATATAAGCAGGACTGGAAAATATCTTACTTAAAAGTGATCAGTGGATTTCAGAATCTCTTCCCAATTTTTCCTACTAAAATGGGTCTATATGAAGTAAATACACTGTCCCACATTATATTCTCCTATATGAGTGAAAGATCATAGAATTTTAAAGCTTTTGTAAGATTTTTGCACTGTGGAAGGTGATTGGAAATGCCTGCTACAATTAATGTTTTTACTTCTGCCTCCTCTTTTCACGCACTGTTTATCTTCCAAAACATTTGGCTTTGGAACTGAAATTAATAATGTTTCATCTCCTCCAGAGAATGAAGTCTGTTGTTTTAATTTATGTGGCGTAAAGGGGTCAAAAGAGTTAAAAGTGTGAACATGAATAGAGAGAGCTCATTCTGCTTAGTACCATGGCAAACACATTATTAAAGATATAAAAAAGAAGGAAAACAATTAAAGTGTTTGAAATGTAAGGCATTAAGAAAGGCTTTCATTTTAAAAACATCCCTTTAACAAGAGAGAGTCTTTCAAGGAGAAAAAGCCTTGTCTGGCATAATCTGTTAGATGGTATTAAAGATGGTGATAACTGTTGTTTTAGGGGGTTTAGACATTTATAGGTTTAGACATTTAACCTATGCAGAAATCTGTCCAGTGAAATTGCCTCTAATAACTCTCCAGAATGGCAATGCTCTGCCCTTGTTGTGAGTGGTGTTTACTTTTTTTTTTTTTTACTCCTTTTTCATTGAAAGAGGGGGAGAAGTAAGATCAACAGAACTGTTAACTAAATTCCAATTGACAGACCAAATTTGGTCCTTAGTTACACTTGGGCAACCAGCTTAAGACAATGGAATTGTTCATATGTAAGTGAAGGCACAATTTGGCCTGCGGAGTCATTACTACTAGTGATGATGTGCAAGCAAGGATGAACACAATTTAAATGTGAGTGCCATATATTGTGTCTGACCTGTACCGATCTACATAGTGCAGGAACAAGGAGCCTCTTATCCCTTGTGTCTCTACACAGGGTCTGGGTATAATCTGAAGGTCCCACTAAGGTGACCAGATAGCAAATGTGAAAAACCGGGACACTTTGTGTGTTGGGGGGAGGAGAATAGTGGCCTGTATAAGACAAAAACCCTAACATCAGGATGTCTGGTTATCCTTGGTCGCACTAAATTCAGTGGGCACTGAATCAGACTCTTGTGTTCAGATTTTCCAGTAGGGCGGGAAGGCATAAGAGAAAGTAGGGCTGAGACCCTGTCTTCCTCCTGATCATTAGTAGAGTTGGTCTTCTTTGGAAGAGAGTGCACATTGCTCACTCTGAAACTTAGGCACACCTGCTGTGTTCCTTGAGGCAGGGCAGTTCCATCTCACTCTGAAAATGGAGCTATGCCTTCAAAGTAGAATCAAGCTTTGAGCTTTTAAGGCTAGTAGTTAGAACACCAGTGTTATTTATCCAAATGCTAGAGTCTGTGTAACAAACAAGAGGAATTGGAATTGCTCATTTACGAAAACAAATTTGATCTAGTTGATATTGAAACCTGGTGGGATGATTTGTGTGACTGGAATGTTAAAATCAGTGGTTATAACCTATTTAAGAAAGATAAAATGAGCAAAAGGGAAGGCAGAGTGGCACTGTCAAAATGGTATTACCTGTTTCTGAGTCACTGAAAATCTGGAAGAAAATTATCTTGAATGCTTATGAATCAGTATCCTAACAGATAAAGCGTAAGATGGAGTATTGTTTGATGTCTTCTAGAGAACACCAAATCACACTAGGAAACAGGATGACTGGCTTCTTACACACCTATCTATAATGGGTAGGGGGGGGGGAAGCTGCTTGATTATGGGGGACTTTCTAATGTGCGTACAGAATAAAATTCAGATTATATATTTGTTGCTTTAAAATGGCCAATTTCAAAAAGCTGAAAACAATTATGAGCCAAATCAGTTGAGAGGAAGAATTTAATCTAAAAAATGGGAATGATGATTGAGAATTGTTTAAGAATGCTTTACCAGAAGCTCAAAAGTCACAATCAGGGAAAAAGGCCCTATTGGTTATAAAACTGGTTTAGAGGGGAGGGAAAGGCAGAGATTATCTAACCTATCAAATGGAAGGAAGGAGAAATTGATAGCAATGAATATAAATCAGACCTAGGAAATGTAGAAAATTGATAGGGGAAGCAAAGGGACACAAGGAGAAAACTATGGCCATCAGAGTTAAGAACAATAAGTAGGAAGGATTTTGGTTTTTTTAAGTATATAGGAACAAAAAGAATCCTAACAATGATATTGATCCATTACTAGACAAAAATGGTAGAACTATCAATCATAATGAAGAAATTTCTGTTTTATATTTTAGGGGAAAAAACAGATTATGTGGTCTTATCATATGGTAATACTCTTTCCATTTCACTAGTATCTCAGGAGGATATGAAAAAGCAGCTACTAAAGTCAGACATTTTAAATCAGTGGATCCTTATAAATTGCATCCAATAGTTTAAATGAACTAGCTAACAAGCTCACTGGAATGTTCATTTTCAATGTCTTGGAACGCTGAGGAAGTTTCAGAAGCATGAAAGAAAGTTAATGTTGTGCCAATATTTACAAAGAGTAAACACAATGACTCGGGTAACTTTATGCCTGTCAGTCTGACTCTAAACCCTGGAAAGATAACATGAATGGCTGTTACAGGACTAGATTAATACAAAATTTAAGGAGGGTAGTATATAGATCATGTCAAACTAGCTTGATATCTTTTTCTGATGAGATTGCAAACTTGGTTGATAAGTGTAGATGCAATACACTTAGATTTCTGTAATTTGTTTGACTTGGTACCACACAACAGTTTGATTAAAATACGAGAACAATATAAAATTAACATGGCACATTAAATGGATGAAAAACTGGCTAACTGATAGGTCTCAAATGTAATTGTAAATGGGAAATCCTACCTCAGCAGGTGTGTTTCTAGAGGAATTCCACAGAAATTGGTGGTTCTCCCTATGCTATTTAACTTTTTTATCAATTACCTGGAAGAAAACAAATCATCACTGCTGATGTTTGCAGATGACACAAACTAGGTGGAGTGATTAATATAAAAGAGGACAGCTTACTGGAGAGACTGTTCTGGAATACTGTGTCCAGTTCTGGTGTCCACAATTCAAGGAGAATGTTGATAAATTGGAGAGGGTTCAGAGAAAGCCACACAAATTAATTAGAAAACATACCTTAAAGTAATAAACTCAAGGAGCTCGATCTATTTAGTTTTACAAATAGAAGGTTAAAGGTGGACTGGATTACAGTCTGTAAGTATCTACAAGGGAACAAATATTTAGTAATGGGCTCGTCAATCTAGCAGAGAAAAGTATAACATGATCCAATGGCTGGAAGTTGAAGCTAGACAAATTCAGAGTGGAAATAAAGTGCAAATTTTTAACAGTGAGGATAACTGACTTGGAACAATTTAACAAGGGTTGTGATGGATTCTCTACAATTGGCAATTTTGGCAAGATTGGATTTTTTCCCTAAAATGTTTGTTTTAGGAATTATTTGGGGGAAGTTCTGTGGCTTGTATTATACAGGAGGGTCAGACTAAATTATCACAGTGGTTCTTTCTGGCATTGGAATCTATGACTGTACTTGTACTTACAGATATGAGACAGAAATCACTGAGACATTATAAAGCTTGGAACCTGACAATTCCATTACAGAGACTTTTACAGATACTTTTGATATTAGACCACAATTAAAATTTATTATCATAATCACAGCATGATGCCGTATTTCTTTCTTTACTAATAAAATATTAAATATTTATGGTAACACCCTAAAGCCCCAGTTAGGATTGGGGGCTCATTGTGCTAGGCTCTGTAGAAACAAAGAAAAGTGATTAATCCCTGATTGGAAGGTTTCATGTATTTATGGACCTGAACCAGAAAATTAATTTATGAACTCTTGTGAATTTGGCAGGCATGTGATCAAAGCCATATCTGAATTTAGATCAAAATATACAGTACTTCATTATTTAGTCCAAAATACATAGGGACAAAGTAGAAACTGTTCAGTGGCTTGCAGCTTTTTCGACAAGCCCATTGACTTTCCATGACAACAAAATAGCTGTATTTACAGTAGATTTACAGAAACATAAATTTTACACACATGGATGGCTCTGGAACCAAACGTAAATGAGCGTACACTTGTACATCACCAGACTTCAATAGTTTACCTGAGAAGAGAATCTCTATGAGGCATGACCCAGAGGTGGGGGAATGCTATCCCTTGAGGTGGGAAATCCCTGAATTAATTTCATTCTTTCTTTTTATAGTTTTTACTAGTTTGTATCCAACCAGAGATACTTTAAAAAGCTGACTGAACGACAGCTGGACGTTCCTGAATAATTCTGCTCCCAGCCTTGCTTCTACTGAAGCCAATGATAACGCTCATGTTGACTTTAATGAAGCAGAATTAGATCCTTTGAATGGTAAACGCTTTAACTCAAATACTTTCAGTTAAGCACTGAGACAGAACATCTGCCTGTCTGTCCCATGAATTTTAGAATGACTGAGGTCCCTGTGCATTAATCCTGGCTTCTTGCTATTACAGGGATTGAGAGTTTTTTCTACTTTTTGCTTTGAATCCAGATCCTTACTGTGGGTATGTCTACTGCTCAGGCTGTGGGGCTGTTTCATTTCTGTGTAGACTTCCGGGCTCATGCTGCAGCCTGGGCTTTCTGACTCTCCCACCTTGCAGACTCCAGTCCAAGCCTAGAAGTCTACACAGCAATGAAACAGCCCTGCATCCCAAGCTCCATGAGCCAAAGTTGGCTGGCATGGGCCAACCATGGGCGTCTAGTTACTGTGTAGATATACCACGAGTGACAGTTATTTAAGGAAAGGAATGACTTATTTGTAGAGTCCAGTACAAATTTTAAACTTTTGTAGTTAAAATTTTCATAACAAATCTTCCCCCTTTATACTGTCTTCTTGGGTCGGGGGGGAAGGCTGACCCAGCATCCCACGAAAGTGTTCTGGGAGTGGTCTGCTTGTCCCCTATGGGTTGTCCTGATTGACATTTACAGACTTTCACAGAGCTTCTATTCCTACTTTGCTCTTTTTTCCTTTGTGGAGATCTGTTTCCTTAAATCCACTGTGAGGATACTTCTAGTGGATAGGTGGTGTATTCATTCCCCTATGAGAAATTTTTGGCAGCTGAACTCTGAAATATCACTATACATCCTGCTCTGGCCACCGCTAACACCCCTTTAATGCATTCTTGGTTAGTATTTACTCATCATTACCAAATAAAATCTGTAAGTAATAAACAGACCCATTGTAAGTAATAAACAGACCCATCGTAAAGAACCCCTTTCTAACCCAATTGGTATGTGCAGTTTGACTAGCTGCACCTTGAGATCTATGGCATCCAAATCAGCCAGTAGCCATCTTCCTACCTCCCCCACCAAAGAATGTCATTAATCATATACAAATATGGTCTCTCTGACATTCTGGGACCTGCAATTGGATTGGAAGATATCAAAGGATCTGATTCTATCTCACTATGCCTAACAGAGAAATATGGACGTGCTATAAAGATTTTTAAAATCAGAAGGGACCATTATGATCAACTCGTATGACCTGAAAAACACAGATCAAAGAACTTCACCCACTAATTTCTGCATCACGTCCATAACTACTGTTGAACTATAACAATATATTTTAGAAAGACTTGACATAAAGACTGGAAGTGATGGAGAATCTAGAATTCATATTTGCAGCTATCGTTGGCTGTGACTCAGTACAAGCTGTTACCTGTGAGACAAAAACATAAAACAAAAGAAGGAAAACTAGTTTTTTCTCTGATAGATGGGATCAGGGATAGTGAAGACAAATACTTCCCTGTCCTAAATTCTTATTTAAACACTCATCGTGGGCTAATTAAAATTGACTTTCTTAATATGTCCTTCATAAATCCTGGAGATGTTACCAGTGTTGCTGTATTAGTCAAATCTTTAAAACACTGAACATTATCTTGATATAATATACAGCATTTCTGTCAGGCACCCCACGTGTAATGTGTGGGAAGCACAAGGACAGTCTTAATGTTCAAGACATTATCCTGATAGATGGACTGTGCTCACATTTCAAGTTGCCTCATTCCAAGAACTATGCTAATACCCCCAAAGCATCGTGAAACTGTTTATTATTGATCTATTTTACCACTTCAGTAGAAGAACTAAGGGAAACATTAAACTTTGGCATGATGAACACCACGGCATGATTACAAAACTTTCTACCCTGTCCTGTTGTGGTAATGGGTTCTCATTCACATTGAACACAAATTTGAACTCTATTGAGACAAAAGTTGAGGAAACACATCACTGTAAGAGACTGCAAAGATACCACTATAGCATCTCTTGTTGATTGGCTGTAACATGTAATCTGTGTGCATTACCTTGGTTATGTATTAGCTAGAATTGAGATAATAAAAACTAGCATGGTGAGGTAACAAACAAATGTGTGTGTTCCATAATCTATTTTTGGCAAAAATGTTCCATAGCAAAATTAGCATATGAAGTGTGACACATCTAAATTGTTTTCACAATCAGTTATTTTTTCATAGCATGTCAAATGACTTATTTATTAAATTTCATCCATCTTGAGGAATCATGATGGGGAAAAATGCAGGTACTGGCAACTTCTTATCAATTAATTAATCTGGTTTTCTTTTCCTGAGCTAAGACAAAAGTACAAGTGGTTAAAGACAGATTTTCCTAATGTATAATCCATCACTTATTATCTGTCATTTCATCAGCTATAGTAATTGTAATATCCTCCTCTGCTTCATTTATCATAATATTCTCATTTGTTCAATACCATGTGTCCAGATTCCTTTATGTTGGCTCCTCTTTCACCAATGATATTGTTCTAGCTCTGCACCTACTGTTCTAGATTCTTACCTCTTAAATCCACATTGTCCAAAGATTTATTTTACAAGTCCATAGGTTGGGTTTTTTTGGCTCAGTGACTAGAAATACAGATAGAGGACAAGAAGTCACTAATCCATTCATGTAATAATGGGGAAAGAAAAGAGCGCTTTTTATAGGAGAATTAAAACAGTAGAAGATAGTAATAAGAACTACTAACAAAGGTAAGGAAGAGACTGAATACATGTTCAGAGAGAAGGAAGTAAGAATGTGTTGTCAGAGCTAACTGGAGACCTAATTGTTATCTTTTGTTTATTTTTAACTTTACATCAATCTAAATACCAAATATAAAATGGGAGAGTTACAGTTCTTTTGTGACTAAAGGAAGTAATTTATTAAATTGAATAGAACTTATTATTGGAGGTTTATTCTGCTTCTGTTTTGCATTTTTCTGACTTACATGACTGATGTTGAGACAGTATTTCTGAACTTGTGTTATCTCCTATGTGTTGAAGTAGTGAACCTAATTCCAGGTACTTGACTGTATCAAAGTTGCTGAAGGTTTGTTTAATTTGTTTGCTCAATAGCTACCATGATTTTTGTCACATCGAAAGTAGCAATAAAAAACTTGATTAGACTTTGAACAATAGCAAGATTATATAATGGATATTATTTTGAAATGGCATATGACTCTCACGGGCCATTTGTCACTTTTATTCCCTGGGGGGAAATATCACTGATGCAATATTAAAATGAACAAGTCAAACACTCAAAAGTGAGGAAGTGCAAAGGTGAAGTTGAAACTGAATGTTTACTCTCTCCTCTGTACTTATGCCTTAAAATATGATCTTTCTCTGTATATAATATATATATAATCATAAATTATGTTAGAGAAAACAATGTATAATATGCAAACTGGAATTTTTTATAGGGACTGGTCTAAAGCCCAATGAAGTCAACAGGACTCTTTCCACTTATTTCAATTTGCTTTGGATCAGGCCACTATAACCTAGCATACAATAAAGTACAGTACATTACAGGGTCTGACTCTGATCTCAAATTAGTGTATTGGAATTACTTTATTGACATCAGTTATTCTTGTGGAGTTATTCTTGTGTTACATTGTCATGGTATGAGATCAGCATCAGGTCTTCAGTCTTCAGATTTGGTTGTTTTTTTGGTTTTCTTTGTTTTGTTTTGTTTGTTTTTTGAGTCTCAGTGAGATCTATATTTTAGAACAAATTTGACGAAAATCCACTCAGTAGTTTTAGACTTTAGTTAGACTTTAAGTCTTAAGTTAAACGAACCAGAGTGCATTATAGTCTCCCCGAGTCTGAAACACTCAAGTTCTGAAACACTCAAAGAATGGAGCTGAAGGTGTAATTTCCAGCTCAGGCAAAAGTATGCCAGCTGGCTTTAATTGAACTAGCACGCTAAAAATAGTTGTGTAGCTACAGCAGCATGGGCAGTTAGACAGGCTAGCAACCCTGAATATGTACTTAGGCCTCAGACAGGATCAGGGTAGGTACACTGCTATTTTTAACACAGTAGCTCGATGAAGAATAGAGCACATGCTCTATTACAAATTATACTTCCAGCTCCAGTGTAGATGTACCCTAAAACTCCAAATTAAAATGTTTTAAGGGGTCATGTTAAGCATTCATAACTTTATAACTACTGACATCTGATGCAACACTCTTGTGAGGAAGTGTCTGGGATCTTTAATG
The DNA here is from genome assembly GCF_965152235.1 of Eretmochelys imbricata. Classification (NCBI taxonomy): domain Eukaryota; kingdom Metazoa; phylum Chordata; order Testudines; family Cheloniidae; genus Eretmochelys; species Eretmochelys imbricata. Next base: position 39,823,655 of record NC_135575.1, on the reverse strand, counting down.
ACCACATGTAGTTAGGAATTATTTTTATAACCCCTTTGGAAGGTGGAATCTGCAGCAGGACACTGCCCCACAGCACTGTGCTGAGGCACTGAAGGAAAGAGGACTGCTTCCCTGAACCACCAGCACCACTGCTTGGAGCACCTTGGAGTTTTAGAGCAATATCACACTACCTCTTACCTGAGGTACATCAAATTGCCATTGTCCTTCACACTGCAGGAAGACAGACAAGGCAACAGGATTGTGGTTTAACTAGGCAGTAACACATCTGGGAAACTCTCCGGCAACAACTTGTCCAGTGCAGTTCATTCCTCCTCTGTAGCCCATGAAGGGGGGTGGGGAGGCTGCCTTCAGTTGTTCTATCCCTTTTGCACCGTCCATCTGGTCCCACAGTCCACCCCTCATATGTGGATTAAAGGGGTGGGGAAGATGGTTTGTCTCTTGCTATCCCAGACACTAGGACCGCCAACCCCATTCCCCACCTTCTTTCGGAGATGTTTCTCCAAATCCATTTCCAGTCCTGGTTTAGCAGTGAACAAGACTCCTAAATGAATGAACACCTGCACTGGATACCTTCCAAGCTGCAGCAACATGAACTTTACAATTTAGCCTACCCAGCAGTTCCCTAGGCTGCAGAGAGGAAGGAAAAAGGATAGTATACTACCCAGGCCAGTCTGGCAGTGATGGAAAAATTCCTTCCCATCCTCAAAATGTTGACTAGCATGATGCACACAGCAGGCCCCAAAACTCCAGCCCAAAGGTGGGGAAAGGAGGCTTTTCTTGCCTGTGCAGAATGATGCCCTAGATAGGAGCCCTCCCCTTGTGTATTCAAGAGCCAGTAGGCTTATACATCACCCTTCAGGGCATGTCATGCCAAGGATTCACAAAGGGCAAGTCAAGCCTGAGAAACCTGATTGACTTCTATGATGAGATAATTGGCTCTGTAGATATGGGGAAAGTGGTGGATGTGATATATCTTGACTTTAGCAAAGCTTTTGATACAGTCTCCCACAGTATTTAGTTGGGGTTGGTCCTGCTTTGAGCAGGGGATTGGACTAGATGACTTTCTGAGGTCTCTTCCAACCCTAATATTCTATGATTTTATGATTCTGTCCAGCCAATCAGCCACATAATCCCCCTTCTCAAGCCAACAAAGAAGATGGGTGTCCACAAAGAGGGGAGGGGGAAGCAATCCTTGAAGGATCCAAGGGTTCTTTTTCCCCTTCTGCTGGTCCAGGCACACCCCCACCTCCTCAAACCTCTGGGGAAGGGGACTACTTCAGCAAGACTTCTTCAGAAAGTTTCATGTATGTCATAAATATAAAGGGAAGGGTAAACCCCTTTGGAATCCCTCCTGGCCAGGGGAAAGCTCCTCTCACCTGTAAAGGGTTAAGAAGCTAAAGGTAACCTCGCTGGCACCTGACCAAAATGACCAATGAGGAGACAAGATACTTTCAAAAGCTGGAAGGAGGGAGAGAAACAAAGGGTCTGTGTCAGTCTGTATGCTGGTCTTTGCCAGGGATAGACCAGGAATGGAGTCTTAGAACTTTTAGTAAGTAATCTAGCTAGGTATGTGTTAGATTATGATTTCTTTAAATGGCTGAGAAAAGAATTGTGCTGAATAGAATAACTATTTCTGTCTGTGTATCTTTTTTGTAACTTAAGGTTTTGCCTAGAGGGGTTCTCTATGTTTTTTAATCTAATTACCCTGTAAGATATCTACCATCCTGATTTTACAGGGGGGATTTCTTTATTTCTATTTACTTCTATTTTTATTAAAAGTCTTCTTGTAAGAAACTGAATGCTTTTTCATTGTTCTCAGAACCAAGGGTTTGGGTCTGTGGTCACCTATGCAAATTGGTGAGGCTTTTTATCCAACATTTCCCAGGAAAGGGGGGGTGCAAGTGTTGGGAGGATTGTTCATTGTTCTTAAGATCCAAGGGTCTGGGTCTGTAGTCACCTAGGCAAATTGGTGAGGCTTTTTACCAAACCTTGTCCAGGAAGTGGGGTGCAAGGTTTTGGGAAGTAATTTGGGGGGAAGGACGCGTCCAAACAGCTCTTCCCCAGTAACCAGTATTAGTTTGGTGGTGGTAGCGGCCAGTCCAAGGACAACGGGGGGAATATTTTGTACCTTGGGGAAGTTTTTGACCTAAGCTGGTAAAGATAAGCTTAGGAGGTTTTTCATGCAGGTCCCCACATCTGTACCCTAGAGTTCAGAGTGGGGGAGGAACCTTGACAATGTAGTTCTATTAATATCTGATGAAATGATCCAAAATCATGTTTTCTCCAGTATCAGGACAAGGAAAGAAATGGCCTCCTCTGCCACATTTTTCAATATAATGTATGACAGTTTTTCAGGTGCAAACCCACCTTCCTGCTATTCAAACCCAGCTCTTTACCAGACCCAAGGAAGGGCTCTGTGTAAGCTCGAAAACTTGTCTCTTTCATCAACAGAAGTTCATCCAATAAAAGCTATTACCTTACCCATCTTGTCTCTCCTGGCTCATATCAGTCTGATATTGCTATCCTTTGGTTAATGTCAGCCTGATAGAATGTAATAAGAATGGTACAGCAGTTAATGAACCTCCTTTATATGACTGTAGAGTTAATGGAGGAGATTCAGATAATTTTCAATTTAGACTTTCAAATTACAAAATACCTTGACAGATAACATAAAACTGATTTTGTATTTCACTTTAGGAGGTTCAAAATACGACAAAGATGCATTTAGCAAAAAGTATTTATATTCCTTTTTCATAATGAAAGATTCACAGTAAGCTTTTATATTTAGTGTTAATCCTTATTTTGTGTTTAAATTATGTATGAAAATATTACTAGGAAGCATTTAGGATTTTAAAGAAACTTGAATATCAAAGTAAACACACAGATTCAAATTGTGTTTTCTGTTACACCAACTAAAAGAATTTGTCACCTTCTGCGTATGAGAAATTATTTCCTCTATCTACTGCAGCAATGAATCCATGTTAATGGCAGTAGATTATGAGGGGGGAAATGGCCTTGTCAGACACAGATGTCAAATTTGCTGATCTAGTCAGGTTTATTTATTTATTGGAAAAAAGCATAATCTTAGTACTTGATCCTCAAATAATTGACCCTTGTGCACATATACTTTTTATCCCCTGGATTTCTACACAGCAAGAATGGAGCATTGTCTACATCGGAAGTAACACTTGAAATATTCCTTAGTTTGTATGCCAAGATCTAGTATGCAGTGTTGTAGCTGTGTTGGTCCCAGGAGATTCGACAGGCAAGGCGGGTGAGGTAATATCGTTTTTGGACCAACTTCTGTTGGTGAAAGAGAGACAAGCTTTTGAGCTCTTCCTCAGTTCTGGGAAAATGTACTCATGGCTAAATGCAAGGTGAAACAGATTGTTTTGCATAAGTAGCTAACACACATTTCAAGGAACCATTCGAGGTGAAGTGGCTAGTTAACCCTTCTCCAGTCATATGGGGGAAGAAGAGAAAAACAAAAGCTGTGTGGGGCAGGGGTGATTTAGTGGGTTATAGATTGTTGTAGTAAGACATAAATTCTGTCTCTCTATAAAGTCCATGAATTTTAGTGTCTAGCAAATATGCATTTAAACTCTAAGTCTTATCTTTTGAACGTACTGTGCAGATTTCCTTTGCAGATGAGGACTGATAGGTCAGATACAGAAAGATCGCTTTGTGGAAGGTATTCACACACAGGTGATAGAGTGTTTTTGTCATTTAACATTTTTCTATGTGAGTTCATTTTAGCACATATAGACTGTCTTGTTTCACCCACATAGTTGTTGTTGGGTTATTTAGTGCACTGAATGAAGTACGCAATGTGTTGTGACTGGCATGGGTAGAACCGTTGGATCTTGAAAGGTGTGTTGTGGGGGATGTTGATCATCGTAGCAGTCGGGATATGTCCACAGGTTTTGAATCAGTTTTGTTCTGGCAGGGTCTAGTGCTGCTTTGAGTTGGTGTGTCCTGGTCTGTGGGAGCTTGCTTCTGATAATGATCTTGACGAGATTGGGCGGGGGAGGGGGTGGGGGGATGGGGTTGTTTGAAGGCCAGAAGTGGTGATTCAGGAAAGATTTCTTTCATCATGTGATCCCCATCAAATATGGGTTGTAATTATTTAATGACACATATGTTCCAGTGTGGGGTGATGGATAGCAACTAGAAGGATGATATCCAAGGGGGTTTATTTCAATATTGAAGCAGATTCTTTCTGGGTATTTCAGTGGCCTGTTACATGAGGCAATCTACTCTTCTGGTAGAGTGTCCTTGTTTGGTGATACATGGTGGGTGAGGTAATATTTATTGGACCAACTTCTGTTTTGCCTTGTATTTAGTTGTGAATACACTTTCTCAGATCTGAAGAAAAGCTCTGTGTAAGATGGAAAGCTTGTCTCTCTTAACAACAGAGGTCCAGTAAAATATATTACCTCACCCACAATGTCTGGCTAATATCCCGAGACCAACACCATTACAACAACACTGCACAGAAGATCTTGGCATATGGACTACAGCTGTATTTCAAGTGTTACTTTTGATGTAGCCAATGCTCCATTTCTGCTGCATAGAAAATCCATGGGATAAAAAGTATGTGTACAAAAGTCAATTATTTGAGGATGAAGAACTAAGATTATGCTTTTTTCAATAAATAAATAAAAATACACCTGATTAGAACAGCAAATTTGACCTCTGGGTCTCACAAGGCCATTTTTTTTCTCATAATCTACTGCCATTAACATTGATTTATTTCTGCAGTAGATAAAGGAAATAAATTCTCATACACAGTAGGTGACAAATTCTTTTAGTTGGGTGTAACAGAATAGAATTTGAAGGTATGTGCTCACTTTGATATTCAAGTTTCTTTAAAATTGTAAGAGCTTGTTAGTAATATTTGCTTGCATAAATTTTTACAAAATAGGGACTAACACTAAAAATAAAAGCTGACTTTGTGAATCTTTCATTATAAAATGTAAATACTTTTTGCTAAATGCATCTTTGTCATATTTGGAACCTACTAATGCAAAACACAAATTGGTTCTATGTTATCTGTCAAGGTATCTTGTAATTTGAAAGTCTGATTTGATAATTATCTGAATCTCCTCTATTAACTCTACTGTCATAGAAAGGAGGTTCATTAACTGCTGTACCATTGCTATTACATTCTATCAGGCTGACATTAACCAAAGAATAGCAATATCAGACTGACATCAGCCATGAGAGACAAGATGGATAAGGTAATAACTTTTATTGGACAAATTTCTGATGGTGAAAGAGACAAACTTTCTAGCTTACACAGAGATCTTCTTCAGGTCTGCGAAACATCCTTAAAGTATCACAGCTAAATACAAGGTGGAACAGGAACAAGAGAAGAAGTTACCTCACCCACCTTATCTCTCTAATATCCTTGGACCAACACATCTACAACAACACTACATATAACAGCCACGAGAGAATTTGTACTTTAAAATCAATCCCTATACATTTGAGTCAGCCCAACAGACTGAAAGCTTTAATGGCAAGAACTTCTCCTGTGCTCCTAACTTCTCACTGGCAATAAAGAAATATAACTATTTGAAATATTTGATTGATATTTCAATCATTTAAATTGGCATTTATCTACTTGGCCACTTAAATCAAGCAGTATGAAGCCCTAGTGTTAGTAACTATATACAAATTTTCCTTTTTCCTGCTGAAATATTGTTGGATCCCAGGTTGCTTTAAGATGATCAGTTAGCTTCTGTTATGTGGTGGGCAGTGAAATCACAACCTTTCCTCCAGGTTTGGAAGTTGCCAGTTAGCCATTTCTCTGTCACCTCCAGATTGGACTCCTGCAATATGCTCTATCTGGAGCTACATGTGTGACCATTTTGAACATTCAGCTACTGCAGCATTTGCTGTCATTTATTTAGTAGTATTCACATCAGGGACTTTATTAAATCAATGCTCTGTAGCCCACCATGCCTCCCAGTTCATTTCCATGTATGAATCATGTTTTTCAGCTATAAAACTCTCTTTATGGTTTAGGTCCTGGCTATGTTAGAGACTGTCTCTTTCCTCATGTTCTTTATAGAGTTGAAATCAACTGAAATGGTTGAGTTAACACTTCCACCTTCAGACCGACAAATCTTAGGGATGATGGCAGGGAATTCTCGATGAAGACCCCTGGACTCCAGACTTCTCTCTCTCTCTCTCTCCATTTATTTCACTCTAGTTAGTAGGTGTACATGGATTTTGAGTGTCTATGCTGTACTTAACCTGTTATCCAAACTTGGAGGGACTTCAAATTCAGAAAGAAAGCCGTAATAACAAATTGTGAAAAGAAGACCTGTTGATTGCGCACTAAGGTCATAACTAGGCAGAACAATAATGTGCAGTTTTTTTAAAAAAAATAAGAATTGGAATATTGTTGCATACTGAAAGCAATGAGCATTTATAAACTGCTGCAGTTAATCAGGTGCTACTGGTAACGTCATAATTTTTCTAGCCAAAACATGTTTTAACTGCTAGAGTTTTAAGTCTATAAAATGAAGACTGATATAGCTGTATTTCTGAATGGCAAAGGCAAAAAATTATACTTTCTACAACTACTTATGATTTTTCATTACACAAATGTGCCTTGAAGAGTCACATTACTGCAGGGTTATTACGCCCAATAACTATTGACCCTTAGGTCACAAATTAAAATCAACCAGATCTACAACTCTATTTAAATTATAATACACCTCTCATTTCATGGAGGAATCTCATAATGAGGATCATAATTGCAAATTGCCCACCACGGACACTAACAGTAGTTGGATTTATTTTAAATTAAAAAGTAGCATTTCTTAGACCCCATCAGCATAATATAAGGGTGATTAAAACACATTTGGGGGGTTATATATTGAGTTTCTCCTCAACTTTCCTATTACAGAGAAATGAGTTTTACATATTGAAATTAATATCCTTGTGCCTTACAAGATGACACATTGGAAACATTTCTACTGCATATTTTTACATTTCTGCTGTGCATATATATGTAGTTACACTTTTTCTTTCCTCCTTAGATCTTTAGTGGATATTTACAAGATTGCAATTAGAAATGGATTCCCTAAAAATTGCATTTTGGCAAAAAGTGGGGAGGACAGAAAAGAAACTTACAGGGTTAGGAAAGGTTTTAGAGTAACAGCCGTGTTAGTCTGTATCCGCAAAAAGAAAAGGAGTACTTGTGGCACCTTAGAGACTAACAAATTTATTTGAGCATAAGCTTTCTTGAGCTACAGCTCACTTCATCGGATGCATTCAGTGGAAAATATAGTGGGGAGATTTATATACACAGAGAACATGAAACAATGGGTGTTACCATACACAGTGTAACAAGAGTGATCAGGTAAGGTGAGCTATTATCAGCAGGAGAGTGGGGGTGGGGGGGGGAACCTTTTGTAGTGATAATCAAGTTGGGCCATTTCCTGCAGTTGACAACAACTTGTGAGGAATAGTGGGCGGCGGGGGGGGGGGGGGGGGAGAGATAAACATGGGGAAATAGTTTTACTTCGTGTAATGACACATCCACTACCAGTCTTTATTCAAGCCTAAGAGAATTGTATCCAGTTTGCAAATTAATTCCAATTCAGCAGTATCTCGTTGGAGTCTGTTTTTGAAGTTTTTTTGTTGAAGAATTCCCACTTTTAGGTCTGTAATCGAGTGACCAAAGAGACTGAAGTGTTCTCCGACTGGTATTTGAATGTTATAATTCTTGACGTCTGATTTGTGTCCATTGATTCTTTTACGTAGAGACTGTCCAGTTTGGCCAATGTACATGGCAGAGGGGCATTGGTGGCACATGATGGTGTATATCACATTGGTAGATGTGCAGGTGAACGATCCTCTGATAGTGTGGCTGATTTGATTAGGCCCTATGATGATGTCCCCTGAATACATATGTGGACACAGTTGGCAACGGGCTTTGTTGCAAGGATAGGTTCCTGGGTTAGTGTTTTTGTTGTGTGGTGTGTGGCTGCTGGTGAGTATTTACTTCAGGTTGGGGGGCTGTCTGTAAGCAAGGACTGGCCTGTCTCCCAAGATCTGTAAGAGTGATGGGTCGTCCTTCAGGATAGGTTGTCAATCCCTGATGATGTATTGGAGAGGTTTTAGCTGGGGGCTGAAGGTGATGACTAGTGGTGTTCTGTTATTGTCTTTGTTGGGCCTGTCCTGTAGTAGGTGACTTCTGGGTACTCTTCTGGCTCTGTCAATCTGTTTCTTCATAGATTCATAGATACTAAGGTCAAAAGGGATAATTATGATCATCTCGTCTGACCTCCTGCACAATGCAGGCCACAGATTTTCACCCACCCACTCCTGTGAAAAACCTCTCACCTATGTCTGAGCTATTGAAGTCCTCAAATCGTGGTTTAAAGACTTCAAGGAGCAGAGAATCCTCCAGCAAGTGACCCGGGCCCCATGCTACAGAGGAAGGCGAAAAACCTCCAGGGCCTCTTCAAATCTGCCCTGGAGGAAAATTCCTTCCCGACCCCAAATATGGCGATCAGCTAAACCCTGAGCATATGGACAAGATTCACCAGCCAGATACTACAGAAAATTCTTTCCTGGGTAACTCAGCTCCCACCCCATCTAATATTCCATCACAGGCCATTGGGCCTATTTACCATGAATATTTAATTACCAAAACCATGTTATCCCATCATACCATCTCCTCCATAAACTTATCGAGTTTAATCTTAAAGCCAGATAGATCTTTTGCCCCCACTGCTTCCCTTGGAAGGCTATTCCAAAACTTCACTCCTCTAATGGTTAGAAACCTTCGTCTAATTTCAAGTCTAAACTTCCCAATGACCAGTTTATATCCATTTGTTCTTGTGTCCACATTGGTACTGAGCTTAAATAATTCCTCTCCCTCTCCAGTATTTATCCCTCTGATATATTTATAGAGAGCAATCATATCTCCCCTCAACCTTCTTTTAGTTAGGCTAAACAAGCCAAGCTCCTTGAGTCTCCTTTCATAAGACAAGTTTTCCATTCCCCCTTCCATCATCTTCTCTGTACCTGTTCCAGTTTGAATTCATCCTTCTTTAACATGGGAGACCAGAACTACACACAGTATTCCAGGTGAGGTCTCACCAGTGCCTTGTATAATGGTACTAAAACCTCCTTATCTCTACTGGAAATACCTCGCCCGATGCATCCCAAGACCGCATTAGCTTTTTTCACAGCCATATCACATTGGTGGCTCATAGTCATCCTATGATCAACCAATACTCCAAGGTCCTTCTCCTCCTCCGTTACTTCTAATTGATGTGTCCCCAGCTTATAGCTAAAATTCTTGTTATTATTCCCTAAATGCATGACCTTACACTTCTCACTATTAAATTTCATCCTATTACTATTACTCCAGTTTACAAGGTCATCCAAATCTTCCTGTATGATAACCCGGTCTCTCTCTAAATTGGCAATACCTCCCAGCTTTGTATCATCCGCAAACTTTATTAGCACACTCCCACTTTTTGTGCCGAGATCAGTAATAAAAAGATTAAATAAGATTGGTCCCAAAACCGATCCTTGAGGAACTCCACTGGTAACCTCCCTCCAGTCTGACAGTTCACCTTTCAGTAGGACCCGTTGTACTCTCTCCTTTAACCAATTCCTTGTTCACTTTTCAATTTTCATATTGATCCCCAATTTAACTAATAATTCCCCATGTGGCACGGTATCAAACGCCTTACTGAAATCTAGGTAAATTAGATCCACTGCATTTCCTTTGTCTAAAAAATCTGTTACTTTCTCAAAGAAGGAGATCAGGTTGGTTTGGCACGATCTACCTTTTGTAAAACCATGTTGTATTTTGTCCCATTTACCATTGACCTCAATGTCCTTCTCCTTCAAAATTTTTTCCAAGACCTTGCATACTACAGATGTCAAACTAACAGGCCTATAGTTATCCAGATCACTTTTTTCCCTTTCTTAAAAATAGGAACTATGTTAGCAATTCTTCAGTCATATGGTACAACCCCTGAGTTTACAGATTCATTAAAAATTCTTGCTAATGGACTTGCAATTTCATGTGCCAATTCCTTTAATATTCTTGGATGAAGATTATCTGGGCCCCCCGATTTAATCCCATTAAGCTGTTTGAGTTTCGCTTCTTCCTCAGACATGGTAATATCTACCTCCATATCCTCATTCCCATTTGTCATGCTATCATTATCCCTAAGATCCTCTTTAGCCTTATTAAAGACTGAGGCAAAGTATTTGTTTAGATATTGGGCCATGCCTAGATTATCCTTGACCTCCATTCTATCCTCAGTGTTTCGCGGTCCCACTTCTTTTTTTGTTTTCTTCTTATTTATATGGCTATAGAACCTTTTACTATTGGTTTTAATTCCCTTTGCAAGGTCCAACTCTGCTTGACTTTTAGCCTGTCTCACTTTATCCCTACATGTTCTGACCTCAATAAGGTAGCTTTCCTTGCTGATCCCTCCCTTCTTCCATTTCCTGTATGCTTTCTGCTTTTTCTTAATCACCTCTCTCAGATGCTTGCTCATCCAGCTTGGTCTACAACTCCTGCCTATGAATTTTTTTCCCTTCCTTGGGATGCAGGCTTCCGATAGCTTCTGCAGCTTTCATTTAAAATAATCTCAGGGGAGGCTCTAATAGTTTTCTTCCCCAATATAATTTTTGCCCAGACGGACTCTGTCTTATCCATTCCATTGCTTCTTATTTCTTTACATTCTACCTCATCATTGATATACAATGCTACTCCATCACCTTTACCTTTATTTCAGTCTTTCCTAAACAGCACATACCCTTCAATACCTGTAGTCCAGTCATGACTACTATTCCACCATGTTTCTGTTATCCCTATAATATCTGCTTTCAGTTCCTGCACCAGTAGCTCTAGTTCCTCCATTTTGTTACCTAGGCTCCTCGCATTGGTGTACAAACATCTTAATTTTTGCTGTTTGGCCTCACTCACATTCTGTACCCTATTTGGTACGGTCATTCTACAGCCAGTATAACCTGTTAGACTGGTATCCACACTGCCCTTCCTCCTTATGTCCATTCTCCTACCCATGGCTGTATCCTTTCTTACTTCGTTTTCTTCCCTCTCAATGCTAAAATCCGGCGTGGAGATTACCTGGACATCTCCCAACCATCTCCCCAAAATTCCTAGTTTAAAGCTCTCTTAATCAGTTGTGCCAGCCTCCATCCTAGAAGTCTATTTCCTTCCCTACTCAGATGAAGTCAGAGAACTGTCCTCTGTCCATGAATGACTCCCAGTGGCCATACATCCCAAAGCCCTCCTTATAGCACCACTGCCTAAGCCATCTGTTGATAGCCATAATCTTGTCACACCTTTGTTGCCCTTTTCTAGGAACAAACAGGCAGAATCCCACTAAAGATTACCTGAGCCTCGATTTCCTTAAGCGTCTTCCCCAGCCTATCATAGTCTCCCTTAATACTTTCCAGCAAGAATCTAGCCGTATCATTTGTTCCCACATGAAGGATAATTAGGGGATTCTTTCCTGCTCCCTTTAGGATCCTTTTCAACCTCAGGTCTACGTCCCGTATTTTAGCACCTGGAAGACAGCATACCCTTCTATTCTCTGGATCAGCTCTGATTACAGGCCTGTCTATTCTTCTCAGTAAAGAGTCCCCGATCACATAGACCTGCCTTTTCCTGGTGACGGTGCTATTCTCCAGTCTATCCCCCGTTCTCTCTGGCTGCAAGTTCTTTCCATTCCTATTCTCCCTTGTAATCCTCTTCAACCCATTCTGTATCCTCCTGGGGCTCATATTTGGTGTAGTCTCCATTAACTCTTTCCCTTTTCCTATAGGACTAGCAGCTCCTCTCTTCTTCCTTGCCCTTCCACCTTCAGTGATTACCTGCTGAGCCCCTTCTTCATTTTCCAACTCTGCAAACCTGTGCTTGAGCTCTATTTCTCTTTCACTAGCCCGTCTTTTCCTCTGCCTGATTCTTTTAGTCACATGCTTCCACTGACCACTTTCCTCACCCAGTCTCCCCTCAGAATTCCCCAGTCCTGCTTCCATCTGCAAGTCTGAGCTTTTCCCTTCAGATACCTCATGTCTTTGCTCCATAATCTTCAAACCCCTTCCTAAACTCAACCAGACTTTCCACCTGCATCTCCAAACCTCAGATCTTTTCCTCCATCAGCTCTATCAGGTGGCATTTCATACAGACAAAACTCTTACCAGGTACCCCCTCCAGGATCATGTACATACCGCAGCTTCCACATCCAGTCATCTTCATTGTGTCTTCCATGACATGAGTCACTCTCACTGCTGCCTCTGTATCTGTCATAGCCTTCCCACCTAAATCCTGTTAATCTGGGAAACACAAACCACACCAAAACACCACCACCCACAGCAAAACCAAATCCCAAACAAGTACCACAATACAAACTCCCCACTGAAACTCCCCTGTTTACAGCTCTGTTTGCTGGCTCCTGTGCCGCTGCAGCTGTCTGTGCTGCTGATTTGAAGGTATACATTGTCCCTGAATGTGAAATATTGATGGGGGAGGACAAAGTCACAAAGTTCAGCCACCAGGTTTGCCGTGACATTATCGGGGATACTGTTCCTGACGGCCTGTATTCCATCTTTGTGTAGAATGTTGGTGTAGAGGGCTTCTACATCCATAGTGGCCAGGATGGTGTTATCAGGAAGATCACCGATGGATTGAAGTTTCCTCAGGAAGTCAGTGGTGTCTCGAAGATAGCTGGGAGTGCTGGTAGTGTAGGGCCTGAGGAGGGAGTCTACATAGCCAGATTTCAGAGTAGCAGCTGTGTTACTCTGTATTCACAAAAAGAAAAGGAGTACTTGTCGTCTGTAAGGTGCCACAAGTACTCCTTTTCTTTTTACATAGCCAGACAATTCTGCTGTCAGGGTGCCAATGCCTGAGATGATGGGGTGTCCAGGATTTCCAGGTTCATGGATCTTGGGTAGCGGATAGAACACCCCTGGTCGGGGTTTTAGGGGTGTGTCTGTGCGGAAATGGCCCACCTTGATTATCACTACAAAAGGTCCCCCCCTTCCCCTCTCCTGCTGGTAATAGCTCACCTTGCCTGATCACTCTTGTTACAGTGTGTATGGTAACACCCATTGTTTCATGTTCTCTGTGTATTTAAATCTCCCAGGCATTTTGTGGGTCTGAAGAGCACAGTGGATTTCAGTGACTAATTCTAGAGGATTTTGCATGAAAAAACAGCTCACTCTTTATATAGTGGTTTTTTGAGGTTATATTTCTTGACCTCACAAAGCCTGTTTTATTGTGCATGTCAAAACAATTTGATTCTTCTCATCCTTCATCTAGTAGGTAATTAGATAAAGATTCTCAAGGATGTGTTTTGAGAAGCTCAGAAAGCTTTGTGATAACCACAGTAAGTGCTGATTGAGGTATTTTTTTTTCTTTCACTTCCAGTAGTCTGAAGCCATCACACTAAACTGACTACAAACTTGAATTTGTTTATCTTTGAAGACATACAGAAACATTGGAAATGAAGCTTTTGTTTTGATGAAATACGCTGCATTAGTCTGCTTCTATGTACATATTATACTTGTGATCTCCCACATATATTCTTGCACTTCTCAAACACTACAAAACTGTGCAGCCAATAATGCAGGTCAAAACAAGGTAGAGTATACTTCACTGGCAGAAACTGTCATCATAAACCATATAAATAGTGTTAACATTGACTATGTGGTACTGAAAAATAAAAGAATGTTAAGGCTTGCTTTCTTCCTCATTACTAGTGCCTAAGGGTTGTTTTTCAGTAGTTTTCAGTAGCAACATATCCAATAGAAGTCGAAATAGAGTCTTTCTTTCTCATTTTGCATCATTTGTATAATACAATGTAGCCAACATTTTGGAAAAGTCACTGTCAGCTGTGAATGCTCGACACCAATGCCAATCAGGCAAGCTCTGCGCAGTTTACACTATGACCAAGGGTAATTCCAGTTTGGCTAATATAAATTTGATTTGATTTTTTTTAACAAGACAAATCTGTTTGTTTGTTTTAAAGTCATTTCTTTATACCACTCAAGTGTTTTAGGATAAAAATTGTAAAGAGATCTGATAAAGTAGCTGATTGACTATCAGATAGTAATTTGAGAGTCTTCATATATGAAAATGAACTTTATAAATTGAGAACTTTACAATGAAAGGTTCTATGTAATGTAGTAATTCATATGGACTGTTTTCTAAAAGAATGCCACTCCAAGCTCAAGTTTCATCCTGCTCCACGAACACACAGTTTGGATTTTTAGTATTAGATTACAAAATAGTAATCTGTTTAGAGCACATCACCTCTGCTCAGCTTTACTTGTTCTGGAATAGCTATCATCAGTCATAACACCTGGACCATTTTATTCAATATTCAGAGTACCCTGGGCAAAATTCAAGTCTTGTGCCTGCCTATATCAGGACTAAATTTAGCCTTTTATGGCTATTTGCTGGCTTCTCACTACAGTAGTACAAATAAAGATTGTTAGAGGAGATGTAAAAATAAAGGACCATATCCTGATCTTGTTTACACCAGAGTAACCCTACTGAAGTGCTAGTTCGGTATGCTTCTATTGCCCGTATCATAGTATTTGTGCACTTTGGTGGATTCTACACCAGTGTAACTGAGATCAGAAAAGTTCTGAATTTTTTGTATGCAATTGGAACAGCTCTAGCATTAAACTTAATATTTAAGAAATATTGTACGAATGTGAGACTTGATTTTAACTTTGTATCCTTTGTTTCATATTATGGTGGGTTGTTTTTTCTTTGTGATCTAAATCAATTTTTATTGAATTCAGAGGACAAAAGGAGATCTCTCTTGTAACTCTTAAAACATCTGTGTATTCCTGTAGCTTTTGTGAAAATCATTGGGCAGCCTACTTGGCAAAGTATTTTCCTAGTGTTACAAAGATAGTAAGCTGAAATCCTTTTAAAGGTCTCACTTATTACTTTTGTAATAAACAGAGGTCAAACTAGATGATCATAAGGGCCTCTTCTGATCTTAAAATCTATTAATTAAAAACCTAAGGAACAAGAAACTTTATCTACTAGGTACAGGTCATTAGTGACTAGACATGTATTCTTCCTCAACAGAAACAGAGAAATTTAAAGAAATCATCATTAAAAAATAAATCTAAGGGCTACACAGTGGAAAAAATATAATCCTAATTCATACCAAGATGTGTACATGGAAAATATTATGCAAGTCCGATTATGCGTCTTCAATAAAAAGTAAATCTTCCTACATTTTACATATACATTCCTACATTACAATAAACTGGACACCCACTGAAATATTCCTATGTGGTCTGGGTGATTACATCAGGTCTAGGCAAAAAGACATTGAGAAAAAAGGTCCACGGCATGGGATTATAAGGGTTATAGTTCCTTCCCTCCATCAGGTTAAATTCAACCAGTGTGGTAACTGTTAGTAATTCTTTTGACTGAGTGGAAAAATGTCCATCATAAAATATAGAGAGGGATAAGGAGAGGAGAATAGCTCCTTCATATCACTGGAAGGTCTCATTTTCATTGCACATATCTATCCCTTTTGTAAGACAAAAGTAGAACTATGACCATCTACAACTATCCTTACATAGCTAATCAGGCAAAAAGGAACAATGCCACGCTTGTTTTGTTTATGGCACAGTGTAAGATTATCCTTCTAATTGTCATCCGAGGAACGTAACAAAGAAAAAGATGCAAAGATTGTGATAAAATAGTGCCCAGAAGTTAATGTAGAAAAAGTTGAGGCCTATAACTTTCTCCACATGATTATGATCAGAACTTTTCAGTGCTCCTACAAATACCCTATCACCCCCAAAGAGAAACCCCTTCAAACTCTGGTACATGAGTACCAACCTCTGGGTATTTAGCATGCAAAGGAGCCAATAACCAATGTCATTTTCATCCAACTCAGAAGGCAGTATTCATGAAAGCGAAAAATAATCTTACAATTTTATTTTGTATTAAATAGAATTAGCACATTATAGTTAATATTGCAACTGAATTTCCATTATAAGTCTGATCTGGCACTCCATCAAAATTTACAAAGGAACAAGAAAATTATATTCAACTTCAACAGTAGAAGTGCTGGAGCTAAAGTAGAATGTGTGTATAAGAATTCCAGTGACTTGGACATGGGTTTCCTGAATTATGACAACTAAAGCTGGCTGGAAAATGTTGAGCATTTTTCATGGGGGGAAAAATGCACAAGGCTATTTCAGGAAAGGCTGAAAGGGGGGGGAAGAATGGAGATAGATCGTGGGGTGTCGGGAGGCGGGGCAACTAGGGCACACCTGTATCATCAGGGCTATTTCAACAGGAGTACCCTAACCTGTGCCGGGATCTCACCCTCTCCTCTCCTCCCCCACCCTTGAATAAGGGAAGACCAAACTGCCTCCTTTATCCCTATGTAGGACTCAATACATTGATGAAGGTGCTTATGCATGCTTATGACTAGATTGTGCCTTAAAGTTACAAGCCTGGGTTTGAGGAAGAAGGTACTGAAAACTATATTACAGCAACAGGTCTGCCACCTTTCAAACATGTGCAGCATTCACTCCCCATTGTCCTGATCATATGGAAAAATCTAACAGGGTTAACAATATAGGCCAGGATTGAAAATATCCAAAACCCAATGTCAGTATTTTCTACTTTCCCAGTCTGCTTCAAATTGTATATCCCAACCTTGTCCTCAATCATCCATTCTGGTGGCTACGGATTTATTAACTTTTACTCTCAAATCTAGGCAAGGAGTTTTCCAATTAAGTCATCCCAGCATCAATAGGGTGTATTTTACCTGTCAGTTTGTTTTATCAATATTAAAAAAGGACTTGGAGTCAAAACTTTTGAGGAGGGACTCTATGAATTCTCAAAGTGCAGCATTCTAATGCTATGAAGTAGGAAACTGAGACAACATCACACAGCTAATGTCCTGCTGTCAATTTTACAGGGCTCTCAGCCAGAATTGCAGGCGGGGGGGAGGGAGAGGATTCAGTGTGAGAAGTGTCTCCACTTTTGTTGGATATTTTTCAACACATCTGTAATCTATAATAATCATAGAAGTGAACAGTAGCAAAACAACATATAGTTACCTATATTCAGGAGCAGAGGCTTGAGGAATGTTGAACCAAAACAGGTCTGAACTACATCTGAATTGATTCCCATGCATGTATGTGTCCCCTAGCTGGTTACATTTTCAGCGATGCCATCACTGTCTCCCCATCCCACTTCCCTTGCTTAGAGTGTCTAAGACCCAAATTCTCAAAAGTATTTCAGCTTCTCACATTCATCAATTTCAATGGAAGTTAGAATCCCAAATACTTTTGAGGGTCTGGGCTTCAGAGCCTAAATAAAATATTCATACATACTCCTTTTTCATCCATAAATCTCAAAGCACTTAGAAAAGGAGGTAAGTATAATTGTCCTCATTTTCTAGATGGAGAAACTGAGAGGCAAAGTGATTTGCACAAAGTCATTAACAGAGTCAGAAGTAGAATCCAGGTCTTCTGAGTTCCAGTCTAGTGCTCTACCCAGTAGGCCACACTGCGTGGCCCACCCATGCAAAAGGCATATTGTTGACCAATAGAATTCATATTTGTCTTGTGTAATTATTAGGTGAATTAGGGTAGGAAATGTTGTCTTAAACTTCTAATGTATACCATGGAACTGATATTTTAAATTCTTGTAGGCAGAAATTGTGGATGCAATTGTGTGCTTGCAGTTATGCACAGATACAACTGAAGTTACTTAGGCACTTAACAAAACTGGTTTGTGAGCACAAACAATTATATGTAGATTCAAGCTTTTAAAAGCATTTCACTTCTTCAGAGATCACTAACCATTTCTTTTGCAGGTACTTTCTTTCTCTTCTTTGTTTAACTTGAATATTCATAAGCAGATGCACCTAGTTGGTTCCCTATTCTGAAGTTCACCCTTGTTGGTTCTCCTTGACAACACCGCTTAAGGTAGGAGCAGATCAGACCCTTAAAGTATTCCATCTTCATTCACATTTTGAATTTAAAACTACCCTTCTTCCTTGTAAATATTAATGAGGTCAATTAACACTTCTTTCTCTGCAGATACAACTGTTAATTTGTTAGCTCAGTTCAACACCCTCTTCCTGTGTGAATTTAACTATCAATTTGTGAACTCAACTAAACAGCCATGGATAAGTGAAAAATAAAACAAAGTAAAAATGACTCTACTTTAAAGTAATGTTTCAAATATATGATCAGTTTCTCTTCCTGGACGAAGCCCCTCCTCATTTGTTCTGAAGAACTGTATAGGAGATTCCAATCAGAAACCCTGTTTCTAATTTTGTTTTTAACTTTTGTCTCTAAATGTGGAATTTCCACCTCATGAAAGTTACTCAACACAAAATGTATTTCTTTAAAGCTCAGTTCTGCAATAGGATGAGCACTCTGTTCCTAGTTCAACAAAACATTTTAAACGTATAAGTAATTTTAAGCATCTGAATACTCCAACTAAGATTGAACTGCTTCAGTGAATAAATTGTCCTCAATGAGAATGTTCATGAGCTTAAAATTAAGTAAGTGTTTTCTTGATTCAGGGCCAGAGTGCTCAGCACCTTGCTGGATTTACCCCTTGAGATCTTAGGATGCATCTACATTTGAGCTTAGAAGTGTGATTCCCAGCTCACATGTAAATAAATATCCGCACTACTTCTGTTCCGGTTAGCATATAAAAATAGCAATGTGTCCGTGGCACCTTGGGAAGTAACTCAGAGTAGCTGTCCAAGCACCCACCCAGGGATCAGGTGCAATAGTATTCAGGGTTTGTTTGGTTTTTGGTTGTTCTTTTTTTTTTGCACTAGCCGAAGTATAGCTAGTGGGGGTACATCTATGTGAGCTGGGAATCACACCTCCCAGCTCAGATATAACTGTACCCTTAGATACCTTTAATAAAGCAATATAGGGCATCACATGGCTGACAAGAGTGAGTTCTTCTTCCAATCACTATCTTACTTATAGGTAAACCTTATTTGGTCCTCTTCTTCTTTTCTATACTGAACAAGATGTTAAAATATCCATAAAAGACACCACCTGCTCAGGAGCATTCCAGCACCTGGTGTCTCCTTTTATGGTTATTTTCATAGCTGCATGGATATATCAGGCCTTATGTGACCTATGTGACTCTTCATCTGGATTTGACAGGCAAAAAGTTCACTCATTATTATTTAAAGCAAGCTTTGGAGATAAGTCTAGGGCAGTGCTTACATTGGATTAGGTTCACTTTACTCATCTATAACCTAAATGATACCTGTATGGCTGGTGGAGGGGAAGGGGGCTGGGTTGCAGTATATTCCCCCTGTTCACTCTTACTGTGAGAGAGCAGCAGCTGCAGCCCCTTCACAGCCTTTTTCAAAGTGATAAGTCTGCTGAGTCTGTATAAACGTGGATTCTTGGCCTCTTTCATTGTCCACCCAGCTGATGTCTTTCAAGTTGGCTTCAAGCAGAGCTGGGCACAGAGACCCTTTTATATGGCACCTATGGCCAGCTTGACCAGCTCCAGTACAAGACTTAAGGGGGGCAGAAGACATTTTGCCGTCCCTCTGTACCTTGGTAAATGTCATGCAGTGTGATATGTCAGAGTGGATTCACCTTCTGATTAGAGATTTATTAGACTCTTTCTTTATCTCTTGAAATAAAGACTTTAGAGATAAACCATCCTTAAGATAAAAGTGGACTGAGATCTGGTAGATCCAGGTCAAAAGGAAGTAGATTCCATGAAACATGCAGGTGTCACAGCAGGAGATGAATTGTTTTAAATATTTTGGAGAACTGGTTGGAAAAAAAAATGATGGAATATGTTTTGCTGAAATCAAATGTTTCACAGGAATTTGTTTTTTCCACTAAATTTTTATGGAAAATTTTCAAAAGAATGCCAAGTAAAATGGAGTATTTTGTTGTGATTTCTCATATTATTTCAGCTTTCCCATTTTGCTTTGACATATCTTAATTAGATTACTTTAATATAACATTTTACATGCTAAATATTTACATTCTAATGTTTTGAAATCACTAGAAACATTAAAGCATTTTATTTCCAATCAAAATATTTCACAGATTTTGTTCCATGAAATATTTATATTTTGACTCTTTGTCCTTATTCAAGATGAAAACAAATTTCAGGTTTTCAGAATTTCCTGTGGGATGAAAATTCTGTTTTCTGACCATCTCTAATATTTTATAAAGCACTGAAATATGATATAATAAGAGTTCATGAAACAAGGAAAGACAAGTATTTTTGACAAAATTAGGGACATTTGCTCACCCTCAGAGTATTTGACAAATGGAGCAGTATAGGAGCACTTAGTTTCACAAAATGAAAGACCTGTACAATTGATGTATGGCACAAATGACTGCCCCACACCTTTAAGCAGGGGGAATTTGTCCAGCCAAATGAAGGGAACAGAGACATGGTTGTGGGAAAGGCGGGGAGAGAGGAACACTGCTGCAAAAGGGGACAAGGGGCCAGCGTGGTGACGCTGACTCATCCCTGGGAATTGGATCAGAAAGGTTTAAAAGGGAAGCCCCCTTTCATATGGAGCAGGCTGAAGTACCCTCCCTCCCCTTTTGGTAGTGAAATACCAGTTTTAGTCAAGACCTGCTATGGGCTTTGTGATAGCTGCCCCTTGTTTAGGAGGGCTGGGAAGGATTTTTTCCCTTAACATCAGATTGGCATAGGTGAAGTTGGGGGGGTTTCGACTTCCCCATAGCTGTTACCCAAAATTGGGCCAGCTAGTAAGCTTAGGGAGGACTAATGACCCACCAGAGTTTGGCAGAAAGCAGCACATTTATTATACTGATAGCTAAGCTCAAAAGAAGGGGGGGTCACACTCGCATACTCACGCTCCCAGGACAGGCACAGCACTGGAGATGTCAGGATCCTTCAAACTAAGTTTTCCGCAGTGCAGCAATGGATGGTGTGATGAAGATAAGTCTTCCCAAGACATGATGGAATGCAAAGCAGCAGACCACTGGCCAGGCAGTCCGGGCAAAGGGCCTTCATGGGAGGTACAAGCTTGTGAGTGCACTCCTGAGCACATGGCCACTTCCCCTTTTAAGGACCTGCTCCTCATGGCCTGCGACTAGAGATGACTTGGCCTCATCTGGTTGGTCACACTCCACCTCAGGCATTGCCCATGCAGTATCCATGCACTGGGTATGTAATCACTGCCTATTTAGAGTCCAAGACACCTTGTCTTCCTTGGAGCTCTTCTGAAGCAGCCCATTTATCCCACAAGCATTCCAGGAGGGAGGGGGAGCGGGAAAGCCACTTCACAGGTATTCAAAGTGGGAGAGGAGACAAAGGAGGGGGGCAGGGGGACTGTAACAGACCTTTTGAGCATAGAGGTTATACATAGCGTACATAGTCATAAAGACCAATCAGATCACTGCTGCTCCTACAACAATAGCGAGCTCAGGAAGAGCTCTTTTCATGCATGGCATGTAGGGCCGTGAGCTGTACGTCACCACTCATAGGGTAGGGTGGGTAGGATGCCCAGTGCAGGTACTCCACAGGGAAGGGATACAGTGAGCGGATAAATGGCTTGGAAAAGGACTTAAAAAGGAGGTGTTGGTTAAAGGAACAGAATGGGGGGGAGGGAATTGGGGTTCCTGTGATTGATACAGCAGGGAGCCAACCCCCACTGTCTTATAGTCCAGCTATAAGGGGGGGTGGGGGAGGGCTTGGATGGTAAGGGCCCAGCAATAGATTGGCTGGGGAAACCTGGATGGAAAAAGAGGAGGATCTGGTGGGACCCCCCCCCCGGGGGTAATTATGGAATGAACATGAACCTGCACTGTACACTTTTATCTGCCGGGTAGTCCCAGACATCTAAAAATAAAGTTTGCAGCCTGATTAAAGCCATGTCAAATGTCTCCTGCTCTTTTTTCGATATAGCCAGACAATACTAGATTAGGAATGTTTAACTATCCCACTAGTCCCACAAAGATTAAATGGAAATGATAATACAAACTCTACAAATACTCTATTACCTTTTCCAATACACAATACTCCAGGAATGAGTGTCCCGAACAGCCAAACAAGGGATGTTCCTGGCATCACTGCTCCAATAGAGGAAGGTTGAGGTATAAGGGGAGCAGACTGCAACTTCAGATACAGTGCAGAGGCCTGAGGGCCTCCACAGGGATGGCCCTAGATCTTTATGAAGCCTGGGGGACCTACAGAGTTTGGGAGACTCCACAGCACATTACGATGGCAGGGGGCAAGAGGGGGAATTGGGACAAACAGGACCTTGGCCAACCCCCTTCCAAAAGGACAACACAGGGGGCATTCTTTGGAGAGTTTTCCTCCTCTTTGCTCTCTTCTTGCAGTGAAGAAGACTTCAGTTTCATTCATTCTGTGCTGAAGCTGAGTAAGGACATCAGGATCAGGCCTCTGCTGGTCTTATCTGTTGAGGGACAATGTGCCATTTTTTCATAGTCACATCTCAGAGGAGATCTGTACCTCAAAAGGAGAGGAAACAGCCATTTACCTTGACAGTCCGATAGGGTGTTCTGGGGTGACTGGAATAAATTAATGAGACAAAAAGGCAATTTCTGCTTAGTGGCTCCTGCTAGGTACTGGAAAAAGGTTATTATTACCACAAAATAACCCATTATAGTCACAATCACATTACAGTTAGCAAATCACAAATAAGCTCTGGATTTATGGAGTGAATTGCTTCACCAGTCACAAAACTCATTCCTCGTGAAGATTGCCTTTAAATTCCTTAAAGTAAAACTGATGGTCTCTGGCTGTTTTTCTTTGGTTGTTTTGTTTTGTTTTGTTCTTTTTCCAGGGGAAAGGAGAACATTAAATGAAAACAAATCTGCATAAAATGTGGCACTGTGCGTGTGTGCATGCATGTCTGCCCATGTGTGGAGGCAGAAGGGTGTGGAAGGATTTGGGCCACTTCCTGCAAACCCCTTGCTAATGTGAGTACTACTTTGGTTTTGTAAGTAAGGGTTTGCAGGGTTTGGGTCCTATATCATTATACATAAAAATGACCTGATCTGGAATCTGATGCACTCACACATTACATGTTTTGGCAAGTTGCCACATACTTTTAAGTGACACACACTGTAAAGATTGGCATATGTGATCTCGCTTCTGAGAGTGAGCTGTTTAGCAGAAGTTGATTTTAGGGCACCTGAATTTCCTCTCAGCAACTTAGCTGATGAGAATTGCCAAATTAAGCTTTTCCTTTCACTTGTGACAATAGGGCCTTATTTTATCTTCAGTCTTGATTGCCCCCTTAAAGCACACCATTGAAATATTTGCTATGCACATAAAAGAAGAAGATGAAAGAGCTTAAATCACAGACCCAGGGTGATTATCCAGAAATCAGAGTGCTGAAAAATGAAGGATAATATCAGTTGAAGTGTCACTAAAACAGAGTTATGAGTATAGTCAGGTAAAATACTTGATAATTGCTTATAATTTTCAGTGTTCTGAAAACAATTTCCTGGCCAGATGTTTTCACATTGTATTAGATATTTCACTCTCTGTCAAGTATTGTACATTTTCTCTAGTTTATGATTCAAGGTGTTAATCATATTCAGTCTTTCAAGATGATTACCTGGTAACATTAACATACAAATGTACAATGATTACCTCTGCTCTTCAGAATTCTTTGCATTCTGCACAAGAAAAAAAGAGAGAGAAATAAAAGAAATGAATCAATCTGCTTCAACTGGCATGGTGCCTGGCTCAAAAAATGAAATTATCCTGAATTCTGAGGCTATGAAAATTAAGTATTAATCAAGACAGAAGTACTGAAAGTTTCTCCTGAGCAAACTGCCAGCATTGCAATATGGCATCGGACTTCCGGTAAGCTAAAATTGGGGGGCACAGTTCGACCCCACATTTCTGCCTGGTAATCCCCACTTTTCCCAGCCCCACATTCTGCCTTCAGCTACAGTGTGCTAAATATCTGTGGATATCTTCCAGGGACTTCCAGGAACTTGTAAAGCAGGATCTTGCAAAGCTAAAGCGATTCTTACTGTGAAACACTGAAAATTCTGTACAGAAATTGGGACATGTCTACCACATTTTCAGCTACAAATGGCAGGGCAAAATTATCTCACACAGTCAAAAGACTGTCTCTTGGTAGACTGTGTTAATGAATATTCCTTACAGTATCTTTTTCTGTACTTTGCTGCTACTTCCACTAATCCATAGTTCCTCTGCTTTGCTGAATTGGCTCATTTGGAATGAGCCCTTCCTGTATGTCATTGGAATAAGAGAGTTGCTTATGCAGTCAATCTAGGACCCAGGGCTACAAAGACAATAGGAAATAATACATGGGAATTTGAGCCTTATGTAAAATGAGAGATTGGAGTCAAAAGGGAAATAGTAGCAAAAGAAAAAACCAGCAAATTGAACCTCTTTTCCAATCATCTGTGAATACTGGATACAAATGTAACAATGGTCCTGGTCAGGTGTCTGCAGGGATTTAACCCAGGATGTCAAGATTTAAAAAGCAGCAGCTTCTATTGCTTGAGCTAAAGGACCAGGTGTGGCAGTGTAGAGTTGGTAGCACACTCATAAATCTCCCTATATGGTCTAAGCACTAAAATGCATGGGTTCCACAAATGTGTAAGAGGCCCAATTCTTGGGTCCAACTGAGCTGAGTGTGGCAAAGGTGACTTTATGCCACCTTTATTCTCCCCCCTTTCATTTAAATTCTGGGGCTGATTGAGGCATCTCAGATATCTGCTGTGGGAGCTCAGAACCTCTGAAAATCAGAACACTTGCTAAAAAGCCTAAATATGGATTTATGAGACTAACTTTACGCTACCAGATCTGGACATTTTGACTTGAATGACTTTCCTTTCCCCTTTTGTGAGCTCCTCTAAGTTAAGGTAAAAGTTCTGTCTCCAACATAATCTCCAAGTCTCAATGGGCTCACATAGGACATCCCTAGAGGTGATTGGCAAGAAATGCTCTAAATGTCAATTGCTTATCCCCGCCTTCCTGATGCATTCTCTGCTTGTTAACTACCTCTTGCCTTTTCCTTCTGTTGCATTGCATCTACCTTATGGAGATTATCACAATGGACCGTTTTTAAACAATTTAGGATGACTCTTTAAAATGTTTACTTCAGACTTGGCCTGTGTTCCTTCAGTTTGGTCATCTGTGGTCCTCCTTACTACGGCTTAAGACCTCACATCCCAGCATTGCAACTGACTCTTCTTTAAAAATAAGGAAGGACAAAGCTGAAAGGGAAACATCAGCATGTTCACATTTAATTTTATTTTTGTCTGTCATCTAAAATTAAAAGCATTTGTACTGCAAACTAAGAAACAGTTATTCTTATCAGGCGGAAACCAGGATCACCTACAGTAAAGTTTGGTGAATAGCATTATAAGGCTCACTTTTCAAAGCAGACATATGTATCACAAAGGGCCATGTTTTTATTTTTTAAAAGAAAATTTTAATTGATCCAAACTTTAAAACTCATTGAAATAAATGAGTTTCAGTGGTTTGTCAATATTTGTTAGCCCCTGTTTCGTCATAGAGATAATGTGTTTAACCTTTTCAAAAAATGGTTAATAAGTGGTTGGTTGATTAATAAGGGTCTGATTCTGCCACCTTCATTCACACTAAGTGATGCCTTACTCTGCGA
Organism: Eretmochelys imbricata; assembly: GCF_965152235.1. NCBI lineage: Eukaryota > Metazoa > Chordata > Testudines > Cheloniidae > Eretmochelys > Eretmochelys imbricata. Next base: position 39,797,970 of record NC_135575.1, on the reverse strand, counting down.
GAAAACTGATTGCAATCAACATGAATAAAGATGACACAGCTGGATGTTTAACGCTCTGATTCAGCCAAGCTCTCAAGCACATGCTTAATTTCAAGTTTGTGACATCAATGGACAACTCACATGCTTAAAGTAAAGTGTGTACCTAGATGCCTGCCAGCATCAGGTCCTTAGTGTGCAGTGAATATCAAAATATTCAATCATTCTGTTTGGTTCAGATAAACTCTAAGGGTGAGATCCCAGCCCTATTAAAGTCAATGGGAGTTTTGCCTTTGTTTTTAACAGCAGCAGGATTTCACCTTTAAATATGTGCAATACACAGCTCCATCCTCGAGTTCCTCAGGGATCAGTTTTGGGACCAGTCTTATTTAACATTTTTATTACTGACAAAAAGTGAGAGTGTGCAAATAAAAAGTTGTGGATGACACAAAGTTGGGAGGTATTTCCAGTACAGAGGAGGACTGGAATATCATTCAAAAAGATCTGGATGACCTTGTAAACTAGACTAATAGAAATAGGATTAAATTTAATAGTGCAAAGTGGAAGCTCATGCATTTAGGGACTAACAACAATAATTTTTGCTATAAGGTGGGGACTTAACAGTTGGAAGCATCAGAGGAGGAGAAAGACCTGAGTGTATTGGTTGATCACAGGATGACTATGAGCTGTCAATGTGATGCACCCATGAAAAAGGCTAATGCAGTTCTAGGATGCATCGGGCAAGGTATTTCCAGTAGCGACAAGGAAGTGTTAGTACCATTATACAAGACCTCATCTGCAATACTTTGTGCAGTTCTTGTCTTCCATGTTTAAGAACGACTAATTCAAACTGGATCAGGTGCAGAGAAGGGCTACTCTGATGAATCCGAGGAATGGAAACCCTACCAAATGAGAGGAGACTCAAACAGCTTGCTTGTTTAGCCTAGCCAAAAGAAGGCTGAGGGGAGATATGATTGCTCTCTATAAATACATCAGAGGGATAAATACCAGGGAGGGAAAGGAGTTATTTAAATTAAGCAGCAATATGAACATAAGAACAAATGGATATAAGCTGGCCATCAACCAGTTTAGGCTCAAAATTAGGCAAAGGTTTCTAACCATCAGAGGAGTGAAGTTCTGGAACAGCCTTCCAAGTGAAGCAGTGGGGGCAGAAAACCTAACTGGCTTCAAAACTGAGCTTGATAAGTTTATGGAGGCGATGGTATGGTGAGATTACCTATGATAACATGTGGCCCATCAGCAACTGCCAGTAGCAACAATCCCCAACGGCTGGAGATGGGATACTAGATGGGGAGGGCTTGAGTTACTACAGAGAATTCTTTCCCAGGTGTCTGGCTGGTGAGTCTTATTCGCGTGCTCAGGGTCTAACTGATCACTATATTTGGGGTTGGGAAGGAATTTCCCCCCAGGTCAGATTGGTAGAGACCCCGAGGGTTTTTTCTCCTTCCTCTACAACAGGGGGCATGGACCACTTGCAGGTTAAACTAGTGTAAAGGGTGAATTCACTGTAACTTGATGTCTTTAATCCATGATTAGAGGACTTCAGTAACTCATCCAGAGGTTAGGGGTCTATTTCGGGAGTGGGTGCGTGAGGTTCTATGGCCTGAAATGTTCAGGAGGTTAGACTAGATGTTCATGATGGTCCTTTTGACCTTAAAGTCTATGACTCTATCTTGTGCAGAATGCTAGCTGGAAGAATGCTATTGAGCAACTCGGTAGCCTTCCAGGAGGTTGGGAAACAGCCAAAGAAATTGATTCTCCACTTTCCTGATGGTGATGGCAAAAATTCCTTTGAATTGAATGGGTTCAGCATCAGGGTCATGATGAGTAAAGTAGGAATGCCAGCCAGGGCTTACTACAGATGATTTTTTTTTAAAAGTTTCTATGTGATGTGCCTATGAGACTCAGAGCCTATGCTTTTAGGAAAGTTACTATTGCATAATTTGTGCTAAATTTGCTTTTTAGACATTCTAATATATTTGTGTTTGACCACATATGAAATATTTGCTCAACATTCTGTTCATGGTCAAACTTCCTTTGACAAATTAGCATAACCTGCACAATAAGAAATACCATTAAAGAAACTGATTTATGTTTCAAACTTTCAAAGAACTATCATAATAAAACTGCAATTAAAACAAAACACAAAAATTACAACAAATACCTTGACAGTGTTAACATTTTTTTATAAAATGTCTCCCTTTATTACATTTGAATTGCTTTCTCCTTGTAATAACATTAGTGTCAGGAAAAATGGACAAGGTCTGTTCTCAGCAACAATTCATTATATTAATGTGCCCCATGAGAAATCTTAATAACTGACAAGAGATTTAGCAGTTCTGGTAGTTACACACAGATGTTAGGATGTACAATCTTCAACCTTCAAAGAAATATTTAAAGAGCTGAAGACAGTATTATTGTTAGTGAACAGCTGTTCCAGTGGCCTCAATGAGATGAACATTTCCAGACTACTTTTTTAATAGGGCAACGCTAGTTCAGTTTAATTTACCTCCCATATGACCCCATGTATCTAAGTTAAGTTTAAGATGGTGTAACTTGGAGCCTTCTGACCCATAAGTGTACTGATTCTGAGATCAATTCCCCCTACACTTATTCAAACTCTGATTTAGTTGTGCATGCTTTTACTAATTTGTAGTATACATTCTATCTCTTACACATATGTACATATGGGCCTCTGAATTTGACCCATGGGCCAGTGACATATTTAGTTATCAGTTATGATTTAATGCATATTTAGTGGATTGCAAATAGAAAAGGAATATCCCTAGGGGTTCATACTTGGTTTTCTTATTTGTCTATACTAAGAAAAAGATAGGAGGCCAGATTCTCTGGTATGATTCAGCCACCTTGAGCCACTCAGGCTGTTCAAAGGGACACAGATTCTGGCCATAAATGGCCTGTGGTGAATCCTGCTTTTGGAAGATAACTCTTCATTGGCATAAAGCTGGTGGAGGCAATTACCTGTGCCAGGTGCCACCTGGATCCTGCAGTTTGGGGGCAGATTAGTGGCTTGATGGAACTGAGGGAATTTACTGCAGAGGAATAAAACAGAGATATCCCTAGGCTTCTTCAGCTAATGCCAAGAAGAAGCCACTTGGTAATTGTAACTTGTTCCTCAATAGCTTCCACTCTCACTTGCACTGGGCAGAGCTCAGATACAAGAAAGAATTGAGCCTAGAGGTGAGGGAGGAAGAGTAACTATTTTTAAAAGATGCATATAACGTAATGAGGGGACCCAACATTCCAATACCCATATTGATGATTCCCTGTCTCTCCCCTTCCAGTCTGTTACGGACTCCAGGGTGAAGGCAATCGTTTGACTATACTTGCGGTTCTTTCTTTAAAACTTTCAAAAGAGCAAATAACTGAAAATATCCAAATTTATTGTCTAAAGATGAAACCGTACAATACAAAAAGGAGACATACATACATACATACTTCCAGGAAACAAATTCTTGCAGTGTTACCTAGAAGTTGTGCTTCAAAGATATGCATTTCAGCTAGCAGTATTTATAGTATGATTTTACAAGTTACAAAACTTTCTATACATCACTGAAACCCACCTCAGCTGTTTGTCCCAGTTCCTTAACTTGTTCTTTACCTTTTCTTACGTACCTCTTATCTTCCTTTTGGATATTAATATTCCAGATATTGGTCCATGAAGGTACCTCCCTCTACTTACCCATATCTAGTTTTAAATACTACATTCCAAACACTGATGAGCCATGAAAGTACTCCTTCTCTGTGCTTGCTACAAAGTATTCATGAATCTTTGTTTTGACAAGTTTCCTATTTTCTAATGCCAAAGCTGACTACAGCTTTGCAAAGTGTTGTGGGATACCTCACATGTGGGATACCTCACATGAGGACATAATACATTAAGTCAACATAACTTCCCAACCCTTATATTAATACTGTGAACATAATACCCATTCATGTGATGTATATTATGCCTAACATATATATATATATGTATTGAGTAACACTATCTTTCATTTTTGTTTATGTACTGCTTTTCTGCAGCTGCAAAACTGATAAGGCCTGAAAAATAAATAAATACATCAAATAAAAATTTCCAATTAACTCAATTTTTAAGGAGCTAATAAACCATCAGATCAAAAGTTGACAACAGAACTTCAAGTTTGCTGTTCAATATTGTGTATGTTGTAAACCAAGATACCCCTTAGTCTGTTTAAGTTTTTCTATTGATTAGAAAAAATTAATAAACATAATATTAGCCAATAGTTTCTATAGAGAAAATCAGCTCCCTTCTTGGTATTTGCTGAACAATAAAAATAAAAAAGTAAAATTATGCAAAGATTAAAATGAATGCATTTTGTGGCTCTTTTTATAGTAGACTACATAATTAATGAGCTGTCATATACTTCTCAGGTGGTGGTTGACATGTTACTGAAAGTTTGTTCATATAATAAGCCCTCAGATATCAGTGGAATGTGCTACCTGCCAAATCTGCTGCGAGGATTTCCTTGTGTTATAAGTCTGGGCTGTAGAGGAGCCTAGTTATTTGTAAAAAATTAGATTTACCCTCCCATTAGACAAATCCTGCCTTGTGTTACACAGGTGCCCTTGTGGAGAAAAGAAGTGTATGGAGCACTGTTAACCTACCCCAGTGACAGAATAGATTAACTTGTTTGTGCCACTACTGTCACAGCTCTGACTCCAGGGGGAGTTATTTGCTGGCCAGAGGGTGTGGTCAGAGCCTCAGACCCTAATTTATACTCTTCAGTGAACTACACACTGCCTGAAACTCCTGTTGGACTCCAGGTCAGTCCATAAAGGCAGAGCCAGAAAGACTGGGAGATATGGTTTGTATTATAAGCAGTCTTCTGTGTCTCTCCCAGGCAGCACCTATCAGCAGGATTCCTACAGAGCCCCACGTGGAATTTCAACCTATCCTCCATTGTACCTTCAATTGAACTTCCCTGAAAAAGGGAAGTTGGAAATGGTTCAGTAGTGTTGGTTGCTTGAGAAAAGGCTGAACTTCTCAATGATTCTGGGGAGTCAGGTAGATTTTCTTCTCTGAAGGGGGATGATTGTATCAGCAGTGAGCCCAGAGTTAGCTCCACAAAGGCGTTTAGGCACAAACTGTCACATTAGGCTCCTAAGTTCAAAATTTAGATCCTCAAAATTCCTATTTAGGTGCTGCCTGGAGATGCACAGAGTCCCTAGGTGCCTAAATTTCAGCAGATGACGTAGTCTAGGCATACAGCCTGATGCCCAGTGCCTATCTCACAACTAAGCCCCAGAGCGATGCTCAAACTAGGTAAGGCCCCACCCCACATTCCAAATGAATACCCTAACCACTGGCTATCAAGTCATTCTCCCTCTGGTCATTCTCCCAATGACTATTTAGTTGTTTATACAAAGTGGAACTGTTTCAATTTAGATTGAAACTATGTTCTCGGTGAATCTAGCCACCAGCTGCTCTGTGTTTTCTCCAGCAGGAAGGGCAGGGCTCTAAGGTTCACAACATGGAAGCAAGCTCATAGTTATAGAAAACTAAAAAAAAAAAAAAAAAAAAAAAAAAGCCCACCTCTGTAGCTTACGTTACAAGCAGTTTAGAAGCACTTTGGGCTTAACACTTCTGTTGGACTTCTCCAGGATATTATTAAGTCAATGGGAGTGATAGGGTGTAAGTTAGCACAGAACTTTGCTGAGCAAAAGTTACCAATTCAATAGTTTGATATTTTTCTGAAAAAAAAAAAATCTGGATGCTTCTCAAGAAAATCAAATTGATTTGCCTGGAATAGGGTGCTTGTAAAATTCACAAGTACTTTAAAACTCTTCCCCTACCTCCTAATGTTGCAGGGAATAGATATGCCATTGCTTTTGTGCACAGGCAAATTGCATTGTCAGTCTGTGCAAGCAGGACAGCAGTCACACAGGTGGGTGATGAAAAAGTGGGCAGAGGCAAAGAGTGGGTGACGCTGTGGCTCTGCCTCTCAATGCACGAGCCAGCAGGGCTGAACCGGTGTCGAGGGGGAAACAATCTGCACTAGGTATAGGACTGGCACGCTTACTGCCACCTTGGAAGCAGGGATTGAACTGTGACTCCCTTAGTCACCATCTGATGCATAGCAGGCATAGCTGGCTGCTATGCTACCCTGTCTGCCCCCTACAGTGCAGGGGGCATGCTGTGGGGCAGGGAGTAAGTCAGAGTGATATATCTGTTCAGGTACTGCCAACTGTTAATTGTTAGAACGGCCACTAGGATGCTTTAATCTTTTTGGTTCTCTTTGGGCAGAGAATAAGGGAGCCATAACCAGCTCTCTGATGGCTCCCTAGCTCTGCTGCACCAAGTGGAAACTCAGAGAATCTGTCCCAAGTCCTCTAATGTTTACTTTGAGGTATGTACTGAGAACCCCAGAGTTAAATAAGAAATTCCCCGTTAGCAGTTATATTGCCTTCTGTATTTCTTTGTTGCTGTTGTCAAGTGTGAAGCTTTCTACTGTCTGAACAAAAAAGGATTGCTTAAAATACAAGCTGTGAGAATGAAAATCTCTGTTGTGTTGAATGAATGTGCAGGGATCCCTTTCTAGAAAGTTAGGATATATGGCTAGGAATTTTCCAGGAGTCTAAATATTACTTTCTTTTCCCCTTTCTTTTATATTTCTATAACCTACTTTTCCTTTCTGCCTCTCTTCCCCGTGACAAACAGCATTGTGTCCATCTTATGTTGTATAGGACTATACAACTTGCCTTCATAAGCAGTTTCATATCAGTTCAGAGTCGGGGATCAGTCCCATTAGCTAGGTCTCAGTGTTTATGCTAGTGAAGGGAATAGACTGTGTTCCCAGTCACATTACTGGCCTACTCTCCATGGTGTCTCATCTCAGTTCTATCCTCTAGCTGGTGATTCCTCTAAGGACCTCAATTCCTTGTTAATGAGACATTCCTTAGCATTTAACTAGCTCGATGTGGATAGTAACTGAAGCACATCACAGGCATGTACTGGCAGAAAGGAAAGGCTAAAGATGTCTGAACTGACAAATGTGAAGGTAAATGTTATATTGACCTGTTTCTGTTAATCTCAGTGGCAATAGAATTTCTTCCATCAGCTAGTTGAGTGGCCATTCTGGATCTGAATAGTTGTTACATAGCTTTACACAAAATTCTCCTACAGTCAGAAGTCCTGTCTACATATCTCTCTAAGGTTAGAAATCAAATCCATATTTTGAAAACACAAATAATATAAAATAAAATAAACAAACCTACACTACAGAAATTCTGCGACACAATAGTTTAGACTTTCTACAGACTTCATAAGAACCAAAATCTTTCATAGGAAGCAGCATGTTATAGTAACACACTTTATCTTGATATTTTAAAAGGGCTTTGTGTAGATGACTGGCTTTAGGCACAATCAATCCCAGACATCAAACCCAGACAACACAAGCCTATCTTTCTGCATCAAGATACTTGCAAAAAAGAGGAAGAAGAAAAGATGGGTCTTACCCTGTCTTAAGGAAGTAAAAGTCTTTGTCAGAGGACAAAACGAGTTCTAGCAGCACAGGAATGTAAAGGGAAAAATAGTGTTATCTATGAAAGAATACTGATAAATATTCATTGTGATGGATTGTGAGTTTCCAGGACAGAGTAAAAGCAGAGGGGGTGGTTCTGTACCATTATCGTGGAAGAGTATTTCCCTCTCTACAAGTCCTTACATGCAAGAATAAACTGTGATTTATTGGAATAAGAGCAAGTGAAAATCTGTGATGGACTATGGCAACATTTTCTCTGTGTGTTTGTGTACTCAGAGAGCCATGACTATCACTGATGAGAAACCTGAGCATGCTTGTGCTATAACTTTGTGTGCCATTATTACCTATCTAAAGACCCTTCCGATCAAAGGTTTCTACTTAGTACAGAAAATCCAAGGCCCCTCATTTGACTGAGAACTCCCATGAACGAACAATAAGAAAATCACTAATCAAATGCAGTTTCTTAGGATTGGTCTGGGTATCATATTAAATTACAAATGTATAAGGCAAATGTTTAAAGCATTGTGTTTCTAGAGGTACTGTAGCTATACTAGGATATAGAAACTAATAATATGACAGAGATACCTGTGGTTTATTTACTCATGAATTACCAATCAAGTATACAGAGTCTTGTAAGATGCCAGTATGCTATTTTACTTTAAGATGTCAAATGCATATTCTGTTCAGTTTGGATGGGAGATATAAATCCATTTTGTTGTTTTTCTCATAAGAAAGAGAAAGTCTTAGCGGAGTACTTGTGGTTGCTGTGTTTAACTGAGCTTCATATAGCAACTCTACATAAACACATTCAATTGAAAAGACATTCCTCCCCCTCCCCCACGAATAATTTCTACATGGCTAAGTTTATCTACATGGCTTTCTCGTACTAACATAAAACCACTGGAACCTCAAGTGTGTTTCTAGGTTGTACGCCCTGAAGACAGGAAACTCTTGGTTTAGAGCCAAACAGGAAGTGGTGTTTTATATAGCACAACAAGTACTGCAAATGACACAGATCTCCAAACTCTGGACAATTAAGTAGCTGCTGGTAAGTGAAAGTATCCATGCTTTCTTTTACAGTAAGTACATTGTATTGGATGCTAGCTGATCTATTATTTTTACTGCACAGATGGAAGAGAAACAAGTCTGTCTTTTATTCCACTGTAACATTGAATTATGGGAACTTGGAAAATGTCTGTGGCCTAGAGGGAGACATTGTGCCAGAGTTTCATTTGCAGTTATTGAAGGCAAGAGGTTTACAAAATGTAATGAAATATGGCTAGAGAAGAGATTGCAGTAGATCTGAAACTTGGAACAACACTGGAAAACAAAATGTGTATGAGAAATAGAATTTCATGGATTTAAGGACAGAGGTGACATGAATAGTCTGCAGAGGGGACATTAAAAAGCATGTCTAGAGTGATTCTAAACTACTAATATACTGTAGAAAATGTTTCAGCTCTTTACTGGTTTGCCTTGCATTTTTGTAATGATTATTTTATTAATTCACTAACCCCGTCAGTGTATACAGCTGGATGTCTTTTGATGATGATGTTATGTTTTTTTGCAATGCATGAAGAATTCCATGTACAGTCAATGAACATAACTCACCACAAACAGAAATTTTGCAAAATCAGTACTACAAACCAAACTTATTTTGCAACCCCATGTCTTCAGAGACAGCCCCAAACAATCCACAAATGTACTGAATACATTTTTCTCCACTTATATCAGAAGGCAACGTTTAGTAATCAACTGCTTTTTGTTGGTCCCTTGAGTAGTCTCATAAATCAGATTTCACTGCGCTATAAACTTAAAGAAGTATATCCTAAAGCCTGCAATTCTCAGAGAAGGCTATGGCTAGGAATTTTTACATAATGGGGCAATTTGACCTTAACTGTGATCATGTAAATACAAACCAGTGCAGCCTTAACTTGCTTGGTTGGTTGGTTGGTTTAAAAAAATTCAATAGTGTTTGGCATATAATAGTGGTTGTGGAGCCCAAAAAAACAGTATCAAATGAAAAATAGTTTGGAAGAGAAACTTTCAACTGCTTGAGAGCTCAGGAGTAGCTTGAACTATTACTCAAGGGACATCTATTGATAATAAATGTTATTTAGGCACATTGGCTTTTGTTTTGTATTTACAGTTGCTGTTAAAAGAGAATTGATGGTGATTTATGTTTTGGGGCAACCCATGAGGTTATTTGCTTGTTGGGATACAGAAAGAGGTGGATAAATCAAGGATAGAAATTTGCTTTAAAGAAAATACCAACTCATTCAAATATTGGCATTGCTAAAGTATTAAGGACAACATGGTGACCCTGAAGTGAAATATCCATAAAATAAATAGCAGCTTCATTAAAAAATGATCAAAGTGCCATATTTTTTGAAATTGTGAAACATTTCCTGCAATTTTAATTTGAAGGAAGCATTTCTGTTTCATTTTATCAAAACGTTAAAGGGGCACCATCCACCTTAAATAACTCTTTTCTTCCTGAAAATCTTTTATTTCCTTTTGTAATAAAGCAACTCCTAAGGTTACTGTTCCTGAATGAGATAAGAGAAAAAATTCATTTTTTTTCAGGTTAATCGCTTTTGGCATTTGAGAGCACTTTGTGTCTAGTCAGTTCTACTCTTTCCCTTATCAGTGAGTTAGCTTCCTCCTTATGTTTGTGTGGGTCACATACAGCAGAAGGGAGAGAGCAAAATGAAGAAAATGTGTTTGTGAAACCACAACATGAGGCAAGGGGTCACAGAAGCAGGTGCAGCATCTAAAGCTACTTTTAACTCATGGTTTGACCTGATTAAAGTTCATATTGGCAACGATCTTTTAAATACTGATTGCTGAACTGTCATCTTGATTGGAGGAGACAAACTTATAGACTGTTTTGGATAAGGATTTCTTGATGATTTTCATATACCACTTGGAATGTGGCCGTGGACCCAGACTTAGCAGATGAGATGACAATGAGCAGATCAAGCTTCCGCCTGTAATATGGTAGATGCAGTTAGTAGCAGGGGTTCCAGAGACATCTTTGCCTGCTGCTGCAGCACCAGCAGTAACTGATCTGTTTCTTTTCTTTCCATCACCCCGCGCTCCACCCTCAACAGTGCTCCACCCTCCACTGCCCAGTGCTCTGTCTCCCCTCACCTGTTCACACATGGAGGATGTGAAGCCAGACAGAACCTGTAGTCTCCTTTCCATTGAGAAAGGACTCCAGGTTCTACTGGGGGTACTAATCCCCACTTCTCTTGGGAGGGATGGAGAAAGAGAGGGATGAAGTGTGCAAGGGGAGGGAAGAGGAGCAAGAAAGGTAAGGAGTGTAAAAAGAGTGTGAAAGGAGAGAGATGGTGAATTGGTTTGATTGCAGGGGAAGTGGAAAGGAGAGAAGAGTGTGAAAGAAGAAGTAAAGACGGTGTGTGTTTAAGACTAAAGCTAGAGGATAAGTGTGACAAGGGAATAAGAGGAAAGGAGGAGAGTCTAAAGGTGAGGAAATGTGAAAGAAGAGAAAGGGTGTGTGCATGTGCTCATGTGAAGGGAGAGGAAGGGGCTGTGCTTACATGTCTGTGAAACATGAGGAGGATAGGTCCATGAATGGTTATTAGCCAGGATGGGCAGAGAGGGTGTCCCTAGCCTCCGTCTGCCAGAAGCTGGGAGTGGGTGACAGGGGATGGATCACTGGATGATGACCCGGTCTGTTCATTCCCTCTGGGGCACCTGACATTGGCTACTGTTGAAAGACAGGATACTGGGCTAGATAGACCTTTGGTCTGGCTCAGTATGGCCGTTCTTATGTTCTTATGAGAGGAAGAAGGTATGTGTTACTGTAGCTTCAGTTCTTTTGTTGCTTTCAGTTTTCTGCTTATTTATTATGTACCAACTTGCAGTACATATAACGTAAAATCCCCTAAAACTATCACAAAGGAGAGCTTATCCAAATACCCCAGAATGTTAGCTTTTCTCATGCATTTCTCTGTAACCACTGATATTTTCCTTTTGCAGTCAGCTACTGCCGTTACACAATAACACTTAGTCGCAAAGATACACTTGCAATAGCCGCCCCCCATCACTGTCATTTAGTCCAACAATTTCAGATCTGAAAATCCCTACTAAGGTGACTCCCATCTTGCTCAGCTTCTCTTGTCTCAAATGTCACTAATAGAGCTCATAAATAAATTATATGGGCCCAATCTTGTGCAATGCTGAGCACCCTTTGACACCAGTAGAACTTGAGTGTGCTGCAACTTGTAGAATCAGACTTTAACTTAGGATGAACATTTATTCATACTAAGGCATTGCACAGGTTCAATAAGCAGGCAAGTGTCAGACACCACCGATTTAGTCAACTCTCTACACAAACATGCCTCATAAATTATTTAAAAGTATATTATGTCTGTTTTAGGATGAGGGAGATGTGGAGCCGTCAAGTGGTGCTGTTACCATAGAAACAGGGATAAACAATGGCATCATCAATAAGTTAAAATGACCACTTCCAAATATTTGCATTTGTTTGTTAGTTTAAAGGCTCTATGGAGAATACAGGAAATAGTTCATTATCCACATTTTTCCATCCAAGTTACCTATGTGTGAAGATCTCCATATCTTTGTTTGCAAAGATGCTCTTTTGACAGGCTTTTCAAAACTGGTAGGTGTTTTAATCAATGAATTGTCCTTTTTGATGGTTAGACTGAGGCAGAAGTAATTGAGGTCTCTGTGGATCACCTTTTCTTTCTCACTCTGGTCATACAGCATTGTATGACTCTGTATGACAGGCTCAAACTAAATGTATACCCCTATGATAAATGAAGGGAACTGGGTAGCTCCCTTTTATGGACACCCAGCCAGTCAGTAGCTATAAAATGCCTCTTAGTACCTAATTGTACTAGTAGAGTACCTAGTTCTCTAATTGCTCTACCTGTAAAGGGTTAAAAAGTCTCACTGCTATCCATAGGTAAAAGGAAGTGAGTGGGCACCTGGCCAAAAGAACCAAAGGGAAGGCTAGAACTTTTTAAAATTGAAACAAGACTCCCCTTTTGTCTGTCCCTTTTTGGTTGTTCTCCCGGGGAAAGGTGAACAGGGCAACATTTATGCTGTTGGGGCCAGGTATGAAAAATCCTCAGTATCATACCTAGAAACTACTCATTTGAAACCACAGATATGTAAATAGATCAGGAAATGTCTAGGAAGACGTGATTAGGTTTATGTCTTTTTATTTCTTTAGGGCTTGTGGACTCCTCTGTGCTAACCCCCAGTGCTTTTGTGTTGCTTGGAACCTTTAAGCTGGACCTCAAGAAAGCTATTCTTCATGCTTAATCCTTGTAGCTGTTTTTCTTTAAATCTAGCAAATGCCTAAGTTCCCAGATGTAGTTTCTTTCTTTTTTTTTAATTAATAAAATGTACCTTTTTAAAGAACAAAATTGGATTTTTGTGTCTTAAGAGGTTTGTGCACATGTTTAATTAGCTGGTGGCAACAGCTGATTTCTTTCTTTTTCTTTCTCAGCTCTTCCCCGGGGTGGGTGAAGGGGTGTGTGTGAAAGGGCTTGAGGGTACCTCACAGAAAGGAATTCCCAAGTGAGCGTTCCTGGTCTCTCAAAGGGGTTCTGCACTTGGGTGGTGGCAGCATCTACCCATCCAAGGTCAGAGAAAAGCTTGGGAGTTTAATGCAAGCCTCGAGTGGCACGTATTAATTTTTAGAGTCCTTGAGGGCCCTCACCTTCTGCACTCCAAGTGCCAGAGTGGGGAATCAGCCTTGACATCCCCCCCAAAACAGTAAGAGAACCAAAATAAAAATGCCACTATGACTAAACAGCATTGTGGAAGAGGCAGTTAGAGATAAAAAAGGCATCCTTTAAAAACTGGAAGTCAAATGCTAGTGAGGAGAATGGAAAGGAGCATGAACTCTGGCAAGTCAAGCCTAAAAGTATAATTAGATAGGCCAAAAGAGAATTTGAAGAGCAGCTAGCAAAAGACACAAAAAGTAACAGAAAAAAAGTACATCAAACCTACCAAATCTACCAAAGCCTACCAAACAATCAATGGGGCAGCTGGAATCAAGGTGCTAAGGGAGTGCTCGAGGGATGCAGAGAAGCTAAATGAACTTTTTGCATTAGTCTTGGCTGCAGAAAATATGAGACAGATTCATACACCAGAGCCATTCTTTTTTAGGTGAGAAATCTGAGGAACTGTCCCAGACTGAGGTGTCAGTAGAGGAGACTTAGGAACAAATTCATAAATTCATAAAACAGAAATAAGTCACCAGGAGCAGATGGTATTCACCAAGTGTTCTGAAGGAGCTCAAATATGAAATTGCAGAACTACTCACTTTGGTATCTTAGGTCAACCTCTGTACCAGTTCACTAGAAGATAGCTAATGTAATATCATTTTTTTAAAAGGCTCCAGAGGTGATCCTGATAAGCCTAACTTCAATACTTGACAAGTTGGTTGAAACCATGGTAAAGAACAGAATTATCAGACACATAGATTAATGCAGTATGTTAGGGAAGAGTCAGCATGGCTTTTGTAAAAGGAAATCACACCTCACTAACCTATTAGAATTCCTTGCGGGACCTCAAATAAGTGTATGGATGAGGGTGATCCAGCTGCTATAGTGCACTTGGTCCCACAACAAAGGTTCTTAAGCAAAATAAGCATGAGATAAAGGGGAAGATCCTCTCATGGATCAGCAACTGGTTAAAAGAGAGAAAATAAAGGGTCGAAATACACGGTCAGTTTTCACTGTAAGAACAGCTAAATATCGAGGTTCCCCAAACATCTGTACTGGGACCTGTGCTGTCCAACACATTCATAAATGACCTGGAAAAGGGGTGACTAGCGAAGTGGCAAAGTTTGCAGATGATACAAAATTACTCAAGATGGTTAACTCCAAAGCTGACTGTGAAGAGTTACAAAGGGATCTCATGAAACTGGGTGATTGGGCAACAGAATGGTGGATGAAATTCAATGTTAAGTGAGCTGTAGCTCATGAAAGCTTATGCTCAAATAAATTGGTTAGTCTCTAAGGTGCCACAAGAACTCCTTTTCTTTTTGCGAATAAGTGAAAAGTAATGCACATTGAAGAAAGAATAATTCCAACTATACACACAAAACAATGGGTTCTAAATTAGCTATTACCACTCAAAAAAGAGATCTTGGTGTGATTGTGGACAATTAAGAATGTGTTGCGTCAAACTCTAGCAAGCCTTTGCTGAGCATGTGCAAACAGTGATTTTTTTTTCAGAAGCTTTGCACTCAGCCAAATTTGGATGGATTTTTCATTGGGACAGCACAAGGTACCTCTCAGGACCCAGGACAACCCTCTACCAAATACTAAGTCCCTGATGCAAAGCACAGATGCATAATTTTTCATAATTTTATTATGTATATAGGCAAACACCCACCATGAAAAAATTCAGCATAGTTGGTTAAAGTTTGGCAAAGTTAAAAGCAAGTGAATACAGGGTCTTAAAATGGAAAATTTCAGTCAATCTTAACAATTGGTGTTGCTTCCCGCTCCACCTAAAATATGAAGCCAAATTCTGCTTTGCTTCTTCTTAGCGTATGTACAACATGCCTCACGTGGCATGTGACCAGCATTCATCACTGGATTTGGTATTCTACACTGTCATAACTCAGATTAGAATCTATATCCAGATTTTTTTTCTGTGAGCTTTTCAGCTCATACTCCAAATGTTTGTATTTAAATGAAATGAGATTACTGCAATCAGAGATACAAAGTACTACTCAATTTAGAAATATTTTCTTATTGCAACAGAAAAATAAGAATAAAATCTTTTCTATAAAAAAGGATCCAGCAGTAAAATGCTATTTTGTTACTATATCTTTTACAAAGAAAAAAGGAAGAAAACCATTCCAAGGTCTTTGAAGTACACATAAATATTATTATCAATGACACTATAACAAGCTGCCTCAGATGAGTGTCTTTTCTTTACTGGCTTTGAGTATGGTGGTGTTATCCTGTCCTGCTCTTGCTCCAAAGAGAATATGAGCTTTCACTTTCACACACATCTCTGTCCCATGCTGCATTGAGGGAAACCTATTATCATGTTACCATAAATCTACTCCCAAGAAAGTAGCAGGCATTCAAACAGTGTCTGAATGCGGTAACATATCCTCACTGTGAACTGTCTTTCTATAATGCTTATGTTTGGGCTCTAAATTAAACCCTTCACATGTCAATGTCACCTAAGAAATTTGAAAAGCTGGAGAACTATTGTGGTATGATTTCTTTATTATCTCTGAGTAATGCAAAAATACTTCACACCAAGGGAAGTAATCCTAAAATAATGACTGTTCCTAAACTTAAAATCCTACACTGTCATTGTTTTCTGCAAACACCGAATTAAATGTTCTGAAGTGTATTTGGTAAAAACCATCTAACTCATTTTAATTTCTATTTCTTCATCCTTCTCTAAATGGGGTATACACACAGGACTAAATTCAGTCCAGTATAAGCCAAGGAATCACAAGCTGGTAGATAATGGTAGCTCTATCCATTTGTGCTGGGGACAAAATTGGCCCTGTGTGCCTCATTTAGGTTTATATGACTTACCACTTTGGAATAATATTGCACTGTACATAAATGACCCTAATGTGACAAGATAACAGAAGAGGAGGGCAATGAAAGCAGGATTTTATTTCATCATTTTTTTTTCTAAATGATAGTACCTGAGAATGGTTGGCACATGCTTTGTTCAGTTTCCTGTCTTTGATAGTATGCTTATCTTCAATAGTTGGCACATGTGTGTGTATTAGTGTTTTGACTGATGAACATATGTATTTTTTATGTATTTTAGTTGGAGCTGTTAGTGCCATGTGTAGTAAAGGCTGCCCAACTTTTCCTTTTTATAAGCTCCTGTTTTCAGGTGCTTATAAGTAGGTTTGACAGAATTTCAGGGTATGTGTGTATAATGTTGAGAGATAATATCAATGTTTGTTTTTAAGCTTTTTTGTCAATTTTTATTAAAAAAATATAATTTTCACAGTTGTGGGAAATTATGGGGAGGTCAGACAATAATTATTTAGTGACAGCAGACATTGACTCAAGAAGTTTTAAACTTAGTACTCTTTAAGATGCAAATTGTAAACATCACATATCAAAATATACAAAGTAAATATCCTTAAGTCAAAATATAATTAGTTCTCAAGCATCTTTTTTTCTTACTTGGCCTATCTGTAAATTTCAATTATTATCCTACAGAAATGTTTTTTGTTGGTTTTTGTGTATGGTGAAATTGATGTTTACCGACATTTACCAATAAAAATCTAATCCTTCAAAGTCTGTTTATAAATTTGCCAGATTTAAGGTGACCAGACAGCAAGTGTGAAAAATCAGGATGGGGGTTGGGGTAATAGGTGTCTATAGAAGACAAAGCCCCAAATATCAGGACTGTCCCTATAAAATCGGGGCATCTGGTCACCCTCACCAGACTTTACCTGTTCACGCTGGAATATTCCGTTTCAGGTGTCTTCCTGAGGTCATATTATTTGTTTTTGAATGTTTCAGCTAAAACAGTTCAGCCATATCCAATAATCAGGTTGGGGAAACTGCACTGTTTTGCCCGGGTGCTGTAACAATCTCTGTAGCCAGGGCCAGGCTGCTTTAACTTAAGCAGCACCCAAGGTTCTTAAAGCAGCCCAGAAGCGGGAAGCATACAGATGATTTAAAAGCACCTTCGCTTTCCCTCCTGCACTGTGAGTTCTGGACTGAACCTCTTAGATAGAATCTCACCCCTTGAATGTTGCGTTTGGTATTTGCAGAACTAGATTCCTTTATTACCGGACCTCTGTTACTTGAAATATTTGGATATCTGCCCAAGGCCTTTGGATAAGTGAAGTTGTACTATACAGTCCATAGTTTGTGATGAGCTTTATTATCTTTCAGGATTAAAAGCAAAATATAAATATATGATATCACTATTGTTATATGTCTTTCCAAACTACCCATCGCAGCAGCACCCAGCTGTCATCAAGGTAATTCATTTTCTTGCAGACATATTGGTGACTATCTAAAATAATTTTGCTTAGTTATGATTGTATCTCTTTTCATTCGCTTTTTATTAATGTTTGTGCTAGAGGCATTTTTTTCATATTAAAGTTAAATCAAAAACCAAATTTTGGATCCATATTGGAGACTCATTTAATTATGGAACAAATATATTTTTAAAGGTTAGATCATCCAATCAGGGAATAGAAGTAATGCCATGTAACACAGGTGACTAAAAACAAATTTTTATCCAACAATCAAAGGAATACTTGAAAAAGAGAGTGTGGAAGCACTATAAACTGAAATTATCTCTCACATAATGTTCACAGAACAATTTCCAGTACTGAACAAATTCATAAAAATCAACGCTTTGTGGAATAGTTGCAAATAGAGATAAGGGCTACATTCTGTGAATAAATTGTTCATTGTGAATTATTTACTTACTTTTAAATTAAAAACTACACTGGTGATTCTTCAGGACTATTATTATGTATTTATGCGTACCTACTGTGTAACAGTATGACAAACACATACTTTGTGGCTAGAGCTTTTAAAGCTAAACTGTATGCACTTCAGGGAAGCACTCTCATGATATCTGTCTTGGACAGCACTTAACAAACCATTAAAAATAGCAATTGGTGTTTGAAACATTTGATTTGAAGCACATAAAACTTTAAACTCTTGGATTAAATTTGAATGTCGCCCTCAAACCAGCAGCGGTTCATTGTTCTGCAAACTGTACATAGAAACAATATTATCTTTTTGCTCTATATGCATATCTGGAATTTTATTAAGTTACTAATCATAGGTCATTTTGAGTGTGAGCCTGGATTTATTGTACAATTTTAATTCTGAAGTCATGTGCTCTTTTGTCTTTTTCCCTTATTGGCAAAGTCTGCCCCTTTTGATCCAAAGGAGTGGCTAGTCCAACTTGAAAGAAGCTATTTGCATTTGGTTTTGTTGAAAAAGTTGCTGCATTCTAGGTGAGCTGTCTCTTCCACCGGGGGTGGGAGGGCAGAGAAGTGGAGGGAAGGGGAAAATAATTCCCTAGATGTTGTGCCTGACTCTGCTAGGCAGGGACCTAGAACATTTTAATCATTGTTAATTCCCCCGGTTTGGAACATTGTCTCATTATTATTTCATACTTTGGCTTATAATTATATCCAAAAGAGGAAATATGTTGTTTCCTTTAAAGATTGTGTTGAGGCATTAAACCTGAGACCTAGTCCCGCTTCTGGCGCTTATGCATAAAGCATAGGTTTGTAATGAGATCTGACCATGGGAAAACCAGGCTTGTCTGAATGAGAACAGTGTTAAATTTCAGAGCCTGTGGACCTGCGTAAATTAAATTCCTTTTGAACTTAATTTAAAAGGACTGATTCAACTCTAGTACTTGCAGATAGAGGATTTGAAACTTCCCCGTGCAAGTATATACAAGGAAAGTAGCATATGCAATGTTATGGGATGAGATACTGCTTTACACAACAGTTCCCCAACTCCCTTCATTAGAGCCCTGGAACAGAGGTCAGTTGATATCAATTGAAGTGTCTTGTACTCAGCAGTTGCAGAATCTGTCTTTTAAGACTTCACATTAATTCTTTTGCTTCATACACAATGTCATTTGGCCTAATGTGCTTACATTGTTAATGTTACAATATTCAAAGCACAACACTTCTTACATGGAAAGAGAGATTAATTTATTATGAACATTGAAAAGATTTTAAGCCTTGATCTCCAAACAGATGCTAAAACCTAATCTTATCTATGCTTACAATAGTTCCAGTTTTCATTTCCCTTTCTTCTCCTCCTTGAATAGTTTCTCTGGTTGCACTTATGGCATCTAACCTACTTCTTATCACTTTCCCTCAAGGCAACTTTGCTAGAAATATTTTTAGCATCCACTATTGTGCTAGGTAGTTTACAGAAAACATAGATCCCTGGACCAAAGCGTTTACAAGCTGGACAGCCTTAACATACACGTGAGAATATAACATACAGAAGGAAGGGAAGAAATGAAGGACAATGTTATTAGGCAATTAATTATTCAGTTTACTCATACATACTTCTTGGTAGTTTTTGTGCGTATGTAGAGTGTAAACACTTTTTTTTATGTGATGATGCAGAAATGAGCTTTATGAATTATCTAAATGTGACTTCTAAGCTCTTCCAGAGTCATCCCATATCTCCCAAACAATGAAAAAAACCCTGTATTTTTCATTAAATTTCCTTTTTGAAAAAAGTCCAAAATTATGCACAAGTCACTATTTTTCCTAGGGCTATTTACTTTGTGGCGATTGCTGTAATGTAGCCATTGCACAGGTGAGATTATGTTTTATTTTTTAAATGAATAGACTCCAACAACCATAAGCTGTTGTTTTCAATGTATTACAACAATACTACAACAGAGATTTAGTGTTGTGATAATTCTCCATACATACTGGAACCTAACTTCCTTTTTGTCCAGTGGTTGTGTTACTTGGGGTTCCCTCAACCCAAAACTCTTGGTAAATTTACTCTGTGCTAGGTGGTGTCAGGAAATAAATCAGTGGAGACAAGATCATCTGACCGATAGATGGCTGGTACAATCAGTAAAATACAAGAGTGCTCTCACTTAAAGCTATACTTTATTTAGTCTCAAGCACTTACACACACACGGAACAGCTTAGTAAAACACCCCCAACTGTCAATAATTACCAAAGTTTGGTGTGGCTCTCAAGTGGTACAGCAGCAGCCTTCTGATGGCTGCCGGTGGGGACCTTAAGGTAGGTCCATGAAGAGATCCAACTAGCCGAAACTTCTACCCCCTTATTTATCCTTGATAGTGGACAATAAAACATCAATCAAAAAAACTTGTTAGGCAAGCAATTTCAAAAGGCTAAGCAAGAGGTTGCCTCAGATTACTAATTAGCCAGATGGGTTCTTGCAGAGTCCTCATGCCTTGAGGCCCTGACAAACACATCTCAGAGGGTAAATATAGATAAGCTTCTTGTTTTTGTCCTAAAACAGACCCTAGCACTGTCAACAGGAAGGGCTCAGGGGCAGGTCAAGACTGAGTAAGAGGTTCCCTTCCTGTGGTTGCTCAAACCCTCTCCCTTCCTGGCTCAGTCATGCTAAGACTACAGCCGCTGCACAGCCCTACAAAAACGCCTACTAGTTTGTCTGCTGTTAGCAACAAGTATGATAATCGATATTACACTATCAGTAGTGGTCCCTGGCCTTTTTCTGGTCCATCAAAATCTCCCCGTACAGTTGGTTTGAAGAAATTTTGGAAACTATCCAAGACAAATAGGGGTGGGTGTTAACAATACTTAGCATTTGTCTAGTGCATGATATCTTCAATGCATTATACAAATATTCAAAGTGCAGCTATATCCTGAAAAGTGACTCTAAAATGGTATCATGGGGTTCCATGATTGTATCTCAAAGATTTCTGTATCCAATGTGCTCCACTTACAGGTAAAAAAAAAATGTTTTCCTAACTGCTAGCTGTGAAAATTCAAGCTGGGATCATTCGTTCTTGTGCATGATCAGCTGTGATAAAGCTTCTGGAAGCCAAATTATACCTTCAGTGACACCTGTGCAGCCCTGTTTTGTCCAAGGGGCACTGGTGTCACTGATGGGAATTTAGTAATCAATTTTGTTGATGATGCACAGCAGCAAATACAATCTAACTCATTCTCTCTTAGCTGTGCTGGCTCTGCAGGGGTAAGAAGAAATATAAACCTTTGTCACTAAAGTTAGCAGATATAAATCTGAGGGATCAGATGTAGGGTCAGCTTCTGCCACCCATCCATTGAATTTTATTATAGTGTCTGAATGTTGCCCCTGAATTCAATAATCATGTAGGGTACTATTTAATGGGAGTAAAGGTGGTACATGCTTAAGTGCTCTGCTGGATTGAGTCCTAAGTGAACCAGGGTAGGGTTAGAGAAGGTTCTTCTTATTTGGATAAATAACCATGCCATTTTTACCCAAATCACTCTCTTATTTTGGAGGGGGGGGGGGAAATCATATTAAGAAAAAGTGCAGAAAGGGAAGTTAACTGAAGAGAGATGCCATGTTGATGTAACCCCATGGACAGTCAAACAAATTATTTTTCCCTTGGGAAGTGATTAATAGCTTCATGGATAGGACAGATAACGGGACCCAAGAGTCACGTGGGAATACTGGCCCCAGACTTGTGCATTTCATGATACCCTTACAGAATGCCTGACTCTTCACTGACAATCCAGAGCCCACATGCTCCCTGGAAGCCAGGTTGGTGGACATGCTGTTTGTTCCCTTCGGGCTGCATGCTGCACACTCTTTTAAACAGTGAGTGAAGATGCAGACCAGATATTTATGCTGCTTTGAGCTGAATTAAGGGGTTTTCCACTGGAAACTTAGCAGATTTCCCAGGAAAGCACTACTCCAAGAGCAGTACTTCCTTAGCCCACTTGCTCCGACTGCCCAATCCTCAAAAGACACTCAGAGCCCCAAATGCTCATGCAGAGGGAGCGGTCAGCACACTGCATAACCTCTCCTTCCCTTACTTTCATGCTCCCCCATCACATCTGAGGTGCATTTGTATATATTTGCTCCCCTAAAGCATGTTTGCTGCTACTGCTATTAAATTGGACCAATGTGGCACGAGGTTACATGGTACTGCTAGCATCAGGTAAGCCTTCTTACTAGCAGATGTTGTTTTAGGGAAAAAATTAAATGCACACTGTATGGTTATGTAGATTTGGGAATGTAAAAACTTTAAAATGACAACTCACCTAGTTACTGGGACATGAGTGGGTAACCAATATTGGTGTTTGGTGGGAACCTAACTTCTGGAGAAAAAGAAACTCACTAAATTACCCTCTTTCAGTTTGATAGACCCCATTGTTAACACTTTACTGGTGGGGAGAAATGCTTAACAGGAAATAAGGGTTGAGGTCAAGTGTAGGAAGGAAGCAGACCAGCTGTTCGCTTAGGAGCAGAGTGGAAGAGCACAAACAAAAGGGGATGATATGCATAAGGGAAAGAGAATGTAGAATAAATATATGACAAAGATTGAGTGAGTAGAGTCTTCAAATGTAAAATGATTCTTGGAGAGTCTACCCCCTTCAAAGGGACTTCAACTAGAGTAAAAAAATGTGCCAGTTCCTCAAACTGTACAGAAGCTATAATTCTAATGTTATTTTTATCTTTATCAAACCGTTCTAGCTGTCTCTTTATTGAATGCTACATCAGAAACTTGCAATGGAAGAACAAGCTTAGGGACAAATTCAGATCTTGACTGATTGGTGCACAGTTCCCTTTGGCTTCAGTGATATTAGTGCTCAGCAATCTAGGGCAGAATTTAGTGTTTTGTATGTACAGTTCAGAGTACATTATTCCTTGTTGCATAAAGAATAGTTTCAATAATGGAATAGCTTGTAATCAAAGATTAATATGGAAAAAAATAATCAACTTAAAATGCTTCTCACTGCTGCTTTTTCCGAGATCTTGCATCCAAATGTTTGTGTGGAGTGTATTGTTTTCTCTATGCATGGGCATAACTCTTAGACTAAAGGGTAATACACCCCACAGTGAATGAATGGGCCACTATGACACTGTCTAGCAGCCGAAGCAGAACTGACTCACAACATCAAAACTCAATCAAAATATAACCATTTCTAGCTGTTCAGAAATAACAAACATCACTGAATTAATCCTGCCAACTATCCCAATGCTTTTATTAACATTTTCTGGGGTGTATTGTAAAGTCATATAAATAACTTAGTGCTTTAGATAACCTGGCATTTTTGTGGTACTAAAATATGCTCTATTTTAATGGGAGAGGCTTAGATCCAGGGCCGACTCCAGGCACCAGCTTTCCAAACAGGTGCTTGGGGCGGCATTCAAAATGGGGCAGCAGTCTGTGTCCAGCGGCGGCAATTTGGTGGCAGAACTAAACTAGCCACAGAGAAACATTTTACCTCCTCTTGAAGCAAAAAAGGTCAAAGGACAGCTGAAAATTTTGGACAGTGGAGCTGAAAAGTGATTACTATGAATATTTGCAATAGTTGGGTCAATTTACTATAAGAAAGTTATCCACTAGGCCATACAAAATATTAAGCGAAGCTAACGAGTTGGTTGGAAATTAATTAGGCTGTATTGCCCATTTTTATTGCATTCCTTTGTGAAGTGTTTTGATATGTTTGTTGTACAAAGATGGTATATAAAAAAAATTAAACTCCCCCCCCACCCACCTCCCAATGGTAAAAACATCTCCAAGTCGCTTCTCTAACTGGTCCAGCAATCATCAACTCTGTAAATTTGCGTGCCAGTAACCACACTTTCTCTTTTGACTTCTTACCTTTCTTTACCACATTAATAATTTTTGAGGGTGTTCTGTCATTTTTGCTACTTTGCCATAGTTCCCTGTCAAGGGCCAGATCCTGCAGCTACTTAAGCATATGAGTAACTATCCATATGCTATTAAGTCCATTGGATATACTCACAGGTATTCAGTTACTTGGTATTCAGGTATTCAGTTACTTTTCAGGATTTGGGCACAAATTTTCAAGTCTTTAAGGCTCTTTTAGAACTTTCACCCTCATGTGTCTGAATGTATCCCAGACATACCCCTGCCTTTCTTTGCTTTCCTGTTTTAAGAGTAAAAACTGATGATCTTCATCATGCCATCCTTTTTGCTTCTGGTGGCAAAGTCTTTGGCCACTTAATCCCATATGTAGGGAAATCTCCCTTTTGAAATCCACATGGAATTGCCTCAGCTTCATAAAATGTCAATTTAAAAAGTTATCTTTTTCCCAATCATCTAGGTTTCAGTGGTGATTTCTGTCTTTAAAATCCGGTTGTTTTAAATCCTTATGTCAGAATGCCCTCAGTAATGAAATATTTTGTACTTCACTACCTCTAACCTTCCCCACCTTATGTATCCTACCTTGAACTCACAACTATCTCCCTTAATTAATATGACAAATGAAAATTGATTGCAGTCTTATTAGTTATTCACTGACAAATTCAGAAGTCCTTATGCAGCAAAAAATCCCATGCCTTCAATGGGTAAGGACTGAAAGACTTAATTAACTCCATCATAATACAGTTTGCCAGAACACTAATGTAGCTAAGCAATTCTGTACCCCATTACCATATATGCCATTTTGAAAGTTTGCAAAACAAGAAATGTTGAGGCTGTCAAATGGCCCAAAATAAAAACTGTGAAACCTTTTCTTGATAAATTCTGTTTTAAAATGTGCAGTTGGCACACATCTGTTACATGAAGGTGAGGAAATTAGATTAATCTCTTTATAACTCATTTATCAAATTTTCAAATGACACTTTTGCTCAGCTCCAGGTCAATTTCTAGCACAGATTTTAGAAACATCTGTAAAATTAGTCATCCTGAGTGCCATGGCATCTCCTTAGAGTTAAAACATATAAACAATTAGATATTAACAGAACCCAGAATACATTTAGTTTTTTGAATAATTCATCATGTAATGAGTTACAAAAGTTCAGTCTGAGTATTCTTTGTTAAGTATAATTTTAACTCAGGAAATACTGCATACCCATTTAGGAAATTAAGTTCAGTTACATTAAATTTAATGTTACGTTAAAGTCAAAATCATCAGCCATGGCTTTTGCAGCAAAACATAGAAAAGCAGAAATACTGCGAGTCATGAATGTTTCACATAAGTTAAGTTAAATCCAGTTTCACATAAGTTAAATGACTGGGTTTTTTTGTCAGTATGACATGCAATGGCTAGTGTTTAGTCTATGTTATATTTTGCGCTCCTGCACTAATGTGAGGGAACACTACAGTAGTGAAGTCCCAGTGGGCCTCTGCTTTACGCCAGTGCCTTGTTTTTAAAAGCAAATTTTAGCTTCCGTTTGCTCAGAACCTTCAACATGACTGTAGTTACAAAGAAAGAGCAGAGTTTACATTTAAATAACAACTGAGAGAAAAAGTCGCTAAATGGTGTAACCAATGTAATTGTCTGAGAGACATTAAGGCCATTTTTTTTTTCAAATTGGGTACTGAAAATCAGGCACCTAAAGCTGATTTTATACATATAAATAAAGGGTATGATTTTCAAAATTCCTGGGGGATCTGAGGGTTCCAAGCACCTTTGAAAAAAATCAGACCATCAGTTCATTGATAGGCACCTAAAAAAAGGGGGGCTTTATTTTCCCAGTTGCTGAACAATCTCAGTGCTTTTGAAAATAAGGCCACTTATTTAAATGCTTATATTATGTACAGTTTTAGCAGGGGACACCGGCAGCTCCCAGGATCAGATAAAGATCAAAGATTATTTGTCCATATTTAATTCATTTAGTCTATATACCTCAAATGGTTTGATTTCCCTCCCTATTTAATATTACTTTTTTATTGCTTCATCTCATTATAGTATATTATCATGTTCAAAAGGGTAACTGCCCAGTGAAAACCTATTCTATGTTTTAATTTTTTTTTTTTTTTTTTTGCCTGAGCCATTATTACAGGAGGGCTAAATGTGTTCAACAGGGGTAAATAAGGACAGGATTGTGTCCTTATTGTCCATGTGACATGACTGAGGATTGACTCAGAAATAAGAATAAGTAGTGTAATCTACTACCTTGTGTATTTCCATTCTTATGACTACAGAGCCAGGGAGATGATTTGAATTCAATGTGTTTGACTGAGGCTTTCACTCTGTAAATTTAGACCACTGACTTCTTAAAAAATTGTTACTTGGCCAGAAGTGACTGATGTGAATCTATTTGGCATTCCCATTATTCGAGTGACTTTATTTACACTTTTGTAGTTTGAACGCATTATCTGAGGAAGACACCCGAGCAGAGGCCATTTCTGTTAGTCAGCGGAGGGCTTGGAAGGTCTACCTTAATACTCTCACATATGGACCAATGTATACAGCACCAACCATAGCCCCATTTAGTGGCCACTGACTTACCTTCAGTAACTGTGGCATTAGCATGGCAAGTTATGCCTGAGTGACTTTGAATCCAGAGGAAAGACAACCTGATCAAACACCTTCATATGCAGGCCTCCAGCTTTTCTAAAATGTTACTGGTGGTTTACAGCTACTCAAACATCGAAAACCCGAGGACCATGCAGATGACCTGCTGTCTGTAGTCTGTATAACCATATTCTTCAGCTTCATTATGGGAGAACTCCTCAATGCAACACAAGCATGGACAGGATATTCATTTTCTCACCAGGACCCATTAGATCTGCAGCCACATTAGCCAGTTACACTTCTCACAACAGGTGCTTTGTTTCCCCTTCTTCCACCCCAACCCCCAGCAATGCTAAGCCACAAAGGAGGGAGGAGTGGGTGTTAGAATAAGCTGCACCCCACAAAGGGGATATAGCAGTGTGCATGCTGCCTGTACATGCCTGGAGATCTTGGAGGCGTTATCTGAGGCAGAAGGCCTGTTGATTCTCCCTCTGGGATAAGAAAAATAACTCTGATCCACCTCCCAAGTACAATGTTATTGTAAGTAATATTAGTGAGGTTTCTCCTTTTGGTGGACCAGGCTGAGAGGTCTTTCTGCAATTGCTGGGGCTGCTGGCAACTCTTACCGTTGTTTGCTCAGAAGGATCCCCATGTCTGCTTGTGTGCAGTGCTCAGTGCTATTCACCAATACTTTGAGAGGGCATCCTGGTGGATTAAAAATAGGCCAGGTAAATCCTTCTAGCTCCACTGCTTCTGCTGTCATGGGATTTTTTTTCTTTTCCTATGAATATCTCATATGGAATCCTCAGGCTGTGCAGGCATAAGACACACCAATGCCAAAAAATAGAAGTGTTCAGATGGGTTGAAAGACCTTCCACTGACCCCTTTGAAAGTTTCACTTTACAGGACCCATGTTTAACCACCACCATCCCCCAGGGGAAGTGACCCATAGAAGGAAGAAAGTCAAATTGGAGAGAGACAGTGCAGAACTCCAGACAGAATGAAGGTTAGTTGGTCCTGAGGATGGCAGAAGGAGAAATGTTGTCTCTTTAGAGGAATGAGGTTATTGCAATGCCAGATTAAAATTGTGCGGTCTTGTTCATTATGGTAATTGGGGTGGGGGTGGGGGAAGGATGGAGGCCATGTGTGTGGAACAGGTCATGTTTCCAGGGGATGGTGTTGGAGAGTGAGTCAACCCTTCACTCATCCTGCAGCAGTTCATGTCCCATGGGGCTGGCCTGGCCCCTTCTCCTCTCCCCCCGGCCCATTGGCTCTCACCACAGCAAGAAATGTTTCGTCCCCTTCTTGGCCCTGTGGTTTCTTTGGGGCGGGGTTCCCCTCATGGTTGGAGGCCCTCCTGAGATGGAAGGGCCCTGTGTAAGTGCACTGAGTCCACATTGGTGAATCTGGGCCTGGGTTACTGGCCACCCTTCAGAATTCACCAGAGGAGTTTTTGCTTCTGGGAAACTATTGTTCCTTTGGCTTAAAAAGTGACATCAAGTTAGAAAGCCCTCATCCTGCAGCTTTGGGCATCACATTATACTGCTAATCTACTTCCTCCAAAGAAAGGAAAATATTTTATTTTAGATTTTGTTCATTAGACATAATTATGGACTATCAATCCCTGAATCTCAGCTATGCAAGAGACAGAAATTGTTTCCATAGCACCCACTGCTGCAATTCTGCTCTGCAGGTATAAATGTATGAAACATGACAAAACAGTGTTTAAAAGTTCAGAATTGAGCTTGTTACTAAAGTGTTGTTTAAGCTGAGATCAATTCACCAGATTTCCAAATCCTCTTCTGTGTAATAATTCACCAAAGTTCCAAATCCTCTTCTGTCCAAATAATAAATTCTTTAGTCAGCCGATGGAGGCACAATTTGCTTTCCTAAATCATTCTTAGATTAATATGTGCATGTGTTGCCTGGCATAAAGGCATATTAAATGGGTATAATGTAAAGTAACTTCATCTACATACAAACTGTTAATGTTTAATGTAGGTATATATGATGATGATGATGATGATCAAGGCTGCAAGGGTATTAACTCCATTACAGTCTTCTGATGTGTATAGCTGCAGTGTGATTTTATTTGAATTGATTTTGCTGCTGACTCTGATGACGTCCAATAAAAAATTGTTGCATTCACTATAGAGTGATTTATGATGGCAACACTCTCTCTTATATAAATACTCTCCAAAGCATTAGTCAGAAATGCACTACCTTACTTCATTAAACCCATAAATACCATCAATTCTAATCTGATTTAGAGTTTTTTGTTTTGTTTTGTTACACAAGGAAAAAGAACCCCTATCTTTATGCCAAATGGACTTAAAATGTAGAGTACATAATACTGAAATGACTTTAGCCTGATGTTTAAGAGCTACTCATCAAAATGAGAACCCTTGTTTAAGAATTCTAGCCCTAATCAAATGTAGGGTTTTATATTACAAGAATTAAGTGTAGTACTTAAGTCTAAAACTGCACATGCATGTTGTGATAATAAGTAGTGGTGAACATTAACATTATGGTTCTTTGTAGTAAAATATCCATCAGTTTTATAAGTAAGAACACTAGTGTCACCGTGCAGCCCCAGTTGGAATGCCTTCTGGTGGCATGCTGTAGCAGAGCATGCTCACATGCTTCAATTTCCTCCTTCAGCATCCCCAGTTCATCCACTTTAAGTGCTCTTGCTTAAGGAATACCCCTCCTTGGGGCCATAACACAGTTAATTGAATCCCCAACAAAAGTCCCAAACCTAGTTTATTTCTCACACCAATATATATAATCGTCGAAACCCCACTCTTCCCAGAAGGCACCTCTCCACACACACCAGCCTCTCTGCTGGGAGTCCTTCCACATCACACTCTGGTGTCTTCCGCTACACCTAGGCTTGGCCTACACTAGATTACATTAGATTGTTAAGAACATAAGAATGGCCATACTGAGTCAGACTGAGGGTCCATCAAGCCCAGTATCCTGTCTTCTGTCAGTGGCCAGTGCCAGGTCCATTAACTGCATTGTTGAGGGGTGTGAAATATCCATACCCCAGAGCAGAGTGTTGTTAAGTCGACCTAAATCACCTTATAGACCATGCTAAGTTGATGTAAAAATTCTTCCGTTGACCTAGCTACCACCTCTCAGGGAAGAGGATTACCTATGCCAGATGTATATATATGAGATGGACATCAGGTTCAGTTTGGATCCAGGTCCCAACTTCCTCAGAGTTTCGGGTGCTTAAATTTAGAGCTTTGATTTGGAACCAGTTAAGCACATTGGGTCAGTCTATATATAATGAGCTGAGCAGAAAATGTAAAATATTTTGAAATTTTAAAATTTCCCTATTCTGCATCACGACAAAACTGAAATCTAGTGTGTTTGGGGTTTTTTTGGAAAAAAGCAAGCAAACAGACAAAAAAGACCCCAGAATAGCCAATAACCTGGTGGTAGGGCATTCAGTTGAGATGGGGTAGAGTGGGCCTCTCAATCTCTCCTGCTGGAGCTGTTCCATTTTGTAAATATGTAAATAGTGAGTGGTGTGGGGACTTGAACCTGAGTGTACCATATTGCAGGTGCATGCCCCAACTAATGGGTTATAGAGGGGTCAACTCTGTAACTTTCAATAACAAAAATTTTCAATCACCTGCTCCTAAGCTAAAGGAGCCATTCAACTAGCTATCAGTTTATATCAATCTTTTACTCTTGGTGGTTGGGGCCAGACATTGGAGGGCAACTATAATCCCACACACTAAGCCAGTACCTTACATACCTGTTAGACAAGCGTCTTCTGGACATATAAAAATCACAAGATTAAATCCCAGGTGGGTGGCGTTTTTTTAAACAGCCCCATACATATACATATACTTGGGAATCTCTGAGGAAGGCAGTTGTCTCTTTAAGCAATGAAAGCACATGCCAATACCACATGAGCTATAGTAGTAATTCTGCTAGCTGTTAGGAAGTAACAGGTTTTTTTCTTTTTTTACTCTGAAGCCAGACATTAGAGGGAGACACAATCATATTTACACTAACAACAGAATATCACACTAACAGAAACATCTATATGGTGACTGGGGAAAAATCATTTTTGTGTTACCCAAGAACTGTGTTAAATTATGCTTAAGGATTCTCATATTCCCACCCATGATAAACCCACAGTAGGGAAAAAAATGTGGAAAATCCCCATATATCATGGGCTTCTCTCTTCGTAGGGGGAAGGTTACTGGCCTTGCAGAGGGGACTTTACATGTGTTGCCATTATCTCCAGAGGTCAAGGCTCTGTGTACCCTGTGTGCTCTTTCCAGTTGCCCAAGAAGCATGCATTTCTTTCAAAAGAGACCCATCTAATCAGACAGTGTTGATATTGGAAAGTTTTATTTTCGTAGGATAAAATCATTGGAATGTTGGTTCAGTGATGACCTATTTCCCTCAGATACTCAGGGAATTCAATTACAACATGGCATTTATGTCTTTTCATAAAGATACAGTTATATACAGCTAGCAAAACCACCATCACACGTAAACAGACAGACAAACAAAACATGATTTATAAAACAGTTCTAGTGTTGTCATTTGCAGGAAAATGTTGTTGGGAAGGAGGTATTTCTACTGACAAATGGATAATTCAGCCTTCAGCATCCTCAGAAAGTTTTTGCTGCAAGACTGGCTCATTATTTTTATGTTAACTTCTTGAAATACAGAATATGTAATGCATAAGTCAAAATCTTTGTTTCATCTTTTCTTACATTGCTCTCTCTTCTCCTGTCACCTCATGTCAAATAATGATACTATAGATGCTTCATTCTGCAATATCATACAGTACATCTGGAGATCAATAAGAACAAAGGAGGGGTATGCAGGGGGAGAAGTCAATGACAATTTCTTGCGTAGTAGAGGGGAAAACATATTAAGTCAGTGAAAGTAGGGATCATGTAAATGTGTGTTTTATGTGGACTGATCTCTGCAGCACAAATACACTAGATCAGGAGAGAAAATGACTTTTAACTTAGTATCCCTCCCCATCCCCAATTGCAATTTGCTTTCATTGCAAAATGGATAAGGAGGAAAGCAATGACATCACTAGTCCTCAAGACTCTTTAAGTAGAGGTAGAGCAGCTGTGTCCCATACAGCTGCTTATGGGGCATTGAGAGGGTAAAGTCTCAGATGTAGGAGGAAGCAGTTGGAAGGAAGATGTTTCCAGCCTCTCCAGAATGGCTTGATTGCTTCTCATCTGGTTTAATTTTTCCCTGATGACAAGCTGTGCCTGGGATTAATAAGTACTGCATGAACTAAATACAACACACTTGACTGTCTGCATAATGGAAGTGGTGGACAGGAATCAAATGAATTTGGTTTACATCAACCTGCTGCTATTGATTTTAGCCTTTATATGCATGTGCAGCAAAATGGAGCTCACAAAAAAAAAAACACAATTTTTTGTCCTCAAAAGAATGAACAATAAGTACTGTTCAATTGTACAGTGAATAATAGTTTGCATGTGTTTTTAAATAATGTTGGGAGCTAATAGTCAGAGGTCTCTCCTCTCACCACAAGCATAATCAGCATAGGTACCAATTAACCCCGTGGTGCACTTTGCCCAGTCAGCATGCTGCACATAAACCACTTAGCACATGCTTGGCTTACACTAACAAAGCATATCATTAAAGAGGTTAATTTTTCAGTCTCGGGGGGAGGGATAATAAGGAGGTTTGACATCTATTGTTTTCTCAAAGGGTATAACAAAAGCACTGTTTCACTGTGGAGTCATATGACAATTCAAACAAGAAAGCACTGCTCTTTAGATTTCTATCATAGAATGTGAAATAATCTTCTGAAATTTTAACTCAAAAGACTCTCTTTAATTCAAGAGTTTAATGAAAACGATGGACCTCATGGTAGTGCAGTTTATTTTGTAAAGATGTTTTGTTCAAAAGACAAAATGATCACCCATTTCATTTCAATTTAGAGGGGTTTTTTGTTTTTTACTGTGAGAAAGGGCAAACTGAACACATGTCTTTATGGCCTTCAAGTAAATTGTAGGTGAACCTTGTTTAATTGAAAAGTATCTATGTGAAAGTATCTATGTAGTACTGTCTATAGCATTACTTCCAAATACTTTTTTCCCTTTTCTATTTTCTGCAAATGATTTTGTGCTCAGAATCAAGCAAAGTCATTTCTCTATTAGTTTCAAGCTTATCAGATGAAATTAAACACCAGAATGCGGAGTAATTAGAAATCACCTCACCCTGGAAAATGGGATAATGACAGAGTCCTTGAAGTCGATCAAGGTTAACGCTGCATGTTTATAACATATTCTATAAACTTGAGATAGGATGCTGATTAGGATATTGTATCAGCTACACTACAATTAAAAGTTATATTTAATCCTGTAGGCAGAGTTTATTTTGAGCCTGGTGTGACCTTACAACAACATCCAACAAATAAAACAGCCACTGCCAAAGATAATGTATAGTATACTTTGTTCAAACTTGTCTTGTGCTCATGCACTTCTCACAGCTAATCACTCAGAGCCATTAACCCCAGCTGAAATTTCACTGACAGTAACATATTGTAATAAATCCTACTATCCGGGGATTTGACAAACATGCATGGGGAATACTAGATTTGTTTGTTAAAACTCAGATATCGGAAATGGTTTGGAATACAAAAGGTATTTACGGTGCATCAATCAGTTACTGGACTGTTTACTTTAAAATAAAAAAGTAAAACAATTTTATTGTGAACAATGCTAGAAGCTCCCTCTTGTCCTTTGCAGCTGAAATGCTAAATAGCATATCTTCAATAAACAAAGACTCATGATTTAGAATTTACAGGGATCAGGAAGAAATCCCACTCTCCTTCCCAACTCCCATCCACAACATTTGTGGTAGTAGAAACGCCATGACAAAGATTGCCTATCTCTGGAATATCCAGAATTGGTCACTGCTGAACTATATGAACTAATGATCTAATGCTGATGTGGACAATTCTATGTTCCAAAATTTGGAGTTTGCCTTTTTTATTATTACATCATCATGTGGTGTCAAAATAATAATAATAATATTACATACAAAAGTATACAGGAAACAGGAGGCAGAACCAGCAGTTCTATATTTTCTACTTCACAGCCTTAGATCCGTTTGTTCCAGGTCATTGCACAGTGAAGAAGGGCTCAAGCAGAAGGGTTTGGGGGACGCAGGGACTATTTCTACTCTCTGTCTTTGAATGACACATCCACCCCAAAGTTGATAGGGAGGGGACTCCATGTCATGGCTTCACTCTCATCTATGTGAAGAGGGAGGAGCATGCAAAAAATGCCCAGGCACATACACACCCCCGTGCACCAAGAAGGGATTGTCCATGATATGAAACATCTCCTTCCCTTCTGTCCCTGGTTAAGGGTTTTTGGTCAATCACAGCCCTAGGCTAAAGGAGGTACACACACTTCTCTCAATGATGCAACTTGCCCCAATTGGGACAGGGAGAAGTTAGACCCTCCTTCCACATCAGGTTTCAGAATGGGCCACATGCACCAGAAAAATTGGTTGCACAACCCTAAAGCCACTCCTGAAGGATGCTGTATCCTGTACACACACTCTGCATACCTAGGAGGTCCCTGAGACAGGAGTCCTCCTGAAGCTGTCTCTGAGGTGACTTGCCACTATATTCAGGGTTGTGTCTAAATAGCACAATTTAGCCCTTAGAAAGCATTCAGAAGAAGAAGAAAGCAGTCAGTTCCCTGCTTTCAAAAGTCTAACCTTCATTTATTGTGGGACAGTTAGGAATATATATATATAAGAACTTCCAGAAATGTTCTTTAAAACTGTCTATGTTTTTTATAGTGCTATATTTTCCTCAGTGCATGCAAACCAATATACCCCATCAACTTTCATTCACTTTAATTTGTCCAACAAAGTTCTCCATAAAACTAAGCAGTGAGGACAAAATCCTTTTAAATTACTCAGGTTATCCGTTGACCCGATTTTAGTGGGATTGCACCAGTGTAAATAAGAGGAGAATCTGGGCCAGAGTGTCAAAAGGAACAGCAACTGGGATCTCATTCCAGCAAACTATTTAGCTATGAGCTTAACTTTAAGCACCATTGAAGTCACTGGGTCTATTCATATGCTTCAAGTAAAGTACATGCTTCGCTGGATGAAGACCTGAATGAGAATTATGAAGCAACACATTAAAAACAAACAAAACCATACAGAGATGCACACTGATATAGCAAAGATGGATTTGCCATTCAGCAAGTGCTGTCTTCTGGTGTTCAGAGTTCACTTCTCTTGTTATGGAGCACCACAGACCACATCAACTCAACTTCTCTGAAAGGTTTTTTGCTTCCTCTGGGGCCCGGCTAGGTAGAGTTTTCTGGGAAGTCTTGCCAAGTGTAACATTCACAGCCTTGACAAGTACAATAACATCAAGTCCACATTTTTCAGTAGCACAACTTTCTTAATGGGGATCAAAGCTATTCTTCCATCCTGGGTCAACAGACTCACATAAGGGGGATGGGGAGGGAAATCAAAACAGAGGCTAATTTATGTGAAATGTTCTTTTCAACCAACCACCCATCATCACCACATATTTATTTCTTGTCTTGGGGACAAACTCTGTAGATGAGCATTAGCCTGACCTTTGACAGAGTAACTTTTGTGTTTTAGCACTTGGTTTGTTCTTTCAGTGAAATATAAATGTCTTTATAGTTAGAGATAGAGAGCATACCCTGCTTAATCACTCTTCTGGAAATTCTATCACATCTTCCCCTTCTTTCCCTGCCATTAGGAAGGCTCAGATTCTAACCGAAGTTCTCCATTATTTTTTCTAGTTTTGTTTACCTTATTTTACTTCCATTTACACTGCTGTGACTCCTGAGTTTGTTCTCTCTCCACTTATGGTAGTTCTCTGCAGGCTGCCTTCATTTTTGTTTTCATATTGTGCTTAAAATAAATGTAAGTGACAAAAATCCCATGCAGGATCCAGGTAATGGAGTTATACATTATCAAACATAGGTGAAAAAAAGAAACTGTCCTGTAATTTATCAGAGATGGAGCCATACTCTAACTCCAGATCCAAATACATCCGAACTGTGGTGGTATTCAGATTCAGAATGACAATTAATTCCAATTCTGGAAAAGGCCAATTTGGAAGGCTTGGAAGCCAGGTTTGGAAGCTTAAATTATTCCCCATCCTTCCCCTGGAACCCTGTCTCTCCCAGGATCAGAAGTTCTGGAGTTTTCAGATGTGGTGTTTAGTTCTGCCCATCCTGGAAATCCAAAATTTAGATCATGATTCAGAGTTGAGATGAGAGAGTTTGGATGAGGCCCTTTTTTATTTTGAACTCCCAAGTCTGGAGTTTGTGGACTGGTTTCTGTCCATTATAGAGACAGTTTAGCTCCTAAGGCCCAGATGTTTGAAGACACTATGTGTTGCTGCCTTCAATATTGCAACACCTAATTGATTTAGGATCCTAAATCTAATTTTCAGAAGGGATTTAGGCATTTAGGAGTCTAAATCCCATTGACACCTAAATACCTTTAAAAATCTGGGACTGATTCAGGCCATCTCTATTATATTATACATCACTGTGTGTGTGTGTGTGTGTGTGTGTAAATATATAATTATTTTAAGACTTTGTGGCTTTTTGTCTTCAGCATTAATATATTAATTAACCAGATTGTATTACAAGCCTGTTTCCTTGAAGCTGATATCTGTAATAAAAGTGAAACAATTAAAATATGTAAGAGAACATTCTGATTCTTCCCTAATTAATATAACTTCTCGGTTTCTGGTGTAATTTCTACCTTTAGTTACAACATGCAAAATCAATGAGATTATATGAGTATTGGGTGAATTTTGGCAGTGGAAAATCCCCTTTCAGCAGATTAAAAACCCATCAAATTTGCTTTAGATAAGTAAAGTTACCTCAGTTCTTGCCGTATATCCTATGTTTCCCCAAATTTATTATAGAAAATACCTCAGGAATTTCTTAAATATTGAAGTAATGTTATTTAGTTACTTAATGAATTGGCTACTCTATCACTTCTGACGTATAGGGCCACAACAGGTAGTTCACTTTTGCAGCTATTTTTTGTGGTTTCTTTTATTAATGAAGTTAGCACTGTCCTAAAATATTCAGAAGTCAAAAAGGAAACACTTCTGAGTTTCAGAGTCCACACTGGCTAACCAATACATTAATTTAGTCATCGATTAAAAGAGTCACAATAATGCTTGGAAAAAGCATGGAGACATATGGAAGGCCCTATTTTGTCCAACCCAGCGGAGCCTCTTGACTCTTTCTTGACATCTGTGATTAATTGTCAGGACTTGCATTATTCTCTTCATACTTCTCACCTGCATTGTTCATACTCTGCTCTCCAGCTGCCATGCCAAATCTCTCTGAAGAATTCAAATATGTCTTTATATTTAAAGTAAGGCCTTAAGATCAGGCTGAACCTGTCACACATCTGCCATCCTAAGCTGATAATGGCATGCTGAATCCACTCTCCCATATGCTACCTCTCTCTCAGTCTGAACCATTTCATAGTGTTCCATTTTGTAAGCTTATTTTCCTAGTCATCAGATTGATCCTGTCTAGTCTTGTGTATTTCCCAGGTCCAGCCTAAATGCTGCCTTTTGTTTCTGCTCTTTTTAAAAAAGGCAAAACATAACAGAAAAAGACCTAAAAGACTTTTGAGATTTTGGTCTGTTGCAAATAATTATACTGCCAAAAACGATGGGGACTACCTTCAACTGTCGGTTATCACAGGGAATTTGGGAATAAACATTAGTACTAATTTAAAAAAATCTAGGGGGAAATATGTATTTCATTGATTATGTGAGGTTTGTAAAAAATAATAAATTAAGAAAGCATATATTTAATTTAGAGGAAATTTATTTTTATCTGGCAAGAAATGGGACTAAATACATTAGTAAGAGCCCCTGTTAAAGTGGTAACCCCAAAAATCAGAATCTGTTTTGTAGAAACAGAAATAGCTCAATGGCTATGTTTGATGGAGAAAACCTCAAAGGATTTGAAAGGTCAGTTCAATAAACTGATAAGCATCTTGAAATTTGGATGTCTACTGAAGCTTATCCAAATGAAGGATGGGTGAATCACATGTAATTTGAGTTTTTGTAAATCCTGTCATTTGGAAAGCGAGGGGAAGTCCACAAGCCTAGTTTGAATTCCTTTAATTTAAACATATGCTATTTTGTTCACTCTGTGGTTCAACTTAAAAAAATACCTTAAAAATAAAACTTTCTTATCTGAAAGGAAACCATGCTGTGTCTAAGGGCTTGTCTACAGGATGCATTAGTGCACACCTGCTGGAGTGTAAATTGTAGTGTGCACCAGCATGTCACACAGTAACTGTCCATGTGGACCCTGCTAGCACCCATTAAATGTACACCCTTGGTGTACATTGACATAGTACTATTTGAAATTAGACTATGTCCATATGCACTAAGGAACACATGCACAGGTAGTGTGCAACATGATGGTGCGCACAAGAATGTATATGCCATCTGGTGCACACTAATGCACTATGAAGACATGGCTTTAGGCATAAAACAAGTTATTCTGACATAGGAGATTCCCTACAGTATTGAAAGTACGTAATATTTCACTGTCCCCACTGTGATCCAAGTAGAAACACACAGTGCAGTTCAGGTCTTCAAGCCACTTTTGGTCTCCCCTAACCTTTGAGCCACTGTGCACCAGTCTGTTTCTACACACCAATTAGAGCAGCCTTAAGGCTCTTCTAACTCGCACCAGTATTATTTGTCCATCCTGACAAAAGACCTTCCAGTCTGGTATATTTGAACATTTAATTAACATGCCATTGACCTACTTCTCCCCTTGGTACGATTTAAATTTCATACCAAACAAATTCTAAGTACAAACAAGGGCACACATTTTTAACAGTCAAAGCGATTAGCCATTGGGACAAACTACTAATGGAAGTGATAGATTCTCCCTCTCTTGATGTATTCAAATCAAGACCAGATGTCTTTCTGGAAGGTGTGGTTTAGCCAAATGCAAGTGATCCTTCAGTCATACAAAAGTTATTTGGCTCAGTGTAAGGGTAACTGGCTGAAATGTAGTGGGCTGTGAGATACAGGAGGTCAGACTAGATGATCTAATGGTCCCTTCTTGTCT
Source organism: Eretmochelys imbricata (assembly GCF_965152235.1). NCBI lineage: Eukaryota > Metazoa > Chordata > Testudines > Cheloniidae > Eretmochelys > Eretmochelys imbricata. The sequence continues at coordinate 39,759,346 of NC_135575.1, read as the reverse complement.
GAAACTCTATGAATCTGGAGATGTTAAATAATACCAGGCCTCAGACTGATCTTTGGGGAAGCCGCTAGAAGACATGTCCCTCTAACTCACCATTGTTAAGCATTATCCTTTGTTTATGATTCTAGAGCCAGTGCTCATATCAGCTACTAACTAACAGGAAACTCCAGCACCTGCAGCTAGATATTTGAGCTGGAAAGTTTCTATTCTGTGCCAGAGACTAAACAACCAGCATTTATTTCTTGAGCACACCATGTATCTGCAAGGCATTTAAACAATAGCTCTTGACACCTAAAGACATGTTTAATATGAAACACACTTTTAATTTTTGTTGCGGCCTCAGTTTCTGGGCAACAATAAGATCCACTTTCTCAAACAAGACAAAATAACAGGTTTTTTTCTTGTGTATTTTCTGTGTGAGTTGGACAGCAAGTTGGCAGCATTAGTTGTATTAATGTTCCTGTCAGCACCTACACCAAATATGTTTCTTGATACAAGAAATCACATTCCATCCTACCATGAACATCTAAATATACATCCTGCATCATCTCCAGATTGAAATTCAGCTACCACCTGGATTCCTGTAGGGTTTACTTAGATAATTTTTAATTTGGCATTTGGAACAGAGATGTGCTCAGATTTTTAATATGTTTAGGCAGAACAGTCAGCACTCCACAGACACTTTCCTGTTCTGGCTCTGTTTTTCTGATCTTCAATAGTTTCAGATCAGATTCTTTCTATCCAAATTAGTATCAGGTACATCACATACTTTTTAATAATTGCTTTTAACTGCTCTTATTTTTATTTGGTTTACATTTCTATAACACTTTAGGCATACTCTAGGATTCTGCATAATGCTTGCCATGTCCTGTGAATTTTAGTGTAATGGATGAATTTCAAAGTACTCAAAAGTTTAAATGTGTATCTAGAATTATCTGGATCTCCTTCCTCTGGAAGTCCAGAGGGAAGCCTGACAAGAAGAGTCTCGCATGGGAAATTTCCAGTACTGCCTGGTTCTTGCTTTGGTGGAAATGGAGTGAGAAATGCATCTCTAATGTCTCATTGTTTCTACATAGTTATGACTGAAATCAATAACCACAGACCAGTATGATTACTTTTCTTTTTCAGCTGTTTACACTTTTTCAGACATAATAAAAGTCTTGATTTGGTTGTAGTTTTACTCAAAGGTTCAGTTTTTATCTTTCATTATGGCAACTTTAAAGTGTAGAATATCAAAACCAATCCAAGCAAATAGAAGCTCGTTCACCTGCACATCTACCAATGTGGTGTATGCCATCATGTGCCAGCAATGCCCCTCTGCCATGTACATTGGCCAAACCGGACAGTCTCTACGCAAAAGAATAAATGGACACAAATCTGACATCAGGAATCATAACATTCAAAAACCAGTCAGAGAACACTTCAGTCTCTCTGGTCACTCAATAACAGACCTAAAAGTGGCAATTCTTCAATAAAAAACTTCAAAAACAGACTCCAACATGAAGCTGCAGAACTGGGATTAATTCGCAAACTGGATACCATCAGATTAGGCCTGAATAGAGACTGGGAGTGGTTGGGTCATTACAAAACCTAAACTTAATTTCCCCAATACTAATTTCTCCCTACGGTTACTCACACCTTCCTGTCAACTGTCTGTAATGGGCCACTCTCTTACCAGTTTGAAAGTTATTTTTCCTCCCTTGGTATCCTGCTGTTAATGGATTTATCTTGTTAGACTGACCTCACACTTGGTAAAGCAATCCCCATCCTTTCATGTATTTATACTTGCTCCTGTATTTTCACTCCATGCATCTGATGAAGTGGGTTTTAACCCACAAAAGCTTATGCCCAAATAAATTTGGTAGTCTCTAAGGTGCCACGAGGACTCCTCATTATTTTTGCTGATACAGACTAACATGGCTACCACTCTGAAACCTTCTCCCTATAGTTAGCTAGTCCTGGCTGTCTCCAGTTGAAACAGAGTGATCTGTTGACTGCTGTGAAGAGTAGTCTTTCTGATTTGAAGATATAATCATAGATTCATTAATAGTAAGGTCAAAAGGGACCATTGTAACAACATAGTGGAACCTCCTCCATAACACAGTGATTCCTGCATTAATCCCATATTTTTAGGTTCAATTCAAGTGTACTTTAAAAAAAAAATCATCCAATCCTTATTCCAAGGCCTCAAGAGATAAAGAAACTACTATATCCCTTAACAAGCTATTCCAAAAGGTTAATTACCCTCACTGTTTAAAATGTGAGCAATATTTCAAGTTTGAATTTTGCTAGTTTCAGCTTCCAGCTATTGATTTTGTTATGCATTTGTCTACTAGTTTAAAGAACAGTGCCATACTGAATATCATCTCTCTGTGCAGGTAATTATGTTCAGATTCAACTGTCTGGGCTTGTAAGAGCAACCTCATCCCAGCAGGGGAAATGTACTATTTTCTCCATTCAAGTTTCAGCTATGAGTTCTCTGGAAGTTGCAGCCTTCAACCTCTTGGATGGGCCAATTCCCCGATGGTTGAAGAAAGCAATGGTAGGAGATGGGGAGTGGATTCCATTATTAATGGAGTCCATCAATTCTTCCCTCCAGGAAGACAGAATGCCAGTTTTCTTCAAATGAGCTGATTGAGAAACCATCTGTCAACACTGGTAGTCTTCAAAATTACTGTCCAGTGTCATATCTTTCTTTTTGGACATGGTGATATAAAAGGTAATGGTGAAGCAACTTTAGTTGGTGCCATTCTGATTCCTTGGACATCTGTCAGTCTACTATTACACCTGAGCATAGTACAAAGACTTCACTGTTTGATTTAGTCAGTGATATTCATGGATATTAAGGTCAGAAGGGACCATTATGATCATCTAGTCCGACCTCCTGTACAACGCAGGCCACAGAATTTCACCCATCCTCTCCTGCAAAAAAACTCTCACCTATGTCTGAGCTATTGAAGTCCTCAAATTGTGGTTTAAAGACTTCAAGGAGCAGAGAATCCTCCAGCAAGTGACCCGGGCCCCATGCTACAGAGGAAGGCGAAAAACCTCCAGGGCCTCTTCCCATCTGCCCTGGAGGAAAATTACTTCCAGACTCCAAATATGGTGATCAGCTAAACCCTGAGCATATGGGCAAGATTCACCAGCCAGATACCCAGGAAAGAATTTTCTGTAGTAACTCAGATCCCACCCCATCTAACATCCCATCACAGGCCATTGGGCCTATTTACCTTGAATATTTAAAGATCAATTAATTGCCAAAATCATGTTATCCCATCATACCATCTCCTCCATGAACTTAACAGGTTTAATCTTAAAGCCAGATAGGTCTTTTGCCCCCACTGCTTCCCTTGGAAGGCTATTCCAAAACCGCATTCCTCTGATGGTTAGAAACCTTCATCAAATTTCTTTCTGATTATTGACAAAGATCAACTGTCCGCACTCTTTTTCTTTTTTTTTTTTTTTTTTTTTTTTTCTTTTACTGTAGAGCTATTGAGAGCCTTTGATACCATAGAGCTATGGTTGATGCAGCTGTGGATTCTGACAGGGTAGACAGGGCTGAGTTTCAGTGATTCCGTGCCTTCATTTCTGAGAGGTCCTAGATGATAGTACTGGGTAACTGCTTATCCACCCCAAAGGCTTTCAAATGTAGGGCTTCAGCAGGGTTCTGCTCTGTCAATCCTACGATTCAAAATATGATGCACAGTAGTGGATGCCCAGATGTAAACCACATATCTGCACAGATCTACATTAAAGCTTCAGTAGACTATTTCCTGGGCACCATATTCAGAAATGTACTTCAGTCAAGTTTATTTTGGAATATCTTTGCTTGTTAAACGTACCCGTGAAAAACTCTCTTCTTGGTAGAGACCTTTTTTTTTTTTTTTTGCTTTTGTTTTTATTTTTCCATTACATGTAAGAATTGCTGATATTTTTTATTGCTTACTTTAGAAATATGATGCCACACCTAGCTCATACTATGTCAGCATGAATTTCTTCCAGTGCATTTTGAATTGCACATTTTCTTGTAGTTTATGACAATCTTCTTTATTTGGCATTGCACCCACACAATTGCATATGGCCCTGAAAGTCTTTTAACTTCCTGATATGGAAAGCTCTTAATTACTTCAAGTATGTGAATATGATTTTGTTAGAAGCTTAATTAGAAGATGGGTGCACTTGTATTTAAGTACGGATTGTAAAAGTATTAAAGTAGATAGTACTAGCTTATGCTTTCATCAACTGGGTAAAACCTTTAATCTTGTAAGTTTCATTTATTTGCCATGTTAATTAACACAACTACAAAAAAGATACTGCTGCAAATGCTTTCTTTTATAAATAAAAGATGTGTAGAGTGAAAAACTCCATGATTCAGTCCAGGCAAACCCATGAGAAAATTAATACTAAAGGACAAATTCTTCTCTCTTTATACTCATACAAACCACCTTGGCTCTGATTAAGCAAATATATTAAGCACAAGCTTAATTTTAACCATGGAAGTAGTTTTACTTTGGTGAATTGAGGATTGACATATTCCATAGGTGTGATAGAAGGCAGAATTTAACTTTAAAGTTGGGACCTCTGTGAATGAGCTAATGCAGAAATCACTGGTACAACTTAATAGAAAGTGTGAAAGATTTAGTTTCATATTTTTTATTTATTCTTAGAAAATAATTATGCCTCTTTAGTACTATTTTTCTTTATTACTTTACGCTTACTATATTATAATTATAAACCCACATTTTAGAGTACTAATTAAGAACATATTCACAGCAAGAATAGGCTGGGTGGAGATAGAGAAGGTGTTCAAGCAGCAGGAAACCAAATTAATACCTGTAAGAAAGAAACAAAAACAAGAGGGAGAGTTCCAGGAACTACTGAATAGAAGTAAAACTAAAAATGACACACTCAAATATTAATGTACGGGTCTGTTCTCCTGTCAGTGAATCCACTGAAATGTCATGTGATTTTTACAAAACACCTTTTGAGGTTTAGCAATTTTTATGCAGGGATCTAAGAAAAGTTTTAAAAACAGGTCACCTAAGCTGCACCTGAAAATGTATCTGTGATGGACTGGATCACAGAAATCCCCTGGGAACTACCACCTGATGTTCCAAGACTACTTCTGCCCCTGCTTTCCTGCCCTGGCAGCTTAGGACTTCAGTGCCCTCCCTGGTTTGAGCCAAACCCACTAGCCTGATGCAAACCCAGGTCTGAACCATGACCTCTAACACCTGTAGGCTAACTGAAAGCAGCTTACAGAAATGTTCCTGTCTTTGACACTCAGATGCCCAACTCCCAATGGGGTCCAAACCCCAAATAAATTTGTTTTACCCTGTATAAAACTTATATAGGGTAAACTCATAAATTGTTTGCCCTCTATAACACTGATAGGGAGATATGCACCGCTGTTTGGCCTCTCCCCCCCCCACCAAGTATTAATACATACTCTGGGTTAATTAATAAGTAAAAAGTGATTTTATTAAATACAGAAAGTAGGATTTAAGTGGTTCCAAGTCGTAACAGACAGAACAAAGTGAATTACCAAGCAAAATAAAATAAAATATGCAAGTCTATGTCTAATCAAACTAAATACAGATAAAAACATCATCAGTTCCAGTAAGCTGTCTTTTACAAACTAGCCTCCTTCTAGTCTGGGTCCAGCAAGCACTCACATCTCCTGTAGTTACTGTCCTTTGTTCCAGTTTCTTTCAGGTATCCTTGGGGTTGGAGAGGCTATCTCCTTAGCCAGCTGAAGACAAAATGGAGGGGTCTCCCATGGGCTTAAATAGACTTTCTCTTGGGGGTGGAGACCCCCTCCTCTCTCCTTTGCAAAGTCCAGCTCCAAGATAGAAATCTGAAGTCACCTGGGCAAGTCACATGTCCATGCATGACTCACAGTTTTTACAGGCAGAAGCCATTGCCCAGATGGTATCTTGAATGTCTCCAGGAAGACTTCTTATGTGGATTGGAGCATTCCAAGATGCATGGTTCCTTACGTGCTTCTTGATTGGGCACTTAACTTTGCAAATTCCTTTCTCCAGGAACTGACCAAATACATTGTAAAGAGAGTGGTCACTTTGGATGGGCTATTACCAGCAGGAGAGTGAGTTTGTGTGTGTGTGGGGGGGGGGGGGCGGAGGGTGAGAAAACCTGGATTTGTGCTGGAAATGGCCCAACTTGATTATCATACACATTGTAAGGAGAGTGATCACTTTAGATAAGTTATTACCAGCAGGAGAGTGGGCTGGGAGGAGGTATTGTTTCATGGTCTCTGTGTATATAATGTCTTCTGCAGTTTCCACAGTATGCATCCGATGAAGTGAGCTGTAGCTCACGAAAGCTTATGCTCAGATAAATTGGTTAGTCTCTAAGGTGCCACAAGTACTCCTTTTCTTTTTGCTCTACTAAGGTTATTTAGAAATCAAGCCAGTACACAGCCAATATTCATAACTTCGAATACAAAAATGATACATGCATACAAATAAGATTAATAGATTCAGTAGATCATAAACTTTACATAGATATGTTACATGGCATATGTAGCATAGAACATATGCTTATGGATATATATGACATAACTGGAATATTTCCAGAAAGCCTTATGGGGCACCGTCACAGTATCAATTCACCAAATGTTGCTCATGAATAATACTACATTTTTGGCATGAAAATGTTTAGGAAATTCCATGGCAGAGGTGAAGCAAAAAAAAAAAAAAAAATAAGTCATGGAACAGTCATCAGATACTGTAGTTTTCACTACCTCAACATACCCGCAAGAGTGCTGAAAGGTCAGGTCCAGGGGCAGGACCAGGGGGACTGGATAGTGAGCCGATCCTACACTCACCCACAGAGGTGGCTTCTGCTCCATGGCACTGGGCCCAACTCTCTGCTTGAGGCACTGCAACTTGCCACACAGGTTCGCAGTCCCACTCAGGTTTGGCTCAGCTGCGCCCACTGTCTCCGTCCAGTCCACTCAGTTTGGGGGCCTAATCAAATGTGTTTTTGCAGCCATTTTCAAGATTTCATGGACTTCACTCAAATTCACTGATTCCAGGACCTCCATGATAAAATCATAGCACTGTTCATGAACAACAAGGAACTGTGTGTTAAAGTGGTGTTGAAATAGCTATTTTGGTGCTAGTAGGGGTTTCTGCACACCACATTTCTATATGCAAATTCGTCAGGCACATTTTCAAGGTCTGATCTTGTAGAAGCCAGCCTGCACTCAGTCTATTGTAAGATAAGGGCCCAGTTTTGAAAATATGGCCTTAGATAGCTAATATATTTTACATACTAAATTCATATTAAATAATACAACTTAATTTTCATAACACAGCTACCATTTGTTAAATACAGAGTAAAGTCCTGCTCCTGCAATTTTATTCATACCAGGTGTCAAGGTTCCTCCCCCACTCTGAACTCTAGGGTACAGATGTGGGGACCTGCATGAAAACCTCCTAAGCTTACTTTTACCAGCTTAGGTTAAAACTTCCCCAAGGTACAAATTAATTTTATCCTTTGTCCTTGGAATATCCACTGCCACCACCAAACTCTAACTGGGTTTACTGGGAAACGTAGCCTGGACACGTCTTTCCCTCCAAAATCCTCCCAACCCTTGCACCCCACTTCCTGGGAAAGGTTTGGTAAAAATCCTCACCAATTTGCATAGGTGACCACAGACCCTAACCCTTGGATCTGAGAACAATGAAAAAGCATTCAGTTTTCTTACAAGAAGACTTTTAATAGAAATAGAAGTAAAGGAAATCACCCCTGTAAAATCAGGATGGTAGATACCTTACAGGGTAATTAGATTCAAAACATAGAGAAGCCTCTAGGCAAAACCTTAAGTTACAAAAAAGACACAGAGACAGAAATAGTCATTCTATTCAGCACAATTCTTTTCTCGCCATTTAAAGAAATCATAATCTAACGCATACCTAGCTAGATTACTTACTAAAAGTTCTAAGACTCCATTCCTGGTCTATCCCTGGCAAAAGCAGCATACTGACAGACACAGACCCTTTGTTTCTCTCCCTCCTCCCAGCTTTTGAAAGTATCTTGTCTCCTCATTGGTCATTTTGGTCAGGTGCCAGCGAGGTTACCTTTAGCTTCTTAACCCTTTACAGGTGAGAGGATTTTTCCTCTGGCCAGGAGGGATTTTAAAGGGGGTTACCCTTCCCTTTATATTTATGACACCAGGCTTGCACATATGCATCAGATTTCAGATCATGGTCCAAACTGTTACTCATTTTTGCAAAATGGAACCATACAAAGCTAAAGGAAGGAGAGATGCACGTTCTTCCTCACAGAATGGGAGAAGAAGAAAGAATTATTTTATAGTATTTGCTTTAAGGTAGTTTTCCAGCCTGTTCAACAATATTACACGCTATCTTATAGCGATACATTGCACATCCACTGTATTTCTGATGATTTCTACCTCAGTCCCAATTCTAAAGTGAGATACATATGCAGGCACATCAGCTCATGTCTGGATTGTGTGTGCCTGAGAAAATACCTCATGGCAAACATCAGATACAATAATAATGAAACAAAAATACACAGTATCCGGAACCACAGTAGTTTCTTCACACCCAACCTGTTCAAGTGACAGGGAGAGTAAAACCATTATTGATGTGTTAAATGGGGTTGATGTCCCCAGAAACAATTTTATAGTTGATTGGCACAAATTTATTAGCCATATCCATGTGGAATGGAAAATCAATACATAGCTGCCTATGTATCAGGTCAAAGGAAATTATTAAATATAATACTGGGATACTTTTGAATCATTTTTAGAGACGATAATTCAAGAGAGTAAGTACAGAAGGCATTGCCAGTACCACAAAAAAAGGATATTATGCTGTAAATATTTTTAAGATGTAATGTCCTGCCCTGAAAAAAAGTATACACTGAGGATGTAGATTAGGAGTTTCATTATATGCTAGAATCTTCTGCTAACTAAGAACTTTCTACCAAATTATCCAAGTCTAAGATTTCTTACAATTATAAAGGTGTTGTCTTCTAGAGGCATCTTTATTAGACCTGAAAGAAGAATGTAATAGACACCGAGCTGCAAGCATTGCCTCTTACACAGAAGCTCTTTTAATTTAGCAACATTTTCCTCCTAGAACAATGTGAATTCTTTCTATGCTCAATGACCTAAATAGGTTTGGCTGGAACTCTAGGTTTTGTATTTCCTGTTCCTGACAAATAGTCTGGAATCATAAACTTTCCCAAGGACTGCCAGAATGGATAGAAGAGAATTTATTATTGAACAGACACTAATCTCTTTCCATGCTGCAGTTATATTGGATAGTGAAAATTCCCATTTCTTGAGATGGAATTAAATTGTGCACAATCTATCTTAAAAGCACAAACTAGTTCTATTAGTGCCAAAATTTTGTATGACCAACTTGAGACTCCTTAAAGTGGGCCTAATTTCAAAAAGTTCTGAACTTCTGCCATCTGAAAGTCAGGCCCTTTGAAGATATCTCAAATTGAGCCATCCGAAATGGAGGTACTCAGAATTACAAGTATCTTTTGAAACTCTAGGCCATTTTTATAGGCAGTTATCTATCATCTAGATTCCAATTGTCCTCCAAAGAAAATGTCAAAATAATTGATACAAACAAAACATTGTAAGGAGAAATGTGAGGAACAGGCGTTTTTATATATGAAAAGCATGTGAAGCAGAGAAAAGATAGCAAAACATATAGTTTGATTTAATAGATATGTATACAGTGCTGAGCACCCACCCAGTTCTCAATAAATATCACTTAATTAATCCAGTCCTTAATTACTAACAATAAATCAGTAGACTGGCGTATACCACCACTATACCAGTAAATTATATTTCCAGCCTCTTTGCTAGAGGTCATGGGGAACACTGACTGAAATTATAGTTTCCCAGACTGTCTTAAATGTATTCACTGTTTAAATTGGGTTAGATTGACCACTGCTGGCATAGTACAGTATACCTTGCTAAAAGCAATGATGGATTCTTCTTTATCCAGGGATTCCCACTGAAGGTCACAAACTGTAGTTTGCTGCCAGGGCAGGTTGCTGAGGGAATGCATTCTGAGAGTGTGTCCCTTGGCAACTCACACTATGAGAATGCCTACTCAAGAGCAGGGTGTGTGCTTCAAAGAGTGGGTATACAGCCATGCACTAGCTCTGCTCAAGACAGCATAAAAATAACAGTGTGGCCATAGCAGCTTGGGCTAGGGCCCAGAGTACATACCCAGGGGTTGTCTGGGTTTGTATTCAGGTGGCTAGCCTGATCCACTGTCCGTCCCACTCAGGCCCCATGCTATTTTTAGTGTGTTAGCTAGAGTAGCACTAGAATGCCTGTCTACCCACACTGGAAAGCACACTTCCAGCTGCTGTGACAAACTTGTGACAACTTCCCCCATGTCTGGGACATCAATGACTCCTTTAAGGTCGTCCAGTTGATGGTTTTCCAGCATTGCAATCTCCCCCACTGGACTTTTTAGTTTGAATTTGGCCCCACATATCTTCTGAAAAATGAAAAAAAGTGAATCGTCATTGGGTAATTTTGTAAAAACAGCAAATCATGGCTCCCTCATCCAGGAAAGTAGAATAATTTTGATTTAGACTTTTTTCCCCTCCTTCCTCACTGTGCTTTGTTGACAGGTAATGGGCTGATTTAATCTCATAAATCTGCTCCATGTCCACCCCAACTATTCCATTTCGATGAATAGCCTTACTGTGAATGTGTTTTAATTAGTGATTTGAAACATGGGACTGCACAATTATAATATAGTAGGCATGTGGGTCTATAGAAAATAGTACAAAAAGGCATAATTATTTTCAAAGACGCTGTTGGAATAATGCAGGTAAAAAAAATCCCTGCTGGTGTCTCTGTTTTCCCTGTCCAATGTATCATTAGCATTTCACATTTTCTCTCATTTTGTAAATGGTTGGATGCCTGGACCTCAGATTGTCTGAGACAGCCCACTGTTCTGGAGATTTCTTTTTTCATTCTTGACTTGAAATCAGCTTTGTGTAGCTGGCTGGGAACATAGTATTGAAGACAAGATATTTGACTTTGTTTGAAACTAGAAAGTTATCAGAAAAAGTAAGAACAATGCAATCAGATTCAGAAGGATTTAGGTAATTCTACAGGCCTGGCCTAGTAAAATACAATATTATTCAGGGAGGAATAAATATAAAATAGGCCTAGGAGCAAAGAATCAAAAGCTGGTAATATATGATACTGGATGTTGAAGGCACACTGACCAGAGAATAGGCTTGAGAAATAATAGGAAAAACCCTCAAGAGCTCTCAGTTCATTTCAGAGCTGCATTAGAGCAAGTGAACAGGATGCTAAACTGCAGTGTATGTGGTGAATGCATTCTAAATTAAATGAGGTGACAGTATATAGGATGATTAAATCAGGCACTAGTTTATTATACTAGGCATGGTGCTTAATATGTCTGATTATTGCCTCTGAGGACATGCACTGTGGCATGGAACAATAAGAATGATAAAAGACAAATAGATTCAAAGCACAAGGAAAGCTGTATACAATACATTAGGCTGCATTTGACTTAGGAGTTTTTGTGATGATTTGACTTCAGACTGAAGTGATTTTGTAAAATGATTGAGAAGTTTGAGAAAGCTGCCAGAAATTCTCTAGCCCAGTCTATGAAAACAAGGAAGTATTGTTAAAATTTAGGAAATAAGACACAAAAAGCTGCAAACTACAGTTCAATAAAGCTAACATATAAACGATTTTTGTATAAGCAACCCCTTGAACCCACTCATGATTTAAATGTGGACATTTCTGCAAGTGTGTTGACCTTCATGTCGGCTGAATGGGTTGTATACACCAGTATACAGGGTAACATCTGAAGGATCCAGTCCTGCCCAGGAAACCTAACCCCTCAGGCAGATGAAGAGGAGAGAAGCGCTGGAATGCTTTCAGGGAGCTAGATCAAGTCCTGCATATGGTGTCCAACTCCCATTCTCCCAGGCAGATTGTAAGACCGAGCTATGGGGCTGACTTTGGGAGCTGAAGCAAAGTCTTCATGTGAAGTTTAACATCTGTGGAAACAATAGAACAATTCAATTGTTAGGCAGTCAGTTCTTAATTTGTCTCTAGAGAATTTATCAAGGGCCATAATTAGTATCAACTGGGATGATAGCACTGGTGTTTTTGTCCTGCTGTGCAAGGGGAGCTGAATTTGAACACCAAATTGATTTCATATAGGCCATCAAATAGCCCTTAGATAGTCATAACTTTCAATCTAGACTTAGAGGTGATTTCTCTATCATGTTACCGAACTATAGAAATCCTCTGACTTTAACAATCAGAAAGACAACTGTACTTGAGGAGTTAAATTGCACAGAGAAGACTGCCTTGTAAGTTAAACACTTTCTGTGATATACTTTTATATCTTTTAGTAAACCACAAGTAAACACATTAAAAAGTGCATTATGCTGATAGTGACCAATCCCTATGAATAGATAATGATTCTGATTTTTTTTTTTTTTGCTTTTACTCAAGAAATTGTTACAGAGAAATCCATTAGCTACTGGATTCAGTGTCCTGGATGTAACTGGTGCTGTTGATGAAACTTGTGTTTATTACTGAAGGCCTGAGCTATGTTTAGCAACTGAGGGGATCCAGGTTGTTTTGCTAAGTGTTGATGTAAATGCACAGTACATGTAATATTGCTGCTCATCATCCTCAAAATCCCAAGTGTTGATTAAGAAATGTTTTTTCAGGTATGCATGATTAAGCAGAAGGGACCAGAGTTTAGTTTTAATGGGGAGGGAATTTGAAGGTGCTAAGGTCTTCACTGGCCCTGTAACTCTGTTCTCCACCTCCAAGCTAGAGTGTTCTCGAACATCTGCCAAATGTCTGACCAACTGAAATATAACATGGACAAAACTGAACTCATCTTTCCTCAAGTATTCCTCCCTTATCTGTTATTGTTGATTGCGCCGCTATCCTCCCTGCTGCTCAGACACAGAATTTACAGAACCCTTGAAGCCCTTTCTCCACACAATGCTTATTCTGGTTACTGTGTTCTTTATGGGGAGGGAGACTCAGTGGCTTGCTACTCCCTCTGCTAGTCAAAATTTTCAGGAAGAAGCCTAGTTGGCATACTCTTCTCACTCAAATGGGGAGCACCATGTTCTGAAGTCTTGTCCCTGATGTGAGGCAATAGTTAGACAATAATGGGACCAACTGGGAGCTCTGTAATGGGCCAAAGTGGAGTGAATGTTCTTGCCAATGATCTTCAACTGGCAGGTGATGTGCACCACACCCTATATTCCCCAACCCATCCATAAAACAGAAGCAAAACTTTTAGACATTGAAGCTGAGTCAAGCAGATGGATCACAGCACTAAAGTATGTGACATGGACTCAATTTTGGATATAGCCACACCTTCTTGTTACCTTTTTGAGCTGTTACCATTTGATAGGAGTCTGAATTCTGGGCTGGTAGTGAAGTCAATAAATTTAGAACTTGGGTGGAAAAGGGTTAACAAGTCATGATACCAGATATGGGTCCAGGCCAGATTTCCAACATTCCAAACTTTGGATGTGTGCAGCTTTGGAGTTTGATAGAAAGTGCTTCAAAATTTATTTTCAGTCCACATCTGAATTCAGATTCTAGCCTCCTTCCACACTAACGTTCATGGGTGATCAGACTTGGGGTTTTGATTCAGGACCGCATCATTATCTTTTGGCTGTTGAACACAACTGGAATTCAGAGAGAATTTCACTGCAGTTCCATAGAGCTATCCTGCAGCTGTTGTACCATACACTTCAAAGCTGAAGATGGAGCTTTTCAGTCCTAATGCTCTGCTCAGCAATGGCCTCAGAGTGGCAGCTGCCACTTAATGCAATATAGGAGCATTGTGCATTCCTAGGCTGACTGTGATTTATTTTAGCCAGTGGCATAGCTGCTTTATCACAGAAATGAGATATTATGTTGATAGCTTCAGAGAAATCTCTAACAGTCAATGGAGGGAGACATCTTTAGGCATTAAAAACAAATTCCTAGGGAAGGCAACACAATATAAGAGTTTGGTGTCTCTCATTTTAAACGTTACTAGAACAAAAAAATAAGGTTTTTAACTTTTTAAAATTACAGATTAGAAAGGTGATTAATCACTGAATCAGTTATGTCTCCCCTTGGTGCCCTATTGCAAAGACTCTTGCAGATATGTCTGCTTTATGCATCTTTCATTTCTGCTCTTTTATTTCATAGAAGTTCCTGAGTTGTTTCCTGAGATTCTAAGTATCAGCCTTACCAGTCAGCAGGAGCCAGGCTTTTAGGCATCATGGGCTCTTTTACATGTGGTTTACACAGTATTTTTGCAAGGACACCTTTTTGTTATACCAGGGCAATATTTTGTAATTTTTATTATTAATTATCTATGCACTGCTACAAGTACATGACACTAGACAAAATAGATGAATTCTGCCAAAGAAATGATAGGTCCCTGCCCTGAGTAACCTGAAATTTAACTGCATAATCAAGTACATTTCAGAATAAATTTAGTGTGTCATATGATCATTATAGCCACATCACAGTCTAAGAGAGATTTTAGATCTTGGGAGGAATGGAAAAGAGCTTGGTGCACATGAATTGGGAGGCTGTCCTAAGCATAAGGATAGCATTAAAAAATGACATGATAGGACTGGGCAACACAAGAGCTCAGGAAGAAAAATCTCAAGGTGAATGTAGACAGCAGGAGATAGTGTTAGAAAAGATAAAGGCAGAGATGCAGACAAAGTATTTTATGGAGTGCTTTGGAAAGGAACTGGAGAAGCTTGAAATTAATGCATAAGAAAATAACAAGCCAGTAGAAAAATTCAAGGAATGGTAAGGCTTGGGTAAAAAGGTGGAATGGAAAGGTCTCTTTGTGTAGAATGAGGTCTCGGTTTATTTATTTTTTTACCTCAGTTTTGTTCTATATGCATTCTTGCCTATCTAATTTTAAAAGGAGAGAGAAGTGTATTGGTTTTGCAAAGTGAAAGTGATATTTAGATGTTTTATTGGGATAAAGCTTACAAAAATTCATGTATCACTATGGAAAACAAAGCAGAAGAGAAGCTGCTTCAGAGAAAGTAAGACAGAACTTATAAATAGACAAGAAAAAACAAGATTTACATACCTGCTGCCTTGCAGTTGCAGGAAATTGAACATGAGGGTAATGCCCACCAAGACCTGACAAAATAATCTCTGTTCAGTGCCTCAGAGGAGGGTTTGAAATGAAGGGAATTAAAAGTATAATGAAGCCCATGGGGCCCGTCCTCAGACAGAGTAAATTGAAGTCAGTGGAGTTATGATAGCTTACACCTTCTAAGGATCTGCCCCCCAACAATAAATTATTTCCTGTTCCCAAACACAGCAAACAATTCAACCTGTTCATGTGAACAGGAATCTCTGTGGTTAAATATCTAACTTATTTATACTATTGGTGTCCAAGTCACAGACTTGGCTACATTTTCTTTCCTTCCAGAAACATAGATTCTTCTTGTGCCTCATGAAGACAGAGTTACTTCAAATTTTGATTATTCTCTGAGGCCACACTTCTGAAGTGTCTTTGAATATGCTCTGCATCACTGTTGTGTTTCCAATGACTGTTCTTTCTTTTTTGAACCAAATATCCCAACAAGTAAATGCTGTCCTATAAGTGCAAGCAGAGAAATTCACTGGAATTCCCATTTGACAGAAGTAGCAGGGAAGCTTCTAATTTTATGAAGAGCTATCACTATCTGATATGAATGAAGATGAAGTTTAAAGTATGAAGAGTGGCAGCATGTTAGCACCCCAGAGAGTTCTAAGAGGGTATACTCCCTGAAGTCAGGTTAACACAAAGATTGCAATTGCAAGTGATCCTTGAACTGAGGACTGAAATTGGGGTTGCCCCTTGTAGCTATCAAGGTGAATCTGAAGAAGGGCCTGCTATAATCTAGCCCTATATTTGTAAAGCTCTTTGACATCGTCAGATGAAAGGCACTATAGAAATGCAAAGTGTTAGCAACCGATGAAGAATAGGTCATGCCTTAAGTGACCACCCATAGTAAGAGCTGCACCACCGCAGGGAGCAGTGAGCTTTCTGTCCACCAAACAGGAGGATAGTGCATACTCCCATACCACTTTATGGGATACAGGTTACTCCCTCTTCTCTGCAGACCAATGCATAGAAGAAATGGGGACATTACCTGGCCCCTGTTGGGGTACTATCCATTTTAGGAGTAGTAGGGAAGGAATAGCCATTTCAGTTCTGCCTGGGACTTATGCAGGCTGTGCAAAGAAGGGCAGCTTTCTCCATACTGCACATATATACAGGGGCCAGACAGAATCCTACCCTATATAACAATTACTTCTATTCAACCAGCTCTTTGTAAGTGGAATAAGTAGATGGTGGTTTTCTGTGATTGAATGCAGTAAAAGCAGATTGGTGAGGCACTCTTTACATTATCATGCCTTCACTTTTTTTTTTTAGTCCAAATTAGGATACAGAAGATGAATGCTGTCTCTGCTTTAGCCAAATGTAAAAGGAACTTTTTTGCATATTTCTGATATGTGATCTTATCAGCCAACAGCTTTTTCTTTTCAGTACAATAAATCCTTGTAATTCCATAGTACAGAAATTGACAGTACAGAAAGTAATCTTTATGATTGCTAAAAGTCTCTGAGCAGCATATTTTGCAGCTTACAATAATTAATTACTAGTGTAATCATTACAGAGTACTTAATGTACTTGTGGACAGTAGACAGAAAATAGGCAATACCTGGTGACAATAGTGAGAGCGCCTTTCGTTGAATGTCTGGTAACTTTTTTAAAGTCCCATGCAGGTCATACTATGTTTTCCCTCCATGCAACAAAGGTATTAAAATAAAAACTTTGGAAATATAAATCAGCATAGGGTGAAATTTACCCTGTGCCAAAAACCAACACAGGGATGAATTTCATCGTATAGATGTCAGAACTGAAAGGGGACCTCCTGGATCATCTCTAAACAACAGCTGGAGTTACAAGCTGACTCCTAAATACTGAAGTTGTAAAAGAACCACTATGTCCCCTAGTCCAGCCACTTATCAGTGCAAGATTGTTCCCTAGAGAATATTTACTAGAGCTTTGTACTTTAACAATATTTCCCTACTTGTTATGTCTAATTTTCACATCCCCTCACTAGTGATGGTACCCTGATGACTTTTTCTGGTTAAATTATTCCTTTTCCCAATTGACCTTACCATTACAATTTTTTTTTTTTTTGCGCTAACATATAACATGATTTTTTTCCTTTTCCAACTTCAGGTCATTACACCTTAAAGTACTCAGTAATCCCATCTTTATTTTTACTACCCTTAGATATTTATAGACTGGTATGTTCTCTTTTTGCATTTTCTCTATGGAGGTCATAACCATATAGTATAGTATAGTAAATTGCAAACGTATGTGATAAACTGAGGAATCATATGGGATGAGATTTTCAAAAGCACAAAGGGGAGTTAACTTTCCAAATGGGATGAGGCGCGGAAGGAGGGGGGTTCAAAAGTGGCTAATGCTCTCACCCTCTGAAGATCAGGTCCCTTTGAGATATCTCAAGATAGGTAGCCAAAAATTGAGGCACCCAGAATCAGCCATCACTTTTAAAAGTCTCTAAGCCATAAATATAATATTTAATTAAATAGATAAACAGACTTTATTTAGTTTCGCTTTCAGCAATAATAAACTAGAGCTGGAAAAAACATTTGATCATGTGATACACCTCTCTGCCATGGCAGGATTAGTTTTTATAGTATATTTTCTAGTGCTCTGGAAGCAGATTGCACAAAACAATAGGACTTTCATTCTTTCCCCATCACACAGTCCATTTGAGCTCATTTTTGGGAATATTTTCCCTTACATAAGCCCTGGTATCAGCAAGGTATTTTAACACAGTCTCATGGAAGTCAGTTGGAATGCTGACACAGCTAAAATTACAGGTATGTTTAAGTACTTTGCTGAATCAGGGCCATACAGCCTAAACTGTATTAGCTATGAATTTTCCCACACACCTAATAATTCCTCTCTAACCCTAGTACTTAAGCTTCTTAAATACAAGTTCCCTACATGGTCTTCATTACTTTTTGACTGTCTCTTCTTTGGTTTAATTACTTTTTTCTTCTTTTCCTTTAGTTGCTGTAAACATATTTTCTAAAGGAATTATTCACAAAAAAATTAGAATCATGGTTAGTCATATGCCTGCCTTTTTCCAGACAAACAATTTGGAAAACTTCATAATAAATAAATCACCCAGTGATTTATTTACAAAGTTCATTTCCACTCCCTGTACAGATTGTGCAGCAGCTTTAACAATATCCTGGGGGCTCCAAGGTTCATAAACCCAGCAGGGGAGAGACCTATATCTTTGGCCCTAAAGCCTTCACTCACCTCTTTCCCATCAATCTCTTTCTTCATTTTTTCTTCCTGTGCCTTTGTACCTTTTAAGTGAATGTGGCAACTAGTTTTTAACTCTCTCCAGCCTATCTTCAATTTACCAGTTTGGCACAGTTCCCATATTCAGGTGCATGCGGGCAGCTAATTGAAATTGCAGTGATCAGTGTGCTGGATCACCTGCTGTTGCCCAGCTGCTGTCACAGCCCTATTTATTGAAGGACCTTCTTTATTCTAGTGTTTCTTACAATACTGTTATATTTGGGAAAGCCTCTTTGGTACGTTTGGCTGTCATAAAGGTTTTATTTTTTCCTCGTGCCAAGGTACTTCCCTGATTATTTGGGTGATTTATCATGTGCCTCTAGGGTATTTTATGTTACTATTATGTAATGCAAATGTGTTTTGCTAAAGGTTTTTTTCTGGTTTTATATACATTTCAACCAGTAAAGTAATGTTTCCAGTTATGGAACCATGTTTACACTCTGATCTGAGTACCATAATACTGGTGATATCAAATAGACATTTTATTTAAAAATGTGTTGAGGGTAAGTAGAGACTTCTAACGGGCTGAGAGGGGAAAAGGAAATGGTTGAGTGAAGCAGAGATCTTACATATTTTAGAAAAGTGTCGATATTTAGTTAAATAGATAAACAGACTTTATTTAGTTTCACATACAGCAATAATAAACTACAGCTGGAAAAAACATTTGATCTTGTGATAAATTTTAGAACAAAAAAATTTAGCTTTATTCTTGTATTCTTAACGATCATTCATTGTGAGTTTTTTAAAGTCCAGAGCCTGTAAAAGTGGAAAGTACCATGAGCCCAGTGCTGCATCCCTCCTTCATACTGAGTAGGCCTTGCTCATGTGAGTAGTCCCACTGATTTAAATTAGACTCTTCGTGTGTAAGATTTACCCACATGAGTAAACACTGTAGGATCAGGTCCCAAGTTTGTTTTCAGTTTAAGGCAAGTGCTGTTTTCAAAAAGTAGCCTTTGATTCATGCCATAGTTCAAAGCACTGTATGATTGGTGCAGAGATTGGTAGCATAGCAACCACAAAAAAGTATGTTTCAATACTGAGAATAAAAGCTTTTTGCTTTCTAATGCCTCAATTTTCATGTCCATATCTTCTAGGCTGGATTCAAAACACCTATTTTCTGTTTAAACTGTTCTCTGATTTTGTTTGCTGCATTCCTCCAATATAAAAAAAGTATTTAAAAGTTTTGAATTGCAAAAAAAATTGTCAGTTCTCTTCAAATATGCAACTGGGTCATGGTCCAAATTATAAAGATCAGTCACTTCATTTGTTTAGCTTTTAAATGCAGGTAGAATTCTCTTTAAATGACAATACTTTTTATTTGAAATGGAGCGAGTTCCCACAGTGGTCATAAGAAAAAATTCCCTTTCAGTTGGCTGACTCAGAAAAATTATATTCACTCCAATAAATGCCAATAAATTCAAGCAGCAACTACTGTGACTTAAAATAACATCCCCTTTGAGATTATACATACTACCTTCACAGCAATGTGAACTCTGCACAGACAATGGAGAGTCAGATACTTCACTGTCACTCATTTTACCAGTTAACCTGAACTGAGGGCAGATCTACACCGAAAACGCTGCGCTGGTACATCTGCATCTGGGTTAGCTTCTCCCATCAGCATAGTTAATCCACTTCTGTCAGAAGTGGTGGCTATGTCAATAGTAGAAGCCCTTCCATCTATATAGCAATGCATCACTCGGAGGTGTGGATTTTTCACATCCCTGAGCGGCGTAGTTATACTGATGGAAGTTTGTAGTGTAGACCTGGCCTAAGTATGGGCCTGAATCGCCACAGTCTTGCACCTTGTTTAGTATCTATAACCCTACAAAAGAGTCCTGCTTCTCCACTGCCTTATCTCTTTGCATTCATTTACATTTTTCAATGTATCTGCAAAGTGTGTGTAGAATGTCCCCAATTCTATTTGAGTAGAATTTCATACCCATTTTGCACAGGTGTAAATATCTACACAAGGTGATAGACAGGGGAGAACCAGGCTATTTATGAATTTTCATTAACAAACATTAACAGTGTTCACTGATGATGTTTGTTTTCATACTTGTATCCTTTTTTGCATCCTATTTGTAAATATGATTTTAAGATAAATTCTCCTGCTGGTGAAAGTTGACATGCTAAATGCAGTGAAGACAAAAACCTTCTATTCATAGAGCAGATACCACACAAAAGATCCATTAGCATTTACCATGAGAATTGCAACATCTAATGGGTTCATTAAGAGTTGGCATAATGGGTACAATCCTTTTGTCTTGAACTGAATTGCACCCTTGTCCCCAAGAGGTAATGGTAATAACTATTTAAATGCTGCTCATCTCTATTCTCTTCCCTCTTTCTTTCAGTTGTAGGAGCCTCAGTTCACAAACACAGGCCAAAAATACATAAAACATGTAACAGTGATTTTATTGTCCCTTGCTTTCAGAGAAGTTTATTTATTTATGTATTTATTATTATTAATAATAATAATATTTGCAATTGTGGTTAGCTTACATGATTTGGGCCTGCTTTTCACTGGTAGCCTAATTGGTGAACTCACCAGACTAAAGGGACTTGTCCATGGAACTTGGATTTCTGACAGACATTTTGCTATAAAAAGAGAGAGAGAGAGAGGGAAAGACTGAATAGGCTCAATGACTGATTATTTGTCTGATAGCTTTACTGTGTTCTAGAAAGTTTCCAGTAGACAGTATTTTACATCTATTCATAAACAGCAGACAGGTTGTTGTAACTGAATATGTGTGATTTTCCTACTGAGAGAAGTACTCCAGCTGGTGCTCACAACCTTTCAGGAGGCACTCAGTAACTCAGAGTATAAGATCCTAATGGTTGACAGTGCACTGCAGGACCATGGTCAGCGACAGAAGAGCTAAAATAACAAGCAGAGAAGTTAAAACTTACTCCTAGCCATCATTGAGTAAAATTAGCTTATCCTCTAAGCTAAGATTCACCCTTAATCACAAACTAACAAAGTTTGAAGATAAGCCCAGATTCTTATCCTATAAATACAAGTACTATGTTTTCCCTTACATTTTCCAGCAGAGGTTTTTGTAAGCAGTAAATCCGATCCTGAAGTGCTTGGCCAGATTTTACACAGGTGTCATAAATGTAAAGGGAAGGGTAAACCCCTTTAAAATCCCTCCTGGGCAGAGGAAAAATCCTCTCACCTGTAAAGGGTTAAGAAGCTAAAGGTAACATCGCTGGCACCTGACCAAAATGACCAATGAGGAGACAAGATAGTTTCAAAAGCTGAGAGGAGGGAGAGAAACAAAGGGTCTGTGTCTGTTGGTATACTGCTTTGCCAGGGATAGAACAGGAATGGAGTCTTAGAACTTTTAGTAAGTAATCTAGCTAGGTATGCATTAGATTATGATTTCTTTAAATGGCTGAGAAAAGAATTGTGCTGAATAGAATGACTATTTCTGTCTCTGTGTCTTTTTTGTAACTTAAGGTTTTGCCTAGAGGGATTCTCTATGTTTTGAATCTAATTACCCTGTAAGGTACCTACCATCCTGATTTTACAGGGGTGATTCCTTTTCTCCTATTTACTTCTATTTCTATTAAAAGTCTTCTTGTAAGAAAACTGAATGCTTTTTCATTGTTCTCAGATCCAAGGGTTAGGGTCTGTGGTCACTTATGCAAATTGGTGAGGATTTTTACCAAACCTTTCCCAGGAAGTGGGGTATAAGGGTTGGGAGGATTTTGGGGGGAAAGACGTGTCCAAACTACATTTCCCAGTAAACCCAGTTAGAGTTTGGTGGTGGCAGTGGTTATTCCAAGGGACAAAGGATAAAATTAATTTGTACCTTGGGGAAGTTTTAACCTAAGCTGGTAAAAGTAAGCTTAGGAGGTTTTCATGTAGGTCCCCACATCTGTATCCTAGAGTTCAGAGTGGGGGAGGAACCTTGACAACAGGTAAACCCTATATTGACTCTAGGAACCTCTATTGATTTCAATGGGACTTTTGCATAAGTAAGAATCTAATAAGGACTTTAATATCTGGCTCTTCATTGCTACCTAAATATCCTTTTCTTTTCTTTTCTTTTTTTTTTTGATAAATTACTCTTCTTTTTCCCATCTCAAATTTTGTTGGCTTCATTAAAATTATGGTTGAAGTAATAGTAAATATACCTTCTCTCTTTTATCCAAGGCTCTCAAATCCCCTTACAAACATTAATTAAATTTCCCAACTTCTCTGCAAGGCTAGTAAATATCCATTTTACATATGGGTAATATGAGACACAAAGGAGTTGTCTAAATGAACACTTAGTTTGTGGCAAGCTGGAGTGCACTAGCCCATGGTCCATGTGGAGCCTGCTGCTGTGCTCTAACAGTTCTGTAGTGTACTTTGATCTACTCCTGCTTTGAAATAGGACTAGATTAAATCACACTAGGAAACATTTTGTGTGTAGCAACAGGGTTCACACAGGCAGTTAGTAGCAGTAGTAAGGTAAACTTATATCCCAGTTTGCTGCAAACTAAATGTATGTATAGATAAGCTCAGAGAAAGTTAAGTGAGTTGCCAAAAGTCATACAGTGATTCAGAAGCAGAGTTCTGCAGAAAACACAGGACTCCTGACTTCCATGCCCCTACCTTGTCCACTAAAATCCAGTGTATAGAATGTTTCTACTGCAGTAATGGATTTCCAGAGAATTTGTCAATATACAATATTATTATGTATCAACTTCTGTCTTATACTTCCACTCTCTAGTAGAATGCCATTGTTAGAGGCTGGATAATAAGGAAATTAAAAAAAAATCTCAATTTGAGTATTCTCAAACAACATGTTAAAATATTTGAAAACATTTTAAAAACCGTTAGTCAATTAATCTTTAATAAGCCAAAGGAATGCTGACGGAGGGTACAGGAGAAGAAAAAGAGATGGATTAAGGTTAAGAGATTTTGTAAAGGAAAGATTATTTTCCCTGACTAAGGCAGATTTAAGCCATTTTATGGTATTGGGGATGAATATTTGAAAAAAAATGTCCTGGTCTAAATGACAACTGAAGTTATATTTGAAAATTAAATATTGAAGGGGCTAAGCTCCCCTTGCCTCAAATTCCCTCCCACAAATCTACCAGAGATCATATTTGGTAATGCAAATATAACTTTCCAGAAAATATCCAACAAATTGACTGGTATTTATTTTTGAAATGTTAAAATTGACTCTACCTATGCCTTTATAAACTACTTTTCCACTCTTCCCTTCTGTTTTTCCTGATATAGGAGATAACTTTGCAAAAATTACAAAATAATGAAATTATTAAACCAATATTTGTCAGTATCTCTATGGACAGCCCAACAAAGACTCAAGGCAAGATACTGTGTACATGTAGTACATAAATGTTGTACTTCTTTGCTATATTAAATAACACAGTTCTACAAAGGTACAAAGGCAGTTTAATGCTGTTAAGACATCCTTAAATAATCATGAGAGATGCAAATAAGTGGGCCCCAAAACATGTGAGGGCAGGAAACCACAGCCCACCCAATGCTGAATTTCCAGATTGTTTTGTCATGAAGATGCAATATGCCTCCCTCACTGAACAAGTAGGAGATTCAGTCCCCTCAAACCTGAAGATTCACCCTAATCAGCCAGAGGCCAAAGGCATTAATGTGGAGGATCTATACATCTATATCAGCTTCCAGCCCCTTGCAGCTCTTTCTCATTCACTTGTGTCTAGTTACTTCCAGAACCTAATTAGCTCAATACAAACAACCAAACAAAGCCAGAATAGTAACACCACCACCCCGCCCTTTCCCATGTGGTCCAGGTCCCTGAACTTGCAGATGGGGCATAGAATTCCATGGAGGTGGGGTTCACTCCTACACAAACTTACAAATAGATAGGGAGAGCTTCACACATGGAGTCCCCTCCGGCCTCTCAGCCACCCCATTAGGATTCCCAGGGGAAAATTTATGTTTCAGGTTTTAGAGCTGGATGGAACATTTCCTTCAAATTGAAAGTTCAACAAAAATGAGTGAGGGAATCCCAATTCTCTCCTGATCAGCCCTTGTTTTTGGTCCAGCTCTATGTATCAGGTGCCTATAGCAAGCCTCAAAATATTCTGCAGTTACACTAAATATAGCTAAACAAAGCTTAATGATCATCTCAATCTTACCTGAACTCTTCAAACAGTTTGGGTTTGCAAACTTAGGTTCTGATCATGTTCCCATTAAATGCAATTGGAATAGTGCCTATTAGCTGGAAATCTGTTAAGTTGGGTTTTGGACCTAAAACCCTATTTATTTGCCTTATTCATATGAGAGCGCCAATGGACTACAAAGGACTACATGCATATATAAGGAAAGACGTTTCCTTCCCCGTTTCCAGGACTTCTGTTCATACTTAGTCCATAACAACAATGTGGACAAACATAAAAATAGAGAGAAAATATTATCCAAATATTTTTGAAATTCAGAATAGTTTTTGGTGCCGGCTCAGTTCAAGTTTGGATAAAGATTTTAGTCACTTCTTGTTTTATCCAACTGGGTTCATTCATCTCAAGTATTAGGAACAGGAACTATTCACTGACCTTGGTATTTTTTGCACTGGAAAGCAAATTCTTCCTAGAACTGTGATATATTTATATTTGTTATATTAATGTAGAAATATAAAGCCTATTTTGTCATATGTAATGCAGTAGCATCAATTGCTTGTTTACTGCACTACCTTGGTTTGTTGGGTGATGCAGAATGGTTTGTGAAAGGACTCAAATCAATCCCATCAGTTAACTATCATTTGTGAATGACTGTATTTCTATAGCATTAATTTTAGAATCTGTTAATTTGAATAATTCTAAGCAAATTAATTGTTTACTGAGAGTCTCCCTTAGGATTCTTCATTGAACTTAACAGTGACATTTTGTTGTCTTTTTTTGGTTGAAAAGTTGCCTTAGTCTTACAACTCTCTCCTTAATTAGTAGCAGGACATTCTGGCAGCTGACAATGCCTTTGTGTCCTCATGTCATTCTCCGACCCCAGAATCCTATGTGAAGACCACCACACTGTCTTTGATGAGCCCCATCATCTGGACAAGCAATTTTCATACAGTATTCGCCATGCTGCTCGCAGCATGCATCTATTTATCTGCCTGTCTGTCCACATTTTGATACACCTTTTACCCTATTATCTAGACATCACCTCTTCTCATAGTGCCATCTCTGTTAATATTATCTTTGGATTGTGGTATGACATGGTAAAACTGAGGGAGGACTGGCCTATTCTCTGGCCGTAGTCTTGTGTTTTTCTGAATATATGTATGCTTCTTTCTCCCTCTGCCCTATTGCTTTATTAGAGAGAAAAGGTGGGTGAGTAGTACCTTTTACTGGACTAACTTTTGGTGGTGAAAAAGACAAGCTTTCGAGCTATACAGAACTCTTCTTCAGGGCTATTGCTTTATTGGTGCTTGTCTGATGTTGCACACTCACCATAGCAGCATGTAGGGTTCCCCCTCTTACCTTTCACTTGATGACACAAAATATTACTTATGGGCCACTTTGCTGGTAAACTGGTAACCCCACAATTACTCTCACAGACTAGCTCTGACACCCATTTTTGGGTTATTGGGTTATTTTCCCAGTAAGGAATAACTAATCATGCCACATTTATCTAACATTTATTTTATGTTTCCCTTTTGCTTCTCTATGTAAAAATGACTGAAAGGAGGTGACACATAAATTCTTATTGTAGCCCGGAAGTACATCTATGGGAAAATGAGCTGTCACCATACCTGTCCGTATCTGTTGCTATTTTTCCTCTTTAATTATACTTAAAGCATCACTCCTGTATGGAAAAACATGCAATGTTTGTAGTAATAATAATAATAATTAATAGTAAAAAAGGACAATTAAATGATGTAAGGCCAGATTGGAACCACTTACTCACATTGGTGAGCAATTACTTAAATAACTAGTGCCACTGACTTCAGTGGCAGGGGGGTAGCCATGTTAGTCTGTATCCACAAAAAAACAAGGAGTCCGGTGGCACCTTAAAGACTAACAGATTTATTTGGGCATAAGCTTTCGTGGGTAAAAAACCACTTCTTCAGATGCATGGAGTGAAAATTACAGATGCAGGCATTATATACTGACACATGAAGAAAAGGGAATTACCTCACAAGTGGAGAACCAGTGCTCACAGGGCCAATTCAATCAGGGTGGATGTAGTCCACTCCCAATAAAACTACAATACCCAGCTGGGGAAGTGAGGAAAGAGATTTGAGAGAGCAAGATAGGTACCCAGAAGTCACCTACTACAGGACGGGCCCAACAAGGAAAATAACAGAACACCACTGGCCATCACATAGATACAGCCCCCAACTAAAACCTCTCCAGCACATTATCAACAATCTACAACCTATCCTGGAAAATGATCCCTCACTCTCACAGATCTTGGGAGGCAGGCCATTCCTCGCTTACAGACAGCCCCACAACCTGAAGCAAATACTCACCAGCAACTACACACCACACCACAGAAACACTAACCCAGGAACCAATCCCTGTAGCAAACCTTGTTGCCTACTCTGTCCCCATATCTACTCTAGTGACACCATCAGAGGACCCAACCATATCAGCCACACAGGGGCTCATTCACCTGCACATCTACTAATGTTATATATGCCATCATGTGCCAGCAATGCCCCTCTGCCATGTACATTGGCCAAACCGGACAGTCCCTACGTAAAAGAATAAATGGACACAAATCGGACATCAGGAATGGTAACATACAAAAGCCAGTAGGAGAACACGTCAATCCTCCTGGACATTCTATAACAGATTTAAAAGTAGCTATCCTTGAACAAAAAAACTTCAGAAACAAACTTCAAAGAGAAACTGCAGAACTAAAATTCATTTGCAAATTTAACACCATTAATTTGGGCTTGAATAGGGACTGGGAGTGGCTGGCTCATTACAAAAGCAGCTTTGCCTCTCCTGGAATTGACACCTCCTCATCAATTATTGGGAGTGGACTACATCCACCCTGATCGAATTGGCCCTGTCCACACTGGTTCTCCACTTGTGAGGTAACTCCCTTCTTTTCATGTGTCAGTATATAATGCCTGCATCTGTAATTTTCACTCCATGCATCTGAAGAAGTGGGGGTTTTACCCACGAAAGCTTATGCCCAAATAAATCTGTTAGTCTTAAAGGTGCCATCGGACTCCTTGCTGACTTCAGTGAGACTGGTCGCCAGGGTGAAAATGCAGTTCACAATTTGTCTCATCATTTTTAGCAAGGTGATATTAGAATAGAGATATAAACTAAGTCATATATATTATCTTACTTAAAACCATTTAGGGGAGAAAATGAAGAAAAACAAAGAATTTGGTTAAATTAAGTGGCTCTACCCAAGGAGAGAGATATATTTCTGTTTATTGGAATAGAGCCAGATGCTGATCCCCTTGCTCACATTGTGTAGAATTTCACTCCAGGAGTGGTTCCCATTGATGTCACTCATTGAATAAATTGATATTAGTAAGAGCTATACACATTTCAGAGAAATCATTTCATGCTGGCCTTTGGGACAGCCACATGCAACAAATTGCTGGATCAGGATCTAAGACTTTGACAAATCTTTGTTATGAAAAAAGTGGTTATTCAATAAATACTATTGATCTGTCCATTTGGAAGCTTGTGTACAATAGATTTAATATCCAGATAAATAAATATTCCTATTTAAATTATGGGCCTTTAGTCAACTTGAAGCCCACCTGATTTCAATGGAAATTCAGGGCATTCAACACCTCCCAGGATTTAGTCCTAACCCTTTCAAATCTGGCTGAAGCTAGCCATGAACCATTGTAAAATATCAAAATGCTTCTTAAAATGTTTTTATTTAGTTTATTATTCTATTTGGTCTCATTCTTATTATCATTGTTACTTAATAAAGTACTGTGCCTTTACTTTTCTGTAGTACTGTTGGAGCATGTAAATAGGGCCCAAAGAGGTAGTTACTATGTACGGTTATTCTAAACAGGTATGAATGTTTTACCGTAAATTCAATTTTCCTAAAGGCAGAGGAAGATATAAGCCTTGAGGCATGGGGGTGAGCAATACAAAGGTTCTCCATGTTTTACAACAAACAGAGGAGCACATGAGTACATGAACACATTATGATAATCTCACCTTTGTAGTTCACAGCAGTAACACAGAATATGCCTGTATTTCCCCCTTCCCACTGGACTGGTATACAGTAGACAAATATTCCACAGATCATTCTACTATATATTTATTTTCCCTGATTCTATCTGTAAACTAAGACATGTTTTAAAAAATCACAGGATTTTTCTTGTCTCTAAGGCACATATTTATTTATAAATTCTGCTCCAAATGATTGACAACATATTCTTTTGTGCGCTTCCTTAGTAGTTTGTGCAACCAACGTTAAAAACAAAAAATGAGTATTTACTGTGGTTTAGTTACCGAACAGAAACCTACGAGTTAAAATGTGACTGTTTATCCTCTGTAATCTACTAGTAAGTAGTCTACAAAATTAATTTCCTTCACCTTTAATGAGGCTATGTTATGTGCTTTTGTGTACTTTATTGCATGTATTAGTCATAGCTTGACTGAGGGGAAATGCAGCATCAAATTTATTGTAATAGCAATTTTTCTTTAAAGTATATTAACACAGATGAATTGGCAAATACCTGGTTCATTTGCTGAAGTCAATCTTTTATGCAATATTGCCCTCTATGGGAGCACAAGATGTAACATGTAAAATAAGCATGATCTTATTTTATGTCTTGTTATTTTATTTTAGTTGCAGCATTTTGTTTCTTAAAATGATTTTATTTTTACCATAAAAGAAGCAAGCTGTCTATCTGGAAAACAAACCTATTGTCCCTTCATTATTTAATCTATTTCTTTTAAACCTACCTTTAATATTGTAATAACAGTCTACATTGCAATCTATATAGCATTTTAGCTTCTATACACTAAATTCAGTTTCTAGATTCACTGTTCAAGGGTTATTCCATGTTTATTTAACAATCATTTCAACTACAACTATATATAAAGAAATAGTTTTTGATGATTATTTTTCACATGTCCAGAAGTAGAATAAAAAACTCAAAAATCTTACCATCTAATATATGATATAATCCAATTAATGTGACTGACAATGGACATGGAATGAAGCAGCACAAAGCATGTACATTATTTGAGAACCATATGGTTATTCAGCTTTGAAATGCTCACATTGTTGATGGTTCCATACATTTTTTCTTTCTTTTTTTAATAATTATTTTAATTAGTTCACCTCTATTAGGCATCATGGAAGAAGTGGAGTTTTAGGAGGATTGTGAGTAGAATGCTAATTGTCTGGAAGATGGTGATCATTGTGCACTGTTTATAATTATACCCCATCTTCTTAAGTTACAGTGCCCCGTATCACTCTCATGTTTTTATTAAAGTTGAAGTTCTGTAAATAACTCCCATCTAAGGAAAACTGTATAGACAATAATAGGTGAAAATAAAAAGGTCTATTATATCATGAAATTTATCCTCCTTAAAGGCCCTGATATAGTTTTCTTCCTTAAGAAAATCCACTAGACTTTAAATATGAAAAATCACGACTCCAATTTTCTTATCAGATGAAAATTCTCTTAAAGTTTCTTTGACTTCAACATTGTTGGCTCCAGTCTCATCAGACTGTCTCTAATATTGACACACAGTGCAGCTGGGCCAGTGTAAAAATCAGTCCATCACAGATTTTCAACTGCCTTTCTTTCTTTCTTTCTTTCTTTCTTTCTTTCTTTCTTTCTTTCTTTCTTTCTTTCTTTCCTTGGCATCAGAATGCAACCATTCAGAGGATTCCAAAGTTCCACGTGATATCAATGGCTGCCTTTCACGAACATTTAGTGAAGAAATTCTCTACCCTGTTTCCCATGCAGCATAGTATGCTATGATATTCAAAGGAACTACAGGATATAATTAGTGATTGATGGCGTAACACAAATGCATTTAGGTCCCAGACTGTTCATTGTACTCACGCAAATAGTTCCATTGGTGTTAACAAGACTACATGTGAGGAAGACAAGCAGGATTTAGCTATATAAAGAAAATGCAACTAGAATGTCATGTCTCTTTTCCAACCTCAAAATGCAAGGAGTTTTCAGACCCCATTTCAATACCTTTCAGATGTACAATGTTCATGCACCCCCTACTCACTATTATGAAATCAATTTGTCAAACAGAAGAAAGAGTGTGTCCCTCTGAGTATCCAGTACATTACCTTAGAGTGGTGGTAATTTACAGAGGAGAAGGATACCTAAGAGAACAGAAACTGATTTAAGAAAGCTTAGTGCAACATTAAGATTTCCCATGCTGGTTAAAGCATTAGCAGGAGTAGCTCATAAATGAGCAGCCTTTCCCTATAGGACTAGAGCAGACAGAAAACAAATGATATTGGGATTCCTGAGATAAAAGACATTTGCTAACAGATGAAACAAAATACCCTCTGCAACAGGATCAGTTTATACAATTGTACTACAGTGATGCTAGAATATCAGTTTGCAAGTGATTTAGCAGTGGATTTTTCATCGCTTTAAATTAGAGCATATAAAAAAGCTAGGCTTGTGAGAGCCAACCTAAAAGAAAATCATCATTAAAGTGCAGTGGAAGTTTGATATCTGGATTGTAAAGAAAGAACAAAGAAAGGAAAAAGGACAGATAAATGCTTTTTGTAGTTTCACCTTTGAAAATGCCTTTTGTAGTTTCATCTTTTATTTCAGAAGTGTCTTACAGTACTTAAAGATGCTCCTCTGTGGACATGTTATAGGAGACTCCCACTGGAGTCTAATTAAGGCATTTATGAATCCTTCCACACATTCAAATAACTCAGAAAAGAAAGAGAGAAAGATTCACTTAAGCTCTTAAACCAAGAGTGCAAACCTTAGAACTTTAATTTTTTAACAAGCAAGGGGAAAATCCCCAGTTTGTTATTTGTATACCATTGGTTGGTTTACCAGATGATGTGATGGTGGGTCTGCTTTTGATTCCTATTTATTAGAATCCATGTGCCTTTAGGCAACTTGTGAGCCCAAGTACAATTTGACTGTTTGTTCTCTTGCATGAGCTTTTAACTATTGGATCTTCAAAGGATTTATTTGAAGCATTGACATGCTGATTTATCCATTTGTAAAACAATGCACAACAGTGATATAGGCAACCTCTGTTTCTTTACTAGAAGCCTAACCTGGCTGACATATGGAATTAATTAACATGAATTGACGAATCAACTGAATTAGGTTATACTGTGCTAATTTTTCTCACTTTCCTAAGTGTCATAATCCTAGCAGAGAAAGAATGACTTAACTCTCTTTTCCTGCTAACAAAATTCCTTATCTTATTCTGTAATTACTCCTTTTAATAAATGTTTTTTTACATTAGTCCATGACAACCAAATTATAGGCCTTTCCCTAAGGCACTTCATGGCAGTGTCCCCCACCCCTTTTAAAAAAAAAAAATAGTCCAGATATAGCTCGTGTGCTGAACCGTATGACATCCAGCATGTAGGCTACATGAGGCAAGACTGCAGAGCAGTGCAAGGAAACTGGACAAAAATGAGGGATATTAAAGTCTGGTTCTTGTACGAAAATTCACTTTGTAAAAGAACCTTATGGGGGTTTCTATTCTTTCTCAGTGCTTTCTGTATCACTTATCATCAAGTTGGAAGTGGAAAGGTGTTTTTCTCTGTCTGCTAGCTTACAACTCAACCTAGTTTTTGTAAGTCATCTTTACATTGACTTCCGCAATAAAGGTTCTGCAGGTCATATTAGGCCCTCAGTGATGCCTGTGGAACCTCATTGTTTTCAAATTCTGCTTTGAGTCTTCTGCTTAGCATATGCTCAATGTACCTCAGGTGGCAAGTGACAGGATTCATCAATTTCCTTCAAAGGGTTGGTGCAGCTGTAACTCCCTGGAAGTTAGTATATAATTCAGATGATGATGTCTAAAATGGAATAGAATCCAACTCACCCAGTCTTTGTTGTATTGGATCTGCAGGCTAAGAGGAGAAAAATCTTTAAAAAACCCAACATATATTAGTCACTAAAGTCAGTCAGTCATATCAATTTGAATACACACAGAGAACAGATCTTTTGGGGGAAAATGCTCTTTTCCAAAGCTCCAGGGCACTTGCTTCTGGTGGGACTGTGCTGATTCAACTTCGATATTGGAGAACATGTGAATAGCCTGCTTCTCTACTTCATTACACCAGTTTGATGCTGGTATAAGGGCTTTGATATTCACATCAGGAAAAAATGTGGAATAAAACTCTTCAGATATCCATAGGGAGAAAAAATGGAGCTGTTGGAGGCTGCTTTTGGATCAGCAAGTCTCATTTACAGAGTTTCATACTGAAGCAAATTAGAAAAACTAAATAAGCAACAACCTTTTTCAAGCATATCAGTCATTTGTTGCCTTCCCTTTGTTTTTATTTCAAATACTATTACTTGTGCAAAAATGTATTCATTCAGTGTTTAGCTTCTATGCTGCTGGATATTTTGGTAAGGACACATTCATCCTTTGTTTGTGACATCACAATAGGTCAGTGAGGAAATGAATTTTAAAAAATCCCAAATCAGGATTATGTCACAGGAACACATACAAAGAGTAAAGGAAGGAAGCAAGACTTTTTTAACACCCAAATATCTCCAAGAATTAGAAAATGTGATAAAAATGAAAGAGGTAAATAGGTTTATGCTTTAAAAGTTTCTCACATTATGAAAATTCTTTGCGGGTTCCAATCCTGTTCCCAATTAAGTCAATGGGAGTGTGCTAGTGAAAGCAGGATCTGAATCCCTGATGGACATTTGTATGGGAAAAACTGGGAACAGGATAGGTCCAACAGGCTTTATTTATTTATTTAGGAATGTACAATGACATTTATCTTGGATAAGAAGTGCTGTTGTCTTTTCTACAGCACTCAATGTCAAAATGACTTGGTTGTACAGTAAGCAGTGACATTTATTAGGTTTTGGATTAAGAGGCACAAGTCCATCTATTTTTCTCTTCGATGGTTAGTGTTTTGATGACTGGATTTATACTTTTTCAGTTAAGTAATCATTTAAGGCATAAGATAGCGATAGGATTAGAACAATGTGGGACAGTTCTAATGTTAAATGTTAATGAATATTGGTATAACATATAATTGAATATTGGTTTATATCAACACACTCTCTGAAAGTAACATAGCCTTTACAGTAACAAAGTCACATCTGGATATAAAAGTTACTTTATAAGGGAGGAAAAGATAACGACCATTACAGAACAAAGGTATCCAATTAGCCTCTGCCACCTGCAACAGAAAAGTGGAGTTGTATGCAATGTAGACAGTGGAATAACAGAAGCAGTGTGATTTGAAGACGGTCTGCAGGGAGGAATTCTAGGAAATATCTTTTTCTCTCCCCCCCCCATCAGACATTGTAACAGGTTTTTTGTTTCAATTCATTGCTTTGTACTTAAGTGGAATACTAGCAGCATCTTCCCCATATATCATCTGGGAAATAAAGAATAACCCATAACAATGCAGGCACTTCTAGTAAAAGATATGAATGCCTTGGGTGTGTTGTGAGGCATGAAGCAGAAGTCCAAGTGTGTGTGTGTACACGTATATATTTCATCTGTGCACATCTGAGCTTACATAACTGCTAAACACTTTGGTTTAGAGCCGAAGTATTGGATTCTTTTAAAATAAACTTAACAAGACACTAGAAAGAAATTCCTTATAGTTAGTGAAATATGTATTTGAATGCTGTAAAAATCCGGCTATCATTTTATGTTAGCTTAATATACATAAAAACACTATGGATCTGGAGGACCCTGTTGGAGCCTTAGGGGCAGATCTTCTGCTGCTGTAAGTTGCATTAGCTCTATTGAAGTCAAAGTGGCTATGATGATTTATACCAGCTAAGGAACTGCTTTTAAATCCTTTGTGCACATTCAGTGAAATAAGCTTCATCAACCCATGCTCAATGGGCCATCTTGATTATCACTACTATTATCCTGCTGATAATAGCTCATTTTAATTAATTAGCCTCTTACAGTTTGTATGGCAACTTCTACCTTCTCTCTCTCTCTCTCATATATATATCTTCTTACTATATGTTCCATTCTGTGCATCCGATGAAGTGGGCTGTAGCCCACAAAAGTTTATGCTCTAATAAATGTGTTATCTCTAAGGTGCCACAAGTACTCCTGTTTTTTTTTTTCATGATCAATTGGCTTGATGTAGGGAAGCTCACATGATGTCTCCACAACTCAAGAAGAAGCAGGTCTTTGAGATGTCTTGTTTTGAAACTCAGGAATCCAACGTGGCCAGAAAATGGGAGGGTACTTTTAGTTGAAACAACCATTTATATTTACTAGGACTTATTTTGGAGAGGTGCCCCATAGGGCTGTAGGACATTTTTGTTATCTGTAAAGTTTGCTTTGAACGGAAAAATAAGAATCCTTTTTTAAATATTCTCAGAGCATTGCAACGGGTCGATGAGGAAAACAGTGGAAAGCACAAAATATACATAACATTGGCAAAACATTCCTTTTATACTCCTGAAAGATTTGGTATAGAATTTTTTTAAAATAGAGAGGGTGATTAGGGTGTTTGCCTGGGCCTCAGGAGACCAGGATTCAAAATGCCTTGCACTGCCACAGGAGAACTATGTGATCTGGGACAAGGCACTTATTCTCTGTGCCTCAGCTCCCAGCTGTAAATTGGAGATAAGAGCACTTCTTTACCTTACAAGGATGTTGTGAAGTTGAATACATTAAAGAATGTGAGGCATACAGATACTAGAGTGATGTGGGCCATACAAGTACCTAAGAAAGGATAGATAAGTATGGACTTCAGATCCTGGTTTTACGTAGGTAGCAAAATAAGAGGCATGATTTTCAAAAATGCTGAATCTTCAGAAGTTCCCATCATTTTCACTGTAGGCACCCATTTCTGAAAATCTTGGACTTGGTATTTTGTTGATTTCAGCTCACTGAAGCTGAGTAATAGTGGGTTTGGTAGAAGGCAATTGGGTTGAGAAGAGTTAAACATTTTCTTACTTGTTTCCAGAATTTACAAACTGTAGCTTTTTCAAGAACAAATTTTACAGAGCAAAAGAAAGATTTACACATGCTAAAGAATTGGGGAGGCAGGGAGAGAAATGAGGTGCTCTCTGAAAAGTGTGAGAGAGGGATCAAGATTGTTCTCATGATTTCATCTGTAATTTTCCAGCCGACATAGATGGCAGAAAGGTTCACAAGGGATTAAGTAAAAATACATTGTTAAACATAATGGTGGTATTAACTAATATTTTATTTCCAAGGGTAATTCAATTTTTAAAATATTTAATTAGATAATGAAAAGTCCATACTATATGGAAGGGATAGAAGATTACCTGTCAGGTGGTATAAATTAATGTTGTGGCTGTTTTATTATTAGAGTTAGAAATTTCCTCTGTTTCTCCTTTGCTGCTTTTGGGGGTTTTTTACCCTATTTTTTCACTGAATTATTTTTCTCACTGGTCTCTCTTCTGTTCCTTATTTTTCAGAGAGTCTCTCTGAAATAGAATAGGAAACCAACAATGTTCTAAACTGAGTGGCCCTTTCAAACTGACTCATGGTTGGGGTAGAATTTAGACAAAAGGAGTCTGCTTATCCCCACTACTCAAAATAGATAGGAGCAGGAATTTGATATGTGGGAATTTCTTTATCCCTTACCCAAAAGTGGGTAAGCTCTTTTTGTTTCACATAGACAGAGCAGATTTGCCTGTGTTTCAAGCATTAAAAGAAGATATGACAGACCAGTTTATAATCTTTTGATATAATTCCACTTGGGTAAGGCCAGCCACTTGAGCTGAGCAAATGGGTCTATGCCACTAACATTAATCTTGTAGCAATCTGTGAAACTCCAGACAGTAGTATGAACAGACCAGCATGGGAACATTATCCTGAACAGCCAGAGAGAGCTGAAATGAGTATTGATTTGTGGATATTTGTGTCAGTGGGTGGACTCTATCTAGAAGCTATAGTAAGATATTGTGTGTTCCACTCAAAATGGTCTTTAAGGCATTGGATAGGGAAGGAGAGTTTTGAGGTGGTACAAATTAATAGCAATGCTGCTTCATGGTGGATTCTTCCATTATGACATGCCATTAGGCTAAGGAATAAAGCTCTGGGAATGGCTGAGTGTATTGACTTTATCATCTAAATTAAAATAAATTTTTGAGGACATGCTTAACCACTTGGCTGCTGGCCCTCAAAGGAGCATCTGTGCTATTGCATTTTTTGATGTGCCATTAAATTCAAAGGAATAGGATGATGTGCCTGGTACATCTGGCTGCAGCAGAGGAGCATTTTGTCAGATGTACCGTACTTGCCCTTTTCCACAGTGGTGAAGTTACTAGCCCAGTCCAAAGTTATGTTATATCACTATGAGTGTAGATGGGAGTGAAGTGTGTGAATAGGATCAGACGGAGGATGACGGCTGAGACTGATATTTTCATTAAGATCCTGGGGTACTTAAGATAGGAGGCAGTTATTCTAGATTGCCTAGGGTAATCTATCTTAGGTGGGTGTTCTCTCCTATCAGGTTTGGAAAGGACATTTTAACTTGAATTTGTAAAATGGTTTGGAGGTTTTGATTTTGATTGTGATTTTCAAAGAGGTACAAAGGAATTAGGCAGCCAACTTCCACTGAATTTTTAATGTGAGTTGGGTATCTGACTCCTTTAGGGCTCTTTGACAATCATAGCCTTAGTCCCTAGGAGGCTGTGGAGGGCCTGACATGTTATGAGTATTTATGATCCCCACAGATCCTTTGTAATTCAGGGGTTACAAAAAATGAGCTAGAATTGTCTTGGGTTTTAATTCCAACTCAATCTCTGATTTAGCTGGAGAGAACAAATTAAGGCTCCAAGCAAAGGGTTAGAAACACCTACTGTACCTGGAACCTCAGATTCAAATCGTGGTAGACTTAATCTAGCCCTTCATCATTCCAAGGTACTGTAGATAAACTGAGTTCTCCCTGCAATTTACTGTGTGGGTCTTTTAGATGGGACCTTGTACACTGGGGACATGTCTGCATGGCATGAACATGAGAGATTCTGTCAAACTAATATAGGTTTGCACATATCCCCTTGTTAAAAATGACTCTTCCCTTACTGTGGGAGGGGTTGTGTAGAAGTGACTAAACTTCAGTGTTTAAGGGTATCACGCATGAAGAATTTTGGAATGAAAAGATATATATGTGCCTCAGTCAAACCATTTAAAATTGGACACTAGATGTTACATCAAAGTGTTTAAGTTTTTCTGTAATGTAATGTAAGAAAATTGCATTAAAAAATCATGATTCTTGGCTATGGTTGTATGATCAGGGTTAATCTTTAACTGTATGGGATAGAAGGTTCTGATCAATAAGTATGCAATAGCTAGGTGGGCTATGTGTATGTCACATATGGATGGAAGGATATTGTGTGCCACTCAGATTAAGTGAAATGGTAAAGTACAGCTGGTTGAACACATCCACACCAACACACACTATCAGTTAAATTATTTGTGGTTAAGCTGAAGCTTGACTTTGGCTATAATCCCTCTGTTTTGTTAATAGAGTGCTTTTTCTCTTCTCAGGGGGTCCTAGCTTTAGGGAGGGAGGGAGCCAGCAGTTTTACACAAGGGTGACTCTCCTGCTATACGTCTCACATGCCGTTTTTTCACCTGATTGAAACATACTCCATCCAGGAAAATCAGTAAACTTTTCACTTTCCCATGATTTTAGTTACACCTTCAGGTGTAGATGTCAGAAGCAGCAAGTGGGTATTTTACCCCCACGTTTAATATAGCCTGGTTGTAAAGGAGGTGGTCCAACTGCACAATGACAGATTATGCAAATCCTCCAGGAGCATCTAATCAATCACTGTGGTGTGAAATGAATGCAGCTGATCTCTGAAGTTGCTTCCATTGGAATGTATTCATCTGTAACATGTCACTCTCTGAATGACATCACAACAGCTTCCAGTCCTTGAAAGTCTTGAGGTTGATTAGCTGAAGGAATTGGCTGTTTCTGCCAATCATAATCGGGTAAAGCTGCCTTTTCTGCTCTGTAGATATGAGAGAAAGGGAAAGGGAGACTGACTACAGCTAAACAAGAGGCACAGCAGCAGAAGCAGCACCAGAAGCAGCAGCTGGTATTCGGGTGATTAAATAGTTCTCATAGCCTTTTTGCTGTTCTCTGACTGCTCCCTGGTGTAATTCCCATGTCCAAGAAGGAAGCTGCATTTTAACGGTGTGCTGAACGGAGGTTTGAATCATTCCAGCTGGCGGCTTGTTTTGAAAAGGACAGTATGTGTATAAATAAAATGTGACTGTGCTGGAAGAGTTCAGTTACTCGTGGCTGGAGCAAGAGGAGTCTTCCTGGGATACTGCTCACGCTGCTGGTATGAACTGAAAACTCTCTCTAGTTTATTTGAGCCAAGTGAAGAAATTTGAATAGTGGATGTCTCTTTCCCACACACTAGACAAACTCAAGTGAAAAGAAAAAGGAAGAAATTCTTCTATAGGTAAGTTATTGTTCAATTTGTGCACATATTGGTTCATGAACCTCTATATCTGTGTCAAATTCATATATTATATACATAAAGCATCTATAATTATGTACATATGTACAATATGTCTGTAGGTATATTCACATGCAGTATTACAGAATAAATATACAGCAAACCTGTTTACACAGTCTTTATTTAGAATTGAAGGAATTAATATTTTTTCATGAAAGTTTCTGAGATTATCTCTGATATGCATGTAAGTGCCAGCAATGGACATGGATGTGTGTCTGCTGAGTGGATAGTACATGTCCACTTCTGTGCCTGAAGATACAAAACTTGGAATGCTAGATTAGTTATCAGGATGTTTGGACAAAAAAAAATGACAGTCTTCTTGTAGCTGATCTGCATACTTTGCTTGTATCTGGTAGTACACAATATACAAAGCTCAGCAAAATTAACGGAAACGGCAATATGACAGTTCTCCAGGAAGATACATCAAAAGTATTTATTCAGTATTTAAAGTATTTATTAGAGTAACTAAGATCTGCAGATTTGTTCTATTACAGTGGTTTGGTATCCAAATAGCATCTGTCTACAACATTTAAAACAGCATGATCATTCACTGTTTGAGAGTTTTAGCAAGCAAGAGAAACCACCAAAGATATTTTAGGAATAAATGCCTAGTGCTACAGTGTTAGACCATGAAGAGGACAGCACAGCATCTTTATCTTTCAATCGACACAGTGGCTCCAAGCCATTGCTGATGTTAATAAACATTCAAAGGAGAATTGTTCATAACAGTGAACAAGTCTCTTCCTACTGTAAGTCAATGTAACCAAATAAGAGTGGACAATCATTTTACTATTTATTTATCTTTATATTTATTAAGTTTAGTAGCTTGCAAAAGTGGACCCTAAATTTGTAACACTTAGTCGCATTAATGGGACTACATACAGAGGAAGGTTCTAATTAAAGTCTGTTTGCAGAGTAAATTAGTACTCATGAACAAGCATGGCAGAATCTGGCCTTTAATGTACTATTATTCCTTTATTTAAAAAGAACCATAGCAGCGAGTAATTTCAGGCCAGATTCTAATATCCTTTTCCAGAATGAAACTACTCCTGGTGTAAGATGTAAGGAAAGATATCAGAATCTGGCCCTTTGCAAAGTTTAAATGGTGGGTAACGTTACCATGTGCGTCTCTTATCTTGCCTTTGCACATCTGCACTTTCTAACTTGCTTCCTCAAATCCTGCTCTAAAGAAAGCTAATTCTAGAAAAGAAAAGCCAAGACCTAGACAACTATCACTTAACTCCATGGAGGTTTTTGGCTTACAAATTTCTTCTGAACCTCACCAGTGAAACAATCTAATTTGCTTGATTTGATTTATTTTTATAGTCTATTCAGAAGCTTTAAAGATTATGTATTGATATTTTGTGCCACATCTAAGACTTAGCACCATTTTTTTGATTTGCGACAAACTCCTAATGTGTGATAGCCTTCAGAAAGCAAATCAGTCACATCTCAATGCCAAGTTGGCACTACCTGGTCATTTTCTGTAAGGCTATAGAGTAGCTCTTCTTTATATGGCTAATTTGATTGGAATCAAACAAAGCCAGAGAAATAGATTTAAATATAGATAGGAAAGGTTAAGTCACAAACCACTTGCATATAATTAACTCCAATTTGTGTCCAAATTAAACATTAATGCACTCTACAAACTGCCAACTCCCCTTAAGACTTAATGGATCTCTAGAGATTGATACCTGTTATATTGTTCTGTGTATCGGCACAGAACATACTTAGCTAATTTGGTGGTATTTTGGAAATCATGTAATATTGAGCTGTGCTGGAGTTATTCAGAATGAGTAAAAGACAAAATATGCTAATACAGAAGACAATTTCTTGCAAACCGTGTATTACAGGAATCATCATCTCAGTGATATGAGTTCCATTATAAAGAAAACATGGTCACAGATTGCAAGCCCATGATAATAAATTTCCAAGAAAGGGCTGATGAGAGGTACTAGCAAACTCTGTCCATCAATTTAAAGTTAGATAAAAGTAAAAAATATGATTTGAAGAATGTAGTCTTGTGCTACCAAAATTGATTTCTTGTTTATCTCTAAAAACATTAAAAGAAAAGCATAGAAGCAATTTCTTAGCCATACATATGAGATAAAATACAATTTAGAATATCTTCAGTTTGACAAG
Source organism: Eretmochelys imbricata (assembly GCF_965152235.1). Lineage (NCBI taxonomy): Eukaryota > Metazoa > Chordata > Testudines > Cheloniidae > Eretmochelys > Eretmochelys imbricata. Next base: position 39,718,110 of record NC_135575.1, on the reverse strand, counting down.
AGGATGATGTTCATTCCATCTACTTCTTCTTTATACATGTGATCATTAGGTCTCCTCTTGCAGTGCATATGATGTATTCTCCCTCCTTCTTCTCTCCTAACTTTTGAAAGAGAGTTCAGTTTCTTAGACACAATCTGTTTGCTTTCTGAACATGTAAAATGAATCTTCAGAACAAAATAAAAACCAGAAAAATCAGCAAAGCATCATTGTGGATAGGTTAAAGAAAGAGTTAATTCAGAATTCTGCCCAAAGCTAAAGTTTCTTTTAGTTTCTGGGCCCATTTAAGGGACAGGACATTGAACTAAATTGGAGTTTAGGGTGTTCTGCACCTCAGAGGATCAGCACTCTCTTTTTAACTCAGTTTGCAATTATTTAAGAGCAGTCAGAGATGTCCAGTTTAATAGATTTTTACTGTTTCTTATTTCCAAACCTGAGAGGAAGTTGTGGAACCTCAGACAATAAAACCAGCATATTAGTGATTGACTAGGAGCCAGAACGGAGAGTCTGTGCTACAGGAAATGATGATGTTTTCTGTCCTGGAATTCATTTAGAATATTAAGTAAGATAGTCCTATCCTGTCTGAGATTTCTGTAAGGTCTAAAGAATTTTTATATCATAGTGGCAAACCTTGTTTTTCTACTAATGAGATGTTAAAATTTTAATACCACTTTAAGAATCTTTAATAAAAATGTCTCATTTTATACAGTGAAAGTCAGCCAGGAAAATGATACTCATAAAAAGGAAGAGTAAAAGTTTTATTTTTAACAACATTTAAGTTACACTTGTAGTTGACCTATAAAAATAGACTGGTTGAAGAAAATGAAAATCATATATGCCAAACCAAACTGTTTTCTACCACTACTGTAGGTAATAATAATTATAATAAATGTATGCCAGATTCCTCTCAAGTTAACAATTGCTAAAGGAAATGATTACTAAGATGGTGTTTTAATACCTATGCTACCAAAGTTATATGCTAATAGCACAATATTAAAGTACATGTCACTATTTGACCAAACAAGCAAGCATGCTGGGACCAAAAGTAAGGTATTGTGATGGGGTGTTTTGTGCGGAGACTGACAAGGAAAGCGTTAAATCCTGTTCCCTCCCTTTGGCTAGAGGGAGGACCACAGGTGCCTCTCAAGTGCAGGGATTTTCAGGGCCAGCTGAGGGGAATTAATTAATGCACCCCAGCACACTATCAGAGTGAAGTGCTGTAGAGAGCCAGGAGCCAAGTTTGACAGCAGGAGTCAGGGAGGATGGGTTTATTTTCAGGAATAGGATTAGAGATGAGATTGGAATCTGGAGACATTTCTTTTTTCTTTTTGGAATTTGGTTGAAGTAAGCCACAGTTAAGAACTTTGCACTTAACTTGGCTGAGGGAAGCCCTACTGATTTTTTTCCCCTTCAACTGGTCAAGACATTCTTTACATTTACTTCTCAGTGTCACCACGAAGTGCCCCACAGAGGCATTTTATATCCACGAACCCAGGCAGGCTCCTTTCCTTCTCTGGCCCTATCATAGGATTAAAAAGAAGAGTTTCTCTGTAATTTCATTGTTCTGAGTATCTAAGAATATTCCAGGCATCATAAAAATGGATTTTATTCTCACTCTTCCTCAGTCATCTTTAGCTACATTTTACCCCAACATATCTAGCTCCCTTCCCCTTTTTTTCTCTCTCTGCTCTTGTTAGGCTGAATTTAAATACAGCTTCTTCAGTGGCTAAAATGCCATAAAGGCAAAGTAATGCGATCACCTTGCATCGTAGATTGGCTGTTTTGTCCTGAACCACAATATTATAACTGTACTTGTACACAATTACAAATGTTTTTGCTCACACAATATGATCACTAGCATGGGTGGTGCAGTTATGGACGTTTAGGACTTAATTTAGGACTCAGTTGTATGAGTTATCTAAGGGGCAAAGGAACACAACATCTGTACATGTAATGTGAGGAATAGCTGGCATCTTGTCATTGTACTCAGGAGTGTGCTGAAAGATATACACCAATCTGTGACTCTGGAGTTATGGCTTACCAGTGTTTGGCTGTTCTAAAATCAAGGGTCAGGATCCCATTGTGTTAGGCACTTGTACAGATAGGTAACAAGGAAGAGAATCCTTGACTCAAATAACTTTCTGTCCCAGCCCTTAGTTACACCTGCCCTTGAGAGATGCTCTAAACCTCTTCTAGCAGGGTTAAAACGAAAGGAATTCACATGGCAGCATGAGTAAACAGTACTAATTCTGAATATTCAGCCAGGACTTCATCTTCCATGATACACTGTGGTGTGTCTTCTTAGTGAGAGGAGGTAGTACATCATGGGAGTCTTATAGCTTCAGTGCATCATGAGAGATTAAGTCTAGCTCGGTAGCCCAGTCCATAAAGGAGAATTGAGTCATGAGGTAAATGAACTGTAATTCCCACAAGGAACTCAAGCATTACATCCAAATTGAAATATTTTGGGCTTTGGTCAAAACATTTAGATTTTTAACCAAAATATTTTAGAGTTCAGATTTTCTATGAAAAAATCAGGAGTTTCCAAAGAAAGCAAACATTTTTTACAACAAAATAAATGTTTAATAGAAAACCCAATTTTACAAACAGTTTTGATGAAAATTTTTCAACTAGCTCTAGTTCTGTCCTTTGAATTTACTGTAGCTTAGCAGAGGATTCTTGCATTCCTTGTTAGTGTAGTGGGCCAGAGTAAATGTAGTGGGCCAGTGGGATCCTAAAATGATTGTCATCCAGCTGAAAAGGTTATTTTCTTTGTTAAGAAACTTCTGTACTCCACAACATTCACTGGGTTTTTTTTTTTTCAGAGGTCAAATTTAACCAGAATATTCCTGGAACTTGTTATATTTCCATCAGAAATCTCAAAAGAGATATTCCATTTGATGTACTGAATAGAGTCCCACTCCCACAGAAACCCAATTTAACTGTAGCAGAAATAAATACATAGAAACTGAACTAAACAAATAATAGTAAGAAAAGAAAACAAGTATCACATGTGCCATTTGACTACTCATGTAAAAATATGCATTCTGAGCATTGCTTAGTTGAAATAGACTATTTTGTCACAACAATTTGCAATTATCAAGCACATTTGAGCCTAAGTATTTAAAAAGTGCAAATTATCTCAAAGGGCTTTAGGTAAATGTCCGTATCTCCATTTTACAGATGGGAAAACTGAAGAATGAAAAATTAAGTGATTTGTCCAAGGACATATAAGTAGCCAGTAGCAGAGCTGGCAACAGAAGCCAAAGGTCCTAACTTCCAGTCTTGTGTGCTAACTGCTAGATATCTTTTCTCCAATTACACAAAGCATAGTTATGCAAAAGTTATAAAATGACAAATCTAAGTTAAATTATCTTGCATAAAACTTCCTCAGACAATCATGTCAACCTCATGTCTACTTGGCAACGTTTGCAATAATTAATATTGTAAAGTGAGATGTAGTTTCTTGGGTACTGTAATATTTTTAGTACACTATGAAGTTTTACATTCTCACTGCCCAGATTAGTTATACAGACAATTGTAACACTTACAGACACAACTGGTTCCAGTGGAGAGCTAAAAGGCAGTAGCATATTATTATAAATCCGGAATAAATTATTCAAGAATCCATGGAAAAGATATATAGAAAATTATATGACCTTCAATTTATGCTCCAAAACAATCATGCAAGTAATATTAAGGGTCTGATAAAAACCACTATATTTTGAGCAAGACTAAAACCATGGGTCTGACTCTCACTGACAGAGTAAATCAGAAATCAGGAGAGTTATGTGGTTGAAAAATCGGTGTGAGAGGAGCATCAGGTTCCCCGTCTTTAACTCATTCTCACTGAATCTGCTTTGCATGGGGCATGTAACACCTTCCTTCTGATGGTCTCAAAGTGCTTTCCAAACATTAATCGATTTATCCCCACAACACTGTGTGAAGCAGACAAACATAGGTGCCAACTCTGTGGGTGTGCAAGGGCTGGAGCACCCATGGGGGAAAATGGTAGGTGCTGAGCACCCACCGGCAGCCCCCGTATCAGCTCCTCCCCACACCCCCCAGTGCCTCCCATGCACTGGCGACCCCATGGATCAGTGCCTCCTCCTCCCTCCCAATGCCTCCCACCTGTTGCAATTAGGTGTTTCATGACATTCAGGAGGCTCTGGGGGGCAAAGTGAGGAGGAGGCACACTTGGGAGGGGGCGGAACTGGGTGGTAAGAGGTGGGGCAGGGGTGGAGGGGGGTTGGGGAGAGGCAGGGCAGGGGTGGGACCTTGGGGGAAGGGGTGGAGCTGGGAGTCGAGCACCCCCCAGGATTTGGGAAAGTCGTCACCTGTGCAGACAAATATTTTTACCCACATTCCTACTGGTTGTGTGAATATCATTGGCACCTAAATTTGGATTTAGGCACCTAGAGAGGAAGTTAGGTGTCCACGTCCCTTTGTGAATATAGCCCTAAGTGACTTGCCCCAGGTCACAAAAAAAGGCTGTGATCGAACCTGAACTAGAGCACTGTTCCTGTGACTCCCAGTCTTGTGTGATTACAGGATCAGGCCCAGGTACTACATAGGTGCAAAGTATTATTATTTATCAGTAGTAGTACTCAAAAAAAGACTTCAGTCTTTGGCTCAAAAGGAATTAGAGACTATTTTGGCCGAAGAGTCAAATTCTGAAGGGTGTTTGCCTGATGATGAACTCAAGATGTGGAGCTTATTAAAATCCATAGGAGCTTTGCTTATGTAACAACTGAATAGAACATGAATAAGGCCTTCTGTATTTGCCCCCTTGTGATGTTAGCCTGCAGAGGCATCCTATCATAGATCAGGGAAGTGGTATTGCCTCTCTGTATTTGGTCATGCTGAAATCACATTTAGATTACTACCCTCCACTTCTAGGCATCTGAATTCCTGAAAGACATTTACAAATTGGGAGAAAGTCAAAGAAAATGAACAAAAAATGAGCTAGAGACAGTGACTTATGAGAAAATCTTATAACTAAGGCCCTACTTGAATTGCAAGATGATGGATTGTGCAAAGTAAGTTAATTAAAATAAAAATTGCGGTGGAAGCCTAATATGGTGGGATCCACAATTTCTGCAATGTCGCAAATGAAGTAGGGCCTTGCTTATAACTAAATGTGTCTCAACTTGGCCAAAAACAACTAACAGGAAATGACTGTGATAATCTGGAACAATTATTGGACATGTATAAATACCAAATAAAGATATTTTTAGGGTGATCTAAAGGACTGAGACTGAGAGTAGTGGGGTCAAAGTAAGTAAAGGAAAAATTTAGGCTGAACATCAGTACACATATCCTAACACTGAGGTCTATTCTAACTGTAAAATAGTCTTCCAAAAGAAGTTATCAAAGCCCCAGCACTTGATTTATTTTCAACTAGACAGGAGAAATGTAGTAGGGAACAACGCTACACAAGGCAATTGACTGGAGGACATAACAGGTGCTATCTAGATCTAATTTTTGTATTTCTATGAATTACAGAGTATCAAACATAACTTCAGTTTCAAAGGAAGGGGTTTTGGAGGCACCAGCAAAAGATGGAACTTCATTTCTGTCCCATCCAAGTACATATTTGTAGAAGTCTCCCATTGATAGATGAGGAATATCTGTGCACACGTTAGCACCGATTATAGTTACCTGTCTAAGTGCATCAATAGGAGGAAAGAAAAGGCCCCTTAGTGAGTCAGCAATTGTACATCAGGGGTCTGAGTTAATGAGAAGGAATTATATTAGCTGACCTGCTGTTATGACAGCACAACTGGAACATGTGTTCAAGGAGCTGGGCTTTGTGATAAGTCAGCTGTGGGTATTTGCATACCTTTGGAAATTATTGAAGGAAGAATAATAGGGATAATTCTTATTAAAATGTTGCCGCTAAGTAGGAGCCATCTATTTATTCACGGGCTAGGTAGGATGTGACAGACTGACAATATCTTCTAATGTTGAAAACAAACCTTATGGAACTAAGATAAACTTCACTGAATTAAGTTAAACCTTATTGAACCAGGGTTAATACCTTAGGGGTACATTGTATAATTAAAATTGCAATTGTGTATGTGTTATTGTGGATTTTTATGTATTTCTCTGGGAAGGGTAAACAGAAGAACAGTAGGGGGTGATTGGGCAAATTCACTTAAGTTTTAGCATCTCCAAAGAGGCTGGAAAAGTGCACAATATACTAGTTCAAATTTGATTCTCCAAAGACCATCACAAAGAATGGGGTTTTGGATAAATAGTCTAGTTTTAAAGTGGCTCAGTGCCTTCTTCCTGATCTACCAAACAGACAGGACTCCTGGTCCACAGAAGGCCCCGATGCTTAGGGTAAGGTTGCAAGGACTGAATCTACTGAGGTCCCATAAAAATGGGTGCTTGTTCTGATCTGAATCTATAATGAGGCTTCAGAGTAACAGCCGTGTTAGTCTGTATTCGCAAAAAGAACAGGAGGACTTGTGGCACCTTAGAGACTAACCAATTTATTTGAGCATAAGCTTTCGTGAGCTACAGCTCACTTCATCGGTCACGAAAGCTCATGCTCAAATAAATTGGTTAGTCTCTAAGGTGCCACAAGTCCTCCTTTTCTTATAATGAGGCTGTAACCAAAAGGACGACCATTGGGTGGGAGGCTGAAAGACTGCTCCTTCCATAATCCCTGTTAGGGTTAACTCTGGTAAACTTATTAGCAAGTGTGTAAAAGGTTCTTTTATTATTTTTAATATATTTTCTCCCTAATGCTTTTTATCTTGAGAATAATGCAGACTTGCATAGGAAGAGCTGTGTGATTCCTTATAACTGTAATAGTTGCACCTGTTAAACATCTTTGATGAGAAAGCAAGCAGTTGTTCTTGGGCAACCTGTCTGTGCTGGGAATAACATTGTGAAGTCAGGGAACTATGCAGCCTGGAAATACCCTGTCAGAAGGGAGAGAGATGTGGATCTCCATGCAGAAAGGAAATGGCTGCACAGCTGGAAGCCTAAGAATGGGTACCCTTGCTGGATCACTCAGGGGAAATACAAGTACAGTGTCCCTGAACTGTGACATAGAGCACAGGCAATGACAAGCCAAACTTCCCCAAACTATACCATCAATATGCTTCAAAACAAATCTGAAGGGGCTCAGGGCCCCTCAAAGGCTGAGTCCACTAACGGGCCATTGCTGGTGATGGTTTTCACCGGAACGCGGAGTGAGACAAGCTATTAACTTTGTATGTGTCACTTAACATCCATCAGATAGATCTAGATTTTGGACATAATTCAGCCTGGGCTAACTTCAAACTAGCAATATGGAGGCAAAAGGCTCCATATCGCCTAATCTGTCCAGTTTTCTTTGTCATTCATTCATTCAATAAATAAATAAATACTTTAAAAGATATATGCAAAAACATTTTATAAACACAATTTTTGGCAGTCTCTCTATTGCAAAGAATTTTTTTCACAAAAAACTCTGAGTAAAAACATCTGTAAAAACTAGAGCTACTAAAAACTAGTGAGCGGAGTCAAAAGGGTCAAGTGTTCATTGCCTCCAATAGCTCTTCCAGGCATAGATGCCTGCCACTTTTCATTCCAGGAGAATTATACATTGTTGGCTTTATATCCAGTGATAATTAGCCATGACCTTGGCAAATTGTCTGTTTTTCTAAAAACGCAGGAAATTATACATTGACTGTAGAAACCCCTAATCACTGAAAACAATTACTAAAATTAGGTGTTTCAAATGACAAGTGGAGTCTGAATTTACTTAAATCAAGAGAAGGAATAAACATACTAGGGTAGATCCTCAGGTGTTGTAAATTGTCATAGGGAAGTAACTGAAGTCAGGTGAGCTATGACAATTTCTACCTGCTGAGGATCTGCTTTTATAGGCAACACCTTTTAATATGTAAGCTGATGATCAGTCTTGTGAGGGCTGCTAAAACACTTACCAGCAAAGCAGTGTTCATAAAAAATCTACACAAGTAGTGATGGATGAACCACAAAAACTTTGTTTTGGATAAGCACCTGAAAGTTCATTTGCCTAATGGAAGCTTATCCAGATCACCAGAGTTCAGAAATTTCTCATTTGTGAGATTTCTGGTACTTCCACTTACAAAAGCTGCTGTATTCCAAGAGAGCAGAGGCTCAAAAAAAGGAAGAATAATATCTAAAAAATCTAATTTTTTTTCAGACTTGGAACTTTGGTTTGAATTTTGGATTTATGTTCAGGAAGGAATGATTGAGTGTGAACCTCTTTTACTCAAACCAGTTCACTTGTCTTTTGTACTGAACCATTGTGGTTAATTTGTCTAAATATAGGAATGTAAGTGCTTTAAAATCAGGGATTGTTGAACAGATAATTAGGGACATTGAATTGGGTTCATACAAATTTAGTATTTGCCCTCAGAAGAAAAAATAAACTCTGGAACCAAACTTTTTTTGAGGTTAAAAAAATTCACTTATCTTGTTTCATTATTTTTCATACACATCTGTATTCCAACTAGAAATGGAAATGAAAGTTCCAAAATACTATGAGAAAAAAGATGTTTCTGAAGCATTTCCAGACCAAAACCCCATAATATCTATTCTGTCAAGTAAAGATTTGTGTGTCAACAACAAATGGGCATGTTATTGACCATGACCCATAGTCCCTCTAGTTCTTGTCTCCTGCTTGGTCCTTTGGCTTTTCCCTTTATGTTCACCCTATCAGCCTGATGGCAACATAACCTGGGAGAGGATACCTCTATCCTTACCTCTTGACTTGAGGGGAGTATAGGGTTCCAGGATTTCATGTCCAACCCTATACAAAGGGATGAACAAACATCCAACACCCCAATACTCCTGAATTTTGGGAGATTTGAAATCTGGTTCCAAAATTGTGCCGTTTGGACAAAAAATGAACTAAAGTTTAATGTTATGTTATAGCTCAAAAATCATTTTCTCATTAAGAACATTTACTGGTTTATGTTTTATTCATTGTCTATCTTGTTAATGATCCTTGTTGTGGCCAAATTTAGCCCTGGTTTAAGTGGGTCAACTCCACTGTGGTTAATAGGCTAACGTACGTTAACCATTGTGGTTAATAGGTCTACATTAGAAACCTTTGTAATATCTCTTAAATTTCTATACTGGAAAAAGCTCTAGTGCAGATACAGTTCACCCGCTTATTTCATTTGGGGAACTTGTATCGGCTTTATCAGGTAAAGCACACTTTTGCTGGTATAAGATACATCAGGGGTCGGCAACCTTTGAGAAGTGGCGTGCCAAGTCTTCATTAATTTAAGGTTTCACTTGCCAGTAATAAAATTACATTAACAGGGGCTCCCCCGACAGAGCCCCAGACTGGCAGCGGGCTGAGAGGTGCCGGCGGCCAGGACCCAGGCTGGCAGGGGCTGGTGGCTGGAACCCCAGACTGGCAGCGTAGGTGGCAGATGGAATCCCAGACCGGCAGCGGGCTGAGCGGCTCAGCCCGCTGCCGGGCTGGGGTACCGTCTGCCACCGCATTGCCGGTCTGGGGTCCCGGCTGCCAGCCCCACTCATTCTGTTGCTGGCCTGGATGGACGGAACCCCAGGCCGGCAGCAGGCTGAGTGGGGCTCATGGCTGGGACCCTGGCTGGCAGGGCCAGCAGACAGAACCCCAGACCAGCAGCGTGGGCGGCAGACGGAACCCCAGACGAGCGGCTCAGCACGCTGCCAGTCTGGGGTTCCATCTACCGGCCCCTGCCAGCCGAGGTCCCAGCTGCTGGCCCCGCTCAGCCTGCTGCTGTCCTGGGGTTCCATCCATCCAGGCTGAGTGGGGCTGGCGGCTGGGACCCTGGCTGGAAGCAGAGTGCCACTAAAAATCAGCTCACATGACACCTTCGGTACGCGTGCCACAGGTTACCAACCCCTGAGATACATGTACATGATAAGGGTTTGCCAATAAAGCTATAACAGCAAACATGTTTTAGTGTAGACCAGGCCAGAGTCTTCTATGGGTACTGCATGCTACATGTTGCCATTATATTTAGTGTTTCTGGGACAAATGAAAAATTACAGTATTAGCATGTGAACTTGTCAATGCAAAATATGACAATGTAGAATTCAGCTCTCTGTGTAAAATTCACCAGGTACAGAGAGCCAGCACAAGGTCTTTGCATCATTGAAGATCTATTCTGAGTGAATATCACTTTGTTTCCTTAATCAGTGTATCAAAATTTGGACCCTCTCCTGCAAGGTGGAGCATCAATGAACTCAGTCAGAGCTGAGGGCCCACAAAACCTCAGAAATTGGACTCTAAAATGAAACTGGATCAGTAATACTAAATTATACTAAATGAAGCCTGATTTGGACATTCATGTTCAAGTTTTACAGAGCTATAATAGATTCATACAGTATAAAGATACTCCCAGAAAAACTGAAGGGCTGAATGCATATAAAGCTGTTGAACCATAAGGGGAGAGTTTCAAATGCACAAATGGCAGTTCCCTACTCCCAGTTATGGCTTGGAAAATCTCCCCCGAATGGGTTAGTATAACTGATTTACTTTCATAGACTTTAATGATGTTGCACTGCTTCTTACTGAACAGTTCCAAAGAACAAATCTAACCAGGTGCCCAAACCTAGAACTGAATCTTGCTCCAAGTGCCATTCAGATTAAAATGAATATCTTTATTTAATAAAATATATGTATGGGTAATTTTAAAACATTTATCCAATATTTATAACAGCATCTATAGATGGACTCGATTAGATTAGATTGAGATACTAATATTTCTTTCAGATGGGATTTTATCTTTTGTATTTAGATTGTAAAGTCTTTGGGATAAGGACTCTCTTTTTGTTCTGTTTCTGTACATTGTCTAGCACAATAGGATTCTGGTCCATGACCAGGAGCTGCGAGGTGCTACCACAATGCAAAATGATAATGATCGATCTCACCAAATGTATTATTTTGACACTTTATAATTCCAGTACCTGAGGGACCCAAGAGGAAAAAAAGCTGAGGGGAAAAAAGGAGAAAATGTAGATCTACTAATTGCATTCTATTCACCTGGGCTACAGAAGTGGACGAAGAAATTTAGTAAGTATAAAACCTGTTGCAGGATCAGATTTATTAGCACTTAAATTATATTGCTTTTGCACTAAAGTCTAAAATAAGGTGTTTTACCTGCTGGTACAGATTGCTATGACCTTTTTGGACTCAGCTTGATTGCAGTTCCATTTGTTTTGTAAGCTGTCCTGGTGGATAACAGGTGCTGCCATTCTTTGTCTGGCAAAAGCAAGAAAATATTGCCCTCTAGTGCTGAAAGAAAAATATACGATGTGAAGTTCAGATATTTTTTTTCATTTCAAAATATCTCCAAAACCAAAAGTTGTAGGCATTAGCTATTCTATTTTATGGTCTGTGTACACCCAAAATGAGGATGTAATTCCCCAGAAAGATTATAGTGATTTGATAAACCCCAAGAGTCAGACATGAGCGATTCATCCATGTCACCAAAGTCCCAGAACTCAAAGACAGCCTCATAAAGACAGTTTCCATTGATCTGACTTTATCTTTTTATAAAAAAAAAAAAAATTAATTGGCTCTTTTGAGATTAAAGCACCTCGAACCTCAAAGCCAATAAAGCAAGCAATAAAGAAGCATTTATTACTCTTATAATTATCTTGATTATTAGTAGTATTTCTTTAATTAAATTATTAATTATTATTATTATTATTAGTGTATATTTCCAGTCAAAAACTCTGCACAAGAATAAATCTTTCTTGCTGCTGTTTGCTAGTGGCTGTGACACAAACTTGAATCAATTATTGTTCTGCTGCTGGCGCACTATGGCAAAGCATGAAAGAATATGAAGAGTGTGGCAGCAAGCCTCTGACTCAAGAATATACTTTAGAGAAAATCTTACACTGGCAGAGGAATGGACAAAATGACCTCCCTTATAGATGTTTTCTATCTCTAAATTCTGTGAGTCAAATTCTGATGCCCATACTCACGTTGAGTAGTACATTATTGAACAATTAGACCTTTTTATTCAGAGTTTATTCCCATGACTTTGTTTCTCTCTTTTGCTGAGCCTTTCACCTGAATTTTGACATCAGAAAAGTAGTGTAACAATTGGATGACAGAAGAGGTCTGATATCTGATACCAGTATGGTAGCAGAAGAAAAAATATTTAAAAGAGCATTAACACCCTTCCTTTGTATTATTTATGTTTACTATAAACAATCAGAAAAGGCCCCTTATGATGGCACACCATTATTAGATAAATATACCATTAGAGAGTGCCCATATATTGTATTTATTACATTTCCTCAGGTTTAGATTTAAAAGTCTTCCAAAAATCTCAAATATTTAAGTTCCTATCTTTATTCTGCAGTCTAGTTTTACAAATGAAGATTGGTCAACTAACAGGTCTTCTTTAAAAAGAATGTTAATTCTTAGCACTATAAAATAATCCACTGTTTACAACCTTACATTCTTCCAGTGGGCAAACAGTATAAATAATTCAGAAAGAGAAGATGCTCACTTGTCCTTATTTAAGCCCATAAAACAAAATCTATTTTTTCTGATTTTTTTTCAATCTTTCCACTTCTGAAAAACCACCCCCAAAGCCCTCCCAACTTCATTGTGTACTCCTTGACTGACAAACTCAAAAGTGATCAAATGTCTGTGGATGGTTCACTATAAAGAATATTTCCTTCATTTTCCAGAATTGTTTTGTATCCGTCCTTCAAGCTGCAACAGTCTTCCTGGTGCAAATGTCTGTATATAAGGTTTCTAAAATGCACTTTAAGCTGTGTAAAGAATTCCCACTGGAAAATGGCATAGTATAGTGGTTTTCAACCTTTTTTCATTTGCAGACCCCTAAAGGGTTTCCAGTGGAGGTGCAGATCCCTTTGGAAATTTTAAACATAGCCTGAGGACCTCCAGGGGTCTGCAGACCACAGGTTGAAAACCACTGGCATAGTATAAACAGTTTTTCACTGTAAGGAATTACAGAAAGCTGGCCTGTGAATCTGGCCCATATGCCTCTCTTACCTCCATCTTCTATTTAATAATAGAAGAGAGACAGATTAAAGCCCTGCATTCATTTTAAGCCCCATATTTACATGCTTGTAACCATTTCAGGAAATTACCCTTTGAGGTGAAATGTAGCAGTATTAAGCTCAACACAGGATTTAATCGTTTAGAAGAGTTTAGTAAAATTTAGTTCAGCTGTTTTAGAATTGTCTAGATGGTAACAATAATTGTAATTACTTAAAAATTATAATGTTTTTGGCACTTTAATAACTCAAGAATAACTTCGTGTAAGCCTGCAGTCTTGGATTCATATCCTGCAAATATTTTACACATGAGTAGATCCCACTGATTGCTTAAGATATAGAAATACATAGAAATTAGAGACAGCGAAAGTCTTTTCATTCTTCTAACACATCCCCACTCTAATAACAGGGGGAAGGTTCCATACTACACGTTTTCTAATACTTTGTCTTGACTAGTTTGAAATGTCTCAAAACACTGGAGCTCCACTATCTCCTTTCAGACCATGCCACAATTTGATAAATGTGTCCAAGTTTTTCTTTTTCTTAATTTCATCCCATTATTCTAAATTAGACCTGCTTGCAATTGCAAGAAATCTTTCTAGCAAAGGAGACATGACTGACTGAACATCATTCAGTGCTGTATTTAGATTTCATTTCATGTCAAAAGCATTTTGGAAAATTACCTTAAATAGATATTTTTAAAAAAAGTTAACTACTAAAAAAGCAGCTGACAGTCAGCTAGTACTGTACAATCAATAAATCTCCTCTTCCTCAGATTGCACATATCAGTTACTAGCTTATTTAATTAACACACTTATTTTTAATTGCTTTATGGATTTTGTTTTTACTTACTCTAATTTCACCCTTTGTTGCAGATAATGTTAAGCATCATCTCCATTGATTTTTTGCAAGTGCTGCATTCAGAGAAGATCTCTTCCAATTTAGATTTCCAGATACTTTGACTTTGAGCTCTAACAACTTTATAACCTCCCCAAAGCCCCTCATAAATGCATTGCAATGGTCACATGAACATTTTGGGCGTGGTACCAGCACCATTTTTTGTCCTCTCTGCTATGGCACTTTAAGAGGATAAAGCCAAAAAAGTTTTTTCTTTTAAATTGAAAGTATTCCAAAAAATGAATCTTATTGTGAAACTTCGTAGAAGTTTCAGAACACTGGTAATTCTCTTAACCACCTTCTGTTTAGTAAGCATAGTCATTTCCGCCTATTACTTATATACAGGCTACAAGCAGGAGATGACCCTAGTTGAAGCCACTGGAGAAGCAGAATGTGAGGGCCTTAAACTTTTACCATACAGGTCCATGGAGCTGAAGACTGCTAAGCTGATGGATCCATCTAATACTGACCCTATTGTCTTGCTATTTGTGGAGAGCCAATACTCCCAGCTTGGACAAGATATCATAGCCATCCTCGAGTCTAGTCGATTCCAGTACCATATGGTAATTGCACCTGGAAAAGGTGACATTCCTCCTCTTACAGATAGTGGCAAAGGGAAATATATGCTTGTTATATACGAGAATATTTTAAAGTATGTATCCATGGACTCATGGAATAGAGAGCTCCTGGAAAAATACTGTGTGGAATACAGTGTTAGCATAATTGGTTTTCACAAAGCCAATGAGAACAGCTCACCAAGTATTAAATTAAAAGGATTTCCACTAGACCTTTACAATAATGTAGCCCTCAAAGATTGCTTTGTAAACTCTCAATCTCCTCTACTGCACATTACCAAAGCACCACGGGTTGAGAAAGGCCCACTACCTGGGGAAGACTGGACGGTTTTCCTATTTAATCACTCCACCTACCAACCTGTGCTTTTAACTGAATTACAGACTTCCAGATCCTTCCCACCATCATTGCCTAAGGCTCCACTGTATGCTACAGTGATTCAGGACTTGGGGCTTCATGATGGGATTCAGAGAGTCCTTTTTGGAAACAACTTGACCTTTTGGCTACACAAGTTGATCTTTCTAGATGCTGTCTCTTTCCTGACGGGGAAGAAGCTCACATTGTCCTTGGATAGGTACATTCTTGTCGATATAGATGACATCTTTGTTGGAAAGGAGGGAACAAGGATGAACATCCAGGATGTGAAGGTAAGCCAAGAACTGGGGATGGCGTCTCAAATAAATGGCTCAAATCATAAATACATCTGGAGAGAGATAGAGAAAGAGCAAAGGAGGCCTGGGAGGACTCAGCCTCATAGTAATGCAACCAAGTTACAAGTAAATCCAACAGGTTTGAAAGCACAATCAGAATTTTGTTACATTTTGTATTGTTGGAACTGGTCGAAAGTGGCTGTCCCACACACACAGCTATGCATGCTCAAACATACTCTCACACATAAGCATCTCGTGTACTGGTCACTCTGTATGTGGGCCACCCTCTATTAATGTCAGATCTGCTCAACAGTTTATTACTATATTGCCTCTAGTGGCTGAGCCACAACTAACCCTATTAGTGTCACAGTTAACAGAGATTCTTTTAGCCTGAATGTTGCATCAGTGATTTTGGATTGCTTACCTTGATAAGAACTGTAAAGTCGCAAATGACAGCAGATTTGTTGTAACTGGCATCCACAATACATGCACATAGATTCATAGATACTAAGGTCAGAAGGGACCATTATGATCTAGTCTGACCTCCTGCACAATGCAGGCCACAGAATTTCACCCACCCACTACTGCGAAAAACATACAGCAGAGATTATAACCTGAATTACAGGAAGGTCAATGTGTGAAAGTACCAAAGAGCTCGGTATGTCCCATTTCATAGAGACTTGTGACATGTATCCTAATTACAGGGTTGCCATGCTGACTAGTGGGACAGAGTACAGCGTAATGTCGAATGAGTAAGTGGGCAGACACCCGGACCCTAGGAACAGGGCGGTCACAATGCTCAGTTTAACATAGAGCTCAGTGCCCCTCAAAAGACAGGGGAGGTGACGTACACTCTAATTACAGGACAGTCATCAAATACATGTACATAATCATATATAAGGAAACATTTGCATATAGACGGATGCACACAATTTACAGGTATTTATTCTGAACCAGAGTTTTATTGGGTTTAAAAAAAAAAACCAAACAAGTGGTGTTTGTGTAGTTTGTAAACTTTCCAGAAAGGATGTTTGTTATTTATAACTTCACTTTGTATTAGAAAAACAAAAGAATTTTCAAGCAGTTATGAAATACTAAAAGGTATAATCTCATTCTGATGTATGAGGCTTAGAAGAACAACTCTCTTTACCATTACTAGCAGTTTCATAATTAAAGCTTCACAAAACAAGATACCTTTACATCTTACACTTGTACATCCGTAGTTATGATCGTATACTGTTTTTTCCCCCTTGATCTAGAATGTTCATTGACTGAATTGTTGGTGTTTTGTGTTTGATTAAAAAAAACCAAAAACCCAAACTATTGAAGTTTCCAGTACAAAAGCTCTGGATGTTTATCCTGTGAAATTCGAACTCAGGAAGATTCTTAGAAATATCTTTGGGAATTAAAAATGATGAATTGATACCAGTAGCATTACTCTTAATTAAAGGTTCCTTTGGAATTGTCTAAATGTCCACATATTAAGGAAATTATCATATTAATAGAGGCTATTAGAGACTTTTCAGCCATTGCAAATGTATGTTCCCTATTCCCTACACAGTGGGATTTTTCTTGTAAACATTGAAATGCTTCCATAATCAATGAGCATGCACATACACACACACCAAGCCTTTATCTACAATCTTTTTATGAAGTCCTAAATTTATTTCATTATGTTTTAAAATTATTTTTTTCATTATATGCATTTTCTACATGTCTGTATCCTGGCCAGGGCCAGTAGCAGAACCAGATGAATTGAGATTTCACCAGAAGTTGCTCCTGTGACATTTCCAGGCCAGTTTTGCAGACCCAGAAAGTTCAGATAATTGGAACAGGCAACCATGCTTTTGGATGCTTATCAAAGCTGACACCAAAACCCAGTCCAACTCTTATTATCATCAATGGACACTAGAAAGGCCCCTGAACTCCAAACCTTTTGAGATTTGATATTACTACAGCTGAGCAAATAACTGATTTTTTTTCAACAACAATCAGTTTGTTTTAAAATGAAACAGAACCGTTTGGTTTTATCTTACTGAAACAAAAAACAAAGACAATTTATTTCAGATTGAACAAAAGCTTTTGTTCATTTCAATATTTTTTGGGGGGGAGGGTGTCATTTTGTTAGATTTTAAGTATGGATTTTAAAATCTTTTTATTTAAAAAATAATTTAACCAAATTTCAAAATGAAATTTCATTTTGAAGGAAAAAGTCAAAATGTTTCAATTCAAGAATGTCAACACAAACCATTTATACTTTCATTTTTGCACTTTTTATTCTGCCAAAACTATTCGCTGAATTTGACTCAAATTCTGAACATTTTGATTCACTGAATTTACTGTTTGACTGAAAAATTTCACCCAGCTGTAACCATTACTAGTTACAAAGTGTACTAGTTCAGTAGTGAGATCAGATGGTTTTTAGATGCTTAGTGAGCTGAAATGCACATTAAAATCCAGTGACTAAGGGCTTGTCTACACAGGGAAATTGACTGGAACTATGGAGTAAACTACTATGGAGTAAACTATTCTGCAATAGTTCCCTGTGTGGCTACTCTTATCCTAGAAAAAGTGTGACTTTTTTTTCTGATTTAGCTTAATCTACTTCAAAAGTAGATTAAGCTAAACTGGAAAAATAAAGGATTCTTATTGCTGAATAAGAGTGTCTACAAGGAGAGTTATTCCAGAACTCATGGCGATCGGGGGAGGTCCCGGATGACTGGAAAAAGGAAGAAGGAGGATCCTGGGAACTACAGGCCAGTCAGCCTCACCTCAGTCCCTGGAAAAATCATGGAGCAGTTCCTCAAGGAGTCAATTCTGAAGCACATAGAGGAGAGGAAAGTGATCAGGAACAGCCAGCATGGATTCACCAAGGGCAAGTCATGCCTCATTAATCCAATTGCCTTCTATGACGAGATAACTGGCTCTGTGGATGAGGGGAAAGCAGTGGACATGTTGTTCCTTGACTTTAGCAAAGCTTTTGACATGGTCTCCCACAGTATTCTTGCCAGTAAGTTAAAGAAGTATGGGCTGGATGAATGGACGATAAGGTGGATAGAAAGCTGGCTAGATTGTCGGACTCAACAAGCAGTAATCAATGGCTCTATGTCTAGTTGGCAGCTAGTATCAAGTGGAGTGCCCCAGGGGTCGGTCCTTGGGCCGGTTTTGCTCAATATCTTCATAAATGATCTGGAGGAGAGTGTGGATTGCACCCTCAGCAAGTTTGCAGATGACACTAAACTGGGAGGAGAGGTAGATACGCTGGAGAGTAGTGATAGGATACGGAGGGCCGTAGACAAATTAGAGGATTAGGCCAAAAGAAATCTGATGAGGTTCAACAAGGACAAGTGCAGAGTCCTGCACTTAGGACGGAAGAACCCCATGCATCGCTACGGACTAGGGACCGAATGGCTAGGCACCAGTTCTGCAGAAAGGGACCTAGGGGTTACAGTGAACGAGAAGCTGGATCTGAGTCAACAGTGTGCCCTTGTTGCCAAGAAGGCCAATGGCATTTTGGGATGTATAAGTAGGGGCATTGCCAGCAGATCGAGGGATGTGATCGTTTACTCTCTATTCGACATTGGTGAGGTCTCATCTGGAGTACTGTGTCCAGTTTTGGGCCCCACACTACAAGAAGGATGTGGAAAAATTGGAAAAAGAGTCCAGCGGAGGGCAACAAAAATTATTAGGGGTCTGGAACGCATGACTTCTGAGGAGAGGCTGAGGGAACTGGGATTGTTTAGTCTGCGGAAGAGAATTATGAGGGGGGATTTGATAGCTGCTTTCAACTACCTGAAAGGGGGTTCCAAAGATGATGGATCTAGACTGTTCTCAGGGGTAGTGGATGACAGAATGAGGAGTAATGGTCTCAAGTTGCAGAGGGGGAGGCTTAGGTTGGATATTAGGAAAAAATTTTCACTAGGAGGGTGGTGAAACACTGGAATGCGTTACCTAGGGAGGTGGTGGAATCTCCTTCCTTAGAAGTTTTTAAGGTCAGGCTTGACAAAGCCCTGGCTGGGATGATTTAGTTGGGGATTGGTCCTGCTGTGAGCAGGGGGTTGGACTATAGGACCTCCTGAGATCCCTTCCAACCCTGATATTCTATGATTCTATGAATAGCAATAGCACTTTAAATTCACACCCTGCCTTATTGCAGAATAACTTCCCCATGTAGTCAAGACCTAAACAACTTCTTCTTTTGCCCAGCGAATTAATAATTCCATAGCTGCTCCCCTGACTGTCTTTGGTAAATGACACTTGATTTCTACCTGTAATCTTCCACATCTCAATTTAAAACAGAAGAAAGCTATGTATACTTTAAACTGACAGTGCTGAGTCATCTCTCAGTCCTGACAAATATCACATTGTTTAGAATAGCAGACTTCTTCCATTTATTTCCCACTTTTGATCTGCTATACTTTTGATAAGTGATCTGTATAATGGGGTTCCTCTTCAGGTGCTATCACATGCAAAAAATAAACAGTAGTACAAATAAAATTAAGCCAAATTGGCATTTTACTGTTTAGTAAACCCAAGTGCTCTACACCAGTGATTCCCAAAATAGGGCTGCTGCTTGTTCAGGGAAAGCCCCTGGCAGGCCAGGCCTCTTTGTTTACCTGCCCCGTAGGCAGGTTCAGCCGATCGCAGCTCCCACTGGCTGCAGTTTGCCACTCCAGGCCAATGGGGGCTGCAGGAAGGGCCGCCAGCACATCCCTCAGCATGCACTGCTTCCGGTAGCCCCCATTGTCCTAGAGCGGCGAACTGCAACCAGTGGGAGCTGCAATTGGCCTAACCTGCGGATGCGGCAGGTAAACAAACTGGCCTGGCCCGCCAGGGGCTTTCCCTGAACAAGCAGCGGCCCTAGTTTGAGAACCACTGCTCTGCACTACATTCATGTCATGCAACAGAAGAGTATGTGCATTATGCTCAGAGACCAAAGTAATGTTTAACTAGGAATGCTATGTGAAAACATTTGCAGAATCAAAGACAGGATAATTCACGTAGCCCATGGTTGAAGTGCTTGCAAGGCATTCAGATCTTACCCTGCTCACCAGAGCAGTGTGCTGACAACATTTGAGCAGAATCCCAGCCTTAGAAAGGCAGAGGGGTGAAAAAGTCGTTCTAGCATTCCAACATGTTCTGTGTAAAACACTTTACTGCCCCTGCCTCCCTCCCCCAAAAGGCTATATTGACACCAAAGTATACATTACTACTTTTGTGTGCATCCACCAAGAGGAACAGAGATTTGTATTATATCTTGACAAAAACATGGAGGCTTTACGTACTGTCTTCTAGATACACTTTTTTAAAAAGGAAACATTCTCTTTATGGATTGTATTTGAATAGAAGTTTTCATGAAATACTGTGTTCCTCCTGTATTTCTGAAGTGCTATGCAAGGAACAATATAACAATCCACATCTGGCATTGCATTTTCAACACATAGTACAAGGTAATGGGATGTGGGGTTTTTTGCATCACCATGTAGGGAATCACAACCAAAATAGGTGGGATTCAAAACTCCAGTTGGTGCCTGGCTACCAGGACAGGGTAGATACTAGGCATGATATGCACCCTATGGCCTGGGTTGAAAATTCATGGAAAATCATAGAAAGTATTCATAACAAATAAAAGTCAGAATGGGGCACTTAATCTTCTTTTAATGGGGTTGTTTACCCAGGCAAGAAAAGTAGTCCAGTGACTAGAGCAGTGAGCTAAGAATCCAGGAATCTGCATTCTCATTCCCCAGTCTGTCACTGTTGAACAAGTCACTTGAGCCCAGATTTTCAAGAGTAACTTCTAATTTTATATGCTTCAGTTGTGTGGTGGGTAACTATGGACAGTTCTGACTAAATTCTCAGCAGTGGCTCACTGAATTTGGGTGCCTCCATTTTTAGTGCCCAAGTTGAGACATATATGGCCTGATTTTCAGAGGTATTGGGCACCCACACATCCAAATGAAGTCAACTATGGAATTGCAGTTGGTCAGCACCTGAAATCAAGCCCAAGGTTCAGACTCTGCAGAAACTGAATGTATCCCACAATGGGTTCTCAAATACCAAAGTGGGCATAATTCAGCAAGCATTTCAGTGATGGATAAAACCATCCCTTTGATTTTCTTTTCTAAAAGATGTAAGGTGTTGTGATACTTAGGGCTTAATTCTGCCTGTCCTTTGTGTGGATTTTAAGAGTGTTGATGAGCACAGCTCCTTTATTTCAAAATGTTCTAGACCACAAACTGGTTCTCCACATGCAGCTCCATGTTCCTGTACAGGGGTGGGGCAGTATTTGGGTGAGATTCTCTTATGAAACATATGCCATAATCTAGCACTACCATCGCAGTCCGTGTTTACATTATATCACACTAACGTTCAATTCAGCTTTCCTCTCCAGTCAATGTTTAAAATGTGATACTCTCCAGAATGTGCTATTTCTTCAATTAATATGTTCCTTTTGTTAATTTTGATACAGAAGGAACAGAAAATAAAATGCAAATTTCATATGAAGTACTATCTGTCATTTAATGCTATCATTTTTTTTCTGCACCATAAATTCACTTATCTAATTCCTTACTGTCATAGGGCATACAGAGCCCGTGATATCCCAGATTAATAGGGAGACTAGCTGCCTCCTCTGATGGGACTGATTGGTGACCCTGCAACAGCTAGGGAAGTGAAATGGCTGCAGGTCAGACAGGAAGAGAGGCTGAGGAACCACTGAGAGCACTGTAGGCAGCAGACTGGTAGGCCGACAACCAGGTATTTGGAACTCCAGAAGACAAGGATCACAGAACATGAGTCTGGGAAAGAGCCTACAGGAGAGGCATTGTAGGAAGCAATAAGAGATTGGGAGATACTGGTTCCAGCTCCTAGATGCCTGGAGAAGCACAGAGGAATGGGTGGGTCTGGGTTCCTCTACCAACCCGAGCAGAGTGGTTATTAATGCCTGCAGAGCAAAGGGATCTGAACCCCAACAGGCTAGAGACTGTTGACCATTCACTAGGGTTACAGGACTCCTGACTCACTAGACTCAGAGGGAAGAGACTATTAATGATCCAGCTGGAACATTAGAGTCATAGTGAGGAACTACCAGACAGGGGGCTAAATAGTGATTGGCTGAATGAAGGAGAAACAGAGGTATTCTTGCCATAACTCCTGCTCAACCGTGGTGGTGGTGGCGGAGGGCACCCGAGCACAAAGTTCTCTAACATACGCACAGTGCAGAATGATAACTATAATAAAGGTTGCACAATCATCTCCATTCTTGTCATTTTCAGGTTTTTTTAATCTTAGTGGCTGAAACATGCCAGGTTTGTTTTCTGTCTGGCAACAGAAGTTAATGAAAAATTGAACCAAAATGATTCAGCCATTTTGAAGAACAGTGCTAAAAATGCCCTCACATTATTTTATAATATTTTTAACAGCTGTAATATGTTTGTGGTAAATGGCAAAAACTTGAAATTTGGAAGGAGGTAATTCCTTGATCAAACACCCTTCTTTTTGATAGTTTGGTGCAAATTAGTCATGATTTCTCAAAGTTAACGTTGTTGTTTTTTTAAATATACTATGTGAGGGCACATGCAACTTTGTAGAAAGCTCTTTCAAAGGTGTGCCAGATTCCAACTGGTTTTGAACATAATTGCACAGGATAGAGATGTTTGTAAGCAGTTCTGTGTTTTTCCTCTATGATTAGCGTATTTGTGCAAGGAAACTACAAATGAACACAGAAGCATTTCTAACTCTACATAGAGTGTATGACTAAATAACATTACTCTAAACAATCCTTTCCTAGATACTTTTTTCATTTCCCATGTAAATTGTAACTTCAAATTAAAAGTTTGTCACTAAAAATTGGTCTTTTGATGACAATCAGTTTAACATAACAATCACAAGGTATGTAACCCTTTTCTTATTAAATTATTTCCTATGACTCAAATGTTTTTATTCCCCATACAGAGTCTTTTTTCAATTAGATACTGACAGGGATGCATTTTTGTTTGTTTGTTTAAGGGCAGCATCAGTGAGTGAGAGATTAGAGAATGAGGTTGTTATGGATTGTGCTTACCACAAAAGAGCTGAAGTCCCTTCCACTGTGGAAGCAGTTCAAGGTTATATCTGGCTAAGCAATTAAACAGAGACTCAGCTGAGCCATGGAAAGCTATTTTCCCAAGCTTCATGGGTATCTATCTTAAGCCTGCAGAGTTTCTGCAAATTAATTTATCTCCTTCCCTCCTCCTAATATATTATCTCTCTGCTTGGTTTTGAAAATCTAAAGATCCACAAATGCATCAGTTACTTGCAGAATTGTAAAGTTCATCTAGCTTTAAATTGCATTGATCCCCAATCATACAACAGCTCCAACCACACTGACATCAGCACTCTAGGGAAAACAATTGGTAAGATCTGGCTGTCCTACATTTGTGCTACATGCACTGCATACAGAAGTTGATTTTTCATCTTTAAAAACTTTCTCTAACCAAACACAAACAAATTTGCTGTCAATCAGCATTAGCAAATTCTTGGTACCTTTTTGATTGAAGACATTCAGTATCTTACTATGACCCCTTTTCCCTAAAAAGCTAAAGTGTTCTGTTCTGCATAGTCTAACTGCTGACACAAGGACAAGATTGTCCTTGTTCAATCTGAGGTCGTATAAATTGATGGAGCAGTAGTTAGGAGTGTCCTTTGTGCTACTCCTGACTAAATCCAGTCCTTTTTCTTTGATAACTTCATGAGCCTTCTGCATTCTCAACCACTCATGTTCTAAGCATCAACTCACTTTCCTTTCTTTTAAAATAAAAGTTAAAAAAACATGAGTTTTCGACTCCTCTCCAGTTTCTAGAGGACTGATCTTTATCTTTGACCTTTACTGGATTTTGTTTCTTTAAAAATGCTTTGAACTCCTGAAGTGTGCAATTTCTCTCTCATTCTAGTGCAGTGGTTCTCAAACTAGGGCCGCTGCTTGTTCAGGGAAAGCCCCTGGCGGGCCGGGCCGGTTTGTTTACCTGCCGTGTCCGCAGGTTCAACCAATCGTGGCTCCCACTGACCGCGGTTCACCGCTCCAGGCCAATGGGGGCTACGGGAAGCGGCGCGGGCCGAGGGATGTGCTGGCTGCCCTTCCTGCAGCCCCCATTAGCCTTGAGCCGTGAACCGCAGCCAGTGGGAGCTGCGATCAGCCGAACCTGTGGACGCGGCAGGTAAACAAAGAGGCCCGGCCCGCCAGGGGCTTTCCCTGAACAAGAGGTGGCCCTAGTTTGAGAACCACCGTTCTATTACTGTAATGACAAGAATTCATGTTGGACTCATAGCTCTTCTGATAATACAGAATTTAATAGTGCTGCTGCATCATAGGGCTACCTCCTATGCCTGATAATCTAAGAATAGGTCTTTACATCTCATACCTTCTGTGATCCTTCTGTAAGGACAATTGATTTTAAATATAGTAGGTAAAAATATCTGGGCCAGATCCTCAGCTTTTGCAAACCTGCACAGAATGCAAGTCTGCTGAAGAGCAAAGAGGATACATAAAACACTGATTTACTTTGCCCAATCTTCTTGCTGCTCTGTGCAGCTCTTCCTCCCTGTCTACTCAGAGTTTAAAACCCATTTCTGAGCAAAACCATTGAAAAGCTGTTGAAGAGTACTCTCCAATCACATTTCATCTCTGCCAATATCCTGCACCTTTCACGGTCATTTTTTACACCATGACAGAGAAATGGAGATGGTCACACTGGTGAGTAAACTCCATTTAGCAGTGGATAAAGAAAAAATGACATATTACCAGATGTCTCAGCAAAGTTTGACATGGTAGATCACATGATATGGCTGACCTTCCTTAGAAATTTGCCAGAAATAGTCAAAAATCTGTTACATTGATCCTGGGGGATTATACTAAGATTATGAACCTACATCTCAAGAACTCTCCTGTGGTGTTCCTTAGGGCTCTATTCCTTCCCACATATCATTTCATATACCTGGTACAACCACTAGGAGAGATTGTGAGATGTCCTTGACTTAAATTACAGCAATACTTAGACAACATCTAACTGTGCATCTTCTTCACAATAAATGCAAACAGCATATCCCCCAATAGTTCCAGTGCTTGAATGAGATTTGCATCCGCATGAAGGCAGGGTGGCAGATGCTAAATACATGCAAGACACAGGTGATGTTGGAAACAAGAAAGCATTTGGAGGAGCCAACGCCATAACCCCACCTTCCATCAAGTATCCTTATTGTCAAGGTGGAATTCATTCTTTTCTCCTACCCTGTTTCAAGGTCCTCCTGGGCTCTTCACTTTCCAAACCAAGCAGAATAACTGTATCATAGATAACACAGTTAGAAATAGAGAACAAAAGGTTTGGCTGCCTCCTCCTATTTCCTATACACATACCTCTGGCAATGTAGACTATTTGTTAATCTTACTCATGTATGGTATATGTTAACCTTATTTCTCTTCAGCTTTTACACATAGATGTAGAAGACTCCCACTTGGGATTCATCTTAAATACATTTAAATTGAATAAAAGAGAAATTCATAATACATCATAAGTGCTGCACTTGGACCTGAGTACGAAAAAATAAGAATCAGTCAACCTGCTCTGAAATGGGAGTGTCTAGCCCCGGGACAGTAAATAGGCAAACCGCAGGCCAAATCCAGATTGCCAGACATTTTTGAATGGACCTCTAAATCTTTTTATTTACTTATTATTATAATTATTGTTATTATTTTTTATTATTTTCTCTGGAGTCGGACCTTGACTGTATCTTGACCACAAATTTGGACCTGGACAAAAAAATTGACTGCCCTGGTCTAGCCTATTGTTATTTCAGCTGAAATCATTCAGCATTCTCCCAATTCTCATATCTAGAATCATCCAATTCTTCTTTGCAAGATAATGGGTTTTGTACTGATCCACCATATTAAATGCTTTACCCTTTCAACTTTTTTTCATTGTCTCTTTAAAGGCGGTTCTCTCATTCAGAATCCTAGCAGAAAAGCAGTTAAAAAATAAAACTCCTTTGTCATCAGCTAAACCTTGCCTTTTCTTCCAGGCAGCTTGGAGGATTAATTGTCTGTCTGAGCTGCTTACCTGAATTACAATAGAGCTTCTCCCGCTCCCAGGTCTTTCACTTAAGCTATGCTGTGTCCTTTGAGGGGTTTTTTATACTGTGAAGTCATCATCTGGCAAATCCAGAAAAGAGATACATTTTTCTCCATATATTCCATCTCATTCACACTTTCAGTCCCTCTGGAAAACAAATTAACCTAATATTGTTTTGGTGGTTCCTGTTCTCCAATTCTTTCACCTTTTTTTTGTTTTGTTTTGTTTTTTTGCGGGAACAGGATAGTGAGTCCATCCCCATATTTCAAAGGTTAACAGAGTGACTTTCCCATCCAGACCAAACAAGGACTTCTTTACCTTTTTAAGAGTCACTTCTTGTTCTCAAACCCTGTTGGTCAGATTATCTACCACAGAAGCAATTGTTCTGACCTTAAGGTTAAGTGTTGGATAACCTGATCTGCTATTGGTTGTTAGTGCATCAGAGATGGCTAAAATATTGAAAATTTCATTTTTTTTCAGGAAAAAAGTCTCAGTGTTGAATTTTTCCCACTTACAATCCACATAAAAAAACCCATACAAACAAGATCATTGACAATTTTCATGTTTTTTTTTTTTTCAGCTCTATGTGCTGGTTAGAATTTAGGGCATCTATAGGCACTCCATACAAACTGTTTGTTTTATATCACACTCTCTAGTAACCTGCATTAACCTGTGTTTTTAAAAACAATACACATTATTTAACAAGAAACAATAACAGTTGTTTCCTGTGTTGAAAAATAGCACATTATGAAATGATTTAAATCTTTGCTTAAAAGGCCAGCTAACCCAAACTTAAAGAGCAGTCATAATTATTGTCTTAAAAGCACTTGATACAGTAATAAAGCATCACAAAGAATCTCAAATATAATGCCTTCCATTAGCAACAGTATTACTTAAGTTACTTTAAATATGTCTTTATCATCTAAATGCAAGTAAAAGAAACACTTAGGGCAACAACACAATTTACTGTCATTAGCATTACTCAAGCAATTTCAATACAACCATGTTCAGATAGTGGTGTTATTTATTCATGTGGAGGTGGATGGAGAAAAAGACATGAGTGAGAGAGAGATCCTTGTACAATAAAAATACTGACTTATTATCTGGACAATTTCTGCTCACCTATATAAAATAATCTGGAATGAAATAAATTTTTCATAAACTTTTGGCATCTAGTTCTTACCACATTTCAATACGTGTTCTCCCTGGAAATCAAATTTTGGGATTTGATTCTTTCACAAATCTACTGGTAGGCCATTTAATCAATATTTAAACTTCTGGTGTTATTTTAAGGCATGTTCTTTGTGTTAATGACTTTTCACTCACATACGAGTAAGCTATTATGGAAGGCTTTTCGGATGAAAATACCAAGTTTCAGCCTGTATAGCAACCAAAACTCCTCTTGAATTTAACGCGAATTGGAACCACTTACATTAGACTCCAGGTCTTGATGAGGTCACATTTCTATATTAGTAAATGGAAGATGTGCACTACGTATATGTGATCATTTGAAAATGATAGGTTGTAGGTGGATCATGATAAATATATTATGACAACCCTGAGGATAAAATTCTTGCTGCACTGGGAAAACAAATACCTTAGGGTCAAAATCTGCCATCGGATGTAAACTGAGAGCTCTCATTCACTGTAGTGAGATTTGCACATCTTCATCCAAAGAAAGAATTTGGTCTTTAAAAAATATTCTTAGCTTCAACATCTTTGTTCACTTCCCCAAGTCAGTATGTGATCATGAATATGTTGCCAAACAAGAAACGTATTTGTATTTGTCCAAATGAACCAGATACAGAAAAAAGAAGCCTTATTGAAAGTATCGTATACATGGTGTGTATACCTTTATATAAACTCAAAATAAATGGCCTTCTAACTCTAAAGTGCAAAAGACTGAAATTTTACTTTCAAGACAGTTTGTTAATCTTTAGCATACAAATAAATTTGCTTTTCTGGAGAAATTCATTTGAAGCCACCTGTTTTGTTTAAAAATATCTATCTATAGTACAAAAAACAAACAAAAAAAATCAATTTCTCAAACATAAAATTCAGAAAATTTCAGCCCACTGTAGTCCTCACTAAAAGTGATTTTTGTGTCATATTATATTTATTAATTAAGGCAATTTTTCTCTTGCAAAAATTGATAAGAATCATCCATTTGTTTACATATGTGTGGCTTATTAACTGAACACAAGGGAAAATATTGTAAAATATCTAGGTTTTCAATTGAAACTGTGATTTCTAATGAAGCATTGTATGGAATATTGTTAAAGTGGTATTTCATCATATGCAGAATAGTTAGCACCTGATTGTCAAGTTGATGAGCTATGACCAATGGCATGACAACTCTCAGAATGTTTCATGAAATCACAAATCATCCGTGATGCTCTTTGGCTGAAAACCTTGAATAAAAATTGAAAGACCACCCAAACCAAATCATATTCTGTATCAGAGCTGGTTAACCCTTCATTACCTATTAGTGTTTAATAGCTCACTAGGGAAAGTTTCAGCTATTGTAACAGTAATATACAGAGTGGTTTACAAGGTGAGAAGGCTTAGGGATCTAGATGGGGTTGGCAGAGGATGCCAATGAGAAACTGCAGGTGGCTAATGCTCTGGTAACTCATGTACTAACTAACACAGGGTGATTAAAAACATATCACTTTGGTACTCCACACACAAAGCTGGATCCAGTCCATTACATGATCTAATTGAAAAGTCCTGGGGACTGAGATAGGGGGCTATTAGCAGCTATAAAAAAAGCTCCTTTTGGGAGCCAGCACACTAGTCACTTAGAACATGCAGAGCAGTGGATAGTTAGAGTAGGAGGGAATTAGGTAGTCTGATGGGGTCTGGAAGGTTAGTGGGGATCACTTGCACCTGTTGAGAGTTTGATGAGATAATAGCTCACCAGCTGGACAGTTTGGCCAAGAAAGCAAGCAGTATAAAAGTCTGAGCCAGAGAGGCAGAAGAAGGCCTCTTCTAGCTGCTGTTGTGTTGTATCTGGAGCATAAGGCAAGAAATAATAATAATAATATAATAATAATAAATAATGAGAGTGTGTGTGCTGTTAATCACCAGGAGAGCTTACCAGTCAGGGTCTCTGGGGCTTGAGGGGGAACCTACCCTCTGGGGCCAGGTTCTTAGCTGGCACAGCTCTGTTGAATTAAATGGCACTATGCAAATATAATCTGAGAATCTGGTTATTTTGGGGGAAGGGTTTTTTTTTTTCAAGCCCCTTAATGGACCCTAAATACAATATACTCCTGTATATCTGAAACGCTATTAGCCAAACCTCCATGTTATCCGAATTCCTTCCTTCTCTCCCAGCATGAGATATGTGCTGCAGAGGGCATGTATCTCAAGATTCATGTTGGGGAACACAGAAGGGATTCGGATAATGTGGCCGTTCAGCTAATAGAACTGAGACCTCCGGCCACAACTGTGGGGAGCATGACAATGTGCCCCTAGCCACCCTGCTGCTGAATGGCTCCTGCAGCAGTGCAGGGAGCCCTCCACAGCACCATTGTCATGGGAAGGAGGGAATGGGACAGAGGGCTCCTTGTGCTGCTGCAGGGCCAGTGACAACCGCTCCCTGCAGAAGCAAGTTGCAGGGTAGGCAGCAGTCTGCGGGTGGGCATGGGGGAGTAGAGGCCTGGCTGAAAGTCTCTGCTTTGCCCCTTTAGGACCACAGCCTCCCCCTTGCATCTGCAGGGATTTGGTGTCACTGGCCCTGTGACAGCACAAGGAGCCCCCTGCAGCCCTGCTGTCACAGGAGTGAGTAAGCATTCAGGGGGAGAGTGAAGAGAAAGACAAGCCCCCAGCCATAGGGAAGGCTACCCTGCTGCTGAATGGCTCCTGCCCTCTTGATTACCCAAATAAAATCCATGCTGTTAGTATTTGGGGTTGGAGGTTTGCTGAACTCCTGAATCTCATCCATGCTCACTAGTGATGAGTTTGTTCGCATTACTATTCCTCACAGCTAGAGGGACCAGACAGCAAGTATGAAAAATCGGGACGGTGGTGGGGCATAATAGGGGCCTATATAAGAAAAAGCCCCCAAATATCGGGGCTGTCCCGATAAAATTGGGACATCTGGTCACCCTACTCACAGCCAACTTACCATGGAACCCTCTCTTCCTTACACTGGAGTTTTAAGGGATGATATAAAAGGGTATGAAAGTCTGCTGTGGAGCCGCTTGGAGGTTTGTATTTGTTAAACACAAACATCCAGATTATTTTCAAGAGTGGGGTTTCTTTGCCTCCAGTCCTTATGAATCAAGCTGCAGGGGTTCAGTTTGCAAACTCATTCATTGCTGAATCTGCAGGGTTTGCACAGACCTAGTCATAACCCTATAATCAAAAGAGTCTTACTTTTTTTGTTTATTTTTACTTTCAGCATATACATTATGCATTAGCCTAGTCCTGATAGTTTCCATTTATTTACTGCTCTCACCCATGCTGGCAACAACAAGGTTTTCCATTGTGTACCTCTGCAGATTAAATCCTCCTGCTTCTTTATTGCCACTCTGCTCTTTGGTTCAGTAGCACGATGCCAATATCAGTTTTACCTTAACCTTCACTTTTATTTTGTGTTCTTCATATATTTAACAGCATCGTTATCTATATGTGCCTTCTACTAATGCAATTATAGTACTAGTTCTGAATCCACAGTAGTGCCCTTTTGAATTATCTAGTAGTAGTCCTAGGAAACGTTGTGTACATGTGATTCTAAGATAGTAAGACTGAGCCTTGTACTGAACTGAAATCCATGTTCTGCAGACAAGAAACACATTGACTATAAAAACACAGCAAAAGGAATAGAACTTATTCCTTGCCGTCCAAATACATATTTTTTTACTGAGAGCGCCTTTGCCTTTTCTAGAAAAGGCAGTCTTGGCACCAGACACTGTACTGAAACACCATTAATTTGTATGCAGAAAGCCAGGTATTACATTATCATTGTATTGTTCATTAGCAGCATTTGGCTTTTGAAACAGTATCCTTAAGGATCAATATTTATCTTTCTGATCATTGGTCCACAAGCAGTACCCAAAAAATTTACTAGCCCTACAAGCATTTGTACTGGGATGTCAGGATTTGTAATCCTCCATTGGATTAGTCTACCCTGGACTTCAATGCATAAGAGTCTTCTCACCTATGAAAATATTTTATTTTGTATTTTTGTTTTGTTGTTGAATATCAACTTTGTAAGACATCTCCATAGTTCCACAAAACTTAAATAAAAAGGACTTCTGGTCTGGCTCCCTCTTCAAGCGAAATATGGGAAGATATTTTATTCCCATGGGGATGATAAAGTAAGGGTGTATTTTTTCATCAAAATGTGCCATTTTTCATGGAGAAAGATTTCAAATTTCTCATGGGATTTAAATTTTAAACACGTATTTTAATGTTTAGTTTCAATCAAACCATGTCTTATAAAGGCTAGGAATATCTTTCAGTATATGCTTGAAGGAAAAAAACCAAAGAATTTCTACTCACTTTTTGCTTGTTGGAGTTTCAATTTCAAATTTTCAAAGAAAAATCAAAGGATAAGTTGTATATAGCATGTTCAAAAACAAAACAAATATCCATATCATTAACTGAAACATTCTGGAACTACTACTGTAGAAAAGTTTTTCATTAAAGTAAAACATGCTGCAGCATGTTATACAGATGAAAATTCTCTGGTTTAATGCTCCAGCATTCATCACTTAGTAGTCTGGCATAACATGAAAAGGATCATCCCGCACTTGCAATTTGGACTGGCACACAACTAACTAACTGCAATGCAGTGCAAAAGTTTGTGTTAGTTTGTGTTTGTGTCAATATTTTGCACTTCATGTAGAGTAATTCTCACATTACAGTGTGTCAGAATAGTTCACAGAAATAATTCCTCTTGACAATCAGTGAAGCCATAGCCTTCCTGTCCTAAGGAGCACTAAATAATTCAAAAGTTGGGAACAAAAGGCACTCTTAAGAAATTAGAAGAACAGGGACTTTCCTGTCTCCTTCCATATTTGTTAACATAGTTTTAGCTTTCTGGTTTGAAGCATTGTAGGAAACAGATCTTTGTAAGTGTGGTAGATGACTTGTGCTACATGCTGAGGGACTATAGTTTTATATGCAAGCAGCTTGGGCCCAGCTTGCATTGCTGAGGCCCTGGTGCCATGCCAAACTAAGTCCCTCCTGAAACATGACCGTCGTTCTCCAATTCCACTCATCATACCACATTCTCCACTTCTGAATGACTGAATCCTTGTTAGGCTGCTAAAACAAAGTGCCTTCTTTCTAGACCAGCCAAGAGGTTCTCAAACTGTGGGTCGGGACCCCAAAGTTGGTCACAGCCCCGTTTTAAAGGGGTTGCCAGGGCTGGCGTTAGACTTGCTAGGGCTGAAGCCAAAGTCCAAACCCCACCACCCAGGGTGGAAGCTGAAGCAAGAGGGATTCAGCCCGGGGCAGTGGAGCTCAGGCTTCCACTTCAGCCGTGGGTGTTGGGGCTTAGGTTACAGCCCCTGCCCAGGGCTGTTGCCCTCAAGCTTTTCCCCTTCCCCTGTAGTGGGGGTCGGGCTTCAGTTCCCCTTCCCGGGGTCATGGAGTAATTTTTGTTGTCAGAAGGGGATTGCGGTGCAATGAAAGAAACCCTGGACTAGCCCATTGGGAGTGGTATGGGGAAGAGAGAAAAAATATTTTGAAAATAGAGCTGAGGCTCCTAGGTAATTTATGGTATGTCTACACAGGAACTAGACACCCATGGCTAACCTGTGCCAGCCGACTTGGGCTCACAGGTCTTGGGTTGAAGCCTAGGCTCTAGGACCCAGGAAGTGTCACGGTGCTCTAACCACCACGGTACAGGGTCATTCTCATGCTTGATCTCTCTTTTTGTCACATGACTGTTTCACTGTGGATAAATATTCAAATAGCCATTAGGCCAGAGAGAGACAGTGGTTTGGGCACCCACATGGGAGGCTGTAGGTCCAATCCCCTGTTCCCATCACGCTTTCATTATTTATTCTCAGGGTAACAGCTTCAATAGGAGAGATTGAGAGAACCCCTCATCAGAGCATCCTATAGCTTGGTGGTTAGATCCCTCTCCTGAGAGGTGGAAGACGTTGTGTTCAGATCCTTTCTGGCAGTGAGAGGAGAATTGAACCTGAGTTTCCTGCAATCCAGGTGAGTGCTCTAACCACTGGGATAAAAGTTATAAGGCAGGCAGCAGTACCACCTCTTTCTTCAGCTGTATTTTGAATGGGACCTACTCCGGTAGGCAAAGACCTGGCTGGTTCCATGATGCAAAGGAGACACTGTAGGCCTGTCAAAGTTGTAGTTGTAGACAAGGAAGAGGCGCCACCCTAGCTACCTCTACCAGCTTTGTGGCTACATACAGTATGAGAAGAAAAGGAAATAGGAACCATCAATGTGACAGGAGTTTCCAGAGCCCAGTAGGAGAGAAATATCCAGGGATGAAGGCATCTGGGCAAGGAAGGAGAGAAGAGGCTAGGCAGGATATTCAGGGAAGAAGGGAAGGAAGAGATTGGGGAAGATCAGTAGATCAAATTTAGGCTGGAAATTAAATGAAAAACAAAAGGGGACAGGAGATAAAGTATTTTCAAAAGGGATAATATTCTTTTTAGTTCACACTAACAATAACTGTAATCGTTTCTTAATGTTATGTTTCCAAGAAATAGCAGTAGCTGGCCCAGATAAATTATGTGATTGGAAATAGAAAGAGAAGGAGGTCTACATGGTTGCAAATAGGAGGGGAAGTGGCCTGTTCAGACATGACTGTGAAGGAAATGGTCTACAGAGCAATCTCTCTGTGCTAAAATGCAGTCCATATTATGAAAAAGTTTGAGAACCCCTGCTGTGGATCATATTGCTCTTCAAGATAGGCCTACGCCATGCAGTTCAGATCTGGAATATGATCTGAATCTAAGCCTTCCCACTATTTGGTCTGTTCAAATTCAGTTCTGATTCATGCTACTTGAAGAAATAGTTGCGAAATTCAGATTTAAAGCCAGATCCAAAATTTCCCTACATTCTAAGTGGTTGGATCTTAGTAGTCTGTGTCAGGCCCATCTCTAATTGCTGACCATAATATGCCCAGTTACATTTGTTTGTTTTTTTATTTAACATTATGTACCTGTAATAGAGTCTAGGGTGGCTGGGTGCCCTAGTGGTCAGCACACACATACACACCGCAGTAGTGGGGGCAGTGGTAGGGAAGCCCAAGACAACCCATTCCACCAAGCTCCAACTGAGGGCCCTAAAGGGATCAATAGCATTTGGCCTCCAAGGGGGACCTCTGAGTTACCCTCTCTGGGTCACTTCCTATCACTGCTTTCCTCCATCAGCATCTATTTCTAGATAAGTGACCCTTCTGTCAGGCGAAGCCAGCAGCAACCAGGGCCAGGTTCAAGATCAAAGGGTTACTTTCCATCGATACAACACAGAACCAGCTCAAGCCCCCACCCAGTAACCTGGGAAAATTACTCACCCACCCTAGGTGCCTCTGAGCATTAACACTTCCCCACTCGCAAGCACAGAGTCTGGGTGTAGAAAAGAAACTTTTAATTAAAGAAGGGAAGTAACTTGGGTTACTTTGGCAAAACACCGCAAACAGGGTTCATAAGCCATGAGCAAAAGACCCACCCCCAAATAAGTTGAACAGTGTCCTTTTCCCCTTAAGTTCTTAAGTCCAGCAACCCAAAAGTCCCTTTAGCATGCCCTTACCTTCTTTGCACCTCACTCACATTTGCTGTCCTTGGTTAGTGCCAACCCAGAGTTCAAAGATGCATCTGCAGAGTTCACTTCCCATCTTATGTGCTCCGCTGCTCAGGCACTCATCCACCACCCCTCTCCGCCAGCCACCCTGCTGGTGGCTTGCTCTGCTCACCAGCCACTCATCAGTCACCTTATGCTGCCACCTTCCTCTCTGTTCTGACCGTTGTACATTATTATCTTAGTGCTTTTCAGCTCTTTGCAGGCTGAGCAGAGGCACTGCCCCATCTCAATTATTTCAGCTCTCAGTGATGGAGTGTTTAAAATAACAAAAGAGGCCCCCAATGAAGCCTATTTAGCTCTTTCTTTGAACAGTGGGGAGGAACAGGTCAAACCAATCTGGGGACTCCTAGAGAGAGTCCACACATCTCCTGGCTGGAACATCTGTCCCACCCCTCTTACAGGGCTCTGGCATTCAAGTCCATGACTTAATGAGGTCCTTTCAGCTGAAGGTGACCCTCCTCATTTGGGACAGGTTAAGCACAGTCCTGCTTCCCTGTATTCCTACAATAATTACAACAGTTTAGTAACAGCATTTCACTATCTCTGCATTCAGTACTAAAGTGATTTGTACCCAACACCAGCCTAAATTGATTACTTTGACACCGCTCTATCTGCTGAATATCTAAGCAGAGCAGGAGCAAACTGTATTTGCATAAACACACCCAAAGTCTCTCCAGGCTCACTGTCCGGGAGCATTCATTCAGATCCCGCTTACAACAGTGAAAAAGAAACTAAACTGTCAGCCCCGACCTGGCTCCGCATATAGTTCTCTTTCCTCAGGGAGGCTTCTCCAGCACCTTTGTCAGGAGCCTTCCAGGCAGGTCTATTTTCCTCTCCCATCTCTTCCCTTCTGAACTGGGTTTCTCCCTTTTCAACCCTGTCTCCAGTTGGAGCATGCTCTGTAGGGCTGGAGGGGTCCGGTACTGTCCTTTAACCCATTCTGACCTAGTGTGGGGTTTGAATACCTCATCACTGTACTCCATTTTGTAAAGTCAGAAGAACTCATGATCAAAATCCATGATATGTACAACCGAACCTCCCTAATCCATACCTTGCTATTTTGCACACTTTATACTTGGCTCAGAAAAGGACTACCTCTGAACATTGTTAAGCTGGAAGGACTACTTCTCAAACTATATATAATACCTAAGGGCTGCATTCATTTTTTTTACAATCTATGCTGCAAAACATTGTTAGGCATATTATGAAATATCATAAATGGTTAAAATTCAACTAAAGGTGTCCAAATGAATGAGCATATATTTTGTGCTATATTATATTTTAAAATTATTAATTATCTCATTAATGTAGGTAACTCTCAATGACTCTCCAGTCATAAATGTGAATTAGCAAGGATGTACTGTACATAGTTAATAAATACATATTTTATTTAAAAATAAAAGATATAAGCTGCAGCATATGAATTCTTCAATATAAGAAGCTTTGCATGTATCTTCCCAGCAGTACATCCCCAGATTAATGTGCATCATAAACAAATATGTCTGTTGTATTGTAAAGTGTAATTCCACTGTATTTGTTATTAAGAAAGGGAATAGGGTTTCCCACATGTTTCCATCATTATTTCTGTTGTAACTGGAAACATGCTGCAAGTACATTATCCTGAAATAAAAGCTACCCATAGGTACTGTAAATATTGCTAGGTGGCCTAGGTTGGCTCTCTATTAAAAGCTGGCAGGGTTTTGGTTTTGAACAGTGAAGTGAAGGGCACATTTTCAAAGCTGGGCACAGGGAGTTTAAGCCTAAAAATCCTGTTACTAACAAAACACACCATGATTTGTCTACTGAGTCTAGTGGAACCTATGCATTTATGATGTACAAGTTGGTTTCGAAGGTCTGAGAGGATGCCTGTGGCAAGTTTAGATATCTCTAAATATGTGGATAAATGGGGGAGCATGTAAATAAAATTACCCACAACTGAGTTTTCCCCTGCTCTTTCCCCCTGCTCCTTTCCCATATTTTATAAAAGGCGAGAACAAATTGTCACATATTGGCAAAATGTTAATGTTGGTTTTATATTAGACTAGGCTGCAGGTGAGGGGAGACAGTTGTTATTTATCACTTATACTGGGTACTACATCTGGAGGATTCAACTGTTTTGGGCTCCATTGTCCTGGTTGTTCTATAAATGTAGTAAATGGCAGTCACTGTGAGAGTAGAATAAAGTAGTTCAGTGGGACTGCCACCCACTAGTGCTTTTGCTTGTATTGTCTGTGTTAAAGACATGCTGAGTAAAATAACTTGAAACAGTTAAGTTGACCAAAAGCATTTGTGGGGAAATTTTCACTAAATCATGTATTTTCAGAAGCTGTTTGTTCTTACTCCCCTTGCCTGTTCCATTAGACAATATCATGCATTATGCTAGAGTAAAAGAACAAGCCTGGGAAACGTGAAAAGCCACAGTTCACTGGAGGATATAAAAAAGCCTGAACAGTGCTTAACCTAGTTATACTAAAAAGAATATTCTGTGCTTTAGTAACTCCTTGGAGATAGAG
The DNA here is from genome assembly GCF_965152235.1 of Eretmochelys imbricata. Taxonomy (NCBI): domain Eukaryota; kingdom Metazoa; phylum Chordata; order Testudines; family Cheloniidae; genus Eretmochelys; species Eretmochelys imbricata. The sequence goes on along the minus strand of NC_135575.1, from coordinate 39,680,562 downwards.
GCTGAAATTTCTGCCATTAATCTGAATACAAACTGGCTTGTGTTCTCTGCATCTAAATATCCTGACTCTCAGAAACATCAAAGGTTTACAATGCAACCAACTTAGTAACATCTAAAACAAAATTAGAAGATTCAGCAGCAGTTCGTGTAGTTTGTAGCTGATAACAGAATAGCAAGTATGGTTTATAAAAAAGCACTGGAAGGGTTAAAGGTATAGGACCTTAGAAATGAACAGACTGGCAGCACCAGTGTTACATGTCTGACACTTGCCATGAGTAGTGGGTAGTGGAAATGGTATTTTGAAGAACTGAGAGAACATGAGGAAGCCTTCCTGATTGAAAAACTTGGTGAATTTTTTTCAATACAAAAACTCGCTCTATTGGGTGTAGTTGCCAGAACACTAGGAGGGTCTAGCTGTTTAAAACTTTTAAGTTTTGTGATTTTTCCTGTAGTAACTTGTTAGTGGTGCAAAATTCATCTGTGGGACTCCTATAAATATGACGTAAGATATCTAAAGAATGTTAAATAGTTCTCTTCTGGCATGGGTAGAACCCAATGTCAAATATTTGTAACAACTCTCATAGCACAGTAATGCATAGTCTGCTGACCATCAATGTATCTGATTAAAGGCAAGGAATACCCTTGTTCATACTTAGAATATCCTGCTCAACGAGTAGCTCCATGCATTACAATAGGAGTACTCATAAAGTACTACTCATCATGAGTAGGGGCAGTGGTGGATTAGCCACAGGGCCAACAGGGCCCGTGCCCAGGGACCTTGGCCAATTTGGGGCCCCCCTGCACTCCTCAACTCTGCTCCTCGGCAGGAATGCCAGGCGGGTGGAGCAGGTCAAGTCCCCGTCCCCATTTCCCTGGCAGGAGTGCCAGGGAGAGGTAATGGGGGGACTGCAGGCAGAAGGGATGGGAAGGGGCCCCCACTTGCTCTGGCCCAGGCCCCCACAAACTCCTAATCTGCCTTTGAGTAGGGATGGCAGAATCTGGAATTAAAAGTGAGACTGATTTCAGTATTGATACTGCCAAATATTCAAAAATTATGAGTCAGCTTCCCCCAAATCATGGCAGTGACTTAAAAATATTTAAAATAATAATAAAATTGAGGTTCTTTTTGTTTGCCTTCTGGTTTCTGAGTCTTTAGGGTACACTTATTTCATATTCTCAAGCTTTTCTCTGCAACCGTGAGGGCCAGAAACTTATTTAAAAAAAACAGAAAAAAAAAAGCTGTTATTCTCATGCAGCCTATTGACTCCAACAGCTTGGGCCGTAAGAAAAATACCATATATGGTGAGTCTCGCAAGAAAATTGAAGAGGTATTGCCCTTTGCAGTGATGCTCTTTTAATCTTTTAACAGAGGGCTTAAACAAAAATGTTCCATATTAGCTTGTAAATAACCCTGCATACCAGATGTGTGTGCTAGTAGAAACTATGGGGTAGGGGAAAGAATGAGGAATTTTTTACTTAATTTTGCATTTAAACATAAAGCTTTTCAAATAGCCAAGTAAGGAAGAACTACTTAGTAAACATGTGCACTTGCTAGAAATATTTATACTTTGTTCCTGAATAACAAACTTTGTGTATTGATAGCATAGCACGGAATTCAACTTCAGTAACTTAAGCAGCCAGAAATGAAGATCTTGTATGGAAATAAGGACATCTTTCCACCAGCAAATACTTTGAAAATGTCTGACAATTGGTATTTGCATTCCAATGGCAAAAAAGTTGCTCTTCGGAAGCAACTTTAGGAGCCCCAGAGGTATGTCATCTCTGTCAGAGGTGATTTAGCAGTGACGAGAGCGAGAGAGCTTCATCGGAAGCAGGGAAATTCATCTAAACCCTCTTCACTCTGGTGAAGAATTTTAGGGGACTTTCAGAAACCCCCTGCTGACTTTAGATGGAAGAACATCATCATGATAATTACTTAGGCGGACTTACTTCACTAAGGGCCTGACTTCCATTGATGTTAGAGCTTTGGATCAGGCAAACTAACTATCTTGGCCACTCTTCTGTGAAAAATTATGCACTAGTAATTAATTTGCTAAGGACAAAAAAACCCTCTTCTGAAAAGTTTGTATTTATTCATTTGTTGAAATCTCAGGTTAAGGACACAACAGGGAAGCTTGTGACCAAAAGCTTCACCTGCAAGTGACAAGGCATCAGTTTTATAGTGATGGGTAAATAGATGTTCTGAAAATCAGTGGCTGCTTAACCTATATTTTGAGATCAAGCTGTATTTCTTTTTAACCAGGACATCACAATAGATTTTATAGAATGAACTGTTACACCATCAGGTGGAGTTTTGATGGAAGAAATATCATTTATTTACTCCAGCTGGAGATGGAAGTATTAGATGACTTCAAGCTTGTCTTATTTGTCTGAAGATTATTAAGAGGGCATGAGTCTTTCACCATGTTTGAGTATGCCTGATAGGTTTTCCCAAGGCTTGTAAAACTCATAAGCTATAGAACTAACATTTAAGGGAATTTCTAGATTTTGTGCAGAAGGAGGGTAAGGAAATGAATTAACTCAATTAGAATTATATTTTAATCTTAGTTACAAAATCCAGGCAATATCTGAAAACAATGTGCCCGGGAAGTATTTAAATTGAGATCCCTTAGTAGATGAAACACTAAATTAATTTACCCTCCTATCCCATATGAATTCATGCAGAGTCTTAGAAGCAAAGTGACAGCTCAGACAGAGATATGGGTGGTGTTTTAGCCATTGCTTCTAGGGTGACATTTACAAAACATTTTTCAATGGGATGCTTATTTGGTGGATGAAACTGAGGCTACATCTACACATAGACCTGGAGGTACAATTCCCATCTGGTACAGACATACTAATGCTAGCTCCCATTGAGCTAGAACACTAAAAATACTAGTGAGGTCACAGTAACACAGGCAGCAGTGAATGGCAGCATGGGCTAGCTGCTCTGAGCATGAGCCTACTCAGACCCCATGGGTACATACTTGGGGCAGCTAGCCTATGCTGCCATTTGGCACTGCCTCTGCAATTGAGCCTACACTGCTATTTTTAGCCTGCTACTTAAAGGAGTGCTAGCATGACTGTCTCTCCTGGAGCTGGGAATCACACCCTACCTCCAAGTGTAGACATAGCCTGCTAGAGACAGTTTTAAGAAAAGGGGACATGTGAGGATATAACAGAAAGTTTTCTTCCATATGTTCAGTGAGAAAGGATCCTGTCACAGATACCTGGTCCTGGATAACTGTGGCTCAGTCCTTTGTGAAACCCCAACACAAGAAGCTTGAGAGTATCTGTATCAGGTAAATAAAGAGGAACAGTGTGTTATCTTTTACACCAGACTATATAGGTCCTCCAAATTCAATTCTATCCTCTGAAGAAGAAAATATACTTGGAATTACTGAATCTTTGGTGATTCAGCTTTCAGGTACCAGGCTGGCATATTTAGCCTTTGTAAATATGGGAATCATACCATGGAGGTTGATGGAGAGGATTGTCATACTCTACATCTGGAATCTTTGCTAGTTTGTAGGAACCATGTTCTGTGAGGTCCATACAGTCATACATTTTAGGCCAGAAGAAATGTTATGATCATTTGGTCTGATTTCTTGCATAATGCAGAATATAGATTTTTCAGTCAATAATTCTTGCATCAAGCCTATAATTTATGGTTGGGGTACAGCATATTTTCGAGCCATTGGATCATGTTATGGCATTTATATGCTAGGTCAATCCTCATTTAGGTACTTATGGCTAGATCCACAAAGGACTTAGGAGTTGTGTAACTGTTCTCATGGTACCAGGACTATGAGTCACCTTATCGCACTCAATGTGAGAGAAACTTGGTTGTGGTTAACTGGATGCCAGCTGCCTGACACCACCAGCCTGTTAACCATGCAAGCACCCTCCTCTGGAATGTGCCTGCCCTTACTTTACCTTGCAGGTTAACAATAGGTGCACCCCAGTCCTGCGTCCCTTTGAAACATTCCTCTATAGTGTCCGGCCCTTTTTCTACTGAAAACTCACAGAAATATAAGGTCTACTTTCCCCAAAGGAACAGTGTACGCACCAGCTTGTATGATTCAACTCAGGATCATCATCATGCTTAATACCACAACACATAGATATATTTATAGTCGAAACATCAATATGTTTATGACCAAAGATTCAAAAGACAGTGAGTAAGGATAATGGAAACAAAAGGTAACATATAAAACAAAATCATAACACACTTTCTAAAGACTAAACTTAACAGGCTAACCTGTCTAAAGAAATCTTATCTGACCCAAAATCATTTGCAGTGTTTCCAACCATAGCTAATTGTGATTCCATTTTCATCAGTGGAAATAAACTCCTATTCACTTCCTAAATGAAGGATGACAAGGTGTTTATTACCCAAATATAGTTCAGTAAATCTTTGAAGTGTATCTCAGGATAAGGTTCTCTTCGCCCACTGTGTTTCTATACCTGTTAGTGCCTTTCTGTTGACTTCATAGCTCTCCGCTGACTTTGTATGTAAATATGCATGCACTGTGTTAGTTTACAATGCTTAATTTACATCTCAACAGGGAGACAGGTGAATAAACGTCCTTTGTTTGACAGGAGACCTGTTTCTCTACCTCTGCTGTGATACAGACTCTAAGAATGTATTTCAGTATACACGCATAACTCCTTACATAGTATTTCTATATATATTTCACCATAATAACAATGACCATGGTAATGCTGGATTTTAAGACCTCACACAGCATTCTTTGGTGAACCAGAATGTACATACCAGAATCAAGATATTCTTGTAACCCCTTTGTCAGTTGGCATTGAAGGATTCTTAAGTCACACATTGTAATACTGAATTGTTTAGAGGTTTGTTAATGCTCCTTGATGATTCTTCTGTGATCTGATGGCATTTTCTCTGGCCTTTGTACATGCCAGATTGTTCTTGTGTTTGCTTAAACCATTTGTTTTTCAGGTAGAATATTTCCATTTGAACCATTCCACCGGTTAGTTTAGTAGTCATGACACTCTGATTTGACTGAGGATCTGGCTAGCAGTTTATTGGAGAGGGTGACAGAGTGCGGGGCAGCAGCCGGTGAACCAGCACTCTAGTCCAGCAACTCCAGTTAGTTGTCTTGGACTAAACCTAACCATGATAGCTATGTCTAACTGACAGATCGTGGATGTGCTGGAGAGTGCAATAAGGCTAATTGACTCATTATCCCAGAAAGTAGAAAAGGACACAGGAACGAAGCAGAAGTGGGAGAGGAAGCCTGCCGGCTTGACTTTGATAGCCAGAGCAAAGAGAGATCTTGGAGGGAGAGGTCTCCTCCCTCTCCTGTCCTTGGTCTAAGGTGCTGGGAAATTATACAGTATTGTAGATAAAGCACTGCACAGTGCTGTAAAGGTGACAAGGGAACATTTTAAATGAACTGCTCATAGCGTTCACAAGCAAAGTGTGTCCAACCAGTCTGTGCGTGCTGAGGAAGCTAGGAGAGGATGTTACACCCTCTTACAGAGCACACTTTCCCATGAAGTCCACCATCTGGGAGAGTGGTGGATAGAGTAAGGATATCACTAGAGTTCAGCAAAAATAACGAGGAGTCCTTGTGGCACCTTAGAGACTAACACATTTATTTGGGCATAAGCTTTCTCCTCTGTGAGAAAGAAAGAAAGAAGAATTGCACATGAAAGTGGAATATGGCCTGTTGATTTTGTCATACCTAGCAGTTGTAGCTCTGACTGATGGAGACCACAAGATCTTGATCTGCATCTTTGGGAATTTTTCTTCTTGTCAAGTCACTGTTCTCCTTTGAAGCATTGGGGAATGATGAGTGATTTCTTCTTTTGTGTTGATAATGAGACCAGGGTTTCCAAGCAGCTGGATTGCCTGTGAGGTATGAATGGCCATCTCCAAGAATTATGAAGCTTGCATGAGCAAGTCATCTAGGCAGTGATAGATTTAATTTCCTCCTCCCCATAGCTTGGCTCTCAAGATTACCATTAATTTGAAGAAGAGTCTGGAAGCTGATGAGAGACCAAAGGACACAGTACAAACTGCGTGTATTTTCCTTGTATTGTGAACCTCAGGAAGTGCAGTGCACTCATGGATCATGACATTCAGGTAAGCTTCCTTAAGTACTGCAAGACAACCTTATGGAGGGAAGAAAGGAGAAATGAAGAAACTGATGCCACTCTAGACTATTCTTACACATCCTCAAATATACATAAAGCTAGCACTGCATCAAAAACAATTGTCATGGCAGAGCTTCTTGTCATCAAGACTTTGGCAACTACAACTCTCAGAATGGCCTACTACAGTATGGGATTCCAGAGGAAGCTGTTGCATGGATTACCGCAACAGACAAGAGTCTGCTCAGTGAGTTTGCTTTCTGTGAAAGGACATCAAGGAAAAATATTGTGTCGGAACAAACTGATGGGAGATGGTCCAATTGTAGAGATTGCAGTTCCCACACTGCATTACACTTTACAGGCTGCAGCCAGATGTCTAACTGAAATCAACTGAAGACAAAGAGGACCTACATATAATTTTGGTTTCTGTAAACTAGAAACATTATAGAATAGAAACAAGATATAAGAAGGTAGTGCAAAGGAGATTCCATGTGATATGATTATATTATTTATAATATAAGAGAAAACAATAGTCCATGTTGTACAAAGCCAAGAAAATGCAAATATTTTACTGACTTTAAAGCATATTGTCATGTACTCATAAAAAGACAGAAAATTACTAGATGGTCATGTTGTCAGATATATTCTTAATTTCAGTGCAAAAATGAAAAATTGTGATCACTTCACCTGTTGGGATAGATGATCTCCTCTTCTGCATACCTTGCTGACACAAATGGGCAAAATTAGCAATCACTTGCCCTTCCCACTCTATCTGGCATATTTCCCCTTTTCCCAGAGCTTCTGGAAGCTCCTCTGCAGAAACAAAAAATTCATAGCCTATAGACCTGTGCTGCTGGCTAGAGGAAGCAGATATTCGGAATTGCATGCTTCCAAGAAAATCTCTTCATCAAAACACAGCTGAAGTTAATGCTTCTCCATGGACCATTTACTTTAGCTCCAGGGCTTCTAAATTGTGCAGAGAGAGCAAGACCCTCATGTCAAGTCTTGCCATGCCAACAGAACACCTAGGATTCCAGTGTTAGGGCCAGGGCCTGGAAATTTGCGTGTAGGATCTAGCTCTCAGCATAAATGGCTTGAGTTTAATGAAAGCAGAGATTTTCATGTAATTGCTTGAGCCCAGGGCTTGGGGCTTTAAGAAGAACACCCAAATTCAACAAGAGAGAATAAAATTGCAAGAGGTGGCATACTGAAAACTTGCTTTTAAAAATAACTTTTTATCAAAAAAATCAAACAAATGGAAAGATCATGCTCCACTCTGTCCTTTTGCCTTTGGATGTTGCAGGCATCCCCTTCCTTTAACATGTAATATCTGTTGCAGATTCCGTTATCTCTTCCAGACAAAAAATTTAAGCACCCCCTAATTTAAATGTATGGAGACATCCTCAGGTGAGCCATTAGTTGTGTGTTTCATAGTATATATAAGTCCATTCTGAAAACTGAAGGACAGGCCCGCATTTTGAATATATCTTCTGTGCTTCAAGCTCAGTTTTTATTACTGAGAAACTGATGTTTAAAATACCTAATGCTGCCACAGGGCATATACATCAGTTTATAAGCAGTAAGTTTTAAGTATAAATTTGAGATTGTTGGTAGGAGTTCAGAAATTTGAGATAAGTATGCTGAAAAAGAAATAATATATATCAAACTCTAAATTATAATATTAATATTAGTGACACACAGCATGGAGATGGGCGCCGATACAAATCCTTAAAATAGAGAGAGAGGTGTAGCTGTTTTTATTAGTACACAGTTTTAATCTTGTCAATGTCCCTTTGAGTTTTGAGGCGTGTTTTTAGTTCAGATATTTTTTTTAATCTGACATGATTGATCGAGATAACTGGTTCTGTGGATGAAGGGAAAGCAGTGGACGTGTTGTTCCTTGACTTTAGCAAAGCTTTTGACACGGTCTCCCACAGTATTCTTGTCAGCAAGTTAAAGAAGTATGGGCTAGATGGATGCACTACAAGGTGGGTAGAAAGTTGGCTAGACTGTTGGGCTCAACCGGTAGTGATCAATGGCTCCATGTCTAGTTGGCAGCCGGTATCAAGTGGAGTGCCCCAAGGGTCGGTCCTGGGGCCGGTTTTATTCCATATCTTCATAAATGATCTGGAGGATGGTGTGTATTGCACCCTCAGCAAATTTGCAGATGACACTAAACTGGGAGGAGAGGTAGGTACGCTGGAGGGTAGGGATAGGATACAGAGGGACCGAGACAAATTGGAGGATTGGGCCAAAAGAAATCTGATGAGGTTCAACAAGGACAAGTGCAGAGTCCTGCACTTAGGACAGAAGAATCCAATGTACCGTTACAGACTAGGGACCGAATGGCTCGGCAGCAGTTCTGCAGAAAAGGACCTAGGGGTTACAATGGATGAGAAGCTGGATATGAGTCAACAGTGTGCCCTTGTTGCCAAGAAGGCCAATGGCATTTTGGGATGTATAAGTAGGGGCATTGCCAGCAGATCGAGGGACGTGATCGTTCCCCTCTATTCGACATTGGTGAGGCCTCATCTGGAGTACTGTGTCCAGTTTTGGGCCCCACACTACAAGAAGGATGTGGAAAAATTGGAAAGAGTCCAGCGGAGGGCAACAAAAATGATTAGGGGACTGGAACACATGACTTATGAGGAGAGGCTGAGGGAACTGGGGATGTTTAGTCTACGGAAGAGAAGGATGAGGGGGGATTTAATAGCTGCTTTCAACTACCTGAAAGGGGGTTCCAAAGAGGATGGCTCTAGACTGTTCTCAGTGGTAGCAGATGACAGAACAAGGAATAATGGTCTCAAGTTGCAGTGGGGGAGATTTAGGCTGGATATTAGGAAAAACTTTTTCACTAGGAGGGTGGTGAAACACTGGAATGCGTTACCTAGGGAGGTGGTGGAATATCCTTCCTTAGAAGTTTTTAAGGTCAGGCTTGACAAAGCCCTGGCTGGGATGATTTAATTGGGGATTGGTCCTTCTTTGAGCAGGGGGTTGGACTAGATGACCTCCTGAGTTCCCTTCCAACCCTGATATTCTATGATTCTATGATCTAATTTAAATGACTATTCTACCTCTGAATTTCAGACAGCACTGGTGCTGGGGATCAACATGATTGCAGGTAGCTAGATTCTGCCTAGCCCTTACACAGAATCCCAGAGTGGATATCAGAAATTGTGTAAGGAATCTCACTCTCCTTTGCATGCCTGCATAAGGGCCAGGCAGATCTGCAGTCCTGGTACTCTGGCGGCACAGGGACTGATCTCTACTCTCCTGGAAACTCTCAGTGTCCAAAAGGGAATAAGAGGAATAGGCAGGAGGTAGAGCTGTGGTTCTGCCCCTCATGCAAGGCCCAACAGAGTCAGCCAGCCACAAAGAAGAAGCAAACTGCAACTCTTCCTCCTCCCAGATGTATGTAGTCATCTGCACAGCTGGAAGCTGCAAAAGGCTTTCTGCCTTCCTGGAGCAGAATGACTCTCACTGCCTGTTCTGAGGTGCTAGAGGTTTTTACCATCCCTTTCTATGGACTGTTATTAAATGTCATAATTTAGCCAAAAATAAATATAAGAGAAAACCAGATTAGTAACAGGCCACCACCAAAATCCTGAGAAATGGAACATTCTCAAATTTAAAGGTGGAATTTGGAATCCAAGATCACATTCATATCTAAGTCTGAGAAAAACAGCCCCCTGCTTTGAGTGAGGACAGGAGAGGTTGCAATTCAGATGGAAATGTTGCCAGTTTGCCAATATTTCAGATGGTAAAATCTTTCTTCATTGTCTATCTTGTGTGGAACCAAGCATATTGTTGCAACTAGCAACTAAACAAATAATAATTGGAAAGTCAGATATATTCGTCATTGTTATCCAATGTGGTCAGTTACAATAAAAGAAGAAAATGCTTGTAGACACCATGCAGAATGGTGAACTCTTAACCCGGCCATTAAAACCTTATTCAAAAGATGAAAATATAGCTATTATATTGGAATTGTTGTTTTTCCTGTCACTGTAAAAACATGGCAAAAGTGGCAGGAGCTCGAAGACAGTACATCTGTCAAGTTTTCTTTTCTGAAGAGCAAAATAATTTGGTGTTTTTTCCCTCCCAGACTGTCAACCTTATTTATACCTAGCTTAAGCCTGAAAGGAGTTTGTTTGGTATTCTTTTTTTTCCCCTGAAGCTATATAAACCTCTGAAAATATGGATTGATAATGGACATTCCATAAGACCCTTGACTGCACCGTTGAAAGTGCAATGAACCACTACATCACAGCTGTTTGAGGTCATTGCAGTGCAAATGACCCTGTTCTGTAGCAAGATTAATGCCTTAAGGGTTTATCCACCCCAGAGGTTTGCTGTAACTCCCGTTAGTGTCAATGTGGGATACTCATGCTTAACTAGAAAATAAATGCCGTGGGCCAGATTCTGCTCTGTTTTACCTGTCCAATTTTATTGAATTCAGCTTACTTTGACTGGTGTAAATGTATATTCAACAGAACTTGGATCTGTATTAGTATTTTTCAAATCACTTTAAATTAGCAATCTCCTTTATATTGAGGGCCAGTAGTTTGAAAACTAGCCTGTAGATTTCTTACACACTTTACAACATTTTACTACAGACAGTTGTTGCTTACTTGCAGTTCACTGAATGTTAGCTTTATCTCTGCTGTGGTGGAATAAGGGACAGGCCCATTGTCTACTCAGTTTGGGTCCAGGCTGTGAAGTCTACTTTAACCTTGTAAGATCTTCTTGGGTGACTTATAATGAAAGCAAAGAGAGAGAGAGAGATTGAACTGACTTGAACCTTTGAATTAGCTTCCTGTTGAAATAAAAACAGCATATTTTCCTCTCTATATTTTTCACCTAACAATTGTTTATTGTCAGTATCAGTATTGTCAGTTTATTGTCTCCCTGTTAATCATATTGTAGCTCTGCTTGGATTTGAGCCTCTAGTTACTAAAGCTTACGACAAGCTTAATCAGACTGGGTGGTTAAATCTGAATTCCAGTGTTCATGCTAATTGAGAGAGACTGCTTCTTCACTGAGAAAAATAGCCGCTGTTTACCATCCTTATTGACTAGGTGGTTAAGTTTTGCACCAGGTCATGCAATTGTTTAAGATGCATTATCACTATCATAGTATCAACAACTTAATGAAATTCTGTGTTCAGAACTGTATAGCAATACTATTAGTCAATAACTCATGAGTAGTTGATGCATTTGGAGCCATATTACCTCATTCATCCCACTCTGTTGAAAATGGTCAAACCTTTCCTGGAACGGCCGCACTCCTGTCTACTGAATTATGTGCAGTTAGACTTCTGACAATTTTCTGAGTCTAGGAGTTACAAAATAGCAGCACAAGTAGTTCTAAACTGGAGATTCCACTCAAGAAAAATAAATTCTTCTATTTGTAATACATTTATTACACATGAGCACAAAATATTACTCCTTTATTCGTATGGTAAATGGACATTCCTGTTGGACCCACAGTGAGGACAATGCTGAGCAAACTGAAGTAGATAGTCAAGCTTGGAGTCAATATATATAATAAAAAATAGACCTGCGAACAGGCTGTCTATGTTTGGTATCATCAGAATCCTTAAAATTAATTATGCATTATTTATATGGCACTGTAGATTATCATAGCATCTTAAAGTAATAATAAAAATAGAAAAGATACAATCCCAGATTAAAATCTAGGAACCTGGTCCTTTGACATCAGTGGACAAACTTCCATTGACTTTAGAACAGGTCCAAAGGGCCCAGTACTGCAAGGCGCTGAGCATTTTGAGATGCAAATTATCCTCAGTTCCCATTGATTTAAATGGAAGTGTAGAGCCAGAACATAAAGTGGGAGTTGAGAGTGTACATCACCTCAGAAGAAGATATCCTAAAACTAGACAAAAAAAAGCTGTAATGACAACAGATGAAAGAAGGAATAAAGAGGGAATGGAAAGGGTCACAACAAATAAAGAGAATTACTGATGTTATATAATTGAGTATGAGGGGTGAATCCTGTCCTCATTTACACCGATGCAGCTTCATAGGAAGTGCACCCTGTAATGAAGGGCAAAGTGAGGCTTGAAGTTTATCAGTTCTGTCTTGGTAGATTTGAAGTTGTGGTGTGCAGTTGGTTGATAATTTAAATTAGACTGAAGAAAAAGAGGAGGTGACACTCAAATAGAAACCAGCAGCAGAAAGCTGATTAAAACAGCTAGGTTTAGAGAGGGGGATTTCTTAGCATAGGCACAATGTGCCTCAGGTGGCACAAGACCAGGATTTACATCACTGAATCTGGTCCGCTGGTTGGATCATTAGATTCCCCGGACCAGGCCAGGTATTGACAGGGAGCACGATGAGAATGTTGATCCATGTTCCCCCAGAGGAGACTCAAAGGAAAAGAATGAGGAACTTAGTGCTCTCAAAAGAGGATTTCCAAGAGTTAGGACTAGCACAAAGAATGGGAACAAAAGCACAAGTACAAGAAGGAGACAAGTGGAATGACAAATAGAGGAGAGTAGACATTATTTTGAAGATCGTGATGCAGGCAGGAACCTATTTAATATCCTGTAGACAGATCATCAGCATAAGTATCTAGGTTGCTTACCTTAGAATATAAAATCCTGACACTTCTCATAAGTCTTAGAGGCTTTCATTATATTACACTTAAAATTATTTGGTATTTTATATTAAGTTTTGCACATACTGTACACAGTTCACATCATACTCACGTAGTGTCATCCTTAAGATAGTCCATTTTTGCCTTTGATAACAGCTAATGTTACTTCAGTGTTCCCTGGGTGTACATAAAGCCACATTCTGACCCAAGTTGCATCCAAGCAACTTCATTAATTCCATATTTCAATATGTTTACTGATGTATTTCCAGTGGTGGGTCTTAAAATACTTTTCCATTGCCTTAGATATCATTTCCTCTATATTTGCAAGATTCCTTGGGTGTTCATGATATTAAATAACATAATGATCTATTGCATAAGTCTATAAATCAGTGTAAAATTTGGCCTGCCTTCCTAGTCATGAAAAACCTTCTGGTCATTTGCCTAGAGAACAATCGGAGTTGCCCCAGTGCTCAATTTCCTCCTCCTCCTACCTCCACCCCGGAATAATGTCACCCTTCTTTCCTGCCATGATTTTTGGTGATCACCATTTTTTTTATTGTGACTCATCTGTTTTATTATTCTTCGCAACAGCTGCTTGTATGGAAGAGTTTTACTTCACTGCATTGTATTCTTGGAAAATTACTTATGTCATTATATAATAAGAGATATTAAATCATCAATGACTGTTTTGGCATAAACATGAGAATAAAAACAGATGATGTGCATTCAAACTCAGTTTTATGGAAAAAGACAAAATCTTGTTGATTCTAGGATATAGGGTGGGTTTTCCAATTGTGCAATTGTTGCAAAGGGCCAAATTTTCAAAGATATAGAGAAAATTAAAGATGCTGATTGATTTCAATGCCATATAGGCACCTAACTATTTAAGCACTTTTGAAAATCCCACTAGGCACCTATCTACAGATGCCTAAATACCTTTAAAAATCTGGCTCATAACTCAATAATATGATATTGGCTCCAAGCCAATCCATACATGATGGTGTCAAAAAGTTTCTTTTTATTTATATTGTATTTAATTTTTTTTAACTAAAATAAGGGGAGATTAGAAAATGACAAAAGAACAAAAAGCAAAGAAATGTGAAGAAAGGAAAAGGAAAGGATGAATCGAGGAGGGGGTGGAGAGGGCAGAGGGGGAAAAGGAGAGTGACATCTCAGTTTTCCTCTGCTAGGAATTAATCAAAGATTTCTAAAAAGCCAGACAAAATCTTTTCTAATTTGTCTGAGGTCCACCTTTCTGAAGCATTACCACAATCTTTAGCTGCCAGGTCAGCCATGTTGATGAGCCAAATTTCTGTCTATGGAGGCACTCTCTCCACCTTAATGGTTTCTTGTCAATTTTCAACAACAGGTTGTCCCAAAGTACAGCATCATGTGCGAGAAGGGATGGAATTTAAATTTTCTGGCCAAACTGATCCATGTCCATCTGGTAGACAATACTGTAGGGGATGTTTTATGATCAAAATGGTAATAGGCTGAACCAAGTATTCCTGCCAGCAGGAGGGAATGAAGCATTGTATTACATTCATGTTGTCTTTCTCAATTGGGCCCATTGAAATAAATGGTAAAACTCCCACTGACTTCAGTGGGGTCAGGATCTAACCCCTCGTCTGTTTTTGCGAGGACCTTTACAGCTAAAATAGAATGGATTGTCCTTCTTTTTAAGAAAGCAAGCAGGCCTAGTGGTCCAAACATAGGACTGTAAACACTGACTCTTTCTGTAGTGTTAGACCATTTAATTTCTCTGCTTAATTTTCCTGTCTGTGAGTCTGATACTTGGTTAAGTACTTCAGAGATGTGAGGACTAACGTTGCTTTGAAGATTAAAAGAGCTATATCAGGAGTTGTTGGGCTTTTCCATTGCATAGACCAGAGAGGGATGGAACTAGGATTCACCTCCTGTCCTTACAGGCCACCCTTTCATGTTCAATGCACATCCCTGTAACAACTACAAAAGTTGCTTACATGGAAAAGAAACAGTGGGAAATAATTTACTGTATTTTTAGCTTTCTTCTGCAAATTAGCGGCTACTAAGGAGGAGGAGAAACAGCACTATATGACAGTCAGCATTCCACAGACCTCTAGCAAGCATTCCATGGACCATAGCTTGGGAACCTCTGTGGTATATTACTGCAAAGCATTAATGGCAGATGTTAAAGAACCACCCTTCTAACTAGGTGAGAGCTTTTTTGGAAGAATATTGGTAGCAAGTGAGAACAAGGGAGGCATAAGAAAACTGGAAGTACATATGGAAGTACAAAGTACAAGTCATGATTTAATAGACGGTGAGTGTGGGGAGATAAGATATGTAAAAGGAAGAGAAACTGGTAATAGAATTGCTAGTCTGTACAAGGATCTCCTCCACCATGAATTATGACACTGAGCATTGGGAAGGCTACTGTATGTTTGCAACACTCTGTCATATCACCTTTAAATCATGATATGGCCATGAAAGGTACCACATCTTTAGCTACTTAGCCCTTATTTGTCATATATTGGAACACTTTTCCAAGTAAGGGCCATTTTCTAGGATGATGATGTGGAAATTGTAGGATGGTAGTAGCAAATCAGAGATAGTTCGGAGGGCAGAAATACCTTCTTTCCCCCCATATCTTTCGGTATTGTTGTGATGTGGCATACAAATCCCACTTTGGCCAGGAAAAGGTTAACAAGCTGCTGTGAGCTCAAAGAGACATGGTGAGTGAGGTAATATCTTTTATTGGACCAACTTCTGTTGTTGAGAGAGACAAGCTTTCAAGCCACACAGAACTCTTCTTCAAAGGTACTCCCAGCATCACAGCTGTGAGCTCAGTCTGACCCTGCTACACCTGCAGTAGGTGTCAGGTGGGCCCTGCCCCCCTCCCTCCTACCCCCCCAAACTCAATAGGTGACAGGCTTGGAGGAAGGGGTTAAAAGGGAACAGCCCAGCTTACTAGGGGGCTTGCAGGGGGGGAGAGCAGACATCCAGCTCTCACTCCAGGAGAGAAGCCTGCCTGGGCTCAGGAGCTGCTTGAGAGACTACTACCAGCCAGAGCCTCCCTAGGGGAAGGTAGGCCTGATGCTGAGCTTTTATTTTGATTTGTTGCCAGTGACTTGCTTGTTGCAGGGTTAGCCTGCTGCAGGTGCTGCCTCATGTGAAGAAAGAGACAGATTAAGAAAAACCTTTGTCTTGTTCCCAGAGTAGGGACCCAGCAGTGCTTGACTGTGATCCTGTCACCAAAGGGTGAGCCTTTCACAAATGTGTTAAGAAGGCCATACTTTCCTCAGCCAGTCCTCTGTTACCTCTCTTTCTCTGTTAACCAATTAAGGACCACATTGTGATCTCCTTACTTAGGAGGAGTACCTTACTCATAAGTAGTCTTATGTTTCCAGTGGAATGTCTTGTGAATTAAGATCCTACTTAACATGAGTTAGGGTAGCAAATCTTGCCCTAAATAGCTAATCATTATACATCATTTTAAACACAAAGTGCTATACAAATGAATACCTGTATTATTACTTATTCTGCCTAAAGTTGCCATTTAATTTCATATGAATATGCATAGAATGTTCATAAAAAGAAAACGTTCATGAACCACACCATACAGTTCTCTGCCTCATTAGAAGCAGCACCAAAAATATTGATGGCAACTCACTTTCACTGATAAGAAATATGAGACTGGTTTTTGCAGCTCAATTAATCTGGCACCTGTCCTCAGCAATGTATAAATCATTCCTCATTCAAACAGCAGATCATACTTTAGCAGTGGCATTGATCCATGCAGACATCTGGGTTCTGAGTAAAGCCTCTTTAATTACTTTGGCTGACTTTGGGAAGTTTTTTTTTTTTTTTTTGGGGGGGGGGGTTGTTTTTTACAATGATTAGGGAGACTGTGTTTTAATGTTGTTATCACTTAGCTTAAAGTTAGAACTTTGGTCTCCAGAGAAACACCTCCCACCCCAATCTGATCTGTCTGTCCTTGGAGTAGATATCAGAAAAAGCCATTCCTTCAGTTTCTCTGAGGATTTGCTAACCTCTTCACTTTTCTTAGCCAGAGGTGTTTTGACCTTTAATTAAAAGGAAAATGTGTTGCCTTCCATTCAGAAGACAGCAAATAATGAACTCATTAAAATGAGGTTCGTGTTCAGGGCTTAGAACAAAAAGAGCTGAAGTCTCATTAGCAGCTAACAATCCAGAACATAGCACATAAATAAAAGCTAATACGGCAGAGCAAAATGTCTTGGTGCATTAAATTTGAGCAGTATCAAATGTTTACAGTCAATGATGTCTAGGGCATGAAGTTTTAATGCACTTAATAAAGGAAAGCAAATTGCTTCCTATTAGCCATGAAATGTTACTGCAAAAATTTCCCCAAAAAGTTTATTATGCAAATGAAAGATACAGTTGTAATTAACAAAGACACTATGGGAAAATATCATTCCTGCTTAATAGATGCACCAATTATGAAAAATAAAGACAAAGCAACTCAAACATACAAAAAGTAATTACATGGATTAATGTAAAATACTGCTGAGTGTAAATGCAATATAAAGAAAAAAGATTTATCTTATGGATGTCATAGAGAGAAGTAGACTTACTGACAATCAAGTACTAAAATGAAACCCAAAATTCTTCAAAGATTCCACTTAATTTAAGTGCCCTATTTAAAAGAAACACTTTGATTATTTTTTTTAAAAATGCGCTTAGCCTGGCATGAGGTCATGCACATTTCACCAAACTTAATTATGCTTTGTGGGTCTTTCCTTGGAAAGTTATTATTTTATTAGATTCACTTAATTTACTTCAGAAAAAAATGACATTAGTTCAATTACTGCCTTAGAATCTACCATAGAATCTGCAGGTTTTTTTAAGTGGGTCACTATATCTAAATAGTTATTCTATGCTAATAGCCCCATTCAGCAAACCTTACTCTAACTAACATGGATTTTTAACTAACTTACTCTAACTAACATGGATTTTTTTTTAAGGTAACATAATAAGCAAAAATGAAGAGGCCCATAAATACTCTGGCCAAAGATACCACCATCGATCTATGACTAGACCCACAAAGGGGATTTAGCCTCTGCATTGCAATACCTAACTCACAAGAACAATGCCCTGTCTCACAAGAACAATGAGATATGTGGCCCCGCCTGGTGTCCCAGTGGTTAAAGCTCTTAACTAGGATATAGGGGTTCCAATCCTAACTCTTCCTGATTTTCACTAGGGACTTAAACTTATGTTTCGCTTCTTCCAAGGGAGTGCCCTAACCATTAGTGCCCTAACCATTAGAGTAACAAGGGGTGGATTTCCCTCAGTCTCTCCTATTGCAGTTGTTCCACTTTGAATAACATATTTATATATTCATTAGGCTAGAGAGAGCATGCAAGTGACTTTTACAGTCTAGAAGTTAAGGCACTCATCTAGGAGACCCATGTTCTAGTTCCACTGCTGATGACCATTTAAGAATTATATACAAACTGGAACATCTTGAACAGGAGATATTAAGAGCAATTTATCTAGTACAGGGGTGGGCTCATAAATATAAAGGGAAGGGTAACAACCTTTATGTATGCAGTAATATAAAATCCCTCTTGGCCAGAGGTACAGAATCCCCTTACCTGTGAGGGGTTACTCAGTTCAATTAACCTTGTTGGCATCTGACCAGAAGGACAAATGGGGAAAGAAGATACTTTCAAATCTGGGGTGTGGGAGAAGGCTTTGTTTTTGTGCTGTGTGTGTGTGCTCTCTGAGACAAAGAGAGACCAAGCAAGTAATCCAGCTCCTACTGAAATGATACATATAATATTACAGAAATAGTAAGTAATAGCAAGGAATGTGTTAGATTATCTTTTGTTTTAGCTTGTGAATTTTCCCTTTGTTAAGAGGGAGATTTATCCCTGTTTTTTATAACTTTGAAGTTTTGCCTAGGGGGGAATCTTCTGTGCTTTAAGTCTTATTACCCTGTAAAATTACCTTCCATCCTGATTTTACAGATGTGCTTCTTTTACCTTTTTTTCTTTATAATACAGTTCTGTTTTTTAAGAATCTGATTGGGTTTTAGTGTCCTGAAAACCCAAGGGTCTGGTCTGTGCTCACCTTGTTTACCTATCTGGTTGGCAGATTATTCTCAAGCCTCCCCAGGAAAGGGGGTGAAGGGGCTTGGGAGAATATTTTGGGGAAACAGGAGCTCCAAGTGGTCCTTTTCCTGAATCTTTGTCTAACTCACTTGCTGGTGGCAGCAGTACTTATCCAAGGACAAGAAAGGATTTGTGCCTTGGGGAAGTTTTAAACCTAAACTGGTAGAAATAAGCTTAGGGGGTCTCTCATGAGGGTCCCCACATCTGTACCCTAGAGTTCAGAGTGGGAGGGAACCCTGACGTGGGCAAACGTTTTGGCCTGAGGGCTGCATCGGGGTTGCAAAACGGTATGGAGGGCCAGGTAGGGAAGGCTGTGCCTCCCCAAACAGCCTGGCCCCTGCTCCCTCCCACTTTCCGCCCCCTGACTGCCCCCCTCAGAGCCCCCAACTCATCCAACCCCCCTACTCCTTGTCCCCTGATTGCCCCCATGTGGGACCCCTCCTCCCCCTATCCCCTGATTGTCCTGACCCCTATCCACACCCTGCCCCCTGACAGGCCCCCCAGGACTCCCATGCCAAACCAGTGCCCCCTCTTCCCCATACCCTGACTGCCCCCCCGAACCTCCACCCCATCTAACCACACCCTGCTCCCTGTCCCCTGACCACCGCTCTGGACCCCCCCCGTCACCGCACCCCACCCCACCCCCTATCTAACCACCCCCTGCTCCCTGTCCCCTGACTGCCCCCCAGGATTCCCTGCCCTTTATCCAACCTCCCCAGCCCTTTACCATGCCGCTCAGAGCAGCAGGACTAGCTTATTAGAAAGCCTGGGAGGTGGGCAGGCGCAAGCCGTGCTGCCTGGCAGGCCAGAGCATTCCCCACATGACTGCGGGGGAGGGGCTGGGGGCTAGCCTCCGCAGCTGGGAGCTCAAGGGCTGGGCAGGAAGTTCCCAGGGGCTGGGTGTGGCCCACAGGATGTAGTTTGCCTACCTCTGATCTAGTAGTTATGTTACTGAGGTCAGAGACCTCATTTCAAGTCTCTGTTTCAAATCAGATAGTGTGGGGATTTGAACCCATGTCTCCCACATCATAGGTGAGTGCTCTAATGACTTGTGGGGGGGGAGGGTGCTGTGGCACTGTGTTCTATGTGAGTTAGGCATGCTTTGAGAACATCTGTGGGATTGAACCCCTCAGGCAAGCTAGGTGGGGGAATACCTGCCTGAGAATCCCCTCAGGGCCTAGGGGTGAGCTAGGGTCCTGGCTTTCTGGAAGAAATTTGGGCACCTACAGGTTTAAGTGGCAGCAGAGCAGGATCTAAATTTTGGATTTAGGGCATCAAGTGGCTGTTAGGTATCTAAATTTCTTTTGGATCTAGCCCCCAAGACAGAAGAGTAGTCACCTAAGCACCATAGGAGTTGACCAGTTTTTTCTGAGCGTGGACTTCTACTTGTGTAGAAGTTGTGGGCACAGCCTTACAGTCCTACTACATATGGGCTCTCTGCTAATCTGCTGGGGCCGAGCAGAGTAAAGGCAAAGGATAGCAGAAGATGCTGAACCTGAGTGGAGTAAAGAAGAGAAGGTGATAGAGGGGATGCATATTGAGGAAGCAGATGTAAATGACTGATGTTGGGGAGAGGGGGCTTCACAGACATTGTTGGAAAGTGAAGAAGTGTTCAGCTGAGCAGTGGGGAAATAACTGTTTGCAAAGGAATCTACATAACATGTGAATAGTGAACTCAATGCTGATGACAGATATAAGAAGTGAGGTGCTGATTTTGAAGTTGAGTGAGGGAGATCAGGAACCTGATGAGCTTGTCCACAGAGGAGGGGGAGGTTTCTCTAGCCTCTGATGGTGGGAATGCCTCCTCTGAGAAGAAAGCCAGAAATCAGTGGGACACTGCTGAGAGTAGAGGTGGGAGTAAGGCAGCCTGATTTCATATGGATAGATAATCTTGTGGAGAATGACTGAGTTCAAAGCAGCAGGGTTTGGGGAGAATTATCTTGCTCAGAGGAGGATCTACAATGAGGGTCCTGTGTAGGACTCCAGATTTGGTTCTGAATCAGGTAAAATTCCCATTGTTTAAACTCCTGCTGTCCTTCCTCCTGGCCAAATTCTGCATGGTCTTTATGTGGCTGTGCAGTGGGTGAGGAGGGCATAAGAAGCCTACCCCTCTTGTAAAGCCTGCATAAGGACCAATCCTTGCTCTCAAGGGATGTAGGGACTGCACCATTCCTGATCTGCTGAGTCACACAGTGCTATAAAGGGAGCAGGGAAGAGTGGACCACGTCGCTGCATCAGGGGAGTCCCCAAAAGGAAGTGCTGCTTGGAGCCCTCACTCTCTTCTGCACCCCAACCCCCTGCCTCAGACCAGAGCCCCTTCCCACACTCCGAACTCCTCGGCTCCATTCCCCAGCCCGGAGCCCTATCCTGCACCTCAAACCCCTCATCCCAGGCCTTATCCCCAGAACCCACACTCCTGCCCCAACCCAGAGCCCCCTCCCACATCCTGAACCTCTCATTTCTGGCCCCACCCCAGAGCCTGCACCCAGGCCACAGCCCTCACCCCTCCTCTACCCCAACCCCCTGTCCCAGCCCAGTAAAAATGAGCAAGTGATTGAGGGTGGGGGACAGCAAGTGGCAGAGGGAGGGGGGATGGAGTGAGTGGGGGGCAAGGCCTTGGAGAAGGGGCGGGGCAGGGGCAGGGCCTTGTAAAAGGGGCAGGAGGGGGGCAAGGGTGTTCAGTTTTGTCCAATTAGAAAGTTGGCAACCCTATGCAGGTGGTAAAAAGTTTAATTCCTTAAAAGAGCAGGCATGCAGCACGCTGTGTGCACCCAGGAGGCATTCTGAATGCCACCTGCTGCTCTCCCGGTGTGGTGCAGATCTGTACTCCCTATTATTATGGACTGTGTCTACAAAGCACAACAAAGTTTATTATTTACCTAGCAAAATTATTGCTGAAGCCAGCTGGAGTCTATGAGAATCTTGATTGAAAAAGTAATTATTAAAAATAGGGAAAGGGTTCAATTATTCTCAAGGCAGGATTGATCTTTTTTTTTGTTTATTTTCTAGATAGATACTGAGATCTGTGTAAGACATTCCCCATACCTACAAACAATACAACGTTTGGTCAAATGTAAGGAGTCACCTATCTGATAGTGTGTCTTTAATGTTAACATACAATGAGACAATAAAAAATTAAATTAATTTGCAGATAAATGAATATCTGTGACATGCTTTATACTGAAATGACAAAAAAAAAAAGGTCTTTGGTGCCCAGCAAAAAACACGGAGTGACAGATTTACCCTTTAGACTGAAAAAAATCACATGATCATAGTTTATAGGATTTACAACTTAATCCTTGTTCTGCTCTTTTAATGAGACCTTACCTGGAAGGAATGTTTCTTCTTCTTTTTGTGATCTTACGAAATAAGATCTTACAAAATAACATTGCAAGGGGGTTTGGAAAGGAAAAAATAAGATACCTTAGTATACCATGTTTTAACTGATAATACTTCAGCATCTTTCATCCACAAAGACAAACCACATTGATTTTGCTCAGTGCACCAGTCTGAATTGCAAGAAGCACTGCATATATTGGAAAACTATGTTTCTAAAAATAATGGCCCAGATTCTAAATTGGTGGCATTCTGCATAGCTCCGTTGACTTAAATAGAGCTACAACAATTTTCAACCACTGAAGCTCTGACCCAATGAGTATTTCTGGTGCTGACCATCTTCATTTTATAATTGTAGTATACTGGAACATAATTGTTATATTTGTATAATAATTCCCTTTGTATTTGGTCTCATAAAACATAATGTGTCCTATTACAATGTGTGGATCAAGCACTGATGTACTATGATGGAGGTCACAAAAAGGAAATAATCTAGTTAATAAATGTATAACTAGATAGGCTGGAGGCAATACTGATCTCTTAATATTCAGTGCTAAGGCACACAGTTTACTGTAGTTAGATTTCACTTGTTATTGCCCCTTACTAATTTATTTCCTTGGATAACAGTTCTTAAACTTCTTGTTACCTCTACCTTAAAACTCTGTATATATTTACTTTTAAAAATAAAGGGAAATAAAAACTTGCTGACTGTCTTTTAAGTTGTGTGGAAGCCCAGTGTACGTCCCAAATCACATACATTTAGTTAGCTGTCTATTATCATAAGCACAGACTTCAGCTGCTAAGATACATGTTAATTTCATATATGTTTCATAGCTAGTCGGTGGTCAGAAATGCTTTTTAGCTTTCAAATACGGAGACAACTGGGCAAAGCATTTTCCTGTAACTGATGAATTTAATGATTAGTGACCAGATGTCCATGCCATGAAAAGAGGTATTAGCTGGAGTTTAAATACCTGTAGGCTACTGCCTGCCTCTTTCTTTGAACAGTGGAAGAATATAAATATCTGACTACGATGAACTTTGTTAATATATCTTTTGACTATTTCTTAAGAGCAACATGATAGGGACTCAAAAGATTGCTGATAATTAGAGCTCTTCATCAATTCAAAACTGGCCAGGCTAATAGAGACATGAAAGCATTATGCAGCTGGTATCTGTAGTATGACCGATGTTAAATGTTTGGTGAGTCCCAAGTGGAGAGACATTCATGTAGTAAAAACTACCATTGGAAGCATCACTGCTTGGCAGTCTCATCAGTGAGGTCAAAGGCTAAAAGTGCGCAGAGACTTCTCTTTTACTTCTACAGATGTTGTACACAGAATTGACCTGAGACACACTGATGAGTCAGTAGGGGTAGATGGCAGAAGCTATTCTGTCTCCAGTGCAATCAGACTTGCACATTTTAGGAGCATAAAATTTTATTAGAAAAAATAAAGAAGAACATAATAAAAACCATAGCCATGAGGTAAATGGACACAACTCCCTACTGACTTCACTGGGCTATACCATGGCTAAATTTGGCCTACAAGCATCAATTTTAAAGTTTTTACAGGTAAGTGAAACCAAAAGCTTTTAATGCCCAGGCTGGCAAGCAATACCTTTATTGTATTTTGAGTTTTAGCAAATTTCATTATTCAAGTTTTACATATAAACTTAGCATTTATGGTGGTTCAGTTGGTTAGTATATTGTTATGTTTAGAGACCTGAGTTCCAATATTGCCAAACATCAAAACATGTATAAGTCGATGTAGGATCTTGCCCTGTTTCTGTTACTCTAAATTACAAAGTTTGTTTCTGTTGCTCTAAATTACAAAGCTAGGTACTCTTGCCAGTGATGTTGGTCCCTCACCTTCTTAAATTCCCAAATGTATTCACTAATATACTAAAGAAAAAAAGAATGACCCCAACAACAAACCACAGAACATATTTAAAAAAGACCTTAATTTTATATCTCATCAGTGGACACAAATTTTAATATGAAGCATTGCTAAATTTTATATTTATTTTTCTAAATGCATGTTAATTTCTTATTTATTTCAGGCATTACTAGAGACGCAAAATTTACTGCGCACTCAGGTTGCAAATTTTACCTTCAACCTTGGATTTTCAGGAAAGTTTTACCACACAGGTAAGAAGGAACTTTGTGCTCTCAGGTAGCTACAATTAAATAGATATCAGGATTTTAAACCTAGTTTTTAGCACTGTCTATTTATCATTGCTGACTCAGAGAAGCAATGGGAAAGTGCTGTCTGTGTTCCATCATATCAGGTACTTAGTGTCCAATCCAAGGCCCACTGAAGCAATGGAAGGAATCCCACTGACTTCAAAAGTCTTTTGATCAGTCCCTGAAGGACATGAAGTGTTTTTGCATTTTCTGAAGGGTATCCTGTCAGTCTTAGGGTGATAAGGAAAGCAAATTAACTGACAACAATTCTGTAAAGACAGGACAGCATGGGTGTTATTCCAGGCTTTTTGCAATATCACAAGTGCAATGAAAAGCATGAGTGCCACAATCTCCTAAGAAGCAGCAATATTTGAATGTGACACACACTGTGACGTGTCTCAATATGATTAGAAAGCAACCCTATAGCAATAATATTAGGAGAAAACTTTAAAAATTGTAATTGTCTTTAAAGTCCTCATTATGCCAAAATCTTCATTAAAACAAATTTTAAATTGAAACAAAACATATTTTTTCCTTACTAACTCTGAGTAACCAATAGATTCCTCTTACCCACCCAATGTTTCTCTGAAAGATTAGCATTGCCTGATTCAGCGCACTTAACTGTCTCCTTCACATGCGCTTCTCTCTGCCTCAATTTTTCTCCCTTCCACTTTCTCCATTTTCCTCCCTTTTTAAACCACCTTGGTAACCCCTCTGCCCTGCCCCATCCTGTCCCTCCATTCAGACTGCCCAGCTTCTTCACTGTTCCCTCCCCCCACCATCACTTACATGACACCCAGTACTGGGAGGATCAGTAGGATACGCACTCAATCATTTATTTGAACTGAGGCAATTTCCAGAGTATTCCATTGTAAGTCTAGCATTTTTTCCTGTTTGAAGTGTCACCTCTAGAATACATAGTTTCCCAACTAGGTGAATCATACTGCAAAAGGGACTGTTGGTTGCATTATATTAAAGAAGCTGGGAAACTTGACTGGAGTTGGAGAAGCAAAAGGATAAAGGCATAAGCTTAAAAAGCTAGGAACTAGAGTTTGTGTATGTTGGGGGATGGGAAATAAAAGGGTATGGAGGAGAGAAGTTTGAGAGAGGAATAGAGTAAAGAAGCCAAAACTATTATTTATTTGTACTTATTTGTATTTATTATTTATTTGTAACACCTACCTCCCGCAGCTGAAATCAGGGCCCTGTTGTACTAGACACTGTGCAAACACATAGTGAGAGACAATCCCTTCCTAGAAAAGTTTACAGACCAAATAGACGAGACAAAGGGTGTGAGGGAAAAGAAAGATGAAATGATTTGCTGCAGATCATACAGCAAGGCTGTGACAGAGCTGGGAGTAGAATTTAGGTCTCTTGAGACCAACTGAAAAGCTTTTCAGAGAAAGTTGACAGGGGCTGGGGTATAAAGTGATATTAAGGAAAAATTGCAGGGAGTTGCTGTAACTAATGTTGCTCTTCATGATCATGTACCAATTGGTCCTTGGTCAGGTGTTACTTAGTCTTTATTCAGGAAACTCTCAGTGAAATCAGAAGTTTTGTCCAAGTATGGAGGACTAAATAAGAATGTCAGTATTTTGCCCACTGCATCTTAACCTGCTTGTATAACTATTTCTTACTGGTATTATCTATAATAAGGTGAGTAAAACAAAAGTAGACCATTATATTGTGCTTGGAATAGTAGGATGCTGTTTAATAATGCCCCACCATAGAGTTCCATAGACATCAGTTCTTCATGTAGATGCTGTTTGCCCACCCCAGCAAGTGCAAGAAATGCAAAAGGGGAAAAATCAGTGGGGAAAAGAAAATTTATTTTGAATATTAATGGCAAATTAATATTAGTAGTGGTATTAGGGGCTTTTTTCAGTTCAAAATACTGACTTGCAACTTTGGTTTATTTCTTTTTGTTAATCTTCAGTTTCCTCTCAATCCACCACAATTCACTAAAAATTACTTCATGTGTAATCTTCAGGTTCTCTTCCCAGTTGATTTGAATATGATCAATATTTCATTTGTAACTGGCATAGAGAGAATGTGTTCATGTGTATGTATGTGTGTTCTCCAGAGATTTATAAGGGTTACTAAAATAGTACAAAGTTACTTAATGAGTTGAGGCATGCCATTGGCTCCATTAAGAGACTTGCTGCAGTCTGTACTCAGTGATGAATGTGAGTTCTAAAGTGAGCACTTCATTCATGGGGTGATATTGTTGTTTTGTCACATCAACTTAGTTTCCAAGTGTTCTCCATGCAAACATACACTTTGTTAATGCATTATAAATGAAACATGGAAAGGTATTCTTTAATTACCGTAAACATGGCTTGATTATCCAAAAGAGGCTTTTAATGTAAGATGCACATCTGTTTTAATAGGACATTAACTGCTGTGCCTTATTGACTTTTCCTTAATGCACAATTTTGTAGTCCCTTCCAAAACTCTGATCAGTTGAAAACTACAAGAAGGAAATAATCATGTGAATCTGTTAGCAAATTAAATAATTATATCAATTAATCAGGAGATCACTGACCTGTACTGCACCTGTGCCTCTTAATTTGGGTGCCCACATATACTTAGGATAGCTATATACTAACCATATACACTAATTGCTTATATTCTTCATGCTGACACCCATTTCTATTAACAGGCAATTGAGTGATATAGGAAAATTGATGTCCTTTGCTGGTACCTTTTAGTCTACAAGTGCACAGTTTACTAATAGAAGTAAACTGTGCACTTGTAGACAAAAAGACACCAGGAAGAGTTGGCTAGTGTCTATTAGTAATCCAGAGTAAGTATGCATTTCCTGTGCATATATATATACCGTTATCTGGGTATGTGAGTTAGTGTTCCCAGGATCTGCCAAATTAACTGCTCATAACTTTTAAACTACTGACTCTTCTTCAAACATGGCTTCAGTTTTAAGATTGAAAGAGACTTCTAAAACAAGAGAGATGTTTGAAGAAAATCTTAAAGTAGCATTAGAATTTGGGAGCATTTAATGTCAGTAAACCAGTTTGGGAAAAGTGTGCACTTACCTAGCTGTGCACAGATGCACAACGTTTCTCTCTGAAAATGCATGTCTACTGATTTAATGAAAACTACTGCACCTTTTCACTTCATAATATTCAAATGCTCATTACGACAGCTGTTGGAAAATGGGGAATTTATTTTACAGAAAATTCTGACTTTTCATTAGAAAAAATAAAACCCCAAACCTTTTTGTTTTTCGACAGACACTTTCTTTGAAATTTTTCATTTTTTTTAAATACACACAACAATTTTCCATTTTAAAAAAATTTAATAAAAGTTTCCATTTATTAAAAAGTTTTTTAATAACTTTCTATTATTTTACGAAATTAAAATTTTATTTTTAAAGGCATACAAGGGTAATAGGTCTCCATACCAAGTTTCAAACCTCAACCATTTTTGTTGTTTTCTTGCAGCTCTGCCTTAAGGGCATTTTGGTTTTTTTTTAATAAAAGGAAGTATTGTGTTATCTTTCTAAATTTTTACCACAGTGAAAAAATGGTTGACGTATTGTACTCAAACTTTATTTAAAAAATTAATCATCAGGAGGAGACTACCCCAGGAAAATCTGAGTCCAAAATATGAGTTTTGTGGAAAAAAAAAAAGTTATGTTCATCTTACTCTAATTATTTTACATATTCACATATTATTGCTTCCTATATTCTAACTTTACTTCATTCTTACTTATATTATGTTAAATGCCTGATTTAAACTTACCCTAGTCCTATGTAACATGGCTAATATCTATCTTTCTCCTCTCCATCCCTACTTCTAAAACCCTGAACCAAACTCGAGTCTTTTCCGCTTGGACTATCAAAGTGTTTTTCTCATGTTCTCCCAGACTCTCATCTCTCTCCCTGCTAGACCCTTTCAAAAACATGTTTCTAATATCACCATCCTCTCCTGCCTCTCTGACAATGTCTCTCACCTGCATATATGTTTGTGAGTATTAAAACATGAACAAATACATGTTTATTAACCAGAGTGCATTCCAAAATAACAGCCACCAACCTTTCTTTTGAACAAGCAATTGTTTTCTTTAAAAGAATTAGAATGGAGTATGTCTCAAGAGAAACTCTCACCAACATAAGTAAGTGTCATATAATGTACTTGGCATGTGTTCTTCTGCTTGTACTGTGCCACAAATAATAGTGTATAGATAGATGAGTAGAGCACCAAAAGAAAGAGATAGTGATACACTCATTGCACAGAAATATTCTTCAAAACATTGCAGAGATTAAATACAAATGTAAATAATACATTGAACACTTATCTTTCTCATACCTGCAGTGAAAGCGAATAAGGATGACTACAAACCACTTTCTTTGTAATTTAGTTTTGCAAAGTGTTGAAAGACTTCTAAAAAAGAAAGCAATCTGTTTGTGAAAAGTAAAGCTATGTCTTAAGCTAAATAAAAGCAGTTAAAATAAAATGGTGAAGGAACTAGAAAAATGCTTCCAGTAAACTAACTGAAGTTTTAATACTTGATTTGTGGATGAAGTTAGTGAGATTTAATGTAGCCATTCATATTTTTAAAAGCACTGGGCTATCTGTCTGCAGACTCTAGAAAGTAGCCCTATGTCATTTCTCATTTTGAAGATGTTCTTTGTTGTAACCACTTGAGTTGTTTAAAATAACTGGCTTTCCAGTTCATCGGCAGTTCTGAAAAATAGAAGAAAACAACATTTGTTTTGGGTCAAGCAAAATGAAACTTTTTTTGAAGGACCTTTGAAAATGAAGGGCTAGAATCACTAGGGGACTCCACCACTGTTTTGTGAATGGTGCTTATGTTGATGATGGTGCCCCCATATGCCCAATTAGGGACTTACTCTATAGTCCTGTGGTTATTCTTGTGTAGGGCTCTCTCAATCACTTTTGTTGAAGCTGTTCCACTTACTCTCTTTAATATTAAATATTCATTCGGCCTCCAAAGAGAAAAAGAATGACTCTATAG
The DNA here is from genome assembly GCF_965152235.1 of Eretmochelys imbricata. NCBI lineage: Eukaryota > Metazoa > Chordata > Testudines > Cheloniidae > Eretmochelys > Eretmochelys imbricata. The sequence continues at coordinate 39,651,162 of NC_135575.1, read as the reverse complement.
TCTGGTGGTTTGAGCACCCACCTAGGAGGGAAAGACCTGGCTGCAAGTCTCTGCTCCAGAGTAGGGACTCAAACCTAAGTCTCCCACATCCTAACTGAGTATCCTAAGTATTGGGCTATCATGTGGGGGGGAAGAGTTATCACCTTCTCCTACTTAGTTTTCCAAATGGCACCAAGTGCCTTGTGACTCTAGCCCAAAATCAGAATATTTAATTTTTAAAATGTCAATATGAATTATTTTGACATTTCCATTTTATTTTCTTTTTTCTCCTGAAGCAATTTGCAGAAACAGACACAAATTGCAAAGTATTTCAGTTGACCTGAATTTGCATTTTTCAGAGAAAAAAGTTTCAGAAAAAAATTTGCACGCAAGCTAGTAACCATATGTGTTTTCTTCTGCCTGAATTGTGGCACACGTCTTCACTAACGTGGGCTATTAACTTTCATTTAAAATGAAAGCTTAAATTCCGCAAAAAATATGGCATACCAAGGAAAACTCTACCCTGCACTTGAAAGTTGAGTAGATTTTTTCAAAGCCCTGTTATAGCTTTATTTTACTGCCTAGCTACTTCATAACACTGTTCCATGTTTCTCTTGATTCTGATTTTATCAAAATATATCAGACTTCAATTTGATAAGGCTCTTAATGGGAGTTTCTTTTGGTTTTGTTCTGAGCTTTCATAAAATGTAAATGTCTGGTTCCTACTGCTACCTCTGCATATATACCAGCCCAGATAAATATGTTTTCACCTAAGGATCACATTAGTACTAAACCAAGAGCCAGCCATAGCGCATGAGAAAAAGTAGTTCAGCTCTGGCACGCTCTTCTCCTGGTAGCAATTCAAAGCCTTTGAAGATCAAATGAGAGAGATCATGATTGCCCACTTTCCAACAGTAAGCAACATGGACTTTTGGTTACTCCTTGAACTTGGTTCTCCCTTTGAGCCTGTCCTTGAAAGTTAGTTGTCATTGTTATAAATTAACATAATATAAGTGGGGAGAGAAGTACCAAACATAACTCTTCATAGCATCATTTCCTGAACACAGCAGTGTAATTGCACCAAATCTATGGCATTACAGTCCATGAGGCAGTCATCAGTTTGGTTAAAAATGCAGTTACTTGCACCTTTCACTGTACAATTATTATTTTTTCTTTTTTATTTTGCAGGAACTGAAGAGGAGGATGAAGGCGATGACCTGTTGTTGGGGTCTGTGGATGAGTTCTGGTGGTTTCCTCATATGTGGAGTCACATGCAGCCTCATCTCTTCCATAATGAGTCATCACTGGTGGAGCAGATGATTCTCAACAAGGACTTTGCACTAGTGAGTAAAATTATAAGAAGGTGTGATAGGCTGCAAGTCCTCCTTAGTCAGGAAAGAGTTAATTGGCTGTGCCTGGGAGGGGGTGGCAATTAACCCTGCCCCATGACACCTGAAGTTGGGGTAGGCTATGCTGGAGGAGCTAAAAAGGGGAAACCCACTCACTTGATGCCTGGCTGAGAGGGAGAGGAGAACTTCAGCTCTTACTGTGGGAAAAGAAGATTGGCTGGGTCCAGGAGCCAAGTAATACAGCTGCCTATTAGGGCCTTCCTGAGGGAAGGGGAGAGTTTGTATTTCTTCATGTTTATACTGGGCATTGGATACCCTGGAAGTGGGAAAGCTATGTCACCTCACCTCTGAAGGTGTTGGAGGCTGGGTCAGTCAGTGCAAGATCAGGAGGGAAACAGAAGTGGAGCTTTTGCTGCCCTGTGCCATGCTATGAGGAGGAAAAGGGGAGGGTGTGTGGTCACCAGGGTATAGACTCTTCACCCACTTCACTAGAAAGTGCTGGGAAAAAAATAGGAGGCTTTACCTATGATGTGAACCAAGTCTGGCATTGGAAATGCCTAGCTAAAGAAGAAAAGGAGTACTTGTGGCACCTTAGAGACTAACCAATTTATTTGAGCATGAGCTTTCGTGATGAAGTGAGCTGTAGCTCACGAAAGCTCATGCTCAAATAAATTGGTTAGTCTCTAAGGTGCCACAAGTACTCCTTTTCTTTTTGCGAATACAGACTAACACGGCTGTTACTCTGAAACCTAGCTAAAAAAGGAATTTAGACTTAGTTTTGCCACTATTTTATTCCTCATTAAGAAGTAACCCCTTTTCTTAAATAACCAACTGGCTGCTTGTTGGCCATGTAATGCCTTCAGGGACAGTCAGTTAGCCTATTCCTCCACCTTGTAGCTTAAGGAAGACAATTAGAAATAGGCAATCTGCTTCCTGATATACAGAACAGATATATGGGGCAGAGTCAGGGGCTGGACGGAGAACATTAAGTGAACCCCTCATTTCACCCAAAGGATTGCATAGACTTGGACAGGTTTCAGAGTGGTAGCCATGTTAGTCTGTATCAGCAAAAATGAGGAGTCCTTGTGGCACCTTAGGGACTAACAAACTTATTTGGGCGTAAGTTTTTGTGGTCTAAAACCCACTTCATCAGATGCATGGAATGAACAATACAGTAAGTAGGTGTATATACACAGCACATGAAAAGATGGGAGTTGCCTTACCAAGTGTGGCGATCAGTTCTAACAAGGCAAATTCAATTATGGTGGAAGTGGCCTCTTCTCAAGAGTTGACAAGAAGGGGTGAATATCAAGAGAGGGAAAATTACTTTTGTAGTGCTGACAAGACCAATGCAATCAAGATGGATGTTGGCCATTTCCAACAGTTGACAAGAAGGTGTGAGTGTCAGCAGAGGGAAAATTACTTTTTGTAGTGACCCATCCACTCTCAGTCTTTATTCAGGCCTAATTGGATGGTGTCCAGTTTGCAAATTAGTTCAAGTTCTGCAGTTTCTTGCTGAAGTCTGTTTTTGAAGGTTTTTTGTGCTCTCCTACTGATTTTTGAATGTTACAATTCTTGATGTTTGATTTGTGTCCATTTATTCTTTTGTGTAGAGACTGTCCGGTTTGGCCAATGTACATGGCAGAGGGGCACTGCTGGCACATGATGGCATATATCACATTGGTAGATGTGCAGGTGAATGACCCTCTGATGGTGTGGCTGATGTGGTTAGTTCCTATGATGATGTCCCTTAAATCGATATGCGGACAGAGTTGGCAATGGGGTTTGTTGCAGGGACTGGTTCCTAGGTTAGTGTTTTTGTTGTGTGGTGTGTAGTTGCTGGTGAGTATTTGCTTCAGGTTGGGATTTCACATGGCTTCTTTAAAAACCTATGCAAGTCTTTGAAATGTGCCCTTTAAGTAGCTAGTCTCTCTCGTGGTGGTGTTGATGCATAATGATGTTTGATTTAGCCTGTTTGTACTCTTAACTTTTTAAGAGCTGTCCCTCAAGCACTGGATGGAGCTCAATATAATTGTGTTGTAAAGTAATGTTGAAAGCTCTTTAGAGTCCATCCAGAACAATTATACTTGGTTAGTCAGCATAACAGAGAGAAAAACAAAATCTATAAGTCATTTCTTTGGAAAAAAAACATTATGTGGTTCTTGACAAAGCATTGCAACTCCAAGCAACCAAAGTCACTTAAAAGAGCAGAATGACATTGTCACTCGGCCTGCTGCTCAGAGAACACAAACTCTCAGAGCCTCTTCCGTTTGCAGAGACCAGTATTCTCCCGTTCCCTTCTCTGAGGTTCTAGTGCAAATAAAAACTCCCAGGAGTCAAGGAAACTTATAATTTAAAATAGAATGGGGAAACAAAAATGTTTCCGTTGCTTGTTAGTGTATTTTTTCCCTAATGACCTCCATACCACATTGCAAACTTCATGTGATTGCCTCCTGTGCTTTCTGTAGTCCTTTCCCCCCCTCAACTTTCTTGTTTGCCTGGATATTTGTACAGAATCATATTAGATTTTTTTAGTAAAAACAGACTGAGACTGTTTCTTTTATCAGCTTTCTTTTCTGACCTGATTCATTCATGAATTATAGAATCCATGTCTTTTGCCATCATGATTAGCAATGGGCAAATCGATTCAGGTAGGAGAACCAGATTGGGACATTACGCAAAAGTTGAAATCAAACTAAAACTTGGACGTTTAGTTGGGCTTTTCCTTTCATTATTTTCTATTTCTGTATGATTATAAATTGCTGGGTTCCAGCTGGAACTCAAAGCAAAACCAAAAACCAGGAAATGATATTCTTGGAAACTTCCAAGCCCCTTTGCAGACCCATGGATTTAATACACTTGATATATGTTTTAGCAAATATCCAAACTTTTGGGGTTTAGCCAAACTGTACTTCCAAAATTTTGAGTTTTGGGACCAGTTCAAAAAATGATCCCAAAGTTGTAACTACACTATTACCCCCATGCAGCTATGATGTTTACTGAATATCCTGTAATAGAATATAACAATGTGCTTTTTAAGTGCACCCACTCCATAGAAGGATCCTCATATCCCTTTAAACCAGAAGTAACCAACAATGGACAAATTACTCCATTACAGTCACACTACAATAATAATTAAAATTTAATAGAACAATAATTTATAAGTCTGTATAATTACAACCTGTTTCTTCAAATTAAGTCATGCACAATTCTTCAGGAATTTAACTTTATAGAACTTTGAAGGGGTTGTGTGATACTGTTTCTGAATGAGAGGGACATAAATGTTAGACACAGCTCATATTTAAAAGTCAAAGTAATTTTTATGACCTGTAACTCAAACCTTTTTGGCTCATTTTCTTTAAACCTCTCAGGAAAATTCTCCTTAGTAATTGGATTAAACCTGCCAATGTTCAGGTCAAGCTATATTTAATAGCAAAAGTTATAAGGTGGGCTAAAAGTATGGCTTATCACAGAATTTGGTTGCAGCCTTAACTACAAAGACAATACCTTCTCTCTATAATCATTTTCATTGAATGGTAGGGGCTCCTAAGGGTACCCATAAATAAGGAGCTGAAGAAAATGAAAGGCTGGTGTCATTATAGTTTTATTTCCTGCTCACGGTTGGACATGAGTTGTACTGACCTCTTAGCACTGAATTCTATAATAGCTATACAATTTACTTATGAGAACACTTCTTTTCAAAACCTTCATGTGAAATCCTGTCTGTGGGAAAAATTTATCTTCCTGACATGACAACCTCCCTATTATCTAACACAGCGCTGGCAGCCATGAACTCTGAGTAATCTGAGTAAACTCCTCTCCTTTCTCATTCTTAACATCTTGCCTTTTTTGTGAATGGCCTTTCCTATCTCTCTGCTACATTTTTTCATATCTCTCACAAGAACCAAATCCAAATCTAAATCCAAATTAGCAGTTGAATTAATTAACAAGAATAAATAAGCCAAGCAGAAGTCTCCACATTTATTTTTCATTATTGATTATTATGTTTATATGGAATCCTTCTCATATTTTTGTGGTTTTTCTTATGCATCGCTCATCCATCCACTGAATTCCACCCTTACTACAGAACATCAGTAAAGATTATACTTTGGAAGCTTTTGCATAAAGATGTAACCATTTCCTGGGGAAGTTGATTGGGGATGGGACAGTAGAGTTTGTGTGGGTTTTTTTGTTTGTTTTTTTAAGGGTTTTAGAGGAAAACATTCTATTTGAGAAGGCTCTGTTCATGCAGCAATTGCATATCTTAGCCTAGACAATTGCTTCACATCAGGACTTTTGAGAACAGCTTGGTGTTAACATTTTAAATGAAATACAGTGACACCTACTTTTTGTGATCTCATATATTGTGAAACTCATTTATAATAAATTAGAACATATGTTGAATCACTACAATGCCTTTTGGTATGCAGATTCCATTTACAGTAAACCTATGCTGAAGTCAATAGGATTCCCAATCACTTCAGTAGGCTTTTGATTAGGCACAATAGGACAGTTGTTCTGGGAGAAACAATGATTTAATAATAAATGTTCTTTATTGTAACAGAATTCCTACTCTGAATTAAAGCCCAGCTTAATGAACCCTAGCCAATTCAGTCATTGCATATGAAACCCCTAGTAATATTTTACATTATTACATGAAAGTTTAAATATATATATGCATTGCATCCTCTTGTACTGTAGACATATTCTGTTGTTTCCAGGGATCTGTATGTACGAATTCTAGGTAGGGAGCAAGATCTGTGGTTCAGAGTAGGGGTTTGAGTCAAATCAAAATGCCTGAGTTCTATTCTCAGCTCTACCACTGATTTGCTTTGCGACCTGTACTTCGGTATGCCTATCTATAAAATGGGGATAATAATAATTTCCCTCCTCATGTAAGTGTTTTGCAAAATTATATTTTCAAGTCAGTTAATTAAATAATCTTTAAAAATCACCACCAAGTTGAAGTGTTTGCAACTTAAATGCAACTGTAAAATATCACTTTTGATAAGTGCACTCAAATATTCTGCATATCAAAAAGGACTGTTAATATTCATACAATTTAACAATTGATTGATGGATGAATGACATTTTCTGAGATAGAGCAGGACTGAAAATTATGCAACATCTCACCAGGGCATGGTGAAAAGTTAGGGAAGTTCTCAGTAGCAGCAAAGCTATATTACATGTATGTGTGAATAATTTGCATGGCAGCTGGTATCAGCAGTAGAATTTGTTTTAGCCTCAGATGCTGCATCTCTGATCTATCAAGTGGCTGTTTTCATGGCAATATTCTCATCCTCTAAGGAATTTACACCACGAACAGAATGCTCTGCGAGAGTTAGAAAGTAATAAGGAAGGAAATTAATTGTCCATATTAGTCAAAATGTACTAACACAAATCTACCAGGGTTTGTCATTGTCTAATCTAGGCAATATTACTGTTGAATCAAGAGGGGGAAAGTTTAAAACCTTATTCTGTTTCCTTGGTAAATAAACCTGTAAATTCATATTCATGTTGTCTCCTCCCCAGATTGTAGGCAATGTGCAGTATTCTTGCCCTTGCGTGCCCATGCTCCATTCCCCACACATCAGTGCAGAATTATACTGGTGTTCAAACTTTTAGATATTCAGTAAAAACAGGACAAATAGAGCTCAATTTCCCAATTAAGTAAATCAAAGATTATTTAGACTCTTCCTTGCCTAACATCCTATTTATGTAAATATGGATGTGACATCACATATCGCAACTGGATCCAGGAAATGGAAGGGTACAGTTTGTTTTAATAATTGGTTTGGTTTTATTTACTCATATTTTGCACTTTCATAAAGATTTCTATGTGAAGAGCTCACAGTGCTTTACCCACAGTAATGGATTAAACCTTGCAAACTGAAAAGATCACAAGCATTATTATCTCCAATTTTCAGACAGAAGCACCAAGACAGAAGTAAGTGACTTTCCAAGATCCCATACAAAGACTGCGACAGAGCCACTAAAGACAGAGCAAAGCAAGTTTCCTACTTTCCTCCCCTCTCCTTTAGTCATGAGACTTTCATTTCCGCCCTCTTGTACATCCTTATCTGACAAAAACAAATAGAATTTATTTAATCCCAGGGCTTCAACTTTTTCTTTTGTCTCAATTAGTGTCAGCTAGTGAGTATTTCCTTGGGATGCTGAAATGCAGATGACACTGAAAATGATGCAGATGCAAGATAAACATTGTTGTGGATATAGACCACAAAAAAGAGGCAAGCGTATTCTTGAGTTAATGTTAAGAGAAATGAATATGCAAAACAACAGCAGATTCAGGTTGTCTGTAGTAATGTACATTATTTTGTATTTCCCCTTTATAATCCCAGCCGGGCTACCCTTTTGTTCCTAGAACTTTTCACCTGCCAAAACCACAGAGAAACCTTCAACTTTTTAAAAATACCAAATTCAAATTGAGCAAGTCAGTGACTATCTGTCAGGTGCAGTGTGTCTATGCATCCCCGGGCTTCTGGGTCATCTTATTTTCAGTATCTGTAGTTAGTTTTGGGACAGTTGGATGCAGGAGGTTTTTATGGCATCTCTATTATCTGTGATAGTTTTGTTGAGTGTATGCAGAATCCACCACTTACTGCACAACTGATGTCCTTTTATTTGTGATTGGTAAATATTATAGCTAATGATCAGGATAATGAACATGCATTATTCTCGGACTAACCTGTTGGTCAACAAATTATTTTGGACTTTCAACCAATCCCTTTACCCACTTTCTGTTCTTTCCCTAATCCGTTTTTTCCATTCACAACATACCACCTTGCTTCATTTTGGCTCCATCTTCAGCTCTGTTCCCTAACAGTGACAGCATTCACACTTTGTCTCTCTGACTCTCAGGTGTACAAACTCTGCTTCTTTTCTTTTGTGGCAGCAGTTGCCACAAGGAAGCTGTACTCTACACAAACGTTTAGATCATTGCAAGCAGGGTTATGAATCTAGTCAACTGCAGACTAAATCTTCATGTGTACCCTTCAGATGCTCACTAATGCACTTTGATTTAGTACTGTTTCAAAGAGATCTAATCAAGTGTTAATTCACATCAGATGCGTACACAGGACCTCTATGGCTATGTCTACACTGCAGCTTATGTCGGCATAATTTATGTGAATAAACCATGCCCCTGAGCGACATAAGTTACGTCCACATAAGCTCTCGAGTGCACAGTGCTATGTTGGTAGGAAAGCTTCTCCTGCCCACGTATCTACTGCTGTTCGCAGAGGTGGTTTTATTATGGCAGTGGGAGAGGTCTCTCCCAGCGGCATAGAGTATCTTCACCACAGACGGTGCAGTGGCACTGCTGCAGCGCTGTCTGTGTAGACGTGCCCTGAAATCACCTCAGGCGAATATGGTCTAGATTCATACCCACGCTTGCCCTGGTCTGTTTGTTCATACAGACAAACCCTTAGAATATGAAACTATTGATCTACTATGCAAAACTGTGGCTAAATGCTGACTGTTAGTATTATGTTACGTGTGCACATAACAGGTGACTGGCCTTGCTCCAATTAGCTTACAGTCCAAAGAGACAAAAGCCATGTGAAAACAATATTGTCCCCATTTTAGAGAGGAGGAACTGAGGCATGAAGAGACTAAATGACTTTTCCACGGTCACTCAGGAAATCTGTGGTAGAACTAGGAACTCAACCTAGGGCTCCTGAGCCTATGTCCAATGTCTTAGCCACATGACCCTCTTTCCTGGCAACCAATGTAGGCAGATGTTGCATTTGTTTTTGTTGTTGTAAAATCATGGAACCATATCTGTATTCATCTACTTATAGTGCAACCTAAACCACAATCCACAATTGATATAAAACAACAACTCTGTGTTCAAGCACACCAAATCACTTTTATGTCTAGAACTAACTGCCACAAAGCTCACAAACTTATTTTAACTTTCCATAATGTGAACTGAATCTTCTTGATACTCATCTGCTCTAAGCCATTTGCTAAAGGATCATGTCTAAATGGAAAATTTTCAACTAGATTAAATATAAAAAGTTTAAAAGTGAACTAAGATATTTATTTAAATCTGCAAACAGAAATTTGTATGCAATTTACAGTATTTAAGAGTTATTCAGAAAATAGACCTTTTAAAAATCAACTGTCATAACCGGATAAAATATAACACAAAAAGTTCTTGTATGAATTGACAACCAGGATGATGGCACATATATTCACCAATATAAATACAAATAAAAATAAATGAAATTATACATTAAGCTGGCTTAGTTTAAAAAAAAATCTCCTGAAGGAAATCTCACCCAGGCTCAACAATATTAGAAAAATATCTCACTGCTAAAAGTAGGTAATAGCTCATGTAAATCTCCTAATACTGCTAGGTGACAGTTTAAAATGTAGTGTATCCAGGTTGTCACTTTTTTTTTTGTGACAGGATAGAAAAAGTTCATCAAGATGCCTGCAGCTGGAGTGTTAACCACTTCATCATCTAACATAACATTATCAACAGTGGACGAAATAGTTTCAGTGAATATATGAAAAATCTGATAAAAACCATATGACTTGCCATACCAAATAAGATAATTTGGTCTCTTTAGCCCCTGTCCTGCCTCTAGTAATGGCCAATACTAGAAGTTTTAATAGAAGCAAATAATGATCAGAATGCCATTTTTATGCTAATATAGCTTAAAAAAAAAGCATGTAACTATGTTGTATATTCAGTTTGATTTTTCAGAAGAGATCTAGCAAATCTAAATGGTGAGTTTTCCAATCCTGCTGCTGCTGTCTGAATTTCCATTATCCTCTAGCATGTTAAAGCTGTGGAAATATGCAATATAAATGTCTTTCCTCCAAGAGTTTGCTGAGTTCCTGGAAAGCAATGTCCATTCTGTGTTCATGTTCTCTCCTTAGTAGAAGTGTTTGTAAATATAGAATGTGTAAAAACAGTTGATTCGGACATAGATTCAATAAAGTTCCATGTCCGGGCCCGTCTCAGTACAAAGACATAGGTCAGAAGCTGTTTTTCTCTTGCTTCAGCAAAGATGATAGCTAAGATAGGCAGCTTCTAGAGATGGCTTCAGTCTTTCAGAGCTTTGATAGAAGACTAAGAGAGTTAGGCTCCTATGTATTGAGACTGGATCCGGGCAACTGGGAATGTGTGCCAGTTCAACAGTGTTGCATTTTTTCAGTTCTAAGGGTCTAATTCTTGTCATCCTACTGTAAGATGCACATACATTGGTCTGGGGAGGCAGGGGTGGTAATCAAATGAAGATTCCATGAGTCATCTGTGGTACGCAAGGCCGGTTAGCTCAGGAGCCTGGGACATCATGTGTTGCAGGGGCTTTAAGAAAGAGGAGCATGTACCGCTCCATTGCACAGCTTCATCTCTCCTGCCAATGATGGAATGAATGGACTTGACTGTGCCCCAAGACCTGATCACCATGACTTTTTGGAGATGTGGAGCAATATTTTGGACTCCTGATATTGGTCGTTGCCTATTGACTGCATTGTCTCTATTCTGCCATAGTGCCATGAAAACCCTGGGGTCCAAAATGTGGTAACGTATTACCCATATAGACACTTGCAAATAAATTATTGCTCTTAAAATACATATGATAAATTGGTCCATGGGCAAATTCCTATGAGGAATTTGTTAATATTTTGAAACTAGGAAGTTACCTGATTGTACGCAAAGTTACAGTCAAATATAAACATTAAACAGTGCACAGCCGGGCCAAGTCAAGGTGAAGGATAGCTTTGACTAATTGGACTCAAGGTTGAAAATATTTAGGATGTTAGAGTCCATCAGGACAATAATACTGTATTATAAGGCTTTATCATTTCCTTTTTAGTAGGAAACTCCACTTGTAATAGAAGCTTTCTAGAGAATAGTCACCATTTACCAAGTCTAAGTCCAAAAGTGTCAAGATTTTCCTAATCAGTTTACAAGATGACACATACCAGTGCTTTTATCACCTGTGAAAACAGCTAGTGATGCCAGTCCATAAGAGACATTGTAATGTGCAATAAAAGACTGTGAAAAATCATTGATCCTTAGATGACTTTCAAAGTTCAATGTAAAACTCCAGATTTATTTTAAAGAAATAAAAGTTATCAAAGATCAGCCTTTCCCTTTGGTCCAGTTTGTTTCTGATACTGAATATAAAGTCTTTATTTTTAAGAACAATTAATTTTATATTGAATTTAATATCTGCAACAGACTAAGGAAGAATATAACACTTCCCTTCATCAATATATTTCTTGCCTTTTACCCACTTTAATTTTTTTTTATCATGTCTACCTATAAATTGTTCTACTAGTTTATTCAGTTGGTAAAGCTACTATTTTTCTTTAAATCTTAACTATAGCCATTGACAAAGTCATTTCTGTGAATTTCCCCAGCACTCCACAGGACTACAAAAAATTGACAAAATCCCCTTTCCCTACTCATGCTTCATTTCCCAGGTTTTGGTAATGATCCTTTTCTACTGTGCAACACCTCACAATTTTTCTGTGGCTTCAACTTACATTGTCATTTAAACTAAGATAAAACTATTCTATTGTGACTCAATTAAATTATGAAAGCACGTAATTAGGAGCTCTGGAATCCTGCCGGCATTGTAAAAGAATGTGACATAGTTTTTGTATCGCATAAAGAGTTCCAAAGGTCTTTTTTTTACACACACACACACACACGTATATCTTTGGGTCTAACCTGTTACTTCCTGAGCACCCAAACAAAAAGGCAGTGGGAATCTTAGGTGCACAAAAAATACAAGATTGGACCTTATAGCAAGGTGGTTTGGTTGGGTGATATAGAAGCTAATAATTAGCCAATGCTGTTTCATATTTTGACTTCCCATTGTGACAAAAGCCACTGAAACACAATATATTCAAAGGAAAAAATGATTTTAACATAGAGTTAAGGTTGCTTGGTCATATGTCATCCCTTTGTTGAACATTGAGTTGAGCAGAACTCACCCTGTGAGAACCAGGAAATGCAAAGTTCAGGTTGCCCATGCAAACTGAATTCTGCGCTCTCTCAGCAATGCCCCACTACACCACCTTAACACACATACCTTTACTCTGCCAATTCCACAGTTGCTAAAATGTATAAGCTTTTCACCTCCTTTTACAACTCTCATTGTCACCCACAGGTTTCCAGTTAACACTGTTAATGAACAAAAATTTTAAGGAGGAAAAAAAAAGGTTGCCAACACCACCACCTCTCTATGGTTTTTGAACAATGCTTCAGGATGCACATACTCTCACTGGCCTTTGGCATTATCAGATTGGGGTGGTTCCAGATCCTCGTGTACACTAACACGCTTAGCGAACTCCCCAGAAAGGATACCACATGTGTATAATTTAAGAAATACTTCACAGCCTGTTACAACTTCCTAACATTTACTCAAAGAATACCATCTCATTTTCACTTAACCATCATTAAAGCATTAGAATCCTCTCATATTCCTTCTCACTGCTGATAATAGCCTTTGTAATAAAAGTCCTATGCCCTGTTATGACTATAACATACACAATTCTGCATAGAAATGATACATTCTACATTCCCAAGGTACACATGCACCTCTTCCCCTTCCTCAAACACATGAGAGGGTGGAAAACATTGATCTCTTGATATCGCAGTCACAGCTCTGTCACACACCTCAAAGGAATCCACAGATCTCGCAGGGCTGGCCTTACCATGAGGTGAACTAAGGCGGCCACCTCAGGTACCAGACTTTGGGCGGGCGCCACTAGTAGGACCCAGAGTGTAGAAAATTGTGTCTGCTGCCGGTGCATATGTATTCTCTCTGCTCTAGATGCTCAGAGATGGTGGAGTGCTCTGCTGGAGGAAGGAGGGCACAAGAGACATAACAGGCAGGCAGGAGGAAAGGTGAGAGGGAATAACAGAAAGCAGCAGGAGCTGCAGGGAGAGAGAGGAGGAGGAGCCTCTTCTGTACCTCTCTAGCACCCCCAGGAGCCTGGACTGATTAACACCAGCTTCTCAGGGAGCTTCCTGTTTCCTGCTGCTTCCCTGAACCCACTTGAGGAGAACAGGCAGTCGACTGAAGTAGTAGGAGCCAGTTAGGCCCTTAAGATGCTGATATCTTCTCTCACTCAGGCCCTGCTCATAACCTGCTTATTTGTCCCCTTCAATTGAGTGTTGAGAGCCAATATAGTTGGCTCAGAACAGCAGCCATGAGTGAAAGAAGAAAACGCCCCTCTGGGGCAGCATTCAGAAAAAGAAAGAAAGCAAAGGAAGCTTTTCTATCTAAGCAGGGAGGAGCTCTTCTGAGGCCTTGTCTACACTACGAAATTAGGTCGAATTTATAGAAGTTGGTTTTGTAGAAAGTGTTTTTATACAGTTGATTGTGTGTGTCCCCACACAAATGCTCTAAGTGCATGTAGTGGGTGGAGTGTGTCCACAGTATTGAGGCAGTTGTCGACTTCCAGAGCTTTGCACTGTGGGTAGCTATCCCACAGTTCCCACAGTCTCTGCCACCCATTTGAATTCTGGGTAGAAATCCCAATGCCTGCTGGGGCTAAAACATTGTTGCGGGTGGTTCTGGGTACATATCGTCAAGCTCCCCTTCCCTCCCTCCCTCCGTGAAAGCAAGGGCAGACAATCATTTTACTTTTTACTTGAGTTACCTGTGCAGACACCATACCACGGCAAGCATGGAGCCCGCTCAGCTAACCATCACCGTATGTCTCCCGGGTGCTGGCAGACGTGGTACGGCATTGCTACACAGCAGCAGTTTATTGCCTTTTGGCAGCAGACAGTGCAGTATCACTGATAGCTGTCGTTGACGTAATCCAGGGTGCTCTTTTAACCGACCTCGATGAGGTCGGGGCGCCTGGGCAAACATGGGAGTAACTCAGCCAGGTCATTTCCCTTTTAAGTTTTGTCTCATGGCGATTCAGTCCTACTGGCAGTGCACTGTCTTTTAATCAGCAGCCAGGAGAAGACGATGGCCAGCAGTCATACTGCACCGTCTTCTGCTGAGCACCCAGGAGATGACGATGGTTAGCGGTCATACTGCACAGTCTGCTGCCAGCAAGATGTATTAAGACATATGAAGTGGATCAAAACAAGAAATACACCAGATTTGTTTTGTATTCATTTTCTCCTCCCTCCCTCCGTGAAATCAACGGCCTGCTAAACCCAGTTTTGAGTTCTATCCTTGAGGGGGCCATTCTGTTTCTCGCAAAGCCACCCCCTTTGCTGATATTAATTCCCTGTAAGCCAACCCTGTAAGTCATATTGTCAGTCGCCCCTCCCTCCGTCAGAGCAACGGCAAACAATCGTTTCGTGCCCTTTTCCCTGGATTGCCCGAGCAGGAGCAGACGCCATAGCACAGCAAGTATGGAGCCTGTTCAGCTCACTGCAGCAGTTATGACCATTGTAAACACCTCACGCATTATCGTGCAGTGTTTGCAGAACCAGCACCTGAAAAACCAGGTGAGGAGGCGACTGCAGCGCAGTGATGAGGACATGAACACACTTTTCTCTAAAACCGCGTTCCCCCGCAATTTGGAGATCATGGTGTTAATGGGGCAGGCTCATGCCGTAGAACACTGATTTGGGGCCCAGGAAAGAAACACAGAGTGGTGAGACCGCCTAGTGTTGCAGGTCTGGGATGATTGCCAGTGGCTCCGAAACTTTCGCATGCATAAGGGCACTTTCATGGTACTTTGTGACTTGCTTTCCCCTGCCCTGAAGTGCAAGAACACCAAGATGAGAGCAGCCCTCACAGTTCACAAGCGAGTGGCAATAGCCCTGTGGAAGCTTGCAACACCAGACAGCTACCAGTCAGTCGGTAATCAATTTGGAGTGGGCAAATCTACTGTGGGGGTTGCTGTGATGCAAGTAGCCAATGCAATCATTGAACTGCTGCTATCAAAGGTAGTGACTCTGGGAAATGTGCAGGTCATACTAGATGGCTTCGCTGCAATGGGATTCCCTAACTGTGGTGGGGCTATAGACGGAACGCTTATCCCTATCTTGGGACCAGACCACCAGGACAGTCAGTACGTAAACCGCAAGGGGTACTTTTCAAGGGTGCTGCAAGCACTGGTGGATCACAAGGGACGTTTCACCAACATCAACGTGGGATGGCTGGGAAAGGTTCATGATGCTCGCGTCTTCAGGAACTCTGGTCTATTGAAATGGCTGTAGCAAGGGGTTTACTTCCCAGACCAGAAAATAACTGTTGGGGATGTTGAAATGCCTACAGTTATCTTTGGGGACCCAGCCTACCCCTCAATGAAGCCATACACAGGCACCCTGGACAGTAGTCAGGAGCTGTTCAACTATAGGCTGAGCAAGTGCAGAATGGTGGTAGAATGTGCATTTGGACATTTAAAGGGTCGCTGGCACAGTTTACTGACGCGCTCAGACTTCAGCAAAAACAATATTCCCATTGTTATTGCTGCTTGCTGTGTGCTCCACAATCTCTGTGAGAGTAAGGGGGAGATGTTTATGGCAGGGTGGGAGATTGATGCAAATTGCCTGGGCACTGAATACGTGCAGCCAGACAGCAGGGCGGTTAGAAGAGCACAGCAGGAAGCGGTGCACATCAGAGGAGCTTTGAAAACCAGTTTCATGACTGGCTGGAGTACTGTGTGACACTTCTGTTTGTTTCTCCTTGATGAAAACCCGCCCCCTTGGTTGCCTCTAAATTCCCTGTAAGCCACCCGCCCTCCCCCCTTCGATCACAGCTTGATTGCAAAGGAAATAAAGTCACTATCATTTAAAAAACATGTATTCTTTTTTAATTTATTATAAAAATAGGGAGATAACTCACAAGGTAGCCCGGGTGGGGTGTGGGAGGCGGGTAGGAGGGAAGGAAAAGGCCATTTTAAAACTTGTTGAATGCCAGCCTTCCGTTGCTTGGGCTGTTCACTGGGGTGGAGTGGTTGGGTGCCCAGAGCCTCCCACCCTGAGTTCTTGGGCGTCTGGGTGAGGAGGCTATGGAACTTGGAAAGGAGGGAGAGTGGTTAAGCAGGGACTGCAGCGGCAGTCTGTGATCCTGCTGCCGTTCATGAACCTCCACCAGACGCCGGAGCATGTCCGTTTGATCCCTCAGTAGCCCCAGCATTTGCTCATGCCTCCTCTGATCTTCCTGCCACCACCTCTCCTCACGTTCATCGGCCACCGTCCTGTACTCTGCTATTGTGTCCCTCCACACAGCTCTGTCAGTGCCGGACAACTGCATGAGCTCAGAGAACATGTCATCGCGCATGCGTTTTTTTCGCCGCCTTATCTGAGATAGCCTTTGGGATGGAGGAGGGATGCTTGAAACATTTGCAGCTGCTGGAGGAAAAAAAAAGGGAATGAAGTATTTAAAAAGATACATTTTACAGAACAATGGCTATACTCTTTCACGGTGAACAATGCTATTCACATTACATAGCACATGTGATTTTGGTACAAGGTTGCATTTTGCATCTTATATTGAGTGCTTGCGGCTTTGGTGTTAGAGATCACACATGCAGGGCTGGGCAACAGAATTCGGCTTGCAGGTGGCCATGGTAAGCCACAGTCTTTCGGCTTCTGCAACCTTCATAACAGCAGCCCCCTCCTTTCCCATACCAAGCAAAGCCCGTTGAGTTGGCCATTTAGTGCTGCAGTTTTCCTGTTAACGTGCAGCAGCAGAAACCAAACTAACAAACCAACCACTCCCCCCATCCAATTCTCTGGGATGATTGCTTTTCCCCTCCCCCCACTGCCTGGCTGGTAGAAACGACGTGTCTGGGGCTCTGTCCCGGAGCGTCCATTTGATTCTTTGGTTTTCTGGTACGCTTGTCTGAGCTTCTTAAGTTTCACGCGGTACTGTGTTGCGTCCCTGATGTAGCATCTGTCCCTCTGAGATTTTTTGAAATGTTTTGGTATTTCGTCTTTTGGAATGTAGTTCCCATACAGCGATCAGATCCAGTACCTCCCGTTCGGTCCATGCTGGAGCTCTTTTTCAATTCTGGGACTTCATGGTCACCTGTGCTGATGAACTCACCTGGCCAAACAGGAAATGAGATTCAAAAGTTCCTGCGGCTTTTCCTGTACACCTGGCCAATGCATCAGAGTTCAGAGTGCTGTCCAGAGTGGTCATAATGGTGCACTGTAGGTTAGCTCCTGGAGGCCAATACCTTCGAATTGCATCCACACTAACCCTAATTCGAAACGGTGATGTCGATTTCAGCGCTAATCCCCTCATTGGGGAGGAGTACAGAAATCAGTTTTAAGAGCCCTTTATGTCGAAAAAATGGCTTCATTGTGTGGACGGGTGCAGGGTTAATTCGGATTTAACGCTGCTAAATCTGACATAAACTCGTAGTGTAGACTAGGCCTGAGATACATAGACACAGATGTTCACGGTGAGCCTTCCGGCCCCAGTGAAGATGTGAGTGGTGAGGAGATGCCTGATCTTCCAGTTAGTCAGAGTGCAGGTGACCTGGCAGCTACTGCAGCATCCATATCTCCATCTCAAATGGATGTAACCATGCACATTCCTGAAGAAAAGTGTAGATCAGAGAAGAGTGTGGTGGAGGGGCAAGAAACAGCTGCTGCTGAGTTTATTTCCTGAAGTCTCGATGGTCCAGGACTGTGGACCCACTTGAGCAGTAGCCTGAGGGACTTCCTTGTACTGCATGGGCCACAGCAAGTGAAAAACTTCATGTTCCCCAAAGACAATGAAAATAGAAGTTTCCATCCAACACATTACTGGCGTGAAATCCCCAATGGTGACAAAGTGGAGAGGCAATGCCTTATGTACTCAAAACCCCAGAATGCTGCATACTGTTTTTGTTGCAAACTCTTCCAGGCTAATTTCCAGCCACATTGGGTTCTACAGGAACAAAGGACTGGAAAAATCTGGCTAGAAATCTGGCATGCCACGAGAAGGCAGCAAATCACCAGAGAGCATTCTATAGGTAGAAAGAGCTTGAGATGAGACTAAGGTTAAAGGCCACCATACATGATCAGCATCACGAGAAGCTTGCATCAGAATCTCTTCGCTGGCAAAATGTTCTGAAAAGGCTCATTGCCATTGTGAGAATGCTTGCTACCCAACCTAGCACTGCGTGGCACTTCAGATCAGCTGTATGTGCCAAACAATGGAAACATCTTTAAAATTGTGGAGCAGATGGCTGAGTTTGATGCTGTACTCCAGAAGAGTCACCACCCAAGAAATGTACACACACCACTACCTTGGAAAAATGATTCAAAATGAGATCACACAGTTACTGGCAACAGAAGTCAAACAGAAGATTGTGGCAGATCTGAAGTCAGCAAGATATTACTCTGCTATTCTGGACTTCACACCTGACATCAGCAATATGGAACAAATGAGTTGAATGGTGTGTTTTGTAACAACAGCAGAACCTAGTGAAAATGTCCCTGCAATGGTGACTGTCAGAGAGCATTTTCTAGAATTTATTGACATTGATGATACTACAGGAGCTGGTATGACAAATGTGCTTCTTAAAAAGCTGGAAGATATAGGAATTGTGATAGCTGACATGAGAGGTCAGGGCTACGATAATGGTGCCATCATGAGAGGAAAGAACAGAGGAGTGCAGACACGGATCCGAGAGTTAAACCCTTGAGCTTTTTTTGTCCCATGCAGTTCTCATTCATTGAACTTGGTGGTCAGTGATGCAGCATCAGCTTGTAGTGAGGCTGCTGAATTTTTAAATGTAATTCAAAGCATCTATGTATTTTTCTCTGCATCAACTCATCGATGGCAAATTTTGAAGCAATATCCTCTCTGACACTGAAACCACTGACTGCCACTGCCAAGGTTCCTTCCCCACTCTGAACTCTAGGTTACAGATGTAGGGACCTACATGAAAGACTCCCTAAGATTATTCTTACCAACTTAGGTTAAAAGCTGCCACCACCAAAGTGTTACACAAGGAACGGGGAAGTGCCCACTTGGAAACGTCTCCCCCCCAAAGTTTCCCCCCAAGCACTACACCCCCTTTCCTGGGGAAGGCTTGATAAAAATCCTCACTAATTTGCATAGGTAAACACAGACCCAAACCCTTGGATCTTAAGAACAATGAAAAAGCAATCGGGTTCTTAAAAGAAGAATTTTAATTAAAGAAAAAGTTAAAGAATCACCTCTGTAAAATCAGGATGGTAAATACCTTACAGGGTAATCAGATTCAAAACATAGAGAATCCCTCTAGGCAAAACCTTAAGTTACAAAAAGATACAAAAACAGGAATACACATTCCATCCAGCACAACTTATTTTATCAGCCATTTAAACAAAACAGAATCTAACACATATCTAACTAGATTGCTTACCAACTCTTTACAGGAGTTCTGACCTGCATTCCTGCTCTGGTCCCGGAAAAAGCATCACACAGACAGAGAGACCCTTTGTTCCCCACCCCCCTCCAGTTTTGAAAGTATCTTGTCTCCTCATTGGTCATTCTGGTCAGGTGCCAGTGAGGTTATCTTAGCTTCTTAACCCTTTACAGGTGAAAGGGTTTTTCCTCTGGCCAGGAGGGATTTAAAGGTGTTTACCCTTCCCTTTATATTTATGACAGCCACATGATGGGAAAGTCGAGTGGAGGTGATAAAGCCTATCAAACATCAAATTAGGAAGATAGATGATGCCATAGTTGCCATTATGGAGGATAATGCTATGACAAAAAGAATGAGGAGTACTTTGTTCCTGTGCTTTTTCAGGGTGTTCCTTGAACAAATGATGTCATTTCTTTTGGTAGGAAGGTTTCTGTAGGATAAGAATGAGCTCTCAAAACTGGATACTCTCAGAAAAAAACCAACCTTCCACACAAACTTCCTCATGGCTGGACTTTACAAAAACTAGACAAGCCATTTACAACACACACTTTGCTTCTCTACAAGGGGAAAAGGATACTAAACTATCCAAACTACTACATGCCACAAGGGGCCACAACAGTGGTTCCATTAACTCACCCAACAATATTGTCAATCTATCCAGCTATACTCAGCCCGACAGAAGAGTCTGTCCTATCTCGGGCCCCTCCTTCTGCCCCTTCACCCCCATGAACATGATACAGTTCTGCGGTGACCTAGAATCCTACTTTTGATGTCTCCAACTCAAGGAATACAATATTTCCAACACAACTCTGAACAACACACTAACCCACAGAAACCTTCCTACCAACACTACAAAAAGAAGGATTTTGCGTGAACCCCTCTTGAAGGTCAAAGCAACAGACTGGACTTCGACGTAGAGTGCTTCCGCCAATGTGTACGGGCTGAAATTGTGGAAAAGCAGCATCATTTGCCCCATAACCTCAGCCATGCAGAACACAATGCCATCCACAGCCTCAGAAACAACTCTGACATCATGATCAAAAAGGCTGACAAAGGAGATGCTGTTGTCACCACGAATAGGTCGGAATATGAACAAGAAGCTGCTAGGCAGCTCTCTAACACCACATTCTACAGGCCATTACCCTCTGATCCCACTGAGGGTTACAAAAAGAAACTACACCATTTGGTCAAGAAACTCCCTGAAAAAGCACAAGAACAAATCTGCAGAGAGACACCCCTAGAACCCTGACCAGGGGTATTCTATCGGCTACCCAAGAACCATAAACCTGGAAATCCTGGACGCTCCATCGTCTCAGGCATTGGCACTCTGACAGCAGGATTGTCTGGCTATGTAGACTCTCTCCTCAGGCCCTATGCTACCAGTACTCCTAGTTATCTTCGAGACACCACTGACTTCCTAAGGAAACTACAATCCATCGGTGATCTTCCAGAAAACACCATCCTGGCCACTATGGATGTAGAAGCCCTCTACACCAACATTCCACACAAAGATGTACTACAAGCCATCAGGAACAGTATCCCCAATAATGTCATGGCAAACCTGGTGGCTGAACCTTGTGACTTTGTCCTCACCCACAACTATATCACATTTGGGGACAACGTATACCTTCAAGTCAGCAGCACTGCTATGGGTACCCGCATGGCCCCACAGTATGCCAACATTTTTATGGCTGACTTAGAATGCTTCCTCAGCTCTTGTCCCCTAACTCCCCTACTCTACATGTGCTACATTGGTGACATCTTCATCATCTGGACCCATGGAAAAGAAGGCCTTGAGGAATTCCACCATGATTTCAACAATTTCCATCCCACCATCAACCTCAGCTTGGACCAGTCCATACAAGAGATCCACTTCCTGGACACTACAGTGCTAATAAGCGATGGTCACATAAACACCACCCTATAACGGAAACCTACTGACTGCTATACTTACCTACATGCCTCCAGCTTTCATCCAGACAACATCACACAATCCATTGTCTACAGCCAAGCTCTAAGATACAACCACATTTGCTCCAATCCCTCAGACAGAGACAAACAGCTACAAGATCTCTATCAAGCATTCTTAAAACTACAATACCCACCTGCTGAAGTGAAGAAACAGATTGACAGAGCCAGAAGAATACCCAGAAGTCACCTACTCCAGGAGACAGGCCCAACAAAGAAAGTAACAGAACGCCACTAGCTGTCACCTTCAGCCCCCAATTAAAACCTCTCCAGCGCATCATCAGGGACCTACAACCTATCCTGAAGGACGATCCCTCACTCTCACAGATCTTGGGAGACAGGCCCTCACTTACAGACAGCCCCCCAATCTGAAGCAAATACTCACCAGCAACCACACACCACACAACAGAACCACTAACCCAGGAACCTATCATTGCAACAAAGCCCTTTGCCAACTGTGTCCACATATCTATTCAAGGGACACTATCATAGGGCCAAATCACATCAGCCACAGCACCAGAAGCTCGTTTACCTGAACATCTACCAATGTAATCTATGCCATTATGTTCCAGTAATGCCCCTCTGCCATGTACATTGGTCAAACCGGACAGTCTCTACGCAAAAGAATCAATGGACACAAATCAGACGTCAAGAATTATAACATTCAAAAACCAGTCGGAGAACACTTCAACCTCTCTGGTCACTTAAGTAACAGACTTAAAGGTGGCAATTTTGCAACCGAAAAGCTTCAAAAACAGGCTCCAACGAGAAACTGCAGAACTGGCATTAATTTGCAAACTGGACACAATTAAATTAGGCTTGAATAAAGACTGGGAGTGGATGGGTCATTACACAAACTAAAAACTATTTCCCCATGCTATTTTTTTCCCTACAGTTACTCACACCTTCTTGGCAACTGTTTGAAATGGGCCATCCTGATTATCACTGCAGAAGTTTTTTTCTCCTGCTGATAATAGCCCACCTTAATTGATCAGTCTCATTAGCGTTGGTATGGCAACACCCATTTTTTCTTTGTATATATATATATATACCTTCCTACTGTATTTTCCACTGCATGCATCTGATGAAGTGAGCTTTAGACCACGAAAGCTTATGCCCAAATATATTTGTTAGTCTCTAAGGTGCCACAAGTACTCCTCGTTCTTTTTGCTGATACAGACTAACACGGCTACCACTCTGAATGCTATGACAGGAACTGTTCGTGGGAGAACAGTGGCAGAGGGAAATGGAATCACCAGAAACATACATAACTTCATATTGCTGTGTGGCTTAGTGTTGTGGCATGACATACTGTTTGAAATAAATATTGTAAGCAAGAGACTCCAAGGTGTTGACCTTGATATATCTGGAACAATGGAACAACTGGACAAAGCAAAGTCATACCTACAGTCTTGCCAGTCAGATGAGGGATTTCAAAACTTTCTGAGGAGTGCACAGAAGTTGGCAGAGGAACTTCACACTGAAGCTATTTTTCCACCCATTCAAGAATAAACAAGAGTCACTGAAGAAGACATTTTGCTTACGAGGCACAGGATAATCCCATAAGAGACCCCAAACAACAATTCAAAGTTGAATTCTTTAACCAGGTGCTAGATTGTGCAATACAGTCAGTTGAAGAATGTTTCATGTAGCTCAAGGAACACAGCAGTATATTTGGGGTGTTGTATGATATTCCAAAACTCCTCACTATACCTGAAGAAGACCTACACCAGCAAAGCAGGGCACTAGAGACAGTGTTGACACATGATGACAAGCGCAATATTGATGTGAGTGATTTAGGTGAAGAACTGAAAGCCCTTTCAAGATACATTTCAGCAGGATCAACTCCAAAAGCTGTTCTGGAATATATGTGCACAGATAAGGTGACCACCCTCTTTCCAAATGCTTTTCTTGCTCTGTGCATGCTTCTAACACTTCCTGTAACAGTTGCCAGTGGTGAACGCAGCTTCTCCAAGCTGAACTTAATAAAAACACATCTACGCTCCACAATGACACAGGAGAGGCTGGTCAGCCTTGCAACAATCTCAGTAGAGCATGAGCTGGCCCAGAATGTGGATGTTCAGCAGGGAGCAGTTCAAATCTTTGCAACCAAGAAGGCACGGAAAGCACCACTTTGATTATTCAAACAGATAAAAATGCCAGTGTTTACTACGCAGATAAGAAAAGTTACATGTGCGGTTCAGGCGTTTGAAAGTTAAGTGTTACTTAAAATTTTTGAACAAAGCATTTTAAGTTGTTAGTTCTCCTTTATTGGGGTAGGTAGCAGAGCCATACTATGAGAGGAGTAGAACAGGAAGAAGGCAGAATTGAGACTTTTCAAAGTTTGGCCCAAGTGAGGGGGCATGGGGCGTCATTTGAGCTCCCCGCCTCAGGTGCCAAAATGTTGTGGGCCGACTCCGAGATCTCACAAACACACCTCTACCAAGCAGCACTAATTGCCTCCACCATTCAGTACACCTGACGCTGACCACAGTGCATGAGGAAAATAAATTCTTAGACTCCTCTCATATCCCAGCTTGTTACTGACAATGCCCTCTGTAATAAAACTCCTGCCCTGCTAATTATATAATGTACACAATTCTGTATTGAAATTATGCATACTAGAACCAGAAGGTACATGTGGAGCTTTTCCCATTGCTCATATATATCAGAGGGTGCAAGCACAGATCCCCTTATCACATAATCACAGCCAGGAAAACAGAAGGAATGTAGCATAGGCAACCTTTTTTATTTGTTTTCTTTTTTGTCCTTTTAGTTTGAATGTTGTTCAACTCACTGTTCTGCAAGAGAACAACATACTATCGAACAATCTTAACCCTAGGTTAAATTTGGTTTTTCCCATTGAATTTCCTAGGTTTTTTTGGTTTTATCTTAAAACAGGAAAAAGTTTTGTTGTTGTCATTAGGGGTCAGTAGTCATTTAGGCAGTTGTACATATGTCCCACAATTAGCATTCTGAGCCAACCTCCCCCCAGACGCACAAAAGCTGTGTCCCACCAGCCTTGCTTTGGAGCATCTCCAAGCCATGCCACTTACCATTCAAAGCATCCCCCCCTCCAACTTGCCACCTCCCCACAATGGTACCTAGACCTCCCCACAACAACTAGGGAACATGTCTCCCTGAAGTTTTCACTCCCTGGTATACAAACATTTATATTGCCTTTATTTCCCTCCTTCTATAACCAGACACATATCCAGAGCCCAGAGTGAAAAACAACTATGTTACAGTAGAGGGTGCGCTGGCAGAGCTGGGGGTGCAGGAAGGTTGGAGTGTGGGTTGGGTGTACTGGCAGAGATGTGGGGTCCTATGCCTCCCACACTTGACTCCCCAACTTCTCTTGCCACCCATCCCCATTAATCTCCAAACCCCTCTTTCCCTGTTCTCCCACTCCTAATACGTACCTTTGTCTCACATGTCTACTTTTTCCCCCAGAGGATTTGATTACATTTCTTCCTCTCCCCCGCAAAAAAAAATTGCCACTCATGACTGCAGTTACTTAGTCCAAAATTGTAGCAGCCTCCAGTTACTTAGTCCAAACCTCCTTTTTTCTTGGGTGGGCAGAGAATTTGTGATCAACTCATCCTTAGATATGTTAATTGAAGGAAGAATTCACAGCAAAGAGGTCTGTGGTTCAGCCAGTCATTAGTACCTTTCAGTTTAATAGTACAAGACAGCAGAAGGAAACCAGGTTTTGGGAGTTTTTTGAGGGGGCCTGTAATTTGGGAACCCATCAGCAAAATGACCGCAAATTTGAATCACTAATGTGCACCAATTTCAAAGCAATCCAATTAACTGTTCAGATTTGAGAGCACTTACAAAAGTTAAATTTTATAGCATATTAAATGGTGGTCATGGAAACCCTCTAGCTGATTTTTCCATATTGGTGCACACACAGTGTAAAAAAGTACATTTTCTTAAATATATTCTTATTTTGGGTCCCCCAAAGATTTAGTGAGTACCATGCACTACCTGGGGTAAAATTCAACAGATTGATCAGGGCAAATAAACCCACCCCCTGGAAACTATTTTATCCCTTTTAAGAAAATATTGTCATCCTCAATTCTAATAGAATAGAAGTTTAACAACAAAAGCAAAGCAGCCTAAAGGATAACAGGGCAGTGTGCATGCTGATATACAACACATAGCATTTACTCTACCTAAAGCCATGGAAATATTCCTCTGCTTTTTGTAATATAAAATATAAACAAATGGTAATTGTCATGTCAACACGTTTCTCTTTGTTTGTTGATCCAAGACAATTTGAAATTTAACTAAATGAAACAGCATAATTTCCCAGCCCTTTGAAAATTACTTTAAAAAAACATCCAACCAGATAGGGCATATTTTATAAATACACATAACGCATAATACACAGGCAGTCAAATCTGTTCTAAACAATGGTAGCTCAATATTATCCAACAGGATTATTTTCCCCTCGATACTATAGACCAATTATTTTGCACCTTGTGTCTCTTATTTTTAGTGTGAGTGTTATATATACAAAACACACGCACATACATGATTGCCCAAAAGCAACAGTTTCTTTAAAGCTACTGGTTGGTAGAATAAGAATAAACTTGATGGCATTACATATTATCCTTGTATATTAAATGTGTTGTTTCTTTTGCTTTGTTTCAGGAGCATGGTATTCCGACTGACATGGGTTATGCAGTGGCTCCGCACCACTCCGGGGTCTACCCTGTACATGTTCAGCTTTATGAGGCCTGGAAGAAGGTCTGGGGTATCAAAGTCACAAGCACAGAAGAGTATCCACATTTAAAACCTGCACGGTACAGACGGGGCTTCATCCACAATGGCATCATGGTACATGGCATTTCCATTACTTCATTGCAATACTTCTTTAAGAATGACTAAAACATCTATTTCACAAATGCACCAAGCTTTACAATGGGCACTGAAATCCTTGAAGATAGTGGATTTGTAAGGATACTAAAACAGTTTTACCAGTGTGCAGCCAGTTTCCAAAAGAAAGAAGAGCAAAGAGGGTGTTTTGGGGAGGGTGTTGGTTTTTTTTGGGTGGGGGGGGTTGGTCACTTTCCAATGTGATTATCAGAAATAAAATGTACCAGTAAATAACCAATCCTGGACTATAATTGCATACCTTTGCAATTCATTAAAATGCCCTAGTCCCATATCCAAGGGTCTGACTCACTACAATGCATAAAGGGTCTGGGACCCGCCAAAAGGGAAGAGAAACAAAGGTACAATATGATTCTCCAGTCCACAGGATACTTTGGTTGGGCCAGATTTTGTGTTTAGATATACCTATGCAATTCCCAGAGCACAGGGTCTGAAACTATGCCTGTGAAAGTTTCACAGGCTGCGCATTGCGGTGAGGAGAGAGAAAGCTTTCTACATCTTCCTTTCAGTAGCAGATGCATTAAAAGCCAAGATAACATGTAGGACTCACTTGGCCTATCACTTTAATATGCAGCTGCTCCTAGAATGGAACAAAGCAGCTGATGAACAGCCAGATGCAACACTACACCACAGTTTAGAGCAAAAATGTAGAAGAATCATGTTCAATTGAAACGGTAAAGAGAATTTAGGTAGATAGAAGGTAAATTACACAAGTTGGAATTTGCACAGGACACAGAATGGAAATCTTGACGGGTCAAGTTCTGGCATGGTATACATAGGTAAAGTTCCTGTTGACTTTAACAAAAGCCATGGACATGCATTTAAGAGCATGTATCTAATATTTGTCAAACGTATATATTAATAAATATATTAAATATATGCTTAAGTGCTTTGCTGAATAGAAACCGTAAATTATTTTGTTTTTTGTTCATTTGGACAGAATACAAAAGAGAGCACAAATGGTAAACTGGCAAAAAACCTAAGTCAAAATTGAGTAATGTCTGTGTAAGTACTGAACAGTATCACAGTTCTTAGTGCTTTTCTGCAGAGGTCTGATGTGCTTGTGATTAAAGAGTTAATGAAATAGCTCTAAGTAGTGGAAATTTTAGGTTTTTGGTGGGTTTTTTTTTTTCCATCTGCTGGTTTTCAGAATCCTAACAAACAATCTCCTGATTTATGATTGTATGTAGAGCTGACCTCGGGATATACTCATTCAACAGTCCTATCAGCCTCAGTACATATTTCACTAGTGGGGTCTAATTTGATTTTCAGGGCAAAGGAAAGAATAAACTAGTTCTTTTTGGGTCTGTAACCTAGAATACCAATTGTGCGCTATATCTTACCAGCAAGAAGATTAATAGCCTAAGATAGTGAAGATGGCTGAGAAGCGCTATTTGTCTTTTAACAAACTATCCTTGCTAAAAGAATAGAAGCTCTTTTCTTCCTTTTAAAAATCCCTAAGAACAAACCCTGAATTCTTACTATGTGAAACATATGCAATGGCCTGGACAAAGGCTGTGGAACACACATGTACTGCAGCCTTTCAACTGGCAGCTAGAGATCTCAACATCTGCATAATCGTGCTTATTTACAATAAGACAGCTGCTGGAACAAAAGAATCCATCTGTGAGCATTTCAGAATGCAGACTCGGAAGAAATTTTTGGGGTGGAGCTTGCAGAAATAGGGTCATGACACTATCTTTTTTTTTTTTTTTTTTACTTTGTTCTCAGGTACTTCCTCGACAGACCTGTGGCCTTTTCACCCACACAATTTTCTACAAGGAGTATCCTGGGGGCCCTCAAGAATTGGACAAAAGCATCCGAGGAGGTGAACTCTTCCTCACCATCCTCCTGAATCCCGTATGTACCTTGTTTGCTACCCTTTGCTGTGTACCTTTGCTATCAGTATTGGAGGTGAATGGGACAGAATAATCTATATAGTTAATTCAGTTCCGATAAATCAACTACTTTTGCCCAGAGGTGGTGAGCACTTAAAAGGAAATAAGCAAAAACTGTATTGTAAGGAGTAATGTGGATCCCAGGTGATACAAATCAGAGACAAATGTATACATATATTTCCAAACAGTATCTGTTTTCCAACCCCAGTGCTAGGCCTTTGGGAATAAGGGGACACTGAATAGACTAACAGGGGCAAAGGAAAACAATGGTGATGGAGAAAACTGCATGATCCTGGTTCTCCTTCCTGTTCTTCCTCTCCCCCCGTGCTTTCCCCCACACACAAACACACACTCTCACTCCTTTGGATCCTTGAAAGCTGCACATCTTTCATCTTTGCTCCCACTGCATCCCCCTAATAGGGCAAACTGTAGGAACAGGTTCACATGCATAGGATATTCAGATCAAGCTGCTAAAGAACAGACAACCTAATCCTGTGATGCTACCCACAGAAACCCCCACTCCACGCAGCATATAACTTGCTCTTTGTGGGGAGTTAAGCATGAACACATGTAGAAGGGGAAAGAAGAAAGGAAATGAAGAGAAAAAAATGGAAGCGTGAGCATTGTGGGAGGAGGACACAGAATGTGGGTATGGTCATTAATCCATCACAATGGGGCTGCAGGATAATGTTGGGGGGGGAAATAACATTATAATTATAGAAGATTTCAGTTTTCATTTTGTTCAGGGCTTGTCTACACTACTCACCGGATTGGTGGGCAGTGATTGATAGAACAGCAGTCGATTTATCACAACTAGTCTATTATAAACGCGATAAATCGACCGCTAAGCCCTCTCCCGTCAACTCCGGTACTCCACCAGGGTGAGATGCGCAGGCGGAGTCGACGGGAGAGCGTCAGCTGTTGACTTACCGCAGTGAAGTCACCGCGGTAAGTACATCTAAGTACGTTGACTGTAGCTACGCTATTCACATAGCTGAAATTGCGTATCTTAGCTCGACTCCGCGTGGTAGTGTAGACACGTCCTCAGGTAGTAACATTTCATTTTTCTGATACTTTTTTATATGTAGTTTGTAAAAAATACACTTTGATATGGTAGAAAGTGTCACTGTCACTCATTTGGGATGACTTGCATAACTATCTTCTGACTTCACCTCTCTTGACTAATAAAGCCAGCCCAAGCTTTGCTAATAAACCCTCATTAATACACAATACTATCATATACATATGGCTCCACTTACCAAGAATCAAGGATGCAAAATTGTGTGAATTCAGGCATTGGGAGGAATATCCTTTAAATTCCTTTAGGTTTTGGAGGCAGGAACCTCTGCCATGAGTTGAGGTATTTTTCTGTTTAGTTCTTTAGAGCAGGGTTTCTCAAATTTCATTGCACTGCAACCCCCTTTTGACAACAAAAGTTACTACATGACCCCAGGAGGGGGGACTGAAGCCTGAGCTCACTGGAGCCCTTCCCAAAGCCTGGGCCCCATCGCCCCATGCAAGTGGGCCAAAGTCAAAGCCCAAGGGCTTCAGCCTCAGGTGGGGGGCCTGTAACCTGAGCTCTGGCACCCACAGCTGAAGCCCTCAGGCTTTGGCTTTGGCCCTGGGCGGTGTGGCTTGGGCTTCAATCCTGGGTCACAGCAAATCTAACGCCAGCCCTGGTGACTCCATTAAAATGGAGTCGTGACCCACTCTGGGGTCCTGACCCACAGTTAGAAAACCGCTGCTTTAGAGTCAACTTCTGCTCTGAATTACACCCTTTTGAACCCCATCAGCTTCACTGGGGTTGGATAAGAGAAACTTTGAACCTAGTTATTAAATCACCTCCCCTTAATTTCTTTCCTGAGCAAGGACATGCTTTGGGTCCCATCACAATTCATTCCAAAGGATGAATACTGAGTTCCATATATATCAGCCCATTGTTCTCCCATGGTTGTAGCCAGAATCAGTGTCCTCTCAGCAGTGGGAACTCCATCACTTGAATATTAAAGGAGCACTAATGCTTTCCCTTGCCTATGCCCAGAGTTTTCAGAGAATGCAGCAACTTTGTTTCATGGGTTGCAAAAATGGTAGAGCAGCCTTGAAGACTACCAATACTTTTGGGCTAAGGACTGTTGTTTTTTATAATCAGGCCATATATCCACAGCCTAAGGTTGTAAATTGTCACTCTGTCAGATGCAGAGAAACTTCATGGGTTCTGAGAGCTAAATCATCTGTTTGGATAGCCATAAAGTAAGTGATCATCCCCACTTGTACATCTTGTACATCATTATCAGCTTGAACTGACTTTTTATAAAAAGAAAAGGAGTACTTGTGGCACCTTAGAGACTAACCAGTTTATTTGAGCATGAGCTTTCGTGAGCTACAGCTCACTTCATCAGATATTGTATGTTGTATTGTATGTTGTATCTGATGAAGTGAGCTGTAGCTCACGAAAGCTCATGCTCAAATAAACTGGTTAGTCTCTAAGGTGCCACAAGTACTCCTTTTCTTTTTGCGAATACAGACTAACACGGCTGTTACTCTGAAACCTGACTTTTTATAATGATACTACTTTTGTCCAGAAGGTTCTTCAAGAAGCACACTAAAGTAAGCTCCTCTAACTCACTGTTCACTCTGGGCCACATCCAAAACCTGTGGAATTTCATGGGATTTTTTCCATTGACTTCAATGGGCAATGGATCAGGCCCCATCTCACTCTCTGTTCTCATTGGTTCTGTTTTTAAGATGTGAGAACTAAGATGTAGGACAAGTGAAAATTACATACTAGTCATTCTTTTCATCATTATCTTCTCTTTCCCCATCTACTATTCCTTCTTCCACACAGGAAGTGATACCTCTTGTGTGATACCTAATTTTCATAGGTGTGGCACATCAATAGCTCAAATTGCTATGTTTCAGGGTAGTAGCCGTGTTAGTCTGTATCCGCAAAAAGAAAAGGAGTACTTGTGGCACCTTAGAGACTAACAAATTTGTTTGAGTATAAGCTTTTGTGAGCTACAGCTCACTTCATCGGATACATTCAGTGGAAAATACAGTGGAGAGATTTATATACACAGAGAACATGAAACAATGGGTGTTACCATACACACTGTAACGAGAGTGATCAGGTAAGGTGAGCTACTATCAGCAGGAGAGTGGGGGGGGAACCTTTTGTAGTGATAATCAAGGTGGGCCATTTCCAGCAGTTGACAAGAACGTCTGAGGAACAGTAGGGGGGGGATAAACATGGAGAAATAGTTTTACTTTGTGTAATGACCCATCCAATCCCAGTCTTTATTCAAGCCTAAGTTAATTGTATCCAGTTTGCAAATTAATTCCAATTCAGCAGTCTCTCATTACAGTGTGTATGGTAACACCTATTGTTTCATGTTCTCTGTGTATATAAATCTCCCCACTGTATTTTCCACTGAATGCATCCGATGAAGTGAGCTGTAGCTCACAAAAGCCTATGCTCAAATAAATTTGTTAGTCTCTAAGGTGCCACAAGTACTCCTTTTCAAATTGGTATGTTACAGTTAAAGAAACTTCATTTCTTGCCTTTAATATCAGACCACTTTTATTTAGATGTCTAAAATAGATTTAAGACTCTAAAATTATATGCCCATATGTGAAAATTTTACCCTATGGCCCTTGGGAGCAAAGTTGGAGTCTGAGTCAAAGAGAGCAGATTTAGAGAAGTGAGGCACCTTTATTAAGACTTTTTATGTACAATGTGTGTGTGACCTACATGTCAGAATAAAAAGTCCTACTCTTAGTCCTATCTCTCTGAATCCACCATGACTCTCTAACTCAGAAAATCTTGTCTTCCCACATCTCCCTCATCTGTAACTTTGGCTTATCACTGCTTCTGGAACATTGCTAGAACTTGTCCTTCATGAGACCATGCATTCACTGTAATCTTTACCCATGCATCACTCAATTCCTTCCTTAGGAAATCTATGATTTTCCTAAACTGCTGTTTGCTAAACTTCAGACAGTTCAGCACTCTACAGCCAAACTAGTCTCATTCCAGGAAGTGAAAGCTTTATTATTACCCAATTCCTGGGTCATCTTAATTCTATTCCAACATATCTCCAAAACTAATTTTAAAATGCCCTTAATATTTTCAGATTTCCCTGTTAACTAATTTCACCCTACTTCTCAGACCTGCTCTCCTGTCTGTCCATTTTCCCCGCTTCACTCTCAGCCTCTTTTCCTCTCCTTTCACTTTTACATAATGGGTAATCAGTTTAACTTGTTCAGCCTATTGGTTCGTCTCTCCTTTCCACATGCCTGGTCTGTTCCAAACCACGGTTTGTGTGTGTGATTTCTTGTAATTTTGTCTAAATACCTTTCTTTAAAGGCACTCTGATGCCATAGTGAGGGCCACAGTATAGGAGCCTGTAGCAGGGTAAAAACCTTTTACATAACTTAGTCTCTATGAGGCATTATGCTATATTATGCATTAAATTGTCAGATATGAATATAGTGTGATTTATTGTATTTCTGCTGTTTGAGGAATGTCCTGTATTCATTTTTCTCATTGTTAATTAAAGGTGAAAAAGGTGATACAGCAGATACATTATTTTTCCATGCAGTCTACTCCCAATATATTCTAACTAGACTACATATCTTTGTTGATCAGACTATTTGAAATCAGGATAGAGTTAAAAGCTACAGGCTTTCAAAAGAAAAAAGGGGTGGGGCTTTTTGTTTGTTTGGGGGCTTTTTTCTGATTTCCTTTAGTATATGAGCTTGTTTGACCACAGTAAGTTCCAGTAACTTGAAAGTACAATATATAATATTGGGTGACATTTGAAAAGAATGGGTTTATATCTGTACAGTTAATGTTTGATTTTTTCCCTCTGATTATTTTCTATCATGACTTCATCAAAAGCTGATATTTTACTGAACTTTGCCTTGCCAGTGAAATACTGGCATGCACTTCCCTAAATCTGCGTTAAGTATGTATATGTTCCATATCGTCCTTATTCAGACTGGAAGAAACATCATTTAATCACATGGGAGCTGAAGAAAGATATACCACAACCCCCACCATCATTCAAGTCAGGCCACTGTAGTGCCCTATAAAACATGCAGCAACTGACAACAGTAAAAGCAACAGCCAGTCTTATTACAGGATGTCTTGGAGAGAGCACAGAACAAAACCTTCATATTGAGTTAGAACCTTTTTTAATAAATAGAGTTTTGATGTCCTGCTTTACAAACAGCACATTAATAAGTGAACTAATGGAGAGCTCTTTTCTTATCCAGAATAAGAAGAAGTTTATAGATTTAGTGGTTCTAAATAGGTTTTGAATTGGCAGTTATGAACTAACACTGTCAAATCCATTGTGTCTTCTGAACTCCCTGAAAATGCCAGGCATCAGTGTCTACTATACTGTTCCATTTATCAATTGTAAATTCAGTTGAATAAAAATATGCACTTGAATGTGATATGTACTTGAAACTGACACTAGTGTATAATAGAAGTGTGCAGTGTTCAGTCTGGGAAACTTTCATACCCCTAGATTAGTTAATGAGCTTTCCTTTTGCTTGTGTATCATTCTCTGCTGTTCCTACAACCTAAAAACAGGTGCAGTACAGTATAAATTGGTGTTTGCTTGTTAGAGGAATTATGAAAAAGACACTGAAAAACATTTTAGCATATAATTATATAAATACAGCATGTTTGTAGAAATGATGCAAAATTGGATACCTAATATAATCCATGTATGTATCATATCTTTGTGGAATAAAATTTGAATCATAACACATGTATCATCCCAATCGCATATAATTGATAGCATATATCATAGCATCTCAGGTTTTGTAGAAAGCCTTGTGTTCGTCAGAACTGTAGCAACAAAATGGTTTTTCTCATTGTTTTCATAAACAGCACTGTTTAATCCTTGCTGTATGAAAACAAAGGTATAGAGGTGTCCTCTACTGATGTTTGCAGATGTACTGTAGCTCCTGTTCATACCAATGTGACTTGCTTACATTAATTTATGCTCTTTAGGGTCTTTTCTTTCCTAGATGTGTGTGATTCACTCCAATTAGCATTAGTGTGAATTATGCCACCCATCCAGGGGAGAAGAGATCCCAACTGTGGGACGAATAGACCCCTATGGGGTATGCAGATTGTGTAAAATTCTATTTCCACTTGGGTGGGAGTGGGGGTGGGTGTGTGTGTGTACTGAGAGCACTGCCAGGCTACCAAGACAACTGATGGATTTACATTGCATGTTTCTTTTGCATAGAACCTCATACTCAGGACAGGGTTAGGGAACAGCCTTGATTGAGTTCTGTTGACACAGCTAATCAGTTGTCTCACAGTATATGGTATTGTTCACTCTTTTAGCAGGAACAGTGCAAGTTTTTCTTTATTCTTAATTTTTATCTATAAAATTGAGTTGGAGTAAGAGTCACTAAGGGCTTTATCCATCTCCCAGCGCAAGCCTTCCAGTTGTTGCTACCACCACTGCTCCTTCTCTTACCATTAGGATTATGTTATTTCCTGTTTCTAAATGAACATTCACAACCACTCTCAAAGTCCTCTTTATTGTTTTGAACCTTTGGGTGAGTATAGTACTTGTGAAAGGTGATAGATTGGCAGTTCTTGAAACAGAGTTCCTTTAACTGGGTTTGATCCAAAGTCCATTGACTTCAAATCTTTATATTGACTTTAATGGGCTTTGCATCAGGCTCTTTATCTGCAGAATAGGTACTGTATACCATGGATGTAGTCAATGCAATCTTCCACACTAGTGAAGTTCTGGAAGGAGCTGTCTGGGACTTCTGGTTACCCCTGGTTAAAATTCTGCCACCAAACTGATGGGAAGGTTGGTCTGATTTCTCTGCTTTAATGGAGTTTGCTCTTTCTCTGCATACTACTAAATCATCCCTGCCAGACATGACTCATCCTTGGAGCTCATAAAAATAATATATTGATTTGGACCACACTGCACCAAATGAAAGATAATTTAATTTAAAAAAAAATCCTTGAAGATTTCCTGCAGAACCTCACTACCAGATCTTTACCCCACTTCAAATTACAACAGATGAACACTTTGCTAATATAGATACTCAATATATTTTTGGACTAATGTGTAAATATATTTAGCATATGCACTTGACATAAATTTGTTTTTTCCCTTTCAAACTTCCTTCCTGGGTGGTGGTTTTGAGAAGTGAATAGATTTCCCAGTCCTTCACCCCTGCATGCATGTCTGAAACAAGGGGTTGAAAGGGAAAAATTGTTACAGGTTTACCAGTGGACTTTTGGTCCTTTCTGTTTCCATTTAGGTTGGAAAAAACTACAAGAGCAGTTGTTTCAGTTCAGGTTCTTCTCAAGTTTGGGTGAGATGTGGGGTCTTTATGCAGATTCCTTTACTCCTCTATAAGGGCCATAATGTGAAATATTACTCACACTATGGAGCAGTTAATTATGTGTGAAATCCCTCTCATGTCAGTAGTATTATTCCTAAGAGTAAATACTCACCTTTATCATTCCCCTAAATTAGTTAGTTAAATTCTAATTAATCTGATACCTTGTTACTATTTAGCAACTTTACTACCCAAGATTTGGTTGATCATAAAGCTTGCTGCACTAATGAAACTAACTGAAAAGTTGTTTAGCAAATTAAACAGTAAAGCATTTGTTGGGTAACCAAAAAACTTACTTGAGGGGGGCACCAATTTACACCAAGATAGCATTTTTATTCATATTTGATGGGGGGCGGGTATGACGGGGTATACAAATCTCACACTGGGCTGGAAGGGCTTAAAGAACAGTACTGTACCCAGGTAGCACCACCCCTCCAAAGAGCATGCTCCAACTGGAGACATGGTTGAAAAGGCAGCAACCCAGCTTTGAAGGGGGAAGCTGAGGAAGAGGACAGACCTACCCTAAAGACTCCTCACAAACAGATTGGAGAAGCCTCCCTGAAGGAACAGGATTATACGCTGAGCCCAGTTGTGGCTGATGGCTTGGTTTCTTTTTCTTTATCTAGGACAAGAAGCTGAGGGAGGAAAGCTGAGGTAGGAAGTAAACCAGAGAGGGTAACTCAGAGGGCCCCCCTTGGAGGCCAAACCCTGCTGACCTTCCTGGGACCCTGGGTCAGAGTATGGTGGAGTCGGCAGGCCCTAGTTCCCCTCCCACTGCCCCCGTGGCTGGCTGGGTATTAACCACTACTCCATCCAGCCCACTGTGGACCCTATTACAAGTGTGATCAAGTTTAATAATAGCTTCAGATGATCATAGAGTTCACCAGTTTACCCTTTGTATCCTACAGTGCATTGCTGAATCTCTGATATTCTCTTTAAAAAAAAAAAAGACAGTTGTAAATCAAGTCACCACTCTGTGCTTTGAAAGCCTATCTTCTAAACCAGGGGTAGTCAGTAGGCAGAGCAGCCAAATCCAGACCAACAGATGCTTTTCAACGAGCCATAAAAATATTTTTATTTACTTATTATTGTTATTGTTTTTGTATTATTTTCTCTGGAGTCTGGACCTTGACTATTCCTTGACCAAGAAATTTGGACCTTGACAAAAAATGATTACCCCTGGAAAAGTATCCGGGCTAGTAATTTTCCTATGCATGCTGGCAATCGAATGCAGGTCTTGTGCCCATTCAGTGAATGGGATCACAGCCTTTTATTCATTTTTAACTCCTCTGAGTACTATTCCAGCATCACCTTGGGTACTTGGTTAGAGGTAATTGATCAGAGACCTGTTGTGTAACATGGATTGCAGTGCAGAATCCTATTGGATCAATGGCTGTGGAACTGAAGAACATTCTTCCCTCTGGTGACTGAAAATGGAATTTAGATTTGACTGTGTCTTTAGTTCTGTTGCTCTTGGGTCCCTACTCATGCCAAACTTAATTTTGTTACCTAAGTTATCCACATAGAGGTCTGTCTCTCAGGAATAATTTATACCACTGTCAGTGCATGAATTGTCAAGTTGTCTTGTTTCTTTGCTCATGATGGAGTTAACTAAGCTGCAGGTTATATTCAGCTTTTGTCCCAGCAAAATAATCATTACAATGCTGACCCTGTCACCACCATTAGAATTAAAATATGAAATATCACAAAGTGAAAAATCATATATACATGAAAAAGTTCTGGGTACCATGCACTACAGTGGGTCTTTACACTCTGGGTTCAAAGCCTTTTTAGGCTTCAGTATAAATGAGTTCTAATTGTACCACTGTTGTCCACCTAGTGGGCATTTCTGCTACACCAGAATAGTTGGATCTGAGAAGACCATGGCTAAATAGTAAGGGAAAGTAAGGAAGTTGTCTGGGCTCTGCATTTGGGGGAGAACGGGGGACTGGACAGGTCCCCTCTTGGACTGTTTTAGCCAGTATTGTTAGTCTATTGCTTTTATGAGCAATACATTCACCTACAAAAGAATTTAACAAGTTAAAAAAAGTTGCAGGAATTTTATGGTTTTACTGCTCCAGCAATAGCTTCAATTATTTCCAGGCAGTACAAGGAGATACTTTACAACAACAACATTTTGTGTGTAGGAGGTGTGTGTAACGAAGTATGAAATGGTCTTAGAGATGTTTATGCAAATATAATTTTCCAGTAGTCTATGTAATAAACAAGAAGGCAATAAGATTATAGTGCTAAATTTTTTCTGCTGTAGATAAGCTTGGGTCAGAATTTTTATGATTAATCTTAAACCCTGTAGTCTTGGATTTATTCAGTTCTACGTCAGATATAAAAATGCACTGCAAGCTCAAAATTACGAAAGAAAACTTTTTTGTCACCCCACTAAAAAGGCTAACATAGATTGGTGTAGCTCTGTTAAAATCAGTGGAGCAACATTGATTTACCCCAACTGAGTATCTGTTCTTATGATTCAAAAATGATTCATT
The DNA here is from genome assembly GCF_965152235.1 of Eretmochelys imbricata. Taxonomy (NCBI): domain Eukaryota; kingdom Metazoa; phylum Chordata; order Testudines; family Cheloniidae; genus Eretmochelys; species Eretmochelys imbricata. The sequence continues at coordinate 39,612,861 of NC_135575.1, read as the reverse complement.
TTTCAGATATCTAGATACGGATGGGTAAATTTAGAAAGATTCCAAGATCTGGTTGTAGTCTGAACCTTATCCAAAGTATTTCAATATCTTGGATATCCAAAATGGAGTGGAAAGTGTTATGAGGCCATTCCTGCTTGTGAGACTTACAGTTCCATTTAGCCCAGAAAGAGAAGAACAATTTTTTTTCTTATTTCATAGTATCCTCTCCCTATCCTATCTTAAGCCAGGAGATGCAGAAAGGCACAAAAATGAATGCTGGCGAAGAAAATTAAAGTTTCTTAAACCTAAAAAAAAGAGTTGTTTTGAGGTATGGGCAAAACTTATGGTTAATAGTTCATAAGTGGTTCACCGATCCCTAATTTTCATGAGCCGTGTTGTGCAGTGCAATTGCCCTCCAGCACTATGTCAGAAAATGCCTGATCAAGTAGGGATGGAAGGAGGTAGTAATGCCTCCTTGGCATCTCTCTTGCATTGTCCAAAACCTACCCAAGCCCCTTCTATCACAGCTCTGTGGGATCAGGATTGCGAAAGGGATGTGTTTTGGTGGTAGGAACTCAGAATATCCTCTTAAAGTTGAAAATTGTGAAAATTCTGTTGCTCTGGAATTTTTATAGCCATCCCATCTCCTATTTACATATTAACTACTAATTCCTACACCCATTTCCCAGTGTGTGCATGTGTGTGTGTGTATCTATATCTATATATCTATATCTATATAATAGTTTTATGTCCAACTACAAGACTAGTAAAGTAAAACTGAGCCTTCTTTGATCACCTTCATTCAAAGAAGCAGGGGAAAGTAGTAGATAGATATCTGAACATTATTTCAGACCTTCTTCATCTCTTTTAGGGGATGATCTGGGGAGATGTAATTGAACATTTATGCTGCATGAAATACATTTCTTTGACTTAACATGCATTAACTGTAACAGTGCTTGTTGAACTTTTCCCCCAAGGACCCCTTTGGCTTCTGACTACGTCCTATACCCCTTTCATTTGTAGTACTGCCTGGGGCTCTGGACGGTCTGAGGCCTAACCTACCTGTTGAGTTTTTGATGCTACCTATAGTGAAAATGCCTTAATGAAACACTAAAGGGGAACAAGCAGCTGCTGTTGCCTTTAAATCATTAAAATAAGAGGGGTTTCAGAGTAGCAGCCATGTTAGTCTGTATTCACAAAAAGAAAAGGAGTACTTGTGGTACCTTGGAGACTAACAAATTTATTTGAGCATAAGCTTTCGTAAGCTACAGCTCACTTCATGCATCCGATGAAGTGAGCTGTAGCTCACGAAAGCTTATGCTCAAATAAATTTGTTAGTGGCACCTTAGAGACAAGTACTCCTTTAAAATAAGAGACTTGAAATTCAAGTACTATACAACTCAGTTTACTCAGGAAAATTGCAAAGATCCTGTTTGTGCTGATGCTGGATGCAGAAGTTTCAAACAAACTTTAAGAAAATGTGTTAATGATTTGAACAGGCTCTGTTATGATGTTTCATAAAGGCTATTCTTTCCCCCAGACTGGTAGTTTACCGAGAGGGTACAACTGTTTCTGAAGCAGCTTTACCTCTGTTCTTTTATGCAGATGTCAGAATAAGATGATATACATCATAGTTGCTTGTGTGTCATTGGTCCAAACAAAAATTGGATCAAATCACTCTGATTACTAAGTCTAGTTATTGTCAGAAATGAACTAAAATAAAACTTCAGCCAGCCAAATAGCAAAATATTTTAAAAAATAAAGGAAACTTTTTTAAAAAATGGTACATTTATGAATAGCTAGTTTTGTGACTGGTAGAAACAATAACTGTTTTTTCTTTAGTAAATCAAAATCATGCTTTTCAACTGTGGTTCAGTGAAGTGAGCACCTGTCATTCTGCTGCACGAAAAGCTGTTTCTCTATTCAGTCTAATTTCTTCATATAACAGAAATAAAATCAAAATATGATCACAGGATGCATGTCTTATTTTGAAAACTAAAATCTAAACTAGTAATGTGTGTGTGTGTGTGTGTGTGTGTGTTTATGCATGTATAGATATAAATAAAACTATTAGTTAACATTTTAGTTTTCAAATTCAGACCTTTATATGGCCTGGTCTACACTACAAAGTTAGGTCGACATAAGGCAGCTTACATAAACCTAGTTGTGCATATCTTCACTTAAATTTGCCTCCCGCTGATGTAAGTGCTCTGCCACTCCGACTTAATAACACCATCTGCCTGAGAGGCACAGAGTCACAATTGATGTAGTTAGGTCAATGCAGTGTGAGTGTAGACACTGTGTTTCTTATGTCGACCATTACTGGCTGCCAGCAGCTGTCCTACAATGTCCTAAACTGATCGCTCTGGTCACCATTGTGAGCTCTACTGTCCTCCCCTTTATAGTCCTGCAAATTTTTGCAATTCTTTTTTCTGATTGCCTGACTTGGTGATCACACCTAGCAGTTCTCTATTATTGAGTTCTGCCCAGCTGACCATGCTGGCTACACGCTCCAGGAGCACTCCTGCCTGGACTAGACAGGAGATATTGGGTCTCCTGGGCATGTGGGTGGAAGAGGCTGTGCAAGCACAGAAATGTGGACATCTACAAGCAGATTGCTTGGGGGATGCAGGAAAAGGGCTGCAACAGGGACCAGCAATAGTGCTACATGAAAGCAAAAGAGCTGTGGCAAGCATATCAGAAGGCCAGGAGGCCAACCATCAATCTGGTGCCAAGCCACTGACCTACCGCTTTTACAAAGAGATGCATGCCATACTCAGTGAAGACCCCATCCCTACCCCACCAGCACCATGGATACTTCCAAGGAGCCTGAGTCTCAGGCCCAAGACTGTAAAGCACTACATTGAGCTGTTCTAAGAGCCCTTGTATCTGGCTGTTCAAATTCAGCAGACAACCACTCCAACTCTGCTCTTCATCCCAGCAGAAACTTTTACCCCCTTTGCTTCACAGACATTATGCAGGACACAGCAGGCAGTTATGAACATAGGGATATTTTTATCACTGAGGTCTAATCTTGTGAGTGAACAACACCAAAAATCCTTCAAATGATCAAGGGCACATTCAACTGTCATTCTGTACCTGCTGAGCCTGTGTTGAAGTGCTCCTCAGTGCTCTTGAAGTGGCTGGTGTACGGCTTCATGAGTCATGAGAGCAAAGGGTCACCAGGATTACCACTGGCATTTCAACATCCCCAGTGGTAATGTGCTGGTCAGGAAAGTCCCTACTTGCAGCTTTCTGAACACTCCTGTGTTCTTAAAGATGTAAGCATTGTGCACCTACCCAGACCAGCTGACACTGATGTCAGTAAAGTGTCTCTGGTGATCCACCAGCATTTGCATAACCATAGAAAAATAGCACTTTCCATTGATGCACTCTGTGGCCAGGTGGTCAGATGCCAAATAGGGGATATCACCTCACCTTAAAAAGAAAAGGAGTACTTGTGGCACCTTAGAGACTAACCAATTTATTTGAGCATAAGCTTTCGTGAGCTACAGATCACTTCTTCGGATGAAAGCTCATGAAAGCTTATGCTCAAATAAATTGGTTAGTCTCTAAGGTGCCACATGTACTCCTTTTCTTTTTGCAAATACAGACTAACATGGCTGCTACTCTGAAACACTTCACCTTAGTTTGCTGCAAATCCATCCACTATGTCCTGCACATTGCCAAGAATCACAGTCCTGCATAGTAGGAGACAATTAACAGCTCTACACACTTGCATGACAACTGCTCCCACAGTGGATTTCCCAACTCCAAATTGATTCCTGATTGACCAGTAGCAATCTGGCATTGCAAGTTTCTACTGTGGAATCACCACTCTCTTCTCAACTGTTAGTGCAGCTCTCATTTTGATGTCCCTGTACTGGAGGGCTGAGGAGAGTTCAGCACACAGATCCAGAAATGTAGCCGTGTGCTTCTAAAAAGCTCTGTACCCACTTCTTGTCATCCCAAACCTGCATTACAATGTGATTCCACCTGTCAGTGCTTGTATCTTGGGCCCAAAATCAGCTGTCCACCATCTCTAGCTGCTCCAGAAACGCCACCAACAACCTTGAATTGATTCTTTGTGTCCCACAATAATCTGGCTTCCAAGGAATCATCATAGTCCCCACAGCTCCTCTTGCGGCTTTGCAAGTACTGCAGGATCAGATGCATTGTGCTTGCAATGCTCATGACAATACTGCAGAGCTATATAGGCTCCATGCTTCTGTTAGAGCTGGCAGACCGTGAGGAGGGACATGTGGATTTGTGGGATTTTGAAAAGAAGGTGCGGAAATTATGGGATGCAGATGAAATTATGGGATGGAGAATACTGCAGTATGGAAAGTTGACCCATGCTCCCCCCTACATGACTCATTTTTGACTCCATCAGGCATTACAAAAACATCCTAAAAGACACTGTGCTGGATGGTGGCAAGCAATACAAGCTCTCCTAGTGAGTATTGCACTGCCAGTAAAAGGAGCCAACTATGTATGTGCATAAGCGATGTTCTAACTGTGGTGGCTGTATGCCAATGTAACTTAGGCTGACAAACATTTGTAGTGTAAACATGAGGGTGTGTGTGTGTGTGTATTTTACTAATAGAGATTTTAATTTTCAAACTGAGATCAGTATTCTGTTCTGGTTTGGTGTCCATTTATGACGTAATTAGAATATTAGAGAGGCAAAGTGGGTGAGGTAATTTTTTTTTATTAGACCAGCTTCTATTGGTGAGAGAGACAAGCTTTAGAGCTTACAAAGAGCTCTTCTTCAGGTCTGGAAAAGGTACTCAGAGTGTCACAGCTAAATACAAGTTGGAGCTGTTTGTTCAGCATGAGTTAACAAATACTGTAAGACACCATTCAAGATGAAGTGGCCAGTTAACACCTCTGCAGTCGTAGAACAAAAAAGAGGAGGTTAGTGGGTTATAGATTGTTGTAATAAGCCATAAATCCAGTGTCTTTATTAAATCCTTGATTTTTAGTGTCTAGCAAAGATATGAAATTAAACTCCCAGGCTCATCTTTTGAAGATATTGTGCAGGTTTCCTCTGAGGAGGAGGACTGAGTGGTCAGGTATGTAGTAATTGCTTTGTGAAAAGTACTCACTCCTGGGAGATATGGTGTTTTTGTCTTTTATCATTTTGTGAGTTAATTCAAGAGCATAGTGATTGTCTGGTGTCACCCACATAGTTGTTATTGGGGCATTTAGTGCATGGGAAGAGGCACACCATGTGTTGTGATAGGCATATGTAGAATCCATTGATCTTGAGAGGTGTGTTGTGAAGGGGTGGGGGGTGTTGATAGAAGTGGAGATATGTCTGGTTTTGAGTCTGGTGCTGCTTTGAATTGGTGGATTCTGGTCTGCGGGGAACTTGTTTCTGATGATGGAGAGATTCGATTCAGAGTAGCAGCCGTGTTAGTCTGTATCCACAAAAAGAAAAAGGAGTACTTGTGGCACCTTAGAGACTAACAAATTTATTTGAGCATAAGCTTTCGGGAGCTACAGCTCACTTCATCGGATTGGAGGGTCATTGGAAGGCTAGAAGTGGGGGTTCAGAAAAATTTCTTTCAGGATGTGATCCTCATCAAGTATGGGCTCTAATAGTTTAATGATACCCTGTAAGGGTTCCAGTATGGGATAGTAGGTGACAACTGAGGGTGTGCAATCAGAGGGTTCTCCCATGCTCCCCCCAGTATTGAAGTAGATTCTCTCGGGGTATTTGGGTGGCTTGTCCCACGATGCAGTGTCCTCGTTTGGTAAAGGCACTTTAAAATGTGTTCAGGTGTGTACCCTGGACTTTCTCCTTAGAGCATATTCTGTGGTGTGTGAGTGCCTGGCTGTAGATAACAGATTTTGGATGTGTTTGCAGTAGTTGCTGGATCTGTGACGGTAAGTGTGATGATCTGTGGGTGTTTTGTATACAGTTGTCACTAAGTTAATCATCAGAAGATTCTCACTAGTACTATGTTGCCCATTCCCATGATATATTTGTAAAATTCCTTCTCATTCCCCTTAACATCTGTCTGCTTTTACACATGCGCACACTCACACCCCCCAACTTTAACTGACTGTGTATGCCTCCCTCTTTGCCATTCTTTGTACAGGTAAAAAAGAAGCTAATTAGCATTAAATTCAACCTTTGAGCTACCTGCTTACATTTGAAACAGAGCTTTACATGGCTAATCTAAGAATTGTGATGTGATAATCACAGAATAATACATTTTCAAAAAAACACTTATGGTCAGGTCTGTCATCTACTATCCTCATTATCCAAAAAAAACCAGGTTGTTGGAACTAAGGGGATTAATGAAATAAACCTCTTCTTTTGCTTTAAAAAATGTGAACTGTAATAACATGCAAGGCTCTTTTTTTCATAACTGGAAACTTTCCCCAGAAACTGGTTTTGTTAGTATAAGAATGTTCACATTTCCAGTACAATAAATCTTAACGCAACCCTCCCCCAAAATTGAAATACTTTAAATAGCAGAGGGTCATTTTCTAATTCAACAACTCATTTGGAGAATCTCATTCTGAAAATAAATTAAGAAATATTTTCTATGTCCACAAACTAGCTTCAAAACCATGTGTGATTGTCCTATATTTCTGAACCAGTGCTCTTTGTTCAGTCACCAGAGAAGTGCTGAGACATATTTAAAGCATACTCACACAGACTGTACTATATATCACTTCTTCAATGTCTACAAGGTCTCACAGTATCTGTTCTCATGCTCATCTCTCTTGCTCCCTTGCTTCACAGACTATAAAAGTCAGACTCTTAAATGTTTAACCTACAAGATAAGTTAATAAATACGGCTCTAAATATTATCTCCTCACAAATAAGAGAAAGAATTATTTATCCTGAAATCTTTCTTTAAGCCAGCCAAGGATTACTTTATATAGGGTTTGTCTACACTACCGGCCAGATCGACAGGCAGTGATTGATCCAGCGGGAGTCGATTTATTGTGTCTAGTATAGACGCAATAAATCAATCGCTGAGTGTTCTCCCATCGACTCCGATACTCCACCAGAATGAGAAACGCAAGTGGAGTCAACGGGAGAGCTCAGCTGTCAACTTACCACAGTGAAGATACTGCGGTAAGTAGATCCAAGTACATCGACTTCAGCTCTGCTATTCACATAGCTTAAATTGCATATCTTAGATCGACCTTGCATGGCACTACTCTAGAAATCAACAGCCCATGTAAAAATAACTGCAGTCATGTTCAGAAAAAGTAGGAAAAATTGATTTGATGTTTTTATTATCACTTAATTGGATTTCATTGCTACAACCCAGTGGTGGTTTCCAGTTGTTGGCTCCACTTCATGACCCACAATCCAAAACCAGCTAACTGCAAAACTGTGCAACTCCACTCTGTGTGTGTTCCTTTCAGTCTACTGGCCCGCTTAAGCATTCTCTCTCCTGGCCTCCTGTCCCTCCATATTTCCGCATCACCTATTCCTCACCTTCTCACTCCAATCCATTCCTGGAGTCAGTTGCTTGTTAACCTACAAATATGTAAAATAATTTTAAACCTTGTGTGTATATGTCAGCACAGCTCTTTATAAGTGTGACCCAAGTAATGGCTATAGCTAAAGGAGAAAAATGGAAAAACAAGGAGAAATGAAACAAAAAAGGACAGAAGAATCCCATGCACTGTTACAGCCTGGGGACTGAATGGCTAGGCAGCAGTTCTGCAGAAAAGGACCTAGGGGTTACAGTGGACAAGAAGCTGAATATGAGTCAACAGTGTGCCCTTGTTGCCAAGAAGTCTAATGTCTTTTTGGGCTGTATAAGTAGGGGCATTGCCAGTAGATCAAGGGACGTGATCGTTCCCCTCTATTCGACATTGGTGAGGCCTCATCTGGAGTACTGTGTCCAGTTTTGGGTCCCACACTACAAGAAGGATGTGAAAAAGTTGGAAAGTGTCCAGCGGAGGACAATAAAAATGATTAGGGGAATGGAACACATGACTTCTGAGGAGAGGCTGAGGGAACTCGGATTGTTTAGTCTCCAGAAGAGAATTATGAGGGGGGATTTGATAGCTGCTTTCAACTACCTGAAAGGGGGTTCCAAAGAGGATGGATCTAGACTGTTCTCACTGGTAGCAGATGACAGAACGACGAGTAATGGTCTCAAGTTGCAGTGGGGGAGGTTTAAGTTGTATATTAGGAAAAACTTTTTCACTAGGAGAGTGGTGAAGCGCTGGAGTGCGTTACCAAGGGAGGTGGTAGAATCTCCTTTCTTTTGAAGTTTTTAAGATCATGCTTGACAAAGCCGTGGCTGGGATGATTTAGTTGGGGATTGGTCCTGCTTTGAGCGGGGGGTTGGTCTAGATGACCTCCTGAGGTCCCTTCCAACCCTGATATTCTATGATTCTGTGATTCTATACTGACACTTCAAGGCACACCCACCTCTGTGTCTATCACAACTTTAATGCATTGAACTGGTAGTCTCTAAAGTTTGGTTCAAGAATTCCAGAAAGCAACAGAAGTATTTTAAACTTTCTTCAGCCAGGCATGCATGCACATGCTGGGGTTTTGGTGTGTGTGTCTGGGGGGTTGAGGAGGATGGTGGGAATTACAGTTCCTCCTTGCTTCCTGACCCAATTACAACATGAGCTGAGCTGGACAACTGCTTCCTCTTTTCCCCTTAAAGAAAAGGAGTACTTGTGGCACCTTAGAGACTAACAAATTTATTTGAGCATAAGCTTTTGTGAGCTACAGTTCACTTCATCGGATGCATTCAGTGGAAAATACAGTGGGGAGATTTATATACATAGAGAACATGAAACATTGGGTGTTACCATACTCATTGAAACCAGAGTGATCACTTAAGGTGAGCTATTACCAGCAGGAGAGCGGGGCAGGGAGGGAACCTTTTGTAGTGATAATCAAGGTGGGCCATTTCCAGCAGTTGACAAGAACCTTTGAAGAACAGTGGGGTGTGGGGGGCTCATTCACCTGCACATCTACCAATGTGATATATGCCATCATGTGCCAGCAATGCCCCTCTGCCATGTACATTGGTCAAACTGGACAGTCTCTACGTAAAAAAATAAATGGACACAAATCACACGTCAAGAATTATAACATTCAAAAACCAGTTGGAGAACACTTCAATCTCTCTGGTCACTCGATTACAGACCTAAAAGTGGCAATACTTCAACAAAAAAACTTCAAAAACAGACTCCAATGGGAGACGGCTGAATTGGAATTAATTTGCAAACTGGATACAATTAACTTAGGCTTGAATAGAGACTAGGAGTGGATGGGTCATTACACAGAGTAAAACTATTTCCCCATGTTTATCCTCCTCCCCCCCACCCCCCACTGTTCCTCAGATGTTCTTGTCAACAGCTGGAAATGGCCCACCTTGATTACCACTACAAAAGGTTCCCCCCCCACCCCCCGGCTCTCCTGCTGGTAATAGCTCACCTTAAGTGATCACTCTGGTTACAGTGTGTATGGTAACTCCCATTGTTTCATGTTCTCTATGTATATAAATCTCCCCACTGTATTTTCCACTGAATGCATCCAATGAAGTGAGCTGTAGCTCACGAAAGCTTATGCTCAAATAAATTTGTTAGTCACTAAGGTGCCACAAGTACTCCTTTTCTTTTTGAGAATACAGACTAACACGGCTGCTACTCTGAAACCTGTCTTTTCCCCTTCTTTGTCATTCCATTGGCTCCTTTTTATATATATAACCTTGCTTCAATGAGACCTACCCTCAGTGTGGGGTATCACAGGAGGTTCTTATGGGTTTTAGTATGTTTTGAAAGTTCCCCTCTAAGTTCCATACACTAGGGGTATGTCTACATTTAAAACACTGCACTACTATAGTGCTTCAGTGAAAACACTACCTACACTGATGAGAGTGCTTCTCCCTTTGGTGTAGGTAATCTCTTAATTTTCTAATGTAGGCCAGGCCTAAAAGTGTCTTATCCTCAGGCTAACAAATCATGTTTAGAATTTGTAGACCAAGCCATTTTACAGATATTAAAAGTCAAAAAGAAAAGAAAAGATAAGAAAAAGTTAGAAAATACTAAAAAGAAGACTTCAAGACAGTAATTTTAAATCCCGTTTTTCTTTTTTTTTTTTTTTTTTTTAAACAGAGAAGCTCTCCCCTGCGATGAGATGTGGCATATAAAATTTCAGAAAGATTTGTTTCTTTGCAAAGTTAGGTGGGGACAGTGAATGTCAGATTTATGACTGGAAGCTAATTTCAAACTCAGCTATGCAGGAGCTGTGGCCAATTCATAGTAATATACATTATTATTCTAACTTTGAACAAAAAATGATCACCAACAGCAAAGAAAGGCAAACTCTTTGTAAGCATCATGGGACATTTTTAATTTTCAAAGCCACTTAAATATATTTACATTTTAAACATTTCACTGTAACTAAAGAGTTACTGTTCATTTTCAGTCTGTTAGATGTAGATTATGCATATCCCACATGTGCCATACTTAGAATACTTTGTTCATCTTATTTCCTAGTTCTCTCTCATCACTAAAACAGATGAGAATCACACAGTATTGTTTCAGAATATTAAAAGTAAATGCAGAGAGGGGTTAATTTATGCTTTTCACAAGAGATTTGGGGGTATTATTATGAAATTTCTTGAGTGTTAGTAATATTTCTTTTTTATTTGCTTTGTTTCTCTGAGTATAGCTGCAGAAAGAATAATAAAAAAAATAACCTTGGGCATTGAAGGAAATAGACTGTAAACCAAAAGTGATTCATAATGCAGTTCTAACCAGAGTCCTGCAAATAAAATGGCTCTGCATATCTTTAAAAGAAAGAAAGAAAGACAGCAGTCAAAATACTCTGGAGTATTAAGAGCTGTTAGTTAATAGGAATTATTGGGCCTGATTGTGAGGTGTTCAGGGAAGCATAACATGATGGATGAAATCCTGGCCTTCCCTTAGCTGATGAGAGTTTTCCATCGATTTCAGTGGGTCAGAATTTCACCTAATGCAATTGGGAGTCCTGATATATTTATGATCATTAAAACAAACAAACCAGATTAAAAAAAACAATTGGGCCTGATTCTCACTTACATTACATCTGGCAATGTAAAGGGTCCTTAATATGGATGTAAATTACACGTGAGTAGTGTAAAGTTGCCTTATAATAAGAGAGAATTAGCTCCATATACTGTAACTAATGCAAACTAAGGCCCTGACTCTTCAGTCCACTCCACATCAGCAGACCCCCAATGGCTGCTATCTTAGTGGTCAGCCAGTGCAGAGCAGCTTTCCTGTGACACCATTCCAAGTGGTAGAATTAAAGGATACATGTACAATGTAATAAAAGATTCATGGCATAGCTGCAGCTAGCCTGGCTCACCTGATTTGGCTTGTGGGTCTTGGGTTGCAGAGCTAAAAATTGCAGTGTAAATGTCCAGGCTTAGGCTGGAGCCCAGGTTCTGAAACCCAACGAGGCGGGTAGATTTCATAGCCTGAATGCCTACAATGCAACTTTTAGTTCAACAGCCCGAACCCCACGAGCCTGAGTCAGTTGACCAGGGCTCTGAGACTTGGTGCTGCAGGGTTTTTATTGCAGTATAAATGTACACAAAGAAGGGAACCCTTATATTTTGCAAGAAGAAGTGACGGATGCAACTGAAAATTGTAATAGTGTTGTATTTCTCTTATGCACACAAAACACCAATACCTTACATACGTGTGGCGGTACAAACGCTTTCATTCTTTTTTTCTGCCATGACATATATTTCAGTTCAGTGCAACCAACTTACATTTGTATTGAAAGATAGCACACTATAAAAGAACTCTTATCTACTGCACAATTACACCCCCTTCCCAGGATACCTCCTTTCATAACAAGAAGTCCTGTAAGTGCTGATAACATGATAGAAAAATTATGGTGCAAACATAAAAGTTGAGGCCACTTTATCGTCCAACTCCAGGTGCATGATTTAATCTGTTTCCTCCTTGCTCAGGCATTTTGAACAATTTTTCTTTATAAATCTTTCTTTCTCTCTCTCTCTTTCTCTGCCTCCATTCCACCAGCCCAACTATAACTGGAGTGAAATTGTACAGCAAAATATTAGTTTGAAGAGACTCGTACCTTTAGCAGCATCATATTTTGAAACTAATTAACTTCCAACTCATAGCATAGAGAAAATCTCTGAAGGATAATGTGTGTTCTTTCTTCCTTTCTTACAAATTCCATTACATAACATTTTCCTTTTTTTATGGAAGCTTATACTTCACCGCATACTTGAAAGTACTTCATCAGAATTAGTTACAAGTTATGTGATAGCAGAAATACTAATAAATAACTGTGTCAACTAGAGGATTGTTGGATAAAAAAAAATGGTTACCTTCAAGCACACACTATAAACTAATTCATTAAAGTGTCAGAAACAAACCTTTAAGGTAAAAAAGAGCTGATTCAAAATTCTCTGATTACCTAAAATGAATCCTTAATAGAAGTAAATGGACAAGAATAAAATTGCAACTGCTGTGTTCACCATTCAAAATGAATTGGAAAATGGCTGATTTGCGAATATTATATCCTCTAGTGAACTGATTTTTTTCCCCCTGAAACCAAGAGTGTAGAATTAAATTAACTCAGAGGTTTGTGTGCTCAGAGTAGGGCATCAAAATGGATTAATTAATCATCATTTATAGATACTGTATAACAAAGCAGGCATCTTTTCATAAAACTGCAAGAATAGCAACCTGACAATGGGAGAGTTATGAAAGTGGATGATATATCTTCCCTATCTCCAGTTTACATCAACTTTCTTGAGATTTCTTTCTCTGTAGTTTAAAAGAAAACATCCTTGGTGAAAAAACTTAATCAGTGTTTATAAGTGGTATCAGATTAAAGGGGCTGATTTATAGTTGTTATGTAGCCATGTATATGCTACATGGGGACTTGCACAATAGTTTCATTGGGAATACTAGTATACTTCAGAGGGACTTTCACATAGAGACTACAGAGCGCTGCATTAGTGGCAACAGATGTAATTCATTACATCATTCAAAACACAATTAGAACCAGGTCTTATTTATCACTTCCATCTTAGCAGTGCTTAATTTTTGCCAGGGCTGAGCCCCAGCACCTCTCAGCTTGGCGGTTCATAGCCCCAGCACCTCTAGGGTTGCCATATTAGTTGTAAAAGTAAAAAGAAATTGCTTGAGCCCCAGCACCTAACTGCTTGAGCTCCGGCACCTCTTTCATTACAAATTAAGCACTGCATCTCAGACATCTAATCATGGATGTACTGCTGCCAAGTCAATTTCAATATGACAAAAACTGAACTCATCTTTCCTCTCAACCCTCCCTTATTGTGTCAGGTATTCACATTACAACATGTCTAAAATGTGTCCTTTCCTCATCAGCTCTCCTGCCAAAACTCTTGTTCATACCTTGATCATCTTTCACTTGGGCTACTATGTCCTTTGTCCTCTCTAGTCTCCCTGCTCTTCATTTGCTTCCTTCCATCTCATGCAACCTCCTGCTGCTAAAATCATTTTCTTCTTTGGCTGCCCTGTTCATATTACTCCCTTCTTTGAATCTCTTCATTAGCTCCTCTTCACCTTCCATCATCAGGTTGAAGCTTTTCATCCAAACCTTAAGAAACTGCACAGTACTGCTTCTGTTTACCTCTGTGCTCATCCCTACTCCTTCTTTTGCTTTTCTCTCCCTTTCTATGCCTTGTTCCTCCCACTCTCATCTTTGGACCTTATTCTAAAATCAATGGCCCTCATACTAAGTAGTTTCCTTTTTCAAGCACCTTCTCTTTCCTTAAATCTCTCCTCATAATTTGCTTCTTCTACAAAGCCTTTCAGGAGTTGTAGACCAAGCTGGATAAGCAAGCATCTCAGAGAGGTGATTAGGAAAAAGCAGAAAGCATACAGGGAGTGGAAGATAGGAGGGATCAGCAAGGAAAGCTACCTTAATGAGGTCAGAACATGTAGGGATAAAGTGAGACAGGATAAAAGTCAAATAGAGTGGGACCTTGCAAAGGGAATTAAAACCAATAGTAAAAGGTTCTATAGCCACATAAATAAGAAGAAAACAAAGAAAGAAGAAGTGGGACCGCTAAACACTGAGGATGGAGTGGAGGTCAAGGATAATCTAGGCGTGGCCCAATATCTAAACAAATACTTTGCCTCAGTCTTTAATAAGGCTAAAGAGGATCTTAGGGATAATGATAGCTTGACAAATGGGAATGAGGATATGGAGGTAGATATTACCATACCTGAGGTAGAAGCGAAACTCAAACAGCTTAAGGGACTAAATCGGGGGGGGGGGGGGCAGATAATCTTCATCCAAGAATATTAAAGGAATTGGCACATGAAATTGCAAGCCCATTAGCAAGAATTTTTAATGAATCTGTAAACTCAGGGGTTGTACCGTATGATTGGAGAATTGCTAACATAATTCCTATTTTTAAGAAAGGAAAAAAAGTGATCCAGGTAACTACAGGCCTGTTTGATATCTGCAGTATGCAAGGTCTTGGAAAAAATTTTGAAGGAGAAAGTAGTTAAGGACATTGAGGTCAATGGTAAATGGGACAAAATACAACATGGTTTTACAAAGGGTAGATTGTGCCAAACCAACCTGATCTCCTTCTTTGAGAAAGTAATAGATTTTTTAGACAAAGGAAACGCAGTGGATCTAATTTGCCTAGATTTCAGTAAGGCGTTTGATACGGCCACATGGGGAATTATTAGTTAAATTGGAAAAGATGGGGATCAATATGAAAATTGAAAGGTGGATAAGGAAATGGTTAACAGGGAGACTACAGCGGGTCCTAGTGAAAGGTGAACTGTCAGGCTGGAGGGAGGTTACCAGTGGAGTTCCTCAGGGATCAGTTTTGGCACCAATCTTATTTAATCTTTTTATTACTGACCTCGGCACAAAAAGTGGGAGTGTGCTAATAAAGTTTGCGGATGATACAAAGCTGGGAGGTATTGCCAATTTAGAGAGAGACCGGGTTATTATGCAGGAAGATTTGGATGACCTTGTAAACTGGAGTAATAGTAATAGGATGAAATTTAATAGTGAGAAGTGTAAGGTTATGCATTTAGGGATTAATAACAAGAATTTTAGTTATAAGCTGGGGATGCATCAATTAGAAGTAACAGAGGAGGAGAAAGACCTTGGAGTATTGGTTGATCACAGGATGACTATGAGCCGCCAATGTAATGTGGCCATGAAAAAAGCTAATGTGGTCTTGGAATGCATCAGGCGAGGTATTTCCAGTAGAGATAAGGAGGTTTTAGTACCGTTATAGAAGGCACTGGTGAGACCTCACCTGGAATACTGTGTGCAGTTCTGGTCTCCCATGTTTAAGAAGGATGAATTCAAACTGGAACAGGTACAGAGAAGGCTACTAGGATGATCCGAGGAATGGAAAACCTGTCTTATGAAAGGAGACTCAAGGAGCTTGGCTTGTTTAGCCTAACTAAAAGAAGGTTGAGGGGAGATATGATTGCTCTCTATAAATATATCAGAGGGATAAATACCAGAGAGGGAGAGGAATCATTTAAGTTCAGTACCAATGTGGACACAAGAACAAATGGCTATAAACTGGTCATTGGGAAGTTTAGACTTGAAATTAGATGAAGGTTTCTAACCATCAGAGGAGTGAAGTTTTGGAATAGCCTTCTAAGGGAAGCAGTGGGGGCAAAAGACCTATCTGGCTTTAAGATTAAACTCAATAAGTTTATGGAGGAGATGGTATAATGGGATAACATGATTTTGGCAATTAATTGATCTTTAAATATTCATGGTACATAGGCCCAATGGCTTGTGATGGGATGTTAGAAATGATGGGATCTGAGTTACTACAGAGAATTCTTTCCTGGGTATCTGGCTGGTGAATCTTGCCCATATGCTCAGGGTTTAGCTGATATTTGCTATATTTGGGGTCGGAAAGGAATTTTCCTCCAGAGCAGATTGGAAGTGGCCCTGGAGGTTTTTCGCCTTCCTCTGTAGCATGGGGCCTGGGTCACTTGCTGGAGGATTCTCTGCTCCTTGAAGTCTTTAAACTGCGACTTGAGGACTTTAATAGCTCAGACATAGGTGAGAGGTTTTTCGCAGGAGTGGGTGGCTGAGATTGTGTGGCCTGCATTGTGCAGGAGGTCAGACTGGATTATCATAATGGTCCCTTCTGACCTTAATATCTATGAATCTAAGAATCACCGCTGCAAGATTCCTCCATTATCCGAAGCTCCTGCCAGCATTTGATCAATGAGTATGTCTGTCCTGTTTTGTCTGTAGTGAATCGTAAGCTTCTTGAGCTGGAAACTGTGGGCCTGTGTCTTCCAGTCACTTACAGTGGGTGTAAATCAGGACTAATGGTTCAATTCAATGAGTTACACTGATGTAAAATGTATGTAAGTCAAGGGAGAATCATGCCCCATATCTTTCTGTTTATTTATACAACAGCAAGTGCACTGTTGGGGCAAAATAAATAATAATATTCACCTTGTCTCAGAGCAGTTGGTTATATGCTATTCTCACTGAAACACGCTGGAACATTCTCAGGAACTTGAGAGTTCTTGAGACATGGATAGCACTGCAAACATATATTGGTAAGAGAGAGAGGGCGACTCAGAATAATAGGGTTTGCTATTTCTAGGTTAGTGATTCTAATTTAGGCCAAGTCCATATTGGTGAGGACTTAAAATCACCTGGCTGTTCACTGGTCAGTTTAAAATGAAATGGTCACCTCAATCAAGCCTTTGGTAGGAATGAACATATTGGTTCAGATAATATAAGAATCACACTCCCCCCCACCCCCCAACCCTTTAGACAAAACTCAAAGCCAGATTATTTTTTAGGTTTCCAAAATTCAGTTAACTTTATTCCTAAACTCTTTTGTTTCAATGTACCTCTATACTCATAGGTTCCAGGTTGGGATCCGAAAAGATCAAATGCCATAATACCAAGCATTTGATTTTCAGAGTCATGGGGCAGCATGAAGTACTTGGGAAATAACTTGAGAGAGAATTTGTTTCTGTAAGATTCTCAGCTCATTTTTAGCAAATTTCAAAGGTTTAGTGTGTCATGAGACGCTTCAGAAAAGGAACCAGATTCTGATCGAAACCAAATTCCCAGTTCAACTACCATTTAGTTTTCCTAGACACATGTCCACTACCACCAATGGTACAATTTCATATTCTTAGAAGTTTCATATTCAGAGAAGATAGGGACTAAATGCACTGTTTCACTACGTCCTGAATGAGCATGTAACTAAATTAACCCGTAAGGGTTTGTCCACATTGCAGTTAAAAACTCACGGCTGGCCCATGCCAGCTGACTCAGGTTCGTGGGGCTGGGGACAGAAGGCTGTTTAATTGCACTGTAGACATTTGGGTTTGGTTTGGAGCCTGGGCTCTAGCATCCTGCAAGGTAGGAGTGTTCCAGAGCTCGGGCTGCAGCCTGAGCCAAAACATCTACACCACAATTAAATAGCCGCTTAGCCTGAGCCTCACAAGCCTGAATCAGCTAGCACGTGCCATCCATGGGTGTCTAATGGCAGTGCAGACTTACCCTAAGGGAATGCAGCTAGTTGGTTATAGGCATAATGGCCGCTGTGTGATGAACCCTGTGCTATCATTGCCGGTGCTATACCTGAATGCTCGTTAAAACTATCATTCATTAAAATGGTCAGTCTGACATCTTTCACTGTCACTCAGTTCACTTCAGGAATCGGTTTAATACTTTGTACAAATATTGCCTTGGCTATTAGGTGATCTGCTGCATGTACAGTATGTAGAAAAATTACAGTGTCAGATGCATAAATAGCTATGTATAGTTCACTCTGATCAAATGAAATGTTTATGACTATTTACTACTGCTGTTATTAGTATCTGGCTTCCTGCTGCTGGATTCCAACTGAATGCCATTCAATTGTTTACATATAGTCTTGATTGACACATTGTGTTGTTTTTAAACAAAAATCATAACCATGTAGGTATTACATGGATTCAGCAAACATGCACTTCATTATATAGCTCCATATCCTTTGGGGTTTACACAACTTTGAGGTTTAATATTGCTTGACACATAGGCATCCTGTTTGGATTTCTTCAAAGGAATGTAATAGCAGTTTGTTTCCATCAGCATAAAAGTCAAACTGGATGAAATATCTCAGTAACTATAAAAGGGGGGGATGGGATCCATTCAAAAGCCCCCTTCAGAGATTTTGGAAATTCTAGAAAACTAATTACTTTTGCTGTAGAGATATTTAATCTACAGTTAAATGCTGATCCCTGTTGGACAATCTTAAATAACGTTATTGACTTGACTAAGCTGTCTCATTAATTACAGGTCAGGATTTTATAAATGATCATATACAAGCTGAGGGTGAAATGTACCCTTCCTTTAAAAAAAAAAGAAAAAAGGAGTAATTTGGCTTTTTACCGTATACTGAATGGGGCAGAGTGGTAAACACATGAACCCCAGTATGCAAGCTGGTGACAGGTCTGCATAGTAGCCTTTCCCTGGCCATTGTTCTGGCCTGATGACTGAAATAGTATCCACTATCTGCTCATACCATGTGGACTTTATGGATTCGTTCACACCCACTCCAATGCTGCCTCTTAATTGGTCTATTCAGAGCCAGTGCAAAACCCCCTCTATGGTACATAGATGTGATGGTCTCCTATGCAGCCACTGCACTCTCCCAACCCCACCACATATCCCCACTGTGGAGCTTAACTGGGACATGCGGCTTTGCAAGGTCCCTCTGCATCTGGGTGAGCATCACTCTCAGTGAGTAGGAGCTCAAAGGATGATGGAGACAATATAAAGGCAAAAGCTGGTTAGCTTTCATTACCTGAGATCATTTTAAATTCTTCAGTCAAGCCCACTGTAATTCTCCTTCTTCCTTTGGTCAATGATGTCATCAAGGAACTGAGTAGTCACACTTCTCTTTAAGTGAATAAATGAATATTCCTTGCTACTAAATTATATTTTAAAAAAATCAACAAAGATTAAGAGATTGTAATTGAAGACTACAAGAAAAAAATGAGAGAAAAAAAGCAAAATTAATTTGAAGATCTGTGAGAATCTGCTTGAATGTCCACTCTGACTTTTAATATTTTTTATTAATTTTCAAAATGTTGTTTTGAGAGTTACAAGTGACTAATATAAACCATTTTCACATAGGTCCATGTAACAGGGTGGCTCACCTTTTGAAGGCTGGAGGGCCTGAGGCTAGCCAACCCTAACTACTAAAGAGGCACACCTGAGTTGGATCAGATGATTCTCCTATAAATAGCAGCAGGATGCTGCAGGAAGAGAAGAAAGCTGAGGAAATTGCAAAGAGTGGGAGGGGCTTCTTCAGGGAAGACCTTGATAACAGGGGAGTTTAGTAGTCAGAGCCACAATGCTGAGCTCTAGCTAAGTAAAGTCTGGGAGTGGTGGTTGAACCAGAGGAGGGCAGATCGACTCCCTTGGGAAGGAGGGTCTGGTGGAAGGACTCTGTTTGTTTGGGACTATGAGGAGTGAGTTCTGTTTTGTGAAGGACTTTGTTACTAGCCTGAGTGGAACTAGTGAAGGGTGAATCAAAGAGATCAGGGAGAAGAACAGCCCAGGTCCCAGAAGGAGGGCTGTGAGGTTCCCTTAGTTAAGAGGAATGGGTTTGGGGTCTATAGGGCCACTAGAGAGTCTGTACAAGATTAAATAAACTAGATTCCCACCATGAAGGGGTACTTTTGTCTGAAATACTGTGAACTTTATAGTTCTTTTGGGGCCCCGGAGAGGGGGAAAAGGGAAAGAGGGTGCTGCAGAGTGACTTTGCCATTATATACAAAACAAACTATAGGTCACATGAGTCAAACTAATATCAGTAAGGAGAGAAGAAATATTAATATCCCATTCAATAAGGAAAGGGAGTCAAAAATGAAACTTTGAAGTAAAATGGGCATCCGTGTTTCCAAGTACTTGTCACATGTACCCTCTTTTAGCTTAGTCATTTTTTCCATTACTAAAACTTCAGAAATTTTGGAAAGCCCTCTGGTGTAAGAATTTTTTTTCCTCTAGTAAACTAAAGTGCTAATAATAAGTTACTTGAACAACATTAGTAGAAGTGTCATCCATTCTGAGTAGTGCTAAAGTGGGCATTTACTTTTTTATTTTTACATGAAACCAAAATCTTGTAATGTTTGGCCCTTCACCATATTTGCATCTAATACCTGACTTTCCACAATTCTTCCAGAGAGACTGTTTTGAATAGAAACCAATTCATCTAATCTAAAGGGGATAAAATAGCTACAATGTTATTAGATGAGCCTATGCTTAACACAAGTTGAAATTTTATTAGTACATCCATATATTACTTCATGTAGTCCTGAGGAATATCTATTAAGCTTCAGTATGAGGTGAAATATTTGGGAGGAGAAACTTTTCTGGAATAACTAAATGTTCATTTTAGCAAATTAGGACTATAGAGTAGAGAGGAGACAGACAAAAAGGAACATGTTGATGTGTATAATGAGGTAGTAAGGAAAGCCTACTGGATAGGGCACTGGACTAGGACTCAGGAGACCTAGGATGACTTCTGAACTCCTCCAATGACTTCCAAAATAAACTTTGGCAGATCCCTTAACTGACCCTGTGCCTCCTTTCCTCAATTGTAGAATGGAGGTAATACATCCCTATCTCACAGGAATATTGTGAGGATAAAATTCACTCTTTACTTGGAGATGCTCAGATATTACAGTGCTGCAGGCCATATCATTAGAAAATAATGACTAGCATATCTAATTTCAAATTTAGCAAGATATAATAATGCTGTGTTATTTTCCATAAGACTTCATTGGAGTTGAAGATTTGAATGGAAAAAATTAAGAGTTTAACACACAGTTGTTCAACTGTTAAAGTTTATTATGGGTATTTGAGTAATTCAATTTTTAGTGTATCTACCAAAGAAAGCTGTGTTATGTGTGGGAGGTAGGGGGAAGGTGTATAACTTAAAATTTTAGCTATTCTAACTCATCTAGCCCAAAGATTAGCAGAAAATAGGTGTTCATGCCTTAGAATAAAGGGTAAATATGCCCACTTTACTGGAGTCAGCCAATTTCTCAGTTTCCAACCAGTTCAGATAAGAATAATAATGATACCAATAAAATGCTGCTTCAGTTTGGTTTGCTAAATAGTAATAGTACTTTTTCCTCTGCCACTCTTTCACCCCACTCTTCTCTCTTGTAACCAAATGCCACTAACATACTGTTTATTAATCCAAATGAAATCAGAGGACTATTTCTGCAGTCTTTTGAAGTAAAAGGAGAGAGAAATCCCCTGCTTTTTTCTTTTCCTTTCCATTTTCAGCACTGGTCAGATAAGAGATTTTTAATTACTCTTATTTGATCTACCATCATTATTTTTGAATAATATCTGCTACGTTTGAAGCAAGGTGGCATGTGTTTGTTTGCCCTTCACCTTGGGAGTCATGGGCTCAAATGTGAGATATTACCCACATGATAAAAATTTAACAATTTCCATATATAGCTTAGAGTAGATAGGAGTCCACATAAGAAAACCACCATAAATTTGCCATGATTGACTGTCTTTACTCAAGAGGGGCCCTGGATTAGAACAGTTAGGGACTTGCAGGTCAGGAATGTGGTGCATTGACAAAGCTACCTTGAGAAACTTAAATAGCACCATTTCAGATCAAATTGTTCTGTAGGCAGTGTTGTCATTCTTTCACGTCAATGGCACCAGCACCAAAACCTAAATATTAATCCACAAAAACCCTGTGCAATATATAATTTAGAATTATGATCCATTGGATGGAATTGTGCTGAATGCATTCTTGTGAATTTCATAGGAGAACACTACAAAGAGACTTTTATCATAAGAATAAGATCTGGGAAATATTCCTCATAAAGTTAAGAACAAAGAGGAAGAGGGTATGTTTTATCCCCCCTGATCACAAACACATGAGTGCTCCCATTGAAGTCAGACATTACTTCAGAACTGATCGTAGATAGGAGTGGGATATAAATTGGTATTAGAAGTTAACACAACACAAAAGGGGACCAGGTCCCTGAAGCTATGATGATTTATACTACGTGTGGATTTTGGCCCAGGAGGTTAGCAATCCAGTTCAGTAACTTGTAGTTTGCTAGATGTTAACATGGAGTGTGCAATGCAAGAATGTATTTTCACTGTGAGTTGCTGATTAGTTAGATATTCTTGTGTTTTGAACGCCTTTGATCATCTTTGGGGTCTGGAACAGTGATTCTCTAACATACAGCCCAATTAGCAAACAGCTGCAGCTCATGTGACATTCCAGTGCCATAACGAAGGCAGGGAGGGAGGGGCACCTGCCTGGGGCTCAGAGCTAGCAGGAGTGCAAAAATAGGGCAGTGTAGGATCAGGCCCAGTGGCATCAGTTCCCTTCTCCCCATGGTGGGATCAGGTCCAGCAGCATTGGCATGAGGCCAGGATACTCAGCACCCACCACCCCGAGGGATAATGGGTCCAGTGACCCCAGCTGAAGCAGGTGCCCTGGCACTAGGACCACAGTGGCAGGCAAGCAGGGTGGGCTGCATGGCTGCATCTAAAGAAGGAGACCAGTGGGTACAGGGAGGGAGATGTAGGGGGTTGGGGCAGTCCCTTGATGGGGGAGCTGGGGACAGTTGCTAGTGGGAGGATGGGTTCATAAGGGGCAGACCCTGGGTGGGTGACTGGATGCTGAAGGAGCAGTCCCGGGGGGAGGAGGTGTTATGCCCTGGTCAGGGCACACTGTCTCTGCAGGGCAGGCACGTGTGCCAGGCCAGAGTTGGGTGGGGTCTGCATGCTGGGGGGACAGTCCCAGGGGGGTGGGTGATTGGCGGGGGTGGGAGGGTAGTCCCTGGCCTTGGGGGCAGTCTGGGGGGAGGGTTGGATTCATGGGGGACAGTCCCTGGCTGGGGGAGGCATCCTGCATCTGGCAGGGCTCCCCATCTTTGGAGGCCGGCTTCACAACTTCACACTCTGGGCTCTCAGGCTAGCCGTATGGCCAGCAGCAACATGGAAGTAAGGGTGGCAATACACCATGCCATGCCACCCTTACAGTAAATTAATTAATTACAGTTAATAACATTTAACTGTTAATGTTTTGACTTATTTTGCTAATTTAAAATACTCTTGGTAGACATTTGCCACTGTTGAAATGAAAGGCACTATATTGATTTGAATCATATTGCTGTCATATAACAAATACTAAACCTTATTTTTTTGTAGATGTACAGGGTAGTATATATTGTGTGGATGCAGCCCACCTAACATATAGAGAGCTGCATATGCGTCTCACAGAGGTAAATAGTTTGAGAACCATTGGTCTGGAGACACTGTAAGGGTGTTTGTTTGATGCCTCTAAAATATTGTCTTTAATGGCTAGTGTACAAAAGTTATTCAAGAAAATAGCCCCCAAAACACTGTTTCAGCTGGTGCAATTTGTATAATTTTAAATTGGTAGTAAAAGCAGCATGTGCCCTGTACATCAAGATAAAGCCACGCTTTGAATTTGCAGAAAGGAATGAAGTATGTGTTGGTGGTGGTGGTGTTTTGTGTGTGGGGGGGTGTCTTTCTTTCTTTGGAACGCTCAGAACCCATATATGTTTAATAAAAGAAACTTCCATTCACAATACTTTTGATGAAACTTCAGTAGGGAGGAAAACAGGAGGTTAAAAAATTCTTACAAAAAACCAACTTGTGTGCAGTTCTAAAATCACTGGTCAGAATTTTCAAAAGAAACAGATTTAAAAATTCATTGAAGCATATTTCCTAATAATACAATGGAGAAATATAGTACTACGTGTTCTATTGTACTTACAATATTTTTCACATCTTGAGACTCCTAAGCAGATATGTACAAAGTAAAAGCAATCCCTTTCTCACACCTGTGGTGCTACGACCAACAATAGGACTACTTCCATGAGTAAGTGATGCTCCCATGGGAAGGGTTTTCAAGCCCTAAGGGACCAGATATAACTTAAGGATTTAGTATGGTTTAAAATGTCACCAAGATATTAAATGTCTTCATTGGTTAATGACAGTACTAGAAAATTATTTACTCATAGACACAGGATTATGATTGTAGAATTTGAAAAAAAACTCTCACATTAACTTGAGAACTTTCTTCTGATATAATCAGCACACAAGTAAAGAGAAAGTAACAGGACTGTAACCAGGCCAGTGGATAGGTTCAGGGTTAACATTTTCAACAGCAAAAGAGGTAAATTTTGACTTGGAACAAATATTTTTGGAGAAACAGTGAAGTATTTTGACTGTAGAATTTAATAGCTTGTAGATTCCAAATTTTCCAGACATATTTTATTCAAACATCTCACTTTATCCTCATCTTATAGATAAACAAAAAGGGTGAAATGAAGACTGTGGGAAATTGTCTGTGGGAGTTTTGCCATTGATTTCAGTAGAGCCAGGATTTTACCCACTGTATGCAAAACTGTCACTTAGAACAAATTAAAATGGTATGGAGAAAGAAGCTTAATTTATTGAGGATGAGGAATTAGCTGCGGAACCAACACAAACAGAGCCCTCTTTAAAGGATAGATATGACCCAAACAATTTGTATGCTTATTCTACTACATCTGAACAGTTTGCACAAACAGACAACATCTTCAGGTCATACTAATCAGCCTTGATTGTGCCCTGCACACAAGTCATGTGTGAATGAGCCCCTTCCAAGTTGCAGTTTCTATAGAGTAGATTGAGGAAAATATATAGTAGAGTGAGGGAAATTATTTAACATACGGTAGAATTTATAATAGATATATAAATTTAATATTTAATCAATTAAATTTAATATTAATTTGATATAGAGTAGAGTGGAGGAAATAATTTAATAACAAACTCCTGCCAGTGGTCAGTAAACTCCTACAAAAAAGTAAAACCTAATCATCTGATGTGATGTTGCAATCTCAAGTCACAGTAAGAGTCCACTTGTTGATAATCAAAGATCAGAATATTTTAGTTTTCTATAATCCATTGAGAAAATACAGCTGGTGACAATACAAATTATTATCATTACTTCCAAAGAAAGGAGGTCCCATGCAAGAAGCTGTCTTTCCAGTATCACATTGCTGGAGGTTTGCACGTCCAAGGAATGCAAGGAGGTTTGGATATGCTCCCTACTGTCAAGTATAGTGTCAAGCACTTACATGAAGTATGGTTTTGTCTATTAATTGGACCTAAAGTTTCAGTTACTTAAACCATCCTATTTTAGCCATACAGTGAGATTACTAATGTCAACAGAGTCACAAGTTATTTTTGCTGTGCTATGCCAGCGTTGACACTACTGTGCTTTGTGCGGGGGAGAGAAGCTGGGAGGTGAGAGCTGCAGATAGCTGAAAAGAGAAGGGCCAGTTACGATTCACGGAGAAGAAGTCTCTTTCTGCATCTAGCATCATAGACATCTGTAATGGCAAGATAGTATTAAATGTATATACAACCAAAGAAACAACTGCAAGCAGCCATGGCAGGTAAATACAGTATATAATGATTTACTTGGTGTTTAAAAGTGGTTTTATAGGTTTTATATAAATACAATATCTTTAGTCTCACTGGGAGAGAAGTACTGTGTAGAAGTTTTAAGTTTATGAGAATAATTCATTTAATCACATCAACCAAATAAAGAAAAAGTGGAACCTAAGACCACATACTACTTTTGATTCAAGTACACAGTTTCCATTGACATCAGTGGGAGCACTGCAGGTGTAATATCACTTCTATAATGAACATAGTCATTGGAAATATGTTGTAAATCAGCCTAATTTTTGCTGCTTTAGTCAAGGAAGAAGCATGGTTCCTTCCAAATATTGCCTTTGTGGCTCTTTCTTCAGAGAAAATACGTTTAGAAAATATTTGATCATGGAGTCAGGTACATTTTAAAATTGTAAAAATGTAAAATGGTAAAATTTTAAAGAGTTCAGAAGGGGAATAGAGCAAAAGTAAGGATACAATTTTCAGCCACAAATTTCTTTGCTTCTGTTGCAGAAGGGTCATGAATATGAATAGTGCTGAATGCTGGAGAAACAATTTGTCATTATTAAAATTTAGTGCTTTGTCAACACAAAATATCAGTTTCAGCTTCCTTTTTGTCTTAGTGCAGCTGTTTGTGCAATTAACAGGTCTAAATGTTCTGGGATTCAGCATCAGTGAATGGAACTATGGCTCATAAACAATAGAAGGATGTAATCTCTAATAGACTGTCAGGATTCAGAACATATTGAACATTTGAAACTGAAAGAGGGATTTCTATGGCCAAACTATCAGAGCTACTTGCTATTGGTAAATGGACACTTGAGAGTATATTGCATTTCTTAATGATGCTATACTACTTATGCACGTGTGCGCACACACACCATGCTGCCAGCTACATCCAATTATGGCAGTTTGCAGTTGATACAAGTATAGAACGCTTTCCTAGTAAAATGAAGAGACAGATTAGCAAAACTAATTTTCCTTGGATATTTCTGTGAGAGAGTGGAGGATGACCAAAAATATGCTTCCTCATTTCATTTGTAAGGGGTTTTATTGCAACTATATGATATGAACACAGGCTTACTGGACATATTTTACTATACAACTTTATTTGTATCATGTCATCTGTGCAAAATATATCCTAAAATCCCTTACTTGCAACACGAAGAAGGAAATTAATGTTGTTGTTTTTTTAAGAGATGCAGAGGTAAGGGAGAAAAAAAATTGTTAAGAAAAAGCAGTGAACAATTACTACAGCCAATTCTCTGACAGCAGTAATGTTCACCCTCAGGGCATGCTGCAAGGCCTGATTTTGGATTTTGCTCTTGGATTTTTCAAAAGGCGGCAGGCAGAGCCCAGAGTCAGGACATTAAGGGAAATACTGTTTTTGTTAAATTATTGAATAACTGATGGAATAAGGTGGAGCACATGACTGATACATGAAGTTTTGTAATTTTTTCAGTGTGTAAGTGCTAAATCAATCCATAGGCACATTTTTAAATATCAACATGAATACACATCATAAAGATATGAACTGATGCTTGACTGCAATATTTTTAAGATACTTGGGTTGGATGAGATTGTCCGTCTGCTTGGGTTGTATTGGTTCAGTCATCACTTCAGTACTGGAGTGTTAAAAATCAGTTTCCAGTCATTATTTGGGAATGTAGTCCAATGTCTGAACAGATGTTCCATTGTAAGATAAACCGGAAGCCATGTGCTCTTGTTTCTCTTGTATAGGCTGGGCTGAGGAGCAGGGATAGTGATAGCTGTGGAATGTGGACCACATGCTTCTGTAAAACACTGACAGCAACATTACTTGGCCAGAACCTCAGCCAGTGTACAAATCAGCATAACTGAACTGATTCGCCCCAACTGAGGATCTGGCCCACTATTTTTAGGCTTCATAAATTACAAGGACAGAAGGGACCATTCTGATCATCTAGTCTGACCTACTATAGAACATAGATCATGTAACTTCCCCAAAATAATTCCTAGCACATATCTTTTAGAATAACATCCAAGCTTAATTTAAAGCTTGTCATTGATGAAGACCCCTTGAGAAACAATTCTAAATTGTTGATTCAGGAGAACCTCTTGAGATAAATGCTTTGAAGTGAGAACTAAAATATTCTTGGGAGTTAGGCCCCTAGTGGGCTTTTCAAAAGTGCCTAAGCAGGTAAGGTGTCTATCTGCATCTTTAGGCATCAAAGTCTGGGGTTTAGGTGCCTAAGTACTTTCATGGATTCCATTCTTTGCCTTAGTTCTGTGACTGTAAAATGGAAGAATAATACTTCCCAACCTCACAGAGGTGCTGTAAGGATAAATACATTAAATACTGAAGCACTCTGAGACATGCTGATGAAAAGTGCTATATAAAAAAACTATTTTTAAAAAAATCAATAGGTACAGAGCCAACTGTATGTCTATAATTGAGATTAACATCACTTCCAGCAAACTTCTTTACAAAACCACTTATTTTATATTTTAATATATTTTAAACTACTTGAAGATTAGAGAAAGCACATTGTTAATGCAGAATAAACACAGCAGAACTTCCTTGTACACTCATCATTACACACTACACTTAATCAGCACTAAAAATTGGCAGCCTCTTTCGAGTGTTTAAAGTGTTAGTGCATTCCTGTATTACTAAAATTTAATTAATTTTGCAAAATATGCCATTGTGCACTTACTGGTCTGTGTTACATTTCTTTAATTTATTTTCACATTCAAGCTACACAACTGGTAAAATAAATAAAGTATAAATCTATAAACTCTAATTAGGAAAGATTATAGTCATTGTGATAGCTCCAGAGTTAAGACTGCATTGAGATTTGCATTTAGAGCAGGGATTAAACCCCTTTGTTATGCATGGGAATAAATGGACTGTTTTCACAGTCAAAAGAGATAAATAGTGGGGTCCCCCAAGAATCTCTACTGGATCCTATGCTATTCATCATAGTCATAAATGATTTAGGAAAGAGGGTAAACATGGAGGTGACAAAATTTGCAGATGATACAAAATTACTCAAGATAAATCCAAAGCTGACTGCAAAGAGTTACCAAGAGATCTCACTAAATTGGTTCACTGGGCAACAAAGTGGCAGATGAAAAGCAATGCACATTGGAAAACATAATCCCAACTAGACATACAAAATATGTTAATTAGCTGTTACCACTCAAGAAAGAGATCTTGGGGTCATTGTGGATAGTTCTCTGAAAACATCCACTCAATATGCAGTGGCAGTCAAAAAAGCTATCAGAATGTTAGGAACCATTAGGAAAGGGATAGATAATATGTCAGAAAATATTACAATGCCACTATATAAAGCAATGCTACACCCACACGCTGAATACTGCATGCAGTTCCGGTTACCCCATCTCAAAAAATATATATTGGAATTAGAAAAGGTACAGAGAAGGGCAACAAAAATGATTAAGGGTATAGAACAGCTTCTATACAAGGAGAAATTAAAAAGACTTGCACTGTCCATTTTAGAAAAGAGACAACCAAGGAGTGATATCATAGAGGGCTATAAAATCATGAATAGTATGGAGTAAGTGATTAGGGAAGTGTTATTTACCCCTTCACATAACACAAAAACCAGGGGTCCTCCAATGAAATTAATAGGCAGATACGTTCATCAATGACTATTAGCCAAGATAGTCAGGGATACAACCCCATGCTCCGTGTGTTCCTAAACCTCTGACTGCCAGAAGCTGGGACTGGATGACAGGGGATGGATCACTTGAGAATTGTCCTGTTCTGTTCATTCCCTCTGAAGTATCTGGCATGGGCCCCTGGCAGAAGACATGATAAAGAGTTAGAAGGACCACTAGTCTTACCCATTATGGCCATTCTTGTGTTTGTATGAATAATGAGTGTATTTTCCCCAAATTTTCATAACTAATTCTGACTACAGAATAAATTTTATGGGAGTTCCATAAGTAGATCTGTTAATATGAGTCTGAGTTAAAATTATTTTAAAATGAACATTTAACACTCTTCAGCGTTTCCTAATGAACATATTTCTGAATTTTGAGATTAGAAAATGTATCACTTCTAAACTGTAGCAAAATGTAAAACACGTTTTTTAAAGTTTTTATTCGTGTCAATTTTTGATTGACATGTATATCCATTGTACTTATATTATGAAGTGTGTTAATGAAATTTTTATTGATTAATATTTTGATCATCAAATAAAATAGCCATTGATGTTCCGGAAGATAGGGTTTCATTGTCAAAATAGTTCTAGACCTCAGAATTGAGGAGAGGACCTTGAAAATATGAACCAAGTGTAAAATGATGTAGTGATGTCTTCCTTAGTCTACAGCCAGCCTGAAGTAACTCTGAGAGGTGTGAACTGGCCCATCCACCTCAACATAATTATAAAAATGAACTAGTAAATGTTTTGGTTAGCAAAGATCCACCCCCTCTCAGGCTGCATATTTTATATATGTTAGTGGTAGCATCCCAATCATGCATCAGGGCACTATTGTACTAGGTGCTGTACAAACACATCATAAAACAATTATTTCTGCCCTGAAAACTATGTATCACATTATCATGAATGAGACTCTTACAGCGGATGAGACTCTGCAACCAGAACAGCTGTGGGTTTTGCCTCTTCCCCTCTGCCTCTGACACACCCTCTTTTGATCCCAAAATACAGGAAGAGTAGGGGTGAAGGCCATCCAGCGCTAGCTACATTAGCTTTGCACCATCTGAGAATTCTGCTGCATCACGTGGCCCTTTTAGAGCATCTCTAAGGCAGCTTTATATGGTCTCAGCAGCTGCACAAAGATGTTAGGATAAGGTAAAGGACTGAGCCCTTAGAAGCTACAGGCAGAAGCTCTTCTAAGTAACAAAAAGGGAGTTTTCATTTTACTCTATGAGTAAGTCTTGGGTTAAATTCATATTGTCTGCAAGTCACTTTTGGCTCCCACACTGTGAAATTTCCTTCTAAAATAGTGTTGATTTTTGGAAATGGCTGAGGGAATCCTAAGCCACTGCCAAATTGCTGCCCAAAAAAGTTTGCACCAAAATTAATTACGGTATTTAGCATGTGTTGCCATTATAATTAATTGGGCCCACACTGAAAGGAAAGAAAAATGGGTTTTTAAGCAATAGTTCTTTAAGATGTAGCAGGAGCCTTCTGTTCTTTGTTAGAACAGCTGCCCTCGTGGTTCTGTCTTGATGAAATCACTGCCCAGTTTCTTTTTTCAGGAAGATCAGTGTTTACATGCTCAGCTGTCTCAAGTCAAAACAGTTCTAATTTGTTAATAAGTCACTAACCAAATATTATTACTGGGAATCTGGTACATAACCAGATGCAGAATGTAGCTTCTATTGAATTTTGAATGTTAGAGAAAATATAAAACCACCACTCTTCACCCCCTCACCATACCCCAATGGAAAAAAATGTAATTTACCAACCAAAATGATTTATTAAATGCACATGTGGCCTGAACTCTCAAAGCATTCTCTTTTTGTTTTTTTAGAAAAGAGGTGATAGTCAAATTGCTTTATTATCCTTACCTATTCATAGTGTCAGCACAGAGTATCTAACATCAAGAGAGATAAGTAAACCAATTCCAGTAACAAATTCAGAACTGCCTCAGCCCTTGAACTGAATCTTGGCCTTTTTTTCTCCATTTACAATTGATTTTAAGTGATTCAGTGTTCATAAAGGAGATAAACTGACAATCTTGGGGACTATTTATCATCACAAAAGGCAATGGCAGTGCAAGCTTTCCAGCAACAGCCTTACAATGTTGCTGAAGTATGAAATGACCACCCATAGGGGGTGCCTAGATATTGTGGTAATTGTGTATTAGCAATGACCTGGAGTAGATCAATATGAAATGCTGGTTCAGCCTGTGTGTTTGTTTAATCCTGGGCCTCTTTGTTGGGACTGCAACTAAGCATGTCAGATCTGTGACTGTTGTAGCGTTGGTTCTGTGTGGTGGATGCCTATTCATTAGAAACTATCGATCTGAAGACATCTTCTAGGAAAAACGTAGAATTAAAATATACATAATTTGACAAACAATACTAACGTGTTTGCTATGTTGTGGGCCCTTAGCTCCTCTCCCTTGGTGTAGGTGAAGAGAAGGTTGGGGCTGCAGTGGATTGGGGAGTGCATGCAACTCATTTTGCACTGGACTGAGGGCAGGTGTGAGAAGGGAAGTCCCACTGACATAAAGGAGTGGGTCCCTACTATCTGTGCTGGTCTTTTTGTGTTACTTGGGTAGCAGTTCTGACAGCTCTGGAGCTCCTGCCTTTTCTCCCGCTGGGTTAGGGTGGACCCTTATCTCCTTTCGATCTAGAGGATGAACAGTGGAGTGGGACTTGGGAGACCTGTGTTGCATTCACAGGTCTGCTACTAGCCTGCTGAGTGACCTTGAGCAAGTCACTTCCCCCCCCTCTCTGTGCCTCAGTTTCCCCATCTATAAAATGGGGAGAATGATACTGATCTCCTTTGTAAAGCACTTTGAGATGAAGAGTGCTGTATAAGAGCTAGGCATTTTTATTCTTATTATAAAATGAGGGAGGAGACAGAATGGCTTGGGTAGAAAAGGAGGATTCTGGATAGGGAAAATAGAGTAAGGCCATGTGTGATAAATGAAGGGGGTGGGGGGAGCTCCCTTTTATGGACACCCAGACAGCCAGTCAGCTATAAAATCCCTCTTGGTAGCTGTTCTCTACCTGCTTTATCTGTAAAGATTTAAAAAATCTGACTGCATGCACAGGTAAAAGGAAGTGAGTGGGAACCTCGCCAAAAGAGCCAATAGGAAGGCTATAACTTTTTAAAATTGAAACAAGACTCCCCTTTTGTCTGTCTGTGGTTGTTCTCCAGAAGAGCAGGGACAGGGCTGGACTATGCTGTAAGAGCTTGCACCAGGTATGAAAAATCGTTAAATCATTCCTAGAAACTACTCATTTAAAACCCCAGATATGTAAGTATATCTGGAAATGTCTAGGAAGATGCAATTAGGTTTATTTCTTTTATTTCTTTAAGTCTTGTGGACTTCTTTGTGCTAACCCCCAAATGCTTTTGTTTTGCTTGTAACCATAAAGCTGGACGTCAAGAAAACCATTCTTGACGCTTAGTTATTATATTTGCTCTTTTTAAATCTAGCGATACCCTAAGTTTCCAGATGTATTTTCTTTCTTTTTGTTTTTAATAAAATTTATCTTTTTTTAAGAACAGAATTAGGATTTTTGTGTCCTAAGCAGTTTGTGCATATGTTGTTTAATTAGCTGGTGGCAACAGATGATTTCCTTTGTTTTCTTTCTCAGCTTTTCCCCGGAGGTGTGTGTGGGAAAGGGCTTGAGGGTACCCCACAGGGAGGAATTCCCAAGTGTGCCTTTCTGGGTTTAAAGATTTTTTTGTTTTTTTTTGGAATTGGGTGGTGGCAGCATCTACCCATCCAAGGTCAGAGAGAAGCTGTAACCTTGGGAGTTTAATACAAGCCTGGAGTAGCCAGTATTAATTTTTAGAATCCTTGTGGGCCCTCACCTTCTGCACTCAAAGTGCCAGAGTGGGGAATCAGCCTTGACACCATGTCTACACAACCACTTGTTGGTATAACTTATGTCACTCAAGAGTGTGATAAAACACCACCGAGCGACATAAATTACACCGACAGAAGTGCCGGTGGGCATAGCACTATGTTGGTGGGAGAGCTACTCCTGCCAAAATAGCTACTGCTGCTCGTGGAGGTGGTTTTATTATGTTGACAAGAGAACTCTCTCCTGCCGGCATAGAACAGCTGTGTTGGTGCCACTGTAAGCTCCCTAGTGTAGACATGGCCTTAGCGAGGAAACATGCAAAAGGGATTTTGGGTGGGGATGAAGGAGAGGGGAAGTTGAAGGGTAGAGTAGGGGAAGGAGAGATTTGGAAGGGGAAGAAGAAAGTAAAAAGAGAATTATTTACAGCTACACACACCCAGCATTTAATGATCTGCCCTCCTCTTCTTCCATAATTAACTATCAGCCTGAGCTGGCTGGCTGTTGAATGTCAAGGTTAATAAGATATCCCATCAGTATGAATGAACGCTGCTGTCTTGCAAAGCATATGCATTCCAGGTACTGCCCTCACAGCAAATAGCATGAGCATAACATGAGCTTCACAATAAGCAAACGCACAATTGGTTTTATTCAGCATATAGCATTGGTTTTATTCAGTAGTTTTCTGTTCATCTGCATGCATTTAGTACACATTGCTCATTGCAGTTTAATCTTAAGCCCGCTTCTACACTGAACCTGAACCAGATTCCCATAGGAATCTGGGATGTCTTGTGATTTGGGTCTTTTTGCTATGTTTGTGTTGTGCCCATTTTGTGATTCTTGTAAAAATGTCCACTATCCTTTTGCTTGCCAGAATGCTGGCCATCACTTATTAACCAGAGTATTATACCCTGTTCTTCATTATGTAAACTAAACCACACAGTGATGGAGTTATTGACACTACTGTGAGATGTGTACTTGTGTACAGAGAAGGAAACACATGCTGCCTTATTGAGCTCTATCTTGTCCTATTCTTTCTTAAGCAGTTTCTGAATGCTAGGAGTCCTTTCCTGCTGATCACATGCAGTGCAACAATATTGTGCATCACATCCCTAGCACTGTCATTCCTAGATGCACTTCACAGTATAGAATCATAGAACTGGAAGGGACCTCAAGAGGTCATCTAGTCCAGTGCTCTGTACTCATGACAGAACTAATTATCTAGACAATTCCTGACAGGTGTTTGTCTAACCTGCTCTTAAAAATCTCCAATGATGGAGATTCCACAACCTCCATAGGCAATTTATTCCAGTGCTTAACTAACCTGACAGGAAGTTTTTCCTAATGTCCAACCGCAACCTCCCTTGCTGAAATTTAAGTCCATTGCTTCTTGTCCTATCCTCAGAGGTTAGGAAAAACAATTTTTCTTCCTCCTCCTTGTAACAACCTTTTATTTACTTGAAAACGATTATCATGTCCCCTTTCAGTCTTCACTTTTCCAGACTAAACAAACCCAATTTTTTCAATCTTCCCTCAGAGGTCATGTTTTCTAGACATTTAATCATTTTTGTTGCTCTTCTCTGGACTCTCTCGAATTTGCCCAAATCCTTCCTGAAATGTGGTGCCCAGAACTGGACACAACACTCCAGCTGAGGCCTAATCAAAGTGGAGTAGAGCAGAAGAACTACTTCTCTTGTCTTCCTTACAACACTCCTGCTAATACATCCCAGAATGATGTTCGTTGTTTTTGCAACAGCATTACACTATTGATTCATATTTAGCTTGTGGTCCACTATGACCCCGCGATCCCTTTCTGCAGTACTCTTTCCTAGGCAGTCATTTTCCATTTTGTATGTGTGCAGTTGATTATTCCTTCCTAAGTGAAGTACTTTGCATTTGTCCTTATTGAATTTCATCCTATTTACTTCAGACCACTTATCCAGTTTGTCCAGAACATTTTGAATTTTAATCCTATCCTCCAAAGCACTTGCAACCCCTTCCAGCTTGGTATCATCTGCAAACTTTATAGGTGTACTCTGTATGCCATATCTAAATCATTGATGAAGATATTGGACAGAGCCAGACCCAGAACTGATCCCTGCAGGACCCCACTCGTTATGCCCTTCCAGCATGACTGTGAACCACTGATAACTACTCTCTGGGAATGGTTTTCCAACCAGTTTTGCACCTACCTTATAGTAGCTCCATCTAAGTTGCATTTCCCTAGTTTATTTATGAGAAGATCATGCGGGACAGTATCAAAAGCTTTACTAAAATCGAGATATACCATTTGTCAAAGAAAGCAATCAGGTTGGTTTGACACGATTTGGTTTTGATAAATCCATGCTAACAGTTACTTTTCACCTTATTATCTTCTGGTTGTTTGCAAATTGATTGCTTAATTATTTGCTCCATTATCTTTCCAGGCACAGAATTTAAGAGCATCATGCCAACTCAGTCATTTTAGCAAGCATTATATTCTCATAGATATAGAAGTACTGTAAGTAAGATGGCGATCCATGCTACACTCAGGAAGGGGTGATATTGTCCTAGTTTATTATCCTTTACTTTGGAAAGAAGCAGCAACTAATGATTTTAAAAACATTCTTTGTCACTTTCAAAGAGGAGAAGAAGATTGCTGGTTGAATAGTAAAATGGGCCTGAGCTGACATGGATCTGAACTTCCCCAAGTTCCCAAAGTTCAGGGATATTCATATCTGGGGTTTTGGTTTGGGCATAGCTCTAAGTAAATTGTTAAGTTACCTGAGCTAAACCTCGGAAAGGTCTCCTGCGCATATATTTCTACAAGAAGCATTTTCACTACATGGAGGAGAGAGAAAGAAAGGATTTACCGACATGCATTTTATTTGCTATTTAATGCCATTGGCAGATGGTGTCTGGCACTCATCAGAAACAAGAGATGCTTCATAGAGGAAATTATATTCTCTAATATTTCCTATAAATGTTTTCATTTTATCATGTTTAAATAGTTCATAGGAAGCACTTGTC
This sequence comes from Eretmochelys imbricata, assembly GCF_965152235.1. Taxonomy (NCBI): domain Eukaryota; kingdom Metazoa; phylum Chordata; order Testudines; family Cheloniidae; genus Eretmochelys; species Eretmochelys imbricata. The sequence goes on along the minus strand of NC_135575.1, from coordinate 39,576,865 downwards.
ACATCTTTTTATGGGATGAATTCAAGAACAAAGAGTCTTCTTTTTTTAAAAAAAGTAAAGTGAGTACACAAATAAGAAAAGATTCTTCTGAAATTGTCCACTATCCTTATGCTTGCCAGAATGCTGGCCGTCACTATTATTAACCAGTGTATTGTAACCTGTGCTTCATTATGTAAACCGAACCACACAGTGGTGGAGTTATTGACAATACTATGAGATGTGTACTTGTGTACAGAGAAGGAAACACATGCTGCCTTAAATGGCCCAGAATATCAGGGTTGTTACATGTGTATAGTGTTGAGCACTGGAAATATTAATGTATACTCTAGTTATATCAAATTATGCTAAATTATAAGGTGCATAAACATTGAAATTAGCAGTCTAAGCATAGTCCAATTGATTTTACAAACTCTTGTATGGTTCCCAATCTTTGCTCAGAGGAGGCTCAGAACAGAATAAAAATGAAGAATGGATTATCTTTTTGTGGAATAAAGTGGGCACAGTGCAAATGCACTGGAGATAAGCCCTGAGAGACATTTTCTTAAATTCCATCCATCTTCACCTCATAAAAGTACTCAAAGCCTTATAAATAATTTAAAAAACTAATGGACGTGGTTTTTAAACAATGTGAGGCTGTTTTTAAAGAAGCGGGTCATGAGCAGATCTGCAAGAGTGGAAATGGAAAATGCACTGCTTCTATGCTATGGTTACCTTGAGAGGTAGAAAGGCATGGTGCGGTGTGTGAGTGCAGCCTTCCTCAGTACCACTGCTCTGTTAGGGCTCAAGCCTGAGCACTTTGACCTTGCTGTAGCAATGCACTTAAGCATGTGCTTAACTTTAAGCAAGCAGGTAGTCCCACTCACTTTCTTTGCTGGATGAAGGCCAGAAGGCTCTTGCAACTTGCAGGAATGAGCCATATAGGTTAGTAGTAAAGACATAGTGCCTAATGACATCACAGTAAACCTGTGTCCCCATTGTTACAGAAACAAACACTCTTTCATTGTAGATACATAGATAGATAGATATGTGTATATATATAGATAGATATTTAGATCAGCATTCTAGGGAATCTGATCTTTAATGTGCTGAACCATCCCTTATCAGTTCATTACTCACCAACTCATACTTTTATGCAGGTTCTCACTCAGTCTTAGGTATGATGCTATAGCCCTCTTTAGCAGCATATAGTTTATTGCAGCATTTAACTGGCACTTCAATGAAGGGCAGACATCCCCCCAGAAACATGGCTGCTACTGTTTTGGAGCCTCATATTGCAATGCACACTTCTAGGGGATGCTGGAGTCACTGTCTTTGAATGGATCTGTGATCTGAAAAAGACACATTGTGATGATAAATTCACAGCTGTGTGATGCATAAGACTGTGATAAAGGTAAATGTCTCACTGGCTAAGGCTGTCATATCCTTGTCAATAATGACCAGTAAATGCACAAGTCTGACCGTGTTCTTTATTTTTCATTTCCATTCTGACATAACATTAAGAGGGTGGAGTAAAATGCTAATTTCCAGGCAGTACAATTCCTAGAGATCACTCCCTGGAAGTTTAAAAATAATTCTGTCTCCAACCTTCTGTCTCATAATAACACCATCTAACACTCGGTATATTTACCACAACACACATGAGCTATTTCTTAATTGCAGGGATGACACTGGCTATCTTTTGCTTATTGAGATCAGATGCATTTTACTTCCTGTTAACCTCAGAGCAATTCCACTGGAAATATACATAAACATACGGATATCAGTTATCAGCTATATTTCTTGATAGCTGTATAATTAATTTCTATTGACAATGTACTTACTATTACTAAGTCTAATCCAATCACTATAAGTAGGTAAGTAGCAAATCCAGAATAGATAGCTTCCCCACAGAGCTAAATAATGAACTTTTAGAGAGATACTAATGCCTCTCCATAGGTGAAATTTAATTGGATAGCTTTATATGTAGTGCTATGAACTATGTTTTTCACATTGTTCATACCAGTTCCTTCATCACTGAGCCTGAGATGGTGATCTGCAAAGCAGATCTGTAAAGGAGAAACAAAATAAGACTACTAAAAAGACAGGAGTCATATTACCTTCAAAGAGAAATTATGTCTGGAATCTAAAATTTCCAGCTTGCTATCATGCAAATTTAAACAAAAACATCTTCATTTGAGGTAAAGAACACTTTTATGCAGTCTTTCAAGTCTTCTCTGTAAACAGAAGTTTGTTTTTTAAAGCAAAAATAGAGATGATCAAATTCAAATAAACAAGAATGTCTTGTGATATCAGCAAAAGTGGAACAAGTAAAAATGAGTTTTATGGCATCACAAAACCATCACAGCAATTTTTCAATCTGTAAAAGAATACCAGGACTGGAACTGTTAGTGTTCTTAAATCAAGTAAGGAAGTCAGGAGGGAGGAAAGGATGCTCTGTGGTAAGGCAATAGAGCCTTCTTTTCTCAGCCACCAGTTTGAATCCAATCTGTATCCAGTCTTGTTGATACAGGCTGAGAGTTGATACAGGCTCCTGGCTGTATGTCGGTGAAAGTTATACGAAATGCTGGGATCAATCCAGTTCTTAGGGAGGCTAAGGCTACTTCAAACAGCACCATTACAATTAGCACTAGTCAGCACCACTGTTCGCAGTTTAAGCTGCAGAGATGGAATGAGCATGTAGATTTAAATCTCACCAAATGAGGGTAAATCCATCCTTATCATCGTATCCACTCATTAAACTCCACACCTGAACATAGTCATTATATGAACAACATACCCTGATATCTCAATGTCTGTACTTTGACCTGTTAACCTTTTACGCCCAGATGGGGATATTGCAGATTATGTATTCCTTACACCATCCAATCCTAAACCGAACTTCACACCCCTTGGTAATCTGTACGTTATTCTCTGATAACCAGAAACTTCTATGCTTAAACTCTGTACCATTTTCTTTTTATTTTAACGTCATCTTAATAAAATTCTTGAACTTTCCCTTTTGAAGTGGCCATATTGGAAAGGGGTTAATCTGTACTGGTGAGGAACTGGTTATTCCTGTAGCCCAGAATGTATGGTCTCTATGAGATAAATGATCCCAGTCTTCTCTAAGATTTTTCTGGAACTTCTCACAAACACAAAATTTAGGTGAGGAGGGGAAATTTAAGTGCTTTCTGAGGAAACCTACACTGCATTTGAAAGTATCAGACCTGGCTCAAGCTATCAGCACCTTCACGAGGAATAAATTCACTTCATAGTTTCTTGGGGTGAAAAATAGGAGTGCAATGAATTGTGGAAGTATTAGGAACCTATGAATATTAAAGCAGACAAGACAATTGAGAAAGGTCAGAAAAAATCGACTTCTTCTAGGCATACTGTTTGAGAGAGGTTGGATTAAAATCAACAGAGAAAATGGGGTGCAGGACTGTTTGGTTTGTTTCTAAACTTTGAAACAAGAGAGGGGAAAATGTCTAAATGTATCATTTTAATGTCCGTTCATGGGGAAATTGATGAAGGAACAAATCGAAAGGGATGCTACAGATGCAGACGAAGCTGGGGCTGTAAAACTTTCAAAGAGGCATGCCTCCCAGTTAGAGTGTGAATGTGCAAACTAATTGCACAGCTAGTTTAGAATTTTTTTTTAATTATTACAGGAAATTGCAAGACTCAATCTTCCAAATACAGCTACTGCCATCTATTGATGTCCTGCTGTTGTAAGTTTTATAAAACACTTTTGTTTACCTTTCAGATCAGCATCTTCATGACCCATTTGTCCAACTACGGGAATGACCGCCTGGGGTTATACACCTTTTTGAATCTGGCCAACTTTGTTAAGAACTGGACTAACCTAAAACTACAGACTCTGCCTCCAGTTCAACTGGCTTACAAGTACTTTGAACTCTTCCCTGAGCAAAAGGACCCTCTCTGGCAGGTAATATAACATACCTGTCAATAGTCCCACTGATAATTCTTCAATTACAATGCACTTCTAAAATCTTTTGCAAAAAGACACATTAAAAATGAAGATATTTTATTTTGTTTTAAATGCCTTTTTGGGTTTATTTTATTTTCTTCAAAGACAACAGCTTTGACTGAGAATATATTTGCATATTGGTTAGCTGTGGTCTGCACAGATAAAGCAAGGCACTTGCTTAAACTCAGTCAAATACTAGCCACTTTAAGAGCAGTTGGTTGCTATTTATCTGAGCTTCCCTTCCCTCTTCCCTCTTGTTTTCCTGACGCATCACATTGTATTAACTTATCTTGATGCACAATCATTAGGATGAAAACAGATGAGTGAGATCTATCACAATGCAGATTCACTGTGTCCATTAATATGGAATCACTAGCATTAAGTCACTGCAGCTATAGCAAGGATTCCCAGAATACAATATCCCCTTCTTTAAAACCGCAAGGAAAAAATCCCATATGGGAGATAGTGATTAGCATAAACAGTTACTTTGAAAATAAAGAAATGTCTTACCCCAACTCAATGATGACTAGTTCCCACCTCCATTTGAAATAAATGCCAATGCTGCCTGTAATGCCAGGATAGCAATTGTCAAATAATTATCACATATTCATGGTTCCTCTCTGATTCAGCACATGATATGCCAAAGCATACTCTGTTACACAAGTGTAAATCCAGAATAACTCAAAGGAAATATGTGCACTTATGGTATAAGAGAACAGAATTTGTTTTTAACTAGTTTTGGCAAGATCTGCAGCTAATGTATAAATTGGTCTAACTTCCATTGATAGAGCTATACTGATTTGCACCAGCTAAAAATTTGTCCCATTATATTTGGTTAACTTAATGCATTAACAAATCAGGTCTTCAACAAACCATTACCAGCTTATGCAAAGATAACATCAGTGTAATAACTCTTGAAAGAATAATCAACTCTTACTTTTTTCTTCGGATTTTCTGTTCACACATTTTTATTTTGCATTAACATGTAGTAGAATGTTAGTGTTGAATAATATCCTAAATTTCTCTTTTTTTCCTGTCTTTTGGATTATTATGTAAATTTAAATTGTCACTAACTACTATATATTTGAAACTTCTTTGTCACCTAATAAGTAATATGAATAGCTGGAAGGCATAATAGTAATAGGTAATTTTAACCATAAATGGAAATTTGTTTGTTAATACTTAATTTTTATTCCTTTTAAATCTAAAACGAACTTAGGCCTCAATCATGCAAAGCCGTTAGGCGAGTGCTTTAATTTTAGGCATGAATAGTCTTATTGACTCATTTACTTGATCAGCACCATAGTGATTGTGAACTGTGTCACACTGGCAGAACTAAGGAATAGTGTCCTCTACAGATAGAGTACAAGAAGGAGCTGTGCCAGCTTCTCCAGAGTGCTGTACATCTGCCTTGACTTAGAGAGATTTCCTGTAGGGATGAGAAGGTAGTTCAGGCACTATGCCTCAGAGAAGAGACTGTCAACAAGACTTTTAATTATGCTGTGACTAGCTGTATTATATGGAACTGAATTATAACCAGCAACTCATGTTGTAAACTATACCATACAGAATTGTATCATGGTGACTTTCAGTCACTAGAAGAGCTGACTATTGTGGAGCAAACAACTTAATCAATTAATTTAGCTTTATTTTATGCCCCATGGAATATCTGCAAGCAGATTTTACTTCAAATTTATTAGACTAATATTTTTAGATTTTTTGAAAAATGAGAAATAGTTCAATTTAAAAAAAATGGAAAAATGAAAATGGGCTGTGGGGTGGGCGGGGAGTAAAAGGAAAAAAAAGTAGGTTCTGGATTAAGACTTTAGAAGTAACAAATTTAAGAATGAAAGAGTATTCTCCCCCAATTTTCCATTTCGAAACTTTTGTGTTTGAAAAATGCTAAACAGCTGTAATAACTTAAAATTTGGGGACATATCAGGTGTAAATGAATTTATTTTAACTGAGCTACACTTATTTATGCCAGCTAAGGAGTTGGCCCTGATATTTTATGGATTAATAGTGAATCTTCTAATTTGATCTGTGTGTAGTTGTGATAGGTCAGGTAATTCTCCTGGTGTGCCTATTCCTGACTGTAAGCAGTATGTAAGGTTTCCAGCAGAAATACTGAAATTCACTTCACACTTTACTTACTGTGAACATTTGTATCATGTCAATAAAATAACCTCCCACCTTAGTTTTCAAATGCTTATTTACAATGGGGGAAATTACATTTATCTATCTAGATCAGTCCATCTGTCTATCCATTTACGGAGTGCCAATCACATTTATACCTTATGTAAATGAATATTCTGAGTTCCCTTATTGCATTCTGTATTTCAGTTGCCATTGTAACAACATTATGCTTATTTTGGGGCCCTTATTCTGAGAGAAGCTGGACACCTGAAGTGATATTCTAGCTCAACCAGAAGTTATGGGCTTGATGCAGGAACCATTTGGCAAAATTTTCTGGCCTGTTAAGCAGGAGATCAGACTAGATAATCATCATGTTCTTTTCTGGGCTTAAAAATCGATGAATCTATAAACATAGAAGTCCCATGCACGTAACACATAGGGAGAAAGAAGGAAATGTTATAGCCTCACAAAATTTTCATTTTGACACTGATCCTGCAAAATGTATACAATTGCTCAACTTTACTGATTTCATTGGGATTACTCTAGGTCTTAATCCCACAACATATGGAACACTCTGATCCCGATGTGCCAAAACACCCAAGCATGTGCCTAGAATTCTTACTTGATTGGTTGGTTAGGGCCAGAGTGCTTAGTTCCTTGCAGAACTCAATTCCTGGGGTGAAATTTGAAAAGTGTTACCACTGACTTTAACCATGCTAGAATTTCACCCCAGTGCATAAAATTAAGTATGTATGTAAATCTCTACTGCATCAGGGCATTTGAAATTTTCTCCAGAGCAGCAGAAATAATTCTTCTTTTCCCCCTCAGAATCCATGTGACGATAAACGTCATAGGGATATCTGGTCCAGAGATAAAACTTGTTACCATCTTCCAAAATTTCTTGTGATTGGACCTCAGAAAACAGGTGAGAAATGGTGAATTGCAATGACTTGAACAGAGGGTGTGATTCTAAGCATATTGTAGCCCACTTTTTGGTGTTGTATATATTTATTTTGGAATAATGCGTGATAGAGTAAATTCAAATGTAAAGAGATAATAGAAACCGATAGCTGCTGTTAACTCTTCCATTGCTTATGGGGAGAAAGTGGCTTGGATAAAATAGGAACTCTCTTTCCGAACCATCAGCACTTTTAGAACCAAGCCCAGGTTGTTATCACAGTACTCCGACCAGATGTATTGTTATATCTCACAAAAATGCCTATTCTCATGGGAATTCCAGTTGATTTTGCAGAATCAAGAGGCTTGTATAGTTTTGTTAATACCTTTCTTTGAAGTGGAAAGGCTCCTGAGGTCAAAATAGCAACACTTTGCAGTTATACTCCTTCCTATTAAACTAAAGGAATACTTTTTCCCTGGTAATTATGGAATTGGTTATGTTGGTGATAACTTTTGGGTGGGAGCAGTTAGCCTCATTACAAGGGAGGAGGCACATCAAAATACTAAGCTATGTTTCAGATGCTGTTCCCATGCTTTATTCCAATGCAATTTTCAGAACACAGGGTCAAATTCACCCCCGCTGCATAGGGTCAGCACAAGACTTGTGCCCTATTTTAAAATGGGATTTCAGTAGCACTCAGCTTCTGTACTTGCACTCTATGAATTAAATTCTCCCCATGTACAGAGAAGGTGCAGCATTTCATTCCACCACAATGAAAACAATGCAGTTAGAAAAACTAGAAACCAAATATAGCCAATTACCAGAACTCAGTATATACCAGTGTAAGGAATAATTTTGTCCTGATTACTTTCTCTGGAGTTGAAGGATAATAAGAGTTAAAGCATTTCAGTCATGATGTTTTCACTTAAATTATTTTATATTTTCTACAGTTGATACCTACCTCCTTTGTAAAGTGTTTTGAGATCTAAAGATGAATAGCACTATATAACAGCTAGGTATTTATATGGATCTCATGTAATCATTTTTCCCCAGAAACTGATTTAAGTTTTGTGTCAATGTGTTCTGCATTTAGAAGACATGTAATATGGAAGTAGTCAGAAAGTAGAGCAAACATTCACAACAAACACCCATTTTATTATGCTGTGAGACACAAAGATAAGATAACTATTAAGAGCTCTGACCAAATACCTTCACAATGTTTGCAATCCTAATAAGAGTATTTATCACCTATATAGTCCCTTTCATTTGGGGATGTCAAAGTGCTTTACAAACTTTAAGCGCAACAAACACCTCTGTGGGATAGTATCTTACAGAAGGTGGAAGCCCAGGCAAAGAGAAGTTGCCCAATGTTACATAGACTACATCTACACGTATGTAGAGTACAGAGTGTAGAGTACAGACATGGCATCTCCCCAGAGTATGGGTATAAATAGCAGTGTAGACAGTGAGGCACTGCTTAGATGGATAAAGACATGCAGAACTTTAGGGTATATACCCTACACAGCTCTCTACACACACCCATCTACACTGCTGCTTTTAATAGTGTAGTGTCCTGCTGCCACTCCCTGGCCAGAGCTATTCACTGTCACATGTAGCTACACACCACAGTGTGGATGCGGCCTGTTTTTCACTGCTGTGTGGAGCTATACATACCCTACGTGCCACTGACAATGTAGACAGGCTAGGATGAGTCAGTGATAGAGTCACTGATACACTGATTGCTGTTGCTCTCAGCATTAGGCATTATCTTGAGAACATACCTTTAAATTCCTGTTCTCTTTTAGAAAACAAAATATATATATATATATTTCTCAACCAAGTCACCATAAATCTCAACCTGGAGGTAAGATGTGAAAAAATCTTTAAAAAGATAGCCGTTTTAAATGGTGTATAATCAATTAATAGAAAGTTTAAAAAGACATTCTTCTGCAAGCTCAAGTGACACCACACTTTTCATTTCCAGTGGCAAAATAGCGAGTATGAAACTATCTTTCTTAGTGATTCCTGCAAACAGGACATCCCAGCTACTTATGAATTTAAGCCTGGTCTAACTCTGTAAGCATCTACATTAAAATGTAGCTCCAATCGATGTAATTTGCCCACTATGCTGACTTAATATCTCCACCTCCGCAAGAGGCGTACTGCTTAGGTCAACGTAGTTAAGTCAACGCAGTGTCAGCATAGACACTGTGCTGCTTACATTGGCTATTGCTGCCTTTCAGAAGCTGTCCCACAATGCCCCACACTGATAGTTAAATTGATGCTCCCGGTGAGGATGAACACTGTCGACACAAAGAGCATAGTGTGGACATGCAGAAGCGACTTAATTAGTGTAGTGGCTGTACATCAATGTAACTTTGGACTTCTTAATTTTGTAGTGTAGACTTGCCCTTAGTCTAGTTTGGTGGGAAATAATGTTATCACTTAAGCAGAGGATATGTAACATCTAGCAATCCAGAGGAGATAAACAGATATTGACAAAGACTGAAAGAAATGAAAACAGTCCTACAATAATTATTTATGAAAAGCTGTACGAAACATGCTTTCTTTTAACATGAAATATGTTGCAAAATTTAGGGCCAGTTTCTGCCATTGTATGCACAAACATGGCTTCCTCTGACGTGAATAGGAACCTCACGCCTGCATCAGAGCAGAATTAGGACTCTTGAGAATGAAAGAGTTAATGACCACAGAACAAATAAACTTACATGTATTATCTCTTCATGTTTAAAACTCCAGCATGCTAACACATCCTTTCATTAATGAGAATGTATCTTATAAAAAAAAACTTTTTAAATTTTCCTCTTCATTTGTGCATATTTATTCAGAAATACTTGCTTAAATTTAAAAGCTTTAGATGTATCCTACCCTTCCTATGTCAAATAATCCTGTGTCTTGGGTTTTTTCTCCTTTTAGGAACAACAGCACTTTATTTATTTCTCCTTATGCATCCTTCTATCATCAGTAATCTCCCTAATCCAAAAACTTTTGAAGAAGTTCAGTTCTTCAATGGAAACAACTATCACAAGGGAATTGATTGGTAAGAAGACTAACAGAAAAAAAAGTCTCTTATTAACACATGCTAAATCACAATGGAACAATTATAGAAGTATATGTGACAACCACATAATTACCAGATGAATTTCCTATGTCTGGCACTATCAGAGTGAATTAGAAACTAATTCATAATGATGGGACACTTAATCAAGTGTTGCCCTTAATTTTATTTAGATGTTACAGTAACTGTCATAGTTTCTAGTAAACTAATACAATAGAGAACCCAATTCTGACGCCTTCTCCCCATGCTGTGTTATACCTTACTCTGCAATTTCATCATAATCATATTCATTTTAATACATCGTACCGCCCTTTCTCAGATTGTACTACTCGTAAAGCAGGGTCTTATTCTAAATGTGGCATAATCTAGCCATCGAGACTGCTTGTGGAGTAAATTACTATTCAGCATAACAAAACGTGGCAGAATTGAGCCATTAATAAGGAACTTTAGATTGTCATTCCCCTCAGACTCATTAACATGGGTTTTTAAATCTTTAAAGAAATTATTTTGTAACGATTCATGTACCAAAAGGTACTAGCTGTCGTCACACTTATAGTAAAGCTAATATGAAGGAAGAACATTGCGAAATATATGTATTTTAAAAGGCTAATCTTGAATTGTTTAAATCATACAAAACTGTAATACGCTGCAATGAAGAATAGAAACAGAACTACACAATATATTTTTAAAAAGTCACTGAGAACAACATTATCACAGTGGCTACACTTAGTTTAAGAGAAATACTGAATTACTAGGTTAAAAATGTTGCGAAAACCCAGGAGACGGAAACGCTTCATTGTATATTTTTTCATACTACATAATGAAGCATGTCTCATATTGCTATTGATATTACCAGCGTTCAGATGCCTTTTATTAGCCTGAATTTCATTGCAAGATACATGTCTATTTTTGTAGTTTTTGTTTATGTCTGAGACATGTAGAGATTGTATCATAACAAAAGGTGAGGGAGGTTGCAGATTTATTTTGTTAATCCCAACATACATCTGGATGCATGGCCTATATCCATGGAAGCATTCAAATAATATATGGGATAATGAACCTATAGTGACATTGCAAGAACAAGAAGCAGAAGATAATTCTATATTGACTTTGTTTCTAAAACATCCATCTTGCTCTGCACAATACAAAGGACCAGCCCTTCAGCTGATGTAAATCAGTGCAGCTCCATTGGCTGGCCCACAATCGGCAAATTAGATTAGAAGTGCAAAAACAAACATATCACAATTTATACCATGTTTTTCCATCTACAGCATTTTTATGTCTGCGATGAGATTATAATCCCTATTTTGGCCTTTACACCAGGTAAAGGAACTGTAGTAGGGCTAGGGTCTTTAAAAGGCCCGGTTCCAGCCAGGATAGAATTTCTCCAGCATAGCCACTGAGGAAGGCACACAGGCTGGCATAGGGAGCATTCTGGGACTGAAGCATGTAGCACTGCTTGGATTCAGGAAGCACTGCTGCTGTAGCTGTAACGCAAGCAACCTCCCCCAACTGCCCCTCCTCCTTCCCCAAAACCGTCTAATTTATGCCAGGGACCACTCCATTCCTCAGAGCAATGCAGAACTGGGAGGATGCAAAAGTGGCTTAAAGCCACATTCTCCTCTCCTCCCACTGGGCAGCAGGTTCTTTGGAACACCTACTAGAAGCACAGTCTAGAATCTCACTTCACATCTTTAATCTGTACACACTTTGACTTCAGATTAGGAATGCTTAGATGTGAATCTCCATCAACGCTTTTATCGTTAAAAATGCTCTCCTAGGAAAAAGAGTATTTCCAGTTATTCACTCAATATTCATTATAAGTACAATTAGTACTTTCCTTATCACTAGTGGAAATCATTGCCAATACAGTCACAGTGTTTAGCTGTTCACATCATTGACCCCCTACCCAGTGGTTGTTACTGTTACGATTTTAGAATGACTCTTTTGCCCAGTTGAGTTTTGATTTCTTCCATTTGTGAATTATGTTGGAAGATTAACATTTCCATGTGCTATGAAAGGCAAAATATATGTATAAGACAATTTATTATTTTCTTAATTCGAATCATTGTCTCCTTCTCCCAGGTACATGGATTTCTTCCCTACCCCTTTGAATGTCACCACTGACTTTCTGTTTGAGAAAAGTGCCAACTACTTCCATTCTCAGGAGGCTCCCAGACGAGCAGCTTCCCTGGTCCCCAAGGCCAAGATCATCACCATTCTCATTGACCCATCAGATCGGGCATACTCCTGGTATCAGGTAGGGAATGGGCAAAGAAATCAAAAGCAGAGAGTGGAAACTAATTCACGCCCCGTCCTAGGAGATGTTCCAGAGGAGAGATGGGTTGGCCCCCAAAAAAGAAAATCAACACCTATGTTTTAAAAAAAATGTTTAAACATATATAGCAACTTGACATATTTGTACAGACAAATGAAATAGCCAGAGCAATGCCAAAAGAGTCATATATAAAGTTAAACTAGGCATGAACTAGAAAAATCCCGATACCCTATGATGAGGTTTTCAAATAACAATATAAAGCACTTAGTTCACCATGCCAGTTGACACTCCTTCCAGCCCCATCCTGAGCACATTCACAAAAGATTACACAAGTCATAAGGCAGAGGAGAAACAGGCCCTATGGTTGCATCTACACTGGCAGAATTTGGACTAGACTAGACATGTAATTCTCCATCAGTGTGGCTCCATCAATCCCAGCACTGGCAGAACTGTAGTAGGGTGATCATATGTCCTAATATTACTGGGACCCTCCTGATATTAAGACCTTTGTCTTACATAGGCACCCATTACCCCCCGCTCCCGATTTTTCACACTTGCTATCTGGTCATCCTAAACTGCAGTCTGAGATGGTAGAAGGCTGTGTCTTGTCTACACCACAACTGCCAACTGTGCTACAAAGTATAGAGCTGCACTGTGGCGACTTAAGGGTCCAACTGTTCCTATTGTATATGCAGCTCTAGTGCCTGACTCTCCACTGCCTTGCACTAGCTGGTGCATACCTTTGCCAAGCGATTGCAAAAGTACGTGTGAAATGCTACCAGTTCTGAATGTTTCAATAAATTAGGCTCTATATGGTTTTAACATGGGCTTGTTGGTCTCTACAAACAGTTAACTGAGTGTGTGGGTAATATCCCTTCTTAGTAAAATAGTTGATTCTTAGATTTTTAAGGCTAGAATGGATCATTTGGTCTGATCTCCTGCATAATACAGGCCACATAATTTCACCAAGTGCTCTCCTTCCTCAAGCCCACAACACCTGAGAATGGAGAGAACCATAGATAATCTTCCATTGAAACAGCCATAGGTTTTTGGTTTGTCTTGGGTGGTTGGGTAATGTGTATGTTGATGGTGGTGGTGATGTTATTATTAAGGGTATGATAGCCATGACTAACATTTGAAAATGAGACCATTATTCATCTAGGATATTTCATTACAGTAACACAATAGCAGTGAAGCTACAATTTGCTAAATTCTTAACTATGTTTGGAAGTCTGAAATAGTACAGTTTTCACTTCTTTACTCAATTATGGCTTAATTTACTAGCTAATTATAGGTTTCAGAGTAGCAGCCATGTTAGTCTGTATTCGCGAAAAGAAAAGGAGTACTTGTGGCACCTTAGAGACTAACAAATTTATTTGAGCATAAATAAACTAGACTGTTGAATTGGAATTAATTTGCAAACTGGATACAATTAATTTAGGCTTGAATAGAGACTGGGAGTGGATGGGTCATTACACAAAGTAAAACTATTTCCTCATGTTTCTTCCCACCCCCCGCTGTTCCTCAGAGGTTCTTGTCAACTGCTGGAAATGGCCCACCTTGATTATCACTACAAAAGGTTCCACCCCGCCCCCACTCTCCTCCTGGTAATAGCTCATCTTAAGTGATCACTCTCGTTACAGTGTGTATGGTAATACCCATTGTTTCATGTTCTCTATGTATATAAATCTCCCCACCGTATTTTCCACTAAATGCATCCAATGAAGAGAGCTGTAGCTCACGAAAGCTTATGCTCAAATAAATTAGCTAATTATAGCTATTTGTCTCTCAATTTTGTATGTTAGCACCAGCAATCTCATGAGGACCCTGCAGCTTTGAAGTTCAATTTCTATGAAGTGATTACATCAGACCATTGGGCTCCCTCAGAGTTAAGAACTCTCCAGAAGAGATGTCTCATCCCTGGGTGGTATGCTATCCATATAGAAAGATGGCTAACTCACTTTCCCACTTCCCAGGTAATTTCCCGCTAGCCATTTCACAAAGCTCACTGATTTTGGGAACAACAATCTCAACTTATACCATTATTGCATATAAGCTTGTGATGCTTTTTCATTGATTTTTGGAAAAATTTCAAGGAAAATCTATATAAACAAATGCTTAGATAAAATTCATCTTTACAAAAACGCTCCCAGAATACCTATTTCCTGACAAAAAACAGGTTAACACAATGCACACCTATGGATGCTCCATACTCTCAATCATACCTTCTGCCCCTACAAAGAAAAATGGGTATGGAAGGAAAAGGTATATGTAGGGTAGTAAGCAACCTCCCCTGTGACTGCCTCATCTGACCAGGACTTAAAGAAACTCTGTGGTGAAACTAGGAAGCACAGGCTGTGTCTTCTAGTTAGTCTAAGTGCTAGAAAGCCAAAAAGATCTGTAGAGTCTGTTTCTTTCCATGGCTGGCCTTTTCTGTTGCATGGCCTCAAGTTGTACTACAAAGGGGGGGAAATAGACTAGACCCATTGTTAGTAAGTGAAAGGAGGACTGGGTTTGTCAGTGACTTGTATCTGCTCCCTTTAGTCCTGCTTCTCTTTTGATAAGCAACAAGTACCGGCCTACAAGCAGAATGGGATGCAAAGTTCACAAAAAAATATGCCCGCAAGTTGGGGGATCTATGGCAGGTAGGACTTCCTGCAGAAAGTTGTTTACTCTCTCTGGTCCTGCTAAGGGAGGGGGCATAACGCTGTCCCACAAATTTCAGAACATGCATGGGATTCTGGGTCCCCAAGAGAGCCAGGACTCCAATTACCTGCTTTCTCTGTTCTTAAGGCTGGGCCTCCTGCTCCTAAGACATATGTTAAAGTTTCTCCCCCCTGCAGTAGTTAATTTCATCACAGTGAATGCAGACCCTGCTGTTAAGCATGCACATATTTCTTGTAAAATTGGCTACCGCCATGTTTGCCTAGTTGCAGTGATTAATTTTACAAGATACACAACAATGTGAACTCATTCTTTATAGAGTGCGTACAGAAAGTGCACTTATTGTGCTGACTAATGTGCACTCAAAAAAGTCAATAATTCATAAGCCCTCACAATAAATATGAAACATACCCATCCAAGTTAGTTATTATCTGTACAGTTCTGTATTGCAAAAGCTTCTATATATAACTTTACCAACTAAACTCAAAGTCCAGTTCAGCACTGAGGTAGCTTTGCATCAGACCAAATTTTGTTAACGTACTTTTGAAAGATCTGCAATAATTATATACTGATTATCAGATACTGTCAATCTACTGCATCTGCATAGTGGTTACTATTTAATTACTAGATATTTATGTGCTTATTTCTCTAAAAGCTCAGTGTGTATTTTAATGCTTTTGAATATTTTGTATGTCTGACTTATCTAATCAAGCTTTTTTAAATCTGTTTTTCTCAGTATTGTGTAAATCTTTGAGATTTTTATTTTATTCTTTGCTTGTGCATGCAAAAATAACTATATTGGGGAGAACAATGTAGGCATCCAAGCGGTTCCCTCAGTTGCCAGATGCAAGACTATACATCTCCAGCAAGATGCAGAGCTGAAAGAAATTAAGGCTAGAAACAGCTGAATTGCACGACTGCTATTGATGCCATATTATCTCAAATCCACCTTGCCTTCAGTTGTGTCACAGAGGAAGTGAGGTAGCTTAGTTTATTGAACTGAGTCTTTTGTCTTAAATGGACAATCTATCCTTACAGTTGCTAATTATTGATGGACAGCAGCTAAGAAGTGACCCAGCGACAGTGATGGATGAAGTACAGAAGTTTTTGGGAGTCTCACCTCATTATAATTACTCTGAAGCTCTAACGTGAGTCTGTAACAGTTTAATCTCTTCTGTTGTATATGATTATGTACATCCATACATCCCACATACAATTTATCATCAGTTACAAACAAAAAATTACATTAAAAGAATATTAAGTTTGCAAGGTCAAGCACTCAAAAATCAGCCCCTTTGAGTATATCCATTCTGATACAGTCTTTCATGATAAGATCACATACTATTTTACCTATAGGACCCCTGCCTCATTCAGTGCACAGGATAGATGGCGCTCACTGAATGAACAACTAGTCCATTTCTCCCCACACCCATAGCTCAATGTGAGGCCCCAGAATTTATTTACTTCACACCATCCAAACTCTGCTCTGAAGACAGAATTATTAATTTCTTCATGGTTGTTTCTATGATGCTCCTCACTGTAGTTTTTGAGTACTTCACAAACATTATTCAGGTTATTTTTCACAACAGCCCTGAGAGGTGATGGGGTATTATCCCCATTTTACAGATAGGAAACAGACACAGACACCAAAGTCATAAATACACATAATCTTGCATGCCCAATCTGAGATGCATCTGGCCTGATTTTTGAGAGTTCTTAGCATTATATAGCATTTTATCTATCCAAAGCATAGCTCCCACTGGCTTCTGAGCATTCACTGCAAATCAACTGCACCTCTGCAAATCAAACACTAGGGTCTCAAGTCAGGCACCCAGAAAATGAGGAACGCGCAATTAGTAATCACCTGTGAAAAGTATGGTTTAAGGGATTTGTTTAGCATCACACAGAAATTCTGTGGCAGAGGCAGTGGTAGAATCCAGTCACCTAGTGCGTCATTTAACAGCCTTAATCATGAGAGTTTCCCTTCAGCTGAAAGAGTCGTGTTTTTTGACATGAGCAAAGCAATGTATTTTTCCCTAATCTTGTGCTCAGAAATGGCTTTGCTGAAACTTCCCAAACCTGAGGAAAACACCCAACAGGGAAAATTTCAGCTTTTGAAGTTTGACAAAGTTATAAGAACAGAAAAGAGGATCTTATAATGGGAAGTGTCAGGCAGCCTTAAATATAGGCAACACTAGCTTCTCTGCCTATATTTAGTGGAAGCTCATCCCCCAGTGTGAGGCCCAAAGGCAATCAGAGGAGTAGCCTACTGTCTGGTGTGCCTTTTATACACTTTCCATTGACTTCAATGGCCCTGGATCTGTGAAGTCCTTTTTTCAAAGGTGCCTGTAATGAGTTCAGTTCAGGTCTGAGATCTACACATGTAGGAGACCTGAAAGATATAGATTTCCCCTGTATCACATGAAAGGGTGGTTAACTATCTCCCTGTCCTTTCCCAGTCCCTGCAGAGAGTTCACCATCAGCTCTCGGATCTCTGCAGGAATTTGGACTGGGTGGCTATTAACCCTCCCAGATCCGCAGTAAATAAGGAAGAAGCATTTACACTGGGCCTTTCCACATTAGGGAACCTCACTTACAGCTGACTTCCAGGGGCAAGCTCTGTACTGGGGGTATTCCATGGAGCCAAGCTCTGTATTGGGGGTATTCCATGGAGCCAAGAAACCAACAGCCTCTTATGAAGGTGAAGGGCTACAGGGGCTCTCCAAATATTCAGCATCTGCTTGGGTGGTCATTTCCTCCTACAGATTCCTATGTCTGCAGGGCTTGGGGTAATAATCCATGTCCATTCCAGTCAGGGAGGAGGAGAAGCAAATCCTACACTTTTCCATCTCCATAGGAGTGATACAGGGAGGAATGATACAACCATAGGAGTGACATAACTCCAGCAGGGAAGTTTTCATCTCCCACACACCGCCTCCAGTTTTACTTGAGGGTAATACTGCAATGGTTCCTCGTCAATCTTTTCCAGAACAAACAACACTTGTGGGTTATACTGATCCTTATGCTAAGTATAAGCCCAGAATTGTGCAGGCTTCTTCTTTTTTTAAAAAAAAAAAAAGTCTCTTAAAAAACATTGCTTTTCAAAATAGCTTTTCCTAGGTAAACAGTTTCATTTTCTGGAATGTAATTTTGTAAGTCCTTGGTTCATAATGTGTACAAAGTGCTGGCAGGAATTTTGAATACACAGCTAAGCTCCTGATGTTTGCATACCTGCCACACTGCACATTTTCCGTGCCTTTTGTTATGTGTTCAATATATTTGGGGACAAAATTTTCCCTTCGGTAACTAAACTGAAGTCAGTGGAGTCACATACAAGGTATAAAGTTGGTATCACCTTTATTTAAACAGGAAAATGAGTTGTAAACAGTTCTATAAAATTGTACAATCACAGTTCAGAAACACTGAGAACGCAAGTGTGTGGAGGAAACACACAGGTTTGCATGGAAGAGGAAACAACATTAAACAATGTGGTAGCTTCATATTAAGAATGTCAATATAAAATCAATTGGATAGGCTTCTTCAAAGTCATTGCTGTTTATTAAGCATACAACACACATTTTTAAAATTGTCAGAATGCAAGCCAAGGACCCAACTGTGCAAATACTACTGGACAACAAGCTTATTGCCATATGTAATCCATAAACATCAATATGGCTTCTCACAGGAGTGTGAAATTCACCCTGGTGCAAAGAATAAGGGCTGTGCACCACTTAAATGCTACTGAAGCCCTCGAAATAGGATGCAAGTGAGACATAAATGCTGCTTATGGCCCTGCACAGAGGTAAATATCATTCAGCAGTTAGTAAGCACTCCATCCAGCACTAAGTGAGTGCAGAATTAAATCCTAACCTATCATCCTTCACATACACTACTAAACCAGACTGGGGTTTATCCTTTTATTATTCTGATGCATTTGTAAAAACTAAAATTAAACTAATGTTGTAAGAGTTAATTCCTGTCTGTACATATGCTCTGTGATCCTCAAGTAAAAAAATGCTAAAGAAAGATGTCACAATCCACAGGATCGGTGCTACATTTCCAGCTTTGAAACAGTCTCTAGGAGGAACCCCTTCAGTGTGCCAGATCCTGAAGGGGTCTGTCTCTCCCTTCATAGGTTAGGCCTCACCACGTCCTTAGATTGAACCTCTGGGCCTTCAGCACTTCTGCTTCACACCGTGAGCTCTGATCAGCAAGTCCAACTTTGCATGGAAACTGTGGAGCTGCCAGTCTCCTCTGGCTCTGAGGAGTCTAGGTGACACGTGCACTTTTGATGTGAGACTCAGAGGGCATCTCTGTGAAAAGATCAGAGGGGTGTGTGTATGTTTGTGTGTACACTAAGGTATACCTTCCACAGAACTTTATGTAAGAGCAACAATACGGGGAAACCTGGGTGGGAAAACCTGGTAGAGATTTGTACACTCTTTGGGGATTAATGCACCTCACCAAGTATTCGTAGTGATACTCAAACAGTGTCAAAACAGTAGGGTTTATTAGCCAACTGGAACACTGCATAGGAAGACCTTAAGTTAGCTTAGAGAAAGAAAGGCTAAAGCATAAAGTAAGTCCATTTTGGTTAGCCCAGAGCCCAGCCAAACTGTAATGAACCCCATTGTTCAAGCTTTCTCTGTCTCTGTCTGACCTTCTTGGTCAGTCCCAGGTGAGAACCCCAACTCCCTCCAGCAGCCAACTCTTATCCTCCCACTTCACACCTTCCGAGTCCTTTGTTCTCTAGCTGGGGTCTTTTCTCAGCTTTCCTGCTGAGAGGTGGGAAAATCCATAACCCTCTTGGCCATTGGTTACTAGGTAGCAATGTCCTGGTGATTGTGTTTTCCATTGTCTTCCATGATTTTCCATTGATTGGGAGTCAACCTCCACCAGTTCCTTTTTTAATGACCCATTCAGGCTCAGACATTCATATGTATGTCTCCCAGCCTTCCCTGAGAGTGGAGTCCTTTTCCCCCACCCCAGCTAGCCATACAAACTGTAGGGGAAACTGAGGCACCCATAAGATTCGTAAAAATACTACAGAAAATTTCCACTTCATTACAAAAGGTAAGATCAGTGTTTGTGGGAGCAAGGAGGAGTCTGCCATGTAAATCTGGTAAATTGCACATCCAGATACCTGTCTGAATGCAGTTACTGGATTTGCTGGCAAATATTACATTAGATGTGTAGTTACCTAATTTGCCTCAGCAAATATCTATTTGCATGTGCAAGTACCCCTCAGAGGTTCAAAAATTAATACAGCCTCACTCACCAAGTCCCCCGTTTCCCCCCACACACACACACACACACACTTTTTTATTTTAAAGATACATCCCTATCCAGTTTTCTAGCTGCATCCTCTTGGCTACAGGATGTCCCTGCCTTGCCCTGACTGGCTGGTAGGAGAGGGCATTAAACACATTGTTTCCACAAACAACACATGCTCTGCAGCATTTTGAACTGGTGGTTCCTTTGTGGATTTTTCTTCCCTCTCCTCACCATTGAGGCAGAGAGAAGTGGGGATTGTGTGTTCACATGGTTAACAGAGAGGCTCAGTAGCTGTGTTTCCCACTCAGAGAACAGAGGGGCTAGAGAGGTTGGAGAGAAAAATGGCCAGGCAGCACTAAACTGCTGCTTTTCACAGAGGGGAAAGCCAGGTACAGAGCTAATACAGATCTAATCTGATCTGTCTAGATTCTTATACAGCACTCTCCTGACTGGAGCAGACATGATGCAAGAACTGTTGCTTCCAAGTCTCCTGTCAGACAGTGCTTCAGCGAGAGAGAGAGAGAGACAGAGAGAGAGACTATTTTGGAGAATGGAGGAATGGGATATTAAGCCAAAATGTGAGTCCTCTGTTACAATTAGCTCTGCTGACAGGAGAAACCCTCTCTATGCCTGGATCACCCTCTCCCCCACACTGGAAAAGGTTGTCCATCTTCCCTCATACCCATTCTTTATGGGAGGAGGGAATGAAGACATAGTGGCCCTGTCGGAGTAGATAAGGTTGGTGAGATGAACATGACCCCACTCTGCACTTGTCCTTGTTGAACCTCATCAGATTTCTTTTGGCCCAATCCTCCAATTTGTCTAGGTCACTCTATACCCTATTCCTATCCTCCAGCATATCTACCTCTCCCCCCAGTTTAGTGTCATCCACGAACCTGCTGAGAGTGTAATCTATTGTTTTATCAACCAGGCAAGGTACTAACAAGCTTCTACAAGACTTTATTTTCAAAGTGGAAACCTCTTTACCAAGCTGCTGCTGCACCCCCTGTAGCTTTCTCCCAGCCTCTCAACTCCTCCCCGCTCCTTCCTGTTTCCTGTTCTTTCAGACTCCCAACAGCCAGTGCTCCCAATTCTAATAATTACAAGGAACATCTAAACACCACGTTCCCTCCTCTCTTAAGAAACTCTCCCAATTAAAATAAACATTATTGTTCTAACCACAGGAACAAATATGAAACAAGACACTATACTGTTGGCAGAAATATTACACTGAAACACTGTAGATACTACATAACATAGTCTCTAGTCCAGACAGGTGGTCGTCTGGGTCTGACAGTGTCTCTCAAGCCCCGGTTCCAGTGCAATGTCTTGTTGTGTAGGTACTACGGTGAAGTTATCCAATGCAGACTGGGTGTTGGCATAATCTCCTCTTGGTGCATATAGGCAGGTGCAAGATAAGAAGCATTCCATACCCACCCATCAGAAAGTCGATATGTGAAAGGTCCCTTTTTCTCTATGATTTTAAGAGGAGTGTTTGAAATTGCCAGGATATGATCTGGATCAGGTTTTAGTCCAGCCTGTGAAATTGTATACCCCAGAAAGGAGAGTTCAGTTTGTCTAAATTTGCATTTGGACCTATTGAACTGGAGGCCTGTTGTGCTGATGCAGTTTAGTACAGACTGCAGGTTATTGTCATGCTCCTCTGAAGTATTTCCAAACACGATAATATCATCCAGATAGCACTGAACTCCATGTTGATTCTTCAGAATCAATTACATCCTTTTTTGAAAGGCACTTGGGGCAGATGTGAGATCATATGGAACACATTTAAAACAAAATACTTCTTCATGTTTAATAAATGCTGTGAGGTCTCTGCTCTCTTTATGCAACATAACCTGGTGGTATGCTCTCTGCAAATCAAGAGTAGAAAACATCTTTGCTCCATGGAGTTCTGCAAATACTTCTGTGTGAGGAAGAGGATGGCTGTCCATCACAATAGCTTTATTTGGCTCCCTTAAGTCCACACAAAGGCGAATGCCTCCACCCTTCTTCTGCATCACTACTATAGGTGAAACCCATTCCGAGGAGTCGATCTCTTCAATAATGTCCTTTTGAACAAATTTTCTAAGTTCCTCTGAAACAGCTTCCCTGACTGAAAATGGTAAGCGCCGTAACTTCTATCATACAGGCATCACATTATTCTACATTTTAACTTTATGCAGAAACCCATAAGCACAGCCTAGTTTCTCCTCAACCTGGTGTTGGGTCCCAGCTGAAACTGGTGTGTGTACCGCAAGAGTGCTTTGCTGAGGAAGATCAATTTGTCCATAAACTACCCTGAGATTTAAAGCAGCCAATAAATCTCTGCCCAGGATAGGAGTGCCTTTGTGGACAATGTAGAACTCTGCAGTTACACAGCAGTCACCAAAAGTAACTATTACTGGCAGGCAACCATGTACTGGAATATGTTTTTTCAAATAGCACACCAAGTGAAATTTGGGTTCAGTAAGAGGCACATCTTTAAAGTAATGCAGATAGATGGAATCAGGTAGTATAGATACTGCTGAGGCAGTGTCCAACATTAGCTGAATAGTGTGGTTTCCTGAGGGTATGGCAGAAACGTTTACAGTGCACTTTATCTGTTCTGGAATATGTGCAGAAGTGGTTTTGTCCACGCTCAGCACAGTAACATCTGGTATTGTAACTGCGTGCACCTGTTGATTGAACTGGCTACTGTGACATACTTTAGCAAAATGTCCACTCTTTTGCAATGATTGCACTGAGCTACTTTTGCCGGACATCCTGTATAGCTTGCAAGGTGTTGTGGGGATCCAAAGCAAAAATATGTTTTTACTGTATTTTGAATTTGCTGATTTGGTGGTTTTTCATTAGTTTTCCTCTTGCAATTGTGTGTCTGCAGTGGTAGTGAACTTTTCTGCAAAGGAGTCAATGCCTGGACTGTGCCTCCTGTATCTATGCTCATTATTTTGGCTTCAGCTGTAGCTGACTCAATCTGAGTAGCAATGGTTATTGTTTCTCTAGTGTATGTTGTGGTTCTAGAAGTAAGCGTTCCCTTACATGAAGCCTGGTTGTTTTCTCAATGAGCTGGTCCCTAATCATCTCATCTGCCATATTTGAAAAGTCACAAATTACAATCAGACTCCTCAGAGAAGCAATATACTGCATTAGAGTTTCCCCTGGTTTCTGCTCACACTGGCAAAATCTGTAGTGATTAGCTACTACATTCACTCTTGGCACAAAAAAATTCTTTAATGCAGTGAGTGCAATCTCATATTTATCATCTGCAAGAGGAAAAGTGTAAAATATATGCTGCCCTTCTGCTCCAAGGCAGTGGATAAGCAGAGCATGCTTTCTTACTTCAGAAATCTCTGTAGCACTGATTGCAAGTAGATAAGTCTGAAACGTATGGATCCAGGTAGTAAAAGCAATTGGAGGCTCACCTAGGCTTTGCAGAAAGGGTGCTGGTGGGTTCAGAGACAGAAGATCCATCCTCGTCGCCAAAATGTTGTATCAACCAGGCAAGGTACTAACAAGCTTCAACAGGACTTTATTTTCAAAGTGGAAACCTCTTTACCAAGCTGCTGCTGCACCCCCTGTAGCTTTCTCCCAGCGTCTCAATTCCTCCCCCCTCCTTCCTGTTTCCTGTCCTTTCAGACTCCCAACAGCCAGTGCTCCCAATTCTAATAATTACAAGCAACATCTAAACACCACATCTATCCCATCATCCAGATCATTATTAAAGATGTTGAATAAAACCAGCCCCAGGACTGACTCCTGGGGCACTCCGCTTGATACCGGCTGCCAACTAGACATTGAGCCATTGATCACTACCCGTTGAGCCCAACAATATAGTCAGCTTTCCATCCACCTTATAGTCCATTCATCCAATCTGTACTTTTTTAACTTGCTGCAAGAATACTGTGGGAGACTGTATCACAAGCTTTACTAAAATCAAGATATATCTCGTCTACCGCTTTCCCCATATCAGAGCCAGTTATCTCATCGTAGAAGGCAATCAGGTCAGGCATGACTTGCCATTGGTGAATCCATGTTAACTGTTCCTGATCACTTTCCTCTCCTCCAAGTGCTTCAAAGACACATGCTACTCTGCTCATGTTAGTATGCTAAAAATATCGGAGTGTCTGCAGTGGCATGGGCGGTCTACCCACGTACAATCCCACCAACTCCCTGGGTATGTATTCAGGTGGTCATCTTGAGCTGCCACCCATGTTCCTGTGGCCAGATTACCAAGCCAGGGGGTTGGGTGGGATTGTACTCGGGTAACTAGCCCACACTGCTGCAGTCACAGTATTTTTAGTGTGCTGGCTTGTGCAGAGCTAACACATCTGTCTACTTCGGCTGTGAAGCTGGCCCCCAGCTGTTGTGTAAACATACCATAAGCTATCATGGAGCTGGGAGACACGTGAACACCAGAGCCAGGGCAGCAGCAAAGATGCCTCTAACCTCCTGTGAATCCCTGGGGGTTGCTAAGTGAAGGGCAAGTAGCTCTTTCCATGATGGAGCAAACCTTGAAGGCTTTTTTGTGGAGGAGAAGCAGTTAGGGTGCTTGCCTGAACTCAGGATACCCAGTCCAATTCTCTGCTCTGCTACAGACTTCCTGTGTGACCTTGGGAAAATCACGTGGTCTTTCTCTGCTGCCATTCCTCATCTGTAAAATAAGGATAATAGCACTGCCCTACCTCACAGGAGTGCTGTGAGGATAAATACATTAAACATTGTGAGGCTCTCAGTTACTATAGTAACAGAGGCTATATAAGTTCCTTAGATAAGGTAGGGAAGGAGGATAGGTGCTGGGCAGGGGGAATTACAAAATATGAGGTCTCATTAGCTCTCTTTTGAAAAATTGAGTTACAGCTAAGACTAACACTGTATCCTTAAGTATTTCCATTGCACCCAAATACAGTATCACATAACATACTTTGCACAAAATGTACAACTTTATACAGTCCCAAGAACGTGAACAAAATGGGGTGCTTAACTGAATTGCTTGGCTTTTTCATTCTATAATTTTGGACTTTCCCATAATGTTGAATATACTCATACTGAGACAGAAATGTTTAGGGCATAGTACTACAGTTTTCCTTTAGCACAGCACACTATATTACTTCTTCTCTTGGGAAATTAGTGCAAGCCAGCCAAAGTACTTCACTATGCAATGAGCAGATTGAAAAGTCCAAAATAGAAATGAATCTTCCATCAATATATCCATTTAATCAATGACTGGTTTAATTTTAATTGATATAATTACCGTGAAAATTTAGGCTAGAAGGATTAGCCCTGGGATAACAGGCTGGGCAGGGGGTAAAAAAGATCCCCCTCCCCGTCCCCCTCTCCTGAAATGAATTCACATATGTGCAGTAGCAAATTGCAGGTGCGTTGGTGTTTAAGGAATAGGCCCAGGGCAACAAAACATTCTGAAACTAATTAACTTTACATTTCAGCCAATTAGACTTCATCCTTCTTAAACAGCTGCTGAACAGCAAAAACGTAAACCTGTTCAATGTTTTATGCATGCTGCCAAGTCCCATAGCAATAAATTCAAAACTTAACCCTATATTTTGCTTGTTTCCTTAGTGTGTTAATGCCGTAATCTAACATTCCTATATCTTTGATTTTAAACACATGATGATCAGACTTCAAATTTCTGCAAAGATTGTTTAGAGACAGTGTTTATGCTGATGCCTGTCTTGGAATGAAAGTGACATCTAGAACCAATTACATGAGGCAACCAGCCCTCCAGGTGGAGTGATACATTAATGGCAAACCAATCACTTCTTCCAGAGGATCTAAACACTGCTTTAGTTGCCTCAAAAATACACAACTAAGAAATATGTTGTTAAAAAAGTACTACTGGCAGATGTGTGCATGCACATAGAGGAGACCGGATCTAGCTTCCACTTAAGTCAACATGGTCCATACGTCTTTTTTCAAATCTCTGGCACTTCCAGTGGACCAAGTTCTGACCTGGAAAAGTGTGTGATATCACAAGTCCAGTCAAGTGCCTCTTCTTGACCATTCACAAGACTTCTGTGAAGGGAATCGATTCTGGATCCCGTGTATTTTAAGCTTCCTGAGTATAACAGTCCAGTCACTCTCTGCCATTGGCTTGAGATCCCTGGCACACTCTCAGGATGCGGATTCCCTGTCTAACACGCCTTCCTGAGAGTTTAGACAATGTAGCTCACTGCCCAGCACTCGGACACCAGACTTTTCTGGCTCCCCTGTAGCTTAAACATGCCTTATCTCAGAACCTCCTGAAGGTGTGAGGTGCTGGGTTACAATTTAACTCTCAGCGCAGGTATGATAAGGTATACCACATAACACACAGTCTTTTCACAGGATTCAAAACACAGCATTGGTCTTTGTTTAATAACTTAAGAAATACATATCTATATAAAAATCATAAATCCTGCATGTATTTCTGTGCTTCCATTTCCTCAATACTCCAGCACATTCTTTGGGCTGGGATCAAGGTTACTTGGGACTATCCAGCAAGTTCATTGTGGTGCATGGCTTGCTTTTTTTTTTTTTTTTTTTTTTTTTTTAAAACATGGAGCCTTTTCTCCCAGTGTACCTACTGACTCTGGCCTGTGATGGGATGTTAGATGGGGTGGGATCTGAGTTACTACAGAGAATTCTTTCTTGGGTATCTGGCTGGTGATTCTTGCCCACATGCTCAGGGTTCAGCTGATCGCCATATTTGGGGTCAGAAAGGAATTTTCCTCCAGGGCAGATTGGAAGAGGCCCTGGGGTTTTTTGCCTTCCTCTGCAGCATGGGGCATGGGTCACTTGCTGGAGGATTCTCTGCACCTTGAAGTCTTTAAACCATGATTTGAGGACTTCAATAGCTCAGACATAGGTGAGAGGTTTATTGCAGGAGTGGGTGGGTGAGATTCTGTGGCCTGCATTGTGCAGGAGGTCAGACTAGATGATCATAATGGTCCCTTCTGACCTTAAATATCTATTAATCTATGAATCTCCTTACCCTCTCCTGCCCAAACTTCTTGTGTATCCATCAGACATTCCCTCTGAGTTCACTTTAAATGCCTTCTTTGTCACCTCTGTCTTTGTCCTGCTTAGGGAATTGCCACTCTCTATTTCCTGACCCCTTCAGACAAGAGAAGGAAGTGTCTTTCAAACAGCTCATGGAAACTCACTTAGCATATCTATTGTCCCATCAAAGCACAGTAGTTAAAGTTAAGTACTCCCTGTTGTCCTTAGTCTGTTGTATATTTGCTCTACGTTCTTTCTGCAATGGTGGATATGCTTTGGGACAGCCGGTATCTGAGACTATCTAGTAAGTAGAATTCATACATTGTACAGATACCCCAAAAACATCACACATGGGGCTCTGTAGACTCTTTGGAGAAATGGATATCTTCAAGCAATTGATAATGTTCTCAAACATGTATTTCACTGCATAAATTGTTCTTGAGCATACAGTGGCCATCTAAGACACTGTAATATCAGTTCTCTCCCTACTTGGAAGAAGTAAAACATCCGAGATATCACATAGCTGGCTAACTGACTATTTAGTGGCTGAAGGTTCTTCCATAATTAAACCTTTCATAAGATATTATCCCTTTTAGGTTTGACCCTCAGAAAGGCTTTTGGTGTCAGCTGCTGGAAGGAGGGAAGACCAAATGCCTGGGAAAAAGCAAAGGCCGAAAATACCCACCAATGGATCAAGAGGTACCACTTTTCTAGAGATCTGAGTTTGTGAAAAACTCATGCAGCATCATGCTTGGGGCTCAGGAATAAAGGATGGTTCATTTTTTTAATGTTTTTTTTTTTAAAAAAAAACCTACAGTTCAGGATAACCACACCTGTATTTATCCAACAAATGCATTCATACTCAGGCTTTTAGCTTCCCAGTCATTGCTTCTTTGTGTGGTGACGCATGTCCCTGCTGACTGGGACATTTCCAGGCTGCACAGATGAGAATTCTCCCAGCAAACTCAGACAGTGAAAGCTGACCTGCTTGCTTTCTCTTCACTCGTGCTAATAAGCTTACTGGTGATCATCCCAACTCCAGCATTGCCTGTGGCAGGTGGTTAGTCCTTCAAACCCCACAAAGGCATCTCTTCTACGGTCACATAACAGCCTGAGCTCAGAACTGGCACACACTTGAAGAGTTTGATCCATCTTTTATACAATTATGGGGTCTTTCATCTGGAGTTTCAAGAAGCAGGTAACCAATAAACAAAGGGTTTTTCTCCATACATTTACATTAGTCAGTCTCCTAGAAAAGTTGCATACAATCCCACAAGAACCTAAACAAATGCATTTTAATACAATGGATCCAAAAGATATTGAATTCAGTTTAATAAGGTTTAACTTAAGGTTTGTCCAGGAAATTTTCCTGTCACAATGATACTAAGAGAACTGAAATTGTGGGCCATAAAAATGTGGACACTGTTCCTTTAAGAATTTTACCTGGTTTGTCTCTTTGCTTTTTCAGCAAGATTGTTCCCCACAGGGGTGCCAATTTTTAATGTAAATTATCTTTGTTCCTTTTCCCCTCTTCCCTCAGTCTAGAGCTTTTCTTTCAAGCTACTACAGAGATCACAATGTGGAACTGTCTAAACTACTGCACAGATTGGGACAACCCCTGCCATACTGGCTGAGACAGGAGCTTCAGAAAGTGAGATAGCACTGATGTTCAGAGGACCAAAGTCTCTAATGACAGTTACTGGCACCATAAAACCCCTCGCTTCCCCGACTCACTTGTGATTGTCAGTACACGACCTCATGAATAACTGTCTCAAAATTAAATACAAATATAAAACTGTTTATATATGCACGCGCTGACAGCTATTAGCATCAACTCCTTTGTCAGCTTCTGGGACACAATATGGAGCTATGTGGCATTATTCTTTATCCAGCCTGGGACTCATGCATAGTCTAGTCCCTCTGTTTACCAGAAAGTTCCAGAAACTGTATGTATGATTGATAGTCTTCATCATATATGACAAATTACAGCCTGTCAGGACACAAGCAAAGAACAGAAACATCTCTCGGTGGATTGTGAGGTTGGTTGAATTTAATAGTTTTCTGTATTTTTTTCTTTTGGCCTGATCCTTCAAGGTGGGTTTTTTTGGAGCAAACAAAAGGAAACAAAGTTGTCAATCAAAACATGTGATAACCATGAACCAGCTGGGTCAACAACAGTCTAGACAGCCCAAACTGTTGATATGTATTGGTGGGCTCCGAGTAGCCACACTGTCCCTGTCCAGTTTTCTTCCCTCCTCCTTGGATACAGTCCTTGTCCACTTAGGACACTGGATGTGCCTCATATTCCTGCCCATTGCCCATGTCCCTCTTCTCCCCCTCCCCCTTCCTGACCCCCTGGGCACTGTTCCTGCCTCCAGCTTCCATATGAGGAGCCCAGAAGCAGAAGATGTGTGTATGAGATGGAGGAGATAGCGCAGTCAGGCTGGAGTGAGAGTTGTGGAGGGATCAACCATGCTTTTTGAGTAATAGAGTTTAAGGCCACAAGGGACCACCATCTAGTCTGACCTCCTGTATAGCATTGGCCACCAACACTACCCACCATCCACACTCTAACCTCAAACACTGAAATTATACCAAAGTATTACAGCTCACAGGAGACGAGATTGTTATTTGTCACAGGCAGATAATAGAAGGGACCAAGGTGCAATGGTAGTTGGGGCCCCTGCAATGGTAAAGAAATAATTAAAATATACCCATGTAAACCTGTCAAGTGACCCACACCCACATGCTGCAGAGGAAGGTGAAAACATCCAGGGTCACTTCCAATCTGATTTGAAGGAAATTCCTTCCAGATGCCACAGATGGCAATTAGTTAGATTCCAAGCATATAAACAAAAACAAGAGAGAAAAATGCTCAGTGCCACCTCAGAGCCCTGGCCCTCCCTGTCCAATGGCCCATCTCCAGCCATGGCCATCCCTGATGCTCCAGAGGAAGGAGATAAAAAACCTCCCAGAAAATATTGGGGGAGGGAAAAATCCCCTTTTGACTCCTGCTAATGGCCAGCAAGAACCCTGAAGCATAGGCTTTTAGGAACAAAAGATATAAACTGGAAGTGAGACTTTTAGAATCATAGAAGATTAGGGTTGGGAGAGACCTCAGGAGGTCATCTAGTCCAACCCCCTGCTCAAACAAGGACCAACCCCAATTAAATCATCCAGCCAGGGCTTTCTCAAGCCGGGGCTCAGGCTTTTTGAGCCCTGCCCCCTACCACCACAAGCAACACAATCTGGAAAAAATACTTTTGAGCCAAACTCATGATTTTTGGAGGGTTCTGACTCCTGATTTTTGAATATTTAGGTTTCATATTTAGGTTTTGAATGTTAGTCTGTATCAGCAAAAAGAACGAGGAGTACTTGTGGCACCTTAGAGACTAAGAAATGTATTTGGGCATAAGCTTTCGTGGGCTAAAACCCACTTCATCAGATGCAGGCAGTGGAAAATACAATATATATAGATATATACACACACAGAGAACATGAAAAAATGGGGGTTGCCATACCAACTCTAACAAGACTAATTAATTAAGGTGGGCTATTATCAGCAGGAGAAAAAAAAAAACTTTTTTAGTGATAATCACACCACACGATCCCTTGTCTATAGCCAAGCTCTAAGATACAATCGCATTTGCTCCAATCCCTCAGACAGAGACAAACACCTACAAGATCTCGATCAAGCATTCTTAAAACTTCAATACCCACCTGCTGAAGTGAAGAAACAGATTGACAGAGCCAGAAGAGTACCCAGAAGTCACCTATTACAGGATAGGCCCAACAAAGAAAGTAACAGAACGGCACCTCCAGCTCCCAACTAAAACCTCTCCAGCACATCATCAAGGATCTACAACCTATCCTGAAGGACAATCCCTCACTCTCACCTGACCTGAAGCAAATACTCACCAGCAACCACACACGATGCAATAAAAACACTAACCCAGGAACCTATCCTTGCAACAAAGCCTGTTGCCAACTCTGTCCACATATCTGTTCAAGGGACACCATCATAGGACCTAATCACATCAGCCACACCATCAGGGGCTCATTCACCTGCACATCTACCAATGTGATCTATGCCATCCTGTGTCGGCAATGCCCCTCTGCCACATACATTGGCCAAACCGGACAGTCTCTACGCAAAAGAATAAATGGACACAAATCAGACATCAAGAATTATAATGTTCAAAAACCAGTCAGAGAACACTTCAACTGCTCTGGTCACTTAAGTAACAAACTTAAAGGTGGCAATTTTGCAACAGAAAAGCTTCAAAAATAGACTCCAATGAGAAATTGCAGAACTGGAATTAATTTGCAAACTGGACACCATTAAATTAGGCTTGAATAAAGACAGGGAATGAATGGGTCATTACACAAACTAAAAACTATTTCCCTATGCTAATTTTTCCCCTACTGTTACTCCCACTTCTTGTCAACTGTTTGAAATGGGCCATCCTGATTATCACTATAAACTTTTTTTCCTCCTGCTGATAATAGCCCACCTTAATTGATTAGTCTTGTTATAGTTGGTATGGCACCCCCCATTTTTTCATCTTCTCTGTATATATCTTCCTACAGTATTTTCAACTGCATGCATCTGATGAAGTGGTTTTTAGCCCATGAAAGCTTATGCCCAAATAAATTTCTTAGTCTCTAAGGTGCCACAAGTACTCCTCATTCTTTTAGCTGAATATTTAGGGTTAACGATGTTGAAGAAAACTGGCGTGGTGAAAGTTTTTTGGACAAACCATTGAAAGGTTGCAGTGGGGAACCGGAGTAATTCCAAAGACTATCCGGCCAACCCATAATCTGAAAGAACATAAGTGCCAAATTGCATCTGCAGCACTTCATCGGTAATTAAAAGATAATTTTGAAATGAAAAGCTCAGGAAACACCAAATGTTGTTTTGGGAGCTTTTAAAGGAATACAGCAGATGTCTTAATCTGTTGCACTTCCTTTTGGAAGGGGTGGAAACCAGCTTTTCATGTAAGAAAAATACTAAAGTATCTTTTAAAATCTCCTTTTTCTGACATCCAATTATGTCTTTAGTATACACTCCAGAGGAGGGTTTCATATCACTTCTGTTTTTTGTACCTCCTTGTTATTTATGTTTGGCTAAGTGTCATGCTACCAAGATATTCCATGTTCTCATAGATAAACTGAGACTTGATGTGGTTTTGTTAGGTGTAGCATACAATTTGAATATAAAAACAGCAGCATGTTAGGGTCTAATTTCTTCTGCCTGGAACATGATCCCTCAGCACAGCCTTTGTCCAGAACACCTTTATTGTAGAAAGGTCTTTGTACACTGGCTGTAAATAATCTTGACTTTTTTTTTCCCCTTTAAGCAAATCATGAAATTATGCTTTTGACATCACTGACTGTAACTGAGGGGGCATCTGAAAAACCAGTTAAATAAATATAGAATAGAAGAAGAATAAAGAATAAAGAGCAAGCCAAACACGTTGTTAATAACAAGGAGAGCTGGAGTTTGGGGGGATGGGGGGAAATCGTGGACTGACTTTCTGTTTTATGAATTACATACCTGGCCAGGCCGACTCCTGCATCTGTGCAGAGTCTCGCTGAAATTAATTGTACATGGAGTTTGTCCAGGTAGATCTTTTTGTAGGATTATACTCCTTTACATCCTTCCCCTTACTGCGTCTGTATCCTTCCATGCCTGCTCTAGTATCTCTGCCTTTAAAAGGTAGAATCCAGCATGGATCAACACATGCCAGAATCTATGATAGCATATCAGATTATCAGAGCAGTTGTCATTTAGCTAGAGGCAATCAGAAAAGCATCTCTAAACTTTCAAATTATGCATTGACCTCTCAAAGTCTAAAATAAAATTTCCAGCTTAACTGCTTTTAGCTCCCCCCTACACCCCAATCAAACAAATTCCCTCCAAGATATGGAATCAGTTTGCCAACTTTCCCCAGAACAAATTAAAATGGCTGAATTATAAACTCTGGGGGACGGACAAGTTTGTATCGTAAAAACAATGAGAGCGCTGATTTTGGATGTTATGAGGCTGTAGGGACATGATTTGAAGACAGAAATAAAGAATGCTTTGTAGTATCAAATTATATCCCTGCATCCATGTTTTGTTCGTATTTGTACTCATTTCTGAGTGAATAATTCTTATGAAAAGTGCTGAATTGACAGACCATTCCATTGAAGAGCCACAGAACCGGCACAGATAGCATCAGTAAATCTCCTCCACACCATCCTGCTAATGTGAGTTAGTCCTTTTCTGGATAAACCCCTTCCAACATGAAGATGGTAGCATAGTCTCTTTGCAACCACTGTGTGCTCATCTTCACTGAGGACTTCACAACTTTCAGAATATGTCCATCCTCACAAGTATCACATAATAAAACCTACCTTTAAAATCAATCCTTCTTATCACATGTACTGCAATATAAACCAAAGGCCAATAGGCCCTCCAACATTATGTTAAAGACATATATTCTCAGAAGACAAATTTTCCCTGTAAATGAAACAATTCTTACCTTTTTTTAATATTCTCTTTTCTTCCAGAGTATCCTTTTAATGCGACTGCTAAGGTGTGGACCTATCTACAGATTGGATCCCCCATCACTATCATATCTGGAAAAGCTCGCAGAAAATAAGGATTTGCAAACAAAGGAGATTCTTAAGTGTTCAGTGTTCCAGTGACTGGATACTTTTTATAAAAACATAATCAGCATCATTTGGAAATATTTTTTTTAAAAAGTCCTAGTCAAAGATCTGAGACACGGGCAAAAAGTTAATGGCCTTGCCTACAGCGTTTTTTTTGTTTCTATTTCTATCTGACAACAGCACATCCAGTCTAACTCTGGTATATACTTGAGGTTTGGGAAAAAGCAAAATAAATTTTGATCACAAAGTATTTTTGGTTGGGGGGGGGAGAAAATCTGTATTTGCTGAAATTGTTTTAAGTAATTGTGTATACACCTTCTTTGTTCTTCTCACTTCTACAGAATAAACACCTCTGCTGGTACATCAGATGTGAGCACTTATTTTTTCCTTATACCTTCTACAGCTGTCATAGCTAAACCAAAATACTGCTATTTGTTTGACCTCTGACTTATATTTCAAGTTGTGCACTGGCTCAGCTACTCTTCCCTTCTGCATCCATACTGTGCCTCCACCCATCCTCTACACTGCAGACTCTGATGCTTTGGGATTTTCAGCTTCTTGTAGACCGAATCATCTGCCTCACTCGTTGTCCCCCAGCCTTTGGGCAGAGAACAATAATTTTGGCATCTGGCTGCCTATGTACATATGGTGGTAAATTTTATACATGGTGGAAATGACTTTCAAAAGAATTAGGCATGCATGGTTCTACCTGAATTCAGTGAGAACCATGGCTACTCAAAAAGAAAAGCGGCTGTTACTCTGAAACATGGCTACTCAGTTGCTCAGATAATCAGGCCCTCATTATTGAATATTCATTGGTGCAGTGACTTGGACAGAACTCTCCGGTGTCTCAGGTGAATGCTGTAATTTCCAACCTACAGTCTCTCTCTCTCTATAAAATTGGACAAGTCCAATCTGAGAGTGCCTTACCTCAGATTACCCAATGGACTAGTGGTTAGGCCACTTCCCTGGAAAAGGAAGATGTGGGTTCGAGTGCTGTGTCAAATCAGGCAGAGCAGGGATTTAAATCTGGGCCTTCAGGTGAGTGGCCTAACCACTGGGCTGTTGGTCTCTCTCTTGTTCTTTTTCCACAAGAGAGGACTAACGTGGCTTAGATAACTTCAAGAGACTGTTTACAGCTGAGAATCTCAAGCAGAAATAGGTGCCTACAGCACAGATCAGTAGGAT
Organism: Eretmochelys imbricata; assembly: GCF_965152235.1. Classification (NCBI taxonomy): domain Eukaryota; kingdom Metazoa; phylum Chordata; order Testudines; family Cheloniidae; genus Eretmochelys; species Eretmochelys imbricata. The sequence continues at coordinate 39,541,725 of NC_135575.1, read as the reverse complement.
TTATAAACCTAAGTACCTTTGAATCTGCCCTGTCTTGTTCCTCTGCATTTCATTCCTGGTTGGCTTAGTTGGCTTCCTGCTCAGCTTATAGGCTTCTGAAGATCCATTACTTAGCTGCCTAACTCTTGCCAGGCATTTCATGGGGACCCAGGGAGCCTAACTCAGGCTGAGGATTTCACTAGGTGGAAGGGTACCTCATTGTTAGGCACTGCAAGACCCAAGCCCTTTTGTGGATCTAGCCTTAAATGACACAGGAGTCTTTGTCCCATTTTCAAAAGTGATTTAGGCCCTTAGGAGCCTAAATTCCATTGAAACTCAATGATACTTGAATGTGCTTGGTTAGGTGTCCAGTGGGACTGCCAAAAGCACCTATCTGCATCTTGAAATGCCTAAATACCTTTGTAAATGTGGGTCTTAGGAGGCTTTCAAAAATATTGCCTATCATCAGTCATGCCTCTTCCTCCCCCATACTCACTCACTTGTACACACAGTAAAGCTGTGTGAGAATTGTGGCTGAAACCTGACAACAGACCTAGTTTTAGGTTTGGCCTGAATCTGAGTCTCCCCCAGGTTCACATTAGCCTCTGTCTGAGGCAAGAAGAGGGTTGTGAGTATTAGTAGGACTTGCCATTTTTATTTAAACTCAGCTAGGTTCACAGTTTCACTTTTAGTTTCTGGAGTCAGACTGTCCCTAACCAGGCACACTCAAACCTACAAATGTTGTAACATTAGAGTTCTCAAGCCATTCATTTATGAGAAAAAGACTTTCTGACATCCCCACTAGTAGATTATAGGAAGTTTGGATTTTCAATTATGTAAATACCCAAATTCCTGTCACACTGGTGCAGGAGAAATTACAGATGGATTCTGTGGGTAGTTTATACCTACATTTCTTTTAATCAATAATTAAAAGATTTCCCCAGGAATGTCATTTGTTCCTTAACAGTTCAGCCACATGCAACTGTCAAGTGGGAAGGGTATCTTGCTCGAGAATAGTTCATATAGAAACTTGTTTGTTTCGTTCACCTGTTAATTATTCAGCCCACTGGTCTCGACACAGCTAGGTCTAATCAAATGTGGGCTAATAGTCCCAAATAGTCCCCTGCTCCTTTGAAATGGCAATCTAATACTTGAAAAAGCTGAGTTCCTGTAACATGTGTTTTCCTCACAAGAAGTGAAATGATGTCTGAGGCTGTTCTTCCCCTCAGTTAGCAATCTGAAGATTAAGAGAACTCCACCATTTTATCAGAGGTGCCTTCCAATCCTGAGCTAACTTCATCCACCACTGGCATGCAGCTAAGTGCTTCTTTCATGTGTTTAGCACGTAATTCCATAAAATGGTTTGAGGCTTGGAAAAGACTATATACTTCAGCAGATAATTACATTCCCACTCAATTGACTTTTTACTCTCTACTTCTCTCACTATAGACTACACTTTACTATCCTGTAGAATGAAAAGGAGTACTTGTGGCACCTTAGAGACTAACCAATTTATTTGAGCATAAGCTTTCGCGAGCTACATTGATGAAGTGAGCTGTAGCTCACGAAAGCTTATGCTCAAATAAATTGGTTAGTCTCTAAGGTGCCACAAGTACTCCTTTTCTTTTTGCGAATACAGACTAACCTGGCTGTTACTCTGAAATCTATCCTGTAGAATGTTTCTGTTGATCACAGTCCTTGATGGGTAATTTAACTTCCCTCACTCAATGTGAACTGTAAGAGAGAGAACTAAATATATGAGACGATGAGTTCTTATCTTATCTCTAGCTATGGGTCAGGTGTTTAAATATGCTAAACCTGTTTGTTTGTTTTTTTGCTTTATATTTTTGGTTTTACTTTATTTACATATGCCAAAGAATCATCTGAACCTAATCTGTATCCTCTCCATAGATGCATAACTCCCATTAATGTCAATAAGAATTAGGTGTTCACATGAAGAAGAAAATAAACTTGCAAAAAATAAATTCTATCTAATGACATTGTAGTTACAGCACATATTCCTGCGAATAACACCAAGTAAGCAAAGACAAAATAGTTATCCAACTTTCAGCTTTTAAAATGGCATAAAGAACTTTATTTATAAAAGCAAAATCATCCTTCAGCTAGCCCATAGTTACTAGAGACTGGTGTAAACTAGAGCTTTCATCTCAAACTCACCATATAGACAAGCAAACTTGGGAACAATCAGGATCAGCATCCGGATCCTAACCTCATTATTCAAGATCATCTCTAATACTCAGGGGACGTGCCCTGTAATTGTAGTGTCTAGAGCACACAGTAAAACTGTCCCAGGAAATCATCCCTATTAGGCACGCTCTTGTCTTTAGAGATCACAGCAAAATGCCTTGAATACAATTCTTTTTTATCATTTTTAGAAGATCACCACTGTTATGTAATCAGTTTTCATGAACCCTTGAGTGATTTCTTAACATAAGATTCACTGTATAATGTCCCTTATTCTCCTCTAACGCCACTGACTTCAATAGACTTACTTCTGATTTTTTTTTATGTGAGAGAAGAATCAGACCCACTGGTTTTGTTCTGACAGAAGCAAGCAGTGTGAGGTGGGAACACTGAAGTTTTCCTTTAATATTGTTAGCGTCTCAAGGTCCAGTTATTATCTCTTCCCTATGTTACCTGTTCAGATGCAGAAATCATTGCAATGAGGTGATCAAGTTATGCTGGAAGATAAGGAGTTAGATTGCTGACTGCCATCTTTAAATTTGGGGACCAGAGAGTTCAAATATAAACTGTGGTCTTAAGAAGGAAGTAGGTTTTTACTATTTCAGTGAACTTCAACTCTTTCAAATAAGCTAGATTTTGTCAGCTGCTCGGAGGAGGATAGATATTTAGCCCAGAGACTGAATTCCCTTACATCTGCTTAAAAGAAATGATCCTATAACTCGAGATGAAAACAGTGCCAGCATTAGAGATATAGGGAGTCAGTCTGAAGCAGCTAGGACAAGCAAAAATGGGTGAGCTCCTGCGGTGGAATCAAAGGATTTAGGCATTGCAATGCTGATTGTCACTATGCCTAAAATGAAGGTGCCTAGAAAGCCACAGTAACAACTCTGCACCCAGCCAACCCTGAGTTAGACGCCTAGGCTCCTGAATGAGCAGAGCGAGGCGCCAAAATGGGGCGAGAGAGGTACAAAAGCTATCAGGCTAGGGGCAAAGCTGCCTAAACTAGCCAAAGGGAGATGCCTACAAGAGGGGGATGTGTGAAACCCCACCCCTCTCGCCGAGTTAGGCAGCTATTTTTGTTTGTGATCCACAAAGGGGAACCCACCACTGGGAGTCAGACAGCTTAGGTGATGAAGCTGCTCTTTGAGGGAATGAGTTGAGTGGAATGAGGCAGATACCTAAAACAGCAGCAGGAGGAGGAGGAAGTGGTGCAGGTGGTGATGATGATGGGATGTGGGAGACGCAGGTTCAGTTCCCCCCTCCCCCAGCAGAAGGGTCAAAAGCAAAGTGTCCTAGCCACTGAGCTGTGCGATCGGCTGATGTGAGGTTTTCTCAATCTCTCCTGGTGAAGCTGATCCACTGTGGATAAATAATGGAGTGATTGGAGCAGGGGAACTGGATCTGGGATCTCTCACCCAGGTGGGTGCCCCAAATCACTGGACTACAGAGTCATAGTATCTCTCTCACTCTCTCTGTGCCCACCCCCATCCCCAAATGACTGCTTCATTGTGGATAAAAACTCAAATAGTCATTAGGTCAAAGAGAGAGAGAGAATGAGTATAGTCTAGTGGTGTCTATAAAGCTGCCTGCAGTGGAACAAGAGGATGAGTAGAAACCCCAGAGCAGACTGTTAGGAAGTAGATCACTACCCCTAAAATGGCTGTGAGTTCTATACTTAGATTTCACCAACCAATTATCAATGTAAACTCCTCAGGTACTATAACTGCCTAAACATGGAGTCTCAGACCTTGGGTATTCCAATCTATCTTGCCACCCAGATGAGCATACCTTTGTGATAGATGGTCTCTTACACCAAGAATTACAGCAATATTCAGGTTACTCCCAGTTCCAAAGGACCAGTTACTTACCCCAGGTCGATTGCATGTTAGTTTTTACACCAACAACAAAGCTTGTAGTCAATCCTATAATAATTATATAAAGATTTATTAAATCAGAAAAGGAAATTAGAGAGTTATTTACAAAGTTAAAGTGGGTAAACATCTATGCACAAATGAGTTACAATCTTAAGTTTCAAAAATAGAAGCTTCTATAATAAGCAAGCTCTATATGACCTTTAGGGCTAACCCATGCTAAGCTTCTCTTGCTTATGGCTATAAACCTTGCCCTCAGAGTCCAAGCAGAATAGATATACAGTTTCATCTTGTTAGGGGTTTTTAATTCCCCTCCTCCCTTGTGCTCTGATCTGCAAAAACTCAGCTGACAGGAGGAATCCACTTGCATGACTCATCTTCAAAGGAAGGGGGAGGGCAGAACAACCAACACTTTTTGTCCTCTTTAACATCCCACAATATTCCATCTGGTATTGATGGATCTTTCCTGTTGGGCAGGACAAAGCACCTTTTGTTGGAGAGCGACACTTCTCACTAGTTCATATCTCTCCTGTCTCATGATTTACAAAGTCACAGAAGCTCACAATACAACTACTCAGATATTACCTTACAATATCAGATACAGATATTGAAGTGAGATTAATGCATGCAGCAATTCACAAGCATTCAATAAAGTCTAAACACCAAACATATTCTTATAATTCTACTATTTATTTTAACAATACTTACACTCAGGTAAGTCAGACTGATTTCAGCTATGTACTGTCAGTGTTCAGTTGCCATGAGCTGGCACTGGGTCTGCCAGTATCACAGTTGCCAGTATCACAGTTGTTTCCAAGAGGAATTGTGTGGTGCTGCACACAGGGACTTAGGTCCCTTTGTTGTTTTGTGGATCTCACTCCCGATAATTAGCATCACACTGGAACTCATTTTATAAAGGTTAGCTGCCCAGTCAGAAAGATGAGTCTCTCTTGCTCTCTCTCTCTCGGCATTAGAAGATCTGACTCAGGAGGAGAGGGGGAATAGTTTGAAGTTCCTCTCAGTCTTTTCCAGGTCAGGTCAAATTGCAAGTGCCCCACAGTATTGTTTTTTGTTTGTGTTAAGTACACAGAAAAGAGGCAACTTTGTGGCACACAGATTTCAGTTTCCCGAAGCACCCATTTGAGGGAACAACCTTCTTTGTTGGTGGAGGCCAACTGAGGTACAAACAGCCAAAACCCTGTTTGGGATGTATATGAATATATAATATTGAGTAATAATGCTTTGCACTGATATGGAAGCTTTAGTATAGAAATCAAAAAAGCATTTTAAGTCACATAAACACAGAAATAATCTGTTCAGCAGTTACAGATTTATTCAGTAGGGTTGCTGCATTTCCACAAGTTCAAAATTGCCTTATTTAAGCCTCACAACATCCCTTCAAGGGAGGCAACTATAAATATGCCCATTATACAGGTGACAAAATGGAGGCGCCAGGTGGCTACGTTAATTGCCCAAGATGATACAGATAATAAGTGAGATGGCTGGGAATAAATTGGTGAGAGGGACTGCCAGACCATCAGCTTTAACCACCATGCAAACTGACACAAAAGCCAAATTGTCTTAGAACTGGGGGCCAGAGTTCAGTAAGCAAAACATGCATATGCATACTCCATGTCCTGCAGTTGTGGATTTGGGAAAGTGTGCCACAGCTGGCTAATCAGATGTATAACTCGTTTTGCTAAATGCATGTGTAGATACGGTTTAAATGGTTAAAAAACAGAAAAGTTATTGAATAAAAAATTTAAATTTCAAAGTTATTTCTATTTCACAAGGTTCAAAATGAAATCTATTTTCTGCTTTTCACTAAATAGTCCACATTTTTAGATTTTTTATCATTTTTATCAAAAAAATGTATTGCATTTTTTCCATCAAAATTGTTTTCTAAATCATGGGGTTCAGTAAATGAACATTTTTTGATAAAATTTTTGCTAATCCTTCAAACACATTACTGCTAATCAAAGATGTGAAGCCCACTGAGACAAGGTCCTCATTTTAGTGACACACCACAAAGATGAATTTCCATGATGCATCAGTCCTACACTATACAACTTCATATGAACCATTTCATTGTTCTTCTTCAAATGAAAAATTGATTGCAGTCCTTCTTCAGAAATATTACCCTTTAGAATTAGGGTCAAGGTAAAAGAAAATAAAGCATTTGACAAAGGGCCATTATTTATTGGGCATTTCTATTTCTCCCATAATACGAATCATTGACAAAATTCTGAGTATTAAATTAGAAACTTCCCACACAGACTTGTGTTTATCAGGTACCTGTATAATATTGGAATATTAGGAACAAACAGCATATTTTCTTTTAAGAAGGCGAATTCTGGACTTTATTTAACTGTTACGTAATGAAGACAGTTCTCTTCTAAAATTCTATTATTTCTAGTAAAACTGCATTCAGACATGTGTCACCCTTGGCACATCAATCTTCTGGCTTGCTACCCATGATAGGTTTTCTATTGTAGCACCATCAATTAGAAAGTATAAGTATAGAGCTGATTTAAAATTATTCATTTGTACATGATTACTTCCATTTAATTTTAACTGCCTCTCCCATGTGCCTTTTTTTGCTTATTCATCTTTGCAGTCAAATATTCTTTTATTGCTTCATTGATTCACCAGTAGAAGACAAGCATGGTAGGTAGCACTGTCTTTTCTATTTAATAAAAGGGACTAGCGAAGGTACCGCCGTTAGGCGTTTCTAGATAACAAAAGTCCATCCACACTTTTCAATAGCCTAAAACACGCAGATGCTCAGGTTTGCTTATGTACATCTGCTCAGACCAGATGGAGCAAACAAACAATGTGGATCACGTTGCAATAGATGTTTTCTTCAGCATATTGTTATTAATAAGGACCATATTTATGACTGAGCTAATAATATGCCACATTACTTGCAAGAATCTCCTCTTAGTCATTCCAAACCCTATTGCATTTTTCCAACTAAAACACATAATGAAATGTGATGGGCCCAATGGCAGGAGGGTTTTCATATGGTATCAACACAAATGGAAGATACAATATACCTCGGGAGATTCTTAAGCAACAGTTAGTCCCCACAATTGCCAGTTCTAATGCAAACTGATAGACCATGACACAGCTGTGCTTCAAGTAGATGGTTTGGGCACATATAAAATATCTAGGCCAATCATCTCACAGTAGGAGGGCAGCAAACTGGGATTCTGAGAGGCTTAATTAATAATTGTTGGTAAAGTGCTACAAAATATCTGATGCAGGGTTCAAACTAGTATTATTACAAGCAATACTGGGAGAAAATTGATGACAGTATGAATTATGAGCCCTCAATAAAGAGAATTTAATGGCAGTCAAGATAGATAATCTCCCATTATGAAAGGGATTATTGTAATAACATTGAGACAGGAAAGTGATTGCTGCTTTTAATATTTTATATTGCTAAATGTTTTTTATGGTGTTTTAGTACTGAGCATCCTGGGGGTCCAGGGTTTCTAAAATGAGCTAGACTGCCTGCTGAAAATGAAACTGGACAGGCAGAATTTCACTAGGGCATTTCATTACAGGGGTTGCTGTTGGGAGATAATTGGCCACAATGTGTAATGGCTCAAGAATTAGAGATAAGAAAAGGACAATAGAAGTAATGGCTATAGAATTTTTTAGCATTCTGACAGCCTGCATTTACTGTGGGTTTATCATTCAAGATGAAACAACTGTTTTCTCCAGTCTGCTTTGCTCTTACTTTTATGAATCCATCCCTAATCTTTAGAATTGCCTAGATGAGTTCCACCATCACTCTATGCTCTAGTATCTAGTCAGCTTCTAAAACAAGCAGAGCTGACGGTAACCCAAAGCTAATTGCAGAGATGTTTCATTTTCTAATCATTTGCAGGATAGCTGGAGTCATTATGGGTATACAGCTTTCTTTTCAACATCCAGAACTGATATTACAGACTGCATAATTCTCAGGCCACTTTAAGAAGCAGACACACTTTGGAGGAAACAACTGTAAACTCTCTTGGCTGGTATTGACAGTGCAGAGCTGCAGATATAGCTGGGGTGGAGGAAAATATTTACAGGAAGCTGAACTGTGGGTTTGGGGGATGGAGGAAATGCGGATCAGAAGGGAGAGCTACAATGTAAAAATCTTTCAACCACACTTGAATAGATTTAACAATCCTAAATCACCACTTTAGTAACTGTGGGTATTACTGTGGGTGTTTCCTAGGGCTGATCTGGGTGAGCCAGGATACAAACAACTGAATTCTGCTCTTAAAAAAGAAACAGAAAATCACAGGCTACTCACATAAAGCTGAAACCTGTCACATAAAGGTGACTCAGAGATAAAGTCTCCCATCAGCTTTGTCAGCACTGCAGGCTCTAGGCCTCAAAACATCTACTCAGTTAACGAGAATTAAAAACTAACTACCACAGCTAATAATTAGCAGCTAATAATTTCGCAACTAATGATACAATCCCTAATAGTACATGATTTTGAAAGTAATAGGTACAGATAAAACTTTGAGAATATACAGCATAAAAAAATAATTCACTTTTCCCACTTACATGATTTGCTTGCAGCATTTTCTGTCATCAGACCAATAGGAAAATACATGTTAATTGGATGACTGACATATTATTTTAATTAAAATGCTAATTGAAGAACTCTAGGTATAAAGGAACTTTAGCACAACTAAATGATACAAAAAATATTTTAAAAAACCACACTTGAATTGTATAATTTTGTCAGTGATTTTATACTAATTACCACCCATGGTTTTCCTAGACTAGCTGAAATGGATGACAATGCCAAAGACAATAATCAGTGAATTTTGGAGTCAGGGAGCAAAATCGAGTCAGGTAACAAAATCTTTACTTGTTCATTTATTATGACCATAATTTCAGCTTAAACCTATAGACTCTAGATAGTACTTGAGAATCGCAGCAAGGGAAAAAAAAACACAGCAAACAATTAATTTAGAATGGATCCAAATGAGATGGTTTTACCAAGGTCATCTACACTTAATGCCATTTCATTGTGAAATGTGGTAGCTCGACAACTAGAGTGTAAGCAATTGTGTTGTAATCCATATTGGCCACGTGTAAGATAGGAACTTTCAAATAGGCTAGAAAGGATGGAATTTGCTTTTACGCACCAGGAGCCAAATTTTTCCATGATGGTACTCCTTTTGACCTCAGTAGATTTACATAAGCTGTGCATTTGGCATACGGTTTCTGCAGAAGGTGATTTAATTATTCATAGAGGTAGTCTGTGTCATTAGAACTGTAAAATGCGTGTGTAACCTTCTTTCACTGGAGAGAGCTCCTTACAGTGCTAATATGCTTTTTATATGGTGACAGATTGTCCCTGTTTCTTGCACTTGTGCAAGGAGTTTTTCTCAACCACTTCAGACTATGACCCATGCAAGGGCCGGCAACAATGAGAGGAATTCAGAGAACATTTCTTCCTTCTACCTCCCAGGGCACATGTCATTAATGGGGATGGGAAGAAAGGTCTGTCAAATGTGACTAGCTCCATTTCCCCCTCTCCCGAGGCTTCAGATCCTGAGCCACAACTTGAAAGCATATTTTGTATAGCTATTCTTAGAGTGTTAACACAAGCCCTGCTGGCCAAGTCTGTTCACCCAAACTGGGAGGCTCACCCCGCTTGATCCAAAATGCTGTGCAGACATACCCTAAAAAGGCTTCCCATTGTTTAACTGCAGATATCAAGTACATTCACATTTGTGTAGAGTTATGTTGCGTATTTTATACATGGGAAAACTGAGGCATAGAAACATTAGGAACAATATTTTCAGTCACAGGTACCAAAAATTAGGCACGTAAAAATGAATGGCCTCATTTTTTTCAAATGTACTACCTGTAGGTGTTCAAAACTTATGATAACCAGGATGCTCTTTGGGAGGATCTAGGTGTTTAAACTAGGGCTGTCAATTAATTGCAGTTAACTCAGGTGATTATCTTAAAAAATTAATCGTGATTAAAGAAATTAATTGTCATTAATTGCAGTTTTAATTGCACCGGTTAAGCAATAGAATACCAAGTAAAATTTATTAAATATTATTGGCTGTTTTTCTACAATTTTCAAATATATTGATTTCAATTACAACACAGAATACACAGTGCACAGTGCTCACTTTATATTGTTATTTTTGATTACTAATATTTGCACTCTAAAATTATAAACAAAATAAATAGTATTTTTCATTTCACCTCATACAAGTACTGTAGTGCAATCTCTTTACGATGAAAGTGCAATTAACAAATGTAGATTTTTTTCTGTGACATAACTGCACTCAAAAACCAAACAATGTAAAACTTGGAGCTTGCAAGTCCACTCAGTCCTATTTCTTGTCCAGCCAACAGCAAAGACAAACAAGTTTATTTAAATTTAAGGACATAATGCTGCCTGCTTATTATTTACAATCTCACCTGATAGTGAGAACAGGCGTTCACACTTTTGTAGCTGGCATTGCAAGGTATTTACGTGCCAGATACGCTAAACATTTGTAAACCCTTTCATGCTTCAGCCACCATTCAGGAGGACATGCTTCCATGCTGATGATGCTCGTTAAAAAATAATGCGTTAATTAAATTTATGACTGAACTATTTGGGGGAGGATTGGATGTCTTCCGCTCTATTTTACCCAGCCTCTGCCCTATATTTCATGTTATAGCAGTCTCAGATGAGGACCCAGAACATGATGTTCATTTTCAGTACACGTTCACTGCAGATTTGGCAAAACGCAAAGAAGGTACCAGTGTGAGATTTCTAAAGATAGCTACGGCACTCAACCCAAGGTTTAAGAATCTGAAGTGCCTTCCAAAATCTGAGTGGGACTAGGTGAGGAGCATGCTTTCAGAAGTCTTAAAAGAGCAACACTCCAATGTGGAAACTACAGAACCCAAGCCACCACAAAAGAAAATCAACCTTCTGCTGGTGGCATCTGACTCAGATAATGAAAATGAACATGCATCGGTCCACACTTCTTTGAATTGTTATCGAGCAGATCTTGTCATCAGCATGGATGCATGCCTTCCAGAATGGTGGCTGAAGCATGAAGGGACATCTGAACCTTTAGGGGATCTGGCACATAAATATCTTGTGACTCAGGCTACAACAGTGCAATGCGAATGCCTGTTCTCACTTTCAGGTGACATTCTAAACAAGAAGAGGGCAGCATTATCTCCTGCAAATGTAAACAAACTTGTTTGTCTGAGGAATTGGCTGAACAAAAAGTAGGACTGAATGGACTTGTAGGCTCTAAAGTTTTACATTGTTTTATTTTTGAATGCAGTTATTTTTTGTAAATAATTCTACATTTATAAATTCAACTTTCATGATAAAGAGATTGCACTACAGTACGTGCAGTGGGGGGATTGAAAAATAGTATTTCTTGTTTTTTACAGTGCAAATATTTGTAATAAAAAATAAATATAAACTGACCACTGTACACTTTGTATTCTGTTATAATTTAAATCAATATGTTTGAAAATGTAGAAAAAATCCAAAATATTTAAATAAATGGTATTCTATTATTAACAGCATGATTAATTGTGATTAATCTTTTTAAACGCTTGTCAGCCCTAGTTTAAACTTAGCTGGACAAATTTGAAATGTTGATCCGTCATTTGACCAAGGCAAGTCTGTGGCAGAGCTGGGACTAGAACTCCTGTCTCCTCACTCTCAGTCATGCGTGTTAAATACAAAAGTGTCGAGTTGTTTTAATTATACTTACATTGTTGTCAACAATCACAAATGATTCTGTTATACTAATTCATATTAAATAGATTTCCATTCATGAGAAAAAGAAAAGAAGGGCACTTATTTGGTCATCAGATCAGCAGATAAGAGATTGTGTGAATAAACTTTGGTTAAAAAAATAAAGTCACAGAGCCATCTAGAAAACATTAGTGCTTGACTTTGTCAACTTCTCACAACTTAGGAAAACCCAACTGAAGAGCATTGCATATCCCTTAACTACGCCACTTCCTCCCCAACCATCAGCTGGTCTCATTGATTGACTGTCTACTTTTTAAATCTTTGTTGCTCTTTTCTTTTGAAATGTGTAAGTGAAGGTTTTGCTTGTGAAAGATGTCAATCTGAGAAACCAATGAACTAAAGTCCTCTATTTATTGTGGGACAGTTCCCTTAGTGGTAGTGTCAGAATATATTATCTTGCCAATGTATCTCAAATCTGACTTGGAGGGACCTTTTGTAATGGCAAGAAGATAATTTCCATAGCCACTTAATGCCTGGCCCCTCTGCTGGGACTGTGAATAACAGTCTATTGTAGTTGTTGATTTTATGAGTGAGAGGACACTAATATCCTAAAAACTGGACTGAAATCACCAACATGCTTGACAAAGGCCACAGAGACAGCTATCAGATTGTAAATCCTGTATCCTGAAACATTGGTGTATGTCTACACTGAAATTAGACACCTGTAACTGGCCGTGCCAGCTGATGTTTGAACTCACACTGAAGCCCAAGCTCTGGGAAGTGTTGGAGACTGGGCTCCAGCCCGAGGCTGAACATTTACACTGCAATTAAACAGCTGCTTAGCCTGGGCCCCACAAGTCAGTTGACATGTGCCATCCACAGGTTTCTAATTGCAGTGAAGACATGCCCTTAAAAAGGCAGGGAGTTCACTTCTGTTACCTATTGGCGTAATGGGATACACAAAGCCCAGAGTTGCTTAAGAACGGCAGATGAACCAGGGTTCCATTGGCATTGGTTGGAGAGCAAGGACAGTTGACTGAATAGGCCAGGTCCCATTTACCCTTCAGTTTTGTGATGGTTTGAGGCATTTTGGTTAAAATTCAGTTAAGTTTTGAGTTCGGAGGCCATAACATGCAATTGACCTTTTGGAGAAATACAAGGTACTGACATTGAATGTGCCTTGGGTTACCCTGATGAGACTGCTCAGGCACAGCTGGGTCCAGGATCCTGGACAGAGCTTAGGGAGAGAGAGCAAGGAGAAGCATTCCTGCCTGCTGCTAGGAGTGTTTCCCTGGTGGTTAGGACTTTGTTAAGGGTCAGAGATACCACTGATCCCTCCCCAAGAGCTGAGCTGGGACTGCTGAACAGTGGGCAGTGCAGAGTAGTGGCAGCTTGGTGGCAATAGAGCGTGCAAAGCAGCAGCTACAGCTGCTGCAAGATAATGGATCACACCGAGTGGCAACAGCACTTTTGAGAGGACAGGTGGCACAGACCAGTGGCAGAGCTAGACAGCTTGGGCTGAAACCACAGAGGAAGCAGCAGCCTATCCAGGGATTCTGGTGCAGTCCTCCCTACCCAGCAATTAAAGCTGAAATCACTTCAGCTGGATTTGTCAGTTGAGCAGCCCAGACCTGCTAGAATTCTGACTTCTCCAGCCCAGGACAGCTAATTGTGAGCGGGAAGTAGTAAAGTATCAAGGACACACCAGCCACTCACAATGGCCAAAGATTGAGGTTGGAATTACTGTTAAAACCCTGGGGGCTGGATTCTTGCAGGACAGAATTTGTTAATTGCCGGTTCTCCCAAATTCATTCTGTTGTCTTCTTTCCCCTCCCTGCACCTCCCAAATAAAGTTCCTTTTGTTGTAATCCTGGATTCAGCGCTTGCAAGTGAGGAAGCATTTCCTATCAGCACCCAGGGTAGTGTATATTGTTTCCAAGGTTTCCGGATGGGGGCTCAAGCTGGTAGTAGTAACTTTTTTTCCAAGGAAAACCCCTGAAAATTAAATGCACCCTTTTTTGATGCCAACACCTGGCAGAAGGGTTACAAGATGTTAACGAGTCAGTTACCTGAGCTGTATAAAAAATGCTGACCTTGAGGTGAAAGGCTCAGGATCCCATTACCAATTTACTGAGCCATCTAACACCCCGGTGCTCCTAATTTCCTGCTGAAAATCTCTGGAAGGAAATAAATCACAGTCCTAGTTATAAGGGTCATATGAAGTGACAGGCCTCACTTAGTGGGATCACAATGAAAACTGTAATAAAGCTGCTGTTTCCCCAACAGGTATAATTGAGTCATAGAGGGTATGCTATGCTCGAGCAATGTGTCAGCCTGTGGATCTTATCTCTTTGTGTCAGTTTCCAAATATTTTCTGAGCCCTTAGGCAGATTACAATTCTAAAGAGCAAAACCTGGTCAAAATGATGTACAGTACTGCAGGTTTCAAATCCTTTTAGAAGGTGGGCATTTTTTAGGACAGCTCTCCTGGGAACCTTATCTCACCTTTGAGCAACATGGATGGATTTTTTTAGTCAGATTTCACAATATCAGAATAGAAGTTCCCCCACAAATAGTCCTCAAGGTGCAGAGTTTTAAGGTTAAAAATAAGATTCTTCCAGATGCAAAACTCTCTTGTGTATCATCCTTAATTTCACCACCAGCCTAGCAGCAGCATTTTAATTAAGTGCAAGACAAGTACCAAAAACTGAGCTCAAGCAACAAGGAGAAATTGGATTAGAATAATCCTATCGAGACATACCGGTAATTAAATGCAGAAATCAAAGACTCTTAGTGTCACAGAATTTGTTAGACACTTCAAGTGGATACTCCCACTTCAATCTGACATGCTGCAGTTTTTTGTTTTGTTTTTTTTTTAAGGCATAAGAATGACTACAGGTTGGTTAGCTTTATTCTAACCAATTTACTAAATGAGATTGTAAATAAACTTTATAATATAAGAACATTGGGCTGACTGGACACCAAGTCAGGGGCAGCACATCTTTACACTGCCCCAGCTGTGGAACTGGAAGAGAATATTCCCGTCCATTTTTTCCTCTTTCTTCCAAGGTGGAAGTAAGAGGCACCAGCCCTTCTGCAATGGTTCAGCGCCACTGACTGATGAATCTGAGGGGCAGAGTCAAGGCTCCATCCACTCCTTGTCCCTGCCCACCTACCTGCATGCGATGGGAGTAACAGCCTGGAGGGGGTGAATAGTCTCTCTCTCTGTCTCTGTGCTGTTACCTACCACAATGCAGGTAGCCCACTCAGGGAAATAAACAGCTCCTTAGTCTCCGGCAGGAGTGCATAGACAGGATCTGGCCCAGTGTTATTTCTCCCTTTTTTTTCTCCTCTCTTCACCTGCATATTTCCAAGTGACCTCTCAAATTTGTTGCCATGGAGGCTGGGACAGTGATTAACAACACAATTGGTGTGTATCTGTCTATGGGAGCTTGTGATGGGAATGGCTGAGATGAATATGTGAAGAGCAATCAACAGTAATTCTTCAGGATTTTATCATTAAATTCATCATGAAACTGAATCTGCAATGACCTGCACAAACATTAGCAGTAATGGCACAGTTATACGCACAGCATAATGGCATTTTGATAGACTGTCTTTCCTGCAGTTAGGGAGCCTTCCTGAAATTGGACTGCATAATTTATACCATCAACAAAGTATTGCCCCACTGTTATTTAAACACTGAGCTCCTTGTCCTGGTAGACTGTAATTAATTGGAATCAGTGTACATTGATTGAGCTGATTGTCAAATGCCTGTGACCCAGCTCATTGCTCACTGTCACAGTCCAATATCCTCATTATTTATGCTGATTCAGCCTTCTTCTTCGGTGGGATGGAACAGGTACCATTTCTTTAAAAACAAACAATGACAACCACCTTTTATCAAGCTTTTTAATACTACAAAAATAAACTGATGGTTAACAACAAACAACAAGTAGTAGTATTTAGTCTTATGGTTTCGAATGACTATTATTATAGCCTGGGGCTGCATAAACGTTTCTAGGAAATTTTCACAAGGCATTGGAGATTATTATGATTATAATAATCATAATTATTATATGATTATTCCTATGCGCCACCCAACCCAGGGCTGTGTACTCCCTGCCCTCTCCTCCTGCGTAGATACCAACCCCAGTGGATGCCCTCTTTGGGGGTCTGCAAAGAGGGGATGATGCTTCAAAGCATCTTGACCGGTCTTCTACATGGGATGGGGAGATCATCATGGATAGGGTCCCCTCTGTCCATGGATAACTGGACATGAGCATGATCTGGCTCATGCCTAATGTGAACAACCACTAATTTCAATCAAAGTGATAGTAACTAGTGTAATTTGGAGATGAAAACACTTTTCTGTTAGGTGGGTGAAAAATAATTAATATTAAAAACAAAATGTATGAATACAGAAAAATGTACTATTTTAAAATAATATGACTTACTGTGTGGAGTGAATCACATGTTCTATACGTATGACTTACACATAGCATATGTTGGTGAGGTTTTTATCCAGCTGGCATAGCACATAAACTCAAGGAATATGACAGATTAACTTCTGGGGGAAGATATTGCATATTGTCTCCATTTTTGAGTAGATGGAAGATTTTTTTGGCGCTGATTCGGCAGAACTGATACAAACCTATTTTAAAGAGTATTTGTTGACTCTAACAGCAGTCCATCCATTTAACAGATAAGACCATCAATTTTTTTACACCTGTGTTACGCTCATTTACCTTTGGTGATGTCCAGCATTTAAAATCTGGACATTAGGAGTTTATTATAGTATATTATTATTATTATTTTAATCCAAGAGCACAGACTAAACTAGCAGGGGGCTTTTATCTTTATTATCGATTCTTTATTCATTTATATGCAAATTTCCTCACTCCTAGTAATGCTGTTTACAATTTTTCAATGTATGGTACAAATGAAATGAAATAATTTCATCAGATGTTAAAATACTGCAAAATTAGTAAGCAGTTTTATCATTATAGCATCGTAGGAACATATTATTGCTAGCGTCTGGTTAAAATCTATGGAAGTGCTATATTCTCATTTTGTTAGCTGAGGTCATTTCCCCTCTCCTGATGTTTTGCCACAAACGCTCCGATATCACCCCTTGATGAGACACACCCTCATGATATCTGCAATCTCCCTGGAGCCAATAGTCTCTTGAAGCAGCATGTAATGCTAAAGTCAATGTAATTTTTTCTAGCCACCTATCCAATAAACCCATCAATGGAAACATTCTGGGTTGGAACCCACTAAATTTAACTGGTGATCTCAGATGAACTGTAATTTCTCCAAACGGGAGGCATCACACCAAGCACAACTAGCTCAAGGAAGAAATTAGCACAAGGCTAAATTGTGGCTGTGCGCCAAATACAGAGTGGGGTATAGTTGTGGTGCCCCAGGATTAGAGCAGGAACCACACTGTGCTTCTGAGTTAGAATCTGCTTTCTGATGACCTCCGTTCTCCATCGCTATACCGGACACAAATAACTTCCCTAATGCATCTGTGTTAGCCAGCACATTGGTGGTAGGGATGGGGTATGGCCAAGGCATGTCCATTCCCTGCTCCCATCTGCCTATTATTCACCTGCCTTCCAAGGTGGAAGAGAGTGCTGTGTATATCCTGTTGGTAGGGCATTAGGTGGACCATAATCTGGCCCATCATTTTTGTAAATTATAATGTTGAAATCCCTTTAACATTAGAGCCACCACCACCCTTGCAGAAATGGAGTGAGTTCTATCCAGGTTGACAACAATTGGACCCCTGGACTGGTTAAGACTTTGCTTCTATGTGTTTAAGGGTGAATGCAGCTTTTGCTGCTGCTGTTGTTCTTCACAGATTGAAAGCCACGCTAAGATGAGCTCCCGAAGGTAATTCAGTTGGGAACGCAGTGCTATAAACTGAAATTTAAGAAAATTGCTGCAACATGTTTGAAAAGTACTGTATGTACTATACGTTCTCATTTTATTCATGTAACTCACCCTAGCTAAAAATCCTGGGACCACAGGTTTACTCAGAAATCTCTTCTCACCAGGATGATACTGTGAATTTTACTAGTTTACCAGAGATACATTAAGTTTTCTGTGTAAGTATGTTTTCTGCTCTGGCAGAAATCTGAAACTGGTGTAAATCAATGTAGCTCCATCTAGCGTTTCCATCTGGAACTTTTTGCTGAGAGGCAGTGTTGTACAGTGTTTAGGGCACTAGACTAGGAATGGGGACAATTCCTGGCTTTGCATTTGACCTGCTGTGTGTCTCAACAATCCGTGCTGCTGTTTCCTCTCTAATGCTGATTATTATTCTTTTGTATTGCTGTAACTCCTGAGAGTCCCCGTCATGGGCCAGGAGCCTATTGTGCTAGCCCCTGTACAAACACAGAACAAATAGACAACCTCCGCCCCCAAGATCTTGCAATTTAAGTAGTCTGCCTTGTCAACTCATCGTGCAAGCGCAATAAGATGAGGACTGTGTATTTGTACTGTACTGAGCACAATAGGGACTCAGTCTTGGTTGGGCTTGCTAGGCACTATAGTCATACAAATAATTAACAATGTGGTGAGAAATTAAGTTGATGAGTTTTTTCAAAAACATTTTGATTTTTTGCTCCTAACAACATTTTTTGGTAAGTAGGCCATCCTGTAAAATAAACCAAAAATCAAAACATCACATCCATACGCAAAGGTATGTTGGACTGGCTAGCCTATTTATTCAGTAAGACAGTCTCTAACAGATCCCTTGGAACTGCAAAATAGATTTTTGGGAATATTATGTTCAGTTGGCTTTCTGCAAATAGACTAGGGTATTCTCCAAGTGCTGATACATGACTCTTCACTGGCAAATACAGTGCATAATTGGCATGAATTTAGACGATGAGGTTTATTCTGTAGATGTCTTCTTATGAACTTGCTCATGTTCTTTATCTCTTAAAGAAAGCAAGCATAAAGGGCCTAATCTGTCATCCTAACCCTTGCTGGGTAATACCTTTCCCTGTGAGTAGTTGTTACTCAACTCCAGTGAGGTTGGTAGAATGAGGGCAAAAGATATTTTCTGAAAAATAACAGAAAATAAAGGGTAGGTGGTGCTTTAAGAACAGAGGTTGAAATCCTCCTTCCATTGAAGTCAATAGCAAAACTCCCATGACTTCCACAGGGTCAGTATTTCACCCATATTTTGTGGTAATCAGAGGCAGGGCAGAGGCAGGTTAACCCAGGGCAGCACTAGGAATAGAGGGTTTGGATTTTTTTTTCCCTTAAAGTTTTTTTTCTTTTTAATATATTCATTTTATTTCATTAAAAAATTGTCAGGCATGTGATTGAAAACAAAGTTCAAAATTAAACTGTTAGTTTAAAATATTTTGGGTATTTTTTATTTGTTCCCTTCCCTCTTTCTTTAACTATCTTTTCCCACTGAAAGGGGGATGAAAAATTAACATAAGAGAAATGTTAGTTTCTCTCATTTTTAAAGTAAAACCTTTTCTCACTTTTCTAGTTGAAAAAAAGGAAAGTTTAAAAAAAAGACAAAGAAAGTGTTTTTTCCTCTCTCTCCTCACTCTTGCCTCTTTTTACTTTCCCCCACTTCTTGAAACTAACCTAATCTCATCTCTGTATTCTGAGACTGCAACTTGTTGTGCAAGTGAGAGGAGGAGCTAGCAGAAGACAACTGGAAGCAACCCAAGAATTCCTGGAGTTACAAAGCAAGATCCCCTTTCAGATTCAGAGAACTCACACAGAGAAGTCCTCTGCCCTGAAGTTGTTACTGAACTTTACAGTGGGAGGTAAAAGCTAGGAGACTTTACAGTGGTATGTTTATAAGCAGGGATGGAATAAAGCAGCAGAGATTTTCACAGGTTTTAGTTTGAGGTTTTACAAATTAATTAAAATAATGGAGCTAGGCAAGCATGAGAAATATGTGCTCTTAAACGAGGACTCGGACTTGGAAGAGTTTGATAAAAGTAAAGTGGCACTGATGCACCATCCCCAAGATGGGTGAGTTACATGGCATGTAAAACAATTGCTTTTGTTTTAGTACTGATTCTGAATTAAATATATATCTTCTCTTTAGGTCTTACTATGGCAGGATCTGATATTCCGTTACCACACATAGTTATGGGATAAAGTTTTAACAGACTTAGAGCTGGAAGTGTAATTTACCCAAAAAAAAAAAAAAAAAAAAAACCATCAGTCTCCAGCAAATGGTAATCAATATACCTGAAGGAGTGTTTCTTATTGATCTACAAGTTCTTGTACCTTTACACTGGCATCAATATTTATACATAGATCAGGGCAATGTACAACGGAGAAAATAAAAGGGCCATACATTTGTTGTGATACATTGATTAACTAGCTATAAGGTCATTTTGGAAGATTTATCTCCAGGGATCTGCCCTTTATTTATGTCAGAGGCATAGTACTTTAGATGAAACCACTGATACTTACATAGATTTGATATTTAGGAGGATACAGTTTGGGAATAAAGAGCACAGCTCATTTAAACTCAGTGAGCATTGAATGGATTTTTTTTTTTTTACAAGCTTTTTTGGTGGCATGAGAGATCTGTCATCTCTGATTTTGGAAAATCCCTCCTGTCTGCATAAAACAATAGTGACAGTTCTGCACTGAAGTACTGGACTGAACTCTGTGACTACAAATGTTACAATGGAAGGTGAGATCATTTTAAAAAACAAACAGAAAACATCCTGGGTATCCCAGTCACCCATGCTGGAGAAAACATATTTGCACTAACAAAGTAACACGTAAATAATTTATAATAGACCAAAGAAAATATAAATAATATATGTAGTGTTGGCAGAATTCAATGTTTTAAATAATTTTGACAGATATCAATGTTTATTTTATGCTTTTTGTTTTTAATCAATTTAAATTTTCACAGTTGTAGAAAGTTATGGGTTTTAAGCATTTTTTTTCAATTTTTATCTATTAAAATTTTCCACTGTTGTGGGAAGTTATGGAGGACTGGGCAATAACTATGTAATGCCAGTAGACACGGAGATTCAAAAAGTTAAAACTTTATAACCATAGAAACACAAATTGTCAACAGCACACACAAATCAAGCCCTAAAGCTCTCAAGCAGCATTTTTCTTACTTTGCCTGGGTGTACATTTTGATTATGATTGATGGAAATTTGTCAGTTTGTGACAAATACAGTGAAATCGATTTTTACCAACATTTACTGAAAAAAATCGAATCATGCCAAGCCTTAATACATTGCATGAAGTAACTGCTTTGTTAAATCCTTAGTTCAGAAAAAAATCACGAGTTTTTTATGTCACTGTGCAAATGCTTTGTTTACCCATTTTATTTATGGAAAATGTTCACTATTGTTTTTTGAGAGCTTGTCATCTTGTTGTGGACATTGTACACTACTCCGCCTTCAGCTATTATTTGTATAAAAACCCCATGCCCAAATGCAGCTAAAAGATGTCATCTTTTCCTTTGAGTGTCTTCCTGATAAATAATGTCTAAGGGTTCTAGCCATGCGGCACATGTGATTCAACATTGAATATGGTTTTGTGAAAATACTTGTTCAGACTTACAGAGCAAAAATTCAGATTGGTGAACTAAGCCCTAATCTTTTTAGAGGATTATAACAGAGCATAGAGGTCATATCTTTGTTGTGATACATCCAAACTGCTGAAACGTTAACATTTTAGAAATCTCTCTAAATCAGTGGTTCTCAAACTTGTTCCTCTGCTTGTGCAGGGAAAGCCCCTGGCGGGCCGGCCGGTTTGTTTACCTGCCGCGTCCGCAGGTTCAGCCGATCGCGGCTCCCACTGGCCACGGTTCACTGCTCCAGGCCAATGGGAGCTGCCAGAAGCAGCGGCCAGTATGTCCCTCGGCCCGCGCTGCTTCCAGCAGCTCCCATTGGCCTGAAGCAGCGAACTGCGATCGGCCAAACCGGCGGACAAGGCAGGTAAACAAACTGGCCAGCCCACTAGGGGCTTTCCCTGCACAAGAGGCGGAACGAGTTTGGGAACAGCTGCTCTATATCCATGTTAAAATAAATACAGAACCAAGACCATGGATTCATACAGGGGTTAATTATGCAGACACTTAGATTTGTAGGGAAAAGATTGAACATGACTGGCAGACAACTTAACATACTATATTACTGCAGTCTGAGACATACAGGTTTACAATGAGATAGCTCACAAAATCTGCTGTTGGATTTGTGAGCACCAATGCATGCAATGGATATTCACAAGTGACACAGGAATGAGGCTGGATCAAGGTCACATTTAAGCCCCTTGTGAGCATCGAAAAAGAAGCCCTTATATTCTCCAAGATTGTGGAAGTTACAGCTGTGCTTTAAAATATTCATCCATTGACTGTCCTGCAGGAATTGAAGCCAACTGTGGCATCTTAGATTATAATTCAGCCTGTTGCTCTCAGTGTCCACAAATCATCCTACAATTAAGCTATTTTAAAACTATTCCTTCACAGTGATAGCCAGAGCCCCTTCCCACGAGGTTTGGCAAACCCAGCAGCAACCTACCAGTGACTATCACAGGTGACAAGTGTTATGTAAGAAATTCTGCAAATAGATAGAGGGTTCTATCCATTTGGGAAAGACAGGGACAAAGAAAAACTGGAACTGGATTTTTGTGTCTTTCTGAATTGAAGCACTGTACACGTAGTATACCACACAGATACAATACGTTAACTTTTAGATAGGGGTCCTTAAATATATGTATACTTATTGTAGATCTCATTTCTATTTCATTTTAAAAAATAAGTAGTGTGTCAAACAAGTATATGTTTATTTAGAAATCAGACTGCTTAAAAACAAACTTAGGTTGCAAAGTTTTATACTGGAGCTGTTGTATCCAAGTCCTACCTCTTTAAAATACTTATGTATTGTTTCTGACAGTGAAAATTTACAGTCATAGAATATCAGGGTTGGAAGGGACCTCAGGAGGTCATCTAGTCCAACCCCCTGCTCAAAGCAGGACCAATCCCCAATTTTTGCCCCAGATCCCTAAATGGCCCCCTCAAGGATTGAACTCACAACCCTTGGTTCAGCAGGCCAATGCTCAAACCACTGAGCTATCCCTCACAGAACAGGAAGTAAAATACAGTAAACATAATGATGCCATAATAAAATGAATATTACAAAATGTTTAAAGACATTCATGAGTGACACTGCACTCTGAGCCGATTTCACAATCCCACAAGAGCCAGTCTGGCCTAGAAAACACCACCAGACTAAGACTCAGGACATCTTGGGTCTATTCTTGGCTCTGCCACTGGGCTGCTGGGTGACCTTAGGTAAGTCACTTCACCTTTGTCTGCCTCAGTTTTCCCTCCTCTGTAAAATAGGGATGATGATTCTGACTGCCCTTGCAGAACTACTGCTCAAGAGAGCTAGCAGTTATCACTGGGGGGGGGGGGGAGAAGATTTTCAAAGGTGCAAAGACTTTCAGTAGATATTGGGCACCTCACTTCCTTTTGTGGCATAGATTTATAGCTTCTAAGGCCAAAAGATCAGATCTAGTCTGATCACCTGCATAACACAGGCCAAAGAATTTCACCCAGTTAGCCCTTTATTGAGCCAAATAACTTGTGCTGAATGAAAGCCTATCTTCCAGAGAGGTGTCCAGTCTTGACCTAAAGACATCAAGAAATGGAGAATTCACCACTTCCTTTGGTAGTTTGTTTCAATGTTTTATCACCCTCATCCTGCCTCATTTCGCATTTGAATTTGTCTGGTTTTAAAGTCTCTTCCTTTGTGAATTTGTTTAATGAAGTTATCATTTCATGACAGACCTCATGTTCAGTAAAGAGCAGAAGTGTAGCTCTTTGGCCTTATTCTCCACTGTCTGGTGCAGTCATGAACTCTGGCCCAAAGTTGGGGTAAAATACTTTCGGAAGCATCTTATACTCATTTTGCAGCAGCAGAAGTGACTTCACAAGGTATTAAAAAAAAAAATCATACCCTTTATTCCCAAGCCCAGTAAAACATTCATATTAAATTCTTGTTGGAGACAATTCCTTGGATAGTAGAAATAAATATATTTTGACCAGAGTAATAAAACAGTTAAGTGAATAAGCTGTTCATGAGGTTTTTGTCCTTCAGGGACAAATAGATAATATATGGGCTATCCTGCCTGCTTATTGAGCTGGGATAAGAGAGAGAGAGAGAGACACTCTCATACACACATACATGTACTCTTAATAAGCAGAGAAAAAAAATTATTTGCTGAGCTACACTCTGAAATTACTTACTTCTAGTGAATGAACAAGATTAAGAAACAGCCCAAAAGGAACTATATAAGAACCGGGGTGGTACAGTGGTTAGGAAACTGGACTGAGTGAAACCTTGGTTCCATTCTCTGTGCTACCAGTGAACTACTACACTACCTTCTACCAAAGTGATTTCATTAAGGTATCCACTGAGAAGTGCTTTAGAATTAACCCTAAAGTCCCCACTCTCTCCCTGCACAATTTGAGCAGCAAGGTGGTATACTCAGCAGCTGAAGGAAAGAGGAATCCAGCTTCAGACTTTCTCACACTACTCCAACCTCATGCATACCTACTCACCTCACTGAGGAAAAATGGTTGGTGATCCACAGTAGCTGCTCTACCAGCCCAGCCCAGCCCAAGAAGCCTGAGTGCACAGCAGCATCCAGGCAGCCCACACTAAGCTTCCATTTCACTGCATACAGAGCTAACAAAGTCCTGCATAGGCTCCATACAGCCTGCTTCTCTTCTCTCTGCAGCAGAGCCATGGTGATTATGTTGCAGGAAATCATTTATGCATTTGCCATCTAAGCTTATAGAGCCAGATTTACATTAGCATAAATGCAAGCTAACCCCATTCATGGTAATAAAGTTATTCCACACTTACAGAAGAAGAGCTAAGGCTTGGTTCTCTTGTGGCTAGATATTTTTTTTTTAAACCCCATTGCACTCTCCCAGGTGATCTGCTTTAGTCCCACTACAACACAGTACACACCCTTCCAACAATCAATAACCAAACCAACCACTTTTTAATCACAACAAAGCATCACACAGCTGGGGGAGGGGGTTAATTTGACTTGGTCCTCTCCAGGTTGTCCTGGAAGTACTTATCACATATCTACCACATTCCATTCTTTATGAATGTTTTTAATCAATAGCTCCCCTATAAACTTCTTACCTACAGAGAAAGAGGACGCTTTTCCACCATTTAAAACTACAAATCCCACAGAAGAGAAAACCTCTTGCCACCCCCACAGGAAATTAACCTGCTGGGCTGTTCCTGCAAGACTATTAAGCCTCTCAGGTGCTGCTGCAGCAGCAGTCCTAACAAAATGAGTCATCAGTGAGTTTTTCCTTCTCAGACAGACACACATTTCATTTCAGCCATGTTGACCATTGAAAGGGAAAAAATACACTGGGGGGGTCTCAGAGTGACTTGAGTACAGCATTTGTATACATCCTCGTTCCAGGGGAGCTTTACAGGAGGCATTTTATGTGCTGAAATCTTATTATAAGCAGGGCCCCATGTATTCTACGGTTATGGCATCTGATATAGAATCTACCTTTTGAATTTTGCTACAGAATTTGTCTCCTCGCCAGCTGTGAAAAACCTACTCATTCCTCCTTGAAAAATTCTTCAGTGCAGTTATGTGGTGTCAATACAAAAAATTGTGGTATAGGTAAAGAATAAGGGAAGAATAAAATAAACTGAATGTAATATCCAGCTACCACCACTTTACGAAGTAATTGCTACTAAATAAGCTGTGTAACAGCTAGGCATTATTATTATTTATTATTGAAAACAGTACTGATTGCATTCTTCATTTTTGGTAATTAATGCATTCAAAACCATAAGCTGCTACAGAATTTCTATCCTGCCACAATGCAGTCCCACAGAATTTAGGTGCAGTTTGCTGTCAAGTATACAAGGCTTTTCTTAAAGGGGAAACATTAGTGGACTTCCCAATACAGCAGGTATAACCAGGGATAGATAATTCAGCAGCATTCCAAGTATAGCATTTATAGGCAGAAGTAGCACTGGGGAGTCCATTGGAATCGTTGAGTGGTGCATTTATTCAATTTCCTGGTGTTATATGGAACTTCCAGGGACCATTTCAATCCAGTATTTACATATGAAGTTACCAGAATTGTCTGTCATGGATTTTGGACAATCCAGAGATGTGGAAGATTGTGTCAACCACATTCAGAGCAGTGCAAAAGAAAAAGAGTAACATGGGTGGCAAGAGCAGCTTAGTCATGAAGCCAGATGGAGTGATGTACATAACAATACAACTTTATTGAGCCCAGTAACTGAGGGAAAACCTCTCGCCACCCCCACAGGAAATTAACCTGCTGGGATGTTCTTGCAAGACTATAAAACCTCTCAGGTGCCGCTGCAGCAGCAGTCCTAACAAAAATGAGTCATCAGCGACTTTTTCCTTCTCAGGCAGACACTGCATAATCTTAGCTGCCAGTAGATGGTGCTTTTCCTGTGAGCAATCTGTGAGATATATTGTAATACTGTCTTACAGAAATCCAAGGATTTATTGGGAGGGTGAAAGCTACAACTCCTGCACACACAGGCAGGTCTTAACTTCCCGGTTGCCTGCACTCCCACTACCAAGCCAACAACTTAATATCAAGTCAATAACTAAACACTAAGATAAAGTCTATATGTTAGTGGAGATGCTGTCACACACACACACACACACACACACACACACACACACACACACACACACACACACACACACACACACACACACACACACACACACACCCTTAGTTTACTGAGTATTTGAAAATAACACATTTTTATTATCATTGTAGCTCCTAGGAATCCAGACAGTCTACCATCCACTTCAGTTTCCCTGTTGGTCTGCCTGTCAGAGTCTTATATACTATCATGATGACATCACTCATAGCTGGATCTAGATTCTCAACAAGTACAGGGTACATGTGTTCCGAGCTAGGCTTATCTGTATGGGTCAACTGTCTGCTGAGGACTGCAATGTGGTGAGATTCCAAGGATGTACTGGCAAAAAAATTTCCACAACCTGGCTCCTATTCTCAGCTATAGGAACATGATGGGATATTTCCAAATCCTCTTCTGCGTGCCCGAGATGCTTGTTGAATATCCTAACTGACAATTTCCTAATTCAAAAAGTGTTACATCCAACATGTGGGAAGTATATATTAGACCATGTCTTGACAGATAAAGAGAGCTAAACAGAACTAAAAAGTAATGTTAGCTTAAGTACAAGTCATCATGACTTTTCTTATGTGAAAACAGAATAAAATCGATACCAGTAATATATGTACTAGGCGCTCTAAAAGGGCTAATTTCATAAAGCTAAACACAATAATGAGCCAATTCAGCAGGGAGGAAGAATTTAAACTGAAAAATATAAATGATAATTGGGAATGGTTTAAGAATATTTAACCAGATGCCTCAAAAGCCATAATTGAGAAAGAAGGCCATACTGGTTAAAAAACCCAATCTGGTTTCGGGGGAACTGAAAACAGCTAAAAAAATAAAAATGCATAGATAAAAATGTAAGAAAAGGGAAACTGATAGTTGTGAATATAAATCATAAGCTGTGAATTCTAGAATATGATAAGGAAGGAAGGGAAAATGTATGCCCATCAGAGTTAAGGATAATAGGAGGGAAATTTTAAAAATATAGAACAAAAAGAATCCTACTGATAGTATTTGTCCATTACAAGAGGGAAATGCTAGCACTGCCAATTAAAATACAAAAAAAGGCAACATGTTCAATAAATATTTCTGTACTGTATTTGGGAAAACGAACGGTGAGTTCGTTATATCATACAATGATGAAACGCTTTCCATTCAAATAGTAACTGAGGAGGATGCTAAACTGCAGCTATTGAAGTTAGACATTTTTAAATCAACGTGTCCAGATGACTTCTAAGTGTTTTAAAAGAGCTGGATAAGGAGCCGACTAGACAATTAATGTTGATTTTCAATAGCTCTTGGAAGATTAAAGAAATTCCAAAAGATTGAAAGAAATGTAATGTTGTGCCAATATTTCAAAAGGATAATGATGGGATGAACTGATGTCAATCAGTCTAAAATTGATCCTAGGCAAGACAATGGAGCACCTGATATAGGAATCAATTCATAAAGAATAATATAATATATGTAATACTCATTAACATGAGGTTATGTAAAATAGAGCCTGTCTAACTAACTTGATTTTTATGAGATTCTAAATATGGTGGATAAAGATAATAGAGTTGTTGTAATATACTCAGACTTCCATAAGGCATTTGACATGGAACCACACAACATTTTGATTCAAAAACTAAAATGGTGCAAAATTAACATGGCACACATTATGTGGATTAAAAACTTGCTAACAGGTCTCAAAATAGAATTGTAAATGGTGAATCCTCACTGAGTGTCTGTGTTGCTAGTGGGGTCCCACAGAGCTCAGTTCTTGGCCCTAAGCTATTAAATATTTTTATCAATGACCTAAAATAAAATATAAAATTATCACTGATAAAATTTTCAGATGATACAAAGATTTAGCAAGTGGTAAATAAAGAAGCGGCTAGGTCACTAATACAGGTCCATCTGGATCACTTGGTAAATGGGGCCCAAGCTAAACAATATTCCCTTTACATTTAGGAACAAAGAATGTTGGTCATATTTACAAGATGGGGGACCCTGTCCTGGGAAGCAGTGACTCTGAAAAAGACTTGGGGGTCTTGGTGGATAATCAGCTGAGCACAAGCTTCCAATGCAACTCTGTGGTCAAATGGGCCATTGTGATTCTTGGATGCATAAACAGGGTTATCTTGAGTAGGAATAGAGAGGTTATTTTACAGCTATATTTGGCACTGGTGCAACTGCTGCTGGAATACTGCATCATTCTGGTATCCACCATTCAAGAAGGATATTGATAAATTGGTGAGGGTTCAGAGAAGAGCCATGAGAATGATTAAAAGATTGATTAAACATGCCTTAAATTGATAGACTCAGGAGATCAATCTATTTAGGTCAACAAAGAAAAGATTAAGGAGTGACTTGATCACACTCAATAAGCATCTACACTGGAAACAAATAATTAATAATGGGCTCTTGGATCTAGCAGAGAAAGGTATACCAAGATCCAGTGGCTGGAAGTTGAAGCTAGACAAATTCAGACTGAAAATAAGGCATAAATTTTAACTGTGAGGCTAATTAACCATTGGAAAACTTTAACATGGGTTGTGGTGGATTCTCCATCACCAACATTTTTTTTAATTCAAGATTGATGCATTTCTAAAAGAGATGGTCTTCTTCAAACAGGAATTATTTCAGGGAAGTTCTGCAGGAGGTCAGACTAGATAATCAAAGTGGTCCTTTCTAGTCTGTGAATCTATGAATGCTCCACATTTACCCTCCCCTTTCTTTCAGTAAACCTAGTTCTTGGTGAACTATAAAGGGACAAGCTCTTGCTTTTTGTATCAGCAAGGAGTCATTGTTTAGTTTTTTAAGTACTGTGTGAGGTCCCCTCCAAAAGGGAGTATGTTTGGGATGTTTTTTCCTGACACCTTTTTCTAGTTGTAAAAAGGTGTCAGGAAAAAAATCCCAAACAGCTTCTCTCCTTCCCAGATGGGAATGTAAGTTTCTTTTCCCTGGAATACTGTGCCTGGCATGTTTGGATCACCATATACTTTGAAAAGATATCATGAGCTACCAGCAAATTCCAGTTTCCAGCTGGTGTTTCTAGTAGTCGGACTTTCAAGTCAATCTATGAAGATTGGGGCATTTCTCCTAAAGGAGTTTGGCGCTCCTTGTTGCTGCTTTCCTTTCGTGACAGATAAGACAGGAAAGTGCTCAGTCCTTAACATCTTCAGCCATGCCCAGATAAAAATCTATTGGATACCCATCTCAGTGTCCTTTCATACCCTGGGTGACCAGCTGCTTCATTATCATGAAAGCACTCCAGTACGGTAAGCTTGCTGGCAAGACAATTCTGTTATATTCATACACCAGCAAGTTGGTAGCTGGATCAATAGATAATTGTTCCTGAATTGCATTGAACATCTCCAGGCTTGGTTTCCTTCAGCAGAGCTGCTGGCACACCAAACATAAATCAGAGTCTTGGACTATTCTGGCTAAATGTCATCATAAGACCAGACTGAGTCTATTCTCACCGTCCTCAGGTGGCTTAGAGCATTTGCTTTCCAGGTTTATAGTGAACTGTGAATGTGTATTCACAGTTTGTGAATCCATTTCCACAGGCCACTTTCTGGCTGTACCTCATAGGGATCCACTTCAGGACACTGTGGTTGGTCTGTCTACAAGGTGAATTCTGTATTTCATAAAGATGGATGATAGGACTTCACAATAACCAGTATTCCAGTCCTGTAGCTGAATACTTGTTTTCCCTCTCATTTAATTTGTGACTACCAAGCTTATCCAATTTGTGCAAGTGCAAAATGCAAATCCAACAACAATCTTTGAGACATCACAGTATACCAGGAATGGTTGGGATGGGTCCAGGAATATAAGCACAGCAAGGTTTAGGAGTCCTTCCTTCAGTGACTCAAGATGGGTTGGCAGTGGTGGGGGGGAGGGATTGGGGAGGGTTGGGTATTCCTCTATACAGACAGTGTTGCTCTTAGTCAGCTAGTATAACAGCACTCACCATGCTATGAAATTTGGTAAAAATCTCCTCTAGAATCTGCAGAGACCTACAAACAGCTGTGCCTCCTCTAGGTTCGTAGGAGCCTTTCAGTCCTTTATAACACTCAGTGTCTGGGGTTAATGTACCAACCCATCATCACTGACTACATCTCTCAGGAAGGTGATGCAATTATTTGCAAACTGACTTTTGTTTCCTGCAAGTTTAAACCGACTCCTCAAAAAGCTTTACAATCCTTTCCATTCCTACCAAATACTCCTCCCATGGTTTATGAAAACACATGAAGTCATCTACATAGATGAGGATTTATCTAGTTCTCAAAACTTTGGTTAGATTATTTACTACCCTCTTAAACATCTCTGGTGCAGTCATGAGTCCAAAAGGCATTATGCAGAATTGAACTGTTCATAAACTGTCACAAAGACAGTTTTTTCTTGATCTTCAGTTGCCAATGTAATCTGATGGTATCCAGATACCAGATCAAAACAACTATAATATTTTGCTAATTACATTTTCTCCAGGGTCTCTGCTATATGGGAAAGTGGCTGATAGCTATCTTGACCTGTCTGTGAATTATGTCTACTCTAGTCAACATATATCCTTAAGTCCCTTGGAATTTTTCACAGTTACAATTGGAGATGCCCAAGGTGATGGCGATTTCTCAGTCAGACCATCCTCCTGAATGCTATTTAGCTTCTCTTTCACTCCTACTGGAAACACCAGGGGAATCTAATGTGGGGGCTGTCTCACAGGAACACTCCCGGGCTTAAGCACAATTGGATATTGCACCGAAACATATCTCCCAAGGTCTTCCTTATTTCTGGGGGACACACGGGCACATTGTAAGAGCAGCTGTTATAATCAATTTCTTTCATTGCCTTTTTGCAGATGCTTCTGTTAGGTCAATTCCTAGCTTTTTTACTGGCTGTGCTGCTTCGTAGCTCTTGACTTTTGCCCCATGAGAGGCTTTGAGACACCAGCTACATTGGACATTGTCCCTCTGGTCTGATTTTTCCACTAGCTGCTGCACCTCCTGGTCAGTCACATAAATTACCCTTACCCAAAATTCCCCCTGTGGTTCCATTTGAAATAGAATGTTGATAAAAAGCAATCTAGACTGGATACTCATAGCATCAAACACTCCTACAGGTTCAATGCAGAAGTCTTCTGTCCTGGGGGTATTATTGAACATTGACCTGGTTTCACCACAACTTTATTTGAAGACACCACAGGAGCAATTCATCTCTGTCATGCTGCAGACCTCCAAGGCCCCAAGAGTTGCTCCCTATGGTCCATACTTACCACATCCAATAGGGATATCTGTATATTATTCAGGAAAAAGTTTGTTCTATTAACGCTCCATGAATTCTTGTGATGCCTTTGGATGCAATCCTCTCCCAATACATCAGCACTAGAAATACTGGTCACCACAACGAAAGTCCATTTAATATGCAGAGACCCCAAGTTCAGTAGGAGCTAAATTTCACCTGTCATCTGCAGTGGCTGGTGATTAATAGTTACTAATTTAACTCCTGCAGTATAAATATTGTTCTACTTCAGCACTGGATGTTCTCCATGGATCAGATTTATTTTTTATCCTGGAGTCCAACAGCTTTGTGGTTTTCCAGCCGTCAATGTCTCCTGTCACATAGCAACGGGTATCTGGGCAGATCTTAACATGAGCTATTGTATAAATTGCTGATTGTGGCCTTACTGTATCAGCAATTTCTAGTTTCTCTGATGAGGCTTCCCTCTGGTTCAGCAATTCTACACTGCCTGCAAATATCATCTGGTCTGCAACCCACTCAAGAAACAGTCTTGACAAGGGATATCTGTGAATAGCTTGCACCTGGGCCTCCTCCAATTTTTTAGCCACTTCCCTAGCAATCATTTTTTTGAATTGCTGCATCTGGTATAAATGAGTCACTGGGGGCTGGGAATTAACAGGTGATTCCTTTAAGGAAACCCCAATTTCTACTTTCACATTTGTAACTCTGCATGTAATCTGGTTCATAGGTTTTTCTAGTGTGTTATCATCCTTCACCAGCAGTTTCTGAAGTTTTCCTGTTAAACCATTTATAAACTGACTTTTCGCATTGAATTCTGTCATAGTTTGCCCCTAGGTATAAGGCCCACTCTACATTGCTAATTCCAGATTTGGTGCAGCAGGTTCTTCTTGACTCACACCATCAAACAGCCAGTATCGTGCTAAGCACCATGCTGCTTTCTCATCAGGCTACTTATTTACAAAGAGCAACGGCTCAAAGTCTGTCAAATACTCACAGATTCCAGTCTCACCTGCATAAACAGTAAACTTCTACTCAGGCAAAAGTGCTTTTGCCATCTTGGATCCATAGCCACCAGTTGTAATAGTTGCTTTTAGAAATCATGGGTGTTTAGTGAGACACTGCAGCAAGTACCAACTCAAGCTCACATAAGCAATACTTCTTCCTAACACCCTCACAAACTAACACAACAACATCATCTCAAAACAAGACAACAACTTAACACTACAATAAAGATACAGGAACATCTATTGGTGGAGACACTGTCTGCACTGATCATTACAATATTTTATACAGCACTCTGGTAATCCAAGTTGGAGCCACCGGAATTTTGCTTAGGAATGGTGAGCAGGAGTTGGTCTAATGGTTCCACCTTGCAAGGTGTAAACAAGTAAGCACACATATTGATGACATGAATATTTAGCTCAATCTCTTTGGTTTTATTACTCTGATGCCTTGTATCATTAATTCAGAAGATGTTGCGAACCTACAGAAAGAAAGTACCACTACGGCCTGCTGTCTAGATGTAAGTGCAGATGTTTCAGGCAGTTTTATAAATAACACATCAATGTATGTTTTTGTAGGAAAACACGCTTGAAAAGCAGTAAGGAGTTTCCAGCCCGTTTTCACCCACAGAGACTCTGTCATGTTTTCTTTATCGCACTGCTGCTAACCTCCCAGGTATTTCTGAGTCTCTTTGTTCTGAAATTGCATCAGGAGTTGGAGACAGTAAAACAGAAGCAAGTTACAACACAGAAAGATGGTAAGAAAGGAAAATCATGCTATATTTTGGATTCACTTCAAATGAAGGTTGTATAATTTTCTACTCAGAGGTTGAAGGGGGCTTCAAAGCAGTCTCCCATTGATTTCTTCGGGCATTATATCAAGCCCTATGTAAACTTCAAACCCTACTGCTGTGTTATGAGGCAGGGGGCTCTTTTACTTTTACACTCTGGACCAGTCTGATACAATTTTCACTCATCCTTTAATCTGGGCTGTTCTTTCTCCCCATTAAAACATGCACTACTCTCCTCTCCCCATGGGTGATCTATAGCCAAGGCCTGTGTGCTCAAGAGCAGAGAACCTTCTCCAAGGTTGCAGGGCGGTTCTGTACCAGTCCCACAGAAGCTGTGCCACAGAGCAATGCAGTATGTATAAACCACCCAACAGGAT
Source organism: Eretmochelys imbricata (assembly GCF_965152235.1). NCBI lineage: Eukaryota > Metazoa > Chordata > Testudines > Cheloniidae > Eretmochelys > Eretmochelys imbricata. Next base: position 39,507,800 of record NC_135575.1, on the reverse strand, counting down.
AAGACATCTCTGCATAATATCATCCCCTAAGGGTGCCACAACCTGACTCTGGATTTACAACCCGATTCCTACCAGGCACAGCCACGTGCTGCCAGCTAAACTGTAAGATATTCAATGAACGGCTTCCAGATGATAAGTTTAGCACAGTGTCCACTCCCATGGACCTAGTACTTCTCTCCCAGCTTCAGACACAAGCACTCTAGCATAAGACACAGCTAATATGTGGGACATACATTTAGTGGATTCTGGAAGGAGCCCTCTGTATAGGGGATTCTGATGACTTAATTGGTAAAGTCCTCTGTAGTGTCTGGTCACTAGGTGGTAGAAACAAACCTGGCCTGTGGTTAAACTTTTAACAGTTGAATTGAGACCACAGAAATGACATGGTAAAAAATAGAAAGCAGCATTCTGCAGCATTTATCATTCTGAATATTATTTTAAGATACAGGATAGAAGGTAGCAAGTGCTTATGTGTGCATGTTTGGTATTTTAGTATTTTTGGGTATCTTTTGTTTGGTATTTGAAGTTCCTAGCTACTGCACATTACATACACATGGCTCTGTGCAGACAGGGCAGACAAGTACAAGAGTATCACACAGTCTTGTTTATAACATTTGAAGAAGTCAAATGCTGAGATAGAAGCTTGCATGCTAAATCAGGTATTCAATTCTTAATACAAAAAAGGTCAACTTATTACCATCAAATTCTGGGGTGTTAACGCTATTCTATAGCAGTTTAGCACCTCTTGTCAATGTGATATTTATCCAAGAATTTTGTCTTCAAGACTAGAGATGTTATATTTCTCCCTTACAGTTTTTATCAGTGAGTGTATTTCCCCCTATTTGAATACACCTTGCTTTTCATTGGAGAAAAAAACACTCCTCTATAAAATATTTAGCAATGCTTAAGAAAATAAATTAAACCCATAGGGTAATTTTTTGATAAATTTTATTGCTTGTACACACATGTCATAATCAAAGCACAATACAAACTTCAACTATAAAGCCTTGCAGCACCCATGTGTCATAAGTCAGAGTCATGTTATCCACATTTTTCAGATAGGAAAGCTGAGATATCGAGTGACATATTTTTGAAACTGGAGGTAGGAGGCCCATGTGCAAAGAAAATATGTGAGAAAGTCATAGTATCTGTAAAAAGAAAAGGAGTACTAGTGGCACCTTAGAGACTAACCAATTTATTTGAGCATAAGCTTTCGTGAGCTACAGCTCACTTCATCGGGTACATTCCAAACGCATCTGATGAAGTGAGCTGTAGCTCATGAAAGCTTATGCTCAAATAAATTGGTTAGTCTCTAAGGTGCCACTAGTACTCCTTTTCTTTTTGCGAATACAGACTAACAAGGCTGCTACTCTGAAACCTTACAGTATCTGTGAGAGCATTTATCACACTTAGAAATCAGAAAAACGCACACACACAAACAATTTAGGCATCTAACTAAACATTTATATGGCCAATTGCACTAAGTGCATTTCTGCATGCATAATGTGGGCCACTGCATTTTTAGAAGTTGGGAGAAAGAAATTAAATATCTTGCCCAAAGCCAAACAATGTGTCAGTGGTGAAGCTGGGAGCTCCTAGCCATACAATGTTCTGTTATTGGATCACATTGCTTCTCAGGGGTACATTCTATAAATAATGCATCCTTTTACTATAAAGGTCATATAGTTCAGAAATACCTTATTGCTTTGTACACTCTGTTCTAAGCAAAAATAAATTCCATAGAATCTGCAGCTGTAATTTTCTGATGAATTAGCAGAATACCTCTCAGAGTAGTACAAACCAAATGCAATGTAAAAGGTGCTTAGGATCTGAGACACCAGCTTGTCGTTAGGTACTGAAAATTAGTGGGATTAGGCACTTCACCCCCCTATTTTATCAGTTTCTCTGGGAGACGGGAGCTATTTTTATTTTCTATTTCATTTGACGCCTCTCTTATACATTTATTATTTTAGTTGTTGGTATGAAGTAAACACAATTTTTATTAGGTTATTAAACTCAATCTATGTTACTGCTATTGGACTAAGTTTTATAGGAAATCTACAAAATGTGATGAGTTGCTCCTTGGAAGTCCAACTCTTGTAGCTGATGAGAATGTGAACACTACTTTTACTGCAAGGATAGAAACAAACAGCTGACTTAGCTGCATAATCGAAAGGGTATCTGTTAGAATGTTCAATCTATATATATATAGTGTGTAGGCCTTATTACTATGGGAATATTCTTTCCAATCAAGATGCAATCTATAGTACATCCAAACGTGCTAAGAGTATTAATTAGATGTTTCCGGTATTTATTATAGGCAGAGTTGGTAGAGCTTCCAATATGTAAGGATGCCCAGCACTTCCCATTTCAAAACCCTGTTTGCAGTTGCTGATAATTTTGCCAAACTGTAATTATACAGACTGAAATTCCCCATACTGGGTGTCTGTCACAGACTGAATTTTTGGGGCGTTTCAGTAAAAATTGGATGAGCCAAGAATGAAATTAGAGAAATATGTGTTTTGCCTACAGTAAAAAAAAAATCTTAAAACCGAAAGGCTGGTCTCATGATTAAGGCAGTTGAATGCTATCCTGGAGAGTTGGATTCTGTCTCTGCTCAGAATTCCTATGTGATGCTGGGAAAGTCACCTAAATCAAACTTCTCACAGGTGGCCACTAACTGTGTGCTCCTCATTTTCTGGGTACCCTACCTGAGACCCTGGTCTCTGATTTGAAGAAGAGCTGAGCACTCACAGCTGCAACTGAAGCCATTGGGAACTGTACTTTGAATACATAACATGCTATATAAAGCTAAGGACTGTAAAGTCAGACCCAGCTCATCTCAGATCAGACCCCCCAAATGAGTGGACACTTTTTACCTTAATGTCTCTGTGCCTCAGTTCCCCATCTGTAACAATACCACTACCTCACCTCAGAGTTGTCTTGTGAAAATAAAACAATTAATGTTTGTGAAGCACTCAGAAATTATCGTGATGAGTACCATAGAAAGCCTATGAGGAAATTAATAATGTGTCTTCAGAGGATGGTTGGATGGTGTACTGGGATCACACATGGAACAATGAGGAAAAAACAAAACATTGAGTAGCTTCTCTTTCAATAAGCACTGTCCATCCTGGGCATAGACTAAGGTAGGGTCCTGTGGAAAAAGTAGTATGTGATCATGTAATTAAAGACTGGACTAGAATGCACACATGCTGCTTATCTGAACTAACATTGCACAGGCAACCTTAAATCTGGCATTTCTTAACTTCTGAGTATTGGACTTTACAACCTGGACATTCTTTTAGCATAGATGTTTATGTATAATTTATATACCACTACATTTAGTTCCTTGCACATTAATTATTAGCACATACTTAGCTCCAAAAGTATGCTTCATTTTTACAGAAAGACTTCTGTTTTCCAAGATTCGAGTCCAGCTGTATTTATAAATGGCCTATAATTTTGTGGTCTCATCCCAGCCCTTAATCCACATTTCCAAACCACTACACATGTTGGCATAATTCTGCAAAATTAGCAGGACTCTCTCTCAAGGAAAGGCCAGGAATGGACAGAATAGGCAGGGCAGGCCAGGACTAAGGTGATTTATCAGAGCTGTGCTAGGAAACTTCAGATCCTCCACTTTGCTTATCTCCAGCGCTGATTGTGTTCTCTCACTTACACCATGCTAAATGAATTCACAAATTTAAAATAATAACAGCCGCAGACTTTTAGTTTGCCCCTGTAAATAACATTGATAAATGTGAAGTGTATATTATGAGGTGTCTGACACACTTCCAATTACACCAGAAAGTGCTAAATAGTTATGGATTCTTTGGCACCTTCAAATTCATTTAGAAGAGACTGATCATTTGTAAGCAAATACAAAATAACTAACTAGCACGTTCTGGATGAAGAACCAAAGATCTTAATAAATCAAGTTCCTCTAGGACAGTAACACTTAAGGCAATGTATGCTGAATAATAAGAACCACCAAAAAAACCTCAGATGGTAAAAACTGTTTTAGTGTCAGTGCCAATGGCAAAGCCAAGGGTTCTCAACTTAATGTCCCAACACCGTGAACATCAGCAAAACATCTATGATATCTCCTAAGCCACAAAACACCTCATTAATATTATTATAGCACTCCCCAGTGAAGTTTGAAGCCTCCATTGAACTAGGAATATGTCTGCCAGGTCAGCTGGCCACATGGTCTGTTCTAGGCTCTATTCCAGCTCATTAATCTGTTTCTGCTCCCTCTGCTATGAGGGTCTCCTCTGATTTCATCCTTGTCTTCTCTTTCCTTGGTCTTAAACTAAGATCATTCCACCTCAAAAGCCCAGCAAGCATGATGGTGGACTCTGTATTCAGGGTAATTCTGAGCACCTGGTCAAACTCCTCATAGTAGGGACAGGTAGATGGGGAGTTGCAAGGTTTGCTGTTCACATCCTTTGCCTTTTGGTAGGTATCCTTGAGATTTTTAATTCTCCCCTGACACTAGATAGCCATTTGCACAGTCACCAGCCTGTTGAAGATGCTCTTGTACAAATGCTGGTTTCAGGTACATCTCCTAAAATCATGCTCTTTGCTGTACTCACAGGAGACAGCAACCAGTACCCTAGTGCGACCCTCTGGCCAGCTAGAGCACGCTACATGGAGGACCTCCTGGACAGCAACTTCTCATGCTATTCAGATGAACTAAGCTGAGCAAAAATGGAGCAGGCTGCATGAAATGAGGGGTTTAAAATGCCGACCAAGTCTATATAACCAACAGATGGCTTCTGGCACAAAGGAAAAGAATGGGAATTGAGTAGGTAGAATGGCTGGGAAATACAGCCTCAGAAATTACATGAGGACTGTCAAAATCTGAGCGCCATATCCCAGGTTTTAGCTGCATCCTTCTAACAGAAAAACCTGGGCTCTAACCTATACCCTCAGCCATGCAAGCAAGCTGAGGTGCAAAGCACATATAAACCCAGATTTACAGGGTCTGTGTGTGGCTGATAGGTGAGTTTGGGCTAACACACAGGCAAAAGCCTGGGTTAACTCAGACATACCCAAAGTAAGAGACAGTTCCTGCCCTGAAGAGTTTTCAGTCTAAATATCCCCTCTCCTACAGTGCAGCAGTTCCTGCTTTTGCTGCTTCTGCAGCTACTCCTGCTGGCTGGAGCCTCTGACTTGTTCAATTTATAATACCCTTAATATAAAGCATGACCAAAAGGGTAAGAACTATGCTGTGGTCCTGTGCCTGCACTGAACACACCCCTTGAAGTCAGTGGGTATGTGTACACTCCAGCTAAGAGCAAGCCTCCCACCTTGAGGAGACAGACTTGTGCTAACAGGGCCAGAGCTAGCATGCTAAAAATAATAGTGTGGACATTGTGGCTCGGGCTGCAGCTCAGGCTCTCAAACCCACATGACTCCCTAGGCTTGAGGCTCTGTAGAGGTGCTAAGGGTGCACCCATGTGCTTCTCATTAAAGGATTGAGACCTTAGAAGTAAGGTCAATTTTCCGGGGCAAATGCAACAGCTAACTTTTAGCAGGTATAAAACTCTCCTGTCCTTTAAATTTTCATGCCCTTTAAAATTCTCCCCAACTTTGAAAGCCATAAAATCTGGAACTTATTTAATGATGAGGTCTGGATGATAGGATACTAAATTAGTGAATTGCAAGATTGTTAATGAATCCTAACACACATCCTGAGGACCACAAATGTATCTAAGTGCTCATTATTAACAAATAAAACAAGAAAATCTTGCTGTGTAATTGTTGCAATGGCATTTTCAGCTATTATTGTGGACCTACTCTTTTGAAAAAGAAACATAACTCTTGAGAGTTTATGGGAATATTTTTTCTGGATTTATTTGCATGGGAAGTTCCACATTACTGTGTTAAAAAATGAAATGTTGATTATTTTTTACACTGGATTTTTGAAAATTCCTAATGTTCTTAGGTAGTCCAATTCAAAAGTGATCCTTGAGTTTGATACTGGATTTCTACAAGATTGTGCATGTGGAAAAAAACATATGGGTTTACTTGAGTAATGGGGATGGCAAACCATAATAAAAAGGGCCATAATTCATTTGTATAATCATAATCTTATAGGACTCCTATAATTCTGTAGTCTGCCACTTGAACAGGCACAAAGGTAATAGGCAGCAGAGTCCAATGTATAAAGACATGAAACTGGCAGTCAAGAGACATGGGGTCTAATTCTTATCTCTGCAACTGCCTCACCATGTGACCTTGTGTATCTCTCTGTACCTTAATTTTCCTATATGTAAAATTAATGTGATGAAACTTGCTCTCCTTTGTAAAGTGCTTTGAGATCTCCGGTGAAAGATTTGCATAAGAGGTAATTATAATAATAAAAATATAAAGTTTCTATGCATAAACAACTGATGTGGAAGTGCCATATATACACACCGTAATACATCCAAGGGATATGAAGAGCAAAACATCCACTCTTCTTGGATATTAATTTTTTCTCAAAGTCTGACCACGTGGCATATTTTATGGGGGTTGGTGAGAAATACAATAGCTCTGTCTCAAAAGAAGTACTATTCACACACACACACACAAAAGAGATTCTTATGTAAATGGCCATGGTTTATATTTGGTTGATTAATATAAAAACATCTTCAATAATAGATTCTGAAAAAAGACAGTATCTGGGATTCTGTTTGATGTGTCATGTCTTGGCCCTTTATAGATATTAAGGATGTAAGAATTTTAATACCTTTGCTGTTTGAGTGCTGTAAGTTTAGTTGTACTTTTCATTCTGTACAGTGCCATCTTGTGGCTGAATAAATTTATCTTGTATTTCAGAAGAAGTGCAGTGATCATTAAGACCAACATTTTTAAATGTGGGTGCCTAAAGTCATGCACTTAACTTCATATTTAAGCACCTAAATCAACTTGGTTTTCCAAGATACTTCCAATGAAGTCAATGAGAATTATAAGCTCTCCGGACACTTGAAAATGGGACATATTTATTTAAGTGCTCACCTTTAGGTACCTACGCTTGAAAATGTTGGCTTACGGGGCATGCTAGGAGCATTAACCATGTAGCATGAAGATGCAGTGTGTGACTGGGAGATGTAATGAAGAGTTTTATCATGCAATCTTTCTCTCTTTCCTGTTTGTGCAGCATCTGTGCCTGCACATTCCCTGAAATTATCAGCACAAAATATCATCAAAAATACGGTTTTCCAGGCTGAAGGCCTGGCTCTGTGGTGTGCTAACTACACCATGTGCTGCCCAACAGTTGACTCCAAGTGAAGAGAAATATCAGGATCAGGATACTTGTTGATGATTGTCCAGGAAGAAGCTGGTGGCGCCCCACCCCACCCCCCATCAGCTCCTATAGAGTTGAGTGGCTGTTCGGTGAGCAAAGGAGTCAGTATCATAAAGAAAAAAATGGTGGTGCAGCATTAAGGCATAGATAAAAAGTTAGGCTTAACCTGTTCTAATATGCCAACTCATAATAGAGCCCCATAGGCATAAACCTAGATCCCCTGCCTGTACCGAATGTGCTGTAATTGCCGAGGACTGTCAGGAGATCATTTTAATTGATAATCAGATTGTGCAAGGTCACTCTGGGAACTATCCAAAAACCTTTCAGGAAGTCACTGTGCTAAGAATCTACCTGCATTCAGATCACTGTCAGGGACAGAACGCTCATCAATTTATTCCTGGTAATGTCAGACTAGGCCAAGTTACTTGGTAATATCATATAATATCTTAAATTCACTAGGCCTGACCCTGAGCTTATTTACTCAAGTCTCACTCTGATATAACGGCATTGACTTCTTTAGAGCTACTTTTGATTTACGCTGACAAATGGCTCATAGTATCATTTTGGTGTAAAATTCCAACCACTTGCATGCCAACAAATAAATAATGAACTCTGTATTCCTATTAAATGGTTTTAAAACAAGAAAAACTGCCTTGTACTAATACAAATGGAGCCAGATCACCCATTGTCTTGTACCGCATGAGCCTAATGTGTGTGAAACCTACTAAATCAGAGTGGCAACAATTGATACCTACTTTGCATTGAGCGTAAATAACTGTCCAGGTACAGAGCAACAGAAAATCTGAACCCTGGAGTTCACAATCACTCCTTTTTTCTCTGAATACTCTCTGAATTAAATTTTTTGATAGATAGCTTCCCTTATGTTATAAGTTTCACTTATGTCATAAAGAGAGTTAGGTTGTATTGACTAGAAGACTTGTCAACTGACAGGGAGAGATCCAGCTTTCACTTTTTATATACTAATATGCCCTACTAGTTAGAGGGTTTTCATATTGAGAGGCTGTCCACCAGCTCATGGCTCATAGAGAGATCTGATGAACCTTCCACCCAATGCAGTTTTCTCTATGTACCCATATGTCTCAGGACTTGTCAAACATGATAGCCCTAATCCTGCTCTTACTGATAGCAGTATAAGTTCAATGGACCCGATTCTACCCCCTCAACATACAAGTAACTGCTATTGACACCAGGCTCATTGACTTGAATGGAGTTACTTCTAATTTACATTAATGCAAGAGCATAATCAAGCCTATTATCTTTCTTCTACAATGATTAGTTAAAAGAAAAACAGAGGACAGAATTCCTATGCTCTTTTCCATCTTGAACTCCATCTGATCACCGTACAGGGCCAACCACCCTGTGGGAGCCTGACCTAGGGCAGCAACTGAATACTTAAACTGGTCAAATGCAAATTCTGAACAATCTACATGAAGTTGTTATGAGTTTTCAGAAAACCTGTAAACGTTGTGGGACACCTTCCCCACCCCGCCCTTTGCCTGCAATATGTGTAGTTTATAGGTTCACCCACTGGAAACATATTCATTCTGCTTTCTTCAGCTACAGCATAATTTTAGTCTGCCAGTGAAGTTAGCCATTTGGAAATACGTTAGTGTGGGGTGAAGTGTGGCAGGGGTTGTATAATCCTTCTGCATCATCACAAGACTCAAAATAGTACCAGCTTTCAGACGTAGCCGCAGTGAACAGGTCCAGAAGTCCTTCTCTACTAAAGCCTGCTTCCCGAGATTCTCATTGTTCACTGACTATGACCAAGCAGAAATTCAAGATGGACTCTTAGAACAAAGTCAGCTTTGTGGCTCTTGTCAACAGAGCTTTATTACTGTTTTGATCCTGATGACTCTAGATAAAAGGAGAGATCCAAGTAAATCACATAATGGATGTAATTTAGGAAGCAGTCTGCAAAATTGCCATGAGCAAGGGACAGTGCTATTATTTCTTCTTTCCTTTTTTTGCCTTTCTGAATTATTAGTTTCACATCCCTTGCAACTCTCTGCATTAATTCCCATCAATGCAACCGCCACCTACAGAGCGGATAAAAGGGTATGAGGAAAATCCACCATTACCTCTGTTCCTGCTGTGGTTCACAGAGGCTATGAGTTCATACATTTGTCTTTCAAACTTCATAAAATCTTCCTGTGCACTTCATGGGAGCAAATTAGCAGAGGCTGAGCATGTATTTAATACTCTTTTAAAAGAAAAAGAAAAGCTTCACTGAAATGAGATGACTTCATTGAAAAGGGGGAGAATTTTTCCTTTAATTTGGAAAGAATAATGAGCTTTTGTGAGATAATTGGATTTGTTCCAGTTTCTTATCTTATTGTACCCATTCTCCTTTATACTTTTGCCAGGTGATTTTGTCAGACCAAACCTTGTTGCCCTTACTACTTAAATAAGCAAAATTCCCCTTGAAGTCAGAGGTGGTTTATCTTGAAGAACCACAGAATAAACACTTGAGAGTTTGGTCCTCTTTACAAAGTAACTTTTTTCAAAATGCAAATTTGTATGTTTTTTCTCCATTTTCCAAACTAGGCTTCTGGTTCAGGAAAGTAGTTTTGTACCTGCTTAACTTAAAGCAAGTGGTTGCTTTATGTCAATAGGAACGCACATGTTTAACTTCCTTTGTGAATTTGGGCCGAATATGAAATATCAAGAATATTTTGCAACTAAGAACTGTACTCTCCATATGTATTTTCTGTGTTATATATTCCTCCCATCCCCAGCATGTATCAGTGCAGCATGGAATTGAAATATCTGACAGGTTAAATTCACATTAAAGAAAGTGTTGTCTATCCTTTCCTTACGGTGCCATCAGAACACTACACAATTTCTGGCACACAAGTGTTAAAAACAAAGGACAAACAGCTGTACAGCCTTCCTCTTAATAGAAGAGAATGTGTTAGAGCTTTAGCAGTACATATGTTTTACACAGTAGGTGGTATCCTGGGGACAATGTTAAGGAGGTTTATGACACACACACACACACACACACACACACACACACACACACACACACACACACAGAATGACCCAAGACACAGCATTTGGATGTGGATCCAAATTTTATCCATGCTGTCAGTGTTCAGTGGTTTGGGATCCGATCCATACTTATCACACCTGATAGATTTAAATCTAAGTACTCTCCTTAAAGAGAGATTTTTTTCCAGGGGAAGTCTCTGCCAATACTGAAATGAACTATCTTTTGCTGCCTCTGCCTGATATTTAAAACATTGCAGATGATAAGCATGTTTACAGTTGACCCCATTAGTCATGTATTAACATACAGGGACAAATTCACCTAGACTCCAATTTGAAAAACACTTAAGCATGTACTTAACTTCAAGTATGCACTTAAATTTCAATGGGATTTAAAAGTCAATGGGTTTAAAAAATTAAAGTTAGAAATATGCTAACTTTAGACATATGCTTAAGTACCTCACTGAATCAGGGTCTTAAATACTACAGTGATTGGTATATTAGTAATAAGTAGGTAGAAAGATAAATAGTACTTGTTTCCTGCCAGACCACTCAGATGTTGATAAACATTCCCTAAACCAGTGGAGCCCCTTCAAGCATGTGATAGGGGAACATGCAGTATTCTCTCTCATACTTATGTGCTGCTTTTACGGTCTGTCCACGTGTTTGTCTTTTCTCCCCCTCTCTTTCTTTCTCTCTTTGTTAGCCCACAGGAGTACATAGAAACTATGCTAGCACTGAGGAATGCTGAAATCTGACTGGAAGAAAAGTTATCCCATGCAGCATTTGTGCTGTTGTTCCTTGGTGAAGTGAGGGTTGAATAACACTGTTCTGAGCTAGGTATAATGTTGTGCAAGGCCTACACAACTTTCTCTACATGTTTCTGTCAATGCATCTCAGTCCAATAAGTTATTTGTGTCCTATGCAGTTTTTTGTGATTTTTTGTTTTAAATCAGCCACACTCTATAGGGTCCTCTCACACCCTCAGTTCCAGTTTATCTGACTTTGACTTCTGCTGTGTCTAATTGTTTCCTGTCGGGATCACTGATGATCATCATTCAATGTAATGTGTAGCAAAGGCTATTTTAAATTATTGTGGGAATTAAATTACTTTAGTCGGAAGAAGTTTCTGATGTGTTGGATGTTCTGTTTATTCAAGGAGAAATTTCCATATGAATGAAAGAAAAATGGATATCGTCTCTGTTACACATATGCACATGAAATTGTAAAAGCACCCTTCTTTGGATGTGAACACTTGGAACATATTAAGCTGTTCTCTCTGGTTTATCTCATATCGTTCTAGCTATAGATAAAGATTAAAAGGCTTAAATAATTCCACATGTTTATATCCATCTTGTATGGCTTTGAGAAAACATTTCTAGCTCATGCAGCATCCAATTTTATGGAAATTATTTGAAACATATTATTTTCCTTTCTTAAATAAAATATCCCCTCTAAACAACATTTCAGCTGAGCAGAAGGATATGGAAACAAACAGCAGAGGAGAATCCAAACAAAAAGACTTGAGCCAGAAGGTAAAGATGAATTCATGGTTTTCGATACTAGATTTGTACTGGGGAATAGTTGGTTGCACAGAAGACATAATAGATGGGTGGGAAGTGTGAATGTATTTAATTAATGTAAAGGGCTTGAATCACTATGCTGGTAAAAATAATCTTCAAAAAGATCTTCAGCCTCACATAAATCAGGGTAAATCAAAGTCAAATGAGTAAAGTCAATACAGCTGCCTCTGATGAATGGAGGAGAATAAGGCCTTGCTGTAGTTGCACTGGTGATTAAAACATAATTTGAAGATATTTTCAAGGGATAGTATATAGTACTTTTTTTCTTTCATTCTTACTGTTGGTTCTACTTTCCATTGTTTCTTAGAAGCTTGCAGATTAAGGGTTTAATTATATGTATAGGCCAGGCCGATCTTGGTGCAGCATCAAGAAGCCTTAAGGGAAGCACTAGTGGGCATTCAGAGTGATAGGTATGTAAAGGCAATGCTCTCCTGCTATACCCTTCACTGGGTGCAGCCTTGAGTGGGTGTCTGTCTCTACAGGACAGTGCACAGATGTTGGAGATCCATTTCCCTGCCTCCTCTCTGCCATCTTTGGGGTTCTGTGTACTCCTAGGAGCATCAGGAGCATCCTCTGGATTCATCTGAATTAAATTTACTTTCAGGGAGGGTAAACAAAAAGGGTTCTGTTTTTCTTATTGATACACAGGGCATTGTTCATGAAATTCCTATCATTAATGGAAGCTACTCGACCATGTAAATTCTGTGAGTCTATGGGAAAATGGACCATCACACATACACATCCCTGCTCCCAAAGAGAGTTTAACACAGAACTCTCTGAACATCAGAATAGGAGCTCTCACACACTCTGCAAAACTGTGAAAACACGCCCATGATGATCTCTGTTTCCACTGAGAAGGCCTCCATGCAATCTCAGAATCTGTGACCCTGTCTACCGCTGGCACTGTGCAACAACTTGTGTGTTGATGAATCCATCTCTAAAATTGAGAAAAGCACAACTGCCTCATTGAGAGGGACATCAGAGCCGTTAGCCCGCTTTGATGTTTCATAACTGGGAAATAATGGCTGGTAAATGTTGTTGTCAATTAGGTTGATGAATTGAAACCATCACCATCCACTCCTGAAGCCAAAGACCCCAGAAGTGACATTTCTGTTGAGGACACTGTCTCCCTGAGACAAAGAGTTGATGTGTTAGAAATGGTAAGTGACTCCAGAGGTAAGCTGATGATTTCCTCTCAAAGGACAGAAGAATCCCATGCACTGCTACAGACTAGGGACCGAGTGGCTAGGCAGCAGTTCTGCAGAAAAGGACCTAGGAGTTACAGTGGATGAGCAGCTGGATATGAGTCAGCAGTGTGCCCTTGTTGCGAAGAAGGCCAATGGCATTTTGGGATGTATAAGTAGGAGCATTGCCAGCAGATCGAGGGACGTGATCATTCCCCTCTATTCAGGATTGGTGAGGCCTCATCTGGAGTACTGTGTACAGTTTAAGGCTCCACCCTACAAGATGGATGTGGAAAAATTGGAAAGAGTCCAGCGGAAGGCAACAAAAATGATTAGGGGGCTGGAGCACATGATTTATGAGGAGAGACTGAGAGAACTGGGATTATTTAATCTGCAGAAGAGAAGAATAAGGGGGGATTTGATAGCTGCTTTCAACTACCTGAAAGGGGGTTCTAAAGAGGATGGATCTAGACTGTTCTCAGTGGTACCAGATGATAGAACAAGGAGTAATGGTCTCAAGTTGCAGTGGGGGAGGTTTAGGTTGGATATTAGGAAAAACTTTTTCACTAGGAGGGTGGTGAAGCACTGGAATGGGTTACCTAAGGAGGTGGTGGAATCTCCTTCCTTAGAGGTTTTTAAGGTCAGGCTTGACAAAGCCCTGGCTGGGATGGTTTAGTGGGGGATTTGTCATGCTTTGAGTAGGGAGTTGGACTAGATGGCCTCCTGAGGTCCCTTCAACCCTGATATTCTATTATTCTATTACTGTAATTTTGATCCCCGGGAAATCTAGTCTTCATTTGAATTATTCCTCAAAGTGGGCTTCAGGATACAGAGGCACCAAGCAACAGGAGTTCTTTTTCTTGAAAACAGATTTAAAAATTAAGGGCCAGTTTGAGACCTAATTTCTAGCTTTATAGAAGGAGCAGGAACAGCCCTGGGAAGGAATTATAAATCAGGGAGTTACAGTTCTTTCTCTTGTTTCCCCTTGCTCCAGAGAGAAAGTTCCATACTGCAGCCATTCATTTTCTGCTTTTCTGACCAGTATCTTAGGGGAGGAGAATAGATCCAAGGCCATGGGGAGATCAGAAACCCTGTGGAGCTTTCTCTTTCCTCTGTTTTCAGAGAACTGATCCAGGCAGGCTGTGCACTAGGGCAGAGTCTGGGGCACATGTCTTCATATTCCAGCATAACTGCCTAAGGGCGAATGACAGTCTCACAGTCAGTGTTTGTTGATTGTAGTGAACTGGTGATGGAGTAGCTGAACTGACTGGAAATTATATCAAGAAATTTCCATAGTTATGAGCAATGTTGCTGATTTTTTTTTCCTTCATGTTTTTAGGGTATGAAATCCATAGAGATGATTGTTTCCCAAAAACCTGAAGAAATGAAATTAATGCTGGCTCAGCAAAACAGTGAAAATAGCTCTGAGGAAGAAATCCAGGTATTTCTTGGCATCCATACTGATTCCTTCATTAGGGGAATTGGGATTTCAACAAACTGAATGATGTAGGTTAATCCTAAACAGGCGCATAGCTCCTGCAGGATCTCTGGCTTCTCAATCGTTACACGGCCTATTATTTGCCCATCATTTATTCTCAGAGCAAGGACCTTGATTAAAAAGTGCTGGCCAATAGCTTCACATTAATGGTATTAATGAGATGTCTGGTTACATTTAGAAAAATTAAAAAAATACATCATACAAAGTGCAGAGTGTAGGAAAATAAGCCTCACCTGGGAACTGATTCTTCTCTGCCTTGTACCCTAGAGTCATTTATACCTATGCTGAGTGAGCCAGGTCCTGGACCTCACTCCAGGCCTTTAATGCCATTCCAACAGGATAATGGACCATAAAACTGGCCTAAAAGGCTAACTGTGGGGTCTCCTGGCATGAGGAAAACTACAAGTGGTGTAGCCTGTTCTCTTAGCCCCATACCTTATTGACAGTTCAGGCCAGGGTGCTGCTCCTTGGGAGCCATGGTTAACCAGTGTAACTTTGAGCCAGCTCAAGATGTGTAGGGGACCAAATTGGCCCCCCAAGATGGCCCTAGGATCAGATCAGGGAACTACAGATAAAGTATACAACACTTTAGTTGCCTTCTCCCTACAATTCTGAGTCAAGTGCAACTCGACCAGGCTTCAGAATTGGGGCCAGTGAGTGTAGGATGGTATTATAGCAACATCCCTGGTACATGATGTCCCGATGATGTTCCATTTGTTTGGATGTGCTTTGTTACTGCTGCCAAGGCACAAATAGGCTCTGGCAGCAGACTGGTGACCTTCTTTGGCTATTGGATTACTGCTTTGTTTATATAAAATGAAAGATGCCTTTGGGTTGCCAGCCTGTATGTGTACCTTATGTAACAAAGATCAGGTCTCTCCCCAGCTCACTGCTCTTTAGGGCTGGAGCTGGGTGAATAATTTGCAGCAAATAATTTATTTAACTTATTTAGTCCTTTTTCTGTTTGTAAATTATCTGCAAACAGACTTGGATTTTTATGAATTTCTTCGTTACTCTGAATTATTCAATGACTGGTTTAATAATTATTCCTCAAAGTGGGCTTCAGGATCCACAGACCCCAAGAAACAGGAGTGCTCTTTCTTGAAAACAGATTAACACATTCAGGGCTAATTTGAAACCTAATTTCTAGCCTTATAAAAGGGGCAGGAGCAGCCCTGAGAAGAAATTGTGACTCAGTGAGTTACAGTTTTCTCTTGTTCCCCTTTACTCTAGAGGGAAAGTTCCTTACTGTAGCCACTAATTTACTGCTCTGACAGCCTACAGATTGTTCACAAACGTCTTTCCCTGACTTTTAGTTTGCATATTCATTATTTGTGCTGTGTGATTGGTCACTTTAGTCACATACTATTATTTCTACTTCCTAACTTAGATGACTCCTAGTTTTCTAGATGGTAGTGCAAAAGCTTCCAAGAGAAAGTTATGTGAACACATATTTGAAGGAATAGTCACAAAACTCTCTAGCTACATTTTTTTATGCACAAAACTTTGCATGTGTGAATTCTTTTGGAAAGGGAATACACAAGGTTGTTTTCTGAGCCATCAGAGCAAGTTTGACAATTTGTTTCAAATGGATGGTAACAAGTACATTATCAGCAGTACATCTAAGTCTGTTCAGCACTGCATATTCATTGTTGAGTTAAAAGCTTTCTTCTTTATTGTAACCTCTAACCTTTAAGTACACAGACTAATTCAGAAAACCAGGTCATATGCTCTCTTTATCATAACATTTGAATGTGTTATATAAAATTAATGAAGTAAATAAACTTAATTATTATTAATAATAATATTAATTACAATAATACCTAGCTCTTATATATGATGTACTTATAATACTTACCTCTTATGTATGTGAATGACACCAAAAAAATGGAAGCAGTTCAAAGATGAGGGACAAGAATGATTTAGTGGTATGGAAAAACTTGCATATAAGAAGAGAATGAAAAGATGAACTGTTAACTCTATGGAGGAAGTAGGTAGGAAGGGATATGATACAAATGAATGGTATAGAGTAGTTAGGTAGGGAACTTCTATTCACTTTCTCATAATACTAGAACAAGTATAGATTCAGTTAAACTGAAAGGGAGAAAATGTAAAACCAATAAAAGGAAAAGCTTTTTTGCATATGTGGAATTCATTGGCATAAGATACCATTGAAGCCAAAGGCTTAGCAGGGTTCAAGAAAGGAATGGACATGTATATGGATAACAAGAACTTATAGTATTACAATACTCAGGATTAACCAAAAAAAAATTGCAAATGTTATAAAACCCTCTTGCTTTGGAGCATAAGCCAAAGTGTAAGTAATGAAGAAGAAAATTTCCCTGTGGGCAGATTATCCTAGAAATGCTGATGGAAGGATTCCAGAATATTCTTCTAAAGCAGCTGGTACTGGCCACTCTCAGAGACAAGACAGACTAATCATGAGGGTTGATGTGGGGTCTAGTCCCAGTTTATGTAATCTCTCAGTGGGGCATGAATCCTCATTCTAAATAGAAGATAGGAGTCTAGAATTCACTATCTCCTGCCTCCCAGCACAGGGCATTTCCACTAAGCCAAAAGACAGTCTAATGAGGGAAATTCAGCAGGGAGGAGATAAGCATTTCCCTCCTTTTTCCCTCCATTTTGTCTATGTTCTGTCTGGAATCTGTGCTGTATGAAATTTTGAAGCAAGACAGCAGGGGGTGTATGTGCTGTACTAAAAGCAAGCTGTGCTATGCAAACTTGAGAGAGGAAATTGTGATTGTTGACAGCTTTTGACTTGGCAAAATCTGAATAGATTTACATGAGACTCGCAAAAAGTACCTCCCTTGCCCCAGGTTTATCCCCCTGCCTGATTTTGAAGTCCCACATAAGACATGGAGTCTTTAGAGTGCTTCAAGTTTTTAGAATGGAAAGTGCCATGCAGATTTAACACAGATATCACTGTTCCTCCTCCTGAAGTACCGTGTGGGATTCATTCTGCTCAAGATGAAATCAGTGGAAACAGGTGCAGTCCCTATACAATGAACATGATTTTTAAAGTATGTTTTCCCTGAAATATTTACCTTTCCCATGATATTTACAATATTGCCTATACTTAGAATGGGAATTATTATGTGAAACTTAACTCTATCTGGTGATAAATGCACAACTTTTAGTGGTGCCACTTTATATATTTTCCCTTGAATCTGAAATCTTAAGACCATCACAGAGAGCACCCTTCTCTGAATTCTTAATAGTTGATTATTTTACTTCCTGCAGCAGGTGGCTGTAGGGGGCAATGAAGGGTAGACACATATTGCAGGAATTTGTAATGTAAACATCTGTCACACTGGCAAACAGTGGATACTTATTTCTCTGCAAACAATTATTTGTTGAAATATCAAGCTGGCCATCCATTGCAACAAAACACCCATTTCCATTTATGTTACTTTCCCCTATTTTCACGTTAACTCTTTTTTTAAGAGAAGATTATAATTTTTTCCAGACTCAAAACAATTTAGGTAGCAATTGAGAGTGTACGCCTTTTTCTGCTTGAAATATATTTATTCATCATCGTTTTAGTTAAGTCTAGTTCCATTCAAGTGTGATAGCATTCTACATCTTCTAATTTCATAGAGAGCCACACTGTTCCCAGTTATCTAAAAAACACACAAGATGTCAAGAATCTACATTTAGAAACATATGTTCCATTTTGCTATTTTCAGGAGGAAAGGCATTAAGGAATTAGTTCAGATGTTTGCCAGTGTCCTTAACTAACGCAGATGGAAGTCTTTGGCTAATGAGCACAAAATGTTAGTAGGTAGAGGAATATTTATTTTCTGTAAGCTGTCATTAGGCATTCATTGCAGGAGCACTGATAATATTGTGAGTGTTTGGTATTCATAGAGTAGTTCAGCGCACCTCTGCAGACATTAGGCATTTGCCATCTGCAGTGATTTTTGCAATTAGAATAGTATTCCTTACATATCCCCAGTTTATTATGGAAGACGAATTCAACACAGTTCCTTTATACCATCTGTGGGGCTCTTGACAAGTAAATATACTACAAAGTGAAAACAGTAGGAAGATTGTAGCCCTTGTTCTGCTATCACCTCACTTAGCATTTTTCATTTTCTTGGCATGTTGAGTAGTGGCAGGCTCAGTGTAATAACAGGCAGGCAGTGTCATCTTCCTGTCACCATTCTTGGAACTGTCATTTCAGGTATGAGGAAACTGATGTCTGATAGAAAGTACATCTGGCACTACCCAGTATGTTCTCTCCAGAACTGCCATGTGGGTTCTGTTATCTATATCAGAAGTAGTATTGTCTCCATTTTTACAGATGAATGCAGAGAGAAGGAGAATAAGTGACTTATATAAGATCACAAAAGAAGATGGTGGCAGATCTAGGAGCTGAACATAGTTTGTTTGTTTGTTGTTTGGGGTCAAATGAAACAATTAGTTCAGACTGAAACATAACTTTGAAATTTCATTTCATTTCTGATAATTTTTAACATTTTAATAAAAAAAATTAAAGGAAATTTCAAAACAAAACGTAGTTCTGAATCAGAAAGTTTAAACATTTCATTGCAGAACTATTGACGTACTGACAATTTTTTTTTTTTAATTTTTATTTTAGAGTTTGGGGGGTTTTGACTGAAACAATAAAGCAAAATAAACATGAATTCACAAACTGTTTTGGTGGCACATTTTTCACCAAAAAAAAGTTTCTATTGAAAATCTCTAGTCTGGAACCCAGTCTCTGACAGTGGCCAGTACTCGAAGCTTCAGAGGAAGGTTCAAGAACCTACATAATGGACATTGGCAGCCCTAGCTGAGCTTTGCTTTTGTGCATTTGGGTCTAATCCTCGTTATTCTTTTCAAGCAGATGGGTGTTTTCCCCAAGACATCTAACAAACCCATTGGTTCAATTCACATTTCCATTCACTTTAATGCTTTCCCCCACATTTTCATGGGGTCCACGCTGGCAACTTGGGATACCTACAAAGTTATACTGTAATACTGAAAAGAAATAAATTGTTTCAGTTAATTTTGTTGCTTTTCAAAAGAGAAAATATCTAGTAAGTGCCATCTTACAGATATTTCTCTGAGGCCCATACTACATAGCAATGCCCCATTTAGTACATTAGTGCCAAAAGCCCCTACGGATCTCATCCATGACAATGGGAAATTATCATTACAGTACCTGCCATATACACTTTGATAAATACAATGCTAAAATCTTATTGACTTAGGGCTTGATCCTACAAGCGCTCAGCATTCTGGCCCAGGCCAGAAAAAGGTGTAAGCTTGTGTTTAAGTGTGTGAGTGTTCCCAGTAAAGACAATGTAGCAACTCACATGTTCAAAGTTAAGCACTTGCTTAAATGTTTGTTGAAATGGGGCTCAGCACCTTTTAGGACTGAGTGTCAAAATGGTGCCATCTTCTCTACTGTCTTTAGGGTAGCATATTCAGATGCAGATGCCCAAGATCTGGTGCAAATCTATTTTGCTGCCACAGGTACAACCTGAGGCTTTAAATTTTGGGAGAGCTTTTTGCACTACGGACTGAATCAACCAGTAAGATTACATACTTATGATGGATTTAAAGGGGAACACCACAACTTCTTTCATGGTAAGAACTGGCTATAAGCCTCAGTGGCAGAGTATGGATCTGGACTGGGATCTGAGTCTAAACTTTCCCCGGATTTGTGTGTTTCCACCATTCCATTTGAGCCCACGTCCACTAATAACAAGCCCAAACCAAATGAACGTCGAGACATTGTATGCCAGGGAGATACTTTTCAAACATTTGTATGAGGTGATGAGTGTTAAAGGTACAGATAAACTAGCTACATCACATGAGATTTCTGTCATCTTGAAAGACCTGTCAAGACCTTCAGGTAGAGAAGTATGGATTCATCCAGCTTGGAGTTTTTCTCTACAAGGTGGCATCTATGTAAAAATGAAATCTATCTGATGACATTTTATTCTAGAAACTGCTATCTATCCAGAGTAAATGAACAATTTCTTTGTAATCTATTTGGTTCATCTTGCAGACATGAAAGTACACCTTGTAAATGATGATATTACTGAAAACATCTTATTATGTTGGAACTTTTGCATTCCCTCTTGATTGTATCTGATGTGAATGCCAATGTGTCCCATTTCTTGAGAATTAAGATATCTGTTTGCCATTTATAGCCTGTTATTATCAGCAGTCTTCCTGATGACTTCTTCAGAAAGGAGCATGATGTAAATTACTAATGGAACTGAGAAGTGAACATGTCAGGGAATATGCTAGATTTGTTTTAATCAGGAATACAACAAAATATTTCTGAAAAGGTTTTGACCGCTGGAATTAATTTGACTAAATCCACAGAGGGTGCACTCAAACCAGTGTCACATAGGTAGATCCTCTAAATATTCCTATTTCATCTCAACAGTCTGAAAGTACATAGAGTATGAAATATTTCTCATTGGAACAGATTGTGCCCTGATGATCTTTGGGGACTGCACAAGGAGCTCTCATCTTGCACCCATTGTGGTGTACCCCGGGGCACAGTTTAGCCCCTGTCCAATTCCAGCTGGTTGGTGGCTGTGAACGTCTACAAATACCAAAGCCACAAAAGATACCAAAGTTGCATTAGTTTAATATACTTGACTGACTGCTAAGCACAGTGAATATCTAACTTTTGCAAATGCACTTTTTCTTCCCATCTTGACTGTTACACTGCCCTCCATCAACCATACCATTTATCTCTTGATTCATATCTTGTTTACTGTCTAAATCATAGATGGTGAGCTCTCGGGGGCAGGAACTATTTTTGTGTTATTGTGTGTACAGCTGGTAGTAAAATGGGGTTCCAATACCTGTTTGGGGTGCTTAGACATTACTACAGTATAGGTAGTAATAATAATAAACAAAAATAATTGAAACATTTATAAAAGGGGGGAAAGGAGTTCTCCAGTTGTGCTGTGCTTTATTAGTGACTGAGCAACACAGTGCAGTCTAAGGAATCAGCACTGTCTTGAGTATGGGGCTGTGAAGAGAATGACCACCTGAGAGGGAGCTGTAGGAGTGACTATGCATGAGAAGGCAAAATTCCTCCCTCAACATCCCAGCATACAGAGGAAGTGCATATTCTCCAGCATTCCATTGAAAGGCATAGCATGCTTGTACTAGCATGTCTGTCCAGTTTGAATGGGATGGTACAGATGGGGACTGGGCCATGATACTGGGTGATTTGCATCCACAATATGATAGGGGTTATGCGGAGACTGTGATTGTATCTGGCCCTTGAGTGGAAGGTACAAGAGGGAACGAAACTTTGGGCCATAAAGAGTGCCTGAGTTCACACAATGCCATTTTGCTGCAGACTGGTGTTGTACTGAGGCAATGCTTAGTTTAAATGGCTCATCTCCAATCATTCTATCATTTTCAGCATGAAATGAAGTGAAATTCCTATTTATTTTCCTGTTTAGAAAATGTTGTTAATTTTTAGATAATATAAAAATACAAGATTCGGCAAAAAGATACCGTGATACACAATGAACCAAGAACTGAGCCTTAAAGTACAAAACTGCCATGAGAACGTGAGAAAATGGTGTAAGCATTTCTTGTACAGCAAGAGCAGGATTATATGAAGTGAGATACTTAGCTGTTGGATTCAAATGCTGAATAACATTTTCCATCTTGTGCTTGAGAAGAGAATATCTCTGATATTTAGCAACCAAGAAGATAAAGTGGATCCAATGCTTCATAGGGCAATTGGGTAACATCTGTATTTCTCAAAGGATTTCCTAAATTAATGATAGAATTCCATATTCTTTCATTTAACCTCCTTCTTTCCTCCTCCCCCTTTTTTTGGTCACAGGAGACTTCTTATCTACTTGAGTGTGTTCGTAAATTGAATATGTCTACAGCAATGGAGTTCCAAGAAATGAAAGGCAGAATAACACAGCTGCAAAACCACATGCTTAATTTCACAGGCCAGTTCCTCAATATGGAGGGAAGAGATGATTCTCTGATGCATTCTCTAAACTCACAGGTCTGTATTGTTTAGCAATGTATGCTTGAAGAATTTGACAAACATTTTTGCAGTATAATGTTAAACCCTTTTCCAGCTTGGAAGATATTTAAATTCCACACTGACAGTGCAAAATTTATTATTGATTTTGTAAATGTAAATTGTGGTTTACCTTGTACCCTGTCATTGTCCGGCTACATGAAAGGAGGATGGGAGACATTTGGTAAGGTTTTAATCAGGCCACAACTTTATTATTAGATGTCTGGGACTACCTGGCAGATAAAAGTCTACAGTGCAGTAACCCCATGTTCATTCAATAACTTCTCAGGACGCTTCTAGCAGCTCCTCCTCTTTTTCCATCCAGGACCCCTAGCCAATCCATTGCTGGGACCCATCCACCCCCACTCGTAGGAGGGCTAAGGTGGGCTATAAGAGGAGTTG
This sequence comes from Eretmochelys imbricata, assembly GCF_965152235.1. Lineage (NCBI taxonomy): Eukaryota > Metazoa > Chordata > Testudines > Cheloniidae > Eretmochelys > Eretmochelys imbricata. The sequence goes on along the minus strand of NC_135575.1, from coordinate 39,484,774 downwards.
ATTGCCTGCCATACCAGTCATAGGAACCCCAAATCTCCCTCCCCCCGGGTTCCATTCCTTTAACCAACACCTCCTTTTTAAGTTCTTTACCAAGCCATTTATCTGGTCACTGTATCCCTTTCCTGTGGGGTACCCACACTTGACATCTGCCCCACACTTACATAATGAGTTGTGACATACCGCCTAACTCCCTTTATGCCACATGTCAACAAAGCCCTCTCTAAACCCACTGTGGGGAGGGGGAATAAACCCCAACTCCACCTAGGCCAATCTGGTGGTAAGGGAAAAATTCCTTCCCAGCCCCCCTAAAAGGGGTGGTGAGCGCAATGCCCACAACAGGTCTAGACTAAACCTGGTATTTCACCACCTAAAGGGGAGGGAAGGTAGATGCTACCTCAGCTTGCTCCATGCGAAAGGGGTCTTCACCGCATGGGCTATCCCTTTTAAACTCTCCCCCCAGCCATAAAGCACTGTTCTCTCCATTCAGCCACCCAGACAAATTCCCACCCACCCCACCCCCCGCCCGCTCAAAGGAACAATGTGATCATTGCCTTATCCTGTACCATGCCACCACAGAGAGCTGAAAATTGCTAACCCAAAGTTACAATAATAATTTAAGAATCTGTAACTAACAGACTCAGCAGGGAATTCCCATTGACTTCAATGGGGCCAGGATTTTACCCCTAAGTCTCATCTCACACCAGTGTATTCAGAAATAACTCCCCTGAAGTAAATAGAATTATATGAGCGGAGAATCAGGTCCTTTGTCTTTTCTAACCTTGATATTTCCCCCCCCCCCCCCCCCCGAGTGTAATCCAGGTAATGGAGCATGCTCAGGAAACATTGTTTTCTATTTGTTCTATTCTCTGATCACATTGATTGGAATGGTAAATTCTCCTACTCTCACACCTTTTGCCTTTGCTCAGGCTTGCCTTTCCATCAGGTTGTCTTTGTTTTCACCCTGTGTGGACGCCATTATACAATCTCAGAATTATAGAAATGTAGGGCTGGAAGGGAACTTAAGAGGTCATCTAGTCCAGTGCCCTGTGCTGATGCATGATGAAAAACTTCTAGACTATTCCTGATGGGTGTTTATGAACCCTGTTCTTAAAAACCTCCAGTGAGAGGGAGTCCACAACCTCCATTAATATTCCAGTGCTTAACTATCCTTCTAGTTAGAAAGTTTTTCTTAATATCTAATCTTATATGATATATGTATTTATTTATCTATATGTTAATGCTATTATGCTATAATTGGGGGTGTTTCGGTTTATTTGAGACCATGACTCTAATTTAAATAATGTCGTATTTTTCTAGTTTTTGTAAATACCCCTGTGGCGGTGTATGTAACCCATACACCTTCTAGGTGTGGTGGTCTGTCCCATCTAGTGGCACCAAGACCACTTAGAGAGAGAGAGATAAAATGAGTCTGCTCTACGGCCTTAGCTAACAGCCAGTTGGCTTTTAGCTCATGCGGTAGAGGCTCATGCACTAAGCTCCAAAGGCACCAGGTACGATCCCACTCACCGATGACAAGGGTCTGTCAGCATTACATATGCACACCCCATCTTGTGTTGGGGTGGACAGTGGGTATACTGTCTACCAGACTGTCTTGGGCCTCACCATGATGAAGTTCAAGGGTCAGAGTCAAAGCAGAGGCCCTTGGGTTCTGGTCTCCATAGACTAATGGCCGGAGTCAACACGGGGACCCTTGAGTTCAGGGCAGCATAGCTAGTGACCAGAGTCAATACTACAGCCTCTGAGTTCAGGGCAGCATAGCCCAGTGGCCAGAGTCAATATAGCAGCCCTCACATATAAGGCAGTGTGGCCTAGTGTCCAATACCCAAGGGGCCACCACTTGGGGTGGTGGCCCAGGTAAAGCTCCCAGTCCCACCCAACTCCACCAGGTCCCAACCCAGGGCCCTGACAGTGGTCATCCACTGAGTCAGTGGGGAATCCCACTGAAACACACTGACCTCACACTGGTGGGAGATACCACTTGCTCACCCTCCCTGGGTCACTTCCTACTGCACTTCCTGAAGCTGGAGTCCATGGGGCATCAGGGTCTCTGTGCTCCTCAGTGCAGGTAATTCCCTGGGACTCCTTTGGCCATAGACCTCCAGTCTGGAATTCGGGATCTCTGGCTCCCACAGGCAAGGGCTGTGACAGCTCCTTATCTGGACCCTCCACCAAAGGTCCTTTCTCTCCAACGGTCAGCCCTGACTGAGCAGGGCTGCTCCCTTTCATACAAGGATACACTTGGAGCATGCCCATTATGGTCTGAGGGGCGGAACTTCCTCCGCCGATACTGTGGGGTTAACCCCTTCCGGCCTGGTGAGGAGTATGCACACCCCATCACAACCCCATTGTACTAACAAACATCTGATATAGAGAACAATTATAGTATAACTGCATTTACCACCAAAAATGCAGAGACAATTGTACTGGGAGATCCTGTCTGTGATGTGAATTGCTGCAAAATTGTGTCTCAATTGCACAGTTCATTGTAATATGACTTTCCAGGTGGCTACTGTTACAGATGAGCCAAAATAAGAACTTTGAATAAAAAATCCATTTGAATTGTGTGGAATTCAGAATTCAACTCCCCTGATTCAAATCTAACCCAGGTTGGATCCAACACCTGAACTGGCTACTTGTATAGTGCTGGCTTGAATGTGTCTGAAATCTCAAAAGAATGACTGATCTCATGAGACTTCCTCCATTTTTGGTTAAAAACTCACACGAAGGTCTCACAGATTTTGGTAATTCAAGTCCAGAGCTGAACCTCAGACCTCTAGCTTAATTCTACTCTGGATCTAAACACTGCGAATTGGGTGAAATCTTGGTCCCAGTGAAGTCAATGGCAAAACTTCCATTGATTTCAATGGAGCCCTTGTTTCACCCATACAATTTTATTCAGCATGTCATCTTTAAAGAAGAAGCAAACTTGGAATGTACCTCTAAAAATTTAATTTGGCTGCCCATTAGATGTCAGTATTGTTCCAATGCTATTACAGTTGCTTTTCTTGCGATATAAAGAAGCTGCACCTTACAAGAATACCTCAGAGATATATAACCTTTACAAGAACTTTCTGAATGATTGGGAATGCTTAATCCAATGGATTTTTCCTTACCTGTAACTTTTAAAATATTGCTTAAAGGTTTTTTTTCTTTAACTCTTGCAGAATCTTTCTGAGTCTAAGATGAATGTTATGGAAAAACAATTTAACTATGCCACTGAGGCTTTGAACAGCCTTCAAAACCGCCTTGAAGAGGTTAGTTTGTTAATTTTTCAGAAATAAAATATCATTTGCAACAGACAATAACTTCCTCTACCCAATGATTTATTTGTAACATTGCTATTTAGGAGTGGAGTGTGGGGCAGGAATATATACGAAAGTCTCAACACAGCAACTGTCATCAAATATTTATGTATGCAGTGTTGTTGTAGCCATGTTCCAGGATATTACAGAGAAGGAGGTGGGGGACGTAATATCTTTTATTGGACCAACTTCTGTTGGTGAGAGAGACAAACTTTTGAGCTTATGCAGAGTTCTTCTTCAGGTCTGGGAAACTTAATCAGAGTGTCACAGCTAAGTATAAGGTGGAACAGATTGTTTAGCATAAGTAGTTAATACATATTCTAAGGGACCATTCAAGCTCAAGTGACCCATTAATACCACTCCAGTTATAGTGAAGAAAGTAAGATTTGGACCCTGGGGTGTTACCAGAACATAAATATTCATTAATAATAATGCTTAGATATATTTTAGCGGTTATATGTTTTTTGTCTATGGATGAGGAATTATAACTTTAATTAAATCTGTATGTATTTCTGGTCAATATTTCCTTAAGAAAGAACCCAAAACTATACTACTAATAGCCTAGGACACTGAAACGTGAGGATATGTCTACACTGAAGGAAAAAAAAAAAAAGAACAAAACAAACCCTGTGGCATTGAGTCAGAGCCTGGGTCAAATGACATGGGCTTGCAGGGCTCTTGCTATGGGACTAAAAACAGTAGTAGACATTCCGGCTCTGGCTGGAGCCCTGGCTCTTAAACCCAGTGAAGGAGAGAGCCTCAGCTACAGACCAAGTGGAAATGTCTACACTGCTATTTTTAGCCCCATACTGAAAGCCCTGCAAACCAAAGGCATGTGACCCAGGGTCTACGTTTCAAGGCCACTGGTTGTTTTCTTTTTCTTTTTTTTTCCCCCCTTGCAGTACAGATGTACCCTCAAGCTTCAGGGGCCTGGACTATTAGCAGTATAGGTTTGGATATGCATGATTTTGACCTAGCAAAAGAGTGGGACTACTTGCATGAAAACTTTCAAATGAAATGGCATGGATTCTGAACCCAGGAAAAGAAAATAGCATTGCTCTCTATCCAGTCCCAGCCAGTCTTTTCTTAGAATACACTGGGGATATGTTCAAAGATGCTTTTATGCAAAATGCAGGGTAATACTGAGCACTGTCTGTGACTGAACACAAGGCAGCAATTCAGTGAAATGCTTCTGTGGATGTCATAAAGCACAAAAGCCCAATTCAAGTAGAGCAGCTGAATCTCTGGGCTGAAATTGTAGCCCTTGTGTTCTGCCTAGGATGGGGGCTTGTTTTTCCAATATACCGCAGCACCATAGTGTTTCACATTTTGGATGCCAAGAGAAGGAAATGTGGATATTGTGAATGGATACTCATGACAGAGGCAGAGGATATAGAAATAAATACTGGGTATTCAGGTGGCGATTTATTTTGGGTAGGGAAATTGCTCACACACACACACAGTTCCCTGTTCCCAGTACTTCACATTATGAAAGGAAGACAAACCTATAGGGAAATTTCATCAAGAGGGACAGTGGCTAAACAGGCAGTAGCCCCCTCCCTCCCTCTACCCCCCCTCCCCCCCACATGTTCCAGCCATGGTACTTTCTGTAAAATGTCCACATGAGTGATGGTATACATAGAAAAGGAGCTGTTTCCCTAGAACATAGCAACATGTTCCCCTGGACAAATAGCATGTGCTAAGCAGAAAATGATAGTAAAGTTAAAGTTGCTTAAAGCTCTTGCTGAGTACTCTGTCCTACTGTCAGAAGAGTCAGAGTATGCAGCGGTGCAATGAATAGCAATGACTTGGCTGGCCTGGCCTGGCTGATGGAGGTATCAGAAGGGACTAATTTCAGATTAGTAATTCCTAAGGTCTGGTCTACACTATGGAGTTAGGTCGACGAAAGGCAGCTTACAGCGACCTAACTATGGAAATGTCTACACTTAAATTTTGCACCTGCTCCACTGCACCGACTTAATGACTCCACCCCCATGAGCAGTGCAGAGTCAAGGCTGATGTCATTATGCTGACGCAGTGTCAGCGTAGATACTGTTATGTTGACCGTTACTGGCTTTCGGGAGCTATCCCACAGGGCCCCACACTGACAATACAATCAATACAAGCACTCCTGGTGAGACCACACACTGCCAACACATGGAGCAAAGAGTAGAAAAAGCTCTTCAGCTGACATAGTGCTTTCTACAGGTGGGTTTAGGTTGGTATAACTGGGTCACTCATCGGTGTGAGTGATGTAGTTATATCGATACACCTCGGTAGTGTAGACCAGACCTTAGAGTGTTTTAGCTAAATACAACGTGGAGCAGATCAGTGCTGTATATGCACAGAAAATACACAATCCTTGCCCTGAAGGGATTAGAATGTCTAGACACACAGATGAAATCCAGGGGATGTGGATACAACATAAAGCCAATGAGTACGGTAGAGAATTAATACAACTCTGTTAGTTCCATGGATTGTAGTTTATGTTTTCATTGGAACTGGGAAGGGAGTAGGAAAAGGACAGAAGGTGAAGAAGAATAGTCACAGCTGGTTCCCAGAGTATTTATCATAAGCAGACCGAGCTTTGCAGAATTAGCTTGTTCTGCGGATGAGGTACGTGAGTGAATTTGTTGGCTCATATTCTGTTCCTTTATGTTGTTAAGTTTACATAAAACATATGGAGAGGGGGAGTTTCTTGCCACAAAAACAATCGATTAAATAGGCCCACATGGGCCTGACAACCAGCTCACTTGGAGCCTGTGCCTGATTGTACTTAATTTCCAATAAAACAAAAGGATTTTGAAGATGTTCTCCTTTGCAGTTTAATGAAATCCAGTGCAAATGTAATGAAAATACAAAGAATTACCTTCACCACTAGATGTCACTGAAGCCCTAAAGATTTTTCAGAACTTGGGACTTGTAGCCCTTTAGTCATTGAAATTAGTTGTGCTCAAAATATAAATTCAAGACAGTGAATGTTTCAATCATTTGCATTCAGAAGCAGCAAATAAACTAGTACTATAACATATTGTCTGCAGGAAAAGGCTCAGTCCATTTGTTGCATCATGCCCACTGTAAACAAATGGGGACAGATCATTAGCGGGTATAAATTAGCCATACTTCACTGAATGGAACCACATCACAGTTGTCTCCCTTGTTGGCAGTCTGAACCAAGAGGTTAAGGACTGAATGGGCATGATGACTGTCACTTGCAGAGGTGGTCAGGATTGAGGAATACTCCGGGCTATGTAAGGAACTTCTGTTAGCCATGCTGTATTCGTTCTGTCGATAAATTAAGTCAAGGCATTCAGGTCATCACTCAGGCAGTTTAAGAGGCCTTAGTGTAAATGAGAATTGGGCTCAAAGTCTCCAGAACTTTAACCCAGCACCTTCTGTGAGCATTGAACTCATGATATAAAGATGTTTAAAGTCTACTTTTGGGTAATTCATTTTTCAAGATAAAAAGAGCCATGATACCAGCTCTCTAGACTCACTACGGTTTGATTTCTAAATAGTTTGTGCAGAAGTAGGGTCTGCTTTATAGTCACTCCAAAACTGCTCAACAGAAAAATCCCAAATAAAGTTACTATAAGTGCAGTGAGTTTCTTCATCCTATTAAACAGGTTTCACCATCAGGCTTGTTAGAATTACACAAGGAAATAGAAGTATGCCCTAGTAGTTGATGAAAGAGTCTCAGTACCTTTCACTCAGTAGTTACAACCTAGCTCGACTGCCTGAATTCAAACACTGCAAGAGGTTAATTATTCTATTGAATGAAAGTGGGGACTAAATTTTGTGTCTGCTAAACTTCTTTGAACTTGCTAAGAACCCTGTGGGCAAGCAATGATCCTGGGGTCTACACTGAGTCAAGCCCATTCAGGAAGAGGTAAACCAAACAAAAATGGCAATTGTCAAACTGTAAAAGAAGAAGTACAGTAGAGTGCAACACCACTTTAATATTAATCTCTAGTGAAAGTCTATTGAAATCAATGTACTTACATTACAAATTTGACCACAACATTCTATTTGTATTTGATGGAATAATAAGGAATAGTTTGGGGAAAATATAATATTTAATTCTGAGAGGCAAAGTTTTCCTGATTTTTTTCACTTTTGCAGGGCACAGTCCAAATAATTTTGCATATGCATAAAAGAAGCCTTTGCATGATATGTTGTTTTAGAGTTGGTAAAGTATTTCATGGACATAATACATGGCCTATTTATTAACGGTCCTTTATTTGACAGGGATTGGATTCAGTGTTCCTTCAGATCTCTCAGCTTAAAGATGATTTCTATTTTATTGAAAACTTCTTGAACCACACAGATATGGGAAACTCAAAGTCTTATGTGTCCACATCTGAACTCTTAAAAGAAACAGAAGAAGATACACTTTCAACTCTGTCTCCATCTTCCCAAAATTATGGTGGGTCATATACCTCAGTCCAGACTAACATTTAAACCCATTATTTATACTCACTATAGAGATACATTTGGAAAGATAAAGATAAAGCAGATTGACAGGAATTGGATGAATTTCAGGCAACCTTGTATTGAGTTATTGTACATGCTGATACAATCTTTAACAGAGGAATGCACTTGGTGTTTTGAAGGAAGACAACAACGCTATAGAACGTACCAGTGTAATTTTGCTTTGCTGTACATGGGGGAGAAAAAACTCTTTGATTTCCAATTGTAATTGGTTTATGACTTGAAACTTGAAGTTAAATTACCCATTACATTATTTTAACTTCATAGCTACAAAATTCAGTTTGTTGTTCAGCCCTTTAAAAGTATTTCACGGTATTTGTGTTAGTGACTCTAACTGGTTAACTATACATTGTATCAAGGGATGTTTTCTTTTACTGATTCTAACTTTACTTCTCTTTCTGTTCTTCTATTACTCACCTAAACCTCTAATTCAATGTGGAGACTTGTCTTGCAGAAGCTATACAGTAGCTAATTAATATCCTCCAAGTAAGAAATATACAAAATACCCCCCCACACACACACACACAATTGCTTGAAAGAGACATAAAGATACTCAATAACTTTTCTTCATGAGCCCTATGCTTTTATTTCAGCATAAATGAGTAGTCAACACAAACAGTAAAGAAAAGAGTAACCCGCCTTGGTCTGTTCCAACATGCCAGCTGGATCCATAGTTACTACTAATATTTTTCAAAATACTGATCAAGAAAGTTACAAGCCACTGAATGGAAACTATGTTTCATATTTTGACCAGCATGCCAATCATCTGAATTGCCATTAGTTTCACATCAATCTGCATGTCATTATTATGAATTACAGGCCAGATCCTCAGCCATTGTAAATGGGCAGAGCTCTGTGGACTTCACTGAATCAAAGATGATTCATATCTGCTGAGAATCTGGCCCTACTGTTTTAATGCTTACTGACAGCTATTAGCAATAGCCACATACCACGTTGGATGAAGAATAAAAGAACATAGTAGGGTCAATGTCCCTAAACAATGATTGAATAACTTCAGAAAACAAAAAGAAGATGGTGAGAGTGTACACTGGGTATAGTTGTTTTTCAGTATCAGAATTATGTCATTTAAAATAAATTATGCAACAGTTGTCTTTCTGCCATTAGTGATAATAAGTAATAAGTAATAATTTCACATGAGTTTTGATGTAATGAAAGAATTTGCTATTATGTCCACTGTAGCACCAGTGAAAGACCCAACACACCCAGTTCTTCTGGATCATCAGACACAAGTCATGGAGTCAGAGACAGTGGAAGAGAAGCACAAAATAAACATCCCTTTCATAAAGAAACTTACAGGTGAGATCCTTGTTGTTGGAAGACATTATTTGCAATCAAGCAGAAAGAAAAAATGTCAGGAGCCTACAGGGATCCCACCTGGAAGGTATTCACCAGGGCTGAAGTTCACCCCGGACAAAAGGCACAAAAACACCTCAAAATAGGACTTACGTGGTGCATAGATCTTGTGTAGGCCCTACCTCAACAAGCGTGAATTTCATTCCAGATAAGGAGGTAGCGTCTGGGTGAGTTACATCCCCAGCAGCTCTGCACAATGCAATTTTATTTTGAAGATCTATGTATTTGAGTTTCAATGAGTTAATGAGTTTCAATGCAAGACAGTGCTTAGAATATTCCTGTAGATGGTATAAATTACCTTGAACAACAATGAAAATGTTGGTGAGGTCATATCTTTTACTGGACTAACATACTGGTGTAAGAATATTGTATATTGTGAGAATGTTGTTGTAGCTGTGTTGGATCCAGGATATTAGTTCCAATAAATTCCACAGGTCAATTATATATTGTGCAAAATATTTTATTTAGTTTTAGATTTTTAAATTTTAAATTTGTGGCTTTTTAATTTTCTTGGTTGTTTCTTTGTTCTTGTATTATGAGAAAGGGAACATGGGCAAGTTCACTTTTGCTTCCCTACATCATTCATATTTTCAGATTTCTTTTATCATGTCACCTCTTTGTTATCTCCTTTCTATATTTATTAGATATTCCTGATTCCGATATCAGGTCAGTTTTACACTGGTGTAATGTGATTTCTTCAATTCTAATACTAAAATACTATTTTTAAAAATCTTTCCTCAGATAGAATTCCCTCCATGCTTCTAAACCTTTTATTTGTTCTTTTAAGGGCCTATTCTGTTTCTGTTGTATCATTTGGGGGTGGCCAGAGATTAATAGAGAAATCAGAGTGAGCTCATACCACTGATTTTATTTGGTTTTTGATTACTGCTGTGCACTGAGCAGATATTTCCATTGAGCAGTCCACAGTGATGCCAGGGTCTTTTTCCTGACTAATCATAGTTAATGTGGAAATCATCAGTGTTTCAAACTTTCCATTCTAATGTACATTGCCTTGTACTTGCCATGTGGTATATTGAATATCACCTGCCATCTTGTTGACCAAAGTCCTAGCTTTGTTATTATTTGCTGTAGTTCCCCACAGTCATCTCTAGTCTTAAATAACATAAATAATGTAATGTCATCTGTAGCTTTTACCACCTCGCTGTTTATGTTGACAGGAAAAATGTGTTAATACCACGCATATGTCTATAGAACTCATCATTCTATAATTAAGATAATGTACATGATCCTGAAGTGGCTTTATTTCATCATATAGTAATTTATCCTCTCTCATAAGGACACTAGAAAGTAGAACAGATTCATTTATGTTCTTTTGGGGGCTGCATCAACCAGTTGCAATCAGTCATTTGCAGGAGAAAACCTGACAGCTTTGTTTTATTTTTGTTGATTGTTCTTTTATCTAATTCAGTAAACTACCTGGTGACTGGTTTGTAGAATGGAGAGGATATTTATTAGGAGAATGAAACAAAAGAGGGAAATGATAAAGATGGATCAGAAGCCATATGGATGGTGTAAATGGCTAGTGTGTTTACTCGGGTTCTTTTAACTCATCATGCATGGAGTTACCACCAGCCAGTGGTCTCCACTCGACATGGGTAGAAATGCACAATCCACCTACTGCAAGGGTAGAAGAGCTGCTGCAATAGTATTTGCTCCATTGGAGCCCTGCAAGGAATTTTGGTCAAATAAATGTGCCCTATCAACAGCCTGGACTGTGGCTATAAAACCCTAACCTTAGCAACATGGTTATCTATTGCATAATGATAACTGAAAAGAGTGATTGGCTAGGAATCCTTTGAGGCTCCATCCTTGATTCTGAATGGATTATTCTGGTGTAAATTCTAGGTGAAAATGTAAAAGATTGCACATTTTGATGTACTGTTTTGATTCAAATAGACCTCCAAGTCTTTTTCTATGGTGCTGACAAAAATGCAAATGGATACCTGACATTAACTGAGATAGAAAAGGTCCTGGGAGAAGATGCACCTCAGAAAGAGGAATTGGAAGAATTTGATGATGATAACAATAAGATGTACTCCTACCTTGAATTGAGAAAAGCCCTTGAGCTGACAGGTAAGTATTTTTTAAAAAACAATGAGGTTTATTTCTTAACTAAACTTTTTTCTCCCTTCCATCCAAACACTTCTTCCTCTTTCTGAAAGATGGAATTAGGGCTTGTCTACAGTTCAGAATTTGCTGAAATAGCTATTCTCCAATAATTACTTCAAAATTAGCCCCCATGAGGACACTTTTATTCTGGAATAATCATTGCAGAATAGCTATTATAGGCCTGGTCTACACTGTGAGGGGGGATCAATCTAAGTTATGCAACTTCAGCTATGTGAATAACAGAACTCCTTAGATAATTTGCCCTCCAAAAATCATTATACTTATCAGGGGGCAAAGATAATAGGATCCTTACTATAGTTTTTGCTTTAAGATTCTCCCCTCCAGTTCTTACTGCTATAAGCATTTAATTATTTTGTTAACTGACATATAATAATAAGGATATTAAATAAAACCAGTAACACGCTGCAGGTAGTGTCATTATACCTCAGAGCTACACGTATAGCTTGCTGCCTTTGGCCTTCTTTTTCACAACACATTGGTATCTTAGTCATGTGAATATTACAATTCTGTTGCCATTTATGATACATATGGACTACTCCTCCAACTCTTAGTCAAGTGATCCTCCATCCAAAATGTTCCAAGTTCCCACTGACGTCAGTAGGGCTATTTATGTAAGTAGGAATTGAGGAGTTGGGCCATAATGATGCTCTAAGGCCTTCCTAAAACACAAAGGTTTCCTATTCTCTCAATGTTGCTAGTTTCTGTTTATTACAAAATGATATATAGTACTACAAATTTGTCTACATTGTTCTAATAATAATGTCTGTTATGATAACTGTCTCACATGACCGTCTCATGAAGAAATCAGGGAAAGATAGCCCAGATGAACCTAGTATAAGGTGGATGCACGACAGGTTGGAAAACCATTCCCAGATGGTAGCTATCAATGATTCACAGTCAAGTTGGAAGGGCAAGTAGGGTCCCCCAGGGATCTGTCATAGGTTCAGTTCTGCTCAGTACCTTCCTAAATGATTTAGATAATGGCATAGAGAGAACGCTTACAAAATTTGCAGATGATAGTAAGCAGGGAGGAGATGCAAGTTCTCTGGAGGACAGGATCAGACTTCAAAATCATGTCAAAATCAGAAACTGGAGAAATGGTCTAAAATAAATAGGATGAAATTCAAGAAGGACAACTGCAAAGTATTGAACTTATGAAGAACTAATCAACTGCACAAATAGAAAATGGGAGATGATTGCCTAGAAAGGAGAAAAGGATCTGGGGCTTTGTGATGGGATGTACTGGCCCCACACTGGAGAGAAAGGGGTTAAGGCAACACTCTGAGCAGCAGAAACCCTGCCCCCTCACCTCTGCTGGGCATGCTCTAACTGCTGCTGCAGTATAAAAGGGAGTTACACAGCTCTGTCAGGGCTGACCACTAAGGAGGGAAGATGCACCTTTCTGGCTCCAGATGAGGAGCAACCAGGAGCCCAGACCAAGGGAGCAGGAGATGCTGCAACCCAGGCAGGCACCCATAGAGTCCCCAGAGAGATTATAGGTATCTGCAGCACCCTGAGACCCTGAAGAGACCCAGACTCAGCTACAGGAATCAAGATAGGAAGCCCAGGGAGGGACCAGCCAGTTTCCCTGCAGTAGTCGGTGTGTTATGGGTGGATTCTCTGATGAAGTGAGCTGTAGCTCACGAAAGCTTATGCTCAAATAAATTGGTTAGTCTCTAAGGTGCCACAAGTACTCCTTTTCTTTTTGCGAATACAGACTAACATGGATGTTACTCTGAAATCTGATGACTATGTGGCAAAACCTATAGCCACTACCAGGGTCCTGGGCTGGGACCTGGTGGAGCAGAGAAGGCCTGGGTCCCCCTACCTGGATGCCCTGCACCCCCCCGTTCTGGGGAGTGGCCCACCAACTCTCCCCCCCCCGCCCTCCTTCTACTGCCTCTGGCCATTGGACAGTGCTTCCCTGCAGACAATGGGAGCCCTCCTCACTCTGGCCATTGGGCTGTGCTTCCCTGAAGACAAGGGGAGTCCCACTGACTCTGGCCACTGGGCCACGTGACCCTGAGACAGGGTGCAACCCTAGTGGCTGTACTGTGGGGCTATCATGCCCTCGCCCCGCCCCAGGATACTGGCCCTGTGACAGGGCTATAGTGTATCACAAACTAAATCTGAGTCCACAGTGTAATACTGTTACAAAAAAAGTAAACATCATTTTGGATTCTATTAGCAGGAGTGTTGTAAGCAAAACACAAGAAGTAATTCTGCTCTACTCAGCACTGATAAGGCCTCAGCTGGAGTACTGTATCCAGTTCTGGGCCCCACAGGTCAGGAAAGATGTGGACAAGTGGAGAAACTCCAGAGGACAGCAACAAAAATGATCAAAGGTCTAAAAAACATGACCTACAAAGAAAGATTGGGAAAAAAAACTGGGTTTGTTTAGTCTGGAGAAGAGAAGACTGAGGGGGGATATGAGAAAAGTCTTCAAGAACATAAAAAGCTCTTATAAAGAAGAGGATAAATTGTTCACCTTAACTACAGAGGCCCGGACAAGAAGTAATGGGCTTAAATTGCAACAAGGGAGATTTAGGTTAGACATTAGGAAAAACTTCCTAATTTTAAGGGTAGTTAAGCACTGGAAAAAAAATTACCTAGGACATTGTGGTATCTCCCTCACTGGAGGTTTTTAAGAACTGGTTACAGAGGGATGGTCTAGATAATACTTAGTCCTGCCTCAATGCAGGGGACTGGATTAGATGACCTATCAAGGTCCCTTCCAGTCCTACATTTCTCTGATTCAGAATAGCTACATTAAGCTGAATTCACCATAAGAAAAACTTATAATTCAAACTTCTGTGTTTCAATGTGCTTAAGATATGACCCCATCTAACAGTGAATCTTTTTGTATTACAGAGTAATTAAGAAGACTAATTGCAAGGCTGAGAGATGCATGCAATGTTCTGGATCTTTATTTTATTTTACAGGAAAGAAAATCACTTACAGGTTTATTTTTTAATTGGTCATTCTTTTGGAACAGCAAAATATCAATTATATAATGATAAAATGCCCCTTATTCCAATATGCACACCATATTTACCATAGATGCCATGTATTGCAGAATAGCTAGAGAAGGAGACTTCTCAAAATGTTTAACTCACTTTGTAATTGTAAGTACATAGACAAAAAAGGAAGACAAAGGAAATATTATTGATCAAAATGTTTTAAAACCATGGATTTAGTATTAAAAATTGTTATGCAACTTAAGCATGTCTTTTTAAAGTTTTATTTACTTCAGTATATAACTTCTACTTTATTCTTCCTTAAGTGCTCTAACAGATAGTCGATGATTACTCGTTTACACCCCCCCACCACCATCAGTTAACACCGTAATACTATTTACTTGGCATATCAAAGAGTGAAATTCTTCCATCATCCACATAATAGATCTGGGATATGGAACAGAAATTACTACATATTTTGATCAAAATGTGTCAGGTGTGGCTTCTTTGGATGTTTGCATGTTCCAAATGGTGATTTACCAACACCCAGTGATGTGCTAGAGAGGACTCTCAGAGAGTCCTTGCGACTCCGGGTTCAAATTCTGTCATTATCAAATTGAAAGGAGTTGTGGAATGATTTATTTGCCTCTGATGCATTCACCCTCTTTCTGTATACAGCTACATTACTCCTGCTAGAGACTGCTTATCTATATGCTTGTAATGTTGTTTCAGTCAGCATGTTTCTTTTCCTTTGGAATGGACCAGATTGCACCAAATATAATTAGCATTTTAAAGTCTTTTCCTGGGGTAGATACCTACAGACTGCATTACTCCTATGAGTTCTTTAATACAACAGCTACAAATTGAACTCTGTGCTTTACTATCAGCTTCCACAGTATATTTTTCAGAAACAAAATACAAATATTTCAGCCAAGTACAGTATAGTAGGTTTGGGCCTGGTAGTGTGTCTGCAAAAATGTCCATACCTGACTTGACTCACAAAAACGGTTGCATTAACTTCAGTGGGACTTCTGATATGTTTTCGCTGCTGGGCCCTTTGTTGAGATGTTGCCTTCTTCCTTAGTTATGAGAGAGCATTTGCATTTCAATGAGAAATGAATGAATATTCGTCAGTCCATCCACCGCAATGCACCCATACACCCTAATATATACAGGAAATTCTGGGGATCCTCTTGTTAAAATATTGGAAGAACATCATAGTATGTACCAAATCCATGTTGCCCCTGATAGATCTCTAAAAGGGAATGAGATTTGGTCCCACTGAAGTACAAACTATACTTGCACTGTCATAACAGGAAGGCAGCATCATATAAAGAGGATAGTATATCCCTTCGGTGGAACATCTGTTGAGCAGCGCCTAGCTTTAATGGTGTGATACAAGGCAGGTGGCTGGGGCAAATATGCAGAGTATAACCCTACATATAGATCTAACAGAGTAAAGGCTATCAAACAAACATCAGTTGTTCGAACATTACATTTGTTATGGAAGTCATGTTTTCCCAGACACTATGCAGGCAAGTTTATAATTTATGAAAGCTATTCACACATCTCATGGAAAACCTAAGCAACTCAACCCAAAGTCTTCCCTTTTAGAATGACTGAACTTCAAAACAAAATTAAATTGTCTATCATTCCTTACAAATTCAGAGGTCTGTAATTTCTCATATTCTGCTTCACTTAGGCCCAAGTATTCCCACTGAAATCAGTGACCAGGATTTGGCATTAGGAAATTAGTTGATCTTCAGTTTTTACAGTTGCACTGGGACTGACTTTTCGCCTGTACTATTACTGAATACATTTGACCAAATTTGGCCCTGATTTATGTGCCTTGCAACCCCCAGGAAATCAGTGGAGGATTTGAGGGCAGAACCCTAATGTAGCCAGCGGGACTCTAAACAGGCAGACGCAATTGCAGGATTGGGGCAGGAATGCCCAATCCTTCGAGGTACTGAACACTTCCTAGAAGGTTCTCAGTGTGTGCAATACCTGCCATATACAGTGGGTACACTTGAAAAGTTCATGCTTGTTCTGGAGGAATTACTAGTTTGAGACGTATTCTCCTTGTTAAGCAAAGAGAATATCGCCACAATCTATAGTATTTTGAAAACTGGCAAAAAAGTGAGGCCACTGTATATATTGAATGGTGAGTACTCAGCATATCTACCAAATCTGGATACACATACTTACCCATTTTAATGTTCTCTTCATTTTAGATGTGCAGATTTGACTGATAATAATTAATACCTTACACTTTTTTAAATATATAAACTCAAATCAGAAAAATAAATAGACAATAGTTCATGGAATTCCAAATCCTTGTAACTTGTATGTCAAAAAATGTCATGAACAGGAATAGATGAGAGAAACAATATGGTGCACTTTTAATTTTCTAAAATAAATTTTGTGGGGGGGAAATGGGCAGTACAGTTATTTTCTATTTCCTCAAAGTTAATATATTTTAATATCCATCTTCCAAAGCTACTTCTATGGGAGATCTTACTGGAAAGAAAATCACTTACAGGTTTATTTTTTAATTGATCAAACAGCCACATTTTAGGCAAGCAATTTAGCCTCTGACTGTTTTATTTATTTATAACCAAGTATCACTGGGATTTTCTAAGGCACCTAAGAGAACTGGTTGCTCAAATCCCTTTTCAGTAGGATTTGGATAACTAATTCTCCTAGGCTTCCTTGAAAATCCCAGCCCACGTGAATACCATGTGCTGCTGTCACAGTACCTACCATGACTGTTGCTAATTCTACCAATGGAGAATTTGTATTGGGTTTCCCACCTTGGCCACAAAGTGCAAGGTACCTTTTACCCTATACAAGTATTTAGAAGGTGCTCAAATGTGGGAGGAGTTCCCCCCCATGAAAGCCAGTATGAAACTGCCATTTTAATTAAAAAATAGGCAAAACATGCACTTCTTAGGGCACATAAAATATCAACAAACACAGAAGCATATAAAGTTCAGCATACATATACCCTGTATTTAAAATTGAAAATTCTGCTGATGCCAGGAATGCCTCTAAAATTAAAGTGAACTTTCAAGTGCGCCCTCTATCTACAGCAGGTACTGAGCCCCCTCAACTCAGCTGTGACATATATGGCAGTTGAGGCCACTTACAACCTAATGACCAAAGTCTGTCCTTCAAAACATGTGTGTGATCACTACAGAAGTCAATGAGAGTTGCTTGCACATAAGCAAAGTAAATGTCAGAAATAAACAGGGGGAACACATCACAGCAATTTCAGGGCTGAACTCATTCTTGGAGGATCTGCACTTTTTTCTGACATCCTCAGAACCTCTCAAGTATGGTATGTGTTCATATTCTCTCGAGGAGCGGGAAGGGAAGTAAGGAGCAAACTCTACAGATGGCAGTATGTCAGTCCCTGTCCTTCATTAGCTCAGGTGGTATTTCTTTCATTTATTTTTTGCCTGTAGGATCTCCTTCCCACATATTCTGCCAATTTATGGTAGGAGGCAATCAAACACTTTGGAAAGAGATTTTATTCCTCAATTTCTTTTGTCAGCCTATGCAAATATCACCACTGGTTAGCATAGTAGCCAAAAGAAACTCAAATACAGTTTCCATCCAAAGATTGAATAATTAGCTATTTATTTGTCTTTCAATCTCTCTACTTCCTTTTTGAGATTTCCCTCCTTCCCCTTCCTTCTGAAAGCTTCCAACTTCTGCATCCCCTATATATCCTTCATTATATATAGACATTTGCCTCTTTTCTCAACTTCCCTCTAGATAATACCATGTTATTTCTGCCTAATGAGTTTGGTTCTGATTGTCCACAACCTGAGAGCTCATGTAATTATTTATACCTATGCAAAGTGAATGTAAAGGGCTCCAAATAAGAAATCTCCTTAATTACATGGATTGTAGCGGTTTAAACCCACTTTGTACTCACTTTGTATAGCTGTAAACACTACACAGTATGCAAGGCCGGGGAGGGCCAGACCCCTTTTACTACCCTGTGCCAGCAAGAGCTGAGAAGAAAACTGATTAGACTCACACCAGTTTCACACTGTTACTGTTGCCAGAGCTGCTTTCTGGAAGAATAGTACAACTGGTGCAATCAACCACTAAGAGTTTGTCTGATAGGAAAGCTTGTAATGGGGGAAGATGGGTGTATGAGGAAATGCAAAATACCTTCAGCCTCATACCAAACGTAGACTCCACACTGAAACACTGTTTAGTTAGTCAGAGAGCAATCCCTATACATTTTAATAAACACCTCTGTAAAACAAATATATTTCCCCCTATATCTTGTTAAACTTTATAATTTAACATAGTCAGTCCTACTCAGTGCAAAAGACTAGTTCAAAGGAACACATTAGCAGTGGTTTGGTATAAAAGTCAGTATTAAATGAATGTCTACACTACAATAATAAATGAAATGTGTTGATATATGAAGACTTTGTTATTTAGAAAATCAATATCTGATTTTATATATTATTATCACTCTTTTTTGGTTTGCCCTCCCCTACAGATGGCCAAATAAAACCAAGTTATTTACAAATAAAATATGCTTCACAAAAAAAAAAAAAAAACCTTCTTTCTTGCAAACTCTACATTATTGGAGAGTTTAGTATAAATGTTGGAAATTCTTAGGCTACTGCATTTTTAATCTGGCTGGGGATTCAGTTAAAATCAATGCTATAATCTCTGTCAGTATGGGCTTTTTACTATGAGGAAACAGAATAATGCTCACAAAACATTTATGTTTGGAGTTTCACATACATACCATGCCCTTGAGTGTACATACTGACCAGTGCAGTATATATGTATTTTAATATACATATATACAGTTATACATACACACATTGAGTGAGTTAATGCAAAACCAGACAAATATGAATCATCTGATTAAAAATGTACTTCCAACAACAGTATTTCTCTATTAAATCCATGTTTATTACATAAGTTTTATCACAGTGAAGATTAAATTATGCTTAATCATCCAGTAAGTGCTTTTGTACTTTCACTAAACCAAAAACAGTAAAAGCAACTCATCATACACTCAAAATCCTGTTACCATCCCACCATTCATCGCCTCAATGTGTTCCTTTAGTTGCCATGTACTGATAAGATTGTAAAAAGATATATGTAATTGGCTTATTTATAACACCATTTTCTTCAAGTATTCAGAAAGCAGTACAAATGACTGTACCATATATTAGAAACATTTTTGTAATGTTATTTATTGCTATAGAAGAGAGGCTCCTGATGGAATGATAATGAAATATAATGTCACTGTGTATGAAGATGATCTCAGCATTCTGTCATTTTCACAGTTCTTCCCATGTTAGTGAACAACACAAGATAAATGGGCTTCTTTCCTTCCTCTGTCATTCATGGGATTTCAAACTATAAATAAACAATGCATACACTCACAACATGTGTAGTACAAATTCCAAGTAAACAGAATGACATGGAAATAAGACATAGTTGCCAACTGTGGTTCAGCAAGACAGCTCTGATTTCATGACCAGTGCCCTGCATCCCCACTCTTCATTCAAAAAACAGAGAAGTCGCATGTCAGCTCGATGATTGACAGAGACTGTTGAGGGGTGGGGCCATAGTGGGGAGCAGAAGAGACAATCTCTATGAACTGCGTTTGGTTTGCTAGGTTTAATGTCATACATGACATAAAACCTCTAAACATGCATTGGTTACCACCCAGAGAACCCATCCCATGTTCAGAGACTTTAGTGTTGGCAACTATGTCAGGAACTGTGTGGTCCAGACCAATATAAGTTAATATTTTTTCCAGATAGAACTGTTTAAAGAGAACATCTACAACACTGTGATTTAGAAAAAACTTAATAATATAATAATAATTATTAGGAAAGACATTCAACTTTTCTTAAACAAACCCTACATAGTGGTTTGATTCTGCATTGCTCAAGGGCCATAGCAAACCTTCTACACTGAGCTCAGGGCCAAAACATTTTTTTTCTGAGTTTCATTTATTTTTCTTAATTATGCATTCTACACACACAGCCATTTTATTCATTTAATTAAAACTCCCCTACATTTCTTCCAGTGGAATAAATTATTTATGTAGGGAAAGGCAAATAACCCCACAAAATAAAATAAAAATAAAACATACATAAATATAAAATTTACAACTTATCCCAGATTGATCAAAATCCCTTTCTCTAAAGCAACGGCAAAGAACAGAAGAATTATGTAGCCTATTGGGGGGGAAAGCAGTACATATTTTTACCTTTTTTCTTCAATGTTCAGTTTTGAGAAAGTTCTTTTTTATGGCTGCATTCTCAATCTGCAACTTAATTGCTGCGTGTCAAACACTGGGAAAGATGACTTTATTGAAACATCATTCTTAAGCAACATGTCAAACCTTTAACAAATAGAACACAGAGCTAGCTCTAAAATTCTCTCAGCTAAAAGAGGGGTATATATATAAAATAAAAAAAGAAAATCTTTGCAAGTTAAAGGAAACCTTTCCTTATCTGGGACACACACATTCAGGTTTAAAAACTGGAAAATCATAAATACGGTCATTTAATTACTTCAGAGAATTAAGGTTTCTAAAAATGTCAGTGCCAAAATACCCTCTCTGCATCAGTATTAAGAATAAAATACATTTTGCATTTTAGGTTGTGTTTTTTGTTTTGTTTTTAAAGATGTTTCTTAGTTCTGTAGAATCTCATCATATAAGATTACATACTGTAGGGGAGTGTTAGAACTGTTTACTGATGTTTTACTTTAAGTAGTTGTTAGATTAAGTTACAGCGATAAAATTCAATTATTGATCTGATTCATTACTGTACATGGGGTAGTTGGCTCATTTCACCTTTTTTTCATGTTTAATATGACCATTTCTTCTGTATTTGCCATTTGGTATCCCGTTGTGGTAATGTCCATTAATGGTGCTATGTTCATCACTTGACCAAAGACGTTTGCTTTGTTTGTGGATAAACTTTGCTATCCTGGCCAAAATGTAATAAAATAAGGCAGCACCAAGTAGTACAACAAAGACAATATCCAATAAGAAATACTGATAAAAAGAGATGGTGTAAACAGCAGCACGTAGATGTTGTGCTCCGTTGTGTCGGAGGATATAATTAATCCAGTACACTGTCCGATTAACAGGATGTCCGGGTTGGTCCTTGTGAATTTCAGACAGCTTTCGGGCCCGTTGCCTGTAGCTGCAGGAAAGAAACAATGTGACAAATTAGGAATATTATCTTGCTCTCAAATGACAAGTATCCATGTGAACAAAGAAATGTACTTGAATTTCTCCATACTGAGTGGGGTATTTTGGTAGCAAAATGACGAAGAACAGCAGTTGGCAGGTGTTTGAGATGCACTATAGGACAGGTGAGTCCTCTTCAATGCAATAGTAAAAGTATTCAGAGAAAAATAAATATTGACAATAGTTGTACCTACATTTATATCTGTACATATGTTAATATGGGGTAAAATTCACCCCATGCAGAGAGCCAGCAGAAGGGTTTAAATGGGACTTTAGTGATGCATTGCCCTTCTGTTGGCCTTCTGCATGGGGTGAATTTCATTCACACTGAAAATTAAACATAACAAATTAGAGACATTTTCCCCTCCCACTAAAATAGGCACATTATCTGTCCAACATATTGTTCAGTTATACTCCTGTCCAACGAAATATGGAAAATAATGTTGCCAATTATCAGAGAGGTGTAGAATAAAGTGATATGCCCTGTCTCTAATATAGTCTGAACAGATTTTTATATTGTTTGACACTAGATCTTTCATGTTTGGGATGCATTTTTTTAAATTTATTTTTTAGTATCAGAATGCTCTGATCATGGGGATTCCTTCTTCCCTTTATTTCACGACAAACAGATTACTAAAGCGGACCTTCCCTCCTCATATCAGATAATTGTACAGTGGAAGTCTGATGTAAGTGGGGTTCATGAGATTTCCTTTGCAACTTCCTACATAGGTATTTTTCCTTCATTAACATCCTACTGACTGTTTCATTTACTCATAGCATTATCCTGCCCTAAGCCAATAAAAGTGTCACCCACAGACACTGTCCCTATCAACCCGATAAGTTGTGTCCAAATCTCCAACAGTGTAATGCACTAGACAACTAGCTAGAACATTGACCTATTTAATTTAGGAATAGTCTATGTGCTACAAAGGATAACATGCATTTGGATTAAGGATTTAATACATAAATATTCCTCCTCTTAAGTACCGTGATTAAATACACTAATCACTGGGTTTAGCAGTTGATTTTCTTACATTCGCTACAGTGTGAACCCAGACACACTCCATGAGAATGTGTGCTGTCACCAATGGCAATAGTCCTGATGACAGCATGAATTTGTCACTATAACAAGACTAAGTGAAATCTCTCACACAACCATATGCTATAAAACCAACATGCTTTTGTTCACCACAGGTTGCTAACAGCTTATAGTAATTTATTATCTGTTAATGTGACTTCTCCAGGTTCCTTTCTGCAAGCCCAGAGTGGGTGTAACTTCTTCTACCCTGCAGATGGAGACAGAATAGAAGCCATATGCTTGGTGGAACCCCCAGATATAAAGGTCTCTAAAATCTGGAAAAGAATACCTCTCCCTTCCTGTTTGTTTGGGAAGCCATCAGGGCCCTTTCACAGATTCCACATTTTTGACAAATCATCACGGATGTGAACTGATGATATTCCCGTCCTCCTGACTGGCAGTGACTCTGAATCAGTCAGTGTGTCTTAGAATGCAACAAGACTCACTCAATATAAAAGGTCAATAGGAACAGTTAATTCCTTCTGTGCACAAGAGACAGGGTAGTCTTTGGCTGCCCCATCAATGTTCTTCATGCCACTCTGTTTACAGTGTGCCTCTGTGGTGCTATTATGTCTTTGGATCCTTAATATCATGCCCTTCATCCTGCCACTGAATAGTAATAACATGCCAGACCACCCAGTCTCCAGCCTGTCAAAAGAGAAAGCTCTCTCTGCTACAAGACTATTGGACACTTCATCCAAAGTGTCTGTCATGACAAATTAAGGGGACATCCAAGAGCAAATTCAGCCATAAAGACTTGTCCTCTAGCCACGCAGTGAGAGAGGACTTCAGATATAAGAGTAATGGTAAGCAAACAGAATCAGACTGAAGTGACTAATACATGTGCCAAATTAAAGTGTCTGCAGATGAAAACATGACAATTGTAGTTCCAGACATGCCAACATAGAAGTCAGCTTATGAACCCAGGCTATTATTGAGTCCAGGTGAATTATGAGAGAAACTCAAGACCTCAGATTCATAATCCTTTGTAGAGATGATAATATTTTACTGATCAGCCTGAATGACACACCTCTGCACCAAGATAAATCTGCTTCTGGGATGAGAAAAGAGAACTTTGTGTTTATTCTAAACCGAGCAGACAAGACAAGGTTACTCTTTTGTATCCATTATACCATAGGACCCAGACAACAATTTTGGATCAGCTACAATTTAAATATTCCAGCTGATGGAGCCACGTATATGCATAAAATATATTTAAATCTTTCTGTCAACACAGCAAAAAATGACCATTCTACATGTTACTACTGATTCATAGTGATTCCATCAAGACAGATATACAGATGTTTTGCTTTACAGAGAAGGATAAAGTGTGTGGGGAAAGGGCCTGTTGTTGTCCCTGAGAAATATAGGATTAATGGTCATGGATCTTCAGCTGGTGACTGAACGTGCTAACAAGAAAAGTAAATGAGGATAATGATTTTTAATATGGCAGATAGAGTACTAATTATTTGAAAGATTTGTCTGCATTATGTATACGGCCACGTTTTAAAGGATTGACTTTTTGTGTATCCATGATGCCTACATTTCTTTGTGCATATTGGACAACCAGGCAGGAACACAGCTGTGTGCAGAAATCTCTTGCATAAATATTTGTGCATTCAAATCCTCATCTACATAAAGATTTAACCTACAATGACAATTCAGAAAAAAACCATTTCCTTACCTGGGATCATTAATGACTTTCACCAGTGCTTCATATAGTTCATCCTCAGTAATTGTCTTCCAGTTTAATAATATTCCCATGCCTTTGGCCTGTACTCGGGTCATAGTATCATAGTGGTCTCCAAAGAGGGGAATTCCCACCACAGGCACTCCATGGTACATGGTTTCAAAAATACTGTTCAAACCACCATGGCTAAGGAAGGCTTTAATGTTAGCATGACCTACAGAGAGGAGAAGTGAAGTAAAGGAAAGAAAATGCTTTACAAACATGTATATTATGTATCATAAAATTACTGAAATTAGAAATAGAAAAGACCAATTACCACATTCAGCAACTCTTCCCAATCAAGTATTATTTGAATAGTGTGCTGTTTTAAACCCTTTCCCAGTTCATTGGTGAAATGAGTACACAAAACCAGCTCCCTGTTAGATGCCTCTCTCTGCCAAATTAATATATTGCCATTTATCATTATCCTTTGTTTCCAAGCCTCTCTTTTGTCTAAACCAATTTGAACGATTTTTTCAAACAAGATTTTGTGAGGCACAGTATAAAATGGTTTAATAAATCTGAGTATATTGCAGCTCTTTTCAAGTTTCTATGACTTCAGTTCAGGAAAGCGCACGCAATTGCTTGAAGTTACATGTGTGCTCAAGTAACTTCTTGCATTTAGGCCTTAGAAATTTTGCAATCGATGTTTTCTCATTCCTTATAGTCCAACATACAAGATGGGGTATATTCAATAAAATGAAAATCTCATTTCATAACATGGTTTTAAATAACTAATATAAATGATAAGTGTGATATTGAGGGATTCTGACTAAGTCAACTCCAGCAGACCCTGAAGTTATGTTCACATGGTAACCGCAGAGCAGCACAAAGATGCACATTCCAGGTATCCTTTCCTCAGATTTCTGTTTAGAGTGGAAAGTATTACTGAGTGGTTTCAGGTTACATTGATTTGCTGGAAAAGTTGAAGGAATAATAGGATTGAATTGGAGCATCCTGTAAAGCCTTGTGTTTATTTTTAACTAAATAAAACATCAGTTTCATGAGGGACCAAAGCTGATTACTTTTAACTGACTGTTGTTGATTATTACCATTGGTACATACTAACTTAGCATTATAACCGAAACAAGGAGAGAACCCTTATTCCCAAGAATTCATAGAATCATAGAATATTAGGGTTGCAAGAGACCTCCGGATGTCATCTAATCTAATCCCCTGCTCAAATCAGGCCCAACACCCACTAAATCGTCTCAGCCAAGGCTTTGTCAAGCGGGCCTTAAAAACCTCTAAGGATGGAGATTCTACCACCTCCCTAGGTAACCCATTCCAGTGCTTCACCACACTCCTAGTGAAATAGAGTTTCCTAATATCCAACCTAGACCTTCCCCACTGCAACTTGAGACCATTGCTTCTTGTTCTGTCATCTGCCACCACTGAGAACAGCCGAGCTCCATTCATAAAAAATAGGAGTCTTTAGTGTCAGAATAATTAATTTCTTTGGGGTAAAATGGTCTGACTGTAACAGTAACAATATATTATTGTATTAAATAAAAGAATTTGACTCACTCAGTGCAATGTGGTTAACACAATAGAACTACTTTAGTTAAAACTCATTTGCCTCATCACTGCATTATAATTAATACTCTCTCTCTCTCTCTCTCTCACCCACCCACCCACCCACCCACACTTACTTACTTGCTTTTTAATAAGTTACTCCTCAGAATGAATCTTTAGACTGGCATTGTTTTGAAAACAGCTTCTAGATAACCTAGAAGCAACCATAAGCTTTGACTGGGTCCTAAGCTCACCAGGGTTTCATACACTGTTGACACAAAGTGAAAAAGCTCATGGGAATAAATCTAAAACATTCTTTACAAATAAACTATTATGTCTGAGATACAGTTGTTTGACTTCTTATTTCTCAGGTGCTTAGATAACCCAGCAATGGTTTAATATCCTGATAAATAAACTGAGAGAGGTTATCCATTTGTAATCCACATCCTATGCCTGAAAATGCTTCTGTAGGAACAAGCAGCAAATATATAACTATATTGCCACACATACACATTCCTGAGGTTTCAATCAAGTGTGTGTGTGTGTGTGTGTGTGTGTGTGTGTTTCTGAATTTTCACTGAAAACATCAGCAAAGACTGCATATTTGAAGTGTTTGCTGGTAAAGCAAATATCATATAGTACTCAACTTACTAATAGTTATGGGTCAGCAGTGTTCCAAGATAGCATGATTGTAGCAAATTTCTACATAAGTAACTTCTCTTTTTAAAATATTATCTCATGATTGCATAGCTTTTGCAGTTATAAAGCTTTCTTCAGTGCGGTTGTCCCATTTATGAAGGCCACAAAGTACTGATTTTTTTTTAAATCAGCTATGAAACTAAAAGAAATGTGAAATAAATCCTCTCTCTTGAGTCCTCTCAGCCCTCTTGGAGGTGGACTAATGAAGTTCTATGAATGATCTATAGTTGGCCATCTTAGTTTTAATAGAACCAACCATTAGGGAAAGAAATAGAGCTGAGATTGGGGAAGGAGAGAAGGACAATGATCTTATAGACCTCAGCGACTCTGACCAAGAGGATAGTCTGGACTCAAGACAGAAGCTTTAAAGCAGACTCCACTGGTGTTCTCTTTCATCCCAACTTAAGGAAGGAATTTGTGTCTTCTCTGTTATATTATGTACATATAGGTTTCCCCTTGCTCAGATGTGGCCTGATCCACAGCCCATTGAATTCAATAGGAGTTTTTCTACCGATTTCAAAGGCTTTGGATCAGGACTATGTTTCGTTGGAATGATAAAGGGATTTATACTGAGCTAAAAGGAATAAAGCAAGTAACATATTATAAGCTCTTTGGGGCAAAGAATATAATTTGGTTTTGTGCTTATATAGAGCCCACCTCTAGCCACTAGCCTCTAGCCACTACCCACTACCGCAATACAAATAATAAATGCATAAATAAAATTATAATAATTTATTGATTTACACTTTATCTGACTAGGGAAGACAGTGAACAGCCACTGTAGATACACCTGACTTAGTTTAGCCCTTGTATTTAAGAAAAATAATTGTTTAATTTTGAGGAACAGCCATGGCCACGTAAAGGGTGGTGACTTTATACAAGAGTCCAGGCACATGCATTTGGGGAGGAGTTAAAAAACATAGGAGATGGGGAATGTTTTATGTAAGAGAAACTGTCAGCTGACTGAAAGGATTAATTTAATGAATTCATCAAATTTTGTGTTTGGGTATTCCTGGGTGGTTTTCCAAGTGGTACAAATTCTCTTGCAGAATTTTGGCCAATAAAAGTCACTGACTGAGTCAAAGCCATGACTTTTTTCAGTTGTTGACCTGTTCATTGGGAAAATCATTACTATCTTTGCAGCAATCCAACTGTCAGACACCACAGATGTTGTAAGTGCTTAACTAAAGATGACACAGTCTTTGGTTCTTTTGGAGTCCCTAATTTCAAATCATTTGATTATTTAACCAAAAATGAATAAGTCTTTCAACTATTATGACAACCAAATTATAATAATAACCAATTTACCTTAGTTAGCACTTTATATACTCAAAGAGCTGTACAAACATTAACGAATCAATTACCACTTTAGTGATGGGGAATCTGAGGAAAGATAGCAGGACCTTGTCTTTAGTGTCATAATGTTCTGAAAAAGTTTTCCTTGAGATTTTAAACACTGAAATCAATTAGATTTTGGTTTGTTGTAAATTATTAGTACGAGAAGTCCTCCAGATAAGTGGCATATTTAAATTTTCAAATTTTAAAGATTTGGATTTTGTTGAAACTCCCCCACCCAAAAAGCAAGCAAACATGTAAAACAAGCAAACAAACCACCATGGAAAATTTACAGCTGGAATGGAGAATTTTTCAGAAAGTTGTAAGCAACTGAAAATGGAAGTCTTCAGTTATGTTCTCAATAGATGACAAACTTCACTAATTAGCACAGGATTATTACTTTTATTTTGCACTCAGAGCATAAAAAGTGGCTTAATTACCTTCAGATTATTCTGAGTTCTACATTCTTGCAGCACTATTTCTGGTACAGAAGTTTATTGCTTTAAAATAACAAATGTTACAGCACTGTCAACTGCATATACCTTTATTTTTTTTTTATTTTTTTTTTATTTTTTTTTTTATTTTTTTTTTTTAAAACAGGCTTTCACCACATTGTGTACTCACCAAGGAGGTCATTTTGTGGTAACCATTCTCTGAGTTTTGTATTGTTTCCTAAATTCCTTGGCTTGCTTCCTGAAAACCTAAAATGCACAGCAGACAGCAATCTTTCAAAATAAATTCTCAAAAGTTCTGAAATTGATAGACTTGAAACACACATCCAAACCAAATGATCCCTGAATATTACAAAAAAGTCAGTCAAATGGGGAAAGGATTTATTTATGTACCATTACATGGAATTGGAGTTGTGTCAGCAGGTCAGATAGTTCCAATGGTACAAAGTAATGATCAATAACTACAGAGTAATTTCACAAAAAGAAAAGGAGTACTTGTGGCACCTTAGAGACTAACCAATTTATTTGAGCATAAGCTTTAAGCTTATGCTCAAATAAATTGGTTAGTCTCCACAAGTACTCCTTTTCTTTTTGCGAATACAGACTAACACGGCTGTTACTCTGAAAAGAGTAATTTCAGTTATTTAGTTTTCCTACACTCTGGCTGCCAGATAGATATGTATGTCTGATTTGCGTAATGGCAGTATAGTTTTTTATTTAATACCCATACAATCGACAAATCCCTGTGTGATGCTGTATGACTGAAACATGTCCATTTATATAATTGATATTGCCACTGTTAGACAATTGCAACAAATCTTGTACAAAGTACGTCATGTAAGGTGTCAATAGAAAAGCTATGATTTGCTAAAGATGACCTGTTTAAATCCATATATCTTTTCTGTATCTGAAGTTATGAATATTGGCTATAGATCTATATCCCATATGTGTTTGTTCCAGGGGGAAGACCCACCAGGTAAAATCTTCATTGAAGCCAGACAGCTTTGTGTTGATAGCCATTCAAAAGCAATTGACTCTCACAAGGTGCATAGGAGAAGCTCATCCAACCCAGCAAATCTTCCTGTGGATGCCTTAGCCTCCAAGTGGGCAATGGCTGCTCCTGTGAGCCATCAAAGCAATGTAAGAGTATGTGACTTGACATGTGACCTTGGACTCCATCTTTTGCCTGTAATTTTCGGCGAACTGAGACTGTGAGCTTTGTTGAGATAGTAAAATTCCAGTCACAAGGGATAGGGTATATAAGACCCTGGAAACATCTCCATTTTGTCTTCGTTTCCTGCTTCATTTCTCTGAACTGGATTTCTATCTAACAAGGAAGCTCTAAACAAGGATTTGATGACTCCCAAGCCATTTGAGTAATTTCCAGAGAGACTTTTGCAAACAAGCACTTTATTCCATCACTGCTTCAAATCTGATATAAGAACTTTGCACTCACTTGTGTGTATGATTTCCATCACCATTTTAATTCTTCTCTTCTTTCTTTACAAATAAACCTTTGGATTTTAATTACTAAAGGATTGGCAACAGCATGATTATTGGGTAAGATCTGAGTTATATATTGACCTGGGTATGTGATTGATCTCTTGGGATCAAAAAAACCCTTTGTTTGATTAAACTGGTTATCAATAGTCACTCATCATAAAATTTAGTGTCTGGGTGGTGAATAAGTGCTGAAATGCCTAAGGAGACTGCATTTTTGACTTCTTGTTAACTGGTGTTAACTGGAGACAGAAGTTTACTTTTTTTAATGGATTGGCATAATCTAATGATAGAATAACCACCAGTTTTGGGGGTGAGTCTGCATTATTTCTCAGCAATTTGTCCTGAATCTGGTATTCTCAGCTGTGACCCACTGAGCCACGCTGTATCCCTAATACTCTGATTAGCTGAAGTCTATTATTAAATAGAGCAGAAGGTTTGTATAATCTCTCTATGGGCATTTTGTTGAATAAGAAAATATTAATAAAGCTATACGGACTGGCTACTACTATATAAATCCCTCTACTCAGAACTCCCCATCAACATATCCACAACAAACACAGCTCAACGTGTGACTTCCCTTTGCAGTCATGCAACCTCCCCTAGGTCCTGACAATAAAAACTATTTAAAAGGAATTACTATCAGTGGTAAGAGGGGAGAGAGGGCTAAGTCTTCCCCCCGGGGCAAAAATCTAATACAAAGACTTGTGGCGCATACAGGGAATCAGAACTAGAGGCAGCCATATTTACTGTGGCTAAGACTTTCAATGGCAGTTGGGTGTCTTAACTCCCTTAAACTGATTTGAAAATCCCAACCTGTAGGAATATGGATTGGGAATTATGAAGGTGCTTAGGGATTTATAGCAGTCAATCATAATACATTTAATAGAGGGAAGAGAGAAAGCACAGCATAAGAACTACTTGGGGAAGCTCCACGTTTGCTCAGCCACGTCTTGGGTTAAGGACCTTTGATTTCAGAGTTTATTTCACCCAGAATATAGTTATTAGTTGGAAAAGAAGGAACAGCCTCATGTTATCAGTTAAATAAATAATACATCATTTTATGGCGTACACTATTTAGGCTGCACATTCTGTGCATTTCTTAAAAAACTATGCTATTTACCAAAATATATATAAAGTAAAAAATAAACTATGTCATGGTCTTTGGCTACAATTTGATGGGGAATATAGGGAAGCAATAAAAGAGATTTACCTAACAGTAATTTCATTTATCATGCTTCTTCTCTTTTCCCATTTAACACAGAAAAGAGTAATGACAAGCAGAAGTATGTTTCCACTTAACAGGAATTAAAAAGCTCAGTTATACAAGACACAGCTTCTTCTTCGGCTATCCCTTGATGTGAAGATGATATCTGCCAAGGGGGTTCATTGGTGAGTTTTTAAGTGGATGAGGAGCCCAATTCTTGCCCTGCAGATTTTCCCACAGGAGTGACAGATGTAATCTTGGAGGAGACATAGTTGTTGGCTGGACTGTTGTGCCCTTTCTTTCCTCCTTTGTCACTTCTCTGTCTCATGAGCATGTCTGTTATCCTCAAAGTGAGCTGTGGCTTGGTGTAAGGTGTGGTGCCATTGTGTTCTGTTCCGCGCCAAGTCCTCCCAGTTTGTTGGGTTGATGCCCCCATTTTTAAGATGTACTTTCACTACGTCTCTGAAACGCTTCCACTGCCCTCTGCACAGCACACCCATTTCAAACTCAGGAAGAGATTTCCATAGGTGAATGATCAGAAGAACATGGGTATGTAAAGTAAAATTCCTCAATTTGTATTTAATTTGTACATAATTAATTAAGTAACCTGATTTTCTAAAGTGCTGAGGACTTAGCAGCTCCCAGTAAAGCCAGTGGGAGCACCTGGATGTTCAGCTCTTCTGAAATCAGTTTACTTACTTGAGTGTTAAAAACTTAAGTGGAGACCATGACAAACAAGAAAACAGTAAATAATTTCTCTTGCTATTCATCTCTTTTTCACCCATCCCACAAAAGAAAAAAAATTACTGGACCAGCACACTTGTAATATTGCACCAAAAGCCATTTAGTAGAGATTAGCTTGTAAGAAGATTTGGTCAAAATAGTCTTTTTTTTCACCCTGCAAAAATGTTGATGAAAAATAGCAGCAAAATCATTTTTACAGACCTTTTCAACTGAAAATTTCAACTTTTCATTAAAAAAATTAAAACCAAAAGAATTTCAGTTTTTGACCTATTTTTTCTTCATCTTCTAGTGAAAACTAAATATTTGACATGGAATGCAGGCACCTTACATACACACATGAGTGTAATTGAAAACCCAGTTTTCTGTTGAAAAATTGTTTTGACAGAAAGTTCTCTATCAGCTCTACTTGTAAAGCTTGTGAAAGGATAATGATGATACCCAGTTAGTAGCCCTGAAAATTTTCTGCTAAGACGGCCCAGTCCTTCTCTTCCCAGGAGAGGATACCCTATCCATAATGAAAAGACAATGTTCCTATTTGGAAACACCTAAAGCAACCATATTCACCCTAATCTATGCAACTGTGAACCCATAATAAAGGTAATTATATTCAGACTACCAAAAAATCCTCCTTCAGTGTCAGTTGGTTAAGGTTTACTTGTTCACCTCCTGTCCTAAACTATTGCATAGTGTTAAGTTGTCATATTTCACTCCAAGAGCTGATGCATTTCTTTGGCCGGAGGAGTGATTCCAATTTCTAAAACATTTAATCTATCCTTCTGTCTGAATGATACTGTGTAAACTTTAGTATTTTTATTATGGACTCATCTGACTGTTGAAAATAACAAGCAAAAGCTTGTATTTGGTTTTCAGTTTTTTTAATCTATAAAAATTGTATTTGGAGAGTGTTAACTCCTCTACAATAAAATTCCCAGGAAAGAGCAATAAAACCAAAAGCTACTGGTGGTTAATGAGAAAATGTGAATGTAAAGGATGAAAGGAGGAGGCAGGAGGCAAAAAAAAAAAAGCATATCTGTTGAAAAAAGGTAAATATAAGAAGACAGTTCAACCAACATCACAGATTTTGTAGGGATTTCAACACTATTAAATATTCGGTACCGGTATCTTGCTACCCTGAAAGAACAATTGTTGAATCCCTTGTTAAGACTACCCAATAAAACATTGTCTGGCAAGGCTCAAAGAGAATCTTCCATCTGTAACTTCTTGCAAGAAGTTGTCCTTCAGGAATTGGATTGCCCTGACCACAATGCTGACTTCAGATAAAATGGGTTTGCTGTCCCAACTCTGTGGATTCCAAAAGATGCAAATGGGGATGAGAGATGGAAAAAGATGAGTGAAAGACTGACAAGGTAAGTACTACAGCAATTTAAGTTCTGGATCTGCTGTCAGGACAAGTAGCAATCATTCCTAAGAGATGGGGGGCAGGTTATGTTAAAGGCCAAGAGGGTTTTGCAACCACTCAGTAGAATCAGAATCCTAGTGGTTCTGTAATATATGTTAGGCAGCTACGATCCACATACAGTGAATCAAGCCATGATCCAAGCCCTGTAAAGCCAATTTAGGGGAGGCCCTGGCTTGAGGCACTCTCCCTTCCATGGATAAGATACTCTGCTATAGATTCTTATGCCTGCTGGGTTTTCCCTTCTCACTTGTCTCTTTTCTTTCTTCTAGTTTTTATCCATGAGGTCTAGAAACAAAGACATAAAGAGAGAGAGGACAGGTGAGATGGGTGACAGTGGATCTTTATGCTTGCAGGCAAAAAAGAATGAGGAAGAAGAGAGTTGTCTAGTTCAGTGATAGCAGCCTTGACTGACAATTCATTTGCCTCCGACCTTCCCTCATTAAGATGAATGGCAATCAGATATGCATGTTCAAAAATGCATGATAATATCTGCCTTGATTCTAAGGGCTGGTGTTTGTATGTTCTGAACAACAAAATGTTTTATGAGGATAACAGTAGCTGCTACTATGATTGCTCACCGGGATATGACCAAAATGTTACCTTTCAAAACACCAATTCGTATCGTCATATAAACAATTGATAAGAACATTTTTGGAGGAGAATAAGGATGGCCCTTGCTGAAATACACTGGACTCAGATGAAGCCTTTTGAAAGGACAGTATCAAAAATATATACTTTTGTTTTTTTAAGAAATATCTTCACTACACTGCAGTCTCTGGTTCCCATGAGCCAGGTGGACAACATCATAAATACTTTCCTCCCATGATTAACAGTGGGCCAGTGGGAGCATAAATATCCTTTTTGCAGGACTAGGGCCAAAATAGTGTTTTGAATAATGGTGAGTAGTAAGATATGCAGAATCCTGCAACCACACTTCACATACTATACTATTTTTACCGTGCTTTACTCTTTGATTATTCTGTAATTACAGATGTGTGTGTGTGTGATGACTTGCAGAATCTGTTTATGTACAGCTGATGAATTCTGTTTGCTGTTGGGTACGCTCTCTATGTATCTTTATCAAGCTGAAAAATCCATTTTGAATATGGGGTTTTATCTCCATGTTGGGCTGAAATTCCAAGGGCAGTGGCTCAGGGCTAACAATAGAGGATTATTAAATCTTGATGGTTCTTTATACAAACAGAAGAACCCTACACAAAATTCTGGCCCCTGCCCAGGAGAACTAATTTGTCAGGAAAGAGGTCACCTGGCAACAAGTCAGCTGGTAGGGGTCTGTGATCACCTAAGGAGGCTGATCAGGTAGTCTCCTGACATAGGAGACTGGGAGGTTTCTGCCGTGGGAGAAAGGGCAGAGCTGGTCTATTCTGTGTCCTTGTCCATTTTCACCAGCTCAAGCTGAAATTGACTGCTGCAGGAACCTCCAGCCTTCTTGAACACCAACAGTTCCCAAAAGGAAGGGTGAGTTAGAGTGATAAGCATTATGCTCCGGCTGTTTGTTGTTTTCTAAATAATCTGTGCCCTCTTGGTGTCTTGTCTCTTACGGGCAATTATGTTTTAGAATACTGTGCAGTCTGTCACTTTTGAGACAAAAATAAAACTTCAACATAAAGAAAGGGACAGGGAGGGGCCAGAACACTGGATCACTGTGTTCAATGCTGTTTAGTAATAATAATAATAATAATAATAATTAATAATACATAATACATAAAGCATACATAACTACAAATGTTCATTAAAAATGACAGCAGGAACAACAGCTACCAGAAGACAATGAAATGTTCCACTCCTGGAGAAGGGCAATTTGATATATTTGAAATAAAGTGCTGCTCCCTCATCCTGAGCAGACTCCAGAAAGGAGATTCAGGATTATTATTATTAATTTCCTGTTCTAAATTGTTGTGTTGCATTGCTGTGAGCTGTTAAACTTTTGCATTCAACAAAAGTGCTGTCACGGATAGTAAAGGAGTGGCTCTCTAGCTCAAACCAGGAGATGCTAGAAATGCAGAATTTCTCACCCACTCCTACTTAACTATTGTTACACAGCAAGCTAAGGAATTCAAGTACCTATGGGTAAGTCTGAGATCTGGGGGAGATGGTGAGAATGCCTTATGCTTAGACAGAGGAATCTCCACATCCATGGGATCTCCTAATCACTCCAGTCAAGCAAAGGGAGAGATATTTCTCTTTCCTTCTTTGTGTTTAACAGGCAAGATAAAGACAAGGATATGGAGCAATACAAACAACAGGGACCTGCAGGCAAGGAAGACAGACAGATTGAAACAAATGGAGACAAAGGAGCGAGAGCGAGAGAGAGAGAGAGAGAGAGAGAGAGAGATCAGAGAACAGGAATTTCCTACCTTAACAAAGGTTCTTGTTCACACACAGCCCCCCTTTCTCCTTCCTTTCTGTCATGTTTGTTTCCCTGGCCCCATCCCCAACATGAAGTCAATAGGATAATGTCATTCCCAATTCCTAATATGAGGTCTTTAGCTAGCAGTGATGTTTAAAAGCCTCAAATGTTATACATACCCTCATGAAGTTCCTCATATTGCTCTATCTTTTTTTCTAGCTTACATCCCAGTGCTTGAATATAATCTGAACTGCACTCTGCTAGGAGACTGCTGTGTTTCTGACTACAAGGACAGTGCTGCAAATTCTGCTTCTGTGAGAAAGTGGGGAGGGAGGTTAAGAAAGGGCAATAAATATCACCTTTCATGAAAGAATTAAGTGCCTCCTGCTATCCTGCCTGTCTACATTGTGTGTCCCAAATTCAATTTGCCTCCAAACCAGGACAGCCCAAATATGCGGTAAGAAACCTTCAAATCTACCTCAAACACATATTATACTGTAGTTCTTACCTCCAGATAACCCTCTGAGGAAGTCTTGCCAGGGCATATGCTAATTTATTTGCTATGTCTTCTGACAAATATTTCACTCCCGCTCCAAATGAGACAAGGACAAAGCCATTTTCATTAGCACCATTCACCCATGTTTGAAGATCCTGTTGAAACAAAAATTTGCAGTAAGCATCGTAAAACAAGCATCAGAATAAAATTACCATTGCATACTGGAAATTTGTCTGTCAGTCACTGAACAGCTTAGCAGTGCTTCACGAGGCATTTGAATTTTGGAAATTAGGTGGTATAATAACCTAGTGATTCAGACTACATAACTGATATTTTGAAAGTTATTAATATTAAATTTCTCCCCAGTTTGGGTTTAATTAAAGCCTTTATATTAACAGCCAATATCACAGGTCAAGAGATTCTTTCCTAATTTGTTAAGGTAACAAATATCGTTTACATATAGAAGCAGACTTGTATCTGATCTCAGATAGACAGGTACACATAGCTGCGTATTTTGAAAAATCAGCTCAGGTGCATGCAAATGCATAAGAACAAGATATATGCAACATATGAATAAAGCCCTAAACAAAACTCCAGAATATGAGGTTTGGCCTTAATCAAAGAAGGGAAGGAACTGTAAATAAAGGGGGTTTTTAAAGGGAAAAGATATTTTATTAGGTTGCTATAAGTACAAAAGAGTAGAGAACTAGGGATTTGGAGAAACAGATAATTTCTTCTTATAAAACTGGCGTTAACAGTACTGAACAACAAAATGTTCACTTCACAAGCCATTTTATTTTTGGTAATCACTAGGAATAGCCAGATCCTAGGCTTAGATACTTCTTTACCTTTGAACTTCACTGAACGCCTCTTTAGTTTATTTAGATAGCCATGCGCAGCATTCCAAAGACATAAAATAACAATATTATAAAATAACACTGCCCCAAAACAAACAAAACCTTCTACACAAGTTAAAAACCAAAGCTGAAATCTTGACACCACTGAAGTCAAAGGCAAACCCCGCACTGACTGCAATTAAATCAGAATTTCACTATGAAGACTATATTAAAATATACAAATATACCAAAGGCAAATTTCTTCAGTTCTGTCACTAAAGTACTTATAGGATACAAGATATATAATATGTAAATAGTCAGTTTTCTTACACTGTACTCATATGTTTTACCACTGTTTCTTTAGTTCCTCTAATGTTCTCTAAACAGCAAGCCGCTTGTAATGCATTTCTGCAGAACTCCTTCATGCAAAAACTATATACACCTCTAACAAGCAATGTAACAGTGGAAGAGGTGAAAGTGCACATAACTTTTATCGCTTAGGAATTTAACGGGTTTTCAGATTCACCCTGCAGTGTAAGCTAATAAAAGTTGTGTATCTGCAATGAATTACATGAGGAAATATGCTGTCAGATTAAAAAAAATTAATTATCCTAACATTACCTACTGAAAGAACAGTAGCACAGACTGGGATGCCTTCTCTAGTACATAGCACAATTAAAGACTTGTAATTACTGCACAAGCACCCATTCATCTCCAGGTTAAGCCAGATTCTGCCCCTCAGAATTTCAGGGCACAGGGCTTCCAATAATGGAAAGTATGTCCATGTCTCCACACAACACCTCTCCACCAAGGGATGCACAGATAATCTGCCCATCCCCCAAAACAGGTGGCACTGGCAGGGAAGAGGGCATGGCCCAGTTGCCTAAGGGAATGATTCAGTACTTCCATTAATGAACCCAAGTTAAATAAACCCTCCCCTAGGCATGGCAGTAGCTCAGAAACCAGTGAAGTAATCTGTGCCCACTAGGCATTAGACATGCTTGTTTTACTGTGGGACATTCATCTGCCTACAGAGAGAGACATTTACATTTTGAAAATGTTTTAGGTAATGACACTGTCACATTCTCAGTCAATGGAGAAGCCAGTCTCCACTAGTTGTATCAAATAAATTTA
Source organism: Eretmochelys imbricata (assembly GCF_965152235.1). NCBI lineage: Eukaryota > Metazoa > Chordata > Testudines > Cheloniidae > Eretmochelys > Eretmochelys imbricata. The sequence continues at coordinate 39,446,704 of NC_135575.1, read as the reverse complement.
ATTTGCTGATCACTAGAGGCAATTAGAAGGTGAGGAGAGAATGAACAATACAACACATGCTACTTTTTATTAAGACAAGGTCATTTTCACTTTCCAGTGCATTGCAAGTAGCAGTCCATCTGTAATCTACTGTGTAAGGAGGTGAAGGTGACAGTACTTCTTCCACAATCAGCAGAACTTTATGGCACTGGCTGGAACTTTCAATGGTTATATTTACAAAGCAGTATCAAAACTTTTATGAAAGATAATATTTCAATGGCTAATAATTGTATTGGATGCTACATGAAATGTTAACTGCTACTTTTCAAATATATTACCATAGAAGCATGTGACAGAAAATACTACTGATATTAAAGAAGAGCCTGCAATAGAATGTTCCCCAAACAACTCATCATAATGGATATCAGAATGGTTCCACAACACATCAGTCACTTGCTGGAAAGAATTTAGTCATAAGAAAAACAGAAACAGTATTAATGTTTATTTTCACCAGCAGGTAAGGTGAAATCATTGCTCTACTGAATTCAGTGCGAGGTTTGTCATTGGCTTCAATAGAGTCAGGATTGCACTCTTCGTTTTTAATACAATAAGCAAAAACCTGTTAGCAGCTTCAGATAATTAATATTAAAAAAGTAATTTTAAAATACAGCTGGTGTGTGGAGTCACAGAAACTGTCAGATTTTTTTGGATGGAATTTTGTGCAGAAAGTCTTCCAGAGTTCAGAATAGGACACACTCCTCCCGAGAAGAACACAAAAGAGATATTAAGTAATTTGTCCTGGTCTTGTTATAGTCAGCAAAAAACTTATAAGGTCAAGCTGGTGTTTGTATAAACAAAACGAAGGAAGCACAGGAAAATTCCTTATTGATTGATCCCGGTTTTTGATGCACGGTGTAAAATAATCAAATGAAATGTACAGTATTAGTTTTCACTGGAATTCTTTTTTCTTCCATTACAGGTCATCTGCCTATTTACTGTAACAGTTAAACTACAAAAAAAGAGACAGCAAAATGTGAACCCCTCAGTTGACTTTGTTGAAATAAAGTTTATATAACCCCAAGCCAGCAGATAAAACTTCCCAAGAACGCTGTGATAGCAAAGCCCTGCAGAGTCAGAGTAAAAACATCTCTGTAGATCAGAAAAAGAAGAGTTGCTAGCTAAACAGAAATCCAAAACAAACTTGAGAACAATGTCATCAGGATATCAAGAAAAGAAAGACCAGGAGGCCAGTGTGCTAAATAGACTTGCCTTTTGCTTTTGGAAACACGAACTCAAATCCTATTGAGATCCTAACTGATGTCAGGCAGTGCTATAAACTGATACCAATGCCTTACAGGTTTCAGAGTAACAGCCGTGTTAGTCTGTATTCGCAAAAAGAAAAGGAGTACTTGTGGCACCTTAGAGACTAACCAATTTATTTGAGCATGAGCTTTCGTGAGCTACAGATCCTAGTCTTCAGAATGCTATTTGATTTCTTGGAACCATGATTCATTGCTATTTTCATACAGACTTATTATAAGACCCACAATTACAATTCCGACACAGCAATAGGAAATGGACATGAGAACTGAGTAAAAGGAAAATCAAGTGGGCTGTTTACACTCTGCAGCTTGTTCTGTCAACAGCAGCCCAAACGGTATAAATATAATTTATTTTCATATTAGGACACAAGACCACAAAAACTAATATCTAATAAAATACAAAATGTGTACCAGTGGCCAGTGAACTGCCTCCTGCTACACAATGCAAAAATTATTTCAATTTTCTGAAGAACGCCTCTTTAAGTCACATCTTGCCACTTAACCATATTTTTTCCCTTGCCGTCCTGATTCATTTTTGTTTGGGGGTCTGCATTCCTTCCGCGACTGTTACTGTATCCATTAGCCTCCACGCTGACTCTAACACTTTTAATTTTTATACTTTGATCTTTTTGACTACTTTCCTCATTTTTGGAAGCCATCCTTTTTAAATTTTAATGTTGCAGAGCTAATTTTTGGTATAATTCTTCCCTTGAAAATGTTGAACTTAATTAAATTGTGGTAATTTTTATATAATGGCTCAACTTAACCATTTCCTGTGTGTTGTTTAGGGCTAAATTGAGAATAGCCTCTCCTTCTTGTGTGCTCTACAACAAGCTGTTCCAGAAACAGTAATGTGAGGTGTTGTGTAAGGTGCATCTTTAAACCTGTCCAATTGTGACACATGACCAGTTCATATATTGTTAGTTGAAGTCATCCATTGTTATTGTTTTATAAGACTTAGAGGTCTTTTTGACTTCCCTTGAGATTGTGCACTCAGATGGCCTTTTCTGATCAGGAGGCCAGTGATATAACTCTATTAGTATATATGTATTCTTATAATTGGGATTTTTCTAAGTACCCAAAGTACAAGACAGCATGTCAGAGGATCTCTGTTCTATTTTTACCTCAGCTGGTAATTTAAACTCTTTATGCCTCAGTTTCACCACAGAGAAAATGGACATTAGAATACCAACCTTACAAAGATTTTTGAGGCTTTATTAAAGAATTAATTAACATCTGAAAAGCACTTTGAGATCTTATGAAAGGCACTGGAGAAATGCAAAGTATTATGTTCAGAACTAGAGAGAAAGAGAGACCACAGGAACTTTGCATTGCTTATACTAAGGGCCCTATAGAAGTCACAGCCCATTTTGGTCAATTTCACGGTCATTGAATTTTAAAAATTGTAAATTTCATGATTTCAGATGTTTAAATGAAAATTTCAAGGTGTTGTAACTGTAGGGGTCCTGACCCAAAAAGGAGTTGTGGGGAGGTCACGAGGTCATTGTTGGGGGGGGGGATAGAGGAGTGGCCGTACCGCTACCCCTACTTCTGTGCGGCCGGCTGGTACCCCAGCTCTGAAGGCAGAGCGGCTGCCAGCAGCAGTGCAGAGGTAAGGATGGTATGGTATTGCCACCCTTCTGCACTGCTGCCTTCAGAGCTGAATGCTCCATCAGCAGCCGCCGCTCCCTGGCCACCCAGCTCTGAAGGCAGCAGCGCAGAAGGATGGCACGGTATGGTATTGCCACCCTTACTTCTGCGTGGCTGCAGGTAGGGCACTGCCTTCAGAGTGAGTCACCCAGCCAACAGCTGCCAATCTCTGGCTGCCCAGCTCTGAGAAGCACTGGTCTCCCCTGTGAAATCTACATAGCATAGGGTAAAAACACACAAAAGACCAGATTTCATGGCCGTTAATTTAGTAGGGCCCTACTTAACTGCAGTACACAGTGTCAACCATATCTCCATAGTCTTTGATTTAGGTGTTACAACTAGGCACCCTTGTGCTTCTCCCCTTCAATCCAATGCCATTACACAAACAGAAGAGGATGGTATGGGACACAGACACTGGCACTGAGTGTACTTTATCTGTTCTCACGCAACAGAATTCCAAACATGGCATGCTTCCCTTGTAACAAAGACAACACACACCTTAGCTGGCACTACTGTTCACTTATTTTTCACTTCCAGCAACAGGAAGTGAAAATATCCTTGAGGGAAATCCTAAAGAGTTTATCTTCTGTAATTAAGCAGCTTCAAAGTAAATAAAAGAAACATTAACAGTAGCTTAGACAGCAGTATCTATGCTAGGCTGAATTAAACAGCTGGCTCCTATTGGATAGGATGCATGACTTCCAATATGTGAATAGCAGTTAACAGCTACGGTGTTTGTTACAAGTTAACTAAAGGTAAGTCCAATGAGACAAGACGGATAATACAAGTGGTGTTAGATGCTGTACAAAATTTTAGAAAGACAGTCCCTGTGCTGAATTGCTTAAATCATAGAATATCAAGGTTGGAAGGGACCTCAGGAGGTCATCTAGTCCAACCCCTGCTCAAAGCAGGACCAATCCCCAATTTTTGCCCCAGATCCCTAAATGGCCCCCTCAAGGATTGAACTCACAACCCTGGGTTTAGCAGGCCAATGCTCAAACCGCTGAGCTACCCCTCCCCCCCAAAGCCCAAGTAGACAAGACAAATGATAAATTTTGTTTGTACCTAACTCATTATATGGCTGCTTTGCCTTTTACTCTGTTTAAGGCCTGATCCAACTACTAGTTAATGCAATAAAAAGCTTCCCACTGATTTCATTGGAAACTTGGTTGGTCCCCGAAGATGCCAAATTATAAAGAACCATCTTATTCTTTTAGGCATAGCTCTAAGGGGCTGCTCTTACCTGTGGCAGCCCAGGAGAAGTCCAGGTGACCCTGAATCCGGTGAGCCTGAATCCTGGTCTCTGAATTCAGATTTACCTTAATACCATTTGTTTAAGGCTTACATAGGCCTCTAGCTAAGGAACATACTCAGGGGTATTGCTCTCCTACTTTCCTGGACTGCCCATATGCCCAAGCTGGTGCTGAAAATTAGAAGTACTGTGCATGGGTTGCAGATAATAAAATAGATAGTAAACTGTTGAGTGCAGGGACTATGTCCCTGAATTTGTTTGTACAGCGCATAGCACTATGGGGCCTTAACCTTCACAGGGGCCTCTGGGCACTATTGTAATATAAATATTATGTAAAAATAATAATCAGACTATGGGCTGAAGAAGTGCACAACCAGAATTTACACACTCTCCTTGAGAAGTTTATAAATTGTAATAGCTTTCCCCTAGATTTTCTTTTTTTATATATAATTTTTCCCATTATCTCTTTAGTATTTTTATTTAAAAAGTAGGAAATTAAATCTAAACAATTAGTGTTAACACACCATTAAGGCTGCAAAATGAAGCATGCAAATCAGGGTGTTTTCTAAACATTAACAGAGCCACTCTGCATAAATGTCATATTTTCTAGTACTCTGTTATTAATGCATATTATATAAAATATATAAGATGTGCAACTTGACACTTTTAGAATTTGAAAAAACAGAATATGAACTGAGCCCTTAGAACGTGAAAATCAGTGCTTTACCAACATAATTACTGTGGCACTGCAGTCACCGCCTCATCTTTAGAAATTTTCTCTTTTGAGTTCTTGATCTTGCACCCCTAACACAAGTCTCGTGCAAGATTACAAGAGTAAAATACAAAATACTGAGCTGGATCTTGTCAAACCTTGGTCACACAAGTAATCCCAGTTGAATAACTTGCATACTTAAGACTGCAGCATCAGTGCCACTATTTTATTGATACACCCACTTTTGTCATTAATGTAAACTTGCAGTCCCATATCTATGCACTTACAAATATGCTTTGCGGGGCTGGTTATGGACTTGGACACAGAAATGCCTCTACTGTGTGTCTTTCCTTCCATAATCCTATATGTTTGTTTAATAAAAACAGAAATATTTGTGAACATTAAACAGTAATGACATGTTACCAAACAGGAAAATTCACTCTTACAAAACCAGTGTTTCTTCTCCTAAGATGTAAACATTATTTTTCAAAGTGTTTTCTTGCTTTTCACCCTGCAACCAGAGAGAGAAATGCCCTGAATGAAAACCAGACCCCACTGAAGTCAATGGCAAAATTCCCATTGTCTTCAGGGCAGCCATGATTTCACCCTGTTTCCAAGTTCAGTTAGGTCTGCCTGATCCCTGACCTGGCTTGTCTGCCATTAAAGTCTGCAACCATTTTTACCTTAATCTCATTTTGGGCATTTTAAAGTTCCTTTATTCAAGTGCTTTCCAGAAAAGGAACAAATGTCAGTTTCAAATGGGCCTTACGCAACTGGACAGAAACCAGTAAAGTAAAGCCAATTTCCCTGCACTATCCCTGAGCCCCTCTCTCTCCAGCTGCAGTTTCTCCACATTTCACTAAACAGTCTTGTCTAGTAAAGAGATGATACATGATAAAACTCTTTCTGGCATTCTCTAAGAGGAAACTCAGATCACCAACCCCAAGAGCACACTGTAAAGGCCTGTATATGCCTTTTACCTAATAAATCCTAAGCCATTACAGAGAAAAACGTTCTTTGGCTTTTGGCAAAGCTTTTCCACTGGGAGGTATTTTCTGGTGGCTTACAGCTCCTTCTCTTTGCTTCTTTCCACTAACACCACCAGCACTTCCAGGATGTCTCAACTACTTTTCTATCTAGCGCCATCATTTTTTTGTTGTTGTTGTTTTTTCGGTACGTGCATGGGTCCCAACACCTTTTAATTGGCAGTGACTCCCCTCCTGTGTCAGTCCAGCCTGCAGGTCTCAGTTGCTGCTCTCCAAGTTTCTTTCTAATTTTGTGAGGTTGCAGGCAGTCTAAGAGCAGGTCTACAGTGGTGCAGTATCTCCCATCGGCGTAGTCAATCCACTTCCCACAAGAGGCAGTAGCTATGTTGATGAGAGAAGCATTCTCATCAACATAGCACTGTCTACACTGGGAGTTAGGTCAGTATAACTGGATTTTTCACACCCATGAATGACGTAGATATACCGACGTAAGTTTATAGTGTAAACCTGGCCTAAGAGTCTTAAATTGCAGACACTCAGCCAGCGTGAGTCACTGGACCAGTGTTTCTGCAAACACTTAGCCCTGATCTACACTACAGAGTTAGGTCAATGCAAGGCAGCTTATGTCGACCTAACTCTAAGTGTCTACACTAAAATTTCGCTCCTGCCGACGTAACTCACCTGCTACATTGACTTAATAACTCCACCTCCACAAGAGGCATAGCGTCAGTGTGGATGTATTGAGGTCGATGCAGTGCCAGTGTAGACAATGTTGACTGTTGCTGGATTTCAGAAGCCATCCCACAATTCCCCACACTGACAATTCAGTCGGTGCAAGCACTCCGGGTGAGGACATGCACCGCCAACACAAGGAACAAAGTGTATACATGTACAAGTGATGTAATTACTATGGCAGCTGTACGCTGATGTAAGTTAGGATGACTTAATTTTGTAGTGTAGACATGTCTTTAGTTCTTGGCATTCAAAATCTATTTAGGGTGGATCAGCATACTTTTTTCCCCCCTTATCCCATTTAAATGGTATTCATGTTGTCCTGAACTATCATAAATTCAGTGATCTGAGTGCTTAATCTAGGTAGTGCAGGAACTATTTTAGGTCAGGAGAATGTGATGCATTTTCTTCTCTGCACTCTTCAGAGTTTCTTCAATATCAGTTCAGACATCCTTCAAACACACTGCATTCCTTTGTCTGCTTTAATTTAACTCAGTAACATTCTTGAAGGGTCCTGTGTACAGTCCTCTTTACTCCAGTGAGAGTTTTATGGGCATGAGGTCATGATGATATCCAGTCAGCAGAAATTGTTTTACATACAAATCTGCTTCCAGAAACCCTCATCCCATTCAATTTGTAACAAAAAAGCCTCTGCAATACCTTTTGAGATTTTCAGCTCAGTATCTTTTTACTGCGTTTTAAGTTTATATATATTACAGATAGTCAAATAATGAAATAAAGTTTAGTATGCAATAAAAAAGCCAAAACATGCATACACACACAAATCCCAATGAATTATTCAACCAACTCTAATAAACGTCAACTTCTTTCATTTTATTATTATGTCCACTGGTTTATCAAGCCCTACAAGTTATGGGTGCAGTGTATCATAAAGTAATTCTCAAATTTTCATCACTTTTGTGATTTGACATAGAAGATAGATAGAGAAAGATATTATTTCATTGCGATTCACCTGCCCCCCACTGTGTGATAGTGCAATAATAACAGTGGTGACTTTTTGTCCACATCTGCAATGTACTATCAGCTATTCATATAGTTTATATTTATTTTAACTTGAGATTTCCTAATGCATTAAATATATCAACATCTTCTTAAGAAGAACTCTAAAGACTGTTGCTTTCATAAACAAGTGCGGTACATCCCAAATGGAACATGCCCTTTGGATGCACTTGATTGCTTTTCAAAGAACAAAACAAACAAACAAAAATCCCATCAACGTATTTAAAAAGGTCTTGATTGTCATCGCTATCAAATGATTTCTCATTCTTGGGAAAACAGACAAACAGACAGAGCTATTTGTGCAGTTGGTGTTTTCTCAGCATCTTTATGGCAGAATCATGATCGTTATTTCCTGTTTATGGTATAACATATAACACATTTTACATGCACATAAAAGCACACAGACACTAAAGTAATGGGCACCTTGTACGATAGACACACAGAGAGAGCTACATAGAGAATGGACATGCCAGGATCCTAATTCTAGTTATTCTCTCACTCTCTTCCTTTCCACATTTTCCTCCCGACATGAGCAGAGACTGTTCCAGGAGGCTGAGGTGGAGGAAAAGAGCAGTACGCTACAAACAGGCATCAGTTATTAGGACTGCATTCCCAGCATTCCCTATTCATCACACACATACTCTAACTCTTTTCAGCACTCGCTTATTCCTACTTCTCCCACACAAAGAGTCTTAGAGCTAGGCTGCAAATCACATGATTTTTTTACATCAAGATAGACATCTGCAGTAACAGCTACAATAGCTCTAGTCCCATAGAGTGCTGTTAAAACAAGCTTTGTAAAGTTAGGTTAGTGGAGGAAGCTGACAGGGACAGGGAAGAGGTATCCATGTGTCTCCATATAGATTCATATTTTGTTCTTGGCAATTATGCTTGTGTTTTCTTATTATTTATTGTAGAATCTATCTAAGTTTTACAAGATGAAAGCAAAAGTGTGTTGGGAAGGAAATGTTTGTTCCTTTCTCAATCTGTTTGTCTGGCATATGCAGGGACTGAATAGATCTGGTACTCTATGGTACTGGAAAGAAACAGAAAACAAGTGCGAAGAGCATATTGGCAGCTATTTGAAAACTGTATGCCACTAACTTTTGAAATCATGACATCTGTCATGCAGTAGCATAAAATGGATGGAACAAATATTTTAAAGAGCACGGGCAGTCGAGGACTGATCCACAGCCCACTAAAATCAACAGAAAGACTCCTACTGACTTCACTGGGGCTTGGAAAAGGTCCTCAATAACAAAAAAGCAAACACTTTTTGCTATTTTGCCTGATGGTACTGTGCAAGTTCAGTAGTATTCTAAAAAAAGAATCTTCTCATAGCATCATGTGAAAAGTATGAACAACTGAAACTCACGTTTTCTCTGGTGTGCACACAACGATTTTTCAAGTTCTTCACATTCCAGTATATATAAAACCATATCTCTTGTACTACTAAAGTACACATTCTACACACCAAACACTTTACACAATGCTACTGTAAGATCATATACTAGACTATGCAATGTAGAAAAGCAAGCATTCAGTTACACTTAGATTACACAGTAATAATGAACAATGAAAACCCCTTTCTTCAGTTCATACATATCTTATCCAGAGGACTCTTTCTTTCCCTGGCTTTGGTTCCAGGCACCTCTCCATCCACCAAGATTTCAACATTCTGGAAGCTCCATCCACCAAGACATTCCACAATTACAATCAGTTGGGATTAAATCCTTCATGGAGTAATTATCTCTCTCCAGAACTGACATGTAGATCACATATTACCTCTCCCTGAACAATGAGGAAGACTATTAGCCGCGTAACTTTCTGGTATTTTCTCCTGGATGTCTCACAGACAAATTAAGCTAAATTACAAATTACTCATTTACCTTCCTCAACTCTCCCATTTACCCCACTTCTTTAACACAGTTCTCATCACCACTCACTTACCCAGTCTTGCAACTTGAAGGAAATCTTTGACTGCTCCCTGACTTTATGCCATCACCTCCAAATCTTGCAGTTCTTTCCCTGACAACAGATCAAAAATTCATCCATTCTTCTCTGTCCTGGAAACTAAACACTTGTTCATGACCTGGTCCATTACCACAACTGCTTCCTCTCTGTCTTTCTGTGAGTGGAGATGACCTTCCCTGCCTAGTGGCTACAGTCTGCAGCACCACCTAGTGGTAATGTGGTAGGGAAATGCAAGCCCTCCCATTCCATTCGTTTTTGACCCATGGACCCTCTTTCGCTACCTGCAATCCGGGCCTCTTCCTACTGCTCTATTCCTCTCCTTAGGGCATGTCATGGCTGGTAGTTGTCCGTGGTGAGCTGGAATTGAGTCAGCAGAGGAGTGTGTGATCTGTAATCAAGAGGAAGGTGTTTCCCAGTAGGTAATACCTTAATACTACCCCTAGCCCTACGCTGGAAGCCATTGGTGTAGGTTATGAACCATCGTGTGAAATCAGGGTGGAAGAAGAATGGTTCACTTCTCAGGCGGTCTTTCAAGGTCCTGAAGCCTCAGTTGCCGGCTTCAGACTAGGCAACTTTCTTGGGCCTACAGTTCTTCACCAGGTCAGTGATAGGTGTGGCTATCATGGTGAAGCTGGGTATGAATCATCTATAGTAGCCAGACAGATCCAGAAATTGTCTAACTTGCCTCTTTGTTGATGGGATAGGGCACTCTGTCAAGGCCTGGAGCTTCCTGATTAAAGGCCTAAGTTTGCCCCTTTCAATGGTGGTCCCAGACACATGAACTCATGAAAACCCAATCGGCACTTGTCTGGGTTTGCCATGAGGCTGGCAACCTCCAGAGCCTGTAAGACTGTCACTGTATGCTCAAGGTATGTCTCCCAATAACCACTGTAAATGACTATATCATCTACGTAGGCTGCTGCATACTGGCTGTGCAGTCACAGGATTGTGTCCCTCACTTTTTGGAAGGTGGATGCAGCCCTGTGAAGGCTGAAGGGCATAGTCTTGAAGTGTTACAGGCCAAAAGGTGTTGCAAAGGACACTGTCACTTGAGACTCCTTGTTAGAGGGATCTACTGGTAGCCTTTGATCAGATCTAGAGTTGAGATGTATTGTGGAGGCTGCCAATCACTCTAATAACTAATTGCCTCGGAGCATAGGGATATGCATCAAATGTCAATGGGGGAGGCAACAAATGTGGATATCACATTTACCTTCCTAAAGTCGATACAAAACCGAGTCATTCCATCAGTCTTGGACACTAGGACAACGTCAACAATGCTCTGCCAGCCATTATGAGATTCCTCTTCCACACCAAGGTCCGACATTGTCTGTAACACCTGAGGCCACTGATTCGTGGAGGGCGCACCACCGGCCCGTCTCACCCACCCCGTCGGGGAGGTGGAGCATGAGCGTACGTGCTAGGACCCGAAAGATGGTGAACTATGCCTGGGCAGGGCGAAGCCAGAGGAAACTCTGGTGGAGGTCCGTAGCGGTCCTGACGTGCAAATCGGTCGTCCGACCTGGGCAGCTCTCCAACACCACTTTCTACAAGCCATTACACTCTGATCCCACTGAGGATTACCAAAAGAAACTACACCATTTGGTCAAGAAACTCCCTGAAAAAACACAAGAACAAATCCGCACAGACACACCCCTGGAACCCCGACCTGGGATATTCTATTTGCTACCCAAGATCCATAAACCTGGAAATCCTGGACGCCCCATCATCTCAAGCATTGGCACCTTGACAGCAGGATTGTCTGGCTATGTAGACTCCCTCCTCAGGCCCTACACTACCAGCTCTCCTAGCTATCTTCGAGACACCACTGACTTCCTGAGGAAACTACAATCCATCGGTGATCTTCCTGAAAACACCATCCTGGCCACTATGGATGTAGAAGCCCTCTACAGCAACATTCCACACAAAGATGGACTACAAGCCGACAGGAACAGTATCCCCGATAACGTCACAGCAAACCTGGTAGCTGAACTTTGTGATTTTGTCCTCACCCATAACTATTTCACATTTGGGGACAATGTATATCTTCAAATCAGCGGCACTGCTATGGGTACCCGCATGGCCGCACAGTATGCCAACATTTTTATGGCTGACTTAGAACAACGCTTCCTCAGCTCTCGTCCCCTAATGCCCCTACTCTACTTGTGCTACCTTGATGACATCTTCATCATCTGGACCCATGGAAAAGAAGCCCTTGAGAAATTCCACCACGATTTCAACTATATCCATCCCACCATCAACCTCAGGCTGGACCAGTCCACACAAGAGATCCACTTCCTGGACACTACGGTGCTAATAAGCAATGGTCACACCACCCTAGACCGGAAATCTACTGACCGCTATTCCAACCTACATGCCTCCAGCTTTCATCCAGACTATACCACACGATCCATCATCTACAGCCAAGCTCTACGATACAACCGCATTTGCTCCAACCCCTCAGACAGAGACAAACACCTACAAGATCTCTATCAAGCATTCTTACAACTACAGTACCCACCTGCTGAAGTGAAGAAACAGATTGACAGAGCCAGAAGAGTACCCAGAAGTCACCTACTACAGGACAGGCCCAACAAAGAAAATAACAGAATGCCACTAGCCATCACCTTCAGCCCCCAACTAAAACCCCTCCAACGCATCATCAAGGATCTACAACCTATCCTGAAGGACGACCCATCACTATCACAGATCTTGGGAGACAGGCCAGTTCTTGCTTACAGACAGCCCCCCAACCTGAAGCAAATACTCACCAGCAACCACACACCACACAACAGAACCACTAACCCAGGAACCTAACCTTGCAACAAAGCCCATTGCAACTGTGTCCACATATCTATTCAAGGGACACCACCATAGGGCCTAATCACATCAGCCACACTATCAGAAGCTCATTCACCTGCACATCTACCAATGTGATATATGCCATCATGTGCCAGCAATGCCCCTCTGCCATGTACATTGGCCAAACTAGACAGTCTCTACGTAAAAGAATCAATAGACACAAATCAGACGTCAAGAATTATAACATTCAAAAACCAGTTGGAGAACACTTCAATCTCTCTGGTCACTTGATTACAGACCTAAAAGTTGCAATTCTTCAACAAAAAAACTTCAAAAACAGACTCCAACAAGAGACTGATGAATTGGAATTAATTTGCAAACTGGATACAATTAACTTAGGCTTGAATAGAGACTGGGAGTGGATGGGTCATTACACAAAGTAAAACTATTTCCCCATGTTTATTCCCCCTCCCCCGCACTGTTCCTCAGACGTTCTTGTCAACTGCTGGAAATGGCCCACCTTGATTATCACTACAAAAGGTTCCCTCCCCCACTCCCCCCCCGCAGCCCCCTCCCCGCTCTCCTGCTGGTAATAGCTCACCTTAAATGATCACTCTGGTTACAGTGTGTATGGTAACACCCATTGTTTCATGTTCTCTATGTATATAAATCTCTCCACTGTATTTTCCACTGAATGCATCTGATGAAGTGAGCTGTAGCTCACGAAAACTCATGCTCAAATAAATTTGTTAGTCTCTAAGGTGCCACAAGTACTCCTTTTCTTTTTACCTGATGTACAGTGTCTCACATATTCCTGGGCATGGGATGGTGGCTTTCCCATACCTTCACTTGACTAACTTCAGTAAATACTTCCTTAGTATAATACATGAGTTAGGTTTAAATACAAAAACATGTTTTGATAAACTTATTTTTTTCTTATGTTTTCCAGCACATTTAAGTCGGTATTTTTAACTAATAAAAACAATTTTAAAATGCTGGGTTTGTACATTTTTAATTGAATTTTACACTCTGTCTAAATGCAGCTTGACGCAAATCTTAAGTAAATATTATTTTCTACTAAGTAAGAAATGCATTATTCACCATTTTCTAACAAAATAGATGGAAAAATTAAGAATGTACATACATATAAATTAAACTCTAGAAATGCCTAAATAAATACCTATATAGTATATCCTATTTAGCAAAAAGAAATATCAAATTTAGTATAAATGTTATATTTGATTGCATATCAACATGTTTTATGGTTATCAGCTAATGAGACTGAACCTTTATTTAGAAAAATAATTAAAAATTACAAATGCAAAACAAGATTAAAAATCAATTATTTAAATAAAGGTTTCCTGCTTGCTGACTAAAATCAGTGATGTATCCTGGTCTCCCATGTTTCAAAGGAGATATTAGCTCCAGCAGAAGCCAGATATGTCTTTTTAACTCATTTCCTCAAGGTTCACATATATTCTGTTCATAGAGACTGTCAAGGCAGTCCTCTCCTTTCTCTATATGAGTAGTATTTATTATAGCCAGCATTTCACAAAGAAGCAGATATTATGACCTTGCTTTGCTCTTTTTTATATTTGTCAATGTTCCTGGTTTCTTCACAAGACTGTATTATTGAAGAGTGAGGAGTTTAAGTGTGTAATAATCCTTTACTAAATTTCTATCTGTACACTTGGAATAAGCACTTATGGCTCCAACCATTATTATTATATGGAAAAAAAATCTTTTTTATCATTCACAGACAAAAATGGTATTGTGCTGACACTACTGTGTGAGCTTTGTTCAGTTTGATTTTCTAATTAGCTATTCTTAGCTGGTTTAAATGTTAAATGCACAGCTGTGACTATGGGGTGAGGTCCCAGCTGGCAGTAACCAGTGGTGCCTAATACTGAGCTTTGTTTCAAATAAACAAAGTTCACATATAAAAACATAACTGAGTTTAAATATCAGAAGCTTTCCCTATTCAGCTCGTAGATTCAAATGTGTAGTAGCAACAATGTCTGCTCTCTGAATACGGCTGTGGACAATCGTTCTTTAACGGAAACACATACACACTATGTGATATTTTATATAATTTTAAAATGCTAAAATATTGTTTACAGCAGAGGAAAAAAACAGATTTAATTTAGAAAGTACAATTAAAGTAATTTTCAGTAACAAGTTGTCGTTAATCTTTAGTTATTTTATTTTTATCAATTCCTAAGCAAAGAACAAGTAGCACAATGGAGGAGGAGGGGCTACAATAATACAAATAAGAAACAATAATAAAGAAGCATATAGATGGCTGTATTTTTTTTTAAGTTTTTCCTAGTGTCCTAACTTTCCTGGTGTATTCTAAATCAGTGAAGCTTGTATTTGTTTAAATGCGGCACTGTGAAATGCAAGTTTTTCCACTGGTTGCCTGGGTGTTGCTGAACAAAACTGGGCCCTATCGTGTAAGCCAAAAGAGGAAACCATTCCTGATTCAAAATAAGCAAGAGCTACAAAAAGAATAGTGGCTAAGGGTCCAGAGTTTGGGGTATCTAAGTGTTCAGGAAAGTGTTATGATTTCAAGCACATTACATACTCAGAGGTGGTATATCATTTGACTATGCAGAGAAAGAGGGGCATTATTCCATTATTTTGTTATTGTGAGGCGGGATGTGGAAAGAAGAAAAGGTCAGGAGAAGATGGTGTGTGTATATGGTACCTATGGTCAACATATGAATTTCTCTCCACATCCATATCATCCTTCTATCCTGTTTTGATGATGTCTCCCACCAGACATCTTCAGAGACTAGCATTTTGGGCACTTCCATCCCACTACAGAAGCACACAAAATACAGCAGTAGAGGAGTACAACATCTGCTGTTCTGCCTCTTGTTCCCATGTGCTATTTAATTTTTAAGTATCAGTGAAATTAATACAGTCTGCTTTCTTTTTTTATTTAATTCTTGCCAGTCAGGTCCCTCCGGGACACCCTATTTCCCAGGAGGATATATTCTTGTCCCAATTAATTTCATAAAGTAAGTTAAACTCTGGAACCTTTCATCTTTTCCCACAGATATTTAATCAGTCTTAAACAAAAACTGAAACCACTTTTCTGGGTGTACTTTCTAGTTTATAAGTCCAGGTGCAGAAACCAACAAGGCCCTACACTTGTATGCTATTCTTCAGTGATTACTCAGTACTAACTTGTTTGGACCTTGATTTGCACCAGTTTTTCCTTTTTTCATCCCTCTTCCCGTTCCCTTTTCTCACAAGCACCTCACTGCCTTCACCCAGCCTTTGCAGCTCCTAAAAATAAAATCAAGGACCAAAAGAATTTATGTTTTTACAATATCATTGAATGTGTTTCTCTCAGCCAAGAATCTCATATGACCTACTACCCTGCAGGTTTTGGTGCTACTCTTGGACAAGAAAGGAGACACCATTAAGATGTCATTAATTCCTATCCTATCAGTGGAATTTATAATTAAATTCAAAAAATAATGTTAAAATGACATTAAACTTCCAACTTGACACAGAAAAGAACTCAGCTAAAACTTTTACAGTACCCTTAACAGTTGTTCATTGTAGTTCATGTGAGGTGTAACAAGTCACTGTTCTGAAAGCCATTCATTAGGCACACATTCAGTGAGCACCAGATTGGAGTCCTCTTGTCTTTTACAAATCTAAGACAACTCATATGTAGTATTATGCTGACATTCATTTGTATGGAGTAACTGAAAATGGTTTGAGACAAACGTTAGATGTTCAAAGAAAATGTTATTTGTAAGGACTTCTGTGAGTACTTATATTTTATCTAATAATGAAGTTGGAGGTGAAGTACTTCTTTAGAAATGCTGGGTGAAATCCTGGACTCACTGAAGACAATAGGAAAATTCCCATCAATTGTAATGTGGCCAGGATGTCACCCACTATATTATCAGCGTTTCTCAAACTATGGGGCAGGACTTCCAAGAGAGGCGCAGGAATGTGTCAAGGGAGGCTGTGTGCTTTTTACATTTTTTTTTTTTTAAAAAGAGCTCTGGCTGTTAGCCCTGGGTGGCTGGGGCTCATGCAGAAGGGCCACGCACAGCTCGGAGGCAGGGAATAAAGGGGACAGCTGAAGCCCTGCCACCCAGGTTCAGGCTCTCCTTCCCCTCCCGCACGCCATTCCCTCACCAGGAGGCAGCTCAGGCTCAGGCTCTCCTTCTCCCCGGCCCCCAAGGGAGGTGGTGGGGCTCTGGCAGCCCCGGTGTGGCAGCAGCAGACCAGAAGTTAAGGGTAGCAAATGTGGCACTAAGTCTGCTGTGAAAAGTGATGACAAATACCAGTTTTCACATTGTCTCCCTTACTTCTGCACTGCTGCTAGCGTAACGCTACCTTCAGAGCTGGGCGCCTGGCTAGCAGCCCCTGCTCTCGGCTCTGCCTTCAGAGCTGGGTGGCAGTATATGTACTTGGGGGAGGAGAGTAAACAACTACTGACACAAAGAAGGGGGGGCCTGATCAAATAAGTTTGAGAACCACTGCACTATATTAATCTTAGATGTATCACTATTTAATATGCATTCTTATTTGTATATCTGTTATATTGAAAATGTAAAAAAAAGACTTTTTTTTAAAATCTAATTTCACTTTTTTAATCTCTAGACCTTTTATAAAAATGGTTTTTCACTGCAAAATTAAATAAACCATTTTTAAACAAAAAATAAAAATGGAAAAACAAATTCTGTCATGTTAACCATAATGAATTTGACCCACATTGAGCATCTGCAAGTTTGAACCCTGAATTTTCAGGTCTCAGCACAGATCTCTACTTCTTGAGCTAACAGAGTACCTATTTTATGCTACTACATATGGACCAGCTGCCACAGGGATACTTTATGAACAAATTTGCCAGTGGCTCACATGACTATTTGCTATACAGCAGTAGAGTACTAGAAATTAGGAATCTTAAATTCTGTTCCAGGGTTTCACAGAGGATTGTGGTCTATTGGTTAGATCATTAGCTGCAGCCATCATAGCCAAGCCCATATTACACACATTCACTTGGAGATGCAATGTGGCTGAAAGGACAAGAGATTAGTCTGACATATTAGAGATACAGGATCTAGTGTCAGCTTTGCTTGCAGTAACCTTGTGCAACCTCTGTCAATTTATCTGTAAAAGAGAGGAATGATATTTGAGTGCTTCTGCAGGTAAGGCTTGAGGCCTTGTCAATAATAAGGTATCTGTAGTGCACTGAAATATAAACAACAGTCAGTAGATTTGATATCAGATTGGGTAGACTTCTGGTGCCTAACTCAGGGTACTTTTTCTTTAGGCCACAGGTTATTTGGACAGGTGTTGGACTGGTCATCTATGGAACATTGCCTGACTTAGCAGAGCAGTGGAACAGACTGCTGAAATGCAGATTTCAGCTGAAATGCAGATTTCCCACAGCAAATTTAGCTGAAATGCAGATTTCCCACAAAATCCATAAACCTGAGAACTCTATTTTGAAATGACA
The DNA here is from genome assembly GCF_965152235.1 of Eretmochelys imbricata. Classification (NCBI taxonomy): domain Eukaryota; kingdom Metazoa; phylum Chordata; order Testudines; family Cheloniidae; genus Eretmochelys; species Eretmochelys imbricata. Next base: position 39,428,784 of record NC_135575.1, on the reverse strand, counting down.
AGTGAGAAAGGAGTATCTGGAGATATGGAAATTATGACAGGAAGGAAGTGATCGTATTAAGGTTCTGGGTTCTAAGATTAAACCAACAACGAGAACCAGTGAGTGCAGCAGGTCAGAATGGGGCAATTGGTGGGGAGATATTTTATATGGAAATTTATTTTAAGAGGAGGTAATGGGGGCAGGGGGGGGGCACATGATGCAGTACAGCACCTACAATGTCTCCATAAGCTTCCATCAGAATTCTTATAAAATCCTTATTTCAAGTACTAATTCCCCCCTCCCTCTCAACTAATGAAAATCACATATACATCTTGCTAAACCACAGACCAAGGGTTCCCAAACTTGGTTCGTGGCTTGTTCAGGGTAAGCCCCTGGCAGGCTGCGAGTACCTGAACGTCACTCGCAGCTCCCAGTGGCTGCGGTTTCTAACTATAAGGATTAAGTATTGGAAAGTGTTTTTCTGAATGGATTCCAAAACTACTGATCTACAGGTAAAAAGAATGTTAAAATAACAGAGCTTATTAGGCACAAAACATCCTTCATCCTTGATATGTAGTGATCCTCCTTCAGAAATGTAAAGATAGGCAATCAGTTTTATAAGCTACAATAGAAATGAGAGATCTTACTTATTCAGATAAAAGCTTGTCATTTTTCTAGGATTTTTCCTCCCTCTCACAGCAGCACATAACTGCATTCAACCCAACAAGAAAGCTACTTCAAAATCAGCTAGTTTTATATATATTACTTTAGATTCAGGAACCTTCAGGATCTTTGAAGCTCTAAAATTTAAACTCAGATTAAAAATATTATTTTGTGTTAAATTAATGCTGCTATATAATTAAATGGCAAATTTATGTGTTAAATGAAATATATTTAAATAATTCAGTTTTTCTTTTTTGATGTATATTGATATATATGACTGTAGTTTGTGATTATATGTTAGTTAATAGAGATCATCTCATAATGTTAATAATATGAAAACCTAAATTTGGGGACTGCTTGAGAGAAGCCTGCACTCTCCATATAATCTACAGTCTCTGTACACTTAAGTGAGCATATATGAAATCCATTATCCTTTAGCTGTAGATAAGCTCCCTGACCATTCTCAATGTCCTTTTCTTTCAGTATGAATTTGATACTTCTAATTAGTGGTCCTTATACCTGACTAAGAATACTAAAGAGGAGTAAACTTAGACTCCTACATTCATTCAAGGACATCTCTTATCTTACTGATTAATGGCTAACTAACACAGTCTGTTTTAAAAGAATGTCATTATTCAGAATTTTCCATTGTTTATTTTATTTAATATTAACCAATGTCATTGAACTTAAGAAGTTCCCCCTGAAAGAAGTAGAATGAGAGTGAGAAAAGGGGAAGGGAAAAGGTTATCTATTAGTTTGCCACACTGTATTACCATTATCAGCATGGAATCACTATATGAGTATTACTGTAGAGATCCTGTTGATTCAGTGATGTCTTTAATGACTGGACTTTTTTTTCTGTCTTTAGCTGTGATGATTTAAGAATGAATCTACTCACATTGCCCTCAACAGGATACTCTACTGTACGTGTGATAATGTAAGTTTATGAACGACTCTTCCCACTATACAACCTGTTTATTATAAAAAAAAGAACTAAATAGCATATGAAGCAATTTTATATGGTACAGAATGAGATCAAGAATCAGCTTGTTGAGACTCCTAAGATAGACAACATAAGGGTTAACCTCCAAACTGGAGGTTTTATAAATGGGCATCTGTAATTCAATATGTTTAGAACCGGTTATATTTTACAGAAATTCAAATCAACCGCTCCACATTGCAAAGCAGCAAAGGTATTCTATACGTAGCTACAAATTAGATATTTCCTAGACATACTTAAAAGAAGACACAACACAAGTGGAGAAGAACCAATTAGAATGTATAACCCAGATAATACTCTATCTCTGTTGCACATCTTCTTTAGTCTATATTCTGGACTCCAGATATTAAAATTCCTTGTATGGATAATAATTGACGAAAAGTGTTTGGAAATCCTTTGAAGTGTCTATTTGCAACAATTACAAAGAAATACTTTGTGCAACATAGATTTTTCTGTTTTCAGCCAAATTAATCCAGATCGATATTTAAGATAGTTTAAATGCCACTATTAATCAGACTCTCTCAGCATTACTTATGGAGCTGTCAATACATGCACTGGGCATTGATCCACCTTATATGTTCTAAGATAGTAATTCACACAGGTGGACCATATAACTTTCACTCACCTAGGTCAGTGGTTTTCAATCTTTTTGCATTTGTGGACCCCTAAAAAATGTCCAGTAGAGGTGTGTACCCCTTTGGGAATTTTAGAAACAGTCTGCGGGTCCCCAGGGGTCCACGCACCACAAGTTGAAAAATCACTGACCTAGGTGAACAGTCACTTACATGAGCAGTCTCACTGACTTCCATGGGACTGCTGTATCAGTAAGTGCTCACCAACATGAAGGAGGATTGAAAGATCTAGCCCTCAGTGTTTAACCCTTTATTATACATGCTGGCCAACATCCCTAGCTAGTAAAAACGAGCACAGCTTCATTGCAGCAAATTGATTTTTAATTACTATCTTTAATATTAATAATTTGTAAAATGAAAGACCAAATTAAGCACAGTGAGGGCCAAACTGGCCTTTCCTGCACAGGGCAATAATGTAGTATAAGGCATGGCAGGTAGTAACGCTGAGGGGGAAAAGCAGCCTCTACAGAGCTACTACTCGTTTCCCATGGAAACTGGACAAAACCTGGGGAGACAGACATGGTGATAGATAGGGGGTTAAATCAAGGTACAGAGGAAAGATTGAAAAAAATGGATTTGTTTAGTCTGGAGAAGAGAAAACTGAGTGAGGACATAACAGATTTCAAGTACATAAAAGGTTGTTACAAGGAGAAGGGTGGGAAATTGTTCTCATTAACCACTGAGGACAGGACAAGAATCAACGGGCTTAAATTATAGCATGGGAGGTTTAGGTTATACTTTAGGAAAAACTTCCTAACTGTCAGTGTAGTTAAGCACCGGTACAAATTGCCTAGGGAGGTTGTGGAATCTCCGTCATTGGAGGTTTTTAAGAACAGGTTAGACAGACACCTTCAGGAATGGTCAAGTTATTACTTAGTCCTACCTTGAGTGCATGGGACTGGACTAGATGACCTATTGAGGTTCTCCTTTCCGTTCTACACCTCAATGATTCTACTCCCCCAGCTACAAAGAAGGGGAAAATCAGATAGTAGATTGTGATTTGGAGTTACACTCGGCTTACAGTGTTACTCTTGGGATAGTGCAGTTGTAACACAGACAGATCCCGGTCAGCAGCGGGCAGGATTGAACCGGGGGCCTCTAGAGCTTAGTGCATGAGCCTCTACCGCATGACCTAAAAGACAACTGGCTGTTAGCTATGGCTGCAGAGCAGATTCATTTAACTCTCTCTCTAAGTGGTCACAGCGCCACTAGATGGGACAAAAAGAAAAGGAGTACTTGTGGCACCTTAGAGACTAACCAATTTATTTGAGCATGAGCTTTCGTGAGCTACAGCTCACTTCATCAGATGCATACCGTGGAAACTGCAGCAGACTTTATATATACACAGAGAATATGAAACAATACCTCCTCCCACCCCACTGTCCTGCTGGTAATAGCTTATCTAAAGTAATCGTCAGGTTAGGCCATTTCCAGCACAAATCCAGGTTTTCTCACCCTCCACCCCCCCACACAAATTCACTCTCCTGCTGGTGATAGCCCATCCAAAGTGACAACTCTTTACACAATGTGCATGATAATGAAGTTAGGCCATTTCCTGCACAAATCCAGGTTCTCTCACTCCCTCACCCCACTCCAAAAACCCACCCCCATACACACACAGACTCACTCTCCTGCTGGTAATAGCTCGTCCAAACTGACCACTCTCCAAGTTTAAATCCAAGTTAAACCAGAACATCTGGGGGGGTGGAGGGTGAGAAAACCTGGATTTGTGCTGGAAATGGCCTAACCTGTTGCTCACTTTAGATAAGCTATTACCAGCAGGACAGTGGGGTGGGAGGAGGTATTGTTTCATATTCTCTGTGTATATATAAAGTCTGCTGCAGTTTCCACGGTATGCATCTGATGAAGTGAGCTGTAGCTCACGAAAGCTCATGCTCAAATAAATTGGTTAGTCTCTAAGGTGCCACAAGGACTCCTTTTCTTTTAATGACTAGACCTTTGTTCTTTCTTTAGCCCTCACTATTTAAAAAATAGTCTACTCCTTTTCCCCTCCACAGGTTGTTGTAAATTGTTTTTGTGAGTTTAAAAGCACTGTTACATTTATTAGTTTTTTTCTAACTATTAAATGGCAGCATATTGATCACCCAATAATTTACTTGTGGCCCATATTCTAGGCAGTAGCATTATGTGGAGAAGAATCTATTTAGATAAGAGAATATTAAACACGCACATTAAAGAAAACGCAACCTCCCAACTTTGTGTTGCTTTTGCATTCTTTAATATTCTATACATGAAATATTAACTGCCCAACAAAACTCAAGAAAGAGAAGATGAATATTGCTTTAGTTCACAAAACTAAATATATATGAATACAATAAGTATTTGCTACATCCTATACTACTCATAGATTTATTATAGTGTTTCCAACTCTCACTATTTTATTATCAGTTTTGTCATATTTGATGTTTGCCTTAATGTTCCTGTTCCTGAAGTCATGGAATACCAGCTTTCTTTTAAAAAATAGTAATTTTTTAGTCCTTATGGTTGCAGAATAAAACTTGAAAATGTGACCCAAGTGTACCAGAAGACAATCAAAGAGAACCTCAAATGTACCATTAAAATGACCCCCCTCATTATTTTAAGCTAGTTTCATGATTTTGAGGAGTCCGACTCATGGTTTTGGAACATTTTAGGCTGGCAATATCATATTTATGCTTTGTGGTTACTTCAGTCACTGCAGATCAGAAAGCACATTATCTCTTGATTTCTAGTGTGTCTGGTAATATATATATGCTCTTCCTCATGAATTTCTCAGTTTCCCATCGTATTATCTACCAATCAATCACATCTTATGAATAACAAATTATTTCTTGGGGAAATCTTTACTTCTGTCTGAAAATCCAAATTTGAAAAAAATCTCACCTCACTTTCCAAAGAAAAAAATTTCTAAAGCTTCAATTTTATCCTCATTGAACAAAATTTAGCTGTTTTTTGGAGTTTGCTAAACCCACATTGTAAATGCCAAAATGCATACCTCCTCATCTAGATTATGTTTTATTTTCATTAAGGCTGAAACAATTCTAAAACATTTCTGTTCTAAGGTAGGGTTATGTTTGTCTCAGATCAGTGCACTTGTGTTTCTCTGGCCAGAAGTGTGGGATGTAAAAGACTAGATACTGTACCTACCTAGAGATTTTTTTAAAAAGAAAGCATTTGTTTTATCCATGTAGATATATGAAAATGAGGAAAGAATCCCAACAGGCCTTGTGGAAAGCATTTAACGTACGTATTAAAAGATTATCACTAGTAAAATACTGTGTATAACTCTGGTGTCCACACTTGGAAAAACATGTTAAAAACTGGAGCGTGTTTTAGAGAAGAGCTACAAAAATTATTTGAGGACTGAAAAATATACCTCACAATAGAATATGATAATCTATTCAGTTTATCTAAGGAAATAAGGAGGCAAACTTGATCATAGTCTGCAAGTACCTACTCAGCCAGAAGATAGCTGATATTATTAAGCCAGCTGAGAGAGGCATTAACAAATTAAATGGCTTGAAGTTGAAACTAGAAAAATTCAAATTTGAAATAAGATGCAATTTTTAACAATGAGGGTCATAACTCATAACAAATTACTCATGAGAATTCATCATCACTTGGAGTCTTAAGACTGAAACTGGATGTCTTTCTAAAAGAAAATATTTAATTCAACCACAAGTTATTAGACTCAATAGTGTTCACTTAATCAATAGAGTTCACTTATGTAGAAGAGAAGAATAGTTTCCTTCACTCCAGGAATTCCTGGATGAAACTCTATGACCTGTGTTGTGCTGGAGGTCAAACTAGGTGACCATAAGGGGCCTTTCTAACCTTACACTTTAGGACTTTATTACAAATTTAATTCAAACTCAAAAGATGCCTTTTAGCACAGCAACTGATTTTGGAAAAGAAATTAAAATCACGTTAACGAAATCTGATAACTAATGCCCCCCTCCCCCCCCAAAAAAAGTTCAAGGTGAATAAATTCAACTGCAACATTTACAAGCAAATGAAGTACTGCACACTGCATAAACTTAATATTTTTCTTTGGTTTTAGAACCAAATAGATCCAGACCTACATTTAAGATGTTCTATATGCGATTAGCAATCACCCTCAGTCAGACATTGTAGAGCTGTTTTTACATACCCAATTTTGGGCACTGAGTCACCTTTTTACATGTTGCAAGCTGGCCATTCATTCAGTTTTAAACCATTATTGCACACAGTGGGATAGGAGCAACTCAATTGTATTGACTTAGACACAATGCCTGTAGGGGGCAAGAGGATTATCCTAGGTCTATTAAATATGCCAATGAAGCCCACATTACTTATGTGGCAACATTAAGCCTATAGCTGCCTTTAGGCACACAAATCTCAAAATTCTGGCCAAATTAAATAAGCTTCACAACTCTCCTTTTCCCTCCCTTCCAATATTGCATGCAAACATGCCCATTTTTCTAACTGACGACTGGTTCAACATCAGACAGCTGAATTCTGTAACATCCAAATAAATGGTCTGTTCCTGTAGGCCTCCTGTATCTCTGAGCAGCACAGAGGCTGTGAGATAACATGATCAGGACTGTAATGCACATGTATTATTCTTTGCTGCATGAAGTTCCGAGCTCACAATTTAATGCTCCCCAATATAACAGATCACAAATGAGTTGGTTTCACTATACAACCTTTCCACCATTAATAAAACAAACCTTGTCAACTGAATTTCCTACAGCTGTGCAACTAATGTTAAAATGTATATGTCTAAATTGGGATCTACCCTTGAACATTAAAAGTGGTATTTGAGGGGGTAAATAAGTGCCTATTTTAAGAACACAGATTTGGACACTGGACCCAACTATAAGGCCCACAGGTCTAGAAGCCACACCTGTAGTGCTACCAAGCAGCTGACATCTCTAGCTACCACCCAGCAGCAGCCGTAACTAGTTTGCATGCCACTTCCCATGATCCACTGAGGACACAACCCATGGGCAGTTCTACCTCAATAATTTGACAGACAGCAGCCCCCTGGCTCCTGATTGGCTCCCTGCCAGATATAAACCTAAGGAGCATCCCAGGAACTGTCCAGGCTACAGTGTGGATCTCTGGGGCTTCCATGACAGTTCCTTGCTCTTGAATTCCTGGCTTGATTTGGACTTCACCTCCTGACTTGGACCCTGAAACCTGACTCAGAGTCAGACCCTTAGTATTGGCCCTGGCCTGGACCTGACAATGAACTCCACTGCTACTTCCAGCCTCAGGTTTGCCCTTGCCCCGGACTGCCCTTATTGGGATCCTGACTCCAACTCTCAGGGCCACTCTAATGCTTCAGAGCCACTGAGAAGCTGACATATGATAACTGACTCCTGGAGGATTCCTCAGGAATCACAGGTGGCACAAATCCAAAGTAGCAGCTCTACACCACTACCCTCCCAACATCCCACGTAAAAGTTCATTCTAGAAGAAATTGCCAGGAAGTTCCTATATCCAATAACTCCGCAGGTGCCTGCCTGGTTCCTTGGAGTTATGGGCATCTGTGCATACTTTACAGAAGCTTTGAAGCTACTGTAAATTATGCTAGAAACCAGCCTCGTCACTGGAGTAGAGCTACCTCTGCCCCCGGCCTTATGTTTTTGCTCTGAATTTATCTCAGTTGCAACAGAGGATCTAGATCTCTAATTTAGGTATCCAAGTTCTTAAGATGGACTATATATTATAGATGTTTTGCAAAAACGTATGCTGAGGCATCAAAGAGACTTTCCCTATTTTCAGTTGGTTGCCTTTCTTGTGAATCCAAAGAGGTGCTGGAGTCTTTTTCTCTCACTCTCTCAATCTTTGAATACATTAATAATTACTAATGGAGTTCAAAATAACTCTTTAAATCAATCATGTGAAATGTTAAAATAGTTTACATATATGAACTTCAAAGCAATATTAAAAACATAAAGGATTATTTCATTAGTTTTCACAATATCCATAAATTATAGTTTGTTTTATGCAGGGCTATTACACGGAATCTTATCAACAGAAACCATTCTATAAGGCTCTGTTTTCAATCTAGAAATCCTGACCAAGTTTCCTATGCTGTAGTCCCATCTTTCCATATACTAGTTCCATGGGAGAAGCAACTGAGGGTGGTAACAGGAACATTAAATTCCTCTACCGCAATTCTGTATCCTTCCAGATATCCAATATTCTCTCCAGGCTAGCCAGCAGAATCCATTAACTGAACCACAATGACAATGCATGACAATGGTGACAATGCATATGTAAATCATTATATAAACAACAGCTTGTTGAAAAGTTTTGTTCTGCCTTTCAGTCACCCTGGTGTTACTAAACAGGGACATTCCTAGATATCATGTGTCAAGAGCACATGATGCACTCAAGTAATTAAATTTAATTGCGAACTCTCAGGTCTCTGCGGCCAGTTTGCTAAAAATGATATTGGCTGTAGCACTGGCACTGTTTCTGTACGAAGTTTAGTTTTACTGTGTTTTGTGGCTGTATTTTATTTTATTCAGACTTTAAACTTTTACTCTGTCACTAGTTCTCACTTGTTTGGTTAGCTGTTCTGTCATGTTACCAACTTTTCTGATTCATACTTATATATATATATATATTAAAAAAAAAAAAAAAACAGGACATCCTCTATTCCCCTAGCTAACAGAATAACGTATAATAGATGACATACCAGCATCATGAAATTGGGAATAAGATGAGGTAGGATATTAATGAAATCTCTGTATGTAAAATTGTCCATCTGATCACATTTATCTCTCTGCTACATTCATTTCACTCAGTTAGGACTTCAGTTTCTAGCAGCCAAGCTATCACACATTGTGGTCCCTCTGCTGGATCATGAAACATCTACTTCAAAGCAGGAACAAGCGTAAGAGAAGTGGAGAACATCTACATGAAAGAACAGCTTTTATGCTCAGAGTTTCTAGCTACAAAGTATTTTCAGTTACTGTTATTGTGTATTTAACACAACAACAAAAACAAGTTTTAAATTTTTAAGATATTAGGTCACCATTTAACTTAAATACATTTCAAATTCATTAAGAAATAAGACTAATCCAGATATTACAAAAATGACCATAAAGCTCAGCAAACCTTACTTCTGGTAGAGGACTGGCCGGTTTGGTGAGGATACCTCCCACATAAACAACATTTGGTAGCGTGGGTCTTGGAAACTCTAGTGCTATATCTGTACACAGCATCCACAGGCTGGACTCATGAACCAAATCATACATCGACCGCTCTGGCACCACCTTGTGTTTCTGCATTATCCTTTCATATTTCGGCAGAACCAAAAAATTGACTCCAAATCTTGAAACCAGATAAATAACAGTGTTTTTAATCCTCTCTAGAAGGTTCATACGATCTGTGAGAAGTGAGTTAAATTCTGGAACGTAAGATAAAGGAGCCGGAGCACCTACTTCTGCTGGATACCAAAGGCCAGTGGAAAAAACAGCATATTTAACACCTAAAAGGTGAGCTATAACAAACCCACACATCTCATTAGGATCCACCAGCAACAAGTCAAATTTTTCCTGTTTCAAGACATGCATTAGGTTCTGGTTGCCCACAATCATGTCACAGTTTTTAGAATAATGATCCAGGATGTCAAACAGTTCCAGGGCTGTCAGTCTTCCAGAGAAAATACGCCTCATTTTGGACTGAAGAAAATCATCCGAGGTGCTGCTATTAAAGATCCCTGGGTAACGTTGGAGTCTATAGTGATCAGATGGAGGGATGTGTCTGCCCTCAGAGAGGAGGAACACTGTCTGGTGACCTTGCTCATGCAAGGCTGAGGCCAGGGCCTTGAAAATATATAGATGGCTTTCGAACATAATTGGCGGCACAACAACGATTTTGGCAGCCCTTGCTATCCCGACAGCGCCCCACAGGAGAATGAAAACTGGAGTGTAAGACTTCATAGCTGAAATGATAAAAGAAAAAAATTATTTCAACAGATTTCAATCCTACGTGTTTAGAGTTTGATAAACAAACATTACATGATTACATTTTCAAGTGTTTGCCATGATAACCTTTAGTATCATTTTATCCCAAAGTCTTTTTAGTAGCATTCACTGGGAACAAGATAGCTACTTAGTTTAAAAGATTCAGGTATTGTGTTTAGTTTCTTGTTAGGCTTTAATTTTTTTCTCTCTCTCTTTTCCCCTTCCATCTGGTTATACAGGTGGGCAAGCAATTTCTTCTGATATTGATACAGCTCCTGTATTATATGGCAGGAATGCTGATGAGGACAATGCAGCTGGTACCCTCCTGCAAGATACTGTGTGCATGGCTTCTGAATTATACATGGTATCCAACAGCAAAGGGAAACAAGAACTTAGTGTCCTCTGTAACCCAGATTGTCTGAGGCTTTGGAGCACTAGCATGCCTGCAGCCAGTTCATTTCAGTATTTTGGGTGAATTTAATATTCATAAAGGATTCAAAGACCTAGAGGCTAAACTCCTCTGTTTATCTACATAACAGGCACAGCTTGTGTAGTAGCACTACAGTCTTCCCCACCAACGTGCCTCAACCCTGTATCTAGAAGCACCATCTCTGGCAATGCACTCCTGACTCTCGCAGTTGAGAATTCCAACAATTGTGATGGCAGATTTTGAGATGCGCGCTCATTACCATGAGAGCAACAACGCCTTTTGTGTATTTCCATTGTAAGCTCTTGGTGTCACAGTTGCCCATAGCCTTCAAAAACTTTCTCCTGCATTTTCCAGGCCTGACCTCTGCTGAAGCTGACTTTATATTTTTTAGTTTTTAAGTTTGAGACAAAAATGGTTCAAGCTTTTCTCAGTAGGTGGAGAATATGAAAACTCACATACAAACTTTCCATACATATATTAATGTTATCTTTTAACAATGTTATAGTCCAAACAATAGCCCTCTCTGAAACAGAAGTACCTGTGAGTGTTGCAAATCAAAACTGATTTTGATATGACTGAATTCTGAGCCTTTGAAAGTTATACTTTGCATGAATACAATTGTTATGCTTGTTTGAAATTTGCAGTAACATAGGAAGTTGATATGTACAAGTTTGCATTGCTAATTTAGTCCTTGATTCAACACATCTCAACTCCCCATGTTACTTCACCCTAACTCCTGGCCAGACCCTCCACCCCTATCAGCCATTCTCTGTGCAGACAGCATCACACCTGCCTAGGGCTCTGCAGCAATCACACATCCTTATCCCACCAGCTACATACTTAAGAAATGCATAGAGGAAACTGAGGCACTCACACAGTATTCAGAGAACACATTAAGAAGAGTCCCACTTCGTCACACTGGAGGAGGGGCAGCTCAGTGCAGAGAGAGACAAAAAGAATGGGCTAGAACCAGGGAGAAGGTAGGTACCCGCTGTGTGGGCATGGGCTTGGGGGGGGATCTTATTTACCCCCTCCCCAGCCCTGCTGTGCTTGCAGTTTAGCCCCAGCCCCTCCCTGCTCCAGGGACCAACCCTAGCTCCCGGCCCGCTGTGCTTTTGCCCCCAGCCCCTGCCTTGCTCCAGTCAGCAGGGACTAATCCTCCCCCGATGCCCCACTGTGCTCATCTTGCCCCGACCCCAGCCTCGCTCCAGCTGGGAACCAATCCTTCCCCCCCACCATGCCCCGCTGTCAGGGTGGATAAAAATCAGGGATTTAAAAAAAATCAGATTTTTTTTATAAAATGCTTTTTGAGGGGAAAAAACCTATCTAAAGATAGTTTTAATTAAGATACATTATATCTCATCATGGAATAGGGATTATAAATTCTAATTCTATAGAATGAGACAATATATTCATGTAATGTTTAAGAAAAGTTTTGTAAATGAGTTCTAATAGTTCATGGATTAGGGACCCAATTTTATGGGGTTCCACAGGCTTCTGTATAGATTATTTAGGTTAATCTTTCTATCTACCCAATGGGACTCAGTGCTCAGTCCAGAAAATACCATCAGAGATGCTTCATTTTATAGTTCTGACACTGTGGATTTGTGTCTCCAGAGGTAACGTGCTTGTTAACAGCAAAAATGTTTTAACATAAATAAATAATATATAGAGGTGAGAAATAACAGACCTCAACTCTATTGTCCCTCTGCAAATTTGTCAATCCCTTACCTCTCTCTAAAAGTGAAAAGTTTCAAAAAATTCAATGAATAGAAGATTTTGGGGGTGGAATAGATCTGGACAAGGAGAAGAAGTCTGGAGATAAATGTGAGAAGCTTTTCACATAGGCTTTTTTGTTAAAATATTATATGTTTGCTGTTGAAGAAAAAAATCCAGAATACTTAATGTTGTTGTTTTAGTTAAATAAAACAATTTAAATGTCTGTTTGGTGATGTTCTCCTCCTAATACAGCATGGCACGAAAATTCTCCAAATATTAATGATTAACCTGTTGAATTGGATAGTTGAATAGTTGAATAGTTCACCTCCCAATAACTTCATAAATATCTGCTTTAATTACCTTTGGTAAATGAAATAACCAAACAAACTCATCTGAGAAGTTTTCCAAATAAATCACTGTTTAAATATATATAGTGTGTACATTCTAAAAATGAAACCTACATCTATCTCTGAGTTGTGAAGAATATGTATTAAGGTTATAACAACCAACAAGAATGCACTTTTATGTAGAAAGCCATGATTAAATCGAGTCTTCCTGACTGGTGATTTAAATCATGATTTAAATCAAATCCACCCTTCCCACTTTGCTCTTGCCCCTGGCCCCTTAATTCCCACAAATATGTTTGGCGCCGGGCCCACAAAAAGTTAATCCGGCCCTGGAGAGAGAAGGTGTCACAAATGGGGAAGGACAGAGAGAGTGCCACTCCACTCATTTGATCCTCTATTAGCAGAAGGCTTTTGAATGCTTAACAGTGAGTAATATTACTCACTGGACGATCGAGATGCCAAATGCGCACTCAAGGACCATAAGGCCATTGCAGAGAAACTAAATGAATTCTTTGCATCGGTCTTCACGTCTGAGGATGTAAGGGAGATTCCCAAACCTGAGCCATTCTTTTTAGGTGACAAATCGGAAGAACTGTCCCAGATTGAGTGTCATTAGAGGAGGTTTTGGAACAAATTGATAAACTAAACAGTAATAAGTCACCAGGACCAGATGTTACTCACCTAGAGTTCTGAAGAAACTCAAATGTGAAATTGAAGAACTAACAACTGTAGGTTGTAACCTATCATTTAAATTAGCTTTTGTACCAAATGACTGGAGGACAGCTAATGTGACGCCAAGTTTTAAAACTGCTCTAGAGATGATCTCGGCAATTACGGGCCAATAAGCCTGACTTCAGTACCAGGTAAACTGCTTGAAATGACAGTAAACAACAAAATTGTTAGACACACAGATGACCATACTTTGTTGGGGAAGGATCAACATGGTTTCTGTAAAGGGAAATCATGCCTCAACAATCTACTAGAATTCTTTGAGGGGGTCAACAAGCATGTGGACAAGTGGGATCCAGTGAATATAGTGTACTTAGATTTTCAGAAAGCCTTTGACACGGTCCGTCACAAAGGCTCTTAAGCAAAGTAAGCTGTCATGGGATAAGACGGAAGGTCCTCTTATGGATTGGTAACTGGTTAAAAGATAAGAAACAAAGGGTAGGAATAAATGGTCGGTTTTCAGAATGGAGAGAGGTAAATACTGGTGTCCCGCAGAGGTCTGTACTCGGACCAGTCCTATTCAACATATTCATAAATGATCTGGAAAAGGGGTTAACAGTGAGGTGGCAAAATTTGCAGATGATACACAACTATTCAAGATAGTTAAGACCCAAGCAAACTGTGAAGAACTACAAAAAGGATCTCACAAAACTTGGTGACTGGGCAATAAAATGGCAGATGAAATTCAATGTTGATAAAAGCAAAGTAATGCACATTGGAAAACATAATCCCAACTATACATATAAAATGATGAGATCTAAATTGGCTGTTACTACTCAAAAAAGAGATCTTGGAGTCATTGTGAGTAGTTCTCTGAAAACATCCACTCAATGTGCAGTGGCGGCCAAAAAAGCGAACAGAATGTCGGGAATCATGAAGAACGGGATAGATAATAAGACAGAAAATATCATATTGCCTCTACATAAATCCACGGTATGCCCACATCTTGAATACTGCATGCAGATGTGGTTACCCCATCTCAGAAAAGATATATTGGAATTGGAAAAGGTTCAGAAAAGGGCAACACAATGATTAAGGGTATGGAATGGCTGTCATAAAGAGAGATTAATAAGACTGGGAGTTTTCAACTTGGAAAAGAGAAACCGAAGGGGGGACATGATAGAGGTCTATAAAATTATGAGTGGTGTGGCGAAAGTAAATAAGGAAGTGTTATTTACTCCTTCTCATAACACAAGAACTAGGGGTCACCAAATGAAATTAATAGGCAGCAGGTTTAAAACAAACAAAAGGAAGTATTTTTTCACACAACACACAGTCAACCTGTGGAACTCCTTGCCAAAGGATATTGTGAAGGGAAAGACAATAACAGGCTTCAAAAAAGAACTAGATAAGTTCATGGAGGATAGGTCCATCAATGGCTATTAGCCAAGATGGGCAGGGATGGTGTCCCTAGCCTCTGTTTGCCAGAAGCTGGGAATAGGTGACAGATGTATCACTTGATGATTACCTGTTCTGTTCATTTCCTCTGGGGCACCAGGCATTGGCCATTGTCAGAAGACAGGATACTGGGCTAGATGGACCTTTCGTCTGACCCAGTAGGGCCATTCTTATGTTCTTATAATTCCCTTAACTTAGGCTAATTTGTTTTTTAATGTTATACAGGTCCACAAATGAGATAGCAATGCCTTTGGGTCACTAAAATATGATGTTGTGCATCAAGAAAGGTACCCCAGTTGTCCCTTCTCACACTTAAATAAGTGGCCTGATTTTCAAAAGTTGTGAGCACCAAGTAACTTCCAACAAAGTCAGAAGACTAGCACAAGGCCTATGCACTACTTAATTCCAATTTAAACACTGCCTTGAAGATTTAGGTGGAATCTAAGCTTTGTACTGCTACCCATGTAGCCTTTGTGTCCAATATTACCTCATGGATGCATCTGCCATTGATTTAGGTTTTCCTTGAGAGGAAAAGAGCCTCGCACAATATTTATCACCAGCAAAAAACACAAGAATTTTTTTCTAATATTCAATTACAGAAACAAATGTAAAAAAAAGTGAGTAAATTGCAGTAACTGCTTCTAGAATGGAAATTTAAGGCACTTATCTTTTTCTCTTGTTTGCTTTTAGCTTGAAGAAACAAATACACTTTCCACACCATCTAGTAATATAAACCATAACAAGCAGCTTGTTAGCATTCTTCCTTCCTATGGGACCTTGGCTCCACAGATTAAATAAATACTGAGACCTGCTCTCTGCTTCCCAGGAAGACAGTGATACACAGACGATTGTCAGTTTTATGCCTTAAGTTTGAGCTCTTTTTAAAATGTTCCCATTTGATTTGAACTGTCCACCAATCTGTCATCTAGAAATTTTAAACTCTGTTTATGTACTATAAGGTCTAGAACACTTTGCACATTGCTGCTACACCACCTTCAAGCTAGAACAACAAATAGAATTTTACTAGAAAAACCTATTCCCAGCACTGTTTAAAATATCATTGGTTCTGGTATAGAAGCAACAAAGTGAATAAATGACTGAATTCTGCAAAAAATTGTTTAGATGTAGTTTTATGCTTCATGGAAAAAGTGAAAGTTCCATCTGCACTGGGTTTTAAACTGAATTAATGGAACCACTTTACAAAAAGATTTGTCAACAGTTCCTGCTAACCCGTATTAAATACAGTTTGCCTTTTGATCAGCTGGTGTACATTGGTGTAATTTCACTGACTTTATAGAACTACACCAAGTTACACCAGCTAGTTAGCTGGCCCCATGTCTATAGTCAAGAACAATTTTTAAAACAAAATTTGAAACTAGATCTGCCCAAATCCATAATGTCCAGGCAAACTTTTTAAAAACCATTTAAACTGGATCATTTTTAATCCATGTTTTGAAAAAGCTCCATTAGCTTCCTTTGGTCTCAGAGAGTAACTTTAAATCCCACTATACACATCAAAATCAGCAAAGACTACAGTTATATTTGCAAGCTTCTAAACAATGTAAGTATTTTATTTAAAAACTTTAAAAATACTTCAGAGTATGACTTTGAAATCAGATATACCAGCAGCTATTTACACACAAGTATTATGACTGCTGGTGCTGAAAAGAAGAACAACTCAGGTATTTTAAAATGTTTTTGGATGTTGTCTTATATTTCAGCTTTTTCTTCCAATTTTATGCAAACACAATAAAACTAACTAAATAAGCTACACACACAAAGGTGAGTCAAAGTCAATCTAATTTAAATGTCATGCACATTGCCTTTTTGTTCCTCTGGAGATAAACAGATAACATTTTTCAAAATGTATAATATACATAAACTGAAAGAAACTATTTGTTTTTGTTAAAAGCTGACATACAGCACCTTTACATATGCTTGCAAATGTGAATTTGCCTGCACAAACTAAGTTGTTAAACATGTCATTAGCTGATCTTCTATAAACAGCTGCACACAAATTCTGCTTGTGAATAAATCTGCAATATTTTGGGCTACAGGTAGAGGAATCTCTTCTTTCAACCTCAGTTTCTCTGCTTATCACACTATGAATTATTTCACTTTCTCTGGAGCCCCAATCTTGACTAAAAATAATACCAAGGTCTGCAGAAGGTACTGGATATCACTTGGGAGATCACTGACTGAATCTCAAAGAATCACTCCGCTGACAGGGTTACTGTGTCCTCTGTTAACTGCAAGATCAGCATATGACTGTATAAGAGAGGTTGTGTTTGTCAGTGCTGATGATAAACCTATGTAATTGCAGTGTGAACAGACAGATATGTCAAAACTTTTGTGGCTGCTCAGGTGCAATCCAGGACAAAGATGTAGTTTAGGAATGGGTACATGTGCCTACCCTGGTCTTGCAATTGCACTGTGTTCAGGTCTGTTGTCCACAATTCAAAAAGGATGCTGATAAATTAGAGCGGATTCAGAGAAGGGCCACAAGAATGCATAAAGTATTAGAACACCTGTCTTATAGGGATGGACTCAAGGAGATCAATCTATATAGTTTAACAAAGAGAAGATTAAGGGGTAACTTGATTACAGTCTGTAAGTACAAATATTTAATAATAGAGTCTTCAGTCTAGCAGAGAAAGGTTTAACATGATGCTAGGGCTGGAAGTTGAACACAGACAAATTCAGATAGGAAATAGGGCTAAAATTTTTAACAGTGAGGATAATTAACCCTTGGAACAATTTACCAAGGGTCATGGTGGATTCTCCATCACTGATGATTTTAAAATCAAGATTGGATGTTTTTTTCTAAAAATATCTGCTCTAGGAATTCTGGGTGGGAGGGGAAGTTCTGTGGCCTGTGATATACAGGAGGTCAGACTAGATGATCACAATGGTCCCTTCTGGTCTTGGAATCTAGAAATCTGTTAATCAATTCTTCCATAAAATAGCCAATAATAAAATCAGTGATTAACTGAACTGCATCTAATAAAATTATTATAAACATTTAGCAACTACATCTCCTCAGGCTATAAACATTCTTATAGTAATAAATTACAACCTCGGTTAACAAATATGATATTACTATTCTTGTTGAGAAATAAACGGTATTTACATTCTTAACATCAATACAAAAGAAATGTAACAAAAGCTGAAGGGCTGGTACAAGGTAGGAGTGTTCTAAAGAGATCCCCTCTAATCTCAGTGAAGAGGTAAGTACACTACGTAGCCAAAGGGAATATTTTTCCATGTATTACGTTACGTACGTACCCCCAAAAGCTACATAAATTAAGGCTGTAATTCCATCTGAGGGTTATGGTAACACAATGTCACCAGAACTCCTCAATGAAACTGCAGTATTAATATATGCAGTGTAGAGTACCTTAATTCTTATAATGTTTTGTTTACTACAAATAGTGTTATATTTCTTTTGCAGCATAAAAAGAATCAATGAAAAATAAAATAAAACGTAATAAATGTCCACAGGTTGCTCATTCACATTTTTGAGCAATACACATTAATATTGCAGCAATGACACGATATTCCTCCTTTGAAACCATAATCCAGACAATACAAATGCAGAAGAAACACAATACTTTTACTATTAGTGTAATGCTTCTTTTCAGCACCTATACAATGTTTCAAAATGTATTACAAAAACTCCCGTTGCAATTGATGAGTTTTGTATGCTAACAACAATACATACATAATCCCTAACAGAAACATTAATATTAGACATAAAGGGCTATAGTCTTGATCTCAGAGAGATGCCTTACTGAGGTTGGTGATGATTTCCCCCAACAGAGGGGAATCATCAGGTAGCACAGAGCACAGAGTGTACCAGAACCATGTCAGATCACAAAGGGTTCTGCCTGATCCTCTGAGAGCATAGATGTCCCAAGAAGACTGTTACAGCAAACACTACTAATATCAGCTCTTGGCTTCCCTAAATTACAGTAGAGGCCATTTCAGTCCATAGCCAGCTCAGGATTAGGGGACTTGAAAGGATTACACTCTGGCACAGCTAAGGAGCTGCCCCAAGACATGTAATAACACTTAGCAGTTTGCATACTAATCAATCCTCACAACATCACTATTAAATATTATTATTCCCATTTTACAGATGGGAGAAATTGAGACAGAGGGGGTTAAGTGATTTATTTAAGGCAACAACACAAACCATTGATAAGACTGAGTTAAACCCAGCTTTTTGTCCCATGCTTAATCCATTAGATCATGCTGCTTCTCTTCAAGCTACTTGTATCATTAGTGTTCCGTGAGAAACCAGTTTTGGAACATGCTGGGCATTTCCAGCAAGTTCCACAGAGCCCTCAATACTCGTTGACTTTGATGGGAGTCTTTGAGGGGTTTCAGCACCTAACAGGAGATGTTCAGTATCTGTCAGGGCCAGGACCTAAGGATAGACACTGGGTTTCCACAGGTGTACATGAAGGCAGAATTCTATCCTCTGATGTAACTTACAGTAGCCCAAAGGCTAATCGTAGTTGTGTTTGCTGCAGAGGTTCCATCAGGACACGTTCAAAGTTAGCTAGTCAGTAGTAGAATTAGAAACAGAATCTAGGAGCTTCTAGCGCCAACTCTAGGGTTGCCAACTTTCTGATTTCAGAAAACCAAACACTCTTGCCCTGCCCGTTCTCTGAGGCCCCACCCCCACTCACTCCATTTCCCCTCCCTCCGACGCACGCTCTCTCACCACCTTCGCTCACTCACTCATTTTCACCGGGCTGGAGCAGGGGGTTGAGGTGCAGTAGGGGGTGAGGGCTCCAGCTGGGGCTGCAGGCTCTGGGGTGGGGATGACTGGTTTGGGGTGCAGGAGGCGGCTCTGGACTGGGGGGGGTCGGGCCAAGGAGTTTGGAGTGTGGCTCTGGGCTGGGGCAAGCGGGTGGGGTGCGGGGGTGTGAGGGCTCCAGCTGGAGTGTGAGCTCTGGGGTAGGGCCAGGAATGAGGGGTTTGGGGTGCAGGAGGTGGCTCTTGGCTTGGGCAGAGGGGTTTAAAGTGCGGGGTTGGGGTGCGGGCTCCAGTCGGCACTTACCTCAGGTGGCTCCCGGAAGTGGATGGCATTTCCCTCTATTTCCTAGGCGCAGGGGGCTCCGCACGCTGTCCCCATCCACAGGTGCCACTCCCACAGCTCCCATTGGCTCCGGTTCCCAGCCAATGCGAGCTGTAGAGCTGGCGTTCAGTGCGGTGCCTGTGCTGTGGGCTGACCAGCACCTAGGAGCTGGAGGGACAGGCTGGTCACTTCCAGGAACCACATGATGCCAGCCACTGCAGCCAATCAGATTTTTAGTGGCTCGGTTAGCTGTGGTGACTGGAACTACCAGGATTCCTTTTCGACCAGGCATTCCAGTCGAAAACCAGATGCCTGGCAACCCTATCATCCTCAGGCCATCAGCCTATGCCTCTTTCTCAAAAGTTAATTTATCTAATCAACAAAGCAGATTTGATCTAAATGTCAACAGGCTGTTATGCCAGGTTGCTGAATACAGCAGAAAATAGGCAAAACAAAAAACCGCAAACAAGTCACCGATATTTCTGCTCTTAATTAAAAGACTCCATGAAAGCACACACATTTTTCTTCAAATTAATTTTTATAATTATTTAAAATAAAAGATTTCTTTCCAAGATTTTGTCGAGAATTTCCCTTCAATAAAATAAGGAAAATTTGTGAGCCTAAACAGATTGTCAATATCCCTGTAAACCAGAAGATTGATAGTTTTTTTTTTAAATTAAAGTTATTCAGAAACCTAGCATTGAATTTAAACGCTTACTGCCCGCAGCCAAAAGGAAGCAAGAAACCAATAGGTTTTTTTAAACTTGGAGTAGTACTTATAATTAAGTGGCTTGCATAAGGGGGTGCGGAAAGAGAAAGTTAAATATTGCAAAAATCAAAAGGTTAAACATTAAACCCGTTCTAACAACTGCACATAAAGTAAATGAACTACATGCGGACTTTTAAATGGAAGAAAATGTGAAGATCTTAATGGTCTGCTAAAGCAAACTAAGCACAAGCATAGATGACCTGTAGATGAACACATTTTTTCTGTAGACCAGAAGAATTCCTGGATTTCTGAATACATTTCCTTTATAACAACATGCTAAAAACAATGACTTTTTGAAATTATAAAAAACAAACAAACAAACAAAACATTACTCCACACCTCTCCCCCTCCCCAAACTGATAAAGCAAGAGCTAGAATTGCAATAACAATTTCACTGTTCTTCAATCCACTTGAAATCAAACTCAACCTCCAGACTTACAGCTTGATCCACACAGGCCCCTTTCACCTGTATAGAGCCCCACTGAAATCAGTGCGGCTTTACATATCACAGAGGTCCAGCTCTGTAGAGCATCTTGCAAAATCTGGACTTTAGATCCTGTTTTTACACTTCAGGTAAAACCCCCCAGAGAAGTCGATAGGGCAAAAAAAGAAGTGTCTTTCATGAACTAAAAGTGGCCTACTTGTAAATATTACCAGCAGGCAAACCAGGGAAAGCATTGTTAATATTAATACTATTACCTTCTATCCACTCATATTCACTCTTCAAACACATTAATTTTTTTGTTTATTTCTTAAATCTAGTCAGTAAGAAGTGAAACTATGGATAAAAAGGTGCCCTTCATATTAAGCAGTAGGGATGCAATGGCAGCAAAAGAGCGATCTTTCTAGCCAGAGATGTCTTGTCAACCTACAAAGAGATATTGAGTTACTTGCTACAACTTAACAAATACCAGAGCACATAAGGGAGCTCAGCAAAGCAGCAGATTAATAAACTAGATTTTCACCTCTAGAGATCTGGATTCAAATCCTAATTAACAATGAATTTATTAGGCTCTTCTTAAAGCTACTGGACATGTATCACAAGATACTATTCAATTACAAAACAGAAAAAATTGAGATTTAGGTAGGTTGCAAATTACAGCCACTGAGATTAACTATTTGAATCTTTCCACCCACCCGCAATGTTGTTTTTTCTCATTATCCTATAATCACCTAAATAAAATCAAAACTTCAGAACGAGAAATATAAATTGTGTTTGTGGAGCTGTTAAAATCTTTTGGGTATTTTTTATTTAAAATATTAAATTAGAATGAAATCAAATTATATTCCCTGATTTGCAGCAGATCAGAAGGGGGAAATAGTATTGATGGGCAACTGGGGAAATCATTGATGTGTTTATTAGACTTATGTTTTTCTCAGCCACATATATACATATCATTACAAGACTGTAAATCTGTAATTTCCAAACATGGAGAGTGGATCTTCATCATATCATTTGGGTGTGTTATAACATTTGCTTAAGACTGGCCCAGGGCTGGAGTACTGCAGATCAGACTGTTTTGTATTACCCAATGGGCACACACAATCAGAATCAACATCAGTAAATATGTCTGCTAGTGCTGCCATCAGAGGTCACCCTTCATGCTACAAAAAACAAAACTGTAAGCAGTACAATGTCATCCCTGCTGGTAGACACACTTTCTATGGCCAGTGACCGCAAATGCTGCTTAGGGAAGTACTATATACTAGAGCAGGGGCTGGCAACCTTTCAGAAGTGGTGTGCCGAGTCTTCATTTATTCACTTTAATTTAAGGTTTCACGTGCCGGTAATACATTTTAATGCTTTTTAGAAGGTCTCTCTCTCTATAAAAGTCTATATATTATATAACTAAACTATTGTTGTACTGTAAAATAAACAAGGTTTTCAAAATGTTTAAGAAGCTTCATTTAAAATTAAATTAAAATGTTGATCTTATGCCACCAGCCTGCTCAGCCCAGACCGGCAGCAGGCTGTGTGGGGCCGGTGGCTGGGACCCCAGACCGGCAGTGGGCTGAGCGGCTCAGGCCGCTGCCACTCAGAGGTTCCATCCTCCGGCTCCTGCCAGCCGGGATCCCGACTGCTGGACCCGCTCAGCCCCCTGCCGGTCTGGGGTCCCAGCCCTGCCCACATACAGTGGGTACCTACCTTCTCATTGGTTCTGGCCCATTCTCTTCCTCTCTGCACTGAGCTGAGGGTGGAAGTGCACTGAGCACAGGGCTGGGGATGAAGGAGCAGGCTGGGGATTGGGGTGTAGGGTGGCCAGGAGCTAGAATGAGGAAGGGGGCTCAGGGTTGGGGCAGGAGGTTTGGGTGTGGAGAGCTTACCTGGGCAGCTCCCATTTGGTGGGAGGGGTGCAGGTGGGAATGTGGGGTGGGGGGTGCAGGCGCTCCCGTTTGGTGCTCAGGGTGGGGATGTGGAGGGTGCATGGGGTGTGGGGGGGCGATGCAAGAGTCAGGGCGGGGGCTGGGTGTGTGTGAGGGGGGTACAGGGCTCAGGGTAGAGGCCTGGGGGGTGTGCGGGACTGCAGGGCTCAGGGCAGAGGGCTGGGTGTGTGTGGGGGGGGTCAGGGAAGAGGGCTGGGGGTGTTGGCTGCGGTCGTGGGGTGCTCACGGTAGGGGGCTGGAGGGGTTATGCCCCGCTTCCACCACCCCCCTCCAAGGCCCTGCCCCTGCTTTTTCTCTGCCTCCGCCGGGAGCAGCGAGCACGCTGACCCGGCTCCTCCCGCACCCCCTGGCAAGGGCCATCAGCTGATCGGCCACCAGGGAGGGACGGAGAGGAGGAGGAGGGGCAGGAACCCAGGACACTGCAGGAAGAGGCAGGGGAGCCGGCAGGACCAAATTTCTGCCCCCTGTCCCCGCAGGTGGGGCGGGGGGCAGAGAAGAGCAGGCTGGGCCGGGCCAGGATGGGCAGGGCAGGATTTTTAATGGCACGCTGCTGCTGCCCCAGCAGGCAGCAGCGTGCCATTAAAAATGGGCTCGCGTGCCATCTTTGGCACGCATGCCATAGGTTGCCGACCCCTGTAATAGAGGATATACAATCACTCTGTAAAACAGATCATAGGTAAAATGTTCAGAAAGTTGCTAATAATGTTGATGATAATGCTATTGACCTCTTTTGTAAAGCACTGTGAGATCTACTGATGAAAAGTGCTATATAAGAGCTAGGTATTATTCTCGTTATTGTGACTACTAATAATAATATTTATACTGCTAGAGTTTATATTTGAAAAAGACTCACGGAAAAAGAAATGGAAACAAAACAGAGGTAGGACCTATCAATGAATTCATAAATGACAGAGAAACAGGGAGGTGAAAACAGAAATCAGTTTTAAACAGAGCAGTAGAACAAAAAAAAAAATTAAAAAGCTGAAATGGATTTCAATATCACAAGTTTTGTCAAAGGCCCAATACTGTACTCTCTCTACTCTGGTCAAACTCTCAGAGAGGTCAAGAGGAATTTTGGCTGAATAAAGCAAATTAGGCTAAACTCTCATTAAGCACCACTTTATTAAGGAAATACAGGTCAGGTCTTTATGGACTTACATGTTTTAAAAATGTGTTTTCTTTTCATATTTTTAAACATCAGAAACAACTTGAAGGTCACTAATGAAGGTCATTACTGTAGTTAAAACTGCTGAACTGAAGTAAGGGCAGGATGCCAGTCATTTTATCGTACCTCAAATACCTTAGAATTGTGGGTGAGGAGCCAAGTTTAGA
Source organism: Eretmochelys imbricata (assembly GCF_965152235.1). Taxonomy (NCBI): domain Eukaryota; kingdom Metazoa; phylum Chordata; order Testudines; family Cheloniidae; genus Eretmochelys; species Eretmochelys imbricata. The sequence goes on along the minus strand of NC_135575.1, from coordinate 39,404,351 downwards.
CTTGGCCCAATTCCACTGACTTCAGCAGAGGTGCACCCACTTATAGCCTGGCTTGAATCTGATCTAAAGAGTTTGTATGGTGTATATTTTATTGGACAATGATTCTGACACACGCTTAATTCTCTGCTATGTTACTGGTAGAATAGCTTTATAGAGGCACTTAAGGGAATCATATGCCTACATTCCAACCCAAAGGTTAGGTGCAGCAGTCAAACAGAAAGCAGGTGACAATTCAAAAGGTTACAAGTCATATACCTCCTGCAGAGGACATCAAAAAGGGGGAAATGAACGGAAAAGAAAGAAAAGACTTACTCTCCGTTTTGATTCCAAACAAAATACCTTTGAAAAAAAATCAAAGAATTGTAAAGTATGTTTGGGTGGGAGGGTTAGTTTTAATGTCAGTCATGCAGCATTCATATTGGGAGTGTTACAAGGCAATGCCACAAAGCCACCAAATTAGCATTAATTAGACCATATATCACCAGTCTTAGAAGAAAGGAAAATGACTGAATGAACAGGGAGACTGACGTACTGTCCTGCCATTAAAGGTAGTCCCACCAGGTCAGATATGAGGAAAGGCATGGGAAGGTTCTGATATTGCAACTGAATAAGTGCAGCTGGACTGCTGCACCTGCAAGCTATCATCTGCAGGTTTGGAACCTATGCTTGTAATGATGTTGTCTGTGTTCTACATGTTCTATAGGTAAATCACTTTAGTCACTCCAGTATTTTTTGTGAGCACTAAATTCAGTCAGAATCACTGAGAGTGGGCTTTAAAGAGAAAGTTTTAAATCTGCAGTTTGGGGTAAGAAACAAACTTGCTACAGAAGTGTAAAGAAAATGGGTCACACTCATGCCTGGTGTCATTCTACAGCAGCCAGTGAAGTTCTAACAGGGATGACGGTACCAAAGGTCTACAGACCCACAAAACCTCGGTGTGTAGAAATAATACACTGTCCAGTGTGGGGGAGGAAGATCCTAAAGCAACTACAGCAGACATCTGGATTTATATTAAGGTTTTCATTTCATGTATCTTGTTTGGGATTATTGAAACAGTGTATTATTCCGTCTTGTAATTTTTTAGGTACGAAAATGAATAGGTACAAACTTTGGCCTTGACTGCAGCTATGGGTTCCTATTCAAGTCACTGAATGAGCCTTTTATGAAGTCAATGGGAGCCCTGCACGTACAGCTGAAGACAGAATATTGCATTTACTCTTTATTCGTCTCATTTTTAATAATAACAGCTGCACCCCAAATCCATCCATTGAAGCAGCATACTGCATTTGAGAGCATGATATAAAAAATATTACATCTGCTGGGTGGGAAGTGGAGAACAGATCTGATGGCTTCAGTCAAAGCACTGAGTGGTTTGTTCTGACTGCCAAGGGGGTTTACTAAGGGAGTCAGTTGATTTTGTATAAGGATTTGAGATGCCTGCAGGACAATTTATGGCAGTTTTTGGGGGTAGACAGTTGTTTATATAACCGATTTTACCTGACTTCATCTAGTACAAATTTAGAGGTAGATTAAACAACCTTTTACATTCAAGAAGAAAATAATGAAGAAGAATCAGTATTAAATGCACCTTACTTAAAAGGGGCTATAATGGAGTATGTGGCATTCATAGGTAATTAAAAGGTTAACTGGAACTGGAGAGTCAATTCAGGCACTGATTGCACCTGGGAGGTGGGCCAGAGCCAAATAAAGAGGAGTCCCAGCTGGGTAAGGAGGTGTGTGGGTAGAATAAAGAGACGAAGCCCAGACTAAATGGACAATAGGAAGAAACTCTGTAGTCCCTTGAGAATGGGAGCCTAGGTAAAAGGAAAGAATCTGGACTTCTAAAGAGACAGAGACCTGGAACAGAACAGGGGACACTTAACAGAGATGAAAGGTCAACCTCAAGGAGGGCAGAGTTCATTTGTTTGTATTTTGGGTTTGGGATTTGTTGAGGGAGTCCAAGGGAGAAACACGAATCCCACCCCTGACAGAGGGGTGAATATAGAGAGGCTGTGGGGGATGCCTGATAACAGGTGTAAGTGACAGGGAGCAGGTCTGAGTAGATAGACCTTACTTGCCTACCAAAGGGTCCTTAGGCTGGGATACAATATAGTGGGAAAACCTAGGTTTCTCTATCAGCCTTGTGAGAAGATGGCGTGAGGCCCCCCCTTTTCCACCCCCCGCACATACAGATAGGGATAAGAACACTAGAAAACCCTGAGATGCATGAGTGTAAAGATGTTGGGGCTTAGAGCTGTGGCTGAAGACCTGATGCAATGGCACTGGACTCTATTATCTTGCAATGGGTAAAAAGTGGATTGGCTGGAGGGCCAAGTCATGAGATGAAGCAGATCACTGAAGGACTAGAGCAGCTGCAACAGGGTGCTGTAGTCAAGGAGAGCCTGTTATACCATGTCCAGCCATGATGGGGCATGCCAGTGGTGACATTACTCTTCTTAGAGAACAAATTTATCTTTCTCTTCCAAAACTGTCAGGCTTACTTGTAACATGCAACCCTCTTGGATAACTGCATCCAAAAGTGCTGGTATTATCTAAAACACTGTTTTGAGAAAAGTTCTTAAACATACTTTAGAATCAAAATTTTCTAAAGCATGAGATAGTCCTAATATATAAATGTTTAATAGTAATTGAGATACATAATTTCTGCTATCATTACACCAGTGACTCTCCGAAACAGATGCTTAAAATGTGACTTCATGCTCTAGAATTACAGGGACTGAAGACAATGTGGGAACAGCCTAAGTGGGCTACTACTGCTATCAAAAAGATTAAAGGTGTGTTCTGCTATAGTTTCAATGGATCTGTACACACAGGGTAAAACTAATAATCAAGTCAATGGAAGATTTATGAAACTGAGGATCACAGGTTCAGGGCTAATGAGTTTATTATAACATCAGGTGTCCAATGTCTTAATAATGCCAAAACATATTCACCTTCATTCAAAATATTTTTCTTGTGAAGCTTCACTACTACCAAACAAATACAACTTATCTTCCGTTTAAATTGGACTTTCTTTTACTAAATTTAAACACCGTTAAGTATCAAGGTACAGTCTAAGAGGTTGGGTCAAAATAGGGATTCAAGCAAAGGTGTACAACCTAAATGAAATATTGACAGGAAAGCTGCATTCTCACAGAGCCTGCCAGCAAAAGTTACTCAGAATGATTCAAAATAACTGAAGAATTCAACTGTAATCACACCAACAATGTGCAGATGTGGTATCGCAGAGAAGGGAGAGACTCCTGTTAAGTTTTGCTATATAGTTTGGTAATTGAGATAGGAAATCTTGATATAAGGTGTTGTAACATATTGGAGTCTTCACCATATAAAACATGAGAATGTTTGCAAACTGAATAATTCTTACTTCAATGTACTGTGGAGTCATAAAAATCATGTAGGGAATGGAGGATATCACACACTCTTATGTTATATCTTGGCAGTGCCCATTCCCCTTCTGGGGAAGCTTCTTGACAAAGCTACCGGCTACATTTCTCACACTGCTCAGCCATCTTGCACAAAATAACCCCAAGCTATAATCTTGTCCTATCAAACACAAGGGGGAAAAAAAGATATAAAATATGGATAGGCACATAGTCTACAGCACTATCCGTGTTTAATAACAAACACTTGAGAATAGTGGCCCTGCTCCCATTGCTATACTGCACTTCCACCAAAAATACAACCAATATAATTTAACAACCGAACAGAGCACACAAGTCAGTCACCATTAACCACCATTTGCTTATCAGACACCAGGGTAAAGTGGAGGAATGAGAGTAAGTGAGGGGGACGAGAGGAAAGCCTTTTACCTGCAGAGAGAGAGAGAGTGTATTGCACTCGGTACCGTATCAGGAGACGGTGAGAGAAGAGACTTCTCGCCAAAGATCTCTGAGCCACTCCTGGCGTGGGGGTGTGGGTGGGGGCCGGGGGGCAGGGGCGGGGGGGAGTACACAGAACCAGCTCACTCCCTGTCACTCCTGGCCCACGCAGGCAGAAACACGGAGAGAAGTAAAGAACCAGCAGCCTGTGCTGTAGGCGCAAGGGGAGCATAGGGACATCCAAGGGTAGATGGCAAACCCCAGAGCCTTAGAGGGTACAAGGCCTACCTCAGCTCCCAAGGGTCACAGGCATTAAACGGACCTTCATCCGCCGGAGGCTGACAACCAAAGTGGCACACGTAATGAAGATGATACCATATTGAAGCCTCAGTGTTTTGTCTCCCTCTGGAGGGAGGGAGGAAACATGTCTCATGCCTGTAGACTAGCATAAGAAGACAGTATAAAACAAGGAACTTTTTCTTAAGTATCAAAAGATGCAGTTCATTTAAAACATTTCCTTCAATGATAGGTCTTTCCACGGCAGCACTGCTCTGTGGGGAGTGGCAGAGGAGAGAAGTTACAGTGCAGTATGATGAACAGTGGATGTATTTTAAAAGGCTTGTTTATGTCTTTGAGAGGGCTGAAAAGAATGCAGGCTATGTGCTCCTGGATACTTCAATAGGATTCTACAGGCCATAGTGCAGAATCTGACCAAAAGGATCAACGTCAGAGTTTGAAAAAGCAATGTTTTGGTAAAAAACAATAATAATTTTATTTTACTCAGACTGGGGTTTAATTTGGGGGAAGAGTGATGCCCTGATATTTTGCTTCTAATATAGCTAGCTCCAGCATTGTACAAGCTATCCCCATTTCACGCCACACCATCGTATGTCAGCCAAGCATCTAGAAGGATTAAAAGGGCAATAAAGAATTCTTTTGTTCTGCTTCATCCTACAAGTGACCAAACTGTAATAAATCATATTATTAAAATTGCAAAGTAAGATATATCAAGTATGTCAAATAGTGCAGTGGAAATAAAACTATATTAAAATACATGTTTTAATTACGCTTGCTGGCAAGCTTGTTCAATTCAGATCAATTAAAGTAACTTTATTTCTTAAGATATGCGTAGGTTACTTTTTTCCAGAAGACCATTTTTGAAACGCATTGGTTTACACAACCCTTAAATCACTGATCCTGTAGGTCATTTCAAAATGATGTCTCTTATAGCTTGGTCATACTTGATTTGTCTTTGTTTTAGAATTTATACCCTTAAAGGTATTTTTCTTAGCATGAAGGATAAAAATCAGCAGAACTAGTTTAGTACCATACTCCTTCTCACTTTCCTATGACAAGGTAAAAGTAATTAGAATGACTCCCATCAGTTTACTTCAGATTATCAGAGCTTGGATTTGAAACTGCCCCTTTCTCAGAATAAACTTGCTTTCCTGCGTCTTTAAATATTGCTTCTCAGTGTTTTATATATTTCATATAACACGTACTAACTTTAAGGTACACCATGTCCATTATTTTTCATCTAAGCCTTCCATATTTAAAAATACTTATTTTTTAAATATGAAAACGAATGGGCATGAAGTACCTAAAAGTTAGTACTTGTTATCTGAAATATATAACATGTTATGGTTTATAATAATTAACATGAATGTGCAAACAGTAATATAGAAATATCAAGCTTGAGTAGGTTTTCATGACAAGAGAGCAGACTTTAGAGACATCTATATTGATGCAGTGCTGACTAAGGCTGTGTGACTTTTGAAATATTTCTTTTCTGAAAGGACAATTGGGTTCTGGAAAAAATTAGTGAGCACAGAAGCATATTGTTTTCAAAAAATTGAAGACTTTTGTTAACATGTCATTTTGAACCTGGGTCCTTGTCTTGCAAATTTCAGTATTGAACTCATGTTCATAGTTGGCCTATACAATTAGTATAGACAATTACTGGGTGCCACAGTAATATTACTAATTACTGTTCACCCATTCTAGACTAAGCAACTGTAAACCCCATGGGCACTTGGTCCAGGAGACTCAGCTCCCACATCAGAATGACATATAAAGTAGGAGCCCCAACAGTACCCTTCTGAAATACAGATTGCACATCAGCCTCCCCAGTCGAGAGCTCAGGCAGGCCGAATGTGGCCCGCGGGCCGGAGTTTGCCCACCCCTTTAACAACCGGTTCTAAACCGGCTTCAACGTTTAATAACTGGTTCGCACCGGCTCCAGCTCACCACTGCCTCAGCCCCCATCTTTTCTTCTTTTTTCTTCGAGGGTGAGGGTACTGTGCTTCTCCAGAGTTCCTTCTCTCTCCACCATGGCCGATTTAAATGAGGCCTCATCAGGCAGGAGAATCTGAAGTGGGTGGGTGCCATGCCTTCCCAACAGTAGACAGATGAACAGCCGCACATGCTGAGAGAGAAGATATCCCATCAGGGAGTCTCCTGATCATTTCTTCTCTGGTACAGGAAGAATTTTCCCTCCTTCCCCCTTTCCTTTTAACAATGACAAGAGACTAAGAGGGTAAGTGAATTCATAAGAGGAAAGAAGAGAAAATGGGGATCACATGGTAACCAAATGGCCGTATCAGAACCGTCTACCCTCCCAGTGCTCCAGGTCCACAGTGGGGACTATGCGTGGTATGCTTGTGTGGATGGGAAGTGAATTCAAGAGAAACAAGTGGGAAAATGGGAATGATATGAGGAGCACAGAAGGGGACAGTCCTGGTGTGTTTACCCTGCACTGGCGGTGAAAAGGTTAGCGTGGGCCGGAGGTCCATTAATAAACCTGACTGGACCTGGAAGGTGGGGAAGGTTTAATTAAAGAGGAGTCCGCTGGGGAAGCAGCTGAGTGGTTCCTGTAAAGAGAGGAAGCCCAAAGTAGAAGGGAGCTGCAGAAAGAAGGAAGAACTCACTAATTGTACTCAGAGTAGTAGCAATGGGAAGCCAGAGACATACAAAGAAGCTACTGGGGTGGAACACGCTCCAGGGATGAGCCTGATAAAAGGCCAGGACCTGGGCCTCATGGAAAGAAGCCCAGTCAGGCTATCAACTGAAGAGGAGCTTTAGGAGGGAGTTTACATCTTGGGATGGGCCCTGATAGGATAGTTCAGCAGAAGTGAAGGAAACTCCTGGAGTAGCCCTGAGAAAAAGCCAACCAACAGCCTTAGAATAGATAGAGTAGAGGCAAGACTCCAACAAGTTAACCCTGTAGAAGACTACAGAAATGGAGGGCCCTGGATAGATTAAAGGTTTAAGCCTGAGGAAGGAGAACAAAGTTGTTTTTGTAGTAGTTCCAGTTTCACTTTTGAAACTCATTAAAAAACTTCCAGGGAAAGCCCTTGGGCCACAATTCTGCCAGAAAAGGAGCCCTGGAGGGGCAGAAGGCATCATATTAGTGACTAGAGTCATGTAGGTTGCTGTCTGTTTGAGATACTGATACCTCAGTAGGGGAGAGACTTTCAAGGGACTTGTCTGAGCCATGAGAAGAGAGACTGCTGGAGGAGCCCTCAGCATATGCTACTAGATAAGAAAACATCTGCTCACATGCCCAGCCATGAGAGGGCATGTGCCACTCTTCAACAGGGACATATCTGGGAAATGGATGGACTGGAAGCAGAGATAGGTGGCTTGTTTGGACCAGCTTTGTCATCAGGTAAAGACAATGAAGGCATATTGGCATGCCAGAGAGATAAATAAAGCTATCAAGCTAACAGGTGGGGGGAAGAGACAGCAAGGTTACACCCAGCAGCAGAGAGAAGCTTGGTCTGGGTTTTACTTTTCAGAAGAATCCCTTTCAAAGGTTTACCAGTCTATAAATACAGGAAGTTGAACCTCAGGTGATAAGCAATTGAATCAACTGATCATATATAATATTACCGTATTATATGGGTATACAGAGTGATGTCTTTTCTGAAAACTAATGACGCACTCAAGTATCAGGGGGTAGCCGTGTTAGTCTGTATCCACAGAAACAACAAGGAGTCCGGTGGCACCTTAAAGAATAACAGATTTATTTGAGCATAAGCTTTTGTGGGTAAAAACCCCACTTCTTCAGATGCATGGAGTGAAAATTACAGATGCAGCCATAAATATACTGACACATGAGGAGAAGGGAGTTACCTCACAAGTGGAGAACCAGTGCTAACAGGGCCAATTCGATCAGGGTGGATGTAGTCCACTCCCAATAATAAATGAGGAGGTGTCAATTCCAGGAGAGGCAAAGCTGCTTTTGTAATGAGCCAGCCACTCCCAGTCCCTATTCAAGCCCAAATTAATGGTGTTAAATTTGCAAATTAATTTTAGTTCTGCTGTTTCTCTTTGAAGTCTGTTTCTGAAGTTTTTCTCTTCAAGTATAGCTACTTTCAAATCTGTACAAAGAGATTCCAGAGGCGAACAGGACATCCCAGAAGCAAGAACTGCACAAATCCCTGAGGTCCTTGAATAATTTCTGAAGCAGATTGGGGATGACCGCGCAATATGTTACTGCCATTTCGCACGGATACAGACAGACATCATCTTCCTCTCCAAGTGCAAACAGATGGACATCATACCAAATGGACTGAAGGTAAAAAATCCATTGCAATCGACATACTACTCTGACTATGGTGAGAGACTGTGCCACACACTCTCAAAGAAACTGAGGAACTACCTGATCAGCATCCTGTACAGGAGACAGGAGAATATCAAGAATGAGCTCTCAAAACTGGAGACTCTCATACAAAACCAACCTTCCACCTTCTATGTGGCTGGACTTTACAAAAACGAGACAAGCCATTTCCAACTCTATTACATAGCAAGGCATTTTTGATTAAATTGAATTTATCATTCAGTGAAAGTGCAGCACACATAGGAGATGTTCTCTGAGGGCCAAATGTTAAACTGTAAGTACTTAAAGGCACCTAAATCTGTTTAGGCATTTAAATATTTGTGGTAGGCCCCCAAATAAGGATTTAGCTGCCTAATTTTATGTAATCAAGCAGGAATATTTAGTACTGTCAAAGCAACTGGCCAAACCACCCCTGGAAATGTTAATTTAAAATTCCAACTGAGCATGATTGTCTCATTCAGGGACATTTTATCATATAAAACTGAAGCGCCTATAAACCTAGACCTACTGCACAATCTCATCTAATGCACATTGTTCTTTAGTGAGTAAAGCTAGGATGAAGGCAGCCATAGAACAGGGATAGTCAGAGACAGATCCAGAAACTTTCTTTCCCCTCAGCTACTTCTAGCCCAGGATTTATTCCCCAAGCTCTCCAGGCCTAGCCACCCTTGGCTGAGAAATGGAGCAAGCGGGCACCTGCCTTTGTATTAACACTGCCGTGGGTTCCTCCAGACCAGCACAGATGCATCCACCAGCATCTAGCCCATCTACAGAAGAGTCCAGTGCAGACACCCAGTGCAGCCCCCTGTCCTCCAGTGGGGATTCCACTGGTGCCAATAAAGTCAGTTTCAATTTCCTTCCTACCCCCATCCTGCTTATTCTGCTGAGACAAGTCACCCAGCAGCAGGACAATCCCCGTTTCAGACTTGCACGCCTCCCCCAGCCACTGTGCCCCTCTCCTCTGCCTGCCAGCGCCAATGGGCCACTTGGGCACTGGCCCCAGCCCAGTCACCTTCTTCCCGTGCCCCTGGCCCCCCTCCGGTAGCATATGATCCCTGAGGGGGGTCGCACTTCCACAAGGTGGGATAAGAGCCTCCCCCCCCCGCTCCCCAGCCCGCTTCGGGACCAATACCCGGCGCTGAACCTGCAGTAAATCGCCGCACCTTGGTGACCGGCCGCGGCTGCAAGGCCGAGGGCAACACCGGCGCGCACTTACGCACGGAGGACACCCCTGCTCCATTGCTAGGGCTGGACTTTGGAGCGAAGTTGTGCGGGCTGTGGAGAAGCATCAGAAGAAGCTCCCCTGGTCTACCCCTTCCCCACCTCGTACCTGTCCCTCAGGCCCACCCACACCCCGTCCGAGCCATTCACTGCACGTCCCAACCCCACCCCCTATTCCCTCCCGTATCCCCCCTTCTGCTCCTCTCCAGCCCACCATGCCCCGCTGACACCCCGCAAACCCCTCCCCTCCGAATGGATGTCCAGCGTAATCCAGGTCTTTTTGCAGCCCTGCCTCTCCGTCCCTCACCTTGCTTCAGGACTGTTCCTCTGGCCGCTGCCGCTGGACTGGGCGGGAGACAGCGGGGCTTTGTTCCCTGCTGCCCAGGTTTCACTGGCCGCTGTTGTCACACGGAGAAACAACGGGCTCGGGGAGGTAGGTTGTGTGACTCTTCCCAGGCCACTTCCGTGTCTGATACAAATGGGGGACTTCTTGCAAAAGCCCGTTGCTGCTCGCCAGGACAGGCAGAGCCCGGCTGCCCGCCTCCTCTCAGTCTCCTGCGGGACTCTGCTGTCTCTGAAATCTGGGGATCGGCAAGGGGACACAAACTCAGCCACCCCTCAACGCCTCATCACGTCCTTCTACCTCCTCCACGCCTCTCCCTTCAGCGCTGTGCCCCAGACACCCTAACACACGCTGTGCACATGGACTGATATTCACATATGTCCAGAGCCTATGTCCACACTCTCCACGGTGCTGATGCAGCTTCCAGGTCGGTCTGTCAGCCAAATCGAGTATGTTTTACCCTCCCCCTCACTCTGAGATCTGCTCTCCAAATCAAGCGCCTTCTAGTTCCATACACTGCCCAGACTCCCACTACAGCAGGGATCTCTCAACGGGGCAGCCCCTTATCTCCGCCTCCAGCAGGCGGGACCGTCTCTCCTGCTCTCCAATCAGCCTGTCCCGTTGCCCCAGCAGCCCTCTGGAGAGAAAGGAGGTAGGTATCAGGTACATGGAGGAAACTTCTATGTTAGGAAAACAAGATTTGAAAGGGAGAGTAGAATTGCTGCTGGACTTTCTGTTGCTACTCTAGGATAAAGTCCAGTCCCCAAAATTCCACTTCTTAAATGAACAAGCCTAACCAATTAGTGTATCAAAAAAACCTAGACCCCCCCCCATTCCCCCCCGGTGCAGCAGTGCTGAAAAAACAGGGCTCCTTCACCTCCATCCTGATGGAGCCAGACAATTTTTGAATCCTCCCCTCCTCAGCTCCCACACCTCAAAATTCCAAGTCCTAGTGCACCAGAATTATCTGAATTCTAGGATACAGAACCAATTGGCTGCTGGACCATGGTGTTTCATGTCCCTGTTGTGCTGGTTGCATTGTGCTCCAAACTCCTGATGGTTATACATGTAAGATTTTTTAAAAGTTAGGAATGTAGATAGGAACAGAGGAATTACTATTCTGAATCAGAACAGTAGTCCATCTAGTCCAGTACTTGTCTTGGCTAGTATCAGATTCTGCAGAAGAAGAGGCAAGAAACCCTATAGTGAACAATCATGGAAGAATGGATGTAGAGGAAGTTTCTTGAGAGCATCTTGAGTTAGTGGGTGGCTTATGTCCTGAAGCATTAAAGTTTATTAGACTCAATTTTTATACATCTGATTTAGCTGTGGATATTTTCAAGATAAGGATAATGAGGTGGATGAGACATTTCCAGAAAAAAATAACAGAAATATCCAAAACACAAAACCTGGTAGTAATGAGGGACTTTAACTAAGGAAGAAGTGAGCGCAGCAGAATAAGGATAATGGACTTTAAAAAACTAAGAGAACTGGTACGGTATGGTACCATGGGAAGAAAATCAAAGGGAAAAAGGAGTTCAGGATAGTTGGCAGTTTCTCAAAGAGACAATATTAAAGGCGAAACACCAAACTATCCTAATGGGAAGGATAGATATGATATGGATATGGCATAACTGAGATATACTTTATGCAGTATGGGTCTTGTAAGGTATCATCAGAAAGGTTATAGTTTACTGAATGGTTTCAGAGTAGCAGCCGTGTTAGTCTGAATTTGCAAAAAAAAAAGGAGTACTTGTGGCACCTTAGAGACTAACAAATTTATTTGAGCATAAGCTTTCGTGAGCTACAGCTCGCTTCATCGGATGCATGAATGTGATTATCCAATGTGTATACATGTATTGTTTCTATATATAAAATTAGGAATATTGACTATGTAACAATTAAAACTGTGAGTTTGTTTGGGAGACACCCACCAGACAACAGGCCATCAGCCTTGATGGGCCATTAGAAAGAAACAATAAGACTTTGAAGATACTAATCTCTCTCCTTCCAGAGAGACGTCCTGGGATGTAGCTGTGACACTATTAGGTCACCTGGTACTAAACACCATCTTGGACTTTTAGTAATTTTCCACTAAAAGGGGTGGGGGAGGTCAAGCCTAGGAAACAAAAGGTTTGCACCTTATATAAATTCTATTTCAGGCTGGGGAGAAAGGCAAACAGGTCTCTTCTCCATTGTCTTCCTGCCCAAGAAGAAAGTACCTAAAGAGACAAAGGAACTGAGCGGTGGGAAAGGCAAGGGCTGAATTGAGACTAAGACAGAAGTCTAGTCTGTAAAGATAAATAAGTGGAATTCTAAACTACAGGAACTCTGCAACTTGCCTAAAACAATATTTAGGGTGAGATATTATTTCTTGAAACCAGTCTCTTTAAGATCTTAAGCTTAGTATGCATGTTTTGTTTTATTTGCTTGGTAATCTGCTTTGTTCTGTTTGCTATCCTTTATAATCACTTTAAAATATAATAATTTAAAATCTGTATATCTTCCTCTGCATTGGGGGAGGGGGTGAATTTATGAGCTTACATTGTATAGATTTCTCTAGAGCGCAAGACAATATTATTTTAGGTGTACTTTCCAGAGGGGAGCTGCACTTGAGTGCTGGGTGATTTCCTAGCTGAGTCTTCTCATAGAAAGCTGTTTGAAGATTCTGTGTGATCCCTACCTGTGATTCTGTGTGATCCCTACCTGTGATTCTGTGTGATCCCTACCTGTGTGTGTGTTTTGCCAGAGGCTAGATAGCCTAATTCAGCAAAACAGGGAGAGGGAGCCCAGGCTAGTGGAGCAGGCAGGCTCAGTGAAATCCCAGTACATCAGATGGCATCCCGGACAGGGGGTCCAACCCATCACACTATTGCTAACTGGTTATTTGATATTGGGTAACTGTCAGCATGTGTTTTATTTCTGTGTATTCTAAATGATTTTCAGGGACATCCATAGCTTTGGATGGAGCTCATTAATTGTAGAGCAGTAAAAGTCTAAATAAATACTTAGTCATTCCTTTTGTAAAGAGTTCCTCACGTCTTCTCAATCATCTGCAGTGAATACTTTTTGATTTGTTTTAGATTAGCAAGTGCAGAGACAGCAACAGCATTTGAAAATGTTTATGCTGTTTCAAAACTATTTTTGTAGCAAACCTCATAAAAATCATAACCCAAAATGTTTTAAAATTACAAGATTTTAAAAATACTACTTTTTTAATTCACGAGATCTCTTTTCCTTTATTTTTTAAATAAAAGTGCTATAATGGTCCAGAAGAGAACAAAAATTACCAAAAATTACCTTGTAACACAAGGCCTATAGGCTTGTAAGATTTTTAACTTAGTCTTACTAGGCAAAAGGCTTAAGAATGCTTGACATGCATGGGTCACCTAGGAATAACTCCATGCACCAAAAGTCATAAGATTACTGTAAAGATGTGCCAATAGGTGATTGCAATGCACCACAATGTATTGTCTGAGACCATGAGACACCTGATTATAACAGCTTTGAACGTCTGTCTTGACTGCAGAATACCTATCATGCATAGATGCTAATGAGAATAAGAGGAACTACACACAACCTATAAAAATGGGGCACCCCAATATTCATGGGATGTAAAAGTACAGATAAGGGACAGAGGGTTGACACTTCCTTGAATATGCATTAGGTGTTAGGTATAGTTAGAATTACAATATATAAAGGGTTCCCTGGTTGAGTAAAAGTGGGAATACCCACAGGAAAAAGCCCAGCAGGAACTGTCCTTCTACAGATGATGAATTGGTGAGAGGTTCTTCAGACCCTAGAATATCTTTGAGGATGTGAGTATGACCACAGTTATAATTATTGCATAGGTTTTTGTAGGATTTCTATATGTATAGATAATTGTAACTGTATTTACAATTGCTTTAATAAAACTTGTCATTACAGATAAGACTTTATACTTGCTTTAATAAAACTTGTCATTGCAGATAAGACTTTGTACTTGTGATTGTTTCTGTCGTCATTGTCCTTAGACTTCGTGTGTTCTTAGAACCTCCAAATTTGAGAAAAGCACCAAGGGCAGTTTCACTCTGTTAAGCTTGAAACTGTAGAAACTGGAGCCAAACCTAGAGTGGTGTAATATAACATCACTAAATTTACTTTAAATAAATTAAAAGGCTACAGAATGGTAATCCTGATGGGATTCTAGTGACTACAGGGAAGAAAAAGGAGAGAAAAGACCACCTTTGATAATAGGGGAATGGTTTGTGTACCCCTACTTGAGAAAATCAATTGATAAAAATCATTTCATGCAGGTAGGAGAATCATGTCATGCTCACAGTAACTGTTTTGCTTGTTCCTGGGTTTTGTGTGCTATCTATTGCATTATTATGTGGTTTTGTTTATCTGTCTATATGATATTGTAAAATCTGAGCTCCCAAGGAAAAATGTAAAGAGGAAGTATCCTCTCACTGATACTGCAGTTATTGAAATTGATTAAGCTGTCTTACTGATGAGTAATGTTTAAGGGAGAGATTATCATATAGTGGTACCAAATAGATAAATAGCTCTTGTGTGTGAGAGAGCCAGCACTTGCATATGGGAAGAAGGCCTTATCAAGCATGGCAGAGTGAGTTCGATGGTCAGCTGCCACTGGTAATCTCCGCAAAATTTCCTAATAAGCTCCCCAAACCATTAGGCTCCTCTGGATTGCACCACCAATGATGGATCAAGGAAAACTTTGTGGGGTTACCTTCATCTCCGCCCCTCCTCTCCGTGTATTCTGTACTGCGGCTGCTAGCAGCTGAAGGGGAAGAAAGCTCCACAAGCGCTTCTCAGCCTGGCTAATATGCCAGAGAATATTTAGTGATAATATGGAGAAAGGGAGGGAGGGACGCCTTCCTAATAGAGGTTTCAGAGTAGCAGCCGTGTTAGTCTGTATTCGCAAAAAGAAAAGGAGGACTTGTGGCACCTTAGAGACTAACCAATTTATTTGAGCATGAGCTTTCGTGGGCTACAGCTCACTGAGAACTCCTAAGAGAATCATTGAACAAGGTCAGGTGCCAGTTCAGGTAGTTGCTGCAGTGGCCCCACAGACACCCCTTGCGGCCTCTGTGCGGGACTACATTGAAACCTATCGTGGAGGGTTAGCAAAAATTCTGAATAATCAAACCCTCACAGACCACCCAGATCCATGGAACTTAAGTTGTTCCATTTTTAAGAAAGAAACATTAAAGAGAAAACCTCAGAAGGTGAAGGGAATATCAATAGGTTGTGACCATATTGCATGTAACATTTTAGGAAGGAAAACAGACTAGTTGAATCAGGCACAACAAGCCTTATCCCAGGAGAAAGGGATTAGTGAGGCATTGAGAGAGCAACTTATTCAGACAATGGAATAAGAATTCTATTCTTATTTATCAGAGAGATGGTCTTGCAAAAGAACTGACTTGCTGCAAGCAGCAATTACAAAGAGCTGTTTATGAGATTACAGTGTGGAGAAATCAAGCAACAGTGGGCCAGGAATGTTTGTTTGGGCAAGAAGTGAAAATTGCAGAACTAGTTCTGAGAACTGAAGAGTTAGAACAAACCTGTGATACTCTGGAGGGCATATATTTTCAGGTAGTAAAAATAGATGGTGAGACTGGAAAGGAAGCCCAAGATGTCCCAGAGATGGAGAGTGAGATGGAGAGTGAGGAAGATATGTGTACAGATATGCAGCTGCCCCCATGTATATTTTGTTAATGTAGTACCAATCCAACTTCCTATACTCCAGGAGCCATGGTGGGACCTTGGAAAGACCAGCCAGCATTAGGACATAGACCCTCACTCCCACTTACCTGGTCCAGGACGAGATATAGACAGGAAGAGAACAGAAAGGGACTTGTGAACACTCTGGAGAGTCAGAAAAAGAGGAACAGCTAGGCACAGATGATTTCAGGGGAGCACAGGGTGGATTTGAAGAGGTTGTCAGGACTAAAGAAGGGGAAAAACTTTACAGGCAGTGTCAGTGAAAGGTCAGATAAGGAGTTGGATGTTGAATGATTGTAACAGGATATGAAAAAGACAGAGAATTTCAATCTATGAATTTGGATTGCCAAGCCACACCAACCCATTGTAGTAGCTAGTTATCCTGGACTTTGACTTCGCTTCAGAGCACGGGAGCCAGGAAGGGGAGGAGAATGAGGATCCACAAGGACACAAAGCATGAATCGAACAGGTCCTGTTCAGGTTCCCCCGCCTTCCTCGCCCCCCGGCAAGGGAAAACATTGCAGAGGGAAGATCACATGTGAAGCCATTAGTGGATAAACATATAGATGCTTTTGCTAAGCATAAGCATGAGTGTGGAAGAATGGCAGTGACTATTGTAATCACAGGAGGAAATTTTCCCCCACAGAAGTTTCTTTTTTAGGTATTATCTTGCCTTGAGGGGATAGAACACCAGTCCAACAGAAGGGCTTCTGTCATAAATATAAAGGGAAGGGTAAACCCCTTTGAAATCCCTCCTGGCCAGGGGAAAGCTCCTCTCACCTGTAAAGGGTTAAGAAGCTAAAGGTAACCTCGCTGGCACCTGACCAAAATGACCAATGAGGAGACAAGATACTTTCAAAAGCTGGGAGGAGGGAGAGAAACAAAGGGTCTGTGTGTCTGTCTATATGCTGGTTTCTGTCGGGGATAGACCAGGAATGGAGTCTTAGAACTTTTAGTAAGTAATCTAGCTAGGTATGTGTTAGATTATGATTTCTTTAAATGGCTGAGAAAAGAATTGTGCTGAATAGAATAATTATTTCTGTCTGTGTATCTTTTTTGTAACTTAAGGTTTTGCCTAGAGGGGTTCTCTATGTTTTTGAATCTAATTACCCTGTAAGATATCTACCATCCTGATTTTACAGGGGGGATTTCTTCATTTCTATTTACTTCTATTTTTATTAAAAGTCTTCTTGTAAGAAACTGAATGCTTTTTCATTGTTCTCAGATCCAAGGGTTTGGGTCTGTGGTCACCTATGCAAATTGGTGAGGCTTTTTACCAAACCTTGTCCAGGAAGTGGGGTGCAAGGTTTGGGAAGTATTTTGGGGGGAAGGACGCGTCCAAACAGCTCTTCCCCAGTAACCAGTATTAGTTTGGTGGTGATAGCGGCCAGTCCAAGGACAACGGGTGGAATATTTTGTACCTTGGGGAAGTTTTGACCAAAGCTGGTAAAGATAAGCTTAGGAGGTTTTTCATGCAGGTCCCCACATCTGTACCCTAGAGTTCAGAATGGGGGAGGAACCTTGACAGCTTCCATTACAAGTCCACTGTATAAACTTCTGAAGAAAGGGATTGGTTGGGCCTGGACTGATCAGCATGTGAATACATTTGTAGAACTGCAGCAAGCAGTAATGCAAGCACCTGTGCTAATCACTCCAGAACCCAACAAACGGTATCACTTAGAGATCTCTACAAGTACAACTGCACTTGCAGCAGTAGCTTCTCAAGAGAGGCGTGGGAAAATCAGGCCAGTAGCCTATGCCCCTAGAAAAATGAGTCCAGTGGAACTCAAATATTTCATCTGTGAAAAATATTTATTGGCCACCATCTGGGAAATCAAGCATGTTGCATTTTTAATTGGTTTAAACCCAATAATGCTGCATTCCACACATACACAGCTCCAGTTTTTGCTCTCTAATCCAATCAATGATGGACAGGTGTCTAGTGCTCAACTGGCACACTGGACCTTGTTGTTGCAGGGCAAGGATATAACAGTGTCCCCAGTACAGACCTTAGCTCTGTTATTAGGTGCCCTGTTGTATTCTGGGAACCATCATGTGTGCCCAGATGTTGATCAAGGGAAACCTTTGACCCAGTTTTTCACATTAATGCCTCCCCAAATAAAAATCACAGAAGCATATTGCTTTTTCATAGATTGGTCCAGCTACTATGATCAGGGGAAACCAATACCTTCCTGTTGTTATTGATCTATTCTCTAAATGTGTGGAAGCATTTCCCTTTAAACACTGCTTTAGCCAAAGCAAAGATCTTGGTGGAACAAGTCTTCTCTTGTTGGGGACTCCCTGGTACGCTAGACAGAGGAACAGACTGACAATGGGCAAGTGTTTCAAAGGTGTTTACAGTTGTTGGGAATGGAACAAAAATTGCATTTTCCATATAGATCTTAATTATTGGGAAGGGTATAGCGAACAAATTGCACCATCAAATTAATGCTGAGGACGCTGGTGGATGCAGTTGGGATACCATGATTCCAAGCATTTTAATGGCACTCAGGGCAACTCCAGCTGCCTTCACAGATCGTACATCCTTTGAAGTGATGACTGATGAATGCCAGAACACCTTTTGTGGCATATCAGTGGCATGCAGCAAGAAGGAGTCAAACTAGAGACCTATCTGCAAGCATTAAAGAAACATCTTAACCAAGTTCATTTGCAGATAGCTGTTGAATTGGGAAAGTCTAAATGGAAGGTAAAGCCTATTTTGATAAAGGCCATAGAGAGAATGCTTGGGAAATTGGAGATCAGGTTATGCTCCTAACATAGGTGGTACAAGAATACAATTTATGTAACTGATGGAGTGGTCCACACTATATTATGGATACAGTTCCTCTGTTACAAAATTAGCATTAGAGGAAAAGGAAAAGTAGATAAATTCTACCCTGCCAATTGCTTAAAGCTGTACCAGAAAATAAATATTTCTCCATAAACAGAGGAACCAGCGATGTTGACCACAAAAGAGGAAGTGGAGGACCAGATACAGCCAGCCATTTTTATCAGGGAAAAAAAATGCATGTTTGACAACACAGATTCTATATTATTGCCTTAACACTGCACTTCAAACAGAATAACAACAGACTGTTCCAGTACAACAGGAAACAAGAATAGTCAAGGCAAATTAGGACTATTTCCATTCCCTTTTTAGCTACTGTTCCCTCACCAGTAGCATCTATAGCTGATGTTAGAGAAGGAGGTATTTATGGAGTGATGCATAGCATAAACCCACATCAAGTTCCAGAATCTCCATATGCTTCTGTACCGAAGTCCAGGAGAACAGTAGATCCACCACTTGAGGTGATACCTGAAGAAATAGCTAACCCTTAATAAGTATAGAATTAAGTTACATGTATACACCTAGATTTAAGTTACATATAGGTTTCAAGTACATATAAGTGTTAAGTTATGAATTACAGTGTTTGTTATATAACTGGTGTAAAAGGGTTTTGGGGTTTTTTTCAACCTGTCAAAGGTGGGGGGAACTGTAGCCAATTAATTAACTTTATTATCCATTTATCATTGTACTATGTGATGTTATGGTCAATTTATATGATCTTTCATATACATGTATGCTAAATAGATTTAAATTGTAGGATCATAGAAATATAGAATTGATCAGTATTTAGGAGTGATGAGTGTATATTAGGTGTGTAAGTAAAGCATGGCTGTAAAACAAGGCCTATAGGCTGAGACCTGTAAGATTTTAACTTAGCCATATTAGGCCATAGGCTTACAAATGCTTGACATGAGTGGGTGACCTAGGAATAACCCTATGCCCCACAGGTCACAAGATTACTGTAAAGATGTGCCAATAGGTGATTGCAGTAGATGGCAATGTATTTTCTGAAACCACGAGACACCTGCTTGTAACATCTTTAAATGTCTGTCTTGACTGCAGGGTACCTGTCATGTGTTGATGCTCATAAGAATAGGAGGAACTACAAACAACCTATAAAAATGGGGCACCCTAAGATTTATGGAGCATGAAAGTACAGATAGGGGACAGAGGGCTGACATCTTCATGCCATATGCATGAGGTGTTAGGCGTAGTTAGAATTACAATATATAAAGTGTTCCCTGGTTGGCTAAAAGCGGGAATACCCATGGGGAAAAAAACCAGCAGGAATATCCATCTAATGATGATCAGTTGGTGAGAAGTCCTTCAGACCCAAAAATATCTTTGAGGATATGAATATGACCACAGTTAAATTATTACATAGGTTTTTGTAGGATTTCTATATGCATGGGTAATTGTAACTGTACTTATTGCTTTAATAAAACTTGTCATTGCAGATAAGACTTTCTACTTGTGATTGTGTCTGTGGTCATTGTCCTTAGACTTTGTGTGAGCCTCCAATTTGAGAAAAGCACCAGAGGCACTTTCATTCTGTTGAGCCTGAAACTGTAGCAACAAGAGCGGAACCCATGGTGGTGTAATACAACATCATTGTATTAACTTTAAATAAAATAAAAGGCTACAAAAGCTTACAAATTCAAGTGCAGGCATATCTTCAAACAAGACTATTTATTTCAGTGGGGATTCACATGGGCCAATAGATTTTCTCCAAGGAACATGATTACAGCATTGGGGCCTTATGATATATTTTTGTATGCAATTTATTTTTGTAGAAGTGTTTTTAATAATAATTATCATGATCATCATTTACAAAAACAACTGACCAATTTCCCGTGTTTACAACAAAGTGACTCTTCCAGCAACCTTTGTTATTAGGATGAAGTAAGAACCACCCCTGTAGCTCAGAACTCACAGTCTAATGCAGAGCTATATGACATCAGGAGATGGGTTTATCTTTTTGCATTATGACGGTGGTCTCTTGTCACTTACAAATATTCAATTACATTGTGAATTTCCAAGGACTCTAGGGCTGTTGCTGCACAATCAGCTTTCCTCTGTCATCCTTTTGACAGTGATGACATCAAGCAAATTGTTGTTCTTATTGGACATACACATATACTTTTAGATAAAAATATAAATATTCTTACTGTAAGGTTGCAATGCAACACTACTTTATTTTGTGGAATTCGGAATGATAGTACCTAACACCTACAAAGGAAAGAGAAAAACAGGCTGCTCCCTAAGGCGGGAAGTCACAACTCACCCCACCTTCCTTTAAACTGGTTCTTTTCAAACAGACTCTTCTAAGAGACCCCTGAACCAAACCCTCAACTCCTGCTCTTAAAGCAATAGCTTGCAATTCCAACACCGTCCTCAATACACCACACAAACTATCCTATGTCTCTTACACAAAAAGAATAGGACACAAGATCCTACTGTGAAAGGAATCAGACTTAGAAGCAAAAAGGAAGTCCTTTTGGAAACATGAAATGGAAGCATTAAATCCCAAGCCAAACTGCTCTAAGTTACTTCTTTTAGCTGGTTTATGGACCACACATTGAGCCATAGTTTAAAATGTAAACACAAATAAGATAAAAGGAAAAATAAGTGCAACAAGATGGGTGAATGTTTCACAGCTTTGCTGTTGTGGTTTCCTTATAGATCACATCAAGGAGTTGTAAGGCAGTGTTGCCTAGTGGATAGGATTGGGGACTGGAATGGGACACAAGAGACTGGGTTCTATTCCTGCCTTTGCCACTGACCTACTGTGTGACCTTGGGCCAGTCTCTCTGGACTAGATTCATAAAGGAACTTTGGTACCTAAAGTAGCAATTAGGCACCTAAATCCAATATTTAGGCACCACTTGCATTCACAACATCTTTACTCAGCTGCAACCTAACCCTGGATGTGCCTAAAATCCAGATGCCTAAGCCGCAATGTCATTCATAAATCAGGGGGTGATAGGTGAGATTGGCAGGAGAATTGGGGCCCAGTCCAGTTCTTAGAGGCTATTGGTTTGAGTCTCATTCAAAATCTGGCAGATTCAGTCCTATTAAAATAAAATCAATAGCATGTGTACCAAAGGGTCTGATTCTCTGCATAAGCTAACCCAGATAGCTCCACTTTTTTGTCGATACAGAAAAATAACCAGTATTTTACATGACCCAAATATATATTATTCCTTCTCTTCAACCCTCTAGACAGGCATCATGTCAGAAGTATGGCCTCTGGTCTCAGGTGTCTCATGTCATCCTTCCTCTCTCACTCTCTTCCTTCTTGGGGTTCCTGCATTGACCCTTTCAGATTACTTTGTCTGCATTCCCCCACCCCATATATTCATAAATGTATTTATCCAGATGTATTCTCCTAAGTAGGAAATTAGTCTCTAGTCTTTAGTCCAGTGTTTGTTTGTGTCCCAAATCCATTCAGGATTATCTCATTGCTTTACATAAACAATTTTGGTTCCTGTTTTTCCTTCGTTGTCATTTCAACTTAAGAGTTCTTTTGACCTGTAGCGGTTTCCTTCTTATCTTCTACCTTACGCTTTAAAGTGAAAGACTCTAGGAGTTTTATCTTTTTATCTGATCAAACAGAAGGTTAATGGGTGGCTTGATCACACTCTATAAGTACCTACATGGGGAACAGAAATTTGATGATAGAGGGCTCTTCAGTCTAGCAGACAAAGGTATAACCAGATCAATGGCTGGAAGCTGAAACTAGCAAATTCAGGCTAGGAATATGGCACATTTTTAACACAGACAACAATAATCACTGGAACTACTTACCAAAGGCTGTCTTCATCACTGGAAATGTTTAAACCGAGACTGGATCTTTTTCCTCAAAGATATGCTGTAATTCAAACAAAGCTAGTGGACTTGAAGCAACAATTAATTGAGGGAAGTCTTATGGCCTAAAGGAGGTCAGACTAGATGTTCACAATGGTCCCTTCTGGCCTTAAAATCTATAAATGTATGTTCTTTAGGTCTAGCTTAATTACCATGTTGTTTGGAGATGTTTTGTCTGGTTTGGATATCTACCTGGAGATAGCCTTATTCTCAGATTCCAGACATGGAAACAAGTTTTGAATAATAGCTTTCCCATCACCACAGAGTCCTGTATTCTACCAAACCATGAAGTAATGTTGGGCAAGATCTCCATATTTCATTATATCTGCTGTGGTGTTCTCTTAATGATCCTTCTTGTGGGCATTCACATTCAGCAAGGTAGTAGCACAGAATCATAAAAATGTAGGGCTGGAAGGAACCTTGGGAGGTCATCTAGTCCAGCCCCAATGGACCAAGTAAACCTAGACCATCTTTGACAGGTGTTTGTCCAATCTGATCTTAAAAACCTCCAAAGTCAGGCAGGTAACCTCCATTTGTAACCTATACTCATACTTAACTATCCTTATAGCTAGAAAGTTTTTCCTAATATCTAATCTAAATCTCCCTTGCTGCAGATTAAGTTTATTATTTCTCATTCTACCCTCAGCGGTCATGGAGAACAATTGATCACTGTCCTCTTTGTAACAATCTTTCACATATTTGAAGACTGTTATTATGTCACTCACAAGTCTCCTCTTCCCCATACCCAGGTTTTTTTAACCTTTCCTCATAGGTTTGACTGTTTGATGGTGTCCTGGCACCGGCCCTTTTTTGTTTCTTCTTTGTAGCTGTTCTGTATTATGCAACAGGCAACCTTCACAGGGCATGAGGAAATGGATGTGAAAGGAGAGCCAGGGTTAGTATGAATGAGGGAGTTTGTTAATTATGAAGGAGGGGCAGGGCATGATAAAGGAGTAAAGTGCAGGGCAGAGTGTGGCAGTTAAGAAGATGACCATGAAACCAACTGAATGGTAGACAATTGGCCATGCCATCTACTAGCTGACTTTCCCTGGAATTAGGCTTCTAATGAACCAAGTTCTGAAGAGCAGGAATGACTCTTCTTTCTTTTTTTCCTGGTTACTTGGAGGCAAGCTGAAAAGTAAAAGTAAATGAATAGTAAACATTGCAAGAAGAGAGTCAGGAAAGTAGAAACACAATCTACATTTCTCTGAAGTTGCATTTTTATTGATGGCAGGGGGAGGAGTCATTCACTGCTGAGCCACAGTGATGAATAATGAAAAGCTTAAACAATTAGGCTGTGTTATAATAAAATAGTCATTTGTCCAAACTCTGACTCCTGATCCATCAATATCTCTTTGTGAGAGGTACAATCCCTAAAATAAGCCTTTGTCTCGAGTGGAATGCAACCAGAGGCGTGTAGTGCAAGGAGTCTCAGTAGGGAAGGCTGAAATAAACAATGGGACTATACAAAGACGAAAATTAAAATGTATATATTTTTTTTGTGCAATGTTCTATTCATTACCTGACTAAAGCCAAAAGTATACAGTTTAAACTTCTCTCCAGACTGGTATCAATATGTGTATACAACAACATTAAGAGATTTTACAACAAAGTACAATGCATTTTTATAAACACCATTGAGAAGGAAACTGCTAATCTTTTTCTTTCTATTTTGTTTAAATCCTTTTTGTTTGTTATAGCCTGGAAGCTTAAAAAATAAAAATGGTTTCCCTGATATTACCTATTTACATAGGCAAATAAAATCAGTTTCTACTCTTCTCCTTCTGTCCTATGAATCGAACTATAATTTACTCAGTTCCTATGCTTGGGATAGGCATGAAAGTGGGGACCAAAGGTAGATTTAGATCGCCTTTGCAGTCTCCATATTCTGGGACCATTCATGTGCCTATCCAGCCTGTAGCTGCACTGATTTACATTTGGCTTCTCATAGCCCCATTTGGGCTCTCAGAAGCAAAAATAGGTGAAAATACAGAGAAAGGCTATAGTACAATGCACTTTGGTCAGGCCCCAATGTGCTGCCAGTCTGTCATCTATGCTATACACCAGTTGTAGAGACCTTCTGAGAAGGGATATTCACAGAAGGCTGTTTCTGCCCACTTTAAGCTCCTATTCACTGCTACAGAATTGTAAAGATTCCTTAGTGTAACTGATAATTAGACTCTATCCTTTTAATCAGGCATAAGACAAGATTCTATGTTAGTTTTTGTTTTTTACTTCCTTCTTTTTACACTGGCCCCATTTGGATGTCATAGGGGCAGCGCACATCTGAATTAGTTTTTGCTATTAGACACTGTTGCTGCTGCAAGTTGATCTTGGATTATCCCCACAAAAATAGGTGCTGGGTTTTTCTTTTTCTAATTTGTTTAAAAAAAAAAAAACAAGCAAGTTCAGTCATTGGAATGTTCTGGGATGTAGGGGAGCAGGGTTCTGTTCCTAGCTCTACTACTTTCTCTCTGTATGAACTTGGGCAAGTCACTTAGACCCAGCTCCACAGAGGTACTGAGGCACCTAATTCCCAGTTTTAGAGACCACTGCAATCCACAAAACCCCCACTTTGGATGCCGCCAAACTGTAGATGCATAAGTTCACTTGGTGTCTAAATTTTTGTTGTAAAAGTTCCCCGGGTGCCTGACATTCTGCCTCTGGGCATGTGCACTGCTGTTTCATTCAAAGTATCCAGATACCTGTCTCACACCTAAAACCCAGCATGATCCACAAACATGGGGAAGATACATGCTCACTTGCCTACCTTGCCTGTGGGGTCTGATCTAGTAGGCATGCTCAGAAGCTGCCTACCAGATCAGGCTCCAATTCAAAATTTGGAGGAGAAAGAGACGTTGGTGCCACCACCCTCAGAACCTTTAGTCCACTGGCTTTTGTGGATCATATGTTAAGGCTCATCTTTCCCCATTCCCCCATCACTCATCTTTCCCCATTCATTGTGTAGGAAGCCTATGTGCCTAACTCAGGCATTGTGGATCCCATTGTTGTTGACTTGCCAAGTTTCTAAAAATTAAGCTTCGCAACACTCAGCATTGCAATGCTTAAAATCACTTTGTAGATCAGGGCCTTGCTCACTCTGTGCCCCAATTTCTCCTTATTAAAATAGACATAATGAGGGGTTTTGTTTTATTTAATGAATAATTTATGGAACAATTTAAGGTCATGAATTAAGTGCACATAAGGTTGCAAAGCAATATTATGTTTATTTTTCAGCAACTGAAGGATTTATTTATTAAAGAAACAGACCTAAAGGACATAGCTCATGTGAATTTTGCTTTTTGGGGAAGGAAGAAGTAGGAGGACACATTTAGATCTATTCCTGTACAGAGTTATGTATACCCATTTGGAATTGCATTCCCCTCATGGAGTGCAAGAAGGCTTTACAGGATGCATTTCCACATCTAATGCATGTTTGCATTGAGCAGAGCTGCCTCACATCTTCCCTCTGTGGTCTTCATTATTGCTGCCTTGTGCATAATCTTAAAAGGAGCAGTAGCTAAGGAGAAGAGTGAGTCTACTTAAAAAAATATTACATCGTAATTAGGTAACAAGGTGTTGCAGCAGCCAGTGGTACCATGAATTAGAGGAATAACAGTATCAGAGGTAGATGGGCAAGGTCACCCTTCCCACCTGGACATACAGAGATCGTAGTGCCCTAGAAAAATATTTTTGGGTGAAACAGATCTCTGACATGCACCTTATTTGCTCATTCTGGACAAGGAGAGCGTGTCAGCAAAGACAAGAGAGACACTGTCAATAGGAGGCTGCTCTCCGTACAACACAGACATCCCCCACTGACACAAACACATTCTGTTGCATACACTATAGAGAAGCAGAAGGTGAAATGAGGATAAGGAAGGCAGGAAGAGGGAAGGCGGCTCTTAGAGACTAGTGGTGACAAGTAACAAACACAATAGAAGCAGAGGAGGGAGAGGAGCAGGAAGATTCCTATCAGGAAGCTGAAAGTGGGGAAATGCGAGAAGTGAAAGACCAGGGAGAAGATGGCTCGTGGAAGTAGGAAAGTAAGGAGCAATTGAGGAAGATGTTATGTGCTGGGTATTAACTAAGAAAGGGGACAAAAGTGGTCAGAGGACCAGATAAAAGGCTTATATAATCATCCCACTAAACTGCATACCCAGGACAAGGATGGTGATGGCTGTTTTGTTGTATCCAAATGGTCACCATTGCCCAAATGGTAATCAGACATGTCAGTCTGATCATCATGCCATGCATAAAGGATCTAAAAGGGAGGAAGTCATAAACATTCATTGTACAGAAAAAAATGTCATTGTGGATACAAGTGTCAAAGCTTTTTGTTTCAGGAAAGGCATCACATTATGAAAAAATATATAAACCTTCCTCTGTCCATATAGACATGGGATGTGGAAACTATTCATTTTTAGCACAGCTAGTCATTGTTAGCGCAAGGAACTTCAATGAGTTTTCCCATCTGTGCTGTGAGATTACATTGGCCATACCTATGACACAGCTGGTTGCAGATGTGAAATGGCATGGAAATGACCATAGGTATCCTGTCATTGTTCGAGTAAGATATGATGCTTGTGCTGAAATTCCTCATTGGTTCACATATGTGAAGAGACACATCATCTGTGAGATGGTTGCTAACTGCTTCATGACACAATAACACAAATGTTTCTCTTTGCATGGAAAATAGTGTGTCCTAATAGCGTGGAACTTTATGGGCCATCACTAGATGTTTACTCGTATTTTATTTCCTTTATAAAGGATCTGCTTTTGCTTACTCAGCAAGTCCACACCAGAACAGATAGTTCAAGAGCTGGATGTGCTGCTGGAACAATAAAGTCAGTAGAGCAGAGAGATACAGGGACATTATCTTTAGAATTGTATGACTAGTTAGGACAAGATGTTTGAGTCAGAAATAGTCAACAATGCACATTTACTGTATTACAACCTATGCTGTGCTAGAAGTATTAATTATAAACGGATCCGGAAACCTGGCTGCAAAATATATGTAGGCATGAATTTATAATGTAACCGTCAGTAAGCAGTTGTGAAACGGTATGTGATTTATCCTGATGTAGTGGCTGTATAATGAAATTTGTCCATCACTTCATTGGCAAAGTTGCTGAGATGCTCCAAGATGCACAGTATAAATGTGAAGAAATAAATGTACCCTGTGCCGTTAATGATGAAGCAACTACCATCTTTGTGATATACATTATGTTGGCATAACTTGCGTGGATCAGCCCGTGTTTATGTAGGAATGAGGAAGTAGTGCCAAAAAAGGAAAAATATTTACATTTGTTTCTTGAGTGTGCTAATGACAAGATACTCACCAAAGAAGTGTACCATGTTGTGATGATTTGAGGAATCTAAGTAAAACTGATGAATTCTGGCTGATGTTATAAAATTGCCTCTGTGTGGATGAGAAATACACCATTTGTAAAAAAGGGCTCTAGCATATCTCTGTCAGACCAGGGGAAATAATCAGTCATTAAACCTTAGTGGTTGCCTGTTAATGTGGAAACACCTTGGGACAATGGGTTGGCCAAAGCTGGGAGAAGTTATTCCATCCAACTTCTCTGCAGGAAGGGGAAGTGGAAAATCCCTAGCAGCAGAGCAAAGAAACCAGGAGTAGATAAGGGGGCAAAATACAAGAAGCTTTGGGCAGGGTTGTCCTCTTCAGCCTCAGGACCATCCAACGTCAGAGAATGCTAGCTGATCTGGAGAGAGAGAGAAGCTCTATGATTCTGAAGAGAAGCCATGAACTGCAGGGGAAGGATCCTGGACATCCCAGAGGACTCTGCCCAAGCCCAAAGACCTCTCCAGTCCTCAATGTTTGGTTTGTTTCATTATGAAAAAAATTCATTTGGATTTTTAGGCATTTTGACAGAAGGAAGCAAAGAATTCACAAAATAGGGTGGTGGTGCCTCCCTTAAGGCACTCACTGAGGGTATGGGAGACCTGTGTTTATTTCCCATCTCTGCTTGATGGGGAGAAGGGATTTGAGTCTCTTGCATTACAAGAGCGTTGTCTGGTCACTGCATTATGGGGCATTCTCAATCTCCTCCTGAAGCTGTTCCACTTGTTATAAATAACTAAATAGTCACTAGAGCAAGTACTTGAACTTAGGTCTCCCACATTCTAGGTGAGTGCCCTAACCACCAGGCTGTAGAGTCATTCTCACTTGCTGTTTCTCGTCCAAGGCCAACCCTTGCCGTTCATAGTGGCAATTCATAGTCATTCATGATGCTATAAGTCACTGAGCAAGGGAAAGAGTGTGAGAATGATTCAGTAGCCTGGTAGTTAGGGCACTCACTTAGGATGTGCTAGAAAGAGGAGCTATACCCCATGACTGTGCCTAGAGACCTCAACCAAGGCCCACACTGGGACTGTGTTCAAACTTAGGAGGCTTAAATAGCAGATGGGGCCCAGTATGGTGGGCCTCAAACACGACAGCCTGGTGACTGCCCACCCAAGAGGTGCTCTGCCAAGGATGTGTGGCTGTAAACACATATACATTGGAGAGGATGCAAGCATGCACACAAACATTACTTTTCATTAAGGATTGTACTGACCTAGTGGGTAAAGGCAGTGCCTAGCAAAGTGGAGGCAGGCAAATACTTAGCATGGGAAGAAAGTCACAAATAGAACATATATGGATCTAGCATGATACTGGATTAGGAGGGAAAGAAACTGAAGTGTCAGTGCCACCTGATCAATTAAAGTGTTACAGAGTCATAGAGAATTGCACAAATTGGGCCTGCTATTGGCCACTGAAAATGAAAGTTCAGTACTTGCATTTGTGCTGGAGTGGTATAGGTTGCCGCTAAACATAATTTCTCCAGAAGAAAATTGATCCCAAATTTCTAATGAATTTGTACATTTCACTAGGGCCACTAAAGTTTCCATCTGAAGCAAGAGCTGGAAGCTATACGAATCCTTCACCAAAGCTACCTCCTAAATCTTGCTTGTAGACAGATAGCTGGAGAACTATGCTGTGTTACTGATAAGAACATAAGAATGGCCATACTAGGTCAGACCAAAGGTTGATTCAACCCAGTATCCTGTCTGCTGACAGTGGCCAATACCAGGTGCCCCAGAAGGAGAGAACCTTAATGATCAGGTAATGATCAAGTGATCTGTCTCCTGCCATCCATCTCCACCCTCTGACAAACAGAGGCTAGGGACACCATTCACATAGTTCACATCCATTGTTATGTGATTAAAATATACACAAACAGACAATGTGGTTATGGTAGTTTCAACACTTATTTAATTTAATCATCAACATGGAAATAGACATCAAAGCTAAACAATTTGCAACAAATACTTTACTTGATGACCTTTGGCCTTTATTCTGTTTTCAAATTGCTTCCCCAATTGTAAAATGGTGATAACATCCTTTTTAAAGCTCTCCACATTAAAAGGCCCAAGAGTGATTTTATTATGTGTTACAATGTGGCTGGGTTTTGATGATACTGATGTAAAAAAAGGGTAGCCTTGTTAGAGGCACTAGACCACCACTATGGGAAGGGCCATAGACCTGTATTTCCAGAGTGGAGGCCCATATTCTTTTCTCTTTATACTACCAAAAAAGATCCAGAGGTAGTAAGGTCATATTGAATCTGAAGTTTCTCCACAAATTCCTGCATAGATTCAAAATGGAAACCCTAAAATCTACCGTAGCTGCCTCTTGCTCAAACAGATTTCCCCTCATTCACAGAGCTCAATGAAACCTGTCTAATCTTCTCACAAATGGTCCCTACATTATTGTTACAGGGGGCGGAACTCCTCTGTTAAGGAGATTGAGCCAATCCAGATCCACCTGCAGATAATTAATTGGCTAGGTAGTTGGGCAGCAGTTAATTAAGTGAGGAGCACCTGGACCAAATAAAGGTTTATGGGGGCAGTGGGGGGTCAGCACAGAACAGAGGAAGCTCCTGAAGAGAGAGGCTCCTCAGGGGAGCCATTTAGGAAGCTACACTTGGTGGTATCTCACTGGAGAACAGAGGCTCACAGATAAAGGAACAGGCTCAGAGAGAAAGTGCTCCCAGGCAAAAGATTGGAGCAGCCCAGGAGAAAAAACTGGGTATGGCATCTACTGGACAAGTACTAGAGACTGGCTCAACAAAGAGAGATGCACTGCCCTCAGAATGCCCACCAGAGGGCCAGGCTCCAGGTAGGTAACTCAGCCTCAGAGTGCTATGGGCCTGGAGAAGCAAGACAAGACTTATTAGCCGAGGGTGAAGAGCTTCCGGAGGAGTAGCTGACTGAAACTTTTGTTTATATGTGTGTTGCCCTTTTCTCTTAAATAAATGAGACCCTGTGAAGAGGGTACATTTTTTAATACTAAAAAGGCCAGCCTGGACTTGCTTATACCCCAGATAAGGGGAAACTGAGGTGATAGTCCCCTCCAGTGCTCTGCCTGACCACATGCCAGGGTTACCTCCATGGCATTACAACTTCATTTATGATATTGGCTTCTACCAACTGAAAGCTCCACGCTTTGGCATGTCTACAGCTTTAAGATTATTTACAAAAGTTCTGGTAGCACAACTGACACAACAAGAAATATGCATGTCTCCTTTCTGCCTGATTTAGACCCCTAACTGAAACAGGCAAACAAGGCCCATCTTTGAACAGATACTTACTGTTAAATCAAGGTTTTATTATGAATTTGGAAATGAATTGGCTCCCACCCTGGTACAGAGGATTCATCACCTAAGTGTACGGATAGATACCATACAATATAGTCTTTGTTTCCCTAGAGTAGTGGTTTTCAAACTTTTTTTCTGGCTACCCAGTGGAAGAAAATTGTTGATGCCCATGACTCAACGGAGCTGGGTTTGGGGTGTGGAAGGGGTGAGTCACAATCAATAATTCCAGATGGTAGCAGAGATGTAGTAATCTGCCAATTTCCCAAAAGTCTCTCAGAGCTACCCAGAATAACTCTGGGGACCTCCATCTTCTCATTAGGTTATTCTGCCCAGTTAGAATCCAAATAATCCAGACATGAAATTTTTTTCCTTGTGTCCATACTTATAACTTTTTCTCATAGAAAACAACCTGACAGTGTAACTATCCATAGCAGAGAGAGTGGAGTGCATTTAAAGTCTTTGATCATCACACACAATGACCACTTGCCTTCAAACACACAAATAGCACTTCCTGTTAAAGTTTTTCATTTGCATTACACGAGGCTTCTTTCTTGTTTGATGGGTTATTTAGTTATAGGTGTAAATACACTGAGAACGTTTGCTATTACATTCTAACAGGATACAGGTAAGTGACAACAATGTATGCAGCATCTCATTAGGTTTCATGAAGTTTAAACACCAAACACATTCTTATGCATTTAAAAATCACTTTGATCTATACTAATACACAAGTGAATTGGCCCCGATTCCGGCTGTGAGTTTGTCAGTTCTCAGCTGATACCTAGGCTTTGGCCAGAACTGGCACTCGGCTTACCAGAGTCACATACATAACAACTACTATTATGGTTTCCCAACCAGTTGTGCACCCACTATATAGTATGTTTGTCTAGGCCAGTGGTTCTCAAACTAGGGCTGCCGCTTGTTCAGGGAAAGCCCCTGGCAGGCCGGGCCAGTTTTTTTATCTGCCGCGTCCACCGCTCCAGCCAATGGGGGGCTGCGGGAAGTGGTGCAGGCCGAGGGATGTGCTGGCCGCCCTTCCTGCAGCCCCCATTGGCCTGGAACGCCGAACCGCGGCCAGTGGGAGCCGCGATCGGCCGAACCTGTGGACGGGGCAGGTAAACAAACCGGCCTGCCAGGGTCTTTCCCTGAACAAGCAGTGGCCCTAGTTTGAGAACTACTGATCTAGGCTGTATTTCTTTAGTTTGTTTATGAGAAGATCATGTGAAAGAGTACTAAAAACCTTACTGAAGTTGAGAGATATATCACCTCTACTGTCCCCCATCTGCCAGGCTTGCTACCCTATCAAAAGAAGGCTATTAGGTTGGTGTGTGTATTTGTGTGAGTTTTAGATGATTTTTATGATTTTTCCTTGAGAAAAATCATAAAATCCAGAATAGCTTATACTGTATTAGCATAAGTGTTGAAAATATCCACTCCATGCTTTCCACCCAAAAAAGACATATCAGATAAAATTAAGTAACCTAACAGTTGTCTTTTCTTTCTTTTTCTTTCTTTTCTGTCTCCTATTTCTGGTACATTATAATCATCTCTGCCACTTTCCTTTTTCTTTTCTTTTTTTTTCCCCCTCTCTCCTGGTTTCTCTGTTTCACTATTCTTCCATGTCTTCTTTCTACCTCACCTTTGTTTACTTCTGTTTTAATTTGTTTTACTATAGGGTTCCTCTGTCCATTATTAAGTTATATAAATTAGGCTAAATTGAAAGAAGGGTCTGGACCCAAACATCCGATCCAATCCCTCTTTTCCCCCATAAACTTTGGGGAAATTTGGATAAGAATTTAAACACTGTGACTCAGAACCAACTCTAACTTATTCTCAGTGGATGAAATTAAAATAGGGCATAAGTGGACTTAAATAGTGCAGTACTGCTGGCTCTCTGTGCAGGGGTGAACTTTACTCAGTTTCCTGCTGAATTCATAGTTATTCAGATTATCTCTTGCACTAGGAGAAAAAAAGTGTTGCTGACATTACCTCTTCAGTGATGCTATGCGGATAATGTAATAGTAACAAGTGAATCTGAAAGTACCCATGCTGATCATCCTAATTTCCTGTGCTATACTCAAAGGACATCAAGCAGTGAGGTTTCACTGTCCACATGGCTTCTTCCTGATGTTATGGAATAACTTTCCGACCCATCTACTCCACCAGTCATTTGCATAGAGAAATTGACTTTGAAGACCAAGAAAGAGCAGTGCAAATATTTCAGGTCTCCTTATTAATGCTATAATAACGTGCTTGGTATAGACACCCATATGTTGATCTGTGAGAACCTTTGAACCCTGGCTTTGTCAATATAGAATAAACTGTGTACTGTTTATATGTCTGTCCTATGTTTACTAAATAGCATTTCATTTATACTTACTTATGGTCGCTAATATTGGTGTTTTACCTGAATAAAAACTGAAAGATTTGGCCCATATATCACTGTTACTTTTCTATTACATAATCTAAGGACATAACATAAGGAAACCCCACTGTATATCAGTTAAGGGCTTCTTTAAATGCTTTGCTGGATCAAGGTCTGAGGGCCTAATCCAAAATCCACTGAAGTCAATGGAAAAACCTCATTGATTTTGGTGAGCTTTGGACCAGACTAAGAATCTGTTCATGCAAACATGTTCTAAAGGCTAAAGCGTGGACTTCTAACCTATGTGGCCATGGGCTATTCTACTGATCTTTAAATTATGCTATAGAAAATAAAAACCAGACTCAAACTAAAGTGGCTTGGTTTGTCATGTCCTCCCCCCGCCCTCCCCGGGAATATCCCTTAACCTTCTCAGAGGCATTCACTTAATACAGACTTCATAGAATATCAGGGTTGGAAGGGACCTCAAGAGGTCATCTAGTCCAAGCCCCTGCTCAAAGCAGGACCAATCCCCAATTTTTGCCCCAGATCCCTGCTCACCTCATTTAATTTGCTTAGTTAACACATATGAAATGAACCTTTACCTGCCAGAAAGCCCCTCTTTCTCTCACTTCGCTGTTAGAGAAAGGCATTTATGTACTTCAAATATTTCTGCATTTTGCAACTATATCTTTTCTTAACATAGTCATAACTCTTCACCTCTAACACCTGTGCAATACCCAGGGGTTGTAATAGGGGTTGTATATGCAGATCAATGGGAAAACTAGGCTTCAGGTGTTTATTTTAAAATCCATTGCACATTGACCACTGTAATTAAAAAGTTATCTGCTGTTAAGATGCAGTAATTCTTCCCTTGGCCTTACAGTCAGATTTTTTTTTTCTTCTGAAAGTTTAAAAAACAACCTTTTGGACTGAAATTTTTCAAGTTGGTTTTCAGTCAAAGGTGAAAGTTTGAAGAAACTGTGTAACCACTTATGACCAATATTTCCTCAAATGTTTTAGATGGTTTATTTGCACTCCACATTTTAATGGCTAATCCATGGCTAAAAAACACATCCAGAAAACTGAAGTGGACAAAGGTATTCGGTTTATTTGCCATTCTTTATAAAATTGTTTGTTCCTATGCGTTGATGATGATCTTCAAAGTCAGTTTATAAACAAATAATATTAGAAATCTATGAATGAGTTACTGAAGATCTAGTAGAAGTTTCAGCTTTCGGTACTGATCAACAAAAGACTAAGGTGGAGTTTAGTGCAAGTCCATAGGAAGAAAAGTTATTGTGGTAATTACAAAACCATCCAGAAGGACTCTTCAGCAAGGCTATTTATAGATAAAGCTTTTTTTTTTAACACAAATCTTTGTATAAAGATTATTGACATTGCTGCCCCCAGTGCCTGGCTTCATGCTCACATTGAACATAACAGCCTTCAGTGTTGCATGCAAGAATTTGGGATACTTTTATAAAGGGATTGTTTTATGCATGCATCAAAGAAAAATGTGCTGTCTTTCACAGACTTGTGACTTTTGGTACTTCCATCTGTTGTAGGAAAGTATACTGCAACAGAGTGGGAGATTTGGCTACAAGGCACACACATATATACACAGCTCCAATATCATAACAAAGCAGCAAAGGTGGCATTTGTTCCCTTTGGTGCCTTATTGCTACTATATTTCCTTTAATTGATTTGATGAGATTGTGCCACAGAATAGCTGTGAACTAGCTGTTTTACAAATGGTTCCCCAAGAAGTTAGAATATATCTAAGATGCTTCATTAAGGACACCTAGTTCTGCCCCACCCCTCCTTCTCCAAACTACTTGCTCACCCAGAAGGGAACAAGAGGTGAGCGTCCAGCCCCAAACATTAGAACCCTATAATTATATTTCGGATCTCTCCAAAGAGTCATCACTATAAACTGAAGTAAATGATAGGGGAAGAGAGGAACATACCTACCAGATCCATACTTACAGGCTATTTCTGTATTGATGGATTGTTGGATAAGGCTTTTACTATGTGACTTTTTTATAAAGGTGTTCAGTAAAGGTAGTCCTGTCCTCTCTTAACATTGACATCAGGTGATGCTCCTGGTCCTGCCCTCTAATTATCCTCCACCCTGCAGAGTATTTCTGCATTTGCCTATGCTGGATTTGCAGGAAGGCTCAACCCTTTTTTTTTCTCCTCATCTGGATAAAAAGGACAAGACCTAGTGACCCTGTTAATCTGCTTTTTCTCTTCAGCAGGTGGATATTGTAGTTGTAAGAATGCTTGATAGAGACCTTGTAGGTGTTTGTCTCTGTCTGAGGGACTGGAGCAAATGCGGTTGTCTTTTAGAACTTGGCTGTAGACAATGGACATGTGGTGTGTCCTGGATGGAAGCTGGAGGCATGTAGGTAAGTATAGCGGTCAGTAGGTTTCTGGTATAGGGTGGTGGTTATGTGACCATTGCTTATTAGCACAGTAGTGTCCAGGAAATGGACTGCTTGTGTGGATTGATCTAGGCTGAGGTTGATGGTGGGATGGAAATTGTTGAAATCATGGTGGAATTCCTCAAGGGCTTCTTTTCCATGGGACCAGATGATGATGTCATCACCGTAGCGCAAGTAGAGTAGGGGCATTAGGGGACAAGAGCTGAGGAAGCATTGTTCTAAGTCAGCCATAAAAATGTTGGCATACTGTGGGGCCATGCGGGTACCCATAGCAGTGCCACACTGACTTGAAGGTATATATTGTCCCCAAATGTGAAATAGTTGTGGGTGAGGACAAAGTCACAAAGGTCAGCCACCAGGTTTGCCATGACATTATCGGGGATACTGTTCCTGATAGCTTGTAGACCATCTTTGTGTGGAATGTTGCTGTAGAGGGCTTCTACATCCATGGTGGCCAGGATGGTGTTTTCAGGAAGATCACCGATGGACTGTAGTTTCCTCAGGAAGTCAGTGGTGTCTCGAAGGTAGCTGGGAGTGCTGGGAGTGTAGGGCCTGAGGAGAGAGTCCACATAGCCAGACAATCCTGCTGTTAGGGTGCCAATGCCTGAGATGATGGGGCATCCAGGATTTCCAGGTTTATGGATCTTGGGTAGCAAACAGAATACCGCTGGTCAGGGTTCTAGGCATGTGTCTGCACAGATCTGTTCCTGTGCTTTTTCAGGAAGTTTCTTGAGCAGATGGTGTAGTTTCTTTTGGTAATCCTCAGTGGGATCAGAGGATAATGACCTGTAGAATGTGGCGTTAGAGAGCTGCCTAGTACAATACCCACTTGCTGAAGTGAAAAAACAGATTGACAGAGCCAGAAGAGTACCCAGAAGTCACCTACTACAGGACAGGCCCAACAAAGAAAATAACAGAACGCCACTAGCTGTCACCTTCAGCCCCCAACTAAAACCTCTCCAGTGCATCATCAAAGATCTACAACCTATCCTGAAAAATGATCCCTCACTCTCACAGATCTTGGGAGACAGACCACTCCTCGCTTACAGACAACCCCCCAACCTGAAGCAAATACTCTACAGCAACCACACAACAAAAACACTAACCCACAAACCTATCTTTGCAACAAAGCCTGATGCCAACTCTGTCCACATATTTATTCAAGTGACACAATCATGGGACCTAATCACATTAGCCACGCCATCAGGGGCTCGTTCACCTGCACATATACCAATGTGATATATGCCATTATGTGCCAGCAATGCCCCTCTGCCATGTACATTGGCCAAACCAGACAGTCTCTACACAAAAGAATAAATGGACACAAATCTGACATCAGGAATCATAACATTCAAAACATCATAACATCCAATGAAGTCAGCTGTAGCTCACGAAAGCTTATGCTCAAATAAATTGGTTAGTCTCTAAGGTGCCACAAGTACTCCTTTTCTTTTTGCGAACATTCAAAAACCGGTAGGAAAACATTTCAACCTCTCTGGCCACTCAGTAACAGATTTAAAGGTGGCAATTTTGCAACAGACAAACTTGAAAAATAGACTCCAACGAGAAACTGCTGAGCTTGAATTAATATGCAAACTAGATACCATTAACTTGGATTTGAATAGAGACTGAAAGTGGCTGGGTCATTACACATATTGAATCTATTTCCCCATGTTAAGTATCGTCACATCTTCTTGTCAACTGTCTAAATGGGCCATCTTGATTATCACTACAAAAGTTTTTTTCTCCTGCTGATAATGGCTCATCTTAATTAATTAACCTCTTACTCCACCTTTTCATGTTCTCTGTGTGTGTGTGTATGTATGTATGTGTATATATATATATATATATATATATATATCATCTTACTATATGTTCCATTCTATGCAACTGATGAAGTGGGCTGTAGCCCACAAAAGCTTCTGCTCAAATAAATTTGTTAGTCTGTATCCGCAAAAAGAACAGGAGTACTTGTGGCACCTTAGAGACTAACATGGCTGCTACTCTGAAACTAGTCATATGATACTTGCTATTTCTTATACTCTGTAACTTTATCTTCTCCATTATTCATACTTTCAGCAGGACCCTCAGCATAGTCTTAAATTCCTTTATAATACCAAAATAGGACAATTCTAACGCTATTGTAAATCTACTTGACAAGAAGCAAAGATTCTGGAATGGCAAAAACAGTAGAGGTGGGGCTGCTATTTAATAGTAATTCTGAAAATAAACATCCTTTCCCAGAGAAACAAAAAACCTCGATCTCCTGAATCCGCTTCACAGTGAGAGGTCTTTAGAAACTGGCACTTCTGTAAATAGAGTTAATATCAACATTCAAGACAGGTTACTGGCTTGCCCAAATGACTTGAGTAATAAAGTGTTTGAGATAATAACTACTCTTGGAAGTAGAGAGAGTGGAATAAAAACATCAAACCAAGAAGAGTCAGATCCAGTAGAAAACCCTTCAAATTTAAAAACAAAACAAAAAAAACTGTTTAAAAATCAATATAGCTTAGTGTACACAGTACATACATAGAGCACATGGGAAATATTTCTCAGCCGGCTAGGTTGGAATTGCATTGTACATGACTCATATCAGCCCCACATTTTATTGGAACTACTTGACACCAGAGCAAATGGG
This sequence comes from Eretmochelys imbricata, assembly GCF_965152235.1. NCBI lineage: Eukaryota > Metazoa > Chordata > Testudines > Cheloniidae > Eretmochelys > Eretmochelys imbricata. Next base: position 39,365,766 of record NC_135575.1, on the reverse strand, counting down.
CATATGTGTCTGATAGGTTAAATTGAAGTGTATACAGAGAGGTAGACTTGGGGAATATGTTGAGTATGCAAACTCTTAACATTATGAACTTATCTGTGAAATAGTTAGAAAATTAAATATAAATAGGACTTTCACATGAAGGGAGACATGTTGGGAAAATCTTTTAGCGTGTACTTGCCACTTGTACAGAACATGCAGTTTTCCCTCTCCTATGGAAATAAGAAAATAACAGTACTTTGTTTTTACTACAAGGATAGATATGGGATTTCCATTAATACAAGCTGTGGGGTCAGGTTGACAGCTAGTCTCAAGTCACTGCCCACTTACTTTTCATGCCCTGTAGGCAAACACATACTGGGAAGAATGACAAGAAATGAACCAGTCCATCAGGTGTATAGAAGATACAAACCAGATATTTTATGAGGACCTGACTTAGAACCTAGAGACCTTGGACCTGATCCAAAGCCCACCAATGTTCGGGGGCTACTAATAGTTATTTCAATGTGCTTTCAATCGGGCTCCTAAGGAGCAGCTCCTGTCTTCCTAAAGTAACTGGCAGATCTAGAGTGACTGTGTTTTCCCAAAGAGAAAACAGGGCACTCCATGGGGCTACTGTAAGGGCTTGTATCCTCCCCACACTTGGGGCTGGCCTGAGCATCCCTGCCTGCATGGCGCCAGCTTGAGGGCCCCCCTATTTTCCCACATGCAGGGCGGGCCTGAGGCCCCCCCCACTTCCCACCCGCGTGGGCCAGCATTGCTCCTTGCCACCCCACATGTTCCTCTGCACCCCACTAGGGGTTGTACCCCACTTTTTGACAAAACTGTGCATTTGTCCAGTTCGTTCTTGCCAGCTGCTGATCAGCTGGCAAGAGCAAATGGAACACATGCCCTATTTTGCCAAAAAAGTTGGGATGGCTGGGGCAGGGCTTAAAAAAGAGACTGTCCGGGCCAAAATGGGATGTATAGTCACCCTAGGCAGATCAGAATTGGGTAGTAAAACAAAGAGCCTGAAATATGACATTTTTTGAGAACACCGATGGAGCCCCTTTGCCTCAGACATAAGAATTATCTTAGTATGTTTAATAAGTGGGCCCTTCTTTTAAAGATCTGATCATGCATTCCAGTGACCTGAAAGGGAGTATTACTACTTCCCCTCCACTGCATTTTTAGTCCCACTAAATTCAATGGGCCAGAGCCTTATCACACCTCTGGTTCCTTTGCATGATCCTGTAAGCGGACCCAGCTCCCTAGAGGCATACAGACAGCTCACTCCTTCCTTCCCTCCCTCCCCCATATACCTCAGCATGGAGATGGCTGGGGAAAGTGCACATGGCCAGACACTGCTCCATTTAAGCAATTCCCAGTGACCACTAGGAGAAATTAGAGCATCCCTCTATGTTACATGTGTCAGAGGACAAACTGGCTCTTGAAAGACCCAAAGTGTCTTAAAGCTACCTTTGTCTCCACCCCCTTCCTTACCTGGGCTGGTTGAGAATCTGGCCTGGTGGATTTAAACCAAAGTAAAACTGGTGTAAATGACAGTAGCATTGACTCTTAATAATAAAATGCTTTCTATGGCTCTGCCCCATACTCCAGCCTTAGCCCCTACTGCTTGCTCGCTTAAACTTGAAGTGTTCCTATTTGTCTCATTTGTTCGTTGTTAGCAGCCTAGAGACAAACTTTAAAGACAACTGAAAAGTGACTTCTGCAAGATCAGTCCCTGGGTTGCTTAGGTTAACAGTGGGGCAAAGTAGTAGTCATGCAACCTGGATATTCTGCCTTTCGGAGGAAGAAAACTTTTTGGTGTTTGGGGTATTGTGTCTCAGCAACATGCTCTGCTATGGACTCTACCTATGTCCTTATCACTTGGCTAGTTACTACTTGGCTATTTCTGCTTTTGTTGGCATTACTTACTATTTCCTGAGTACTCCTACTGAACATAAAACGTTTCTATTTCTATAATTAAAAATAGTCTAATTCTCCACTGCCTTGCACTTGTGCGCCCATTTACATCTGAGGGAAATCTGGTGAAAGATGCTGCCCCTCTGAACAGGTATGTGTGACTAGTATACAAGATGCAAAGCATTGAATAATCAGTTTATTCTTTCTTAATTTTTGGCAGACTCCTGGTCAAATAAGGAAGGTTACTTGCCTTCTGGAAAACTTCCCTTGATCTTGCACCATTCAGGGCCTATTGTGGGAGTACTTGCTGAGTAAGTTGCTTCTCAAAGTGAGTAATGGTGGCAGAATTGTACCCAAGAGCAAAAGAAAGGTGGGGAAAGGCAAATACTTAGAAGTCTGATTGCGAAAAAAAAAAAATTAAAAAGGGATCCAAATGGCTTTCAAAGAGAGTAGTATATTTATATTCTAAAAGAATATGCAGAAAATCCCCTTGTCTTTGTTGTTCAGGTCAAAATAGAAGCTCTTAGTAGGCTTCAAGTCTATAAGAATACTAAATAAAACCAATAAAAGTGTGATAGGACCAAGTACTAACTAATTCAGAGCTAGGCTGTGCCATTTATGCACAGCTTCAGTCTTCATATGGGACTGTGGAATCTGTGGGACTATTTGCAGAGTAAGGTATTTCTCAACAGCTGAAATTCACCTCTGCTCACTGGGCCAGTACCTCTAGGCACCACTTAAGTGTCATGTAAAATAGGGCCTGAATAGAATTCAAGTAGTGCACAGGACTTGTGTTGCACAGGGTTGAGTTTAATGAGTCGGGATAAGAGAATCAGGCCCTCGTGATTTATTACTTAGCAAATCAGTCTATTAAAAAAACAGTTTGCCTGTCAAAAGTAGTGTTTAGTTAACAAGGTGTCTTGTGAAAACTGGCTTGCATTTTTTTTTTGGCTCTTACACTTCCAACTGCCAGAGGCCTGTTTTTATTGTACTTCGTAGCTTTAAAAACCCCCACTATTACTGACTTTTACTCTTGTATTGTTTTGGCAGAAAGGCATTGAAGTTAAGAAGCTTGCCCTTGTGGAACTAGGTATATTTTTAAATGTATGTTTCAATAATACACTTATTTTACTTCTCTTTTATGTTGATATGGGGGAAAAACACAAATTAGGGTTGCTTTTTATATACAACTTATAGCAAGAATGCGTTCCCCTCCTTCAGTTCAGGGGTGTTAAGAACTGGATGTGACTGAAACCTAACTGGGTTTTAAAGAATATTCTATTGCCTTAGTACTTGATGAGGTCAGAGTGTGAGACACAATGTGACAAAGACCCAGAACAAGGTACCTGTAGTGTATAGGAATTAGGTAGTAGAAGTCCTCTAAAATAGTTTGTGTACCTTCTAGTGAGCTCTGTTTTCTATGTTGCAGAAGCTATCCAGAACCCTGCCAGAGAAGCTGTGTGTGAGAGAGAGAGAGAGAGAGAATTAGTAAATATGGTTATTTAAATCCCCCTCTGTTCATGGATTCCTTCATATTATGTTCTATAGAAAGCAAAAGACAACAGGACTCAAAAAAATGTACTCATACAGAAAAATTAAAATGACGTAAGAATTGTTTACACTAAAGAAATGAATACTTCTACAACCTCAGTTTCTTTCTTTATGATAAAAGCAAGAGGGCATCAAATGCAAAGGGGCATCAAATTTGAGTGGAATGTAGAACTTTGGCACTGAAATGAGTGTACACTTAAGAGCATATTCAATACATTTTTAAGATATGAAAAATCTGGAACTGCTACCTGTGGTCCTGATTGCTTTCTCTTATGAGAAGATTTGTAGGATAGGGGAGTGAAGGGGGAGAACTCCTTCAGGATCCTCTTAAGAACATAAGAATGGCCATGCTGGGTCAGACCAATGATCCATCTAGCCCAGTATCCTGTCTTCCAACAGTGGCCAGAACCAGATGTGTCAGAGGGAGTGAATAGAACAGTGCAATCATCAAGCAATCCATCCCCCCCGTGTCCAGTTCCAGCTTCTAGCTGTCAGAGGTTTCGGGCGGGGTGGGCAAACTTTTTGGTCTGAGGGCCACATCTGGATATGGAAATTACATGGCGGGCCATGAATGCCCGGTGGTGGAGGGGGGACTCTATAAGGGATGTTACCGAGGTGCAGGGAGTGGGAACTCATGGGGTGTGGCGCTGGGGAGAGGGGCGGGCTCTACAGGGACCGTATCAGGGACTCTTAGGAGCCCTGCTGGCAGTGACAGCAAGGTGGCCGTACCAGGCACTGCCACGGGCGGAGGCACCCTAGCTGGGATGGGTGTGGCCCCTGGGCGATTTCGAGGCTCTCAAGGGTGGGGCCGTAGGAGACTGGGAGGGGATTCGATGTGCTGCCCAGGGGGTAGGGAGGGGCTGCCATGTAGGGGTGGGGTTCTGATCCCAGAAAGAGTGTGGTGAAGTCATGCCTGTGCAGTGTGGCTCTACATGCTGGAAGATGGTGCTCATCAAGAGAATTGTGAGTCGGGAGCTGGGGAGCGCAGGGTGGGTGGAGTGGGGCAAGCCCCTGACCCCACTCCCCGGCAGGAGCTCAAGGGCTGCATAAAAACGTCTGATGGGCCGAAAGTGGCCCACAGGCCGCAATTTGCCCACCCCGGGTTTAGGGACACCCAGAGCATTATCACAGAATTATCATTGTATCAGCCCATTGGAGGGTGATCTTTGATGCTCAGAGGAAACAGAAATGGTTCTGCCCTCCAATCACAAATCCCTTGGTATTCTTGGGAGTTAGGTTATGCTGTCAGGACTCTTACTAGCCACTTGTGCTGAGTTCCCCAGCATAAGGGATGTTGCAAAACAGTTAGTGCATGCATACTCATTAACTCCCTGTATGGTCCAGTCCTTCACCCAGCATAGATCCATGTGCACAGGAAAGGCCCCCGGCTGATCCTGAGACAAGGAGTACTAATCATTCATAGGCTCCCTTCCTAATGGGGATGTGTAGATCACTCTAGAGTGGAATCCTTTGTGCTGCTATAACTGGGGGAAACAGTGCTTTATAATGAAGTTATAATGAAAAAAATCCCCAGGATATGACACCTTTTGACTGATTAAGTGTTTTAAAAAAGTTGAGACGTATATACAGAAGAATATAGTGACTAGAAATACCATGCCCCCCCCCCAAAAAAAAAAACATCCCAGGGGAGGGGGAGATTAACTTTTTTTTAATTACATTTTTATTCATAATCTTTACTAAGTGTAGTTGCAGATATATATGGTGATATGTATATATTAGAAGTTATATTCTTGAGACCTTGGGCACTTATCTCTCTAGCTGACCATTGTGTATTGTCTTACAATAGAAGTCTATTAGCATACTAAGTCAAATGCTAATGAACGGACCTCAGAAGGAAAATTAACAGGAAGAGGTACACAAAGCAGGGGGGGAACCCTATAAGCAGAAAAAGCAAGGACTGGTCCATAGGTGCTGGGACTAGATGTGTTGGGGTTGCTGCTGTACTCCCTGGCTTGAAGTAGTAGTAACCCAAATACGTGGTTTATACCTTCAGCTCCCGCACTATAAAAATTGTTCTATCACTACTGGACTGGTCTGACATATCAGGGGGTGCAGGAAGACTCCCTGGCTTCCTTCATCTGGGGGAGGCAAGTTGCCAGCAGGCTTGATCTCATGAAAGGAAGGTCTCAGCCATCCTGGTTGAAAACCACTGTGAGAAGGACTTTGGGTAAGCAACTCTCTATTTGACAAAAGGGCATCTTGTTAGTAAGTTTAAGCTCTAAAATGCATGTTGTATTATTTAGTATGTAACCCTTTGTTTCCACTAATCCTACTTGCTATCATTTTGAATCTGTTCTTTGTTAAAACTTGTTTTCACTATAAACATGTCTTAAAAACTGTAAAATAGAGCTGGGAGTCTAAGGTATAAGAAGTAAGCTGTGGTGTACTGTTCCTTTTGAGACTGGTTATTCTGTGACTGTTCAGTGGAAAGGGGGCTGGATACTCCAGGGGAATGCTTACCAGAAGTAGGAGTTGGAGAGTCTCTATTGCTTGCCTTTAGAGTACAGCAGAGTCTGCATGGACTGAGAGGGGAGTGCTTGTGCTGCCTGTGGACAGGGGTTTCAGGGAGCTGACCCCCTGCAGACACAGACAAGGATCCCTCATGTTAAGGGCAGGTGGTAGAGAGGTGCCTTACAACCCTGGGTACCCTCAGGGAGCGTCACAATCAGTCACATCATACCAGCACTCACAAAGGTAGAGCTCAGGACAAATATAAAGAACCTTTGGAACAAGATGTGTTTGGAAAAAGCTGGAGCAGCAGTATGATGGCAGTTAGAAACCCAAGAAAGCTGAAGTTCTGAATCTATCCTACAGACCTTAATAGAGCTCTAAAGTGGTCATGCTGTCCTCTGCCAACCATTGAAGAACTACTGCCATGCCATGGAAAAATTGTTTTGGTCCAGGATGCCAAAGTTGGGTTTGGGAAGGAAATGTTGGGCACAGAAGCTGCTACTTGGCAACTTTCTAGACATTTTCAAGTGATCATAGTGGTATGTATCTGATGAAGTGAGCTGTAGCTCACGAAAGCTCATGCTCAAATAAACTGGTTAGTCTCTAAGGTGCCACAAGTACTCCTTTTCTTCATAGTGGCTTAGAATGTCTTTTAGAATTTTAGCCACACCAGAAGAGAGTCAGAAGTGACACTAAGAACCTCGAAAGAATTGCCTGGGGTGGAGGTCATTGCAGAGGTGAAAGTAGAGATAGCTGGCCACACTCACAATTTTGATTGTACTGCTAGAGAGAGCACCAAAGAAAAATCTCTGTTGAACAAAAAGAGAGACTAAGTTCTGGCTGTCTGATCACAACTGATGGTGTATTGTACCAACCTAATGTCCAAGCATATTGGCTACACCTACCCAGAAAATGTCTGAACAGTACAAACAAGTTGTAGCATACATGAATTAACAAGAAAAATGTCTGCCCTATCTGGCCAAAGTGTGTGAGCCTCTCTGCTTCAAAGGGTGCAAGCTTGTGCTTCTTCTGAATTGATGACTGTTGTCATTACGGATTTCTCTAAGGAAAGCAGAAATAGAGGCTATGTTGGAGGTCTGCATTCACAGTCAAGTAATAGGCTATGCTGAAGGAGACTGTAATATAATCCCAGGTCAATGGAATTTAATAGAAGAGGTATATCCTGGTTTTCACTGCATTGAAAGTCATCTTCTGAGATGGTCACCTTAATGTAGGTAATAGCACACCCAAATCTTCTTTACCATCACCTAGGTATTGTAAATCAGTGACTGATAAATGAATGGCAAACTAACATATGGAGCTGGGAGCAATTTGGTTTGAAATATGATTGGTCTTTTTGCAGGATAGTAATAAGTTAAATGAGGTGATCCACTCAGACATGTCATTCTTTTCCCAAATTCGGGGCTTAACCATTTCCACATGGCTCACTTAAAACCTGTTCATTCTGGAAGCTTGGTCAGGCATGCAGGCTAGAACTGCTGCCACAGTAGGGGCAGCCTAATTTGGAACAGCTTGAGTAGCATGATCTCTAGCAGTTCTGCAGCAGAGGGTATGTCAATCCTCTTTAGGTCTTGCAGCAGCAGTTCTGTTATTCCAGGGGTTCAGAACTGGAAACAGGTTTTATTTTTATTGAATTGTTTAAGAATTTGAAAAATGACAGCCATATACTTCCCTCGTAACAATGTCAAAATAGCAAGACATAAATAAAACTCCTGGGGGGGGGAAATCAGAGGCACAAATAGGGAAGCGGGGGAGGAGATGTTGATTTTTATAAACCTTTCTCCATTAAATGTATGGTAGCAATGAATATACAACATGTAACTACAGTCCCATTTTCTACTTATGTCAAGATTGTAGTGTATCTCATGAGCACATGGGGGAGGGGGGGACTTTTGTGAGGCCTCGGGTAAGGTTAGCTCCTCACAGTAACCTCCATAATCAGACTAACTTGCTTAACAGTAGGGAGTGGGCTAGACAGATGCAGTATGCTGCATCCCTTCATAGGTACCACAAAATATTCTGCCTCTAACACAACCAGGGAGCTCTGGAGATTCTCTCAATGCCCCCCACCCCCATACACAGGGGACGGTGCTTTAAAGGCATATTCTAACCCTTACTTAATGAATATATCATTCTGTAGAATACTCTGGTTAAGGGGTCTGTTGGTAGTGGTTAGCTCTGCTTTGTATTTTCTTTCATATACTATCCATACCCCTTCTCCTTCTTCTTGGGTCTCAGCAGTAACATGAGAAACACTCAGCTGGTGCCACTGGCACCAATATGGAAAATATTTGAAGGTGGCAAGCCATGGAAGCAAGAAAATAGGACAACTAGTGAGTTAATATCTGTATTTTCAGTTTGTTTAGTGAGTTTTGTGATACCCCAGTATGAATCCTATGAAAAGGTGTTAAAGCAATAAGAGGCCTTTCTCCTTCATGATTGGGGAGTGGAGAGCAATGGAACCAGTTGCACTTCCAGTACATGTGGGTAAGGCTGGTTGTGGAGGTGGGTGAAGAATATAGGGTCAGGAATGGAGATCCAATGCAGGGTAGCAGCATTAAATATTTTCAGATGCTGTTCCACCCAGCCATTGGACTTCTTTGGAGCTGCTCCGTAGCCCTGGTGAAGCAAGAGTTCTCCCTCTGGGCAAATGTGTGCTAAAGCAGAGCCTCATGTAGCTACTGGAATTGGGCATTGAGATCAAGATTTGTCCCAGTTGCAGAAAAGACTTGCTTATAACTTCAGATGCATAATTAGCCAGTGCACTAGTTGATAATTACCTATGTGGTATTAAACATACAAGAAGTCACAAGAATATGTATGCCCCTTAATTGGCTATGAAATGTCTAATATGTGGTGTTAAAGAGATGAGTACACAGCACCCAGCAGGAGTTATGGGAACTAGGTGACTTTTATGCTTGCTTGGAAAACAGAAACTTGTATGCACTGCAAAGATGGCCAGCACGCCTGTGCAAGATCTAAGTAAGTCCCAATTAAATCTTATGTTGAAGGTTTAAGTGTGTAGCTTGGGATTTTGTTATTGTTGTTGTTTTTGTGGTACATAACCCTTTACATAAGGGGTGAATTTCTCCCTTTGTAATTGAATGGTGTGATGTTATCGCAGGCAAAATTTAAGCCATGTAAAATAAGGCATTAGTTTTCCTTCTTTACCATCATGACTAGGTGTCATAACTTCACCAAAGCATTATCAATCTGGTTCTTGAGGGTAAAAAATGAAGTGCAAAGACACCACAAATCTTTTCAAAGAGCTGTGACCAGGCACGTGAAATAAAATCACAATGCAGTACCCTGCACTTAGAAAGTAAAGGACTGACTATTCTCAGTGGTAGAAGAGGACAGGACAAGGAGTAATGGTCTCAAGTTGCAGTGGGGGAGGTTTAGGTTGGATATTAGGAAAAACTTTTTCACTAGGAGGGTGGTGAAACACTGGAATGCGCTACCTAGGGAGGTGGTAGAATCTCCTTCCTTAGAAGTTTTTAAGGTCAGGCTTGACAAAGCCCTGGCTGGGATGATTTAGTTGGGGATTGGTCCTGCTTTGAGCAGGGGGTTGGACTAGATGACCTCCTGAGGTCCCTTCCAACCCTGATATTCTATGATTCTATGATTCTAATGTATTCCTTTTATGTCAGGGGTAAATAAAAAAGCTATTGGTCATTTTACCTTAAAGATTACACTCAGATAATGAAGTTCTTGCTCACAAAAGTTTGAGGACTCAAATCATAGAAGATCAAGTGTATGCACAGTGCAATTTTAATCAGTATAAACTGTTCCTCTAAAATGCTATAGTTTGCTTTATCAGTGTTTCCTAGGCTGACTTGCTCAAATGCCTTATCAGGCAGAAGTAGGAATTGAATCAGGGTCTCTGACATCCTCTTCTATTTTGTGGGAAGTTCAGCATGTGCCACTGTCATTCTTTCAAGAAACAGCATAGGCACCTGACTCCAGGAGAAGGGTTCCCAGCTGTGAATCATAAGCAGAGAACCCGCCAGCCCAGACTTAGGGCTTGTCTACAGTTAAAATGGTACAATGGAGCAGCTGCACCACTTCAGTGATGACACTGCCTATACCAATAGGAGGGGTTGGCCCATCAGCATAGACAAGCCATCCCACCGAGAGGCAATAGGTAGATCAACAGGAGAATTCTCCCATTGACCTAGTGCTGTCTACACCAGAGGTTAGGACACAGGACCCTGAGCAATTTCGTTATACTGAAGTAATTGCCTAGTGTAGACCAGGCCTTTGGCACCTAACTCAGTAAGAGGGGTGAAGCTAAGGATACCCTCCTCCCAATGACATCTCTATTGATTAGCATTGGCAGCTCCCTGCCTAGTATGCTGGCTTTTGTGGATCCCATTCTCTGGTGCCTCTCTCTTTCCCTTGCATCATACTGGGAACCTAGGCACCTAATCCAGGATTTATGGATTTCACTGGAGTGCATAGGTGCTTAAAACTGCACCCAAGTGAGTCCCTTTGTTGAACTGAGCCTATCTCTTTCCCCACTGTGCTGACTCGGGCACTCTGGTAGTGAATAGAAGGTGGAGCCTTTGCTCCAGCTCCACCCATTCCTTGTCAGTCTCCCTAACTTCACACCTGTCTGCACCTGAGAAGGGGTAAACCAAGGCCCGGTTGTAGGGAGGAGCACTGCTCCAGAAAGACTATTACATGAGTGCATACTTCTCTCACAGGGATGCAGCAGTGTAATTAATTTCCCCCAACATCGCCAGCCTGTGCTGCTGGTTGCTGAGAAGGTGGGGTTTCACTCCTCCCTGCTTCCTTTATCTTTCTGTGGCTCTTAGTCCATTTTGTTCAGTTTGCAAGTAACAAGGTAATTTGCTGCCAGCCCAATAAAATTAGTCTGGATCAGAAATTCAGGACTTTTTGTTCCTGGATCATCCATCATAAACAGTAAAAAGGATTTTGCAGGCTCAAGGTCTGTGCAGTGTTATTGAACTCAAAATTTGACCATGCAACTGAAACTTAGTTAGCAACTGATCATGAACAGAAAGGAATAGCATCTAGCTCCCTGTGCCACACCTGTTGGCTCCTTAGCAGGAACAGGAATTATATCATTTTCACTTTGTCATTAGAGTGAGTTGCTCACTCTAAATGCACCAAGGGAGCAAACCTATTGAGTAACAAGATTTCATTATTACACCATCACTTCTTAAAGAAGAAGCACATTTCTAAGTGACTTGTGGTGGTGGCAGACCTCTGATTCAAATAGCCTTTACAGATTTCTTGCATAGAACTTTGACTTTGCGTGTCTAATCAAAATATTAACAGGAAAACCATGTTTATTTGTTAACATCTGCCATGAGGTTTACATGCCTATATATTTCATTTAGGGGTACTTTCTTAGAGGAAAGATCACAACTGCCAGCCCTCACTACAGGGATGCACAAGCTGTATTGCATAGCAGGATTGACCCACCTGTGGGGAGTTAGGTAATTCCCCAGATTACAAAAAAAGCTCAAGTCAGGAGATGACTGAAGCCTTAAGCCATGATATGTCAAATTCATCCTAAATGCACTGGATGTGGCCAGATGAAGGGGCCTGTGTAGGAGGAAAGATGTTAGCCGGCATTTAGAGGAAGGAAAAACGTCATAGTTCTTTCACTCCAAAGTCACCAATAGGTAGGAGTTGTGGAGGGTTCTCAGAGGAGTGTCTCTGATGTGGTGGCTTTTCAGGAGGGGCAGAGGATGACTACTTCCTCCCAGTTCCACTTTCTTTGGCCATCTACACCTAATAGCCCTCACATATGGGCAACAAGGAGGGAACAGGCAGCTCCCCTCGCTCCCCAAAACAGTGCCTGAAGTGTTGAGATTAAGGATGAGGCTGGAGAAGTAAGAACAGCAGGAACCATGGGTTTTGCGCTGCTGTTGGGTTGCCTGGTGGCAGGGCTGCTGCTGGTCTTTCTTTAGACTTTGCCCAGCTGCCCTCTTTGAAGCAATGCAGCAATTGCTTTGAAGCAATTCTGTCCAGCCTTCCTCTCCCTTTGCTGTCTCTAGGATGTGGAGAACTGAATCACCTGTTCTGAGGAGTGCTAGGGTTGTGTTGCCTGTAGACAGTAGGGGAGATCAGAGCCTAGCAGAAGATTTTCAGTGGAAGTAGCCACAGGTGTCCCTGCTTGCCATTATCCAAATCTGCTAGCTGCTGCAGGAGTTATTTTGCGGGTGCCTATCAGTACTCCCCTCCCTGACCCACCCTGCTGCTTCTATCAGTGGGAACAGTGACTTGAAGAAACTAACCTTCTGTGACATGCATATAAAGGCAGATAACTCTGAGTGTATAATACAAACACAACAGGGGTTCTTTAAGGGGTGCAACGTAGACAAGCTTAGTTTAGAAGTATTCCTCACCTCCCATGTTATGGCTTGTCAGGAGGAGCAGGACGAGACACTATAATGTTGTGTTTCTCTTCCAGTGTAATGCTGTATAGCTAGAGTATTAGGAAAATCCACACAATATGTCTGCAGGTACCTCCAAGGGGTTTGCCTTTCAGAGGGTCCTCTTTTCACCTTGAGAGATGGAAAAATAAAGCTAGCATCCCACCCCAGTACTGCCTATATTCCAGCATTTAATCACTTTGTGAACCTTCCCTCTGTGTCTGATACATACAGATTTCCTTTGATTTGTGCCCACAACAATTGCTATAGTGGAGAGCCTGAGCTCTGTCATTGCTTCCCAGGGCTGCTTGCTTACCTAGCACATTGCACTGGAATAAATGAAAGAACCATCATGAGAATTGCATGAGATGAGAAACAAGGTCAAAAGTAATCTTAATCACACCGACATAAAAACATGGCATGCCTAAAAAAGATTCCATTTCTACACATTTCATTCTTACAAGGTTTCAGGGTACATTGATAAAATTTTCTCTTCTCAATTATTAAAAAAATTATTTAAGCAGCAATGCATTCATTCTTAACAGGGTAGATCTAGTTTTTTAATCATTGCTTCTATGTTTGTGTTAGAAGATTTCCAAGTTAGAGGAAATATATCCAATAAATGTTTAGCAGCACTGAGGCCCTTACCTTAGTCACATTTGTTAGTGCAGCTGCCTCTGTTTTGATTTAGAGTTATTGTTCAGTGTAGCTGAGAGTGAACTGATCCAGTGACCGTGTGGGAATATGCCTCAGACAGAGATATCAAGTGAGCTATTTGATCTGGTTATCAATTGTTAATTGTCTACTGATCCTTAAACTAGATACCTAAACTGAAAAGACCACTATCAGCAACAGACGCAAATTATATGGATCCTGTAGGGGTGCAGGTCCTACGATGTAAGTGTCATGCTAAATTTTTTATTGCTTGCCTGAGCTTCTCATATCTACTCAGGTCTCCTAGTGCAGGACCTCTACAGTCAGAATACTGGTCCAATTACACTAGTAGCCAGGAGATAAGATAAGAATCCCCTTCCCTATCTGTTCCCCATTCAGTAGGCAGTATATCTCTATGGTTAGCAATGCATTCTCACTGTGCTAAACAAATTCACCACTATCCATACCCTGCAGCCTGCAAGATCACACCAAGAGTATCAAACACATCCAGACCCTCACCCAACACATGCTGCTTGGCCAGGACAAGAATGCATGGAGTTTTGTATGGATGCGCTTGTTGAAACTCACATATTTCCTAGTCGCATCAGTCAGTTTTGAGGATTGCAACAGGGTTGGATGAATCTTTTCCATCAGTATTGACATATAGGTTGGTGGGAGATAGAGCTGATAGAATAGGGTTTCTCCAACACTTTCATCAGATGTACTCAATATCATGTCAAGCATGACTTTAATGCCATATCAAAGGTGTATCTCAATGTTTTTGCCATGATGCAAGATACCCACTTCTTCAGAGTCCTATGCATTCTCTCTCCACTATCCCATTTTCTTGGGGATGGCATACAGCAGATTTATAACACACTTTACAAATATTAATCAGAAAGCTTTCAAACTCTTGGTACAAAAAGTGTCCTATTATCCAAAACAAACATGGTGAATAAAGTGGTTGGGCAAGAAACCACTTGAGGTGCCTTGTGAAATTATGAATGCAAAGGGATATCATGAGTAATCTACAAAAGTGAACAGTGTGTAGCCATGCAGTGCAATCTAGGAGTCAGTAACATCCACCGTAATTGTCTGCCATGGTCTGCCCATGACTACCGGTTTCAAAGGAATCTGAGGAGCAGTAGTTCTATGTATTATGCAGGCTGAGCTTCCTCAGTATCTGAGTACAGTCCTGGCCACCAAGCATGACTCTGCAGAGTTCCTTCATCTTTGTAACTCCCAGATGTCTTTCATCAACTACATCCAGGTCTGCGTGTTGCAGTGCTACTGGAACAATCACTTGGGCTCTTCTGCACAAGATACATCACGTAGCATGTCTTCACTGTGAGCTTGGAATGAATTTTGTAGAGGGTAGACAGTTTTCTCTTAAGGACAGGGTCCATTCAATCCATTTGCACAGCATGGATCACCTTCCACAACTGAGCATCTGAAGAGTGGTGTTAGAGGTCTACCCTGAGACATCTGACATATCTTTCAGCAAAAAGCATGCTGTGTACTCAGCTGCTGCTTCTTCATACGAGGGTGCCAACCCAGCAGAATTTCTCAAAAGAGCATTGGCAAGTACATTGTTTTCCTTTTGATATGGACCAAATCAAAATCGTACTGCTGCAGCTGCGTAATCCACCACTGCAGCCAAGCTAGTCAATGGCCTTCTGACAGAGGCCCAGAATAGGCAAACGATCAGTTTTGAAGGTGAAATGTCTTCCCACACAGTACACCTTAAGCATACAATATCAAAACCCATCTCCAAGAACCCTAGCTCAGTCTGGGAATACCTCATTTTTTCTAGGGTGAGAGTACAAGATGAAAATCTAACTAGCCATTCTTTCTGTTGCATTCAGCTGGGGTCTGGGCATAGTTCTGCATCAGTTTGAATCACTGCAGGCTTCCATGGATCAAAATAAGCACAAACTGGATCTGACACAGGTCTTCATGCATGGTTTCAAAACTCTGCTTTCTTCTTTAGTCCAAACCAACTATCCCTGCCCCTGGGTTAAATCCCACAGCATCTTGATAATGATGCTAAAATGGGGCAGAGCACAGACATGTATGTATTGAGCTAGGCCAAGGAATGAATGTAAACTGCTATGGTCAGTGGGGAATAGTAGCAAAGCAACAGTTTGTAGCTGTTCAGACATCAGCTTCACACCATCAGCTGCCAGAGAATGCCTTGAAACACTATAGCATCTTTTGCAAAACTGCACTTGGTTGCATTCAACCTTATGCCAGCTTGTTGGAATCAGGTTAACACCTGGTCCAGAATAGCATTATGCTTAGGAAGGATCTTAGCAAAGACGAGAATGTATCCTGCCAATAGAAACATGCTCCCTGGATATTATCAAGAAACTGAGAGACCGCTCTCTGAAATACCTCAGGAGCAGAGACTAAGTCAAAAGGGAGTCCTTGATACTAGTATCTTCCAAATGATGTGCTGAAAGACAGTAACAGCTGTGAACTTTCAGCTGCAGGTATTTGCCAATAACTGGGTCAGTAATCCAACACAGAGAAGATCGAGGATCCACTTCCCTGGCAATTCACCTCTTTGAAGGTTGGCAATTGAAACTGCTCATGTTTAACATATTAAGTGTCCTAAAATCTGTGCACAGTTAAATATCCTCATTCAGCTTGTATATGATCAGTATGGGTGAGCTGCAAGCCATAGGCCCTTCCACTTCCCAAATGATACCTTTTATTTTCCATGTGCTGCAGTTCTGCTCGGATCTTGTCCACAAGTGCAGGATGTGCGTGACATTCAGGTGCTGCAAAGGCTTGGCATTCAAATCCAATTGCTGAGAGCATGCATATCCTGTGGATAGAATACTGTCACTGTTAAATAAATCATGGTATCTCTGATTGATCCTTTTCGGTGTACCCTTCTATTCTAGCTACATAACCACTCCTGAGGAGTGTTATATAAATTCATGCATAATACCAAGCTGTAAGCACAGATTGTAGAACAATAATGGAACAGCATTTGCAGAAGCACCTTTAACAATGCAAAATTTTGCAGTCAAGGTTATGCCTTTATAGAGAGCATAGAGCATACAGCTTCATCTGCTGTCTGTAAAGTGCACAAATTACAAGCTTTTATAACCATTGTAGTCGGACAAACATCCAGATTATGAACAAAGTCAGAGGGGACAATGTTCACTTCAGCACCTGTCTTCATCATGGATTTCATCAGTGTACAATTTCTACAATGCTGGATGCCAGCTCCAGTCCCTTTCCACATGAGAAGATCATACAAAAGAAAACATCAGAGTCCCTCATAAAGGTGGTCTCATGCAGTTGCATATTCACAGTCTGCACTTCAGGCTTCCCCTCTTCATGAACCAGCATACTGTGCCATACTAACTTAAAGTTGCCTTCCTTCCCTCAAGCCCAGCACAATGCAGTTCTAGCCAGGAAAGCAGGGAAATTTTGCCTAGTGACCCCTACTGCCCCAAAGGAAAGGGTGAGGATCTGGCAACTTTCACACCCAAGGCACTGGAGAAGGATTAGGTAGTGTCATATGACTCTGGGCAATAGAAGTAGGAGGAGCAGTTGACCGCTTAAGCATGGACACAAAGGTAGCAACAGTCTGAGACATAAAGCATGAGCCCTCTCAAATGTCTGACTCTTAGCAAACGTGGCATCAAAAGTTTTCATTTTAGCACCTTCAGCCAGTAACTGTTTGTCCAAACAATCATTGGCTACACCAATCACAAAAATATCCCTGAGTATGCTCATCGTAATGTCCCCAAATTCACAGTCCTGGGCCAACTGCCACCAATGACATGCAAACTTGGGCTGCTGGTGAGGATTTTTTTGTTTGGTTTGGTTTTTTTAAAAAAGTTTTTTCCCTTTTTCACACAACATAATCTCTGGTGCTGAAATACTTATTGAGGATCTGTATAGCTGCATTAAAAGAGGACTTGGGATCCAGGAGTCCATCATAAAAAACAGTGCCATCATGACCTAATCAGTTCTGCAGCAAGGATAACCTAGCAGAATTGGAGAGTTGCACAATCTGCACATACGTAGTTCTGAACATTCTGAATAATCACCAGTCAGCAGCTGAAGGATGTGAGGTGCTGAAAAACAGAAGCACTCGTTGCTAGAATGCTATGTTCTGATGCACCCCAAAACAATAATCTCCAAACACAAAGAAAATGAAGCAAGGCACGCAGGTATGTGGTCAATCAAAACATGGGGGCAAAAGATCTATCTGGCTTTAAGATTAAAGTTGATAAGTTTATGGAGGAGATGGTATGATGAGATAATATGGTTTTGGTAATTAAATATTCATTGTAAATAGGTCCAATGGCCTGTGATGGGATATTAGATGGGCTGGGATCTGAGTTACCCAGGAAAGAATTTTCTGTAGTATCTGGTTGATTAATCTTGCCCATATGCTCAGGGTTTAGCTGATCGCCATATTTGGGGTTGGGAAGGAATTTTCCTCCAGGGCAGATTGGAAGAGGCCCTGGAGGTTTTTCGCCTTCCTCTGTAGCATGGGGCACGGGTCACTTGCTGGAGGATTCTCTGCTCCTTGAAGTCTTTAAACTATGATTTGAGGACTTCAATAGCACAGATATAGGTGTGAGGTTTTTTGCAGGAGTGGAGGGTGAAATTCTGTGGCCTGCATTGTGCAGGAGGCCAGACTAGATGATCATAATGTTCCCTTCTGACCTAAATATATATATCTATGAATCTATGTAGTAATCATGAACCAGTTAGGTCAGCAATTGTCTGAACAAAACCTAATAATCTGAACACCAGATATGTAGCAGCAGGCCTTGAGTAGCTGCTTCACACACCCAATACTATGCACGTACACCACAACCGGAACATACACAAGGAAACAAAACAGGAACAGGAGTACTGAGTTCAAAAAGCAGGGAAGAAAAGCAGGAAGGCAACACCCATACCAGTCACCACAGAGGTCACCTAAACAACAAAGCAACATGATGTCAAGAAGAATGCTCTTTTCCAATTAATTTCCACGGACAAGATTTTAAAAAGCTAGTGAGAACAGGTTAAAAAGAGGTGTTGCGTGTGTGATAGAGAGGACTGTAGATCATTTAAATATGTAGATCCAGTCTTGGTTGTACTCAGCCTGCATCCTCAACAGCAAATCACTGGGTAGCACTAGGATGCTATTGACCAGCTTGCTTTGGCATGAGTGTGCAATCCAGACTAAGTTGCAAAGTTCCTGAAAGATGTACCTCCTATCATTCATCTGATCTGAAAAGACACTGAATCAACAGAATAAAGATCCCACAGTGACGCCCTGCAAGCAGCTATACCCTTCAGAATGATACCTTTGTCCTTCACTGTTCATTCAAGTGCTTTAGGAAAATGATAGCCTGAGCATTAAAGATTGCACAGAGCATCGAACCCAGCAGAGGGGGTGGGGGGAAGCCAGATTTAACATAAAACGATACAGCACAGTTTTCCCCCTTCATCCTTTTTTGTCTTTCATTTCAAACTTTCAATTTTTTCTGGGATAAAAGACCTTTCCTTTGGCTGTGCCATAATTTTTTTATCTTGGTCTGAAAATAATTTTGTTGAATCACGGAAATCAAATTAAAAATGTAACACCTCTCCCCCTCTCTCTCCCTATCTGTGGTCAAAAATACATAATCTAGTTCAGACAGCATCAGCAGATATAAACACAAACCTCAAAACTGTCTCAGAAATCAGTCCTCTTTTTATATCACATTCTGGTATCATTATTAGTGTGTTTCAAAACAAAAAAAAAAAAAAAAAGGACCCAGATAATGTAATTTGTAGAATCAGAAGCAATTTTAGCCCCTGTTAGAACTTGTTTATAATCTGCTTCAGTATCCTAGAGATGGTGGGCTTTTTAACAGTAAAAATGTGTTTAAATACTAAGGTCCAGATAATTAAATGGACTAACTATGCTGTTATATAGCAGCTGAGAATCTGGACCTAAATATTTAAGCGGACATCTGAATTTTTATGTGCAATAACTTTCTAGATGCATTTTAAGGGGTATTTAATCAGGCAATGAGTTGGTTAAAACCACAACCATTTGCATCTATAACTTATTGTGGGCCCAAAAATGCAAGTGTGTTTAATTGTGGGAAAAATAAATGCATGCACAAATACTAGGCTATACTGTTACAGGCACAAACATTTAAAAGTCTTTTCAGTATCTTCCTATTGTTTAAAGAAGTTACTGAGGAGCAGCACTGCAGATTTCTCAAAGGCTGTCACTTTGCTGCAAGGTGGCTTACAGGGAAATTGGAAATGCCAGTTTGAGAAATTTTATTTTCAGTTGCAGTGCCCAATTTAGTGCGAGCTTCCCTCATGTTACCCTCCTAATCCGTCTCCACCCTCTGCTGGAGGGAACTGCTCTTAGTGTGAGGAGCCAGTTCACTCTCCATGGCTATTCAGTCTTTGACCCTGCTAGTGAGAGCATAAGCATTAACGCCAGTTGTGGCAGTAATTCTTGTGACGTGTACACCAGTCCATGGGGAAGTGGTTAAGACCAACCAATCATTTCGTATACCAGTAGATCACCCAATAATTCCTTATTTATTTCAGTTAGACTATTGACCTTAGCCCCTTATGGACTCCCACTGAAGACAACGAGGCTCTGCACAGGCATAGATCGGCCTACGGGGATCAGAGTGGCTCTGATGGTGCAATCAGAATGGCCTCTCCTCTGAGACTGCCAGTGGGGACCAATTATCATAGTGCTTTTCCTCCTGTACTCTGCAATCCAAAAGGTAAAGTGGCTGAGACCACCCAATTCCTTTCACCATATCCCACCAAATATTCGGGCTACTCATCTGAACTGAATCTTAAAGCCCTTGGAAGTGCACCCTTTGCCAGCCATCTACTACTTACTGCAGGAGGCAGTATTTGATGATGACTCTCAAAACCCTGAAAAACTCACAGTAAAGAATGTGTTAGCAACATACTTTCCATCCCAGCTAGCCAGAGTGGGTTTAACAGGAATGCAATAGATGGCCTCCTCTGCCATTTTATCTTCACAGAGAACATACAGTGGCTCCAATAGGGCTGAGAAAAGGAATGATCCACATTTTTCCCCCCCTGGAATCTCACTTACACAGCATATATATGTCATCACAGCTGCTCTGTCCCCCCACAACATTAAGGAAATTAAGTGGTATCTTTTAAAACTCTGAAAATGCTGGGTTTTTTTTAAATTGTGCATGTACAATTAAGCAATGTAGTATTTGGACTGATGTAGAAAATTGACCCTGGAAGATTTTACGATGGAGTATTTTTTTCAAACAGTTTATAAAATGCTGTTAGATGCGTTAGTTGCCCAAAATGACTGCCTATAGTAGCAAGTGGGCAGAAGGCACATTTTAATAATAATAAAAAAAAAGACTGTAGTCGTGGGAGGAAAGCTCTGAGCTATTTAGTCACTACTTTTGATAAGCACGTGGGCTAAAGGACCTCTTCTATTAACCAAAACAAATGCTATGTCTAGTGGAGTTTAAGCTAATCGTTTAGTCCAGCATACAAAAAATGAGTGGGTGTCATAAGAAAAGCAGTCTGTGACAGTGTTCATATTGGAGCAAGTGAACTTAAAAAAATGTGTGTAGGCCATACGGTCATCTGGGGACTTGCTTCTGTTCTCTATCCTACCAGCACTGCCCCATCTGCTATTGCTGCTGTGTTTTCTCCATCATTTGATACATAGCTCTCCTGTCAATCAGCAAGATAAAATATTCTAAACAGCTGGTCTACACATTTGTGTATTGGGTTCCACTTTGTTGCTGAAGGTGTAGGTTCTCAGGCGCTATGATGTGTGCAGTAGAATAATTTAAACAACAGATGCTCCCAGACTGCTCATCTGGCATATGCTTCTGGAGGGTAACTAACTCTGTGGTCTGTACAAAAGAAATTCTATGGCAAGTCCAACGGATCATAGGAACATGTGCCCATTTTCATCCTTCACGCAGGAGATGCTTTTGTGAGAGCTTCTTACCCTTCCCTTTCTGTCAGGGTTCCTTTACCCTGGCTAGCTGGCTTGTTCCCACAGCTGCATTTCCACAGTTTTTTGCACAGCTGAAGCATTGTTAGGAATAACCTTTACTAATGCCCCAGCTGTCACTGTCTCATCATTTCAATTTCTTCTCCTTCTATTTGCCCTGCCGCCAATTGTCATCGGGGGTTTCTCTATTGGAAGTATATGTTCTGTTTTACAAAATGTAAGAATAAGGGATAGAAAGATAGAGAAAATGGTCTTCAGCACTTCTTGATGATTACATGATTATTATTCATTTGCATTGCAGTAGCACCTAGCAGGTTCATACAGTATCAAGGCCCAATTGTGCTAGACACTATATAAACACACAAGAAGTTATGGTTCCTGTTTCAAGCAGCTCACCTTCTAATCTTTTGCCATTAGCAGCAGCCCGTACAGGAATTTGGCTTCCAATCAACTTGGGCAACAGGCACATTTTTCTTTTCATCTGCTGAAAATGTATCCGTCTCCATCATTGTTACGTTTTGATTACATTAGCCTCTTAGAACCCCAATTAATGATCAGGGCCAAATTGTTCCCCACCTCTGGCCCCAGTGGGGTAGGGAAAGGCAGTGTAGTTGGCCACAGCAGTGCCGTCGTCTGCTGGACCAGGCGTTCTTCCTGGCCCTGGTAGGGGGCAGCCAGTTCCCACACAATCTGCTGCTGGTGCTCCTGCTGTTGTGAGGCAATCTGTTGTAGAAGCTGGGTGTGGTGTTGCTGTTGCTGCACCGCCTGCTGCTGGCTCTCCAGCAGCCACTTCAAAAATCTTTGTTTCCATATCTATCAGTCAGGGGGTCTGTTTCACCAGCTGCCCTGTCTAGTCCAGACCCTTTTAGTGGGTCCTGATCGATACCCGCATTGTCCAGCAGTTGTCACAGGTTAGGTACATCCCCTCACAGAGCATTGGGTTGTGGGGAAATCCAAAGTAGAAATTCAGTGGTCCAAGTGGCCTAGCCTTCCGTGTCATCACAGCTGCTCTGTCCCCCAGGACAGTGTGGCCCAACAGCCAGAGCAAGATGCAGCCACCCTTCGGTGCAGGGCAATCTGGGTCAATCCCGTCATCAGCTGGAGAGGGGGTCACTTGGCATCTCACAATCGCATCCCTCAGAGTTACTTGGGTGCACAGAAATACATTTTTTAAAACTGTGATACCTCTCTCAGGCAGCTTTGTATTTAAAAATAGTTGCCATAGAGTTTATCATAAACCACTTCCTGACCAAATTTGGGGCCAGAGCTGGCAAAACATTGCTCATGTAAATAATTTTCATGTAAATAATTCTTATCAACCTACAGAGCCTCCCTGGAGTCAATTGGAATGCTCAAGTCAGTGAGAATTACTCATTTAAGCTAGTCTGGGGGATCTGGTCTTTAATTATTATTTTTTGAATCAATGACTTGTAAAGTAAAAGTTGTACATTTTGTGCACACACACACCATCTAATTTTAAAATGGGACACACTTTTTTAATTGTCAAAAACATTATTCCAGTCCAGATTTACACTTTATCTGACAGACTTACAGCTATAGTGTTGTGAAGGTGCTGCTATAATTATACCTTGGTAAACGTTAGGTACGATAATCATCTAGTAGTCCGTTACCGCATCCTTCCTTGTAGTAAACTTTATACTTCTGCAGATGAGCAATTTCGTTACTCAAGGATTCAATGTTCCAACAAAGTTGTTTCCTTGGTTCTGCTGTGTATTGTAGCTGTTTCTGGCAGTGCCCCCATAGTGATATATCTGTCTCATTACAAAAAATAAAATACTAATAAGGATGTAATATTTCAGTTGTTTCCACATAGCAGGTAGAGAGTTATTCCAAACTCTTTTGATACACTTTCCAAGCACAAGTAGGGATTATTCAATGCTGAAATGCAGCCATTTCTGATGTGAAACTCAGCTGCTACTTAACAAACCACAGCACCGGGAATGAAGAAGAAATGTGTCAAGTGATATTGCAGAGGAAATTAAGGTATGCAGAATATAATCACCTTTGCTTTATTTGGCCGGGACAATAAGAATGAACACCACCAGTCTTAAGAAAGGTGTTATGACATCTTTAATAACCACAAGAGGTCAGGATCCAGGTTTTAGGTTTCATCTGAAAGAAAGCATGGCCAGCAACACAGTTCAGGACTCTCAAAAGGCAAGAGTAACACTTACTAAATCACCAATAGCCCTTTTTTTTTTCTTTTTTTTTTTCTTTTTTTTTTTCTTTTTTTTTTCTTTTTTTTGGTAACTCCTCTAGAAGCTTCCACCCAAGGATCTAAACATGCTTAACAAGTTCTAATAAATTCATCCCTATAATATTCCAGTGAGATCGAAGTTGTTATTCTGTAGAGGAGGTGTTGCTTTGAGGCCTCTGTTCCAAGTGCTGACCTACCCTGGCCCTGCTTACTTCATGAGAGCTGACAGGATCACAGTATAATGGCTGTGTTTTTCAAAATGTGTGAAATGGTTCCCTAGACACAGGAATGAAATACATATTAAAAAAAATTCTGTATAAACATATGTACTCTATTCAGGGTGCACGCTTCAGTTCTGTAACCTAATGCATATGTGTTCATCTGAGAAAAAGATCTAAATCTTTCAGATTAATTTAAAGGAACAATAAAGTAGATTAGGCCCCAAATGTGACCTCACTTAAAATAATTACAATCTTCTCTCCTGATTTTAAATATATATTTACTGGAAAATACAACTCTATCACAGAGAAATTAAAAAAAAAAAAAAAAGGGCTATGACAAAAATGTGTTGCACTTTGCCACTGCATAACCCGCAAACTTTCACTAAAACAATTTCACTAACAAATCCTGTTTCTATTCTCAAGGCTGCACAAAGAAAGAAAGAAAGAAAGAAAGAAAGAAACACTAAAAAAGCGATGTTAATATCTGATTCTTCCCCATTAGAGACAAGGACTATTTTTGTCCCATTGTAAAAGACAATTCAGAACATTAAAATATTATTTATTAAGCTTACAGCTTGATTGGATTGTTATAGACAGCAAATAAGAGGAGAAAAAGAAAAAACAGAATATCAAATATACAAAGTTGTTAGTTAACTATTAATTAAAATGAATACTTTTCATTATGAAATATGTATCACTCATCCATTTTAGTTCAAATAGTCTTTGGGAAGGTTCTATATATGCCAATTTTTTAATTTTTTTAAACATGCCTTTTCAAATTTTGAATGTCATAATCATGGAACATATCCAGAGATCAATATTTAGTTGGGAGGAATTGTTCCAATGCAGCAGAATGGTATATTTTAATAGCAGCTATGATCAAGGTGCCTGAGGGGTTTTGTGTCTTTAATTACCTGTTCTGCAATGTTTGTTGACTTGAGCATACTGAGAAAGATAGATTCAATGTTAAGCTTGTCTCTGTGAGATCTGGCATATTATCTAATATTTCCCCCAAATAATGTGTAAATGAGAGAAGTAGAAGAAGCAGCTGCAAGAATACCCTGCTATGCTCAATGTAAGCATCACTGTCAGTCAGGGGTGTTTGAATAACCTGTATAGTGGGGGTGCTGAGAGCATTGAACCAAACTGTAAACCCTGCATAAGATGGAAACCACTTCAAGGAAGGAGGTGCTGCTGCACCCCCAGCACTCCTAATTCCAGCACCTATGCTGTCAAGTGTAATGGTCCAGCCTTGTACATTTTGACAGGTGTCTGCATTGTAGGGAGTGTGAGGACTGGATAATGAATGGAAACCTGTGTGTATCTGTGGACACTTTATCATTTTGTTTTCCATTCTGTGGAAAATGGAACTCAAGTCTTTGAAATCTATTAAAAGTTTAACTTCAATAGAAATTTTGGGTCAGATTCTGACCTCGCGTACTCTAGTGAAATTTAAAGATTTTTCAAGGCTTAATTGTGAGCTGTTTTATGCATCCACAGAAGAGAGCATGAGGCAACTGCTTACATCATTGCACAGGCAACCTCTGAGTCTCTCTTTCTTGAGCATGAGGGCAGACCAGAGGGGAGTAGACAGATACTTGGCTCTGTTCCCATCCCCAAACCTCCAGGGCGTGCAGTTGAGCCAGTGTGCCAGGGAAAGTAGTGTGCGCCAGGTATATGGCTGGCACAGATTACTGTACATGCACCAGAACAATGGAGGAACCAAGAGCCAGACGATAACTCTTAAAATCACAGTCTGGTTTCTGGCCTGCTCCTGGAACAATGCAACTGTGCATTGCCCCTTGTTCAGGGATTGCAATAAAACGGACAGTTTTGCAGATTGCAGACAGTCTAGCCCGCACATCACTGTTTGAAATAACTCTTTTAAATTATCCCAAGTCAGCTATTATTTTGACCAGCATCATTGAGCCCCATGTTAATGGGACTGTTAAAAGTAAAAGAAGATGTGTGTAAATGCCCTAACCAGCTTTAAAAATCTCAGCTCAGATATCTGTTTATATCCTTCACAGCTCCTACTAAATAACCAAACAGGCCTAACAAAAATTCTTGTCCTGTAATATTGGGTGGCACAGAGTGTACATCTCTGACCAAAAATGTTGCCTTGTTCAACCCCCACACTATATGAAGGAATTACTCTGCATGTGAGCTAGCATACATCTAAAACATTCCAAGGAAATAGTGGTATAAAATATCTGCAACATTTCTGTCGAACAATAAAGATAATGAAAATATTGTCAGTGGCTCGAGGAGGCTTTTGGCACTGTAAACCTATGCTTTTCTAGTAATAAGAATTAACCTCAAAAGAATTTAGGGCAACATTCTGGTTACTTAAGACGGGTGTCTCTTTCTAAAGACCAAATTACTTTGAGTGGCAACATTGCTACCATCACCCCTCCTTGACGTATCTAGAAAGACTATACCAGTAAAACCTGTGGGAATCCTTTGGACTTGTCTACACTTACAGCGTTGCAGCAGCGCTGCTGCAGCACTCTGTGAAGATGCTACCCATGCTGACAGGCGAGCTCCTCCCATTGGCATAGGTGGGACTCCACACCGAGAGACTTCTCCCATCGACACAGCTCCTTCTACACTGGGGGTTAGGTCAGTATAACTACGTCGCACAGGGTGTGAATTTTCCTAGTTATACTCACATAAGTTGGTAGTGTAGACCTTTGTGGTAGCTGTTTTTAAAGCAGACTCTTGCCTATGTTGAGTAATTGCTACACAAGTTTCACTGTATTTCATTTGGATCATTTGGTGTCGCTTGGTAATGTGGTGATGTAACAGTTAACAGCTTTACATACAACTCATGTACCAACCTCTGAAAATGGCAATTTTCAAATGCCCCCCATTTAAAACAAATTGCATGACCCACCACAAGTAAGCCCAACAGACTGGTTTGTTGATGTGATGGTCATGTGCCCTTCACTGTCCATGCGATTTGATCCAATGCCTGCTGAATTTAGTGAAAAGACTCCTCCCATTGGATTCCAATCTTGAGAGATAGCAGGAGGCTATGAAGGAAGATTCTTGCTGTCAGAGCACCTTAGATATCTGCGGACTTATTATTTTCACAAGTCCAGAGCTGGAAAGATGAGCAGGGAGACAGTGTTGGTGTGATGTACACTGTTGCATAGTGTCAGTGAGCCACTGATATTTGTTGCTGGTTTTTGCTGGCTTTAGAAGTTGTGTGCTGTGTTTTTGTTGTTGTTTTTTACACACTGTTGAAGCTTTTTTCTTCGGCAGCTGAACTGGCAGCTTTCATTATTTGTATAAACACATAAAACTTACCAAAAATGTCCTTGCAGCAGGTATACTTTTCTAAGAACAACACAACCAATCCACCACCCCTTTACAAGGAGATTTGCACCCAGTGCCTTCTGCATTTTTTTTATCCTTTACTTTTTGCCTCTTCTGATGGTGTCCATAACTCCCCTTAAAATGATGAGTTGCACATGATTACCTACCCCCTGGCTGAATTTGATCTTCACAAAACACCAAATCTGGGTAGGCTTACACTTCAGGCCCAATTCTATAACCCTTACTCATGCTGAGAAACAAGTACTCATGTGAGTAGTCCCACTGAATCGAATGGGATCACAGCTGGCCTAAAATTTTGCATCAACGTTTTTCAGAAGGAAAACATCTCTTATTGAAACAGAAATTTCCACAGGATGACAAAATTTTGGGTTTTCAAAAAACTGAAGACCTGAAATTTTTTAGTTTGTATGTGGGTTTTTTTAAGTTTTAAATGAAAACCTAAAAAAAAAAATCATAGCAAACTTTTGAGAAAAACAAACTTATTTTTGTTTAAAGTACATTTTTCATGGAAAAGTCACTCATTTCCCAACCAGATCTAAACTGGACTATTCATCCGAGTAGCTACTGCTCTTCATAAGTAAGGAATGCAGGATCAGGCTCTTCTTTTGCAATTAACACTGTACACACCTTTAGAGGCAGATTATGGAGCCCATATTCAAACAGCACTCTCATGTGAAAAGAAAAGGAGTACTTGTGGCACCTTAGAGACTAACCAGTTTATTTGAGCATGAGCTTTCGTGAGCTACAGCTCACTTCATCAGATACATCAGATACATCAGATACATCAGAAAGCTCATGCTCAAATAAACTGGTTAGTCTCTAAGGTGCCACAAGTACTCCTTTTCTTTTTGCGAATACAGACTAACACGGCTGTTACTCTGAAAACTCTCATGTGAGTAATCTCATTGAAACCAATGGGGACTACTTGTGTAAGTGCTCACCAGGGTGACTAAGAGCTCCATAATCTTCCTGTTTATGACCAATTTACACTGCATATGTTACTTACCCTTCCATGTAATTTACTTCACTGCGGGCAACCTGGTCACTTGCCCTCATGACAACACAGAGCAGATGCAGGCAGCCCACACTGCATGTCACAGTATGAGGGGAGGAAAACATGAGACTGCTACCCTCCGTAAACTCAAAAAGAATGGATGGAGCCATGGCTTGGCTCCCTCCATCAGTGTATCAGCCAGTGGAGCTGAGCAGGTGTGGAGGAGGAAATAGTCTGTCATTGATATAGGCCACTGGCAGTTACTTTTTCCTTGGTGCAAGGAGGGAATCAGAGAGGGAACTAGTTTCAGAGTAGCAGCCGTGTTAGTCTGTATTCACAAAAAGAAAAGGAGGACTTGTGGCACCTTAGAGACTAACAAATTTATTTGAGCATAAGCTTTCGTGAGCTACAGCTCACTTCATCGGATGCATCTGAGAGGGAACTGTGACTCAGAGTCCCAAGTCCCTCCCTGATTATCTGCTGCGACAGTAGTTGACGCACAGCCCCTTATTTAGGGCAGATTGTAAATTTACAAGCCAGCTCTGAATAAATATAAAACACCGATTATTTTTATTAGGTTAGTCCCTTTGTTCTTGTATGAACATATCCCAAGCACATTGGTGTTGCCTGTGGACCCAGTCTTGTGTCTCATGTCCATCAACGGTGCAGAGGTTAACTTAGTTGACAGATTTGATTGGGAGAGATATCTTGTGCTTCCAATCATTAAATATTATCTGCAGTAAAAATGCAGAATTTAACTGACTAAAGGTCATCCAGTAATCCCACATTTAGATATTTCATGTTCCCTTCAAGTTCAGACAGTATGTCCTGAGAATCTGATAATGGCTGCCTTTAAAAAAACAACAACAACAACAAATCTGCTTCAGACAGACAACACATGGTGTGCCATCAAGTGAAATATCTCTTAACATTTCTGCCAAACATGGCATACATTTCCATGGATCATTTGGAAATATATTAATAGTCATTATTTGTACTGCAATCATACCCAAAGGTTTGTATCAGAATTAGGACCCCCATTGTGCAAGGTGCTGTACATAGAGAGAAGTGCTCTCTGCCCTAAAGTGCTCACTGTCTAATTCAAAATATAATGCAACATTTGAGCATAAAATACTATAAAAGGGGAAGGATGGAAGTGAGGACAACAGTACTGATAGCATGATTGGGGGAGGTTAGCTATGTGCACAATCTGACCAAGGTCTAATCAGCATAGTTATCGGTGTACACAGGTAGTAACAATGCTAGAACCATTACCCAACAAGGAGGTAGTTTGCCCACATACTGAAAGTCTGCCCACATCCTGAGCCAGAGAAGCTTATTCTTTTTCATGGATGGTTGTTTCTTGGGTAAATAGCATACTCTGATCTTAAGGGGGAAAGCATTCTATTGCTCAATAGCAGCCCCTGCTGCCTTATCAGATGTGATGCCAGGAGTGTTTAAGTGGAAGCCCCATTCTGTAGTTACATATGCAAAGTTGCTAAAATAACATTAAGAGGAAAGAAAAGTAGTTTGTAATCTCTATAGTAAAATCTCCAAACCCTATGCTGCTGGTGTCACAAATGTTACTTTTTCACTAGGATGATTGTTCCATATTGGTATCCTCAAGGATGTCCATCTTCGTTAACCCCATTTTCAAAAACATTTTAGCTTTTTTCATACTGTAATATGTGCTTCAGGTCATTGGGATTTAGAAAACAGGGTTCATGTAGCTCTCCTTTAACATGGCTTTACAATTAAAAGTTTATTTTATCTCCCTTTCTCCACTACAATTATTAATTTAGTGTTTGAGGGAAGGGGGAAAATCTTTGTTCACTTTAATCCCTAGCAAATAGAGCTAGCTGCTCTGTAGCAGGATAGTGGTGTTAATCTGTGATATACTTCAAGTGGTTTGTGCTTCAGTGGGTGACGTATTGACCTGACTTTCTACCTGTCCCATCAGAATTGATTATTATAAAGACAGCCTAGAAATCCAATGGTGCTAAGAAGAGATTTGTTGATTTTTATCCCAGACACATACAAAGGGAAGAAAAAAGCCATTCTGGTATCTGAAACTGCAGAAGGAAACAAAATCTTAAGTAACCTTAAAGATAACAATAAGAGTCTGTTTAGATGGTGCACTCAGTGTGTACTATGGGAGAGCATTCTGCAGTAATAAAAGGGGTTTTCTTTTACCCTGTGCATCCACTGAGGGCCATAAAATTACAGTCATCCGATTTCAGAGTAACAGCCAAAAAGAAAAGGAGTACTTGTGGCACCTTAGAGACTAACCAATTTATTTGAGCATAAGCTTTCGTGAGCTACAGCTCACTTCATCGGATGCATCAGATTATAGCCCAAGTAGGCTATTATGTTTACAGAACTTCCCATGTCCTGATTACAGTCTCTGCTGTGAGAATAAATTCCTGCTGCTGCACTTTCCTTTCATCTTTGCAATCTACATCCTAGTGTATTACAGATTCAATTTATTCAGTGAAAGGTAACTAACTCTGTCCTTAAAGTTTTCAGTAAATAGAGTCTTTGTCCATAGATAGAAGATTGTATCAAAATATTTTCTACGCAATGATAGTCACAAGTGCTCCCAACTTCAAAATGTATCCATACCCAGGGACTTATGCTTAAGAGCCACTTTGTAATTTCATTCCCAGTGGTACACCTGTGAAAATGAGGTCACAATGCCAGTCAATTAGTGATTCCATTGTTGAACTGCAGTTCAAGAAATAGTCTGTTTTTTGTCAATGACAGACAGCTCTCTGTCATGAGAGATGACAGCCTCTTTATAACCATGGCCACGATACTCCTGAAACGAGACATCTCAAAATGTTGATTTGATAAATTAAATGTTAAACGAGCAGGTGAAACCTGGGAATGCATCCTATGGATGTGAGATCTTGTATTCTTAATAGCTATGCAACATATCAATATGCTCACTGGATCCTAAAATCCCAGTGGAAGCAAACATGGTAACTGTTGCTTGCAATTAGGCAATGGACCGTATGTCGATGGCTTGGTGTTACTCCAGTGACATTCTGCAATTAGCAATGAATTTCCACACATATCCCATTCAAACTGTAGTGAGCATGGATGTGTCCAACTTCATGGACTCCTCCATGTGTGCACCCCATCTGGAGTGCTTTGAGATTTACTGATGAAGAGCATAATATAAGAGCTAAGTATGTATTTAGTATTGTTATTATATAAGAACTTGGTCTCTCCAGAATCAGTATCTGCACATCAATTTCCTTTTACATGGGGGCTGTTCTGTACTCACTAAGGACTTCCAGAACCCAAAAGTGGTGGTTATGATTAAAATGGAGTATCAGGTCACTGTGTTCTCGATAAAAAAGCAGAGAGGCCTCATGTATTAGAAAATTCTACACAGGTGGAAGTGGGTTTTTCTTTTCATATCATATTCCAGGTACCTTGATTTAGAATGATATACAGAGTTTATGCATTCCAGTCTATAACTTAGACATTGCTAATCGTTTGTAAATGAATTCAATCTGGAGGGCAGAATCATCTTTCTTCTGCCCCACATTATGCAGTATAGTAGTCTCACATTTTGAATACTTCCCACACTGCTACTTGGAGCCATCCCTTCTGTAACTTCTGTAATTTTCTAACAAAAGTGAAAACCTGAGGGCTCTAGGAAATTACAACCAGCCAAGCATTATCATCTAATTACAGCTTGGAGTTTTTGTTGTTTCTACATCCCTGAGGCTCCACAAAGGTGCAAGTTTCCACCTGTGCAGAGCTCATGGCAGGGTCAGGGCCTATCATGGGATTCACAGAGACATTTAGGCACCTAACTGCCATTGATTTTAATGGGAGTTGGGCACTAAAATATCTTTTGTGAGTCCATTCTCTATCCCTTATGGGAATGTCCTGTCGAATTTAATAGGATAGGAATGATCATCTAGTGGATTGTGCACTTGACTGGGACTCAGGAGATGCAGGTTTAGTTGCCAGTTTATACACACACTCACATTCCCTGTGTGACCATAGGCAAGTTACTTAACCTGTCCCTCAGTTTCAGTCCATCTGTAAAGTAAGAGCAATACCCAACACCGCCTAGCTCACAGGAATGTTGTGAGAAAAAAGTCTATTAATGATTGTGTGGGGCTCAGATATTAGTGATGGGGACCGTATAAGGTCTAGATAGAACATAAAAAGGTATTTTATACAGAATGATTCAACCAATCTGTAGAATTCTCTAACAGAGACATAGTTCTCTAATATATTCTATAGCATGGCATAAAAAAATCCAGAGGAAGGATCTAATTCTCTATTATATTCAAAAGACTTTAAAGTCTTTTATAGAACCTTATATGATCTCTGCATAAGGATATCAGGTGAAATGAGATTGTACATAAAAAAAGTAGACCTTGCATAAAGAGAGAAAATTGGGGAAGCCCAGAAGTAGAGAGAAAATACAAGTTTGCATCTTCAAGGGATGCAAAATCACAGCAACTGTGTAATTAACAAGGTGCTAATCACGTAGGTGGCTGAAATAAAAAAGAAGCTAATTGGGAGTTCTATGTTGTGACTAGGAGAGCCTGATGTGATAAATCATAAATCAAGTAAAGCTGCACTGGAAGGTTGCTTTGGTGGTTGTTTTAAGGAGCCTGTCATACTACTAATAGAAAATTAAGAGTTGTGAAAAGCAAAAACTATGGGATAACATCCAGGCAGATTCAAAAGAACTGGTACCAGAATAGTCATAGTGCAACCCAACTCTTCCAGGTAGCTTTGATTTTGGGTTGGGTTTTTTTTGTTTGTTTGTTTTTGTTTTTTGTTTTTTTCTGTGGTATTTCGTGCAATAATTAGTTAGATACTAAACTAAATTCAGTCCTGGTGTAAGTAAGTGTAACGGCACTGACGTCTATTCTTGACTGTGTCTGAAAAGCAAGCTGAACCTTCAAAGTGCTATATAAATACTAAGTCACATTAATAGTCCCATTGTATTGCAGTAAGTGCTGGCAACAACGACACTATCAAATAACAAAGCTGAGCTCAGAAACACTTGAATGGGTACAAACTGAGGTACGGAGTACTAATTCCAGCTGTGAAAACTATGAGAATCATTTTGTGACGGGTTACCTGCCTCTCTGAGGTACCAGCTGATGTACTGGAGTCCCACAGAGCCTGCCCGTTCCACCAGCCTGGACTCCCTCACCATGTCCTGCTGAGCCAGGCCCTCAAGCCTCATCTCGCACGCACACAGATAGGGACACACCCAGCTGCAGAAAGACATAGACACTGAAATCAGCTCTGCATGGGAAGAATCCGCTAGGGGATGCACACCTCCTTTGGGATGCAAACCCAAAATTGTATTGTCTTGGGCTGCACAGAGAACTGTACAGCATAAGCTCACGAAAATCACCCCTTCCCTCCATGTGGAGGAAGATATGCACAGTTTATTAACTACTTTATTAACAAGTTTATTAACTACAAAGGATAGATTTTAAGTGATAAGGGATAGCAAACAGATCAAAGCAGATTACTAAGCAAACATGAAAATTAAGCTTAATGCACTAAAGAAATGGGCTACAAGTAGTAATTTTTTCACTCTAAATGTTGTTCTAAGCAGGTTGCAGAGTTTCTTGAAGACAAACTGCTCTTGCTTGCAGCTTAGAACTCCAGGTATTCCTTTCACAGCCCAGACACCTTCTAGCGTGGGTCTAGTCCTTTCTTCCCCCGATTACTCATAGGTGTTTTCAGCAGTCATCTTAAGCAGGGATTCTATGAAGAACCCACCCTGATTAACTGATTACATGTGATGGAACTCCTTTGTTTCCCAGTTTGATCCCCACTCCCTACTAGTGGAAAAATACTAGCAGTACAAGATGGAGGCGAGTACCAGGTGACATGATCACATGCCCCGGCAGTGTCAAAGCAGCCATAAGTCCTCAGGAAGACTTCCCAGGAAGGTGGGAGATTAGCATCTTCAAAATCCTATTGTTCTCCCTAATGGCCCACTGACTGATCAGCCAGACTGATTGCATTTTGGCTTGCAGACATTCCCCAGGTGCAAACCCACTTGTTATTGTTACATAATCAATATTCCTAACTTCAGATACAGAAATGATACATGCATACGTATAGGATAGTAATATTCAGTAAATCATAACCTTTCCAATGACCTCCCATGGACCATCTTGCATAAAACACATCTTAGGTGTGCCACATTCATATAATAAAATCTCTGTGAAGAATATGGGGTGTAGTGTCATGCACTTGTTTCATTTTCTTTTTTTTAATATTTAAGAACTGGAATCAGATCATCTGAAAAATAGAGACTAGACAACTACTTCAAAAGGAGAACAAATTTAGGAACATAGGATACGTTCGGTGGATTGGTTACTGTCTGTCCAGGACATAGCTTTGAATGCTACACTGACTGATTCTCATTTGCCTTCTTTTGTGTCACTTTGAAGGAGGAAAGAACTCTCTATCTGCAAAATATTATATGTTAATTAGCTTTAAATTCTGCTATTAGAACTTTCCTGAAATACCGAAGCTTTCAAAACCCTAAGATTCCAACTTGAATAAGATTAAAAGCTATTTGTGCTGTGGCCTGTAGTAACTGAAAGTTTGTAAATGCAGATAAACAATGAGTATCAGAAGCTGATGGTCAGGATTAAGTACCTGGGTCAGCCATGTGAGGTTAGGCTGTTTTTGTACCCAATCAGAGATATATCCCCTTGGTCTCCCCCTTGATTTAGTCCCTCAGCCTCGTTGAGGTGAATCACCAGAACAATAAAGCCACTATGTTGCTTGAATCTCTGCTAGAGTGTTTTTTTCCTATTAAATGTTTAAAGAGGTTTATTCAGTTGAATGGTATTTGTTCAAGCAGGCTCCATAGTGTCACTTTAGATGTTGTGGGCTAGTGCGCAGAAATTATACTCCTTTCAAAGTAGTTGATATACTCCTCTAGTAGGTGTTTGTTTACAGGCTCCATTGAATTGTTAGCTAGCACCCTCTGGTGTCTGTAGATTGAAGAAAAACTTGATGAGAGTTTTCACTATTTCTAATTTACTTGTCTCTATTCTCTCGGTATTGCTTTTTCCCTTCATTGGAAAGAAGAGAAGACTAATAAAATAGAGTCAAAAATTACTACTGTCGAAGTTGGTCAAGATCAAGTAGCAGAATTACTGGGCTTGATGATAACAGCAACCCCTTTAATTAGAAATCTGCCTTGTCTCTGTCGGTATGCTTTTTTTTAAATTGATACGCCTACACTCACTCACTTCCCATGATTTAATACAATGTAATTACAATGCCATTACTTCTTGGTAAACACATTTACATATTAAAATATCCCTCCCTTCAATACTATGACGGAGACTTTTAAATGCACAAAAGGCAGGAGAGCCATACTACTGGTCCCTAGAGACTACAGCCCACTAAAGGACACTATACTTTACCTGGAGTAAACTGCATACACACAATTCCAACTGAAGTCAATGACCTAGAGTGGGATGTTCAAAAGCCCCCAATGCTATCCTTACTCTGCTTTCACAAAGTCAGTGTGCTACTTCTGCAAATTCCAGTCAGGATGATGGCTCGTTGGGTGGGATAACAAACAGCTGCAGGGGATCAGGTCAAACCTAACTGAACATAGCAAGAGAGGTATTATACTCATTTTAAAGTGTCATACATGATGTTCCGTGTGTGATCTGACAAAGGTGTGAATGCCACTGCAAAACATACAAGAGTGAAATGTTACTAACACCCCAATGGCCATGTCTATGCTGTGGAGGAGGGGGATTTTTCACGTGGAAGCCAACATGTTAACATGTACTAATTAATGTGTTAAAATCCAAGCGTGGACAAGGACATTTTAGTTGTAACATGTGTTCCCTGGTCAAGATAGCCCCTGCGGGGACCTGAGGGTTTATCTCAACCAACTAACTTGTTAAAACTACAACTTGTCTTGTCTACACTAGGGTTTTAACAAACATTTAAAAATGCACTTTCTTTTCCTAATGAAGACAAGGCCTGTGAATGAAGGTGATATCTCATTCAGTACGGACCTACATGGAAAATCCCAGAGGCACCTCACATTTTTACTCTTGATCTGGCCAACTGAGGTTAACAAGGTGATGTAATTATCTGCTCTAAAGTATCTTTCTTTTTCTAAATGACAATGATGAAAAAACTTACATATTTTTAGAAAGGATTCCAGTCTCTATTACAACAAAGAGAAAGTTTCATTGTCTCTCTCTTTCTCTCATATAAATAGAGGAAAGTGATATATAGTTTATAAAGGTTCCCTTCTGCTCTCCTGTGTAATATGTGCCCCAGAATTAAACTGGTGTGATGCATAAAAATGGTTTTCTGATACAGAGAAGTATTTTTAAGCAAGTTTTTCTTCAAAAAAAGAGAACTCACTATTATGTTGCACTCTCATAAATTGGGATGGTATGTGCTAGTACTTTTAAACATGTTTTATTTATTTAATATATATGCATAACCTAATGTGTGTCCACACTCTCTCTGACATGCATGTACACACATGAAATAGTGCAAAGCCATTCATAAGCTTGGGTTGGGTTGTTTTTTTAATGTGCTTTTCAAGCACGTATTGTTCTACATTTTATCTCTGGGTAAAATGTGTGATGAAAGCCTTGATAACAAGGATTCCTGAGAACTAATCCCAGTTCATACACTGACTCATCCTTATTTTGAGAGAGAACTTCACTGTCACTTTACAGTACCTTGTTCCAATACATTACAGAGAATCCAGATTATAAAGTAGAGTCCCTCAGCTAGACCAAATAATAAACTGCTTCAAGGAGGGGTTTACCGCTGACAAGGGGAGATCTGTAGAGTGCCCTAGCAGAATTTCACTTTCTGCCAGTATCTTCTAACAGGATTTCAAAGCTTACAACCTCCTCACACAAATGTTCAACACCATAATTAGAGCTAGACAAATAACTGATTTTTCAGTTTGCTGACCATTTAAAAATATTTTGTATTGAATGAAATGTTTAATTTAATCCAAAATGAAAAGTTTTTTACTTACTTTTGGAGGTTTCTTAAAGATTTTATTATTTTATAGTAAAATTGAAGGAAATTTGGTCATGTAAAAGTCATTCCAAATTGAAATATCTGTGTTTCATTTCAAAAATGTCAAAATAAAATGTTTATATTTATTTATTTATTTATTTACTGAAACTGTTTAGGTTGAATTGAATTGGGGGAAAAAAAGTTTTGGTCAAAAAAATCTCACCCAGTTCCAACTTTAATATAAAATATAACTGATTTGTGCAGCCTGAGATTTAAGTTCTTTCATTTTCCTCATTGCTTGTGAATGAGGAAAATCCTGCTTGTTGTCAGGATTTCAGAGACCAAGTCCTTTCCTGACTCCTCATCAAAAATATTTGCAGCAGGATTTAAATGACTGTGCTAAAGTATGCATAGTAAATCACAGAATCAAAGGACTGGAGGACCTCAAGAGGCCATCTAATCTAGTCCCTTGCACTCATGGCAGGACTAAGTATTATCCCTGACAGGTGTTTGTCTAACCTGCTTTTAAAAATCTCCAATGATGCTGATTCCACAGCCACCCCATGCAATTTATTCCAGTGCTTAACCACCCTGACAGTTGGGAAGTTTTTCCTAATGTCCAACTGAAACCTCCCTGGCTGCAATTTAAGCCCATTGCTTTTTGTCCTATTCTCAGAGGTTAAGAAGTACAATTCTTCTCCCTCCTCCTTGTAACCACCTTTTATGTACTTGAAAACAATTATCATGTCCCCTCTCAGTCTTCACTTTTCCAGACTAGACAAATCCAATTTTTTCAATCTGCCTTCACAGGTCATGTCTTCTAGACCTTTAATCATTTTTGTTGCTCTTCTCTGGACTTCCTCCAATTTGTCTACATGTTTTCTGAAATGTGGCACCCAGAACTGGACACAATACTCCAGTTGAGGCCTAATCAGCATGGAGTAGAGTGGAAGAATTACTTCTCGTGTCTTGCTTATAACACTCCTGCTAATACATCCCAGAATGATGTTCATTTTTTTTTTTTTTTGCAACAGTGTTGCACTGTTGACTCATATTTCGCTTATGGTCCACTATGAGCCCCAGATCTTCCGCAGTACTCTTTCCTAGGCAGTCATTTCCCTTTTTATATGTGTGCAACTGATTGTTCCTTCCTAAGTGGAGTACTTTGCATTTGTCCTTATTGAATTTCATCCTATTTACTTCAGACCATTTCTCCAGTGTGTCCAGATCATTTTGGATTTTAATCCTATCCTCCAAAGCACTTGCAACCCCTCCTAGCTCTGTATCATCTGCAAACTTTATAAATGTACTCTCTATGCCGTTATCTAAATCATTGATGAAGATATTGAACAGAACTGGACCCAGAACTGATCCCTGCAGGACCCCCCTCGTTATGCCCTTCTAGCATGACTGTGAATCACTGATAACTACTGTCTGGGAATGACTTTCCAACCAGTTATGCACCCACCTTATAGTAGGGCGTATTTCTAGGGCGTATTTCCCTAGTTTGTTTATGAGAAGGTCATGCAAGACAGTATCAAAAGCTTTACTAAAGTCAAGATATACCATGTCTACCACTTCCCCCCATCCACAAAGCTTGTTACCCTATCAAAGAAAGCTATCAGGTTGGTTTGACGCAATTTGTTCTTGACAAATCCATGCTGACTTATCACCTTATTATTTTCTAGATGTTTGCAAATTGATTGCTTAATTATTTGCACCATTGTCTTTCCTGGTTACAGAAAGTTCCCTAGTCAAATGCTCTCACCACATATTAAGTGGTGGTGACCTTTGTCTGACTTGACGGAGAAAGGGAGTTTCCCTTTTAATTGTAAGGGTGGCTTGGCCAGCAGAGTGGAGGAAAAGGGTAGTTGCCCACTTTAAGGCTCCCTTCCCCAGGCAGGTTAACTGCTTCATTGAAGAGGCTGGAAGCCGTTCATGAAGACCAGGTGTATGTGTGTGGAGGGGAGTTTCCCCCTACCCCACAGGTGACCAAAAGAGCAGGGGGGTATTTATACACATGGCTGAGCTGGAAAAAGACACCTCTGCTTTCAGATATTGCACTAGATCTATCCAATAGAACTTAATATAGTCAATTTGGATTTCCAGAAGTGAAAACAGGATTTGGCTCTGTGGCGCTTTTATTCTTCCTTTCTATATCTCCTTTCAGGGCTGTAAATTTGAATATCTCTAGGGTACCTGTACCATTGTGAGACTGGTGTGCATAGTTCACAGATGTGCTGTTTCATGCTTGAGGCACATTTCATTAAGGGAAAAAGTTCTCCCTGCCTGCAGATGTTTCGCATTTGGAGGTACTCATGTATCAAATAGAAAAGTTAGGTTTCAGCAGAACTGAACATTTGGTAATAGCAGGATTTTGTAAGGATCTTTATAATTCAATACAATACAAGTAGGTATTTAAAGTAGGCACTCAGTCCCAGATTCTCAAAGATATATAGGTGCTTAACTCCCACTGATATCATACTACAGTGATGGGTGATCTCAGAGAAACCTAAATAGGTAGAAACATAGATGCTCTTTTGTTAGCATCAGGAATGCTCACAGCCCTGGTTGTGGAATTCACCCAATTCTGCCATTCCTTCTATTTTGTTCTTCCTATTTGTTTTCCTTTCCCAATAACTACCTGCTCCCCCTGTGATTCTTTGAGTTTTTATAGTTCAAACATTTCTGAAGTCCATTCATTTCAGCATAAACTAGGTTTAAAGCAAAATGTAAGAGCTTCATAGTCTCAAAAGCTATGTACAATGACTCGTGAAATGGGAATAATGCATAAAGCACATTTGGCAGTATGTATTTTAAAGCTATGATTCAGGAAAGCATCCTTTTTGGACAGTGTTAGGAACATGCTTAACTTTAAGCATGTGCTTACCCACTATAGTCAATGTTCTATATAAATGATTACATTAATATGGAAGGAGAAAATGTTCCCTTGTTTTAAAATGTACAGTGTGATATTAATGAAGCTATTGTGGCTTGTCTTGCATGCCCCATCAATTAATATATTACAGTGCAGTCTGCTATCCTTTAGCTGAGTAATGGGAACAATTTTACTTATTTTGAGACATCTCATTCTTCTTCCATATATCAGCTGTTTAAATCTACATTATGGCACCACCATGTGGTAATACAAAATAATACCTCAGGATAGTATCTTCTACATGCCCAAAGACAAAATTCTCCCTGAGTGAGATTAAATGGAGTGGTGATGTAGAGAGGGAATCAATCTTTAAAACAAAGAAGTATATCTAGTGTCTGTTTTGGCCAAAGATTAACCACCCAGAGTTCCATAGCTGTAAATCTCAGGAGATTGCACTCATCTCACCATCCCTGCATGGTAACAATCAATCTGAAACTGAGTAAAAATGAGTCTAGTAGTCATCTCCCAGATCCTTGAAAGTTGAGTATTTTGGTACACCTGTGGCTTTGTCCTGGTCTACACTGAGGGGGGATCGATCTAAGTTACACCACTTCAGCTACATGAATAACCTGTCCCCTAATGGTTAGGGGGTGTACTTAATGTCAACGTACTTAAATTGAGTTACCGTGGTGTCTCCACCACAGTGAGGTGACTGCTGCCACTCCCCCATAGACTCTGCCTGGCCTCTCGTGGCGCTGGAGTACAGGAGTAGACCGGAGAGTGCTTGGGGGTCAATTTATTGCGTCTAGACTAGACGCGATAAATCGATCTCCACTGGATCGATCGCTGCCCGCCAATCTGGCGGGTAGTGAAGACATACCCTTTGAAAGTGATGTAAGGCCCACCCTGGCCATCTCTTAAAAGGTCTTTTTCTGGCAAGGCCAGGATGATTTTATTGTTCTTATTAAGTAGTTTACGGTGCTTGGTGCTCCTGTTGGGGAGCAGGGGAAGCCCCCACAACACGAACCTACTTCTCAACAGGAGCGCCAGGTGGGAGGAGCAGGGCAAGTCTCTGCGCCCTGACCATGCTCCCCAGCAGGGTCAGTGAGGGAGGGGGGCAGGGGGGACTGCAGGCGGAAGGGGTGGAGAGGGGCCCCCACTTTCTCTGGCCCAGGGTCCGACAAACCCCTAATCGGCCTCTGGCTATGCGCATTATGCTAGTCACTCATTTTAGGGGAGCTGGGAATTAATTTTTCCCTCATCACCTTATTGGCTATGTGGAGTGGGATTTTTTCACCTTCCCCCATGGTGGATGTCAGGGAAGACCTATTATGATGATGAGAAAAGAAGGTTAGGCCATATGTTGCAACCATTTGTAAGTGTGGGGCAGATCTCCAAGGCAGGTACTCCATAGCAAAGGCATCCGGTGACCAGATAAATGGCCTAGTAAAAGAAGTAAAACAGAGGTGCTAGTTAAAGGAACAGAATGGGCTGGGGTTTCCTGTGATTGGTATGACAGGGAGCCATCCACCCTTCCTTATAGCCCACCTTAATCCTCCTATGAGGGGCGTTGGATGGTAAGCCCTGGGTTGCCTAGTGGACCTGGATGATAAATGAAGGGGGTTGGTGGAAGTCCTCTGTAGTTGTTTGAATGAACATAGAGTTGCCTGCACTGTACACTTTTATCTGCCAGGTAGTCCCAGACGTCTAAAAATAAAGTTGCCGACTGATTAAATTAATATTAAGTGTATCCCATCCTTCTTTCAGTATAGCCGGACAACAGCTGGACTAATTGGTCTTTTTTCTTTGTGTGGAGATGAGTCTTTGAAGAAACTTACCATAAAAAAAAAGTGCCAGCTTTGTTTTTTCCTTCATTTTTC
Source organism: Eretmochelys imbricata (assembly GCF_965152235.1). Taxonomy (NCBI): domain Eukaryota; kingdom Metazoa; phylum Chordata; order Testudines; family Cheloniidae; genus Eretmochelys; species Eretmochelys imbricata. The sequence continues at coordinate 39,324,194 of NC_135575.1, read as the reverse complement.
CTTTGTTTTGTCAAGTAACAACTACTTTTATATAGATACATAACATTAGCATATAAGCCATTTTTAACTCTAACTTGGAACAGCCTTTCTTACACTTTGTTAGTTTTCTTGATGGCATAATCTAGATTTCCAAAATGTAGCTTGGGGAAGTAACTTCAGGTTTTGAAAGTAGCAAGCATATGGGCATTGTTAAAGTGCAAAATGGTTGCCTGTTGATAGAGGCATTTGGGCTCAGGTTTGATTTATTTATCTGCTCACTGGGTAAGTATAGTGGTCTTTATTAAAAAGTCAGCATTTGCCTACATTTACCTTAGACTGGTCTGACGTATTTCAAAATTTCCATCGGCCAACAACCATGGGCAAATTCTGACTATTTAAAATGATATATTTATAGTATGTGCTGTAATGGTCATAATAAAAAGTATGATCTAGGCTTTGATTTGAGCTACCTACTTGCCTATTCTTTTGCCTCTGGATATCATATGGCCACATTTTTAGGGGTTTGGAATTTCTTTTATATTTCAGTCTTGATAATAAAGAGAGCTACCATTTCTCTGTCTGCTCTTAACTTTGTGGTCCTGTTAGATGAGACCTTAAAAATGTAGGACTTAAGTGCTCCACATGATCATTAAAAATCTCATGACACGTTTTGTAAGAGATAGGGGTATGCCCCAAGGTCCTGGGCTAAAATTTCTCCTCTCACCACTGATATATTGTGCATAGGTCTGACCCAAGCTGTCTGCCCACAACCATTAGGGGACAGGTCTGTCCCCACCCCAACTGTCAGTCTGCCCACAACCAGTAGCAGAATTGCTTATATTCTTTGAAACTGCTTTTGCACTTTGTAACAAGGGTTTTTTCCCTGGTATTTCCCACGGGACAATGTGTGTGTTGTGCTAACTAATTTTATGGTATGTATTGGGGAATATTCCAATTCCTTATGTTACACTATCTTGACATCACACATAAGCAGTAGCCAAAATATTAGCGGGGATTTGGAGCCCTGGAAAGATTACTCACCTCTAACTCCTTAGTATCAGACGGTATGTTCTTGAGGAGGTGCTTGATGTTCCATTCATCCCTACTAAAAGAGACAACTTATGGTCTGTCTATGATTTTTTTCAGTCTGAAGTGCTGGTAGAACTACTTGGGTCTAGGCCAAATACTGTTTCTTAATGTTCTTAAGCCTCCAAGCCACAGACTTCATTGGGACTATGTTATACCAATAAAATAAAAACCAGCAGGATCTTATTAAAGGGGATAAGGCAAAATTCCACGTTTATTGTGAATACAGAAAGAATCAGAGTAAGCAGTCAGTTATAGCTATAACATTCCATTCAATTTCACATTCATTCACACACACACAGGTTCTACAAGGTTGTTATCATAGTTACCAGCCTTAGAGTTGTTTGTGCCAACCCACCGGCCAGGTGGCCTGGACACGAGAATGGAGTCAAGTCTTGTCAGATGCGCATCCGATGCTCCTGGAGGGTGGTTGCAGAACCAGACTCAAAGTACTCAGTCTTCAGAGACTGTCTTTATAGGGATTCATCCTCATTCAAATCTATAGGGTTTGCTTTGTCATGCTGCTCTCACGTTTGAAGTGATAATCAATCACTGTTCTCACGTTTGAAGTGATAGTTCATCATGCAGATGGCCCAACAGTGATGGCTTATTGTGTTCTTGTTCTTTGGCCCCTTTGTCCTTGGGGCAGTTGGGGGTGGATTCTGGTTTGCCCTACGGGGTCATCCAGTTATCTCTATCCTGCACATTTTGCAGCCTAATGTTCCTGGGTAGTTATTATTTATTAGACTGGCACTTCAACCTTTTAGTAGTCATTCAAACAGACATTTACAATCACACCCTATTTCACTTAACATAACTATTCTCCAATCATTAGGGCATGACAGACTCCAATGAATCTATCCATGCCACTTGTCACACATGAAAAGAAAACAAGCAAGATAGGAATGTAAAAGTGGAGGAACAACAAATCGTGTTCCTGAGTTTAGAAAAAAAAGTTTGTAACCTGTTGTTATCTTATCACTTTTAGGACAAACTCTTTGTCTCTGAATGTTTTTCTACAATTAGCACAGACCTTGAAAACTGGCAGGCCTGTTTCAATTAGCACAAACAGCAGGATGAGATAGCAAGCTGAGAGACATATTTCTTTCTAATGGTCAGGCCAAATCCGGGGTCTGTTCTGAAATCATTCTTTCTTACATTTTCCACAATATAAAAGTATTCATTATTACTTTTAATGCAACAACTATTCTAGGAAACATGAGTGACTACTTTTCTTTGCAAGAGTCCATATGCTGTAACACCCAGGTTCATCTTACTACAGGCATAGAAGGGCCAAAGTGAGGGGAAGAGAATGTGGGGGCTTCCATTTATATCTTATTAGGGAAGCCCCAAAACTGCAAGGCAATATTGTGAGCACTGGTCAGGAACTTTATTATTTATCTGGCACCCAAAAGTGTGCCCCAGGTGCCTCACATACCAAATAAGACACCGTCCATGCCTTGCAAAACTTAGTCCCACTAGTAATAAGCAGTCCTAGTCATTTCAAGTGGACGAGTCATGAAGTGATGCATATAAGGGAGGTGGCGGATCTTGGCCCTTTCAGTCGGGAAAATCATAATTTCAGGCTACATACAAGGAGGTATGATTAAAACAATTCTGCTTCCAGGAGGTAAAATCGATGGAAGACTTTCAGCTTTTTTTTGCAGCATGTGGTGAGTTTTAGCAATCCATATCATAATTATTCAGGCCAGGGATTAGGGCAGGTGCTCTGTGGTGATACATAGGGAAGCACAGATTGAATATAATTAATCTGTGTGCCAGATAAAACTATGGGATCTGGTCTATTTTTCAGTAAAGAATCCCATCAAATATTTGTTACCAAGTTCTGCCTCTTCTGTATCACAAATAACACAGAAGCATTAATTTATTCTACTGCCATGAAATGTCCATAATTCTACCCCTCGCACACACACAACTGTGACTCATAGTTTAAAAATACTTTTTGATGTAAAAAGTCATTGATGGTTGTTGCTGACAATGATTATTTGTCACAGTGATTATTTGTTGTTTTTTTTTCTCTCTCTCTCATTGCTCCCCGGGTAGCCTTGGCTCCACTCCCAGGGCCTCACCTCCTGTGATTTTTGTTTTGTTTTGTTTTGTGTTCTTAAATGTAGGTGGTCTGGCTCAGTGCCTCTTTCTCCACCACGTATGCCACAGAAGTGAGGAGTTTGTGTCTAGTCTCAGCTCTATGAGCAGACAAAATCACTCTTCTACAGAGAGCTTAATAATGTATTTGTGTCTGTTGAAAGGGAGAAGCTGTGATTTGGAGGGTGTGTGGGAAAGCCCACCAATAATCTATGTAGTGTTAAAACCCTTGAGATGTGTTAAGTGGCAGTGTAGTCAGCTGTGGTTGTTGGGGTTTTTTCTGTGTGTTTGTTTTTTGCAAAGCCACTTGGCAAATCATTCTGCTTACAATCCAAAATTGTGTGTAGTAGGTGCATGTGTAAAGGCATACGCCAGAAAGCAAGATTCTCTGTCTCCAAGCCACAGTCCATTTGTGAATGGAAATAGTTTGAAAGAGCTGGCTGGAACAGCCAGTGCTAAAACTTTGGAGGCCTTTTTTGCCAAGAGAAGCAGGAGCAAAAAATGTGTGTTAGCTTTTTAACCTATGAACAGAAACTAGGGTTGTCAGGTGTTCGGTTTTCTACTGGAAAGTCTGGTAAAAAAGGGGATCTGACAGTGTCTGGTCAATAGTCCGGTAACCTGAGTAACTGTCCACAATCAGCTTCCATTCCACCGCCGGGAGACCAGGAAGAGCAGCTGCTGCTGGAGCTGGAGGACCACTCAGCAGCTGCCCGGCTCTGGCAGAGAGAGGTGCCAGCACCTGCGGGAGGGATCTTGAAATGCATGGGTGTTCTGAGGAGCAAGGTCGATGGCTGCGCTCACCGCCCGGGTACCTTTTGCAACCTCCTTGTGCCGTACCCCAGATGTGCTGACCCTTGTCCTGTCTCAGTCACCCCTCCTTCCATCCCTAATGTCCTGCTCGGGGGGGAGGGGGAGGGATGTGGAGAACAGTGAGTGACCTGGGGGTGGGCAAGGGGTGCGGCCTTGAAGGAAGAGGCAGAGCAGGGGCAAGGCCTCAGGGGGAAGAGATGGAGCAGGAGGCAGGGGAGGTTCTGGTGCTCAATGTCCAATTTTTCACAAATTAGAAGGTTGGCCAGCCTAACAGAAACCTGTGTGAGATCAAGTAGCATTTAAAAGCTATGATCACTCACATCACTATTTCATTGCTGAAATAAACTGCTAGCTGAAGCGAAACACTTTAATAGAGATGAGAACTAGATTATTACAATTCTGTTGTATTTCATTTTTTTATTTCTCCGGCTGAGTTTGCTGGCAAACTTTTTTCCCAAACTAGAAAGGTTGTTCCTGTACAGCATATCTATTTGAAATTCTCCTTGTGACAGAATGCTTTAGTTCTTCCTTGTGATGTGTGAAGTTGAGCAGCATCTCTTTTGAAGTAGCTCTGAATAAAGAGAAGCAAGGCTGTAGTCAGAGCCTTAAACATAGAAAGAACTGTTTATTGCACAAAAAATAAGTACAATCAGGTTGCACTTTTGTGGGCAGTCAGATGTCCAGCATGGGGATTCATCAGAATACTTGTTCTTTCATTAAAACATGTTTGACTTTTGGGCGCCAACTGAGGTGATTCAGCGCCTCTATGAGACAATTACAATTTTAGTGATAACTTTCTGTTTTTACACACTCATAACTTTCTGGAAAATTCTCCTTTAGAGATACTCGTTTTTTCATGCTTGACCTCTGACCAGTTCTTTCAGCTTAATTCTTTCCGGTGGGTTTGAGTTCTGGCACTGTGGGGAAAAAACACTCTTTCCACATTTTATTAAAAAGAAAACACTTATCTATCTTTTCAGAAAACTTGAAAGGTTGGATTTTGAAAAGTAGAAGTTGCCATGTAAGTAGAGGAGTACATCCATGCACAACTTTACAAAAATTGTTTGGCTACAAAAGTTTTATGACTGAAATGTGCAGTAGTAAATGTTAGCTTTCTTCAAACCTTAAGTGAGAGGATCTTCTGCATGTCTGCATTATTTCATAACTGTAGAGTATAAGTGTATTCTAATGTTTTAAGCTGTTAGGTCACCTTAATAACATGAGCCACCTCTAGTCCTTAAAGTAGCTTCGTGATGCCAACCTCTAGTCCTTAAAGTAGCTTCGTGATGCCAATTAACCTTTTTATCTTTTATAGCCAAACCAAAACAGGGAAACTAAATTTTTAAAAAGAAATTTGATCTTTCAACACTAAAGCTACACAGTTGAAACAATAATAAAAAATAGTTAAGATTCCTTTAGCAAGATCCATCTTAGGAACATTGCATTTGTCTGTCCCTTCCTATTATTCTTATTTAAGAAATTCTATGAGCCTGATTTTAAAGGTGTGCTGTTCACCTGCAGCTCCCACTAACTTCAGTGGGAGCTGCCAGTGCTCAGCATCTCTGAAAATTAGGCCTTACGTGCTCACTGTGATCAAGTTGATGTTGCCTTTTGAATCTTAGGAGCAGATTCTGACACTCTAACTCAGATTGAGTTAGACCTTACTCCTTGAGTAGTCCCATTGGTACCAATTGGGTTACTTGAAAAGTAATATATTACTGAGTAACAAGAGTAAGGGTGGCAGAATTTGGCCCTTAAAGCTAAATACATGCTAAATCTTTGCATTAAAGTTATAGATCATAATTGTATATAGAGCTTTACAAAACCTTATGGATTATTTCCAAACTGTAAAAAAGAGTTGAAGTCGGAGTCTAGAACGGGGAAGCAGGAAGTCCTGAGTTCTGTTCTTGGCTTCGACATTGATTCCTTACCTGATATTGGGCAAGTCAACCTTCTCTGCTTCCCATTTCCCAATTTATAAAACATGGCTGATAATTCCTACCTCATATTCTTGTTGTTTTACAAACATTGATCTTCACCAGATACTGTAAACGCTAAGCGTTACTACAAGAAAGAAAACCCAATTACCTATGAATTTCCATTGTTAACCACTTTTCTAATGTGGCTATGGATTTTGTGGTTTGTTGTTGTTTTTTAAATAGAGATCATGCCTTCATATGTCTGAATTTGACTTTTTCTAACACGGATTTTTAAATTAGAAGTATTTGGGATCAGATATATAACTGTGGAACATCATAATGTTGTCATGAGATTTTCCAACTAGCTCACGTGCTGAGTTAAAATCTTCCTTTTCTGGAGTGTTTGCATTGAAAATCTCTGTCACTCGTCACTTGTCACTCTGGGAGCAGGGGACACAAGACCTCACAGGAGCAGAGAATGTTATGTAGGGTAGGCACCACTCTGTCTTTATGGAGTCATCTCCATTTGAGCAAGTGACACTCTCCATAAGCCTCCAGGTAACTCTTCCATCAGGGGGCGGTGACCCTGACACTGAGAGAGGATCCCCTGAGAGACAGAAAGATGTGTCCTTTAGCTGCCCCCACAGGTTAAGATTCAGACCAGCCTGAGCTAGATACACAAGGTAAATAGGTGAAAAGCTGAAGGAGAGTGCAGCAGAGCCAGAGTACAGGGCCTTTAAGGTGCTGATCCCCTTTCTGCACAAGCCTGTGGGTGAGTGGGAGGGAGGGAGGAAGGAGGGCTCAGCTGCTTTTCCAATATATGCCTAGCTCAGAGAACCTTGTGACCTTGTGTCAAAACTCATCCCCTAGGTTCTCTGTGCTGCAGAATCTAGGGCCCTCTGTTAGGGCAGTCCAGCTCCGAAGCCTGCTTCCTCTCTCTTTATTCTCTCCAGCTAGATGGCCTTCCCTCCAGACTTGACATTGCTGGCAGGAGTTGCAGGGCAGAGCTGGCTTCAGCCTCTGTTTCCAGGACAGACCACAAATCACTTCCTGTCTTGATTAAGTGTGGGATTTGTACACCCCAGTTCTAGTTCAACCACAATTGCTAAGATGATCTCCCCTGCCTGTCATTCAAACCATGTCACTTTCCCTCTGAGTCCCCTCACCAGCTCCCTCTTTTCCACTGCATCACATTAAAGATGCCTTCACCCTTAAGACCCATCAAGTCTCTGTTCCTCCTTATTTATCCATTTTGGCATTTTACCAAGGCAACCCTGGGCCCTTTATATTCTGCCAAAGTTCTAAGCCTCATCCATCAGTTTGTCCATTTATCCCACAAACATCTTCACAACACATTCTTTCACACCACCCCTTAAGAATGGGTTTGCCTGCCAACCTAGTCCATAAAGGCACTACCCAGTCCTCCACCAAATCCCTCCTTAAGTCTATGATGCCTATGGGAGATTGCCAGATGATAATGGCTGTGAAGGTGGCCAGACAGGATTACTTATTTCTAACTATAAGCTCTTCAAACTGGGATCATGTCTTCATATGTGTTTGTAGCATAATGGGGCCCTGATCCTGATTGAGGCCTCTGAAAGCCAAAGTGATACAAATAATAATGTCTAGATTTTCCTATCCATAATTATATGATTCGGTGTCATTTAGCAGTAATCTCTTGTGAATGCACAGGTGTGGTTGGTTGGTTGGTTTGCGTCATAGCTTTCTAATAGTCACATTCCAGTATGCTTATTGGGAATTCAATCATTTTTCAAGTGCTTGAATCCACTTGGGCTTCCATTGTGTGTGTGCGCACGCATGCAGATGCCCGTTTCAGTGCCCATCCTTTCAATAACTCCGTATTTACACCTGAGCATCTCAGATGTAACCAGTGTCTTTGCTTTGATGTTAGAGGCAGAAGATGTTCTCAGAACATTCTATATTTCTATGTGCCAACTGCTGAGAGAATCTTACAAGAGATGATACTTCAGGGTGAAGTCCTCTGGCTGGAAACTTTCAGGTGGATCTCTCTATCTGTTTTTTCCTGTGGAGCAACATGGAAGTGACTCTTATTATGAACCTTCTGCCTGGCAAGCAAAACGCACCATATGGTCAGTGTTCGAATGATAGCTACTTCATGCCTGTAGCTGGAGTTAAGCATCTATGCCATGTTCAAGGTGTCTTGATCCATCAATCAATAACAGAATGAGCTCCATATGCCTGAATATACACACACTATTTAATGTGGTGTAGTTTTGAATCAGTTTTGTTACGATGGCCTTTTCATTTGTGTGTGTGTGTGCGTGTGCAGATGCCCGTTTCAGTGCCCATCCTTTCAATAACTCCATATTTACAGATGGGAAGTTAATTTCATGCTGATAATCCATAAAAGTTGAGCTGTTAGGATGCTCCATCTGAGCCCTGTCCAACATTCTCCTGATGACGTGCATTCCCACATACATATACAGACCGGAATTCTCTGATAGTGTAAATTGGTAGAACTCCATTAATTTCAGTGGAATTCCACCACCAACTTGCAACAGTAGAGAACTTGACCTACTGCACTTTTGTTTCACAGTGTGTTGGGACTTCTTATTGGGCTGATCTGGCTTTATCTAGTTTCTGCGGTTTCCAATCTGACATGAAGGCAGGACAGACCTGAAAGGCAACAGTGTTTGAGACTCTGGAGGCACAGTGTAAGGACAACATTTGGTTAGGTAATCCATAAAGAACTGCCTCTCAATGTGTAGCTAGCCCAGAAGTGCACCTTGTATGTGTTGTACAGCAGAAGAATTACTGTGTGTATTTTATAGTAAAAAAAACAAAAAAGTCCTTGTTTCTCTACATTTGTTTGCCATTGTGCTGATATGCTCATGAGCCATATTCTTTGTCTCATTCTAACAGCATCATAAGTCTTCATTTTGCACTTGATCTCCACAGAACGGAGAGTGGCTGGAATGCCTGATGACACCCTGATTTAGGGCATGTCTACACTCCCCTAGAGTTTGGACTACAGGGAGTTTGAATAGCAATACACACCGATGTGCTGCGCTGTAACTCCCCTTTGTGGATGCTACAGGCATAAACATAAAGGTCCCTAGATCACATTAATGTAGTCCTGTTTGAAAAGGACTGAATTATTGCAAATGCAGGACCTGTAAGTTTGGGCCTGCAGCGTCCACGTGGGGGAGTTAGAGCACAGCACTTCAGTGCATACTGCTATTCAGAGCTCCCGCCGACCAAACAGTGGGGTTACGTAGGCATGCCCTCAGACTCCATTAACTTGCTTTTTAAGCTCTTAAATGCAAGAGGTACAATATTTACCGCAGGTCTGATTAAAAAGCCCATCAAAGCTAGTGGGAGACCTTCTATTGTTCTCAGTGGATTTTGGATCACATCTTGTGGTACCTTGAGTGTGCTGTTGTTTTATATACTGCAAGCAGATCTGTGTTAAATATTCACTGTGTATATAAAACACTAGAGATGTGACCCACTCTGATTGTGCAGTGATTCCAGGAAAGAGAAAATGTGATCACATGTTTTTTGGTGCATTTTTGAGTTTCATACTATATTGTTTGGAATTGTGCACACAGCTTTTCTCTTGGTACTTGCTTTTGTCCTCCGAGTGCCTCAGTCAAAAAGTGTTCTCAGAAACAACATCAGGCTTTCTTCCAACTTTTTAATAGTCAAAATAATATACAGCCTGCAACTTATTGTTTGTATGCCAATCAGTTCTCTCTCTCTCCTTCCTCCCCCCTCACCCACCGAGAATCAGAACCTTCTTAAGCTCTAAATAAACATTTGTAAAGGTTCTACAGAAAGATCAGACTCTGGACCTGATTCTCATTTACACTAACTACAAAGGCAAGATAAAGTTGCCTTAAAATTTACATTTGCACCCACTGTGAGGACAGTGCAAGCGGCCTTAGTATAAATGAAGTTCACTGTGCTTCTCAAAGCAAAATGTTTTTCCATTAATTACTTTTTGATTTATAGCATCAGGGGAACAAACAGAATTTCCCTGTACACTGTAGAAGAATCACATCCTAAAGGCCCTGTGAGGTTCTGTTGTGCTTATACCAGCTATTATTATTAGGCCTGATGCTCATGTTACATGATTGGAGCCTAACTCCTTTATAAATAGCGTTCATCTGGACTGTCTGTTTAGACCCCCTTCCCCACATAGCCAGGGACCTGATTAATATTAATTACTATAGTTTATTCATTGTAATGAACTCTCATATGTAGTCCAAATTGATAGCTATAACACAGCAGTGACAGCAGACAGCAGGCCAAAAAAGTGCAGAGGTTTCATCTGATCAACAGAGGCACCAGAGTGATTCTGGACAAAGTGAAGAGGTCCTGCAGCCGTGCTCATTATACATGCAGAAAAGAGAGAGATTTGTCTGCAAAGGAGAGCCACAGTCAAGGGGTCCAGTCTGTGCTCTAGTAGTTGTAGAAGAGCAATGTGAGATAGCTGAGCTTCAGTTATTCTTCATACAGACCCAATAGGCTGCCCCAGTAACTGGGAAGAGTAGGTTACATGGGACAAGGAGTCTGTGTTAAAGCCAGAGACTTGGGGCACAGATTGTCCTCATGCAGAAAAATGCTGATGGTACAGAATCTGAAAAAGAGGTTTTTGGAAGCTCTTTTGGTTGGGAACCAGCTCTTTGTTTTGTACAGGGCTTCGCACCATGGGTTTCATGACTGGAGCTCCTGGACATTACTACCATACAAATAATAATAATTTTATTTTATAATAATTCACTTGATGTTGAGGATGCTGTCAGAGTCCATGCATGCTGGTGAGAAGGAGGAGAAACAGAAGGGTGCTAATGTGTACAAGTGGCATCTTGAAAAGTATAACTTCTAGGACACATAGCCTTGGAACTTTTCAGAGCATCTCATGATGTACTAGCAAATTTTTGTTTTAATCCCCTCATGTTGTGTTTATAATTTATAATCTAGGTTTATATTGAGAAAGAAAGGGATGGCTGGATCAGGGAGAAATGGCAAGAAGGGAGCAGATGATAGGTGGGATGGAGGTGAAACAAAATATGGAACATTTGAAACATGAAAAATGTAGCCTCAACATTTTGCTTATATGATTCCTCTGTCCTTTGTTTAGACTGTAAACTCTTTAGGGCAAAGACTTGTTTTAGTCTCTGTCTCTGAGCTGCCTAGCACAGTTTAAGGAACTTGGTGAAGTAACAACTTGACTTGCAGTAGGCATTTGGAAGGAACATTAACATTCGATCCTATTTCACGCCCTCTCTAAATACAAAGCATGCATAACGTTCTAAAGTGAGAGGAAGGATGCCTCTGGCAGCACAGAAACAAAGGGGAACAATAAGAAAAGTGGTGGCATTTAACACACTGGATCTTATCTTTCCCAAGGGGAACAAGCACAAGCATCACTGAGATAAGTGATCCAAAGTGGAAATACTGGATTAGAGGTTCTCTGATGCCATTGACATAATATCGGCAAAGCATCCTGTGGCACCTTATAGACTAACAGATGTATTGGAGCATAAGCTTTTGTGGGTGAATACCCACTTCGTCAGATGCATGTAGTGGAAATTTCCAGAGGCAGGTATAAATATGCAAGCAAGAATCAGGCTGGGATAACGAGATTAGTTCAACCAGGGAGGATGAGCCCTTCGTCTAGCAGTTGAGGTGTGAACACCAAGGGAGGAGAAACTGCTTTTGTAGTTGGCTAGACTTTCACAGTCTTTGTTTAATCTTGACATATGTGCAACTTGTTCATTAACTCGGTAAAGGATGAATCAATGGAAAACATCTGGCTACTTTGGGGCTCAAAAACTACATGAGGATTAGACATTCAGCTGAACCTATCGTGTTAAAAAAAATGGCCTTCGATAAATAGTTGGCTTTGGTTGGAAAAGAGTTCTCCTCATTCTGCTGCACTGTGTAAGTGTAATGGCCCCTGTTGCTACGAAGGCAAATTTAGCAGCAGCAGCATCAGTCCGAGAATCATTGTGTCAATGAGGAATCTAGGACCAATTTTATAAGCCAGCTGATTCTTGGAGATACTATCTGCAAGGGTGAGGGGAGGTTCCAAGTGTCTTAGATCCAGGCCCGGTTCCTTAATGCCACAGCAGCTTCTATGTTATTTCATTATATTATGAATATGAGCTGCAAGACTCATTGACAGTACATTTTATAAATCCCTCCCAAATAGTCTTTCAGCATTTGTAATTTGACATTGGCTCCTAAGAAATCAGTGATGTAAAACAGGTACGTGTGTGTGGTGTTCTTCACTCAGAAATCAAACCTATTTCCGGGTCAGAGAAATTGCTTTAGCAATATCCCCAGATCAGTTAAAAGGTATTTTATTAGTATACATGCCTGAATCTAGTGAAAATGTTTTATAGAAAAAATACTTTAGGTGATTGGTTTTGGCCTTCAGCCTGTTTCCTACCCCTTGTGTAGGGCCCCAGCATACACATGCCATCCTCACATCAACATGAATACTACAAGATGCTAGTTATTTCCCAAATGGCAGAAAACATCACAGGCTCAAGTTCTGAGTCACTCATGTAAATTACACCATTAAAAAGAATGTATAGTGCGTAAGAGATGATACAATATGTCCCATTGACTTTCATTCCACCCCAATAAGGCCAGTCCACTTGAGTTCTGTTTTGTGGTTTGGCACAGAAGCCTTTCATAATGTGTTGAAAGGGCTTCCCTCCCTTTTCTCCATAAGCTTTCCTTCATGGTGCTGTAACTATGAATGTGTTCTTGAAACAGAACATTGTGTACAATATGATTCCTAATGAAATGACCCAGTAAGGAACAATTTATCATAAGTATAGCCTCAGGTTAATATGCACGGAGGCCAAATTCACCTCTCAGTTCCACCTCTATTACACTGCTGCAACTCTGTTGGCTTCATGTGAGTGACTCTTGATATGCCTCAGTATAAGTGAGAGGAATCAGGCCTGGGAAGACACTGCCTCTGTCACTTTATTTCAGCCCAAAGTCTCATGGTCTTTCAAGTAACCCTGAACCACTGAAATTTGCTGGAACATCTACTTACAGTTGGAAAGTGTGCTGAATTTAAAAGAGAGTTTACCATGGCAGCAGACAGTACAACTGCAGGGCAGGCTGCAGTTTCAGGTTATTTTGTTTTTGCATCAGAGACCTTCCTTCCAAAAAGCAGTCTTTCCCTTACCATTTAGCCAACTCTCTCTCTCTCTTTTTCTCTTCCTTTTCTTTATAAATAATTCCCGTCAAGATAATGCAAATTTTTGAGGAAACTGAGTTCCATGAGGCCACTATCATTCTGTATGTTGCACTTTCTTCGAACATCAGAATTTCACCTCAAGACTTTCATTGCAGATAAAGTTGTGTTCAGCAAAGAGTTTGATTCATGCAGATCACACAGACTGGACCATGCATGCTGTTGTCAGAGCCTGACAATATACTAGTCCTTGTTAGTGAGTTTAAAGGATTATTATAACTTTTATTTTATTTATGGCAGCATGATGTGCTAGGCACTTTCCAGACAGATAAAAAGAGAAATTCCCTGTCCCTTGCCCCATTAGTGTATGCATGGATCAGAGGGCAGGAAACTACCTTTAGACTCTATCAGACTATTCTCGGGGGATTATTACAGTTGTAAAGCAGGACAATTTTTGGGCCGAAACTACTGAAACTTCTGGAAAAGCGATGAGATAAGCCCCTCAAGAAATTTTAGGAATTTTGTTTAGCTAAATTGTCTCAGAGGAAGCATAATAATAATTTAAAAAAAAACTGAAACCAATGTATAGTGGATTTTGGATATACAGAAATTCCTTTTAAAGAAAAGTAGAATGAAATTCCAAGAGCATTATTGTATTATGATGGGGAAAGTGCAATTCCAGTTAGAGCTGCGTGAATAGTCCAAAATTTGTCTTTGAATGCTTGTTTGCATTTTAAATGACCTTGTTTGCCCATGCTTGCACCCTATTTATGTTTACTTTCCACACATATTTGAACAAGTAAGCTTTACTAGTATGATTTTTTTATGGAAATTACATTGCTGAGCTATATATGACACATTTGTAGAAAAGAAATTTTCAGTCTGCAGAAGAAAGTAGTTGCATTGGATATGCTTGCATGCATATCCAAGAACAGAATAGAAAAAATACCCAGTGATTTATCTGACCAATGACAGCAAAGCAACACAGCTCAAAATTTTGAATATGGAATTCTTGCAGCAAACAGTTTGATTTGTGACCTTGAAGCAAAAGGGATTTGAAAAAATCTAAATGCACATGAGAAAATCAAAGTAATCTGCTCAGATACTCCACAAATAGAAAAAGAAACTGAATTTATCAAATAAATTATCTTTGCAGAATTACTTTCTCAGCTCTAGTTATCCATTGTGAGTAACTGAGTGAAAAATAATTACACTGTGGGTCCAGTTCCGGAGTTCTTATTGAAGTGATGTCAGTGGGTGGTTGCCTGATTAAAATGGTACACTACTGGGCCTTCTTACCAGGGCTCCACTACCTAACTACTATAATACATTCTCTCTCTGGCTGTTTTACTGCATCTTGCATGTGTGTCATAATGAATTCAAAACAATGTTAGTTTTAATTAACTTGTCTACCGGGCATTGTTTTTAAAGTACATATTTATATTTTTAAATCCCTAAATTACTACAGAGATTAATGTTGTTTTATTCTGCTTTATGTCTTTAATCAGTCAAGCCCAAACTCATTTCCAGGTATCGGCCAACATTTATTGCATAACACAACTTTCTATCCAGGTACTATGTTTTCAGCAAGGTTGACGGTAGTAGCAATGAAACTTGTGCTGAAACAAATTGCAACATATTACATTTTTGTTTTGATAGAATTATGATTTAACAACAGTTCTCTCTCTTCCGTCTAATTTAACTTTGACAATGGTTTTTGAAATTATGACAATATGTAAATATTAGGATTAATAAAACTAAGGACTGGAACCTCCAGTGTTATAGGTCGACATGCTTCCTATTAAAATGATGTAACTGCATCTCACCCACACCTAAATTATTCTCAGACCAACCCTGAATACTCAAGCTCAGAATTTCACAATCCCATTTAAGGATTTTTTTTTTTCCGAACTGCCTAAGTGACTTAGGAGTCACTGTCAATGAGACTTAGCCTCTTAAATAGTTAGGTGCTTTGGAATTTTTCCCCCCAGGTTGATGGACTCATGTGCTATAAAGATGTACTCCATGGAGAGAAATCAGTTCCCTAGCTAAAAGTCTATCACATAAATGTCACCCACACTCTGTCTTCCTGCCTGTGAAAGGGCCCCGAGCAGAGCTGAACGTAACAATTTCTTCACGCACCCACTCACACAGACAGCCGTACATTTTAACATCCTACATAATAATCAAATTATGTTTTTCTACAGGCTGGGAAAGAGAGAACTGTGGTGGTGTTTCTATTTCTTAAACACATGCTACTACAGCAATAGGGACCACATATTTAGCTAGATGAATAAATAGGGGACTCAAATGATGCAACTTTGCTGACAGAAGTTGAGACCTGGTTACACAGGGCCAGATCCTGACCTGACTGGAATTTGGAAAAAAAAAAAAATTCTACCCCAGAGAATCCTTTCCAGCTTTTTCCAATTAACCTTGTGTATATTGGGACAGTACTTTTGGTGTTTAGGGAGTATGGCATGCATACCCATATAGGGCAGACATTTCCAATAACCATCATACTACAATTATGGACTTCATTATCAAATTTCAGTACTTTCATTTAAAGAGTTCCCCAGTCAGCAGCGATGCAACAAGTATTTCCATTATCAAATGCTGAAATGCATGCCTTATATCAGCATGTGGTGGTGGCTACTTGGCAGCTGTCACCACTTGACAGAAGACACAAAGTCACTGGATCTTAATTTTTGGCCCACTATTTAGGCAGCCAATAAAGAGATCAAATATTTACACCTAAACTGTAGAAGAGTAAGCTGTCCTGAAAGACATCTTACAGATGGGGGCTTAGCCAGGTGGACAGTGGTAGGAGACACCTGGGGTTTTCCATTGGGCAGGGTCTTGAGGCATCCTGCACTTGCCTTGCCTGGGGTTTGGACCTGCGATGGCCCCTTTGAGTGGGGTGCGGGTGGGAGAAGAAGACCGAGGGTATAGAGAAAGTAGATAAGGAAGTGTTGTTTACTACTTCTTATAACACAAGAACCAGGGTCACCAAATGAAATTAATAGGCAGCAGGTTTAAAACAGACAAAAGGAAGTATTTCTTCACACAACTCAGTCAACCTGTGGAACTCTAGATGGGATACTTGATAGGGTGGGATCTGAGTTACTACAGAGAATTCTTTCTTGAGTGTCTGGCTGTTGAGTCTTGCCCACATGCTCAGGGTTTAGCTGATCGCCATATTTTGGGTTGGGAAGGGATTTTCCTCCAGGGCAGATTGGCAGAGGCCCTGGGAGTTTTTCGCCTTCCTCTGCAGCGTGGGGCATGGGTCGTTTGCTGGAGGATTCTCTGCCCCTTGAAGTCTTTAAACCACGAGTTGAGGACTTCAATAGCTCAGACATAGGTCAGGGGTTTGTTACAGGAGTGGGTGGGTGAGCTTCTGTGGCCTGCATTGTCTATGAGTCTGAGTCTATGAGATGGAGAAATAATTCAAATTTTTGTTTGGAGCTCAGGTATATTTGGTGAAGTTATAGAGAGCTTGTAGCAGGACAACTAGCATTTCTGTCAGAAACGTCTACTCTTAGAATCTCAAAGGTTTAATTCTGTGTGTGGTTAAGTCATCTAGGGTGTCTGGGGAAATGGTCTTAAAGTAACAGGCCAACATTTTTCTGAGTAGATCCAGTCGAAACTTGGGATTTCCATTCCATGGGAAATTCCAACATTTTGAATTTTTGATCTTTTTGTTCTGAAATGGAATGCAAAGTTGAAATTTCATAATTTCCTTTGAAATGAAATTTCTGGACAAAAAAAAAAAAAACATCTTCACCCTACTGAAACACTTTATTTCAATATTTTTCCTAAACAAAATTTCATTGAAACCAACACGGTCCCACAAAACATTTCAATTTTGACAAATTGAAATTTTCCAATGGAAAAAACATTTCCTGAGAGAACTTCTGACCAGCTCTGCCTCAATTTTAGTGCCTCCATTTCAGGGTGCTCAGTCTGAGATATTTTGCACCTCCCTTTTTAAGGTATGTGACACCGGCAGCTGCCATTGACTTAAATGGAGCTTTGGGTATTCAGAACTTATGAAAATTAAGCATGATTTTGTCTCCAATTTGGCAGCTAAAAACTGACACACACAATGTTATATGGATGTTATGTAATATTAATGAACATGTTGCTACACTTACTAATTCTGTCTAATGTGTGCCTTGCAAAGAGATTCATGGTACATTATCCAAAACAGAACAGAGAGGGAAGAAGCTAAGACCACTCACTTTTCTAATAACTAGTGCTGCTTCCATTAAAACCTTTCCAGTTTTGTCTTTGGTAATCATAGCTAGATGCAAGTTCTGCAACATTTTCATTGTATCCTATACCTAGTATAGGAAATATGCCAGGAGTTTTTCAGTAACATAATTCAGTTACAAATGTAATTGATTCTATGGGTGCCCACAACAGCTGAGCAAAATAGCTCTTAGAATGTGGTGGCTGGACAATACTAACATAGTAAAGGGTGACTCTTAATTAATGGAACATATATAATGGATGTAATTAAATGGGGATATTTCCTGAGATGCAATACACAGGGGCCATCTGTAGAAGACCTTTTCTTAAATAAGAGATCAAATAAAACAAACACAGTCAAAATGAAAGTGGAAAAACTGAAAGGCCAAAATATATTGAAACCTCTCAGATGTTGCCTAACTCAGATCTGTATATAGGATGTGATTTGAGGTAGTGCTGCCAGATGTGACCTTGGTTAACCAATCAAAAATAATAATAAATGAATAGAAAGAGGTATCATGATGCAAATAAGCAATTGACACTCCAGATTGTGAAGAGTGCTGCCATCAATCTTATTCTAGTAGGAGGGAATTATACTTTCATATTTTTTCATTATCCTCAAATTTAAAACTTTGACAAGTTTAAAAACTGAAACAAATGTATTCAAAACTCCGTGTAACAACTGTGGCCTGCTGAATGGAATTAGACTAGAGGAACACTGGCACTTAAGCCAAAAGAAACTAGTTGATCCGTACTGATTCATGAGCTTGTCATCAAGAAATACAAAAAGCTGCAGGGATCGTAAATCATATTGTGTTATGGATAAATTAAGTTTCACAACTTAAGCTTGTGAAATTACTCCCATAACAAAAATACAAAACAAATCAATCAAAAGAAAAACCACAAATGAGTAAAGCATATTGAAAATGTAATAACACTGCATATTGCTACTTTTCAAGAGTTCTCAATGAAAATGAAGAATTTTTAGATATTGCAAGGTCACTGTCACCTTAATTGTATCTAATGCAATAATGGTTTCACAGCATGGAGGTACTCCCTCAAAAGAAAAAAGTCACTACACTCTTGGGCACGACTAGAGGCTACCAGAATCACCATGCTAGCAATACTAAGTTGCTCCTGCTACATGTCTGGGAAGGGTTGGGAGTCTGCTTTATCTTACACCTTCTTTCTCATTCCTCTTGGTTGTCATCGGACTACCACCCTGTTTTTTTCTGAAGCTCTCAGACTGTGTATTTGCTTACTGATATAAATCTTATATTATCTCTGAATTTTACTCTTTGCGTCCATAATACCTCAAAAGCAAAAGCTATAGCAAAAGCTGCACCTGGAAGGTGTAACACACTAAATAAGGACTGGATTTTCAAAAGGGAAATTGAATGCCCAGATTTCATTAACTCCCTCCACCATCACCTCCAACACCAATGACTTTCTCAAACAGATTCATTTTGGGTTGAAAATATTTTGTTTCAGCCCAAAGATGAATTTTGTTATTTCTAATTTCTAAGTTGGAGCAAAATTCAAAATGAAAAACTATGAACAGACGCTTTTCCCAAATGTATTCAAAATTATTTGCTGTGCTCTCCAGCACCTTTCACAAGCACTAAATTCAGGGTCGGCTAAAGAAGCAGGTGCCTGGGGCGGCAAATCTGAAGGTGCGGCACGCACTCGGATTCTCGGCAGCAGTTTCTTCATTTTTTCTCCTTCGGCGGCTGTTTTTTTTTTCCTTTGCTTCGCAGCTTGGGGCAGCAAAAAAGGTAGTGCCGGCCCTAACTAAATTCACACAATACATTTTTCCTTTAAAATTTAATTACTTCTCCCGCTATTATGGATACTGGGCCATCCACAAGATAAAATGCAGCAAAATCAGTCCTCCCTGCTGGAATTTTAAACAAATGTGATGTTTCCAATTAATTGTGTTAAATCTTCAGCTCTCTGGGACAGCTCTTTTGCCTAATCTCCTTTTGAACCTTTTAGTTTCACCACTGTCCACAGAATGACAAGAGTTTGTATGTATGCAGTGTTGTAGTCATGTTGGTCCCAAGATATTAGAGCTCTATGTAAGCCTGAAAACTTGTCTCTCTCACCATCAGAAGTTGGCCTGTTAAAAAGGTATTATTTCACCCACCTTGTCTCTGAGTTTGTACCGCATTTATCGACATCAGCCAACTGACATTATGCAGCAGAGCTAGAATGACTTCACAAATTGTATCATGGTCTGGCTGGATTATTTTGGGAAAATCCATAAATGCAAAAACCCTGTCCCATAACTTATTAGTTTGTATGGCTAGTCTAGCCTTCCTAGAAAAGGTGCATGACAACTGATAAAAGAGATCCACAATTACTAAAACAGACTTGTTTCTATTTTCTTTTGCTGAACAGTAACCAGTACATACTAACTAAATAAGGATAGCTGTACTTCTGATTTTCCAAAGGTGTTCTGGCAGAAAGTTCAGGTGTTTTTCATAAAAACATTCTTACAAACATAGCCAATAGTTCTTGATGTGTCTTTCAATATCAAACAGTATAACACAACTCAGTGAGGCAAGTGCTATAATGTTGCTGATAGCTGAAATCAGTAATCTAATATTGAATATTACTCATTGTAAGTGGTTTCTATAAACATTTGTCACACTGCGGAACTCCACATGCTTTGCTAGTTAGAAGATCTTCTATGTATGGCCACCTAAGGGATAACCCACTGTGGTAATGACAGTGTCATTACATTATCGTCCACTGTAGCTGATGTCCTAAAGTAACTGCTCAGACTGAGGAGGCAGGCATTCTAGTTGGTATACTGTTTAAAGATTCCTGAGCCATAGAAAGGAATACTAAAGATGACTCTTGCTGCTACAGACAGCTTCCACTGTAAGAGCCACACTGCATCATTGATCCATGTATGAATTTCTGTTTGTTGAGTATTGGGTAATCTGACCTCTTGTTGAAACTGTCCACCTAAACCTAAAGTTCATTGGCTGGTCTGAAGCCTGTTAAACTCAGTGGAAAGATCAAAACTGAATTAGTTTGAACATGTGAATGTATAATTTCAATATTTTTAATTGGGAACATTCACCTAGCCCTACCTATGACATATGCATCAGTGTTGTACATACAAAATGAGATAGACAAACATCACAAAAAATCACTCAAAAGGTTCTTTTAAAATTCAGTTTATAAATAGCAGTCACAAACTCAGTGAAAGGCATTTCCTGTGAATTAATGATCCTCTGCTTTCCCTCAAGTGAAAACTTCTTTCCAGCCCCTTGTTATTCTAGGAAGTGCCCTCCAACCTGATCATTATTTCTTAATTGAGATAATAAAGAGCAAGTCTGGATGTACACACATCAAGCTTTGGCTTAGCCATGATATAGGTGACCTGGCACTAATTCTCAATCCACACATGGTCAGAATACATAGCATTTGCAATCGATGACTGAATTTGTGACATACCAATTACACAATGGCAAGAAACTCAGTCTTTCCGCAGGATATTGGAGTTGTGCAGATTAGCAATTTTGACAAAGGCTAATTCCTGAAATGTTTCACTTTCCTCTTCTTATGAACAGGGATTAAAATTGATTGAATCTGAAGTGTTTTTTCTTGCCTTCCTCATCTAAAAGGAAGATAGGTAAATCGGTTGGTACTGGGTAATATAGTGTCTCCAAGAGGGTGTCATCTTGGAAATGTAAGAGGTACAATTCCAAAGCTTTCAGAAAAGGAGGGAGGCAAGGAAGCTTCTTGTTTACATAGGTAGAGAGCTAAAGCTTTTTTAAAAGAATTGACTTTTGTAAAATAAATATATATGGACTTGTATCTTATTAATGTACATGATGGCACTCTGTTAGTAAAATCAGGATAAAGAGATTATAGGCAAACAAAGTGCTAATGTAAGTACTGTAGACTGCAAGTCCCATTGATTTAAATGAAGTTGTATCTGCTTTACCCAGGACTGAATTGAACCCTCCCTGTACAAACTTGTAAAAAAATCCACCTCTCAAAGGGAATTCTAGGTTCCCTAGATGAATTTTTCCTCATTTTCTCTGGATGAAATAAGAAACCTACATTGAAAAAATATGTGTTGGATATTAACGCAGCACCTAATATTCTCGTAAAGTTCTCTTGTAAATATTCTCTTGTATGTGAGAATATACTGCCAACTATAGCCTGAAATCGCTTATTGAATAACATAGCAGAATCTCATTTAAAGATACTCTAAGGAAAAGAACAGCATTTGACATATATCCAACAAAGTTTTCCCTTCCTACACCCCCAATCACACTTTGAACATGGCATTAAAATCTTCCAAGTGTATCCACATTAATAGCAACCTTGCTGCTGGCTTAACCATATGTTCAGACACTCAAAGGTTGGCACATATTGCAGAAATACTTTAAAGTATCTATTCTTAAGTATCTATAAGTCATAAAGAATCTATTTATTAACTACAAAACATACTATACCATATTCGCCATCTCTCACAAAGCCTTACCTTTTTGAGGACACAACCTATAGCTTCTTGTCTATTGCTAAATACCCCAGGAATCATTTCCTTTTTCTACAGGAAACAGAGAGGAAGTAGAAGTCTGAAAACCCTTATGGTGGTGCAGGCCTTCAAATCTTCAGCAAGAGATTCTACAGTCTTCATCACTCATGTATATAAAAGCTTCTCAGTTCACAATTTAAAGGGCTGATGTCAAGTATTTCAAGCCTCACATTATATATTTCAGAGTAGCAGCCGTGTTAGTCTGTATCCGCAAAAAGAACAGGAGTACTTGTGGCACCTTAGAGACTAACAAATTTATTTGAGCATAAGCTTTGGTGGGCTAAAACCCACTTCATCAGATGCATGCAGTGGAAAATACAGTGCACGCATCTGATGAAGTGGGTTTTAGCCCCCGAAAGCTTATGCTCAAATAAATTTGCTAGTCTCTAAGGTGCCACAAGTACTCCTGTTCTTTTTACATTATATATTGTAAATGTTATGGTATGTCAGTGAAATTAACTTCATTCAATTATACCCACTTATTTGACTTTATCAATAAGCAGAAGAAAAACAGAGTATATGGTTGTGATGCTCTATGATTCAATATCACCATTTATAGCTATTGATATTTCTACTGTTATACAGTTGCAATGAATCTTGGACAAAGTCTATCCTGTAAGGTGTCAATGGAAAAGTTCTGATTTGCTAAATAAGATTATCCTGTTTAAATCCATGTGTCATCACTGTATCTGAAGTTATGAATATTGGCGATGTATCTGTATCTCAAATGTGTTTGTTCCTGGGGTAACACCCACAAGGTAGCTTACATCCAATCTTGCCAGCCCATTGTGAACGGACTGTTCAAGTTCGATGGCCCATTAAGGATGCTTTGCTCTAACAATAGGCCATAGAAGAAACTCATCTCACCCAGTAAGCCTTCCTGTGGATGCCTCAGCAAAAATATGGGTAATAGCTGCCCCTGTGAGTCATCAAAATGTGTAAGGACATGATATGCTCATGTGCCCCTGGAATCCATCTTAGAGTAGTAACTTTCCACAAACTGAGGCTGTGAGCTTTGTTTATGCCAGTAAATTTCCAGGCACATGGCAAATGGTATAAAAGACCCCTGAGATATCTCCATTTTGCCTCTTTCCTGCTCTGATAGTATGGACTTACAATGAAAAGAAGCATTTTGAACTATGGACTGAGGACCTTCCAATCTTTTGGAAATTACCAGAGAGACTTTACAAGCTAGCAGACTTTCCATCAGTGTTACAAACTTTGCAATTATGTATATTTATATGATCTATTAATCATAGAATATCAGGGTTGGAAGGGACCTCAGGAGGTCATCTAGTCCAACCCCCTGCTCAAAGCAGGACCAATCCCCAATTAAATCATCCCAGCCAGGGCTTTGTCAAGCCTGACCTTAAAAACTTCTAAGGAAGGAGATTCCACCACCTCCCTAGGCAACACATTCCAGTGTTTCACCACCCTCCTAGTGAAAAAGTTTTTCCTAATATCCAACCTAAACCTCCCCCACTGCAACTTGAGACTATTACTCCTTGTCCTGGTCCTCTTCTACCACTGAGAATAGTCTAGAACCATCCTCTCTGGAGCCACCTCTCAGGTAGTTGAAAGCAGCTATCAAATCCCCCCTCATTCTTCTCTTCTGCAGACTGAACAATCCCAGTTCTCTCAGCTTCTCCTCATAAGTCATGTGTTCCAGACCCCTAATCATTTTTGTTGCCCTTCTCTGGACTCTCTCCAATTTATCCACATCCTTCTTGTAGTGTGGGGCCCAAAACTGGACATAGTACTCCAGATGAGGCCTCACCAATGTCGAATAGAGGGGGACGATCACGTCCCTCGATCTGCTCGCTATGCCCCTACTTATACATCCCAAAATGCCATTGGCCTTCTTGGCAACAAGGGCACACTGCTGACTCATATCCAGCTTCTCGTCCACTGTCACCCCTAGGTCCTTTTCCGCAGAACTGCTGCCTAGACATTCGGTCCCTAGTCTGTAGCTGTGCATTGGGTTCTTCCGTCCTAAGTGCAGGACCCTGCACTTATCCTTATTGAACCTCATCAGATTTCTTTTGGCCCAATCCTCCAATTTGTCTAGGTGCCTCTGTATCCTACCCCTGCCCTCCAGCATATCTACCACTCCTCCCAGTTTAGTATCATCCTCAAATTTGCTGAGAGTGCAATCCACACCATCCTCCAGATCATTTATGAAGATATTGAACAAAACCGGCCCCAGGACCGACGCCTGGGGCACTCCACTTGACACCGGCTGCCAACTAGACGTGGAGCCATTGATCACTACCCGTTGAGCCCGACAATCTAGCCAACTTTCTACCCACCTTATAGTGCATTCATCCAGCCCATACTTCTTTAACTTGCTGACAAGAATACTGTGGGAGACCGTGTCAAAAGCTTTGCTAAAGTCAAGAAACAATACATCCACTGCTTTCCCTTCATCCACAGAACCAGTAATCTCATCATAGAAGGCGATTAGATTAGTCAGGCATGACCTTCCCTTGGTGAATCCATGCTGACTGTTCCTGATCACTTTCCTCTCATGTAAGTGGTTCAGGATTGATTCTTTGAGGACCTGCTCCATGATTTTTCCGGGGACTGAGGTGAGGCTGACTGGCCTGTAGTTCCCAGGATCCTCCTTCTTCCCTTTTTTAAAGATTGGCACTACATTAGCCTTTTTCCAGTCATCCGGGACTTCCCCCGTTCGCCACAAGTTTTCAAAGATAATGGCTCTGCAATCACAGCCACCAATTCCTTTAGCACTCTCGGATGCAACTCGTCCGGCCCCATGGACTTGTGCACGTCCAGCTTTTCTAAATAGTCCCTAACCACATCTTTCTCCACAGAGGGCTGGCCATCTATTCCCCACGTTGTGATGCCCAGCGCAGCAGTCTGGGAGCTGACCTTGTTTGTGAAGACAGAGACAAAAAAAGCATTGAGTACATTAGCTTTTTCCACATCCTCTGTCACTAGGTTGCCTCCCTCATTCATTAAGGGGCCCACACTTTCCTTGGCTTTCTTCTTGTTGCCAACATACCTGAAGAAACCCTTCTTGTTACCCTTGACATCTCTCGCTAGCTGCAGCTCCAGGTGCGATTTGGCCCTCCTGATTTCATTCCTACATGCCCGAGCAATATTTTTATACTCTTCCCTGGTCATATGTCCAACCTTCCACTTCTTGTAAGCTTCTTTTTTATGTTTAAGATCCGCTAGGATTTCACCGTTAAGCCAAGCTGGTCGCCTGCCATATTTACTATTCTTTCGACACATCGGGATGGTTTGTCCCTGTAACCTCAACAGAGATTCCTTGAAATACAGCCAGCTCTCCTGGACTCCTTTCCCCTTCATGTTAGTCCCCCAGGGGATCCTACCCATCCGTTCCCTGAGGGAGTCGAAGTCTGCTTTCCTGAAGTCCAGGGTCCGTATCCTGCTGCTTACCTTTCTTCTCTGTGTCAGGATCCTGAATTCAACCAACTCATGGTCACTGCCTCCCAGATTCCCATCCACTTTTTCTTTCCCTACTAATTCTTCCCGGTTTGTGAGTAGCAGGTCAAGAAAAGCTCCCCCCCTAGTTGGCTCCTCTAGCACTTGCACCAGGAAATTGTCCCCTACGCTTTCCAAAAACTTCCTGGATTGTCTATGCACCGCTGTATTGCTCTCCCAGCAGATATCAGGAAAATTAAAGTCACCCATGAGAACCAGGGCGTGCGATCTAGTAGCTTCTGCGAGCTGCCAGAAGAAAGCCTCATCCACCTCATCCCCCTGGTCCGGTGGTCTATAGCAGAATCCCACCACTACATCACTCTTGTTGCTCACACTTCTAAACTTAATCCAGAGACACTCAGGTTTTTCTGCAGTTTCGTACCGGAGCTCTGAGCAGTCATACTGCTCCCTTACATACAGTGCTACTCCCCCACCTTTTCTGCCCTGCCTGTCCTTCCTGAACAGTTTATAACCATCCATGACAGTACTCCAGTCATGTGAGTTATCCCACCAAGTCTCTGTTATTCCAATCACGTCATAATTCCTCATTAATCATCATTAACTCTCTTCTTCCTTCCTTTTATTAATAAACCTTTAGGTTTTTGTTACTAAAGGATTGACATTAGCATGATTATTGAGTAAGATCTGAGCTATGTGGCTGATCTCTTGGGATTAGAGGACTTTATATGTGATGAAATTGGTTTTCAGTAATCACTCATCATGGTGTCCAGTGTCTGGGTGCTAAGACAAGGGTTGGAATGCCTAAGGAGACTGCATCTTTGACTTCCTGTTAACCAGTGTGGTGAGACAGAAGTTTACTTTTGTTAATGGCTCGGTATAATAACCACCAGTTTGGGGTGAGACTGCCCTATTTCCCAGCAGTTTGTCCTGAGTCTGGTATTCTCAGCTGTGATTCACTGGGGCCTGGTGACAATGGTATGTAAATTTATTAATATGAGCACTGAATAAGTATCCTTGATACTAAATGGGCAGAACAGATAATACCAAAAATGCAAAGTTTCAAGTATCTGGGTTCCAGAATCTGAGAAAATGGGTTATGGAGGATGAAATTATTGCTAGATGATAATGCCTGATTCAAATGGAGAGAGATAAGTGATGTAGCACGTGATAGAAAGATACCAGTAAGATTTAAAGGGAAAGTCTATAAACCGGTGATTTGTCCAGTTTTAACCTATGCACTGCGTGTTAAGCAACAAAGAAGAAGCATGAGCAAAAGATCTGTTCCACAGAAATGTGAATGTTGAGATGGATCAGTGGTGTAAGCAAGAAATACCACATGAAGAATGTATATATTATAGACATACTCAATGTAACATCCGTAAATGAAAAAATAAGGGAGTGAAGGCTGGCTTAGATGGTTCAGTCATTTAAAGTGCAGTCCTGACAACTATGTAGGTAAGATGGTCCAGTAGACCAAGATGAAGGAAAAAGACAGAGAGGCCAACCCAAGGAGAAATGGTGGGATGCAATAAATGGACACATTAGCATGTCGTGTGATAGAAGATATGGCATTGAACAGAGCACTTTGGCAGGAGAGGACTTGTAGAGCAGACCCCATTTGATGGGATTAACACAAGGAAGAAGAAGATTTGACTTTATCATTATCAATCTCTCCACCTGTCAAAACCTAAGGAGAATAACTAATTGTTCATCGTTTCCAGGACTGTCCTAGGTGGGGGCCCCAAGAGTTGATGGTGGTCAGTTTACCAATATAAGTCTACTGGGAGAGATTGAGTCATTTGGGGCTAAGGTATCCCCACTATGTTGATAATTCTAGTTCTATACTTCTCTTCTTTATCTCTATCCTAGACTCTGCAGTATACTTGTTTTGCCCAGTTTCAAGGTGAAAGAAGAGTTTGGATGAAAGCTAGCTGGCTTAAGCTCATTCCAAAAGAGAAAAAGTCAGTACTGGTAGGTAGGAAGCAGCATCTAGAGGGACTTCTGGGAACTGTGATTGGTCCCTCAGTTGAGAAAGTATATCGAATATTGTGAATCAGTGGGGAAAAATGATTAAATCTTAATGGGATCCATCAGTGCAGAGATGACCCATCCTGCCAACAGTGGAGGGGTGGGGCGCAGAGTGAGGGCATCTCATTTCAGCAGTGTGACTGAGCATGCTCTGTCAGACTCTCACGTTACCTCTGCATCAGTGCTCCAAGGTAACTAACAGTGTCTTGAAGTGACTTGTATCACGTTCAGCCTGCTGGCTCAGGGACTGTGATCTTACATGTCTCTTATGGACCTCAAAAAAGTTAACCATGCTTTCGATGCTGCCAGGCTGAGCTGTTTTCTGAGGAGGTTATGGAGGTGTTAGCCAGTGCACCTAGCTGCCTTTTAATTGTAGCAGGCAAGAGTGAGCAGATAACACCTGTGCTCCACATTCTCCAGTGGCTTCTTATTCACCCCTGGGTGCAACTCAAGACAATTGTCACCAATGAAGCCCCAAATGGTTTGGCAGTAAATAAGTTATCTTTGAAATGCTCTCTACCACTACGTCCTATTTGTGGTAAGTTCCATTCAGACAGTGGACTCCTGTGTCACTCCTCAGAGCTGAACTTCCGGCAGTTGTGGATAGCCAGGCATTCTCAGGGGATGGTCCACAGATTTGGATTTCATTCCCTCTCATGATCTGTGAAAGCCAGAGTTTAACCAACTTCAGGATGCAGAAAAAGACACATCTGTTCAATTTGGTCTTTCTTAGCCAGCAGGGAGTCTCATTGCTGGCTATGGGGAAAAAGGATGGTGGTCAATTAATTGGCTGGGGATTTACTGGCAGGTGGGGATGTGGGGTGGGGAGTGTCTAGCGTTGTTTTACTGTTAACTGTTGTCCTTTTGCCCACAGGCTGCATGACCATGGCTGAATAATAAGGAAGTCTGAAATAGGACCTAAGTAAAGTAAATCCTGTATGAATCAGCTTTTTATTCATATTGTGATATTTGAGGTTAAAATCACAGTTCCTGTAATAAAACCTTCCAGCAAGTTGCTGGGATTTTCTGAAGCAGAATTAGAGCAGCCAACATGAGCAGTTTAGCTGACCTGTGAAGTCCAGAATGTGATATTGCCCATAAGATGTTCATATAGGCACTGAAGAAATGTTGATGTCTTGCTATTTGTGCATCTCCTTTTGGATTTTTCTTGCCACATTAATATTATAAGCATTATTGTCCATACAACATTTTGGGGGGATGGGGTAGAGGTATGGGCAGAAGGAGAGAGGGAGAATGTATGTCTAATGTAAATCACAGTTACTCTAAAAAAGCCATTTAAGATTAAAATGAACATACAGACATCACAATTTGTAATCATGCCCTGTTAGAATCTTTTTGGCAGCATTGTACAGAGAGTGGCTAATCCTCCTTAATCCTTAAGAAGACATTGCAATAACATTCACCATGCTGAACTAATTTAGTAGTAGTGTGAATTATACCGCCTACAGTGTGGTACAGCTCTGAGACATGAAAGAGTTTCATGAGGTGGTGGGAGAAGAGTGTTGGAAGAAGGTCAAGAAAGAAAATCTGATGAAAGAGTAGATACTCCGGCCTGCCAAAGGAAATAGAAAGTTTTGAATTGGTTTTAGTTGTAGCAAAAAAAAAAAAAAAAAAAAACCCTTTTTCTTTAAACAGTAAATTGGGTGCTCATAGGTTTATTCCTCAGTAGGGATCTCATTAAGTCAAATTAATGGCTTTTAAAACTTCCTATCCTGGGCACAAGATCATATTTGACAAGAAAGTTCAAGATGCAGCTGAACTACTTTACAGTTTTTATTAACTATAGTAAAAGGATGAAAGCTATATTTTATGGATTGTTGAAACATTTAAAAGCCAGTGATTAAAAAAAAATACAATTTTAAATGAAAGATCAACGTTTTTTTCTATTAGATCCTACCCTAGAATTGCATGGGAATAATAATAGATAAGTTCCACAAGTAGCTGTAAGCATTGAGACCTAGTTGCCATGCTGAGGAGACCATCATTCCAAACATGGAAATTTGAGAGCTACAAATAAATATGGTGCAATCTTTCCTCCTTCTGCATAAAATGACTGGAAAAGTAAGGATGGTCTAGTGTTTAGGGTATTAACTGAGACTGGAGAGACCTGGATTCAGTTCTATGCTCTGCCACAGACTTCCTATGTGACCTTAAGCAAGTCACTTAGTCGTCTGTGCCTCAGTTTCCCATCTGTAAAATGGGGATAATAGCACTTTCCTGCTTCAGGGGGGTGTTGTGTGGATAAATATAAGTACTATGGTGATGAGAGCCATAGCAGTAGCTTCTGGCACTGGCCAGTGTCAGAAGACAGGTTATGGGGCTAGAAGGCCCTTTGGTCTGACCCATTATGGCCATTCTTATTTTCTTAGTTCTAAGTCAGACACACAGAGAGAGTTTTATAAAAATAAGTGAATTCTGGAAATAATAACAGTAGATTTGTCAATGCTGTAGATTTTGAGGTAAAATCTACATTTGTGTTTCCAGAAGACTAGGTAGATTAGTTAAAAAACAGACTAGCCATAAACATCACAGAACTTTAAAAAAAAAATGGGTTTTTATTGCTTTATTAATTTTAAAATGCAGTGACTTTATGGAATCACTACAACAAATTCTAACTGATATAAAACTCCTTATCTACCCAAGGCACATATGGAAAAGAGAGGAAATGTTTTAAAAACACTATTGTGCTCTTTTATTTACCAGAATATTTAAGCTAGATTCATACAGGGGGCAGAGGGAAGAACAGCAGTGTATTTTGCAAGACAGCTTTTGTGCCCTAAGCCTACACTCACTGAAGTCAATGGCAAAACTGCCTTTGACTTCAATGGAAGCAGGCCCTAATCCTGCAAACACTTATATAGTGAGTAACTTTATGCATGTGAATCATCCTCTTGACTGCAAGTGCGGTTGTGTATTTACAACAAAATTTAGGATGACTTTAGGATTGGGCCTTTAAACTATAAGCTCCTTGCTGTCAAGGACCAGGTTTTCTGTGTTCTGTTCAGTACAAAGCACACTCTCAGTGTTCAATAAACAAAATTAGAAAAGAAGCAAGAGGTGCAAAACCATAATCAAATCAGAAATTAAATTAGTCTCTTCTGCTAAATGTACAAATGTACTTCAGTCCTTTTGACTGTGTGCAAAACATGTATTACTATAGGCCACCAAAGCTTGGCACACTTTAAAAAAACAAACAAACAAACAAACAAACCCACCATGGAAACCAATAAATTTAAAAGGACATTTTATTGGAGTTCTTTAAAGATTTTGTTGTGTGCTGCTCTTTGCCCTTCCCCCTCTCCCCTTACTTTGCCCTTGATCTCCTACCCTCTTCCCAATAACAAGTTAGCAGGAGCTTTGAGAAAGGAACCCATTTCTAGCTTATTTTACCAAGCCAAACAGAGAGAAGAAACCAAATCCAAGCCTATAAAATTAAAGGATTTGTTAAAAATCCTGTTTCCTCTACTTTTATCATGTTTTAGTCAAGGTTTATTTTATATTAGGTGTTCTCCCATCTGTGCTTTATAGGCCTCTTCCTGTGTTAGTTCCTCAAGTGCCAATTTGGGAAGGTTATTGTAGGTGAACTATGTAATCTGTTGTTTTTTTCTTTGTGGAGTATGTGTAAGTGTTGCACAAATAGTAAAATATCTACCCTGCCCACAACTAACCGTAGTAATTCCTTGAATACTTTCCAGGGCTTTTCCCCATTTGATATATGTGGAAAATGAGACACAACAATTGTGATTTTCCCAGAGTCATGAGTGAAGTAGAGCCCTGATCTCCCAACTCTCCCTCTGCTGTTCTAACCAGTAGACACACCAGCAATTTAGATAGGCTTGAGCAAATCAATTCTGCAAAAGAAAGCATGGAGGCCAGCTTTGGACTCCACAACAAAATTATAATTAAACATAGGGGGCCTATGAGTTTGAATAGGAGCTTGAGTGAGAGAGAATGAGGTTGGGGAAGGGTTAGAAACATTGGTGGAAAAGAGGAGAATCTGGTTCAGTTCAGAGGAATAAGGAAGTGTCATGCTGGCAAAGATTGTGGGTGAAGAGTAACCACTGAGAAGTGCAAACATCCTATAGATCACTCAATTTTCTCAGCTTATCCAAGTAGAACTTTCAGATATTTTGAGGTTTGCCTATTATTACCTTTGACAGATACTGTAGATTAAGTAGGTATTCAGTACCTAGAGCATCAGTTCCCAAACTGGGGGGTGTGAAGAAATTCCAAGGGGGGCACGAGGCTGTGAAATTTTCATAACGAAAAAAAACTTTATCAGCATAATTTTTTTTTATTTTTCATTATTTATTTACTAGACCAACAGACAATAAGTTATACATATTCTGTATACATAACTATTCATAAAATTGTCCAATTACAGGCCTATATTATTTAACTACAATGAAGTATTAACAATCTTCTCGTTTTTGGTTATGAATATAAGTAGACAAGTATAAAGGTACAAAGTACAATAATAAAAATACAACTATAAATAAAAGTATATAACTGCAATGTTTTCAAATTTCATACCACGAAATGCGATTTTTTTTATTTTTTTTGTCTTTCGACGTGTAGGAGTGCCTTTTCAGTTGGTGGGGAAGCCGAAGAAGGATGTAGAAAGCTATGGAATTTTTAAAAACTTCCTAGCTCACTCGCAAGAGTGTTTGAGACTGTTCTATCGTGGGAGTGGTTACCTCCACCACTCACCGTGCAAGATCAGCTACTTGCCAGACTGGTGGTGGGGTGTATATATAGGGCAGCACGCGTCCATACATAGTAGTAGTAGTAAATAACCGTTCACGATAACTCAAATTATCTTGCGTCCATTATTATTCACGAATCAGGAAAAATATTTTTATAGATTTTTTTATTAGCATATTATGGCCGCGATTAAGAAAAGATAGTACAATGAAAACTACATTAAATATGGTTTCACCATGATGGAAAAAAACAGGATCGATCATCCTCAATGCATAGTATACCATGCATTCTCAGCAATGATGCCTTGAGACCTAGTCGTCTTGAGAGACACTTGACAAAGCATCACAGCGCTTTGAAAGACAAACCAAAAGATTTTTTTGCTGCTAAACTTCAAAATTTTAAATGCATGAAGCTGGACACTATTGGAGCTTTTCATCAAGCATCGGCTAAAGCGGTAGAAGCATCTTATGAACGAATGTCATTGCTCATCACTAAAGTCAAGAAAGCGCATATAATAGGAGAAATTCTTGTGAAGCCTTGCTTGTTGAAAGCAGCTGATATTGTGCTTAGTGCCGAAAGCAAGAAAAAAATATCGGAAATTTCACTTTCCAACAATTCCGTGAAATGTTGCATTGATGACATGGCAAAAGATCCAAGTTGTGGAGGCAGGGAAATCTTCTCCTTTTTTCACAATTCAGTGCAGCGATACCACTGACGTAGCACAATGCTGTCAGTTGCTCGTCTACATTAGATTCATTAATGATGGAACTGTGAAAGAAGAACTGCTTTTTTCGAAGGAATTGATGACCACATCAAAGGCTTCTGATATTATAAAAACAATTTCTGACTTTTTTGAAGAAAATGGACTTTCATGGGAAAAACTGGTTGCTGTATGCACAGACGGTACTCCAGAGATGCTTGGCTCTCGCTCTGGATTTGTGACATTGGTGACAGAAAAAAATCCAGCCATAACCACAACTCACTGCGTCATACACAGACAAGCGTTGGCTGCTAAAACCCTTCGAGAACCTACGTGACTCATTGAATTTTGCCATCAAAGTTGTCAATTTTGTGAAGAAGAGCATTTTAAATACGAGACTTTTTGCAACTCTTTGCACGGATTTGGGAGTGGCTCATAAAATTTCTTTTGTTTCACACGGAGGTACGATGGCTTTCCAAAGGGAATGTGCTTTCGAGATTATTAGAACTGAAAGACAAAGTGGAAATTTTCCTCCAACAAGAGAAAAAAGAAGAGTTTTATATCGTGCATTTATGGACCAAACGTTTCAACTTTCACTGCCATACCTTGTGGACATTTTTGAATCTTTGAACAATCTCAATTTAAGCTGCAAGGAAACAACACTGCAAACATTATAGTGCACCATGATGCCATCAAAGCGTTTACAGAAAAAATCAAGCTTTGGAAAAGTTGATTGCAAGCTCAGATGCCTACCTTTTTGTCTTTTCCAACATTTTCATCACTCGCTGAAAATGAAGGTTTCCAATAACTTTGTAAAGAGGATGCGAAGAACAAAATTGTGTTTCATCTGAACTGCCTTGCTGACGAATTCATCCACTATTTTCCAGACAACTTTTCTGGCAACCCCGTTCATAAATTAGCACGTAATCCATTCAGTGTTGATGTCGATTCATTGCCAAAAGTATTGCAAGAACAAGCACTCGAAATGAAATACGATTCAAGTGCAAAAGATATTTTTGAAAACTTAAGCCAGAGGAATTTTGGATAAAATATTTCCCAATTTACCCGAAAGGTGGAGAAGAAACGCTACATATTATTCTTCCATTTTCATCGACGTACCTTTGTGAAAAAAGCTTTTTGTTTAGTCATAATAAAAACAAAACAAAGGAATCGACTGGATGTCGAAAACGATTTGTATTGCACACTCTCATCTTTCAAACCTAAGATTTCCCAACTCATGAAGAAAATGCAGCATCATCCTTCACATTAAATTTGTTTTGTTTATGCTATTTCTTATTTTAAATTACATTTTTATTACATTTTTGTGCCAAGAAAAACTATTTGTGCTTATTTTTAATTTTAAATAAAAAATTTTATACCAAGTTTTTAGGTTTATTTTTAATTTTAAATTATGAATTGAATTTGTTAAAAGGGGAGTTGGATGATGGTAAAGGAGAGGTGGGGGGTGTGAGGGTTTCTCGAAAATTAAAGAGGGGGCATGATGCCAAAAAGTTTGGGAACCAATGACCTAGAGATACTTGAATCATACTTTTCTGAATTGTGTAGGCCCATCTGTAGGAAATATTAGAGGTCTATGCAGTCTGGAGCCATTAGATAAAGCAACTCTTTATAAGAAGTAGACCTATAACAAGGAGTCTTACAGTATGGGTTTTAGTGTCTATAGTTCATGTTTCCCTACTGCTAAATTGGTGCTAAATGAGATGATTATGAGCAGAGATCTTTTAACGGTCACTAGAGAGTGCTGGGCCTCAAATGTAGACCAAATCCTTTTCTTTATATTTGTTTGCAAAGTATATGTAATTTTTCCTATATTTTTTTCAAGAACAAACACTTCAGTGTGTTTCTGAAAATAAACATTGCTAGCAACCCAGAAGTCATGAGCAAACCTACAATAAGAAACCCATGCAATCAATCCCTCACTAGTGAGAAAGCCTATAATAAACCAGCGTGTGCTGGTGCTGGAGAAAAAATATTTAAATATAAAGTTGCGGATTTACTTTGAGACTTACAAAGGCTTATTATGAATGACAGAGAGGAGAAAATAATCGTAATAATCGTGAAAAGACTTTGCCTATGTCACTGTACACTGAAAATGGAATGTCTCAAAATGAATATAATCTATGACTTTTTCTTCACTCCAGGCATGGCACACATTTATTTATACCACATATAGAATTATTAGAAGGAAAAACTGACAAGAGTCTACTGTAGTAGGTAAGTGGGTTTTTCTTTCCAATTTAAATCAGGTTTTTCAACAAAGGGTCAGCAATTTATTAAAATTTCTGATAGTTACATTTCCAACCATTCTGACCTCACCACCACCACCCAGGTTCAATATATAACTGTATCTCAGCTTCCTTTGATGCATTAAGACTGAGATGCAAAGACCACCTGATTAATAAATGGAGATGGATAGGGGAAATATTTGTGCAATATTGTGTATTCTGCAGCTCCAGTGTCACTTTGGACTATCAGGAAGGTAGAGATTTTCTCAGCCACAGGTCCTGTGGAAAAAAATTGTGTGTGATCATGTAAAAGAACTGTTACATAATATATGTGCTCGGGGGAGGGGAAATGGAAACTAAAGTTTCATTGACCACTTTAATTCTGACATTCCTTAACTGTTGAGTTCTTGATTTTAGCAATCTTAACATTATATTAATGTAGTTTTTTTGTATGTTGTGTTTCTGCATTTTGTGCTGTATCCTCCAGTAATGTTGGGGGCT
The DNA here is from genome assembly GCF_965152235.1 of Eretmochelys imbricata. Classification (NCBI taxonomy): domain Eukaryota; kingdom Metazoa; phylum Chordata; order Testudines; family Cheloniidae; genus Eretmochelys; species Eretmochelys imbricata. The sequence continues at coordinate 39,288,646 of NC_135575.1, read as the reverse complement.
GATTCCTGGAATTCTAGTTAAAATAAAATATGAACTATGACAGACTGACAATATCATGAATGAACTTTACTGAATTAAGTTAAAGCTTAGTGAATTACTTTTAATACCTTTGGGGTCCATTATATTAAAAATGCAATTGTGTATGTGTTATTTTGGAATTGCATGTATGTACCTTCGCTAGGAAACTGACAAAGGTTATGTCTACACTACACAGCTTCTAGTGACATGAGAGAGCTCTCCTGCTGATAAAAAAACTTCCACCCCCAATGAGCTGCATTAGCTTTGTCAGCAGGAGAGCGTTCCTGCCGACAAAGCGCTGTTCACGCTGGCACTTGTCATCCACAAAACTTTTTGTCTTTCGGCGGGGTTAACACCTCTGAATGACAAAAGTTTTGTCTTTCACTTGGTATTAGGAACTTCTACAAGCTTTTTGGAACAATACCTGTGAAGTGGATTTCCGAGGAAGTAGAGGGGCAGGTAAGGGGAGTACAAATGCCCCACTTTGAATCCACACTTTTGAAGCTATGTCCTGGGGAGGAAAACCCATTGTCTTCTAATTACCCACTCCTGGTAACTCTAGAGCAGAGATCCCTGACCTGCATAAAGGATGGATTAAAAAGGTTATGAGCATATTTATTCTGCGCTGAATCTGTGATCAACTTGTGACCACAAAGGAAATCCCTTGGGTGGAGTGCTGCAGAGCTTCTCCCACTAGACCCCCTGTTGGAGTTGGGATGATCTCTGCGTATGATATCAGCACCAATAACCTTTATTGGTTTTAATGTTTTCTCTGAAGTCTTTTTCTATTAAGAATAGAATAGAAAGAACTATGTGTAATTTATAATGGTTGATAATCAGGCTTTGAAGAGAAAGCAAGCAGGTGTGGTTGGGCAGTCTGTCTCTGCTGAGACTATCACAGTGAAGGCAGTGGAAATACCTCTGTCAGAAGGAAGTGAGACATGGCCTCCATGCAAGAAAGGCAACAGCTGGGGTGTTGGGAGCTTGAGAGTGGTTGCCCTTGCTGAACCATTGAGGAAAAAGACCAGTGCAGTTGCCCTGAGCCATGACAGTAACATTGCCTCTGAAAGGTCAGGATTGTGTCTTCCATATTGCTGGCGTGGGCTATGATGTGTTGCTGAGTCAGTCTAGACCAAAGGTACTTGCAACCATATGAATGGTCACCCAAAAAATAATGAAAATGAGTGAATGTTGAAAGAGACGAAAATGTCCTAAAATGGAATAGATTCCTCTCTTTAACCAGAACCCACTCTGTAATGGGTTGGCTATTGTGTGTAATCCCTAACCACTAAGTAGCTTGAAACTGCTGATTTAATACAATGGAAGTGGAAAGATAAATTTTAGCTCAACTGAGTAAGGGATAGGAGTCCATGTATTATAAACAGTTATAGCCAAGAACCCAACTACCGGCTAGCAAAAAGAAGAATTAAAAATCTATTTCAGACTGAAGATGTTTGTTATTGGAGCACAATATTTTACTGGAACAAATGGCTGTGAAGTGTGTGAAAACCAGAGGAATACCTTAGCTACAAATGAACTTTGATAGCACTGTCCCTTTTAATCACTAGCATCTCCTCAGCTCCCATTTCCCATTCTCAGAAGTCACTGTGGTTAAGGATAGGCTTCAGAAAGACCCACCTCAATGACCAGTGTTCTAATCTTTTAAAGTTTTCTTTTTCCCCTAGCAAAAAAAATCTGATTTTTAAAAATTTGGAGGCTATTTTTGTGGGGGATGCAGGGGAAACAAAGCGTTAGGAACTTAGGAGAGACTCGTTCAATAAATGTCATTCTATCCTTTTGTGTATGTTCTCCTACTGAAATTTTATTCAGCATATGCCATTGGTTTGGGGGCAGCCTTTTCTCAGCCCTGTCTCCCTGGCGACTGGGTGTTACAAAAGTTGTATATAAACATAGTAGCCAATCTGAGATCTGTGTAAATGGTAGTAGATATAAAGAACATCATCTAGTAGCATATGAAGAGCAACAGTGTGTGTTGTATTGTTCATAAAATTGTAGATTCAATAAAGTTGATCTTATTATGGACTGAAAAAATGGCTTCCCATGTGCAGTTCTTAAGGAACATTATAGGTTTGCTGATGCCAAAAATCTGACTCACCCAGTGTGCTGTTGCATTATAAAAGCTGTCCCTGGTATCTTATATATCTACTTCTTGAAAGAGAATCCAGCAGTTACAGAGGAAGGAAAGTGCAGTAGTCACTGCTTTGCTGATGCATATTTGAGTCTGTGTCTCTTGACTTTCAGATTTATCTTTTAGCTCAGAAACATCAATTCTATTAATTTCTCCTTAGCGTGGAAACTGACAGAATGCATTTATAGCCACAACCCGCATATTTAAAACACACTGTAACTAGGTTAACGAGAACTCCTCTACAGTTTGCACAGTGCAATTGGCCATATTAAAGTTAGAAGATATCAGCTGGTGAGAAATGTGCTCCAGAAGGAACTAAACGGACAGCAGCTTTAACATCAGATGCCCCATCTCACTGTGAAATGTCTGAAGAAGTTGCAAAATATTGTCTTCCACTACCAGCTTTAACAGATCAACATCTCTGTCCAGGAATGAGCCTCTCATATTATGGTAGTTGATGTGAGCTCCAAAGTTTGTATAAAATTGTAGCAAGCCAGTCTGGTTCATCATTTGCATATTTTCCCAATGGTATTATGCCTCTGCAGCAGGAGTTATACTAACAAATGCTACTCCCAGAGCTGAGATGATATCAGTGACACTGGTGCATAAACAAGCCCCAGTTGCCAACACTTGTAAACATTTTCAAGGGACAATTGTCCAAAGAAGCTGTGGGTCTGGACACTGCTAGGGTTTCCAGCTATCAAAGGGATTTGTGTACATTCTGATGACTTTAAGGTTATTTTTATATGGCTGTGAGGGTTTCAAACCTAATATAGTTTGCAAGCAGTTCTTATTAAATATTAGCATTTTTAGGTCTCTAATTTTTACCTTCAGTGACTGATGCCTGCATCTTTTCTGGTACCATCACTTGCATGTACACATCTCTTTTCATTGCCATATGGGCAGAAAGCTAGGCAACTGAAAAGTCAGGTTGTAAGATGTAACCAGTTCTATCATATGCACCAAATGATTGTGCCAAGAAGACTGCATCTGCAAATAATTGGATTAAGGTGACCCTTGATGTTTGCCCAGTGTAGCAGCACACAAAGCAGCACCATGTAAAAGTGAACATTTGCCAACAGTCACTACATAGTAGTATTTGAGAGAGTGCAGATTTTCCCTATACATTACTTAGTTATTTCTTAATCCATCCCTCTAGCAGGTGCTCCTCTCTACTTCTCTGAAGTTTTAATTCCTGTTCCTGCTCCCTCCAACACCTCCATTTTCCCCTCTTCTCTAACTTCTCCTTTCCCCCTCCTCACAGGATCTCTCCTTTGCTTCCCTACCTCCCCCTTCGTATACCCCACCCAAGGTTTTGGGTTTCCCTATTTCTAATTTAAGCCCAGCTGTTGCTGCTGTGATAATTTAATATAAGCAAACCTTTTTTCTTTCAAATTAGACTCAGGACTTGTCTACAGTTGCAGATGTAGAGCGCTGAGAGTTAAACCAGCCTTTGGAGACCGCACTAGGGAAAACGCTGCCGTGCGTTTACACTGTCCGCTACAAGTGCAGTGGCTTGGCCACTTTAGCATCTCCTGCAAAGCCACAGGGAGCAGGACATTGTGGTAGCTATCCCAGTGTGCAAGTGGCTGCAGCGTGCTTTTCAAATGGGGGGATGGAGTGCGACAGGGAGCATGTTGTGTGTACGTGGGGGAAGAGACAGTGTGTTCTGGGGTCAGAGAGCGTGTCAGCATGCTGTCTTGTACGTTCAGACAGCAGCAGAACCCCTCCCCCCCGCCTCTCTCTCACACACACGCACAAATGCCTCCTGGCACACACACCCTTCTGGCACCTGCCCACCTCTGCTCTTATTCCCCCTATATGCCCCTGCTCTTTACCTCAACTTCCTCTTTCTTATCAAGGTCTCTGCACCTTACCCCCTGGCATTAGTCATCCTTCTCTTCCATGTTGCCTGTGTGCCAGTAGGCAGACATTTAGAGCACAAGAGAGAATCTCCCTGATCTCAGTTCAAGTGTTGGCATCATAGCAGCTCCTGGCTGCTAGGAACAATTACAGGAAGAGTCCTTGCTGACCTGGGATAGCGCATGCTCTCTCGCTTTGTGTTGCCTTTGATCTACATTATGGTGAGACTGACCCTTGGCAAATGGTTCTTTGCCTGTGGGGAGGGATAGCTCAGCAGGTTGAGCATTGGCCTGCTAAACCCAGAGTTGTGAGCTCAATCCTTGAGGGGGCCATTTAGGGATCTGGGGCAAAAATTGGGGATGGGTCCTGCTTTGAGCAGGGGGTTGAACTAGATGACCTCCTGAGGTCCCTTCCAACCCTGGTATTCTATGAGTCTTTGTTAAGATAATGGAGGAGCAGGAAGAGCTTTAAGATTATCAGGTTTATGTCTCTGAGTTACAGAGTTAAGAAAGTGTAATTAGTATATTTAAGGATGAGTCTTTACTATCTGTCACTGGCTGTTGCTGATCTTTATTACATGATCAGCATATGTCCTTACCCCTAGTCAGAAAGCCTGTGAGAAATCTTTGAAATAGGATACACAGTCATGTCAGAGAATACCTGTGCTCCATGCAACCCAGAGGATATCAAAGTAGAAGTACCTCATCATCAGTAAAGTATCTGAGACAAACCCCTGCCTTTATCTTCAACAACAACAAAAAAGTACAGTACCTGAGTAAAATGTGCATCACTACCCCGTTGACATCCACAAACAGCTCTGAATTTGCAATTAAGCATCAGTCTGCAAGTATGCCTGTGAGTGGCCCAGAATGCTGTTACATTGATCCAGTGCTTCAGCTGTACCATACTGGTTTCTTTTACACAGCAATGTGTGCTGTGCACTAGTATGTGTACCATTGACAACACATACCCACTGATAGAAAAACCATGGACTCTGTCACTGACCCCTCTCCTGTTCCAATTTAAGAGAATGAAGAAGTGACATGGGGATCTCCACAAGAAAATCCTCAGATTTCTTTTTAAGTCCCGTCCTGTGGTTCTGCATGTGGAAGGAGAGGTTCTGGACCTTGGTATAGACCATAGGGCATACCATTTTGGGGTCATGCTGCCAGAAAGTTCAATAATGGCTGTATAGTTACATGGGAATTTATGCTACAGACATATACCTCCATAAACTCATTCTTTCAAAGCATGTTAGGTAGAGACAGTGTTTCTCTACTTCAAAATAAGCACACCTATCGTTGACATTCATAGCTGAAAGAGCGTAAGAGATGTGCAGTTTACAGATCTGTGCTCCTTTAGAGGATGACAAAAAACAGTCTGACCAATGGTACCAAACGGCGTTGCACAAGTCAAACAGTGTCTTTTGACGGATTCTAAATGGATCTGTCAACCATGCTGATTGTGTATAATGATTTGCTGTGTAGTATTAAATAGAGAAGATATGGGGTCCATTCCCAGCTGTGCATGGCATTTAGGCACAAATTTTCAAAAGTAGCAACTAATTTTCCATACCTCAGTTTCTGGGTGATCAGCATTAGACACCTTCAGCCTGATTTTCAAAGGTGCACTCAAAGACACATCCATTGCCTTCATCTGATGTAAGCGGTGCTTAGCACTTTCTGAAATCAGGCACAAGTTGTCTCAAGGTGGCTGCCCATACACTGAAGCACCCAAAATCAGTGGGTACTTCGTAAAATTTTGGCTTTAATCTGACTTTCCATTTCATAGAATTTCATAGAATTGTAGGACTGGAAAGTACTTTGAGAGGTCATCTACTCCAGTCCCCTGAACTCACAGTATGACTAAAGTATTATCTAGACCATCCCTGACAGGTGATTGTCTAACCTGCTCTTTAAAGCCTCCAATGATGGAGAATCCACAACCTCCCTAGGCAATTTATTCCAGTGCTTAACCACCCTGAGAGAAAGTTTTTCCTAATGTCTAACCTAAAACACCCTTCTTGCAATTTAAGCCCATTGCTTCTTGTCCTATCCTCAAAGGTTAAGAATAATTTTTCTCCCTCCTCCTTGTAACAACCTTTTATGTCGTTGAAAACTGTTATGTCCCCTCTCAGTCTTCTCGTCTCCAGACCAAACAAACTCCATTTTTTCAATCTTCCCTCAGAGGTCATGTTTTCTAGACCTTTAAGCGTTTTTGTTGCTCTTCTCTGGACTTTCTCCAATTTGTCCACATTTTTCCTGAAATGTGGTCTGCAGAACTGGACACTATACTCCGGTTGAGGCCTAATCAGTGTGGAATAGAGCAGAAGAATTACTTGTCGGGTCTTGCTTACAACACTCCTGCTAATGCATTGTTTGTTTTTGCAACAGTGTTACACTGTTGACTCATATTTAGCTTGTGATCCACTATGACCTCCGATCTCTTTCAGCAATACTCCTTCCTAGGCAGTCATTTCCCATTTTGTATGTGTGCAACTGATTATTCCTTCCTAAGTGAAGTACTTTGCATTTGTCCTTTTTGAATTTCATTCTGTTTACTTCAGACCATTTCTCCATTGTCCTGATCATTATGAATTTTAATCCTACCCTCCAAAGCACTTGCAACTCCTCCCAGCATGGTATCATCTGTAAACTTTATAAGTATACTCTCTATGCCATTTCTCCATCTGTAAAATGCAAATAATCCATAACTACATCCCAGGGGAGACTGTGAGGCTATATTAATATTGGTAAAGCACGGAGATGAGATCCTTAGATTCAACATGCTGTTGTAGCAACAGAATGACTACAATCCACAGCTGCCATGAAGAAATGTGTACCTAATTTTAACATAAGCAACGGGTAGAATTCCTTCCTCGTTTAATTCCATTGGCTTCTCCCATACTGAGTTGCAATCTAGTGCAGAGGCAAAATTTTATGGATTTTTTTATTACAGTTCTGGGGCAGAGAGTGAGCAGACGACTCATAATTCTACCAGGAGCCTAATGCAACTCACTAATGTGCTTTTATTAGTGCCCCATAGCTTTTAAGCTTTTTTTTAGGATTTGGGGGAAAGGAATCATTCTTAACACGGTTTCCCATGCTTCCTCTCCACCCCTAAAAAAGTCTTTAAACCTCCTAAGAGGAACGAATGGAGGGGTGAGAGGGAATTAGAGGGTTTTGTTAACACTTTTATTGCTTCCTCTTCACTTTTAGCCATTTTGCGTAGGTATATATGTAATAACACCTTCCTCTGCTTCCCGAAGTGCCTAGAAACATTGAGAGCATAATAAATAACCCATTTAGTGGTGAGCATTACAGATCACAAATCTCAGACACCCTCAGCTGGGAAAATGAAATTGACATCCTGGCTGAGGAACACAGTAAGGGCTGGGTTGTGGTTGCCTCACTTTTTTGCCATGTCGCAATGAACTGGAGGAGCAGATGCTCTTCCCAGTTCTGCTCCTACCTGAATCACAGAAAAGAAAATCCCTGTAGTGATCTGATATTCTGCTGCCCCTAGGACTATAGGATAACAAATAACTACTTGATTTGTTACTCACTATGGTTTCTTGATTTCAAGGAGCCAAAAATATAATATAGTGGAAATCAAGAGAAGGGCTTCCTAGTTCAAAATGTTGGTCATTTTCTTCCCAATATAAATCAGGAGCATGATAAATGGATTATCCTTTCCATACACTGAAAAATCCTAATTAGATGGAAAAGGAATATATTTTAAGTTAGTCTCATATTATTTTATTTTAGTATTTTAAAAAGTTCAATGTGGATAAGAGGATTCAACAAATACCACTTTAAATTGGACAATTAGAATATAAAAATAAAGTGAGATCAAAATATATCTCCATTGTCTCCTTTTTATGGAAGGAAATAATACCAGGTTTTAAGCAGCATCTGTTCCACATATACTTGGAGACAGGTGTTTTTGTAAAGAGGCAACAGAGGAAAGTGATATCATAATGGGTAAAACTTGAAATAAAATATTCATTTTAATTACACTTACCTATCACTCTTTCTAGCTATCCAAGGAAGTCATAATAGCTGTAACTAAACTGAGTCTTCAGATTTTGTTTCCATAGCAGAGTGTAATTCAAAGAAAATAAAACACTAATATTTTAACTCCTAAATATTTAATTACACTAGTAGGACATGTAAAATAAATACAATTGAGAAATCAGACTGAACAATGCAAAGTTCCATCTAAGCTAGGGATGGGCAATTTTAATGTAGTATAGGGCCACTAAAACCCTTTGGTAGGCCAAGGGATGTGATGTGAGGGAATGTGTGTGATGGACCTGAGAAGTGTGATGTGGGGGGATATGGGTCCTGACCCTGAGGCATGTGTCTGGAGAAGGGTGAATCCTGCCCCTGTGGGGGTAGTAAGTCCTGGGGATGGTTGGAAAAGAGACCCCCACCACCCGCACTCACCCCCACTCCTGTCCAGCAGAGCTGGGCCTGACTCCCCATTCCAGCTGTTGGCTTTCGCCAGAGCATCATGTGAGACACGTGTCCTCCCCTCACAACATCACCCTACCCCAGTGCCTTCCTGGGCCTGGCACCACAGGATGACCTGCCCTAAGCTGGGCTGAGGCAGGCCAAATAAAATGATCTGGTGAGCTTAGGGTGACCAGACAGCAAATGTGAAAAATCGGGACGGGGGTGGAAGATAATAGGAGCCTATATAAGAAAAAGACCGAAAAATCAGGACTGTCCCTACAAAATCGGGACATCTAGTCACCCTCAGTGAGCTGGATGCAGACCCTGGGGCTTCCAGTTGCTCATCCCTGATCGAGGCGGTACTGAGAAGAATAGAATAGAAAAAAAGAAAAAGGGGGGGCAACAAAACATGTTATCGTACAGCTTCTAGCTAGATATTGCTAACTGGAGTTTCAGGGTGAAACCCTGGCCCTGTTGAAGTCTTTGGCAAAGCTGTCATTGATTTCAATGGGATCAGGCTTTCACGCCTAGAACCCAGTCACAGTGAGGAACAAAATGGAAAAATCAATGCAGCCTCATCTTAATAGCTCTTATTAGTAAGAGAGTTAGTATGTAGTGAAATTCTCAACATATTGTAAACAAAACGTGACACTAGCAAAACAAAAAGGAGGTCCCATTGGAGACAGAATGATCTAAGAGAAGGTCTCAACTCTATCACAGTGTATTGACACTAATAAAAGCTAGCATGGAATAATCTAATCTACTTAAGACAACTAAAATGCCCATTCAACATTACCTCCCCCTATAGAACATTAACTCCTTGTGTTAAACACCTACAGTAACTACATGGGGCTATAGAGATATCGTCATCATTCATTTCCCAGAGCCTTCTGGAACCTCCACAATTGGATTTTCTGTGCCTGTTTCTTAGGTCATTATTCTTATTTGTAGCACCCACTATATATTAGGTGCTGTCTATGGATGCAGGAAGACACAGTCCCTGCGCAGAAGAGATTATGTTCTAAGAGAAGGGACATAAAACACTGAAATTAACTTCTAAACAAATATCAGTTAGTTCCAATGACCCTTGTCTTAGTAATTGTCATGTGGCTAATGTCATATAGGGATTCTGACAGAAGAGGTTCTCAAGATGTGATCTGAAGATGATGGCTGTGGCACAGTAGTTTACTTCATTGAGGGTGCTACTGCTGTGAGAGGTGGGAAGATAGAATGACCATCCTAAATATTCAGTTTAATTTTTTGTAAGCCTCTCATGTCCCAGGTCAGAAGTACAGAGCCTGATTCTCATTTACACTAAGCCCCCTTTACAGGTCTTTGGCAGTGCAACTACTTAAAGGCCTCTTTACCCTGCCATATCAATGTAAAGGGGCCTTACTGTAAGTGAGAACCAGGCCCACAATCTTCTGCAGAGATTATTCTGTCCTCCACTGTACCCATTCTAGCATCCAGAACAGTTAGTTCAATTAGCCGCCATAGCCTTTAACTCAGTAAATTAACCTGCAGAGGTCATGTCCTGTTTGTTTGAGAATTATTGCCAAATCATTATCTTCTCCACTCACTGTATCATTTATTTTGTCTTCTGCAGAACGCAGATAGAAAGGGGACTCCCATCATCATCTGCAGCAGACTGATCCTCCATCCCATCTGACTCTCATGGCATTAATTTGGATAGACTAACATCTTCAGCACCACCAAAGGTTAAAAATTTCCCTAAAATATTTATTTACACACTTTTCTTTTCAGGACTACTGGAATTCAGGACAAACCAATGGGAGTCACAGGGACCCCAGAATTCAGCTACTGCTTTGTTCTTTGTGCCTTATCTATTTGTCTAGAATAGCTCTATTATTTGGCTTTAACTTCTGCAAATACAGTTGCTTGTGTAGATCCATTCAGTGACAGCAGTGATGCAGTAGTGGGAAGGATGTGACATTTAATGCATGGATTGCACTTAGACTTGTTTCAAAAACTTTAGTAGGTGCTACATCACACTCAGTTTGTTTCAAATACAACAGAAAGAGTCTTTGAGGATCCCTGAAATGAAATGTTTTGTTTAGTTAGATTTTTTTAGTCTTGTCTAAACAAAATTGAAGTACAATTCCAAACAAAAAGTTGTTACGCCTTATTTTTTCAATGTCAAAATGAAATATTTAGACTGTTTGGAATTTGTTTTCCCCTTTTCCCCCCCATCAAAACAATTTAGCAAATTTGACACAAATTCACAAAATGTTCCAGTCAATCCGAATCCACATTTTTTGGCAAAAAAATAAAAAATAAAAAATATATTAAAAAAACATACAAAAATGTTGCCCATCTCTACTCCTCCTTCCCCTTTCTGAACATGTGATGATGCATTGTGAACTCTATGACCATTTGATCACTGAGCTTCCCAGGTGACTTTGCCCCTCCCAACAAACTTGTATGATAGGATATAGTTCTATGAGTCATTGGTGAAATCATTCAAACTGCAGTAAATACAGACCAAAACAGTCAAATGTACTAATGTGAAACAGATTTTAAAAAAAAAAAAAAAAGCCAGCTTCTATATTCTTGGGAAGAAGTCTATAGTGATGAGCAACATAGATAGACACATCAGAATTCAGTCACGGAGAAGGAACGCCTCTTGGCAGAACCCACGAAATTACTTCACAGTAGTAGCAAGACTTGGCTTGGAAGATTGTGCTTCTACCATTCGATAGGATTAATAAAATGTAGAATTCATGGTTCGTTCAGACACAATGATGGAGAGGTCCTGTAGAATTCTGAACCAGAAAAATAATTTACCATTAAATTCTACTGGATGGCTTAAAAATTCTATAGAGAAAAAGATCATTTTCTATGAAATACTATAGGTTTTTAGAGTTATTACTATAGAACCTTAATGGGTACTGCTTCCAACCATGGCCGTCCACAGAGTGGCTTTTAGTGAATTAAATGTTGGCATCTATGTGAGCCACATCTTTCTCTTCCATATCCTGCCCCATTTTTTCTTCTCCCTACTATGCAGTGGTTACTTCTTACATCACATAGAATAAAACTAGAATATCTGAGTGGATACAAATCTTTTTTCACAGCCAGTTATGACTTGCTGCTTGCAAAGGAGTATCAGCCTCCAGAGCATTCCTGTGTGTAGCATTGATACCTCTGGAAACACTCCCTTACAACTCACAGAAGAACTCTTCCTCTATGTTTTCATCACTTTTTATAGCCTTTGAGTTCTTTGTCCAGCTACTTGTGCATAATTTTAAAGGATGCTTTATTAGAACATCTTCAGCTCTACTGTTTCCAACTGATTGCCAGTGAGGGATGATGCTTCCCAGAGTGTAATTCATCCCAAGAAGAGGGCAGCTGGTGTTGGTACTCAGCTTCAAGATGCAGCTGGGGCCCCATGGAAGCCCCACTGATAGAATCAGTCCAAATCATTACCTTGGCCATGCCACTTGTTTGGCTAGCCTTGCTCACTTTGAGGGATGTGCTGGCTCTTTGTGAATTCTGAAGCATAGGGGAGGTTCCCACCAACTTGTGCGGCTCAAATCCACTCTGAGCAAACTTTCTGTCACCAGAGATCCTGCTCCTAGGGATATGCCACCGTAAGACAACACAGCCCAGAACTGGATCCAGCTTCTTATAGGAGTAAAATAATTTTCCTGACTCAGGTATAATCAGTTAGAGTACCTACAACTCAAGGTTCCTAGAATTAGTGAAACTGACTTTCAGTAGTTACCTGACGTAAGGAATCTCGTTTTATTTGTTCCTTTCCCCTGACAATTGCACTGGTTTAGTCTACACATACTAGGTGGCTGGTTCCTTGCCTCTCACTCCTTCTGAAGTGTTGTGCAGTGTTTGCTGGATCATTCAAACTATTGCAGTGATTCTTTGTCAGCCTCTGTGAATTTTCTTGAATCCTGTCTGTAGTCACACCTTAGATGATCAGATGGAACTTCCTTCCTGTTCATTGTTGTCCATCAGCTCCAGTGATTTAGATCCATTCTTGCCCTCCTCCTTCTGCCATCTCTCCTGTGCATGGATAATTTTTTCCAGTGTCAGTAACAAAGAGGAATAAACACAGCTATGCAGTTAAAGTCTCTTATTCTTCGTCAAGATTTCCTCTAGTAACTATTGTCTTTTAGTTCCTACCTGTTGCGGTATGACAAGACAGCACAGAGCTTTTAGCAAGCAAGCGAGCTGGTCTGCCAACCGACTTCTGCCTGTCAGCTTTCCACCTTCCCCTTTATTCTTTCTCTCCCCCCGCGCATTACATTCTCCAACAGATAAAAGGAATACACTGGCTTTGTTTAACATTCTTATTTACCAGTCTCTATCAACCGCATTCCTTGCTCTCAGGCCTTGAGCCCAGTCCTGGGAGGCTTCCCACGGTTCATGTCATCTGGGCGAGATTCCAAGGTTGATGCCCTTGAAAGGAGCTGTGTGTGCACAGGTCCAGCACAACACTCCGGGTGTGCCCTGAATGTTGCCAAGCGCATAAACCTTGTATGAATCCTACACCTACCAGACTGCTTCTGGGATCAGTTATGTTCAGAGCCTCCTCTCTAAACTGTTTTATTACTAGTCTCCAGAACAGTCGTTGATCTGCAGATTGGCACAGAAATTATGTTAGACCAGCAGCCCATGATGCTATCTTTCGGCTTTTAGTAGCAGGGCTATGAACATATTGTACACTATAGCCTCACAGTTTCTTTATTTACTATTCCCATTCAGTTAAGAAATAGTCTCTATCTGTGCCAGATTGGATGGTTTCATTCAGGCCTCCCTCCTGCAGGTCTGTTTAAGTCTCCAGTGCTCTGCACACCATATTCTGCTCCCAAACAGAAACCACAACAATCATTCAAGCATTCTGGGCCCCAAGCTATGTAGCTCTGTGTTCTTGCCCTTGATTTCCTAGGATTCCCCCAGTGACCCTCTTTTTAATTACAGCTTTTAATATCTTTTCTTTGTATACACAGCATTGTAATGGATGCCACTCCACTGGAAAACCCAAAATTGAGTTTCATCTCATAAAGATGACTCGGATTGCCTTGTTACTATGCAGGCCTAACATGGTTTTCCCTGTAGGATGTGAAAATTTAAAAACCACCAAAGCTATGTGTTTCTTGTTCTTAACTACTGAGTCTTGCATTTATATGCCAGCCACACTAGCCTCATTAAAGCTGCAAGGTATATGTAGAAAGTTCAAGGTTTAGATAGATTTACAAATTTTTAGGCCAGAAGGGATCACTTTGAAACTCTAATTTGACCTCCTGCCTAACATAAGCCACAGAATTTTATCCACAAATTCCTGCAGTGCGGGGAATAATTTTTCCCTACTGTGAAAGTGAGCAAATTCAGTCACTGAATGTGCATTATTCTCATACACCTGGCAGCTAACTTTTGCCTTCATTTTCTGATACAGAAAAAAGCTGTGCATCTCTAATGGATGTGTTCCAAAATTAGAAAAGCAACTAAGTAAACATAGTTTCATATCTTTAACACAAACTCTATAGTACCAAGGGGCTGTGCTGCAGGGCAGGGGAGCTTTGCATAACATATGGATGCCCAGAGGCCCTAGTTCATGGAAAAAATACACCAATGAAGACTTGCCTTTCATCAAATAAATTAAACCAGATTTTAAAAAATTTAGTAAATTAAAAGGAAGAAAATGTTCCATTGAACGATTTGCTGCTAACTAGCGAAATATTGACTGATAAATTAACCACCCAACAATCTCCCAAATCATTAAGAGCAACTCAAGCCAAACAATCATAGGTACTGGAAGTAGGTAGTCACAATGAAAAACAAAAAATGACTGCCAATAAGAAGCCATTACATTGCAATCTAAAGTCATTTCACAAAAGTAAAAGTAGAAGCAAATAGATTATAGACAAATTAAATGTTTGATAATCTGATCTGGATATTGATTTGTATATTTGCTAATACCTTTCCAGGAGAACATCATATATTATAATGTGAGCATACTGTAACAATGGTGTCATAATATGCTCCTTCTGAGTTTTGCCTACATGGGCACCTCTTTTAGCTAGAAGCTGCAGCTTTCAGCTTGGAATACATACTAGTTTTCTAATAAGAGAACAAAGCTCTGTTGTGTGACTGAATAGCAGAGTACAGTACTGTGACGGGTTTGGTCACAGAGATCCCCTTGTGACTGTCACCTGATGTGCTGAGACTACCTCTGAGCCCATTTTCTCTGACAGTTTGGGCCACCAGAAACCTGTCTTGTTGAACCAGATATGCTGATCTGCTGCAACACAGACCCAGGGTCTGAACCATGTGCAGACTTAACTGAAAACGGTTTAGCAAGTCCTCCTGTCTCTAGCACCCAGACACCCAGCTCCCAATGGGATCCAAACCCCAAATAAATCAGTTTTACTCTGTATAAAGCTTATACAGGGTAAACTCAAATTGTCCTCCCTCTATAACACTGATAGAGAGATATGCACAGCTGTTTGCTCCCCCAGGTATTAATTACTTACTCTGGGTTAATTAATAAGCAAAAAGTGATTTTATTAAAGTATAAAAAGTAGGATTTAAGTGGTTCCAAGTAATAACAGACAGAACAAAGTAAGTTACTAAGCAAAATAAAACAAAACACGCAAGTCTAAGCCTAATACATTAGGAAACTGATTACAGATAAAATTTCACTCTCAGAGATGTTCCAATAAGCTTCTTTCACAGACTGGACTCCTTCCTAGTCTGGGCCCAATCCTTTCCCCTGGTACAGTTCTTGTTAGCTTCAGATCAGGTGGTAACTATGGGATTTCTCATGATTGGAACCTCCTGTGTTCTGTTCAACCCCCTTACATAGCTTTGGCACAGGAATCTTTTGTCTCTCTGGGCTCCCATCCCTCCTTCTAAATGGAAAAGCACCAGGTTTAAGATGGGTTTCAGAGTTGCAGCCGCGTTAGTCTGTATTCACAAAAAGAAAAGGAGGACTTGTGGCACCTTAGAGACTAACCAATTTATTTGAGCATAAGCTTTCGTGAGCTACAGCTCACTTCATCGGATGTATTCAGTGGAAAATATAGTGAGGAGATTTATATACACACAGAACATGAAAATAACAGCTCATCTTAAGTGATCACTCTCCCTACAGTGTGTATGATAACACCCATTTTTTCATGTTCTGTGTGTATATAAATCTCCTCACTATATTTTCCACTGAATACATCCGATGAAGTGAGCTGTAGCTCACGAAAGCTTATGCTCAAATAAATTGGTTAGTCTCTAAGGTGCCACAAGTCCTCCTTTTCTTTTTATTATTCCTGAGAAATGGGAAAGCATAACATTTAATACAACACATATAGGTGAAGTGCATACAGTTCCTACATCACAAAGCACATCTCGTTTAGTGAATTCTGAAATGAAACCCACTAAGGATCTGATCCCAAGCCCCCTGAAATCAGTGGGAACCTTTCCATATATGTGTAATCATGCAAACTGTGTGCTGAAGATATATTTTTGGATGAATTCACATTATATCACAGATCTCACTCCAGGGAAAACATGGATGGGTGGATCATGCACAGTCCCTGGCTCAAGGAGGAAGGATATTAATGAGGACTTGACTTCAGTCAAATAAATTATAAATAACTATAACTTTTAAACAACATACAGCACAGTAAATAAAAGGGAAAGAGACTTTCTGTGTTCACATCCTCTGTACTTGAATCTCAGATCCGAGCTACAGAACTGATTTGTGTTAAATAAGCACCCCTGATCCCTTAAACCTTTGTTCATTATTAGAATCAAACATTCATGAGGTTCTAAAATTTTGAGATCTTCCTGCTGCTAATAATATTAAGTAATAACACCTTCCTTTCACCTACAGCAGTTGAACCAAATTAAGGCTGCCCTTCGGTTCTTTTTACCTCTTGTGGCTAGGTATACTAAGAATTGTAAGGGTTCCAGAATAGTGCTGCTGCTGTATATATAAAACTTGTAACAGTACCTACAGGTGTGAGTGGATACTAAATAGTGTCATATAGTTAACTTTAGGACTCTGGCACAGGTCATGTGACTGGGATTGGGCCATAAGGCTTCTGTTTCTTTCTTGCTAGCTTCCATTTCTTCATCTCTGTGTGAGGCGTTTATTACAGTGTATCATTTTTCTATTATGACTGCAGTGCATGGGCACATCAGAACAAGTTAAGGGAGTGGCACCTGAATTCCAAGTTTCCTTGCTTTGCTGGGTTAGTTCAAATCTTTGACCTTATGCATATCCTCTATGTTTATGTAACGTAAAAACATTTATGTGTACAATATTTTCCTGTCTGCTCTCAGAGTTAAGGTGTGCCCTGTCATTTGGAAACCCACAGGAAGGCCAAAGCTAAGCTGAAAATTGTGTTTTAATTTATGGAGTTTTGACAGATGAGCCTGTTGAGTGGCAAGGTTTTTACAGAGGGGATAAAAAGTGTGACTCTCCATCCTTGTATGTGACCTAAGATCCATAGGGAAATTCCAATGAACTTGGACCACACACATGGAGGGACTCCACCTGCATATTATCTCCCAGCTCCCTGTGTCCCATGTTCACACTGGGCCCTGGGACATACTCTCCCTCAGAGGAAGAGAAGGAAGGTACAGAGCCCATTTTCTCATTCATTAATTTGAATAGGATCAGCATTTTTGTACTTTAGCTGCCACACCGAGTGATTATCCCCTGGTTCCACTGCTCCATCCGCCTGGCTATGCCCATCAAAGCATGCAGATCCCAAAATGGCCTCTGCTGGTTTCTGCATATTCCAGGATGGGGTGAGTGCTAATGCCATGTGAGCTCCTCTCCCCACCCTTTTATGCATACTGGCCAGTTTTTGTGAGCCTTAGAATGCTTTCCATCCCCTATGCAGAGGGAATGATTTGGCCCTCAGCCTTTATTTTTTCTGATCCTCACATAAAGCAGTGTTTGTGTCTTTGGCTCATGTCTCCATTCCCCTCAGACAAGGCCCCAGCCAGCTGGAAGCTCATGTAGAAACTATAATGTAACTCAACTAGCAGGCTTTTTATGTTATTAAACAGCTGTCTAAATACCATGTAGATGTTTCTCTTAAGGCTGCTTTAGAAGGGTTGTTTTTTCGGGTTATAGTTCAAAGTTCCAAGTAGGTTTATAATGTCTTATTTTGTTTGTAAAATTACATTTCTTTTAAAACAGCAACACATTAAATTTCTGCATTTCTTGAAAAGGCATTTGGCCAAACGCTGCTCCATTTTGCTCATGCAAACCCACTGATTTTGTCTGTGGGTGTAAATGAGAACAGAGTTTGGCCCATTGTGTGGACTGTATTATTGGAATTATGTGGGTATCGGCACAAGCATCAGGAGTGCTGTGAAAAGAGAACTGGATAGCACCATACATATTTATCCCTTTCATAAAATGAGGCAGCAGCTATTTCTGTACTAAGGGAGCTACCTAGCTAAAGGAATGGATGGATTACTCTTTCTTTTCCTGTGATTCAGTGCCTACATTTTCATTTTCTTAATTTCATCTTGTTATTCCTAGCCAAGTTATCATGACCCGGTCTAAACAAGAAGTGTGAGGAAGGAAAGAAAACATTAGAAAAAAAGTTAAGTGTGAAATGCCTTACTGAGCAACTGGTGATTTTAGGATTATTACTCATGTCTTTGCACTGCTCTTCTCTATTTTCCGCTTTACGACCCTACCTTTTTTTAGCATCTTAGTTTTAGATTATATGCTCTTCAGGGAAGGAACTGCAAACAAAATTTCCAAGCCTGTGTTCTCAAAATTAAACTCATAAATCTATAATTAAGTAGTTTGATCTAGGTGATCTGATGTACAAAAGGGCTACAAATCTGCATTGATTTCAATGGTATTTGCAGGTGCTCAGAACTTCAGAAAATCAGGCCACCTAAATTAAGGTGCCAAATTTTGAATTTAGGAGCCTAAATTTAGTACCCAAAGACACATGAGGCTGTGACAACTTACACCAGCCAAGGATCTAGCTCCCAGATGTGAAAATTTTGGTCTGTGTCTTCACTAGTTTTGTGAGGTGCTTAGCACACCTTTGGGCATCTAATTATAACAAGAATAATTAATAGATGTAGAAATAATTTAATGAAGGTCACCAAATACTGGTGAGGTCATTTCCCAAACATAGCAAAAGCATTCCATAATGGAGTGTATATCGTTCAAATGGACGCCTTTACCATGCCATGAACATGTACCAGTGGAATATTTTTCTCAAGTAATGCTTGCTTCATGAACCCCAAAAAGATTGTTAAATGTGCCTCTGCCCCACTATGATTCACAGTAATGATGTATTGCATTAGACTGTGCTGCAATTTATCACACTACTTAAAGGAAGAGAATGATTAAAATCACGTGACACAGAGCATCTAAAATCTTCTTTTAACCAATTGAGTTCAAATCTGAAAGATGCCACTAACTAAGATCAGGCTCGTTAGCTTCCAAGTTCACTAGTGTGAGGTGCAAAAACATCACAGGACAGTTTTCAGAGTCAATTCTTGAGTTGTCCATATTGTGCTATGATGTATTGTCAAAAGGTTTTACTTTGTATGTATCTAAAATATCGCCTTTTTGTTTAGAAAAAGTGCTATTACAGCAAATGTATCAGATGTATTTAATTTGTGGTATTAAATATATATACCCTGAGAAACAGGAATAAATCGTACTGGTCTCTTTTCTGTCCCTGCATCATAAAGTATTGGCTATTTTATGTATTCTCCAGGGTTCTGAAAGGAAGAGTGGAGGGCAAATGGAATCCACTACAAAAGGACAAGAGCTTGGGCTCTTAAGTTTAAAAGTTAAGGTTGGCATACCATCCTTCACATCTACAAATTGTGCCTTTCTCTGAGAACTATGTTGAAGCATTATGACAACTGTGATGTTGTCCTAGAAGCAAAGTTAAGAACACACACGCTTACTGGAAGAGACCTAGTATCTACCTAGTGTCCTGTCGTCAGCAGTGCCCAGTGTCAGCTACATTAGAGAAAGGTCTAAAGTGTCTGACCCAGGCCACTACTGGAGACTAAATACTAGACAGATACAGAATATATGTGATGCTTCAGTGTTTTTGGTTGGTCAGGTTGGGGTTTTGCAGGAGAGCGGGGGGAGGCAGAGGATTAAGTAGGGAAAATTCAGGGATGTACATTTTCAAAAGGCTCAGAATATGCTAATGCTTTATATACCAGTCATGCCTCTCAGTATTCTTTTTCACAGAAAAAGAAAAAAAATGTGGTCACTGGAATATATTCAAAGCAAAGCCTGCCACTTTTAACAAAAATATGAAACCGGCTCTATATTCTAATTGAAGTTGTCTGGTATAAATGCCAGATATATTGAACCTGTAATAAGAAAAGGAGGACTTGTGGCACCTTAGAGACTAACCAATTTATTTGAGCATAAGCTTTCGTGAAATACAGCTCACTTCATCGGATGCATTCAGTGGAAAATACAGTGTGGAGATTTATATACACAGAGAACATGAAACAATGGGCGTTGCCATACACACTGTAAGGAGAGTGATCAGGTAAGGTGAGCTATTACCAGCAGGAGAGCTGGGAGGAAAAAACCTTCCCCCTCCCCCACCGCTGTTCCTCAGATGTTCTTGTCAACTGCTGGAAATGGCCCACCTTGATTATCACTGCAAAAGATTCCTCCCCCCACTCTCCTGCTGGTAATTACTAAAATTAAAAAAATTAAAATTACTAGCAGTGGGATGGGTTAGAAAATATCTGAACAACACACTTGTAGGAAAGATGAGACTAACAGGAGCTTAATCAACTTAATTCCTTCGTTTCTGGTCCTCAGCTTTGTTTTTCTTTTGTTCTGTTACACTTCATTAATGGTCCACTGAAGGCAGGGAAACACCTTTAAACCTGAGTGCTTCAAGTTGGACTTCTGGTATTTTCAGCCGCTGTCTATTAAAGGGGCAGCTACTTGAGGCCCAACTCTGCTGCCCACACTTACACATTCAATTATGTCTAGATATCATTCCACAACCATGTAACTCTGAAAGCTGGTGGCCAATTTCACCAGCCTAGAAAGGGACATAAAGTTGCAACCATTAATGCTTTTAAGGCCTTTTCCTCAGAGCTTGTTTCATTGTCCACATAATGATCATATATCAACTGAAAAACACAGAACAGTAATTCCCAAAGGCTTTCTCTCGTTTAGCTGGCAGGCAGAGGACACACCTGTCCCCCTGTGACTTGGCTTCTCCTTCTTTTACACTCAACCCCTTAAGCAGGCATGTGATAGGTTAGACCTGTTGCATGTCTGAGTTAATTATGACTCAAGATTGCCACATAACAGGCTCGATTGGAATTATTTAATCAAAGATTATCAATCAGAGATTAGTACAGCATTATACAGAATACAGAAAGAATAGATACATTAACATCCTTTGATGTGATGATGATGATAAAGAGCTGGCTATGTGTTTTCCTTCACTGTATCTGGAGGGACGTGGCAGATGCATTCCCCAACTAAGTTCCAGTACCAGTGATATTACTAGGGCCCTACCAAATTCAAGGTCCATTTTGGTCAATTTCATGGCCATAGGATTTTTTAAATTGTAAATTTCATGATTTCCGCTATTTAAATCTGAAATTTCAAGGTGTTGTAATTGTAGGGGTCCTGACCCAAAAAGGAGTTGTGGGAGGAGAGGCTCACAAGGTTATTGGAGGGGGGGGTTGCAGTACTGCTACCCGTACTTCTGCACTGCTGCAGGTGGCAGCACTGCCTTCGGAGCAGGGCAACTGGAGAGGGTTGGCTGCTGGCTGTGAGCCCAGCTCTGAAGGCAGCCGCCAGCAGCAGCGCAGAAGTAAGGATGGCATGGTATGGTATCATGCCATGTCACCCTTACTTCTGCGCTGCTCCCTGCAGAGCTGAGCCCTCAATCAGCAGCCACCACTCTCTGGTTCCCCAGCTCTGAAGACAGCAGAAGACATGGTACGGGATTGCCACCCTTACTTCTGCGCTGCTGCTGGCGGGGCACTGCCTTCACAGCTGGGCGCCCGGCCAACAGCTGCTGCTCTCCCACCACCCAGGTCTGAAGGCAATGCAGAAGTAAGGGTGGCAATATCGCGACCTCCCTAAAATAACCTTGTGACCCCCTGCAACTCCCTTTTGGGTCAGAACCCCCAGTTTGAAAAATGCTGGTCTCCCCCATGAAATCTGTATGGTATAGGGTAAAAGCACTCAAAAGACCAGATTTCATGGGAGGCGAACAGGTTTCATGGTCCATGACGCTTTATTCATGGCTGTGAATTTGGTAGGGCCCTAGTCATTACATAGGGATTTCAAACAAAGAAAACCTCTTTTGCCAAAAGAAACATGTTTTGATGTCATTTCTATACATTCTCAGTGTACCTGATTTATGTGTGAAGTCATGATTATTTATCACTGTGAGGACTGACAACATAATATATTTCAGTGAGGCTTTCTTCCTCCATAATTATTCTTTCCTATCTGCTCTAGGAAATTATCCCTTAACAGTTTCCCAGGTTTATATATGCTTATGTAGGCATAAATGTATTAAGAGAATGGTTTCCCAGATTATCTGGGGTTCTGTGGACATAGAGGCGCCCAAGATTGTATTTAACAATCTAATACATAGAATTTCTAAATAGGATTACTTATTGGCCAAGGACCAGTGTTCTGGGCCTTAGAATTCAACATACCCCTCTTTGTTAATATCCTAAAAATTCTAAAGAATAGTTAATATATAAATCAAATATACTTAAAGGAAAGGACTAAAAGGGTTAATATTTACTAACAAATACTAACAGCTCCGTTAGCCCTTTACAGGCCACAGTGTCTTTACGTTGTCTTTAAATTGCCATTAGAGCCTTTCAGAATCCTGAGCTAAATTCATGGTAACTTCTGACAACCTCAGCATCTACTGAGTTCATTCTGCTCACCCAGCCTGTATCACACTGGGATGGCAGCTGTTGCTTCAGATATTTCATCCTTTCTCTCTGGATCGCCTTGTCCTGTAATGTCAAGGAAACTGCTACCCTTTCTTCTTTGTATCAAAACTATAGCCTCCTTTGCTTTCCTTTCTCTTGTTGGCATAGCACAGACAACTTTCATAAAACTACTGCACCTCTTTTGTAAAATGTCTGGCGACGTTTTGGTATTATAAGGCATTTGGAAGATTTAGGATCTTTTTTTAAAATAAAATGTTAACTCTTTTGAAGTATTTGGGCACAACTTGCATACATTGAGGATGGCATGTCAGCTTTAACCTCAGCATCAACTCTCTTTCAATTGCTCTGCATATAGCATGATAATCTTCACCTTAATAGAAATGTTAACAACTGTATTTTTTAAACCAAAGCCAAAAAAAAAAAAGAATGGAAATGCTGACACGACTTTTAGCACTGTTGAACCAAGAAGCCACGGATATTAGTGGAGATGTCAGAGCTTGGGTAAAATGCACCTGAAGAACAAACTCTCTCTCATATAAAGGAAAAACAAAAGAAAAAATATTTCCTATCCACCCTAGCCTTAGGAAAGGCATGTTTCTGTAAGATCTGCCCTGCCCTGCTTTCATGCAGTGTGTGTTTTCTTCTTTGACGTCCAGCCAGCAGTAGGTGTGTTAGCCAGATCTTCAGGTAGTATAAATGGTGTGACTCCATTTGACTAAATTAGCTGTTCCCGTTTACACCAACTGAGGATCTGGCTTTTTTCTTTTTAAAGATAATATATTAAAGTGACTAATCTTTCAAAAATGTCTGGTTAAGCCTTTGCCCACCCTTCCCTTTCTCAGCTGCAGTTTCTCACCCCTTGAGCCTTGTTTTGGAATAAAAAAGAAACTGGATGTGAAAATCTGCTTTGTGTGCCTGACCACTCCAGCTGCAAAAATTCCCATCCCTGCTTCCTACCCCTCCCCTTTTTTGAGCTCAGATTTAATTGTGTGGGGATTTTTAAAACAGCATCTTCCTTTTGCAATCCCCTTTCCAGCTTCACAGTCCCAACCCCGTGTTCTGTGTTTTAGCCACGTTTAAAATAAAGAATCTTCCTTTCCCTCTCCTTTGATGAACAGCTCCAGTTCTACCAATAGGAATGAAGGGAGCTTTGCTAAATATCTAAGGACAAGAAAAAAAATGGGGGCATTCACAAAGATTCTCCTGTTTGAGGGTACTCACTCAGTTCAGCTAAGCATGTTAGTATGCTATTCCCACAAGGCTGTTCTTTTTGTAAAGTTTACATTAAACTGCCCTGTCTCCCATCCTCCCCCAAACATACTGAAGAAAGAAAGTATTTTATCTCTTGAATCTAGCAGTACAGCCAATAGCAGCTCATGGGAGGATGAAAGGAGGATATTGCTTTGTGTGTGATGCTCTTCCTAGTCATGGTACCATGTGTCATTTTAAAAAAGAAAAATATTACTAAATGTAATGTATGCAGCCCATGAGCACTTTCACATCAAACACTTGCTGCCTTGAGAGAATGTATGGCAGAGATGACTCTGGATAATTCCCTTACAGTACAACACAAGTGCATTAAGGTGAAAGGAGGTCAGCCGCCTTATCTTTATGTTTGTGCTATGCCATTGTCAAAGGCTGAGAGCTGCTGCTGCTCGTATTCATACCGCAGAACTCTGCATTACTGGATGAATTCCAGTTAAAATTGTTCCCAAGTACATACATTCATGTAAAAAGACTGACCCTCCAAGAATGCCAAAGAAATGCTAAGTGGCTTTACTGTGTACGGAAATTCTTAATCTGAGCATCTGGAAGCCCACTCTCAGCGCTCCATATGGCATTCTCATGACATAAATTCAGGAATTCATGATGATGGATATACTAATGAGCAACCTCAAATAACGTTAAGGGCAAAACTATAGCCCTAAGAACTTCTAGAGCTCTGGCTTAAGAGGGTGGGTATGTGTAGCACTTCAGCCAAAGTAGAAGTAGGTGTAATGCTTCTGGGACATTGTATGAAATTAGATGAGGATTATGTCTTGCTACATCTTTAAAAAGCTGTAGCCTATACTTTCCACAGAACACCATTGCTTGTGCTTTCTATGCATAAGGGTTGGGGGCAATCACCAGGGACATACTCCTGCACTAGCCAGATATGCCACTTTTGGGCTAGTAAGACCTGATACTAAATTCTGCCAGCAGTACTAGCTGTCTTCTCTTCTCGTGGACTTCTGAGCACAGCCAACCAAACTATGACTGCCTCCTGCATGGCTGCACCTATGGTGAAGGAATGGGGTTCCTTGTGCTATTTCCTCATGCTGGAGTCCAGACAATTGGGAATTGCCAAGCATCATCTTCATGACTAGTGATGCATAATATGAGCAATTGCCATGGTCATAGTCAAGGGAGATGACTGAGCTGAGTTCCATTGGTTTTAAAAGAGAACGAGCTGCTGGCAAGCTGTTCTCCATTAGGGCCCTGCACCTTTGAAACTCTCTTCTCCCCGTTGGTACAGAACAGTCCAAGTCTGTTAACCTTCAGGGCACACGGAAATGCAGATCTTTTCTCCCTGGTTGATAGAGAGTTGGAAGAAGGGTGAAATTGGGGACTGTGGAGGTGGCTGTGTTGATGGGGTTTATTAAATGTTGTTACATTTGTGTTGTTGCTGGGGTAGTGCTATTAGTTGATTGCCAGAGTTTGTATTAATTGTAATTGTAAGAGTTTGTCAAAGTCTCTGAGACCTTGAAATGGGCATTTTTTTATATGGCTAGTATAAAAAAATGAATCGACTTGTCACCGATGCAGACTGTCTGTATTTAAGAGATCACTTCCAATATTAATTTCCACATGCCGTACTGTAGTAAGGAAATATATCTGATTTATAGTGTGATGATATCATTGTGCTGAGCAACAAAGGTTACGTGTATACTGAAACATAAATAATGTTTCCTTAGAGTGTTGAGAAGTAAGAGCTTAGAATTCCTTTTAGAGAGAGTCAAATACAGCCCTGTTATAATCAGGCACAACTCCACTGAAGTCACTAAAAATATACTACGGCTTTATTTGGCCCATAAACTGTAAGTGAATATCTCCTCTAATGCTAAGCCACAAGAATGTGAATGGAAAATGCTGTTCACTGTGAATTTATATAAATGAATATTGTGCTTCTCTGCACACCCTGCCTCTGCAGTCTCAAAATTTAAGAGGCCAAATTCAGCCTTGGTGTACCTTCAGTGACATAGTGGAGTTGCATCAAGGCTGAATTTGGCTTAGGATCCAGTGCCTGAGAAGTAGAAGATGGGCCACTGTCTAAATCATCATCGTCTCTTCTTTGCTAGTGGAAATTGATAAATGGCATGTGTGTGTGCACACGCGTGAAGCATATGTATGTCCTTGTATGTGAATATTCTCTATTTTTCTTGTATATAGACTATATAGTCACATAAATTTTCTGTCTTAATGCTGCCTGAAACTACTCTCACGAAAAGCTTGGATTGTGTTTTTGTGTGCTGGCTTGTTTGTTTCCCTTGTCCAGTTTGGTTAACAGATGGGGAGAAATTCATGTTAATCATTAGCCTTGATGCTCTCAGGAAATTAAGGGGCCCGATAGCTTCAGGGTAACACAAAACACACGATCACAATATTACTTGAACTACATGTTCATGCCAATATTACACATTTCAAATGCACAGATTGTGCTACTTTGCAGTATTTGAATTTTATATTGTGTCTTCCATGTAAGAATCTCAAAGTGCTGAACCAGTATTAATTTATTAAACCTGACAACATTACTGGGAGGTGGAAAAGTTTTATTAATCCAATTTAACAGATGGGGAAACTAAGGTAGGGAGAAATTAAGTGATTTGCCTGAAGTCACCCAGGAAATCTGTGGTAGAGCTGCACTTAGAACCCAGATGGCCTTACTTTCAATCCTGCATTTGAACCTCAAGACCCTCCTTTCTCCAGTCAGAGGTTTATCAGATGTATATACTTTAAACACAGATTATTAAATAAGAAAGAGAATTGTAGTCCCCATTGTGCATTCCTATTGACTTGTGTGCACTTAACTGGGGGTAGAATTTAATTCTGAATGTATATGGAGAGTTCGTGAAACCACAAAGAGCTCACTAGAGTTATAGTAGTGTAAGTAAGAGAGGAAACTGATCCAATGTGATGATTAATTGGAGAAGCAGTACATTATCTTTCTGCTTCTGTCAGACTAAAGGGTCGGGTCCATTTAAGTCCATTGAAATTGATGGAGCTATGTTGAGACTCTTATACCAGTTGAGAATCTGGCCTGGGAACTGCTGGAGAGTTACTGCTTGGGATCAGAGTAGACAATGATGGTTTAATGGTTTTACAGCAGTAACAATATGGGCTTGCACCCTTTTATTTTAGGGAGAGAGAGTGTATGTATGTATGTGGATCCCTATTTCATTTGATCATTTTGGAAGATTCTTCAGAAAGGAGATGAAAAAAATCCAACAGCTAGAACTTATGCTGCTGTGGTAGTGTCAATGTTACTTATACAAACAATACTTAATTTATTTTTTAAAATAGAGATACAACAGTGAAATTCTGTTTCAGTGATTCAACACCCACTGCTTCCAATATGTTGTACAAGAATTCATCTGAGGGAGTCATTGACTGCTGGAGGATTTCTGAAACTTGACACCTCTCCTGACAGATATCTCATAAATGAAGTGCAGGAATTTAAAAGTTCAGCCGTCATGTAGGTTACAGAATTCCTGGCAGTAGTGGGTCCCTCCTTATTACATGTACAATTGCCAAGAGTGACAGTAAACGAGAAACTGGTTGACAGGGGCAAGATTTATTTTCTCTCACTCCAGCTATTTTTTCCCCTTGAAGTCAATGACACAGCTTCTATTGATTTTAGAGGGATGAAGATTAGGCCCCTTGCTCATATTGTTTGATGAGCAAACTTGATTTTCTTCATGCCATTCTGTAGGCCTATTTTCATAATTTAAAGCTACATTCTGCCACACTTACTCACACTAAGTAGCACCTTACTCCATGAGTAGTCCAACTGAAATAAATGAAACTACTCACAGAACAAAGCACTACTCAACATAACAGTGGCAGAATCAGGCCATTATTCTTCCTGAGTGAAATAGGCCAATGTCATTAAGGGTCAAAGTACCACTCAGTATTCACCCATAGTTGATACTTACATCAGTCTTTCTGCATACTACAAAGTGCTGATCCTTCTCTAGAAGGCTATCCTTGGGAACCTGCCTTTTATATACGAAGCATTTGTAATGTAATTCAATAGAAGCAGAAGTCAAATTACATCATGAAAAAGAGAGTGTAGTCACCAAAGCTGATATGGAAAGTTGGAGGAAACGTGTTAGTCAATTGTAGTACTGAATTAGAAAACTCAGTGTTATTAACTGAACCAGACTTTCAGCCATAGTTATTTACTTATTTTGGTTTAAACAAACAAGAAAATAATTCACCTTTACCAATAAGTACAAACTGGCCATTTCATCCCTCTCCAAATACAAATTCAAAAAAATGGGCTTTGGGGCATACTCAGAATGTCAATCGACTTGAGCTGTTTCAAACTAGGGCAAGTGAATTTCTAATTCAAGGAACCTTCACAAAGAAAGGGATGAGGGCTCGGATTCATAAAAGTACTTAGGCACCTAAACACCAGGTTTAGATGCCATGGCAAGTCACAAAAACCCTGCTCAGCTGCTACCTAACCCTGTAGGTGCCTAAACTTGGTGTCTACATTTTCAGGGTAAGTTCCCTGGGAACCTAAGTTTCTGTCTCAGGGCATAAGCACTGCTGCCTCATGGTAGTCATCTGGACACCTACTTCCCAGGGTGATCCATGACTCCACCTAACGCACCTTTGGGGCCTGATCTAGTAAGCATGAGACCAGATTGGGCCCATTCCAAATGTGGTGGTGGTGCTGCCACCAACCTTATAAATTTTAGCCCAATTGTTAGAGCACTCAGCTGGCTGTGGGAGACATGGGTTCAATTACCCCCTCTATGTGAGGTGGGGGGAGAAAGGATTTGAACAGAGGTCTCCCACACATCACAGGTGCATGCGCTAACTACTAAGATATGGGATAATCTGGAGCAAGTCTCCCGCAGGCTCTCCTGTTGATACTGTGTATAAATGTGTATATATACTTAACTAGTCACTGAGCTACAGCAAGAATGAGAATGATTTTTATAGCCTGGTGATTAGGGACCTGCCTTGGGAGTGGGAGACCAGGATCCCCCATCTCCAATTACTTGAATTATTTTTCCAAATTTGGAACATCTTCAACAGGAGAGATTGAGGAAGACCCATTTTAGATAGCCCTCTTGAGAGGTGTGGGAAACCTATGTTCAAATTATTTTTCCCCCTCAGGTATAGGGAAAAATTGAATCCGGATGAATACTGTAACCAGTGGGCTAAAAGTTATAAAGCGAATGCTGCCACCTCATCCTTTTCCAGTCATTTTATGCAGAGTGAAGCAGGTACTCAACTCATTCTCATAAGAAATTATTTAGGTACCTAAGTTGTCTGCCTTCCTGCAGCCTGGATTTAAATGCTTCAATCCATAAAGGGGCCGGGTTTAAAACACATTCCTCTCATTGGCATTTCCCAGTGGCTAGCGTAGGTAGCTTTCCACCTAGCTTGCTACTTTTTATGGATCCCATTCTAAGGTGCCCATATCTTCTCATTTATTGTATTGGGAGCCTAGGTGCCTAACTAAGGCTTTGTGGATCTCAGTGTTGTTCAAATGTTTCTTGAGGTATATAAAAGTTAGGTGCAGTGATGCTGAGCATCGCAAAACCTAAGTCCCTTTGTGGCTCTAAGCTTAAGTCACTGATGGTGACACTGCAGTTGGGATGTGTGATTCCCAGTGTGGATGGACAGACTCGTGCTAGCTAAGCTCAAGCTAAGCACCCTAAAAATGAGTGGATGTTGTGGCCCCATCATGCTAGCCACCCCCGTCAAGCCCATACTGACCCCATGGGCCTGAACCTGGGTGGTTAGTCTGAGCCACACTGGTGCCACAACAGCCACACTGCTATTTTTAGGTTAGCTAGCTTGAGCTGAGCTAGTGTGAGTTTATCTACCACACTGGGAATCACACATCCCAGCTGCAGAGTAGAAATACCCTACAGGACATTCCTTTCCACATGCCAGGGACTGCAAACGTCCATCATGTCAAAGGTAGCTGATAGGTCTAATAAGGGAGTAACTATGATGGATTCTCTGATACTCTCTACCTGCCTATGGGTGCTCTAAAACAGGAGATGCACCAAGTGAACTATAATTGATTGTGTCAATGGATAACCCTTTCATAACCTGGCTTGTATATAGTATATATATCACATGTATACAGCTGAAAAGTTACTTTAGAAAAATGGTATGAAATTAACCTGTAATTACATTTATTTGCTCAATCTTTGGTTACCATTTATGAAAACCTAGAGAAACCACGGGCTGGCTCTCATGTT
The DNA here is from genome assembly GCF_965152235.1 of Eretmochelys imbricata. NCBI lineage: Eukaryota > Metazoa > Chordata > Testudines > Cheloniidae > Eretmochelys > Eretmochelys imbricata. The sequence goes on along the minus strand of NC_135575.1, from coordinate 39,258,728 downwards.
TTCCATAAGAGCAGTAATATCACACAGGGAAAAAGAAAAAATATTAGCGAAATAATTGAAAATAAAGGCTAAAATTTGTAATACATTTTGTAAGAAAATGTATTCCCTAATTCATACCCAGGTCTTTGTGTGTGTAAATTGTAATGAGCATCAGACTGACTTGACTGTGGGTCAAATCCTGGACCTTTGTAGGTTGTGCCTGTGGAGGCAGTGAGAATTACGTAGCCCAGGCAGACAAAATAGTGAGGGAACTCTTACAAATCTTGGGACAGTATTTACTGAGTTATCCAGCCCCAAGCTTTGCCCCCGAACAGTCACAAACTTTGCCTCAGCTGGATGCTGGAGGATAGAAGTGAAGAGAAGCAGTTTGTCTACCCTGCCCAGTTCTCAGTCAGTCAGGGAGACTGAACAGGACATACTGCCCAAAACAGGGTCTTTGGATTAAAGCTGTCTTTGAAACACAGCTGTCAAGAAGGGTGTAGGCAAGCATCCACTGAGTGAAATAGCCCCCTCTTGTGCATCCAGTGAAGTGAGCTGTAGCTCACAAAAGCTTATGCTCAAATAAATGTATTAGTCTCTAAGGTGCCACAAGTACTCCTTTTCTTTTTGTGGATACAGACTAACACGGCTGCTACTCTGAAGCCTAGATTACTTCTGTTGATGCCAAACCCCCAACATCTCCTCTACCAGCCAACAAAAACCTTTTAAAAAAAAAGAAAAGGAATCCAGTTCCTCTCTTCCCTCTCCTGCCATACTTGTGGTAACTAGAGCTGCATGAATCATGGTTTTTTTCAGTTTGCTGGCAATTTCTAAAACTCCAAACAAAAATTTCAGTATGGGTTGACCTGATGCCCAATTTTTGGCAAATGAAAAAGTTGCAATAAATGAAATGTGCAAATGAAGGCTCGATTAACAAAATGACCGGGGAGGGGGGTATTATGCCCTCGTTTTAGCCCAGTGGTTAAGGTACTAACCAAGGATGTGGGAGACTCAAGTTCAGTTCCCCTCTCTGCTGAATGTGGAGTAGGGATTTGAATGTGGGTATCCTATAGTGCTCTATGGGATATTCTGCTATGGAACTTCCTTAATCTGTTATATTGAAGCTGTTTCACTTTACAAATAGTCACTGGAGCAGAGATGTGAATTTGCATTTCCTACAGCCTAGGTGAATGGCCTAACCACCAGGCTATAGTCATTCTCCCTGAATGGCTGTGGCCCAGTGACTATCCGTGGTCATTCACAGTAGCAATTCATAGTTCTTCACCATTTAAAAACATTCACCCACCTGTAGTGGTAACTCCATGTGAGTTACTGAAGTTCTGTGGCCCAAAAGGAAAGAGAGTGGAGTGGGAGTCCACAGATGGCTGATTTAGGGGGAGTGAGGCCAGGAGCAAAAAGTCTTTCTGCCCACACTAGCTCCACAACTTACCTTCACTGAGCAAATCGGGTCACCGACATTTCCCTTTTCACATTGTCCTTGGGATCAGTCAGCCTCCTGCAGAGCCTGTTTATGTAAATCCATGGGGCTTGCACATCCTCCTGGCCATACAAACAGGGTTTTGCCCTGGATGTTTCCTCCTTCAACTACAAGGATTAAAAGTGGTTCAGCTGCTTCTTTTGAGTAATGCTGTTGCATGCGGATACTGATGGTGTGCCTTTTCCCATTTGGGAAGTGGGATATAGGGAAAATTACCTCTACTATAAAATTTCCAAGCATTTTGGCTGTAATCTCTTTGAAAATTAAGGCATTTATGAGTGTTTGCATATAATGCTAGTGTGAGTAGATCTGCATAGAAACACAAAAATAATAAAGCAGAAGTAGATGGAATTATCAAGGATGAATCTTAGATTCCTGCAGCAAATTCTGTTCTAGTAAACAGCAATGGCAGTGCTCTAATATTTTCAAGCCATTTTCATGACACTCATTGTAGAGTGGGTGGTTGAAAGCTGAATTGCAGTGCAGGTGTGTGGATAATGAACTACTAACTAGGTAACTAGATGTGCCTGAATGGAAGCACACAAGATGTTTGTGAGGCTCTTGTTGATCCCAGAACAGTTGAAAGGACTGAGCTTAGTAAATGGAAATATTAACACACTTCTACAGTTTGTTTGATATAATCTCTTACAAGGATATGATCTTCTGTGGTTTGACGCACACCTCCTGGGAATTCTGTCACCGCTCCTTAGCCCAATAAATGTGGGCAGAAGTTTCAAATCCTGGAACTTTAAAAGCTTTTTTGGATAGTTCTTGGTAAGTCTGCTAATTTTGTCATCTTAGAGTTAACTAGAACTATATTTCCTTCTACATGTTTCTGTGTTATCAGAGTTTTGTTTTAAATGCTTTGTCTTATTGAGGATACTTTTGCTCACAGTTCACCAATAGCTAATCATGTGGAATTTATCAGCAGTTTTCTAAAAGCTAAGTGAAGTGTGTAATGTGCACTGCAATTTTCTGTACTTTCTTAAATGCAATCAAGATGATGAGTTTAAAAGTATCTTGACCTGCTGAAGTTGTGCTGGTTAGATGATAGTATAAGACTCTGTCCTCTCTATCCCTCAGGATGTCATTATTTGCAGTGTTATGAATAGTGGGATAATGAGCTATTGGATTCTCTTAAAAGTTCTAAAGCTCAGCATGATCAGAAGTTTCTTTGGATTTTTTTTTTAAGAATGCCAAAGCCTAGTTCTAATTGCATCACTAAGACACTGAAGGTTAAATTGATGTATGATCATAAGTTCTGAGGTTGCATAAGAGGTCTTGGTCCTTGTGCCCTTACCTAAGGCACAATTACCATTCATAGAACTGTTCATTGGGGGTAGGAAGGAGGAAAACCAGCTAATTGTTCCTCTGGGGTTTATTTTCTTCCCCAAAACCAGTCACTCATTTCTCACTCTGGTACATTGATTTCAGCTGTCTTTGCAATTGCACCATTTCTGAAATGAGAGGGATCCCAGTGTCCTGAAAGTGCAGCTGCCAAGGTTTCCAAAAGCAACTAGTCTAGTGATTGTGGTGGCCTACTTGGGATGCCCTGACTGGCGTTGATTTTCAGAAAACACCAAATGCTATTTCTTTCCTTCTCTAAGAGTGGCACCCCAAACCAGTAGTGACTTTTGAAAATAGTGGCCTGTGTTCATAGAGCAGGTGCTGATTTTGGTATGGGCCCTTTAAGAAAGACAGAAGAAGTCAGGCTGAATTTGGAAAGGAGGGGATTACTCAGATAGTAGCCCAAGGTGAGTATCTCTGAGGACTTAAGAGATGGTTTGCATGAGAGTTTACCCCAGAAAGCATTCTTAAATAAAGGAGCAATACTCAGAGGGAAAGTGACCTAGAGATGCTCACCAGATGGGACATAGTCTGTCTCAAAGTTTCAGGTACCAGTGAAAGGGGATGATTCCTACATAAGAAGTGGAAAATCTAATGTCATGACTGAGCAGTGTTTGGAAGGGGTGTGGTAATAGCTAAATGCTGCGGTGTGCTCCAGGAAAGCATTTAGCAGCTGTGTGTCTGTTTTCCCCTGAGTTGTAAATGATATGAATACAGACCTACTTCCAAGGAATGTTGTGAGTCTTTATTCAGAAATGCTGGTGATATTCTTTCCAGTTCTTGAATGGAAGATTTTAAAGTGTTATTAAGGGACTCTCTTCCACACAATTCAGGGTCAAGCCAGGAACAGAGACTCATCATAGTTAAGCTGCAGATCAGGTAGACCAGTAGTGGGGCATGGACTGTTTGTCTGCAAAGGTTCTACGGTGATCTAGTTTACTAGGGACACGCCTGGCTGACTACTGAATTTTGGCCTGGGGTTCAGATGCTGGGGGAAAAGTAAGGGGTAGCAAAGATGGCTATGATGGCATGACTGACTCCAGTGACAAGAAGCAAAAGCAAATGCCAGCATGTTTGTTTAGCAAGAGCTGGAGATGACAGTAGCAACTGTGCACTGAGTGAAGAAAGATGAACTGTGATACATGTGAATGGGCAATAGTGGTGCCTTAGACTTGAGCATGAGGTGTCATGTGTCATGCCACTATGTTTCAGTGAGATGCCAAGGTTTCTCAGTTTCTACATAAACACACTATATTGAGAATCCACTTTGGTTAGTGCTGATTGGATATAGTGAAATTTAATCTGAACTCTGTGATTTTTATTCATTTGGCAAAGGGACCACCCTAAGTATAGAGGAAATGTTGGTAGGAAAGTGTGAAGTATTGATTCTGAATCTATATTAAGACTGTTTCCTGAAACTACATCTGCAGGTGTAATGTAAGGGAATCTCAGGATTTGCAGAGGTGGTAGTGGTAAAATGCAATTCTGTTGAAAATAAATTAATGTATATTAAACAGGAGAGTTTCCCCTGTTACATGATTCCCATTCTAGCTCTCCTCTACCTTTAGGTCATTTATTATTACTGCTATGCTTTATTTTAAAAGGTATTTTTACATTGGGAAAAGTTTAAAAATATAAAAAACCATAAAAAGGCAATACAGTATTGTAATTACATTAAGTATGAAGCGAGTGGTTTGTGGAATGTAATAAAAGTAAAAGGTATAACTCCTGGGAGAACTGACATGAATCTCTGACTAGTTAAACCTGTAGGTCTTTGCTCTGCAAGAATTTGTAGCCTCCTTTTTGCTAATAAAATAATCCATTTGTTTTTACTTGAGTGCTGTGGGTCTGATTCTCCTCTTAATTATATCTATGTTCAGTTGAGTTACTCCATTGGTGGTGAGAGGAGAATTGGGCCCTATATATGTCATCTCTCAAATGGTGGGGAGACTTCCAGACAGAAAGAGGGTTTGGGGTTTGTTTTTCTACAGGCCAAGACAACCAAAGCCAAGTAAGAGAACTGAACTGGATTTAAGTAACAACTGGGTGTGAGATGACCGACTTTAAGACCTGCTAAATGAGAAAATATAAGATGCTCTTGCTGAGTGAAATACTATATTGTTAAATATTGGAGAAGGCTGGAGCCCTGGGTTAAGGTGTCATCAGCCCTGCCATTTTTACCCCAGCCCAGTTCTGGATAGAAGAATTTTCTTTGGCTCTGTGCTATATCCTGACCCTTTATAATGTTATCACCACCACACATACAAACAGTATGATCAGCGGGGACCTAACAGCCCTTTACAATCTAGATTGTTCCGGTCTCTTTGTGGAACCTACTGGCCAATCTTTCTTTCTCCTTGCTTTGTATTAGTTTATCTTAAGTTATTGGTTCTTCTGTTGTTGCCTTTTGTTTCCTTCCACCTGGCAGAATCCCAGCTGTGCTATGAATCTCTTGAAGCATTCTTTGCTCTTGTATAAACGTTACTGTCACCTGAATCCTCCTGAGGCATGACAAACAGTGTATTTCTCGCTCTTCATGATGATGCAATGAAATTTGTGGCCTCAGATCTCTATGATGACTTATATCTTAGTGTGTTTGTTCACACAAAGGTATATGGACTATATGACTGAAGTGCACAGGCACAGAAAGCTGGCTTATGAGAGGAACAGCTTCCCATGGGCATACAGTTCTTCATGTTCTGCAATGTCTGGGAAGGATATACATTTACAGGACAGTCAAATGGAATTTCAGTCAAATGTTGTTTTATTGCTTGTCTGAGTGATGTGGGTTCTGTAATTACATAGAAAATGTTACTTGTTTGCACATGGACCTACTGCCTAATCTACAATGGAAACTTTCTTCTGGGTTTTGAAATGAAAGAACACCTTGTTCTTTCTATTCCAATGGCACAGCACCCATATCCTCATTTGCATTCATAACTTACAAAACAAGGAAGGTTTCTGTTTTGTTGCAACCAGTATTCATTTAATATAAAGACAAACAGCTGAGACTGTCAAAATTCATCCTTTTAGCAACCTCCTAATAATTGTACCAAAGGAAGTTAGGAGTTGGAAATCAAAGAAAGAAGTTTGAAACCATTTGCATGCTCACAAATAACCAGGTGTGAGAGATGTGGAAAAATATAAACCTGCCTAAGTAAATTCCCTGATGACTCTGCTATGTACTCTCTTGTTTCGTTTAAAATCAATTTTGTGGGGTCAGGGGGAGATGATACAGAAGCAAAACCTATATTTCACAAACAGCCTCTGGAAGCTTTGTTCGCAATGTCATAGTCTTCTGAAATCATCATCCATTTTGCCTGCCTCTTGATTTATGTCCCAAGGCCTGATGTAGCCCTGGAGCCCAATTACTCAAGTCTTTTTTGTAAGCAGTTATTGTTAACCCACTAGGTGACTGCAGAAAGTGCCATTGGAGTCAAGTGCATGTTTTTTCATGCATCTTGATGAAGCTGCATTGTACTCATGGTGGTAGCAACGGCCATAGCTAAAACTGTTTCCATTCCAACCTCCTGTTTTCAGTTGCCTATACTTTTAGAAAAGTTTTCTAGGCCTTGGGAAGATTTTCCAAGATGAGTTTGTGCCTGAGTGAAATTTTATTTTAAAAGTTGAACTGAAAAGCAAATTGACCATGGTGGGGGGGATACAACTTCCATTATTTAAAAAAATAAAATTCTTACAACTGTGGTTGAACATATTTTCAGCAAAAATGGGCAGAGGCAAAAAGTAAAAAATGTAGACGAGAAATAGCCCTCACTAAGGAGAATTGTCTTTGAGTGGCCTTGTAAAAATTGCTTTTGATGTGGCCAAGTTATGAATCTCTGAAAACTTACTTCTGAATGTGTCCAGAACATATTAAACTGACTTGCTGAATGTGAGGCTAAGGAAGGCTGTACTGTATATGTGTACTTGCTACTTTAGCTGTGTCCTGAGAAATGAACTGAAGGTGGCCATAGGCTACACATTACACTTTCTAAGATAAGGTCTTGCAGACTTTAGGAGGGGTATGCAAGAAGAGAGTTCAGCTACCACACACAGAAGCAGAGTTGCTCTTCTTCAGTACTGCCTAGTGGATAGGATAGTCTACTGGGACTCAGAATACCTTGCGGCTCTGCCTCTGGCCTATTGTAACACTTGGGCTAGGGTTACCAACCCTCCAGGATTGTCCTGCAGTCTCCAGGAATTAAAGATTAATATTTAATTAAAGATTGTGTCATGTGATGAAACCTCCAGGAACACCTCCAACCAAAATTGGCAGCCCTACTTTGGGCAAGTCACTTTCTTTATTCCACAGTTTCCTCATATGTGAAATGGGGGCAATGATACTGACCTCCTTCCTAAAAGCATATTGAGATACTGGTGAAAAGCACTATACAAGAGCTTGGTGATATTATTATTATGATTGTCTGATGTCTGCAGGAGGTAGAGGAGAATGGCCAATGAAGTTTGGGAGCTAAAGATGGCTAGGAAGAGTGAGATTTTTATGGTCCTGGAGCAATGAAAATCTCTGAAACTGAGAACTGGTTTGCATGGAAAACATTACCTGCCCAATGCCTGAATTTCAGCACTTCAGGACTTTTACCGGTTCTTGTGAAAAAATATACGTACGCAGCAATAGCGTAAAAGTTTTCCATATTAATTGATGCAAAATTCCCACCAATTTAAGTTTTTTGTGTTTAACCAAGCAACCATGATATTCTCTTAAATTTGAGGGGGGGGGAGGCAGAGATAGCTCTGTAATGAGCCTGTTTATCTATTGGGTGCATGCTGTACATCTGAGCTATGCTTTGATATTTTTAGATACTACGCTTATCATTTTAAAATACAGATGATAGACGCTGCTATTTGGCAGTGTATTCACATATATATATATATATATATATATATATATATATATATACTTTTCTCTAGATTAGATTCTCTACTTCGTTAGGCAATCTCATGAAATGATGATGGAGAGTTGAAGTGAGACTATAAAATAAGATATTTAGATTTAGGTCTTGTCGGCATGGGGAAATTGACTGGCATAGCTATTGTGGAATAAGCTATTCCACTATAGCTATTCTGGTATAACTGACCTGTGTGGACACTCTATTCTGGAATAAAAGAGTGTTTTTATTCTAAATGAAATCACTTTTATTCCAGAATAGTGACCACACAGGGGAGTTTTACAGGAATGGCTTATTTCACTTTAGTGATGCCAGTTAAGTTCTCTTGTAGACAAGCCCAAAGTATATCTTCCTTCCCCTTCCTAAGAAACTCTGTAGAACTACTAATGCAAAAATCTGCTGCCCTTCAGTTCAGAGACTGTTGCACTTCAGTGGTGAACTAACCTCTCCACATATTCTGTAAATTATAGAGCCAACTGGAACGTTATTACCAAAATAGGCTGTCTGAAAGAAGCTGAAACACTTTGGAACTTTGAAACACAGAACTCACCAGGAAGGTTTTTGAGTTGAGAGGGACAGACATTCTGACTTTATAACTAGGTGATATGGGCACCGGCCTGGGATGTGGGAGATGCAGGTTCAAATCTTGGCTCTGTCTAATTTGGAGTGATAGGGGATGATCAAACTCTGCTCTGAATTAGGCAGAGCAGGGACTTTAACTTTTGTCTCCCAACCTCCATGCCAGTGCCCTAGCCACCTGGCCATCGTGTGACAGGTATACACCATTTTCACACAACCTTTCTAAAGGTTTTGTTTTCACTCTAATACAGAACAAAATCAAATATTGAAAACTAGAAAGCTGCTGTGAACTTGTCGTCTGGTCAACGCTAGTAAGTAACTCAGGAATGTTCTACCAATACTGAATTGGCAGGAGACAGGTCTTTTCCATCCCTAATTTTTATGAATCGGTGACTTGATGTTTGGGACACTTCAATCCAACATAAATATGCCAGGCATTATCAGAATATTCCCTCCCCCCACCCCTCATCCCTCCAAACATGCAGATTTAGAGAGGGTGGTTGGCAACTGTCTCACACAATGGTTACTCAGTGCATTCAACTTTTGCTGTAAGTGGTGTGCTCTTTTTGAGAGTTTCCTAGTAGGCCACTTGTCTGTTATAACTAATGAACATAAACACTGGATAAAATCCCTGAGCTTGTTTGAGAGAACAGTATTTTGGTTTACCATCAGTCTTTCTTTCTCCAGCCCATATTAACGTGTGCTGCAACTGGCTAACATTAGATCTGGAAGCAATTGGCCATAACAGTTTCAAAATGAAATACTTTTCTAACTGACACGGGCCTTGAGCTTTCCCTCCCCTTGAGAAAGCAATTCTGCTCATCTCCTTACTAATGAAGTCTCACATGCTGGGGCCAATGTTAGTCTTTAAGGGCATGTCTATGCTGCAGTAAAACACCATGGCTAGCCTGGGTCAGTTGACTCAGGCTCATGGGGCTCGAGCTGCAGGACAGTAAAACTGCAGTATAGAAGTTCTGGCATGGGCTCTGGGACATCCCCTCCCCACCCCCGGGCTCCCATAGAACAGGCTCCAGTCTGAGCCCAAATGTCTACACTACAATTTTATAGCCCAGCCAGCCTGAGTCAACTGACATGGGACAGCCACGAGTGTTTTATTGCAGTGTAGACACCCTAATTGACTTTATAGAGGAAGAATCTATAAAGAATCGAAACACAAACTGGGTTCCGCTGCAGGCTGCTGGTGCATTTCCCCCCCCCCCTTTTTTGGGGGGATGGGGGGGTTATTTGGTTCTGATAGCCTTCAAATCTGCTAGTGCAGTGTGCTATAGAAATGATTATGAAAACTGGTTCCTACAACCACAAGCAAGATTTAAGCACAACTTCTCAAACAATTGCAGTTGTCTACTTAAATTTGAGAAATAATGTGTGGTCTGCCCACAGTGAAGATTAGGCGCCAGGCAAAGCAACTTTTTCATCAGTGATCTGGAAGTAAGTTTAAAAAATCACTGCTGAAAAAATTGGTAGAATGGTAAATAATGATGAAAACAGAGCACTCAAAAAGAGCAATTTGGATTGCATGGTAAACTGGGCCTGTTCAACTACAATATATTTTAATATAGCCAAATACGAAGTTATATCTAGGAACCTGTAATAAAGGCCATATCTATAGAATAAGAGACTATATCCTGGAAAGGAATTAGGAGTCATAGTGGAAAAGCAACTCAACATGTGCTCCCTGTCTAATGCTATGGCAAAAAGGGCTAATGCAATCCTAGGATGTATAAACAGGGAGTAATGAATAGAAGGAGGAGGTGCTTTTTTGTTTTTAAACCTCTGTATGTGACATTAGTGAGACCAATACTGACTTAACCTCAGGCTTGGAATGTTGTACTGGAATACTGCATCCAGTTCCGATATCAACAGCTTAAAGAGGATGTTGGAAAAACTGAAGAGAGGGAGCAGAAAAGAGCCACAAACAGTACTTGAGAGCTGGAATAATGCCTTCCAGTGAGAGATGTAAAGAGCTCAAACTGTTTGTTTTATCAAGAATAAAAGATTTAGGTGACTGAATTGCACTGTAGAAATAGGTTTCAGAGTAGCAGCCGTGTTAGTCTGTATCTGCAAAAAGAAAAGGAGTACTTGTGGCGCCTTAGAGACTAACCAATTTTATTTGACATAAGCTTTCATGAGCTACAGCTCACTTCATCGGATGCATGCAGTGGAAAATACAGTGGGGGAGATTTTATATACACAGAGAACATGAAACAATGAGTGTTACCATACACACTGTAACGAGAGTGATCAGGTAAGGTAAACCATTACCAGCAGGAGAGGAAAAAAAATCTTTTGTAATGAAAATCAAGGTAGGCCATTTCCAGCAGTTGACAAGAACGTGTGAGGAACAGTGTGTGGGGGGGGGGGGGGGGGGGAGAAATAAACATGGGGAAATTAGTTTTACTTTGTGTAATGAGACATCCACTCCCAGCCTTTATTCAAGCGATGAAGTGAGCTGTAGCTCACGAAAGCTTATGCCCAAATAAATTTGTTAGTCTCTAAGGTGCCACAAGTACTCCTTTTCTTTTTTACTGTGTAAATATTTTCATGAGTAGAAAATATCTTCATAAGAACAGCCATACTGAATCAGACCAAAGTTTCATCTAACCCAGTATCCTGTCTTCCGACAGTGGCCAATGCCAGGTGCCCCAGAGGGAATGAACAGAATAGGTAATCATCAAGTGATCTGTCCCTTGTTGTCCATTCCCAGCTTCTGGCAAACAGAGGCTAGGGACACCATCCCTGTCCATCCTGCTTAATAGCCATTGATGGACCAATCCTTCATGAACTTATCTAGTTCTTTTTTTAACCCTATTATAGTCTTGGCCTTCACAATATCCTCTGGCAAGTAGTTCCACAGGTTGACTGAGCATTGTGTGGAAAAAGTACTTCCTTTTGTTTTTTTTAAATCTGCTGCCTATTAATTTCATTTGGTGACCTCTAGTTCTTGTGTTATGAGAAGAAGTAAATAACACTTCCTTGTTTACTTTCTCCACACCAGTCATGATTTTATAGATCTCTATTATATCCCCCCCTTAGTCATCTCTTTTTCCAAGCTGAAAAGTCCCAGCCTTATTAATCTCTCCTCATATGGCAGCTGTTCCATACCCGTAATCATTTTTGTTGCCCTTCTCTGTACCTTTTCCAATTCCAGTATATCTTTTCTGAGATGGGGCAACCACATCTGCATGCAGTATTGAAGATGTGGGCATACCATGAATTTATATAGAGGCAACATGATATTTTCTGTCCTATTATCTATCCCTTTCTTAATAATTCCCAACGTTCTGTTTGCTGTTTTTGACTGCTGCTGCACATTGAGTGGATGTTTTCAGAGAACTATACAATACAGATCAAGATTGGATGCCTTCCTGAAAATTATGCTTCAGACAAGCACAAGTTATTCGTCTTGTTACAAGAGTAACTAGGTGAAATGGCTGTGACGTAAAGGAAGTCAGACAGATGACCTAATGGTCTGTAGTGGCCTTAAACTCTTTGAATCTATGAAAAATACCAACAGCATCTTCTCTAACAAACACCATTAAATATCTTATGACAATCTTTAGGAATTTTTGATCTGTTGTCACTCAAACGGAAATCTTAAGGGCACCAGTAGTGAAATCATATATCCACACAATGACCACCTATTGCACAACAGACATTTTGAGTCACCTCAGTATAGAGGGCCAAAATTTTTCCCCTCTCAAGTCAGTGGAGTTGCTCCAGATTTACACTGCAGTGGAGGCATAGTACAGGGATTCAGACTGGCAATCTAAGAGCAGAATTTTAGCCCCAAGGTTTCGGTCCATCACTGAGTGTCAATTTGAAAAGCTGGAATTTAAAGGTGACATTTTGGCCCTGTTAAAGTCAATAATAAAACTCCCACTGACTTCAGTGGGCCAGCATTTCATGCTCAGATTTTGTTTTTGTGTAGATTTGTGTACACAAATACTTATGAACACAATTACACCCACAATTGTAGTACAATATACACCCACACTTCACACAGTTACAGACCCTGGCCCTGGTCTTGAGATCCAGGCGGACCTCAACCCAGGCACGGAAATCCATGCATGTGATTTCTTTGTAGCATTTTGGCCCATGTTCTAATGTATTAGAGCTCTGTGGTGGGATAGCATTTAGTATCATTTTAATCTACTCTATTTTGTTTTGTTACAAAAGCACTTTTCCACTGGAGTACCAAAACATGATAGTTACAACCATGGCTTGATTTGATTGATAATACACTCTTTAATCAGGGACTTTTTTTTCCTCTTTGTTTTGGAAAATGGTGAAAACCATGGTGGGCACAGTCTGAACAAGAAGATTCTTTGTTTGTTTTGAAAAGTTCAATTTGAAATGGCGGAGCCAGGAATGTAACTAGCATAGTTTCGGTGATCCAAGGTGGACAGGGCCTAATTAAAAACTAATTCCTTTGTCAGCCCCTCATTTATCATCTTATAGTGAAGACAACAATGGGACAAATAAGCACATGGTTGTAAGAGCAGCAAATTGTTTAAGACCTAAAGCTGCATCCTTTCTATTAGTTCAGTTAAAGCTCTCTAATTAGGTTTGACATCACATGAAGCAGTAGCCCAGTGTGTGACCTGATGCTAACTAACAAGCAAATTGGAAAAAGTAGGGATTACACTTAGAATTAACCAGTCAAAAAAAAAATAATCTTGGTGACTCAGGGTTGATTAGTAATGAGATCTGAGGCCTGTCTCCTGAAAATTGCCAATATGAATGTAGCTGAGATCAGTAATGACTGAAAATGTGTTAATTTGCCTTCATGAAACAAGCGAAGTGTCCATGTCCTAAAATCACTAGCACTAACTGGAATTCATGTTAGCAGAGAGGCCAAGTATAAGAGCATGGTTTTAGAGTTAGCATGTTCTTTGTTGTGAAATCAAAAGAGGGGGAGTCAGGAGATCTGGGTTCTATTCTACATGTTTGTCATGTGACCTGCACCTTCTGGGGCTCAGTTTCCCTAATCTGTAAAATCAGATGAAAAACTGCCTATTCATTTGTGTAACTATTTTAAGATCTTCTGATGAAAGGTAGGGGTTTGTGTGTGTGTGTATAAGAATCATTTATTACCTGATGATGGGTGTTGAGACTTAGTTTCCTTCTTGTCCCTGCAGGTAGTCTTTCTAGCACACTGATGGGGCAATATGGGTGAAGCTTGTGTTGCTGCTGTATAATCATGGCTGTATAGAGGATTTCTAGGCAGATGATCTGGGACATCCACTGACAGCTAAATACACTTTAAAATCTACTTTCTTTCTCTACCTCTAAAGGGAGAAATATAGCAGTGTATCATCTCTCTTCTGCCTCTGAGGTTACATGCCTAGCAGAACTAAGCAAAGACATAAAAAGACTTGGAAAATGAACCAAGATACTCCACAGCATTTAGACCAAATGTGGGCAATCACAGTGATTAACTTTCTGCCAGGGGGTTGCTAATTTCTTTAAATCTAATGTGGGGAGATCAACTTCCTTAGCAAAAGAGGCAATTCATTCTCTCTCTTTGCCAATTGTCCTCTGAACAGACTCCAGCAACTCTGTGGGGTCTATTCCCATCTAACAATACTGAAGAACTAGGCATGTAAATGTACCAAATCCTCAAAGGAGAGAGGGTTGGGTGTGGGTGGGTGGGTGTGTATGTGTGTCAAACTGCATAGATTGTTTCTGGGATGTGAACTGTTGTCTATTACAGGTTGTACTTGCAGGCTTGGTCTTAGATTTTTTTTTCTTCTTTTTTTCTTTTACAATTGTGATATAGAAGCTTCCAGTGGTTCACTGTTTCCCTCTGGTTTTGGCCCAGTGCAAGTATACATCTTAATTTCCCCTTCCTCCCCCAGTGCCAGCTCTGTTATCCAACATGAGGACTGTGGGATTACCTCCCTATGAGCTGTAGAGTGATTTCTTTGAACTCTGCCTAATTGAGTCAAAAGATGCAATTTCAGAGTAAGGTAACACAAGATTCAAACAAGCAAGTATGGATGAATTATAAATTAAACCCGAGACAAGGGATTTCCTCTCTCACTCATTGTGGTTCACAGAGACTGATGTTATTAATGACATCTACCCTCTCTTGAGGCTCCTCCCACGGTAGGGAGTAGAGTTGGCCAGAGAATGGCAATTCTGACCCTTGACACCTTTCAAGGGTTCTAAAGTTGTTTTTGTTCGGCATTGAAATGAAAAAAAACCTTTTGCAAAATGGAATTGTGTGCCATCTGTCTTTGGATCAAAATGATTAGGGTTTCAGTTTGGCATACCCTCTCTCTCTCTGCTATTGAAGAATCCATCTGGAACTCAGAAACCTTCCCAACTAAAATTTTGTTGAAACCAACACACATCTGAAACATTTTTGCTTCAAGACGGCCTATTTCAGTGAAAAAACATTTAATTGAAAATGTTCCAACTGGCTCTACTAGGGCCCACTTAATTTCTCCTGCCAGCAAGGTTGTCATGGAGATCCACTGAATCAGATCATCCTCTGCTACACCTCATGCCCCGGTCAGCACTGCCCACTTCTTGTGTTGTACTGATCTCGTAATAGAGGGGAACTTGATGCCATTGTGTGGACTTTTTGTCATTCATATAATGGGGCTTTGGGGTTGAGTGAAGTATTATTTCACTGGATTTCAGTAATTTTCAGGATGGAGAAATAAACACCTGGGCATTATATATTGGGGGGGGGGTGTATTGTATATGTCCAGGTGTTTAGTTCTTCGACCTGAAAATGACTGGGGTATATGAAGTCTTATCAGCATTCAAAACCCAATTATATGAAGGATAAAAATATCCCTGCCTAACCATCATCTGTTTAAAAACCTATATACTACAGTAAAGTATTCATTCAAATGTAAAACATGAATTTGCCTTGATAATATTCATGACTATTGTTATTGCCTTTCTACAAGCATTCCTGTCAGTTCATTTTTGTTCTTGGAAATGTTCATTTAAAATGTTAGTATTAGAGCTGGTATGAAAAAAGGGACATATTCTTTGACAAAAGGATATAACTAATTTTTTGCACAATAATTCACACTATTGAAAACATTTGAGTTTTGAAATGTTTTAAATAGCTTTAGGAAAAATATATATTTTTACAACTGTTTGTGCCATAAGTTTTTTTTTTTGTCCAACTTGAAAGCTCTTTGTAGGTTTGGGAGTCACCCAACTGAGAGATTAAAACAATACCATGTGACTTAGATGACTAATCATACATGAACAGCCAATTATGAGTAGTGAATAACTGGAGTGTGGCTCATGTTTTCTTAAACCATGAATGGAAAACTTGCAGACACACAGACTAAATTTATTAAATTGTACTACTGTACAATGAACTGACAATGTACTGGTTACAATGTCTTGGATCATTACTGTGAAATAGTCTCTCTTAAAAAAGGAGACCGAGAAATGACAAAAAACAGCTGTAAAGTTTTAAGAAGTTTCTTTTTCTTACTAATTTTTTATCCCTTGGACAAACTTCAGTCAAATGGTATGTTCTTCAAATGAATCAGCAGTTAGGGAAAATACAGCTATATCTGAACTTATTTGCTATTCATATCCTTATTTCGTGGGGGTGAGGGGACACAAATAGAGCTGTCCATACTTTATGGCATGAATTATGCCAGAGCCAGATTATAGTAATGAAACTTTTACATCCTGGGCTTGGTGCTTGAGCCAGAACCACTTACCTACACTCTTCCCCTTGATTCTTTACTCTGCTGAACAAGCTGTGGAGATTATTACCCCCAACTACTCCAAGGTGTGACAAAGCTGGAGACTTAGTAACTTATGAAAATGTTTTTGATTTTGGTTTCTGCACACACACTGTCTGCCTGGCTCCTGAGATGTTCTGGTTGTTCAGTGGCTATCTCACTTTCCCTGTGTATGAGAATGTCCCCCAACATGCACCCCTTTCTTGCTAGGTCCAAGAAGCAAAGTGACTACAAGGCTGACTTATGGGGGTGCCTACATAAGCACAATACATTTATAAACTAGTGTCTCTTTCTAAAATTCAAAATAACAAAGCCTTTCATTTGTAATTGTGAAGCAAGAAGTTGTACTAGTCGAACCCTAATTTCCGACTGCAGTTTTCTCCATGATTTGGCTTCATATATGTTCATATAAACCTGACAAAATTTGTCCCAACAGATACAGTGAAAAAATGTTCATTAACTACCAGGAAACAACTCATTTTTTTCACTGTATCTGAAAGATCCTCATGATTGCTGAAACAGCAAATGGATTAAAAAAAATGAAGTACAAATTGTGATGAAATTTTCTCTGCAGGACATGACAAGGCTGTATTGGGTTTGTTAAATATTCCAAGGCTGGCTGCCTCTTTCACCATTCCCACATCAAGGCTCAGGAGATGTCTAGCCATGTCCCTTTGGCTGCTGATACTATCTTCTGGGTAGCAGGCTTCAAGCAGGAGACATTGGTCACTTGTAATCTTAAGGGGCAAGGGAATTCCAAAAGGGTAGTTCCAATATGAGCTAAAAGAGTATGCAGTATGTCCCCTGAGGAAACAGTCTGTATTCTGATTTATGGGTGGTGTAAATTTATCATAAAGCCATTGAAATCAGTGAAGCTATGCTGATATACACCAACTGAGGACCCTGCCCTCTAAGCATTGGCTTTAGTTTTCCCCAGGAAACTTCAGAGTAACCTATTTGTAACATAAGGTGTCTACAAATGTACACACGAGTAGAAAGTTGTTGTTGGTTTGTTTGTTTGTTTTAAAGAGGGTGTCATCAGTCCGAAATGGCTTTCTGAAGTTGACAAAGGAAAAGCAACTGTAAATAAGGAATTGAAGAAAGAGGCTGGGTAAACCAATGAGATGTAAATATAATAAACTATTGCTATAAAACCCACATATTAGTATGTATCCTTGCTCCCAAATACTCCCACTGAATATACACCTCCTGTGTTAAGAGTTAACTCCTGACACACCTCTCAGAGCCAGAACTATTGAATACCCAGTTACCAAATTAAAAACTTTTCAGTGCTATTGATGCAGTGAGTCCTGCTACCATAGAGAGTGGACTCTAGTGATGAGATAGCCGAGATAAGTTATTGATCTTTCATAAACCGCTCAGCCATTATGAGTCGAGCCAAGTCTAATTAAACTGGATACTAACTACAGCCGTATGGTTCCCTTGGTCCTGCTGGAACAGAGTCCTTTAGAGCAGGTCCCAAGGTGAACAGTATTAGGCATTCCTTCTGTCTTCATCTGTCATCTAACTCTTTCCATGATGGCCTTTCAGGCCATATGGAAGATCTTAAGGCTCCTGTGTCTGCAGCCGGAACTGGGTCTTACAGATAGCTCTGGCTGAACCTTCCATTCCCTACAGAAC
Source organism: Eretmochelys imbricata (assembly GCF_965152235.1). NCBI lineage: Eukaryota > Metazoa > Chordata > Testudines > Cheloniidae > Eretmochelys > Eretmochelys imbricata. Next base: position 39,241,029 of record NC_135575.1, on the reverse strand, counting down.
TCCCTGTCTGACTCTCCTATGCTTGCCCTCTACCATTTACTCCCCTTCCTTTGGGGGAAAAATCCCAGGCTTTTTATTTATTCAACAGGTCTTGTGATCTTTCCCAGTGACTTTCTGAAGAGATGGACTCTTGTTGCTATGGCAATTAAATCCAAACCCATTGCATCAATTCTAAAGCTTTGAGGCAGCTTTTGTTCTGGAGGTGGATAGACTGTATTCATATGAGCCCCATCCAATCTCGCCTCTATAAAGATAGACTGGCCAGGCTCTCAAACAAGTGGCAAACTCCACAGGAGTTACAGTCATTTCTTTTTTAATCAGCTATGTTGGGTGCAGTAATCTCATTAAGTTTCCAATATAACCACAATGGCAACGCTCATATTCAAACAGAGAAGTCATCACCCACCTGACATCACCAGGGAAAAGTGTTTGTGGGGAATTTATTTTTGATTCCATTATGAAAATATAATTGTCAATGTACAATCTGCTTTACCTCACAGTCAGTAAATTTTGACAGCTATTTTAGGCATGTTTTAGCCTAATAATTATAGATCACTTTACTGAGTTGAGCGATTGGTTGTTCTTAAAAGAGAATTAAATGCCATGTTGTTCTTATTAGCTCAGCTATCCTGAGCTATTGGGAGGCTTCCAGCAATCTTTCAAAGCAATCAAAAACTTCTCAAGCTATTTTGCAAAACTTTGTCTTATTTTAACTGATGCACACTTGGGAGTGACAGGCTGTAAAACCAAATAAAAGCAATTGCACTGTACAATGTTTAGAAAGGAAACAAGCCTGAGAGGAAATGACAGGGCTTATATGAAGGAAAGGATAGTTTTGGAAAACCCCACAGTTTCTGAGACAGGTAAAGAAACAAGAGGCAAATGGAATAGAGAGAGAAACCCTACATGATGGAGGAAAATGCAGTCTCAGAGAGAGAAACACTAAGAGGAGGAGGAGTGGGCTGTGCCTGTTAGAGTGATATGTCTGTACATATGTAAATTGCTAATGTATCAGTAGATAGGGGTTCAAGAATATCTAGTATAGTTCCTGAGTTTTGTAGGACCAATACAATGTGGTGGTGTTGCATGCTGCAAATGACTTTCTTGGTGTAGTTCTTTACAGAGGGCTGTTAACAGTATTTTTCCAGTATGGCCATTAGACCAGTTTAGGTTCTGGTGCAACTATGTATAAATCACTTGAATCTAACTTGCATTTGCAATAAGTTTAACAATGGGAAAAGTGGGTGCACTTGAGTCAGGATCATTCCGAGCTTTAGGGCCATGAGAACTGCTTTGGACACAAATAGTTCCAAGACCTCGGGTCTCAAGCACCCACTGAAAAAAAAAAAAAGAGGGTTGTTCAGCACCCACAGAGCCAGATTAATCTTTTGTGGGCCCCGGCACACAAACTGTGGCCCCACCTCCGCTCAGCCTGTTCCCCCTTCCTCCCCCAAGATCCCACCTGCCACTCGTCCGGGGGAAAAGGGGTAGAGAGGAGTACCCACAGGTAAAAAACAGAATTCTGCTCCTGTGGTATAGCATTTCTTAATTTTGTTTTCAAGGTTGTGGAGTTTGCACATTGTGATTCTTGCTGTTGTGAAACTATTTTTCTCTGCTACATGCTTTGATACCATTTAAGCTTCCCAAAACAACGTTGATCATTTTAGCAATTTAGTAAGACTGGAGAGCTATCTTCACCCATAGGACAGAACCTGGGCAGCCAGACGTTGGCCAGCACAATCCTCCCTATTTCTGCCATCATGCTTTCATCCTGATCTACAAAGACCCCTTCTAGGGAGAAAGGGTAGAAGAGTCTCCAAACCCATTCCATGCTTGTCCTGTCTGCTTAGAATGCCAACAGTAGTAACATTTATGGTACTAATTTGTAGTGTGTCATCTAGAAACTGCATTGGGAACTACTGAATCTTTTTACATAGGTAACCAGAGAGGCATCATATGGTAATTATTTTGAGCCCTATCAGCCTGATCCGGATATGAATCAACAAGCTGGAGAAAAAAGGCCACTGAAAAATGTTTTAAACTGGTCTAAAAGTTATACCATCAAAGGGCATGGTGTTAATACTTTTTTTAATTTTAAAAGTACTATAAAACTGTTTGTGCTCAGACTAGTGTTTTACTTTCATATTAGCAAAATCTATTTCATCAAGAGACTTGTTCTGTACAGTATAGTTTACTGTAAATGCAAAGTGTTTCAGATTAAAATTGCCATATTAAATATATATGGTGTTCAGGTTACTCAATTTTATTGCATAAACTGAAAAATTGCTGGCACAGAGTTTTTTAGCTATACAAGTTGCAATTTCTTAAGCCGAGAAGAATCTTTTTAAGTACTGGTATGAAGCCTAAGTGTGTGTTTTCATACTTAAGCAATAACTTCATCTCAATTTTTTTACTACACAGCCTGCCAATTAAAAAAAGGCTAATATTAGAAGGTAATGTGAAAAACAGAAATATTACTGGTTATGTTTTTTTATCAGTTTCTATTTAAAAGAAAGCTAGCTTTAGTATTTTGGACAGCATTATCTGTTTTCTAAATATGGGTGTGTGTGTTGTGTGTGAAGATTTCAATATATTTATTATAGCTCATAATGGTTTGTATGGACCCATCTTTCTTAAATGGATATATTTCACATAATAGATTTGTCCAAAGTACTAGCAGTAATCTGGACAGTAAGACTGGGCTTAGTTGGAAACAAACTTGACTAAATTTATTCCTCTTGCACTTCAGATATTCCCTAACATCATATTTTAAATGCTTTTTAAAGTTCATGCAGGTAGTGAAGAATTCAACAACCTAAAGGCAGAAATGGTGACCAACTTCTTAGGTATTTCAAATAACTACCATCATTAAAATAATAAAACACACAGTCATTTGTTTCAATCTGAGATCCTCAAGGAGAGTTTATTACCTGCCTTTTTTTATGTCCAAAAGAACAGCCAAACACAATAACAAAGAAAAATAAACATTGAAAAGACAGAGTTTTAATATATATATATATAGAGAGAGAGAGAGATCCTACAGTGTATTCATTGGGATAACTGGCTCCTGTAGTCATAAGGAAAAGTTACCAGAGATTCCGCAATGTTAAAAAGAAAACACTCCTGAACAGAGAATGTCCCTGAGAATCCTTTTGGGAAGCTTTTTTTTTTAAAATCAGTAGTTTTCCCAAAAAGCTACAGCTGTTGTGCTGCTTTTGATTTGATTTGATTTTTTTTTTAATTGAGTACAGTATGCCATTATTAAAATTAGGGGAAATCCTACATTAAATTGTAAAGTAGTAGGGAATAAAAATGGGTGATCTTTGGGAGAGTAAGATTTACTAGTGATTAATGAGCTTCAAAATGCTCAGTCTTGTGAGGTGCTTATAGAGAAGATACAGAATAGATTTTCATAGAGAAGACACAGAACCTCAAGTGAAGCGCAAGATAAAAGCAACAGATCATCATAATAATTGAGAATACCTTGATGGCTGGACATTCAGTAGCAACTACTGAGATTAATCCTTTCAAGGCTGTCACATGGCAGAAAGGCAAAAAAAATCTTAAATAAGTTTGTGCTGAAAAGGCTTGAAGCTGCTAAATCTGAAGGTGACCTCCTTAGCCCTTTAGCCAGGGTAAGGGATTTTGTTCTGTGCTCAGAGTCTGTCTAGTCATAGGACTCGATTTCAAAAGGTTTGGCGTTTCACTTCAGTTCACATGTACCAAACAAATCTGAACCTCTTGCCCTTGCCAATGTGTGTCCGAAATTCTGTGGAAACGGATTTTTTGGCAAAATTCAGCATTTATGCTTCCAGATGTGACTAACATCCTAAAGTGCAGTGTCACGGAAAAACAAAAAATAATGGAAGGAGGAAAAAGATTAAGGAAACACTTCTGAATCTTGGAAAAGGTTTTGTTTTGTGTAAAGTTTCAGGGCTCTCCATTTTTATCTGACCCATTTTGCATATCCCTAGTTCTAACTAGAGCAAACTGCGGTGATCTCATTTTGAGAGCCTATGGGCACCGAAAGTGTCTGTCCCAGTGCTATGGCAGCAACTGAATGACTTAGTTCACAACTAAAATGGAGGCATCCGCAGGTCTAAAACGGAGATGAGGAGAATAAATTCAGAAAGGAAAAAGAACATCCAGACTCAACCACCTTTGAACCATTCACTCATCCCTAGAACCAAATTCATAGATGGGCTCTCTCTGGGAGGCAGAAAGATGGAGCTGATGTAGCCATACGTTACTGGGTGGCTGATTTTTCTTGGATGGAAAACCTCTTCCATGACTTCCCAGGGACAACTGAGAAGCCACCTTGCCTCCTGAGTGGAGCTGGCTGTAATACAAGAATTCCATTTCACAAACAAATGAAAAAGGGTTTGGAATGTCTTGGAAAAACTATGGGTGGGGGGTGAGAGACTCACCCCAGGACAGCCAATAGGCTAGTGGTTAGAGAATTCACCTGGAATATAGGAGAGCCATGTTCAAGTTCTTGCTCTGAATTAAGCAGACCAGGGACTTGAACCTTCACTTCCCAACTACCAGGCCAATGTTCTAACCACTAGGATACTGGCTAATCTGGGGTAAGTTTGTCCCTCTGGCTTTGACCAGAAATGACACTCTCGACCTGAGAAACCTTCCTGACAGTAGTTTCATCAAAAATAATATACTTCTACAAAATTTCATTTCCCATGAATTGGCATTTCCAAAAAAAAAGTTGAGTCTGAGAATTCTCCACCAACCCTACTCTTGAACTGGTGGTAAAGAGTTTTCTTTGGTTTCTAGGGATGACCACCCTTAAAAACAGCTGCACAAACTCTGCACTTTTAAAGAGGGACTGACAGACAGACTCTCTTTCCCTTGTTGGCAACACCTTTTGGGGAATTGGAGGGGGGATTTACCCCACACACACACGTTTGGAACAAAAAAGTCCCGGACACTCTTGGCTGAACCCTACCTCTTCTGGCCTTGTGTACCTAAAGCCCTTGGGCAAAACTATACAAACTTTGCATTTTAAATCTAGGCATATGAATCCATATTTAGAGTTACCTAACTTTTTGAGGCTCTGAGCAATACAATTGGTCAGAAAAAATCAACAAAAAATGAAACCTTGACAAAAAGAGAGCATACTCCACTGGTGGGTTTGGGGACCTGCCCATCATTCATATTTTGTGACAAATTAAAAATACTTAGGAATTTTTAACAAGAATTTGGGATGGTTGATCCTGATCATACCTGAACTCTTAACTGTGGAGTGTTCACACATCACCAGTCTTATCCCCTCTTTTTGCCTGATGTCCTCCACACTTAGATCAGAATGAGGCATATGAGGGTAAGGATCCCATTGTGCCCTTCCTGTACTAGTCCTGACATGAGAAAAAAGGGAAAGTTGCAAAACTGTCCTTTTCCAGTTCAGTTCCCCAAAACACCGTTCAGTCCAGGCTAATGCTCCTCCTCAGGTTCATAGCATGGGGGGGAGAGAAGGAAAAGAGGCACCACCAGCAAGAGTTTCAACTAGAGGGCAGATCTTCCACTGGTGTAAATCAACTTAGCTCCATTGACTTCAATAGAGGTACAATGGTTTGCACGAGCCTGTGTTAGTGGTAACCTGAGCCTAGTTTCTGGCCTTTCCTTAGGTTTTGGATTTGTTTGGGGGATTTTTTGGGGGGGGAGGGGGTTTCGGGGGGAGGTGCTGTTTATTTTGGTAATATAGTTTTTCACATTTAAATTCTTTAGCACATTTTTTGGTTGGTTTGTTTTTGTAAACAACTTAATTCACTCTTGGGCAAATGTGTATTTAGGTGGGTTTTTTTAGTGTCGTATTTACCTGAGAAAGACCAAAATGGATTGAAAAGAGCTGTTGTGTAAATATGTGTTCTAATAGTTTAAAACCACCTCCTATTTACCCAAGAGATTGGAATGCCTCTCAAGCGTCAGTTCTGGTCTGTGCAGTAAATGTGTCTCGGCAGCATTTTAATGTTTTATTATTTTTTTTTTAGAAACTTCTGTTAAACTAATAAACCAGCATGCTTATAGGATGTGTAAGGTGTGTATTAAAATACAACAAAAACTACTCAACAAAATTTTATATTATGACTATTTAAAATGTTTCTGTTTATAATATGCCAGGAGTAATCCAAATATTTAATCAGGGGTAAATTTCATTTGTTTTAAATCCCAAACTATTTTTAATTATAAGAGCAAAAAACACCCAAGTAATTCTTGCATACATACTCCCAGAGCCTGAGTCACCACTGTGTCCTAAAGATTTCTGCCAGTGCAACTCCATTTGCTGATGTACCATGATGGTGAATCAGACTGTGACATTTTTGTACTTAACTTGCTTAATTTTTGTGTTAAATTTCAAAGAGCTCAGCACCCATGTAGGCATCTAGCTTCTCTTGTGGGTTCTGAACATATATATATTTAAATCTGGCCCTCTCTATAGTTTTGCATATATTCCTACTTTTTGGTGCTTACTACCATCTAAGATTGTTTACAGGTAAATCATACAAATCTAGACCCTGATTCAGGAAGGTAATTTAGCATATGCATAACTTTTAAACCCAATGGAACTACTTTCATGCTCCAAGTTATATACTGCAGTTGAACCAAGACTAACGATGTGGTTTTTTTTCATTTACCTTAACATTATGAGCCAAAGTATTTAGTCAGCAACAAATTTTTGTGGTTAAATTATAATCCTTCTAAAAGCTTCTTTAGTGGAAACTAACTTTAAAGGTGCTCTGATCTTGTTTGTAATCACTTTTAAAGAAGCTTCCTAAAACAAGCAGTAGATTTATGGAGTGAACATTTTATCCTGTGGACAAATTTAATTTTGGTGAGCGCTTGGAGATGAAAAAACACTATTGGCATAGGCCAAAATTTGAAAGTGGCTGCCTAAACTCAGGAACCTACATTTATATTTAGGAATAACCACATGCACTAAATGGTTTATTGAGTTGTGCACGTGACTTCAGAAGGTAGCTGCAGGTGCTCAATGCTTCTGGGATTCAGGCAACTATTTTATAAGATACCTAAATATAAAATTTTAGGTACTCCAAGTTTGAACTTGTTGCCTCTGGGTTTCACTATAGTTCTGTGCACAGACATGACTACATAGGGTCTCCCAGAGTAGATATAGGGTTTTGGTTTTTTAAAGCACAAAATACAATAATTCTTTTGCGCACACAAGATATAAGATGAAAACCCAAAAGAAATATGAGTTTCGCACCCAGCAGCAGAAACACAGCTGCTGTAATATCCCTGAGTGTTTCCTGTTTTGTAGACAATTATCTTGTAGGGAGCTTATTTGAGGAGGTTTGCTGAAATAAATCATGAGTCATGGCCATTTTTCAGAATTACTGTATTTGGGGATTATCAGAATGAAAGAGTGCAGTATCCTGCTGAAAAGTAGATCAAAATGTGCAAGGGATTTCTTCCATTTTTTTTGCTATAACCTATTTGTTCTCTTCCTAAAGACATGCTTGCTTCTGGCTGGGCTTTCCTCATATAGCAGAGGTTAACTGTGCCTCAGTTAACAGCAAACTTTGCTTTGTGTATCATGTCATGCTGATGAGCATCATAGTATATGATGCTCTTTATAGCTGCTTGTCTTCCTCTACTTAGTCTTACTATATGATTTTACTTTTTTTTTTTTTTCCAAGCAGGAAATCCACTTCAGACTTTTTGTCCTAAAAGTCCGTTCTTGTCTGGCACATTTTCAATACAACCCTTTGAACTCCCATCTGCTTGGAGAGAGTGAAATCCTGGCCCACCATAATAAATTAACTTTAATTTAATTCAATAGATCCTAAAGATACTTAAACTTAATTCAATTAAGTCTCCCAAGGATATGCAGGAAATTGCCATATCTGTCACAATGAGCACCTAACAATCCACACTGAAATCATTTGGACTTGTGAATGCTCAGCACTTTGGAAAATCAGGCCACATTTATTGAGGAGCCAGAATGTGTATTTTGGAGCCTAAGGTTAGATGCCCATTTCTGAAAATCTTAGCCTGAAACTAACTATAGGAGAAGAATTTGTATTGATCTCAGTTGAAACAACCTTAACCTCTCTGAGAATCAATGTATCCATGTTTTAATGGAGTATAAATATTTATCTTCCTCACAAAGTGCTGTGAGGCTTAATTCAACTAATGTTCATCAAGCACTCTGAAACCATCTGATGAAATCTTCCACAGAAGTTTCAAACTTTATTATCATATTTTAATATTTTTGTTGCTGCTGTTCTTTTGTTGTGGAAAGCCCATCATAACAATGCTGGATTCATTGAATGATGGACTTGCACATTGGTAGAAGCCTAGAGCAAAGCAGGATTTTATAAAAAGACATGGCTTTTGTGGGTCCTTTTGCCCTTTTGCAGCTACTTTGGCTCAAGTAACAGTTTTCTCCCTTATGATCCTTTCGCTATATCCTGCTGTGAAGCCACATATTATATTTTTGATATATTGATATGTTACTAGGAAAATAATACTTAAATCGTGCTTTTCAACTGAGTCTCAATAATAATAATAACACAGTAGAACCTTGGAGTTATGAACACCTTGGGAACAGAGGATGTTCCTAACTCTGAAATGTTTGTAACTCTGAACAAAATGTTATGGTTGTTCTTTCAAAAGTTTACAGCTGAACATTGACTTAATACAGATTCGAAACTTTACTATGCAGAAGTGAAATGCTGCTTTTAACAATCTTAATTTAAATGCAACAAGCACAGTGATAATTTCCTTTCTTTGTCAAATCTTTTTTTAATTTTTCACTTTATTTTTTCAGTAGTTTACATATAACACAGTACTATACTGTATTTGTTTGATTCGGGGGGCAGGGGGTTGTTTGTTTTGGTCTCTCTGCTGCTGCCTGATTGCACACTTCAAATTCAAAATGAGGTGTATAGTTGACTGGTCAGTTTGTAACTCTGTTGCTCATAACTCTGAGGTTCTACAGTAGTAATAATACCTAGCTCTTACATGGAGTGTAGTTGTAACTGTGTTGGTCCCAGCTCTGTGTGGCTCAAAAGCTTCTCTCTTTCACCAACAGAAGTTGGTCCAATAAAAGCTATTACCTCACCCACTTTGTCTCTCTAGCTTTTTTATATGGTACTTTTCATGAATAGATCTCAAATCACTTACAGATATTAATTTAGTCTTACAACATTTTTGTGAGGCAGGTAAGTGTTTTATAGGATACATGAGCATAGAGAGCTTGAATGACTTGTCTAAAATTACAGACTAAGTCTGTGGCAGAGCTGGGAATGGAATCCATATCTCCTGTCTCTGTCCATTGAACGAACCAATATTTATATCCAGTACAAATACCCACAAATGCTGAAACTAAAATATTTCTGTTAGTGAGATAAAAACATATTTAAAGGAATGTTAATAACTGAGTGGTCTACTATTCTCTTTCCCATTATTTTATCAAAACCATCTCATCTTTTTTTACAAATGTAGCTTGTTGGCAGACTCTCCATTTTTACAAACCACAAGTTTATTTTCAGGGGAGTGGAGGGCAGGCTCCCTTTCTTTTGGAGATCTTAATAAACCTTGTTTAAGCATCAACATATCATGGAAACCACAGGTAGAACAACTCTGAAGTGGTGGTGGTTCTCCACTCCACCTTCTACTGCCAGGTTGTATTGATGTTGCATTGAAACTCATTATCAGACATCTATTCAATGTCTTGTACCATTCCCGTTACTGTGGTAGCTCAGTGCCAATATATAAAATGCAAACACACACACCTAGTCTCTCTGGCTTCTTTGAGCAGGTAAGGCCTAATGTATTTGAAGGCCTTTTTCAGTGTGAAAGCCCCTCCTTCGGGGCAGATTTTCCCTTTCTCTTTCCTTCTCCCTCCACTAGCAAATCCTCTGGGAGATAAGTTGCAGCAGTACAAGGCAGCAACAACCACTTCTCCATAGAGGTGGCCAGAGCCAGCCTGAGGAGTTTTGCTGACCACAGCAGAAAATATTTTTGTCACCTCTCACACACAGAGTTAAATATTTTACACTTGACTCTTAATAAATATTACAGAATCAAGTAGTCTCTCAACATTGTGCATACACGTTTGTACTGAAAATACACATGAATTATGATTCCCTCTCTGACATGTGAACTAAGAAGCTACTTAGAAATAGCACATTAGTAATATCTCATTTATTTGATCTCTTTTTTTTTTTTTTTTTGGATGATGTTGATTAAGCTTTGTTTTTCCATTTTTAAAATTTCCTTTTGTTGCTATGTAATTAATTTTTTTTTATGCAGAGTGGGTAGGTGAAGCGGAGGAACAGAAGCAACCAGAAATGGATAATGAACAATCAACCTGACCATTTCAATTTCCCAGATTGTTCTGCATTTAATAATGTACCCTGTGGCAGAAACCACTAATTTTATTAATAGTTTACATTTGGGTTCCATGTGGGTGCTGATCTTTCATATTATTAAAATGGCTAACATATGTTTTTCCCACATCTTCTACAGGATATTGGTATAGCAGTTTTTAAAAAATGGCAAATTCTGCCGGACAGACTATGATCATTTTGTTTAAGAGATTAATTCACACAGTTTTAGCAGCTAAATAAATGACAGCTTCTATCTACTTGGTATTCAACCTGGGATTTGGATAGTAAAGTAGTTCACTGTAAAATGTGATGTTTTATATATTGCTCTCAAAAATAGAATAAATGCATAATCATCACAAAAGAAAATAATTTAAAATACCACATCCTAGTCTATTACCCTGTTCTCTTTCTGAGCAATTTATATTGCAAGCTTCTTGAAGCAGGAACTGTTTCTAGTGTTTTATACAGCACTGATCACACTGTGGGTGCTTTTGACAATTAACCATGTGTGACAACTTCTAGTTGCACAGAAATTTAAAAAGAGCAAACATTAGGGATAGAGGGAAGTCAGTAAGAAGACTGAATGTTTCTGGGGATTGGTAATGGAGGTATGAGAGCCCTTTGATTTCTAGACTTCTAATTCAGCTCCAAGTGGGTAAATGAGTGAAGGGTGCTACCATTTCTAACGGCTGTTCAAAAGCCACATAAAATAAATTCGTAATCTCAGTTCAGTTCATCATGATTCTGTCTCTACAACAGAAAAAACACCAAGGCAATTAGTACTAATTTGCACTTTAATTGCACTTCCATTGGTAGTTTCAAAAGAGCTCAACAAATGAATGGGCATGGACACTGAACTACCTTGTTGTTGTTTTTGGTCATGGTTTGTCTAGGTCAGGATTGAGTCAAACTGTGGAACATGGTGAGGAAATCTGTCCTGCTGTATCTGTTCTGTGTCTAAGGAAAGTATAGTTCAGTCTTTAAACTGTGAATCCAGCATCTTTTTCCAGTACTACATTCATTCCTTTTTTTAAAAGAAAAACTGCTTGAGTTGTAACCAGAACTATATGTACTAGAGAAGCAATTTTATTCCCTTATAAAAGGGACTTTTAAAATATATTCTAAGAATGTCAGCAGTGCAGGAGGTGAAATATATCCAAAACATTGTATAAAGCAGTTACAAAACATTATTTTGGCCTGAATCCAGGTAAAAATCTGTTAGCTATTCCGAGATGATATGAACATCTTCCCATAACTGACTTTAGAGAACAGAACTGAGAATAATCTTCGGGCTGGGAGAGTGATAATTTTATCCAGTATGTCATGACCAAATTTTGAGGACAGCATGTACATGTCTGTGGGGGAGAAACCTTCTCCGAGAGAGCTCAATTTAAAATGACCTCATCTAGAAGAAATCCAAGTACCATATGTTCAGCTGGCCTGAATTCAATTTCGTAAGGGTTTTAAAATGCAAATATTTTTGAGACTCAACCTTAGCGTACAGTGACTGCAAGAAAATCTCCTTCTATGTCTTATTTTGTTCGTGCTAATTTTTAATCTGCTCCAGACGTTTGTTGGGATCCAAAACACAGTAGCCTTAGGCTGAAAAGAGACAAATATAATATCATAACAGCAATTTACTGTCCCTCTGCCAATTGCACACTGTCTAATGTGATACAGAAAGCAGGGGATGGAGAAGTATCAATACACCTGTGCTTTTTATAGGCCAGTAAAACAGAAAAAACCACAAACTTTCCTGGAATATAGAGGTTTTATGACATTGTGACTTTCAACATGTGCAATCTAGATATGACATACATCACTTTACATCAGTTATAGTGAATGATATATTTTTCATTAGTATCTTGTGGCCATAAATGCAGCTACTGATTAACAGCAATGGTAAATTAAATGTTAATCCCCAATCCAAAATGTCCACATTGTTCTCTGTTTCTCACCATATTGCCAAAATAAAATAAAAAATGGGGGGGGGGAAGCTTTGTTTAAAACAAATGCTCCTGATGAGCTTCCTCCCAAAAAAACATTAATACTGAACTAAGATGTGCTGGTATTTGAGAAAATAGGTGCAGCCATTTCAGTGAAGCCATGCTTAGTTACTCTCCTGAGGATCTGGCCTTAAGTGTTCTTGATGATTCAGTACATGGTATTCCACTCTCTAAGGGCCTGATCCACAGCCAATTGACATTTACGTCTTTCCACCAGGTACTTTCAAAAAACTTCAGCTACTCTCATCCTTTTTAAAAAAAAAAAAAAAAAAACATACTACTGTGTGCTCATACCCTGAAAACACATACTCAGATTTTATATTACAATCTGCAAGGGCCTGGAATAGTAAAGAAATACTTTCCCCAATTTTGCTCTTAACACTGACATTCACCTGTGCCCCCTTTGGTGGTGTGACAATTGAGCCTATAAGGTTACCCTAATTGTGAGCTCAGCCATAAAAAGTTGAAAGAATAACCTATAATAACAAATGTTAACAGGGGGAAAAGCATGACAGAGAGACTGAATTAGTCCAAACAAAAAGGCCTACTGATATAACTCACAGCATGTTAAGATCATACTCAGTAAACAAGAAAAGTCTGGAACCAAAATAAGAAATCCAAAATTAGTGTGTTAGAAACTACAACTTATTTTGTGCACAAAATAATGAGGGGATGGGCTATTCAGCTCCCACACTACCACTCCTTAAAGAAAAAATTGGCTATTGAAGCAAGTTTCATGATCATGGCTGCCACCCCCAACCAATTCCTGGGATCCCACACCTGCATCATCATGATCCTGAGAGATGCCCTGACCAGGCCAGAGAGGGACCCTGCTGATGCCTCTACCACCTCTCACTAAATCCCAAACACCACCTGGGATGAAATAGGATTGGACTTTTGGACTGGGATTTCTTTAAAAAAAAAAAAAAAAAAACCTCTCTCCCGCTAAAAGGAAAGGAAACCAAAGATGTTGTTAAATCTTTTATTTAAATAATTTACATTTCAAATGGTTTAATTCTTTTTCCTTCTTTTCTTTATCTTTAATAAAAGGTTGAAAAGATTTTTTTCTGTGGTGTTAAGCAAGCTGAGGTCGCTGAATACCAGACCCCAAACCTTATTTAACACTGTTCCATGTTGGACAGTGACTGGGTTATACTAACATCTTTGGGCTTCTATATTTGGTCCACATTAAAAAGGGGAGAGTTGGTGTTTTGAAGTGACTACAAAATGATGTTGTTTTAAAGGTAAAGAAGTTAATTTTGCTCTGAATTCATCAAAAAAAAAAAACCCACCCTTAAAATCCCCAAGTTTGGGTTCCAATAAGTGAAGATAACAAACTTTGGGCTATATCCACAAATATATCAGCACTGCAGCCTGTGCAGTTGGTGGGCCCAAGCCACCGTTATGACCATTTAAACAATCAGACCCTGCCTTAATTTAGAGCGGCCACAGGGCTACACTATGCTGTAGTTGAATGACACAGCCCCTGCAGGCTGTTCCAGTTCCCAGAGATTGCTAGGGTGGTGGGATGTTCCAGGAATATCCCAGCTCCCTGGACACAGCCCCACACCAGAGACTGTGGTGAGGTGCAGGGCACAGAACTGTTACGCCAACTCTACACGTCCCAGGGATTTTCCTGATGCTGGTGAGCCTCCGGGTAATTTCTGATGCCAGCTTTTCAGCTCCCAGGTTGTGCTGGAGTGGTTGGAGGTGGGACTAAAGACTTGGTCTCTCACATCAGGGCTTTGGTCTAGACCATGATGCAAGTAAAATCCATATCTTACCATTATGGGGGGGGAGCAGCTAAGGGGGGAGCATGTGACTAAGAACGTCCTTTCTTTTACAAAATTGGAAATACTTATTTAGCCTGTTTTTATCTGTGCTGTATTTATTTTGTAAGCATCTCTGCAATTTTATTTGCTTTATCCTCTCATTATTAGCCAGAGCTTCACCATAATATATGCACTGAGACCTGGGTTCAATCTCTTCTTTCATAAATGTAAATCCTTATATGGGATTGCATTACTTTTCTTTATAAACCTTTTCCCTACAAAGTAGTTGTTCCCTCAGTGTTACATATTTGGGCATTGGTAGCAGTGTTATCACTGTCACTCCTTCCAATGTGCATCAAGTACTTTCTTTCCAATAGAATTTCATTTTTACAATATTTTCAAGGAAAGAAAATATCCAAAGATTCCCATGACAGGATTTCATTATTGGTGTCTGTGGAGCAGAGAGGTGCAGCTTGCACCAGTACTTGCACTCAATGTTTATTATTAGTTGAATAGTATTTGCGCCTAGAGGCTTACTCGGGGGCACACAGGAAGTCTGTGTCAGGGCTGAGAAACAAACCCAGGTTTTCTGAATCCTAATCTAGTGCCTTAATCACAAGACTATTCTTCCTTTCAGGATTATGGACTGACGCATCAGAAAGGAAAAGTGACAGAAGTCAGACCCTTAAACTGGTTTATTGAAACAAATTGTTCCCTTAGTACTTCAGCTAAACTCCATTCTCTCTGCCTTCCACAGTACATGATCTCTTCTCATCTTCCACACTTTTAGTTGGGTAAGCAGGAAGAGATCCTGTTGAGCTGAGTAGTAGCACGTAGGAGAGAAAGAAAAGAAGTAAGCAGATTCAGCTCCAAGAACCTAATACTTAAAAGTAATAGGCAAATTTGGTCCATCAGTTGTACAACATTGAAACCATTACCCTGCTGTAGCTGGGAGGGAAAATGTGGCCTGATCCCTTTTTTTGTTTTTGTTTTGTTTTTTTAGGCAGTACTGGTTTCTCCTTAGGCTGGATCTTTTCTTTCTTTCTCTCCTCTGCAACCCAACCATGTTTTAAGTGGTCTTTGTTGCCAGGGTGTGGAGATTTTTGGCCAATATTATTTTCTTCATGAGACTGACTTATTTTATATAATATTTTCTGTGTTGAAAATTCAAATAACAAGCCACTTGCAACCCATGAGAGCTAGATAGTCACCCAAAAAGGTGACTGCTAGCTAGCAGGTTGTGACTTCCATGGAGCATGCATGTTGGTATGGCACACAAGAAATTAAGGTACACAACTAATGACCATGTGTAACTTTATCAGGATATTGAAACACTTTGGGTGTATGAGCATGCAGTCAAATAGGATTAGAGAAGTGCAAGTATTCCTCTAGAGGTTCCCTCCTTGATAGTGCTCATACTAATAAAGACACATGTATAAATAGCTTTCCTTTGTGAAGCTCCAACAACCATCTCTGTCTCCCCAGCTGGGGATTCCCCCAACATAGAACTGACAAAAACAACTCCCACCCCTCCACTGCAGCCATTAGTGCACGGAGGAACAACTTGCCACTGACCTCAATGGCACTACTGGTAAAGTAAAGTACAACTCAATGGGAGTAGCAGAAGATGATCCTAAAGCATTACAGTGACACAGCTGCTGACGTGCAAACACGCACATGCTTAGCTTTACTACCCTAACTACAAGTATAGTAATTATGGCTCCAATCCTGCAAACACTTACCCAAATGCTTAACTTTGCTAGCGTAAGTAGTGAAATAATGGAATTAATAAAGGACATAATTGAAAACTCAAATGCATACCATTGCATTTCATTATACTCACAGACACAGCTAGAAGCCACTTGAACTAGGGGAAGGCAGTTCCATACAATAAAATTCTGTGAAAGTCTCTTGTGCTGGCAGATTTTTTCCTAGTTTCATTATCCTTCTATATTTCTAATAGTATGCATGAGAGTTTTCTCCAGGAGTGCTTCCCCATCTCAGATAGCATAAACATGGTACACGGAAAAGTTTGCACTCTTGCATTATGTTTTGTACATGCTATTTAGACTATACTTTACTAATAAGATATCTTGCAAAATCGTAAATACAGTACAATTGCCATAATTGTTTTTCTTCGACTAAATACAAATTAGACATAAACCAACCATAAACCAAATTAGACATATCCATAACATACTGTATATACTTGTTCAATAGCCCGTTCGTTTATAAGCCGATGCCCCATGATGGATAAGTAAAAATGGCAAAAACTGTAAGACCCTTTCATAAGCTGACCCTATATTTCAGGGATTGAAAAAATTTGGCTCCCAGCCTGTCAGGGTAAGCTGCTGGCAGACTGGGATGTTTATCTAATAAAACGTCCCGGCCCACCAGCAGCTTACCCTGACGGGCCGTGAGCCAAAGTTTGCCAACCCCTGTTGTATATCACTGATGATGGAACATCAATTCTGGATTTGTTTCTTTAAAAATTTGCTAAAATTTTATTTTTACTTAAATTGTATATTTGCTATGTTACAATTGAGATAAAAGAAGTATTAATATAAATAAACATATGGATATCTATTATATAATTTTTCTCAGTTCATGTCCATGTCAACAAAGCACTTAAAAACATCTGCTTTCCTAAAGTTCAATTTTCCTAGTACTTGCTGTTTGCTTTTCTGGGTATTGTTCAACTACAGGACTATATTATAATTATTTTTATAGCGCATACTTATATTGATCGTAAAATAATTTATTGATGTCAATACTGCAGCAGTTTAAAATCACAAAGGCTTTGCTTAGTGGACTAGATTGGCTTGAAATGAATGCTAAAAGAGCAGTGCTTCGCATCTGCATGACATTTGATCTGGACATTTCACAAAATGCTACACCTTACAAGCCAATTAGAAAAATACAATGAACGATAGTACTATGGCACTGGTGTCAGTCTGCTACTGTGTAATTTAATCTCTTCATGCATTTCTACCAATGGACCTTATAAGTCTCGAGCCAATCTGAAAATATAACATGCAGAATCAATGGAATCTGTAATAAAATTTAAACAGCCTGTTATTGCCACAGACATGCCAATCTACAGGGCTGCTTTGAAATAAACAAAGAACAATAATAATTTGACAGTGATAAAGCAGGTGACAGTCTATATAAAGTCCTACAAAATATATAACTAAATTATTATTTTCTAAGATTTTCATACTAGTATTTAAAATGAATAATGGTGAAATCAAAAGAAAATGGTCTGCTTATCATGCAGCGTTCAAACTTAAAGTTGTTGAATATGCAGAAGCAAACAATAATTGCGCTACTGCTCATGAATTCTGTATCAATGAGAAGCAAGTAAGAGAATGGCAAAAAAATAAAACAACACTAAAAAACATGCCAAGAAGCAAAAAAAAATGTCCAATGAGGTGCACTTCATTTCCTGATCTGGAGAAAGATCTCAATGATTGGATTGTTGAATGTCGACAAAATGGGTACATCGTCACCTAGAACTGGAATTCATCTGCGTGCTCTGCAAATGTCGAAAGACAACAAATACAAGTCAGTAAAGCCACCGATGTTTGTCGCATCAGCGGGTTGGTGTACTCATTTTATGAACCGTCAGCGAACAAAGGGAGATCTGGAAGAAAAAACTGAATCTTTCCAAAGGTTTATTTTAAAACATTGAAAGGAATATGCATTTGAGTTGTCACAAATAGGAAATATGGACGAAACACCGATGACATTCTATCTCCCAAGCAACAGAACAATAACCAGGGTTGGCGAAAAAACAGTTTTAATTAAAACCACTGGCCATGGAAAAAATCCATTTTATGGTTGCTTGGCCAATGGAACAAAGCTCCCTCCTGTTTTTCTTTTAAAAATAACCTTGCCTAAAAACATGAAATTTCCTGCTGGTGTCATCGTATATGTACACGAAAAGGGATAGATGGATGAAAGTGGGACTATTGAATGGCTGGAAAAAGCGTGGAATAAGAGATCAGGAGCACTTTTCAAGAAACCTGCTGGGCTCATTTGGGACATGTTCAGGGCACACAAGACGGATGAGGTGAAGAATGTGGCCAAAACCATGAAAACTACTTTGGCTGTAATACCTGGAGGCTTAACTTCTGTTCTACAACCACTTGATGTCTGCCTGAACAAACCCTTTAAAGACAGGCTACACAAAATGTGGTCTGAATGAATGTGCTCAGGCTTGGCGAAGCTGACAAAAGGCGGAATCTTATGAACCCCAAAATCAGTCTGGTCACCCAGTAGGTCAAGTATGCGTGGGAGTCCATTCCCTCAGAAATGATAGAAAAATCATTTCGGAAATGTGCTTGATGGATCCAAAGACAATGCCATATTTGATGATGACCCAACAGAGGCTGATGATGAGACGGAATCTGAGTCTGAAGACGACATTGCCAACATCTACTATGACAATGCAGGTGCAGCTGTGACTGAAGCAGAGTTTAATGAACTGTTTGGTGAATTGGAGACTGATTTGGAATTTGAAGGATTTTAAGACTTTTTAAATAAGTACCTTAGAACAATATGAGACTTTAAAAATCAGTAAATGGATATTTAAAACATTGACTGTAATTTTGAAGGTGAATACGTATTTGTTCAGTTATTATTATAACAACAGGTTTTTGGTAAGATTACATTAAAATAATTCTAGCAAAACTTTTGAGTGTTTCTTGTGATGCCAACTTTTTAAAATATAGCAGGGGTCAGCAAACTTTGGCTCCCGGCCCGTCAGGGTAAGCCACTGGCGGGCTGGGATGTTTTGTTTACCTGGAGCATCCGCAGGCATGGAGCCCCTCAGCTCCCAGTGGCCGCGGTTTGCCATTCCTAGCCAATGGGAGCTGCGGGAATCAGTGCAGGATGAGGGACAGCGAACTGTAGCCAGTGGGAGCTGCAGGGCTCCATGCCTGTGAACACTCCAGGTAAACAAAACATCCTGGCCTGCTCGTGGTTTATCCTGATGGGCTGGGAGCCAAAGTTTGCTGACCCCTGCTCTACAATGACAACGTATTAGATATTCAATTCAATAGAACTTAAAATCGTCAACTTTTGATGAGATGCATTGATAAGCCAACCCCCGCTCCTTGATGCTTCACTCTTTTACCAAAAAAAATCGGCTTATGAACGAGTATATATGGTATGTACCAGAATTGAAGTTCAAACATGCTAAGATAATGGACTAAATTGTTTTTGCATTACTCACAGCAATAATCCCCAGATAGTGAGCCTGTCATGATAACAACTGAATCTAAGATGTAGTGCAGGCCCAAGCCATATAATATGTGGAAATATAAAACAATATATAAAACACTTCTGCTGTTTAACAAATGCAAAAACTAGAGTCAGAGGATTTAGGCCAATATGGACTGAATGATTTTCCTACCTGTTTTAAGTACAACAAACCTTGTTCTTCCTACTCAGGTGACAGTAACGTGCAGTATAAACTATGCAGTGCAGTTATACTTGCAAAACCCTCCTAGTGCAGAAGCAGCTTATAACAGCAAAACAGTACTTTTGCCAGCATAACTTGTACCAGGTTGGTGAGCAAAATAAGCTCCACTGACTGAAGCACTTTGATACTGATACAATCATATTTACACTAGAGCTTTTTCCAGAATAGAAACGTTGCACCTCCTAAGCAACATTTTTATGCCAGCAAAAGTTTCTGTTGTAGACCTGGCCTGATTTGAAATTCCATATTTGTTTCTAAACAGCAGTTATTTATTTGTTTGCATGTCTGTTATTTTTTTCTCCCCATTTACAAACTGGAATATTGCTTCTTAAAAGCAGGAATGTGGGGTTGGGGTTTTTTTTTTTTGTTTGTTTTTTTTTTTTTGCTCTTTCCTTTTTGGCATAGACAGTTTTTCAGGGTGTAATTCAGTCTGGAACATCTTATGCACAATGCTCATAGTGTTTAGTGAATTCAAAATGTACAATAAACTTAGTATCTGAAAATAAATCATTCCACACTGATTCCAGAGGCATTTCATAAACTATTTTGGTGCTTATCTCTTTTATCCAAAATCTGATGTTAAGTTACCATGGAAACAATGATATTCACACAAATACTAAAATTAGTTTGATATATGGTACTAGTTACAGCAACACATTATAATGAAGTAATGTTTAAATAGCAGTTGAGTTCCTATGGAATTGTTACAACAAATGAAACCTGTAAGTAAGTAATAATGATAAATGCAATAACAGTGAGTATTAGAGAAACAGAGAATTGCTGGCGCACTAAAAAAAAAATGTGACATGTAGGTAATGCCCAAAAGGTTAACCATATTTGTCAAGAAGATATTGTTGCCAACTTTACTTTAACTTGTTTGTTTTTATTGAGTGCTACTGTCCTTCACGCTACCTCCTCATTGTGTATAATTAGAAAGTGGTCTACAATTTGAAATTGATTTTTATAGTTCTAGACCACTTGCAGATGAAAAGCAGGCAAAAGAGATTATTGCTTAATAAACACTTTTAAAGGAAAATTATGGGAGAATGGTCGAACGTATAAGGCACAATGTTTCACTTACTAGACTCTTTAGAAATGACCTCACCATACTCTCCAAAGAGCAAAACAATTTTTTCAAAGGGTCACCAGGGCAGTTTAGCTCTGAGGCTGAGTGTATTTTGAGTCACTAGGGAAGTAAATTCATTTTTTGTGTAATTCCATTGGTGACAACCTTTTGCAGGAATTTAGGGGATCAGTAATACTATCCCACAGCCTCCATTAACTTGTTTTTTCCCAAAAGTAAGTAACTTCATCCCTGTCTCCAGATTTTGGGGGAAATGTACAGTGTGTGCACAAAGCATGACTGGCTGTATCAGAGAGGTAAGGTGTGCAAGAAACAAAACTTAAAGTGGAATGAGATTCCAGAGCTGCCCAAATTTTTATCCTTCTTCAAAACCATTGCTAAATGTTCTGAAATCTATAATACATTGCTTCCTATATCATTCTTTTAAATCATGTCAGTTAAATCTGGGGGGCAAAGGGGAGTCAAGCAGTGGTCTAGCTGCTCTCCAGGGTACACAGAAATGACTCAAAGGCCACTTTTTTCACGAAGACTTACTGACATCCATTCATTTTAACTAAGCTATTTATTAATTACTTTCTTTCAAATAACACAGCAACACAAAAAAACTAACATCCATTCAAATGTTATAAACCTGCAGGAGAAAAGAACAGAGAAGAAATTACCATATTTTTCTGCTGAAAATGGTTGTGAATACGTACTGTCAGCCATGGCAATTTTTAGATACAGAGCTACTCTGTGTGATACACAGGAACTCTGTGGTTCCATATCCACAACAAACAAGTAGATTGAAGCCTATAATCTGAAAATCACTGGGACAAACTCATCCCATTCATTCAATATGCACGCACACATCCACCAACCTCGTATAGAAGTGACAGAAATGTCTTCACTGACACCAGATTGCTTGCTACTGTAGTTTAGGCTCAATCTTCATCATGATGAAATCACTGGGATTTTTTCCATTTAGTTTCTCTGATGCAGTGTAGAGTTAAATGCTGGAGTTCTTAGGCAAGCAAAACTCCCATTTAAGTGGGATTTAGCCTACTGACAGGTCTGACATGACCAATGTCCCTACAGCACTTATCTCTTATTAGTTAATAGCAGATATTTTCACAAAGCCAGTCAATAAGTAAGGCAGTATTTATAGAGTGGTGTTTATTTTATGCCTGTCTGTCAAGCATATCACAATACCCAAAAAAACACTGTATTTCTACAATGATGTCTTGGGAGGAGGAGGAAACTTTATTGTCGTTGGTTTTTCAGTGGAGTTATTAAACCATCAGTCTGACAGTAAAAGCAGATTATTTGACCATTATTTTCAATAATTTTGGGGAGATTTGTTGACTCAATAGCTTCAAATAAACATTCTGTAAACCAACTGGACTATATCATTAAACCTTTTTCCTCAGCACCATTTAAAACCAGATTAGACATAGCACTAGAGAACAGAAATAATTTGACTGACTCTTGCAATCCAGTCATTAGGCAGACTTAGCCCTTTTTTATTTTTTCTGTTTTTGTGAATTGCCTGCATACAGATCACTATTTTTAAAAATCTGTTTGTTTGATGAATGGTTTATGGCAATACATTCTTATCTATAGAGTCTGCTGATGAAAAGTTTGTAACAAGTATTCATTCAATTAATCATCTAATTATTCAATATTTGAAATTTGTTTTTCGAGCTCAATTATTTGCCACCTGACTCATATGGTATTGCTTCTTTTCCCCTACTGGAAGACCTAAACTTTATAATTTATTTCTACCTGAAATGAATTTCTCATTGTTGTTAATATTGGCTACAACCGCTGAATTTTGCTGCCTTTGAATATTTCTGTGAACAAAATTTTACTTGTGAGAATATGCTCCAAATGCAAACAGAAGATGAAAATGTAGCTGAATGCAGTGTGGCCAACTCTCACAATTTTATCGCAAGTCTTTGGTGTTTAACTTTTAAAGCCCCAACTCATGGAGATGAGCGAATAGTTGAGGATCTCAGCTTTCATGTTAAAATTAGTAAGGTTCTAGCTCTTGTGATTGCTGAGGAAATGACTCAAATGCACCCTACATGCTTCAAAATCCAGAAGGAAAATAAAACAGCCCAAAATTTGTTGGTTGGTTTAAAATTCATGGGGTTTTTTGTTTTTTGTTTTTTTTAAATCATTATTTGGGGAGCCTGCCTCGTGATTTTAGATCATGTGAATTTGACAATACTGTGCACGTTCAGTTTTTTTTAAACTGTTATCCGCTCTCTAGTTGGGTGGGAAATTAGAGGGAAATCCTACACTGGCAGAGAGGTAGACTAGGTAGCTTAATACAGTTCCCAAAATCTTCTCTCCAACAATTAAAAAAAAAAAAATGGGTATGCCCTTATGTATGTATGTATGTATGTATGCATGCATGTACACCATCCTCATTTCTGAATGTCAGAAAAATACTTGGCCAAATTCTGTCTTGATTCCTAAGATTTCATGCAACCCTATTGACTTTAGTAGTACTTCACAGAGTGCAGGGCAGAATTTGCCAACTGTGATATATGCAGGCCATGGAATGGAAGCATAGACCACACATGCCACTATATCTATTCAGAAATTTTACATTTTTAAGGTTGCATAAGCTATTGCCCTTAAATTGCTGGTGAGGTAGGCCCCTTGGGGATAAAAGTATCGCAGATCAATGAAAATAACTTTTTTTTTAATGTGTTGATGTACTGACAGCTGGTAATTGTTTAAGTTTTTGAAGCTAGGTTTTATAAAACAGTTACAGTGTGGAGTATATTGTAGTGTGGAGTGCTTCCTAGAAAAATGCTATAGCTTGTTGTTTAAATAATCTGGACTTTTTACACAGTTCATGGTTAATCAAAGTCACTTATACCCAGATGATTAAAAGAGAAAGTAACAGCCACCAAATTTGTGTGTCTCTTCTTTTTTATCTGACACATATGTTGATAGTTTGTTTCATAAAACATGTATGGGAATGATCCAACTACCCTGTCACTGAACAGTAGAGTTGAAAAATTGTTTAGAGTGAATTAAGTAGCATTCTGTTCTACCAAAGGCTTCTGTTCACAGCCCTCATAAAAAGAAATAAATAAAGTAAATATAACCCACAATATTCTATAAAAATGGTTTTGAACAACTGCAGAGTCACTACTCCAAGCTATAATTTTTTGGACTCTTTTTGCAGAATATTGTGGTATCTTTGTAAAAGGCTTGCAAGACCTCTGACTCTTAGCCCCTGATCCAATGCTCATCGGAGGGAGCCTTTTCACTGATCTCAGTGTACTTTGGATCAGGCTCTTAACTAACTGGATTATTTGACCCTTTCATTCCTTTTTCTAGCAACAGCAAGCATTGTACAATACAATGCGCTCAGTCACTCATTGATAAGCAAATTTGTTCCCTGAGATATATTTTGGATGTTACACTATGCTGCCACAACCCCAACACAGGAATACCCTTAGATATTTGCCCAATAATTTAACTCATCTTTAATTTATGGTAAGGGCCCAAGCATTCACTCTAGTAGTAAAGTAATGGCAAAGAAGTGAGAGATCTTTGTTCTAGCTTTTGGGCCCCAGTAAAAGATAAATAAAGGCTTGCTCTATGCACAAAGGCTTCTAACAGTGAATGCTTTGAATGTTCTGCCTATTTAATTTTTCTGCACAGTATAGGTGTTCACCATTCCACACAACATGCAATGTTAGGAACACCACCAAACTCATTTAGCAACATAAAACTTTTACTGTTCAGTGTGTAAAACGATTTGTCCCTGGTGGCACTAAGCTTAATGACACTGTCAGTAGCACAGAGTTGGCAATGAAGTACCCTACATGGGTAATTCATCCCAAATGGGGAAGCAAGGATACACATGAGGTTTTCATTTCAGTTACTGCCTATCTATAATAGAGGAAACACTAACCCGTCTGAGAGAGCAGCTTGATTTTATCGTGTGATCACATCTCTCTGAACTCCTCTCAGAAGAATGGGTTGCTACATAAATATCTTATGCAAAGCTGCATACCTGGGGGGAAAAAGCTTTAATGAATGATTGATAAGAAGTCATCCATGCTGGGGCCAGGGTGCAAGATAACAGAACAGTATTGATAAGTCCCAAATTTGTCTTCATAAGAAGGGAAGTCTTTTGTTAATGACCTTCCTGCAATGGAATCAGAGCCTTCACTTCCCTGCAGTACTTGATTACTTGTGGAGATGCTTCAGAATCCTTGAGTCTAATTGAAAAGACAGTTTGACGTGATACTTAACAGGAGTGTGTTTTTGGGAAATACTCTAAGGAGAGAGAAACAGCAGGGCTCAATGGGTGCACATGAAACTATGTCAAGGTTACAGTTACATAATTTACCTGGTAGCATGTGTAAAATATCCAAATAAAAGCATAGCTGTAAGAGAATTGAGAAAATTCTCAGTTTATTACATCTTCAATTCAAAAAAGAAAATTGGTGTCTTCACAAGTTACTGCCACGTTAGTTTGGGTTCTTACTTAAAAAAGTTAATACTTGCTAACTTTTGGAACACCTGTGACTTCCCAAAGTACGGTGGAAACACATTACTTGAGTAATTTAAAACTTTATTATTAATCATGTATATTACAATATTGCCTAGAGGCCACAGTGAAGATTGGGGCCTATTGTGCTGTGCACCATACAAATAATGTACACATACTAAAAGACGGTTCCTGCCCAAAACAGTTTACAATCGAAAGAAACAAGACAAACTAAAGAAGTATTACTATCCCCATTATCTAGCTGGGGAGACTGGGTTATGGATAGATTAGGTGACTTGCCCAAGGTCAGAAAATCTGTGGCAGAGCCAGGAATTGAACCAAAAACTCCTGAGTCCTAGTCCAATGGTAACAGGAAGGTCATGTGCCAGCAGAGGCCTTTAGCAGGGGTGAAACACTGTTAGCTGCCATAGTTACTTACAGAGTAATATAGTAATTAGAGATACTAATAGAGTTTATGGCCTTTAGCGATAAAACCATCCTTTCTCATAAACACATGGCTGGACGAGGCACTCAGAAACCATTGCAGGATTGTTTCCTGACACAAGGTTCTATGACATGAGCTTAATAGGCTTTTTCCACTGAAGTCCAATGGGAACTGAAGGAACTCAAAAGTTTTCAGGAGGAGCTCAACTCCTCACAGGGTTGAACAATTAATGAGGATTATATCCAGGTGATAGAACACAGACATTTGCTCCAATTTTGTTCTGACTTCATTTACATACTTGCATGTTGGATTTTCATGTAGTTTAACCATAAAGAATGTCAGAAAGCTGTTTCCTCATTTCAGTTATGCAATACTGCAATTTAATGCACATCTTGGCAAGGTAGGCTGGAAAGAGACCCAACAGAGAAAGTGAAAACAAGGTATGTATTAATCCAAGCAAGCTTGCATATGTATTATCTTGAAATAATTTCGGAAGCTTTAAAAAACTTGATGCAAGGTTTAAGACGCCCTCCAACATCTCTAATTTATGTGGCTGGTACTTATAATGCTGATCTAGTCGGTTTCCACTGCCCTTGGAAGAATCCAAGAGGTCCATATTTCACCCTTTTAGGTTATTTACTGTATAGCAATTTTTATCAGATTTTCAGAATCTGTTGTATACAGATTTTGTACTTCTGCATGACAACTATGTTAGGTGGTATGCTAAATTTCATTCCATTTGGCTGTTCTATACTATACTATAACCGCATTCTTTTTCTGCAATATGTTTTGGATTTTGAGAAACATTTTACTCCCTGCCAAATTGCCTTATTACCCTGCAATCTAAATGTTAGCCTGAAAGAAGAATAATTCTTAGTTTAATTGAAAATGTATAGACCAAAAGTAAGACACCGTATTGTATATACAGAAAAATCTCAGATGAATGGATAGTTTAAGGGCTCTGTAATAGGATATGGAAGATTTCACCTCTAGGTCTCAGATTTGGTTCTGAATCAATTTGAAAGTGAGCAAGTCATTAACATCTGATGCCTGTTTTATTGCCCTTCTGGAATTACTTGGTGATTTCAGTCTAGAGCCTAGTCAATAGGTGTCAACACCCCAAAAGAGCCCACAAAAGTGATATTCATGACAGTCTTACTAGCTGCTATGTGTAAGGTAAAGAACTGAATAGTTATAGAGGCTGAACTCCTTCTCCTCCATTAGGGTTTGATCCAAAGCCCACTAAACTCAATGGAAGAAGTCCCATTAATTTAGGAGGGCTTAGGATCAGGTCTTAGGGCCTGTCCACACCACAGCTCCGAAGTGAGTTTGTACCCAGCTACTGGTATGGATTACTTTTGAATATGGTGTACGCTCACATACCACATAGTTATTACTCAGTTAGTAATTGTGGGACCTAACAGCGTTTCCCTCTTGCCAGGGACATGTCTGTTGGCACATGTCCTTCCTGTACCATTTCAGCATGCTCTTAGTGGTTTTGGTCTGGCAATATAAACAGAAACTCCTAACTGTGCCTGTGTCAAGTGTTTGGCCAGTCCTCCCTCCTATTTCCCTTTGCTGTTGGAAAAAAGAGAGTACATTGCTTTAAACACTGCTGAATAGCTCCAACAGCTTGTATGTCATCCATGCACTGTACCATGCTGAGGCAGTATGGTATAGCATCCCACATTTTCTCTGGATGTACTGATACACACATGTTTAAGCTCTGGAGTAGGTTTGGATATACAAATACTGTTCAGTGAAGCAAATAAGCTGTAATGTAGATGCAATTTAAACTGGGCATGTTGTAACCAGGTCAGATGTCATGAAGTAGTTCCAAAATACAATTGTGGACAGGATCTTACAGGTGTTCTCTCCAGCTAGGATTGGAGAGATGGTGTTACGGGAGAGGTTTTTGGTCACATGGTTCCCAGAACTGCATCTATTCTGTGGATAAATAGAAAAGTTCATTTTCTCCGGCTGTCAATCCATCACTTTTTAATGAGCACTAAAGCCACTTATGGCTGAATGTGAATTTTAAAAAGCAAAGAAATTACTTTAAGGAAGAAAAAAATAACCGTTAGGTGTGATGCATGCTCTGTTCTCAAAGGCATAGGCAACTAACCAAACTTTCTTTCATGTGCCCCTTTGCTTCTACATATCAGAAGGGGCGTTACAGTGGATTCCACCTCAAACTGTGGATTTTCTTGCTTCTGTTTTGTTCCATCAAAACCTAAGTACTCTGTCTAAGGTTGATGGTTTGGGGTTTTTTTGTTTTTGGTGGTTTTTTTTGGTTCTGTCTGTCTGTTTGTTCGTTCGTTTCTGTTTTTATTTGTTCTTTTTCTTTCTCTGTGTGACTACATATGAATATAGAGCTAAAAAAGAAATTATCTGTGGAGCAGCTATCTGTTTTCCATAAGGCTGAAGCTATGTTCTGGTTATAAGTACAGTTTCGTCCCCTCCAGCAACTTTTCCCCAAAAGAACCAATCCTCCTGAAATGTCACGTGCCACATCTCAATCCAGAGTACAGCTTTTTGGGGAAGTTGGCGGGTGAGACCAGAGAAGGAGTTTCAAGCTTATTTTTAAAATGTCCATCTGTCAGTATTTTAGAGTGTATGTAAATGTGAAATAAACATACTTAATATGGGTGAGATTTCCAAAGCTGCTCGTTGTTGGGCCTAAATCTGCTCCCAATTAAAGCAATGGCTCTTACTGGCTTAAATGGGAGGAGAGGCCTATAATGAGTGCTTTTGACAATCTTATTGCTGTAGTAACATAATCCATAAATCATACTGCTACTAGGGTGAACAATGGTTCAGTAAATGACGCCTTTTTAAAAGTCACCTTCTGTTGTATATTTTTTTTTAAAAAGTAAACAAATGAAATAACTGAGAATTACAAGTCAAAAGAATCATAGAATATTAGGGTTAGAAGAGACCTCAGGAGGTCATCTAGTCCAATCCCCTGCTCAAAGCAGGACCAACACCAACTAAATCATCCCAGCCAGGGCTTTGTCAAACCAGACCTTAAAAACCTCTAAGGATGGAGATTCCACCACCTCCCTAGGTAACCCATTCCAGTGCTTCACCACCCACCTAGTGAAATAGTGTTCCCTAATATCCAACCTAGACCTCCCTCACTGCAACTTCAGACCATTGCTTGCAATTTGTGAATACTATCACAGGAGAAACTCCTAGCTTTGCTATTTCTCATCTGAATATTTACTACACCTAGACAATGTATGTGTGCCAGAGACTATGATTTTTGTTGGTTTTATAAGTAGATTTTTACTAAGAGAAAAATATGACTCATTGTTTAAATCTATATAGATAGCTATACTGTTTAAAATAGTCACATTGGTTGGGGTTTGAATTATTCCAGTTTACTGAAATAATGTTTGACATATTGGCTAGCATTTTGCTCAGCCAATGACATTCTAGCAGTCACTATAATTCATAGCTGAATGAAATGACCTGATTAGAACCAGAGAAATAAGGTACAATATTTATATATTAAAAAAAGAAAGAAATCACCTGAAACTCCAGAACACTTTGTCTATTAAACCTGGTGATCTTTTCACTAACCTCATCCCCATATTTTTAGCATTGCTGCTCTTCATAGTTTGACTATTGAACACACAACAGAACAAAAACCTGAGAAAAATCACATTGCTCTGTTTAACACATCTGACTTGCATTTCAGCTCATAACTATAGCTGTTCATAACTGTCTTTCCATAAAATGTTTTACTGTACACATCTGCAGGTCCAAAGGATTTATTTTTCTTAGACCCCTATCTGAGGAATGTTTGGCTGATGGCTAACACATATAGCTGTAATGTCTTCTGTGTATGAATCATCAAAGTTAATCCAGTAGTGAAGAACTGCTCTGAAATTTTTTTTCTCCCAGTTCAGAGCTGCATGTCCTTGTTTGGAGCACAGAACACTGTCGTGAGTCCTAACAATTTTGCCCTACTAATCCATCTCAATCCTAACCTGTGATGCTGTAGCCAGCTAGCACCAGTTGGACAAAAAGTTCTTTCTTTACGTTGGAAGAGTCATATTCAGAAGAGAAGGGATGTGGGGAATAAAGCAATTGGTCAAATGTTACGAGTGCTTAATTTTGTGTCAGGGCTTGCCAGGGCTGAGCCCCAGCACCTCTAGCTTTGGCACTTCAAAGCCCTGGCACCTCTGGGCTTGTGCATCAGTTATGAATGTAAAAAAATTGCTTGAACCCCAGCACCTCTTTCATTGTAAATTAAGCACTGAGTGCTACAACTGTAAGAATTGCAATATTAGAACACAGGACCAGCAGATGTTCTCTCATGCTTTATAGTATGTTCTCAGAGAATTTTTTGCTCAGTTCATGCTACATGCCAGAGGTAAATCAAACAATAACATCTATAATAATGCCTAGAAGCTACTTGCTCCATATATGTACACTCCACTCCATCAGTTTGGAAGAAGGTATACTAACTCAAAAGAGAAATTATTTTCTATGACACTAATTGCTCAACAGAGGGATTTCCTAGAAAGCAGGAAATCAGTTTGTAGTTCCTTTCTCTAGTACTGCCAAGGTCAAGAAACACAGCCATAGCTATAAAAAACTGGTTTCAGACAGACAATATGATGATGGAGGAAGGAAAGATGGTTTCAGAGGGTAGGTATGGGCCAGTAAGAATTGTGGGGTCCGAGTCCCCATTAAAAAAATACTGTCAATCTTCAGCAAGTACCACATTAATGGAATCTAAGCTTATAACTCCCATTATTGTTTATGAGAGGGTAATGGATATCTCCTTACCTTTTAGCCTGAAAATTCACCTGTGACAATACAGCCCTATTCAGGTCCCTGGGACTTTAAGCCAGTTAAAAGGAAATGGATGAGATAACAATAGCAAGATTTGGCTCAAACTGAAGAGTATTCCTTTAAGGTTGATTTTTAACTTTGCACAAAACTTTTCAATGGCAAAATGCTCAATTTAATGAACTTTTCTTTTTCTTTTTTGCAGTATATTATGGCATAGTATTTGCTAGAATTTAGGTATACAGCAACCAGAACCCATCTTCAGATGTCACGGGACAGCAACAACACCATGAAAACTAGACACAAAAGACATGGAGTTAAAGTCAAAACAAAAATGCATTCTAAAGAGAGTATGCTTCAAGCCCTTCAACTCCTTCATAGGAAAAAACCACTCAGAAAAAGAAGCACCTGGCTATCTCTAAATCAAAGCAGAGTCAAGATCTAAAGTCTTATTCTTAAAATTAGCGATATGTGAATTGGAATTTTCTAAAGGTCTGATTTTATTTATCTGATTTATCTGATCAATAATTTATCTGATTTTATTCATTTTGAGAGGACAGGGAGCTGGTACAGTCAGTCTATGAGGATCAAGAGGCAGAAGCATTTGAGAAGCTATTCTCAGCTTAGTTCTTGTCTATAATGGTATATGGGGTAGTTACCTCACTGAACACAAAAGTTCCCGAACCTCAGGATAGAGATAAGGATGGTGGAGGGGAGTTCAATTGCCCAGGAACTACTTCCCCTCAGAAGTAAACAAGGTACGATGTCTGTTCCTATCCTCGTCACTCAAAGAAATTTATAAAAGCAGAATGGCTGTTTCTTAAAGAGAGCAGTTTTACAACAGTACTTAAGGTAGCTGCAACAGCAGATTTAAAACCCCTGTGGGAAGGAACCATTTTTACTTTATGCTTGGTGCTATACAATGCAATGAGAACCCAGTCCAGTCTAGGATCTGTGAGCACTACTGTCATGCACACTTAATAGCTACTGTAGCTTCATCAGAAGGGGAGTTTCTGATGAAGGAGGCTGATGGGTACTGGCCATAAAAACCACATCAGCTTGTAGGTGTTTTACCAACTTGAAGAAATGATGGATTTATGGCTAAGGCACTGGACTGGGACTTAGAAGATCTAAGGTTGTGTCCTAACTCTGCCTCAGATTTCATATGTGATCTTGGAAAATTCATTAATGTACAGAAGGTACTACAGTGCTGAATGCCATAGGAAACTTAGAAAAATGGCCCAGATGAGCTGTAAACACAAACTGCTTGGGGAAAAAAGAGACTTTACAAAGCTGGTATACAATATTTCATTAGCAGAATCACTTGTTATGGACACTTCTCCTAATGCTCTGATTCACAATGTTTTTTCTATGCCATCTAAAATCAGCTCTTAAACAAATATGGTGGCAGCATTCATGGAACACAGATTCAAATCATAAACAGCTCACTACTGTCTTATTGTGAGTTAGACTGTTCTGAGAGCGACTGGATAAAGCTGTGGTAGGGTTTATTGGTATGAAGGAGAAAACTCTACTGTCTTAAAAAGTACTAGACCTGCCCCTCCATAGATTATTTTATACAAGTGATAGCCATTTCACAGCCAGCAGTAGCACAGATACTGAAAAGAAGGACCAACCATGCTAGAAGAGAAAAAGGTATAGGATTTGAAAAGGAAAGTAAATCCAGGGAAGTCTCTCGAGTCAAGCCTGCTCATCTACCAAGCATTACTGGATCTAGCTCACATCAAAGGAAGCAACTCATCTGGGGATTTCAACAATTGTTCCATCAATGGCAAATAATCACTTTGGACTGATGGGTACTGGAAATAATTCCAGGGGGTATACTACAGAGTTCAGGAAAATACTAAGGAATGAGTTCATAGCGATCTAGCTTTCCCAAGACCCTCAAGAGTAGATGATGGTGCAAGAAGTAAGGTCTTGCCTCTTGTCACATTATAGTAATGGAGCCAGTTCCCATTTGAGTGGCTTGCTGTTGTTGAGAATAGACAATTTTCTTCATTGCTCCCAGCAGGAAGAATCTGCACTGTCTTAGAACTCAAATGTGAAAAAATGCACCAAGAAGATCAAATGCGGTATGGAGATAGACTCAAGAAGATCAATCTATTTCACTTATCAAAGAGATGATGAAGGGATAACTTGATTACAGTCTGTCAAGCTTCTGTTCCCTGTAAGCCTCCCTGTAAAGGTGATTTGCAAAGGGCTCTTTCAGCCCTTGGATTTTTGTCCGCTGGATTAAAGTTGAAGCTAGATGAATTCAGACTAGAAATAAGAGAGACATTTTTAAAAGTGAGGGTAATTAACCATTGGAGCAATTTACCAACGCTGCGGTGGATTCTCCATCATTGCCAGTTAAGATGGGATGCTTTTCTAAAAGATCTGCTCAAAAGGGAATCAATTCAGGAAAGTCCTATGGTCTGTGTTATACAGGGGGTTAGACTAGACAGATAATCTTTAAAATCAAGATCGGATGTTTATCAGTGATGGAGAATCCACCACAAGCCTGTTAAATTATTCCAATAGTTAATTACTCATGATTAAAAGTTTGACTTATTTCTAGTCTGAATTTGTCTAGCTTCAGTTTCCACCGTTGGATCATGTTATAATTTTCTCTGCTAGACTGAACAGCTCATTATCGAATATTTGTTCCCCATGTAAATACTTACAGACTGTAAAACTCCCCAGGCCTCCTTTCCCTTACCCCTGCTCCTCAGGGCCTTCCTCCAGAGGCAGTCTCTTGCTTCTAGGATGAGCTTACACTGACCAAACTGGTTGGCCCCTAGGAAGAGGGGAAAACTGCACAAGCTTAGCAAGGTTTCCCCACTCTAGCTTGTCCTTCAACAATTTTCCTTCAAACTCATCACCAGCAGCTCACAGTTACTGCCCTTCTTTGAGTTTCCTGCAACCTTTTCCCTCAAGCAACTTTCTGCTTCTATTGTACTGTCTTTTCTCTGTTTACAAGTACTCTGACCCACCCCTTACCCCCTTCACTTAAACCCAGTTCAGAGGCAGTTGATGTGTCACACATGCACTGGCCTCTTCCCTCTTAAAGGGTGAATGTCACACTTTGAGAGACCTGAAACCTGAGGGTATGATTAGGTCTCTGTTTCAGCAAAGTACCATTCTAGAATACCTCAGCCAGAGTCGTCATGCGTACCTGGAAAAAGAAAGGGCTTCTACAGCTAAACAAAAGATCTGCCAGGACTGAATATTCAATAGAATAGGTTGTTGTTAATTAACCTGTTTTAAAGTTGGCTAAACATCTCAAAGACTGTGTTGGTGCAGGTTGCATTTCCACTGAGTAATTACCATACGTTCTGCCTATCTAAAAGTTATCTTCCCTGCTGTTTCATTTGTCTATAATGGTCTTATTGTTTAAAGCTATTGTGTCGTATTGCTCTCCACTGCTAATTAATAAAGTTTGTTAGGAAAAGAATTGTCAGAGTTTGCTCTTTTGTTGACATTGAAACATTTTGCAGGACTGTATCAATTCTGACAAAATCCCAATGGAAACCAAGCATGTTTCCAGTGGAACTTTGCCTGCTAGGCAGGATTCCATCAGAAACCTGCTTGGATTCCTGACCACCCAGCTGCCTGGCTCCTTGATAGACCATCTGGGGAACCTAGGCTTCCAAGCTTCCAGCTCCTCAGCTGCCTGCCTGGTGGGCTGATGGGAAGCTGGGAGCCGGGAAGTTGTGGGAGCCCCAGCTGCCAGGCTCATGACTCCTTGCCAGGTAGGGCACTTCAGATCCATGGCTTCAGGACAGCCCACAAGGTGTACTTCCATGGAGCTGGGGTTTCTAAGGCTCCCAGGTTCTCCACCTCTGAGGCAGCCCACCAGGCTGCATTAGAGCTCAGTGGAGATCAGTAATTCCATTTCAGAGAATTTCAAAAAATTTTGGTTATCATTCCAAATCCGAATGAAATCTGATTTTGAAATAGCAAAATCCTCTACAAAATAGAATTACCGTTCTCCCCCCAGTTCTCTATATTAACTTAATTAGTTGCCATGTTTCACCCCAGAGGTGAAAATATTTCAAGAACTACCAAAATGCTAATTAATGCCAAATTCAATTGTGGCTTCTGTGATCTGGACACCTGTCCATGATGAACTGGACTAGGACCGTCTAACTTATTTCCTAAAAGTCACCTGTCATTTTGATTTTTAGCATTCAAGGGAGAAAAGCAAAATGTATTTGAGTCTGGTTGCAATACAAATGTAAATAGCTGTTATTTACCTTGGACCAAAAACATCCTTGAAGCCTTACCATGGCTTAGTTTGTGCACATAGTATGCACTGTGATAAATGTCTTTATTTCCTTCTCCTTGTCAGGCTGCTACATTGATCAACATACCCAGGAAAAGTGTACAAGTAAATCAGGGCTGTGGAAGTGATCCCTTGGATTAGGTTAGAAGAGAACAGAAGAGAATTCAGAGGATTGCCATTTGGACAGAATAAGAAATCATGTTCTTATAATACCATGCAATTTTAATACTGAAGGCTAGCGTAATAAATCATTCCATAAATCCATTATTAATTATCAACCCATTATCTACAGTTCAATCTGAATTCTGCTTGGTAATATAACTGCAGAGTAGGTGAGCTAAACATAAGGCATTCTGAGATAAATTGAAGGAATTCAAAGCAGCACCTGTGGCTGTGTATTCAGCTGCTGTTTTCTAACCCTGTTTTCCACTACACTTGAGACCGGACTACTACTTGAAACAGGAAGGTCAGAGTTTGCAAACAATCTTGAATATGATTTTTTTAAAATGTAACTCCTTGTGGGGTTTAGAGAGTATGGCCGCTTTAAATCTTTGTCCTGATTGTTCCAGGAAGAGGAAGTGCTGTTGGGGGGGGGAGGGTAGCTCGAGAGAGAAGGGATGCAGCAAGCAACCCCTCACAGACTGAAGCAGGCAAAAACCTGCCTAAAGCTTGGGAGGGACAGAGCTGCTGATTGGGGACACGCCAGAACAGGAGCCCGGAGGAGCACTGTGCCAGGGAAGAATGTGGCGGAACTGAACCCAGTATCACTGCTGCCCAGAACTGTATGGGGCCATAAGTGCTGGGGCTTGTGACTTTGCATTGAGAATAAGGGGGAGGCTGTAGTTAAGTAGGGAGGTTGTCATTCTGTGTGGCTTTGCAGAGAGCGGCAGAAGAGGCCACTGAAGAGGTTTGTTGGGAAAAGTTTACTGGCACTGAAGACAACCAGGAGCACCCAAGACACAGCGCTGGACTGGAACTTTGCCAGAACTCCTGAACTCTGATTGCAGACGCATTGCTTGGTGTCAGCCCTTTGAGAATGTGGTATCCCTGGACCTGTGGGGCCTTGTGTTGAATGAAGCCTGTTTTACCACTCCCCCTATCTTTCCCCCTGCTGTTTTTCTCCTTTCATCTCTCTGCAAATAAATATTTCCCTTTTCTTTATTCTTCTGGTGTTTGTGTGCTCTAGGGAGCGGGGGTTGAAACAGATGCCCCTGGGATAGAAGGATCTTTCCCTGCTGCATTCCTGCATGCAGGGCCGTCCTGAGGCATACGCAGCTGCATAGGGCACCATGAAATTTGGGGCACCAAATTGCCCCAAATTTCATGGTGCCCTAGGCAGCTGTGTGCTGCATACGCGGCAGCACTAGCCCTATCCCTGGACAGGGCTGTCCCTAGGGGAGTGTCGGGCGCTGGACAACTCCCTCTGCCCCACCTTTTATCCTTCCACCCAGCTCCGCCCCCAGCCCACCTCCATTCCACCTCTTCCCCCAGCGACCCCATACTCACCAGCAGCAGCGGAAAGCAGAAAAACATGACCCTTGCCCACTCCACTCTGCCAGCTCCCAGCCACATCGCTCTGCTTCCCACCACCGGTGAGTGCGGGGAGGTTGGGGAAAGGATGCCCCCTGCACTCACTGGTGGCAGGAATCAGAGCGATGTGGCCCCAGCCCACTCTGCTTCCCTTGCCCCGGCCCCAGCCATGTCACTCGGGTTGGGGAAAGGACCACCCCCGCTCTCATCGACGGCGGGAAACAGAGCGCTGCGGCTGGCAACTGGCGGAGTAGAGCTGGCTGGGGCCAGACTGCTCCACTTCCTGCCGGTGAGTGCGGGGAGGGGGTGGGGAATCCCTTCCGCCAAGCCCCCTCCCCTAAGCGCCACGGCTGGGGCTGGGGCGAGGGAAGCAGAGCGGGCTGCTCCCGGCCCCCCTGCTAATCCCCCGGGCCACTCTGGGCCTTTGTGGCCCCCAAAAGTGCCCCCCACAGCTCTTGCCTCCCAGACCGTGGGGTGGGAGGAGACCTGGGGCCCCACACAGCCACCCAAGTGGCTAGGCATGGCCCTGCCTGCATGCACCTTTTCTTGGCCAGAGATGCCTGTGGAGCACACTCAATCTTAGCCTCGAGGGCGCTAAAGTTTACATAAACAAATCTACATACGTTCTCTGTAAACATTTATTCCCTGCTATCTGCTGGGATTATTGTGATAGTATTTTGTGTTTTCGTTAAAGAGCCACACACACATACAAACCCTATATATTCTGTTTCTTCAGAGGGGAATAAAACCAGAATTTCCATATAAATCTAGTATGGTTTAAAATTAAAGGTAGTGGATTATGACACTTGGTCTCTTTTAGATAGAATTGTAAAATTACAAGCTCTTTATTTTTCTGTACTATAAAACATATCCATATAGTGAAATCAAGGTTGTAAGTCTTTTGCCTAGAAGATTAATTTAAACCTCTATGGATAATAAGAAGAACCTTGAGAATCCAATATACTGATGTATTGATAGCACCTCAGCACATTTTAGTGAGCAGGTAATTCCCTTTCTGATGCCTAAGCAGGGGATGTCTATTTACACTAGAAGCTTTTGTTGTATGTTTTGGCTATATTGCCCAGATCCTCCAAGGTATTTAGCCATTATGGGAGTGAGGGGCCCAAACACCTTTCTGGATATGGGTCGCTATCACCCTGGTTTCTCTTTCCTGTCAGTAGAGTCGGGCAGTGCAAATGGGAAGTCGCTACCTAAGGCTGGGAGAGGCCCAACTCCTCCCTGGGCTGGTGGTGGGCTCTGCCAAAGTGCCTGGGATGGCACCACGCTGCTGGGGATGAGGGAAGCCAGGGTGGGCTTGGTGCTAGAGCCTGAGCTGCAGGGATGGGGCCAGGTTTGGCACCATGGGGAAGCAGGTGGCGGCAGGCTCTGTGCACTGCTGAGGGACAGCAGGGGATGGTTTGGTTCCCCCTACCCCATGGGAAGAGGCCAGGGCAGGCTCAGGGCAAGGACTGCCATGTGAAGTGGCCTGGAAGTGGGCTTTACCCCTCAAAACTCTGGAGGCAGCTCTGTGCATCGCTGCCCTGCTGCCACCATGGCACCAGGACTCCAAAACCTGGCACCAGGACTCCAAAACCTAGCCCCAGCCACAAGGGCTCCACTAGGGGGCAGGGCTCAGACTGGGCGAGTATTGGTTCAGGAGGGAGGGCGTTCGGTGTGAGAGAGAGGCTGAGTCAGCGTGAGACTTCAGGTTAGAGGACAGCGGGCGCCGACTGTGAGGTGGGCCTGAGTGAACCTCTGAGGCGGCACGAGTGGGGGGCAGGGCTTAGGAGCAGAGGGCCACATGCCCTGGTCTTTGAAATGCTAACGCTCCTCCAGGCCCTCAGGGAAAGGGGGGCTCAACGGGGAGAAGCAGCACTAGGAGCTGCCCACAGCCGGCAGCCGACTTCCCCTGGAGCATCAGAATGGTTGGGACCAGATGAAACAAGCACCCTCAGAGGCGGGGGGCTAGGACCAGGCTTCCACATGGCGGCATGAGAGGGACTGTGGCTGAGGCTGGAAGTGGTGCAGGCACTGCGAGGAGGGCGGATGGGAAGCAGCAACAGGCGCTGCCTGACAAAGAGGAGCTGGTGGCCGGGTTGTGAGGTGGCAGGAGGGGCAAAGGCGAGGCTGGAGCACCGTGATGAGATGGTGGGAAGCAGCTGGCTCTGGTGGGAAGTCTGAGGTGGCGGTAGACAATGTGGGTTGGGTGGGAAACTGCAACACAAGGCAGGCAGAAGGCGCAGAGGTTGCTGTGGAGTGGTAAAAGGCGATGCCAAGAGGGTAGGAGGAAGCTGGGGGCAAACCCGCACAGAAGGGGCATGAGCAGAGGGAAGGGTTGGGCTTGAGGCAGGAAGTGCTGAGGGAAGGGTTCAAGTTCAGAAGGGAAATGCTGACGTCGCACAAGGGGGTGAGGAACGCGATTTGAGGCAGCAGGCTGGGCAAAGAGATGAGGTGGCACGAGATGGTGTATGGGGCTTGGGCTGAGGCAGGAAATGTCTGAGGTAGATCAAATGAAGTAGGGGGAAGTGCTGAAGTGATGCCAGAGGAGTGGGCTAGGCACCTAGGCAGGAAAGGCTGGGGTGACTGTGAAGGAGGCGGGGGGTCAGAGTCTGGGTGGGAAAGGCTGAGGTGATTTTGAAGGTGGGGGGAATGTCAGAGCCTGGGCAGGAAAGCCTGACTTTACTCTGGGGGTAGGGGTCAAAGCCTGGGCGGGAAAGGCTGAGTTGACTCTGAAGTGGGGGGGGGGGTGGAGCGGGTCGCAGCCTGGGTGGGAAAGCCTGACTTTGGGAGGCGGGGGTCAAAGCCTGGGCACCAAAGGCTGAGGTGACTCTGAAGTGGAGGTGCGGGGTGGAGCCTGGGCGGGAAAGGCTGAGGTGATTCTGAAGTGGGGGTGGAGCCGGGGCGGGAAATGCGGAGGTGACTGAAGGTAGGGAGTTATCGAAGCCTGGGCAGGAAAGGCTGAGATGACTCTGAAGTGGGATGGGTGAGAGCCTGGGTGGGAAAGGCTGAGGTGACTCTGAAGGCGGAGGGGGTTGAAACCTGGGCAGGAAAGCCTGACTTTACTCTGGGTGGGGAGGGATCGAAGCCTGGGCGCCAAAAGCAGAGGTGACTCTGAAGTGGGGTTTTGGGGGTGGAGCCTGGGCGGGAAAGGCTGAGGAGACACTGAAGGCGGCAGGGTTGAAGCCTGGGTGGGAAAGGCTAAGGTGACTCTGAAGTGGGGGTGGAGCCTGGGCGGAAAGGCTGAGGTGACTGAAGTGGGGGTGCGGGGTGGAGCCTGGGCAGGAAAGGCTGAGGTGACTGAAGTGGGGGTGCGGGGTGGAGCCTGGGCAGGAAAGGCTGAAGAGACTCTGAAGTAGGGGTGGAGTCTGGGCGGAAAAGGCTGAGGAGACTCTGAAGGCGGGAGGATTGAAGCCTGGGCGGAAAAGGCTGAGGTGACTCTGAAGTGGGGGGGAAGCCTGGACAGGGAAGGTTGAGGTGACTCTGAAGTGGGGGTGAAGTCTGGGCAGGAAAGGCTGAGGTGAGTGAAGTGGGGGTGCGGGGTGGAGCCTGGGTGACTCTGAGCCTGGGCGGGAAAGGCTGAGGTGACTCTGAAGGCGGCAGGGTTGAAGCCTAGGCGGGAAAGGCTGAGGTGACTGAGGGGGGTGGTCGAAGCCTGGGCGGCAAAGGCAGAGGTGACTCTGAAGTGGGGTTGCGGGGTGGAGCCTGGGCAGGAAAGGCTGAAGAGACTCTGAAGTAGGGGTGGAGTCTGGGCGGAAAAGGCTGAGGAGACTCTGAAGGCGGGAGGGTTGAAGCCTGGGCGGAAAAGGCTGAGGTGACTCTGAAGTGGGGGTGAAGCCTGGACAGGGAAGGTTGAGGTGACTCTGAAGTGGGGGTGAAGTCTGGGCCGGAAAGGCTGAGGTGAGTGAAGTGGGGGTGCGGGGTGGAGCCTGGGTGACTCTGAGTCTGGGCGGGAAAGGCTGAGGTGACTGAAGGCGGCAGGGTTGAAGCCTAGGCGGGAAAGGCTGAGGTGACTCTGAAGTGGCGGTGGAGCCTGGGCAGGAAAGGCTGAGGTGACTGAAGTGGGGGTGCAGGGTGGAGCCTGGGCGGGAATGGCTGAGGTGACTGCAATGGGGGTGCAGGGTTGAAGCCTGGGCGGGAAAGGCTGAAGTGACTCTGAAGTGGAGGTGGAGCCTGGGCGGGAATGGCTGAGGTGACTCTGAAGGTGGCAGGGTTGAAGCCTGGGTGGGAAAGGCTGAGGTGACTCTGCAGTGGGGGTGAAGCCTGGGCAGGAAAGGTTGAGGTGACTCTGAAGTGGGGGTGCGGGGTGGAGCCTGGGTGGGAAAGGCTGAGGTGACTCTGAAGGCAGCAGCGTTGAAGCCTCGGTGGGAAAGGCTGAGGTGACTCTGAAGTGGGTGTTGAGCCAGGGCGGGAAATGTGGAGGTGATTGAAGGCGGGGGGTCATCGAAGCCTGGGCAGGAAAGGCTGAGGTTACTCTAAAGTGGGGTGGATTGGAGCCTGGGCAGGAAACGCTGAGGTGATTCTGAAGTGGGAGGTGAAGCCTGGTCAGGAAAGCCTGAGGTTACTCTGGGGGCGGGAGAGTCAAAGCCTGGGTAGTAAAGGCTGAGGTGACTCTGAACGGGGGTGTGGGGTCACAGCCTGGGTGGGAAAGGCTGAGGTGAGTCTGAAGGCAGCAGGGTTGAAGCCTGTGAGGGAAAGGATGAGGTGACTCTGAAGGGGGGAGGCGGGGTGGAGCCTGGGTGGGAAAGGCTGAGGTAATTCAGGACTGGGGGGAATCACAGCCTGGGCAGGAAAGGCTGAGGTGACTTGAGAGGAGGGGCCTAGCGCCTGGGCAGGAAAAGCTGAGGTTATGCCGGAGGAGAGGGATCAGAGCCTGGCTGGAAAGGCTGAGGTGACAGCAGGGGAGGGGCTTGGGACCTGGGTAGAAAAGCTGTGGTGATGTTTAAGGAGGTGCTCTGGTCCTGGGTGGGAAAGGCTAACGTGATGCTGGGAGGGGGCTTCGGGGTTTGGGCAGGAAAGGCAGAAGTGATGCCATAGGGCAGGCTCAGAGCCTGGCTGGAAAGGCTGTGGTGACACCGGGGGCGGGGCTTGGAACCTGGGTGGGAAACACTGAGCAAAAAGAAGGATTGGGGTTTAAATGGGAAGCCTGCATATCATAGCTCCTTCTTTCTTTGTCTTTGTGGAGGTAAAATGAACTGGGAATTGCTGAGAATGCCCCCCCACACACACACACACACACACATACACATATCCTCTTGAAGGGAGTTGGCCTTGGGACAAATAAGGAGGTTGTGCCTTGTGTCCTCCAGGGTAACAAGAGAGTCCATTAATTAGAGGTGAGAATCATCCCACCATACAGGATCTGGGAGATAATTATCATGTGCGTGGGGGACATCCTTGTAATCACAGGGTTCAGATTTCTGCCTTTCTTTTTTTAATTTATTTTCAGTATTACAATAACATAAACAGGTTTCAGAGTAGCAGCTGTGTTAGTCAGTATCCGCAAAAAGAAAAGGAGTACTTGTGGCACCTTAGAGACTAACAAATTTATTTGAGTATAAGCTTTCGTGAGCTACAGCTCACTTCATCGCATGAAAGCTCACGAAAGCTTATGCTCAAATAAATTTGTTAGTCTCTAAGATGCCACAAGTACTCCTTTTCTTTTTGCAAATAACATAAACAGTTGGTCAGAGTGACCAGTTAGTAATGAGGATGCAGTTCTCATCAGTCAGTACTTACTGTGCATCTTTGATATTCTGAACAGTGTCCTGTGCAATTTTCAAGTCTTGTCTAATTAAAGGTGCAATACAAGGTTTTTCATAGAAACAATAATAATTAAATACACAACTGATTTTTGAAGGGGAAACTTGGGAATTGTTCTAATGTCTGTCTTCAGCTATATTCATCTATTTCCAGAACTTCCAAACAAAAGAACAAAGTATCTGAGAAGTGTCAAGTAAAGAAGGGGAAAGAAAAAAAAAAATCTCTGAAGATGAAGGAAAAGGAAAGGGACTCTGGGCACAGTAACCTCACTGTAATCAGGCCTCAGGTCATGTAACTACACTGTATGGGGATCTCGAAACTTTTAATATCTTCAGCAGCACGACTGCCCTGTAAGAAGAGTACAGGTCTACACCATTTTCTCCTTTTGACTTTATGCTCTGTTAGCTGACTAGTAAGAGTGACTGCCCTGTAATCAGGGTGCAAATCACCTCCCCCTTTTTTTGAGGGGCATTGAGGTCTTTGTTAAATTGAGCAATGTGACCTCCCTGTAACTAGGGTCTAGGTCTCTGTCCACTTGCTTATTTGGCTTTATGTCGTGCTCTGCCCCACTAGTCAGCATGACAACTCTGTAATTAGGGTACATGTCACAAGTCTCTCTAGAATGGGACATTGTGAGCTCTTTGGTATTTTGACAGCTTGACCTTCCTGTAAATCAGATTATGGTCTCTGCTATTTGGCTAATGCGAGCAACCAGCCTATAATCAGGGTAGAGGTTGCCTCTCGCTTTTGAAATCTGGGGGATTAGAATCATTTCCGTAACATGGGCAGCTTGACCTCCCTGTAACTAGTGTTTGCATCTCCGAAGCCCTTTGGGTCTCCATTAGCTGGCTAGTGAGTGTGACTGTCCTCTGATCAGGGTGCTAGTCACCTCCCCCTGCCTTTGGAGGGGCATTGAGCTCTTTGTTAAATTGAGCAATGTGACCGCCCTGTAACTAGGGTCCGGGTCTCTACCCTCTTGCTCATTTGGCTTTACGCCGTGCTCTGCCCCACTAGTCAGCATGACAACCCTGTAATTAGGGTACATGTCACAAGTATCTCTAGAATGGGACATACCAAGCTCTTTGGTACTTTGACAGCTTGACCTTCCTGTAATTCAGGTTATGGTCTCTGCTATTTTGGCTAATGCAAGCGACCACCCTGTAATGAGGGTACAGGTTGCATCTCTCTTTTCCAATCTGGGGGATTAGAAACATTTCAGTAACATGGGCAGCTTGGCCTCCCTGTAAGTAGGGTTTGCATCTCCAAGGCCCTTTGGGTCTCTTGGCCTTGTGCTGCCTTCACAACCTGCTGCGAGCAACTGCCCTGTAATCAGAGATTGGGTCTTTGCTCTCTAGTCTCTTGGCACTAGGTCAAGTGCAGCCAGCTGCCCTGAATGAGCACCCTGTACACAGGGTACAGGTCTCATCAGCTAGTATTTATGTTGCCCCCGGGAGACTGTGTCCAGAGTTCTGGCCCTTCAAGCAGCAGTTCCAACTTCCCTGGAATTCTGCAGCCAAGTCTCCTGCTTTCTACTCACTTCCTGTACTCTTGGAGACCTGACATGCTATTGGTGGTAAGTTCTGAAAGGGCATGTCCTGTGATGATTTTGGACTAAGTCAATCCAGGCAGTATACCTTTCACATTGATTTAGGAATACTTTTCAATTAATTCCTTACTGCCCTTAATCATTTATTTCTGATTTTGTATGGAGACTGCCTGGTGTAATAGTTGTCAAGGGGAAATCTGGAGATTGTCGCTTTAGAGGAGGATGGGTTCAGTACTTTTCTCACCCAGGTCAGCTCGGGAGGAGGGGGAAATACTTACGGAAGTGTCTGTGGACCACAGAGAACTGTCTTGGACCTTAATATCCAGGCTGTCTGCAGATCCAGAAAAGAACACTGTATCAGTAGTTTACACTGACTTTGCATTGGGGACGTGGAGTTGTCGAAAGGGGTTCTCACTTACACATGCCTTGTGCTCCCTCTCTCTGTTTCAGGCATCTTGAAGCACAAGTGGAGAAGAAGGAATTGTCAGGAATGCCCCACACAGAGGAGAAAAGAAGATGGAGGAAAAGGAAAGGGACTCTGGGCACAGTAACCTCCCTCCCACTTTCTTTTGGCTTTATGCTGTATTGTGGCCATCTAGTGAGGATGACAGCCCTGTAATTAGGGTGCAAGTCATATTCCTGTTGCTTCTGGGGGATATTAAACTTTTTGGAACCATGAGCAGTGTGACTTGACCTGCATGTATTTCAGGGTCTGGTCTCTGGCCTCTTGCTGTTTTGGCATCATGCCCCCGGCAATCTAGTCAGTGTGACCCCTTGTAATTGGGGTGCATGTCACAAGTTTCAGTAGTATGTGAAATACTGAGTCCTTATACCCTTGTGGAGCATGACCTCCCTGTAATTCAGGATCAGGTCTCTGCCATTCTCCCTGGCATTATGCACCTTTATCTTTCTAATCAGAAAGACCACCCTGTATGAGGGTTCAGGTCAAATGCCTCTCATTTACAGGGGATTAGGGCTATTTTAGGGTCCTGAGGAATGTGACTGCCCTGTAAACAGTGTCTTCTGTGATTATGCTCCTTAATTTAGCTAGTCAGAGTGACCACCTGTAATCAGGGTGAGAATCAC
This sequence comes from Eretmochelys imbricata, assembly GCF_965152235.1. Lineage (NCBI taxonomy): Eukaryota > Metazoa > Chordata > Testudines > Cheloniidae > Eretmochelys > Eretmochelys imbricata. The sequence continues at coordinate 39,196,359 of NC_135575.1, read as the reverse complement.
ATTCCCCTCACTTTTGGGAGATACTGATGTGTTTGTTACCTGAGCAATGTGACCTCCCTGTAACTAGGCCCTGGTCTACATTAGGACTTTAGGTCGAATTTAGCAGCGTTAAATTGATGTAAACCTGCACCTGTCCACACAATGAAGCCCTTTATTTTGACTTAAAGGGCTCTTAAAATCGATTTCCTTACTCCACCCCTGACAAGTGGATTAGCGCTTAAATCGACCTTGCCGGCTCGAATTTGGGGTACTGTGGACACAATTCGATGGTATTGGCCTCCGGGAGCTATCCCAGAGTGCTCCATTGTGACCGCTCTGGACAGCACTCTCAACTCAGATGCACTGGCCAGGTAGACAGGAAAAGAACCGCGAACTTTTAAATCTCATTTCCTGTTTGGCCAGCATGGCAAGCTGCAGGTGACCATGCAGAGCTCATCAGCACAGGTGACCATGATGGAGTCCCAAAATCGCAAAAGAGCTCCAGCATGGACCGAACGGGAGGTACGGGATCTGATCGCTGTTTGGGGAGAGGAATCCGTGCTATCAGAACTCCGTTCCAGTTTTCAAAATGACAAAACCTTTGTCAAAATCTCCCAGGGCATGAAGGACAGAGGCCATAACAGAGACCCGAAGCAGTGCCGCATGAAACTGAAGGAGCTGAGACAAGCCTACCAGAAAACCAGAGAGGCGAACGGCCGCTCCGGGTCAGAGCCCCAAACATGCCGCTTCTATGATGAGCTGCATGCCATTTTAGGGGGTTCAGCCACCACTACCCCAGCCGTGTTGTTTGACTCCTTCAATGGGGATGGAGGCAATACGGAAGCAGGTTTTGGGGACGAAGAAGAAGATGATGATGATGAGGTTGTAGATAGCTCACAGCAAGCAAGCGGAGAAACCGGTTTTCCCGACAGCCAGGAACTGTTTCTCACCCTGGACCTGGAGCCAGTACCCCCCGAACCCACCCAAGGCTGCCTCCTGGACCCAGCAGGCGGAGAAGGGACCGCTGGTGAGTGTACCTTTTAAAATACTATACATGGTTTAAAAGCAAGCATGTGAAAGGATTACTTTGCCCTGGCATTTGCGGTTCTCCTAGATGTACTCCTAAAGCCTTTGCAAAAGGTTTCTGGGGAGGGCAGCCTTATTGCGTCCTTCATGGTAGGACACTTTACCACTCCAGGCCAGTAACACGTACTCGGGAATCATTGTAGAACAAAGCATTGCAGTGTATGTTTGCTGGCATTCAAACAACATCCGTTCTTTATCTCTCTGTGTTATCCTCAGGAGAGTGAGATATAATTCATGGTCACCTGGTTGAAATAGAGTGCTTTTCTTCAGGAGACACTCAGAGGAGTCCATTCCTGCAGGAAAGCACAAAATGACCGGGAGGAGAGGTGGCGGGCTGAAGAGAGTAATTGGCGGGCTGAAGAGAGTAAGTGGCAGGCTGAAGAGAGGGCTGAAGCTCAAATGTGGCGGCAGCGTGATGAGAGGAGGCAGGATTCAATGCTGAGGCTGCTGGAGGACCAAACCAGTATGCTCCAGTGTATGGTTGAGCTGCAGCAAAGGCAGCTGGAGCACAGACTGCCACTGCAGCCCCTCTGTAACCAACCGCCCTCCTCCCCAAGTTCCATAGCCTCCACACCCAGACGCCCAAGAATGCGGTGGGGGGGCCTCCGGCCAACCAGCCACTCCACCACAGAGGATTGCCCCAAAAAAAGAAGGCTGTCATTCAATAAATTTTAAAGTTGTAAACTTTTAAAGTGCTGTGCTTAAAGTGCTGTGTGGCATTTTCCTTCCCTCCTCCACCACCCTCCTGGGCTACCTTGGTAGTCATCCCCCTATTTGTGTGATGAATGAATAAAGAATGCATGAATGTGAGGCAACAATGACTTTATTGCCTCTGCAAGCGGTGATTGAAGGGAGGAGGGTGGTTAGCTTACAGGAAAGTAGAGTGAACCAAGGGATGGGGGGTTTCATCAAGGAGAAACAAACAGAACTTTCACACCGTAGCCTGGCCAGTCATGAAACTGGTTTTCAATGCTTCTCTGATGCGTACTGCCCCCTCCTGTGCTCTTCTAACCGCCCTGGTGTCTGGCTGCGCGTAACCAGCAGCCAGGCGATTTGCCTCAACCTCCCACCCCGCCATAAACGTCTCCCCCTTACTCTCACAGATATTGTGGAGCACACAGCAAGCAGTAATAACAGTGGGAATATTGGTTTCGCTGAGGTCTAAGCGAGTCAGTAAACTGCGCCAGCGCGCCTTTAAATGTCCAAATGCACATTCTACCACCATTCTGCACTTGCTCAGCCTGTAGTTGAACAGCTCCTGACTACTGTCCAGGCTGCCTGTGTACGGCTTCATGAGCCATGGCATTAAGGGGTAGGCTGGGTCCCCAAGGATACATATAGGCATTTCAACATCCCCAACACTTATTTTCTGGTCTGGGAATAAAGTCCCTTCCTGCAGCTTTTGAAACAGACCAGAGTTCCTGAAGATGTGAGCGTCATGTACCGTTCCCGGCCATCCCACGTTGATGTTGGTGAAACGTCCCTTGTGATCCACCAGAGCTTGCAGCACTATCGAAAAGTACCCCTTGCGGTTTATGTACTCGGCGGCTTGGTGCTCCGGTGCCAAGATAGGGACATGGGTTTCATCTATGGCCCCACCACAGTTAGGGAATCCCATTGCAGCAAAGCCATCCACTATGACCTGCACATTTCCCAGGGTCACTACCCTTGATATCAGCAGATCTTTGATTGCGTGGGCTACTTGCATCACAGCAGCCCCCACAGTAGATTTGCCCACTCCAAATTGATTCCCAACTGACCGGTAACTGTCTGGCGTTGCAAGCTTCCACAGGGCTATCGCCACTCGCTTCTCAACTGTGAGGGCTGCTCTCATCTTGGTATTCTTGCGCCTCAGGGTAGGGGAAAGCAAGTCACAAAGTTCCATGAAAGTGCCCTTACGCATGCGAAAGTTTCGCAGCCACTGGGAATCGTCCTAGACCTGCAACACTATGCGGTCCCACCAGTCTGTGCTTGTTTCCCGAGCCCAGAATCGGCGTTCCACAGCATGAACCTGCCCCATTAGCACCATGATGCATGCATTGGCAGGGCCCATGCTTTCAGAGAAATCTGTGTCCATGTCCTGATCACTCACGTGACCGCGCTGACGTCACCTCCTCGCCCAGTATCGCTTTGCCAGGTTCCGGTACTGCATATACTGCTGGATAATGCGTGTGGTGTTTAATGTGCTCCTAATTGCCAAAGTGAGCTGAGCGGCCTCCATGCTTGCCTTGGTATGGCGTCCGCACAGAAAAAAGGCACAGAACGATTGTCTGCCGTTGCTCTGACGGAGGGAGGGGCGACTGACAACACGGCTTACAGGGTTGGCTTCAAGGAGCTAAAATCAACAAAGTGGGTGTCTTTACATCAAGGAGTATTTCAGGCAGGACTTCACGGAGGGTTCCAATAAGAAATGGTGCACCTAAGTTATTGTTCTTATTGGAACAAGGAGGTTAGCCTGGCCTCTGATTGATACATGGCTAGATTTACCTCGCTGCACCTTCTCTGTGAGTGACTGCAGTGTGACCTAGAGGAATGAGTCCCCTAGACAGGGGAAGAGGCAAATGAGTACAAAACAAATCTGGTCTATTTCTTGTTTTGATCCACTCCATCTGTCTTTTACATCTTTGGCTGGCAGCAGACGGTGCAGAAGGACTGCATGCCATCCACATCTCATGGCTGCTCGGCAGAAGATGGTACAGTACAACTGCTAGCCATCCTCATCTCTTGCCTGCCTGGCAGAAGATGGTACAATACGACTGCTAGCAATCCTCATCTCTTGCCTGCCGGCAGAAGATGGTACAGTACGACTGCTAGCAATCCGTATCGCCTGCCTGCTCACCATAAGACGGTTCAATAGGACTGACTGCAGGACTAAAGAGAATGACCTGGTCAAGTCACTCCAAATTTAGTCCCTGCGCCCATGTCTGCCCAGGCGCTCCCAGCCGACGTGGGCCAGGAGCACCTCGGACACGACGAGGACGATTATCAGTCATACTGCACCGTCTGCTGCCAGAAGGCAATGGGTTGCTGCTACTGTGTAGCAAAGCTGTACCGCGTCTGCCAGCACCCAGGAGACATAGGGTGACGGTTACCTGAGCGGGCTCCATGCTTGCCGTGGTATGGCGTCTGCACAGGTAACTCAGGAAAAAAGGCGCGAAACGATTGTCTGCCCTTGCTTTCACGGAGGGAGGGAGGGAGGGAACGGGGGCCTGACAATACGTACCCAGAACCACCCGCGACAATGTTTTAGCCCCATCAGAGTGCTCCATTGTGACTGCTCTGGACAGCACTCTCAGATGCCCGATTGTTTGCCGTTGCTCTGACGCAGGGAGGGGCGACTGAGGACACGGCTTACAGGGTTGGCTTTAGGGAGCTAAAATCAACAAAGGGGGTGTCTTTACATCAAGGAGTATTTCAGGCAGGACTTCACGGAGGGTTCCAATAAGAAATGGTGCACCTAAATTATCGTTCTTATTGGAACAAGAAGGTTAGCCTGGCCTCTGATTGATACATGGCTAGATTTACCTCACTGCACCTTCTCTGTGAGTGACTGCAGTGTGACCTAGAAGAATGAGTCCCCTAGACGGGGGAGGAGGGAAGCAAATGAATACAGAACAAATCTGGTCTATTTCTTGTTTTGATCCACTCCATCTGTCTTTTACATCTTTGGCTGGCAGCAGACGGTGCAGAAGGACTGCATGCCATCCACATCTCATGGCTGCTCGGCAGAAGATGGTACAGTACGACTGCTAGCCATCCTCATCTCTTGCCTGCCCGGCAGAAGATGGTATAGTACAACTGCTAGCAATCCGTATCGCCTGCCTGCTCACCATAAGACGGTTCAATAGGACTGACTGCAGGACTAAAGAGAATGACCTGGTCAAGTCACTCTAAATTAAGTCCCTGCGCCCATGTCTGTCCAGGCGCTCCCAGCCGATGTGGCCAGGAACACCTCGGACATGACGATGACAGCTACCAGTTGTACTGTACCATCTGCTGCCACAAGGCAATGGGTTGCTGCTACTGTTTAGCAAAGCCGTACCACGTCTGCCAGCACCCAGGAGACATAGGGTGACGGTTACCTGAGCGGGCTCCATGCTTGCCGTGGTATGGCGTCTGCACAGGTAACTCAGGAAAAAAGGCGCGAAACGATTGTTTGCCCTTGCTTTCACGGAGGGAGGGAGGGAACAGGGGCCTGACGATATGTACCCAGAACCACCCACGACAATGTTCTAGCCCCATCAGGCATTGGGATCTCAACCCAGAATTCCAATGTGCAGCGGAGACTGCGGGAACTGTGGGATAGCTATCCACAGTGCAACGCTCCGGAAGTCGACTCTAGCCTCGGTACTGTGGAAGCACTCCGCCGAGTTAATGCACTTAATGCACTTAGAGCATTTTCTGTGGGGACACACACACTCGAATATATAAAACCGATTTCTAAAAAACCGACTTCTATAAATTCAACCTTATTCCGTAGTGTAGACATACCCAGGGGTCAGGTCTCTATCCTTTGCTCTTCAGGGATTATGTCCTGTTCTCAGCCTGATCACTTTGACTGCCTGGTAATTAGGGTGCAGGTCATATGCCTCTTATCTAGGCAGGACTACGTTCCTTTTAGTGCTTTGGGCTGAGTGACGACCCTGTAAGTAGGGTTCAGGTCTTCTCCTTTTCTCTTTCATGTGATGTATTTTCTCTTAATCAGCTAGTCCAAGGGACTGCCCTGTAACAAGGATACAGTCCTTTCCCCTTTGGCTCCTTTGGGTTGTTAGGCTGGTCACTTTGACCCTGCCCTGTAAGCACGATGCAGGTCTTCTGCCTTTTCCACTTTATTTTTTTGAGGAAAGGAAAATTGGTCAAGTTTAAAACTGTGGGTCAAGTGACCTCTTCCAATGAGCTCTCTTTCTGTTCTGGAAAGTCCCCCTTTATTTTGTATGCATGTGTTTGTGAGAGGATGTTATACATATGGATGTGAAAGTTTTTTTTTTTTTATTGATTTATTTTGAGTTTTTAAGTTAAATTGCTGCAGCTCTTTTTCTTTACACTTCTCAGAATCGAAAAAAGAGCTCTAAATGTATTAATGTATCTGTCCTCCTACACCCCACAAAAGGTGAAGAGTAAGGACTCAGATATCATCTTTTAGTGCCTTGAACAGTGTGACCTCCGTGTAAACAGGGCTCTAGTCTCACCACTTCTGCTTTATTTAGATTGAGCTCATTTCAGTGGGCTGAAGGCAATAACTCGCCTTTAAGCAAGGAGTTCTAAGACAGGTGCTTCTAAATCACATGAAATATACCATCCCCGACTATTTAGGATACATGATGACTCTGTACTGAGGGTTCACATATATTACCCTTCATTCTTTTAGCATCATACTATTTCACTGGACTGCTCCGAGTCCTGATTCTGTAATTAGGGGAGAGTTTCTGTCCCTTTGGCTTCTGGGGGATATCGTGCTCTGTGGAACCTAAGGCAGCGTGATGTCACTATCATCAAGGTCCAGGTCTGTGCCATTTTATCCTTTTGACATTATGCTCCATTATCTGGCTAGTGAGCGTGACTGCCCTGTAATCAGGGTGCAACTCACCGCCCCCTGTCTTTTGAGGGCCATTGTGCTGTCTTCAAACCCTGCTGCCAGAGACTGCCCTGTAATCAGGGATCGGCTCTTTTCCCCTTGTCTTTTGAAGGCCATTCACTCCATTCTTAAATTGAGAAATGTGATCACCTTGTAACTAGGGTCCGGGTCTGTCAAGGTTCCTCCCCCACTCTGAACTCTAGGGTACAGATGTGGGGACCTGCATGAAAAACCTCCTAAGCTTATCTTTACCAGCTTAGGTCAAAACTTCCCCAAGGTACAAAATATTCCACCCTTTGTCCTCGAATTGGGCACTACCACCACCAAACAAATACTGGTTACTGGGGAAGAGCTGTTTGGAAACGTCTTTCCCCCCAAAATACTTCCCAAAACCTTGCACCCCACTTCCTGGACAAGGTTTGGTAAAAAGCCTCACTAATTTGCCTAGGGGACTACAGACCCAGACCCTTGGATCTTAAGCACAATGAACAATCCTCCCAACACTTGCACCCCCCCTTCCCTGGGAAATGTTGGATAAAAAGCCTCACCAATTTGCATAGGTGACTACAGACCCAAACCCTTGGATCTGAGAACAATGAAAAAGCATTCAGTTTTCTTACAAGAAGACTTTTAATAGAAATAGAAGTAAATAGAATAAAGAAATCACCTCTGTAAAATCAGGATGGTAGATACCTTACAGGCTAATTAGATTCAAAACATAGAGAACCCCTCTAGGCAAAACCTTAAGTTACAAAAAAGATACACAGACAGAAATAGTTATTCTATTCAGCACAATTCTTTTCTCAGCCATTTAAAGAAATCATAATCTAACGCATACCTAGCTAGATTACTTACTAAAAGTTCTAAGACTCCATTCCTGGTCTATCCCCAGCAAAGACAGCATAAAGACAGACAGAGAGACCCTTTGTTTCTCTCCCTCCTCCCAGCTTTTGAAAGTATCTTGTCTCCTCATTGGTCATTTTGGTCAGGTGCCAGCGAGGTTACCTTTAGCTTCTTAACCCTTTACAGGTGAGAGGAGTTTTCCCCTGGCCAGGAGGGATTTCAAAGGGGTTTACCCTTCCCTTTATATTTATGACAGGGTCTCTGCTCACTTCCTCACTTGGCATTAGGCTCCGCTCTGGCCCACTCGTCAGAGTGACAACCCTGTAACTAGGGGGCATCTCAAAAGTCTCTATAGAATGGGACATACTGAGCTCTTGCGTACTTTGAGCAGCTTGACCTTTCTGTAATTCAGATTATGGTCTCTGCTCTGTGGCTAATGCCTGTGACCACCCTGTAATCAGGGTACAGGTTGTATCTCTCTATTCCAGTCTGGGGGATTAGAAACATCTCAGGAACATGGGCAGCTTGACCTCCCTCTAAGTAGGGTTTGTGTCTCCCAGGCCCTTTGGGTCTCTTGGCCTTGTGCTTTCTTCACAGCCTGCTGAGAGTGACCACCCTGTAATCAGGGATTGGGTCTTTGCCCTCCAGTCTCTTGGCACGAGGACAAGTGTAGCCAGCCGGTCTGAAAGAGCACCCTTTAAACGGGGTACAGGTCTCATCAGACACCATTTACGGTACCCCCATGACACCTTGTCCAGAGTCCTGGCCCTTCACACTGCGCTTCCAACTTGCCTGGAATGCTGCAGCCAAGTCTCCTGCTCTCTTCCTCACTTACTGGGCTCTCGGAGATCCGACATCCAGCTGCTCTTGCTGGTAAGTTCAGAAAGGGAAAGTCCTGTGGCAGTTTTTGACTAAGTCCGTCCCAGCAGTATACCTTGTCACATTGCTTTTGGAATCCTTGTCAATTAATTCCTTACTGCCCTTAAACATCTAGTTCCTCTTCATTTTGTGTGGAGACTGCCTGATGTAATAGTAGTTGTCAAGGGGAAACCTGGAGATTGTGCCTTTGGAGTAGGATGGGGTTGGTCATTTTCTCACTGAGTGGGGCTTGGGAGGAGGGGAAAATACTTACGGAAGTGTCTGTGGACCACAGAGAACTGTCTTGGAGCTGAGTATTCAGGCTCTCTGCAGACCCGGAAAACAACACTGTATCAGTAGTTTACACTGCGTTTGTGTGGGGGACATGGAGTTGTTGTAAGAGCCTCTGTCTTACACACGCCTCTGTGTTCCCTCGCTCTCTTTGAGGCAGCTTCAAGCACAAGCGGACAAGAAGGAAGTTTCAGGATTGTCAAGCAAAGATGTGGAAAGATGACAAGTCACAGAAGATGGAGGAGAAGGAAAGGGACTCTGAGCACAGTAGCCTTCCTCTAATCAGGCCTCAGCTCATGTCATGATACTGTATGGGGATCTCGAGCTTTCAATCCCTTGAGCAGCGTGACCGCCCTGTAAGCGGCGTACAGGTCTGTGCCATTTTGTCCTTTTGACATTATGCTCCTTTAGCTGGCTAGTGAGGGTGACTGCCCTGTAATCAGGGTGCAAGTCACCTCCCCCTGTCTCTTGAGGGCCATTGAGCTCTTTGTTAAATTGAGCAATGAGACCATCCCGTAACTGAGGTCCTAGTCTCTGCCCACTTGCTCACTTGGCATTAGGCCCTGCTCTGGCCCACTAGTCAGCGTGACAACCCTGTAAGTAGCGTGCATGTCACAAGCCTCCATAGAATGGGACATACTGAGCTCTTGTGTACTTTGAGCAGCTTGACCTTCCTGTAGTTCAGGTTATGGTCTCTCCTCTGTGGCTAATGCCAGTGAGCAGCCTCTAATCAAGGTACAGGTTGCATCTCTCTTTTCCAATCTGGGGGATGAGAAACATCTCAGGAACATAGGCAGCTTGACCTCCCTCTAAGTAGGGTTTGTGTCTCCCAGGCCCTTTGGGTCTCTCGGCCTTGTGCTGTCTTCACACCCTGCTGACAGAGGCCGCACTGTAATCAGGGATCGGCTGTTTCCCCTTCTCTTTTGAGGTCCGTTGAGTCCTTTGTTAAATAGAGCAATGTGACCACCCTGTAACTAGGGTCCAGGTCTCTGCCCACTTGCTCACTTTGCATTAGGCTCCGCTCTCGTCCGCTCGTCAGAGTGACAACCCTATAACGAGGGTGCATGTCAAAAGTCTCCATAGAATGGGACATACTGAGCTCTTGTGTACTTTGAGCAGCTTAACCTTCCTGTAATTCAGATTATGATCTCTGCTCTGTAGCTAAGGCCTGTGACCACCTTTTAGCATCTCTCTTTTTCAATCTGAGGGATTACAAGCATTTCAGTAATGTGAGCAGCTTGACCTCCCTCTAAGTAGGGTTTGCATCTCTGAGGCCCTTTTTACTTTCATAAAGTCTCTGTTGGCTACAGCAGAAATGCTGTTTTAAAAGGATACAAGAAAACTGAGACGTAGGCTGTGGGTGGCCATTCTGAAGTGTGTTGGAAGGCGTTTTCAAGTAGGCACACTCTTAACCTTTCTCCCAGCCCCATAAGAAAGCCCATTTTTTAAAACCAAAACAGTACCATAGCTATGATGCTGTATGGAATTAAACTAAATTTCTACCTATCGCCAGTTAGAGATTGTCAAAACAACTGATAATTTGCATCTAAATGTTGATTTCATGTAGATACGTCACTAAATATTTAGCATGTGTTTTTGCATATTTTTATGTAAAACAGTTACACACATCTTAGAAAACGTGTTTCTTTGACTTAAGTGTGTGACTTTTATATAGCTGGACAACTCAAGTTGTGTGTACTTTTTGTTTTTACTGCACAGGTTTGTTGCTAGGTACCAAGGAATAATTGTTAATCTGAAATGCAGAGACCTTAAACACACAAGCATTATAGAATCATAGCTTACCATTATTAATAAGTCATAATTTCCTACTGGAAGTGCAAAGATGTACCTTAAGGGAAGGCATGTGTTTGTATTGTCCACTCACTCCCAAATACCCCAGAAAAACTCTTCAAAGAAAGTTAAGGTTGAAAAGATTAACCTTTAATCCAGGTAACACCTAATTTATTTTTTTAGCTCTGTTTCTCTCTTACACTTCTAAAAACAAGCAAAGAAAACAAAATGTTCTGGAAACTGGCAGTTACTCCCCCCACTTCACAACTTTCAAACACCTACTCTACTTAAACAGTCACACCAACCAAAGTGTACCAAACATTCAATTTTAACTTTCCACCCATTGTGTCCGAAGTTAGAGTATTTTTGGTAGTTGTGTATATTGATGTAAGTGGTAATAGTGGTGTTTTAAAAGGTTTTTTTGCTTATTGAATTAATAGGATGTTTGAGAATGATGATGTGGATATTTTAGGTCGGTATTTGTTAAGTCTTGGTATTTGGGTACAGGTGCAGTATTTTGTTATTATGACGGTTTTTAAGGTATTGGTTTAGCATTGACAATTTTAGATGTTTTTGTATATGTACATTAGTAGAAGTACTTAGAGTGGAAAGTTGAGATTGTCTGTTTGGTGCAATTTTATTGGTGTGAAAGTTCATTTAGGGTTGGTGTTTGAAAACCCTGAGGTTTGAATTTTAAGCTCTTAAACTCAACAGACTCAGGACCCACCTGGCTACCTCAGTTCTTACTGTCATTCCTGATTCCAAATCTGGCATGAAGATGACCACGTAGAATAAAAATATTTCCAGAGACTTTCAGGAGGTTTGCATTTCTGCAGCTTTAGGGGATCCATTAAATGTTATTTGAGCTTTTCAAAATGTCATAATCGTGGAAAACTTCTACTTCTGCCACTTAAGTGTTGAACAATGACCTTTATTAAAAGATTTACACTGGCAGTTAATTCTGTTCTGTACTAAGATAATTTTGCTACAGTCGCCATTTTATGATGTGTGAAATGAATTAACTAGTTTTGATTATACCTATTTGATAACATTTGGAATACGCCATGTTAAATTCACAGATTTAACTTTGACTGTCATATCACCTTTCCATAACTCCTTATTTATGAATGTATTTATTATTATTTATGTAATTAAATTAATAAAAGGCATACATTCAGGTATAGTCTCAGCTGTGTCTTTGGCAAAACAAAAGGGAATCTGGTAAACTTGTGAAGAATTTTGGTATAATTAATTTTAATTTAATTATTTTTGCCTTTTTCATGTGGTCGTTGGAACTAACTACTCTGTAGTGGTACAAATTTCATTTTTCTCTTGGATAATACATTTTTGGCACACTGCTGTGTGAGCTTCAGGATGAAGATCTCACTGCCACTTAGGTGCATAAACTTGCCCTCCTAGAGCTTCTAAGGTGCACAAGAATAAGACTTTGGTTCCTTCACTGTTCACAAGCTTATAGATTGCTTGAGCTGTGCAAGCCCTAGAGCTCATTTCCGGAGCACAATATATGATTGTGGCCAATGTTCCCTCTAATTTTTGACAGGCTGTGTGCGCAAAAAATTGCTTCTGTGCAAATTGTTGTGCTTCTGTGCAAATTTTTGTGCGTGTGGTGTTTCGTGTGCGCGGGGTTTAGGATCTGTGTGCGCGCGCACAGCTTAGAGGGAACAGTGATTGTGGCTATGATAAGATTGGCCTGAAACTGGCAAGGTCCTCTGGTTTCTGCACCTTTCCAGTTCAGAATTTTTTTAAAAAGTAGATTAATGTAATATTTTTATATTCAATTCAATCTCATATTTCTCAGAAATTAACTTTTACGATGTTCTCAAGTCTCAATATGCTTCTAAATGTGAGGTAGTGTGGTCTAGTGGTTTAGAGCACTGGCCTTGGATTCAGGAGACCTGGTTTCTATTCCTGGCTCTGCTGCTGGTCCACTGACTGTCCTTGGGCAAGTCACTTCACCTCCCTGTGCCAGCTTCTCCATCAGATTTTTTAAAAAGGGTGGGGGAGATGATTGTACTGAGCTCATTTGTAAAGTGTTTTGAGATCTACTGAAGAAAAGCACTAAACAGAATTTTTACTAAAAATGAGATTCCACAGGGGTTAGACAGAACTAGAGATTAACATTGGTAAGGGTGCATGAAGATATAATACACTATGTAAATATTAATTGTGCTAAACCTGTGAAGAAGACTGTCTTGATATATAATGAATTGAATCAGTCTCTCTTGGCATTTGTTAATTCATTTCTAGTGTACCAGATGCTGTCTGTTCCATTTAAATATGTATGTAGTGGGGATGTACTTTTTATTTAATACCTTGCCCTATGATTTACTGTTCAAAAATGGGCAACTTGGAAAGCAAATACTCAATATTAGGTGATTGTTCACGTGCTGTAGAAAAAGCAGATTAACAAAATCTAAAGTGTGCAGTAGCTGCACTCAGGGGCTGCGAGTTGTATGGGTCCCTGGTGCCCGGGCTCCAGCAATATTCAGGGCCCGGCGGCCCAGCTCCACTAATGTTTGGGGCCAGGTCTCTCCCCCGGCCCCACCTGCCACCCCCACGCACCTCCCTCGAGTGTCCGCCGGATCCCACTTGCTGCCCCACGCACCTCCCCTGGGTCCCCCAGCGTCTCTGCCTCTCCCCTGTAGCTCCACGCTGCCTCTGCTCCGCTCTGCCAGCTCCCGGCATCAACTGCCACCACAGGGTCCTAGTGCCCCCATTCACTAGTGGCAGGGCAGGCTGCCTTTACAGTGCCCTTGCACCTCGGACCCTTCCCTTTTCCAGCAGGATCCTCCACCAGCACAGCCCCCCCCCCCCCCATAGTCACTGCTCCTGCCCCACACTGGGCAAAGGGCAGCCCCATTCCCCACCCCCGTGAGGCTACAGTGAGGGGCAGCAGCAGGGGAGGAGGTGCACATGTGATGCCCCCCACCCTGACATCCACCACAGGGGAGGGGAGGGGGCTTCCTGGACCTGAGAGGGGCCCTAGGAGCATGTGCAGTGACAGTGGTGCGGGGTGAGTGTGGTGAGGGGGTAAGAGGGGATCCTCCCACAGAGCTCACTGCTGCTGGTGGGGGGAGAGGGCTGGGGGGGAACCATCCTCTCTGGCCCCAGACCCAGGGCAGCCTGCCTGCACCCCAAACTCCTCGTCCCCAGGCCTGCCCCACCCAAGAGCCTGCACCCCCAGCCAGAGCCCTCACCCCCTGCACCCCAACCCTCTGCCCTAGTCCTGAGCCTCTCCAACACCCCAAAACCCTCATCCCCAGACAGCCCTCACTCCTCTGCACCCGTACCCTCTGCCCCTGCCCTGAGCCGCATCCTGCATCATGAACCCCCCAGCCCCACCCCACAGCCCTCACCCCAGCCCTTTGCCCTAGCCCTGAGCCCCCTCCCACATCCCAAACCCCTCAACCCAGCCACACCCTCACCCCTGTACCCCCTCCCTCTGTACCCTCTCCCATCCCGATTCCCTCCCAGAGACTGCACCCTCTCCCCCTTCCCACACACCCCCTCTCACCCCCAAACTCCGTCCCAGAGCCTGCACCCCTCCTGTGCACCCACCCCCTGCCCCAGCCCAGAGCCTGCACCCCTCACCCCCACCCCTTGCCCCAGCTGGAGCCTGCACTCAAACTCTGTCCCAGAGCCTGCACCATTCACCCCTTCCTGCATCCCCAGCCCCTCCCCCTGCCCGAGCCCGGAGCCTGCACCCAGCACCCAAACTCCATCCCAGAGCCTGCACCCCAGACCCCCTCTCCCACCCCAACTCCCTCCCAGAGCTTTAGACAGGTGGGGGGGGGGCAGAGTTTAGGTAGACAGAATTGGGGGGGGTGTTTTCTGGGCACCACCAAAATTTCTATAAACCTGCCACCCCTGGCTGCAGTTACACCAGGGGAACTCCATGACTTCAATCAATTTGAAAGAAGCCTATCTTCACGCACTCATGCAGCAGTGACACAGAAAATTCCTCTGATTCTCACACAACATTTCAGTCACCTTTGAACTACAAACTGTCTGTAGGGTATTTGTAGGTAATAATGCAGCTCTTTGAGAAGGGATATCATCTAAACCTTACTTGATGACTTGCTGATCAGACCCCACTCCAAGGAAAAAGCCAGTACCAACCATCCAGTCTGAACTGTTGATTTACAGGTGAAAGGATCCATATCTTTTTACTACTCTTCTGACCCATTCAGCCTCCCTTCACTGAACATTGCTATCCTTTGTAAGGAAAGCACTTCCCATTTCAGTGAGTGGCAGTATTTCAACAGTGTCACAATATTTTATTGAGAACGAAGACAAACAAGCCCTTTCTATGTGTAATTATTTCACACACACCATTAATCCACAGCTAATAGGGTTTATTTCTGTTCTCCAAACACATTGCATGGATCACTCTTTCTTCATGCACTTCCTACTCCACTACAAAAAAAGTCAAAACTCATGTCATTGCCTTGCTACACACATTCTGCTCATTAGGGGGAGAAATATGTTTAGTATGAAAATTATATTCCTCCTTGTTCTTTCTAGATGTGAAAGGGAATTCAGAAATGAAATTGTGCTACAGCTGGACAGTGAGATTTCACCTGAAATTTTTATTTTCCCTAGCCTATGAAATGGATCATGATATTCCACTAATAAGTGGTCTATAAATGAGTTTAGTGTTTCATTTTGGGTAATTTTCTGAACTATTTGTATGAAATTCAAGCCCTGTGTTTTCCATTGATAAAAACGAGACATTTTTTCCTATGACACAGAATATCTCCAAACTGAATTCAGCAGGTTCATGGAAATTTCTTAAGACCATGACTGTTTTCTGATATCAGTGTTGAAAAATATTTATGTGTAACCTAGAATTTGGGTTAGTGGAGTATAATTAGATAACATGAGTTGTTTTATTAGATTATATGAACACCAGAATTTGTTATGATGGTCACAGGCTTATTAACAATTTCCACCTTTACAATGTGCACAGCTGTGTGCTTTCAGTTATTTAGCACATGTACTCTGGTACTTAAAGATCTTCAGCAGTACTTGTTTAATCTTTCTCTCTTCCTAACTTGTTTACATGAGTGATGATTTACTATCTGTTTAGTTCTTTGTGTAAGCAGTGTCAGGATGGGCTCCACCCTGACATCTGGTGGTGAGGTGTGGCAAGTTGTGGAAAAGAACTTCAGGGGCTGATCTCATTTGCATAGGCACACCCACCCCGCCTAGAATGAGGCCATAACTGCCCAAATGGTCACTTTGGCTGCTGTGGGATCCCCAGTGTCTCTGTTATTGGGGCGGGAAGAATAAATTGGTAGTACCCTGATTATGGGAACTGTGCTTGGAACTGTACTTGGCCTTTTTGTTATGATGGAGGACTCACCATCAACTGAGTAGCACTCACTAGGCAAGGGACATGGGTTCCAAAACTCTGTGAATTGAGAGAGACTTGAGACAGGTATTAGTGCCTGGTGGTGTAGGCCCCCTTTGTGAGGGCCTGAAGCACCAATTGCACCTCTGTCTCTCTCCACTGTGGAATGTCAGAGCTAATTTTGGGTCTATTAAGAGTTCTGTTACAGGTACTGTGCTGAATCCACTTCAGCCTTATGGTGCACCAGCACTAAGGCTCCCACTACTATGAGCTGACATCACTGAGAGCTGAAATCACTGAGCACTGTGCCAAGTAGTGGGGAGCTGGAAGATCTAGTGTGCAGCGGAGCTATTTGTGAGACGGCGGGGTGAGCAGAGCTGTTTGTGAGACAGCGGTTTGTTTGTGAGACGGCAAGCTGAGCGGAGCCGGTCGTGAGACAGCGGTTTGTTTGTGAGACGGCGAGCTGAGCGGAGCCGGTCGTGAGACAGCGGTGTGTTCGTGAGATGGCGAGCTGAGCGGAGCCGGTCGTGAGACAGCGGTGTGTTCGTGAGATGGCGAGCTGAGCGGAGCCGGTCGTGAGACAGCGGTGTGTTCGTGAGATGGCGAGCTGAGCGGAGCCGGTCGTGAGACAGCGGTGTGTTCGTGAGACGGCGAGCTGAGCAGAGCTGTTCGTGAGACGGCGAGCTGTACAGAGCGGAGCCGGTCGTGGTGGAGCGGAGCAGAGCCCTGTGGGGCAGTCAGCTTCAGGACACGTAAGGTGCCCCTTACCTCTTTCCCCCCCCACACACCCAGGCACATTTCAGCCAGACTTGGGAGTAACACTCTGCAGATGAACTTTTGAACTCCGGGGCTGGACTTTTTTTGGACTTTGGGTGATTTGTGGATTGCTGGACTCAAGAGACGTTTGGGTTCTGGGAGTCAAGAGCCTAAGGGAAAGGATGTGGCCCAATTTTTCTGGGGTGGGTCGGTGTTCATGGTTTGGTTAATGAACACTAGTTGTGGTGTTTCCCCAATTTAATGCTGATGTTGTTTACCTCATGTTATTAAAGATTTTCTACTACACCGAGACGCCGTGCTTGCGAGAGGGGAAGTATTGCCTCCTTGAGGCGCCCAGGGGGTGTGTAAGATTTTCCCAGGTCACTGGGTGGGGGCTCAAGCCAGTTTTGCATTTGCTTTAATGAGAGGGAACCCCTGTGTACTGAACCCGGCCCTTGCTGCTGCCAACTCTGACGGGCAGAAGGGTTACATTTGCTTTACTTAAATCTGCAATAGACTGCAAAATGACTAGCTTTCTCTAGTTTTGGCATAACATGTAGCATGTGCTATCTTACACACTGCTTGTATGTGTATTCCCCACAATTTTTGTATTTTGAATTTTCTACTTGAGCATACACTTGTTTTGTTGATAAACCCTGTATATTGTGATTCTTTACTGAGTCGATGTTCATGCTCTATTCCTGATCCTTTTACTTCAAGTAGAGCTACAGACTTTATTTCTTGAGGAGTCTGAAAAAAGTCAACGAAGAATCTAATCAAAAGCCCACTGTACCCAATAGAAAGACTTCAGTGTGTTGGATCAGATCTTAGTTTAGCATTTATGCAAAACCAAATCTTGATACTTGTGTTTATATATTTAATGGACTCTTTTGTTTGCTCTTTCCTCAGGAGCAATTAATTTCTCATTATTTCAGCCAAATGTGGTATTTTTTATTAGTATGTCTACATTTAAGAAATTGAAATACCAAGAGAGAGCCTGATTTTGTGCAATTTTGACCAAATAAATGTCTCTACAAGGCAAGGTGTTGTAAAAGCCAATGAAAAACAAATACAAATAAACACAACTATTTGAAACAAAAATATAATTAATAGAACCCACACAAGCCCCCATCCATGACTATGTCCAAATGATGGTTTTTCTGGAGTCATATTTGTTGTATCCTTAGGGGCAGTAGTTTTAGGAAGAAATCACTTGAGACACAGAGAGCTGTAAACCTTAAAAGCAGCCATTTATTACCACACACTGAACTAACCAAACCAGCCAAAACTGGCTGGGCTATCTATCCCCTAATAATCTAACTCAGTTGCCATAGCAACAAGATTCTATTACCATGACAACCAGATACACAACATATTCCTCCCCGCTTAATGAGAACATTCCCTAAATAAAACAAACACTAAACTAGAGAAGGAGGGTAGACTGCCTCCATTCCTGGCTAAACCCCAGGGATTATTTTGCCCCGTAACCATGGGTTTGCCCTAGCTAAAGATCCAGCCACTGAGGAGGCCTTTTGTCTCTAGGTGGATTACAGTGGACTTCTGGTGTTGTTGCACCTGAAAATGTCTCGGGTGCAGGCCTGACAATGGGCTCAGGGTTCATAGCACGAATGGGTGAGGATGTGGTATCAGCTCGTTCCAGGCAAGGGTGTATCTCTGTTGCTGGCAGTAATGGAGGGGGAAAGTCAGAAACAGGTGACTCTTGATTTGGTGCCTTGCTGAAAGTGGTGAAGTCAGGCAACTCAATTGAAGATGTGTCCTGAGGACTGGCATGACCTGGCAACAGCTGATCTACATGTCACCACCAAGTGAGATCCCCTGCACTTGGACTGTGTAGGAAACAGGTCCTGTTTGAGCGATGACAGTGGCAAGGACCCATTTAGCTCCAGAAGTATAATTCCGAGTGAGAACCTGCTGTCCTGGGCTAAAGGTTCGGTCTTTTGCTTTGGGTGCACACCTGATGACTTGATCTTGCTGCTAACGTTGCACAGTTTGTTGGGGTTCAGAGGGTTTCGGCGGATCAAAGCAAGTGCGCAGCGGTTGTCCCATCATCAGAAAGGCGGGGGATGTCTTGGTCGTAGCATGAGGTGTGTTTCTGTAGGATAGTAAGAAGGTGTCCAGGTGCTTTTGAATGGATAATTGTCCCCTTGCCAATTTCAAAGCTTGTTTCATTGTCTGCATAAATCTTTCGGCTAATCCATTGGTGAATGGATGACATGGTGCTAAAGTGATGTGTTGTATCCCATTTGCCTTCATAAAATTTTGAAACTCCTGAGAGACGAACTACGGTCCGTTGTCGCTCACAAGTTGTTCTGGCAGATCAATATGATTGTAGTTTTTGGATAGTACTCTCTGCAGTAGTGGACTGCATTAGAGAGACTTCTGGCCATTTACAATGGGCATCTACCACCACCAAGAACATGCTTCCTTCAAGTGGCCCAGTGAAGTCAACATGAAGATGTTGCCATGGGTTTTCAGGCCAGTCCCATGGGTGTAGGGGTGCCCACTAGGGTGCATTCGTCACACCCTGATATGACATACAAGCTCTTGCCTTCTCTTCAATAGCACTGTCCAATCCAGGCCACCAAAAATAGCTTAGTGCAATTTCCTTCATGCTCACTATTCCACAGTGACCAGAATGTAGCTGTTCTAACATCTGTGATCTCAGTGGTGGTGGGATAATGGCATGTCTCCCCCACAAACAACCACATTGGATTGATAACTCCGTCCTCCTGGACATGTAGATAACAAGGTCAGGTGAGACCAGAGAGGTTAGTCGAGATGTTCCATGCAACACCAGGTCCATAACTTGGGACAATACTGGGTCAACCCGAGTTGCCTTCTTTACCTGAGTAGCAGTGATGGGTGTATTCTCTACCTGTTCAAAGTAAAAGATTTCCTTTTGGGCAATATGTTGACGTTTGACTGGCAAAGGCAGCCTTGAGAGCAGAGTAGATTTCTGATATTTTATTTCATTTGTGTGCGCAGAAAGCAAAATGCCCAACGTTGCACACGACTAGCAGCTAATGGGGGAATGCCTGTGTGGGGCCTAAAAATTGAAGTCAGAGGTTGATGGTCTGTGAGAAAAGAGTAAACTTCCATCCAAACAGGTACTGATGAAACTTCCAAATTCCAAAAACCACTCCCAATGCCTCACATTTGATTTGGGCATAGTTAGTTTCTGCTTTTTTTAGAGTGCGTGAAGCAAAAGCAATAGGTCTCTCTCTTCTCCCGAAGGCATAATGTGTGACACGACCACTCCCACTCATAAGGGGAGGCATCGCAGGCCAACTGTAGGGGTAAGGATGGATCAAAGTGCATCAGAACTTCAGAATTTAGCAATGCACCCTTAGCTTTGTTAAATGCAACATCACAGGCTTCAGTCCACTTCCAGGCCTTGTTCTGCCCAAGGAGTTCATGAAGTGGTTTTAGCAGTGTGGCTAACTGTGAGATGAACTTTCCATAATAGTTCAATAGTCCTAGAAACAAGCAAAGCTGGTTAACATTTTGAGGAGGGGGAACCTCCACAATAGCCTTAACTTTTGCAGGGGCCTTACAAAGATCCGTAGCATCAGTGATGTGTCCCAAATATTCATCAGAGGGCTGGAAGAATTCACACTTGTCTTTGCTAACTCGTAGGCCATACTCTTCCAGTCTTTGTAGGGTAGCCTCTAAATTCTTTAGGTGATCTTCCTCATTCCTTCTAGTGACCAGGATGTCATCCAGATAGCACTGGACTCCTGGCAAGCCACACAAGATCTGATCCATAGCCCTCTGGAACAAGGCAGGAGCAGATGTTATTCCAAAGGGTAAGCGACAGTATCGATAAAGTCCTTTATGAGTTGCAACAGTCAACAGCTCTTGGGACTTTTCATTGACATGCATCTGTAAATACACTTGACTCAGATCAATCTTACTGAACTTTTGTCCCCCAGCGAAGCCCGCGAAGAGGTCATTGATGCGGGAAAGCGGGTATTGCTCTGCACACAACACTGGGTTGACAGCGACTTTAAAATCACCGCAAATCCAGAGAGAGAGCCATCTTTCTTCACTATTGGAACGATAGGAGTTGCCGATGGGCTATGGGTAATTGGTATTAGGACTCCATTTCTGACCAGGCACTCCAAGTCTGCTTCAACTTTCAGCTGGATGGCATATGGCACAGTTCTGGCTTTTCAGATATTTTGGTTGACTGTCAGGTTTAATGTTCAATGTCACAGTGATTCCCTTCATACTTCCCAGATCCTCTCCAAAAACAGCAGCATATTTCCTTACTATAGCAGTCAGACCGGTTTCTTCTTTAGTCATTCAGTGCACTTCTGCCCAGTTCAGCTGAATCTTCCTAAGCCAACACCTACCCATTAAGGCTGGGTAATTACCTCTCCCCACAAACAGTGGCAATTTAGCAGCCTGTCCATTGATCTCCACCTTAACATCAGTAGTGCCCAACATGGGCACAGCTTCTCCCGTATACATCTTCAGAATAGTTTTTGTTGCTTTAAGCGGAAGATGCTGTAGCTTCTCTTTATACACAGTCTCGGAGACCAGTGAGATGCTGCACCGGTGGCCAGTTCCATGCGTAAAGGTTTGCTGTCCAACAACGGGGTTACCCAGTATTCATGTGAGCCCACTGCTAAAGACAAAATGTGGAGTGGCACTTCTTGCAATGAGGTGTCTCCTTGGTCATCCTGGGTCTGCTCTAGGGTATGCAGATTTCCCTTTTTTGATTGGCCAGACCACAGGCCTCTTTTTCTTTTGTTTACAGGCACACAATGTGTCTTTTTGCCACAGTGTTGACACACCAGCGCATGGTGACCCAGCTTACCACAGTGGTAACATTCCTGATTCCGCACAGATTTTGTGGGTAGGTTCTTGTGACACCTTATGCACCCTGGGGGATGCACCAATGTATTCACCTCCTTTGTAGCCAGTTCCATGGACACCGCAATATCAACAGCCTTCTGGAAAGTAAGCTGAAACTCTGTCAACAGGCACTTCCGTATTGCTTCACTGTGCAGGCCACACACTAACCTGTCACATAGGGCGTAATTTAATACTGAATCTCCTTAAATTCATAGTATTCTGCAAGCCTTTTCAAAGTTGCTACAAATTGTACAACTGTTTCAATCTTTTTAGTCTCTTTTGTGGAACCTATATCTTTCAGCAATTACCAATGGTTTGGAGAAAAATGGGACCCTAGGATTTCCACAATGTCACTGTAAGATTTGGTCTCAGTCTTAACAGGGTGTAGTAAGCTGCATAGCAGGCAGTAGGTCTTAGCCCCTACAACACTTAAGAATATTGGCACCTTCTTCTCTTCTGTAATGTCATTTGCAATAATAAAAAGCTCAAAATGCTCAGTATATACGTGCCATTGCACTGTAGTCTCCTCAAAAGGTTCCAGGGGCCTCATAAGTGTAGCCATGGTTTTAGTTTCAGTTTGCAGTCAGTTCTCACGCCCTTCCAACAGCAAAAAGGTGTGAGGGGTTTTTTGTACCTTGACTTCTAACTCCTTCTGTTGCTGGGGCAGCACAGGTATCCCATCCCCATCACCACTTTGTTGTATCCTTGGGGGCAGCAGTTTTAGGAAGAAATCACTTGAGATGGAGAGCAGTAAACCTTAAAGGCAGCCATTTATTGCCCCACACTGAACTAACCAAACTGGCAGGGCTATCTCCTAATAATGCAACTCAGTTGCCATAGCAACAAGATTATGTTATCACGACAACCAAATACACAACAATATTTTTAGATCCCCATTAACTGATTATTTTTTAAGAAAGTCAATATGCGGGAATTACAAAGGCATTAGCCTCCTCTTCATTGCTGGAAAGATCCTTGCTCGCATCCTTTTGAATAGTCTCCTCCCTCTTGCTGAAGACATCCTTCCAGAATCCCAGTGTGGTTTCAGACACTCTCGGGGCATCAACAACATGATTTTTGTTGCATGACAGATCCAAGAGAAGCGTAGAGAACAACATTAGCCGTTGTTTATGGCATTTATTGACCTAACTAAGGCCTTGGAGTCCATCAATCGTGAAGTGTTATGGAAGGTGTTTTCTAGGTTTGGTTGTCCACTGAAGTTCATTCATGTTCTCAGGCTTCTTCATGATGGGATGACTACTACCCTCCTCAACAGTGGATTAGAGACAGACCAGTTCACCATCTGTACAGGTGTTAAGCAGAGCTATGCTATTGCCCAACCCTTTTTCCAACTATCTTGCCATGATCTTGATTCTTATTCATCACTGACTTTCTTCTGGAATTGGGACTGAGTATCGGATGGATGGCCAACTCTTCAACCTGCAGTGTCTTTGTTCTAAAACTAAGGTCACCAGGACTGTTATTACTGACCTTCAGTATGCTGACAACTGTGTTATCCTCACGCACACTAAGGCTGACTTGCAAACCACACTAGCTCTTTTCTCTGATGCCTATCATAGCCTGCGACCTGCCTTCAATATTGGGAACACTGAGGTGCTCCACCAGCCTGCTCCAGCACAAGTTGTCCCCCTTCTCCCACAAAGTGTCATCAGTGGTGAACTCCTGGAAAACATTGAGCATTTCCCTTACATTGGCTGTCTTGGAGAGGTGGCTACCAATCTTGATGTGGAGATTGAACATAGGATCCATTGTTATTGATAGAGATCTGCAGATGGAAACTAAGATCCTGGTATACCTTGCAGTAGTCATCCCCACTCTACTTGATAGGTGTGAGACATGGGTGACATACCGAAGCCATCTTAAACATCTGGAGTGGTATCATCAGCACAGCCTTAGGAAGATTCTCTGTATCAGATGGGAAGATTGTAGCACCAATGCCAGTGTTCTCTCTGCAGCTAACATCACCAGTGTTAAGGCAAAGATTATGAAACATCATCTTCACTGGGCTGGCCATTGTAGCCACTGGGATAGCTGATACCCATCTTCCGAAGCAAGTCCTCTTTTCTCAACTTAATCATAGTAAGCGGGTTTGCAGGGGACAGAGGAAATGCTACAAGGACACCTTGAGAGCATACCTTAAGAAGGGAGACATTGACTCCATAAATTGGGATGAGCAGGCTGGCAACAGACTGCCATGATGTTGCATCATACATCAGCCCTCAGGAGTTGTGCTCTCTCCAAGCAACGACCTGACATATGTGAAAAAAACCTGTAAAGCATGGATTGGCCTCCTCAGCCATTTTAAGTCTCATCAATGACTTCTTTCCCTCACATGGAGGGATAGCTGCTGCTGCTGGTGAATTAATCATCTATGCAAGCTACTGAACTATGTTTAGTTTAGAACAATTTGCATCTGCACGTGTGAAGCTATGTCATGTCTTAGGTCTCAGCTGTCCTGTGTATCTGTGGCAGACAGACATTTATATGTAACTCATTGTTTAGGAGTGAAATAGGCTTTATCCAGACCATTTTTATCACCCTGTAGAGTGGAGGCTGGTAAAATGTCCTCTACTTCTTCAGACACTGACAGAAGCAAGTTAGTTGTTTGTTTCTTAAGGTCCTCAATGTTCAGAGCCAACATTAAATTCTTGAGCCTGACTACCCATTTTTCTATCCCAGTTTACTCTCTGCTTGGATCAAAAGTTGGAATACAAGTAAATCTGTTGACATTTCACTTTTGTGTTTTCACCTCTGTGACTTTAGTCTTCTTCACCAATGTAATTATCTCAAATGAAACAGTAATCAACAATCAAAAGGGTTTTTTTCTAATTGCCAAATATAATTGTGACACTTCTCAGGGCACCCAGGGCTGTGAGTACTTTGTTGCCACCTGCCTATAGTGCAAGGGAGTCTTGACTATGCCAGCTCGATGTTAGGAGCTAACTTCCAAGTGGTTTCAGTGTTCATAGTTTGCCTTTTGATAATTTTCTGTTGACTTTTCTGGGTTGGTGGTAAGTTAGACAATTGAGCAATGCATTATATACGTTACATCAGCTAGTCCAGGAGGGGTGACAACTGCCTGCTGCTTTAATATGCCATCACCCAGACACATGATTCCCTGATGACTCATTTTACTCGAAGACCATAAGGGCATAATTTTCAATACAGTTACATTATTTCTGTTCACACTTCTCACAATGATTATGCATATCAATCAATTACAAGGTTTCAATGGAGACCTTACATGCTACCATGATTAGATATTTAGTGAGTTTGTCAGGTCTGAGACAGGAGTTCATTGTAAAGAACAGAGACCCCTTTTGCGGTTGGCACCAATGGATCTGTGTCACAATAACCCATCACTGCTTCCCTGTGTACTTCCTACTCCACTACAGATTCTCTAAAGCATCAAATTCATTTTTATTTCCTGTTACACATTTTAACTACTAGCATCAATATATTAAAGCGTTTGTGTGTGAAGCCCTAACTGGCTTGAGTATTGGGACCTTGTTACTTGAGAGACCTCCTCTCTCCTCGTGCCATGCTGCCACAGTTGTGACCAGCAGAGGCACTGGAGCTAGATTCCTCCTTGGCTCAAAAGAGGGAATGGAGCAATAGAGCATTATCTGTGGAGGGAACCTTTGTTCTGGAACAGGCTTCTCCCCCAGTCTGAAATAGATCAAGTCTACTGCCCTTCAAGTTGCATCTGTTTACGTGGGCTGCTATGAAGGTAGGCTTTTCAAAGATCTCAGATTTAGAAGAGGTGAGATTAGTATTCTGCAGCTGGTTTTATGTTTTTGCAATTTATGGCAGGGGTGCTGAAAGCTTTGCATAGTAGCCCCTTTTTATTTTTTGTATAAATCTAAATCAGTGGTTCCCAAACTTGTTCTGCTGCTTGTGCAGGGAAAGCTCCTGGCGGGCCGGGCCAGTTTGTTTACCTGCCGCGTCCGCAGGTTCGGCCTATCATGGCTCCCAGTGGCTGTGGTTTGCTGCTCCAGGCCAATGGGAGCTGCTGGAAGTGGCAGCCAGTGTGTCCCTCGGCCCACGCCGCTTCCAGCAGCTCCCATTGGCCTGGAGCAGCGAACCGCGGCCACTGGGAGCCGCGATAGGCCAAACCTGCGGACGCAGCAGGTAAACAAACCGGCCAGGCCCACCAGGGCCTTTCCCTGCACAAGTGGCGGAACAAGTTTGGGATCCACTGATCTAAATAAATTGCTGTAGTAACAGAAAATAGCAATAGTGAAGAATTCCTCCCCTAGAGAATGGATCCTTTTTTACTCCCTTCAAAACTTTGCCTATTACCCCTCCAACCTCTTTGATTAAGATATTCGGTTTCCTTATATGGTTTCTAAATTAAGACAATTTTCCAGTAAGAATTTAGCTGATGAATTCATCTGGATAGTTGGTAACAGTCACTGTGTAAACTCTGAAAACATGGTTCTGATATCATGCATCCCTCAGTGTCACACGATGGCAATGTAGAATAGATTTGCTTTGGGTTAGTGAAAAATGTAACTTTATGTGAAGGTTTAAGGTTACATTTGTGATATAAGAATTTTATATGGTTAAGTTATGTTACCCGAAAATGATTTGGATTTTAGAACTATATTACTTTATCATTTGTATAGTTTATGCCTAACTGACAGACTGAGTATTTTTCATGAAACCTGAGGGCGAAGAAAACACTTCATGAACTGAGAGGAAATGAAGGAGAACTGGTTAGCAGATAGTCATTGGTAATTCTGAGCATCTGTTCATTTGCATGTAGAAAGGAAAAGCCTTGCAGAGTTGAGAGAACCTTCAGAATTCAGGACCTGGAAGATTACAGAGTGTAAAGAGATTTAAAGAAACTCTTAAGAAATCTGAAGATGGCAACAATCAGAACTGTGTGGTGACATGATTTTAGTTCAGGGAATAAGGATCTGATGCTTTGAGAACAAAATATTAAAATTTTTAGAATCGTGTGAGTCAACCAAGGGAATTTTGATTTTGGTATTTGCACAAAACCATATTAATCCCAAGGTAAAATATCTTGATCTCTTACCATGTGATTTGACTGATTTGTTTTTTAGTTGATTCTCTTTTCCAGTCACTTATGGTCAAGTTTAAAGTACAATAATCCTTGTGGATATGGGCTTATATTAACAAGTAAGTATGACTCCTAAAAATCACAACCTAGGAGAAATAGATTACCATTCCAATAGCCCATAGGATGGAGTGAAGGCAATGGTTTTCTGTCACCTTTAATATATATGTGAGACCTCTAAGAAAGGTCATAAAATACCATAGGTTTCAGTGTCACCAATATTCCAGCGGCATCCAGCTGTCCTCAGCAAACAGACCCACCACCATCAACTGGATGGCCAAGTGCCTACAGCAATGGTTCTCAACCTATTTACCACTGTGCACTGCATATGCAGCTCTCCATGTGTTCTGTGGGTTGCATCCATACAATATCTATATTACCAGTATGGCCCTGAGGATGTCACATAGGCTGCAGCTGTGTGCTGATTGGGCTGCAAGAGGCCACAGGCCACAGGATGAGAACCACTGGCCTAAAGGATAATTATCATTTGTGTGTGGCTGAAAGGCACCTACATCAAACACAGACTGAACATGACAGAGGTAATTAATGCTGGCAGGAAGAGAAAAGTGCTTCAAGGAAGTACCAGAAGCAGTGAAATAACCCTTTGAGGGCATTTGCCCTTCAATTGTTAAAGTATGGTAACATGCAATACTACTGGGCTCATCATTGCTATATGTACAAGCAGAAACAGTGGTGAAAAATGCCTGTTTCCATGTTTGCCTTGCAAAGAGATTGGTCCATTCATCTCAGCTGAAGACCTAGCTTTGATGAGCCACATGTTTGTCACCACGCTATATGTTCTAGAGCACTTTCCTTGGTACTAATGGTGAAGTCCATGCTAAAGGTACAGCAAGCTCAACATACAGCAGCCTATCCACCAGGCCACAATTGAACATACTGCATTAGTGATCTGAAGACTCCACTAGCTCTCCACTCAGTTCCAGATCCACTTCAAGATTTAAAACCACTAATGTGCTAAGGACGAATGGTTTTCAAAACTTCCTTTCTCTCTGCTACCCAAAACAAAACTTGGCTCAGGTTTTCTTCAAAAGCTGACAGTCAGGAAAGAATACATCTCAGTTCATGTTAGAATGACAAGGGATGCAATGGACATGATCCTCATTGTTGCCATATATGGTAAATGAAACTAGACAGAGTTAAGGAGAGGGGTTAAATTTGGATATTCATATAAAGTGAATAATTGATATTCTGTAGCTTCTTAAAGGCTGAGGAGGGGGGAATGTTTCTGCATCTGCATAGCCTGCAAACCTTGTAGATTTTCTACAGATCAGCTGCCACTGAAACACTCTGGGACTGAGCAAAGCTATAAATAACAAGGCAAATGTGGATTCTGCCAGATGATCGGTCATCATTTTTAAATACTTCTGAAAGGATGAAACCATTATATTGCTGTATTTGCAAAACAGAACTATGGGGAAACAATGACAGAAGATTAACATTAGATTCCATGGGAAAGAAGATTAAAGACCATAATGGATGCATCTGTGAGAGATCTTCTTTCCTGGTTAGCACAGGGCAATAACTAAAGGAAGCACTATAAAAAATGTTCTGTATACTTAAACACTGTTGCCTAAATTTTCAAGGGTGATCCCTTTTGGGGGGCACAGTTGGTTGGGATGAGGACCCTCTGAAAATTCAGCTATATATTTTTCTTTGCAGGTACTATAGCATAAAAAATATAACTGTGTAATCCATGACATTGCAGTATGTAAAAATTTCAACATCTGTCACAAGGCTCATGTTATGTACCGTATATAATTGCCCAAATGGTGTTTCTAATATCTAACAGCTATTTAAACATAGAAACAAACAAAGCCTGAGAAGCAGCAAGTTAGAATTACTCTTCCTGGAGAATAGACATAATTCCAAATTTTAAAACCTCTTTCCCTTAATGCCAACATTACAGAAAGACAGCTTTATTGCAGCTCTGCACCCACAACCTTGAAATCAAATACCTCCTAGGAGACAAAATGTAATGCTCACAACATATATTACGTTACAAGTGCAGCATCTTGACCAATCAGAACATACATTGTCAGTTTGATTGTTTCCAGAAAAAATGTACTGTTTTGTGAATAATAAATGGTGGTAATATCACTTATTGGTGACATCCTTACAGCAGGCTATGCCTTCAAGTCCTCATAAATTAAAAATTCCTTTCTTTATAAATAGGAAAAGCCTGCATCTACTGCAAAATTTTGAGGCTTTATGAAAACATGGCCTCTAAATTTTCCAGACTTTTGTTACATTATGAGACCAAGCATTGCCCCAGTACTTCTCATGCTCTGTCACGTCTCACTGCATAAGTATTCCGGCAATTTTTTAAAAAAGGTAAAGTTTAAAACATTTTGTAACTGAGGACCAGTAAACAAGCCTGAATTGCAGCACTTGTGGCAAAGCCAATGAATTGTATTGGAGATGTCAGTCTCTCAGAAAAGTAACACATTTTAGCAGTCTGGAGCCAGATTTTCAAAAAAGGAACTAGGTGCCTAAAGCACCACATAGATGCCCATGGTAACCATTTAGGTGCATTTGGAATTTTTAAAAGGGCATTTAAGCCCAGGCAAGCACCCAGGAACCTCCTTCTGTCATCCACCCTGTCAAGGTTCCTTCCCCACTCTGAACTCTAGGGTAGAGATGTGGGGACCTGCATGAAAGACCCCCTAAACTTATTCTTACCAGCTTAGGTTAAAAGCTGCCACCACCAAAAAGTGTTACACAAAGAATAACAGGGGAAGTGCCCACTTGGAATCATCTCCCCGCCGCCCAAATCCCCCCCAAGCACTACACCCCCTTTCCTGGGGAAGGCTTGATAAAAATCCTCACCAATTTGCATAGGTGAACACAGACCAGAACCCTTGGATCTTAAGAACTATGAAAAGCAATCAGGTTCTTAAAAAAATAATTTTAATTAAAGAAAAAGTAAAAGAATCACCTCTGTAAAATCAGGATGGTAAATACCTTACAGGGTAATCAGATTCAAAACATAGAGAGTCCCTCTAGGCAAAACCTTAAGTTACAAAAAGACACAAAAACAGGAATATACATTCTATTCAGCACAACTTATTTTATCAGCCATTTAAACAAAACAGAATCTAACGCATATCTAACTAGATTGCTTACTAACTCTTTACAGGAGTTCTGACCCGCATTCCTGCTCTGGTCCCGGAAAAACCATCACACAGACAGAGAGACCCTTTGTTTCCCCCCCTCCAGCTTTGAAAGTATCTTGTCTCCTCATTGGTCATTCTGGTCAGGTGCCAGTGAGGTTATCTTAGCTTCTTAACCCTTTACAGGTGAAAGAGTTTTTCCTCTGGCCATGAGGGATTTAAAGGTGTTCACCCTTCCCTTTATATTTATGACACACCCCCTCACTGCCAACAACTAGACATCAGTGTTTTTTCAAACCACAGGAGATACCAAAACCATTATTTGACCTATGGGTATTCCAGTCAGGTTGCTCCTGTGCTCCCAAGGGAATTTTCAACAGGGGCTAATGTACTAGCAGCGAGCACCTATCAACAACGTTTAGGTATTGGGGGTGAGCCAAATAGCATTTTCAGAATGGGCAGGGGGTGCCTACCATAGAGAAGGGGCCCAAAATGTATGTGTGCAGGGACCACATTAATTCATCAGGTGGCCTGACTAGAGCTTTATGATTGGTGCAGGCACCGCCATAAAGCCTCAAAAGAGGCAATGGGTGGGACAGGAAGCATGAAAGAGCAACAAAAAGACAAGCAGAATAACAGACAGATTGGGAGTTAGGTTGGAGGGTAGGCAGACTGTCTGTCAGGGAAAGTGACTGGGTTCAATGTGCTAAAAGTCAAAAAATAGGGTGGGGCTGGTGCAGCCCCTTTGTAAATTGGGCACCCTAGTAGTAGGAGAATCTAACTATTGTTCTCAGCTATAGCACAGATACAATAAATTGAGGTGGAGAGGGGAAAATATATCCTGTCTGCTCTTCATGGTCACTAGAAATCATATGCCACTTTTCGTTTTAGAAGGGGTTTGTGCTCAGTCCACCATCAAAATATCCCCTTCCCCAATTAATATATAGTATGCAATATATCAGCTGGTTGCTGCTTTCAGAAACAGCTGTATTTCAATGATGCTGTACAGTGTGTGTGTGTATATATATATAATATGGTTTCAGTGCTTCAGATTTCTTTTAAGCAAAGGTGCTATATGAAAGAAAATAGTGGTATAATAGTAGTAGGCTCTTACATAAAGGCAAAAGACTCTCTACAAATTTCAACAGTTTTGAAAGTTTGGATCTCTGCAGGAGTTGCCATGATAGGAATATATAGGGCTTAAATCCTGATCTCAGTTTCCCAGGTGTCAGTCCAGAATAACTTTATTGGCACCAGTTGAATAACTCCAGATTTATACCATTGTATGCAGCTGAGATCAGAATCGGGACCTTTTCCCATGAAATCCTGCAGGGAATTGAGGAAAATCTGCATTAAATATAGAACAAGTTATTTCATAAACCACAGAGCAACTCACCGGTGGAATCTGGCAATTCATGGATATCACATCTGTGAAATAATTACCAGGTTCCACCAATGAAAGCAAAGGGAATTATGTCACTCCCATAAATCACCAGATTTTTATTCATGTTTATAGTATGTTGTCTCCTGCAATGAGTGCCTGGCAAAAACATAGCATCCACTTAGGAAACAAAATGTTGCCTCACTTTGCAGTCCAATATTTTTCAGTATAAAGGAACACTGAAGACAGTGATGTGCAGGAATTAAATTGGCAATAGAAGCACTGTTAGTAGGAAAGATAAAATTACATTTCTTGTTATTGTAAACATGAAAATTACTGTGTTTCTGTATGTCAAAGCTTTTGTTCCCACTACAATTGTACTTATTAAACTAAATATAATAGTATAGTGTAGTTGCTCTTTAAACAAACAAAAAATAATCAGTTTTCTGGCCTCTAGCAGAACAACTGAAAAACCCAATGAAATGGGTTACACCCCTTGGCAAAGGGTCCCGTTTTTTGTAACTAGCTCTCACCTCAGCCCAGATAAATTCATGACACCAAACACATATCTTGTGGGGTATTTATCCATACGGGATATCATCTGAGGTGTCTACAGAAAGGCTCACTCTGAGTTATGACCTATTTATTTTCATTTGGTACAAAGACAGCTTTGACCTCAAGGTAAGAAGAGGCCATGTTAGTCTCCACTAATGAAGACTGTCTGGCTACATGTTAGCAGGAACAATTATACTTTTATCATTTGAGTTTCTAACTAGTAGTTCCTCATAATTATTTCAAAATTATCTGCTTCCAGAATGTGATTTGGAGTTCCTACCCTCGCTTCCACCACCTTTTCTCACTATAACCTAGAGTGTCACTCACATTGTTCACTCATACAAGGAGGTATGAGTGAACAAGAATTCCTTTAATACGTTCCTGCATGGGTTTTCCAGACTGTAGGTCCATTCACATAGAAGTAAGCAGGGCTAGAGGTAAAGGATTCTTATGCCCTCACTGGAAGAGGTGAGGAATGGGTAGAGCTTTGACTTCATCTCCATACTTGCCTGCCAGAGTAATCACTGTTGTTAGACAGAACAGGAAAATCTGAAGGTATGTTTTTGTCTTGTCTGGGAAACGTTCTTATGTACATTCTCCAAAGTAACTTGTATTGTGCCTTTCACAAGGGTAAGAAACATTTATCTAAATCTTTTTAATCCCAAACTCCTTATTATTGGTATCTAGTACAGGCCAGCAGTAAATAGCTATCCCCCTGGGAGCCAGAAGGAAACAGGAGAGGAACTGTGACTCAGAGGAGCATTTCGGAGTCACAGTGCCTCCCACCAGAGCTATTCCTGGGGTGGTGCAGTTTATACACTACCCCTACTTCAGAGCTATGCCTAAAGTCAGAGTCTAGCCATATTATGTTAATCCTTTGTGTTCTCTCTCAATAAAAACACATGGGTGGTATAAACAGGCTTTGACTTAATTTCATTTGATTTTTCAGCTGTCCTCCATTTTATAAAACTATCTTCCTGAGTGTGTTTGCGGCCTTGGGTATGGCCCATCCAAGCAATAGGGAGTTTGTGACTCCTCCCCAATCAGCCACTGAGGTAATGCAAGGCTCAATTGACCAGCCTTGCGCCCTCCCAAAATTATCAATGGAAAACTATCAGAGTCACCACCAAACAATCAAAACTTACAGGTGAAAAAGGAACATTACAACAGACAGACCTGTGCCCTGCCTGTGAAGAAACAAAAGATTGTTTTCTGTATAACAGAGTATAGGGAAAGATACTCTGGATCTAATCACTGTGGAAAACCCCTAGTAGAGGGATTTGCTTTAAAGAATGATTTGAATCCTGATTGAGAAACTAGGCAGCTTTGCAACAGACTGAACTTGGGGTGGGAGAGAGAGTCTACTTTATTATTAGATAGGAAACATTACTATTAATAAATGTAGACCCAGGTTCACATTTTATGGTTTTGGTTTGTATTATAATCACTTGTTTCCACCATGCTCTTGTTTCTAGTTAAATCTTTATTCTCTCTTAAATAAACCTACTTTTGTTTTATCATAAGTGTTCACAAA
Source organism: Eretmochelys imbricata (assembly GCF_965152235.1). NCBI lineage: Eukaryota > Metazoa > Chordata > Testudines > Cheloniidae > Eretmochelys > Eretmochelys imbricata. The sequence continues at coordinate 39,163,217 of NC_135575.1, read as the reverse complement.
TGCTGTGTGACTTACAGGAGTAGTGGTTTAAGGTATGTCAAGGTTCCTCCCCCACTCTGAACTCTAGGGTACAGATGTGGGGACCTGCATGAAAAACCTCCTAAGCTTATCTTTACCAGCTTAGGTCAAACTTCCCCAAGGTACAAAGGGGGGAGGGATAGCTCAGTGGTTTGAGCATTGGCCTGCTAAATCTAGGGTTGTGAGTTCAATCCTTGAGGGGGCCATTTGGGGCAAAAATTGGGGATTGGTCCTGATTCAAGCAGGGGGTTGGACTAGATGACCTCCTGAGGTCCCTTCCAATCCTGATATTCTATGTCTATGTCTGTATATTCCACCCGTTGTCCTTGGATTGGCCGCTACCACCACCAAACTAATACTGGTTACTGGGGAAGAGCTGTTTGGACGCGTCTTTCCCCCCAAAATACTTCCCAAAACCTTGCACCCCACTTCCTGGACAAGGTTTGGTAAAAAGCCTCACCAATTTGCATAGGTGACCACAGACCCAAACCCTTGGATCTGAGAACAATGAAAAAGCATTCAGTTTTCTTACAAGAAGACTTTTAATAAAAATAGAAGTAAATAGAAATAAAGAAATCCCCCCTGTAAAATCAGGATGGTAGATATCTTACAGGGTAATTAGATTCAAAAACATAGAGAACCCCTCTAGGCAAAACCTTAAGTTACAAAAAAGATACACAGACAGAAATAGTTATTCTATTCAGCACAATTCTTTTCTCAGCCATTTAAAGAAATCATAATCTAACACATACCTAGCTAGATTACTTACTAAAAGTTCTAAGACTCCATTCCTGGTCTATCCCCAGCAGAAACCAGCATATAGACAGACACACAGACCCTTTGTTTCTCTCCCTCCTCCCAGCTTTTGAAAGTATCTTGTCTCCCCATTGGTCATTTTGGTCAGGTGCCAGCGAAACTACCTTTAGCTTCTTAACCCTGTACAGGTGAGAGGAGCTTTCCCCTGGCCAGGAGGGATTTCAAAGGGGTTTACCCTTCCCTCTATATTTATGACAAGGTATAACTGGTAAATTGGGGTATACTGCACCTTTGGGTGCAAATGATATGGAATTTCTGTTAGTATCCCGTATCAGGGGCTGGATATCAGAGGGGAATGACTCTAGGGGGTGCGGAGTGCATCTATTGTTAACCTGCAATGTGAATATAGGGCAGAGCTCAGTGGAGAGTGCTTGAGTGGCTGAAAGGCTGGCGGTGCTAGGGAGCTGACACTCAGCTACCACAAGACAGACTCTTTCTTGCTGGAGGCAGGGGTAATAAGATGACTCATTCCAGGGAACCCCAAATATACTCTGTCTTGTCACAGTAACAATATTCTAAAATTGTACTTAAAAGTAATATATAAATACGTTCACATTTTTAGTCTTTTTTAAACAAAAGACTAGCTGGTTGTAGATCTATTTTTCAATAAAATGCACATTGTGTGGCTAAACTATTAAGTATGCTAGCCTTGGGGCAGGGAGCTAAAAATATGAAATGGTGACTTAAAAGCTGATCCTGGTGCTGCTCTGTGCATGACCATTCCCCTGCACTTTGTCAAAGAAGAGTGAGGGCTGTTCTAATTAAAAAGGAGATGCAACAGCCACAACGACCATCATGAAGTTAGGAACATCTCACTTTCTCTAACTATTCCTCCTCCTGCATCAGAGAAGGAAGGTTATGTGATGGCTGTCAGATGAAGAATGGTCCAGTGGTTAGATTATTTGCCTCGCACTTTGAAGATCTGAGTTGAAGTCCCTACTATGCCACAGACTTCCTGTTATCTTGGCTATGACACTTAGCTTCTCAGTTGTTCTGTTCCCCATCCCCCAAATAGGGATAATAGCACTTCCCTGCCTCACTGGATGTTGTGAGGGAAAATACATTAAAGATAGGGAGGTGCTCAGGTACAATGGTGATATGAATACCTTAGTTACTCTCTAGTTACAGCCCTTACCACCAGATGATAACCCTTACACTAAGGTGATCCTCCCTGTGCCTGTTAAATTAGCTTTATGGCCTTTCTATGCCAGCAGTGTGGCACAAAGATGCTGCACCACACTGGCTTCTTATAAAGTAACAATTATATGCTGATATAATTATTTTACATATGAACTGACAGGTAAATTGCCTTCAAATACAGGTTTATGTGAATGTTAAATATTTTTTCATAAAGTAAAAACACTTCATGTAGTTTCCCTTCTAATTCAGTTTCTTTGGGCATTCTGAGCAGATTGTATAAATCATTGTTTACAAATACCAGTTGCTCAAAGAATTTTCTGAAGTGAAATATTAATGAAAGCCAGGCAAACACTCTTACTCCAAGGTCAGTGTAATGCCATGCTGATGCAAGCCTATTTTGTAAAAACCAACAACTGTTTAATCAAACATACATAGAATAGCAGTCAGGTTTTTAGACCTTTGACAGTGACAGCCATAGAATGTTTTCATTTGTTACTGAGTGATGACTAACACCATTTTGCATGAGTAAGGGAGCCACTTTGATAAGGCAGGACAGGAAAATAGGAAGGTATGTTGTGTTCTTGTTTGGTTATACAGATGTTCCCCTGTTCATTATCCAAAGATAAATTCTACTGTGCCTGCACAGTAGCGTAAAAACCTTTTCAACTCAGCTCTCTCTTCTCTGACCCTATAGTTCTGTTCACTAGCATTAATCACTTACTCAGCAACGATCTTGGGGAGCCAACTCCCTGTTTATCTGAACATTTTGGACGTTCCCGAAATATTTGGGATAAATCAGGGACAGAAAATAACTGATACTTTTAAATATATATGGTTTGTTTAAATGATTATAAAACTTGAGGCCAAAGTTTGCCTGGTCTTAAATTACTAGCTAAATTGCCTGCAGTATTTCGAGTGTTGTTAGGCCTGGTTAGTCTATAGGGTGCTCTAAATATCTGTCCAGGCAAGGTACACTGTTACATTGGTTTTCTCTTTAGTTAATAAATGATGTATATCCCTGAAGAATCAATTATTAAAAGTGAAAGAATATTTTAAATCCAATTCACATTTCACTGTATATACTTTTTGTTTGTTGTTCTTTTTTGTATATATGAGAAAGCTATAAGTTAAGGTGTGAATTTAAACAGATATAGTTATACCAGTAAAAGTCACCTTGTGGCCACTCTCATTCCAGTATAAAGGCCTTTTTTCAGTTAAGCACCTATCTCTTCAGAAGGGGTTTAAGCTAAACTGATTACAAAGCCATTCTTATTTTGGAATAAAAGTGTCCACACTACGAATTAAACCAATATGGTTATATTGGTATTGTTACACTAGTACAGTATAACTGGCAAAACTTTCCAGTGTAGACAAGCCCTTAAATTGGAGATCTAAAAGCACTGAATCCAGTTTTACTTTCCGGTTATTACTGCTGCAGTACTTGGGTTTCAGATGTTGTAGTGGAATGTTTATTTCTTTAAAAACAACTGTTTTCACTGGAAATTTTATATTTCCTGTAGTGTTATCAGTGAATGCAGAGTTATGTAACCGGAAAGCTGTGCCAAACAAATAGTGAAGTAGCAAAATGTGTAGTCTAAAGGCATAAGAACTTACAGTGTGAAAAATCAAAATCACACAATGTGAAACAGCTGGAATGCTTCACAGAATAGTTCTGGTTTTCAGTAATTTTTGGAGAAGCCTCATTTTTATAAAAATATAGAGCAAAACATTCCCGTTAGAAATCATTAACTCTTAACCACCCATTCAAACAGAAGTCAAGATTTACCACACTTTTTTGAAGCACTGTTATCTTACAATACCTTCATGTGCAGCTCTTAGAAACTCAAAGAATCCTCATTAAGGTGTGAATTGGTTCATATTCCATGTGGAGGAACACGAACCAATTCACACCTTAATGAGGATTCTTTGAGTTTCTAAGAGCTGCACATGAAGGTACTGTAAGATAACAGTGCTTCAAAAAAGTGTGGTAAATCTTGACTTCTGTTTGAATGGGTGGTTAAGAGTTAATGATTTCTAAGTAATCTAGTTTGGGTAAAAGTTGTTCATGGTGATTCATATTAAATAGCTAAACCAGTACATTTGCTTCAATTTAACTTATTCATGCATGAATGTAAGTTTCAGCATGCTTCAATATTTTTAAAGGTTTCAGAGCAGGGGTCTGACACCCAAATCAAAAGGGGAGGAGGTATGATGTTTAACTATAATTTGAAAAACTGCTGCAAACACACATTTTAAAACAAACAAACAAACAAAAAGAGAGTTGCTGATACTTTTAACAGTATTCTCCTAACATTTACCTCAATTGCACCAGAATTAAAGACGTGGTAGTAAGTAGGCCTGGCTTGTGCCCGACAAATTCTGTACATTCATATTTTCCAGCTTTGATAGTAATGACTGAGAAACCTCTGCAAAGGAGAAGGTGGAAAGAAAGAAAAACCCGTCCGCTGGGAGCCATGGAGTTGTTGGCCTCGGGAATGTTTTAAGAAAGGGAAGGAAAAATCAAAACAAACGGTGCCCTGCTGAGGTGGCTGCCCGGAATGCGCTGCCTGAGCTTTGGCACCGAGGACGCCTGAGAAGCGCACCGAGCAGTAAAGCGGCAAGGAGCTGGGCCTGGAGCTCCTTAGTCTGGCTCTCCAGCAGCTGGGCCCCGCCGTGGGAGAGTTAGTTCAGTTTCAGGCCCTGAGTGGCATTTTTTTTCCATAGCTGCGCAGCTGGAGCCTGGAAGGAGGCTCCCGCCGTCCGAAAAGAGAGGCAAAGGGTAGAGCCACCTGGAAAGGGGGCTGCGGCCAACAGGAAGAAGGGAGGAGAGGAAAAGAAAAGTGAAAGTCTCCAGCTAAGGAGCCCTGCCCAAGGGCGGGAGTGCGGACAGGCTGGAAGCAGAGGGGCAGAATCGAGTCGAGTGGAGGGGACAAGAGAGCCCAAGGGAAACAGGGGCCAGGGGAAGGGGAGGAGGCGTGGGTGGAGAAGATGGGACTGCAAGGGAGGGGAAGGGGAGAAATGGGAGACAGCGAGGAGGGCGAGCGAAAGAGGGGACCAAACCGAGGCGTGAGGGGAGAGGCGAAGCTGGGCTGAAAGCGGCGGGGCGCTGACTCCGGCGCTCGGAGAAGTTCTTCCGCAGGGCTCCGCTGCCCTGTCCCCTTCCTCCCCCGAGCCTCCGGCCGCCCCTCCTGGCCGGTGGGGGGTTGTACCCGAGCCAGTCGGCGGGGAAGCGGCCTCGAGTGGGGCTGGCCGGGGCTAGTGCTGGGGCAGCTCCCTGCTGCCGGGTCCCTGCAGGGGAAGCCGCCGGCCGGCGTGTACTCTGGGAGGCGAGGGGGAGGCTCCCGCCGAGCGGGGAGGGCGGAGGGAGCTGCTCGCCAGCGCAGGCGGGCGGAGAGCGGACTCGCGTCAGGGTGCGGAGCGGCTTGTTCTCCAGACTCTCCCTGATGCCCGGCGTGACACAGGGGGAGCGCCCGGCCGAGCAGGCGGGAGACTGGACGGGGGGAGCTCGGGGGCTTCTCCTCTAGCAGCAGCCGCCCCCCAGCTGAGAGGGGGCGCCTGGGGTTGTCCCCGCGGGCGGCGGAGCTCCCCGGCCGGGGACCCGACGAATCGCCCCGGCATGGGCGCAGGGTCACGGCAGCTCCCCTGGCTCCAGCAGGGACACCGGCGAAGGATGCTCTGATCCTGGCTTGGCTTCGGCCATCCTCGGGCTTTTGGGGCTGGAGGAGGGGCTGGGGGTCTGCGCCCTGCCCCCGCCCCGCCTGCAGAGGCAGCTGAAGTCGGGATGAGCTGGGCTCCCCGTGGCTCGTCCGGGGTGGAAACCCCTTGAGGCTGCCCTCGCCTCCGGTGCCCAGAGCCTCTCTCTGTTGTGCGCTCTCGCCAGCCTTGGCCGAAGTGAATGGCCCCCGGTGGATGTGCACCGCACCACTGGCTCTGCAAGGGGACAATGCTAGCCGGGGGGCTGCTGGCCGGCTTCTCTGTGCTCAGCCTCCTCACCTACGGCTACTTGTCCTGGGACACCCTCGCATCTAGCCTGGAGACCACAAGGGCCGAGCTTGGAAAGGAGCTAGAGGCCAGCGTACCCACCACTCAGCCTCACATCGTTTTCATCCTGGCTGACGATCAGGGATTCAGAGATGTAGGGTACCACGGATCAGAGATCAGGACACCAACTCTGGACAGGCTGGCTGCTGAAGGGGTTAAACTGGAGAATTACTATGTTCAGCCTATGTGCACGCCTTCCAGAAGCCAATTTATCACAGGAAAGTAAGTTTACTGCTTAATTAATTCCTCTCATCTTCTTAAATTTAATGCTGTAGCCTCTTCCGTCTTGAAGGCAGCACAAGCTCTCCAGTGATTAACATAATTAGAAAGAAATTGATCTTATCTTGTGGGGGGGGGGGGGAGAACCTGTTGATTCACTTGAAAGTTTAATACATTTTTTTACTTGGACAAAAAAGACTTTTCCAGATTACTTTTATAACGGAATAAAGACCTGCACTCTGTAATCTTGTTAGCCAACAAGAAGTCAGCTGAATTACCCACTTCTTAATATAGTAGGAATTGATTTTCCCTTATATACATATAAGTTCTAGTTGTCACTTAATATATTTTGGTACTATGCATTCAGTGATCATCTAGGTCAGTTATGTAACTTCCTTAGGGCAGATTGAGTACATGAGGTGACTTAAAGTTAAATTCTTTTTTGGTGAAGTAGAATGAATGTTCCAAGTTGTTTCCATATATATTGCAATGTGCAAATTGTTGCTCTTCTCACGGTGAACCTTTCCTTAAGTGAAGTCTTTCTGTGGTGTTATAGTAGGGTTCCACTGAATTTGTGCTATACACAAGCAAGGGGAATGTAGAATTTTGCAGGTATCTGAGCTGCGGTATCTCTCTTCTTACAAAAAGAAAAGGAGTACTTGTGGCACCTTAGAGACTAACCAATTTATTTGAGCATAAGCTTTCGTGAGCTACAGCTCACTTCATCGGATGCTCAAATAAATTGGTTAGTCTCTAAGGTGCAACAAGTACTCCTTTTCTTTTTGCGAATACAGACTAACACGGCTGTTACTCTGAAACCTCTCTTTTTACAATGTAATTGCCACTGTGCAAACAGTTGTCTACGGTGCCACCAGAAAAGCTGCCACATGCAAAAATGGGGCTAAAGCTGTCTGACTTGCGCTACCTGGTACAGTTTTAAAAAAAATCTGTTAGGTAGGTAATCAATATAACCAATTTAATAGTGTTGGCACAACTGGAAATGAAAAAAAAAAAACCTGATTTTTAACGAAAACAAGCAAGTGGCCTAATGTTTTTCATTGCCATGTGAAAAAACTTGATTTGATTCCTGCTCCCAATCTTCCATTTCCCAAACTTGCCAGAACAGGGAATTCTGCAGGGAAATTCACCATCAAGGGCTCTCAAACTATGAACCATATCCTAGTAGAGTTTGTGTCTTGTGGATATCTACCCTCTAGCTCATAGTAATATAACATCCTTGTGGCAACTGAAGTAGTAGTTTGTACAGAAAAGTAATATCGGGTTAATCTTTAATGTGTTTTTAGCTGCCTTTGCTGTAATGTAGCAGCTGGAAAGAAGGAGTAGAGCCAGCACCATGTGATCAGCCAGTTCTCTGTAGACCACCAGCAAGTCTTCTGCAGACAACAGTTGTGAAACTACTGCTTTAAGAGTGGAATCTCATTCTGCACAACAGTGACTCATCCAGTCATTTAAAGAATGGCGTTGTTGGGTTCTAAAGAAATCAGGGTTCTGTGCAAGCCTTTTTGAGATTCGTGGTAGTTAGAGAAGGAGAAATTGGCGCATCATCAGGGCAAAAGGAAGAAAAACTAAGGGGAGAGATAAGGAACTTAGTTTATTTTACCCTTCCTTTAAAATATCTAATGTAAATAACTCTTTTTTAGGTTAATGAAAAAAAGAGAAAATAAAATGGGTACATTTTTCAGAACCCTACTCTTTTAATCAGGTTGCAAGGAAAGAGAGATCCTGAAAATCTGCCTCTTTAATTTTGGAACCTTGCGAGAGATTTGCCTACACTTCATTCATTTCATTTACTAACAGTCTGCTGGACTACCACCATTCAGACCTTTTTTCTTTCCATTCTACTTTCAGAAGAAGGAACAGCAGAAGGAAAAGACTGCTTTACACGAATGAGAAATAGGGGAAGGAAGTGGTTAGGAGAGGCTAGGGCTGGGCAAGATATTAACAATGTAGAGCCAGAAGAATATTGTCATCCCTCTTTTGTATAAAGATGGGTGCCAGAGGTGATATGTTATGATGCTGTCTGCATAGAGGTAAAATAAGAATAAATAAGGGCCAGGAATAGAATACATTAATGACAAAAGAAATAAACCAGTAAAAATTGCTCTCATAATTAAGCCCTTTGTAGTCCTCTTAGGGTTCTACTTTCCCTTTAAATTCTGTGCATAATGTCCCTTGATGTTGATGACTCAAGGTGAGATTGAAAGCCTGAGCCAGTGGGTTTAATGCTACAGGAGATCTGCTCCCATGATAGCTGCATTGGGGCCAAAGGAGGGAGATAAGGCAGTCAGCTTTCAGGAAGCAGGCTGTCCCTAGCTCTGCAGCTGGGGAACCAGGATTGCAACAAAGGACTGGGTGGATCTTTGATTCATACAGTTTTCACTGACCTGCACTGCTCTTCATTCAGCCCTGGAACTAATTTGATTCCTTCCAAAGGTCCCATTCCTAGTTTGAAATTTCTAAAGATCTCTGTCTATTCTTGCTTTGCTATTTGAGGTACTGTTAAGTTGAGTTGGACAGTAGCTTGTTTATGTTTGAGGTGTTGCCAAGTGGGTATAACTTTGCAGCAAATAAGTTGTGGCAGGCGGGGGTTTCCCCATTGGTATAAGGCTGAACACAAAGGTTTAGGTCCTCTAAACCTACCAGTATTTCTATGGTGTTTGTTTGGATTTTTACTTTCTCCATAAAAGTAATATGGAAGCATCAACAAGCCAAAATCTCAAATAGGCGGGGCCTGATTAAATTCATTCTAGCGTACTTAAGGAACTTGTTGAAGCAATCTCAGTTATCTTTGAGAATGCATGGTGGATGGATGAGGTCCCAGAGAACTGGGGAAAGGGAAATATAGTAGCTATCTTTTAAAAAGGGAACAAAGAGGACCCGGGGAATTACTGAGTAATCCACCTAACTTTGACACCTGGAAAGATACTGGAACAAATGATTAAATCAATTTGTAAGCATATAGAGGATAACAAGATTTTAAAGAATAGCCAGCACGGATTTGTCAAGAACAAATCATGTCAAACCAAAGTAATTTCCTTCTTTTGAAAGGGTGACTGGCCTAATAAATGGGGGGGGAAGCAGTAGACATGATATATCTTGATTTTTAGTACGACATTTGACACAGTCCCACATGACATTCTCATAAGCAAACAAGGAACACGTGATGTAGATGTAATTACTATAAGGTGGGTGCATAAGACCTCAACTAAAGAGTAGTTATGGTTCACTGTCAAATGGGAAAGATTATCTAGTGGAGTCATGTGGGGGTCAGTCCTGGGTCAGGTACTATTCAATATTTTCATTAATGGCTTGGATAATGGAATAAAGAGTTTGCTTGTGAAGTTTGCAGATGACATCAGAATGGGAGGAATGCAAACACTTTGGAGGACAGGATTGACATTCCAAATTACATTGACAAGTTAAAGAATTGGTCTGAAATCAACAAAATGAAATTCAATAAAGATAAGTGCAAAGTACTTCACTTAGGAATCGTTGGCTACGTCGCAGTACTTCTTGAAAGGGCGGGGGGCAGAGAGGGGGAATGATTGAATTGAATATGAGCCAACAGTGTGATGCCATTGTGAAAAAGGCTAATATCATTCCAGGCTGTATTAACAGAAGTGTTGGAAGTAAGACATAAGAGGTAATTGTCCTGCTCTGCTTGGCACTGGTGGGACCACAGCTGGTACTGTGTCCAGTTCTAGTCGCCACACTTCAGAAAAAATATGGACAAATCAGAAAAAGTCCAGAGGAGAACAACAAATATGATAAAAGATTTAGAAATCTGACCTATGAGGAAAGGTTTAAAAAAAAAAAACAAACAAACAAACCTGGGCATGTTTAGTCTTGAGAAAAGAAGACTGAGGGGGGATCTGATAGTCTTCAAATATGTTAAGGGCTGTTATAAAGAGACACTGATCAATTGTTCTCCATGTCCACTGAAGGCAGGAAAAGAAGTAATGGACTTAATCTGCAGCAAGGCAGATTTAAATTAGGTATTAAATTTCTAACTGTAAAGGTAGTTAAGTTCTGGACTAGACTTTCAAGGAAGGTTGTGGAATCCCCATTATTGGAGGTTTTGAAGAACAGGTTGGACAAACTCCTATCAGGGATGGTCTAGGTATACTTGGTCCTGCCTTAGCACAGGCAGCTGGACTTGATGCCCTCTTGAGGTCCCTTCCAGCCTTACATTTCTATGATTCTATGAATCAGAATATTTCAGGACACATAGCTTGCTGAACTAGAGCTAAGGCAGAAGCTATCTTAGACGGGTACTGAGAGTGGTTTGTTCTTGTGAGAAGAAATCTTACGGGATATGTACATCCCATGTGTTGGAATATCAATAAAATATACAGAGATAGGAATGTGTCATCGGGAAAGTATTTCACCGCAGCCTACCATTTGACTGACTGCTACATTTAAGAAAAAAAAAAGAAGAACTTGTGTAAACACCGTAATTAGGAAATGCACTGTGGCAGTCTGAAAATTGTTTCATTTTTGAAAATGTTTTGACATTTAAAAAAAATGCAGGCAGACTATGATGGATGGTATACAAGAAGGCCTTGATAGATAGAATAGTGCAGATCACCCAAACATTGGAAATATTTGAGATACTTTTTTGTATAAAAAAGTGTGTACATATGAGTAAGCTGAACAAATAGTACAATATGCAGTACTTGATTTAGTCACATGTGATACTGCTACCGACTTCCTATTAAAACCAAGGATTACTTTGAAACATGCAAAATACAGTTTGCCAATAGAGTCTTTTTGAGAAATATCAAAATATTGGAATCCAGAGAAGGAGCCTTTCTTTGGATAAAGTATTGCTGAGGTATGAAGCCTTTGGAGGTGATGAGTGTGATGAATGTCATCTGGTACAGCCAAGCAAATGGGCAGGTACGTGCTTGAGTGAGGTGGTGATGCATCTGCTCTGTCGATAGCCAATTTAATAAAATAATTAGAAAATTAAAGTAATACTATAATTAGAAAAAAGTAATTTATGAGTATAATAGATTCATAAGCTATACATGTTTTTGGAGGCAAAGGTCAATAGTTGCATTTCCTGTGCTGTATCTATGTAGTTGGTTGAAGACCATGGCACTTGCCACCTTTGGCCTAGATAATGCATTGGAATATGCTAGTCTGCTCCCTTGAGAGTCTCTTGACATCCATAGGACTTGGAGTTCCCACTAATCCATTTTGAGGGTCAGAGAGTACTGTGGCAACCAAACGTTGGATAGAATGCCTATGAATCACAGAAACTATGCACTGAGTTCAAGAATGAGCTTTGCCTTATGGAGGCTAGTCCTTTTGCGGACTTCTTCTGCTCAGTGGGTAGAGGTCTGTGTGCCTGAAGCCAAAGATGTTGAGGTCTCTTTTCTGTGTCCTTGTATGTATCTTTGGGTGATGACTGTAATGTCTATCTGTATGCGCTGAGTAAGGGTTCCTGGAAATAAGGGAGGGAGAGAATTTTTTAAAAAATAGCTGAATTTAAAGAATTCCTTTTCTTGTGGTGTTTTGTCCCTCCACTGTCCTCTGTTTGTGCAGACAGTAATGTCCAGTTAATGGACTCCTGAACTCTAAAATGCAATATACTCTTAAGATATCAAAAGTCTTGTTGTATCACTTTGTTTCTAATGCACCACCAATAAATAAATAAATAAACCAAATAAACACATAATGGAGCAAAGCATAGGGTGGCGTGGTGCCTGGTTTTCGACCAGAAAATCTGGTCAAGAAGGGGACTTGACAATGTCCAGTCAGATCTACTGACTGGACGCCCAAAGTCTGGGTACTGCGAGTGGTGGAGGCACTGGGTCATCACCTGCTCCAGCCCCTATTCAGCCAGGCCTGCTTACTACCTTTGTCGGGCGACTGCAGCTCCCAGCCACAGCTCCACAGGCAAGTCCCTCCTGACCTGGGGGATGTGGGGGTCAGGGGAAAAGCAGTGAGCGACGGACGGGAGAAGAGGAGTGGATGGGGCGCGGACTCGGTGAAGAGGCGGGGCAGAGGCAGGGTTTTGTGGGGAATAGGTGGAGCAAGTGTGGCATCTCAGGGGGAAGAGGCGGTACGGGGAAGTTCCGGCGCTCCTGCTGGAGAGTCTGGTTTTTAAATATTACCCAGTTGTCAGCCCTACCAAAGCAGTGGGGAAATACACAACATATAAATATGAAAGATTAGTAAGGATAGGGAAGGAGTGATTAGCAGAGTATGGAGTGTAATATGCAATCATATTTTTCATGCATCAGTTTTTAATTATACTTATAAGAACATTGTCTGGTAGTTTAGGCCCAAAACTTGCAACCCAAATATGGTAGCATTGTATAGGATGCAAAATCTGTACCTAATTAGAAAGGTGAAACTGACTGATCAAATTTTCATTGTCCCAGATGTGTGAAATTAAAAAAATGAATGAAACAGCATACATGGTCAAACATAAATTATACTTTAGAAATATTCTAGTTTTAAACAAAGAAATGTATTGTTAATTACATTGGTAAGGAATTTTAAATTTGTGATTTTTAATTTGACTTTTTTTCTCAAACCTGGCAAAACCATTTTGGAAAAAAAGAAGGATCTTGTGTGATAGAGGTGTCAGCATAAAAAGTGCATTGTAGACAGTACATATGGGATCTATTAAGACTTGCAAATGCACTTCAAAGTCTATTAATTCAATACTCAACATCCCTTGCACATATCTGTTTGGTAATTGACCATGCGTACTTCTGACATTAATAGTAAGTAGTAAGCTGATGAAGGAATAAACATTGGTAGGCTCTCATGATCAAAACTCTGGTATTTGAATGCATCTTCCCTAAAAAAGACCCTCTGAAGTGAATCAACACTCAGGTTATTGAGTTATGTTTCCTGGGGGAAAAATGGCCTGGAAAGGACGCTGATTAGCTAGATGCAGAGTGATAAAGACACTCAGTTGTATCACCCAAAAGATCTAAGATAGTTTGGGGCTTAAAATTTGAGAAACTAAATTCAAATGCTAGTAGATTACTTTTTGTGTGATAAAAGTAGCTAGTGGTCAACCTTACATACTGCAGCTCAGAAGAGGAAAAATGCCCAGTTTGCACCTCTGTTATTTCTTGTAATTTGTAACAATGATCTCAATCAAGATTCCAGATTTTTGTTTTTATTTTAATTTTGTTTTAAATCTGTTCTTCTGTTGTTTTAATAGTTTCTGTTTCCATGTCCAAGTTTGTTATATTATGGCACCTGCCCATGTTGGAGTAAATTTGTGCTAAAATGTTTAACAGTGTATAGAGGTATTTGAACATATGGCACCCAAAATTTATGATAACTATTGTGGAAATTCAATTGAAACTTGCTTATATTTATTGCTTTCCTGCTGCCTATTTAGACTTGTTATATCTGTAAAGAAATGCAGTCTACAGAGAGATTTAGTGAATTAAGCAAATGGTTATAGTAACAATTTTATTAAAATATGCAATATATGTGCCCAAAATATTATAATCAAAATATGAGACATCAAATATTGATAATATTCTTTATTCCCACATACCAAGACAGATAAGTATTTCACTGAAAACTAAGCCATCAAATTTGGGGAGTTAAGGTTTTTTTGTTAAATTCAGATTAAAACTTTTAGCAAAATAATGAAGTAATAATATTTGTTAATTATTATTTTCATTTAGTTTTGTGTCAAAGTTCATCTCTTTTGGTAGAATCTGGTAATTTTCCCGAGAAAGCTAAAATATTAAAATTCACTACTAGCTCTCACAGCTTGATATGTATCAGCAGTTGCGCCTTCAATTCATACTGTGTTGTATTGCTTCCTTCCTGGTCTATCCAAATTCTTAAGCAATTACAATTACTACCAGTGTCAGCATCTGCTGCATCCTTACTTGTCTTTTGAATACTCACAATTTTAAAACAATGAGGTTTTTATTTTCAATGAGGGGACCATTTTCTCATCATCATTGATTAATAAGCATATTTGCAGCCTCTTGATATCCCTGCTTACTTTTGTTTAATGTATGGTAAAACATAATGAGATAACTTCACCAGACCAGATACTCCAGCTATCTTAAGACTTATATAAACATATCGAGAACCTATCACAGCTTGTTGTTATTTTAAAGCTGTGTAAGGTCTATACTGGCCATACGTGGGATGAGCTTACTTTCCTTATATTGATGTTTTGCCCCTAACACAATAATATGACAATGACAAGTGCCCTATTGGCTGTGGGCCAATACATTCTCTTAGGAGAGAGTATATAAAATTGATTTTGTTTAATTTTTGGCTAATCAGCTACCCAGTTTATAGAAATTGTCTTAATTAAAACCCAGTACAGAGAACCAGAGACGTCAGGCGATCGTTGTTTCTCTAAACTAAACTGATGGCCTCACACTCAATATGAACAGTTCAAGAAAGAAATTAATATAATACTTGTAAATTGTTGCCACTTGAAGTTCATATAAAGGTGCTTGAACGATTGAAATCTGATTAAAATTACTTTTGACTTTTCTCTATGACCTGTGATGCAATTGTCAAATATTGAATTTGGGAATTTTCTGTACTTTGTGGCTCATAATAAATGAGGGAACCACTTTTCTGGTTCTATTGGGAGTGTGTAAACTAATTGTCAGGAAATCACGTATTTATGTGTATAGGTAATTGTATGGCTCTTGTCACCATAATATCTGGCCGCAGGTCAAAAAGGAAATCCCTGGTAGATCTGGGAAACAAATCTAGATTCTAGACTGTCTGAGTTGTAGTCCTGTGTCTTAAATACAAAACTGTCCTTTCTTATTTAAAATGACTGTTTCAGATTAACTTTAAGTGAATAGGGATTATAAATTCCTTCAGTATACTATGGGCATGTAGGCCTACATTTTTAACTCAAAGGCCAGACACCAATATACAGAAACCACATGGACAAAATTGTACCTGCACAGTTTCATGATTAATACATCTATTTGTGTTAGATGTTCACACAAATAAGAATACACTGTTTTACAAATGGACTTCTGGCCTCCAGTTTGATACATCTGACCCATACAATATATATTTATTTTGATTTATAAACAT
The DNA here is from genome assembly GCF_965152235.1 of Eretmochelys imbricata. Classification (NCBI taxonomy): domain Eukaryota; kingdom Metazoa; phylum Chordata; order Testudines; family Cheloniidae; genus Eretmochelys; species Eretmochelys imbricata. The sequence continues at coordinate 39,147,896 of NC_135575.1, read as the reverse complement.
CCAGTGCCTATTACACATACTGGGCACTTTGAAAGTTTTTTAAAATTCATCAAACAAAAAAAGCGCACCCAGAAGTCCCATCTCACATAAATAAAAAGAAAATCCACCAAACTGGGAAAAAATCCTTTTCAGGTCTGACTTCCCCTTCACACTTCAGCCTTTCCCAAATCTTTAGCCAAAGGGATGGATAGGCTTGCAATGTGCCTGGAAGGTCAACAGTTTCAGGCTTCTCTTGTACCCATATGCACACACAGATGACCATTGTGTAGACACAAAGAGGTGCACATGTAAAAGGAAGACCCTTCAAAAATCTGGTTCATAAATGCTTATTGAGTTCTATCAATGTCCACCATATCATGATAAATGTTGTGTTAGAGCTCATATTGTGGTGGCACTTGAATATTGTGGTGGCTTCAATGCAGCTTCCTCCTGAGAAGGAACACTTCTCATGATGTTGTTTCATTGAGGCAACCAGGCTTTGTTCCAGTTCTTTGTTGCACTGTTTGCATTTTGCACACATGCCTCTCTTACCCACAGGTAGAGGAACTTCATTAAAATATTCCCAAACTGGATCTCTTTTACGGCCTGATGCCATTATAGGTTTTCCCTTCTAGGGAAAGAATGGTATGGTAGATCTCAAATCAATGAAGGCTACACTCAGAAAGACCTCAAGACTTCCGGAATATGCTGCTCAAACAGTTTCACTTCTGTTTCTACTGCCTGTCCCTCCCTTCTCACATTTATCTCCAGACTTCTCATCATCCAGATCTATTCCGCCCCCAACAATCTTCTAGTCACTGAACTTTTTGAAACTTTGCACTTTTAGAGAGAGGTAAGGGATTGACTCTGTACACAAATTTGCAGAGGGACAATAGGTTTGAGCTCTGTTATTTCTCACCTCTATATTTATTTAAAAATATTTTTGCTGTTAACAAGCATGCTATCTCTGGGGCCACAAATCCATAGTTTGAGAACTGCAAAATTAAGCATTCCTGATGGTATCTTGTAGACTGAGCATTGTGTCCTATTGGGGAAATAGAAAAATTAACCTAAATAATCTATACAGAAGCCCCTCGAACCCAATAAGATTGGCTCCCTAACCCATGAACTACTGGAACTCATTTACAAAACTTTTCTTAAATATTACATGAATATATTGTCTCATATTATAGAACTAGAATTTATAATCCCTATTCCATGATGAGATATCTTTGAGCTATAATGAATGTCAATTAAAACTATCTTTAGATATGTTTTTGAAGAAAAAACTTCTTATCAAAAAATCTGATTTTAAATTAAAAAAAATATTTTTATCCACCCTTTTTTGTAACAATTGCAAAGTTACAAGTACCTTGTTTTGGAAAATAGATTTTTTGGTTTCAGTGTAAAACCTAGTTGCCGATACATTTAATCCTTTTTTAATATCTAAGATAACCTATATGTGTAAATGCCCCTTGAACTAAGAATGCTTTAATTTTTTAGCAGCAAATTTAATTAGTTGTGCTGTTCTTGCTTTCAGTTTATGGACTACTCTCTGTTGCACAATTTAGCCGAGGCTTTTCAGAGTGTTTTAAAGGGAAAGCTTTTTATCAAACATATGGTGAGCATCAGAAACTCCTAGTTGCCTACAGTGAATTAACTCTTAAAACAGCCAGGCTGGTCCAGGTCCTCTGACTTGATTGCTTTTGGTTGTGGAAGATGGAAGAGATCAGTAGAGCCGGAATTTGGGAAGTAATATATTGTTGAAAATGGCAACGCCTCTATAAAATTACCAGGTGCCCATTCTTAAGTTTATCCTCTGCATTTCAGATTTATGTATGCTAGCCTTCCCCACCCTTCGTGGTTATTCTCCAGAAGTGACCTGACTCTAAAAAATAACATCTAAAGTATGCTGTGTTCCACCAGCAGCTGGATTTGGGATTGAGTTTAGGTGTGAATTTTATGTGTGTGCCTGGAGTATTCCCCCTTTCATTTGAAGATACAAACCAAACCTTATGCTGACCATACATTTTTTTTTCATGATATCCAGGCTTTCCAAAATACTATGACGACATGTACTGTTAAAAAAAGAAACTGGAAAACTAGACAAAGCTGCACCATTAGCAGAATTATTGAAATTTCTTGATCTTGGGGAACATTTTCTTATTTTTAAATATTATTCCTCTTCAGACAGAGAGAGAGATTTTTCCTATATTATTAATACATACATCTTAAGAGGGGGGTGGTGGGGAAATTAATTAGTTATAAAAAGAAAAATCTATTGTCAAGTCTGGTGTAATTTGTGCCTTTCCTGATCTGAATCGTTCTTGCTATTGTAAACCTTGGAGAGTTCCATGTTATGTGTTCTATGCTATATGATAGCCTAGAAATGGGCACTATTTTGATTTATATGGATTACAAAGATTCTTTCAAAAAGGAGTTCAAAGTCATCGCTGAGGCTAATAAGATTGTATGCAAGCAACCCCCTTGCTCACATTTTAGACTAAGGAAAATGGGAATGGTGGACATGCATCTTACTTGCTTGGCTGTCAAGTTGGAAGAAGCCCTGATGCATTTTTTAGGCTGTGGGAGAAGACGAACTGCATTCAGGTATGCCGTGGGTAGTATTTGCAGCATAATCTTTTTCAGTTCTTGTGGTGCTTTTGGTTGTAATAAGCAAAAAGATAAGCTTATTTATAGTTATTGTTTATTTGATTATCTTTCTCTTTAATTTCTATCAACCAGTGCAGTAACTCAATAGGGAACATCTTATCCTCAGATGTTAGGGCCTGATTCAGCACTAGGCTAGTTCAGCTTTATGATAGAGTAAATCCAATTACATGACATAAAAGAGGAGCCGTCAGTTCTGAATCAGGTACTTGTTGTTTATAATGAGAAAGAAATTAACATAATAGACAAGTATACAGAAAACTTCCAAATGAGAGGTTCAGCCCAGTTCTATAACCCCAAGATGTAGAATCCTAGCTTCTCAGACGCTTTCTCCTCCCTCCATCTCCCTAGCAGCCCTTCCTTGGTGACAGGTTGAGAGTGAAGCTGAGCTGGTATTTACTCTTTGTTTGCTGCGTGTTGTACTGTGCAACACTACCCTATATCTAACAATAAACTTTTATTTAAGAGAATTTTGGTTAAGGGTGTAGACACTTAAACTGGACACAGCTGTTATTAGGTGCTGTAAAAATGTGGAAACTGATTTCTGAACCATAAGAGAGAAGGAAGCAGAAATGGATAAATTATTTGGACAAGGGTAGGAGGCACAAGAATAGAAATTGTGATTTCTTTTCCCCTTCACAAACAATACTGCAAAGAAGTAGTGTGAATTGAGTGTGGGCCAGTGTGCATTCCTGAAAATTTTCTGCTGCACTCCTTACTTGATGCAATTATACATTAGTGTTTGTGTTTTTTCTGTCTTCTTTTATTCTATTTTCATTATGGTGTTATAATAATCCAGAATTCATATGTAGTGGAAAACTAACCTTTCCTTCTGTGTGTAGTGTACATAGAGAAAAGTTTTCCTTGAGCTTTTTTTATTTTATTTTAATTTATATCTCCTGCTTTGATTTGCCCTATTTTTGTTACTGTAAGTAAGAGACTTCTGGTAAGAATAAAGAGAATTAGTCTTTCTGATGTAATGAAGAATGATTTGACCAAGACTCCTCAGCCATCAGTATTAAATATATGTTTGCTGTAATGCTACAAACAATGAGATTTTACTGTAATGATTAAGATCATGTGTAATACTGTTTGTCACTGTTTCGGCCCAATTTGAGTCTTGACTCTCTTTGAGGCTTCACTTTATATCCTTTGGCAGTAATTGGCCCCACTGAAACTGCATATGGCAACTCTTAAGATTCTGTTTTGACTCTAATTCTTTTTTGTTTCTGTGTTGCCATCCGGTACAGTTGTCATGTGTCATGAATTAGGCTTCCATTGTAAGAAGAATTATGCTTGAATTTTTTTATCCCTTCTGTCAGATCCTGATATTTTACTGTCTGGTTGAAATGTTGTTTTGGAGGGCCCTGTCTGAATCTAGCCTAAGTTGAATTGCTGTAGATTGGCACAAGACAGTGGTGGTGAGGCATGATTCCTTAGCTTAGGTATAAATGGGTCAAATCTTTTGGTAGCTGATTCTGTTAGGAATATTTGGGGTCACTTTGGATTCCAAGCTTTCTCTGTTAAAGCATGTTTCTGCCACAGAAAAGCTTGGCTTGTGTCCATCAGGAAAACAGCCAAAGTAATGTGTTTTCTGTGACTAATCCCAAGACTCTTCTTATCCATGTTGCTATTACAAGCCAACAGGATTTCTTCAGTGCTCTTTTTGATGGTTTGCCTGCTGTTGCTATTAAATGTAACCTTGAAGAGCACCACAGTTTGACAGCCTGTATTCTTGCTGACACTGTTACATTCTCTCAGTTGGCACAGTATTTGTTAGTGAGTTGAGTTAAAAATTTTGTTTTCACACATACAGCCTTTCCTGTGCTGTTCACTCTGAAAAATAGGTATGTGAAAATGGCACTTGCTTACTCAACAAACATTTCCTGAATGTGATCTAGTCATCTCTATTCACTTCTGTAACAAAAAATATGTTTTGCTATTGTTATCCCAACATAGATAAAAGAGAGTGAATTGGATTCCATTCCTCCTTCTGTGCTAACACGATTAATAAAATGTCAAATGCTCTGAAGACAATGCAGTTGCATCGGTATCACTGAGGACATAACTTGGCCTGCTGAATCGTTATTGGTGGTGGTGATATACAAGAAGGAAAGAACGTGGTTTTACTATGATAGCCCAAGGCGAATTTCAGGGTTAGCAGCTGGGTTATATACAGAGTGTGTTGTAGTGGTTAGAGCACAGTATTGGGACCTGGGCACCTTCATTCTTCTGTTGACTTGCTGTGTGGTCTTGAGTTGATCACCTAACCTGCCTGAGTTTTACTTTACCCATCTGTAAAGTAAGTGTAATGATACTTACCATACAGGAGCATTGCAAAGATAAATTAAGTGCTGCAGTAGTCATCTATTTTAGGGAATTATGGTGGTAAAGCTCCCAATCACTGCTTTGAAAATATACTGCATAAAATGTTTAAAACATTCTAGCAAATATGTATTAGAAATTGGGGGTGGGAGAGTTAACCTCCTTATTATTTTGTCTTTGCAACTACAAGTCAAATATCAAAAAACAGGGAAGAGAAACTAACTTATAAAGGGAAGCTGCCTTTATCCTAAGAGTCCTTGGCACACAGAAAGAATTCAGGAGCTTCTAAAATGAAGGTATCTGTCACACTGTATCTGTAATGTAAGAGCTGGTTCTCCTGTTGAGCTCATCTTCTCTTCAAACCAGTCCATGCTTCATTGATTTACTACAAGTTCTGGAATCAGTTCTTCTGTTGCTTCCAGCTTGTATTTGCTATATAGTGAACAGGGCCGGCTCTAGGTTTTTTACCGCCCCATGCTCCAAGAGCGCAACTGCCTAAGCAAAAAAAAAAAAAAAAGTGGGGGGGGGGGCAGAATGCTGCCCCTGGAATTGTGCTGCTCCAAGCACGTGCTTGCTTTGCTGGTGCCTAGATCCGGTCCTGATAATGAAATCTATTACACCTTGATTTGCAACCTGATATGAGAGGTGTTTTTAGGAAAGCAGATGTTTTATTCACATCTACAGTATCCTGCTGCAGAATGCTCTAAACAATGACCAGGTTTGTTGGACTTGGCTTGTATAGCCAATGTTCCATTAGCGGGGTGGAGCTTGTCATTTTATGGAAAGGAACTATTTAAACATCAAACTACTCAGCTTGGCTCTTTTTCTGTTGTTGTCTCTGTATCTCTGTTCTTGTTGCTCAGCAAAGTGAACCATTAAGAAAGCAGAGAGAATGGGGGCATGTGGCTATATGTATTTTACCTTTAAGATATATTCCATATGAAATATAAATATAAACCAATTGCCTTCCTTTCTTACTGCTCAGGCATTTATTATATTTTAAGCTTTGGATCAAGCTGTAGGTAAAATATTTTCCTATGTAGTTCTTTGTATTGGTAACTCTTTTAAGCTTCATTTCTTAAGCAAAATGTTTTCAGATAAAGGCCTCAGGGGATGGGGAAGATTGTTTTTTGGTTTACAGTTGGTTAGTTCTTTTTCCCCCCCGAGTCTACGTGGTTCTTGTTTTGCAAACACAGTAACAAGTAACCCATCCTCTTAGCTCGTGGCATTATAGCCTGCAGAAAACGGATGGCATAGATGCATTCTGACATAACACGCTTCAAATGCAATCGTTCTTCTGAATTAATAGTATGCATAGATAGTTTGACAGTACTGATAGTGGGTGTTTTAAATATCAGTATCGTCTTTAGATGTTAGAAGCAACTCTATAGTTCAGAGTAAACTTTGTTCATTTCCCAACACAAACAAAAATACCCTCATTTACTTAGGGCCAGTTTGTGATTCACTTTAATGACCTCCCCTTTGAGGCTGCATGAAGGATCCCTGGATCTTGGGTCCAAACATAGAGTGGAGAATGGGTTGCATGCCTGACACTGTTCTCGCTTCCATCCCTATCCTCCCAAGCAAGTGGGAGGAGAAATGATAGAGAGGGGCACAGAGTGACCAAAACCATAGCTGGACCCTCTCTCTCCCCTCCCCCCGCCCCCCCTTCCTATCTTCAGCGCTCCAGCCAGCGGAGCTGGGTGGGCACAAAGTAAGGAAGGTAGATTGAGTGAAGCTGCAGTAACTTATTTCCTTCAACAAGCAGGGCAGGATTTTGACTCTGGCTCATTGTTTATTCCTGGGGCTTCTCCTGGGACAAGGACTCATTCTGTCCCTTAGCGATAAGGCTGTTCAAATGTATTTCCTCACAAAAATGCAAATGCTAAAGAGCAAGAAACTCATGAATCACTTGCAACCACTGCTAATTTCCGTATACTAGCCCATTATTGTTCAACCACATTAACACACCAGTGCTCTGGTACTCTCAGTTTTAATTCATCCGTGCTATCTGTCTCATCATATCAAACCACATCACATCAAAGCAAGCCATAAGCAATGTATAGGTGCTGGCCCTTTGCACAGAAATGAATTTCATCCTTAATGAGCACAGAACAACTTCAGGGACCACTATCTCAATAGAAGGAGGGGGCTTCCATGGAGCAACATCCTGAAAAAACTCATAAAAGATCTTTTTGCAGCTGGCAGTTCTTCTTGCAAGCAGCTATCTATGGAGATTTAAAAGATAAGAGTTTTTGTCAAATGTCTGTTGGGTCTCATTAGATTTCCAGAGATTAGGGATCAGACTTAACCCAGGTGTTTCCTCTGCTCCAGTGGTTCTCAAACTTTCGTACTGGTGACCCCTTTCACACAGCAAGCCTCTGAGTGTGACCCCTTTTTAAATTAAAAACACTTTTTTTATATTGAACATTATTATAAATGCTGGAAGTGAAGCAGGGTTTGGGAGTGGAGGCTGACAGCTCGCGACCCCCATGTAATAACCTTGTGACACCCCCCCTCCCGAGGAGTCACAACCTCCAATTTGAGAACCCCTGCTCTACTTTAAGTTGTCACTGTGCTTATTAGCAATGTGACCTTTGTCTTCATTTGGACTGTGTCCCTCAAAATGGCATCATCACCTGTCATCAGGAAGAAAAGCATTTGACTTAAGGAGTAAGTAGCAGACCCCACTTTAAATGGTGCATGGTGGGTTCCCCTACTCACTCTTTCAAAGAGTACATTTTCTACCTCCTATCTCATAATAAGTTAAGTCTTTTGCAGAAATGAAAACACCAACGTTATGTCATGATAGACTCTTGAAAAGGAATTCTTCAACCTCTTCCACTGCATCCACCTCATTCAAAGAGGCCAAGAACTACCATTCAGGCAGGAATTCCCATTTCTGGATCACAGCGTTTTGTCTTTATTTCTCGTAGGGTCAGGGGTGAAAGTAATATAAAAGACTTATCGCTACGGGGGGCCAGCTCTGGGCCCTCAGAAGGGGTGGGGCCTCGGGAAGAAGGGGCGGGGCTGTGGGTCAGCTTTCACCAGCCAGCCCTTCCATGCTGCCCGACCCATGCCGCCTGGGGCTCTGGTGGCGATTTAAAGGGCCCGGGGCTCAAGCTGCTGTGCTGGTCAGGAGCCCCAGGCCCTTTTAAATCGCCGAGCCCTGGGACAGCTGCCCCTTTAGCCCTCCTCTGTCGGTGGCCCGAGGGGGAGGGGCAAAAGGGGCAGCAACGTTAAAGCACTGCCGTGGCAGCTCTTTAATATCAACTGTGTATGGGCCAGTACCGGAGGCCACTTCTTACTGGTATGCCGTACTGGCCTACTTTCACCTCTGCCTAGGGTGTTCTTTTATGTTAATTCAAAATATCCAGCTATTGGGCCAAAGTCAGCCACTCGGTAATTTCACTGAAATCATTGGTGTTACTCTAGATTTATGTTGGTGTAACAGGGTAGAATTCTTAACATTATTATTCAAACTCACTTATATAGTACTGTAAGGGCATGGCTACACTGGAAACTTCAAAGCGCTGTTGTGGGAATGCTTCCACGGTAGCACTTTAAAGTGCGAGTGTGGTCACACATGAGCACTGGGAGAGAGGTCTCCCAGCGCTCCTGGTAATCCACCTCCACTCCTTCCTAGGCATTATGTATGTGTGCAACTGATTCTTCCTGGAGTACTTTGCATTTGTCCTTATTGAATTTCATCCTATTTACTTCAGACCAGTTCTCCAGTTTGTCCAGATTGTTTTGAATTTTAATTCTATCCTCTAAAGCTCTTGCTACCCCTCCCAGCTTGGGATCATCTGCAAACTTTGTAAGTGTACTCTCTATGCCATTACCTAAATCACTGATGATGATATTGAACAGAACTGACTGGACCTAGAAATGATCCCTGCAAGACCCTACTTTGGAAGGTCATGCCCTTCCAGCTTGACCTTGAACCATTGTTATGGAATGCTTTTAACAACAAAGGGCCCAAGCCTGCAAAACCATTGGTATGTCCCTGGAACTAGTTGTATGAGTAAGTAGTAATCATCTGAGGAAGGGTTTGCAGGCTTAGGTCTATAACCACTAGTATATTAAGTTCTACATTCACCAAGCAAAGCAGGAGTTTAAAAAAATGTGGCCTAGTTGGCCTTCCTCCTGAATGTATTTACTTTACATCTTTGACGTACGCTTCTTGACCTTGATTTTGTATGTGTAACTTTTACACTTCCTCCAATCAACTGCGACTTTTACAAGAGTAAATACTGGAGCATGGAATAACTTTGCATCAATACTTTTCTTCTAAGAACTTCACTGTCTGTCTGGATGAAGTATTCGATTCAAAAAGTGCAAACACAGAACTATACAGGTGCAGCAGCTCTGTGAAGGGCTGACTCTATTCAGATGACATACTCGTCTGCTGGACTGGGAACCACCCCCTCCCCCACGTACACACACATACACATACCATCACCACCACCGCCCTTCATTAGGTATAAACAGATGTGGAGGATTTGATTTTTCACTGTATCTGAGCTCTGCTTCAATGCGGTGGAGAGTGAAGGCTTCCACAGAGCTGTCACAGTGCCTTGATTCTCAGTTGCCCAGGACAGCTTTAGCTTATGCTGCTGGAGAATCAAGTATAATAGAGCCTCCTTCCACCACCCTTTGCCTCTCTCCTCTTCTCTGCAGTCACGATGCCCTCTCCCCTTTCTCTCTTCTGCTGGAGTTGAAGGTTCTGGCACAAGAGGCAGCAGAGCTGATGCAGGAGGCAGGGGACCCGCCTCTGCCAGCTATGTACTGGTGGAGATTCCACCTATATGGGGACTGCTTCAGGCTAAATCTCAGGATGCTTTAAGTTCACAATGAGCCATATAGGTGGTGCATCATGAACTTGGCAGAGCAGAGAATCTATCCAGAGAGAATTACCTGCCCTTTTTTTTTTTTTTTTTTTTTTTTTTTTAATAAAGGTATCAACTATCTGGCATGTATGACACAATCCTAATTATGATGTCTCTGCAAATGATGATGATCAGAACATCTGTATTTCTCTTTCTGCTTCTGAATCGGCACCACCTCAAGGAAGTAATTATTTCAGAAAGGGAGGAAAAAATAGGTCATGACTTACTTTCCAAAGGTGGGAGGTAATGCAAGGGAATTCGAAGCAAGAGGGGCAAGATTGAGACTTTACATCTCACCATTTGCAAAGAAGGGCATGTGGATGCACTGGCCCAGTAACAAGGGAGGGCATGTGAGTTGGTGCCTTCCTCCGTTAGGGAAGTAATGTGATACTAAGCCTTTCTATAGTAAACAGCTTTCCCGCCTGCATGTTGGTGAATCCAGCCAAGATTCCACTCTACTCCCTAACCTCCAACGTGGAGGAGAAGTAGCAGCCTCTCAGAGCTCTCTCCTCACCTACAGAAAAGTGATGCAGCTAAACTGCACAGTTGGAGGGCTGATGCATACTCCCCTTATTCCATTTTGCATCATCGAAAGGAAAGTCACAAACTGGGACCTAAGTAAGGAAGATTCTGAAGTCATTTTCAGGGGGATATTGACAAGAAAGTATATTATTTGTGACTATTTAATAGAAGTTTTCAGAATAGCATTTGAAATTGTGGAAGACAAGGATGGTGAGGTAATATCTTTTATTGGACCAACTTCTGTTGGGTAGAGAGACAAGCTTAAGAGACACACACCGAGCTCTTCAGGTCTGGGAAGGGAACTCCCAGCTTCACAGCAATGTGCAAGGTGGAACAGATTAGTATAGGTAGTTAGCACATATTATAAGGGACCATTTAAGGTAGAGTGGCCCATTAACACCTGTGCAGGCACAGGACAAAAAAGAGGGGGGTTATAGATTACAGGTTGTTCCAGTTCATGATTTTTGGTGTCCAGCAGAGTAATGAATTTAAGCTGTTAGGCTCCTCTTTTGAATGTTTCAGAGTAGCAACTGTGTTAGTCTGTATTCGCAAAAAGAAAAGGAGTACTTGTGGCACCTTAGAGACTAACAAATTTATTTGAACATAAGCTTTCGTGAGCTACAGCTCACTTCATCGGATGCTCACGAAAGCTTATGCTCAAATAAATTAGTTAGTCTCTAAGGTGCCACAAGTACTCCTTTTCTTTTGAAAGTGTTGCACTGATTTCCTTTTGAGGAGGAGGACTGATAGGTCAGAGATAGAGAGATCACTTTTTGAAAAGTGTTCACCCACAGGTGATTGAGGTATTGTGTAAATCATGGCTCCTTTGGTGTTAAAGTAGATCTCACTAATAATATTTGAGTCTTTTATGGCACCTTCTCAAACATGCCACAGAGCTTTATAAACATCAATAGACTAAACCTTACAACACTGTGTGGGGAAAAAAGTAAATATGTAGTCTCCCCAGTCCCAGATAGGGTAACTATGGCACAGAGAAACTTGCCCTGGGCCACACAGAAGGTCTGGCAGATCCAGGAACAGAACTCACATTATTGCTTTAACTGCCAGACCATCCTGACACGGAAAACTGTAGTGTGCAGACATAGCTTTGTTTCCTGTAGCCTCCAGAAAATAAACTAATTGCAGGTAACACCAGGCTATCAAACACTGTTTACGAAAGCAGCTGGAAGATGTCTCCATAATTGGAAAGAGTTCTGAAGTGGGAGTTATTGAGTCAGAAGAAGTGGAATTTTGAAAGCACATTCCTCAGGGAGTGAGTGGAAGCAGGCATTTCATCTGGTGACAGGATGAGGTACTGTATGAGATACCATATATATTTTTGTCTTTTATAAAGAATAGAGCACTCTTTAGGTGCTTTCTCTTGTTCAGAAAACTGATTTTAAAGGCTTCTTTTCAGAGCTGTTTCAGGAAGCTCTGTGGTAGACACCCATTTGTGATCCTCTGCTTTCAAACCAGGTTATGTTTTGTTCTTATTTACTTTTGCTGTCTCATTAACATTCTTTAGAAATTACAAATACAGTGAGTGCAACTTTGGGGAAAGCTTAACAATATCTGTCTTTTTTTCTTTCCAAGGGATCATAGCCTAGAAGTATCAGAAAGATATTCTGTTATGCTGATATTCAGTTAGAAGAGCACGAAATGCGGGAAAAACATATTTTTCATTTTGTTGGCTGCAAGAATTTTGTGATGTTAGTGTTGTCAGAATGCCAAAATATCTATATTCAGAGACTGCATAAATGTACCCTGCTGGAGCTCCCCAAGTTGTCATCAACTTTCCTCTCCCTAAAAATAAGTTACTGTGACTGTCTGAAAAGTGCTTTTAGCACATTGAGCAGGTATGGCCTTGGGGGAAAAGCACCACCACATCTATCCATTATGTAGTGCCTATCTTTAAAAAAGGGAAGGAGGAGGATCCGGGGAACTACAGGCGAGTCAGCCTCACCTCAGTCCCTGGAAAAATCATGGAGCAGGTCATCAAGGAATTCAGAATGATAATGCACCAGAAAGCAAAAACAGAGAGAGAGAAATAGGCTGCTCCCTAAGGCAGACACATGATGCACCCCCATCTTGCTTTAAACTGGCTCTGCTCCTATGTTTTGCTACACTGGCCTTCCCCAGGCTCTTACAGTGGTACCTTGCAATTCCAACACAGTCCTCAAGATACCACATTTACCTTGATTCAGAGTCCCTCTGTATCAGGCACAGGGAGGCTGTATCTATTATTTCACCCCATAAGCTCTTCAAATACAGATGATGTGTAAGTTTATAAGGAAATTTGAATAGTAACAAACCAGTTTTGAGCGAGAGGGGTACAAAGAAGTGTTGGAAACAAGTCAACACATCCAGTTGGAGGCGTGTTTAATCATTTTGACCAGTTGTTTCATACTTTGTTGAAGAATGCTACTCGGGTTCAGGTCATACCAGTGTTGCTGAGTTAGGGATGTTATAACGGCATCTGGTTGTAACTTCTAGATGTGCCTCTTCGATAAAGAAGGTATGATGATGATGATAGGTGGGGGGAAGATGGGAAAAGAGAGCTTTTTAGAACCAGAGAAGAGCAGAGCATTCTGTGAAGTTTAGTCAATACGGATCTAATTTACCCGTGCAGTGCTCAGAGACTTTGGTGATGAACTTTATCGAACACTCTGAGATACACACTGCTGTTTTTGCACAACATCCATAGGACTTCATCACTTTAAAAAGAAATGAAGAGTGGGAAGTGAGAAGTAGGGGAGGAATCAAACAGCCTCAAAACCACTGTTGTGACCTAAAGCTCCAGTCTGCATGAGATCTGCATGAACAGATCCACATACCCAGATGCTTTTCACTGCAGAATCAGGTTCTAATGATCGAGGTTCTCACCCCATGTAACAGGGTGGACTATTGCTCCTGTCTTCTTGCCTTGCAGAAACTGCATGGACTCCACTGGTTGTGCATTCACAGTGCTATTTATTTGAGTTCCCTCCACCTATACCACTAAAGTCCCTGTGCAACCGTCTGTTTAAAATATCCTCTGTGCTTTCGGACCTCCTCAGGACCAGAGAGGAGCAGAGGTCCTGAGGAGGTCCTTTAACTTTCTAGGTTGATGGGCTAATTGACTCTTTATGTCATCCAGCCTGCCAACCTGATTATCTAATTATCTCAATCATCTTTCTCTGGGGAAACTAATTGGTTTATGAGTGTTCAGAGTGCAGTGTTCACTCCTGTGCTCTGTTACACACCCTTTTTTACTGTCTCATTAAGGAGAGATGACCCAAAGCACCTGAGAGGAAAATCTTTCTAGGTTGCTCTAGCTGTTCTCAGTTCTAAGCCTTTCATGAAACATGCACAAACACGACATATACAGTGCATCTGCAGCTGTTTTTTATGCAAACCATATATTAACACCAGCAAGAGGAGAGTTTATTGTGCTGCAAGTTGAGGCATCAGAGTTGGCTTGGTTTTCTTTTTTTTTTTTTTTTTTGTGCGGGGCGGGGAGGAAGGATTACTGTCTGTTGACAATAAAGGATAATGAGTCTGCAATAGCACATGGGGTATAACTGCAAGAAGACAACTGAAATTCATTTAATGGATCAGGGAAATATAGTTCAAAGACTTAATTCACAAACAGTTATGTACTGCTATAAAAAGAGGGGGGGAACTATGTGACTATGCTGTGTTCCTAAGCATAGAACTAAGGAGTCAGTATGAAATGTTTTCACTTGCAAAACGCACAACCAAATCCAGCTTATGTATTTCAAGAAGAAATATGTCAGATCGTGGCTTTCTTTTTTTAATTGTCTCAGGATGTACTATATTTCTCAATATAATAATTTAGTGTTCCACTTTCTTGTTACTCCTAGGCTTCTTCCTTCTTCCCAAACCACAAAGACTGCAAGTGCTGAAAGTTAGTGTGGCACCTGGTATTCTCTGCATTTGGTATATTAGATGGGGCAAGTTTTTGATATTGCAATCTGCAGCTACAGAACATTTCCATTCTCTGAGAGTGATTAAAATTCATTAGGACTCTAGACAGTAATTTTTTTTTTTAAAAAAAGTACCTTCAAGGGATCATGAGATGGTGAAGTAATTATTTCTCCCATCATGCAGCATTATCATTCTTAAGTCAATTTTTTGAGAATTCCTTTTCATCTTGCATGAAGCCTGTAGAGTGCATAAAAGCATATACAAATACTCTTCTTATTTAACAAGGCCAAATACGGGTGAGTTGTCATGGGGGTAAGGTGAACTAGTCCCCATCAAAATTTATCTGGAAGAAGTCAATAAAAGCAATGTATAAATTCAGTTAGGACCTGATCTAATGCTCATTGAAGCCAGTGGTAGATGGATCAGGCCCTTATTGCATTTCCTCACTGGAGTGTCCCTCTGACTCTATCTTAAGCCCAAGAGTTCCTGTGGGTTTTTTTCCTTCTTTCTCCCAACCCCTTTCCCATAAGCTTTGTTTTGCAGCAACCATCCCTCCAGTCAGAGCTCAATGCAATTTCCTTAAGAGATTAACAATGCTGTTGCTGTACTGGCCAGGTGGGTTGCTTGCTTCAGAGTGGTACAAGAGTCTTCATTCTCCCAGAGTCTGAGAGCAGAGTTTTCATGACACTTCTCATTCCTTGCTAGTCAGAAGCTTGAGTTAGTCTCAAATATCTTTTGTGGTATCTCAGTGTGCTGCTGCTAGACTTTTGGGCCAACCCCATTTTGGCTTATAATATGCTTGTTCAAGTACATTTAAAAAATAATGTTTAAGCAAATAAAAGCTCTGAATGCTGTGCTGAAAATTGTAGGACTCCACTCCTTGAAAAGTTGAACCTTTAAATATTTAGGAATCCGGTATGCATGCATTAAGAGTATGTTGTTAATCTAATTGTATTATATACTGAGTTTTGTAATGATGATCAAATGAGACAGCCATGAAAACCCAGTTCAGTTAGACAACCAAACTCACAAAGGGCAGGGACAGATTCCAAGACGCCT
Organism: Eretmochelys imbricata; assembly: GCF_965152235.1. Classification (NCBI taxonomy): domain Eukaryota; kingdom Metazoa; phylum Chordata; order Testudines; family Cheloniidae; genus Eretmochelys; species Eretmochelys imbricata. The sequence goes on along the minus strand of NC_135575.1, from coordinate 39,132,522 downwards.
CAGTGACATGAGACTGTGAAAACGTACTCATTTTACAGTATGTGCCCACTTCTGGTGAGAAACATGGTTAATTGATTCTTGAGCAAATACATGTCTCCTGTTGTCAGCTACTATTTGAATACATGACAAAGATCACTACTTAGCTCACACTGTATGTACTGAGTATACCAACATAGGTAGTTCGGGGCGAGGGGTGGTTGATTAATGCAGAACTATAGGACACTATCTCTATAAGTCTGTGAACATAAGCACATAAAAATGTCCCTAATGGATCAGACCAATGTTACATCAAGTGCATTATCCTGTCTTCTGACAGTGGGTAATGCCAGGTGCTTCAAAAGGAGCGAAAGAACAGGGCAATTTTCAAGTGATCCATCCCCTGGCAATGAGTTCCAAAGGCGAACTGTGCATTGTGTGAAGAAGTATGGCTGTTTTAAACATGCTACCTATTGATTTAATTGGGTGACCCCTGTTTCTTGTGGTGTGCAAAGGGACAAATAACACTTCCTTATTCACTTGCTCCATACTGTTCCTGATTTTATAGACTTCTACCTTATCCTCCCCCAACTTCATCATCTCATTTCTAAGATGAATCTAAGGGAGTAGTATGATTGCTCAGAGCTATAATATGAAACTGGAGAAAAACTTGTTGAGTCTTTGGGTTAAGTTTAGAGGTGAGAGCAACAAGGGTGATGTTGTGGTGGGCATTTGCTGTAGACCACCAGACCAGGAGGATGAGGTACACAAGGCTTTCTTCGGACAACTAACAGAAGTTTCCAGATCACAGGCCGTGGTTCTCATGGGTTACTTCAATCACCCTGACATCTTCTGGGAGAGCAAAACAGCAGTGCACAGACAATCCAGGAAGTTTTTGGAGAGTATTGGGGACAACTACCTCCTGCAAGTGCTGGAGGAACCAACTTGGGGCCATGCTCCTCTTGACCTGCTGTTCCCGAACAGGGAAGAATTAGTAGGGGAAGTAGAAGTGGGTGGCGACCTGGGGAGCAGTGACCATGATATGGTTGAATTCAGGATCCTGACAAAAGGAAGAAAGGAGAGCAGCAGAATACGGACCCTGGACTTCAGAAAAGTAGACTTTGACTCCCTCAGGGAACTGATGGGCAGACTCCCCTGGGAAACTAATATGAGGAGGAAAGGAGTCCAGGAGAGCTGGCTGTATTTTAAAGAAGCCTTATTGAGGGTGCAGGAACAAACTATCCCGATGTACAGAAAGAATAGCAAATATGGCAGGCAAACAGCTTGGCTTAACAGAGAAATCTTCGGTGAGCTTAAACACAGAAAGGAAGCTTACAAGAATTAGAAACTTGGACAGATGACTAGGGAGGAGTATAAAAATATTGCTCAAGCGTTCAGGAGTGTATTCAGGAAAGCCAAAGCACAAATGGAGTTGCAGCTAGGGGGGGATGTGAAGGGTAACAAGAAGGGTTTCTACAGGTATGTTAGCAACAAGAAGGTGGTCAGGAAAAGTGTGGGATCCTTACTGAATCGGGGAGGCAACCTAGTGACAGATGATGTGGAAAAAGCTGAAGTCCTCAATGCTTTTTTTGCCTCAGTCTGCACAGACAAGGTCAGCTCCCAGATTGCTGCACTGGGCAGCACAGTATGGGGAGGAGGTGAGCAGCCTTCAGTGGTGAAAGAACAGATTAAGGACTATTTAGAAAAGTTGGACATGCACAAGTCCATGGGTTCAGATCTAATGTATTAGAGGGTGCTGAGGGAATTGGCTGATGTGATTGCAGAGCCATTGTCCATTATCTTTGAAAACTCATACTGATCAGGGAAGGTCCTGGATGATTGGAAAAAGGCAAATATTGTGCCCATATTTAAAAAAGGGAAGAAGGAGAATCCAGGGAACTACAGACCAGTCAGCCTCACCTCAGTCCCTGGAAAAATTATGGAGCAGGTCCTCAAGGAATCCATTTTGAAGCACTTGGAGAAGAGGAAGATTATCAGGAACAGTCAACATGGATTCACCAAGGGCAAGTCATGCCTGACCAACCTAATTGCCTTCTATGATGAGATAACTGGCTCTGTGGATATGAGGAAGGCTGTGGACATGATATATCTTGACTTTAGCAAAGCTTTTGATACGGTCTCCCACAGTATTCTTGCCAGCAAGTTAAAAAAGTATGGATTGGATGAATGCACTATAAGGTGGATAGAAAGCTGGCTAGATCATCGGGCTCAATGTGTAGTTTTCCAATATGCATTACTTTTCATTACTTTGTGCAACAAAATGGCAGATGAAATTCAATGCTGATAAATGCAATCACCCAATTTTGTGAGATCCCTTTATAACTCTTCACAGTTTGCTTTGGACTTAACTATCTTGAGTAATTTTCTATCATCTGAAAAATTTGCCACCTCACTTTTTATTCCTTTTTCCAGATCATGTGTGAAGATGTTGAACAGCACTGGTCCCAATAGACATCCCTGCTATTTACCTCTCTCCATTGTGAATACTGACCATTTATGTCTACCCCTTGTTTCCTGTCTTTTAACCAGTTACTGATCCATGAGAGAATCTTCCCTCTTATCCCATGATTGCTTAGTTTGCTTAAGAGCCTTTGGTGAGCGACCTTGTCAAAGACTTTCTGAAAGTCCAAGTACAATATATCCATTGGATCACCTTTGTCCACATCTTTGTTGACCCCTCTCAAAAAATTCTAATAGATTGGTGAGGTATGATTTCCCGTTACAAAAGCGGTGTAGACTCTTCCCCAACAAGTCATCTTTATCTGTTTGTCTGATAATTCAGTTCTGTACTATAATTTCAACCAATTTACCTGGTATTGCAGTTATGCTTATCAACCCTTAATTGCCAGGATCACCTCTGGAACGTGCGGTTTTTTTTGTTTTATTTGTTTGGGGTTTTTTTGTCACATTAGCTGTCCTCCAGTCATCTGGTATAGAAGCTGATTTAAGTGATTGGTTACATACCTCAGTTAGTAGTTCTGCAGTTTCATATTTGAGTTCCTTCAGAACTCTTGGATGAATACCATCTGGTCCTGGGGACTTTACTGTTTATCCATTTGTTCCAAACTGGGGAAGATTTGCAAAGGCATGAAAGGTATTTAGGCTCCTAGCGAAAGTCAGTTGTGCCTTTGTGAATCTCCCCCGTGTTGTATAGAAGGCTGCCTGTTGGTATACAAATTTGCAGTGTTGTAGCTATGTTGGGCCCAGGATATGAGACAGAAGGTAGGTGACGTAATATCTTTTATTGGACCAACTTCTCTTGGTGGACAATACAAGCTTTCAAGCTTCACGGAGCTCTTGCTCAGGTTTGGGGAAAGTGTCACGGACTCACAGGTCACGCCCACTCTTGGCCCCGTACTGTCCGTGGGGAAGAACCCCCTCCAGTGTGACAGCCCTTCTAGGGGGTCCACTCTCTCTTGGGGGTTAAGCCCCTCCACCACCTGGAGCTGCACCGCTCTAAACCTTTAGCACTCCTGTCTCTCACCGTGGGGCCCCTCAGGGAGTCCACTCGTTCTGGATCCCCGGGGCCTCCACTCCCAGAGGGAATAATGCAGTCCTGTTCTCTAGACTGGAGTGACTCTCAGCCAGTGTAAAGCAGAAGTGTTTATCGAGCATCTGAACACAGCATAGGAGACTCTCAGGGCCCCCAGGCCTGGCCTCCCTCAGCACAATACATCTAAGTCTCCCCTGTTCTATCTCCAGTCCAGCGACCCTGCGCTTTCCAGCTGGGCATCCAATATCACCTGTCCCCAAGCCCCGTCTCTGTTCTTTATCTCCTGTCCAGGTAAACAGTGTTGCCTGGGCCTCCTCTCCTCTCAGCCATCCTTTGTTCCCCACTGGCTGGAACTGGCTGGTCACGTCACCAGGGTTCTCTGTCTGCAGCTCATTGTCCTCCCAGCTGTGGTGTCCGAACTGGGCCTCCCAGTCACCAATCGCTGGGGTATCCGTTCTCCCGGCCTTTGGCCAGGGTCCCAAGTTCCATCTCTGGTCCTCTATAACAACAAACTCCCTCTCCCATCACCTTGTTAAACCAGGAACTCCCAGGGAAACCTCTGCTAGTTGAAAAAAAATGCATATTTTCTTCATTTTCCTCTGCAAAAAAAACTGATTTTCTGAAAGAAACTGCACCTGTAGCATGTTAAACTCCATGGGATTGAGAGGGTTAAAAGCTAAAATATAGGTTGGTTTCTTTCTCTCTCATGTGTAAATGTTTGGGACAACAATTTTGCTGCCCCCCCCCTTATATATAATATGAAATGTTTGTTTCCCTCTCTGTTGTGTTTTTTTTTAACTCAGAAAATACAAATTAAATTACATCACAACATATTCAGACTTTTCACCTGGATATATGCATTAAATCCAAATCCAAAATTATGTGACTATCACTCTATAAAATATTACAGCTTCATCCTTTTTCCGCACTATATTAATCCTTGGGGATTATATGGGACAATATTTAGATATGTGACTTGCTTGACATTTCTGGGTTTTGTATTTTCTACCTTCTGTTCGTGAAACTTTAAATGCATCGTTTATTGCTTTTTGGGTTGCGTATAGTGTCAAATCACTCAATCATAGAATATCAGGGTTGGAAGGGACCTCAGGAGGTCATCTAGTCCAACCCCCTGCTCAAAGCAGGGCCAATCCCTAATTTTTACCCCAGATCCATAAATGGCCCCCTCGAGGATTGAACTCACAACCCTGGGTTTAGCAGGGCAATGCTCAAACCACTGCATATCCCTCTCTCTCCCTATTACCCAAGGAGATATAGTAATTTTTTAGTGTTTTAAAAAAAGTCTTTTTAATAGAAAATTTCCATGATTAGTTAAACTGAGATGAAAGAAACTTTAATCTGAAAAAATAATATAGATGGCTAATTGAGCCAGCATGAACATAGAGTACAAATATTAGAACATGGTAAGGATTTCTTAACAATCATTAAAATTTTATGAGAAATAAGTCTAATAGGCAGTCCTCATCAACTTATAAAAATGATTATTTTATTCACTACATAAAAAAATAAAAATATTGAAGTACGAGGCTGCTGTGAAATATGTTTTTCACAGTAATTACTGATGGATAAAAATTATATTTTGCACTTGCAGTCCTGGATTCTTTCATCCAAGGATCTTAAGAGGTTTCACAAACATTAATTGAGCTTCACAACATCCCCGTGACGTAGCTATTATTATCCTGGTGATACAGGGGGTGGGGGGGGCGGAGGAGGGAATTAAGGAATTGAGGTTACAGGCCTGGTGTTCAGAACTGCAGCTGAGGTTAGTGGGAACTGCCAGTGCTCAGAAAATCAGGCTGAATGTGATGTGACCAAGGTGACAAACAAAGTCTGTGGCAGAGCTGGGAATGGAAACCAGGATGCCCATTTTGCTCCAACCACTGGAAAACTGCTGTTCTTAATAATGGAGGTAGAAAACCTCTCATCCTGATTTTTAACCTGAATTGTAGAACTCCAACTAGCTCTCAAATAAATTGTTACAATATTCAAGTAAACAGAGGGCAAGCCACCTGGCTAACAGGTTTCTTGCTCTTTCTTTTTAAATTGTAGCTGTTTTATCTTAAACTACATAACAGGTTGTGGTTGGGCCAGGACAAGGAGGATGGCATAGAGGGAACAATGTTTACACCCCTGTATAGGAACCATAGTGTGGATGAGGAGCAAGGGCAGACCTGCCACTTGCCTCCCCATTCTTCTGCTTCCCGCTCCTTACATAGGCAAGGTACAGAAGAGAATGCATACTAAATTCCTATTGGAGAGTGTGTTACCCTGAGGACCCAGAAGTTATACTCGCAGGGCCCTTCCACATGCACACATCTTAATTTGACTTTATAGTAAGGGCTGACAAAAAAAAGACTCTGAAGGGACAGATTTTTAAAGGTATTAGGTGCCTGAAGATACAGATGGAAACCTAGTGTGATTTTTAAAAGTACTTCACTCCCATTTAAATCAATATAAGTTAAGCACTTGAGCACTTTTGAAAATCCCACTAGGTGCCTGTTTGTATCTTTAGACAGCTAAGTACCTTTAAAAATCTGCTCCTAGAGTCCTACTGTGTTCGGAATGCAGAGGTGCATCATCAATTCAGCAAAAGCACTTCAGCATATGCTTAAATTCATCCCTCTTCAAGACTGCACTTCAGCACGTGCTTATCTTCAACAGGTTTAAGCACATGCTAAAGTGCTGTCCAGACTAGAAATGCTTTCGAATCAGAGCCTTAGGTTCTTATAATTAAACCTGCATTTTACTAGAACACTGAATGTGGGTCCTTTTTTACGTATTTATTTATTTAAAGCTCCCAGCTTCTGTTATTACCCGAGGATCTCTGCGTTCATTTAAAAAAAATAGTTTCTAGCCCTCATAGTTGCAAAGGAAAGCTTGAAAACATGATTCTTACACGTTCCACCACCAGATGGCAAAGAAAAGTAATCCCCGTTATTTTTAAAAATCTGATGATTTTTAAGGCAATCTCATGATATTTTAGGGAGTGACGTATGATAGTTTAACATTGGAGGTTAGCAATATTGTGTTTGGAACTTGGTACTACATACAGGTTTTTTTAGTGAACACATGTCCATGTATTATGATAAATTTTCTGTACCATATACACAACCAATAAATAGTGAACATTTTATGAGGAGACATACCCCAACAGAGGGGATTTGATTTAAATGACTAGTCAGGAAGACTCGATGTAATCGTGGATTTCTACATAAAAGTGCATTCTTGTTGGTTGTTATAACCTTAATGCATATTCTTCACAACTCAGAGATAGATTAGGTTTCATTTTTAGAAGGTACACACTATACATTTTTAAAGTGATTTATTTTGAAAACTTTTCAGATTAGTTTTACAGCTATATCAGAAAATGAATGATTGTTTGATTATTTCATTTACCAAAGGTAATTGAAGCAGATATTTATGAACTCACTGGGAGGTGAACTATCTCCAGTTCAACAGGTTAATCATTAATAGTTGGAGGATTCTCTTGCAATGCTGTATTAGGAGGAGAACATCACCAGACAGACATTTAAATTGTTTTATTTAACTAAAAAAGCAACGTGTTATATTCTGGATTTTTTTCTTCAACAGCAAACATAATATTTTAACAAAACAAGTATATGAATTTTTGAATTTAGTTAAACATTCAAGTTTTTTAAAATCAGGTTTGTTTTTGTAAAATTGTTTTTAACTAAAATAGTTAAATGAAATATTTAAAAAAAATTATACAATACAAAAGTTATATATAAAACAACTATGTCAGGCAGGTCAACATGAGAAACTTAAAATATTGGCTTCTGCAGCTAACTCAGTCATCTTCACTTGTTCATAATCTGGAAAAGAAAAACAAGCTTTCCTTCTTTTTCAGGTCCCAAACGATTTCTCAATTTGGAATGAATTAGTCCAAAGAAAGAAAATATTCTTTGTACACCGGCAGAAGAAGCTACTGCTGTTAAAAGTGAAATTATCACTTCAACAGTCTCTGAATCCAAGTGCTTCAGGGACTTCCATCAGTTCACTGGTGTGACTTTCTTTAAAACATCATCAACAAACATATATTTCTTGAATGGTTCAGCCTTAGATCTGAAGTTTATTATAGTTGGCATTATGGAGGGATGATTGCTGGATGTCCATGTCAGAGCCATCTCCTCCTCTTCAGCAGTTGAGGTTTGACCCTGGTACTGAGTATTGAGAATATTTGCAAGAAAATGAGCTGGAGATCGTGCTTGTCCCATTTGTTTTTTTAATGCTTGTAATTTAATTCTGTCATTGCATATTTCTCTTTTTAAGATCTATCTCAGTTCCTTCCAGATTCAACAGCGTCAGCAACAAAACAGCTATTTCCCTGCATTTTGTCCAAGGCTACAGAAATAGGCTTCAGGGTACTCACCATGTCTTCAACATTTCTCTGAAGCCCAATGTTGAGAACTTTGGCTGTGACAGTGCCGTCTATTTTTTCACAATTTTGTTCACAAACTCTCATCAGATTAGGCCAGTTCTTGATATCATGCTCAAAACAGTCCACTCCTGAGTTCCAGCGCACATCTTGTGGTAGAGTTAGCTTGGTTCCTCCACTTTTTTTTCAGAGCAGCTGCTGCAAAGTGGTTGTTAGGGAAGTATTTTGCAATTTCAACAACATTAGCCTTTTCTTTCTGGAACACTGAAGGCTTTGGCTTAGGAGGTGCATCAAATGAGCACTGCAACTGTATGTTACTAGCTTGGGACTCTCTTCTAAATAATTTCTTCTCATCTTGGATACATTTGCAGCATTGTCTGTGACCAAGCTGCGTACTAGACATTTGCATTTTTTTTCAGTTTGTTGTAGCTTTTACTTCTACTTCTTGTAAGTATTCTGCTCTGTGTACATTTCCTGATGTATCAATTGTTTCTGTAAGGAAGACATTCCATTCTTCTGTTGTCAAACAAGCACATACAACAGGATCATTGTGGACATTGCTCCACCCATCAAGGCTCAGGTTAACAATTTCACCCTCTAGACCTTTTGCACACTGCTCAATTTCTCTTTCATACACTTTATCCAGCAATTTGCCTGCGACATCTGCTCTGTTGGGTGGACTGTATCCTGGTTTTAATGACTGAACCATCTTAATGAAGTGTGGGTTCTCAATCATGCGGAAAGGAGAGTCTGTTGCATAAACAAACTGGGCAATTTTGTCATCAATTACCTCTTTTTGTAATCTGCTGGTTCTTTTCACAAACTTATGTATGGTTGTTTCTGGATGATGCAGATTCTTTTTTCTACAGGTGAGGTATACTCTGGCTATGTGACACACATGATGTGACTGAAACACTATCATTGGCAGATAACTCTGAAACTATAGAAAACGATGGTGATCTTGAAGGTGGATAGTCTTCAGAATCCTATATGTTAAGGATGCATTCCCCTAAACAAAATAAGTCAATGCAGTTATTTAATTATTATTACCATACTGCTCATTTAGTATTACTCCTTGCATTCACTCACAGTCAGTACTACTATCAAGGTTCCTCCCCCACTCTGAACTCTAGGGTACAGATGTGGGGACCTGCATGAAAAACCCCGTAAGCTTATTTTTACCAGCTTAGGTTAAAACTTCCCCAAGGTACAAACTGTTTTACCTTTTGCACTTGGACTTTATTGCTGCCACCACCAAGCGTCTAACAAATATATAACAAGAAAAGAGCCCGCTTGGAAACGTCTTTCCCCCCAAAATCCTCCCAAACCCTACACCCCCTTTCCTGGGGAAGGCTTGATAAAAATCCTCACCAATTTGCATAGGTGAACACAGACCCAACCCCTGGGATCTTAAGAACAATGAAAAAGCAATCAAGTTCTTAAAAGAAGAATTTTAATTGAAGAAAAAGTAAAAGAATCACCTCTGTAAAATCAGGACGGTAAATACCTTACAGGGTAATCAGATTCAAAACATAGAGAATCCCTCTAGGCAAAACCTTAAGTTACAAAAAGACACAAAAACAGGAATATACATTCCATTCAGCACAACTTATTTTATCAGCCATTTAAACAAAACAGAATCTAACACATATCTAGCTAGATTATTTACTAAGTTCTAAGACTCCATTCCTTTTCTGTTCCTGGCAAAAGCATCACACAGACCGAGAGAACCTTTGTTTCCACCCCCAGCCCCCCTCCAGCTTTGAAAGTATCTTGTCTCCTCATTGGTCATTTTGGTCAGGTGCCAGTGAGGTTATCCTAGCTTCTTAACCCTTTACAGGTGAAAGGGTTTTTCCTCTGGCCAGGAGGGATTTAAAGGTGTTTACCCTTCCCTTTATATTTATGACAACTACTTTAAAGGTGAAATTGTAAAAGGAAGATCTGCCTATTTCAGCTATTTATTTTTAACACAACTGCATCTAAAATGATAGTACCACAGAGTAACAATTCTATTTTTTGATTAAACATGAAAATTCAAGAATAGTCCAGAAGGAAGACAGGCAGTCCTTAAGAAAGAAGTACGAAATAAAAAAGTTTACCAACCTGAAGATCCTGTATGTTCAGAAATATTCCTTTCATCATCTTCAGTGCAGCTTCCTCCTGAGAAGGAACACTTCTCATGATATTGTTTCATTGAGGCAACCAGGCCTTGCATTTCTTTGTTGCACTGTTTGCATTTTGCACGCATGCCTGTCTTACCCACAGGTAGAGGAACTTCATTAAAATATTCCCAAACTGGGTCTCTTTTACGTCCTGCTGCCATTATAGGTTTTCCCTTCTAGGGAGAGAATGGTAGGGTAGATCTCAAATCAATGAAGGCTACACTCAGAAAGACTTCTGCAATATGCTGTTCAAACAGTTTCACTTTTGTTTCTACTGTCTGTCCCTTCTCACATTTATCTCCAGACTTCTCCTCGTCCAGATCTATTCTGCCCCCAACAATCTTCTATTCACTGAACTTTTTGAAACTTTTTGCACTTTTAGAGAGGGGTAAGGGATTGACTCTGTGTGTACACAAATTTCCAGAGGGACAATAGGGTTGAGGTCTGTTATTTCTCACCTCTATATATTTATTTATTTTATTTATTTATTTAAAAACATTTTTGCTGTTAACAAACGTTATCTTTGGAGACACAAATCCACAGTTTGAGAACTGCCAAACTAAGCATCTCTGATGGTATCTTCTAGACTGAGCACTGAGTCCCATTGGGTAGATAGAAAGATTAATCTAAATAATCTATATAGAAGCCCCTGGAGCCCCATAAGATTGGGTCCCTAATCCATGAACTACTGGAACTCATTTACAAAACTTTTCTTAAACATTATATGTATATATTGTGTCATACTATAGAATTAGAATTTATAATCCCTATTCCATGATATCTTTGAGCTATAATGTATCTTAAATAAAACTAGCTTTAGATAGGTTTTTTCCTCAAAAAGCATTTGATCAAAAACTGATTTAAATTTAAAAAATCTATTTTTTTTAATTTTTAAAAATCATTGATTTTTATCCACCCTGTACCCCAATAAGATTGACATGGATGTAATAGCATTGTTTGGTTTTGGTACGAACCAAAATGGAGCATGAACAAGTATCCTTCTGAGTCTCTGCGATGTGGAAAGAGAAAATCAGAAATATGAGACTTGGTCCAAAGACCAGTGAATGGGAGTCTTTCCTTTGACTTTGACGGGTTTTGAATCAGGCCCATAAATTATGGTTACAATATTTCAGGTTCCCAAAAAGAGGACACTGTTGGAGGGGAGCTGGAGGACATATTTTGGGGGTGTGGGAGACGTGTGTGTGTGTACTCTGAGGAGGTAGAAGGGGTACGGGAGGGGGTGTACTGTGAGGGGGTATTTGGGAGGTACTGGAGGGGTGTGTGTGTGTACTGGGAGGAGCACCTGAGGGGTTTTTGGATGGAGTACCTGTGACCTCACTCTCGAGGTGGAGGTAGTCAGCACCTTCCTGCGGGCTTCTCCCCTTCCCTAGAGCAGGAAGCCAGGGCCTGGGTGGGTGGGATCCAGCAGTTGTGTCTGCAGGGAAGGGACCGATTAGCTGCAAGAAAGGGACTAATTGGGGCACAGAAACAGCTCTTTCTAGCCTGCAATGTCTGCTCTGCAAAAATCCCTCCTATTTGCCTCTTATTTGAGAAATCTGCCCGGACAGGGGGCAGAGGATCAAAAAAGAGGTCACGTCTGGGAAAATCTGGGCGTATGGTAACCCTACCATAAATCCCATCTACTTCTTGAACATTACTGTTGCACTGATGTTTTCTTTCCTGAGTAATGCATTCCCTTACTTTGATGTGCAGCAGTCTATATTTTCAAAAGGGCATCTGACTTGTCATCAGCTATCAGAGCATGTAAAGTGTTAATATCACTCAACTACACAAATGCTTTTAGGTAGAGAAAAATATCCACAGAACACAGCCATATAATACAATTAAGTGAAACAAAAAAACAGCATATAGCATTAATTCGTAATGGATTTATTTGTATTCAGTGCATTGAAAATTTACCACCAAGACCTAGGTAACTGATTCAAGTCTCATTTATGCCTGTGTAACTCCACTACCTACTGTACAGTTATTTTTGATATATTTTGGTATGGGATCAAAATCAGCCTTTTAACTCCCTAACTAAGTACAGTTTAAAAATATTAAAAATAGTTATTGTATGGCTTATGTATATGTTTAATATTAGACATAATCTTCAGACAGTCACTTGATTGAAAGTCTTATTTTTACAAAATGTATAATTATAAAATGATTTACATTTAAGTCTGTCAAATTATTATAGGCCTAGGCAAAAATATTGTAGAACCAAATCTTGTTGTTCTTACTCAGATTTAGATTGTACCCTCCACCTGAATTCTAGCACATCTCTCCAGAGTAGGGGAGACAACTCTGAAACACCGGGATCCTGTGGAAGTCTCTCCAGTGGCGTTCCATGTGGACATGGCTTTGTGTTGTCATCCCCCTACTCTTGAGAACAAAGTAATGGGATTTTTAATTACTATACTGTGAACAGAGTTCAGTTTTCCTACTATCAAAAGTTTAAAAAAAAAATTACTAAGTATTAGCGTCCTGAGGGTTCTTTCATTGGTTCCCTCTACTAATTCAGTCTCTGGTTCAGGTAATGCCACTGCCTGAAGCAAGGCATACAAAGGGGGAAAGGATCATCAGATCCTGAATTAGAAAATGTGGTTCTAAAATCTGTCTTTAGGTACAGGTGTCTTTTTTGTTTCGTACTCAGACCTAATCTGAGCTAAAGACCCATTGGCATCAGTGACTAAGGGTTGAATAGGAACCTGTTTCCCTTCATGCCTTTGACAATCTTTAGACTGGAAACTGATCAGGCAGGGACTGTCTCTTACTAGCTGGACGTGTCTATGTACCAAAGCCACATTACCTCTCTCAATCCCACCATGTGGATTTTTTAAAAAATAAAGAATATTGGTCCCACATCATTCATGGGTCGGGGGAGGGGACAGTTTGCCTCCATGTTTTCATTACTCTGAATAAATTTTAAAAAAATCTTAGAATAAATAAAACATTGTGCTTTGAATGATGACATTCTGTGAATTTGATTTTCCTTTTCATGCCATTTAACAGTCCATGTAACATTTGATGTGTTAATTGAGAATTGTCAAATGACTAACAGTAGTGAAGTAGAGTATACGCTGCTACCCACTCATTTCTTTGTTTGAGATACAAAGGCACACCCACCTGCATAGACTTCAGATCAGATGATGGTAATAAGGGTGTTTAAATTCCATGTTGAACCTGTTCCATGAATAAATAAAGAACTTTAGTTTCCCCTGCTTTCAATCAGGCACTTTTCACCAGGGTGAAGACTTCAATTAAAGAATAAAATTAACACTTTGCTCTTTGTTTTGGCTTTTATTGAAGCCTATGCCCAGCAACTTCAGTCATTTTCTTAAGCAAAAATGTGTAAGAAAATAATTGCAAATGAAATAGCTGATGGGTTAAATGACAGGCCAAAATGGTCAAAGATGTATCCACCCAAAGGAGTGGACATCCTCAGAGAGGGAGTTCCATAGATCAGTTCTGAATGGCTTAAATGCGAGGAACAGCAAGGATCAGCTGGTCTATTTCAATCGCCTAAGAGGAGCGAGCAAACCATTCTAAGAAAGAAGAAATACAGTTTGTTTCAGAAACAATCCAGGTTATCTCTGATGGTCATGGTGCCCGGTACAGCCACCAACAGTCCTTGAAACAGATGCATGCAGAAGAGGATCTATAGTTAGCAATATGTGACAGGATTTGTTACTGTTTAATTTTATTATTTTTCATTTAGTACATAAAAGCAGGAAAATCATATTTTGCAGATTCCATGCAATGTTTAACAAATCAGTATCACACCACCAATTCATATGATGTTGCATTCATTTGGAGGAGCAAAAAGCATTTTATAATATTAACATTTGTGTTAACATTAATAACCTTCAGCTCTTGGCTCTGCTGTGAAGAAGGAAAGTAGTATCGTCCCCATATAACAAATGAGAAATCTTAAGTGCTAATAGACTAGGACTGACATTTTTCAGAGGAGCCTAAGAGCATTAGGTGCTCAGCTCCAGTGGTCATGCTTCAGGTTGTGGAGGAAGTCTCTGCCAGAAACAGGAATAAAACCTGGATATCCAGTCTCCCAATCCTGTATTTCAACTCAAGATTATCCTTCCTGCCTCTCATATATTGACACCTCTGTTGACAATATACAACAGCACACCAAAGTATGTGTGTTGTTTAAAAGTCAAAATTCCTTTTGGTTTCATCCGGTTAAAACTATTGTTCAAACTATTAGGGCTGTAGCTTTTCTTGGAAACAGAATTCAGTTCTGTCAGAAGCTCTGGGATTGCATGAACCAATTTCTGGCATGCATCCATCCCAGAGCACCTATTGTAACAGCACAATAAAAAGGCATCTTTCTTTCTTATACTTCCAAGAATGCAGTGATTGATTAAAATTAAAAAGAAGGGGGGTGATTGGTGGACATTGCAATCTATGTGGTGAATGGTTTTTATTTTGTGCTTAATGCTCTCACATTTTCTTTCCAGCTTTGAATTAAAGATTTATTACATTGTTAATTTATTATTTTCAGGCCAGTAGTATTAATCAGCCCATTTTCTGTGTTTAAATGCTGTGCAATATTTTTTGGGAAAAAGGGGAAGTTGTCATTTTAACAGGTCTGTATTAAAATATATATATTTTACATTCTGTCACAAGAATGCTATTGTATAATACACTTAATGATTAGGCAGAACAGTGGGAATAATAAAGATTAGATGGCATAGAAATAACAAGTGTCCCTGGGTATTCCTACACAAAGCAATTCTGAACTAGGAAAGGGCTACCATTATATTAACTTATGGCCTGATTCTGCCACCATTACTCTGACTGAGTAGTATTTTATTCCTAAAGTAGCCCCATTGGAATCAGGGTCTATTCAAGGGGTAAGCTATAACTTTATGTAACTAAGGATGGCAAAATCTGTCCCTCATTTTCTGTAATTCCTACCTTTGCAAGGCAGTCCTAGGCACCTGTATATCCAGGTAATAGGTATCTATAAATATCAAAAAGAGGCTGCATCATCTTCACTTGATTAACATATTCCCATGTCATTCTCGTAAGTGTCACATTTATGTAGTTTTTGCATGGGTGATGAAAAATGGTGACTGGTAGGCTTTGCAGAATTTGGACATAGATATAAGTATATGTTTTATATACCTTTCCACTAATCACTTCCAAATAGCCCCAACTTTCAGATATTACAATGCTGTGATAAACTGATTCCACTTATGTTTTACACTAGCAGGACACAGTATTAGTTGTCCTATATTACATCTGTTGCTTTTTGGATTCTTGACGTTCTCCCCCCAACCCCAAACCAATCTTTGCTGTCAAGTTAAGGTCCTCCTACAGCATTTAGATTCATACAGACTCTTAAGGGGTGGGTATATAAATAATACACATGGATGAAATTAATTCAAAGTGATTTTGCATGATTGAAATGTGTATTTTCATCGAACAATTATTTTCACATATTTTAAAGAATGTCTGAAACATCAATAAATATTGGTTATTTTATATATCTGTAACGTTTCTTTATGAAAGGCAACATATAGATACTTTTCATGTTTCGTATGAGCCATTTGTTGAATACGTTACTCTTGACTACAGAAAACCTTAATAGTTATTTACCTGAGTTTTTATGAACATTTCAAACCATATACTTTGGCTGAACGAATTTCACACATGTGCATAGTAATTTACTTTTATTTTGGGTGTGTAAATAATGCAGATTTCATAACTGATTACAGTATTTCATTACTCCTTGAATTATTCAGGCTGAAGACATTGACTAATGACACTCGACATGTTGACATTTCTCTGTCTGCAGGAATGGTTGGCTCAGGGTATTATTAGTGACTTGAGATAGCAGAGCATAGGTTAACGGGTCAAATCCAATCCAGCTTGGTAGTGACAAAAGTCATTATGAACTATTTGATGGCTCTTTGGTGGCTTATGAAGAGCAAGTTGCCAGTCTATAGTTCCTGGAAGACATGAATCTGCATCAGTAAAGCTATCAATGTTATCTGGTCCCTTTGCTTGAGGACTTGGCAGAGAAGGAAAGATTGAATGGAAATGAATGTTGACAGTAGTCTTGCTTGGAATGGAATCTGGGGCCTGGCATAAAACGCACAAGCAAGGGGGAACATCAGCTATGGGGGTGGTAAGCCACATTTACACCACCTCAGTTGAGGACTGATCCAGAGCCCTGCAATGGCCCTTGTGTAACTTAGAGAACCTTCTCTGCAGTGCCTCATCCCTGTGCTAGTATTCCTCTCCTGTCCCAATCCCTAGCACACCCATACACTGGTCCTCAGAAGACAGCCTGTGACTGTCTCTTTCTCAGGTTTTTATGCTGGGGAATTCTCCCCCATCTGTATCTGGTGTGTCACTGTGGCCTTTTTCTTGGAATACAGGGCTGGCAGTGGGGTCACAATCTCATGCACTGTGAATAAGCTGGCACTGCCATTGTCCTTGCTTATGTCCTATAGATAAACAGAAGAGCTCAGGTTTCAGAGTAGCAGCCGTGTTAGTCTGTATCCACAAAAAGAACAGGAGTACTTGTGGCACCTTAGAGATAACAAATTTATTTGAACATGCTCGGAGGTTGCATAGCTCAGACTCCAAAATTTGAACCTATATTGAATTGAAAATAAATATATTATTTCTCTGCAATGTCTGTACTTACAGATACACATGAGCACACAAAAGTAAACTGAAGTTCTTCTGAATTAATTTGGACATAATGACAGCATTCCTTTTACGAGACTGTCTCGTCATGCCATTACAGCCCAGTACATGTTTTTTTCTTCATAACATGACATGGCTCTGCTTGAAGAGTGAGTCTGCTTTCACTCAGAGCTTAGAGTTGGTGGAAAGGACTGCATCTGTGGCAAGCAAGCAAATTATTTTGTCAAACTTTTTTCTTTTCATGTCGTGTGTGTAGGTTTTAGTAAATTTATGCAATCCATTTTTTTCTTTAAAAAATATTTGTGATAAAGTTGGGGATCTTTTGTTCTGTTCCCAATAAACTCAACACAAAGGAAACAATAACCATATATATGTACACACATGTTGTTTCACACTCCCAGGTTCACCATTGTCCTTTTTATTCCACCCATTTTAAATAAACAAATTCTCTCAATGAAGGAAAAGGTTGGTAGGAGCAATAGTGGGAGTTTAATAATGGTTTGTTTAAAATGGGAAGTGATATATGACTACAGTATTTGTTGGAATGATGGTAAGTGAATCTGGCAAAAAAAAATTCACTAACTGACAAAGGGGAATGTAATTTACATGTTCCTGCACAAGCAATTCCCCTTACACCCAGAGACACACGCCCCCAGAAAATGCAAGTGAAGGTTTCTGCTTCCTGTCTTTTCTGATCTTCTTTTGTAGACAGCCATTATTCTTTAAAAACCAGGTTCTCCAGGGACTGCATTCACAGTCCTGCCACCCACCAATAAGTTGTTCAAGGAGTCTCTTGTCTCTGATGTCACAGTTCCACCAAGAGGAGAAGGGAAGGCAAAACCGTGCTTGGTTTGAAGCACATGCTTGATACTGCACAATTGTGAGCAATAAAGGCAGCATAGGGAAATCCTTTTGCTGACTTGATTCTCCAGCTTTAGAGCAGCTGCTCATCAGAGAGGTCTGAAGCAAAACTGCCCTAATAGACTGCAAAATCTGGCTTAGTTGCCACTCCAGAGCTGGAGAGTATTCATAGGAGTTACCTGAGATACCACAGATTAGTAACTGTCAGTAAAATTTCTTTTTTTTTTTTTTAATGGCAAGAACTGGAGTAACAGGCTGGGATTTAAAGTCTGTGTGTGTTCTGGATGCTGAGAGGATGTTCACAGTTAAAGTGATACGGTGGTAGATTGAGTACTTTAAATACCGCAAAATTAATCAAATTGCAGCAATATGATGTAAGGCTGAGATATCCCAAATGGTTTAAGCACCCAGTGCCCCATCATCTCAGGCATTGGCACCCTGACAGCAGGATTGTCTGGCTATGTGGACTCTCTCCTCAGACCCTACACTACCAGCACTTCCAGCTATCTTCGAAACACCACTGACTTCCTGAGGAAACTACAATCCATCGGTGATCTTCCAGAAAACACCATCCTGGCCACTATGGATGTAGAAGCCCTCTACACCAACATTCCACACAAAGATGGACTGCAAGCCATCAAGAACAGTATCCCCGATTAATGTCACAGCAAACCTGGTGACTGACCTTTGTGACTTTGTCCTCACCCACAACTATTTCAGATTTGGAGACAATTTATACCTTCGAGTCTGCTATGGGTACCTGCATGAACCCACAGTATGCCAACATTTTTATGGCTGACTGAGAACCGCGCTTCCTCAGCTCTCGTCCCCAAGCACCCCTGCTCTATTTGCGCTACATTGATGACATCATCATCATCTGGACCCATTGGAAGGAGGCCCTTGAGGAATTACACCAGGATTTCAACAATTTCCACCCCACCTCAGCGTGGACCGGTCCACACGAGATCCACTTCCTGGACACTACAGTGCAAATAAGCAATGGTCACATAAACACCACCCTATACCGGAAACCTACTGACTGCTATACTTACCCACATGCCTCCAGCTTTCATCCAGACCACATCACATGATCCGTTGTCTACAGCCAAGCTAAAATACAACCGCGTTTGCTCCAATCCCTCAGACAGAGACAAACACTTACAGGATCTCTATCAAGCATTCTTAAAACTACAGTACCCACCTGGTGAAGTGAAGAAACAGATTGACAGAGTCAGAAGGGTACCCAGAAGTCACCTAGTGCAGGACAGGCCCAACAAAGAAAGTAACAGAATGCCACTAGCCGTCACCTACAGCCACCATCATAGGACCTAACCACATCAGCCACACCATCAGGGGCTCATTCAGCTGCACATCTATCAGTGTGAAATATGCTATCATGTGCCAGCAATGCCCCTCTGCCACATACATTGGCCAAACCAGACAGTTTATATTCAAAAGAATAAATGGACACAAATCAGACATCAAGAATTGTAACATTCAAAAACCAGTAGGAGAACACTTCAGTCTCCCTAGACACTCAATAACAGACTTAAAAGTGGCAATTCTCCAACAATAAAAACTTCAGAAACAGACTCCAATGAGAAACTGCAGAACTGGAATTAATTTGAAAACTGGACACCATCAAATTAGGCCTGAATAAATACTGGGAGTGGATGGGTCACTACAAAAAGTAATTTTCCTTCTGCTGATACTCACAGCTTCTTGTCAACTGTTGGAAATGGGCCACCTTGATTGTATTAGCCTTGTTAGCACTACAAAAGTAATTTTCCCTCCTTTGGTATTCACCCCTTCTTGTCAACTGTTGAGAACAGGTCACTTCCACCTTAATTGAATTGGCTTGTTAGCACTGACCCCCCACTTGGTAAGACAACTCCTATCTTTTCATGTGCTATAATATATATTCTGCTTACTGTTTTTTTTCCACTCCGTGCATCTGATGAAGTGGGTTTTAGCCCACGAAAGCTTATGCACAAATAAATTTATTAGTCCCTAAGGTGCCACAAGGACTCCTCGTTATTTTTGCTGATACAGACTAAAACAGCTACTACTCTGAAACTGCAGTGAGTTTCAATAGGATTTAGCCTCCTTAACTGACTTATGACCCTTTGAAAATCCCAGTCGAAATTTCTAAACTTAGTAAATTATGGACAGACTGTTTTATGAGTGTTTGGGATTTTTGTTTTTGTATTGTTTTTTGTAACATAACATCCTAATCTTCCTATGGAAGAATTGATTGTCTTCTCCTGTAACACAAAATCTGAAACTTTTCAAATGAGACCAAAAAGTGAGGCTGCCTACGTAATAAAAGTTAATAAAAGTTGACTGTTCTTCCTACACACATACTGTGTTTTTTAAAAAAAAAATCTGTGTTACAATTTGATTCACAACCACATAAAAATAGAAGAAATACAGGTGAAGCTACAGTATATGTGTGTTGTACTGTCTCCACAGTGGTGTTTTATGTGGGCAAACACCGTGATTGCCAGCAGAGGGCTGTCTTTTTAAAGTATATTTGCTGCTGTGAAACTATCCTGTGGTGTCAAGTTGTGGTTGTGTTGTGCTTGTTTTCCATGAATGATCACTGCAAAATAATAGAAATCTAAACCAGAAGACCTGAATGATAAAACACTGAGCCAGATTCATATAGGGTTTTTGCTGGCTTATGTCTGGTTAAACTCTGATGGAGGATCCCAAAAGTGGAAAGTCCACCAAATTTGAGAGACAGTTCCCCAAAACTGGCCACGAAGTGAATGTGGCTTATGCAACACATCTTATCTGTAGCCTTCTCCACCAGGGTCTGATGAAGATCCAGCCACAAGCTGAAGCTGCTACCCACCCATGGGAATGACAAGGGAGGACAGTGGTGGAACAACAGCCTCTTATCGTAGTAGTAACTCCCCATGGTCCTGTGGCATAAAGGGCTTCACTGGTGCAGGGTGATTCATAGATTCCAAAGCCAGAAGGGACATTGTGTTCATCTAGTCTGAACTGTAATTTCATTTTCTATGCATTGATGAAGATTAATACAGTATCTGTTTAAAACTACAGGAAGAGTATTGTGGGTAGGCAGAACATATTACCCACTATCTTGAACTGGCAGGAAAATAGATTAGATGATCTAATAGGTTTTTTCCATCTTTAATTTCTCTTATCCTAAGGAATTCTGCATGTTCTAGGAAGATCATATTCTTACATATAACATTTCCTTGATTCCCCATAGGATCTCTTATAAGTTAAACAGGTCTGTCCCTGGACAAAATGCCACATGCTCCATTTGTACAGTTATTTTCATACATACTGAATCTTTTGTATTTATGTACCAAATTTGATTGCGTACTTTTGGTCCTGAGTCAGCAAAGTACCTGGTTGACATCAATGGAACTACAGTTCAGTGCTTTGTTGAATTGAAGCCTGTTAGCTGTAACTCATGCACACTATGTTGGAGTAAAGCATCTGGGTCCTGGAGCAATATAAACCATTCCACCAGGCTATTGTGGTATCCACTATTTTTTAAAAATAAGAAATATTGTAGTGCTCAGCGTTTACAAGGATGTGTCCTAGGATTAGTCGATAGTGTATGGGGTAACTTTTAAAACATTTTGCTGACATTTAGAAAATATAAGACTTGTTGAAATAAAAAAGCACTTTATCAGTAAAATTCTACTTAATTCCTCTGTCAGAGTAGAAATACTGGTCTGTTCTACAAAATTTAAATGTGTAGAAACCAGACAGTTATGACCTAAAAATTGGATGGGGGGGAATGGTACATCGTAAGCACTTATAAAACAGCACAAATCACCCTATTACCTTTATGTAAATGCTATTTATAAAAATGAAAGTCAGAAACTGTAAAATTAGATTCTGCATCCCAGTCTGTCAGCATTTATTTGTATGTAATTGGTTACTAATGCTGAAATTATGATCATGAATTCCAGACTTTTTAGCATAATACTCCGGTTTTACATATGGGATTAAATTCAAGCAATTTATTCGTAAGATTTATCCAGTCTTGCAATGGAAAGTCATAAAGTGTACAGAGTTTATCTCAGAAAGATTGCAAGATAGTCACCATGAGTAAAGCTGCTTATGAATTTGCCTTCCACAGAACCAAACAATTAATACCTGTCACTTATTGCCTTTGTGGTTTTGTTCTTAAGTGGCGCCTGTGGGCAATACAAATAATAAATAATAAAAACTGCAGAGCACTTATGTTGAGAAACCTTTCCCATAGCTATTGGTGCCATTTTCCTTCTACAGTAATCTGTGTCTTAACTGCTTTGCTTTGTAAGAACCTGAAGGCTCTTTGAAAATTGAATATGTTCACTGAAAAGATAATACTGGTACCATATGGGTCAATTAGGAAGGCTTGGAGAGAAGGAAAACTCTGTCCATCTTTGCAATGACAAAGAACACCCTGATATTTCTTTGAACTGTTTCTACAACTGGAACATTTTCACATACAGTTGATTGTTTTACAGATATATTTAAAGACACAGACAGAAACAGATAGTAATAATCTGTCCAGTGAATAGCTGAAGACTCTACACACATGATACATTTATCCTAAACAAGAAAATAGAGGATGGAAAAAAATTTATGGTTGAGGTTAAATCCTGGTACTGTTTGGTTTAAGATCTCTTAGATTAATGCTATTATGGTACTAGGTTATATATTAGCATAATGAATTAAGAACACCTAACCCTAACCCCCACACAGCATTAAAGAGTTAATAGAAAAGCAGCATTGAATAAGATATGACATGGGCCTAGTGGTTTCATCCAGTTCCTGGAATTTCATAAATTCTTATCCCTGGGGAAAGACTTCTTTAGATTTAAAGGATTAACTTACATTTTATTTTTTAATGTTGTCACGGTTCCTTCCCCACTCTGAACTCTAGGGTACAGATGGGGGGACCTGCATGAAAGACCCCCTAAGCTTATTCTTACAGGCTTAGGTTAAAAACTTCCTCAAGGTACAAACTTTGCCTTGTCCTTGAACCCTATGCTGCCACCACCAAGCGAGTTAAACAAAGAACAGGGAAAGAGCACACTTGGAGATGTCTTCCCCCCAAGCCCTACACCCCCTTTCCTGAGGAAGGCTTGATAAAAATCCTCACCAATTTGCATAGGTGAACACAGACCCAAACCCTTGGCTCTTAACAATGAAAAAGCAATCAGGATCTTAAAAGAAGAATCTTAATTAAAGAAAAAGTAAAAGAATCACCTCTGTAAAATCAGGATGGTAAATACCTTACAGGTATGTAATCAGATTCAAAACATAGAGAATCCCTCTAGGCAAAACCTTAAGTTACAAAAAGACACAAAAACAGGAATATACATTCCATTCAGTACAACCTATTTTACTAGCTATTTAACAAAAGGAAATCTAATGCATTTCTAGCTAGATTACTTACTAACTTAACAGAAGTTCTGAGCTGCATTCCTGATCTGTTCCCGGCAAAAGCATCACACAGACAGACAGACCCTTTGTTTCCCCCCACCACCCTCCAGCTTTGAAAGTATCTTGTCTCCTCATTGCTCATTTTGGTCAGGTGCCAGTGAGGTTATCCTAGCTTCTTAACCCTTTACAGGTGACAGGGTTTTGCCTCTGGCCAGGAGGGATTTTATAATTCTGTATACAGAAAGGTGGTTACCCTTCTCTTTATGACAAGTGTGAAACTGATATTAACTGATTTGGCTCTAATCATTAGTAGCGCTAGTCACATTTACTTCATTTTCTAGTCATGTGGGTATCATATGTATTTTATAGGAATCCATTATAATCCAGAATTTATTATTGTACCATTTAAATAAAGTGCTTCTAATTGTTCGCAGTACAGGACAGTATATATGCACTCTGTAGATTTGTTTACCATAGGAAAATATGAGGCTTTTAACACATTTACATAAATATATCTTCTACAATATAATTTTCTCTAAGCCAAATGTGATGGGGACATGGGGAAAGATTTCTGTGGGGAAAAGAATGGTGCAGCAAATCGGGGTGTTATCAGATAAGTAAATATTTTGGGTAACTAACTAACTATTTAGAGATGACAGACATCAGGAGATGTTTATTTGAATAGTTTGGCAAGGTGACAACTTGGCTGTTGAACAGGGTCAGAGCTTGCATGCTGAACTCTAATGCTGTATATATGACCAAGATAACAATAAGGCAAGTTAGAAATCTGTTGATTAAGTTTTCGTTCTTATTTTTCAATTGCCATATCTACATCAGCTTGTATAGATATCCACTGTTAAAGGCTACAGTATATTGTAAAAGACACCATAATGCTGCACAATGCCTTCTGAGTAGCATTAATGTTGGTGGATTTATAGTTATTTATTATTTATATAGTAATTCCATACAGCGCTGCATAGACTAGGTTAAAAAAACAGATCTGTGCTTTCAAGAGTTTACAGTTTAACTCAGACAAATACTAAGGAAATGATTCAGGCACAAGAAGGTGCAGAACATGGTCAGTTTTTCACAGGTCCTAGTGTATACAGAGTATACTGAAAAGATTGACTACTAACCTTTAAACATTTCTAAAGTAAAATATATACCATTTCCTTGTTTCGACAAATGTCTTGGCATGATATCAGTATTCTTTGAGATTTACACTTTTAAAACATTTCTAACAAAGACTGTCTTGTGCAGGGACATTTGTAGTTACTATTTATTGCATGTGTGTTCTTGTTTGTGGATGTGTCTACATACATTTCTTTTCTCTCCCCTCTGTCTAATATGTATTTCTCCTTTTTTGTCTTTTTCAGATACCAGATACACACAGGCCTTCAGCATTCTGTCATAAGGCCTACTCAGCCTAACTGTTTACCTCTGGATAATGTGACTCTACCTCAGAAGCTGAAGGAGGTTGGCTACTCAACACACATGGTTGGAAAATGGCACTTGGGATTTTACCGTAAAGAATGCATGCCGACACAAAGAGGATTTGATTCTTTTTTTGGCTCACTCTTGGGCAGTGGGGATTATTACACTCACTACAAATGTGACAGCCCTGGGATATGTGGCTATGACCTGTATGAGAATGACAATGCAGCTTGGGATCATGACAATGGCATATATTCAACACAGATGTACACACAAAAAGTACAACAAATCTTAGCCTCTCATAATCCCAGGACCCCAATCTTTTTATATATTGCTTACCAAGCTGTTCACTCTCCACTACAGGCACCAGGCAAGTATTTTGAACATTATAGATCAATAAATAATATAAACAGGCGGAGATATGCTGCCATGCTGGCCTGTTTGGATGAAGCCATCAACAATGTGACCCTTGCTTTAAAGAGGTATGGTTACTATGACAACAGCATTCTCATCTACTCTTCAGATAATGGTGGGCAACCAATGGCTGGAGGAAGTAACTGGCCTCTCAGAGGAAGCAAAGGGTCATATTGGGAGGGGGGAATCCGTGCTGTTGGCTTTGTCCATAGCCCCCTTCTGAAAAACAAAGGGTCTGTGTGTAAGGAGCTTGTGCACATCACAGACTGGTTCCCCACTTTGATCACATTGGCAGAAGGGCAGATTGATGAGGACATCCAGTTGGATGGCTATGATATATGGGAGACTATAAGTGAAGGCAGACGTTCCCCAAGGGTGGACATTTTACACAACATTGACCCCATTTACACCAAAGCCAAAAATGGCTCATGGGCAGCAGGCTTTGGGATCTGGAACACAGCAATTCAGTCAGCAATCAGAGTAAACCACTGGAAACTACTGACCGGAAATCCTGGATACAGTGACTGGGTCCCTCCTCAGTCTTTTAGCAACGCTGGCCCCAATCGCTGGCACAACGAACGAGTTTCTTGGATGGCTGGCAAAACAGTATGGCTTTTTAACATAACTGCAGACCCATATGAGCGAGTGGACCTTTCTGGTAAGTATCCGGATATAGTGAAGCAGTTGTTGCGGAGACTTTCACAGTTCAATAAGACTGCAGTTCCTGTTCGATACCCAGCTAAAGACCCTAGAAGTAACCCTAAACTCAATGGAGGAGTCTGGGGCCCATGGTTTAAGGAGGATGAAAAGAAAAAGAAGCCAGGTAAAATTAAGGGAGAGAATAAACAAAAGAAGAACAAGAAAAAAACAAGTCAGAAAAAGGGACACTCCTTAAATTGCCATTTGCACCTTGCTGGTGGATAGGATCAACTACTGTCATTGCATAAGCCTAAGGCAGTCTGCTCCAACTTTCGGGAGCTGCTGACATTCCACCACAGTAGAAATACCAGCTCTGCACTATGACTGAATGAAAAGTCTCCCCTTGTGGTTGGTTCTCACATTATACCAGCACAAGTTATCCTGACGCTCTACCTGAAGAATATATAAATGCCCATGTGGCAAACATCGTTCTCTTCAGCACAAATGATGTTTTTCCATCACAGCTACATTCCATATAACAATGGAAATAACTCTCAGTTCCAGTATTTCTCTGTTTGAAGGATACTTTGTGGGGTTATTCCATGCCCAAAATAGAATGTATATTTCAATAATGGTATGGAAAAGTTACTAGTAGATATTCCAAAACAGATAAAGATGATCTATAGAGAGAAATAAAACCCAAAATCTGACTGTCATTTTAGGTTATATTGGGTTGTAGTCACCATGTTGTGATTTTTTTTTTAATTAAGCACAGCAAAAGTTTAAGCCCCCTAAGAGTCTATATGCTTTTTTAAAAAGCTGCTTTTAATTAAACTGTGTCTGTCTTACATAAATTGGAGATTTTTTTGTGCTCAGTTTCCAATAAAAACAAAAGCACACACAAGAATCAGTCAGCGCATGTCTCATATTATTTACCATAGGGATAGGCAGAGATGAAGTCTTTGAGCACACCACCAAAATGAATGTAATGTTTATACACTTTAAGTTAACTCTGCTACAGTACACAAAAAAAACATAATTTATTTTACAACAGAAGTCAATTCTTTCATCTATATTAAAGCTTTCACAGTGGGTGATGCAAGCCACCTTTTTGTTTTATTTGATTTGATTTGCTCTATCATTAGAGATTTTATTTTACATATCCAAATCTGCATAGTACTGTAAAAACACAAATTACTGTAAATACAGCTAAGATGCAAAAGAAGAATGATTCAGGTACATCATTTCATTATATATTTGCCTCCAATTAATTTGAATGTATCAAAGTGATTATTTGACTCAGTGGTCACTTGAAATATTGTTGTTCAGTTTCTGTATGGAAGCTAGACCGGTTTTGTGTTTTTTGGGGGGGAGTCTACTCTAAACCTTTTATTTATATATCTATTAAAATATTTTATTTTTATGGCATTCATAAAAGTATTATGTCTCTCCTTTGCACTGAAGGTCATAATTCAGTTCTTGATTTTTTAAAATGATCTTGCTAAGCTTTGTTTTGGTTTGTTTTTTTTAAATGCAGGCTTGATTTGATGACATTTCATTTCTGTGATACGGTTCCGTCCTTCAAAGAGTTACTGAATTCAGGACACTATTAAAACTGTCCTTATTTACAAGGATGCTAATGAAGAATTCTCCAGTACCCAGATGGATGGTTACACTGGCTTTTTTAATCTTGTTGTATTACAGTGGATAATGTAATTCAGAGTTCCCATGAAAAAAACAACGAGGAGTGCTTGTGGCACCTTAGAGACTAACAAATTTATTTGGGCATAAGCTTTCGTGGGCTGTAACCCACTTCATCAGATGCATGGAGTGAAAAATACAGTACGTAGGTATAAATATGAACACATGAAAAGATGGAAGTTGCCTTATCAAGTGGGGGGTCAGTGCTAACGAGGCCAATTCAGTTAGGGTGGATGTGGCCCATCACAAATCTGTGTCTTGTTACGAATTACACCTGATAGGTCACGCACAAGAACTGCTACGAATTATACCTGATAGGTCACTCACAGTTCGAGTCTAGGCTGAGGCACACAAACAAAGTCGACAACTGCAGAGTTTCCAGAGACACTAAGTTTATTACGCTCAAGCGTGGTGCCCCCCTGTTAGTCAGGAGGGTACCCCGAATGCAGGTTATACAGAGATTATATGCCTTTTAGCAAAGCACGTTGCCCTCGTGCATCGGAAACCTTAGCCAATAGACAAACCCTTCCCTTATCTACCACCTATCCCTGCTAGGTACAAAGGGTCTATGTGTAAGGAGCTTGTGCACATCACAGACTGGTTCCCCACTTTGATCACATTGGCAGAAGGGCAGATTGATAAGGACATCCAGTTGGATGGCTATGATATATGGGAGACTATAAGTGAAGGCAGACGTTCCCCAAGGCTGGACATTTCCGTGTTAAACCATTACTTCAACTACACAACATGGTCCTAAAGCAATGCACCAGTAGCCTTTTTTATTAGGATGGGAGGCTCACATCAAGGCCAGGAGACAGGGAGTTAGGAACAGACAAAGAACAGAAACCGGGAGTTGAGAGGCTGGAAACAAGGGGGAGGGTTTTCACAGGAATGCAGTATCTAAGGAACACTCCTCCTGGTGCATGATGTGCTTGCTTTTAGACAATGGTGGGCCCCAAACCAAAATGGAGTCACATATGCTAACTTTTCCTTAACGGTCTTAATATAACATATAGCAAATGAAATTAATGCCAGCTGATTAACATAGTAGATAGCCATCACCTAACTTGTGGTAAAAATTTAAATGAGAATACCATTTCAACAATTAGAAACAGAGGGCCTGACATCTGTGTAAAGCCATGGCAGTTGATGGAGTTACACCAGTTTAAAATCAGTGTAAACTGAAATCAGACACAGGTCCAGCATATTGATAAAAGTACAATCTATTTTTTGAAATTGTATCGCTGTAGATAATATAACTGCTAATATCGTCTAACAAAAATCATTAGAGTGCAAATTTATAAAATTTCATCAAAATCAAACCATCATCAATACAGCATTGGAAGCAAGTGTAGTTTGTTTTCTGCCTTCAGGGATAGATCTGAAATATTTTTAAGGCAACCCTGAGAAGTTCTCATAACATATGTCCAATATGTAAACTTGAATGACTATGTAGACATTTAAAAAATAAAGAGAGTAAAATATTGGCCAATGAAGTGAGCTGTATCTCACGAAAGCTTATGCTCAAAGAAATGTGTTAGTCTCTAAGGTGCCACAAGTATTCCTTTTCTTTTTACATGTACTGAGAGAATCTGGATTTGGGTAATCAAAATTATAAGGTAAATCAGGAAAGAAGATGATTTTGAAATACTATCATGCCAGGGAGATTTCTTAACACACACAAATCACTCTTTGGTTTCATATGGAATAGCCCTGCATTGTGACCTGAGCCCAGCATTAGAGAAAACAGGTTTCTCAGTGTTCCTGTAGAAAGGACCACAAATATGTAATCTATAGGGACAATTTGTATATTTGGCAGGACTGAGATGAGCTTATCTCTGAATGGCTAAAGCACATAAGTTATTCTCTCAATTGCTTAGAACACAGCTCTTCAATAATAGTGCAGCGGCTAATTCATTTTATCACACCAACTTCTAGCAGACAGAAAGGACGGCTCCATCAATTTCCTTGGCTAATATAAATAAAGTCCATGGTAGTAAAATGCCAACATCATACAATCAATGACTTCCCCTTTGAAAGTAAGTTTTGTGGTTGCCTTGACATTTACTGGTCAGAAGAAACCAGAGACCATTATTATATGACAATGTTTTATTCCATTATTATTTCTTTTTGTTCAATTACGGAGCAAAGAAAGAACTCCTTGAATGTAATCAGCATAAAGTATAATGGTGGATCAGAAGTCTCTTTATTCCTATATATATTCTACATATGCCACAGGAGAAAACATTTATAAAACCAGAGGATGCATACTTTCTAAAGATTGCATTAGATTTTAGTTCTGCTGTCCTATTAAAGTCAAGAGGTGAGGTACAGTTAAACTAGTGGGCAAAGCTCAGCAGGATTGGAAGTTAGGTTTTAAAAAGCCTTGAAAATTTTGGAAGCATATCTGAATGTTTTATCGAACATTTCAAAACCTTTACAATCCTATCACTTCTAGATTTTACCGTCTTTACTCACAGTCCAGCTTGGTTCTTCTCATTTTCCCAAGCATAGAGCTTATTTTCCAACCTGCAATAGACCCTTTCAGCCACAGCTCCCTCTCAATGTTCTTCAACCACACATGTGTTCAATAGGACATTCTCTTTACTGAGCTGTTGTGTGATCGTGAGTGAATGAGCATTGAATACACTAAGTCGTATGTGCCTCAGAATGTATTGCTGATACTTTCGGAAGTCATTAGAGTTGAAAACAGCAGCCAGCTCAGCAGAGGTAACCACAGTTGCTTAGACAACAATGCCATATTCCAAAGCAAAATTGGAAGGCTGGTTGGATATTGTACAAGAATAAGGAGAAAGGGCATTACTTTTTTGAAGCTGAAAAATGTGTGCAAAGAAAGGCCTGCATTAACATTTTCAGGAAAGAAAGTCTTGCACCCTCTGACCCTTCAAAACAGTTTCATTACCCATTTTTGAAGTGTTTAAAGGAACAATAGGGGTTTTTTTTAATATAGGCTGCTGTGCACCATATCCTATCATGGGCACATGGAGAAAATAGGGCTGGCATCATCTATGTGGGCTGGTCCTGATGTCCTCACATGGCATCAGCACTGTCTGCAGGAGCCTTGGAAACACCATACTGAACACAGGTGCTTCTTTTCTTTCTCTTCCCATATACTGTTGGTGACTGTTTTTGTGAGAGATGAAAGCTACTCTCCTTCCTTAGCCCCAACTCCGCAGTTCAGTACTTCCTCACTGCAACACTGTGCAGAAGGAAAAGCAGAACCGGTGAGTAGGAGAAAAGAGAGGAATCTAAGGGAAGGAAAATAACTGGAGGGAAAACACCCCCTGCCTCCTGACAGATCACCTTTAGACACTGTACATCACCCTCATTTTCACTGGAAAAGCTGGCAGATATGAAGAAGCTTAATCCTGTCCTTTTCTGTATTTTGTTTCTCAACCTTCATCAATCCTTACCTAAAACCCCATTCAATGCTTTTAAAATTGCTAAATGGTTTTATTATCCACTATTGAGAGTTAGTTTTTTTGGATTTAGCATGACTAAATTTAGCATGGAACTGGAGGCATAAGTTTCCTTGCTGCAGATAAAACAAAAGTAAGTGGAAGTGCATGTTATGAATGGTAAATGATTCTAAAATGACAGTCTCTGTATGTGACTCATTCTGTGGGATGAGGGGAAAAGACCATCGTGTACGGAAGCTCAGGATCTGAAGATTATTTGTCATCACTAATGGATGCATTAACAGCCAAAGCAATTCAACAGATCTCTTTGGGACATGAGCCTTTTTCAAAAGGGGACTATGCCAGTAAAGCAAGCAACTTTTCCCTTTCATATTGAGATAGTAGATTTGAGATCAAGTTGGTAAAGAACACTCACGTTTCTATCTGTACAGAACTAAACTTCATGAGGAATTTGAGGCATTGTCTAAACAACACCAAGCATTGAAACTTAATTATTTTGTGGTTTTGCTGCATGTTTCTAACTTCCCCCTTCTTTTTCTCTCCCTCACACTCCATATACAAACACCCTCAGGAACCCCATGTATATTTGGATAGTTGCCCTTTAAAGCCAAAATTTAAAAAAGCCTGGCTGTTGTTCAATTTTAAAAAGAGCTAGAAACAACCACGTTACATTTTTGCAATAAAATTTTCATGCATGGAGATCTTGTTATGAGCCAGGGGACCACACTTTGATTGAACATTATTGTCCTTTATATTGAATTCTTGAAAACACTCCCTGCACCTGCTTTGTAATTTTCATAGTTTGTTACATTCACAGAACAATACAGGCTCCAAAAAATAAAGGGGTAACAATTGTTTTATAGCAATTGATAATTTGTCTAAAAACTTTTTAACAAATGTTTTGATTTGTTTTCCCATTTTCTTTTGTTAATTTTAATGTTTATAGTTTGTAAATGGTAATAACTTCAAAGTTTTAATGTAAAGAATTTTAAAAAAAAGCAAAAGTAGCAAAAATGATATGTTTTAAATTGTTGAAGGTTAAGGTGCTAAAGCAAACTTTTATTGAAAGAACATCTTGGGTAATTCCCCATGTGAGCAAAATGCCAGCTTAATTCAGGGCTGCTACTGAAGTGACTCTGAATTGAATTTCAAGGCACCTGAACCAAGAGCTGTTGCAGTACCAAACATTTTGTGATTATTATTTTTTGGGGGGTATCTTTTAATAAAAGGTTAAAAAGTGTGTTTGCCATGGTATTACACAGGCTGATATCTCTGTATACCAAACCCAAATCTTGTTTAAAACTGTTTAATATTGGAAAGTTAGGATCTTCTTAACACTTTTGATTTTTTGGGTCCATTTAAACCATCTGAAATAATACAACAGGCTATATGATTCCCTTTTTTTTAATTAAGATTTGCTTCTGCAGGGGAAAAGTAGCTAATACTTAACTGCACCCTGAAGACATTCAGTCTTTAAATATATGAATATTTTTCTAGTACAAGTATGTGAAGCGCCATTTTAAAAGAATATAAATAGAAGCACAGTTCAGTGCATTCACTGAGAATTGCCAGAGTCCTCTGTAGAGTAATTTATTCTATTATCTAATTGCAAAAAAAAAAAAAGTCATCCTCTTTGATGTGTTTGATTTGAAGACCACTTGAGGACTTTAAACCTATTCTTATAAACTGTTTGATAAAGGGCCAAAAGCAGAGCTTTTATTTACTGAAGGCCCTCTCTAACATTAAGTGAGCTATTAGGTATATACTGGGGGACCTCTTTACAAATGTTAAATTTTATGGATAGACAGAAGTGAGCCACCTTTGAGTTGATACTTCATTCAAAGGAGGGTTTTGCACTTAATTTTCAGGAGAGGGAGGTACCAGAGATGAAAGAATGATCCAGGCGGCCACAAAGCCAACATCTATCTGTTCTTACTAATGTGTGTCTACTTATGGAGAGTTGGTGAAACCTTGTTGAAGTTGTATGTGACAGCTGCCCTTCATTCAGGATAAAGGTAAGAAGCAGTTAAACTCCTTTTTGGAGTAAAATTAGCTGAGATAATAGGAGCCAACTTTGCTAAACCCAGGAGGGTTTTCACTGGGTATTGTTTGATGGAGATGTGTGTGTGTGTGAGAGAGAGAGAGAGAGAGAGAGAGAGAGAAGAAGAAGAAGCAGCACTGCCAAAAAAACCAAACCCCAAAACAAGCAGACAGCAAGAGCACTGAGAAAAAGTGAAGAGAGGGAGCTTTGGGGGCAGAGTGTGGGCTGGAAAGAGGCTTGGAACTGTGAGCAAAGAAACTGCCTCCTGTTCTTTGATTCCTGCTGTGTTCAGAGAAATGGAACTTTCCACATTCTTTGTAAATAAACAGGATTGCATCAAAGAAATACCCGACTCCATCATCCATTTCTCCTAACGGAAACACCCCGCAAGACCCCAGATAGCGTCTAATTGGGCTAACAATATGAACCAGTTATCTCTGTGCTCTCACAACCTATTGAAGTCATTCAAACTTTGATTGCCTGTTTCTCTCATATTCATTGCTTTCCTGCATTTGTTTCATTAGAGGATTTTGTCACATTTTACCACATTTCCTTCTAAACTATTAGAGTGAATATAGGCTCTGAGAGAGAGCCTAGTGGCACTTTATTGATTACCTCCACCCATCTCAGACTGCTTATGCCTTCATGCAAACCCTATTAACCAAGCCAGTATTTTATGCACACAAGAAACTAACCTCCTGCACTTTATATGTAAATATTGTAGATTTGAAAGTTTTAGATCTCTGTGACCCACACCCACAGTAAAACCTAAAGGACAGAGGGGGAAAGTAATCAAAAATCCCCCTGGCTTGAAAGCCATAATGCAATAAATTCTACCCTCTAGAGGAAGAGTTAGTGGAAGCAGGAAGGGGGGCACAAGGTATGGCTGTGAACTCTATGGGCCTCAAGGATCTGCAAGGAATCGGGTTATGACCCTACAGAGCTCCAATTATTCAGCCGTCTCCTCCTCTTGTCAGTACAGTTTCCATGGGAGTTGACCTGTCGTTAACTATTTACCCTCCTTCTGAAAAGAATCAGTTTTGAAGCCACAGGGTTAATTCTGTTTCCAACATTATTAATAACTGTGTGGCTTTCTGCTTGAAAATCCTCTTATGTGATAGGTCACTGCTTCCATCTTAGGTTGCCCCAGCAAACACCAGGCTCCCAAGAAAGGAGAACATGCAATGTTGACTCTATTCCCACCTCCTTTTCTGAGAGGTGGGGGGCTTTCATAGAATCATAGAATATCAGGGTTGGAAGGGACCCCTGAAGGTCATCTAGTCCAACCCCCTGCTCGAAGCAGGACCAATTCCCAGTTAAATCATCCCAGCCAGGGCTTTGTCAAGCCTGACCTTAAAAACCTCTAAGGAAGGAGATTCCACCACCTCCCTAGGTAATGCATTCCAGTGTTTCACCACCCTCTTAGTGAAAAAGTTTTTCCTAATATCCAATCTAAACCTCCCCCACTGCAACTTGAAACCATTACTCCTCGTTCTGTCATCTGCTACCATTGAGAACAGTCTAGAGCCATCCTCTTTGGAACCCCCTTTCAGGTAGTTGAAAGCAGCTATCAAATCCCCCCTCATTCTTCTCTTCTGCAGGCTAAACAATCCCAGCTCCCTCAGCCTCTCCTCATAAGTCATGTGTTCTAGACCCCTAATCATTTTTGTTGCCCTTCGCTGGACTCTCTCCAATTTATCCACATCCTTCTTGTAGTGTGGGGCCCAAAACTGGACACACTACTCCAGATGAGGCCTCACCAATGCCGAATAGAGGGGAACGATCACGTCCCTCGATCTGCTCGCTATGCCCCTACTTATACATCCCAAAATGCCATTTGCCTTCTTGGCAACAAGGGCACACTGCTGACTCATATCCAGCTTCTCGTCCACTGTCACCCCTAGGTCCTTTTCCGCAGAACTGCTGCCTAGCCATTCGGTCCCTAGTCTGTAGCGGTGCATTGGATTCTTCCATCCTAAGTGCAGGACCCTGCACTTATCCTTATTGAACCTCATCAGATTTCTTTTGGCCCAATCCTCCAATTTGTCTAGGTCCTTCTGTATCCTATCCCTCCCCTCCAGCGTATCTACCACTCCTCCCAGTTTAGTATCATCCGCAAATTTGCTGAGAGTGCAATCCACACCTTTCTACCACTTCATAAGCCTGGGTGTCAGGTGACTGGTCTGGAAGAGGTTAATCTATAAAGTTTGTGTTTAGCCACTGAAAATACCCAATCTGCAAACTCACTGTACAAGCCATAAAGAAATTCAAGAAAGTGCTTTACATTATCTTATCATAAATTCATGCCTAGCATCCATCAATAGGGTGCTGTTCTTGTGTTCCTGTCAGTGTTTATAGTATTTTCACCATTGCTAAAAGACAAGGAGGTTTATCAGGCTGCAATTTCCGGTACCTTTCTTTGATTCCTTTTAAATTATAAGTGCTAGCTTCTCTCAAGTGTGTCCATATCTTCCCCATTTCCAAGGTTTTAAATATGTAGTAGAGAATCTGATCATCAATAGATTATCTGATCTGCACATCATCATCTGCTCTTCACAAATGATAATTAGTGTTCAGGTAACAACAAATATGCCCAGATATTTGGGAATCAGTAGACAGAGAGTCAAGAGATGTGGAAGGTATGAGCAGTGTGTGAGAAAAGGGATATTAGGGACTTGGGTAATCAATTCTATGCTACCTGCTAGAGGTGACACTCTCTTTTGCTACAATGATCTATGCATGTGACCTGAATTTGTGTGCACAAATCAGATCTAACTACAGTGCCTGATACTTGGTTAGGGTGTCGGGCTGCGACTTGGGACAGTTGGGTTCAAGTCCGTGCTTTGCCAAAAATTTCCTTTGAGACCTTGGGCAAGTCATTTATCCTCTCTGTGCCACAGCTCCCATTTGGAAAAAAAAAATGGGATAACAGTAATTCCCTCTACCTGACAGGATTGTTGTGAAAATAAATGAGGTATCATGCGGTAACTGGGGACCACAGAAGTACCTATGAGAGATATAGAATTAAATATGTTACATATATGTGGGAAAAT
Organism: Eretmochelys imbricata; assembly: GCF_965152235.1. Classification (NCBI taxonomy): domain Eukaryota; kingdom Metazoa; phylum Chordata; order Testudines; family Cheloniidae; genus Eretmochelys; species Eretmochelys imbricata. The sequence continues at coordinate 39,096,768 of NC_135575.1, read as the reverse complement.
GCATTTTGTGTGCATGCATATCAAAGCCCTTTGAAAACATGGCCTTTGACATTTCTCTGGCAACATCATGATGACCATGTTTAAGACTGGTTTTGGGAGGCGGGAGATGACTTTCCTTCCTGTTTCACTTGGCCTCCTGCTTACCCATAGAGAAGCTGTGACATCCAATGCAAGTACATTTTTAAGAATCCATTGGTTTTGATGGAACAAAGCTGACTCTTGCACTGCAGCAGCTTGGGGCTGAGCTTTCAGATACAGGAGAACATGACTGAACACCTGGTGCAAGTGCAGGTCCCTGCTAATATGTGAAAGTGGCCCAGAATAAATTTACTTTTCTTCATAAGAAAATACACCCAGGGCAGCAACAGGTTGGGGAGAATTTAACAATGGGAAAACTATACAATATTTCTGATACATTTTGAAAACTCAGCTTGTCACAGTTAGGTTGTAACTAACCAGAAAGCAACCTTGTCTGCCCATAAGCAGCTTAATGGTGGTATTGATTATCATCATCAAGCTCACACTTCATATGAGAGTTGACAGCAAAGTAAAAGCCTGATCCTGTGAGATGAGGGAGCCCTGAGTTGGTGTGCTGAGTCCCCTGCACTCTTATTGGCGAGTGTTCAGTCCCTCATTAAACAAAGACCTTTTCCATCTTGCAGCATGTTGTTAAACCCACTGCGTTATAACCATTCAGAAATGCCAGAGCTCAAAAAAAGTTGTATAATCTCTGAAACAAGACACTTCTTTTCCTAAATATTGTTGTTGGGTCTCTTTTGAAATGTGTACAAGGTCAGTCTCCAAGAGAGCTTCTTTCCTCATCGATTCATAGAACGTAAGACCAGAAGGAACCACTAGATCATCTAGTCTGACCTTCCGTATATCACAGGCCATCATCGCATTTTACCCAGTTTCCTCTGTATCGAGCCCAATAGCTTGTGTTTGATTAAAGCATATCTTCCAGAAAGGCATCCTGTCTTGACGTAAAGACATCAAGAGATGGAGAATCCACCACTTTCCTTGATAGTTTAGTTTGTTTACATTGTTAAAAAATTGTGCCTTATTTCTAATTTGAATTTGTCTGGTTTCCAGCCATCGATTCTTGTTATGCCTTTCTCCCGAGATTAAAAAGCCCTTTAGTACTTGATATTTTCTCCATGTGAAGGCACACATATACTGTAATCCAGTCACCTCTCAATCTTCTTTGTGATAAACTAAATGGATTGAGCTCTTTAAATCTCTCTCTGTAAGGCATTTTCTCCAGCCATCAGATAATATTTCTGGCTTTCTGCATCCTCTCCAAAAAAGAAAAGGAGTACTAGTGGCACCTTAGAGACTAACCAATTTATTTGAGCATAAGCTTTTGTGAGCTACAGCTCACTTCATCGGATGCATTAAGTGAGCTGTAGCTCACGAAAGCTTATGCTCAAATAAATTGGTTAGTCTCTAAGGTGCCACTAGTACTCCTTTTCTTTTTGCGAATACAGACTAACACGGCTGCTACTCTGAAACCTGCATCCTCTCCTGTTTTTCAACATCCTTTTTTAAAATTGGACACCAGAATTGGATGCAGTATTCCAGTATCAGTCTCACCAATGCTGTATAACTACTCCTATTCACTACTCCCCTGGTTATACATCCAAAGATTGCATTAGTCCTCTTCCCCACAGCATAACACTGGGAACTCATATTCAGTTGCTTGTCTAGTATGACCCTTAAGTCCTTGTCAGAGTCACTGCTTTCCAGGATACAGTCGCCCCCTCCGTCTCCTTCCACTCCCCCCTCCCGCCCCCCCCCGCCCCCCTCCCCGCCCACCTTTCTACAGCTATGGCCTGCATTTCTTGTTGCTAGGTGCACAACTTTGCATTTGGGTCTATTAAAACATATATTTTGTTTGAATGGGCCCAGGTTGCAAAGTGATTCAGATCGCTCTCTATGCCTGCCCTGACCTCTTCATTATTTACCACTCTGCTGATCTTTGTCTTAGCTACAGATGTTATCTACATTGATTTTATATTTGCTTTCAGAAATTGAGGAAAAATTTGAATACTGTCAGGTCTAGTATTGATCTCTTTGGATCCCCAGTGGAAACAACCTCATTTGATGATTCCCTACTGACAGCTACTTTTTGAGATCTGTCAGTTAGCCAGATCTTTATCCATTTAACATGTCCTCTCCTGATATTGCATAGGACTAATTTTCTAATAACTGTCACGTGGTTATACTTCAGCCTGTTGACTGCCTGGTTTAGCAGCAATTCAATGCCCTGGAGAATGAAGCTGGAGTTCAGCAGAAGACTTGGGAGCCTTAATTGTGGCCTGAATGAATTGAAGAGGCAAATGCTCAAATGCTGAGAACTACTGGCAGCACGGAGCTCAGAGCACCCCCTGCTGCTTGAGTCTTGCAATGGCATTGGTGTCACTGACATTAGCTGTGCAGGAGACCTGCCACTCTCCCTTCTAGAGGTAAGGAGCCAATACAATGGGGAAAGTGGGAGGCCTGGTCTACTTAGTTTGGTGTGTCCTTTTGCTGCTGCTATGTCAGACAATTTCTTACCTTAGGATCAGGTTTGTGTATATAGATACAATTTGTTTTTATGCAAAAGAATATCAAAATCTTATTTGAAACAGTCCAGTTTCAATGTACTGCAATGAACACTTTGGGCCAAATTCAGAAGACTTTGGGTCAGGAATGAAAAGGAAAGGTATGTCTACACTGCAGTTAGACACCCATGCCTGGCCCGGACCAGCTGACTCGGCCTCCTGCGGCTTGGTTTAAGAGGCTGTTTAACTGTGGTGTAGACAACCGGGCTTGGGCTGGAGCCTGAGCTCTGGGACCCTCCCATCTTGCCCCTTAGCCCAAGCCTCAGGAGCCGGAGTCTGGTAGTATGGGCCAGCCACGGGTGTCTAATTGTAGTGTGGATGTACCCTTCGAGGCTGATCCTGCCACTCTAATTCAGGGTGGCAGAATCAAGCCCTTTGTTATTGTTCCTTACCTAAGGAATCCAAGGATCGCATCCAACATATATTGATCCCATCAGTGAAATGTGCCAGAGCAGATTTAAATAAAGCCCTTGTGGTAGTTTACATAATTGGAGAGTTTTAGTGGTTATCTTTCCCCAGGAGGGTTTGTTCAACATTGTGAGATGATGATCAACACCAAGATCTTAAAATAACAATAAAGAACTACTGGAAATAGAATAGTTAACTCTTTAGACAAATGAGGTGTCCAAATTTTCCATGGTTGTGAAAATGGTTCTGAGTATGAAATAGTGGTTTAGAATCAATTACAGATGAAATTCGTCCCACACTAAGCCTCCCCACCCCCCACTCAGAAACTACTGTGATGAACATAGCATATATGGCTAGATATTTAATTATTTATAAGCTTTTCTTAGTGCTGGCCCCCTTACAAACATTTACTGAATCTATCCTCACAACTCTGTGAGGCAGGATAGCATTCTTATCTCAGTTTTACAGATGGGCAGATGTGGCAGGGCAGACGTGATCTCACCTACTTTCTAGCCCACAAATGGCTCAGAGACCTTCTTTGGGTAAAACACCTTGTGTGGTTTATTTACAGGGTTCTTTTCCACCACCTTCACATATTATATAGCCTTATACCAACAGTAACATGGAGCCCTCAGCACTTGAGGCAAGAAAAGGAAAGATCTCTTGTGGCTCTGACTCTACAAGACTAAGACTGACACTGACAATCCCTTCCTTCCTTCCTTCCTATGCCTTTTGTACCTTCTGGTAATGAGTTAATTTGTCTTTGAACTCTCTCCAGCCCAGCCCAATCAAACTGTTAGGTGCAGTTCCCATAGTCAGGTGTGCTCTGGGCAACTAACTGGAGTTGCAGGGGTCAGAGTGTTGCTGGTGCCCCGTACTCTGTCATAGCAACTAAGACACAGATTGGTCCAAAGCTACCTGGAAAGTTAGTGGCAGAGATGGGCAAAGAACCCAGGTGTCCTGAATCCTAGCCTCATGCCTTAACCTCAAGATCATCCTTCCTCAAACACTTAATGCCCACTTTTAGGGTGCAAGGAGTGCAGGGGGATTTGCAGGGGCTTCTACACTTGAATAAATTTCACACTAAAAACCTTCTTTTGCACCAAAAATTTAGTTAGTAGTATTTTTTGTCTGAGAATAAAATACTTGTCACTTGTATAGCACAAGCTGTCTTCTACTTTAAAAAAAATCTTTGCAGACATGAATGAGTTCAGTCTCTCAACATCCTCTGAGATTAAAAAAAAATCATTATTCCCATTTTCCACATGGGGAGACTGAGGTAAGAATTGCCTATGGTCACAGAAGAAGACTGTGGAAGAGCTGTGAATAGAATGCCAGAGTCCAGACTCCCATTCAGAAGACCCTTCCTCCTCCTCTTCCTCTTGCAAAAGTGACAGCTACATAAATAAATAAGGAGAGATGTATACATAACAGAAAAGGGGGAGTGTTGTCAATTTTAAAAATTAATTTAGTGTTGGTGAGAGTGGGGCTGATAGTCTGTCTTCCAATACACAGACAAGGTATGAAATATGCTCCAGAGAATCATAGAAATGTAAGGCCAGAAGCGATTTTGAGAGTTCATCTAGTCCAGCTCCTTGCTCTGAGGCAGAACCAAGTATACCTAGACCATCTCTGACAAGTGTTTGTCTAACCTGTTCTTAAAAACCTCCAATGATGGAGATTCCACAACTGCCCCTGGAAGCATACTCAAACGGTTAAGTTTCAGAGTAGCAGCCATGTTAGTCTGTATTCGCAAAAAGAAAAGGAGTACTTGTGGCACCTTAGAGACTAACCAATTTATTTGAGCATAAGCTTTTGTGAGCTACTGCTAACTTCATCGGATGCAAGTGAGCTGTAGCCCACGAAAGCTTATGCTCAAATAAATTTGTTAGTCTCTAAGGTGCCACAAGTACTCCTTTTCTTTTTTCAAATGGTTAACTATCCTCATAGTTTAAAAGTTTTCCCTGATATCTAACCTAAATCTCCCTTGCTGCAGATTAAGCCTGAATTCAACTCATCAGTTTAGACCTGGCCTACGCCACTGGTTTTTACCAGTATAACTGTCAGTTAGCAGTGTGATCTTATACTGATATAGTTGTACCAATATAACCACAAGTGTCAAAATAATTATAAAGGTATGAAGTGGCCTGATAACTGTCTAGCTTAGGCCAGGTCTACAAATGGACTTTTTCCAGTATAGCTATGTTGGTCAGGGGTGTCTGACTGACAGAGAGGTGCTCACAGAAGCCCTTAGTATAGACGCAGTCATGCTGGCAAAACTTTGTTTTTAAGAATATAACTTGTTCAGTCTGGCAGTTCCTCTGCAGTGAGTGGGCCTGCAGTCTGACGGATGGGATCACAGTACCGCTCGATTTGGGGTCCCATTCAAATGGGGCCCAGGGCAAACTGGCCCTTTGCATCCACTCCCATTGGGACGGCTGTGTGTACTTATGTCCATTAAATCTGCAGTGAGTGGAAGCTGTTCTTGTGGGTTATGCCACAGCCAGTAGTGCATGTGAGACCAGAATGCTGCACTACTCTGTTTCTGGCACTGATCCAGAATGGCTTCTAACACATCCCCTGTTTTTCAGCTGCTGACTAAAAGGTAGATTTTTGGAAAGATCAGAAGTTGAGCGAAAGCCCTTGGAGAAGCTAAAGATGGAAATACTTCTCAAATGAGACATTTCACACATGCCGAGCTAAGACTGCTCTAGGCAGGTTCCTCAGAAGAACGGCAACCTCTCCTGGTGAGGGGGGCGCGAGCTGCTTAGCATTTTTTAACTTTGTGTTTTAGGGGCCAAACATGATACAATTGCTTGATGTTGAATGACAAGAACACAATGTAAATAAAAACCCAAGGGGCTGACTTTCCCAGTGTAGGAGAGCATAGTACTTTTAAAATCATCAATATGAAAGCTATGCTAGTGTATCACTCCTAATTGCCTTCCTGAGGAGTTACTGAGCTACAAACACAAATCTAAAGGGCTATTTAAAAGAAATCCAGCTCTACTCTTACACATTTTTTTCAGAGAGATTAAGCTGAGATTGCCAGCAACTGGCAAAGCAGTAATGGTTTACAAATGCTAAGGGAACCCTCACTGTGAGACCGAGCAGAATGCTGGGCGAAAGGAAGGATGTATGGGATACAGAATGATTGGTTGGTAGAGGGAGGAAAATATAATTCCTTTCCCTTTCTTGAAACTTGCTAATTTCTAGAACTCAACAGAACCTCTCTGAAGGTTCTGATACGTTCTGTTGATCTTTTTTCTCACTCTGCTTTCCCTTTCCATTTGCCTCTGTACTTCTAGACTTCATCTAGAGGTGGTAAGTCCCAAATTACTCTGAGAAAAGCTGATCTGGAAGTATTTTTGGCACTAGCAGAAGCGGGAAATACATGAAACCTCGTGAGTTCATTCTTGCAAGATTTCCAGCCAAATTTTGCAGCCTCAAGGGTATTCAAGCCAACCATGAACTCTATACCTCCACTTAAATAGAACTGTTCCAAGGTGAGAGTGTAGAGAAATGCAAAAATCATGACCCAAAAAGTAAAAGAAAATCATCCTGTCAGCTTCCTGCACTGATCTCTGATTCTTCATTAGAGAGTCAAGCTTCACAAAACAGGAGGAAATGTACAGTCCATAGACTGTGTAAATGTTCAGATTCTTGACTGAATAACTCCCACATAGCATTGTGAAGGACCTCTTGAGGAGACTGGCTGAAGGGTTATAAAATGGCACGTTGCCAGTATTAGACCATTAGGCAAAACAAGAAAACCAATGGAAAGGAACACTATTGGCTATTGCTTTCTGCCTCCTCCCGTACTTTCCAGCCAGATTTTGCAAACATTTTAAAGTGCGGGAGAATAGAGAAGTTGATGAATTGTTGGAGACGAAGGGAAGTTATTAACTTTTAATTTGCCTGACTTACTAGCTTGGGTCATGTTAGAGGGTATAACTATTGTTCAGTAGTGTTGGAGAAATTTTTTAAAATGTATTTGTAAGAAATAACAAGGCCTCCTAGATCTAAAGGATAAGAACCATTTTGAAGGCATATAAATCTAAAGAAATAAAGGGAATACATTTGTGCTCTTTTTAACCCTTCCACTTCTCAACGGGGGGTGGGGTGGGGGTGGGGGGGTGATTTGGCCCTTAAACAATTGCTATACTTCAACCCAGGGATGTCTGCACTTCATCAGTGGGTGAAATAAGTTCTATATATGTGTGAGAATCTCAACCCCACTTTGACTCCTTAATGCCATATAAAAGGGTCAGAGTGATGTAAAGGTGCTCTAAAAGCCCCATATCTGGTCCAGGGAGGATTCCCTTGATACAGGCACTATGGGAAACAACAGCCTCCCAAGGAACACTCGCATGCCCGATTCCAGGCAGCGCTGTACCCCATAGGCAGTCTGGCTCTCATAACTTAGACAGGCCCTCAGGGCTATCTAAGTTGCACTATCTCAGTTATGCTGGGGACGTCTCCAGCCCCTTTAATAGCCCAGGATCAGGAGGGCAAAAGGTGTCTTTAAAGCTGCCTTATCTCCTCCTTTCCCATGACTATGAGGTCTGCACTGCACCTCTTAGGGTTTGTCTACATTGCAGCTGGGAGGGTACTTCCCAGCCCAGGTAGACAGACATGCACTACCGCTGCTTGAGCAAGTGCACTAAAAATAGCAGTATAGCCAAGGCTAGCATGGGTGGCAGCTCAGGCTAGCGGCCTGAGTCCAAACCTGACTGGGACCCCGCTTACGTACTTGGGCAGCTAGCCCAAGCCCAGGGCCAGGCTACCCCCGGCGACGCTGCTATTTTTAGCACAGTCACTTGAGTAGAACTAGCATGTCTGTCTGCTCAGGCTAGGAAACACACTCCCAGCTGCAGTGTAGACATACCATTAGAGAGACAGCACAGCATCTCATCCCGGGATTGTTAATCCACAAGTAAAGTTTGTAAAGCTCTTTAGGATGCCTCTGAATGAGAAGGTGCTACATGGCAATAATATTATTGGCAATAATAATGGCACAATTGGTCCTCTGTATGACATTAACCTCAATTGTGTTTTCCTTTAAGTTGACCATGTAAATGGTTAACCCTTTTCTAAGTTTACTATTTTTATAACAATTGTGTTCTTATGCAGCTCATATGGCTGTTTATCAGTTGTATTGAATATTTTCAGTAGTATGGAATTGCTGTCTAGTGGAATCAGCAGACCCTCATTTTGTAATTCTGGCTCTGCCACTGTACTGCCATGTAACCATGGACATATCATTTAACCTCTTTGTATCCATTTCCTATCTGTAAAGTTGAGATATCACATGAGAGATGTTGTGAAGTGTAATTCATTAATAACTGAATAGCAGTTTGCAGATAATGAACAAAATCATGAAATCCTTAATCAGCATTTCACAAAGAAAACTCCCACTGAAATACCTCCATAAAGTAATCAGTGTGTGTCAGTCCTTTGAGTAATCAATTGGGACAGATTTCGTCAATGGGCATTTTCCTTGATTAAGGACTGAGTAAAAAAAAAAACTCAGTAAAGACTTCAACACTTGGCCCAGTAAACACAGAATGCTCTATTAGCCCTTTTTTGAGCATTAGTCTAGTATCATTCTGTGGTGTGTTAACAGGAGTGTTGTATGTCAGACATGGGAGGTAATTATTCTGCTCTACTCGGTACAGGTGAGGTCTGACTTGGAGTACTGATGCAGCGTTAGTTGCTACAATAAGAAGGATGTGGCAAAACTGGAGACAGTCTAGAGGAGACCTATAACACTGATAAAAGGTTTAAAAAACCTGACCTTTCAGGAAAAGTTAAAAAAAGGGGTGTGTTTATTCTTGAGAACAGAAGACTGAGGGAGGATTGATAACGGTCTTCAAATATGTTAAGGGCTGTTATAAAGAGGACATTGATTAATTGTTCCCCATGTCCACTAACAGTAGGTCAATAAGTAATCAGCTTAATATGCAGCAAGGAAGATATTATGAAAACTTTCTATAAGGATAGTTAAATACTGGAATAAGTTACCAATGGAGGTAGTGGAATCCCTGTCATTGGAGGTTTTTAAGAACAGGTTAGTTAGACAAACACCTGTCAGGGATATGCTAGGTATCCTTGGTCCAGCCTCAGTGCAGGAGGCTGAACTAGATTACTTTTTTCAGGCCTACATTTCTATGATTCCTTGTCAAAAAGGAAAAATACATGGCTTGCAAATGCAGACATTTGGGTAGGTGCATTTCATATAAGTGGGCTGGAGGGCTCTGAGATTCAGAGTGTTTCTGATTGACTGGAGTTTAATGGGGGTGGGGTTCAGGAGCTATGAAGCCTGCCCCACTATTACAATAGTGAGCCTAGTCTGGGAGCTTGACTCAGCTACAGGTCCGCTCTAGCTTTGGGAGACTTAGTCAGCCTGGCTTAGGCAGATGCTCTGCCCAGTTTGAAAGATTTGCTCCAGCTAGAAAGACTTTATCTAGATTGGGAAGTTAGTTTAGACTCCAGCTTTGGAAGACTTAGTTAGCTGAGGTTAGGTAGAAGCTTGTTCCAGGCTTGAAAGACTGAGTTTAGCCCTGAAGCCTGACAGAGAACTGTATCAGATTTTTGTTCAGCCTAGACAAAGGCTTTATCTAGTTCTAGAAGTTTTTACCTTAGCTGAGAGCTATATTGTTATGAATTTGCTCTGGCAATTTTTGTAACTGAATTTATTTAATTTCCTATGGGGCCTAAATGTAAAGATGTCTATATTTTTTGCTATATGTTTGCTATATGCTCCAAAGTCATTTTCTTCCTCTTTCCTCTTCACAGTCCCTAAGTTTATGACTCACAGCTCACATGTCTCAGAATTCTGTGATAACAAGTCAAAGAAGGGGAAAAATGAATTAATGCCATTCTAGTATCAAATTTCTAAATATATACGCCTCACCAGAAGTAATGAATACTTTCTCAGAGTATAAGATATTTATTAACAACAAATTTTGCAGGAATATCATACTTTTCGTTCAAAGAATGATTTTCAAACAGAAATGTTAATTGTACAGAATGTAAAGGAAGTCATTAACAAATGAGAACTGTGCTTGATTACACTAAATAATCATCTCAAATAAATTCTCTGATTGTCTTAACCTTTCCTTTCTTCGCACTTAGCTCATCTGCATGTGATAAGTGTTAGTAGTTGAACTGTTCATATAAAAATGATGAGAGCCAATTCATCCACAGTGATATAAATGAAAACAGATAATAGATGAAATCTACTGGAAACCAGCCATATCTGTATTACAACAACAGCATTCTATAACAGGCTATACAGTGCACTCGGGGATACGGTAGCATGAGGAGTAAGAACTTTTTACTGGTTATATAATCCACCAGAGGGGACCAGGCAGTCACATTAATATTTGAATATTATTTAAATAATAAATATTTTAAATAATAAAATCTTTGAATAAAGATTCAAAGAAACTTGCAAAGAAAAAAACATTAAAGGTTTTCTGTAAGGGCTACAATAATCAAAGAAAATGTATTTCCTCATTCATGACAACCTCTGCATGCATACAGAATCTCATTTAAAAATTACACTTTTTACTGGCTGCAGTAATTTTCTTTTCTCATAAGGTTCTTACTATAACAACAACAACAATAATAAATTAATTATGAAATCTTTGATCTGTATAATAGTGTTTTAATAGCTATTCAATTCATACTGACACGTTTCAGAGTAACAGCCGTGTTAGTCTGTATTCACAAAAAGAAAAGGAGTACTTGTGGCACCTTAGAGACTAACCAATTTATTTGAGCATAAGCTTTCGTGAGCTACAGCTCACTTCATCGGATACATACTGTGGAAAATACAGAAGATGTTCTTATACATACAAACCATGAAAAAATGGGTGTTTATCACTACAAAAGGTTTTCTCTCCCCCCACCCCACTCTCCTGCTGGTAATAGCTTATGTAAAGTGATCACTCTCCTTACAATGTGTATGATAATCAAGGTGGGCCATTTCCAGCACAAATCCAGGTTTTCTCCCCATCCCCCCCACAAACCCAGGCATGTAGTCCGTCAAGAACACTATCCCCGATAATGTCACGGCTAACCTGGTGGCTGAATTTTGTGACTTTGTCCTTACCCATAACTATTTTACATTTGGGGACAATGTATACCTTCACAAATAAATTGCAATAATTTGGACATGTATATGTGCATATTTATTTTGTTTTTCCTAAAGATAATTAGGTATTTTAGGAAAAATTGTCAGCGCGGCCACCAGCAAGAGTTGGTGGCTGAACTCTGAGGCCACCCAAAATATTTGTTGTGAGAATCCCTGCTCTAGACCATTCATTACTGTATATACTTTTATGAGGTATTTGCCTCCTTTCTGAGGTAAACAATCCCAACCTCTTCAATCTCTCTTTTTATAAGAGTTTTTCTAGGCCCTTAATCATTCTTGCTGTTCTGTGAACTTCTGCTAGTCCTACAGTATATTTTTTGGGATAGCGTGACCAGTACTGCACACACACTTGTTCCAGCTGAGGCTGTACCATTAATTTAGGTAAATTTAGGTATACTGTTCTCTGTATGATTCACTATCCAGTTTCTATCCAGCCTAGTATCTTGTTAGCTTTGTTGACTGCAGCTGCACATTCTACAAAGGTCTTTATTGAGCTGTCTACAGTGACACAGTGAGCTGACAGTAGGCAAGTGCAACAACAGTGATTTGCAGAGAAGGGGATATCATTTACAAAAGACTTTCAAGATAAATTGAAAACCCAGCATTTTTGACTGTCTTCAAGAAATAGTGGAAACCAGGAAATCCATATATTTATATGGAGCTTTCAATTAAACAGGTAAATTTCTAGCATTTCTTTAGGGGGCCAGTAGGTGACTGAAAAGAGCTGGTAGAATCCACACAAGAGATAGTCAATATCAACTTTATCAAAATAACAACTTTATTTGGTGAATTTAACCACTTTACTTTTTGCAAATTGTTTGTGAATAAACTGAATTTAAGGAATGTGCTAGCTATTAAATTGTTCATGTGTTTTTATGTATCAGCCTACAGATTGCTCACAAACTGTTTGCTGTAAGAATTCCCTTGAGAAAAAATACATAATGCTTTTGATCTTAGAGTTGAACTGTGCGATTGGTCACACAGATCATATGGTACAGTTTCTGTTTTCTGATTGGATGACTTAAGCTTTATAAATTATTTCTGCCAGGAAAAAAATATAGTATTCACTGAGAAAACTTCACATAGGGCCCGAAATAACTCCGTATCATGAACCAAACTGATCACAAGCATGTTCATGAAAAATGAATGAAAAGGGATGCAAAAGAACCCAAAGTGAATTTTTATATAGAAATCACCAGAATATTCATGATTTTTTTCTCACTATTTGCCAAGTGATAGTCAGCACTTTCCTGTTGATGAAATCAGAAGAGCAAGAAAATAGGGGGAAAGGAAAAATTGAAGGAGAGAGAAAATATTGGAAGACATGGAAGAGGAAAGGGTGGAGGGGAACAAACACAGCAGAAAAGAAACAGGCAGTGCTACTGTGGGAACCCCCCATTAAATAAAGGGAAGTCTGCAAAGATCACAGAGATAAAAAATAAGATAGACATTGAATTGCAGTGTACGTAGCTATGGAAATGTGATGCCCTTATTTATTGAGTGCTACATTTTTTACATGTCTAAGAACCCTAAAAACCAGGAGCAGAAACAGCAGTCATTTTGTTTGCAGAGTATATAGAAGAAAATACACAGTTTGCGCTCTCACATGGAGACTTTTACTTTTGCACTTGTTGTTGTTTTGTTTTCCTGTATCTAAAATAAGTCAGACTGAAAGTACATGGTTGCTCTGAGAGTATAGAAAAACATACTGTATAGTAGACAAAATGCGGTAGAAAAGATAGTGGTTATTATCCTCAGCTATCACATATATCCAGATTATTTACTTTTTCTTTTAAGATGTTTTTAGGAAACTGTTTCTGCATCAGTTTAAGAGTCTTATATCAATGTAATTGTCATGCCTAATAAATGCTTGGATACCAAAGTGATCAACATAGTGTAAAACCTTAGAGAGATTAAATAGATGCCTGATACGTATCCCGGCAGCCTATATCACTATGATTTTGAGAGGTAGAAAAAGTGGGCATGGCAAATGGGGAACTTGGGCATGGCATATCAAACTGCTGGAGGGAATACTATTCATTACCCACAGCTGGCTATTTCAGTTCAAAATTGGGCAGTTGGTAAGCACATAGGAAGGCAGAGCCCAACTGCAAAGTGCCTTAGAGCAGCAGGAATTGGACACAATGAGGGGAGATTTGATATACATAAATGAAATGTTCCAGGCAGAGGAAATAAACAGCACATGTAAAAGAAAAAAAAAAAAAGGGAAAAGAGGAAATAATGAGCGTCCACAACCATCACATAAGACAAGTTTATTCTCATCTTGTCTCCTTAATACTGCCCTAATATTATATTTTAATGTAATCAAGTCCTGTGGCTGCCATAGGGAAGGTGTGGGGTCAGGACTGGCACTATGTAGGAAGGAGAGATGGCCTGTGAAAGGGGTGAGGTGATTCACAGTATGAAATAATTTGAAATAGGACTGGCATATCCAATTGAAACTACCAGGGAACTGTTAGGTAGTGGTGTGTAATTACCCGTATAGGAATGTGGTCAGGATTTCAAGCTTAGAACCCCCTAGCTTTTCAAAGAGTGTTATGGAATCTTTTGTTACAGGGCTACAGGTATGGGCAGAACCTCAGTATTCATCTTATCTGAAAGAGCACATAGTGCTCCCACTAGCAATATGGTGACTCCTAACACGAGGCTGCGGCATGGGTTTGGTACTGACTCAAAAAGTTGTTGCATACTAAGGCCAAGATTCAAAGCCAGCTGAAATAAGCAGAACATCTCCCATTGACTTCTACAGGCTTTGGAGCAAGCTCCAAAACACCACTTTGCTACCAAGACATTTTCAGGAAAGATTGCATGAACTCCACTTCCTTTTCATTGGGAAACTGGTAAGTATCTACAAAAACATGCAAGTCCTTCATTATTTTTTAACAGGCATTGATATGCTAGCTGTACTAGTGCTTTTTTTTTCTGTCTTGACTGGAGGCATCATAATGACTTTCAGTATGCAATAACATTTTCCCCTCAGAGTTTAGACATTATGAGTTAAGAGAGCTCAAATCCTTTATTATTCTGGGCAGTTGTAAAGAAAAGTATTTTGTACTTTTTTTAAGGGAAATTACTTGAGCACATGTGTTTTGAACCGAAAGTGCTCACAGAACAGAGGAGCCTAAATTGACAATACAGTGATTACTTGCTGGCTTAAATGTTTGTTTTAGTTATTTAGGATAGTTACATTATTTAAAGAAATATACAGGTGATCATAGTCCTATATTTTTTGTAAGGAAGCTACTTTGTATTGTATTTTTTGTAAGGAAGCTACTTTGATTTTTGCATATTTTTGGTTATGAAACGGAAACTTTATTTATAGAAAAAAGAAAAGGAGTACTTGTGGCACCTTAGAGACTAACCAATTTATTTAAGTACTCCTTTTCTTTTTGCGAATACAGACTAACACGGCTGTTACTCTGAAACCTTTATTTATAGAAAGTGAATTAAACTGCTATTAATTTTAAGCATTCATGTAAATGATCTGAATACTGTGACTGCAACAATCACTACAGGATTTCAGTGGAACAACTATTGAATTTATGTAAACTGACAAGGAACATTAGGCTTTCTGTTTGTGGGTAGTTGAATTGTTGAAGCCTAAAGCTAAAGAGGAGTTATACATGTAGCTTGGGAGACAATGTTCGGAAACATTTATTGCAAAAGGTAACGCTATAAGGAATCAAGCAATAAAGGAGAGTAAATAAATAAAACAAATGTTGGGTTTAACACATTTGTGGCAAGATCATGTTCCTGTTAAAGTCAATGGCCAAATTTTAATTGACTAAAAGGGATCAAAATTGGGCCATTTTATTTCTGTGTTTCACAGGCACAGTAAACGAAATCATCAAGCCATAGTGCAAATTTAAGTGTAAAACTCATGTTTTTAAATTCTAAGAAAACACAAAGAAGAAACTGTCATAAATTGGTAAAAACAAATAATTATATAAACAGTAAAAATGGTGATGCATGCTCTAATTCAACAATCACCTAGACACATGCTTAAACCCAAGTACATACCCAAGAGCTCTGCTGAATTGGGGCCTTGAATCACATGAGTAACTTTAATCATGTAAATAGTTCTACCAAAGTCACTTTTTTATTTTGGGTTGTAATTTTTTTCTTTGTGGTTTGTGTTGAGAGCAACACTTTTGCAAAATGATTGCTATTATAGCAGTTGTGATACCACGCCCTTTGTTCTGGACGCCTTTGTGCTGTGATTGCTTCCACACTTATTGCAAAAAAATAAATCTGGTCTCTGCCATTTGTTCACTCTCGAAATTTTGTCTTTATGCTTTGGTAGGAAATCTTAATTAGATGTACTTCTGTTCTTTCACTGCTTGTTAACTCTTTCAAATGGAAGCATTGTTTTCACTATCCTGCAAATACCCAAGGTTCTTTGTAAAGTCAAGTCCATTTCTTGCAATAACCTTGCTCTCTGATCTGTTTATTTGTTATACCAGAATTAGTTACAAATAACAGTTAACTATTGAATATAACATTGTTATATAGGTCTGTAACACAGCAGTCAATGGTCTTGTCAGGCAGCTAGTTTCTTGTAAAGAAAACATGCCTTACTGTGACATTCTAGAGTGGATCACAGTATTCCTGAGACTGCTGAATAACTGTGGCAGTTTCCAGTCATCTTTATGATTGTACTGGAACACACTGTAGCTCTCCAATGCCTTTGGGCCAGCCACACACAGCATTTGGAGAATTTTACTCCAATTTCTCTGCAATACCCCTTGCTTCCAGAACTGAGACATCTAAGTGGCTTCATTTATTTCATTTTTGCCAACACTTAAGTTTTCTTCTGACACTATGTCATAAGAGTGTGACACACAGGAGTACTTATGTTTATTTTCTGGCCCAAGAATAGGATGTGGACCAGGGTCACCTGTCAAATCACAGAGATCAGCATCAGTCTCTCTAGTGATTACAAAACCACAATCATAACTGAAAACTTCGTAATTTCAGCACAGTGGCTCAGCACACTTACCCTCATCACAGACAGACAGGCTCTGTTTACCATCTGTCCTACAGTGTGACACACACTGATTAAATTTTCAGTTTTGCCTTTATGTAACCTACTCAACAGAAAAAATATCTAGTGCAATGCAACACAATCTGCAATAAATTTATGCGTAAAAGAATTTTTGGGGTGGGGAAGGAGGAGAAAAAACAAAAGAAAAGCTACTTTGAAGCTGCTGAGGAAAAGTCATACTTATCTGATATATACTAAAGTGAGTTTGTTTATCAAAGTCTTTTCTTTTCTTTTTTCTTTCATAGATTAATAAATAAAAGGCACAATGGCTTAAATATACCCTAACCAGGAACAAATAAAAATAAATTGGAGAAAAGCTTTGTTTAGGTATCTACTTATCTTTGTATAGCTTTTATAGTTTTATATTCATCTGGACTGAGCAGGGAAGGACTCCATGTTTCATGATTCTCATTAGTGACAGCTGCCATGTGTTTGTTAGTTTAGCCAATGCTACCTGATGCCCAAGGAAATTAAATAAACAAGCCTGCTCACCCACTGACACACCAGATATTACTAGTTCCATTACATACTTTCTGTTATGATCACATTTGCCCATTTTCCAACTTTCCCATTCTCCCTGCTTATTAGGTTCAAGTGCTAAATAAGGAAAATTAGAAATAATGATACATGAATATTTAAAGGTAATAAAATATTGATTAATATACCTACAACAATGTTCTGACTTCAATAGTGTGTAAATGTGCACACCCTTAAATGTCACAGCTATTCAAATACTGCAGTCTTTGTTATATTTCTGATTGAAGCATGCTCTGTCAGGGAAAGGAGGTAAGGGAATAAGTACAAAAACATTATCTATGTCCATCCTGTCTGCCTATATTAGATGCCCATCATCAATTTGCCTATTTTGAAAACTAGGAATCATTTAGGGTATGTCATCCTGGTTTGAGTGGACAGATGCGCTAGCTCGAAGAGAGCTAGCATGCTAAAAATAGCAGGCTAGCCAGAGGTAGCATCAGTGGCAGATTGAGCTGGTTGCCTGTGTAAATGCTCAGGGGATCCGGGAAGGTTTGTACTCCGGCAGTGAGTCCAAGCTGCTGCTTGTGCTATCTCTGCTACACAGCTATTTTTAGCACACTCCCAGCTGCAATGGATACGTACCGTTAAATTGTATTTGTTCTCCTACTGACTCCACATTGTTAGATTTCAATAGACGATCTCCCATTGCTACACAAAAAACCTGACACAAACATAGCAAGCAAAGGCAGGATCTCCACAGCAGTACTGATTTATATATTGTCCTTTTTAGGGCTGTCAAGCAATTAAAAACATTAGTCGCGATTAATTGCACTGTTAAACAATAACAGAATACCATTTATTTAAATTTTTTGGCTGTTTTCTACATTTTCAAATATATTGATTTCAATCATAACACAGAATACAAAGTGTACAGTGCTCATTTTATATTTATTTTTATTACAAATTTCGCACTGTAAAAAACAAAAGAAATTGTATTTTTCAATTTACCTAGTACAAGTACTGTAGTGCAATCTCTTTATCGTGAAAGTTGAACTTACAAATGTAGAATTATGTACAAAAAACCCCTGCATTCAAAAATAAAACAATGTAAAACTTTAGAGCCTACCAGTCCACTTAGTTCTATTTCTTGTTCAGCCAATCGCTCATACAAACAAGTTTGTTTACATTTGCAGGAGATAATGCTGCCCGCTTCTTGTTCACAATGTCACCTGAAAGAGAGAACAAGTGTTCTCAAGGCACTGTTGAAGCTGGCAATTCTCCCCCAAGGAGTTCAGTCACAAATTTAATGAACACATAATTTTTTTAACAAGTGTCATCCGCATGGAAGCATGCCCTCTGGAATGGTGACTGAAGCATGAAGGGGCATACAAATGGCACGTAAATACCTTGCAATGTTGGCTACAAAAGTCCCATGCGAACACCTGTTCTAACTTTCTGGTGACACTGTAAATAAGAAGTGGGCAGTATTATCTCCTGTAAATATAAACAAACTTGTTTGTCTTAGCGATTGGCTGAACAAGAAGTCTGACTGAGTGGACTTGTAGGCTCTAAAGTTTTGCATTGTTTTGTTTTTGAGTACAGTTATCTAACAAAAAAAATTTACATTTGTAAGTTGCACGATAAAGAGATTGCACTATAGTACTTGTATGAGGTGAATTGAAAAATACTGTTTCTTTTGTTTATCATTTTACAGAGCAAATATTTGTAATAAAAATAATATAGAGTGAGCAGTGTACACTTTGTATTCTGTGTTGTAATTGAAATCACAATATTTTTAAAATATAGAAAAACATCCAAAAATATTTAATAAATTGCAATTGGTATTCTATTGTTTAACAGTGCGATTAAAACTGCGATTAACTGTGATTTTTAATTTTGTTTAATTTTTTTGAGTTAATCGTGTAAGTTAACTGCAATTAATTGACCGTCCTAGTCATTTTTAATAATCAGATTTTTGTTGCATATTTATTTAGTACACAGTCTATGTATGTATCTTTGGGTATATGTCTGTACAGATATTGAAGTTGTTTTCATAATATTTTTCTAACCAGAACTTTAATAAGTTTGTCTTTGTGTTTTGTGAATTATTTGTTAATCATTCCTGCTTTCTGCCAGTTAGTCATAAAATATTGGTTAGTCGTAAGTATTAACTGAATAATTTTCAGATTAAAGGTGGTTCAAAAACTGTTTACTGCAAATGCTCACTATTCCACATTTGCAGTTTGTGATGCCTGGCTGTTCATATTGTATTATTTTGGCTCCCTGATCAGATGGCTGACCCTTTCTAATGGAAGAAGATGAACAACAACAAATAATAATGCATTTCCAGGACAAACTGGTGAAATTTTGTGATTCACATATAACTTCAAAAATACTGACAGTTGTACAAATATCTGCAATTCACAAATAATGTCACTCCATGACATCAGCAAACCAGATTCAAATAATGTATTCATTATCAGTCTAACAAATTTGTTATTATTCAACCCCCACCACCACAAAGAATCTGTTTGAATCAAAACTCGTTTTTTTATCTCATGTTTTTAAAATTCAGAAAGTCCGTGCATTTATTTCCTCCATGTTTCTAATACCTTACAGCAAAAACCAATTAAGTACTTACTACTATGTTGTTCAACATTTTAGTCAGTGAAGAGAAAATGGTATTTCAAGCTAATAATTTTCTCTGAGGACAAAGACTGCTAGAAAATAAATACTGAGGTGGTAGCTTTCAGCTATTTACCAAGAACCATATTCTCATTTGGAAAGTGATTTGTAATGCAAACATTAAACTTGTTAGAATCAAGGAGGGACACAGGGGCTGTCAAAAGTAATTGTATTGTAGTAAAAACTGTTGAAAAGTAAAATTTCTTCAGGCAAGGATTTGTGAAACTGTGAAATTCTTCAGGAAGTCATGGAAATCTGCATTGCAATACCCTGTTTCCTAAGGTTTCCAGAGGGATCTCACAGAATGTATAGTAAAGCTGCATTTTTTTCTTTTTGTAATTACTCTGCTCATACTAGCTGTGCAATATTCCCTCTTGTATGGATACATTCCATACAAATAATTGTAGAAAATGATGTTTTCATTTCCTTTGGTGATGATAGGCCCTGTTGCACACATTTATTAAAACAAATAACCAGTGAATAAGCATGCATTGACAGCGAATTATATATAATATGCCTATTTCATACATTGATGGAATTTGAATAATTTTAATACATACACGCACCATGTTATGTTAAAAATTGCAGTAACAAGCACAATTCCTATTGGGAATACTGAAAACAGAATCATTAGAACGATGCTATTGTAGGTCTATGTTTTGTGTGTGACACCTAGGATGAAATCCTGCATCCCTTTGGTACAATTATAGAAGCCCCCACCCACTGTGAAGGGATCGGGAAACAGAACTCTACAGCCTGTGTGCGACAGATTCATTTTCTACTGCTGCCTTTTCCAATAGGGCCACTTGGGAGTATGACATTGTTATCCATGCAGAGGGAAACCTTTTCTTACTAGGCAACAGCTCAGTTAAAAAGATCTGGATAGCAGTTGGAGGAATTAACATGTGAAGCTGTGGTAGCAATGTATGCTCTGTAGAGTTGATCTAATCCTCCAACTCTATGACAGTCTGCTGAAATTTTACCACTTTGTTTCCCCCAGTGCAGGATTATAGTCCCTCTAAGGTTAGCAAGGAGAAATGTCCCCTTCCCCTGAAGGGAACAAACTAACAATACAAATAAATGAATTTATGCTAACAAACAGAGACAGGGCTGGTGATCAATTGGCCAAACTAATTTGTAAGTTTCAAGTTAACATTAACATAAACATAGATATTAATACAATCATCAAAATTCCACTCATTCCAGTGAGTTTCTTTGTGTATAGTCTGCACTCTATGTGGAAAAAGATCCAAATAAGTAATATAAAATCAAGGCTATGTGCCCAACATTCCTCACACATGGACTCAATGTTGGAGCAATACATTGTCCACCAATTACCTCTGAAGTAGATCAGTCTATCTGCCTGGAGGCGCTGTATTGCTTATCTCTGCCTAATGAGACTCCTGGCTCCAATGGCTATAGGAGTATGAAATATACCCTTTGTTGGTGCTTCTCCTCTGTTGTTTTTTCCCCCTCCCTGTATGTGTTTTAAAAACACAAAGCAAGCCAACCAGAGACATCAATGACCATAAGTGTTCAGAATGTCAATAAATCAAATTCAAAAATGGTTAGGACCAGACCCCTAGTTGGGGTAAACTGGTATTAGCTCCATTTAGGTCAATTTAAGGTCCATTTAAATCAATGAAGCTAGGCTGATTTATATCAGATAAGGATCTGAAATTTATAATCTATTAGAACAATATATTTATACCAATTACTCCAATCCAGCACAACTCTCTTTTCTCTTTATTGTTGATTTCCAAATCAACCTGCATCACTGAAAAAATAATGCATAGTGTGTAAATTCTTAACATTTTCCCCCAGGTCCACTTCCCTTAATATGATTTCAATCACTTCTTCAAAAATAGTAAATTCCCATCATACTTGTTTAAAATAACAAAATAATCTAACTCATACAAAATCACTCCACTAAATACTCTATCTGCATATTCTTATAAAAGCACAATTCACCTGAATTACCACATAAAACAATATGTACAACACTCAGATATTTTTGACTGCTAGTCAGCACTCAGTATTGCCAAACCCAAGTACTCAAGAGTCATGAGGCAGGCCCCTCGAAAAACATGAGATTGGCTCAGAAATTGAGATTTTTATAATATAATAAATTTGGCTTTTTACTTGCCTTCTGGTTTTTGAGTCTTTAGATTCGCATTTGCAATCTTTTCTCCAAAGCCATGAGAGCTAATAAAAACTTACTTAAAAAAATAAAGTAAAAGCCAATATTTTCATGTAATCACATGACTCCAGGAGCTAAGGCTTTAAGAAAAATGACAAATATTGTGAGACTGAAAAAAATCTCAAGCACTGCAACACTTAAATCTCTCGCTTCAGCAAGAAATAACATTGACTCACAAGACACAATCCGTTTAGATTTCTTTGCATTCAGATCTCTTGGTTTCCCTTCTCCTCCAACTTTATGGAAAGTTATTTTCTTCTTTGCTCACATATCCTCTTAGTGGCACCGGATCAAATAAAATAGCTGTTTTACATATGTTCTTCTCCTGTCCCTCCCCACTGTCCCCCTCCCACCTACCCACACCTAATTTAATGGTATAGGCATTGTCCATGAAGTTCAAAAAGTCCACTTAGGAATCACTTTTAAAGAGTGAAACCCTTTTAAGGGTTACAAAAACTTATGAATTCACACAAGGATGAAAAAAGTAACCTCTAACTTAAATTCATTTTTGTTAGCAGCCTCATTTGTTTTGGTTTTTATTCCTCTATGAATTCATTACATTTTGCTCTGAGGGCAATGGTATTAGATGCAGTTTCAAGGAAGACATTTATGGCTACATCCCTGGAGGGCTGACACAAGCTAAGCATCTGCTAGCATCAGCAAAATATGCAGGGGAGAATAAAGTGTTTGGAGAAACATTAGGGAAGTTAGTATCAGAGACAGCTGAGAAAGCTAATATTTTGCTACTTTTATTTAGGAAAGTTACTTTACTATCTTAATTCTTTTCATGTTTCTTCCCATCACCAGGATAACAGAGAATAGACTCAGGTTCTGCTAGATAGATCTTGCCACAGATTTTAAGAGGAAAGATTTTTAATTGCTCCTATGGAATGTCTATGAAGAACCAGCAACAGGTGGGTACATTAGAAGTGATGAGATGGTTCTGCTTTGGAAATGGCAGTGCACACAAATTTCCAATATTAACTATCAAAATAGTGGTATGTCATCATTTAAACAAAAGAACCACAGAAATAGTCTCTGAACCAAAGAAATATTGAGGCCTCATATACTCTTCCTTATATATAGATCTCACGCAGAGTGGACATTGGAGGAATACAAATAGTGTTAGATCTTAAACAGTTGAGGAAATTCACCATAATTAGCAAATCCTACATTCAATCCTATCTCCAATCACTGGGGAAAGTCATTCGTCATTGGGTCATCCGTTACAGTATGTGTCTTTTAGAAAGGGAAAAGAAAATCCTAACTTTTTTCATTGTATTATGTGAAAGCTGTAATATGATTTTCCAAAATTACTACATGTTCTTTTGCATATATAAATTTCTTTGCAAGGACAAAAGTCACATGCATCAAGGCACTGCTACTTTGTACATCAAGGAAGGGAATCACTAATTACTGAAATCTCCATATAGAGAGCAACATTCTCAATACAAAATGCCTACACTTTGGCCAATGCCAAGACAATTCTTAAAGATCTAATCTTTATTCAGTCCTTACTAGAGTAAAATTCCCAAAAACTTCAAGAAGAGTTTTGTCAAGGAAAGAATTCAAGACTGCAGGATTTGGCCTAACTATTTCAGTAATAGTTTCACTGAGATTTCAGGAAGCTCACATTTATCCACACCTAAATGATCTGATAGTTAAAGAAAGCTGAAAGGAATTCACAATATGGTCACTGAACAGATAATAATGTCAGTCACTCTGCATTCCCTGTGGTCAACAGATGTCTACATCCTGTGAAAGACTGTTTCATTTTCACAGAAAGTACTACGAAATCATCAAAATTGTGGCTAAGAGGAAGGATGTTTGGGGAGAAAGTATCTCTTCAAAGTTCAGCCTCTCAAAGGAAATGGTATTTGTTAGTCAATTCTTAAATCAAATTCCCTGCATCATCCTTTAATCTTGATTAGAAAGTGTACACTTTCTAGAACACTGTAAGGTGGGGGAAAATTGTTTGAACAGCAACATAATGTTATGGAGAGTTTAATTTATACACATCTTCTATGAAGTTAATGTTTTAATCGTTAGATCATGTTTCCAGAATTATATATAAAAACCAAGAGTTATGAGAGGCAACTTTGACTGACAAGTTTCCTGCTGTCCCCAATATTTTAAGAGAATAGTTCAACCCTGTCTGGTGGATTAGTGGGAATAATAATCCTAAGAAAAGAAAATGAGGTAAGCAAAATTTTCCTTTTTGCAGCATACAGTCTAATAATCAGTTTTATGATTTAACACTGATTTTGTCAGTAAATTATAGTAATACAATATAATGATGACTTTGAGAAATGAGAGGAAATGCAATATGTAAAACTAAATTTTTCTAATTTCAAAATTTTAGTGAAGTTAGAAATTTTGATGAACAGAGGTGGGAAATGCTGTAAACATTTTTATGAAAAAATGCTCACTTTTCATCTAGCAATAAAGCTAATCTAAATGTTAAATTTCAAATTTTGATTTGAAAAAACATATGGGGAAATATTCTAATTTTTTTTTTGGCAATATTTCCCCTCCTCTTCTATTTTTCTACTAACTCTAAGGCTAAATCTTCACCAAAGGGAAACAAAATAATTTGTTTGACTTCACCAGTTGTGATATAATACAGAAAAAATCACTGCACAACCCCAGTAATTTAAACAGTCAGCAGCACTTGGGCTGTAAATGGAATAGGGCTAGAGCCTGTGACCCAGCCCTATGTGGTACCAGTTTCAAAGTGTTGCAACACTGGTATATTTTCAAAGACAAAACAGATAATGTCTTATATTAAAATGGCGGCATAGTCCAAAATGTTGTGCCTTGTCCAGAAATTGAGGCCATCTTTACACTTACTGGGGATTGACGCTGCTGTGATCGATGCAGCAGGGATCAATTTAGTGGGTCTAGTGAAGACCTGCTAAATTGACTGCAGAGAACTCTCCAGTGGACTCTGGTACTCTACCAGAATGAGAGAAGTAAGGTAAGTCAACAGGAGAGCGTCTTCCGTCAGTGCAGCGCACTGTAGACACCGCAGTAAGTCAACCTAAGCTACATCATAGAATCATAGAATATCAGGGTTGGAAGGGACCTCAGGAGGTCATCTAGTCCAACCCCCTGCTCAAAGCAGGACCAATCCCCAATTAAATCATCCCAGCCAGGGCTTTGTCAAGCCTGACCTTAAAAACCTCTAAGGAAGGAGATTCCACCACCTCCCTAGGTAACGCATTCCAGTGTTTCACCACCCTCCTAGTGAAAAAGTTTTTCCAAATATCCAACCTAAATCTCCCCCACTGCAACTTGAGACCATTACTCCTTGTTCTGTCATCTGCTACCACTGAGAACAGTCTAGATCCATCCTCTTTGGAACCCCCTTTCAGGTAGTTGGAAGCAGCTATCAAATCCCCCTTCATTCTTCTCTTCCGTAGACTAAACATCCCCAGTTCCCTCAGCCTCTCCTCATAACTCATATGTTCCAGTCCCCTAATAATTTTTGTTGCCCTTCGCTGGACTCTTTCCGATTTTTCGACATCCTTCTTGTAGTGTGGGGCCCAAAACTGGATACAGTACTCCAGATGAGGCCTCACCAATGTCGAATAGAGGGGAACGATCACGTCCGTTGATCTGCTGGCAATGCCCCTACTTATACATCCCAAATGCTCTTGGCCTTCTTGGCAATAAGGGCACACTGCTGACTCATATCCAGCTTCTCGTCCACTGTAACCCCTAGATCCTTTTCTGCAGAACTGCTGCCTAGCCATTCGGTCCCTAGTCTGTAGCGGTGCATTGGATTCTTCCGTCCTAAGTGCAGGACTCTGCACTTGTCCTTGTTGAACCTCATCAGATTTCTTTTGGCCCAATCCTCCAATTTGTCTAGGTCCCTCTGTATCCTATCCCTACCCTCCAGCGTATCTACCTCTCCTCCCAGTTTAGTGTTATCCGCAAACTTGCTGAGGGTGCATTCCACACCATCCTCCAGGCCATTTATGAAGATATTGAACAAAACCGGCCCCAGGACCGACCCTTGGGGCACTCCACTTGATACCGGCTGCCAACTAGACATGGAGCCATTGATCACTACCAGTTGAGCCCGACAATCTAGCCAGCTTTCTATCCACTTTATAGTCCATTCATCCAGCCCATACTTCTTTAACTTGCTGGCAAGAATACTGTGGGAGACAGTGTCAAAAACATCGACCCCAGCTACATTGTTCATGTGGCTGGAGTAGCTTAACTTAGATCAACTTACCCCAATAGTGTAGACAAGGCTGAAGACAAACTCAAAACATATTGACGAAACATTTCCAGGAAACACACATAAAAATTTTCATTATGAAATATAAGTAAAGAAATATCTGCAAGCTCCACAGGCCCATAGAATGGCCAAAAGATTATTTTTGCCTAAACTCAACAAAAGATACAGCTATGAAGAAAAAGGATCTCCTAACACAACAACTAATCAGGAAATAACATATACTAGCACAGGATTATCCTAGAGAAATGAAAATTGAAAGGATTTGCCTAGAAAACTCCAACTTTCTACCTAAGACGTGGTTGAGCAAAATAACTCAAAATATCTCTGACAACTTTACAAAATCATTGCAAACAAACTACATGTAGCCTGTGGGAGACAGACTTCATGGGAAAATGTACATTCAACATGCCAAATTTTTAGATATCCTTTGTTTAGATATCCTGTGTTACTCATCTCTGACCTCAGCACTATAAGGCTGAGTTCTGGGGTTATAAGAGCTTTGACTCCATTTTGTTGCAAGAAATGAATCCATTGAGGGTTCAGTCATTGCAAAAGAAATTCAGATTTAATTGGGTGTAAATCAAATTGCTAACATAATTTTTATTTCAGTTTCAGTATTCAGTTTCCCTTGCTAGTGTTTTTTATTTGTTGGTTTGTTTTTTAAGACATTATAATTTGTCATGACATTTTCTGAATGTGTGGACTACATAGACATAGATTCTGAAGGCTGTGCAGTTGAGTTTTAAGTCCACAGCTTCAAGAGAATTAATCCATCCATTGTGGCCTCTCTTCCCCAAAAAGATGCTCTAAGGCAGATGTATAATATAACTCCCAAGTGTTGGTAATTAGGACTCTATAGTATATAATTCACTGCTGGCACTTTATGAACAAAGTTCAATGGTGGAGAATTATATGCCTGCTTATTTAGATGATAACACATTTTAAATACAGATATTTTTCCTTCAGTGACTGTACTTGCTAAAATGACCACTGCAGTATCATAACAGCAAAGAGAATGCACAGGTTAGAATCATAGAATATCAGGGTTGGGAGGGAGGTCATCTAGTCTAACCCCCTGCTCAAAGCAGTACCAATCCCCAATTTTTGCCCCAGATCCCCTAAATGGTGCCCTCAAGGATTGAACTCACAACCCTGGGTTTAGCAGGCTGATGCTCAAACCACTGAGCTATCCCTCCCCCAAGGTTCTAGTAGCTTTATTTTTCATTTGTATTTTAAGTATTGTTTTTCCTAAAGGAGCTACTTATTTCAGTTACTTTATTTGCTCCCTCTGCCTAGACTCCAGCATCTCTCATGCAACTTACAAACCTTGCTTCCTTCCTCATTCTCATGCTACCAGGAAGGCTCCACTACTAGTCTCATTATGGTTCTTGTGTGTGAAAGGGGTTTATTTATCATGAAAAATATGTCCATTTGGAGAGCCACAACTAGGAGCTACTGTAAAGAAAATACTGAAATTGGAGCCTCTGAGCTGGGAGGAAATGCAAAGGTTTGAAAGAAGGGGATCTAGCAGAATCACTGAAGTAAAACATCAAGTTCAGATCAAATTTATGGCCTTGTGATCCTGCTCTGACTGTGATTTCTTTCTTGGTGGAGAAGAAGTAAGCCCAAAGTGAGAGAGAACTAGCACAGACAGACATCAGTGAGTGAGACAGGAACAGAGGAGGGTAGATGGCAAGGAAAGTATTTCAAACCATTGTTTAAAGAAAGGTGACAGAGGAGGAAAAAGGAAAGAGAAGCTTAAGTCACCAAAGAACACTTGAAGTTTTTTTCATTATTGTATTTATTTAAAAAGCTGAAAGACAAGTGTGGAGCAAGCACTGTATGCAACACTTTTCAGCTCACCCTGCACTTGAGAACGTGGTAAACAGTCTTTTACAGCTCATGTTGAAGCTCATCCCATGGCTCTCATTTCATAGACTTGTAGAAATATAGGACGGGAAGGCATTTTCCCCTCAGACGCAAATCAATCCACCATTTCCTCCCTCCCCTCCCCAAAAAAGGAGGGGGATTCACAGTCATGCGGTTTGCAGGTCACATATACCAGTCCTAGGTGGCTGTTGTGGTGACATAAATATGCCATTTTATTGTAGGATTGATCACTGTGACAAGCATTTAGCCCCAGCAATCAGTTTCTATTACGAAGGCTCCTGAAATCATGAAACCAGCCAGACACTTCCTCTTTTTTTAAATTATAAATTGAGATTACACTTGATCTTGACATTTGTAGGATCCCAAACATCTAGAAGCTTGTGGCTGGAGGGGCTCTATAGGCCTCCAAGGCCAACCCTGATAAAGGTTTGGAAAGGTTCCAAACTAGCAAGAATCTAATGCTTTCATTATGCATGGCTAATTGTCTTCTTTGCAAGAAAATCTAACAAGTGTTGGCAGCTAACCCTGTAGCAAGGAGATAGTGTGGACCATAAATCCCGGCATCACTAATATTTCATTATCAGTTTTTGTAATTCATATATATTGCCTCCATAAATCCATGAATATAGGGTTGAAGTGAGAAGAACAGGACTTGGGCCAAACTGATATTTTGTTACAAGCCAGCTTTTGTCACAAGCTTTCAGGCCCTATTTTTTTTTTTTTTTTAAGAACTATTGGTTGTGAATCTCTCTCTGACTGTTGATCATGAACTCCTTAAAGGAAGACCCAACATCCTGTTCCATTCAGCCAAGCAATCTCAAAGTGCATAGGGTAAGAAATAATTATCTCCATGAATAAACAGTGAAATAGAATGTTTAATTAAAATTTACATTGCTGGAACCAGGCATCTTAGAGAAAAGTATTTTTCTTCATGTCACTAGCCGTGCATGAGTCCAGTGGAAGGAAAATGTAGATGGATGGGTAGCTGGAAGGAAAGGAAATTCTTGATGGATAGAAAGCTTGTCTGTTTTTGCTTCATTTGTTCCACACAGCTGGCTTCACCTGGCTTCTGGGATTCCCCTGTGTGAGGGAAGTCTCCAGGATCCCCCAAGTGGGAAGGACTACACAGCTATTTTAGCCCTGTGAGCCTGAGTCAGTTGACCTGGGCTCTGAGACTTGCTGCTGTGGTTTGCTTGTTTGATTTACAGTGTATATATACCCACAGTCACCCTCTGCTGACTAGGGGCTGGAAACATCCCCACACCCTGACTGCTTTTCTGTCTTCACAGTTCACTTCTGGGATGACAAAGATGTATTCCTTTTTACTACAGGTTGTTATATTAACAGCTTTGGACACTGAAAATATATCATTACCACAATTCACACATCTGCTGGAATGCTATCCAGTATCCTAACATTTAAAGTGCCGTTTAAACCTCCCCGTTCCAACTGTACTGCACTAAAGGCACAATGGTTTCAAATTGTCCCAATGCAAGGAGTTGTACATTTTCCCCAGTGAGCATATCAGATTCCCTAACCATGCCTTTTCGGACCAGAGAAATCTGGGTGCCACTGTGGTGTAACTTGCTGTTCAACATGGGAACTTTAATAAACTCTTTATCAACCTCCAGTGAGTGGGTCCTTGCAAAATTCACCAGGGTCTTCTCAGGAAGCCCCTTGGGTCCTGAGTCTGAGGTAGTTGTATTAACCTGGGCCAGCCTGGGTTTGTATTTGGATTCTTCTCGCTTAGGATCATCTTTTCTCATGTGCTCAGTGGGACCATATGAGTAACCCTGCCTTGGGCCATTCTCCTGTGATAGAGACCTGTAATTATGATTACATGGAGGGAATTGGTTCTGTGGTTGTAGGGTGCCTAGACTCCGCGCCATTCTCCCTTTTTCCAGGGATAAAATGTGCCCTCCCATTACCCCAGCCTTCTGCCCTTCTTTCTGGGGTTAGAGCTCACTAGACACTCTAACACCCTAGTTTGTATGTAGGAATCAGCAAAATCGTCTTCCTCTTGAATATTGCCAAGGGATTTAGCCCAAATGGCCGCTCTGATCTCCTCAAGCATATACTCAGGAAATGTTCCTGTGCAAAGAGGTCAAATAAAGGCTCATAATTCTCTACCTCTTTTCCATTTGTCCATTTTTCATCAAATCACGCATCGTATGCACGCATTCTCCGTGACTCATCTTATGCTTTATGAGATTTCTGAATCTTAACCTATACACCTCAGGGGTGAGTTGAAAGTTTCACAACACAGCTTTTTAAAATTCATCATATTTCAAAGCCTCCTTCATGTCCATTTCATTAAATACTTGCTCTGCTCTTCCTGAGAGTTTGGAGATAAGCATGGGAGCTCTCTTGTCTTCTGTAATCTTATACAGTTTGCAAATTCTTTCAAAAGTGGTGAGAGAAATCCATTTCTCTGTATGCAGGGCACAGGTTTTCCCAGCTGGATGACTTTTGGAGGGGACTGATTGCTGCTTGAGAGTTTTGTGTCTGCATCACCAGCATCTTGTGTTTGTGTTCACTAGCCTCATGCTTCCACTATTCTGGTTCCATGGCTCACTGAGGGCAGCCATTTCTGCTGCCTCTTTCTGCTGCTCAGTTTCCAGAGCTCTTTGGTGTGCTTACTTTCTGCCTTCCAGATCCATTTCTTTTTCCTTCTCTGCTATTTCCAGCTTTTGTAACTCTAACTCAGTCAGTCTGAGTTGTGTGACTGTCTCACACTGTGGGCTGTGTCTTTGCCTCAAGTTCTCTTGGTGGATCAGGTTGTTCTTTTTTGCTGTTTATGATGCTTTCTGCTTTTATTTTGCTTCCTTTCTCTGAAATACAGAAAATAAAAAATGTAACCTTTCTTTGTCTGTTCCCAACCATCTCTCTTGTGAATCTCTCTGAACCCAATTTGCTTGGAGTGTGAACCTTAGTTAACGAGCAAACTGTATGTAAAACCTGCCAGCTCTGCCATTCTGACACTTTCTTGGTATATCCAGGACTGTGGGTCATCCTATTACCACCTGCCTCTGTGAGAAAGAGAGACTTGCCTGTGTTTAACTGGTCATCAGCTCCCTAATGTCCCCAGTTTGTTAGCCCCCTAAACAATCTACTCAGGGCTCTGCCAGTCCTTATTTTGCCTTGCAGGTTAACACTTGGTGTACCCTGGCACCTGAGTTCCCCTGAAGTGTCCAGCCCCTGTCACTGGACACTCACAGTAATTACCAGCTTTGCTGTTCCCAGAGGAACACCACAAGATCACGTTCTTTATAGCATTACAGCACTGAAATATATTTATAGTGAATCAAACATGATTTTATGATCAAAGTTAAGTTTTAAGAGATAGATAGTAAAGATAACCAATGGAAACAAAAATGGCTACGCATATAAAACAAAGTATAAAATGCATTCCTAGGTCTATAATAATTAATGGCTACCTTTCCTATTTAATAAAGTACATTTTCTATTGAAGATTCAGTCTGACAGAGCTTCAGGTTTCAGTCAAAACCAGGATCCAAGTTTTCATGAACACTCCACGCTCTTCAAGGGGTTTCCTCAGTAAATGGATACTAAAATGGCTTTCTCATCCTTCAGTTATAGTCAGTAAATGTTTGAAGTGCTCTCCACTGAGTGTTCTCTGGTGTGCTCATCCCCATGTTGACTTTACATCCTCATGCTGATTTGGAATGCAAATGTAGTTCTCATTGTGTTGGGTTTACAATGCTTACTTTTGGGGATAGGTGAAAGTCATTCTTTGTCTGGGAGAAAACCTATTTGTCAGTTCTGCCTTTTTACATAGTTTAAACACCTTTTTAGTAGGTACATATAATTCTTTAAATATCAACAGTGCATACATTTCACAATGATATTAATGACCAGCATGACACCAGCTTTTATTTGACACTACTGATGGATAAATACCATGAAACTGGTGTGTTAGGCCTATTACGAGTTGCTGACACTGAGTAGTGAACCCTTTGCCAGTTGGCATTGGAGGGGTTCTTAGGTTCACAGCCTCCAGTCTTGACCTGAATATGTCAAGAGATAGAGAATCCACCACTTCCCTGGGGAGTCTGTTCCAGGGGTTAATCATCCTCACTGTGAAAAATGTATGCCTTATTTCTCATTTAAATTTGTCTGGCTTTAGCTTCCAGCTATTGGTTCTTGTTATGCTTTCTCAGCTAGATTAAAGAGCTGTTTAGTACTTGGTATTTTTTTTCTGTGAGGGTTCATATACAGCTGCCCCAGGATTGGCCCCAGGATCAAGGAGTCCAAACCAGCTTTCTGATGTACCACCCCCTCTGCTGTGTTTAGTCTCTGGGACAACATGTCATCTTTACATATTAGAGGGCTTTCTATCATTAAATCAGGCTGGAAACTGCTTTCCAGTCTCTTCCCTAGGGATCTCACACTGCTAGTATCACAAAAGATATAATTTTTCAACCAGATGGCTGTCTCTATCTCTAAGCTTACATATACCACTAATAATTAAAATGTCACAGTTATTTATGGTGACAAATACTTCCTATCCTGTGAACTCTTATATTACTGTACTGAGCAATATGTGTGCAGTTTTCCTTTAAGTAATGAAGCAGTTACATTTCTTTAACATCAAATATCATTTCCTTCAGATCCTGGTTTTGAGGTCTCACATACAAGCCAGGAATCTTCAGAGGAACAGGATTTAAAGATTGGCTGCAAAAAAGGCATAACACAGTTAGGACATCTGCCTCAAGAAGGCACATAGGAGGCGATTCACAGTGGGACTCAGGCTGAGCATTGCAGTGGCAACTTTTAGGTGCCCTGCTGCCAAATGGAATCCTCTGCCTTGAGTTAGGTGCCTGGGTTCCCTAAACAATGCATTGGGAGAATTAGGTGCCTCAAAAGGGATTAGGTGCCTCAAATGGTCTCAAGTTGCAGTGGAGGAGGTTTAGGTTGGATATTAGGAAGAACGTTTTCACTAGGAGGGTGGTGAAACACTGGAATGCGTTACCTAGGGAGGTGGTGGAATCTCCTTCCTTAGAAGTTTTTAAGGTCAGGCTTGACGAAGCCCTGGCTGGGATGATTTAGTTGGGGATTGATCCTGCTTTGAGCAGGGGGTTGGACTCCTGAGGTGACCTTTCAACCCTGATATTCTATGATTTGATGATTCTATGATTTATTGAAGCCAGCATACTGAGCAAGAAGCCACCTAAGTTAGCCAGTAGGAAATGCTGAGGCAAGCAGGGTGAACAAAGCCCCACCCCTCAAAGCGAGTTGGTTACCTTGTCATAAATATAAAGGGAAGGGTAAACACCTTTAAATCCCTCCTGGCCAGAGGAAAAACCCTTTCACCTGTAAAGGGTTAAGAAGCTAAGATAACCTCGCTGGCACCTGACCAAAATGACCAATGAGGAGACAAGATACTTTCAAAGATGGAGGGGGGTGGAAACAAAGGGTTCTCTCTGTCTGTGTGATGCTTTTGCCAGAACCAGAGCAGGAATGCAGGTCAGAACTCCTGAAAAGAGTTAATAAGCAATCTAGTTAGATATGTGTTGATTCTGTTTTGTTTAAATGGCTGATAAAATAAGTTGTGCTGAATGGAATGTATATTCCTGTTTTTGTGTCTTTTTGTAACTTAAGGTTTTGCCTAGAGGGATTCTCTATGTTTTGAATCTGATTACCCTGTAAGGTATTTACCATCCTGATTTTACAGAGGTGATTCTTTTACTTTAATTAAAATTCTCCTTTAAGAACCTGATTGCTTTTTCATTGTTCTTAAGATCCAAGGGTTTGGGTCTGTGTTCACCTATGCAAATTGGTGAGGATTTTTATCAAGTCTTCCCCAGGAAAGGGGGTGTAGGACTTGGGAGGATATTTTGGGGGGGGGGAGGGGGAAGACGTTTCCAAGTGGGCACTTCCCCTGTTCTTTGTGTAACACTTTGGTGGTGGCAGCATTTAACCTAAGCTGGTAAGAATAAGCAAAGGGGGTCTTTCATGCAGGTCCCCACATCTCTACCCTAGAGTTCAGAGTGGGGAAGGAACCTTAACATACCTAAATCCAGGCTGGAGGGAAGTACCTTCCTGCACTCAGGATTCACAGCCGTGAACCCTCTCCTGGAGTTGGGCATCTAAGCCAGCTCAGCTCTTTTTAAAGAAAAAAAAAACAAGGAGAGGAGGTGGAGGAGCAGGAACTTGCATCCATGCTTCCTAAATCCCAGGTGAGTGCCCTAACCACTGAGATAAGGAGTATACGCGGTGGTACCACCACTACCACCTGCTGCCGCCACCACCACTGCTTCTGGCTGTGCAGAGCGCGCCCTGGTAAACATGCTCTGAGGTGGCCCCTGCTCATGCCTACCAGACTGGGAACCTCAGATGACAGAGAGGAGAACACCTAGTTCTTGCATCCTGCTGAGGCTTAGGCATGAGTTATGTGCTAGTGTCAGGAATGAGGCAGTTGTGCACACGCCTATCCACAGGAATTTAGGTACCTGTGGAAAGTTAGGCATTAGGGACTTTTGGTGCCTACAGGGTTAGGCAGCAGCTGAGCAGGGGTTTTGGGGAGCTACATTTAGGACTTTAGGTGCTTCAATTGGCAATTAGGCACCTATGCCCCCCTTGTGTATCCTACCCTTAGGACTTGATTCTCATTTCCCTTACACCAGTGTAGCCCTACTGAAATCAATGGAGTCATACCAGTGTAAACACAGTGAAAGAAGAAGGAGGTTCAACAAAAACATGCCTACCCAGGGCCAGATTCTGATAGCTTTACTCATATTTAGCAATCATTTCAATGGGACTACTCCCAGAGTAAAGTATGGTTCAGGGCTGACAGAATCCAGCCCTCAGTGATTTAAGCTGATTTTCAACTAACAGACTAACATGACTGCTAATTTGCTATAGCTCCATCTATGACACTTATTTACAAATACTTTCCATAAAGGTTACCCTCACCCTCTACACACACCTGTTAGAGAATTACCATTGTATCCGATGAAGTGAGCTGTAGCTCACCAAAGCTTATGCTCGAATAAATTGGTTAGTCTCTAAGGTGCCACAAGTACTCCTTTCCTTCTAAACAGAATTTCACCCATTGAATGTATCCATCCCTCTAGCATACCAAACTATACAAATGATAGTTTGAAAGCACGCAGACCAAACCTAAACATACTGGGAGATCTAGCCAGTGATTGAAATACCACTCAGGTTGTTAAGACGCAATACACTGCCAGATAGAAAACATCCACATTGCATTAAATATTGCCTTTCTCAATACTATCTTGCATTTATTTCACAACAGTTTCATACAACATTTTTGAGCTTGCAAAATCACTTATCTGGGTCTATAGTCATCACTGCAACTGACTACATACCTGTGGTACACTTGCCTTGATTCATCATTTTAATTCAAGAAGAAATAGATTAACCTTGAGGGTGGGGGAAGGAAAGGGAAAAAAAAACATAGAACTATTTTGTTTTAATACTCTGAAAAATGTTTTCCCTCAGACTCATAGGCATGGGAACTAATGGGGTGTGGGGTGCTGCAGCACCCCCAGGTTTTATGCTGGGCTGCTGGCCCTGCATCCAAGCTTCCACTCCCCAGAACAGGACTTGGGTCCTGGCTGTTGGCCCCGCTTCCCAGCTGCTGGCCCTGTGCCCGGGGCTCCACACTTGGGGGCCCCCCCTCAGTCCTGCACCCGTGGCTCTGCTCTTGGGGCGCTGGCCCCACTCCCTGGCCACAGGCCCTGTGCTTGGGGCCCTGCAGCTGGCCTCCCTGCTCACAAGGTTTTGCTCCCAGGGTCCCAGCCACTGACCCTGCAGCTGGGGCTCTGCTCCCAGCCCCGTTTCTGCTCCCAGCCTTTGCCTCCTTACCTCTGTGTGGGTTCCGCCCCCCTGGAGACACAGCATTATCCACTGCTCCCAGCGACGCACGGGGTGGGGTGTGCGAACAAGGGTTAGGGGGTTGGCTTTCAGCACCCCCACTATTAAAAGGGTTCCATTGCCACTGCTCAGACTGGAGATTTCAAGGCCAGATAAGTCTCTGATTATTTTTCAGCTGAGATCAGGAAGGTAAATGAAAGAAGCAGAGCAGAGCACAGTGTACCAATGTCCCATCCTTCCACTCTGAAGTAATGAAAATGCCCTTTTCATCAAGAGTGAACTGAGACTGATAGTTTTATTCTGTAGTACATGAGAGGTAACTTTACTGGTAGGGTATTGCAATTCATACTTCCTACTGATCTTAAATCATAAATGCAGAAAGTTGCCTTTCCAAGTGGTTTGGCAACGATGAATGTCTCTTGAAACAAATACAAAGCTTTTATTTCTCAGGATTTCCTGGGGTATACTAATTCCCCACCTTCTGGTTTGTCAGATGAAAAAGAGCTTAAACTATTTTTGTAATTGCCCCTGGAATACTATCAGTGTTTTACAGCAATGATCAGCATCAAAGGCACCGAACTGCAAACACTATGCCTGCTTCATTTGCAAAATACCCAGCTGAGCTACTGCTGCTCAGGAAACTGCTGTTTGAGAATGAGAAACAGCCCATCATTTGTACTTTGCACTAACAAGCCCATAGTCATACTTGACAAAAAAGGCCACTGTGAAATAACAAATTGGATTGTCTGGAACCACAGGTAGGAGAATTAGATGCACATACATATTGGCTAGTGTGGTATATATAAACTAGTGTTTTACTAAATTGGCAGACATAACAATGGCTAAAGTTATCTTGTTGTAAAAAGACTTCAGTAAAATTACCTAATGGGCTATTTGTGAATGATTTGGAGATTTTTTCCTTTCGAAGTCATCTTCTAGGGCCCAATCCTGCTATCACTGAAGTGAATGGAAAACCCTGATAGGCTCATTCCTTCACTAACCTTGTATATTTAAAACATAAATTTCTTCTTGTTGGGTTGGTTTTTAAAAAAAATATTTCAAGGGCCTGATTTGCACTGCTTACTCTGTCACAATTCAGATTGTAGTATCAGGTTCCTATGGTTATAAGATCTGATTCTGCAAATCCTTACTTACAACAGCAATCTTTACTCATGTAAGTAGCCCCATATACTCATGTAAGAAAGGACTCTCAATTTCAGTAAGGGTTTGTAGGATCAGATCCACAGTTTGCCAAAACAAAAAGGATCAAATTCACCCCTGTTGTAACTCCATTTAAAGTTAAGAAAGTTACACTAGGGGTGAATCTGGCCCAGTGGATTAGAACAGGAAGCTTGCATGTATGATCCCAAGTACTTTGCCAGTAATCTTTGAAGCTTAACATACGAAGGCATTCTGGATACAAATTACAGGCATTCATTTCAGCAAAATGGAAGAATAATAGAATGATTTGATGTAATCGCTGTAATATCCC
Organism: Eretmochelys imbricata; assembly: GCF_965152235.1. Taxonomy (NCBI): domain Eukaryota; kingdom Metazoa; phylum Chordata; order Testudines; family Cheloniidae; genus Eretmochelys; species Eretmochelys imbricata. The sequence continues at coordinate 39,059,675 of NC_135575.1, read as the reverse complement.
TTTCAAAACTCAAATGGGATTGAGAATTGCAGAGATTGCTTTAGTTCACTTAGAAAACTGAATGACTTCTTGAGTTTTGCTTTTGGAAATATGTTATTCAAACTGTATTTTAGAACATTTCCATTTGGTATTTATTTAGTTTAGTTTGTCTCTTGTTATTTCATTGCCATCCAAAGGCCCTTGGGCCCACATGAAGCTGACTGCAAAATTGGCATCTAAATTATTACAAGTAGAATTCTCTGGTCTCTCACATTTTCACTTTACAGAATTGGGATTGACAAGTAGTTTCAGTCCTACAGGGTTGAGGTAAAAGCATACATGTGCTTGTTTTTTAGCTTAGCCTCCAAGAAGCTTGCAGCATTCAGCCTTCCAATGTAGCTCTTTTTCAGTGTAAGCTTTTTCAGTGTAATCAATAGGAATGTTGTCTGAGGAGGAATGCAGATTGGATTATCCTTGCAGAATTTGGGGTACTGCTTTGCAATACCAACCACTGAAATTATTCTTTCGTTTGAAGTTTTTACACCTCCCCTCTCTTCCCGCATCCTCAACTATGGGCCCAGGCAGATTGGTAACGAAAATCTGTCACACTGAATCAGATTGTGTGGGCCTACACCAGATTATTTTAAATCAAGCAGAACTTCAAGGGAGCTTTGCCATAATACAGAGCTCAGGTTCAGGCTGTGTGAGTGCAAGTGTGTATAGAAGTAAAGCAAGGAAAATGTCAACACAAAAGGAATTAGTGTAATAAAGTTTGGAGAAGCTGAAATACAAGACAGTAAAATTCTACTTTATACTATGAGCTAGATGTTAAGCTGGTCAATATAACAGATCACCAGCTGAAGTTGTGACCTTTTCAGTTAGTCAATGGAGCTTACACCATCTGAGGAGTTGGCTTTCAAAACGATTTATGTTGTTGTTGTATTTATATCTCTCTATACAGATGAAACATAATATTAGAAGATATAAGGAGACCCCATTTTAAAGCATATGCAGAAGGAGGGAAGAATTCGTTTGAGAGTTTAACCTTAACTTTCAGAATTTCCTGACTTCTGAGAGTTTATCTCAACCGTAGTCCTATTTTTTGTGTGGAATGTTTACAAAATTAGGCAGACTCATATGCATTTAAGATACTGGTTAAGGTGTTGGCAAATGTGAACATTAGTCAGACCTTGGCCCAGGATATAATCAAGGTTTCAGTGTTCATAGTGCAAGGTCATACTCTGTTTACAAAAACTGCATGCCTTCCAGCCCCAGCTGTCCTGCCACTTCTCTAAAGGACCCTGAGACAATGTTTTCAGTTTGTCACATGTAACTGTTACTGGGTAGCTTGTCAGCATATATGTGTACACTGACAAATAAACTGCAACAAATAAGATCTCCTGAGAGTCTGGAAAGGTAAAAGAGCAACACAACCACCTGGCAACCAATAAATAATACATCACTCAGCATCTCATAAATCTGGTACTCTTTTCTGAGGTGGAATAACTAATATACTGCCTATTATTGCCATTCATTGTTGTACTACACAGTAACAATTTAAATGTGGAAGCTGCAGACCAGGACCTGCTATTAATAGCTTTGTATAGAGCTACTAATAGGGCAGTTAGGCAGTGGCATTGCTATGAAACCTAATTTGGGTTTGACACCTTCTCTTTTCCAAAAATAACACAAAAAAGCCCAAAATAAATCCATGGCTAACAGTATACAATATTAAACAAAGATTAAAGGCTAAAGAAGTACTGATTTTTTAAAACACAAATAGGATAATGAAAGGAATATTCTTGGGGGGGGGGAACTAACCAATTCAGTCATTATAATTCTAGTTAGAAATAGGCTAGAAGTGAGTCACTCAATTGATCAGTTGTTCCAAAGATAACTTAATGTAACTTCTTACAACCCAGTCCCAAGTGTATTGTACCAGAGCTCAGAATGGGCTTGATTCAAACCCTAGTGAAGTCAATGGAAAGTCAGTGACTTCTATGGGCTTTGGATCAGAGCCAGTATCTCCCAGTCATGCTTTGGGGTGAAAGGACTACCAAAAAAAGGTACTCTGTTAAAAATCAAACATTAAAATCAGGCATGAAGTTGAACAGTTAGAGGCTTCTTTATTGGTGTGCACATATTTCATTACATTTTAAAGAGTGTCATATAGAAAAGACAAGGAAATAGAGGTTGAAATTCTCTCTGGTGCCTCTAAGAGGCATGGCTCAGAAGGGTGCAGCCTAGGGGAAGGGTAACTTTAAGATACTCTTGCACCTCCCCTGCCCTCCACTATTCTGTGCTGCTCCAGAGGTTGGTAGCATAATTTACAGCAGCCTCTAGCATAATTTACAGAAGCATAACAGCCCCTAGACAGACAGAATGTGGGTAGGGATGGGAGTGGGCACCATAACTTAGAGCAGCTCCCACTTGCTTTAAAGTATTCTAGGGGCTCCCATCCCTACCCACATATTCCTAGCTCTGGGCCCTACCCTGGGGCGTGCAAAGGTGTCTATGTACAGCTCTCCTAGAACTCTCCCCTAGATGGCTAAAGGGCTTTTTTTGGCTTCTATGTACCACTGCAGTAGCATACAGAAGCCATAACCAGAGAGAGAATTCCTCCAAGAGTGTGTAGTTATATGGACATAATAATTTATTAAGAGTTGAAAATTCCCAGTATACACAGCATAACTCAAGTGTCTCCTGGTTTAATTGTTAACTAGTCTCTCAACTTATGCTGCCAAGCATTTTAGTTAGATCACTGTTATCTATAATTTTTTTGTTGCAGAAGTAAATCAAGATTGTGGCATTAATTTTTTAACTTGGAATGCCCCAAACGAGAAACTAGATGAATGCCCGGTTGCTTTGCACTGAAATAAAGTAACTAGATCTCCAATTCATTCAGCTCTTAAATTTGAGGAATGCATAGCAACATCTTCAAGCCAGGTACTTATACATTATAATGTACACTAAATTCTGATCAAACTATTCCTTTCATACAGTCTTCATTCCATTTACACAAAATTAAAGGACCCTATAAAATAGAGTGTTTTTTAAAATGAATTCCATTCCATTCTGGATATGCACATTCACCCTTCCAAAGAGATGTATGCAGTAGGGAGATCTGATCAGGTCATTTTCAGTTCTGATGCTGGCAAAATGTGCCTTATTTGCAACGGGAGTTTTCCCTCGGCTGGAAATGCAAGATTGACAATATTTTATATTCAGGAAGTCTATAAAATCTAAAAGTAGTTCCTCCTTTCTCTGAGCTCTTTGGCCAATTTTTTGATAGTGCAGAATCCAGTTTTTATATTCTTAGCATGTTTTTCTTTTGGTGCACAAAAGCAACAGGGGAAACTAACTGTTTAGACACAGATCAATGTCCAATGCACAATGCAAAAGAACCTCAGGATTTTATTATTTTTTACCTATGATTTGACAATCCAAAGCTGCTTCATCATTGTGGCAAATCCCTAAGTGATATGGTCTCCTTGCAGACTGAGCGCCACCTGGATCCATTGCTCGCTACATCCTTAAGGTAATCTGGCTGGATATTCAGTTTCTTACCATCACTGGCAATCTTACTGTGCCACCAAAGCTTTAGCACCATGCGATCGCCAGCCATGCAGAAGCATCATTGGTACACATGCTTCAGAATCCGTTGGTCCTCCAGTCATACGACCATATCAAGAAAGCTACCAAAACCAGACCAATGCAGATGGAGGTGATTGCCTGATGCAGCTTTGAACATCATCTGCTTTTCGAGGAAAATGGGTTTAGCTATTTCAGTTAATGTTTGAATGTTCCATTCACCAATTCTACACTTGACACGAATGCACAGGATACTGGAAATGCCCTTTTGCAAGGCTTCACTGGTCATTTTTTGCCTCAGCAGCAGAGAAACTCGTGGCCATTCAAACTACAAGAACAATTGACCAGATTGTTGCAGATGGTCAGCTTCAGCATAAACACCTTCATGACGTGAAAATACTGATCTTTGAGGGACAAAGTTCTTGGTGAACAATATATACAATTTCCCTAAAGTATTGGTGTCTGTCACTGTTTTCTCCAGAGTTTATGTTCTTCAGTCTATGTGCTCAAGTCAGTGTTTAAATCCATTAACACCCCACCTACAGACTTCTGAGATCTGACATCAGGGTTCAAAATTTCCAAGGGATTGGAAGGATCCTAACTATAATCTGTAGTCCAGTTTTTCAAAAATAAAGCATTCGCACATGTAACTGTGTAATCTGAATGCACAATTATCTGTTTATGACATCACATTTATATTTTGTGAGCACAGTTTAAGGAATTTTAATTTGGCCCTATGAATCCTGGGATTTCATAAATGAAGAAGGAGACATTTGGCAAAGCGATGACTTCAGGGCTGACTGAAGCTGTGATGGATGAGTCCTTAAGGGAGTTTTATTTTGTTAATCTTTTCTCCTTTTGGGGTATGTAGGCTGGAAAGGAGTAATCATAAATGCAAAAAGCAGTCAGGTATAGATTAGTTCAATGAAAACACTGCAAAGCATCTTTTTCATTAGGATCTCACTGAGGAAAGATCTTTTCCACTTACATTCTAGCTTTGCCTGTGTCATTTTGAAAATTGAAAGCAAATTCCCCACTCGTCTGAACTACCATGATTTACTGGGTTGAAGTCAGCAGACTGGATTGTCTTTCTCGGTACTCATATCAGCTTGAAAATGGAATCCTCAGTATTAGGCAGCATATTTCCAGATCCTAGCATACTGGGAGAGTGGGCTGCTCCACACTGGGATTGATGCCAAGTGAAGGTAAAAGCAGGATGAATCAAAGCAAGTCTTGCTGATCTTAAACTGGCATATGCTGATGGAAAGCAAAGAAAAGTCTTTGCTGAAGTGAAGTCTGTAGCTGGCATAATACTCTTTGGTACATATATATGCCAACATTTAGTTCTGTGAAGAGTAGCCAGATGCAACTGAGGAAAAAAATCCTAACAAAACCATAAACTAGCAAGAATTTATGGTTGGTTAACTTTATCTGTCATTGTAATGTTTCTATATTTATAGATAAAATGCATAATTGCTGTCACATGCATAATGTACAATAGGTATGAAATATTCAATATATCTGTCCTTTCTTTGAGTATGAATTACTTTGTATTTCATCATGATAGAAAATTGCTCACTTTAACCAAAGCTTGCACACTATTAAGGAGCTGATAGTTTACTTCAACAGGCTTCTTCTGTCTTTCTTTACTTTGGCAATCACTGCCAGTGAAAGTTAAAAGTATGCAAACCCAGCAGTCAGATCTTGAAAGTTCCAAGAAAGAGAGAAGATCAGTGTCCAAAGGGGAGAAGGGCCTTTAATTTAATAATTCTCTTTTGGAGCAAACAGGTTCAAAGTAGAATGGTGCCACTTTTTTCATAAATAACAGCCTGATTTAAAGATTTTTCCTCTTGTAAATTGTAGTACTGTATTTTCAAAAGGTGTTTGCAACACTTTCCTTTCCTAGAACCTGAAAAGCCAGGAATGTCAAACTCAGCCAACATAGAAAGGAAAAGCAGGCCCAAATTAGTATGAAGTGGATGCATCATCTCTGAAATGGGGTAACTAATCCTGGCAGCCGTGACACCTTTTGAGACAAAAATATACTCTCACTGGCTGTGGGCGCTCTCACCTGATCCCTCAAAACTCTACTCATTGGATAGCTTTTGAGCTAGGAATCAAGAAAGCATTTAGCAAGTCCTAAGAAAGCATTTAGCAAGTCTTTTTTTCCAAGTAGTTTCATTTGAAATTGGGATGAATAATTTCCATTATTCTTCTCACAGATTTTTGTCCCAGTGAACTGATTCAGATACTTTTTATTAAATTCAAAGTATCAGTATTTTACCTGACGATTTTTGGACAGTGAATAAAAAATGTTTTTCTATTGCTTTGAGTATGGTGGCGAAGACATAAGTAATTTATAAGCCCTGAAGGTATTTGCATTCTGAAAATGTTAAGCTTGTCAGAAGGTAAGCCCTCTGGAAAACTGTGCTTTGCAAATGAGATGAAAATTGAGCTTATCATCATTCTTCCCTTCTCTCACTGTTCTCTCTCACTGTCAGTACACCATCTGCCATGCTCCCTGATTTCATTATTGCATTCCTTCTCCATTTTCATCCAGGTGCTCACCACGTGTTACTGCTGCTTCTTCCATAATAATACGTGCAAAAGTCAGCCCCCATCTCCATCTCCACTGTCAAAACACTAGCCCATGATCTAGTTATTTCTAGAACCTCCTGCTTTCTGGCTTATCCTTCTCTTCTATCTCCTGTTCCTTCTATCAACAATACTGACATCAAGAATAATCCCTTTCCTATCATGTCCCCCAACTTCTTGACTCTCAGTACAGTACCCTGTACTTCCCCATACAAGTTCAAACTTTTTCTCATTCAAAACTTTAAATAACCTCACTATCATTTACTTTGACCTCATCTCCTCCTATCAACACCACCTGATTCCCAATGTTTCTTTCCCGACTGCATCCTTAGTCTTCTTCATTCATGCTCCCCTATATGCCTATAATTGCTTTCCAGTACATGTACTTCAAGTCCCTTCCCTCTTCTGTATCAGAAAGTGCATGAAAACTTATGAGTTCCACAGAGCATTCAGAGTCAAGATTCTGAGGTAGTTTATTTGCTGTGCTTAGTCTCCTCTGAGTGCAACCAAGCTGTAAGGAATCCCACTATAGTTCTTTGATTTTCTAACCCACAGAAATTTTTCTGAGCACAGGTTAGACCAGTCTGGGCACTGCTCTAAATTGCACCCATTGGCAATGGTCTCCAAGGGATTGTCTGCAAGCTGTGAGTTAACTGGAGCACATCACACTCTAACCACTCCTCTTCTCTATCTCTCCATGGTCCCGGTATCATTGGGAACTGCAGTGAGCAGGTTATAGGAGCCAGCTGTAATGTCTCTTTTTGTGCAATGCTTCCCCTGCATTAGACTTATGTGCAATCACTCATCTATTTTCATGGCCTGATTAGCACAAAGGAAGTGGAAAAGGCCAGAGAATCTGGATCACTATTCTTTGGTACCTTCTATTTAGTTTGAAGCACTGTGAACATTTGTGGAACTTTGTCAGTAGTGCATATGGTTAATACATAATAACGCTTGATGATGTTGAGAGTCTCAGCCAACTTTTCCAAATTTGTGTATTTTCCATAGGATTGCTAAAATACAATAAAATAAAATCTTCTACTTTACTGGGAAAATATATTTATTTCTCATCCAGCATTAGCATTTAACATCCAGCATGTAGCTTTAGCTCCTCCCTTACACGTGCCAACCCAGCCATAGCTGCTAGACATGTGCTCAGGAGAAGAATTAATGAGTTCTGGATCTAGCTCTTCTTCTTATGAGATTCAGATTGGAGCGAATGAAAGAAATTTCAAGGTGGATTTGGATGATCAACTAGTAAAAATAAAAACAGAGAAACAACAGCAAAACACAGCTGCAGAAATAAGTCAGATGTACACTCTTTTGGAAACTCTTCAGATAAACACTGAAGATATAAAGTGGCTGTAATACATAAAATGAGAAGATATAGGCACCATCCATGAAGAAACATAATGATCCTGGTTTGTTTTTTTTTACCACTAGATGACATAACAGGATGGGAAGTGTCCAAATACTAACATATTCCTTTATGTATTTCTCATTGACTTCGAAATTCAGTGTCACCTTGCTTTCAGATAATCTGAATTTATTCACCATGCCCAATATTGGTAATTATAGAATCTATAATGGTCCTTTTAACATATTGTCATTTCTCTTGTAGGAAGAAATTCCACATCTCCTCAAAGCCTGCCAATTATTAATTATTATTATTTATTTATATTACCTTTTTACCTAAAAAGAATTTCCACTTCAAAATATTAGAGCTAGATCCTCAGCTAGTGTATTGAAGTCAATCAGTTTATACTACCAAGGATCTGGCCCAGTATTATTAAATAACTCCTATTTTATTTAAAAGCAAAAGAGCTACAAACCTAGGGCCAGATCCTCAGCTAGAGCTACACTGATTTACACTAGTTGAGGGTCTGATTTTATATAATGTCAGTTTCATTTGCTTATTGGCATGCCTAGGTATATACGTACTGCCAAAGTTAGTATCAAGTATCTCTATAGGGTGGGTTTTCAAAGTGGTTTTGGGATTAGATTCATTCTTAGATCTGTGTGCCTAAGGATTCTACTTTCATTGGGATTTCTAGGCCTTTGTGTGTTTCTGTATGACCTCTGCCTCTCTCTACATTCTTCTTTTACATCCCCATTCACACTAAACTCTCCAGTCCCTCATCTCCACCTGCAGTGAAATGAGATAAATTAGGTTGATATGCTGGTCAAACCTCTTCTAAATGTATAGTTTAGGAGGCATATGGTATGAAAGCCAGGATGACTCAACATGGGACCTAATGTTTTTGTGTAAACACTTAACCCTTTAGTCCTGATGTGTTTCACTGAGAACTGCTCAGAGGTCAGAGGGTTATAATGCACTTCAACCTTTTCTTCCACAGAGTGAGCTCTGCATCTCTTCCCTTCCAACCCTGTTGCTTCTTTTAGTGCCCACACTCAAGGTTCTAGTGTTCCTTTCTTCCACTCTGCCAGCCAGCATGCTGTATCTCCACTGTGCATGGCCAGCTAGTTTTAGCTCTTTCCTTAGACCTGCCAACCCAGCCACAGCTGCTAGACATGTGCTAATCAGGATACCCTTTCCAGCCGAGCAGCTTCAGGCCATTGGCCTACGTCTCTGAAACAGCACCTCCAAAACTGCTATGCTATCAGCTCAAGTCTTGGAGACCTGCTGTTTAGCACAACCCTACACATTAGTGAGAGATTACCCTAAAACCTTGTCTCACCTAAGAAACTAACACATGAATAATTATCACCATTGGTTCCCCTGAATGCTGGCTGATGTGGTTTAATGGATATTGCTCATGAAATAACAGGCATTGTCAGCAACAGGTCAATTTCACTGTGTGGACAGGGTCGCATAGCCAGTTTTACGTAGGTGTTTTGGCTCACAGGGATTTTTATGTCTGTGTAGGTGAGACATGCTGTTTATTCTTCTTTCTCTTTACTTGGAGTCACTTTGTCCATCTGGTAAATCTTCTTATTTTATCTAGATTTGATTTTTCTGTGCAGTGGAGTTCTCCTTTATTCCTCCTTAAGGGAGAGTGGGGAGGAATTTGATGAAGTCTGGGTGTGTCTGATTTTCAGAGACATTTGTAACAGATATGCCTATATTTGTCACCATACATATTTCATACCAGAGCATTTTTGTGTTGATGCTGGAAATACTGAATAAAGAAAGTCTGAAAGTTATTAAATGAAAACGATAACATTAGCCAGATGATTAGTCCTGAAATTCAGCTTTTAGTGGCATCTTGGAACCATTTAATGTTAATTTCATGACTAAAAATTAAAGGTATGATTGAAAGATGTAATATTTTTCTCATTTTATTCCTCCCTCCTACTTGTACCTTCTCTCCACTGTACCTCTTAAATGTAACATATATATTCCAATACATAGTTACTGAGATTACTGCTATCTGGGTGTGATTAGATTCAGTCTTGATATCAGCTCTTGGATATTATACATATAAACATATATAAGCAACTTATGATGTAGCCAGGTTGTTCAATCTCAGAATGTCTGTTTAGGTGAAATTTCTGGCTTTACTGCCTGAAACCTATTTGCAGTTCAGGAGAAATCCCACTCACAATAGATTCCAACTTCAGGAGGTCTGTTGCCAGCACTGATATCAGTGCAATGACCCCAGTGATCCACAAGTGCCTACAATACCACAGAAAAGTAGCCCACTGTATTGATGTACTCTGACTGGGGCCAAAAGTGGAATATGCATGCCATCTATCATCCCACAGTGGTAAGGGAACCCCCCTGCTGCAAAGCCACTCACTATTTCACACACATTTCCCAGAGTCACAGTCCTTCATAGCAGGATACGATTAATGGCCCTGCAGTCTGGCTAGTTAAGAAAATTCGCAGCTGGGAATGTCCAAACTGTTGTCCTCACCAGGTTTAGGACCTGATCCATTATCCACCAAAATTGATATAAAGATTCCCATTGATTTCAGTAGGCACATTCTTACTCACTTAAGAGGAGTGATTCAGCTGTAGTTAATGGTGGGTGATGATGGCTCAACCTACAGGGATCCAGCCCTTTGCTGGATTAAGCTGCAAACAGAGGACAGGCAAACAGAGAAAGTTTGCCGGGGAGTTCCCACAGAGTGTTTTTGCATTTCAGTCTTCTGTGAGCAATAAATACAACATCTGAAGAGGCTCTTAGAAGGAAGACATTATGGACAGTTAGCGATCAGCTGTTGTGACCTGCAGAGAATGTGCCATGTTTGCCTTTCTCCCAGAGGATAGAAGCAATTCGTCTGTATGAAGTGCAAGCTGGTCCCCATATTGGAAGAGAAGATTAAAGGACTAGAGACCCAAGTATTAACCCTGCGTTGCATCAGAAAACATGAAGACTTTCTGGATAGAAGTCAGCATTTGGTACTGCAGTCACAGCATGCTGAAGAATCAGAGAGAACACTGCAGAACGGGGAAGAAAATTGGCAGCATGTGACCTCCAGAAGAAGAAAGAGGAGAACCGAGGTACCCCCAGTACAGATAAAGGTAAGAAACCATTTTCAGGCTCTCTGCACAGGTACTACAGTGGAGAATGGTTTGTAGAGTCATCTGAGGGAAGGGATCAGAAGGAGACCCCATCGACTGCAAGGCATGGGATGCATTGTCCTAGGGATTGGGGTTCCACGACCACCACTCCCAAGAGGAGGAGACGGGTGGTGGTGGTTGGGAACTCCCTCCTAAGAGGGATGGAGTCATCCATCTGCTGTCCAGACCCAGAAACTTGAGAAGTGTGCTGCTTGCCTGGAGCTAGAATTCAGGATGTGACAGAGTGTCTGCTGAGACTGATCAAGCCCTTGGACCGCTACCCCTTCCTACTTCTCCACGTGGGCACTAATGATACTGCCAAGAATGACCTTGAGCAGGTCAGTGCAGACTACATGGCTCTGGGAAGAAGGATAAAGGAGTTTGAGGTGCAAGTCGTGTTCTCGTCCATCCTCCCTGTTTAAGGAAAAGGCCCAGGTAGGAACCATCGAATTGTGGAGGTAAATGTGTGGTTCTGCAGGTAGTGTCGGAGAGAGGGCTTTGGATTCTTCGACCATGGGACGCTGTTCAGGAAGAAGGATTGCTAGGAAGAGATGGGATCCATCTAACGAAGAGAGGGAAGAACATTTTCGCACGCAGGCTTGCTAACCTAGTGAGGAGGGCTTTAAACTAGCTTTGCCAGGGGATGGTGACCTAAGCCCAGAGGTAAGTGGGGAAGTAGGATACCGGGAGGAAACACAAGGAGGAGGGTGCAACAGGGGAGGCCTCCTGATTCATAATGAGAAAGTAGGGCAGTCAACTAGTTATCTTAGGTGCTTGTACATGAACGCAAGAAGCCTGGGAAACAAGGAAGAATTGGAAGTCCTGGCACAGTCAAGGAACTATGATGTGATTAGAATAACAGAAACTTGGTGGGACACATGACTTACGAGGCGAGGCTGAGGGAACTGGCCTTATTTAGTCTGCAGAAGAGAACAGTGAGGGGGGATTTGATAGCAGCCTTCAACTACCTAAAGAGGGGTTCCAAAGAAGATGGAGTTAGGCTATTCTCAGTGGTGGCAGATGACAGAACAAGAAGCAATGGTCTGAAGTTGCAGTGGAGGAGGAGATCTAGATATAGGAAAAACTATTTCATTAGGAGGGTGGTGAAGCACTGGAATGGGTTACCTAGAGAGGTGGTGGAATCTCCATCCTTAGAGGTTTTTAAGGCCCGGCTTGACAAAGCCCTGGCTGGGATGATTTAGTTGGGGTTGGTCCTGCTTTGAGCAGGGGGTTGGACTAGATGACCTCTTGAGGTCTCTTCCAACCCTAATATTCTATGATTCTAAGGGAAAAAAGAAAATGGCTTTTCTTATGAAAGATATGCTACATTAATGTTCCAACATGTAACAGTTTACAATAGTGTTTTGGATCCCTTTTTAAATAAAGATCTCTGTGTTCAAAAGGTAGCATGGCCTAGAGCAGTGGTATTCACTAACTTTACTGCTGGAGTCCAAATTCCTGTATTTGGGGCATTGCTTTGAGCTGCATCACTTATCCTCAGGATTTAAAATGTAAGACTAAACCACCTACATTCTTTCCCTCTTTCCATTCTTCCCTTTCACCTTTCACTCCCCATTGCAGAATTGAGGAATTTACACAGGAACCAGGGGTATCCTCTCTGAGAATTATTTTTAAAAAATGTCTGTCATTTAGTACAATCCCAAGCACTTCAGTCATCTCGGGCTATAATCCAGAGTGATGCTGGCTCTTACAGTTCACATGTAGCACCCCCTGGGGATGGAGGGCACAGCTAGCAAAGACCCCAAAGTGGGCAGCACTGATATGAGAGAGAGAGAGAGAGAGTAGCCAAGACAATCTCTTCTTAAGGGGCTGTTATGGAACTCCAATCACAGCTTCAAGCTGCACTCCACCAGCAGAACTCCTGAGGGAGGGCAAAGAGTGTTAGGGCATCGACTGCCTGCTTTCCCTTAAGGAGGAATTGTACCTCTCTGCTCCAGTGGAAGTGAATCAAGTTCCAAAATATTGCTCCTCAGAAGTGTCTTCAATGAGCCAATGATAAAAGGCATCTCAAGCAGGGATGGCTTGGTATTTAAGATTGAGGGTGAAAGGGCAGAACCCCCACTTCCTCCTGCACACGTACAGCCTCCTCACAGGCAGTGGAAATGCTGTCTATAATAGAAAACAGAATGCCAAAATGTTGCAATAAAATGCATATCAATATATCTTTATAAGCATACATAGTCTTTATAGCTGTGTTCTGCGTATCCAGGATATAGGGTTTATATAGCAATGCAATGCATCACTACTGAAATTGATTTTATTGCAATATTTTGGTATTCAGCTTTCTATGATATAAATGTCTAAAAATGCAACTTATTGCCATGTGCCTCCCTGGCTTTTGTTCTTCCTTCTTTTTCCTGCCCTCCACTTCACTTCTTCATTCCTTTTGTTGTATATTTTTGTCTGTATTTTCAACAATGATTTTTGCTGTGTTCTCTCTTTCCTTTCCCCATGTTTGTTCCATCTCTTCTTCCTCCTTTTTTCTTACACCCAATCCTCTCTTCCTCCATCCTTCATTTATACTTCTTCCTATATGCCATCATTTTCAAGCTTTTTAATCTTACAGTAACTCCTTGCTTAACGTTGTAGTTATGTTCCTGAAAAATGCTACTATAAGCAAAACAATGTTAAGTGAATCCAATTTCCACATAAGAATTAATGTAAATGGGCGGCGAGGGATGTTAGGTTCCAGGTAAAAAAATTACACCAGACAAAAAATTATATTTTTGTATATACACACACACATATACACACTATACGTTTTAAACAAACAATTTAATACTGTACACAGCAATGATGATTGTGAAGCTTGGTTGAGGTGGTGAAGTCAGAGGGTGGAAGAGGATGGGATATTTCCCAGGGAATGCCTTACTGCTAAATGATGAACTAGCACTCGGCTAAGCCCTCAAGGGTTAAAACATTTTTGTTAATGTAGCCTCATGCTCCACAAGGCAGCACGGAATGGAGGGAGGGGAGACAATATGGCAGAGAGAGACAAAGACATACATGGTGTGTGAGAGAGAGAGACGCGCATTGCCCCTTTAAGTATGCTGACTGCACTCTAAGTACACTGCCCTTTTAAGTAGATCAGCAAGTTGAGACAGCAGCTGCTGCCAGCAAGCTTCCTCCGTCCTGAGCTCTGTCATGTCCTGTCCCCTCCTGCTCTATGGAGATGGGGTAAGTGGGGGGCAGGAGTGGAGGGGGACACCCTGACATTAACACCCCTCTTCCCCTGCCCCTTGCACAGGAAGCAGGAGGCTCCCGGGAACAGTTTCAAGGCAGAGGGCAGGAGCAGCACATGGCAATGGGGCGAGGGACAGCTGAACTGGCCGGCAATTAATAGCCTGCTGGACAGCTGCCGCACAGCACAGGGAACTTAGGAGAGCGGGAAGCTGATAGGGGGCTGCCAGCCCCCACTGGTTCCAAGCCCCCACCAGCTAGATGCACCGGGCTGCTCTTTCTGCAAGCAGTGGACAAAGCAGGCGGCTGCCAAACAACATTATAAGGGAGCACTGCGCAACTTTAAATGAGCATGTTCTCTAATTGATCAGTGACATAACAAAACAACGTTAACCGGGACGTCATTAAGTGAGGAGTTACTGTACTTCTCACCCTCAATCTTTCTCTCTCTCCCCGCTCTTCAGTATCACAACTTTCCCTTTTCTAAACAAATTCTATTCTTCTATCTCCTGTCCTCTTCATTCATCATATCTCTCTCTAATTCTCCACCAGTTAGCAAAAAAGTCATTCATTCTCTCTATATGTACACCAGGTACATGTCCTTGCTCAGATTCCCTCCAGTCTAATCTCTCCTTTCCCTGCAGCATCCAGTCTGTCTCCTCTTTCCCTTTTCCACCTAAAATCAAATTAGTCTCCTCTTCCCCCCTACCTTTTACACAATGTGCTCGCTTTCTCTATTCTTTCCTCTCCATCCACTGTCTTCCCTTTCCTCCTTTTCATTTCCAGTCTCCTCTCTCTCCTCTAAACTTTACATTCAGCCTCTTGTTTCCTCATAGAACATAGGGCTTCCACGAGAACTTTCCAAACACGACCATATATAAACCAGTCAGTGATGTCTTTCTTCATCATTCTAACAGAGAAACAAACTGCCCTCATTCAGTCAAACAAACTGTTAACTCTAAAACCTAATGGTAGCTCTTTAAATGACAATGTTGCTAACCATTTCACAGATGATCATTTTAGTAGAAATGTTCAGCTAATGTTTTTATCTCACAAGGTCAAACTACCTCCTACACTTTGATAGTTAACCAAATGCCCCTGCTGCCAATATCTCCAGCTACTCTCTTGACAATTTCTGTAACATAGTCATGCACTGTCAGTACTAACATCTGAGGAACCATTAGGAGGACACTACAATAAACTGAATCTAACAGTAAAAGGACTAAAGCCTGTTAAGTCAATGGGAATCTTTTAATTCAATGAGCTTTGGATCAAACCCCAAATGAATAACACAAGGAATATTTTATTGATTAACTTATTCATTTTCATATTTAATTCAATAACACACCTCAAGCTCCTTCAGAATTTCCAGTCTGCTGCCCTAGGGTGCTCGGGAATTTTGCCACAAGAGAACATGATGCCTTGGAGATGACTAAGTATTGCAGTTCAAGATCATCTGGTCATACAAATAAATATATCTAACAGCAAATAAAACTGCTCCATTGTCCAGGCCATTTTGTGTCTAGACCTTTGTTCTAAATTGGTTGCTGAATTTGTTCATGATTATATATATATATATATGATATATATATGTCTCCTTAGCAGTGCTCATAATGAGAAGTCTACACAAATAACCTTTTAAAAGCTCAGTAACTCTTTCACATGCATCACTAGCAAATTGAAAGCCTGTGTTTGCAAGTATCACAAATAACAAGAGAACCTCACTCTCACTATCTAAAAATAAAACTATATAGCTAAAGAGCTCACTGAATAGTAAAACCTTTAAAATAAATGCCACTTCTTTTTCCACAGTGAATGGCTTTATCACAGTTTACAGTTAAATTCATTCCATTGAATTGCAAGATTTTGTTAAATTACAGACTCTTTAGAGGAACTAGCTATCTGGTTTTTCATATATTTTATCTATATACAATCCTCTCTTGAATTTTTCTGTTTCAGGGTTTTTTAAAGAGCCTTTTTGTTCTCCATTTATATCTGACTTTCTTCATCCAATATAAGATCCACAAATTAAAGATCTGTTTCCTTAGCCTTAGTAGCATACTGAACAATTTTTTTCAAAAGTGAATTTAGTGGGTCAGATCCTTGGTTGCCTTTTTTTGCTGCTTTGACTCTCATCCAATTTTGAGGGCTTATGTGGGACTTAAATGTCAGGAATTATGCTCCTCCCTGCCATCTGCAGAGGGATGAATTTTATCCAGAGTGAATGGTGTGTTTTAAGAAATATCCCAGCCTTTAAGACGTTTCAGAGTTGTGTTTGATTTCTTTCACAATGTAAATTTTCTGAATCCAGATTTCCCAGCTTTTCTCACTATAAAGAAGTGTAAGTAAATATTTCCCTTTTTCAAATGCCCAATTTTCTCATGTTTTGCCAATTCCAGTTTAAGATTTCCTATGAAAACTCCTTGGACCTATTTTGGATTTTATTCAGATTGCTCCATGAGGGAGGAAAAGGGTGAGAGGAATGATTTTTTTTTTGGATTCTTGTCTTTCCAGTGTGCAGCTACATGATGTCATAACCATAAGAGCACCATACAGAGCTGATGAAAATGACTTGACTTTCTTCATTTCCTTTTGACATTTTGTGTTAATTAAATGAGAAGCATGGGGTACTACTACTAATTTCTCCTGGGGGAATTCTGTGTCACTGCGCAAGTGTAGTTTAAATGAATTATTACTCAAAGTTCTATATTAATATGCCTAGTAAGGAATCTATTTGTCAAAAAACATTTTTTGTTGTCTTATTGTTATAGACATACTTGCTGACAGGTATTTTGAAGTAAATTACCAAAATAAGTGAAACTGGCATGATTATATTGTTATTTTGATAAATAAAATATACAGAATTTTAAAATATTGTACACAGAATTTTTAATTTTTTGGAACATAATTTTAAACTTTTTGATGCAGAATTCCCCCAGGAGTATACTAATAGGTGCTTCCCCCAAATACTTGTTATTAGGACATATCACCATGAAAATGAGATAAGAACAGTATTGGAAACATAACATGGGAATATGTTTATTTTTAGAATATATATACATAACACCTACCAAACATGTCCCTAAAGTGCATGCAGTTATCAAGATGCACTGGGGTTTTAAAACTACTGATTTATTGTGCCTTATTTATGGAAATGTATGTACATTTATGCACAACTTGCATCCTATTTTACAGCTCTAGGATGTTGGAAGGCATGCTGACAAGCTGGCTGCTTGCTTTTTATTTGCACCATGTCCTCCCCATCTGCCTGTGATTTCTTTCCTCCCTCTGTGGTGCATGCTGTTGCCTGTGTTAATGCATCCTCCAGTTGTTTACACTCTTTGCTGAATATGCAATGTTGGGGTGGAACATATGGTGTAAATGTTTTGTACCTGGTCATGACTTTGTTTACAAAACCCACACCCTCTTTCTTTCCGGTATGCACACAATGAGCCTGGGATGTCTGCATCCATGCCTCACATGCGTTTCATCCAGTGGGAACTTATCTTTAAAGAGGGTTATGTGCTCTTTGCCTCACTGGAGACAAAAGTTACTACATTCTTAACTCTCTCCTGTGGTGAATAGTCAAGATCAGGCTTGTAGGCCCTGATTTTGTAACTTGGCTGCCTAAAGTCAGTGGGAGTTGTGGGTACCTATTACATATGTAAACTCTTATTTAGGTGCCAAAATGTAGATTTAAGTGGTTAACTTTTAGACACCGTACTTGAAACATTTTGGCCTCAATGTGCAAATTGAATTTTACAGTAAACATCTAATGTGAATTTATGAGAATTTAAATTGTGCTGTTTTAAGTACTGTGTAGATATTAATTTCACTGATTAATTATTACACCATTGCTGTTAGGCATATGGGAAAGAACTGAGAAAGAAAGGTGAAATGACCTCTGATAATGTGAGAGTTTGTCATCCCATTTCAAAAGTACTTCTATGTTAATGTACATTAGGGAACTTGTAGCGCACACCAGCAGGGCCACAAGAGCCAGCTAGTGCAGACTAAAACTTACACACTTCTGTTGTGCACTACTACTCTGTGTAGGCAAGCCCTACATTTACAGGGATCCCAGCAATGAGACATAATTGTCGCTGGGATGGGGACATATCAGCGAATGAATTAACAGAAATACTGCAAAGTCTGAGACACGATAATGAAAAAAAAAAATCTGCATCTGATTAAAGGAACCCCTCTCATCCCAGTCTCAGTAAGACAGAGAAGCATTGCCCTGCTTGATATTTGGCCAGGATACTCAGGTTAACATTTTGGTATTTTTAATGACCCTGAGTGGGCAGGGAGATTCATAGATTCACAGGTTTTAGGGCCAGAAGGAACCATGAGAACATTTATTTTAACCTCCTGTATAGCACATGCCATTATATTTCACCTTGTTACCCCAGTAACTATGTCTCTATTCATACCTATCATTAACTAGATCTCTATTCTATTATTATTTGTACTGAAGTAATACTTAAGACCTTTGATTGTAGATAAGGATGTTAGTCATAGACCAGTACCTCATTCTTCTGTGCCCTGTATAAACACATAACAAAACCAACTTTAATTGTGACATATCCTAACTTTGAGTACTTAACTTTGTAACCTGAATAATGTTCCTTAAATGTACACATGTGCAGTCCTGCTACATATAGAAGTTGAGAGCATATAGCACATGCTCAGTCACTCTGTGGAGCTAAACGGCCGCATAGTCTGGTTAGCACAAGCAGCTAGGAGGGGGTGGAACATGCTGAATGAGGATAGAATCTTCAGAGATTTTTGCTACTAAAATTAAAGAAGTCTCTACTGACCATGCACAAACTGCAATTGGGGCAGATTGTCATGGGGATGGCAAAAGGGATATCTTGACACAAAGGCCACCTTCCTGCCAAATATCAAGTCCCTTTTCCAAAGCACAAGGGCACTACAGCTGTTAGAAGAAAAGGTCAGCAGAATTTTTAAACATTGGCAAAGAACATATTTTCCCTTAGCCTCCTGCTTGGAAAGTGGCTGAACTATTTTTTTGCTGAAATTTTAAAAGAAATAGAATAAAAATTAAATGCCTAAATTAATCGGCCCGAGGTAGAAACCTATCATGTAAAATTTAAGATTAAAAGATGAAAGGCTGGCAAAGTGATAAGCCACTGAAAACAGGGTGTTGTGCAAATTTAACCATACTGCTACCAGCCCTGTGGACAAGACACCAGATGATAAACCAGATTCCCAGTGTTGGGGGAGAGGCTGGAGCTGGGAAAACTACAAAGAAGCGTCCAGGGGATTGTGTAGGCGACAGCAGTGGGGAAAGGTACTGTGTCTACATGCACAGACCTCTCCCTGCATGTAGACACTCCCCCACCAGCTTTCCCGCTGCGCTAAACCCACAGCTTCGGTAACACTGGGGAGCAGCTCCTAATCTCGTGAGGCAGCTCACTCGCTCCTGCCCCGCCCCAACCAGAAGAGAAATCTCGCGAGAAGCTGCACGCCTCTCTTGGCTGCCCGTAGCCGCAAGGAGGCTGCCTGGAACGTACCCAGAGAGTGTGTCGCTGATGACGCTACAGAACGGAACTCAGCGAAGGGCGGATGCAGTGATGGGCGGGCGCGCGGGAGGGGAGGCAGCGGTCGCTGCTCCGAAGGGGCGCTGCAGCCGCGCGCGCGGGCGTTGGGGCGGGAGGGGAAGCGTGCGCTGGCAGCGCGCAGCTGTCACCCCGTAGGCGGGGGTCATGCAGATAGTCCCTCGGCTCTTGAGTGGACCCACGTGCCTCTTTGCTGGCTGGCTGAGGCTGAGCAGCCGGCGTAGCATGCAGCTGTGCAGCTTGCAGCAGGCTTTACTCCAGTCCTGGCACACAAAGCAGAACTGCACCCGCCCTCCCCGATTCTCGTCCTTCTGGGTTAGGCTGATGCCCAGCCTCTGCCGCGGGGAGGGGAGGGTTGCTGTTTGAATGAGAAATTCACCCATCTCCCCGCTGCTTGTGCACAAAACGGGCCCGGCTCCCACGGTGGGAGCCCTGAAAAAAAAACAAAAAAGAGAGAGCGAGAGGGGCGGGAAGGGAGCGGGGTGCCGCGGCCGCCCGCTGGTTTGAGCAAGCAGGCGGCCGCAGAGACTGTCTTCCGTGGGAGGCCGCGCGAGCGCCGCTTTCCCCCGCGTGTGCGCGGCCGCCGCTAGAGGGAGCTGTGCTACAGAGAGCGGCAGGGAGAAGGGAGAGGCAGCTGCCGCAGGAGGCGAAAGACCCCCCCCCCCCCCACCCCAGCTATTTCTTCAACTCAGGCTGCCCCCTTCCTCCTCAGCTCTGCGCTGCCGCTGTCAGTAGCGGCGGCCGGACGAGCCGCGGAGCCCCCCCCCGCAGCCTGGCTGCCGTCCGGGCTAGCGCACAGCCCCGCCGCGGAGCAGAGGCGGAGGGGACCGGGCTGCTGCTGGGTTCCAGTGCTCCTCCTCCTCCGTCCACCTACCCACCCAGCTGTGTTAGTCGTCTTCACGGCTGGCTTTGCTGCCGCTCGCCTCCCCGCTCTCCCCGCGGGTTTTGGTTTCCCTTTTGCCGTCAGTTTTCCCTTGGGCACTGGCCGGTGGGGTGCCAATTTGAACGAACCCAAAAGCGGAGAGGGGGAGCAGCTGCGCGCGGCGGAAGAGCGGCAAGGTAGCTCGCGGGGAGGCGTGGAGATCCCCTGCCGACCAGCCCCATCAAACCATCCGGTAAGAAAGTAAAGAAGCCAGCGAGGGTGACAGCGACTCGCCGGGAGGCGGAGGAGGAGGAGGAGAAGCAGCGCGTCTTCTCTCCCGTCCCGCCTCCTTTCCGTCCCCGCTCTTCCCAGCCCCTCTCTTCCTCCGAGGTACCGGCAGGAGCAGCCTGGACTCATGATGGCTTCAACCCCTACCTGCACCAGGTTCACCGACGAGTACCAGCTCTTCGAGGAGCTTGGAAAGTAAGAGACCTGGCGGCCGCTGCACATTGTGCCGGGAAAGGGTCTTTCGGTTGGGGGCAGGGGAGGTGGTTTGACAGATCAAGGCTGGGCAAAGAGGGGGCTATTGTTTGGGTGTAAAATGAAGGGGGGGGGGGTGTCAGGCCGGCTGTTGCAAAGGAGACTTAGTGCATTGCTGATCTCTGCAGTTGGAGCTGTCATGGGGGAGGGAGGATTCAGCTCTATGCACGTATCTAGATAATAAATTCATATTTTTTCCAACACAGCTGCTTCTCTGTTTTGCATGGGTGACTGTTTTATACTTGATACAATTCGGTGCCACGTTTATTGATGGGGAAAGTTCAGCTGGGTATACAGTATAGTTTGCAACCAGCACTTTTAATCGGGAGGGAGGGCGACCCTGCGTGAATGTAGCTTGCCCCCTCCCCTGCCCTCCTCTTATTATTTATGAAAGATTGTTGTTTTCTATCTTAATGTCAGAGAAAGCTCTGCCCAGAGCAGTGTGTGCTTTTGTGTTTTTCATGTCCACGATCAGAAAAGCTGTGCGGTTTATTTAGACACTCGAAAATACACCCAGACGTTCATAGATCCATTGTTTACAAAGAAGCTGTCTGTCTGTGTATTGTTCAGACCTGAAATTAATTATTGCTCAGTCTCCAGTTTCTCTCTGATTTTTTTTTTTTAATTTGTGAATTCATTGCTGTGTCATTTCTTTATGTAAATGACTTGAAAAGGCTTGTGGGGATGCCATTTGGTATTAAAAACATGGAGAATATGTCGTGAACAGCTATCTAATTCAAATGCTCCTTTTCTGCAAGGAGTAGGAATGTCC
Organism: Eretmochelys imbricata; assembly: GCF_965152235.1. NCBI lineage: Eukaryota > Metazoa > Chordata > Testudines > Cheloniidae > Eretmochelys > Eretmochelys imbricata. Next base: position 39,038,025 of record NC_135575.1, on the reverse strand, counting down.
CCGTGTAGCGCTGTATTCATTAAGATGTACTTCCTAGTCACACAAATGGGCTCAGTGTTTAAATTTAATTAAATACAATCGCCATGTTGACAGAGCTGGAGGTGAAATTTTTACACAGAGTTTGTTTCGTTTTTCACACTTTTTTGCTGCCTGTAAGGTAGTCACAGAGCATTTGAGGCTTTTGAGGCAGGGAACTGTAAAAATGTTCATGTTTCCGGTGTGTAAATACCATTGCTTATAATTTGCTGTGTACATATATTTAAACTGTTTAATTATATGACTTGTGCTCACTTGTATTTTAAATCCAATGTACTGTTATCATCTATAAAATGAGTAATGATTGCCATTTTGTGCTCATTTTCCTGTCTCCTGTATTGACATTATGCGTTTCAATCAAATCAGTTAAAAAACTCAAATGATTAGAACCATTATCCAGTATTACAACCCTTGTATTGATGTTTGTCTGGTTATTGGTTTTCAGGGGGGCGTTCTCAGTGGTGAGAAGATGTGTGAAAATTCCTACAGGACAGGAGTATGCTGCCAAAATTATCAACACCAAAAAGCTGTCTGCTAGAGGTGGGTATTTTTCAACCCAATATTTTCAGTGTCTCTCACTCAATTCCTCTACCCTCTTCTTTTTTCTTGTTTAAAATAGTACTATATCTAAGCTTTTGTACACTGAGTAGATATTTTATTTTTTCTCCGTATATTTTCCATTTTCCTAAAATACTGGTTAGATTTTCCATGTTGTAAAGTAATCTTTCACTGACTGACAGTGCTTAGATATGAGATTACTGCTCTACCATGCTAAAAGGAAAGATGTACAAATTCTAGAGCATTTTTTTAAAGATGCAAATCTGCTTTTCAGCTTTGTGTGTGAGAGAGTTAGAATAACAGCCTGGAATGTCATTTTCTTTTATTATTTTTTGAGAAAATGCTCTCTCACTCTAATTTTTATGAAGAAAAATTTGCTCAAATCTTAATTGAATAACATGCTTCCATTATATTTAAATATCAACATAATTAATCAAGCCATATTTAACAGTAACACCTTTAGAAAAAAATCTGATCTGCTGCACATACAGTTTTTCAAATGAAAATGTAGTGTAATAGGGTAGACATTTTATAAAGTAACTATTTGTGTACCAAGTAGTGATGCTTAAGTGAAGCATTTGTACTGTTATTTCTATCATGCACACATTTTCTTTTCCTTTTATTTGTATTTTCCTTATGTGGTATATATCTGAGTATGTATTTTACAGCTGTTTGTATCTATATCTAGATATTCACTGGTTGTGTGTTTACACTACATTAAAGAAACTATATATTTACTGTGTGTTAGGACTGCTGAAAATAGGCCTTATACTTATTGTTTGGTAAATCCACACTAACATGCTTGTACGAGGATGTTAGGGATTAAGGATTATTCTCTGTTGACATTATCTTTACTTTCATGTGAATTTATGGTATTGTGATGAGCATGGAAATGAGTAAACAGTGTCAGTGTGTAAACCTGCCTTTGTGGCTTGGTTTATGTTTTATACAAGGGGAGCATTGTATATAAACAGCACTCTGATTTCATTAATTCATTTAATAAATATATAAAAGAATACTTCTAATATATGGTGGCATAGCTGTAACTTTTCATGCTGCTCTAACAGCTGGGGATCATTCAACATTTTGCGTTATATAACCTTATTTTCAGCTCAGTAACAGGATTGTAAAAGTTTACTTTTCACTACCTCTTGTCTTCAGGCTGTTAATGTATGAGAGAGTTATTTTTTTCCTTTTTAGTTTTATAAAACCATATTTCTAATGAGTCTGTTCATTTTTAGGATTTGGCTTATTTTTTTAATGGAGGGGTGAGGAAAGTAAATAAAATGGAAGTTTGTGATTTGAGAACTTTTTCTTACTTAAAAATACATTTTGATTTTCAGTTATTTTTTCTATATCAGTTGAAAATGTTGATCTGTTAGTTTGGATATTTAAAAGAAAATTAGCCAAAATATTGACATTTAAAACAGATAAATATTTAAAAAATTAAGTCCCTCTTGACACGAGAGACTGTAATGGAATCAACACTGGATTGTTAATGAATTATGGTTTGAATGTATCACATATATATTACGATTTTAAATATATGTGTTACAGTGAAGAAACTATAACATTTATTAAAGTAAATTTTAAGAGTCTGCCTTAAACTCCTAAAAGCAGCACAGGACGCAGTAAATGCTTCTACTTTGCACTTTTCTTACACAGTTTTATCTAGACATTGCAGCACATACATGACCAAATTCATCTTTGGTGTAGTCTTTTAATTTGTGGAATTTCACCAAAAAAATTGAGAACGCAGTATGCAGTATAACATCGTGCACAGATCTCAGATTTCTGCATTCATGGTACCCAAGAATTCAACTCGGAGTTCCCTTACTTTTGTGGATTTAAACTTTAAACCTGAATAATAGATTGTGGGCGTGTCATTTTCCTTACATACACATGTGTGTATACATGATATGTTGTCAGTGGATTTAGGTGAGTATTATAGGGGTAGGGAATACTAACTGTCCAGCTCTGCCTGTACAAATTTGCACAAATAGTTTGGTCATGATCAGGCAACTTTCACAGAGCTAGTTTTTACAGAACTCTTCAAAAATTGCTAGTAGGAAGTTTTGCTTTCTTTTCTATTGCAGTTATATGGTCCATATAGTGAGGGTATTAACATACATAAGAAATTGTTTTGTATTGAGTGTGTGTGTGTGTATGTATGTGTATATCTACACATACACACTATACATATAATTACATAGACTCAGTGTACTGAGGTATTTTGTCAGGTAAATAGCTCCAGATATGAAACAGTAATCAATAAGCATGCATCAGGTTAGAAAAAATGTACTTATGACCCTAACCATTTGTAGTTTATTTAAAAGCATGCTTCCAATTTCTCTGTCTTCAGATATTTCTTACGATATAGGAGCTATATGTTTTATAGCATCAAACTGTGATACATTTTCATTTGGATAACTGATAATGGGTTTACAGATTGTAGGTTAGATAGTATTTGAAATCACACCATTATTTTAATTCTTTCACACCTTGACCTGTTTTTCATTGTGAGATGGAGCCATTGACTTTCATGGGTTCATACGATAATTCACCGGTGTATTAAATCATACAGAATATGCTATTGTTGTAATTCTAATGGACAGTTCATAAAGTGAACTTCATCCCAGTGCACGGGGTACATACAAGGTACTCTGTGCTGAGGTGAATTTCATGTATGGTGACTGGCTCTCTTTGGTGTAGTTCACTAAATTCACATAGTGTTCAGTAAGACTTTTGCTTGAAATATTGAAGAGGTATTTTAACAAATGATATGGAATAATCAAAACTTTGATTATATTTTACTAAGTTTATTTCAAACAGTATTAATATTCTTAGTTCTGGGTTTCAGTTAGTGTTGCCTAGTCAAACAGCTCTTTCCCATGTATGTTTTCTTTGAGTATATTTGAACACTTAGGTTCATAGTCCTCCCAATGTGAAATATTGATCTGGTCATACAAAGCTGTCTGGATTTGCACTTTCTTCCTAGTTTCCCTGCATGATTAAATCTTTACAAAGGAGTTTCAAAACACTGTTGTGTTTAAAGTGCTGCATGTTCTTTTTCATTTGTTTGTTTGTTTTTGGGGGTCTTCTGCACAACACTTTTGCATTTCTACTGCTCTCATTTTCAAAACTAAGTTTGTGTTTTAAATTGATGACAAATTTCATATATTTGGAATGTGGTCACATACCTAACTAATCCAAATTACAATAGGAAAAAGTACTATTGTTTAAAGTTTAGATTTTTTTTTAAATAAAGAAGTTGATTTTAAATGCATGGTTTTCTATAATATTGATAACAGGTAGGTAGAAATGTCATCAGTTCCATGGTTGATTTGTTGTTCTTAAACAATAATAGAAGTATAGCCTTTCATTGTAGAGATGCCTTTTATGAACAATTTTTGTGTTAGTTAACTAACATTTCTGTAGGAACATATAGAAGTTCCTCTTTTCATTTAAAAATAATGTCACACTTCATATACAAATTGTGGTTTTTGTAAGTAATCCAAATTACAATAGGAAAAAGTACTATTGTTTAAAGTTTAGATTTTTTTTTTAAATAAAGAAGTTGATTTTAAATGCATGGTTTTCTATAATATTGATAACAGGTAGGTAGAAATGTCATCAGTTCCATGGTTGATTTGTTGTTCTTAAACAATAATAGAAGTATAGCCTTTCATTGTAGAGATGCCTTTTATGAACAATTTTTGTGTTAGTTAACTAACATTTCTGTAGGAACATATAGAAGTTCCTCTTTTCATTTAAAAATAATGTCACGCTTCATATACAAATTGTGGTTTTTGTAAGTTATTAAACTTTAATGAAGAATGAAGAGATAATTAATTCAGATTGGTATTGTTAGAAAATAAACAGTTGGTCATTTGTATCAGAAGAACACATTCTTAATAAACTAGGAGCATGAACATACTGCAGGAAAGTAGAGCTCTGAAAGAAAGTGGAAGAGTTGGCAAGTGTATGGAAAAGTAATAGCATAAAGCAATATATCTGTGCTGCTTTTACATTGTACTAGGCTTAATCTTATATATATTCTGTTACTTTTTATTAAGCCTTGGTTTTGTTATTTGCAGAGGCTGTCCTATTTATGGGTATATAGTTAGGAAGAATAAAGTTTGCTATTCTAAAATATTATTTTATTCAGCCTTGACCTATTATGCATCAAACTTTAAAAAAAAAAAGAAGACAAAACTTAATAGCGTTTATTTTTATCTTTCAACCTCTTCTTTTTTTCTTTTTTGAAAGAATTGTGGCTTTAACCCTGCCATGAGCTCTGTGTGGATGGATCCTCTGCCTATGCAGATCCCATTGCAGGATCGAGGTCTTAATCTTCAGTTACAGTGTATGTGTTTCACGGACAATAAGAAAATATGAAAGATTTTTGCAACCATTGTATTTTTGACATATTCTCTCTAATTGGATTGAAAAGGAACAGAAATCGGTGTACTCAGCAGATTGTTCATTATATGCAGTCATTTAACTCATCTGAACTTGCACCAGATCTGTAGTGACCAAAAGTACTTGCCTTCTGATGATCACTCGATGGTACTGTCCAGTTCCTAGTGTGCCTTTGTCCGTGTTGCCAAAAAATACCCCACCCAACCCTTTGGTCATTGCAGCAGAAAGGTGAGCAACTATCTGTGGCAAGTATACATATTTGTAGGGCAGATACAGGAACCCATAGGAGTTATCCATTCCAATCTTTCCATACCCGTCACCTGATCCAAAGTCCACTGACATCAGTGAGAGACTTGCAATTAGTTTCATAGGGCTTTGGGTGGGATCCTTGGAGGTTTCTGCTGGTTACTTATTGTCTTCTCATTTGGCTTCCTCTCCACTCTTAGTATCTCTCTATTTTATGAAAGAGAGAAGTGCTTCACTGATATTTCCTGTACTGTATTCACTGAAGGGTCCCCATGTGCAAGGAAATGTCACAGGTGACCACACCAATTGCAGATTCTTTCAACTACCTGTGATTTGCATGGAGCCTGAAGAGGCACTCTCACCCTTTTGGAACAATATTTTGTTCGGAGACTCTGAGGAATTTTGCTGTGTGGCTAGGGTATTTCCATCTATAAATCTATCCATGTGGAACATTTCATGAACCATAAAGTTGTTTAAAATACTGTAGGGAGATAAATGGAAATGTGAACCATATAAGATGGTATTTTTCAGCATATTTTTTTATGGCAAAGAGAAAAATTACCATGCCACTACAGACTAGTGGTCCGTTTAGTCACGGTGCCATAGGACTCTTTGCCGCTTTTACAGATCTAGACTAACACGGCTACCCCTCTGATATCTTGTCTCTATTAATGCTGTATGCTTTGCAGGAATCCAGAAAACTGCAGTAATGCACCCAACAGTGCAATACTATGTACCTTAGGGAAAATTTCATTCTGACCCTAGCAGGTGATGAGCGTAACCCTGAAGGACAAGAATTAATAAAATTTAGACTTCTATCTTTGTAATTTTAGGATAACTGGATGCTATTCTTATTCATAATGTTGTCTATAATTAAACAAACAAAAAACCCCTCTGGGCCTGCTCTTGTGAAGCAAATGTCAGTTTTGTATGTGCAAGGTCCATAGAATTGAGCTCTAAGCCATTTGCTTCAGTAAAGTCTTGTGGAGGTCTGTTTCTCACCTTAATTATATGTTGATTGGTAACATGTTTTCTCTTATGTATTAAATGTGTTTCCCTTTCAGTGTTTTCTTTAAGATGACAGGAAATGATAATCAGTTACACCTTGTTGCTTGAAGAACTTTTGGGGAGAGAAGGAACATTGTCTGGGATCTCCCTGTTTTTTCATTCTGTTCCATTACTTCCTGGGGCTTGAACTGGGCCTCTGACCCATCTTCTCATGAGTACGTTCTTTCCACTAATGAGTCAGCCAGAGGGAGTTATTCAAGGGTGACTTGTTCTTTCTTTCCTTCCTCTCCACTGTAGACTTTGCTGGTTTTATGTCAAAGTAACTCCAGTTACTTCACTGGAGTTACTTCAGATTCACTCAACATGAGAGGGAAGAGAGCTAGGCACTGAGGTCTTCATCTTGAATTCCCCATACTGTACAGTTTCTAAATCTCCATGTTGATTTTGGAACATAAATATATTTTTTCTGTCTTCTGTTTTCGTTGAGAATTTGTTCACTGAATGTATTTTGCTTAAATTCAAATCAAATTTCAAAGCAAAAGCTATTCTTAAAACAAAACAAAACACTTTTTTAAGAGGAAAAAAAATTAAGTGCCCAGTCCTGTTCACAGTTGCTCCTGCACATATATGTACTCCCATGCATAATCCCCAATGACTTCAGTAGGGCTACAAGCAGGAATAAAGAGATATAGTCAATAGTAACTATTTTCACAATGGGGCCATTAGTTAGTAATCTTTTAATAGTATTCTGAAAACCAGGAATCATAGCAACCATGTTACTTGCTCTTCCACAGTCTCTTGGTGTTCTCCCTGTTACTTTTTTTTAAACCTTTTTTCCTTGTTTTTATTATTTTTTATATCAAGTCTGCAAACCTCTCTAATATGTTCTGCATATCTGAAGTATTACTTGTGTGTGTTTACAATATGTTCATATGAATATGATGTACTGTAATATGTTAATTATTGTCTTAAAATGTGAAAATAAGGGCACAAGAACAATATTAAACACTTTCAATTTTATTGTATGTTTATTTTATTTGCTTCTTTAGTATACAAAATAATGTACAGTATTTTATGCCTATTGTGATTTGAGGTCCCAGTTCAGTAAGGTACTTAAATACATTGCCTATCTTTAACATGTTAGTTCTCCTATTGATTTAAAATTAGGCAGACGCTTATGTGATCGTTATCCATCTGATTAGGTTTTAAAATGAACAAGTTGATTGAAAATGAAAAATAAAAGCAATAGTCTAATGAGACAAGAAGAGGTATTAGGTGTGCAGATAAGAGGTAGTGATACATTACTCTTTCCCAGTCATGATTGGCATGTAGTAGCCATTCTTACTACTCTTATTTCATGCTTATTATTCCAAGTCCTTCCACGTTAGCTGCTTTTCTGATGCACTGTGGCTTGAAGGGCAGGGTAAAAACATATCCTCTTCCTGTAACCTAAAAACACCTGCTTTGACAGCCTGGTGATTCTGACAGATTAAAAAAATGTAAACCAAATTATGTTATTTGCACAGGCAAACATAAGCAAAATGATGTAATCATTTACCTACCTTTATTTGAGCACCCTCAGATATGTAGGATAGGTATCTTGAGTGGATCTTACTGGTACCTCTGGGTTTTATTTCGTCAGGGTCCTATATCCTTCTTCATATGCAGTTACTTATCATTTGTGGGATACTTTGTAAGGACAATTTGAGGATTGTAAAGTGTTATAGAAAAGCATAACCACTTCCTAACTTTATTGGATGAAGGACACATACAATACATACTCATGTTGAAGGTGATAGCTCTTTTGTTTAACTGTTTATTTTAAATTAATCATGCTTTGAAGGTGAATGGAACATCTGCTTCCTATTGGAGAGCTACATAAATCCAATCCGTCTGTTTATTCGTGTAAATGTTTTAGTTTGTGTGTGTGTGTGTGTGTGTGTGTGAGAATATATATAATATCTGTTCCTCTCACTCTAATCTGAGTATTACTAGAAATGTTTTGTGCACCAGAACCTTTATTTATGTAATACCAGCCTGAGCAGATGTTGCCTTTTGTGAGAGGGTTTTTTTTACTGTAGTCCCACCCACTCTGCAACTTGTTTTTTTTTCCATTGTAGTGTTACCCGTCCATTCTCCTATGTTTGAGGTTCAGTAGCTTTGTCTGCCTCTTCATATGAGACTTGTAACTCTGCTATTTCGTGTTATATTTGATTGGAAGTTACTAAAGAAGTTGTCAGCTCCAGTGCAAGGTATTTAACATCTGAGTGAATTTGGTGCTCATGAAAGTGATACTGGCTGAAAGCACTGGCTCCTGCCAAGTATAGTTAAGACCTGTGGATATTTCCTCCGTGCAGCTTTGCGAATGCACCTCAGCCTTGACTTGTAATGCTTCTGTTATTCCAGTCTTGAGCCTCTCTTGAGTGGAAACTGCCAAACATAGTGAATTGTGCTATGTTCTGTGGTAGTTTTTTATGAGAAAATGAGGTGACAAAGCTTGTTTCCACCTGTTGACTAAGTCTAGCTTAGAACTTGGGTCTCTGGAGCAGAAAAGCTAGTGCCTGCAGAGCTGTGATACTTAGTGTCCTAATTAAAAAATATGTTTTCATCTGTTCAGCCTTTTTTGGCTAGTTGCAAACATTTAAAGTAACTTCAAACTCATTTTCTCTTTCATTTAAAGGAAAATTAAAGAATGTGGTTAGAATTACAACTAAAATCAGACTAGGAAAAACAACTCAACATTAGGATTAGAAATTACCTTGTCATTATTTTAAAGGAATAGAAGGCTGTCTAAATGTGAAGGCCTACTCAGCTCATTAGAGATCTGTCCATACAACAGTGCATCTGTTTTGTATTTGGTAGAAATCTCCTTTGCTTTAGCTGGTGGTCTAAGGCAACCTATGAAACTTCTGCTTTCAGTATTACCTTTCTTGAATATTAAGTATTTCACAGAGAACTGTGATGATAACTTAAAATATTAGGCAAGTTTGGTTAAAAAATTATCAAATTAAAAAGAATTTTAAATAAAATAAAGCTTATTAATAATAGAAAAGTAACAGTATTGATATTTTGATGGCAACCATAAAGGAAATTTCTCTTTGTATGAGGTGTAATTTTATTTTCATAACACTGCACCGAGACGTTATACTGACTCTAACGTCCCAGCAGAAGTATCTTTCATCCACTTGATATGAATTTCTGTATATTTGTGCAGTCACTTTGAAATTGGAGCCAGGCTTGCTCTTGAAGTTGATGAGGTCCAGTCTGCCATGTATCTTTTGCTGATCAGTTCTAGACAAATCAACAATAATTTGGCTTGAGGTTTGACCAAAAACCAAGTGTTTGGTTTGACCAAAAACCAAGTGTACCAAGATAGGAAGCTGATAATTCTTTTCCTTTTTTGTAACACTGTTTTTTGTCTGTTTTGTTTCCATGTTCAGATCCATCATCTATCTGCCATGTTACATCTGTAGGCAGAAGTCAGGTTAAAATTATCAGCTAGCATTACTGTGCTATCTATCTAGCTTTGATGCAAAACCAAAAATTTTAGGGTGCATTGGAAATTCATTTTCAGACAGATATTAACTATGACCAAGATGTAGACTGTATTGAAATTAGCTCTCAAAATCACTCCATTTAATGTAATTGATAAGCACAGCACATGCACACTGTAAAATTATTCCATCCCAAAGCTTAAAGGATGGAAAATGTGAACTGTCAATGTATGGAGTTCATAAGCAAACAATTTGTAGCAAGGAGTCTGTTTTAGATGCTTTCAAAACTTTTTTCCTGATTTAATTATAATTAGAAACAGCTTACTTGTAATATTCCGCAACGTGAATGCAGGTGCTGCAGTGTCAGTCACGTTGCATATTCATATAGCTGCAGGAACAAATGGAGTACCTACATAATATCCATATTTGACAATCCGATGGGATTTGCCAAGCCTAAGCTTTCATTTACATTTTAACCTCTTCAGGAGATGGGTTTGTGATTTAATTAGGCAAGGGAGGCCTATGAGTTATTTGTATTGCATGTAAAACCTCACACCAGTGCTTAGCTATCTTGTGGTTTGGGAGATTTCTTGCAGGAATGTTTTTTTTTTACTGGATGTCACTCTTTTGAGTTTGGTGTCTTTAATTAGTCTGTTTCTCTTATAGTTTTGTTCTTTTGACTGATTTTATTCAAATCCTTCAATGTAAGAAGCAGTCTTATTTTTATCAGTACTCTAAACCAAAATGTAATGTATCACTGAGAAGTTCTTGGTTACTGTGGTACTGCATTGCAGTGAAGATTTTGTACTGTAGTGTAGATTATCTTGATTTGCTGCAAGGCAGCTAAGTTAGCATTGAACTTTTGTGATTATGATACCCAGCTTTGACAGCAGCATATGATGATTCGCTTTCTGCCTTTTCTAGAAAGGGTTCTCAAGATATTACATACCTTAAGGCTTGAGTAAATTTCAGTGGAGAAAACACCTTTCAATAAATGTTTTGACTGTTTGTAGGACACCTTATCCATGAAAAGACAAAGAATCATTTCATCATGGAAACATAATGATTGCCCTTTGGATGTGAGGATATTACAACCACACTGTCTTTTTGCATTTTTTTAATTAAAGTTTACCTGTTCAGCTGCTTATGTTCAAAAGTTTATTGAAACAGGCTAAGCTAAGTCAGGATATTTTTCTTTTGCTGTTTATCTTTTCTAAAGTGGAATGTTATTAGCCTACAGTACTTTTTTTTGCCTGTTAAATATCTTTTTTTAAAAAAACTTTTCCTTAAAAGAATGTCAAATATTTTTAGACACACACACACACACACACACACACACACACACACACACACACACACACACACACACACAGAGAGAGAGAAAATGAAAAGAAATAAATAATTATAATACCTAACAAATGACTATAATATGTGACATTGACAAGACTGTTTCTTTGGTCCAAAATGTGTGAAATGGAAATAAGTAAATGACATAAATGGTGAAAAACACAATAATTAGTATTGAGTAAAATAAAAATCTTAAATGAATCCCCATCTATCCATAGAATCTCTATGGATAGTAATTCCATGCTCTAATAAGAATATAACAGTAGGGATCTATTATCGACCACCTGACCAGAACAGTGATAGTGACGATGAAATGCTAAGGGAGATTAGAGAGCCTATCAAAATAAAGAATTCAATAATAGTGGGTGATTTCAGTTATCCCCATATTGACTGGGTACATGTCACCTCAGGACGAAATGCAGAGACAAAATTTCTTGATGCTTTAAATGACTGCTTCTTGGAGCAGCTGGTACAGGAACCCACAAGGGGAGAAGCAACTCATCTGGCCCAAGAGGTAACTATAACAGGACCGCTTGGAAATAGTGACCATAATATAATAACATTTAACATTCCTGTGGGGGGAAGAACACCTCAACAGCTCAACACTGTGGCATTTAATTTCAGAAAGGGGAACTATGCAAAAATGAGGAGGTTAGTTAAACAGAATTTAAAGGGTACAGTGACTAGAGTGAAATCCCTGCAAGCTGCATGGACATTTTTCAGAGACGCCATAATAGAGGCTCAACTTAAATGTATACCCCAAATTAAAGAACACAGGAAAAGAATTAAAAAAGAGCCACTGTGGCTTAACAACTATGTAAAAGAAGCAGTGAGAGATAAAAAGGCATCTTTTAAAAAGTGGAAGTCAAATCCTAGTGAGGTAAATAGAAAGGAGCATAAACACTGCCAAATTAAATATAAAAATGTAATAAGAAAAGCCAAAAAGGAATTTGAAGAACAGCTAGCCAAAAACTCAAAAGGTGGTAAGAAACATTTTATTAAGTACATCACAAGCAGGAGGCCTGCTAAACAACCAGTGAGGCCCCTGGATGATCGAGATACAAAAGGATAAAGTCATCGCAGAAAAACTAAATGAATTCTTTGCTTCAGTCTTCACGGTTGAGGATGTTAGGGAGATTCCCAAACCTGAGCTGTCTTTTGTAGGTGACAAATCTGAGGAATTGTCACAGGTTGAAGTGTCACCAGAGGAGGTTTTGGAATTAATTGAGAAACTTAACAGTAGCAAGTCACTGGGACCAGATTGCATTCACCCAAGAGTTCTGAAAGAACTCAGATGTGAAATTGCAGAACTATTAACTATGGTTTGTAACCTGTCCTTTAAATCAGCTACTGTACCCAATAACTGGAAGATAGCTAATGTAATGCCAGTATTTAAGAAGGGCACAAGAGGTGAGCCTGACAATTACAGACTGGTAAGTCTAACGTCCGTACCGGGAAAATTAGTTGAAACAACAGTAAAGAATAAAATTGTCAGACACATAGAAGAACATAAATTGTTGGGCAAAAGTCAACATGGTTTCTGTAAAGGGAGATGATGTCTTACTAATCTATTAGAGTTCTTTGAGGGGGGTCAACAAACATGTGGACAAGGGGGATCCAGTGGACATAGTGTACTTAGATTTCCAGAAAGCCTTTGATAAGGTCCCTCACCAAAGGCTCTTACGTAAATTAAGTTGTCATGGGATAAGAGGGAAGATCCTTTCATGGATTGAGAACTGGTTAAAAGACAGGGAACAAAGGGTGGAATAAATGGTAAATTTTCAGAATGGAGATGGGTTACTAGTGGTGTTCCCCAAGGGTCAGTCCTAGGACCAATCCTATTCAACTTATTCATAAATGATCTGGAGAAAGGGGTAAACAGTGAGGTGGCAAAGTTTGCAGATGATACTAAACTGCTCAAGATAGTTAAGACCAAAGCAAACTGTGAAGAACTTCAAAAAGATCTCACAAAACTAAGTGATTGGGCAACAAAATGGCAAATGAAATTTAATGTGGATAAATGTAAAGTAATGCACTTTGGAAAAAAATAACCCCACTATACATACAATATGATGGGGGCTAATTTAGCTCCAACTAATCAGGAGAAAGATCTTGGAGTCATCGTGGATAGTTCTCTGAAGACATCCACAAAGTATGCAGCGGCAGTCAAAAAAGCAAACAGGATGTTAGGAATCATTAAAAAAGGGATAGAGAATAAGGCGGAGAATATCTTATTGCCCTTATATAAATCCATGGGATGCCTACATCTTGAATACTGCGTACAGATGTGGTCCCCTCATCTAAAAAAGATATACTAACATTAGAAAAGGTTCAGAAAAGGGCAACTAAAATGATTAGGAGTTTGGAATGGATCCCATATGAGGAGAGATTAAAGAGGCTAGGACTTTTCAGCTTGGAAAAGAGGAGACTAAGGGGGGATATGATAGAGATATGTAAAATCATGAGTGTTGTGGAGAAAGTGAATAAAGAAAAGTTATTTACTTGTTCCCATAATATAAGAACTAGGGGCCACCAAATGAAATTAATGTGTAGCAGGTTTAAAACAAATAAAAGGAAGTTCTTCTTCACACAGTGCACAGTCAACCTGTGGAACTCCTTGCCTGAGGAGGTTGTGAAGGCTAGGACTATAACAGGGTTTAAAAGAGAACTGGATACATTCATGGAGGTTAAGTCCATTAATGGCTATTAGCCAGGATGGGTAAGGAATGGTGTCCCTAGCCTCTGTTTGTCAGAGGGTGGAGATGGATGGCAGGAGAGAGATCACTTTGTCATTACCTGTTAGGTTCACTCCCCCTGGAGCACCTGGCATTGGCAACTGTTGGTAGAGAGGGTACGGGGCTGGATGGACCTTTGGTCTGATGCAGTATGGCTGTTCTTATGAGTATGGCTGCTATTTGCTTTGTTCAGACAGTACAAACATCTGTATAGTTAAGCATAGAGACTGAATCTAGATTTGTACCTGGGGAAGATTTTCCTTCCAGAGTACAGCAACAGTAAGCACCTGATCCATTGCCTATTGAAGTCATTTGGGTGTTTTTCAAGTGACTTAACTAAAATCCATGGAGTTAGACCAGTATAAAAGTCTACTGAGAGGAGAATCAGGCCCAGAATCATCTTCTCCTTCTCCTCCCCATCCTGCTCTTGGGTTGGGGGGAATAACAATGAGTAGGGCCCTACCAAATTCACGGCCATGAAAAAAGCGTCACAGACCGTGAAATCTGGTCTTTTGTGTGCTTTTACCCTGTACCATACAGATTTCATGGGGGAGACCAGCATTTCTCAGATTGGGGGTCCTGATCCAAAAGGGTGTTGCAGGGGGTCACAAGGTTATTTTGGGGGGGGGTGGTATTGCTACTCTTATTTCTGCGCTGCCTTCAGAGCTAGGTGGCCGGAGAGCGGTGGCTGTTGGCCGGGCACTCAGCTCTGAAGGCAGCGCCACCGCCACGCCAGCAGCAGTGCTGAAGTAAGGGTGGCAACACCATACTGTGCCACTCTGACTCCTGCGCTCATGCCTTCAAAGCTGGACGGCCAGAGAATGGCAGCAGCTGACTGAGGGCCCAGCTCTGCAGGCAGCAGCGCAGAAGTGAGGATGGCATGGCATGGTATGGTATGGTATTGCCACCCTTACTTCTGGGCTGCTGCTGGCAGTGGTTTTGCCTTCAGAGCTGGTCTCCTGGCCAGCAGCCACCACTCTCCAGCTGCCCAGCTCTGAAAACGGCACCACCGCCAGCAACAGCCCAGAAGTAAGGGTAACAATACTGCAACCCACGCTACAATGTGGGCCTTGTGACCCTCCCACAACTCCTTTCTGGGTCAGGACCCCTACAATGACATGAAATTTCAGATTTAAATAGCTGAAATCATGAAATTTACGATTTTAAAAATCCTGCGGCCATGAAATGGACCAAAATGGACCGTGGGTTTGATAGGGCCCTAACAGTGAGCCATTGACCATCAGCACCCCTGTAAGAGCTTGCCTGTGTTTGGCTGTAACCCAGCTCCTTCACTACTGAGTGCCACAACTGAGCATTGGGGCACGCAGCCCTCACGAATCAGAACTCTACCAGGTGGAAAGATGGCAGACTCCGTGTGTTGGAACCCTAATCTTTCTTCCATTCACTTGAATGTAAGGTTGCTGCCACTTCTTGCTCTGTCACATTAAGGCTGAAAAAGAGTAGAAGGGAGTGGGCAACGGGGTTGGGTTACTGGAGACAGATTAGTGTGGGATAGAAATTCTGTGGGGAAGAATGGAGGCAGCAGAAAGGGCCTAGGCTTTCTGCCTTTATTGAACGTAGAGGGAAGGAAGAAAGGTGGAACTTTTGTGCTATGGAGATCGTAGGAAGGAGCTGGAGTCTGTTTTAGTCTTAACTTTCACTTAGAGCTTTCACTGGATATGCAGCTTGGAATCAGTTGTGCTCTCTCCACCCTGTCGGGCCATCATACCTGTTTATTTATACTATGGTAATGTGCAGAGGCCTCAGTCACTTCAGAACCCATTATCCCAGGTGCTATAGAACAACATAGGAAGACTTAGTCCCTGCCACACAGAATTATTCAGAATAATTATTTGAAAGGCTTGATCTACACAACCAGTAACTGATGTGTGTAAGTGCTTTTTTCCCCTATACTGCATCTAAAGCTCCTGAGCATATGTTTGAGGAGAGGTGAGACGTAAGCATTTGCTTCCATTGCAAAAATGTAATTCAAGATTTGATACGATAGCTTCCTGTAGCCTGCTGCCACTGTCAGCTCTACCATGCAAGGCCAAGTTGGAATGTGCTCTGAAATAAAGCTAAATGATGAATAGTTTCTGTTGAATATTAGGGTTCAGTTCTGCAAGGGTCGCATACTTTTGTGTTTAAGAAAATTGATAAAGAAAGTGACAACAAAAGCACACATGCTTACAGTAGACTAATTCACTGTTCATTTAAAGGAAAGCTGAATCCATTTGAGACTCTCTTCACTTTGAATAAATTGAAGCATAATTAAAAGTGAAGTATTTAATTTGCAGTTGTTACTTCTGAGCCTTCTAATGGTTGGTGGCTGGTTTGGTAAATAAAATGACACGTACAAATGCACAACAAAGCTTGTGTTGATTTTGTTTTGTTTTGTATTCTCAGGCTAAATTTTTCAAAAATGGTGCCTAATGTAAGGCTCCCACAGGTGCTTTAAGATGTGACCTGATTTTCAAAAGTGCTGAGCATCTAGAAGCTCCTATTTGAGGTGTGAAGTATTCCAAAGCACAAATTGCGGTTGAGTGCCTAACTCCCATTGACTTCAACTGTGGGGTGCTCAGCACTTTTGAAAATCAGGTAATTTATTTAAGTGCTTCAATGTGGACATGGGAACCTTATTTTCTGTCTCTGTGTTTGAAAAACTTGGCCTCACTGAATGTGTCTTGCTGGTGTTGGAAGGTTAATTATAAGCAATATTAATTCTTTAGGTTTTGATCTGAAAGACATGGTATAGGTCAACAACTCAGCATGTGAAAAGTTCAGTGGGATTACAGTACTAATGTGCATAAAGCTACACATGCGTAAGTGTTTGTGAGATCAGGCCTTGGTTTGCATTGGATAGTGAGTAGAACAGATTCAGAAAATAAATAAATGTACACTGAAGCCTGGGATCGTGTATCTATCTGGGATCATGTTTTAGAATACAGCTTACATGGATAAGTATTTTAAATGTTAAATGATTAAATGTTCAACAGAAAACCAATTACTGTACAACTTAACATTTTGCAATTTATTTAATTTCGAAGTTGTCAGGGGAGAAACTTACATATGGGAGGTATGCATTTATAGATGTAATTTCATGCTGTCTTGTTTTCATATAGGACATTTCAATTGATTGGATTCAGTTTTCTGATAATACTTAGAAGCTTCTCTTCTGCTGGTGGGGAAAATAATGTAAAACTTTTTGCTCTTTTAATATTGTGAATATTAATACAATACACGAAAAAATACCACCCCCCACCGCACACACCAGATTTTAGAAAATAGGCTGCCATTCTCTCCAATAAATTCTTAAGATATCAGTTGTCGTAGAGAGAATTCCTCTTCACAGAGCAATTCAGATATATAGATAATTTGTGCAGGGATGGCAGAGAACATTATACTAACTATTGTATAGCAGAAAGAAAACATCTGAAAATAGCTTGTTCCCAGTATTGAAATAGAAAAGGAAGATATAAAGTAAGTCAACACTTTAATACAAAAATAGCATGGCTCCCTTAGTTTTAAATATAATTATACAATAAAGCCACGCTATATTCTGTTACTATCAGACTTAAAAATCAAAACTGGATTCACCAGTTGTAACACATATATGGTAAAGTGACAGAATATTGCCTACTAACACTACTTTCTGCGTCTTCAGCTAATAGACCTAAATATAAAGAATAAACTTCAATATATTACTCCGGTTACCTAGTTGCTTGGTAGGGAATATGTGACCATACATTTTATATAAACAAGATTATGGAGCCATGGTTTAGCTCCGACTTATAAAACTCAGACTTATAAAACTTTACTAAAATTTTCAACTTTAGATGCCTAAAGTTAAGCATAAAAATGTGTGGCCTATTTTTTAGAGTTGATGAACATCTAAAGTTCCCACTGATTTTGTATTTCTTTTATTTCTTTATAGAAATATTTTTATCGTGCACATTCATTGACACCTCCTTCTACCCATCCAGTGCTAACCAATAGCCAAAAAAGTAATTAATTAAAGTTAGAAACCCTATCTCAAGCAGAGCTTTTACCCTCAAAAAGTAGGCATACTAGAGAATCTGTGACCTCCATTAGTGATTTCACTATTGATTTTATGTAGAAGGTACTCAGATACTTCTGTAATGGGCTGCAGTATAAAACTCATGAGTGGGGTGTTAGGTAAACGCTGAACACTTCTGATCTGCTTCCAAAATCCCACTCTACATTGATAAAAACACAGTGTATTCATTTGTATTTCATGCCTTTTCTTTTGGTTGTTATGTTAATAGTTTTCATGTTCCTAATTGGCCAGTTATAATCTTTTTTTTCTTGATGTAAAAGCCACAAAGGGAGAATTAAGGTTGAAGTTATTGTAAGAAACTACACAACAGCTTGAGTCTTACTCTTTCTATTTATCCCCAAATCCCCTTCTAATAGAGATGACATAGACACTAGAGTCCAAAAATTTTAAAGGTATTTAGGCATTGATGCACTCAGCGTTGCAATGCCTTACTTGTTTAGGAGGACAAATTTCATTTTAAAAAGTGATTTAGGCACTTTGGAGCCTAAATCCCATTGATTGTGTGCCTAAATCACTTATGAAAATGAGATTGTATGCTCCTAAATCAGTTAAATGTTACAGCAATGACTAAATATATTTTAAAATCTGGGCCTTGGGCCCTGATTTAGCAAGGTTTTTAGCTACATGCCTCACTTCAAGCATGAGTCACTGAAATAATTAGAATTACTTAGATGCTTAAAATTAGTTAGTTGGTCTGATTTAGTGTTTCTGTGTGCACAGCTGGTCTGAACCTTCAGATTTAGTGGTCTTTGATGATACAGGAGAATATGGACAACCTCAGCTCCATACCCCCTTTCCTAGAGACTTATTTGGAAGTCCAAGTTGTTCCCACTCAGAATCCTTCCATGACTCATGGTGAGCTAGAACTCACCCTCTTCAGTTTGGGGCCAGTCTCCATCTTAACTGTGTCACTTAGGTACATTTGTAAAAGATGCATTTGGAATTGACAATCCTGGTTTCTGTGTTGAGACTGGTGCCACCATTCCCTGTTCCCCAACACACCTTTAAAACTCCGTCACAAGAGAAGAATGATTGCATGTGGTCTGAGTAAGCCTTTTCTGACACATCAGAATTTTGGCTCTATCTAAGTTATCTTCTCACATAAATTGCCATGATATCTACGTTCTTGAAACTCTCTTTATTAGATACATTAACACAAGTTGTACAGTTTTCTTGTCTGAATCCACAAATGCCTAACTGAATTTGAAATTGCTACATTTTTTATTCTATCCAGATTTTTGGCTATCTCAGATTCAGCTCAGCTCCAGTATTACACACACATTTTCAACATGTGACAGTGTTTTCCAAACTGGTTACTTTTCATTCATGTTACACACATCCATCCCCTGTTATGTATTGGTCATATTCCTACACAGAGTCCAGACTCTTGTGAATTAAATCTGAAATGTGACAGGTTTAATTTTAAGTTGTCATTCATTCATACTTGATATAATATGGAATGTAGTTCTCAACCTGAGGATGGGGTCTTGACCACCCAGTCCCTCCCATGGTGATAAATGGAAATTGAGGTACTTGTTAGATCCCAGGAAGATTGAAAGGGTATGGGTGGGGTCCCATTATGGAAAAGAGGTTCCCAGTATGGATATAGGTTACCATGAAGGAATGTTCCATGGCAGTTGGGAAGGAGGATAAAAATCTAGATAGTTCTCTGTAAACTTTAGAGTAAAAGGTTTTCTTTTATGTAACACCCCATATCCTGCAGTTCTAACACAGTAACCAGTGGAAAGTTTATTAAAAAAATTGATAAAACTATTGAGTATGGGTTTGTAGTAATAAGGAGTTAAGTCAATCTTGAAACCAAATGAATACAAATCAAATTAAAAGGCAGAATCAAGTCTGTCTTTCTGTCTTCTAATCTTGAAAGTTATCTATTGCTAATCGTGTATTTATAAAGGGCTTTTGTTGTTGTAACTTATCAATGTAGGAAGGTTTTTCATGTTCTGATGAGACTTTCTATGGAAATCTGAACAAAATGCTCCATCACTTACTCCAGCATGACTTTAATTAGATAAATCAGTGTCGTGTGATGAATTGCTGAGTGATGAGCATTGCTGGCCCACTTTAAGCTTTCATAAGTGACTATGCTTTACTTATTTAAAAGTGAAAGGCTGCTCAGGAAAGAGGGATGTGTCAAAGCTGTCATCAAATTCTCAGAATTGCTTTGAGTGGTTGTAATGTTCTCCCTTTAGTGCTGACTTTGGAGACTTGAAAAAGGTTACCACAGAAGGGCGAAAAAGTATTTCAGAGGTGAAAAAAAGTTAGTTTCTTTTTGACTATGCAAAGAAGGCTTAAAAGTAGGTGTGTGTTTGTTTGTTTCATTCCTTACTTGTTTTTTGTTTTACTCGGTGTAACTGGAGTATTAAGCCTTGTCATCTCTATTTTATTGGGATGGCTCCTTGGAGAACTGTATAATTGGGATGAGAAATTTTATAGCCAATGAGGGTGTGTTGGGATGAATCTTTCACAAAAAAAGTAGTTCTCCCAAGTCAGCAGTTTGAATTAAATAGATGTCAACAAAAACAAATATGAGAGGCAGATTCTCAGATGACATATATAGTCAATGGGACAGTGCCAGTTTATACAAGCTGAAGATCTGGCCCACGCTTTTAAATAGTTTAACTAAAAATCTTTCCCCTCTTATTTGCTCTGGTTTCGGTCTCTTGTGATACCCTAATCTCACTGGATTGCTAATTTTCCAAAGAGCCCTCTAACAACAATGAAAGTCAAGATGATATTTTCAGTGCTTAAAAAGAACTAGAAGAAAAGCTCACCTTTATGGGTGAGCTTGGGGAGAAAAAATGTTTACTCTTTGATGTAACACAGAACCAAGACAAATCTGGAAATTCTAGTCCAATAACTCTTGTTTGTTAACTGTAGAGCCGGTAGTTAGAAAGCTAGAGAGTGCTGCCATTTAGTAGGAATCACATATTTTTTTGTACTACCAAGCTTCTCAGTTGATTGGTTACTAATTCAAAGTGGTGGTTGTTCAGCCTGTTTCAAGTACGGTCTCTTCCTGTTGCGCCTTGTCCCATATCTTGCCTCCCATTCATGTACTAGCAAATTATTGTAAATCCAATATCTTTACTGATTTGTCACTGTTTGTTGGTGAGTCTGTTTGGCATACTCCTTAAAATATACTTTATTTAATTGCTTTTAGTATTACACTGGTGTTAGCTGTATTTTCCAGCTTTTAGGGTCTGATTCAAAGATCGCTGAATTCCGTGGAAAGACTCAGTGGTATTTGCATCAGGTTTTTAGCCTAGAAGTCACTTACATTCATTTTTTTCTGTGCAGCTGCTTTTTATGCTAGCTGTCTGCCAAACCCACTATGTAAGGGAGGGAGGGGGCACTTTGGGAGCAAAGTGAGATGTGGGCAGGGAAGGGGCCATGTTGAAGCAGAGTTCCACTGTGTCTTACCCTCCGCTGGTCTAAGGCTTTTTCTATACTATGCACCTTTTAGCGGCACAGCTGTGCTGCTAAAAGGCGTAAAGCTGCTGTTTGTCAGCAGGAGACAGCTCTCCTGCTGACAAAAAACTTTCACCCCCAAGGAGCGGCAGCAGCTTTGTCAGCAGGAGAATGCTCCTGCCAACAACGTGCTGTTCATATAGGTGCTTTTTGTTGTTAAAACTTTTGTCATTTGCGGGTGTAGTTTTTTAACACCCCCGAATGACTAGAGTTTTGCTGATGAAGTTCCAGTGTAGACAAAGCCTCAGTTAGAATAGGCCCCCTGCTGCTTTCTCTTCTGACAGGGCCAAGGATTGGGGAGCCCCAATTGTCTCCCCGCAGTTGCAGTTTTTCACCACATCCGTCCACAGTTTGGATGCAGTGGAGAATCAGGGTCATAGCTTTTAACCTATAAGATAACTCCTATAATGCTACTTCTGTACTTCACAGTTTTTGGAAGTATTCTTGAAGGCAAGTAATTTTGCCTCTGAATTCTTCTGATTCACATTCATTCTCTGGCAGAATGAACTATGGAGAAGAGAGAACAGTAACTGCTGGGCTCTGTAATGTACCACAGTGCCAAGGACAGATGGAGGAAGCAATGATATTGCAGTGGCAAATGGCTGTCTTGTATGCCCTCTGACAAGGAAATTGTAATCTGAGGCCAAGTGTTTCATTTAATTATTGATTCTGATGTTTCATCAGAAATAGGAAGTTATTTCCCTAGAGTAATTCATTTTAGTTTCCTGATATTTAAATGGGAGGGTGAAGAGAAGGTAGTTGCAGTGCAGAAAAAGAGAGCTTGTGATTTAAAAAGTATAAATTTTCAAGGTGAATTGAAAAACGTTGCTCCCACTGAGGACTGATATCAGAGTTCTGTGTTTTACCTTTAGTAACAGAGGACAGAATCAATTCAAGCTGTATCAGAAATTTCACTCCACCCCTGTTTTAGGTGTTTGTGACATTCCCTTGTATGGTGAGGGAAACACATAGGGCCTTGTATTACAGAGTCCAGCACTTCCCCCCAACTTTGAGCCCAGAATCCTGATCTCAAGTTTTTGAAGCTAAGGAAGTATGAAATTGATATTTCCATTTTGTTTTAAAATTACTGTAATTTTAAAATATATATGCTTTTTACAGATTTGGCATCTGAAGCAAAGCATTGTATTGACATTAAAAGTGACACTATTCAAACAGTGTTAGCAACAGAGCTGGTGGAAAACCAAGAAAAAGTAATCAGCAACCCCTGAGTGGATCATCATCATCATCACAAATTGAACTTGGGATCTCTAGATCTTAATATATGAGCCTCTGCTGCCTGAGCTAGAAGACCCTGGTGTGTTAGCCATGGCTGCAGTAGGCTCATCAGTCTCTAGATGGCCTACCCACCCCTAGAGGAGGATAGCGTGCCACACCAAGTAGGCATAGCTTACATACTTCCCCTGGCCAGGGAAGCATGTCTTGAGCTTCAGAAGTTTCCTAGTTCCCCATAAGGGCCACTGCTTGTAATGCTGGTGCCCCTCAGTGGGTTGTTGGCCTTGGGGATTGATCATGAGATCTCTGGATCTCAATACATGAGCTGCAATAGTGTGAGCTAAAAGACCCAGCTCTCTTAACCAAGCCTGTTGTAGGCTCATCCATCTCTAGTTGGCCTAGCCACCACAGAATGCCGCACCAAGTAGGGGTAGCTACATATAATAGACAAGTGCCTTGAGGAGAGAGTGATGCTTGTTCACTAAAACCGTGAACTGTGTATGAACCAGTCATCTAGAGACGAAAGAATTACTGTTTCCAATTTCTTAAATCATTGTTTCCCACAGGGTTTATCATCTTTAAATATCTGCTACCAGTCTATTTGATGAATAATTTACTCAAAGCTTTCTGATGCGAAGTTTGACTTTCTCTGTGAAGAACTAGGACAAAGTCTCTCTCCATCTTTAGAGAAGTTATAAAATAGCAAACCTGCCTATCACAAAGAACATCTTTTTCTTTCATAGTATTAGTTTTGAACTGGGAAGTGCAAGCCCCTCATCCTGAAAAGGCTTATGCACAATCTGAATTTAGCATTGATTTAGTTGGGGCTACTTACAATAAATTAAGTTTAGCACAGGCCTTTGTAGGATCAGGGTTCAAATTACTAAAAACCCGTTTTAAAAAGTTTAGGCCCTGATTCAACAAGATATGTAAAGTACATATCTGTACCGTATAGAAAGTGAGTAATCCATGGGAATACTTGCATGCCTTAAGTTATGTATGTGCTTCGGTACCTTGCTGAATTTTAATGTTTTCATCCATATTTAATTAGACGAATGGTACCTTGTTTGAATTACAGAAAATAACTGTGCCTATGGTGTTAGTACATGTTCAGTTAGTGCAAATGTAACCCCCACACCTCCTGGGTGTGGTGTTCTGTCCCCTCTAGTGGCCCTGAGACCACTTAAAGAGAGAGCTAAGATGAGTCTTCTCTACAGCCTTAGCTAATAGCCACTTGGCTTCCAGTTCATGCAGTAGAGCTCATGTACTAAGTTCCAAAGGTCTCCAGTTCAATCCTGCCTGCTGATAGCTGGGTTCTGTGGGCATTACACAAGTAAACACAAAGATGTACTGACAACATAGGCAATTACAGTGTATGAATGAGATATAACACACAATGTCAGATTAGTTTTTCTTTAATTTGTAATTGACATTTTATACATTAAATTAATGTCATTTAATTTTACATGTGGAACAAGAGTAATTTCAAGGGTGATTAACTCTCAATAGATATTCACTTATGTATTATGTTTACTACAAGATGCAGAGGAAAAAAATATAAGGATATATTGATTGCTGGTACTGCTGCTAAAACCTTATTAGCCTTAATCTTATTAAAAACTGCAGGAAAAGACAAAACATGGAACACAGGAAATTAATAAGGCTGAATTTACAGGGGGTGGGGAGGAATGAAAACAAAAGTTTGACTATTCATAGTTAAGATCCCATGAACAACTTTCTTTGTGACTGTACCATGGGTTTGGTGTACATTACCCACACGGTAGATTAATACCTACCTTAACTATTTCAGATTCTTTTCAAACTTTTGTAAACTCTGTTTTTCCTTTGGTGTTGAATCACTCACCATGTAATGGGCTGAAGTGAAAGAAGGATGTGTTTAGGCTGTACTGATAGAGCAGACTGGCTAGAGATTCTGGACATATGGGAAGGAAATTATTAAATAAACAAAATTAATGTAAGTAACAAGATGTTCACTTTTTTTTATCATTTTGCTTCTCTGTTGTGTGCCTATTACTGTTTGTGTTCTCTAAGGTCTTCAGTACATAGACTGGTTTCAGAGTAGCAGCCGTGTTAGTCTGTATTTGCAAAAAGAAAAGGAGTACTTGTGGCACCTTAGAGACTAACCAATTTATTTGAGCATAAGCTTTCGTGAGCTACAGCTCACTTCAGTAGCTCACGAAAGCTTATGCTCAAATAAATTGGTTAGTCTCTAAGGTGCCACAAGTACTCCTTTTCTTAGTACGTAGACTGTATGTATTTATACAGAACTGAGCGCAATGTTGCCCTACTCTCAACTGGGCCCTTTGCGTACTGTTGGGATACAAACAATAAATACTCCTCTTTGTCCTTGAGGTGGCACTAATAAGGTCACGTTTTGGTATTTTTGGGAATTATCATCTCTGAGCACCAGTGCAGCAGGGAAAGGGAGGGGCTAGTGTAACCCGCATGCCTCCTGGGTGTGGTGTTCTGTCCCATCTAGAGAAATACATAAAGAATTCTGCTTTACTGCTACTGTTTGTAGACTACATTGGGTCATGGTGGGACTCTTCTGTGGCTAGCTGGCTCTTTGGTTGTTAGTGTTTGTACTCTTATGGAGAGCAGAGCGGAGCAGCAATTATGGGTTTTTAAAGATATTGTATTGATGAAAAGTGAAAATACTGTAATTTCTGGACTTTAGGGAGAATATGCAAGAGACAGTTCTTTGATCTGTCTTGTATACAAGAAGGAACTCGTTGTAGCGGTCGTCTTTGGAAAGGAGAGTTTTAAGGAGGATCTGTGGCTGAGTAGAAGGTTCCTGTAAAGTTAGAATGTAATTTCTACATTTTTAGGTAGAATATAGAGTGAATGATGGTTGGAAGTGGCAGGATGAAACAAGAATGTACAGTCACTTGTGCTGTTAAAAAGCTGTTGAAGTGTTATATTAGCCATTTTGCTTTCTTTATGATGTTTTAGCACTAATTCTTCTTACCAGCCCATGATCAAAAATTCCTCTTTGCAGCATGCAATCTCCTACAAGCACATATTTTGTTTCCTAGCTGGCAGCATTGAAATGATTTTTTTTTCTATTTTACCTACCTCATAAACATATTTGTAGAAATTTTGTTGGCTGAAATCTGATAAATCATAGAATATCAGGGTTGGAAGGGACCTCAGGAGGTCATCTAGTCCAATCGCCTGCTCAAAGCAGGACCAATCTCCAATTTTTGCCCCAGATCCCTAAATGGCCCCCTCAAGGATTGAGCTGACAACCCTGGGTTTAGCAGGCCAATGCTCAAACCACTGAGCTATACCTCTCCCCATGAAAGGAGGAACTCATGACCTCAGATTTTAATTTCTTCATTTCATATCCAGCACCATTTGTTCAGGGAAGACGATGATGTATTTTTCCATAAACATTTCTTTATTTGCAAATAATAACACTTGAACTGATGACCTTTTGGTGACCTTTAATGGAAAGGAAAATTTCAGTGTAAAATTTCAGTATTTCAGTATGTGTGAGCCCTGGCCCCATCCCGGAGCCCTCACCCCCTTCTGCAATCCAGCCCACTGCCTTAGCCCGGTGAAAATGAGCAAGTGAGCAAGGGTGGGGGAAGAGCGAGAGACAGAGTGGGGCCTTGGAGAAGGGGCTGGGCAGGGGCAGGACCTAGGGGAGGGGTAGAGGTTGGGGTAAGGGTGTTCAGTTTTCTGCAATCAGAAAGTTGGCAACCCTACATTATAGACAAGAGGAGGGAGTCCCCTTTTTAAAACCAGATCAATTCCTCCAAAGGAAAAATGGTCGTCAACAACTTCCCCAGGAAACTTTGAATAAGGTCTTCTGCACAAATTATGCACGCAAGTCCTGCTGAACTGTGTTCTATTGGGGAAGCTGGCTTGGCACCTAATGCTGTCCTCCAGGTTAAATGGTGGAAACGACTGTATTTTTAAAGGGGAACATTCCTCTGCTCTGTTTTGTATTAATAAGTTTTAGATAAACAGAGTTCCTCTTTCCATGCTTTCCTTTATATATTATAGAACAACTTTAAGCTTAGCTAAAAACAGTAGAATAATGTGAGTCTGCCTAGTCAGCCCACCTTTTCTTTTATCTTTTGTTAAATAAATGCTTAAGGTAGTGAAGACTGTAGTGAAATATTTGAGTTTTAGAAGTTTTGGTTTTCTTTCATCAGGATGTCTATCTAGCTTTGACATCCCTGTAAAGAAACATCATCCAAATCTAAAATAGATGTGTCAAGCAGAAGAGAAGTCCTACAGCTATACAATATTAATGTTTAATTGAGAAAAGTACCTCTGTGTTATGAACTTAAGTCCCATCTCAATGCTGTTTAATTTGCATGTACAACAATGATATTTAGTGTTCTATGAGCCAGTTGTCTATGTTTTCACTGGAGCTGAGCAAATAATTTAGTGATTAACTTACTTAATGAACTAATGAATTCCACTTCCTTTTCTGCTTATGGATTATCAACCAGAAGATTGTCTTTCATAAATGTATTTGTAAATATTTTGAATATACCCAAACGTTTTTGAGATTTTTTTTAAACAATAGTGATTGATCACATACTATTTGCTGTCAGTATTTGATATCCAGTATTCAACAATGATGGTAAACAATATATGATCAATTAATATTTTAAAAAAGAAACCCCACAAAGAAAAGTTTGGGTACAATCAAATAATGAATTAAAATAAAAAAAGTGATAGTGCTCAAGCTACAATAGATCAGAAATGTACTCTACACCATCTTTTGAAGCTGTTTTCTCATGGACATGACTGTAGTAGCATAACTTTCACTGTGACAGTTTTCTTTGCTGGCACATAAACAATATTTTGTAGATTTGGGAAAGCATCCTGGAAGCTGTCTTCAGTTATTTTACTGTGTTTTGATGTGCTAATCTGTATCTAGTGTCGTTTAGAGCTCGGCAGAATTTGAGCTCTCTGAGCTTATACCAGATGATTCGGGTCAGCAGATCAAAAGTTAACTCAGTTTCTGTTAAACGTTTCTGTAACATGGCCTCATTCATGTATTTGTTTTTCAGCCTAGAAGACCAATTTGCGTACTCTTGGTCTAAGGTCTTAGCTGAGCTCCTGACCCCACTGAAGTCCATAGTAAAACTCCCATAGCCTTTAATGGGGCCAGGATTTTAACTCCTTGTTTTTAGTAATACTTGAATGCTCTTGAATTCCTTTGTCTTAGTATTCTCTTCTCCAGTTGGGCACTAGACCTTAGGCCACGTATACACTACCTGCCGGATTGGCGTGTAGTGATCGATCTGTCGGGGATCGATTTATCGCGTCTAGTGTAGATCCCCGATTGCTCTGTTGTTGACTCCGGAACTCTACCATGGCGAGAGGCAGAAGCAGAGTCAACAGGGGAGCGACGGCCATTGATCCCACACCGCGAGGACGCGAAGTAAGTGATTCTAAGTCGATCCAAGATACGTCGACTTCAGCTACGCTATTCTCGTAGCTGAAGTTGCATATCTTAGATTGATTTCCCTCCCCCCTCCCAGTGTAGACCAGGCCTTATTCTTTTTCTTAGATTCAGTAGATTTTTTTTTTTTCTTTCAGTTCAGTTTTTTACCAGGTAATATTATCTCTCTTTGTTTCCTGACTTCATCTCCCTTTCAGGCTTTTCCCTATTTACTTATGTCTTTTCTGTCTTTCATGAAGTTTGTCATTCACTCTGTCCACTGAACTGTTATGTGCAAGTTCCTTAGATATTATACCAGTTGGGAAAATTTGGTGACAGCATTTACAGATTTCACTTTTCACATAAAAGAGCGAGTCTGGGTAGCTGCTACTGCACCAATAGTCTGATTTGTTTTTTCTTTTATGTTGGAGCCATTGACACTGCAGTTTTCCTCCTTAATTTATTAGAATATTTCTAAACATTATGCATCCCAGATTACTGAATTTGGAAGTTCGGGCTGCTCATTTTCTTATCTGAAAATTTTGGTTCTTGTTGTTTGGATCTGTCAGGCAAAGAGTCCTCCACACTTTAGTCTCTGGAATGTCTTGCACTTTGAAAAAGAGAATTGTTGTCCATTTTATTCCTAACTTGTCAAAGAAATTATGAGTTAAACTGTTCATGTTAGGCTATGTAACTGGCAATCTTCCCCTTTAATAGCCCTGGAAGAGGGACAGGGGAGGGAGAAGCTGACCCTACCCCAGAGAGAAGCCCAGCAGAGTTGCTGGGAATCAGCTATCAGTACCTTATGATTGGCCCACACTCTCCGCTGGAATATAAAGGAGAGCTCAGTAAATGGTGAGAATAATTGATCATTGGAGCAGTTTACCAAGGTTCATGGTGGATTCTCCATCACTGACAATTTTTAAATCAACACTGGATGTTTTTCTAGAAGATCTGCTCTAGGAACTCTTTCGGGGAAGTTCTGTGTCCTGTGTTATACAGGAAGTCAGATTAGACGATCACAGTGGTCCCTTCTGGCGTTGGAATCTATAAGTCTATGGTGATGGGTGAGGATGCTTTCTGGGAAACAGAGCAGGAGGCTGCAGGCTGGTCTTGTGGAACCCTTTCCCCTGGGGTTAAAAAGAACCCTATTCTGTAGCTACCAGAAGCCAGAGGACCCCAGTCTTCATGTCTAACCAGAATGTTGTTCGTGTTGCTTTTTGTATAATTTTCTCCCTTTGGGAAAACAATGAACAGACCCTTGAAGAAAGGGACAGAAACCTAATCTGGGTGTGGATGTCTGTCTATCTCCAGTGTCCCCAGCTGGTGACTAAGGGTACAGGACTACAGACTATTTATAGGAAGTTTATTTTAATGTTTTCTACCTTTGCTGCAACGCCAGACACTGTTTTATTTTAAACAGTCTTTTTGCAAGTGAAAGTTGATCAATCTATATTCCCTAATTGCAGAGGAATATTTGATATGACACCAAAATTCTAAGCACTGTTGGTTTACATTCTTAATCGCTCCTTGCCTGTCACAGTAGGGTTGGAAACCCATCAATGTGGATTGATGAAGCCAACACACCTCCTCCCTAGCTCACCAATTATCAAATAAGAAAAGAACTCTTTGTATAGATTTTTCACTTCACATGTGTATAGTTTCAAAACTTCCAATGTAATGATTAAAACAATACTCCTTTCTCTTTTGTAATATATTTAGATTAGATTTGGAATGGTGGGAGTCCAGGCTGTTTTTTCAAAGCATTAAAAGAGGGAAGAAATATAGGAAGTGAAGCCTGTTCGTACTGAAAAATGGCAAGAACTGAAATACTTTATTCTGAGTCCCCTGCCTGAGTCCCCTCTACTGTGGCCTCTTAAACCTTTGAACTATCTAGTCTGATTTCTAAGCAGATGATTAATGCATGACTGATAACTCTATCTAATATATCTACAGTTATTAGTGGGCCATTTAAAAAAACATCTTTAAATAGAAGTGCTGTCTGTACAGCATCCAGCCTGTTAAACTGTCACAATGTAGACTAGAATCTTTTTGCTGAGTGGTATCAGAAATTAAAGAAAAATTCTTTAAACTGTTTAACATCTCGACTTGCAAAGTAAAATGGAGCAGGAAAAATGGGAGGTACAATTTTGAAAAACCTAAGGGTGTTCAAATTTAATTGTGATTTTGAGGGTACATCAGTTACAGTCATTTAGAGTAGGAGGCTGAAGAAGCTAATTTTAGACATTACGCTGATGAGAGACGGTGGACACATCACTACAAATATTTAAAGCATAATGCTCCAAAGTGGGTGGGGGGAAATGATTTCTCTTTAATTGGACACCAGTTAAACCAAAGAACAGTGGCTTTATATTAACCCCTTCTCTGCTGGTCTCAATCACATCATTCATTGAGGTTTTGACATTCTATGGCACTGTTTGCACGTCAGAGATGGTTCAGCAATCAAAGTGTAGTTTTGTCACACATACCTCATATTAGGCAGCATTTATGTGGTTAGTAAAAAGAAACAAAATCATAACTTGGAAATTAGTAAAAACTATGTTAGTGAAGTCAGTTTGTCAGTGGAAGAGTTTACCCTGTGAGGTGGTATGACAAACCTGGAGTCATTCAAGATGAGATTACATTTGTGACGCAGTGAAGTGGGTTTACCCAAGATGTCATCTTTGATTATCTGAAGCCTAACTTGTTCTAACATGTTATCAAACTAAAACCATAGAGTTTACATTGTACAGATGTTTTGCCTTCATTTGTTTGCAAAAGACTTATTTTTAGTCACCCCAATTCAGGGCCATGCTTTTTCTTTGTTTGGACAACATGGGAGAAGTGAAATGTGATACTTGGATCTTCATGAGAAATGAATGTGTGAGGATTTGTACAGCTTTATTAACTTATCTATATTGATGCAACCAATTCCTGTGAAAAGTATCTAGTTCTTGCTTAGTTGACCTATCTTTAAGTTAAAGTAATGCGCTGCTCATCTCTCCACTTTTAAAAAATATAAAGCTAATAAAGTCAGGACTCCTTACTGGAGCGCAAATTAATGCACATGGATATAGAGCTGTTACAGGTATGATGTTTGTGGGAGGAAAAAACTGTTTCTTTCATACGTCCTCTGTTCCATCTTTTGCACAGCATGATATGTTGAATTACAATAAGTTGTCACTGTTTCTTTTTAGATATGATGACAGATTCTTACTAGGAGTGCCTAGATTGCTTTCATCTGTAGAATGTTTCTTCTAAAGTGAAAGAAATGAAGTAGAAATTCAGAAAGAATTCTTAACCTAGACTTACTTTGTGGGAATTATCTAATTGAGCCCTATCTCTTGATAGTTGCATGCAAAGCCCCTTTGTGCAAGGTTTAAAGCTATTTGAGGATTTGACTCATTGATCATGCTTTCTGCTAAGGCAGGTTGGGCAATTAATTGGCTGAAGAAACCTGATAAACTTCCAGTTGCTTAACAACGTCAAAGCAAACAATAACTACCATGCGTCTTCTCTAAGCTCGTTTGTATTTAAAATCGCCATGAATTGTCATTTGGGGACATGACTAAAACACTGTCCAGATAAACTATTTAGATAATTAAAATTTGATTCATCCTTCATCCTGATGTTATTAAATTACAAACATATATTGATAATTTCTTTTGGTAGCGTTAATTTGTTAGTGATAATAGAATTTCATTTCTAGAGTGTTGAGCAATGTTTACATTGCTACTGTGGAATGTGTTTTCTTTGTACAGTAAATATGAAATGAGAACTGATAATCAGTTAAAGGAACAAGCTGGGGCAATAGTGACTAATGGCTGTAAAGATGTTTGGGAGATGCAGAATATTCTAATCGTGTATTTCTGTGGTTTTGTGGGTCACTCAAACGGAAATAATAAGAATGGCAGTTGATCAATCTAGTCAAGTAAAGTTTGCATTAGTAGTTCACAGGAAAGAATGTTGGAGAATCAGTTCAAAGATCTTTCTTTTAGCTACATGAATTAAAGTAGTTAGGACAAATATTGGCCTACCTGATGGGAATGAGTGATAAACAATGTCTTTAGGTGGGTATAGCATAATATGTAAAAAAAAAAAAAACCAAAAAACAAAAAACAAGCTTTGAGTTTCTGGTTAAATAAATAAATAAGCTTAACCCATACTGTGTGTATATGTGAGTAACAATTTTTTAGTTAAATAGATGTGAGTTTGCATGCAGGATTGTAGCTATCAGATTGAAATTTGTGGGTGGGTGGATGGGGATGATGTTGAGCTTCACCTGGTTATCACACAAAATTAATCGTTTCTTGTATTTTGGGAATAGTTTTCAGCTAGACCCCAAGCTAACTATAATTTTGTGCCCAATTTTATACTCAGAATGAATTTTTGGCACATTAACACCAATTTCCTGTTTTGTGCAAACAGGTAGTTTAATGTCCAATTGCTACCATTTTTGTTTCCAAATTTTTGCTTAAGGAAGTATTTTCAGGATGAAAATTGCACCTACAGAATTATAGGTCTAAATTTACTGAAGTGGCCTCTTCTTGAAAGATC
Source organism: Eretmochelys imbricata (assembly GCF_965152235.1). Taxonomy (NCBI): domain Eukaryota; kingdom Metazoa; phylum Chordata; order Testudines; family Cheloniidae; genus Eretmochelys; species Eretmochelys imbricata. The sequence continues at coordinate 39,005,397 of NC_135575.1, read as the reverse complement.
TGTAAAAGGGTAGATTAATCTTTGCAACAAACTTGGGCAGGATTAGGATAAAAAAAAAACCTCCATTATATAGATTGGGCAACTGTGATATGGAGGGCCAAATGTAGAAAAAGGAAGCCTAGGGTCTATGTATAAAAATGAGTGCACAGTTACAGCTTTGTACATACAAACAAATGAGTGTTTAGATGAATAAACATCATAATAAGAAAATAAGACCATAAGAACTGTCATACTTTATCAGACTAAATGCCCATCTAGTTCAGTATCCTGTCTCTTATAATGGCCAGCTTCAGGGAGAGTGCACAGAACAGGGAAATTTTGGAGTGATCCATCTCTGTCTTCCACTCCCAGCTTCTGGCAGTCAGATGTTTAGGGTTTAATCCATGACCATCTTGGCTAACAGCCATTGATGGATCTATGCTCTGTGAACTTACCTAGTTCTTTTTTTGAACCCAGTTATACTTTTGGCCATCACAACAACTCCCAATGAGTTCCACAGGTTAATTGTGCTTTGTGTGGAAAAAGTGCTTACTCTTGTTTGTGTTAAACATGCTGCCTATTAATTTCATCTGATGACCCCCTGTTTTTTGTATTGTGTGAGAGTAAATAACACTTCTCTATTCACTGTGTTCATGCCTTTCGTGATTTTGTAGACCTCTGTCATACCCCCCATTAGTCTTCTCTTTTTCCAAGCTGAATAGCCCTAATCTTTTTAGTCTCTCCTTGTACAATGTACAGCTCACATCCAATGAAGTGAGCTGTAGCTCACGAAAGCTTATGCTCAAATAAATTGGTTAGTCTCTAAGGTGCCACAAGTACTCCTTTTCTTTTTGCCTTGTACAAAAGCTATTCAATATCGTTGATTATCTTTGTTGCCCTTCTCTGAACCTTTTCCAGTTCCACTGTATCCTTTCTGAGTTGGGGTGACCAGAACTTGACACAGTGTTCAAGGTGTGGGTGCACCCTGGATTTATATAGTGGCATTACGATATTTTCTGTCTTATTTTCTCTGTCTTTCCTAATAGTTTCTGACATTCCCTTAGCCTTTTTGACTGCTGCTGTGGATTGAGCAGAGGTTTTCAGAGAACAATCTGTGGTGACTCCAAGATCTCTTTCTTGAGTGAGAACAGCCAATTTAGACTCTATCATTTTGTATGTATAGTTGGAATTACATTTTCCAATGTGCATTACTTTGCACTTATCAATGTTGAATTTCATCTGCCATTTTGCTGCCCAAACACCCGGTTTTGAGACTTGCTGTAACTCTTCGCAGTCAGCTTTGGACTTTAATTATCTTGAATAATTTTGTATGATCTGCAGACTTTGCCACTTCACTGTTCACTCCCTTTTCGAGATCTTTAGTGAATGTGTTGGACAGCACAGGTCCCAGTACAGATCCTTGGGGGATCCTGCTGTTTACCTCTCTCCATTGTGAAAACTGACAATTTATTCATACCCTTTCCTTCCTAGCTTTTAATCAGTTACTCATCCGTGAGAGGACCGTCCCCTGACGTTTGTCAGTTTTTGCATGACTGCTTAGTTTTCTGAAGAGCCTTTTGGTGAGAGTACATTGTATTGACTAGGTCACCCTTGTCCACAACACTTGTTGACCCCCTCAAAGAGTTCTAATTGGCTGGTGAGGCATGACTTCTCTTTACAAAAGCCATGTTGACTCTTCCCCAACATATTGTGTTTAACTGTGTGCCTGATAATTCTGTTCTTTACTATAATTTCAACCCATTTGTCTGGTACTGAAGTTTGGCTTGCAAACATGTAGTTGCCAGTATCACCTCTGGAGCCCTTTTTAAAAATCAGTGTTACGTTAGCGACCCTCATTAAGTATTATCTCTGCACAAATGCTTGATTTGCATGTGCAATTGCAATCATTATGTGTAAATGTGGGCACAAAATTACATAGGAAACTTTGTGCTCCTAAACCATGTGTCCTTTTTCTAAAAAATGGCAGAGGAAATTGAAATTAATTGCCCAATACCATGCAGTTAGTTTGTGACCTGGCCAGAACTACAATTGTGGACTAACGTCTCCTAATTTCTGTGCTTTGGTATGAGAAAGATAGGTTTTAAAACACACATTGGTTAAATAATTTAATTAACCAGTTACTACTTCTACATTTTTCTTCTTTTGGATCTGTGTTTCTTAGCTAAAATGCAGACTACAGAATTAGTTTAAATTTGAGTTTTATTAGCCAAAATAACTTTTAAAGCAAACAAGAAGTTACAGAAAAACAAAATAAAGATGGTTAGATAAATTCAGAAATTAAATTCTACATGGGATGTTAAAATTTTCATGATATAATACAGACACAAAGTGGGTGAGGTAATCTTTGTATTGTGTAAAAGATATTACCTCACCCACTTTGGCATGTTTTACACAATACAAGATTATCTCACCCATTTTGTGTGTCTCATATCCTGGGCCAACATGGCCACAGTAACACTGCATACAAGAGATAATAAATCATTTTAATTAATATGGGGTCTTGTTACAAAGGCAAACATTTATCCAAGTTCTGTATTAGATTGGGCAGGTGATTTTGGTATCAGTCTAGACCTGTGGATCTTTGACTATAGATTCTTATTTACTTCCTATGAAGATTATATTAATTTATGGGACTATTTGTGTCAGTTCAACCAAACGATTTTAAGTAGTATTTAGAAATTTAGACAGGCTACTTAATTATCAAAGAATGTCAGTTCAGTTCAGATGATACTCACAGCCAAGCTTAGACACTTATACATTAATATTAAACCCAAATATAGTATGCCGGTAAGTATTTTGAAGCTATTCTAATTTATTTGGAGTTTCAGCAATACTGTGAGCTCTTATGTCAATTTAACCAAAGGTTCGGATAGAGACAAAAGCTATAGTTTACATCATAATTCAAAGCTTCTTCCTCTTTTTATCTGAGAAACTATCAATTCTCTTGACCACAAAAATCTCTGTGATTTCTCGATAAACTCTTTGAAACCACCAGGATGTCTCACAGCTAACTTCTGCTATGGGAAAGCACAGTTTCCTGCTATAGATGTACAGTATTAGGCTTAATTAGCGTAATGAATTTCTCCAGTCTCTCAATACTCTAAACTGAGTTAGTGATTCGGTGTATTTTTTTGATAACTAAAACGAAACTTGTTAGTGAAATGCTGGTGTACATCGTCCATTGAAATCATTCAGAGGGTTTTAACTCGGGTTCCTACTTCTTATAAACATTTAGTTTTATGTAATTAAATGATCACTTGGGTAAATACATGTATACAATTCATTTTGCTGATCAGTAGGAACTGGCATGAAGGTGAGTTCTCTGCAGCTCAGCTTCAAAATTTCAGTTACTGGTTTCTCAAGACAAGTGGCAACCGTATTTCTGTTCTCTTTCTGAATTTCACAGCAGTCTCCCTAGATAGGTGTTAGAAAGACAAGAGTTTAGTGTTTCCAACCATGGGGTGGTCTCCTGGCCAGGCAGAGACCGTCAGTCTTCCTTGTCCAGATGTTTCAGTTTCAGGGAACAATGTGTTGATAGATATAGTGCACTTTCTGCTGGGTGGTGTGGCCTTGTTCTCTTCTTTGCAAAGTTGCCCTGGGCCAATCAGAAAGTGACCCATGCTTCTGGCAAATATTTGAAATAACCATCCAGGATATGATTTGTGTCCGTTCTCACTATCTAATGAAAAAAAGAGGCATCTCCTTTATGGGTTCTTGCAACTGTGTCTGGAAAATTCTAGTAGCTTCATGCAAAACATCTTGTGCCCCATTCCATTTTGTGTAAGTCTGGCCGTACGTTGAACTCTCTCTGGTTTAGCTCTGGTCAGCAACCTACTTTGGCAAGTTACTTTCTATGTTGTGTGGTCCTCTGGCCAACTTTGCACAATTCCATGTTCTTTCCATCAGCACTTTTAGCTGTTTTTCAGAAAAGACCATTTTGAAGTTAGAAGAAAGTTTTTATGTCAAATCCCTTCATACTAGTTGATGGTTCTGTCCTTGTGTAAGAGTTCATCATGCAGCAGTTAAAATCATTTGATTTATTTGCTTGATCAGTCACCAATGGGAGATCACAATTTAATTTAACCATGCAAAAAAGCTCTACACACCTTTGGACCAGTACTTAGTTGTTCTCTACAACTCAGTGATAGAGTTAGCAGAAACGCTTCATATGCAAAATTCTCTCTGTGCAACTGCCAATCATACAATTGATCAGGCTGTATAGCATTATAACATGTTGGTTGGTTCACCTTAAAGATTTGCGCTTCATGTTGCCTTTTCAACATGCCATTTGAATGCACTGGCTTCTTGAATACAAATACTTGATTTGCTTACATCTTTATTAAAGATCAGTTATATATATATATATTGTATTGATCACATTTCAATTTAAAATAGACAACATGGTGTGAACTATTTGCAATATTTTGTGATAAGGTTGACTAGGTCACAAAACTTCCTCAAACTGAAAGGGCCTGTTACAGAATGCCTTGAGACAGCTTTAACGTACTGATATGGTTTCATAAATCATAAATGACACCTGTTTAGATTTCTTTATCTAGTAATAACATTTTACCTTACCAGACTACATCAAATAATATAGCTTGATCTGCTGGCTCTCTCTCACAAATTTATAGGCATAACATATAGAAGAAAAAAGGTAAAAGAGAAAGTTACTTCAGAGCTCTAGCAAGAGTTTGTGGTTAAATGTAGCAAGTTAGCAACTCAGTCTGTCTGCTCTGTGTGAAACACAGAAGCAGCATCTGGTGTTGGACATGTTTTAAAGGCTTAGGCTTAAGTTATGCCAAGATATGCAGATGTCTGCCATGTTAATAAGCTCCATATTTTGTGTCATCATTGCATTGGGTTTACTAGACTGTCGCCTTTCTGAGAAAGATATCATTTAGTTGCACTCTTAAATCTCTGAGTATTCATCTAAGAGGTAAAGAAGGACAAAGACCCTACCAGTCTGGTATGAGAAATGCCACCCACCTACGTCAGTGGGTAGTGCAACTTGATGGGGCCAGTGGTGAAAGGGGGACAGTCCCAGTAGCAAGGGAGGGAGACACTTGCCAAGGGACAATACATAGCTCCTCCTGGAAGTCTCTAGCACCCATTGACCAGCTGGGGAAGAGGGGGACTGATTGCCCAGGATTCCCCCGCTCCCAGGATTTAGCCCAGCACACGGGCCATGTGGAGCCTCTTTTGGCTCTGTTCCAGCAGCCCACCCTGAACTAGGAATGGGAACCCGGCCTGACAGATGCTGCGGGTGTAGCCTGTTTACGGCATCAGGAAGGAATTTTTTGCATCAAGGAGTTTTTTCCTTCTTTGCAGCATCTTCAAGCTACAGAGGGTTGAGTAGGATCATGCTTAGTACCTAACGGAGGTACTGAGGTGGAGATGTTTATTCGTTGCAACATGTGGCCAGTTTCCAGTGAAGATAAGGAATAAAATTAACAGCACCCAGTGGTAAAAGGCCTCAAATTTTGGTGTTGGGCCTTGACTTCATGTGATAGAGTGAAACTTTGTGGCCCTCGCGGGCAGAGGTTCCCACCTGCTACACCCTCTGTCCTGTGGGAGAAGGATTCTAGGACTCAGAGAGAGAGAGAGCTGAGTCCTGGGAGGGGGAGGGGCGTAGGTTGGTGAGAGCCTAACCCACATTATGGGCTATATGATCAGGAGCCCTCTAACCCTGGCGCCAGTAATGGGTTATATGGTAAGGAGCCCTGTAACCCTCGAAATGGAATCAATTCATAGAATCATCGAATCATAGAACATCAGGGTTGGAAGGGACCTCAGGAGGTCATCTAGTCCAACCCCCTGCTCAAAGCAGGACCAATCCCCAATTAAATCATCCCAGCCAGGGCTTTGTCAAGTCTGACCTTAAAAATTTCTAAGGAAGGAGATTCCAAAACCTCCCTAGGTAACACATTCCAGTGTTTCACCACCCTCTTAGTGAAAACGTTTTTCCAAATATCCAACCTAAAACTCCCCCACTGCAACTTAAGACCATTACGCCTCGTTCTATCATCTCGTACCACTGAGAACAGTCTAGATCCATCCTCTTTGGAACTCCCTTTCAGGTAGTTGAAAGCAGCTATCAAATACCCCCTCATTCTTCTCTTCCGCAGTCTAAACAATCCCAGTTCCCTCAGCCTCTCCTCAGAAGTCATGTATTCCAGTCCTCTAATCATTTTTGTTGCTCTCCGCTGGACGTTTTCCAATTTTTCCACATCCTTCTTGTAGTGTGGGGCCCAAAACTGGACACAGTACTCCAGATGAAGCATCACCAATGTCGAACAGAGGGGAACGATCACGTCCGTCGATCTGCTGGCAATGCCCCTACTTATACATTCCCAAATGCCATTGGCCTTCTTGGCAATCAGGGGCACACTGTTGACTCATATCTTGTCCACTGTAACCGCTAGGTCCTTTTCTGCAGAACTGCTGCCTAGCCATTCGGTCCCTAGTCTGTAGCGGTGCATGGGATTCTTCCGTCCTAAGTGCAGGACTCTGCACTTGTCCTTGTTGAACCTCATCAGATTTCTTTTGGCCCAATTCTCTAATTTGTCTAAGGCCTTCTGTATCCTATCGCTACCCTCCAGCGTATTTAACGCTCCTCCCAGTTGAGAGTCACCTGCAAACTTGCTGAGGGTGCAATCCACACCATCCTCCAGATCATTAATGAAGATATTGAACAAAACCGACCCCAGGACCGACCCTTGGGGCACTCAACTTGATACCGGCTGCCAACTAGACATGGAGCCATTGGTCACTACCCGTTGAGCCCAATGATCTAGCCAGCTTTCTATCCACCATACCGTCCATTCATCCAGCCCATACTTCTTTAACTTACTGGTAAGAATACTGTGGGAGACCATGTCAAAAGCTTTGCTAAAGTCAAGGAACAGCACGTCCACTGCTTTCCCCTCATTCACAGAGCCAGTTATCTCGTCATAGAAGGCAATTAGATTAGTCAGGCATGACTTGCCCTTGGTGAATCCATGCTGACTGTTCCTGATCACTTTCCTCTCCTCTAAGTGCTTCAGAATTGATTCCTTGAGGACCTGCTCCATGATTTTTCCAGGGACTGAGGTGAGGCTGACTGGCCTGTAATTCCCTGGATCCTCCTCCTTCCCTTTTTTAAAGATGGGCACTACATTAGCCCTTTTCCAGTCATCCGGGACCTCCCCTGATCGCCATGAGTTTTCAAAGATAATGGCCAATGGCTCTGCAATCACATCCGCCAACTCTTTTAGCACTCTCGGATGCAGCGCATCCAGCCCCATGGACTTGTGCTTGTCCAGCTTTTCTTAATAGTCCTGAACCACTTCTTTCTTCACAGAAGGCTGGTCACCTCGTCCCCATGCTGTGCTGCCCAGTGCAGTAGTCTGGGAGCTGACCTTGTTTGTGAAGACAGAGAGGCAAAAAAAGCCTTGAGTACATTAGCTTTTTCCACATCCTCTGTCACTAGGTTGCCTCCCCCATTCAGTACAGGGCCCACACTTTCCTTGATTTTCTTCTTGTTGCTAACATACCTGAAGAAACCCTTCTTGTTACTCTTAACATCTCTTGCTAGCTGCACCTCCAGGTGTGATTTGGCCTTCCTGATTTTACTCCTGCATGCCCGAGCAATATTTTTATATTCTTCCCTGGTCATTTGTCCAATCTTCCACTTCTTGTAAGCTTCTTTTTTGTGTTTAAGATCAGCAAGGATTTCACTGTTAAGCCAAGCTGGTCACCTGCCATATTTATGATTCTTTCTACACATCGGGATGCTTTGTCCATGTAACCTCAATAAGGATTCTTTAAAATACAGCCAGCTCTCCTGGACTCCTTTCCCCCTCATGTTATTCTCCTAGGGGATCTTGCCCATTACTTCCCTGAGGTTGTCAAAGTCTGCTTTTCTGAAGTCCAGGGTCTGTATTCTGCTGCTCTCCTTTCTTCCCTGTGTCAGGATCCTGAACTCTACCATCTCATGGTCACTGCCTCCCAGGTTCCCATCCACTTTTGCCTCCCTTACTAATTCTTCCCAGTTTGGTCAAGAAGAGCTCTGCCCCTACTTGGTTCCTCCAGCACTTGCACCAGGATATTGTCCCCTACACTTTTCAAAACTTCCTGGATTGTCTGTGCCCCGCTGTATTGATCTCCCAGCAGATATCAGGCTGATTGAAGTCTCCCGTGAGAACCGGGGCCTGCAATCTAGTAACTTCCATTAGTTCCCAGAAGAAAGCCTCGTCCACCTCATCCCCCTGATCCGGTGGTCTATAGCAGACTCCCACCATGACATCACCCTTCTTGCTCACGCTTCTAAACTTAATCCAGAGACACTCAGGTTTTTCTGCAGTTTCATACCGGAGCTCTGAGCAGTCATACTGCTCTCTTACATACAGTGCAACTCCCCAACCTTTTCTGCCCTGCCTATCCTTCCTGAACAGTTTATATCCATCCATGACAGTACTCCAGTCATGTGAGTTATCCCACCAATTTCTTGCATTTGTGTATAGGTACTTGAGATAACTTGCTGTTTGTCCTGCTCTCTTAGTATGAGGCAGGAGCCGTCCCCTTTCGCGTTCTCCTGCTCGTGCTTCCTCCTGGTATCCCACTTCCCCACTTACCTCAGGGCTTTGGTCTCCTTCCCCCGGGGAACCTAGTTTAAAGCCCTCCTCACTAGGTTAGTCAGCCTGCTTGCGAAGATGTTCTTCCCTCTCTTCGTTAGGTGGAGCCCGTCTCTGCCTAGCACTCCTCCTTCTTGGAACACCATCCCATGATTAAAGAATCCAAAGCCTTCTCTCTGACACTACCTGCGTAGCCATTTGTTGACTTCCACGATTTGATGGTCTCTACCCAGGCCTTTTCCTTCCACGGGGAGGATGGACGAGAAAACCACTTGCGCCTCAAACTCCTTTATCCTTCTTCCCAGAGCCATGTAGTCCGCAGTGATCCGCTCAAGGTCATTCTTGGCGGTATCATTGGTGCCCACGTAGAGAAGTGTAAGTGATCCGAGGGCTTGATGAGTCTCGGCAGTCTCTCCGTCACATCGTGAATCCTAGCTCCTGGCAAGCAGCAGACTTCTCGGTTTTCCCAGTCGGGGAGGCAGATAGATGACTCAGTCCCCCTGAGGAGAGAATCCCCGACCACCACCACCCGCCGCCTCCTCTTCGGAGCGGTGGTCGTGGAACCCCCATCCCTAGGACAGTACATTTCATGCCTTCCAATCGGCGGAGTCTCCTTCTGCTCCCTTCCCTCAGATGTATCATCTAGTCCACTCTCTGCATTAGTACCTGTGGAGAGAATATATAAACGGTTGCTTACCTTTATCTGCGCTGCTGGTACGTGGACTCTCCCCTTTCTTCTTCTGGAGGTCACATGCCGCCAAATTTCTTTACTGTCCTCCTGTCCCCGCTGCGCAGCCTGCTCTGAATCTTCAGAACATTGTGCCCGTAGAAGCGTATCCTGACGTCTGTCCAGGAAATCTTCAGTTTCTCTTATGCAATGCAGGGTTGATACTTGTTTCTCCAGACCTTGAACCGTCTCTTCCAGTATGGAGACCAGCTTGCACTTTGTACAGACAAAGTCGCTTCTGTCCTGTGGAAGAAAGACAAACATGGCACATCCAGTGCAGGTCACAACAGCTGAACGCTCCCCATCCATACTACCTTCCTTCTACGAGCTTCCTCAGCAGTTGTAGTAACTACTCAGAGAAGCTGGCAAGATGTAAGCCTCAGTGGGCTCTCCCCGGGTGAACTTCCTGGCAAACTCCCTCTGTTAGCCTCTCTGCTGTTCGCCACTCAGCTGGTTCACAGCTGACTGGCTTTTTGTAACAGTCAGGCCCAATCAAGGCTCACCTGGAACAAAGCACTCCCAATTCACACTTTTCAAACAACCAGTCAAGCACACTGTCAAACTGTCCCCACAACAGTCACTCAGATACTCACCAACATAGCCTTCCTAAAGCAGCCCTTAGTGTACCTCCTCTCAGACGGATCCCAGGCAAACTCCCTCTGTTAGCCTCTGTGCTGTTCGCCGCTCAGCTGGTTTGCAATTAATTAAATGCCTGGTGTAGGAGAGTATGGGTGATGGGCAGGTAGTGCCCCTCCCCTGTGTTTAATAAAAATTGTGGCCTGCTGCTTAATACCATTCATGTGTCTGTCCTCATTTGGCTACGATGTCCGCATCAAATAACATCAAGAAATTAAAATTGTAAACCATGGCATATTGCTTCCTAATCTCTTGCTTACATTTGTCTGTTGATCCACACCTGACTTGCAGCATTTTTTACAGATTAGTTAGGAAGGTCATTAGAATGGCTTTTAAAATCTATGGCATACTGTAAATTGAATGGAATGCTTAGAGAGAATTCAAGCAATCTAATTACAGTATACCAGAAGGTCATGAATTATTGAAACTGTATCACCTGTTAAACAAATCTGAAAACTGTTTTATTTTTCATTTTCAGCTTTTATAATGGTAATAAGAGTCAAGGGGGCCATCTTCGACTGTGATCTTGTGGGATTTCATTTGGGGTTGTGCTTAATACTTGCAGGGGAGACCTCTAAGGAAAACCTAGGTTCTTTCAGGAAGGATGAGACTGATTTAGCTGTTCCTTCCCCACTCTGAACTCTAGGGTACAGATGTGGGGACCTGCATGAAAGACCCCTTAAGCTTTTTCTTACCTGCTTAGGTTAAAAACTTCCCCAAGGTACAAACTTTGCCTTGTCCTTGGAACCTATGCTGCCACCACCAAGCGTGTTAAACAAAGAACAGAGAAAGAGCCCACTTGGAGACGTCTTCCCGCCAAAATATCCCCCCAAGCCCTTTCCTGGGGAAGGCTTGATAAAAATCCTCACCAATTTGCATAGGTGAACACAGACCCAAATCGTTGGATTTTAAGAACAATGAAAAAGCAGTCAGGATCTTAAAAGAAGAGTTTTAATGAAAGAAAAAGTAAAAGAATAACCTCTGTAAAATCAGGATGGTAAATACCTTACAGGGTAATCAGATTCAAAACATAGAGAATCCCTCTAGCTGTGAGACTATTCCAACCACTGCCTTAGCATAATGTCAGGGGGCACCTCTGGTCATCAAGTATCCAGTGAAATATTTTGTAAGGGTACCAGTGTTAGCCCAAATAGTCTGTTTAAATTTTAATTTGGGAGACTATATTCTGCCTACCTAAGTACCTCCATCAGTTCCAGTTAGATCATGTTTTCTTCTGCATGTCCCATTCTAAGGGCTTGTCTACACTACCGCCTAAGTCAATGTAAGTTATGTCGCTTAGGGGTGTGAAAAAAACTTCCCCCTTGAGCAACGTAACTTACATCAACTTAAAGCGGTGTCTACACCACACTGTATCGGTGGGAGACTCTCTCTTGCCAGCATAGCGTCTGCCTCTCGTTAGGGGGGAGTAATTACATGGATGGGAGAATGCTCTCCCCTTGACTTAATGAGTCTTCACCAGACACACTAAATCGGCACCTCTGCATCGATACTACCACGCTAAATCAGCACTGCTGAAAAGACAAGCCCTAAGTGATTGAGTATGCTGTAAGCTGTTAAACAGTTGCAGCATTCCACCCAGAGAGGTAGGTGCATTTCAGTGGTAGGTGAAAGGATTCCTCTGTGTGGCACGCGTACATATCTCCCGCACCAACCCGCCTTGCTGGCAAAATCCAAGCCATATCCCAGTAGCTGAAAGCCCTCCTGAAGGGTAAGAGTACAAGCCGCTCATCCCATGTCACAGGTATGGTCTGATCCCAGCAGAGCCCACAGCGTTGTTTGGGCCAGAAACAAGGGTGATGTGGTGATTCAGTTAATCTCACAGATAACCTCTGCTGGGAGGGCTTTTAAAGCGTTTAAAACTTTCCCCTTCTTGCATTTTCCCTGGGGGAAGGTGGCACCCTTTGTATGAATCAGGTTAGCTGCCTCCAGTAGCACACAGGGATTTTGCAAATTTTGTCTGCTCTGCATTTGTGGGGGTTGACTGAAGCTCATAATATTTAAAAAGCACTTTGAAATGAAGGGCCCTACATTAGAGACTATTATCAGTAATAATTGGTTGTGATTATCTGCTCATTAATCTCCAGGAGAGACTCCTTAACTCATTCATTATTGCCTAAATATCTTCTGTCTTTACGATTCTGACCGTTTAAAGCTTGGAACAGTCTCTAGTCAATCATTTTTATAAGCAAAAGGTTATTTTCTCTTTATAGTGACAAACAGAATCTGTAACCTAGAGAACATTGTCATTTGGGAAGGTTGCAAGAGGAAATCAATGACACTCTGCCTGTCCCATTTCATCAAATTCATGTCCCTGTATTTTTACATGGGCTCCTTTTCAACCAAATCCACAGTATCCTTAATAACCCAGGCAGGACCCTTACTTCTTTCACTGTGGTCTTCAACTACTGTCTTTGGGTGCTTTGTGTTTTTAACATCTCCAGTTACTCTTCTTAAAAACCTGTTTCTCTCTTGCTGTTTTAACATGGCTTTAGAAAATTTCAAAATTAATCACAAGCTCTGTCCCTCATGCACATACATCTCCTTGAACTGAGATGTGTAGGAGGAACATCCTTGGGAGCTGGATGAGAAAGAAATTCTCCCCTTAGACTCTAGCATGAAGAAGCAACAGAGCTGCCTTGTAGCTATTGTATTTCATTCTCAAAGCTGGGGGAGTAGATAGTGGTTCCATATAGTTTTGAGCCCCAGTGCAAAATCATATTGATTTTGTGCAGTGAGAGCCCTCCATGAATGCAAGAGTCTGATGGGAGACAGGGTTTGCTATTGTGTCTTGTGTATTTGATATATGTATCCTCTGGGAAATGTTTGCAATCTTTGAAACCTTTGTCTAATAATGGTGGTTTGAAAGCAAACCACTTTCTAAAAGAAAATACAAAACACAAACCAACCAACCCAAACAACTCCCTGGTTATGGAAAATATCCTCTTTTAAGAAACCAGTCAGATTACCAAATCATTTAGTGTTTGCTGTGTTGTTGTACCTTGTTGGTCTCAGTACATTAGAGAGACAAGGTGGGTGAGAAGAAGAGTTCTGCGAAAGCTCAAAAATTTGTCTTTCACTAGCACCAAAACAAGTTGGTCCAATAAAAGCTATTATCTCACCCACCTTGTCTTTCAAATCATTTAGATCAGTTAACATTTTCCAGGCTTTAGCTATTTATCCTTAATCAGATAATCTCCTTGATACTGCTTTTGTTCTGAAAGTAAATCTCTCTGGTGAAAGAGCAGTCTTCCTGTGCTAATGCTGTTAAAACTTAGTTTGATCTGTTTTTTCTAATACTGTAACAATACATGTCTTTATTTTTCTTGGTGGTACGTTTAGAAGCCTCAGTGACAGGCACCACTCTAACACATGCTGTATGTATAGGGAAAAACTACTCATCTTAAGTTTAACCTTTTAAAAAACCTATGGGCATAGATAATACATATGTCCGAGTAACTGTCATATGACTTTATATACATGCACATTTGTATTTTCTCCCTTGAAGATTAAGGTTGGCCCATTTAAATGGCCTGACCCCTTGGATGAGGAACATATCTCAACATTAATAGTGTCCTGTCACCAAAGGAATCTGATCAGAGGGAATAGCCATGATCCTACAGCTACTGGGAAACAGTGGTAACTTTTTCTGAATGAAAGGTGAACACAAGACAAACAATCTCAAACCTGCTGTGCCCTTAAAAGGACAGATTCAGAAATCAGTTCAGAGTCTGTCAATACAACTTTTTTTTTTTAAAGGAAGAGGCCCATTTTTTGCAGTTGAAATCCTTTTTGTAGTTTAAAATAAATTTGCACAAAATACAACAAACTTACATACAGTAAAATGCAAATATTGCAGTTTAAGTATATTTATCCTCTATGATAGACAAGAACAAGTGATCTGCATTTTCACTTGTATTGTGTTTGGGGCTAATACAGTTCAGTGGTATCGCCTAGGCTTGTGATGTTAGCTCTGAGATGTGGTATTGAATTATTTGTACCTAATTTGAATCCTAGATGCTCAAAATACAGGAAAAAAGTTCTGTGAACGTCGGACCAACTATCCTCCTGCAGCTGTATCTTGTCACTGTCTTTAAGCTGTTAATGATAAATTCTGCAGCAATTAATAATGCAGAGATTTCAGGCATTGAAACAACTCTGTAGAGTAAGTACAGTTATTGATTTAATTTCTTTTAATTGGTTGTGGGTTGAGTGAGGAAGAAGAGGGTCATCATATTTTTGCTCTGCGCAAATGCAACTGTAGGACTAAAGAGGAAATGTTAGTAAATTGCACTGAAAGTAATGGAGGGATATGGGGTTTATTGTTTTTGTATTTTGTGAGGTCATATGTCTTCACAACATTGTAAGGTTTAGATCAGGGGTCGGCAACCTATGGCAAGCAAGCCAGTTTTTAATGGCACGCTGCTGTTTGCCGGACCTGGGCAGACAGCAGCATACACTAAAAATCCTGCCCGGCCCAGCCCGCTCTTTTCTGCCCACTGCTCTGTCCTTGCAGGGCAGGCAAGCTTCCCCCTTCCCCCAGCCTCTTCCCCCAGCGTGCTGGGTTCCTGCCCCTCCTCCCCTCCCTCCCTGTGGCCAATTGGCTGACGGCTCTTGCTACGCGAAACCTTAAATTAAAGTGAAGAACAAATGAAGACTCAGCAACCACTTCTAAAAGGTTGCCGACCCCTGGTTTAGATCAAGCTGTTCAAACAAAAATATAAACCTCTAGTGCATAAATGAGAAAAACTTTATATGCTTATAACTGAAAAACTGCTAAATAAATTATTTCAAACAAGTCTTGGTCACGAACAGATCTGCAAGACTAGGTATATCTGCATCAGGTCAATTCAGTGGTTGAGTTCTGTGTGTGCAAAATTCTTGGCAGGGGACTTTCAGTCTTCTGTGTGGGGTTTTTTCAGCCTAAAAAAGGATTTTGCTAGGCAAGGTATCTGAGGAACTGAAAAAGGATATTATAAAAGAAGTGGAAACTTGACCTTAACTACTGCAGTTGCTACCATTTCTGCTTTGGAAAAAAAGTGTGTATATAATATATATTTTAATGTACACTACACCTCGAGTGGAAGTGAATTGCAGAGGAATGTTCTACAAAGAACTAAATTAAAATGGTCACTGACCAATCTCCAGTGTTTCACTAGTTACATGAAGTCATGCTGAGAATAGATATGAATGCTTTAAAAAACTGAAGAATGATGAAACCTCTGACTGGCTGGTGGGAAGGGTGAAAAACAATATGGGTCTGTTTTTGTTTCTGTTTTCAGATTTTCAGAATGGTTTAATTGCTTTTCATTTTCACTGTTCTTAAACATTCAGAAAAGTAGATGTTTATGAGAAAGCAACACATGAACTGATGATTTTGTGTACAGAATTCTGCGTGCAGTAAGTTTAACTCAGTAATGTAGTTAAATGCCTGTGGCTGTGGACTCTGATTAGGCACAGCAAAATTTAATGTATAATTTGCATCACCTTAACTGACTGCCTCCTGGAGTTTCAAATATTGACATAAGCACTGTGCATAGATTATCAAAGTTAAATAAAACCCAGGGGCTGAACTGAAGAAGGAGATTCTGATGAGGAACTGCAGTAATTATTGTATAAAACAGTGATTCTCAAACTTTTTTACTGGTAATCCCTTTCACATAGCCTCTGAGTGCGACACCCCCCCCCCCAATTAAAATGCTTTTTTATATATTTAACACCATTATAAATGCTGGAGGCAAACCAGGTTTGGGGTGGAGGCTGACCACTCACGACCTCCCATGTATGAGCCTTGCGACCCCCTGAAGGGTCCCAACCTCCAGTTTGAGAACTCCTGGTATAAAATGGCTTTTCTTAGTTTAACATTTAAAAAAATGTTCCTTCTTCTGCCTCCCCAACACTCATTCTGCCTTTCTCAAATCACATTTTCTGGAGTCTTGTAACTTTCATAAACTTCACGTGGAGCCTGACATTTGTATCCTTTGGGCAGGCTGAATCATCAAACACATCAAAGTGTGATGAAATGATGCAGATTCCAGTTCGCCAGTTCCTTGAGTTGTGTCATGTCATTATTTTGATCTGTTGCTGAGTTGTGATTCACTGTTGTGATGTGGCATCTCAAAACTCAATGTATTTACTGTATTTGTATATGCAAATCAGTAAGTTGTTCAGTAAATGTGTGTAGTAAGGGCCTGACTTCCAAAGTTAGGCATGTGCAAACGGATGCATGCAATTGTATGTACCTCACTTGGAAAATCTGGTTCTGGTATATTATTCACATTTTAAAATGATTCCTCTGTAGAATTCCATGGTAGAGAACACTGCTTGAGCTTCTGCATTTAGCACTTCTCCAGTAGTACTGGCAATAGCAGAATTAGACATTCTGTGATAGAGTGCAAAAAGAAAAGGAGTACTTGTGGCACCTTGGAGACTAACCAATTTATCTGAGCATAAGCTTTCGTGAGCTACAGCTCACTTCATTGGATGCATACAAGGAAGTGAGCTGTAGCTCACGAAAGCTTATGCTCAGGTAAATTGGTTAGTCTCTAAGGTGCCACAAGTACTCCTTTCCTTTTTGCGAATACAGACTAACATGGCCGTTACTCTGAAACCTGTGATAGAGTGACCAACTCTAGTGTATTTCACTCTTCTCTGCCAGCACACCTGGAGAAAATCTCTGTGTTGGAGTTCAAGCATGAATTGTGATCAGTTGCTGGTACTATACCATGTATGTGGTGGGATTGCAAGAAAGGGAAGGATGATTAAACAGAAGGGGCTGGTGGGGTGGAACGGGGACACACATCCACACACACACGGAATGGGAAGGGAAGAGATGACTCAGTTTTGCAGGCGTGTTTTCCTAATGCATCAGCATTCAGAACCAATCTCAATACATCACTGCAGTGTCAACAAGGGCATCGAGTGCTTAGCCTCAGACTGGGAAGTATTTCACATCACTGACTAGTGACTTCATATGGCCAACCGGAAGAGAAACATACAATTTGGTGAAAGCTGTGTCCATCCCTTCTTAGCTGGAGGACACAAAAATGGAGACCTGGTTCAGGCTTGATAAAAAGCTTGGCTCTGCATGTCAGTGCTCATCTTAACTTTCAATCTTTAAAGAAAATGTAAATTTCCACCCCTTTTAATGGGTAACATTGGCTTCAAACTTTTAAGCGATATTCTTTGTTCAAGTTCATTATGATGATTCTTCCTAAAAGTGACTTCTTATTAACAGTCCCTACTATTCTCATCCAAAACTTGCAGGTTAACATTTTCTAAATTGACTAAGTTCCATTTTCAAAAGTGACTGAAATGTGTAGCAGCCAAAGTCCCATTGACTCAGTCCCATTTGGCTCTGCCCCACAGGGAGCAGAATCATTGAGTAAGGAAGTGCCAGGATTTTTTTACCTAATTACTTTTCAGACACAAACTGCAGTTCCATGGTTGGGAACTTCCAGGGCCTTGAAGGCTGTCGGCAAAATTTTCAAAATTGTCTAAGTGACAGAGGACCCTAAGTCCCATTTCCAAAAGTGACTTAGCCGTATAGGGTATGTCTACACTGCAGATCGACACCCGTGGCTGGCCTGTGCCAGCTGACTTGGGTTCATAGAGCTCAGGCTTCAGGGCTGTTTAGTAGCAGTGTAGACATTCGGGCTCAGGCTGCAGAGCAGACTCTGGGACCTTCCCACCTCGCACTTTCCCACCTAGCTGGAGTCCCATGAACCTGTGTCAGCTGTCATGGGGCAGCTGTGGGTTTTCAGTTGCAGTGTAGACATATGCTCTATGGATAAGTCAAATGTGGGTGCCTAAAGTTAGGCTCCTAAAAACTATATTTAGGTTCCTAAATATAAGTAGCCTGATGTTGCAAAGATGCAGCGCTTCTGCAAGTCTCATTTTTATTGGCAGTAGTCAAATCAAAGTACACATGCTTGTGTGTATGTTCGCCACAGTTGCATGCATAAATCAGAATAAATATGTGCACAGTTAAGCTCCTGATTACTCTGTGAACAACTTACTGATTTGCATATACAAATACAGTAAATACTCATGCAGCTACCCTTCTGTGTACGAACCTGGGTTTCTACTTTCCAAAAAATTGGTTCTGAATATCTATGAACATAACCTAATCTTGGTCTCTCACAAGTTCTGGAATGAATTATGTACTGTATAGACTACTACTTCTTTGTAAATGAAACTTGCAATGAAAACTGTGTTGTGTGTGTGTAGCTATATAGATAGTTGGTTATTGTGAAGGTTTAGTACATGTCTGTATGTATCTCTCTCAAATTAAACTCCAATTTGTTTTGTAATTGGTTTTGTCAGATTGTCTTGTGCCCTTCCTGTTGTCTTTTTATCTCCCGTGTTGGACTGAAGTTCCGAGGGGTGGTTGACACAGGGGACATAATGCTGAGCAATGAAGGGTTGTTACCATTGAATGACTTTGACCTGGCAATGCTGTAGGTATACTAAAGAGCGTAGCCAAATCTGCAAATACGTTTTTCATTCTGGAATCCAAATGGGCAGTAACCAAGCAACTTATCACCTGGTGGGAACTTGATCACCTGATGGGGGCTTTGAGGCTGACTAGAAGGGTCACATGACGGAGGCGAAAGAGAAGGTCTGTTTTAAGTGCCTTTGCCAACCAGGACAAGAAGGTGAGAGTGGGCAGGAGGAAGGAAGGAAGAGAGGATGGTTCTGGGAACTAGAAAGGACACGTACCAAATCCCCAAGGATACTGGTGGTGGTGAGGAAACTGAGGCAGAGTTTTGTGTGCCGTTGTGTGTTGTTTTGCCAAGATTGGTGTATCTTTTGTAATTTATCTATGAGTAAAGCATGTTTAATTTAGAAATCCCTCTGCAAAATCTCTGTGTTACTTGCTTCAACTATCACATGTCCCTGAAGGTTTAAACTATAAATTGGATTATCCATATAGATGGAGCTCCAGGAAGGGGGTGCATAAGTTAATGAGGAGACTTGGGGAGTTCAGCATTAGGTCCAGGGATCCAGGGCAGTTGGGTCATAGGATCGTATTTCTTACAAGTGATACCAAAGAAGGGAGTCTGTGTTTGAGAAATGTGTCCAAGAGGCCAGAACCTGTCCAGACCTGGGCATAGAAGCACACAGATCCAGTGTGTGGGTTCAAACTGCTGTCTGGTGAGAATCCATTAGGGAATTTCAGCCTGCAGTGTAACAGATAGATAGATTTAACCCTTGTACCTAGTATAACAGTCCAAAACACAAGTGATCAGGCTCCAACCACAAGGGACAGTAAGAACACTCTAAGTATTGGGAAAGGATTTCTACCAGGGTATTACCATTGGGCTCTGCTCATGCTGGTATGGCAGATGTCTTAAAACCTGCAGCTGCCTGAAGGGAGAGTTTTCTGTAACTCTGTCCTTCTTCCAGGACCCTCTGAGTTTAAGGGCATAGGGTACAGAGTACACTGTTATGCTACCTCTCCTCTGTTTTTTGGGGGTCCTCCACCCTGGTAATAACTCATGTAACTTCCTCTCTTGGCTGCTGTTCATAGCTTTCCCAAACATGCAGTTGTATGAAATTGACATGCTTATTTTCAGTTTAACTTGCTGCCCCTGGGGTTTAGCATAGCAGTGTTGAAACTGTTCTGAGTCATGTTAATTTCACTCTTAGAATTCTTACGGCCTTCTTGGAGCTAGTCAACTATAGGTACAGAAAACGACTCTAAATTAGTTTATATTTGATTCACCTTTGGAAGGTTCTCTGTGCCTGATTTTGTGTGTGTGTGTGTGTGAGAGAGAGCGAGAGAGAGCGATGGGGCATGCCTCCCTGTAGTGCCCCCTGAGGGCCAAGTCTGGCACTGCTGGTCTCAGTGCCCCATCCCTCAGCCCAGGATTTGCTGTCCCTTCCAAGGGTTCACATGGCTCTGCCCTCCAGCTTGGTCACTCTCCACACCTAACCCCCTTTGGAGTAGCGAAAGTTCAAACTTAAAAGACCAAGAAACAAAAAAAGTTTCTTGGAGTGATTGCACATATGCATTCCACACCTAGTGTCTGTGCACCCAGTGCACGGCTGTCGGAAATTTTTCCCTCAGCAGTACCTGTGCTGTTGGCTCGAGTGCTCTCTGGTGTCACATGCCTGAAAGTGCCTGAAACTGGAAGCGGCGCGGGCCAGGGGACGTACTGTCCGCCGCTTCCAGCAGCTCCCATTGGCCTGGAGCAGCGAACTGCAGCCACTGGGAGCCACGATCAGCCAAACCTATGGATGCAGCAGGTAAACGAACTGGCCCGGCCCGCCAGGGGCTTTGCCCGCACAAGTGGCAGAACAAGTTTGGGAACCATTGATCTAGACTGTTCTCAGTGGTACCAGATGACAGAACAAGGAGTAATGGTCTCAAGTTGCAGTGGGGGGGGGGGGTTAGGTTGGATATTAGGAAAAAGTTTTTCACTAGGAGGGTGGTGAAGCGCTGGAATGCGTTACCTAGGGAGGTGGTGCAATCTCCTTCCATAGAGGTTTTTAAGGTCAGGGTTGACAAAGCCCTGGCTGGGATGATTTAGTTGGGGATTGGTCCTGGTTTGAGTAGGAGGTTGGACTAGATGACCTCCTGAGGTCCCTTCCAACCCTGATATTCTATGATTCTATTCTATGCCAGTGAGTGCTAGTTTAAAGGGTAGAGCCACCCCATCCCCCCTCAGTTTCTTCCTAATGCTTCTGAGGGTACACAATAGAATTGCTTTTT
Source organism: Eretmochelys imbricata (assembly GCF_965152235.1). Lineage (NCBI taxonomy): Eukaryota > Metazoa > Chordata > Testudines > Cheloniidae > Eretmochelys > Eretmochelys imbricata. The sequence continues at coordinate 38,984,684 of NC_135575.1, read as the reverse complement.
ATTGCATTAGCAATATCTCTCAGCCTTTTGTATAGGTAGTTCTGTATTTAGATGTAAATAGTTTTAGAAATTTTAATGAGTTATTTAGTAGCTGTTACTCAAAAGAACCCCAAACCTGCCCCTTCAAGACCTGTGCTTCTAGAAGAAAAAACCCACATCCATGCCCATGAGCAACCTGCAGTACTCTTATCTCAAGTGCTTGGGCAAGACTCACGCAAGGGACCGCTGCCAAATTTGTCAGGACTTTAAGCCTAAGACAAAGAAAGACAGGGAGCCTAGGCTGAAGTTCCAGCTATGGCGATGGCACCGAGACCACCATTGGAGCCATCCCATCTGAGTAGGTGCTGAGTGCTGCAGTTTCAGTCAGAAGTTCACTTCTGAGATTGTCCCATTCCCAGCACTGATTTCTTTCTCCAGTGCCTAGGAAGAGGCTTCAAAGCCTTCCAAAGGGGCTTCAAGAAGAGGAAGATTATCACCCTCCAAGCCAGTTAAGCAGGAGGAAAGGAGTCAAGTACATGCTGGTTCAAAGCACTCCTCCTCCAGGTCTGTGGCAGCACTGGAACCATTGACTCGGGCGACGTACAGGCTCCATCAAGACATATGCCAGAAATGGGGCTCTTGACTTCAGTGGCACTAAAGCCATCAAAGACAATCTCAGTGCCGACTACATCTGAGGCGTTTGCAGCAAGACACCTTCTAAGCCTGCCGGCGCTGGTATAGTTCTCCCAATGCCATCAGACCACTCGGCACCAACTCCTGCGCTGCAGTGTTCAATATAGCACCACTCTTTGGGTTCTGTGTCTGTCTACCCATCGGTAGCAGCAAGGGGGAAGCCTGCTATGGTGGTGAATCTTCAGAAGACTTAACGATCCCAGCACAGATCCATGGCTTTGATGGGGTCAGTCCTTCCGTGGTCAGTGGAAGGGAAAGTACTCCAAGTAGTCGTCTCCAAACTCTGATTTGAGACCATACATCTCCCAGCCACCGAACAAGACTTGCCGTTCTCCCCCAGTTCTTACCTGTTTTGGGGTCACTGGTGGTTGAAGCAGCTAATGAACATATCTGGCCTCCTACAGGCTTCCACACCCATGTACTCAGTCCTTTTATAAGGCCCAGGCATCCATTAAATTGTTACTTGACCCCTCACCACCCTTATTCCTGCCCCCTTGGGCTTGGAAGCACATATTAATTATTGGCCCACATGGAACTGGCCCCATCTTTCCTTAAAGGGAGCAGTCACTCCGAAACAGTCTGATTTTTCAAGCTGTGTGTGTGTGTAAATATAAAGTTTAATCTTAAATTTATTCAGCTGCCTATGATGTGTTTTCTGTGTGTGCGCATTGTGTGAAATGTTTTAGTATTCCTGTTCTAGCTTTTTAATGATTTAAAGCAACAAGGCTGTATGCATGAAACCCAAGCAGTATTCATTGTTTTATATTTTGTTTTTCTTTTACTGAAGTTAGTGCAGCTGCAGCTTTCAGTAGCATATTACCCACAGCTATCCTACTTATTTTCATAATGTATTGAAAATGCTAACTGGGGAGGATGAAACATTTCTATTAATAAAATGTTAAAGGACGAGTTGTTAAAATTATATGCAAAATTATATTACCAGTTGTTTTAAAAATGTGTTTTATATAAGCCGGTATTTGTGAATTTGTGACATTGCTCTTGTCATTAATGACCTATTTTGGCATCACACCTGTGAATCACAGCTTTTTTACACTGTCTGTTAATGTTACTGCAGAATTCACACATACATTTTTTTTTCCCCTGCAGAATCTACATACATCTATAGTAGCGATCTTACTATATGAGACTGTAGCTATAACCATTAGTAAAGCTCTTAACAAAAGATGTTCTCTAAGGAAAGCTATTCACATCAGTGAAGAGTAGTAGGGGAAAAAATACAACCAATCGTGAAAACTTCAGTTATAACAGGATTGGCCTTAGATTCAGTGTATTGGTACCTGTCTCTTTTCTTAGAGAACAAACTCTCTCAGTGCCACAGCCAGCCCTAGTTGACTCTAGGAGTGAAGTAATTTAATTTTGCACTTGGCACATTTCTCTTCATTCTTTCTCTACATTGTTTTTGTCCTTTTTGTAGAACAATTCCATGAAAAAGTAACTTCGTATGAGAGAGAGTTTCAGATGACCAGGTGTTTTTGTGTTAATCAGGTGGTAGCAGTACACAGTTGCATACAATACAGTGGCAGGGCTGGATTTAGGGGCAGGGGACCCAGGGAACTACTTGGGATATCGGGCTTGGGGGGGTGCCGGGCTTGGAGTAATTTTTGTTAGCAGCAAAAGAGAAAAGAGCATATTTGAAGTATCATACTGCAGGTATTCCGTATGCGGTTTCATTTTTCACTAATTAGTTAAAAACTCTTAAAATTTAAAAAGTTTCTGTAAGTTTAGAGGAAACTACCATATATACTCATCCATAAGCTGAATATTTTTGGTAAAAAAGTGACGCATCAAACAGCGGGGGTCTACACCAAAATTTGATGATTTTAAACTCTATGAAATCATTGAATTGGCTATCTAATACATTGTCATTTTGTTTACCTGGAGCGTCTGCAGTCATGGAGCCCCTCAGTTCCCTGTGGCCGCGGTTCACCGTTCCCAGCCAATGGGAGCTGCGCGAAGTGCTGGGAACGGCAAACTGTGGCCACAGGGAGCTGAGGGGCTCCATGCCTGCAGACGCTCCAGGTAAACAAAATGTTCCTACCCGCCAGCGGCTTACTCTGACGGGCCGGGAACCAAAGTTTGCCAATCCCTGATATATAGGGTTGGCTTATGAAAGGATCATACAGTTTTTACTGTTTTTACCTATCCATCTTGGGGAGGTTGGCTTATAAACGAATGGGCTAATGAACGAGTATATACGGTAATCTTTTTATTTGCTTATATATGCATGAATAAATACAGATTCACAGATCCTAGCGTGCAAATTTATCATCTTGTATGATGGGTAGATCATGCATCCAAATCGTGCATCAAAGTTGTGAAATGGGTTACAAATGCAATAAAAATAAGGTGTTCAAAAGTTTAACAAATTGGGATGGGGGAGCAGCGCTGAAGACGCTCCTTGCCTGGGGAGTCATTTGATCTAGGGCTCACTCTGTACAGTAGGCACAGCATGTTGATATATTTAGAGCTGTGGCTCTTTTTATTTTTCTCTTGAACTTCACTGAACAATTTGCATACTCTCTTGACACTCTGCCAGTGAAGTGAGTCAAAAGTCGGTGCAGTCATTTAAAAATCACAGAATCGTAAGACTGGAAGAGACCTTGAGAGGTCATCTTGTCCAGTCCCCTGCACTCATAGTAGGACAAAAAATTATCTAAACCATCCCTGACAGATTTTTGTCTAACCTGCTCTTAAAAGTCTCCAATAATGGAGGCTCCACAACCTCCCTAGGCAATTTATTCCAGTGCTTAACTACCCTGGCAGGAAGCTTTTCCTAATGTCCAACCTAAACCACCATGCTGCAATTTAAGCCCATTGCTTGTCGTCTTATCCTCACAGGTTGAGGAGAACAATTTTCTCCCTCTTCATTGTAACAACCTTTTATGTACTTGAAAACTCTTATCATGTCCCCTCTCAGTCTTCTCTTCTCCAGACAAAGATACATAATTGCAAGAATGTGTCAGTACATGCTATCTACCTGAAGAAACAGATAATTTCTACTAATTTTTTAGCTTAGTGAAGCTTTCCTTTGAAAGATTCAAAGAATGGAAGGGTAGTTTAGGTAGAACTTTTTAAAAATATAAAAATGGTTAATAAAATCATCTTGAACTAATATTCTGGAACTTTCCTGTTGGAAACTTATTGTTTAATTGTGTGTGTTTTGCTGTAGCGTGTTGCTTAGACAAATTCTCTGGTTTTATCTCCTTTGGAACTCATTTAGCAGTGCAGACTAAGTTGGAAAAGATTGTTCAGCACTTCACTGTGGACTGGCACACCAAGACAACCAGCTTTGCTAAAACTGGAAAGCTTTCTCTACTAGCTGATGAAAACTGAATGATATTGGTTTGCTCAGTCCAGCTAAGCTGATTTATTGAATTTCCTAAATGTAGGCTCTAAGTTGTACTTTCATTTGACTAGTCCTCAAAGTCTAACGCTATATAATGCAACAGATCTTCTCCGTTAGAAGTCGTGAGAGTTTTTAACCTTTCCTGGCAAATGGTCTTCACATGAACTCTTATGACGGTGAAAATAGGTGTTTTTACAGCAAAGTGTAAATATGTAGCACTACCTTCTAATGTCTAGGAATGCCCTATTGACCAAGGCCTTGCAAGTGGGTGAGGTGTGTTTTTTAAGTCAGTGGAGGTGAAATGGAAACTAAATATGAAGTGCCACTGTAGCACCACAATAAGACATCATTCATACTCCCTCTGCTCTTAACCAATTTTTTTGATGTTTTGCCCTCTTCAATTTGCTCACCCCGCCCCCCCCCCCCCATGCAATCCTCCTTTTACACTTTACTTTTAGGACAGTACGTATCTCTCTACAAAGTATCTCTTTGACTTATGCCACTTTACAAGTCACATGGAGTAATGATAAGCAATAAGCACAGCAGCCTTTCCTGAGATGCAGTAGGCCTTGAATTTTCTAGTATACTGCATTAACACAGGGATCGGCAACCTTTGGCATGCAGCCAGCCAGGGAAAGCCCCCTGGCGGACTGGGACGGTTTGTTTACCTGCCGCATCTACAGGTTCGGCCGATCGCAGCTCCCACTGGCTGTGGTTCACCGCTCCGGGCCAATGGGGGCTGCGGGAAGCAGCAGCCAGCATATCCTTTGGCCCATGCTGCTTCCCGCAGCCCTGGAGCGGCGAACTGCAGCCAGTGGGAGCTGCGATCAGCCAAACCTGCAGATGTGGTAGGTAAACAAGCCAGCCCAGCCCACCAGGGGGCTTACACTGGTGGGCCGTGTGCCAAAGGTTGCTGATCCCTGCATTAACATGCTAGCACTCTGGGTATTTAAATGTTTAAAGTTGCCTGTGTTTTGGTGCCTGCAGCAGAGCCATTGACTTCATGGTACACGTCTACCACTGTCATTGTTCTGTTTTAAAATGCATTTAAATAGGAAGGTGTTTTCTAGAGTCAAACCCATGTTCCCTTTCCTTTTACTGGAATAGTTATCTGTAATACCTGCAGGTCTGCTTGACAGGTGGTCATAAATGTGCTTAATTTTGCAGATGATAATTTTCTGAGCACATCTAATTAATAATAATAATAAATAATAATAATAGTTTGGGTGTGGGAATGGGTTAGAGGCCATGTGGTTTATGCAGCATTAGTTTTCTGTGTAGTTATAATCAGAAAGGGAGAGAGAACTCTGATTTAGGAAGATTTGCTCTATCTATGTAGTGAATGTTTTGTTGTCTTGTTCCTCTGCTGGAAAAAAATTGACGACTGTCAGCACTGCAGATCCAAAAACATCTATGGAGCTATTCTCTGTCTTGATAGATTAGCTAGCCAAGTTTTAGTAGTAGATTCTTTATTGCTCGCAGTGAAGAGCAAGACAGAAAGGGTACTACTTGACATGTAGATGTTAGACTCCCCCACAAACTCAACCTATTAGATAAAACGTATTTTTACTTGTAAACTGAACAAATTTGATATAGAAATCAGAGTCACAGTCAGCTGGAAACCTATAATGCCACTTGTATCTTGGTACAAGGTCACCTTTTTGGTATAAATTCACTTCAAGTAGATATGTGGTATCTGCAATATGGTCTAATGGTTAGAACATTGTACTGGAACTCAAGAGACCTGGGTTGTTTTCTCCACTCTGCCACTGCCTTGCTAAGTGAGTTGGGCAAATCACTTGACCTCTCTGCTGCAGTTTCCCCATTTGTAAAATGGGGATAAGATACTGACCTTTTTTATAAAGCACTTAGAAATCTACTTATGAAAAGAGCCATATAAGAGCTAGGCATTATTTATTATTATTAATAACAAAGGAAATCTGTACTCATCTGTTTTTGTTGTTTTGTTTTTTGGAGCAGAGGAGGCGGTAGTTACTCTTGAAAGCATGCATACTGATTTTTATGGTAGTTTAACCGATAACTAAAGTGGCATAAAATCTAGGCTACTTAACCCTCCACCCCCTCCACTCTTCCTCCCAGAGCTGTAGTTTAATTCATACCACCAGTATTTTCAATGATCACGCAGCATATTAGGTACAGGAATTCCAAAGTGTTATCTATAAGGATGTGCTCCTGTAATGTTGTAATCTGAAAACTTCTGGTAATTAGTATGGAATAAAAGCTGTTTGAAGGCACAGCACAGCAGCTCTGCTAATAAATCTTAAAGCTGTATGTGTATGTGTACGTGTACCTGGATTTATCTTCTACAAGACAGTGCAGTACAGTGTTCAAGTGTCTCTTCTCTGGATATACGTTGTTCATCCTGCGGCAGTGAAATGGACTGAATCCAGGTCATTCGTATTTAATGTTTAGTTTTCCATATGGTAGTCACATGCTGGACCCATTTACAAATATAGAGGGGAGATTTTTAGTGGCACAAGTGGGCTGCAAGCCCACATTGTGTTTCAGTGCTAGTCAGGTACCCGACTGCTCTTTGTGACTTTGAAATCTCACTCACAATCCCTAACCTGTGAGAGATCTCTGAATGCAAAATCTCCCACTGTAATCGAGAATTCTCTTATCTGTCTAGTCAGAGATTCTGAGAATCCTGGTAGTATTTTCATACTTTATTTTGAGAGACTGAAGTTGTCTAAACAACAACTTTTTTTCAGGAGCTATAGAAATAGCTCTTCTCTTTTCCTGAATATTTTTTGTAAATTATGTATGGCCCATGTGTCAAAATAATATTCAGCTTCTCTTAAGAAAAATATAGACTGTGCACACAAAGAGAATAAAGTCAGTTTGGTTACCAATAAATAATATGGTCATGTTGTCACAATGGAAATGTGTGAACTTCCTGTTTTGGTAGTGAAAATCAACTGACTGTAGTATGTAGATGTATGTGTTTAGAACTGGTTTCACTATGAAACTGCACAGTGAGTTTTAGTGGTCGTCTCAAAGGGCTTTGTATAGTTCCTCTTGTGTATGTGGCAGCACGCTTTGCAACAGGCACAGAAAACCATTTCACTGGACAGTGATATAAATAGAACAGTGCTGCTGAAAGTCCCTTTGAAAACTTTTAATGTGCCTCTTTTTCTGTGATGAAAAAGCTCTAAGGTCTTGCTCATACGGTGAAAATACTTAGACATTTTGCATGCTGGGTTAGTTTCACTGCAGTTCTGTCAAGTGGTCACAGTGTGATGGGAAATCTGGTTGCTAGACAACAGGTGGCATGGTGGATGACTGACTGATGCGATTGCTACTTTTCCCTTAGCTTTAACATAGTGTCCATGGGAGACCTCCACAGTGCTGCAATCCTATTTACTTAGAATCCATTAGCTTACGATACTTAAAATTAAGTAGATTCACAACCTGATTTACCTCTGTGTCTTACCCGTCATAGACTTGAATTAATCCTTGTTGCTTATATGGAAATGTGACTAGACTACTCCCTATTGCCTTTTCTACACCAGAAACTTTTCCAGTAGCTGCAAATGGGTATCACTAATGGGTGCAGATGAACTGGTGCTGAACATGACTTAACTGCAAGTCTAAATTAGGACAAATCATGATTAGCACTCTTCCAGAAAATATGATTTTCCTGCTCCATGACTTCTGAATTGGAGCTGAACATGTTAATCCTGGTCTACACTTGGAGTTAAACCATGTTCAACGCTAGGTAAGCCGCACCCTTGTCACATCAGATAATTTTCCTAGTTAGACAAGGCTTATGTTAGACTTCCGAGCAGGTCCAGTCCAGTTTCCACAAACCAGCGAAGAGTCAGTTGTAGTAAGCACTCGGTCAGCCTTTCTTTAACCAGCCTGCCTGTTGGGTGCTTGCTAAAGATAATGAGCATCGTGGACTTACGTGAGGCACCCAAAACTTGTATGTAATTTACCAGTGACCACATCCTATAGAGTTGAATCAGATGCATAATTTGAGTATCATAAAGTGTCCTGACAATCACAAAATGATAGAACTTTGTCTCAATAAGTAGATACATAGTGTGCAGTCTATGACTTGCCTAGGTATTTTTCACACCCTATGTCTAACTGTTTGTATGTGAAACATAGCCTTCTTTTGTTTCACGCCAACGCATTTTGATCCCATTTCTGGAGGGTACTTAAGCATATGGGTAACTTTAAACATATGATAGTCCTGTTGACTTCAAAACCTTGTATGTCCTTAAGTACCTTCTTGAATTGGGGCCTTTAAAAGGAGAAACTGAAAAATAACACTGCAGAAAGAGCAAAACATTTTACCCAAAGCTGAAATTATCACAGTACATCACCGCAAATATCCCCCTCCCCCTGCATAGGCAGGCCTGACTCCTCCTCCCCTTCCACACTCCAGTTTTAAAGTCTTAGAGAAGATAGACAGGCTCTTACTACTTCATGGAAAAAGAGATTCTGTGCGTATTCCTTGTTGACTAGTGAAACATCCCCACTGTAACATGTATTTAAGGCTGGCAATCCTCTGCTGGAGTCACTTGTTCCTGTCTTGTTATCCTGGGATAGCTGCCACTGGTGGCTACTCACTGCAAAGATTTCACAAACAAGACTCAGCTCAGATGAATGTTCATCAAATGTGTTTACCAAAGGATTTCTAATAAGGAAGAATTTGTAAACAGTGATCTGTTTACAGACAACTTGAGACCAGATTGTAGGGTTAAATTCCTCAAATAAATTGTCTGCAAAGACTAGCTCATCCAGCTCTAATGTACTGGATATATCAGTGTTTTGGTATCAGATTGGCAGCCTGCGAATAGGCCTGTAATAATTATGCAGGATAATATGAGGTTAAAATATAGCCATTTGTTCTATTCGTTTATGCTCCAGAATTAGAGATTTAATTAATTAGTGTTGTCAAATTCCAGCCAGAGGCTTTAGTGGATTTTCATAGTGCTGGTGAAAGTGTACAGGTGGAGGAGGAGATTTGGATTTTTCTCTCTTCTTTAGGTTTCAGAGTAACAGCCGTGTTAGTCTGTCTTTGCAAAAAGAAAAGGAGTACTTGTGGCACCTTAGAGACTAACCAATTTATTTGAGCATGAGCTTTCGTGAGCTATAGCTCACTTCATCGGATGCATACGTGGAAACTGCAGTAGACATTATATACACACAGAGACCATGAAACAATACCCCCTCCCACCCCACTGTCCTGCTGGTAATAGCTTATCTAAAGTGATAAGCTATTACCAGCAGGAGATTGAGTTTGTGTGTGTGGTTTTTGGAGGGGGGTGAGGGGGTGAGAGAACCTGGATTTGTGCAGGAAATGGCCCACCTTGATTATCATACACATTGTGAAGAGTGGTCACTTTGGATGGGCTATTACCAGCAGGAGAGTGAGTTTGTGTGGTGGGGGGGGGGGGGGGGGGGCAGAGGGTGAGAAAACCTGGATTTGTGCTGGAAGTGGCCCAACTTGATGATCACTTTAGATAAGCTATTACCAGCAGGACAGTGGGGTGGGAGGGGGTATTGTTTCATGGTCTCTGTGTGTATATAATGTCTACTGCAGTTGCCACGGTATGCATCCGATGAAGTGAGCTGTAGCTCATGGAAGCTCATGCTCAAATAAATTGGTTAGTCTCTAAGGTGCCACAAGTACTCCTTTTCTCTCTTCTTTAGTATCCTATCCTTTTGTCCCCTTTGTTTTGTCTCTTCGTTGCCCTCCCTTCTCTTCTGGTAATGTGGGTGTGGTGCATGTCTGTAAACTGTCAGCCCACTCCTCTCCTTCCAGTCAGTCCAGTCACCTGCATTCTTTGCTGTGCAGCGCATATGTCCGTGTCAAGGAGGTGAGATCTAAGTGAGAGGTTTTGGTGTATTAGAGAAGTTTCCCTTGCTGACTGTCAGTGCTTATCCCCCATACTCAGGCCATGTATTTCAGAAGTAAGGGAGGGAAAGGAACAGACTAGCAGACTGGTCTGAACCAGTAATGAGGGCAGGAAGCTGCAAAGAGGCTGGTAATGAAGCTGGTCCATAGTCCTAAATCTTTTATTTCAGGCAGTCTTGGCGGACATTAGCACTACACTTGTATGAGGGAGGACTGGAGGCCATGGCCAGGCACCGAAGGGAAACCAATGTCAATCTATTATGTTCTGTAAAATGCTTTGTTCCTCATTTAAAACAGCAAATACCCTTGTTAGACACGCATAGCAGCTACTGGCTGTTGTTTTTCAACTATATTAAGCAGTGAGCCTGAATGGATAGTGAATTTAATTAGTATTTGTCAGTAACTCTTGCTCTGATAGCATGGAAAATTGATTTAAAGTAACAGAAGACATGAATGTGGTCCGAGTCTGTCATCTGAGTAAGGTTTATGAAGGTATCAACTCTGCCACATGAAAAACATGGTCCTGAAAAGCTACATACAGGAGTTGGCAGCACCTGCGGTTTAGAGTGAAGAGAGTTTTTCAATTTTTTTTCTCAATTTTGCTTTACATTTTGCAGTAATTATATTAGAGGCAAATATAATGCGTTTTTCTCCATGGGAATGTTCCATTTCATTTTTTTTTTTAGTTTATTCATTTGTACTAATGGCATTTGGATGTTTATCTTCAGTTAGCAAAGCAGGAATATTGTATATTTATAACTCTCTCTGGAGATTTACATCTATGGAAAAATTACATGTGTCTAAAAATAAGACTTTGAGGCTTAGCTAAATGCTCCTTCTGTCATAATGGTGACCCACCTGACAATCTTCAAATAATGTCTCTTTCTGCTGATTACAGGTGACTCTATAGCCCCCCATCCTGCAAAGAGAACCACATAGGTGCAGGCTCTGCCCACAGAGTTCTCACTGCAGAATTGGCTTTTTTGTATACTCCTCAGGGCAGGGACTGTATCTTTTTACATTTCTCCACTGCAACTGTTAAAGATACTTAGTAAGAAAAAAACATATTGCTTGTAACCATCCAATTAAAAATAAAGAGTAAGGAAGGGATATTACATGGGATTTTACCATGTAAGAAAAGTAAAGGCAAAGTGTGTTTTAATGTGTTCTGTAAGCACTAGGTTAGGCTATAAAAGATGGGGATGTTTGACAGTGTTGCTGCTGTTTAATTGACTTTTAGAAGCAGCTCAATTTCTGGCTCTCTTTAACTAGATCCTGTGAAAGAAAAGGCAGCAAAAGAGCTAATTTTTAATGGCCCTTTCAGTATAAGGTGTACATACTATCCCAGGAGACACTTTGTGGTACTGAACTGTCTTTTGGCTGTAGATATAGATACTGTTATGGTAAAAGCCAGAATGTAGGATGTCAGAGTAAATTTGAATTAGACTTGAAAATAACAGTATAGCCAAGTTTCTGTAGCGTGACTCATAATTTACTAGATGTGGACCAGATACTTCAGTGACAGTTCTCCCGGAGTAATGACTGAAGTCACTAGCAGTTTTTTTTGCCCGAATAATAGCTGCAGAGTTTGTCTTAGTAAACCCATTAGGTTTACTCTGAGTATGAGTTGGTCTGCAGTCTGTGTGTAAAGATCTTGTTTTGAAGGATGGCTGTTTCTTCTCCATGTTATCAAAATGCAAATTCAGGCAGATGCATACTTTAGTGGCTAGTGTGGCAGAAGAGAGAATTGCTTTATTAAATATTTACTGTAGCAAACAAGACTCTGCAAATGTAACGTTTCCAGGTCATGTCAGATACTCTTTACTTACCTTTTCATTACTTTCAGTTTTATTTAAATAAATACATATCTAAAATGTGCTCTATGACATAGTATTTATAGATCGGGGGGAAGGGGCACTGTTATTAATATGTATAAACTTAACATCCATACAACTTATTAATAAAGATTTTAAGCACATAGAATTCAGGAAATTCACAGTAATACTTTCCACAGACAGTAACTGAACCCCATTGTCAAGCAGATTCTCTCCTGCTTTATGTGGTGCTGGAACGGGAGCGTTGTGTGAAGGAGCGGATTACTGCTCCCTACTCTTGAGAGCTGCTTCAACCCTGACATGCATTAGAGCTGCTGCCAATAACGCAGGTTTGTTGTCGCGTGTTGGAGATCTGTTTTGCTATTTCCCCACCCCTTGATACCACTCACTATACTCTTTATGCTAGGATTAGACCTGGATCTGGGACAGTTGGAACAGCACTGAATTCCCTTCCAGCAGGAGAAATCTCTGCTGGTAATTTGCTGCCAGAATCCATCTCCTTTATGCCACAGAAGTGGCTAGTAGGGGGTGGATTCCAGAAGAGAATCTAGCTCATTCTGCAGGACTGTTTGATATTACTGTATGTGGTATTCACTCTAATGCCTTAATATGTTCTGATCCATCTTCAAAGTTGGGAAGTTATGTGCTGACTTTACCAATCTTCAGGAATAATCTAGTTTACTTGGCTGACCCCTGGTTGGGACCAACAAAGACCCAAGAGAAAGCAGGTGGCTCATGCAGATAAGTTCCCGGTTCCATGCACCTGATCTCTGTGGATTCAATCCGATGTGCTGACCATGAGGGGTTACTATTTTCCTGCAGTTGTCTAGTGCAGTTGTCTAAAGACCAGCCTCTGTGGCAGAGAGAGAGGAGGCTTGGTGACTGGAAGCTCAGGCAGAGTCCCTAGCCTAGAGCATTATGTAGTGGTGAGTTGGGAGAGTACAGGCTCTCTTGCCCTTACCCCCGATTCTGAATGCCTTGGCAATGAAACTCTTTAAACTGTCTTGCTAGTTGACAGCAAGGTTTCCTTTTATTTATAGTTTATCTAAGTTTGTAGAAAGTAGCATGATGCATGACTATAAGTTGTTATACATTTGTTTGGAAAGCTGATGGTACTAGTTCTCATTAAAAGATTCAAAATGCATTTAAACACCTCAAATAATTTTTTTATCAGAGTACAAAAAAGGTACATAAAAAACATTTCCTAAGGTGTCAGGTTTCAGAGTGGTAGCCGTGTTAGTCTATATGAGCAAAAACAACAAGGAGTCCTTGTGGCACCTTAGAGACTAACAAATTTATTTGGCCATAAGCTTTCGTGGGCTAAAACCCGCTTCATCAGATGCATGGAGTGAAAAATAGAGTAAGCAGTGTATATATATTACAGCACATGAAAAGATCGGAGTTGCCTTACCGAGTGGGGGGGTAGCTTGGCCCTTTATAGAGCAGGAAATAAGCGGTATTGTGCCCTTTTAGATAAATGGGTAGGTGTTACATTGATTCTGCTGCGCTTTGAGGTGGCAGATGAAGAATTTGGCTCACTGTCAATTCAGAGACTTTTAGCTGTTTTTGTCTTAGCGAAGGGTTTTCCGCTCACTATTTATTTATTATTTTGCTGAAATGTAAGTTACAAAGGTTTGGGCTAGAAGAATTCAGTTTTCTATGCTGATCTCAGAATTTTCACTGTTCTGACTTGCAAAGTCACAACTGTGGACGTGTTTGGTTGGTACATCCTTTTGACAATCAACCACAGCAATGTTTGGAACATCAGCCATGGGAGATGCAGATCTTTGACAGAGTGCAAACAACATTTATGCTTCTTCCCAGCAGCATGCTGGAGGAGGAATTTCTGGTCAGGAAGAAATATCACCATACGTTTTCTACTCCTGATGGCATTCTGTGCCAAAAAATTAAAAATTCTGCACACAATATTTTAAAATTCTGAAAATTTTATTTTTCAAATAAATGTGGAGACTCCAGCATGACATTGGGAAGCACAGGCCACTGACTGCACAAAGGTTGGAGATCACTGTGCAGTTTCCTCTGGGACACGGACTCATCAGTGGGGCTGCACCCAACCCTGACACAGTGCAAGGACCAGGCCTACCTCAGAAATACCCCAGGGCCCTGCCCCAATGTGCCAGGTGCACCAGGTGTGGGCAGGCAGGCTCAGCAATACAGGATCCAAGTGTGGAGGGGCTCTGCGTTGGGCAATCTGGGTGCAGGCAGCTCAGTGGGAGATCTGGGTGTGGGGGGATTTGGATGCAATGGTAATGGCACTTTGCGTGGGTGGGGGGTCCAGGTGAAGGTGGTTGGGGCTCAGCACAGGAAGAGGGGTCTGGGTGTGGAAGGGCTAGAGCTTGTCAGGGGGGGTCTGGTAGGTTCAGTGAGGGGGTTCCAGATGCTGGGGGAGTGGTTCTCAGTGGGGTGGAGATCTGGGTGCAGATGGCTTGTCGGGGTGGTCCAGGTGCATAGGGAGTGGGAGGGGCTAGGTATGAGAGGGTCTGAATGCATGGGGGATTGGGTGGATGGGGGAGCAGCTCCCTGTACAGGGATCCCTCCCCCTCCAGTTGAGAAGCAATGGGTGCAAGAAGCACAGCGGACATGGAGGAGAGAGTTTGCAAAGCTTCCTACAGCCAGGGGAGAAATCTGGGGGTGGGTCTGACAGTGTCCTGGATGCCATGCAGGGGAAGAGGAAGTCCTGTCCTCTCCAGCCTAGCCAGGACTAGCAGCTGAGCCCAGGGTAGGAGCCACCAGATGGGTCTTCTCCAGTCCCACCCCCTGCCCCACAGTGATTTACCTCTCTGCCAGCTGTCCTGGGCACCCAAAACGTACTGCTGGGGAGAGTCGTAGGATCGTTCTTGTGGCTTCCCTTTGCTTCCCTATCAGTACATCATTTTTCTGTGGGGAAGCAAAGACATCTGTGAGGGACATACACTCTGCACATGTACAGTGGCACAGAATTCTTCCCCGAAGTAATTTTATGCCTATTGATTAAGAACAGAGCAGCATTTAGCTGAAAGAAGATTTAACATTAATATCAAAAGACCAATTGTTTTCCAGTTCCTATAAGAGCATCATAAACAATAGAGAAAACAAACCACAGAGTAATTTGACAATGTCCATTTTTCATTTTCCTTCAGTGGCTGATCTTTTCAGCACCCTGAGAAACACTTAGTTTTAATACTACTATTAAATATAGAGACATGAGATGCTTAGTAACTGTCTAATCCATCTGTGTCAGGAGTTCTCATTCTGAGGGTCACAACCAACTGCGTTTCCCAATTGCTTATCATAAGTGCGGGGTCTTGGCCAGAAAAGAGGAGAGGTTCCGAGATAGACAGTGATATGCAAAAAGAGGTTTCAGTGTGGTAAAGTGTTAGAACCCCTGATCTATGTCAACCATAGAGTGTGAATCATCAGTCTCTCATCTTTATGTAGCTATATAGTGTGTAACTGTGGTCAAGTAACATTTTACATTGAATTTTAACTAATAAATTCAGTTCAGAGTTAAAGGTGAACTGTTCTTAACGGAATGAGCCCATTTAAGCCTCCAGTATTGCCAGGGGATTTTTCAAACGGTAGGTGATTTGTACATACTGTAGGCATGCTGAGGTGTACCTTCTAACTCTTACATATTAGTTTAAAGTCTGTCTCTGTTTCCCATCCTTGTGGGGGTTTTTTGTTTTGTTTTTTCCTCTTGAGATAGGCTTGAATAATGTTGTGTTCAAGATTATGGTCAGGATCACTGTTTCCATCTTCATCTCCAAGAATGACTCCACACATTTGGCTTTTACCAACATTCCTCTGTGGCAATCATCAGATCTATTGGGTGGGATAAATCTGCTACAGACACTGAAAAACAACTGGTTATCTTATAAGCTACTTTCCTTTCACAGTATGCTTTAATGACAGTTATGCTCTTCTGAACAACACAGGCAGCTGAAATAGGCTGCAGTGTGCCTCTCAAAGCTGAAAAATTAAAAACATTCCAGCAGTGTGATAGATAATGAATGACATTGAAATATAGTTTTATATTTTCTTTTCTTTCAAATCTTGAAGAGCCATGCTGAGGTAAGGCAGAAATAGTCATACTCTACTCTGTTATTTTATAAAACTCTGCAGACCTGGCTATAGAAATTTAAGGGCAAAGCAAGAATGCTGCTATGTGCTTTTCCATACATGTACCTAGAATCCTTTTCCAGCTCACACAGCTGTGTTATGTGTACTACTGGATGTGAGTTCCTGGAATTAACAGAAAATTTTGTGGTCATGTACAGTATATGAGCAGTGAACCTTTGCTCTGTGAACTTAGTGTTACATTGCTACTTTCTCCATGGTTTTGTGCCAGAGATTTAATTAAATCTGGAGGTTAAATTCTCTACCCCTCCACCCTCCTGAGGTTCAAGAGAAGACTTTTTTCTCTATAATAGATTCAGCCAATATGAATGAGGATTTGGTGGATAGAATATTGAAAAAAATTAAACTGCTGTGTGGGGAAACAAAACAGATTTCTTTTGGTTGCCTAATACAGTGGTTCTCAGCCTTTCCAGACTACTGTACCCCTTTCAGGAGTCTGATTTTGTCCTGAGTATCCCAAATTTCTCCTCATTTAAAAGCTACTTGCTTACAAAATCAAACATAACAATAAAAAAGTGTCATAGCACACTATTTCTGAAAAATTGCTTACTTTCTCATTTTGACCATATAATTATAAAATAAATCATATTTACATTTCAGTGTGATACTTGAGCCTGTTTTTCACTTGTGAGCCTTGTCATTCTAAATTTGTTAGTCTCTAAGGTGCCACAAGTACTCCTTTTCTTTTTGTCATTCTGGGAGGCAGTTAATTTTTTCTCCCCATCCTACTCTTAGGGCTGGCTTTATGGGGTGATAAGCAGGGCAATTGCTGGGGGCTCAACAAAGCTAAGTTGCTCAGGCTTGGGCTTTAGTCCCATATGACAAGACTCCGGCTTCAGCTTTCTCCCATGGGCCCCAACAAGTCTAACATCTACCACCTGCGGCTAAAGCCGAAGCTTGAGCCCCAGTGCCTGGGGCTGAAGCCCTTGGGCTTTTGCTTCAGCGGGGGCAGCAGGTCTTGGGCTTTGGCGTTCTGCCATGGACCCCAGCGAATCTAACACTGCCCCTATCAAAACCAAAACCAAACTCGTAATCCACAGTTTGAGAACTGCTGATATACTATAGAGAGCTGCATAAACAAGTCATTGTCTGTATGAAATCTTAGTTTGTAATGACTTTGCTAGTGATTTCTATATAGCCTGTTGTAAAACTAGGCAGATACCTAGGAGACCTCTGGTTGAGAACCACTGGCCTAATAAATATCTTTATAGTAGCACAAAACTATTCAGAAGCGACAGTATTTCTGTGAAATACCCTTTTTTATTTATGCAGCAGGTCCTGAGGAAAAAACATTATTGGGCAATTAGGACCTGATATTCAGTGGAGAAGGATTGGGCCCTAAAACACCATTTTTCTTTCATAAGTCTATCTGCATGTTTAATGTAGGGACTTTTTTTCAGTATAATAATTCAGAGCGGAGAAACTCTTTCCCTTGATTCAGGGTTCATCTTCTTTCTTTCCACCTTCATGATGCAAGATTCTGGAACAGAATTGAACTCCGTGAGGTCTAGTGGCTGAATCCCAACTTTCTTCAATAAATAGGATTTGGCAGTATAAAAATACCTTACATTTATAATCTTTAACCAGAGCATTAAATATTCATTTCTTAAAATAGTGTCTTTGATCTTCTGAACCATTCATATTAGAATATACTTTTAGCAACATAGGTAAGAAAGTCTGTAAATATAATCAGTGTTCAGAGTTGCATAAGTTGTAGTATGAGCCCCGAATTTTCATCTGTTAGGCCAGTTAACTGCCTGTTTTCAATTTGAAATGTTGTTTTTTAAGATTTTGAAATAGTGTATAGTGGTTGTCTTTTAAATCTTGTGGTTTTACTTTTTCAGCTAGATAACATTATAATGGTTTTCAGTGTTCCATACATTTCCCTATACGTAGTATAGAGACTATTGCCTAGATGCTAAACATCTTATTACATACATATTATTGGAAAGGTAACTGAAATTTAGTTTTTCATATAATACTGCATATCAGTGTGTACTTCAGCTTTATTCCTGAATGCCGCAGGACCAGAGAGCTGCATGTTGTTTTAAAAGACTGAATATATATTTAATCATAGATAAGAATTAGGGCCTGTCTATCTGGTGGGGTAGCGCACTCCACTGGGGTGTGATTAGGCACTAGTGTTTTATGAATTAATTGGTACATGTAGACCCTGCTGGTGAGCTTGAGGGCAATACAGGCACTCACCCATTAAGGAGGGAGATGAAATGGGAGACTCATAGATTCACAAATTCCAAGGCCAGAAGGGACCAGCATGACCATCTAATCCAACCCTCCCCCGCAGGTGATAGAATTTCTCCCCGAAGCTGGATTAAAGAATTGGGCTTTTCCATTGTCTTAATGAACAGAGAGACTAAGTGTCATTCTTCAATACATCTTTTCATTTTTTTGGCGTTTTAGATTTTGTAATCTACTTCTACAAGCACGTGCAGAATTAATACATGCTAATTTAAATGACAAAATATTGATTGACCAATTCACTCAATCCCCTGACTTCAGACAGAACCTCTACAACTCAATGAAAAGTGCAATAATGGGTACCCTCTCTTAAAAAACTACAACAGTATTGGTCAGCATGACACGTTGTGGTCTCAGCACAGCAAGCAGCCTGACCATTGTCAACTTTTTAGTGGGCTTCTCAAGAGAGAAGAATTTGAAGGGGAGATTTGAAGGAGGACAGTCAGTTAGTTTTGACACTGTTTTACTGGGGAGCTGTTACCTCAAGTGTCTCAGCTCATATTTACTGTTAGGATAGTGCATGAGGAAAGATAAGCGCCGGGTGGGGGGAGGGTGTCCCTGAAGTAGACAGGACCAACCCATTAAGGGCTTATATGTTAAAAACTAATAACTAGATATGTTTTCAGAAGTGAAATGGAAGCCAGTACGGGCTCTGAAGCGTGTGTTTCAAAAAAACACCACTAAGCAGCAGTTGTATTCTGCAATAGTAGAAGCTCTCAAGCATCGAATTAAAGAGCATTTCAGTAATTTAACCTAGAAGTTCACTGTGCATGAATAACTGTGACCTTTCTTCTCAGGTGAGGGCCTCACTGCTATCTCCTTGACAAACAGTCTTGGTAAAATGGACAAAGTATCCTAAAAAATTACCAATTTAGATGAGCAAATTGAACTGCCTGAGAAACATGGACTAGGATTTGGGCACCACGTAGGAAAAATGGCAGAGGATTTTAAACTATTTGAAAACTTAATCATGTATCAAGCTGCTTCTTATGACTAAGTCAATAAGCAGTATATCTCCTCCCCACCCCCCAGTTGCTGCCACACATAAGAGGTTAATGAGCCTGCTACAGCTGCCAGCTAAGGGACTTATTCTTTTTGTTTAAATGGTGGAGGCTCATGCTTTTAGATCACGAGGTTCAATTCCTTAAGGTGAACTGACTGTTAAAATAGAAAATCAGATGAAGAATACAGGAAGATTTATCCAAATCCTAGGCATCTCTGCAGATAAAGACAAATCTGGCCATGAGTTTTTGAATAAGCTTGCACCATTTTAACTGAGAGTATTATCTAAAGACTTTGGAGTTGCCTTGGTAGCACAATGATGACATGATTTAGCCAACAGTTTCTTTACTACTGATCATGATTTTAGAAGGTGAAACAAACCAGCTTGAGTTTCTGATCCTACACCAAGTTTGCAAAGCTGGCTATTAACAAAATTTCTTTTTAAAAAATTTGTAAATTGAGCAATCTAGTGTGGGATTAATGAGATACAATCAAGATGGATCATCATAATGTTATTTTTAGAGTTACTTTTCGTAATAGGAGTATCCTTAGGTAGCTCGGGAGGTTATGACTCCAGAATCCTTATATCAAAGACTGCTGTAATGTAAAGCCCATAATCCTTGTGAAGTAATTGTTTAAGTACCATCTCTTAGGAATAGAATAAAGCCTTAGGTAGTTAAACTGCAGTTTGTGTTCATGAATAGATTTTTGGAGATTTTTCTATATTTAAGAGCAAAGATTTAGCATCCTGGCAATGTAGCAAAAATATGATAAAGCGAGTTAGCCATAATATACTTCATTTTAAAAGGAAAGATAATAGAATTATTATTCAATATGGAAGTCTGTTTGATCTGATTGTCATGATTGCTGAAGAGCAGTTTTATGTGGAAATCAATACCTGTTCCTGTGTGGGTTTTTTTAATCTGCTATTCAGTAAATATTGAGATTAAGTCAAATGATCTTTTAGTAATTCGTTTTCATAGTGCATGAATATCTCTGTTCCTGTAGCACTATCAACATATTAAAAGGAAACACCTTATGTATTTAAGTACTTAGACAGTTTAAAAAAAAACAAACGCTTGGTTGACACACACTTTAATATTCCCAGTTTTTGGCCTTTGTATGAAAATTCAGACTTTGATAGTGTCAACAAATTTCCTTTTAAAGCCAGAATAAAATCACCAAACCTATGTTTTTGTTCTTATCAGACCTGTTCCTTGTTCTGTTATTTTCCCCCATAAAGGTTAAAGTCTACTGTTCTGTCTGAGATAATCATCACTGAGTTGAGAGAGGTTTGCATAAGGAAACAAAAGTCTCTTAGTTTCTGCATGTTTTATCTCTGGCCTCTGCTGGAATAATATTTGTCATTGTGCATTTTATTTTTAAAGTAACAGTGACTACAGAAAAGCTGGTGGAGTTGGCTTATTTCTTGGAGCAATCCCAGGGAAGTAGTTGTACTAGGTTCTCTGGGCTTTATTCTCATTTATACTAAGACCGCACTTTACACTGCTGTAGTCAAGTGGAGAAGCCTAAAAGTTGGGTGTAAAATACACTTTATTCCCTTTAATGCCTCTTTATAATGCCAGAGGAGTATAAAGTGACTTTGAGGACATTAAGATTCATTTTGTTGATTTACAGGTTGGGTAATCTAGCTCTTTTGAGAATGAAAGAACACCATCTATGAACAGATTTGGGTCAGATAGGTAATGTAGATTTCCTTTGCTCCTTCCCAGAGGGCAGGAATCAGATGACTTTTGTTTCTTTAAGACTTTGGCTTTCACATCTGGACACAGATTTCAAGAAAAGCAATTTATTGCCAATATAGCTAAGACTTCCTCAGGCTTTTGTTTTCCGTGGTTACAATCAAAGAAGAAATAAAGGGTACTGTCCTGACATGTCTTTCTGGGACCCACCCAAAAGAGAGCCGTTAAACCTAGAAGAAAACATTTGGCATTTTGGTAATACTCTGTCCATTCTCCACTTGCCTGGACAATGAGATTACTGAGATCATCTTTTGACTCAGCTCTATCGGGTCTCTCTTTTCTTTTGTTACATTTGTGCACTCAAAGCTACCCATAGGCTGCCAGTGAATTGAATAAAAACTCACACATCATAAAGAAAGTGCACAAATATTAAATAATGTATGGCAGACCAAATGTATCACCATTAATTCAGTGAATTAATTTAGCCACAAATGACAAAAATGTGTTTTTAGAGTGCTAATCTAAAGCATAAAGGTCATTGGGATAGGAAAGATTTTCAACAGGAATATCTGCAGGTGAACATTTTTCAACTGTTTCCAAAACCAATTCCCTGTAAAGGTGATAATGCATTGAGAAATATGAAGGAGAGTTGGCCATCGCGGTAGAAGAGTTTAGAACACATACTTGCACCAACTCAAAATAGCTTCATTATTTCAGTTCTTTGTATCCTCTTTTAACTGTGTTCTCCTTTTGCTTCTATGGTGACTTCTTAGGATGGTCCCTAATGATGATTCCTCATTCCCCAAAATAAGATCCAAGTTCCCCCTCACAAATGACTAATACAATTCCTAGTTCTGGAAATAACATCTGCGCAAAAGATGCAGCTTAGTGACACTGTGATATTTATTTTTATAACCAGAAATGAAAAACTTGAGGTCAGATTTCCAAATTATTTCCTGAAGCAGGTTCAAAACCAGAGATTTTGCTCATGTTCTATTTTAGAAAAGTGATTCTTGGTGACTGTTTTAAATATAATGATGATTCACTTCAGTCATCACTGGCTAACAGTCAGTGGGTCATGACTCATTTCAAGGTATAAAATGACCTGCTACTGTAAATCATGTACAAATGTGGCTACTGGTATTCTTGACTGATATGATGAGCTGCAGGTTTTTTTGTTGATGAATTATTGCTTCATCAGGATTTGGAAGGAAAACACACAGTTTCCTTTTAACTGTAGACATACTGGGGAATATTCATACCTAAGTATCAGTGTGTGTTTATTAGCCAGCCATGTACTGGAGTCGCATATCAGATGAAGGGAAGTATAATTTTGGAGCAGGGAACAACTGGGTCCTATTGAGCCCAGCAAGAGTTTCCATAAGAGTGGTCAGGATCTACTTCCGGAGCCCAGAAAGCAGGATGAGCAAGGCTGTCTTTTTCCCTCCAAGATCAGAAAGGAATTGGTTGCGTTCCATGCTGAAACATCACCCTTTCCTGAGGCTAACAGACTTCTTGTGGGTAGGTGAGGTGATTTTGGAAGAGGCTACTTTGTTTAGAGTCTTTGGAACAGAGCTGTTGACATGCTGTTGGGTAGGAGTTCCTCTTATCTCTTCCTGATCACCAGAACATGACCCTTGCCACGTGCCAAACTAAGCCAGAGTGAAGCTCTTGGTGCCGGGGGGAGCTATCTGGGAATGAAGTGAGTTCTTTCAGAATGAAACATGGCATTTATCAATTCAATAAAATTCAAATGCTAATCTAGGCTTTGACAATGAATTCCAACATGGCCTTGGGAAAACCACTAAGGGTAAATATGGCATGCAGTGTGCAGCCTAAGTAACTGGATTGTGCACCTGGGAGGGCTGCAAGGGTCTAAATGAAGAAGGTGGGGAGAATCTTCCCCTCTTCATAATAGAGTAAAAGCTGATAGTAAATCCATGTAGCTCTAGAGAGGTGCTAACCCTTACCACACCTACTGTGCAAGTTCTGTAGTCCTGGATCCACCACTCCATTTCTTTTCCAGTCTGCCCAAAACTCTTCTGTGTGCCAGATATGCCAGAGCTCCTATGGAACTCAGCTCTGTGAGACAGAGGGGATGTAAACTCCTCTAAGTCACAGAATCCTGTCCTCCAATTCCTGTGCAAGCAGAATCTGCCCTGTTCACCTGCAGTTGTGGGCCCCCTATGGATATAGAGAAGGAGGGAGAGTTACACTCTACAAGGGTGTGGGTTGTGGGTGGGTAGCGGAAGAGGCCACAGAGAGGAGTGTCCTCACTGAGGAGGCCTGTACTCCTTGTACACTTCAGAGCTGTACTCTCTGGAAGCTTCATCTCTGTGGAGGTGGTTGCACAGAGTACAGATGGGATGGGAGAAGTTGCAGGGGATAGCCCTTTGATCTGCAGCTGAGCAGATCCACTGGCCAGACTCTTCTGTGTGAGGAGGATTGGGTGGCTGTGGAGGTTATTGAAGCAGCTGCAGAGTGCTTCTTGAGTGCTCTGCAACCTGTGGAGGATGATTCCTCCTGTGCCCCTGTTGGAGAAGCCCTGTTTACTAGGATGGATGATTTGGGCATTAATCTCTAACTCCTCTTCCCCCACCTGTTAAATTGATACTCATGCTTCCTTATATCACAGGGGTGTTGGGAGGATTAATTAGTTAATGTTTGTACCAGGCTTTGAAGATGAGATGTGCTGAATATTACTGCTGTTCATCTTCTCTGGTATGACTGTAATGATTGTCCTTTTGCCATATTCTCCCACTGTTTGGAAATTGCTGTTAATGTATCTTGATTTATACAGCTCCTACACATGGCCATAAATGCATAGGACATATGTTTAAGACTTATTCATATAAAAAAGAATAACATTAACACCTCTCGTCCTTCCTAAAATAACCAACCCCAAATGGCAAATCAAGCCCACCCATTTTACCCTCCCCTCGAAGGCCTGGGGAAATATGTGGCTTTGTACTGTGATCTGAAGATTCATCAGCTTCAGTTTCCATTCACATCCAAACAGGCAAGGAAAGGGTTGCAGTTCCATCACAAATTGCAGTGTTGGCCTGTGCTGTGCTTGTAATTTTTCAGTTGCTCAACATATATTTTATACTTCTATATTTTTGAAATAAAACAGTCATTAAAAGCTTGAATGTCGAGAAATGGCTATACTTGCCCTATATAAAGCAATGAGTATATGAAAGTATAAGCAGGTAGGTGCATTTGGTAGTAAATAAAGCATTCGGCTTTTGTGCTGTATAGCACTTTTGAAGTAGGTGCATTATCTATAAGATTTATGGATCGATGGAGTTCTTTCCAATTTATCACACATTCTCACAGCATCCATTTTAATTACACAATGGTTAATTTGCTAATTCAGTGTGTCCTCATGAGCATACAAGTGCTAGCTCGGATTTTTGCTCAGTGAAAAAAATGGTGAGGACAGCACCTGCTCCAAATGCCTCTAGAGAATGATAAAACATGACTGTTTCTTTAAGATGGTATAACTAGTGTTCACTTCTTGGGCGCATGTTCTCACTTCAGATTTGTTATTTTTCCAATCATTTATCTAAAATATAATTCAAATGACGTCAGTACCAGTGCCCTAAAATACTACAATATATAGCATTACCCTTCTCGTATTAGCATTTAAAATATTTATTATTTTAATGAGAGTTGATTGTAAATCAATTCCACTATGTGTGGGTGGGATGCTGTATGCAGGCATTTGGGTTGTAGTGAGAGGATTTTTTTTTTTTCAAACAAGGAAACTGGTACCTTTTTGTCTGAAAATATACATTCCAGTAAATGAAATTCTCTAGTTTAGCCTTGTGCGTATTGGTTTTAGCACCTCATCTTTATTTCTATGTAACACACCTCAACAATTTATTGAGTAAGTCAAGTGGTTGCTCAGTAGCAGGATTCCGCAAACACATACTATTTTGCAGACTAGACTAGAGGAAACAAAAGTGAGTCTCAAGGGTTTTGGTTTTCATTTAATTTCCTCTTATCCCACAAGAAAACCTTAACAAAAACAACAACAACCACGCCCAACCCCCAAATGGATAAAATAACTACAATAGAACCTCAGAGTTACAAACTGACGGGTCAACCACACACCTCATTTGGAACCAGAAGTACACAATCAGGCAGCAACAGAGACCCCCCCCCCCCAAAAGCAAATCCAATACATCACAGCACATAATTTTTGCACTCATTATTCCTATATGGGGACACGTAAAAAGGCTCAGAGTCAGAATCTTGTTAAGAAATGAAGTACAGTTTCAGCAGAAAATACTAACTGCAATTACAGACTATATAGAGAATCATAGAATATCAGGTTTGGAAGGGACCTCAGGAGGTCATCTAGTCCAATCCCCTGCTCAAAGCAGGACCAATCCCCAGTTTTTGGCTCAGATCCCTAAATGGCCCCCTCAAGGATTGAGTTCACAACCCTGGGTTTAGCAGGCCAATGCTCGAACCACTGAGCTATCCCTCCTCCCTGTACTAGGATGGCTTCAAAAATTAAATCTGGGAGACATGATTTTGGACTTTCCTTCATATTATTCCCCCCAAAGGCCCTTTTTCAATCTTAGGTCTTTTCCTAATCCTTCTTCCAAAATCTTAAATCTGCACAAACCAGGTATGCAAACTGAAACCTGAATTATTGACCTTTCCATATTCCTTCGTAAAACTTGAACAATGAAATCCACTAATCTGTCTCCCCACCATGCATCATTGATGTTGTAGGAGTCAATTATCCAATCTTCGTCCCCCCGCCCACCTCCCATTCCAATATAATCACTTATAAGAGCACTGAAAACACTAGCACAGATTTCATATGGTTACAGTATCTAGTGCAGTAAATACTGAGCCCTGGTGTAAGTGAAAACAACTCTCATTGATAATCTCCAGAGAATTCCAAATAGATATGTTACAATTGTTTCACCCACTTCTGAGTCTGAATCTGTCATAAATATAAAGGGAAGGGTAAACCCCTTTGAAATCCCTCCTGGCCAGGGGAAAGCTCCTCTCACCTGTAAAGGGTTAAGAAGCTAAAGGTAACCTCGCTGGCACCTGACCAAAATGACCAATGAGGAGACAAGATACTTTCAAAAGCTGGGAGGAGGGAGAGAAACAAAGGGTCTGTGTCTGTCTGTATGCTGTGCTTGGCCAGGGATAGACCAGGAATGGAGTCTTAGAACTTTTAGTAAGTAATCTAGCTAGGTATGTGTTAGATTATGATTTCTTTAAATGGCTGAGAAAAGAATTGTGCTGAATAGAATAACTATTTCTGTCTGTGTATCTTTTTTGTAACTTAAGGTTTTGCCTAGAGGGGTTCTCTATGTTTTTGAATCTAATTACCCTGTAAGATATCTACCATCCTGATTTTACAGGGGGGATTTCTTTATTTCTATTTACTTCTATTTTCTATTAAAAGTTTTCTTGTAAAAAACTGAATGCTTTTTCATTGTTCTCAGATCCAAGGGTTTGGGTCTGTGGTCACCTATGCAAATTGGTGAGGCTTTTTATCCAACATTTCCCAGGAAAGGGGGGGTGCAAGTGTTGGGAGGATTGTTCATTGTTCTTAAGATCCAAGGGTCTGGGTCTGTAGTCACCTAGGCAAATTGGTGAGGCTTTTTACCAAACCTTGTCCAGGAAGTGGGGTGCAGGGTTTTGGGAAGTATTTTGGGGGGAAAGACGCGTCCAAACAGCTCTTCCCCGGTAACCAGTATTAGTTTGGTGGTGGTAGCGGCCATTCCAAGGACCACGGGTGGAATACTTTGTACCTTGGGGAAGTTTTGACCTAAGCTGGTAAAGATAAGCTTAGGAGGTTTTTCATGCAGGTCCCCACATCTATACCCTAGAGTTCAGAGTGGGGGAGGAACCTTGACATGGTGGCATAGTGGTGGGATTAACCTGAAATCATTTTGAGATCCAGTTGAGATTTTTTGAACTAGAAATACAGATTTTAAAAAGAAATTATTTTTTCCTTTGGAAAGGAAGTCCAGAAAGCAGTTGAAACTGAAAGCAGATTGTTTTGCCTGCTTTGTGGCCAAGCAGAGACAAAAGGGGATTATCTTGTGAATTGCAGGTTTTCTTTGCCTGGAGGCAGGGTACTTAACTCCTGCAGGGAAATTCACAGTCTTCCAACCCAGAGGTTTTTTTTTTTCTTTTCTTCCTAAAAGTAAATAGGGGGTGTGTGTTCTACCCATTTGCTTTTTCTTTGGGCTGGGTAAGCAGGTTTCCAAGTAGTTTGGAGGTTTTTTGCTTTAAGTTGGGCCCAGAACAGAGACAAGGGAATTGTCTTTTTCTGTAGGCTGACAATCACTATCAGAGAATAGGTATTCTATTCCAGCACAACAAAATTTTACAGCCAAGTTTGGTTTGTTTATTTCTAAACCTCGGGTGTAAAGTTAGTTAAAAACAGAGAGGTTAGAATGACCAAATCCTCAGCTCGACTACAGCTGGAATTAGCCAAATTTCAGGCTGAGGAAAGACAAAGGGAACATGAAAGACAGATAGAACTCATGCGGCTGAAGAAGGAACAAGAAAGGGAGGCAGAACAACACCAAGCGGCTGCTCACAGGAGAGCTATGGAAGCGAGGGACAAAGAACTGGAGGAGAAGGAAAAAGAGAGGAAGTATGTGGAGGAGATGGAGAAGATAAAGGCTCAGCAGAATATCCCAACAAACCCTAGTAATCCTTCTCCAAGTACCACTTCCCATCCCAGAAAGTTCCCCACCTACAAGGCAGGCGATGATACTGAGGCCTTCCTAGAAAACTTCGAAAGGGCCTGCCTTGGATACAACCTCTCTACTGACCAGTACATGGTAGAGCTGAGGCCGCAGCTCAGTGGACCCTTAGCTGAGGTGGCAGCTGAAATGCCTAAAGAACACATGAACAAGTATGAACTGTTTAAATCCAAGGCGAGAGTCAGAATGGGGATAACACCCGAGCAGTCTCGTCGGAGGTTCAGAGCCCTAAGGTGGAAACCAGACATGTCATTTACCCGACATGCCTACCACATTGTGAAACATTGGGATGCCTGGATATCAGGAGCAAGTGTTGAATCTCCAGTAAATTTGCCCTTCCTAATGCAAATGGAACAGTTCTTAGAGGGTGTTCCTGAGGAAATAGAAAGATACATCCTAGATGGGAAACCCAAAACTGTAATCGAGGCAGGAGAGATTGGAGCCAGATGGGTGGAGGTGGCAGAGAAGAAGAAAACTGGTCGCAGTTGGAGCGGAGACCAGAAGGGACCACCCCAGACCACACCCTATTACCGGGGGCCGCCCAAGGCCCCACCTACCTCCCAAAGAACCCTCCAGACCCCTTATCGTCCTGCCACCCCGTTCTCCAGCAACCCTCCTCGCCCCAGTGACCCGTCAGCTGGACGATGTTTTAAATGTAACGAGCTGGGGCATGTAAAGGCCAACTGCCCCAAGAACCCCAACAGATTACAGTTCATTGCACCGGAATCACACCAGAGGTCCACAGGCCCAGATACTTCCCAGATACCCTTAGAGCGGAGGGAAACTGTGAGTGTGGGCGGGAAGAAGGTCACCGCGTGGAGGGACACCGGAGCACAAGTGTCAGCTATCCATGCTTCCTTAGTGGACCCCAATTTAATCAACCCAGAGATCCAAGTGACGATTCAACCCTTCAAGTCCAACTCTTTCAATTTGCCTACAGCCAAGTTGCCTGTCCAGTACAAGGGCTGGTCAGGAATGTGGACTTTTGCAGTCTATGATGATTATCCCATCCCCATGCTGTTGGGGGAAGACTTGGCCAATCATGTGAAGCAGGCCAAGAGGGTGGGAACGGTCACCCGCAGCCAGGCTAAACAAGCCGTGAGGCCTAGCTCTGTTCCGGAAACTGCTATCAGGACCCAGTCAGAGGTGATGGACCTGGACCTTAGGCCAATGTCTGCAACAGCAGTAGTGGATCCAGTCCCAGAGACCCAGACGGAACCAGTCCCAGAACCGGAACCAGCTGAACAACCAACACCAGACCCTGTGTCAGCACTGAATCCAGTACTTGCAACCTCAACACCAGAGGGCCCCACTGAACCTGAACTGGCAGCAGCCGATAACCCTACACAAGAGACTCAGCCGGAGCCTGAATCCCAACATAGTGCACCAGCGGAGAGCGGTTCACAGTCAACAGAAACAGCTCCATCCCCTATATTGCTTCCAGAGGGACCAAGCCTAGGTCCACAATCCAATGAGGGACTGATGTCTCCAGCATCAAGGGAACAGTTCCAGACCGAACAGGAAGCAGATGAAAGCCTCCAGAGAGCTTGGACAGCGGCACGGAGCAACCCACCGCCTCTCAGCTCTTCTAATCGATCCAGGTTTGTTGTAGAAAGAGGACTTTTATACAAGGAAACTCTTTCTGGTGGACACCAGGAAGACTGGCATCCTCAGAGACAGTTGGTAGTTCCAACTAAATACCGGGCCAAGCTCTTGAGCTTAGCCCACGATCACCCTAGTGGCCATGCTGGGGTGAACAGGACCAAAGACCGTTTGGGGGGGTCATTCCACTGGGAGGGAATGGGCAAGGATGTTTCTACCTATGTCCAGTCTTGTGAGGTGTGCCAAAGAGTGGGAAAACCCCAAGACCAGGTCAAAGCCCCTCTACAACCACTCCCCATCATTGAAGTTCCATTTCAGCGAGTAGCTGTGGATATTCTGGGTCCTTTTCCGAAAAAGACAGCCAGAGGAAAGCAGTACATACTGACTTTCATGGATTTTGCCACCCGATGGCCGGAAGCAGTAGCTCTAAGCAACACCAGGGCTAAAAGTGTATGCCAGGCACTAGCAGACATTTTTGCCAGGGTAGGTTGGCCCTCCGACATCCTCACAGATGCAGGGACTAATTTCCTGGCAGGAACTATGAAAAACCTTTGGGAAGCTCATGGGGTAAATCACTTGGTTGCCACTCCTTACCACCATCAAACAAATGGCATGGTGGAGAAGTTTAATGGAACTTTGGGGGCCATGATACGTAAATTCGTAAATGAGCACTCCAATGATTGGGACCTAGTGTTGCAGCAGTTGCTCTTTGCCTACAGAGCTGTACCACATCCCAGTTTAGGGTTTTCCCCATTTGAACTTGTATATGGCCGTGAGGTTAAGGGGCCATTGCAGTTGGTGAAGCAGCAATGGGAGGGATTTACACCTTCTCCAGGAACTAACATTCTGGACTTTGTAACCAACCTACAAAACACCCTCCGAACCTCTTTAGCCCTTGCTAGAGAAAACTTACAGGATGCTCAAAAAGAGCAAAAAGCCTGGTATGATAAACATGCCAGAGAGCGTTCCTTCAAAGTAGGAGACCAGGTCATGGTCTTAAGGGCGCTCCAGGCCCATAAAATGGAAGCATCGTGGGAAGGGCCATTCACGGTCCAGGAGCGCCTGGGAGCTGTTAATTATCTCATAGCATTCCCCACCTCCAACCGAAAGCCTAAGGTGTACCATATTAATTCTCTAAAGCCCTGTTATTCCAGAGAATTAAAGGTTGGTCAGTTTACAGCCCAGGGAGAAGATGATGCTGAGTGGCCTGAAGGTGTCTACTACGAAGGGAAATGTGCTGGTGGTGTGGAAGAGGTGAACCTCTCCATGACCCTTGGGCGTATGCAGCGACAGCAGATCCAGGAGCTGTGCACTAGCTACGCACCAACGTTCTCAGCCACCCCAGGACTGACTGAACGGGCATACCACTCCATTGACACAGGTAATGCTCATCCGATTAGAGTCCAACCTTACCGGGTGTCTCCTCAAGCTAAAACTGCTATAGAACGGGAGATCCAGGATATGTTACAGATGGGTGTAATCCGCCCCTCTGAAAGTGCATGGGCATCTCCAGTGGTTCTAGTTCCCAAACCAGATGGGGAAATACGTTTTTGCGTGGACTACCGTAAGCTAAATGCTGTAACTCGCCCAGACAACTATCCAATGCCACGCACAGATGAACTGTTAGAGAAACTGGGACGGGCCCAGTTCATCTCTACCTTGGACTTAACAAAGGGGTACTGGCAGGTACCGCTAGATGAATCTGCCAAGGAAAGGTCAGCCTTCATCACACATCTCGGGCTGTATGAATTTAATGTACTCCCTTTCGGGCTGCGAAATGCACCCGCCACTTTCCAAAGACTTGTAGATGGTCTCCTAGCGGGATTAGGAGAATATGCAGTCGCCTACCTTGACGATGTGGCCATATTTTCGGATTCCTGGGCAGACCACCTGGAACATCTACAAAAAGTCCTTGAGCGCATAAGGGAGGCAGGACTAACTGTTAAGGCTAAGAAGTGTCAAATAGGCCTAAACAGAGTGACTTACCTTGGACACCAGGTGGGTCAAGGAACTATCAGCCCCCTACAGGCCAAAGTGGATGCTATCCAAAAGTGGCCTGTCCCAAAGTCAAAGAAACAGGTTCAATCCTTCTTAGGCTTGGCCGGTTATTACAGACGATTTGTACCGCACTACAGCCAAATCGCTGCCCCACTGACAGACCTAACCAAAAAGAAACAGCCAAATGCTGTTCAGTGGACCGGAAAGTGTCAGAAGGCCTTTAACAAGCTTAAAGCGACACTCATGTCTGACCCTGTACTAAGGGCCCCAGACTTTGACAAACCGTTCCTAGTAACCACAGATGCATCCGAGCGTGGTGTGGGAGCAGTTTTAATGCAAAAAGGACCTGATCAAGAATTCCACCCTGTAGTGTTTCTCAGCAAAAAACTGTCTGAGAGGGAAAGCAACTGGTCAGTCACTGAAAAAGAATGTTATGCCATTGTCTACGCTCTGGAAAAGCTACGCCCATATGTTTGGGGACGGCGTTTCCACCTGCAAACCGACCATGCTGCACTGAAGTGGCTTCACACCGTCAAGGAAACTAACAAAAAACTTCTTCGGTGGAGTTTAGCTCTCCAAGATTTTGATTTCGACATCCAACACATCTCAGGAGCTTCTAACAAAGTGGCTGATGCACTCTCCCATGAAAGTTTCCCAGAGTCAACTGGTTAAAATCGTCCTTGAGATGTGGAAAATATTGTTAGTCTTTATGTACTTGGTAGTATAATTAGAGATGCATGTGTCTTATTAACTCTGTTTTTCCTAGAGCTCCAGGAAGAAATCCCAGCCAGTGTTTCACCCTAGCTGAGATTTGGGGGGCGTGTCATAAATATAAAGGGAAGGGTAAACCCCTTTGAAATCCCTCCTGGCCAGGGGAAAGCTCCTCTCACCTGTAAAGGGTTAAGAAGCTAAAGGTAACCTCGCTGGCACCTGACCAAAATGACCAATGAGGAGACAAGATACTTTCAAAAGCTGGGAGGAGGGAGAGAAACAAAGGGTCTGTGTCTGTCTGTATGCTGTGCTTGGCCAGGGATAGACCAGGAATGGAGTCTTAGAACTTTTAGTAAGTAATCTAGCTAGGTATGTGTTAGATTATGATTTCTTTAAATGGCTGAGAAAAGAATTGTGCTGAATAGAATAACTATTTCTGTCTGTGTATCTTTTTTGTAACTTAAGGTTTTGCCTAGAGGGGTTCTCTATGTTTTTGAATCTAATTACCCTGTAAGATATCTACCATCCTGATTTTACAGGGGGGATTTCTTTATTTCTATTTACTTCTATTTTCTATTAAAAGTTTTCTTGTAAAAAACTGAATGCTTTTTCATTGTTCTCAGATCCAAGGGTTTGGGTCTGTGGTCACCTATGCAAATTGGTGAGGCTTTTTATCCAACATTTCCCAGGAAAGGGGGGGGTGCAAGTGTTGGGAGGATTGTTCATTGTTCTTAAGATCCAAGGGTCTGGGTCTGTAGTCACCTAGGCAAATTGGTGAGGCTTTTTACCAAACCTTGTCCAGGAAGTGGGGTGCAGGGTTTTGGGAAGTATTTTGGGGGGAAAGACGCGTCCAAACAGCTCTTCCCCGGTAACCAGTATTAGTTTGGTGGTGGTAGCGGCCATTCCAAGGACCACGGGTGGAATACTTTGTACCTTGGGGAAGTTTTGACCTAAGCTGGTAAAGATAAGCTTAGGAGGTTTTTCATGCAGGTCCCCACATCTGTACCCTAGAGTTCAGAGTGGGGGAGGAACCTTGACAGAATCTTTACTGGATTATACTAGTCATATATCAGTGTAACCCCACTAAAGTGGAGTAACACTGGTTCAAAAGTGATGTAGCACCGTGGAGACTCAGGCTCATTGAATGCCAAATGCAAGTGAAAGTATTTAGTCAGTTACACTTGTTTTCTGATGAAATTACACCAAATACTTAACTTTGTGTATAATGGTCTCTCTCATCACCTCAACTGTACATCTCCACTTCTGACTTCTTACTCTCTGTACAGGCCTGCATCTCTTCCTATTTTTCCAATATTTCCTCATGGAAGACCTAGCCCTTCCTTAGTCTAAACATGGCAAAAACTGAGCCCATTTTTCCTCTTAAACCTTTTCCCTTACTTCCTTTCTCATCTCACCTTTGCCAAGTTTATCGTTCTGCCTGTCACTCAAGCTTGCAGCCTTGGAGTTATCTTTGACTTCTCCTGAGCCTTTTCTCCTCACAACTATGCTTTTGCCAAATATTGCCACTGCTGCTTCTTTTTAGACTATGAGCTTTTCTATGAGTTGGTGTTTTTGCATGTGTTTGTACAACAATGGCTTTAACATAGCCATTTCTAAAACACACCCCATGTCCTTTCTACTGCCAAAACTCTGGCTCCTCATTGTTCTTTCTTGCTTGGATTACTGTAACCTCCTTCCATAAAGCATCCCTGAGTCTCTCCTCTATTCCTTCTTCAGGCAACATTCAGCAGCTAAAACAGTCATTTTGTCCTAACACTTAAACCATGTCATCTCTCCTCAAGTCCCTTCACTGGGTCCATCTTTTTTTCATTTTGAAAGCAGAGCACAAGGAGTTCTTTTCTTTTGTTTGTTTGTTCGTTTTTAAATATTCCTTTCAGTTCTACATCACTGGTTCAAATCCAGCCCAAGTCAGTATTTAGATAATAGGCTCTTTGGTGATCCTAATTAGAGGCCTGTTAAAAACCTAACACAATTTTGGGCACTGCCAAAGAAAATGTAAATATAATAATAGGAATCACTTTTGGTTACTATTTTCTCTTTGCTCAGTGCTCTGTGTCAAATGTGCTTGTTGTCTCTATCCAATTTTTAGAGGACATATATATTTAAAAAGAAATATATATATATATTTCTCAGCAGAAATGCCAAAAACTGAACAGAGACTGAACTACCCTTTTGCCCCTTCGAATTAGTGAGTTGAAATCAGGGTTGAAGTCAGGTTGCTTTGTAGGGTGGTTTGGATAAGCCTCTGCCTGTGTCATACCTCTTTGTAGATAAATAGAGGTTCAGTCTCCAAGTCTATTAATGTGGCACCTTTTGTGAAAGCTAAATATTAAAATAGAAGATGGGAATAAAGCCCTAAAGAAGCACTAGCTATCTGAGAATGTGTTTTCTTGTCTGTTCCTATTGTTGGAAGCTTCTACAGCTGAGCACAAATTTGCTTTTTTTGTCTTTATGCCTTAAAGGTGAATATTGAAAGTCAACGGGTGTTTGTTATCTACTCAGTGATTACAAAGCTTCTTGAATTAATATTGTACATTTTGTTTGCCCTTCTTATTCAAAAGTCTGACTGAATCAACTCTCGTATGCAGAACATACCTACAGATATAACTGAGGGCAAACTGCATATTCTAATTTCTTGTCTGATGCTTTAGACCAATGGCCCAGTAACAAGATTAGACTCTGCTGTTTCCCATTATTGCAGACTGGCATCCATTATGGTTTGGAGTACCCATGGAAAAGCTGTTTTTACAATAATGGCCACTTGGCAAGTGCTTACAGTCAGGAAGTATTAGGAAATTTGGGCTCAGTTAAATGCCTTTTTCTTAATGTCTGTAGTAGTTTATTTAGTATATATAGTTATATTTTATTAATTATATATTCTATTGTGTCCCACTTTTGAGTGTAAACACCAGTGAGAGAAGAGAAAATAAAGATGGAATTTCAAATGTTTTTCCAGGAATAGGGAGTCAATGCTAAATAATTTGATTTGAAAAGAGCACTATTTATGAGAATTCTAAGAACCAATATTCTGCTGCATTTGCTGCTGTTTTAATGATAGATTGGGTGAGGGTTGTGGGTCTGTCTGTTTTTAATCATTTGGGTATTTGAAATCCACTAATGGAAAACTCAGAGGTTTGCGAGCTGTTATGTGAATTACTGTGTTGTTTTTGAATTCTCATATAGTCTACAAATGACTGTACTGCAACATGTAAAAGGTACTTTAAATTATTGTCTCTTCCAAATTAACAAGCTCAGGCAGGGGCTTGGTAGCATAGATGCTCGATTAGTGAGTTTCATGTAAATTATTGGTCCTAATTTTAGAAGTGGAATTAGACCATTTTTCAGAGAGTACTGTGGCTGAGAAGAGCCTTCAAAATATATTTAATTGATGCTCTTAAATTACATATAAACCACATTCCTTGGTTTTGATCAGGGGCAAAGCAGATGAAGGTGATAGCAATTTCAGTCTTATACAATAGACCCGCAGGCCATAAGTATTTACATTTAACGCTGCCCACAGTGATTCTCTCTGGGTTAACTCCTAGTTAACTCCTTCTGTGCCATTGCTGTAGAGTATCTTTTGTAGGCAGATCTCTTATTCTATATTGTTTAGTGAGAAGACGGGATATTGACGTGCTCCCTCGCATAAGTGCTAGATGTCACAGACTGATGCTGAACTATTCTACTATAAGGTGTTTTTCTCATTTCTTACAATATGGCTGTGTGGGGGGGGGGGAAAGGTTCTCTTCACCCACCATACCATTCGTAAAGTCTTATTCAATTGATGTTTCAAGTGATGGACAGCTAAATTAATAATTTACCTGTACAATGAGCAACAGCTTTGTGACTGCATGGTTAGAATATTGCAGTGTACCCTAAAAGGGACTATTCCATAAATCAACCAAGAAAATAAAGCTTATTTAGAAATAGCTGCCAAATTATTAAGTGGTGTTACTTGCTCTGAGTGCATGACACTGGTACTCTGGGATCTGCACTGTCTGGATGATGGATTGTGGATGGAATTTAAGGTGTTGGTTCCGACCTATAAAATCCTAAGAGCCCTGGGACTTGCCTGTTGAGCCATCCCATTTTTTCCAGTGCAATATTGCAGAAGTTATGGCAGGGTGAATTTGATTTAAATCATGATGTCGTCAGGAAGACTCGATGTAATCATGGATTTCTACATAAAAGTGCATTCTTGTTGGTTGTTATAACCTTAATGCATATTCTTCACAACTCAGAGATAGATGTAGGTTTCATTTTTAGAAGGTAATTTTAAAGTGATTAATCTGAAAAGTTTTCAAAATAAGTTTTACAGCTATATCAGAAAATGAATGATTGTTTGGTTATTTCATTTACCAAAGGTAATTAAAACAGATATTTATGAAGTCATTGGGAGGTAAACTGTCTCCAATTCAATATTCATTAATATTTGGAGGATTTTCTTGCCATGCTGTATTAGGAGGAGAACATCACCAGACAGATGTTTAAATTGTTTTATTTAACTAAAAAAGCAACGTGTTATATTCTGGATTTTTTTCTTCAACAGCAAACATATAATATTTTAACAAAACAAGCATATGAATTTTTGAATTTAAACATTCATGTTTTTTTTAAAATCAGGTTTGTTTTTGTAAAATTGTTTTTAACTAAAATAGTTAAATGAAATATTTAAAAAAATAAAAAACAAAAATTAAATCGACAATGTCAGCCAGGTCAACATGAGAAATTTAAAATATTGGCTTCTGCAGCTAACTCAGTCATCTTCACCTTCATTTTCATTTGTTCATAATCTGGAAAAGGAAAAATAAGCTTTCCTTCTTTTTCAGGTCCCAAACGATTTCTCAGTTTGGAATTAATAAATCCAAAGGAAGAAAATATTCTTTCTACACAGGCAGAAGAAGCTACTGCTGTTAAAAAATGAGATTATCACTTCAACAGTCTCTGAATCCAAGTGCTTAAGTGACTTCCACCAGGTCACTGGTGTGACTTTCTTTAAAACCTAATCAGCAAACCTATATTTCTTGAATGGTTCACACTTAGCTCTGAAGTTTATTATAGTTGGCATTATGGAGGGATGATTGCACTGCAACTGTATGTTGTTAGCTTGGGACTCTCTTCTAAATTTCTTCTCATCTTGGATACATTTGCAGCATTGTCTGTGACCAAGCTGCGTACTAGACATTTGAATTTCTTTTCCCAGTTTGTTGTAGCTTTTACTGCTCCTTCTTGTAAGTATTCTGCTGTGTGTGCATTTCCCGATGTATCAATTGTTTCTCTAAGGAAGACATTCCCTTCTTCTGTTGTCACACAAGCACATACAACACAATCGTTGTGGACATCGCTCCACCCATCAAGACTCAAGTTAACAATTTTAGTCTCTAGACCTTTTGCACACTGCTCAATTCCTCTTTCATACACTTTATCCAGCAATTTGCTTGCGACATCTGCTCTGTTGGGTGGACTGTATCCTGGTCTTAATGACTGAACCATGTTAATGAAGTGTGGGTTCTCAATCATGCGGAAAGAAGTTTATTGCATAAACAAACTGGGCAGTTTTTTCATCAATTACCTCTTTTTTGTAATCTGCTAGTTCTTATCACAAAGTTATCTATGGTTGTTTCTGGATGATAGAGATTTTTTTTTTCTTTTTGCTATGGGTGATATACTGTGGCTATGTGACATACATGATGTGACTGAAACACTATCATTGGTAGATAACTCTGAAGCCATAGAAAATTATGGTGATCTTGAAGGTGGATAGTCTTTAGAATCCTGTATGTTGAGGATGGATTCTGCCAAACAAAATAAGTCAATGCAGTTATTTAATTATTATTACCATACTGCTCATTTAGTATTACTCATTGAATTCACGGACACTCAGTACTACTTTAAAGGTGAAATTGTAAAAGGAAGATCTGCCTATTTCAGCTATTTATTTTTTATCACAACTGCATCTAAAATGATAGTACCATAGAGTAACAACTATATTTTTTGCTGAAACATGAGCATTCAAGAATAATCCAGAAGGAAGACAGGCAGTCCTTAGGAAAGAGGTATGAAATAAAAAAGTTTACCAACCTGAAGATCCTGCATGTTCAGACATGTTCCGTTCATCATCTTCAACGCAGCTTCCTCCTGAGAAGGAACACTTCTCATGATGTTGTTTCATTTGGGCAACCAGGCTTTGTTCCATTTCTTTGTTGCACCGTTTGCATTTTGCACACATGCCTCTCTTACCCACAGGTAGAGGAACTTCATTAACGTATTCCCAACCTGGGTCTCTATTACGGTCTGCTGCCACTATAGGTTTTCCCTTCTAGTGAGACAATGGTGTGGCAGATCTCAAATCAGTGAAGGCTGCACTCAGAAAGACCTCAAGACTTACAGAATATGCTGCTCAAAAAGTTTCACTTTTGTTTCTACTGCCTGTCCCTCCCTTCTTACATTTATCTCCAGACTTCTTCTCCTTGTCCAGATCTATTTCGCCCCCAACACTCTTCT
Source organism: Eretmochelys imbricata (assembly GCF_965152235.1). Taxonomy (NCBI): domain Eukaryota; kingdom Metazoa; phylum Chordata; order Testudines; family Cheloniidae; genus Eretmochelys; species Eretmochelys imbricata. The sequence continues at coordinate 38,946,231 of NC_135575.1, read as the reverse complement.
ATTCATTGAACTTTTTGAAACTTTGCACTTTTAGAGAGAGGTAAGGGGTTGACTCTGTGTACACAAATTTGCAGAGGGACAGTAGGGTTGAGGTCTGTTATTTCTCACTTCTGTATATTTACTTATTTATTTATTTAAAAACATTTTGCTGTTAACAAGCATGTTGTCTCTGGAGACACAAATGCACAGTTGGAGAACTGCAAAAACATCTCTGATGGTATCTTCTAGACTGAGCTCTGAGTCCCATCGTGTAGATAGAAAGATTAACCTAAATAATCTATACAGAAGCCCCTGGAACCCTGTATGATTGGGTCCCTAATCCATGAACTATTGGAACTCATTTACAAAACTTTTCTTAAATATTATATATTGTCTCATTCTATAGAATTAGAATTTATAATCGCTATTCCATGATGAGAGATGTTTGAGCTATAAAGTTTCTTAATTAAAACTATCTTTAGATAGGTTTTGTCCTCAAAAAGCATTTTATCCAAAATAATCCGATTTTAAATAAAAAATATCTTTGATTTTTATCCACCCTGAGCTTTGTCTCATTTGAAGAAACATTAGTAAGGTAAAAAGTTTTGTGTAACATTTTTGAAAAAATAGGTGTTGTGTTTAATAGAATCGGGATCTTATTTCCAGAAAGGAAAAAAATATATGCTGAGTGACATGTAGCTAATGCTAATCAAAAGAACCTAAAATTAGAGCTAGAACAGTATAATTATATTCTAGCACTTCTGCTTTCAAATTTTAGTGACTGCATCCTCTGATTTCAGTAGAAGAACCCAGTATCCTATATTACACAGTAAGACATAAGCTCTGTTGTGTCCTTTAAGATGCTCATATACTTCAGTTCTGTACAGTGAATGTAGGAGGCATAGGTTATGTAAACCTAGTCTGCCATTAGAGGTGTGGGGGCCTTAAAGTGAACTACAAGGAAACTGAGCACCAAGTGTTTTGTTAATCCTGAGAGAAGCGTTGATATCAGGGAATCAAGTCTGTATGACAACCTCATGCTGCTTCTGTGCAGTTGGCCAAACCTATATGGCAAGGAATAAGGAGCAGTCCAAAGGTTTAGAGCAGAAACTGTGAAATAACTTCAGGAGAGACCGTATAGTGCTTTTGTGTTTTTACTGTCCAAGGAGTTGAAGATTAAGGGACAGTGAAATTAGTGGATTTACTATAGTGTTGTTTGTTAATCTAAGATAAAATAAGTTCATGAGCTTTCAGCTGTGTTTTGTTTTTAGCTATCAGTGACATGTATAAACAACTCACCCCTAATTGTTGTACCTAGATGGTTGGAACAATAAAGGTATTCTATATAGGCAGATGTTGGAAGAGTACTGAGCATGTGTGAAAGAGTGGCTTCAGTGAGAAGCATACTGGTCTTCAGTGGGAAATTGATAAGCTTGAGGGTTTTCCTCTTGGCTGCCCCATGGATTCTGCCGCCTTCCTTCCCTCCACCCGAATCTGGTTTCTCTCATGCTCAAAAGACCTGACTTCAAGGTTGACTTTCAAAAGTTACTTTTAGTGGGACTTGTGCTAATATATTAGTTAGTTTTGAAAATCCCAACCTAATGGTTTTTGTTTGTTTTTACTTTGTTTTAGTTTTAAGTCAGGAAAATAAATTTATCTCAAACTTAGATCAGTTTTGAAAACAATGATGCTCAAAGGTTCAAGATTCGCTTTCTCCGTAGCTTGTCTTGGAAAGGCATATCTCATTCTTTCTTCTCTCCCTGATGCAGCTGTGTCACTGGTAACAATGGCTGTATCCAAAGTCCTGAGATTTTGGAAGCAATCCTGGGTGTTACAACTCCCAATCACTGGGTATGGTGAGATGATATAGCAGAGTGAATGGTGTAGAAGCTTTTTCTGGTTGCAGATGTATTACCTACCAAAAATAGCTTGCACTCTTAAAACTGTCATAGAAAAGAAGATGATCTCTCATTCAGGTGGGATAACTCACATGACTGGAGTACTGTCATGGATGATTATAAACTGTTCAGGAAGGACAGGCAGAGCAGAAAAGGTGGGGGAGTAGCACTGTATGTAAGGGAGCAGTATGACTGCTCAGAGCTCCAGTACGAAACTGCAGAAAAACCTGAGTGTCTCTGGACTAAGTTTAGAAGTGTGAGCAACAAGAGTGATGTAGTGGTGGGAGTCTGCTATAGACCACTGGACCAGGGGGATGAGGTGGATGAGGCTTTCTTCCGGCAGCTCGCAGAAGCTACTAGATCGCACGCCCTGGTTCTCATGGGTGACTTTAATTTTCCTGATATCCGCTGGAAGAGCAATACAGCGGTGCATAGACAATCCAGGAAGGTTTTTGGAAAGCGTAGGGGACAATTTCCTGGTGCAAGTGCTAGAGGAGCCAACTACGGGGGGAGCTTTTCTTGACCTGCTGCTCACAAACCGGGAAGAATTAGTGGGGGAAGCAAAAGTGGATGGGAATCTGGGAGGCAGTGACCATGAGTTGGTTGAGTTCAGGATCCTGACACAGGGAAGAAAGGTAAGCAGCAGGATACGGACCCTGGACTTCAGGAAAGCAGACTTCAACTCCCTCAGGGAACAGATGGGTAAGATCCCCTGGGGGACTAACATGAAGGGGAAAGGAGTCCAGGAGAGCTGGCTGTATTTCAAGGAATCCCTGTTGAGGTTACAGGGACAAACCATCCCGATGTGTCGAAAGAATAGTAAATATGGCAGGCGACCAGCTTGGCTTAACGGTGAAATCTTGGCGGATCTTAAACATAAAAAAGAAGCTTACAAGAAGTGGAAGGTTGGACATATGACCAGGGAAGAGTATAAAAATATTGCTCGGGCATGTAGGAATGAAATCAGGAGGGCCAAATCGCACCTGGAGCTGCAGCTAGCAAGAGATGTCAGGAGTAACAAGAAGGGTTTCTTCAGGTATGTTGGCAACAAGAAGAAAGCCAAGGAAAGTGTGGGCCCCTTAATGAATGAGGGAGGCAACCTAGTGACAGAGGATGTGGAAAAAGCTAATGTACTCAATGCTTTTTTTGCCTCTGTCTTCACGAACAAGGTCAGCTCCCAGACTGCTGCGCTGGGCATCACAACATGGGGAATAGATGGCCAGCCCTCTGTGGAGAAAGACGTGGTTAGGGACTATTTAGAAAAGCTGGACGTGCACAAGTCCATGGGGCCGGACGAGTTGCATCCGAGAGTGCTAAAGGAATTGGTGGCTGTGATTGCAGAGCCATTGGCCATTATCTTTGAAAACTCGTGGCGAACGGGGGAAGTCCCGGATGACTGGAAAAAGGCTAATGTAGTGCCAATCTTTAAAAAAAGGAAGACGGAGGATCCTGGGAACTACAGGCCAGTCAGCCTCACCTCAGTCCCTGGAAAAATCATGGAGCAGGTCTTCAAAGAATCAATCCTGAAGCACTTACATGAGAGGGAAGTGATCAGGAACAGTCAGCATGGATTCACCAAGGGAAGGTCATGCCTGACTAATCTAATTGCCTTCTATGATGAGATTACTGGTTCTGTGGATGAAGGGAAAGCAGAGGATGTATTGTTTCTTGACTTTAGCAAAGCTTTTGACACGGTCTCCTCCAGTATTCTTGTCAGCAAGTTAAAGAAGTATGGGCTGGATGAATGCACTATAAGGTGGGTAGAAAGTTGGCTAGATTGTCGGGCTCAACGGGTTGTGATCAATGGCCCCATGTCTAGCTGGCAGCCGGTGTCAAGTGGAGTGCCCCAGGGGTCGGTCCTGGGGCCGGTTTTGTTCAATATCTTCATAAATGATCTGGAGGATGGTGTGGATTGCACTCTCAGCAAATTTGCGGATGATACTAAACTAGGAGGAGTGGTAGATATGCTGGAGTGCAGGGATAGGATACAGAGGGACCTAGACAAATTGGAGGATTGGGCCAAAAGAAATCTGATGAGGTTCAATAAGGATAAGTGCAGGGTCCTGCACTTAGGACGGAAGAATCCAATGCACCGCTACAGACTAGGACCCGAATGGCTAGGCAGCAGTTCTGCGGAAAAGGACCTAGGGGTGACAGTGGACGAGAAGCTGGATATGAGTCAGCAGTGTGCCCTTGTTGCCAAGAAGGCCAGTGGCATTTTGGGATGTATAAGTAGGGGCATAGCGAGCAGATCGAGGGACGTGATCGTCCCCCTCTATTCGACATTGGTGAGACTTCATCTGGAGTACTGTGTCCAGTTTTGGGCCCCACACTACAAGAAGGATGTGGATAAATTGGAGAGAGTCCAGCGAAGGGCAACAAAAATGATTAGGGGTCTGGAACACATGACTTATGAGGAGAGGCTGAGGGAACTGGGATTGTTTAGTCTGCAGAAGAGAAGAGTGAGGTGGGATTTGATAGCTGCTTTCAACTACCTGAGAGGTGGTTCCAGAGAGGATGGTTCTAGACTATTCTCAGTGGTAGAAGAGGACAGGACAAGGAGTAAAGGTCTCAAGTTGCAGTGGGGGAGGTTTAGGTTGGATATTAGGAAAAACGTTTTCACTAGGGAGGGTGGTGAAACACTGGAATGCGTTACCTAGGGAGGTGGTAGAATCTCCTTCCTTAGAAGTTTTTAAGGTCAGGCTTGACAAAGCCCTGGCTGGGATGATTTAATTGGGGATTGGTCCTGCTTTGAGCAGGGGGTTGGACTAGATGACCTCCTGAGGTCCCTTCCAACCCTGATATTCTATGATTCAACCCACATGGTATGAAGAAAGCCAAACCAGGATCAAACGGTTGGGTTTCTTAGTCCAGTTGATCTAAGGTTTTCGGAGTCTTTCAGTCCTGCAGTTGGTTACAGTTAAAAGAAAGTGTCAAATACAGATTATCTTTAGAAAGATGAGTGCTCTGTGAACTGCCTGGTTGATTTTAACTTGAGCAAATATAAATTTTTCTCAATAAGTGGCCTGCCTACTGTTGGCTAGGGCTCTGGAATGTAATAACCATGAAAAGGGGGAGGGAATTATAGTTGAGAGCCTCATGATGATGGAAACTTATTGTTCAGTTGCCTCAAAGAATACCAGTAAGATCAAGTCATTTTATTTAATAAATAAAAAAAATAAAAAAAAAAAAGGGCAAGGGAAGAATAGTGCTATTTGCGTAATGCAAGGTGAAGCTCCATTTGTAGTACTTTATTCAGTTTTGGGCACACTGGTTGCACTGGGGTGTAGGTGCATTCCAGGATGAACCACTAAATTTATCAAAGATCCAGAGGTCTTAGCAATGTTGAGGATGAAGAATTTAGGTTCTCAGATTGTGTCCACTGACCATGATGTTGGTGTTCTGCATAGCTGCTTGGTACAATAGGGACACATCCACACCTGAAATAAAAGGAGTTCTTATCATTCTGGAAAGTTTTATTTTGTGCATTCGTATTATGATGGCAGTTTGGGATTTGAAGTGCAGGATACCATATTAAAAGGAAATTTGGGCTAGGACAGCAGTTCTAATAACTCTTACAAAATGTGTTATGGCTTCATCCAAGGAACTCATATATTCAGTATAAATAAGTTAAATACTTCCAAAACATTAACCTCTCCCCTCAAATTTCTCCATTTATTTGCCCATTTATTACCAAACATATATGGAGATTCTTTAAACCGTTTGCCACAGAAATCATATATCAAGTTCAAGATATTTCCTATCTGGAGGAAATAACTACTGGAAAAATCTACTGTCAAGGATACATGGTAATGGTACAACCTTCAGTTCCTAGTAATCCACGATGAGTTCAAGTCTGACCATTCATACAATCAGTGTCTCAAATTCAGTGTTTCATATTGTATATTTTTCCAGGTTTCAGTGAGCTTCATTAGTCGTTGAAGAATCTGAACATGTTGTCATATACTTCAATATGTTCTTTAGCTACATGTTCCATTAAAATTATCTACATCTAGCCTCAGGAAATAGTATTTTCAAAAAAAACCTTTTCCATTTATGAAATCTTATTATTCCCATTGCTTCTTTCCTCTAAATCATTTCAGACCCCATGCCCTTTCTCCCATCATGTATACAATAACAGAAGGAAGAGATTTGCTTTAATAAAATAGTTTAGAAGACAGGAAAGAGGGCTGGAGTTACCTTACTGATGTTTAAGCTCCTTGCTTGCATTTTGAGGGTTTTTTTTAAAATGAAACTCAAAACAAATAACTGTCCTGACTGTTTTCTTGAGTTTGAGTTTCTCTTATCTCTGTGTATGTGTTAAGTTTTGCCATTCTATCTGTTTTTTAGCTTCTCACGTGGAAAAAATATAAAGGTGGTAGACAATTATTTTATAATTGGCATATAGACAGCTAAATGAGAGAGAGAGAGATAAATAAGTATGTAACTCTTTCTTGACATGCTACATTTTTGATTATATGTTTGGCATTAAAGCCTGATTTTTCTCTTGCTGCTCAGCTCCCCTTCTTCCTCATTTTGGGATGTGTACACTGTCTTAGCACTAATGCTTTATATACTGTCAACATGAGATTAATTCCTTTTTTAGTTTGCAGTAATTTAGGCCTTCAACTAAATTTCATTCTTTTGATATATTTTATGCAAAGATTTTCTTCTCAGTATGGATTAAGCTTAAACATTTTATAGCCACTTTATATTTGAAATCTAACATTCTGCTCCACTCTTAATAGGAGTTTGGCATTCTTGTTGTACTATTTCTTCTATTCTAGGTTCCTTTTGTAAATCCAGCAGGTTTATTTGTCTTTAGCTTAATGTCTGGCCAGAATAGAGCATTTCAGGCTATGTTTCTTACACTTCTCAGTATCCATATGTGCCTTGTGGATTATGCTTAGCATTCCAACCTCATGCTGTGTGGCATTATGACACTTGTCCAATGTCTATAATCCCATCATATTCAGTAATCCACTGGGTTTTTAAGAACTTTTTTTTATCAGCACAAACAAATTATGTATAAGAGGTTTAATATTTCTCTCACAGGGTTTGTCCAAGCTTTTCCATTATTGTGGTAATTCTAAGGAGCCCCCATGCATGTCTCATTTTCATTTACATTCTCTGTTTCTAATTACCTTTTTGAAATTGCAGCCATAAACTGGTTTCTGATACAGTAAAACCTGTCCAGAGCGACCACTCGTGGGAGTTAGCAAAAGTGGTTGCTTGTAAGAGGTGGTCTCTCTTCAAAGGTTTGCATCCCAGAGAGTGGTTGTGTTCTGTGTGACCTGTGCAAGTAGGTTGTCACATTTACAAAAGCATGTTGTTCTGAGAAGTGTTGTACACAGGTCATTGATGGATGTGTAAGCCTGTGATGTCCCTTCCTCTTTCATAGAATCTATATAAAATCACCCCTCCTTGGGGTCTGGCTTGTAACAAATTGCTAGTTCCAAAACTACATCCATGAAACCCCAGGCAAAGCCTTCTTCTCAGGTTTCAATCCCCCTATTTCTCCCAGTCAAAGGCATCTTCCCTGATTTGCCTGCACTTGGGGTTTCTTCTCTCAGGAGCCATCTTCTCCAGCCCTAAATTTGTCTCTGCCTGAGGGCCACACCCACCTTCTTTATAGCTGAACCAATGAGTCAGCAAAACCCTGTTAACACTTTACAGCAAGATGATGACCTGCTTATATGTTGTGGTTCTTCTTCAAGTGCGGATCCCTATGTGTATTCCACTGTGGGGCACTGTCAACACATCTGGGTGTGGCCTATGTAGGAGTCTCAGCTTCTCTTAAGTGGCCCTCCACACTTTGTTTCCAATCTTATCAGTTCCTGAACACACACCTTAAACTGAGTCCATCAGCCCTTGAATTCCAGAGTTGCAATCTCCGTCAGCCTCCTGGTTGCTTTCTCAGAGGCAGTCTGGTGCAGGGTTGTAGTGCCTTTGGTGTGTCATTCCTCCCTGCCTCCCTCTCCCACTTTGTTCTCTCCCCTTTATAGCAGGTCTTGTTTTCTCTGTTGACCACAGCTGTAGGTGCCTGTCTCAAGGATTGGCAGTTCTGGCAGCTGTGTGGGGGTGTGATCAAGCTGCTTGCTTGTGTAACCCTTCTGCCCGTCAGAGTTGGCAGCAACAAGGGCCGGGTTCAATATCTAGGGGATCCATTCCAATAACACAATGCAAACCGGCTCGAGCCCCCACCCAGTGACCTGGGACAAACATATACCACCCCCCGCTGGGCGCCTCCAAGAGACAATACTTCCCCTCTCGCAAGCACATAGTCTGAGTGTAGCAAAAAGCCTTTTAATAACAGAGAGAAACAATGTGGCATTATGTTGGGGAAACACCACCAACAGGATTCATAACACAACCCATGAGAAAAAAACCCACCCCAAGCAAATTGGGGCATGCCCTTTCCCTTTGGTTCTTGAGTCCAGCAACCCCAAATCACCCAAAGTCCCAAAAGTCCAGTGACCCAAAAGTCTCTGTCCCTGGTCAGGGCAGTCGCAGAGTTTGAAAGTTTATCTGCAGAGCTTTACCTCCCAACCTGGGTGGAGATGGCGGTGGGGAGAGAGAGAGGTAAGGGGCACCTTACATGATCTGAAGCTGACCGCCCCACAGCTCCATAGGCCCTCACTCCACTCCGCCAGCCGCCCCACGAACTGCTTTGCTCGGCTCTGCTCTGCGGCCCACAAGCAGCTCCCGCCGTCCTATGAACTGCTCCACCAGCCTGTCCACAAGGCACTCCAGCCGTCCCGCAAACTGCTCCACAATATATCTTCAGGCTCCCTCACTACTTAACACAACGCTCAGTGATTTCAGCTCTTAGTCAGTTCAGCTCTTTGGTGAATTCAGCTTGTAGTAGGGGAGCCTCAGTGCTGGTGCACCATTAGCCCAAAGTGAGCTCAGCAGCCTGTAACTAGACTCCTAATGGAATCAAAATTAGCTCTGATATTCCACAGTGAAGAGAGGAGGAAGTGCAATTAGCATGTAAGGCCCTCACCAAGGGGCCCATGCCACCAAGTATTAATACTTGTCCCCAGCCTCTCTCAGTTCACAGAGTTTTGGAATCCATGACCCTTGCCTAGCAAGTGCTACTTAGTTGATGGTGAGTCCCTCCATCATAACAAAAGGCCAAGTACAGTTCCCAGCACAGTTCCCATAATCAGGGTAATAACAATTTATTCTTCCTGCCCCAATAACAGAGACACTGGGGATCCCACAGCAGCCAAAGTGACCATTTGGGCAGCTATAGCCTCATTCTAGGTGGGGTGGGTGTGCCTATGCAAATGAGATCGGCCCCTGAAGTTGTTTTCCACAACTTGCCACACCTCACCACCAGATGTCAGGGTGGAGCTCATCTTGACACTGCTTACGCTTGTAAACAGGAAAAGACTCTCCTCTCCCTTCTGCCTATGCTCAGTATGGGGTTTGTAAACCCCTTTACAGGTACACACGTGCTCCATAGGTCTGGGACCAGAAGGATCTTGCAAGCAGTGTCAGTTGGTCCACATCTATGCCCTTTCTCTCCTCATGTGTCATACCTAGGACATAAAGGATAGTGCAGAACACCCCCCTCTCCAGTTCCTATTTACCGCTACATGGTTTGAGAGAAAACCCTCCAGTGTCTGGAGCTGATTCTTTCTCCTCATTTATTTTTTAAAATGTTTAAAGTTTGTATATAGTTTATAGAGTTTTATCAGGATAGTTAGTTGTCGGTAATCTTCATTGCAGGTAATTCTCCCTGCCTCCCTGGTGCAGGGTTTAGATTTATGCCCCAGTTATCAAGGTTTGAAAACTGCGTCTTCTGTCCTTGCTCCTTCCAATCAGTGGTGACCACAAATGCTGCCTTTGCTGTCGCGGAGATTCCTGAATCTCTTCTATGTGCAGTATCTACTGCTCTTTTCCCAGCTGAACCCAGCAGGCATGAGAACCCTGTTTAGAAACACCAATCCTCATTAGGAAGACTCTGCGACCATCAGGTGTCAGGGACTCTGAAAGAAGTCCGCCCCATCCCGTGTGCTAGCAACAGTATGGACTGCACCGCGGATGAAAATGGACCCAACTTTTTCATTGTCGGGGGAATTGGCTGTACTGGAAGATGGGTCCATCGATGGTATTAGCTGGGATGGGCAGGGATGGTGTCCCTAGCCTCTGTTTGCCAGAAGCTGGGAATGGACAACAGGGGATGGATCACTTGATGATTGTCTGTTCTGTTAATTCCCTCTGAAGCTCCAGGCATTGTATCCTGTTGGAAGACAGGATACCGGGCTAAGTGGACCTTTGCTCTGACTCAGTATGGCTGTTTTTATATTCTAAGTCTCCTGCAAATGTTAACCCATCTGTTTAAATCAGACAATACACTTTCCTTTGTTTCCTTTGTTTTTCTCAAAGCCTCACATCTCTGATGAACGAAATCTTTTCTGCTCCTTCTGTGTGAGATGTGCATTAGCTTTTTACCTGCAAAAAATGAAAATGATAAGAAAGTCACCAATATTATTAATTGCTATAGCAGAACAAATGAGAGGACAACCTTCGTCCTTTCAGAAGACCTCTCAGTGCTGTATCCTACTTTATCAGTTGGTGCATCGCCACCACACAGGGCGAGAGCTCACCCCACCTGAGCAAAAGAAGCTTTGGTAGCTTCACTTCATGAGTGGCCTTACTTGACATTTGCAGAGCAGCAATGTGGAGCTCTATCCATATGTTCATGAGGTTTTATAGCCGAGTTAAAGCCTCCACAGATGATGCATCCTTTAGGGTGGTGATCCTACATGTATCTATATTGCCTGCACCTTCACACCCTCCTCCATATCTGAGCACTGCTTGTCAGTCACCCACGTACTCAACTACTTGAGTAAGTAAGCTACTCAACTTATTGTAACTGGAGTCTTCGAGATGTGTGGTCTCTATCTGTATTCCATTACACACCCCTCTTTCCCCTCAGTTTCGGATCTTTAAGGCCATGTCTACACTACAAAAGTACTTGGATTTTACAGAAGTCGATTTTTGGGAACAGATTATATAAAGTCGAGATCATGCATCCACACTAAGCACATTAATTCGGCGGTATGCATCCACAGTACCGTGGCAAGCATCCACATTCCGAGCGGTGCACTGTGGGTAGCTATCCCACAGTGTCCGCAGTCCCCGGACTGAGCTCCCAGTCTGGGCTGAGCTCCCAATGCCTGATGGGGCCAAAAATTTGTCACGGGTGGTTATGGGTAAATGTTGTCAGTCAACCCTCCCTCCCTCCGTGAAAGCAACAGCAGACAATCATTTCACGCTGTTTTCCCTGGATTGCCCGAGCAGACCCATAGCGCGGCATGGAGCCCGTTCAGCTCACCGCAGCAGTTATGACCATTGTAAACACCTCGCGCATTATTATGCAGTTTATGCAGAACCAGCACCTGAAAAACCAGGCAAGGAGGCAACGGCAGCGCGGTGATGAGGACATGAACACAGATTTCTCTAAAACTGCAGTCCCCGGCAATTTGGAGATCATGGTTTACTAGGGCAGACTCATGCTGTGGAACGCCCATTCTGGGCCTGGGAAACAAGCACAGAGTGGTGGGACCGCATAGTGTTGAGGGTTTGGGATGATTCTCAGTGGATCCGAAACTTTCGCATTCGTAAGGGCACTTTCATGGAACTTTGTGACTTGCTTTCCCCTACCCTGAAGCGCAAGAATACCAAGATGAGAGCAGCCCTCACAGTTCACAAGCAAGTGGCAATAGCCCTATAGAAGCTTGCAACGCCAGACAGCTACCGGTCAGTCGGTAATCAATTTGGAGTGGGCAAGTCTACTGTGGGGGTTGCTGTGATGCAAGTAGCCAATGCAATCATTGAGCTGCTGCTATCAAAGGTAGTGACTCTGGGAAATGTGCAGGTCATACTAGATGGCTTTGTTGCAATGGGATTCCCTAACTGTGGTGGGGCTATAGACGGAACACTTATCCCTATCTTGGGACCGGACCACCAGGGCAGTCAGTACATAAACCGCAAGGGGTACTTTTCAAGGGTGCTGCAAGCATTGGTGGATCACAAGGGACATTTCACCAACATCAATGTGGGATGGCCGGGAAAGGTTCATGATGCTCGCGTCTTCAGGAACTCTGGTCTGTTTAAATGGCTGCAGGAAGGCATTTACTTCCCAGACCAGAAAATAACTGTTGGGGATGTTGAAATGCCTACAGTTATCCTTGGGGACCCAGCCTACCCCTCAATGAAGCCATACACAGGCACCTTGGACAGTAGTCAGGAGCTGTTCAGCTATAGACTGAGCAAGTGCAGAATGGTGGTAGAATGTGCATTTGGACATTTAAAGGGTCGCTGGCACAGTTTACTGAGTCGCTCAGATCTCAGCGAAACCAATATTCCCATTGTTATTGCTGCTTGCTGTGTGCTCCACAATCTCTGTGAGAGTAAGGGGGAGACGTTTATGGCAGGGTGGGAGATTGAGGCAAATTGCCTGGCCACTGAATACGCGCAGCCAAACACCAGGGCAGTTAGAAGAGCACAGCAGGAAGCAGTGCGCATCAGAGAAGCTTTGAAAACCAGTTTCATGACTGGCTGGGGTACTGTGTGACACTTGTGTTTATTTCTCCTTGATGAAAACCTGCCCTCTTGGTTGCTTCTAAATTCCCTGTAAGCCACCCACCCTCCCCCCTTCGATCACAGCTTGCTTGCAAAGGAAATAAAGTCACTATCGTTTAAAAAACGTGTTCTTTATTAATTGATTACAAAAATAGGGAGATAACTCACAAAGTAGCCCGGGTGGGGTGTGGGAGTAGGTTAGGAGGGAAGGAAAAGGCTACTTTAAAACTTCTTGAACGACAGCCTTCTGTTGCTTGGGCTGTCCACTGGGGTGGAGTGGTTGGGTGCCCAGAGCCTCCCCCGCCCGCATTCTTGGGCATCTGGGTAAGGAGGCTATGGAAATTGGGGAGGAGGGAGAGCGGTTAAACAGGGGCTGCAGCGACAGTTTGTGATCCTGCTGCCGTTCATAAACCTCCACCAGACGTCGGAGCATGTCCGTTTGATCCCGCAGTAGCCCCAGTGTTGCCTCATACCTCCTCTGATCATCCAGCCACCACCTCGCCTTACGTTTATCGGTCACTTTCCTGTACTCTGCTATTGTGTCCCTCCACACATTCTGCTGAGCTCTGTCAGTGCCGGACGACTGCATGAGCTCAGAGAACATTTCATTGCACATGCTTTTTTTTTTTTTTTGGCCACCTTATCTGAGATAGCCTTTGGTATGGAGGAGGGAGGCTTGAAACATTTGCAACTGCTGGAGGAAAAAAAGGAGTGAAGTATTTAAAAAGATACATTTTACAGAACAATGGCTATACTCTTTCATGGTGAACTACGCTATTCACCTTACATAGCACATGTGATTTTGGTACAAGGTTGCATTTTGTATCTTATATTGAGTGCTTGCGGCTTTGGTGTTAGGTCACACACGCAGTGCCAGGCAACAGAATTCAGCTTGCAGGTGGCCATGGTAAGCCACAGTCTTTCGGCTTCTGCAACCTTCGTAACAGCAGCACCCTCCTCTCCCATCCCAGGCAAAGCACGTTGAGTTGGCCATTTAGTGCTGCAGTTTTCCTGTTAACGTGCAGCAGCAGAAACCAAACTAAACCCCACACCATCCAGTTCTCTGGGATGATTGCTTTACCCCTCACCCCACCACGTGGCTGGTATCAGGGAAGATCCCTGCTAGCCAAATGCAAACAGCTCAGCACCAATGCCCCCCCCCCCACTGCGTGGCTAACGGCGGGAAGGATTTCTTTTCAGCCACAGGCAAACAGCCCAGTAGGAACGGCCACCTCTGAATGTCCCCTTAATTAAATTCCCCTATTTCAACCAGGTTACCATGAACAATATCACTCTCCTGAGGATAACACAGAGAGATAAAGAACGGATGTTGCTTGAATGCCAGCAAACACCGGGACCATACGCTGCCAGGCTTTGTCATGCAATGATACCAAATTACTTGCTACTAGCATGGCGTGGTAAAGTGTTCTACCATGGAGGACAGAATAAGGCTGCTCTCCCCAGAAACCTTCTGCAAAGGCTTTTAGAGTACCTCCAGGAGAGCTTCATGGAGATGTCCCTGGAGGATTTCCGCTCCACCTCTAGACATGTTAACAGACTTTTCCAGTAGCAGTACTGGCCACGAATGCATCCCAAGTTCTCAGGGCTACTTAATCATTAAAAAACACTTGCTTTTAGAAACATGTATTATATTTTAAAATAATACCAGAGGTCCCTTCTTCAGCTTGGTTGGGTAGGGAGGGTATTTCAGTCAGGATGATAACAAGATCCTGGCTGTCGGGGAGAACGGTGTGCTGTGTGCTCTCGTCAAGCTCCTCCTCCTCCTCATGTTCCCCATCCTCAAAATCCTCAGGCATGGTGGAGAGTACCCCATCTTCGGAATCTATGGACAGGGGTGGGATAGTGGTGGCGGCCCCCCACTAGAATTGCATGCAGCTCAGCGTAGAATCGGCATGTCTGGAGCTCTGTCCCGGAGCGTCCATTTGGTCACTCAATTACAGACCTAAAAGTTGCAATTCTTCAACAAAAAAACTTCAAAAACAGACTCCAACGAGAGACTGCTGAATTGGAATTAATTTGCAAACTGCATACAATTAACTTAGGGTATGTCTACACTACGAAATTAGGTCGAATTTATAGAAGTCGGTTTTTTAGAAATCGGTTTTATATATTCGAGTGTGTATGTCCCCACAGAAAATGCATTAAGTGCATTAACTCGGTGGAGTGCTTCCACAGTACCGAGGCTAGAGTCGACTTCCGGAGTGTTGCACTGTGGGTAGCTATCTCACGGTTCCCGCAGTCTCTGCTGCCCATTGGAATTCTGGGTTGAGATACCAATGCCTGATGGGGCTAAAACATTGTCGCGGGTGGTGCTGGGTACATATCGTCAGGCTTCTGTTCCCTCCCTCCCTCCGTGAAAGCAAGGGCAGACAATCGTTTTGCGCCTTTTTTCCTGAGTTACATGGATAGAGCCCGCTCAGCTCACTGTCACCGTATGTCTCCTGGGTGCTGGCAGACGCGGTACTACATTGCTACACAGCAGCAGCAACCCATTGCCTTGTGGCAGCAGACGGTGCAATAGGACTGGTAGCTGTCATCGTCATGTCCGAGGTGCTCCTGGTCGCCTGTGTGAGGTCGATCAGGAGCGCCTGGGCAGACATGGGCGCAGGGACTAAATTTGGAGTGACTTGATCAAGTCATTCTCTTTAGTCCTGCAGTCAGTCCTATTGAACCATCTTATGGTGAGCAGGCAGGTGATACGGATTGCTAGCAGTCCTATTGCATCATCTTCTGCTGGGCAGGCAAGAGTTGAGGATGGCTAGCAGTCCTATTGTACCATCTTCTGCTGAGCAGCTATGAGATGTGGATGGCATGCAGTCCTTCTGCACCGTCTACTGCCAGCCAAAGATGTAAAAGATAGATGGAGTGTATCAAAACAAGAAATAGACCAGATTTGTTTTGTACTCATTTGCAACCCCGCCCCCGCCCCCCGTCTAGGGGACTCATTCCTCTAGGTCACACTGCAGTCACTCACAGAGAAGGTGCAGCAAGGTAAATCTAACCATGTATCAATCAGAGGCCAGACTAACCTCCTTGTTCCAATAAGAACAATAACTTAGGTGCACCATTTCTTATTGGAACCCTCTGTGAAGTCCTGCCTGAAGTACTCCTTGATGTAAAGCCACCCCCTTTGTTGATTTTAGCTCCCTGTAAGCCAACCCTGTAAGCTGTGTCGTCAGTCGTCCCTCCCTGCGTCAGAGCAACGGCAAACAATCATGCATCTGAGTTGAGAGTGCTGTCCAGAGCAGTCACAATGGAACACTCTGGGATAGCTCCCGGAGCCCAATATCGTCGAATTGTGTCCACAGTACCCCAAATTCGACCCAGCAAGGCCGATTTAAGCACTAATCCACTTGTCAGGGGTGGAGTAAGGAAATCGATTTTAAGAGCCCTTTAAGTCGAAATAAAGGGCTTCATCGTGTGGACAGGTGCAGGTTTACATCAATTTAACGCTGCTAAATTCGACCTAAAGTCCTAGTGTAGACCAGGGTTTAGGCTTGAATAAAGACTGGGAGTGGATGGGTCATTACACAAAGTAAAACTATTTCCCCATGTTTATTCCCCCCCGCATCCCCCACTGTTCATAGAATCATAGAATATCAGGGTTGGAAAGGACCTCAGGAGGTCATCTAGTCCAACCCCCTGCTCAAAGCAGGACAAATCCCCCGTTTTTGCCACAGATCCCTAAATGGCCCCCTCAAGGATTGAACTCACAACCCTGGGTTTAGCAGGCCAATGCTCAAAGCACTGAGCTATCCCTCCCCTCTCCTGTTCCTCAGACGTTTTTGTCAACTGCTGGAAATGGCTCACCTTGATTATCACTACAAAAGGCTTTTCCCCCCCGCTCTCCTGCTGGTAATAGCTCACCTTAAGTGATCATTCTCGTTACAGTGTGTATGGTAACACCCATTGTTTCATGTTCTCTATGTATATAAATCTCTCCACTGTATTTTCCACTGAATGCATCCGATGAAGTGAGCTGTAGCTCACGAAAGCTTATGCTCAAATAAATTTGTTAGTCTCTAAGGTGCCACAAGTACTCCTTTTCTTTTTGCGGATACAGACTAACACGGCTGCTACTCTGAAATCTCCTCATACAGCGATCAGATCCAGTACCTCCCATTCAGTCCATGCTGGAGCTCTTTTTCAATTCTGGGACTGCATGGTCACCTGTGCTGATGAGCTCGCCTGGCCAAACAAGAAATGAGAGGAAAAGTTCCTGGGGCTTTTCCTGTACACCTGGCCAGTGCATCAGAGTTCAGAGCGCTGTCCAGAGCAGTCACAATGGTGCACTGTGGGATAGCTCCCGGAGGCCAACACCTTTCAAATTGCATCCACACTAACCCTAATTTGAAATGGCAATGTCGATTTCAGCGCTAATCCCCTCGTTGGGGAGGAGTACAGAAATCGGTTTTAAGAGCTCTTTATGTCAAAAAAATGGCTTCGTTGTGTGGACGGGTGCAGGGTTAATTCGATTTAACGCGGCTAAATCCAACATAAACTCGTGGTGTAGACCAGACCTAAATGATTTGTGGTAGAGAAGGAACTAGAGAGGTGGTCAGTCCACACCATCTCTTACATCCTTGTGAAGGAGAAGAGCAAGAGTGCAGGTGCAGACCAATGGACACTTCTTGGAAGAGTCTTCTGGTTCTTGGTGCACATGTGTACTGCACAGTGAAATACAGATAGGGACTACACATTTCGAAGATCTTGTTACAATAAGGTCAGTAACTTGAGGCCTTACAGGACCTCAGATTGAAAAACACAGAGGACAAAAACCACTGGAAGCAAAGAATGATTAACTAAGTGCCTGTGGAAGGGCCCTGTTCAAATGCTAGGCAGCATCATGTCACAAATAGGAGCATGTCCAACAGGTTCTGGAGCTACGGCTATAGTGGAGACAGCCTGCAGGACTGTCGGGATTTTCCCAAAGCTACAAGAAGAATCAACCAAAGCTATGGCCACAGAGAGGGTCGATAGATATCTGCCAGCTACCATTGTTGTGTCTGCCCATAAAGACACTTCTCTGTACTGGAAGGTGAAGAGTGATATGTGGCCAGCCCTGTTTCATGTAGCTATTTAACACTTAAGCTGTCTCCCCGTAAGTGTTTACTTCAGCTGTCTTTTTAGCACATAAGGTGCTTTATTCTGTTAAAGGCATACCTCTCTCCCTGCAGGCACCGTCTTCGTTAAAATACACACATGCCTGAATCCATGTGATTACTAAAGCTAGGCCATTCAGCTGGTGCTAGTGGCGTTGAAGAACAGGACATGGAGGAGAGGGATAATATGAAGAAACACTTTGAGCACTAATAACAAATATCGTGCATCTTGTTCAGCCCTATACAGAAAACCTTTCAGTGAAAACCTTCATGTACACACAGCAGGCATTGTATTTTTTGGTCACCATTTTAGTTGATTTAGTAAGTGGGGGCCAAAGAGAGAAAGAGAGAGAGAGAGCCTCAGTGGTCGGGAGTTGATTCCACTTGGCAGACAGACAATATCAAAGACAACCTAGAACTAGTGTCAGTCAACAGCTGTTTCTATCTTACTTTTTTCTGGCTCATTTGACTGTACTGCAGTTGATTTTCCTTTTTCTGCATATGAGATCAGCAAAGGGGAGCTTGGAGTGATTCCATTTTCCAGTTTACTGTTTATCTATTATACTCATTATATTTTCCTTTGTATGCATTTTCATATTCCCTTGAACATCTGCACACTGGCTTATGAGGCCAAGCAACAGTGAGACTGCTGCTAAAGTGGACTCTGCTCTGGAAGAAAGAGGAGGCTATAACACTTTGTAAACATGATGATGATGACATTAAAAGATCTATAGTTTAATTTATGGGCCTTAGTTTATATAGCAACATAGTTGCCCTTGAGCAGCAGCATACTGTGTGTAAGATGCTGTTGATATGACATCCAGTGTTTGTGAGACAGATGTTGATGCTCTTCTGTTACTGATCCTGTTGCTGTTGTCAGAGATGGATAATTTAATTTGTTGACCTCAAGTTGTGTTCAAAGATGTGGTCATATACCATGTCATCTTGTTACTCCACAGCTATAAAACAATTGTGCTTTACATCATTCTACTACAAAAACACAAACAAGTAGAGGAGGAGGGATTATGACGAGGAATTGGTCCACATCAATTAAAAAGAACAAATGAAGGGAATTTCCTTCCATTTGTCTCTTTGGAAGTTTTTCCCTTCAGGACCCTGAAAGCAAGATTACAAGGTCCATCAGAAAAATATATTTCTCCAGCCATCTGATATCTATAACTTTTTATGAACCAGTTCTTTGTTTGTTTGTTAGGCTGTGTTGGCCCACAGGGACCACATTAGAGCAGGGATCGGCAACCTTTGGTACGCGGCCCGTCAGGGAAATCCGCAGGCAAGCCGGGACGGTTTGTTTACCTTCAGTGTCTGCAGGTTCGGCTGATCGCAGCTCCCACTGGCCATGGTTCGCTGTTCCAGGCCAATGGGGGCTGTGGGAAGTGGTGGCCAGCACATCCCTTGGCCCGTGCGACTTCCCACAGGCCCCATGGGTCTGGAATGGCGAACCACACAGCCAGTGGGAGCTGCGATCAGCCGAAACTGCGGACGCTGTAGGTAAACAAACAATCCTGGCCCGCCAACGGATTTCCCTGATGGGCTGCATGCCAAAGATTTCCAACCCTGCATTAGAGCAACCCATAACAAAGAAACACCTTTTAGCCATTTATTCTTAAGAGGCTAACAGGTAATCAGCTTAACTGAGAAGTAGTGTAATGTAGGCATTGTGGGGGGATGCTGCTGTTGGTCATTTAGCTACTGAATCCTCCTACGGCATCATTGTGTTAGTAAAAAGAAAAGGAGCTCTTGTGGCACCTTAGAGACTAACAAATTTATTAGAGCTTAAGCTTTCGTGAGCTACAGCTCACTTCATCGGATGCATACAGTAGAAAATATAGTGGGGAGATTTTATATACATTTTATATGTTGGTAGAATGCCCTAGCATGTTGAAAAGTGTTCTCTTTACAATGGAATATTAGCACTTCATTGGTGATGTACTTAGTACCTTAGGCAGCACTGAAACACATCATAGTCTAGGATTAGAATTCTTCTAAAGATTCAGGGCTGTCTTCATTCTGATTAATTCTATAATCATAGTTTATTATCTGATAATTATAGGTCATGGTGTGAATACGTCCCATTTCCCACTGAGTAGGCAGCTTGATTTTCTAAAACTACTATAGGTTGAGCAGCTAGGCAAAGCAAGGGGTGGATGTAGTACCTTGATTCAGTGTGACATACAACTTAAATGTACAATCATGGTGATTCTAAGTAGGAGAAGGAGGATACATTTTAACCACCATGTCGCATACTGTACCATATGTTTTGCAACACTCAGTACCATATAGAATGATGTGCCTTTTCATGATTAAACAAAAAATTTATGGTTGTGTTTCTCTTTCTTGCAGATCACCAGAAATTGGAAAGGGAAGCTAGAATCTGTCGCCTTTTGAAGCATCCTAATATTGGTAAGAGAATGTAATCACTTTATATGGTGTGTGTCAGTACAGAAATTAAAAGAGAAAATACAGAATAGCTTCATAGAGGTAGAAAGTTGGGGGAAGTTAAATGAAATAGCTGGCAAAGAAGGTTCCTTTATACAGTGGAGTTCCTTCCAAACTCATAATGCTCCCCTGAGATGTGGTGTCCTATGGGGTGGTCACTTCCAACCGTCCATACTGACTTCATCTCCTTGAGCTCGTGTTTGGTGCTTTTATGATTTGTGTCACTGTGTTGAGGATGTATATAGAAGAGTAAACCCCTTCCTCTCCTCACTGTTGTGTCCCTGCATTCAGGCATTCACAGTAGAGGCTGCCAAAGATTTTGATTTGGGTTGCTTGTTGTCTTGAAAGTGTGAACCAATAGGAACTGATGATAACTTTGTAGGCCATGAGGAATCACACTCTGAGGATGACTGAGACCCTGGTTTATCTGCCAGCAGTTTCAGTGCACATCTATGAATCTTCACCTGAGCCAACTTTAGGCTACCTCAGTAGTCCAGCAGCAAAAGTATGATTTTGTGTCATACTCAGTAATGTCTCCTCCCCTTTAATGGCAATGACAAAGTGTAAAAAACAAAAAAACTCAGAAACCACAGCTCAAAATGGAGATTGGAATGACTCAAAAATCCCTATCAAAATTTCAAACAAAAAACAGGAAGCTCAAAGATACGGAGACAGGAGGACTCCCTTGAACTTGCAACTCCCCTGAACAGTTTAAAACTTTTAAAAAGTTTTGGTTAGATACAGTTTGTTGCTTCTTTACTGTTCCCAAACCAGTTTGCCCATCCTTTGCTATAGTAAAGCAATGTTGAAGCCAAGGAAGATGATTAAGAAGAAAATGTAAACAGTAATTGCTATGAAATAAGAAGAGCTAAAATCCACAAAGGACTGTTGAAATATATGATTGCATGTGATTAAATTATTTTGTTCCATTGAATAGTTTGAACCAATATTATTATTGTATGCTGTCCAGCTGTTCTATTAGAGTTATTACAGCAAGTAAACATACAGCTGGAAAACACAGAAGGGTTGTAGTTGTTGAGGAGACACTGTTGATGTTCAATAAGATGGCACAGAAGAAATTCCATGCTGTGCAACCTACTCTGAAATAGGTAATTCAGTCAATGAATCACATAATAGAGTACACTTTTTCTTCTAATTGGCTGTTCAGTTTGAGAAAGAATATCAGGATTCAGAATCTTATGAGAGAGGCTGTTTGTTTTCATGTTGTAGAATCTCCATGAACACTATCAAGTCACTGAAACGTATCTACTCCCCTTTCCCTATAACAGAATATCCTGCTGAGCATGGAGAGTGTGTGTCTGCCAGAGATCTAGTTTTATATCCATCCTAAAAGCTCTCAAGTATTAAAGTACCTTGTTTGTACAGCTGAATGAAGAAGTTTGCTTTTAGTTCTGGTCTCTATCTTGGAGTAAGATCATAGAGGCAGTTTCAAGAGTAGAAACAAATTCTGTACATTTACAAAGACTCTGATTTTCAAAAGTGGGAGCCTAAAATTAGGCTTCTAAATCCACATTTAGGCATCTAAACTAGAGGTTTGCAAACTTCATTGCTAAAGCAGGCCAAACTGTAAACCCAGCTGGACCCCATGTCCCCTCCCCATAAGTATTTTGAGTACCTGTTTGGCGAGGGGCCTACTAATGGGAGAGAGAGGCCTGGCTGGGGGGGACTGGCCAAAAATAAGAAGGGACGAGGGATCCTGTGAGGGTCAAGCAGACTGGAGTGGGTTGAGGATTTTCTGGTTTTCCAGTTTTCAACAAAATCAATAGGATTCTGCCCAAGGAAGCCTAGAATATTCCCTGAAATTTTGGAATTGATCAGATAGAAAGTTCAAAAGTCATTGTACAACATGCAGACAGAAAGGCCATCAAGCTGAAAGCAAGGCTTGCCTCCCTTGACAAATACACAACCTCATTCTCATATGTGCTCAGCAGCCAGCAGCTCCCATGGACGTCAGTCCCTGGGGAGCTGTTCAAATCTTTTGCAAATCAGGCCACTTATTTGGGTGCCTAAATGGAGAACTAGGAGCCTAACTTTAGGGTCCTACTTTTGAAAACTTCGGTGCAAAGTTTCCAGAAATCATAATATGTGGAAATCCTTTTTCTGCTCCTGCTTTTTTGGTTTAGCAGCTGTTGATTTAAACATTGTTATCCACATTACTTAAAAGTAAATTAAATACTCTGAAAGGTGGGAGTTTCAAAGGCATCTGAAGGACTTGGGCATCCAACTCCCACTGACTTTCAATGTGTGCCTTACTCCTTAGGTACTTTTGAAAATTCCATTCAAAGTTGTAATGTGGATGTGACAAACAAACACTGTAAAATTGGAGAAGTCTCACTTATGTTTATATTGGCAGCCAATCTTATTTTTGGGCCTATTGTTGACTGAGGTGGGATTTCCAAAAATGCTAAATGTTAGCCTTATTCTGATCCAATTGAAGTTAATGGTAAAACTTCAGTGGAAAGCAGAGTTAGATCAGTGCTGAGTGCATGATCTTGTAAGTTAGACTAGACTTATGTCCGTAACTGAATATGTCCGACTTATGTAACTGAAGCTGCGTCATGCTTAGAATGTAAAAAGATATGTTAATAACATATAACAAGACATATATTGTATGTTTGCTAGACTGAATCTTTTAGTTTAAAAGGAAAAACTGCTGCCCTATGTACTTATAAATATAAAATCTAATGGGCAATAGTCCCTTCAGCCTATAGCTTTGGACATTACAGCATGCTACCAGTGAGGTTCTCCTTATAAACAGTATAAAAACTCAGTTTAAACACTTCTACTCCTAAAATTCTCTCTTGATCAGGAAGAATATGTGATAGTATCACAATAAAATTTAATTTCTGAAAATGTTTTCAGAACTTATTTTTAGCAGGCTTTGTCATGACTATGAAATCTGGTAGTAATGTGTTAACATTTACATATGGAAAGGAGTATATTGATGAGTATGAATACATTGTTGTTTTTTTTATGAGCTCTAGCCCATTTAATCTGTGAAGGACGATGGTATATTAAATTTTATATTTTCTTCTGCCCTTCATTTTTCTCTGAGTGATGTACAGCTCCTGAATTGATCGGAGCCCAGACAATAATGGGTTCTTCTGAAAAAGAAAAGTTGCTGCTACAGGTGCTGAAAATTAAGGTGCTGAAATGATTCTTGAAAATGCAGAGAAAAGCAGACTTCTATTTTAATATATTATTTCCCTTCTCATAAGACTGCAAACATGGTGGGGGTCTTTTTGTGGTTTTTTTTTAGTTAGGTTGGTTTTTCATAACTTGCAGTTTTTTTGTGAATTAGTGTATGTCCCTGTCTTTCCCTTGTTAGAATTAAATTATCCTTTCTCTTCTCTTTCAGTCCTGGGTAAGCGAGTGGCCTGGTTTTACAGCCTCAGAACTTAAAAACTTCAAGAAACAGTTCAGAACAAAAATCCCTTTTATTATTTTTTTAAGTTGCTTTTGCCTGTTCTTAACTGACAGTAACTGAAGTGCCATTTTTTATTGTTCATAGTTCATTTCATTAAATCTCCCTTCTGAAATTGAGCTTTTTTGTCATAAATGTCAACATTTGATTTGTCTATTTTTCTAAAACAATATCTAGACTATATTAAGGTCTGTACAATTTATTTTCTTTCATATTTGTGAACAAAGCCTTACTGATTTATTTTCTGACCAGACATATGTTAAAAAAAAAAAAAAACATGCCCTTCTTAATTCCCTTTCATGATATTTTTCTTTATAATCAGATCAAAATAGCAGGGCGTTGATAAAGCAGCTTTTAAAATTCCAGCCTAACTGTAACCTAGAAATACATTCATCATTTTTTTTTTAGTTACAAACAAATGGTATTTCTCTTAAAAGGGGACTGATGCAGGAAACCAAAATGTAGACCACTGGCAACATACGAGAGAACCTTTATTTTTTGCTTATGTCTTTTCACAAAAAATAATTACTGGTGTCGAACCTTTGTAGGAGCATTTAATTGTCCTACATTACACTTCCAAGCAGATGTCCACCAGGAAGCTATCTGGAGAAGTCTATTAATTAGTTTAAATTCTGTGACAATAGAGAAGGGTCTAGAACAGGGTTTCTCAAACTTCACTGCACCGCGACTCCCTTCTGACAACTACAATTACTAGACGACCCCAGAAAGGGGGACCGAAGCTTGAGCACCCCCACCATGTGGGGTGCCGAAGCTTGAGGGCTTCAGCCCTGGGTGGTGGGGCTTGGACTTTGGCTTTAGGACCGGGCCCCAGTAAGTTTAACGACAGCCTTTGGGGTCCGACCCACAGTTTGAGAACCGCCAGTCTAGATGTGTAGTTTTGATTTCCTGAAAATGTGCGTCTCCCCTGCCTCTACATGAGGCTGTGTTCATATAAGGATTGTCTCTGGCTACCGACAGGAGCTACATCTGAGTGCTGCACTACTGCAGACATCCCGATCTATTCACTGCACAGCTAGCCGTATCTGTTCTTCAAGTGCTGGCCTTTATGTGTATTCGACTGTAGGTAGGCATGCGCTTGATGCATGTGGAGCTGGAGAATTTTGGAAGCAGTGCCTGTTGGTCCACACATTGCCTCAGTCTCCTTGTGCATCTGACTGAGGAGATAAAGGGTAGTTTGGACCAACCACCTCTCCAGTTCCTTCTCGCTGCCACTGAGGAGATAAAGGGTGGGTCGGAACCTTCATTGTCCAAAGCTTCGTCTTTATTCCTTTATCTGTAAATAGTTTTAAAAATATTGTGTTCTGATGCAGTACAGAGCATCTTTTCTGGGAAGGAGTCCACTAGAAAATGCTATTTTGCCAAGTGGAGACATTTTTCTGTATGGGCCATCAAAGACTTGTAGCCCCCCAAGTTTTCTTCTTTTGGACTATATGCTTTCCCGAAAGATAGCAGGCTTGTCCATGAGCTCCTTATGGGTCCACTTTGCAGCAATCGGTGCATACCGTTCACCTTAAGAGGGTTACTCAATCTTCACCCAGTCACTGACTAACAGATTCTGGAAAGGCCTAATTGGAACCTTTCTGCCAATAGAAAAGCAAGCTCCTCAATGGGACTTAAATTTTCTTATTTCGGTACTCACTATGCCTCCCTTTGTACCATTAGCTTCTTGCTCCATGTCTCTCCTGTCCATTAAAGTTGCATTCCTGGTAACAATCATCTCAGCCACGAGGGTTGGTGAGCTTGGAGCGCTGATGGAGGATCTTTCTTCTACTATATTCCATAGGGACAAAGTTTCATTATATATGCACCCTCAGTTCACCTTCACAGTAGTTTCAGGGTTTCACCTAAACCAGTGAATTCACTTATCTGTGTTTTTTCAAAAATGTCACCCATCCTCATGCTCAGGCTCCATTCCTTTAGTGTTCAGCGAGCTTTTTGGCCTTTTACCTGTAGAGAAGAAAACCCATCAGAAAGTCTCCTGGGCTATTTGTCACCATAGTGGAAAGAATTCAGGGTCAAGCTATATCCTCTCAAAGAATCTCAAGATGGATTTTGGGCTGTATTTTGCTCTATCAGATGTTTATTCTTCCTCCCCTTCATGGGGTAAGGGCTCATTCCATGAGGGCACAGGCTATGTGTATGGCATTGCTTCAAGAAGTGCCTCTACTTGATATTGGCAAAGCAGCTGTGAAGATCTATCTACACATTTGTAAGGCATTATGCTTTAGTTCAGGACCATATCACTGATGCATCCTTTGGAATGGTGTTCCTTCATTCAGCTCTGCCACCTGCATCCTCGGACCCTCCTCCTACTTGAGTATTGCGTGTTAGTCACCCACAGTGGAATATACATAGGGACCAGCACTCAAAGAAGAGGAAGTTACTTACCTTATTTATAGTAACTGGAGGTTCTTCAAAATGTAGTCCGTATGTGTATTCTACTACCTGCCCTCCTTCCCCGCTGCTTTGGATCATCTTGTGGTTCACAGCAGAGAAGGAAATGGAGAGGTGGTGTTTCCGCCCCACCCTTTATCTCCTCAGTCAGGGGCACAAGGTGAGCCAAGTTACATGTGCAGACCAGTGGACACTGCTTTTAAAATGCTCAGGCTTCAGGGTCATGGAGCGCATGCATAGCCACAGTGGAATACAGATAGGAATCACTCATCTCCTGTTACTGTACTTTAAGGTAAGTAACTTCCTATTCTTTGGGGCTCTAAGCCCCTTCTCCCGCACCAGTCCACCAAAGATATTCTTTGGTGCTCCCAGTGTCCTCTACTCCCCTCGTTAGCTGTTCTTTTAGGGCTCCAGGTTCCTTCTAACCTCTTGTCCCCCACCCCACCACATCATTTTAAGGGCTTCAGGCCTCCCTTACAGTGTCTTGCAGAAGAAAATCAGATAAAGGGTTAATTCTCTTTTATTAGCAGAGCTCCGGCAGTTTGCTTCATACATGAATAGGTTGTACACTAGACTGATCTACAGCAGTGCTGGTTTCTCACCACAATATGATGGCGTGAGTCAACAGATCCTGGTGAATTTAAAGTGACTTTGAGTATCTCAGATCAAGGCCTCAAAACGTTGAGGGTTCTACTAACTAGCGGAACCCATGGAGATCCCACAGCTCCCCAAACAGTTACCTCTCCCCATGTAGTGTCCTCACTCTTACTGCAGCTGTATTATTTGGGGAAAGCCCAGAAGCCAAGAACCAGTAGAGTTTCTGCTCTGCAGCCAGATCTCTTTCTGTGACTGCCCTTTTGTGCAATAACTTAACGAGGACCCCACATTGCCTCAGAACTTTCTAAAAAAAATAGTCCGGCTGGCTGGCTGGCTGGCAGGCAGGCAGAAAATCTTGCTAAACCTAGCACTGTCCCAGACAAATCAGGACCACATGCTCCTTCAGAACCCCCCCTAGTTTATGAAACTGGCATATGCTGTTTAATCAGCTAACAGCAAGCCAAACTAAGTTGGACAGGACATTGTTTGAAACATTTGCTTAACAACAGATTTCTCGTCATTGACCTTTTACTTCGAAATTTCTACTGTAGATCCAGTTTATACCACTAGCCAGACCACATTCTTCAAGTGCTTCATGTACAGTGGAGCCAGGGACAAACAGCTTGTGTTGGTGTTCTGCGAAGCAAAAGATTTCCAATTAATATGTCATGAAATTCATTGGTCTTAAGTAGTAGAAATAAATCCTGACTATGAAAAATGTTAATTGGGTGAGAGATAAGCTCTGGATATTCAAAATTCTCATGCACATGTGAACCATGAAACTTTTTAGTTTAAGGTATAAATTGCCAAGGTTGTAAATTTTCAGTGAAGAAAGTCTCAGAGCAGGCAGTTGCACTCTTTTGAAAAAGAAGCAAGTCATAGATGCTGAAAAATTAAATGATCTTCAGATCATTTGGGAATACTGGTTAGTTTTAGCTGGGATTAAAGCTATGTAATAACTAATTTTTTCATATCACGGCAGTTCCGACAAACTGAAAGAAAACATTGGCGAACCAACAAGTAAAAAAAAACAAACGTGTTTTGGGTCAAACAAACATTTAATTTGACCCAAAACAAAACCCTTTGTTTTGATTTTGATATTTTTTAAAGATTTTTTTTTAAATAAATTTGAAGGAAATTTTGAAATTGTCATTTTGAATTAAAAAATTTAAACGTCACTTTGAAAATGTCTAAATAAAACAACTCAGTTTTTTAAGATTCTTTTTCAACTAAGATAACTTGGCAAATTTTAAACAAATCTGAGAAATGTTTTGGTCAACTTGAATCTGCATTTTTCTTCAAAATAAGTTTTGGTGGAAACATTTATCTCAGTGCTAGCTGGGATTAATTTAGTAGGGATGCCTTTTTTTTTTTTAAACCATATTGATAAAATAAAAAAAAAGTCTATTTCCAAATCTTTTATTAGGATTCACCTCCAGGTATAAGAACAGAACATTATCCATTGAGCCCACTGGTTATTAGGGATGATTTGTAATATTTATTTATAAAAACCTGGGAATCCACTTAAGTGTTGGTGTCTCATACTGTTCATTTCAGCACCTAGCTGATAAGTGCTGAGAGGTGCATTAGGGCTTGTCCACACAGAGACTTAATGCACAGCAAGCTGGAGTGTGTATGAACAGTGCACTAGTCTGACGTGCACTAGCTAGCCATGTACTGAAAGTTCCATAGTGTGCTTTGACTTACTGCTGTTTCAAACTGCACTACAGAACTTACAGTGCATGGTAACAGGGTCCACATGGCAACTTAGTGCAGTACAACAGGCTAATACACTAGATTTACTCCCTGTCTTGATAAGGACTAAGTGTCTGTGTGGACAAGCCCTTATAAATGCCTAGATAGATTTCTTTGCAATATCAAAATGTTGTGTACGGTGCGATGAAAGTTTAACAGCATTCAACACTATCATTTCATCTGCCTTTATCTGCAGGTTCCAAGCAGCTTTATAATGTCACCTACAGAAAAAATTAAATCATGTTCTTTTCAGTGAGTTAAAAGTAGTATCAATTCCGCCTCCATCCCGCCAACCCCCACCCCCACGTCCCTCAGTCCCATTACCATTTCATGTGGTTTTACAGCCACATTTTCCTATTAAAAAAAGGGCCTGTGTCTTCTGTTGTATGAAGGACCCATAGAAATCAAAGGAGAAATGGACTATGGTGAAAAAAAAAATCACAAACTGTACACAAAATAAATTAGAAGGGAAACTGCAGGAATTAGGAATTTAGGAATTGCATAGCCTGCCTCAATATTTTCTCCTTTCTATGGCTCTGTTTTAAGGCAACCTGTCACCTCTGCAGCTATGGGCGGAGTATAAATCTTTCTGCAGTCAAAGAGTATAGCCACTTGGTCAATGTGAAAGGAAAACTCTCATTTCAGAACTCTTTCTCATTCCTCTTTCCTTTCTGTCTCTGATAAAATAAATTAATCTGAGCAGATTATCTCTGTAGCACTCTCAGATGCATTCTCATTTCCCAGTTGAAGTTGGGAAACATAGTCCTGGAAGCATTACGTGACAGCATGAAACACAGATAGACGAGCAGCAAAACCACAGTTTTATTTGTTTTTATTATACTTTCTCAAAAATGCCATCAAGGATATTATTGCATGTTCTAATGGTTGAAAATTTATGATATTATCAGTGAAATTCAACAAATCTGGGATCATAAACCAGTGTGTGGCAGCTTTCCATTACAGCAGTTATTATGTACCAGAAATCTTTGAATTGGTTGTAGGACTGGACAGTGCAGGACGAGGTGTTATGTTTATTGTGTTAATCTGTCCCCTCACTTGTATGCTCAATCCTGTGAGGTGCTGAACTCTTCCTACAAAGTGACTTTGGAAGTTCATGTTCTGCGTGATCTTGCTAAACTGTCATTGGATATGTTTGAGAGGAGTAAAATGTTTTCTTGAACAGATGTTCAAGAGGACTGAATTGGTCAGGAGGCTTTTAAGAAGATAAAAAACCTTTCATTGCTAGATCACTGGTTCAAATTCAGCACATACAGGCAAAGAAATGAACATCTGTACACTCAGTACAATGAACACTCAGTAGTCTATGTGAAATTAGAATAGTTGCTCAGGGCTAGGAAGCAACATCCCAAACCCCATGACCCTTATTGATAGTATTGGGGCATCTTTGGTGAGAGTTTCAGGAAAATGGAAGATCAGCAAATAAACAATTGTTAACTATCTTCTTATACCTAAAGCTGGTTCCTCTAGGTCATGGTAACAGATGCTCCAGATCACAGTAACAGACACAGTGGCTTCCATCTGACACATTTCACAATCACTAGCATTCTTCTGTAACAGAGTGGTGAGACCCAGCACCTATTGAAGTCAGGGAGGTGGTCGATGGATGGGCGCAAGCCCGCCTATATCTGAAGGCCCCTTCTCCTACTGGACCTGGGATTCAAATAATGATGGAGGACAACTAATGAATAACAGGGTCAGGAGTGAGTGTCACAGGTACTGAATCAGGGATCCAGAGGGGGACACTGAGCAGAGAACCCAGGACAGCGCCCAGTGCTCCTCAAAGGTGTCTAGGAACCAAGCGGACACTGCCCAGAGGAACTCTGCCAGGATGCGTGAAACAAGGGAGGAACGGAAGTAGGCCCCACATTTGTATGAGAAGACAGGAGTCCTGTCACATATTCATACAATAAAAAGGAGGTGTGATTATTCCTCTGTACAAGAAATGTGTCTACAACTCTCAAAAGTACAGCACCCCTACAAACTATTAAAGGAAGTATACTATAGTATTATTGTTTTCTTCCTACAAACTACTATAGGAATACTATAGTATACAATGTTTTTTATTGTTTGTTACAGCTAGCTAATGTGATTGTAAACTTCCAGAAGAGACTCTATAATATAGATTAAGACAGCTGTTGGGGGGGATGCTATTTTTTAATTTTTATATACAGTTACACTTCATACATTAAAAGCAGACCCATTATTGAGCAGAAAGCCCACAAAGGACGTGTAACAGTTACATTAAATGGCACATTTTTAGCTGTTGCATATACCAATGCTTCCAATTCTGGAGGAGAATAGGACCTGTAGCAGAAATTCGGAAAGGAGAATAATCCGCTCTTAATAATGAAGGCTACATCTTACCTTTCTGTTTTCTGGTCTTTAACCTTTCGGTAAGTTCTGAATACCCAACCCTTGCTTAGCAATCACAGAGAGCTCAAATCATGCTGTGCCTCTGATTGCTAATCTGCATCTCCTGAGACTTTTGCTGGTATAACATTCTGCTGGTACTCAACTCTTTGTTTCTTTTGGTGGTGATTTAGAATCCTGTGGCTCCCTTAATTATTCAGAAGTATCTTCATCCTTGTCTGCTCTTTTTAATTTTGATAAGACTTAGCATACACATCACAGTAACTAGTTACAGCACAGAACCTGTTAAATGCTGCATGAGGGAAGAAGAAAAATTCATTTATTTTTACCTCATTATGTCCCTTCAGTTGAGAAAAAACAATATTGTGTTAACAGGGGTTTTTTTTAGGAGATAGACCTTTACTTTTAAATTCAGAATGTCTGTGGTTACTATTTGTATGAAGTTGTGCATATCACTACATTCAAATACACATTGGTAATATAAAATAAATGTAACAGATTTTGTAAGCCCTACAGCAACTGATAGAAAATATCTGACAGAGATTGACTTTTTAAAAAAGAGCCTAATTCTGATTTTACACTAGCATAAATTAGGAGTAGTTTGACTGATCTCATAAAGTCTATGTGTAAAACTGATATGAGATTTAAATCAGGTCGTGTGTGTGTGTGTTTTGACTTGAAATCTCACATTTCCTTGTTTTCCAATTCGTTACAAATAAAACAAGTACTGACTTTAGGAATCAAATGCATTATCCCCCTTCTTCCCTCTATAAAACAAAATCAAACAAGTTATCATTTAGATATATACTATATATGCTGGTTTCAGGAATATGTGAGAGCATTTACTGTTTTACAGGGCAGTTTTAAACCATGGGCTTCGGGCATCCATGAGATTCTAGTTTCACCTCCAGTTGCCTCCTATGAGTACCTACAGCAGTTAGATGGGATGGTCATTTTAGTAATTCTAGATCGCCTTAATTCTAATAAATTAACAAAATGCTGTAGCTTCCTTGATAAATAAAATGGATAATTTTCTTCTGGTGATTTTTTAAAATAGTGTAATATGTTAAATTTCCTAGTTAATGTAAAAGCCAGTTAAATATATGGTCAGAATAGTGCAGCTGGTGTTTGAGTTGCTGTTTAAGGGGTGGAGAATAGAAGGAGGATTTGACTTCAGATGCTTGAGACAGGAAATTACTTTGGCCAAACATATTAAACAGTAGCTGTACGCTTTCCCTTCTGTAATAGCAGCCTTGTAAATGTGGCAGAGAGAGCGAGCGAGTAGGAGAAATGTGAGAAGGATCAGGCCTCATCTGAAATGAAAAGATAGTCCATAATAAGAATGTTTTACACTTCTTTTATTTAGTGCCTAGATATTACTGCTTTGAGCAGGGGATTGGACTACATGACCTCCTCAGGTCTCTTCCAACCCTAATCTTCTGTGATTCTATGAAATCAAGAAAATAATAATTAAATAATTATTTTGAACAGTTTTGTGCTTATCAGTTTGTCTTTTATTTTTAACACTGTCCCTACCAAGTATGATATGCAGTTGTATAGTGGTAATGCTGTGCTCTGCCTCTCTCTAATTACTTCTGGGGGTAATGTGTAGAGTGCACAATACAGTAATATCTAGGCACTAAATAAAAGAAGTGTAAAACATTCTTATTGTGGACTTTCTTCATTTCAGATAGGGCCTGATCCTTCTCCCATTTACTTAAATAGGAGCAGGATTGGGCCTTTGGATTGCACTACAAAGGGTTATTCCAGGAAAAAAGTATCTAGGAGGAGAGACAAGCCATTTATAGCCTCTTTTATAGTGAGAGAAGATGTGTGCAAAAAGGAGCATCCTGCCTGTAAATCCAAAAAAACCACTGTTATTGTTGTCTTCAATAATATAGAGATTTATGGAGGCCCTTGAAGCCCTCTATAAAAAAGAAAATAGCCTATCCTGAGCTCACAACACTTGTGCCCTTAGCTGTTAGCCGCAAGATCCCTGGAGATCACTACGGTATTCTTTGTGTGGTATAGAAGGTAAGGTGCCCTAAGGTTTGCTACCAGCTGTGTCTTTTTTTTCCCCTGCACAGCACCATGCATACCGTGGTCATATGTATCTGATGATAAAATATAAATCCCCATGAACTAAACTTTGGAGGGTTTACACAGCCTACTTGTAGCTACTTACTGTAGATACTTTTAATTTCAGAAACTGTTTTCATAACATTTTTCTCATTTCTTCTGCAAAGTTGTTTTTTTCTTTCCATAAAGCCAGAATAAAATTGTATTTCTGTAGCCACTGATTTTAAATGTGAAATAGACTAACCCAATGTACATAACTGTCTTAGAGACCCTGCTGCAGTTGTGTAAGATCAGGAGACTATGAAAGCTGTTGCACTTCACTTATAATTTGATTTATTGTTTTGTTTACCTGGTATATTCTCTTTAAAAAAAAAAAAAGCAAACCCCTCATATTGCCAATAAATTTGAGAGTGATAAAAAAATAATTTAGTTCAATATTAATTGCATACTTCTTTAACATGCAAGAAATAAATCTTTACTTTTGAAACTTTGTATGAAGTTTTATTTGAAAACGGTTCATAGTGAATTTGTGACTACATGTTCTACATATACATAGACATCATGGCTCCTAGCTAAACCACAAACATGCAGTTTTCCTCTGGACCTTTTCCTCCCAAAACACGGGTCTCTAATACTCTAACTAAAAGGAGATTTTTCTTTCAACTCATTTGGTGTAACGGGTTATGTTTTGGAGCAGAAGGTTCTGAGTATTATATCAGATTGGTACCCAACTGTTAGAGTGAAATTTTATGTACCCTACATGC
This sequence comes from Eretmochelys imbricata, assembly GCF_965152235.1. NCBI lineage: Eukaryota > Metazoa > Chordata > Testudines > Cheloniidae > Eretmochelys > Eretmochelys imbricata. The sequence goes on along the minus strand of NC_135575.1, from coordinate 38,912,729 downwards.
TTTCTATTAAGGCGGAGGACAAGCTGTATCCAGCTAGCTAGCATGGATGTGTATGAGTGCTATCGGCTTAAATAAAATTGGGGCACGTCAAATATTTGTGACTAAGTTGCCCTCTAGTAGCCGTCCCACAAAAATATAAGCCCCAGTACTACTTTAAAGATAATGAAGAGTCTCTGCTATCTCAAATGGTAGAAACCTCTGCTTTTTGGAGAAGAAAGCTCTGAGTTCTATTCACTATAAAGCTTTAGAGTGGTTTTCTGGGTACTTTGGTGTCTGTATGTATCATCATTTCATGATTTATGTATGTTTTGTATTAGCTTTCAGTGGCCCTTCTGAAAACAGTGCAGGCCCATAAAATCTAGTGAGAAAGAATTTCAGGTACTGTGTTACCTGCATGGAATCTTTGTTGAGCAAATCTTGCTTTCTGCATGCAGTGGGAACTATAGTTAGATGGTTTATAAAATGTTAAGATTGTAATGAACAGATAATTAATGGCACTCATTATTTTGAATGCAGAAGATACGGGTTATGGCAAGGAGTTGTTTGTGTGCTATGAATTACAAATTTGAAAAATAAATTTCCTACATCAGTCATTTTTCATAATAGATATCTCTGTAAAAGCTTCTGCAGACACAAATTATTTTGAATGCTGTCTTGTTGATAAAATATTCTTTCCTTAAAAGATGCAGAATGGCATTCTTACAATAACTGGACATGAGCAGCTATATCATTTTGAGGAGTTTTATTTAGCACAATCTATTTTTTTGCTAACCAGTGGAAGAGGAGGTGGAAACAGTGAAATAAAGAGTCTTGACTACAGCTGTAGCATCCTGGCATTCTTTTCTTGGTTTGTTTGTCAGTGATAATTGTAATGATAAAATATTGTGACATTAATTCTTGGTGGAAGTATAATTTAATTAGAATTTGTAAACAGAATGCCTGGCGTCTCTGAATGTACTTTCCAACTGATTCACAAATGGCTTTTTTGTGTGTGTGGAAGTTTACAGCCTATGGAGTAACTTGATTTTGGTTTGTGCCATACACAGAACTCCCTTTTTTCTCTTTTTAAAAAATGAATATTACCCTTTCAATTAGGCTTTCTGTCCCACAGAGTACACGTTTCATAAGACGAATTAATGGGGGACTCTAATGTATTTGGGAGCCAGCATACTGGGTATAAAAAAGAAATATACACAGAAACTAGTGAATGAAGCACAGTGCTTTTACAATTATGAAAGTGGAAAAAATATTTTGGAAGGGAACATTTCCCCCTGCCTTATTTTCTCTATTTCTCCCACCCTAAAAAGGCTAGGAAATCCATTTCATTATGAAGTGACTTGTATAAAAGCAAGTGTGTTTTGGTTTCTTAAGAGATTTTTGTTTTGCACTCTTGGATTTGTATTAGAATTTAGTATAAGCAAAATAATCTAACTCTTTTATCTTGGTCTTCAGCTCTGCTATACTCTAGGCTTTTGAGCACAAGCCTCCCAATGCAACATAATTGTTGGTTGCAATTTTCTGCATACATAACACATACTTTAGTGGTAATTTTATCTCCATCAAACACAGTAAATTATAATCTGCTGCCTTTTTTTCTTATTTTGAAAAGCTAATCTCACTCATTTGAGGATAATCTGTGTTTCCCCAAAGGCCTGCCATTGTGCTCCAGGTCATCTGGATGGACCACCTCTAGGGAGAAAAAGCATAGTACAGTTTCTATGCCCACTCAGCCTGTGACAAATGTGGTGGTGTTTTTTTGTGATGTGGACACCTGTTCACTAGAAACTGCAATACATTTCAAAAAAGTCACCAAGCAGTGGTTGGATTTTGAAGACTACCTTATCCAAATCTACGTTCACACACCAGCAACCATCCTTAGGCTATTATTTTTTTTAACAACTAAATGAAAATCATGAATGAGATCTCATCCCAAACTACTTCTGAAGGAATATCATCTTTCTCATTCTGTTTGGAAGTTGAGCAGTTGTAGTGAGTGTTCCTATTTCTGTACTTTCTGAGATAATATTTTTGTGTAGCTGAGCTTGTTTCATATATCGCATATACGGTAATAAGGAATCCATGCTTGTAAAACTAAACAGGCTCTTTGAGACTGGCTAATGGAACTCTGTTTCAGTAGCTTAACAGGCTGCATGTCTGGGGCGGGGGGGGAGGGTCTATTTCTAACTTCACCTTGCCCTCTAGTTCCTTGCAGTATGCCCTTATATTCTGGTTAGAATGCTGGACAAGTCTCATAGTGACTGTTCTCCCTCCTTTTTCATGTTAAGGATATTCTGGTGTTCTACTGTGATACCATGGCAGCAGGCTCCACGTTCCAGTTGGAATCAAACTGTTTATCAATCTAAGAGCATAGTTACAAATCTGGCAGTTTGTATAGCTGGCAGACTTTTGCAGTGCATGAATACTTTGGGTCTTTGGATCTGCCCAAATCCCGTAGCAGATATCCTTCTCCTCATTGGAAGCTTCTGTGTCCTCAGTCCTTAAATGTACCGCTGCATTTTTCTTCCTGGGGAAGCTGTTGCATTGGGACATAAAGTGGTTATGTTGCCTACATTTCCTGGATGACAGCTAATTGAATGTACATTTTTCTTTCCGTCTTTCATACTGCACACTGGACCATGTATGCCTACATTTTTGGTCAACCTATCTCTGTCCTATTTCTTGGATTGCTTGAGCTAGTGTACTTATTTTACGCTAATGGCTATCATTGTTTTGATGCATTATCTGGACAGCTGAGCTGTCCTTCATATTTGGAGGCATTTCTTTAGGGTTAGATCTGTTTTCTCTATGATCTCTCCTATAAACTGGAATCACAGGATCCTTTGTGGAATACATATTTAATTTGGGAATCTTTAATGTCTTCAAAATTACATATGGGTGCCAGAATTCCCAGCTTTGTCACGTAAGTATCTATTCTTCCTTTTGCTTCTTGGTTTGGGTTATTTAAAAAAAGGCTCATTCTGTCTGGGATCATAGTACTCATCAGAACCTTTCATCTGCTTTTTCAGCGTTTGGGCATTATACTTGGCACCAGTATCACACTCACTTCATATCCCTTTTAACCAATGAGATAATAAAAAACCTTGGCCTTTATTTATCTTATTCCCCATGATCAGCTCCATATACAGACTCAATTCTTCCTTCTGCCGTTTTCATTCTCATGCAAAGTTTTTGTCTGTAAATCCAGCTCTCTCAGGAATCTGAGGCCCTCCATGCTGCCTGTTTGCTCTGATTCTGAATGCTACTTTGTTTGCTTGTTAATCTTCCTTGTTGTGTCTCACCACTGACTCACTGCCACTATGTTTCATGTAACATATCTGGGTAATAACATGAAAGGACTCCATGTTTCTAAAACTGAACTGGTGTTTAATGAAGAGAACTGTGTACAGAGATTCTGAAGCCGCAACTAGCATTTAGGCCTTGTGCATACAGACTGGCTTCTTGGTGCCTTCTTCATACTCTTCTCAACTGCAGCTTCTTCCCTCCAAGTTCCATATAGGTTGCTACAGAGATAATTAATTTCCAGCCCCCACAATGAACAAAAGTTAAAATATGATAATTTTTCATCACAAGCCTGCAGTTTGTCATCTGTTAGATTAATATGCCTTTCCTGTCCCCATTTTAAAACAAACTTTTTCGGTCACTTGGAATCATCACTCATTTTCACACTGCCATGCCATAAAAATCAAGTCATTTATAGTTGTCTTTGGTTCTGGACACTGGTGGCAGAGAATTGTTATGATAGTTCATTGATACAGAGGGAGCCAGAGGGAACTTTCACAGATGGGCCTGAGTCCCAGCCCAATGGACAGTGCTGGAATGACACCATTATGGAAATATTCCAGCTGACCCACAGTCTTATGCTTTATTAAGTTATTGAATCTGCTTAGATGTCATTTTGATTGATTCTAGAAGCATTTGGTTATCTAGGTTAGGGGAAATTTTCTGTTCACTATTTTTGACATTGTTGTATGGCACTTGGCTGCATAGCACTGATATCTGGAAGTAGGAGACCAAATATAGAAACTATCCTGTTTTTGGTCTCTTAAACCTTTCAGACAGGCATTCTGCTACCTTCAAAGACATATAGAATATATGCATAACATTCTAAGAAATATCACATTGTAAAGGACTATGAAGTAAACCGTTTTTATTGCAGGTATTGTTTACTGGTTAAAGGGAAAGGAGAGCAGAGATTCTGCCCAGTTCAATCTCTACAAAAGAATTCTTGCTGGGTAAAGCCACTCACCTTGGGAATCATTGTGTGCTAGTCAAAGTGTTAGCTAGAACCACCTCCTTGTGCAGTTCTGGATGCTGTGTAGAGACCTTGCCCTGCTGCTTGCACAGAGGAAAGAGGCTCCCTGTTTCTCCATCACTTTCCCCTCCCGTTGTGCACTAAAGCAACTTTTCTCAAATGTGACCACTAGGGGATTTCCCTGCAGCCACAACAGTTTCCTGAGCGGTGATGGAGGGGAAGCCTTGGCCCCTCCCTCCCTGTTCCTCCTGGATGCGCACCCCTGCATGTCCCCTGGAGACAGGTGGGGCACAATGCTGTAGGACCACTGAGTTCTCTGCTGGTAGAGAATGAGGATCGGGCTTCAGCTCCGGGGTGGTTGGGAGGTGAGCTCCAGCACCAGGACTTAGGGAGTCTGGCTGCGCGGACCAAGACTCCAGCCTTGGGACTTCAGACGCCAGCACCCAGCTCTGGCTGCAGGCTTTCGGGTGCTGACCCCCAGCTCTGGCCATGAGACCCTGGCCTTCGGCCATAGGGCTTCAGTTCAGGCTCCAATCCCTATCTCTGGCCATGAGATGCCAGCTACGTGGCACTAACCCCCAACCCCGGCGGCAGCCGCTGGCCTCACACACCAACATCCAGTCATGTGCTCCAACCTCCAGTCCTAGCTGCTGGCCCCGGGCGCAGATCCCTGGCCCCAGGCAAGTGGCAGCAGGCGCCAATCCCCGGGTGCACAGCAGCAGGAGCCAATCCCCGGCCCCGTGTCTGTGCCGATTCCCAGGTGTGTAGCAGCGGATGCTGGCTTTGGCCCCATGGCAGCAAGCACTGACCCTCAGATCTGGCCACGCGGTCCCAGGATCCAGCTCCAAGCTCTGCCTGCATGGTGGTGGGCATTAGCCCTGGGCTTCAACTCCCTGCCCTGGCCATGCAGCTCCTGCTCCAGGTGCATGCACTGACCCTCTCCCTGGCCATGCAGCGCCTACCCCTAACTCTGGGCTCTGGCTATGGGCACTGACCACAGTTGCCAACTTTCACGCGGTAAATAAGCACCCTGACTTTCACAATAAGCCAAAAATCAAGCTAATCCCATTTCAAAACAAGGCCAAAACAAGCCAATCCTTAAGAACCCCAACAGTCCATGTGACTAGATCCCCCCGGTGTGCAGTCTGGGACTGTGGTGGGCCCACTGTGCACCCAGATTCTCTCCCACCCTTGCCCCTGCTTTCCAGGAGCCGATCAAAAAAAAAAAAAAAGAAGCAACAAGCTATAAGCCAAACAAGCTACAAGCCAAAAACTAGACAACAAGCAATTTACAAGCCAGTTAAGCCAAAAACAAGCCACTTTTTCCCCACTCCCCCCAGCGGGTTTGGCATGTCTGGCACTGAGCCCTGGCTGCATGGCAGCAGGCGCCAACCCCTGGTTCCTGCCGCACAGCTGCGGGGCTCACCACTCACCCTCTCTCTCGGCCCTGCATCCACCCCCCCCATCGCCCCTGGACTCCACTGCATTTCTGGTTCCGCATCCACCCCTCCATCCCACCATGTCCCCCACTGCTTCTGCCCCCTCTTTAATCAATATTTTAAGTTTATATTATTTCATAGAATCAGAGGATTAGAAGGGACCATATGGGTCATCTTGTCTAACCCTCTGCCAAGATGCAGGATTTGTTGTGTCTAAACCATCCAAGACAGATGGCTATCCAGCCTCTCTCTGAAAACCTCCAGTTTACTATTATTTATTAGAACTCTTTGTTAGCGGGTATTGCAGGTTACTGGAGGATTAATGTGGAGTTAATATCTCTGGTCATTTTCCTGTTTTTTTTCCCCCTGTTTCTTTAAAATCCTATTACTAAGGGACAGAGTAGGTCAAGTGATTTACTGAAGGTACACAGTAAGATTTGGCTAAGCTGTGAATTGAACCCAGTTGTCCTGAGTCCCTGTGCACAGTCCTTACCTCTAGACTATCCCTCCTATCTCTGGAGGTTGTAAAATGAATACAGCAGAATCCTGCTGAGTGATATCTGAATGCATGATCTATATTGTGAGTTGCTGTGATCTTACAATATGCCAGATTCCTGTTCACTAAATCCATTTTATTACTCTTTTGTAACCTTCCAGCCTGGGCCAGCCAGGGACTTGCCCAGACATGCCTTAGCAATTCTTATGGGGAGTTGTTACATTACAGCAATTAATCCAATTTATCAGCACAGTAAATTTTACTGTAGCGCACTGTGGAAACAGTGAAGTCTCAGGGCTTGTCTGCATAAAAAATTGCATCAGGTTTAACTAAAGGTGTGACTTTATAAGTACAAACAGCACAAAAAGTTGTGTGGATGCTTATTTCTGTTTAAGCCAGGCTTATATTCATTTAGTTTAAGGTGATAGGGAATTTGTTTAAAATAAAGTGAAAAATCACTCTTAAATTGAAATTAGAGTGTACATTCAGGAATTACACTTGTTTAACAGGGGCAACTTTCTTAAGTAGACAAAGATGCAATGGCTTACCTATTGCATATATAAATGTATTAACACCATGGAGCAGACAGACAAGAAAAATGCAGATCATGGTTTTCATTGCTCATAGCAAACATCGCTGTAAAAGACACAGGATAAGAGATTAAAATAGCCCTTTGTACAAGCCAGTTTATTCGTAATATTGTTTTTAGAATTTGGTGGTACTTTTAATCTAGGATCTCTACATACTTTAGAAACCTCATAACACGTAGAGCTTTGGAATCTGGTATGTAATGAATTAAAAGAGTAGCCTGTTTCAAGGCTTAGATGTTCTGTATTAGAGCTGGTAGGAAAAACTTCAAATTTTGAAATGTTTTGACAAACAATTTTTTTCTCTGACATATTCCCCATTTTCTAATGGCTGTATTGTGCACACCCTTCATAGGCCCAAATCCTGCAAGCATGTACTTAGCTTTAGACGCATACAAGTAGTTCCTCTGAAGCCATTCAGACTATTCCATGATTAGTTACATCTTATTTTTAAGGATGTGTTTAAAGGATGTGTTCAGGGTCACAATCTATGAAAGATATGCCAAAGCAGATCTCCTTGACTGGCTCTGGAGCTTCTCCTGCAGCTCACTCCTACCTTTTCCAAACTTTGCCATAAAAAAGGGCTAGTTTGATGGAGTGCCTTTTAAAAAATTTTGCAAAAATACATACAAAGATGAAAATACCATATTTTTAAGGTCTTATTCTAAAATGGATGCGTTAAATGAGATTTTATTTGATTTTATAATGTCCCTAGCAAATTGTTCCACACTGGTCTATCTCGTATGGCGGTTTTGTATTCCTAACCATTTAGTCTCTTCGTGTACACTTAACTTTGTTGTTCTGATGACTTAGACATTCATTTACCCTGATTGGAAAATTCATTAAGTTTCATATTGATTTTTGAGGCATACCTTGCTTATAGAATTCCACAGTCCATGAACTATTCCACTCAAGTTTTGATTTTTAAAGTCTGTTTTCCTCAGACTGGATGAATAAAACTCTAGGCTGATTTTTATTTTATTTATTTATTTATTTTTACTGCTTCGTTAAAAATGTATCTGTAATAAATGCAGAAGGTGTATGTGCTGTCTTTTCAAGAAGCAAATCACAAAAACAATTATTTCTGAGCTTTTCTCCCCTCCAGGAGTATGATAGTATGGTAATGAGGTTTCTAGGAGACTGATAGAATGCTGCTGTCTCTGTTCATAATAATTTTTTACCTTAATAGTTACAGTTAACCTACTTCTTGCAAACCCTGTAAATGACAAATATAGGGCCTGATACTGAAAAGTGCTTGCTTACCTCATTTCCCACGAGAATCAGTGGGAGATGAGGGTCCTCAGCACCTCAGAGGCAGTGCTAAGTATCTGCAGGACTGGCAAAAAATCCCCCTCTTCAGTTGAAAGGCTGCAACAAGAAGCTGCTGCTCTGGCACTAATTGCTGTTGAAGTTGCTGCAGCTCTCCTCTCTTTGTCTTGGATAAAAGGTTGTGGAATGGGAGGTCACTGAAGTATTTTCTTCTGCCAGGCTAATTTCTGAGATAGAATTTTCCTGTTCGCTTTAGACTGCAGCCCTCTAAGATTCTACCCCTCCCTTCCCATACATGTCAGAAATGCTGCCCCAGGAAATAGGGCTGAGGCTGTGGAAAACAGAAAATTCAAGGACTTCCATTGACAAAAAGCTGAGGAAGCTAACTTCATTCTGGATTGCATCCTAACTTTGGCTGAGGATGATCACTGGAAGGTGAATGAGGCAATATCAAGGTCTGTCTGTTTTCCTCAGGGATTGGAGAAGAGGGGTACAGTAGGGCCAATTCTCCACTAAAATAGCATCCCTTTGCATTGTTCAGGATATTTAAAGGGGAGAAAAGAGCCCCCGTGATGTAAGTGGACTCCTCCGTCAACATAATGCTGTTGGCATGGGGCTGTATTGCAGGCAAGGTGTGGAAAGAAGAGGGCAGGCATTGGGCAAGGGGCCTGGAGCCATCTTTTCCCTACTCCATTGTTATAGGATAGACTAACAGAGAATCGGCATCATAGATTGTGCAGAGGTTATCATCATGGGTGGAAAATGGCTTACGAGGGGCAGTCTAGTTTTAAGTAAATTTTGGTAATGTAATATTATGGTGAGAGTTACTAAATGGCGCTGTTAGACAGTCTTGCAAGTTCTTTTTCTTGGCAGGGGAGCAGTGTAGTCTTTGAAGAAATGCTGTATTGTTGTTAGTTTTGTGAAGCAGTTTCTTGTTAGAAAAAGCTGTTGCAAACAGCGGAATAATTTGTTCTCTACCTTAACATTTCTAACAAGAGCCATTTTGGGGGGCAGAATTGCTTCCTGGAAAGCAAGCCGTGGGTGTTAGGGCTGAGATTTCTGAAAGAGGGATTTTCCTGTGTACTTTCTGTGGTCACCTCTGTTCAAGGACTGTGTGTGTGGTAAATAAAATGAGCTACTCTAAGCAAATCGCTGGATTGTGTGCCATGGATTTCTCTTCCAGTGAGAAACTGACTTGCAAGGCCTCAAAGTTGGCTACTATTTGGCAGACAGGCGACATTGATAAATTAAATGTAAATGATGCAAAGGCCCACAGTTAATGAGGTGGCTGGTTCTTGTTTTACAAATCAAACTATATAAATAAATAAGGTTGCTAACCTTAAAAAAAGAAAACAACATAGTTGTCATATATTGTAGATAGCTTCAACATTCTGGTCATATCTCTCTCTCTCTCTCTCGTTTTTTTTTTTTTGTTTTTTTTTAACCGTCGCTGGAATGAAAACTGCCTGAATTCACTGATCCCAATGTGTTAGGGAATTGTTTCCATAGAAATAATTAGTGATCCTTCTTATTTTTATTTTTTTAAAAGCTAATTTACATAACAATTGTAACAGCTAGATGGAGAATAGAATAACAGAACGGAGGGACTGGGTAAAAGATGGTACAAAGTCCAGAATTGTGGGCACAGACTCTGGAGTTCCAGCACTTGCTGTGATCAAAGCAGTAATGCAGGTTACTCATAAACACTCTTCCTGTTAGGATTATTACTGTGTGTGCAGGGGTGAACTTTTTTTAACTTGAAATCAAGTTGCTGGCAAGAATCTTAATATTATTAAGTTATTTCACTAAATAATTTATAAATTACCTGCCAGAAATGTCAGTAGAGCTTTGTTTTTTAACAAAGGTTCTAACTGTTCGATTTAACTGTTCTTTCCTTGCAGTACTACAGCTTATAGTTGTGTCTATTACAAATCATGGTGGTTTTTTTTTAAACCTGTCTTTAACTCAGAAATTGAAACGCCTTTCAGTCTTTCCATGTGCATCTTGAAATGTAAAAAAGTATAAGCATATTTAGCAGGAGCATGTTGAAAGGAACCCCTGTTCAAATACAGACCCATTGCTTTTGCTTGTGATACTTTGAAAAATTAGAAAGTTAATTGTAGTTCTCCTGATTTGTGATAAACTAATGAGAAAGAAACTAAATTATGAGGTTGAATGGCTCTAAAAAGGAAATGTCACAGGAAATTTATTTTATCTAATTGCTGATATTGGCTAGAAGTATACTTTGGCCAAGATTTTTCAAACATGACTAGTGATTTAAGGTCTCTCAAATGTTGAGTTACTCATTTTTGAAAATATTGCACTAGATGGTTTAACGCCTGCCATACATCTTTTGAAAAGATCCGGTGGAGTGGGGAACACTTAATTCTGAGTTTCATTTACATTTACACCATAGGGTTAAGATTAGCCTCTCTCTTTTTGTGAGTAATTAAATCCAACTTTTCTTTTTTCATGAGCTTTTAAGATACCCTGAAAACCAGATCTCATGGAAGTGGGACACCTTGTAAATAGGTAGAACACACTTCTCACTGGCAATGATAAGTAAAGCTGTTCTGTTTCTCTTTCTAAGATATTTCAGTTGAGAAGAGAAGACAAGAGGAAATCCTAAGCGTGCTTGGCTGATTAGTGCCACAGTAAACCAATTTTCTAGACTTAGAAGGTCATACACTTGATTATCAAAAATAGATCTGGATTTAGTGCTGAAACCTTCCACTTGCAAGCTTTAAAGTGGTGTGGGGGCGGTCCCTTCTAGACAGGTAGGAAATACTATCTGATTTTGTGTTGTTCTGAGGCCAGGATCTAGTTGAAGTCTGTTTTGGATTACTCCAAGGAGTTTCTGGACAGAGAAAGTTATTAAATATATTTTAAGTATAGTTATACACAAAGTGATATATTTTAAGGGCTGGTGTTTCCAGTCTGTTTCTTTATTTTTGTCGTACAGGTGTGTGATGCTATACCCCATATTCTTCATAGGATATTGTTATGATATTATTATGGCATAACTATGATATATTTTATACAAAATAGGTCATGTGAGATATCATATGATTATCCTATTTGTATGCATGTATCATTTTGGTATCTGCAATTAGGAATATTGTCTATGCATCTGTTACAAATGTGTTTACACCTGGGAAACGCCCACTAGACAGAATGCAATCAGCCTGGATGGCTGGCTGGGAAGGGCCATTAGGAAGAACAATAGGTCTAAGAAGATGCTAATCTCCCACCAGGAGCACAAACAGCCTCTGACTCATGGCTGCTATGGCCCTACAGAGACATGTGGCCAAGTCACCTGGTACTGGACTCCATCATAGAATACCAGTGTTTTTCCACTGAAAGGTGTGGGAACTAAAAAGTTGGAGACAAGGGGTTCCCACCATATGCAAAAGCTATTTAAGGCAGGGGAGTGACATCATGGTTCTTCTTTACTGACTCCCCGCCCAAGATTACTTCTGGAAACACCTAAGAAACAAGGAATGACCTGGGGGAGATGGGCTGAACCCAGGCTAGAGAGATTTCTAACCTGTGAAATCTATACCTGGGGTTTTAAGCTGCAAATAAATGCAGCTTGCCCTCCAGCAGGCTGGATTTAATTTAAATCAAATTGATTTATTCATGGATTTCTACATAAAAGTGTATACTTGTTGGTTGTTATAACCTTAATACGTATTCTTCACAACTCAGAGATGAATGTAGGTTTCATTTTTAGAAGGTACATACTATACTTTTTTAAAATCATTTATTTTGAAAACTTTTCAGATTAGTTTTATAGCTATATCAGAAAATGAATGATGGTTTGCTTCAATTACCTTTGGTAAATGAAATAACCAGATATTTATGAAGTCATTGGGAGGTGAACTATTTCCAATTTAACAGGTTAATCATTAATATTTGGAGGATTTTCTTGCCATGCTGTATTAGGAGGAGAACATCATCAGACAGACATTTAAATTGTTTTATTTAACTAAAACGACGATGTTCTATATTCTGGATTTTTTTCTTCAGCAGCAAACATATAATATTTTAACAAAACAAGCATATAAATTTTTGAATTTAGTTAAACATTCAGGTTTTTTTTATAATCAGGTTTTTGTTTTTTTTTTAACTAAAATAGTTAATTAAAAAACAAAAAAAAAATTAAATCGACCAGGTCAACACGAGAAACTTAAAATATTGGCTTCTGCAGCTTACTCGGTCATCTTCACCTTCATTTTCATGTTTTTTCATAATCTGGAAAAGAAAAACGAGCTTTCCTGCTTTTTCAGGTCCCAAACGATTTCTCAATTTGGAATGAATTAGTCCAAAGGAAGAAAATATTCTTTCTATACAGGCAGAAGAAAGAAGCTACTGCTGTTAAAAGTGAGATTATAACTTCAACAGTCTCTGAATCCAAGTGCTTAAGTGACTTCCACCAGTTCACTGGTGTGCCTTTCTTTAAAACATCGTCAGCAAACATATATTTCTTGAATGGTTCACCCTTAGCTCTGAAGTTTTATTATAGTTGGCATTATGGAGGGATGATTGCACTGCAACTGTATGTTAAACAAAGAACAGGGAAAGAGCCCACTTGGAGATGTCTTACCCCCAAAATATCCCCCCAAACCCTACACCCCCTTTCCTGGGGAAGGCTTGATAAAAATCCTCACCAATTTGTACAGGTGAACACAGACCCAAACCCTTGGATCTTAAGAACAATGGAAAAGCAATCAGGTTCTTAAAAGAAGACTTTTAATTAAAGAAAAAGTAAAAGAATCACCTCTGTAAAAATCAGGTTGCTAAACACCTTACAGGGTAATCAGATTCAAAACACAGAGAATCCCTCTAGGCAAAACCTTAAGTTACAAAAAGACACAAAAACAGGAATGTACATCCCATTCAGCACAGCTGTTTTACCAGCCATTAAACAAAAGAAACCTAATGCATTTCTAGGTAGATTACTTACTAACTTTTTACAGGAGTTCTGAGCTGCATTCCTGATCTGTTCCCGGCAAACGCATCACACAGACCGACAGACCCTTTGTTCCCCCCTCTCCAGCTTTGAAAGTATCTTGTCTCCTCATTGCTCATTTTGGTAAGGTGCCAGCGAGGTTATCTTAGCTTCTTAACCCTTTACAGGTGAAAGAGTTTTGCCTCTGGCCAGGAGGGATTTTATAACACTGTGGAAAAAAAGATGGTTACCCTTCCCTTTATATTTATGATAGTAACGCTATTCGTTGCTCCGGATTTTGCTCTGCCATCTTTCTTTGTACTAGTGCTACCAATCCATTTTTTTGACCAATGATTGCTGGGTCCCTCGTCAGTGGTTAAGCCTGCTAACAAGTGCCATGGCAGACTGCGTTGTTCCAGTGCTTCTGTGAGGCAGTGAAAAATTTCACTGGCTGTTGTTCTACTGCACATTCTTGACAAGCTGAGCAATTCTTCAATTACTGCAAAGTTTTCATCAACGCCTCTCACAAATATGGCAAGCTATGCATTGTCAACCAAGTTGGTACTCTCATCAATTGCGATTGAATATGCGTGAAAAGCTGTGCTTTTCTTGATGAGCTGCCCATCGATATCTTTAGAGAGCTCAAAAATACGCTCTGCTACTGTATTTGGAGATAGGAGAGATGTTTTCAGCAATATCAGCCTATCTCACTGACTTTAATAATGAATTGTTTAATAAATTCACCATCAGTAAATGGTTTCCCACACTTAGCCATTTTCTCGCTTTCTGAAAAAGCTGCTGCTGCCTCTCTAATTCTTTTTTCAATTCTGAGCCCATCTTCTCTCTCTCTCCTCTCTGATATTTATCATATTGCTGTGCATGTTTTGTCGTGTAAGGTTGTTTGATATTCTAGTCTTTTAAAACAGCAACTTCGTGTTTGCGGATCAAGCATGAGGCAGTCTGTTGGTACTCAGTGACGAAATAATGAACAGTACGCTTATGTCAGAATTGGCGATGTTGAGACATCTCTCTGTAAGGCTGTTTTTTAGGTTGAGATATCTCTCTGTAAGATGCTTACAAGCAATCTGTGTGTGTGTGAGAGAGAGAGAGAGAGAGAGATGGGTTATTATTATCCCTGTGTGACAGCTGGGGAACAGAGGCCTTGCCGAAGGCCATACTGGATATCACTGGCAAAGGCAGCTCCAAGAATAGAAACCTGGTCTCTTAGGGACCACCAAGATCATCCTACCACGAGGCAGTTCCTGCTTCACTTTTGCACACTCCATGCTCTGCTGAGAGGAGGACCTTGCTGGGCTGAGCCTCCTTGGGCACAAAAGCGGCTGAAGAGGAAGCACAGTCATGGTCTGCCCACTGGTCAGATGCAGGGGGTGAGGAGCATGGCTACTACCCTAAAGAGATGGGGCAGTGGGTGGTTCTATCCCTTCACGGGATTATGCTCCCATCAGGTTCTGTGCCTCCTGGTACTCCTGCTGAGATGGCCTCTCCTACACAACCTACCAACATTACATGGGACAGTGGGTAAAAAAGTAAATAAAGGGCCACATTTCATTACACAGACTTGCAGTGCCAACAGCTAGAAAGAACCTCTTTCCTTCTTATCTTCACCTTATCTTATCTGTAGGCACCAGGCACATTGCCTCCATGCAGGTGCCATCCCCCAGAGCTCCCATTGGCCACGGAGTTAGCGCTTGGAGAGGGGAGATGGAGGCAGCGTGCCCCCTCACGCTGTCATTGGAGCCTCATGAGTCATGCCACCTCCCAGCCCGTTTCCCACTCTTTTCCCTCGCTCCCTTGTCCTCATGCAGCAGCAGCTGACTCTGCCCGGCAACTAATGATGCTGCCTCCATGGCTGACTCTGCCTGCTGACTAGTGATGGTATCTCTGTCCCTCTCCCCCAGCCAATGGGAGCTGTGGGGGGCGGCGCCTGCAGCAGACAGAGCCAGCAACGTGGCTGCATGGGTCTCTCCTCCGGGGCTCGGCCAGCAACAGCAGGGACAGGGAACCACTTGCAGGGAGCTGAGCTGCCCAAGGTGAATGTCCCACAGGCCACAGACCTCAAAAGTTTTATGAATGACAGGCTGCCGAGTGCAACCTCTGGGAGGGTCCCAGGAGCAGCATGATGGAGCAATGTTGTGGGGAGGGGCATGTGAATCTCTCCTGCCCACTCCCTTCCCAGCCCCCTCAGCCAGCAGCCACAATGGCCAAATGAAAGAACTTTTTAAAAAGTTTCCCCGGGCTGCAGTGGGGAGGTTCTCAGGCTGCAGGTGGCCCATGGGCCGGGACTTTGAGACCCCTAGACTGAGCACTAAGTCCCATTGGGTAGATAGAAAGATTAACTTAAATAATCTATACAGAAGCCCCTGTAACACCATAAGATTAGGACCCTAATCCATGAACTATTGGAACTCATTTACAAAACATTTCTTAAACATTACATGAATATATTGTCTCATACTATAGAATTAGAATTTTTAATCCCTGTTCCGTGATGAGATATAATGTATCTTAATTAAAAGTATCTTTAGATAGGATTTTTCCTCAAAAAACATTTTATCAAAAAAATCTGATTTAAATAAAAAAAAATCCCAATTTTTTATTTATTTATTTTTTTAAATCATTGATTTTTATCCACCCTGAAACTGAAAAAAAATTTATATAGAAATCAGAGTCACAGTCAGCTTGGAAACCTATAATGCCACTTGTATCTTTATCCACCCTGCCCTCAAGAATCTCTGCAAACTGCTTGTATCATCACTTAGAGTGAGACTCTGCTATTCTTATCCAATCTATTTCGTATATTAAGCTTAGATAGTGTTTTTGTTTATTTGCTAAGTAAGCTTCTTTGATCTCTTTGCTATCCCTTAAAATCACTTAAAATCTATCTTTTGTAGTTAATAGAATTATTTTTGTTTTTTCTAAAACCAGTGTGTGGAAATCATAACTTGGGGGGAAAGCTGTATGTATTCCTCTCCACCTTGAGGGAGGGGGCAGATTTCATGAGCTTATGCTGTACAGACCTCTGTGCAGCCCAAGATGGTATAATTGTGTACACTTCCTTAGCTGAGCCATCCCATACAGGGATGATCTCAGCATCTATGTTCTGCTGCAGCTGAGTGTGTCCCTACCTGTATGTGTACTGGAGGGGGCTTGAGAGCCGGTCAAAGCAGTACAGTGTAAAGGGAGCCCAGGCTGGTGGGTTAGGCGGGCTCAGTGATACTCCAGTTCCAGGTGGCACCCTGCGGGGAACCCCTCACAAGGTATTCCAACTTTTTCACCCCATATGGACATAGTAAAAATGTACAATGGGAGGAGAGAGAATCTTATCTTCCCATTGCAGTATCTAATGGGTAGATTTGGTCTTTCTGAGTATCATATGCAGGAGAACTTGTCTATTGCAGTAGATTTCATCCAGTTTTTCATTCTGTCTTTTGCCCCCTTCTTCAGTGAGCTTTAGTTGTCGGTTCTGTGCTCTCACTCTTCATAATGGGTCTCTGCAGCTGATAAACCCCAGGCCATCATGATGATTCCATACTATCCAACCTGAAAAGCAAGGGTCATAAGGTTCCTTCCAAATCCATATTTTCTATACCCTAGAAAATAGAGCTATCCAGCAGGCCATCAAGACAGACAAAGCAATGCACCTTTAATTAGTGAAGGATATAAAGTCTGTCCTTGCATATGGATTTTTAGTTTTCACTGTGGTGCGAGAAATCAGTGCAAGAAGATATTTGAACATTTTTATCCAAATATAAAGGCCTTTTTATGAGAAGGCATGAGGGGGTGACCAGACATGTTGAATGGAGATGGTAATGTGGTAGGAAGGGGTGATCTAAGCCAGTCTTACTCGAACTTGAAAGCTGAACCCTGCCTTCAGTAAAGTGAAACCAATTGCATTCCCTCTCTTTAGTTTTGCCATGTGGTGTTCAAAATCTGTTAATCTTAATTTATACATTTTCCTTGTCCTGTACTTTCCTTGCCCTTCACTGGTTAACACTTCTAGAAATTCTAGTATAGACCATTATATTATGACACATCCTCACTTTGCTTACATACTTTCATGAGCAATGAAATACTTTAAATATCAACATTTTAAACTATCAATATTGGCATCTGAGTTAGCAGTTTACACCTCAAAGTTATTGTTTCAGGCTCTCTGCAATCTCAGGCAGACATCTTTGATTTCGTTACATTCTATTCAAATTTTGAAGGTTTTCATTGTAATTGTCGCAGCTAGGGACTTTTTATTTTTGTCTGCGAGCATCAATCTTAGAGATCACTGGTCTAAGTAGTCTTCAAGATTCACACAAGGGAAAATCTGGACCCATGGAAGTCAATAACAAAGCTCCCATAATCTTCAGGAAATTATTGGACCATATTAAAACCTCAGATTGAGTATATTTTGGCTTTAATGCAAAAGGTGTACGTATCGCTACTTACCGTTTTGTCTGCTAGGCAATCAGATTAATCTTGATTAGAAAAGAGAAATAAATAAATGCAACAGTGAAGGAAGTAAAAAGGTAAGGCATATATAAGCACATAGAGAGAGACTGATTTTATACATAAAAAGGACAAATTCTGCTTTATATACTCATGCAACTTTTGATTTCGTTGGGGTTGCAAGGATGTAATTAAGATCAGTAGGTGGCTCTCAATGTCTCGTTAATTGTAGGGTAAAATTTTGCCCTCTGTTATATTTGTAAAAGTTCATTGAAGTTGGTGGGTCCCATGGGAATAATGGAAAACAGAATTTGGTCCAATGTTTAGAAATCAATCAAAAATATAGTATATAAGTAATTATTCAAATACTTGTATAGTGTTCAAAAAGTAAAATGCTGCCCAAATAGAATACTCTGACTTCCATGCATGTAAAAGTGCAGTTATTAAACACAATAGGCCAAATTCTGATGTTCTTACAGTGAGTAGTACCTTACTTCTCGAGTATTCCCATTCAGAGTGGATTCATTCAAATCAGCAAAGAAATCTTGTTTTAAATAATCAATTTTAATCTTAGTAGTTTTCCTAAAGAGAGGCTGATTCTCATTGATTGGTAACCATTAAAATACAGTATGTTGATTTGCAACTCAATATAGTAAATTTTATGCTTTTTGCTGATCAGAATACACTATATTTATACATATATTCAGATCTTAATTTTTACAATTTTTATGTTAGAAAATGATAAATGATGAATTTCTTTTTTATTAAATGATTTTTTGTTTACTTGTGCTTTGAGTAAAACTCTATTTGGATTGAAATTGAAATTCAATTAAAAATACCTAAAACCAGCATTTTCAAATTCTTTATTTGTTAAATAAAACTACCTTAAATGTGATGGATGCATAAGAACAATAGCTTATCAAAAAATCTGTAAGAACATGTTTTGCTTTTAAAAGTAACTGATTTATTAAACAGAAAGAGTATCTGTAGTTTATGAATTGAACTGATTGTTTCTGGTCACCAGGTCCTTCAAGATATTAGAACTAGTAGAGCTTGTGCACTCACACCTAGTTATTATACATAGACGGGAAGAAGACAACAAACTTTCCTACTTTTTCAACTCCCATTGGTTTCTTAATGTTGGCTGAACTAGACATTGAGCTGAACCAGTTGAATAAACTTAAGTGAAGAAAATGTTCTCTCCACATCTGTATAAAAGGCTACTGCTGTCAAAAGCTGGTTTAGCACTTCAACAAACTCAGGTTCTTTGCCAATGACTTCCGCCAGTTCAGTGGTTTGACTTTCTTTTAAATATGGCACCCAACATATACTGCTTAATTTTTTAAAATGTATTTACTTTAAATGATTTTAATAGATTGTAGTAAATTTAGGTAACCATTAAATTTAAATTTAGGCCTGAACTCAGATTATCATTTCAAATTTAATTTTAAATAGTTTTATTTTAAAAAACATGTATTTAATTTAAATGAAAATCTGATTTATATTTTAAAAACTGTATTTTTAATTTGTTTTTAAACAATTGATTTTATGCCCTCTGTTTCCACTGACTTCAGTGGGATTTCTAATGAAATAAGGTACTACTCAACATGAGTAAGGGTTTAAGAATGCAGTTCTCTCAGAAGCTATGTGAGTATGTATATGATGTAGACTGAACATACTGAACAAAATGAAGAAAAAAATGTCTGGGTAGTCGCAGCTATTCTCCCTGAAAACTTCTCACGTACCATAAGACATCCCACAATGTCTGTCTGTATTTCATAATTTATTTGTTATGTCTTCCCAAATCAAATTAAATTTTAGCAGATCGTTTTGCAGCTTGTGGATCAGGTCAGATGAGGTCCTATGGCCAAGCTCCACTCAGTGCAGACAAGAGTTCCAGGGAGCTGATCATGGCTCCCTGATCTTAGGAAGAGTAGAGGTGTGGGGCTGCTTTAACTTGCACCATTAATGTAGCATCTCAGAGGGTTCCAGGCCACACAACCGATTTGCTCTTTCCTCTGTTTTCTGATGTGCACCCTACATTTCAGAGGTGGTCTGATGCAGGCTTTCCATTTGTCAGCTTTATGGCAGCAGAGACTTCTCATGCACCTGGAAAATTCCTGGCCAGAATTCAGCACCTTTCTGTGACTCTCAGTTGGGTATCTGGCCCAAAATTGTTTTCATGAGTTCAATTCCACTAATTCTATGTGTCGGGATAATTTTGTATTTCCGGCTGCATCACAGGAGTCTCTTGCCCATGTTAATGTAGTGAAAAACTATTTTTGTTTAGAAGTGGTATAATTCTGTTATTGTTGAGTAACAGTTTAAAATTTGAGTGCAGAATTTGCTGGAGACTAAGTAGAAATATTTCTGTCATTTACTCAGGATACAGAAATTTAGCCCTATGTCCCCCAAGACTTGGCTGTTAGTCACAATTGAGTATTTTTAGAATAGGTGGAATTTTGTTCATACAAGTTATCATTTACTGATACAGTACCTCTAGGACAAATGCATTCTGCCCAATTATTAAAATGCCCAATTATTTTTTGCTGCCTTTTCTTAATTATGCTAGTGAATATGCATCTTAAGAGGGTTGTTATCCAATTGTGAACACAAATGACTGTGAACTGGTGCTGTAATAAAAAGTTGTTTATCTTTTGAATGAATTTGAATGCTGTACAATTCTCATACATCAGTGCTGAAGATAGGTTCATTTGCAGCGCTGCAGAATAAATGGCTTTTTGCAAACAATAGTAAATATTTTAGTATACAATATGTGTACCTTTTCAGCATGGTGGAAGATTATTTTAGATAGACAAAATATCACCATATAATCAAGGTGTAAATATCTTCCAAAAATCAGTTGTTCCTGAACGTTTGTACCATAGCTAATCTCTAAATTTAGATTAGCCTCTAAATATCTCAAATCCCTTAGACAAGGGCCCTCATTAACTAATGCTTGTAAAGCGCTATCTACTGTAAATGCTAAGTAGTATTATTAGAAAGCAGCAAACCTTAGTGGACTCAGATGAGTGGAATTACAGGATGTGGCAGTAAAAAAGACATTGTAAAGGGCAAATCCCTATTTTAACAGTATTGCCAAGTTTCTCAACTGTACTCACTGGGTTTCAGAAGCTTGAGCTGAGGAAGGAATCCTCCCCTACACGCAGTGGAGTAGTGCCAGTCAGTCGTGCTGGAACAATTTTTATAGTGAGGTTGCTGAGATCCATTGAACCCAACTCTAAACCCTGTATTTGATGGGAACCACTTCAAGCCAGGGAGTGTGGCAGCACCCCCCAGTTTCAGCACCCATAGTGCCAGTCACCAGTGAAACCCAGAGGATACTGATCTGTGATTAATGCACTTCCCCTCCCCTTCCCTCAGTTTTGTGGTGTACGGAAGTTGCCAGATATCTTACCTCAACTATACAACAGTAACCTGGAGAGCTGCCACCTCTGTTCCACAGCACACATGCTGCTATGTGTTTGCATCTTGGCTGTGTCTGATCCCGACCAAAATTGGGGCCTCCGTATGCTAGGCACTGTATTGCCCTACAGTTGTGTTAGGAGGCTTTAGCTGAGCTGAAAGACAAAGGAAGGAAAAGATGATATTGAAGGAAAAAGTGGAGCACATAGGGCAGGAGTGAGGCTGAAGTGAAGTGACTGTGTCAAAGGGGAGGCAGGAGGTGGCTGGGTGCAGCAAACAGTCAATCAGCACAGAGGCGAGAACTCTAGAGTGAAAACTGTCTAAAGCAGTCTGATGTCATCATCTGTTTCAGAGGGCCTGTCTACACTGCCAAGTTGTTGACAGAACTTTTGTCTTTCACAAGTACTTGAAAAAGCCCCCCATACACACACCTGAAATATAAAAGTTTTGCCACAGCAAAGTGGCAGCGTGAACGCAGCTTTGTCAGCAGGAGTGTTCTCCTGCCAACAAAGCGAACACGCTTGCGGGGCTGGAAGTATTTTGTCGGCAAAAGTGCCGACAAAGAGCATTTACACATGCTGAAATTCAGTAACAAGGCTGTGTTGACACTAAAAGCTTCGTGGTGTAGACAAGCCCTGGCATTGCTGCAACTGCTGCTGTGTTGTTTCATGCTGGCTGTGCTGAGGAGACTTTCTCTTCCCAAATGCATTTGGTAGGGAGAAGAGTCATGCCATGGTGATTCTAGAGAGGAGTCTCCATGGTACAGTTTTGAGTCCTGGGGGCATAGAGACACACCAAAGCTTTCCTTCCCTAGCAAAACCAGATCCACTGAATCTGGATCAATCTTTGTCTGTGGACTAGGGGACCTGAAATTGTTTTTAAGCAACTATTTGAAATGTAACAGACCAAGTGATATAGGCCAGGTAATACCCCAGAATACTGATCTTAGGTTTTGAAATGATTTCAAAAGCCAAATCTCTGATGAATGAGAGGAGTATTGCACTGGCTTATCTCATAATTCCAAATCCAACAGCTTGTTACTTGCTCGTTGATTGAAAGGTGGTCATTTGTGGAATGATTTGAGCTTATATTAATAGTGACAAGTATCAGGGGGTAGCTGTGTTAATCTGTATCCACAAAAACAACAAGGAGTTTTTAAGGTGGCACCTTAAAAACTAAAAGATTTATTTGAGCATAAGGTTTCGTGAGTAAAACCCCCACTTCTTCAGATGCATGATGCCTGTATCTATAATTTTCACTCCATGCATACTTGTCACCATGCAAGGCACTAAATTTAGCCATTTGGAGTGGAAGTCCATCAACCTCAACAAAAAACTTGCACAGATACAGACAGACATCATCTTCCTCTCTAAGTGCAAACAGATGGACATCATAGCAAATGGACTGAAGGTAAAAAAATCCATTGCTATACTTGAACAAAAAAAACTTCAGAAACAGACTTCAAAGAGAAACAGCAAAACTAAAATTCATTTGCAAATTTAACACCATTAATTTTGGCTTGAATAGGAACTGGGAGTGGCTGGCTCATTACAAAAGCAGCTTTGCCTCTCTTGGAATTGACACCTCCTCATCTATTATTGGGAGTGGACTACATCCACCCTGATCAAATTGTCCCTGTCAACACTGGTTCTTCACTTGTGAGGTAACTCCCTTCTCTTCATGTGTTAGTATATTTATGTCTGCATATGTCTGCATCTGTAATTTTCACTCCATGCATCTGAAGAAGTGGGGTTTTTACCCATGAAAGCTTATGCTCAGATAAATCTGTTAGTCTTTAAGGTGCCACCGGACTCCTTGTTATTATATTCCTTATATTAAGAGTGCAACCCTGAAAAAAATTAAGAAGAAATTAAGTTATTAGACAGTAGAAATCTCTGGGTTTGGGTTTTTGTATGTTTATTTTCCCTGGCATGCTGTTGGGAATGGTGAAAAAGGAGAGCATTGGTAGCTTTAAAAAAAAAAAACGTATATCACACTTCCTAGATCGGGGTGGACAAACTTTTTGGCCCAAGGACCACATCTGTGTATGGAAATTGTATGGCAAGCCATGAATGTTCACCAAATTGGGGGTTGGGGTGTGGGAGGGGGTGAGGGCTCCAGCTGGGGATGCAAGCTCTGGGGTGGGGCTGGAGATGAGGAGTTCAGGGTGCAGGAAGGTGCTCCAGGCTGGGACCAAGGGGTTTGGAGGGCGGGAGGGGGATCAGGGCTGGGGTAGGGGGTTGTGGTGCATGAGGAGATCAGGGATGCAGGTGCTGGGTGGCGCTTACCTCAAGCAGCTCCTGCAAGCAGTGGCATGTCCCTCTCTGGCTCCTAGGCGGAGGCGCGACCAGGCACCTTTGTATTCTGCCTTGTCCACAGGTGCCGGCCCTGCAGCTCCCATTGGCCGAAGTTCATAGCCAATTGGAGCTGCGGGGCCGGCGATTGGGGCAGGGGCAGCGTGCAGAACCCCCTGGCTGCCCCTACATGTACGAGCCAGAAGGAGGACATGCCGCTGTTTCTGGGAGCCATGCGGAGCATGGCGAGTCCCCACCCTGCTCCCTGGTGGGAGCTCAAGGGCCAGATTAAAACATCTGGAGGGCCGGATGTGGCCCCCAGGCTGTAGTTTGCCCACCCCTGTCCTAGATACAGGAAGGAATGTACAATACTCTTTAAGGAAATGGCTGGGGGTTTCCAACAAACATACTTTGCCTTCTTGGTCTTTTACAGCTCCATGTTCATTACTGATGAATGTGCATGTGCCTTTCTAGTAATACACTAATTCAAGTTAGAGCTTTAATTTCACTGATCTACGCTGATGGCTGGTAAGCGACACACCCTGGGATGGGCAACAGCGGGGACTCCAGGGATCCTGATTCTTATTTTTTTATCTCCACATTTAAAATAAGGCTGGAAGTATTGCAATGTAATTGAACTCCTATTAATTCCCTTCCATGCTGTATTAATAAACAAGGTGACTAGAGAAGTTTTAGAGCATCTTCTTTAGTAGGAGGGGCCTCTGCAGTTTCACTGACACACTTTCATTGTCTATGGCACATGGTTTATATTTCATTCAGTCTTAACAAGTGCTGCTCCTCTCTGTGATGTGTTTGGCAAACTGACAATATCCTGAATGAACTTTATTGAATTAAGTTAAATCTTATTGAATTAGGGTTAATACCTTTGGAGTACATTGAATTAGAAATGCAAATGTTTATGTACTATTGTGAGAGTGTATGGAACTTCTTTAGCAGGAAGACAAGATTAATGCAATCTCTGAAAGATATTAAGACCTTCAAAGGTCTTTTTGGAACAATATGTCTGAAGCACCTTGGGGTAAAGGGAATGCAAATTCTCCCCTCCAAAGCCAACCTTTTGAAGACAAGTGCTGGAGAAGGAGAGACCCGTTGTGTACCAATTACCTGCTTCTGGAAACTCCAGATCAAAAACCCCTGGATCTGTATAAAAGGGTCAACTAAACATGTTCTGAGTGTGCTTTTTTTGAGCTGAAGCTGTGATGAACTGGAAATCACAAAGACTCCACTAGGTTGGAGGGTGGAATGACTTGTCCTGCCAGAAACCATGTTAGGGTTAGTGTTCTTCTGGTAAGCTTATGTAGGATACATGTGTAGGATACTTGTGTAGGATATTTAATATTTTTACTGTTTTTTCTCTGTAATGCTTTGTACCTTAACAATAAAGTAGGCTTGCATAGGAAGTCTGTGCACTAACATATCTGTAGCAATTGCACCCGTTATATCCTCTCTAAAGAGAAAGTAAGCATATATCCTTGAGCAACCTGCCTGTGCGGGGAAATACACGGTGAAGACAAGGTTGGGAACTGTGCAGCCTGGAAATACCCCAGTCAGAAGGCAGAGGGACACTAGTCTCCACTCAATAGAAGCAACAGCTGAGGAACGTAGCGGGTGCCCTTGCTGGGCCGCTGATAGGGAATGCAGGCACAATTGCCCTGACCTGTGACAGTGTGCATGCATTTTAGTGTTCTGGATGTCTGAAGTCTGTTACAGAGAACTAACTGTAGCACATACTAGATTTAAAATAAAGTCGTTCAGGTGAAGGTTGAGTTCAAATTTCTTTTATGTGGGGCACTAGTTTCTTATCTTAGTGATATTTGGCTAACAAGAATGAATTTTGATAAGCAGTTATCAGAAGAGAGGTCTGGCTTGGATATAGGAGACTGGAATATAGGAGATAATTAGCTATCAATTTAAAATACAAGAAGAATGTGACTCTCAAAGCACCTTTTTAGTCTCTCAATTTGTGAGGCAAATCAAAGTATTTCTTTCACTGTTCTTGGTATTATCAGAAGCTAAAAATGAATGGATTTTTTTTCAAAGTGATTGTCTTTCAGATATGCACTTTATCACTGTTCTCTGTTCCACATACTCTGATAATTTTGTTTAACAGTATGACAAAAATAAATCTAGGCACCACTTTTTAGATGTGATTATTTTTCTTTATACAAGGGAACTTTTTGGTGAACTAATCTACTGTCTGACATTATTGTTCCTATCAAATTATGAATTCTTGAAGGATGTGATTGTCCATTGAAAGAATAAACTCCTCATTTCAGTAACACGTTTGTTTGGGGGTAATTTGGGGTAATTTATGAAGAGAAAAAACGAGGAGTCCTTATGGCACCTTAGAGACTAACAAATTTTTTTGGGCTTAACCTTTCATAGGTTAGAACCCACTTCATCAGATGCATGGAGTGAAAATACAGGAGCAGGTATAAATACATGAAAGGATGGGGGTTGCTTTACCAAGTGTGAGGTCAGAAAATAAAGACTCCAAATTCTTCTTTGTGTGCTCCCAGAAAGCCCCTTTTTCTCAGCAGGTTCCCACCAGTTCTTCTTCCGGGGGACTCTGGAAATCTCTCCGAAGAAACCTCCAACTGCTCCTGCTTTCTCCTTCCTTACTAACAGCCCAGTTCTTTAGAGAGAATACCTGTCTCCTCTTCAGTTGCTTCAGATAAACAAGCAATGATGGCTGGCCCCAGGTCACTGGCTCTTAAAGAGGCAGAGCATTGGGTCACAGTAAATAACAAACAGAAATAACTATGGGCCATAAAGGTACTTTGAAAAACTCAAGCCCATGTGAGGAGCTGGAATATGAAAAATAAGCAGACTTTAATATCCAAACTATGTTTCCTCCTGTTTTTTGTACTGTTGGTGTTATAATGGATATTAAAAATATTTAGTTTTATAATTTACGTTCTTTACGTAATTTACGTTTATAATTTTAGTTCTTATGTTCTTGCATTGGCTATGAATGAATAGATGTGTGTTACTGGAGCATCTTCTGTGTATACACCGTTCATGGCAAGCAATGCATCTGGAGCAAGAGGCACTTAGTTTGCAGAACCAGCCAAACTATCCATTCATTCTGATTTGGACCTACAGACTTGGCTTTTCTGATTCAGCAGAAGTTCTGGGCAGAGAGTCAGCCAGCAACTGGTTTTCTCTTTAGTATTGTATAAACACAAGATGTTTCCTAAAGCAAAATGTTACTAAGGAAAAAGTCATGTTTATTTGATTTCTCTATTTAAAAATTTCTTATATGCATGGAAATATTATTTAATATATTAAGCTATCATCTGGGGAAATCTGAAAATCCTCCTTCTCATGGTTGCTTAATAAATTTAGGCCTGGGCTACACTGCGGGGGGGGGGGGGGGGTTTTCAAACTAAGACACACAACTTCCACTACACTATTCGCATAGCTGAAGTCGAAGTATCTTGGTTCAAGTTACCTGGCTGTCCTCACGGCGGCGAATCGACTGCGATGGCTCTCCCATCGACTCCGCTTACCCCTCCTGCCGAGGTGGAGTATAGGTGTCGATTCGGGGATCGATTTATCACGTCTAGACGAGACGCAATAAATTGATCCCCAATAGACGAGACGCAATAAATTGATCCCCGATAGATAGATCACTACCCGCCGAGCTGGTGGGTAGTGAAGACGTACCCTTAGTTTCTGAATCCAAAGTGGTTTTGGGGTAGCCTGAGTCTATATTTGGTTCTGTGAACAATGTTGTCATTGTTCATTGAACCATTAAAGCCAATACAGTTTATTGTAGAGAAATTAGCTTAGGAAATTGTCACATCATTTTAAGTAATAATAATAATAATTAGTAATTAAAAACACGTAATTGTTTCACAGTTCTTCTGCAATGTGATTTAGATGGTAACACAATTTAAAAGATTCTGCAGTTGACTAGCTGTGACATTACTCAGGGTACGATCTGGACTGTTGAACAGTTGTGTCCCCTCAGTTCTCCAACATGGGATGCCTTTTACACTGCTTTGCTGTGAGAGCAACCACTCCTGGCCTGCTCTCATACAGCCTCCAGCGTGTAAGTTACTCCCAGCTATACTTCAAGAGTGTTTCAGCCAGCCATCTTGAATTATATTATAGAACGATTCCAGCAAATTCCCAGTCCCATATTTTCCCCCAGAAATGTGCATCTTGTACTGCCCAGCACCTTCCTGGACAACACAAGTGCATATAAAGTCTGTCATTTCATTAATAGAAAATGGTATGCACACATCTTGTTATCTCAAATAGAGTTTCCCAAACACTTCAGTCCAATTACACACTGGTTTAGATAAACTTTACATACAATGTTGCCCCACACATTTTACCAGGACAATAATGTTCAGCAGATTATGAGTTTTAAAACGATACCTCACAAGGCATACTTTGTACAAAATTTATCATAGTCTTGTAGAAAGGGTGAACATAAGGGTACAAACTGTCACACTAGTTCATTCTTCTAGAAATCCTTTCTAAGGTATTTTGGCAGAAATTAATGAAAAATAGTATTTGGTGGACCCATGTGTGTCTTCAAATTAATTTGAAGGAAGGTAAATGGTTTTGGAAGGGTTCCTGAACAGAAAAAGATAATATAAAATTTTACATGCACCTCTTTAACCAGTAGAGTACTGTGGATTAGTGAATAGCATGAAGGAAATTAGAAGTATACTCTCATTCCCAGGCTCCTCATCCCTCCACTCTCCTCTGGTCCTATCTAGTCTTTTAGGAATCTCAAAGTTTTCAGGATTTCACTCCTCAAGGTGATTTTATGGAGGGTTGTCCTGCTGACCCATCATTTCCCCAGACATTGCTGAAACTAATCCTCTTGTCCTGGCTGTCTGATCTGTAGATGCCTGTAAATCTGCCTGAGCTCTGGTGGGTACAGTTGGTGTGTACTTCCTTCCCTTTTACTCCCTCTACTGCTACATTCCTCCACTGCTACTATTGAGTCCTGGAATAGATTTGAACTCCATGATCTGCCAGTACTTTGCCTACTCACTTGTAGCCCTTCATCACTTGTGTCTGAGGCGGAAAACAGGTAGGAGGAATAGACAATATGAGAGAGACAGACTGAGAAGTCTAAGTGGGGATATTGGGAGCCAGTGGAGGGATACAGGTTTGTTTATTTTCAGGGGAAGCGGGAAGAAACTGGAACAAAGGACAGTAACTACAGGGGGTGTGAGTGATTGCTGGACCAAGGCTAGAAGGAGACTAGTCTGTAAAAGGAAACTTACTGGGTGAGGATTTTATCTGTATTCAGTTTTATTACTGTACTAGACTTGGACTTGAATGTTTTGTTTTATTTTGCTTTGTAATTCACTTTGTTCTGTCTGTTACTACCTGGAACCACTTTAAATCCTACTTTTTGTATTTAATAAAATCACTTTTTACTTAATACATACTCTGGGTTAATTAATAATACCTGGGGGTGGGGGCAAACAGCTGTGCATATCTCTCTATAGAGGGCGAACAATTTGAGTTTGCCCTGTATAAGCTTTATACAGGGTAAAACAGATTTATTTAGGGTTTGGACCCCATTGGGAGTTGGGCATCTGAGTGTCAAGGACAGGAACACTTCTTAAGTTACTTTCAATCAAGGCTGTAGCTTTGGGGTCCATGGATCAGACTGTGGGTCTGTGCTGGAGCAAACTGGCGTGTCTGGCTCAGCAAGACAGGGTGCTGGAGTCCTAAGCTGGCAGGGAAAGCAGGGGCAGAAGTAGTCTTGGCGCATGAGGTGGCAGCTCCCAGGGGGTTTCTGTGATCCAACCCGTCACAATGTGCATAAGGCTGCACTGCAACTGTATGACTGACCACATTTGTGATCTTTATGCATTTGCACCCCATCTACTGCCTACTTGTCACCCTTGCTAGTCCCAGCTAAGAATCCTGCAAATACTTTTGCACATAAATAACTTGACTTGTGTGAAGGGTTCCAGTAAGTTCAGTGGGATTCTTCATGTGTGTGTAAAGTTGTTAATCTGTATAGGTGTTTGCAGAATCCTTCGAATGTAAACACTTTTCTGGCCACAGATCACATCTCTTTTTGTCTGCTGTGAAGCACCTAGCACAATTTTGGGTGCAGTAAAATAAATAAATAATAGTATCATAAAGAAAACATGACAGAATAGGGTAAATATAATATATTGAAGGATGCTCCATATCCAAAATCCTTCCTCTTACTGTAGCAACTTTTCCTCATCCCCTAACCCCTTCCACACACAAAAGGACAGCCTGTCAGCAAAATAGAATATTGATTTCTATGAAAACGGAGAGAACACGTTATACTTATATACTCTATAATTATTAGGGGGGATAACATTATAATCAGATCATGTTATAATTCTACCAATTATCTTTCTTTTTTGTATGCTTGTCTTAGTATTATGGCTAAAGAGTCTTTGTAGGGCACGTGAACTAGCTTTGAACCATGATGTATTTCTGAGGAACTACAGCATATCCTCAGCTACCTGATTTGTTGTCACAAGTTTGTTCTTGTTTCCTGTTAACTTACAGGAGGAGAATGCACACATAAAATTATAGCTTAAGAGGATATCAGCTTTTTTGCAGGATAGTTCTTCAAATATAATTTTTCACCCACTTTGCCTAGTAATCACTACTTTATAAAAAAATAATTCATTTGAACCCAACATAAAGTGAAAAATTATTCATAAACCTCATTAGTTAGAATTTGGCTTATACTCTGAAGCATCTGTACCTTCCAAAATTTTATTTTGTTTTGTTTGTTAATCTTTACCAATAAATAACACTTCTGGGTGTTCTGGGATCCATAGATCTAATCCCTTTTTTAATCCAACAAAGCTCTTGTTCTGAATCATACTTGGTAGCAATGAGTTCTGAAGATTAGCTGTGCTGCTCTATGTTGCAAATATCATTTGGGAGACTTCAGGTTCAGTGTCTTTTGGGTGCCAGTGTCAGCCTGTGAAAAGCTGCGATATGTATCACAGGGTATGCCTGCACTGCAATTAAAAAAAACATGGCGCTGAGACTTTGAACCCAGGTCAGCCGAGACCCAACCCCCTTGCGGGGTCTCAGAGCCCGGGCTTCATCCCAAGTTCAAAGGTTTACACTGATTTTATAGCCTCACAGCCCAAGCCCCATGAGCCCAAGTCAGCTAACTTGGGCCAACTGTGGCCATGCCTCAGGTCTTTTATTGCATTAAGACGTACCCACCAATGTTGCAGAGTCTTCAGTGGCAGTGGTGATCTCTGTAGTCTCTTCGCTTTTCTGTTTAGAAAGGCAGAGAGAAAATGAGTTCAAACCAAGCCATACCCTTTTCATTCAGAAGAGTGCTCCATTAGTACCTCAAGAGCAAAAATATTTATACTGAACAAAAATGTGGCTTTGGAAAGGAAAATGTGTTGTATTTCTATTTGGTAGGATTTGGTGTGTTGTAGAGTGCAATTACTTATTTCTTAAATCAGATCATTTGTCTGGACATTTTAAATGAGGGTTGGGCTGAAACTGTTGGCAGTTAATTTAGCTAGACTTTGAAAAACTGACAAGAACAACACAATAAATTATCTGCATAGGCAACAGTTTTGTTTTTAACATTGGCTACTTTCTACTTCCATAAAGCCAGTGCTTTGAAATATTAACTGAAGTGTGTGGGTTTGTTTTTTTTTTTAAATTCATCTCTCTCTTATGTAGTCAAATGCTGTTGATTTAGTCATAATGAAGCCTGCAAAAGAATGCTTTCTTGTTTCTCAGCCGGTTATAATCCCCTGGCATATATTTGTGTCTGCTTATTGAACATTTTAATTGTTAAAACAATGTTAGAATAATTTGTTCTTCTGAAATCTAGCATTAGTTGACACTTAACTATTTTTACAGTACATTCCTGGTTAATGGTTTTGAGAAAATAACCCTTATTACTAATACCATGTATCTAACACAGTTGAAGTTCAGCAGTTGGGAACCTTTGTACACTCTTATTTCAAAGACTGGTGGTCAGAGAGTATTTGTCAAGGGAAAGGAACTAGTTGGTTGGCATTAATATTAATGTAATATATTTTCAGATGGTGTTTGCAGAAATTCTATCGCACGCTAAGGGCAGAGGCAAAGTGGGGAGGGAGGATAGGAATTGATCACAGAGTGCTTCTCTGCCATAACACGGCACCCCTAGAAATAAGTACAGAATTATATAGATGGTTTTGTTTGTTATCTCATCAAAAAGAAAAGCCCTAAGCAAAAAAGAACAACTCGAGAAAGGGTTGGGGGGAGAGGGTGGAAGAACAACACAACACTAGCCAACCAAAAAACCTGGGGTAGAGTGGAAAAAACAGAGAGCCATGTGAGATAAATCTGTTTCTTTTTTTTCTTCTTTTAATAGTGCGGCTTCATGACAGCATATCAGAAGAAGGATTCCATTACTTAGTCTTTGATTTGTAAGTATATGCCTTGT
The DNA here is from genome assembly GCF_965152235.1 of Eretmochelys imbricata. Classification (NCBI taxonomy): domain Eukaryota; kingdom Metazoa; phylum Chordata; order Testudines; family Cheloniidae; genus Eretmochelys; species Eretmochelys imbricata. Next base: position 38,881,075 of record NC_135575.1, on the reverse strand, counting down.
GTATGCTTGTATAACAAAAAACACACCGGAGACCTGATGTTCAAAATTTTTAGGGGCAAAAATAAACTCATAAAATGATGTGCATGCACATGGCCAGGATGATGCATAACTGATCAGTTGTGTGTACACATCTGACTTGTATATGTCACTGCGATAACAGCATGTGCAAAGCTTTGCATATCCAAATGTTGAAAAACCCTCCTCAGTGTATTTTGAATATCAGCTTAAACTAACACCAAACTGCTATACGTTTTGAAGTTATTAATCACAGTTGTGATTTTTTTCCCCATAGTGGTAGCTGCTTAAAGTTCTGTTTATTTTAAATTTGACTTTTAGCAAGTTTACTAAAGGATTTTCTTCTTGAAATTTAGTAAAGGATTTTCTCATTATCTCAGAGCAAACTAGCCCATCCTGTGATTACTATCTGTGGATTTTACAATTACTATAAATGTATAATGTGTAATATACTAGTCATATAATAAATGTTATTGGTTCTGTACATTGTGTCAAAGTCAGATTCAAGACTCACAAATTTGTCAGACCACTCTGTTTATTAGCAAAGCGCTTTGCCAATGCACCCAGATATGTGTGAGCCTCCTGCCAAAGCTCAAACTAACTTATTTAGACAGATAAGGGAAAGCCAATTTAACATAAGAGACAAAAGGAAGAAGAAACTGACAAATATACATACATATCTTATTTGCATACTAACGTTTACCAATCTCCTAGCTCAGTAGGAGCTCTAAGTTAATTAGTTTGAGGACCCATTGTCTCACACTCCTTAATGTTTCTCTTCCTGACAACTATATTTCAACAAACCTTTCAAGCAGCATTTCTTTAATGAATTATAATTTCAATATAATTCATTCTACTTTCACAATCCCTCCTTTTGGTCAAGCTACACAATGACCAACAATGACTGGGTTCCACATATCAATCGTTCTTTATCTCTTTATTCATCAGTGATATTTAAAACCATCAAAGTAGCACTCTGGTTTGGGGCAGCTATCTGTGTAGCATGCCTGACACAATTTTGGATACAACAGGAAAGTAACTGAAAACATACAAAAATTATTAAGATTCCAAACAGGAGAGTTAGGGCTCCCTGAAACAACCAGTTTCCTACGCCAGAGAAATTGAAAAGGTTACTTAGCCACTTCCATAAAGAACTTGGCTCTTCGTGGGGAAGATATGCAATTTGTTCTAAGTGGCTAGCATGATCCATTGGTGTTGTCTGGTATATACACACAGCAGTCTTTTCCAATGAGAGCACAAGTCCCTCCTTTTGCCGCCAGCACTATGTCCAATGCCTGATGGTTTTGGAGGGCCATCTGTCGGATTGCCCCCGTTTCTTTGGCCAGGGCTCTTAAACTTTCTCCGGTTTCATTTGCCATTATTTCAACTACTGCTTGTAACCTTAGGAGCCTTTTTGCATGGTGTATTACTCCCCCTAATGGTATTAAGGAATCGCCAATGGCCTCTTCCCAGGTTAAGGGGCTTATGTTATTTACATACCATTGGGCATCTGTTAAGTCCCTTCTTTTTCGCCTGAAATTGCGGAGGCGTTCTCGAGGGAAGGTTCCTAGCACTCGGAATTGTGGGAAGAGTTGGGCGGGATAACAGATTCCTGACCAATTAGCTGGTAGTGTGGTATAAGCTCTGTTCCCACACACCCAATGATGGCCTATTAAGGCCGGGAAGGGTCGGTTGCACCCATTTGTTACATAGGTGTTTGCAAAGGAGGAGTAGTATCCCCCAAAGGGTACAGGGTAATTCTTCTTACGAGGAGTGGTGTTATCTGCATGATATTGAAAGATTGTATTGTTTTCACTAAGGTTACTGTTGGGGGAACATGAGATTGATTTCTCTGTTTGATCCCAGGTTGAGAAAAAATTCACATCTCCATACCCGGCCCGCCACTTTTTAGTTTTGTTTGAATAATCCCATACACCATTAGCCACAATATGCTGAAGGCAACGGCTTTTCCCCAGATCCAGCCCTGTCCCATTACACACCAACACCAATTACCTTTTCCCTCCACCACACTTATCCATTTAGATGCATTTATTCCCACCGCTTCCCAAGTGTCATTGCGGTTCCATATTTTGTTAAACGGACGAGGCCCTCCAGTGAGTTCTGGAGACTTGAGTGGGATAGCCAGGACAGGAACACCAGTTTGAGAGTGGGCTGGGATGTGGCTGCAGACCCAGCAATTAGAAATATTAAGGGTCTGAGCTATCCACACCTGCTGCTGGATAAAAGAATTGTCATTGTGGTCTCCCCAGACCGTAAGATACCAGCAGCCGAGGAACAGGCAGAGGCGCATGTTGGAGGCAAGGCTCTTCTGGTTCTGACAACCGCAACTGAGGGAACCGCAGTCATGGTTTTATGCCCACCAGGCAGTAGGCGCTAGGGTCGCTACTGCTTTTTTGTTGTTGTTGTTGTTCGTCTGCTTCTGGCAACCCTTACGAGAGCGTAGATTGTAAGGTATTGCAGACTGTTCCTCTACGTCTTCTTCTAGAGTCAAAATTGACTCTGCGTTGTCCTGAGGTGATGATTGGTTCTCTGGGGATGGTGCCTTCTTACACCGTGAAGCATGTATCCATGCTGCGATGCCAGATAGTTTAACGGCTGTCTGTGTAGTAAGCAGTACCTGATGAGGACCCTTCCACCGGGGCTCCAAGGCGTGCTTTCGATGATGGCGCCATACATAGACCCAGTCACCTGGCTCGAGGTTGTGGCACGCGTCGGAGGTGGGTTCCGTGGGCCAGGCGTCTCGAACCTGTGAATGGAAGTGACTTACAGCTTGCATTAGTCCCTTGCAATGCTGAAGGAGCGCACTGTGAGTCAAGTTCAAATCTGGAACGGGAGTAATGGTAGTAATAGCTCGCATAGGGCGTCCCATAACAATTTCAAAGGGACTTAATTTATGCCTTTGGGATGGAGTGGATCTCATGTCCATAAGGGCTAATGGTAAGGCTACTGGCCAGCTTAATCCTGTAGAGTCACAAATTTTAGCAAGCTTATTCTTAAGTACACCATTTCGTCTTTCAACTGCACCTGCACTCTGTGGGTGGTAGGGACAGTGCAACAGGTGTTTGATATGCAATATAAGGTCCAGGTGTTGAACAAGTTGTCCAGTAAAATGTGTACCCCGATCACTGGACAGAGTAGCAGGAATTCCCTTGGCAGGCATAATATGATTTAACAAACATTTGGCAACAGACAGTGAGTCAGCCTTGCGACAAGGAAAGGCTTCAATCCAACCAGAAAATAAACATACCATAACCAATATAAATTCATATTGTTGACACTTAGGCATTTGTACAAAATCAAGTTGCCAATGCAAGAACGGTGCTTGAGGCAGGCCCTGGAACCCCTGGGCCACTTTTACAGGTTTACCAATATTATGGCTTTGACAAATGGTACAGGCTGCACAGTGGCGGGCTGCAAAAGAGCTAAAATGGGGGGCCCACCATCCTGTCTTAGTTACAGCAGAGACCATCCCCTCCTTTCCGACATGCGAAATACCGTGTAGCAGGGCGGCCAGAGACGGGTAGAGTGAAAAGGGGGCTATAAAGGCGCCAGTAGGCGAGCGCCAAAGAGAATCGGAATGTAGAAAGCAACCTTGGGCAACCCAGGATTCTTTCTCAGTTACGGGGGCAGAGTCTTGGAGCAGGGTGAGGTCAGTGAGGGACGGCAGCAGTATAGAAACAGAAAGGGAACCTAGAAATGCATCTGGGGAAGGTTCTATGGCAGCAGCATGTTTAGCAGAGGCGTCAGCAAATGCGTTACCCTTAGCAACATCAGTATCCGCCATTGAGTGGCCAGGACACTTAACAATAGCTAGGGCAGACGGAAGTAAAACTGCATACAGGAGGGCAGTGATGTAGGGCCCATTTTTAATAGGGGTACCGGCAGAGGTAAGGAAACCCTGAGTTTGCCAGAGGGTACCAAAGTCATGTACAACCCCAAAAGCATAGCGGAAGTCAGTGTAAATGGTGGCAGAGTGTCCCCCCGCCAAAAAGCAGGCACGGGTGAGTGCAACTAATTCAGCGACTTGTGCTGAGGTTACAGAAGGTAAAGGCGCAGCTTCCAGGGTTTCAGAGAGTGAAACTACAGTGTATCCTGCAAGGAGACGACCTTGGTCATCTCGAAAACAGGAACCATCAGTAAATAAAACGAGGTCAGAGTTAGGGAGAGGGACATCAGAAAGGTCAGAGCGTGGGACGGTGACATCAGAGACAGTTGCAAGGCAGTCGTGGGGATCACCGTCATTAGACAAAGGAAGGAGAGTGGCAGGGTTTAACTGAGAACAACGCTTTACGGTGATATATGAAGCTGATAGTAGTAAAAGTTCGTACCTGGTAAGGCGGGCAGAGGAGAGGTGGCCTGTGTTACGTTGTAGCAGGAGAGTTTCTACAGAGTGAGGGACCAGGAGGGTAAGAGGAGAGCGGAGAACAAGGGAATCAGATATTTCAACTAGGCGTGCTGCAGCAGCACAGCATGCAGGCGGGGGGTAAGCCTTGGGCAACAGGGTCTGAAGTGGCAGAGAAATAAGCCACTGGGCGGTGGAGATAAGCTTTTCTCCGTGCATCTGAGTGAGAACTCCAAGTGCACACCCAGATTGTTCGTGGCAGAAAAGGGTAAAAGGCTTAGAATAGTCAAGCAGCCCTAAGGCAGGGGCAGAAGCCAAACCCTGTTTGAGGGAAACAAAGGCAGAATTGGCCTCGGGGGGCCACGGCATGGGGTCAGGCACAGAGAATCGAGTGAGTTTCTGGAGAGGTTTTGCAAGGGAGGCATATTGGGGAATCCATTGTCTGCAAAATCCAGCCATGCCTAAAATCTTCCGGACCTGGCGTGGGGAGCGGGGTCGGGGAAACCTAAGGATAGCTTGGACGCGGGTGGGAGAAAGTGCACGGGAACCGTGGGAGAGGAGAAAGCCAAGGTATGTGACAGAAGCTTGACAGAGTTTAGAGCGAGAAGCTTTGTGACCCTTATTTGCTAAGGCAGTAAGGAGCACTAAAGAGTCAGTTTCAGAGGCAGACAATGAAGGGGAACAGAGGAGTAGATCATCTACATATTGGACTAGTGTGGACCTGGACGGGAAAACAAGGTCAGCAAGGTCTCGGGCTAAAGCTTGGGAAAAATATGACGGGCTTTCAGTATACCCCTGGGGCAGTGTGGTCCATGTGTACTGTTGCCCCTTGTAAGAAAAGGCAAACAGGAACTGGGAGTTAGGGTGAACCGGGACAGAAAAGAAAGCAGAACACAAATCAACAACAGTAAAATGAGTTGCATCTGGTGGGATAGAAGCCAGAATCGTAGCTGGGTTAGGGACAACGGGAAAGGCAGGTATGACAATGCGGTTAATGGCCCGAAGATCCTGAACAAACCACCACAATTTACCATCAGCTTTTCGAACTGGGAGGATAGGGGTGTTACAGGGGCTTGAGCAGGGGATAATAATGCCTTGTTCCCACAGGGCGGTCATGACTGGAGCAATTTCAGCCTCTGCTTCGGGGTTTTAAGGGTATTGAGACAGGCGAGGCAGAGGTTTGGAGGAATCAACAATAATGCAGACGGGGTCAGTATGTAAACAGCCCACTTCAGACGGGTCGGTTGGCCACAGAGAGGATGGGACCTGTGAAATTAGGTGTTCAAGGGACGGGACCAATGGGCAGCAGGGGACCGGAGTGGAAAGGGGAGTTTCAGACAGCAGGGAGGCTACACAATCACTCAGAGAGGACTGGGGGATTTGTAAGTAGACACCATCCGGGGAACAGTAGATGGTACAGCCAAGTTTACATAACAGGTCCCGACCCAAAAGGTTCACCAGAGTGGAATCCGAGAGGAGGAATGCATGGTCCGCGGAAAGGGGACCAACCTGGACTGGTAGAGGTTTTGAAAGGGGATAAGAGGTTGGGACTCCCATAATGCCCACAGCGGATATTGTTTTTTCGGAGCGGGAAACCTCAGGCAGGTCGGCAGTACGAACTGCAGAGAGCGAAGCTCCCGTATCAACAAGGAAAGGGAGAGAAAGATCATTAATAGTCCAAACACATTCACCCGTGGGAGTGAGAGGTAGTAAAGGAGCTAAAATTTCCTGAGGTTCCCTGGTGTTCTGTCATTGCTGTGGGACAAAGTAAGTCTGGGGACTGTCGGGCTGTGCCGACAGGGGGTCTAGCTGGTTGTTTACAGAGCTATTAGGCCAACGCGGACACTTGTTTTTCCAATGTCCGGGTTGTTTACAGTAATTATAAACACCTCCAAAACCTGAAAATCCAGTTCCACGGCCCCTCCCGTGACTACGTCCACCTCCCCGGTACTGTTTACCTTTCCCTGAATAATGCTGTATTTGCAGGGCCATTAACTTTTGGGAAGATTGTTCCTCCTTTCCCTTTACAGTGCAATGGCAGTGTTCTGCCACTGATTGTAATTTATCCATGGTTTCAGATTCCCACCCAACACTTATTCGCTTTAGCATATTGCCAATAGCAGGTAGGAGGCCATTAACATACGCATGAGCCAGGGCGCCCTTCCCATTTTCACCCGGTTGCTGTATACCAGAATGTTGCAGAAAAACATCAGTCAGTCAGGTGCAATAGTCACCCGGACTTTCTCCCTGTCGCTGTTTACTGCAATGTGTGGCTGTCCAGTTTGTTTTTGAAGTCCATACTCGAGGGATGGCCTCATATAGGTTTTTAGCTCAGTCTTTACACTTTTTCCAGTATTCAGTGTCAGGACCGCGTCTGGTAAAGTTGAATGGCGCTCACTGATGGGCCAGTTGGCTGCTGTGAGCCATTTTTCATGCTCGCTAGGGGTTACAAGTAGCTTGCACAGCTGCAGGAGGTCTGCCTCAGAGGGTTCATAGGTGTCGCACACTAACAAAAATTCCTCTGCAAATGTGGTAGGATTTTCCAGGGGCTTTGGAAAGCCTTTTACAATTGAAAGGAGCTCTGTACGAGTCCAGGGTTTATAGCTCCAAGTGGGACCCTCTTGTTGGCCCCCAGTTGGCAGGATTTGGAGGGGAGCCTGGATAGGTTTAGAGCCAGAGCGTAAGCGTTGGGCCCAGTCAGTGTCCAGGCTATCTTTGTATGTATGGGGAAAAACAGAGAGGTCAGGCAGACTGGAGGGTTTCGGGGGAATGGGGTGTTTTTCTTTACGGGTCTGAGTGGTACCGGAGCAATGGGCCTGGGTGGTATTGGGTGGGATCTGGACTGGTCTGGACTGGTCTGAACTGGAGACCCTTGGGAGTTGTTGTGACTGCCTATTGATCCGATACAAAGATGCCAGGCCAATTAATGCATCTTCCTCATCTTCATCGCCGGAATTTAATAAGGGGTTTTCTTCGTCCTTTCCCACAATGAGATGGGAGTATGAAGGGAGATGGGATCGATCCTGGTTTTCTCGGAGAATAGGATAAAGGGGAGCGCTCGGTCTGGCAGCGAGAGAGAAGGCTTCTAATAAAGCTTTTAACTTATCATTTGAATCTTTGAGAGAGGCAAGTTTTGATTCTGTCCACCTATGATTTGCCTCTTCCCACCACTGCATGAAACAATCGACCTCTCCTTTTGCCAGTTTAGTTTTAGGTTGGCCGAGTTTGTCTTTTAAGACATCTACTCGGTCTGTGTCCCAAGATCCTAACAGTGGCCACTGAATTTTGGGATTCTCCTGAGTTAGCCTAGACCATTTTTCCAGAAACTTACAGGAGTCCGGACCCTTTCTAAAATACATAAAATGAGCCGGTGTTCCTTTAGGGAACTGTCCCGACTTAGATGTCTGGTTACCCATACAGGAGGACTTCACACACCAATCACACAAGAAGGAAAGTCGGGTTCCTCAGAGTGATGCCCGGTGCAAAACACAAAGGGAGCCCACAGGCTACTGCCTCAATCGCCCTTGCTTTCTCACCAAGGGTTTTACCCAAGGCACGGTGCGGCTGCGATTGTTCAGATTTCACTCACTCAGACCGTGGGGACAGGAACCCTTTGGTCAGCCAATCCCCGGATGGAGACGGTGCCCAGACTCAAACACACCACAGGGAGGACGGATAGACACAGAGACAAGACAGTCCTCAGTCCGGACAAAACACAGAAATAATTACCTGACCAGATTCCTGATGTCCGATCCCAGGATTCCTACCAGAACAGAGTGGGAACCAACAGGTTCGATGGCGTAGACTTCACTGTGGTCATGCACCCTTCTGTTCTAGCGGAGGACCGCTCGGGCCAAATGCCCAGGTGCCGGCTTGCCACGGCCATCCTAAGAATGGTCAAGAGTCACACGGCACCAGTGAAGACGGTTGCCATCTCAGTGGAACCTCCAAATTGTCAAAGTCAGATTCAAGACTCACAAATTTATCAGACCACTCTGTTTATTAGCAAAGTGCTTTGCCAATGCACCCAGATATGTGTGAGCCTCTTGCCAAAGCTCAAGCTAACTTATTTAAACAGATAAGGGAAAGCCAATTTAACATAAGAGACAAAAGGAAGAAGAAACTGACAAATATATATACATATCTTATTTGCATACTAACGTTTACCAATCTCCTAGCTCAGTAGGAGCTCTAAGTTAATTAGTTTGAGGACCCATTGTCTCACACTCCTTAATGTTTCTCTTCCTGACAACTATATTTCAACAAACCTTTCAAGCAGCATTTCTTTAATGAATTATAATTTCAATATAATTCATTCTACTTTCACAATTGAATACTGTATTATAGATGGGACTGGTAGTGTCACCTGTCATTAAGGTTGCCTGACACTTCAAGTTAAAAGATCCTGTTTTCAGTTGCTGATAATTTTGCCAAACTTGAACCATTCAGACTGAAATTTTCCATGCTGGGAGTCTACCTCAAGATGAATTTTGAGGGAGAATTTTAGACAAAACAGTTCAGATATTTCTGAAAATGAGACTAGGGGAAAATATGTTGTGGTGTTCATGTTTAAAAAATTCTGGCAACCTTTTATTTTTGTTTGAGAAACTCTAGTGCCTCCATGCTTTGAAGCAGATACTTGAAATTTTGAAGGAATGAGGGCCTTAGTGGTAGGGATGTGTCTTTTGCCATCCCTGTGGCAATCCATGCAAGTTTGGCCAAAGTATTCGCCTTTGAAAAATTTCAGTTCGCACATGCTCAGTAGACACTTGCTAGAGCTTTTTAATTAATTTCCCTGAATCCATGCTTGTTGGATATGCTCCAGCCAGGGCTGCTGCTGGCCAGGCTGGGACCATGCACCAGAACTGAGAGCAGTGAGACTTTCTCTTCTGTATTTTCACTGATGCCCCTGGTGAACCCAGGCAGCGTGGAGGAGGAAGACAAACTGGACAGACAAACTGGATTTGAGGGTGGGTCTGGAGATCCTGGGACTTAGAGGCTGGCCTGGGGGAGGGAAACTGGGACTTGTCATTGAGAATTGTTGAAACTGAGCTTGGATGGGCAAGGAGACTAGGACAAGGATTTGGGGGAAGTACACTGAGGTTGGATGAGGAGCCCAGGGATGGATGTTGGAGTGGAAGCCAGTGGGGATGAGATTCATGGGGACAGGCATTGGAGGCAGGTGGGAGAGAGAGAGATCAGATGAGGAGCTGGGAAGTGGGATGGGATCTGAGAATGGCTGGACAAGAAAACTGGAAGTGAGGGAGGTTGGAATCAGAACAGGGAGTTCAGATGGGTGAAAATAGGGCTTCCTCAGCAAGGCGACTGGGGCTGGGATGACAAACCTTACCAGTGGAGACTAGGACTAGTTAAGTTAGGAGAATGGCACTGGGTGAGGAGCCAGGAGCGGGGAAGAAACAGGACTCAGACAGGAACTGGTTGGAGAGGACAGGATAGAAGGAACCAATCTTGAGGGGAATGGGTAGAAGAATCTGTGCCCACTAGAGCACATGCCCCACCAGAATCTGGAATGGAACCCAAGATGCCTGAGTCTCACTATTCCTCTGCTGTTGACAAATGTCTGTGAAACCACTGGCAAAGCGCATGGCTCGTCCCCCTCTAGTGCTGATCCACATAAAGTAATACAGCCTGCTACTGCTATCGGTTACTCTATTACCTTTAAGTGGCACAGCTCTGTGCAGCGGAAGCTACTGATATCCATATACTATATGATGGAATTTCTGTATTTTCAGTTCATGTTTTTAAAACGTGGGAAATTATACCCAAAAAACCTGTGTTAATAGAATGTTAACATTGCAAAGTCAAGCACTCAAAAGTTAGGAAATGCCAAAATTAAGGTTGCCTGTGGAACTCTACCTAATTCAGCCACCTTGTGTGTGTACATTATATGAGGTTGTGCTTAATTACATGATCATGTACTATTTTTTTCCACAAGACCACAGCCTCATTCAGTGCACACAATGGACATGCTCTGGAGGCAAATCAGTCTTGTTCAGTGAATGAGGCTGTGGTCTGTGGGACCCCCAGCTTCATCTGTTGCAGAAGTTGGAAGGTTTCTAGTAAGTGAGGCAGGGATTGCAGGAAGAGAAAGAGTGGTCTCATGGTTAAAGCAGTTCAGTGCTGCCCTGGAGAACTGCATTCTATCCTTGCCTCTTCAGAGAGTTCCTGTGTGAATCATAGAATATCAGGGTTGGAAGGGACCTCAGGAGGTCATCTAGTCCAACCCCCTGCTCAAAGCAGGACCAATCACAAATGCAATATCAAGCTAATGTGAATGCCAAGCTGAAGTTCACAGTGTTGTATACTTTGTAACTATCATTACATTTCTATTTTTGTCTTACTGATACGCTTTAACAAAAACCAAAACCTCTCATGACATGAGTTTCTGCTGAGGAATTGACTGAAAAACAGTTATACCCATTTTTTACCCATTAATATTTTGTGTTCGAGAATATTAATCGTTGTGGAAAACAAAAACCATTTAAATAAGGACTTTAACACTGTAGCAAATTACATAGAACAGGACATTTTAATACAAGAAACTTACATTGCCAATAATTTTCTATATCTCCTTTGCAACTGCTGTAGATATTTATATCTGAATAAAGATTTCCACACTATCAACTCTTCCTTCTGCTTAATCTTGGAATGAAATCAATATAATGTATTTATGACCACAATCCAGGTTTAGCCTAAGTTTACCTCCACGTTTTTTGCCTTGGAAAAAGGCTCTGTAAGATTCTTGGGTGCGGTGAGTGTCAAGACCAAATTTTATTCTAAAAGGGGTAATTACCTCTTTAGAAACAGGTGTGCAATGCTGGTTTCAGCCTTGAACAGCTTTGCCAACTTCCGCCTTTCTCAAGGGCAGAGTAACTCCACTGTACGTCACTGCCATTAGTGCACATTTTTATTTCCATTATTGTTATTTAATTAACAGACACACAATTTATACAAATGAGATATTTAGGAAGTCAAATGAATATATCATTCTGAAATGTAAATTTGCTGGGAGGAAATTGTCAGCAAAAGGAAACACCAAAGTAAATAGGTAGAGCTTTTGCTATTTACAGGAAAGCTCTGTGTTTGCTAGGCTGAATGATAAACCTGATTTCCTGAAAAAGACGAAGAATTCTCTTTATGTTTTATTCCTGATGCATAGCTTTTACAGACTGGAGAAGCAGCTTCATTTGAACATTGTTCCAGTGGAATTCAGAATGCACAGCATGTATCAAGGAACTCTCTTATTATAGCAACACTAGTCCTCCTTCATATTGCCATTTCATTTCAGTAATTGCAAAGCTGAAAATCCTGTGCACCCTCTAAAAAGAAAGTTTACTCTTTGAGGCCATACACCTCCCTGTTGATATTCTTTTTGCATCTATATATTTATTTCATTATCATGTATTGTACTATTAAGAAATAAAGTAATTCTAACACTGACAAATTGTATACATTACAACTAGTAGAGACAAAAGCTATTGCCAAAAGGTTGTTGTCACAGAGACTAAGGGTAACATTAGCCAAAAGCAGCTGTTTATATCCTCTGCCCATGCTGAGCCTATATTGTTCTCCTAAATGCTCCTAGATTTCTCTAACTAGTAAAGGGGGAGTGCTTGGTAACTTGATCTATGTGAAAACAAAATGAAATATACTGATGTCACACATTTTTTCTCTGGGAAGGACAGATTTTTCCACCCATGTGAAATGTTATTTCTGTCAGTTCATGGGTGCAGACAGATATGCTACAGTATAGAGATTTAGTTCCATGGGGTCATCTCTGGCAGAGGGGCTTTTTTGTGTTTAGCCCTTTTATTAATGTATTTTTAGAAGCTATATCTACTGTAGTTGCAGTTGCTGTGTTTGTGCAGTATATTGGGCGTATAACAGAAGGAGTATCTCAGCAAAGTATAGGTTCCATGTGGCCAGGACAGTTGATTAGTATACAAATGTCAAATAGCTCTTTGCTCCCCATATCTATAACTTGGTAGGGATAGCACAAAAAGAGAATCAGATTCTGCTGTTACACCACTGCAAATGTATATTAATTCTGTTGACTTCAAAGTCAGAGACACTCTCTTGCAGAGACAGACAAGCCTTCTGCAGTGTGCAGAGCCTGTGTGTGTTATATAGGGGACCAGACAATCAGAATCAGCCTGTGAATAGCCTAAGGGGCTTGCAGCTCACCTCAGGGAAATAGTTGGCAATGTGTGTTTCAGTTTATGTGGTCCTCTTTAAGAAGACTGGCTTGCAACATGTCTTTATATGTTTGTGAAATATGCCATCTGAGAGTCAGAGAGAGTAACAAAAGAAAAGAAATCCTGCAAGGTGGGGAGGTAGGTTGATTGTGAGGTCTCTTGGAAGGTGGGAGCAGTATGTGTTGCATTCTTGGTTTTAGTGGGGATGGAGTTGTTTTTATTTTTACTTTCCAACTAAAAAATAACTATTTCTTTAGAGGTGCTCTAAATCCACTGATGACATGAAACATTACATCATTTGCAGCAGTTATAAATGTCTATTTTTAAATGCATTTTGGTGACTTGTTAGAAAAATTAATGGAGGTAAAAGATTTATAATGTTTTATATCACACAAAAATGTCCTTTCTGTGTTTCTATAGTATGGAAACTACGTACTTGGTTTTTTTTAAAGTGATCTCTGATTGTGGCATAACACTGCCATACCCTACCCCAACCCGAATCATTCATTTATCTTAATAGTTGCTTTCAGACTGTGTAGGATTAAATACTACCATATCTTTATAAATTCCCTTAAAATTGCATCCTACCCAAGGAACTGGGGGGGGGTTCTATTAATAGAAAAGGGATAATTTTCACAATCTGATAATTTCTTTACAATGGCTGTTCTAGATAAATTTGCTATTTGCAAGGAGAGTTTGCTGGTTCATTTATATACCCTAATTCCGGTCGTGCTTTGATCTGAACCATTTTGGGTGGTATATCTTTGGCATAAGCTTGCATGTGATGTAGTATAATTTAAAAATGAGAAAGAGCCCTTCTGCCTAAAGATTTTATATTAAATCTTCACATTTAAGCATGAAATTGTAAAAAAAAAAAAAAAAAAAAAAAAATCACTTTTATTCTATTGTGTTACATGAAACAGTACCCCAATAGATATTTTACTGTAATTCACTGGTTGAGATTTTAATTGCACAGAAATCCAGGAATTCAAAGTGACAGTTCTTCCAAGTGTAACTCCTCCTACTTGCATTTATGCAGAAATGTGAAGGACCCCTTGTAAATCGTGCTGCAGATCCCTGCTAGATGTACTAATGTAACATAATAATGTGCCCTATTTATTTTTGCTATGTTGAGTGTTCAAATCTGAGCACAGGGATTTAAACATTTTGGTGACCATGTGTTTTTGGATATTTTTCTCTACCAGTGCATAGTTGAGTGATTGCCTTGTGCCATGGGTAAGGAATTGAATTTTTATTCTCCTAGGAACATGGGTCCTACATCTATCAAAAAATAATATTGAGTAGGTTGTGGTTGCTGTTGTGATACTCTTCCCAAGGGAGATATTGTTCCAGGGCTGCTCCTCCCTAAAGGTATAGCTTTCATGGGGAGGTGTGTCAACAGACCTGGAACTGACAAAAAACACTTAAGAATACATGCTAGCTCTGACTATGCAGGCATTCACTACTGTTCACTGCTAAATTTAAGGTTGGAGGTCTGTGCCTCCTCTTGCTGAAGTCAGTTTTATACCACTGAAACTCCACGGACTTCATTGAAGTCATGATTTATACTGATGTATGTCAGAGGAGGATCACTGTCTTGTGCGGGTAAGTTGAATATTGTTTACAACCCTTGTCCTTCTCTGTCTCCTACATGCCCTTGCACACATGTGCACATGCAGGGCATTCTAGATTACGTGATAGTTGCATGAGCCAAGGTGCAAAGTAATACCAGGTCACTGAAATTACTTTTTGTTCCCTTCCACCTCACATATACATATGCTTACATGCATACAAATGAACATTTATTTCTGAGTTATTCTATATGTAGGTAGCTCTTTTTCAGCCTCCTAACATTTTTTTGTTGCTCTTCTTTGAATGCACTCAAAGTTTTCAATGTTGTTGAAAGCGTATGCAGAAAACTGAATACAATAGTCACATTATGGTTGAACTGAAGCAGCGTAGAGATCAGAGCTGGTAACAAGTTTTTGAAGGAAAAGTGTTTTCAACAAAAATAGTCCTTTTTCAAAATATTTTTTCACAATATTGTCAACATAGTCAAAAATGTTTACTCAATGAAAAAAAATTATTTGCAAATTTGATCAAAAACACTATTGTAGACATTATTAAAATAGTTATAAAAATTTGCGTTTACAGAAAACAGTTTCTAGTAAACAAAAAAGTTCAGTAACCATTTTGATATTTTTGATAAAAATTTCCAAAAAAGTATTGAAATGTTTAAAAACCAGAAATACTTCAAATCTTTCAAAATTAAAACAATTTCAGTTTTTTTCATGAAACTAGTTTTTCATTTTTTGACCATTTGTAATAGATAAAAATAATTACTTTTCTGTTCCTTTTTTTTATCTCCTTGCTCACACTTGTTATTTACTAAAATAGATTTCATTGACAGATACAAAGGGGGAGATAATAGCCTTCAAATTACCATATGTATGTGAGATGAGAGAGGTGGGTAGATGCAGAGAAACATCACATAGGGCAATCTAATGCAAGGAGAAATGGTGGAAGGGGAACAGACTCATATCTGGCTTTCTTAGAGCTTTTATGTTACCAATTCCCTTAGTGTATCAGTGATTCCCAGATAAATAAAACCTATGATGTCCCTAGTGGACTTCATGAAGTTTTCTGCTTTTCCACCCATTTTTAGCTAAAGAGGCTCGACTTATGAAATAAAGGTTGTTCAAGATCATTTAGCACCTGCACGCTACAGTGGAAAAAAACATGAACAAGTCACCTTTCTGTATTAGTGAGGCAGATTAGTTCAAATCCTGTTACCCACATGTGCACTGGCAGAGTTATGGTACCTGAATGGAAACAGCTGAACCACTTGAAGATTCTTTTATATTAGTCAATTAGATCCTTTTTCATAGAGTTCAGTGTGTCCTGTCTTAAAACAGAGAGCACTTGTTGGAATACAATTGTTACATTCAGAATTGGCATTGCTGTAGAATTTCAAGAGAAGGGTGTGTGTGTGTGTCTAAAAGAAAGACAAATACAAAAAAGACTAATTTGCCTAGGGTAAATGTCTGAACCTTCATGTTGCCGCAGAAAGAAAAATGGTCACAAACAAATGTAAAAATATACAGCCATGGTAATTCGAAGGCTATTCTCCCCCCCCCCCCCCCCTTGTATCTGTTTTAGTAAATAACAAGTGTAAGCAAGGAGATTAAAAAAAAACTAAATGTTTATTTTGTGGAGATTTTTTATTGGTGTTAACAATTCGAGAGCCTGCCTTTTCCTGTTATAGACTCGTTGATATGCATAAGCTTTTCTAAGCATTTACATTCTATACATGAGGTAAATGTGCTCTCATAAATGATCACAACAAAAGACAATATTGGAAGCTACTTTAACACTAGCAAATGTTAGAAATTGACTTACTGATTATAAAATTCATTGCACTGAATACAAATGCCCTCAAACTGAACAATGAAAAACTGCTAACTGCTGTTGCTCTTTTAAGGTGAAATGGAAGTAACTGAGCTTTATGTGAGAAGTCCTCCCTCTTGTTCCCACATATGCATTCCCACGAAAAGATGCACATGGTGTAGAGTCTTGACAATTCTGTATGATACTAATACTCTTGTTTTGTTTTTAAAGTAAACGTTTAATATGTCATCCCTGCGATGCGCTCTTTAGAAAGTTATATACAGAGGATGGGAACAGAAAAGATATCACTGGCATGTGCAGAATGTATTGGGAACAGAACAATCAAATCAAACCCAGTGTAAAGAAATAACTCATGACACATGCCTGCTTAGAAAGTGTATGCTACCTGGTGCCACAGCAGTATAGTGTAACTTGCAAATCCTTACAAATAAGAATCCAGCAATTTCCATATTGACCATTGTTCCCTTCATTGACACTTCATTAGGAGGAAACAGACAGAAGTGCCTAACTGGTGAGCAAACATAGCACACCATTTTTCAATCATATCTGTCTGTAAAAGAACATTAAAGCGTTTTCTGGATGAAAGTAATATATAGGTCTTAGCTCTGGTGAATATCTAACCATGAATGAAAACAAGCTCTACCTTACAGAAATCATCCATAAGAAGTGCTTGGTTTGGTTTGGTTCTTTTGTATTTTTTTTTAAATCTAGAAGATAATTTTCAGTTGGTTTGCTGCCACCAACCCCCTACTTTGTAGAGTTACTCAGGAAAAAGTGATGACCTCCATGTTATTGAAGGTTGAACAATGTTAAGGTCATCCTCCTCCCTGGTTACTGATTCCTTATATAGTTGTTATCAAACACACATCAGAAGGTTATGGAAATTGACAGGTTTATTACTTTTACTAACACCTATGACTATTGTCAAAGTAACAAAGGGGAGGAATAAGATTTATATATGGAATATATACATGTATACACTTAGAGCACTTTTTATAAAGAGCTCAATGTAAATAAATACTGAATGCTCTTTCTCTAAATCAGTGGTTCTCAACCAGGGGTACATCAATTCATCTAGAAATTTGCCTAGTTTTACAATAGGCTACATAAAAAGCACTAGCAAAGTCAGTACAAACTAAAATTTAACAGACAATGATTTGTTTATACTGCTCTGTATACAATACACTGAAATGTAAGTACAATAGTTATATTCCAATTGATTTATTTTATGAATGTATTTTAAAAATGAGAAAGTGAGCAATTTTTATGTCTGATTTTGTAAGTTTTTAAGTGAGATGACACTTGGGGGTACACAAGACGAATCAGACTCTTGAAAGGGATACTGGACTCTGGAAAGGTTGAGAGCCACAGCTCTAAATGAACAATAACTATTAACTTAAATATACTCACACAGTCTCTCAGATTACCCAAAAGCCTTCATCCAGTATATCTACATAGATGATTTGGAAACCCCAATAGTCACCTTACTTTTCCCGATATTGAAGAGGAGATGTTCACCATAAGACCCCACTACACCCTTCTTGAAAGGTGACCATGTTCTAACCACGCAGTATTCATTCACAATATCCAAGGAGCACAACTTCTTGGCTCAAAGCCATGTTAATTGCAGTGGTGCATACCAGCTCAGCTTGTTGCCATGTCTTTCTGAGTCATCTAAATAGAGACCCCTTGATGCCAGGACTGCAATGACTGAATTCCAAGGTGACTCAATGGTATCACCCCTTTAATGTCACCAGCCTGAAGCGAACATTCTAAATCAATCACAGCGCCTATCTGTAATTTTCTACAGGTTCCACAAAATATAGGACCTGATGCTGCTCTCACTAAATCACAATAAAACTGATCTCTGTGTGTTCAGGATATGGCTTATAGCTTGTGATATAATATGTGATTACTTCCCTTTTCCTGCATTCACTGCCATTGGAGCAGTTTTTATAGTGAGGGTGCTGAGCGTCATTGTACAAACCTGTAAACCCTGTACATGATGGAAAGCACGTCAGCACTTCTAGTTCCAGTGCTCCTGCCACCATTTCAGCCCGCTCCTCTGCAGAAGTTCAGGCCACAGCTCAGTCCTTTCCGTACAAAGATTTAACATTACACAGAGTTACAGTTCTGAGAGAGAAAGTGTGACCCGCAATTTGTCAAGAAGTAACGGTTAATAAGCATGAACAACCTGCAAGCAATATTTGAAATGGTTGTGACTATTGCAGCTCATCAGCAGCAACAGTCTTCAACTCTCACAACCAGTGATAACTACCAGTCTCCTTCTCTGGTTTACAGTGAGATAGGTTGCACACTGTGTGGATCCAAAGGATTTGCCACAGTCTTGAGACAGTGAACAGCTCTTATCCCTGCATCGTTTAGCTGTTGAGTTCTCCCTGGCTTGCTCCAACTTTCCCTATTTTGTAGTCTTCTCACTGAGCTCCAGTTGTTTGAGCCTTCAGATGGTGACTATGGGTATGTCCTGCAATGAAAGCTTTTTATATATCTTTGAAATGGTTACTGAGAATGTTTAGCAATGGCTACACCCATGATTTCTGGCTCCTACAAGGGAGTATCGCACCTGGCTCTGGTAAATCTGTACACACACACAGCCCCCAAAACAAGAAATTGTGTATCCACCCTACTTTGTTTTCCCTTACTTGTGCAACTAAATGGAGCAGTGTATGCATGTGGGTTACACTTGTGCTTCCAAAGCGACTGAATAACCATTTATAGATACACTGCGAAAAGAGAAGTTGTTTCCACCCAATTCACTTAAACAAAACTAATTTAGTGGCAATAATAACACCAGAAAATACAGCTGCTTGGGCATGAACAGTGTACCCAGTTTTCAGAAGGAGGGCTTCAATGAAATCCCAATGGCGTGCTTATTCTTTTCACAGCTCCTTTAACAAAAAGAGAATGTCAATGCATAGGTTTATGATACACTAGGATTGTCAGCATAAGGAGGTAGTTTCTTTCTATGAATATTGTGGGTTCAGAATTAGGGACAGAACTGGAACGTAACCCTGGGAGACACTTCACTCCTTCCTCCACATCTTCATGACTGACCACTCCCCCTGCACCTAAAGATCCTGCTGACATCCATGCCTGTCTAATTGCTGTGGGAAGTGAAGAGAGAAATCCTCTGTGTCTCCCCTTTCCTGGCCTTCATAGTAATATAAAAGCCTTTGGCCCTTATGTGGGAAAGGTGAAGAAATATAGCTGCCCTTCCCTGCCAGATTCCTTCCCTCTAAAGCTCTCTGCACTGCATTCTCCCCACGACTGTTAACCATAGTCATTTCTCAGGGGGACTGTGGAGGCACATGCAAGATTTCAGGCAGATTGGTTTGATTTTGTGCAATTGTGAAGGGAGGAGGAAGTCAAAATATGTTTTGTAGGCCTTGATGCTGCAGTCCTTATGTACCATGCAGTATGAAGTTCAAGGTTATTGTGTTTCAGTGCGAGCGCAGTGCAAATGAAACAGAGGCACAAGTAAGGTCGAGGGCTATGCATAGTCATCCACACTGAAAGGCAATAAATATCAAGCACCCAGCACCAAAAATAAGGATGAAATTAGTAATACAGTAGGTATGTCTGAGGAGAGTGGTTTAAGTGTGAACTTTATTATGAGGCACTGATTTTTATTAGTAGAAGTAATAGTATTTGTATTGTGGCATTGCCTAGTTGCTCCTTGGATCAGGGCCTCCTTGTGCTGGGCACTGTCCACACAACAAAAATGCAGACCCTTGCCCCTAGCCATGTGTTTCCCTCCTAGGTCTCAATTGCTGCAGGGAGTGACTTGGCAGCCATTCAGCAGCTTTCTAGTGCAGAGTGAGAATCACGTTTGCTCCCTTTTTACAGTTTGCTTATGCATGCCACACTCTGCACCTGCACAGTGTGAGGTCTAGTCCGTATCTGGAAGCTAGCTTCAACCTTACGTACATAACCTAATGTCTATACATGATGTATTTCCTTTCTCCATAGTGCTTTGCAGTACTTTCAGTTTTTCTCTATTCAAGCCCTAAGAAATTGTTAAACAGAAGATCCTAATATTAGTAAGTTAATGTTTTAGATATGGGCTGCCTTAATTTTCCTCTGTATAAATTGGTTTTAGAAATCAACCTTAATTATTTCTGCAGTTGATCATCAGCACTTTGGAGAGCTGATTTCACCCGGTATTCCTGTATAAGACAGTTGGAAGTTTTCTACCGTAACAAAACAATGTCAGTGAAGCAGCCAGATGTATAAACAGTGGATCATGGTTCAAGTTCATGTTATTGCTTTAGAGATGCAACCAGAACCTCAGAACCAAACCCCCGATCTTTGGGAAAGCTTAATTCCATGCGTGGCAGTTCAGACCCCTCTCAGTTATACATACTTGTTTTGCAACTGAAAATACATGAAATAAGACTTACTTTGCAAAAAAGTTATCCACACATTGGTAGGAATACATTGTGTCCACTTTGGTACTAAATTGCCAGGGTGAGAGGAAGGGAGCGATTAATGTTAATTGTTCTGCTTATTATTGTCATATCAATGGCCAGTTATACTGCTGATGATGTTGAAGGTTCCCTAAGAGTCTAATTATTTTCTTTAAGACGAAGGAATGCAGGAATTTCTGGCTATTTGTTTGCTGTCAGTAAAATTTCACCTGTATTTTTGTTGCTTTTGTTTTTCATCTCATAGCACTAGCTAGGGATGCCATGTAAACATCCAGTGTCAGTAAATATGTAGCCGTTTTCTCCTTTTCTTCAATTTTGATTAGAACAAGCAACATTTTGGTGTACTTTTTAATTAAAAACTGCTTTGATTAAAAGCTTTTTCTTTTCTTTTCTTTTCGGCTTGGATCTAAAGAGTTTGTTCTAGTGAGGCACAAGATCAAAGGATTTTTTGTTTTTATTCATTTATATTACAGTGAAAATTAAACCTTTTCTTTTTACCAAAGACAAAGCAAACAAAAATATATGTAACAGGAGCTACCAAAGAACATATGCATTTATTAAGTATTTTTGTGCCTTAACAACCAACACAAACACCTGGAGGGTAGAAGACGAAGAGAAATGAGAATTAGGCAACCTGTCTGTGAATGTAATGTAACTCCTACAGTTTTTGCTACAGACTGTGCTATGAAATAATATTCTGTTATATGAAGTATATGATTGCTCTCCAGAGTCCCTAATATGTTAGCCTCGAATATGGGGGATTTATTCCAACCAGCAAATGGACATTGGAAAATAAAAATACAGTTGGCAACAAACTGCCCCAACAAAGGGGGCTTTACTCCTTGCTGAGTAGTTCATTCCTGTATCTCAGCTAATTGCTTTTATTGTACTGAATAACTAATGTTTAGCCACAAGCAACTACTACAGCAATAGAGAAATAAATATGCAGTTTTGTAGAATTCAGCCCCCACTACCTGTTTACTTTTTCACATAAAATACAATTATGTTCTGCAAATAGAAAAATGCAGTTCAGTATACTTAAGTGGCTTGAAAAACCATCATTTTAATACAAGTTCTTTATATTCCACTGCTGCTTAAGAGGGCTTGTTTACACAGTGCGTTAGTTTGCACAAGAGGGATTTAAATTCTAGTGAGCATTGGCGTGTTGCACACTAACTGGCCTGTCTGGACACTGCTGGTGCACACTAAAAGTTCCCTAATGTGCATTAATATAGTACGCAGGACTACATTAATGGTCACTAGGGGAACTTTTAGTGTGCACAAGCAGTGTCCATGCAGGTCAGGTTGTGCACAACATGTTCAGATCAGGTGGTGCACTGGAGTTTACACTGCTCTAGTGCAGTCTAACACAACATGGAGACAAGCCCAGAGCTAAAATTTCTACTTTGACAATTTACTAACACAGTATGCTATAAGAGGCTTCACTTGATTCATATACTATGATGAAATGTGACCTCTTTGAAGACTTGACATCCTGGAATCACCTTATATGCATAGATCACTGGAGGCAAGACTTTCCAAAAATCCAACAGAAAGGGCATACACATAACTCAGACTTCTTGCAAGGAGTCCTTTTAGGCTCTATGCAGAGATGCAAACTGAGGTGGGATTTTATGGTGGAAAGGGCAGAAGCAAGTAAAAGTAAGTAGGTTTCTTGTAAAATTTAAAATAAATTATTCTAAGTACTCCTTTGGATTACAGTAGTGTATTTGTAACAGAATAACAATCAATTCAGGATATCTGTTTGTGCTGGCAAAGGACCTTTTAAGGATGCAGTGGGGAAGGCAGCTTATCTTTGGACTTCTGTGTCATTCAGGACTGCAACTGGAGGGAGAACAGAACTTCTCTCAAGTGTGGTGACTGGGGCAGAACTCACCAAGACTGAGAGAGCCTGCCAATTTAGTAGTTATGGCTTAGTGAGAAGTCAGTAAACTTTTTTTGATAATTAAGGCTCTGATTCTGGAGGGCATTTAACTGCATGTTTAACTTTAAACACCCTGACTCTAATAGGACTATTCATGTGCTTAAAGTTAAACACTATCGTAAGTGTTCTGTTGAACTGGTGGCCATTAAAGTAAATTGTGAATGCTTGTTCGTGTTACCTGTTGGTGCATTCCCTGATTTGATAAATTGGCTCTTTTTCCTAGAACATACTTGACATCATTGTTCATACGTATTTTTGATGAATTTACATGTCCTTACTCTTATGGGTTTTTGGTGAATGGCTGGATTTGAACTTTTTTTTTTTTTAAAGAACTCTATGACAAAATTAAGATGATCTTATTTGTGCTTATATATACTTTGTATTAGTTACATTTTATATATTTATCCTATGTCAGTTTCTACCGCAAGATAAATACACAAACATTATTGCAGCCTGTACATGTTCATATTTTATGTGTTTTTTTTCCGGCATGGCATGAGTCATAGATCAAATTCACCCCAATGTAAGCAGTTGTAGCTCCTTGAAATAAATAGGGTTGTATGTGCTTTATACCAGCTGTGAACTTAGCTGGGAAAGTCTGGCATTGTAATAAGGATGACCGCCTGTTCCACACACACACAAAAAAGAATAATGGCTAGATCCATAATAATAATTTAAGATACTTTTTTTGCCACATTGCTTCTGGCCCTAATGAATCGTTTGTTTTCACAGAGTCACTGGAGGTGAACTGTTTGAGGATATAGTTGCAAGGGAATATTACAGTGAAGCAGATGCCAGGTAAGTGCTTGATTTCTAAAATGTTGTTTATTGCTAGATTTTAACAATTACCTTTAATTATGCTAGCATATTTACTTATTTTGATGTTTACTTATGGTGTTTGGCATCAGTTAGAACAGAGCAATTCAGCCTTCATCTATAGTTCCCATCAAGGCTTTGTTAGATTTGGAAGATAGACATGGTCTAGTGGCTTGAGCTCAGTTTGGGTGATGGTAAATTTCACATTGCCTTCAATAGAACCATGATTTCACCCCTGTTATCATAACATGATTCTGACACTCACTGTGTCCTTAGTAAAGATACTTTCTGCCTCAATTTTCCCATCTGTAGAATGGAAATAATACTTCAACGTGACATAAAGCTTCTAATACACATTAATTTTGGAAAGCTCTACATATTTAATATTACTAGTGTTCTGAATCCAAAAAACTTTTCATTCCTTTGAGATACATTTTTTCCCCATTAACAAACAGTAGTAGTGACTGCATGTCTCTGTCAGTGCTCAAACTGTGGAGCTGCAGTTATTAGCTGTAACTGCAACTGCTTATTGAAAAAAGAGAAGAAAAGGCTGAATCTTAACATGATTCTTTAGAGATAGGGGCATCCAGGGTACCATAGCCTTTCCCCAATTCAGTGTTCTGCTGACCTCGTGACGTTTCCAAATCTGCAAACACTCTGGTCCATTAGGTTCCCTAATGCACCTCTTCATATTTTTCCCATTGCTAACTTTGTAGGAAAACTCCTTTTAAAATAAATTTAACGAGATATTTTGCTTCTGTATATTTATAATATCCAAATCACATAGAGATGCCATGTAGTAATATAACATTCAATCAGTCCTTTACAATGGTAAGGGTTGTTCTTTTAAACCACAGTCACTTTATGTAAAACACATTTTTGGGAGAGTTTAAAATAACAGCGCAAATATTCTGTCCTTTAAATTTCATTTAGCAGACGGAGAGAAAACATTAGCAGTGTCCCAAGTGTGTATAACAAGTAGTAATGGGATGATGGTGAGCAAAGGAAAATCTGGGCAGGATGTTAGGAAACTTCCTGACACTGAAATTGATTAGACTGAAAAATAATCTCCTAAGGAAACCTGATCGCTCAGGACATTTAAAACTAAGCTGGACAAAACATGCTGCAGAGGAGAAAATTGGATTAGCAGTTGTGGAGGGCTGACTGAATAATTTTTGCATACTCTAATTTTTTTAGTTCTGTGGAAACAGTCACATTTTCTAATGCTGATGCCAAATGCCATAAAGTGGTTATGCTTTTTTTTAAAGAAAAGAAAAACTGAGGTGATTATTCTGGTTTAAAAGTTATTATTATCTGATGCAAAGGGGTGCATACAAATATATACTGTATTAAACAAGTGGAGTGTTTAGGAATATTATGCATCTATGTATATGTTTGTGTGTGTCCTTAGAAATAGCTAATGAGCTTTATAGATGCATGATCTATAATAAAAATAGGTCTTGTTCCTGCAAACCCTTACCTAAGTAGTCCTTATTCATGCAAGCAGTTTGTTTAATGTCAATAGGACTACTGAAGTGAGTTAATGACTACTCATGTAAGAAAGGGTTTTCAGAACTGGGCTCTACTTACTGATTTATGACTGTCCCTAACTACTGAATTTCATGGCAAAAACATTTAATATGATCAGCATCAAATCCATGGCCCTTTGACAAGTACAGTACCTATACTCCCAGATTTTCGACCCAATGAGAAGTAAAAATGAGCCCTTCTCATTGGCTATAACAGTGCTAAAAATGTCTGAAAATCATTCCATTGCTGTAGAAAACCAAAGTTTTCCGCTGTGTTTTTTGGCACTATAGACTGGCCAAAAATTTTAAATTGCATGTAGAAAAAACCATGCTGCTAATTCCATATTTTAAGCACCTAAATAAAAGTGGCCTGATTTTTCAGTGGTAATTATTTCAATGCGAACTATGGGTTCTCAGCATTTAGTTATACACTTACGCATTTAGAAACCTATATTCATACACCCGGGTTTGAAGATTTTGGTTCAGGGCCTTTAATGCTGATTTCCATTTTACACGTGGCTACTAACCAAATTATTGTTGTCACTGCTGTTTTAAATGAAAATGTATACTTCCTTATTGAAACATTTACATTTATTTTCCCATTAATACTTTCTACAAGAAACCATTATATTCAAAATGATAAATGTTTTGTTTTTTCTTGTTTATTTTTTTAAATTCTTAACTCTTGTTTCTTCTGTATCTTTTCATTTTTGTTCATTTCCTTATTTCAACACTTGTGTGTTAATATTGATGTCAGAATATAAACTTTCTCAGAAAGTACATCAGAAACCATTTAAGGATTTCACTGCCCTCCCAAATTTTTTCTGTTTTTTTTAAGATTTGTTATGTTCTTTAAAAATCTCCATGCTGCTGAATGAAAACACTACACAAATTGTTCTGTCTGATGATATCACACTTTAGATGCTAAATGTTTTTTTTGTTTGTTTGTTTGTTTTATTTTTGTTTGGTTTAGATCTGGAAATATTTTTATATTCAGCATTGTTTTGTTCCAGTTCCATGTGCAATTAAGATTTGTCAGGAAATGTAACTCTGTTTTTGTTCCTTATATTTTTTTTAATTTTATTTTATTTTGCATTTGATGTGATTATGTGCCTTTAAAATGTTCTCCCTTCCATTCTGCCCTTGTATCTTTGCAGTCATTGTATACAGCAGATTCTAGAAAGTGTTAATCATTGTCACCTAAATGGCATAGTTCACAGAGACCTGAAGGTCAGTATCTGGTGCCCATAAATTGGATAAGAGTTTTTTTTACTTTGAAAGGGCAGAGGGTGGGTTGGCTGAGATGTTCCCTTGCTTATCCTCCTCACCCTCAAAATGACTAATTGAATAAATAATGCATGACACCTCTTTCCAGTTTGCAAGTCTACAGGCCTAACATACATCATGGCAAAAGGGGAAGTAATTACTTTAAGATTGAAACCTGTAAGCTTCCAAGGTGTTGGATTTATCCCACCTAGTTGAACGTGGTTGGTATGATACATATATTTTGGAAGGGATTTCATTAATCATTCTGTATGCATCTGGAGTTGCACTTTGGCTGTGATGTATGTCAGCCTGCAGATTTAAACACCACTTCTGTTCTGAGACCATGGGTTGCAGTAGCAGAACAACTGGTCACACATTGCTCCATTAGAGTATGACGAACTCTCAGGCAAGAGATGATTGTCAACTAAATTAAAACATGAGAAGTTAATAATTTATCTAAAATACATTACTTATAGTAATTTTACCTTAATGGCTGCTATGATTTTTAATGCAACAGAGAGCTCTCAGGAAGTAAGGGAGGAAAAGGAACAAATGCCACTAAATATTTAACATAACTTTTTAAAAAATGATGTTATCAACACATTTTCAGTATCAGTACTTGTTGCATTTTTAAAATACAGTAATCTCCGAAATAGCATATCCCCATTAACAGGACTTCTCCATTAAATCAAGTGGAGTCCACGTTGACCTTCCTTCTTCCAAACTCCAAGTACAGATCAAAATGGGTTAAAATAAGGTAAAGCCTTCACCTGGCATGGTATTTCTGAGATAGTAGCTGCTCTGTGTGAGTGATGTGTGTACATTTCTGAAGGTTGTGTAAAAACATCTTCAGTTGTTTGCTAGTTTTGCACTTTAACCCAGTCTCGCTGAGGGTATACAGACAGTGAGTGTAAGCTTGGAACTAACACACGCCCCCTGGTGTTTGCATGCAGTCATTGCATTCAGCAGATCCTGGAGGCTGTGCTACACTGTCATCAGATGGGAGTAGTCCATCGGGACTTGAAGGTGAGTAATACAGTTGGAGCAGATCTCACACCACACAGCTCCTACTTACTGTTCAGCTGCAGATGTGCATGTAAAGGCAGAAGAAATGAGCATGTCTTTTTGCATAAACTTGCTTGTAGACTTTACCGAACTGGAATAGCTAACCTAATTGAACAAATTGTTGCTGTTTAATAGAATTTCAATTTAAAAAGCAATTATGGTTACCAAACTTGTCCAGTGAAACTGTAAATATTTTCCTTTCCCTCCTCAGTGGCAAAAATAGGAGTGAACCTCTAAAATCCTCTCAACCTACTAAGGGATTGTCATTATCTATACATCTGTTAGTAACAGAGAAGAAAAGGAAAAAAGTTATTTTTCAAGTATTTGAGCACGTAATGTAATTACATAAACAGTATGCCACTCTGTCATCCCAGAGCTGTCTGGGGTGGGGGGGGGGCAGCAGAGGTAACATGAATATGACTTTCAAACCATTTTTAGAAAGAGCTGCCTGAGAAGCATATTAATACATGCAGGCCACATGGCCTAGTGATAAATGGCCATCCTGAGATCGCTGCTACCAAGGCCTACCCTTTTCTATTTCCTGTTGTGGCTGATGACTGTGCTACAGGCCACCTTTGTTTAAAGCTGGAATTGCTGCAGTTTTCTGACCAGAAAGTTCTTTAAGGTTAGAGTTCTTCCCAGAGTGGTGGTACTATTTAGAATAGAATTTTGGAAAAGAAGTTCCCTTTGCTAAGAGGAATATTACCCATCTTAACTACATATATTTCCAAATGACTGGAGATAACTGCTACATCAAATTCCTCTCACATCTGGTGCAAGTTTGAGATGGAACTAAAGAGATTGAAGTTTCTGCTCCTGGATGGCTCATAGATATGTCTACACTGCAGTTAAAAACCCATGGCTGGCTTATGCCATCTAACTCAGATTGACGGGGCTCGGGCTAAGGGGCTGTTTAATTGCAGTGTAGATACTTGGCTGGAGCCCAGGTTCTAGGACCCTACACGATGGGATGGTCCCAGAGCTCAGGCTATAGCCCAAGCCAGAATGTCTACCCTGCAATTAAACAGCCACACAGCCCAAGCCCTGCGAGCCTCAGTCAGTTCGTACAGGCCAGCCGCAAGTGTCTAGTTGCAATGTAGACATACTCTTAGAGACAAGCTAGATTGTCTATAAAAACACAGGTACTAACTTCTCATTCTTCATACAAAAGAAGAGAAAAACTAAACTCAGACAACGCTCAGTCTCCGAGATCCTAGACGCAGTTAGTCTGTTTATATAGAAGGCTAATGGAAACTATCTGAATAATGGGTTCCCCTTGAAAAGGAAATAAAAAAGTGGCATCTTTATAGCCGAAGGCAGTTGTAGGTCTCACCCAATCCTTCATTTGAGTACACTCACTCTCTGTCTCTGTTTTCCCCATACTGCCAACTGCCTTTCTCTTTGATCAAGGAATTTTATTATAAGGAGGTGGAATTTCCTTTCCAGATTGAGATTTTTCATCACCAATGATAGAACCAGGATCAAAATGTTGTCTTCCCTCTCCTCGTCTCTCACCCCCAGCAAAGAGCTGTATAGTTACTTTATTTTATTTATAGATTTCCTTAATGTTACACTAGATAAATCTAAGGAGTTGTAATGCAGGAAAACACGAATCAGAAAACCTAGGGGACATGGTGGATTCCGAAAGCATAGTCAGCATCCTACATTTTGCTCTTATGGAGCTCCATATTTCATATTTTGGACAACATTACAATGCCAAGTCTCTGTCCAGTCTACAAATCCTTCTCAGCAGCTGGATAACACATGTCTCAGTCAGCACCAGCTTTAAATGAAAGGATATGAAATTTGACCAGCTGCTTTAAAGATGCCTGTTCACACTGTATATACTGTGCAATCCACTGTTAAAGAAACTGGTGTGTAGCTATATATACTGAGAGGATAAGGAATGGTTTGGTGTACCGTTCATATAAAGTGACATTTTCTTAGAGATGCATGAAAAAAGAATGATCCCTTATGTAACCCAACTGTGCTCTCTCCACCCCAGCCCACTTGTGGATTTTTTTTTATTTTGGCAAATCCTGAATGAATTGGAAGCAGTAGAGAGACTTTGTTCCTATCACCATTAGTGCTTAATTTTGAAATAATTTCATTTTCAAGATGAAAACTTGAGGAAACTGAAAATCAGCCCCCTACTGCCCTCATGGAAGTGACACAGAGAAGGGAATACGTTCCAGGGCCATATTGAGTTTTCTACAACTCTCTCCACACAAGGATCTCGTGAAACTCCAGCAAGGAAGCCTGGAGAGGCTACTTAGAACTGTAGGAGGCCAGGCAACTAGGGGGGATGGTCTTGGCCTTGTGAGGGTTTGGAAGTATCTTTTCCTCAAACCCTATCCATATCCTGACAGCATACTTGCAAAATGTCCTTTCCCATTTGGTGTGAGAGGGATGATCTAGCTTCATTTTAGGGAAGTATATATATATATTTCTAGCTCTTTTTTAATGCAGTTGAGCAGCTAGAAATGAAGACGTGATCTGGCACTATATGACCACCAGGAAGTGTTCCATGGAACACTGTTTGGGAACCTTGGTGTATTGGAATGGATCTAGAACCCAATCCAGAAAAAACTCTCATAGGATTTTTAAAATTGCTGGTAAAAACACTTACTAATGGCTGTCTTCTTTCACATAGTTCACAGAACTCTTGCATGTAGAAATTTCAAGATCTAAGTTACATTGGCTCTGGCAATCAGCGGCCATGTTTCTCTTGAGAATCTAAGGTGATTAACAACCCCCACAGACTCCCATTGTGAAAAAAATATTCGAGATCAGGCTCCAGATATATTAAACCCCACACAAAACCTTTATGAATAAAGACATTTCCACACACAAGCCATAAACTCAGGTCTTTGTTAATTTATTTACAAGTAACTTTTAAAATCATCACTGCTTTTCTACATGCATGACTGCAGCCAGACTTTCTTCGTGCAGAGTGCAACTTTTTGATCCAGACTGATTTGTTAGTTTCATGGATGATACACAAGATTATGCTGTAAAATCTCCCAGTTCCTCTCCAGTTATGCATATATGCCTTAGTCATTTGAAGTTCATGCATGATAAATATCTAGTGTGTTTCTTGTTATTCTGAACTGGCAGCTGCATGTTCTTTAAGGACATAGTCCCACACTATACTGCCTGGAAGGCTGTTGCTCTTATCATAGGAGTAAATGTGCTCCTTCTTTTTTTATTGAAACATACTTATTATCTTATGACAATGGTATTTGCTTACAGTACTTTAATCCCATTTAATAGGGAGATTACAGATTTCTAATTGTATAAAAAGGGGGGGGGGAAGAGTTATACCATTTCACAATGTGATCCCATTCAAAATAGGGTATGTGTTTCATGAATTAGGACTTGTGTGTCAACTGGTAGTGCATGAAATTTCACTGTGTTGGATTGTTGAAGATCACAAACAAATAGGACCATCAATTTCCTTAAGTTGTTTACTGCAAATTTCTTTCTGTTTGATTGAAAATCTCTAAGAATGTTAGCTATACATTGAAATAGGTATGAGGAAATAACAGACAATGTGACATTGTTTATATTAATATTTATAAAACATGTCAAAGTTAAAGAAACATTTAACATTATTTTTTAAATATTGGGGGTACTGTGATTTAAATAGATGGAAATAATTCAAGTGAAAAATAGATTACATTTTATTCTGGGAAACCTTAATCTTTATTTTAAATAAATGTATTGACTGAATCTCGTGTATGTCACGGTTTTTAACATAATAATTGGTAAGATTTAGCATATATGGGGCGAAAGTTTAGATGACTTTCTCATATTTCTTTTGGAAGTTAACTGTTTCCATAACAAATGCCAGAGGGTGGGTGGTAACTCTGCTGAAGAGCTCCAGTTATATTATAGTTTTCATTATTACTAGACCAGTTTTCATATAATCCCCATCCCTTGTTTTCAGTGCTTAGTAATTGCTTAAAAATGACTAATTCCTTTAGGACTGAATTTCCATGTTTGGTCTCAACCCAACGTTGATTTTTTGCTGGGGATAGAGAGAAGATGAGAAGTCAAGGAAGTTTCATTCAACCATTTTTAAATTCAGTGAGGGTGAAAAAATACTTTTTGATTAAACCTTTTTAGATACAGCTACCGCAAAAATAGCAAGAAGAAAAAGAAAAATACCTGTTGGTGTAAATAACATTCAATGAATAGGTAGTTCTTTGCTAGGTTTTTGGTTCATAAAAGTTGTGTGTGACAGGAAAATAATAAACTTCTGAACAAGATTTTAGAAAAACCTTGTTAGAAGCCATTGTTATTTATCATCATCATAATCACTGCAGTGCCTAAAGGCCCTATTCACATTATGGTCCTTTTGTGCTAGGCACTGTACAGCCATATACTAAAAGACAGCCTCTCCCAAAAAGCTTATAGCCTTAGGCCCTGATCTCGCAAACATTATTAACCTTGAGCATGTGTATAGTCCAGCTGAAGCTGATGAAGGTGCTCACATGCTTAAAATAAAGCTCACATTGAAGACTTGGCAGCATTGGGGCCTCACTTTAAGACAAGATGTAATGATTTGGTGCACTGTTTTTAACATCCCTACACAAGAAATGCTTCAGGTAATTAGTGGGATAAATTTGTAGGAGGGAGATTGTAATTAAAGCCAACATAGGGCATGTCCTCTCTTTTTTTTAAAGAAGATGTATTAATGTCAGGGGGAAAAGGAAAATGTCAGGGGAAGAATATTGGGTCCTACAGTTAGTGTGTCTGCTATATTTTTTCTGAATTCTACAATATTCTGCAAATTCTAACAAAACTTAACTTTGCTCTAGCAGCCTTATCTTTGCAAAGATTGATGTCCTGTATATTCTAAGAGGTGTGTTTAACAGCATACACAGACGCATTTTAAACTAAACACACTATTTGGAATGCTAACTTTTGCATTTCCTTAGCGTCTGTTTTAAATATGTAAAGTTAATGTTGCATTTGAATTCATATTAGAAACAAATCCAAGTACCTTACTTACAAAATACCTCATCAAAATACTTCAACCATTCTTTTCCGGTTTCTTCTGAAACTCATAAGCATGCATTAATAGTGTTCTGTCTAAATGAATGATCATTTCCAATAGTAGTAGATATACCCATACAAAAAGAAAGACTCTCATATTCAGTGTACAGCAATTGTTCAAAACCATTTATTTGGTTAAAAATAGTCATTTCTTGCTGTTTCCTAGAATCTGACTTCTAATTGAAAAGTGATGACAAATAGCAACAACAATAACAGTAGCTATTATTACTATCCTTGCCGTTGCTATTTCTGGTAACACAGACCATGCGAGGCACTGTGCAAACACAGAAGGTACAGTTCCCATGCTGAAGAGATTGCACTATATAATCTATTTAATATCCATTCTCTAAATATATATATATATATATATATATAAAAATCATGACTCTTACTGTTATTGCTGTATGACGCAAAGCACATTTATGATGTTGCAGCGAGTAATATACTGATCCTGCAAAAATTCTGCATGCAGATCAGACCCAACCTATATTTTCCCCAGCAGCATTTTTGTAGGTAAATTGTGATTGCCAGCTTTGTGTCACAAAGGCAGATGCCAAACACAAAGTTTGATCACACAGATCCCCATAATCTCTTCAGTAGGTCTACACATCTCTTTTCGTCTTGCTATCATGCAGGATTGGGAAGGCCATTTGCAGGCCAGGTGGTCCTTTAGAATGAATGAAAGACATAGGTTTCTGTAATATTCAAGGGGAAATGCATGGTTTGTTTTCTTCACTCTATAAAATAGTTTTGTACTTTTCAGTATTGCCGATCATTGAATACTGGACTGGAAAATGTAAATGTTGAAAAAAGTTACTTACGATGTGTTCTCATCTCATTTCCCCTCTCTCCCCCTTTCCTCTTTGCTCTCTCTCTGAATAAAGCCTGAGAATTTACTTTTAGCTAGCAAATCCAAGGGAGCAGCTGTAAAATTGGCAGACTTCGGATTGGCTATAGAAGTTCAAGGAGAACAACAGGCTTGGTTTGGTAAGTGAACCTTCTTCTATTTTTTGTTTCTTTAACCTCACATTTCTGCCCATCCTCCCAACCCTTCCTGTTCCCACCCTAATAATAATAATGGACAATCATACATAGTAGAGTTGAATATGTGGTGGTTGGCTGTTTTGTTTGTACTGTAATTCAGTTTCTACATCTTACTTCACTTTGGGCTTCTTCCTGCACAGTGTTGAGCATCCTGAATTCTTATTACCTCGGCAGAGTCTGGGGAGCTCAGCATCTTGCTAAAAACTCAGTAGGTAAAATTTTTAAAAGCACTTATGTGACATAGGAGCCTAAGTCCCATTTGCAGACATCACTTAGGGACTAAGAAACCTAAGTCCCATTGACTTTCAGTAGGAGGCACAAAGATATATCGAAGGGTGGAGTCAAATGCATCGATTATGATTTCAAAAAGAGAAATTTCTTACTTCAAGTCATCTCCTAAATCCTTCCCCCACCAACCCCCCCGAAGGAAGATATACACTGTCAGATTGTATCCTCTAGATCATGCAAGAAGGGGTCAGGCAGAGCTCTTTACACACATTCTGAGATCCACGGTAAGGGTAGTAGGTGGACACACAGTGTGCGAGGGGAGTAGGATCACTAGGGATGGGGGACATGCATTGTCCCCTTCATGCTTCAGAAAAGATAATACAGCCCCCAGATAACTAATCAATCAGTTCATCCAGGCCTGATTTAATGTAGAAAACATCTGCAGATTGCAAATTCATTATTGTCATTACCTGAAGGTCAAAATAAATAAAAGCGAGAAAAAGAGTTTATTCTCAGTTTTTAAAAAAATACTAAGGTATGTATGAATAAGGTGTTTTTAACTCAATATATGTCAAGCATAAAGCAAAAATAATTAGGACTCCAAAGGAACAATATAGCACAAAATGGTTGTCGCAGATACCATTCACATGTACAGTAGCTGGAAAACTATGTTTAAAAATTAAGTAAAAAACCTGGAGTTTGCTGTCAGAGTAACAGAACAAAAGCAGTAGGTTAGCCATGCTGAGTGTCTGAAGAGTTGGGTACATATGTACACATTTGTGCATAACAGTGTCCTTATTAACTAGTCCAGTGTTTTAAATCCCACTCTGTTTTATAGTGGATTTCCAAAATCCAGAAGACACAGAGTTGCATTGGGGACCTAAATATCACCACAGCATATAACTGGTCAAGCCAGCACAACAGGACTTGATCAAAAATAATACAGAATGAAGTTGTGTATTAATGGCAAAAACAGCTGGCAAATCAGGAAAAAAAATTAATCAGGGTGAGTTTTAATCCTGAGATATTTTAAATGGTATTTCAGTAATAGGGTGAATTCAGAAGAGTGCCCAGGATTTTGCCGTTCCTGTGGGTCTCTATAAAAATAAATTCTGCACTTGATCCTATGGAGCTGTGATGCATTTAAAGTAAATGTTTTGGGCTACAAGTAATTCAGCGGGGGCTGACACAAAAAACTTTAAGAAGGGTATAATGTAAGAAATTCTGTACATTGCTGCGTAGGTTAGTGAAAAATGAACATTATTATATAATTTAAAAATGGAACCAAAGTGGTAAGTGTCCAAGGCCTCTGGTGCCAAGGCAGTAAGAATAGGATAGGCCCAGTATTACCCTTTAATCAAACAACACTGTGGTGCTGTTGAAATTGGGGAAGGACAAAGTGGTTCTGAATTACAAAAAGAACCAATTCAAACCTTCATCCAGCTGTTAAAAACGTCCCCATCTTGGTAAAGGAAGTGTGGGGGAGTTGTAGGGAAGATCACAAGGAGAGGGAAGAGCGTGTGAATGGATTTGTTTTCAAATATCTTTGGTATGGATTCAGCTGTTAGCAGTGGAATGAGGAAAGCAGCATGTTGTAACAAAGCAATTTTTATTTGTTTTTCTATTTGGAGATGAAGGGTTCTGTGCCTGTTCTGTAATTTTTTTTCCCCATCCCTTTCTAATAATGTTTTAAATCCCCTCTTTTTCCACCTACAAAGCCCTTGCGTAGTATATAATTTGGGCTTAATTTTCCATTGACTTTCATGGAGTTACTTTTGACTTACACTGCTATGAGTTCAGAGTTAGGCCCTAGTCTGCTACTTTATACTGGTAAAAGTCCAAAGCCCATGATGCAAGGAGGGTTTGTTCAGGTTGTTTGCAAGGAACATGCATGGATCATGCCTGATTAAATGCAGTGTTGAATATTTGTGCATGATGTATGAGCCTTTGAAGAAGCAACTCCTTCTGATGCATGTCAAGTGCCATTCTTCCTATAGGGTATGTCTACGCTGCAATCGAAAGTGGGGGGACTGATTACAGCTCAGATAAGCATACCCATGCCAGCTTTAATTTAGTGAACATGACTAAAAATAGCAGTGAAGTTGCAGCAGCATATGTCTTGGTGTGGGCTAGCAATGCAAGTAGGTACCCAAGGTTCTGGGCAGGCTTGTACAGCCCATGCTGAAGCCTGTGCTGTTGTAACGTCACTGCATTTTAGCCATGCTAGGTTGATTAAAGCTAGCACGGGTGCGTCTATCTAAGCTACAGTCACATCTTTGGTTTTACTGTAGATCTACCCATAGCTAGCCCTACAATGAAGAACTTGAACTTGCAGGGCCCTGCATAGTAATAGTATGTTCAACTTTCTCTCTCTCCCAATTTCCAGTGGAACTTTTGTTATCTGGTGGATTTTCCAGCACTTAGTGACTCACAAATACTACTTATAGCTCTGAACCCATCAGGATCTTTTTCTGTGTATTGTGAGGGACAAATTCCCTCCTGGCAGAGTTGCACTGAAGTCAGTAGATTTATGCCAGCAGAGAATATGGTCCAGAATATATTATATCCTGTTTGGAGAATGCAAGATATTTTCCTGTTTTGCACATTTGTTAATTAAATAAGCTTCATTTCTGTGTAGCTGTTTGTAAAAAGCTTGGCAACGTTTTCCCAATACACCCCACCCAGTTAGCAGGTGTTTAATCTACTGGAAACCCATCAAGTGGGCTCTGCTGACTCACTGAAGCAGGTGACTCATTACCCCACATTAAAGTCCATGGAAAGATCCTGTTAGAATCATAGAATCATAGAATATCAGGGTTGGAAGGGACCCCTGAAGGTCATCTAGTCCAACCCCCTGCTCGAAGCAGGACCAATTCCCAGTTAAATCATCCCAGCCAGGGCTTTGTCAAGCCTGACCTTAAAAACTTCCAAGGAAGGAGATTCCACCACCTCCCTAGGCAACGCATTCCAGTGTTTCACCACCCTCTTAGTGAAAAAGTTTTTCCTAATATCCAATCTAAACCTCCCCCACTGCAACTTGAGACCATTACTCCTCGTTCTGTCATCTGCTACCATTGAGAACAGTCTAGAGCCATCCTCTTTGGAACCCCCTTTCAGGTAGTTGAAAGCAGCTATCAAATCCCCCCTCATTCTTCTCTTCTGCAGGCTAAACAATCCCAGCTCCCTCAGCCTCTCCTCATAAGTCATGTGTTCTAGACCCCTAATCATTTTTGTTGCCCTTCGCTGGACTCTCTCCAATTTATCCACATCCTTCTTGTAGTGTGGGGCCCAAAACTGGACACAGTACTCCAGATGAGGCCTCACCAATGTCGAATAGAGGGGGACGATCACGTCCCTCGATCTGCTCGCTATGCCCCTACTTATACATCCCAAAATGCCATTGGCCTTCTTGGCAACAAGGGCACACTGCTGACTCATATCCAGCTTCTCGTCCACTGTCACCCCTAGGTCCTTTTCCGCAGAACTGCTGCCTAGCCATTCGGTCCCTAGTCTGTAGCGGTGCATTGGATTCTTCCTTCCTAAGTGCAGGACCCTGCACTTATCCTTATTGAACCTCATCAGATTTCTTTTGGCCCAATCCTCCAATTTGTCTAGGTCCTTCTGTATCCTATCCCTCCCCTCCAGCGTATCTACCACTCCTCCCAGTTTAGTATCGTCCGCAAATTTGCTGAGAGTGCAATCCACACCATCCTCCAGATCATTTATGAAGATATTGAACAAAACCGGCCCCAGGACCGACCCCTGGGGCACTCCACTTGACACCGGCTGCCAACTAGACATGGAGCCATTGATCACTACCCGTTGAGCCCGACAATCTAGCCAGCTTTCTACCCACCCTATAGTGCATTCATCCAGCCCATACTTCCTTAACTTGCTGACAAGAATACTGTGGGAGACCGTGTCAAAAGCTTTGCTAAAGTCAAGAAACATTAAAATGTTAACTCATTGGGAGCTGGATTGAGCCCTAGTTGCACCTTGTCTTAAATTTAGGGTTACCATATTTCAGGTTCCCCAAAAGAGGACACTGCTGTGGAGGGAGGGGAAGGGGGCACAGTGGGGGGGCGGGGAGGATGCTGGAAAGATTACCAGCTGAGGCTCTAGGCACATAGACACTATTCAGTTAAATGGTCTTAACTGGTCTTTGTAGGCTCAATTGCATCTCTTTTCAATTATAGATAGATTAAAATATTCTAGCCAAGTTTGCATAATACAGTAACAGTCACCAAATCAATATTCTGGTCATTCAGGCAGTCTTATAGGCAATAGTACTTCATGGCCATTGGCGAACAGGACAGATTCCATTTAAACTGTGTTTTAGAAAAAGTCTGAGATTATTCATCTGTCAGTGTACCAGCATTCATTCATTCTAGTCATCAATTACTTTCATTTTTACATAATGCTTGGCATGCTTTGGTGTCTTCCATGCCTCCATTTTGTGTTTCTCCTAAGAGGAAAACAACATTGTCTAGTATTTAAAGAATGTGGCACCTTAGAGACTAACCAATTTATTTGAGCATGCTCAAATAAATTGGTTAGTCTCTAAGGTGCCACAAGTACTCCTTTTCTTTTTGCGAATACAG
Source organism: Eretmochelys imbricata (assembly GCF_965152235.1). Classification (NCBI taxonomy): domain Eukaryota; kingdom Metazoa; phylum Chordata; order Testudines; family Cheloniidae; genus Eretmochelys; species Eretmochelys imbricata. The sequence goes on along the minus strand of NC_135575.1, from coordinate 38,843,070 downwards.
ACTAACACGGCTGTTACTCTGAAACCTATTTAAAGAATGAGGAGGAACTTGTAAATTCCATGAGCCAAATTCACTACAGAGTTTGGGCCAGCTTCTACCTGGAACATCCCCAGGGGACACAGATGTGGTAGTAGAAAACTCCCAAAATGTCACTTATATCAGAGGTGGCCTGTAAAGAGCCGGCACAATCTGAAAAATGAATGGCAGTGTTTGGAAAGAGGCTGCAGCCTGATTTGATTTCTGCTATGAGCAACTGGCACTATGATGCTCCGGTGGGAGCAAAAACTTCTACTCCCCTCAGCTCAATTTCCAAAGGAGGGCAGTGATAGTACCACAACCTGGCATTAACTGGGATGAATCGCCAGTTTGGGAGAAAGGGTTTGGATAACATTTTGTAATATACACTGATCTACACTAGTTTTCTAATTCTGGCCCTACTTATTGCTTATACATTGAGAAAACTTTCCATGGGATCCAGCTGCATTTTATTCATGGAGTATTTTCACTTTTTTAATATGAACATGAGACTGTAGCTTTACTCTTACTGTATTCTGTTTGGACAATAAGTGCACTTGATACCACTGAAGTATAAAATAGGTGATAACATTCGTAACAAATTTACGTGGATGTCAGTCTGACAATCCACAGAATGGATAGATGGCTGAATTAAAGGATCCACAGGAGATGATTTGTGATTCCTAGATGAGCTCTACTGACATAATTTCTATAGTTTAGGGCTTATCTTATGCTAACTCTGATCAGTCTAATAACAAACAACCAGCAAAAATGTTCATATGATCAGGTACACCTTCTTTTTCCTCTCTGTAAGACACTTACGGGCTAAGTTCGTCACTTAGGGCAGGTCTTCACTACCTGCCGGATTGGCGGGTAGTGATCGATCTGTCGGGGATCGATTTATCAAGTCTTGTCTAGACGCGATAAATGGATCCCCGAACACGCTCCCCATCAGCTCCGGAACTCCAGCTCACGAGAGGCGGAAGCGGAGTTGACGGGGGAGCAGCAGCTGTCAACTCGCCGCCATCCTCACGGCCAGGTAAGTCTACCTAAGATACGCCGACTTCAACTACGCTATTTGTGTAGCTGAAGTTGCGTATCTTAGGTTGACATCTCCCTCCCTCCCCCCCAGCGTAGACCAGAGCTTAGGCGCTGACCTGGATAAAATAGAAAAGATACTGCATTTACTGGGAGATGGACAGGAAGATGTAGTAGAATTTTCCCCTCTGTAACTTTTATGACTCTGTGACACCAAGTAAATGCACTGCTTGTCATTGCTGAAGGCCTACAATAGATTTACTGTAGTACATAAATCATGAGAGTGTCTGCACTGAATCTTTATGTGAAATCTCCCACTCTTGCTCTTTCATCAGTGTAGCTCCACCAGTAGTAACAACAATTGGATTGCAGATGTAGACAGATGTCCAATGTTATTTTTACTGTCATACCTCTACACTGGACATGGTGGTGTCCTGTCTACACCAACACTCCCATTGTCACCTACTACCTGATGAGCTGAGCTACAGGTGTCCCAAAGGTAGGAGATTTTAAAACTAAATAGCTAATATAGACACAGTCTGCAGAAGAGGGTGTTATTTAAGAAATTCTTTGTTATACTGTATATACAGTTATGGAGAACACAACTGTTCTCATGACTGACTGGCTAACTCTCTCATCATGCTTTCTGACAGGTTTTGCTGGTACACCAGGATATCTTTCACCAGAAGTGCTACGAAAAGATCCTTATGGGAAGCCAGTGGACATGTGGGCATGTGGTAAGAAACAATTTTGAAGAATTGTATTTAGCCCACTACATTGTGATCTGTCCGTTAGGAGCCTCTGTTTCATGTATTTCAGAGTTAATTTTAAATGTTTCCTTATCTCATATTTACCTTTTCAGTAGTTGTTTATTTGAATAGTAGTTATTATTTGAATGTTACAGTTAAGCAAATGTGCTGTCAGAGCACTCTTGACCCTGTCTACACTACAGGTGTAACAGTGTCCTAGAACCTAGCAACAACACAATTTTTCCTTAACATGGTTACAAACATGGTTCCAGTTTGTGTTATAGACTGGGCCTTAATTATATTTCATTACCCGGCTAAATACCAGTCTCTCTCCATTGCTTTAGCTGCCCAGTTAAAATGTTTGAATTGCCCTGAAATCATATTTGTAACCAGGTTAAGGGACAACCATTTTGTAACCTGGTTCTTTAACAGGTACTATTTGTAGCATAGACAGATTGATTAGGCCATATCTGTGAATGCACTTGCGTCTTGTAGTTATCCCAAAACCACGGCCGAATAAATGACAAATCAGATAGGCTTGTCTATGGTAGACTCTTTTCTTAAAATTTTCCATCATCTTTACCATCAGTACACTAATGAGAGCACTTACATTAGCAGGCTGGTTTTAATCTCTGTGCTGTCTAAGACTGTTCCGAGTAGGACTAGAGGAGATATCCCTGTCTGTCTCTAGAGCTAACTAGACATTTCCAATGTGCCCATCCCCATAGTATCTAGGCACCATTTCCAGACACATAGTCTTCACCTGCACTCCCCATAATTTCTTCCAGGGTGTCATCATGTGAACTCTACAGCTGCCTCAGAGCATTGTCAGGATGTTTATTTTCCAACATGTGGAAGATTTCTATTCAGCTGTACTACCAAATAAGTCATTTGCCTTATTTGTTTGTTCCTGTTTTGTGCAGCCTTGAGGCATGATTCAGTTCATGTTCACTGCGGCTAGTTTACATGAATGGCTTAATTAGTGCTACTTTGGATTTCCTCCAGGTGTCATTCTCTATATTCTCCTTGTGGGATACCCTCCTTTCTGGGATGAAGACCAGCACAGACTCTATCAGCAGATCAAGGCTGGTGCTTATGATGTATGTATTATGAGCTACTCTTATAATTGTTTTTAATTCGAGCTTTCAGTATGAGTTTGCTAGACTAAGAAGGGAGTGAAAACTAAGGAGGAATTAGTTCCTAAATATTTCTGTTCTTATCAGCATTTTTATGATCCACTCTCTTTATATGAGTAAACATCTCTTTGGCCTGTACAATATATAATATATACCATTATGCAGTATATTTCTATCTGCCTGTTTAAACAGTACCTATATTTCTACTAATGTGTACCTTTGCCCACAATCCTACAGCTGTTGCTTTTTAGGGATGGTATTGAGAGAGCACAAGGTTTTTCTTTCTGCTGGTTATTGTTACTGATTTTACATTTCAGTTAGATTAGTTACAGAGTATCACAGCTGTGATCTCAGTTGATTCACTTATAAGTTTGCATATGTGTGTCTGGCTGGGACAAATGTGTGCAAAAGGAGCCTTACAAATACGAATACCTCCTACAGTATGTTTTTTATCAAATTCCTTTACTGCTCAAAGTCTGAGTCTGGTAGTTACATTAGTCTAAAATCATTTATGAATGATGGTTACTTTTGCTTTGTTCAGATCTTCAGTAGTATTTCTAAATTGACAAAACTTTAAATTCTTCAGTGTACCACTGGTACCAACCTAAATAACTTTTTCCTGTGCATTATCTTTCATAAAGTTGTAGCCTGCCTAAATAGGCATAACAGTAGCGTTATAGAGCCCAGTTCTGCAAACACTTATGTGGGAATAGTCCCATTGACTGTCAGTGCCCAGCAGTGAACGTTGGAAGGATTAGAGTAGTAGTTCAGAAGGGTTATAGATTTTATAGTATAGTACATTTATTTTAGACACAGTGAAATTGGAGTCTATTGGTGCTCAACTGATAAGCAATTTAAAGACTGAATGACTCAAAAAATTGTAAGGCATACAGAACTTTCTATCTTTTAAGCCATTCGTGTAAGCCTTGTAGTGGAAATGAGTTTATGGTCTCAGTCTTGTTCTTAGTGGTCAAGCGCCCATATTGCAAAACATACCATTCCAGTTGGCACTGCAGTCACAGCTGAGAAGGCAGTGATTAAATACATATGGAGACTGGACTGATCTTCCATAGAGGTGGTCCCTGCAGAAGAAGGTAGCACTCTCACTCTCCCTAGGTACCTGTTCTCTGGATCAGCAGTGACTCGAGCGCTATTAGATTCATAGACTTTAAGGCCGGAAGGGACCATCATGATCATCTAGTCTGACCTCCTGCACATTGCAGGCCAAAGAACCTCAACCACCCACTTCTGCAGAAGACCCCTAACCTCTGGTTGAGTTACTGAAGTCCTCAAATCATGTTTTAAAGACTTCAAATTATAGAGAATCCACCATTTATACTAGCTTAAAACTACAAGCGACCCGTGCCCCATTCTCAATTTCCACAAGGTCTAAATTCATTAATTTATAAAGTGAAAAACACAAGTTGCTTATGGCTGTGTTTCAGGAAAGCACTTGAGCACACACTTAAGTCCCATTCCAATGGGACTTAAGCACAAGCTTAAATGTTTTGCTGATCAGGGATGGGCTTAAGTACCTGATAAAGTGGTTTCATAAATCAGAGTTTAAACATTAAGATGTCATATACACTGTTTAACATTCAAGAAGACAAATAAGTCTATATGATAATTTTGTTTATTATTTTTATTGCAGTACTGTATTAGGCAGTGTACAAACACACAGAAAAGCACACTCCCTGATCTGAATTTCTTAGCCAACTGTATTCCCCTTGAATTTGTAATTTCATCCTCTAAGTGTCAGTTTGCATCATGTTGCACTACAAAATAAGTTAATATCTGAAACAAGCCTGTTAGAAGTCATCAAAACAATAAAGAAGAAAACACATGTTTACATAAAAAGTTGTTTGAAATTATTTTCTTTATAACAGGCTTCTTTAGTCTTCGAATTTTTAAGCTGTGTTATCCATTCATGTGACATACTGTGTGTGTGTGTGTGTGTGTGTGTGTGTGTGTATACACACATACAGAGAGAGAATTACATATATATTTTTCCTCAAGTTTCCCTCACCAGAGTGGGATACAGTGACTCCTGAAGCCAAAGACCTCATCAATAAAATGCTTACCATCAACCCTGCCAAACGAATCACAGCATCAGAGGCACTGAAGCATCCATGGATATGTGTAAGTAGTTTCCACTTGCATGCCTAAAAAATTGTACATGCAAAATAGTTGATAGCATTCTCCAAAATCTAGTGCACAAATTCAGAAGGTTAATGATTATTTTTTTCCTTCCTTAGAGCTGTTTCATTGCAATGTAGTTAAATAGAGGAGATAAAACTGTAATTATCTAGACTCTGTGAATCTAGAAATAATTACCGTAACTGAGGTTCCAGCCTAAGAAACTGCCCTGTGCAGGCAGACCTGTGTGCCCAGGCGGAGCAGAGACTTCACTGGGGCTCTTGAGTGGATACAGACATCCACTTGCACTGAGAATGGAGGATCATGGCCTTTAATGACAGGTTTCAGAGTAGCAGCCATGTTAGTCTGTATTCACAAAAAGAAAAGGAGTACTTGTGGCACCTTAGAGACTAACAAATTTATTTGAGCATAAGCTTTCTTGAGCTTTCATGCGATGAAGTGAGCTGTAGCTCACGAAAGCTTATGCTCAAATAGATTTGTTAGTCTCTAAGGTGCCACAAGTACTCCTTTTCTCATGGTCTTTAAGACATCATTATTATGTGCATGCTCAGGGAATACAGTATGGAGCTGTATCAAGAAAAATTCTCTCATATCGTGCTTTGCATCTTCAGAACAATTAATTCTCAAAACACTGGGAGATAGGTAAATGATACTGCCCCCATTGTGCAGGTAGGGTAAAACACGGAAACAGGAAATTAGGGATTTGCCTAAGGATACTCTGCAAGTCACTAACAGAGCCACAATCAGAACTGATGTGGTCCTGGTGCCCAGCCCTGCACTCATTCTAGTAGGCTGCAGTGTCTTCTCTATCATAGAACAATACAAGTGATAATGAGTTTCAGAAGAAATAAGGAGGATGTTGAATATTTCCTTTTTACACATTTCATGTTCCCGTGCATCACACAATACTGGTAATGTTAAATAAAACTCCATTCATTTTTTTAAAAGAAAACTTTACAGGACACCACAATTCAGGATGCTATTACTGATTTTTTATTTTTATAATTATATATGGCCAAAATGGTTTGGTTTTAGTCAGTCTCTACACAGGTGTAAACCCCACTGATTTAAGTTGGAGTTTTTCATAGGTAAGGACTGAGTATAAACTGAGTCTCTAGTTTTGTATCAGGTTCCATTGGCATGGATCCCTGCACCCAGGCAAAATCTTGGAGACTTCACTGGTGCATTGAGGTTTGCTTGAGTAGATACCAGTGAGGGATAGGAGCTTAAGACTTAGGAATTTGGCCCATGCAGGTTATGATATGTTTGTTCTCCAGTAAATACAACATAACTCATATATTTGTGTGTATTGAATATATTGTTCTTTTCTTCTTCCTCAGCAACGTTCTACTGTGGCCTCTATGATGCACAGGCAGGAGACTGTAGATTGCTTGAAGAAATTCAATGCAAGAAGAAAACTAAAGGTAAGAAAGACAATTTCTTCAGGGGCATTTTAGTAGCAGGTAATTTTTGAAGGGTAAAAGGATACAGTGACATATATTCCATGTAGAGGATAACCATTCCTTAAAGGGATTTTATGGAGAATATTAACTATCTTGCGAACGCTTAAAAACAAGTTTATATAAACAAACGTCAGGCTTGGATCTTTAAATAAGTACAGCCATGTGAACTGTGCTGCAGTGCTTAATAAACAACATACGATTGAGCTCTGCATGCATTTCCAGCAGCATTTGTACTGCTTTTAAGATACAATTAATATAAATATCATCTACATACCTCTTTGGAATCAGGATGATAGTGATGACCCTCCATTTTAAAATCACGGGCATTTCTCCCTTTAGATAAAGGAAAACCTCCCTTAGTTGGTTGTGGTCATGTATGTTACATATAAACCCCCAGTTGAACACAACTCATCCCAAGCAACTGAAGTAAGGGTCTGGGTTCTATTTCCAGTGTCATATGTGTGCAATTTAATTGATGACAAATATCCCTGTGTGTGCACATACATTTGTGGCAAGACTTGTTCTGACAGCTCAGTAACTATTCGGGGATTTATGATAGGTAATAGCTTTAAGAATAAGCTACAGTTTCTCCATTCCCAATGTACTCCACCTTATGCCAAATAATTCATAGAAAATCTATCATTCCAGAGTTGACCTCGATAGTCAAATGATTTATGATTAAGCATATTTGCCTTTTTGGTCTATTCATGCTCAGAGCTATGCGTAATTAATGCTAATTTGAGTTAACATATGTGTACACAGGGGGCCATTCTGACAACTATGCTGGCTACCAGAAATTTCTCAGGTATGTTTATTGAGCTCCAAATCCTTATGTTCTTTACATTTTGGTATCTGCTTAATGCAACCAGGCCTAATGAGAATTAGTTTAGTACAGTAAAGCTCTTTGCTACTGTGGAGTATGTAAAGTATAGTGTATTAAAGTTATTTGTTTTTTGGAGTGATCAGAGCAAAAATTACTCGCTACTGTAGATTAAACTAAAAGGGTCATATTGAGCCTTTTGTAAGGTACAGGTGGTAGTTGGAATAATTTGGTGCACTGTCTGTTTGTTTCCCTTATTGTGAAGGGGGACGTTTTTTTCGTTCTTATTTGTAGAATCCTATCAAAGAGACCAGAAAATATTCCAGGTAGGAAGAGAAAAATAGCAAATGCTAAGGATAAATGTGCAAATTGAAATATGGTCAAAGAATAATATTTTAAAAGTTAAATTACATAGTAGAAGAGCATTTGAATACGCAAATCTAAAATACATTTTAAGACATAAGTTTTTATGTTCTTACCTTATATAAAAAGCGACCTTATAGTACATATTTTACTGCTTTTCTAGTAATATATCAAATCAAGTTTACCTCTAATACCATTCCTATGTGTTTGGGTTTCTTAATACTAATAAACACATGAAAGTTCTTCACTCTTTTACTTCTGCCTCATTCTCAAGCATCATGTTATAGCAACATAAGAGTACATTTCTGCTTATGAAATAACAGCTGTGCTGTTGGTGTTTACAGTAATCAAACTCTAATGCTGAAGACCCAAGGTGTTTATTAGCCCAGGGCACCATTATAATTATGTCTTAATTAGGAACGCGCTCAAAATATTGTGATGCTTAAATTTATAGTTACATATTTAAAGTTTTTCAATGAAGGAGAAAAGAAAAAATACCAAAATTAAAATAGCTATACATTTCTGAAAGGGAAATTTGTAAAAGTGTTAAAACCTTTCTTTCCCTTCATTCCTCCGATTTCCTAAACTTCTCTGCGTTCTCATTTTCTTCCTTCCCCTGACCATCTACTCCCCTCCCTGCTGATTAGCCAAACGCTTGTCCCCCAAATAGCTATGATATATTTTTGTTTACATTGTGTTTCAATTCTTATTTGGAAGGGAGGAGCTGGGAATCTCCCAATGTAAACCTCAATATTTGAGAATTATTCTGACAACCTTTATCCTAACCAGACATTGATAATGCATATAAGACACCCACAAACAAGAATTCAGGCAATTGAATAACATAGGGTGAATTCTGCAGTGACTTTGCAGCATCCTGTCTTTGTCTGAGATAATTCTGTTGCAATATATTTAATTAACAGGTAAAAATGCTATAGTGCATTGGGCATGTTTTGAAGAATAATAAGTGTCAAAGCATCCGAAATAAACAAGCTACAGCAGGATGCAAGTGAGACCAATTGGTCCAATCTGTTTGGTGCTTGGAATATACCGTGCCCTTCTTTGTTAGGTTCCCCTATTTAATATACAATTGTAACATGTAAAACCATCTTTGGGGATTGTAAATTATATTTGGTTAATGTTTAATGAATTGCCAGTAACTTTCAATTTCCTTTAAGAGTTGAACAGAAATGCTGTAGTTGAAGACTGAGTATCTTGTCAAAAATGGATTATCTTAAAACATGAAGCATGTGTATCATTTGTAATCATTCTCCATAATCATTGTTTCACATACATCATATGTAAGGTCTAACACCTCTGAAGAACAAGAATGTCATCGTCCTTTAAAAATATTATTTCAGAATGTCTCAGCATGGTGATCAAAGACTTTTTCATCCATCATTTCAGTGGTTAATTTAAGACATACCTGCACTTGAGATGACATTTTAGTTTTTGAGTTATTTATTCATTGAATTTCATTGAAAGCATGCTTTTCAAGGTTATTTGTCCATAACAATGTGTTTATAAAAGTGTTTTATTTTTCCTTTTCTTTCTTCCTTTTATGTGGAATGTGTGTTTCTTGTGAGGTAAGACCCTCAGCAACTGAAAGAAACATCTTTTTTGTATCTCCTAAGCAAAATTGCCATCTGCCCTGAACCACACTAATCTCTGCATGTTGTCACAATTCCATTTCTTCTCAGTTTGCTTTCTGGCTTATTAGCAGTGCCTTAGGATTTATTTATAACAATTGCTTTTTAGTTGTAGGAAATCAGCATGGTCAAATTCTTCATTGTTAGCTTACTTAGAATATGCTTTGCTACTGTAGTTTTTGATTCGCATACAGTGTCCTTGCTTACACAAAATGCTTTTAAATAGTATTAGAATTATATCACAAGCCAACAAAAAAGGCAAAAGATTCATAGCTAAAGATGGTGCTAACACTTCTTTAAATAGTTGTGTGTGGTTATTGCAGTATGCAAAGTACAGGGTATATACTACGCTTGTTCTGGGCACGGAGCTCCTGTTAATGTACAGGACTGAAGTATAGAATATGTCCCATAATATGAGATATCACATACCAGTCTCATGCAAGAAACCGTTCAAGGGACACATCCCCTTACACCCTAGCAATCCTACAGGCACAATGGGAGGAGTAATGGCTGTTACAACCTTCATTATGACTCTTTTGTTGTTTGTTTTATTTAATTTTTATTTTAAAAAATTAATGTTTCGGAAACATGTAAAAGATTTTAAACATAAAAGATAACATTGGAAGGATGTAGTTCATATTATGACAAGCAACTTATAAGAATTAATATTTTTCATTAGGTGTTTTTTTTTAGTTCTAGGAGAATAAAATAACCTGTAAAGCCAATAAACTTCTAATTTTCTTTGCTTTCCTGTAGCTTGAAAACAGCCATTTTCTGCTAAATTAGTTTAAGAATTTGATGCTCTTTCTATCTGATTAATTGTACAGTGGTAGAGCCTCAAACTCAATCAAGACTCAAGGCCGATTGTGCTAGGTGCTGTGCCTACATTTAACAAAAAGGCAGTCTTTAGTCCAAAGAGTTTAAAGTAAAACAGCAGCATAGTTTAAATATAACATATGCTTTTCACATATAAAAATGTTCTGCGTTACTCTTCCTTAGCACAGGTGGAAATATTTTGTGTCAACTTTAGCTTGAAATAAATTTTTATGAATGAAATTTTTCTGCTCCTGAAAAATAGGGGTTTATGATGGGCAGCAGAGACACAGTCTTAACAGAGGTCTGAGTGGATCTGCTATCCTAATTGATAAAGTGCATTTTGAGGAGTTTTACTAGATTATAGAAGATAACCTTAACTTCAGCTCTAGCTGAAGTTCTAGTATCCTTTTAACAAATATGAAAGACACTTTAATGAAGATCTGTTCTTTTCTGCACAGTTCTATGGTTATATAGTCCATCATGTCTACAGTAGAACCATAATAATATGAGCACTTGACACAGACACAGCAGGTGAATAAGACATGGACACAGAAATGTAGATGAAGCAGAAGCTTTATCTTCATTAACTTAACCCAGAGAAATGGTGGTTCCCTAGAAAACAGGCTGAAACTAGACTAATGCAGTTCCCAACAGAATAAGCCCTCCTTCCGCCAGTCAAATAAAGGGGCCTGTGATCCCTGCTGTCCTTCTTCATGTTCAGGATAAGGGTCCAGATGAGTAATGCTTCGAGCTGTGTAAGACAGCGAAGCCAACTTCCATGCCCATCAACACCAAGAGTCAGGTCCAAAGTCTTCCAAACCCTCCATTTCTTTGCACTTTTGTCCTCAGCAACTGCCTCTCTGTGTAACAAGGAGAAATGGCTGCAAACTCCCCTTTAAACATTTGTGGACAAATGGAAGCCCAATGGCTTACCCACAGCCGTTTAGTCACTTGATGTCACCACCAGCTATAACAGCATGGACAAGACCTAGAGGTTGCGACTCCCAACTCACCTCTGCAGCCTTCAGCTCTTTTTCTGTTCCTCCTCGTCGGTATCTTGCTATGTGAAGAGGGCACTAAAAGTTGATCACCTGGCTCCAGAAGTAGTACCAAATCAAAGGAACAGGGGAGTCAGTAATGTGTCTTTGTATCCACTGAACTAGGTGAACAGCTACAGGCTGGGGTTCATGGCCAGTTCCAACCCCTATATTCCTCTCCACTCCACCATAACCCTGCATAGATCACAGGCTAACCCTAGGAGTCAAGGCGGTCTAGGGTCTCTCTCCGCTGGTTTGGCTTGGCCACAGCCCCAACAGCAAAGTGGGCATTTGTATCTATCACAAAAAAGCTAATCTATCCCCATTTCTGAGCAAAAATGTAATAGTAAAATGCTATCATTTTTACAAAATACAGTGGAATCACAATTAGCCGATCTACCTGCGACCAGGGCCAGATTGGATAACCAAAAGTCTAGATAAACTGGGGAATGGGTGGCAGGGCTCCAGCTGTGATCCCTGGGCAGCAGGGCTCTGACTGTCAGCACAACAGGCAGGAGCCCCAGCCTCCCAGGGCTCCAGCCCAAGTCCTACCGCTGTCAGCGCTGGGCAACTGGTGGTTCGGTTAATACAGAGAGCCGCATAATGGAGGCTCGGTTAAATGGGGTTCTGCTGTATTCTACAATGTATTTTCTAGGAGTCCATATTCACTTATAAATAAAGCAAAATAGTAAATGACAGTGATTTGTTATTCTTGATATTTTTGGCTGTGACCCTGCAAGCATTTATCCATGTGAATAATTCACTTGAATTCAGTTCATCAACTCATACAGTTAGAGTTATATGCATACACCTTTGCCAATTCAGGGCTTTTGTGTGTTTGCTTACACGCTAATGCACACATTTGAGAAACTTGTAGTAGGTCTCTCAATGTGAAATAATGAGATTCTACTGGATGTGGCAGTGTTTAGTGCCTAATGCAGCTCAGTATAGATCTTGACAAAATCCAGGTAGCAAATCTAAGAAAAGTGGTACTGCAGCCTTATGTCCAGTAGTTTGGAATTTCTCAAATGCTGTAAATATTCCGTTTCCTAAATGTAAAGCAGCAGAGGGAGGAACTAAAAACAGAAAGTGCTTGCTTTGCTTCAAACCTGATGGAGTTTATTGATAACCAGCTGACATTGAATTTATTCTCTCATTTTACAGCAGCAAAAAGTTTACTGAAAAAACCTGATGGAGTCAAGGTAAGTTAAACAAATGCACCAAACTATACATCTCATTCAGCTTTCTTTTCCTTGTACTCTTCTAACGTCTATTGACTTTGCGATTGGAAATAACTACATCTCTTCTTCATAGGTTGTGTTAAGAAATGGTTCTCACTGTATTTTTGAAGAAGTTGAAGTTAGTTTAAGTTCAAAATAATGTGTCAGAAAAGAAATAGCTGAAAAACTGTACCATGTTTTAAATAAGGTTCTGAAAAATGCTGACAAGGGAATATATTCCTTGCTTTTTAATAAAAGCTAGTCCAGTCGTTAGTGACTCACTGTATTTTTAGCTGCTTAATTTAAATGAGACTTTGGTCGTGGGTATGTAAGCTTGATGGAACGTCAGAAGCTTACTAGAAGCCCCACATGAGGTACATTCCACCAGGTGTAGTTGGTGTGTTTGGCAGAAGTCCAGGTGTTTAAGATTTCACTGAATAAGCTCATCCTGACTAATAGACCTTGGTAAGAATGGGAACATTCTGGCAACTTTCATAGATTATTTAGAGTTCCTATTTTCATATCACCAGGTCCCGCAGGAGGAGAGATGCTTCACAAATGAATGTTCTAGACAGATACTTTGAAAAATAGCCAGGAAAAAAATCACTGAGCATTGAAAAATGTTGTATTTCTTTTTCTCAGAGGATTCCTGAAGACTAAATAAAGCACCCCAGCTTTCCGTAGATAATGCAAAGTTTCTTCTCTTCTCAGTTCTGCCTCTTTCTCAGGAGCGTCTTTGACCTGAATTTTAGTTTTCTGCTTAAACTTTCTTTTCTTTAACAGAGTGCTACTTACTGAAATACTCAGTTCACAGCAGATTTGTTCTTTACTTATTCTCGCACACGTATTCTTTCACACTTAAAAATGTTAAGGCTATTAAAATGAATTCAGTATACTCTAACCTGAATGTTACCCAAAGTCAAATAATGGGCATCTTAGAGAGGATGAAGAAGCACATCATTCTGTATTATTCGGTCATTGCAATACAGATTCCTTAACACGTCTTTGTGGAATGCGGGAATTTTATGTGTTCGGGTCAGGCTAGTATTTTTATAAATACCATTCTTCCTACAGGTTTATAATGGCATCTGCTGTATCTCCATTTTGATAGCAACGTTGCTGAGAATTTTCGTCAATGGTTTGCTAATATTACACTCGTTGGGATCTCATACTTCCGGTTTTCAGGATATTTCAGTTTTTTACCATTTTCCTGCTCAGTTATGTGAAGCAAGGGGGGAAATGTTTACCTGCGTGGGAGTCTTTGTTTTCAGCATTTTTCTCATGTAGAAACTTCCCCGCACAAAAAAAGTATTTCCTTCTCTACCACAGCTTATGCTGTCTTTTTGAAAACAAAAATATGCTGTACTCCATGCATTGATATTTTCAATCCAACCAGTCACATTTTCTTCTTTTCCTTTTCTCTCTGACTGGTCAATTCAGAAAAGGAAGTCCAGTTCGAGTGTTCAAATGATGGTGAGGATCTTTATCTGCCAGATTTTTCCTCCTGTGAAACATTCACACTTAGAAATCAAATAAATGCATTTAATCTGTTAACATAACTTGAGAAGCTACAAGACCTTTAACATGAAAACTTGTGACTTCTAAACCAAGAAGTGCTACGTGCCATCTGTAATGAATTGTTCCGCAATTCTTTAAAGCAAGATTTTTAGCTATAGAAATATAAATACAAAAAAGTAGATGTAACATTGGCCAATGCAGCTGTCTTTAGTACACTTAAAAAAAAAAGTATTCGTTTAAACAGTCTTCTATTAATTTCTTAATCTCCTTGTATTAAAAACTAATAACATTAAAATAATAAATGGATAATAATAAGTGTAATGGAGACATTACCCTCTGTGTAGTTACTTACATAGAAACTTAAAAAAAAATTAAAAATTTCAATACTTGGGAAATCGCTAGAGCTTTTACCATATAGTATGAATACGGTTCAACATCAGGAATCCATTAAGAGACACCTCTGTACTCCTGCTGCCCCCTCTGTAATAAATAAATAAATTCACTGCAAGATCCACTTTTATTGATTCCAGCTATAACTGAGCAGATATCCAGTATTTAGGACATTTTAAGGTGATTTTCAAAACCCCGCTTTGTATATTTTTATTATCCCTTGAAATCAAATAACAAATGGAAGGATGGCTGTTTATTTTCTTTTTGGGGATGTTGTACTTTTAGAATCAAATAATAAGGTTTTTCTAAGCGTCTTAGTGTCATTTGACTCACATCAGGATGTCAAGCTACAACCACAGGCCACAGCAGACATGCCGCCTTCCTTCTCTTCTCCAGACCCCCAGCCAGTCCCATTCCTAGTCCAAGACCTTCTCAACCTCTAACTCAGATCCCCCATTTGAGAACCAATACATAGACTCCCTTCCCCCAGCACCAGGGTCCTCAGGCAGGTAGTGACCATCCTCCTGTTTAACTGGCATTGATCCTGAATTCTGGGATGATGGTGGTGATCCTGGCAAGGCAGCTTACTCAACGGTGACACTTCACCATGCCTCTGTACTGCTGATCCAGGTAGAGCAGAGCAAATGTTCCACTTTCTCCAACTGGTCACTCTGTCACGGGCAAGCAGACCTCCCCTTGAAAATACCTGTCTGGTAAATGGCCTATATCATCTAGCTGGATTCAGTGTTTCATGCAAGAGAACAGTTCATTTTAATACAAAAGTACAGGCCATTTACCAGATATGTTGGGATATTTTCAGCATCCCAAACACACCACGTGCCAGCTCTTAGTCTGCTGAAACACTACATAGGATGCTTGGAGGATTTAGATCCCGAGAGACAGTTTTGTACAATTTTTATAAAATATATAAAAAGCATTAATACTTAGGACAGTATGGCCCTGCCCAACTGTTTGCTCTGAGAGAGAGAGAGAGAGAAAGAGATGCTATAAAGTTAAAAGCTGTTTCACAGCAACTACAATTTTAGTAGAAAAAGTTTTCCTTCCTGACAACAAATAGAAGTACACCAATTTAGAATAATTTTCCATAATCACTTAATCATTTGGTATGAAAATGCTGAATTTGTTTTTAATAGTTTCCCCTTTCTGTTAAAATAAACGCAGTAAATGTGATTTAAAACCTACCATTTTTCTTTAAGTTTGGAAGTATTTAGCCAAGCTGTGCTCATACCGACGAAATAACTTGACTATGCAATATATTCTCTTTTTCATTTGTACTAATGTAAATTCTGTATTCTTGATGTACCATTAATAAGTTTGAGTATATATTCTTTAGTTCTTGATGGTAGTGGAATGAATGTTGTTGTTTATTTTTTATAGGATTTTGACCAGGGGAGTGTGGGCTCAATGCTGCTCTCCTTACTCAGGCAAAATTCTCTCTGAAATTTGGTTATCCTTTGTCTGTTACATGTTCCATGACAAGCGCTTCTATGGTGTGTTGTTTGATTTCTGATGTTGCTGATTAGGACTGTAAGAAGTCTGTTGAAACGTTCATTCCCTCTCTCATATATGCTTTGTATGTGTTCATTTCTTCTTTCTTTTGCTCTTTGAATACTTCTCTCTTGATGGCCAAACTGTTAATGAATATTCATTTTTAGTTGTAAAACTTGGGAGAGTGATTTTTCTCTTGTTACAAGAGAAAAAGAATATGATTGTCCATGGTTGTCTGTATTGTTGTTGTTCCATAATCTATGTAGTCTTATTTTAAAAAAATAACATTTCCTTGAATTCAGTGGGTTTTTTTCCCTGAGTAAGGAATGCAGGTAGTACATTTTCTATCATTAATTGTTCCTTACTAAACCCCTGTAAGGTAGTTAAGTGCTGACCGAGATTGTCCCTAACGTAGATACACTGCCCTGCTTGGCATGTGTCTTTCAATATCTTAGAGGATAAATTGAAATCCAGTGCAAGCCCATTTTGCACCAGAGCAATGTGTCCGTGTTAGGGATTTCCATCATCTTAACTACATGGATGAAGTTACAGTAGAACAGATTTCCCCAGTCTAGACATGTCCTAACTAAGACATTGGCTATGCTTCAGATTTGCTCTGATTCCAGCAACTGATGGGCAGCCACCAATGCAAACACCTCAGGTGAAATCCTGGCACAATTAAAATCAATGCTACAGCAGCTTCCGTTGATTTCAGTGGGGTCATGATTTCGCCCCTAGGGCACATTTGCCCAAATAAAGCTTACTCAGCAGCTTTATCAGTCTGTACTAGGGATTGCACCAGTGCAGAGGTAGAATTGGGGAAAATCTGAAGTGTAGACATGACCTAAATATCATTATCCCCACCTCACAAAGAGGTTAAGTGATTTACCTAAGGCCATGGAGGAATTGATGAGCTCAAATTAGAACTCGGAAATTCCTGGCTCTCAGTCCAGTGCTTAAACCATTAGGCTAGGGCTAGGCCAATATATGTCATTACACACTCTGGTAAATATTATTCAGGTCTTCAACATTTAGATTTCCTAAAGACTTTTATATAAAAAATATCAACAGCCTGACTGACACAAAGGGCTTGACTTTTGGTTTTTAAATGTGGTAGTTAATTTTACTTTAATATTGACAAAATGTCCATCAGTGAAAGAAGAGAAGTCTGAATTTGCATTATTGCATTTCTTTCCCATGTAATGTTTACATTTTCAGTACCAGAGTACTAACACAGCAGAGCCGTAGAGATTCTATACCACTGACGGGTAGAAATGATGCCAACCCTGTGTGCAGACAGCCCACCTTACATTTTGCTTCTTTGACCTGCTGCTGTTATAAGTAGAACTGGTCAAAAATATTTTTAAAAAATCCTAGTAATTTTAATTGAAAATAGTTTGACAGCATCAGAGTCCAACAAGCTTTCGTTATAATTGAAACCAGCTTTCCAGTGGGTATGAAAACTTTAATTGGGGCTTGATTTTTAAAATCTTTCCAGTTTTACAACCACAGTGATATTTACCTGGTGCAGTTATGGAAGGTGGGTTTTAAAAATGGGTATAAGAATCAGAGAAATTTAAATTAATTGCTAAAGTCTTACTTAAAGAGAGAGCGAGACAGAAAGAGAGAGAGAATAATATTTTTTAAACAAATAAAAGCCCAGTTCTTCAAAGACTTGCGTTTTTGTAGTCATTGAGACTACTCCCATAGATAACTTTGCAGGATCAGGGCCAAAAGTAGTAATGTTGAGAAGCTACAGTACAGGAAGTTACACTCTTAATTTGGGTTCTGTGGACTGAAAGGCCAATGTACAGTAAACGAAAGGTATTACTGCAGGTTCAGCCAGATTGGAAAGGTTTTTCAAAACAAGCAAATTAGTTTATTTCATTAAATGAAAACGAAACATACACGTTTTTCATTTGAAATACTGAACGCTTGTTTGAAAAAAATCTCAAAGTGAATGTACCTGTACATATTCTGACCTCAATGACACCCATATAAATCTCGAGTTACCAATTACAGATTTATATGGGTGTAAATGACACATAAATTTGAACCACTGAAGCTTCCTTCCGTGAAAAACAAAATGACGTTTAACCTAGTGACACCCTCCTAGAAATAAAGTGAAATGATGGTATATTACTTAACACTGTTGCATGATCTAAACTGGCAAATAAATCACAATGGAAATACAGGCATTTTCTTTCTAAAATCCATATTAATTGTGAATTCCTATTATTTGGTTGTAGCCACTGTTAAAAAATTCTTCATTCATTTACGTGTCAGAGCTGAAACTGCCTATGCTCTATATAGGACTTCCTTGAACAAGTCCAAAATACTGTCACTAGCGTCTTTGGGAGAAGCTATAGCCAGTTATCAAATCTGTTGTCAGTGTTTTTTTCAAGTTCATAAGTTGACCTTTCTGTGATTCTTTATTTCCCTATCTATATCTGTATATAGATATTCTATATAGAGAGATATAGATATGCTAGCTACCAAGAATTCTAAGGCTTGTCTATTTCTATTTTCTGCATACCTACAGATAAACAACAAAACCAACGTGGTAACCAGCCCCAAAGAAAATATTCCTACCCCGGCGCTGGTATACCTGGAATCTTCCTTTTCACCCTATCTTTAAGTTCTTTACTGTTTTCTTTGGGTTTTTTTTGTTTGTTTTTGCTTTTATTCTTTGTTTGCTTTATAAAATTTTTTCTCTTTCTTGTTGTTTGTACTTTTTGTTTTCTTTTTGTGAGGAAGTCCATTGTGAAGCAACATTTTTATAAATAGAAAACGTGACACAAAAGCTGGATGTGGTGGTGTAGTAGCATTAGTAGCGATAGTTGAATTTTTTGCATGCCGTGTAAGAAAGTGAATAGAATGCGCTTGATGTTGCCCTTAGCTCTTCACCTGATGGTTGTTTCCATGCTTTTAAGTGCTGACTTATTTTTTAAATTGTACCTGTTATCTTTTCTTTTGCCTTAACACAAGTTTTGATATCAAGGAGAGCTAACAGGACTATTGCTAGGCAACAACAATATAGACCTTATTCAGATTTTCATTCCCCCTATTCTCTGACAACCCAGCAGGACTTTGCAAGGCTTCACTTACTGGTATCAAAAGGCACCTTAGTCCTATAAAGCTTTTTGAATAGTGCCACTTTAAATCTACAGTAAGCATTACTCTGTAATAAGTTCTGCTAGGGGAATATTACTAAACAGTAGGACAGCGTACATGAAGATTCTATGTCAGAATCTTGCTTCTGTTATTAAGTCACATTTCTTAAGATGGAGGAAGGCTTACGAACACAAATGCTGCTATTTAATTACCTAAATTTAAGCAGTATTACTTCTCATGTATTTTGGTACATAGCTCTGAAGAAATGCTTCTGCTCTTTAATATAAACATAAGGACAAATTCTGCCATAGATTTGCATGCGCAGCTCCCATGGAAGCCTGCATTAAGTCAAGTCATTTCAGAGCAGTAGTTTAAAGGTTTCATGGTATGTACATGAGTCCTCAACTCCATCAGGTTCCCAGGCCTCTGTGAGTATGTTAAAAAGCTACACTTGCTGCAGCTTGTTCTGGGCCAGCTAACTGACATTTTAAGGGAAGCAAGAGGGGAGTTAACCTTTGAAATGGCATCAAGAACTTCCATCATAATTGGTATCTATGCTGTTCAAATGGGCAACAGACTGGAAATAACCCCTGTACATCCAAACACCGTTTGTGTTTAGAGGTACCCAAATCTTTCAGAATCTGTTCAGCCCATCTTTATTTTGATTTGTGTTCATTTTTGCTTTAGTAATAAGCGTACAGTATTTTTTTAATTAAAATAGTTCACCATTTTTGAGCTAAAGCAGGGTCAGACAAAAAGGAACAATGTATCTGATATGAGACATTGTGAAACAGAGTGCCTCTTCAGCTGACCTCCCCAGAGCTTCAAAGCCCTGTGTGTGTGTTGATCATGAATAAGGTCTTTGCATGCCGCTGCAGTAGGTGAGGTAACCTCCCTTGCTGGGTTGCCAGTCGAAGAATCTTTATTAGAGACATTGTTTCATCTTTTGGCAGCAGTTAACATTTGCTTTAGCTCTTGTCACTGTTTAGCATTTGTCTGCTGGCTCTTCTCGCGCTCCCTCACACTACTGTGAATGTATTTACCAATGAGAACTGTTTTTCTCTTTATTTTGTTCTCACTCAGGAGCCCCAAACTACAGTAATCCACAACCCTGATGGAAATAAGGTATTCAGAAAGAATTAGCTCCATCTTGCTTCTCCAAAGTGCACATTTCATCCACTATTCTAAGCCAGAATGTGCCCATTACCCAGAGCTTAGCAAGGAAAATCTCATTCCTGTATCTGTTGCACCTGGTGCCTCTTGGGCCTAATTCATCTGTGGCTTGTTCCCACTGAATGCTTTCTGCCTGGCTGCTGGCTCCCTCAGCTCCTGTGGATGTCTGTAGGCGGTGAGGGCGCTCAGCACCCTGAGGAACCAGGTTTATGGTGTGTTGTACATCTCTTGCTTCAGGCAAGAACTTTCAGTTCTCAGAAAAACAAAGGAACATTGTATTCAGACACAGAGTATAGTAAGGTTATTTTTACGATTCTAGTGAAAGCTTCATACACAAGATGAAGGCATATTTTGAGCTCTTTCCATCAGCTGTTTCTCAGCATGCTTATGCATCATACTGTGACATGTCTTCTGCATGGAACTTTTGACTTATTCCATAACATCATCTTGCAGTTTGAAAAGAAGCTAACACTTGAAGTGGCAAGAAGCTCTTTTGAATTCATAAATCTTGATTTGATTTTTCTCATTTATTTTCTTCTGTGTGCTGTGATGGTTGTGTTTGATGTCTGGTTTCTATAACGTGTGGTAATTTTTTCTCCCTATGTGGACTTGAAAGGGGCTAGGGAATATTGTTGTTTGTGATTCATGTTCCTAGTTTTCATATGCAGATTTCACTTATTTAAACAGATTTTAATGTGTGTGCTGAGAATTTAAAGTTTCCAAAGGATTGTTGTCACATTTATCTAGTGTAATTACTTGTGGTCGCTCAATACTGTATTTGCAAAGGATAGAGTCTGAGTGGAAAATATCAGATGCAGGCATTTCACAAGCATGGAAAAAGTGTTAATTGTGCATATTGTAGTCATCTCGCTTCTTCGTTTGATTATTTATTTTATAGTTTGTGGGTAAGAATAAGTTGTGATGTTCATTTCACTACTGTACCAACTACTCTCTGCACCCATGGTCCATATTTCATCTCCCATGTTTTATTAATAGGCAGTGTACCGCCAGCATTTTAATTTTAGTCAAATCTTTACTAAAGCCCAGCAAAGGGAAACAAAAAAACAAAACACTGGAGCTCTTTGGCATGACTACATCTACTTGACATTATTATATATTCATAGCAATTTAGATATTTTATGTCCCAAAAAGTTATAACATGGACAGGAAAACTACTTATGGGGAAAGTTACTGTTAAATTTCATTATCTAAAAAAACAAATATTTTAGCATGACAACTGGAGTGGATGCTTCCATATTACTGGCCACATCTCTCTTGTGAGCTTGTGCATGACGTTTCCTGCTTGTATGTGTGTGGTTTTTATTTTCTTCTAGGTACTATATATGATAGAGCATGGTATGTCCCTTATGTGGAGTGAATAGTCTAACACCATTCACAATAGGAAAAGCATGATGGTTTATTAAGCTTGGTTTGTATGTGTGGATTGATTAATGTAGTTGATTTATTGCTGCATATAATTTTGTTCTTTTACATTTGAATAATGCATTAACCATTCTGAAACTTTTCTTTGACTTGTCTTGTGAAATCGTAGTAGACAAAAGGACACTGTCAGGGTATTTTGGAATTTTTATTTAATTAATGTGGATAGTAACCCTTCGGAAGCTTGAAATAAATCTTATGTTTTTCCCTTCTGTCTCAGAGGTAAACTGGCTTGTTATGGATATTTTTACTCTTGAGTATTTTGCTTCTGACGTTTTCTTTTTCTTTTTTTTTTATTTGCAACAAAGCATTTATTTTTAAAAATCATAAAAAGTATATCTTCTGCAAAAATAAAATTAGGAGAAAAAGAGTAGGTCAAATTTTTTGCCTACTACCTTTGACATTGTCCTTTGAAGTGTGCTCCCTAATTTTTCACATTTCTAATATCTTATAAAAATTGTGATAAGAGCCTTGCCTTTTAACATTGCAAAGATTTCAATACAACTGTCTGATGGACAAGTCATTCCTCTGTGTGGCTGGTTGGTTAAAGAATATTTCTTCAAAGATATCTTAGATTATCTAGGAGCATTGTTGTGGGCCTCTCCAGTAACTTGCTCTCTCTTTCAAATTTTTTAGCACAAGGAGAGTATAAAAATGCAATCATGGATTTGATTCAATTCTTATTGAAATCAAGGGGAGCCTTTCAGTTTATTGTATGAGTTCTTATATGAGCAGAAGAAGTACTTTAAATTGTGAAATACAACATTCTGCTTACTTTATACTTATAAGCTCAAATGGAATGACTTATTTTACACAGTTGATATTCACGAAGCTTAAAATGGCGAGTTCTAATATTTGGCTGACGTAATTCATATAACAGTTCAGACATACTCTGTCTAGTAGAATGTAAAAAAACCCAACAAGTTAACTCATTTTCATGAAGATATTTATTTCCCCATACATCTGTGTGACATTCAAAAACTGGACAGCCAGAAATACGTTTAATAAAAATGTTCCCTTTTGAAATGGATGAAAATTGACATTTAGTTTCAGGTACAGACATCTCAATCCCTGTGGCCATTTGTTTGTGAATTACATCCACATAGCCTGCTTCAAGGCTTTGCATGATCTGTACAATACCAAGTGTAATTTTCATAGGTGCATGAATAATATGCTGGGTCACTTTATGCATTTCACTTGTATTTACTTCTTAACAGGAGTCAACAGAAAGTTCCAATACGACTATTGAAGACGAAGATGTGAAAGGTATGATTGACAGTTGGAAAGGCAAAACCATGGCTACATGCATATATTTCAGTAGGTTTTATTAACTTTTGTTGATCTGTCAGATGGAGGGAGTTCCTAAGTAATCCAAGGAGAACATACAATTATTTTTGAAAATTATGTTCATTGCTGAAGTTCTATATGTTAAGTTCTGACTTGGATAATCTGACTTCGATAGTCTAAATTTTACGTGTACCGTTTCTGTAGTATTTTACAATTAAGGAAGTTTGTCATTTAAAATTATAATTATGGCAGTAGTAGGTGTAGATTTAAAAACTAATGACATTTAATATTATTTTAAATTTCATTTTGTATATGGTACTTTGAATTTTTTTGTTTGCTTGCTTTAATTCATGTGTTTTTAATGCATTTTTTCAGATCAGCATTTATAAAACATTTCTGTTCAGATGCCAGTGTTTTTTTGTGCTTCTGTTGTATTCTGGCCCTATAATTGTCTTAACCTCAGTCACCTTTTTCTTTTCTTTTTGATTTTCTGCACAATAACCTTCTTAACTTTGCAATCTTTTTGATTATTTTTTAAGGTTTTTTTTCTTTTTTAAATTCTATGCTGTGACATTATTCATTCTTATTTTAATAACATTTTGTGGGTTTAAAACCAGTGTATTCAGCTTGTGTATTATATGTTTCATATAAGACATTGGTTTTTAGCTTTAAGTACAAAATTTTAGTTATAGTGGATTCACAAAACAGAAACAGGAATAAGAAGGGACATGTTGAAAAATAAGAGGTGAAGTAGTAAGAAAAAGAGAGATTTCTCAGTTAATTAACCATTAGAGTGTTGGGCTGGTTTTGCACTGTATTATACTAGAAGTGTTATGTTTGTGGGTGTCACTATTAAAGTGTTTATTTGCAGAAATATGCATTAAAGTATAGATTCTAAGATGCTGGAGTTTTCAATAGCTTCAAGACTGTGAGAAAACATTTTAGAATATGAAACTGATTCAGTGGATGCAGTTGCTCAAATCGTGTTTAGTCAACTGTTATTTTATTTCTGGATAATGGAGCAGGCAGTATCCTTGTTTGATAAAGTAATTGATGTTGCCAGAGTAAGGGACTGATAGTGTAATGGTTTAGGACTCATGAGTATTTCCAAGTCAGAAACGTAATAAGAAATACAAGATAAGATAATTCTTTAGTAGGACACTCCATTGTTTATGAGCTGGCATTCAAATGAACATCAGTAACCTGGTGATATCCTATATATTGTCTTTTTTAGACAGAGTTATTTTGCTTAATGAGGTGTATAGCTTCTGTTTCACTTTTATTTTGTGTGTTATAAAACCTTATCCCAGGATTCAAGTAACAATGTTCTCCTGCTAAGCAGTGTTTGTATGGTTTGGTATATTATCACTTCAACAAGATCATTTATTTCAAACAGACAGATAGAAAAACCTATGTAGTCTCCAGAGAAAAACTTAGTTATAAAAAAAGAGGATGATGACAGGTCCATCTGTACCCAGTGCCCCCACCCCTCCAGGTGCTCCAACCTTTGGGAAAAACTATTTTATCTGGATTCAAAACACACCTTCCTTAAAAATATAATTGGAACTATCCAGCATTCACAGTTACCTGAATATATTAGGCTGAACTCAGTGAGTTACCACCCTCTGTGCAAAGCAGATGGAACTATCCAAGTTTAAGGATGCTTC
Source organism: Eretmochelys imbricata (assembly GCF_965152235.1). Taxonomy (NCBI): domain Eukaryota; kingdom Metazoa; phylum Chordata; order Testudines; family Cheloniidae; genus Eretmochelys; species Eretmochelys imbricata. Next base: position 38,818,509 of record NC_135575.1, on the reverse strand, counting down.
TTGTCCTATCCTTTAGAACTCCCTGTTTACTTCCCCTTCCTACCACCAACACTCAGTTCACACATTCCAAAATTTCTAAGTAAATCCCAGAGAATGTGTGTGGTGCTATTATATAACTACTCCTCTACAAGTCCCATGAAATATTTGACACTTACCTGGTGATTCCAAGGTATTTTGGTCCCTGGAAGTTCATGTGACTATGAACTCACCAGCCCAGTTCCTTTCAAACAGGTATTACCGAAAACCTCATCAGACAGGCCTAATAAACAAATGGGCAATGAAGCAGTCAAACCTTTATTTAATTTTTTCTTTTATTTAAGTAAAAGGCTATCAGAAAAACACCCAGCACAGTGTACCATCACATCTTTTGCAGCATAATCTCATTAATAATAATATTTTTGTTCCCAATTACTAAGCAAAAGAATAATGGGGAAACTATTTTTAAACAGCCAGTTAACCTTGACATTTCAAAATCAGGCGATGATCACAGTTAAATAGCTCTATGTAACTTTGTGCAGATTCAAAAATAAGCCAGTTTGCAAGCTTTCATCCACATATTAATGTAGCTAAATATTTCACATTCTCTGCTTTGAAAGACAGCTAAACAAATTTCTCTGAAAAATACTGGTTAGTTCCAACAAACCATGCATTGCTTTTTCCTCCAAAGCAGCAGAGAGTGGAAAAGTGAGATTTAGAATTTCTTCTCAAATTTAATTGAAATTTAATTTAATGAAATGTAATTTTGGAAAGCATTGCTATTTGCAGTAAGATAAGGTTGGGGTGTTTTTGTTTTTTGATGCATGGTAGACTGTTGCTGCAGTTCCTTTGATTCCCCATTACTATAAAAAATGAATAAATTTGGAAAATATTTAGAACACTGTGGCAATGTAAATGCTTCCATTATTTCCTGCAGGTGCTTTGGATCCATTTATTGTAGTTATTTACAGGTAAATGAGCCATTAGATATGTTTAGGATTGTAAACCTTTCAGAGCAGGGATTTTCTCTAGTGTGTTTGTACAGCAGTCAGCACAACAGGACTCCAATCCCAACTGGAGCTTTTGGATGCTACTGTAGTATGGATATTTGCTATTAATATAATGTGGGTGGGGGAAAATAAACTATTCAGAATTAACCACAGATGCTGTAGAAGCTCAAAATCATATTCATAAGTATACCCTGCTCTGTTAGTTCCACTGAACAAGTTGACACTTGAAGAAACCTTTTCAGACTCAAAATGTGTGCATTAAAATGCAGTTCATTTTGCTCTTTGCCTGTGTTCAACACTTCATTGACTTTCATTTTGCTGTGCACTATTCATGGGGATTTCACAAGAAGGCAGTCCCCCAGAAGCCTAGATAATACTCACATGAGTTCCTTCTTCACCTAGGCCCAAAAGCTTGCTGTTCAAGTTCCTTAATTGATGATTCCAGGACAACTGCATCCCAAAAATGTGGCACGGGACAAAGGTCATAGGCATTCCAAGACCAGGAAAAACCACTGGAAGATTTTAAGAGCTATCGACACATCTCTTTCTGTTGTGTTACATACAAGCTTATGATTCTGAGAGAGACTGATTCTAATGCACATCAGTGAGGTCATCAGGCCACAACTGCTCTTTGTTCAGGCTGACTTCAGACAAGAAGAATGTCAGGCAAACCTGTAGACAGACCAGGGCTGTTCACTCAGCTACAAAAACTCACCCCTTCAACAGAGCCTTCAGTGACTCATCTCAGGGGCATGCTGGGGCAACTCAGCTACACTGATTTATCCCTCAAAGCCAAGCCTGCAGTGACTCATTGCTCAGGCATGCCTATCCCTGAGCAGGGCCTAGGTCAAATTACCCCCAAGGCACAGGTGTTTCCCTCTCACTGCAAGTTAGGGTATGTCTACACTGCCCACTTTACAGTGCAGCTGCAGCAGTGCTGCCAAGGCAGCACTGTGACCTGGGGAGTGTAGACTCGCTTTATCACCGGGGGAGAACTCTCCCAGCAATTTAAAAAAACAAAAAAAAAACAAAAAACCACCCCGAACCAACGGTAGTAGCTTTATCGCCAGGAGCCAGGCTCCCGGCAATAAAGCGCTGTCTGTACTGACGCTTTTCAGCACTAAAACTTTTGTCGCTCGGGGGTGTTTTTTCACACCCCTGAACAACTAAAGTTTTAGCGCTGAAAGTGGCAGTGTAGACACAGCCTTAATCTGTGCAACAGCACCACTCAGCTAGGAATTCTCCTGCTGCCTCACAGTGTTACAGGCGCCCTGAGGTTCAAGCGTGCCTTCAATCCTATCCCTGTTTCTGCCTCAGTCTTGCCCAAGCCTTGTTCTAGCGCACTTCAGACTTGTCTGTACCCTATTCCAACCTTGCTCCAGCCCTGTTTCTGACCTGCTCCAGCCATGCATCCGCCTTCTCCCTCCCAGACCGTTGGACTGACTCCAGCCCCGCTTCGACCCGCATCTGGATTCCACTATCATCCTGATTTGGCTTACCTACAGACTCTGACCCCAGTTCTTATCCATGGCCTATCCCCGGATCCTGGTTTAAGCATTGCCCTCAGCCCGGTCCTGAATCTGCATCCAGCTTTGACTCTTGGTACCTGTCCTCGACCACCACTCCAACCACCAGGCCTGACTGCCTAAAACCTAGAGCCTGACAAATGGTGCACCTAAGATCAAGTCAGTCACCTAACACATTCTGGCAGACTTGTCAACTGCAAACAACACTGTCTAGCATGTGGGGCTGACCACTAAGGTTCTGCAGACTATTTCCTGTAAGCCTATGGTGTGGTTCAAAATGGAAATGCCTCTCCTTGTCACCATAGATACTTATGACCTACCAACATGGATAGTAATCTACAAAATATTGAAGAGTGATTCAGCAAGGACATGAACTCTCTGGCTACTTAGCTCCATCAGTGGAGACTTTCACTTAGTGAGTCTTAAGAAGGTGGCCGCAACCCTCCATCTGAATAATTTCCTGGCCAATCAGCCCCTTACAGTTTGTGCTGAGGATCATTCACTCCCTTTCCAGCCAGATGTCACTAACTTAGGAGTCAAATTGGACCTCAGCCTAACATACCAGCCCCATTTAGAACATGTAAAGTAAAAGATGACTTTCTGCACTGCCTTGATCCAGAGACTAGCAGGAACTCCTGGAAGTCGAGGCAAATGTTTTACTCACCTCAGTCCTGGGGCTGATATTCTTGCATCAGTAGAGCAGTACGCAACAGTTTGGGGCAGAAGTTAGCAAATGCATCTCATTGTTTCAGAGATGAACACAACCACTCATATCGTTAGTGGTTGTCTTTGACGTACTTTAACATCTGATTTATATGTGATGGCACATATAGCTCCCATAAAACTGCATAGAGGGTTATGATGGATGAAAACAACCTGCTGAATACAAATCTGACAACAGGTGCAAATAAGCAACCCATACTTCCTATCAGAAGATCTGCCCACTTCCAGAAGAAATCACCTATACCTGCATTTCCTGTTGACTTGCCATGATTGTCTTCACAACATCCTCCTGCCATTCATGCACTTCTGTCTCATGCTGCCAGCTCAGTGCCAATCTCAGATGAACAATGGCACATTAAGGCCAAGTGCTATTTCTTTGTAGAGTGGCAGCTACTCTGGAACAGAAAGGCAGGAGTGCTGGCAAACTTCAGAAGCCCTGATTTACATCTACTTATTTGCGACCTTGGATGTAGATCATGGACTTAACAGACTGCTGAGAGGAAAAGGCAGAGTGGCTGCCACAATGCAGACATTTGATTTAGCCCAATCTTCACAGTGTGACTGTGGTGTAGTGTCTTAGCGCAATCTTCACCATCTGATTGTGTGGTAGGGATGCAGATGGTCACGAATGTGGTGGAGAAGAGCACAGTTAGAAGATTGGAGGATGGACTGCAACGTCATACTCCCTTGATGCAGTAGTCAGAGATGGCTGAACAATCTAGTTATTGACGTGTAATGCAGAGTAAAGAAGTTCCTTTTGCCCTGTTATTTCAGGAACCAGTATAGCTACAGAAAATTCCCAGTGTAGTTTTGCTTAGTGTGTCACTGTCCACTTGAAAATAAAGAAGTAGTACTGTATTTAAGTACTTTTTTGCTTTGATTTTGCTTTGATACTCTCACTGTTTTCAAAAGAGAGAAATCCCTGAAAAAAGTTGTTGGGCTAATACAGCTAACACAAGTTGGTCATCACATGACATTAAGTGTGAATAAAAAACAAAGTCCCATGTTTTTCTGTGTCGGTCTCAGGGTGTTTCAGTTGTCTGTAGCACACACAACAAGTGTCGAGGGCATGGTAGGTATGTAGGAAAGAGCTGGCAGAAGAAAGGGCAGTATGTGAAAGGCCATAAAAATACTTTTGAACTTCAGCAGAAGGCATGATCAAAAAAGGAAAATTCTCACTTCCATGATGTCACTTATCAAATTGTTCTCCCGGCCCATATAGTTCTATTGTTTTTGCTTCAGTCATGATAAAAATAATACCTGCAGAGAATATGGGAATTATAGTGGATACTCCAATAGAAGAGATTTTAGAAAGCCAAAATTAACACTTAATGTGGGAATAGGTTAGATCAATTTTCTTGAAGTGTGGTTTGATTCTGTAAAAAGAATATTATGGCGTCCACATTTTTCATTTCTCATTTACTTCCATGCCAAATATGTCTGCAATGTTGTTATAGCTGTGTTGGTCACAGGATATTAGAGAGACAAAGTGAGTCTCTAATATCCACCTTGCCTCTCTAATACCAAAGATGTTCATTTTACAAATAAAAAAGATGCACTTTTCTAACTCTCAGCCTTGCAAAATGAACCGTAGGCCTGAAAATCAAGGTTGGTTATTTCCTTCTCAAGCAACATCACCAGTAAGAAAATTATCTCATTGATTATGCATGTGGAACATCATTGTCTTCAAGAAGACAAACTTGTTAGTGCTAGAACTGGAACTTAAAAACAATTGTGCTGATAATGTGTGAGAAGGAGTATAATCCAGTCTCTCCTAGCTGAATCAGTAGCTCACTCTTTCTTAGCTGTGTTGACTTTGCAAGTAAAACACAGGAAACAAAGTACTAAGAAGTTGTTAGTCATTGAAGGCAACAGATACGATTCTGCATGCACATGGAGCAGTTGTAGAACCTAACAAGATGTGCCTTTTTCACATAGCGACTTTTCAGACTAAAATGCAGATGACTTGATACTAGCTGTACCAGTAAATGGGATCTTGGGAGATTTGTTACAGTTAACCCCTCACTTGTCAAGGGAGTGATAGTCCTAATCAAAACCAAGGCCAATGTCCTCAGAGTTTCACTGAATATTAGATTGTGACTGTAAAGCCACAACCTGTCAGTAGGAGAGGCAGAGATGTACATTGCCCTACCATGAGGCATTGTGGACTTTGTTGAGTACACATGGGAGGATGGTCCCTGCTACTATCTTGGAAAGGTTTCATCATGTGTACTCCTTATGCCTGTTCAGCTGTGTTAACACTGCCTACTGTTCTCTCCACTCCTTTTCCCACTACATCTGGAGAGATTAGTGGTTCATAGGGCTTACGCTGGCCCTCTGCACTTGGGTAAATTTTTTCACTTGTTGTACAAGGGGTAATGAGGAGATTTCCTGTGCGCTCTTCCCCTCAGTTTCACACTCATGCATAGCTAGTTACAATCTAACAGTAGATTATGCTTTTTAGTAGTATATGATCTAGAACTAACTTTAATTAAGTCACTGATGTTGCCTTCTGTTCTCAAAGTTTCAGTGTATGATTTACCTTGACTTGAGCATGCTTCAGGTATATTAGCAACCAATAACTTCTCAGTTTAAATAACAGCATAATAAAAATAATTTCAGTTAATGGAAAGCAATAGTTTGAAGAACAATTAAGTTTATCTGCAATTGATGTGAAGAAAAATAGTTGCAGTGCAATTTACTTTTATTCGTAATATCCTCCTTCAAACCATTCTGTGTAGTTTAGCAACTAACCTCATTAACTATATAATTTAATTCTAGCTGAGCCTCTGCACTATTAGAGATAATGCTATGTTGATTATTAGAGATAATACCGTATTTGTAAGCCCATATTTTCTTGGGTTTATAATTTAGCTAAAAAGTTTGTTTGAAATTTAGCTCATCCAGGAGTGCGCTTATAAGAGAACGTAAATTAAAAAAAATGTTTTTCTTAAGATTGTTTATTTGGTTGTTTAATATCAAAATTAACAAAGGTTTATATACCGTTTATACTCACTGTTTCCTGATAGGAAAGATAATAACAATACATGTCTGAGTTAGAAGAGAGAGTGGTCCTGCTCCTGGTTCTGCTACGGAGCAGTTAACAAATGCAATAGAAACTAAGCAGCAAAACTGTTGGGCAGAGCAGCAAGGGCTTGACAGTTGTTTATTTTCTAAGCTGTCCTGTTATTGGAAAGGTCTCCATTGCTCCTGCTCCCATAGAAATCAAGCCCTAGATGCCTATCTTCTGTGTCCTGGTTAAATTAAAGAGAAAAGTGAAAATTGGCTGAAGGACATAAGAGAACTCCTGTTAATGACCTTAATTGTAAAACTGTTATCAGGAGTCACAAAGCAGTCTTCTCAAGGGAGAACAATAAACATCTGAAACAACTCAATAATGCTGCTGTTTTGTACAGCCTACACAAAGTCTAGTCAGTTCCATTACATGAGGTGGAGAGAGAACAAGATGACTGTGCCTACAGACACTGGCAGGCCCCTTTGCTATTCCTGAGTTCCCCTGCCCAAAGTTTGGAGGCTCCTCCTTCCTTGTGCCCTTGCAGGTGTAACACCACATAGTGGGCAGGAAGGAGGTGAGTGTGTAGGGAGACTGGAAGCTGTACCCATGAAGAGACAAGCCCCTTTGCATGTTGGGGAGCTCCAGGAAGCATTGTGCCTCTCTGAGTCACAATTCTTCCCCAGATTCCCACTTCGGCACCACCCTTTGCTCAGAGTTGTCCCTGTTAGGCACTATTGGTTCCTACATTTTATTGACCCTTTTGTGGACCCACTTATCCCTCTAGCCCCAAAGGATAATGAAGAATATTATTGTCACTGAGGCTGTTGAGATACAAAATATCATTTTAATAATAACTTTGTGGAGAATAAATATGTGGAATAGCTCATCTGGCTGGAGCTGATGAATTGTTGATTGAAAATGAAGAATTGTGAAATGTCCCTGTTTCATTAACATTGCTGCTGGAGGGACTCTCTAACATTTGGCCAGTTAATTACAGTGCAGCAATAAAAGTTTGCTTGTGTGTTCAAGTGGAATACCTGATAAGATACATATATATTGGGGCAGATTGTGAAGAGTTCCTGAATGGAAGCAATGACTTGAGGAACCCTCTTCTGATGTTGTTTTTCTCATTGTTTAGCATCTCTGTGTTCAGGAATACTGTACAAGTTCCTATTAGACTCAACAAGTACCACTCCCATCCTGCTCCTAACACAGTACACAAACTTAATCCAAAATAGGGAGTAGTAGTATTATTTATTATTCATTTAAATAACAAATATAAACTTCCAGCCAGTTTGAGTACATTTATGTGTTTGCCTGTTCCTAGGGTTGCTCCTGGCAGCACCTCTGTCTGTGCCCGTTGTTCCTTCTACCTCAGAGTGATATTCAAACTATTTTATATCATGGATTAAAGCAGATAGGACCCACTTGTTCTGACTGCTAGAATGAGTCAGGGGAATAGCAGCTCTGCATTATGCAAGGTCCCATAACCTGGCATATCTTGCTTATATATTGTGACTTTTGTAGTCACTGCCACTTTAAGAGATTTGTAGAGGCTGACCACAATAGAGGCAAAGGCTGGAAACTTTCAACCTGTGGAGAAGAGAAGAAGTTAGGATGCCTTCAGGGATTCTGGGAAGAGCACTCAGAGAAGTTACACCCAGCTTATTTTTAGAGATGCAGCATATGTACAAATGTTCTGGACCCTCTCCTAACCTGGAATGCCCCCTTTAGGGTGTTACAAGTGCTTGAAGGTACTTAACATACCCCCATTCTTTTTACATTGTGCACAAACTGAACAAGCAGCAGGATTGTGGTTTTCTCTTGTGCACATATACATAGGTCTTCCCCGCCCCACCCATTTGCACACCTATGGAGCAGCAACCAAAATGCAGTGGGACATACTCAATTTCTGATGTGCACAAATCTTTTTATTTGTCATCAGTTAATTTGTTTATTTCGTAGGTTATTGATTTGAGTGTTTACAGACAGCATTACAGATATGTGGGCACTATGAATCTGTGTGAGACTTAAAATTTTCCTGCCCGATTCTTTTTATGCTGAGCATGTGTGTGCATGTGCGTGTGTGAATGTATATAGGCATTGTGGCTAGTTAAGAGGTTTGAATATTTTAAAAGGCAGCCTGAATTCTGCTTTCACAAATCTGTCTTCAAGCACAGATTCTTACTCCTTGACTTCATCAGAGACCTGCAGGACGTATTCTAACATTGTGTGTCAGGGCCTTGTGCTATTATTTTGTATTGGAAGGGAGGTATTTCTGTAATTTGGAGGCAGTGAAACCAGAGCAAGAGTTCATTTTTCATACATTTTAATGTAATAGTTTCCATTTAAAAATAATACTGCAAGTAAATGTGGGTCAGCAAATCATATCCATGTACCATTTGTAGGTATGTATTTTTAAAAGTGGAATTTTAATAGAAACTTTCTTTATAAGACAGTGGTACAGCACAAGACTTTTAAAAATATATACGGAGACAAATGTTGTGCATGAAATCCTTTCTACCAGTTTAGGGCACTTGGACACCTAAGAACATGGCTGTAACCATAGACTATGTTGACATCCAAGTGGTAGTAAAGGGACCTGGAAATAATTGCAGCTGTGGAAATGAAGACGAGTCTGAAAATTTAATCCACAGTAAAGGGCATCTGAGAGGAATATCTGTGGGATTTCTCCTCCTTTATGAAGGTAGATTGTGAGGCCCAAACACATCAATAGCATCTCTCCAGTGTAAGAATGGTAGATATGTTTTCTCACTAATGTTGTAGAATAACTTCTTTATTTTTTTGCCAGTAATACACCTAAGCTTTAGAGAGGTGATTTGTTGAATACGAAATGGTCTGGATATCTAGATTTCTCATGGTGGTGTGTCCCTGAAGATGGATCGATGTAAACAATAGTAAGAGTGATGATTTCCCACGGGCAAAAGGGCTGAGCTTTAGGGCATTTTCAAAGCAGATAAACTCCGGTTCATCTGTGCTGCTCAATTTGTCCATATGGTGGGTACCTTTTATATGTAATCCATTCAGGAAACACATGCTTACATATGATTTGTTTATTTGACTTCATTTTATTCTGGGTTAAAATTCTATGAATAAACCAATTTAAATTAAGCAGGTTGAATTATATATTGTTTGTTGCTTGGCTTACTTATTATTTTCCCAAAACTGGTCTTTTAAGACCCAAAGACTATAAGAGTATGGCTCTTTTCAAACCCATCATATCAGAGTATCTGATTAAAGGGCTTGACACTTAGCACTGGCATCTGAACAGAGACATTTGTTGATACCACTGTCTTTTTCCTTGACCTCAGCCCTCATTTTCCTAAAATGCATTGTTAGTGTTATTTTTGTGTTCAGAGATTTTATCCATTTGATTGTGATTAAATTACCATTTTTTTTTTGGCCTTTTTTTCTTTCCTCACATCTCCATGCCCCACATACAGCTTTCAAAAAGGAGGGTGACATGGAGAGGTTATGTTCTGCTCACCAGTCCTCTTCTTCCATTGCTTCTTCATCTCACTGGTCACCATCTTTGCTGTGCCCCAGCAGCCGCTCCTGCTGTCAGTGTCTACTGAGGATTCTGATCATGCTCTACCTCTTCATCTTTGTTTGTTCATATGTTGTGTTTCTTTCCATCAATTCAGCGGCCAAGTCCTTGGAAAATGTAAACTCACAGAGTCACTGGCATGAGTCTGAGCCTTTCCAATCCATTCCTTCCTTTGTGCTGTGTAAGTTGAGAGAAACCATCAGTTGAGATGGCCCCCCCATCTCACAGTCCGACAAAAGACCTTTGCGATCTGGCCTAGACTAACCATTATTTTTGTTGTTGTTTAAAATACTATGGTTTGGGTGGGTTTGCATTTGATTGTTTTGTTCCTTAGTTAAATCAGCACCATTTTACTATAGTAAATCGCTATTAATATTTCTGGAAAAGAGTAGGTCATCTGTGTGGCAGCTTAATGCTCCAAGGAAGTCATTCCTGAAATCTGTCTTGAAGGCCGGGTAAAATCCAATTCCATTGCGCAAAATGTCTGTGTTGAAGAATAGAATGAAAAAACTTGTGTGATGAGCCTGACATAAGAAAAAAAGAATTATTTCATGTGAATTAGGGTGAATTAGAATTTCTGGTGACATGGATGGAATGATCAGTCTTGAGGTCTTTGCATATACCCTGTACAGCTCCTCTCTTTAAAGCTGTACAAATCAACTTGAACAGCATAGGGCAGGATGGAACAGCATCCGGGCAATAACCCACCAAATTAATTATTTGTTATGTTTATGAATGTCACTAAAGCACCTGCCTTGGCTTCAGTTGTTAGAGATGTTTTGAACTCCTGGACCTAGGCTACAAGGGTGTATGGGGGAAATGAGGTTTTTACATTACAAAACCTAGTTTCCCCCATACTTATTTCGCCCTACTGTTACTCACACCTTCTTGTCAACTGTTTGAAATGGGCCATTCTCATTACCACTACAAACGTGATTTTTTCCTCCCTTGGTATTCTACTGTTAATTGAATTGTCTTGTTAGATTGACCTCCCACTTGGTAAGGCAACTCCCATCTTTTCATGTGCTATGTATTTATACCTGCTACTGTATTTTCCACTCCATGTATCTGATGAAGTGGATTCTAGCCCACGAAAGCTTATGCCAAAATAAATTTGTTAGTCTCTAAGGTGCCACAAGAACTCCTCATACAGATGCTAGTTTTTGATTTTATGGGGTGCATGAACAACATCTTGCGTCTTCATCCTTTTTGAGAATCAAATAATTTGTGCTACTTGAAAGGTAGCTCCAAGAAGCAAGGCAGTTGTGTTTTATCCAGTTGTAAACCACTGTGCATATCTATGGAACAAAATAATAAGATGACCCTACTGTACATGGATCTGTATGTTTGCTGAGGTTATATCTCACTTTCTTGGAGCTTGTGCACTTTTTTGCTGATCTAATCTAGAAACAGATATGGCACTAGGGAGTTGGCTAGAACACACCAGATCACATGTGCTGCCACTTGGTGTAACTTAATACATTTTTCCTAAATAATGTGCAGAATGCTTAGATGTGGGCATTTAATAGATAGAGGAAGAGAGAAGAATCAGTGTTGAAGGAAAAGGCTCTAACTGATGGAACTTGCTGAGTTCAGCTGACCTGCAATTGCATAGATTCATAGATATTAAGGTCAGAAGGGACCATTATGATCATCTAGTCTGACTTCCTGCACAATTCAGGGCACAGAATCTCGCCCACCCACTCCTGCAATAAACCTCTCACCTATGTCTGAGCTATTGAAGTCCTCAAATCATGGTTTAAAGACTTCAAGGTGCAGAGAATCTTCCAGCAAGTGACCTGTGCCCCATGCTACAGAGGAAGGCGAAAAAACCCCAGGACCTCATCCAATCTGCCCTGGAGGAAAATTCCTTCCCGACCCCAAATATGGCGATCAGCTGAACCCTGAGCATATGGGCAAGATTCACCAGCCAGATACCCAGGAAAGAATTCTCTGTAGTAACTCAGATCCCACCCCATCTAACATCCCATCACAGGCCATTGGGCTTATTTACCATGAATATTTAAAGATCAATTAATTGCAAAAATCATGTTATCCCATCATACCATCTCCTCCATCATAGATTTCACATAATAGAAATAGCATTGGAGGGGAAAGAAAATGCAAAAGTGGGACAAAGAAAATATATCAACCAGGTGGGCTACAGAAAGGGTCATGGTGTACTGTGGACACCTGTCCAGCACAAGAAGCACTGAAGTAAAGAACATCTTACATGATCAGATGTACTTTTGTTGTTGATTTCAACAATGCATAGACCACAAGTAATGTCAGTCTTCATAGGAAGTGGATTAGTTTGGCTGCCTTGAAAGGGTGTACTGTAGTGTGTAGAAAGAAAAGGAGTATTTGTGGCACCTTAGAGACTAACCAATTTATTTGAGCATAAGCTTTCGTGAGCTACAGCTCACTTCATCGGATGCATACTGTGGAAAGTGTAGAAGATCTTTTTATATACACACAAAGCATGAAAAAATACCTCCTCCCACCCCACTCTCCTGCTGGTAATAGCTTTTCTAAAGTGATCACTCTCCTTACAATGTGTATGATAATCAAGTTGGGCCATTTCCAGCACAAATCTAGGTTTTCTCACCCGCCCCCCCCCCCCCCCACACACACAAACCCACTCTCCTGCTGGTAATAGCTTATCTAAAGTGACCACTCTCCTTACAATGTGTATGATAATCAAGGTGGGCCATTTCCAGCACAAATCCAGGGTTTAACAAGAATGTCTGGTGGGGGGGGGGTAGGAAAAAACAAGGGGAAATAGGTTACCTTTCATAATGACTTAGCCACTCCCAGTCTCATTATGCAAGGTAACCTATTTCCCCTTGTTTTTTCCTACCCCCCCCCCCCCACCAGACGTTCTTGTTAAACCCTGGATTTGTGCTGGAAATGGCTCACCTTGATTATCATACGCATTGTAAGGAGAGTGGTCACTTCAGATAAGCTATTACCAGCAGGAGAGCGGGTTTGGGGGGGGGGGTGAGAAAACCTGGCTTTGTGCTGGAAATGGCCCAACTTGATTATCATACACATTGTAAGGAGAGTGATCACTTTAGAAAAGCTATTACCAGCAGGAAAGTGGGGTGGGAGGAGGTATTTTTTCATGCTTTGTGTGTATATAAAAAGATCTTCTACACTTTCCACAGTATGCATCTGATGAAGTGAGCTGTAGCTCACGAAAGCTTATGCTCAAATAAATTGGTTAATCTCTAAGGTGCCACAAGTACTCCTTTTCTTTTTGCGAATACAGACTAACACGGCTGTTGCTCTGAAACCTGTAGTGTGTAGGGATATAGTATTAACAATCTCAACAAATCTGTACTACTTCAGTCCATTCCTCCCTTTGCCCCAGCGACACAAAACACACAAGCTCCCTAACTCCTTCTCCCCTCACAAAAAAACTTCTCACCGTGCTTATATAAGACGACAGATATTTTCTTTAAGAAATGGCATAATGCTATTAAACAGCCATCTGCTGTATGCAAAATAATTTCATAATGATAGCCTGCTATAACTGATCTGATTGCTCACAACACAAAATGTATTAGTTTAAATCCCTATGTTGGCAATGATTCTTAAAAACATGGTTAATCATCATGGTAGTATATCAGATTGGTAGTTAGTCTCCAGTCCTGAGCTTTGTGTAAAGTATTGTAAGTCTGTGGAGAACACATGCTGGTTCTACAGAGTTGTGTATTCAAGAGTTCCTGGGGTTTATGTCTTGCATAATTCAAGATACATACATTGATTACCCTTAAGGACTTTCCAGAATTACAGCAGACAAAATAGCTAAGTGTCTGCAATTATCTCAGTATCTGTAGTATTCATTTGTACTTTCTAAATCAGTAGTTCTCAAACTTTTGTACCGGTGACCCCTTTCACATAGCAAACCTCTGAGTGCGACCCTCCTTTTAAATTAAAAACACTTTATTATATATTTAACACAATTATAAATGCTGGATGCAAAGCGGGGTTTGGGGTGGAGGCTGACAGCTTGTGACCCCCCATGTAATAACGTCTTGACCCCCTCAGGGGTCCCAACCCCCAGTTTGAGAATCCCTATTCTATACTTACTGTAGGAAATACCTGGAATACTACAGTTACTGGGGTAAAGTCAAGATATCTAAAGCATTTTCTAAGACAGTTGCAGGTCTTTAAGGGTGACCATTGTGATGGGTTCGGACACAGAGACCCCTTGGGACTGTCACCTGAAGTGATGAAATTACCTCTGAGCCCATTTCCCCTGCCATCTTGGGACTCCAGAACCCTGCCTTGTTGAGCCAGACATGCTAGCCTGCTGCAACACAGACCCAGGTCTGGTCCACAACCCCAAAGCTGCAGATTTTAACTAAAAACTGCTCAGCAGGTAACCTGCCTCCAGCACCCAGCTCCCAATGGGATCCAAAACCAAATAAGTCAATTTTACTCTGTATAAAGCTTATACAGGGTAAACTGATAAATTGTCCACCCTCTGATAGAGAGATATGCCCAGTTGTTTTCTCCCCCCGGTATTAAACACTTACTTTGGGTTTTCTAATGAACAAAAGTGATTTTATTAGGTATAAAAAGTAGGATTTAAGTGGTTTCAAGTAATAACAGACAGAACAAAGTAAGTCACAAGCAAAATAAAGCAAAAACACACAAGTCCAAGCCTAATACATTAAGAAACTGAATCAGGTAAAATCTCACCCTCAGAGATGTTCCAATAAGCTTGTTTCACAAACTAGACTCCTTCCTAGTCCAGGCCCAATCCTTTCCCCTGGTACAGTCCTTGTTAGTTCCTGCAGACATCTTAGCTGGAAACTAGGGGTTTTCTTATGATTGGCAGCCCCCTTTGTTCTGTTCCACCCCCTTCTATATCTTTGGCACAAGGCGGGAATCTTTTGTCTCTCTGGGTCCCCACCCCTCCTTCTAAATGGAAAAGCACCAGGTTTAAGATGGATTCCAGTGTCAAATGACATGTTCACATGTCCTGTGAGACCCCAGCCTCCAGTCTTCCAGGGCTGGCCCGCACATTCACCGGAAGGTTTGCAAGTAAACAGTCCATTTACAACCAACTGTCCTAGTCAATGGAAGCCATCAAGCTTCCAAACCACCATTAATGGCCGACACTTTGCATAATTACAATAGGACCTCAGAGTTATACTTCATGTTCCTAATTTCAGATAAAAGAATGATACATTCATACAAATAGGATGAACACACTCAGTAGATTATAAACTTTGTAATGATACCTTACAAGAGACCTTTTGTATAAAGCATATTCCAGTTACATTAAATTCACACTCATAAGCATATTTCCACAAAACATTATGGAGTGCAACATCACAACCATTATACTACATAATCTTCCCTTCTGAAATGTGGCATAAAAAAAGTATGGACATAAAAGAGTATAATGTGGTGGTGATTAGGCTAGTGTTCAGTTTACAGTATATGTCGTATATGGTCATTTCCCAGCATCTAATCTTGAATTAAAATAAGGTCAAATGGAAGCACACGTGTTCCAGTTCAGTGAGTTTCTGCTCTGAACCTTCAGTCTGCACCAGTGAATTCATTTTTATAAATTTAAGGACCTGAGTTCACCTCTGCATTTGTACAGTTGTTTTGCAAATGTAACTCCATTTAAATTATAGTAGTGTCAAACTGAAGTACTGCAGCAGTGAATCAGGCTCTTTCCTTTGTATGGTAGATCATGTCATTGTTGACGTTTGGGTTGGTGTGGCATATCAGCCATGCTTCAAAATATCTTTTTCTTTTCTTTCAAAACAGTGACAAAAAGGCAGCACTATAAGCAATATGAATTCATACATTTCTACTTGATTGATTTTAAGGTCTATAGTATGGATCATAAGGTTAAGATTAGCTAATATGAAGTGTAAAATGAACTGTGTCTCAGCATGTAAATTAAAACTACCCGTTTTAGTCCCCGTCACTCCCCACAGGAATTGCCAGGATACATAGCTTTGTTTATTGACACAGATACAGTCTATCGGAAATTAACCTAAAATTTTCATCTAAGGTTTGAATCAGACATTAAAGAAGACATTGCAGGCCCTACCCCTTTGGTGTGCTTTCTGTTCCATACTTATAGAGCAGACAGACTTAGCGGAGAAAACCATTCAATCCCAATCCTTCCGTATGTCCCATATCATTATTGTGCCAGCATCATGAACTGGAGATTAAAGGAGGGGACTGGAAATCAAGAGACCTTGATTTATTCCTGATATTGATTCACTCTGTGACCTTGGACAAACCATTTAAACTCTCTGTGCTTCCATTTCCTATCCTTTAAAATGGCAATAGTAATACATACCCACAATTGTTAAACAATTGAGGTTCTCTGAGTAAAGATGCTATATAAATGCAAAGTGTTCTTGTCATTTGGTAGACAGCATTGTTTTATATAAACAAGGACTTATTTTGTTGATTGGTGTGATCAGTTCCTAATTCCATGCATTTTGTTGTGTTGTATGATTCCAAAATAAAAATAATATACTATTTTAAATATCATAATGTAATATAATTATAAAAAGTTTTTGCTGTTTACTCGTATAGGAAATTAAAAGATATTTTAAGACAGAAGACAGAAGGGAAGAGCAACAAGTTAAAACAATTTATCTTGTTTGGTCCTTTGAATCAATTCTGCAGACATTAATACATCACGTCTAGTCATTTCCATTACAGAAATGAGCAAATAATTCCTTCAGGATTCAAAGTTATTCCTGATTTCCTCCTCCTAACTCCATTTATTAAACTGGAGAACAGCACTCCTCCTAACTCCATTTATTAAACTGGAGAACAGCACATCACAAATTGTTACTTTTTAAAAAGAATCTATGCATTACTTGATATGATTTACATAATGTACCACTGATTGCTTTTACTGATGTAATTTTCATATTTGCTTCTCATATCAGTTTGTATTATTCAATTACACTGTAGTTATAAAAAACATTAAACCACGTGGGGGGAAATAGTTGGCATTCTGATGGAATATGCTGATTTTAGAGACAAAGCTGTGATATTCTGTGTTCATCTTCGTCATATATTTTTTCCTGATTTTACTTTTTGTTAAGCTCTCGATATGACTCCTGCCCTCAGATAACCCGCCAACAAGTGTACATGAAGGGTAAAAGTGGCCAATAGTGCCTCTTAGAGCCATGTTAGTGCACTTCTCAGAATCTCTCACTTACTATGTTTGTGGGACAAACAAGCTCAATCCTGTAGGTGCTCAAAAGAGGCAGTCCTGCCGAGTTAATATGATATTGTTATGCTCTGTTAGCAGTAAAGGCTACTCACAGACACAACAGTAGCTATTCTGAATTAACTGGAGGCTTTTATGGTATGAGAAAATCCTCTCCCCCATCTTATTTAGATGCAGAAAATACTGTGGTATCTAATCCTTTGATGCACTGTGGACCCTGTTGAAAAATTAAAAAGCATGATGACCTTGCACAAGTTGCAGGAATTTGCACCACAGGATTTGCAGGAACATAACAAAAGCTTGCAAGTTATCACAGGATCATATAAACTTCTGGGGCGAAATCATGGCCCCACTGAAGTCAATGGGAGTTTTACCATTGATTTCAGTGTGGCCATGATTTCACCCCAATAAATTGACAGTGATAATACAGTAGCAGGTAGGCTAGAACAGTGTACTCTGTTGTCTGGACCAGCCCATGCGTACGGGTAAGGATAATAGTGTGGGTTTCTTTATAACCTACAGTTTCCATCTAATAGATAGGAAGGATGCTAGAGGAGTATGGTATGGTAAAACTTGTTAGGATCTCATCTACCGTTACATACAAGACCAGGGTAGATAGCATTATGAATGGTAGTGGGGTTGGAAAAAAAGAAAATGGAGAGGAAGGATTGACCTGTGGCTAAAGCATAGCTCTGGAAATTAAAAGTTCTGGCTTCTAGTCTTGGCTTTTCTTGCACCACACTTCAGTTTTCCCATCTGTAAAAATGGGGCAAACACCTCATTTCATGGGAATATTGGTTATTTTTATTACAGCATACATTTCATTGTTGTTTTTAAAGCATTTTGAGATATTTAAAAGGAAGGCATAATAGAAGCAAAGAGTATTATCATTTATTCTATTATAAAACTGAGACCAAAGATACAGTTCAGAGTGAATTTAGAGAGTCATAAGGTGGGAGTACAATTTATATAAAAAGTGTATACAAATCATATTAATGTCTCAGTTACCATAAGATGCTTTGACATTGTTAATGCATTTAAACATTATTTCTTGAGACAGTAAGCCAGGTCTGTGGTTAATATAACACATTAAGGAATCTCAGTAGAAACTTAGTGTTAACTCGCTATAGCTGCAATTCACCATTATACGTTTCTTTTTGAGACTATAGAGTGGTTGCCATTCAAAAAAAAAAGTTTCCACATAAGAGAGAGATTAACTTAACTGTGTGGTAACTGTTAGCAGATAGACTTTTCAAAAGTGACTACAGTAACGTGTACAAAGTGACATCATATTTGCTGAATTTGACAAAAAGTTTAACATAATAATATGATAGAGGTTAGAGATATGAGATCTGATATGAGATATGAGAGATAAAGATAGATATGAGAGATAAAGCATTCATTGTATTGGATCTTGTATGTCATTATTAAATGGAAAAATGATTAGCTGGCATAACTTTTTCAGATATATGTCTATTATGAAATGATGCATTGGGTTTTCATTAGACAAGCAATGAGACTTGTAGATTTTTATTTATTTATTTTTTTATTTCCCCTGAAGGGTGATGGGGAAGGCTGAGAAGAATCAGCAATCTCAGAAACCAATCAATTCATAAGATGGTGAATCGGAGTGAATCGTTAGGAACAGCAGGTGCTAGAAAGGAGTATCATTCTTAAGATGACAGCTTAAGTGTTTAGAATGGGCATACAGTAAATCAAAACAACTTTTAGAATGTTTAAGGCTACAGTGTAAACTTTTAAAATCTTTTTTAAAATAAGTTCCAGAGTTTTAACTACAATATTTTTCACAATTTGTGGTAAAGGACACATTACTGATCAATTTAAGTTGTCACCAGAAAGGTTCTAGAAATAAGGAATTTAATACAAGATTCTTTTAGATCCTGATACAAATACCATTGAAGATAATGGAAGTCTTTCCATTAATTTCTTTGGGCTTTGGATGAGGTCCTTAGGCTCTGATCCAGACAAGCACTTACACACCTACTTACTTATGTGCTTAAGTGCTTTGCTGAATCAGGGCCTTCTTCTTTGAGGGATGGTCCCTATGTGGATTACAAACGTGGGTATGCATGGTCTTCATACAATATTTTGCAAATATGTTTCTTATACAGCTGAGCAATAATTGATACTGAGTAGATGTTCACCTATCACATCTTTTTTCTTTCTTGTAAATAATTTGCAGAAATTAACCTTAAAAGCAGTATAAAACAGCCAGAGCAACTTAAAATTTGAACGGTTAGCCCCTGAAAATGCTTTGTAGCACTTGACTATTGATCTGTCTCTAGATCTGTGGCAGTAATGCATGCTGCACAACAGAATGACATCTGATGTGTTTTTCTATACCTATTCTTTTCAGTGAATGATACTAGAGTGTTTTTTCTCTTTTGCCTCCAGTTTCATTTGTGTTTTCAAAATCGGTAATATTTTGTTCCAGCAAACTCTGCAGTATACTGTACAAAAGTACTATTAACTGTACATTTTAACTGTTCAAATTGCTGGTTGTTGCGATCCAGTTTTTATTACAAATTAACCTAGACCACATCATTCCATCTATTTTTAAGCAGAACTCCCCACTGAGCTCAATGAAGAGTGTTCTGCTTTAAAATGGATAGCACAGAATGTCCCAAGGTCTATTGTAAAGAGCACTGGGATAAGTCATTTTCAAAGTTTTATCTTTATAAGAATATTGGAGGCAAGTGAGTGTGATATACTGCCCCCGATTTTGTGCATAGGGCACAGACTGTTTGCTTGCTAATTTGATAATCTGAAATGGATCCCTCAGGTATTAATGTGAATTAACAAGCTGCCTCTGCATGGCACATAACTGATACGCAGCTATTTTCTATAAGACTAGAAAGTACATGACGATGACCTTTATTTTTGGCTTCATAATAATTACTGCTCTCAGAGGTACTTTACGTTAACAGGAGTATGCCAAGGAACAATAAAACCACAGGACACCCAGTTATGTGAAATCAGGGTAATAATAGTTCCAGCACAGTAATTATATAGTCAGTCATCTGGAGTATTAATAAAAAAATAAGTGTTATTAACCTGTGAGGGAGCATATTTTAAGAGTTTTTTTGTTTTGTTTTTATTACTGTTGCAGCACAAAGCACATTGTCCACAATTTTAAACCATTGCATCAGCAGTGTTGTGCTCATCCAGTTAGCAAGGGTTCTGCATGCATTTCTCATTAATTGGTTTGAACAGGTACCCCTTTGTGGGTAAACTAGCAGTCTTCATTTTTACATGTCAACGGGTATTTTTTATGCTTAACTCTTCTTAGATTTTTCTCTCCATTCCTTTTTGTTGTGATTAGCATACTAAAATATTGATTATTTCTATAGAGTGACCTTAATATGTATTCACATTTCCTTAGTTTGATGCAAAAATAGTGTGTTCTTGTGTGGGGCTCTGTAGGCCTGATTTATTTCTGCATTACCTTGTTCCATTAGTACATAAATTTCATTAATCTGAAAGATTCCGGCGCGGTGCTCTCCAAGACCCTCTTTGCATAGCTTGTATACCAGTAGATTGTCAAACATGGAGTAGATGTAAAATACATCCCTGTAAAATGTGGCCAGAGTCTAATAAATCAACAAGAATTGATGCATGTACTGGGATTAATGTTTTTATAATGCTAAATGCTCTAATAATTTCAGCCAAAATTGTAACATATTCCCTTCATTCCGTTGTATTAGATATCCATTTTAGCTTGACTTCAAAATATTTTTGTTAGAAATGTCTTTGTAATCATCATATGCCTGCCCACGTGCTAAAATAAAGGTCACATTTGTGTGAAATACTGTTACCACAATCCCTTAACTGACTATGCTTTATATTATATACTGTGTAGATTATATATTGAAGTCAGATCACAGGTCTGCAGTCAGCCGACACTCAGCCTTGGCTCGGTCTTAGTCTCTTTTTGAGTCTCTTGCCCTGAGTCTCCTACAGGAGCCCCCACTCTTGGGCAATTTCTCTGTTACTGGTGAGAGTTCAACTTATTCCCATGGTCCTTCTTGAGTCCAATTACTTCTAGTCCCTGGCAGCACTCCCGGTCCCACCACAGATCACTGTCTGTGAGCAGCCCTCCAGGGCCCCTTGCCTATAGTGTCAGTCTGTCCCCACACAAGGTGTGGGGGATGGACAGAAAGGCTAGCCACTGCCTCAGGCTCCTTGTTACTGGACCTCACTAGCAGTCCTTAGTAGCCTCTCCTCCTGGGAAAACTTTCCCTTTCTCTGTGGTAGGTCTCAACTTTTTAAGCCATACCACTGATATATTATACGATTGATCTTTACAAAAAATAAAAGCCTATTACATATGTTAGGCATTGCACGATACAGTGAATATAATTTAAGCACTTTCAAGGTCAGTACACTTATATAACCTCACAGCACCTTATGCTCAACACTCTGCATAACACCAAAGAGCTCATCCATTCCAGTTCTGTGCATAAAAGCATTCTTCTACTCCTTCAGCATATTGTACTGAGAGAATTTATAAAACTCCAACATGACTTAATATATCGTGGATTATACTTTTTCTGAAATCTTTACTGCACATTTCCCCAAAAATATACAGATATAAAATCATCAGTGTGCAGCAAATAGTATATTTCGATTAGAAAACAAAACAAAAGAATGAAGTTAAATTAAAGTTTGGTAGGGAGCATAAACTGAGTATGGTGATAGAGTGATGAAGAATTATATGGCAGAGGGGAATTTGTTAGCTGTCTTACTGCCTTATCTGTTCATTTACAGGTTTTTTACTATTTGTTTTTTGAAGTGTATTTGAATGTTAAAAAAAAAATTGGAGGGTCATGGAGAGCACATGTTAGGTAGTCTCCACTAAAATGCAACCTTAACTTTTTAATGAAATTTTATTTCAGAATTTCTCTGACTTTTAATGAGTGCCAAAAGTTAAAATCAGGTTGATTCATAAGGTCTGCAAGAGTAAAACCATGCTCCAACCAATATCCACATCAGCTAGTTCACTGCACTCTCACTGATAACTCATCTAGTCTTCTATGCCACTACATCTCCTTCTCCACATCTATCAAATCTCCTGCCTTCCCCAACTCTGAGGTGAAGCACAGCTCCATGACATGTTTCCTGTACCTCCCCCAAGTCTATATCCCTCCCAGTCTCCTATTTTCCCCTGCTTCCCAAACTGCCTCTGCCCACCCTGGATTCTGGTTATATTATAAACAATTTTAAACATTTATATGTATATACTCTGAACCAGTTCTTATATCTATTATTCCCTTCTTACACACACATACACACGTAAGGTTTGTGATATTTCAAAAATTACTATTGTCTGCTGTTTGTGTAGAATTCCATGAGCTGTGGAGATTTTTTTTTCTTATGTTTCAGTTTAATTACTAAACACTTCATGTTGCTTACATTTGTTCTTAGCTGTAGTTTTTTCATAATGTTTATTCCAGCTTTCAGATAAGTAAGGCATGAGAATCTGAGTTTTTTTCATACAGGAAGAAGCACTGCTGGAACAAATTTTGCCACTCTGAACTGTATTGCACTTTTGTCTTAGGAACATTTGATAGAGAGCCAGTAGATGCTGCATTTCAATAAGCTCACTGAATAGAAATAAATCTAACTTTTTTTTGTACGTGTACAATTGTATGTGTAAAAAGAAAAGGAGTACTTGTGGCACCTTAGAGACGAACACATTTATTTGAGCATAATCTTTCGTGAGCTACAGCTCACTTCATCAGATGCATACAGTGGAAAATATAGTGAGGAGATTTTATATACACAGAGAACATGAAACAGTGGGTGTTACCATACAGACTGTAACAAGAGTGCTCAGGAAAGATGAGCTATTTACCAGCAGGAGAGCGGGGAGTGTGTCCATTTATTCTTTTACGTAGAGACTGTCCAGTTTGGCCAATGTACATGGCAGAGGGGCATTGCTGACATATATCACATTGGTAGATGCGCAGGTGAACAAGCCTCTGATAGTGTGGCTGATGTGATTAGGCCCTATGATGGTGTCCCCTGAATAGATATGTGGACACAGTTGGCAACGGGCTTTGTTGCAAGGATAGGTTCCTGGGTTAGTGTTTTTGTTGTGTGGACACAAATCAGACGTCAAGAATTATAACGTTCAAAAACCAGTCGGAGAACACTTCAGTCTCTTTGGTCACTCGATTACGGACCTAAAAGTGGCAATTCTTCAACAAAAAAATTTCAAAAACAGACTCCAATGAGAGACTGCTGAATTGAAATTAATTTGCAAACTGGATACAATTAACTTAGGCTTGACTAAAGACTGGGAGTGGATGTGTCATTACACAAATTAAAACTATTTCCCCTCCTACTGTCCTTGTAAACGTCTGGAAATGGCCCACCTTGATTATCACTACAAAAGCCCCCACCCCCACCCCCCCGCTCTCCTGCTGGTCATAGCTCACCTTTTCTGATCACTCTTGTTACAGTCTGTAAGGTAACACCCACTGTTTCCTGTTCTCTGTGTATATAAAATCTCCCACTATATTTTCCACTGAATGCATCCGATGAAGTGAGCTGTAGCTCACGAAAGCTTATGCTCTAATAAATTTGTTAGTCTCTAAGGTGCCACAAGTACTCCTTTTCTTTTTATGGATACAGACTAACACGGCTGCTACTCTGAAACCAATTATATGTGTGTGTAACCAACATATATAGTATAGCAATATAGTATAGAATTGTGAATTTCTTACAGTGAGTTTTATTTGCTGAAAAGTCTTTCCACAAGTGCGAAGAGCACTAGAAGGATTGATACTAGTACTGAAATACATAAAGCAGTTGTGCTGTTTGAGCCAACAATGTTTCCGTAATCTCGTTTGCTGGCCTGTGGAGCTTGCTGGTTGGACATGCTTTGTGCTCAGAGGGCAGATCAGCTGATGCGTAGTTTTGCCAAATGTTCATACTAGAGCGGGACAGAGAAACTTCAACTGAATTATATTCCTTCAGAATGTGCAGTTCCATTGAAATCAAAATGCTTCACAAAATCGTTTCAGTTTAAGCAGAATTTTATTTTGGAAAGTTGGGGAGGGGGAAATGTTTTGACATTTTTGGAACAAAATGTTTCAGTTTTTCATTTTGAAAAGTCTCTTTTTTAAACATTTTGTGTTTCTTCACAGAGAATTTTCACATTTTCTGGTTTATTTTTGTAACAGGATGGGCCACCTACCCTGGCCAGCGGTGGATCTGTGGCAATCTGCCTCAATTTTCCCTTCTGCTCAGGGCTTCTTAAATCACTAACTCCACTAGAGGCTCTCTTGTGACCAATAATTATCCCTCTTTGGGGGCTGAGTTTATTACCAAACAATTCAAACTGTCTTCAAAGTCTCAAAAGTTCATCTCTGGCATCTTCTGCCAGTCCCCAAGTTCCTCTTCTGTCCAACCCACTTTTTATCAAGGAGCCACTCCATCCCTTCCAGCTAGAGTCCTTCTCTGCTTTTCACAGCAGGAAATCCCTGGGCTTCCTACCTGGAGTCCTTTCTTCCCCAGGACAGAGTTCATCACTCTCCCAGTGCTGTCTATTCTCCCTCTTTGAGAGATCAGCAGGCAATCCCGCCCCATTCCTCCCCTGCCCCCAAGGCCCTCTAGCTTCTAAGCCCAAATCTTCCCTCCTGCTAACTGCGATTTCTGCCACAGCTTCATCTTCCTATTTCCAGTTCCTTCTCTGGCTCTTTATGGAAACCAGCTGTCTTCTATTAGGCCCCATTGTGATGCTGTTAATGAGGCACAGGTGGGACATACCAGTTCCCTTTTAAAGGGCCCGGTCCACCCTGTGACACATTTCTCTGAAGAATGAAGCCAGTTTTCAAAATCTGAAAATCCTTTGTGAAACTGAGCTTCTGTCTTTTGCACAACTCTAGATTGTGCTATTGAAGCCACAGACAGATGAGAATGAGTTAAGCATTGCCAAAGTGAATTATGCTAAGACATACCATTGACAGTGCTCCCCACTTGAAAAACCATCTCCTGAAGCCCCCTGTGATCACTTAGTAGCATATTATGATGCAGAGTATATTCAGATGTTCACCACTTAATTTGCATGACTTTGTATATACATGACCTTGTATCCAGCTGTGGGCATGTTTTGGTAAAATCAAATGTGATATTAATTAATTGTGAAACAAAGAATAATATCAACATACACAAAATTATCACTAAATTATTACCAACCAGCTGAGTATAAATTATGATCTGTCCTTGGGGTTTAGTGTAAATTGCATCTGGGAAATACCATATATCATTAGATCTTGGCCTTATTTACAGTGATCCACCAATTATATTCTATCCAACAATAGAAAACTATATTGTTTTCTATTGCCTAATTTAACAATTTGTAATTATTTACATTTCTTAATGTATTGTTAAATCTCTAGTTCAATTACTTTTACACTAGGCATGGCATACAAGATTTCTGATTCCAGGCATCATCTTCCTTCCCCTCTCAACTCACCATGTTATCCTCCCTCCTCGAGTCCCTCCCCTCACTCCCCCCCCTCACTCCCCTTTCTTCATCACATCAGGTTTAAACTTCTTGGTCCTTCAGTTTCTAGACCCTTCCTCATTCTACTGCTCTTGTCTCTTCTCTCATCACCCCACCATCCTCTTTGCTCTGCTGATGATGCCAGCCTCAGTGCCCCATTTTTATGCTTCTCCCGCAGCTGCCTCCACACTTTCTTCTGCATCATTCGGTATACGTGGAGCACCCTGCCAGTGCTGGTCAGCAAAGCCAGGGTTCTCGCCCCATACAAATTCATCCATGCTACCTGCAAGAAATCAGGCAACTGAAACCTCTCTTTATTTTTAAAAATCTTCCGTATCCCACCATGCTACCCACTAGCCCTGCTAGCTGAGTGACCATTTAGTCTTACTGGGGCTTCCATCATTGATCAAAGAAAATACACACGTGCGCACACACACACATACACACAACCGTTTTAATACTGGTCTTTTATAAAGCATTTTTATTATTTTAATATTTGTTTATGATAGCATCAAAAGATCTGTTGTAACTCTGCTGTGCTAGATGTTTACAAACATAATAATAGACATACTCACTGTGCCACAGAGCTTACAGCTGAAGGACTCTTTGCTGCAGTTAGATCTGTGTTGAATCCATATAGATCCTACTGTAATCAATGCGACTCTGCAGAGGAAGATCTGGATATGGTAACAGGACTAAATTTCTCTTAAATAGTGGTTTGGGCTTATTTCAGGAGTGGTTGCAGACAATAGAAAATTACTCAAGATAGTTCAGTCAAAGCTGGCTGTGAAGAGTTACAAATGGCTCTCACTAAACTGGGCAATAAAATGGCAGATACAGTTCAGTGTTGATAAATGCAAAGTAATGCACTCTGAAAAATAATCCCAGCTATACATACAAAATAATGGGGTCTAAATTCGCTGTTACCACGCAAGAAAAAGATCTTGGAGTCCTCACCAACAGTTCTCTGAAAATATCAAGTCAGTGTGCAGTGGCAGTCAAAAAGCTAACAGAATGTTAGGAACCATTGGGAAAGAGAGAGAGAGTAAAACGGCAAATATAATGCCACTATATAAATCCATGATATGCCCACACCTTGAATACTGTGTGCAGTTCTGGTTGCCCCATCTCAAAAAAGATGTATTAGAATTGAAAAACGTGCAGAAAATGGCAACAAACATGATTAGGGGTATAGAACAGCTTCCTTACAAGGAGAGATTAAAAAGAGTAGGACTGCTCAAGCTTCAAAAAGAGATGACTAAGGGGAGGATATGATGGAGGTCTATTAAATCATGAATGGTATGGAGCAAGTAAATAGGAAAGTTTATTTACCCCTTCACATAACACAAGAACTAGAGGTCAGCTGATGAAATTAATAGGCAGCAGGTTTAAAACAAACAAAAGGAAGTGCTTCTTCACTCAGTGCAGTCAATCTGTGGAACACATTGCTGTGAGATGTTGTGAAGGCCAAAAGTAAAACTGGTTTCAAAAAAGAATTAAATAAGTTCATAGAGGATAGGTTCATCAATGGCTATTAACCAAGATGGTCAGGGACTCAACCCCATGCTCTGGGTGTCTGCAAACCTCCAACTGCCAGAAGCTGGGACTAAACAAGGGATGGATGATTCAGAATTGCCCTGTTCTGTTCATTCCTTCGGAAGCATCTGGCACTGGCCACTGTCAGAGACAGGATACTAGGCAAGATGGACAATTTGTCTGACCTAGTCTGGCTGTTCTTACGTTCTTAATTTCTCATGGTTCAATCTCTGCTATTGAAGGCAGTGTGCCATTTAAGGAAGTGCTGGCACCCTGCCTTTTTGTGTTTGGCCAAAACAAAGGCTAAGTGGAGAAAAATTCATTGTAAACATAAAAAGAAAAGGAGTACTTGTGGCACCTTAGAAACTAACCAATTAGTCTCTAAGGTGCCACAAGTACTCCTTTTCTTTTTGCGAATACAGACTAACACGGTTGTTACTCTGGAACATTGTAAACATAGATTTCTGAGATCAGGATGACACACTTACAAGCTCCAGATTCCAGATAGGTGAATCATTACAATATTGCTCATAAAATGACAATTGGCTGCTTTTACACATCTGTAGATCCTTCAGTGAGAGAAAGTGGATCAGAACCGAGGTCGAAAATGTATCATGTGCTTTATTTCCTTATGAATACAGAAATACACTAAGGCCAATATATTGTAAAGTGAGTAATTTAACACTTCTGGCTATGGTACTAGAAAAGAAAGTGGAATCATGGAATGAATGGCAGTCACACTGATCAGGGAAATATGTAAATGTCCTTGTCTTTGTTATTTAGTCTGACAGTCTTTTGTGCTGTCACTTTCCACTTTTGTTCCCATCTCATGTTTTGTTGTATTTTTGTCTGTTTATCCTTTCTTTAGCTCGTAAGCAGGAGATTATCAAGGTTACTGAGCAGCTGATTGAAGCTATCAACAATGGGGACTTTGAAGCTTACACGTAAGTTGACTCATTTTGCAAGAGACAAGATGAGATAAAAGTATAAAAATGTTCATGCTTGTAGGCCCTGAGGAAACAGAACCTGATTCACGGCTGTAATGCACAAGTCACACACTGGTATAACAGTAGATTTCAGTAGCGTTATATTACGATAAACATGGAATAACACCATAGTGAATCAGACCCATTATCGCTACATAACATATGCAGTGATCTCTTTCATCAGGCAGAGAGGAGAGAATGCTCATGATTTAAAATCTAAGAATCAAGATCAAAATATACTGGAAAGTTGTTTTGTCAGAAACATTTCAGTATAAGCAGAGGTTCACAATCACCAGAATTCATCTGTTGCACTGTAATACGTTAACGCCACTTGGGACTTTTGGCTCATTTACATGGAGAGCTAGTACATAGCAAGCCCGGGTGTGAATTTGCAAGACCCAAGCACTTACTTTGGCCTTCTCTTACCTCTCTCCGGCCATGTGTTGCAGTCTCTCGCTTCCCATTGTGTGTTGCACCAATCTTACTTCAGAAATTCTGTTCAGGACCCAAAAAAATTCTGCTTAAATAACTCATTTTAGGTATTCCGTTTTTCAATTAACCTTATAGCTAGTTCTGTTATTTTTTTACTCCAACCCATTAAAATGTATTTGGAACAAAAACGAATTATATTTTGTTTAAAGTTAAAGGTCTAGAGCTAAAGACACTATTTCAGCTCATGAAAAGCTAAAGGTTCTAGAATAGTTGAAATAGGGAAGTAATACGCCTATGAGACAGTGACAGATTACCAGTAACGTGCCTTTACCTGGTCTGAGCACTTTATATCCTTTGACTGTTACATAAACTGTTGTACAAAAATGTCAAATGGAACTTCGCTCAAAACTTTTCTGTTTTGCAGCATGGCGAAACTCAAGCCTTAGAAACATCTAACCAAAATTAAATTACCATTTAAACATTGGGAGCAACATTGGTTTCAGACTTAACAGATCGTGGGGGAGATTTTCAAAGGCACAAGTAACAGCTGAATATCTAAGTCCTATGACTTCCAGTAGGATTTAGATGCCCTAACTTCCATTTATGGCTTTGAAAATTTATCTTCTGGTCAAACACTGAAAGAAAATTTTAGGTGAAATGCTGACCATTGAAATCCCACTGATTTCATTGGGACCAAGATTTCATCCTTCATGCTTATATGTGTTGTGTTTCATTCCAGCATGATGCAGTTTATAATTTATGTTCCCTGTTGGAATGACACATAGGAAAGCAAGGCAGACAGAAATGTTAATGCCCATGTTTATCGATGGATCACAGAATTTCACATACATCATATTTCTGCTTCGCAGGCTGATTTGCATGAGGTCATATGCCTTTGAGGTCAAGCATGCTCTGCAGTAGGGCAAACTGGATGGAGGATAAGGAACCTTTGTTCTGGGTTATCATGAAAGAAATAGAATGCCACCTCATTTAAATCTCAGAGTGGGAGGGCTGTTTTATTGTTTGTGTTAATTGTCAAAACAGTGGACATTAAAATGACAAATAGTAATTTTGTGGGAAAAGTCTCCAATTAGAAGTTTTCCATCATTCATGGAAAACAAGACCCATGGGAATAAATCAGCTTTATGAACTCAGCTCTACTTGCCATAAGAGAGGAAAATCTGGAAAGGAAAAAAAAAGTTTGGCAGGAATGGGTGGTTCTTCTTTGAGTAGTGTCCCCATGGGTGCTCTACTTCAGGTGCATGTGCACCCTATGCACCTTTGATCAGAGATTTTCATTAGCAGTGTCCATTCAGCCCATGCATGCACCGCTGATATCTTCATGCCCTTTATTGAGTATGGGCGAACCGCCCTCAGTTCCTTCTCAGTTGCCTCAGCTTGAGATGGAGTTTAGCATCTTTGCATTGTGCGTGCCTCACCTGTTCGCTGAGTTTGTTCTACTTAGTTTAGCTAGTTAAGTTGTTAGTAGCAATATTTAGTTATTGGCTATTGAAAGATCATTTTATTTCCTCTGGGGAAATCCTCCTTGTGAGGGGCATGCCCAGTTCATCAGGGTTTAAACGTTGCCTCATGTGTAGAGAGGCTGTATCACTCAGCGATGGACACTCTAACTGTGTTTGCTCCCTGGAAGCGTCACACATTCCACAGAAGCGTAACTTCATTTAGCCCTCAAATCCAAGGCTTGGAAGAACTGGGAAATCAAGCTGCAATTGTTAATGATGGATTGCTCTCTTCACTCCCCTTTGAAACTAGGTCAGGAGAACTCCGCTGTACATCAGTTCCTGGGGATCTCTTGTGCCCCTTCAACCTCAGCGCAACACTCTTCTAGAAAGGGAAAGCCTGAATCCTCCTCTGAATATCCTCAGAGGAGCTCTAATTTTCCTCTTAAGGAACCCACCTCAAAGAGACTTCACTTTTTGACAAGGTAAACGACCTCAGAGACTTAATCCTCAAAGCTTGGTACCCTTGAGATGAAGGGCTTCTCCAGTACCAGTGAAGCGGGAAAGTTCCACAGCTCTAAGAGTAAACATGGATCCTCTTCTCTCTATGCCAAAGCAATAAGGTTATGGAACTGGTATATAAAACATTGCATAAGAATTTCAGCAACGTATCTCTTGGGCAGGTAAAATGTCACAGCTGATGCTCTCAGCAGGTTTTTTCCCCCACGATTACAAATGGGAGTTGGATTCCCAGGTTCTTATTGGCATACTTGAAACTTGGGGATTTCCAGAAGTGGAGCTCTCTATCACAGCTTCGAATAAAAAGTTCCATCTGCTCTTTTCAAGGGGAGGTTTAGGTCCCACTGGGAGATGCCTTTCTCCTCACTTGGATGAAGAAGCTGTTTAATGGTGTTTTCCCCCGATGCCTCTGATTCTCAGAGTGGTG
Organism: Eretmochelys imbricata; assembly: GCF_965152235.1. Lineage (NCBI taxonomy): Eukaryota > Metazoa > Chordata > Testudines > Cheloniidae > Eretmochelys > Eretmochelys imbricata. The sequence goes on along the minus strand of NC_135575.1, from coordinate 38,787,569 downwards.
AAGAAAATTAGACAGGACAACACCAGAGTTATTCTAATAGCCCAAATGTGGTCAAGGCAGGCATGGTTTCCTTTAGCCTAGCTCTTTGTCCAGCAACAGATATTCTAATGATTCCTTAGCTTCTCTTCCAGAGTGCAAGTCAACTGCTTCTTCCCAATCTGAGCATTCTCTGCCTCAAGGTGTAGCTCCTTGATAGTTTGCGGGGTTAGAATCTGTCTGTTCTGCAGAAGTACAGCAGATATTATTAAATAGTAAGACAGATTCTACAAGATATACTTTCAGAAGTGGAGAAGATTCAGTCACTAGTGTGAACTCCAGAATGCTGCCCTTGCATTGAATATTACTTGGTTCTCTCAAGATTCATTTGGCTGCCTTACTGGGTTTTCCACCACTATTGAGGGGATCTATCTGTTTGCTTACCCTACAACCATAAGGTTCATATGAAGAGTCTGGGCAATCTCTCTTCCCACTGATGGAAAGTCCCCACCCCAATTTGGGAGCTAAGTTTGGTTCCTAAAAGTCTCCTGAAATCTCCTTTTGAACTGATGGTAACTTGCTCCTTACTGTATTTGTTTATGAAAATAGTTTCCTTAGTGGCTATTACATCAACTGCAGAGTCAGAGAGACTGAAGCCTTAATAGCAGACCCTCCTTTTACGGTGTTCTATAAGGAAAAAGTTTCCTTATGACTACACTCCAGGTTTCTTCCTAAAGTGTTTTCTGAGTTTCGTTGGAACCAAATCATTCACCTACAAGTTTTCTTTCCAAAAACCATAATTCCAATGTGGAAACTACCTTCCTCACTCAATGTCAGGAGGGCATTAGCCTTCTATCTACACAGGACTAAATCATTTTCTAAATCTCCTAGACTATTCTTTTTGTTTGCAGACAGATAAAGGTTCTGCTTTTTCTACCCAAAGACCATCAAAATGGATTTCTGGGTGTATTATAGTTTGTTACAGTCCTGCCAGCATTCCAATCCCTGCTTGATGAGGTCACAATCTACATCTTTGGCTCTACTTAAAAATGTCCCAGTATTTGAGATCTGCAGAGTTGCTACATGGTCTTTGGTGTACATACCTTCTCCAGGTACTGCGCTTTACTTGATGCCTCTAGATCTGATGTGGCAGTTGGCAATGCAGTTCTTTCCTCTGTGCTGGACTCGATTCCAAAGCTCCCTCCTCTTTATGGGGATATTGCTCAGGAGTCATCTGAAGTGGAGCACCCACAGGGACACTACTCGAAGAAGAAAGAGAGATTACTCACCCTGAGCAGTAACTGTAGTTCTTTGAGATGTGTCCCCCTATGGATAAGGCTAAGATTTAGTCACGGGTATTTTTGGTAAAAGTCATAGACAGGTCACGGGCAATAAATAAAAATTCACGGCCCGTGACCTGTCCATGACTTTTACCAAAAATACTTCTGAGGCCCTGCTGCTCTGGGAGGACCTTGTGGTGGGGGGGCCTACTCCAGTGCTGGGGGTTGACTACCCCCCGACCGCTGCTCCCAGGGACCAACATCCAGGCGCCCCTAGGGCCGCTGCTGCTCAGGCAGTCTCCAGGGCACCCCCAGGACCTCTGTGTGGGCGCTCTCTGGTGCCACTGTAGCCAGCTGCCTGGGACAGCCTGAGCAGTGGCCAGTGAGGCTGGCTGCGGAGCAGCCCCGAGGACCGCTGCTCGTGCGCTCCCCAGGGCCGTCCCCAGGACCACTGCTCAGGCGGTCTGCAGGACAAGCCGCACCGGCTGCTGCTTGGGTGGTCCCCGGAGCCAGCTGCCTGGGGCCTCCTGAGCAGTGGCCAATGCGGCTGGCCCCAGGGACTGCCGGAGCAGCTGGTCCTGGGTCACTCCAGCAGTGGCCAGTGTGGCTAGTCGTGGGGCACCTGAACATCTGGCCCTAGGGCCAGTTGCTCAGGCAGCTTGAAGTCAGCCGCACCAGCTGCTGCAGAAGTCACCAAATCCGTGACCTCTATGAAAGAATCGCAGCCTTACCTAGGTGTGCCCCATTACCCGCCCTCCTTCTTCTCCGCTTCAGAGTTTCCTTCTGAGACTCGGCAGTGGAGAAGGAACTGAGGGCAGTTTGCCCACGCAGTCTGACATAACCTCGGTGCAGGGCACAAGTTATTAACAGTGCATGCGAGGGCCAACAGACACTGCCAATGAAAATCTCCCATGAAAGGCGCACACCGAAGTGGAGCACCCATAGGGACACACATCTTGAAGAACTACAGCTACTGCATACAGTGAGTAACCTCTCTGTCTATTCTGGACCTTAATATTCGAGTTGATAGACTGCATTTCTTCAAGCTTTCTTTTCCACATGACTAGGTATAGCACTCATTTTACCATTCCTGCCCCTTCTGAAGTCTTTCCTCAGACATCGTCAGACATAGTCTCTCCTTTCCTGTTAAACTTTCTGCTCCATAGTTGCCTCTGATATAAAGATCCTCCAATTTTCCCTCAACGCCATCATAATCATCACTTAGAGCAGGGGTTCTCAGGACACACTTTTCCTAAAATACTTAATTAGCTTTAGGAAAACCAAATAAATATGCACATATACATGTCCAAATCATTGTAATTTATTTATTGCTAGCTAGTAAGTCTGTTGTGAAAAGTGATATTTACAAACATACAAGTATCACTTTTCACAACAGACTTACTCAGCCCTGGCAAGCCTGGGGACAAATTAAGCCCTGGATGGAGGGTCATGGTAGGCAGTGGGGGTCAAGAGAAAGGGGGTAGGGGACTGGGGAAGGCAGTGGGGGGACTGGAACCTGAAGCCCTGCTGTCAGAGCCCGAGCCTCACGGCTGGAGGATGGGACCCAGGGACGGAGCCTGAAGCCTGCCATTGGAGCCTGAGGCCTGCTGACGCGCAACCAGAGCTCAGGGCTGGAGCCCGAAGCCCAGTGTCCAGGGCTGAAGCCCAAAGCCTGAGCCCCACCGCCCCAGGGAAAGTGGGGAACTCAATGGCTGCCTGTTCCTACAGCATTGTGCCCCAGGTGACTCCAGAGAGGAGCAGGGCCTAATCCCTGCTGGTGGCCACAGCACCAGCACTAAGGGGTGCATTCAGGAGCAACAGGGAGGAGAAGAGAGAGCTACTCCCACACGCCACCCCCCACAAAATCACAGCCCAGGAGGCTGTGGCCGCAAGAAAAGCCCCTGGTGGCTGCATGTGGCCGCATTTGAGAAACACTGACTTAGCCGGAATTCCCTCATGTGGTGAATTGTATATATTAGGGATGGAAAATCCCAATCTGAGGATTCCTTTGGTTTCAAAGACATCAAGAAGAAAGCAGTCCTGTGCTGCATCTGAAACTGACTATACATTTGTCATAACTGTTTCATTTTCTCTTCCACAGAAAGATTTGTGATCCAGGCCTTACATGTTTTGAACCTGAAGCTTTGGGGAATCTAGTGGAAGGGATGGACTTTCACAGGTTCTACTTTGAAAATGGTGTGTTTTCCTATTTGATCACATTTAAAATACTTCCAAGTGTGCTTCTCAAATCCAGCTCTTTTTTGTAGCTGCAAATGATGTTTTTGAAATTTAATTTTGAGTTATGCAGTATGAAATATTTTTTCATGTTTTTGCTAAACTTGCTTAGAAACCATGGGGAACTTTTGATTGTGGAGGAACTGTCAAGTTCGTGTAATATCTTTTGGGGGACAGGGGTGTGGAGGGATGGCTGAAAGGTAGATAGGGTTGGAAGGCAAGTGATTCCCACTCTTTATTTTTCAGAGCTAGAGGGGCTGAACCACAGCATTGGGCACATTTGAAAAGTCTGCAGTGATGGACAAACTGATCACCATTAAAAAGTCAGCATTTCCTAACAGTTGATCATTATTCTTTCTTACTGTAAGTCTAAGGAAAAACTGTAGTCACTACGTTGATTCATACTAGCTGAAGCACTGGACTCATGACTTTTTTAATGGTGATCACAGCACATCAGTTGGTGGATTTAATACAACCATGTCACCTTCAGAAAATAAAGGCTACACTGCTTACTTGTTCATACCATAGACTATCCGGTACTATAGATGACACAGTTTCAGAACAGATTTGAAACTTAAAGAGAGACTGATCGTGTTATAAATTAACTAATGAAACTGATTTTCTCATCCAGCAATTTCTGAGTGAGAAATATCAGGGCACAAGACTAGCTCCAGGGACTCCTAAATTATAATCTCAATTCTGAGGTGGACTCCCATTCTCTTTTGTGAACCCATCATTGACTTTCAATGCCTCAGTTTCCCCATCTGTATAGATATTAATAAAATGTAACATCTCACAAATGATGTGAGAACTAAAGAATATTATATGAATGGATAGTAAAATGAAAACTACTAAATGCAAAATGTTATTCTCCTACTAACTCAGATGGGAGATGTTGGATGGGCATCTAGAAGCGTAAGAGTTGGCATTGGTGGTGGTTGTTTATTTAGTAAAATGTCCTGGGTAAGGATTCAGGTTACTTAGAATCATAGAATATCAGGGTTGGAAGAGACCTCAGGAGGTCATCTAGTCCAACCCCCTGCTCAAAGCAGGACCAATCCCCAACTAAAGGATGGAGATTCTACCACCTCCCTAGGTAACCTATTCAAGTGGGTTACTGTCTAACTTACTTGGAAATGAGAATTGCAAGCATTTAGCATTTTCTCCTTAGTGCTAAGGTCTATAGGCCCTTTATGTCAGCCTGCTTTCAGCTTGGGGCAGAATCAGACCTGTCAGTCACTGGTGACAGGGATGAATGTCCTGCCCCTGAAGTTGCCTCCAGTTTCCTCCCTCCACTCCCCCATGGCCAATGGCTCAGCTAGACACACCCTGTTGTAGGGCTTTTTTTTGGAAGGAAATTCCAAACTTGATTTCAAGTTTATAGACTAACAGTGCAGCTCAATAATGTATCCATCAAATTCCCAGCTGTGTCCCAGGGCTATCTTTGAGTCTGAACTCAGTGTGGATAAGCTAGGGAGCCCTCCTGCTTTGTCTTTCCTCCCGCCCTTTTCTTCTGACATGCAGCAGGAGACTAACCCTTTGCTCAGAGTAGCAACTAGCTTTTAATAACCACCAGGGCCGGATTAACTTTTTGTGGGCCTGGTGCGAAACGTATTTGTGGGGAATGAAGGTGCCAGGGGCAAGGGCAGGGTGAATTTGATTTAAATCATGATTTAAATCACTAGTCAGGAAGACTTGATTTAATCATGATTTTCTACATAAAAGTACATTCTTGTTGTTTGTTATAACCTTAATACATATTCTTCACAACTCAGATAGATGTAGGTTTCATTTTTAGAAGGTTCACACTATACATTTTTAAACAGTGATTTATTTTGAAAAATTTTCAGATGAGTTTTACAGCTATATCAGAAAATGAATAATTATTTGGTTATTTCATTTACCAAAGGTAACTGAAGCAGATATTTATGAAGTCATTGGGAGGTGACCTATCTCCAGTTCAACAGGTTAATCATTAATATTTGGAGGATTTTCTTTCCATGCTGTATTAGGAGGAGAACATCACCAGACGGACGTTTAAATTGTTTTATTTAACTAAAACAACGTTAAGTATTCTGGATTTGTTTCTTCAACAGCAAACATAATATTTTAACAAAAAAACCTATGTCCCTCGCTTCTCACATTTATCAGATTTCTTCTCCTTGTCCAAATCTATTCTGCCCCCCAACAATCTTCTATTCATTGAACTTTTTGAAACGTTTCACTTTTAGAGAGAGGTAAGGGATTGACTCTGAGTACACAAATTTGCAGGGGGACAATAGAGTTGAGGTCTGTTATTTCTCACCTCTATATATTATTTATTTATTTTAAAACATTCTGGAGACACAAATCCACAGTTTGAGAACTGCAAAACTAAGCATCTCTAATGGTATCTTCTAGACTGAGCACTGAGTCCCATTGGGTAGATAGAAAGATTAACCTAAATAATCTATATAGAAGCCCGTGGATCCCCATAAGATTGGGTCCCTAATCCATGAACTATTAGAACTCATTTACAAAACTTTTCTTAAACATTACACAAATATATTGTCTCCTACTATAGAATTAGAATTTATAAACCCTATTCCATGATAAGATTTAATGTATCTTAATTAAAACTATCTTTAGATAGGTTTTTTCCCTCAAAAAGCATTTTATCAAAAAAAATCCGATTTAAATACAAAAAATCTGATTTTTTGATTTTTTTTTAAAAAAATCATTGATTTTTATTCACCCTGACAACTGGGCAACGTGGGGGCGGGGGGAAAGATTGGTCCCCAGATGGAGGGAGGCAGGGGCCAGGGGCAAGATCATAGAATATCAGGGTTGGAAGGGCCCTCAGGAGGTCATCTAGTCCAACCCCCTGCTCAAATCAGGGCCAGTCCCCAAAGATGAGCACAGTGTGGCATGGGGGGAGGATTAGTCCCTGCGGACTGGAGCAAGGCAGGGGCCGGGAGCAAAAGCACAGCGGGGCAGGAACTAGGGTTGGTCCCGGCACGCTCCGGGGAAGAGGCAAGGGGAGGGAGCTTGGCTGCCGGCAGGACCAAGCTTCTGCCCGCTGCCCCCACAGGAGAGAACAGGGGGTGGAGAAGAGTGGGCCAGGCCGGGGCCCCTTTGGAGCATGGCACCATGGTAAACCTGGTATTGATAACCACCTCTGTCCCCCTGTGTGCATGTGTCTTTCCACTGAAGAAATTTCATGTTCCACCCCCTACTCTCCCCACATCAACTTCCGTATAGAGAGACCTTCAAAGACAGTGGCCTTACCAGTAGAAAATCCATTGTTCCATAGAGAAAAGTCATTCAACATTGATGGCTCTCGATTGCTTTGTCTCTGCTTCTTAGACATAGTCTTTCTATTAGGAGTCAAGTCCCTATTGCAAAATGGATGTTCTAATCCACAAAGGCTGCTACAGAGCGAAGTAGAGCCCTGAAACAAAACTGGGTCACAAAACAACATGGAGTTCACAGTACAGCATGCACAGATCCCAAATCACAGAAAGTAATTCTATTTTTAAATGTCTTTTTACTACATTTTCTAAAGTACAGAGAAGTATAACCACATAAATAAAGCATTTGGTAACCGCTTTTACTACAGCGCTAGAACCATCAAACGATACATACAAAACCATTTAAGATCACTTTGGATAATAATCCTGTTGAAATCTGGCCAAAGACTTCGGTGAGATCATTTCAACAAAGACAGCACATCAGAAATAAGAAATGTCAACTAAAAAAAAATAAAAGGAAATTTATAGCCAACAGGGATCAGAGATAGGAATAATGCAAATATATTACTAAGAGCAGAGCGCAGGTGCTAACTCATGAGATTCATCCTGTGACCTCACTTCTAAGAGTGAACAAAGGAAAGGGAACAACATAATTACACATCCTTCTTTTATGTCTTTATTATGGCAAGAAATCTTGAAACTGATCAGGGTTGAAAAGCAGACAATTATTGTAACTTATTTGGCACATTCATATAGACCACTATTATTTTAGAATGATTTTCTGATAGAAGAGAGGAGTACATGCTTCATCTCTGTCGTCCCACTCCCTTCCCACTGCTGCAACTTTATTTGTGCTAGCTTTGCTTGCTTATCAGTAAAACAGTGTTTAGTATTTAGCATCTGCTAATCTTGATATATTTACACACCATTTTCAGTACTGAGAGACATGGCTAACTCTGTTGGTTTACTTGGGAAAAACTGATTTTGTGTGTGTTCCCTCCCCTAGCTTTGTCCAAGGGTAATAAGCCAATCCACACCATTATCCTCAATCCCCATGTCCATCTTGTGGGTGATGATGCTGCCTGCATTGCATACATACGGCTGACGCAGTACATGGATGGAAGTGGAATGCCAAAGACTATGCAGTCCGAGGAGACCCGGGTCTGGCACCGCCGTGATGGCAAATGGCAGAATGTTCATTTTCACCGTTCAGGGTCACCAACAGTACCGATCAAGTAAGAACTCTATCCAAACAGTATTATCTACAGGGGTAAGAATGTCCTGTGTTATGCAGGAGGTCAGACTAGATGATCTAAACATCCGTTCTGGCCTTACTCTATAAAACTTTCATTCTCTTGAAAGCAGCATTGCAGTGTAACTTCTGCACTGTCAATTCTGCACAGTCCATTTAATAATTCAGTATGCTGCATACAGTATTAGTGCAAATATTTGTAATAATTTTTGTTGTTGTTATTTGTTTACAAGCAGGCCCATTTCAGTTTAGGGCTTCACTGTGCTGGGTGTTGTACGTACACATAGTAAGGACACATACAAGTACATACACACAGACAGTTTCTGCCCTGAAGAGTTTAAATTGTTTTCATTTTAGGCCTCCTCTTCTCTAGGGAAGTTTGCCCCAGTGTAACTCAGCTGATGTGCTTACACTACCATTAACATAGACGCGCTGGCTCAGTACAAAGTCGGGCTTGCACCAGTGCAGGTTACTTCAGTAAATCTCTGGGTTGAGTGTCATAGGTGTCAGCAGCACTTTCTACTTGTGCAGCATGTCTACATGAAGGGGTTTACAGTGGTATAATCACATTGATGTAATTACTTCGGAAGCTTCTTTAATGTAGACAGACCTGAGACCAGATACAAAAGTGGGCATAATAAATACAGTCCAAGGGGACTGGGAGGAAGTGAAGAGAGAGAAGTGATAGGAAAGATAATTATTTAGATCTGGCTGGAAAATTTCAACAAAAACAAAATTTCGATGAAAAATGAAAATGTTAGCAATTTTCCTGTTTTCCAGCTAGCCCTAGTGCTTACACAGACTAGCCATGTACACAGCTAGATGATTTAGAGTCAGATTATTTACTTTATAAATTATAAGATACAAATAAGTGTCATCAATTCTTCTCTCCCCCCTCCTCCCCTTTATACTTTCCCATTGAGTGACCTCCTCAGTTCTCACTGCTTCAGTTACTATGTCTGTGTGGTTGACTCTCAAATCTCTCTATTCATGGTCTATCCTACTGTGTTCGGGCATCTCTAAGTACCTTCTGATATTGCATCCTTGGAATCATAGCAGCTTAGACTCAGCATGCAAAATACTGAATTCCTCCGGCTAGATCCTCAGTTGTGTAAATCATGTACTTCCATTGATCCCATAGCTACATCAGGTTGTACCAGCTGAGGTTCTGGCCCCTCATCTTTCCTCTCAACCCTCTGCTTTTCCCCCACTTATTACTGTCAGTTACACCACTGCTCTCCCCATGATGCAGGCTTGCAAACTGCAGCCTTATCTACATTAAGAAAATTCGCATTGGTGCAACAGCATCAGTCTGCCAACTCCTCATGTAGACATGCTTTACCATTGCAGCTTACGTTGGTATATTCCCAAATTAAGCTGTACTGTTGCAGTACATCTACATTTGAGGATTGCACATCAACGTACTTACACCAGTGTGAATTTCCTTAGTGGAGGAAGTTCCTGAGATTTCAAACTTGGATGACAAAGCTTTAGTGTTACTTTAGACTGCTCTTTCTTCCTCCAGGATGTCACTTAATCCTTTCTCTCCTCTACCACATCTTGAAAATCCATCCTTTCCATCCTCACACCTAAAAAGTGCTTGTATGCATTTCCTTTGGTGATCTCCTGCCTTGACGACAACAATGTCCTCCCCCCCATAGCCTCCCTCTTTTCCGCATTGCCCCACCTAGTCTATCCAAAATATTGCTCTAGTAATAGTCAATTTTGCCTGCTCCCTTCACAACTTTGATTTCCTCACCTGTCTTCCTGTCATCTCTGGCATCATGTTCCAACTTCTTGTCATCACTCTCAAGGCTCTGAGTCCATTCATGTCTACAGCTCTGCTCTCATTTCTTTATTTTTTACTCTTTCCAATTTTCCTTTCCCATGTAACTTCACTATTATGTTTCTCCCACTTCTGCCTTTTGTGCTATTCTTTATACCTGGCATTCCCACCTTGCCTTGTTGCATCAGTTACCTTCCCTCCTTACAACATGCTTCTTCCACAAAGCCTTGCAATGTCAATCTGTCAGCCAATGAATTATAGTGATTGAACAAAGTGGTGTTAAACTTTAAAAGGAATGAAATGCTGTTTTTAGAGAAACCCATCGCCTGGCTTTATAATATGTTAATCTGTATGTTTGTACCATAATGTTTGTTTTAAAATGTAAGCCCATTGGCGGCAGGGGCCTTGTCTTCCTCTGTTTTGCACAGCTCCAAGCACACTGCCAATACTTAACAAAGTACATTTAGTGTAACAGAACAGGAGAGATTGTGATGGTTGTAAGACACAGGTTTTCCATTGGAGGGATATGTGGAACAGGTCTGCCCCATCTCATGGTGAGGGCTGAAAGCATAAATGACAAAATCCAGAAAGGATTAATATCTAAGAATCAATATTTCATCCTGATACTCACTGAAAAACAAGGGTTCATACCAGGATGACAGGAACTAGATTAGGGAAAATTTTAGTTCTTTTCATTTTAATTTTTCTGCTTGCATGTATTTTGTTAAGTACTGAGAGAGAACCAAGTAGTTTCATACATCCACACATTCGTAGAATTAAGGCCAAAAGGAAGAATAATGACCATCTAGTTTGACCACCTGCATAACATATGATATAGAATTTTGCCTAGTAATTCCTGCAACCAGGTTTTGGGAGTAAATTGATCAATGTGGGGTTTAGTATTTTAATGAGGCTCACCATTTTTAACTTATGCAATATGAGTAACACATAGAAGTCACTTTCTACAAACCTTCCTGATTATCTTTTATAATGAATTCACCATCAGCTCTTACAGAGAATATAGCAATGCAAAAATATCTCCATTCTGGAGCTTCACAAAAGTGGAATTCCACAGAACCAAATCCTTATTATTTCTTTCTTTCTTGGATTTAGAATACTTGTACTCCATCAGATATAGATCTGTCATTATAAGAATATTTATTAATGTTATATTTTCCATTCATTAACACACTTTTGTAATACATAGTAAGTCTTATTCACACTGGCTAAAGAAAAAGATTTCAAATACAATAAAATTACAAAAGCAATCATAGCTATTATCTTCCGTCTTTGCGGGAATATGTTTCTCTGGATCGTGTCAAATCAGTTTGGGCAAGCACAGTAGCTGATTTGTCAAGACTGCAGTGATGAATGCACATAAATCTGAGGCCAGAACTGAGCCCCGAGGCTGCTGTATATACACAGAGATATTTCCCTTTCACATGAATTTATTTGGCTCATAAAATGGCCACAAACTTAGATTATTTTTAACTAAGTCAAGAAAATTATGGAAAAACTTTGGTTTCCATCTGTTACACAGCTTGTATCTACTTAACGGATACGTTTGATGAGAGATTCTCTCTGTTAACTTGCTCTTTGCTCAGTATTCTTTTGAATTTGTTCTTTTAGCTTATTTTTGCAAAACTGCTGAACACACACGCGCACACACACACGCGCACACACATGGAAGAGTTGTCTCCTGGTCTCAGCATGGAATTAGCAGCCATGGAACTACTGGGTCTGAAACTCAATCCCAAGGCCAAATTCAGACATGATGTAATACTTCACTAGATTCCCCTGTACCCACTTATCCGTGTATAAGGGGATCTTAGTTGTTATATGTTACATACTGAGGAGCCAAAAGAAGGCCTAGGTAAGGATTTTGTTTTGTGATTGTACAGCACCTAGCTCAGTGGATCCATGGTGCATGACTAGGGCTCCTAGGCCCTATAGTAATACAAATAACAAATAATAATGATATTAATAGTGAGTGGCCTACTTTAAATATTCTTACACGTTCCTGTTAGGTTCTTTTCCTCTTACCCACCTCTTCTGGTCCCCTCTGCATGCAAATGATGACATCAGCTCAAACTTCCTGATTTTCACAACTTACTTACAAAGGTGGTGTGTAAAGTAGGGATGTAAATGATATATTGGTAAGTTGTATGTGAATCTGTCAGTCAGTATAAGTTTGTGTACTATGCGCATGAGGGGATCATAAAGTGGTGTAAAATAAATCAACTTAGATGCCCTTTGGACTGACAGATGCTCAGTTCTGAACTTGGTCCCATCTGTGGACTTAGGCAAATCAGTAAAGCTTTCTGCCTGAGTTGCCCATTCTCTAAAGTAAGGATACTATTAACCAACCTCCTGGCATGTAGTGAAGGTTAATTGGTGTTTATAAAGTGATTTGAAGAGGGAAAGAGCAGCACAAGTGCTTGTTTGCTTTTCGAAGCAGTATCCTGCAAGGTTGTAGACTGGGGAAGACTTTATAGTCCAACACTTGTAGTGTTTATAAAGTGGTGATATTGCTAAGGGAATAACAGCAATATTGGTTTTTTTTCTCCTCCAGCTAAAATTCAACGATGCCACTCTTGCATTCTCCGTACTCAAAGCACCTGATTGGTTACCATGTGGGCCATCCTGTTCTTCTCTTCATGCATGTTTATGAGTGCATGAAGCTGTGACGGTTCTACATGTAATGCATTTGTGATGCATCGTTTTGTTGTATATTTCATCTGTATATTTTGTTTACACTTCAGTGAAGAGGATGTTCCAAGAAAATTGAAAATGACAAAACAAACAAAAAAAACAAAAATCAGAGTACAGTAGTGGATACACAATCCACTTGTCATTTTTCTCTATTAATGCGAAATTTTAACAAATAACTTTAAAATTACTACGTTTGTAAAAAATAAAACTTTGGCTTGTTTGTTTTCAAAACCACTGGGTTTTGCTTTGGTCATAGTAGAAATCAATGAGCTTTCCAATTACAGCTTTGCTACTGCAGAATAGTTTTGTTGGAACACAAAAATGGATAAAATCACTGATGAATGTGAAAGCAAAAATATGTTGGATTTGTACCAGCTGAAGCCATTTTAGTTATTAAACTGGAAAAATTGCATCATTTTCTGGCTTGAACACGTTAGAATTAACTTCTGCTGTTCTGGCTAGTCAGTAACGTTTTTTGTCTTTCTATTTTGAGTCTTTACCTTTACTTTTTTATGCTAACTGAAAATTTTTATTGGGTGATAGAAGAGCAAAATTAAAATTTGTGGGGAACGAAGACTGAGTGGAGATACTTTTTGATGATTAAAGTGAAAGGGTAAAACAAAATAGATTATCATCACTTTCCGGGTGTACAGTAAATTTATGAAGGAAGCTTTAGAGGATTATTTTATTTTGTTTATGCTCTAGTCCAGATATGTGGTTAGTTTAAATCAGTACTATTAGGCCTTACAAGCTTAGTGTAAAGAGTTTGTCTACTTTCCGTTGTAGTGACTCCTACTCTGGAGAACTATCATGAATATACCGATTTTCTAATAATACTGTAACACTTTACAATGGTGTTACCCCTCCCCCCCATTTTCTCTTGGCTTATTAAAATCCTTACACAGTGCATAATATTAGGGACAACAACTATTGCAGCATAACTTAGTAACTGTTTTGAGGGTTTTTTTCTTTTGCTGCATATACCTGTACAGTAAGCAGGGAATGCTCTCAGTGTCAATTTAAAACATATACTTTGTGACCTGGACTGTTTTTGCTTCTATTTTATAGCTGTGAATGTATATTCCTGCAAACATTTAGATTTTGTCTCCCTCCTTTCCCCCCACTCATTTTTAATAGAAAAATAGAGGGGTTGTCTGTTTCTTTTTTGTTTTGTTCATTGTTTTATTATCAGTGGGGCTAACTGTTTTCTGCAGCGCTGTATAGTGCATGATATCTCAATCAGTGTTCTTTTTAGCAATCACAATTTACAGCTCTCAGCAGCCTGAAATTTTTAAAATGGGAAGACTTCCTAATTTGTATAATTTTACTTTCTGTGTTGATTATAAATCAGAAGCGTTCCTTTACACTTTGATGTTGTTATTAGTGGATGTACAGTAGATGGATTTAAGCTTCTCTGATAATTATTACATGACTTAAAACAATGTATATTTAAAATAAGCATTTACAGTAAATGTGTTGAGCCATATTAACTTGACAATGGGGTCTGTGAAAAATAAAAAAGAAATGGCCTAATTTTTTTCTCATTAATTTCTTTACTTTTTTTGTGAAGCAGCTATAAGTAGTATAAATGTATTTAAATTTAACAAAATTAGGTGTAGGGTGGGGGGTGGTTTACACTTTTAACATAGCATGTGGTGTCGATGTATTACTGTAGATCAAGTTTGTCTTCCACACCAAGACGTGAGGAAATTGTGACTCGTTCTCTCCACCACAATCAAATTATACACTTGTCTTCTGTCATTTTGGAACACTGCAGTTTACCATGGGACACAGTGTACATATTTCTTGCCATAATGGTAAATGACTGACATATATTTAAGGATTAATAAATTTGTGATTTCTGCTGATACTGTGTTTGTGGTTTTATTTCATAATAAGTTGTGTTGTGCAAAGCATGGGGCGGGAAAGCACAATGTACTATAAAATATCTGTTTCTGTTTTTCCAAACTATTAGTTGAAAGGATTGGATGAGTTGGATTACATTTTAACCCTAGTCTTCAACGTAGCCTTTGCTTGTATCTTAACATTTACACTATGAAGCCAGCATAGGAACTACATAATAATGCAAATAAGAATGTGGAAGAGCGAAGGTCTGTTTATTACAGGAATAGTTATTACTGTGAACTATCTGTATTTTGGTATAGCTGAAACACCCCAGTCAAAATCAGAGGCCAATTATGCTAGGCCCTGTACATAGACATAGGAAGATAGTCCTTGCCTTCGGGCTGATAACAGAAAAGGAGCACAAGCTTCTATGTGAGTATAGCAGCAGCAAACAATATGTCACAAACCCCAACTGGTCTTAAGGGAAAAATGTTTGAGATATGATATGTTTAGGATGAAATACTGGGATTTCAAGATTATCTTCCTGAAATGGTTAGTGTTTTCAGTTTTAACGATAAAAGAAAAGGAGTACTTGTGGCACCTTAGAGACTAACCAATTTATTTGAGCATGAGCTTTCGTGAGCTACAGCTCACTTCATCGGATGCATGCCGTGGAAACTGCAGCAGACTTTATATATACACAGAGAATATGAAAAAATACCTCCTCCCACCCCATTGTCCAGCTGGTAATAGCTTATCTAAAGTGATCATCAGGTCGGCCATTTCCAGCACAAATCCAGGTTTTCTCACCTCCACCCCCCGCCACAAATTCACTCTCCTGCTGGTGATAGCCCATCCAAAGTGACAACTCTTTACACAATGTGCATGATAATAAAGTTGGGCCATTTCCTGCACAAATCCAGGTACTCTCACCCCCTCACCCCCCTCCCAAAAACCACACACATAAACTCACTATCCTGCTGATAATAGCTCATCCAAAGTGACCATTCTCCCTACAATGTGCATAATTAAGGTGGGCCATTTCCAGCACAAATCCAGGTTCTCACATCCCCCCCACCCCCATACACACACAAACTCACTCTCCTGCTGGTAATAGCTCATCCAAACTGACCACTCTCCAAGTTTAAATCCAAGTTAAACCAGAACATCTGGGGGGGGGGGGTAGGAAAAAACAAGAGGAAATAGGCTACCTTGCATAATGACTTAGCCACTCCCAGTCTCTATTTAAGCCTAAATTAATAGTATCCAATTTGCAAATGAATTCCAATTCAGCAGTTTCTCGCTGGAGTCTGGATTTGAAGTTTTTTTGTTTTAAGATAGCGACCTTCATGTCTGTGATTGCGTGACCAGAGAGATTGAAGTGTTCTCCGACTGGTTTATGAATGTTGTAATTCTTGACATCTGATTTGTGTCCATTTATTCTTTTACGTAGAGACTGTCCAGTTTGACCAATGTACATGGCAGAGGGGCATTGCTGGCACATGATGGCATATATCACATTGGTGGATGTGCAGGTATACGAGCCTCTGATAGTGTGGCTGATGTTATTAGGCCCTGTGATGGTGTCCCCTGAATAGATATGTGTGCGCAATTGGCAACGGGCTTTGTTGCAAGGATAAGTTCCTGGGTTAGTGGTTCTGTTGTGTGGTATGTGGTTGTTGGTGAGTATTTGCTTCAGGTTGCGGGGCTGTCTGTAGGGTAAGTTCTATCCAACAACTTTAATGTACAAAACTCTTCAAGATAAATTAAGTGCACAGGACTTTGGATCTCTTGTGAAATATAGGAAATACATGGAACTAACTCAATCCCTTCAACAAAATTAAAAAACATGGAGATAAATTTTCAAAAGCCCCTAAGTGATTTAAAAGTGTAAACCGCATTTTCAAAAGTGAGTAGGCAAATCGGATTTAAGGGTTTGTCTTCACTGAAGCAGTTGCCTCATTCAAGTTACTCCACTCGAGACAGCCTAACTTGAGTAAGAGTAGCCACACTGTGAAACAGCACTTAAGCTGTAAAGAGAAATTTTACTAGTAGCTGGTGGGTTTGTTACTCAAAGTGCGGCATCACCACTGCATTGCTAGCTCAAGCATCAGTAGCACTCAAACCTCAATCTTCCTTCCGTGCAACTGGCCAACTAGCTCAAGTTTAAAGTACCATTTAACTAAGTTACAGATTTGTATGTGTGGATGGGTGTTGGGTTAGGCACAAAACTCAAGTTATAGCTAGAGCTAACAGTGCAGTAAAAAACCTGGTTTCCTGCCAATTCACCTATCCAGGTCCTTGGCAGTCCACCTAGGGGGCTACTGGGGAGCCCAGAGTGTGAAAGCCTCGGGAGTCTTAGCTCCCAGGCTCATGACTTCTTGGCTTCCTGTAGAGCAGCTTACATGCTGGGCTGTTACATGATGGGCTGGTGGGGTGCTGCCTTCAGAGCTGGCCATCAGCTACCATTCTCCATCCCCCCAGCTCTGAAAGCAGCACAGAAGTAAGGGTGGCAATACCTCAACCACCCTAAAATAACTTTGTGACTCCCCTGCAATTCCCTTTGGTGTCAGGACCCCCAATTTGAGAAACATTGGTCTCCCCCATGAAATCTGTATTGTATAGGGTAAAAGCACACAAAAGACCAAATATCACAGGGCGAGACCAGATTTCATGGTGTTTGACACTTTTATCATGGCCGTGAATTTGGTAGGGCTCTACAGATAATGGACTAGATTACAATCTTAACTACCCTGATGTAAATTTGCAGTAGCTCCTTTGAAGCCAGTGGATTTACCATGCATTTACAGTGGGGTAGACAGATTGGAATATAGTCCAGTGTATAAAATTAACTAGTTGATGAGAGAGAAAAAAACAAAAATCAGGTTAGATTTTTGAGAAATGTTTTTAACATCACTTTGAGCATCTCTTTGTGGTACCATACAATAAATACTTTAGTATGCTGCCACCTGGTGGATTTTTATGTTTCCATGTTTTCTATTTGGGTCTGCCCAAACAGATCCAATGTGTTTCACAATGGAAAGTATGGTACTTTTCATGAAACTCTTTCTACTACGAACAAGCAACACAGGTTGTTTCATGGTTGGAAGATCTGTTTTTTTAACAAGAGCTCATAATTACATTACACTGCTGACAAACATGATGGAAACAAATTGAATCCATTATCCAAAGACTGATTTCAAAGGGATTAGTGAAGAAAATAACTTTTCCCTTCTAACTTAAAATTGTCTACAGAACTCTGTTCCAGAGACTGTCCTTTACTATTTCAAGTGCTGTAAATCTCTCACAAATATAGTATTTCCATTTTCAGAAAGATGGGGGGGGGGTGTCTTGTTTTGTTTTGTTTCATCTTTTTGGAGATCTCCCTGGACCCTGGTTATTGTAAGCTCTCACTTCTTGGATCCTTATGATCATATTTTATATTCAATAACTTTCCAATTTATTCCAGCAAAAGATCTTTAGTCCCCAAAATTAGCTGTATTAACAATCAGGGAAATGGTTCAAATGGCTTCAAGAGGACACTAAGATTTCAGCTTCCCTATTTTTAACAATTATTAGTTGGAAGGAAACATATCAATTAACAGTGAGGACTTAATCTTGCCATTGTCTGCATAGTTTCCACTGAAGTCAAGGGGAGTTTTGCATGTGAAAGGACTGCATGACTGGGACGTTACACCTACATTTTCAGAAGGGCAGCATTGCCTTTGTGGTTGCAATGAGGGGTGGCAAATTTTACATTTTAAAAAGTACCTAAGTCATTAGGAACTTATATAATGGACCATTTTCTTAGGCACCTAAGTCCCATTTTCAAAAGTTTTTGAATATGGGACTCAGTCTCCTGAGTCCCTTAGGGCTTTTCTAGACTGGTGGTTAATTCACTCTATGGGGGGTGTGATTTCTAAAGTGCACTAACATTTTGCACATTAATTGGTCCACATAGACCTTGCTGGTGCACTTCAATGTAATGTTGTGTGAAACAATACTCCCTTAAAGTGCACTAGGGAAACTTTAGTGTGCATCAGCAAGGTCTACAAGGACCAATTAGTCTGCAACACCTTAGTGTGCTTTAGAAATCACACCCGTTGTAGAGTGGATTACTGCTCCTTGGGTGCATGTGCAAATTTTATCCAGCTGCCTGTGACGTACCTGTCAACATCTTAATGGGTGCCCAAAATCCAAGTGCATTTTATATTTATATAATTTCACATAAAGCAGTGTCTGCCTGTGTTTTCTTCCAGCTCCAGCCTATTGGTGTGAGGGAGTCCCAAAGAAACCCAACACAAACACCAAATAATTCTGTCTCCTACTAGCACCTGACCCACGAATTAATATTGCCCATTAGTGATCCCCAGCACTTGGATTAATAACAGGCCCTGCCCACTCAAGTACCTGGAGTAATACTGTGTCCAGCCTCCTAGCACACAAATTAATACAGCCCCTTCCCCCTGTACCTTAGCACACAGTAGTGTCTTCCCAGTATTGATTTGAAGGGCTAATTATGCTGGTGCTGGTCTCTGCTTTTCTAGGCCAGTGACCCCCTTTATCAACACTGGGAGAGAGTTGGCAGCTCCAGGTGGGATTTCTTTGTCCCCTTGCCTCCCAGGCTTGGTGGTGGGATAGTAGCAGAGTTTAAAATTTATCAGACTATTCATTGTCAAAGGCATAGGGTTATCATACGTCCAGGTTTTCCCTACCATATTCTCTTCTTTGAGCTTCCTTTCTCTTTCTGGGCAGATTTTTCAAGTAACAGGAAATGGCCAGGTTTTTGCATCACAGACAAGTTGCAGCTCAGAAAGAGCCCCAATTGGTCCATTTACTGATTGGTCCTCCCCTTCATGCGCAACTAATTGGTCCATTCCCCTGCAAGCCATAGCTGAAGGATTCTGCTCACCCAGGCCCCAGCTCCCAGCCCTGACTGACGACCATCACTGTATCCTGGGCTTGCGCCTCTCATTGTAATAAGGAGCGACACTGCTAGGGTTGCCAGGTGTCTGGTTTTCGACCGGCATGCCTGGTCGAAAAGGGACCCTGGCAGCTCAGCTCAGCACCACTGACCAGGCTGTGAAAAGTCCGGTCGGCAGTGCAGTGGGGCTAAGGCAGGCCTGCGGCTCCCGGAAGCAGCAGCATGTCCTCTCTCTGGCTCCTATGCTCAGGGGCAGCCAGGGGGCTGCACACGCTGCCCCCCCACCCCAAGGGCTGGCTCCCCCTCCGAACCCCCCTGCCGCAGCCCAGAGCCCCCTCCTGCACCCCAAATCTCTCATTCCTGGCCCCACACCAGAGCCTGCACCCGCAGCTGGAGCCCTCACCCCCGCACTCCAAACCACTGCCTCAGCCCAGAGCCTTCTCCTACACCCTGAACCCCTCATTTCTGGCCCCACCCTGGAACCCACACCCCCAGTCCAGATCCTGTACCCTCCTTCCACACCCCAACCCCCTGCCTCAGCCTGGAGCCCCCTCCCATACTCCAAACCACTAATTCCTGGCCCCACCCCAGAGCCCTAACCCCCCTCCCATACCCCAACCCCGTGACCCAGCCCAGTGAAAATGAGCAAGTGAGTGAGGTGGAGAAAACAAGCAACAGAGGGAAGGGGGATGGAGTGAGTGGGGGGGGGGGGCCTTGGAGGAGAGGCAGGGGGGCGGGGCAAGGGTGTTCAGTTTTGTGCAAGTAGAAAGCTGGCAACCATGGTTGCTGTTCTCCCACCTCCAGTGAGTACCCCTGCCGCAAGTACACCCCCCCCCCCACACACACACACACAGCTCCCTCTCATCTCTCCGTGTCTTCTTTTTGGGAACCTAATATATGGTACCCTGAGAAGGGACTGTTGCATTTTGGGATTATTGTTGAAAGACTTCTTGTGCCAGTACAGATACATTTGCTTTCATACTGGCACTGTGCTGATATAACTATATTGGCAAAGAACTACTAGAGGTTTGAGAAAGGGAAGAGCTATGACAGCAAAAATGGAGGCTTTTTGCCAAATTAAGTGTGTTCACATGCCAGGCTGTGCCAGCAGAAGGCAAGTTTTGCTGAACAAACTTTCTAGTATAGAGCAGGCTGAAGGTTGCAGGACCAGGAAGGAGCTGCTGCCTTCCCCCCCACATTCTGACTGCTCAGCGCTGAGTGCTTCAGGAACTCCCCAGCCCTGTGCTCGCAAGGGGAGAGGAAGAAAGCATGGCTTGCTTTATGAACTGGGGCTATTCCTTAGCGCATGCTGCAGCTCTGATTGTCTGTCCTTCCTCCAGCAGCAGGAGAATTGGGAAGGGAAACCAATCAGGCAGATATTTTCCCATAGGCTTTCCACATAGGAGGATTTGAAGACCCAAAAGTTGCAAATATAAGATTCTCCAACAGTATCTAGCCTGCATCCTGCATATACCATATTGTGATGTTTAAGGATGGATACATAATGCAAAAGTGATTATAAGTATTGGTGAGTGCCTTTAATTGTGCAACCTAAACAGAAATAATAACATTCATACGCAATTTTTAATTTTTTTTAAAGGAGCAACAGTACAAAGAGAAACATGGAGTGTTCATGAGTTTACACAATTTTATCAAATCCCTGTATATTTCATGGCTGTTTTTCTGAAGGGCTGTGCTATGTTAATATAGAACGGTGTTCTGATAACATTGAGCAGAGTGTTTTGTAGCCGTTGACCCCCTTGTGCAGATAGCTAACATTGCAAAACGTCCACTAACGTCAGTGGGGCCAGAAGTTCACCCTGTGTGCATGGCTGGGATCACCTGAAAAGTATGTGTATTGTATGTACGTGTTGGATTGTCTGTGTGATGTTTATGTCATGGGAATATAAGTATGTGCAAGCAATGGGGAGGAGACTATCTACCTCCTCAATGCATGCGTGGATGAATATGTATCAATGGTGTGTATGTGCACACAAATTGAGACAGTGTGTGTATGTGACTCTGTGACAGCAGCCAGGGTATGTGCAAGTAGAAAGTTGGCAATCATGTGGAATGATTTGTATTCAGGCAGTGGGGTTGCCAATTTTGGTTCAGTGCATTCCTGTACATTTCATCACATGATATAGTCTTTAATTAAAGATTAATCTTTAATTTCTGGAGACTTCAGGACACCCCTGGAGGGCTGGCAATCCTGTCAGGTAGGTGTATAAGTTTGAGCAGCACCATGTAAGATGTGGGAAAAGATGGGTTTATATCTAGATCTTTTTTTTTTTTTTACTGAGTTTCTGAGGTTCGATATTCAGCTAAAGCCTGATAGTGGTCACCATTAAAAGTCACTGTTTGTGTGGTAACTGTGGATAATGATGCCAAGCTACTGCAGCCATTTCTTAGCCTAAAACCAGGAAAATATGGTCATAGCTCTGTTACGACATTGTAGTACATGTGGGTAAACAGTAGTGTCCCCATAAATTGTATATGATTTTTTTTATTGCAGCAGAGCATTAGTGATAAATCAGTACCAATATTTGCTCATACTCATAACCTCACACAACTTTTCCAGTAATATTCCACTGAGAACTGCTATCAGTTCTCTTCATGGTGGGGAAAAAATCAGCACTGTTTTAGAACTCAAGTCTGAACAGATGCACCCAGAAGATCAAATGGAGGGAGACTGTTATAGTGATAGACTCAAGAGGTCAATCTATTCATCTTATTAAAGAGATAGTGAAGGGGTGACTCATTACATTTCTGTTCCCTCTGAGGGTGCTTTGCAGAGGGCTTTTTAATCCAGCAGACAGAAATTCAAGGGTTAGAAGTTGAAGCTAGACAAATGCAGACTAGAAATAAGGAATACATTTTTAACAGTGAGGGTAATTAACCATTGGAACAAATTAGCAAGAGCTGTGGTGAATTTTCCATCACTGGACATTAGGATTGGATGCTTTTCTAAAAGATCTGCTCAAAAGGGAATCAGTTCAAGACAGTGCTATTGTCTGTGTTATAGAGGGGGTTAGACTAGAGAGAAAATCTTTAAAATCAAGATTGGATGTTTATCAATGAGGAGGAATCTTTGTCCTGAGGGGAAAAGTGCTGATTGTTTCAGGAAGTGGAAGTGCTGTTGGTGTGGGAGCAGAGAGGGGAGAGCTCCAGAGAGAAGGGCTGCAGCAAGCAGGCCCTCACAGAGTGAAGCAGGCAAGAACCTGCCCAAAACCTGGGAGGGAAAGAGCGGCTGATCGGGGACACCCCGGGCAGGAAGCAGGAGGAGCACTGTGCCACGGAGGAATCACCCAAGGACAACCCAGACCTGGATCCAGTATCACTGCTGCCCAGAGCTGTATAGCACCATAAGTACTGGTGCTGGTGACTTTGCTTTGGGAATAAATGGGGGAAGCTGAAGCTCCTTAAGTGAGGAGGTTGTCATTCTGTGTGGTTTGGCAGAGAGCTCCAGAAGAAGACACCGGAGGGGTTTGTTGGGGAACGTTTACTGGCACCGAAGACAACCAGGAGCACCCAAGGCTCACTGGACTGGAACTTTCCCACGTCTCTTGAACTCTGAGTGCAGACGCATTGCTCAGTGTCTGTCCTTTCACACTGTGGTACCACTGGGCCTGTGGGCCTTGTGTTGAATGCAATCCTGATTTATTGCTCCCCCTATCTTTTCCCCTGTTTTTTTTTTTCTCCTTTCATCCCTGTGGAAATAAATATTTCCCTTTCCTATATTCTTCCAGTGTGAAGTGTTCACTCTGGGGGGTTTGGAACAGATGCCCCTGGGCAGTGATGAGCTGCCAAAATCTTAACAACCGGTTCCCTCCTCACACCACGAGAGGGTCATAGCCTGTCCGTCCCCACCTCGACCCCTGCCCCATCCACCCCCTTCCCCGTCCCCTGACTGCCCCCAGATCTGGGAAGGATGGTCTCGTGGGCCACCGTCGTGGGTGCCCACCCTGCCCCGCCCCTAAGAGCCAGAGGGACCTGCCGGGGGGCAAGGTGGGGAGTCCCAGCAGTGCTTACCTGGGGCGACTCCTGGGAAGCATCGGGCAGGTCCCTCTGGCTCCTAGGGGCAGGGTAGCGTAGCTGGGGGGGAGCAGGAGGAGCGGCCGCTCCACTCACTGATCACATCAAAAGTGGCGCCTTAAGCGCCTACTCCGTGGGTGCTTCGGGGCTGGAGCACCCCTGGGGAAAATTTGGAGGGTTCAGAGCACCCACTGGCAGCTCCCCACCCCGTGCCCAGCCCCAGCTCACCGCCGCTCCGCCTCCGCCCCTGAACCCACCGTCCCGCTCTGCTTCACCGCCCCCCGTTCCCGCTTCCCACGAATCAGTTGTTCGCGCAGGAAGCCTGGGAGGGCTGAGAAGCAAGTGGCGGCTTCGCACACAGGCCCAGGGAGGCGGAGGTGAGCTGGGGCGGGGAGCGGCTCCCCTGAGCGCCCCTGCACCCCAGGGTTACCTGCTGTGGCACAGGAGGCCCTCCTCGTGCCCCCCCACCCGAGCTCATCTCTGCTCCACCTCCTTGGGCCTGAGCATGAAGCCGCCACTTGCTTCTCAGCCCTCCCAGGCTTCCCGCGCAAACAGCTGATTCGCGGGAAGCGGGGGAGTGGGGCGTAAGTTGGGGCAGAGGTAAGCTGGGGCGGGGAGGGGAGCACCCACGGAGTCAGCACCTAAGGCGGGACAACTGGTTCTAAAAGGGCTTCTAAATTTAACAACTGGTTCCAGCGAACTGGTGCGAACCGGCTCCAGCTCACCACTGCCCCTGGGGTAGAAGGATCTTTCCCTGCTGCGTTCCTGCGCGTGCCTTTTCTTGGCCAGAGCTGCATGCAGAGCAGACTCCATCTTAGCCACAAGGGCACTAAAGTTGCACACACACATACACGTATGTTCTCTTAAATACTTATTCCCTGCTATCTACTGTGATTATTATTGCTAAAGATTCACACACACCTGAAAACCCTGTATATTATATTTCTTCAGGAGGAATACACAACAGAATATAATTATAAATTACAAGCTCTTCATTTTTGTATACTATAAAACACATCCATATAATTAAATCAAGTTTGAAAGTCCTTTGCCTGATGTGTAGATAGCACCTCAGCACATGTCAGTGAGCAGGTCATTTCCTTTCTGATGTCTGGGCCTGAGCTCTCTCTCTACATTAGAAGCTTTTGCTGTATCTTCTTTACATATTGGCCCAGATCCGCCAAGGTATTTAGCCATTATGGGAGTGAGGGGCCTAAAGACCTTTGAGGATCCTCTCTCACTTGGTTTCTGTTTCCCATCAGCAGGGTCGGGCTGTGCAAATGAGAAGTCGCTACCTAAGGCTGGGAGAGGCCCAACTCCTCCCTGGGCTGGTGGTGGGCTCTGCCAAAGTGCCTGGGATGGCACCACGCTGCTGGGGATGAGGGAAGCCAGGGTGGGCTTGGTGCTAGAGCCTGAGCTGCAGGGATGGGGCCAGGTTTGGCACCGTGGGGAAGCAGTGCTGGCAGGCTCTGTGCACTGCTGAGGGACAGCAGGGGATGGTTTGGTTCCCCCTACCCCATAGGAAGAGGCCAGGGCAGGCTCAGGGCAGGCTCAGGGCAGGGGCTGCCATGGGAAGTGGCCTGACAAGTGCACTTTACCCTTACACCTCTGGAGCCCTGCTGCCACCATGGCACCAGGACTCCAAAACTTAGCCCCAGCCACAAGGGCTGGATGGAGCCCACAAAGGGCTCCACCAGGGGGCAGGGCTCAGACTGGGCGGGAATTGGTTCAGGAGGGAGGGCGTTCGGTGTGAGAGGCTGAGTCAGCGTGAGACTTCAGGTTAGAGGACAGCGGGCGCCGACTGTGAGGTGGGCCTGAGTGAACCTCTGAGGCGGCACGAGCGGGGGCAGGGCTTAGGAGCAGAGGGCCACATGCCCTGGTCTTTGAAACGCTAACGCTCCTCCAGGCCCTCAGGGAAAGGGGGGCTCAACAGGGAGAAGCAGCAAAGGGGAGTGGGTGGCCGGGTTGTGAGGTGGCAGGAGGGGCAAAGGCGAGGCTGGAGCACCGTGATGAGATGGCGGGAAGCAGCTGGCTCTGGTGGGAAGTCTGAGGTGGTGATAGACAGAATGTGGGTTGGGTGGGAAACTGCAACACAAGGCAGGCAGAAGGCGCAGAGGTTGCTGTGGAGTGGTAAAAGGCGATGCCAAGAGGGTAGGAGGAAGCTGGGGGCAAACCCGCACAGAAGGGGCATGAGCAGAGGGAAGGGTTGGGCTTGAGGCAGGAAGTGCTGAGGGAAGGGTTCAAGTTCAGAAGGGAAATGCTGACGTCGCGCAAGGGGGTGAGGAACGCGATTTGAGGCAGCAGGCTGGGCAAAGAGATGAGGTGGCACGAGTTGGTCTATGGGGCTTGGGCTGAGGCAGGAAATGTCTGAGGTAGATCAAATGAAGTAGGGGGAAGTGCTGAAGTGACGCCAGAGGAGTGGGCTAGGCACCTGGGCGGGAAAGCCTGAGGTGACGCCAGAAGAGGAGCTCAGCGTCTGGGCGGGAAAGGCTGAGGTGCTACCAGGGGAGGGGCTCAGAAACTGGGCAGGAATAGCTGAGGTGACTCTGAAGGGCGGGGTGGGGGTTGGAGACTGGGCGGGAAAAGCTGAGGTGACTCTCAAGGGGCAGTTTCAGAGCCTGGGCGGGAAAGGCTAAGGTGTCTCTGACGCGGGGAGGTCAGAGCCTGGGGAGGAGGAGCCCGGCCTCTGGGCAGGAAAGTCTGAGGTGGCAGAGGAGGAGGAGTCTGACACGTGTGCGGGAAAAGCTGAGGTGACTCTAAAGGGGGGTGTCGGAGCCTGGGTGGGAAACGCTGAAGTGACTCTGAAGGTGCAGGGTTGGAGCCTGGATGGGAAATTTCAGCTGAGGTGACTCTGAAGGGGGTGGGTCGGAGCCTGGGCGGCAAAGGCTGAGATGATGCAGGAGGAGGAGCTTAGCGCAAAAGATTTGGTACTTTTCTCACTCAGGAGGGGAAAATCCTCATCTGAGGTATGTGGAGTTGTTGTAAGGGCCTCTGACTAACACATGCCTCTTTGCTCCCTCTCTCTGTTTCAGGCAGCTTAAGCACAAGTGAACAAGAAGAAAGGTTCAGGAATGTCAAGCAAAGGGGAAGAAAGAAGACAGTCACTGAAGATGGAAGCAAAGGAAAGGGACTCTGGGCACAGTTACCTGCCTGTAATCAGGCCTCCGGTCATCTAATTACACTATATGGGGATCTCAAGCCTTTTAATCCCTTGAACAGTGTGACTGCCCCGTAAGCAGGGTCCAGGTTTTATGCCTTTTCCCTTTCTTTTTGTAGGGGAGGAAGATTGGTCAAGTTTAACACTGTGGGTCAAGTGACCTATTGCAACGAGCTTTCTTACTGTTATGGGAAGTCCCCCTTTGTTTTGTATGTATGTGTATGTGAGAGCATGTGATACAAATGGGTATGAACTTCTTTATTTATTATTTATTTTGAGTTCTTTAAGTTAAATCACTGCAGTGCTTTTTATTTACTCTCCTCAGAATTGGAAAAAGAGCTGAAAATGTATTAATATATTTATCCTCCTCCTCCCCACAAAAGGGAAGAGTAAGAGCTCAGATATCATCTTTTAGTGCAAAGGACAGTCTCTCTCCACTTCTGCTTTCTTCAGGTTTAGTTCCTTTTAGTGGGCTGATGGCAATGATTGGCCTATAATGAGGGTGATTTAGGTCAAAGGAAATAGAGAAGCTCCTAACACTTGGGTAATGTGACCACTCTGTATCGAGGGGTTTGGTCTCTGCCCTTCATTCTTTTGACACCATACCACATCAGCAGGTTGGTGGGAGTCCTGATTTTGTAATTAGGGGAGAGACCGAGTCTCTCTGTCTTCTGGGGGATATTGAGCTCTGTGGAAACCTAAGTAAACTGACCGCCCTGTAAGCAGAGTCCTGGTCTCTGCCATTGTGTCCTTTTCACACTATGCTGTGTTAGTTGGCTAGTGTGAGTAACCACCCTGTAATCAGGTCCAGGTCACCTCCCCGTGTCTTTGGAGGGGCATTGAGCTCTTTGTTAAACTGAGCAATGTGACCACCCTGTAACTAGGATCTGGGTCTCTGCCCACTTGCTCATTTGGCATTATGCCGTGCTCTACCCCACGTGTCAGCATGGCAACCCTGTAATTAGGGTACATGTCACAAGTCTCTCTAGAATGGGACATATCGAGCTCTTTCATACTTTGACAGCTTGACCTTCCTGTAATTCTGGTTACGATCTTTGCTGCGAGCGACTGCCCTGTAATCAGCGATCGGGTCTTTGCCCTCTAGTCTCTTGGCAGTAGGCCAAATGCAGCCCGCTGGCCTGAATGAGCACCCTGTAAACCGGGTACAGGTCTCATCAGCTACTATTTATGGTGCCCCCATGAGACTGTGTCCAGAGTTCTGGCCCTTTGAGCAGTGGTTCCAACTTCCCTGAAATTCTGCAGCCAAGTCTCCTGCTTTATATTCACTTGCTGTTCTCTTGGAGACCTTGCACGCTATTGGTGGTAAGTTCCGAAAGGGAGTGTCCTGTGGCGGTTCTGGACTATGTCAGTCCAGGCAGTATACCTTGTCACATTCATTTAGGAATACTTGTCAATTAATTCCTTACTTCCCGTAATCATTTAATGCCTTTTGATTTTGTGTGGAGATTGCCTCGTGTAATAGTTGTCAAGGAGGAATCTAGAGATTGTGGCTTTACAGAAGGATGGGTTCAGTACTTTCCTCACCCAGTGTGGCTTGGAAGGAGGGGGAAATCGTTGTGGAGGTTTCTGAGTACCACCTAGAACTGTCTGGGACCTAAATATCCAGGGTATCTGCAGACCCGGAAAAGAACACTGAATCAATAGTGTACACTGAGTTTGCGTCCGGGACGTAGAGTCGTCAAAAGCGGTTCTCACTTACAAGCGCCTTGTACTCCCTCTCTCTGTTTCAGGCATCTTGAAGCACAAGTAGAGAGGAAGGAAATGTCAGGAATGCCACACACAGATGAGAAAAGAAGATGGAGGAAAAGGAAAGGGACTCTGGGCACAGTAACCTCCCTTTAAATCAGGCTTCAGGTCATGTAATTAGAGTGTATGGGAATCTCGAGCCTTTTAATGCCTTGAGCAGCATGACAGACCTATAAGTTTGGTCCTTGTCTGTGCCGTTGTGTCTTTTTGAAACTATGCTCTGTTAGTTGGCTAATGAGTGTGACTGCCCTGTACTCAGGGTGCAGGTCACCTCCCCCTGTCTTTGGAGGGGCATTGTGTTCTTTGTTAAATAGAGCAATGTGACCGCCCTGTAACTAGGGTCCGGGTCTCTGACCACTTGCTCATTTGGCATTACGCCATGCTCTACCCCACTAGTCAGCATGACAACCCTGTAATTAGGGTACATGTGACAAGTCGCTATGAAATGGGATGTACTGAACTCTTTGTACTGAAACTCAATGTACAGATTGACCTTCCTGTAATTCAGGTTATGGTCTCTGCTATATGCCTAATGCCAGCGAGTACCCTGTAATCGGGGTACAGGTTGCATCTCGCTTTTGAAATCTGGGGGAGTAGCGTCATTTCCGTAACATGGGCAGCTTGACCTCCCTGTAACTAGGATTTGTGTCTCCGAGGCCCTTTGGGTCTCCATTAGCTGGCTAGTGAGTGTGAGTGCCCTGTATCAAGGCATAACTGTGAATCTGAAATTCAGAGACCTTAAACACACAAGTTCTATAGAATTATAGCTTACTTTTATTAATAAATCATCATTTCCTACTGGAAGTGCAAAGATGTGACTTAAGGGAAGGCATGCATTTCTATTCTCCACTCACCCTCAATTCCCCCCAAAAAACTCTTTAAATAAAATTAAGATTCACAAGATTAACATTTACTACAGGTAACACCTACCTTATATATTTCTCACACATTTCTAAAAACAAGCAAACAAAACTAAATGTTCTTGAAACTGGCAGTTACTCCCCCCATTTCACAAATTTCAAACACCTACTCTACTTAAACAGTCACACCAACCAAAGTGTACCACACATTCAATTTTAACTGTGCACCTATTGTGTCAGAAGTTAGAGTATTTTTAGCAGTTGTGTCTCTTGATGTAAGTGGCAATAGTGGTGTTTCAATAGTTTTTTATGCTTGTTGAATTCAGAGGATGATGATGTGGATGTTTTAGGTAGGTATTTTTCTGTTAAGTCTTGGTATTTGGGTAGAGGTGCAGTATTTTGTGATTATGACTGTTTTTCAGGTACTGAATTGTTGGCAATTTTAGATGTTTTGTATACGTACGTTAGTAGATGTATTTAAAGGGCAAAGCTGAGGTTGCCTGTTTGGTGCAATTTGATTGGCGTGAAAGTTAATTTAGGGTAGGTGTTTGAAAGCACTGAGGTTTGAATTTTAATTTCAACAGGGTCAGAGGACTCACCTGGCTACCTCAGTTCTTACTGTCATTCCTAATTCCAAAATCTTGGATGAAGATGACCAGGCAGAATAAAGATATCTCCAGAGACTTTCAAGAGGTTAGCATTTCTGAAGCTTTAGGGGATCCCTTAAACCTTATTGAGCTTTTCAACGTGTAATAATTGTGGAAAACGTCTACTTCTGCCACTTAAGTGTTGAACAATGACCTGTATTAAAAGATTTACACTGGTAGTTAATTCTGTTCTATATTAAGATGATTTTGCTAAAATCGCCACTTTATGATGTGTGAAATGAATTAACTAGGTCTGATTATACCTACTAGATAAAAGTTGGACTACTCCATGTTAAATGCATGGATTGAACTTTGACTGTCATATCACCTTGCTTTGCTTTCTGTAACTCCTTATTTATGAATGTATTTATTACTATTTATGTAATTCAATTAATAAAATGTATACATTCAAGTATAGTCTCAGTTCTTTCTTTGGCTAAACAAAAAGGAATCTGGTAAACTTGTGAGGAATTTTGGTATTGTTACTTTTAAGTTAATTAACATCTTTTTACCCTTTTCATGTGGTCATTGAAAGTAACTACCCTGTAGTGGTGCAGTTTGATTTTTCTCTTGGATCACACATTTTTGGCAGACTGCAGTGTGACCTTGAGGATGAAAATCTTACTGCCACTTAGGTGCATAAAGTTGCCCTCCTAGAGCATCTAAGGTGCACAAGAATAGGACTTCGTTTGGTTCCTTCAATGTTCACAAGCTTTTAGATTGCTTGAGATCTGCAGGCCCTAGAGCTCACTTCCTGAGCACAATATATGATTGTGGCTATGATAAGATTGGCCTAAAACTAGCAAGGTCCTCTGGTTTCTGCACCTTTCCAGTTCAGAAATTTTTAAAAAAGTAGATTAATATAATATTTTTATATTTAATTCAATTTCATGTTTCTCAGAAATTTACTTTTACAGTGTACTAAATTTTCAGTATGCTAATATATGTGAGGTAGTGTGGTCTAGCAGTTTAAAGCACTGGCCTGAGATTCAGGAGACCTGGTTTCTATTCCTGGCTCTGCTGCTGGTCCACTGCCTGTCCCTGGGTCACTTGGCTGTCACTTCACCTCCCTGTGCCAGTATCCCCATCCATTTAAAAAGAAAGAGGGGAGGGGAGATGATTGTACTGACCTCATTTGTAAAGTGTTTTGAGCTCTACTAAAGAAAAGCATTAAACAGAATTTTTACTAAAAATGAGATTCTATAGGGGTGGGGGAGAACCAGAGATTAACTTTGGTAAGGGTGCATGAACATATAATTCACTATGTAGGTATTAATTTTGCTAATGCTGTGAAGAAAACTGTCTTGTGAATAATTAATTGAAACAGCCTGTCTCTCTTTGCATTTGTTAATTCATTGCTACTATACCAGATGCTTTTTGTTCCATTGAAATATGCATGCGGATGAGCTTTTTATTTATTACCCTTGCCCTATGATTTATTATTCAAAAGAGGGCAACTTGGAAAGCAAATACACAATATTAGGTGATTGTTCACCTGCTGTTGAAAAAGCGGGTGAACAAAGTCTAAGTGTGCAGCAGCTGCAGTTACACTAGGGAAACTCCATGACTTCAATAGATTCAATAGATGTCTTTTCTCTGTTTACAGGTACTCTGACTTGCCCCTTTCCACCTTCACTTAAACCCAATTCAGAGGCAGCTGATGAGTCGCAGGTGCACTGGCCTCTTCTTTCTTAGAGGATGAATGTCATGCTGTGAGAGACCTGAAACCTGATGGCATGATGATGAGGGCTCTAATTCAGCAAAGTACCATTCTAGAATACCTCAGCCAGTGTCATCATGCGTACCTGGAAAAAGAAAGGGTTTCTACAGCTAAACAAAAGATCTGCCAGGACTGACTATTCAATAGAATAGGTTGCTGCTAGTTAACCTGGTGTAAAGTTAGCTAAACTTCTCAAAGACTTGTGATAAAACATCTGGGGCCTTGTGATGAATGCAACCCTCTTTTACCACTTCTTTCATCCCTGTGGAAATAAATATTTCCCTTTCCTACATTCTTCCAGTGTGTGTGTGTTCACTCTGGGGGGTTTGGAACAGATGCCCCTGGGGTAGAAGGATCTTTCCCTGCTGCGTTCCTGCGCAGCCCTTTTCTTGGCCAGAGCTGCCTGCAGAGCAGACTCCATGTTGGCCACGAGGGTGCCAACATTACATAAACAAATCTACACATGTCCTCTGCAAACACTTCTTCCCAGCTATCTACTGGGATAATCATCACTAAAGATTCAAACACACATACAAACCCTTTATACTCTATTTCTTCAGGGGGAATAAAGAACAGAATTCCCTTGTAACTCTAGTATGGTTTAAAGCAGTGGTTTCCAAACTTGTTCCACCGCTTCTGCAGGGAAAGCTCCTGATGGGCCGGGCTGGTTTGTTTACCTGCTGCATCCGCAGGTTCGGACTATTGTGGCTCCCAGTGGCTGCGGTTCACTGCTCCAGGCCAATGGGAGCTGCTGGAAGCAGTGGCCAGTACATCCCTCGGCCCGTGCATGGAGGAAGTAAATGTGGGAGCAAAGGGTTAGGCGTCCCAAAAATATTGGCAAATCTCAACTTTAACCATTTCCTCCAATTTAGAAGGCACATTTAAAATGTAGACAGCAGAAACCATTGGTATCTTCCTTCTGTGAAACCACAGGAGAGAAAGTGCTCTGAGAAAATGAAACCTTAACTCATTGGTTATTTCCATGTCTTTACATACATGCTGGAGATGAGTAATAGATGCCATTGAAAGGTGTGAACATCATGTCCTGTTGATCACTCCAAGTAGCTGACAGTAGTGAAAAATTGAGAATAATTCCTAAAACAGGATGAGCAATTAGTATAGTAACACATGCTAGAGAGGTAGCCACACGGATGACTATGATTTACAATGTGGTCAGAAGGAGGTTATGCAGAGAAGTCACATTATGTATTTTTTTACCAAGTGTGTCCTGGGATGAAAGAATTCAAATATTTTTTTTAAATGAAATTCAGCGTTCACCAGTTTTGCTGGTTCCTTCTCTTTTAACATTTGCCTTCCCCTCGGCTGGGCAGGGAAATTCTTCTGGTTTGTTTAATTCTCTTCACTTCCTGTGGTCATGTTTCATTTTCTGGTTCTCAAGCCCTAGCGTAGACGGTTGTGCTGGAGTTTCCATCATGGCAGGGAAATGTGTTTTTAATTCAAAAAGAAAACTATTTTCACTGAAATTAAAAAAGAAAAATCACCTGAAGAAACCATGAAAACATTTTGTGCTTATTAATTTGGTTAGAGTCTCCCAAGTCTTCCTGCACTTTTATAAGAAATTTGAGAGTTTTGCTTCACATTTTTGAAAGACACTCTGCAAAGCAGAGAAAGCAGACTTACCAGAGCCCCCAGATTGTCATGGGCTACGCTCCCCATTCTCCCATGAGTTTCTAGGGATGTTGGGCTTCTGTATTCCACACCAGGGTGAAATCCCAGGGGAAGATGTTGCAGGGTACTGAAAGCAAATGGACAAAACTGCAAATGCAGAATATGAATGAGAGCATACTTTTGGTCTCTCTTATTACTTGAAGCTTCCAGCACCCATTGTTCCAGCCTGGGGCAGCCCTGGCAGGGTGGCTGTAATGGAACCATGCTGATAGGGACTGGAAGGCAGGTCTGACAAAGCCCTAGAAGTGATGCAGACATTCAGGTGCTCTATGTGGAAAGATTTTGTGTTCTGTGCAGAAGCCATTGGTCATCTATTTCTACGATGAAAGTGGGGCAAACTATTTCCTCCTGCCTGCTACTGGGATGATAATGGTGAGCTTATATGGGGATGTATTAGTGGTCTTTTCCTCCTTTTTTATCCACCTGTGGTTGGCTTTCCCACAGGAAGACCTGAATACATAGATGATGGATAACATCAAATGGCTCTTAAGCAGATTAAAAGATTCTTCCACGTAGCACAGCTTAAAAACAATGCGATGGAATGATTTTCAGGAGGTTCTCCTCTGCACTATAGGGGTAATGAAGAAGTTAGACTTTGAGGAAGAGTTTGTATGGCTCCCAGGTGCAATATGACCAGGTCAAGGCCCCTGTCCAGCCACTCCCAATAACTGAAGTTCCATTTCAGCATGTAGCTGTGGATATTCTGTGTCCTTTCCCTAAGAAGACACCCAGAGGAAAGCTGTACATACTGACTTGCTTGGCTGCAAGGCCAGGGCCGGTGCCGTCTCTGGCCTCAAGTTTCCTAAAGATGTGTTCCGCTATTGAGGATCTAATCCTCCCAGAAGAAATGTAACATTTTCATGGACTCTCATTGGGCTGGTGTCGACTGTGGCTGCAAGGCCAGGGCCAGCACCGACTGTGGCCTCGAGTTTCATAAAGATGTGTTCAGCTATTGAAGATCTAATCATCCCAGAAGAAATGTAACATTTTCATGGTGTGACGTTCTGTACCTCCACCATTGAGGCAGTGCAGTTCCCCCTCCCACTCTTAGAGCCGTAACTAAGTACCACAAGTATATATTTGTTATAACATTGCAGTGGCCAGGAAGCATCACTTTATATTGCACATGCTACACTGTACATGGACATTATACATAAGATCATATTTCCTCTTGCAAAGTTGTAACCACCTTATGTAAAAGTGAGCAAAATGCTTAAAACAGTTCAAGCCCATTATGTGAGGAAAATATACACACTGAACATGTGTTGTGGTTAGAGAAGTATTTCCCAGGCCTATCTCCTTCAGTTCTGCATCTCAGGATAAAAGACACTCTAGACCGGCTGTAAGCTGTACAAAGGGAGACTGTCTCTACAATGTAAATAGGTGAAGTGGTCTAAGACATACTTGCTTTTCTTGGGCAAGACCTCATAAGATCAGATGCCATGTCCTTCAATTTTGCTCACTTTTGCTGTGTAAAAGACTGAAAGCTGGCACCTCCTAGAGTAGAAAACCTCTGAAACGTTTTAGAAACTAATCAGTCGCTATATTAAGTCACACGTGGTGCCCTACCCTCTGTTTATATACCAAACCACAATACAAGCAGAATAGCTGTACTGTGCTGAGAGCAGGGTGTGTGCTGGGAAGTCTCTGTGCCCCTTGGACTCTGTCGTGCCTTTCTTTACAACAGAATGGAGGGCTACGGGTAGCCACTAGACAGGTCTGTGCTGCAGTAGCAACAACCAGTGTATGAGGTGTATAGGAACCCCATTTGTCTCTTCCACTAGCGTGCCAGTGCAGCTATTCCATGCCAACCCAGTAGGCTAGGGGGTAAAATAGTCCACCCAAAGCCAGATTTTTGAGCTTTGATGAGAGGTGGCACCATTTGGCCCCATGTGTTCTGTGTTTCTTGCCTCATTTTCTTGCTAACAATATTTGCATACCATAATCTTCCCTTTTCTGTGACCTCCTAACTTCCATAGCAAGTTGTTTCTAATGTCATAAGCAGTGGTAATATGTGGTGGATAAGCAGCAGTAGATAAACTTAAGATGTACAATGTATAGTATAAAGAAAAGGAGGACTTGTGGCACCTTAGAGACTAACCAATTTATTTGAGCATAAGCTTTCGTGAGCTACAGTTAGTCTCTAAGGTGCCACAAGTACTCCTTTTCTTTTTGTGAATACAGACTAACACAGCTGTTACTCTGAAATGTATATCATGTCCTCAAGCTTAAGGGAAAAAAAGCCAGAGTACTGAATTGTTCTTAATCCTCATTTACAACCTTCTACCAAATTTTTCAAATTTATTTGAACACATTGGATTAGAATGAACAATCCTGGATCCTTAGATAATTAGGTAGTTTAATGACTAAAGTGCTCCACCTAACAAAAAGCAATAACCTGGAAGTTCTCAGGACTAGGCAGATACAGGGCCAGAATAAGGTGTAGTGATCCTTTCCCAAGTACAGCACTCAAGATAATGTTAAAAGGTGCAGTCCAGGTACCTCACCCTACTATATTGCCCAAGGAAATGTGGTTCACCAACAAGGGGGCAAAGCTATGCACCAGCTAGTGCATTCCAAGTTGCTAATACATAGTTGTCATCTTCTGCACAGAAGCACAATGTATGTTCATGGCTATGAACAAAATGATGCTTGTTTGACTTACAGCAAAATTGTAAATTCCATATCCAAGTCATCTTATTTTATCCTTTTGTCTAACCACTTTTCCTTGCCAAATTCTAAAGCAAAGATCAAGCAGAGTGCACACTAGCTGTTCTGAAGCACCAAGGTAAATCAGTTTGATGTCACAATTGCAAAACAGATATGGAGTGAGGCTAATCCAGGTATGATCCCATACTTTATTGCATTCGATTACGTGCCACACAGAATTGAAAATGGTGGTATATTACGCTATAATACAAACAAGTAGCATCATGGTTTTTCTATATTTCCCAAACTTGGATGACCTGCTGAGGAGGAAAATTGCTCTAATGACAACAGTAGAGATTAGCATATAAAGTGTAGACACTTTACTTTGACAGAATCGGAAGAAAAATATTGGCCCAGCCAAAGGATAGAAGCAACTTGATGTAACCTCTCTTCAAGCAGGCCATTTTAACTCTTCACTTTTACATACTGTCTTCAGAGGCTTTATGTAAACTCCCCATCAGTAATGACTAACCTGGGAAAAGCATAGGATAGAAAAAGCAGATGTAGATCATACAAATAGTCTGTTGTTGCCAGCTCTGTTGGCATCTACAGGAAACCCAAGAAAGTCAGCAAGACCAGGGCTGACACTGACTCTTTCCATGGGGGGGGAAATCCCATTTTTAGACCCGCTCATGAGATTTTGGCTACTTTATAACCAGACCTGGAAGAAGCACACCGACTGATTTTTGGATCTGTTTTCGATTCTTCACTGTGGACCAAATTCATATCCCACCTGTCAAAAACACAGAAAGCGAGATACATATTTTTCCTGTGGTGGTTTCTTTTCACAATTTTTAGTGTCTTTTTTCTTCATGTTCATCCCTGTCTATTTATGCAAGACACCCAGTTTACTGTTCCATCATTTTTGTTTTGGGGAGGATGTTTTCTCCATTCTACTAGACACTTTTATGTTTGTTGTCCTGCCACCATTATAAAAACTGTTTCACAAAGCTAGAGGTTTTATAAAATGCCAAACGCTGTTGGGCTGTCCAGTCCGTAAATACCTTTTGGAAAATAACAGATCTTCCAATTAGGTCTAAATAATTTTCTTCTGTATTTCCCTTACTCCTACTGTTCATCTAACAATTACGACACGACAACAAAATTCACGGCTGATTTCCCACATCATTTCTCCTCCTTTTCCTCTCTCTTGGTCTGCGTCAAGCTTGCCTGTACTTTTCCTTTTATGGACAGCTTCATCTCCCTGTTAGACCAAAACGGTGCTAGATAACCAGTAAGGGTCATCAACTAAACCCCTAAACTAAACTAAACTAAACCAAGCCACAGGAATGATGTTTTTCATGCTCATAGTCACAGAGTAAAACATACTCTTCAGTCTAGATTTGTTTTCATTTCAGGTCAAGGAAAAACATCAAAGAAAGGGCTTAACCCTAAGAGGCACTAACCGCTTCCTCCAAGGTACTGAGCACCCTGAACTCCCACTGAACTAGTGGGTGCTCAGCACTTCTCAGAATTGGGCCCAAAGACTGAACAAATAGAAATTTTCCATGACAGAGAAAACACAGTGACTGCAACATGCTGCATCTTAAGGACAAGATGGCAGCTGCATTAGGCAGGAAGAAAATCTACTTTTAAAAGTGTAGTATTTAGAAAACAGCCTTTAATTTACATTGCTACATGTAGAAAGAATAGTTAATAATAGGCAAGATTCTTCCAGTCCTACTCACACTGAGTAATACCTCACTCTACGAACACTGATTTCAATGGGGCTTGTTTGTGGGGTATTATACTAGTGAACATAAGGGTGGCAGAATCTGGCCCAACATGAGAACAATGGGCCAGATCCTCAGCTCATGAATTCAGCATGGCACCATTGGCTGGCCCAATCTCATTAGAAGAAAACAGATAACCCAGAGTAGAAGTCAGTTACAGGATTGGTGTAAGAGGGTGAGAGCCAGAGCCTGACAATAAAATTGATATATATATATATATATATACAGAGAGAGATCAACACTCGGAGATCATCCAGAGCTCTGAGATAATAATAGAGAGCCCCTGACTAAGCCAGCCCTGATTACAGAATGGGCCCCACCTGAGAGAAATTAGGTGATTTCAGGTTTAACTACTGACTGGGCCCAGCTGAGGAAGGGCTGGAGGAAAGAGAATGCAGGGAGTCAAAAGGTGCCTGCAGGGTCTTGAGTGAGCACCCAGGGAGCAGATTGGGAGATTGAGAAGGCAAGTAAAGAGGTGAGGAAGGAAATGGTGCAGGGAACACTGTACTATGGGTAGAGGATTTGACTTAGCTGTGCTGTGCCCCAGAATTGAGATTGGGACTGGATTCCCCTACCAGCCTCAAGGAAGTGGTGTACAAGGGTAGGTGAGCCCAGTGCGGGGGCTGCAGGCTGAATGTGACTGTGCTGAAGAAGAGCTGTGGAGAGGGTGGAAGCTTTTGATTTCTGTTAAGATAGTTTTGAACTTTAGTTTGGGTAGCTGACCCTGGAAGGAACGGGCTAAAGACTGTGCCCTGGCTGGAGTGATATGAGTTCTCTGAAAGAAACTGTTGACAAGGGCTGTTACCCCACAAGGACACTGTGATGCCATGCCTGGCCATGAGGAAGTACAGAGTGGTGAGTAAACCCTGTTACAATGCTTTTTCTTACATGACTTTAACTGCAGCATGTCTGAAATGACTACACTTTTGTAGTTTTGCTTGTCCACTCTCTCTTTTCCTACACCTCATGGCAAGCACTGTATCTCAGCCCTAGTCTACATCCAGCTGATAATAGCACCTTTGGCAAGCAGTACATGACTGACTGTCCTTTGGAAGAAATTTCCTACAAAATGAAATCCAAGATTGCCTAATTGAACCTTCTTTTTTGGATGGGATAAGTATTGCTGGTAAGTTATATAAGTAACTGTGCTGCTTAGATTTGAATTTACTTAACTCCTGGCTGAGCCCAAATTTGGTTGTGGGTGGTTTTGTTTTGTTCTAAATAGATTGTGCTGCCTTGGAACAATAACTAAACTCCAAACTAGAAAATGCACATTCTGTGCATTAAGAGCTGGCTTCCTCTCTCCTTTCCTTTCACTGAGCAGTACTTTCATTCCATGAGTCATCCCACTGAAATCAGGGGGAACTTTACTAATAAGATACTAAAAGTACAGAAGTAACTTTTTTTTGGTGAGGTGTGGGGATTTTTTTGTTTTTGTTTTTTCATGTGCCATACCTGTAATGTTTGATTCTCCAGGGTTCAGTGTTATCCAGCCGTTCCCCTCCCAACTCCAACAACCAAAACCAATATTTGCATATGTAACCCACACACATTCTGGGTGTGAAAAAAGAAAAGGAGTACTTGTGGCACCTTAGAGACTAACCAATTTATTTGAGCATGAGCTTTCGTGAGCTACAGCTCACTTCATCAGATGTATACCGTGGAAACTGCAGCAGACTTTATATATACACAGAGAATATGAAACAATACCTCCTCCCACCCCACTGTCCTGCTGGTAATAGCTTATCTAAAGTAATCGTCAGGTTAGGCCATTTCCAGCACAAATCCAGGTTTTCTCACCCTCCACCCCCCACACACAAATTCACTCTCCTGCTGGTGATAGCCCATCCAAAGTGACAACTCTTTACACAATGTGCATGATAATGAAGTTATCTGCTGTGCTGCTGCTATTACCAGCAGGACAGTGGGGTGGGAGGAGGTATTGTTTCATATTCTCTGTGTATATATAAAGTCTGCTGCAGTTTCCACGGTATACATCTGATGAAGTGAGCTGTAGCTCACGAAAGCTCATGCTCAAATAAATTGGTTAGTCTCTAAGGTGCCACAAGTACTCCTTTTCTTTTTGCGAATACAGACTAACACGGCTGTTACTCTGATTCTGGGTGTGGTGTTCTGTCCCATGTAGTGGCACTGAGATCACTTAGAGAAAGAGATAAAATGAGTCTGCTCTACAGTGTTAGCAAACAGCCAGTTGGCTTTTAGCTTATGCTGTAGATGCTCATGCAAGAAGCTACAGAGGTCTCCAGTTTAATCCCGGCTGGGGTATGTCAGCATTACACAAGCAGTTGAGTACTATGGTATTTATGGTACCACAAGAGGTGCTGGTTGCGTCAAGTTTTTCAGGCAGGCCAGGGAGCTGGCTTACATTAATACCTTATGCCTGATGTTAATGTGCAACTCTGTGAGAAGTAAGAAGACTGGAATCTGTCACTGAATAATTAGCAAGGCACTTAGCTAAAGCTTGACAAACTATTAACAGAAAACAATTTCTCAGATGAATTGAATCCTCTAGTTTCTGATGATAAACTAGTCATGGACAAACCTTGACTTTGATAAATCTGTTCATTATTAAAAATTCTTCAGTGGGCACTTACATGAATATATTTCAGCGTATGGGTTGTTTGTGAACTACAGTATTAAGAATGTACTCTATTGAGTGTCAAACTTTTCTTTATTTCTGACACCATGACTGGATGTCTCGGTCAATTTATACTCCAGAGGAGGGCAAAGTGATTTGAAGGTAGCTGCTTGACTATTTCTGGAGATGAAGTTCTGTTCAAATAGATGTAGCGCCCCATCTCTATCCGGTTACTGTCTTTAATGCCAATCTGTTTACAGGGTTTGATGGACAGGTCTGGGTTCTTCTGGATCCTGCCACCCACTCAGCAGGATGTATCTCTATTTTTTTTCCTACAAATTTATTTGGTGGTGTTTCCACTCCCCCTCGCTCCTTCCTGGCAGGGTCACCAGGGCAGCTTGGGAGGAAAATTCTAACCACAGGGTTAAAAAAAAAAAAAAAAAAAGGAAAAAGAAAAACAAACCCCACTTTCCAGATAATTGGAGATTTCCAAGAAATAACACTAACACATTCAATATATTAACACAATTTTATTAAAGAGGAGACAAATATAACATAACAGAGTAAAACACTATCTTTAGGTCCACCGGTGCCCACGCTGCAAATACCTGCAACTTTCCCCAGTCATGTGACTTGATATAGCAAATGTAAAATTAGTGTCTTGTTGGTACGTGTACTTTGTTGGGGCCCTTGATGACCTATGATCAAAAATTCTTCTCTGCAGTGGTTTAGCAGTGTGGCTAAAAGACTCTCAAGTGCAGCCCAAAGGACTCACAAGTGGAAGAAGGTGGTAAATCCCTCCACAGGTTTAATATGCAGCAGGTTTTAAAATCCCCAAACCTTACTCCCTGGCTTGAGGACACAGTTCAGGGAGTAGGGGTCCCCAAAACAAATTCCCTGACTGACTAAAAGATGGTGTACTCACAAACTCCATGAATGATCCTCCAGGTCAGAGATGACTCTGGATTCCTCAGTCACTGCAAAGGGGCTGATCTCTGCTGGCAGGGATCCTCTTCAGGCAGGAGTCAGGCTGCTTCGGTCTCAGGATTTCCCGTCACCACAAAGGGGTGCAGGGCTCAAGGTGCAGATTACACAACATGTACTAAAATCCATACGGTAGCCTCCAAGCCCAGCATCCACACACACACAGCAGGCAGCAGCCCTGAACTAGCAGACAGAGCAGAGCTGACCATGTGGTGACTAGTCTCGCCTAGGGAGCTGGAGGGTTAACTCAGCCTGGCTGGGAAAAATTCCCCACAAAACTCTACAAACTGGGAATCCTCAGTGGAGAAAGAAAAGCCCAGCTGAGGGATCTTGCTTTCAGGTCCCTATGGGCCAGTTCTCAGGGAGAACCCTGCATGCAGGCCTGGGACACACCAGCTTCTCACACAGCCAGTCCTGCCCTTCTCCTGGCTGGCTCCAGACTGATTCAAAAAATGGCTTCTCCCTTTTCCTGAACTCTGGGGAGGGGCATCTTACTCCCTATTGGTTGCTGGGCAGACTGAGTTTGCCTTGGTACCCCTTCCCTACCAGGGACAGTGTGCCAGCAGACAGAGCCCCAGGAATCTAGGTAATCTCCTTGGGGGTTACATACACAATGCCCAGAATGCCTTCTGTGAACAAACTAATTTCTTGGACAGATGTTCATGAAACATTTATTTAAAAGGTTGAGAGTTGCATTGGTGCAAGTTCATGGTTTTTATTTGAACTGGTGGCCTAAGCTGCCTTCTCAGAGCAGAGTCTGAGTGGAGAAGAGTTTGGCCCTATGTCTGGAAGGTAATCCAGCGACAATTGGGAAAACGCATGTAGTAATTTTAGGGATCAT
The DNA here is from genome assembly GCF_965152235.1 of Eretmochelys imbricata. NCBI lineage: Eukaryota > Metazoa > Chordata > Testudines > Cheloniidae > Eretmochelys > Eretmochelys imbricata. The sequence goes on along the minus strand of NC_135575.1, from coordinate 38,745,588 downwards.
GTAGAAAAAACATGTATCTACACGCTTCATTTTCACCAGATGTACCTTGCCACCCACACAATCAATACACACTTTTTTTCTTCTATATTATTAAATGGCTTAACTAATTTGTACTTGTTTGAGATTGTTTGTGGATTCAGCCTACATTAAATTATTTTAGATATAATGGTGACCATTTAAAAATCTGAAGTTTACTCAGAGTTGAGATACCACAACTGGACTGAACTCCTTAATCTTGAGTGGGGATGTACTTGTACCTATGGCTGACTACTATTTTGGTTAGATGTTAAGTAGTGTGGAAGTATAATAATGTATAAGGGGACATGCTGGATACCTTGTAACATGTTTTGGCATGCCCTCTCATATACAAAGTATCTGAGGGAGCACACCTAGGGACAGTTAGCTTTTGAATGGAAGGTGTGAAGGGCAATTAGTTAACTTAACTGGAAGCTGTTAAAGGAGATTGTTAAGGGTGGCAGGTAATTGAAGATACATGACTGGTCTCAGGATCTCGAAGGGTGGCAACAAAATCTTTTTTTCTTTTGTCTAACTTCTCTGTAACTTGTTCTCCAAAAAAACTGTATAAATTAAAAGACACAAGCCCCACTCAGGGGGCTCACTCCTAAATGTATTAGGAGAGCAGCTTTGCTAATAAAACAGAGTGGTCTGATAAATTGTGAGTGAGTCAAACTTTGACAATTTGGAGGTCCCACCAAGATGGCAAGCGGCTTCACTGTGGCTGTGTGATCCCTGACTGCCTTGCAGGACAATCGTGGCAGCCGGTGCCTGGATGCTTAATCCAAGCGATCCTCCACAAGACAGAAAGGTACGCAGCAGCGCAGTCTACGCCATTGAACTTGTTGGTTCCCACCCTGTTCGGGTTGGGGTCTTTGGATCCAGCTTCTGGAATCAGACCTCTCGGGTAATTATTATTTTTGTGCTTTAACCGGTTTGAGGACTGTCTTGTCTTTGTGTCTATCTGTCTTCCCTGTGGTGTGTGTATGAATCTGGGAACCATCTCTCTCCGGAGACTGGCTGACCAAGGAGTCCCCGTCCCCACGGTCTGAATAAGTGGAATCTGCACAGCTGCAGCCGCACCACGCCTTGGGTATAACCCCTGGCGTGAAAGCAAGGGCAGTTGAGGCAGTAGCCTGTGGGCTCCTTTCTGTGTGTTGCACCAGGTACCACTCTGCTGAGCCCGAATTTCCTTCTTGTGTGAGTGCTGTGTGAAGTCCTCCTGGATGGGTAATCAGAAGTCTAAGGTAGAACAGTTCCCTAAGGGAACTCCAGCTTATTTTATGTATTTTAGGAGGGGTCCAGACTCTTGTAGGTTTCTTGAAAAATGGTCCAAATTAGCTCTAGAGAACCCCAAATTACAGTGGCCACTGTTAGGTTCTTGGGACAAGGATCGAGTGGATGCTTTAAAAAGCAAACTCCTCCTCTCTCCAATTTGGTTTTTGGGAGGACAAGTAGACTGCTTCATGCAGTGGTGGGAAGAGGCAAATCGTAGATGGACTGAGTCAAAACTCACCTCTTAAAAATTCTAAAAAAAACCCTAACAGTTCAATTGGATGCAGTCTCTCCCACCACTAGTCCGAGCGCTCCCCTTTGCCCAGTCCTGTGCAATGATCCGGATCAAACCCGACCCCCACCATACTCCTGCGCAAATAAGAAATCAGAAAAGAGAAAATCTTCAGTGACTACAGATAATGAAAGTGAAGAAGATACCCTCATTGGCCTCACAGCTCTGCAAAATATTATGAAGAAGAAATCCAAAGCAGTCTGCAAAGATTCTCTTCTCATCTCTTCTCGGAAAAGAGAACCTGATGGGAAGTTAATGAGAGACTCTGATCAAACTGTTGTGGCACCCTTACGAGCCCTTAAGATGGGAGAAAGTGAGTCCATATGGGATTATAAGCCCTGGACTCATACGGAACTTTTAACTATAGATAAAAGTTTTCCCAAACCACAGGAAAACTCTGTCAAATTTGCTGAGGAGTTTCTGTTCATCTGTGAAACCTATTAACCCTCTGAGACAGATCTCCTCCAACTGTGTAAATTGTTAGCTCCTGCCAGTTATTATGAAAAATGGTTGGCTGCCGCAGACTGGCCAACCTGAGGCATGCCACTCAACCATAAAAAGTACTGGCCCAGATTTGGCATACAGAGACCGGTGTATGGCCCTTTGGGAATGGCTTGATGCAGGCGCTTCTAAAGTGTGGTCTCCTAAAACAAACTGGACAGCAATACGTTGTCGTAAGCAAGGGCAAGGAGAAAGCCCAGGCGACTATAGGTCCCGGCTAACTGATATTTTTCCTACAACATTCAGGAATACAAGAGCCCAATGTAAATGGGCAGGGGGCCTTGGCACATGCATTTGTTGATGGTCTTCTCCCTGCCACAGGCATCATGTTAAAACGAATAAGTGTGGGATGGGAGACTGAAACCATGGACAAATTGCTGGCAGTAGCAGAGCATTGCCACCGCACTTTAAAAGGAAAGGAGGAACAGTCCTCCCAAAAGTTAATGGCTCTGCAGATACAGCATTATTCAGGACTAAGCAGACCACACAAGGGACAGGGATGGGGTTGCGGAAGGGGGCGGGGGGGCTGGATTAACTGGGGATTGTAACTACTGTAAACAGCCTGGACACTGAAAAAAAGTGTCCAAGACGACCTAATAATTGTATGGGAAATCAAGTGAACCCCCCGCTGGTTCCTCCAGCTGATCCCCCAACCCTATTTGCACCCCAACAATGATGGGATGCTGGGGAACCTCACAAAGTTTTTTAGCTCCCTTATTACCTCTGTCCCCTACTGGAGAATGTGTCCTGACTGTAAATGATCGATCGATCGATCAATCTCTCTCCCTTTCCTTGTTGATACTGGAGCTTCTCTTTCTACAATCTGCACCACTGACTTGCCTGAGGTTCCCCGATCTGGAAAATCTGTGTCTGCTGTTGGCATTACAGGGATCCCTACCTCTCTTCCCCGCTCAAAACCTTTGTCTGTTCAGGTCGGTCCCCTCTCTGAGGAGCATGCATTCCTCCTCTCTGATTCCACCCCTGCAAACCTTCTGGGACGGGACTTGCTATGCAAACTTGGCTGTTCTATTTACTGCTCACCTCTCCTCTGCTCGCCTCACTAGGTATGAACTTTTGCTGCTTTCAGCCTCACATATCACTATTAAGCGCTGCTCCCGGTTAAACCTTGCTACCCTCCTTCCTTTACCTAGTGATGGTGAACCCCATGACTGCCTTGCAACTGTCTCCACTATCACTGTCCCATGCCCCGACCTTTCAGATGTACCTCTCCCTAACTCTGACCTGGTATTATTCACTGATGGGTCCTGTTATAGAAATGACCAAGGCCACCTTCTTGCAGGGCACACTGTGGTCTCTCTGAGACCATAGAAGCTGCGCCCTTACCCTCTGAGACCTCTGCCCAGGTGGCTGAACTAATTGCTCTAACCCGTGCCTGCCTTCTAGCCGAGGGGCTCTCTGCCACTATTTTTACTGATTCTAGGTATGCCTTTGGGGTTGTGCATGACTTTGGCACCCTCTGGCAGGCTCGAGGTTTTCTTACCTCTACTGGTACCCCTATCAAGAATGGCCCCTACATTGCCGCCCTCCTGTATGCAGTTTTACTACCGTCTGCCTTGGCAATTGTTAAGTGTACTGGCCACTCAGCGGCAGACACCGAGGTGGCAAAAGGTAATGCACTTGCTGATGCTGCTGCAAAACATGCTGCCACTATAAAACCTTCACCAGAAGCATTTCTTGGTCCCCTCTCTGTCTCTGTAACGCCACCATCCCTGTCTCATCTCACTCAGCTCCAGGATTCTGCCCCAGAAACAGAGACTCCTGGAGTGCTTTGGATTGCTCTTTGCATTCCGATTCCCTTTGGCGATCGCCCACCGGTAACTTTGTAGCCCCCCTCTCACTCTAGCAGCCCTGCTACATGGTATTATTGCATGTCGGCAAGGAGGGGATGGTCTCTGCTATGAGTAAGGCTGGGTGGTGGGCTCCCCATTTCAGCTCCTTTGCAACCTGCCACTGTGCCGCTTCTGTTACTTGTCAAAACCACAATGTAGGCAAATCTGTAAAAGTAACACAAGGGTTCTGGGGTTTGCCTTAAGCACCTTTCCTACACTGGCATTTGTACAAAATCAAGTTGCCAAAGTGTCAGAAATATGAATTCATTTTAGTTATGTCTGTTTTCGGGTTGGATTGAAGCCTTTCCCAGTCACAAAGCTGATTCATTGTCCATTGCAAAATGTCTGTTAAACCACGTTATCCCTACCAAGGGAATTCCTGCCACTTTGTCTAGTGACCGGGGAACACATTTTACTGGAAAAATTGTTCAACATCTAAACCAGGTATTACATGTCACCCACCTGTTGCACTGCCCTTACCATCCACAGAGTGCAGGGGCAGTTGAAAGGCGAAATGGTGTGCTTAAAAATAAGCTGGCAAAAATCTGTAGTTCCACAGGGTTAAACTGGCTAGCTGCTCTACCACTGGCCCTTAGGGAAATTCGGTCATCCCCATCCCAGAGACACAAATTGAGTCCATTTGAAATCATCATGGGATGCCCTATGCGAACAATGGCTACTATTACCCCAGCCCCAGACCTAAACCTAACTCACAGCACGCTCCTCCAGTACTGCAAAGGGTTAATGCAAGCTGTGAGCTCCTTCCATTTGCAGGTGCGAGCAGCTTGGCTGACGGAACCCACCTCTGCTGCCTGTCACACTCTTGAGCCTGGTGATTGGGTCTACCTGCGGCACCACCTTCAGAAGCACGCCTTGGAACCCCGGTGGAAGGGTCCATACCAGGTACTGCTCACCATCCAGACAGCAGTGAAATTATCCAGCATCGCTGCATGTATCCACGCCTCACAGTGTAAGCCAGCGCCACCTCAAGGGGACCAAGCACCTCTGCAAGACCACGCAGAACCAGCTTCAACCCCAGAAGACAAAGAGGAACAGCCTGCAATACCTTACAATCTGCGCTCTCGTAAGGGTTGCCAGAAGCAGAAGGTAAGCAGACAGCAGGACCCAACAAACAAGAAGCAGTAGTGAGCCTAGCGCCTGCTGCCTGGTGGACGTAAAACCGTGACTGCAGTTCCCTCGAAAGGGGTTGTCAGAACCAGAAAGGGTCAAGCTTCTCAAAGGACACATGTTGGAAGCAGAATCCTCAGCTACTGTGTCCTGAGGGTCTGGGGAATCCAGAGTGACTATCCTATTTGGAATTCTAATAATCTTTGTGTGTGTTCAATTGACTTCTTGTTGTATCCAAAACTGCACAAGACACACCATCCATCAGGTTACCCCTAACCAGGGTGCTAATCTAATGTTAAGTGTCACCAGTGAAAGTAATCAAAAAGAACAATTGATGTATGGAATCCACTAAGTCATTGGTCATGGGCGTAGCCTTGACCAAAAGGGGGGATTGTGGAAGTATAACATTGTATAAGGGGACATGCTGGATACATTGTATATGAGAGGGTATGCCAAAACATGTTACAAAGTATCTGAGGGAGCACACCTAGGGACAGTTAGCTTTTGAATGGAAGGTGTGAAGGGCAATTAGTTAACTTAACTGGAAGCTGTTAAAGGAGATTGTTAAGGGTGGCAGGTAATTGAAGATACATGACTGGTCTCAGGGATCTCAAAGGGTGGCGACTAAAATCTTTTTTTCTTTTGTCTGTAACTTCTCTGTAACTTGTTCTCCAAAAAACTGTATAAATTAAAAGACAAGCCCCACTCGGGGGGCTCACTCCTAAATGTATTAGGAGAGCAGCTTTGCTAATAAAACAGAGTGGTCTGATAAATTGTGAGTCTGAGTCAAACTTTGACAGTAGGCAGCTTGCAGCATAATATGCATGTCAGGTGGCTTGAGCTATTGCTACTTGGGCCCAAACGCTGGAGGTGGTGAGTGCCTCTAAGCGTGTCTGTAACATCCTCTGTTCTTAGTGAAGTTAAAGAGCGCTGAGGTGCTCAGCCCTTGGCAGGGATTGATCAGGATTTTATAGGATCGGGACCTATTTGTGGGAGCAGGATTGGGCTCTTCCCTCCCTTCGCCCATTCAGAGTGTGCAAAATTCACAATGGATTTAATGGTTGCACAATCTAGTCTTAAATTGTTTAGTCTGTTAAGCAGACTCTGCATGTTAAACAGTAATCTGTTTCCACTGGCAAGGTACTGGAAAATTATACTTTGCTCTCTGTATAAGAAGTGAATAAGCTTCTTGGGCTGAATTCTCCTCTCCCTTGTGTCAACTGAATTCCATTGTAACTCTATTGAGCTCAGTGTTACTTCTGATTTACATCAGTGTAAACATGTGAGGAGAAGAACACTTTTTCTATGTTCCTGAGCTTGCAATTAAACAACTAAAGTTTTTTTTTAAAAAATAGTCTGGTTCAGACTGAGGCATCTGAACTTTTCTTCCTTCTGCCTGGAAAATTAAAGACTCTCTCCAAGAAAAAGATACTTGACCTAGATTTTTGACTTCAGTTCCTTCATGAAAATACAGTTGTGTGGCTAAACTTCTTCCTGCTCTCCTCAAAACCCTAGAGTTTCACCAGGACAGTGAAAGATGCTTCCTGCATATAATGAGCTCTTGTGCAGTTGCTCTGCATAACTTAGTTTAAAAACAAAACAAAACTGCATGTCAGGTGTAGTTCAATATTTCTGGATCCTAATTGGGCTTTCACCAGACTCCTCGTCAGGCACAGCCATGAGCTTACCCCCATGAGATCTAGGAGTTGCTTGTTTAGTATTCATTACTATCTTCTGGGTGTATCACAAAAGGAAACATTTCAGATTTGCAAAGTTAAGAAAAAGAGAATCCACCTAACACAAGGAAGGTGCTACTGAGCTACCTATAGGGTTGTGGATGGATGTTTCACCAAGGGCCTTTGCCTATTAGGCAAATCAGCCACACTTGTCCCTGGGACCAATTTTGTGTGGAATTAGCAGCATTTATTTGCTCCTTTTGGACATTTATGAAGTTGTGGGTCCATGACCTTTCTAATTTGGTAGTCTTTCCTATTCTTGTGTGTAGGGTCTAAATGGACCCATATTTTACTGTTTAAAATGTAATCTAATATTAGTGTATGCTTTAATTGGTGATTTAGCAACCTGTTAGCAAGGTTAAGTGATTTGCTATTGGAAATAGTTTTATTAGTACTGTAATGGAGTAGTTGAAAAGAACAGATTACACTGATGAAATACCATTTTTCCTCTAATGGTGTTTCATTCCAAAAGTAATACCACCATACCAGAGGTCACAGGTCATTTCTATACACCATTGACAAGAAAGGGAGTTCAAGGTGCCTTCTGTACCATAAATTCCATTTTTTTTGGTCAATTATGCTGTTCAGTAATATGGTAGAACTGTAGTGTGACACCTTATTCCAGGGGCCTAAATTCTATAGAATGGAGCTCATTTTTTACTAAATTCTGTATGATTTTAGCCTAACTTCTAGAATACTTTTTTAACTTCTGTAAAACCCTACAAAATCATAAGATTTTAAAAGGAAAACAGGAAGAGAAGTGGGCAAATTTACAAGAAGAGTTCCAGATTATTACCCTTAGTAACAAGGCAGACTTTACAATTCTACCTTAGCAAACAGTTTGTATATCCAAAGGAGGGAGGGGGAGGGGGAGGGGAATTTTTTTTAAAAAAAGAGCAGAACAAACTGAGTTTCTTAAACAACCAGAAATTATTCAAGGAGGCATCTTATGCTGTTCTTGGTTAAAACAAGTCCAGGGATTCAAAACAAATGCCCTAGCAAAGTGGTTGTGGGATCTTAAGTGCGACTGTGTAAAATCAGCTCTCTTTCTGGAAAGCAAATATAGACTGGTATTTCCTGAATCAGGTACTAAAGGAAAGAACCCTCCCGTGCTGCCATAATTCTTAGTTAGAAGAAAGCAGTGATCTTACTTTAAAACCAGGTTGTCAAGTGATATTACTAGCATAGGAGCTGTCTGTACATCCAATATCTTTAAAACTGGATACAGGATTCTGATAACTTGTCAAACAAATTTCATTTGTCAAATAATAGCAAATAAGCAGAACCCTGAAGATTCTCATATGAATGCTGTCTAGTGATTCTCTAGATAAGGTGAGGAAATCTGAAGGAAAGCCTGGAGTAAATCAGTAAAAGGATTCTTAGGACATGCTGTGGTGCTTGTGGCATGGAGGTCTAAAATCTATACAGTTAATGATCTGAGGATGAGTGCTCTATCTACACATGAGCCAGATCCTCTACCAGTATACATCTGTGTACCTTCATTGACACCAGCTAAGAGTCTGACCCATCAGCTGTATTAAATGCATTCCACAACTGTTAACTATCCCATATTAATTCAGCATTGCAAGAGGAATGTTGTCAGATTTAGGTGTTTCAGATCACAGGTTTACTTTTATGCAGGGGTGAAAGTAAGTTGTCAAGGTTCCTTCCCCACTCTGAACTCTAGGGTACAGATGTGGGGACCTGCATGAAAACCTCCTAAGCTTACTTTTACCAGCTTAGGTTAAAACTTCCCCAAGGTACAAATTAATCTTATCCTTTGCCCCTGGATCCACTGCCACCACCAAACTTTAACTGGGTTTACTGGGAAACTTAGTTTGGACACATCTTCCCCCCCAAAATCCTCCCAACCCTTGCACCCCACTTCCTGGGGGAGGTTTGGTAAAAATCCTCACCAATTTGCATAGGTGACCACAGACCCAAACCTTTGGCTCTTAGAACAATGAAAAAGCATTCAGTCTTCTTACAAGAAGACTTTTTTAATAGAAGTAAAGGAATCACCTCTGTAAAATCAGGATGGTAGATACCTTACAGGGTAATTAGACTCAACATAGAGAATCCCTCTAGGCAAAACCTTAAGTTACAAAAAAGACTCACAGACAGGAATAGTCATTCTATTCAGCACAGTTCCTTTCTCAGCCATTTAAAGAAATCATAATCTAACACATACCTAGCTAGATTACTTACTAAAAGTTCTAAGACTCCATTCTTGTTCTATCCCTGGCAAAAGCAGCATACTGACAGACACAGACCCTTTGTTTCTCTCCCTCTTCCCTGCTTTTGAAAGTATCTTGTCTCCTCATTGGTCATTTTGGTCAGGTGCCAGCAAGGTTACCTTTAGCTTCTTAACCCTTTACAGGTGAGAGGATTTTTCCTCTGGCCAGGAAGGATTTACCCTTTCCTTTATATTTATGACATAAGTCAAGTGACTTACCAGTACTCTGGGGCCAGCTCTAGCCACCGGAAGGGGTGGGGCCTAGGGTGGAAGGGGTGGGGTTGAGGGGGTTGCCAGCCCACCCTGTAAGATAAGTGCCCCCCGCCCCACTGGGGTAGCAGCAGCAGCAGCCTGGGGCTCCGGGGGCTATTTAAAGGGCCCGGGCGGTAGAAGCAGGGGAGCCCCAGGCCCTTTAAATAGCTGCCAGAGCCCTGCAGCTGCTACCCCAAGGCTCCAGCAGCAGGGCTCTGGAGACAATTTAAAGGGCCTGGGGCTCCAGCCACTGCTGGGGAAGCCAGGCCCTTTATTTTAAATTGCCCCCTGGGGAAGCCAGGCTGCCCCAGTACAGTGCACCAGCTCTTGACGGTACGCCATACTGGGGTGTACCGGCTTACTTTTACCTCTGCTTTTATGTAAAATTTGATCATTTTGGTGACCAAAAACGAGTCACAGCAAAAGAAAAATCTTAATTTCTCAGGTTTCAGACACAGTGCTTTAAAGGCTTGTGTACACATCACTTATCCCACTTTCCACCCACATACCAGCACTTTAATTTGGTATCTCACCGAGACCCCCTTGCTCACTGAATGGGTTTATTTTACAGTGATTTAAGAAAATGTCTATTGTGAATGTCACAAAATAACTCAAGTGAGGGGAGAGTCAGAGAATAGCAAGAACCTGTAAAATGGGCAGCAAAAGGAGATTAACCATTTGGTCTTCACTGCTGGCACTAATGTCGGATTCTTCTGTGAAATAGAGACTCTGAAGCCAGTTGGCGGCACAACCACTGGGCGTCAATTACAGTTGAAGTTCTATTCAATATAGAAGTATGGTAGATTAAAATCTCCACAGAATGAGTTTAGAAGTGGTTGTCTTGGATTAACAATGTAGAAGCAGCTTGCAAAGATAAATGAAGAGGGAATAGGCACATGGGACTTGAAATCCTGTGTGTGTAATTAGGGCTTTTACTATTCTAAAGAAAATATTCATTGTTGGGCACTGAAGTAAATTCATATTGGCTCTGGAAAGTCTTCATGCTATGGGCAGGGGCTGGGCAAAGGAATTGAAAGCTCCTGTGCTCTGAATGACCCCCCACCCCTGCTGGGCTCAGGTTAGGGTTGTCAATTTTGGTTATCACATGACATAATCTTTAATTCCTGGAGACTCCAGAAGAATCCTGGAGGGTTGGCAACCCTAGCCCAGGTTGTATGGAGAAAGTTGCCTGACTTACATGCAGAGAGGACAAGAGACAGACCCTGGGGGACAGGGTATGGGGGATAGACTAGGAGCCAGTACAGATGGGGAATAGGGGAGGAGGAGTGACTGTAGGCCCTGGGAGCTGGAGTGAGAGAGTGGATGAGGAACCAGGAGGGAGGAACTTGGAGTGGGATTAGGACTCCAGAGGTGGAGAGTAGGACCATTTGGGCAGAGGCTGGGAATAGCATGAGAAGCCTGTGTAGAGACTGGGATTGGGATTGGGACTGGGAGGAGGAGCCAAGGATGGGGTAGAGACAGGCCAGCAGGGTCAGGGCATGAGGAAACGGAAGTATCTGTGCCCACTATGGCACACTCCCCTTCAGAGCTGGGAATGGAACTGAAGGTTCCGGAGTCTCACCATTACTCTGCTATCAGCAGATATCTGTGAAATCCACTGGTGAAGTGCCCCATCCCCTTCTAGTTCACACAGAAGCCGACCACCTACTATTGCCTTGGGTATTCCATTAGCTCAAGTGGCAGAGGTCTGCATGGGGGTGGATCCAACCCTGCTGATGACCCGTGAGAATGTCAATATGCTGTCACATGATGGAATTTTTCTTTTTGTTTTCGAAAACCTCGGACGTTGTGCACCCACCTATGTGTGGCGGGTTGGATCACAGAAAACACCTTGGGAACTGCCAACTGATGGGCTGAAACTATCCCTGAGCCTGTTTCCCCTGCAGCTTGGGACTTCAGTGCCCTGCCTGGTTTGAGCCAGACACACTAGCCTTCTGCAAACCCAGACCCAGGTCTTAACCACATCCCCCAACAGCTGCAGGCTTAATTGAAAACAGCTCAAGTGTTCCTGTCTTCAACACTCTGATGCCCAAGTCCCAATGGGGTCCAAACCCCAAATAAATCCATTATACCCTGTATAACACTTATACAGGGTAAACTCATAAATTGTTCGCTCTCTCTAACACTGATAAAGAGAGAGAGATGCACAGCTGTTTGCCCCCTCCAAGGTATTAATGCATACTCTGAGTTAATAAATAAAAAGTGATTTTATTAAATACAAAAAGCAGGATTTAAGTGATTACAGACAGAACAAAGTAAATTACCAAACAAAATAAAATAATACACACAAGTCTATGCCTAATACAGTAAGAAAATGATTACAGATGAAATCTCACCCTCAGATGTTCCAATAAGTTTCTTTTACAGACTAGCCTCCTTCTAGTCTGGGTCCAGCAATCACTCCTACCCCTGTGGTTACTGTCCTTTGTTCCAGTCTCTTTCAGGTATCCTTTGGGATGCAGAGGCTACCTCTTGAGCCAGCTGAAGACAAAATGGAGGGGGCCCCAGAGGCTTCAATAGACTTTCTCTTGTGTGTGGAGACCCCCTCCACTCTCCTATTCAGAATTCAGCTCCAAGATGGAGTTTTTGGAGTCAGATGGGCAAGTCACATGTCCATGCATGACTGAGTTCCTTACCAACCCGGCCACATTCCTGCAAAAGCTCAGATTTGGATTGGAGTCTCCAAGTTCATTGGTGGCTTAAGTGTTTCTTGACTGGGCACTTACTGAGAATAGGTTTCAGAGTAACAGCCGTGTTAGTCTGTATTCGCAAAAAGAAAAGGAGTCCTTGTGGCACCTTAGAGACTAACCAATTTATTTGAGCATGAGCTTTCGTGAGCTACAGCTCACTTCATCAGATGCATACCGTGGAAACTGCAGCAGACTTTATATATACACAGAGAATATGAAACAATACCTCCTCCCACCCCACTGTCCTGCTGGTAATAGCTTATCTAAAGTGAGCATCAGGTTAGGCCATTTCCAGCACAAATCCAGGTTTTCTCACTCTCCACACCCCCACACAAATTCACTCTCCTGCTGGTGATAGCCCATCCAAAGTGACAACTCTTTACACAATGTGCATGATAATGAAGTTAGGCCATTTCCTGCACAAATCCAGGTTCTCTCACTCCCTCACCCCCCTCCAAAAACCCACCCCCATACACACACAGACTCACTCTCCTGCTGGTAATAGCTCATCCAAACTGACCACTCTCCAAGTTTAAAACCAAGTTAAACCAGAACATCTGGGGGGGGGGGGGGTAGGAAAAAACAAGAGGAAATAGGCTACCTTGCATAATGACTTAGCCACTCCCAGTCTCTATTTAAGCCTAAATTAATAGTATCCAATTTGCAAATGAATTCCAATTCAGCAGTTTCTCGCTGGAGTCTGGATTTGAAGTTTCTTTGTTTTAAGATAGCGACCTTCATGTCTGTGATTGCGTGACCAGAGAGATTGAAGTGTTCTCCGACTGGTTTATGAATGTTATAATTCTTGACATCTGATTTGTGTCAATTTATTCTTTTACGTAGAGACTGTCCAGTTTGACCAATGTACATGGCAGAGGGGCATTGCTGGCACATGATGGCATAAATCACATTGGTGGATGTGCAGGTGAACGAGCCTCTGATAGTGTGGTTTTTTGGAGGGGGGTGAGGGAGTGAGAGAACCTGGATTTGTGCAGGAAATGGCCTAACTTCATTATCATGCACATTGTGTAAAGAGTTGTCACTTTGGATGGGCTATCACCAGCAGGAGAGTGAATTTGTGTTGGGGGGTGGAGGGTGAGAGAACCTGGATTTGTGCTGGAAATGGCCTAACCTGATGCTCACTTTAGATAAGCTATTACCAGCAGGACAGTGGGGTGGGAGGAGGTATTGTTTCATATTCTCTGTGTATATATAAAGTCTGCTGCAGTTTCCACGGTATGCATCTGATGAAGTGAGCTGTAGCTCACGAAAGCTCATGCTCAAATAAATTGGTTAGTCTCTAAGGTGCCACAAGGACTCCTTTTCTTTTTACTGAGAATAGTCTTTTCTCAGGAAGCTGACCAACTGCTTCACTGAGGTGACTTAAAATTAAACAAGTACATAGTCAATATTCATAACTGTGAATACAAAAATGATGCATAGAAATAGGATGAATATATTCAGTAGATCATAACCTTTGCAGAGACGTTACACGGCATATGTAAAGTAAAAAATATTTTATCCAAATAACACTTGGAGTTGCAGCTAGCAAGAGATGTTGAGTAACAAGAAGTGTTTCTTCAGGTATGTTAGCAACAAGAAGAAAGCCAAGGAAAGTGTGGACCCCTTACTGAATGAGGGAGGGAACCTACTGACGGAGGATGTGGAAAAACCTAATGTACTCAAGGCGCTTTTTTTTTTTTTCCCCTCAGTCTTCACGAACAAGGTCAGCTCCCAGACTGCTGCACTGAGCAGCACAGCATGGGGAGGAGGTGACCAGCCTTCTATGTAGAAAGAAGTGGTTTGGGACTATTTAGAAAAACTGGATGAGTACAAGTCCATGGGACCAGATGCACTGCATCTGAGGGTGCTAAAGGAGTTGGTGGGTGTGATTGCAGAACCATTGGCCGTTATCTTTGAAAACTCATGGTGACTGGGGGAGGTCCCGGACAACTGGAAAAAGGCTAATGTAGTGCCCATTTTTTAGAAAAAAAGAGAAGGAGGAGGATCCGGGGAACTACAGGCCAGTCAGCCTCACCTCAGTCCCTGGAAAAATCATGGAGCAGGTTCTCAAGGAATCAATTCTGAACTCCTAAGAGGAGAGGAAAGTGACCAGGAACAGTCAGCATGGATTCACCAAGGGCAAGTCATGCCCGACTAACCTAATTGCCTTCTATGATGAGATAACTGACTCTGTGGATGAGGGGAAAGCAGTGGATGTGGTGGTCTTGACTTTAGCAAAGCTTTTGATATGGTCTCCCACAGTATTCTTGCCAGCAAGTTAAAGAAGTATGGGCTGGATGAATGGACTATAAGGTGGATAGAAAGCTGGCTAGATTGTCGGGCTCAACTGGTAGTGATCAATGGCTCCATGTCTAGTTGGCAGTTGGTATCAAGTGGAGTACCCCAAGGGTCGGTCCTGGGGCTGGTTTTGTTCAATATCATCATTAATGATGTGGAGGATAGTGTGGATTGCACCCTCAGCAAGTTTGCAGATGACACTAAACTGGGAGGAGTGGTAGATACGCTGGAGGGTAGGGATAGGATACAGAAGGACCTAGACAAAATGGAGGATTGAGCCAAAAGAAATCTGAGATTCAACAAGGCCAAGTGCAGAGTCCTGCACTTAGCACTGCGACAGACTTGGGACCAATGGCTAGGCAGCAGTTCTGCAGAAAAGGATCTAGGGGTTAAGTGGAGAAGATATGAGTAAACAGTGGGCCCTTGTTGCAGAAAAGGCCAACGGCATTTGGGGCTGTAGAAGTAGGGGCATTGCCAGCAGATAGAGGCGAATGATCATGTCCCTCAATTTGGCATTGGTGAGGCCTCATCTGGAGTACTGTGTCCAGTTTTGGGCCCATACAACAAGAAGGATGTGGAAAAATTGGAAAGAGTCCAGCGGAGGGCAACAAAAATGATTAGAGGGCTGGAGCACATAACTTATGAAGAGAGGCGGAGGGAACTCAGATTGTTTAGTCTGCAGAAGAGAAGAATGAGGGGGGATTTGATAGCTGCTTTCAACTACCTGAAGGGAGGTTCCAAAGAGGATGGATCTAGACTGTTCTCAGTGGTACCAGATGACAGAACAAGGAGTAATGGTCTCAAGTTGCAGTGGGGGAGGTTTAGGTCGGATATTAAGGAAAAACTTTTTCACTAGGAGAGTGGTGAAGCACTGGAATGGGTTACCTAGGGAGGTGGTGCAATCTCCTTCCTTAGCGGTTTTCAAGGTCAGGCTTGACAAAGCCCTGGCTGGGATGATTTAGTTGGGGATTGGCCATGCTTTGAGCAGGGAATTGGACCATATGACCTGAGGTCCCTTCCAACCCTGATATTCTATGATTCTGTTGTTTCAGTTATGTCATATATACATTCATAAGCGTATTTCCATAAAGTATTATGGGGTGCAGTATCACACTATGTTAAATATTAAGGGTACAAACGTCAAGCACTTGGAAGTTACATACCAATATTAAGGTTACACGTGCATCTTTAACTTTAGCCTCCTTGTGCCTGTGCATTATGAAAGTGTCTTTAATTATGTACTATTTTTTTTCCACAGCATACCTGTCCCTTTGATGCACAAGCGGGACCTACTCTAGGGGTCAATCAAAGTTGTGTAGTAAAAGAGAATATTGTCTTTGTTAGATCCCTGGAGGTGTGTAGGAAAGAGTGTACTATTTGAAGTACTGGGGCTTGCCAGAAGAAAAAGGATGGTCTCAGGCTTAAGGCAGTTCAGTGCTGCCCTGGGGAACTGAATCTTGCCTCTGCAACAGAGTTCCTATGTGATGCCGGACAAGTCCGTTAAACCAAGCTTTTAATTTGTGGTCATTAAGTATGTACTCTTTGTTTTCTGGGTGTAGAAATTGACCCTGGGTTCTGATTTGTAGAAGTACTGAAGCCAATGGAAGCTGTGCTTTGAACATAGAAAGAGCATCCAAAATATGTGTATTTGGATTCACAAAGGGGCTTAAGCATTTGCAGTACTGTAACACCCAACATTTAGGTGTGCTGCCTCCCAGTAGAATCCTCAGTCCTGAATTAGCCACCCAGGCTCCTCCTGTGTGCCTAAGAACAGGACTTGTATAAGTCACCAAGCTAAGCAGGAAGCTGCCTAAGCTAGCCAGTAGAAATGCCAGGGACTTAGATGCTTATCTCTGTTTAGGATTCTCATCTATGAACCTGCTCCTGGAGTTAGGTGCCTAAGGGCTGAACTGGCTTTCTTCTGGAAAAAAATACAGAGAGCAAGGTATGTAGGCTTCACTGTATTCAGCTTTACAGCACCCAACAGATTTTAGGCTTTCAAAACACATTTTTCTGGGCATAAGCTATAGGCTGTTAAATCAATTAAGCATTGGACAGTTTAGTGCAGCAATGCCTAAATACTTTTAAAAATCTGGGCTTACATCTCTTTGTAGATCTAACTCTCTGGGCTTCACTGGGCCATGATGTAAAACAGGAATAATACCACCCCATCATCTCACAGGGGCTTTCTGAAAATGAATTCATTAATATCAGTGAAGCAGTCAGCTACGATAGTGCACCATAGAAAAGTCCATGAAGAAATTAATATTTGTCTTAAGAGTAGTGTTTGAATAGTGTGTGGTAAATTAAATGAGGAGGATTTTTTTAAGAGAGAATATCTACCTGCTCATTAAGTGTGCACCTTCTATCTTGTGTATTGAATGAGGCAGGGCTTTGGAGCAGAGCCTGGAGCAGTGGAGCTGCAGGCTTTTGCCTGAAGCTGGAGCAAAGCCAGAACACAGCTCCAAAGCCCTGGATTGAGGCAGGAGTCCTGTGGGAAAGTTCATTGTGGACAAGTAATTAAAGACTGTATCATAATGCATTCACACAAGGAAGCTGAATTAAGATTGCACAGACAACCTTATTTCTGGCATTTTTCTAACTTTTGAGTGTGACGATATTGACAATCTGTAACAGTATAGGTCACTGTTGCAACCACTGTTATATATTTGCAGTAAATATTGAACAAAGGTTGTCGTGTGGTGTCTATGGGAACCTTTGCTGGTTATGATTATGCTAGCTATATGCATGTCATTTTTGTATTATAAGTGTTGGCTCTATATTGTCTGTATTTCAAACTTGTGCTATGCTTCTGGGTGACACCCCAGATGAGTTGGTGTCAGCTCTGCCTAGCCTTCTTGATGGCCCACTAAGAACCATCAACTATACAATGACCCATTGAGAGAAGGCAGATACACCTTGTGACTCAGCAAGGTATGCAGGGACATGCCTATGGACAGAACACTGAGGTTTTTCCATGCCATGTGATGGACAGCTTGTCCTTGGGACAAAGAAAGCAGAGACCACATGGCAAGAGACTCTTAAAGCTGCTGCAGCTCCTCCATCTTGTCTTCAATCCTGCTTCATACCTCTGGAGAGACTTCGCTACAAACAGAAGCTCTACACAAAGGACTGATGACCCATCCCAGCTGTGGATGCACTCAAGAGTCTTGATTTGAACCTGCAGTTTATTCTATCACTGCTACAAGCCTGAACCAAGAACTTTGCCATGACTGTATGTAATTGATTCCATTTAACCAATTCTAGCTCTCATCTATATCTTTTTTCCTTTTATGAATAAACCTTTAGATTTTAGATTCTAAAGGATTGGCAACAGCGTGATTTGTGGGTAAGATCTGATTTATGTATTGACCTGGGTCTGGGGCTTTTACTTGGGTACTGGTTTTCATAACCATTTGTCCCCATAATAAGTGGCATTGGTGGTGATACTGGGAAACTGGAGCGTCTAAGGGAATTGCTTGTGTGATTTGTGGTTAACCAGTGGGGTAAAACCAAAGTCCTTTCTGTCTGGGTGGTTTAGTTTGCCTTGGTGTGCATAGAAACCCCAGCCTTGGGCTGTAACTGCCCTGCTTTAAGCAATTGGTCCTGAATTGGCACTCTCAGTTGGGTCCCACCAGAACAAGCATCATTACAATGAGTTCTTAACTTACATTCAAAAGAACATTAAGGTTACTATTATGTGTGGGTCGTTTAGTTCTTCGAGTGATTACTCATGTCCATTCCAAAAGGGGTGGGTGGGTGTGTGTGCGTGATGCGTGCACAATCATCAGAAGGTTTTTCCCCTAGCGGTAGCGGTCGGGTCTGGAGATCCTTGGAGTGGCGCCTTCACGGCGGTGTGTATCGGGTCCCTGCCAACCCGCTGCCTGCTCAGTTCCTTCTTACCACCAGTCATTGGAGCAGCTCAGTCTCTTGCATTTGAAAGTGCCTACCCGGTGGTTCCCTTTTCTTTATTGTACATAGTTGTTAGTTTGTGATAGTTAGTTGGATTGGATTTGGGGGGCTTCCCTCCCCTTCCCCAGGCCCTGGGGCATGCCTCGGTCCCAGGGGTTTAAGGAGTGCAAAACCTATGCCCACAGGCAGTCCGTACACTGCCTTTGTCAAGTGCTTAGAGGGCCATCAGACAAGTGCCCAATTTGCAGGAGCTTTAGACCCAGGAGTAAAAGAGCGGGACTATTGTTTGAAGCTCCTCCTGATGGAGTCAGCCTTCCACCCACAGTCTGCACCGGAAGCAGCATCAGTGTGGGATGTCCCAGCCCTGAGAAAGGACTTCTCCAAGGAGCAAAGACGCTCCTCCCCAACTCATAAGGCCAGTGCTACCAGGCGGCACCACTCAGTCCCCAGTGCCACATAAGAAAAAAGGTGGACAGGGGTCATTTCCCCCCCCCCCCCATCAAGAAACTGCATGGGGATTCCAGTGGGGTGTGTCCTCCAGCAGAGCACCCATGGTCTGGGCCTCAAGACCCAGCACCGTTGACTCCAGCGCCAACAGGAGGCCCATCGAGTCCAGTCCTGGTGGACTCCCCAACTCAGGAGGATTTGAGGGTACCTATGTGGCAGTGCAGGACCCCATTGCCATGATGGCACAATCCCCAGCCCCACAGGTGTGGGTCCTGGTACCACAAGCCCAAGCACCGTCAGCGGCACTAGCTGTAGCGTCTATCCCAGTGCTGCATGTGGCTCAGCACCCTCTATGGCACCAATGGCGGCACCGCCTCTGGTTCATCATTGTGCAAGTCTACGATTTATGGCGCCACTCGCCATCTTCCCCAGTACCACTCCCTGGCACATGCGGGCTTTGCCTTCTTTCCTGGTCAGGCAGAGACAACTTGTCCTAGTCTTCTGTCTCTTGATGCAGCCACTACTGGTCCTGGCACCAGTGGAATCATCGGCACCAACGGTCGCCTGTCCTCCCCAGTTGCAAGGCCAGTGCAATGATGAACAAGGACACAGGTGTAAGGCTCTGTGGTATCAGAGCTGGGAAAGAGGACACTAAGGAAGGAAACTGGAATCATGCTTGCTGGAAGTTCACCCCAATAAACATCTAATTGTTTGCACCTTTGGACTTCGGGTATTGTTGCTCTCTGTTCATGCGAGAAGGACCGGGGAAGAAAGTGGGTGAAGGAATAAGCCCCCTAACATCTATTTCCTCACCCCCAAGGTAATTTGCATTTACACACAGATAACTAGCCAAGTGATAAGAATACACCTAAATTCTTAAAGTACAGGCCTTTGCAGACAGGCCTGAATATCTATATCCTAACACTAACTGGATTTTATCAAACATCTTGGTGCCGTGACTGACTCAGATGCATCGCATTGGATAGGTGAGTGGCAGCCTGTATGACTTGGGCATGGGGGAGGCAGTTACACCTTGTGTAGAATTAATATGGCTAATATAATGTTATGGAGGTTAAACTATATGGAAGGAATTTGCATTTTCCCAGGATGTGTGCAGTGTATATTGGAGAAGGGGTAAAAGAAATGCCAATAAAACATGGTACTTCATTAAAATCCTAATAGGGCTCCAAAAGGAGCCACAATAGTTTGTGCTTTCTTTTTCAGATCTGTGTTTTGGAGCAGGCGATGAAAGTAGAAAGTAATCGAACTCTAGTGGAAGTGGAATGTTTCCCTTTTAAGTCCCCTTCCCCAACAGTCCGCGCAGCTGCTTGGAGGGGGTATCGTGAACTATCGTGATGGTGGTTGCGGGTTCTGGCAAGCCAGGGTAAAGGATTTTTTGGATAAATGGATAAGGAAGAACCAGGGCCCATACCAGGTGCAGGGGTCAACCTGGGATGAGATTAAAAAGGAAATGGAGGAAGTGTTAGGGGACCCAGAGGGATGGGGGGTGGCTGAGGAGCCCACCCTCCTTGATATATGGGTAGTGGAAGAAGGTCCCTGCCCATGGGGACTGAATGCCTTCCAGGGAAAGGAGGCACTTCAGTCCGCTTGTGAGCGGTTTGAAGTAAGGACAGCATTATGGGAAGCTGCCAGTAGTCTTTCAAGTTTGGTGCTGCTTCAGCAAGGGCTGCTGAAGGGTTGTAAATTAGTTAGGGGTAGTGAAAGATGATTTGGCACAACAGGGTTTAAAGTCAAAAGCAGAGTTAACAGAATACCTTTAGAGACTGGATCTGAGACTTGGTCCTGGGGGAGTGGAGAGAAAAAAAAAGTTTCAAAGTGCAACCTGCCTTTCCACACTTCTGTTTTTCTGAAGTTTTAAAGGAGGGTACTTTGGATACTTATGTGAGACGTCAAGAAAGAAGTTTTTGTTTAATGATAAAACCCAGTTACATTTATATAACTGTATGTGCAACTCTGTGCAGTCACATTGGATGGAAGCTTGGTAATTAAATTATCCAAGGGGGTCAGGTAGAGTGGCTACTACCACCACTACGCTTCTGTTCCCAGAAGCCTTTACAGCTATTCTGAGGGAAAATGGGCCCTTTCCCCACAGAAATGGTCTATAGGGGACTGCTGCAGGAAGCAGGTGGAGAGAGAATCTGATCCAAATTATTTGACTTTTGGGTAATGGTAATCAAAATCACTAAAGGATGGAAGGGGTTTCTATTGGAACTTAACTTGGCTGCCCCTGGTTGTGTCTAGTTGTACAAGATGGAAATGTAATTGGGGTACAGTTGTGTAAAAGAGTAATCACAGTGCAAAGGATGTTAGACAAAAGAGAATTTTGTGTGTGTGCATGGGGAAAAAGGGGAGGAATGATGGGAACACTGAGCCTTGGGGTGTCTCTGGGGGATCAGATTGTTGCTTTGGTGGGTGTGCATGAAAACTTGGGCATGGGGGAGGCAGTTACACCTTGTGTAGAATTAATATGGCTAATATAATGTTATGGAGGTTAAACTATATGGAAGGAATTTGCATTTTCCCAGGATGTGTGCAGTGTATATTGGAGAAGGGGTAAAAGAAATGCCAATAAAACATGGTACTTCATTAAAATCCTAATAGGGCTCCAAAAGGAGCCACAATAGTTTGTGCTTTCTTTTTCAGATCTGTGTTTTGGAGCAGGAGATGAAAGTGGAAAGTAATCGAACTCTAGTGGAAGTGGAATGTTTCCCTTTTAAGACACTCTATAAACTGCCAACAGCTTTGGATCCAAAAGCAAGCTAGTAAGCCTCTGTGTATATGCAAATTACCTAGCTTATGGCCACAAAGGAGCTGCAAATAACAAATACATCTGGTCAGCAAACAAGCTACTAGAAGACTATGGCAACACGTTTCCTCCAGGAAAGGGAGGTGAAAAAACAAGTCAAGCCTGAAAATAAGGGACAGGTTAACCTTAAGGGGTGTGTGTGTGTGTACAGTGCTAGAATCTGAAGCTGTCTCAGCTATTACCTGAGAATAAACTTGAAGCTTGGTACAGCAGAGAAACTATTGCAAACTTGGTCTGTTGTACAAGAGGGGAAACTGAGGTACACCACCTCATGAATTTCATAAATGACCAGTGAGTGGGGTAATTCACTAGTCTGACTATAGAACAAAATAAGGACAGCCTGGAGGTAATTCTTCTGTTTTTCCTGCAATTAGCAAGGAAATTTGTAAAAGAAAGTGGTATTATTATTATTAAGCAATAGTCTGTCTCCACCATGGGGACGGAAATTGTTTCTTTTGTTTTTCAGACACACTCTACAAGCAAGCTGGCGCCAGCAGGAAAAATAACCCAGAATACCATGGATCTGTGTTTTGTTTGTCTGTGGTATTTGTCTTGTTGCTAGCATTGTTGTGTTTTAATGAACAGAAAACCTCCTGACATGGGTGGGGCTGACCTGGGGGGGGAAGGATGTGTATGGGAATGCAAAATGCTCAACTAGGAGGCTAGGTGTAATAGCTACTGTGGTACCTGGAAATGGAATGGCAACTAAGGTGGCCCCCACAAGCCCTATGGAAATAATGAGAAGGGGAGGAGCTCACTGGGAGTCAATGGAGGGGTGTGTAAAATAATGTAAATCAACAGAAGATGTTTGGATGTGCTCATCTCCTATGACTATAGAGGAGCAGGATCAATGGCCTCTGCAAGGGGTGGACAATTGGGTGTACTGTGTATAAGGTGTTTTGCTGGGAATGTACATATTACTGGGGGCACAATTACACCAGCTCATAACCAAACTACACACATCTACATGCTGTTATATGGACTTTGGTGCACAAATGGATCTGTGAATCTTATTGCTGTAAATAAGCCACTGCCTACTGCCTGATTCCATACCCAAGTGGTCAAGCTGGTTTGGACAATATCCCATTTCTCTGAACATTCAATGGACTTATGATATGGACAAAAGCAAGCAAAACCTGCAGGGGCAGCTTGTTGCAACTGGGCACATAAGAGCGTCACCCCGTCAAAGGAGGAGAGGCAGTGTTTTGGGGGTGTCTCGGATGTTGGACCATACTGCAGTGGTCAGGACTCAGTGTTGCTGTGGATTTTGTATTGTTAACTGTACTTGTGTTATGTTGCATACGGAGATAACCTATAAGTAATGTAATAAGCCCTCCAAACCCTACAGTGTACTAGACAACCCAGACCCAACCTTCTCGGGTCCACTCTAATGGGAAGTCTGGAACACTAATTGGAATAGGTGTGATAGTGCCCTGCACCTTCTCTCGTACGGGCATATACTACACAAGGGGCAGTGGGACAAATGGAATATCAACACCTTCCACCTTGATGCCTGGCCCTATCAGGAAATGTGTCGCCATATGTCCTATGCTTTTCCAGGGATACCTGGGCAGGAGGATCCCAAAAGAAAAAGGGGGAAAAAAAGAGGTGGAATGTTAGAATATAGATATTCAGGCCTGTCTGCAAAGGCCTGTACTTTAAGAATTTAGGTGTATTCTTATCACTTGGCTAGTTATAGAGGTATAAAAGAGAGAATCAAAATCCCTGTCTGCCGGTGTAAGGGCCTTCTCTTACCGTGACAGTCTGAGGCCCTGTTCTTAGGCTAAGCAGCAGAGGCAGCCATAAGCTGGGAAGTGAACAGTCACATCCTCACATTCCAAACTAGTCACATTGAAAGAAGGTGCTATTGGGCTGTTAGTATTCCTATCCCCTCCAGAGCAAGGGAAGTGCCTAGAAAATGTAAAAGGAAACTTAGTTTGATAGGTTTCAGAGTAACAGCCATGTTAGTCTGTATTTGCAAAAAGAAAAGGAGTACTCTAAGGTGCCACAAGTACTCCTTTTCTTTTAGTTTGATAGCATCCTGTCTGGCAAGAACTCAGTTATCAATAGCTGGGATGTGAAATCCCCACTTCTGTATTGTTTTGTCATTATAGTTCCCACTTTGCTATTGTTTGTCTGTATAATCTCTGTCCTGGTTCTGTGATTGTTCCTGTCTGCTGTATAATTTAATTTTGCTGGGTGTAAACTAATTAAGGGGGTGGGATATAATTGGTTACATAATCATGTTAGGATTGGTTAGTTAAATTTCAGGTATAGCTAAGCAGAACTCAAGTTTTACTATACAGTCTGCAGTCAGTCAGGAGGTGGGGGTGGGCATGCAGGTGGGGGAAATGGGAACAGGGAATGGGGGTAAGGAAATTGGAATCATGTTTTGCTAAGGCCAGGAATGGGAACAAGGGCACAGGTGTATTGTTGCTCTGTGTTCATGCGAGAAGGACCAGGGAAGGAAGCGGGTGAAGGAATAAGCCCCCTAACAGACCCTGTGGGCCTACCACCAGGGTCAGGCTCCAGGCTGGCATTGGTGTCACCTGCACCTTATGCTCCCCACTCAGCAATGTCACTGGCTTACCACACCCCTGCAGTTCCTGAGGCCCCTCACAAGACAGTGACTCTGGGCTCTCATGCTCAGGTGCAGCAACCCAACCAGCGCCATCAGTGACACTAGAGCCATCTCCAGTCACAGGAGCTCTGAGGTACTGGACCCAGCCTCCAGAGAGCCAGAAAGGCAGGAAGATCCTGTCTGAAGGGTCTCTTCCTCACCAGATGAGGCGGTGGCGGACACCACCACCACCCTTCTGGCAATGGACACCAGGCAGCACCAGGACCTTCTTAGGCGGGTGGCCCTAAACCTCAATCTCCAGGCAGAGGAGGTCACGGAGGAGTCTGACCCATTGGTGGACATCCTTGCCCCAGAGGCCTTGCTCCTAATAAGAACAATCCAAAACACCACTAAGGTGGTCTGGCAGACTCTGGCCTCTATATCACCCACTGCTAAAGGGGTGGAAAGACACTATTTTGTACCGCAGAAAGGGTATGAACATCTTTTCACCCACCCCCATGTGGGGACTCTGGTCGATACAGCAAATCACAAAGAGCGGCAAGGACAGCCAGGTTCCATGCTTAAGTCACAGGACGCGAAGAAGCTGGACCTTTTTCAGCTGAAAGGTCTACTTGACTGGGGAGCTCCAGCTTCGAGTGGCCAACCAGCAAGCAGTACTCAGCTGCCATGCTTTCAACTCTTGGAGCTCATTGGCAAAGTTCCAGGAGTTGCTCCTGGAAAACTTGTGCAAGGAGTTTAGCACACTCCTGGAGGAGGGCAGCATGGTCTCCAGAACCTCCCTCCAGGCCACGTTAGATGCGGTGGACTCGGTTGCTTGGACCATGGCCACTGCCATTACAATAAGGTGCAGTGCATGGCTCCAGGTTTCGGGGATACCACCTGAGGTCCAGAACACAATTCAGGACCTCCCATTTGACTGCAGGCCTGTTCACCCAAAATATGGACTCTTGCCTGCACAGCCTTAAGGACTCACAGCTGACTTTGAAGTCTTTGGGGATCCATACCCCTGTACCCTAAAGAAAGGCTTTTAAGCCTCAGCCCCATCCCATTTCTACTCGGGGCCTCCCAGGCAAGACTGGTCGAGGAAACAGGGCAGAAAATATAGGAGGCACCCACCACAGTCCTCCTCAGGCCAAGGTGAGGGTTCGGCCAAACAGCCCCCTTGCCCGAAGCCAAACTTTTGAAAATGCGCCTGAGGACAGAGCATCAGTTTCAATCTCTGATCCTTTCCTTCCTCCCCCTCCCCCCCCAAACCCTCTTTGTGTATTGACTCTCCCACTTCTACTGTGTTTTTGGTCCCAGATCACATCAGATTGCTGGACCCTCAGCATGGTAGGGATATTCTATCCAATTCTGTTCCCTCCTGCCCCCCCTTCCCCATCCATTTTCAGGGACCCTTCTCATGAACAGCTCCTCTTGCAGGAGGTGCAATCGCTCAGGGGCAAGGGGTTCTACTCCCACTATTTCCTCATCCCCAAAGCCAAGGATAGTCTCCAGCCTATCCTGGATTTGGGAGACCTCAACACATTAATAAGGAAAGTGAAGTTTTGCACGATCTCTCTGGACGCCATCGTTCCTGCCCTGCATCTGGGGGACTGGTACGCCATCCTTGACTTGAAAGATGTGTACTTCCATTATCCTGGCCCACAGACGATTCCTGAGATTCGTGGTGAGTGGCCAGTGCTACCAGTTCAGGGTGCTCCCGTTTGGGCTCTTGGTGGCCCACCCAGGTATTCACCAAGTGTATGGCAGGCTTCCTCCACAAACATCAGGTGCAAGTGTTCCTGTACCTGGATGACTGGCTCATCAAGACCGAGTCGCAAGCACAGGCCGCAGAGCATGTATCTCTGGCCTAGGCCACCTTCCGCAGGCTGGGCCTCATATTGAATGTGCCCAAATCCATACTGGCCCTGATGCAGAAAATAGAATTAATAGGAGCTCTCTTGGACTCCACACAGACCAGGGCATTTCTGCCCAAGCTGTACTTCCAAGCACTCTTGGACATTTTCAGAAACCTCCATCAATTCCCCACAGCCAGAAATTGCATGTAACTATTGGGGCATATGGTGACCTGCACATACGTGGTCCTGCATGCCAGGTTATGCCTTCAGCCCCTCCAGGCATGGTTGGCACAGGTGTACAGGCTGGGCAGGGACCCAAAGGACACAATAGTTACCCCCCCCCCAATATCCTCAAGTCTCTCCACTGGTGGCTGGAACCACAAGTGGTCTGTGTGGGAGTACCCTTTGCCAAATCCCAACCTATGCTATCCCGAGTCACCACGCTTGGTTGGGGAGCACACCTGGGCAATATCAAAACCCAAGGCCTGTGGTCCCACGCAGAACTGTCACTGCATAGCAATGCAAGGGAGCTGAGGGCAGTTCGTCTGGCATATCAAGCATTCCAGGCCCGCCTGGAGGGTGAATGTGCGTCAGTGCTGACGGACAACAATGTTCTACCTAAACAAACAGGGTGGTGCTCACTCCTCTCCCCTGTGCCAGGAAGCCCTCAGGCTGTGGGACTTTTGCATCGCCCACTCGATACACCTAGAGGTGTTGCACCTTCCAGGAGTGCAAAACAAGCTAGCCTATCACCTCAGCCACTCATTTCATGGTCACAAATGGTCCCTCAGGCCGGACACCGCACATGCGATTTTTTTTTTCCAGAGGTGGGGCTCTCCCCACATAGACCTGTTCACCACGCGGAGCAACAGGAAGTGCCACCAGTTCTGCTCTTTCCTGAACAACAGCCAGGCTCCATAGCGCACGCCTTTCACCTTTCATGGACGGGTTGCCTGCTGTATGCATTTCTACCCTTCCCTCTCATACACTGAGTCCTCCTCAAGACTTGCCGGGAGGGAGCCTCCTTGATCTTCATAGCACTAGTGTGGCCCCGCCAGCAGTGGTTCACCATGTTGTTGAACCTCTCAGTGGACAAACCAGTAGCCCTTCCTGTGTGCCCAGCCCTCCTCACACAGGCCCAAGGCTGTCTGCAGCACCCCAATCTGGAGTCCCTCCACCTCATGGCTGAACCCTCTTGAGCTTCAGTGCTCAGACCCAGTGAGGGAGGTCCTGCTCGGAAGTAGGAAACCCTCCACTCTTGCCACATACCTGGCAAAGGGGAAGCGTATTTCCATCTGGCCTCTGCAAAGGGGAACCAAACCGCAGCAAGCACCAATTCCCCTTGTTTTGGACTACCTGTTATACCGTAAGCAGCAGGGGTTGGCAATATCCTCTCTCAGGGTACACCTGGCTGCCATTTCAGCCTTTCACCCAGGGACTGGGGGTAGGTCAGCCTTCAGTAATCCCATGCTGGGCCAGTTTCTCAAGAGCTTGGACAGACTTTATCCCCAGGTATGACAGCCTGTTCCCCAGTGGGACCTCCACCTGGTTCTGTCCGTGCTCACTTTTGAGCTCTGGTAACCTGCCCTCTGACCTACCTTTCCTGGAACATGGCCTTTCTGGTGGCCATAACCTCAACCAGAAGGATAGCTGAGCTTAGAGCACTGACCTCCTATATGGTCTTTTATAAAGACAAGGTGCAGCTATGCCCTCACCCTGCGTTTCTGCCAAAGGTAGTCTCCCAGTTTCATGTGAACCAAGACATATTTTTACCTGTGTTCTTCCCTAAGCCCCATGCCAGTAACAGAGAACATATGTGCCATTCCCTGGATGTTAGGCATGCCCTAGAATTCTACACTGAGTGCACAAAGCCATTTTGTAAATTACCACAGCTCTTTATTGCAATCACAGAAAGGATGAGGGGGCTCCTGATCTTGTCCCGCTTTTCATCACGGTTCATGTCCTGTACCAGGACTTGCTACAACCTGGCAAAAAGTCCAGCCCCTCCCCTTACAGTACACGCCATGAGAGCATAGGCATCATCTGCAGCATTCCTGGCGCAGGTCCCTATCCACTACATATGCAAGACAGCAATGTGGTCTTCCATCCACACCTTCATGTCACACTACATGGCAAGGGACAGTGCAGCCTTTGGCAGGGCAGTCCTGCATTCAGCAACCAGGTGAACTCCATCATCTTCCCCAGGGAAACTTCTTGGAAGGCACCTATTGGAATGCACATGAGCAATCACTCGAGGAAGAAAAAAGTTACCTATCTCTCGTAACCGTTGTTCTTCAGGATGTGGTGTTCATGTCCATTCCAAAGCCCACCCCGCCTCCCCGCTGTAGAAGTATTCCGGCAAGAAGGAATTGAGCAGGCAGTGACCTATATACACTGCCATGAAGATGCCATTCCAGGGGTCTCCACAGTCGACCCAACGGGTACCGCTAGGGGGAAAAAAAATCTTCCGACAATCATGCACTTACACCTATTGCAATGGACATGAGCAACACATCTCGAACAACAGTTACGAGAGGTAGGTTACTGTTTTTTGTCATGTACTCCTCATGAAGGCGTAGAAATATTGTAGAATATAGTAGAAATATTGACAAATGGATACAACCCCATCTGCAATGACTCTATTACAAAAGTGAAAACAAGCATAGCTTTTAGGGGCAGGTCAAGCCTGGAGGTGAACCGGTCCCAGGTGTAGAAGGGCAGCCCTGTGAACAGAGGAGGTGTGGTAATCTGGCCACAAAGAAAAGGAATTAATCAGGTGTATAGTATAGCTGGTTGGAATTTTTTCTGCGGTACCATTTTTCCATTGGAAAATCACAAACTTCCATGGAAACATGTTGACTTGGATGAAATTTTATGGAGTTAGGTTTTTTTGAGGGGGATGGGGTGGAGAGGGCTGCAGGAGAGTATTTCCATAAGGTTGAAACATAACACTTTTTGAATTTGTGCATTAAATGGATTTTCATATTGAAATTCTTTTTTGTGAGATGTTCTATTAAGTCTATGGAGCAATTAGGAAAACAGCAAATTTCAAAATTGCAGAATTTCTTGTAAAACCTGAATTCTACTTTCCACACAGCTGTAATCATGAAACAAAATGGCCAAGTGAAGTATGACTATGAACTACTTTATTAGTCATATGAGTAATATCATAGTGCAAATCATGTAGGCAGGGGCATCTCTAAAGGCAGTAGAACAGGTACTTTGCATATCTGCAATGTGCAGAATAAAATGAAAGGCAAGATATACTGAGCTCATACATCCTACAGCACTGCTCTGTTGTTGGAGTTCAACCCACTATAACATGGAGGTTTGGCAAGAGGGGCAATTGCAGATGTGGCTAGGGGTGCCAGGCATTCAGTTTTTGACCAGAACACCCAGTCAAAAAGGGCACTGAAATCCAGTTGGTTGCAGCAGGACTGGTAGGCTCTGTGCCTGGCTTTGCACGGCCTCAGGAAGCATCTGGCAGTCCCTCCATCTCCTAGGCGAAGGAGCATCCAGGGAGGCTCCGTGTGCTGCCCCTGCAGCTCCCATTGGCCAGGAACTGCAGCCTAGGAGCTGGAGGGACATAACACCACTTTCCAGGAGCCACCTGAGGTCGGCACCACCCAGAGCCCGCACCCTGAACCCACACCCCAACCCTCTGCCCAGGTTGGGACCCCCTCCCGCACGCGAACTCTGCATCCCCAGCCAGAACCCTCGTCCCCTCCTGCGCTCCAAACCCCTCAGCCCCAGCCCAGAGCCCTGTCCTGCACCCCAAATCCCTCATCCCAGGCCCCACCCCAGAGCCCGCACCCCCAGCTGGGAGCCCTCACCCCCTAACCCCTCACCCCAGCCCAGTGAAAATGAGCCAGTGAGTGAGGGTGCGGGAGAGCAAGCGATAGAGGGAGGAAGGGTGGAGTGAGTGGGGCCAGGGCCTCGGAAGGGATGGGGTGGGGCAAGGGTGTTCAGTGTTCTGCAATTACAAAGTTGGCAACCCTAAATGTGGCTAATGATCAGTGACCACACATCCAATCCAAAGGTGTAACTTGCTTCCCTCAGCCCATGTGCAGAAAACCTTGGACTGCAATTGTGCTCAACATCTGTGTGAGGGTATAAAGTACCTTCCCACCTTCCATGAATGCACAGGCCTGGGCACAGTCTGCTCCATATGTACCATGTTTAATATTCAGTTCTGTTACATAAATGATATAGGTTTTTCAAGGTCAGTGTCTTTACCTACTGATATATATCCTTTGAGTCAGTGTGAAAAAGAAAAGGCTAGTACTAGTAAATATTATACTGTTTGCAAAAGTCAATATTTTAACAACTTTGTGTGTGTTTGGTATTCTGTAGCACTTGTATAGAAAAAAAATTATTTGCAAAGATAATCACAGGACCAGTCATATTCTCTGGTTTAAGTCACAGGATTGGGACTTGGGAGACCTGGCTTAAATTCCTGTTACTGCAACCGACATCGCTCATGCTCCTCAAGAAAGGGAATGTCCCTTTCCAAGTGCATGAACAGCTCCTAGCAAAACAGGTACCCAATTGCAGTTGGTGACTCTAGGTGATATTGTAAATACCCCTACAAATACTATAATATAATATATTAAGGCCACATTGGAGGTAAATTCTGTGACCGTCCACCAAAAAAGCTTACAAAATGTTATAGTAGAGGGACCCTGACACTCTGTACAATGGTTACCAATTAATGACTTTTTGGTTCCGGATTTAAATCTGTCATGTCAACATTAGAACTACTACATAAGGCTCAGGAAATGAAAGTGACTGTAAACTTACACATAACTGCCCAGTCTGTTCTTAGAAAGACAAGGGGAGTGAGGTAATAACTTTTATTGGATCAACTTCTGTTAGCATGAGCGACAAGCTCTCGAGTTTAACTCTTCTTCAGGTCACCTCTGTGTAAGCGTGAAAGCTTGTCTCTCATGCCAGCAAGTCACCCACCTTCTCGCTAACATCCTGGGATGGACACGGCTACGCTAACATAATTTGGTCTTATCATTCAACCTGAATACAAGGTAAAGAGCTAGTTGAACGAATGGTGAAAATCAAATAAAGGGTCTGAATCTACTCTGATTCAGTACCCACTGAAGAATACGGAAACCTTTTTAAGCAGTACTGGGTTTACCATGGGACCAGACCCATGCTCCAAAGAGGCCCTGGCCCGGCCCACTCTTCTCTGCCCACCGCCGTCTTCGGGGGTGGGGGTGGGGGGAGGGGCAGAGCTTGGTCCTGCAGGCTCCTGCAACCGTGCTTCCCCTGCTGCTGAACAGCTGTTTGCTGGCGCCAAGGAGGGGAGAAGCGGGGCAGCAGCCTGCTCGGAGGAGGAGGCAGAGATGAAGCAGTGGTGGGGCCTTGGGAAGGGGGTGGAATCGAGGCATACCTCCTCGAGCCTCCTGCCATGAGGTTTATTAGATGACTGGAATACAGTCCAAAACAGAGCTTGTAGGCACAGAAAACAGGACCCCTCAGTCAGTTCCATCTTGGGGGAGGAGGGGTGTTGGGAGTCCAGACCCTGGTGCTGGGCCTCCCTCTGTTTCCCCAGCCAGCGCTAAACTGCAACCCTCTCCAGCCCCTCCTCTCGCCTTTGTCTGAATAAGACTTGGCTGCTGAATGGCTCCTGTGGCAGTGTAGGGAGCCCTCGGTAGCCCCACTGGCATGGCAGGGAAGGAGCATGCCCCAAAGAGCTTGGCTTGTTAAGCCTAACCCAAGGAAGGCTGAGGGGAGATATGAGTGCTCTCTATAAATACCAGGGAGAGAGAGGAGTGCCAATGTGGACACAAGAACAAATTGAAACTAGATGAACCATCGAAGGAGTGGAGTTCTGGAACAGCCTTCCAAGGAGAGCAGTGGGGACAACAAACCTAACTGGTTTTAAAACTGAACATAAGTTGTATGGACAGGATGGTATGGTGAGATTGCTTACAATGGCATGTAGCAGATCTACAACTGCTAGCAGCAAATATTTCCAGTGGTCAGTGATGGGACATTAGATGGCGAGAGCTCCGAGTTACTACAGAGAATTCTTTGCCAGGTATCTGACTGGGGGCGTCTTGCCCACATGCTTGGGGTCTGATTGCCACATTTAGGGCCTGGAGGGAATTTTCCCATGGGGTCAGATTGACAGAGACCCTGGAGATTTATTCACCTTCCTCTGAAGTATGGGGCACTGGTCACTTGCATGTTTAAACAAGTGTAAAAGGTGGATTCTCTGTAACTTGAAGTCCTTAGCCATGATTTGAGGACTTCAGAAACTCAGCCAGAGGTTATGGCTCTATTAGAGGAGTGGGTGGGTGAGGTTCTCTGGCCTGCAATGTGCAGATCAGAATAAATCAGTGGCTCTCAACCAGAGGTCTTCCATCAACTCCTCTAAATATTTGCCTAGTTTTACAACAGGCTACATAAAATGCAAAGTCAGTACAAACTACAATTTCATGCAGACTTGTTTATACTGCTCTATATAGTATACACTGAAATATAAATACAATATTTATATTCCACATGATTTATAATTATATGGTAAAAATGAGGACTTAAGGATCTTTCAGTAACAATGGGTTGTGACACTTGTATTTTGGCTGATTTTGTAAGCAAGTAGTTTTTAAATGAGGTGAAACTTGGGGGTATGGAAGACAAATCAGACTGTTGAAAGGGGTATAGTAATCTCGAAAGGTTGAGAGCCACTGCACTAGATGAGCATGACGGTCCCTTCTGGCCTTAAAGTCTATAAGTGGTGCCATGACGGTGGAGCTGAAGAGGGCTCCCTGCAGAAATGAGGTGCAGGGAAGGCTGCAGTCTTGGTGGGACAGAGCAGACTCATGGTCTGGGTTCTCTGCTCTGCCCCACCTGGAATGCAGCTTCCCCTTCTCTCCCTCCTTCACCATTCCTTGTACATGCAGGGATTGGGTGTCATTGGGCTTGTGGACCATGAGGAGAAGGAAGAAGCACTTGGCCAGGGTGGGGAGGACACCCTGCTGCTGAATGACTCCTGCCCTGCCAATTAGCTGAATAACCTCTGTGTCCCCTCTGCTATTTGGATAATCAGATGTATACTGTACTTACAAGGGTTGTGGAATCCCTGTCATTGGGGCATTTTAGAAGAGGTTAGAAAAGCATCTGTCAGGGATGACCTAGGTATACTTGTCCTTCCTGCTGCACTGAGGCAGAACTTCGATAACCTCTTGAGGTCCCTTCCAGACCTATATTTCTATGCTTAATCTCTTACAAACCAAATATCAAATATGAATTGATAATACTGAAACATTTAGCTCCTAGAGAACAGTAATCTGATCTATTCAGCTGTTCCGTTTAAAGTTTGTGAACTGCTCCCCTCTAGTGGCTGACAAGTAAAACTGAAGTTTTCACAGAATCCTGGCCAGTCTCCAATTAAGGCTGACTTTTTGTCCCCAGAATGGCATAATTTGTGGGTGTGGGTTTTTTATTTTGTAAAATAACATTACTTAGTTTTCAGTTGTGTAGATCTGTTTCTTATGGTACAATCAGTGATCTGTAAGAGTAACAACTTTAGCTCTTTTCCCTTAATAATGGTGGTCACAATAGGTTAGATGCTAGTAGTCTGGGTGCAACCGCAATCTGCCTATGTTTGTGTTTGGTATTTTTCAAGTGACTTTGGAGCTTCTGAAAGTTGTTGCATTGACAGAAGTGGAGACCATAATCTAGCATTGGTACAGCCTCAGCCCTGTATAGAAGGAATCACAGTAATTCTTCCTGCCTTTTCAAGTCCTTAGGCTATGCGTTTTTGTTTTTCATGAGACTTCCAGCAGGGTTGAGACTATTACCAGTTGAGATGTTGGTTTTGTATGACGCAAGCAGTTGGCCAATAGGAAGTGGGGTGGTACTGACTACTTTCTGGAATGAGGAAACATCAAAAATTCTACAATGAGAAGGTGAAGGCTCTCCCACGTCCCTCAAAGAGTCCTCTGCTTGCATTTCTTGTGTGTGTTTCACTGCCTCTCCTCCATCTAATGTCTCGCCTCAAGGCTCTACGTTTTGTCCTCTTTAGACTGAAATATGTGGTCAGCTTTCTCAGTGATCTGGGGCTTCTTGTGTCCCTGCTGGTCAGGAAATTTACAGTAGTAGATCCTGTTTCCTGGAAAGATTCAGGGAGAAATTAACTGAAATCCTGGCCTCACTGAAGTCAATATAATTCCAGGGTTGATCTCAATAGAATCAAGATGTCACCTTGGATGTTTTCTTTTTCCCATCTTAGCAAGCTGGGAGGAGAATTGGATTCCCCTTTGGTTCTTCACACCAATGGAGGGGAGTGTTCAGCAAGGTTCTTAGTATGCTCTGTGCTGCATCCTCCTCCAGACTCTTTCGCTGTCCCAAGATGATCCCCTGGCAGCCTGAAATAGCAGTGGGAGGAGGAGAATTTTCAGTTCAGTTTGATACCACTGGTGTTGCCAAAGTGGAACAAAAATGATAGACCCCCCCCCCCCCTCAGCTGCATCAGAAGAAGGTATGATCTGGTCAGGTGAAGGATGCTGGACTAGGGGGTTGATCCCTGCATCCACTTGTCATCATGACTGTCCATTCCTGATCTGGTGGCAGGCTCTTATGCAGCACAGAGCTGTCTCCGTGGCTTTCTAGTTTCTTCTGGGCACAGTTTTTCCTCATTGCTTTGAATGAGAAATCTTTTAGGATTCCTGATAATTTGAGGAAGTACCTCCCTTGTATTCCCTCATGTTCCTGGGCAGTGAAGCAGAAAAAGGCACTTTCTGGAGTTGCTACTGGTAGTTGGGTACAAGCACCTTTTCTTTTCTTTTTTTTTAAAAGTACTCAAGCCTGGCAATTTTGGGTCTCCTTGCTAAGCCATGACCAAGGAAAGGACAATATTAGCCATTAGGCCCAGTGGTGAGCTGGAGCTGGTTCGCACAAACCGGTCATTAACCCGCTTCCCTGCAGGGGGCGCTGAGGCTTTGATGGGCTCTGGCAGAGAAGTGATGTAATTCCTCCTCCGGCTGCTGGGGGCGCTGCGCTGAGGAGCCATGTGGGCTGCTGCCTGGCCCTAGGCACAAGCCCTGGTGTTGCTGCTCCTCCCCAGGCCTTGTGGGTCCCCAGCTGCTCTGCTGGGTTGCGTCCTTCTGCTCGGGCTGCTCCGAGCCGCTCTCCCCATGAGCACCCACCACCCTGCCCGCAGCCAACCCCCCCCCCCCCCGTGTCTCCAGCCAGCCCCTGCTGCACGTACCCCCTACCCTGCCCGCAGCCAGCCCCTGTCTCCAGCCAGCCCCTGCCGCACGTACCCCCCTGCCCGAAGCTAGCCAGCCCCACACACCCCCGTCTCCAGCCAATGCCTGCCTCACTCCCCCACCCCCGCAGCACTGCCTTGCCTCCAGTCAGCCCCACCCTGCCTTCAGCCAGCCCCGCACCCCCCTACCCTGCCTCCAGCTAGCCTTGCCCCACTCCCCTATCTGGCCCCACGTGCACTGGTGCCCTGCAGTTGCCAGGGCAGTAACCCTGCACACCTGCTTCAATGAGAGGGGCAGGGAGCAGCTGGGACCCACACATGTGCACACCCTAGGGTGACCAGACAGCAAGTGTGAAAAATCAGGCCAGGGGGTTGGGGTAATAGGAGCCTATATAAGAAAAAGACCCCCCCCATAATCAGGACTGTTCCTATTAAAATCAGGCCATCTGGTCACCCTAGCACACCCCCAGGGAGTGGCGGGGACCCCCCACATGTGAAATGGAGGTCATTTCTAGTTCAGGCCCATCTTTTTAAAAAAGAACTTTAGGTAGAGTTAACATACATCCTTATTTTCCGGACAGGTCATACTTTTTGGTTCTTAAGTCGCTGTCTGTGAGGAAAATACAGATGTATGGTAACCCTACTGGTACGAAAAATACATACTGTGGCACATCCCTTAAACCAGAACTTTTTATCAGGAACCGGTTAAGATTTTGGCAGCTCATCACTGGTTAGGCCCACCCTCCAGCCCTACTAACGCTATGTGAAACCATGGCTCTACGTAGTCCACTGTTCACTAGTAATCTGCAAATGCTTTCCCAGAGGTCGACGGTGTAAAATATTTTTGGAGAAGCAAGGAATGGAAGGAGGGAGTAAGGTATTGGAGGGGCCTGATTCTCTTTTATACAAGGGCCACATACCACCTTTTTAAGGCCCACTGTGCTTCCAGAGTGACGATGGTTAGGGGCCTTAGTACAAATGTGAATCAAGTTGTCTCTGTGAGGAATGCCAGCCAGATAATTCAGTCTGATAACATACAAGGATGGCAGGAAGGGAGTGCATGCTAATAGGTTTCACTTTGCCGGTCCCTTATTGAACTCAATTTGTTTAAATTGTTGCTGAAACAGACCAAAGGGTTTGTGTTGTATCTTTCAGGTGCCATCTTTGTATGCCCTGTCTAATCTGCTTGATGCCCTTAAGGCCAGATTTGTCAGAAATGCAGATTGGGTTTGACTCCAGCTGAGATCAGTGGGACCTGTGGGTGCTCAATGTTCTGCCCTTCACTGTGCAGTAGCTGTCCAGTGTGTGTTTTAATTTCAGCACTATCAAGTACTGTCTCCTGGGTCCATATTTATATGCAGAACACAGCTACCTGAGGAACCGAGCCTATGCATGACTCTCATTCCTGACCATGTAAAATTATAAAGAGAAAATTAAGGTTTTGATCAGGAACTCACTGGAAAATTAGAAGAAAGGAGGGGGCAGGGAACACGCTTCTTTTCGTTTTTAAAATCACTTCTCATTTCCTGATCTCTTTGCAGTGATGTCTGCCCTCCTACTCCTTGACAGTATGGGCATGGTGCTGATTAACCAGACTACGGGCTTCTACACACTACCTCTTATATTGGTATAATTTATGCTGCTCGGGGGGCGGGAGGGAGGGTGAATAAGCCATTCCCCCTCCCCCGAGTGACATAAGTTTCTCTGACCTAACTGCTGATGTGGAAACTGTTACGTCAGGGGGAAAGCTTCTCCCACAAATATAACTGCCACATGCGTGAGGGGCGGTAGCTTTTATTATGCCAACTGGAGCGCTTGCTCAGCATTGAGCATCTTTGCTAAATGCTCTACAATGAAGCAGCTGCAGCACTTTCAGTGTCGACTAGCTCTGACAGGTTTTCCTCCAGGGGAGCCATATACTCAAATCAGCTGTGTAAAATGCCTTTAAGTACAGACACTTTCCATTCTGGCAGGCTGGTCAGGGCCCTTATGAAAGGCATCCTCTTACATCTTGGGAGTTCAGCCAGTTATTTACAGTTTATATGTTGTCTTTTTTTAGCTGTGTAACCCATCTCTCCTCACTTAGAGGTAGATGGCGGAATGCATGAACTAGCAGCCTGATAACAGCAAAGTTTGTGCTCTAGTAGTGGGGAGGAGGAGTGGGTTGGGCTGATTTAGTAGGAACTGAAAGTGGCATCAAAGAAAGTTTTATCAACCAGTGCGTAAACTGCCCCAGGAAAGACAGACTTGAATTCCTCATCCATCCTAGAATGGCTTCCTTAAATCCTGGACAGGAAATCAGTGATAGTGTTGCTTATCCACTTGCTAAAATGTTTCTCAAATATACCCCATTACAGCAATGACTAGAAAATAACTCTGCTGGAGGGAGGGGCCTTGGAGCAGAGCAATTTGAGAACCATAAGTCATGTTTCCTTGCTCTTCAGAGCCCAGAAAGGCCTGGATAAATAATTATATTAAGAGTCATGTCACAGCTAAGATCATGTAGGTCTCTGCAGTGAATTTTATTACTGTTGCTGATTTCTAGGTCTCCCTGATCAATTGGGAATGAATAATTTATTCAGTGGATTTAGTCCCCTTATGTTATGAATGAACAGCTCATTAATTTGTTTTCTGTAAACGTTCAATAGATTGTGAGTAAACTTTCTGCTATGAGTATTCATTATTTAGAATTTACACTATGATTGAAGTCAGAATCTCTGCTCTCTGATTGGATGACCTATGTTTTATAAACAACCTGTACTGAGCACCTGAAGAAATGAGTGGGTGTTGATCTTCATGAGGAGATGAATGGTAAGCCATTTAAGGAGGAGAGAAGACAAGGCTTGGGGAAACATTTCCTTTCCTTATTTGACACACAAAAGAGAACATTATATATGTTATCGGAGCCCAAACTTTTATATAGCTGGGTTCCTTCCTGACTGAGAGAAGCATAAAACAGATTATGTAGCTACAGTGTATAATTGAACTTTTAGTCAATTTTCTCTAATGCTAAGCACATGTGTAGTGGTCATAGGATATGCCTACACTGCAATGGAAGCCCAGGCTTTGAACTGCTTCTGTCCTCATACAAATTGTGCTAACCCAAGGGGATGGAGGATCGGACCTTGAGTCGAACTGGGACACAGGGTTCAAGCGCTATTGCTTTGCAGTGTGGACACAACCCCACTGAACTCATGTTCTAAGAGTCTACCAAAAGTATCCCATGGGCTGACTGTTTTTTGGAGTGTGAAGTTAGGTGATCATTCAAGTTTTTCCACATAGTACTGCGAACAAAGGGCTAGAGCAGCCACATTTTGGGAGCATGCTAGGAAGTCTTGGATATGAGTGGTTGGACTCAGGCCCACAAAATGCAGTGTAGACGCTCAAGTCCTAGGTTAACAAACCCAAGGTCTGCTAACTTGAGTTCTGCTAACTGTGGACTGCAGTGTGTATACACCCACATCCTTTTCCATTTAATTGCTTAAAATTAACCAGGGAGCTTGGAAAGATGCTAGATGTCCAGCAATACATACTCTACTTCGTGAATCGGTGAAGGTCTGGGGAACTGGTGTGTTTTGTTAAATGTTTGCTCACTGGCTGAATGCATGAAGTAAACTTACAAGTCTACGCTTTTAGTAAGAAGTACAAGCTGATGAATGTGAGGGGCAAGGATTCACAGTCGCAAGTACTGTTGATCTGGGTCAATTGTTGTCTACTAGTTCTTGTATAACCAGTTGCTGATGTCAGAACTCCTTCTCTAGTGGCAATGTACTGTATATACTTGATCATAAGCCGGTTCATTTATAAGCTGACCCCCCAAGATGGATAAGTAAAAATGGAAAATTTTTATGACTTATTCATAAGCTGACCCTATAATTCAGGGGTCAGCAAACTTTGGCTCCTGGGCCATCAGAATAAGTTTTGGAGGGCTGAGATGGTTTGTTTACCTCAAGCGTCCACAGGCACGGAGGTAAACCTACGTAAACAAAGTGTCCTGGCGCACCAGCTGCTTATCCTGACTGGCCAGGACAGCAACTGGTGGGGAAACTTTTTTTGGGACCCCCACACTCTCCCCATCCCATCCCTTCCCACCTTATCTGGGGAGGGCCAGGGGAGGATGTCTCTGGCCTGGCTGGAGCTGCTTCCAGGAACAATTTCAGGATATAGCATAACCTACAATCCGCTTTCACTAGTCTATAAACCAGTCAGGTTGCATACATCAGTGGTATTTAGACTTTAGAGCAAGGCATGGGGAGGTGAAAAGGAGAATTTAGGAGTCTGTCCGCACTCTGTTCCCTCCAAAACACTTCTGCTGTGTTCTTGCTCGCTCTGTCTCTGACTACTTAAAGCGTACAAGCAACAGGTTGCTTGAGCAAATGTTTCCTCTTCCAATGAACATTTCGTGCTTGTTCAGAGTTAGTTATAAAAGGATTGTGAACACCTGAAAGCTTTAGTCACCATGGACATATTTTTTTCCTGTATTTGATGAGATCTAGTAAGGTCAGGATTTTATATTCTGTAAAACATAACAGCATGCTAATGTTATTTCTAGCACCCAGGTTAGACCTCCCCCAATAGCCTCCTTATAACCAAATGATGCTACAACAATATAAAATACTCACACCAATAAGAATCTGCATTTTGCTTAACTATGGGCTGCTTCATGGACTTCTAGGTAACTTACACGGACTTCTTGTTTTGGAATTGTACTGAAGATAGAGGACACCTTGTAAACAAGTGGCTCTAAATACAGGTGAGTAAAAGGGTACATTAATCTCATTCACAGTCTTTTTAAAATAAACAGTGGCATAAAAAAAGGATAAGAGTACAAAGCCTACATTTAATCACTTGACAATGAAACCATGTAACATGAATGGGGAAGGAATAAGACTGTTTAACAAGTATATTTAATCCTTTAAATGAATCTTCTGTGAGAAACTTTTCTGTTTAAAATTGACAGATATAAACTAAGAAGTCAGTACATTCAAGGGCTAAATTTCTGGTTGGTTGTAATAGGTGACCAGAGGGGCACGAGTAGCAGCTCCATAGTGAAGACTTTTTATTTTTTTAAGCACTTACAGCATGGATTCCACTTCTTCGTGTATGTGTTTTTGTTTTAAAAAAAACTTATCCTCCCTAAAATTACAGCACATATTCTCTTCTCTCAAAGAACATTGAGCAGATTTGCTTGTAGCTCACTAATTTAGGAGTTAAATTATTTAAACTGGATCCTTTAAGAAACTTAGCCCCTGGTGGCAGACTTTTTCTCTTATCTCAGCAAAGGAATTACAGAAATCGTGCACAAGCTGTGCTCACAGAATTTGTTTTGAGATCACTAGTCACTTTTCCCCAG
Organism: Eretmochelys imbricata; assembly: GCF_965152235.1. Lineage (NCBI taxonomy): Eukaryota > Metazoa > Chordata > Testudines > Cheloniidae > Eretmochelys > Eretmochelys imbricata. Next base: position 38,705,101 of record NC_135575.1, on the reverse strand, counting down.
AACAAAACTCCTTTGCATGCATCAGAAAATTGTGTGTTTAACCAAGTAGTTAGCACTGTAATTACCTGAGCTGCATTGGCCAGTCCTGCATTCTTTATGTAAACTAATTCTCTATGGCATCAGTCAGGCGTGAGGGCTGAAGTTTCAGGCTCGGCTCTGGTCTGTTACACTGGTCTAACGTCTATACAGTTACTCCAGACATAGTCCTTAGCAGACTTGGACTCTGTGTCCATGTTGTTATGGGCCAAATTCTGCACCAACTCAGCCACACCCCATATTTTCAATGGGTGGCAGGGGAATAAGATGGGACAGAATCTTTTAAGGGTAAGTCACTTGGGCCAATACTTGCTACAATTCCATATGTAATGTCAATGGGACTCAAGGGCATACTTTGGCCCACATCTGTACATATTAAAGATAAATGTTGCACAGTTTAAGGGCAAATTGTGCCCTCAGATGCTCAGTGAAGTTAATACAGTAAAATGGTCACTCTTAAAGCCAACATTTACCATCGTTTCCTGTACTTATTTTAGGAAATAGTGATAATTGCATTGCATATTATGGTAACAGGCTCACCACTAAGGGCTGCAACCATACAGTTTTATAAAATAAATGAACTTAAAAGGGGAAAAATACTCCTCATGTGACTTTTGTGGTGGTCAAACCAGAAAATCAAGACAGAGAATGTCAAATCAGTAGTAAAAAAACCCAAGCCATTATTGCTACATTTAACACTTGTACATTTTATTTAATTAAATCAGCCATTGTACACATTGCAGCTATGTATTGTTAGTGCTGTAGGTTTATTTAACTAATACATGCCCTCATAGATATATTCAATTAGTGTTATCACCATGGGAACAAGATGCTGATTCATCAACTTAAAAATCACTTCTTCTCACAGTATTCAAGTTCTTTGATAACACAGCAAAAAACCAAAAGGTGAATAACCATTATGTTGTTACACTGAACATCATCTGCACCGCAAATAACACAACAGAAATGCATTTCTTTACAGCCCTGTTCCTGAATGTCATTCAGTGCTGTCCTTGACAATTAGAAAGCCATGGTGTGTCTTGAAATGTTGCATCATGGGTTTCTTTTATTTTGGCTGCCAGCAATGCTTGTTTCCCATCTGACTGCCAAAAAACTATTAGCACGGTGCCCTGGGTTGCTTTGCTTGCAGGAAGCCAAATCTCCCAAGATGTTTTCTCTCTAATGAGGAAGTACCATTGTTTGATGGGTGGGGTTTTTTTTTTTTTTGGACGTTCTGAGCACTGAGTGAGTCATTTTTCTACAAGAGTAAAAGGTCAGATACGTTTGGAAAAATATCAATCCGAGGAGGACTTGACTCATTTTCATCTTCTGTGAATATACTTTTTCTTTATCAAATAACAGATTCAAAATGTACATTTATGTGTGTGTGTGTGTATATATATTATATATGTTAAAATGCTATAGCAATCCAACCACTAGTAGAATAAAGTATAGGGCACACAATATTTCGGATTTTTATATTCCCTTCTTTCAAAATAAAAGTGCAGGGATGCTGTTAATCTCAGATGGTTAGTTTAGAAATATAAATCAAATAACAAAATTTAATGTTTCAAGCATTTTTAGGCCCTAGTCAGTGACTTTTTTGAAAAAAAGAAAAGTTAATTGGAAGATAAAAATTGCTCGCTCAGTGCTAAGAGGGTTAACAAGTCTCTGACATGATTACAAGAGGATTTGATTTTTAAATGCCACATGCATCAGATAAGAGGCAATTTTGATAAAATGTGGTGCATTAGTCTAAGCTTTTTTTCTTTTGTATAGTGGGTAAGTCTTTTCTCCAGAATTATCTACAGTGCAGTGGCCAGCAGGAAGTACCACCAGTAAGACAATGTGGTTTGCTAAAGCAGTGATGAAAACAGGAAACTATTGTAGTTGTAGCTGTTTAATACACCCTGCCACATGTCCAGATCTAAAAGATTCTAATACCATATGCAAATTAGCCATAGATATAGCTGCTAGCAAGTTGATTACCTAATTGGGTATTTTTTCCTTCTTTAAGTGGCTGTCCAAGAATCTTAGAAGTATTGATAGCCACAGTCAGCTGTAATCAGACTGACTTTTAGAGTCTTTTCCTAAGAGCTCACTAAACTGGAAGTCCTATGGATGCAGAAGGTCTGCAGTGCTTCCTCCCCAGAGTATCTTTAGTCGATTGTGTTAGCAATATTTGTTGTTACTTGCTGTTCAGCAGTTTCAAATAGACCTTGTAATCCACGATGCTAAAAGTAGTCCTAATGGGCAGTGGGGTTTTTTGAGGTCTTTAAGTCCAAGCACTTTAGCTATGTACAGTTTACATGTTAATAGCCTTTTTTTTATGATGCATGTACATAGTCACTTGAAGAGGCCTGTGGATGAAATTGGAGCTAGTGCAGAAGCAAAGGAACAGCAACGTGGCAAAGTTCACAAGTTCCCAGTACAGCACAAAGGTGATGAATTAGTGGATAAACCATCCTGAACGAAGGATGCTATCTTTGGTCACAAATTAGCTTACAGGTACAAAAAGAAAAGAAAGGAAAATTGAATTCATTGTAGGTGCTTGAAGAAGAAATGTCAGTGACTTCCAGAGATTACGTAAGTCTATATCGATGAGAGTGAATGCCGCATATTGGATAGGTGGTGGGGGTAGTGAGATGTGGCAGCTTCTCATTTGGCCTCTTGCTTCTGGTTCTCTTTGCAGAAATGTCTAAGAAGTTGCTGGAGGTCATGCTGGAGGTCATCCTGTGCTTCTGGTCTATTCTCCAGCTGTTCTATAAGAACATGTTTTCCATACTGGTCCTTCACCACGGTCCTCTTCTGTGAGCTGCATTTATTCATTGTTGTCCTAAAGATGAGAGTAAGTAAATGAATGTGGCATTTCTGCCCCCCCCCCCCAAAGCATTAGAAACTCCTCCTGAAGTGCTAAAATTCCCCCTTTCCTGCAGAATTAATTATTACATAGCATGGAATTTCTGTAAAAGGCATTCTGCCTTTTGAGTAGGACTGGCGGAATTTTAAGGCAGCAAGACGGTAAAGAACTGTAGCTGACGACCCCAAATACTGAGCTCAGAGTTTCTAAACAAACAGTGACTGGAAACTTAAATAGTTGAGAAACCAAAACCAGATTGCTTTTTAAATTTAATCTTGTATAGTTGTGAAAAAACAGCTCAAAACAGTTGTTGGATTTTTTTTCACAAGGATTACATCATGCAGTTTTATAACAAATGCCTGAAAAAATATATGCTCTAATGCACCAACATGCAACAGCTTTTGAAATCCATGCAGGACTCTCCTACTTAGCTCTGTATGCTGAAGTTAAGCCCACTATAAGTTTTGTTTATCCTTCTTACAACTGTTCCATCTTTCACTGACTACTTCAGACAGGCACTCACTACTAAATGAATGACCTGCTACGAAAAGATTATAAAACATTATAATGGTATTTTACAATCTCAGTTGTTGGGCTCAGCAAACGGGTGCTGTTGTAGACCTGGGAGTCCCTCTGGCCTTAAATTCATTTTCCTTCTCAAACAGAACAAATAAACTTAGCTCTCAATGCTTGCATCTTCTAGCCAACTTAGCTGCTTGTGAGATATATGTGTATTTATCAGCAGTCTCCAAAAGGACAGTGATTTTCCCTAGGCTATAAATCATGTTCACTGATGTCCCCACCCATTCAAAAGTAAGCAAACATTTGGGAGACACTTTATGCATAAACTGCATTCATACTTTGGAAATATTATGTGGCCACTCTTAACAGAAGCAGGGACAGTGTGCTTTGCAAAAGGGAGAGAGAAATTTACAGTAAAAGTAAATCAGCCTACACGAGCCTGTCAGACTTATTAAGCTGGCATTTGAAGTTCATGGTCTTGTGGTTCTCCTTCCCTCCCCACACCCTCTCTTCAGTAGCCATCTGCTTTTGTGGTTACCTGGTAAATATTTCAGACTTAGTGTCACTTGTTTGGGCCTGACCCGTTACTACTATCATCTATTCCTCTAAGCCCAGTCAACCTACTTGCTCCCTCTCATACACATGTTCTGTGTAATTTTAAATAACTCCAAACCTTTTTGTCAAACCCCAGGTGGAGCCAAATTCACTGCTAGCATCAGTAAGCATCTAGTGAAATTGGACCTCTGGATGTAACAGTGGGCATAATGTCTCTTAGGGGATAGGGGAAGTGTCACAAAGCAAGACAATTCATTATGACTTTTCTCTAAAATTTTGAATATGCTGTATAAAATGCTTTTAAAAACACATTTTGCTCTCAATATACTTTTCAAAAATATATAATAGGATTACTTTCTAGAACTGAAGATTCTATTTCTTTTATGGGAATAATTGTCACAATATTAACCTATTCCAAAAAATAGTCACAAGGAGACTGGTGTATATACAAAGACTGCCTTATGCAGTAAAAACCTCCATATGATACTTTCTAGAGATGACATCTACCTGGAAATTCAGAACAAGGTACTATAACCCCTCAGTTAAAAAATCAGATCCAGGTTTGGATTCCAAATACTTCTGAACAGCTCATCTCTGCACCTGATTTACATAGTAGAGTAACAACTCTAATCATGCTCAGAAACCAGCTCATTCTTGCGCACACACACTCAAATGTTTGAAAATACTCATCAAACTAAATGGTTAAAAAGGAAGGAATATGGAATCTGAGTTTTCAGCTGCTGTGTAAATTAATTTCAAAATGACTAATTACAATCCATTATTCCTCATCTCCTGTAAAATCAGCTATACATTGTCTTAGAGGGGAGCTTTCCAATGCCTGATTATTTTTTTTTCTTCACTGTACTCCGTAGATTAGCTTACATCATTTAGTATGTCAGTTCTACTTTAGGCCAGGGGTCTGTTCAAAAGTGTCTGGATTTGGTCTGTGGTCAACCTATTGACTACCCTTGCTTTAGACACTGCCAGCCAAGGGTCTTGCTCAAGACATTTTAATCTCCCATCCACTTTTTTCAGTGTTAGTTTGTTAAAAGTTCACTGCCATGCCAACTCAAACCTTTTAATAACTGATCCATCCTCTTTCATGATCTCTTTCTCTACTAAAGTGGGGAGTTGGACTTTCATTTGGTTACCTGTAAAACTCAAAGCCTAAAGTGAAACACATAACACAACCTTAGGTAATTAATTGTACTGCACACTTTAATACTTCTGCATTAGGTTGTTTTTGTAAGGGGTATCAGAGGCAAGGCATGACAAGCATTGACCTGCCACATGCCTGTTGACTTTGAGTGGGAGTGAGGGGCCCTTTGTGTCCTTAAAAATCTCTCTAGTTAATCATTACAGATGTATGGCAGTGTACCCTTTTAACTTTGAAATGGTATTGGTTGATTCTCAGGTGAGAGTCCTAATTACAAGGCTAAGGAATATTCTGGGGCGGGGGACTCCCACCATTTCTCCTCCTGAAGTTGTTCCACTCTGAATAAAGAACAGAATAATTAAGTAGGCCAGTGAAAGACTTACTCATTAGGTGTAGCATCACTCTAAAACACTCACCTAATGCAGGGAGACCACTGTTAAACTCCCCCCTCAGGAAAAGGGGGAACTTGCACTAGGGGTCGCCCATACTGTGGCAGGTTATAAGGGAGGTAGTATGCCCTCATTTTATTTCAGGCCCTGCAGAGAGTGCCACTGCTTTGCAGCCTGGACTGAAGCACCCATCCCCACAAGAGGGGGCAGGGCTTAGGACACACTGATGGGCAGCTTCCTGCCTAATGTGCTGGCTTTGTGGATTGCAGTTGAAGGTGCATAACTCTCCTTGTCCAATGAACTGGGGCCTAGGCTCTGTGATGCTCAGCATACAGAGCCTACGTCTCTGTGTGGATCCCACCCTTGGCCTTATAGAATATTAGGAGACAACCATACGGGAAACAATTTTCTAAATGGCTGCATGGAATTTTCCTGTTTTTCTAATTTCCCCAAGGGCTTTCAACATATTAATTTGTTCCCTAGTTCTTTTTTTTTTTTAATAGGATCACTTCTGTGGTTGTACTGGATTTTGGTAGAAGCTTTCCATTTTTAATTTTTTTTTTTTTTGGTAGGTATAGATTGCTATAGCGATGTGGCTGTCTAGCAGTCTTCATTCCTAACTAGCCAGAGCTAGTGTTTCCTGTTCCTATAAACAATGACCTATCCCTAGGAATAGCCACATGTGACTATGGATAACTCTCCATAGCTGTAGCTATAGGTAGAAGCTAGCTACAGATACCTATTTGTACCCTACGCTGTAGCGGTTGGTAGCTGTCTCTTGCTATTCATCAATATGCATAGTAACTGGGAGCTATCAGCAAGGAACAATATCTACCTGTAGCTTAGGATGCTATCCATAGAGTTACCTAGCTGTAGATCAGGGGAGGGCAAACTATGACCTGTCAGGGCTTTCAATCCAGCCCACGGGGCTAAGGCAGGCCCCCTGCCTGCCGCGGGTTGGCAAAGGGCTGTGTGTACTGCCCTTGCCTGGAGGCACCGCTCCCCCACAGCTGCCATTGCCTGGGAACAGGGAACCCGGGCTGTGGTGCTGTCCCCTTCTGGGAGCAGCGCAGAGCCAGGGCAGGCAGGGGAGCCTGCCTTCACCCGCTGGCACCCTGAACCCCCTCCCACACCCTGCGCTGCCTTCTGCCCCCCAGCCCTACATTCATGACCCTGCATACAATTTCCGTATCCAGATGTGGCCCTTGGGACAAAAAGTTTGCTCACCCCTGCTGTAGATGGATATCGACAGCTATACTTACCGAGCTGTAGCAACTGGTGGTGGTAGGCAGGTATAGCTTGATATCCATGGTTAGCTACAGCTCATTAGGAAATGGTAACTATAGCCCACTAGCTATCCCTAGCGGTTGGTAGCTATTTTCAAGCATTTAGCAGCAAATTCCCTAACAGTGGGGGCTTGATACTGCCAGGTGTTAGTTTGTTGACTGCAATGGGGGTAGATTTTGTCCGTATATGCTCTGCCACAGTGCCAGATTTAAATTTCTTTTCTGTGAATTCCAAATGAAGGCACTTTACCTCTTCAAAGTCCTCTTTGGCTGATGGAAGATCAGTGGCTAAACTAGCATCACCCAGGTGCTTCTCCATTCTCTCTCCTTGTACCACTGTGGTCTTTACAACTTTACTGACCTTCCGGCCTTCCACTGGTTCAGCCTGAAATTCTGAGGCACCCGTCAGAACACTGGGTTCAGAGAATGTCACCTGGTAAGAAGATATGGATTGCAGATCATCATTTCAGCCTAGGGAAATCCTTAACACAATCTACATACTCTTATTTAATCACTTTCTACTTAGATAGATGGCTCAGGGCATCCATAAAAGGAGACTGAAAATCAATATAATTCATAGGTGAATTGAATAGGTCTTTGACAGACATCTTTGTTAGAAATCAAGGATTGCAGGGGAATGGAAATGTATTTGTCACTACCCACAGTGTGTTTGGACTATGGATAAACACAAGAATTCCTTCTCCAGGAAAGCGCTGCATTTACTTTATTTAAAAACAAAACATAGAGCATGGTTTGATAAGAGATTATTTTACAGAAGCTCCACCTATAAAAAGTTGCTTTATTGAATTCATTTTGGGGCTCAAGCCAGAAAAATGTAATCTTCATTTGTATCACAAGGTTGAAAGTCTGCCTCTGGTTTTTACTGATGCCCTTTAAAGTACTTTTTTTTAAAAACAGTACACCGAAAGCCAAGATAAACACCTAGTCAAGCACTTTCAGTCATAGACTGTGGTGACACAGAATAGGTTGCAGGGGGAGGGATAAGAGAACTGTTCTTCTAGCTCTCTTCCTTCCATGAAAAGAAATCTTAGAAAGTATCACCTCAGACTGTTCAATGTCACTTTTCAGCACAACCCGCTTTACGACTTTGGAATACCCATCTCCTTCTTCAATCATAACAGGTTCTTGTGGTGCTCCGTGCATTAGGACTTCCTCTTTTTCTGTGCCATCTGGTGAAATATATCGCCTGATAATCTTTCTGGTGACCTAAGGGGATAAACTTACTTCTGTCTTTGGTTCACTTCAACATTTAGGTACAGAATTATCTTAACAATAAAAAACAGACCTTAAACTTCTATACTACGTGTAGTACCTTCCCATTCAAGGATCTCAAAGCACTTCGCAAACATCAATAAGCTGAGGGGGAAATCCTGGCCTCATTGAACTCAATAGCAGTTTTGCTATTAGCACATACACTCTTATCATCTATTTCTAAAGTGCCTATCTGAGTAGTATCTAAGTGCTGAAAAATGATAAAGCGGATGCAAAACCCAAATCTGTCACCTCAAGCCTTTTGATTGCCCAGTTCCCCTGGGGACAGATTCTGACATCCATATTGACACCTGAATAGTATCATGCTCCCATTGGTGCTACTCATTGTGAATAAAAGGTATCAATATCTAGCCCACAGTAATTAATGACCCTTAGGTGATGAAAGTGCTGTACAAAAATAACCACACGATGGTGCTTTCTCCACTAAGACAAGTAAAATATTTCAAAAGCACCTTGAAGTGATTTAAGAGCCTAAGTCCCATTTTGAAAAATCTTAGATACTTAGGAGCCTACGTCTCATGGAAACTGAATTGGCATTGTGCTCCTCCATAGAGCATTTTCCAACAGAACATTCTTCTGTTGGAAAATGAAGATTCCTGAAAATTGTTGATTGCAATAAAATGTCAGTGAAATTACAAAAAAAAAAAACCCCGCCAACCCCAAACATAAAATAAAGATATAACAAATAAATATAGCTGTGCTTTTGGAATGACAACAAACTTTGAATTAGTGGAATTTTCTGCAAAACAGACATTCCAGTTCCTTCACAGCTGAAATTACTTTTGAAAATAGAACTTCAGCTCCTAAGTACCTTAGGCAGTTTTGAACATTTTACCTAAGGACAGTAAGAATGCACCAGAGCGTATGACTGACAATACCTTCTTCACCACAATGTGGCCATGTTCATCTGTGTACTGCTCCTCTGTCACCGTTTCCGGTGGTATTTCTGGCATATCATCGGCCTGCATGACAAGAAAACAGAACTTTATTAAGCAATGCCTTAATATAAGTGGATGCTTTAAATAAACAGTATAAAAATTATTAGTTAGCTAAAGTAAGGATTTGAAAAGCAGTCAAGATGCATCAATGCTGAGTTGTTAAACTCCATACAATATTCAGCAAATTAATATTTAAAGACATGCACAGGAAAGTTATACCACAACCAACAGGCAAATAAATATTAGTTCACCTGGCCATGTGTGGGACTGAAAAAAAAGCAAAACAAAGTCCTTGTTCCCTTACTGAAGCATCTCCACAATATAGGCTATAGCTGACAGTCTTACTGTAATTCTCCTCCGCCCTAAAACGTATTAGAATAATATTATTGAAGTTATTTAATGGCCATGCATTATTCAGGAGCTTGGCAACTTCATAGGTGGTTGCCTTAGCAGCAGACCTTACGAGGGTTTTCTACAGATGTAACCAGGACATAATTGCCAGTGGCACGTGCAGTAGTTCAACACTCAGTACCTGAATAATCACCCGGCGGCGAATGACCCTGGTAGTTACCATCTCTTCTTCATCTGAGCTGGTCTCTAGCTCACCTAATTCCTCTGCTAGCTCCTAGTAGAAGCATGGAAGCATTGCTCTATTTATCAAACTGATGTATTTATGACTTTTCCACCATAGTTATAATCTATTCTGAAAGTTTTGATTCAAGGTTTTTGACTACTATATTTCCTTTTTGAGAAACATATATGTGGACAATGAACAGCATATCACCACTTTCCTTTCGCCGTCTCTCTTTTATCTTAATAAAATTCACTGTTTGGTTAGAGTGGATGACAAATCTTAGGTGAACATATTTAACCTACTCTAACTTACTGGAGGTTGCGATAACCTGGCTAGCAGCAGTGTTGCTGTATAAAACTGCTGAATCTAGGACATAAGGTACCATTCATATCAGCGCTGAATACAGATCTCTTTTGTATGACACATTACAAAACCAATAATATAAGAATAAGTTTCCTATCCTCTGACAGCTGCACAGCACAGCACGGCATATATATTCTGGGCCTAACTCATTTAGCTAGGGGGAAAACAACCATCTATTTAATTCCTAGCACTGCCACCTGGATTTGGGAATGTCAAAAACAACATTTAGTGGCCTGTCTTGAAGTTTTCTCTCCTGCATAAGACAGCACTTCTAAATGCAGAGAGAGTACATGTGCATGGTGTACTGGGAGTTCTACTGGGAAATTGTTGCAGTCTCCCATAGTCCTACCAATCATCAACTATATCAGTGCATATGGAAACAATTAATATGATGGTAAAAAAGAAAAGATTAAAGAACAATAGGAATGATGGAAAGCAGATTTTAATTTCCTTTAGTGCTTAGCAAGTATGTTAAATATTTTAATGATTTCTAGGTGAAGACATCCATTTATTAAAAAATCCTTATTTAATCTTGAATAAACCAAGCATAAAGAGAACAAAGGCCTTTTCATGAAGTCAGAAATGTCTCTTATGACACATGGATCAGTTAAAATTAGATATGGAACTGAAATGCCAAGCTCAGCCCTCTATCTAGTGGCATCCGCAATAAACCCAGGAACAACTAGGTAGTCAAACTGATAGATGATACACAACATATGACACCAGAACTTAATGCTCACTAAAAATTCCCACAGAAATGTGTGGTGCTATTAATTCCAAAGACGCCCTCACTTTGGAAACGCTCCCGCCCATTTACGTACATTGTTCAGCATTGCTCTTACTCATGGCCCCCACGTGTGACTTCCTCACTGTGTAACCTACCAGGCATGGCATTCTTTTCTTCTCCTCCACCGTCTTCAGTGGGGGAAGGGGTGTAGTCGGCAAGACTATGCCATCACTTACACCTCCACTCAACACCCCAGAAGTTCACACAGTTGCAGAAGCTGAAAACGAGGGCAGACTTTGGCTCAGTGAGCCAGATGCTGGTGTAGCTCCACTGAGATAACTGACGTCAAGCACATTTATATTAGCTGATCTGGCCCTGTGTGTTCAGTTTTTTCAAACTGAAAAAATGGCATTCAGGCCAAGGTACGCCAAATTAATTCTGCACTGCAATTAATTCTGCACTGCAAGTTAGCTATACACCCATCCAAGTGTGCTCTAACTTGCTTTTAGGTTGCCTTTTGACACATTGGTAATGCATTTAGTAGTGCTGGATGTATTACTCCAAGCCAAATAAGCATAGTGCCAAACCTTTGAATCGTTGATGACTCATACCTTTTTAGGCTGTTCAGAAAAGGTTTGGTAAATCTGATCTTATGAACACTCACTAATTATTTTCCAGTGCAAGACTGTCTTTGAGGAGAGCCAGGAAGGCTATTCCTCCTCCTCTTGGTATAGTGGCAGGCGAGAGGCGGGGCCCACTTTCCCTTATGCTGAGCCCTCTCACTGCTACCCTACTTAATGTCTGTTATCTTGAGTCTGAGACTTCCTAGCCCTAGCTGGATGTGAAAATGCAAAATACATTATTAGCTTAAGACAACAAATCCAGAGCTGTATTTCCCTCCTTCAACTATACTGATGAGATCTGTCCTCTGCCCCATTATCATTCTTTTCTCCTCCTCCTCTGACTTTGATGGCTTTCTCACCTGTTCTCCCCTAACCCTCTGGTCTCAATGCCTCCAGACCCTACTGACAGCTCTCCTCCCACCCTTACCATGTCCCTCAACCTGTCTCACTCTCATTCTTCCTCATGCTCCTGGCTACACATGTTGGGTTTGGGGGGGGGCGCTCCCTATATTAACAAATGAACAAAAACACACCAATGAGCCATCTGCCTCTCAGACTCCCACCAACCTTCACTTCTCCCCCATACCTCTAACCTTATTGAACACACCACCTACCATCACTGCCCTGAGATTCTCTCCAACCCATCCTAAACCTACTCTCATCTGCCCTCCATGGCCTCGTCTCCACTCATAGATTCATAGATATTTAGGTCAGAAGGGACTTTTATGATCATCTAGTCTGACCTCCCGCACAACGCAGGCCACAGAATTTCACCCACCACTCCTACAAAAAAAACCTCACACCTATATCTGTGCTATTGAAGTCCTCAAATCGTAGTTTAAAGACTTCAAGGAGCAGAGAATCCTCCAGCAAGTGACCCGTGCCCCATGCTACAGAGGAAGCCGAAAAACCTCCACGCCCCCTTCCAATCTGCCCTGGAGGAAAATTCCTTCTTGACCCCAAATATGGCGATCAGCTAAACCCTGAGCATATGGGCAAGATTCATCAGCCAGATACTACAGAAAATTCTTTCCTGGGTAACTCGGATATCACCCCATCTAATAGCCCATCACAGGCCATTGGGCCCATTTACCATGAATATTTAATTACCAAAACCATGTTATTCCATCATACCATCTCCTCCATAAACTTATTGAGTTTAATCTTAAAGCCAGATAGATCTTTTGCCCCCCACTGCTTCCCTTGGAAGGCTATTCCAAAACTTCACTCCTCTGATGGTTAAAAACCTTCATCTAATTTCTAGTCTAAATTTCCTAGTGGCCAGTTTATATCCATTTGTTCTTGTGTCCACATTGGTACTGAGCTTAAATAATTCCTCTCCCTCTCCAGTATTTATCCCTCTGATATATTTATAGAGAGCAATCATATCTCCCCTCAACCTTCTTTTAGTTAGGCTAAACAAGCCAAGCTCCCTGAGTCTCCTTTCATAAGGCAAGTTTTCCATTCTTCGGATCATCCTAGTAGCCCTTCTCTGTACCTGTTCCAGTTTGAATTCATCCTTCTTAAACATGGGAGACCAGAACTGCACACAGTATTCCAGGTGAGGTCTCACCAGTGCCTTGTATAATGGTACTAACTCCTCCTTATCTCTACTGGAAATACCTCGCCTGATGCATCCCAAGACCGCATTAGCTTTTTTCACAGCCATATTACATTGGCGGCTCATAGTCATCCTATGATCAACCAATACTCCAAGGTCCTTTTCCTCCTCCGTTACTTCTAATTGATGCGTCCCTAGCTTATAACTAAAATTCTTGTTATTAATCCCTAAATGCATGACCTTACACTTCTCACTATTAAATTTCATCCTATTACTATTACTCCAGTTTACAAGGTCATCCAGATCCTCCTGTAGGGTATCCCGGTCTCTCTCTAAATTGGCAATACCTTCCAGCTTTGTATCATCCACAAACTTTATTAACACACTCCCACTTTTTGTGCCAAGGTCAGTAATAAAAAGATTAAATAAGATTGGTCCCAAAACCGATCCTTGAGGAACTGGTAACCTCCCTCCAGCCTGACAGTTCACCTTTCAGTAGGACCCGTTGTAGTCTCCCCTTTAACCAATTCCTTATCCACCTTTCAATTTTCCTATTGATCCCCATCTTTTCCAATTTAACTAATAATTCCCCATGTGGCACGGTATCAAACGCCTTACTAAAATCTAGGTAAATTAGATCCACTGCGTTTCCTTTGTCTAATCACCTAACAACCTTTTCTTGGTCAAATTTCAGAGTCACTACGGCCCTTTTACCTCTTTACTGCTTTTGACACTGTCAGTGACACTTTCCTTTGGATTTCATGACTGTCTTCTCTTTTTCAGCTCCCCCCTGTGCAGGGCCTATTTCTGCAACCCTTATTGAGATAGAGTAGTTCTCACTCAAATGAGCAGTCCGATTGACTTTAGTGGCACCACTTGCATAAGTGCTGAACAAGAATAAGCACTGCATAATCAGATCAGTGCTTCTCATCTTCAAAATCTCCATATAGATTAATACTTAATCCTTGTAACAACCATGTGAAAGGATCATTTAACTCATGGGGAAACTGAGTCAAAACAATTAAGTGACTTTCCCAAGGCTACAGAGTGAGTCACCGCAGAGCTGGAGTTAGAACACAGGAGTTCCTATCTCACAGGCCTGCACTCAGAAAATGCGTCTTATTCTAAAGATCATATTGAATTCTGATGTAAGTGGGCACAGCTCCCATTGTCATCAATGCAAGTTGTTGATGCTTACATCTGCGCTAAATTTGTCACATCATGCTGAAAGATACCCATGAGAGCTGATTTTGTCAGCATCTGCTTAAGACAAAATAAAACAAACATAAAATAATCCAAAGACTCCAGACAAAGCAATTTTGCTCTTCCTAACAAATATTTTATGATGTGGGGGGTGGAGGTTGGTATTTACCTTTTCAAAAGATTCATCATCATAATGTCTTTCAAACTTTGCTGGCTGTTCATCAGTTGACTCCACTATAACCAGACTAGTTCTCCTTGGGGAAAGTTCTTCTTGGGAGAGCTGGAGGTCTTCAAGTTCTTGTGCAATGGGAGAGTCACCTCGCTCACTGGATGATGGCGTCTGAAGATATGGCCTCTCGTGCTCTTCAGATCCTGTGGGGGAGCCTTTAGATTTTTCCTTTGCAAAGCCTGCTGCTTTTTCAGCCTTTGGTGCTATGGATTCTTCTGTTCCTGGAGTTGTGACACTGTGGATTACAGATTCAAGGGAGCTAACTGCAAAGCATTTTATGAGGTTACATGCTCCGTGAACTAATTTCTCTGCTGTTGTTTAGTTGCTAGTATAAACCATTTAAAACAAAGAACTAAAAAGAGTTAACAATAACACTGAAACCTACACATATGCAAATTGTGCTGTCGTATACTTGGGAATAATGGTGACTTCGGAGGTTTAGTTCTGCTTATCATCTAGTGAATATTTATCATGAAACATTATGGAAACAGTTCAAGTCTGAGTCTCCTCCCATTCCCCCCAATTTTACTCCACACACATCTATGGGACTCACTCACTTGGAAAGAAGGATCAGGCACTTTATTTTCTAGAATGTTACTTTGGGGCTGACTCTCCTCATTTGCATCCATATAAATCAAGAGCAACTCCATCAGTGTCAGTGAAGTTACACAGGGGAGAAAAGGTCAGAGCAGAATCCAATCCTTTGCTACTAAGATGTTCGGGAGCGAACACCCATAGACTACTTTAATTTGTGAGTTTTCTCCTTAAATCTTAATAATTTCTGGGTTTGGAAAAATAAGATTATGAAAAATTACAAATCAAGTCCCAGAGTTTAAGCTCCCTACTCACCATTGTGAGTAGTTACATATGAACAGTCCAAGTGAAGTCAATGGGACTATTTGTATGAGTAAACATTTATGAGTATTGGTAAAGGTTACACAATTTGGCTCCAAATGGCTATGCTTTAACAAAATACTGTCCCAATATAACTTACAGATGAGTGTGGTTAATTCAAAGTATTTTTTTTCCCTTTCAGTACCATTTGTACCGTTATATGATTCCTCTACCCCTGGTTCTCTTATTTTTTTTTCATACTCTATTTAGGTCAAGTCTGGTCAATCTTTCTTCCACATCCATGCATCAAAGGCTGGAATAATTTCTCCCTGGCCATTGCTACATCTATTCAATCTCAACACTCTCCTCTCCAAAATATGATGACTGGCACTGAACACAATATTTAAAATCATCTTAAGCAGCACCAAAATAACTTCAACAAATCTACACTTCATACTCCGTATGTACAGAAAATGTAAGATCTTACTGACATTTTGTATACTGTAAGTATTTGTACTTGAGCATTTTGTCTTCTGCAAATGTTTCCAGTCTACTATCTCTAAGCAAATCCAAGTCCTTTTTTTTTGTCCTTCTCAGCATAAGTTAGAGCAGCCCTCCTAGCACAGAGCCAGACCAAGATCAAAGGAACACACTACCAACCGGTGCTGTGCACTCCCTCTGGGCCTATAATTTTAAAGTGTATTGTTACTTTAAGTAGTCCTGAAACATCTTTTTCTCTTTAACTATTTGAAGTATACCTTTCACATACAGTTCCTGTTACTCATATATAGTTCTGAGTTTAGCGAATAAAGATTTTGGAAGAGCGGTTAGCGTTCTGAATTAAAATTCCTGTCTGAAAGTAAAAGATACAATGTGCAAATAACCAATGTCACCCCTCTGTCACTGACTCTTTCCATTAAGGAAATTATTACTATTAGTTTTAACATCAAAAATATAACTCAACTGTATTAAGTGTTGCAAAATTGTCATTTAAAAATTGCTGGCACCCCAATCAATAAAACAGCCCTCCAAAATAATTCCACCCATTCATGCCTACATCTTCTTTTCTTTTGTAATTACTGAGACAAAATTATTCCTTATTACTAATAATGAGCCAATCCGTCACTGAGTTTTCTCTCCTGTATAAGAACCCCACATAGATTTCATCCTGTTCTCAAATAATGAGAGATTAACGTAAGCCCTGAAACATATTCTTAAAGATATACAAAATAAATAAAAGTGCATTTCTGTTCAACATGCTATCGGTTATGGATTTGACCAGCCATCTTTTGATGCTTACAAGTACTCCTGTTGCGCAGCTGATGAATCTTCTGGCAGATCCTGTAGTTTCCCTGAGAACTCAGCTTGCACTCGCTCTTTGTGTGCTTGTCGCAGGAGCTCTGCAACTGATGTGTCTGTCTCAGTCCTGGGAGTGCCCTCCTGAAAGGAAGAGTAACTGACAGAAGTGTCTTCTTCGGAGACAATGGGAGGGTGATCAGATGGCTCACTCTCTTTATAATGCTCCTCTTCCTTCTTGTGTCTTGGACTGTACAGTTCCTCCTGCAGTGCAGAAAATCCTAGGAATGAGTTAAAAAAACACAATTAGAATGCTCCCTGGGAAACAAGATGATCTTGCCACTCTAAGTCAGAGGTTCAATAGGCAGAAGAAACACATTTTCTCAAAGCCTCAATGTATTGTGGGCTGTGGATGGTTTATAGTGCACAATTTGGGTGGAAGATGAAGAAACTGATGAACGTAGTTGGTGAAATGTTGGACTTATCTCTAGGATTGCCACACAGCTGGCTTTACAGTAACCTGCAAAACAAATGAGCTCCCTATCTAAAATATCAGCCATTGAATGAGCTGAAAGCACTTCAGAAATTTTAATTCAGACCCACAATAGCCCTTTGCAGTACATCAGGGATATATAGATTATTGCTTCACTCACCAAGTCCTATAGTGCTCAGTATCAATGTTTTGAAGACTGAAGAATACTCTAGCCAACTAAAACTGCAGGAGGAATTTAGGTGAGAAGAATGTAATTACCTGAATTGGAATTTGATCAAGACATTGTAGTTAACATCCTTACTCTAATGAAAAGTGGAATAGTGGAATAATATAAGGACCTTATATTCATATTTTACCCAAAGAATGGTGAGAGAAAACCACTTTGTGTAACATCTTGGTGTTTCTTAAATGTCTTTCCATCTAACAACTGCAACTCTTTATGAAATCCAACAGAATCACAGCACCAAATGCAGTTTTTACCATGGCCACTTGTATTCAGAGGCCTTCCAAGCTATGGGACAAATATAGTTTTAATATACTACATAAAGTATTTTTTTAAATGTGAGATAAACTTTTCTCTCATTTAAATGGGCACAACCTCATTGATTTCATGGAATCACCTATATAACTGCGAGCAGATTGGCCCACAGTGTACAATAATTTCTGCAAAGGTTAATTTACTTACATTATAAGAACTGGCTATGGCAGGTGTTTGATAAAACATATTATTTCATCTACATTCTTCATTATTAAATTGTCCTGTTTTTAAAGTTAGATGCCACTACTACACAAGTACAATGATAGAGTTAGGCGAGTCTCCTAACTACCCATTTGAGAATGGAATCTGGTGCACAGATGAGATCACTCTGTCAGTAAGTAACTTGCTGGAAAAGGTAAAGGGTTAACATCAGGAAGCATCTACCTTCACTATGATCCAGTCCAATTGTCTGTTCAATTTCTGCATAGGTGCGAGTGCCATGGCCCTGCACAGAGTCCATATGGCTGGTCTCCATTAGATGAACAATATCCATTCGGTTGATTTTTGTTAGACACTGGGTAAGACTTGTATCTGTGATGTTAGAAAGAGACCATTTAGTTGAGCTGAGAGCTCTATCTTGAATACACTCCTGGGCCACCGATGCCCCAAATCACAGAAATGCATAAGATATTCAAACAGCATTATCATACATACAATGCAAATACCTCATATGTGAAAAGAACCAAGGGACAGAATGAAAAAATCGTTATTATAGACAACCTGATATTTTGGAAAGGTTTCATGCATGAATTATTCTAACCTCATCGGCTGGAAAGCTGCCTCAGCTAATGCACATTTTTCTGCTTGGCTGGGTAATGTAGGATTTAAGGCCTAGATGCTCAGAGATATTTAGGTGCCTAACTCCCAATGAAATCAATGGTAGGTGCATAAATACCTTTGCAAATCTAGGCCAAGGTACTTACAAAGTGGGATTTCTGCCTTCTGTGAGATGTTATGCTTTTGCCTTCCAAATGCGCTGTGATAAATAACTTAAACACAAAATCCTGTGCTATTCCTCATTATGCAGATTCTATTGCTTAAAAGAAAGTACATTCTTTGGTCAGTTGCCTTCGTACTCTTCTAAACTCTATCTATATTTCCTTTGTGTGACTGTGGGTGAGCACGTGTCTAGCCTACTAGTCTGGGAAAGTACAGTTCATGCAATAACAGAAAATTTACCTGTAGCATGTTTCCCATCCCTTTCAAGCCAGTATTTCAGAAGTGCATGGCTCTGGTCCTGCAGTGAATTTGGATTTTCAATTCGGATCTGGTGAATTTGCTCTTCCGTGAAATCCAGTTCTCTTGCTAATTCTGTGAACAAGAAGCCATTTTTTGTAAAGACTTTCACATTTGTCGTTAGTGGGCCCCTTTTCAGGCTGGCAGCTGCAACCACAGAGATTACTTTCCCTGACACCAAACTTCTCTTCAGTTTATGTGCCATACCTACAGACATTAGGGTGAGACATTTTTATTTAGAGACCACCAAATCCTCCAGAATCCATCGTTCCCAATTTCCATTTAGTATCTCAAGTTTTTTGAATCTAGTTGAAGAACTGGTTAATTTTAAATAATGGCACATTTTGCAGGCACTGAATCCAGGGCTGGATTAAGATGTAAGTGCTAGAGGCCTCTACGGACATGTGATGGTCAGAATCTTAGCATTCCGATTTTTTAAAAAAAAAGTTTCTAGGGCTTACAGTTTGGAAGCAAAGTTTGAACATGTGAACTGAGAGTAATCAGTGTAGCCAGGACTGCTTGTGTTGACAGATAGCCTCAAATAATAGTTCTGAGAGAGGGAACTACTCCTTTCTTCTCAATGAAACATGAACTACACCCAGAATTAGTGGGAGGCTCCTGCCAATACCACTTCAACATAAAACAGTGTGTAGCAGAAGAAGGCATGGGTTTCAGCCAACTCATCCAAGCTGATATAACTCAGCTGTTGGAGTAAATACTGGGGAACCTCTACTGCCATTCCTGGCAGGAAAACTGGGGCCTTTATCAATGCCCCTGTCTCTTTGGGAGGACCTCCTGCCACTGCAATTCTGAATGGCAGGGCCATAGGGGGTCCCATGAAATGATGTTCCAAAGGCCCCAGATTGGGTAATCTAGCCCTGAGTGAATCCATTTTGTAAATTCAGGCCTTCTTGGAATTTTGAAACAAAATGTAAGCAGCTAGAATACATATTGAAAAACAAATTTTACAAATGCAGTTTAGCTACAAATTAGACTTAGAGCTGTGAGTCATGCAGAACTTTTTTCTAAAAACAATTTCCTTGTACCCCCAAAGTAAAATAGGGAAGAAGAACCTTTGCCACTATCTGTGTGTGTACCTCCAGGTTTCAGGCAGGCATTCTGCTCTGCTGCCATCATTAGAATATTCTAACCACTCAGGATTCAGGTTTGTCACTGCTGTGTATAGCTAAAACAAAGTTTGTGATGAGAAAAAGACCAAATTAAAGGCAAGATGGTGAGCTGCCCTTACAATACCACGCTGGGATACGAAGTGTCCCTTTTCCTCTCTGTGCAGCAGGAGGGCAAGGATTGTGCAGAACACTGGGTCTGGTCTACACTATAAAGTTGCATGCGCCTATACTCAGATTTGTCTCTGGCCTATGTAAGATCCCTATTATGACAATGCAGTAAAACCACCTCCCGAAATGGCACTGAGCCATGATCGACCCACTGAAGTCGATGCAGTGTGAGTGTAGACACTGCTAGACTTCTGTTGACCCTAGCTGTCCCACAATGCCCCAGTCCCTCTGACAGTGACTGCTCTGGTCACAATTGTAAACTCTACTGCCCAGAGGTCGTATAGACTGGAAGCCACCTACCCTTTAAACTGTTTTTGAAATGCCTTTTTCTGATTGTCCAGCTTGGTGAGCACACACCTAGGAAATGCGTCCGCATATTCACAAGCCCAGGGAGGCCAACAATAGATCTGGTGCAGAGTCACAGGCCTCCTGCTTTTACAATAAGCTACATGCTGTACTCGGCAGAGGCCCCACCAGCACCCCAGAGACCACCGTGGATACCTCAGAGGGCCTGAGACAGAAACTTAGCCATGAACAGTGAGGAGGAAGAGGAAGGGGAAAGCCATGGCAGTAGCTCTAGCAATGTGTAGGGGGGGGCATGGAGGGTCCAGTTTCCCGCCCCAGATTGGCCTGTCGGGACAGGGAGGGAGAGAGGCTGCTCTCCCTGGCAGCCTGGCATGGAGGGGGGCAACGCTGCCTCCCAGCCAGGCTCTCTCAAGCAGAAGTGACTCCATCCCACTCCCCACCCAGATGCCAGGGAGAGCGGCCCAATGTGCGGGGGGGGGGAGGCACAGAGAGAGAAGGACAGAGTCCCGTCCGTCCCCCCACAAGTAACATGGGACGGGGAGAGGTCACTGGGCAGAGGACACACATGGGGCGGTCACATGTCCTCCCCTTTAGATTGTTCTCCCTCAGTATGGGGAGGCACAAGTCATCTACTTACCTGCAGGTTCAAAGTAGAGGGATAGGGGATATTTGTTGAAACAAAAGCATCTCTGATGTTTTGCAAATATGGTGAGGAAAATTATGAAACACCCACTACAGAAGATTAACTTCATTTTGTTTGTATGATGGATTTTAAAATTTTCTCCAGTTTGTAACTCCCTTTTCAACCCTATTGTCAGGGATTTCATACTGCCCTAGGGGGTTACAACAAAATGGGACTTCTTTGGAATTCCTCCATCAAGGACCATGGTAAATTTGCCTACCCTCTGGAAGTGATTGAGGATTCTATTCTCTAAATTCATGGGGAAATGACTAGAGATATGACAAGAGGGGAGTGGGGTTGCATGGCAGAGGGCCAGGGAGGATGGTCCGGGTACAGTGGACTGAGTGAGAAAAGGTGCAGAGTTCATTGCAAACATAGATATCAAGGGAAGCTGAGTTTGAAGTTTTTGTTGGACAATGTGCAACCAAATGCAGGACAGAGAACTATGCACAGCTCATTCTCTTTAAATTCCTCTTGTTGTCAGCTGATTTCCAGCAGTAGAATTACTAATTTCACTCAGTTCCAATTTGGCCTCTCCACCAATGATGTATCTGTCTCACCCTGGTGTGGGTTTCTGCAGATAAAATCACTGTTGCAAATATGGTCCCTTTCATCCCCTCCAACTCTGCCATCAGTTCTGAAAAAAAAAGGGGTTGCTCTCATTTATGGAAGACTTACTCAGCTGCCTGTGGCTGCTTTGCAGCCCAGAATTGCCAGCGTACAGGCAGCTCTGGCCACACACCCACCTTCCTGATATGGCCTCTAACCAGAGTCCTCGGGGGCTGCAAGGAGGAGAGATATTGTTTTATGTATGTTGGTTCTGTGTCATTCTTATGCTGGCCATAGAGTGAGGGGCCATAGAGTCTAGTATCTGGCCCATACTCTTCCTTTTCTTTACTGCAAGGTCGTAAGTTCATCAATATCCTGAGAAAACTAGTTTCTATAAGCTATTGGAGAATTGTCTTTAATTAATAAAGACATCTGGCAGAAGCATAGAAATGGAAGAAAAACCCAATTCTGAATAAACATACTTTATCTGAAAGAGATTACATGCAGTTTACCTGTCCAGCTGAATCCAAGATGATCAGCAATGTGTGCCAGTCTTTCCTCTGTTCTTCCTTGATCATCCTGTTGATCTAAATAAGGTCAAACAGAACAGCCACAAGTTGTCTACGAACAAGTCAAGGAGAAGCTACAAAACTGATGTATCTCAAGAAAGGAAAGCATTCTTCTTCTAACTGCTCTGGAGCTCCATAAACTGTGGGTGTTTAAAAATAGATACCTAACATTAGGCTTTTACAGCCCTATTTAGGTGCCCCAAAAGGCCTGATTTTCAAATTGGAGCTTTTGGCTGGTCAGCATTTTTGAAAATAAGACTACTTATGTAAATGCCAAAATAGGATATAAATGTCTACTGTACCCATTTCATCCAAAAAAGTTATTCTTAGGCTTCTATTTAACAATAAGCCCCCTTATATCTAGAACTAAAGAGGAGAGGGCAAACTGTTACTGGGATAAAAACTGTGTTTTCCAAGCTCTCTTTAGTCAATGCCAAAGAGAAGTCAAAAATGTACTGCAATTTGTTCTTTTTGATATATTATTATTTTAAAGAAATGTTATTCAATCACAAGGAATTTCAAATTACAGTTTGTATTTGTTATTTAGCAATATATTTTATTTGATTATTTCATAAAAGATTATTACAACTGAATTCAAAGAATAACCCAGGATATTTACAAAGAAAGCCTGGGAAAGACAAGATTCCACTTGTCAGTGTTTATATATTTCAGTGATAAAAGTATAAAGACCCATCCCCACATCCAATTTGAGACCAGCAGAGTTTAAGTTTTGGTTTTCCCATGGATTTCATGAAATTACCATCTGAATATTTAGTTACAGGAATACAGATGTATGTATATGTTCATAAGTTTTAACTATTGGATTTTCTTTGAGGCTACTCAATGATATTATATAAACGTTAACATTTCTTGGGGGAAAACAACACCACCAATCACTATGCACTATATTAAGTTACTGGTGATATGTGGAGCATTCTTGAGAAACTGGCTGTCAAAAAACAAAAGGAGTTTAATGATTTTTAAGATGTGAAACAGTATTGAGGCCTCAAACTGCAAAAGAAAAAAAATACACCTATCCCAGTTTCAACAACAGTGCGTGTTTATTTGCAAAATAGTTTACTAATTTTATTTTATTAGTAAAAATAGGAGGTCAAGGAAAGCAAAAGGAAAACCAAAAGTCAAAACTCACATGGCCTGAAGAATCAGTTGTGTTAAAGCAAAATATCATGTTTTTAGCAAAGGATTTTCTGCTTATTGTGTTAACACTTTCCATAAGCATTCGCAGTGTGCAATCTTGAGACTGTTTCCAAGATAAGAAAATATAGACACAATACAATAACAAACACAGCTTACACAAACACATTAACAATCACAGAAAGCTCAAAGAAAATGATGCACAAATCACACACACACACACTCGCGCGCGCACACACACAAAAGAATTATAAAATTCATGACATGCGTAGCACTAGGAATCCCAGTGGCTGGCAAATACCTTCAGCACGGTCATGGACATTTTCATCAGGAATACGCTCAATCTGAGTCTCAATGGACTCATCCCAAATGGGCCTGGTGTCAAAGATGTCTTCGGAAATTGAATGCTGGGTCTCAATGGATGGCACATTTTCAATAACAGAAACTTCTAGGGCGCTACTACTTTCATCATCTGAAATTAATTCTTGCTCTCTTTCTGACTGGGTAAGTCTATCCACTAACTTGGAAGCTTCATCACTAATCTCTTCAAAGAACTCTATGGAGTTTTTGTAAAGGTCAAAAAAATGGTCCTTATGTTCTTTTGTGGGACTACCAGTACTGTGGGAAGCTGGAGTGCTTCTGCCTTTAACTGGCAGTCTTGATGAAAATATCTTTGATCTTGCTGTTGTCACATCATCTGATTCTAGCTCAAGCTTCATCTCATCCACCCTCTCTCTGGTCTCTGCTTCCACCTCAGCATAACTCCTAGCTTTTATTGAACGCCTAGTCTTTGGATCCATGGGAACACTTGCATCAGATTCAGATTTGCTTCGATTATCTTGTTTCATAGATAGTTTGCATGTCATATCAAGAGCTTTGGGTGACTGTGGCTTCTTGATAGATGTTTCTGTGTATGCACACTGTTGCTCGGCTCTTTGGAAAGCTGCCTTGACAGGAATTTTAGACTTTGGTTTTGTTTGGTCGTCCTTTATTTCATCTTGCAAGCTGTCCAGAAAGCCATCTGAGGGCAGGATCTCATATTCTGATTGTTGCAATGACTGCGGTGCAGCAGGAGTTGTTCTGACAGGAATTTTGGATTTGCTTTCAGAAGAAGGCACGCTGCTCTCCAGGACAGCAGTAGGGATTTCAATCACGGATCTCTGTTCCTCTGGTGAAGAGTCTGGGGACTCATCATCCTGTTCAGAATACACAGACCTAGTGACTGTGGAAAAATCTAACTGCACATCTATCACAGACTTCTCTGGAGAGATAGGGCAAGGCACCTGACTGCTGTCAAATGTATCATCAGTTTCCACTTTGGAGAAGGGATCTGCTTCAGAGGCAGCAATCTCTTTCTTTGGTGATTTTGAAGAAACTGAAATACCCATTTTAATGGGAATTCTAGATTTAAGTTCAGCTTTTGTAGTGCCCACACTCACACCTGTGCTCCTCATTTCCTCTGATTTATCAGAAAGCTCAGATACTGGTGATGCTAGTGTAAGTGCATCTTTTTCCTCTATATCAGTTTCATCTGATTCTGAAGGTGCAAATGGATCCGGTGATCTCTCTAGCTTAGCAGATTCCATCTCTGTGGCCTCTTTCATTTCTTCAGATAAAGAAACTTCTTCTTGAGACTGCTGCCCCACTTGGAAAAAGTGAAAGCTTTCATCTGCATAGTTCCTTTTGGTCATGTCAATGGCTCCACTTCGAGTCATTTCAAACAACTTTCCTTCCTGGAAGAGAAAAGGGTTTTGTTCACTAGTTGGTGTCCCTTCTTCTGTGGGTGTCCTGGCTGGAGTGGTATCAGGTGTTGTACCCTGTGACCGCCTGTCCACCATTAAACCAAAAATCTTTTGCTCCTCCTCTT
Organism: Eretmochelys imbricata; assembly: GCF_965152235.1. Classification (NCBI taxonomy): domain Eukaryota; kingdom Metazoa; phylum Chordata; order Testudines; family Cheloniidae; genus Eretmochelys; species Eretmochelys imbricata. The sequence goes on along the minus strand of NC_135575.1, from coordinate 38,679,963 downwards.
TTACTCGAGCCTCAAAAGCTTCATCGTCTTCACGTATTTCACTCCACCTGTCAGAATCCACATCTGTTTTGGTGATGACCACTTGGCTGATCAGTTTTTCAGCTTCATCTTTTATATACTGAAGGGAAGTTTGATCTAATGCTATGGGGTCTGCTGCTGAAGGCACTGAAGTTGATATTTTCTGTTTTGACTCTATTTCCATATATACCTCTTCTGAAGTTTGATCTTCACCTGGAGGAGCATGTCTGTTAAGGGAACCTGCCACTAATGTGTCCTCAATCATTGTTTTTACTTCAACAGAATGAGCATCTCTGGGTGATGGACTGGTCATCTGCCTTGTATCAGTTTCTATCCTACTTTCACAGCTAGTGAAAAATTGTTCAGAAGGGACATTTTCATATGGGCTTGTTATATGTGGAGCACCACTTTCATCAGTATCTGCTGCATAGCCTTCAAATTCATCCTTTTTAGTGGTAAGGGATGAATATTCTTTGGAAGGTGTCTCACTATAAGAAACACTTTGGCATGTCTCAAAATCTTTGTCTGATTTTGTCAAAGCACTTCCCAAAGCAGAGCTTGCAGGGAAAACATCTTCAGCCAATGCATCATCTTGTGATGCAGGACTCTGAGAAGTATCATGTCCAAAGGGACCAAATACTTTCCCAGACACATCCCCTGAAGCACTGAGGTCTTCATGTGTTAACTTTCCAGCTGCATCAGTCTGTTTCTGAGAAGCATAGTGTTGCTGTTGTGCTGGGGATGGCTGATGAACCCAAACTTCTTTTTGAGCATCATCACCAACTGCATGATAGAAAGCACCATCAAGTCGTGTCACTGGGCCATTAGGGCTAATTGTCTCACTTTCATCTGTACTATAAAAACACTTTGATTCATCTGTTTCTGCTATGATACCAGTATCAGAGTGAAAAATGATTGATTCTTCAGTGTAAGCTTTACAGCTATCACCAAACGCAGGTGGTTCCTCCTTGTCTCCCTTTGTGGGCTTATCGGATTCTCCTTTGTACTCCTCCATCCTGAAAACATGTTGTTTGGGGTCAATAGGTTGAAATCCTGCTTCTTCAGGGCTGGAACTGGAGTCTACCCCGGATAGATGTGGTGAAGGAGGTTGCACTCTAATTACAGGTTCCATTAAGAGGCCTGAGTCAGCTTCTTTTTTCAGCTGAGTCAATTCTGGCTCACTTTCAGAAGAGGAAGAACTTTTCCTAATGTCTGCAGAAGACATCACTACTGTAGGTATATGTTTTTCTTCAATGGCTGTTGGCTCTGTTGCTTCATTTTCATATGCAGCACCTGAATCAGGAATTGAAGAAGATTCCTCTTGCTTTTTATCCTTTATGTATTCTCTTTTCTGTTTTGCTTCTTGTTCCAATTCATCAAACATTTTGACTTTGGTCACCATTTTAAACATCTCCTCTTCCGGAGTGAACCTCTTCTTTGGTTCACTTTCTGAATCATCCTCTGGCTCTTCACTGACTTCAGTGATTGTGGCTGACTTAGATATATTTGACAGTGCCTGCGAGTCTGCAGTTTTGGGTGTAATTTCATAGCTAATTTCTTCAGAGCTAGGAGTGTCAGGTGAAAGAGGACTTTTCCCAGAACTCTCCATGAGGGATGTTTGTTCTAAACTGTCATCTTCAGCACTTCCATCAGGGTCGCGGAGAATTCTGGAACGCATAGATGCCAGCTCTGGAAACATTTCTGCTCTGGTAGGGAAAGACTGAAGGGGAACCTGTCCTGTAAGAATGCCAGCCTTTGCTTTTTGTTCTACAGGGCTGCTTTCAAGTGAATCACGGCATGGCGACTCTTTCATAGGGCTAGGCTCCAGGGAATCAGGTGTTTTGTGTGATGAGTTATCTTCCAGCACTGGGCTTGCTTCCAATGAGTCTTTATGACTTATAGCCAGGGATTCATCTGCCACTGGGCTAAAGCTTTCACTGTGATGACTAGGAAGGGAAAGTTCCAACCCTTGGGGACTTCTAATAACAACATGATGTTCACAGGTCATCTCTTTCTCTAAACAGCTGTCATACATTTCAGAAGATTTAGTTACATGTGTGTGTTCAGTACTTTTGGATTCTTTTGCACTGCTAACATCTTTCATGATGGAAGCTGAGCTACTATCCGTAAGTTTGCCTGCCCCTTTCTCAGGGGCTGAAGGTACCTGTTCTGATAAATGATCGGGATGAGATTTGATAGCTTCAATATCTGCAGTTAGCTGTTCTGCAGCAATACCTCTTTCACCTTTCATTGGAGAGAGTTCCTTTGGAGAACATGTCTCTGCTGCTCTATGCACTGTAGTGGATTCTTTTGTTTCTCCAATTTCCTCATCAGTTTTCTTTGGTGAGAAAGACAGACTTTCAGGGCTTGTTTCTGGAGTCTCTGCCAGACCCTCATGCTTATAACTTTCCTCAGAGCTGATCTGAGGGGTTCCATCAAGTAGGCTACCAGGAGAATCTGCTACACCTTCATGTTTAAGGCTTTCTGAGCTTCCATCAAAAGCACCACTTTGCAAAGAGAGAGCAGGTAGGAAGCCATCTTTCACATATTCTGAGGGGATGGTAACACTGAAAGGACTGGTCAGTACTTGCTCTAAGTGAAGCTCTCCCTCCTCAGTGACTGAAAGGTGTCGGAACTGCTGGTACTTGTCATTACTCTCAAGCTCTTCTTTAATGACATCGGAAAAGTCGGTTGAAGTTTTTCTGTCCGGGCTGATCTGGAAGTCAGTATCTCCTTGGTCATCCTCAGCTGTACTTTCCTTCACAACTGCTGGCTCCTTGGAACTTTCTTCATCAAATACTGGAGAGAAAGGTTCAGTTCTTTTATAGCTTTGTTCTTGTACCTGGCCTCTATCTACAGGTTCCTCTTTAGCGTAATCAGAAGAAGCTTTTGGTCCTTTTTTTGATGGGGAATCTTTATCTATCTTAAGGACTTTGGTTTGTTTGACTGTCAGCCTCTCTTTTTTGTTTGTTTTCCTAGGTGGTGGTACCTGTCCTGTTTCACTTTCTAAATAAACTGCTTCTCTCTGAGTTGGTTCTTTGTCAGAGAGCTGCTGCTTTTGTTTGATAGCTTTGTGCTCAAACAGTCCAGATTTATTCTTGGATGGATCTTGCCCTGACTGGAAGGCTTTCATCAGCTCCCGGACTGACATAGTCTCTTCAAGTCTTTCTGTTTTAGCTGAGGGTGAAACAGGTGGCTGTGCTTTGTGCACTATTTTTTTAGCTTGCACTGGCCTTGTAACAGGCCTCTCAGTAGTGATTTCTTTTGGTTGGATTCTGACAGGCAGTTTTGAACGTACTTTCTGTTCATCTTCCACTCGCTTCTGAAGAGCTTTTACTTTGTCTTTTATGGAGCCAATAGGCGTTTCTTCTATTACAGGGGATACAGCGCTAACATCAGGAACAGCTGCAGGTGTTAAACCTGGCTCATCATCTAATGACTCCTCAGAACTGAACTTTGTTAGTCCTGATTGTTCTTCACTGCTTTGTGTCTCTCCCTCTCCTTCCTTTTGCCTTTGTTTATCTTTTAGTTTCCTCCTAACTGGTTTTTTAATTTCCAAGGCTGGTTTGCGTTGTTCCTGTGTACCTTGAGTTTCAGCTGTTGGAGAGCCCTGTTCTCCTTTTTCAGAACCCCTGCTTATAACAACAGCTTCAAATCTCTCTCCTACTAAATCTTCTTGGAATGTTTGTGGCTCCACCTCATGAAGAGACACATACGTTTTTAAGTCCTCGATAAGATAGTCTACCATTCCTGTCATGTCTGTCTTTCTTATCTCTGTTGTTCCTTTTCCTATCCTAAGTTCTATACAGGCAGGTTCAATGACTTCTAAAGGAACATTTTGTCTGGCCTCTTCAATTTCTTCATCACTGACAATAACCCATTCCTCTTCCACTAGCTCTCGTCCAGAATGGGACCTCGGCAGTATGTGGTCTTCTCTTGTGTAGGTTCCACATCTGAGAATTTCATTTACTTTCTCTAAGTCCTCTTTCACTCTTTCCACAATTTCAAAAGGCTCCCCTGGCTCTTCTTCAGGGGCTTTCCCAAGATCTTTCACCTTAATGGAACCTGACTGATCAGAAGGGTCAGTTGTCAAGATGGCAGTCATTTTGATCAAATCTTGTTTCATCTCAGAAACTTCAGATAGCAAGTCTGGACTGGCTAGTACTGGGACTTCATTAACCAGGTGGCTTTTCAGGATAGATGTTTCTGTAGATTCTGTCTCGTCATCATCTTTGATGTGAATGAAAAACATTGAAAGTAAAATGGAAATCAAAAATAGAGATTGAAAAATGTAATCAGGACTGAAAATGACAGTCTTTGGTTGCATTGGTAGGAAGGTCAACAAAATGGGCTGGGCATGGTGGATCCACAAGATCTGAGGATACAAGAGCAAAGCAAAGCTAACAGGAAAAAAAAACTGAAAAGGAAAATGGGCAGGAAATAACTTGCTTAATTTTCCCACTATTGCACATCCACACATACAACACCACCAAAGCTTAACAAACCAAATTATCAGGACAACATAAAAATTACAACAACAACAAAAATTAAAAATAAAAAACAATGCGGGAACACAGTGAAATTACACAGATAGACATCTCAAGATTGTTTGATGTTATAGATCAATGTAAAAAAAAAACCAAGAAAAAAGCAAAAAAAAAAAAAGGGGGGGGGCAAGCAAACAAACAAAAAACCCATTAAAATTCGATTTCCTCTAAGTGAAAGCCAGTGGTAGCAAACTGTCAGAGTAACATTTGGGTAGAAGTATGCATTTGTTTTTCTTAATGATCAAAATAAAAAATATTTATGTGTATTTAATTCTGCAGTAATCTAAAGTATGATCAAATATAGAGAGATCTGAATCAGCTGCAAACCGGCATTTCATCTAAGGGGATCTCACACCTAAACAATGAAACAAACATTCTTCTGCTTCAAGAGGTATGGTCCTTTCCTTGGAACATCCTCATTGACAAATAACATATAGATAGAGGATAAAAAAGGAGAAGGAAAAAAAAGAAGGGGAAATAAAAATAACCTTGAATCAACTTAAATGTGAATTTAAAGGTTCAAAAAATGTAATGTATGGCAACCAAAAATCAGACATTCACACTGGACACACATACAGTTTATGTAAGCCAAGTTATTTCCATGCAAAGCAAAGGTGTTGGGTATGTAGCCTTACTTAAAAGCAATAGGTGGAGAATGGTTATAAATTAAAATAATACATGAAAATAAAACACAACATACTGTGGTGAAGTATTAGCTATTCTCCACAACCAATATACAAAGTATAGGATTGTAGGCAGCTCAGGATATGGCACAGTTGCTTGTGGAGAATATTTTGTGACAGGGCCCAATTCGAACAAGGATTATTAAGAAATCTGCATCTGATTGAATAAAATAGTACAGGATTAATGTCAGTTATGTCCAGAGCACCACTGTTATTTGTAATGTAATGAATTTTTCTCGCTTTTAAAAATATTACAGTATACTAAGAGTGATATGTTTCGGTATCATAAGGTATTAATTGAAGATGGAGTAAACCAAAATGAAAGATTCTGTGCAACCAAATATCTGCATTTGTTTAAAAAAATATTCACCCTGTTGCAATACTTTTTTTGTATTTCATGAATTCAGAGTATTCCTCCACTGGGGAAGTAGGCACAGTAAAACTGGACTTTTTTGTTTCCCAGACTAACAGGTCATTTCTGTGTTGTTTTATAGTATTACCAAATGCCCATTATGGTAAACGAGAGGGCTAACAGAGCAACTTAGGTTCGATGGGAAATAAAGGAAAGCTTGTGAAATCTCCAGAACTGCTGGGAGACATTTGAGACAAATTCAACATTGTGCACGCTTCATAATACTTGACAAATTGTCAATTCATGGGAAATACTGGCATTAAGCCCTCAACTGTCCAATGTGAATAGGTAGTGTGGACCCCTTTATCTATGTAGAGCAGCCACAATTCTTATGGATTTCCACATAGGCCCAGGGATCCAGGTTAGTGGGTACTGATACAGGTTTGGAGGTCTAGTTAGCTGCTTCTGACTGGTATGGAATTTTATTGGGATTTTAAGAATCCAGGCTCTTTGAAAAGCCTATTTGTTCTAATGAAAATCACTCCGTTTCAGCAACAAAAGAAGAGGGTTGGTACATCAGGGATGGGTTTTTTCTTGTTTTTTGTTTTCGAAATCCTTTAAGTTAGGATTTCCAAATGCTTCATTTCTTTCTAGTAACCTTTTAATCTAGTAAATAAAAACAAAATTTGCGATGCACTGTGTCTGCATGGAACCCCACTAACTTCAGTGTAACTCCGCATGGGCACAGGAGCCTGACCTTTTGGCAGGGTCAGGGCCTCGGCTATGAACCCCAAAAGAGAAAAGATCGGTTTGCCATTGTGCAAATAATTACCATTACAGCCTGTAAAACCCTCACACTAGAAAGGAGTTTATTACACAGTGGCACCATGCGCTAAATAAATAATTTTTTAAAAAATGGGGAAATGGGAAAGATTAATGTCTCAGGAATTTGGTGCTAAAAATAACTAATTCTAATTTGGTGTGTAGTGCCACATGGATCAATAGCAAAACTTCCAAAGACAGTATGCAGAAATGAACTTTTTCCTCTGTATTAAATTGTATTCACTTTTAAAGATGGCTGCAACCCCGAAACAAGTCAAAAGTCATTTTTCCCCCCAAAATGCAGTTAGTAAGAAAAATTGCTGCATACAAAAGCTCTCAGCTCTCCTCACAGGATTGTTCAAATTGAGCAGATAAATTTGTCTGGGTTTGCATCTTCATTAAAGGGAGACATTTAGCAGAGCACTTGTTTGTTATAGTGCAGCTGAAGAAACATCTGAAGAAGTGGTGTTTTACTCACGAAAGCTTATGCCCAAATAAATGTTAGTCTTAAAGGTGCCACCAGACTCCGTGTTGTTTTTGTTTGTTATGGGTTAGGACCAAGCCAGTCCACTCTCACTAGTCCACCATTAATCCCTATCACTCCAACTAATAACTGTCAGGCTCCAGTAATAATGGCGGAGGGGGGGGGACCTAATTAAAGCCATATAGCCAATCATATTTCACCACAGTAATGGGGATTACACAGCCTGATTACTTTGGACAGTATCACTTTTACATATGCCTGTGTTTCTTGTAATCAAGGTAATGAAGTATATTGGGGAGTTTAGTGATGCTTTTATTAAAAAGTGATACTGTCATTTCTCTGATAAAAATGAGGTGACAATACTATGCCAACAAACATACAAAAACATAAAAATGGAGGGATGGATATTTATACAAGCATAACAGCAATAGCAGGATTTCTAGGGATGTTGAAGGAAAGTGAATGCTTAGATGAATTGTCTTAATATGGTATTATTTATAAATTTATAAGTTAAAAATGTATTTAATTGAATAGCTGCATTCCTATTATATTGCTTACTATTACATTTTTAAACTATTATAATTATTAGTAATGTCAATTAGAGCTTGCGGTCTCTTTCATGCTTTTCTTTATTCTTAATCGGCTTTCACACAAACAGTTGTTATAATTTTTTTAATCTTACTTTTTTCTGAGGTCATGTCAACCTGAAAGAGAACACACAAAGTGAAATGGTTACAATATCACACTTGTGCATGTATATATATGTATATATAAGGTCATATGGGGTAAATTTTCAAAGTTCGCCTTTGGTTTTGTCTTCACAGTTTTGTCTGTGGAATTCTGACAGCACTATTATTTGTGCACAAATAAAAGAATCTCACATGTAAATGGAATTTACACATCCAAAATGGTGTGAACAAAATTAGGGGTTACATTCTGAACATTTAACCCTGAGAGTCAACTCTACTGGTAGAATGAATGGAAGGAAAGGAATTGGGTAATGCTAAAACTATATTGCATATAACCCTGGGGCCCACCGTTTGTCTTCAGTAAGTGTGAAGAATTCCCATATCCGCCAATAAGAATTCTGTATGTGGATAAATGCAAGATGTTGCCCCAAACTATTATCTTTATCTTCTATCTCTTGCTTTTCAAGGGAGTGATCAGAACAGAAATACATTATTACGAATTGTGACACAGACCTGCCTTATGATCACTTGTAGGTTACATTACTCTTGGTAAACCTTAGGTGAACAACTACAGATTAATGTAAGCAACTATTTTAATGTCAATGTCCTTGTGTAATTACTGCACTGCTAGTGGAAATCCCACAGATGAACAAAGGGAAATACAGACTCCCTAAAATTGGTCTAATTTTTGGACAATTCACCTCACAATAGTTCCCCAAGTGTTCTTCTATGTCTGTATAATAATGAATTTTAGTAATACAAAATCAGTAAAAACTACTATTTTAATTCTATGTTGGGATATTGACCCAGGCAGGTCATTTTTAAAACGGAAACAATTAGCCTCATGGTTCAGGGTCTAACACTGTTGGGTGTTGGGAAGGGAGTTGTAACTCCTATGTGTATCAGCAATTGACAGAAGCAGGATATCAGATTAGACAGATAAATGGAAACAGATTTTCAGAAATGTTCCACACCCATAACTGGGCCAGATTTCCAAAAGAGCTCAGCCGCTATTAGGCTCTTTAAAAATATGGCCATACTTTTACTTGCCACCTGCCAAGTGCTGAGCACTTCTGAAAATACGGCCCAATTATTTAAATGGCAGAGGAATATATGGCCTAAGGTGTGTTCTATTATAATCATTCCAATCCCTAATATTTAGTTTTTTAAATGGCAACTTGAATAATTGTGTTATCTAAAATTCTTGCAATAGTAGTTTCCAAAGTCCGTTCTGTGATTCGTGGAGAATATGTTAATAGTTCATAGGGTGCTGGCTGGTCATATGATTCTAGCTCTCTCTTTCTGTTTCCAGCTGGTAACCGTCAATACAACACAACTAAAAATACATAAATATTTTTCTGATGTTACTTCCCCATGTAAGGCTCAGAGCCTAAGAAATATCTGTAATTGCCAGAAGAATATAATGTGATTGCAAATATAAGAGGAGCTGACCCATCAGACAAACACATGGACTTTGTCATAAAAGGTACAGATTCTCAAGTGGGTTATAGCCCCTTTGTGCAATTCAGGTGGCACAAAGGGCCATAATCTGGCTTCAATTCCTCACCAAGAATTTCCCTGGTGTAGTGGAACTGTCTGCTGGATGTAACTATGCTGGATCTGGGTTTGTGCCTGTGTTGTAGAGCATGTCAGGGTTGTTCCAAAGGGGTCAGAGCACAGCTCTGCTATGCCATGCTCCATTGGCACTTGGGGTCTTGTAGAATTGCCTAGTAGCAATTCTAAACTGTATGAGAATCAAGAAGGTGTAACTAGCACCTAGACACCATCCTTTATCTTCTGCACTGAGCAGCTCTGAGACAAGAGAGAAACAGGCCACACGTTTTTGAGACATAGGTGCTGGAACTAGAAGTGCTGGGGGTGCAGCAGCACCCCGTGGCTTGAAGTGGTTTCCATCATATGCAGAGTGTACAGTTTGGTTCAATGGCTCTCAGCACCCCCACTATACAAATTGTTCCAGCACCACTGCTTTGAGACTACAAAAAACTATTGAAATCTTTTCAATACCGAAAAAAAAAAGGTCCTTTGTATTTATTGTTGGATAAAACACCTTTTTTTCCCTAGGTAAAAACAAACAACCTTTGCACCCTTCTACCCATCAATTTTGCAAGCAACCATGAATTTCACTGAACTTCATAAAATGGAACTTAAACAGGACTAACCTATAAGGAATGGTGCTCCTAACTGAACCATCTCATTAGCACTAGGTCAGTGGACAATATAATATGCCCCAAAGGACAAAACATTCAGTCTTCTAAGACCTATGCTAGTGCTCACTTGTTAGTAGAAATAACCAATAGCAGAGCCATGATGAAGTGGCATTATAACACAATTACCTCTTCTTCCTGCTCTTGGTCTGATTCCGATTCCTTTCAGCCCCAAAATGCCATGCAACAAGAGAGGGGAAAAAGAGAGGAGAAAAAATACGGACTATTGAGAAGAAAAGGATAGGAAAAGTATTGTTTCTGACAAAATTCAACAGGCAAAGAGTAGGTAAAAAGCACAGTTTTTGCAAGTCAGTTGTCACGAATCAAAAATGGCAGAGGGTCAGTTTAAATATAAAAGGTGGCAGTGTCAAGCAAATTATAAACAGAAAAGCTGCTTGTGGGATATTAGGCTTCTAATGTGTCCTAAATCCTGTGACGGAATGTAGGTATACACCATAGAACTCGTACATACTGTGTATATTAAGGGAGCATGGGTAAATACTTAAAAATACTTAATAATTACTTAATAATTAATAACCCTTTCAAAACTAAAGTGTTACGAGCAGTGTTAAGGCATATGATAGAGACATGCAGCATATACATAAAAGTATGGTGCTCTAGTTGACTATTACAAGGCACCTTCTACAGCAGGTTACAACACATCTCACAATAACGTAATGTATTTCTTCTAATCATGTTTAATCAAGGGTGAAATTCACCCCTGGGCAGGGGGCTGCCCATCTGGTAAGAAAGAATGGCAACAAGACAGACGTTAGTCTCACTTAATGCACTCGTGGAAGGCACTCAAGTACTGTGGTTATTAGAGAGGTACAAGAAGGATAGAATAGAATTGTGCTGGCCCTCTGCACAGGTGAATTCCTCTTAGTGCCTGAACCAGCGCTCATTGAAATGAATGAAAAGACTTATGGACTTCAGTGGAACCCCAATTGGGCTCAAATATACTATTTATAAATATTAGCAAATACTGACTTGTTCCTACTTGCCTTTGCTATTAGCTGCTTTCCTTGACCAGGTATATCAATATGCCCTTTGAGGAGGTTCTGATTAGAGAGCAGTTGCTATGATGTTGTTAAGCACACTGTGGCAGATTTTTGACAGCTTTGAACAGACGGCAAAAAATGTTCCTGCTGTATTAGAATCCTATTTAGGATTTGATTCTGTTAGCTTTGATGCTGTTATAACTACTGTAACTTGTAGAGCACATTAACTATTGCAACTTCACTTCTGTCCAACAATATGAATGAACAATGAAATCGTTCTGTCAGTGACATGGAAATGCCATTGCAAGATACTTTGATTTTCAAGCCTCTTATGGCCAGGTAATAAATAATAAAAATATATTTGGAACTTCTTTGGCACTTTATATATGAGGAATGTAATATGCATTATAGATATTAACAAATTTATTCTTATATAACCCTGTGAGAGGTGGGCTTGAATGGGAACTCCATTTCTATAGAGAAGGCATTAGGGCACAAAGTGGTCAAGCAATTTACTCGAGATCACATAGGAAGTCTTTGGCAAAGATGAGAATGGAACCTAAGTCTACTCACTGATTTCCAGTTCTGTGTTTTATCACTGTACAGAATTGTCATTAGCTTCAATATAATTTTGGCATGGAGATCAAGCTTAGCCTAGGCCCATTCCAAAATCAACTGAAGTCCATGGTAGTCTTTCCACTAACTTCAATGGGCTTCACATCACACTTTGCATATCCCTTGTGACCCAGATTTTGTTTTTTGGACTATTCCATCTCCAGAATGAAGGGTATGTTTAAAAACTTAAAGAATGGAAATAATGTCATTTGAAATTCAGTCAGAAAGATATATTGCCTCAAATCTGATATATTCCCCCCATGCAAAGTGATATGTCAAATATGCATTGTGTGTTCTCAAAAGAATGGTTGTGCCAATATTCAAATAAACTGATAGATTCTGAATACTATTTATTTTTCCCTTGCTAATACTAAAACCCTTAGGCCTGGTCGACACTACAGCATTAGGTCAACTAAGGCAGCATATGTCGACCTAATTATGTCAGTGTACACACTATCGCCTTGCTCCCACCAATGTAAGGGCAGGTCTACACTATAGCTGAGATCGATTCACCAGCGGTCCATTTAGCAGGTTTAGTGAAGACCCACCGATTTCACAGCAGATTGCTCTCCAGTCGACTCCTGTACTCTACCCCGGATGAGAAGAGTAAGGTAAGTTGACGGGAGAGTTTCTCCCGTTGACTCACCGCGGTGTATACCTGTGATAACTCGACCTAAGGTATGTTGACTCCAGCTACGTTCACGTAGCTGGAGTTGCATAGCATAGGTCGACTTACCGCAGTAGTGTAGACATAGCTTAATTGTCCTACTGCTCCAACATAGAAACTCCACCTCCACGAGAGACAGAGGGCTTATGGCAGTATAGTTAGGGTGATGCAGTGTCCCTGTAGACACTGCGTTACTTATATCTACTGGCTATCATTCTGTCCACTGGAGCCATGAAATTGACAAGAAGCCAGCTCCTGGCTCCCCAGCCAGGCTGCTACCCGATCTCCGCTACAAGCTGGGCTGCCACCCAGGCTCCTGGCTCAGGCTGCTGCCCAGTCTCCCCATTCCCCATGGGAAGCCGTGCTGCCCCCTCAGGGTCCCAGCTCCCCACTCCAAGTCAGGCTGCTGCCCAGGCTCCCAGCTCCGTGCTCTGATCTGGGCTGCTGCCTGGGCTCTCAGCTTCCTGCTCCCTGCTGAGAGCATGGCAGATGACCAGACTCCGGGTGCTGATCACCCCGCTGGAAGCACGGATGCCCCCCTGGGTTTTTAATTTCCCCACCAGGAAGAGAACAGCCACACCGGGCTTCTTGGCTCCCCACTCCCTGCCAGGAATGGGGCAGTCGACTGGACACCAAGCACAGATCTCCCCCCGAGGAGCCTGGCTGCCTTCCCCGGTCTCTTGGCTTCCTACTCCCCACGGGGAGTATGGCTGTGCCCGGCAGGAAGCTCCGCGCCTGGAGTCTGGTCAGCTGCCGTGCTACTGGTGTGGAGCGGGGAATCGAGAAACCCAGTGCGGCTGTCCCATTCCTGATGGGGAGAAGGGAGCCAGGAGGCGGGCAGCCAGGCTCCCAGTGAGGAGCAGGGAGCTGCATATCGAGCTGAAAGCCCTGGCTTTCAGTCCCCCACGCTGCCCCTCTTTAATCAGTGAAAGCGCTCCTGGTGAGGATGCGCACTAACGACAGAAGTGCAGTGTGGACATGAACCACTGCAGCTGTATGTCAGCCTAACATAGATTGACTTGAGTTTATAGAAAACATGCCCTAAATTATAAGTCTTTAACAATCTTTTGCCCTCCTGCCTATTTCCTGGTTGTGCTGTGATACTGATGATCCTAGACAAAAACTTCTATAAAGCTCTGATATAGTACAGTTAACATTACCTTTGTGTAAAGTGGCAATGTGATATTTAAGTTGCAGATGGCTTGATGGACTAGCCCTCTTGTAGATTTTGGCTCCTTCATAAATGATAGTCGCCCACAAGGTTCTTGTGTGGAGTCTCGTACCTAATGCAGCAAAGATATAAAAGTTTAATCTGCACTCTGTATTCCATATGCAGTGTCAAAACTAGTTACAGGAAGAGATTAGCTCTGGAAAAAAGCTTCTTCATGTATGTGGATGTATGTTTATGGTCTTGTTGTTTCTGTTTGTTATATATTTGAGTATGTGTATATATGTGAAAAACAGGAGAGATCAGCTAAACAATTTAGACACTTTGAAGTCAGTAATAACGATTTATTCACACAATGCAGTTTGAGACAGTAATTGCACTGTGACTATGCTCTCATGGTAACCGGCACTAACTCTGTTTTTCATTGACATATTGATGCTAGGTCATTTTAAAATTAATCTATAAAATAAAAACCTTCAAAATTCACACATACTACCACCATAATCTATACATGCCTTTGTATCTTCCTAGGTAGATTATCATCAATTGCTGCTTCTTTGACTTCATTAGTAACAAAAGACAGTAATTGATCATTTAGCCTCTGCTATAGGCAGAGAGTGACAAAGGTCACACTTAAAAGTTTTCTTCCATTTCAAAATACCTTATCAATTAAAGCCATAATCAGTGCACTTAACATTGAGAATACTGCTGGAATATCTCTGAAAAACTGCAAGTTATTTAAGTGTGACCATGTATAACCCCTGAAACGAAACAAAATGATTATGAGATCATGAGATGTTCTGAGACTTCGAAGTAAACCTTGGAAGATCCCCATGTATCACATCTGTAAGGCAGAACTGGACATGCAACATTTAGGACTTCAAATATGAAGTGTTTTTATGTTCTGTAAATAGTCTTGGGAAGTACATACAAATAAAAGAATTATACCTAATTACGGGTTTCCTGACCAAGGCCAAATGATAAAAATTCATCTTAAATATAGCCATGTGGTTACACGCGTCTGTTAACCTGAATCTACAGGACGGAGAGCCACACGACATACTTTCAGGACTGTATTAGAAAATTCAGGATGGGTCACAACCAAGTGAAGCCAGCAGTATGTGACAAACACAGCTGAATCAGTTCTATAGAAAGAAGTCACATTCCTCCAATAGTGGGCTGGGTTGGAGGGTGGGGGGAGGTGACACACGAGGGCGTTCCTTGGTTATGACTAACCTATCTAGAATTGTAGGTGCTTTCTCAAAATTCACTTCTCAAGTAATCCCCTTTTGTACCGCTGACTAGCTAAATTAATTTTACATCACAGAGATCATTAAACGTTTTTAATTTAAACAAGGACGTGAAATGACTGGTTTAGCAATCTCAGCTCCAGTAGGCCCTGGCACCACTGTTGGTGATACAGAATTACCCCAATACTCCGAGGCACAGTCACTTAGGGATGGCTTTGAAACCCATTGTCAGAGAATTGTGGGAAAATCTGCTCTGCACTGCCTATGAAAGTGCTTTTCTATGGACTGTTTCTAGTGCCACTGATATGACAATTTTCAAAAGTAATTGAGTCACCTTATAACTGCACCTGAAGCCCTCTGAACCTCTCCCTCTAAAAGGAGAGAAGTGCATTTGTCAGAGGTAGGTGTAAGCACAGCAGATCCATGCCAGTAGGTCTACAGCTGTTATCACAATCAGCTTGCTCCTCCACTTGAGACCCTATGAAGGCAGTGGATGAGCAGCATAATTTGAAATACACATAAAGGACTCATTCCTGCTCACATTAAAGTCAAAGGACGTTTTGCATTGCCTTCAGTCGGAGTAAGTTTGGGCCCAGAGATGAAGAATACCTATGGCACAATTGAAGAACTACACCTGTATTTATATGATTTTGGTGTGATAAGTAGTAAGGCCAGCACAGTACAATTCAGCCAACCTGTCTGTGATGCAGACCAGTATTTGCAGCTTTCTGGTGAACCACAGTCAAACCACTTAGTATCAGCGCTCCGGAGGCTTATCTGCTACTATAAATAGCAGAGTTCGAATACAGGAGTATTAAGAGGATTTTCCCAATTATGTAAATCCACTTGCTGCCTTGCACAAGTGTTTCCTTCTGTCACAATGTATTTCTGTAAAACAGAGGACTGCACTTGCAAATGGACCAATCAAAGGATGAAAAATAAAACATAAGGACTGACGGAGCTGTTCCTTCATCTCATTAGATAGAGAGCAGTCTTCCAAAAGAGACAACATTAACGACTGAAATGCATCACTGTAAGTATGCCATGCACTGATGAGAGTGATATAGCCACAGATTAGTACGCATACCGTGCATTTTTACCCAGATTTGGGACCATTCAATAAAGTCTGGTTTGCCCTACCAGACAACAGGAGGCAGTGGTTGCTCATATCAACAAAATACTTATTTCAGAATTTCTTACTTGTGAAGGTGGGGAATCTGTGGGATGGACATTTTCCAGACTGACAAGTGTATTGAAAACCCAGAGCCAGCCCTGAATAAAACCACATTCCATAACTGAAGTTATTCCATTACCTTGACGAACAGTGGAAGTCTATTTTCTTTGAAGGCATAAAAACTGAATATATGATGTTGCCCACTTTTTGTTAGTGGCACCAGATTGCCAAAGCAGTCAACGTAGATAGGCTTTCCTTCTAATACCTATGTGGAGTTAAAAAAAGAAACCCCCCCAAATCATATGAATGGCCATATTCAATATTCATTTCTACAAGATTTTGATTTATCCTTACGAAAGCACAATTCTGCATTGATTTGAACCAATCTTAAAATTTTCAGAATACAATGATCTCAACATTCAGCATTAGTGTTGCCATCTATCATTTTCCAGAATGTGTGAAGACACATTTCAGATGATTAACTTCAATTCTAATTTTGAATATCATACTAGTTTCATCTACTAAGAGTAGTGAGAAGTGCTTATAAATGAGAACGATGCCTTGTGTTCCGTAAATCTGTGCAGATTTTCCATTTACAAGAACGTGTGCATTTTTCAGCATACTGCACTAAACTGGTTACCATACAGTGGCCCTCACCCAGGGCACCCGCTAGCACCATGCCACAGCACGACAAGTGCACCTACCCCAGTTTTCTTTTCAGCTCTCACCTGCCCTTTTCTGACTAACTCTGTTCCCTCTTCAAGCAGTCAGTCACTCTGTGTTCACCACTACAGTTGAAGGAAAGATCTTAGTACATGAGCAAACTCAGGATCCCAATTTTGAGCTAGCATGTAGCAAATTTGGCTGAGAGTATCGTGAGGTTACACGTTTTACCTTCTTGGTCAATTCAAATAATTCCATAGTTCGTTTATTCTGCAGCAGGGTGACCCTAACGGTCCAATCTACTTGGAATAGTCTTAGAGCTGAGGCTTTTGCCTTGGGCTCCATAGGCCCAGTTTTCAGAGAGGTTGTGCACTTGCAGATCCCACTGGCTCCCACTAAAGTTATGAGCCTTCAGTACCTCTGAAAACCAGGCCTCAAGT
Source organism: Eretmochelys imbricata (assembly GCF_965152235.1). Taxonomy (NCBI): domain Eukaryota; kingdom Metazoa; phylum Chordata; order Testudines; family Cheloniidae; genus Eretmochelys; species Eretmochelys imbricata. The sequence goes on along the minus strand of NC_135575.1, from coordinate 38,663,165 downwards.
GAATGTCTAGGATGCCTCTAGGATACTGCTTCTATCTCCTGGTAGTTATTTATATGACCCTTCCTCAGTCCCAGGGAACTCATCTCATCACAGCTTTTGGAGTCACCCCACACAAACTATCAGCACATTCAAAGAGCACTTCTTACGTCTACCTCCCCAGAATTTAGCCTTGCCAATATAATGAGCATCTATTTTACCTGTCTTCTCTGCAAAAGATTGCCTATCACCGCCTTTAGCACCAGACGTTGAACCTGAGAAATCATTTATGGATGTTGGGATTTAGAGTAGAAAAATGTGTTTGTAAGGAGGCAGAATGCACTGTGCTTTATCCATTTCCCGCTTGTCATCAAATTTAAAGGAGTTGACTCAGCCAGTAAAAGAGCATTTAACAAACAGCGCTAATATCCACACAGAAAGGCTTTTCTGTGTTCAATATGAAACATGAATATTTATCAAACCTGCTAATTTAACTTCTTGGTGTTGGTGGATGAACACGGCTTTTCTCACTGATGTCAACAGTAAACATGCTGACAAAATCCAACTACTGCTGTCAAGGTGTTGACGATCTTTGTGATTATTAATAGGTATTCGGTGGAAACTGGCAGGTGGGCACCTAACTGTTCTTAGAGCCTTTGAAAATCCAGAGCGCCATCCTCTATAAAATTTGATGTGCCTTACAAAGCTTAAATCATTTAAACATCAAAAACATGACTAATAAGTGCAAAAGAATGAATCCTGAGGTGGTTACTTGGCTTTTTCGAATTCCTTCCTCAGGCAAACTTCTAAAGGAGTCAGTGGGAGATTATCTGAATAACAAGGAATTTAAGATTTTGTCTTGACAGGTTACATCGCAAAGCTAATTAAAATTAAATCGCTCTCCTGTGACCACCACAGAAAGGGTCACTGTGCGCTTTTCCTAGTGTTGAACAAAGCTTGCAGCTCCCATGTCTACTGGCAGTGCACAGCTGCCTTCATCCCGCCATTCCACTGAAGGTCTTGCAGTCAGAAAGCACAGGCTACAAAGTGAGCAGCCCTGGGCTGGAAGGAAGTGGGTGAGGCAGGCTGGTAGATGCATTGATTTATAACATCTTCCAGGTAGATTCCACAGACAGGGTTCCTACAGAGTGCGCAGGTGGGTTTAAAACTGCTTCTTCCTCTGAGAAAATTGTAAGGTGTGTGCATCGGTGTGTAATACTGCTACACCCGCCCTTGGGGTGCTCTCCCTCCATTGTAGCTGCCCAGCGACCTAGTTTCTCTGTTTTTGTGTACCAAATTCTGCGGTCCTTCATAGCCAACGTTCCTACCAACTTCAGTGACAGTTTTGCCTCACTAAGGGCCACAGGAAATAGCCCTCTCACTGTAATCTTTCCTCCTCCCCCCAAAACTAGCATTACTCTTGCTTGACAAGAAACAAAGCGAGCCTTTCAGCAGGAGTATTCCTGTCTCCCTCAGCATTGTTTGTACACCACAGCAGAGTTCGTTTGATGAAGGCAGGACCCATTACCTTTCCGTATTGCTGTTTTGCATAGGAGTGATCATCACAGTGTCCTGAGGACTCCCCTCCCCTGGATTCGATAGAGAATGCCACCTATATAATACTCTCTAACCCTATTGGCATGAGGAGTAAAGGAATGAGTTTAGAGATTATTTTTTCAAAAATGCCTCAAAAAAGAGACTTAGGAGCCTGAGTCTCATTGAATGTCAATAATATTTAGGTTTCTAGGTGCCTAAGTCAATTTTAAAAATGGAATCTAGGCTCCCAAAGCCACTTAGATGTTTTTTTAAAATTTTACCCGAGGGCTTGGAACTCTGAGCCTCCAGAATGAAGCATCTACAGGCCACTCATTCCAGCACCATCCCACTGCTTTCTTTTAATCTAAAGATTACAACTGGGATTTTCCAAAGCACTCAGTGATGGCCTACCTTAGCTCCCATTGATATGACATGAGAGTTTCATATCAATTCAGAGCTGGCCTGAAACTTGGTGCTTGTTTTCAATGATCTTACACCTTGCTCTGAGATCAGAGTATTCTGCTTACAAAACATAACCAACTCGGTATGTAAACTATGCATACAACTTGAAAGTATAAAAAGAGTTTTCTGCAATTGCTGTTCATTTTTATAAACAGAAAAGCAGACTCAAAAGGCCAGTATACATTTCCACACACAAAAATATACCATCACATTCTTTGGTTTGGAGGATGTAAGCTTGATTTTGAATCCAATTACAAAACATTTCTTAAATACTAATGTCTGCCTCCTATATCAGATAGCATGCAGAATTTGTGATTTTAGAAATAGATGTGGCAAGACACTGTGAATGAAGACAAAAAAAATGATACTCTATAGTCTTGTATTGTACCTCTACATCCCTGCTTCTGGCAACTTCTGCAAAGTTTTCCTGTTGTTCTAGCGTTTTATCCACCTTGTCATCTGTCATGCAGAAGCACCTTAATCGAGCTTCAATGGGATCATGTGATTTGGCAAACACAACAAATTTGGCCATGTAGGGCACACAGATAATCTCTCTGTACACTTGGGAGGCAAAAGTAACAGATTCCTGTATCTGTCGACAGTCAACCAACCAAAACCTGTGAAGGAACATGAAGAGCAGTTATTGGAACTGGCCGTCTAGCAAGATGTAAGCAATGCAAATCTCCATGCTGGTAGTGTAGACACTGTCCTGGTACCATTCCCCTCTGACATCAAGTAACACAGCCACAGTTATTCATGAAAAAACCAGAAAAAAATAGAAATTTAAAACTCATCAATTTTGGGAGATGAGGGTCAGGCTACCCACAATGCATTTTTTCTTGGTGAAAGGAAATTTTAACAAATGATATAGATCCTAATCCAGCAAAGATTTCAAGTTTGGGTGAAGTATATGTGGAAGTCTTTGCAGGGTCAGGACAATAAACAGTAACTTGCTGAATTAAAGCCCTGCTCACCTAACCTGTTGTCATTAAGGCTTAGCTGTAAACCAAAATATGCCCTACTAATCTCCATGTCAACTAGACAAGAAACTGCATTTTACAGCAGTGAACAGAACATACGATCTGCTGATAGGACATGAAAGGAAACTCTTTTCCTAAGAACATCCCCCAGTACTAACCAGCTCCTGCACTATGGCCAGGCAGATTTACCCGAGCAAGAAATGAAAGCCTGGAAACTCAGGTATTATCTGGATTTTACAAACGATACAGCCCATACTGCCTGACATAGTTTCTTAGATAATATGCCTGCCTATAAACTGATTAAATCAATGAGAGGCCATCGTTTATCTGGCTTCACTTATTCAACAACCACTTACTTTAAACTGCTTACAAGAGAATACCAACTTCTAGCACTTTCCTCCAGCAGAGTTCATTGAAAACATTCCTCACTATTTCTCACAAAGCAACTTTCATTCATGTGATGTTGCAACAGACCCATGTATCGCAGACAGTAGACACAGATCACTATATAAATTGCATGCAAACCTCAGAAACCAGGACTAGTACTACAGCTCCAAAAACAGGCCTCTACCAGTTGAGCAGAAGGAAAACTTCCCTTACTTCCCAACTACCTTACCTTCCACCTGCTCTTTTGGCTAGTCAGTAGACAGCAACATTACCCCTTCTCAAAATGCAAGAACATGAAATATTACCATTTTTGATTACAACTGCCATACACTTTGTTGAGACAAATAGAGTGCTCTTTGTGTAATAAAGGCAGTGAAAAAAAAATCCTATCTTGTACAGTTCTGAGCTGAAGCAGCATAAATGCCCTGTTATATATTTTAAAATGAAAGGAATAAAAGCTGTTATTTTCATTTAGTTTATCTCTGGAGCTGATGGAATTTCATTTAAATAAAATTTGATGAGTGGGTGGAAAACGTGGTTGAGTTTGACACCCGTAGGAAGGAGGAGGAATTCACGAGGGGTCAAAGACTCCTCAGAGTTGATACAATCTACAGGGGGCTTATTACTTACTGTAGATCACATGGTACAACGTCCCACAAACCATGCACTTTGAAACGTGATTACTCTGGTCTTACTCAACTGAAGATGAACAATAATGATTATTCATTCTGTGCCTTTCTTTACAACATTGAATGTGTTCATTGATTAAACAGTGGAAACTGATGACATCTGAACATGGGGAAGCAAATCTGATACTCAAAGGTCCTTAATTTACAGAAGTGGGGAAAGATTGTACTGTATCTGACTCAAACCAGGGAGGCAAACCTACCTTGAGAAGCCTCCACAGTGCTCAAACAGAGGAACATTTTAAAATTTGATTGCATGTACAGCAGACAAAAAGTACATCTGAGACTAAATTTGTGTCTGATGGAATGGAAATTGGCCAAGATTCCAATCAACTTCTTCAGTATTCTAGAGAAATGTACCGATTTCCCAAATATTGCCTGGAAGGTCTTAATTCTGTGAATGGGAGTGTGATTCTTGTAAAACCATTTTAAGGCCTCAATTCAGAAAGGTACATATGCCTGTGGCTAACTTTAAAGCACATGCAGTACTGCTCACTGACTTCATGTATTTTACTTTAGGCACAGGTTTAAATATCTTGCTGAGTGAAAAGAGAGCAGGTGAAGCTTATAGAACAGTGGATTTCAAACTGTGGGTCATGACCCAGTACCGGGTCATGGAATGTAAGGCACTGAGTCGCGGTGGCTGTGGTCAGCACCGCTGACCGGGCCGTTAAAAGTCCCGTCGGCAGTGCTGCCCGGCTAAGGCAGATTCCTGCCTGTTCTGACACCGTGCTGCACCCCGGAAGTGGCCAGGAGCAGGTCCGTCTCCTAGGCGGGGGAGCTACGGGGTTCTGCGCGCTGCGCCCACCTGAACACTGGCTCTGCACTACCATAGGCTGCTTCCCGGTCAATGGGACCTTAGGGGAGTGGTGCTTGCGCGCCTCCACCTCGGAGCCAAACCTCCTGCTGGCCGCTTCCGGGGCACAGCACGGTTTGCTGTGCCGGGACATGTAGGAAGCCTGCCTTAGCACCCCTGCTGTGCAGCTGACTGGGAGCTGTCTGAGGTAAGACTGCGCCACAATCCCCTACCCAGCCCTGAGCCCCCCCCAGCCCTGAGCCCCTTCCTGCACCCCAAACCCCTCATCCCCAGCCCCACCCCAGAGCCTGCACCCCCCCAGCCTAGAGCCCTGACCCCCTCCTGCATCCCTACCCCAGCCCTGAGCCGCACACACACACACCAAACCCCTAATCCCCAGCTCTGTTGGGTCACGGGCATCAACAATTTTCTTCAACTGGGTCGCCAGAAAAAAAGTTTGAAAACCCCTGTTTAAGAAGGCCTATATGTCAAACAATTGTGACTCATTGTTCACACACTAACAACTTCCACATCTGGGCTTGCTGTTGATGCCATAACCCTAGTGCAGCTCTAGACCTGGATCTCTCAAATACAGTGTCTAATCTGCAATGCTGACTATTGAATGAAGTCTTTAATGTATGACCTTTAACATAACTAATGCTGCATACAGCTGTTGAGACACAAAATACAGCTGAAGAGGTCTCTCTTTTGGTCTCTAGTGAAAAGTGTTTATTCCCCATCCATTTGAGACTGAGCATTTTGGGTACTTACCTTTTTAAAGCTTTACTGCTGGGCTTTCATTGCAAGTGGGGCTGTCTACACTGGGGAAATGTCTCACCAGTTCTACCAACAGAGCCCTTGTCTAGACAAGGTTCCAGAAGCTTGACTCAATTTTACCATTGTTTTGCTTACACTTGCTTGTCAGTAGATTCATTTAATTAAAATAGTAGTAGTACCTGGTCTGGCTACCAAATGTTTGTCTATATCATCCACCAATTTTAACACTGGTTCAGTAGAAAGGGTGTTAGATCCTGAGAGCTCTGTATGGCCCTCTGCTGGTGAAAAGCAGACATTTTGTTTTGCTCCCTTGTCATCCCCCCTTTCCCTAGCCATGTGCTATATATATATGCCTTTATACTGCGGGATGGAAGCAAGGGTGGCTCTATTAGCTCTATTCATACAAATATTTCTATTGAACCTGATGGGACAAGTTGCATGAGTGAAGTTACTCACAAGAATTTGAAGGACGGGGCTCATAGATTAAAAAATCTTCAGGGCAGGAACTGTATCTTCCTAGATGTGTGTCTGGGCCTCAAAGGCGCGGAACTAGGGATGCAGGGGGATGCTGCTGGCCCCGGACCTGTGTCCCGGCTGCCAGCCTCAACGCTGGGCGGGGGGGACGGGAGAGGCAGCGGTGGACAAAGGTAAGGGGGCTGGCTTTCAACACCCTCACTATTAAAAATGTTCCACTGCTGGGCCTACCAGATTTTGATTCAGTGCCACTGTAATATAAATATCAGATAATAATAAATACCATATGTTAATAAAAAATATAGATTCTTTTGAAGATTCTGTTTATAGTTATTCAGAAGGATGAATCTGATCAGGAAAGTATTTCATCTCGGTGACACTGAACAGCTGCTAAAATCATGTCTCTGTTGTATCTGCAATGCAGCAAAATCTGCAGATAGGCAGATACTCTAGCTGAATTAAATTAGAATGAGTTAATGTGCAATTGCTTTGTTTGCAAATGGAAGGATGTGTTACTGCGGTTCATTTTCATGTAAGCTTCACTCAGTTTGTTGACTGTGTCTCATGTTGTGATTTACATACAGGACCACTTCCAGGTCATTATACAAGTTCTCCCTCTCCGATTTCTGATTCTTTGGAGCTTGCTGGAAGTAACATATTATTTTATAAATTATAAACCAAGTACAGAAGCAACCTCTTTCCCCTGGTGGGTTTTCCCTGGATGAATCTTCAATTAACCGTTTAAACAAAAGACTTTTGGCTGCCCAGTCGAGGAGCACCTATCAGGCAAAACCATGGTGAGGTTTTCAAAGGGGTTCATTGATACTGCAACTCTGCACCCACTGAAATCTACAATAAAATTCCCATTTAATTCAGCAAGTACAACATTGAAAATCCCACATATGTCTGTAAAAAAAACATCTGCAGGCATAAAAGATCATATGAATACAGTTGGGCCAATTATAAAATCTCCTCTCACATCCCAGTTGGATGGATGCACTCTGGGTCTAATCATTCATGCTATAGCAATGTTCTTAAGAGCGTCCATACTTTTAAACATTTGAGTAGTCTCATTGACTTCAATGGGTAAAATTACACATATGCTTAAATACCTTGCTGAACTGTGGCTATCTTTTGCCACTAAACAGTTTAAAATAATCAGTTTATTCTGCTATATAGAAGATAATGGTTAAACTAAACTAAACTAAACCCCTTCCAAAAGAGATGTAAGTGAGAAATGCATGGAAGAAAAAAGGACCAGATTTAAAGGGTTCAGTTTAACAGAGATGTTTTGCTGTGTGTGTACCTGGCAGACACATTTGTTGTGAAGGAAACACATTCATTGACAAACGTTAATGGTGTTGTTCCTGTAATATCTTCCCATTGAGCAGGGGTAGTTCCACCTGAAAGAATAAATAAATAAATAAATAAAAATAATAATTTAAAAACAAGCAAAATCCCAGCCCTCTTTTTTGTAGGAAATTTGTAGCATGTTTCAAATTGTTGTAAACAATAGGCCCAGTTTTTCCTTCAGTTACACCTGATGTTACGCCACTGATGTTAACAGGATTGCATGGATTTAGCCAAGGAGAGAGTTTGCCCAAATAAACCAATATTCATTTTCTCAAACGATGAGTGCTGAAGCACAGCTCTGGAAACAATCTTTTCAAACTGCATCTGAAACTGTATGGGACTTACAGCTAAATGCAAACCTCTGACATAGTAAAGCAAAAAGATGAGGCTAAAATTTTCTGTACAGTAACTCCTCGCTTAACGTTGTAGTTATGTTCCTGAAAAATGCGACCTTAAGTGAAACGATGTTAAGCGAATCCAATTTCCCCATAAGAATTAATGTAAATAGGGGGGTTAGGTTCCAGAGAATTTTTTTTCACCAAACAAAAAACTAGATTATATATATGCGTGTGTATATATATATATATATACACACACACACACACACACACACAGAGTATAAGTTTTAAACAAACAATTTAATACTGTACACAGCAATGATGACTGTGAAGCTTGGTTGAGGTGGTGAAGTTAGAGGGCGTAAGATATTTCCCAGGGAATGCCTTATGGCTAAATGATGAACTAGCATTCGGCTGAGCCCTCAAGGGTTAACACATTGTTGTTAATGTAGCCTCACACTCTACAAGGCAGCACGAATGGAGGGAGGAGAGACAGCATGGCAGACAGAGACACACACCCTTTGTGTGGGAGAGAGAGAGACACGTGCATTGCCCCTTTAAGTATGTTGACATCACTCTAAGTACATTGCCTTTTGAAGTATATCAGGAAGTTGAGACAGCAGCTGCGGTCAGCAAGTTCTCTCCCTCCTGAGCCCTGTCATGTCCCCATCCTGCTCTATATGGAGAAGGGGTAAGCGGGGGACAGGAGCAGGGGGAGGGGGGACACCGTAACATTAGTTCCCCTCTGTCCCCCCGTCCTGCACAGCAAGCAGGAGTCTCCCGGGAGCAGCTCCAAGGCACAGAGCAGGAGCAGCACATGGCAGTGGGCTGAGGGACAGCTGAACTGCCGACAATTGATAGCATGATGGGCAGCTGCCGCACAGGGAACTTAGGGGAGCAGGAAGCTGATAGGGCAGCTGCTCGCCCTCCCTGGTTCCAAGCCCCCACCAGCTAGCTCCAGTGGGCTGCTCCTTCTGCAAGCAGTGGACAAAGCAGGCGGCTGCCAAACAATGTTATAAGGGAGCATTGTGCAATTTTAAACGAGCATGTTCCCCAATTGATCAGCAACATACCAACGAAACAACGTTAACCAGGGCAACTTTAAGTGAGGAGTTACTGTATGTCATAACTAAACATAACGGGGGCATGGATCAGCATTCATGTCACACTTCCTGTCAGTACCCAGCCCAAGCCAGGAAAGCTAATGGTATAACCAGCAGACCAAATTCAGTAATGAATCCTGATCACGTGCCACCTGAGGCATGTTGCACAAATGCTAAGAAGGAGAAAAACGTAACTTCTGCTCATTCCAGATTCTTTAACCATATAGTGGAAAATTATCCCAGTAACAACTCTGCTGAAGTTGTACTTGGGAGGAAGAAATTATCATAATAAATTTGTGATTTCTAGTGTATAGAACTTCCTTTTCCAATTATTCTGATTAGACTCAAGTTAAAGTTTTGCTATTTATTTCAGCAGAATTAATTCTGCAGAAGAATATTTTGCACATATAGAAAAATTTGTCGTATTATATTTTATATGCCAGTTGGGGAACCCCTCACTCATATTAATGAGCAGTTACTCATAACTGATTTCAATAGGACGAGCTGACCAAAGAAAATCAGGGGTTCCAAATTTGGCCCTAAACTCTCTGGGACATTGATTGGGTTTCCTTATGAGTCATGAATGTTTGGACATCATTGACCAGAATATGATGCTCCATAAACAGAACCAATGAAGAAAATGCTAAGAAGTGAAAAGCATGGGGCTATACAGCATGGAGAAAAATATACAATACTGCTGCTGTTCTCCCAAGTGGTGAAATATCAGTTCCACTCCAGTGGAATGAATGCAGTTTATTTTCATATCACAGCACCCAGCAAAGATTTTACAGAGATTTATGTCAATGTAATCTTTTAATACATTTGACCAACAACACTTTGTGATCTCAGGAGTCTGCATCACATACAAAACTCTGGTGCACTAAGCCTACCTGTTATGCTGCATAGTAATCTTAAAGTGGGTGTTTCTCCCCCATAACCATTCATCATCCCATCACTCGAGGCTTTGGGGACGGGAATAGTCATTGTGATTGGCTTGTGGAATTTCCTCCTTCTTGGCTCCAGGGTGACTATAGGACTGAAGGTTGCCTTGTTCCCTAAAATCTTCCTTACAAGTTCATTGTGCATAGGTTGGGCCTTTCCAAAGTAACAAGACAAAAATGAATAAACAATATGGAAATGTAGCTTAATGAAGATGTAAATGAATGTATCTGACCCCTGCCAGTGTTATATAGCAAGTCGTAATTAAATCCCACAACTCCTTTGTGAACTACGTTAGTATTACCATTGTAGCACAGAGAGGTTAAGTGACTTGCCCAATATCCAACAGTCAGTCAGTTACAGAGTCATGAATAAAACTCAAGAAATCTGACTCTCACTATCTTGCTCTAGCTTCTAGACCTGACTCTCTCTCCCACAATTTTTATTTTGCTGTAGTGGCATTTTAGATAGCAGTGGGCAAATGGTGAGCTGATGTAATTGTTCAGCTGTCTGCTGACTATGCAATATAGAAAATGTATTGTTTTACCAGGGTCATGGCTCAAATGAAAAGCCAATGAGGAAGGTGTAATAAGCCTTGTCACTGCTTCTCTGTACCTGGAGGCCAACACGAATTCGCTTGGTTAGTGCGCCCTCTGGAAAGACTGCCTGCACTTGTGGTACTACAGTGCTGCTAAGCACACCTCCCTCAGGTCCAATGAGGTTGCTGTCCTGTTTGATCCGGGACACCACTGCAAAGTACTGTGGGAAATCCCTGGTGATGATACGGCAGATACGCTTCTTCTCAAGCTCCTCTGGAGCGTCAAGTACTAAGTGAAAAATGAGTCATGTTCACACAACGAGAATTTCATAGAGCCAACACAGCAATTTCCAGACAAGAAAAGCTATACATACATAGCAATTAAAGGTGAAAAGCTTTAAAGACCTTTGAAATTTAAAGCAAAAACAGTAAAAGTCAGAATTCTGAAGGGAGTTGGGAATTAGAGATAGCCCAAAACACCTAATTCAGAACAAGATCTTTACTTTCCTGTAATGTTGGGGGACATATAAATCAAGAACTTTGATTTGAGCTGATCTTTACACTATGTACCTACTTGAAGGCCAAGGATAACATCAACAGCACAAAGCTCCAATCAGTGAGTTACTTAAGTATGTGATTTAAGCACATAGGCAGTCCCGTTCAGTTCGATAGTATTACTCACAAGCTTAATGTTAGGCACATGCTCAAGTACCACACTGAATGAAGATCTAAGTAGCCTTTCTAAAAACTAAAATGCATCCTTCAGGTACATCCTCAGCTACAGCACAAAGCCCATCTCCCTGCCGTAGATCATGGTCAGTGCCACTATAGAGTTATTACTATCCCCTCAAGTTGCAATAGTATCTGTGATTACTCAGCCCCTCCAAACAAGCAGCCTTCCATAAAGGTAATAAAATACAGCATGGTGAGATATTTGCGAAGGAAGCTCTTAGTTTAGTATTGTGAAAAGGGCATGGGAATTCATGGACCAAAAGGGAGTTAAACACTAAGAAGTTTTATATATGGAGGTTACTTACTGTCCCTGGAAGTTTCTCGAGATGTGTGGTCCCTATGTGTATCCCACATGTGGGTATGCATGCACCCGAATCCAGAAATTCTTACAAGTAGTGTCCATTGGCCACCACATATGCAGTAGGTGTCTCCTCATGCTTGTGACTGAAGGTATAAGAGCCAGCGCAGGCTGAAATCTCTCCAGTCCCTCTTCTTACCACAAATCCAACAGGTTTCGAAGCAGCGGGACAGAGGGTGGGAAGTGGAATCCAGAGATAGAGACCACACATCTCAAAGAACCTCCAGTTACAGGAAGTAACCTCCATTTCTTCTTCAAGTGCTGATTCTTATGTCCATTCCACATTGGGGTTATTGGCAAGCAGCGCTCAGACTGGAGGTGGGAGTGAGCCAGGAAGCCGGAGGCAAAGATGCTTGTGGTACTGCAGATACCATTGCTGCATCCACAGCAGAAGCGTGAACTGAGAAAGAGGGTCTGAAGAGGCATCGGCCCACACTGGCTCTTATTCCATCGGTTGGGAGCATGAGGAGACCTACTGCGCATATGTGGTGGCCAACCTCTGGACTCAGGCGCATGGCACACATGTATTCACGTGCACACATGTAGAATACACTTAAGGACCAGCACCCAAAGAAGAACTGCTCTTTACCAGATAATACCAGACATATTTTGCCTCTTTGATGCTTGTAAATGTGCTAGGATGTCAGCAAACATATACCCCCAGCACTGCCATGTATACTAAGCATGTTATGATGTTCCACTGTGACTCCTGTGAAACATCAGCAGAATGTGGCAACATGGCCTCTGGAGAGAAGGTCAGTAGTGAGGCAGTCAATCAGAGAGGAGATAAACTAGGTCTTCCCCAGATACAGAAATAATACAAAGGATCATTTTAATTCCTCTGTTATCCTCTTCAACCCCCACCTCACCCTTGTCCCAGCACTGAGTACCTTCATCCATTCCATTGAGGATTTCATTCAGTTCATCCTCGGTATATTCACAGAAATGCTCCTTCCAGCTGTCCCCATTCTCACTGCGCAGGATTACCAGCTCTCTCTCTTTCCCACGCAGAGCTGCAAAATGGGGGATCTCCACGATCACAGGCCTGACACAGCAACACAGCACATTAAATGTATATGGGTGAGAAAGGAAGAAACAGAAGTAACAGCAATCCATTCAGTCTGTTACAAAGTAACCTGGAATTCTACCCACTTCTCCAGCATAGTTGGGTGCAATCCTGAACAGCATATCAGTGGGTCACTAGAGCATCTTCGCTTTTTATAAGGACTCAGTATGTACGGTAGGACAGTTTAGATGTGCATACATCTCTTTACACACTGAAGGTACACACTGACAGCTCTCAGTAAGGAAGCAGTAGTTTGAACAGAGATTTTAGAGTGTTGTTACAAACTGATAAAGTTACTAAAACTCGTGCTCATTTTAGCTGTCGCCACCATGTGTGTTAACCTGTGTAACTAGTGTAGAGGAGATAAGAATTTGTTTCATTATGAACACACGTAAATATATATATATACACACACTCATAACTCTGGTATTTTCTACACTCTGTAAGAAAATATAAATATGCACTATACATATACCTCACGAGTGCATAATGATATAGGCCATCATGTACTTGATAAGTGTCATGCTTATTCATACTATGTTATATTATATTCAACATATAACATATTATTATTGGTTTGGTAGCAATGGGTGCAAAATAGACACACGCACAGAAGATTCTTTTTAGTTCCAATCCAGGTTTCTTTGCTACAGACATCAAGCACAAAACAGCTGGCACATTTTACAGCTAGGAAGATCTCATGCTAAAACAAAAATGAAGGTCACAGAACTTTACAAAAAAGATATAAACATACCACCAAAACAAAAACCACATACCACAAGGATTGGAAAATGGTCCACTAAAGGTTAGATATACAAAATTTCAAATCATAGAAAGGGACAATGTCATGGGCACAATGACATAAAAAAATAAATCATATTGCAGGAGAAGGAGAAGAAAGGGGAGGCCAGCATCCATCAATTTGTTTTAAGTCTCTCCTACCCAAGGAATTTGGTCCCAGGAGGCCCCAGCTGAAGGATTCGGCTGACCAAGCTTTCTCCCTCATTAAGTGGGGGAGGAGCCGTAGGCAGATGAAGTTTACTGAGTACATCCAAAGCAGCAGTGAAAGAAAGAACATAAATAAGCTTTATGTATGTTTTTTTCAGAACCCCAGTGCCACTGTCTGGTCAACAGAGTAGAATTAGGTGAAACACTGAATAAGGTTCTGCCCTAGTTGTGTCCCACTGCTGATAGAAATTAATGAAATGCTTCCATTAATGTTAATGGAAGTTTTGTCATTGAACTTAATGGGAGCAGAATCCGGCTCTTAGAATGGATGTGTCAGTGTAGTACAGTAATATTTGTGTTGGCAGGTACAGTACACAATACCTGATTTCACTGCCAGGACGCCACCCAGAAAAATGCCCATTAGTAGGGGATAAACCTATCAGGAGTGACACAAAAACTCTGACTAACGTATGCATGTGTGTTATTCAGATGAATTTTTATTGAGATTCCTCATTGGATGGAGGGACCATTTAAAAAAATAAAAGGTACTGCATGTTAGTGTGAATGTGGGGAAGGAGAGAAGATTAGAGAAATAATGATTGTGACAGCAGAGGTATTCTGCTGGTATTTTAAATTTGGTTTTTGATAAGAACTGACCTAGATTAGAAGAGAATATCAAATTAGTATTTTGTTTGGCAGCTTTTCTGCTGATGCATCTGAAACCTAGGAGCACCCTATTTGTCACAGAAGAGGACTGGCCTCTAGCTTTATGTTCCCAGTGTTTCATAACCCTTCCTGATCCATTATTAAAGAACAGCATCAATAAAATATTGGGAACAAGCATGGATACTTTCCCCTCTAATACTTGATTCAATGTATTTTTAAAAAACATCAAACCACCTCTCACTCTTCCTCAAGCTCATTCCTCCAGATATAATTTCAGAAGGTGGCTCTGCTGATTACCTTTACATGACAGGACTTAACTACAATTGAATTGTCTCAAAATGGATTTAAACTGTTGCCTTTCATAACTTCATTCGTCAGTTTCCAACTGAAGCCATTCACTCTATTGAAGGGGTTCATTCAATCATCCATTTTTGGATGCTACAGTTGATAAGGAGAGTAGCTGGTAAAACAAACAAAAGTGTGGAGAACGGCTGGTTTCAGCTGAAAATTGCTAAAACAAGCACAGCAGTAGTTGCAGTTCTGATCTTTCTATTGGGTATTGCAACATAGGACAAAATAAACTGCTAAAGAATTCCTGAGTTGTCCTATTGTTTGAACTTGCAATTTTAACCCCAGAAAAATCAAAAGCTTGTGCTTCCCAGATAGTCCAAATTATTGACAGCAGGCCTACAGACAAAACACAAGTTTCTACTATAAGTAGCTTTAACTTGTGCTGTATCTGTAGCAGGCTTTAAATTTGGTTTTAGATCAGTGCTGTGCTATTTGTTATTCATGCCTTAACTGTGGATGATATAAATAGAGTATGAATTGCCTAACACTGACAGCAATGCGATTTCCATTTTACTAGCACGGCACTGATTAATAAACTTATTCAAGGAAGCACACTAAACCTTAGTGTTAGTGGTTAAAAAAATCAGTGTTTTCAAATGAAAAGGCATACAAGCTAAGTGAATTGCTGACAAACTAATCGCTGATTTGCACTAGGGGCCCTATAACGTTATGATCAGTATGTAACAGTATACTAAACAGACATTTTCAATTTAAATCTTGAAGCAGGGGCTACCCCAGTGCAATCTGCAAACAGATGGAGCTATACCTATCATTTTCATTTAGGTCAAACAGAAAGTCTTACCCAAGAAACTGAGCACCAGAAGGTCCAACTTCAATCAGGCGGCTGGCCAGACCTTCTCCTTCCACCATCGGCGGCATGGTGGCCAGTCTATGACGTTTGACCAATCTGCAGGTTACTCGTGTTGGGGCAGTGCATTTCCGAGGAGGAATAATGATCCTTAACCCGTTGTGTCTGCAACCTCGCATGGCACCACCACGGGCATCCACCATGAAGCTAACCAGGAAGCTGAAAATAAATTTATATTAGATATGACTGGAAAGTGTATTAGCCAAAGCAAAATCACTTCAGTTCTGTTCCAAATGGTTTTCTTCCAAAATGTAACAAACTATATATCTATGGCACTTTCTTAATACGTACAGTTAAAAAAACCAACTCCCCTTTTGTATATGTAGCACTAATTCATGCTAACATCCCTGATGGCTTGCACTAAAAATATTTATCTTAAGAGCTTTTCATAGCAACACTCTTATTTTGCAATGCAACTGATGGAAGAAATATACCATATATAAAATATAGCGTCACGACCAAGTGTCTTTATTTTATACATATATATATATCGATATACACATTTTCATATTATATATTTTTCCGCAATGCTATCTGGCATATTTCTACCACTAGTGTCATTGCAATGTAAGATGGGCATGATACACACACATGTATAGTATACAATTTTAATATATATTATTAAAGGAAAATGGCTTACTAATGCAATAATATAAAGGCAATTCTGATTTTTTGAAAGATCAGTATAATTTTTTTAGTAGTCTGATGTAACTAAAACTCCTAAAATTATGTAATTCACAGATTATGAGCCAAATTTTGTTCTGGAGTAAGCAGTTACAACTCCTACTAAAACCAGTGGGAGTTCTACCTCTTTATATCAAGTATGAATGTCTCCCTATCTCTTTAACATTTAGCATTTCTTAAAAACTTTTCACTATATGATATCATGACAAACTGACTAGAGAGAAGAAAAATAATCTTCAAGATTTCAATTCACTTTTTTTAAAAAGTGACTATATTGACTTTTAACAAGATAAACACTACTTCTTACTACATTTCAGATGCCCACTTTTCTCCTTACCCTTTCCAAAGACAAAACAGGACAGGAGAAAATAAGGATGGGATTCTTCTACTAAAATCATTTCCTTATACAGAGAGAATGGCATATAATCGAATGTGAGATGGGCTTGTTGTCAATTAGGATACTGTCCCAGTGTGCCTCTGTTATATAAGGATAAGACAACTACAGAAAGATGTGGAGATGTGAGCAGGTGGTAACCATTCTGTAATGGGTTTATTTATAAATTTCTGCTTTTTCTCTCTTACTATATATACACAATGTTAATACGTCTCTGTAGGACACCCTACAGTGGCAGGAAGACATCTGTGGCAAGGAGGTCCCTCATGGCTTGAGATAAATTGCCTTTATTTTTTTCCTTTCTCCTACCTATAGACCACTTTGTTCAGTCATGACTAGACAATGTGCTGATTTTGATAGTTGTGCTGCGATCTGGGACACAGCTTAATTAAAGCCATTTCTGTGAAACGTACAAAACCCTAGAAAAAATGGCTACTTTAAATTTTATATTGTTTAGTTTCATGACTTATCATCATCACTGCCCTGGGGGTGGAGAGGCCGGCTTGCTGCAGCGAGAGTAGGGAAAGTACATGAGGCAGGATAATACCAGACCTACTTTTAGGACTACACTAGTCATCAGACAGGGATTCACACAAATACTAACATCTGCACGGAGAGACCTGCAATAAAAAAATCTTACCACATGAGAGACAAATACAGATATTTTTCACTCTCTGGGGTCACTCGGTATTACAAATATTTGAATCCATTCATTATCAAAACATTTACAATTCATTCCACATGCTGTTAAAACAGAACACCCAACACTCCGTGCAAGTCACGTCATAAAAATGAACGAGAGGAAGGAGCCACAACCTGCCAATCTAAAGCACGCCATGCACCATGGATGCCATATGAAGAGACTTCCCACTCCTTCCCACACATGCAGTCTCCTAGTCTACCACCATTCATATACCTCTAGATTTTGTTTAGTGTAATACCCTATGGAGTACAACTATTATCTCATTCCTCAGGGGACTGATGGTTTCTGTGGTTTTAACAAAAAACAAACAAAAATGAACAAGTATTTACAGCTTTAATTCCTTAGGGTTCATTTTTGAAGAAAGGACTCTACCTATCTTAATCCATTCTAGATATAGTTTAGTGTTATATATATATATATATATATATATATATATATATATTTACGAATAGGGATGAAAGAGGAAATCAAGGATGTTAGTTGCTCAACTTTTACAATAATGCTATGTGATTGTCTTTCCAAGATAAAACAAAGTCATTATCTAGATGCAGTTTTTGTGTCACCTTTATAATAAATGAATGAAAATGTTTGTGACTTTTGTCTCTGAGAATCAGCCTAAAATTCAACGATGAAGAATGCTTTAGAAATGCATTTAACAACAGCCTAAGTTCTGGGACGGCATAAGGAGTTCACAATCTGGTGTTAATATTGTGAACAACTACAGAAACTGCTACCACTGTTATTAGAGCTGGCTGAATTATTTGGTGCAAATAATTTACTGAATTAATTTTGGCATTTTTTTTCAAGTGAACTAATCATTAATACAATTTTTTTCATTATTCAACAAGTGCTCAAGATGGTCAACTAATAGTAAATGATAATGGAGTCAACAATTTTTTTCCTTTCATTCAGGGAATACTTTATTCCCAATGAAAATCTTTTTCTTAGAAATTAAGCAATTCATCGCACATTGTGTGTCAACATCGCTGTGCACACTGGGGCTGCTACTGAAATACAAATAAATAGATAATAATATCCATAAATAATAATTCAACATCCCTAATAATGTATATGGCATAGTACCCAATCAAGGAATCCCTACTACAATAGCAATACTGGCCTCTGCTATTTTCACAGGTGGTACTCTCTTTTTAAGTGAAGCTTTCTAAGGAGTGAAAGTTTTCAGATAAGCTAAAAAATGAGAAATGAACTGAAATTATGATGCTTTCCCATGAAACAGACAGCCTGTATACCTGTGAAGTAGCCCTGGAAGAGGATATTTGTTTAGACAACAAATCAGTGGTGTAAAAGTGAAGTTAGAAATAGGACAAATATCTCTTTTTTCAACATTCTTATTTATACTGGAATTTTGCAGCATGTTCACAAGTAATATAGTAGCAGCCCCTGTGTTCCATCCACTGGAACATCCAAGATCTACTGAAGGTCAACTTACAATTCTAGTATGGTCTGTGTCTCTAATGAGTGTCACAGGTGCAAAATACTAGCTATTTAACTTCAACCCTTCTCAGCCAAAGACATCAAAGCATGAAGCAAACTAACTTGTCAGTCTTCCGTTTATTTAGGGTGTCTAGCAGCTGGAATAAGCAAGAGAAAGATCCCAAATATTTATTACTAAGGCCAGCTACTATCCTCAAAAACAGAAAAAATAGGCCAAGAAAGGCACATTTGAGAGAGGATATAAAGATAACGAGAGTAAAAAAGCATCAGCGGACTAGGGACATTGACAATTCAGAAGTAATAGCTGATTTTGTTAATACAGCCATTAATAAAATGCTTAATCCTGCTTTCACTGACAGGGCCGGCCCACAACATTTTGGCACCTGAGGCGGGGAGCTCAAATGATGCCCCCATGCTCCCACGCTTGGGCCAAAACTTTGAAAGGTCTCAATTCTGCCTTCTTCCTGTTCTGCTTCTCTCATGGTACTGCTCTGCTACCTACCCCAATAAAGGAAAACGAACAACTTAAAACGCCTTGTTCAAAAACGTTAAGTAACACTTAACTTTCAAACACCTGAACAGCAAATGTAACTTTTCTTGTCTGCGTAGTAAACACTGGCATTTTTATCTGTTTGAATGATTAAAGTGGTGCTTTCCGTGCCTTCTTGGTTGCAAAGATTTGAACTGCTTCCTGAAAGTCCACAGTCTGGTCCAGCTCATGCTCTACTGAGATGGTTGCAAGGCCGAACAGCCTCTCCTGTGTCACTGTGGAGCGTAGATGTGTTTTTATTAACTTCAGCTTGGAGAAGCTGCGTTCTCCACTGGCAACTGTTACAGGAACGTTAGAAGTATGTGCAGAGCAACAAAAGCATTTGGAAAGAGGGTGGTCACCTTATTTGTGCACATATATTCCAGAACAGCCTTTGGAGTTGATCCTGCTGAAATGTATCTTGAAAGGGCTTTCAGTTCTACACCTAAATCACTCGCATCAATATCGCGCATGTCATCATGTGTCAACACTGTCTCTAGTGCCCTGCATTGCTGGTGTAGGTCTTCTTCAGGTATAGTGAGGAGTTTTGGAATATCATACAACTTCCCAAATATACTGCTGTGTTCCTTGAGCTGCATGAAAAGTTCTTCAACTGACTGTATTGCACAACCTAGCACCTGGTTAAAGAATTCAACTTTGAATTGTTGTTTGGGGTCTCTTATGGGATTATCCCGTGCCTCGTAATCAAAATGTCTTCTTCTTCGGTGACTCTTGTATTCTTGAATGGGTGGGAAAACAGCCTCAGTGTGAAGTTCTTCTGCCAACTTCTGTGCACTCTTCAGAATGTTTTGAAATCCTTCGTCTGACCGGTAAGACTGTAGCTATGACTTTGCTTTGGCCAGTTGTTCCATTGCTCCAGACATATCAAGGTCAACACCTTGGAGTCTTTTGCTTACAACATTTATTTCAAACAGTATGTCATGCCACAACACTAAACCACACAGAAATTAGAAGTTATGTATGTTTCTGGTGATTCCATTTCCCTCTACCACTGTTCTCTCATGAACAGTTCCTGTCATAGCATTATCCTCCATAATGGCAACTCTGGCATCATCCATTCTTCCCAATTTGGTGTTGGATAGGCTTTTTTGCCTCCAATCGACTTTCCCATCGTGTGGCACTCAGTGGTTTCAGTGTCAGAGAGGATGTTCCCAAATGTTGCTTCAAAATTTGCCATCGATGAGTTGATGCGGAGAAAAATACATAGATGCTTTGAATTACATTAAAATATTTAGCAGCCTCACTAGATGCTGATGCTGCATCACTGACCACCAAGTTTAATGAATGAGAACTGCATGGGACAAAAAAAGCTCGAGGGTTTAACTCTCGGATCCGTGTCGGCACTCCTCTGTTCTTTCCTCTCATGTTGGCACCATTATCATAGCCCTGACCTGTCATGTCAGCTATCGCAATTCCCGTATCTTCCAGCTTTTTAAGAAGCACATTTGTCATACCAGCTCCTGTAGTATCATCAACATCTAGAAAATGCTCTCTGCACCATTGCAGGGACATTTTCACTAGGTTCTGTTGTTACAAAATGCACCATTGAAGTCATTTGTTCCGTATGGCTGATGTCAGCTGTGCAGTCCAGAATAATAGAACATAAGAAAGGTCATACTGGGTAAGACCAAAGGTCCATCCAGCCCAGTATCCTGTCTACCGACAGTGGCCAATACCAGGTGCCCCAGAGGGAGTGAATCTAACAGGTAATGATTTTGTGATCTCTCTTGTGCCATCCATCGCCACCCTCTGACAAACAGAGGCTAGGCACAACATTCCTTAGCTAATAGCAATTAATGGACTTAACCTCCATGAATTTATCCAGTTCTCTTTTAAACCCTGTTATAGTCCTAGCCTTCACAACCTCCTCAGGCAAGGAGTTCCACAGGTTGACTGTGTGCTGAGTGAAGAAGAACTTCCTTTTATTTGTTTTAAACCTGCTACCCATTAATTTCATTTGGTGGTCCCGAGTTCTTATATTATGGGAAAAAGTAAATAGCTTTTCCTTATTCATTTTCTCCACACCACTCATGATTTTATATACTGTTACCCGGGGTTCTTTCAACCCAAAGCTCTTGGTAACATTTACTCTGTGCGAGGTGGTGTCAGGAAATAAATCATGGGAGACATGGCCGTCCGACCAATAGCCGGCTAGTACAAACAGGACAACGCAAAAGTGCTTTCACTTAAAGCTAAACTTTACTTAGTCTCAAGCACTTACACACTTCCGCAAAAGGTTAGTAAAACACCCCCAACCCGTGATAATTACCAAAGCTGAGTGTGCCTCTCGACTGGCACAGCGGCCAGCTTCCGGTGGCCGAATCTTTCGTCTGACAATGGGGACTGCAAGATGTATCCAGAGGGAGAATCCCAAAAGAGTCCAACTACCTCAAACTTTTTCCCCTTATTTATACATTAAACATGCCCCTTAAAGAAAACTTGTTACAAGCAGTTTCAGTGGTCCAACAAAAGGTTCCTTCTGATTATTGATTAACCAGGTGTGGGTTTTTCCAGAGTTTGCAGCCTTGAGGCCCCCAATAGATATTCCTGGGGCACATCCTGCTCCTCTATGCATGTATCAGCCACTTCAACACAATTCTTATCAGGAAGGACACGGGGTCAAGCTGCCCTCTCTGTGGCACCTAAAGACCCCCCCCCCCCGCCTTGGTTAAGCTAAGCCTGCTGACTTGGTCAATTTACAGCCTGCTGACTTGGCTGCTTTTAGCAATAAGCCATAGCGGTTTCAGGCACTTTACTGGTTTGTCAAAGTCTTCCCGTACAATACCTCTATCATATCCCCCCTTAGTCTCCTCTTTTCCAAGCTGAAAGGTCCTAGCCTCTTTAATCTCTCCTCATATGGGACCCGTTCCAAACCCCTAATCATTTTAGTTGCCCTTTTCTGAACCTTTTCTAATACCAGTATATCTCTTTTTTGAGATGAGGGGACCACATCTGTATGCAGTATTCAAGATATGGGCATACCATGGATTTATATAAGGGCAATAAGATATTCTCCATCTTATTCTCTATCCCTTTTTTAATGATTCCAAATATCTCGTTTGCTTTTTTGACTGCTGCTGCATACTGCGTGGATGTCTTCAGAGAACTATCCACGATGACTCCAAGATCTTTTTCCTGATTAGTTGGAGCTAAATTAGCCCCCATCATATTGTATGTATAGTGGGGTTATTTTTTCCAGTGTGCATTACTTTACATTTATTCACACTAAATTTCATTTGCCATTTTGTTGGGCAATCACTTAGTTTTGTGAGATCTTTTTGAAGTTCTTCACAGTCTGCTTTGGTTTGAACTATCTTGAGCAGTTTAGTAACATCTGCAAACTTCACCACCTCCCTGTTTACTCCTTTCTCCAGATCATTTATGAATAAGTTGAATAGGATTGGGTCCTAGGACTGACCCTTGGGGAACACAACTAGTTACCTCTCTCCATTCTGAAAATTTACCATTTATTCCTACCCTTTGTTCCCTGTCTTTTAACCAGTTCTCAATATGAAAGGATCTTCCCTCTTATTCCATGACAACTTAATTTACGTAAGAGCCTTTGGTGAGGGACCTTATCAAAGGCTTTCTGGAAATCTAAGTATGCTATGTCCACTGGATCCTCCTTGTCCACATGTTTGTTGATCCCCTCAAAGAACTCTAATAGATTAGTAAGACATGGTCTCCCTTTACAGAAACCATGTTGACTTTTGCACAACAATTTATGTTCTTCTATGTGTCTGACAATTTTATTCTTTACTATTGTTTCAACAGAGTAATATCTTGCTGACTTCAGATCTGCCACAATCTTCTGTTTGACTTTTGTTGCCAGCAACTGTATGATCTCATTTTGAATTGTTTTTCCAAGGTAGTGGTGTGCTTACATTTCTTGGGTTGTGACTCTTCTTAGATGCTCCTGGAGTACAGCATCAAAATCAGCCATCAGCTCCACAATTTTAAGGAAGTTTCCATTGTTTGGCACATACAGCTGATCTGAAGTGCCACGCAGTGCTAGGTTTCGGGTAGCAAGTATTCTCACAATGGCAATAAGCCTTTTCAGAACGCTTTGCCAGTCAAGAGCAATCTTCTCTTGATGCTGATCATCTATGGTGGCCTTTAACCTTAGTCTCATCTCAAGCTCTTTCCATCTATGGAATGCTTTCTGATGATTTGCTGCCTTCTCATGGCATGCCAGGTTTCTAGCCAGATTTTTCCAGTCCTTTGTTCCTGTAGAACCCAATGTGGCTGGAGCATTAGACTGGAAGACTTTGCAACACAAACAGTATGCAGCATTCTGGGTTTTTGAGTACATAGGCCATGGCCTCTCCACTTTGTCACCATTGTGGTTTTCATGCCAGTAATGTGTTGGATGGAAACTTCTATTTTCATTGTTTTTGGGGAACATGAAGTTTTTCACTTGCTGTGGCCCATGCAGTACATGGAAGTCCCTCAGGCTACTGCTCAAGTGGGTCCACAGTCCACATACTTAAGGAATTAAACTCAGCAGCAGCTGTTTCTTGCCCCTCCACCACACTCTTCTCTGATCTACACTTTTCTTCAGGAATGTGCATGGTTACATCCATTTGAGATGGAGATATGGATGCTGCAGTAGCTGCCAGTCACCTGCACTCTTGACTAACTGGAAGATCAGGCATCTCCTCACCACTCACTTACTCACTGGGGCCGGAAGGCTCACCGTGAACATTTGTGTCTACGTAGCCCAGGACCTCCTTCCTGCTTAGATAGGAGATAGCTCATTCCCGCTTAGATAGAAAAGCTTCCTTTGCTTTCTTTCTTTTTCTGAACACCAGAGGGGCGTTTTCTTCTTTCACTCATGACTGCTGTTCTGTACTAGCTATAGTGGCTCTCAACACGCAATTGAAGGGGACAAATAAGCAGGCTGGTAGCAGGGCCTGAGTGAGGGAAGATATCAGCGTCGTAAGGGCCTAACTGGCTCCTACTACTTCAGTTGACTGCCTGTTCTCCTCAAGTGAGTTCAGGGAAGCAGCAGGAAACAGGAAGCTCCCTGAGAAGCTGGTGTTAATCAGTCCAGGCTCCTTGGGGTGCTAGAAAGGTACATAAAAGGCTCCTCCTCCTCTCTCTCCCTGCAGCTCCTGCTGCTTTTTGTTATTCCCTCTCACCTTTTCTCCTGCCTGCCTGTTATGTCTCTTGTGCCCTCCTTCCTCCAGCACAGCACTCCACCATCCCTGTGCATCTAGAGCAGAAAGAATACACATGCACCAGCAGCAGACACAATTTTCTGCACTCTGGGTCCTAGTGGCGCCCCCCTCTTTCCAGTCTGGCACCTGGCGGCTGCCTCAGTTCACCTCATGGTAAGGCCAGCCCTGTTCACTGAAGTCGATGAGAAACGTTTCACTTATTTCAATGGTGAAGGATCAGACCTAAAACGGTCCAAGAATACATGGTAAGTGGAATATATGCAAATCAGCAAGTGTGGATGATATTTCTATTGATTTCAATAGGGCCAGGATTTCACCCTACATGGCTTAAGAGTTTTAAAGTAATGAAACAATGAATTTATTAAATCACTGGTAAATAATTTTGAAAAAAAAAATCCTGGAGAATGAAGGAGGCAGCAGATGTATATCAAAAATCAAATGTCATACCAGTCTTCTAAAAATGGGAATAAAATAAGCAACCCTGACAATTACATCAAATAAGGCTAACCTCTATCCAGAGTATAATCATGGAAAAATATTAAGAGGAAGAAAACCCAGTAACCTTCTAGATTATAATAGTCATAAGCAATTATGGGTTTGGTAAAAACAAAGGCATGGGGGTTGAATAAAAACAAATCATGATGGAAAATTAATTGCTTTTCAAAATCTAATTACAAACTAGTGGGTGAAGCTGTAAAGTAACAGATTTTAATAATGTGTTCAATGTTCTGATTCAGAAACTTTTACATAAAAAGTCAAATGGTGTCATACTGACTAAACATTTTCTGAGGGACTGTGAACAAAAGTTAATAATCAACAGCAATGTACTGAGTTGGAGGAAGATGCTGCAGGGATGGTGCTTAATTTGATATTTTATTAGTGATCTAGAGGATGAGAAAACAGCATATTATTTACATTCATAGATGATTCTAGATTGGAAGGTGATTCAAACACCAGTGAAGACATAAGAATAAAATAAGGGTTAAGACTGTGAGCAGGAAATAACAAAATTAGATAAATGCAAGCTAATGATCAGTGTATCTATGGAAGAGTAATCTGAAACTGATATTGAGTAGGAAGAAAGAAACTGGAATACTGTACACCAAAGGAGAACTATGAGTAATAGAGAACAGCTAATTATGTATGACTTTGCTATTTGTTATCGCAGCAAAATAAAAAGCCTTTGCAAATTTAGACATATGCATGCATTATTTCACAGACTAGAGAGTTAATAGTACCTTTCTGTATGATTATGGTGAGATCATACCTAAAATATTATGCACAGTTCTGGACACTTAGTACTAGAGATGGGCTAGAGTCCTAAGTTTTGAAGTGGGCAGAGCTATCAAAATCTGGATCAAACTTAAGATCCACATTTAGTAATCTCTCTCTCTCTCTCTGCACAATGGTACCCCAATTCCAAGCTTACAGAACTTGAAAGGAGTTGGGTCAAAATTCATACCCAAACCTGAATTTCATGGCTGGGGTCCATGCCTATTCAGTACCATAGATATGTTGTAAAAGGGAAGTCAGAGAATATCTGGAGAGATTGATTTATGGGGAAAGGTCAAAAGAACTAAACTAATTTACAGAAACTGATGAATATGGGAGATATAATATCTATAGTCATTTTAAGGGTGTAAAAACAGTAAAGAAGAGGTATTAGGATGGTATTGGGGGGTATAGCCGGGGCAATGGGATGAAATTGAATGGTGTCAAGTTAATACAAATATAAGAGAAACTTCTAACCATGAAGACTCTTTCAGAAAGATCTCTCTCAAGTGAGTGATGGGAATGCCTTCTTCTGAGCCCTAGAGTACACAAAACACTGAAAGAAACATACCTGTATCAACACAGCAATGGGCTAGATGAATCTTTTCTAGTTTTACATCTCTATATATAGCTGAAGAAATCTGTCACACACCATGTTTTAAAGGTCCCTCCTGTAATAAATACATCTCATGGAACTGTATTTCTTAAGTGTGGGTAGATGTATTTGTTTTATTAGAATTATGTTCTATTTAAACTTTAATTGAGTCCTGATCCAAGATGGCAGCAATTCAGGAGTTAAAGCAATGAAGTCAAAATATACATGTGTCAAGAGTGACTGCACTAACAAGAAGGTAAACTTTCCTGGAGGAAGGGATGGACAACTTTTGAATATGTTTCATTTTCTGGCAAAGTTTTAAAGAAAAAAGCTGGAAATGAAGCTTAGCAAACGTAGGCTATGACCCTAATGTCTATATAGTCTTGCAGGACTGGATCAACCAGCACAGTTACTAAGCTGTGCTTCCTAGAGTTTAGGATTAATCATGCTTGCAAACAAATGTCAAGTGCTTGTTATGGCCCAAATCAGAGCGAAAAGGAAGTTTCAGGGCAAGATAGTGAAATTCTCCTTATTAGGGGGAGTTGTAGTAGATGAAAAGATGAAGAGAAGATGAAAAGCAATTAAAGGGACGAAAAGCAAATACTCTTCAGGAAATATGATATAAGTAGGGTATTCCATGGGAGGAGGCTAAGACATACTGTTCTGGCAAGAACAGTTACAGGTGAGACCAACCAATGTCCACTCTACTTAATGTATCAAATTCAGCCCATTGACATCAGTGAAGTTGCCCTCACTTATACAGGGGTTTAACTGCTAAATTTTGTCCACTATGTAGGTCCTAATTGACTGGAACTATATTTGGGAGGAGTTGATATGTGAGATGCATGAAAGCCATAAAGGTAATTTTATATACTTCATGGAGGTAGGTCATAGTATTGTGTAAATATAATATTCAAGCTTTATGGTCCAGATCATTAAAGCTGCCTCAATGAAGCTTCCATCTTTGTGCTTGCAACTCTGCACACACCATTTTCAAACACTATCACTCAGGCAAATGTGACAGAATTTACATACAAAACTCTTTGGGACTAATGGGATTTCTGTATGTAAATTCTGTCCCCTACCTATAAACCGTGCTTTAAAAAGGCACAAATAATGGTCTATGCAAACAAAATTATGCAAATACAAATGTAGGCCAAAATTTTATAATCAAATGTTAACGTGGTGTAAGGAAGAGATAGTAGTTACCAGTTACATAAGGCCTTTTATTCCAAAGGATCCTATAGCAATTCACAAATATATACATATTACCCCACTGAGGAAGAGCAGTCATTTTGGCTAAGCCCATGAGAGCAAGCCCATTACTCTTACAAGATGTCTGCAAAGCTTTCCACACAAAACAGACCAAACCTTTGTCAGCTTGTTGGTTTTTTTTATAGTCTCATTTGCAAGAATCATACAAAATGCATGGTGCTCAATGTATCTACCTTGCGAACATGAAGAGCTGAGATGCGGTTCCAAGGAATCTTTGTATCGCGCACCTTCTGCTGTGACACTAAGGGCTTGTCTACAGGAACATTTAGTTTGGAGCAAGCTCAGGGGTAAATCTACCCTGCACTAGCCTCCTGCACAAGAACTACCCACATGGACCCTACTGACATGCACTAACAATTTCAAAGCAGGGTAGGTCAAAACGCACTAAGGAACTGTTAGTGTCCATCAGCATGGTCTGCATGGCAGACTAGTGTGGGGTAAGATTCACAGCCTGGCTTGCTGCAAATTAAATGTTCACGTAAACAACCCCTAAGTTATTTCCTGGTCTGATTTTCTTGGTATGACAATAACATGTAAACGAACTATTTCTGTGCCCACTTAAAAATACAGCAGAGAAATAAACAACGAAATAAAGAATGGCTAGACCTTTATTTGGGGGAAGAGAAGACATTATTTTGGGGCTTTGCTAAGTGTCATTGTTTTGTAAACTGTTTGCTAAGAGTTAGTCTCTTCAGATAGCAATGAATACCAGATTGCTGGGGCTCAGCCGCACATCTCTGTCTGCAGAACCATTTGAACAGCCATGCAAACACAGCTCCCTGAAAAGTCTTTCTAAAACAGGCTGTGGTTAATGTTAAAACGAACATAAAAACTGAAAATGCAAAAGCAATACACCCTCATTATACAGTCAGTTCAGAAATGATTCTTCAATTGAGTTAGTAAGGCACATGCTTCTCATCATATAGCATGAAACAATAACAGTCATCACTGAACTATATCCACCATAGGTACACTTAAGAAATTTTCTAAGGCATCTTAACTAATATAAGAAACAGGGAAACAAGGAGATAGCAGCATTCAGAGTTAGTCAGAGCGTGAAAAAAGTAGAAACAAATAGTTTTATCAGGCTGCTTCAGCAATTCTCAAGTTTAAAACTGGACAAGAAAACTGATCCAAAGGTCACATTCAAAGATACTAAGAATCAAGGCCTTGATCCCCAATGCCTGCTGAAGTTAACGGGAGACTTTTCAATTTCTTCAGTGAGTGCTGAATCAGGTCAAAACTGAGCTATATATAGTTTGGGGGGAAAATACATTCTGGGAGGACAAAAAACATGGCTCTAGCTGCAAGGCATCTGGAAACAATTGGAATTTGCATACAGTAATGTACCCTTCACTGATGATAATACTTTTATTATGCTAAACAAAGAGCAGGACTGTTGGTGTGCATCCTTTAAAAATGATTTTGTGATTCATTACTTTCCTAATAATTTTATTCATCTGAGAATTTAGAAGTATCTTTCAACTGCCATTACAGTGATGTTTTAAAAAAATGAAGGGAATATATTTCCAATGAATATATCAGACCTCAGTTTATTAATAGATTACAATCTCCTTCAGGTAGAGATTGCATCATTTGCTATTCTCTGTGCAGCACCAAACACATCAGTGGCTCAGCAAAATTTAATCAGTCACCTAGTGCAGCACTTGGCACCAACATGAAGGATTCAATTTAAATCAATAAAATCAAACAGAATTAAGAATATACGACCAATTTTACCCTTTTTGTATCAAGCATTTTTCTTATGAAGGGGAGTAACGCCGTTGGGAGAAAAGGGACACATTGTAGGTGGGGAAAATAGGGCTCTGTTTAACTGCCATTCCGAGGGTGAGTGGACAAACATACTAAAGCATCCTGAAGTGAGGTAAATAAGGAGAAGGATGAAAAAGGTGGGGGGGAGCCACATATTAACAGAATTATGCAGACATTCACCTGCTGTTGTCATGATCAAGACATGGAGAGGAGCGGCTGCAACAGAATAGATCATTTAGCATAAAAAAAAGAATGGATTAAGTGAAATATAAGAAGAAAACAGAAGAGGTTTTTGACTTAAATATATAACTTTGTATATATATCTATATATAGTATATATGAGGAGAGGATAAAGTAAGTTTGGGATATAAGCATAAACAAACACCACGGGTTACTACAACAGCAAAATTAGAATGATTTAGGATGTCATCAGATCCTCTGTACATGTGTGCCTTAATCCCAGTTTTGAATTGGAGTGTTCAGGTTGGCACTCACGTGCCTAAATTGGGCATTTGGAGTCCTGAATACCTATCTGAAACCCAGATAAGGGACTGTGCTCCCTAGTTCAGGTGTTCAAATTTGAAAATTGGGCCCACAGCATAACATGAGTAACTCTGTATCTACATGTCTCAAATATAATTTCATCAAGAGATTCTGGTGACATCAATTCCATAGGAGCTAAGATTCCATCGCAACCCTCTCTTCTCAAGTCTCCTATCATGAACCTTCCGTCCTCCAGCTTACCCCAACTTAGCATGTTTCTGGTCCTCCTTTCATTCCCCCTCCAGAGTGATACATTTTAAACTTATTCTTCTAACCATTTATGTTCCCGATAATACATTATATGGTCAATTATGTACTTTTCTGACATCACTTTCTTATTATGGATGTCTCCAGTGTCATTTACTTCTTTTGACATCAGCAAAACTTTGCCTATAATGAAACACACCTGAGTTTTGTTTTAAATAACCTGTTAAAGGCATCAGTGTATTCTGATATCATTTAATTTTGTACATTTGAAAAAGACTCTCAGCTGCTACCTGCCATGTCCCGTTTTCACAACTATTTCCAGGAAGTGAATGTCACTCTAGGGAAACAATTTAAGGGATTCAAAATACAACACTTTAAATTTATTTAGTTTACCTTGTTAGCAATGATCCAATCTCCTTTTTTGCAGACAGGCAGCTAAGAATGATAACGCTAATTATTTGTCAATTTCAGCTGGTGATTCTCTATTGTTTTTTAGTCCCACTGATGGAAGTAATGTTTCCAGGAGGGTAAACTCACCAACACAACCCCACACATGCATTTGGATTGTCTATTAAACAATCAGACTTCTATTTCCAGAATATCTATTTAATAAATGTATGTGTATATGTAATAATAAAAATAATACATTGCACTTACTTATGCAGTGCATTTCATCTGAGGATCTGCTTTTTTATATATAAAATGTAAGCATTATCATCTCAATTTTACAGAGAGGAAACTGAAGCACAAAGGGGTTATGGGCTTGTCTACACAGTGATTCAATGTGTGGCAAGTCTGGGTGTGAATCTACTGTGCACTAGCTTGCCATGAACTAACTGGCCATGTAGAGCTTGCTACCATGTCCTAAAAGTTCTATAATGTGCTTTACCGTACTACTATTTGAAATGGGAGTAGACCAAAGTGCACTAGGGAATTTTTAGTGCACTGTAACAGGGTCCACATGGTCAGTTTGTGCACCGTAGATTCGCACCCTGGCTTGCAGTGCACTAAATTGCTGGGTAGAAAAACCCTAAGTGGAAATTTGCCATAGATCACAAGGGCAAGTTAATAACAAAGTAGGTAATAGAATCCAGATTTCTTGGCTCTAACCACATGCTCTAACCACTTGATCACATTGCCTCTCTGTTTGTTTGTAATATAAATTTAACTAAATTTAACAGACAACTGTTAAATACACATTTGTCTTGAAGATTTTTGGTAATCACTTAATTCAGAAGAGTAAAGCTGGAGTTGCTTGCATGTCACCAAAACCCAACAAAACAAGTACAATGTAACAATTTTGTATATGTACCATGCCTTAAAACTGTACCAGTTGCATTCAATGCTACAAACCACATTGATAGATGAAAAAGATACAAAAATGTGCTATTGACAAGCAATATCTAAAAATTGCAAATGGAAAGAGATCTTCAAATTCAGTGTTTCACTTTCCAACCTAATGAAAACATTATGCCCCTTTCACAATGAGATTACAAACTCACTGTAAACTGTGTGACTAAAACTCTTTAAAGAGACCTGCATAAACCTGTCCAAAACCTTTATCTCTCCTAACACAGAGACAGGAAGTTAAAAAAAATAAAGACTATATTTTCTGGCATTTCCAGAAAAGCGATAGGTCTTTGCCTTCTCATCGGTTACAGCATCCAAGAGTCTCTAACATATTGAAACAATCTTAACTTTGCTGAGCATGTCATCTCATGCATGTCTCCTAATGAGAAGGACACTCTGATTGTCTCCAATGGAGGTTAGATGTCCTTCTGCTGGAAAATTATAATGTGGCAATATTTTTCCCTTTTAAGCCGGTTTATTAAGATATAAAGAGAATACTAACTCTGCAAAATAATTGGGAAATGTTCTACACTAAATTATTGCACACTATTGGGGTGTCAGCTCCCAGAGGAGGAGGAAGTTTTCTTGTTTCCAAGATGGCTATCAGAATCTCTGACCTTTTTTTTGTTGTTCTTCACTCATATGATTGATGAGCCTATAAAAGGACAGAGTTGGGTAAATGTACCCCAAATGTATGGTTAAAATACATACACACACCCTCCACAGCCTAAGTTGTGAGATACATTATCAGGGTCAGGAGGGAAAAAACCTTTTGCTATTTAAGGAATGCCCCACACCCCCTTTTCCTCTCCTTGCTGTGAGCACTCAGCCTCTCATCTTGAGAAGGGGGGCTTCTTGGCTGACTGGCTAGACAGAAGGGCCCAATATAAACCTATTGTCTCGTTATGCACCCAAAGTAGGGCTTATAAGCCCTTCCTCTTGCTAAAGAGTACCATTCTGCACCCTCAGGACAGCTCTCCCTCCTTTGGGTTGTGGATTTTGAGGCTTGTGTGGGCAGCATACCAGTCATCTTTTTGGTGTTCAGAAGGAATCTTTCCCTCACTTCCATATTGGCCTGGGCAATGTGATGGGCTTTTTGCCTTCCCCACTGCAGCCCAGGGATCTGGTGGGTAGGGTAAGTTTTAAAATTCACATTGTCACAATTTGATGGATAGCCAGTACAGGTGCTTGTTAATAGGAGTTCGGTTTTCACGATTACAAGCAGAATAGGAGAATGTGGGAATGAGATTGGGGCTCCTAATGTCCCGGACAGCAAGGACAGAACAACTCTTCACACCCCCTTAATCCTCATATGAAAGGAGGGTGGAATCCCATCACCTGAGTCTACGTTCACTGTGTGTGTGTGTGTGTGTCGGGGTGGGGAGGGGAGTAGAGGGCTGACCGCAGTCCTCCCTCACATACAAAGCAGGAAGAACCTGCACTGGACAAGTTATTGCCAGATAATTCCCAGTGTGTTATTTAATAAAGTTATAGCCTAATTAAATCACACTCCTGGTGTCTTCTCTTTCTTCTGTGGTGTCTTGGGACAAAGCCCCATGCTTTAAACAACCTAAAATCAATGCTTCCATAACACTTGTTTTCCAATTGCAAACAAAAAGGTTTTTTTTGAGTGATTTAAACATTTCCCTGTAGTGTTCGCAAGCCATATATTGCAGCAATCAGCCAGTGTATGATAGCCTAATAATGACTTCAGGTAGTGGGAAAATCATGTAAATGCCAAATTTGTTTTCATTGTTCCAACTAAGTGAAATGCAATAATTAAACAAACAGCATTAAGAGAGAAAAGCAGAGTTTTAAATTTGCTTCAGTTTTAAAATAAGATGTTAATCCTAGAACTCAGTTAAGCACATATGGTTCTTAAACACTATGATTTAATCCAATGTGTCCCTTTAACATACAAAAGATAAGTCAGTGGAAGGTAAGAATATACTTTCATGGGACATTTTTCAAGGGTTGGATTTTGGTTCTTGAAGGCTCCTTTAGTATTATATTTTATTGGTATATTAACAGTATAAATCAAAAACAGAATAGTAATACCAAATATTACCTCTGTCTTTTGTTAAATACAATTATTTTCCCCACGGCTTTACAGAGGCAGTTGCTTCTATTACATTTAATTGCCTGACCCTGGAACTCAGACTTGGTCATACAAAAGATCTAAGGAATCACTGATTAATCTTTGAACAAAAGTGTGAAATGATCAAGCCCCAGAGAATGTGAAAACACTGTAAAAAAGATAAGATAAAAGATAAAAAGTAAATAACTTATCACCTGCAATCACTGGACAGTCCAATTGTAGTGTAGCGAAAAGTAATATACATTATCTGGAAAAAAGACCTTTACTTATCTGGCACCAATTGCTAGAATTATCTACCAAAATAATTTTCAAATCTAAATCTTGACACACTCTCTTTCTAGATATAAGTGTTCAGAGTTACTCATTTTTGATTCCAAAATGCAAATAAGCAAACAAGCCCCCAATTTTTTGCCCACACAGGATAACATTTATAAACCCTGATTTGGTCAGGTCTGGTTTATTTAGTTTCTGTCTTGTTCATGTTTCACCAAACTGGTGCCAATAAAAATGCTAACAAAAAATACTCAGTTGTGGGGATAGCTGAAGGCAACTGGTCAGGAACGTATAAACCAAAACGTTCATAAGGCTGCTTGAATATTACTTGGAGGACATTAATTGATTAGCAATAAACATAACTTGCTGTGCTGGATTTTTGCATCACACAAACAACCACTATTCACTTTATTTATTAGAAAGATAATCTTCATTAGAAGAGACAGTCTCTCAAGATTCTGGTTGTAGCACTGGTAATTTCTAGAATTTTTTCACAGCTTTCATTACATATTGCTGTTCTGGGGCATAGTTTACTATATTTGTAAAAAGCACTTGCACAGTTCACTCAGCCTCCCTTCTCTCACTTTGCAATTTCATTCTGTCAAGGCCTGACACAGTGAAGTGCTGAGGGCTCAAAGTTGCTCAAACTCTCACTGATGTCAAATGACCTCACAAGAGGTGCTCATCATGTGGCAGGATCAGGCCCTTGCTCTCCATTATTAGTGAAAACAAAAAAGGCATGATATGTTTTTCTCTCCAAAAACCCCAAGCATTTTTTGGGGTGAGGGTGGGGATGGGGTATTAATAGTTTGTCAAAAGCTAGGAATGGGCGACAGGGGATGATCACTTGATGATTACCTGCTCTGTTCATTCCCTCTGAAGCATCTGGCATTGGCCACTGTCAGAAGACAGGATACTGGGCTAGATGGACCTTTGGTCTGACCATGTATGGCCGTTCTTATGTAGTAATCGGTCAAAATCCCTCATGTAAAGCCTGATTCAATGCTTGCTGAAGTCAATGGAAAGATTCTCAGTGACTTCAGTGGTCAGTGGATCGGGCCCATATTCATATTCTTCTGACTGGCTGAATTTGAATGGTTATAACAATTTTTTTAAATACTAGACTGTAATGAAGTATTATTCAACTCCAAGTTAAGCATTAGCTCAAGCAGCTGGGACCTCAGTTATTCTCTCTCTGTTTTTCTGACCCTCATAGTACATATCAATGGATTAGGTTACTCACCCTGAATGAATAGGGCTTGAAGAAAGCGCCACATTGTCCAAATTTTCAGTGCCCCAGCTTAAGCGATACGAATTCCTTTCAGCTTCCTTGGCCAGAGTTGATACCTGGGAATGTGAAAGAACTCTTATTTAATTTGTATTTTCATATTTAAAAGCAATGAGCCAAACGAACCATAAGTAAGAGTTATTTTTGTATAGCAGGGCTGCAAATGATTAACACTTTAAAAAAGGCAACAAATAAAAATGAGCAATAATGACATCAAAGTATTACAAGCATCTTATTGTAACATCTTGTGCTTTTTCTAAACAACCACAAATATTACTGGCCCCAGTGAACAGGAATACTGGGAGAGACCAGATTTACCCCTCTTTCAATGACTTGATTGTCTCTTCAAAAATCTTTCCTCTGAATAGTGGACCAGATCCTCAGCTGGTGTAAATCAGCAAAGCTCCTTCGATTTCATTTACAGCAATTCAACATTTGACCCCATGCCTATTAACATTGCTAAAAAATCAGATACAATGGAAAGCCCTATAAAGATGTACTGTAGATGCATTCACACATTTCTGGTTCATACAGAATATACTTTAGTATTATACAATAAGCTAGTTCATTTAATAGTAGTTTGAAATTAGACAAGTTTATGGTACAATTAATACTGCAGCACACATTACGTCGTACAGTTAACAGAATCCACACAGGGATTCTTTTTCATATTTCCAAAATTGAATGTTTAAAATAAATTCATATTGTGCAACTGATCAGTAAGATAAAGAGAAAGGTCTTACCTGGTGGCTGGGTATTATGACTGTATCATCAATCATGGCACTGTCCCTCAGGTAGGAGGCATGGCTCAACGTGTGGGACCTGTCTGAACTGAAGGACCGCAGGCTGGTAGGTTGGCAGGATGCCATGGCAATATATCAGCAGTAGAGAAGGTATTGTGAAAATGGGATGATGGACCAAGCGGAAGAGTGAAAAAAGCGTGCTATTAGCAAATATAATGCAACTTCCAGGGGGAGTATAAAATAGAGTCTTGTGGGTCTCTGATTGAGCACTGAACCAAAGTCTTTTGACTGACTCCTCTCATTTAATTAAAAGGAGAACGCAAGAGACTAAACTATATCACAATCTACTTTATTTTCTATCCACCAATGCTTTAAATTAGCTATGTGACTTAATTGCTTCCTTTATACTAAACAGTTACTCCTGCTGAGGCTCTTTGAACAAGTTCTCTCTCCTGCTCCATAATACAAGTGAACTGTCTAGGAAAAAATAGATGCAAATATCTGACAAGAAGCAAAATGAGTCCCTCTGAAGTTTCATTCTGATCCATTCTCTCTGACTCAAATTATAAATGAGTAAGGTTCAGTTTTGTCCCCTGGAAGGTACACAGCAAGGTGAACTGTGGCCAGCCACATGCTTCCTGTGTAAAACAAAGTGCCTCCTGCATGCCTGCAGCATCTCTAAAACAACAATTCAAAATGTGAGCACAGGTTCCTTTGTACGTACACACAGCAATACAGAAAACTGGTTGCTGTAGCAATGAGAGATGCAAGGCAATAATAAGCTGCTTCCAAGCGCCCAGCTCAGAACTTAATTGCAATATCTGCTAGCTCAAAACAAAATCCAAAAAAGCAAAACAAAACAAAGATACCCTAGCACACAAAGACATATCGAGCTAATATGGAGTTTCTGCCTCACAGTACTATAAATTTTGCCCTTTACATATTAAAAACAACAGTAAATACAGGATTTTTTGGGGGGATTTTTTTTTTTTGCAAAAAATCAACAGCTCAAACCCCTTCGGATTTTACAGGTATCACTGTACATTCATGTAGGTGTACTTCTTGTTATTATTCTATGTAGCTAAGGACACATTACATGTAAGTTTAGGAACTAGCTATGTTCTCATGGATTGCACTTGCGTGGGTACTGTCCATGATAAAGTGAGCTGTAGCTCACGAAAGCTCATGCTCAAATAAATTGGTTAGTCTCTAAGGTGCCACAAGTACTCCTTTTCTTTTTGCGAATACAGACTAACACGGCTGTTACTCTGAAACATGATAATGTAGAAACATTAGAACATTGGAACTGCCGAACTGGATTAGACCAGTGGGCCACTTAGCCCAATAAACTTTCTGACAATGGTTAGTACCAGATGCTTCAGAGGAAGACGGAAGAAACCCCATAACAGATAGTTTTGAAATAACATGCCCGTACGGGAAGCTTCCTTCTACTCCTGGTTGGTTAGTGGTTAATTTACATCTGTCTCTATTAATCAGAGCTCTACTCTAATTAATTGTGGATGTACCATAAGAATTCAATATATTTGTAGGTTTAAAATGGGATAATTTATTTTCAAGTATTTTAAATATTAAGTGTGCATTATATACATCAGTTTGAAGTAAGTACTATTAAATGTAAACGTATTGGAAGTCAGACAAAAATAGTGCAGCAACAGCTCCTGTTCAATGACACTGTATATAATTACATTCATCCAGTTGGTTCTTGCAGTATCTGTATTTTACAAATAAATGGCCTGGCGCATTTACATTAGAGATACATAAAATTAAAAGAGCTACCAATGCCTTTCCTTTGCATGCCTGCCATATTGAATGGATTGTACAAAATTGATCATAACAAAGATGATGAAAATATTACATGAATATCAGCCTTGGAAAACTGCCATGAAAATTAGTGCAGAATACCTTCTCACCCACTCTGACCAGGATAATGATGGTGAAAAAACGAATGATATTTCATTTGCACGTCATCAAATATTACTCATCCCGATGAGTGGGCAAACAGAATTGAGCAAGGGTGATATATGGCATTTTGTGGATATTATATGTTCCCTGGATGAAATTCTGACTCCACCAAAGGCAGTGGCAATGGCAAAACATCCATTGACTCCAATGGGGTTAGGATTTCATGCATTTTAGTCCATGTATAACTTGTTTGAAATAAAATGTACTGTATAAAGCCTTGGTTGTAGATCACTTTGAATAGACAAAGTATGTTACTTTGGCAGATATTTTGTAGTGCTACACCTTGTTTTCCATAATAACATTACTTCAGTAAATATTCATTCTTATATCAGAAATTAAACATCAGTAGCAGACCCCATTTTTTACCACTATCCTTTACTTGCTTTAATGCTTGAAACATTCACAGCTGATTTACAGTGCCATCCAGATCATAGGTCCTGCTGTTCAGCTAACGTGAGGTTTCACCAGACCACTACTGAGTGAAAAGAAACATGTACTAGGCTCTACTGCTAGTCTCTAAGGTTATGTCTACACTGTGGCTTGGATCTAGCCTCCCAGCCTGGGTAGATCGACTTCCGCTAGTGGGGCTCGAAGTAGCATACAAAAATAACAACATAGATGTTGCCGCTCAGCTGGCAGCTTGAGCTCTCAAGCCCTGCCAAACCCCTGAGTCTGAGCTTGGCTGACTAGCCCGAGTCTCCACTGGAGCTGCAATGTCCACACTTTTATTTTTAGAGCATTTGCCCAAGCCCCACTAGTGTGAGTCTGTCTACCTGGGTTGGGAGGCTCCTAGCTGCAGCAGAGACATATCCTGCAGTGATTTGGTCCTCTTTCTCCTGTGGTTAGGAGACATTACTATTACAAGCGCTACAATTTGCCCACAACATGCCCAGTGAATGGTACATGTTCATAAATACATGCCCAGTACATTCAAGGTATGGACATTATTAAGAGACATGATAGTTACAAAAATGTGACTGAGGTCTGTGATGAATTAGGAGTATAACATTTCCATTAAAATTTTGTTTAAGACAAATACTGAAATGGCATTCCTCATTTTCTCTGGATTATATCAGTTGCATACATAAGGAACAACCTGATTGCTAAAGCATCTGGTGCTGAGGTACACTAAGTGGTGTAAACCTAGAACCAAGGGTGCTTATGGGAACCAAGACCTCATTATTAATGGGAAGCGGTGTTGAACAGAACTGATTAAGAGACACGTACACTAATTATTATTTTTGGTAGGCTTTTAGGAACATTGTCACATAAAGTTACACTAAGTAAGAGGCAAGATACTCTAGGAAATCTACTAAAACATAGATTCTCTGCATGGGTTGTTCAGATAATGTTGCCAAATTCACAATTGCAGGATGCACTGGATCACTGGGACTCCATTCACCCCGCTAGTGACCAATTGAGAGGATAAATGTAGCACTTACCACTGGTGACACCTGGTGTGGGAAATACAAAATGTTTTCTGTTGCCTGAGCACTCTGTGAAAATTACTGGAGCCCCCTGCAACTTTATATAAACCAGTCTTGGAAACATTCCCTAATAGATCCCCACTTATGGATAGAAATCTTTCCCATCTGACATGGCAGATACGTTTGAGTTAAGTTGAGGAGTGGAGGTCATACACCAAATCTCAAACCTGAGCCTTTCCTGAACCTAGGTTAGCTGACAGATCATTATATGCTACTATATACCAGGTCATCTCTCTTGTCTGAGAATATACCTAACTCCAATAGCAATGCCATTCATTTGGCCCTGTGAAAAACAACAACTCCAGTACCTATGTCATCAGCAGGCCTGCAAAATGGATGGATAGTGATCGGTGTTGCACGAGTGTACTGGGGATGACACTGTTTACAGGCTGTGTAATACCTACCTGGGCATAGTGCTAATGAAAGCATATTAAAAAGAATGATGGGGAGAGAGAAATAATAAACAGGGAATAAGGTTACAAAAGAAAAATATAAGCTTTTTAAATATAATTTTAAATGCATAATAATACATGAAAATGGGCAGCTTAAATGATTTGCTGTGCTGCATTTGTTAGAGCAGAAAAAAAATGAAATCTCTATTGCATTGCATCGTCTCTGATTCAGGTACTGCAGCAAAGCAACTTTATTTGGGCAGTGTTAGTGGTAATTCCCATGAATATGACCTTACTGTATTCGTGAAAGAGCAGCATAAAGATGGACATGGGAAAATGCACATTTTTGTTTGATTCTTCTTCCTGGATGTCCTTTTGCTGCATTTCAGTTTAAACAGATCTGCTACAGGACCAGGAAATAATTTTCATATTGCAAACAGTGGGCCAGATTTTTGTCTCAACTATGCTAGTGTAAATCCCCTGAGATCTATGCATGTACTCAAGATTAACACTGACATAAATGAGAACTGAATCTAGCCCAGCATCAATCTATGTGAGCCTTCTTATACAACTCATTGAAAATCAAAAAGAAAAAAAATCATCACCACCAGCAGATTATTATTAACGCTTTTTGATTTTTTTAACCACTGTGTTGTAGGATTCATTGGATTTACTGGAGCAGCAAAGGTTCCAAGTTTGGAAGGCCTAAATGCTTAGGGGTTTAGATATCTTATGACACAATCTGAGCCATTTCCTGGCTTCTTTTGTTCCAAGAGTGATCGTAAGACCATTTAAGTCAACTGAAACAACTCTACTGATTTCACTGGGCTTTGGATCAGATCCTGTTTGGTGCTGGAATAACATACTACATTGGACAGTGGCATGGGTTGCAATTTGTGTGGCCAAAATCTTGACGCAGACAGTATTGAAGGAAATACCACCTCTGAACGCACTAGATTTGGAAATGACATGAACAATTTATACTAAACACTGTAATTTTCAAACCTAAATGCCTAATCTCGGACACCCATTTCCCTCTTTGGGCACTTAACTCTGAATTAGAAATGTGGATGTCTGTCTGTCAGTTTGGGGACCTGATTATGCACTGACGCTCACTAGTTAAATACCGAAGTTTGAAAACTGGGCCCTGTATTGTAATGTAGACTACACTGACTTGATGTGAATTACAATAAACCCTTTCAAAGTGTAAAGGGCTATTGCTCTTTTTGATTTTGGTTTTACAATATAATGTTACACTTCCCTAAGCACTAGCACACCCCAGGTACAACACCCATCTGTGCAAGATAGCCCCAGTGAGGTTTCTCCTTCTGTGCTGTGGCTGGTAACACAGGCTAGAGCATCCTACTGAAGCACTAAAATATCTCAGCCAACTATCCCCTAACGCTGAGCCATCTGTTCTGTGCCAACTGGAGGTTAGGATAACTCTGTGACGCTGCCACATAGCCAATATCACTCCTCCTTTCCGTGGGTAAAACAAGGAAGGATGGTACATTGCTTTTATTCTCAAACCATGCCTTTGGTTAACATCCTACCATGAATCATGGACAGACTTTTCCTTAAGCCCTCTGGGCTGTTAGGACCATGTACAGTATTAGCGTACAAGAAAATTAGGTCACTGCCAGTTGTAAACTTTTTTCCCCAGTACCAAATATATTTGGTTCCTGGTAGTTTTCTTCTCATGACTTCCTTTTGACTACTTCTTTCTTCTAAGAAGTAACAATAATTATAGAAATGAGAGAGAATAGGCGTATCACATAGCTATTTTGAATTAAAGACATTGAGAAGGTCTGTGCAGAGAGCTTAACTATTCAACAAAATTATGCTCTAACTCATCATACAAGCATATAATCTTCAGGTAAAATACCTGTCAGATCGGCCTCCCTCCAAGCTGTACCTCAGATAGTTCATACCATCTAGGAACTGGCTGCTGGGCAAAGAGTCATCACCTAGTTCTTTCAAGTCCTCTGGCCTAAGGTATTCTCCTCCATCTCCAGTCATTGTGTCATCACCTTGAAACAAAACACAAACACAATCCACACAGATCAGTAAACTCACAAGTCCCACATTATTTACAGATTGGGGTAGCATGTCAGCAGGATGGCACAAATAACTGGAAGGTAATTCCCACACACACCACACTGCAAATTACGAGCAATTAATATACACTGACAAAACCGGCACATCAAGCAGGACAAAGCCCACATCAAAATCAAGATGAGTAAGCAATCAGTTTTTGTCCTCCATCTTTTGCCATTTGACAGATTTTCTGAAGGACTAATTTCTGTATCATTCTGTAGATTATCTTTTAGTTTGGTTCCTGTAACGCTGATGCCAGCCAGCTACCAAGGTGGTAGGTGTCAGCTACAAACTGACACGCTCACAGCTGGAAGCCAGGCCAATTCACTTGTGTATTGGTATAGGTCAGAGGTGGGCAAACTACAGACTGCAGGCCACATCCAGCCTGCGGGACTATCCTGCCTGGCCCCTGAGCTCCCGGCTGGGGAGGCTAGCCCCCGGTCCCTCCCCTGCAGAGATGCTGCCATGCCGCGCTGCCCACACTCTGGCCCGCTGCTCCTCCCGGTCAGTGCGGGCGGCATGGCTGGCTCCAGCGGGGCTGCGAGCTCCTGCTGCTCTGAGCAGCTTGGTAAGGGGGTGGGGGGAGGGGTTTGGATAAGGGGCAGGGAGTCCCAGGGGGCAGTCAGGGGACAGGGAGCAGGGGACGGTCGGATGGGGTAGAGGTTCTGGGGGGGGGCAGTCAGGGGACAGGGAGGGTTGGATAGGCATGGGAGTCCCGAAGCGGGGCTGGTGGGGGTGTGGATGGGGTCAGGGTACTCAGGGAGCAGGGCAGGTTGGATATGGGGTGGGGTTCTGGGGGGGCCTGTCAGGGAGCGGGGGTGTGGATAGGGGTCAGGGCACTCAGGGAACAGGGCGGGCTGGATACTGGGTGGGGTTCCGGGGGGCCTGTCAGGGGGCGGGGATGTGGATAGGGGTCGGGGCAGTGAGGGAATGGGGAACAGGGGGGTTGGACAGGGAGTGGGGTCCCGGGGGGGCAGTTAGGGACGGGAGGTCCCAGGAGGGGGCAGTCAGGGGACAAGGAGCAGGGGGGGTTGGATGGGTTGGAGGTTCTGAGGGGGCAGTCAGGGGGCAGATAGGGGGCAGGGTCCAGGCTGTTTGGGGAGGCTCAGCCTTCCTCACCCGGCCCTCCATACAGTTTTGCAAACCCAGTGTGGCCCTCGGGCCAAAAAGTTTGCCCACCCCTGGTATAGATCAAAGTGGTTGTTAAATAGATTCAAATGTGTTTGGTGTTTAAACCTCATGAAAACTAATGGGATGTTGCATGCGTAGTTATCACTTATCTGAATAATGTTAGAATGTAGTCAATGATATACAATGTCAATCACACATTGACATTGTATATCCCTATATCTAAGTGACTCACCAAACAGAAAGAAGCCGTGTAATGCAAATGAAGGAGAGTAACAGGAAGGTGCTAATTATTGCGCTTTGCAAAGCAAATGGTCATTATGTATCATGATCAGAGATCAAAGACCCTAAATGCATTCCCTTCTCTCCATCATCAAAGAAAGAGAACATTTGGTTAGAACTGTCAAGTTGTTTTTCTATGAGACACAGGAAAAAATTAGAAAAGGAGTATTTGTGGCACCTTAGAGACGAACCAATTTATTTGAGCATAAGCTCATCCAATGAAGTGAGCTACAGCTACATTGGATGAGCTTATGCTCAAATAAATTGGTTCGTCTCTAAGGTGCCACAAGTACTCCTTTTCTTTTTGCGAATACAGACTAACACGGCTGTTACTCTGAAACCTGTCAGGAAAAAATTATTCATCTCTGAACTGTTTGGATTCTAACAGGGCAGAATTACTGAACAAGAAGACAGATATTCCAGAAATCCTTTATGTAGTCCTAATAGACTTTTGGGAAACTGGGAGACTACTACATCTCCGAGACCTTTTGAAATTATAGACCAATGGCGCTCAAACTTTTGCACCCTCCCTTACCAGTAATGGAATCCATCCATGCCCACCTCCCCCATGACTGAACAGCCAAGGCTTCCTCAGCAGCTGAAGGCAGAGCTGGGGGTGGAACTGGAGATGGGGGAGGAGCTAGGATGAGAGGCAGTCCTGCCCAGGAGGCGGAGTGGAGCAACAGCTGGGGTCAGAGCTGGGCTGGGGAGGAAGAGGGAGGGAGGAGCTGGACCTGGAGGCAGAACAGGACTGGGGACTGACCAGGGTTAGCGGAGGAGCGAGGCTAGGGGCATAGCTGATCTGAGGGCAGAGAAGAGCTGGAACCGAGGTGCTTCTTTCCTGCCCTCCCCCACCGTGGGGGCTGGCCCTGACCCTCTTGTGTGCCCCCCATGGGGGTGCCCCACAGTTTGGGGACTACTGTT
This sequence comes from Eretmochelys imbricata, assembly GCF_965152235.1. NCBI lineage: Eukaryota > Metazoa > Chordata > Testudines > Cheloniidae > Eretmochelys > Eretmochelys imbricata. Next base: position 38,619,152 of record NC_135575.1, on the reverse strand, counting down.
ACAGACTATGACTCACCTGTACATATATTTTTACCTGCTTTAACCTCTCAGTAACTCTCATTCCTTTTTCTTATCTAACTTTTAGTTAGTTTACTATAGAATGGGTTACCAGCATTGTCTTTGGAGTGAGGTCTAGGATGCAAATCTACCCAGGTGAGTGATTTGTCTCTTGGGACTGGATGAAACCAGAATATTTTGTGATTTTTGGTGTAAGTGACCATTTATCACATAGTCCAGGTTCCCTGGGTGGCCAGATAGACTGGCGTGTTTAAGGGGACTGTCTGTGACTCCATTATAAGACTACTGCAGTACTCTGGGAGTTCACATTCGTTACTGGCTTGGTGAAGTCTAATCATAGAACATACCACTAGTTTGGGTTGTCGGCCCTGCTTCTGACAGTCTGGCCTGAAATAGGCACTCAGGGTCGTAAGCCACTCCAGACAGTGTGACAGTTCCTTTATCCACAGCTACATTAGATGCTTGGACTGACAGTGGATGCTGAGACAATTTCTCTTTTGATTGCAAACTGTTGGTTTCAACTCAGAAAGGTACATTTTTTGGCCCTGTGCCTGACAGGTACAAGTCAGTCCTCATTTGAATGCTCAGACATTCAAACTGCACTCCAAAGAACATTGTGTCAGTCCTGACAACAAGCATCCTTGCATGGTCACCCGTAAGATTCAAATTTTTAAAACACGGTAACTGATACTCAGAAGCTCCATGCCCATTTGCCATAAATTGGAAATACAATCACACAGGCGGTGGATAAATGAACCAGGAGCGACTACTCATCATAAAAAATAGTTCACCGAAGGTGAAATCAAAACCTAAATTAGCCCCCATTACCACAAGTATTGGCCATTACCTTGCCCATTTCTCTCCCAAAGGCTGGGTAAACAGATGGACCTTACAACATGTCCTGAAGGTGAACAAATTTGTGCTTTTGGGACCAAATGAGATGTAGAAAGTAGGGTCCCTCACACAGAATGCATGCATGAAGGAATAACTTCTTTTTCTCAGGAGAATCACCATAACTGAACTTACAGTGCTACGTGACACATGGAAGTTTCCCCCTCATTTTTTTATAAATTTCCAGTGTGATCCATCTCCATACTGGAGAGAATGGTTTCTGCCAGCCTCAGTGAAGATACTCATTTAACCTGACATCTTTCCATCCTCTTTCCCAACTCCTTAGTGCGGTATTCCATGACTACATTGTGTCTCTGTGTGTTAAATGCAGGCCACAGAGATCCACCATGTTGCCCTCACCAGTAATACCAGTCTACAAATTGCAGAAGTTTTCAAGTTTTCTCATTTCAGAGCTGCACTGGCATCAAATGAAGCAGACGGCAACTCTAATGCCGAGATAGGACCTGCAAAAATTGCCAGTCCTAGCTGTGATACTCCACCTTAATTTGCTCAGCTCGAGAAGCAGCACTGCAACATTCCAGAGACTACAACTTAATACCAAAGGAGACAGCACTCTTATGCGCTCTGTATTCTGCACATTTTCTTTGAGCTCAGTGAAGTTGCCATGTGGCCTTAGTTTGGATGCCTCTATGATATGCAGTCCAAATATGCAAATCTGATTAGTTTAACAAAGGCAAAGAAGAGAGGAAAATATAGTGACAATGTATTATTGTTAACATCTATACTCGAGATAATGTGTCATCTTTTCTGCTTAATTTAACTAGGACAGCAGGCTAAATGAACACTGCTTAATCATAAATACAGAAATGCTGGTATTTGTTTTCATAAAGAGCTTAACGTTTGATTTCAGTTGAACTTTTCTAGCTTGGTCAAGCATTATTTCCAGCTGTTAAATAAAAACATTTGAAAATTTGACATCCAAAAACAAATAAAATCAGCGTTTTTATAATCTGTCTGTCTCCATCTAATCTATATGCACACCTAAATCTTTAAAGGGTAACTACAAAGTCTTTTAAAACGCCATCTGTAATACTGAAAGAAAAAGAGTCTGGGCATTGTTTCACAGAAAACAAGAGAATGCATTTAATTGTTGCATATTTCTGGTCTTTTGTCAAACAATGCTTCCTGAGAATGTGACAATATAAACCACAAGACTTATTTAAACCTTGGAAGATATCAAGGGAAAGCTGTTTAAAAGGAATTTCAAATGATTTTTCAAATAAACTAAAAACTTACAATCATGCCAAGCATTCCATCCATAATGGAAACAAAGGCAAAACCTTACCAGCTTTCATCCCCCTAGCATCCTTTCCAAAATATGACCCATCTCCGTACTCATTCAAACTTTGGTGTCTGAGCTGCAACTGCCAATAGTGGTACCAATTAGTTCTAATTGTTTAGGGTGGACATTTGTACACTGTGAACTGTAATGAGACCATTAACACATTTCACAATCGCCAATGAACAGTCATAACACAGCTGACCTAGCCTATCCTTGAAGCAGTGACCTTGAGGGGCAAGGCACCATGACCAATCCCTTGAGTCATCCCATCTCTTTTATCACAACACCAAGGGCATGTCTACTGTGTTCCAGTGTTCCAACAGCCAGACTATGGGTGTGTGAATAGCAATAGAAACCAAAGTTCTGTGCTGTAATTCCCCTGTGTGGATGTTGCGGGCATGAAAGAAAAGGTTCTTAATTCGCATTAAAGTAGTTCTCTTCAAAAAGGACTACATTAATGAGAAGTAGGAACCTTTTTGTTTATGCCCACAGCACCATATGGGGGAGCTACTGCACAGTATTTTGGTGCGTATTGCTATTCACACACCCCATAGTCTGGCTGTTGGAACTGTGGGACAGTGTAGACATGCCCTTAATAACAATGAAAGAATACTGTGGCCTAGAGTATAAGCAAATAAAATTATTTAATTTATCATATCTAACTACAGTCTACAGATTAACTTAAAGCAATTTCTCATACAGTTGAGATTACCTGAATGTGTTAATTCATGGCAGGAGGATTATAGGTATGCAAAGAGAGTTACTTAATTGTATGTAATAAACAGACATTCCATCTTACACATCAGTATTATTAATATATATAACACCACCCGTGGGCCACGATCAGGACTGATATCTAATTGTGATACACAAAAACATACAAAAAGACAGACTCAGGAGAGCTTGATGTTCAGGTGACCATGAGTGCATTTCCACAGAAAAATCCTCAGATGGTAGTTTTGTAGCCGTATAAAAACTGCCCTTTTATCATGTTAGAAGTGATTAATCTGACCTACCAGCATTTTCTATTAAGTTGTGCCATCATGTTACCTGTCAAATTAACGACATTTAATTTACACCACTTATTAAGCAAATCATGATGCACTGACCAGTTGACACAGGTGCTTCACGATCTCTGCTGGCTCCCTATTAACTTGTAGGAGGAGTTCAGTGGGTCAGCTTTCACAGCTGAAGCCCTAAACTGTGGCCCTGATTACTTGAGAGATTCTCTCTCCGCACATGAGATCAATACTGTTACAATCAGCAGATGCAATTGATCATGACTAATCCAGTAAGACCCCCATTCTGACTGAGGCCTCTGAACACTATTTAATTACATATTAATAAAATAATACATAATTATAATAATACTAGTGGTCTGATGAACTCCCCCCAGGACTTGCAGAGAGACACCCTACCACAGTGGAGGAGTAGGAGGGTAGCTGGCTTAGCCTATGAAGAGAAGCCAGCAGTAGATACTTCTGCTGGTGTGCTTAGTGTTATTAAAAGTGGTGAAGAGTTGACATCATGGTGATAAAGGGGCATGTCACATTAGGTGCAAAGGTCAGCTCTGAAAATGCAGTTCCTAGGAGATTTCTGTCTGTCCAGAGCCTGATGGTGGTGGAGGAATGAGGGGAAATCCCATTGCCAACCATTGTTATAGCCCAGGGGAGAGCAAACTACCGCCCAGCCCCTCACCGATTCCTGCCTGCCCTGGCCCCTCACCGCTCCCAGAAGCAGCCGGCACGATGTCCCTGGAGCCCGTGGGGAGGCGGGGCAGAGGGCTCCATGCATGGCCTTTGCCTGCAGGCACCACCCCCCGCAGCTCCCATTGGCCGGGAATAGGGAACCACGGCCAATGGGAGCTTCAGGGGTGGTACCCATAGGTGAGGGCAGCGCACGGTGGAGCCGCCTGCCCTACCACACCACGAGGAGCCACTGTCGGACATGCTGGCCACTTCCGAACCCCTCCTGCACCCCACCCTCTGCACTGAGCCCCCTTCTGCACTCCAAACTGCTCCAGCCCCTTGCCCTGAGCCTCTTCCTGCACACTGGACCCTCTCCCACAACTCGCACTCCCTCCCACACACCAACCCCCTGCCCCAGCCCTACATTCATAACTCTGCATACAATTTCGCTACCCAGATGTGTCTCTCGGGCCCACCCCTGTTACAGCCACATGAAACTGCTTTCAAACAGGAGTTAAGTAAAAAAGTAATCTCTTTGCCTAAGCCAATAATACTCTGCCATAATCATTCTGATAGTTCTGTGTTTTGTGAACATATATTCAATTTCCTATTTTCAACATTTTTGAATAACCCTATAACTACAGGAGTGTAAACCCGCAATATCACAATTCTTTTTAAAAAATAAGGCAACAGATTTCAATTTCAAATTGCTAAGGCAGTTTCTATAAACAAGTTTCTAGGGGAAACATCTTGACAGTGCTTTGGGACTAGATTTGGTGCTTGGTTGCAAAGAGAGAGAATAAAAAGTAAAATGTTTGCTAATAACTTGTGGGTCTTATTAAAACAAAAATAATTTTTATTCTGGTGATTTCACATGTTCAGACACCATTATAATGTGGTTATCAGTGAACAGACTGAAAAAGAGGCTGGCCATGTGTAGAGACCATAGTTCTCTGTCCTTCTCTGGCAAGCCTGGCTGAACATGGAGGCAATACTGCCTAACTGTTAGAGTAGGAGACTGGGAATGGGCTCCTATATTCTAATTCCTAATTCTTCTAATGACTTACTGAGTGATAGGGCAAATTACCTAATTACACTGACCCTCCTTATATGTAACTCTAAAATGGGGGTGGATACTTTCCTACCTTGAAGTGTGGCTTAAATCAGTTAACCAACAAAAAAGCACTTTGAGATCCTCAAATGAAAGACACTAAGTACAACATATCATTATACAGAGAGCAGAATTTGGGAAGCCACATACAGTTCTTAGTTTGGGAATTATGGCTCTGGGAAAAGCATTTAATTACGGCTTTTAAAACGAGCCGGATCAGCTTGGAATGCATTTTCATTATGGTACTCTGGTCATTATGCCCACATCTTCAGCCAGGATTGGGGCTCTGTGAAATTTTCTCCATGCTACCCTGGAAATTCACTCTATAAATCAGCTGATTTGGGGGATATGGTATTACTTTTAATGCAATAGGAAAGCTCTAACTCATCACAGTCCCCTCCCAGCAACATAACTGTACTGTGGAAAACAACTGCAGAAGAACTGTTCTTCCAGTCTTTTTCCCATAATATTTTCATCAAAGAAGGCCAAAGGGATAAATTAAAAAAGAGAAAGGGGGCTGTGCAAAAAGCTGCCAAAAACTGTTTTTAATGTAAGCTCTTAAAGCTGAGTACACTTATGTTAGTTCGCCAAAAACATTGTCTTCCCTTGCTACATGTTGGTAAGGTCCACAGGATGCTGTACAGTTCCCTATGTGGGCTGTGCATCTTAGAAGTAACAGGTGGAGACAAGGCAGCTAAGGCAAGTATGAATTTTTTATTCAACTCTGAAGTATCTTTAATGGCAAATATATTAAAGATCACCCCCTGAGAATCTGCTTGGAAACCTTTGATTCCCCAGAGTCAATGCTCCACTCAGTGTATTACACCCATTAAACAATTATCTGCACTACAATGGGTTTAGCTAATGAATATAACTGCCATAACACAGCTGTAGATTTTTGCATCTTCAGCCAGTTGAAACCCCAAATATTCTATAGCTACTTGATTGTGGATGCACATCACATCATGTCAGCTATATGTCACTCAGAAAAGCACTTACAAAAAGATAGGAAATGGAGCAAATGGAAGTCTGCACATGCCCCTACTGTCTGGTGAGAAGAGGGTAATCAAGTGCACTAGCCCTAATCTGCCCTCCCGGGATTCTGGGACGAGGAGGATGACTGAAATGTGTCTTCTCCTGAATTAGACCACTGTAAAGTGAATTCTAGTATTTGGCAGGTGGCCAAGCAGTCACCTGACAGAGAATAAACATTGCCTCTTTAGGATGTGAACCAGAATAAAATATTCACAACCCTCCATGCCACAGAAGCTTTGATAAGTAATGGATGCTGACTGAATGGCAGGCTGACAAATCCAAAGTAGGTCTACTGTACAATGCCAAAAAAGGGAATAAAGTGCTACAGCAGGGGGCTGCCAACAGAAGAAAGCTCATGTAAGTTGCTCCCAAGCACCAAAAGTTTCTGTTCTACAAGTTTGATCCCACGCCTGTTCCATGCCTCTCCTCCCCTTGGGCCATTCAGTCAGTAGAAGCCTCAGGTGTTAGTAACTCCTTTGCGTGACTCCCAGCAGAGAGATAGAACAGATCCTAAACATAGATTTTGGGCCGGGAATGTCTTAAAAAGAAACTCACCTGGGGAAAAGGGTCACTGCGAGAAGATACATCCCACCAGAATGTTGCTCTGCCCATTACTGTTGGAGTAAACAGCTCACTCCAAATCTCATTGATTTTATCCACAAAACAAGAAATTTTATCATAACATGAGGAACTCATGCCAGCCACTGAGTGGAGACAGCTTGGATTAACCAGGCCATCTATAACCCAAATACTTTCACTGACAGAGATTTTGTGGGTACTAGGGTGGAAGGAAAGAAATGGTTCTTTGCCTTGAGCTCAGTGGTACAAAGTATTGCATCATTTGTCCTTCTAAGTTCAAGAGGATAGATAAATGCATGTCTGTCTTTCACTCAACCCCTTTCTTTAAGTACTACACAAGAGAAGCACCAAAAAAGGAATAGGTATTTAGAAATGTGGTCACCCTTTTTAGTGTATTCAAAGGAAGAGAGCTCCCCAGCCAGCAAGCTAATATCTTTAGCCAGCTTCTTTGAATATGAACCTGATCCTGAATAAGTAATGTGTGATGTAGTATGTTAATGTCTTATTGTAACTTTGCCTTAATAAAAAAAAATGTTACATGCTAATATGTGCTCTAAAAGCTTCATTCACAGGAGAGTAAAGGAAAAACATCCATGACACTCTATTTCAACACAGGGACCATGTTCTAATGACTTGTGGGATTTACATTAACTGTTAATGACTTATGGCACTGTTAGCATCCAGAGAACCTGCCATTAATTAAGATGATTAATGTCAATGAAAAAACAACATGTGACTAGCCATGCAGGAAAGATAAGAAAGTACACTCTAAAACTTGTGGAGAGTGGAAATAATTTCGGACAGCTACTGTTCTTTAAAGATGGGTTTCAAACATGTTGTTCAGATGGGTAAGACTCAACAGAAATCATGCCCCTTCCTGTAATGTTCTGATCTTGGTTTAGAAAGAAAAAGAACTAGGCCAACTATAAGCAGTTGCTTCAATAAACAGTTATGTTAATATATAATCAGGTCCTGCTAGATCCTGTGAAAAAAAGAATTCCATTTCCAGAATTGCTGGTAAGGTCATCTGTTACAATGATTTTAAAGGTATATGTCATAAGTGCCTCTTAATCATTCTCCAGCCTTTTCTTATTGCTACCTTTTCCACTGAGAGAAGATGCAGTGAGACCATTTGCGAAAGAGTAGAGTAATCATTCTTGGCTTGAAAGTGAGTTTTTGCTCTGCAAAACAGCTATGGAAAACAGACACTTTCTTATGCAATCAATGTGTTTCTTGTGTTTTGAGTCATGCCTGCTGATTTTACTGGCCAACATATATGGTTATTACTAAAGATGGTCAGGGAAGGTTTCTATTTTCCTGAGAAATGTCATTTTCTGTCAGAAAAAAAAGTTTCAATTGAAATTTTTCAACCAGATCTAGTTGTTATTTTTGGCTTGTCTTAGCAATGCAGAGCCAATACAACTATGGAAGAGAGAGAGATCATCTGCTTCACATGTCAAAAAAAATTCTGACGGCAGAATCTTTATCGCTGACAGTGCGTCATCCAGAAAGAATCCATCCTGACTTTCAAATTTACAACTGAGTTTGTTCTGGCACTTAGAAAAAAAATATCATTTTACTTGGAAGTCATTAAGAGACTACAAACATGGAACCCAACAACACCATTTATACAGAGTACTGCACTTTAACACAAATAGCTCTGTCTCAATAGGCCCAAGCAAGAGATCATTTAATAGCTAACCATTTTTTCTTTCACAGCTAGAGCATGAAATCTAGAATATGGAGATCATTTTGAAATGAGGGGGAGATATTGGCTAAATTTCTCTGCTGGTTTCCAATGCCTATCACAGCATGCACAGAAGAAAGGTATTATTGTTCCCTTTCTGTCAATAAGATTTTAGGAATTAGCTTTGGTATACTTACCAAATACTTCCTATGAATGTACATTTCTCTCTCTCTTTCTCATTGAGGCTTTTGACCTGCTTCTGTAAGTCATCCATACTTGGCTACATACAGAAAGCCAAATCTTGTTCTCAGTTATAAAATAGTAAATCCAGGGTAAGTGCATTCATTTCAGTGCAGGTTTTCTGGATTTACACTGGTGTAATGCGACAGCAGAATTTGGCCATGTGGCTTTAAAGTATAATGAAGTATTTATAAATTGTGTTTCTTCATTCTAACCAAGATTTTACATCCTCCACCTCCTGCTATTAGATAATTTTGGAAGGCCCTATGTTTTCCACTATGTAATACACAACGGCTCTTATGTCAGTAGTGAATTTAGCCCTGACTAGTCTGCTCAACCTCTTTCTCACACACATTAACTAGGCTTGGAAAGATTAGATTTTTATTAGTACATGTCATTTCTCCACACACACAAAAATGGTTGAAAAAATATTTCCAGTACTGATAATCAACATTTACAGACAGGCAAACTAAGAAAAATACTGCTTGAGAACTTATCAGAGTTTAAGGATATGTATTCTGTATATTTTGATGTGAGATGTTGAGAAGTTGTGTTTTAAAGCTTTAATTATTTGAATCTCAGTATCTTCGGTCTTTAAGCAATTTTTGTCTGACCCTCCCCAATGTCTGACCCATTCCACAATTTCTCACAACTGTGAAAATTTAAATCAGTAACAGAAAAAACTGCTTCAAATAAACACTATGATAAAAAAGTAAAAATCTAATTCTGCCAGGCCTACACATAATCAAATAATACTCCCATTACTTTAATGCTGCTATAGAAGGCACTTGAATATCTGATGTGATTCAGTGAGGAACATTCTTGAGAAGAAGCTACAAAGCAGCATTTTAGCATTGTTTACAGAAAAGGTCATAGAAGGTACTAGGCAACCTTTCAATATGTTTATCACAACGCAATTCCAGGTAGGTGCAGCCATAATGTATTTTGAACAAAGAATATACCTACAGCATTATATAATTACAATAATCATGTCATAATCAAACTAACATTTGATTATTTCAATTTCTGATGTGAATATAAGTTTGATATATAAAGGTAATTGTGTTGATGAAATATACTTAGATTTCTGCAAGGCATTTGACTTGGATACCACAGACATTTTGATAAAAAAACTAAAACACAAAATTAACATGGCATATATTAATTGGATTAAAAATTGGCTAACTAATAGGTCTCAAAACGTAATTGTACAGGGAATCATCACTGAGCTTCGAGTGGGTTCCCACAGGGATTAGTTCTTGATCCTCGGACATTTAACATTTTTATCAATGACCTGCAAGAGTACATAAAATCATCATTGATAAAGTTTGCAGATGACACAAAGATTGGAGGACTGGTAAATAATGAAAAGTATACATCATTGATACAGAGCTATCTGGATCACTTGGTAAATTGGGCTAAAGTAAACAATGTGTTTTACTATTGTTAACTGTAAATGTATACATCTGGGAACAGAGAGTGTAGGCTATACTTGCAGGATGAGGGACTCTATCCTGGGAAGTAGTGACTCAGAAAAAGATTTGGATGTCATGGTGGATAATCAGCTCAATATGAGTTCCCAGTGCAACACTGTAGACAAATTGGCTAATGCAATCCTTGAATGGAATTGCCTTAAATAGGGCCATCTTGAGTAAGGGAAGAGAAGTTATTTCACCTCCATATTTGGCACTGGTGTGACTACTGCTGGAATACTGCATCCAGTTCTGGTGTTCACAATTCAAGAACGATGTTGATAAATTGGAGAGAGCTCAGAGAAGGGCTACAAGAATGATTACAGGACTAGAAAATATGTCTTATAGTAATAGACTCAAGGAGCTCAATCTATTTAGTTTAACAAAGAGAAAGTTTAGGGGGTGACCAGATCACAGTTTATAAATGGGGGACAAATATTTGGTAATGGTCTCTTCAGTCTAGCAGACCAAGATATAACAAAATCCAATGGCTGGACGTTGAAGCTAGACAAATTCAGAGTGGAAATACAATGAAAATTTTTAACATTGAGAGTAATCAACCATTTGAACAATCTACCAAGGGTTGTGGTGGATTCTCTATCACTAGCAATTTTTAAATCAAGATTTTTTTAATAATATGCTTCGTTTGAAAAGGAATTATTTTGGGGAAGTTCTATGGCCTGTATTATAGAGGAGGTCAGACTAGAAACTAGAGGATCACAATGGTCCCTTCTGTCCTTGAAATATATGAATCTATGAATAATAATATTGCTCTTACATAGAACTTTCAATCCATAGATCTATAAGTGCCATACAAAGGAATATATCACTATTCCCAATTTACAGATGGGGAAACCGAGGCACAAGAAAGTGAAGTGACTTCCCTAAGGTCACACAAATAGGTCAGTGGCAGATCCTGTAATAGAACCCAGGGCTGTTGATTCCCACTTCAGTGCCTAAACAAAACAGTAATACCTCATTAGCTCTTGTCAACTCTTCTTGCATATGGCAATATTGTGGCCATGTTCATTCAATGGTTTCAATATTTCACATACTCAAGTTTAGTGTATGCTACAAAAACGAATGAAGAAACCTTTTTATTGGTGCGTTTCTCTTATGAGAAATGGGATTTTCAGTTTATAAATTCCTAGTAAGCCACTTTTCTTTTAATCAGGAATCTGGCGGAATAGGTTATGGATTAACTCTGAGCTTTTATGAAATCTAAAGTCACATTTTTCTTGTGCTTCAATGATGAGTTACTTCTACAGATTACATGAAATCACTTTATCACTAATCCATGTTCATGAAGGGATATGAAACCCCACTCTCCCATGGTTATTATTACTTTGAGTAAGTATGAAATCCATAGGATTCCTTGAGAGTAAGGGACTACTCTGTGTTCGTACAGATGGAACAATTTGGCCTTTAGTGACTAAAACATGTAGCGATTTAATGCATATTATGGTACTTATAGATGTAGAGGACATATGTTACTTTCAGCCTATATGATTAAGCTATTTCTGTTTTTAGCAATGCTTTAGCAAATTCATTATTCTAATGATCCTCTTCTTTAGATGACTAGTATTTGTTGATGTTTAAAAGAATGACACGACAACACAAATTTATTTCTAAAGCAAAGATGGGATAGAATCTTTTGTAATTTGTTAGACAGTAAACACTAGGGGTTTATTTTATAATGGTTATTCCTCTTTGAGTGCTGTTATTCTAAGGCTGATTTCTGGGACTATTTCTTCTACACATAAAAAATCATACCCTGGCCTTTTATATTTTCTTATCCCCTTTCCTCAAACAAAAATGAACTTTATTTAATCAATGTCAAAATACAAAATGATGCCATGATCTAGTCCAATGGAAACAGAATTGAGAATTAGGAGTTGCTTTCTCTGACATAAACTCACTGCAGTTCCTTGGTTTAAGTTCTTTTACTTTTCCGCCTCAGTTCCCCTATCTATACAATAGGGATGACAACAGTTAAAATCTCTGTCTCGAGGGAGTTTTGAGCATAAATTAATTACTGTCCGTAGAAACATTTAAACATGTATAGCATTAAAATAAGTGCTAAGTATTTTATTATAATTATTATTACTTTAAGTGGGGCAAAAATAACATATAAGTAATGGCTGCATAGTAATAATGACATTACTCATCAATTATCTGAAGGGAAAAAAAGTTCTCTCTTCTCAGTTGTCTAGAATGTCTTGCCTCATCAACATTCATCTTCAAGGACCCAGTCCTGCAAAAGCTTATGCACATGGTTCACTTTACAGCTATGAGTAGCCCCATTGATTACACATAACATTAAGCACATGTGTAAGTCTTTCCAGGATCAGGGCCTTGATCTGTCTGAACTTCTAGAAAGTCTCTCTCTATTTCTGTAGTATGTACAGCACTGATCATATTGCTGGTGCTAAACAAATAGTAATGATAATAAATATGGAGCAACTAATATTAGTCTTTAAGAAGCATTCCTTATTTTAGATTACAATTCAATTATGCAACATACTTGATTTCAACCTGGGTTGTAACAAAAAGTCTTAGGTCCTGATATCAAGCTTGTGAGGCAGGTAAACACTCACTGATGCCAATGGATATTTTGCCTGTGTAGGTCTATGTAACGGGGCCCTTTGTGGTAATGTAGTGGGATTTGTTCTTTGATGTAATAGTGTTATCAACTGCAAAAGTTTCCATCTGTCACTCCCTTTGCTCCTTCAGTGCCTCCCTCTCACTGCTCCCTTTCTATCCATTCCACTTTCTATCTTCCATTCATGACTTCACTTTCTGCCATGCTAGCCTGACTTTGGAACTCCCTGGCCTTCTGATGCAAAAGATGACTACCTTTCTTCACTCAAATCTTGCCTAACATTCACTCTTTCTGCCAAACCTATTGATGGCGACCCATCTGAGAGTCATCACACCACACTTGTCTGCATTTCCATCTTTCGCTCTGTTTTATACAACACCAATCACATATTTCCGGTGCTTAAAAATACATGATACAAACCATGATGTTTATTTAAAAATAAACAGAAACCAATTTAACATACAAACACAAAATACCGAGCCTACTGCCTCTATGTGAATAACAATGCTGCCCTCAGCACTAAACTCTTGCAGATATTCTCAAGAGCGAAAGATCCCCAGTAGGACTCTTGCTGCTAAACGTACAAACTACTGGGTGAAAATTACCAAAGACCAAGTGGGAGCCCAATGGACCCACATACAGTGGAAGCCTCGCCCCATCACTGAGACATTTAAAACCTGAACAATAGCAAACATCCTCCAGGAAACAATCCAGGGAGATGAATGGACTAGATGGCTTTTTTGATTTTACATCATTGACATTGGATATTGCATCTGAATTATTATTCATAAATGAATATTATATTGTTAATATAGTATTACAGTCATAAACAAAACCACTGCTTCACAGGAAAAATACCAAATAACAAACTCCTCCCATATATAGGCTCCACAGTGGGGCTCTGAAATATTAACTTGCTCAAGTATTCCTGTCATGTTCAACTTTTTAACTATATGATTAAAGTTAGAAGGTTTAGTGTGTCACATTTATTTATTCAGAAATATATCTTGTCACTGTAATACAACTAAGGGTAAGATCTGCAAGAACCTTACTGCTAGTCTCTTACAGACAATCCACAATTATGAAAAGGCTGAGTCTCTGTAATAAAAGGTCTCTGTCTTTTGGCCTCCAGCGACTTTAATTTCCTCTTATAGTAACCACCCACAACAACAAGTTTGCATACCCCCAAAATGCTTTTGCCCCCAAGAATGGATTTTATAAGCAGGGTGACATGAAGTGCAATCATTGTGATCATTCTGCTCAGTGATCAGCAGTATGATCACAGAGGCAGCATTGGCATAAATGCTTAGTATAGCGCCTATGCCCTGAGAGGATATGTAGAAGAGGGCTGATTTCCAGTCTGCTAGCTTTTTGATAAACTCTGTTTGTTGGCTGGTGACAAGAAAACCCAGAATGTTAAGATAATAATCTGGAGGGAATTAGTCATGCCAAAAGGCCACAATAAGTGCTGTCAAATAATGAATGGTACAGGTAAAATTGCCTTAGGATTTTCTGGCTTCTCCATACAGAAAAATACACACAGACATGCTCTCAAAAGTAACAACATGCATCCGATGAAGTGAGCTGTAGCTCATGAAAGTTTATGTTCAGATAAATTGGTTAGTCTCTAAGGGCCACAAGTACTCCTTTTCTTTTAACATGGATCAGTATTAGGCACCCAGATTATGCAGATGCAGATCGTCTCAGCACAAAAATAAATACATAAAACCAAATTAAACAGAAACAGAAAAGTTTTTGTGTCTTACTCCAAGAACTCCTTCTAACAGCATCTGTGCCACTATATGCTTCCCCATCACTGAGGCGTTCATCATCAGAGTGTTTAAAGGCTGCACAACATACAAGTTAGCTTGAGAAAAGGGGATAGCCAGTAACTATCTCCTCCAGATACAGCAGTGGAAAGCCATGCTGTGCTTTGCAGATTAAAAGAGGACTGAATGGTGGCTTACATGAACAAAGGGGATAGAAAAATATAAACATAATGCTGTAATTGTTAAAGGCCTTATTTTGTCACTCATGAGTAGTCCCATTCGGATTGTTCAAGGAGTAAAGTGCTGCTCAAAGGGAATAGAGGTGGCAGAGTCAGGCCCTAGAGATATAATTGCATTGATTACATTGCAGAGAAGCCTAACATATTCTTGACTGCATATAGATTTGAATGCTTGTTGATTTATGGCCTGCTGTCTTGTTAAGCATGGGCAAATTGACAAAAGAAATCAAATATCTGTAGTTCAACACACAAATTAGACACAGGATAAATTTTAAAAATTGCCTAAGTAATTTAGCAGCCTAAAAGCCATCTCAAAAGGGAATCTAGACACTTAGGAACCCAAATCCTATTGACTTTCTATGAGACTTAATCTTTCAAGTCACTTTTAAAATTGTAATTTAGGTTCCTAAATCTCTTAGGCACTCGCAATCAGGACAATTCCCATCAGACAATAAGAATCAGCAGATATGCCATGCATAAAATATCATTACTATAGAATTATTCAGCATTTCAGATAGAAAAAGAATCTATAAGTATCATCTGTAAGTATATCCACCATTAGTCCAGAAGTCACAGTATTTTAAATTTGTCAACTATTCTTTCATAAACTATTAAAAATGTATCCCCCAAAGCTAGCTTGCTTATTTCTATTCAGTATAAACTGCCCAAAGGTAATAATCCCAGATCAATTTCACAGATGTTTTCTTTGGACTAAGCTAAGTGATATAACATACACCTTCAGTCAGCAGATGGGGTTAAATCTGAAAGGGTGCCAATGGCCTCAGTGTGTTGTTACTTTATGTCATGCTCTATGAATCTGTGGTCAGCAAGTGCCAAAAGGCCTTCAAGGTAACAGTTTCGTCTCCTTCAGACATATGCATCTTTACCTAATGTTTCCAATTAAACAAAGATCCCTGTCTATTTCTCTGATATGCATATCTGATACAGGTGGACCTGATCCAAAATGTTCAGCGCCTCAAACCTCTCTTTATAGTGGGTAAGTGCAACTTTGGAAAAGCTTTATATATGAATTTTAAACTCCCATGTTTGGAAGTGTTTAGACTTCAGAATTTGGTTCTGACCATTACAAACATACGAGACATTTGGATCTAGAGTTTTTGGATTGGGGTCATCTTTAATGTCTCTATTCAAATCTTGTAGCCAAAAAGGCATTAAATCAAGGACTTTAAACAGCACACGATTTCAAGAATTGAAGCAGCTTAATTCTATACTGTAGGTGGCGTAAAAGACACTAAACAAGGAAATTTAAGTTGCTCACCTTCCTCATCTGAAACATCCAGGACCTCGGTCATCGTCTCAGGTACATTCAGCTTGTGTTTCTCAGTCACAGTCTGCAGATACAGAATAATCATCTCTCAAGTTAAGCATCAAGAAAAATAGCAGGCATTTATCAGGGTATTTTCAACAACAGCTGCAGTTCAATCTGTTCAGACATTTTGCAATGCTGTCTCTTCCCTCTGATTTTATTTTTCAGGGTGTAATCTTTACCACTGTTGCTCTTGCTTTCTATTTGTGCTACAGCAAATGATCATTTATTCTGAAAAAAACATACAAAAAGCAAATATAAAAATAGATGATGTATGTAGAGTAACTCAGATCAGTGCTTCCAGGATGGTTCTAAATTGAATTAGGTAACGTCTACAGAAGAACCATAGAAAGTTGTATGGGACATATGGAAATTATTGTAAAGCATTTGGAAATTAAGCTATGAATGATGTGAAATATTTAAACTGAAAAAGATGAAGAGTATTTAGAAAGAGCATATGATGCATTTCTTACTTGAAATAGCAATGTGTATTAATGTTACTCTTTTCATAATTATTACAAATCACCCTATATCTTGGAGTGAATGTACATGGTGATTTACACACACACAAATTCAGACATATCACCTGCACCAAATAGCTTACAAGATTAGTTATACAAGGCAAAACCACCAGAGACAATACATGATAGCAACAGTTCAGGTAAGGGTGAGCATGGGGGTTATTAGAAGACAGATTTTTAGAATCAGTGACTTTGCATGAAGGACTCAAAGAGGAAGATAGAAGGTACTTGGCCATGCAGTGAGACTGGGAGAGTGAGGGAGACTGATTCAACAAAGGGAGCATCACCTTAGCATAAGGTCATGTGTGGGTCAAGGACATGAAGAAAGCAATAAGAAGAGAGCGTTGTGAGGAGTGTGGGGCATGAAAGGGTTCTGTGGAGAAATGACAGCAAGTATGTTCTATGGATGGAGACAAGACGACAAGTCAATGAATTCAAGAGGAATTCCATGGTCAGAACAGCACTAGCTAATATACAACCACTCCATGGCCACAATCCACTCTGCAACCAGCCTGTAGAACTGGATATCTGTGAAGGAGGGTTTACACTTCATGTCTTAAGGTGTGTAACAGTGGATGTAACCCAGAGGTGGGCAAACTATGGCCTGTGGGCCACATCCGGCCCATGGAACCGTTCTGCCTAGCCCCTGAGCTCCTGGCTGGGGAGGCTAGCCCTTGGCCCCTCCCCTGCTGTCCTCCTTCCCCGCAGCCTCACCTTGCTGCCAGCGCTCTGGCCTGCTGCTCCTACCGGGCAGCGCAGTGGCGTGGCTGCGAGCTCCTGCTGATCTGAGCAGCATAGTAAGGGGGCTGGGAGCAGGGGGGTTGGTTACAGTGAAGGAGGTCTTGGGGGGCAGTCAGCAGGGAACAGGGGGCAGAGGTTCTGGGGGGGGCCGTCACGGGACGGGGAACAGGGCTGGGTTGCATAAGTGTGGGAGTCCCGCGGGGCCTGTCTGGGGGCAGGGGTGTGATGATAGGGGTTGGGACAGTCAGGGGACAGGGAGCCTGGGGCGGCTGGATGGGGATGAGGTCCCAGGGGGCTGTTAGGGGTGGGCGTGTGGATAGGGGTCAGGGCAGTCAGGGGACAGGGAGCAGCAGGGTTGGATAAGGGGTGGGGTCAGAGGTGAAAGTAAGCCGGTACGCCCCAGTATGGCGTACCGGCAAGAGCTGGTGCACCGTAGTGGGGCAGCCTGGCTTCCCCAGGGGGAAATTTAAAGGGCCTGGGGCACCCAGCAGTGGCTGGAGCCCCAGGCCCTTTAAGTTGCCTCCAGAGCCCCGCTGCTGGAGCCCTGGGGTAGCGGCTGTGGGGCTCCGGTGGCTATTTAAAGGGCTCGGGGCTCCCCTGCTTCTACCACCCGGCCCTTTAAATAGCCACTGGAGCCCCACTGCCACTACTCCAGGGCTCCGGGGACTATTTAAAGGACCAGGACAGTAGAAGCAGGGGAGCCGCAGGCCCTTTAAATAGCCCCCAGAGCCCTGGGGTAGCGGGGGCTCCAGGGGCTATTTAAAGGGCTGGGGCTCCAGCTGCCTCTGCCGCCCTGGTCCTCTAAATAGCCCCCGGAGCCCTGCACGGCTGCTGCTACCCTGGTGGGGGGGGGAGGATGAGAAAGAGGGCGTGCATTTACCTTACAGGGTGGGCTAGGGCTGGCTCTGACCCCCTCAGACCTGCCCCTTCCAGGGGCGAGCTGGCCCCAGTGTACCGGTAAGTCACTTTCACCCCGGGTGGGGTCCTGGGAGGGGGTGGTCAGGGGACAAGGAGCGGGGGGGGGTTTGATGGGTAGGGGGTTCTGAGGTGGGCAGTCAGGGGGTGGGAAGTGGGAAGGGCGGATAGGGGGCAGGAGTCAGGCTCTTTGGGGAGGCACAGCCTTCCCTACCCGGCCCTCCATACAATATCATAACCCTAATATGGCCTTGGGGCCAAAAAGTTTGCCCACCCCAATGTAACCCCTTTGTACACAGGGGAGTGTCAGGAGACAGTATGTCTGTTGAAGCTCTCACAGGAATAGTTCACCACTGCTCCACTCTCAGTTCTGGCCAGTACCCTAAAAAGCATAAATAAACCCCAGACGTGGAAGTAGTAAAACAACATATAACTCTTGTGATATTTATTGAGGGATGAACCTTGAAGCCCCTACTCAATTCATGCTCAGGCAAAACTTCCACTGAGGTCAATGGCGATTTTGCCTGAGTAAAAACTGAGTGAGGACTTCCAGATCTGGTGCTGTATTTCCATACTTCTAGCAAGCCAGTGAAGAAGACAGCACTATTCATTATTATGATGCTTTTCTATACATATCAACACGTCTCATCATTGCTGAATCTGTGAACACTGGTAATTTATCTAAGTTTAAGTGTCTAAAATGCATTAACTGCAGACAATCCGTTTCAATTTACCTTCCTACAGTTTGTACGTGGGCAGGACAGAGGGTGGGCAAAACTGGTTGCCTGCAATCTCAGTTATTCATCTTTAATTACATCTTAACCACGATTCAAGGAATTAACAAGTATGGTTTTCAATGCATGTGTTACGTGTTCCAAGCTCTTTTGTACTCATTACATTCCTCAGCCAATTCTTTGACTCTTTTTATCACTCCCCTAGAAAGGTCAGACAGCAGTAGGGAATCTGAGCCAGCTGAAGCAGACTGAACTCACACAGCAGTGCAGGTGACCTCAACCTCCTTCTTTGTAGCAATAAAAGCAATGAATTAAGAACTAAGTGCTAAATAAACAAAAAGACTGACACTCTACAAATGGAATAAGGTGAGAAGGAGGACAGTATATTCTTCAAGTGATGGGCAAAGCACTGTGTGTGTACCTCAGTTGTTAAAAAGACGAGAAAGTAACCCAAATGCTGTACTGCTGCTGTGTATGAGCACTGAATAAAATAGCCAAGAACTCAACAAACAAACAGAGAGGGAGAGCTCTGAGGAAAAGAGAAAAAATGGAATTGCCTAGAAAAAAATTAAGTAAGAGTCAGATATGAAAACTCTTAAGAAGTTTATCTCTGTCTACAATAAATGCAACAGACCATTCATTCATCGGGCCCAAATCCCAGTTCTCATACTGAACTCAGGAATAAGAGACAAGCACAGGAGAACAACACAGAGGTGAGAGTTAGAATTCTCTGGCCAACAGCTTCTGGATCTCAGCACTTCAGTAGTGTCAACATTAATTGGAGAAAGAATCATAATTCAAGATGGGATTTAATCTATTTAAACAAAATGCCCCCCATTTGGGGTAGGGCCAGTGGTGTTTGTAGGACGACAACTAATTAAAATACCAAAATAGAATCAGTATGTTAATATATAGTATAAGAGTAATAGCTTACTGTATACATGGTACCCCTGCCAATATCTAGTTATATCAGATAAGTGGAAACAAAATATGCTGACAGCCTATTGGGGCTCTAAAATTTGTTTTACTTAGGAAAAAATCCCATCAGATCAATGTTAAGTTTATCAATATATAGTCTGAGACATAGGCCATGGTGCATAAACATGATCAATACCTATATATTTGTCTGTTTATTACTCTTACACAACACCAGCATTAGCACTCACAACCACATTTATACTTAGTAGGTTTGCCAGGCGTCTGGTTTTCGACCGGAAAGCCCAGTCAAAAGGGGACCCTGGTGACTTTGGTCAGCTCTGCTGATCGGGCCGTTACAAGTCCAGTAGGTGGTGCAGCATGGCTAAGACAGGCTCTGCTTGTCCTGGCTCTGCAAAGCTCTGCGAAAGCGGCCGGCTTGTCCAGCCCCTAGGTGCTGGGGTGATCAGGGAAGCTCCGTGTGCTTTCCCTGCCCCCACTGGCCAGGAACTGCGGCGAATGGGAGCTGTGGGGGCGGTGCCTGTGGGTGCGGGTAGCGCTCACCATGCAGAGTCACCTGGCCGCGTCTCCACCTAGGGGCTAGACATGGAAGCTGCTTCCAGGAGCAGTGCTGAGCCAGGGCAGGCAAGGAGCCTGCCTTAGCCACGCTGTACCGCCGACCGTGAGCCGCCTGAGGTAAGTGCTGCCCAGCCAGAGCCTGCAACCTGAGCCTCCTGCCCCATGTCAGAACCCACTCCCACACCCTAACTCTCTCCCAGAACCCACACCCCAACCCCCTCCCCCAGCCTGGAACCCCCTCCTGCAGCCTGAACTGCACATTTCTGGCCCCACCCTGGAACCCAGCTACAGCCCTCACCCCCTCCCACACCCCAACCCCCTGTCCCAGCCCAGTGAAAACGCTTGAGGGTGGGGGAGAGCAAGCGACAGTGGGAGGGGGGCTGGAGTGAATGAGTGGGGGGGGGCCTCAGGGCAGGGTGTTTGGTTTTGTGCCATTAGAAAGTTAGCAACCCTAATGCTTAGTGAGACATATAAGCTCAAAGAACCTAAAGCTAGGCACCCAAATCCATATTTAGCATCCTCAGTGACCTGATATTTTAGAGTTGTTGAACACATTCCACTCCCTCTAAAACTCACTGGGTGCTTAGTACCTGTGAAAATCTGGCCACTTGTGTATGCACTTAACATTAGACATCTGCATTTGAAAATTTGGCTGTAAGACCAGATTTTCAGAAGCTTCACCACAGACATACATGTATATATTTGTGCGCCTGCTTTGCATATTCAACAGGAATACAGATCAAATGTTCTAGATACTGTATGTAAATGATCATTTGTCCATACACAGACTGTACTTACCGGTACATGTGCATCCAAACTTCACTGTAGAGTTAAACATCTGAAAATCAGGTTTATTTTTTTATACACTGCATGTCGCAATTGGTTATTTTAAATGTAAACCCCTAAGTTTGAGCATTGCACAATATCTCAAATATTGAGCCAAATCCTGCCTTTGATGTGTAGATGGAGTATCAGTATTGCACAGCAATGCCCCCTTTGTGTTTCTGGGTCTCCTTGGCACAAACATATTAGTTAATTCTGACATCCTACAACGTATCAATTATAGCTCCCCTGACTCTAACTCTTCTACCTGGAGTTGCCACTATATTTAACAATGGAGTGAAGAACCATTAATTACCACCCAGTTTTAAAAAGGATGAGGATCTGTGGACAGTTTAATGGCCCCAGTAAAACGTGGAGTTTAAAATGCTGAGGCATATATGGTCTCTGCGGTAGTTGCACTGATATGGTATTGCTCTGGTAAATCACACACTACCTAAAGCTAATTTATGTATCACAAAATATTTGTTTCTACCAACCACATTGAAATGTGTACACAAATTAACCGTTGCTCTGAAGCAGCTTAACAATTTAAATTTGTCACTTTGGGACCTGCAAAGTGTAAATCAGAAGGCAGGACAAACATTTTTTTAAAAAGAAATCACAAGTGTTCTGTAGCATAAGAACCAACCGTGCTTCCATGCTACCTGCTTTCCATTATATATGTCAATCCTTCTCTACACAGGGGACTTGACTCTCTTCTCGGTATCATTGCTTTATATTCTGGGAGCCCCACTCACGTCAGTAGTGTTATTCTGATGTAAACGAGAGGGAAATAAGACTCTGCACATTTACAGTAGGCCAAGGGCCTTTGGAAGCAATTGTTCCATATATAAACCAGGATTGGAGATTCCTCTTCTTTGGGAATATCAGTGACTTGCATATTAATAGAGCATTGGATTGTCTAACATTCTCCATGCAGCACTCAGTTGTATCACTGATCTTAGTCAGGGCCTTGAAGAATGAAATACCTATTGTGACTGTAATGGCAATGTATCTTTTTCAGTGTTGAATGTTATATTGTACTAGCAATATCAACGTCACCACCTGGAAAACCCAATTGCAGGGGGCAACCACAATTTATCCTTCCTTTTTGGCAATAGTTCCAAAAGCTCTTTAACCAACCAAATAATCTCTTTAAGACGATGCAGAGACCACATTACCTGCATACACCAAAGCGGCATTTGAGGGCCGAGTCAAATTCATCTCTGGCAAACTCTATCTATGTCAGGCGTAGTTCACCAGGGATGAATTTGCCCACAAGACTTTTTAAACACTGTTTCTCTCTTGTTTGAATTTGCATATTGCGTATGCAGATACACTAAAAGAAACAGGATTTCTTGTACAGAAACCTTTAGGTTCAACAAATGTTTGATTCAGCCCAAAGATAAATGCCTCAATCATCTGCCATGTCTGGAGGAAAAGTCCACTGTTCACATATATATTATACGGTTTTTTAAAAATCTTTTATCCAAAATAACTAAATCAAAGTTATGTATTTCAAAAGTGTTTATAAATTTCCTTTTTAATACTGCAATTCATATTATTTAATATTTACTTTGTTGTGGTACCTGGACAGCCACTGATAGCAGGGTGTTGCTGGGTGTTATATAAATACAATGGAAGATTCAACAAGTGGATGTAAAAGACATGAAAGGGAAATGAGAAAAGGAAGATGAGGAAAACAGAGTGGGAGGGGGGGTTACACAGGCTACATAAGTCAGTTTTGAAAATGGACTTAATTTCTTTTGACAAATGTTACCCAGAGAGAGGGAGAATAAACTCACACACCATACAAATATGTACTTATATGTGTGTTACAAGAGTAAATAAATAAATATCAGCAAAAGCAAATACTCCATATTTATTAAGATTCTTCTGGAAATTGACTCAAATTTGGAGAAGAAAACTAAGCCTGTTTCTCATAGTTCATTAATAAACCATAGCTCACTCTATTTATAACATCATGTCAAGCCAATTTTGTTCCATCTTACTCTGTTTATTTCAACAGGGACTTGCTGTCAGCATGCGATGTAAAAGCAAAATTATTTTCCTCTCTCTCGTTCATTGCCCTCCCCCCCACCCGCCCAATCCCCATCGTGGTGCATGTTCTTGGCTTATAACATATGGTAGCATCTTTTCACTAATTTTTGGATTTATCATTATGGGCCCTGTATGGGGTGCCTAATGCTTATAGCCTTTCTATTTTCATAATGTTTTATGCTTTAAAAAATAAACATTGTCCTTATAAGTTTTCACGGTAAAAGACAGTAAAGCAAATTCGTGCAAAAAATGGTACCATTACTGCGTTCAGTGATACACAGCTTTTTGAAGGCCTCTTTTCTGACTTACTAAAACAGTGGCAGGCTGTAGCAATATGTGACCAGTGAGAGAGACCACCCCTCCCCCTTGTGTCTTGGCATCAGAATATAGCTGTCTTTCTGGTTAAAAACAATAGTTTGCATCTATTCTGACCAGGTAACTAAGTGGCTGGTTACCACTGTCCTCCCGAAAATTAAATTATTTTTTTAAAAAAAGAGTAAACAGAGTTTTGAAAAATGAAACTATTCCACAGGCATCAACTTCGCTCAACTCATGAGCCCCGAGAATCAAAATCCTGATTCCAGTCAGTTTGAGGGCTGAGGAAGTGAGCTGGGATTTTTTTACACTACAATAAAACTGGATCTATTTGTTCTGGAAGTGATTTGAGCAACCTGAGGATTTATGTGCTTCAGAGCTGCTAGTGAGCACCACTAAGTCTGGCACCCATTCATGGACTGCCATAGCCTGATTGCTAAGAAGTCTGCTGTGGTGGTTCTGCATCAGCAGGTGTCACAGAGGAAAGCGTATAAGTATAAGGAGAGACAGAAAAGAAGGAACTAGGATAATGGAAAAGAAAAATAGAGAAATGGGCCAGAACCTATACAAAGACTCCCAAACTTCAGGAAAGTTTAGATTTGCCGCTCAGGCCCTTCTCTAAAAAGTATATTCTGGTTTGAATACCCGTTATTTCATCAGTGTAAACTCAGATTTATAGAGCTATTTATATTAATTCTGTGTACTGTATGCACATCAATACATTTGCAACAACCAAGCAAAGGAGGGCCTTAAAAACTTAAACTAAAAAGAGGAAGAGAGAGGCAGAGGGAGTCTGAAGCAGTACAGCATAGACAACATTATGAATAGAGAATGGAAGCATTAAAACTCATCTAGTACTCACAGTTGTGGTGGTGGTGACCTCCTCTGTTACCACCTTCAGAGTATCGACCACTGAGATGTATCCCAAACGCCTTGCAATCGCTAAGGCAGTGTTACCATTCTGGAGAGAGAGAGAGAGAAATGAGAGGGAGGACTGTGATTTGAATCAGTGAGATCACTCTCAGCACTGCATGAGCCAGCATTTCCATCCAAAACAAGGCACAGCTTAGGAAAATCACTGAGTTTTACCATTACATCTGAATCTGTCTTTGTAACTTCTTTAAGACTATAGCCCTGATTACCATGGTAACACAACACACTTACATCTGCCTGCAATTCCTCATAAAAAATGTGTTGCATGCTTTAACCCTAAAGTTGTCAAATTTCACTACACATTATGTGCCTTGACTGCATTTTTTCCAAAAGCTCTATTATTTGGGAGGTTATTCAAAAACCATTAAAAAGTTTTAGGGTCTAACATCTGACAGACACAGTTCACATCTGCAGCAGGTACAATGCTCTCTCTGGGAATATATAACTTATGCAAAACCTCATGATGCAACAGGAAACAAAACAAAACAAGCTTCAAGTTTAGGACCTGGGGAGAATTCTTTTAATTTCAATGCCTATCTAAGCCTTAAAAATAATTAATATTTAGATAGACCTTTTAATCTTCAAATAAAGAATTAATTAGCTAGTTAAACCCCAGAACACCCTTGTGATGTGGATAGGTATTATTTATTTATATAGGGCTAGATTGTTATATTCTCACTCACACTGAACCATATCTTACATCAGGAGCTGTGCCACTGAAGTTAATGAAGCTACTCAATAGGAGTATCAAAATCTGGTCTGTGTTTATTTATTTCAAAAGTGCTCAGCAGCACAGCATAAATCCATCCACAACGCGTAGCCAAAAATCAGTGCTTTTTGTCAGGAGAAGCAGAAAAAAAAATCAGACACAAGCTACATCAGGTAAGAATGTCTGAGGGTATGTCTTCACTGCAGAGTTAACCTGGGTGATCAGCCCCAGGTATGAGCTGCCACACTGCAAAGCATTATCCAAGTTACTGTGTTCTTATTGCTGCTGTATGCACCTGTGTGTATCACTAGGACTTCTGAGGACATATCCCATGGTTCTTCGTACAGCAGTAATAATGGGAGTACTTGTCTGTCCTTCTGGGGACTTGGTGAAAATTGTGGGAAGACATGGACGGACTATAAGCACTCGAGTGTTTTAGCGACTGCAAAGTGGGTGACTTTCCAGCCCAAAGCCTTGGCTTCACTTGAGTGTTAACTCCTCTTGAGTTAGGCTCTCTTGACTGAGAGCAGCCATACTGCAAAATGACACTCTGAGCTGCACAGTGTTTGGATTAGCAGCACAGAATACCTTTACTGCATTATTTACTCAACCATCAGATGCACTTGAGCTTCAACCTACATCCCCTGATGGTCCAGCTAGCTCAAGTTTAAAGCATCACTTACTCCAAGTGAGAGATTTTTGTGTGTAGACAGGAATCAGGCTCGGGTAACTCTTGAATTACATATACCTCTAGCTAACACTGCAACTCAGGCAAGTCCCAAATGAAAGCTGAACTGGGGCTCTAACCCAGAGCAAACTCCCAACCTCCCCAAACTGTGCCAGATAGTCCCACTTGAATGCACCACTCAACCTGGATGAGATGTTTTTGTGTGGATGGTAACGCCAGAGTAAGAGCCCAGGCTACCTCTGGAGTGACTGTGCTTTGAGGTATGATGGACCCAGGCTGTGACGGCTCTACAAGGTGATTGAAATCAAATGAACATACCCTCAAACTAAGTAAGCCCTGATGGGGTGTTTAGCCCCAGGAACTGACCATAAAAGACTCCCAGCTGATGATGTAGGATATAAACTAAGACATGGATTCTTGGATAACTCAATCCCAGAGTATTGTTCCAGGGACTGAGTGAGAAGCCAGTGCAGATTTAAGCAGTTGTATTATGCACTCATGGCAAGTCTGACCCACTCAGGAGCTACGCTGAGGCCTGTTTTTTTCTTTTTTTTTTTTAACCAGCTGGAACCTCTGGGTACACAGAGCTCACTGGAGTTGTCAGTGGTATAGATGGCTATTACAACAATGGCATTAAAGAAAAACAGTTGCAGACTCCTGGCTGTCTGTAGAGGTTAGAAGCTACAGGCTATAACTGCTACCTAAGAATCCAGGAGTGGCAGTGAACTCAATCCAGGAGGTGGCAAACAAATGGGTAGAAGGATAGTGTAAATTGGGTCTGGACTAAGTGCTTCATCCTGGGCAGTAAGCCTCCCTTTCATTTTATACACAATAGGGTTGCAGTCCGTTTGCCTTCGTCCAGATCCTCATCTTGGGCAGGCACCGGGAGAATAATAAGACTTCCATGTTTATTGCCACCCTTGTTTTACACATGGAGAAACTGAGATGCAGAGTGCCTGTGACACAACCAGTCAGTGGCCAACCCGGAATTATAATTCAGGAATTACTGTTTCCAAATCCCATGCTCAACTCACTATTCAAACGAACTCTCCATCTGGAAAGAGCTTTGCAACTAAACAGAGCTACCTTAAGGGGCTAGAAAGGAGGCAGGAAGTCACACACACACATCTGATGACCAGCTGTATGAGAAGCACATTCACCACGGCAAAAGGCTAGAGAGGAGAGGAATCAAATGAGTCAATCAGACTCAGGAAAGAAAGGAGCCATCCGGGGAACAAGCTGCATGCAGGTGGCAGATTGCAGTAGTACTACAGACAGTTTCCAGACTTACAGCAGTGATGGCATTGGGCTTGGCCCCATGCTGGAGTAGAACATTGATGATATGAGTGTGACCCTGTTGAGCAGCTTGGTGCAGAGGGGTGTAGCCATTCTGTTATTAGTGGTAATTACCGTATTTTTAAGGAGAGAAAAATACAGTGATTAGAAAATACATTTCAATTTACTTCCTCTAATCAAGACATTTAATTTATTTAAAACCACATTTATGCCAGCATTTCACCCACATACAATAATTCTTAGCAACCTTCTCTAAGCCCTCTAGGGATTAATGAAATAATAAATCATGATAATATTTTGACTTGCGGAGCATTTTTCATAGGACAATATTAATAGTCTTTATAAAGGTGGGCAAACATTACCGTCCCCATTTCACAGATGGAAACAATGAAGCATAGAAAACATAATGCTCATGCCCAAGGTCACAGAGCAATTGTGGGAGGGGGACAGAGCCAGGTCTTCTGACTCCCAGCCCTCTGTTTTTAATGGGTACCTGAAGAGTCTGTCTTTAAAACACTTGGGCTAATTTCTAAAGCCATGTAAATTCTAACAGCACTGATTGAGTCCATTTTAAATGAAACAGCTGTTAACTTCGAGTCTCACTGATTATGAATGTCAGTGCAGTTCATCTTCTGTTGGTCTACAAAAGGTCCCAACTGTGTCACAGATACAGTGAAAAATGTCTGCATGTTCTGCGTACCAATAAATATATTTTAATTCTGTATATTTATCTACTCCAATGATCCATTCATGATATGCTACAATACAAAAGCAGAGCCAGACTGCACTTCAGCAAGCTGATCTGAGGGGGAATTGTATGGATCTAGTCAGGCAATTAATTTACAAAATTATCTGCACTTGACTTTGAAAGCAGGCAGAGAATAAACTGGGGGAAAATAGCAATTTGAGTTCACTGTACCATTTATGTATGTATAAGAGAGCCTAAGGGACTCTTACTGATCTCTTGGAATTGTGTGTGCCTTAAACTATGACTATGACGTATCTTTCATATGGACAGATGGGTGAGAATGAGCTTGGTATGCTAGTTGCCCTTGTGACATTTAGGCTACGCATTCATCTATCTGGTAGGATACAGAGCAGGGGTTTATTATAGGGTTGTGGTGTTTTATACTGACAATCACATTATTTCCATTACTTTAATATCAGTGCTGTCCCTTGGGATTGAGTCCAGACACAGCACCTTTCTGCTGGACATGGCAAACAATATCCTGAAGGTTCAGGATATTGCATGTTGTTCAGCTTCTAACATGTTCTGTCAGCTATAAATCTGTCCAGGAGGGACTTGCTCTTTAAACTGAGTGAATCCACAATGCTGGTTATCTGTTAGGCTGCCAAGATTTATGATGTTTTCAAAAAGCCAATGAGCCAGATACTGATTTCAGGTACTCTGGTGTTACTCTAAACTAACTTTAAATGGAATTATTTCAGATAACTAGAATAACAAGGGAAACTGAAGTCAGAACCTGACCCAATGAGTTCAACACACATTTAGTATCAGAGTGACACCTAACAGATAAGGGGCAATTAGGACATTCCTTTCAATTCCATCTTGGTAGCACACAGTTTCTAGCTGTCTGCTTTTATTATGGGTTTCAACTTTTTTCTTGTGTTATACCTACCAGCTCTTTGAACAATCTTATCTATGGTTTTAACCTACTGAGTCTGGGCTAGGTCTTCTCTGGAAATGTCCTGACACTACCCCTGCCTCTGTGTTTTTTTCTGCATTGGAGTTCACGCTATTTAGTTGGACTCATTTTCATGATGCTGTCCCACTTTGAGGAGTGGATTGACCAAATAAGTAAGCAGCTGGAGACAGAGGAGTCAGCAGGAATGATCAGCGAATTACAAATTTGTGTGATTCTGATCAGTTGTCAAGGACACCAGAGGTGTTGTTGGAGCCATCAATGGAGCTTAGCTGTTTGCACTGAGACCAAAACACCAGGGAAACTGTGTGAGTCTGTGTGAGTCTGAAACAGTAGTGCTATGACTACAGGCCACCAACAAGAAGCCAGTTTGAATTGGAGCCAGGGAGTGCTGGGCCCTTGTGGGCTGGCCTTCTCCTGGTGCAGGTGATGTGAAGGCATCTGTGATGCAACAAGGCTTTGTGGTCACAGATCCCTCAGTGTAAGCATATATTCCGCAGATTCAGAAACCACTGGTTGAGAGAGGCAGAGTTGTCTCCACATAGCACACCTTGGAGGGCTTTATTCTGGTATAATTCAGAAGTAACTTTGCTGAAGTCAATGGAATTACACTAATGTGATCAAAATCAGGCTCAGATGTGTTACCAGTACAAATAAAATAAAGGATAAACTCAAGAGAACAGATCTCCCTTCTCACACACAGAGTTAATATACCAGACTTCAGTTTAGTGAGTAAGGCATCCTGAAGCAGAACAGAGGGAACTCATTCCACCACAGCCACAAATCAGCAGATATTGACACCTAGCGTGCATGCGTAATTTGTAAAAAGATCTACTTGGAAAACAATCCTATAGCTGTCCATATGGAGTATGAATTAGTGTCATTTGGTCACTGAAGAAAAAAACCAGAAGTGATGAAAAATTCTTTACCTTTGTTTTAGCGTTGACATTGGCTCCCTGTTTCAGGAGGAAATTCACCATCTTGATGTTTCCATAGTGACAAGCTACAATTAAAGGAGTGTAGCCGAGCTACAATAAAATAACACAAAAAAGTAAACCTATGCAGTCAATGGGATGTTCCATTATAACAATAACATCCTTGTTCACATGGAAAGCAGTAGCATTATGTGGTTTACCTTTGTCTGAGCATCTTGGTTTGCACCATGCTTTGTCAGTATATCAGCTACGTTCACTTTATCTTCCTGAGCTGCAAGGTGCAAGGATGTCAATCCACTCTACAAATGAAATGGAAAGAGAACTATAATGTTACCAAAAACAAAGAAATGGGACTTGCAAGTTTATCATTTTTTAAATATAGCAAGATCCTGTCTGTAATTTCAAAAATAGAGATTTTTAAGCAAAGATGGGAATTGGTCTCTATCCATGTAAAACTAGCAAATAGCTCATCACAGCAAACTGTAATCGTAACTATAGATTGGTGCTTTCAGCTAGTGATTACCACACCTGGACTTTACACAGTAATGTCACTGGAGAAATTGAAGTGCCAGCTAATGAAGTAGGATGACCCCTTCTGCAACTCCTGGAAACCATATGTAGCCTTCCTCAACTGGGAGGAATGGGCCTTAACAATTATGGGTGGGAGTCAAAATAAAGGAAACTGTAGACGAGAATTGAGGCCCAAAAAGAGAATTTAAGCAAACCTTTAAAAAAGCATACATGGATAGCGCATGGACAGGAAATAGGTAACAGCTTATATAAATAAATTATATAAATATATACATTGAGCATGAGAATGGAAAAGCAGTTTGTTTCCCATTTTTTAGAATGGCACATTACACTATTCTCATACATCAAGAGCCTCATCATGCAGCTTTTACTCCTGAGCAAAGGCTGCAGAACCAGGGCCTGTGAGAGTAAATTTTGTTCAGCATCTTTTGGCTGGATAAAACTGCATCACAGAAAGTCTTATGTAATGTTTTTGGGAGGGAATCAAGGTACTTCTAGGAAAGATTTGGCACACTTCCAAGAGAAAACCTGATGGATCAGAATGGTTTTCATTAGGATTATTTTATTATTTTCGCAACTAGTAAAGCTGCATTATTCTCTGCCAAACATTACTAGTTTCTTCCATCCCAGCAAGGAAGCTGGATGGCACAATATATTGGGATAAGTGCCATAAGCACTCCACTAGTTCATCCCTCAAGCTATTGTTCTCTGACATGTGTCACACAGGGCTGGATCAACCCAATGACCCACAGAACCTAGAGCTTTGTGCAACCTCCCTTCTATTATTTCTTAATCCTTTAGACAGGATGTACAACTTTCGTATTATGTTGGAAACAGCTCACAGATTACAAGACTGCAGGACTGTGGAAACACTACAACCCTTTCTCCACAGCTGGTTCTGCAGCAACTTCCCCTGGCTTGCCTGCTTCTCCAAGCCCACCTTTCAGTCAGAGCTTGCACACATCGTTTTCCACTGAACATGGCACACCACTGAAGATCCTCCTTAGATTACCCAACACAGCTGTTAATGATATGCTTTTAAGACAGCCTCTGATCAGGGGCACTCTCTCTGCCATCCCCAGCTACCTTCACTACTGCTGTTCACCCACCTGCCTTTGCTTCCTAACACTTCTCATATCTTGAGCTTTTGCATGTGTATAGAGATGTATAGTTTGGACTCTATTTCTGAGCAGCTGGCTCTCTTCTTGTATTGCACCTTGCAAGTCATTGGATGTCCTCCCCGTGATGCCCTTCACCACTGGGGATAAACTATTACCTTAGTTGCCATATGGATATTGGATCCTTTGTCCAGGAGCAAGGTAACCATGTCAGCATGACCTTCTTGAGAGGCCAGGTGCAGCGGGGTCACTCCCTGTTTGGTCAGAATGTTGGTCTCGGCTCCGTAGCTCAGCAGCGTGGTAGCTATCTGCATCTGATTCTTCTTGGCAGCAATGTGCAGAGGGGTATATCCATTCTAAAACCAGGCTCCACATGTTAATAGCCTTTTCTGATGTTTACAAATCCATCACACAGCAAATAGTGCTCCATTTTATTTCATAGAAATATTTGGAACAATCTGTCTCTAGACCCTGTGTCATTATTTTTCCCATTCTTAACAATCCTACAGTCAGTTTCCAATGGAAATAATTATGGAGGAATAGAAAATGTCCACTTTTCAGATTATGGTGGCAAAGAGAAATATGAAGGAATGTTGAAAAGAAAAACCATTAAAAACTAACTATTGCAACATTTCTTTATCTTAAGAATTATTTTACATAGGAATTCTTATATCAGATGAGATCAATTGTCCACTTAGATTGGTATTCTGCCTCCAACAGCGGACAATGCTAGATACTTCAAAGGAAGGTGGACAATTATGGAATAGCCTATGCATTTGGAAATCTCTTTCTAAGTCCTGCCATTTAGTAGTTACTTTATGCCCTAAACTAGCATAAAGAGGATATAAACCCTCATGCTATCTGGTGTATTGTGGCTGTTTTCAATATCCACATACATATCTAGTCCTTTTTCTAAACCTCTGGGCTCCTTGCCTCAATGCTATCTGGTGGGAATGAGTGCCATTTTAATTTTTCCAATTGCAAACTGCACATTATAAAGCAATATGTTAAAATCTATGTTTAGTAGAGCTTGTCAAAAATGTTCATTCAGAACATTTTTCTGTCAGAAAATGCTGAACTGACAGAATCTAAAGATTCAGCTGGATCTGTCAACTCCATAGAAACTTTCGACAGAAACCAGGAAAGCAGGACAAAGTGCTTTTCTGCCAGGTTTCCTGAGAGCCTGGGTTTCCCTGGCTGCCCAGCTTCCTGGGTAGCTGCCTCCTGGGGAAGCCAGCTCCCTGGGGAGCTGAACAACATGAAGAGGCTCCCTGGGCAGCTGTCTCCCTATAGTGCCTGATTCCCCAAGGGAGTTGGCTGCCTGAGAAGTTGGGCACCCCTTGGAGGCAGCTGGAAAGTTAACTGTTTTGGTTATTCCAAAATGGAATTTTTCAGATATTTTCCTCCTGTGAAAAAGTTTGAAATTTTGGATGAAAAGTCATTCCAAAAAAATCAAAATTTTCTCATGAGGGAAATTCCATTTTCCATCAGTTCTAATGTTTAACTCAAAGGCATATCCTACAATGAGTTTGGTT
The DNA here is from genome assembly GCF_965152235.1 of Eretmochelys imbricata. Lineage (NCBI taxonomy): Eukaryota > Metazoa > Chordata > Testudines > Cheloniidae > Eretmochelys > Eretmochelys imbricata. The sequence goes on along the minus strand of NC_135575.1, from coordinate 38,586,179 downwards.
TTAGTTCTCTAAATCCAATTTTTCTTTTTAATGTGTGAAATTGTAATCATGCAAAAAAAGTGCATCTTGTCCTCCACATACCAAAGTGGTAGTTGATTAATAAATGAAGACTGAGAGACTGCAACAAACTCTAAATTTTGGAAATCTTGAGTATTGTAATATATAGAAGAACATATTCTACAAGAATAAGATGTCCCAAGGAATATAGAGACAGAAATGCAATGATTTGGAAGTGCATGCATGTAGCGGCTGACCCATATGGATGCTTACAAGAATACTGTAGTCAGCAGATGTCAATAGAACTTAGATCCAGATCCCCAGCTAATACAAATTGACACTGAACTATTCAGATTTACACAAGCTGAGGATCTAGTCCTAGAGTGTGGGTGGAGAGAGAAAAGAGAGGGAAGTTACACAAAAACGAGGAAAATCCAGTACCCTGTAAAATAAGGTGCCTGGAAACAGTATTATTTTCTACTCTCACAGATTAGAGTTAATTATATTTTGGAGCTTACTAGGACCTGCTCTGCAACTGCTTTGTCTTATCCACCTTCTCCTCCACCCAAGCTGGAATTTAACTATGCCTTAGCCCTCACACATTAGAATTTTCCTGTCACGGGCTCCAGTTCACGCAATTTCCCCCCGCTAAATGAGTAAATACCCTGCTTCTGACTGATGAGCTATAACTTTTTGGTGCTTGATGGGTGCATGTTCTGCACTGCACTCTGCTCTTTGGATGTAAAAGTATAAAGGTGGATGTATGTTTGCACTTGTGACTTTGATAGCTGTGTCAGTTATGCAACTGGCTGCAAATACAGTCAGAGGGAGGAGTTCTTTCATGAGCAAATAACCATAATGCACAGTCTCAGTGCACTGACATACTGTCTTATTTGGAAAGAAGGTGATGGTGTTCCACTTAACTCCCTGTATTTCATTTCCAAAGACATAATTAGGGGTAGGGCAAACAGAATCCTTGTTAAGTTTGTAGTATTTGTGTTTGGGGGGAGGGTTGGTAAAATTTCTTACGGCAGCAATGCTTCTGCTTCCACACCAGCAAAAGCAGCGCCTCCTGTACATCAATGAAAAGAAAGGCCACTTCTTGAAGGAAAGTTTGAGCAGAGTGTAGGAGCCAGAAAATTTTAAATCAATAAAAACGTGTGTGGGTGTTTTCATAGAATCATAGAATATCAGGGTTGGAAGGGACCTCAGGAGGTCATCTAGTCCAACCCCCTGCTCAAAGCAGGACCAATCCCCAATTTTTGCCTCAGATCCCTAAATGGCCCCCTCAAGGATTGAACTCACAACCCTGGGTTTAGCAGGCCAATATTCAAACCACTGAGATATCCCTCCCCCCTTTTCCTTTTTCAGTCTCCTGTAACATATCAGAGAATGATACAAGCCCTAATCCTGCCACACAGGCAAACCTCTTTACACGCACAGTTTCAAATACAGGTTTCTTGCTATGCAGTACTAAAGTAAGCTCTAAATTATGCTTCTTTTTCATTAAAATTGAGTTGGACTCAGACAGTCATATATGCAATATATTCAAAGAATGACTGAGAGAAGCTTAGCACAGCTCCTTCTACTCAGTCACAAGGAATGTCACCATGGGTTTACCTGGTAGAGCCAAAGCATTTAGACTGTATGGGGTCTACTCTGAGTCTGTAACAATATATTGGACACACACTGAGCCTAGCTATCAGATGGAGATGCCACTCTAATTGGCTGTGTACTCTTTGGCCAGATTTTTCTTGCATGTTGATTTTACACTGGTGTAATTTCACTGACTTTAATGGAGTTACTCTTGACTGATATCTGTAAAAGGAAAATCAGTCTTTTTGCATCTGGTCACTAACTGGAACAGGCAACAGGGCAGCTTCAGTAAGATCAGAATAGGGTCTCTTTTAGGACAATAGACAAGTGAGTGATCCATAAAGTTTACTCAGGAACTCAATCACACAAGGACATCCTGATCTGGTGTCCTCATGGACTGAAGTTCCTCATATTTCTCAATACATTGGATAATCAGCAGTCCTTACATTTCAGTAACAAGGTTTGAATATAAGTGGCTACGCTATAAAGCAAATATGCACCTAAAACGCTCTACAGTGACTTTAAAAAACAACTCTTACAGTCTCTATTGAAAACAACAGCACTATTTTTAAGAATGAGCAGGGAGAGGAGACAGAGTATCAAAAAGACAAAAACCCTGAGCATAGAGGATACAATTCATAGGCTTGAGCATAGTCTCAGAAGTGCTATTCAGAATTCGTGCATAGCTTCAAAAATCCTGAAAACTATAGATACAAAACTAGCTATGAGGTTGTAAAATATCTCTAAGAGAATTCTAATGATGGGGACAATTATAAGCAAAAGGAGAGGCATCTCTCCTCCAGCTTTTATCTTTTAAAGGAGAACTCCTTTCCCTCCAAACTGTGGCTGGCTGTGAAGGGCAAGAAGAGGAGGCAGCAGAGGAGGCAGAAGAAAAAGTATGAGGCTTCTTTGTGCATCAACTCCCCAGCATTCTTTCTCCCTTTCCCCTGCTGGTCACCCACCAACTCTTTATCTGAGAGGCTCAAGAACAAGCAGGAGTCAGCTACAATTGTAGCCTCCTACCAGCAGAGGCCTCTATATCCACCTTCTGGGGTGCCAGGAGTTCGCAACTGTGGCTCCAGCCTTCAGCTGACTCAGCTCCTTCATTACTTTGTTTCTTGTTGTGGTTTTAAAATTATTCCCCTGGTTCTCAGAGCGTAACGTTGCCAGTGCTTGGCTGTGAAGTCTCACCTTGGCAGTAGCATGGGGAGAGGCACCTTTCTCCAGCAACAGCAGAGCCACCTTCTGGTTGTCATAGTGAGCAGCTACATGGAGTGGGGTGAGGCCATTCTGTAAAGGGCGTGTTACCGAATTAAGTTGTTAGCTGGGCATAAGCAACCATTAAGTCACAAATCAATATATATTAAATGTATTAATTGATTAGCCAATAAATACATAAACAAAATGACATTTAACTCAGTCTGGATTATTTTCATTTTAGAAACTTTACTGAAACTGAAAATAATAGTAAGCCAACAGTTAGTTTGATGTACTTTGCTTAAAACAGGGCAAGCAACTGAGGATGAATTTTATTTGGCCAGTATTTATTATTTATCATGAACCAAGTTCTGAAATCGCCAAGTCAGAGAAACATCAGTATGAGCAACCTTTGCAACATGGGAAAAAGTAATAGTTCTGGTCTTGCCCCATTATTTCTGCATAGTGATTTTTATGACCTGAATAATTTAACAAAATGGGCACTTCTTGTTCCACAGTAACATATCAGTCTTTATAATTGTGCACCAACATGTCCTGCTGTAATAAAAGTAAAAAATTAAACACACTGCAAGGTAACCTCAATTACATGTATATGTACAAATCATTCCAGAGAGACGTTTTTTTTTTTAATATAGTTAAGTTGGACAGTGAATGCAACTTCTTCCTTCTTTTACATTATTTTTTCACCAAATTACCAAGCATAATTGCTTTTTGCTATTCAATCACCCAGTGATTCCCTGTAGTGGAGGACTGTACCTTGCCAGCTGAATCAGGAGAAGCACGACGCTGCAAGAGGAGTTTTGCCACATCCAAGCTTCCATACTTGGCTGCCACATGCAGTGGTGTGAATCCCTTCTGAAAAATTTTTAGGAAACAAAAATTTTAGTGTAAGTCTCTGGGATCTTTCACGTAATGATCTTTTTTTCTCTACCAACCTTTGAATGTTTTAGCAGGTTACAATTCAAATTACAGCCACCTGCCATTTTTATTCATTAATAACTAATAAGACTTAACAAGTAGTAATGGCACTACTCACTCTGAAATATTTTGATAGGAGTGTGTCATATAAGAAAATATCCTGTCTTTCAGTCTTCCATATGTCCACAGTATGACATTTTACCACATAAAAAGTTTACTAAGCAATATCCATTGCATGGGTGGTGAGGCTCCAATTCAAATTTTATCCAAAACTTAGCTTTTCACTAGCTCAATTTTTTATTTCGTCTTATGGTGTGTGACAGGGTCGGGTCAGATGGCTACAGGAGAGTGATAGAAGGCAGATATATTAGCCCCAGGTTAAGTAGGTCCCTTTTCCCTGGGTAAGGTAACAGGGAAGGTTCCAGAACAATCAGGAACCTTCTGGACACAATTAAGACAGACAGGCTGATTAGAACACCTGCAGCCATTCAAGAAGCTGCTAGAATCAATTAAGGAAGGCTAATCAGGGCACCTGGGTTTAAAAAGGAGCTCACTTCAGTTTGTGGTGCACGTGTGAGGAGCTGGGAGCAAGAGGTGCTAGGAGCTGAAAGTGAGAACACATACTGTTGGAGGACTGAGGTGTACAAGCATTATCAGACACCAAGAGGAAGGTCCTGGGGTGAGGATAAAGAAGGTGTTGGGAGGAGGCCATAGGGAAGTAGCCCAGGGAGTTGTAGCTGTCGCACAGCTGTTCCAGGAGGCACTCTAGACAGCTGCATTCCACAGGGCCCTGGGCTGGAACCCAGAGTAGAGGGCAGGCCCAGGTTCCCCCAAACCTCCCAACTCCTGGTCAGACACAGGAGAAGTTGACCTGGACTGTGGGTTCACGAAAACAGCCAAACTGAGGGCTGCCGTGAATCTCTGAGGTGAGCAAATCTGCCAATAAGTGCAAGACCCACCAAGGTAGTGGAGGAACTTTGTCACAGGTGACAGAGTTTTTAATTATTTATCCACTACATTGATTTGTCCCTGGAAGCAAATGAAAGGCCAAACAATCTGCAAGAAACTAAATCCAATGAGAACAGCTCTGAACTTGGTGTTACCATTGCAGCGGCTCCCCAGAAGCATGATACTATGTTAAGACACACGTTCCTATATAGCCACTACATTCAGATACAGCTTCTGCAGCTCTACTGAAATAGATATTGTCTAACAGGAGGACTGTATCAAGTTAATTTTTGTAAACACATACATTTGTGGAGGTAGGGGTGAAAAGTTGTCTTATTAAAAACACCTTTTCTATTAAGTGTTAATATGGATTCACTAGACCTTTGACAAAATGTCTGTCTTAAAAAGAAACTACTGAGGAAATAATTTGTTAAAGTCAGGTTGATAAGAAAATCTTAAGGGTTAAGGACAGCAGGTGGCAGATGATCTGCAACTGTTGTCCTGGAAACATCACCAAGGAGCCACCATCACATATTTGCCTGACATTTTGACAATGTGTGGTGTTTATTCTAGTTGCCATCAAGTTATGTTACGCTACCTGCATAGAGTTTGGACCAGGGGTTCCCCAAGTTTTCCATAGCATGGATCACATGTTAACAAAGGAAGATTACTTTCCAGATTGCCTCTTCTCTTAGCGATGATTACACAACATCCCTGCAGCAATTGCTTACATGGAAAATTAGGAAAGTATTTAGTATAGTTTTAGCTTTGTTTTAATTGATTTAGCATCTGGAAACAGCCAGCACCACCAGTAATCCAGGTCTTCTCATTTGAGAACCACTGGTTTAGAATTTTCTAAACCCTGGAAGATATAAGGTTTAAGCTCCAACTATAAAATAAGGAGCTCTTCTTTCCACCTGATACCATATTTGCAATCGCATAATCACAGATGATGGGTTTGGAAAAGACCTCTTGATTCATCGCTCTATCCCCCATATCCCTTTTCCTTTATATTACTTCTGTTAGGAATCTGTTAACACTTTAATAGGCAGGCAAACAAAACTAGTACTGTAGAACATTTTAGGACAATCTTTGACATAATCAACTATGCCATGACGTGATATAATACCTTACTAATTTACTAAGACGCTGAATGTCAATCTGGTCGTAGAATACTCTGATTTGTACGCAATGTCTATTTTGAGAATTTCATTTCAGCTGTTAGATACCAGAGTTCTTTCATTAATTTAAACAATTAAAAGAAATACGGCCTTTAAGGAGGCTTGTTTGTTTAAAGAATGCTAGGGATGATGATTTTACGTGTTTATTTGGATACACAGAGGGCACCTTGTAGGCAAGAGAGGTTCCTTTGTCATAGGAACCTAGTACTTTCTAAATTTGTTAAGATCATTTGTTGATCAAGTCCAGTATTTTGTCTCCACTTTAAACCAAAACCTGAGGCTTCAGAGAAAGACAAAATGTGTCAGAAATCTGAAAAATTCCCTGTATATTGCTTTAATCTGTTTTACTATTGTTTATAATAAAACCAGGTCAGTTTCTCAGTGAAAATGCTTCCCTCACTATACAGCTGCCTCCCTGCTTGGTAACCACATCACAGTCTTCTCTCTCCTATTGGGAGACTAGCACAATGCATCTCATCTTACCTTGGTGGCCAAAGAGTGTGCAGCACCTGCCTCCAAGAGAACCGACGCTACGTCAACTTGCCCCTCTCTGGCAGAGATGTGCAGTGGAGTGTACCCATTAGTGGTTGCAGCATCAGGGTGAGCCATGTGTTGTAGCAGCAGTTGAACAATCTCTGTTTTACCCAACCGAGAGGCAATGTGCAGTGGAGTCTGTTCCTCCTACAACTCAAATCAGGTGAACAGTTAATGCCGGTAGAAGCAACCTGAATACCCCATCCTAATGGATTCCAGTGGAAGACTCAACACATTCACCACATATAAAAGAATAAGGGACACAGTGGAATGCTCAGTACCAATGCAGCGATTAAACAATCTGCTATTAGATCAAATGGAGGGGAAATGTAGGGAGGAACATTGTTTTTCTTTTCTTCTTTAAATATGACTGTAGCTCACTTGCACCATAGTCTATTTGTCTGTCTTTGTATTACTACTTTATGAAACCCTTACTCACCTTCAGTAGCACCTTACTCCACAAGTAGTTTCAGAGTCTGGCCCTATGGAAGCAATTTCTAGATACTCGCTATTCCTGCTCTTCTTGCTGCTTTCCAGGTGTATTTTAAAATGTAAACTAACTACATGCAACTCTTCAATCATTTGTCATCATAAAATGAAGTCCTTGGATATTTAATAATCCCAGAAACACTGCAGTGATACACTCACATGCTGTCCATCCATAGATCTGGGTCCAACATTTGAGCAGAGGAAACATAAAAAGTCCTCAATCTGGTAACTGAAGCCTTCCCTATAACAGCCAAATTCTTCAGAGGAGCTGTGCCAAATTTGAGGATTCTGCTGTACAGAACAGTTTCCAATGAAACATCTCAGAAACATTTGCTGTTGTTTTTACCTCAATTTTCTGACTGTATTTTTCTAAAGCCCACAAACTTATAGCGAAAAATTCTATTCTTGGTGCAAAATTTGCCTTTTACTGGCATGAAAAATATGCACAAAACTGCCCTGGTGAAAAGCAAATGTTTCACATTTGTATGAGTTTGGCTCTCAGAGACATTATATTTTGCTTTTATTGTATAATATTCTTTCAGTTTGATTTCCAAAAGATAGATTTTGTATAGACTGAGGTTAAATGTGCACTAATGATACACCAAAAAAAATCACAATATTTGAGTGCCCTAAACCATCCAAAGATATTTCTGCTTTTGCATGAAGGGTTTAATGTCAGAGTAGGAATCTTAACCCCAGGAATCCTCTGCTCCCATCATTTAAAGCACAACCCAGTCTTAATATTTTCACCTGATATATACCAAGCATTTTGCATGTGGCCAATTACAGTTGATTTTTCAATATTGTCAAAAATATGCATCATCTAATATAGAAATCAAACAAAAAGATGTCCCTGGGACTTGTTGAATTGATTGTGGCCACAGAAACTGCTTTAATGTGTTTCTGTGGTAGGAATTTTAATTTTTGTAGGAACATCTAGGCTAAAAATAGATGCTCTTTTAAACACAGAGGGACAGATTTTCCAAGTGTTCAGTACTGATAATTGGGGCTAGATTTTTACAAAGATCAGCTTCCATTTTGGCACCTAAATGAAGTGGCCAGATTTTCAAAATATTAAGCACAGAGAGAACTGTTGGGTGCTGAGCTCTTTTGAAAGACCTGCCTGTGAAAGAATATATAACTAATGTTGGTAGGGGTAATGAATAACCAGTAAAAGTACAGTATTGTTGTTGTCTGCTTGCAGTTTTCCAAATAATGGCAACAGAACACAATTCCCCAATAACCAAAGACAAAGTTCTTAAGGCGTGATCACATATATTCAGATATATTGCATGTTCAGATATATTTTCCACTGCCTTGCACATCTCTCTACCTACATCAGGTACTTATATGGCCCTCATCCCTATAGTATCTAAGTGCCTCACAATCTTTAATGTATTTATCTTTACAACACCGCTTTGAGGAAAAGCAGCACTATTAGTCCCATTTTACTGATGGGGAACTGAGGCACAGAAAGGTTAAGTAACTTGCCCAAGGTCACACAGGAAGAGCAGGGAATGGAACTTAGGTCTCTCAAGTCCTAGGCCAGTGCCCTAACCATTGGACCATTCTTTCTCTCAGTATAGTCATTTATACTGTGCAAAGTGGGTGTAAAATACTACTAAACCAGAATTTTCCACTCATCCTGGTTGCAAATGGTTTACACTCATTTTGCATGCATCTTACACACCTATGCAACTTCCATTAAAGCCAATGAAAAAATATTCACAAAACCTTGTAAGTGATTACATAAGGAGCATCTGGCTCATAATTCTTTTAAGTGCCAGTGGTTAGACAGCTTGGTCTTTTGTGTGTTAACTGGTTCCATCTAGATCTTATAATGCATTGTCAGGATTAAATGTTTAAAACCACATTACACATATACAAATCAGGACTATGTGATTGATTTTAGTGTACAGTGGGAGAATTGCACTTGATATATAACAATGGTGGAAGTTCAGCTGTTAGATTAGACAGAATCCTCTGATGTTTTGTTTCAGCATTTACATTATTGTACTTTTTTAAACTCAAGAGTTTAAATGTCTTTTGGAACTGGAGCCCTGAAGGGAGCTGGGGAGAAAGCACAGTGTGAGGTTACAGAGCTAAACAGACAGACAGTACAGAAATTCTGCCTGATGTGCTAGAATCATTCCCTTGACAACCTGCATTTTTTTCTATCTATTCTTTCTGTAAACTTCAGATAATACAAGCTATCTCCAATAATTATCTTGCACATTTACTATTCAAAAGTAAATATTGCGACATGGAATTACAGGTATTCCCTTTACTAGGTAAACTGAAAACTAACTATCATTCCACAACAGAATGTAGTGTTGCAGAATCCAATAATGGTGCAGAAATAGGTCCCGGGGCATGCTGTAGGGTGTGTGTGCACTGGAGTTGGAGGTGTAATTTCCATCTTGGGCAGACACACCCATCCTAGCTCTGATTAAACAAAAATGATTAGGGGGCTGGAGCACATGACTTATGAGGAGAGGCTGAGGGAACTGGAATTGTTTACTCTGTGGAAGAGAAGAATGAGGGGGGATTTGACAGCTGCTTTCAACTATCTGAAGGGGGGTTCCAAAGAAGATGGATCTAGACTGTTCTCAGTGGTAGCAGATGAAGGAACAAGGAATGGTCTCAAGTTGCAGTGGGGGAGGTTTAGGTTGACTGTTAGGAAAAACTTTTTCACTAGGAGGGTGGTGAAGTACTGGAATGGGTTAGCTAGGGAGGTGATGGAATCTCCTTCCTTAGAGGTTTTCAAGGTCAGGCTTGACAAAGCCCTGGCTGGGATGATTTAGTTGGGGATTGGTCATGCTTTGAGCAGGGGGTTGGACTAGATGACCTCCTGAGGTCCCTTCCAACCCTGATAGTCTATGAGTCTATGCTAAACATAGAAGTGTATCCAGTGAGAGCAGCAAGACAGACTAGCCGCCCTGAGTACATACCCAGGGTTTCAGATGGGATTGTACTTGGGGTAGCTAGCCCATCCTGCCACTCACGTCGCCACGGCTACACTGCTATTTTTAGTGCACTAGCTCGATCAGAGTTAGAGCAGGTATGTCTACCCGAGCTAGAAATTACACCTTCAGCTCCAGTGCAAACAGAGCTAAAGACCCTGCCTGTAATAGAATTGCCTCACAGCAGCAGGCTATAAATCTACAGCATGTGGCTCTGGAATCTGTTATTGAGTTAGAACCTGGGCGCTCCAATTCTAAGTCAGACCTGCTCTATTTAGAAGAGAGTAATAATACAACTAAACAAGTTACATTACAGGACTGTATTAAGAACTGGTTAGGGTGGAGCCCCAAAAACAAATAAATACGCAACATGTGGCCTTTTATTGTCTATTGAAGAAAAAACATCCTTCCTTAGTAAACCCATTGTTTTGATTGTGGTTTACATGTAAAAGAGAAGGTATGGAAGTTGCAATGAAACACTTACCCTGGCTCGGGCATCGACCAGGGCACCGTTTCTCAAGAGGCAGCGGACCACTTCCACCTGCCCAGCACGTGCCGCCATGTGTAGGGCAGTCTCCCCACGCTGCAGAAAAGCAGAGATTTTAGAGTCCCAAGTCATGAGAAATAAGCCATTTCCAGTTCGTGTAAATGCCTATGACGTCAGTAGAGTGAAGATCACTTACACTAGCTGAGGCTCTGACTATAATAACAAATTCAGAAGAGTGTGTATATACATGTCTTTTCCGGGGGGTGGCGGAGGGACTGGAGACTGTATTTCACTTGGCACCCCAGTGACCACAGACAACGGTAACCGCATCACTGAGGGTCAGAGTGAAATCCTAGCCCCATTGTCGTCAATGGGAGTTTTGCCATTGACTTCAATGGAATCAAGAGTTGACACTTAGAGTCTTACAACATGTTAAATAAATCTCAACCCACCAGTGCTGCCTGGGAATATTCACCAAACAATTATTTTAAATGGCATTCCACATGAAATTCCCTCCTGATCATAGGTATTCCCTGGTTTTCTACATAATGGTGCTTTAGCTTGAACTTCAAAATAGCCAGGGGATAAGAACATACTGAGCCTAGGATTCTCAAGGGATTGCTGAGCACCTGAGCTTCAAAATGGAAGGGGACATTTTTCCAGATGGTCTCTTCCTATGCATTGTGTGGAGCTGACAGCTTTAGAGAGCATTGTAAAGGCAATATATCAATCCCTGGATATTGTTCTAAAAACTGTGGTCCCTGGCACTGGGTGTGCAATGAATGCTAGCTAGTCCCTCTCAATCGTTTTATAGCCCACACAATTTGAGATGGATACATGAATTTCAGGAAGTCCAAGTGTTTTAGAGTATAAAGAGCTGGGTAAGAAAGTGAATATGAAAAGCTCTGGATGTTACTTTTCTTTCCCTATGTTTGCAAAGCAACATTAGAAATTAATAAATAATCCCTGCTGTTGGAGATGTTGGCTTAATCTTGCACTGTACCATCTTCTTTATGGACAGTACTGTAAAATATACCAAGAGAGTCTCTATGTGGCTAGTCTGGGACATACCAGGTATTGGCATAGTGCAGCAATAGACAGACCTATTTTGTCTTCTCTGTTATGACAGCACAGCAGGATAAATCGCGGTCTAACATTTTTCGTCCTACATACACATGAACTCTTGCTGATGACAGAGTATCATTTGATTTGCCACCTACTTGTATAATCTTGTATAAAGAGAAGAGCCTCATCTTTTTACCATGGATGGACCATACCTACCAGCTGAAGGCTCTTATTGTTGACACTCTGTCAGATTAAACTGTAATTACTATACCACTGGCTTTCTCTCCTCTCACCTAGGAGCTGAGTCTATGTATCAAGCCCAGAAAAGGACCAATTTTTGTTGTTGTTTACTGAGATAGTTAAAAAGTAACCCAAATCTACTCACAGTGATGATCGTATATGGTAATTAAACCCTCCTTATTGGGAGTTAATTTATTTATATAAACCCATCAGTTTATATAAATTTTGAAATCTACATAAGGTCAACAGTTATGTTTAGTAAAGAGATAATGGGCAAATTCTTGCAGTCCTAATGGATTTGATTGCAGGATTTGATCATATAAAAATCTTATCATCATTTGAAGAATGTACGGTTAAAAAGTTTTAATTCTGTTTGTGAATAAGCCTTTCATTTTGCAAATTATCAGGTTTAGATTTCTATAAAGACCATTCTATACTTGTATTAGTGAAGCAATTTAACTTTTGAAAACAATTAGTGAGATTTGCTAAGTAAAAGCGAAGACACCTGCCAAGCACAAACAATTGTAAAATGTTAAACTTTGTATCCAAATATTTATTAATATCTGTTATCAGTTCAGATCCTTTCTTGACTTAGTTTCTTTTCCAAAATTTCTTGTTAGCTTTTTTACAGTTAATAAAATAGCTATATAAATATTGCTTCCATATAAAAAGTATAAAAGCAGAGACCATTTGTGTCATGAATAATTTGTCTTATTAAACAAATAAAAAAAGAAATATAGTACAGTATGTATACTTAATGGAACCTCCTGGTAGATTTGTTTACCTTTCTAGTAGAGAAAAGGTGGTGAGTCCAGAGTACATGGATTACTAACTAATTTAGCTCAGAACCTCTATTTAGCATTTTAAAATATTATTTACTGGTAAAATTCTGCTTTAAAAAGCAGACACTTGCAAGTAACTATTGTTTGAGTTTGTTATATTAACAAACTCAAACAATAAGAAACACATGTAATATAACCCCAGGAAATGTCCCTGGTCTCATTTATTCTAGAATAGCTGGATGTTTGGTACACAAACACTCATTTCCATGGCAAATCAGGTCCTGCATTTGGTGTTACCTCTCAAAGGTCATATTTTAAGGACTTTAAAAATAAAAGTGATGTTCTCTAGAATTGTAAATCCATTACTTCTAAATGGGAAATACATCCGTGGTCTGGTAAAGGAACAGTTTTAGTTTAAAACTTCTAGGTTTTAGTTTCAACTGCTATGTTTAAATTTTTAAAAATTCCCTGCCAGTTTATATGGCGCTGCTCTGTTGAAGTCAATGTAGCTGTGCCCATTGACACCAGCAAAATGTTTATCCTTTTGGATTTAAACTGCAGTATTCAAAATGGAAACACAAAATCTTCCCTTCAGTGTGCCCCTGATAAACCTTGGTAAGGGTCATGTTCAGAGGAAACTATTCAGAGTCCCAGTGCTGCTGAGAAACCCACTAAAACTTTTTGTTACCACAAAACCTTTTTGTTACCACAAAAGGGTTAAAGTGCTTGTTATATAGCCAACTTCCGCCTTTTATGGGTGTTTGAGAAATATATGAGGTTATTTTTCAGAGAAGTTCAGTTAGTAATAAATAACCATTAAAATGTGACCTTTGGCTGGGCTACATGGCAGCTCAGTCCTGTGGTGTATGAGCTGATGCAGTGATTATTCTAATCCAAGCCATACTCACAATGTTAGTGACATCTGGAGAGGCTCCATTCTGCAGCAGGAGGAGGACTATATTCAAGTGGCCCATAAATGCAGCCACATGTATTGGTGTGAGGCCAGACTGTGAAACAAAGCAATAGCAGTTTTACTCCTCTGCACAGGGGCTGACGGGCTTCTTCATTTAAATAAAACATGAATAAGAAGACACGGAGAGAGGAAGAAGAAGAAAAGGGAGAACAGAAGGAAATTTTTTTGTAGTTGAAACACTGTTCTACCTCTGTTATAGCCTGGATTGAAGCCCCATATTTCACCAGGAGTTCCATGACTTTGATGCGGTTTTTCTTGCAGGCAATGTGCAGTGGAGTAAAACCATTCTGTGCAAAAAACAATTCTGTTAGCTAAAAGCATGCAGCTACCGTTCCCACACAGCTCCAGGCTGGCACACTGCAAGCAGTAGTGTTAGAATATCAGATGCCATTGTTCCTCAGTCATAGTAGGGTATGAGACATAGATAAAAAACCCAAGTTATCTTAATGGGCTGCTATTTCCTTAATACATGACAGCGTGCTAGGCTTTCTGCCCATATATCAGAGACAAACATATAACTAACAAAACATAGACTTTCTCCTTTTGACAGTCAAGAACATACTAGAAAGCAAATATAAAACCATCCATTTGGGAACAGCTTACATATATTGTGGAGCCTGCCTCACGTGAAAAAAAAAACATACATTAAAAAATGATGGTGATAAAAACCAACAGATGCTTTCAAAATTATCTGCAGTAATTTAAAAAATATGGGGCAAGATATTTAACTGTTCACCTTTCTCCTAGATCACATCTGATTTTTCTATTCTTCTTTAAAAAAAGACACTCTGACCTATGTGTCTATATCTATGTATGTCCATATTTATGCAGTATATCTACCATATATTTTATATGTGGTTTCCTACGTGAATTCACTAAGAGGCAGCTTGGACTAACACTTTCTACTGAGCATAGTCCTTACTACCATTAAGAGATCTATTCACTTCCATGGAACTACTCCTGGTAATAGGATCTAGGACCCCAGGTTTAACAAAGCATTTCTGCATGTGCTTGAGTACATCCCTATTTGACTTAAGCATATCCTTAACTTCAAGCCTGTGTTTAAGCCCCTTTAAAGTCTATGGGGCATAAGCATGTGCCTAACATTAAGCAAATGCTTACGGTCTTTGCTGAGTAGTGATAGATGCTGTATTGGGACCTAGGCTGGACAACAAAGCCTTGAAAGATCAGGACCACAGTGTTTACATTTTTAAGTAGACACTTGCTGAAAAATACAAATACGAATTTTTTTTAATGCAAAGCAAGAACTTGTTAGATAATTATTGTTTTTTTCTAATGAAAATGGTCAGAATTGCGAGTGCTCAACTAGAAGTATAGCTGGTTAAACACTGAGAGAGAGAAGGAGAGCAGCTGCTAGAGTGGCATCTTACTCCATGGCTAGTCTCTGTTAAAATAAATGTTACTTATAGGTTAACATTAATATGTTTTACAACACAATAATTAAAACAACTGAGAATATATGTAGGGCTTTATATTTTCAAAGTGTTGCACAAACATTAACTAATTAAGTGCTTCAAGAATATATATTTCAAAATGAATTATTCATAAAGCTTATTCCATCACTTTACTTGCTAGAGATACTGTGTAGAATAGTAAATTAACTAGTCCAGATAGCTTTAAATGTTAGCCTGCAATAGCTAGGCTTAGATATAGCTCAACACAAGCTTTGTCAGTGCTTCTAGCAGGCATTGCTCAGATGTCCTGAAGTTGCCCCCTAGTCTGGTGGTTGACAAATTTGAGTTATAAAATTGTGTCTCCCTGTTAAATGTACACCTTGCCTACAACATCCCAATGGTTATTTCTGTCTTCATCAACATCACCACCCCTGCAAACGGGCATCTCTAACTGTTAGAATTCTATAGTATGTCATTTAACCAGGCTCCGGTCAGTTGCTTTTCTGCTGTTCTTCTTAAAGGACGGGGAAGCTTTATAAATGAAATTAATTATGATGACCAATGTTTATTGTGATGAATATTATGGAGGAACAATCGTCACTCCATAGTTAAGGGTGATAGTAGCTTCCCATTATAAGCCCAACAATTAAGCCTCCCAACTTCCCCAAAAAGAAATCTATACCCTTCAAATTTCACCTACTGTATCAAATTACTGGATACATTTTCCGGGAAGCTGTAGTGTTTCAGAAATTTCCATTGTTAATTTTATTGTATTTAGTTCATTTTACTTCATCTTGTTGACCTTGCTGCAGTGAGGTGCCTTTTAGTGGAGGGATTATTAAAATATAAAGTGTTCTTGACAGGCTCTTTGTAAAGTCTTAAAGACCTTAGAAATTCATAAAGTCAAAGATGAATTTTTTTCTTCCTGTTTAAGGGATAATGGTCAGGTCCTGAGCACAAGGAATTATTTATAATATTTTTATTTATGCTTCAGAAAAATTAAAAAATGGACATGCTATGATTAATGATATTTGATAAATGGAAGTTCAATAAGAGTAAAAGACTAATTTTCTGCCATCTAGCAAAAATGTTGGACAATTTATTTTAAAAAGCCTACCACACCAATCAGCCTTTTACAGTGGTAACAAATACGAACTGCACCACCATGCAGTAAATGGTGAAAGGCCAAATGGAAAATGCATTAAAACACTGGAACGTGTAATAGTGTCAGCTAGCAATGACTGTGATTCCAAGAATGGTTGCATAGCCTCAGGAATTGAACATGCAAACACTTGCTAGTGAACACAGTGCTTACTACCACGAGTAGACCCATTGAAGTGGAAGTCCTACATCCAACAGTAACTGCCATTTACAACAGTAAGCACTACATCCTACTGACATATGACTACTAAAAGAAGTAAGCACTATGCTCAGTAGTATTTGCAGGATGGGGTCTTCAGTCAGTTTTATTACACAGTGACACACATCTACCATCTGCAGCACTGTTGCATTAGAGGGGTGAGGCAAGTTTACCAGGGCTCGAGCGTTGGGATTTGCTCTCTTGTCCAGCAGAAGCTTGGTGACACGATAATGGCCACAGTGTGCAGCAACATGTAGGGCAGTCAGGTAATCCAGTGTGACATCATCAACGGGAGCTTTGTGCTGCAGTAGATGTTTGACACATTCCACGTGGTCACCTTGAGCAGCCATGTGAAGCGGAGAGAGTCCATTCTGTGCCAGCAGAACATACAAGTGTATCAAACTTCCAGTAAAAATAACTCATGATTATATAGTGCCATTTATTCAGAAGAATCCCAATGTGCTTTACAAAACGTATAGGACTAACTTCATCAAGCACTGAAAAGCAGCCACCTATGGGACACAACACTAACGGTTCACAGCGACATCACAGATTGTAAAAGGGAGTGAAAAAGAATGCCATAAACTCATGGCAAACCCGTGGAAAATGTAGGCAGGCAGAATACAGTTATCCAAATATGGAATTTAGCTATAGTGCGTTGTCTTGAGAAAAGTCTCATGGTATCTTTAACATCAGGACTGTGCTTTCTAGGCTATGGCAAACCTATGCTAGGCAATGTATTCATTCAGAGGGAAAAGCATCTACTTAATCACAACACACATACTGTAGAACATGTTATTTTTCCTCAAGGTCCCCAACAACAAATACTGACTAAACCAAACTCTTTTTAGTTTATGAGACCTGATACACTCACAGCCCAATGTGGGAAGATGTCATGGACCCTGTGTTACAACTGTCAACAAGGAGTTATACAATACAGTTGTAATCATATTTAGGTTCTTGGTTAAAAGAAATACATAAAGTACACTATTATACATTAATAGTATGGAACTCAACTACGAACCTTCTATAGGCCTTTTAGGAATTAAACACAAATGATTTATGCTTTCCCGCATAGTTTACAGAAAAAAGGCATGTTGAGTATTATTAATAAACTCTGCCCTAACATTGTAAATGATACTGTACACACAAGTTACAGTACACACAAAAGACATGTGGGCTGATTTTCAGAGGTGCTGACCACCCACAGTTCCCAGTAAAGTCAATACAGCTGAGTGTACCTCGTACCTCTGAAAATAAGGGCAAGGGTACTTAAGAAAGAGTTTACAAATGTAGGGCTGATCCTGAAAACACTTACTAGCAAGTGTAGTGCTCACAACCAGGAAAAATCCTGCTGCATTTCCTAGTGTTTACTTAATCAGGCTCTAGTATCTGAATATGGTAACACTTTGATGTGCTTAGTTTTTAGGAAATTATTATCAAGTGGCTTGGATGAAAGCTCCAGCCTGATCAGCTGCTGGGGATTTTGACCCATCTCTTGACAAATGTATACAGTGGGGTCTCGGTGGAGCTTCGCCAAGCAGGCTGCTGTACCACTCTCAGCATTATATATGTCATTTTAAAATAAGAGAAAATGTTATAAAATACTGACGTTCCTGGGAAGGAACTGAAGCAACATGACTTATTTCTATTTTTCATTCTGTCTCCACTGGGGCTGGGGGACTAGAAGGGAAGCTGTCTAACACAGATTTCAATTTACAGGTGAGGTATGATTTTGGCAGTGGGGAAGAAGAGTGTCTCTCAGTTCAGATGGTTGAAAGTTACTTTTAATTAAAATATAATTAAAAGGCTACAAAATATCTTCTTGAATTGGTTGCTTCTTTGCCTTTTACTTTTCCTGAAGAGAGTCCCAGTCCCCGTCAGTACCAAAAGGGAGGAAGGAATTGTGTATTGATGATAGGAGAATGGAGCCCTCTGATCATCACCGAAATATTTAACATGTAGGATCCATTCGCTGTACAGATCTTCCCTGCCACACCTGTGGCTATGCTTCAGACCAATTGCCCAAGTGATCTCTGGAAGACCCTGAACCAGCTCCTGACATAATGGAGGGCCCTGACTCAGTGGAACATATATGTTCAAAATTTGGGAATCCAGCAATCGAAGTGTGGACTTCTTTTGTACCACAGACATTGGCTCCACTGGGGGCCCCCTGCTCCTCAGTGCAAGAGAGATTTTGGGAGAGGGGCAGTGGAGTCACAAAGATGTTTATTATTTAATATTTATTTATATTTACTATTTTATTAGCACTGCATGTATCTTCCAGCCATTCTTTCCAGCAGACGAAGAGCACACCAGCCAAAGGAACCAGTGCAGCCATAAGGATTCCTTTGCACACCCCCTCCCAGCTTCTATACAGACACCCTTTGTATAACCTGCCCACACGGGATGCTCACAGGGATCCAAAGTTACACAGTGCAAATATGTCCATGGCACAGCCCACAGACCGAGAGCAGTGAAGGAAGGAAGCTATTTTTAATGTAATATAGCCAAGACTCGTATTGATTTAAAATAGATCACAAGACTGATATCTTCAAACTTAGGTGTCTACAATTAGTCTCCTAAATCCACGTGTAGGCACCTAAAAAAAAGTGACCTGCTTTTCAAAGATGCTGATTAGAGCTGGTCAAAATTTTTCAAACAGTAACTGTTAGTATTAGTTACTAGTTAACTGAACTTTAACTAAGGAACATTAATAATAATTCATTTTAATACATTAATTTTAGACTTAACTCTTTGGTGCTCTGTTTAGCTCTGTCAGCAAAGTGCTTAGCATATTTAGGATGCAATACGTTATGACCATATCAATCTCTTAAGAACACAAAGGCAAAGTGACATTCTCCATTTCTATTCAGATACTGGATAGGCCGGAGCGCCACATCATTTAATAACTATGCTTGTCCAGCACCTGTTTCCATCTGCCTTTGATGCAGTATGTAGGATGAGAAATGTATCCTCTGATTGGCAGAGAGAATTTTACTGAAGGGAAGAGGGAATACCCAAAATAAAGAAAGATTTTATATTAAATGGCTTTACCTTAATTACACAAATTTAAAAAACAATCTGGTGGTTGTATAGTTATGCATTAATGGGAATACTCCGGAATTGTTTAGTCTACTAAAGGAAGTGAAAAAAGCTTCATGAGATATAACAAGAGTAGATAAAAGATCAGAAAATATAAAGGGAATGATCTTACCCTGACTGAAGGAATGGGATACATGACCCATCTTTCCCATCTCTAACTTCTATGATTCTATTTACACAATAGTAAATTCCTGTGGTATGGGATGAGAACAGGTCACTTGTCCTGAAAAAGTACTGTCTATATCACACATGTAACCTGTCTCCTAAGAGAAAATGGAATGCTTTTGTTCATGTATGCCAATTCTCCTTATGTGGTAGGTTCAGTCCCTACTTTCAAGAGAAAAACCTTACTTTTGGATCACTCTATCCAAAATATTTATTCAGTCTAAAGCATTTCCAGGGGGTTACTGACATGTCCCTATATCCCTCCTCACCCTTCCAGCGTACCTAGTAATTGCTTTGAAGCGTTGTCATGGATATTAATTTGTTCTGTGAATGAGATACTCACCTTGGTCCTTGCAAGTAGTGGGGCACCCCGTTCTAGGAGGAGCTCTACAACCTGGTCATGGCCACTTCGTGCGGCACAGTGGAGTGGAGTCAGTCCATCCTTTAAGCAAAAGAAAAGTGTTAAGCATATATCCAGACTGTCCATCTTACTGCTTTCTATGGAACAAACATTCAGAAATCTAGCCCACACGTTCCTGATACTGAGTGGGTGCTGAGCACCTGCAAATCTTGCAAACCTCCAGCAAAAGCTGTCCCTTTTATTAATGTCTAGATGAAACTGACTTAGTAGAATGAAGCTTTAACCCCAGCTCACGGTTGCATCAGTGAAGAACATTCTGAGGTTACACTCTGAGAATGGTGGAACGGAAACACATTGTGTGTGCAAAACCATTATCAAAGAAGAGATTGTATGCATGCATCTCCTGCCCTCTCTCACTCCCTGCATGGCTTTGAAATTGTGCTGCCTCTCCCTGAATACTGTGTGATGGCCGAAGGATGCTCAGCTATCCACAGAGCTTCAATTGCTTTTGATACAGGGATGAAATAGGAGATGTCCATGCCAGGAAACGTATTCCAAAAAATTTCTGACAAGCAGGAGGAGAGGAAAGACTTTGAGCGGAAGAGAGAAACTAACAGAGAAAAAAGAAAAGGAGTCCTTGTGGCACCTTAGAGACTAACCAATTTATTTGAGCATGAGCTTTCGTGAGCTACAGCTCACTTCATCAGATGCATACCGTGGAAACTGCAGCAGACTTTATATATACACAGAGAATATGAAACAATACCTCCTCCCACCCCACTGTCCTGCTGGTAATAGCTTATCTAAAGTGAGCAACAGGTTAGGCCATTTCCAGCACAAATCCAGGTTTTCTCACCCTCCACCCCCCACACAAATTCATTTGCAAATTGGATACTATTAATTTAGGCTTAAATAGAGACTGGGAGTGGCTAAGTCATTATGCAAGGTAGCCTATTTCCTCTTGTTTTTTCCTACCCCCCCCCCCCAGATGTTCTGGTTTAACTTGGTTTTAAACTTGGAGAGTGGTCAGTTTGGATGAGCTATTACCAGCAGGAGAGTGAGTCTGTGTGTGTATGGGGGTGGGTTTTTGGAGGGGGGTGAGGGAGTGAGAGAACCTGGATTTGTGCAGGAAATGGCCTAACTTCATTATCATGCACATTGTGTAAAGAGTTGTCACTTTGGATGGGCTATCACCAGCAGGAGAGTGAATTTGTGTGGGGGGTGGAGGGTGAGAAAACCTGGATTTGTGCTGGAAATGGCCTAACCTGTTGCTCACTTTAGATAAGCTATTACCAGCAGGACAGTGGGGTGGGAGGAGGTATTGTTTCATATTCTCTGTGTATATATAAAGTCTGCTGCAGTTTCCACGGTATGCATCTGATGAAGTGAGCTGTAGCTCACGAAAGCTCATGCTCAAATAAATTGGTTAGTCTCTAAGGTGCCACAAGGACTCCTTTTCTTTTTGCTAATACAGACTAACACGGCTGTTACTCTGAAACCTAACAGAGAAAAGACTCTTCTTTCTGAGGCTCAATGACAAGTAAGATCTAATAATCTTTTGCTAAACTTGCACTGTCTCTGAAATTCTCTCTCCATTGCAGAAGAACATTCTGTCCCAAAACACTTGCTCAGGCTGCTCAGTCACTGAACAAAGCAGTGTTAGAGAAAGATGTGTCAATGAAACACTTAGAAAGGGAAGTGCATTCTAGATAACGCTGCTACAGTCTGGTCCTTCCCTTAGAGAGAAAGAGATAGCAAATGCAAGAGAGGGGGGAAAAATGATGAAAAAGAATAAAATATCAGTGCTGAATGACAGAAGAAAGGAAAACACATAAGATATACAAAGAATCATAGAATATCAGGTTTGGAAGGGACCTCAGGTGGTCATCTAGTCCAACTCCCTGCTCAAAGCAGGACCAATCCCCAATTAAATCATCCCAGCCAGGGCTTTGTCAAGCCTGACCTTAAAAACTTCTAAGGAAGGAGATTCTACCACTTCCCTAGGTAACACATTCCAGTGTTTCACCACCCTCACCAAATTAGAAAATTTTTTTCCTAATATCCAACCTAAACCTCCCCCACTGCAACTTGAGACCATTACTTCTTGTCCTGTCCTCTTCTACCACTGAGAATAGTCTAGAACCATCCTCTCTGGAACCACAACTCAGGTAGTTGAAAGCAGCTATCAAATCCCCCCTCATTCTTCTCTTCTGCAGACTAAACAATCCCAGTTCCCTCAGCCTCTCCTCATAAGTCATGTGTTCCAGACCCCTAATCATTTTTGTTGCCCTTCGCTGGACTCTCTCCAATTTATCCATATCCTTCTTGTAGTGTGGGGCCCAAAACTGGACACGGTACTCCAGATGAGGCCTCACCAATGTCGAATAGAGGGGGACAATCACGTCCCTCGATCTGCTCGCTATGCCCCTACTTATACATCCCAAAATGCCATTGGCCTTCTTGGCAACAAGGGCACACTGCTGACTCATATCCAGCTTCTCATCCCCTAGGTCCTTTTCCGCAGAACTGCTGCCTAGCCATTCGGGCCCTAGTCTGTAGCGGTGCATTGGGTTCTTCCGTCCTAAGTGCAGGACCCTGCACTTATCCTTACTGAACCTCATCAGATTTCTTTTGGCCCAATCCTCCAATTTGTCTAGGTCCTCTCTATCGTAATCCCTGCCCTCCAGCGTATCTACCACTCCTCCTAGTTTAGTATCATCCGCAAATTTGCTGAGAGTGCAATCCACACCATCCTCCAGATCATTTATGAAGATATTGAACAAAACTGGCCCCAGGACCGGCCCCTGGGGCACTCCACTTGACACCGGCTGCCAACTAGACGTGGAGCCATTGATCACTACCCGTTGAGCCCGACAATCTAGCCAACTTTCTACCCACCTTATAGTGCATTCATCCAGCCCATACTTCTTTAACTTGCTGACAAGAATACTGTGGGAGACCGTGTCAAAAGCTTTGCTAAAGTCAAGAAACAATACATCCACTGCTTTCCCTTCATCCACAGAACCAGTAATCTCATCATAGAAGGCGATTAGATTAGTCAGGCATGACCTTCCCTTGGTGAATCCATGCTGACTGTTCCTGATCACTTTCCTCCCATGTAAGTGCTTCAGGATTGATTCCTTGAGGACCTGCTCCATGATTTTTCTGGGGACTGAGGTGAGGCTGACTGGCCTGTAGTCCCAGGATCCTCCTTCTTCCCTTTTTTTAAAGATTGGCACTACATTAGCCTTTTTCCAGTCATCTGGGACTTCCCCCATTCGCCACGAGTTTTCAAAGATAATGGCCAATGGCTCTGCAATCACAGCCGCCAATTCCTTTAGCACTCTCGGATGCAACGCGTCCGGCCCCATGGACTTGTGCACGTCCAGCTTTTCTAAATAGTCCCTAACCACCTCTTTCTCCACAGAGGGCTGGCCATCTACTCCCCATGCTGTGATGCCCAGTGCAGCAGTCTGGGAGCTGACCTTATTCGTGAAGACAGAGGCAAAAATAGCATTGAGTACATTAGTTTTTTCCACATCCTCTGTCACTAGGTTGCCTCCGTCATTCAGTAAGGGGCCCACACTTTCCTTGTAAACCCAAATATAGAGAATTTTAACCTTAACAGACCACAATGCTGTATTACCATACATGTACTCAGAAGAGCACTGAATGCCTGTTCAATATAGATGTGTAATTGAGATTGAGATGTTATCTTTGACTTTAAAGTAACAGAAAACGCCATTGTGACACCAATTGACTTGTTCGATATATTTACTTCTGAGGGAATTCTGCACCAAAAAATTAAAAATTCTGCACACAATATTTTAAATTCCGCAAAATTCTGCAAATACTATTTGTCAAATAAATGTGCCTCCAGCATGGCAGGCCATTGGCTGCACTGAGGTGGGAGATCACCCTGAAGCCCACACCTCCCCCAATATAGAAACTCGGCAGTGAGGCTGCACCCAACCCTGACACGGTGTAAGGGCTGGGCCTGCCCCAGAAACACCCGGGGCCCTGCCCCTCTTTGCCAGGTGCACCAGGTTTGGGTGGGCAGGCAGCCCAGCAGGATCCAAGTATAGAGGGGCTTAGTGTGGGGGATCAAGGTGTGGGGTGAGAGGTTTCTGTGTGGGAGGCTCAGTGGGAGATCTGGATGCACACGGGCTTTTTGTGGGGTTCGGGTGCAGGGGCAATGGGACTCTCCAGGGGATCCAGGTGAAGGTGGTTGGGACTCAGCAGAGGGGGTCGGGGTGTGAGGAGATGAGGCTCAGCGGCGTGGGGGTTGGATGTGGGGGGCTCAGTTATGGGGTCCACGTGCTGCAGGAGTGGGGCTTGATAGGGTGGGGTTCCAGGTGCAGTTGGTTGGGGCTCAGTGCGGTG
Organism: Eretmochelys imbricata; assembly: GCF_965152235.1. Lineage (NCBI taxonomy): Eukaryota > Metazoa > Chordata > Testudines > Cheloniidae > Eretmochelys > Eretmochelys imbricata. Next base: position 38,561,999 of record NC_135575.1, on the reverse strand, counting down.
GGGGCTTGGGTGTGGAGAACTCATCAGGGGGGTCTAGGTGTAGGGCTTGTCAGTGTGAGGGTTCAATGGGCCTGCTTAATGGGAGAGCCCCAGCTGCTGCTGAGGGGACACCGCATGCCGGACTCCCACTTCCCCTCGCACCTTTTCTTCCACATCCCATCCCCCACCCCCTCCCCTCACTCCCATATTCCTCTCCCACCCCCTTCCTTCCCCACTGCCTCTTCCCCCCACTCTCCCTTCCCTCATTTCCCACGCCCCCTCTTACCCAGCCCCACTGCAGGCACTCACTGTTGCACAGAAAACAGGAAAGCTCCCATTACACTAAAGGGAAGCCCAACTGGACCCAGGAGGCAGTGTTCAACTGCAGAGTCAGTAGAGCTGAGCCTCCTTCAGCTGGGCAGCTCTGTGCTTGCAGAAATGGGGGGGCGGGCTGTGGTACATAACCCTGTGTGTCTCACCTCTGTTGGGGGCAATCCCCCTAAAAACTGCAGCCAATGTCAGCCCCCCCACCCGTACCCCCACATAGCTTCCTTTTGCTTCCCTGCCATTTTCTGCAGGGAAACATAGGAATTCTGTGGGGGGAGGGTGTTTTCTGCAGGCGTGCAGTCCCGCAGAATTCCCCCAGGAATAAATATATGGTAAACCACTGCACCTTATTATTCCAGTTATAACCGGATGGGGGCAGTGGTGGATTCTGGAATATACTTTAAAATTATTTTGTTTCTCCCAGCCCTCAATTTTAAATATCACAAAATACAGAACAGTTCAGCTGGAGTCAGGAGCTGAAATATGCATGGTAGAATTCTTGCTCTAGTATTCAGTTGCTAGCTTCCAGAGATTTTTCCAGATCCCATGAAATGCTAAGTGTACCTCAACTCCCACCAATTAAGGTACTGATCCTGCACCATTAAAGTCAATGGAAGCTTTGCCATTAATTTCAATAGGTGCAGGATCAATTCTTTAAATGGATTTTGTGGGTGCTCAGCATCTCACAAAATTGTATCCTTACAAATTTCAGAGTAACAGCCGTGTTAGTCTGTATTCGCAAAAAGAAAAGGAGTACTTGTGGCACCTTAGAGACTAACCAATTTATTTGAGCATAAGCTTTCATGAGCTACAGCTCACTTCATCGGATGCATTCTGTGGAAAATACAGAAGATGTTTTTATACACACAGACCATGAAAAAAATGGGTGTTTATCACTACAAAAAGTTTTCTCTCCCCGCACCCCACTCTCCTGTTGGTAATAGCTTATCTAAAGTGATCACTCTCCTTACAATGTGTATGATAATCAAGGTGGGCCATTTCCAGCACAAATCCAGGGTTTAACAAGAACGTCTGAGGAACAGTGGGGGGTGGGGTGGGGGGGGAAGAAATAAACAAGGGGAAATAGGTTACTTTTTATAATGAATCAACCATTCCCAGTCTCTATTCAAGCCTAAGTTAATTGTATCCAATTTGCAAATTAATTCCAATTCAGCAGTCTCGCGTTGGAGTCTGTTTTTAAAGTTTTTTTGTTGAAGGATAGTCACTTTGAGATATCACTTTGAGATCAGAAATCGAGTGACCAGAGAGATTGAAGCGTTCTCCGACTGGTTTATGAATGTTATAATTCTTGACATCTGATTTGTGTCCTTTTATTCTTTTACGTAGAGACTGTCCAGTTTGCCCAATGTACACGGCAGAGGGGCATTGCTGGCACATGATGGCATATATCACATTGGTAGATGTGCAGGTGAACGAGCCTCTGATAGTGTGGCTGATGTTATTAGGCCCTGGGATGGTGTCCCCTGAATAGATATGTGGGCACAGTTGGCAACGGGCTTTGTTGCAAGGATAGGTTCCTGGGTTAGTGGTTCTGTTGTGTGGTATGTGGTTGCTGGTGAGTATTCGCTTCAGGTTGGGGGGCTGTCTGTAGGCAAGGACTGGCCTGTCTCCCAAGATTTGTGAGAGTGTTGGGTCGTCCTTCAGGATACAACCTACAGCCTATCCTGAAGGACGACCCTATACTGGATTTGTGCTCGAAATGGCCCACCTTGATTATCATACACATTGTAAGGACAGTGATCACTTTAGATAAGCTATTACCAGCAGGAGAGTGGGGTGGGGGGAGAGAAAACCTTTTGTAATGATAAACACCCATTTTTTTCATGGTCTGTGTGTATAAAAACATCTTCTGTATTTTCCACAGAATGCATCCGATGAAGTGAGCTGTAGCTCACGAAAGCTTATGCTCAAATAAATTGGTTAGTCTCTAAGGTGCCACAAGTACTCTTTTTCCTTATCCTTACAAAGGAATGCAGCGTAACTGGGTTAGCTGGGTTTTTATTGCTTCGAAGTTCCAGTGTATCCTACTGCAGCTGCATATATGGAGATATATTCTTATCTCAGTGCCAGAGGGATTTACACACCTAACGCCCATTAGCAGTACTGAAGTGAAAATACATCCCTGAGGGATTCAGGAGAAAGGTGTGTATTTGGTATTGCTCTCCCATGTCTGGATTTTTGTGCTCTATTTTTTAATCAGAATGGGTGGTTCACATTTGTTGCTTGCCTACCAACTTCAATATTGTTCTAGTTTGTAAAATAGCAAAACAAAGGTAATGATTGGTGTGAAGCATTCAAGAAAGCAAGACAAATCCCCAGAGGGAAGAAAAGGAGAGCAACTCAAACCAAAGAGATGAATAATTTGTAGATATGTTCACAAAACGATGCTCAATTCCATAGCTAAAAAGGTTCAATTTTAGTGAAAAGAAAAATAGGAACAAATCTGAGCCTTTAAAAAAATCCTTTTTTGTCTTTTATCCAGGATCTAACCTCTTGGGAAAAATAATTACAAATAAAAGATTGGTATCTCTATCCTACCCTGTTTCTTATACTGCTCTCATTACTGTAGTATCTGAGCGCCTTCCATATGCATTAAGATTAAGCAATGTAACTAGAATCCATTCCTATGTTGCTTTTTCCTCAATTCTTTCTTCCTCTTGCAGAGGGAAAACTGCATGTGGATTTTTTAAATTGATATTTTATTATTTTAAAAAATTAACTATATTTTTATTTATGTTTTGTTGAAAAGTGAGGAGAACTGAACCGGGAAAAGCACACTGCACTAGAGAAACTAGTATATAGTGCAATTAGGACTTCCACAGTGCAATTGAACTGTCCTGTTTATTTCAGGAACTTCTAACCAAGAAGTGGATTGTAATTAAAATAGACACAATAGCCTATAATATATATGTATGCCATAGCACCATGTAGCAAGCTACGGTGGTTCTGAACACTCTATAGTGTAGCGTGGGAGTTCACCTGTTATATCTTTCTTAATCATTCTACCACTATATAGTGTACCTGGTACATTGGGAAAACACATGAAGGTGCTGCCCAAAATACTAAGCATGTCATTTTGACACACCATGTCTTGGCTGAAACATCATGGCTTTGAAATAAAGCCAGCGGGTTCTCCAGCAGCACAAAAGCTCCCATAAAACGGTTAACAGAAGTGAAGAAATACAATGCATCTGTCTCTATTAAAGGATTGATACTCATCTCATCACCCAATAATGTATGTTATGATGAATTTAAGGCCTATTGTATATATTGTTCTCATGAGAGTAACGGAGTAACGTGCATAAATATTTTAACATCCATGAACTATTCGTTCTATCAGTCCCATATTCTATTTGTGGATTCTTTGTAACCAAGCAAACAGGACAGGTTCACTTTCAGAAATGACATCAAGATCGATCACATCAGTCTAACAGCCACAAAATTCCACAACTTCTCCATTCCCTTTTAATTGGCTGTCTAAACTGAAAATGAACTTCAGAGAGCCTCTCTCTCCCTCGCTGATATTGCTGCCCATTATTTAACCCGTAAATGAATTATGGATCATTTGCATTAGCTTTTCACTGCAGGCTCACTATGACAAATTATTCTGTCATTTCATAGTTATTTAAATGCTTTACTCCAACGCAACAGCAAGACTGGAAATAAGAAATTGTGACTACAAAGCATTCACATAGGGAATCGGGGGGGGAGGGGTCGTATTGGGGGAAAAGAAGCACCATTTTGTTAAAAGAAGTAGAGCACATTTCATCCCATACATATGAAGTGTTGATGATATTGTATGAATATTATAGGCCAAATTATCACAGGAGTCTTCTAAATTGCACCTGCAAAACTCTCATTAGCACATGAGTGAACTCATATTTGCATGTTGCATATGGCATTTTTTATTCAATGTCAATTTTTTGCCTGAAATAAAACGTTTGCATATGGAAATTTGGGAAAATTTAGAAGATCCCTTTGAAAATTCAGTTCTGTGACTTGAAGGGTACAATCTTGCTAGGTTTTGAATGCCTTCAGCTTCTAAGATCTCAGCATTCTAGGAGCCACTCAGCATCTTGCCGATCATACTCCAAATGAGACAGAAGCAAGAAGAATAGATGAACTCCTCCAAACAGAAAGATCAGGCTCTCACACAGATGTCTACAATAGTAAAAAAAGAGAGAAGGAAAACACCAAAAACCTGTGGTGGATGAATAGGCTTATATGGCAACAAAGGGTCATGCTTTCTGCAGCTGTAAGTCAAGTTGGTTCAATGACCTACATTGATTTACACTAGCTAAAGATCTAACCCAGATTTCTTAATTGTATGTGAAGCATCAGGAACTCTTTATGCATTTTTCTTGCCAGATAAGGGAAAGCAATACATCTGAACACATTAATTTAAAAAAAAAATCATATTATAGGTATTCCAAAACATCTTACCAATTTAAATAATTTTGGAAATCAACAAAACTATTAGCATTTATGAAGATGCATACTAAGCTCAATACTGCAAATTGCTGAGCACTCTTTTTCTTTTTAATTCAATGGGAGTTCAGCACACTCCGCATCTCACAAGATTAGGCCCATTATACAGATTCTATGCTAAAATACAATCTAACAACAGCAAAAATGTGCTATGCATTAAGAGCATGGAGTTTTAAGATATCCACTGGAATACATTTGTATAGGTCCTCTTTTATTTATCAGTCAATCTCTTTCAGTATTAAAATTAAGTGCTAATCCAGATTTGTGGAGTAAATATTAGGTGCAGCTATTTATAAGGCATCAGTCACCATATTTTCATGTATTATTAATTCTGCAACAGATTTAACTCAGCACTGTGGAATAAATAATTCAAATTTCTTCTAAATTTACTTTGCATTAAACAGATTACTCTTTTCTTTGAAAGTGGTATTAATATTTTTAATTGTCATTTATTATGCTTTGTGTGGGACATCTTAATTTGCTTAAACTTTATCTTTTCTGGCTGTAAACCAGTTATTTTATTTATTACTGCCAATCTTCATCTCATTAAAAACAGTCAATGTAACTTCAGCCTCTAGCTTTAAGCCTTCATTCTCTTGTTGTAATTAAATACACTCTAATGAAATCGACAGTGTATGCTCTTCAAAACACAGATCTAAAAGATAAAGAAAAAAATCTTATCTGGGGTTGCCCAACCAATATGACACAATATATTATACTTAAATAATTGTAGAATTATATCAAAGTATTATTTATGTTGTATGCAGTACTAGCTATGTCACCCTACATATATTTTTTCTTTTCCTTTTTCAAAAAATTATTTAAATATCCTAAGAAGGTCTTTGGATGGATGGATGGATGGATGGATAAATAAATAAATGTCAGGTATTCATAGTTTGTCACTGTTTTCAAAATGGTAACAGCCACTCAATGAGTTAGTGCTGTTACTCTGTTCTGAGATTGTATTGGGAGAATGTGTCATGGTACCATTATTGCAGAAAATCCACCATACTCCTAGTATAGTGGAGAGAAATTGTGTGGAGATCCCATCACAATGGTTTTATGATAGAAAACCCATATAATCCTGCTATGTTGGAAATCCTTTTCTTATCTATCAGGATGCTCTATGCTTATGAAAGGAAATGTTATTATGAATGATGGAATCTAAACAGGTTCTAAGGACAGGAACCAAGGAAAGTGTGAATGACAGTCTGAAGCTTATTCACTCTAAATTCAAACTGTACAAGTTCCTTTCACTATATTTTCTTCAGCTTGTGGATTCTTCCTTGCTCCTCCTCTCCTCACAGTCTCATAGCTCTCTGTGACCAGCCTGTCAATTTTCCCAGCTCCATCTCAGTCTCTTTTCCCTTCCACAATCTCCCTCCACTTCAAATGAGTCGCAGCAATTTTCCCCTCTCATTTAAACTGCTCTCCGTCTATTACGGTCGTCACTTCTACCTCCCGCCCCCATATCTAGATATGGAGTCCCATGGTATCATTCGTATTCTCCATTATAACAGGCTTCCAATCCCTGCTATCTTTCAGTTGCAAGTCCCAGAACCTGCGGTTGCCTTTCTGTTACACAAAGGTGACTCTAAAAAAGTGTTTTCCTGTTTGAAATTACTTCATTCAGACATTTAATCTAATTAGATTTTTTTTCAAGTTTTTTAAAAGGTAAAAATCAAAATGAACCATTTCAAAATTATCAAAACAAAATGTTTTGGTGCCTAAATTGAAAACAATTGTTTTTTAGGTTCATGAAAATTTTTAAGATTTTGGCTTTTCATCACAATTTGGGATATGAAAAAATGTTGAACTCTTGAAACTATTCAGTATGAGGCAACCATTTCCCACTCAGATCCAACCAGGCTTACCAAACTCTTTACTAACAATACAGTGACATTTCACTGTGGTAAATATATCATTTGCATATCTCCAGTGTCACTATTCTTTCATATAAGAGAAATGCATTTTAATAGAAATATCCTTTTTGATATGCCAAATATTGCCTCCTTTCTAATGCTAGGATTATTTCCCCTGTAAACAGTCATTGAGCGAAAGGTTACAAAGTCTTTTTATAACAAAATTGGAATTAAGTGTTGCCACCTGATTCTTCCCTTTCCCTCCCAGATCACATGACCCCCCTGTAATCATAAATTTGAATTGCCATGGACTTTTAGATAATCATCATGTGCCCATCAGATCCAAGAATAACCCACTATCTGTCCAATCATTTCTGAAACCAATATACTCATATATCATTAGATCTTTTCATTATATGATATTTTAGAAGTCCTAAGTTTTGTTATCTAAAACTTTGTCATCTAAAATGTTAGGTGACAATTTGATGTCATTGCAACCATTATTTATGTAAGGTTTAGAGACAATCCATTCTGCCATGTAATGTTCTAGTCATACAATTTTTACGATATGAAGTTTTATCATCTAGATAACAGATCTTTAGATAACAGATCTCATGACAAACATCATGATCTAAAGAGAACTGCTTATGACTAATGATATTAATTAACAAAAATATTCCTGTTAGTAAGCTTTGCAAGTAGGCTATATTTTAGATTTTGGAATTATCTGTAAGTGTGTTAAGTATCCAAATCACATTTTTTAAAGAATTTATTTTCTAGAGAGGTCTGGAAAATGGTAAGATTCACTATAAAATTCAAAAAGGGATTGTTTTTAAATGAGTATAACTAAGGATACAATTTGGTCATGGAGGGTACAGATTCCGTGACTTTAACAGACCTCTGTAACTTCTGCTTCAGTTTCAGCCCCGGCCGGTGGGGCTCCAGCTGCCAGCTCACACCGCAGGGCTCCGGCTTCCGTGATTTACGGTTCATTACCCAAGTCCTGTGAATTTTAATACCCCCCCACCCCAGTGCCAAAATCTTAACCTTAATTATAACTCATACTTGTAACCAGCAGATTTACTTGCAAATTCTCAGATGGTTCTAAACTCTAGGAATAAATGCTTTAAGCTTGGATAGGACACCTTATATTAGCCATACATAGGGCGACCAGATGTTCCAATTTTATAGGGATAGTCACGATATTTGGGGCTTTGTCTTATATAGGCACCTAATACGCCCCCCCCCCCCCAATCCTGATTTTTCACCCTTGCTGTCTGGTCACCCTAGCCATACAAAACTAAGAGGTTTAATCCCTGCTTTAAATAGAAATGCCAGTGCAACTTTAACTATAGAGCTGTGAGTGCGCACCCATAATTTATTATTTTTTTGAGAACTGGGGTTTGTCCATTTATTTAAGACAGAAGGTGAAAAAACTCCCAGAGGGATCAATCCTAGAGAACATTTCCAAACATATAAAGCTCTAATGAGATGATTATAATGTGTCTATTGCACAGCGTATAGAGTTCTTAAGACTCATTCAAAATACATTAAACTATTATTTAAAATACATTAAAGTACATTGTCCTGATGTATGCATCATCAAATGCCACATAGTGAAGAGGGTTAAAAATAAAAAGAATGACATCAGTGAATACTTCCTTGGCCCAAGTGCTGATTCTAATGTGACAAAGAAATAAAGTATAAAGGTCAGAGCTGCCAGAATACAGAACAAACATCCTAATGTATTTCATTCTGTTGCTTCCCATTTTTACCCTGCATTGCTGGAGAAAGATAAGCTTTCCCCAGGAGAATCAGAAAGGAAAGTATGGACAGAGAAGTGTGTTAGTATCAAGTAGGAGACGGAAGTCTTTCCTTTAAAATGCAAAACACATGTATGCATGGCATGCGACACACAACCTACCTCTTCATTACCCTACACACTCACAGCCACAGCAAAACACAAGGCATGCAGACAAAGTAAAGGAAAAATAAAAAGACACCAAGACTATATAAAATGCTGGCATGAAGACATCATCACAGCGAGACATCAACGGATAAAATCAATGCTCTGGAATCTCCCCCACTGTCAAGTGCACACAGCTGCCCTCAACAGTGCGTCTTTTAGCAGAGAGAATGTAGAATATTAAAGCAAGAAGAAGCTGTTGAGTCTGTGCAAATCAGAATGTGCATACTTTGTGATACTTTGCAGGTTCCATCCTTGTCTCTGATAGCTTTGAGCTAATCTACCACCTGATGAGGGGTGATAAACAGAGACAATGGGTGGTCTCCTAAAATTAGATCTTTTGATACAAACAGTATGTGGTCCTGTTCCTCTAGTTTGGTTTAGAACTATGCTTTGATCTGGCTTGCAGAATTGTACTTTGAGTCCACAAAATATGAGATATAACTCTCAAAGAGATCATAAGTTTCTTTTTACATCTATTTTGGGCCAACTTTTCTAAAACAGATGCCTGAATTTTTAACACAAAATGTCCAGGGGTGTGTACCTTTAATGCCAAACTATAATTGCATGCACAAAATGGGCCACCTACGCACAACTTCCCAACTTGTGCATGTACATGAATATCTTGTGTACGGTGCACAATTAGCTGTTTGTGCCTTCATTTGCATATTGTACGCATGTATTTTAGCCACTACTTTTGGAGAATTTGGCCTTTGGTGACTTAGTGCTCGCTTCATGAAAGGCAGCATTTTCCCATATAAGGTGTAGTAAAAAAAACAGATTTCAGAGTAGCAGCCATGTTCGTCTGTATTCGCAAAAAGAAAAGGAGTACTTGTGGCACCTTAGAGACTAACAGAGATGATTGTATTTCTCTTCCCTGCACAATCAGAAATCAAATGCTAATCATACAATCATATGATTGATTCAATTAAGGGATCATCTCTACAGCCTTTGTAGCATATGAAGCAATAGAAAGCTGATTTAGTTAATTAATAGCCAAACTGAAGCAGAAGGGTTGAGTCAATCTCAAGAGCTGTTTACTGTGTGTAGTACATGCTAAAAAGCAAGAGAGATGATTAGGACTATACAGGTTTTGAAATGTACTGTCACGGCCACTTTCTCAGACTTTCCAGTGCTATCACACTATTGATGAGATAGACCCAAATCAAATACCAGTATCCAAACACCCTCTAAACTTTCAGATGGTGTTGGAAATACAACCCTGGAACTGAATGCAAATATCCCCTATCTCTGCAACAGGTCAAACCAAAACCTCAAATTCAAACACTCTAACTGCTGTCATTTCAAAACCTAGAGCCATGTATGAACATTGCAGTTTGAACCAGTTTTTAATTGTGGGCATGGCTAAGATTAATAACTAAGTGGATCAAGGCTTAAAAATGAACAGCTCTTTAAGAACAGGTCAATTGCCTCAAGGAGCAACTTGTGTGAGAAAGGAGTGATCAGTTAGCACAAGGAGGCACATCTTCAGAGGTCATTCCAAAAATGCAACTTAAAAAAAAATCCCATCATACACACATAAGCTGGTTCGTATGTATTTTAGATCTCATATAGGTAACTCCAATCAACGAAGGGGCAGAGTTAAGCCATGTGAGTGGATCAGGAAAGAAATTGTGATTTAGAGTCACATTTACCTCTGTGATTCCTCCATACTCTGTTGGGAAGCAACCTGTTGCTGGTACAGACCAACAATAAATTATTTGCTTCTCCAATGCTGACTCAGCTTTGCTGGCTAGCATTTTGGGAGCTGAGCCAATACTTCAAACCATTCCTCACCCTTTCCCACCTACCCTTTGCCCACCTGCACAGAAAGAGAAGTGTAGTGGTCCCACAGCATCTGTTTTCTCCTTCCCCTGGGGTGACACACAATGTGGGTAGACTGCAAAATGGAATAAGGGGTCATCTTGTGCCCCCAGTCCCTTTTATGGTATCATAACTAAGGGCTGCGTACAATCCTAGCCCTAGGGTGAATTCATAGATTCATAGATATTTAGGTCAGAAGGGACCATTATGATCATCTAGTCTGACCTCCTGCACAACGCAGGCCACAGAATTTCACCCACCACTCCTACAAAAAAACCTCACACCTATATCTGTGCTATTGAAGTCCTCAAATTGTAGTTTAAAGACCTCAAGGAGCAGAGAATCCTCCAGCAAGTGACCCGTGCCCCATGCTACAGAGGAAGGCGAAAAACCTCCAGGGCCTCTTCCAATCTGCCCTGGAGGAAAATTCCTTCCCGACCCCAAATATGGCGATCAGCTAAACCCTGAGCATATGGGCAAGATTCATCAGCCAGATACTACAGAAAATTCTTTCCCAGAAAATTCTTTCCCAGGTAACTTGGATCTTACCCCATCTAAAACCCATCACAGGCCATTGGGCCTATTTACCGTGAATATTTAATTACCAAAACCATGTTATCCCATCATACCATCTCCTCCATAAACTTATCGAGTTTAATCTTAAAGCAAGATAGATCTTTTGCCCCCACTACTTCCCTCGGAAGGCTATTCCAAAACTTCACTCCTCTGATGGTTAGAAACCTTCGTCTAATTTCTAATCTAAATTTCCTAGTGGCCAGTTTATATCCATTTGTTCTTGTGTCCACATTGGTACTGAGTTTAAATAATTCCTCTCCCTCTCTGGTATTTATCCCTCTGATATATTTATAGAGGGCAATCATATCTCCCCTCAGCCTTCTTTTAGTTAGGCTAAACAAGCCAAGCTCCCTGAGTCTCCTTTCATAAGACAAGTTTTCCATTCCTCGGATCATCCTAGTAGCCCTTCTCTGTACCTGTTCCAGTTTGAATTCATCCTTCTTAAACATGGGAGACCAGAACTGCACACAGTACTCCAGGTGAGGTCTCACCAGTGCCTTATATAACGGTACTAAAACCTCCTTATCCCTACTGGAAATACCTCTCCTGATGCATCCCAAGACGACATTAGCTTTTTTCACAGCCATATCACATTGGCAGCTCATAGTCATCCTATGATCAACCAATACTCCAAGGTCCTTTTCCTCCTCTGTTACTTCTAGTTGATGCGTCCCTAGCTTATAACTAAAATTCTTGTTATTAATCCCTAAATGCATGACCTTACACTTCTCACTATTAAATTTCATCCTATTCCTATTACTCCAGTTTACAAGGTCATCCAGATCCTCCTGTAGGGTATCCCTGTCCTTCTCTAAATTAGCAATACCTCCCAGCTTTGTATCATCTGCAAACTTTAGTAGCACACTCCCACTTTTTGTGCCCAGGTCAGTAATAAAAAGATTAAATAAGATTGGTCCCAAAACCGATCCCTGAGGAACTCCACTGGTAACCTCCCTCCAACTTGACAGTTCACCTTTCAGTAGGACCCGTTGTAGTCTCCCCTTTAACCAATTCCCTATCCACCTTTCAATATTCCTATTGATGCCCATCTTATCCAATTTAACTAATAATTCCCCATGTGGCACCGTATCAAACGCCTTACTAAAATCTAAGTAAATTAGATCCACTGCGTTTCCTTTATCTAAAAAATCTGTTACTTTCTCAAAGAAGGAGATCAGGTTGGTTTGGCACGATCTACCTTTTGTAAAACCATGTTGTATTTTGTCCCATTTACCATTGACTTCAATGTCCTTAACTACCTTCTCCTTCAAAATTTTTTCCAAGACCTTGCATACTACAGATGTCAAACTAACAGGCCTATAATTACTTGGATCACTTTTTTTCCCTTTCTTAAAAATAGGAACTATGTTAGCAATCCTCCAATCATACGGTACAACCCCTGAGTTTACAGATTCATTAAAAATTCTTGCTAATGGGCTTGCAATTTCTTGTGCCAATTCTTTTAATATTCTTGGATGAAGATTATCTGGGCCCCCCGATTTAGTCCCATTAAGCTGTTTGAGTTTCGCTTCTACCTCAGATATGGTGATGTCTACCTCCATATCCTCATTCCCATTTATCATGCTACCATTATCCCTAAGATCCTCTTTAGTCTTATTAAAGACTGAGGCAAAGTATTTGTTTAGATATTGGGCCATGCCTAGATTATCCTTGACCTCCACTCCATCCTCAGTTTTTAGCGGTCCCACTTCTTCTTTCTTTGTTTTCTTCCTATTTATATGACTATAGAACCTTTTACTATTGGTTTTAATTCCCTTTGCAAGGTCCAACTCTACTTGACTTTTAGCCTGTCTCACTTTATCCCTACATATTCTGACCTCAATAAGGTAGCTTGCCTTACTGATCCCTCCCTTCTTCCACTCCCTATATGCTTTCTGCTTTTTCTTAATTACCTCTCTAAGATGCTTGCTCATCCAGCTTGGTCTACAACTCCTGCCTATGAATTTTTTCCCCTTTCTTGGGATGCAGGCTTCCGATAGCTTCTGCAGCTTTAATTTAAAATAATCCCAGGCCTCCTCTACCTTTAAACCCATAAATTCTTCAGTCCAATCCACTTCCCTAACTAATTTCCTTAATTTTTGAAAGTCAGCCCTTTTGAAATCAAAAACCTTAGTTGCAGATTTATTTTTGTTAATCCTTCCATTCAGTTTGAACTGAATTAGCTCATGATCACTTGAGCCAAGATTATCCCCTACAACCATTTCCTCTATGAGGTCCTCATTACTCACCAAGACCAAATCTAAAATAGCATCCCCTCTAGTCGGTTCGGCAACTACTTGCTGAAGGAATCCATCAGCTATCGCATCTAGGAAAATCTGAGCCCTATTATTATTACTAGCACTCGTCCTCCAGTCTATATCTGGGAAGTTAAAGTCTCCCATGATCACACAGTTTCCATTAGTATTTACTTTATTAAAAACATTAAAAAGGGCTCTATCCATATCCAAATTAGATCCCGGCGGTCTATAGCACACCCCAAGCACTATCCCAGGGGAGGCTCTAATAGTTTTCTTCCCCAATTTAATTTTTGCCCAGACAGACTCAGTCATATCCATTTCATCGCTTCTTATTTCTTTACATTCTATCTCATCATTGATATACAGTGCTACTCCACCACCTTTACCTTTATTTCGGTCTTTCCTAAACAGCACATACCCTTCAATACCTGTAGCCCAGTCATGACTACTATTCCACCAGGTCTCTGTTATACCTATAATATCTGGTTTCACTTCCTGCACCAGTAACTCTAGTTCCTCCATTTTGTTACCTAGGCTCCTTGCATTAGTGTACAAACATCTTAATTTTTGCTGTTTAGCCTCACTCACATTCTGTACCCTATTAGGCACGGTTATTTTACTACCAGTATAACCTATTAGACTTGTATCTACACTGCCCTTCCTCCTACCTACAGCTGTATCCACTCTTACTTCATTTTCTTTCCACTCTATGCTTAATTCTGGCGTGGAGATTACCTGGACATCTCCCAACCATCTCCCCCAAATTCCTAGTTTAAAGCTCTCTTAATCAGTTGTGCCAGCCTCCATCCTAGAAGTCTATTTCCTTCCCTACTCAGATGAAGTCCATCCCGAGAGAACTGTCCTCTATCCATGAATGCCTCCCAATGGCCATACATCCCAAAGCCCTCCTTATAGCACCACTGCCTAAGCCATCTATTGATAGTCATAATCTTGTCACACCTTTGTTGCCCTTCTCTAGGAACAGGCAGAATCCCACTAAAGATCACCTGAGCCTCAATTTCCTTAAGCGTCCTCCCCAGCCTAGCATAGTCTCCCTTAATACTATCCAGCGAGAATCTAGCCGTATCATTTGTTCCCACATGAAGGATAATTAGGGGATTCTTTCCCGCTCCCTTTAGAATCCTTTTCAACCTCAGGTCTACATCCCGTATCTTAGCACCCGGAAGACAGCACACCCTCCTATTTTCTGGATCAGCTCTGGTTACAGGCCTATCTATTCTTCTCAGTAAAGAGTCCCCAATCACATAGACCTGCCTTTTCCTAGTGACTGTACTATTCTCCAGTCTATCCCCTGTTCCCTCTGGCTGCAAGTTCTTTCCATTCCCATTCTCCCTTGTAATCCTTTTTAACCCATCCTGTATCCTCCTGGGGCTCATATTTGGTGTAATCTCCATTAACTCTTCCCCTTTTCCTATAGGACTAACCTCTCTTCTCTTCTTCCTTGCCCTGTCACCTTCAGTGACTACCTGCTGAGCCCCTTCCTCATTTTCCAACTCTGCAAACCTATTCTTAAGCTCTATTTCTCCTTCACTAGCCCGTCTTTTCCTCTGCCTAGTTCTTTTAGTCACATGCTTCCACTGACCACTTTCCTCACCCAGTCTCCCCTCAGAATTCCCTAGTCCTGCTTCCATCTGCAAGTCTGAGCTTTTCCCTTCAGATACCTCATGTCTTTGCTCCATAATCTGCTCAAACCCCTTCCTAAACTCTACCAGACTTTCCACCTGCATCTCCAAACCTCGGATCTTTTCCTCCATCAGCTCTATCAGACGGCACTTCATGCAGACAAAACTCTTACCAGGTGCCCCCTCCAGGATCATGTACATACCACAGCTTCCACATCCAGTCATCTTCATTGTGTCTTCTGCTACATAGGTCACTCCCACTGCCACCTCTGTATCTGTCATATCCTTCCCACCTAAATCCTGTTACTCTGGGAAACACAAACCACACCAAAACACCACCACCCACAGCAAAACCAAACCCAACACAAGCACCGCAAGACAAACTCCCCTTTCAAACTCCCCTGTTTACAGCTCTGTTTGCTAGCTCCTGTGCCGCTGCAGCTGTCTGTGCCGCTGCCTGACTGGCTGCTACCTTTATAGGACCCCTAGTCAGTGAAGCCCCGCCCCCTAATCAGGGCTCAGCTTCTCTCCCAGCACAAAGCCCCTACAAACCTCTACACATACAAATACTACCAATACAAAACCAAGCACACACAAATACCTTCTCCTCCAACAGAACTCCCACTCAAACTCCCCTGTTTACAGCTCTGTTTGCTAGCTCCTGTGCCGCTGCAGCTGTCTGTGCCGCTGCCTGACTGGCTGCTACCTTTATAGGACCCCTAGTCAGTGAAGCCCCGCCCCCTAATCAGGGCTCAGCTTCTCTCCCAGCACAAAGCCCCTACAAACCTCTACACATACAAATACTACCAATACAAAACCAAGCACACACAAATACCTTCTCCTCCAACAGAACTCCCACTCAAACTCCCCTGTTTACAGCTCTGTTTGCTAGCTCCTGTGCCGCTGCAGCTGTCTGAATAATTTTTTTTATAGAATAATTTTCTATAAACACAGAAGTGTTGTTATAACTATGTCAGTCTCAGGATATTAGAGAGACAAGGCGGATTCGATAATATCTTTTATATAACCAACTTCTGTTGGTGAGAGAGACAAGCTTTTGAGCTTACACAGAGCTCTTCTTCAGGTCTGGTAAATGTCCTGAGTGTAAAGCTAAATACAAGGTGGAACAGATTATTTAGCATTATTTAGCATAAGTAGTTAACACATATTTCAAGGGACCATTCAAGGTGAAGTGGCCTGTTAACAGCCCTCCAATCATAGGAAAGGAAGGGAGGGCAGGCAGCTGAGGGCAGGGGTTGTTAATGAGTTATAAATTGTTGTAATAATCCATAAATCCAGTGTCTCTGTTCAATTCTCTGTGATTTTTAGTGTACACCTCTATGAATTTAAGCTCCCAGGCTCTTCTTTTGAAAGCGTTGTGCAGGTTTCCTTTGAGGATGAGGACTGACAGGTCAGATATAAAGTGACTGCTTTGTGAAAAGTGTTTACCCACGTCTTTTATCATTTTCCTATGTGAACTCATTCAGGAGGGTAGTGATTGTCTAGTTTCACCCACATAATTGCTATTGGGGCATTTAGTACACTGGATGAGGTACACCACACTTTGTGATAGGCATGTGTAGGACCTCTGGATCTTGAAAGGGGTGTTGATCATTGTAGCAGTGGAGATATGTCTGCAGGTTTTACATCTGTTGTTTTGGCAGGGTCTGGTGCACTGAGTTGGTGTGTCGTGGTCTGTGGGGAGCTTGCTTCTGATAAGCTTGGAGAGTTATTTGAAGGCTTGAACCCACTCACCAACAGAAACTGGTCCAATAAAAAGTATGACCTCATCTATCTTGTCTCCCTATAAACATAGAAGATTCTACATGTGCAAATAGCTGCGTGGAATAGTTTTATGGAATTGCCTTTGAAAATTTGACCCACAGTATCAAAAATGGCTTTAGTGTTATTTGTGAGGGGAGAATGCTCAATGTTTTGGAATCGTGTTCAGCTGAGCATTTTCTCTCCTGTGATATGCAGTAGCTGCACTCACTTTCAGAAGGGAAGACAGGAAAGAGACAATCTCTGAAGCTGAGTTTTCCCGTCTATGAACGTTGACATTCCAAGCCTCCAGCTAAAAAAAAAACCAAGAAGTGATAACACAATATTCAGGGATAGAAACACTCACCCTGGTTTTGGCATCGATCTGCCCTCCACGATCCAACAAAAGCTTCACCATGTTTGTGTTTCCCCTTTTGGAAGCCACATGCAGTGGGGTGATTCCATTCTACACCATGAAAAGAACAAACAAAGAGCATGATGGACTTGAAAGTGTATAATGGTGATGCCTTTGCGTTTGGATCACAAAAAGAGGAACATCAATACAGTATAGAAGATAAACAAGCATGTTTTTGAGCATCAGAGCTAGGTGCACTTGTCATTTGAGATACAGAACTTCTGGCGTTCTGGTTTTCTTATAGACATGTATCTTGATTTACTCTTAAGTAACAAAGAAGCACATTCGCCAAAACACCAAACATCACGATCACACAGTAAGACAAAACGTATATCAGAGCCCAAGTTAGTCAATATTCACAGCAAACTTATTGTATTTAAATCACTGCAACATACACACAACATACACAGCATGGTGGTTCGGATACAAAGGAAGCTCATTAGCATAACAGAAGTCAGTGTCAAAAACCAGGCCCTAATTAGGCTGGAAGATGGAGTTTAAAATTTCATTTTCAGCAAGGATGCCCTTGTCGGCACATCAGGTGGAAAACTCTCAGGGAAAATCAGTATACATTAGTGAGGATAATAGTGTCAGCATGAACATGAAATCCTCTGAAAGGCAGTTCCTCATAAAGCAATTCAGCAAGGCTCTGGCAATGAAAAAATGAAACAAAAAAATTCCTAATCCAGTGGAGATAGCTATAGCAATGCACACAATCAGTTGTTAAGTGACAAAAAATAGTAAATGGACTGTATTAGCTAGCCCTGTGGTTGCGGTTTTTCATGCAAAGATGGCTTTCAGGTAATCAGAACCCCTATTCTGTTTTATATATTCACAACATATGTTAATATATTGATATTTTCACATATAATAATATTCTGGAAAGATAAATAAACTTATTTGGGTAAATCTTAAAAACTAAGGAGAAAGAGCAAAGCCAAATAATAATAATACTTGTTTTTATAGTATGCCTGACTGTGGCAAGGACTCTTAAATGACTTGGCACATGAGAGTGTTTGCATTCTGGACATCTTCAAAGGGGCATGTTACTCTCTAACTGGGAATAATTATTTGGTTGCTTCTAAGCTCACAAGGAATGTTCTGAGTTGCCTTGAAGCATGCTTTAGAGATTTGTGCAAAAAGATATCTTTGGGCAAATGCTGAAATTTCCTCAGGACTTTGCTTTCCACTCTGCTTTTGATTAGGAATTTTAAGCAAAGATACACTCCCACATCCACTGACTATCCCATCTAAGAAGAAAAAAGGATTCATCCATACCCTGGCTGTGAAGTCCACCGCAGCTCCTCGGTTGAGCAGAAGTGTCGCCACGTTGACATTTCCGTAGTGTGCAGCTATGTGCAAAGGCGTGAAGCCACTCTACAAAAGGAAACAGTCCTAGTTAAGGAATGAATTTCTTCAATGCTATATGATCAGTCTCCTCAGAGAGCTTCTGATTTTAACAGCTTTTGGCAAACAAATGTCTTATGTTACTCTAACCTCGCACACCTACAATATAGCATAAGGTCTTGAACAGAGAATGAATGCAGTTTTTCCCTACTGTGGATTACAAAAAGCTCTTTTTTCCCATTCAGTTCTTGGTCATTTGTGTTATTTGCTATTCCTCGTGAATCTATGTCACTAACGTGAAAGAGCTGGCCAGACACTGTCAGAGAAAACATTCAAACAAATGGTGTTCTCCTCCTTTCCACAACACTGAAACAGGGCTTTCAACCTATCATGTTTTGTTGTTGGGCTCTTACTTGCTGATCTTCTCTTAGAACGGCAAATTTCAGCATGAGAATTCCATTTTTATTTTTTTTTTTGGTTTGGGAAAGCAACAAATGTTCATATTGTATTGCAAGTATCTTCAAGGTTCATCAAAATACTTTAGTTATTAGACAGAGTTTAATGACCACAACATTCTATATTTATATTAAACCCTGTATCCTGATGGATCCCAAAGCACTTCCCAAACCGTATACTGACCGAAAAACAAAAACAAAAAAAACCCACTAAAATGTAGTCACAATGCTGTGGGCTAGAGTGTGACACCTGCTTCTGCCACAGGGTACAGAATGCTGCACAACAGTGTAAGACAAGGTAATTTATTTGAAATACTGATAATGAACAAACTTCTAGCCTTATAAAAAGTTCCATGGAATCCTTAATGTTCACGAGAAGCCGATCAAATCTTGGTGTTTTAAGCTCTCCTCTGAAAGGCCTTAATGTTGCACATATTATGTCCTTACAACACTGCATCAATTATGGAAGGAACAGTGAAATATTTTCTGTTTCTGAACATACTGTATTCTAAACCTGATTCCATTTTTTTTTGCATTGGGATCAGCACAGTAAACTGTTCATCCATTAGCAAATCATACTCAGATGTTACATATTGGAAACAACTTTTTTCCCAAAAGACTGTTCGCCAAAGCACTCAGCCTGTTATTTTAATCTCATTCCATTTACGTCAATGTCAGCCCCAAGATGAAAAAGGTCTAAGTAGAATCAAACACTCATTAAATTCATGGCCTTGTTGCTAGACTTAGGCTACCAAGAAAATACCTAACAACGGCAGACACTCTTGCACACATATGCATCCAAAATCCATCTGCTCCACCTTGTAAAATCCCCAACTGACTAAACAAAGGCATTTGATAACACTACTTAATGATTTGATTCTTGGAAACAATCTCTTCCCTCAAGGATGGTGATACTTTTAGGGTTGATATCTGAGTTATAGCCAGTTGCATGCCCTACAGTAGTGTTTTCAGGGTTGGTACTTCCAGAATTAACATGAAAAACATGATGGGGCCCCACCATGGGTACGTTTTGATTATGCAAGAATATACCCACACACTGCCCTGCATGGATTTCTGAACATTCTGTTAAAACAAACTGTCCCATTCTACTGGTGACTCCAAATAAAAATATGATTTGAACAAATATTCATCTTGGAGGATGCTATTTTATGTATTAAATGTTTGGCTTTGATGAGCTGAAAATGCATACATGTGACAGATTAATTATCTATTGTATTTTACTTTTTGGTGCATAAGGAATTTAACCCCTTAATGGGTTTAGATTTTTTAAACAGATTCAAAACACTTTGGGCCAAGTTACACCTATGCAATCTCACTACAGCTAATGGGGTGGCATGGATATAACTGAAGACAGAATCTTTATGGTCTTGTCATTTGACTTTTGCCAGGATTTTGGATTAGCCTGTCACCCTGGTAGTTTTCATTTAGTTTTGACTAATGAGTGCTTTTGCATTATTAATTTTACTGAGTTCAAAAATATATCCATCCACCTACCCCCATCTCTAGTCCTTAACTCTTTTTGACTACATGGGAAGTCTCTAGTTTACCTCAGTACAATGACACTCACAAGCTGGAGGAAATTACAAGACAAAGGGAGAACAAAAAAAGGGTTGCAGCTTTACTGTCACTGGCAGGTATTTAAAAAAGTTCCTTAAGTTTCACTTCTAGTGCTAAATAATACAGAAAGTAAATACAGTAGCATAAGGAAGAGCAGTAACCACTATTTAGCAGAAAAAGTTAATTAAAAAAAATGTTGCTCTCGGTACCTCAGTTGTTCTATTCACCATCATCTGATGCAGCGTGGTTTGGAAAAAAGAGGAAAAATATTACAGATCACCCAAGAAAAGGAAAACTACGTTGCTTGTTGAAATGAGTTATGTTGCTATTATGGGAAAAGCCACTCAAGCATACATTAAACATTAAATACAACCCATGCACGCATGGGCCACACCAGTATCCTATTTAATTGAGAGAACTCAGTAACTCTGCTTCCATTCTTGTTTCTTTGTGATCATAAATAATGAAAGAGAACAGATTTTAAAAGGGTTTACAAGATGTGTCAAAAAGTACACAGCCCGTATTTATTGTGTCCTGCAGCTATACACTGCAAAAGCAGATGTTTTATTGGTGATACTGGTTTTAGTAACTTATCATACACCACAGAAGTTACTTTCAATTATTATTTTTAAATTATGGAATTAATGTCCCTTTCCCAGAGGCACCCAGTCACATGACTACCCCAAGCCTCCAAAACAAAGCCTTTTTACCTTGGACTGAACATCAGCATTGTGGTCATTTTGGAGCAGGAGTGCTGCTGATTTTGTATCATCTTTCCTGGCAGCAATGTGCAAAGCTGGCAGTCTCACTTTCCCCTTGGTGTCATTCTCCAAGAGGATGGCCACTGCCTGATTGTGTCCCTGCTGTAGTGCAACAGCTAGTGGGGTGAAACCATCCTGATAAAGTGGAAAACAAAATACGCTTCATAAGGAGAAGGGCACATATCATCAATCCCATAAGTACTGTACATACATAAGCATATGTTAAATGTATATAGCAGTCAACTTCAGCCTGTGGGTTGTGACCACCAACCTAATGGCCAGCAATTGTCAATGGCACAGGAGTCACAAACTTTATCTCAGACATGTCTTCAAATATCTGTGACATGCACTTACTTAGTCACTTCAAACTGGTCCTTTTCCAATGTCAAGTACATTTCATATAGGTCATTGCACTGACTCCTATGGTATCTCCTTTAATGCTTACCATATTTAAAAGCATTGTGCATCAAATGATTCTGGAGATATACTTGCAAGAACTGGTAACAAATGGTCAGTTGTTGGTATTGGCATGAATAAGATGGAGAGCCCCTGTTGGGGTGCATCTCACAATATACCATTTTTAGAGAGAGTGTCTCAAATTTTTTCATCTCCAGATACATTTACTATTGTTCCTTCTAATTCTCCCAAGTTACTAGCTGCCTGTGTGATTCTATCAGATAGCTGGGTGTCATTTATTGACTCTGATCCTAGGTAGCAAAGCATCACAATAGCTGTTCTTTCTGGAAACAAAATTTCAGAAATAAATCTTTTTTTTCTTTCAAGTACATTTCTAGTTTTACTTTACATTCAGTTAAAGATGGAAATGTTCAGGCACTAAAAGGTGTCCTGTTCTGCTAATGCTGAAATGTAATCAAGTCTGACTATTACAAATATTGGTGCTGCAGGCATTCCTCCAAGTGGAAATAATTTAACTTCATTACATAAGCAAGCAGAGAGAGGGGAAGGGGTATCCAGCAAGTGTGGAACTTTATGTTTTTTTTTCTAACCTGGTCATATATAATTTTCAAAAGCGTCCAGCCTTGGCCAAACTTTGCTCCCATTGACGTCAGTGGTGAAATGTCATTGTCCTCAATGAGGAAACTTCCATTAACATCAATGGGTACAGACTTAGGCTAATGCTGAGTAATTTTGAAAATCCCACTCTTAGGAAGGCACTAACGGACAAAAGAGACCATGATTTGGGTCATGGATGGATGGATGAGGGGATAGGAAGGAAGATAGACAAGGATTAACTGAAAACAGAAGCACTGGGAAAGGCATGGAGAACAGGACGTTACCATGCCCAGGCGAGAAGGTTCAACTAGAGAGTAATTTCTGATAGTGTGGAAAACAAACTACGCTTCATAAGGAGTGAGGGAGGGAAGCAGACTGATAGATTTGAGAGAAACAGAGTAATGGGGTCAGGAAAGTGAAGAATTTGGTTGGGTTGGGAGCAGGGAAAGAGAAAGATGGAATAGTGAGAAAGGGGAACATCAGAGACGGTAAAGACCTGAACCTGTTCAGATATTGGAGGTGTTGCCCAGACTCACCAAACCAAGCTTGCACCTCACTAAACTAATACCTTTCAATCCCTTTTGTGTAAAATTATGAGTAGACTTTGCAATAGCTACACTATTATAGCTGCTTACTCTCAAGAGACTACATTCTGTACTGGTAAGTAAAATGGGAGACCAGCTGAAGAAACAGCTGAACCAGAAAGATAAGTCTAATACTGGGGCTACATCTGGTAGTGAGATGGCTTAGCGCAGGAACCTTTCCCCTCTGGAAACTTGAGAGCAAATCCTGGATTGGGGGACACATCTGAAACTGAGTTTGGTGGTCACATCCTTGTTCCTAAACATCACAAAAACACTGCATATTTCATGTATACATATTGCTGTATCTACTCAAGTGAACCTCTGGACTGGAAGAACAGAAATTTCAGAATAGTGGATTTTTTTTATTTTAACCCGAGTTTAACATCAAATAGATAGAAAGCGAACAACTACTGAAAAAAAAAGAGAAAAATTAATGTCTAAATGAAGGGTTGAAAACTGACAAGAACTAGAAATTCCTGTAAGTTTGGATGAAGGAGTGAACATCCTTAATTATAAAATGAGCATGTGTCCAGTTCTATCATATAAAGCCAGACACCTGATTTTTTAAAAAACTGAAGTTTCATGCAGGTCATCACAGAAAGAGATTTGTTTGTATTTTTCTATAGTAGCGAAGTACTAATCCCATCTCTTATTTAACTGTTCAAAACCCATGTGGACAAAAAATACAGTCAATCACAAATATATTTTCTTATCCATCAACCAGAGCCAACCCTCTGATAGAGCTCCTTCGGTACAGTCGAATCCCCAAGTGACAGAGCCAACTTAGGGGATGCGTTGGAGGGATGGAGGGCTCTTACTAAGACGTCGCTCTGCTCTGGCAGTTTCCAGCTAAAATAAAGCCCTTTAGGGGCTGTTACCATAAATTGGAGCAATTCGGAGGTTGGTCTAAATAAAGCCCAGGGCCAAACCAGCCTTAGGTCACCATTAGGATTGGGGAAGAGCAAGGTGATATAACAGCTACCTCACTCCTCCTTCGGGTCCTGATCTGAGGAGAGTTTGACTGCTCCTGTGGACTGGATCCCATATCTTTAAAAATACTTATTTGTGAGTTGTGTGGCTCCCTCACTGAAACATTTAAAGCTATAGGGACAAATTTTGTCCTGGGTTGACTACACACAATGTTACTGAATCATTAGGCTTTTAAGTAATTGAAGGCAATGGGCAACATGGTTATAACCAACACCAGAATTTGGCACTTTAAATATATATACACCTCACTTGCTGATCTAGATCTGGATGGCGTCGTGTCAAAGTTAGTATCCAGGATTACAGTGTTTAATTAAACCTCATTGTGGCCTGGATTCAAATTTGAATCCTGAACCTGAAACAAAACTATGGCAATCCACCCTTCTGCCTCTGCCTCTTCCCTAGCACTTCCCCTCTGTGTTGCTTCTTCTTACAACATCCTCCCAGTCTTGGGGTTCTCATTCTGTCTCAGAAGAGAGCATTACTAAGCACCACAGTGCTCTACTTAATACCAGTTGCTGATTGCTTCCAAGTGCTATTTCAATGGGACTACCAAGACAGACTACCATCTCTCTTCCCTCCTCCCCCCGCCACCCCCGGCATTAATTGCGCTATTAGACAATAATAGAATACCATTTATTTAAATAGTTTTGGATGTTTTCTACATTTTCAAATATATTGATTTCAATTACAACACGGAATACAATGCCTGCTTCTTGTTTACAATGGCACCTGAAAGTGAGAACAGGCGTTCACATGGCACTGTTGTAGCTGGCATCGCAAGTTATTTATGTGCCAGATGCGCTAAAGATTCATATGTCCCTTCATGCTTCAACCACCATTCCAGAGGACATGCATCTATGGTGATGATGGGTTCTGCTCAATAACGATCCAAAGCAGAGTGGACCGATGCATGTTTATTTTCATCGTCTGAGTCAGATGCCATCAGCAGAAGGTTGATTTTCTTTTTTGGTGGTGCAGTTTCTGTAGTTTCCACATCTGAGTGTTGCTCTTTTAAGACTTCTGCAAGCATGCGCCACACCTCATCCCTCTCAGATTCTTGACGGCACTTCAGATTCTTAAACCTGTAGCTATCTTTAGAAATTTCACACTGGTAACTTCTTTGTGTTTTGTCAAATCTGCAGTGAAAGTGTTCTTAAAATGAACAACATGTGTTGGGTCATCATCTGAGACTGCTATAACATGAAATATATGGCAGAATGCAGGTAAAACAGAACAGGAGACATACAATTCTCCCCCAAGGAGTTCAGTCACAAATTTAATTAATGCATTATTTTTTTAATGAGCATCATCAATATGGAAGCATGTCCTCTGGAATGGTGGCTGAAGCATAAAGGGGCATACGAAATGTTTAGCATATCTGGCATGTAAATACCTTGCTACGGTGGCTACAAAAGTGCCATGCGAATGCCTGTTCTCACTTTCAGGTGACATTGTAAATACGAAGCAGGCAGCACAATCTTCTGTAAATGTAAACAAACTTGTTTGTCTTAGCTTATTAAGAAGTAGGACTGAGTGGACTTGTAGGCTCTAAAGTTTTACATTGTTTTGTTTTTGAGTGCAGTTATGTAATAAAATACATCTACATTTGTAAATCTACATTTCTCACAATAAAGAGATTACACTACGGTACTTGTATGAGGTGAACTGAAAAATACTATTTTATCATTTTAAAAGTGCTAATATTTGTAATAAAAAATAATTATATAAAGTGAGCACTGTACACTTTGTATTCTGTGTTGTAATAGAAATCAATATATTTGAAAGTGTAGAAAAACATCCAAAAATATTTTATAAAATTCAATTGGTATTCTATTGTTTAACAGTGCAATTCATCGCAATTAATTTTTTAAATATGATTACTTTTTTTTAGTTAATCGGGTGAGTTAACTGTGATTAATCGACAGCCCTAGTTTTTTTCCATTGGTGGTCACCAGCCAGAATCAACACACATGAGGGAGCAGGCGGGAACTCAGTCCACTCCCTGGGTGAACTAGCCTTCTCTGCTGGAACTAAATATCTTGGGAACCTTTCCACGGGATTGAACTGAGCATGACTTCACCTTCCAAACTCCAGAAGATGAAATTGGCATTTACCAGGTTTAGAATGCAAAAGCCAGAAGAGAGTCAGATATGAAACCCTGGATAAAAACCTATCTATGAATTCCAAGGATATTTTGATCCACAGCTTGAGTTCAGGCCCATCTGTAGATTAATTGTAACGGTACTGGCCTCCAGATCCCCTAAGGTAATGAATTTACAACAAACCTGATCACAGAAAATACAAAGCAGTTCTGTGGAGGACTGAAAGCAGGTCATTAGGAACTTTTAGCTAGGCTTAGATCTTGAGAGTCCCAAAACTCTGTTGTGATTTGGAAACACTGTTTCTGCCAAGTTGCCTGGCAATCGCACAGGATTTCATATTTCAGAAAAGCTGCAATGGTAACATGATCTCAATCAATGCAGGTCACAGAAAAGATAATTTTAGGAGCCATCGTCAAGTGATACAGTATCCGTTGAATGAAGGGATAGTAAGGCAGCTGTTTGGCTATAGCACAAAGTAAGCAAGCATAAATGCAACACTTCAAATCAGTTCATTGGCCAAGGTAACCCAGAGTGGGTGAGTTTCCATACTGATTGGAAGAAAGGTAACAAGTGCAAGCAAAAGAAGGAATGGGTGAGAAAAGCAATGAAAATGGGGGAAGGGAAGGTTTCCTTTTACTGTTTCACACTGCACAATAGTTATATATGAAAGAACAGTAATAAAGTTGACAGGCTTTACAGAACAGCTGTCCACTTAGTTTTCTGAGACAGAGGAAAGTGGTATTTGGTATCAAGAGAACAATGGGAAATAGAGTGAACACAAAGTGTGTTATATATGAGTTTTGCTCATTGCCTAAAACTTCTCTGATTTACAGATCTTGGGGAAAGAAGTGAAGGGTCCCATGGTTCAATTTCTATATTCTTAGGGCCAGATTCTGATCTCAGTTGCACTGGTGTCAATCTGCAGTAACTGTACGGAAATCAGTGGAGTTTATCCAGATTTACACCCCTTTAACTGAGCTCAGAACCAGGGCTCGAGTATCAGACTTTTGTGTACTTATACTTGTGATCTGTAGGCAAATATGTATTATCTGAAGATGAAGCAGGATGCTGCTTGGTGAGTCTGTATCCTCATTAGAGTTATGTATCTGGTTTCCCAGTTATATTAAATCACACCTAGAAACACTGACTATTTCAACAAGCCAGGCACAAACCTCAGAATCAGAGAACCCTGATTGGCTCAGTGAGGCCCATTCTGCACTATCCTTCCCCGAGCAGAGCTAACTCACAGGAGATAATCTGTCTCATAATGTTATTTTTCTGTATATTTGTTTGTTTTTCTCGGTTTCATTTTGTGAGACCCCATTAGAACCCAAGATGAGCACATGCTGAACTCAGGAGACTCCTAACACAGGAAGAACTAGCTCTGAGAGGCAGGATCTGACAGCCTAGGTGCAATGCTATTCTTTGTCAACACAAGACTTGCTATATATATTTCAAGACATGTTTCTCATAGTCCTAGTTATGGAACACACAAAACATTCACACATTTTGCTCTAGCTCAGAAAGGGACTGAATCAAGGTTCCAGACCACTCCATCCCAATGAAAACCCACTACATAGTATAGTGGAAGGAAAACTTTGCAAAGTTCCCCTTGCTGATTCTTCCCCAGATCACACCATGTGGTCATTAGGGTAGAAAAGCATGCATGGCATTTTTGCCTTGGTGAAGAGGGTGGGCATGTCACAGAATCTGCTGGAGGCACAAAGTTTCACCAAAAACCTTGTACTTCTGCATTCTGTACTCTTCAGACCAGCCCTCTTGCTGTGCAGCTCCAGTGAAGCCAAGCTGCCACATCTTCCTCTCCTAGATGCTGCTGTAGGAACATCCCCAAAATGGCTAATTAACTTTTCTGTATTTTCCCTCTGGGGCTGGTGGGGGGACAGTACACTGCATGACCAATATATAGATTGTAGGGTGAAATCCTGGCCCCATGGAAGTCAGAGGGAATTTTTCTATTGACTTCAATTGGGCCATAATTTCACACCTAGATTCAAAGAGGGTTTTTCATGACTCCAAGCATGGGGAAGAAGGAACTGCACTGTGAAGACAACTGATTCTCCTCCACCACCACCACCCCCCCTCGCCCTTCCCCACACACGGAAAGAGAAAAATTCACATACAGATCACAATGGCACAATCTGGTCCAAAGTTTGGAAATATTTGGTTTGAAAATCATGCTCATTCTAAAACCATCTGGGTCATGAGGGAAAGAAAAATAACAGAAAGTCTCTAGAAAAGAAGTATGTGCTTTACCTCGGTAGCAGTGCTCTGGTTGGCTCCATTTTCCAGCAGATATTTTACCACATCAGTGTGGTTCTCTTGAGCTGCCATGTATAAAGGAGTGAAACCATTCTAGGAAAAAGCACAACAGGAAACATTGTAGTGAGCTTTGTACATAAAACAAGTTAAAGACCCCACACAGCAAAAGTATCTTCTGAGAACAGCACTTTTTTCTACTGATAAAAAGAAACAAGGTTGCATTTTCTGCACTAATGGCATATACAGAGGGCACAGAATGCATTGTCTAGGTCACTTAAAAAGTCAAAAGGCTTCACTGTCAGGACTGCAAAAAACAAGTATTAAGAAGGAATTTTAAAACATCAAAGTATCTGCTGCTTTGCAATGATTTTGAAAATCTATACATCCTTTTACAGCTGGCATACTTTGGAATATTTTCCCATACTCTTAAATCAACTCAGTATACATTGGGAATCTTCATTATTACCACAACTATTTCGCCCCTCTTACGGAACAGGAATGTAACATTAGCAATAAAGTTCTATGAAAGCTGACAAGGAAGCAAGAATATTCCTTTATTTACTACTTTTTTTTAACAAAAGGCTTCCCACCAGAGACCATAAAACCCCTCCCTCAAAAGAAGACAAGCAGAGATGGCAGAGCTTTAAAATAATACATATAATTTCACAGTATATAAAATAATGCAAACCACCAAACATAAATAACCCAACACTGCAGAGCCCCGATTGACTACACAGTAAGACTGCCCAGGTATAAAGTCATCTAGAAATGCCCTAATGTACTCAGAAGAAACCACGATGGCTAATAGCATGTCTTTTTGATGGCTTTTTCCAGTTGGTAGCTAAGGCGGCCACATAATTGTAGGCTGATATACCAGAAATATATGCTTTGTCTCCACTTTAAAATATCTCAGGGCTTGTCTAAACTTAAAACGCTACAGTGTACACACTCCCATTAGCATAGAACCACCTCCTGAGAGGCAGTAGCTACTTTGACAGATGAATTCTTCTGACAGGGACTTAGGTCAGCTTAATTATGCCATTCAGGGGTGTGGATTTTTCATACCCCGACCAATATAGTTAAACTGACCTAATTTTCTAGTTAGACCAGGCCTCCATATAAACAAAATACATTGAATGTTAATAATCAGCATAGTTTCAAAATTCATATGAGTGAAAAGTGCATTTATATTATTGTTTGAGGATCATTAAATAGGCCCAACGCTCGTTTCAAGCTCTGTAAATTACAGTGTAATTTAAGAGGACCTGATCACCTACTTTTCATAAATCATTCCATCATCCTTCTATAACACTTTTAACTAGAATATAAAACATAAATCAGATTTCAGCCACAAGACTTTTGCTGTGATATTCATTACCTTAGATTATAGACTTATGCATGTGTACAATGAATTAGAAGTACCACAAATATTGTGATATTCAGAATCCTGTATCAGAACCTATCATTATTCTTTCCAGTAAATCTCATATGGAAACATTCCAAAAAAATCTCTGCAAAATACATGCCCATCCCACTGAGCAGGCAATAGTACAGTTGATTCTGGAATTGATGGCTTTCAATCTCCCCCTATGCTTTTTCTATTGGAGAAGAACAAGGATTCTTATCTGCTTGATCCGTTACCAGATCCCCAAAAGAGCTACTTTTTTCTGCTCAGTATGAGGTATAAAAAAGGGAATGGAAAACCTTGTAAAAAGTCATGTCTCTACAGGAAAGTTTTCGCCATCTAACTAAAGTTGTGAATTTCAACCAATAAAACTATACACATATAAACACTATGTGGACATTTTTATTCCATTAGAAGGGTGTTTTCCCAATTTATTTTATGTTGCTTGGGAAGAGGGTTAAAAAACAAACAAATTAAATCTGTACAACTATATCAGTACCACTGGTAAAACCTTCCCATGTAGACAAAGCAAAGAGATTCAAGATGGCATAATTCACTAGAAATGTGATAGAGTTAAGAGCAGACAACTATGACTCAGGGTCTTCTCAGTTGGCCATCCTCTTTTATATTTCTACTTTTCTATTGTTTTCTCTCCTAGTTATACTCTGGGTCCGTTAACATGGCCACTGTGAAACAGATCCCTATTTCAGCTGATATCCTGGAAGATTTTTTTAGTGAAATGCTACTTGCCTTCCAGTTGCTTCATTTAAAGTTTGTATCTTTGTGACCTACACGGTAAAAGCATTCAGCCAAGGATACCACAATCCAATCTGCTGATTTGCAATCAAGTTAAATGTAGTTATGGCTAGTGCCTTAAAGAAGTGCACAGTAGCAAATGATGTTGTCACTGCTACCTGAAATTTCTGTGAATATTGCTCTGCAAAGCACACTGACTGCCTGAAAGCAGCTCAGGATAATTTAGGCGCTGAACATTATATGATCTAAGATGTGATTACATAGTGGAATTTGCTCTTTCATAAAATGAAACATTTAGCTCTAAAATATAGGATCTCTAGGAACTGTCCAACAATGACGATGTCTTAGAGACATATAAGCTTTGTCTGGACTAGGAAAATTACCTATTGCTGGCAATGGTTTCAGTGATGGTATAGCTAAACTGATACTGATCAGAGTATAAATGAGAAGTTTTTCAGCACTTCCAAAACCATGATGAAAACATCCTCCATCCGGGTAAGCTTCCTACTGCAGACAAGACTCAAGATTTACATAGCTGCTGGGGAAAACCATGGTGACAGTGGTTTCAATTTTTTGAGCTAAGCATTAAAAATCTGGATGTCAGATCAGTATTAGTACTAAGTACTGACCACCATTGGAAAAGAATACCATAATCGGTGTGCTCTTGGTTTGATCAGTTATGGCAAATCCTGTGACCAGTCCATATTCTGAAAATGGTCATATAGCAGTTTATATCTTTGGATGCCATATGGTTAGGTGAGTCAAAGGATAAAAAACGCTTGCAAAGGGAAGCATGATTTGAGAGCTCTTCTAAAAAATCTGTGTTAGATTGTGAGCCACATTTCACCCTTATTACAGCCCTATATTTCCTATTGTTTTTAGGAAAGTTTCTTGGGGCTAACCACAGGTATACTTTGTTTAACTGTCTTGCAGTTATGCTGCACCTTTCTCCATGGTTAGTGATTTAACAGAAACTCATTCAAAAAATAAAGGACACCTCTCTTGATACTGAACATAGTGTTCTTCTTTGAAGTCCCACCTGGCATCAGAAGCTCCGGATCAAGCAACCAACAGTGACAGCGCTTCTAGGTCAAATTCTCCACTCACTTACATCCATGTATCATCATTCACTTAACTGATGTTTCCAGGGGGTAAGGAAGGGGAGAATTCAGCCCAGTAACAAGAAACAAGTCTACAGCTCTCTATTTTCTGAACAAAGGCAGAGGCTAAAGATAAATAATTTTGAGTGAACAGTTTACAACATACTTTGAAGAGACCCTAGGGTATTTCCTGGCTGACCTTTTCATCTCCTATTTTGCAAGTGTCCATCCTGACCTCTGCACCATAACAAATGTATACTTTTTGTCCACCAACTAGCAAAGCTGGGGATATGGTCATTCTTCATTAGGTCAAGCCAAACTATGAAGATATGCAATCCCTTATGCTTATAAATCACAGCTGGATTTCAAACAATAATCTATAGAAGATGCCCTGCAACTCAGCAGCCTCTTCTGCTCCTGGCTTCTATTGTTTGACAATCCTATTCCACCATACAGAGCCTGCTCTGAACCTCACAGAGTAAAATGAAGTCATTCCTATTGGTGCATTCATTTAGTATGACACAATGGGCCTTGATTAGAGTTGGAGTAAGCAGGCAACGGGAACTAAAACAGTTTTTAAAAACTTATATTTGGCAAAACAGCAAAAGAAAGCAGCAGGGGATTATACTGTGTAAGCATTTTGGTTGTCCCCACAGACCTGGATAAACGCACAGCATCAGCTTATTAGGTGTAACTAATGGAAATTTACCACACCCTAGGATCAGTGTCCAATATTTATTAAAACCCCACACAGTACAATTATACTCTTGCCTTTTTATTTTCATGGATTTTATGCCATTTGTAAAATCCTACTGTTACGGAATACTAATAAATATGTACACCAGCATCATACCCATTCCTAGAAATGTGTGGAGATAGAGGATTTTAAAGTGAGAGTGAAACGATTTGCCCAAAAGCTCAGCAGAAGGGTTTTGCCAACTAAGTTTCCAAGCTCTGGACTAGAACCAGGATAATAAAACTCTGGATTAGAGGAGGCTATAGTCATCCCATACACGACCCGGTCATTTAGCACCAGGAGGTATATAATACATCTCCACATACTGCTGCTGATGACCTACAGAGTTTCCATCACACTGAGGAAACCCATCATTCATAGCAGTAAGTTTGCTATAATCATAGCTAAAGCCACAGGGGTTGTGGGGAAGGAAATACTTACACATTAAATTATGTTTATTAGTTTTTTCCTTAAGCGTCCATTGAATAAGATGAATCGACAGTCCTAGTGTCATTCACCCTCAATACCTTAAATATGATTAAAGTTCAGAGCTTCTTAGAGAAACATTTAGTGCTAACTTCTGTGGTCATTATTTCTAGCCACTTCTCTGTGCATATAGACATGGCAGTGGACTACAATGGTGCCTTAATATGATATAAAATATTTCATTTTACAGTTTTATAAATTCCCTTGGAAAAAACACTGGCCAGTAAAGAGTTTATGAAAAATGTTTCACAGCTCCAATATGTAAAAGGGAATACTTGCTTTGAAAGCTATTATCTGAGCTTGCAGAGATAATATGCAGTAAGTAAAATACAAGACAGAGTTATATATATTTATATATGGGTATCCCCTTGTGCAAATTTTGCCTTACTCTGGTTCTGCTGGTAGGGGGCCCTTAGCTCACTTAAAGTCAGGATTTGCACTTCAGGGCTTGATCATCAGAGGTGCTGAGTACCTATAACTCCCATTGAGTTTTGAAAACTGGTTTGTCACATTTAAACATTCAAAATTTTAAAACTACTGCACTGATTTTCTTCTAAACCTGGCTTGTTTAGAGATCACACAGAGGCTAGGTGTGATTTGCCCTCTCACAGAAGAAATTGAGGGATCTCACCCTAAACCCTGTGGATCTTGAGGTTCCGCTGGGTGGCTATATTCCTCTATATTATCTGAGTCTCTTGCATCTCTGCCCTAAATCCCTAGCACCACAGTTCTGTTGTATCCCTGCAAGGGGTTCCCCTGTAAGGAAGTTCCACAGCAAGAATGGACCTCTATAGGAAAGTTGGTATAGTCCCTTGATAGATTCATTTTCCTCTGCAGTTTCAGATAGGTGCAAGGGTAATGAAATAGGTCTGCCTCAACCTCCAATCCACAGAGCCACCAGGGAGAGTTATACATGGAGGTTGGGGGGTGGGGAGGAGGATGGTGTTGTGGACCTCATTTTTTGTATGTGGTATGGGAGATCTGTGTGTGAATTCTAAAAGACCAATGTCTTATTAAGCCTTAGAAATAAAGCCATATTTTAAGAAACTTGTCTCTGGTTTATGAGGCCCTTAATCTGGCATAATCTATATCAAGATTTGGCCCCCAAACTGGATAACCATTTAAAAATGACCTGGAAAGGGGGAAAATGCACTTCATTTTGTGTCTTTGTGAAGGCCTGAAATGTGGTCTTGTGTTTTGTAAATTTAGTTTTGGTATTTGAAAAAACAGCCTGTGATCTTGAAATGAAATACTGAATCATAATGCCTACGCATAAGGCGACAGAGCTAAGGTTTCACTTTAACTCTGGTATATCTGGATGTTTTAGTCTTTATCCATGAAGCTTTAAATCTTAATGTAGGGGTTTTCCCATTTAAAGTCAGGACATGCCACAGTAAAAGTAGCATGCACAAACTTATCTACTTCCCTTTGTCATATATCACAAGGTCACACACTATTTCTCAAACAGTACAATAAAACATCATACTGCATTTTCTACAATATTAATAGATGCATATGTAGCAAAACTACAACAGTCAACAGGGACAGATCCCTGACCTCCTGCAGCAAAAGCACAAGGCAGCACCACTTGAACAAAGGACTCTCTCCCTTAGGTTTGAATTGTATTCTCTGATGGCTTGATCCTGCACCAACGAAGTCAATGGGAGTTTTGCCATTGATTTCAATGATACCAGGATTCAGGCTACCCTTTCTATGTGGGCCAGCCATTTGGCAATGTGTTACATGCAATAACAGGTGGGGATGTGGTGTCTAGACCCTGTGGTAATGAGATAATTAGAAAGGTCTGTGACAGACACGCACACAAACGTAACAGAATCCTGCTAATCTGCATACCCTATAATTCCAGTACAAAAATTAATGGTATCCCTGAACTTCTCAGAATACAGGTAATGTGGTCTCATATTGCATTGATATTATCATTACAAAGACAGTAAAGATAGGACATTTACTAGTATAACATGAAGTTATGATGAAGAATTAAAACTATATAAATGAAGTACATTTTGTTATACATTATGCTTGGATGATTCCCTCCCTCTCCCCCTAATATTTGCTTGCTTGCTCATTTGAGAAAATCAGTAGTTCCCTACAGCTCTCTAAGTCACTCATGGAAATTACTGAGGCTTTATATTTATGTCTCTAAATTTGCACCATTAAACCTGCCCCATGCCTTTGATGAAGAACACCAATGTTCAAGCAATCTGAGTAAACATGGATTTTAGAGCACTTAGGAAAACTGGCTGTTAACCAGAAAGCTTGTCTCAATTGTAATTATAGAGGAGTTACCACCTCATTATAACTATACACGTGATAATATGAAAGAGAGAGAGAGAGAGAGGGAAAGTCTATTTCTTCTGTGCTAATTCTGATGTTTCCTTTAAGATGAGATATTATATTAGAGTTAATAACATTTCTCATAATAAAATATCCAGTGCTGTCAGTACTAATGAATGTATCTGATGTACTTTAAAAGCCTACAGACTCTGTATGAGATGGTAACAGCAGATCAATGGCATCACTGGGGGAGTGGGAAATGACTGTTGTCTAATGCAGTTGTTTGCCTACAATGTATGCTCTTCTCCTCAATTAATGCTCAAAAAGTAATTACCCATTTGCAGGTCAATGTGATCATCGGATTGCCCTTTACAGACTAGCTGCAATTCAAACAAATAAAACAGAATTCCTGCTGTGTAATATGTTTCGGCTTAGTCTTATTCTCTGCCTCTCCAGTTCACTGCATATTTTTTCCAGTTCTTTGCTCAATATCAAACTAATGACAGGTCTTTGAGACAAACTCTCAAATGAAAATGAATGATATCCTTTCTGTAGAAAAACCTTTACCACATCTGTTTAACTCTATTTTAAAACAATTTTCAAAGAAGGATGCAATCCACATAATACTGCCTATGGAAAAGCATGTCTGATGTATTTTGATGGTCTGCACTAAGAGTCAGGAGACTGGAGTTTTACTCCTGGCTTTTCCACAGACCTGATGTGTGAAGTTGGGCACTTCACCTCTGTGTGCCTATTTCCCTTCCTATACTTGTCGTATCTATATGAGAGCTTTTCTACACTACCGCACAAGGTCAATCTAAGATATGCAATTTCAACTACGTGAATAGCATAGCTGAAGTCGACGTACTTAGATCTACTTACCATGGTGTCTTCACTGCTGACGGTCTCCCATCGACTCCGCTTGCGCGTCTTGTTGTGGTGGAGTATCGGAGAAGATGGGAGAGTGCTCAGCGGTCGACTTATCGTGTCTATACTAGATGCGATAAATTGATTCACAATGGATCCACTGGTGCCCGCCGATCCGGCGGGTAGTGTAGACAAGCCCTAAATTACAATGTTGTCCGGGTAGAGACTCTCAGTATGGGTTTCGGATGGTATCTAGCCTGACAGGGCCCTGATCTTGTTTGGGGCCTGTAACTGCTACTGTGACAATTTTGTTAGGGTTTTGCTGCACCTCACAATGTAAGTTACTTTCCTGACTGGCACCATTCTTCAATATATCACAATTCTCTCCCTGGCACCTCACTGGTACACTGTGATAGGTAGGGCCATACCAAATTCACGGCTGTGAAAAACGTGTCATGGACTGTGAAATCTGCTCTCCCCCATGAAATCTGGCTGGGAGGGGGGAGGGGTTGCAGTATTGCCACCCTTACTTTTGCATTGCCTTCTGAGCTGGGTAGCCAGAGAGCAGTGGCTGCTGGCCAGGCACCCAGCTCTGAAGGCAATGCCACCGCCAGCAGCAGCACAGAAGTGACTGTGGCACGGGGGGTTGTCACTTTTCAGGGGGTCAGAGCTGGACTTACTGGTGTGTGATGTGGGCGACTGTCCAGGGCACTGTGGTCAGGGGGGTGCTGTGATTACACACACACACCAGCCCAAGGCCCCTTTAACTCCCAAGCACTAGGGAGAGGCAGGACTGGGTGGCGCCCCAGGGCTGAGTCAGACCCACCTCCGCTGGTGGCGCAGAAGAAAGAATGGCAATACCACACCATGCCACCCTCACGTCTGCAGTGCTGATGGCGGTGGTGGTGCTACATTCAGAGCGTGGTGCCCGGCTGGCCACTGCCGCTCCTGATGTCCATCTCGGAAGGCGCAGTACCGCCGCCAGCATCAGCGCAGAAAGAAGACTGGCAGTATCGTGACCCCCCTACAATAGCCTCGTGTCCCGTCCCCCCACACCACCGCGATCTCCTTTTGGGTCAGGAGCCCCACGGTTATCACACTGTGAAATTTCAGATTTAAATATCTGAAGCTGTGAAATTTAAGATTTTAAAAATCCTATGACCATGAAATTTACTAAAATGGACCGTGAATTTGGTAGGGCCCTAGTTACAGGATGAAGAAATCTGCTCTGGTCATATACTAGTGGCAGCTACTCCCACATTGTGTGTTGGCTCAACTGTGCTGGCTGGCGGGTGTGTATGTGTGTGTAGGGAGAGAGGGCAGAACCAAGGCTTAGCCAATTCCCAATGCCTTCCTGCCCATTTCCTGTCCACCTGCATGGGAGGGAGTGTAGCATCCCAATGAAGGGATTATATGCTAATGACGTAGGGCCAAACCCTGCATCCATTCAACTCCATGGCATCACTGATAGAAAAACTGAGTGCACGATTTGACCTATAAACACAAGTCCTACAGATGTTATGTCACCATAAGCCAAATGAAGAGTCCTTTAATAGACTCAGGGGATTGGTGGTGGATGGCTCCATGAAAGAATCAAAATGCTCAGAATTCTGATAACTTTTGTTTTGCATTATACTTAGGGCATTATTCTCAGCCAATCTAAAAATAAATTCCTCATAAGAGGATTTTATCTCAACAGGACAGATTCTCTTTCTCTTAAAGGATGAATTAAGGACAGATAACCCACTTTATCTTTCAATTTCCTGGGTTTTATTAGTTTATGTCAAAATCTGGATATCTGATACACCAGGGGTTTTACTGTTCTATTTCCTTGCTTTTTCCATAATTAAAAAGGCATTTTTTTCATAAAATGTTATATTACCTACATTATTTTTCAAAAGAATGATCTCCCAGGCAAATATTCATTTTGACTAGTGGATATGTATTTAGATTCAAACCAATATATAATTGGTGAATTTGTGAATACACATTATCTCTATGGACAAATATGCATTTAAGATCACCAGTCATATTTACTGTCAGAGTTCTGCACACAGATTAACACTACAGTAAATTATATAAATTAAGGAAATATTTTTCAGTCCCTGAAATTAGGCAGCTAAATCCACACTTAGCTATTTAGATAAGTGGACAGATTTTCAAGAGTTCTGAGCACCAGCAACTCCCATTAACCTACAAATACAGGAGGAGAGAGACAATGTGTTGGGGGGGACAGAGAGTGTCAGCATGCTATCTTGTAAGTTCAGACAGCAGCAGGAAGCAACCAATCCTGAGGTAGGGGGAGGGGAAACACCAACATCAGCCCCCGCCTCCCTCCCTGGGCTCTCTGCACAGCAATCTCTCTTTCTCACACACACATTCACACTCACACACACACACACCCCTGCCTCTGTGTTCAACAGCATAAGCATTCCACATTAATGGTTTGCTTTGCGTCCCAGAGCAGATCAGCACAGCATGCAATGGCTGTCAGAAAGGGAGCTTTGACAGTAGAGGGGTGCATGTCTTCGGGGCAGCTGAGTTCAAAACAATGAGCAGAGAGGTCACTTGAGGCATTATGGGACGGCTCCAGAGGCCAATTACAGTGCAGAAAGCAATCAAGTGTCTACACTGGCAAAGGAGTGCTGGAGCTTCTGTGCAAATAGCCTTACGACTCTCATTGAGGTGGGTTTTGTTTTTTTTTGCAGTACTGCAACTGAGGAGTTTCTGTGCACAAAGTGGCGTGCCAGTGTGTACAATCTGAGTGCAAAAAGCTGCTTTACTGTGCAGAAACTTGCCCATATAGACAAGCCCTTAGTCAGCTTCTCTCAACCTCAAGGAATGCAAATCATTTGCTATGATAAAGCAAGAGATGAGATGTGGAAAAGATGTTTTCTTATACATTCTGTTACCATGCCAGGTAAAAAGAATGAAGGACATGCAAATAAAAAACACATTTAGATCATAACATCTTACATTTATAGGGTGACCACATTTCCCTATGCTGAATACAGGACACCTGGTAAAATTACTCATATTCAAGTGAGTTCAACAGCAATCAATCAGAACTATGCAATACAAAACTATGCAGTTCAAATTAACATCAAGTTGACTGAGCCCCCGTTAAAAAGAAATACTGCATAGTTGGATTTTTGATTTACCTTCTGATCTTTAAGGCTTTAGGGTTCACACAGGGAGGGGTGATACCTGCCCATACCCCCACACACACCTGGGGAGAGGTGACACATACAATCGTACATCTCTCTCACATGGGGAGGGGTGACCGACCAATCCCACCCTCCCTGCCGGCGTTCTCCACCCACCATACCTGGCTGCGCCCCCGGGACAACTGACCCGCTTGTCCCGGTACCTGGCACCACATCTTCCTGAGGCAACATAGGGTGGGGCACACAGGGTCACATACCCTCCCCCCCCAGATTTCTGCCAGGGTTCACACCAGAATGTGGCCAGCAGCCT
This sequence comes from Eretmochelys imbricata, assembly GCF_965152235.1. NCBI lineage: Eukaryota > Metazoa > Chordata > Testudines > Cheloniidae > Eretmochelys > Eretmochelys imbricata. Next base: position 38,522,646 of record NC_135575.1, on the reverse strand, counting down.
TTTGGCACTATGCGGGAGGGAAGGGACAGGAGCTGCTTCCACCTGTGGGGGTATGGAGGAAGGGATGACATGGCCCGTGTCTTCGCAGAGCTCATCTCTTCCCCCCGCCCCTCTGTGGCTGGAAGCAGCTTGCTCCTTCGTGCCCTCCCAGTGTCAAAAGGCAGCTAACACCTCCAGGCTGCTGCTGGCCACCAGCACTGACATAACCCAGCTGCCTCCTCTCCCTTCCTTCCCCAAACCCCGGCTACAGCGCAGGCAGGAAGGGGTTAAGCCCTAAGGATGCATGTGCACCAGGGCCCAGGGAACTTGACTACAGGGGCTTCAGCAAACCTGGCCAGAGAGGTGGCTCAGCAGAGGAGGGTGTCATGGGGACAGAGCAGCCCCATGCTCTGTGCGGGTAGGAGTCACGGCCTAGCTGAGGAGCAGAAGTGGCTGCGCAGGGCTTTGGCACATGCAGGGCTCAGCTCCTCCTGGCCAGTGCCCCGGGCTGGAGAGGAAGGAACCTGCCGGCCAGGCTGTTGGTGAGCTGAGCACTCTGACCAGCTGCTGGTGTCTGCACAGCATTGGGAGCAGGATGCATCCCGCCGGTGGGGATATGGAGAAGCAGCCGGTCTGTGGGGCGTGGGGGGGAGGGGGTGCGAAGGGGCAAAGCAGGGAGAGGTCAGCAAGAGTGGGAGCAGGTAAAGGGCTGATGTGTGGCAGAAGAGGTGACATGTAACTGGCCGCCGCCTGGTGCCTGCCCACACTCACCAGCCACCGCAGCACGCAGCCAGTGCTGGCTGGAAACGGGACAGGGCCCTGCTGGCAGTGGGGGTTGCATTGATGGACCAGCGGGGGGCAGTGGCCTGCCCCTCATGCTGCATCTTCACCCTGCCACCAGCCTTGCACACCCATCCCCATTGTCGGCGTCTGGACCCACCCCTCCACTCAGCACTTCTGGGTGGGCAGCTGGGGAGCAGGGATCTGGCCAGCAGCAAGACCAGCCAGTACTCTGAGGGGAGGGGGAGAAAGACACAAAATATGGCACAATTTGCCTGTTTTTAAGAAGAAGTTAGGACACCTACCGGAGGGCTTAAATACGGGACTGTCCCTTTAAAAACAGGACATCTGGTTACCCTATACATTTATATAGCTAATGCCTTCCACCACGAGGGCCACAAAGCATTCCACAGACTTATATGTCATTGTGTACAATGTAACAGATGGTTAACAGAGTACCCTAACACAATTTTTTTAAAGACACGATTGAAGCAAACCAGAATTCCTTATCTGACTGAAACAACAGAAAGGTGTTTCAGATAAGGAGAATGTAATTGTTTAAATTGGAATTCAGGCATAACACTTGGGCTAGCATGACTATGCCTGTGAAATGCACTGGGGGTTCTCTGATGATGAGAAAAGGTCTGGACCTCAGTATTAAAACTCATCTGAAAGACTCTCATTTTAGCAGCATTAAACTCACTAAACAGCATATTGGGTCACTGCTTCAATACTAAGCCAGAAAAAAGAATGTACATACTGAATCACCTATGCCACCATTTCCTGCAGCATACTGGGTTTTATTTCAGAAGTCCCCCAAATCAAGTACTGACCAGATCTTATCCTGTTTAGTTTACAAGACATGATTAAATCACAGTCCGAGTATGACAGGAGGGCATACTGACACTGTAATAACCAGCACTTCTCATTCTTCCTAGAGTTTCTCTGCTCTAAACATGTATAATTTTATTTCCTTAGGCTATCATATTCCACAAGTTAAATTAACATTTGATAAGCTATAGGCTGGCATTTGGGAAATAAAAAGTGAGAAATCAAATACATATTTTGAATTTTAGAGGGGATGTGAGGAGAGCTAAGTACAAGAATCAGTGCATGCACTCTCAGCACCTAATTAAAAATTAGTGACAGTCGGGGATTTAAAAAAATTAGAGAGTGTGTGGAAGATTCACAAAAATTTCAAAGTTGATCAAATTTGGAGAAAAAATATTTCACACATTCACTTATATTGTTGTTGTTTAAAAGCATCATATAGAAACATACAATTGTGTTTTCTTTTAAGTTCATTTCAACATCTATTAATTACAAACAAACTATGACCAAAATTGACTATAGAGACGGCCTTCTGGTCTTACACACCAAAACTAATGGAATAATTTGCTCCTTGGAATAAGTACTCACATTGTCTGATTTTAACTTTTAATCCTTTATTTTAAGGATCCTTTAAGACCCTGTTGGGGTTCAATGACCTGAAATTGCAGCTGCTGGAAGTTCTGTGTGATTTTTGATCCAGTGACCTACTTTATCTTGTGGGCGTTAAGTCTGTACGGATTTCTCACTGCCGCAAGAGCAGAGTAATGGGATGTGTGTAGCTAAGCAGCCCCAGCACAGACCAGGAACCAGACTGCGACTTTGAGAGGCACAATCTGATTCCTGGCTCTATCCTTGCTCCCCAGGTGAAGTAATATGCATCAGCCTATTTTTGGCCTTTACCCTTCTCACATATCTGTACAGGAGTGGAACTAGCAGATGCATAAAGGCTCTCCCCTCTCTCTCCTTTGCACTTCCATTGCGGTATGGATAGGACATATAGGGAAGTAAGTGGGCTTGCCACACGTTTTTCTCCCCCCATGTGGGAGCACACCTGAAGTCATGATCTGTCCCTAAGAATGGTGCAGTTTTGGCCTCTCTACTGAACAGTCAGAAGATTTTAAATGAGCTCTAAATTTTAAACACATCACCTGATGCAACACTTCAGATAAAGGACAAATTATACTTAAAAATTAGGTAACAAATTCTCATATCCTTATTCATGTTGAGCAATACCTAAAACCTCAGGGAGTCCCACTAATTTCAAACAATTACTTGAGGACTAAGAAGGTAACACTCAGTGTAAGACTATGGGAATCTATTCCATAGCTTCCAACCTAAGAAGCTAGTGCTGAAGTATTGCTTATCGTTATTCTGTGATTTATGTTCTGAGTGGTGAGTCTTCATAAATTCAAGACTAGATTTTCATAACCAAACTCACAAAGAGTAATACCCTACTCATTCGCATTGTACTGCTGACAGAATTCATATGATCCGCATATTTTGTGCCCCCTCCCCCCACAGAAAAATGCGAAAGAAATCTACGGGGCGGAGGGGACATGCCTCTTCCCCGGCAGCAAGTCTGTTCCAGTGTGCCTGGAGCAGACTCAGAGATGCAAATCACTGCAGAGGGAGAGGGGCTGGGCATGTGTGCCTGCATGGGAGATGTTGATCACCGTCAGGGGGTGGAGCTGGGCGTGTGCGAGTTCCAGCAAGCGAGAGAGAGACTGTCGCTCTGATTTACTATTCTGGCTCGGTGGAAGGGGTAGGGCTTTTTATTATTTTATTATGCAGGAGGCAGGCTCTGTCAGTGAGGCAGAAATGTAGCAGCCTGCCTAGTAAGATTGTTAATGTTCCTATTGTTAGTTAACTGTTTCCATTCTCAATCAATTCCCCCAGGAACATAAAACCTGTAAAAGTTTTAAGGCCCCTACAGTGCCAGAGTGATGTAAAGCCTTATAAATTACAGTAAGGGATTCAGCTAGGAAGATCTATGTGCTCTCTCACTTTTTTCCCATGTGGTTAGATTGCAGCTCAGGATTTATTTTACTTAGCCATTAAAAAAAAATTAAGGGTAAATAAAACATTTACCAAGCAGTCAATAAAATGTCAGGACAATCTGAACCAAGCACGTCCCAAAGTACCCAGCCAGGTCCAGAACAATGATTAGCAAAACTGTCTGACTGTCATGTGTGCAAGTCTGAGCAATTTAAAATGACTTTTTTTGTGGGTGTGGCTATTTGGTGTTCTGTAATGTAATTTAAATGAAAATTCAGGATAATAACTGGAATGGGGGTATTGGTTACCAAGTGTTTGTAACTTAACTTTCATGTGTTTAGGAAATGCTGAATAGTTACTGTGACTTTTTTTCTGTTTTGTAGTTTAAATAAATTACCAAAACAGTTGAAACCAGTGTGATTATATTGCATTATCTGACAAATAAAATATGCAGAATTTTTAATTTTTTGGTGTAGAATCCCCCCCGTAATAGCAGGTTTCAGAATAGCAGCCGTGTTAGTCTGTATTCGCAAAAAGAAAAGGAGTACTTGTGGCACCTCAGAGACTAACAAATTCATTTGAGCATAAGCTTTCGTGAGCTACAGTCCAACGGAAGGTGAAGTATGGTATCATATGGTATCATACTGGTCATCAGTTAATTAGAGGAAAACTGGATTGTTGGATAGCCAATTGTGGAAGTTGGAAGACACTGACATTATATATAAAAAAAGGAATACTTGTGGCACCTTAGAGATTAACAAATTTATATGAGCATAAGCTTTCGTGAGCTACAGCTCACTTCATCGGATGCATGCAGTGGAAAATACAGTAGGGGGATTTTATATACACAGAGGACTTGAAACAGTGGCTGTTACCATTCACACTGTAATGAGAGCGATCAGGTAAGGTGAGCTATTACTAGTAGGAGAGAAAAAAACCTTTTGTAGTGATAATCAAGGTGGACCATTTCCAGCAGTTGACAAGAAATGTGTGAGGAACAGTAGGGGGGAAAAATAAACATGGGGAAATAGTTTTACTTTGTGTAATGACCCATCCACTCCCAGTCTTTATTCAAGCCTAAGTTAATGGTGTCCAGTTTGCAAATTAATTCCAATTCAGCAGTCTCTCGTTGGAGTCTGTTTTTGAAGTTTTTTTCTTGTAATATTGCCACGTTTAGGTCTGTAATTGAGTGACCAGAGAGATTGAAGTGTTCGACTGGTTTTTGAATGTTATAATTCCTGACGTCTGATTTGTGTCCACTTATTCTTTTATGTAGAGACTGTCTGGTTTGGCCAATGTACATGGCAGAGGGGCATTGCTGGCACATAATGACATATATCACATTGGTAGATGTGCCGGTGAACGAGCTTCTGATAGTGTGACTAATGTGATTAGGGCCTGTATTTTCCACTGCATGCATCCGATGAAGTGAGCTGTAGCTCACAAAAGCTTATGCTCATATAAATTTGTTAGTCTCTAAGGTGCCACGAGTACTCCTTTTCTTCTTCTTATGTTGGATACAGATCAACATGGGTGCTACTCTGAAATCTGACATTATACACAGATTCAGTTCCAACGGTTAGAAGCACGTGTGCAATACTTGCAATTGCAGGAATTTAAATAGACAGTGGAATAGAAAACATTTACATAACTATGCACTGGCAGTTTATTTTTTGTGCAGTGTAATTCCCTAAAATGAGGCATCACTGTACTGACGCACCAAGGACTCAGCCTTGGTTATTCTGAATGCACAGTCCAGTATTCCAAATGCATTTATTGGGTAATATTGTCTATCAAGTTGCTTATCCTTACAACACATGGAAGACCTGGCACTATCCACCTGATAAAATGATATAAGTGGAAGCTTCTACTTCAATGTTCTTACAGAGGCAATTTTTGTTCAATCTTTGATCAAAAATTATTTCTCAAAAATGTACTTGCAGAATGATCTCTTTTCTCCATCAACCTTCAGTTTCTTTAAATACTATGAATGAAAGGATTCTTAAATCCTGGAGTGCTACTGGATACTGCTACTCATTAAGAATTTAGCCTCCAATCCTCTAATTCATTGCACCCAGATGCACTACCCATATGGAGCTCCATTGATTCAGGATTCGGTCTTACAGGTCAGGAAAATGTATTGCATGTAGGAAAAGTTGCAGAGGATTTAGTAAGGGAAGAGTTTCTAAATCACTAGAGCTTAATGTTGTTGGGTTATTAAAAGAAAAAAATAAGAGGAATATTGGTCTTTTTAAGATGACAGATCATGTAAATAACGTTATACTGTAATAAATTAAATACGCCATGACAGAGAAAGTTATATAGAAAATACCATTCTTCAATGGTCTCACAAATTTACTGATAAAATGAGCATCCTGTGCACTTACGCTCCATTTTTATACCATAGTAATAAATATAAAAGTCTACACAAACTAGATTTAGTGTATGATATATTCACTGACCTCACTCCTCATGGCTTATAGGGAACCTTAAAAGTGGTACAAGCAGCACTACTTAGAAGACAGCTGCTACTCTTTGGTTATAAGAACCCTTCTCCAGGAAACTGATCACTTTTTAAAAAGTGTTCAACAGTATCAGAGCTTTCTGGCTTATAAAGAACAGTTTGAAATGTGCAAGCATCAATTTTAGCAGCTTCAAATATCACAACTGCATCCCCCTCCTACTTCCCCCAGAACAGCCGATTAATGAGAGACACTAAAATAGAGCCAACCAGAAATCAAGATATTCCACTCCTTGAAAACATGTTGTTTTTACTAGATTGAACCTTTTAGCAGAAATTCAGTTGATGGGGGTGGGCACTAGGAAGAGAATGGATTAGTCATGCACAAAGAAGCAGGCCCTGGGTACTGGCTTTTCCCCTCTGCAACTCAGAGGCCCAAAGAAGTTGGCAGGAACAGGATTTTCAGGCTGGACAGCATTCAGAATTAATATCACTAAGTATTTGTTCTTTATCCTTGGTTTTAATTCAGATCCGCAGTGAAAGCATTTTAGAAGCATCAATTTTAGATTTAGGTTATGGCGGTTGGAGGCAACAAAGATAAGATTAAAAAGTAAACACACAAACTTTTATACTATTTGGTTCTGATTTATTTCACTACTGTTCGGCAAGTTCTTTGCTGACAGGATTAGTTTGCTTTAACTCATCCACTTGCATATTATCGTAAACTTATGCGAACACACAGTATTTTGATTTTAGATTTTTTATACCTTTGATTTACAGACATTACCCCAGGATGAAGCACACCATTTTGGTCTGTGAAAAACCCTACTGGGTTCATATGCTTTATCCAGGTGCTTGAAATCTGTGCAACGGAAGAGCAGCGACAGCAAAGTAATGAAGTGGAAGAAAAATAAACAACAAAAACTGCAATGTGCTATCTAGCTCTTTGCCACATGATCACTGAAGAGATCTACAAACTACTAAATCTATGTATAAGATGTGCCTACTTTGAAATTAACGTAATTCTGGACCTATCCAAAACCCATTGAAGTTAATGGAAGACTTTCCAAAGACTCTCCATCCTCTTACAAAAAGAAAAGGGGTACTTGTGGCACCTTAGAGACTAACCAATTTATCTGAGCATAAGCTTTCGTGAGCTACAGCTCACTGCATCGGATGCATTCAACCGATGAAGTGAGCTGTAGCTCACGAAAGCTTATTCTCAAATAAAATTGGTTAGTCTCTAAGGGGCCACAAGTACTCCTTTTCTTTTTGTGAATATAGACTAACACGGCTGCTACTCTGAAACCCATCCTTTTACAATAATTAAGTCATCAGAGGTGATTATAAGGTACCAAAACAGGGTCAGATATATAACTTAACTTTTTGCTTGCCATAGACCATTCAGCCAATTAATTATGGCTATACTGAGGGACAGATGGCACTCATTTTTAGTTATAACAACCCCCTCCAAATTGCAGATGTATAACATGTATATAAAAAAGTTGCAAGTGTATAACATGTTTATATTTGGTGGTGGGAAAAGGGAGACAGTCATAAGACACTTGTCCTCTTTAGTCAGGGACGGTGTCTTTGTGTGGATGTGTGCTGAGAGTGACCAGTACAATAGAATCCTAATCCCGATTTGGATCGCTGGGTGCTTCAGTAATACAAATACTACATAGTCATACACATGCTAAATAATAAATATAATAATAATTATAATAATTTGAGCCTGATAAACATTTTATCATTATACTACAATACATTGTTTACAAACAGTAAAAAATATTATTGAAAAAGACAACTTAGGTAGCTACGTTCCTCTTGCAAAATAAATTAATGAACATATAACCGTACATTTACATCTGCAAACTAATACATATGTTCACTTATAGTAGAGAATTAAACCTGAAACTTTATTCAAGCATGGTCTGAGTGGGCCTTTATTTTAGGATGGTCAGAGCATGTGCGTATTTTGCAGGCACAATGCCAGGATATACGTCTCAGGTATTTCCATAGATGTTTTGAGCACAATTCAGAATCTGGGCAGATTAAGATGTAAGCACTCTAGGCCTATGTCTGGGACTTCAGCTCTGGGAGTCACATGATTACATAAAAATCTAAGCTTTCATTAAAACAAAAAGCAACCAAAATTACTAGTCCTTTTGACTGACATAGTAACATCTACCTGAGTATGCAGGTGGCCTGAAATGATTGCTCTGAGAGTAGAGAATTGTATCATGCGTTTGATTGGTGTGTTATTAGGGCTGGCCAAAAGGACAAAAATTCCATTTGGTGAAAAATTTTAAGGTTTCATAATTTGTTTCTGTTTCGATGAGGAGTGAAACTTAGGCAATTTTGATCATTAGAAATTTTTCACAATGAAACAGAGAGAGACACATCCCAGAATAGCCATTAGCCCAATCATTAGGCATACACCTGGGATGTGGGAAACCTATGTTCAAGCCTCTGCTATGCCTTATTTGGAGTAGCGAATTGAACCTGGGTCTTCAGTGAGTCTGTCTCTCCTGTTGGAGCTGCTCCACTTTGTATAAATAGTTAAATATTCATTGGGTAAAACAGATGGACTGTATAGCTTAGTCGCAAGGGCACTCATCAGAGATATGAAAGATCCAAGTCCTGCCTGATATGGAGGAAGGACTTGAACCTGATTCTTCCACATCCCTGATGAGTACCCTGGCCACTGGTCTGTTTGCTATTCTGGAGTCTCTCACAAACACACAACCAGAAATTCCATTCTGAACCTGAAAAACCTTCCTGAAAAAAGTTTAATCAAAACAAATATGTTTTTGTGGAAAGTTTTAGTTTCAATAAATTGACATTTTCAACACCAACTCTAAGTGTTATATCTTAGACCAACGGTTCTCAACCCATGGCCTGCATGCAGCCCAATTAGCACACAGCTGTGGCCCAGCTCAGCTGTATGCTAAAGGCTGGCCTGCATAGTGAGGTCCGGGGCTCCCGGCCGGCCCTGTGAGGTCGGGGGACTGGGTTTGGGCTGCCACTGCCCCATCACCCGACCCCTGCAGCCCAAGTAACACATTGTGGGCCGCATGATAAATAAGTTGAGAACCACTGTCTTAGACCCTCTGCTGCAACCCCAGATGTTTCTGGGAAGCGGTGAGCCCTGTTAGTCCAGGGTTGAAGAAAGGGGCCTCATATCATTCTCCTTGCCTCCAGCGGAAGGGACAGAAGCCCTTGCCATTCCCAGCCCAAGAGCAGTGCCGGGCCACAGGGGATCTATATTATGGTGTCAAGGGCCCCAAACTGCCTCAACCTGTCCCTGTAAAAAATGAATCTTGTAACTAATAATATATAGGTAAAGGTGTAACTATAAACCAGCATCTTTTCACAGGCATTTTTTCACGAAGCAGGCTAAATACTATGCTACTGTATATCTGAAGACTCGCTGAAGAATTCAGTTTTAAAAAAAATTTCACAGGCTGAATGAGGAAGCATCAGGGATGGTTACACGATGCTTCTCTATGGATTTCTATTGATCCTGGATGCAATAACTTGGGACTTGCCCATGGTTTATTTTAAACTGTAAATCCAGCCTAGCAGCAGTTTTAATCCTGCTGAGGCTGCAGTGGAGACCCCATGGAGACACACTAAAACTGGCTGAGTGCCCTCAGTTATCCTTAAGATCTTCATGTCCAATTGAGATAGAGCCAACCAATCCCACAGTTCAGATCAGCATGGTAGTTATGTGGATGAAACCATAAGCTGGCATTTTAGCTGCTTTCTGAATATCTTAGCTATTTGCAGAATTGCATTAGGCTCACAGTCTCCCTGTGTAAATACTCTAACACTATGTGACAGTCACTATCTTACCACCACTATGTACTGTTGTAGCCAGCAGCATCTGCACTTTCTCCATCATTTCCTATATTCATGGTATCTCTTACTCACAGGCATTCTAATGAATCCCTCCTCCTTACTTGCTGAGATCATACCTTCGTGATCATTGTTCTGTATAAACCAATAAGTGCTGCAAGGAAGAAAAGGCAGTTGGAACCTGGACGAGATTGAAAAAAGGATGAATGAGGAAATCTCTCCTTTTGTCACTGTTAATGCATTGTCTTTGTTTAAATCTCTTAAAATAGAAACCTTTTGGTGGTAAATTGGGTTTCTAGTCAGCAGGTACAATAACTTGCATAAATGTACCCATCTTCTACACATGCCAGACAAGCAAATGAAACAGTAAGATGCTTGAACTTTTACCTACTGTAAAAAGCATCCTCAGGTTTGTCAGTGGGACTTTCCCAGTTTCTCCTTTAGCTGGAAAAATAAACTGAAAGACAATGGGCCAGGTCCTCAGCTGGTGTCAATTGACTTTGCTAAACTGAAATCAAAGTATCTATCTGGATTTACACTATTTGAGAAGTGGACCCACTGAGTTTACTGATAGTAAAGCACATTGTTCAACTTGTGCAATCAGAAAAGGGGGAGAAGGGTTAACACCTTGTGGAGTGACCAGGATTTGCCAACACATGGTGCAATCTGGTCCATTCCAAAGATAAAAAAGATAAGATAATTGCTTCAAGAGCTTGTTTATAAACTCAGGGGGGAAGTAACCTCTCAAAGAGAAGATTCAGGAGTATCCGGAGAGAAGTGACTCCATCACAGGCAGGAGAATCATCTAAACCATGTCTTCAATTTGATGACAGAATTTAATATGGGCCTCCAGCAAGCCCCTTAAATTTATCTCTGGGATATCACCTTGGGTTGGACATTTTGTCCTAAGGATTCCCTTGTCCTTATAAAGAAAAGGGGATTCAGAGACTAAGGCAGCTATTCCTCCAATGCTTTTAATTGGAAAGATCACCATAAGGGCAGCAAACTTAGATGAGAATATGTCTAGAGCAGGGGTCGGCAACCTTTTTGAAGTGGTGTGCAGAGTCTTCATTTATTCACTTTAATTTACAGTTTCGCGTGCCAATAATACATTTTAATGTTTTTTAGAAGGTCTCTCTCCATAAGTCTATATATTATATAACTAAACTATTGTCATATGTAAACAAGGTTTTCAAAATGTTTAAGAAGCTTCATTTAAAATTTAAAGAAAATGCTGATCTTACGCCGTCGGCCCACTCAGCCCGTTGCCAGCCTGGGGTTCTGTTCACCTAGGCCGGCAGCAGGCTGAGCGGGGCCTGTGGCTAGGACCCCGGCTGGCAAGGGGCAGGCAGCCAGAACCCCAGACCAGCAGTGGGCTGAGCGGGGCCAGTGGCCAGGACCCCAGACTGGCAGTGGGCTGAGAGGGTTCTGGCCACCGGCTCCTGTCAGACAGGGTCCCAGCTGCTGGCCCCACTCAGCCCGCTGCCGGTCTGGAGTCCCGGCCCTGTCCACATAGAGTAGGTACCTACCTTCTCCCTGGTTCTAGCCATTCTATTCCTCTCTCTGCACTGAGATGAGGGTGGGAGTGCGCTCAGAACAGGGCTGGGGGTGAAGGAGCAGGCTGGGGTTTGGGGTGCATGGTCTGGCCAGGAGCTAGAATGAGGGAGGGGGCTCAGGGTTGGGGCAGAAGGTTTGGATGTGGAGTGCTTACCTGGGCAGCCCTCATTTGGTGGGAGGGGTGCAGGTGGCAATGTCGGGGGGGGGTGTGTGCAGGAGCTCCCGTTTGGTGCTCAGGGTGGGAGTGGGGATGTGGGGGGTGCAAGAGTCAGAGCATGGGGTGTGGGGGTGCTGGGTATGTGTGAGAAGGGTGCCGGAGTCAGGGCAGGGGGCTGGGTATGTGTGAGGAGGGTTCAGGGGTGAGGGCAGAGGGCTGGGGTCATGGTCTGGGGTCGTGGGGGTGCTCCCAGCCCCCTGCCCTGAGCGGCTCACGACAAAGGGCTGGAGGGGATATGCCCTGATTCCACTCCCCTTCCCCAAGGTCCCCGAGCAGATCACACACTGCAGCTCTGCTTTTACCTCTTCCTCGTAGTGAGGGCCGTCAGCTGATCGGCTGCAGGGAGGGAGAGAAGGAGGGGCAGGATCCCAGCACGCTGAGGGAAGAGGCGGGGGGAAGCTTGCCTGCCCTACAAGGAGAGAGCGGTGGGCAGAAAAGAGCGGGCCAGGCCGGATTTTTAGTGGCATGCTGCTGTCTGCCCGGGTCCGGCAGACAGCAGCGTGCCATTAAAAATTGGCTTGCATGCCATGTTTGGCACGCGTGCCATAGGTTGCCGACCCCTGGTCTAGAGTAATAATTGATGTGAGTTCAAAGGAGACCGGGGAAGGGCAGAGACTGGAGGGCTTTCAACATGATCAGGCTCTGGAGAGGAACAATTTGCTTAATCCTCAATTTCAGTATCTGGGTCATTCTAAATAATCTAGTGATTAGATGACCAATTGGAGAAAGTCCAGGGGAGAGCAACAAAAATTATAAAAGGTTTAGAAAACCTGGCCTATGAGGAAAGGTTAAAAAAACCTGGGCATGTTTAGTCTTGAGAAAAGAATACTGGGCTGGGGGGTCCTAATAACGGTCTTCAGACACGTTACAGGTTGCGATCAGTTGGACCTCCATGTCCACTGAAGGTTGTGCAAGAAGTAATGGGCTCACACTGCAACAAGGGAGATTTAGGTTAGATATTAGGAAAAACTTTCTAACTATAAGGGTAGTTAAGATCTGAAATAGGGTCCCAAGGGATCCCCATCATGGGAGATTTTTAGGATCAGGTTAGACAAACACCTATCAGGGATGGTATAGGTTTACTTGGTCCTGCCTCAGTGAAAGGGACCAGACTCAATGAGTTCTTGAGGACCCTTTCAACCCTACATTTTTAAGATTCTATAAATTTAAAGCAAACTACTTGTCTGCTTTTTTCTCTACACTCTGCTACAGAAATTTTAAAATTTGAGGTGATGCTTTTTCCTATCAGATGAAGGGCTCTGAAATATGACAATTCCTTTGTAGCTACTACACACTATTTCCATTCCTGGCTTTTCCTTACCTATTCATACCAGACACAAGTCTAAGCTCTTCATTTTGATTCTGTATAATGATGTGGAATTTCATCGTTCTGAGACAAACTATTTTCCCTTTTGGCATATGTGATGATCAAGATGAGCTCCTCAGTCCAGGAGATTGACATCTGTGGTTGTTGCTCCAGGGGAGTTCTTTCCAGAAAAAAATCAATCTATCTATCAGGACTACTGCAGTAGGGATATTGTCACAGTTAGTGGACTACTGGCCCCGTGCAACAGACTCTGAATAAAATATGAGCACCCTGACAGGAGCTATGCCTGAAGGCTTCTCACGTAGATGTGAGCCCACAGGACTCTCTTTCTGCACGATACCAAGAGACCTAGAAGATATGAGGCCCAGAAAGGCAATGGTCACCTTCAAAAACTTGTTTCCTTCCTAAAAAGAAAGCATTTTGCTAATATCAGATTAAAAGAGAAACAGTAGGTGCACTGTGAATTCTGCTGTAGTCAGAACTCTGGTCTTGATAGACCAATAGGACCAGATGCTGGAATATTGCCGTAGCAAGTTAATCATTCCACTAACCTGCCAGGCTCTTTGGTGTGGTGAGGTTCTACTTAATCCAAAATGGCTGCTAACGTGGGTGATTGTCAAGCATACTTTGTATCACACTGGAGCCAGAAATCATCCACAAATGAAGAAAGGAGAGATACGTTTCCCTTTACATATTTGTGACTCCATTCGGCAGAACAGACCTTGGGGTAGTCCCTCTGTCAAGCCTAGAGGGCACTGTTTTGTCAAGAAAAGAGTCCATTGTTGGATAGGTCCATCTGCCTTTTTGTCACATGTAGAAGAAATACCCATTAGTTCAAATTGGTACTATTACATAGGTGACAATCAGAAATTTGCATATATACAAGTAATATCTGCTGAAAGTTTGTTCCTTGAAGTTTAAAAGACTGGACACCTAAAATTCAAACCTCTCTAACTCAGCCCATGTGGGGAACAATACGTGCCAAGAACTGTAGCCATTTTAGAATCAGCTGCACTTTTCCGCATGACTAAAATATACTTTCCAAATGCACAACATTATCCCCAATAAAAGCCCTTTGCCTGGCAGTTCATATTTTAAAAAAATGTTTCCATCAGAGTAAACTTCAGATGTAGAAATTTAAAGCCAGTTCCCCAGTGCACTGGCATCCAGGACCTGCCCCTGAGGAGGCCTCTTCTACGGAGCAGGGTGTATATGGAGGAGGGTGAGGACTAACTCAGGACAGGCAGAAGTGGATGCGTATCCGCTATCTCTGACCCTCTGAGGTCACGTGACATGACATGACCTACGGGAAGGTAGTGGGAGGCTTACAATAGCTTACCGATTAGAAGCACAACTGACTCAGACAACTGGCACTTTTCATGGGTTATCTTCTGTGCTACCTAAACAAAGACCAAGAAATGGTGCTAACACTTCTCATAGGTAGGGCCCTACCAATTTCATGGCTGTGAAAAATGTGTCACGGTCCATGAAATAGGCCCTTCCCTATGAAAACTGATCTTGCTGTGCTGCTGGGAGCGCCCTACCTGGGGGAACTCCTAGCTGCATGTCTCGGCAGGAACAGGACTTGTCCATCCCCTGCACAGCCTCTCTTGGGGAGAGATCAGACCCATCTCCAAGTGCATCCCCCTGCTGCAGGAAGCTCTGATGCTGGGCAGCAGCCCTGGAGGTTCATGTAGTTGGAGGTGGCTTGTGGAGGTGGGTCCAATCTCCCCCTGCTGCCAGGAGGCACCAGCCAGGGGACTCCTAGCTGCAAGTCATTGCTGGGCTGGGAAGAGACAGGACTTGTCCATCCTCTGCACGGCTACTCTGGGGGAGGAGAGGGAGTGATCAGACCCACCTCCAGGCACCTTTTGGGTTAGGACCCCCAAGGTAGCAACACTGAAATTTCAGATGCAAACATCTGAAAACATGAAATTGACTAATTTTAAAATCCTCTGGCCATGAAATTGATCAAAATGGAAAGTGATATTGGAAGGGCCCTACTCATAGGTCTGAAAATCAGACACTCGCTGATAGAAGGAGAGAGACAAACAATTACTGTGTTCAGCAATGCCCAAAGCACAAGAACAACTGAAGATGAGGAAGCAGAGTGAGGAAGTGCTCCAGCTGTGGAAGAAGCAAATTGGTGGGCAGTATCGACGATTCTGTGCAATGGATGGCCCATGCTGTTTACATGGCTCTGAATCAAGAATGCTCCTGATTCAGCCATAACCCAGGGCACTTTTTCTAAATTTAGGAGGAAATTCAGTTTGATAAACCTTGAACTAGAGATTGGCTTTGCAGCTCTTCAAACTGGCACTTGTGTGCTGGCGAATGAAAAGTGCACTTGTCTATGTCCGCAATTATTGTATTGCTATATACAATTTTCTGGTATAAACTCTTCCATCCCCTACCTTATGCAACCTCTCTTTTTAATTCAAATGAATTCAGCTACATTATCTGATCTCAGAGTTTCATTCTTTACTGGCACTGGATACAAATTATTCATGACAATAAAACAGGAAAATGTACCTTGTTATAACCATGAAGCAACCACTGCCTCCAACACCAGTCTGAGAATCAATGCAAAGTCAAAGTATATTGTTAAGTTTTAGAATGCAATCAAAGGACCTGATCCAAGTCAATGGAAATCTTTCTACTGGATTGACTAGACTCTGGATCAGAAGTCATTCATTTCCCTCCCTGTGCAGTTACCTCATGAACTGACGGGAAGTTGGAAGGATGGTTACTAAGTAACGTCTGTGCTATTAAGTGATGAACCATTGTCTATCTTTATGCTTACAAGAAGAGCTGTAGGCAAGTATCACTGAGCTCACCAAGAGAAAGGAATGTGCATTACTAAAGATCACACCATCCCATAGCATATCAAGGAGAGAGTAGGTCTGACACATGTGAACGTCAGCAGGATGACTTCATCCTGACTGCGGGGGGAATATGGTCACAAATCAAGGGAGGAAGCCGGGGGGGAAAAGTACATTCGTATGATTAAGAGCAAATTTATCACTCCATTGCACACTATATTGACAGGATGGCACAAATTGGGCATAGTTTGGATTAGTAATTTTTATATCCTAAATGATTGCATTTTAGAGCCACTCATTTTAGTATTTACAGGACAGTATCTATTACTCCTCAAGTAATATGCATGGGTCAGAGTATAAGCATTCCATTAATAATTACTTCACAATTAGGCTTATCAGAATAGAGGAGCACTTCTCTAAAATTAACAGCGATGGTTATTAACTTTAAAGTAGCAGATTTTAAAAATTGGAAGTTCTGCATAAAAATTCATGGGGAAAAAATGGGTCCTGTAAGGCTGAAGGGCAAAACAGAACAAAAACTTTAGAATCACAGACTCAGTCACTACCAGATAGGGGGACAATAGATTGTGTGCGCACCTTTTGTGGTCACTATTTAAACAAAAATCCGCATTTTCTTGAGATACTCTCATTATTGCCTTATTCTAAGTTTAAGGAAATAACTACAGTATTTCAGATACCAATTTTGGCAAGTGTAAACATTTTTGATGGCAGCCACTCTATAAACCAAAAGAAAAAAAGGACAAAAGAGAATTGAAAAGTTCCTCTCTTTCTCCATCAGTCTATATAGAAACTAGTGGGAAACTTCCACCGCTCAGGCAATTTTTATGGTATAGGAGTGTGACCTTGTCAGATACTGATGTCTCTAAAGAGGAAGTTATGGAGCAACTTGAGAAACTCAATGGCAAGAAGTCACTACCACTGGATCATATTCACCAGAGGTTTGAAAGAAATAAAGTGTGAAATAGCAGAAATGCTAAGGATGAATTACATACCCTCCTCAATAACAGCAACTTAGTAAGACTTAGATGTTACTAATGTAGAGCCTATTTTTAAAAATGAAGTACAGGGTAAGTCTAAGAACCAGAGCCCCAGAATTTCAGCCACTACAGAGGCCTCATAACCTGGCTCTCTTTACTCACTGTATTCATCCCGTTTATTTCTTGATTTGTCTTTTTCTGAATACGTCTATTAAAAACACTTTTCTAGAGATAATTGTTCCATTGTCCTTTTAGCCCCTTCCTTTTTCTGTCTGTATTTCCTATTGGGAAGTTTAGATACAAATCATTCAGTATACTCTTGGTACTATTCTCTCCAATCACCTTCTTTTCCATTCTCTAGATAAGAATCTTATTTTTTTCCACAAAACCTACACTTTTAGCCAGAGATTTAGGTCTTTCATTAAATGTTTAGCTTCTTCTGTTTTATTTATGTGTAGGTATGCTTCTGAGAACCTCACAGCAATTTTATTAACGGGGAACTGAAGCACAGGGCAATTAAGTGATTTGCCCAAGGTCTCACAGGAAGTCTATGGCAAACCTAGGAAGAGAACCCAAAGCTTTTGAGTCCTAGTTCAATGCTTAACCAAAAGACCATCCATCCCTTTTACTCACTTTCCAGGTGATCCTTAAGTCTATTTTACACTAACTGCTTGAGGTATATACACACAGATATAATAAGAATTTGCTAGCAATGGGAAAAATCTATTACGTCATGTACCCCATTTCTTTCTTACTTCTTACTTTCCTACTGTGTAATTCTCAGTATTTTGTCTAGTCTATTTGTAGATAATCAAGGAAATGATGTGCACATCTGAGACAGTCAACCTCTAATTCAAACCAAGTGGGATGTCTGTTAATGTAAGGAGAGATGGCAGGGATAGAGGATGATGCACTAAAATGGTTTGAGTTCTTCTTGGAGGGGATCCACCCAATAAATAGTGATGGGAAACTCTTTCACTAGATCCCTTACTCGTGCTTCTCTCCAGTCCTTTTCAACATCTCCATGAAGACACTAGGTGAACTGGTGGGATGACATGGCTTCAAGTGCCAGCAACAAGCAGATAAGCAGCTGTACCTATCCTTCACCACATATGACCACCACCAAGATGGCCCTGTGCTTGGATGAGATATGCTCATGCATAAGAAACAGGTGGCTGAAACTGAACCTGAGGAAGAAAGAGGTGATGCTAATGGGCAGAGCTTGCCGTCATGGTGTAATCTCCTTTGGTTGAAGGTGTACACCCAGAGTTGGTTGATTTAGTTCATAGTTTAGGAATACTCTTGGATTCCTTGCTGATGCTGACCTCTCAGAAAGCAGCATCAATGAGTAATATTTTCTATCATCTCTGGTTGGCTAGAAGACACCATTTCATCTTGGCCAACAATGACCTGGCCTGAGTTATTCATGCTTTCACAGAACCACAGAAAAGTAGAACTGGAAGGGACCTCAAGATATCATCTATTCCATCTCCCCATTCTCAGCAGCATTAAATACAACTTGGACATCCTGTTCTTAAAAACATTCAATGATGGGGATTCCACAATCTCCCTTGGTAACTATCCCAATAGTTAACAAAATTTTCCCTAATATTTCAACTAAATCTCCCTTGCTGCAAAATAAGCTTATTACTTCTTGTTGTACTCTTGGTAGCCATAGGTCAACAACTGCTCACTATCCTCTTTGTAACAACCTATTACATATTTAAAGACTTATAGGGTCCTTCTTCTCTTCTCTTGACTAAACATGCCCAATACTTTCATCCTGTTCTCATAGGTCATGTTGTCTCATACGTCCAAATCTCTAATTTTTGTTTCTCTCCTCTGGACCCTCTCCAGTTTGTCACTATCTTTTTTAAAGTGTGGTGCCCAAAACTCAACACATTACTCCCTCTCAGGCCTCACCAGTGCCAAATATTGACTCTGGAAGGCACTCAGATAATGCAGTGATCAGTGTAATATAAGAACCTACAGAGAAGAGAAGAGAAAGGTTTGGCCCTTAATCTTTTAGTGCCATTAACTTTCTTTCTATGAAGATTTGATTGGTTCATGATAACTAGCCTCCAAATTAGTTCATGATTAAGGCTGTGTGTCTGTCACAGATCACAGATTCCATGACTTTACATGATCTCCATGACTTTTGCAGTAGCCGGTGCGGCTGGGTGAGGGGCTGCCTGAACAATCAGGCAGTGCCTGGGCTAGCAGCGGTTTGGGTATGGGAGTAGGCTCAAGGCTGGGGCAGGGGGTTGGGGTGTATGGCGGTGCTTACCTGGAGGGAGAGGGCGGGCTTACCAGAAGCAGCTGGCATGACCCTGCAACTCCTGATGTAGGCGGAGGAGCCAGGGGGCTCTGGGTGCAGTCCCTGCTTGCAGGCAACATCCCTGCAGCTCCCATTGGCTCTGGTTCCTGGCCAATGGGAGCTGCAGAACTAGAGCTCAGTGGAGGCAGCGCGCATAGCCCCCTTGGCCTTCCGTCCCCCAAGGAGCTGCAGACCCACGCGAAGCCAGGTAGGGAGTCTACCAGCCCTATCAACCCACCCCCTCTGCACCAGCAGGGGGACTGGACCAGCCCCCCTAGCACCCGTGGTGCCCCCAGACCACCCCCCTCAGAGCACCGAGGGCCCCGGCCCAAGTTTTAGTCACGGGTAAATAGTACAAGTCATGGACAAGTCATGGGCCGTGATTTTTTGCTTATGGCCCATGATCTGTTCATGAATTTTACCTGTGACCATAAAAATACCTGTGTCTAAAATGTAACCTTATTTATGATCACTAGTTTGTGAATTCCTCCTCCGCTTATTACCTTTTCCTCTTTCTTAGTTTTGTCTGGTCTCAGGTTGCATTATCCCTTTGGTGCTGCTCTCACTTTTACTCTAAGAGCTATCCTCCACAAAGTTGAAAATGACTTCAGTGGTAAATGTCTTGTTGGATAGATTTTCCAGCAGATATCTTGGTAAAACAGTCCCTCTCACCATTATTATGAATGTTGAAACTACTGTCATATACATAAGGGTTTCAGTGGGCAGGAGATGAAAGCATGTCAGATTGCCTGTCCTAATCCTCTGAGTCAATTCCATTTGAATAAGAATTCAAGGAGCAAATTCTTGTTGGCATGATTGGATACATTCATGTGCTAACAATAATCTGGAACATAAAACTGCAATGGCTGTTATAAGCTCACTGTGAAAATGTTTACCTGATTTGGCAGAAAACATTTTTTTTTCATATTAAAAAGTGTTCCTGATTTTTAAAACAATTATATTTCCAAGCTGATCTCTCCTAGCATTGCTGAAATCCTAATTTTAGAACCAACAGTTTATGAAAGTTTATGAAAGTGTGTAATAATTATCCAATTACGATTCTGTGAAAGCAACTTGTTCATTTCTTGAATTAGAGAAACATTATAGCATTCCTCAGCATTCAATTACATGAAATTGAAGTATGGGGTGTAGCTGATAATCAATTGTCCTTAGAGCTCCTTAGCAAAGAAGCTTTTAGGAAGAAAACAACAGAAACAAATACCTAATCTTTTTGCGAGTGTTGTGAAGGTAGGGACAGAGCTATTCATTTTATAAATACATTGGTTAGTCTACTGCCTTCTGCTTGCATCACTGGTCATTGCATGCTTACAATCTCCTGCAACAGACAGGATATTACACACAATGAAATGCCAGATCTCCAGGTCTGATTAAGCTGTGTTCAATGTGCGAGTCGGGCAGTCAGGGGAAGATCCTGGAGCCGATCAAGGACTGGTTGGACCCTGGCATAGTTTAGAGCTTCTCTAATTAACACTAGCTATAACATTTACATGGCCACATCCACTGACACCTCTGACTCTACCTATGCACCTCCCTGCCCACAAACATATCCTGTGCTGGAGTGAGGGGAAGCATGTGGCATAAAGGCAACTGTGCCAGCTTTACACTTCCTGGGGTACTCACCTGGTAATCCCCAGCTGCTTTGTTAAGGCAGCTCTCTGTCTTCTTTGTCCCCATCCCCCTCACCTTGTGCAGCACAAAAGGAATGGAGGTGAGGGCCATTATCTAGTCCAGTGGTCCCCAACCTTTCCGTGGGAAGAGCATATTCCTATTCCCAGAAGACTGTGGCGGGTGCCAGACACCACGCCTCTGAAATGCTGTTGAGAAGCAGCAGTGGCAAGAAGTGCCACCGCCAAAATACTGCAGACAAATGGCAATGCTTCTCATGGCGGTCATGCTTGACAGCGGCCTTTCGGCGGCGCAGTGTCCTGTGGACGCACACAACTGTCCCCGCGGGCACAATGGCCGCGTTGCGGACCCCTGATCTAGCCCACGTTCACTAAGAGCGAGGCAGAATTTAACATGGCTTTAATTTAACCCTCTGAAGTATGACTCATTTTTCTCATGGTCTTCGCTTGTAAAGCTACTGTGCAAACATTACCAGCCATATTTTAAATTCAGCAGTAGTATTTAGCTTGATGACCTACTTCAGAGAATGCCACTGGCTCACTATACACTGCATAATGATCTTATGCATAAGGATGCCAGATTCTTTAACATATAGAATATCACTTTCCAACCCACCCACCCCACCACTTCAATTATACATGTTTATGTACAATGGTCTTCGTTAAAGAGTAGCATTTACCAACAATGCTGTCTGAGATATTCATTATTTCCCTCTGTTTAGGATTCTGAACAATTGCAGTATTTGAAATACTGTTTTGTGATAACTTTGCAAATTGCTACAAAAAAAATAACGATAACCACTAGGTGAATCTGTTTGTGGGGGTGGAGGTGATTAGCTCTGAAAACAAACCATCTATATGGCTTGCAGTCTGTTCTTTTCTACTGAGAACCTAAGACATGTTGTTTATAAGTCTGAAATAGCAGTAATGAGATAGCCATTGCTACTACAGCCTTGCACAAATGTGGAGAGAAGTTTACCTTCAAGCATTTCACCATTGGTCAGATTCTGTAAGGACATCATTATGATCTTTGGTACATTTTGGAAGAGTAGCCAATCTTCATGCCAGAGATTAATAGATCTTTTTATTACAGTTGGATTGCATTCCAAAATAAGGTGCGTTTTCCCAGATCAAATGTGCATGCCAAATCTTTGATTTAATGCCTTCTATGTGAAGAATGAATACCGAGACTTATCATAATGGAAACTAATCCATCTACAAACTTTTTTAACCAATAGTTAACAATGAAAAACAATGCTTTTAGTCCTTGTGTCCGAAAAGTAAGTATTGGAGTTGTCATGCTGGCAGACCGGATGACACCTCATGCCAAGGCCCTTAGGCCTCAAAAAAAACTGACAAATGCATAGCTGGAAACCAGGCTGGCTCACCTGTGTGTTAGTATTGTTAAAGTGTATATTAGAGTTATAGGACTGTGTTCAGACTTTATGAAATGCTTGTGAGTTGCTGCATGCTTGTGAGTTGCTGCTTGTGAGTTGCCAGGCATTAATTTCACTTATAATATCTATATCCTATGTTACAAGGTAATATTTAAGTGTTTGCTCTGAAACCCACCATCATGAGAGAAGTGAAATACTAATAATGAAATAATGAGAAGAAATACTAGTTTTCCACAAGAGATGTCATCTCCTGCCCAACAAAAGAAGGCCCACAGACACCAGATAAGCCACTGTGGAACACCAGAGGACAAAAGCCTTTGTTGATTGCGCACACACACACACCCCCATACCCACGAATAGGAGATATGCAAATGGTCTCATCTCATCAGCTTTAACTCTGGGGAAAGAGAATAAAAATTCTGGACAAGAAGGAACTAGGTTTCTTTATTCTACCTGGACTCTGAGGGGCAAATATTTCTAAGCATAAGCAAAGGATGCCCGGCTGCTTAGTCTGCTTTAGCTCTAGAAGACATACAGAGCTTTCATATTACAGCAGCTTCTATTACCTTTTGGAACTTGAGACTGTAACCCGTGTGTGTGTATGTTTACCTGCTTTAATTTTGTACATAAGACATTTATTCTTCTTAGTTAATAAATCTCTATTTAGTTTATTATAGGATTGGCTAAAAGCATTGTCTTTAGTGTAGGTGCAATTTATCTGGGGTAAGGGACTGGGACTAACTTGAACACTGTTGTGATTTTTGGAGTAAGGGACCATTTATCACAAAGGCAAGCTAACCCAGGTGGCAAGATAGATCAGAGTACCCCAGGGGACTGTCTGTGAGCCCATGTTAAGGCTGTTATAGTGCTTGAGGAGTTTACACTTGATTCTTGGTTGGTGAAATCGAAGTATAGAACTCACAACCAGTTTGGAGTTTGTGCCCTGCTTCTTCACCGTCTGCCCTGAGCTGGGTACTCTTGCTTGTGAGCCATTCCAGGCAGCTTGACAGGGTCAGAATTTAAGACAAACATTATTTTAAAACATCTTAGCATAGTTGGATTATTTGAGGCTCCTGGTTTGCTAGAACACATAGGAAAAATTCTCTTGGTGATCTCAGTCAACAACAATCCTAATTCATGCATCACATAAACAACAGACGACTTCTTTCTATACAGTTGGGTACTTATACTCACAGTCACATACTAAGGAATACCATCCATGACACAGGTCAAGGCTGGGTTGATTTGTCAGGATTAGGTTCAGGGGAAACATGTATTGTGCCTGCCCATTGCCTTAAGTTTGTTTTACAAAACTTCACCAAATTATACTTACAATAGAGGGAAAACATCACCATACCTGAGATTGTGCATTAATATTGGCTCCTTCCTTAACCAGAACTTTGACAACTTCAGCCTGTCCAGCCAAGGATGCAATGTGCAGGGCTGTATTCCCTTTCTGTTATGTAAAAAAAATGATCCTTCATTAACAATCATTATGATATTCAGAACACAATACTACTTCCATGCATTACTTCATAGGCCACTGTTCTACTTTATAGTGTACATAGCATTGTGGACATTGCATGGGGCAGAGCTGGGATATGCCACCAAAGGGCATTCCAAAGGGGTTTTGTCATGTTAACTCCCCTGGATATATTCTTATAACCTTTTGGGTGGAGTTCTGGAATAGGAGTTGGCTGGTGCATGGAACAAATTGTTGGTTTATTTCATGTTTAACAAAGAACTGGAGTAGATAGGTTTTTCCTTCAGCTCAGTGGCTGTGCTCTCCAAAATAGAGCAGAGATCTAGGAGCCTTCTAAATCATCCTACATGACCCAATAAATGAGATCTCCTTGTACATGGCTGAAAGAACAGTCTGAATACCGAGTACTTTGCTGAAAGAACCAGGTTACCAGAGACAAAAAAAACCTAAATGTGAAAGTAATGAGAAGAGAATTTACTCTGTTTTCTACTTGTTGGCACTTAGTAAAGTGTGCACAGGAAAGAACACGATGACTCAACTGTAACCAGGGCTGGAAGAATGGTGGAGGCAGCAGGCAAAGCAGGGAGGAAGCACCTTGTATTGTCCTCAAGGGACTCCCACTGGCATTAATGGCACTGGAGACAGCCCTTCTCAGCTGAAGGCAGGGTTGCTGTTACATGGGGGGGAAAGTGCAATGGAGGCTTCCTGGAGAACCCATTTCTCTCTAATCAAACAAATAGCTAGAGCAGTAGAGCCTTGCTGGAGATTTGCATTTCATTCCCAGCCCCACTGTGAGCCAAGGTGTTTCTGGGGGAGGCAGTATCTCACATCTAACATCGTTTCACTGAAGAATTACATGCTAATGTACTCTTAAAAGAGTCCCATCTAGGCTAGAAAAAAACATGGTTCAATGTAAGGCTCATGGTCAGAGGGGTGGACTAAAGAAAGGTAAAATGAGGGAATCTTTAGGTCTCCATCAATGAGGTGTCCACAGGGGTGGGGAGAAGCAGCGTGGAGTGAGGGCCTAGACTTATTTTGACGAAGATTCTAGAAACATTACCCTATATGTCACAACTCATCAGCCAAAATAAGTGAATAACCATGTTACACTATATCTCCATAATTTGCAGTGCCAGAGAATTCACTTTTTGCTACAGAATAGTGCTCCAGAATTTCAGCTTTTGGTTTTTCTTAAATTAAATTTCTAGCTCTAATAGTTGCAAAGATAACCATGGAAATATGAACCGAGCATAATTAATGTGCATCTGAGTCTGCAAAGAACCAGAAACAATAGCTCTGAGAGGAGGGATCTTCCCCATTCATCTGACTCACAGCGCCATCAACCCTGTTATTGTACAGTTGTAGAAATGGGCATTTTCCCAAGAATCCACAAAATTCAGCATTATTGCTGCAGAATGGATTATTGTGCTCAGCATTGTTTACCTTCTCTTTGCCCCGCTAGGACGTGCTTGCAGGGGAGTTACTGGGATTACAGTGTATGCTCCTTTCACTGTTCTACAGAACCAGATAGGAAAGCGGTCAGGGAGAAAGGGCTAGAGTCCAGCTTGCAGAAAAGGAGCAGGTGTAATCAGAGGTACAGACTGGTCAGCTGGGATGCTTAGAGAATAGAGCAGCTCCGGAGAACTGAGAAAATGAACTGCTGAAGCTGACTACAATGTTCCCCATTCTGTGGCACGCACTGGATAGGGAAAAAGAGATTCTGTTCCAGACCACCTAGACAACAACAACATATGCTGAAGGCCATACAGCTCAGGTATCTACAGAACACAGCTGAAAACCCTTCCTTAGAATTAGTCATTACTGAGAATAACATTGATGAATTATACTATAGAAGTTATGGCTGCAGAACTTGCTCCCATTGTATTGCAGTGTACATAGGGACCTGCAGATGTTACTCTTATACATTTTCACTATTCTGAAAGAGTCTACTGTTGGTCAGCTATATTCCTTGTCTCTCTAATGAGAAACGCCACTAAAAAAGGGTAAATTTTTTCATGATAGTGAAACTTTAAGGGCTCCCACCGTACACATACTTTTCAGTCCTCATCTTCATTTATAGTCTAGGAGCCTTAGCTGATTCATAGATTCACAGATTTTAAGGCCAGAAGAGACCATTGCGATCACCTAGCCTGACCTCCTGTATAACACAGGCCACATAATTTCAACCCTTTAATTTCTGTATCAAACTCGTAAGTTGAAGTCAATGAAGGTAAACTGATTTGCATCAGTGGAAGATCTGGTCCTTTGGTTTAGGAAGAAATTAACACCTTATACTTTATCAAAGAGGTATTTATCTTAATATTATATTCTTATATTGCAGATTTTTGAAAATTTCCTGACTAGTTGCACTGTCCATCGGATAACAAGGGGAAATATCAACTTCTAGTTCTTTCAACTCTTTGCTTTGTAAATGATCTATACAAACATGCACACATTACCTTAGTAGCTGAATCCACTGCTGACCCTCTTTCCAGTAACTCCTGTACCAGTCCCACATGGCCTTCTTTGGCAGCCAGGTGCAGGGCATTGAGTCCATTCTGTAAGCAAAAGGGCCACACCGGTCAAAAACACCACATTTGTAAAGATACACACGCACACTTTCTCCAAGTAAAAAATGGAGATTAATGTCCAGAATATTGGTTCACCTTCTAGTTATTTGTCGGCATAAGCCCCAATATTTCTTACTACAATAGTTGAGCTCAAGTACTCTGTGACAAAGCTCCTCCAGTAACAACACTTCTCTTATGGCAACAAGGACATAATTACAAACCATATTTTGCAGCAGGCAAATATCCCCCTCTTTGATAACTCTGTATTCGCTAACAGCACTACCTTGGATACTTCTTTGGCCCCCATTACCATATTATCTGAGCTCATCTCATTCTTTCATGCCCTAGTGTGGCAGCGAGTCCATCCCTCTCCAGTGCCAATGAGCAGAGCCGGGGCTGGTGCCTGCAAGGGCGGGAGGGAGCAAGCAAGACTGATGGAGGAGAGCAGATGGGGAAAGCGACTGAGGAGGATGGAGCCAAAACAGAGCCACAGCCAGCTGTGGCCACCCACATTGCCACATAGCAACCTGCACTCACATACACACACATACCGCCCCTTTTCCCCAGATACCTTTCCTCCCACAGCTCCCCACTCAACCTGCCCCTGCCATAGCGCTCCAACCCGTTTCTCCCACAGCGCCCATCCAACCCCCAAACCTCCCAGCTCCTGCTTAAAACCCGCCAACTCCCTGCAACCCTGTCCCCAAATAAACACACCATAGCCCCCTACCACATAAGTAAAACCAAACCCCATAAAACCTCCTCCTGCCACAGTCCCCCACTCATCTCCCCACCATCCCAACCCCCATCTCCCCAAATAAACCCACCCCGAGGCTCAAGTCCCAAATAAATGCCCCCCATAAAACATCGCCCTTCCAAAACCCCACATCTCACCCCCAAACCTTCCCCTTAAATTGCAAACCTATTTTTCACAGTCCTATGATGATCTTCACAGTACATCAGCCAGGTGACAGATATAAATACTGCCACTGCCCTCAAGCACTCTGCTGTTTTGCCATATTGCAAGCATCATAAACAACACTCAGTCTACAGTCAGTTGAGAGTTATATAATATTCGTCACACCTCTTGTTTCTAAGCTGGTTGGAGGCGCTAAAGGCTTGGAATAAACGAACAAGCAGCCTTCTGGTCTTTATTCGTTCATCAATCACAGACAGCTCAGGTCTGCAATTCCTGCTGGAATTTGACAGCACTCAGCTCCTGAGAGGAGACACTTAATGGCACTAGGCCTAGTGGCTGTAAACAGAAAGAGCTAGATTCATTTCTGAAGTAACACCACTGGATCCTGTGTTCAGGTGAGGATGGTGAGCAGATTTTGAGGTTATATTCAGTGGAGTTACAGCAGGAATGAATCTGGCCCACTGTACTGATTTTAAGCTTTGGAAATGTACCCTGTACATTTGTGATGTTTGCTGGCATTGTACAAGTTTCATTAATTCTTTTAGCACATTGAAATATACTGTCCTGCACTGAAAGTCAGAAGGAGCTACACTAAATTGATCCGCAGACTTGATAGATGTGTTTACTTAACACATTCAGCAGCAGGTACTATGCCTTCTTATTAAACAGTGACTTGAGCTTTTGTCACAAAGTTGATTTTACATACACACCAGTTTCTTTCTAACACTACTGGGTATCATGGGACCATATTATTACCTACAATAATGTAAAGTTTTAAAAAACATATTCTGTAAGTAGACAGGTATAGTGTTCTTCTAATTATTTTAGGTCAGATAATTATACTTGGGTATGATCCCACAGACTCAGAACCAACAGGACTCTATGTGCAGGAATGGAAATTGAGATTTTGTCCCTTACAGTTGTATACAACTGTTTTATCACAACGAAAGGTCTTAGTATACGGACAATGGCTAACACTCTACAATCCTCACACAATGAAAAAAGAGTGAAGTAGTAGCGTAGGCAAAAAGAATGTGATGTGAGTGCTTGTGACATACGTCCACACGTTCCTGTGACTGCAAATAGCCAGGAACAAGATGTCCTATATTTTAATACTCTACAGAGGTGAAGGACAGCAGCTTCACCACACAAAAAGCTACACCACTCTAGGTTAAAATATTTTAATGTATACCTTATGATACATGCCTAATCATATCATATTAGGTCCTTCAGCCCCAATACAATGAATAGATTATGTGAAATCTCATTGAAAGGTATGGGATTTCGCATAACATTCATTTAAAATGTTTGCAACATAAAATGCTTTATTAAGGGGCAGAGAAAAGATTAGAGAAAGACTATGCAGTATCTGCTGTACAAACGTAAATAGCTCAGTTGTTTCTGTTCTCTTTTTAACTAAAATATCAGAAGAAAGCACTGCATCTTTTGTAGTAGTACCTGCACAACTGTACACTTTTAAATTGAGCTTTGTTCCGCCCCATCCAGAGTCAATGTTGTAATTATTCTTCTCCCCACAGGACTGATCCCTGCTATTTCTTACGATGGAAGGTCTGTAAATCAAAGTGGCTCCCCTGCTCCTGTCAGCTGAATTCCAGCATGCTGGAGCAACAGCGCTTTCTGAAACTTCTCGTTTCTAAGCTGGTTGGAGGTGCTAAAGGCTTGGAATGAACGAACAAGCAGCCTTCTGGTCAAAAAAAAAAAAAAGTGTGTGGGATTTTGTTTAAACTAGTCATATGCTAAACAACATTTGAAAGCAGGAGTTCTGTCTTAATCCTGACAAAGTAAGTACACAGCATAATTACCTCTTTCCTGGGGTTTGGCTTCATTGCTAACTCTCACAATAATTAAAGAATATAACCCTAAACCTTCTCCTCAAACTTGGCTGTACAAGGGTTTTCCTGCAGCAACCCCTTCTCTCCTAGATTCTAATTCCCTCTATCTATAAGAAAGAGGTTTCAACCCCTTATCTCCTGCTGAGTTTGCAAGAGTACTATTCAGCAGTGATT
Organism: Eretmochelys imbricata; assembly: GCF_965152235.1. Taxonomy (NCBI): domain Eukaryota; kingdom Metazoa; phylum Chordata; order Testudines; family Cheloniidae; genus Eretmochelys; species Eretmochelys imbricata. Next base: position 38,493,459 of record NC_135575.1, on the reverse strand, counting down.
ACTTAAATAATTTCCCTACATCCACAAAGGAACCCATGCGTTTCTATGAAAGCCTTAGAAATTGCCACCCTGTTCCAACACTTAGCCGAACGTCGTCCTTTTTAAAAAGAGGAGATTGGCTCTGAAGTCTCAGCTTTTGGCTGGAAATGGTTCCCACCAAAGTCAATGGGAGTAGAATCGGTCCCTTGTAGAATATGCTTTACCCTTCAAATGAAAGGATTGTTGATACAAGCTTTCTTCACAGCTGGTCTTAGGCTTCCTCTGAACTAGCACTTCATGCAGTGATGGCCTAGTACCAGTACAACTCCAACGGCATTAGCAAACTAGAAGCACTGGTGTAGACGGGGCACAGGTAGTTTAACTACCGCTGTATCACGGTCAGTGGGACTGGAGTCAGAGGGTTTGTGTTGCCTGGAGGGATTATTATGGACTTGGGAATGGATGGTTAGGTTGGAAGCAATTTAGCCACATGGGCAGAGCAGTGCACAGGATTTAAAAAAGTTCCCTGTTTGACAACCTGTATTCAGCATCATTCTTTACTAATGAAACAATCATGTCTCTGAGCAACTGTGAAGGGCAGAGGGTTGCTTGGTAACTCTAGAAAGTCCCACTCTTCTGATGTTTACTGACAGGTGTCACCAAAATCAAAACATACATTTTGTGGAAAAAAAAGTTTGAATGAAGTGTAGAAAACATCCTTACATTTGTGAATATTTGCCTATGCGGTTTAAGTAAATATTTACTTCTACCGTAAGGAACAACAACTTTTTTGTGCTCATTTCAGATTGAAAGTACACATTTTGCTTTAGGTCTTTCATGACATTAGAAAACAGAAATGTAATTCAATAGACTTACCCCTTTCACTTCCTGACATGCTACAAAATGATGAACACTTGCAACTCCCATTAACTTTAGTGGAAGCAGTGGGTGTTCGGCACTTTGTCGGTGATGTTCAGGATCTTTCGGGCCCCTATTACTGCCCACTGCTGTCTCAGGACACTCAGTGCTTGTCTGCATGGAAACTTAGCGTGTGGACAGCCAGGGTGTAGATCTACAGCACACTTACTTGCTAAGCACTACGTTGCTGTGTGGCCCTGCTACTGTGCACTAAAAGTTCTGTAATGCACTTTGGCATACTCCTGTCTCAAAAAGCAACTATGGAATGTTTAGTGTGCAGGGTCCATGTAGCCACTTAGTACTTAACAAGCTAATGTGCCACACACTAAGTCTCTTGGTAGACAAATCCTCAAAGTCAGAATCAGTCAAAGGCTGAAAGGATTTGTGGAAAAAGCCTCAGTGAAGTCAGTGAAAGAGAGAGAAGTTGGGCCAATAAAAAAAAAAAAAAATTACCTCACCCACCTGGTCTCTCTAATACCACTCTCGGACCAACACAGCTAAAAAAACACCGCAAACAACAATGAAACTAAAATCTATTTTCAAAACCAAAACATTTTGATCATTTAAGATGTTCTCATTTAACTTTTAATGTATTGCAGTTCATTCTGGTTGTCTCTGCTGGGTATGATATTAACAGGGTTTTAGTACTACTGCAGTTCTGTTGGTTCCAATAGAACAGGACAGGATGAATCAACTGGTGAACTTAGTCCATATGAAAATTGCGTTATAATTTTCCAAACAGAAAGAAACTTTGTAAGATTTCCAGCAGAGGCAGAAATGTCTAGTTGTCAGAGCACACAACAGGGAGTTCTTTTGTTGGATTTCAATATCTAACCACTGATATTCTGTGACCTGTGACAAGTTTCTTAATTTTTCTGTACCTCAGTTACCCCATCTGTAAAATATAGAGAATAATATGCCATAAGGTGTTTGGGAATCTTGCTTATTTAATTTATAAAGTACTTTGAGATCCTTGGAATAAAATTGTTAAAGAAAGTCAAGGTATTATTATTTATGTGCTCAAAAGACACTGATAATGGTTGTTTTGGTTTGGTCACTTATGAACCAGAGGGAATTTGGCTGGCTGGATATTGGTCCCACCACAGACAAATTCTCCTTTTGTGAAAAAAAAAAAGTGTGAAAATTAAAAGTCTATGTCCTGCTCTGTTGCAATTCAAGTTTCAGCCTGGGATGGCAAAAGAGAATGCAAGACTTATGCCTGATTCAGCACTGTATGTTACTCCTGTTTATTTCTTGCAATTCTATTTCAATCTATGGAGTTATGATAGTGTTAAACCAGAATGACAAAGTGAAGAATCAGGCCCAATTTGTCACTGACTTCCCTCCTGTAGTTAGTTAGGTTCAATGGGGTGTAAGTCAGTGGAGAATGTGACCCATGCACTGAAGCTTGAAGCCATGTGCATATGAGATTGTGTACTACTAGGGCAATTCTGAAGAAGTTGTAAACACAGTGGAAAATAAGACCCTGTTGTGGCTCATCCCACATGCAGATGCTGCACTCCATTCAATGCTGTGGCTGCGTGAAGAGTGCCACAGCATAATTCTTATGGAATTTAATGAGTTTTGTCTCTGTCCACGATATATATAAACACCATCTTGCTCACAAACACGTCTTCTTACATTCTGGGTCAAAACTGAAAAGACTACACATGCATTCCCACCCATGGAGAAAGCCATGAGGAGTTAGGAACAGCACAAAGTGTGCAGAAGTTCTCCCTCAAGAGGGAAAGGTTCAAGGAGAGGCACAGAGTAGACAGGAGCACATGGCTTCCCAACCGCCTGGATATTCCCCCCAAAATACCTCAAAGAAATAAAGGAGAAAAATCTAAAAAAAAAAAAAAAGGGGGGGGGGGAGAATTGTATGAAACTGTGAAAGTGCAGACATCTCCCTTCTAATCCTTTTGCAGCCAGTGAATTCATGAAGCTATGTGAACCTACTGACTTACCGCTCATACCCAACACTACCATTATCACCACTATTGTTATGCTGGAGGGTGGGTGGCTCTCAGTGAGTGTGTGTTTGATCTATGGGCTGTGCTGGTGGGTTTGAAAGTTCCCTTCAATTCAGGCTAAATGATGAAGCAGTTAAATGCCTCTTTGCTTAGTAATAGCTGAAACAACACGAGCCACCACATAAATCACTGGCCTGCATGCCAAGGCAGGTGTAGGAGTTGAGCCATATGGTATGAAAGGGTTTTCTCTGGGTCTGAATGCAAAGGCAAGGGCAGGAGGCTGTTTTGTGAGGCTGTGAGAGTCACAAGAAGCCAGAGATGGCAGCAGGCCAAGCAGACAACAAGACCAGCACTGGTAACATGGCCTTGAGAGAAAAAGCTTTTTGGACTGAGTACTGGCCAGGAAAAGACTTAGAACTGTGAGCAAAGAAACTGCCTCCTGTTTCATTCCAATTATGTTCAGGAAATCAGGACCTTGTGTGCATTCTTTGAAAATAAACAGGATTGCATGAAAGAAATATCCGACTATCATCCATTTCTTCTAATGGCATCAACCTGTAAGGTCTCAAATATTGGCTAACTGCTCAGGTCAAAACCAGGTATTATTCTTATATATTCCATTTTGAATTATCATCTCTTTTAAAGACTGTCAGGCAACTGATACACCCCAAGTGCTTGCAGATTTTACAGTTTTTGTCTTTTGATAGAATTGTCCTATGTCAAGATAGCTGATGTGCCATTCAAAGCTATGTTGTAAAATTACAGTCCCAACTATAAATAATTTTTTGATATTCAGTATTTTTAACATTCATTCATATATCGCAAATGCAAGGCACCTGTGTAAATCCAGAGTGACTCCAGTTAAGACTGAGGTGGCCTCGGAATCCTATTGAGTTCATTGTTGAAAGAGTTTATAAAAATGTTTTAAAATGTATTATTAATGTATATGGGGCAATAGTTATCTATAAACTGAACCATACAAACATTCAAAACAGTAACAATTTAAAGTTGCCAGTGAGAGGAAGTGACATCATTTTGTGCCAGGATGCTGGACAGAGAACAAAAGTTCTTCTTTTGACTCACCATCATGGCCAGATCAAGTTAGTCATATTAACTTCAACTCAGAATTATGGAAGTTTTCTGAGCCTGTGTGTGAACCAGCAGGAACTAGAAGAAAAGAGCAGGGACAGAGAGTTCCTGCAGAGGACAGTAAAACTTAGGAGAAAGCTTAGGCTGAGGTCTACATCTGTGGACCTTAAATTAAGAGTAAAGAAAACCCTCTGAAGGGGGACTGAGTTTTGGACACTAACTCAGTGCTATGTGTGCTATTCCTGTGTGCTATTCTCAAAGTAGGGACTCAGGCTCTTCATGTGGCTGTGTAACTAAAGCAGGGTGAAACTTTTTAGACAAATAGTTTATTTGCTGAAAAACAGAGTTTTGGGTTGACTGAAATTATTCAATAATTCAACATACATTCACCAAACAGTTTAATCCAAAACCATTTTTGGGAACTAGATTCACAAGGAGACTTAGGGGACATTCACAAACCCAGTGGTGGTTGCCCCTTTAATTTATAAAATTAAATATTCATAGACCAGAGAGAGAGGGTGAGAATAACTATAGCTTTGCAGTTAAGGCACCCACCTGAGAAGAAGGACAGCTAAGTTCAATTCCCTGCTCAAAAAATATTTAAGAATATATACAAAGTAGAACATCTTCAGCAAGAGCAAGAAAGAGACCACATCAGAATACACTATAGACCAGTGTGAAGGGCCCATCACCTGCAGTATGAGACACCCAAGTTCAAATCCCTGTTCCCAATCTGGCAAAATGGGGACATGAATCCAGGTCTCACATATCCCAGGTGAGTGCTTTAACCCCGTTGGGCTATAGGATATAAGAGGACACCACCTCCTCCATGAATGGCATTTCCAAATTTGCTTTTAATCAAACAGCAGTTAGGAATTCCCCCAAATCAAAACTATTTATTCTTTATTTTATTTTGTTTTGTTTAGTTGAGAAAACTGAAAAAGTTTAGTATTGGGTAGATCCAAAATGAACTTATTTTATTTTGGGGGGGGGGGCAGTGAACTGAAAAATGTATTAATTCTTTTCGCTGTTCCATATGGAACTTCACTCTATCACAACAGTGATGACCACTAGTCTATGGATGCAGTCACATTACTAAGGACACTAACACATCACCATTCATCCCCCATGCTTTGCCGTTCACCCATGCAATTTTCAGAGAAATGTCAATGCTGGATATTTATAAATCAAAACATTTATTTTCTAACTTCACACAGTAGCTACAAAAACAGGATGCTAAAATCATAACTAGCAATCCTTCTGTCATGAATCTGACCCCCCAAAATTATGAGAATGGCCAAAAAGAGTCATGAGGTTAATTTTTTTTCCCCTGAGACTATCTTGTGTTTTTGGTCTGTCTTTCAGTCTTTAACGTCTGCTGCCCACTCCCAATACGTGTGATAATTAAACTGTTGCCAGTTCTCCCAAACGCATACAGTATTGATTTTGGCCTCTCTGCAAGAGCTCTCACTGACTGCACTATGGTATGGAGTTGCCAGCTTCTCTCCAAGCTCTAACATTCTAATTGAATTAATTAATTGTGTCACTCCATTCCCACATTTGCCCATCTCCCAGCCCAGTAATTATTTATGCACATCAGCTCTGTCCCTCCAGTTCCCCCCTGCCACTAGCATTAGTGCATCTCTTCCCCTTCTGCAGCTCCAGGGCTCTTCACCCACCATCCCAGCCCTGGTGTTTGAAGCTGTGATGGGGTCCCCTTCCCAGGCCTAGAGGGGGCAGATCCAGGGGTTATTCACCCCCCTCTTTCCCTTCCTAGGCTAGAAAGGGGTGAAGAGCAGAGGGGGGAAGTAGACAACAGACTGACCCATTGTTTATAGGACGGGTCAGAGGTGGGGACAAGCCAAATTTAGTAGCTGTACTGTTTCTTAAACAGGGGAGGTGAGAGAGAGGAGCAGAATGACGTCAGTTCCTCCCGTCTCCCCTACCCAAAATTTTATCTTGTATCCTGAGGTGAGGGTGAGAGAGCTCTGTTCACCTCCTGGAGCAGTTCTGATTGGTTGCTCTTCCCCAGGAGGAGGAGGAGAAGGAGGCCAATCAGAGAGGATTTTCCCCTGGACCCGGATGGACATCACGAGGGCTAGCGCTTGTTGTCTCATTGCAAAATTGGCTACAGCACTGGCCAAAAATCACATAAATGGAGTTAAAACAGAGAGTTGACCATGCTGGGTATGTTTCCCATGTTTCAGCTTACCCAACCTCTCCCTGCACAGCGGACCTTATAGTTACAAGAGATCTGCTCAACTCTGAGATCCACACTCAGAAAACCCCCAAACAAGCCACCCCACCTTTTCTGCATTTCCTCCTGGGGTAGGCATGCTCATGGATGATCTGAAGAGATATAGACACCTCTTGCTCTCCATCAGAGTCGTCCCTATATAAACAGTGCCAGCATTCCCCAAGCAGTACAAGACACCCCAGACACAGAAAGAATTTCCTCCAGGCTCCATTAGAGTAATAGGACACTTTGAAGTTATCAAAGCGACTATTATGCTCCAGTTTACTGCATATAACTGAGCAAAGCTTAGGCTACCTAATTGTGCTTAAAATACACTCAAATAGCAGATAATATTTAGTAGGAATCCATCCTATTGAAAACATAATTTTACTTTTAATAATGGGCACAACAGAAAAATTTATAGTCTGTGAAAATATAACATTTGTAAAGAAAACTGAAGACTATATCTAAACTAAACATAATGAATGTGAACAAAAAAGTGTATGTAGCTTATTAGGAGGATATGGATATACTGTAGACCACTACTTTTTTCCATATAGAATAGAAAATGAATGGTTCATCTTTAAAAGCCATCATCCTAAACATGTGGTATATAAGGGGTTGTTGGCAGTTCAAAAAGACAGTCAATCAGCTCATAGGGATAGAATGCAACATGACAACTTTGTCTGCACAATTTAGCAAAGAACCGGAATCTTGTCCATTGACATTTCCAAATTTCTGTTCAGAAACCAAGAAATAATCAGTAATTTATGATTTTCACAACACATTGGGGCACTCCTGTTCACATTAAAGGAAGCAATGACAATTCTATAATAATTTAAGCATGCAATAAAGCACCATAAAGACGCTAAATAAATGCTACTGTCAATATATTCTGAAACAGCAGCTGTTATCAAACTTTGGAAATACTAAAAAACAATGAAATACATTTGATTCTCTAGCTAGTCATTTCCCTAATTCAAATCACAGTACTTGAGAAATAATGGCTCCAATTCAAGAAAACACTTTACCAGGGGTTAGTCTATTCTATTCAGAAAAGCACATTTAACCTTAAGCATAGACCCACAAGAATTATTTCTCTATCCAACAACAAAGCATACCATTTTAAAGAAAGGAAAAGGCAAATTTGGAGCACCAGTGCATTTAACATGTGACACTAAATTTTCAAAGCAGTACACAGGCTTTTCTCCCTAAAGTCAACTGTATACCTTCTTGTCCAATGTGCATGGGGGCACACCTTTTCCCAAGCAGGTTGGGGTGGGGCTTGCATATGGCTCATAGATCCATGACTATATAAATACACCATCCAAATTGCATGCAGAATGAAAGCTAAATAGCTGCTGAACCATCAAGGCTGAAGTAGCAGCTGCAGCATGACTCCTGTACTATTCCCTAGTCTGAAAGAGCAGGATTCTATCCCTTCTGATCCTACAGAACTCCACTAAGCACATTTTTCATTTTAGCTGTGTGCAAGACCCAGGAATTAGCCCCTCGTAGGATTTTTTCATTAGCTAGGAATGACTTCCGTCATTTAAGAGACCCACAGGAAATGTTTTATTCTTGGTATGACTGAAGAGAGCAAATAGATATTTAAGGAAAGCGCCTGAGAGTATGAAGACAGATGAGAGCATGGTGATGCTAGGAAATGACAGCATTAAATAACAGTGAGTTGATTGAAAGCAGCAGTGGTCCTATCCATGCCCATTATGCAGCAAATATGGTAAACAGTGTATTGTCTCCCTCCACATTACAAGTCTGTCACATGTTAGGCCACAGCTGCTTGTTCACTTTGAGTCCAGTTCTGTCAAATTTAGGATTACTTGCCTCATAAGCTACTACTCAGTATAGGGCAAGGATGGCAGAATCTGACAGTTTATAGTCAAATGGCTTCAATTAGAAATCAAACAGAATAATTAAAAGATACAATTTTAGAACTTGTGGTCTACCAGAACTTTCTTTGTAATCTTGGCAATAGTATAATTCTAGCTTTTATTCATTGTCTTTCTTAACCTCAAGAATCTAGTTAATGGCTATAACCCCAGCCCGTCACCATGTTGCAAATGGTAAGCTTTTCAGAGTCTTAAGAACAGAGAGACAATGAGGGTATGTCTACAGAGAGACTTGGTGAGCAAGCCAGGGAGTAAATCTACAATGCTCTAACCTGTTGTTTTAATCAGCAGTAGATCAAGGGGACTACTGTAAATGGGTAAGTATCAGAGCTCAAATCAGAACACAGAAGTGGGTGGATCAATCCGTGCTTAGACCAGTTGACCATGTCTCTCCCCACTGCACTCTGCCGATTTAATTTAAGTATTGGTTTACTTTACGTATGACAGCATACTGTGCAAGTCAGTATAAAATGAATGAGTATAACCCAAAAATACATAGATGGCATTAGAGCCTCTATTCAGTCTTAATGATCAGTGGAAACAGCAAAAGGTCAGCTGGGTAAAGTCCAACATATTCAGAAGAGAGGCTGGCTGGCATCCAAAAAGCACTTTATCTAATTAAGTGGACCAGGACAGCAGAGATCCACAGAGGGAAAGATTCATGTGAAGAGTTCTCCTTTCAAGACTATTCTGGAGGCCCTGATACAATGAAAGAAGCTTATGTCAAAAATTCAAGCTCCAGTCCTACATGAGACTTAAAATGAGAGAGCTCTTCAGAGAGATTCAATATTTGCCTGAGTACAAATAGGGCAACAGAGGATGAGGGAGAACGATGAAACTATCTCACGGCAAGGGGATTTCACTGGGAATGAGTCTGCTGCACAGTGTTCACAGCTTCTGCAATTTTAGTGCTAGTCTCATAATATTTGGTGTTTTTCTTGAAGCCCTGCTTCTCAAAAGTCATGCAATTACTCAGGAATCTCAAATCTCATTTTAAAAAGAAAAGTGATTTTTCTAGCCCTCCTGGTTATAGAGAAACACTAAAAAACAAGACTCCTAAAGGCTCAAAACACCTCAAAGCAAATAAAAAGGTTTTTTTTAATGTCACGATTTTTAAGCCAATCTTATGGAGTTTGGGGCCAAATTCATAACGTTTGAATGCTTGGGGTTGGCACACTGCCAAATGCCACTTTCAAACTTATGAGAGGGACAGGAAGAAATTGCTTGGGAGCATCAGAGAAGACCCAGGCCATGCCCCTTATTCAGACACTTGTGGATTTTTCTTCAAGTCCTTCAATCAGGGTGAGGCTGAGGGTGGTACTGGCCACTGACTTCAACAGAGCCAGAATTTCAAATGAATGTTTTTCTGTGAGAGCAAAGTAGGGTGCAAGGACAACGTGAGGTGAATAACAGCTGTAAAGAGTTTGATTTTTCACTGGACTGAGAGGTGGGGTAGGATATGTGGTTGTTGAGAGAGTGGACCATGGGGAGAAATTGTATGCTAACATTAGGCAATTTGCCTCTTCATTATTTGTCTATATCCATCTGTCTTGTCTAGTAAGATGGTAAGCTCTTCATGTCAGAAATGTCTTCTGTTTGTACAGTGCCTCACACAATGGAGTGCCATTCTGGAGTGCTACTACCAGAAGTACTCATAAATTTATTTGAACCAACTTCCAAATATTAATATTTGTCTAGGCATAGTCCATTCAGAAAGATGGATGTGATTCAAGCTAGTTCTTCTGTCCCTAGTAAACGATGGGAATAGGCAACCTGGAGGAAATGTCATAAAACCTTTCTATCCCTGAACCAAACCCAACCTGAACCTTGAAGGCACAACTAGATTTAATTAAGGAATACCTAGTAAGGTTCCTTGATTCTCCTTCCCTTCTTACCACACCTCCCACCTCTCTTGAAGGCAATGGAGGGGAGGAACTACAGGAACTATAGTGAGCACCTGGAGGGTTTGTGGTGATGAAGCTGGGAGACTGGACATTTGATGAATGAGGATGGGAAAGATTGCATTAAACTAGAATGGGATGTGGTCACATCTACAAAACACATTAGGAAAGTGAACACTACCTTCATTATAAACACATGCATTGTGAGTCTCAAACCCTACACTCCAAGTTCAGTGGCATGAAAGGTGTCTAAATATTCCTCCCTTTGTACACTTCTGTGACACCAACCACCACCCTCTATTGGCTGCAGATCCAAACACACACCATCCTCAAGTTCACCCATCTGTTATGAAATGGACCAGAGACTTGACCCTTTTGGGAGCTGAGATGAGGCAAAGTCAAAAGGTGCATGTTATTCTCCATACACTGTCTAGCCACAACAAGGGTTATCTCTTATACAGGGCAGAACTATAAATTGAGCATGATTAAAATATTGCACCTATGTACTATAACATAACTTCAAGATTCTAATAATGTTGGTTTCTGGGGTTCTCCCCCCCCCCCATTAACAGGTATTTACCTTTTCAGCTCTATCTTAATGCTTCTTTATTTACAAATCCATTCCAGGGGGAAATTAGGATGGAAACAAGCAATTTTGTTTCAAAATCAGAACTAGTAGAATATAGACCAGATGACTGGTTCAAAGAAGATAAACTACCACTCATTCTCACAGCAAGAATCTCTGCAGGCAAAAGAGTGAACACACATTGTCAGATGACCATGGCCAAGAAACTAAAAGTAGAAAATGGTACTCTTTACTCCTGACCCTGAAGGAGGCCTGTCACAGTTAATTCTTTGTAGTTGAAAGTCCCAAAGCCAGATGACAGACTGTCTTGAGGACACAAATTACCCAATGCATGGGGAAACAGTTCCATGGCGTATGGGAACTATGAGAATCCAAACAATATGCTAATCAAACACATTCATTTTAATAATAGGCCTATAAGGACTGCTGTCTTTACTAATTGCCTTCCAAGCACTTAAGATACTTTGCATTTTATAGAAAATTCCTATACTATTTCCTGCCAATATAAGAAAAATGACTTCACAGAATCCTAGAACTGGAAGGGACCTCGAGAGGTCATCCAGTCCAGTCCCTTGCACTTAAGGCAGGACTAAGTATTATTTATACCATCCCTGACAGGTGGCGGTGGGGGATGTCGACCTAAGATATGCAACTTCAGCTACGCTAATAGTGTAGCTGAAGTCGGCGTATCTTAGGTCGACTTACCTGGCCACGAGGACGGCAGCAAGTTGACCACTGCCCCATCGACTCCACTTCCGCCTCTCGCGAGCTGGAGTTCTGGAGTCGACGGGGAGTGGTTTTGGGGATCGATTTATCACGTCTAGATGAGACACGATAAATCAATCCCCAATAGATCGATCACTACCCGCCGATCCAGCGGGTAGTGAAGACCTGCCCTTACAATACTCCTGCTAATACATCCCAGAATGTTTGCTTTTTTTGCAACAGTGTTACACTGTTTACTCATATTTAGCTTGTGACCCATTCTGACCCCCAGATCCCTTTCCGCAGTACTCCTTCCTAGGCAGTCATTTCTCATTTTGTACGTGTGCAACTGATTGTTCCTTGCTAAGTGGAGTACTTTGCATTTGTCCTTATTGAATTTCATCCTATTTACCTCAGACCGTTTCTCCAGTTTGTCCAGATCATTTTGAATTTTAATCCTATCCTCCAAAGCACTTGCAACCCCTCCCAGCTTGGTATCATCCACATTGCCATAATCTAAATCATTGATGAAGATAGGGAACAGAACCAGACCCAGAACCAATCCCTGCCGGACCCCACTTGTTATACCCTTCCAGCATGACTGTGAACCACTGATAACTACTCTCTGAATCATTTTCCAACTGACTTACTGAATCAGACCATGTTAATACACATAAAACACAGTACTTTGCACAATAATTGACCATTGATGTTGTATAGCATGTGTGGGTATAAACCTAGTTTAGACCTTCACACCAGTCCTAAGCCACTGATGCTGAAAGTTGGTGTCACCACAGTGTATTGCACAGGAGTCAAATCTCTTTCAAGCAACTGCAAAATTATGCAGTGTTTATTTTGACCTCTCTATTTTACATGTACAGGTCACACTGTACCTGCTTTTTTCATTGTCAGTGGTTAATGTATCCAGTGCTTCACCCAATATCGTTAACATACTTTTAGAAAAGAGGAGTTTTGTCTAACCAGTTCCAGAAAGGAAGCACTTCATGGAATGGATAAAACAGTACCAGCAGTAGTCATGGTTGGTAGTAGAATAGGAACCGTTAACTAATAGAAATGCCCCAGCATTTAGACATTGTCAAAAGTAATAAAATATTGCACTCTCATCTTGATGTAATTGCAGTGCTACTATCATGGTCTTTAGAAAAGTGTTTCCATCTTTCCCAAATGATCTATTAGACTGTGACTAGCAACTATTCCACTTCTTAATGTCTGTGGTACTTTATGTCCTCTCATGAGGAACCACAGGCCTAGGCGGTACAGTCTATTTGTTGTCACTGCACAGAATCTCAGTTCCTTAGTTATAATTCATGACAAAACAGACACATGGCTCCTCTTAAAATGTGAAAGAACAAAAGCTCCCCAACTGGATGAATGTAAATCTTAGAAGCAGGTTTCTGATGCACATATTTAAATTTAGAATTTGCTTCTCATAAATCCTCTCAAAAGTAACTAATGGGGTGGAACATAGCCAAAATGTTTTTGAAGTATCTGCAGATTTTTTTTCAGCATTCACCCAGTTCTACCTATTATACTGACAATTCTTTGGAACAAGCCATTTCTTTAAAAAAAATTAGAAACTCCTCAAATAATACTTTTAAAAAGAACCCAGTAATTCTCTTTATGCTCTCAATAACACAGAGTGTACAACATTAGATTCTGAAGTGCAGAAGGATCTCCCTCCCCCCCCCGCAACTCTTTTTTATTCAAATTTTGATGTGACACTTGACTACTTAATCATCTCCTATTTTACTTTGGCAGACAAGATACTTTTCTGAAGTAGTTAGAAGAGCTATGTGATTATTTTGGTTCTCATTCTTAAAACCACTCTAACAAAATAATGGCCTCATCTGTGAAATTTTAGTTAGAGTTTTGACAATTTTTTCCTTCTAAACCTTCATTATCTGAGCTTTCTACAATGACCATGGTATATCACAAAGACTTTTTTTCTGGGCTGAATGTTGGCATATGGACAGCTAGGGAACAAGAGATTTTAGTGAGGCTGTTTAGGAGATATTAGAAGGTTACTGGGAGATGAGAGGATCACAATAACTCAGCAGTGACCTGGCCCTGGCCCTGACCCTTTCCTAGCCTGCCCCATCAATATGCAAGACTGCACTCCGGCTTCGTGCGGATTCACCGACACTGGGAACTCACCACAGTGTGAGTTCTGCCAGCAGTAAGCTGAGCCCAGTCCTATGGCCAATACATTGCAGCTGTTTTTGATCATTCTAAAAGTAGGGGTTTTGGTTTTTTTAGCCTCTGTTGGAGTCTGTGCACCGAATTTTAGTTCACCTTGCAGGGTTTTAGTCCCGAAACAGAACTGGATGAAATTTCTGTTGAAGTATTTGCTACATTTGTGTTTGGTTATTTTTCTTTACCTATTTTTTAAAAATCTAAAACATCAGCTTTTACACAAATTTTACTTCCTTCCTGCAAACTCTCAGCCATTGTACAAATTCAGGGGTCATTTTTCCCAAATTTCATTAGACGTTCTCAGCAAATTAGACATACATGACTTGATTTCGCAAGTTCTTAGTACATGGAATTGTCATGGACTTCAGTGGGAGAACCACGGGTGCTAGACTTGCAGTATTGGTCCCAAAAGAGCACAACTCCTACAGATAATTATATGCATGCTTAACCATATGCATGAGTGGTCGTCCCATTAAATTAAACTGCACTACTCAACTGCAAAAAGTTAAGCATGTGTCTAAGTGTTTGCAAGATTAGGTCTTCTGTCACTATTTGATGCAAACTGGGTTCATGGAACAGGCTTATTGATGAAAAACCCAACCCAAAGTCTAAGGCAGCGGTCACCAACTGTTGATCGCGATCAACTGGTCGATCCTAGAGGATCTCCCAGTCGATCGCAATTTCCAGCAAGGTAGACTCCACACCCCAGCCCCACGCCACTCCCAGAAGCAGCTAGTGCAGCCCCGCAGCCCTGAGAGTAGGAGGGGGTGGCAGGGTCTCCCTCTGCGCACTGCTCCTGCCTGCAAGCACCGCCTCTGCTTGCAGAGAGGAGCAGTATGCAGAGCCACATGCTCCCTGCCCACCCCCCCAGGGGCCACAGGGGCGCGTTGGCCCCTTCTGGGAGCAGTGTGGGGCCAGAGTAGGCAGGGAGACTGCCTCAGCCTTGCTGAGCCCGCTACCAACTGGGAGCCGCCGGAGGCAAGTGCTGCCCAGTGGGAGGCCGCACCCCAACCCCCAACCCCCTCCTGGAGCCAGCACCCCATACCTCCTCCTGCACCCTGAACCCCCTCCTGCACTCTGAGGCCCTGCCCAGAGCCAGCACCCAAATGCCCTCCTGCATCCCAAGCTCCAGCCCTGATCCTCCTCTCAGAGCCAGCACCCCATACCCCCTCCTGCACCCCAACACTCTGCCCCAGCCCAGAGCCCCCTCCTGCACCCACACTCCATCCTAGAGCTTGCACCCCTCACCCCCTCCTGAACCCCAACCCCCTACCCCAGCCTGGTGAAAGTGAACAAGGATGGGAGAAGAGTGAGCGGCAGGGGGAGGGACATGGAATGAGTTGGGGGGAGGCTTTGGGGAAGGGAGGGCCTTGGGCTGGATGCTGTGCATAACAGTGGCACCCTTTGTAACAGTAACAGCATTTCCAAAGGTGAGTAGTAATCCAAGGAGAAAAACTAGATCTCAACATTCTTTATGCTAATTTTATTGTACAACTATTTTGTAAAAACAACCAACCACTGATGGGAAAACAAACTAAAACGTGATAAATGGGCCTCTCTCATATACTCCATATTTACAAGTCTTTTTGCAACTCTTTGTAGTTATAGTTAAAAAAATCCAAAAAATGTGGCCCGTTTCCAGTCATTTGAGTCTCTAATAACAGCACTAATTGGCATTCGGCACTAGGGACATTGTTTACTGTAGGTGATTGTGAGCAACTAGATTTTAATCTGCTTGGACACACTTAAGCCTTTCAGCTAAAAATAATCCACTGAGTGTTTGCTTACAGCCAGATACCACACAGAAATAGCCAGGGAAACCTCAGACTTCTGCACTCTGGGTCAATAGCAATCAGATGCTTTGTGGGGGATGATACTTTAGATGGCCAGGAAGAAGGGGGTGGCTGATCCTACTGCTTTCCACAGTAAAAAGGGATGTCTACATATTGCATGGAACCTCTAGAATGTTTTCCACTGTGTTCATGTACATTTTCTAACTGGAGTTTTATCTTTCTTGTAGTGGGACAATCATGTCCACGTTTCCAGCAATTGTTCCCAAGGGAGGAGTGGCACCAATAGTTGTAAAACCTCCCATTACTTCATTTGAATCCATTTAAAACTGCCCTGGAATTATGAAGTGCTTCGGGACCCACATAAAACTACCTGAGGGTCAAGCACTGACTATAAAATTACAAAAAAGATGCTTTCTGAATTTTTAGATGCTAGGTCAGAGTTTGAGAATTAAATGATCAAAGGAGCCTCCTTCTCTCTAGCAAACAAGGAGGTCATCGCTAGCACATGACAACCACTGAAGTTGGAGATGCATTAGAAACCCAGTGCAGATAAGAAGAACCAACCTTCTAGAAGCACCTCTGTATTCACACCCTACAAACTATTGTAATAATCTTTATAAAATATGCCTTGTGAAGTCTCATTTGAAAACTAAAGTCACCACTGATCATTAATATTCTTGGGTGAGGTAAGTACACAATGTGTGTTAAGAGTTATGGACATAGTGGAATTATGACTAAATCAGCCACCTCAGGAGGAGCTGGTAAACAGGTCTGCTATTGACAACAGAATGTATATTTCATTCTCTGACCAGCCCTGTCTTCAGGCAAAGACAATGAAGGTCCATTTCTACACATTAGGTAAACAAAGCTATTAATCTAACAAGTGGGGGAAGAAAGAGCATGAAGTGTCCTTCACCACCAGACTCCATGTCACCTTCCTCAAAGCCTGAATAAACTTTACTTTGAGGGATAACCCTCAGAAGAATCCATTTCAAACATTTAATGGTTTATAAAGGAAGAGGGGTTGAACCTCAAATGATAAGCAATTGTGTCAACTGATTGTATACAATATAACTGTATTATAAAACTGTACAGAGTGAGGTCTTTTCTGAAAGCTAATGACACACTGGTGATTGATACCATGATGAAATGAATGTACTAACGCTATATGAGGAAATAAGGATACTTAATATTAGGTTTTAAAGTCTGTGGCCAAAGAGTGGGAAACAGGTTCCCTCTCAGACAAGAGAGGAGGCAGCCATCTACCTGTCTCCTATGTAAATTCAGCACAGTGGAATCAAAACAATGTAAGCCCCATTTACACAGAAATCAGAAAGAGGTGATGGGAAGTCCACCGGAAAGGAAAAACAGCATGAGGTCATCCTGCCTCTTAAAACAAAGTCTTTGAACGATATAAGAAAAGGTAGAAGCCATCTTTGGCATCCATCACTAGACCGACACAAGGCAACAGAGCTCTTGAAAGTTGAGAAAGATGGGTCCTTCAACCACAGGGGATGGGGGGGAAGTCATCTCTGGAAACTGAATATAGGTGAGAAACCATCTTGAACAAAGCGTGTACCTTGCTAGATTCAGTTTTAAATTTTTAGATGCATATTTTCACTTTTACATGTAACGCTTTCTAACTTTATTCATTTTATTTGGCATCACTTAACCTATGTCCTGTTAAAATATTTGTTTTATTTTTTTTTTTTTACCATAAACCATACAGAGAAGGGTTATTTACCATGGTTAAGTTAATAAGCTGTCATGTGCTTTTCTGTCTTTAGAGGAAAAAACTACTCTGTTATTTCTCTGAACTGTCCAGAAGAGGGCTTCACATTACAGAGCACATGATTTGGTGAAAATTCAGGATTGGAAGTGTGCTGGGGTCACCTTGATGTAACCAAGGCTGGTGGAAGCCTGAGTGGATTGTGGGGCCATAGACATACTACTAGGGTCAGAGCTGCTGAACCTGGATTGGCTACACAGCACACAAACACTCAGAGCATGACCTACATGTTTGTAGGTTGGCTCAGTGTCTCAGGCTGTGAGCTACAGCAGCAAAGCACTAAGTCACACAGGGTTGCTGGGCAAGTAGTGACACAATCCCTCACTGGTCTGGATTGCACCCTACGTTGTGATAGTATACATCTTCTGTTATAATTGAGAAATAAAGATTCAATATCCATCTTTCACCTATGTGGCCTGGTGAGAGATGGGCTAATTTTGTAGCTGTCCCAACCTACTTATAAATTGCCTTTCTTTTGCCTGAGTGGATTCTCAATGCCCTGCTTATGGAAAACATCCACAGATCCTCCACCTGACTCTCTAGGACAGGGGTGGGCAAACTTTTTGGCCTGAGGGCCACATCAGGGTTCCAAAACTGTATGGAGGGCCAGGTAGGGAAGGCTGTGCCTCCCCAAACCCTAACCCTATCTGCCCCCTCCCACTTCCTGCCCTCTGACTGCCCCCCTCAGAACCCCCGACCCATCCAACCGCCCCCACTCCTTGTTCCCTGACCGCCCCCTCCTGGGACCCCTGCCCCTAACTGCCCACGGGACCCCACCCCCTATCCAATCCCCCCTGCTCCCTGACCCCTATCCACACCCCCACCCCCTGACTGGCCCCCTGGGACCCCGCCCCCTAACCAAGCCCCCCTCTAAAGCCCCTTTCAGAATGTGGCCCTGCAAACATGGGCGGAGGACTCAGGAGGAGCAGAGGCAGCCGCGCAGCTGGAGAGAAGCAGCAGTTTCCCCTTCAAAGCGTCGCTTCTCTCCAGCCAGCTATGCGGCCACCCAGTGCTCCTCCCGAACCTTCCACCCACGTTTGCCGTGCTCCCGCCACCCACCTGCTCCCCTGAGGCTGCAGGTGAGCCTCCCTCCCTGCTCTCCCCTGCCCCCGCAGTGCAGCCCCCTCCTGCACAGGTGGGCGCAGCGCACTGAGGCTACGGGGGAGGGGAAATAGCGGGGGGCGGGGGCCAGGGGCTAGCCCCCCCGGCCGGGAGCTCAGGGGCCAGGCAGGATAGTCCCATGAGCCGGATGTGGCCTGTGGGCCGTGGTTTGCCCACCTCTGCTCTAGGAGTTAAATGCCTTATAGGGAAAATTTACTTCACGGCAATTCAAAGCAAGATGTGCACGGGGGGATTTAGGGACGTAGCAGAATCACCATAAAAGTAAAGAGGTCCCCTGCCAACTTCACAATTTGGTACCAACATGCTATTCCCCTAACAGCAGAATTATATAGCTTTATTTTTTAGTTATTGTATCTATTTAGTTTAGGCATTTATACAACAGCTGTGAATTGTACAAACACATTGTTTCTATCTTCTTTCATGTTTACTTGCTACACCTCCTGAGCAATCAAATTGCAGTAATGTAATCAGATCATCCTAGGGAAACATCATGGGAAACTAGATATAAAAAAAACTTGATATAAAAAAGAAAATGCGGACTCAAATTGGGGTGCTTATTAGTAAATTAGATTCATGCAGATCTTTATGTTTATTTCTGTGTACTTATTAAACAAACACAATATATTGCAATTTGGCAAGGTTCATTTCTCCTGGAATGTGTGTCAAAATACCAAATTTGCTAAAAAATCTTGACCAATAATAATAATAATAATAATAATTACATTAATTATTATTTATTTGAATTACTGTCACACCTAGGAGGCTAGTCATAGGTTCGGTACAAACACAGACCAAAACGACAGTTCCTGCCCCAAAGAGTTATTAATTATGGTATTAATGCATGTAAAACAAACATTCACTTTCTCAGATCTCCTCCTCTATCTTATTTATTTAGCTCACAAAAATAGTTTTATAGCCCACAGTCCTTAAACCTGTTCAAAACTCTGCTGCAGAAATCATCTTCCTGGCTTGTTGCTTCAATTGAATTGCATTCCTCCACTGGTTCCTCATTCTCCACTGCATCATGGACAAATTACTTCTTTTCACTTTTAAAACCATATTACGGCCTCTCTCTTATATGGCCTAGAGCCATCAACCTCCTCATTGGCTCTGCTAGTGTTACCAGCCTTTATTGCTCTTTAATCAAAGTTTCACACAAGCGCCTTCACACTTTCTTCTCTTCTGCATGTGAGGAGCTCTCTGTAAAGATGCCCACACAACACTTAACAATGGCTAGGCACTTGGTGTGCTGTGAATGTTGCTTTTTACATTCATTATAGTCGTCTCATTATTACTTTGTGCCGCTCTCCCAAATTGTGTCTTATCACATACTAAAACTGCAAGCTCTTTGGGGCAGAAACTGTCTTTGCATTTTAAGTGTGTACAATCCCTAGTGCAATGGAGTCATGATCCCCAGTTGGGTCATGAGGATGCTACTGCAGTACAAATAAATAACAATAAATAAATACTGGCTGCATGTTTGCATGACCTGTATCTTTGTAGGTTGGCTAAGTGTCTCATGCTGTGAGATACAGTAGCAAAGCACTCACGAAAGCTCATGCTCAAATAAATTGGTTAGTCTCTAAGGTGCCACAAGGACTCCTTTTCTTTTTGCGAATACAGACTAACACGGCTGCTACTCTGAAACCTAGCAAAGCACTGTAAGTCACACAGGGTTGCTGGAACGAGAATATGAAAAATGAGAGACAAGGTGGGAGAGAGGTAAATCTCAGCTTTGGCTGATGAGAGATACAAGCTTTTGAGCTTACACAGAATTCTTCAGGTCCTGAAGACCTCTCCCACCTTGTGTCTCTAATATCCTAGGACAGACATGCCTTAAACACCACTGCATATAATATGAAAAATATCAGTTCCTCTTATTTGTTTGAAAAAGAGTGAGTGCATGAGTAGCAGTGTGAAGAGGAGGACTGGGATAACTAGTGGACAGATATCGGTGGGGTGGTAGCTTGCATAGGTGACTGTTAAAGCTGGGAAGCTGAACCTCACTACACTCTGCTACCGCAATAGATAGGACACGAGAGGAGGAGCTGGAAGAAAAAAGTAGTAAGCCAGCTGCAGAGCACTCATCCATGAGAAAGAACTGCCCAGGAACAAACTCTTCCCAGCTAGTATGACTGGGAATCCAAGGTTTACATTAAATTATAACATTTTTTTCACACCCAAAGCCAATTTATTTAGCTAGAAAGTACTTTTTTAGTGTGGTTTGAATTGTGGTACTGCCAGGAATAAGGGGCTCAGAAAGGCTTGTTTGCTTACAATACAGATGTTCTATTAAATATGTGCTGTGGGCGTAGTCATCTGTGCCAAAGTGGATGCTCCAAGTAAAAGGCCAGGGCTGAAAATGTAGCCCAAACTGACTCAGAACTTGACTGTGAAGGTCTTAAATTGATCTAAACCATAAAGCCATGTAAGGTTTTCCTATTTGCAGGGTCCTTATCTGTTACATACAATACTTGTGTACAGCAAACAGATGCCCATGCAGTCTCTCTTACCTGATTACATGTGTTGATGTCTATTCCACCCTTCAGATATTCCACTACTTTGTCCAGATTGCCAGCTCTGGCAGCTCGAAGGAAGCTTGCATTGCTGTCAGACTGTGACAAGAGGAGGAAAAAAACAAAATTCAGATTACTGCTTTAAAGAGAATACAGCACTGATACAATAATAGGTATCCACATTGTATGCTGCAGCTGTAACAATATGGTGCAAAGAAAACTGTCCATACATTTTACCTTCATTGATTCCTATACACCCCAAACAGTACAAAATTGGCACAAAGGACCTATCGAGTCTCAGACTGAGCAAAATATTGCAACAATTGCCAAAGGTAAAAAATTAGTTAGCCTGAAGGAAGAGAGTAAAAATCCTGCTAGTTAGCATTAACAATAGTACTGAAAGGAACAGAGTCTAGCTAAGTACAACCAACTTGCCAGTCACAGAATCCCTCTATCTATATATGTGTCCATATAGGATAGTTTACTAACATTTCAGCAGGAACCTCTGATGACTCTAAGGTAGTTTACTAACATTTCGCCTGGGTCATAAGCAACCAATCATCTCTTCTGCTGTTGTTTCCATTATTGAGAGATAAATCTCACTAGAGTTTGGGCTCTTATTTGACCGTGCCTGGCTAACACTCACTCACTCAAAACACCCAGTAAAAATATTTGAATGAGAGAAGGCCCCAGCAGACATCCGTAATCAGCGGAGATGAGCATGACTAAAACAGCTTGAACACATGAACAATTATTAACAGAGTGTGTAAATGTGGCACGGCAGACAGCCCTAACATGTTTCCCAAGAAAACAGTGCTGCAGGTAGGTTTAACCTTGGGCCACAGACCCAAAGGGGATGAAGTACTCAGGTGAAGTATCTATATTCAAGATAATGTTGAAACCATCATCATTCCCCTCCTATGCTGTTTTTGCTCATATATTCACATTTAAAGTCCAACAGGTTTATTGCCAGTAACCCAAGGGAGTATCAAATGCTTTTAGCCCAGCTCCCTTTGTCTTTAATTAGAGCACAGAATTCAGATTGGCCAACAGACACAAACACAATGATGCACATATGTGAGCCTGCAGTTAAGTCAATTGCCAATTAATACAGCTGTCAGCAGAGAGAGAAGAAAGGAGTGCTATAGCAGCAGGGTTAAATCAGTATGATTATGGTCATGTATGAAGATTTGGGGACCTAACGAAAGAGAGAGTAATTCTTGCTATTTTATACTTTCTGCAGGCAGTACAGAAAATGCAATTTGAAGGGAAAGGCTAAATAAAAAAAAAAATCTACTAGTATGTTTTTGACTGGTAACATTCTTTCTAGCACAGGAGGAAATTATTGGGATCATAGTGATGCAGAAGAATAGGCATAAGAATGGTCTGCTACTTAAAGTTTTGCTGAAATATCTCACACTTACATTAAACACATCTTCCATCTACTCCCATCTCCCTGCTAGGAGCAAGACTGCGAAGCCCATTCTCCTGAAGGTCCCACAATACTCAAAGCCAGCTTTTGTGCAGCTTAATAATACTAATCACATTGATCCATTTATTTCAACCACCACTGTTCTTCATCCCTCCATAGGAGATCAATTTACATCACTGGTTCCTACCTATTTTAATCTACAGCAGATGGAGATCATTAGAACTATTCTTTTTGCAACTGTATTTCATGCCAAGACAAAAAATTTCCTTCCAAATTCCTTTCAGCAAATTTCAGTACATTTTCCACGTCTTTTATGGTGTTAAGAAAACAGACGATCTTTCTTACACACAGCAGGGTGGAGAAGAAAGGTAGCATAGGAATTTGGATTTACAGAGCCTGAGGCATGAGCCAATCAGGCATTGGATGAAGCATGACACAGCAGCAGTCTCTGCCACATGCTTGAAACTGTATCAGTGGAACACTGGGGATCGGCAGACTATGTGAAAGGGGTCCACAAAAGGTTGTTGTTACCAAAAACAGTGCTTTTCAACCTGTGGTCCGTGGACCTCTGGAGGTCTGCAGACTATGTCTAAGATTTCCAAATGGATCCACACCCGCATTTGAAATTTTTTAGGGGTCCAGAAATGAAAAAAGTTTGACAACCGTTGGTCCATATCAAAGGAGATCTTGAGCAGTGCAGCATCTTCTGTATTACACGTGTGTGCACACAGCAAAATTATACTGTAATTTTTACTTGACCTTGAAAAAAATCAACTGTCTTGAAGTAGAAGCATTGACAAAGGGTTTTAAACACATAAAACCCTAACTGGTGTGGTACCTGCCTCCTTGAATGACTGCGTCTCTTCATGTGATACTGCTGGAATTAAAAGCAGGAGAGGTGCTCATGCTGAAGCCTCCTCCCCCAGTGTAGAAGAGTTTAAAAGATGGCCATTGAGAATGTCCTGCCAGCATCACTTGGCTTCAGAATTTGCTCCCCACCCACTTGGTCTCAAATATCCTAGATGTGTTGACCTTCAGGTCATACTACAGGGTTGAGCTTTGTAGGAGAGATTCTGAAGAGTAGGAGGTTGGTTGAGGAGCAATTTCTTAGAAAGGGTGAGGTGTTTGGTGGGTTTTTTTTTTCCTATTTTTTCTTTTTAATGAAAAGTTTGCTTGCTTGCTGTTGGTTTGTGCTTAGTTGTGATTTTAAACAATTGTCAAAGCTGCCCAGATGTTGGAATAGGGGTGTTGGGTTTGTATGTTACAAATCTAAATTAAAGTTTTAGAAGAGCTAACATTTAGGTTTATATTTGTGTCAGAACTTTAAGAAAAAAATATATGTATCAATTCAAGCATAGAGAGAAAGGCTACAGATCCTTACAAAGGTCTCCACCATGAGGCAAAACTTCAAGAGCTGAACATATTTAGCCTTTAAAAAAAAAAGAATAGGAAAGATTTGATTGCAGTGCATAAATATTTTAAAGGGTGACACCTGCACTTTGGGACAGACCTGCTCTTATTACAGAGAGATGGTAAAAGAAGAGGTTGTGATGGGACATGTTTGGAATTTATTATATCAAGGGGATTTATATCAAAACCTCAGCAGAGAGAAAAGGAGCAGGTACTACCGCTGAATTTGGATTGAAGGACGAACCAGCGCTTAATGTACTCTCTGTACCAGTTGAAAAGCTGGGCTGGCCAGTCAAGTGGGAGATCAAGCAGACCAAAAGTTTCTACACCTTGTAGGACATACTTGTGAAAGCACAGTGTGAAATCATTAGTCAAAGGGTAGTGAACGTATTTTAGTTTGAAAGTTAAAAGGATCAACTGCAGTTTGTTTTCTTTGCTCGCACAATAGCAAGCCAGATAAAATCTCCATCCACCAACTGTTTGCCACTATAGTTTTTGGTCCTGAGTGACGTGGAAAGAACCACAAAAACTTCTCTCTCTGGAAAATATGTACTTCAGCTATAAATATTAGGGTTGAAATTTTTAAAGGAACCTAATAGAAGCAGTTGCTCAAATTCCACTGTAATTCAATGAGAGTTTGAGACATAAATCTCTCAGGCCCTTTGAAAGCCCCAGCCTAATCTTAATTTCCCCCCTCTCACCTCTTCCTCACTGCCACACGCACTGCACGTACATTATTTCCCCTTCTCTTTATGGTACTCCCTCTCATGTTATTAAACATCTTCTCTATCACTGGCTCTGCCAAGTATGGAACAGCACGATAGTACAGGTTGTGAGTGCAGATGCATGTGACTGCTGCCTATAGTGTCAACGCACAAACACAAACAGATGAAATAGCATTTGCCACGGAACCATATCGTACGTTGATTACAATCCATTCAGCGCTTTACAAGTCACTGATGTGAAAGCCCATTGAGCTCAAATGAAATCCCTGATATTCTCTCCTTTTCAAACCCTCCTCCCTTTTTTAAAAAAACAGGTAGAGCAGAGTATCTGCTCAGAAGGAAATTGATATGGCTTCACAGTAACTTTACAGAGTGAGAACACATTTCTCCTAAATAGGGGAAAGAATCACTTTTAATCACTTATAATGGAGGAAATGATGAAATTCTGGCTAGTTCCATCAACAAAGTATGGTCACTAGATTTTCTAGAATCCCATTAGAATCAAAATTAGTTTCTTCTTTTAATAAGAGTTTTCCAGAGTATCAATAAAAATATAATTCCAACCAAAACTTTGAAATAATGGGCCAACTTCATCTTGTGGACTTCAGTGGAGTTACATCGTAGGAATTTGGTCCAGAATACCCAAAGGCAAGTTAATTACCGGAAGCAGACCTGGTTTAATCTACACAAGACAAATTAGTTAATTATTTGTGTTACTGTAGCACCCAAAGACCTCAAATAGGATCAGGCTTCATGCTCTCTCAGGACAACAAACACATTCCTTGGTTCAAAGAGCTTACGATATAAAAAGGAAAAAACAGATGTGGGGGGAAAAGAGATACAACATACAGACATAGGCCGGGGTCCTGCAAGTGGATCCACACTGGCAGACCCTTTTGCCACGGAGGTCTGACTGCAGGGCCAGGGACAAACTGCTCAGGTCACTGAAAGACACATGTCTATAGTCACAGGCAGTTTGTTATCTTCTTTTATTTGTTTTGTCTTTTACGTTTTTCTGTTTTCAATTTTCTTACATAAAACAGAATTTCCTTTCCCTATTCTATATAGAAAATCATTGACTATTTTTTTAACTGTTTTTATTAATTTCTTTTAAAAAAACACCTGTTTTTCTTTGTAAAATTAGCAAATATCCCTGCTGCCTACCCTGAAATAGATTTTTTCCTCAAAAAAATCCGATTTAAATAAAAAAAATTCTTCTAAAGATAGTTTTAATTAAGATACATTGTAGCTCAAAGAGACAATATATTCATGTAATATTTAAGAAAAGTTTTATAAATGAGTTCCAATAGTTTGTGGATTAGGGACCCAATCTTATGGGATTCCAGGGGCTTCTGTATAGATTATTTAGGTTAATCTTTCTCTCTAACCAATGGGACTCAGTGCTCAGTCTAGAAGACACCATCAGAGATGCTTAGTTTTGCAGTTCTCAAATGTGGATTTGTGTCTCCAGAGATAACATGATTGTTAACAGCAAAATATGTTTTTAAATAAAAATAAATAATTATTATATAGAGGTGAGAAATAACAGACCTCAACCCTATTTTCTCTCTGCACATTTGTGAACACAGAGTCAATCCCTTACCTCTTTCTAAAAGTGAAAAGTTTCAAAAAGTTCAATGAATAGAAGATTGTTAGGGGCGGAATAGATCTGGACAAGGAGAAGTCTGGAGATAATGTAAGAAGGGAGGGACAGGCAGTAGAAACAAAAGTGAAACTGTTTGAGCAGCATATTCCAGAAGTCTTGAGGTCTTTCTGAGTGTAGCCTTCACTGATTTGAGATCTACCATACCATTCTCTCACTAGAAGGGAAATCCTATAATAGCAGCAGGCCATAAAAGAGACCCACTTTGGGTCTCATCTATCTCTGAGTTGTGAAGAATATGTATTAAGGTTATAACACCAACAAGAATGCACTTTTATGTAGAAATCCATGATTAAATCAAGTCTTCCTGACTAGTGATTTAAATCATGATTTAAATCAAATCCACCCTGATCTCCCTACAGCAATAAAAGCTAGACGACATCATCAGTCTACTGTTTTCATGAAAGCAACTCTGCTGCTGCCAGGTTTCCTCCTTCCAGAGAATGGGAGGAGACTCAAGTCCCCAACCCATGGCTCCTGCATCACTTGCCTTATTGGGAAGTAGGGCCTGAGAGTGCTTACGGAATCTGGTTCTCCGGTATTGGGGAAAGCAACTGAAGAGCATGAGCAGAATCTCAAAGTCAAATAAAGTTTCAGTAGCTTTGTAAATTAATGACTTATCCATCACGGACATCTTTGGCATTTATTGCATTGATAAGAACCATAATGATGCTTTAAGAGCTCCCCTGCGTTCTGAAGTGTAATTCTAAATTAATTGGTTGGACTTTTTTTCCCCCAATACATTATCCAAGTTTATTTTTCCGTTCTTCTCTTTGTGGATCTTTGAACATGGTCAGAAACAAACACACACACACACACACCCTTATAGCGTTCAGGTGCATTATACTCAGTACACTCAGAAAAGAGAACAGAACATATTGTTGGTGTAGGCCAGAGATGGGCAAACCATGGCCCACGGGACCGTCCTGCCTGGCCCCTGAGCTCCCAGCTGGGGAGGCTAGCCCCCAGCCCCTCCCCCACTATCCTCCCTCCCCCACAGCCTCAGCACGCCGCGCCGCCAGCACAGGAGGGGGCTGCACTGTAGGGGCAGGGGAGAGCAGGGATGGAGGCTCACCTGCAGCCTCGGGGAGCAGGCGGGCGGTGCAGGTGGCGGGAGCACGACCGGAGGACTCAGCAGGAGCACCAGTGGCCACACAGACGGCTGGAGAGAAGTGGTGGTTTGAAGGGGAAACTGCCGCTTCTCTCCGGCTGCACAGTTGCCCCGGCTCCTCCTGAGTCCTCTGCCCATGTTTGCAGGGCCACATTCTGAAAAGGCCTTTAGAGGGAGGCCTGTCAGGGGACGGGGAGGGTTGGATAGGGGGTAGGATCCCGGGGGGCGGTTAGCAGCAGGGGGTCCCAGGAGGGGGTGGTCAGGGGACAAGGAGCAGGGGGGTTGGGAAGTGGGAGGGGGAGGTTAGGGTTTGGGGAGGCACAGCCTTCCCTACCCAGCCCTCCATACAGTTTCAGAACCCCGATATGGCTCTCAGGCCAAAAAGTTTGCCCACCCCTTGTGTAGGCCAATATATTTTTCATTATAGAAAAGGAGGAGAAGCAAGCAATGATGTTCTTCATTTAAATCCATTTGAAACATATATCTCACAACAACATCCAAGGGACAAAGATCCAAAGCAGCAATTCAGCGAAAGCTGCTTATAGAGGTCCAGCCACCTCCCATGTGGCTTAGGGTCATGCTACAGGCAGCCTAACTCACTTTCCTCTCTTGAGCTGTTCAAGAAACTCAAAACTCTTTGGTCCATTCCCATCACTTTTTGGGTTGTACTTAATTAAATAAAGTTTTCAAGTCCATCCAAAAGTCCACACAAACAAAAGTTTCTCATCCTCCTCCCAGGCCTTGCTGCATGGGGCCCTTCCTGCTTTAGTGGGCCCTATCTGGCTGTCCTAACTCCCAGGACTCTCTACTGGAGCCTGCTCAGTCCTAGCTGTCTCCATTGCCCTAGAGCAGTAGGAGCCTGCAGTCACCTGGTCTGTCCCAGGTATGGCTCATTCTGTAATCAGGCTTGCCTAACCCTCCAGCCCTTAAGCGGTGAGCCACCCTGTTACACTGATATTAGACATGATAGTAATACAGAACATGGAGTATATTGTTATGTATTTCTTAATTATAAACTCACAAATACCAATGAAATATTCCACTTTCATGAGCTTTTCAAAGATGCAGTACTACATTTCAAAGCCTGGACAACCTAACAGGTCGCACTTAAGTCAGAATACTAATGTGTGTAATTTACTGTGCCAGCTTGCTCTGCCAACTCTGCAGTTTTTTAAGGCAAGATCTT
Organism: Eretmochelys imbricata; assembly: GCF_965152235.1. NCBI lineage: Eukaryota > Metazoa > Chordata > Testudines > Cheloniidae > Eretmochelys > Eretmochelys imbricata. Next base: position 38,465,201 of record NC_135575.1, on the reverse strand, counting down.
TTTTCCTTCCTTGTAACTGTCAAGGTCTAAAGAAGCAAGTTTTTACCAATACTACTGTCTATATAATTTACCAACTGGTATTCTCATAAATTCAGATCTACTCTCTGAAAATGTTATTACTACTCATCAATCTCAGGATTTTCTTTAGTTTGAGGTTCTGTGAAACCATGGTTTCTGGTTATTGCAGGCTTTCTCCATCGCTTGAATAATCCTTGGGGAAGTATTTTGTTTCCCTGTGGGCAGATATTCATTAGAACTCATGACACCTCTCAATGGCACAGCAGTTGAGAATATTAGTCCAGCTGATTCTTCAACTTTTGGTTGACTACATGATGTTACCACCTGTCACTGTGACTTTTTTGGGCAGGGGGAAAAATGATAAAAAACCCAGAGAATTTATTGTACTGTTTGTTACCAAATGCACTTTCCATTCCTATGCACATCCTTCTGAGCTCTCTAATAGATGGTAGAAATTCACAGACCACAGTCAAGTTTCCACTCTCTCTATAAAAGAAAATGTACCACCAACAAAAATCAAGGCCATCTCTAGAAAAGAAGAAAACTAGGTGCCTTAAGCATTTACCAGCAAAGTCTAGGGTTGCCAATATTAGAAGCTTGTATTTATGGACACTCAACTTTAGGTGCCCCCAAACTTTCATTTGTACACACTCAAACTGTATTTGCACATGCAAATCAGAGATTTTGGCCATTAAGAATTAGGCACAGTTATAGCCATTAAAAGGAAACATAAGACCATGGGAGCTATAGGTCATCCCATGTTATGAAAATGAATGATACTATGCTGCATTTCTTGTGTAGAACTTAACCATTAAAGAATATTCAACTGATATTTTACAGTAGAAAGTAACAAACTGACAAGCTTGGTGCATCAACATGTTTTTCTTCTAACACGTATTATTTTGAGAGGTCTCTGCTGAGGTGAAAAATACAGTGGTAGTGTGTTGGGGTTCCCTTACCGCTCATAGCACCTCCTCCTGGCTGTTCTGGGAATTAGCTCCGCCAGGTGCTGCACCCTTCTCAGCAGTCTCTCTACCCATCATCTTCTCTCAGCGTATAGCCTCTCTTGCTCTCCGAGCTGCAGCTTCTGGTCTGCGGTGTGGCCCTCTGGCCAGGTCACTAAATTCTATCCCTTCAGGGGAAACTGCAGTCCTCCCAGACCAGCTGTCCGGCTGACATCTCCAATGCCCTGTGTCACTTGTGTAAATATCCAGTGGCTAGTAGGAGAACCCAGGACCACCCTCTGCGCTGGATTCCAGCCCAGGGATCCTATAACATGCAGCCAAGGCCTGTACTGTCTTAGCCCTTGCTGCTGTTTCCCTCTGCTTCTTCCTACATAACTGGCTCCCCTCCCTCTTTGGGTTTGCCAACCTACTCTCCCTCCTCTCAGGAAGTGACTATAGACTCCTTCTCATTTGCTCTCCGCTCCTGGGCTTTATATAGGCCCCTCCCGTTCCTGTCCAGCTGAGCCTGCTTCTAATTAGTGGCCTCCTTGCAGCCTACATCTCTCCCCTACTTGCTGCTTAATTGGTTAATTAGGCCTGCCTGTCCTAATTTACCCTTTTAGGGCCAGTGTGGGGAAATACACTCTATCACAGGTAGTTACTGTAATGTTTCATCGGCCCCTGGAAGAAATGTGCATTTTTTACAGCAACTGTGATAGAACCAGTATTGTTTACCATACAGTCCTGCGGTACATTTCCCAAGTGCTGATCCCAAACCAGGTCTTCACTACAAAAGGCCTTCCAGTAAAATTGTCGTGCTAGAAAACTGGGAAACTGGGATAGTTTTGTTTAATTCTCCTCTTTATTTGCAATGTAATAGTAATACTAACAGATATTTTAGTTTTGTGCATTATGCTTTGGTATCGTGTATTCTGTAAATAGAAACACTCCTTGTACTACTTTTGAATAAATCTGCTTCCTATATTTTGGTGACTTCCACGTTATTATTTCATTAAAATACAAAAAAAAAATTCTTTAACATAACAATAAGGTTAATCATTTAACAATTATGCCAGTTTTGAAGATCTCGTTTCTTCTATGTCAACCCTCTTCCATACCAATTTGCCAAGACACCTTTCAACCCTCAAGCAAGTCTCTACTAAAAACACATTTCTTTCCTGTTTTCCCCTTTGTATTCCAACTTCTATTTCTCTTTTTAGACTGCAAGCTCTTTGGAGCACAAACTGTCTCATTTTGTGCCCTGTGTGCTTCAGAAATAGTCCTGTTCAGAAGTCTAGAAATGTAAAATATAACTTTACCTCTGCCCCCATATATATGAACGACAGTATATATATATGTAGTAAATGTTCATGAACACATACTATTTCTCAAACAATACCCAATAATATTTCATGATGTTTTTTCTGCTCTTATAGAAAAAAGATTCATTCTTGGAAAATGTATAAGCTATGCAGGATCATAAAGATTTCCGTTCAGAATCTTTTTCTGTATTGAAAACTGTCTGCAGAGGAAGCTTGTTATGTTGAAAACTCTCTCCATAGTCCCAATTAACATAACATGTAACTGATGATGTTAGCTCTGATGTTAACAAGTTACTACCACAATGTGCAAAACCAACTTTTAAAATCTCATAGTTTTGTTTTGGTTATTTACTCATACAAAAAAAGGGTCATAGTGCAATGTTGAGTTGGTTTTGAGTTATGTATGAGTTAAAAAAGATCTTAAAATTTACTTTAAGTGGGAAAAGTGTTTTTCACCCAGTGTCAAATAGTGCAAAAACAATTGATGTGATCTTGCTCCAATCTTTCTATATAAAAAAAGTTAGATTTTTTTTTAAAGTTACTTTTTGCTTGTGACTGAACTTGAAGAATTTCAGCCAGAATGAAGACATGTTCCAAAAGCAATGAACATGTATAAATATATTATGAAACTCCTGACATAACATTAACTACAGTAGTGGCAACCAGTTTGACTGGTTAAATACAAATTTACTTTTATCAGTATCTACTGTAATTCTTAAGATATTAGACACAGGAAGGCGAAGAGGAAAACATTTTAGAGAAATAATATTTGCTAAAGAATGGCTGACACTGGCTGTGATTTCAACCTCTTGCTTGAGGACTAGTACCAATGCCAGAATTTTTGCCTGCATGTAACACTTGTTAAACCACATATAATTTAGGGACTCCTAGTAATTGAGCTATACACTATTGTTGAAAGTAATCCCGTATTTGAATAGTTAGCAGTCTTCCTTTTGGGTCTCATATGCTCTGTTCAGATTTCTATTTTCTTACTTAGCTTTCTATTAATGCTTCTTCTTATCAAAATGACATTCTAAAAATGTTACAGCCAGGAAAGTCATAGTTAAAAGTGAAACTCTCTACTCAATCCACCTTCCTGTATTTATCAACTGCAGCACGTATGGTGAGGGACTACCCTGTCTTAGAACCCGGTTGAATGCTGGGTATGATCAAGTGAGTTTAGAATAAAAATTCAGTTTTATGTCTGAATCCTATAGATTTTGTGGATTCACTTTTCAGTTACAGGGTGACAGGCTTCCTATTAAATTACCAAAGCCATCCAGTCTACCATGTTAAGTCATTTTTATTGCAAAACAAAATGTATTATTATAGGGACCAAGTTGGAATTTTATGACTGGGAAAGAGGTTCAAAATTCCCTTTCTATATACAAAATATTTATAAAAGTTAACAGCTTTTTACCTGCTATAACTACAGCATAGAGCAACAGTTAATGGCATCACTAACAGATAAAATAGCACAGGGAACTGCATTCCATGCACGGCTTTACAGGTAATATTTACAATCTTTTACAGTAAATATGGCATCCTCAAGACCACTTTGCAAACATTAAGGAATTTAATCTCACCATTTCCCTGCAAGTTAGGTCCTGTGTTTCAAACAAGGAAAATGAGAAATAACGAGGGAGAATAACTATCTTGTCCAAAATCACAAAGGAAATGGATGAAGGAATGGCAACTAGAAGCCAGGCCTGTTGACCTATTCCTGTGCCTTAAACACAGTGTGTTAACTGAAGGGGGAAAGCATGAAATTCAAAACTGAAGTACTGTGCAGTTAAGCAAATAATGTATTTTATATATTAACTTTTATGTCTAAATATGTATTCTACTGATGATCTTAGATCTCAAAGAACTTTTCTTTTTTTCCTTTTTAAGTTCACCTTTAAAATGTTGACTATAAAACACAGATCCGATCTTATGGAATCCACTTAGTTGGATATGACCTTGGAGGATAAAGAACTCTGATCCTGATGGACAGGTGAGCAACAAAATATGCTTATTAACTTGTCTCTGTTATATGCCAGCAGATTCAATCAATTACCAATCCTAAAAATGTTCAGATGAAATTGGCCTTGTATTATCATCAAATATACACCATTTCTGTCCAGGAACACAGAAACTGTCATTGTGAAGAGCTTCTGGTTTTATTTGACAGTGTTACAACCACTCACAATGTTTAGAATGGCAAAGAAGTGTTTGTAAACCAGCTGCTTTCATAGTGCAATGCTGATGGCTTGTTAACTCTCTTAATGTGGAATTTAGTCCATTAAAAAATCCCTTCATTCTTTGCTTGTTCATCACATTAAAATATACAAGTTATGTCTGGAAAACACAATATATGTGGTTCAGCCATCCACAATAGTAAAGCCACATGGTATAAGATCCAGTTTCTGTCTTTTTTGATGTTTCCAAGCTACAAGATGCAGAAATATATATATTATATATAATATATATATATTATATAGAATATATATATATCACACACACACACTTTATAACATGAAAACATTTCTCATTAGTTTTTTATTATGCCAGACTTCCTATAGTGTTAAATTTACCATCATATCCCTGGGGCAACCACTAAATTTTTGTCCCAATTGATGTGATTAATCTCTGGTTTTAGAGACCATCTGTTTAAAACCAGACAGCATGCAATTGGGTGTAACTCTATAAAACTGCACAGAAGCTGCACCCTTACACTGCATATTTTATATGCAGATTTTTTGCCACCATATTCAAATGAATGAAACTCGAAAAGAAAATATTTGTATGTAGAACCTTTGCTGCAAAACCTTGAGAGCTACAATTTCTTAGCCACTTGCATCTTATCTTCTATGTTCAGAACAATCTTCTATACTGATCTCAAAGTGCTGGTGCTCTCCAGAGGGCATCACCATTGAACAGTGACATGGCTTTGTGAATAGCAAGCCTAAAATGGAGCTGTGAGCCAGAATGCCAAGGCATTTTTTGAGAAGAGTATCACAACACATTATCAAACTTTCTGATATGCTGGCAACTGGCAAAGCTATGTCTTTCACTTGTAGCAGATTAGGCTCAGTGATCTGACACTGGTAGGTCTGTAAACGGCTGAGTAAAGAGAAGTAATGATATCAGAGATGAAGAGTTATTTCCCAAGCTTTATTAAGAGTAGGTAGATTTCATACGCAAACTAACTATATATACTATATATATGCACTATATATATAGTAGCATTTTTCATTTCCAGCGCACTTTCCTTTGAGATAGGTTTTACAGAGTAGTTAAGTGACTTGCCCAATTATCATGTAAGGTGTCAATTTCAAATAACTCAGTAATTTTATTACTATTTCTGTGCTCAAACCAATTGTGCAAATTTTTCTGTACACGCAAGTTGCACAGGTATCTTCTTATTACTCATCCTGGCATATGCCTTTTCCTTATAAAAGGCACAGAATTAGTTAATTCAGAGCTAAAAAATTTTAAAATTAAAACAGCAATCTGAATAAACAAATAGGTACATTATTAAAGATTCTTTGAATGGGATTCATGTATAAGGAAAGGGCACAACAAAACTTCACAATTATCTCATCTTCTCAAACCTAATTACCAGCACGCGAACTTAACCATATGAATTACTGAAAAGATGGCCAAAATGGAATGGCAACTTTTCCTGTATGGGAGTCCTTGCACAAGCCAAGGCCTCTTTAACAACATGCAGCTGATTGAGTCTCTCTTTGGAGAACAATTTAACTATTGCTTTAATCTCAGTGGCTTTGACCCATTAATACTTACTACCCCTCTATAGAGGCTGGAGGTGACAGCTGTCAGGAAAGGTTTTGGTAAAAACAACAAGGAATCCTCGTGGCACTTTAGAGACTAACAAATTTATTTGGGCATAAGCTTTTGTGGGCTAGAACCCACTTCATCAGATGCATGGAGTGGAAAATACAGGTGCAGGTATAAATACTTGAAAAGATGTGAGTTGCCTTACCAAGTGTGAAGTCAGTCTAACGAGACAATTCAATTAACAGCAGGATACCAAGGGAGGAAAAATAACTTTTGAAGTGGTAATGAGAGTGGCCTATTTCAGACAGTTGACAAGAAGGTCTGAGTAACAGTAGGGGGAAATTAGTATTGGGGAAATTAGGTTTAGGTTTTGTAATGACCCAACCACTCCCAGTCTTTATTCAGGCCTAATCTGATGATGTCCAATTTGCAAATTAATTCCAGTTCTGCAGTTTCAAGTTGGGGTCTGTTTTTGAAGTTTTTTTGTTGAAGAATTGCTACTTTTAGGTCTGTTATTGAGTGACCAGGGAGACTGAAGTGTTCTCTTACTGGTTTTTGAATGTTATGATTCCTGATGTCAGATTTGTGTCCATTTATTCTTTTGCGTAGAGGCTGTCCAGTTTGGCCAATGTACATGGCAGAGGGGCATTGCTGGCACATGATGGCATATATCACATTGGTAGATGTGCAGGTGAACGAATCCCTGATGGTGTAGCTGATATGGTTAGGTCTTATGATGGTGTCTCTTGAATATATATGTGGACAGAGTTGGTACTGGGGTTTGTTGCAGGGTTTGGTTCCTGGGTTGGTGTTTTTGCTGTGTGGTGTGTAGTTGCTGGTGAGTATTTGCTTCAGGTTGGGGAGCTGTCTGTAAGTGAGGCCTGGCCTGTTCCCCAGGGTCTGTGAGACTGAGGGATCGTCCTGCAGGATAGGTTGTAGATCCTTGATGATGCGCTGGAGAGGCATTTGCAGCCATTAGATCAGTTCATCTTGGAATGTTGTGAAGTAGACTAAAAAGTTGACAAAACTTTCAGTGGAGCTAGTTTTGCAATACAGCAACTGATCTGGGCCTAAATCACAATCCTGCATCTGAACACCCTGGCCATCACAGAGATTGGCATATGGGTCCAAACTCTGGTACCAGGCCTATTGCTACTTATTACAAAAACATTGTTTGTTATCATAAAAGCATGCAGGGAAAATAGATACAAGAAAAAATATTTTCATTTGTGTTGTGTACTATATTAGGTGCAGTTTCTTCATGGACCTGCGTAGTCATTAAAATTACCTTCATTTGTATCAAATTAATATTGGCTTGCATACATTTAAATAAAAATCTGAATACCATAGGAAGTACTATTAAGGAATAGCTAGGAGCCAAAAGTTATGCGTCGCCTAAGGAGATGGGAAGAATGAATATAGTTTGCCTTTATTTGGTATATGAGGTGATTATAGCTCTCTTCTACTAGAGGAAGAAGTTGCAGCCACGAAGAAATAAAGCGTGTAATTATATTTAAGATTTAGTGTGTCACTAAGAAAAAAATATTACCATAGATTCATAGATATTTAGGTCAGAAGGGACCATTATGATCATCTAGTCTGACCTCCTGCACAATGCAGGCCACAGAATTTCCCCCACCACTCCTACAAAAAAAACCTCACACCTATATCTGTGCTGTTGAAGTCTTCAAATCGTAGTTTAAAGACTTCAAGGAGCAGAGAATCCTCCAGCAAGTGACCCGGGCCCCATGCTACAGAGGAAGGCAAAAAACCTCCACGGCCTCTTCCAATCTGCCCTGGAGGAAAATTCCTTCCCGATCCCAAATATCGCGATCAGCTAAACCCTGAGCATATGGGCAAGATTCATCAGCCAGATACTACAGAAAATTCTTTCCTGGGTAACTCGGATCTCACCCCATCTAATAGCCCATCGCAGGCCATTGGGCCTATTTATGAACATTTAATTACCAAAACCATGTTATCCCATCATACCATCCCCTCCATAAACTTATCAAGTTTAATCTTAAAGCCAGATAGATCTTTTGCCCCCACTGCTTCCCTTGGAAGGCTATTCCAAAACTTCACTCCTCTGATGGTTAAAAACCTTCGTCTAATTTTTAGCTATGAAAGAGAATAGGCTTAGCAAGGTATTGCAGAAAAGGAGCTGAGAAAATAGAACAAGGTACAACTTTCATGTATGCTGTTATCTCAAGCATCTTTTGGGGGATAAATTAATTAATGCTGGTTTTAAAGCTTTTTCAAAGTATTTTTAATATGTGTAAGTGACACTTTCATAACAGGTCATACGAGGTCTCATCATAGATTTGTGTTTTTAAAAGATAAAGGGGTCCACAGCAAGTTGTATTCGACACACTGAGCTTCCTCTAACTTCCAGCACATATATTTTTCTTTCAACAAACGTAACTAATGGGGAAATTTAAGTCTTGCTAATAATTCCTGGGGTGTTACAAGGTTATACAAGGTAGAGTTAATGCATTCAGCATGGAGATTTTTTTCAGGATTCTGGAGCTCTGAATAGCTTTCCATCGGGATATTTTAGGGGAAATCTAGGTTTCAATTGCTATGGTTTGTGGTTCTAACATGAAAAATCCCATTTGTTCACTATTAACGTTTGAGTTTCCTTGTACCCTGTTATTGTCTCTCAAAGACAATAATGTCTCTCAAAGCAATAATGATATATGGCATTGTTCCACACCTTTGACTTTTTTGCTCCTTCACGACTCCAGAACCATACAACGATTATATTTTTCTTACGTTTCTTTACATTTTTCTTAGCCATCAGTAGTTCCTCTTTCCAGAAGACTTGAGATTGCCTTCCTATTGATATGTATAGATGCTAACCCAATCGTGTTTCCAAAACCAATTAAGTCCATCTCTATTCAGCAAAGCTCTTAAGTGTGTGCTTAATTTTCAGCATCTGCTTAAGTCTTATTGACTTCAACTGAAACATGTTCATTATACTAAGTGTTTAAATTCTTTGCTGAATAGAGATGGACTTAAACACATGCCTAATTACTTTGCTGAATCTGGGCCAATATCATCATCAGTACCAGCAGGCAACACTGATGCAAAAACTTGTTAAGCATCAGAATCAACCTTGGTTTGAATCCAAGTTGCAAAAGTCTTCTATAAAACCTTTGTGGTACTTAGCTCTCTAGCTGCCACAGACATTTGTAGGAGTCCTCCCACCATATTCATTAGTCTGGCATAGTGGACTCACTGCCAGCTGCCTTTCCCTAAGTCAATGAAGGACTTGTGAGAGCAAAGAAAAATCTGGATATAGCACTTGTTCCGGGGAGGCTGACCGCTGTAAGTGAAGCAGATCCAGCTCCCACATGCCAGAGTAAATGCTCCTTCCCACTTGGCTAATTAAGAGGGCCGGGCAGCACCTAGAGGCTAAAAAAAAAATTATTAGGGAGAGTCACAGTGAGTCTGAGCAAACTGGTTCAGTCAGGAATGCCAGGAGATGAAAGTTGCCAGAAATTGATTATGGTTCCTGGGAGAAGGCTGAAGGCAAGAGAGCAGTAAGAGTGGGTTTGGTGGCTGGCCTCCCCAAGCTGAGGGCTGACGGCAGGAGCAGCAGCAGCAGCGGAGGGAGTTTCCTGGAGATCTGGAGCCAGAGAGGACTGATGGCAGGGAAAGATGGAGAAGCTTACCTGCTGACATCCCCAGGAATGGAGAGTAGGACTCAAGGGAACTATGAGAGGGCCAGGGGAAATGAAGTATGCTCCCTAGCCAGGATGCATCCCCAGAGAGCAATTCCCATCGAAAAGAGCAGGGTTGCACTCCTGTTGGAAGGGCTGGGGTAGCTGTCCTGCTACAAGGACAGGAGAGGACTGATAGAGAGCCCATGCATGGTGGAAGGTGCTGGTGTGTGATATGTGGGGTGTTGTGGGATGACGCATCAGGTGATCTTTAATGACTGTTTGCACAGGAGTGAGAAATGAACTCCATGTCTGAAACTTTTATTGTAGACTTTTATAAACTATGTTCTGGTAATAAATACTGTTGATGGACTAGAGGATAAGTGTGCATGGAGTTACTGGGGACTCAGAGGGGAAACTGAGGCAGGCTTGCCAGTCATGCCATAGCCTGCAGCAGGAAGGTGCGCCAATCAGTGTCACCCTATGACAGCCCTGTGAAATTTCTGAATCAGTATTTTGACTTGCTGCTTGACCCAAGCTGAGGCTGCTACATTGTGCCATGTCAGATTTCCAAATACGGTTTTAAAATATAAAGTTAGGTTTCATCATCTTATCCAAGCACATAATGGTACCCAAATCTCAAGTACCATACCCAGGCCTGAATAACATTTTCCTTCAGCTACATACAATATTCAGATTCACAGATTCATAGAGCTACATACAATATTCAGATTCATAGATATTTATGTCAACAGGGACCATTATGATCATCTAGTCTGACCTCCTGCATAACGCAGGCCACAGAATCTCACCCACCACTCCTACAAAAAAAACCTCACACCTATGTCTGAGCTATTGAAGTCTTCAAATTGTGGTTTAAACACTTCAAGGAGCAGAGAATCCTCCAGCAAGTGACCCATGCCCCATGCTACAGAGGAAGGCGAAAAACCTCCAGGGCCTCTTCCAGTCTGCTCTGGAGGAAAATTCCTTCCCAACCCCAAAATTGGCAATCAGCTAAACCCTGAGCATATGGGCAAGATTCACCAGCCAGATACTACAGAAAATTCTTTCCTGGGTAACTCAGATCCCACCACATCTAACATCCCATCACAGGCCATTGGGCCTATTTACTATGAATATTTAAGATAAGCTGGATGACCACAAGCCAAAAAGTCAGATCCAAATCATCAAGTCTCTCTATAATGGACAAAATCTGAATAGTCCAAAATGTGAGCTGGTTCTGATTTGGACCTTTATTTTTAACCCTGCATTTTGGGAATGCTTTTATCTATGGCTTTGTATTTGCCTATTAAAGTGTCATGAAGGGTGGGTTTCACTTTCACTTGCATTGCATTTAGTTGTCACACAGGGTTTCTGTCACGTGTTTCAGTATAAGCCTACCCAGGGGCATTTTCTGTCCTCACAGCAAGATCTAAGGGAAATGGCTGTGTTGCACCAAGTCCAATACACCGACCACAGGAAGGAGACATTCCTCCTTAGAATGACGCAGTGAAAGCCATGCCCCAAAAAGGTCAGAAAGCAGTTTGTTCTCCTTAGTCTCAAACACTCACATGTTTGATCAGACCACACTGCCAAGTAGCAGCATGATTAGGCCAGGAGGGTATGAAAGGAAGAGAGAAAAATTATTGTGAGTCCATCAAACTGCTGTTTTCTGCCATTTGAGACCAATCTCTTCGTAATAAAAATAAAAATCACTCTAGAGTAGTTTACTTTCTTAAAATCTTTAACAGACTTATTTGATTTTTTTTTAAATAGCCTTTTAAAAAATGAGCCCTGCTTGCTTAAAAAGAACAACCAAACAAAAAAACATCATATCCAGCAGTTTGACATCTCACCTGAAAAAGTTATTTTGCACAATACAGACAATTCTGGAAAGCTGAGTGAAAGTACTGTTTCCAACACACTGAATGATTTCTTTAGTGAGTGGGGCCTGAAGTAGCAGAGAAAGCTGTTTTTAATTTCAATTTAGAAGGGATCAGATTAATCAAAACAATTTAGCTGTTCAAGATGGCTGTACACCAACTGAATTAAACTTTGGATGTTGCATCTGCTGCAAGTTTTCACTGAGCCACCAACCCCAGCCTGATGTTAGTCTTTTCCATTGGTCACGAAGACCCACATTCCATCTTGCTGAAAGTAGGACAGTAAACAAGGTCCCGGTTAAGTAGCAAATAATACCATAAAAAGACAACAAGGTACTGTGCCAGATACCATACCTGTATTTCAGAAGAGATGATATATTCACTGTATTTTCCACATCACCACAAAACTTGGTTGACACTTTCTTTTACAGAGCTGTCTTTTTATCTTGTATGAAGAACTGACAACAGTGAATGCAATGAGACTCCACAAGCCAATCCAAGAAAGGCAATTGCCCTTTGTAATTTTCTGGGTCCTTTACAAGTGGAATGAGAAACCTGCCCTAAAGTGACTCCCTCCATCCCTGCCAGTGCCACACAGAAATCAAAAGAACCTCATGATTAATAGTATTACAGACAGTGTCACCCTGGATGTCTGATCTCTGTCCACTGCCCTGAAGAGCCAATGAAGGTAGTGCTGCCTCCATGCCACAGGCAGCTCTGAAACCTAATTGATAAGGATCCAAAACAATTTTGCTGCTTTTGGCCTGCTACCACCTTCTCAATGACCTCACCTTATGTAGGAAAAGTTCAGAATCCGCAAAAAAGGATTTTTTTTAAATCGCCGGCTAAAGGTTTTTAAAGGTTTCAGGCAGCTTCCTCTCTCTGAAGGAGGAATCTACCAATCTCTCTCTATAAAGGGTTAGGCATTCCTCAGTAATTTTCATCGATCACAAGTGGCATGAATCCATCACAAAGATGGCTGGCTGGACACTCCTAGTGAAGCCAGAACCTCTGATCTTGAAAATGGCTGTAAATTAGGGAAGGTGAGTTTGCTCCTTGCTCTTTGCCACTGCTTCTATTATGCCAAATACATTGATTTATACTGACAGCTCCCTGCACTAAGAAACATTTGTCTGAAATCTCATGAAGACAGTACAGCTGAATGATAGCCCAAACCCTAGAACAGTTCTGCTGTAGGAGATTGTGCAGATGACAAGATTGGAACTGTCAAGGTTCCTTCCCCGCTTTAAACTCTAGGGTACAGATGTGGAGACCTGCATGAAAAGTCCCCCAGCTTACTTTTACCAGCTTAGGTTAAAACTTCCCCAAGGTACAAACCATTTTACCCTTTGCCCTTGGACTTCCACTGCCACCACCAAACGTTTCTTGGGGTTACTGGGAAAGCATTGTTTGGAAACGTCTTTCCCCCCAAAATCCTCACCAAAACGTTGCACCCCACTTCCTGGGGAAAGTTTGGTAAAAAAAAAAACCTCACCAGTTTGCATAGGTGACCACAGACCCAAACCCTTGGATCTTAAGAACAATGAAAAAACATTCAGTTTTCTTACAAGAAGACTTTTAATAGAAGCAAAAGGTACAAAAGAATCACCTCTGTAAAATCAGGATGGTAAATACCTTACAGGGTAATTAGATTCAAAACACAGAGAATCCCTCCAGGCAAAACCTTAAGTTACAAAAAAGGCACACAGACAGGAATATTTATTCTATTCAGCTCAGCTATTTAAAGAATATTTAAATTCTAAAGCTATTTAAATTCTCAGCCATTTAAAGAAATCATAATCTAATGCATATCTAGCTAGATTACTTACTAAGTTCTAAGACTCCATTCCTGTTCTGTCCCTGGCAAAAGCATCACACAGACAGACACAGACCCTTTGATGTTCTCCCTCTTCCCAGCTTTTGAAAGTATCTTGTCTCCTCATTGGTCATTTTGGTCAGGTGCCAGAGAGGTTATACTAGCTTCCTAACCCTTTACAGGTGAAAGGGTTTTTTCCTCTGGCCAGGAGGGATTTAAAGGTGGTTAGCCTTCCCTTTATATTTATGACAGGAACTGAGAGTTCTATCACATCCATGGAATAGGAGAGCTAAACCTCTCTATGATTCATATGGTCAGAGTCAGTGATCTTCTGACAAGGATGCTCTCTCCCCTCTCCTACTTCATCCGTTGTAGGTCATTTGTTCACCATGAAAACCTGAGCAGACAATGACAGAGGTATATTCACACCAAGGAACTTATCCGGAGTATGTATTTGTGAATGAGTCGACCCAAAAGACATCTGAGATAATCCCATAGTTGTCATGAAGGCCATGACACAAATCAGTGAAACAGAGTCAATATCTAAAAATATTAAATCCCTCAAGGCAATTTAGCTTTGGTGACCACAGCACTAGCTGCAAAAGTAACTCAGTCAGCTCAGGTGTTAAGTCTGCATGACACTCAGTGAGTAGTACACTTTTGCTCTCATTGTTTCAGTGGGATTACTTGTATAGTAAAAGACTAGTTAGAGCAAGGGTGGCAGGATCTGGCCCTGATTGTAGTTTTCTATTCACACTGAGCATGGGGAATAAGAGCAACAGAGGAAAAGGGCACTTCACTTGCTGCTTAAGTAACACAGAAATTCAATTCACATTACTTTTTTCCTCTTAGATACAGGAAAGTTACTCATATGTTTTAATCTGATAGTCATATATTGCAAGAAATAAGTATATCTAAGTCTAGCTCCTGCAAACACTCATCTGTATAGTCCTTACGTGCCTGAGTAGTCCCATTGACTTCAATGGGACTACTTATGGGATTAAGGATTTGCAGGCAAGGGTCCCTAGTGTAGAACCACAAACCCAGAAATAATGTTGCTAGATTTCTAGTGAACAGTGAAACCAGTGATAATCTGTGACTAATCTATCAATGCAGGATGATTATGGCAGTAAGGTAGGCTAAAATACTATAGTATATCCATGCTTTCATAGTACTTAAGATCACATGAAGTTCTCTGCTGCCTACATTCCTAGACTACTTGGTACCTGAAAATATATTCAAGCTACTGCTCAGCATAGTGCCGTCTTTTTCATTACTCTTAGTGCCACAATAGCAAATGCAACAGCACCAGCTTAAAAACACACTCTCTCTCTCTCACACACACACACAGACACACACACACTCTTCTACCACACTGCTTAACTGGGCAGGCTACTATCCAGCAGCCTCAAAAGAGTTGAGCAAAGAGGTCCCTTTCAAGTCTAAGATATATAGTTCTACATGCATTCTTAACTTTTTCCCCTGTCTTTCGTCAGTTTTCACCAGTTAAGACTTACCTGAGCCTCGGGATCTTTGCTTTCTTCATTGTTGTACCCATAGTAATCAGGAATTTTATCCAAATCCTGTATGTTCCCTTGTGCTCTTATACTCTTGCCTGTGTGACAAGACTGGCAAACGGGTGCATTGCCCATATCAGTTCTTCTATCAATTCCTGCAAGTGGGTTTATTCTTCACTATGGACTGTGCCCAGTGTTCCCGAAGGGCAGCTGACTTAGACAATGCAGAAAGATGATCACTCACTCCTATGCTGTGCTCCCTTGAATATCTTCCCTCCCTCCCTTCCTAGCTGGCCTGTGTCAAAGAGAACTCGAAACCCCAGCAACTGCAGACAGCGTTCACTGACCATTTCCAATTCAGGCGCTGCCTGTCTATTTTTACACCTACTAGGCCAGCTATGCATGTAAATGGAGTTGAGGGGGGAGCTGCTTTCCAGCATACAGTCAGCCTGACTAGCACAGAGTTGAAGTCCTACTGTGTGAAATGCCTCTACATGTGAGGGTTATTGAATTACCCAGTTGCATGCCTTTGACTGTTTTGATTCTTTTCCTACCGCTCTCCGTCTAACTGTGTTTATACAAAGCACTAAATTTCAGAATGTTGCTAATGTCTTGCAAGTTTCCAACACAAGAAAACCCTGATTAATTCAAATGGCATCTATTTGGTATTTAACAAAACAAAAGACAATCAAAATGTATAAGCACATTTTTCATGACCATTTATATTAATCATTCTTTTGTTGTTTAAAGTTCACTCATATATTAATCAGGATGAGCTCATTTTGGATTGATTTGTATGTTGTATATGGTTTTATAGATATTCAGTTGTAATTTAAGCAATAGCTTCTGACCCTTTTGTTTATGTTAAATCTTGTCTAGACCATATTTTCATTTTTTTTTAAAATCAGAATATAAAGGCTTTCCCTCTGCCTTTGTATTGACCTTCAGGGTCGTATCAGGTAGAATAACAGCTGTATGGAGCATCCCCTTTTGGAACTAGCCCACTATTCCTTAACTTTAAGAAACTCCCTGCAGAGCTTGAAACCGGCAAAACTAACAAGGAAATATAGCAGATAGCAAATGCATCTGTAAAGCCAGTATATCAGTAAATATTGGCTTGTAGTAGAGCATGCTGTATCTTTGCTAAAACATCATCTTGAGATATATGCATTCAGTCCACGAGTGGAAATGTGTATATGCCACATGAACTTGGTCTGAAATTCCTCAGAAACTGAATGATGTTCCTCAAAAGCCAGAAGCATTAACCCAACATTTTTCTCTTTCAAGTTTCAAACTATTGCAGTATTAAAATACACAGCAGTCCCCATGGTGTCCTCTTGATTTATACCCAGTTATCCTTCGTATCTGTGAGAGTTATAAACAGATAGTGATATTTTCCCCTTTAGGATATTGACCCATATAGGATTCATTATGTCAGGTTGATTTATGACTCTACTTTTCCCTTGATTGATAAGCCTTTCCATATGGGATTGGTTCAGTTCCCTTACCAAACTTTGGGCAGTATTATTTATACACTAGTGCCCTTGTGGGATAACCTCTGTACAAAAGAGCTAACAGTATATTACTGCATACAGATACTGGTAGCATAAAATCCCTCCTTTACCTGTAAAGTGTTAAGAAGCTCAGATAACCTGGTTTGCACCTGACCAAAAGGACCAATAAGGGGAGAAGATATTTTCAGATCTGTGGGGGAAGGTTTTTGTTGTGGGCTTGTGTATGTTCTCTCCGGAGACAAAGACAGAGACCAAGCAAGTAATCTAGCTCCTACTGAATGATACATTTAAACTTACAGAAATAGTAAGTAATAGCGTGGAAATGCATTAGCATATCTTTTCTTTTTAGCTTGTGAATTTTCCCTGTGCTAAGAGGGAGATTTATCCCTGTTTTTTGTAACTTTGAAGTTTTGCCTAAAGGGGAATCCTCCGTGTTTTGAATCTGATTACCCTGTAAATTATCTTCCATCCTGATTTTACAGAGGTGCTTCTTTTATTTTGTTTTTTATAATAAAGTTCTGTTTTTAAGAACCTGATTGTTTTTTAGTGTCCTAAAAACCCAAGGGGCTGGTCTGTGCTCACCTTGTTAACCTATTTGGTTGGTATATTATTCTCAAGCCTCCACAGGAAACGGGGTGAAGGAGCTTGGGGGGATATTTTAGGGAAACAGGAACTCCAAGTGGTCCTTTTCCTGAATCTTTGTCTTACTCACCTGGTGGTTGCAGCAGTACTTATCCAAGGACAAGGAAGGATTTGTGCCTTGGGGAAGTTTTTAACCTAAGCTGGTAGAAATAAGCTTAGGGGGTCTTTCATGCGGGTCCCCACATCTGTACCCCAGAGTTCAGAGTGGGGAGGGAACCCTGACAACTTACCTAGCTATATTTATACCTATCCAGAGGTAGATAAAATCTGATTCACAGAATGTCCCCAATAACAACATTTCTGCCAGCCATTTAAGCCCAGTAGGAAAATAGTTTAAATGATTAAATTCTTAACTCCATATCCAAACAACCTGAATTTAAAGTATAAAAATGTATTAATAAAAAAGCTTTCAGCATATTTAGCTTGTAATAATATAATGTAATATATATATACACACACACACACACATCACACTAAGAGCAGTTTCTTGGTAGTTCAAGCTCCAGTAAGTATTAGAGTGACCTCTGACACCTCAGTAACTGCATGATGTACAGCCCAGGTATAAAATTGCATAATTTATTTCCCACAACACTATGGTAATTGTCATCCATGGTGTTTGAGGACTTTTAATAAATGTGCAAGGGTAATCTGTTCCTCATTGTCTCGGGTTCATTCTCTTCATGTTCGCCTTGGTTTTCTCATAGTCCTGTCCTTCTTAAGATTTATAAACTGTTGTGGTTCAGACAATAACTCCCACCTTCTGTTACATCTATTATGACAAAAATAGCAAAAACAGAAAATGCCAAATCCTTGACTCAGACAAAGTTCATATAACCAAGGCTTATACACATAAAAAGAAACACACCCACACACTGACACCCACATATCTGGGTTTTTTTTTTAAAAGGACACTGTCAACTTGAAATCAGGCCAATCAAAAAAAAAAAAAACTGAGTTAAATCTCAGGTACAATACATAGCTCACAACACAACACAACACATAGCTATGATGTGACAGTTACAGGTTTTATTTTAGTCTAACTTTCAGATACTTAAAAGCTGCCCCACAATTAGGGGCAGAAAGAGGAACTACTGTTATGGCATGTAGGTTTAAAACAGAACTTGCAGTTAGTTGAAATTGTTCAGGGAAAGTTCACTTAAGTCCATGGGTAGCAGATATTATAGGTAGAGGGCAGGTGGAACAATTAAGCTGTATGCAAAATTCATTTCTCACATAGATCTCCAATTTATCACTTGAATATCATCACCACATGTGTGGTATATATTCTGGTATCTACATAACTAGTGTACAAAAGAGCTTTTTTACTACAATGAACTGCCTCCTCCTATCCAGTCATACCAAATCAATAGGTCATGCTCCCTCATTTGTGGCACCGAACCATTTCTTTAAACAAAGATCATGTCCTCAGAAATTGAGGTTAGACCTCTTATGGTTACATTATCTGCTCTATATTGGGATATTTTAAGTACTCCAGTTGTTGGTAAATAAATTCATTTTCTCCTTCACTGAGTTACCTCTACAGATTCTCATTCATAAATATGTGCAACAAATCCATGTGCATGGAGGTCTTGATCCAGTAAAACACAAACACATGCTTATTTAAAGGTAAGCAGCTATTTATGTGTTTTGCTAGACTGAGACCTAAACTGAGAAAATACAGCATCTCTTCATCTTAAAGGGACACTGTCAAATTTAAATTTATTCATTTTTTAAAAAGGAGTTATAGGTAGGTTTCAGGGATTACACCTTCTCATGGGTCGCCTTGTGTTAGCTGCACAAACATACCTCTCTTTTTATAAATAACTTTTCTCTCCCTCCTGCTGTGTGGAAGGCCTATACAAACAGGGGAAGCCTGTGAAGCTCTGCCAAATGCAGAAATAGAGCAACATTTAAAAAAAAAAATCAGAAAAACATGTTATTGTCTCTTTAATGCCTTTCAGATCACTCTTAGCTGTTAATTATAATATTGAGTAAAACATTCTCAGGCAATAACACAACTTGCTGACATACTAACAAGCCATTTGCCTCAATCAGCTCAGCTCCACATTTTAAACTCCGGTATCAGGGTCAATGAGAACAGCATACAGAGGCAATGGCATCTTGTTTTAAAATCTTGACTGTGCTATGTACTGTCACAAGTCCCCAGTTTTATTCAGACCTTTAGTTTCTTCAGGCCTTCTTCCATCAGCTGGCCTCCTCAGCTGGTGCAGACCATTGTTCCTTCTTTTTCATAGGTCTCATTTCCTAACTGCATGGATGTGGTAATGCTAAGAAAAACAGTCATTAATGTCTGAAAGACAATTACATTTACAGAGAAAGGAAATGGTTCTAAAATGAGCACAAAAATTGTTCCTCTATAGTTTCATGCACACACTGGGAGTTTGCTGTGTGAGGAGGTGACCCATTTGCATGGGCAGATCATTTCACTGAGTAAAGAACATCTGCAAAACCAAGGGATCCCAAGAGGATGTAGGCATTAAGTATTGATTTAAAAGATCTACTTGTGATGAGAAGTTATAGCACATCACAGATTTTTGTAGAGGGCTGGAAATGGGGAAGTGTGAAGGCTTAAATCCATTATGCTTTACTGCTGATGGTGATTTCTGCCCAAACAGATTTGAATAAACATCCTCAGAAATCAATTTTACAGCTGTAAAAACAATGGATTTCCAAGGAGCAGCTTCACATAAATGACCAATCCATTCACTGGACAGCTGGTTAGACATTTTTTCAAGATTAAATTGCCTCATTTCCCATATTAAAAGCCCAAACACGAAAGAGCCTATTTGACCAACTAGCACCTTTCCTGTCACACATCCTTGTGAGTGCTTAATGCAGCCCCTGGCCATGGTAGCTTTTCTGTTCCACTAGTTCCTGACATAAAGTGGTCAATTAATAGAAGACGAGAAAAAAGAAAAAGAAAGACCAGTGTATCAGCTGGAGGGAAAACGATGGTGAATACTGAGCAGCATGCATTCCTTAGAAATAACGCATGTAGACAGTTACAATCTGTGTAGACATCTGACAGAGCAAGGGATAAGCTTTCTGCCAGAGTCCTTTTAACAATATTACTGTTGTTTGTCAAAATGGTTCAAAGTCATTAGGGCAAATTACTCAGAAAGCAAAGATTTTCATGTTTTGCCAAACTTAGTTAGGGCATGATAGTCAAACAAAGTATGTATCTTGGGATGTAGGATTCAAAGTCCTCATGGAGGGACATATTTGCAATATCTTTGTAAGTTCCCATACTCTTTTTGCGATTGTTGTTATGGACTGTACTATTGTTTTTCAAAACTATCATCTAAGGCGGCAGCTAGCAAACCAAAAACAAAGGCCAGGTTTTCAGTTATGAAGCTCTAGAGTAGACATTAAAGTATCTTAGTCCCTGTTTCTGAATAATAAACCAGACTCGGTTCTGAATTACACCAGTGTAAATCCAGAGTAACTTGTCTGAAGCCAGTGAAGCTACTCCAGATTTACACCTTGTTAGATGAAAACAGAACCTGATTCAATATCTCTGTAGCTAGCATGACAGATGCATAACCAGTTTAAATAATTCACACTACAGCCTCTGTAAATATTAGTTTTCTTTGTTTTTTTTTTTTAATGAAATCACAAAGGTTGAAAACGTGTTAGGTCATTCATAGAGCCTTGTTATTCCAATCTCTGTGTATGTGGCCACATACAAGTATATTAGTTCAGAACATGGGGAAAAAAGGACTCATGGTCTTCTGCTGAAAAAGAGAGACCTCTACCACTCAGTAAGCTAAGGAAGCAGTGGAATGTGTTTGACATTCCCACCGGGAGGACACCAGACCACATATAAATATAACCCATTATATTATATTCTGCTGTTTAGGGCTGAGAAGGAAAGCTGTTGGCTAAGATCTGACCTAAGATGATGATGATAAAATGGGAGAAGTAACCAGAAGAATTAGCAAAGATTATGTCACCATCATTCATAAAAGTACAGAATTTGTGACTAAGGTGTGCAGTATAAGGGTTTTTCTGGACATGAAACTGCTGTTGGATGTTAAAGTTGTAGCTGTGCTTAAGAGCACTTTTTTCCATTTGTTCTTGGTACAAAGAGTGTTTTACATACAGACTTTGCTACACCTATCCATGGCTTACACCAGGGGGTTCTCAGACTTTTGAACTAGTGACTCCTTTCACACAGCAAACCTCTGAGTGCGACCTCCCCTTATACATTAAAAACACTTTTTAATATATTTAACACCATTATAAATGCTGGAGGCAAAGCGGGGTTTGGGCTGGAGGCTGACAGCTCGCGACCCCCCATATAATAATCTCATGACACCCTGAGGGGTCCCAACCCCCAGTTTGAGAACCCCTGCACCACAGACTACTTGGAAACTGAAACAGGTGCAGCCTTAGAGGCCAACATATTAAAGGGGATATAATATTGAGGACATATATTGTTTATACTCCATGAGCAGCACTGGCAGCCAGTGGATGGAATTCAAGGTGTTGGTCTTGACCTTCAAAACTCTATATGGTTCTGAAATAGGTTACCAAAGAGGCCACCTCTCTTCCAATGTGATAGCTCCAGTTGAGAGCCAGTTGAGTTGCTCAAACAGGAGCTCCCTCAATGTAATTGGCTGACAGTCACTTCTCCCTTTGGCATTGGAAGATCTATTCTGTCCATTTGGAGAGGAATCAGGATGAATTGCCAAGGGGCTTATGAATGTGTTGTTCTGAAAAAGCAGGTAGTTATTTAGAACAGGAATCTTATTTTAGTGTATGTTGCACACTTCCTCCTCACTCCATGCCCCTCATGTGAACTTGTCCATGAGCTCAGACTGTATGATCGTGAGAGAGCAGTGCTACTCTCGGAAAAAGACTCATGGAGACTCAGTTTTCCCACATGTCTGAATTCTGCTTAGTTCAGGACAAAGGTGGGAGGAATCACGGAACTGGTACCTCCCTGATTTAAAACCAGTCCAGCATTATTTAAAACAGCCCTGGGGCTACTCTAAGTATGCCAATGAACAATTAGCATAGTGAAGCTCCGCTCCACTCCAAAGTTTAGCACATTCCTCCCACCTGTGGCATGCCTCCTACACAGGGATGGTGCAGGAGATGGCTCTAATGCTTTCAACAGCTGTATGCCAGCAGGGAATTCCCTTCCATCCCATTGGCACCCCCATGGAGTAGTGTAAAAAACAAATCATACCAGAGAATCTGGGCCAGGGAGTTCAAAAAGCCAGGGTAGAGTCTTGCTAATGTAAGTGCCTCTCAGGTAAAAGAGAAGAATATGAAAATGCACCGAGACTAGTATCAATCAAATATATTCGTTCTATTTTAAATCATGCTATAGGATTTGCTAACCAGACTATTTCTGTCTCTAATTCACAGTAAGCCTTGGGCAATTATATTAATATTGCTTTTAAACACAAAACCAGAATGTAAACAATGGGCAAAATCCTGAGCAGTGCCTATTTGGGAATTTCATCTCACAGTTTTTAGTGGATCAAGAACAGCAATGTGTCAATTCACATTCCATGCAGCCAACCAGAAAATTCACAAAAATCACAATACATAAAGACAATTTTTCCGAATTATGGTGTTCATGTGAGAAACAGCTATGGCAAAAATGAACCTGACTTAGTCCTGTTAGAAATTTCATCTACCATTCTTGTTTACCTCGGTTGTTCATGTTAGACAGCTTCTGGAAAAGCAGCAGCTACGCAAGTTAACCAACAGCATTCAACAGAATCTACGATTTTATTATGGTTTGGTTTATTTCAATCTCCTACTATATCATTACATTTTATATTACTAAATGCATCCAGCAGCAGAACATGTGCAGTGCTGTACATGTCAGTACAAAAATATCAAACATGAACATTATCTTTTCCTTGTACATATTAATCATGATGGGTCTTGTATAATAAAACTGTAGTAACTTAATATATGCTTTGTATACATTAGGGATAAGAGAACAGGTTTGGATTATAAAAATTTAAAGAAGAAATCTGAAAAGACTGAACCCAAATCAAAAATTTGAGATTTCAGAGTAGACTGGTAAATATTTTGTATTTTTAATTCCTTGTATACCTCAAACTTTAACATTGATGGAAATATTGGCAATCCAAGGCAGGCAGGGCAGTCTTGTTTGCTTTCTGCCAAATTAGCTACATTAAATTCCTCTGCAAACATTTTTCTGCAAATATTTCATTTAAAAAAACCTCAGTTTTTTGTTTCAGTAATGGTTTTAATTTATAAAGTGTATTTTACAGAATATGCATAGTGAATCTAACTTATATAGCTGATCCTACTCCCATTAAAATCAAAGACAGAGCAGAATCACATTGCCTACATTTGAAAATAGTTAACTTTTTTTAAGGCAACTAGAACACTAAGGAGACTGAGGGCCAACATTCTTTACATTTATTATGAATATTTATTAATAGTGATCATTAACCAGCTACTTTCCATTGACAAATGACCCACTAGTTAATATGCTAAAGTCAGAATATTTATAACCCATTGAACATGCAATCTTCTTCTATGTATGAAATGAACTCATTACATACCCTGCTCTAAGAAATTCAGTCACAAATATTTTCTAATATTTACAAAGAATCTTGCCTGACTAAAACCATCATAACAATTTTTGTTGAATTCCTTATATTACCAAGATCATTTTTACACTAATCGCATAATTTGAAACATTAGTCCTCAGTCACTTCATGTAATATAATCCAGATATAAACAGCATATAACATGAAAGGGTTTATGTTTATTGTTCCAAGAATGAGAATAAAAAGCAACATCAATAAAGATAGAAGATATTTCCTATGAGTCTATAAAGCAATTGTAAAAGATGAAAAAAAATAGAATGTCTTTGTGCTTGAGCAGATCTCTCTTTAGGTTAAAAAACTGACGAGGCAAAGGAAATTTTCTTTTACATACATGTATATTACTGTACTGCATCATGTTAGACTCATGTTTATTCTTCATTATACAATGTGAACAAGAAAAAATGTATATAAAATGTATTATTGCCAATAACAAACACTTACTCTTTTAATTCCAGTATTTCTACTGACACAGATTTCTGTCTTCACTTTTCCAAAGACCTTCTTAGTGAACAGTGGCATCTCCGTTCACACTGGCTCTCCAGTCCCCAAACAGCGTATGAGACCACTGATTTGAGGCTACTTTTAGAGCTCTACACTTGCAACTCAAAGACTTATAAGCGAGAAACAGTGAAATCAAGCCCATAATCTAATCTCCAGACTGAGATTTACTTTCCCAGAATACTGCTAGTCAGCCCCAGAAGGGCAAAGCTCCCTGTCTGCTAAACTCAAACAGCATTTGAGACCATCACACTTATCTGTACAGCACCAGAATAATCAAGCTGCCCTGTACTGCTATGAAGAAATCTTCCCTACTATACTTGTTACAGGTTAATTGCCTGTACTATTGAGGATATTTCAAGACATGTTCAAGACATGTTTGACACAGAAGGCTAATTTAACAGGAGTGTATGTATATGAATATATGTTGCTGATTTACATAAAGATAGACAGAGAAAGGGAGATAAATAAAGATACAGAGAGGGAAAGAAAGTTAGCAGCAGAGTACGGTCAATACTAAACTTATCAATAAAATTCCTTAGCATTTATTTTTGAAGTATCTTCCTTGTGTGGCAAATTCCTGTTAATCTTCTTATAGCCAAGAAAGCCAGTCAAAAATGAGGTAAGTGACAGTGTGAAGAGCTCTGTTTCACTGGTGTTTTGCTTCCTCATGAATTTCTAGGATCCATGGAAAGGCCACATATCCTTTGCCTACTGCATAGCCACCCAAGTCAACAATAAGAGGAAGATTTGCTGGAATCAACGGAAGATGAACACGCAGAGTTTACTGGACCCAAAGTCCTCCACTCCTCTGGATTATTCTGTAGAAAGATCCAGTACACTATGGCTCATGGGCTTTTGGGGAGCAAACTGGGTCAGATCTTCTGTTAAAATAGATAATCATGAAGCTATGGAGATTTATATTTTATAATCGTGATTCTGATGTGATCGTTGTCCTCCCAAAGATGCAGCTGCATATTTCTTCTGGTGCCTATTAATAATTAGTCACACATATAGAAACAACAAATCCCCTGAAGATTCAATTACTTTTATAAACAGATAATCATCAAATGACCACAACCACAATCCTTTCAAGTTCACTAGCCAATGAATTGCAAAGGTCTATTCTGAGCCATTTGGAAAAGGAAGGATCATTCCACTCTTTTCCATACACTGAATCACTCAATATATTAAGCATAATAATCCTCTCTAGACCTTGACAGATCTTTTAATCCAGAAGGCACCATATGTTTCTAAACCCTTAATAAGAATATGAAAACAGATAACCTGCTCCTTTACTCACTGCATCTACAGATACTGTAGTACTGAAGGAGAGTAGGTGAGAGAAAGATAATTTCCCATTCAGTAACATAACTTTTTTCAAAACTAAACCCAATACAAATGTACAATCTCAAAGGTCTAGCATGAGTTTCAAGGAGCCCCCTTCCAAATATGACGGCAACTGAGCGTCCCTGGGGAAGAGGCGTGGAGTGTCCACTGTTTCACAGAACAGAGCAGAGACAAAGGAGAGAATCCAAGTGAGGATGATTACGTTTGAACTCTATCAAGTCAAAAGGTATAGTTTACTGGCCTGCTGCATCTTTTGATATCTAATAAATATTGTTGCATCAAATGATTCTGTGGCTAGTGATGTATAGCACGTGGACATACAATCTACAAATATACAATATTAACTAAAAGAGATGTATTATTTTTCTCATGAAGTTCAAAAATAGGTATGTTGCTCCACATTTGTGCTTCTGTATGTGTCCACTCACAAAGAGCAAATTACCATCTTAAAAATATATATATTGCTATTTGAAGAATTCCAAGAAACTATAGAGTAAATTTACTAAAAATCTACCCAAAAATCATTCAGTATGAGCTAATTTTATAATGGAAGTTTGAACTGCTAATGACATGTTTCAGAGTAGCAGCCGTGTTAGTCTGTATTCGCAAAAAGAAAAGGAGGACTTGTGGCACCTTAGAGACTAACCAATTTATTTGAGCATAAGCTTTCGTGAGCTACAGCTCACTTCATCGGATGCTAATGTTATTTACCCAGCTCTGCTTTTGCCTCCCTTCACCCATGTTTAAAATGGATGTAATGCATACATACTTTGCAGGACAGGTGTGAGGCTTAGCTAGTATTTGTAAAAAATGGTGAGCTTTTGGAGTGAAAGGCGTTACAGGAATGCAAATATTTTCCTAGACTGCCTGTCATATACACTATTATGATTAGTTTGGTAAGACATTCCACACATTGCAACCATATTGTAAGTTTTATTTGATATAGTTTATCATAATACTGACAATACATTATTTTTCCTCTTCTTTCCTCCCTGGCTCACTGAATCTTTAAACATTCTTGTTAACTCCAGACTCAGACAGTGATTAAACCGTAAGAGAAACTGCAATCATAAACAGTCTGACTTATAAACCACAAAACAAGCAAAAATCAGTTAAGACAAACTCCAGGCTGAATCTTTGGGAAAAAACAGACTTTGATGTAACTTAATTGACTGACCTTAATTTTCTTTAATTCACTGTGCAATGTTCACATATTGCAGAAATCTTAAGCAAATGCATTGAAATATGTTACACTGTAAGAACAATGCCACAATCCTAAGCAAAACAATCTGAGCTAAGGATGGAGTATGTGGCTAAAATGTCAGCCTTCATTCTGAACTTCCGTGTTTTTATGGGCTCGAGTCTTCATCAAGTTTGTTTCCTAGCGTGAAAGGTATTCACCTAAAAGCATGTAACAATATTTCTGTTTGCTGTGTATACAGAGAATGGGTTGTGGTTGGACTGAAGTACAGCTGATCACTAAATAAGTAATTAGAAAATGTATGTACATTCTTATCATACATAAGCTATTCATAAGCAGTGATGGAAGCTAGCAGTATCAAATAGATTTACTGTACTTATGTAACACATACAAGTGTTTAGCTCTGTTTAACTGTGCCCTACTTCACTTTGATTAACACTGCTGGATCTTATTAGGAGCAGTAATCTAAGAACATGGCTGCAGCAAAGGCTTCACTGCACTGAAATTCAGGGAAATTTCGATGGGAAAGCCAGGAATCAAATTCAGACCCATCATGCCAACAGAGTTATAAATGTAACATCACTTCCCATCCCCTATACACACAATAAATTGTTCATCAAATACTATAATTTTATTGGAAACTTGTTGCTTTTATTGCTTTCGGTGGCAATTCACTTCATATATAGCAATCAGCTGCTCACTATTAAATGCAATTCCATGCAATATTATGCAATATTAAAAACATTCCTCAAAACCCTAGCCCTTCATTAGCTCCAATTTTTGCTCCATGATATAACTGTGATACTGTCTTAAAAGTTTTGTATCATTTCTTCAAACTACTTCCTCCAGAATTTGGCATACCTTGGTAAGGAACCTTCAAATCCTCTTCTCCAAAGATAGTCACCCTAGCCTTTCTTCTGAATAAAACGAGTTCCTATATTATGCACAAATAAGACTACTTCATCATTCACTCCTAGGTTCTCCTCTGCCTCATATTTCTCTGCAATGAACTGCTTAAGGAAGGAATTTTCAAAGGGGAATACGGAAGTTAGGCATCCAACTTGCATGACAAGTCAGTAGGAGCTGGGTGCTGGACTCCCTTTGAAAATCCCAGCCTAAACCATTATACTTTATTTTTCCAGGCTCTTGAAGTAAAATGAAGAAAATGGTCCCAGTACTGACTGCTGTAGTCCTCCATCACCACCTTCTCTCTCTGTATGGTTGCTAACACTATTTTAGAAAAAAAAAATTAACCAGGCTCCCTGTAGGGTAGTTTTTTCTATTACATTTATGTCATATGGATATGGATGATTTTCCTGAATAACTTATTCTTGTTTGAGATATAGAAAGGGTGAATTTGACTTCTTGTAAATTTTATATACTTTTCACAGATACCGCTTTCGTATTTTCCTGCAAAACCTGTGTCTACCTCAAAACAGACTGTATCTAGGAGACTGTGTAAGCACATTGCCTTTCAGTGTGCAAAAAGGTTTCAAACACTACTGATTTCAATTCGTTAGGTCTTCCTAAGCACAGCAGAAAAATAAATAATATCCTTAGTCCCAACTAAGTCTACTTAGTCACTAAGCAGTATTTTTACAATAAAATGTTATTCATCCATATTCACTGAGTATTACAGAATTGCCAAGGCTCTTTGTAACAGTCAAAAGATTTTAGCAAGCAATATTTTACTCGCAATCCTCCTAGATGCAGAAATAAATTTCAAGATGACAAAATCTGCACCTTTTCTCTGAATACTTACAATAGTATTACTATTTATATTAACAGGCAGTAGCTGTTCAAAAAAAATCATTGTTGCCTTTTCCCCGTGGTTAGAACCATACTGTGCATTCGTGGTGCATCTTGGTTTTTAATATCGTTTGAATGAAATACCCTCATACACTGCTCTATTATTTGAACTATGTGAACTACATATTCTGCCTTCCCCAAAAGACCTTGCCATCCAGTGACAATAACTTCTTTGAAATCTTAGTGACATGAGAGTGACATTCTGATTACTGGTCATGGATAAGGAGAGATATTAAGGACTTCTGCTTTGAAGAATTGCTCCTAAGAATGTTTTTATTTATATTTATTTTTTCCCAAAATAAGGAGAACACAGAAACAAAACAAACAAAAAGCAAGAAAGAACAAAAAAGTAAAGGAAAGAAAAGAAGGGAGACAGGGAGACTAATGGAGAGTGATGTCTCAGTTTCCATCTACTAGAAATTTATCAAAGATTTCTAAAAAGTCAGAACAAATCTTTTCTAATCTATTCTGAGGTCCCTCCTCTCCAAAATGTTACCTGCTCTTTAGCTGCCAGATCAGCAAAGTCGCAGTGCCAAGCTTCTATGCCTGGAGGCAGCCTGCTCTTCCATCTAAGCAACAAGAATCATTTGGATACAAGCACTGCCCTAGAGAACCTAGCTTTCCTTGCTTTGGATGGTTTCCCAGATAATGGGATGTATCCAAAACCACAGTTCTGGGAAGTAATTTTTAAGGAGGCAGCTATTATCATGTTAATCCTCCTACCTACTTCTAGCCAAAAGGGTTGAATCCTGGGATGCTCCCAAAACACGTAAGCCAGCGTGGCTCTGTGAGACCCACACCTCCAGGAGGAGTCCGTTTTAGCAAGGCCCCTGCAACCGACATGGGGACAAGTGTTAACAAAATATAATTTTCTGCTTAATCTGCCTTCATCATAGATCAATAGTACAGTTTTTAATGTTTTGAAAGCCCCTTTCCCATTAACTAGGCTTCAAGGATATACTCAAATCTTTATTTGATGGCCTGATGCAGTCAATCTAAACGAGGGAGGGTTTTTTGGGCCAGGAAGTCATAACAGGCTACATCTGGTCAGGTGAACCTATGGAGTTCTCTCCACATCAACAGCAATTCTGGAGTCTCTGGCACTCGTCACATCAGGACCAAATATGTCCTGCTAATAAGAAATTTGGGGATACAAGTTGATACGCAAACACAAGTACTATCAGAGTCACATTTTAAGCAGTGGAAGGGGAAAAAAGGACCAGACAGATTATATGTTCACTATCCTCTTCATCTCAGTACTCAATCAAAAATGTCAGAAGAGCACTCTTCAGGAGTCAATACAGAACAACGTATTTTTCTGCAAGTATTGCAGCCAATAATGTAAGCTTTTACTCTTTTGTTGTCATTAACGTTTGCTGATAAGGAGCAGTATTTCATCTGTATGATTTCTAGTTTGTTTTGCTTCATGTGCCTATCCATTATTTCATGGTCCATTAAATATGTCTAGCGTAAGCAGGGTTTCCATTAATATCCAAAACTAAGAAATTTTCTATTGTGTTTAGTAATCTGTTTTAGGGAGCTGTTCTTCCCCTGGTTAAGCTGGAGTCTCTAAAACTGGATATCTCCTGTATGAGGATGCATACACATTCACAGAACAAGAATTAATGAACAAATGCATATAAAATGAATACATATATCAGAGCACAAATTGAACCTATGTGCAATTCATGAATGATCTGTATACCAAGAAGTAGTCACTGACAAAATTCACTAGTAATTCTGAATACATTTGAGAATTTCAAGGTCTGTTCATGGACAACTTACAAACAGAAAATAAAATGTATTTGCTATGAATTATTCTCTCAACTCTATTTAAATCAATGATATTTGTAAAGTAGACAGGACGGAGAAGACACTTGAATAGGATTACCAAACTATTAATCAGTGTCACGTTGGGTCAAGTACTGCATGACTTGGAACATAACTTATTCTTGCTAATTACTTTCTGTTCAGAGTCAATGGTACTGCTTCTAAATGGAAGCAGACATTCCAGGCAATGTAGATGTGTAATGTAATCTGTTAACTCAGGTGCTGGAGGAAAATATAAACTTTCAGTCTTGTTTCTCGCCTGAGGTTTCACACCTTTGATCTTTCAAAAAGTTTATCTTGACTGATGCTGAATCCCATCCATGACCAGGACCCTAGTAATGACATGGCAAAATGTTACTTTCCTATCAAGCCTAATTCATAGGCTTTACAGATACAATGATGCTACTACAAATCTTTACAATTGCCATTTACGAGTTATTAATGATGAAGTGATATGCACTGTATTAATATGGTATGCACCATTATTATTAAGCAAAAGGTAAAGGAATAAATATTTTAATATTGACTTCTGCACTCCCAGGAGGAACTGATGAAACCCAAAAGGCAGAGGCAAACAAAGAAATATTAGTTTTAAGATCATTTCAATTAACACAGTTATTAGCATAATTGAGTATCAAACAAATTTTAGGAGGCGCTGCTCAACTGAACTGGGTCTTTCCTCCTCTATCCTTTGAATGAAAGTTAAAAAAATATACAGTCTACTTTGTCTCAATGAATTTACAGTACGAGACATTTCAAAAAACATCCTCAATCAACATATTATGTAGCTCAGCAGTAGCATCTAGTGGTGTGGGATTTACAGCAAAAAATGCCCATTCAGAGCACAGAAAATCCAAATGTCAAATCTATATTTTAAAAATATTTAGGAGGATGAAGACTTAAACTGTGAATTAAATGCTTACTAAACTGACCATGACAAAGTATAGCAAGCCCAGGACTAAGCACAGAAGCAGCACGGTCGTCCTTCAAGATGGGGTGGAATCAGAAAGGCAGTTTGTACACCCTGTCAGCCACTGAGGCTACGATTCTAACAAGAGGGTGTTCATTGGGCAGTACAAGCTCCTGGGCTGGCCGACTGGGGCACAGGACATTAGTCAAGGAGAAGAATGCCTTTTCCTGCTTTGCCCACTGCCACAAAACAGCGGAGGTGTTTTGTGTTATATATGAAATTATACTATAATTTCAAAGTTCATTCATTGCTATGGTAAGCCTCTTGCTATGCAAGGCAGACTCTGAGATTTCAACGTATAGGTTTGTAACTGAAATGTTTCAGCCCTATGAGAAACACTTTCAGGTTTAGGAGAAAATTCTGACTTGGGATGTATGGCGGCACAAGGCAACGTAGAGGAAATATGGAGCCTCTTCCCCTTTAATGCACCTGCATAGCTCCAGAACAGGATTCTGACCAACTTCCCAAGAGAGCACTTTTAGGAGGACCACATCCACCAACGCGTCATCCCTCCAAGAGTTTTGTCAGGCCCTCAGTCCCACTTTTTGGATCCTTGACTACGCATCCTCTTCTGCTTACTCACCTTAACCCATCCTGCCCTGAGGCAGTGCTGCAAAACGACCAACACCACTTCTTTACTCTCCCTACGTAACTCCCTACATCATTTAAGAGCCAGTTTGTTGTTTTGGGGTCCTACAGCATCTGCAGACATTCTGTAGCAATAACCCCATTCTTTTCCAAAGACTGATATCATCAGAACAGTCTCAGTCTATATCGAAGTGTTTCTGTGCTTAGGGACAGTTGACCTAGTAAAACTCTTGTTCTTATTATCTTTTATACCTTCAACCAAAGAGACCCCTGTATGTATGTCTATGTAGTATCCAGTATTGTAGTGATCTGGTATGCACCGGTATAATCCCGAACCAATGTTTTCTAATCTCTGCTCCAATCCCTGTTTCAGAGGAAATCTTGCAAGTTTCACTTTGTGTAATCTACACACTGGATTGAGTACTGTGTCTAAAATAGAGGAGCAAGATAAATGCTAAGGTTATGAACATAGCAAATTAGGAATTCCAGGATGATCCCTCTTTTTTACACTTTCTTTAAACAGAAAAAATACTTTTGATGATGAATGCACATTTTCACACACCTAAATTGTATCATTTTAAATAAATGTAAGTCATTCCCAAAGCAATGTGTGAAATATATAAATAAATACATAAACAAACAGTTCGTGACAGTAAAGAAAAGAAGGACCACAGATAAACTTCCAGCATAATAAAGCAGGAACAATTTGAGTGTGGCCAGCCAATTGTTGCAGGAAAGATATACCCTAAGCTACCAAACCATTTGTAGACAAATGTTAATAACTATAATTTCCTAGGTAAATTTATTAAATGAAATTAATTATGATTGTGCTGTATGAATTTAAGAGTAAGTCAAGCATCTACATGTAATCAAGCTTTAAAGACACCAAATAACATTTTCCAGATCTGCCAGCAATACTATGATGATTAATTAAATGGAACATTCCATGCCTTGCAACCACATTGTGTCTTTCTTGTTTGATAGTTCCTCATGACAACAGATTTTTTTTTTTCTGTGGCCTGGTTCACTCTCAGAACAAGACTAATCATTGCAACTGAAATGATCCATGATAACTCCACACACACAAAACAGAGTTTAAATGAGCCAAAGTCAAATTCTGTCCTCTGAATCTATAACAGATACTCATTCACTTCAGTGGGAGTGCATCTATAAGAGGCAAAACAGGACCCTTAGTTTCCAGTCAATTTTTTTTTGAGCTTTACTAACATTTTTCTTTCATTAGTTTGGTCTGCATACTTTGAAAGAAGTTTAACACATAGCTCCACTATCTCACAAAGCAGATAAAAAAACCCAAATTTAGTCGCAAATCTCTCTCTCCATTAATGAAAGGTCAAAATAAATAAATAAAACTGAATGGGGCCCAATTATGTTAAGAGTCATTTGCTAAGGAAAGTTAGGGCCTTGCTGTATATACAGCAGGAAGCCTTTCATAAATGACCTTCAAGCCATATGTTTTACCCTTTCCAATTTTAAATGTTAACTTCCTATGGAAAGGACAGAGATAGTAATATTTTAAACTCTAAGCTCTAGGATATGCACAATAATGGATCATTACTAAATATGACACTAAATTTTTACTCCATTAATCCTGAGGTTTCCCAGAAATGAAGAAAGCTTAAATACAATCCTGAAATTCTTAGCACTGACATTTCTTTCCTCCATCCCGCAAAAGTTATTGAATATATTTCTTTCCAAAGGGGCATGACCCTGAAGTGCAGGTGGGTAGAGGTGGGGGTTGGGTAGGATAACTTGCTTAAGATGATGATGTTCATAGTTCATAATTTATAGCAGTGTTCCATTTTGGAGAGTTAAGGTTTTATCTGGATCTGTAAGGGCGCAAATTTACCAACCTTACAACTGATTTAGTCAGACTTTATGGCAGGGGACCAAAATTTGGCCCATGGGAATTGCAATGTGCAAACAGGCTGCAGAGTTCCACAAGCCATTCCTCTTTACCACTGCACCGTTCTTCTTTACCTCTTTAACACTGCACTTGTGACTTCTCCCCATCAGTACGTTTATAGTGGCATCCAGTGAGATGTGAACTTCTGCCCAGTGGGAGTCACAAAATTTCCATTTCAGATAATGGAAAATGGGTAAGTTTCCAGTTAGATGATTGTCATTATTAGTGGGCAGAATTAGAGCTATGTTTAATTTCTTTTGGGGACTGAGTCTACGATCCTCACTCTCAAAGTACATCTACAGTACACATCGCTGGCATCGACACTGCAGTGAAAATCAAGCTGCGTCCATGCTGCAATGTGTAGCTACATGTGTGTAGCTGCATCAGTGAAAGGTTCTGGCAAGGGGGAGGCGGTGGAGGAAATGCTCCAGCAGCAGGACATAATAGCCGTGTAGATGTGGGAGGCACTGCTTGGGCATGTAGAGAGCCATGTAGGGTATATACCCTAGGGGTCACACGTCTTTACTGTACTTGCCTAAGTAATGCCTTACTATATCTACACTGCTATTTATACCCATGTATGTACTCTACACACTGCCATAAGGAGTGTGCAATGTAGACGTACCTTCAGTGAGTAGCACTTACTAAGGTGCGTAGCATATTTGAAGTGGTCAATGGGATTACCTGATTAAGTGTTAATCAGACTGAACAGGACTGAAGAATTGGGTCCTTAACAGACAACTATTTGAGTTAAAACTTCAAATTAGCATGTTGGTCCATACTGAATGTTTGCTACTAGCTGTGATACATAATAAATTAAAAACAACTACCTAGACTCCCACCTCAGCTAAAGGAAATCTAAGATTTATAGAATGCACAATCTCCCTGAGACGAGTACCTAGAGAACCTCAAATCTACCAGTCTTTTAAAGTGACAGCACTGCATTTGCCAGTTTTCTATAAATAAATTTTTAAAAAACAGTAATTATCAGTGTAATAGTTTATGGCAACAGAGATTAATGAATGAGAATTCTCTTCATCCTACACATTCTGAAAAAAATCAGCATGCCAGACTTCAAAAAATTTAAAATTGGTTTATCTCAACAAACTACACTGTGAAAAATAATAATAGTGATAAATACTAATAATAGTTTATAAATGTTAACATATTACTATACTACTTGGCTTTTGTATGGATAGTACTTTTGGTCCATGGATTTTAAAGCACATTACAAAGGAAGGTAATTATAATTATTCCCATTTTACAGTGGAGGAAACTGGCCTATGTACAGGAAAAGTTAATGTAATGCAACTGCTCAGAGGCAGAGGCTAGAATCTTGACTCCTGGTCCAATGCTCTGTCCATTGGACCCCAGTTTCTGTATAAACTTCTCCATTTTATATTACAGATATAGTAGAAGTGCCAGTAAATTAACATTTATACAACCCTATAAACTGTAGCTAAAAAAGCAGACAAGTAGAATGAAGGACAATGCATATTATGTAATGGAAGTTATTCTAAAAAAGGAACATTATATAATAAATAGTTTAATGAGTTGAAGTTAGGTAAATGAAATGAAATGTTAAATACAAGAAAATAGATCATGTGTGAAACTTTTATAAAGCCCTATTGCAATTAAGGTGACAAAAGAACTTTTTTTTTTTTATTACTGCAGAGGAATGACTCATTAAAAGGAGGATAGCAGCCACTGAATATCTGGAAAGTAGCTGCCTGCTTAGGTGAATATTTGATTGTTCATATATGTTCTCTATGAGCCTACTACTGCTCCCGCTGAAGTCAAACAGAATTATTGCAATTGGACTTCAGTTGGAACAGGCTGGGCCCTAGAAGAGATAAGACTCCCTTGACCGCTCAGGTCAGGACCACACAGTGAAGAAAAACCCGCGGCTGGCCTGTGCCAGCTGGCTAGGGCTCATGGGACTGTTTCATTGCAGGATAGACTTCTGGGCTCAGGCTGGAGCCTGAGCTCTGGGAATCTCCCACCCCCTAAGGTCCTTGAGCCCGGGCTCCAAAATATACACAGCAATGAAACAGCCCTGCAGACCAAGCCCCACAAGCCAGAGTTGGCCGGCACGGGCCAGCTACAGGACTTTCTTTGCTGTGTAGACATAACTTCAGAGTTAAGTAGCATAATTCAGTCACATTCTATAGGAGTAGGAAGAGCAGAAACAAAAGTGGCAGAACCCAGTATAAATTCTGTTATCCACCTCCTACGCAGAGATTTGCTAGCTTAGGGCCTTATTCTAATGTGTTGGCAAGTGTCCTCTATTGCAAAGGGAAGCCAAGGACAATCAGCATCTGAGAAGAAATGCTCAGCACCTTGGTGAACTGGAACCAAAATGAAATGATATGAGTGGATTTTCTAAAGGACAGAAGTGCACTCAATTTAGAGCATATGTTTAATCTCTTCTCTTCTCACATTCCTTCCATGAGTTATACTGCACAATATGGCTTCACACTTGTACTACACGAGCTAATTATAAGAAAACTACCTTTATGTAGTGAAAAAAATCTTTCACTCTTATACTCCCATAATATTTTATTGTGAAAAAGAATGACAAGATAAGAAAAAAGAAAACAGTGGCAGAAGGGATGTGGACAAATTGGAGAGAGTCCAGAGGAGGGCAATGAAAATGATTAGGGGGCTGGGGCACGTGACTTACAAGGAGAGGCTGAGGGAACTGGGGTTATTTAGTCTGCAAAAGAGAAGAGTGTGGGGGGGATTTGATAGCAGCCTTCAACTACCTAAAGGGGGGTTTCAAAGAGGATGGAGCTAGACTGTTCTCAGTGGTAGCAGATGACAGAACAAGAAGCAATGGTATCAAGTTGCAGTGGGGCAGGTCTAGGTTGGGTATTAGGAAAAACTAGTTCACTAGGAGGGTGGTGAAACACTGGAATGGGTTACCTAGGGAGTGCTGGAATCTCCATCCTCAGAGATTTTTAAGGCCCAGCTTTACAAAGCCCTGGCTGGGATGATTTAGTTGGTGGTGGTCCTGCTTTGAGCAGGGGATTGAACTAGATGACTTCCTGAGGTCTCTTCCAACCCTAATATTCTATGATTCTTTGAAATAAACTATCAGACAAAAACCCAAAGAACGAGCTGTGTTGCTTTGTGGGTTCACCAAGACCAGTAGGAGGATCTGTCACCACCTACCCTGTAACCCTCTGCTTCTGTACTGTGCAGCTTTGGCTCAGAGCCCTAATACGAGCAGCACGCTCACAGAACAATGGCCTCACAGTGGTTTCCACTAGCATGGTTACTTCTTTCAGGGTGACACGAACAGCCCTTCCAGTCCCAAGTCTCTCCAAAACCATCTCCCCTGTAGTGTCCAGTCCCTGAAGTTAAGTAAACTGCCTCCAAAGAGACAGAATACACACCAGATGAGGACTTCACCCTTCATTTTAATACTCAGCACTGAGATGTTTTGTAATAAAACAAGATTAAGTTTAACAACAAAGAATAGATATTTAAGTGATAATAAGTACAAACAGAAGAGACAGATATGGTTACAAGTAAAACAAAACAAAACACGCTAATGTCGAAAGCTTAATTTCAACAAGGTACAATATTTGTCGAAGCAGGTTTCTCAAAAAATACCCCTTTCTTTACCATTTATAATGGACAGTCCAACAGGACAGCTCACATATATAACATGTTAGCAGAACACAAGGCCTCATATCAGAATTGAGGAGGCAGAAACAACTCAGCACAGAAATGTAGAGTTCTGACTATATATACTACTAAACGACTATGTATATCAATGCAGACCACCCATAAGTTGCTCATAGTATACTGAGTAAACCCTGTTAGTAGGTGGACTCTTCACTACAAAGCACTAGTGCCATTATAACTTACATACATACTACTGGTGAAATCCTGGTCCCATTGAAGTCAAGGGGCCAGGATTTCACACCCCACATTTTAAAAATTACTGCACATCTCACTTTACTATTTCTTCTGCAATCAACCTTCCCTTAACAGGGTTCAAAAAAGAACTAGATAAGTTCATGGAAGATATCCATCAATGGTGTCCCTAGCCTCTGTTTGCCAGAAGCTGGGAATGGGCAACAGGGAATGGATCACTTGATGTTTACCTGTTCTGGTCATTCCTTCTGAAGCACCTGGCATTGGCCACTGTCGGAAGACAGGATACTGGGCTAGATATGGACCTTTGGTCTGACCCAGTATCGCCATTCTTATGGTCCAGTGCCTGTAAACATGCACTACCTGTTGAACCTCTTATAATGTGCCTTTCAAACTGAATCTTTCTTTTCATCAGATCTCCGACTAGCGTTTGCTGAGTTCCAGTTATCTCCAATACTTTTTCATTGGTTACTCAGTCTATCCATGATATTTTCAGAATTCTTCTCTAAATCCATAATTAGAAAGATTGTAATTTCTTTTTTATTAATTGTTTTAATGTCCATATTTCACAGATATAATTTAACACAGACCAAATGTACGTTTTTAAGAGTCAGTATTTAGTCTTCAGATTCATGTCCTGTCTTATCAGATGTTTATTCTTCCAAAACATCCCTTTTGTTCTTGTTATTCTAGTGCTGACTTCTGTATCCTATATACCTGAGCAAATTTAAGAATGAGAGAACATGGTACGGGGGAAGCTTAACCCGTGGAACTTTACTTTTTAAACTATCATCACTACCGACAAAGGCAGAATATTTGAAACGTATCTTCAAAGGAGTTCAAAATACATACGGCTTCTTTGTAAATGCTGAGACAAGCAATCACATTCTTAAATGGCATTAAATTCATAGTATATGAATATCTGCAGCTCCTGATGTTGGAAATAGCCATCCTGTGTTTCTTTGCCTCAAGGACACCATCTCATTTGCACACATCTCTCTCCTTAAAACTTTTAATCTCTTTCTCCCCCTGCTAACCATTTTAGTTCTGTAACTATACAAAGTCTGTAAATGATTTTGGAATACAGTAAGGATAAATGGGACTATACAAAACGTTATTCTGGTCCTGCAAAATCATTACTCATGCCAGTACCAATGACTTCAGAGGCACTACTTGTATTCGGTTGGCTGAATAAGGTTTTGCCTGAAAATAGTTTTGCCGGACCTGGCACTGAAGTTACATTTATTGTCTCATATTTCTCACCATATAACTTGTTATGCTATTATCATCCGATGTAGCACTATAGTTCCTATAAATCTGCATGCGGTAATTCAAAAGATCAGTTTCTCACACCGATACCCTTTTGCAGCCTTGGGCAAGTTTTTTTTAGCCTCTCTGCATCTCAATTTTGTTTTCCATAAAGTGGGTTAATAATACTTACCTACCTACTGCACAAAGGTGTTCTGAGGCGTGAGCTAATATTGTCAAGCAGTTTAAAGATGTAAAGTACAAAGTGTTGTTATACTGTGAAGTTCTTACAAAACTTGAGGTTAATTATCTACAGCTTTTTAATCACTCTGGATAAAATCCTGGCCCTTTTGAAATCACTGACAAAAAACTCCTATGGGGACAGCATTTCACCCTTATGTTTCTATTTATCTAATTAAGTGTGTCCTATCTTGACAGTTGTTTAAATCACAAATTTTTCTTGCCATAATCTTATGTTATTATCTCCAAGATCAATTCTAAAAATAAAATTGCTTCTCAACTGTTTTGATCTTGTAGCATCGTGCTTGCATATTACAATTACGGTAGTTTAATCAGAGATGGTTCAAAGTGAGTGATCAAATGATCTCCTCCTATATTCTGGATTGATGAAGATTGCTAGAAAACACCAGTGATTTAGACTGCACCAGGGCTCATTGCTGAAAATATCAAGTATTGCTAGAACAAAAAGAACATTTTACTGCTTAGTACACTACAAATAACTTACAAATATGGTTAAATTAAGCCTAAATAGAGAATTGAGGCTACTTTATCCTTCTTACTGTGTACAAATTTAAAAACAAGCAATACATTGCTTCTCTTAGATTACCTCAAAGCTTTTCTCTTCCATTTCAATGCAGTTATTCCACATATCCAGGGCCACGTTACTGGGACAGACCCTCTGCTGGTGTAAACTGGTGTAACTCTACAGAACTCAATGGAATTACAGCAGTTGATACCAGCTATGAGAATCTGGCAGATAGTTTTTTGTTTTGGTAGAGTAGATCCTCAGATGTTCAAAGTTTTTTTTCCCCCCTCCACAGAGATGCTCCATTCTGGAAAACTTTCATGTACAAAAATTGGCAAAAAAAATAGAATGTGCCCAACTGTGCCCTTCATGGAAAGGGTTTTGTCCAACTAGATGGAGGAACAGGAGCATTGCCCTTTAAGGGCTGTCTTGCAACAAAAAGAAGAGGGGAATTTTGTAGGGATGGACACTGCACTGCCCTTGGTGCTGACTAGAAGAGGTATTTATACCCCATGTAGCCTTAGTGAGGCCCTCTTTTACTGGGATGAGGCAAGAGAAGGGAGCGTGGAGTTTATGTGAAATGATTCAGGAAAGGATGACAACCGACACTGTACCATTTGATGCCAGATACTCCCAGGTATTTTAAGTGAATGAAGTTGCAGCCTAATTAAATCACATCCACCAGCATGGCTGGACAATAATAAAATATGTAATTCTCCACTAGGGGGAGACGGGCACTAACTGATTCCCAGAAAGATTATGGTAACCATTCAGGTTTCAAAATTAACCCTGGAAAGACAGTTATGGATGAGGATTCTTTGAGGCTATTCTCCATTGCTACCATGTAGTGTTCAGTTCTGTGCATTGGAATAAAACAGAGGTGGGCAAACTATGGCCCGCAGGACCGTCCTGCCCGGACCTTGAGCTCCTGGCCGGGGAGGCTAGCCCCCGGCCCCTCCCCTGCAGCCTCAGCTCACTGTGTCGCCAGCGCTCTGGGCAGCGGGGCTGCGAGCTCCTGGTACTCTGAGCGGCACAGTAAGGGGGCGGGGAAGGGTTGGATAAGGGACAGGGGCCCCCAGGGGGCAGGGAGCAGTGGGTGGTTGGATGGGGTGGAGGTTCTGGGGGGGCGGTCAGGGGACGGGGAACAGGGGGGGTTGGATAGGCGTGGGAGTCCCAGGGGGCCTGTCAGGGGGCAAGGGTGTGGATAGGGAGCAGTCAGGGGACAGGGAGCAGGGTGGGTTGGCTAGGGGGTGGGGTCTGTGGGGGGGATTAGGGACAGGGGGTCCCGGGAGGGGGCAGTCACAGGACAAGGAGCAGGGGGGCTTGGATGGGTCAGGGGTTCTGAGGGGGGCAGTCAGGGGGCAGGAAGTGTGAGGGGGTGGATAGTGGGTGGGGGCCAGGCTGTTTGGGGATGCACAGCCTTCCCTACCTGGCCCTCCATACAGTTTCAGAACCCCGACGTGGCCCTCAGGCCAAAAAGTTTGCCCACTCCTGGAATAAAGTGTTTCAGACTCCGTTTGTTTGAGGATTCTTTGTTGGTACCATTTCAGGGGAGTAAGTCCTACCTAGACTCGACTTTATTAGTGTGTCTCAGGTAAAAAGAGCTAGGTAGGAAATTACTACAAGGAAATAAATGTACACATGGGTTTCTGCACCTTTTGGACCATGCTACAGACCGTTTTCCATTGCTTGTCATCTGTGACAATCAAAGGTAAGTCTTTCAAAGTTTTTTATTCCTTTTTGTGTTCTTAAAAACAATTCTAGCATAGCGATCACCAGTTAAAGTAATCATTTACCAAGAGTTACCACACTAAGGTATCTGGAGTGCTTTAGTATACTTAGAATAGGTGTCATGGTGTGATAACAGCTGGTAAATGCTGGCTTTTCAAGAGAGATCACTGTAGCTATAATAAAAGGAATACTTGTGGCACCTTAGAGACTAACAAATTTATTTAGCATAAGCTTTCGTGTGCTACAGTTCACTTCATCGGATGCATACAGTCCACTGAATGCATCCGATGAAGTGAGCTGTAGCTCACGAAAGCTTATGCTCAAATAAATTGGTTAGTCTCTAAGGTGCCACAAGTACTCCTTTTCTTTTTGCGAATACAGACTAACACGGCTGCTACTCTGAAACCTGTAGCTATAATGAGGCTGTATCATTCATTTCATCGAGTTGCTATGGAGCCTGCACGCATTATTCAG
The DNA here is from genome assembly GCF_965152235.1 of Eretmochelys imbricata. Classification (NCBI taxonomy): domain Eukaryota; kingdom Metazoa; phylum Chordata; order Testudines; family Cheloniidae; genus Eretmochelys; species Eretmochelys imbricata. Next base: position 38,423,197 of record NC_135575.1, on the reverse strand, counting down.
GCAAAACTCTAAGTCATTTACATACCATACGCCATTGCTAGTGAAAACATTGGGTAAGCTGATTGTTTTGCAAATATAATTCACTTTTAGTCTCAAACAATCCATTTACAAATGTTTCTGCAACCATTGTGAGGTTTAGGAGATCACCACCTGCCTGATAACTGTGGGTGCCTTAACGTTATGGCTCAGAGCTCTGATACCAGCAGCCAGCCTACAGGCACAATGTTTCACCTAGGCTTTCTCCAGCCTAGGTATTCCTTCCAGGGTTGCTGCAATAGCCCTTCCGGTCCCAAATCTCCCAAAATCTGTCCCCCAAGTTCTTAACTACCTGACACTCAGACTTTTCTCATCTGGTTCATCACTCCTGAAGGAGTGAAACCTGCCCCCAATTAACAGTTCACTTTGACACACACAATTCATATAACTATTACTGCTAAGGATCTGTGAACAGTTACTCATGGAAGCAGGCCTATTCAAGTGAAATGGGACCTCTCAGGTGAGTAAGGGTTTGCACTATATATTATACTTCATACACTAATATTTTATAAGAGAGACAAGGTGGGTGAGGTAACATCTTTTATTGGACCAGCTTCTGGAGGTGAAAGAGACAAGCTTTCGAGCTACACAGAGCTCTTCTTCCGGTCTGGGAAAAGTACTTAAGAGTGTGACAGCTAAATACAAGGTTGTACAAATGTTTACCATAGATAGTTAACACATATGCTATGGGACCATTCAAGGTGAAGTAGCCTATTGACACCCTTAAAGTCACAGGGCAAATTTAAAAAAAAAAGGGTGGGGGGCTAGTGTGTTACAGATTATTGTGATAAGCCACAAATCCAGTGTTTTTCTTAAGAAAATGATTTTTAGTGTGTAGCAACATTATGAATTTAAGCTCCTAGGCTCAACTTTTGAAGGTGTTATCCGTGTTTCCTTTGAAGATGAGGACTGAAAGATTAGATGTGGAGTGAACATTTTGTGAAAAGTTTTTGTCTTTTATCATTTTTCATTGGAGAGCATAGTCAATTACGTGGGTGAAACCAGAAAATCGCTACACTCACAAATGAACTCACTGGGACCAACATGGCTACAACAACACTGCAAACAAACATATATTATAACACTTGCATCATCTGACAGGGAAACATTCTTTGTATCAATAACAATACTTAGCTCAGGTACACCACTGTAAATTCAAAATAAATTCATTTGCTTCTGTGAATTTGCCACTATGTAACTAAGCTCAGAAGCTGGTCCCATACCCGTAGTGTGTCCTGACTCCTGACCTTAACTGTATCATCCCATCTTCATAGATCTATTTCTTGATTTCTCAATCTCTGAAATAGAAGTGCACTGACAACTTGTATATTATGTCGCAAAGGAAGTGTCTGGTTGTTATTCTTGTTCCTTTCCACTTATATCTGTGTGATCTCCATTTCTATATTGGACACACATTGGGAAATTTTGTTCTCATTTGCACATGCAAAATCCCATTGAATTCGGTAAATGAGAGCAAAATTTGGCCTTCCATGTTTGTAGGGTTTAGTTTCCACTCTTTCTGGATAGTACAGAGATGGACAAGCACCTCAGAAAGGCGTGTGCAAATATTTACTCAAACAAAAAAATAATTTGCTTTATCTGTGTCTGATTCCATTTTGTAAATAGTCTAGAGAATGAGTTTACTGACAGGAATGTTCACAGAGGGTCCAATCCAGCTTCCATTTAAGTTGAATCTTTCCATTGATGACAATGAGAGTTGGGTTAGGCCCTAAGCCTTTAAGTGCATATTAAAATATATTTTCAGAAAGGGATATTTGAACTTGTAAATGGTACATATCCTCATAAGACACTAGATTCCACGAGTTACGTTTATCCAGTCATATCACACATTCAACAAAACTAACCAACACAGACTGAATTTAGAATGACACTTGCTCAAAAGGGAACTTCTCATGAACCATGTACAGACCAAGAATTATCGAAAATAGCTTCAAGCAACAAAAAAATTATTTAATAAATTGTAAGCTGCTCAGATAATTTGTGAGCAAAGAGGCTAAATGAATCAAGTAAGTAATTCACTTTAAATCAGTCATTTAGCTCTAGAGTTGTATTAAAATAAAATTGTAAAAATCTAACCTGAAAAAATCAGTTTGGATGTGGTTGGCCATGAGCATATAACAAAGGCAGAATATCTGATAAAATATTAAAAAATTATTTCAGGAATTAGAGAATGTTAGTTGTTAGGTAGGAGAAAAAAGTAAGGTAAAATAAAATATCTTCACAATCAATAAAAAAAGAAAAACAAAATCACTTAATTCATGAAGTTAGTGGTAACAAATTTATGGGGATGATCTTCCAGTCCCCATCATAGACAACTCCCACTGGTGTCACAGAAACTTCCCTAAGCAAAGACTGAAGTTGAGGTGTCTATTTAGAAGCAAGTCCTAAATGATCATTGGAAAGGAGTAAAGAAATATATTTCAAGGTAAAAGGTTTCAGTTACATTAGAAAGCAGAACATTTAATTATTGATAGCAGATTTATCCCCAGTGCAGTCCTATTCTCTAAGCTATTTTTAGTGTTATTTTGTATGCACTAATGGACATTTGTATCTAAATTTGCATTTGGGTATTGGAATATGACTGGAAGCTGGTGGGGATGACCATGTGGATCTCATTGACCTACGCTATGCAGAATAACGCATTCAGTTATTGCATTTACGCTAAAATGGTTTTATTCCGATGTACAATAGTAATAAAATATTGCCAGACTGTTTTAAAAAGTTACTGTGAACAATTTAGCTATGGGACAACTCCTCACTTTGTATACAAATAGTACTGTTTTCAATAGGCCTGTATTCACTGAGTAATAGAGAAGACACGTTCAAGTATTTACTTAGTGAGGGTGCTACTAAAATATGTATTAAAAAACAGCCACGTTTTATGAACAAAATGGCTTTCCTACATGTTTTGTTCAAACACACAACTGATAGATTCCAAGCTCTGGATGCCCTCTTTATTGTCAGATGTATACCAGGGCCTTGTAATCTCTCAAGGTCCATAGAACATTATTAACTATATGGATTCATATTATTCAATTAACACTGCAGAACAGTATTTACTATTTGATTGGTTAACTATTAGGTGGAGACACTTCATTCCTAATATGGTTTCAAAATGTTTCTTTTTAATTGTGGAACACAAAATGTCATATCAAAAATTGCATGAAATAAACCTTCTTGCAATGATGCTTTTCTCTGGCAACGTAGAGTCTGGCTTACAATGCTACCACTACAAGACTTCTGCTAAGGTCGTTTAAAAACAAAACAAAAAAGGTTACAAGGAATGCCTCTTGTATAGGTTTAAAATTTCCTCTCTTCAATTCTTGACCACCTTGTAGCTACTGAAGTGGAATCCATATCTGTAAAAGTATTGCAAAGAGGCCCCAGAATGAATTGGGACAACGGGTGCAAGAAACGCATTGCTGGTTTTCCCTCTTTTGATGGCTCTTTTTTTTATAAAACAACATTATAGCAAAAGTTCCCTTTACTGAAAAGAAATTAACATGAGTGGAAAATTTGGACTCCATTACTCAACTCTTTCCTAATATTTCTCTATGGAAACAATTAACACTATGGAACAATCTTGCAACAAAATGTGAAGGCATATTATTCAATTGGATATCATCACTGCAAAAACCTATAGATTCAGCTCCTCAGGGAATGGACTGTTTTTCCTCTGTACAGTGCCTAGCACAATGAAGCCATGAGCCTGACTGAGTGCCTCTGGGTGTTACTGAAGTAAAATAATGAAATATGGAGCCATTGCTAGATATTTGTACCATTTTACACCTTAATGGCTAGAGTATGACTTTAGGCCAAGCTATAAGAAAGGAGCAGTGCTTGAGCTGCACCAGGAGCTCTAGGAGACTTTATGACGCACCCCTCTGAGGCACAATTCCTCCCTTGCTCCCCTCTTGCTTTGAGGGTAGTGGTGGGGGGAGTCATTGCAACCCCTGTGAAAGGGTGCAGCTTACTTCTCCTCCAAGCCTTCCCACAGAAGTAGGAAGGGAGTGGGGGTTTGTGTTGGGGAGTTGGGACGGAAGACAAGGATCTGCCTACTCCTGGCGCTTCCCCACCACCCATTATCGCACAAAGTATCAGAGAGCAGAGGTTGTACTCCACACCTTACCTGGACCCAAAGCCCAAGTATGTCTTACTCAGCCAAGAAGAGATGTGGGCTGAGGCCTCACTCCCATACTCAGCCAAATAAGCATGCTAGGAGAGAAAAAACACACACACACGCCCCAAAAAGACAGCCAATCAATAGTGGAGAGGGGGAAAAAAGCTGAGCTGCACAGCAGTTCACCATCCTTTGGAAGTTCATGCCCAGGACATTCACCCTACTTGCGTAAGTAAGGCAAAGGTACAATCTAGCCATTTGTAATAACTGGTGACCAAGGCAGGCTAGGGGACAAGCGAGAGCAGTAGTCTCGTGTGTGCAGGTAGCCAGCAGGTCTGTACATATTGGAGGCAGTCCAGGGCATGGTCAGAGTTATTCCAAGGTTTCAATAGCCAAAAGATCCAATCCAATGGGCTGGGTCAGTGAGTTGGGGAGGCAAGGTCAGATGAGGTGCAAGGCAGGGTCAGGCGAGGCAGCAAGGCGACAAGGAAGAGTCATAAGTGGCCTCAAAAGGAAGGCATAGCCATCTGAGGAGCAATCAGCAGTACTGGACTGTTGCTCAGACAGCTTCCTCTTCCTGCTGGGGTCTTTATACAGTTCAGGTACCAATGACAGTGCTGCCCGTCCCTCCAATCAGGAGCTGGGACACGGCTGCTGTGGGCACGTAGGTTCAGTGCAGTTCCCTGGCATAGCAGCTAAGGTTTTTGCCTAAGAACCTGGCAGGCCTGGGGTCAATAGCAGGGCCCATTATAGCAGAGTCCAATAGCAGGGCTCAATATCATTAGTGAATAGACTGTCCAGTCTACTGCAAACTTTCACACTGCCACAATACCTTCTGAAAGAGCCTGAATATGTAATAATTTAATTTTAAAAGATGCATAAATGCATATTTATCCAAGAGATCAGTAGTTCACTTGGATAGATATGTATCTTGAAAAAGCTGACCACATATATTTATGTTCCTGTCACAATAAAATGAACCTTATCTTTAAAAATAGCCAAGGAAATTAAATTTTAAAACTACATTTAAATACCGTTATGGTTGGACTATAAACCAATAAAAAAGGTCATAAAAAGGCCAGGAAATTCCAAGTGGAAGTGGAAATTACTTCCTTTTCCTTCATAGTCAAGGGAATTAGTAATCGTCAGTCTTAACTACATTCCTTGGCTTTTATTACTTCTTGCTGTTGTGTGCGTTGTTCCTAGTTTAACTGCTAAAGACAACATGAAACTCTCCTGGAAAAAACTAGTATAAGCAATAATACTACTTGACTTTATTGTACATTTAAACACAGGTAGTCACTGTGTGTTCCTTAATTGTCTATTATATACACACAGCATCCTCTCAGACAAAGCCTAATAATTTATTGTTTCCTTTTTTATTTTATACAGTTTGGGAGGATACAGAAAAGGTCAATCTCATTCTCCCGTCCTGGCTTTATGACATTTCCATACTGTATTGGGCCTTGTTTCTTTTTTCAGGATGATGCTGATGGCGGTGTTATGTTTTTCACTTAGTTCTTCAACTTAGATTTCCTGTCTGACACGGTCTCCTCCCTTTCTCTTTCCTGAAACTTAGCTGTTTATGTTTGGTCTGCCTAATTTAGGTTTATTCATACATTGTTGGAAAGGATATGCAGTAATATGCTGTATACATTGCAGGTACTAAGTCAATTACAAGTAGTATATAATAACAAGTAATATATAATAAATAGTTATGAGCTCGAAGGCCTTAAGGGATGGTGCCATCTAAATAAAAAGATGCACCGGACCGTCACTAGAACGCACGTCTATATAGCGTGAGTTCGCATAGAACACGGTCGCGGCCATGGATCCCAAATTTAATTACTTTAATTGCGATTCATTTTAACGCGGTCCCCGTGTTAACGCGGTACCACGCATGGATCCCAAATCCAGCATTCTAACGAGGGTCCGGTGTATTACTATTTTTTTTACCAAGTATTAAACACCAAAAGCTTTTTCCTTCTGACGAAAAAGCAGATGAACCCCTTGGAATCCTATGGAATAGAAAGGAAGTTTGTTGTGAACTGAATATTGACTGAATATTGAACTGAATATTGACACAAAGAAGATACAGCCACTGAGCTGGAGAAAAAACACATAGTAAATGCCACAACAGACCAGCCCAAACAGGATTAGTCCAAAGACTCTGGTGCCTGAGAAAGGTTCAGACATATGGGAAGTGTGTTTTGCTGCAAATGATGAAAAGTCACTTCCCTTTTCAGAGCTAAACACAAGTCCTAAACACACCAACCAGGCAGCTTACTGCACCTGCGTGAGAGGCAATAAGCATCTTGTCTTGTCGTGAGCCAAGACTCTGAGGAACAAGGAGGAAAGCCCTACTCCCGGATCTCTCCCTGAAGTATACATCTTCCCCAGGCTGCCATATCATTCTGAATCTCTCTTCCCTTTCTGAGAATGCTAGGGAATTCATTAATTGGGCACTATCCCACTACCATGCACACCCTTACAGGAAAGGCATGGAAATGCAGGCCCTTTCCAGAGAGACTGAACTATTCCCTGACCATTCCCAGGATGAAGCCTATACATCACATGACAAGTTACCATTTTCCTGGCCCAGCAAGTTCCTAAACCTCAAAAAACTAACAAGGGCAGGCAGGGCAGACCTTGAATCCTGGCATCTTCGGCATAATCCAGACCCAGAAGGCGGGGAGGGGATAATAGATTGGCGAAAAACCACCAAAAGTGGTGTTGCAAAATCCTTAACCCTATAAAATTTACTACGAACACTAAAACTACTACAAAATCAGTGAAATCCCAAAATATGTATGAATATGTATGAAAATAAAAAGGTTTTCTGGGAAGTTTGGAAAGTGTGTCACCTCGGACGAAAACAACCAGCAGCTCTGACTCAGACCATGAAGCAGTGAGAAGGAACTGAAGACATGGTCGGTCCACCCCACCCTTTATCATCTCAGGCGAAACCACAAGGCAATGCAAAGGACCAACGGACACTACTATTTTGAAAAGCTCTGGCTCCAGGAGTATGCACATAACCCTCAGTGAAATTCAATAGGGACCATCTCTCAAAGAAGAACCATGATTTTCTAAGCGTAGCGTTATATAAGTGCATTACCTTCCAAACCTTCCAGTGACATGCTTTTCATGAAACATGATTTCTCTCTGCAGTTTCGAAAACTGCACCATGCCAGGAGTTTAATGAAGGGAAAGCATGTTCTTTACTCCTTGATATTGAGGGAAAGCAGAGAATGCTTGGAAATTCAAGGCCACTGTCTTCAGCAAATATTCAGGGGACTATGACTACCTATGTGGTGCTAAATTCTGCTGCAAGCACACATCTTCTGAAGTTTGCTGACAGCAGCAGACTTTTGATTCTACCTCTGTCTTTGTCCTTCTGTGTGTATTGTCTAGCAGCAGTAGAATGCGAGTTTTTACATCCCTTAGGGTATTGAAGGTGGTAGCAGACAGGACCATTGAGATACTTCTGTTTCATTTCCCTTTCTTTGACTAAAAAGTGGTGGATGTTCCAGCTGCCTTAGAAGATGTTAGGACAGGTTGTCAAAGTCAAACAGGTCAACAGAACCACTATAGGTGGCCTTTTGGAGGTATATTTTTTGAATCAGATCAACTATTATATTTGTACAGTATAAAGTGTTTTCCCCCCTTCAACAGTTTGGCATAAGGAAAGCTGCTTCAGACAACACCTACGGAAAAACAGAACTGCTTGGAATGTGAAAAAGCAGGAGGTTCTGAATGAAACAGATGGCTGAGTATTGCGTACTGGTTAATGCCAGGGACAGATTGCCTTCTATAAAATGGGGATCATATTCACCTATCTTGCAAAAGCACTGTGAAGCTTAGGGCTTGTCTACACATACAGCTGTGCAATTCAAACTATGGGAGTGTGAGCAGCAGTCAGTACCAAAGTGCTACACTGTAACTCCCCAGGATGGAGACTGCAGGTGCAAAGTAAAAGGTTCCTAGTGCACATGACTGTAATCCTTTTCGAACAGAACTACATTAATGCAAAGTAGGAACCTTTTAGTTCACGTCCGCAGTGCCCACACAGTGGAGATGCAGCACAGCACTTTGGTGCACACTGCTATTCACACCCTTGTAGTCCAAATGGGGGAGCAGTGTAGAGACAGCCTTAATGATTGCAGATTCTTTGAGAACTTTGGATGAAAGGGACAATACTGTAAACACTTCAAAATAAGGACTCGTGCCTAAGGGCTTGTCTACACGGGCAGTTTACAGCCCTGCAACTTTCTCACTAAGGCGTGTAAAAAAACATCTCCCCCCTCCCCCCCGCCCAAGCGCAGCAAGTTTCAGTGCTGTAAAGCGCTAGTGTAGACAGTGCACCAGCGCTGGGAGCTACGCCTCTCATGGAGGTGGTTTTTTAGGGCACTGGGAGAGCTCTCTCCCAGCACTCTGCTGTGACTACACAAGCCATGTTAAAGTGCGGCTGCGGCTGTGGCTTTAGCGTTGCCAGTGTAGACTAGCCCTCAGTCTTACTGAAAGTGAATGGGACTTCAGCCCTTAACACCCTAAGACACCTCTGAAAATAGGATTTAGACACTGTAGCTGTGTCGAAAGCTTGCCTCTCTCACCAACAGAAGTTGGTCCAATAATAGATATTACCTGTAATGGCTTTGAGCTTTTAATGCACCTGAGACATTTAGGTATCCAATATAACCATGTGTTGGTTTTTTCATGTTTGCCTATGTATATTTCATACAGTATTTGCATATACCAATATCTGTGATTATATTATACATAAGCACTGTATATAGAAAACTGAAAAGCTTCCATTTGACTACAAGGAGAGCAGAATTAGGCTCTACTTATCTACTCTTTTTATATACAGAAGACCCTGAGAAATCTGATTCAGTTACATTACTGTGAAGCAAGAGTAAATCTTAGCGTCATTGCAGCTAAACCAGGGTAAAATTGGTACAACTGAGAGGAGAATCAGGCCCAGAACTGATGAGCAGAATGTACAAAAGTAGATTCTGGGGGGAGGAGGGGTAAATGTTTTCATTTGTCTGAGAGCGCTAAATTGAGGTTTCTTCCAGTGAGGGGAGATGTTGGCTAACCCATCAATTTCTAAAGAATTAAAAGCTTCAATTTCTTCAAAATTAACGTTCTAGCTCAATGATTGTAAAGAAAGCCTTCGAACAAGAACTGCACTACAGGAAGTGTGAACACTGATGCAATATCATCTTCCTTACTCTGCAGGCAGATAGTTCCAGAGCCTCTGTTATTGTTCACAGCTATGTCAAGCTACAGCAACAGTGAAGTTAAGAAGATTCTGGTTGGTTTCACTTCTGCTATTCAGAACCCTGTAAACATGGTGAAACTGAGAAGATTGAATCATTTTACTCAGCTGCTACTAGGGAAACTTATGAGCAGTAGCAGACACTACCACTATTCATGAGAAGAGTAGGAGCAGGATGCAACAACACCTCCCTTCCTCTCCGCCCCCGCCAAAAAAAAAAAAAAAAAAAAAAAAAGGCTATGGATGGAGTAAAGCAGCAAACAACACATACCTGGCAGTATCCTGGAAGACAGGGGAAGTACAGTAAAGTAGTAAAGACCCCATGTCCTGGTAGCAGGGGAGAGCTAAATTAGTCAACCTTATCCTGCTCCTCTGGCAAAATGAGGAAGCTTCAGGGCCAGTGAGAAAGTAAGAGAAATTCCCTTCTGGGCTAATGGAGCACTGCCCCACATATCCAGTATACAATAATCTTTAAAGGAGATATTTCAGAGAGAGTTTCCAACACCTTATTATCATCATATTCTCTCTCCCTCTACTGATCCCACAAACAAAATGGACCCCTGTTGTACTTAAAATCCAGCCAACCCGACAAAATGGAATTTAAATAGATAGTGAAGCTAAAACAGTATCCTCACCATTACCAAAGCACCAGATGCTAGAGAGTAATCAAGCACCACTCGTTTATTTGTAGCCATTATTGGCCTGACCTGCAATATGCTGATGGCTTTCATCTCCCAGTGAAGGGAACTGAGGGGGCTCATCACATGGCAGGACATGCTCATCACTTTGCGGTAGAGGGATTTGTATTCCTTCGTCAATTTAAATGCATAAATATCTATTATATACCGTACATCATATACACGCAGCATAGCAATCATGCTTCTGCCATTATGTATCTCACACAAAAAGAACGAGAAAAAGATATTTGTTAATCTAAGCCACACCCACTCCATTTGAACACAAGTTTGTTTCGCAACCTAAGCAGCTATTTATGTAACAGCGAGTGTGCAGCTGCAGTAAAAGGAAAATAGAAGTGAGGTCGGTGGCTGAATATTAACAAGGAACAAAAGCAAACAGCAGCTTGGTATTTCCCAAGCAGTGACCTACTGCTGCTTCTGAGATATGAAAATCTGATCAACCAACTCTATTACCATATTACAAACATGCGGACAGCCCTGAGTCTGCCTGGTTCCAATCAGGGTTATGCAGCACTCTGGGAAAGGATATGCCAGGAAGGTCAGCTTTAATTCTGTCCAGCTTTAATTAAGGTCAGAGTATCCATGTTTGAAACAAACAAATGTACAGACCAGGGAAGGCTTTTTGAAAGGCAAGTCAGTGAAAATAACGGATGTTCTGGCCATGTACGTGCATGAGTGAGTGTGAGGAATGGGTATACGTGGAAAGGCCTTCCAGCAAGGACAAACACCCCCCACCAAGCAGAGAAAGGACGCTATTTTTCGGGAATTGCCACAATCAAAAATGTAATCATAAAAACTAGCTTATGCTGTAGTGTCCCATTTAGGGGATTAGTAAAATAATCACAATCTGCCCCAAGCAGCTCTGTTCCAGGCATCCAAACACTACGTATATTAAAAATGACATTCCTGCTCTGATAAAAAGAATTCTAATGCAACTTAATGAACTCTGTAAACAAAGACTTTTAAAATCTAGGAGACTATATCAGTGTGTCCCATACGGTGTCAAACAGCCTAGTAATTTTATTTATTTATTTATTTTAATACAGGCCGTTGAAAAAAATCATCCCGCTACTTAATGATATGGAAATAAGATGAATTCCAAAGTTCTCAGCTTGGCCATTGGGATAGATGGGCTTGGAACCCCAAAGGGTTGCTAAAAGGAGCTGTAAATCAAAATGTACTACTGTGAGATCCTATTTCTTTGCTGTTTACTGACAAACCTGTGGGTCTCAAGAGAATATACATGAAATGCAATACAAAAAGAAAGGGAGAAAATTATCCATCTTAGGTACGATGCAGTAAGCAATTTATTTAGGAATGGATCAAAAGGCAATGTCAGAAATATGTTAAAATGCACACAACAATAAGCTTGAGATTTCTGATATGGCAGGAAAAGAATAATGGTCAAGAAAAGACTGACAGCAGGTGCATCCTCAGTACAATTTAGTCCTAAAGGCATCTTTAACAACAGCTTGTTAAGGTACTTAAATCTCAATTCTTGTTATTTTTTCTCACAATTTTTTCTCTAAAATGTTGCAAACTATACAAAGATCTGGCAAATAAATCATGTACCTGTATCTCTTATTCTGGGTGGTGTTGTTTGGATTGGGGGCGGAAGGAGAGGGTGTTAAATGCAACCAAGACTAGCTCCTCATTTCTAATACAGTTTTTAAGAATAACAGTATCTAACTATGAATTGATAGAAACCTTCCAAAATCAGAAATAAGAGTAGCCAAAGCCATTTCCCACAGAGACTCAAGAATGTTCATCAGCAGCGGAAGAGAAAATGACAGACTGCAGACTTGTGTTTTAAACCAAAGCTAAAAAAATACACCTGCAGTGTACAGTGTAAATACATTGAATTACAGCTTGAAACACAGTACCAGTTACTGATGCCTGACTGAATAACAACCCATCCTATAGCTCCAGCACTGGAACAGAGTCTGTATGTAGTATCCAGCTTTGATTGAAAGGCTGTATGCTAATAATTTAGGAGGCATGGAGCGAAAATAGGAAGAAAAAGGGGGGAAGGGATATCACAAAGCACAAAATGCACCTTAATACTGCAAAGCACAAAATCAGCACCCACTCCCTCCCTGACAACTGCTTCAGATCAGCTGGAGACATGAAACACCTGGTCCCTGAATGATGAAACAGAGCTCCAGATCTTTGGGGGATTGAGGAAGGAAGGCAATATTAGCGCCCCTGGCCATCTTTACTTGCACATATCTATGTGGCTATGGGCTGCCATGTCTGGTAGCACTTTCATCTCATTGCAGCTAGCCTAGGTGCAGTCTGAGTGCAGAAATGATGGGAAGGAGGCAAATGGGAAATATGATCCCAAAAAAGGAGAAAAGCAAAGGAGAGAGTATTACAAGTGCTGCTGGTGGACACCTGTGTCCATGCCTTGCGTAGAGAGGGAAGGGCATGGGTGGGAATTATTCCTCATACCTTGCGTTTTCGATCTACCCGCTCCCTAGGGATTTTCCGCTGCTTTTTCCTCTCCTTCTCGAGATTTCTCTCCCTCTCATCGAGTTCGGCCTCCCGAACTTTTTTAATAGACGCAGCAGCATGAGCCATTTTGGAACAGGAAACACCGGCTCCAAAGCATCAATATCCACCAGAAGGCTATCCAGAGAATTTGTGGGGGTTTTTCCGCAGGGACCCTGCTGGTGAGCCAAAACTTCACAGTATAATCAGCTCTTCCTCCTTCAGCATCTTGTGATAGGTCACAGCTCTGCTCCAGCCTCTGCAGCACTCATAAGTCAGCACAACATAAACATGTTCTAAATCAAAGCCACACACACATATGTAGATAGCAGTCAGATGAATGCCTAATACCAGCCTGAAACCACTTCACATTTGCAGTGATTGTCAGGGAAGACAAGCTTCAGATCAGCTGAAAAAATCCATCCTTTAAACACACATCACCAAATTAGGAAGGTGTTTTGGGACTCCTCCAGACAGACTGTCTCTTCTGACTAGAGCCAGGTAGAAGCCACCTCTGTGTAACCATCAAGTGGAGAGAAGGGTGGACAGCTTCTTCCAGTTTCCAGCATCACCTCTACGCAGGGTGAGAATAAAATGGTGCAGTCTGACTTAATGACTTGCTGCTCTTGCTGCTGCTGCTGCGACTGCCTGTGCTAGAGCACACGATATGTCTTTCCCCCCTTCTCTTCCTTTCCTTCTTCCCTTGCTTTAAACTGAAATTAAAATAAAACCCGAAGCAAAAGCTGCTGGGTTCAGAGGAGACCAGCTGCAGCCTGTTCACCTGCAGGTAGCGACTTCTGTACTAAACTCCGGGTGCCTGAGCCTGAAAAAGGCTAGGAATATTCAAGTCCCCTCATTGTGCCGTTTATGGATCCACGTGAGACTGCATTAGGAGAGCAGCATTAAGCAGCGAACCAAACCCTGCTCTGAGGGGGACGTTAGCGAGGTGCGCACACAGCTCAGCCTGCCCCAGCCAGCTGAACTCTACAGAGGAAAAAAAAATAATAATAATAGAGCGTATACTGGTCATTATTATTCACTGCCAGAGGCTATTTTCAGCCAGTTGCTGAGATGACTTACAAAGCACTGTGCTGCGGATAAAAAGGGATGATTACTGTTGTGGACTAAAAGAGAGAGAGAAGAAGAAACAAATAGAAAGAACATCCTGTTAATTCCAAAAAAAAAAAAAAAAAAATCATCTCCTCCCCAAACATCACAGACAGTAATGTATAGCTTTAATATCAAGGACAGATGGGGCTGTCATCCCCTGGCTGCTTATCACCCAGCTAAAGCACCATCTCACAATACTAGTCCCATCTTCTGGTGTGTAGTTTGCTGCTATAAATACATTAAGCACAGGAGATGCTAAAACTTCCAGACGTCTAGTGAAAAAGAGCAGGCAACCTCTTGTGGACATCTGACCACATTCCAAACCCACCACAGAACTGGTAGCGCCAGATAGGCCCCAGGGCTGGGTTGGAAGAACAGGGATGCTGCATTGAGGTGCAGTAGAGATCTTTGCATAGCATTTGCTCAGACCGTGCCGGCTATGTAAAGAACATTGCAACTCACTCACATCAGCACTAAAACTCACCAAATTAAAGACGGAAAAGGAAATAATCTACCAAGTATTCTTTACAAGATGGCCCAAATCAATCCCTGGTCTATCTCCTCTAACTTGAGTGGGTTTTCACCAAGGATGAAATTGGCCCAACTACTACTAAAACTAGACACTATAAAATTAATGATAAAACGGCATGACCAAAACATTAACAGATGTCTTGTGATCTGTTACATATGACAGTGGCTCAAATCTTGGGCCTAATCCTAATCTTACACTAGGTTTATACCCCTCCTACTCAATTGTGTTTATTGAGTATTATTACAACAGAACTAATATGCCACATTTAACTTTGATGATCCCACAAATATTAAGGGTCAAATTTTCAAAAAGTTGTTTTATAGTTTCCATATATAATTATCATGCATGCCTATATAAAACAGGCATCAATTTGTGTGTACCAGTCATATAGCTGGATGCCTAAATATGCAATGTGTGTATGCAAATATGATCACTGCATCCAAAACTTGTGAATACAAATTAGATGCAGAGCTGAAGCCAACTAAGTATTTGGCCCATAAGATACAAAGGTTTGGGTTTCCATCCCTAAAATCAGCAGTGTGCTGTCAACATTTCTGGAAGTTGTTCCCCACAAGAGTATCTAAGGTCCACTGACATTTCTCAGAGGGGGGGGGGAACATTCTTACACCTCCTCCCAAAAAAATATTCACACACTACTCTCAGAGCACGATGTTTCCCTATCTCATGAAGGTCCTGCAGGGCAACTCTAGCTGTTCCTCACAGCAAGAGCGATGCTGGGTAATCCTTCATCCTCTGCTGGCAACAGTGTGGCCAGGAGGGTGATCAGGTGCCTTCTGGCTATGTGGAGTGGATGGTCTCTTGGGATACCCTTGGCTCTTGAGGTAGACAGGTCTCTCCTAACTGTTGTGCAGGTAGATGGATTAGGGAGTGGCTCTCCCCTGTCTATCGTAGGAGGTTGGGAAGGAAATGAGGATCTATGCTCCCTCACAATGCCAACTCTTCAAACTTCAGGCTGTGCCTGGACAGCCAGGTGGGGATAAAGGCACGCTGCAGCTGCTGTAAAACTTCCCCTTCTGGTATTGGAGGTTGTGCCTTTAAAAAAGCTGAACTTCCCAGAGGAAGTTTCTGGGCAGGGCACTGTGATGCTCTTATTGCTGTGTACAGCCAGTTGAAACTGGACTGAGATTAAAGCAGAGTTCTTACAAGCACTTGTAAGATTCCTGAAACCGCACACAATTCAGGGCAGCTGCAGCTTGGCCCCACTGCATCTCCTTCTCCTTGCGCGCAGCAAGAGTTGCCAGCAGGCGGTGGGGACTTGCGTGTGGCTAATCCCTCTCTCTGGCAGTGTAACAGAGCAGGCCTTCCTGGAGCACCCTCTCGTGGCTTAAGGTGACCTCACAAGCATCCCATCCCCAGTTTCCCCATCGTTAGGTTCCTCAAACTCCATCTTTGCACTTTAGTTCAATTATGTCCTTACTGGGGGCTAATTTATTAACATAAATGTTTCCAAAATAACCCCAAGTCACAAAATATATTCCATCACCATAACACAAAACCCAGGTTCTTCTTCAGCCTCCCTCTTCTATAGTGAATTCCCAGTTTCTCTTTTAAAGCCCAGACAAAAAGTGCAAAATAAACATGTGTCCACTTACCCTGTGTTTAATGAAAATGCAACGTAACCAAGGCCCACCCACCCTGGGCTTATTTTCTGACTCCCTCCTGGGTTCTTCCCACTACCCTGTTCCTTGTCCATAACACTGGCCCATAGGAAGTGCTTTTTGTAGCTTCACAACTGGAACATAAGAGGTAGCAATGGCAGCCGCCAACAGGGTGAGAAACATTGAGGCAGTTAACGAGGCAAAAGAAAGGAGAGAATAGGTTGCAAAGAATCTAGACTTCCTTTTTGAGATTTATAAACCACAGATATCACCAACAGTGCATTGCTTATAAATAAAGCTAAGATTTTATCACAGTTATTTTTAGTAAAAGTCACGAACAGGCAATAAACAAAAATTCACAGAGCCCGTGACCTGTCTGGTACTTTAATAAAAATAACCGTGGATGGGGGGCAGGGCTAGGTAGCGGGGAGGAATGGAGTCCCAGGGGGGCAGGGACCGACAAGCAGAGCACAGCCCCAGCTCCAGTAGCCACAGTAGACAGGCACAGCCACAGAGGGGCACATGGCCCCGGTGCAGCTGTCGGGCAGGGGCACACGGCCCCAGCTGCAGCCCCTGGTGAAAGCTGCGAGGCTGGGGCACGCATCCCTGGCTGCAGCACCCACCAAGCCCAGGACACCGTGGGGCTGGGATGCGCAGCCCCAGGGCTGAGGTGTGGTCCTGGCTCCAGCCTCACCAAGCCTTACATGCTGCGGGGCAAGGGTGTACAGCCCCAGCTGTAGGCCCCAGTGGAAGTCACGGGGCTGGGGTGCACAAGGTCCTGCCTGCAGCACCCAGCGCAAGGCCCGGGGCTGGGGCTGCAGGGTCCTGGTTCCAGACAGCCCCAGTTGCAAGTCAGAGCCCACAGTTCCACCTCCTCCTCCTGAAGCCCTAGAAGTCACGGAATCAGTGACTGCTTTGACTTCCATGACTAAATCATAGCCTTACTTATAAAGCAAGACAGGAGCTGTTGCAAGGAGAGAACAATCCCCTTACTACAATTTGAGCTATTGGAATAATAAATTTGAAGCCATCAACCCTTCAGACATAATAAACATTGCAAATTAAGTGGCATTCAAGGGGAATGGGTAAAACAATAAACAGATCAGGAGAAAGCATAAATGAGAAAGCATACAGAAACCAGTCAGCACATATCCTGGCCAAGACTGGTAACACCAGCTAGTGATTTTGGCTGTTTTAATTTCTGGGTGCTCAACCGACAGCACCTAAAAGGGGGTCTGGCTTTCAGAAAGTGTTGAGCACCCATCCTCCGAAAATCAGGCCTTCCAAGGTGTCTCAAATAGGAAACCTGAAATCAGAGGCACTAGCCACTTTTGAAAATCTTGGCAAATGGTTTAAGCTCTGGGCATACCAAGTGACATTGCTCTATGCATGGACATGTTTAGAGGCTTAAAGTTTACAAAGGACCTTGGGCTCCTTTGGATGAAAGATGCTATGGATTGTATAAATACTAATCAATCCAGTCACCAGACTTTTTTCCCCGAGAAAACCTTCAATATGCTTTCATTCTGGTGATAACCCTCTCTTGCCTGTTTGCAGGAAGCTGGAAAAACAGACACTAATTAATACAGAAAAATCTATAAGACTGTGGAAATAATCTCTGAAGGGAAGTGGATGAAGCCCTATCTCCATCTTCTCAGAAATGGCCTATAAAAAGGAAACTGCTCTACTGGGAAGGTGGCTGGAGAGTGATAGGAAGCAGTGAGGGCAGAGAGACATCCTAAGCAGGTTCCCTTAACTCCCCCCAGCCTCAAGATGATGAGACTCCAGACAATGCTAGACAAGAGATTCCACACCCAGAGATGGCCTACAACAAGGGAAGGCAGAGGCAGCAGAGAGCAGATGGGGCACACTTTGCAGAACAAGACTGCTGACAACCTGCAGTTCACCAGGAACAACTCTCAGGACCGGCCTTTTGCAAATGAGTGCTGGAGATAGCTCGATAACCTTCCTCACAGTAGTTAACTAAAGGTTTTGGGGTGTGTGTGGCAGACCTATCTTAATAAAAGGTGGGATTGGTAATAAATGAACAAAGATAGTAAAGGCAACAATTACATTGATAAAAACAATTAAGTAGAGAAAAAGCAGTGAGGGTTAAATTAAAAGAAAAATGATAAAACTCCCAAATATGTATGTTGTAGCCTTTCCCACCCCCACCCTTTGTTTATTTTTGACATTTTAGATTGTAAACTCTTCAGGGCAGGGACTGTCTCTTCCGATGTACTTTTAGAGCACATAGCACTGATTATGACATGATATTACAGTACCAGGCTGTCAAGAGGTTGTGAATGGGAGGGAGATGGGCTGTGATCCAATCTATGCAAGAGAATGTGCTGCACACTCCAAAAGTTTTCAGCACTCGGGTAGAGGATTTAGGTCTTTTCCTGCTCTAATGTTTAGAATTTTTGATGCCAGGAGAGACACAATAGGGTAGTGCACATTCTCCAGCTCACCTTTGAGCAAGCAGGGCTTAAGACTAACCCTGTGAGTTCATTGCCATTTAAATTATTTACACACCCCATAAAAACAGTTCTCCTAATTCAAGCAAAGGTCAGAGTTTGTATTTGTCTCATGCCAAAAACATGTCCTTCAACAGAGTATCGTGACTGCAACCAACGAATGCTGGTATCCAATTCTGAAGGAAGGAACACAAAGTACATGACCTGGCTCCCCTAAAGAGAGGAAACATTTTGTTTTACAGTAGGGAGAGTTCCCTAACTATAGCAGAAAATGATCAGCCACTGCCTTCTGTATGGAGCATTTCATAGATCTTAAAAGAAAAAACCCCTCTGCAGACAGCAATCAAAAGATTGGATATTACAGATCCTTTTCTATAAAACTTTGGTTACCTCCTACACAGGGTGATCTTCCTCCACATATTTCTTCATAGGAGGCATGCACTGTGAGGCTTCTGCACAAGGACAACAGCATATACCACAACTCTGCCACAAATGGTTTGTAGGAGGGGAGTGGGAGAGTAGGCAGATGCACAATAAGACAAAAAGAACAGAACGCCAGAGAAAAATATGTCTTTTCTGAAACACATTTCTCATCATTAACTCCGTAACTTAGGAGCCAGATACATCTCTGGGATAATTTAATTGGCTTCAATAGGTTTTCACCTGGCGTGATTTGGCTCCAAGAGTTCACATTGCTGTATGTTTTTTGCATGCACTGTGCATTTCAGAGATCCTAGATGTGTCATGGGATACACTGGTTGTCTGAGTACTTAATTATAGCTAGAGTTTCCCCTTGCATGGTTTAGAACCAAGGACCAATAATTAGCCTCCTGGCTTGATCCCCTGATTATCAACATGGGCATAGCACCAAACATATTAGTGGGGGGAAGAATTTGGACCCATCAAAGATTCCTCTGCCTCCCCAATAATCATGGAGATGAGTGTGAGGAGGAAGGGTCTAGAGGCCAAGTAGACTGGTGGGGAAGACGAAGAGGGGCTGAAAAATGTTCTAATGGTTGTGTGAGGGACAAGGGGGGGGGGATGATGGAGTCAGAAGCTGTTCCACCAACTGCCAACTAGGATGGGGATAGTGCCCCCCACCCACTGGCCTCCTAGCACCCAGGAAGAGAGAGAGAGACAAAAAGCAGGTTTGGGTGAAAACAACGAATAACTGACAGGGGTGTGGCTTAAAAAAGGACTGGCAACTTTTTAGAAAAAAGGTAAAATGTAATTCTCCATGAAATTTAGACTTGCTCTCAAATACAGTGCAGTAATACATCTTACACATACTGCTAACTAAGGGCTTGTCTACACTTACCGGAGGATCAACCCCGCAGCAATCAATGCATTGGTGGTCGATTTAGCCGGTCTAGTGAAGACCCACTAAATCAACCACCGATCACTCTCCCATTGACTCCTGTACTCCACCTTATCGAGAAGAGTAAGGGGAGTCAGCAGAAGAGCATCTCCCATCGACATCACGTAGTGAGGACCCCGCAGTAAGTAGTTCTAAGCTACGTCCACTTGAGTTATGCTATTCACGTAACTCAAATTGCGTATCTTAGATCGAATTTTCCCTTTAGTGTAGACATGGCCTAACTGCTATTATTCTACCAGATAGACATTCTTACCCCTTTTGATCAAGAAACACTGGTATGATACTTCTGTGGACTCTCCTTTTTGGAGACGAACGTGCATAGGCACAATCAAGAGAGAACCAAACGCATTTGATTGTGGGGGTGGGGAGGAGAAGCGTTAAATAAGAAATCCAGCATAACCAGTGCACAGCACTTTAATGAAACCGAAGGCTCCTAGATACTAACAGTGTATTTAATTCAGCTATTCAAAGCAATTCTGATTAACTATATACATCAATACATTGAGTAACTCAAATGGCCACTAGCTTTCACAGACAAATTCAAACTAATTCTAATGAAAAGTATAAAAATGTGTCTAAATTTGGACTCTGAAGCCCACCATGGTATATTTGTTTACTGCCTCCTTTCCATCTTCCCCTCCCACTGTTTAACCCAAACTCTTACAAAACTAATAAATAAATGTACTTGTTAGTTACACAACAGTTGTGCCATCTTTTAAAAGTACAGTAACTCTGTGAGAGAATTAGCAAGCATATTGTCCTGCAGACACTTCATTTTATTGTTTGATGTTTTATGGAAGAGCAAAATTTAAAAGTAGAAAACAAGGCTCACTCTCTCACTGTCACATTACTGAACATGTGAAGACATAAAATGTTCCTGAAGGCTCTGGGCTGTGAATCACAATCACTGAACATGTACTGAAAAAGAGTAAATGTGAAACTATATTCCAGAATTTTTTCAGTATTTTAATCAAATCCATGTTATTAATTGAACAGAAACAATAGAGAACATGAAATGGAAAAACTCATTGCCTAATGGAAAACTATATGTCACAATCTTTAACAGAAATTAGGTTGTCTTACCTTCTCTTCCTCCTTCTCTGAGATACAAACAGGGCTACAATTAATGGTACTAACCTACAGTAGTCAGCACTAAAAGGTCATAATTGGCCACAGTGGTATCTGAAACTCCACAGGTTCCCTTTGTACAGTGCTGTAAGTGAGCCGTGCCTTGGTGAATGTTCACTTTAATACCAGTCACAGATATATCTCTTGTACACCAGAGCACAGTCATTTTAACAGTAATAATTACCAAATAAATAAATAAATACATACATACAAACTTAGCGATCATCATCTCACAAACAAACATTAACTAATTAGTCCTCCCAATTACTTCTATTTTCATAGATGGCACAACTAAGATAGTGATTTCATGATTTTCCCCCAGCCAATGATAGCATGAGTGTCACAGGCACAGTTATATAATTGAGGAATAGAGAGCGGGATGAGATGGCAATTGTTAGACTCGAACCACAAACGTGCTCAGAAATCAACCTTGCTTAGCATTCAAACTGTGTCCCTGACAGAGAAATTATTTCCATACCTGTCCTACAATCTAAGCACCATGGGTGAGATTTAGGGTATATCTACACTACAGGGACTATACTGGTATACCTACAGCACTGTAATTATGGCAGTATAACCCCATAGCATAGATGCAGCCTACATCAGCAAAAAGGGTTTTTTCCACTGGTGTAGGAACATCACCTCCCTGAGCGACAGTAGCTAGGCTGATGGAAACATTCTTCTGTCAACACAGCTGCATCTGCACTGAGGATTAGGTTGGCCTAGCTATGTCAGTCATGGATGTGGATTTTTTATAACCCTAACCAACATAGCTATGTCAACTTAATATTTAAGTGTATACTAGGCCTTACAAAAGCATTTCAGTGACTTAGAAGCACAAGTTCAGGACTTGCATTTGTAAGTCACTTAAGTGCATTTGAAAATCCTACCCCAAATGTGGAGTAAAGACCTTTGAATGCATAGCAAAGGGACAATACAGTAATCATTTTTCTCCAGGTACACATCTAATTGTAGGTTTATACCACTGACAATAGTACACATTTTGCAATTTTCTTACCGCAATAAAATTGCATTGCCTATAAATGTAGCTTTAACTAGGCTTTTTCTTTGTTTTCATATCAATGAAAATGTTGAATTATATTTTAACTTAATCAACTAAGACCTCATCCAAATTCAATGGGAGTCTTTCTATTGCTTTCAATGGGCTTTGGATCAGGACCACTGCCATAAATGTACCTTCTCATCCCCTTCATGGATGCCTGTTTTCCGCAGGACCTTTCAACCACACTCACTGCTACTGCTTTTAGGTCATAGGAAGCAGGAGCCAGTCACACTGGTTACCTCCCAGGGACCGGCTAGACAGCAAATCAAGAGCATGAGCCTAGCAGGGAGGAGTGTTTTCAATTTTCCTACCCAAATAATGAGACGTATTTGAGGGTTCAGGTGGCTATGTACATGCTGTCTATGTCTATAAACTATCTGCAGAAGTTGGTGTATTCTGCGTGGTTGTAGCCATGTTAGTCCCAGGATATTAGAGAGACAAGGTTGGTGAGTTAATATCTTCTACTGATGAGAGAGACAAGCTTTTGAGCTATACTGAGCTCCTGAAGAAGAGCTCTGTGACAGTTGAAAGCTTCTCTTTCTCACCAACAGACATTGGTCCAATAAAAGATATTACCTCCCCCACCTTGTCTCTGCAAAAATTGGTTGTGAATTTTTGCATCCTAGCTGGATGCCCATTAACTTTGTCAGGCCTGCTGAAACATAGTGTATTTCAATTTCAAGTACAACTGGTTGGAGAAGATCATGAGAGGCAAGTGAAGCTGAAAGTCGTTTCTATGTATTTCACCTGTTTCCCTGACTGACTCAACCAATCTCTTGTGATTAAAAAGAAACCATTTTATTTGATTTCCCAGAGAAAGGAGGCTGCATTTCAACTGAACTGTCTGATGAAGCTGGAAAAGTCAGAATAAATATTTTTCCTAACCCCTGTGTTTGTCTGACTAACCTGGATTTGTGTGGCTCAGTACTCAATTATCTTCAGAAATTCCTCCAGGTATAGTACTTTGGCTCAGACTATAGTTAGTACAGCATAACCCAATTTAGCAGGAAATATTTATCTTTCTGAAGCCAGAGCTCTGTTACCTCATAGCTGAGTCCTGCAGGGTCAGACAAACCAGGAAATTCACACAAATGGTCACAAACCTGAAACTGACCTATGCCTTCACAGCAAGATCACATCAGGGGAAAACTGGATTCATTCAAATGGGAACCAAGTCAAATTTCAGGAGGTGGGAATCCATTTGACCCAGATCTCATAAAAAGATTATTGAAACCCTTTCAGTTTGAACTTGGAAGAATTCACATAGGCAGCATTACTCAAGAATCCCTGGCTGTACATGTAAAAATGTGCATGCATTTTTGCACATGACCTACTCACGTCATTCAGATGAGTCCATTCAAACCCTGAAATAAGTATTTATCGGTACATATGTATGCAAATCAGGATTTGCGTGCACACAACTCAGGCAGACACTTTTTAAAATCTGGCCCTAAATTCACACCAATGTGATTATTCCCCAAATAAGGAAATGACGACACAAAATAACTAGTAATTTTCTATAGTTTACGATGTGTAAAAATGCAGAGTGCAAATATATGAGGCATCTTTTATTTAGTCTGTGATCTCTATACATATGTTAACTGTAACAGTCACAGTAATCTGGATAACACTGGAGATTATGATGGGGTGGATTTTACCTTCCCAACTGCTCCACAGTCCACTCGTATAGAGTCTGAGTATTTGAGCTTTCTGTAGTTAGTTTGGATGTCACCCTCAGAGAGTATACACAATTGTCCACCAGCTCTCACTAACTCTTATCTTGTAGGTATGACTCAAAATACTGAAAGCAGTTCCAAACACACCAGCAACTCCATGCCCTCAGCAGCCAAAGCCACAATTTACAGTCTGCTGTACCAGAAGCTACTTATAAATCCAGGATGGCTAGAACAGCCTGATCTAAAGCCAGCAGTACATCTAAATCTTTCTTCCTGTTTAGTGCAAGCAAAGCTGTATGAAACAGAGATTAAATGCTGTACTGCAATACTTTGCAGGATATCTATAGCCAAAGCCTGCCTTAGCATTTTTGGGATTGCTTTCAAAGCAAGTTTTTGCCATTGCTCACCACAACCCCAGCTATGTCACATTCCTGAGAATCCTTAGCACAGCCTTTCTACTAAGACCCATATGAACAGGAGAGTTATCAAGGTGATTCTCTGAGACACACCCCAAACTTAACCACATTGTTACACATACAGACTATGTGGGTTGATGGGTGAGTAGGTAGGTAGAAGTGTCCAGCTCCTTGTTTCATCCGAACGGAGGTATTCACATGTATCAGCTTAAGTTTTCATAATGAAATGGGAGGAGAAACTTACTTTAAAAAAGACAAAAACTCAGACTGCTTAACATTTTTATTTCCCCCAAAGCACAAGGGCCTGTGGTCATGGGCTTCATAGGGCCCAAAGACTGAATCTGCCTACAGAAAGACTAGATTTACTATATAGAATTCATTTGCTTTCCCTTACACTAAAGGTAGATAGCTGGACTGTGCCTTCAATGCACATCATTTTATTGGGAACAACAGTAGTTGGATGGAATGGCCTTGTTACAGGGAATCCCAGGTTGGCATATGTCTGACTCAGCAGAACTGTGTTCCTGAGGTTCTCAGGTAGTTCACACTAGAGCTGCAGCTCCGCCACCTTTTGAAATGGTGCAGCACATGTTGCCCTTCGTAATAATCAAGCTCTGCTGGGTAGGCTTGGCCTCATCCTGGCCTATCCGGTAGGGAGGCTAGCACCATGGACAGGGCTAGTATGGTGTAGTGGCTCCTGCGTGGGGTGGACAGAAAGAGAGAGAAGGCCCTGGGAAACCTTTCCCTACGCTCTGTGCAACCTCAAAGGGCCAACCACAATCGAGCCCACAAAACACAATCCCATCAAATAAAAATGTATTAAAGTTGTTGATGTGCTGAGACTACTGCATATCATGCTGACCATTATCATCTCACCGTTTCCTTGTACTCCCTGTCTCTCCATGTCCCTCTGTTGTTTCTTGTCTTAGGTTGTAAATGCTTTGGGATAGGGACTGTCTTTTTGTTCTGTGTTTGTACAGCATCTACCACAATGGGGTCCTGGTCCATGATTGGGGCCCCTAAGCTCTCCAGTAATATTATATATAATGAGTTAAACATCACAAACAGAAAACTGAAAAATGCTTCAAACTGCAGCATAACTGACCCTTTAGGGGGATAAAATTCTGACCGTAGTTGACTTTGTGTGAATTCAGCAGACTGCATTTACAGTGAAGAATTTGGCCCTGTTATACCAGAACCTGCATTAATAAGGGATGGCACACAATGCTGTTCTACCCAAAGAACACTGGATATCTGACCATCCATATCGTTCACTGCTCAAACACTGTGAACGGCAAGGACCAAAGAGAATAAGAATAGTCTTTGGAATTTTATCAATAGAAATTAATATTGGAACATGGACATTAAAGATGAACTTGAACTGAAATCCCAAATCCAAACCTCCTGAAAATTTAATTGTTTAGAATCCATATCTGAATATTGTGGCATGAACCCATCTCCATTGGAAATGTGATTTCACATAAACTGTACAAACACAGTGTATTTCCTCTGGTATGTGTCCATGGAAATGAATGGAGAATGACAGCCCCCTACTGGGCAAGTCCTGTTAAGTCAGTAAAGAGAATACTACATTGGTGGCAGTAAAGGCTTTTTCAGTTACAGGTTATGCAGGTACTTCTGTTTGCAGTATTACTGCACTTTAAATATGACCTTTAGGGGCAGATTATAACAAGGCTAACGTATGGTGTAATTTTTGATGGAAGTGCTGTCATCAGTAGCTCAACTGTGTGAAAGGGTTTGTTCCAACCAGGATCCCATTGGTAAATTTACATACCCAGTGACAACCCACATGAAAAACTTTAAGAGAGTTCTGAGAGATCTCATCAGCAGTATGGTTTGTTAATTAATATGATAGTAACTTCTAGTGAGGACAATGCACAAATGTTTGTGTACTGTTTACACTAGATTTTACACCTTTGTTACCTAAAACACAACTAAA
The DNA here is from genome assembly GCF_965152235.1 of Eretmochelys imbricata. Lineage (NCBI taxonomy): Eukaryota > Metazoa > Chordata > Testudines > Cheloniidae > Eretmochelys > Eretmochelys imbricata. The sequence continues at coordinate 38,397,192 of NC_135575.1, read as the reverse complement.
AATACAAGTGCTGACATAATCCTAGGTAGAAGAACTGCCTGAACACAAGATAAAGTTACTCTCACTTAAATGATTGTGGTATGCACAAAGTTTCAAACACATTCATTATGTTGTTGTTGTTAAAGAAATATGGCTTTGGATAAATGCAATTGCATATGTTGACTTGATTGTACAGTTATTTCATGGAACACTTGCAAATACAAATACAATCTGAGTGCTCCCCTGTCCACATGAAGAATTACATTTAAATGACCTACATCATCAAGACTAAAATTGTATGCACTGGTGTTTTGGCTGTTACCCGTTTGAAAACAGGAGAGAATATACTGGAGCTATTCACTAGTAGGGGCAGGTGGAGATTATTCTAACCCAGCATCCATTTCATGAGTTATCTAGTTCTGACAGAGACCACCTCTGCTAGCAATCAGGAGGCTTGTGATGAGGTTGAGAATGGGAATACCACCACCATCCTGCCACAAGCCAGAAGGTTTAGAGTGGCATGAACGACTGGAGGTACATCCTGTAACACCCAGAGGTACCTGGGGTGGTGGAAATAGAGAAAATTCCTTCCCCCTTCCAGCACCCAGAGGTAGACAGGTGTGGAAAGGAGCTTTCAAATTGATCAGAAACCTACCGGGCAGAAATAACTCCCCCTAAGCTGGATGTAAGGACAGCTCCCTACTGTTCCCAGCAACTGAACAGGGGTGTCTAAGGGTAGGCCTTGGGCAGTGTTGTTCTTGGACTTTGCTAGAGGGGATTCACTTCATTTTTTTTTCAAACAGTCTTTGGCTAGTAGGCTGGGTCCTCTGGTTAGTAGATGCCTGGTCATATTTTCAAGCCTTCAGTAATCTTTATAAACTAGTCTGTGAAATATTGGTTTTAAAGACAAAATCATTTTTGAGTCACATAAAGGCACAAATACATCAGAAACCACAGAAGGTCTGATTTATTGCATTCCTATATATATATATATATAAGTGCATTGAGATTCTATTTTTAAAAATTTGTCTTTGGCCTAGTGTTTGCTAAATTCCAGACTACAGCAATTTTTAAAAACAGCTGAGTTCCAATTCCGTGTATATTGGATTTTACAATAAAAGATTGCTCATAGACAATTAAAAGGCAAATGGGAACAGTGCTGGTATGCACACTAATGAATTTCCAATACTTGTGTGGATTTCAAAGACTTTGGAATATTACTTTTATCTGGATTCTGCTGCCCACTGATGAGTAGAATTCTTAATTATCTCAGCAGTTTTACAACATTCAGTGATTTAAGAGACCACTTTGGGTTTTAAGAACTTAATTTTAGATTATTTTGAATGATCTTTGTCAAGAAATAGCTTGGTTTCTTGTCAAAGGGACTTTTTTGATCAATTCCAGAGCACTACATCTGAAGCAGGACTGCAGCCCTGAGTACATTATTTTCTTATAGAGTCAGATCAAAATGACTTGGGCAATGACAACAGGCTCCTGCATCAGAATGCTGGTCATATACTGTGTTTACATCAGATTGGAGCAATTGGTCTTATTTTGGGTCTGTATTTAAGACAAAAATATTGTAAACAGCCTTCTAGAACAGAGGTTACTGCATTTGATCTAATAAGCAAGATAAAGAGGCGTTAGGGAAAGGGAAGTGTAATGGGGAGGGCGCAGTATTCTCTGTTAAGATGGAACCTGTCCTGCTCACTTTGGCTCTGGCTATAGGAAGCAAAATAACATGCATGCGTATACACTACACCAGCAGTTCTCAAACTGTGGGTCAGGACCCCAAAGTGGGTCACAACTCCATTTTAATGGGGTCACCAGGGCTAGCATTAGACTTGCTGGGGCCCGGAGCTGAAGCTGACGGGCTTTAGCCCTGGGCAATGGGGCTCAGGCTTCGGCTTCAGCCCTGGGCAGCAGGGCTCAGGTTACAGGCCCCCTGCCCGGGGCTGAATTCCTTGGGCTTCTGCTTTGGCCCCCCCACCTGGGGCTCAGGCAGGCTCAGGCTTCGGTTCCCCACCTTGGGGTTCTGTAGTAATTTTTGTTGTTAGAAAGGGGTTGCGGTGCAACGAAGTTTGAGAACTGCTGCACTAAACATTCAAATCGCCATCACCAGCAAAGTGCACTCCCCAGCACCAAGAGGAGTGCCTGACATATCCAAATATATATAAATCACCGTGGTCCTGATCCTGAAAAGGAGAGGAGCACCCTAGATTTCATTAACTCCAGTGGGAGCTGAGGGTACTCAATAGGTCCTGTCAGACATCTAGCAGGGCTGGGCCCTAATTCATTGGTAAAATGAAAATACTAACTACCATTAACTACCATCTTTAGTTAAAGAACAGGGATTTATTGAGAGGAATAATTTGAGAAAGACACTACACAACTTCTTGGGAGCCTGGGAAATAACAAATCTTGCAACAACGAAAAGTGGCACCATCTGAACCACTCTCCAAAGAAACCTCTTGTTATTATGGAGATTTGAAAGTGCACTGCCGAGATTACAAAAGAAATGTAGCTTTTCGAAAGGATACTCCATTTGACAAGTCTGAAATAATTGGAAACCTTATTGCAATTCAGCTGAGCTCTCCAAATGTTCCCCTTTGACTGTGACTATATGTTCAGAGATTTCATATTTCATCAAGTCATTAGTGTTAAAAATGATCAACCAAGAGTACACTAACACTCTCCCTCCTCCTCACCTGTCTTCTGAATGCCAGAGCAGGCTTCTGCTTCTTTTCCAGAAGCCCTAAACACATGCACCCATGGAACTGAATCACATGAACCAAGGAAGTCTACAAGTCAGTAAAATCTGTTATCCCCTAACTGTGGGAACGGAACTCCCTTTAACTCTAAACAAATGCAGATCAGCAGACACATGATTTTATGTTTATAGCTGAACCATATCACTTACAAGTGACCCAAGACTACAAAAGGACTTGAAATAACTCAATGGCAGATTTAAGTAAATCTGCCCTCCTTCCCCCACTCCCCACCTGCCAGGCTCAATGTGATTTTATTCTCCCCCCTCCCTCCCCCCGGCCCATTGTGTTTCCTCAGCCTGTGCTAGCTATGCCAGCATGGGGGTGGGTGGAGACAGGCAGATTTACTCCCATGGGTTGAAGTGACTTTAGGGAATGTCTCAAACTTCAGTGTGTGTTTGTGGAGAGAAATGGTGAATGGAGGTATCCTGTTAAAGAGGAGGAGATGATTAAATTGTAAAGTACCCAAGGGCCATGATAAGGGATACAGTTCCTGGTTTCTCAGAGAACTCAAATTATCATCACACCAGAGCTCTCAGTCAGAACAAAGTGAGTTCATACTCCACAACATGTGGCACTGGAGAGGAGCAGCATCTCAACTAGGGCGGGGCACCCATGACTCAGGGACCCCTGCAATAGCACCACTGGCTGGACAGCTGAGTGGAAACTATTATCCTTCCTATCCACAGAGACACCAGATTGAAAACACATGGTCTCTTTCTTCTTTTGATGATATAAATAGTGGAGCATATGTATCAAGGGGAGAACTGGCCCCTTGGAATGGAAAAGTCAGCAGCCATTTTGACTTCCGCTTATACCAGAAAGCCTAATCTATAATTCTGGAGTTGTATATTCATTTGCACTGTCTTCCATCATGCTGGATCAATTATGTTTCAATCACTGATATGGCTCAAACTCATGGTGAATTAAGAGGTATCAGAATTGTTTAGTTAAAATAAGGGTTATTTTAAAACACTAATATTATAGATATGACGTATATTTCACAGCACATTACAAATACAGACTAGGATACATACCCTTGCCTAAAATGATCACAGCTGATAGCTGTGATCCTACAAAGGGCACACAGGTCCACTTTTATGCTGACATGAAGTTCCACTGAAATCACTAGGCTCCTCTTGTCCATATGGGTCCTCCTATGTGGGCTGATTTACAGGTTATGAGCTTGAGATGAGTCAGTCAAAACAAACATAAAAACAAAACAGCTATCAAATATATATTTCAAAACATGTTCCTTACATGAATTACTTTTTCTGTTTAATCAACCATGAATGAAATAAAATTATGCATTTAGTTATACTAAGTCTATGTTGATTTATAGAATAATTTTGCCCTTAAAAGCTAAGAATCGTTGAAATATGAAAACTTTTTGTTCAATCTACACCTTGTAGTTCTTTACAATTTTCAAACATTTTAGCATAAGAAAAGCTACTATTTCACAGTGCGGAAAGAAAGAAGTCAGACTTCTACACTGTACATTTACTTCATTTTTTATTGTGATAGTTACCATGCCATGATCAAAATACAATTATCTTGGAAAAATATCACACATATATATGGCAATCACCTATGTATAGTCCTCAGTGCTCCTCAGCAGACAAAGAAAGTTGGGTGTGATCAAAACTTGCTCCAGTTGAAGTCATGCTAGTCAACTCCATTCCAGGCAACCACTGGAACCATCCAGGTGATAAACGTGGAAGGACTGAACACAAACAAGTTAGGAAAGTTAAAAGGGATGAAAAAGACACAAGCCCTTACTACTAGAATACAAGGCAACTGAGGGGATTTATGGCATAAAACCTAGAGTGTGGGATTTTTCAGGCCCTTTATGGTAGTCTTAGCACTAAAATATATTCTCCAAAAGCATATGTCCTAGTAGGCCAAGGCCTTGCGTAGTTCTGAGTTATATATACATTTTCATCTGAATTTTTACCCTAAATAAGGGTATTAGCAACAGCCTTAGTCACTGGCTTCCTACTCCTAGAGATGTACTTGTATCTATATCATGGCCTGGAGCTTAATGATGTTACACATCTCTTCCATGGATGAGTACCCAAGAAAGCTCTCCAGGTCAGGGCAGTTTTCTTCCTGTGTATTTGTCCAGTGCTTAGCACAACAGAGTATCAATTCTATTTTTTGAACAAATAATAATTCTAAATTTGGTCAATTTTGATTGAAGTAGCCTGATCGTCACATCATTTGGATAATAGAACATACTTACACTGGGTATATTTTCAAGTGTCATATCACCCCTGCCACCTGCCAATATCATATGTATTTGCTTTGAAGCTGAATGTAGTTGGATTGCTTTTTATATTAAGATCCCATTTCCTCTCAGCTGTAGCTGGCTAGACTTGGCCTACAGTGGTCAGGTACTTCTGACATGCAACAGGTATTTTCAAGAGAGCCTAGAAAGTCAAGTAACCACACCTAGTTGAATTTCAATAAGCATTGGGCTTCTAGCTCCCTTATGATCCTTTGAAAATCTCAGCCCATGCACAGAGCATGTACATGTGCCATGCAACAATAGACCAAGGAGCATGGTAGATTACATGGGGATGTGGTGGATTCGCCAGCACTTGTAGTCTTTAAATTAAGACTAGCTATCTTTCTAGAAGATATGTTGTAACTCAAAGAAGTTATGGGTTTGATCCACAAGTTAATGAATGAGGTTCTCTGACCAGTGTTATGCAGGAAGTCAGACTAGATTATAATAATGGCCCCTACTGGTCTTAAAATCTATGACTCAATATTCACTCCTGAATTCTTCAGAAACCCAAAAATAAAAATAGCCAGTTTATTATTCAGAAATCAGGAGAAGGATGTTACATTTTCAGAATCAGACTGAATTTCCACCTCTGTTTTGCTCTTTATTAAGGTGGTATTGCAATCACACTCTATTCCAACATAAACTGCGTAAAACACAGGTCCCCCCTCCCACTCCCCACACACACCATTTTAGAAATGTGCTTGGAAAAGGGTATGTTTCACTATGTTCATTTTAGGAAGAGGTCCAAACTGATTATGATTTTAAATCTGTACTGTCAAATCTATCCTCATTGTTTCTATTCTCAGTGAAATGGCGCCATATGTGAGGACAGGGGAGTTAATCCTATAACTCTTGTTAGTAATAATGGTTTTGAGCTTCATTCCAAAGAATTGACAAAATAAGGAGCAATGGTCTCAAGTTGCAATGGGGGAGATCTAGGTTGGATATGAGGAAAAAAAATTTCACTAGGAGAGTGGTGAAGCACTGGAATGGGTTACCTAGGGAGGTGGTGGAATCTTCATCCATAGAGGTTTTTAAGGCTCGGCTAGACAAAGCCCTGGGCTGGGATGATTTAGTTGGGGTTGGTCCTGGTCCTGTTTTGAGCAGGGGGTTGGACTAGATGACCTCCTGAGGTCTCTTCCAATGCTAATCTTCTATGATTCATGCTGAAGTTTGACCTGAAGACTATACATATAATATTGTATTTTCTTTTCAGATTATTGGTATTTTATTCCTATGGGATTTATTGCAACAGAAAAGGGCACAAATCTACTTCTTGGCAGTAAACACTTAAAATCAAATCTTCTCGTCCTTATCAGAGGCCTTACTCCAAAACAGGCAACATAGTTTATTCATTGCCTCCCTCAGTAGGGGCTCACAATTTCAGTTGCCTGAAAGTTGATTTTTATGTTGATTGGGGGTAAGGTTTTAAAGGCAACAGAAGTCAGAGTAAACTTTATTTTGATAGGAATTGGAGAACTATTACGTGTTTAAGCAAAACTACTTGCACTTTTCAAAATGATCAAGTAAAATAAGAAAATACTTTAGAATTTAGTTCCACCTCTTCCCTGAAAGGATTTGCTAATCCTTTCTCTCTCCCCTTCAGACTCCCAGATGATAGACTGCAAGTACTCTTCTTGCAAGAGTCAGTCTTTATCTCACCAACTGAGAGTGAGCCTCATTTCTGGATAAAATTCAATTAAATTCAAACTAACAATATTCACTGGATAACATTTATGTTGCCATTTCAATTTTATGATTTAATGCTACGTTTGTGTAATGTTAATAGAAACAGATCCTTGGAGCTTCAAAAAGTATCACACCATAAAAGCAGCACTGCTAAGAACTGAACAAAGGCTCTGTTGTGATGTGGCTTGACAGATCCAATACACGCATGTTCTGAGCTAGATGAAAAAACAAGTCCAGCTTTGACTCTTGATGTTAGTACATTTACATCAACACAAAAGGCCAAGTGAGTAAGAGCATGACTTTTCACCATGCAAAACAAGGAACAATTAGCAGTGTGAACTTTTCAGGATAAGCAAAGTTCTAGTCTCAGACCCAGCCTGGATCTCTACTGGCTTTAACACTGACTTCCTCAGTGCTCCTTGACAAAGCACTTAACTTGTCTGCATCAGTTTCTCCATCTGTAAAATGAAAGCAATACTACTTTTACTACCCCACGGGGTTGGCTTGTGAGGAATAATTTATGTGTATAACGTGTGTCTACTATTACTTGAATGGTAGTAGTATGCATAGGTCTCAGTCAGGGATCGGGGCCCCATTGTGATAGGCCCTGTATACATATTGTGACAGGGTCAGGCCAGATGGCTACAGGAGAGTGATTTTTTTCTCTTCACTAAAATACCTCAGTTACATTTTTGGCCTTCCAGGTTTGACACACAGATTTGCTGATTATTTTGTTTGTTCTTTTAATGGCAAGCAGCATAATCAGGTCCAAGCTGGCAGCAAATAAATAAGAAATCCTAGATTGGTAGTGGAGGGAGATGGCAAAGCTTCAAATCACAGAGTCTCTATAAAAGCCTTTACTTTCCTCATGAGCTCTTCTTGTTCAGCTGAGTCATCCTCAAAATCATTATTGACATCAAGCACAAGGACTGGAGCATTCCTCAGGTTTTCAAAGTGGACCTCGGTGGTTTTCTTTACTAGCCAGTTTTCATGTTGAGTGTGAAACTGCTCCAGATACTAGAAAGCAGACATATTAGCCCCAGGTTAAGTAGGTCCCTTTTCCCTGGGTAAGGTAACAGGGAAGGTTCCAGAACAATCAGGAACTTTCTGGAAACAATTAAGGTAGACAGGCTGATTAGAACACCTGCAGCCAATCAAGAAGCTGCCAGAATCAATTAAGACAGGCAGGCTAATCAGGGCACCTGGGTTTAAAAAGGAGCTCACTTCAGTTTGTGGTGTGTGTGCGAGGAGCTGGGAGCAAAAGGCGCAAGAAGCTGAGCGTGAGAAAGCATACTACTGGAAGACTGAGAAGTACAAGCATTATTAAACAATAGGAGGAAGGTCCTATGGTGAGAATAAAGGTGTTGGGAGGAGGCCATGGGGAAATAGCCCAGGGAGTTGTAGCTGTCTCGCAGCTGTTACAGGAGCCACTGTAGACAGCTGAAATCCACAGGGCCCTGGGCTGGAACCTGGAGTAGAGGGCAGTCCAGGGTTCCCCCCATCCCTCCATTCCCCCAACTACCTACCTGATACTGGAGGAGCTGACCTGGACTGTGGGTTCCACCGGGGGGGGAAGGTCTCTGGCCTGTTCCCCGATCCACTGGTGGATCAGCGGAGACTGCGGGGATTGTTGTTCTTCCTTTTCCCCATGCTGGCCAGTGATGAGGATGACTGAGTAAACGGCAGATTTGAGCCATGGAAGTGGCCAAACTGTGGGCTGCTGTGAACCTCTGAGGCGAGCAAATCCGCCAATAAGCGCAGGACCCACCAAGGCAGAGGAGGAGCTTTGTCACACTATGTAATAAAAAAAGTGGTTCCTGCCCCACCAAGTTTACAATCTAAGTAGGGTTTAAAAACGAAAGGAGCTATAAATATCAGTTGCACACACATCACTGTGTCCCTGGGCAAAACTATCATTACTGTCAACAGGAGCCATGCATGGGGATTTTGGGGTACAACAGAGAACAGCACTGTATGTAATAATCATAGAATCCTAGAACTGGAAGGAACCTTGAGAGGTCATATAGTCCAGTCCCCTGCACTCATGGAAGGACTTAGTATTATCTAGACCAGTGCTTCTCAAGCCATCTGATGCGGGGGACCGGCAATTTTTTTTTTCCAATGTGCACGCAGACCGGCAGCCGATGGCTTGCGGACGTGCCGGTCTGCGGCCCACCACTTTGAGTAGCACTGATCTAGACCATCCCTGAGAGCTGTTTGTCTAACTTGCTCTTAAAAATCTCCAGTGATGGAGATTCCACAATATCCCAGGGCAATTTATTCCAGTGCTTAACCACCTTGCTGGTTAGGAAGTTTTTCCTAATGTCCAACTGAACCTCCCCTTGCTGCAATTTAAGCCCATTGCTTCTTGTCCTAGCCTCAAAAGTTAAGGAGAACATTTTTTCCCCTCCTCCTTATAACAACCTTTTATGTACTTGAAAACTGTTATATCCCCTCTCAGTCTTCTCTTCTCCAGACTAAACAAACCCATTTTTTTCCAATCTTCCCTCATAGGTCATGTTTTCTAGATGTTTAATCATTTTTGTTGCTCTTCTCTTGACTTTCTGCAATTTGACTACATCTTTCCTGAAATGTGATGCCCAGAACTGGACACACTACTCCAGTTGAGGCTTACTCAGTGCAGAGTAGAGCAGAAGAATTACTTCTTATGTCTTGCTTACAACACTCCTGCTAATACATAGAACAATGTTTGCTTTTTTTGCAACAGTGTTAACACTGTTGACTCATATTTAGCTTGTGATCCACTATAACCCCGTCACTATAATGACGTGGAAGACCGAGGTACAAGTGTCCAGGGACTTGAACCTGGTTCTCCCACATCCCCAGTAAGCCTTCTAATCACCAGGCTACTGGTTATTCTTCAATGTCGGAAATTTTGGTAGTGAACATTCTGTGGTCCTTGACTACTACAAGTAACAAGCTAACTTCAGGACTGCACTGTAGAGTTTCAGAATATTTCTCTCTTATTCTATTTAAAATGTGAATTTCTTTAGTGTTTTATTCAGTGCACATTTTTTTAACTTGCCCAATAATTGTCAGACTATATTTTCCAAACTAAACTTGCCAGCCCCATCCTGTAGTGTCTAGTAATGCTGTTCTTCCCAGCCACCACCAGAGGGCACTCCTGCTACAGATATGACTACTAACCACACCTCAGCTAAAACACTTGCAGGATAAAGTGTATCTTGTAATCATTCAGAAAACAACCAACCAATTGTTACATGAACATATTATGGAAAACTAATGTAATGGCCTCAGCTAGAACTGAGCTTTTTAGAGGCATTTTCTCCAAATGTTCAACCTCTGTATAAGTCAACAGTAGTATTGTTGTTGCTGTAGCCGTGTTGGTCCCGGGATATTGGAGAGAAAAGGTGACTGAGGTCAGAGCTTTTATTGGACCAACCAATGTGAGCTCATTTGAGAAAATTATGAGACACAAAAGCTCCATATCACCCATGGGCAAACACTTTTCACAAAAGGATCACTCCATGCCTGACCTCTCTGTCCTCATCCTCAAAAGGAAACCTGCATAACACCTTCAAAAGATGAGCCTTGGTGCTTAATTTAACAACTTTGCTAAACACTAAAAATTGTGGTCTCAATAAAAATATTGGATTTGTGGCTTACTACAACAATCTGTAACCCACTAACCCCCACCCCTTGTTTTGTCCTATGACTGCAGGGGAGTTAACGAGCTACTTCACCTCAAATGGTCTCTTGGAACTATTTATGCTGAACAATCTGTTCCACCTTGTATTTACCTGTGACAGTGTGTGTGTGTGTTTTCCAGACCAAATGAAGAACTCTGTGTAGCATAAAAGTTTGTCTCTGTCACCAACAGAAGTTGGTCCAATAAAAGATATCATATCACCCACCTTGTCTCAACAGTAATTGGATATTTCAAATAAGTGTAAATAAAATGGGACCACGTTGCACCAGTGATCATAGGGGCAGGCTTCTTCTCCAAATTTTCTCTCTCCAGCTCAGAAGAAGGTTTAAACAATTTGAGGGCAGAAAGCATTGTTTGTTTTGAACAACGACCAATGTGGCTCCACAGCATTTTTAGATTCTCATCTATTTTGGTCCAATGGGCTGTAAATTGGACCTATAATGTAACATGACTTGCTCTGAATACGGCGAAACCTGAACTAAAGACCACCTTTATTAGGCAGCCTGTCATAAGAGAACACCTCAGTCCCAGAAGTTAGAATTACAATTTTGTTCCAACTACATTAGAAGACTGTCTCTACCGAGCAACTGATTTTTGTTAACCTAAGTAGGTTTCACGGTCTATAATGGGATAAAAATTAACTGTGTTTAATTCGTTTTAAACTTTCTCTGGGGAAGCCTTCCCCTGAAGTATCTGGTATTGGCCATAGCCAGAGATACAATTCTGGACTAGACGGGCCACTAATATGATCTGAAATGGCAGTTCCTGTGTTCCCATAATTCTCCAAATACAGCTTATCAGAGGCATGCACACACACCAATCAGTCTCCATCTTTCTCCCATGCAAAAGTGTGCAGAATGAAAAACCTCTGAGTTTCGAAACACAGAGAAGCTGACATATTATCCCCTTGGCAGAGGGATTAGTGTTGGCAGGAGGGGCACAGCCTTTTAAACACAGAGACTGTGTGGAATCCTGTCATCAATTCTGCAGATCTCCAGGCACCTAGATGCCTCACTGCATGGTGTTTTGGCCTCCCACAGACATAGGGCCCTGGCAGCACAGCAGGTGGTAGGTCTGTCATTGGTTTGTCTCCCCAGAGGAAGGTAGAAGCTGTGAATCAGAAAGCAGCTGCATTAAATTTCTAAGGAGTTTTCACTAGAGCTGGTAGGAGATTTTTCAACCAAATGGGTTTTTGTGGGGAAATGCCAATTGGTTGAAACCAAAAATCTTTTCATGATTAAGGGTCGGTTTCCATTAAACTTTTGTCACAAAAGGTTTCTCAGGTCCAGGAAGGAATTTCTGGTGAAAACCAGAGTCACATCGCAAAAGTCACCCCACAGAGCCATGTGGTCAGGCCACTCCCCTAGAACACAGTTCAATTTCCTGCTCTTCCTGATTCAGAGCAAGGATTAGAATCTGAGCCTCCCACATCCCAGGTGAGTGCCTTGTGCATTACAAATTGAGGAGAAAGCTCCCAGATTAACAAGAACCACCAGGTGCTTGCCTTTCATTCTCGGGGATCATGTGTTTTGTGTTCAGTGTCTCTATTACCACGCAAGGAGAACAGGACTTTTATTCAAAACACCAAATACTATTATTGTTATAAACCATAAGCACAGGTGCCCTAAACAAATTCTTCTACAGACAAGGAAAACATCGTTTGCCCATTAGAGACAAGAAACTACAAGCTTGATCCAACAGCCACTGAAGTCTCTGGAAAGATTCCCACTGACTTCAACAGGCATTGGATCAGAGCCATTCTGACCAGTTTTGGTGCTACTGTGCATTTATGTAATAAAGGTATAATTTTCAATTCCTCGGGTACACAACTGCGCAGGCAAAATACCACACAACTGCACTGCTAACATGTGCGTGTTTAACATACTAAGATTACATGCACAGATTGAGTTCTTACAAAGTTTATGCAACTAACTAGATGTAAGAGAGTCCAAGTGATCTTCTTAATGTTACTTTGTCCTTCAACTCCGTTTTTGTCTTTGTTTGTTTGTTTTTATTTTTAACCGGTTAGCGTGTTGGGAAGAGCAGAAGAGTGTGACAGAAGCATAATGATCAGTTAGCAGTACTCTCTACATATTCCTGCCTCCTACTAGAAAATTTAACTGTAGAATCTGTATTTTACAGATTACCACAGTTGCACCAAAGGCAAGAAAATGAGTATTTGGAGGGTGAGGGGTGTCACAGTAGAGCAGGAAAGGAGTAAAACTGTGATAAAAAGGTTGTGTGGGGAACTGTATAAAAATCTCTTTGTTGTAAGGGGTATAAAAGAGGTGGGTCTTGACCTATTTTTCTTTTGTGATCTCAGACAACTTTGCATCAATACAATTTCCTCTTGGATAATACCCCCGACTGGCTGGGAGCAAAATAGTGGAATGCTCTAAGTGAAAAATTAGAGCAATGAAGCATCATGACAAGGCTTCAACAGATGTTCTTGGCAGCTTTCTTAAAAGCATTTTTGCAAACGCAAAGAGACAATAGCAGAACAAAACTGATGATTTATTGCAAGCCCAAATTCCATTTGTGCCTTGCTAGTGTGAAGAGTATGGTCAGAAGTGCCAGTCATTAATAGTAATTTTTTCTGCTCTTTATTCCTCTTGTACGAGCTTATGAAATCCAAACTACTACTACTGCCACAGCATATGAAATTCTGTATTGAATTTGTGAATTTGTTAAAGGCAATTCCTGTGGCATTCTGCTCACTCTCTCTCCATGTACACACACAAACTACATTAAAGAACATTAAAGTTGCAAAGTCAGTCAAAAGGCATTGCCTGTGCAACCTTTATTTGGCCCCCTTGTGTGTATGAATTATTATAGTCTTCAGTTCATGATCACATATTTTTTCCTAGCACACCTACCTCGTTTAGTGCACAGAATGTGCAGTACTCACTTAATGACCAGGTATTCAATCATTTGATTTCACCTCATTATTCAATGTGTGGTACCCATGTCTTATTAACTTCACACTGTTCAAGCCCTGCTCTGAAGACACAGCCAGGGTCTGTGCTCAAACTGACTGGGTCAAACTTCCCGTTCCAAGCCAGAATCTCTGAATTCAGATATCATGTGGTCTGATGCTTTCCCTGGTAGCAATGCATCACAGAGCATTGTGTATGAGAACATACAAGATTTCTCATCAAAGCACCTTGGGACCAGCACAGAAGCTGCTACAGCTGCTAGGTTTTGCAAATGTATCAACAAAGGGAGAGAGCAGAAGTCAGTGACAGAAAAGCTAACTAAAGCTCCAGTCCAGCACAGCAATTTAAGCACATACTTAATACACATTGGCATTGATGGAACTACTCAGATGTTCAATTTAAGCTATTGCTCAGAGACAAATTAGGGGTTTGTGGGATCCTAGGCCAAAGCAATCAGGGCCCCTCCCCACGTGCAGTCCCCTCCACACAGCCCGAGTGCTCCTGCAGGAGCACCGGGCAGGCAGGTGGAAGGGACTGCACGTGGGGCGGGGCCCTGATTGGAAGGGGTGGGGGCATTTTTCCGGGGGCTCCCCAGTTGGTGGAGATCCCTTGGGCACACGCCTTGTGGCCCAGTGGCTAATCCGCCACTGCTATTGCTTAAGTGCTTTACTGTATCAGAGGCCCTGAACCTAAGAAAAATAAAACTACAAGTCTGCTTTAATCAAAGCCTGATTTTTTTTTTTTTAAGTACTTACTGTAAACCAGTTCACTTCGGTGTGTTCAGGATGAAACACTGAACTGGAGATAACATATTTCATACACAGTCTAAATAGGAGTGTGCATGCAAATAAACCTTTTTCAACTAAATGTAAATTCACTAGGGACCACTGCAATATCTTTTATTGCTTATTGAATATTGACAATATGTTTGATACTATCCAAACACAGAAGCCACAGTCCCCGTCCCAACAAGATTATAATCTGAATTAAAATCTTGAATAAAGATCTGAGGTGCTCACATACCGTGGTGATGAATATAGGATAGGTAAAATAAGATAGCTGCGAAAGTTAGGTGCGAGAAATACAAAAAGGAAGGCATTGTCAGTGAAGATTTGTGCACGGAAAAAATAAAGGCCACCAAAAGATGAGTTATCAATTAATGTCAGCCAAAACTAAGATCTAGAACAGTTTGAGGAGGAAGAGAGAGGGGATACAAATATATCAGGGGAAAAGGAGGATTGGAGAAAGGTCCAGCAGCGTGCCAAACCAGTGCTGGCATGGCCACCTGGAGCTATGAGGATCACCTTTGCCCCATCCTGCTTGATTTTCACGAGGACTCTGTGAATCAATGGCACTGGAAGGCATACAACAGAGCCTCAGACCATGGGAGCAGAAAGGCATCCAACCCCCGAATCGAGCATCTTTCAAGTCGAGGGCAGCATATCAGTCTCCTGGATCCAGGGAGAGGACGATGGAGGCCAGGGAGTCCATGCAGAACTTCAACTTTTTGAGACTTGTTGAGACGATGCAGGTCCAAAATGAGTCTGAGGACCCCTTTTGCTTTCAGGATTAGGAAGTAGTGGAAGTAGAACCCCTTTCCTTTCATGTCTCAAGGGACCTCCTCACCCACCACCCCACAGGCGCTGGACGTTCTCGACCTCCTGGATGAGGAGTTGTTCATGAGAAGGGTCCCTGAAGAGGGATGGAGAAGAGGGATAGGAGGGAGGGTCGGCCATGAACTGCACGGCATAACCTGAGGATATTACTTTGCGCACCCAACGGTCCAAAGTCAGCTGAAACCAGGCTGACCAGAAAGGGCAGAGGCAGTCGAGGAAAGAGCAGGAGGGTGGATCCTGGGAAATGACTGGGGCATCGTCCTCAAACGCACACTCAGAATGACTGTTTCTGGCCTCCTTGGTTCCTGGAAGGGCCAGGCTGAGCAGACAAATGGGAAGACAACAGGTGTCACCGCTTAGACCCCTTGTCTCTATCTTTTCTCCTGTAGGTGCCCAGCCGGAGAGTCCCCCAGGACCTGCACTGTGGAGATAGAGGGCGGAACAGCTTCCCGGCCTGCTGAGGAGTGTGGAGGCCCAAGGAGCAGAAGGTGGCACGGGATGTCTTTAAGGCCATGGAGTCTCAAGCCCGTAAGCTCATAGAAGAGCCCCACCCCCTCAAATGGGAGATCTTGTATAGTGGCCTTCATCACCTGGGATAACCTGGACGACTGCAACCAGGAGCTGCGCCTCATGGCCACCATGGAGGTGACCACTCTAGCTGTTGAATCAGTAGCGTCCCAGGCCATTTGAAGGGCTCCCCTTGCCACTGCTGTGCCCTTGTCCACTGAAGTGGCAAACTCCTGGGCTCGGGTCTGTGGGAGGGCCTCCTGAATTTGTTCAGGGAATCCCACAGATTAAAACTGTACCTACCTAACAGGGCCAGGTGTTTAGACACCCGAAATTGCAGGCTTGCCATCGAATAAATCTTTCTGCCACATAAGTCCAGTCTCTTGGTGTCTTTGTTTTCTGGCATACCACTGACTTGGCCCTGCCTTACCCCTTTCATTAACAGCAGACACGACCAGTGACACCGCTGGAGGATGTGTGTATACAGATATTCAAACCCTTTTGAAGGGATGAAATACTTATTTTCCACCTTCTTGGAAGCAGGTGAATTGAAGAGGGGGGTCTGCCACCGCGATTTTGCAATCTTAAGGAACCCTGGGAGGATGGGTAGCACAACCCAGCCCACGGTGGAGGAGGATATAATGATAAAGAGGTTGTCGGATTCCTCTGCAACAGCCTCAATTCGTAAGTTCAGGTTAGTTGCCACCCTTTTAAGGAGGGCCTGATGTTCCTTGAAGTCATAGGGAGGGCGGGGGGCAGCTGCCAGTTTGGGAGGGACCTGCCACCACTTCGTCCAGAGACGATGACAACGACTGCACTGTCTGAGGAGGGACCGTTTCCCCTTCCTTCTCCGGGGATGGGTCCTTAAGTGCTGGAGTCCGATGTGCTGCTCCCGCATCGGATTCGGTACCATATTCCAACTCCGGTGCCAATGGCAGTTTGTCCGAAGCGGCCAGGGAGGACAGGTGGTAATATGGGGCTGACATTATGGGCATACCCCCGGGTTCCAGTACAGCCATTGAGCGGGCCATTGTCCCTTCTGGCATGCCATCGCTGACGGTGCTGCCCTAGTTTCATGGGTCAGTGGCGAATCACTCCTCCTTGGCGAGGGGCTGAACTCCCACTCCAACTCCAAATATTTCCCTTCCGGCAACCATGGTGGAGCTGTTCAGACCTGAGTCTGCTGACTGGCTCTGGTCGGTTACCGGTGAGGTGAGGATCAGTGTCTGCCTGACGAGCAGTACTGGGAGCATGGAGACTTGTGTCACGACAGGGAGGGACCCTGCCCCAGTGGGGACTGATGTGTGGGAGACCGTCTGGGCAAGCATGTCCTGTACAGTGGTGATCTTTGGCAGGAAGACCAGTGTCCAGACTCCAGTGTCCCATGCCTCAGAGTGAGAGCGCGGTGTCGGGGACCTGGATCTTCTGACTGGAGATGCAGTGCTGGGGTACTAGGCTGCGGAGATGGGGATCTGCACCTGGGGTCCGGAGACCGAGGGTGTTCCACTGCCCTACGGGGCAGTTCCATGACCAGATTGCCCTTAGGTGCTAAGGCCTTAGCCGAGCCTGGAGAAGTGTCTGCAGTGCCAGTCAACCTGCTTGTTCTTTAGCCACCGGGGCCGCTTCAGGCAATGAGGGCCCCGGAAGAAGCCAGGGCCCCCTGCCACTCTTGGGAGTCAGAGGTGGATCCCTGGCTGGGCCGGGAGGTCCAACCTCAGCAGTACCCCTGTGAAGCCCCAGGGATGGCACATGGCCTGACATAGGTCCTTTGTTATAAATTTAATAAGAAGTCACCATGAACAAATGTTATTCACCCAAGAGTTCAGAATGAATTCAGACTGCAGATCTTCTAACTGCAGTATGTAACCAAATGCTGAAACAAGCCTCTGTACCTGCGGCAATCCTGACAATTGCAGCCGGAAAGCCTAACTTCAGATATACAAGTTAAGTCACAAGCTGACTATGAAGAGTTACATGTGGATCTCACAAAACTGGATGACTGGGCAACAAATTTTCACACAAAATTCAACACTGATAAGCACGAAGTCTTGCACAATGGAAAAAATAGTCCAACTACACATATATAATGATGGGTTCTGAATTAGCTGTTACCACTCAACATAGAGATCAAAAGAGGTCAAAAAGGCTAACAGAGTATTAGTAACTATTCAGAAAGGGATTAAAAATGAGACAGAAAATATAATGCTACTACAAAAATCCATGGTGCACCCACACCTTAAATATTGTGTCGAGTTCTCGTTGCCACATCTCAAAAAGATACAATGAAACTGGAAAATGTTCAGAGAAAGGCAACAAAGATGATCAAGGGTATGGAATTACTTCCATAAGAGGAGAGACTAAAAAGATTAGGGCTTTTCTAAAAAAGAGACAACTAAGTGGGGAAATTATAGAGGTCTATTAAATCATGAATGGTGTGGAAGAGCTTACCCTTTCCCAACTACAAAAGCAAGGGGTCACCCAATGCAATTAATAGGCAGCAGGTTTAATACAAACCAAAAAAAGTATTTTTTTCACACAACACACAATTAACCTGTGAAGTCCATTGCCAAGGGATGTTGTAAAGGCCAAAAGTATAACTGGGTTAAAAAAGAACTAGATAAGTTTACGGAGCTTAGGTCCATCAATGCTATTAGCCGAGATGGTCAGGGATGCAACTCCATGCTCAGGGCAACCCTAAACCTCTGACTGCCAGAAGCCAGGAGTGGAAGACAACAGTGGAGCACTTCCAACTGCCCTGTTCTGTACACTGCTCTAAAGCTCTACTGGCCCCCGTTGGAGACAGGATACTGGGCTAGATGAACCATTGGTCTAGGGTTGCCAACAGTCCCTTGTTACAAGGGATGTCCCTTATTTTTCATCTGTGTACAACAACACTGACAGTTGCTAAGTGCTGCAAAAAGCAGCAAGAAATACCTGTGGCAAATGTAGGTGAGTACTCATTATTATTATGAATAAATAATAATAACAACAACATTAATACTGGGAGAAAGGGTAGGTTGGGGGTGCTGGGAAAACAGTCCCTTATTTTTGAAATATGTTGGCAACCCTACATTGGTCTGACCCAGTATGGCAGTTCTTATGAAGGGTATTCATGAAAGGTAGAATATCAAGATTACAAAGAAAGAGAAGTAAGCAGTGGTGAGCTGGAGCCGGTTCATGCGAACCGGTTGTTAAATTTTGAAGCCGGTTTAGAACCGGTTGTTAAAGGCGTGGGCAACTCCGGCCCGCGGGCAACATCCGGCCCACAGGACCATCCTGTCCAGCCTGCCTGAACTCTCGGCTGGGGAGGCTCCACTGAGAATCCCTTTTTAATTTTTACTCACCCGGCAGCACTTCAGCGGTGGGCCCTTCACTCACTCTGGGTCTTCGGCGGCACTTTGGCAGCAGGTCCTTCAGTGCCGCTGAAGACCCGGAGCAAATGAAGGGCCTGCCGCCAAAGTCCTGGAGCGAGTGAAGGAACCGGTTCTTCAGCTTCTGGCAGCTCATCACTGGAAGTAAGCACTTGAATCTGGTGTAAACAGGCATATCTCCTGAGACTTCATTGTTCTGTGGGTTATATGTGGGAAGAGTACATGTACTGTAGCTGAGCTATATGAAACTACTTCACCCATTTTCAGGGGGAAAAATCATAACACCAGATTAAAGAATGCTCCTTTGCTTTAGCAAAAAATCTCTTTCATGCATTGGGTAACATGGACTCCAATCAAACTGAGCCAGATTGTTGCAATCAAGCTTATGCTGATCATGTCAAAAGGCAGTGAAATTTGGAAAAAAAAGTATGGTTTGTGAGTGAAATGTAGTTCATGATTTTTCCTATCTGTCTCCCAGATCTTAACATTCCACTAACTTCATTGACTATATATTAAAAAAATCAAATGTCACACTGAGTAGCAGCTCTTTGTAACAGCTGCTCAGGGAACTATTATTATGATAAATTGAAAATCTACATCCAAATTCTTTACTTGGTGTTTTAATTAAATCAGTTTAATACATAAAGTATGAAGTTGTAGGAAAAACCAGAAGCATGAGCTCTTAAATCAAACCCAGAAGCCAAAATAAAACAAACCATTCTGAAAAATTTTCCTCCAACATTGCTTGTCTAAGTTGTCTTTTTCCATTATGAATCTCCTCCCTTCTTAACCTGTCTCCTCTCTCTTGCAAATTGTTTGTTACATTATAAGTGTTAAGAGAACCAACACCACCCTGTGACACAAAAAAAGAATTCCACATATCTTCACTAAATATAATTTAAGGGTCACACTTTCCATTGAGCCTTCAAAAGCCCAAGGGATTCTTCACTTTAGGGGGCTTTTTAATATGGGTAAGGATTAATATAAGTAATGATTTAACAAAATCAGAGATTTTGACATCTGTGTAATCTAAACTAGGGTGCAGATAAAAATGTGCAACTAATCTGGCAAGTGCAGTTTGCAATCATTAAAACAGTCTGGCATGGTTATAAAATTAAATAACCATATGCTATAACTCAGGGGTGGCCAACCTTTGGCTCCGGAGCCACATGCGGCTCTTCAGAAGTTAAGATGCGGCTCCTTGTACAGGCGCCGACTCCGGGGCTGGAGCTACAGGCTCCAACTTTCCAATGAGCCAGGGAGTGCCCATTGCTCAACCCCTGGCTCTGCCTCAGGCCCTGCCCCCCCTCCACCCCTTCCTGCCCCATCCCCTGAGCCTGCCATGACCTCGCTCCTGCCCCCTTCCCCCCAGACCCTCCTGCATGCCACGAAACAGCTGATCAGGAGGTGCAGGGAGGGTAGGAGGGGGTGGGGCTGCTGGTGGGTCGGAGGCACTGGGAGCAGGAGGGCGGAGCTGATGCTGCTGACGTATTACTGTGGCTCTTTGGCAATGTACATTGGTAAATTCTGGCTCCTTCGCAGGCTCAAGTTGGCCACCCCTGATACAATTCATCACCAGCCCAACAGATTGAAACATGCTAAATCACCTAGAACTGAGATGGGGAAGGAGAGAGACAATGTACGTGGAGGTTACTGAATGCAGTGGTGGTGATGTCAGGAGGGATAAGGAAAGTCCTTGTGAGTGGCTTTCCCATCCTGGTCCAAGTTGTAGTGGGTCAAAACCATCTGTCTGAAGTCTGCTTTCACTCACAAAGGAAATCAAGATGAAACACATAATCCAGCCGAAGCCTTCTCTACAGGGTTAGTGGCCCTCTAGGACCATTGGTCTCCCAAATCCTAGTTCTCTCTCTTTAGCGAGTCACTCCCAAATCTCTGATCTTCAGGTGGAATAAGAGCCGTGTGCAACAGTCAGTCAGCAAAACATACCATTTTCCAGCAGGATTAAAACATTGCTAACAGGTTTTTAAGAAAACATTGCCAGGCAGCTGCAGGCCTCATTGAAGCGCATGTTGCCAGTATCACCAACCTCCTGCCCAATAAGGCTCTGATTAAAACAAACAGAGAATTCTACTATAATGTCCCAAAATACTATAATATTAGACCATTACTGTACAGTGCTGTAATACTTATTTATTAATTGTATAAAGGAGAATCCAGGAGCTTGATCCAAAGGCCACTGTAGTCAGTGAAGAGCAGAGAGATTTAATGGGCTTTGGATCTGGCCCTAAGGTCTAGAGCCAGCAAAACACTTAAACCTATGCTTATCTGCAATGGAACTGTTCACATGCTTAAACATAAGCATGTACAAAGAAGACATGCATTTTTAAACAAACTCAGTTTGAATGTTAGACGGTGGAATACTAAATGAGGAATATTAAATATTTAATAGAATTAAAAATTAAATGCTTGCCAACTGCCAGGGAAATGAACTACTTCCCCTATCTCCCACTGGAGTATATGGCACTTATTGATATTTTCTTGAGTTTTACACAAATGACCCCTGACACAAAGCCATCCACTTCTTCATTCCAAAATTAAAGTGGGAACATGAATGTACAGTTCATTTCCTGATACCTCCCAGAACAACCCCAGTAGCCCCACAAAATTTCTGCTAAACAGTCACCAACAATAAGGCAGAGGCAGCCGGACACTGCAAAGGTCAGGAGGCAAACTTTGCTTGTTTTAATCAATTCAGTTTCTCTTGAACAGCTGTTTGCATTGGGAAGCTAAGACATACACTATTTTAATCTGATACAGTGGGCTCAGCAGAAGACCAAGATTCCCACTTCTGCAAAAACTCACTTGCTGGCCCATTAAAATGTATTTAGTATTTAAATTGATCTCATGATCAGCAGATTTCAACTGAAGAAATCAGTTACATCAAGCCAGCAAGGCATTATTTGTCAACTGCAAATTGACTCAATGCTCAAAATGGAGAATAGGAATCTTTATAGTTTAGGTAGCACTATCAATCTGTACCTATAGAAAGACACTGTATTGAGATTCATAAAGGTATTTGTAAATGATAATTTAAGCTTTGAATCAGGCCTACAATTCTCAATTATGCTAGCAGAGATTGTGTGTGTGTGTGTGTGTCTGTCTCTGGGGGAGAATATGAATTTGATTGCTCTCAGAGAACTTCCAATGACTGGAATGAAAGCAAAAATGGTCCTTTTTAAAGGCCTCTACAGTGATGCTATAGATCAAATTTTCAGTGGCACTATATAAATACATCATAGATTTTTAAAGTTATGTTTATTCTAGTTTTATATCGACTTCTGCCCTGCAACATTGTATGTAAACCCTTTTACATATTTAGATTCTGTTTTTAAGTCAATGTTCGTTACAAAGAAATCGTCTTAGATACACATGTGAGATTTTGAGGTATATTAAATATTTAATTGAATTAAAAATTAAATGCATACATCCACACACTAAATGAGCTCCTCTCCCTCTCGCCCTCAGGAGTATGTGGACCTTAAACTGTATATTATTTGGGGATTAGAACATTCTTGGAAATGTTCTAGCCTTTTCTAAGGCTCTACATAAAACACAAAAGTAATAGTTTGAGAAACGTGTGCAATTTTTGTGAAATGGCTATTACAGCAATGTTAATAGACAGAAATTCTATTAATCCATAAAACCACATTAGTTTATAAGGATATTTTAATTAGAGTACTGACTGAAGTGGATTTTGAGATTCAGGCTTCCCTTTATAATTGGCAGCATTAGAACCTCAAATAGGAATACCCTACACACTTTGGAAGGGGGGAGGTATTGTAACTCAAACCCAGATCAAAATTTTGCATCGTGGACCATTTGATTTTTACTATGAGGAATTATTCTCAAAACATTTTCCACTTTTAGCAAATACAGACACACTGTACAAATAAATTCCTGATAACGGGGATCTGAATAAATAACAACATAATTTATAATAAATAATCTGCCACTTTTTAATGGAACTTTTGGTCAGTTCACCCATGCCGTAAGGTTTTGTGTACTGTTTATTTACATCTGCAAGAGGAAGCCAAGGAGGAGCTGGGGAAGGATCTATGCAGAAATTCTACAGCAAAGTGGAAAGAGTACTTGATTTCTTTATTGTAAGAGAGTTCCTAGTTCAATGTTAAAGAAAGTGACTTTCTGGCATTCTTTATGATTGGCACATGACATCTGACATTCATTTGCTGTTAAAGAGACTATGTTTTTAGAGTGCATGCTGGCTGTCAAACATCCTGTAAATATTCCACTTCCTGATGGGAAAATACAGTCAATAGTCCAAATTCCGAAGGAACAATCTCTTTCTTCACCAGAAATCCATTCACAACTATGTAAGCTACAATCATGTATACAAAATTGCATAAAATGTATGTGCTTGGGAAATGTCTTGGATACTGCAGTTGGAGAAGATGAAAACGATAGATGTTTTCAGTGGTGTAAATTAGTTGTGACTATCAGAGAGCTCAATGAACACTATGATCCAGTTTATTGTGATCATTTATCTTACAACAACATTTAGGATTGCACTGTAACACAGATTTTGTGTCACAGTCACACTTGTAATGTAAAGAAGGTATGCAAAATTAATATATTTTTAAATTGAGAATTTTTCATTGCTTGTGAACCAGACTGACAGCCCTATAAACCAAAGCCAAAGTATAGTTACAACCAGGGAGGCAGAAATGAAAACCGTTCCTATTCTACTTTGCCAACATGCCTCAGTTCTGACTTGGAAAGCTCATGTTGAGGAGTTTGGGGAGAGTAAAGAAAGGAGTAAGATGGCAGCTCTGGTAAGATGGCAATTCATTGTGATGGCAGAGGCTTATCTATGAGAAGGTGGTCTGAGACCACCAGCTCATTTCACACATACTGTTAAATCACAATGGTCTTTTGTCATCACTAGAGCTAGCCAAAACTATTCCACTGAAACATATTTTGTTGAAAAAAATGGTTTGTTTGCCAAAACAGAATTTATGAGAAATGTCCATTTTTGTCAAAAAAGGGAAAGAAGTTAGGGTTTCACTGAAAAAAAAAACGCCAAAGGATATTTGGTATATAGATAAAAACCGCCAAAAATGTGAAGAACAACGTTGACTATTATTACCAAAACGTAATGCATAGAAAAACCCATTTCCCAATGAGCGCTAGTCATTACTGATCCAGACTGAAACTGAGCAAGTGGCATAGAGGTGAAAAGCTCTATATTGCATTACTGATCTCCTATGCCATTCAGTTCTCCAATGAAGAGAGTGTGCTTTCAAAGCTTGGTTTTAATTAGTGCATTCTGACTCACCCTTTCGAAGACTCGAGTATGAAGAGATTAAAACTGAAAAGAATTAAAGAATGAATGTGGCAACCAAGTGATTGAACAATGTACTTTGTCCCACTGACAAAAATAAAGCTTACGTTTAACAACATTTCCTTAACACTGGGGAAGAGAAGCTTACGTGCCTTTTTCCAAACCCACTGTACTCCAATACAGAGAAGGATCAAAAGAATTGTGAAAGGTGATTATAGAGATAAAGCAAAAAGGTATGATCTCTAGAACGTTTCCAGAGTAAACCAGCTTTACTGATAATGACCATTGCCCAGATCATCCTCTCCCCCCCGCCCCATGAAGAAAACCCTGGAGTGAGGAGCAATCTCCACAAGAGTCCCCAACTCAAGTCCTCCCTAATTGTTCCACAAGGAAGTGGGGGTGGGGTTTGCTGGAGTTAGCTGTTGAGAAGATACTCAAATGATCGGATTCCTGGAAATCCAGGCAGATCCCTGAAGTTCCACAGAAGGGCTCAGGTCTAGAACCAGCTTTTTTTACTCTCTAGTAAACTCTCTGCCCCTGGAAGTAATACAACTGCAATGGATTACTAGAGGAAAAGGATAACTTCATAAACTGGTATCACAGCACTAAGATCCCTGGCTAGAGTCGGTTGGAACATGTACACGTTTTAATGGAATCCTTCTCAAAATCTTACATGTAGCTCACAAGGAAGTCATCCCTGAAAAATTTCTATCCAAAGGTAAAACTTCAAGCTCCAGACAGCTCCCTGCATGTATTTTATAAATAAACCAAAACCATGCATTGAAGGCAAGACACATTCACTTGGTAATCAGATTTCTATGCTCATCTTGCACCTGCATCACTTTATTAAAAACTCTCCTCAGTGTTCTATTATTTTCCACATTACTAAAGTCCCCATTGCAAGAAGTCGCAATCTGGGAGATCAGTCATTAGAATTAATTGTGAAATGATACATTATGTAAGCAATAAAACCACCTACAAGTGTGATAAAGGCCAGATGACTTCTGGATGCATATTTTCTTCCTGGGGAGAAGAAAAGAAGTAGGTTTGTTGGTTCATTCCATGTTAGAATGATTAAGGAATCAGCTAGCATGAGTAGAAGAAAGTAGTTAAGGATATTGAGGTCAATGGTAATTGGAACAAAATACAACATGGCTTTACAAAAGGTAGATCATGTCAAACCAACCTGATCTCCTTTGAGAAGGTAACAGATTTTTTAGACAAAGGGAATGCAGTAGATCTAATTTACCTCAATTTCAGTAAGGCATTTGATATGGTTCCACATGGAGAATTATTAGCTAAATTGGAAAAGATGGGGGTCAATATGAAAATTGAAAGGTGGATAAGGAACTGGTTAAAGGGGAGACTACAGCAGGTCACACTGAAAGGTGAACTGTCAGACTGGAAGGAGGTTACTGGTGGAGTTCCTCAGGGATCAGTTTTGGGACCAATCTTATTTAATCTTTTTATTACTGATCTTGGCACAAAAAGTGGGAATATGCCAATAAAGTTTGCGGATGACACAAAGCTGGGAAGTATTGCCAATTTAGAGAGAGACCGGGATATCATACAGGAAAATCTGGATGACCTTGTAAACTGGAGTAATAGTAATAGGATGAAATTTAATAGTGAGAAGTGCAAGGTCATGCATTTAGGGATTAATAACAAGAATTTCTGTTATAAACTGGGAACGCATCACTTGGAAGTAACAGAGGAGGAGAAGGACCTCGGAGTACTGGTTGATCACAGGATGACTATGAGCCGCCAATGTGATATGGCCGTCAAAAAAGCTAATGCAGTCTTGGGATGAATCAGTCGAGCTATTTCCAGTAGAGATAAGGAGGTGTTAGTACCATTATACACGGCACTGGTGAGACCTCATCTGGAATATTGTGTGCAGTTCTGGTCTCCCATGTTTAAGAAGGTGACAGGGCAAGGAAGAAGAGAAGAGAGGTTAGTCCTATAGGAAAAGGGGAAGAGTTAATGGAGATTACACCAAATATGAGCCCCAGGAGGATACAGGATGGGTTAAAAAGGATTACAAGGGAGAATGGGAATGGAAAGAACTTGCAGCCAGAGGGAACAGGGGATAGACTGGAGAATAGTACAGTCACTAGGAAAAGGCAGGTCTATGTGATTGGGGACTCTTTACTGAGAAGAATAGATAGGCCTGTAACCAGAGCTGATCCAGAAAATAGGAGGGTGTGCTGTCTTCCGGGTGCTAAGATACGGGATGTAGACCTGAGGTTGAAAAGGATTCTAAAGGGAGCGGGAAAGAATCCCCTAATTATCCTTCATGTGGGAACAAATGATACGGCTAGATTCTCGCTGGATAGTATTAAGGGAGACTATGCTAGGCTGGGGAGGACGCTTAAGGAAATTGAGGCTCAGGTGATCTTTAGTGGGATTCTGCCTGTTCCTAGAGAAGGGCAACAAAGGTGTGACAAGATTATGACTATCAATAGATGGCTTAGGCAGTGGTGCTATAAGGAGGGCTTTGGGATGTATGGCCATTGGGAGGCATTCATGGATAGAGGACAGTTCTCTCGGGATGGACTTCATCTGAGTAGGGAAGGAAATAGACTTCTAGGATGGAGGCTGGCACAACTGATTAAGAGAGCTTTAAACTAGGAATTTGGGGGAGATGGTTGGGAGATGTCCAGGTAATCTCCACGCCAGAATTAAGCATAGAGTGGAAAGAAAATGAAGTAAGAGTGGATACAGCTGTAGGTAGGAGGAAGGGCAGTGTAGATACAAGTCTAATAGGTTATACTGGTAGTAAAATAACCGTGCCTAATAGGGTACAGAATGTGAGTGAGGCTAAACAGCAAAAATTAAGATGTTTGTACACTAATGCAAGGAGCCTAGGTAACAAAATGGAGGAACTAGAGTTACTGGTGCAGGAAGTGAAACCAGATATTATAGGTATAACAGAGACCTGGTGGAATAGTAGTCATGACTGGGCTACAGGTATTGAAGGGTATGTGCTGTTTAGGAAAGACCGAAATAAAGGTAAAGGTGGTGGAGTAGCACTGTATATCAATGATGAGATAGAATGTAAAGAAATAAGAAGCGATGAAATGGATATGACTGAGTCTGTCTGGGCAAAAATTAAATTGGGGAAGAAAACTATTAGAGCCTCCCCTGGGATAGTGCTTGGGGTGTGCTATAGACCGCCGGGATCTAATTTGGATATGGATAGAGCCCTTTTTAATGTTTTTAATAAAGTAAATACTAATGGGAACTGTGTGATCATGGGAGACTTTAACTTCCCAGATATAGACTGGAGGACGAGTGCTAGTAATAACAATAGGGCTCAGATTTTCCTAGATGCGATAGCTGATGGATTCCTTCAGCAAGTAGTTGCTGAACCGACTAGAGGGGATGCTATTTTAGATTTGGTCTTGGTGAGTAATGAGGACCTCATAGAGGAAATGGTTGTAGGGGATAATCTTGGCTCAAGTGATCATGAGCTAATTCAGTTCAAACTGAATGGAAGGATTAACAAAAATAAATCTGCAACTAAGGTTTTTGATTTCAAAAGGGCTGACTTTCAAAAATTAAGGAAATTAGTTAGGGAAGTGGATTGGACTGAAGAATTTATGGGTTTAAAGGTAGAGGAGGCCTGGGATTATTTTAAATTAAAGCTGCAGAAGCTATCGGAAGCCTGCATCCCAAGAAAGGGGAAAAAATTCATAGGCAGGAGTTGTAGACCAAGCTGGATGAGCAAGCATCTTAGAGAGGTAATTAAGAAAAAGCAGAAAGCATATAGGGAGTGGAAGAAGGGAGGGATCAGTAAGGCAAGCTACCTTATTGAGGTCAGAATATGTAGGGATAAAGTGAGACAGGCTAAAAGTCAAGTAGAGTTGGACCTTGCAAAGGGAATTAAAACCAATAGTAAAAGGTTCTATAGTCATATAAATAGGAAGAAAACAAAGAAAGAAGAAGTGGGACCGCTAAAAACTGAGGATGGAGTGGAGGTCAAGGATAATCTAGGCATGGCCCAATATCTAAACAAATACTTTGCCTCAGTCTTTAATAAGACTAAAGAGGATCTTAGGGATAATGGTAGCATGATAAATGGGAATGAGGATATGGAGGTAGACATCACCATATCTGAGGTAGAAGCGAAACTCAAACAGCTTAATGGGACTAAATCGGGGGGCCCAGATAATCTTCATCCAAGAATATTAAAAGAATTGGCACAAGAAATTGCAAGCCCATTAGCAAGAATTTTTAATGAATCTGTAAACTCAGGGGTTGTACCGTATGATTGGAGGATTGCTAACATAGTTCCTATTTTTAAGAAAGGGAAAAAAAGTGATCCAAGTAATTATAGGCCTGTTAGTTTGACATCTGTAGTATGCAAGGTCTTGGAAAAAATTTTGAAGGAGAAGGTAGTTAAGGACATTGAAGTCAATGGTAAATGGGACAAAATACAACATGGTTTTACAAAAGGTAGATCGTGCCAAACCAACCTGATCTCCTTCTTTGAGAAAGTAACAGATTTTTTAGATAAAGGAAACGCAGTGGATCTAATTTACTTAGATTTTAGTAAGGCGTTTGATACGGTGCCACATGGGGAATTATTAGTTAAATTGGATAAGATGGGCATCAATAGGAATATTGAAAGGTGGATAGGGAATTGGTTAAAGGGGAGACTACAACGGGTCCTACTGAAAGGTGAACTGTCAAGTTGGAGGGAGGTTACCAGTGGAGTTCCTCAGGGATCGGTTTTGGGACCAATCTTATTTAATCTTTTTATTACTGACCTGGGCACAAAAAGTGGGAGTGTGCTACTAAAGTTTGCAGATGATACAAAGCTGGGAGGTATTGCTAATTTAGAGAAGGACAGGGATACCCTACAGGAGGATCTGGATGACCTTGTAAACTGGAGTAATAGGAATAGGATGAAATTTAATAGTGAGAAGTGTAAGGTCATGCATTTAGGGATTAATAACAAGAATTTTAGTTATAAGCTAGGGATGCATCAACTAGAAGTAACGGAGGAGGAAAAGGACCTTGGAGTATTGGTTGATCATAGGATGACTATGAGCTGCCAATGTGATATGGCTGTGAAAAAAGCTAATGTCGTCTTGGGATGCATCAGGAGAGGTATTTCCAGTAGGGATAAGGAGGTTTTAGTACCGTTATATAAGGCACTGGTGAGACCTCACCTGGAGTACTGTGTGCAGTTCTGGTCTCCCATGTTTAAGAAGGATGAATTCAAACTGGAACAGGTACAGAGAAGGGCTACTAGGATGATCCGAGGAATGGAAAACTTGTCTTATGAAAGGAGACTCAGGGAGCTTGGCTTGTTTAGCCTAACTAAAAGAAGGCTGAGGGGAGATATGATTGCTCTCTATAAATATATCAGAGGGATAAATACCAGAGAGGGAGAGGAATTATTTAAACTCAGTACCAATGTGGACACAAGAACAAATGGATATAAACTGGCCACTAGGAAATTTAGATTAGAAATTAGACGAAGGTTTCTAACCATCAGAGGAGTGAAGTTTTGGAATAGCCTTCCGAGGGAAGTAGTGGGGGCAAAAGATCTATCTTGCTTTAAGATTAAACTCGATAAGTTTATGGAGGAGATGGTATGATGGGATAACATGGTTTTGGTAATTAAATATTCATGGTAAATAGGCCCAATGGCCTGTGATGGGTTTTAGATGGGGTAAGATCCAAGTTACCTGGGAAAGAATTTTCTGTAGTATCTGGCTGATGAATCTTGCCCATATGCTCAGGGTTTAGCTGATCGCCATATTTGGGGTCGGGAAGGAATTTTCCTCCAGGGCAGATTGGAAGAGGCACTGGAGGTTTTTCGCCTTCCTCTGTAGCATGGGGCACGGGTCACTTGCTGGAGGATTCTCTGCTCCTTGAGGTCTTTAAACTACAATTTGAGGACTTCAATAGCACAGATATAGGTGTGAGGTTTTTTTTGTAGGAGTGGTGGGTGAAATTCTGTGGCCTGCGTTGTGCAGGAGGTCAGACTAGATGATCATAATGGTCCCTTCTGACCTAAATATCTATGAATCTATCTATGAATCTATGAATTCAAACTGGAACAGGTACAGAGAAGGGCTAGGATGATCCGAGGAATGGAAAACCTGTTTTATGAAAAGAGACTCAATGAGCTAGGCTTGTTTAGCCTAACTAAAAGAAGGCTAAGAGGAGATATGATTGCTCTCTATAAATATATCAGAGGGATAAATACCATGGAGAGAGAAGAATTATTTAAGCTCAGTACCAATGCGGACAAAGAACAAATGGATATACACTGGCCATCAGGAAGTTTAGACTTGAAATTAGAGGAAGGTTTCTAACCATCAGAGGAGTGAAGTTCTGGAACAGCCTTCCAAGGGAAGCAGTGGGGGCAAACCACATATCTGGCTTCAAGACAACGCTTGATAAGTTTATGGAGATGATATGATGGGATAGCCTAATTTTGGCTAGGAATCAATGGTGCAGTGCTGCACTGCTGGCCTCCCTGTTCACTAGGAATAATTGAAAACCTGTCTCCTTTGGATCTATGCAGCCAGACAGGCTCCTGAGAAACCAATAAACATGCCAAGGCCTTCTGAGATATAAGGTCCATTGTGTTTATGCTTTTACATTCATTTTTGAGCTACAGTCTTGATTATGTAGATATCATGAACATCTTGTATATATAACAACTATCAACATATTATTTATCTGAGTGGCACATTAAAGTTTTTGTTTTGTTTTAAGAAAAGTGTTTGAATTTCTCTTTCCAGATGTATTTTTGTAGCTTCATATGCTTACTTTTATCATTGAATTTAGAAGCGCAAAGTTCCTGCTTAAGTCATCCTGTCCATACTCCGCCAATACAGGATTTTTCCCTGCACTCTATTTTCAAGGATCGTGTATAGTTAACTTTTATTAACTCAAGGGACATAATATGGCTGCACCACAAAGCAACAAAAAGTAAAAGAATACCTTCACCAGCTGAAACTGCAGGTGAATTTCAGATCCACAGAATGTAATTATTCGTTTGGAACCTTGCCAGCACAGTCCTACTCTTGTGAAAGTGCCTTAAGAATTTCAAATGATTATGAGCATTCGGGACCTTTTTTGTACATCTCAACTGTATGATTTTACTGCCAGTATCAGTGTTCCTTAGCACCATGTTTATTAATAGTGTGAGCGCAACCTACTGAGGGCCTAATACTACTTCTTGAATAATCTAAGTGTTCCTTCACATCCCTGATTAGCTTACGAGATTTAATAAGATCACACCTCAAGGTGGTACAACTGCAGAACATTGTTGATTCTGTATATATTATAAATCTCTGATGGCACCATGTTTAGCTGCATTGTCACAATAAATGTCTGGGGTTGAAAAACAGTACAGAACACACAATATCCTGTGGTTTAAACTCCTTTGAATTAGTCTATTTTTCATTTTCTCTTTCCCTTATCTGTAGTCTATACCCACTGCAGTTTCACCTTTATTTCTCATTTCTTTAGCACGGGTGGCTTATTCCACTTATCACCACCCTCTTCCTGATCAAAGGATAACACTGATTTTGTAACTACTGTTCACGTACAGTAGATAGCCACTCCACTTCCTCTTCTCTTTCTTGCCGTCTGCATGTTATTGCAGAGGTCAAAATAAAAGGCTGCAGGGAAAATGGGGCTCTACCGTCACCACTAAGACCAGAGGAAGAGCTCTCTGCTCCCTTACCTGTGGGGAGCAGTGTTTCTCAGAGCACTGTGGTGAGGTGAGAGCGCCTCTTCCTATTTCAATTTACTTTAATTGCCTTAACATTCCAATTGTGGGAGGTGCCTTTCAGCTAAGGCTACCATGTTATAGTGCCAGCATGTAGCATAACTGCTGGCAACTCATCTGCTCTTTCCAAATCTCTGATCATCTGAATATAGATTCAGAAAAATAACTTGGAAACAGAATTAACAGAACAGCAATATAGATTGAATACGCTCACTAACCAAGTTCAAAAGGATTTATCAAATTATTAGTAAATAAAAATCACCTCTTTCCATCCTTCTTCTTAGGGCTTATCTACGTGGGGAAAGTTTTAGTGGACTATTGGGTATTTTTTTCCCCAATTAAAATGCCCTGTACAGCCTGGTAACAGTAGCCACAGCCATTCATACAGTAGTCCAGGACCTGGTATATCTTTTTCTAAACAAGTACGCACCTACAGGGCCAAGCCACCCCAAAAAGCGGCACAGAAGCAAAATGACAAAACACATTCCCTGCTAGGGCCAGATCCAAAGCCCACTGATGTCAGTCTTTCCACTGATTTCAGTGGTTTTTGGATGAGGCCCCTGAAGAAATGAAGTGAAAAGGAAGAGTACAAGGAGGAGTGTGGTTTTTGGCCATATAAAAGAGGTGCCAGTCAAAAGCCAAGGGCATTTCATAGAGGTGAGAAAGCAGCAAGAAGTCATTAACACATAATTGGCAACTCTAATACATGAGCTTTTTTGCCTTGGAGATGTAAGATAGAGCACACTCAAGCCTGTGCTGATCCCCGTGAGAGAGAACGTGGTAAACCTAGTCCCCATGTTTGTGCATTTGCACCCATGTATTATGCGTGAGCAATTATTCTGGGACAGCTGTAGTCACCCCACAGCTAAAGCTGAAGCTAGCTCCTCATTAGAAGATCAGTCTTCGAACTTTTCACCTAACTTTGCCACACACGAAAAAAGGATCTTCCTGAAATTATGCATGCCATCCCATGAATCTAAAGCTTTTGGGGTGCTCACATTATTTCCAAAAGGCCCATCAGATGGAAACTTTTGGTAGTGTGTTACAGCTAAACCACTTTCATTTCCTTTTTACTTTTCACTCATCAGTTAAGAATATTAAACTTTTCAAGCCTAACTTGGCACACACTGGGGTGCTTTATTTAACCACAGCACATAGGTTGTCTTTTATTACAATTATAAAGATGATTAAAAATCACTGCTAGCTGTTCTGAAATATTCAATAATATGAAGAAAAAGTTCTTTGCTGATTTTCCTTTTAGCAGTAATTTGCTGGGGAGCCACTCCAGTCCACAGTTCCTTTAGGTAGACAAGTGAAGTGTTCACAGATGAAGATGCAGCTCCAAGATACCAAAGCATTTGTAGCATTACAATCTGAGCTGCACATGTATTCTTAAATCATATTGCACCAGAAACTGCCCTAGGGCCAGATCCTCACTTAGTGTAAATTGGCATAGCTCCATTGAAATCACTGGAGTTATGCTGATTTATACCAGATGAAGATCTGTCGCTTAGATGTGATTCTATGAAGTAAGAATGGCAGAATTACTAAAACAGCACCTTTCTACAAAATATACAATTCTACTTCTGCTTTAGTTACATTTGGTTACTTATAAACTTAATGGAGATACACTGTCTTCATGTCACTACCTCTATGTCAGAGTGGCAGAATCATTAATCCTACAACTTGCTCAAGTTGTTGTACTAGGTTGAATAGTTTTATCTGGAAATTGGGCTAACTACTATCATCTCCTGCAGTATTGGTGATGTGTCAGAGTTTCTAGAGATGGGAACTAGTGATGGACTGACAGCAAGCTTCAGGGTACAGTCTCTCTGCACTGCTAAGTCAGGCCTGCCCACGCAGAGCAACTACTGCATGATATTTGTTTCTTTTGGCTTATTTTTCATACTGCAGCTAGATACTTCCAATTACAGTTTGGGTGTAGTAAAAAGCAGAAGGTTGACTTTTATCTTAAATTTGCATTTTAATAAGAACACAGAATGTGTTTTGTAGTCTTCGTGGGAAATCCAACATACAATTTAGTGACAGAGATGCATAAGGATAATTATATTTCAAAAGCCACAAAAAAATTTCTGGGGTTGATTTTTGCATTAACAAAACATATGAGGCTCTAATCTGTGAGTTTTAACCTGTACACATCTACATCCAGTATCAGGCATGCTGGAACTAACAAAGCACTTCCAGAATCAGCACCAGCCGAATGCAGAAAATCTTCTCTGCAGCAGCTATCAGATCTTTAAAAAGAACCACAAGCCTGACAGTTCAGATTTTAGCCCCGCACTTTCTAAAGGAAACAAATATTTTATTTAACTTTGAGTATCTACACATTTGAATTTAGTGCTGGTGAAAGATACCACACTGATAGCCCTGCAGAGTTAAGCTCTCTGTTTAAAAATACACTAGGTACAGTATAGGCAGTGACAGCTTCCTTCTGCCGTCTTATCAATGTGCCTCAATCCTGACCTCTAGGGAACTAGTTATGGACCAAGCTGTGAAGTCTGGTTCTGACCTTAAACGTCCACAATGATTGGAGGTGTTTGAAATTTTCAGTTATACTTCAATAGAGGGGGATGAAAGAGTAGTTCAGTCAACATCGCTCATCGGTCCCTGCCTTCTAGCTTGTGTGTTTAATAGGATAAGAGGAATGCAAACAGTAGCTCACTGGGCTAGATTTAGGACAGAGTAGTTTCTTCAAATGACAGCATAGCTGATTTATGTTAAATCTCAGGAAAAACTTCCTATCTGTAAGAACAGTAGGACAATGGAACAGACTGCCTCGAGAGGTCATGGTCACTCCTTCACTGGAGATTTTCAAAAGGAGGCTGGATAACCATCTGTCTTGGATGGGTTAGACACAATAAATCCTGCATCTTGGCAGGGGGTTAGACTAGATGACCTTTGCAGTGCCTTGATTCTTGATTCCTTCTTTTGGAAAAGATACAAAAAAAAATTATAGTTGTTACTACGTTTCTTCATTTATCACATACAGATAGTTCTGCAGCTTCTCATACAGAAAGCACAACTGCATTGGTTGTAGGTTTCTTTTAAATAAATATCTACTGATTTACAAAAATTGCTACAAAATGATACACAAAAAAAAACTATGGACAATGAGCAACAAATATAATCAACAAACAAAATAGGGGTGTCCCCAGAATGTTACCCCACTTCACTCTTCCCACATCTCATGAAATACTTCAATTTTGTCCTTAACTTTATAAAGTATATAAAGATAATATGTAGGGCTTTCAAAAGATTTTAAAAAATCACAATTAATCATGAGATTAAAAAATGTGATTAATTGCCTTTTTAATCACACTGAAACAATAAAAGAATACCAATTTAAATTTAGAATAAATATTTTTGGATGTTTTCCTACATTTTAAAATATATTGATTTCAGTTATAACGTAGAATACAAAATGTACAGTGATCACTCTGTATTATTTTATTACAAATATTTGCACTGTAAAAAAGAAAAAAGAAATCATATTTTTCAATTCACCTCATACAAGTATTGTAGTGCAATCTCTTAAGAACATAAGAATGGCCCTATTGGGTCAGACCAAAGGTCCATCTAGCCCAGTATCCGTCTTCCGACAGTGGCCAGGTGCCCCAGAGGGAATGAACAGAACAGGGAATCATCAGGTGATCCATCTCCTGTCGCTCATTCCCAGCTTCTGGCAAACAGAGGCTAAGGACACCATTCCTGCCCATCCTAGCTAATAGCCACTGATGGACCTATCCTTCATGAATTTATTTAGTTCCTTTTTTAACCCTGTTATGGTCTTGGCCTTCACAATATCCTCTGGCAAGGAGTTCCCAGGTTGACTGTGCATTGTGTGAAGAAATACTTCCTTTTATTTATTTTAAACCTGCTGCCTATTAAATCTCCTTATCATAAAAGTGCAAATTACAAATGTAGAATTTTTTTATATATAACTGCACTCAAAAACAAAATAATGTAAAACTTTAGAGCCTACAGGTTTAAGCGTGAAGGGGCATATGAATATTTAGCATATCTGGCATGTAAATACCTTGCAACCCTGGCTACACGGTGCCATGCAAATGCCTGGTCTCACTTTCAGGTGACATAAATAAGAAGCAAGCAGCATTATCTCCCATATATAGATGTAAACAAATTGGTTTGTCTTATGGTTGGCTGAACAAGAAGTAGAAATGAGTGGCCTTGTAGGGTCTAAAGTTTTACATTGTTTTGTTTTTGAGTGCAGTTATATTAAAAAATAATTCTATATTTGTAAGTTGCACATGTACAATGAGAGCTCTGATATCAAAGTCCCAGGGCATTAATATTCTCCATTCAAGCCATACACAGGGAACCTGTGCTTTGGCATACAGATCGGCAAAAAGTTATTAATTTAGTGAATTAACCTTATCAGTAGAACTCATTTTTTTAAAAACATTATTTACATTGAACATAAGATCAGACCCTCCAGTTAAAAAATATTTCAAAAGAATAGCTCCATAAAACTTATTTTCTATTTACAACTAGAACTGAACCTTAGCTTTTATGATCCAATGTATAATGCACTGGGAATAGGATTAGTGGTATATTTAGTTTGCCAAAGGTGTGAATATTGATGATGAATGAGGTCCTGGAAGGTCTGAGAGCTTTCTGCTGCTTACCTAACAGATTTCACAGCAATGTGAATAACTGAATTACAGCCATGGAAGATAATGTTCAGAAAGGACCTAGTGTGCCATACATTCATTCGGAATATGATCTGGTAATTCTGGATACTGATTCCCTCTGAGGAGTGAGAATAAGTAAGAAGGCTGGACTGGATCAGTGAAAAAGACTGAAGAGAAAACCTCAGTAAAGGAGAGGAGCGTGAGTTTACACAAAGCACAAAAGTTCTGAAACTAAGATGTAGGTGGAATGCTTTGCACTTTAAAAAAGGAGAGGGAGGGGACAATCATCTAATGTTCACCCCATAAATCACTCTTCCGTGAATTTGAGTGTCAAATTATGAAATAATGTTTTACTCAAGAACTTTTAAGTGCATTTTATTTACTTCTCTATTGGCAGTTAAGGCATCAGGCTTATAACGCTGGCAAGACTAGAGAGCAATTGTTTCTCTAAAACACCACCACCACCCACCCACCCACCCAGATTTTCATCTCACTTTGGATAAATCAACAATAATTCTATTGACCTCAGTGGAGCTACTTTGGTTTTACACCAGTATAAGTGAAATCAGAGCATGTCCCAAAATTAGCACTCACCCATTCAACAGTTTTTTGTATATTCTTCTAACTCTAATAGATAGTAATTGTACATTAATCTAAGGTGTTGTTCACTTTATATTATTAATGAAAAAGCATAACAAAACCAGTTCCCTTTCACCATATTAGCAAAGGTTTCAGAGTAACAGCCGTGTTAGTCTGTATTCGCAAAAAGAAAAGGAGTACTTCTGGTACCTTAGAGACTAACCAATTTATTTGAGCATGAGCTTTCGTGAGCTACAGCTCACTTCATTGGATGCATACTGTGGAAACTGCAGAAGACATTATATACACAGAGACCATGAAACAATACCTCCTCCCACCACACTCTCCTGCTGGTAATAGCTTATCTAAAGTGATCACTCTCCTTACAATGTGTATGATAATCAAGTTGGGCCATTTCCAGCACAAATCCAGGTTTTCTCACCCTCCGCCCCCCCCCATCCCCCCCCCCCCACACACACACACAAATTAACTCTCCTGCTGGTAATAGCCCATCCAAAGTGACCACTCTCTTTACAATGTGTATGATAATCAAGGTGGGCCATTTCCTGCACAAATCCAGGTTTTCTCACCCCCCCCCCTTTTTTTTTTTTTCCAAAAACCACACACACAAACTCACTCTCCTGCTGGTAATAGCTTATCCAAAGTGACCACTCTCCTTACAATGTGTATGAAAATCAAGGTGGGCCATTTCCAGCACAAATCCAGGTTTTCTCACACACACACACCCCCAAAACACACACACACAAACTCACTCTCCTGCTGGTAATAACTTATCCAAAGTGACCACTCTCCTAACAATGTGTATGATAATCAAGGTGGGCCATTTCCAGCATAAATCCAAGTTTAACCAGAACGTCTGGGGGGG
This sequence comes from Eretmochelys imbricata, assembly GCF_965152235.1. Taxonomy (NCBI): domain Eukaryota; kingdom Metazoa; phylum Chordata; order Testudines; family Cheloniidae; genus Eretmochelys; species Eretmochelys imbricata. The sequence continues at coordinate 38,359,128 of NC_135575.1, read as the reverse complement.
CGGGGGTAGGAAAAAACAAGGGGAAATAGGCTACCTTGTATAATGATTTAGCCACTCCCAGTCTCTATTTAAGCCTAAATTAATAGTATCCAATTTGCAAATGAATTCCAATTCAGCAGTTTCTCGCTGGAGTCTGGATTTGAAGTTTTTTTGTTTTAAGATAGCGACCTTCATGTCTGTAATTGCGTGACCAGAGAGATTGAAGTGTTCTCCAACTGGTTTATGAATGTTATAATTCTTGACATCTGATTTGTATCCATTTATTCTTTTACATAGAGACTGTCCAGTTTGACCAATGTACATGGCAGAGGGGCATTGCTGGCACATGATGGCATATATCACATTGGTGGATGTGCAGGTGAACGAGCCTCTGATAGTGTGGCTGATGTTATTAGGCCCTGTGATGGTGTCCCCTGAATAGATATGTGGGCACAGTTGGCAACGGGCTTTGTTGCAAGGATAGGTTCCTGGGTTGGTGGTTCTGTTGTGTGGAATGTGGTTGTTGGTGAGTATTTGCTTCAGGTTGCGGGGCTGTCTGTAGGCAAGGACTGGCCTGTCTCCCAAGATTTGTGAGAGTGTTGGTTCATCCTTCAGGATAGGTTGTAGATCCTTAATAATGCGTTGGAGGGGTTTTAGTTGGGGGCTGAAGGTGATGGCTAGTGGCGTTCTGTTATTTTCTTTGTTAGGCCTGTCCTGTAGTAGGTGACTTCTGGGAACTCTTCTGGCTCTATCAATCTTTTTCTTCACTTCCGCAGGTGGGTATTGTAGTTGTAAGAATGCTTGATAGAGATCTTGTAGGTGTTTGTCTCTGTCTGAGGGGTTGGAGCAAATGCGGTTGTATCGCAGAGCTTGGCTGTAGACGATGGATCGTGTGGTGTGGTCAGAGTGAAAGCTGGAGGCATGTAGGTAGGAATAGCGGTCAGTAGGTTTCCGATATAGGGTGGTGTTTATGTGACCATTGTTTATTAGCACCATAGTGTCCAGGAAGTGGATCTCTTGTGTGGACTGGACCAGGCTGAGGTTGATGGTGGGATGGAAATTGTTGAAATCATGGTGGAATTCCTCAAGGGCTTCTTTTCCATGGGTCCAGATGATGAAGATGTCATCAATATAACCAAGTAGAGTAGGGGCGTTAGGGGACGAGAGCTGAGGAAGCGTTGTTCTAAATCAGCCATAAAAATGTTGGCATACTGTGGGGCCATGCGGGTACCCACAGCAGTGCCGCTGATCTGAAGGTATACATTGTCCCCAAATGTAAAATAGTTATGGGTAAGGACAAAGTCACAAAGTTCAGCCACCAGGTTAGCCGTGACATTATTGGGGATAGTGTTCTTGACGGCTTGTAGAGTGGTCACTTTGGATAAGCTATTACCAGCAGGAGAGTGAGTTTGTGTGTGTGGTTTTTGGAAAAAAGGGGGGGGGGTGAGAAAACCTGGATTTGTGCTGGAAATGGCCCAACTTGATTATCATACACATTGTAAGGAGAGTGATCACTTTAGATAAGCTATTACCAGCAGGAGAGTGGGGTGGGAGGAGGTATTGTTTCATGGTCTCTGTGTATATAATGTCTTCTGCAGTTTCCACAGTATGCATCCGATGAAGTGAGCTGTAGCTCACGAAAGCTTATGCTCAAATAAATTGGTTAGTCTCTAAGGTACCACAAGTACTCCTTTTCTTTTTGCATATTAGCAAAATTCATCTTTAATCTATCAAACAGCTTAATCTATCAAGTTTCCTAGTCCAGCCACCTTTTCACAAGTGCCTCACTCTTCTAAAGATGAAGAGACAAAAACTAAAATTCCCATGCTGCAGTCATTAGTTTTCTAGTTCCAGTTTTCTAGTGCTGTGATTGGTAAGAAGGGGATTTGTTTTTGCTTTGGGTTTTTATTTATGTCTCTTTATTTGGCACAATAAGTCATATTCTGTTATTGATTTTAATGCAAAAACGTCCTACTGACTTCAACAGGAGTTGTATGAATGGGACAATAGCAGTATACAGCTTACAGTTATGTCATCCGTATGCAGGACTGAAACTGTCAGAGTGCAGTGATTTTACAAAATTATGTACATACACAGTACTTAGCCATATCATGCCTGTTTCCAATCAGTGCTATTCATCAGTTACTTCTTGGAACACCAGTGAAGTAACCTTATTAGAGTTGCTTTGCCAATTTTCCTTGAACATCATACTAAATATTTACTACTCAGAATGAAAAGCTGATCCGCTATTAAAAATGCGCCGCAACAATACAAATCCTTCTACAACTGATGTTTAAAAAACAAAATTCTCTATAAGAAAGAAAACATTACAGCAAACAAAAGTGTGTTGAACTCAGAGTAAGACCTGCTGCTCCACTGCAGAAGCAGTGTTAGGAAAAGAGGTACCTTAAAAATGTTTGTTACTGTAGCAGAAAGTAGTAACTTGTGACCCAGTCCGGATCATCTCAACAGAAAAAAATCTCCCTTCGACTTTAGTGATATAGGATTGGGTCATTAATCAGTCCAATTCCACAAACCTTACTCGTGTTGAACAGTAACTTATACAAAAATAGTCTCCATGAGTTCAGTTTTATCCTCCTATATTCACTGGAACAACTTACATAACTACTGCTCTAATACTAGTATTGGTTGCAGAATCAGGGCTATAACGTACCAGACTTAATGCAGTAGATGGCCGTATGTTGTAGTATTGTTTGTATATTCTTTGTATATGTGCCTTTTGTATAGTATTTTAATCTTTTATGTATCTTTATATAAAAAGCAATAAAATGTTAATTTAAATTTTAAAAAAATTTAGACAGCTGATCCAACTGTCTTTCCCTGATTAAGTGTGTCCATTTTAAATGAGAACGATGGAATTTTTTTTTGTTCATCCAAATTGTTTAGGAAAACTCAGTTTTCAACAATAAAATCTCTTCAAAAACATTCATGAAAGTCTCTGAAAATAAATTCATGTCTTGTATTTATTTATACAGCCAGCTTTGGATACATGGTTAAAACAGACAACTCTCTGAATGTGCTAAATTTCAACATATGGCATGTTTTATTAAAATAAAATAAAGCACTGATAATGTGCCATATTTAATTTTAGCTTGGTACTAGAAAGCATACCACAGTATTAATATGGGACTTACTTTGGAGGGGTAGTGGATGGTACATGGGCACTAGATGCTGCTAGAGTGATATGAATGTTTGTAATAAAAAATTGGCCGGTAGGACAAACCTGAAATAAGGAAGCTGTTCGTGTAGTGTTTTTTCTAATGTTACAAAAGAGGACTTCCTTATTTTTCTTTTTACACCGTATGATTAGAGGAAGGGAAATGGAGACTATAGGCCAAATTGAGAAATGGTGTACAAGTTGACCCCTTTAGCCCACTTATACCCATTTACCAATGCGTAAGAGAGTCTCAGTTGGTCCAGCTTACGTACTGTGAACTGGAAGAAGGTGTAAGAAGCTGCAAGGTAAAACGCGAAGCAGCCTACATAGTATATGTTCTTATAAACTCCTGTTCATTAGGATTGTTGCTAGTTTCTTCTCTGAACCCCAACTGGGACTTAGAAGGGATGTGTATTGAGACGAGGGGATAGAGGGAGTCTAAGCAAATCTAGAGGAATCTACTGTGCATCTTTGGCCTTGTCTACACTACCAGGGTAAATCGACCTAAATTACACTACTCCGGCTACATAAATAACGTAACTGGAGTCGACTTAGCTTATGTTGACTTACTGCGGTGTCTACACCGTGCTGCATCGATGGGAGATGTTCTCCCGTAGACTTACCTTACTCCTCTCATTCCAGTAGAGTACCGGAGTCTTTAAGACTCCTTGTTGTTTTTGTGGATGCAGACTAACACAGCTACCCCTCTGATACTGACATCAATAGGATCTGATAATCTTGCTCTGAATCTTCACAACTGGCATAATAAATATTCAGAGAATAATAGTATTCTACATAATTTTAGTGAAATATTTACTAGCTTGCAGAGGTAACATTTTAAAATGCTTTTTTAGAAATTTTGCCCTTTTTTTCTCCACAATTCTGAGTTCTTGGTTAAACAAGCACAGACACTCCCCACAAACACCTCAGGAAGTTTAGGTTTCTAATCATATGACAGATGAAACTAGAGGTGGAGAAGGAAGCACATTCTGTCATATAGCAGCTCTTCAAGGCTCACTCTTCCATAATTTATTACTTTACAAAAATCTCAGCATCTGTTTTGAAATGTATATTTCAGTCTAATGCACAGACACCAAGAGCCTGATCCTCTATTCTTTTTTCAGGCAAAACTCCTGCTAAGTTCAACGGAAGTTTTGTTTGAGTAAGACTGTAGGAGTGGGCCCTAAAAAACTTGATGTAATGTACTGCCATTCTCATGAGTGGGAGGTCACAGAGATGTTTATGCTTTATGTGGGGGCAGAAAGGTGGGGGGAAGGGCTGGGCTGAGCGGGCGGGTTGAGGGTCCACAAAAAAAAATTTAAATCCTCAGGTTGCTAAAGTTTGAGAACTGCTGCTATAAGGCATGTGTTCTAATCCTTCAGTCATTCTTGTGTGTCTTCTCTGAACCCTCTCCAGTTTATCAATATGCTTCTTGAATTGTGGGCACCAGAATGGGACACAGTTTTCCATAGCGATTGCATCGGTGCCAAATATAGAAGTAAAATAACCTCTCCACTCCTACTTGATATTCCTGCTTATGCATCCTGGGATCGCATTTGTTCTTTTGGCCACAGTGTCATGCTGAGCTCATGTTCAGCTGCTTATCCACCTCAACCTCCAAATCTTTTTCAGAGTCACTGCCTCCCAAGATAGAGTTCACCATACTGCAAGGATGACCTACATTCTTTGTTCCTACATGTATGCATTTACATTTAGCGAAATTAAAAACTAATATTGTTTGCTTGCATCCAGTTTACCAAATGATCTAGATCGCTCTGAATCAGTGGCCTGTCCTTTTCATTATTTACCAGTCCCCAAATTTTTGCATCATCTGCAAGTTTTATGAGTGGTGATTTTATGTTTTCTCCCAGGTACTGATAAAGATGTTAAATAGCATAGTGCCAAGAACTGATCCCTGCAGGACCCCGCTGGAAGCAAACCCATCCAACAACAATTCCCTGTTTACAACTACATTGAGAGCTATTAGTTAGGATGTTTTTAATCCACTTAATGTGTGCCATGTTAATTTTATATTGCTCTAGTTTTTTAATTAAAATATCATGTGGTACCAAGTCAAAAGTCTTACAGAAGTCTAAATATATCACATCAACACTATTAATTTATCAACCAACTACACTTGTATTCTCATCAAAAAAAGATATTTAGTCTGACAGGATTTATTTCCCATAAACCCATGCTGATTTGCATTAATTTCCCCCCGCCCCTTAAATTCTTTATTAATTGAGTCCCATATCAGCTCAGGATCAATGTCAAGCTAACCAGCCTATAATTACCCAGGCCACCCCATTTATCCTTTTGAAATACTGGTACAATATTAGCTTTCTTCCAATCTCTGGAACTTTCCCTGTGCTCCAAGACTTATTGAAAATCAACATTAACAGTTCAGCAAGCTCCTGAGCCAGTGCTTTTAAAACTCCTAGATGCAACTTATCTGACCCTGTGGATTTAAAAATGTCTATCTTGTCTCTGTGTCACAAGGAATGGAGGAGAACAGAGGTGCAGGGCTCAGAGCCAGGCATTCTTATACTAGCAGGGAAGTCCCCTCCATGGGATGAATTCTCTGTTGGCTATCTGCAGACAGTTATTAGCCTCTTTGTGCCTCCTGAGTGGTGCAGAGGTGCTGTATCTCAATAGAGCATTTGGGCTCTGTCTGGTTTACATTGGACACTGTGTCTCTGTAGTGTTTTTCGACTATACACACAAGTAATCAGCATCTGTAACCATTTTCTATCACAAGTATGGGTTATAGATACTGGAGAAAGAATTTTCCTTCCTTCCAGATTATGTAGGGTGAACTGGTTGGCTATGAGAGAGGAAGAGCAAAGAAAAAAACCAGTACAATAAGCTACCAGTATCCATGAACAGCCTCTAACTATAAGGAATTACATTAATCTTAGATCCAAATATAGGGCTTGGCAAAACTCATTGTTCCTTGGTTTAATTTCCTTTTTCTGTTTTGACCTGCCTGGGTTTGCATCTCCTGAATGTTAATTTTAATATTACAAATACAAAACCAAACATTCAAAAGAAAAACTCTGATTATCACCTAGGTTTGCATCAGTTTAGAAACATTTCAATGGTGTTTTCCACAACTACAGTGACTAAAAGCTACATTTTTTGCTCAAAAAAGTTTGAATACTGCAAAATCTGTCATGGGTACCCAAGAAGTACCTCAACGGGCCACATCAGCCCTGTGAGACAGTGTTGTTGTTTTCAGGGGGTGGGGAGATGGAGGCCCACAGTGGTATAACTATTTTATTAAGAGCTTTTGGATAACTCTTGTGATGAAAAGAGAAGGAATAATACTTCAGGGCATCAATGGCAGTTGGGAATGAGCATTTGGGAAATGACTGGTGTGAAAGGAACCCACTTCAAGCACTCCATTCTATTCCATTCCATCTCAAAATGGAAAATTCCTGGAAAAATATAAAAGGAACCTTGCTTTCCAAAGCAAAATTATGCCTTACAAAAGCCTCTCTCTCACAAACTGGAGAAGAGACTGTTCTTCACCTGAGCAGCTCAGGCGGGCATGGCTAAGTCAGCAAAAATGCCAGCAGCAGGATATTTTCATTTCTATCTAACTAAGAAAAAAGGATTTTACCTCCACTCTGCTGAATTAGACAGAAATAGGCATGAATTATTACTTTTGTCCACAGCAGTGGATCCACCGTACAAAAAAGATCGTCCCATTTGAGGATATAAGAGTTTTACAAATATTAATGAGTTAGGCCTCCCAATCAGCCTGTGTAAGTAAACATTACCTTGTACAACTGCTCACAGATTGTTATAAGAATAATGAAGAGTGGCATTACCGGCCTGCAGGTCTTCTCCTCCATAAGTGTAAACCTTAATAGGGTGCTTCACTCTGCTAAGTCTGTGTGTTCCCAGAGGACTTATGACCTTTCACTTTATAAAATAAATATTTATCACCAAATAAGAGTATCAGCCCTCAAATCACAAGGACTTAAAACCTGTGTTTAGTGTTCCTTCCCCCGCTAAAAACCATAAAACTCCTTCTGACTCTCCAACATATTTGAGGCAAAATGATCCAACAATCAGGACACTGGACTGCAAGTCAGGGGAACTAGTTTCTATTCCTGCCACACATTTGCTGTGTATCTTTGAGCAGGTCATTTAACTTCTCTGAGGTTCAATTCCTCCATCTGCAAGATGGGGATAATGACACATACCCAGCTGTGCAGACAAATCCTAGCTAGCTCTGTATTTACAAATACATAATATATTGGGCTTCAAGGAGTGCTGCAGACTAAAAGAGTATCCTGGGCTCTCCCTGAGACAAGAGAAGTGTCTTAATGGTAAAGATGGGTACATTTGGCATTGACAGCTCCCATATTTCTTCCAACTGCACAGAGTGGTTAGAATAATAAAGGACTTTTCTTTAAAATATATGTATCTGAAAGCATTGCCCTGACAATCGTAAGAGTTCCACGATTTGTCATTGCTGACAAATTGACCCTGAAACTTTTACAACAACATGTTTCTGATACTGTATTCAGTCTTGTGCCTGGGATTCAAAAACTTTTTCACACTTTACTGGAAACTCACTCCATTGAAGAAACAGCTCATGTACACTACCAGTAATGACTTGGATAATTAGATCCCACTCCTGAGAAATGATGAGCATTGCCCACTACCACTGAAGTCAATGGGAGTGGCAGGTGCTCACCATGGTACAAGATCATCCCTTATTTTATAGATTGAGAGGAATACAACTCTTAAGCAGTAGGGTGACCAGACAGCAAGTCTGAAAAATCGGGACAAGAGGGTGGGGGATAATAGGAGCATATATAAGAAAAAGCCCCAAATATCGGGACTGTCCCTATAAAATCAGGACATCTGGTCACCCTCTTAAGTAGCAATACTTCTCATGCTCCTATACCTCTTCGTAGTAATACGGGTGAAGTGCTAATCATTAAAGTATAAAACAAAGGGATTTAAATCCTGCTTTAAGTAGACATCTCAGCACAGCCTTAACTATGGAGTTGCAACAGGCATTATCATAATACAAATGGAATGGCTTACTGCTGCTAATGTTTATTGCTGTATCGTTTTTTAAACTACCATAAACATTAAACAAGAAGAGCAACAATAAGCAATCTGTGAACATTATGCCAAGTTCTATTATACCAGTGATTAAGCCTACACTATTACACCCAATATATTTCATATAAATGGTATGTAATGAGCTAATTAACATATAAATAGGTGTGCATAAATATATATACATATATATAATACACAGATTGTCACACAGATCTTTACGTCTATAAAGTTCTCAGCATAAAAGAGTTGATGTAAGATTGGGGCAGGGGAAGCTGTGTCACAGAAAAAACAAAAGGTTGCTGGGTCGCTATTGTCAGATGGTTGAGCCATTACTCATTAATCCTGAGAGCGGGGGTTATCAGAGTCCTGCCCGCCACCACCTGCTGTTGTGTGCATCTGAGGACGCACTGCACCTGCACAAGGGGAAGGTGATTGATGGAAGAGTGAAAGCCCATAATAAAATCTGCACAAAACACTTTGATCTGTCGGGATGGAGATTTTAGGCAGATTTCTTAAGATGAGTCAGGGGAAGAGATGAAGTAAAGGGAATCTCATTTTCAAAATCACATGTAATGAACAAAGAGGAAACAACAGTGTTGCTGATAACTAAATTATTGTTTGTAAATAAAATGTAACTCTGTGCCAAGATTTGTTTTTTCCCTTCTTGATTTCATGTTATTTACCCTAAGAAGCTATTCTAACATATACAGAAACAAGGTATGATGGCCCAGATTTTTGCAAGGTATTTTAGGTGGGGCTCCACTCAGCGTCGCAACACCTAACAGACTTAGGAGCCTAAGGTTTTATTTTCAAAAGTGACTTAGGCACTTGGGCCTAGATCCTTAATCCAAATCCTTGATTTCAATAGGAATTAGGCACCTAAATATTTTTGAGGATCTGGGCTCTAGCAGCCAAAGTACTATTGACTTGCAACGAGACTCTGGAGGCTAAGTGCCTAAGTCACTTTTGAAAGTTAGACTTAGGCTGCTAAGTCTGTTAAGTGTTGCAATACTCACAACATTTAAATATCTTTAAAAATCTGGGCCAAAGGGCCCAATTCTGACGCTTTACAACTACTGATCTCCCAGTGGCTTCTGTGACATTTCTGCACACAGGGCAGCTAAACAATGGTTTCTTTATTCAGCCAGTTTGTTACACTGGACACATTTAACAATGTATAGAAACAACTTACTGAGTATCGAGAGGACTTATACACAGTTTTGTATGCACTGGACAAAGGTATCAAGTTAGTATCCATTTGGGACTGTGATCCAAATGGAATCTTTACACAGACTGCAACAAACACTTATTCAGACCCTAAATGAATCAAGAAAAATTCCTCTCTCTTCCTTTGTTCTTTCAAAGATTTGTAAGAGGAAATTTTTAATAATAGGGCTGCCAAGCGATTAAAAAATTAATTGCAATTAATCGCACTGTTAATCAATAATAGAATACCATTTAAATATTTTTGGATATTTTCTACATTTTCAAATATATTGATTTCAGTTACAACACAGACTACAAAGTGTACAGTGCTTACTTTATATTTATTTTTATTACAAATAGTTGCACTGTAAAAAATAAAATAGTATTTTTCAATTCACCTAATACAAGTACTGTAGTGCAATCTCTTTATCATGAAAGTTGAACTTACAAATGTAGACTTCTGTACAAAAAAACTGCCTTCAAAACCAAAACAATGTAAAACTTTAGAGCCTACAAGTCCACTCAGTCCTACTTCTTGTTCAGCCAATCGCTCAAACAAGTTTGTTTACATTTGCAGGAGAGAATACTGCCCACTTCTTGTTTACAGTGTCACCTGAGAGTGAGAACAGACATTCACATGGCACTGCTACTGCCGGCAGCACAAGATATTTATGTGCCAGATGCACTAAACATTCATATGTCCCTTCATGCTTCAACCATCATTCCAGAGGACATGCATCCATGCTGATGATGGGTTCTGCCTGATAACGATCCAAAGCACTGCGGATTGATGCATGTTCATTTTCATCATCTGAGTCAGATGCCACCTGCAGAAGGTTGATTTTCTTTTTTGGTGGTTCGGGTTCTGTAGTTTCCGCATCAGAGTGTTGCTCTTTTAAGACTTTTGAAAGCATGGTCCACACCTCGTCCCTCTCAGATTTTAGAAGGCACTTCAGATTCTTAAACCTTGATTTGAGTGCTGTAGCTATCTTTAGAAATCTCACACTGGTACCTTCTTTGCGTTTGTCAAATCTGCAGTGAAAGTGGTCTTAAAATGAACAACATGTGCTGGGTCATCATCCGAGACTGCTATATCATGAAATATATGGCAGAATGTGGGTGAAACAGAGCCGGAGACATACAGTTCTCCCCCAAGGAGTTCAGTCACTAAGTACTTATCGCGTTATTTTTTTAACGAGCATCATCAGGATGGAAGCAAGTCCTCTGGAATGGAGGCCAAAGCATGAAGGGGCATACGAATGTTTAGCATATCTGGAACGTAAATACCATGCAATGCCAGCTACAAAAGTGCCATGCAAATGCCTGTTCTCACTTTCAGGTGACACTGTAAAGAAGAAGTGGGCAGCATTTATCTCCTGTAAATGTAAACAGACTTGTTTCTCTTAGCGATTGGCTGAACAAGAAGTAGGACTAAGTGGACTGGTAGGCACTAAAGTTTTACAATGTTGGGTTTTTTTAATTCAGTTATGTAACAATCTACATTTGTAAGTTGCACTTTCACAATAAAGAGATCGCACTACAGTAATTGTATGAGGAGAACTGAAAAATACTATTATTTTATCACTTTTACAGTGCAAATATTTGTAATCAAAAATAATATATAGTGAGCAGTGTACACTTTGTATTCTGTGTTGTAATTTAAATCAATATATTTTAAAATGTAGAAAAATATCCAAAATCATTTAATAAATTTCAATTGATATTCTACTGTTTAACAGTGCAACTAAAACAGCAATTAATCAATTAATTTTTTAATCGTGATTAATTTTTTTAGTTAATTGCATAAATTAACTGCAAATAATCGACAGTCCTAATAAATAATATTGAGCAATTCTGTTCAGGGAATTTTTGGGTTCAGAGAACAAATAAGCACATTAGCAGGATCAAAGACAAAGGGCATTTTTTTGTTATTTGTAAATTAAATAGGAGGCAGAGTGCAGGTGGGTAGGAGTTTGGCTTTTCAGCCTCCCTTTGAATCATGGTGAAAGTCAGGACAGTGAATGTGGTGATGAGTTTACTTCAAGAGGAAGTTTATCACCAAATTTTTCTGCAAAAATGGCTAACAGAGTCATCTGTCTAAAAGTGCTATTCATTTTGCAAAATATATTGGACAAGAATTAAAATATTTGTTTTTTCAACATGCCCTCCCCCACACACACACATAGCCTCCCTCCTCAGACACACCCCAAAAAAACCTATTTTACCATTAATGAGCTTTTGAATATTTCCCCACCATTCCTCTGGGTCCAGGCCCTGCTTTACAGATGCCAACCTTCTGAATAAAGAAGACAAGACTAGATGACTCCTGGAGCCTGAGTGTCCTGCTCCACTCAGCACACTCTGCTGGTAGGGGATTTTTGAGGTTTGTCTTCACCCAACATTAGTATGTGCTGCCTTCCCACTACTCCCTGACCCTGGCAAATGATCATTGTAATTTTTATGATGTACAATAAAATACAGGCTACATTTCAATTAGCACAAGCACCAGAAAACTAGACACATCGCTTGAAATTACTCATGCACTAAATGGAATGCACTATCTGCTTTTTGAAAGAGAATCATTATGATAAATGAAGCTGTTTCAAACACTTCTTGCAGTTATTGTGCCCTCCAAATGTCCTTGAAACATCAAATCTAAGTTTTTATACCATGCTCATCTCCATTATATTTGTCTACCAAAAATCTCTAATTAAGATTTTCAGCAGTGCAAAATGGAATCTACATTCAGCTTAATTTAGGTTCAGTTTGATTGTCTGGTAAAACAGCTACTGTAGCTCAATAATGCTAAACCACTCACAGGTTGAGGTCCTGTTTAAGCTACTGTCATAATTTTCAAATGTGGGTGAACAAAATTAGGCACCTAAATCCACATTTAGACACCTAATTAAATTACCTGATTGTAAGTATCAGAGGGGTAGTGTGTTAGTCTGGATCTGTAAAAGCGGCAGAGAGTCCTGTGGCAATTTATAGACTAACAGATACATTGGAGCATAAGCTTTCGTGGGTGAATACCCACTTTGTCGGATGCATGTAGTGGAAATTTCCAGAGGCAGGTATAAATATGCACGCAAGAATCAGGCTAGGGATAACAAGATTAGTTAAATCAGGGAGGATGAGGCCCTCTTCTAGCAGGTGAGGCGTGAACACCAAGGGAGGAGACACTGCTTTTGTAGTTGGCTAGCCATTCAGAGTCTTTGTTTAATCCTGAGCTGATGGTATCAAATTTGCAAATGAACTGAAGCTCAGCAGTTTCTCTTTGAAGTCTGGTCCTGAAGTTTTTTTGCTGCAGGATGGCTACCTTTAAATCTGCTATTGTATGTCCAGGGAGGTTGAAGTGTTCTCCTACAGGTTTTTGTATATTGCCATTTCTAATATCTGATTTGTGTCCATTTATCCTTTTATGTAGGGACTGTCCAGTTTGGCCGATGTACATAGCAGAGGGGCATTGCTGGCACATGATGGCGTATATTAAATTGGTGGACGTGCCAGTGAATGAACCAGTGATGGTGTGTCTGAGCTGGTTAGGTCCTGTGATGGTGTCGCTCATGTAGATATGAGAGCAGAGTTGGCATTGAGGTTTGTTGCATGGATTGGTTCCTGAATTAGAGTTACTATGGTGCGGTGTGTAGTTGCTGGTGAGAATATGCTTCACGTTGTCTGTGAGCGAGGACTGACCTGCCTCCAAAGGCCTGTAAAAGTGAGGGATCGTTGTCCAGGATGGGTTGTAGATCACTGATGATGCATTGGAGAGGTTTTAGTTGATTGTAAGTGGTTCTACACAGTCACAGCTCTCCCTGACTTCAATAATGGAGGTCAGGAGGTGCACCTCACCCCTGAAAATCAGGCCACATATTTAGGTGTCTAAGTATTATTGCCTTGGGCCATAAAAGAACCATTTCTGGCAAGCCGATTTCTCTGTTGACCAACAAACTCGCCCATACCTAATCCCAGCTTTCTTCTAACTGTTTACATTCAAACAACATTCGCAATGTGCAATTTAAAATTGTGTTTCTGCCAAGTCGCACAGATTAGTAATGCCTTCAAAGAGGCAAGTGCTGTTTCTCCCTCACACATGACAGTACTGCAGGCATGCTTTAATATGGACCATAGAGGGGGAACAGATCCCCAAGTCTTGATAATGGCATAAAATCAAATACAAAACAAATCTTCGATGCTAGCTAGGCAGCTAAAAGTGAAGAGAGCTGTTTGAAATGATGTATTGGTCTACAGAAATCAATGAAAAAAAATCAGCCCTTCCCAGAAGATCTTTTCTTAATGCTATTTAGCATAAATAATTCACCAGTATGTTGTGCCTCCAGCCTTCACAAGGTGGACTAACTCTACCCTTCAGACTGGGATATGTTTTCAGTTGTGGTACTGCTTAGTGCTGCAATCATACTATTCTAAAGGTTAACTGACATGCTTCAATAATATGTACCAGTATGTTTCTGCAGGTATCTGTGGTTTTGATGACAGTTGTTTTATGGCCCCCGTTCATTGGGAACTGGACTGACATCATTAGCCGAATTCACCAATGACCATGAATAGCCAATCAAGTGGTAATTACTGTTGCGGTAAAGGTGTTAATGAAATACCTGATATCAATTACCAATATAAGTTTTCCACATGAAAGTTGCCTGTTGAGGGGTTAAACAGACGGCCTGGCCCAAGAGACAGATCGCTGAAGCCCTCGAACTGAGGCCTTAGCCTTATCTATACTGATGTTTAGCCCCAGTTCAGCCATCAATGTAGCTGCAGTCATGCAAACCTTAACAGTAGGACAAGAAAAGATGCAATTTGCACAGGTTGAGCTTACCCTTGAATTGAATCCCAAAGCCATGCAAGGCAAGATCCAAAAACCACTGAAGTCAATGAGGGCCTTCCATTTGCTTCCGTGCTTTTTGGCTCATGCCATAAGCGGAATTTGTGGGTTAAGTACTCAGCTCCAGTGGACACCGGATATAGTTTCTTTGTGCAGACCAGCCACAGAAATGTTGGGCTAATGCCCCCAGTCTACCTCAACTATCCCTGGGAGCCACGTTGCCAAAGGTTAGTGACTTTGGGTTAAGAGGTTTTCCAAGGGAAAAGTACAGGGCACAGGCAAGAGAGAACAAGCAGGGTACTGAAAGCAAAAGGGACAAAGGCCAAGGGAGCTGTTTCTTGGCAACAGAAATGACTCAGCAGTGCATTACTTGGGGTTTCTGCATGTGGAATTGCCATGCACACTTCTGACCACTTCTGTTCAGAGTTAACAGAATTTGTGAAAATTTTGAAAATAAATGACACTAAAAATACCCTGAATCTATGTCATGAATTCCTGTCCTAGTGGGAAGCAAGCCCAGTTCAGCACCCCAAAACCTGCTACACTTGGCAAAGCAGTAACACCATTAAACTCAGCCACATTTGAACTGGTGACCTGGAGGTAAACAGCTCCATATCCAATGATCAGTCTCAACTATCCAGTCCCCTCATTTTCTGCTTTTATATGTGCACACATATGAGAAACAGCACAAATTCATAGTGCTGTGAACACACTATCTTTCAAGAATCTGCAAGGCGCCTGGGACTAACACAGATGAACTCTGTGAGGATGATCATCAGGAAGGAAGACCTACTTTGCATTTACCTGTAAAGGTGGAAGAGGGTAAGCTATATTTCCTTTAATAACAGAATTGTATTCTGCTGTAATAAACATTAATAATCCTTCCTTTCTCAGACCTTACATCTGTGGTCTATTTAGAGTGTTAAATCTTTGGGACAGACTGTCTCTTACTATATGGGGAGGCAGTGTTGCCTAATGGACAGACGACAGGACTGAGACCTATTCCCAGCTCTACTAATTGTTTGCTGAGTGACCTTTCACAAGTCACTTAATCTCTGTGCCTCAGTTTCCCTGTCTGTAAAATGGGGAGAATGATACAGACATCCTTTGAAAAGTGCTTTAAAATCTACTGCTATTTAAGAGTATTTTATACATTGGTACAGCATCTAGCACAATGAAATTCCAATCTCAGTTGGGACTACTATGCACTTCTGTAGTTTGTACGTATGTATGTATGTATAAATAAATAAATAGTTACGGATCATATTCTTAGAAGGAAAAAAACAATTACATATATATTTTCAAATTATTGTAATATTAAATGGGTTTTATATATTCTTCCTGATAGATAACATAAAATAGAATTTCACTTTTAAATCCTGGACGCCAAAAAAATCCAGCACTGAACCTGATCTCTTTCATTCTCATTCAAAAGTTAATTTCAAAACTCTTGCATCATGAAACTAGATGTTATCTTCTTAACGGCATACAGAGTAGAAGTTATCTCAATCTGCAGTGTTTCATTTCCTCATGCTCCTTCATTAAATGGTACATAAGTTTTGTCTGGGAGGTAAAAAAAAATTTTTTTGTAAAAACATCAGCAGAACATGTCATGTGTTTTCCTCCTTCTATAAAGAAACATTTTTTTAAATTTTATTTATTCATGTATTGCACCATTTCATTAATACCCAGAAAAGAACTGATGGAAGAATCTAAGCAAAGTTCCCAGTCCTAGAACTCTTACCCAGGTGCGTAGTCCATTCACCTTTTGCTATATAGGATCAAACCCAAACAGATGACGCTTCATTGACTCTTAAGTATGTTGACTTGTTTATACTGTTGTACACATTGTGTATCTCAGTCACTTTAATTACAAGAAAAGGTCAGCTTTCACTAATTACTTTTACTACTTTCATTTAATGACTTTTTAAATTGGCCTTGTCTGGTGTTCATTTGGATACAGTCACATTATTCAGAAGAGGTTTTCAGCAATAGTTTTGTGGGGGGGTTTTCCCCCGACCACATTACAATCCAAACTTAGTAATTTCTCCTCAGAGCTGTGTTTGGTTTGACACAGAGCATCCACTCCCCCCAGCAATGAGCTCTGGGAGGAGCTGCATCTCAAGAACTCCAGGGAGTGCACCTGCCGTACTACCCAGGAGGATGCAGCATGCTCTCCTAGCTGCAGCGAGGGCTTTCACCTCTTGGGGCACTTCCAGGAAATAGTCCCTGTCTTACTGGAGCATAGGGACTGCTACTGAGAGCTCCTTAGCACTGAAACCTCTTTGGAAAGTGCCTAGTGCATTGTGGGAGCTACCAGATGCAATTAATACGTATAAAAATAATAACAGTACCGGCTCTTTGTGCAGGGAGTCCAAGGCCGGGGGGAAATCTTGTGCCAGCCCTCCCCACACTCAGCACTGTACCCAAGCAAAGGCCAAGCACCATTCAGACCTACACTGTATGAATGGAAGTTACATTTCCCATACAGAAACCTGTTGCTTGATATTCCCAGCAACTGAATGGGAGGCTTCTGTTCTTTATCTGGAGCATTAAGCCTTTTGATAAAGCACTGACCTTTAGAGTAGGAACAGAATGTACTTCCAATCTTTGCTTACACTCTTGCTTATTTTGAGAAGGCTGTAGTCATGGAGTGTCATCAATTTGAGTAAAACAGTTAAAGCTCTGATGGAAAAGCCAGCTCATAAAGCTTCTTTCATCAGTGTTTCAAAGCTAATGAGTATGAATCACATCTGGATTAGACATGCTCTATGCATTCCAGTGCTTCTGTTTCCCAATGTTTAACATGTTTCATTTTAATATTTTATAATATATACATATGTATCAACATGGGACCAGATCCTCTGTTGGTGTAAATTGGCAGTGTTCCCATTGCAATGATTTACACCAGCTGAGGATCTAGTCCTTTGTGGTTGGTTAGTTGCCTAGCCAAAAAAAATACATGGACAGATATGCAGATAGAAATATATTATAATTACAACATATACCTACACAGAGAGAGCACGCTTGATGTTCCTCTCATTTATATTTTTTTTCCTCAATGTAACTCCTTTGACCCAGATCAGTATAAGTAACAGGGCAATCAGTCAAATCTTAATAATTGTTTCCATGATAAATAACTATACTACTATACTATAAACCAGGCGTGGCCAAACTGCGCCTCGCAGAGCTTCAGGCTTCACTCTGCCGTGGGGGCGGGGTGAGAGAAGGGAAGAGCCAGCACTTGCGGCTCCAGCCCCACGGTAGGGCAGCAAGGCTCGGGGTTTCACCCCGCAGCAGGGTGAGCCGGCGCTTGCCGCTTCACCTCTGGTGGGGGCTTCACCTCTGGTGGGGGCCATGGCTCAGGGCTTCAACTCAGCTGGTGGGTAAGCCGAAGCTTGGGCTTCAGCCCCATTGGGGCTGGTGCTCTTGGCTTCAACCCTGCAGTGGGGTGGCAAGGCTAGGCTTCAGCCCCACAGGAGGTGGAGAGCCGATGCTCGGGGCTTCAGCCCTGCAGGAGGCGGCAACCCAGTGCTTGGGGCTTCAGCCCTGCATGCTGAGAGGCGCTGCTGCTGGGGGCTTCAGCCCCACAGGAAGAGGCAAGCTGGTGCTGGGGCTTCAGCCCTGCAGGTGGTGCCTAGGCTCCAGCTTCAGCAGCACATGCTTATTATAACAGGAAATTGTAACATTGCAGTGCTGTGCAGACCTCGTGCACTGTGATCTCCTTGCATGCTGCACACTACGGGCTGTGTTTACTGTTCATAAGTCGCAGCGGAATGGTTTTAGATTTAAGTGTTAACCCTACGTTAATTTTATGGATGACAATGACATCTTCATACCGTAAAAGCACAAGTACGAAGAAGAAAATCAAAGTTTTCAGCCAGAATGGGAGGAAGATTTTGCATGCACTAGTAAAGATGGCAAACCCCAGTGCCTTGCATCGCTCATAAATGCAATGCATCGCTCTCTCACTACAAAGCGAGCAACTTAAAACGTCACTACAAAACGAATCACAACAACAACTTTTCCTCTAAATACTCTCCTGGATCAGAATTAAGGAAAAACAAGCTAACCCCATTCAAATTACACCTCAACAGTCAACAGACACTACTTTTGACATTCAGTAAGGAACCTGACACGACTGAAACTAGTTTTCTTATGGTATGGAATATCGCTCATGCAACACATCCGTATATCCACAGATATTCAAGATAAACCACAACTAGCGACATTTGTTCACTATGTTTCTGCAGATTAATTGTGAAAGAAGAAATGCTGCCCTTAGTGGCACTAAAAGAAAACCTGTGGTGTTGACATAAAGAACACACTTGACAAAGCACTGACAAATGCCGATGTACCGTGGTGCAATGGATGGAGCACCTGCAACAGTCAGGGGGAAAGTAGGCTTTATCGGACTTTTGAAAAGCAATCCCAAATTTCCAGAGTTTCTCCCTGTTCATTGCATCATCCATCATGAACATCTCACAGGCAGATACTTCAAGTATGAAAATGTTATGAAAACTGTCTTGGAAATTGTCAATTTCATCCGCTCGAATGGGAAGACTCATTGACAGTTCAAAAATTTAATTGAAGAGCTGAATCTTGAAGACAAACCTAACGACATCTCTTTCTACTGTATTGGGAGCTGGTTATCAACCACTGATGTCTTAAATAGGTTTGTGGAACAGTTGGAGCCTATCAGTGCTTTCCTTGAAGAAAAGGAAAAGGAAAAAAGTCCTATCCACTTCTGAAAGATGAGCAATGAATGCAGGATCTGACGTTTTTCACTGATATGATGCAGCATCCAGGGGTGAAAGTAAGGCGGTTGTGTATCGGTAAAAAGTGGCTGCCAGTACTGGCCCCTACTGACTTTATTTAGAGCCCCCCAACCCCCGCCCCTTTTGCCCAAGGCCCCGTCCCTTCTGGCAGGGCCGGAGTTGGCCCCTGTACCAGTAAGTTTTCAATTTTACTTTCACCCTTGGCAACATCTGCAAACTCTCCACATGGCGCTCCAAGCGAAGGATGAGATTATTTCTGGCCTTACTCAGACAATCTTCAGCTTCCAGAACAAGTTAAAGCTTCTGCAAAGAGACAGTGTCAAGAGACTTCAACCATTTTCCCCATCTCAAGAGTAGGGTAAACACATTCCCTGGAACATCAAAGTAGAGACAAACTCGAGGAATACAGAGGTAAATTACAATGACTGCTTGATGACTTTCAGAGCATGTTTGAAGACTTCTCCTTTCTTGTAATCCCCATTCATAGTTAATGTGATCAACGACAGTTGTCTGATTCCCAAACTGTGGTTACAGAAACATTTACTGTAGAAATGGAACTACTGGAACTCCACAAAGACCAGGCTTTAAAGATGTTGCATAAATCACAGTTTACAATCCAGTTCTGGAAGTAAGGCCTGGAATGAAGTATTCTCAACTCAAAAAGACGAGTGTGCGACTCATTTCAATTTTTGGCCCAATATACTGCTGTGAATTGCCATACTCCATGACACTGTGAGTAAAATCAAAACATCATGCAGTCCTTACAAATCAACATCTGACCAAGCTCCTCTGTACCGCCTTGACAACATATCAACCAGATTTCCAAAGACTTATGACCAGGACGGAGACCCACAAGGCCTCTAGCTCTTGCAGTAATTAGCCGTGATACAGTAAGTAGGATGTTAATATTTTTTTAAAATGGATGTGTAAAGGTTGTTTGTATCTTGCAGCTCTCAGACTTCTGAAGATTATTGTATGTGGCTCAGAGGGTCAGTTAATTTGGCCACCTCTGCTATAAACTCATGATACTTTAATCCATATTCTGGTGTCTGTTCTTCCTTTGATATAGACACGGAGTAGTTGCAGCATGTAACTGTAATACCGGCATAACAGACCCTTTTGACTACAAGTTAACTACATGAGAGCAATTTTTTTAACATAAAACAGTGAATCACCAAAAAGACCAGAATCGTTTCTGTAGAAAAGAATACGAATTCACAACATTTTTCTAACGTTCTCTTATACTTACGTATTTTTGAACTATTTGAGACACTAATGTGCAGTGATTATATGGTCTAACTATATTTTGAACATTGTTCTGCCACATCTTTCAGGTTATCACAGTGAACAGACTGTATTTAACATAAAAAACACAATTTTACATGATTCTGTAGATTCAGAGCAATACACAAGTTCACACAGGCAGTTTATTCAGATCCAACAATTACAGCACTGTATATAAGAATATGTCATGCAAGGCTATTTATACTATTCATTGCTCAAAGGAGTAAATAAAAGCTACAGTTATGCTTTGAGCAACTTAGCATATGGTAGAAACCTGTAAGGTGTTTAACCTAGACAATCATTTCAAACCACAATTACGGCAATTTATTTAGCTGTTTCCTCCGGAGCCTAAATTGCCAACATAGACCCTCTCTCTAGAGAGCACTTCATACAGAGACTGAATGTTTAAATGTTTGTGTATGCTCACATGTGCACATCAGCTAAATTGTAGAGCAAAGGTAACTTGGACACAGCTTACTTACCTGTATGTAAGCATAGGGGCTAGCCAGAGGGATGCAGCAATACAAAAGGTGAGAGAATTCAAGCAGGCATCCATTAGGGTTTAAATCAGCCCTGCCCAAAGTACTTTATCTTTGTTCTGAAGGACTGTTTTTGTATTTCCAGAAGTCTATGAGGGGCATCTTTTATTTTCTGGACAATGTTCAGGCAACTGGCTTAAAATACCTATAAGTCAGCAATGCCATAATCTTAAATAAATACACACACAGGGCCTCATTTCCACAATCTCTACTGAATGCGCAAAGGGGAAAATGGACATGCGAACTGGGTATTTGCATTTCTAACTCTTAGATTTGTATGTGACCATGTGGGCTATGTCAATGAATTTAAGTCTTGTCCATGCAGTTCAGGAGCTGGTATACACCTGAAAAATTGGTCTATCGTGTAGAGGTCATTTCTGGCTGCATTCTGATGTTTGTGAACAGTGACTGAGTGCCGTATGATCTATGACATGCATCCATGCAGTATATAGTGGGACGTTTCCATTGCACTTGAAATAACAAACAACTCAGTTCAGAAGCAGTCACAATGACTTCAAATGTAGATCTAAAACACCTCTGTTCACCGAGACCAGAAACTTGTTTAGTTTGCAAAGACTGGAAAATATCTAATTGCAGCAGTTTAACCAGAAGGTAAAAGCTCTCATTCCCAAGCTTCCCTCTGCTCCTCTCACCCTGTAAGGTCCAGGGTTCCTTATTTTTACCTTAAACATTTGCCTGCTATAATGTGCCAATTCATGCACTGGCAAGTTTGCATAGAGCCACAAACTTCACCTTATGGTCAGCACACCCTCCCCAAGTAGTGATTGTGGGGGCGGCAGGGTATGTCACAGAGCTGCACAAAACTTGGCAGCTTGATGGGGATACTGTAGGGTATGTAGAGGTTGCTAGGCTGAGACTGGGTCCTGTGCGTGTGGGTAACTGGATGCTGAATGGGGGCTGTCTGGGGAGCAAAATGGGTGCACATATTTGGGGATATCTAGGTGGATGGATTGTCTAAGGCTAAGTCTACACTTATGATGGCATGTAGAGTACAAGCGCTAGCCACATTGCTATATGCCGCAGTGAAAGGCATGCTACAGCCACATGTGTCACTGTGGTGACTAATTAATAATACTAATTAGTTAGCACAAGGATAAAAGCAGGGAGTGAAAAGTGTTGCATAGAACTACTACAAAATATTTTAAAATCCTGAGCGTACAAATGGCAGATACAACATGGAGACTGGAAACATACAAAGACAGATATACAGTACTAAATTTACTACTTTTTTCTACTATTTGTAAAAAGTATTGCTCATCAGAAGAGCTTTGTGTTTATTAAAGACAAGATTGCAACAGTGCTCATGGGGCTATGGGGGAAAGTATCCAGGTTAAACAATCTGAGGCTGCTAGCAGCAAGAGTAGCATGGCTGAAATATTCACTCTCTAGGAGGATGTGTTGAATAGTGTAATGCTAACTCTAAAAGAGTTGCTTTCCATTAGATATGGAATATTATGCATTTCATATCACATTGCTAAGCACTGAAAGAAATTTTCATGTAATCCTAAATATTTTACTAGATTGGGTCCCAGCCATACATCTAAAGAAGTCAATAATGAAACTCCTATAGGTTCAGTGGAAGCAGGTTAAGACTTTTGGAATGCTTTACTAAGATCTGGTCTGTCACTAAACAAAAAAATTTTGATTTAAATCATTATCCTTTGGTAGTCCCTAGATGGTGGCAGGTTCTACCATTAGGCTCTCTTTGGTAGCAGGTGTTGCGTTCCCACACAACCGAGTTAAGTCAGAACATCAGCTGTGCTGTCCATTGTCATTTCCCCTTTTCATTAGTGCTAACAATGATCATTACATGCTAATGCTCTCATTCCTAAAGTGTAATATCACACCCATTGCCTGACTGCAGTAGCAGAAGCATCTTGTACAACTCCGCTATAACCATTTTCATTGCTGTCAATGATTTATACAGTGCCCAGAACTGCATTGTACAAGGTCTTGTTCTTCATATGTCCTCATTGTTTGTCTTCTGCATGTGTTCCTGTCCTCGGTGCCAGAGGCTCTGTACACTGGTATAAGTATATCAATATGCTGCCAAGAGTACCAATTCCTAATGTAGATGTGTGGCTCTGACAAAGTTCTTATACCTGTGAAACTTGCCCACTGATGTAGTTACACCAATGCCAATTTCTCTAATGTGTATTAAGCTACATGTAATTCAACTTCAATAGTCACTACAGGTCTGATACACATTTACTCTCAGGCCACATTTACATCTATTTTAAGGCCACTTCACAATGCTGCATTGGTCTTCATTGGCCTTGGTATAAATGAGAACCAAGCCCACTGTATACAGAGATTTGTATTTTTATACAAAGTTTTGCAATAGGTACCTAAAATGAGGTGTACTATAACTAGAGGTGAGCCTGATGTGCAAAGTCCAAATCTTGATCAAACAGTCCAGGAGTATTGTGGTTTTGTTTTCAGTTCATCTCTAGCAATAACTGTATAAGGGGTGGGTTTGTAATTAACGTAAGATGTTCTTAATAAAGTCACAAAAGGGAAAGTGTTCCCTATCATATGCTCTTCATCAGCTTTGTGATCTAGCAGTGAAATCAAGAGACTGGAGATCAGGACACCACAGTTCTATTACCAGCTCTGCTAGAACCTCACACATGACCTGTGGAAAAATCATTTAACTAAATGTGCCTCAGCTTCTCCTTCTTTAAAATGGGGTTAACAGAGGGTTGGAGGATTGACTGGAAAGAACTTGGAGATCACTGAATGCAAAGCACCATTTACGCTTAAGTAAACATTAGTTGAACTCTGTCACTTTGATTTTACTTAAACAATTTTCTCCTCTCAGGTTCACCTGGCAGATGATCTCAGCCAATATTCTGCTCTCCTTTCATGCACAGAATTCAAACTGGATCAAGTAGTGAGAATAGGATATCATAGTTGAGCTGAACTGCTCTGTGGAACAGAGAGGAGAATTTTACTCTGTCTTAAGCATAACATCCCCAGACAGAAAATCAAAAGCTAATAATAGTTTTCAAATAGTACATTAAAATTAAAATATAGTTCTCTTTTAACCCCGTCATGTACATACCTACCTCCAAGGATATACCAAACTTGACTAAAGTTTCTCTTTTTGTTGACTTCCGTTATTAAACTATCCACAGTACGTAGTAATTAATAGGGAACTTTATGATCATCAATTTCATTGTTGCAATGGGTGAATGTCCTTAGTGCCTACTGAGACAAACACAACACTCTCTTCATTTTATGTTTCTATCTGCTACAAACAGCAATCAAACCTGAAGAAAAAATATGACCGAAATGAAATTGTGACCATGCAGTTAATTTCATACCAAGAATCTAATATACTGTAAAGCTTGTCAGAGAACAGGAGATGGGGGCCAGATTCTGATCTCAGTAACACCACTGTAAACACTGAACCCAATTCTCCTCTTGCTCACACCTATGAAAAGTGGGAGCCACCGAAGCCAATGGAAGTACAGATCTGAAAAACTGGTGAGAGAGGATAATTCGAACCACTGAGTATAAGAACGTACTTTTATTTCCAGAATTGTTCATCAGCACACTAGACTGGTGAGTGGTCTTAAAATTAGAGCTGCTAAATTTGGTTTAGTTTTAGTACAAGCGATTTTAGCCACTCAAATGTGGATGAGAAAAAGAAATAATTTATTTAACATAATTGTTCTTCACCAGCTCCTTCTGCCCTTTAAATTTGCAGTAAAATCCAGCATTCCACTGAGATTAGCAGAGGTTACCCTCTCCTAGGATGGTGGGATGGGGGAAGGGTTAAACTAACCAGGCAAGAGCCTATCTGTTGGTGCAAAGAGTAGTGTAGACCCTGTCCGTTTCCAGGAACAATGGCAGAGATTGGGAGATAGAATCAACTGATGAAGACCGGATGGGGCAGAGCTAAAGGAAAATAAAGGCAACAAACAGAGCGAACAAAACGCAGCAGATGGGAACTATTATTTTAGAAATCTCCATATTGATTTTACAGGAAGACTGACCACTGGTTAAAAATTTACTTCTGATGGCACTCACAACAGCTTTGACTAATAAATATTTATGACACCTCACTAGCTTGTATTCCACAAATATAGAGATCAATCAATACAGAATTTTCCTCTGAATTTGGCGGAGGGAAAAATGAAGTAATTTACAAAACTAATACAGTAAGTGTTTAAATAGCTACATTTATAGTCATTAAAACTGAACAGCCTGTAAGTATAATTCAACCTCTGCAAGCCAGTCTACAATGTTTGCAAGCACAAACCTGCAGGAGATATTTAATATGAAAAATGGCAAATGTGAAACTATTGGCTAAGCTTAAAATAGGGTGAAAGATTCAGGTTTAGAAAAATAAACACACTAATCACACCAGGCTAGCTTCAAATAAACAAATAACCATTTTTTGATAAAAAGAGAAGGAGTACTTGTGGCACCTTAGAGATTAACAAATTTATTAGAGCATAAGCTTTCGTGAGCTACAGCTCACTTCATCGGATGCATACAGTGGAAAATATAGTGGGGAGATTTAGCTTATGCTCCAGTACATTTGTTAGTCTCTAAGGTGCCACACGTACTTTTCTTTTCTTTTCACGGATACAGATTAACACGGCTGCTACTCTGAAACCAATTTTTGATGTAACAAACTGCAAAAGCCATTCTCTCAGAACTCCCAGAGCCTTGCATGTAGGTCTGCAATGCAAACACCAGACTTCGTGTCTTCGTTATTGATTTGTCCTCTTATGTAATATAAGGCCAACCTGCAAAATAATTATTCCCTATTCTACACTACACCTAGGTTGTTTAAATAAAACAACAACAACAAGCAAAACTAACAATTACATTTTTTTCTTATTATTTATACTATAGTGGAGCCTAGATGCCGCAGCTGAGACTGGGTCTTCATTGTGCCTGACACGACAAGCATAGAGTGAGAGGCAGTCCCTCAAGTTAATCACTCTTGAAGAGCAACTAATGCATCTGTTCAGAGTGGGAGTCTTTATTAAAGTGAGACAGACCATTTCTGCATCCATCAATGATACATTTTGTGTGTTTTATGATCACCAGTTTAATAAAAATCCGTGGGTTTTAGAAACCCTCTTGCCATCTGTGTTTGTATTACTGGAAACAGAAACAAGTTAACTTGCCACAAAGAAGCCCACAGGCTTTTCCTAACAGAGAGGTGTTACAATTTTAAAAAAAACCGAAAGACCCATTTCCCAGGACAATAATGTACTATAATAAGAAATTAACTTCATAGAATCCTACAACTCATGGCCCAAGCCAAGCATACGCCAATGAAGCCAGCGGCAGTTTGAGACCTTCCGGTAAGTACTCACCATTGCCCTTAGCACCTTCCAGAACGTGCTCACGATGCCACAGGATGACACCCCAGGAGCTATCAGGGTAATTTTAGGAATTAATCAGCACTATGGCACTGTACAGGTTGGGTGTTACAACAGGCACCAGGTGCACAGGCCCAGTGACAACAGGTGCTGCTCCACGTATGACGTATGTTACTACTAAAGTGCTGACTTTACATTAAGAATCATCCCACTGCGCTGAATACAGGAGCTAAACTGTTCATGCTGCCCCCACACCACCATTCTAATATATCCCATCTTTCTCTGATATAAGCTTTTGACTTCAGTTAACTCTTAGTATCAATATTTTCTTCTAGGCAGAGTAAAAAAAATTCTAAAATCTATTTAGCCACATTGAATGTGTAAAAAAAATTTTTTTAAAAATTCACCTAGAAATTTAGGCCCTAATCCTGCACACTAAGCCATACAGTCAGATTCCTGAGTTTATGAGGAGGCCCAGGGACTTTAGCAGGACTCCAGGCAGCCATGAAGATCCACCTGCATGGATCTGACTGAATCGAAGTCCTAGCAATGTATCCCCAGAGTCGACAAAGGAATCTTCATGTGCTGAGCCATACTGCCACATGGAGACTTCACATGGAAGCAAGGGTCCAGGATGCAGGCAGGACCCTTTGCAGGCTTGAAGCCTCAATGTCTAATGCATGCAAGTCATTGTTATAATACGTGCAAGGAAAGTTATCAAGAAGATAAGGCTTAAAGATTATTTTGTTGTACTTGAATTGAAATAGCTCAAATTATTTTTTTTAAATTATCAAAAGATTATTTTAAAGAGCTGTGTGGCCACTTATTATATTTCTGAAAGATGTAGATATATTAGCCCTTGGGAGACACTGGACTTTTTTTTTTTTTTTTTTTTTTTTTTTAAAGACACACATTTTGATGCATTCATTTGGCTAGCAGCAGACTGGAATATATTAGCATTTTAGGGACAAGAAGTGTCTGACATACTTAGGTTTTAAAACAACCTAACAGATGTAACTCATAAAAGTTAGAGATGGAAAAGACCTAACTATATTATTAGATCTTCTAGCCCATCTCTCTACCAATGCAGGACTGCTCCAAGTTCCCCTAGTAATAATGTCTAATATAATTGCACTTGATTACCTCGTTTCTGCATGTACATACTCACAGGTGCACACACAAATGAGTTTTACATACATACACACAGATAAAGGCCCTTTGAAAATTTGGCCCTAAAATTTAGAGTTAAGATGAGGCAGAAATGCTAACACCTGACGTGCTATATAAAATTCCCCACTGTGTGGAGACTCAGGCAATATTCCAGGCACAGTGGAGTGGGGTGGGGATGTTTCAGCCTTCTCTCCATTTTCTTGTTTTGGCTGGCTTATGTCACATACTTGTAGTTATTCAAACACAGGCTTTGTGAAATAGAAACGTACATATTATATTTATTATTCATCAGGAGACTTCCTTTACCAGTTCAAACTTCTTTTTCTAAAGGCCTGTGTTAATTAGTCTCCATTATACCCAACATATACGATCCAATTTCTAAAAATATAGTGGTTTATTTTCCTGGAACACAATGTTATAACAATATAAAGTCTATACAGGTTTAAAAAAGGCAACTGCAAAATATATTAGTGAATATTCACTGCAAGCTGTTTTTAAGGGCCAGATTCTGCCTCACTTTGAGCAATACCTTACTAGATGGGTTGTCCAATTTAAATCAGACTACTTGGAGGATAAGATGTTACTCAATGAGAGGCAGAATCTAGCCCTTAATAAATAAAACATGGGTGAGTGGCTGAGATAAGTTTTTGCCTTACCTGCCATTTTACAATTTTGCAGAATCATCTGCACTCTTTCACATTAAAAGAAAGAGAAAAGAAAAATAGTCAAAGAGCAATTTGTTGATTTAATCAGTGGTCTTAATTGTACAAGGACACTACTTCAAGTCAGGGGATCAACTGTTTGGTACTGGAAGCTGTAAAAATTAAATCAGTCACTCAGCCTGGCTGTAGAGAAAGAGTGTCTTGGAAACTGGGTGTGGCTGTATAGTTTTACCTTATTGGTTTTCACCACTGAAGTGCTACAGGGATCTATACAAAATGCTGAACTGTATTTTTTAAATTAATTTTATACCTTCTGTTTAGCCATTTTCTTAAACAAACATAAGAAATACAGAACTTTCTTGGCAAATTAAATGAAAGGTGGGTAAATTCATTTGCAGGTAAATTTGCAGTCATTCAAAAAAAAAACCAAAACCCATAAAAGTTAAGTCAGAGACATCATGCCCAGGTGTAAAAATCTCTTCTGTCACAACTAATTGCCTCTATCCGAAAAGGGACATACTGAATCCAGTGCTGAAAGGCATTTGCGGTCTAATGAAGTCAAGACTAATGCAACAAAACAGGCTGCTGCTTGTCAAAAAAGCCTTTCACTTCACTGCCCAGATTGGTTAACATAACATTATTAGTTCACTTTCAAGACACACCAAAAACCCTAGGATTTTCTTTCTCACCAGGTTAGCTATGGAGCCATCCATCAGTAGCAGCAACAAAATCCCTCTCTAAGCTTCATGTACACCACACACCTTAGCTGTATACACATCACAGAATCTCAGCCAGCTCACCCATTATGAGCTCTACATTAAACTACAACGTTATCAACAAACAAACAGTACTGCTTGCCTTTCCCTCATCTACAGAGGAAGAGAAAGTGGAAAGCTATAGACATATCGCTGCACTTCAACCAAAGCTCGATGCTCCAGCATCCCTAGTCTCCAAACCACTCCTACAGTCTCGCTCTGTTTCTTCACACAACATTTTTGCTGTCTCTGTTCTCATTACCTTCTTGGGTCTTTTCCTCCTCTGATTACTGCCGTTGTATTTCTCCCCACCATCACTTTTCTGGGCTGCTTCTCCATTCATCATTTTGAACAGTTTCAGAAGCAAAGAGCTCTGCCATTAAACCCTCCCAACTGTACAGACCATTTAGTGAGTGTGTCACTTGCTGGAGAAGAGGAGGGGTGTATGTGTGCACGTCTTGTGTGTGTGTGTTGGTGGGGGAGGGAAGAGGGCGCACTGGGAGGGTGAGCATGATGATGTTGCCATGGCAGCAGCTGCCACAACTGTTTATCTGACTGCATTGTTAAATCTGATTCAACCAATTAACAACAGAATCTGGATGCTTTACAATGAAGAAAGCCTTGAACTGAGAATGCCAGGGTCTAGCACAGGGTGCAGGGATCAGCATGATGACTAGCTGTTGCTTGATACAATCTCCTTTTTTATGAGATGTGGGGAAAAGGCTGCACAAGAATCCCTGTATGTGAGAGCACTTCAACGCAGAGCGGATACAAGGCACATAAGATCACTATAGCAAATTTGCAGTGCTTCCTAAACCCAAGGGATAACATTACATTTTATGCAAAGGAAGGATGCATTTGGCAAAATTCTGCTTTCAGTTATATACTGGTGTAAACCCACATCTAATTCTTACTCCAGATTTGCAGCATGGTTACTGAGAGCATTCTAATTTTGGAACATTAAATTCTGATTACAGTTATTCCGTTCCACTTGAAAAGAAACCCACAAAGATGGAAGTCATATTTAACTAGTACTTTCACACTATCAACTTTTCTTTCCACTGAAAGGAAGAAATGAATGTTAGAAGCTAGACCTTCTCTTATCTGGTATGCCTGCTGGGCACAGACTCCTGATTTGTTTTATTCTAATCAAAGAATCTAAATCAAATTTATGAATATATTTTGTTGGATCCAATTCTTAAGTGGGCAAAATTCTCATTCCCAGGTGCCATAATACTTCAATAACAGTTTTCTGCCTGTGTTAGGACTGGAGCCCTGCATACCTTCCAGTATTCTATCCAACCTCTCTAATTCATGAATTAAGATTTATTATTTCAATTACAGTAGCAGACAGAGGCCCCAGTCAAGATAGGTTCCATGTTGTACTAGGCGCAGTAGAAACACACATACCCTTGTCCTGAATCCCATGCACATTAGTGAAGTCACTGCTGTAACATCAATAGACGAAGAAAACTACATGTGGAATTGTTGAGATTAAGTCCAAATCATACTAAAATGGTTTCCACAGTGTGAACAAATAGTTCAGAGTCTAAACTAAATCACCCCCACCTTGTTTTGAAAGGACTGATGTAAATGCTTGTAGGAATAGCAAAGAAAGTTCTTTATTTCTTCCAGTGAATATGCTAACAAAAATACTCTTCCACTTACTACTGAACAAAGAAACAGAGAAACTTGCCCTCCTTCCTTAACAGTAGCTAGGGTGAGGGAAACAAAAGGAAGAAGTCACTTTAACTGCTTACTCAGTGGAGGAGGAGGGGTGAGAAAGTGGCAAGGAACCAATAAGGCATGAATGTGCAGTTCCATGACTAAAACAGCTGCTAACACAATGAACATCTGCATCATAACAACAATATGTTCAATATGCAACAGCAGTCTGCAACTCTTTTTTAGAGCTACTTAGAGGTGACTTTTTTCTTAGTAGAAGTAGGAATCTTCATATTGAAGTAAGGAGAGGGATAACTCAAAGAAGGCAGACACAATATTACTTTGCATCTGTTATGCCATAATTAGAGCTGTAATTTGTCATGGTAAATGTTTGGGGAAATCATGGAGAAGTCATTTGTTATTAGTGTCAGGAATCATTTGTGAAACCTAGAAAGACATGGGCGTGCTTTTAACTCATAAGCAAAATACCCGTGTGCTAGAGTAATTTTTAAATGCTCTATCTTAAATGCTCAGCTGTTTTCCCTTTCGGTCCCTTTCCCTTGTAGGCCTAAACTTTTAAAACCTTCTGTTTACATCTATATCCCAACTACAAAACTGCTCCTTGATGTGCCTTGGGATGAGGTACTTAGTGTTTGTTTTGTTACTGTATGAATTTCTCTTGCAAACTTCACAAAAACTGGATAAATTTAAAAACATGGATTTTTAAACTATGAGAATCCCAGACAGAAAAAAATATTGACACTGGAAAAAACAGCACACTGCATCACTGAAGAATCATTGACTATATTGTATTGCAGTGATACAGCTTGACTTAGAAAGACCGCTGTCTTCAACTCTGAGGCTTGCCTCAGGCCCCCAAGAATATGGAAGCTGCTATCCCAAATTTCACTCTACATTCTACATCTACTGTGATCTTCCAGCTGGAAAAGGAAAACGAAAACATGGCTGCCAGAGAACTCTGACAGCCAGGGAAACAGGCAGGAAGTCCCAAGAGTTATTCATGGTGGAAGGCTAAAGCCAGATAAAAGAAAAAGACTAGGGAAAAAACAAGGCTACTGTCACTGCAATGTGGCCAGGCATCAGTGAGAGCTTGTGAGATCAGGGATGCATGAAGCAGGTTTCTGAGATTTTCACTTTGATTAGGTAGGCTTTCAAAAGTTCTCACAGCTCCGCCCTCACATAAGCTTTTGAGAACACAAAAATATAGGGGGAAGCAGCCACTTCTGGCCAGAAGACCAGACTGCAAACAAAGGAGGATTATTAGATATTAAGAATAGGTGTTTTGCTAGTGACAGTGTGCATTTCTTCTCAGATGTTTTCCCTGTTCTGTTAGCTTATAATGGCAGCAGTGCAGCATCACCCTTATGGGAAATCACGGGTATACTGTGACAATATTCCAAAAGGAATAAATTGAAAAGCTTGTTGTGACAAGCATATCAAATACCTACTAATGGGACAGACAATGCTAGAAGGGTACAAACTCACTGAAGGACGACATCCTCATTAACCTTAACTCCTGTTTCCCTGTTTTCTCTAAGTCTGGGAATTAATTTTTGGCTACAGGATCTTACATGCAGTCATGGAAAATAATGTTCACACTCTGACATGTTACAATTTCTTATATCCTGTTACCACAGAATATGAAACTTAGTAAATAGGGAGTCAAACTGTTTATCACTGAACATATTTTATGTGAACTAATAATGCCTCACTTGGCTCAGATAACTTAAAGTCAAAGAGAAAGGATGTTGGATGTCCCACTTATTCCTCAGTATTCTTCAAACTGCCAGCCTGCTTAATATACTCCTAGATAACAGATGGCTGGAAGAAGCCCCAGGTGGGAGAGATTTGCTGGTCCCATGTTTATATCTTATGGGGTCCACTTCCCAGTGCACAATGCATTAGCTGGCAAAATGCTATACAAGCTGTCAGTCTTTTAACATTGGAGGCCCTTAAAATTATATGGTGCAGGGATTGAAAAGTTAACTCACTAACAGTGGAATGGTTCAATCACATACATGATAAACAACCATCAGCTTCCAACAGGAAGTCTGACCACAAAACAATTATGAGATCAGTGGTTGGTAATACATGATCACCAAGATCCCATGAATGAGAGTTTAGGTGTTCAGATGGAACAGTGAAAGGAAACTCTCCTGTCCGTATCTCCTTGTAACTAGTCTTTTGATCTATTTAATTTGAGATGGACCCAAACCAGTAATTATGACAATGGAGAACTTAGCTAGTTGGCTTCTTATAGCTAACTTTAGTCCCTATGCAATCTGCAATTATCTATGAAAAACTAAAGGAAATAGTACTCCACAGAGACGGAGCAGTATAAAATCATCTCCCTTCGAACAACTTTAATGGGGCTGAATAAATCCTGGTTTCAATTTTGTTCACAAAGCTGCCAAAGGATTACACATCCAGAAGTCCCTAAAAACACACAACAGCAAGCAAATTATGGAACAGTTCTTTGAAAGTTCCTTAACAACATGCCAGCTAGTCCCCATGAAAGTGTTCAAGAATCCTCTTGCAGCAGAATTAAATCAATCCCTTTAATCTGATAAGTGCTCTCTTAGTTTGTGAGAAATGCTTCCTTACTGAATTACTTGTTTTGTTTTCAATGCTACGAACTTCATGCCCAAAAACATTTGCTTTGCTACTTGAGCTGAGGGAGAATTTCCAACAGCTGTCAGGAACAGTAGTCCTGATACAGCACAAATGGCTATTGCTAAATATTACAGTGGCCAACATATCAACACATCCATATATGGCAAGTCCCATTTCATCTCTGCTTTTAAGAGGCATAGTACATTTCACCAACACTCTCAGAACTGTGATTGTGGGCAAATTTTCATAGTTAGGTGCCTAAAATGAGGTGCCTAAATATGAAGTGGCCTAATCTTCAGAGGCACCAAGCAACCCCACCTCCAAGTGAAGTCAACATGAGCTGCAGATGGTTCAGCACCTTTGAAAATCAGGCCACTGCTATTTAGTTGTCTATGTATGATTTTAGTAACCTAACTTCAGACACGCAGGTTTGAATATATTAGCCACACATTTCAGAAGCAATTTACTAACCCAACTATATGCCCAAGGAAACCCAATTGCTACAAAAGGAGTTCTGAAGTTTTGACTTAGAAGTCCTTTCTATCATGGAATTTGAAGGCAAAAATGCTTAGTTTGGGAAAATAAGGTCAGGGAGAGTAAAAGCTTAAAGTATACTTTAATTTCTTTGCAGTAAGGAAGGGAACTTACTTCAACTGAGGCATCGATGACAACAGTAGCACCCAAAGGAAAAAAACCACTACCATTGAACAGGGCAAGAGAAAAGTCTACCTTCTCAAGCTTCTGTTATCAAACTGGATTAAACAAAAGACTTCATATCAACAGTTGAGATTCACCATTGATGGAGACATAGGAGGTGAAAAAAGGGACTGGATGACTCATGGGACTGGCACAAGAATATGTAAACTTTCACCTCTGGATCAAGTCACTGGCATCTGATCAGTGTTTGCTAACCTTTTTAAATGGGTGGTCTCAGTCAGGTTTTTAGTGAACAGAAGGCCACCAAGAACCAGCTACTGGGCCCATCTGAAACATGTCAGAATGGAAGAATGATAAATCATTCAGCCAGCGAACAGTTTCCAGAGGCACTTAAAATAAGTAGTCAAGAATAAGTAAACAAGGAGTCTGTTTGACGTCAAGGAAGCTGCAGTGACTTACACCAGCAGAAGATTTGGCCCGAGATACAACAGGAATGTCTACTGCTGGGCATGACTTTAGCCTCTTCTGAATCTACTAGCAAATTGGATGCTTTCCATTAGCCAACTTTGCATCCTCCTTGTTTACTGTGAAATCAGGTTTCTCAGATATATCCTGTTTTTCCATTTTAATCCATCCCAATTTGGGAGCCAGTCATCTGACGATTTGCCTAAGATTATAGACAAATGTGATGCATGAGAGGAATTTATGAAAATAGTAATAATGGGTTGAAAAGCATTTTGATAGTTCTTGAAGTGAGAGAGTTAGTACTTGTCAGAAAGCTCTTTTCATGTGTTGTTCTACTCACCTGCTAAAGAATCTTTTCTTTCACACTAATAATCTTTAGCATGCAGCTAACAACCTTATCCATGACAGTCTGCTACGTAGAGTACTAGGTCAGCCACCCACACAGGAGAAAGTTGGCATGTTGTCTTTGAATCAGGAATCTAAGAAGGGAGGACCACTGTACTCTTCTGATTCCTGAATGTACTTTTTACCAGCTTCTCCTTTTAATTTGGATTATAGGCTGCTCTCAAAGTACACTGAAAACAGGAATTGCTTCAGAGTGTACCTCAATGTGTTTTAAAGTATAATACAATTTAGGAACCGATATTATAATGAGATTGTGTAGGCAAACAGGATAATCATTAATGCACTAAGCAATAGCTCTCACAGCCCTGGAAATCATGGGCAAACACCAAAAACTTCTTTGGGATCGGAATAGATAAGGTAAATAATATCCCTAGTCTTAATTATTACAGAATTTAGGAAAAAATCAGATTCTACAGCAGATTCTACAACAAGCAGCAGAGATCATAGTGTGATCAAGCTAGAAACAATCCCAAACTATTTTCTCTGGTTTTCCCTCAAGCTTTTTTCACTCCCCCCTGCCCAATCCCCCACCTACACTTCTCTTTTGCAATAAAGAAAAGAATAAACAATCTGTTACATATATCACCAAACTAGAAAAACTTTGAAGAGGAGACATTTTACCATTGTTTTCTTTAATGGATCAAGCTGCCTTCCCCACACTTACTCTGACCATGGGAAAACATAGGAAGTGACATCACCTTTTACATGAGCAAGAACAACAGGAATGGGCCCCATGTGTATGAAGTTAAGAAAGATCAAACAATTGAGTTAACTGACATTTCCCATTTGGCTTTTAATTTGCTTTCCACTCCACCTTTCAATATCAAATAGATGTTGATTTCGTTTACAGTGAAGATCATTGATGCAGAGGATGTGAAAAAGAAGTGGGTTTTGTATTTTTGTTAAAGACCCACAATAATTTGCTGAGCTTTCATTAGCTAAGTTATTCAGACAAAGGATTAATCAACTAATTGATGCTCCCCTTTTCCAAAGCAAATTAGATTAAAGAGATTTATTTGCATCCATATTATTGGTTTTATTGCTTAAACTACAACACCAACAGCTTTTTCACCTAGCCTTTCCTGACCCACCATGCAGATCTTACTTAGATTTAAGATCCTCAAGGCAGGGACTCTCTTTATCTGTCATGTGTTTATACTGCACATAAGCATGGTGGGTTACTCATCTGCAATTGGGCACTAATACAATACAAATAATCATTCTGTAAAGCCAAATCCACTCCCACTGAAGTCAACAGCAACACACCCATTTAATCCCACATGACAGGCATTCAGCCATTACAAAGAAAAATAGTGAAATGGAGAAACATTAGAAAGATATATCATATTCAAATTAGGACTTTCCTCTGCAACACTGGGCTATTTCATCCACATTTATGCCACTTCTTGGAGAGGGGTGGAGCAGGGGGGAGTAATTCCTAACACACTGAACATATCAGCCCACTGATCAATCTTTCACTGAATTCAGAATCCAACCTGTCATTTAAAGTATAAAAATGCATTTAATTGTTGCTATCACTAAAGCACTTGTGTGTTCCACTTGAATAAATGCAAATGTTTTGCTTTCTCAAAAGGCAGATAGTTGTATTTTGTTAATAGTGTCTGTATTTAATATTCATTAATTGTTCTGCACTTATTAAATGGTCTGTACAGGATGATCTTCTGGGGTTTCTTGAGTCTCCCTTGAGAGGTTTCTGGTTTCTACTGGTTACCTTGATCTCAACCCTGAGGGCTGCATCTGTCCCACAATGATAAGGAAAGAACAATAGAGTAAATCACAGGGGGAGGGAGGGAGGGAGGAAGGATTAGGGGGTATAGGAGACCAGACCAACTATGGTTTATCATTAAAATCATCAAACCATGCCAAAATGGGAGGTAGGAGAGAAGGGGAAAGGGTAAGGCATTTATTTTTAATTATATCTTCAATACTGGACAAATGGCATTTTAAATTATTTCTATCCCTCAAGAGGAATGCTGAAGTTAAACTATACATAATACCTAATAAACCAGCACTTCTGCACTGTTATGTAAGAGTCTCCTAAGCGATAATCATTCTCTCCACAATAAGTGAAGCACAGACAGAACCAATAGCAGACCCACAAAAAGACAGAAAGAAAAGGAGATCAAGTAGGTGGCTTTGGAGTGGATTTCTTTTAGTCAGAAAGAAAAACTATAGAATAAAAAGGAGACAGAAAACAGAAAGAACTAAAGTAGATTATAGGTAAAGAAGAGATGCAGGAGTAGGTATGCAAAATAGCCATTAAAAACAGTAATTAAATAGGCTTTATTATAAAGCAATCAAAAGGTACAAGTCAATCACCATATACAGACACAAAGGGCAGATTCCATGTTGCTCCTTTCTATGCCCAGCACAGGAAAGGATGGGTGAAGTGGGAAAATTCAGGCCCCTTTGGACCTTGCAAATGCTGGGGCCAGCCATCAGCACAACTTAAAGCAACCTAAGGACTGGATTTCATACCTAACTAACTTGCACTTGGAAAGGTTTGGTATGAAATGATTTTCCTTCTGGATTTATACCATATTGATATGAATAACCTTCTGGTGCATCCAACTCAAGACAATAAATCATACCCCATTTTACAGCAATCCTCACTCTCTAAAGAGATACAAGTAAAGTTGTCTAGATATACTTTTCACTTATTTTTAAAGTAAGTAGGTTAAATAATGCTGGTCAGGTCTGCATTTTTTTCTTTGTTTATGTCAGCACCAAAAGTAATGGACAGCAGCACAGAATAAAACTGTCTCCCTGTACATTTTTAAATGTAACCTGTTCACCCTTTGTTTCCTTCAGAATCACAAAAAATTTACATGATGATGTGTCATGCAGCAGAGGAGTCAAACACTTCATTTATCAACATGCTAGAAAGCCAGAAAACATCTTCAGTGACAAATTCACCTGGTTTCAGAGTAGCAGCCATGTTAGTCTGTATCCGCAAAAAGAAAAGGAGTTCTTGTGGCATCTTAGAGACTAACAAATTTATTTGAGCATAAGCTTTTGTGAGCTACAGCTCACTTCATCACCTGGGTGACTCATCTCCCCAGCTGTGTATCTGCTATTGTCAGGAGACCTCAACACAAAGGTGTCTAACCCTTTGTTCTTTGTGTATGTTAACCCTTTACCGTGTGCTTGTTTTCTGTTTCCATTAGCCAAATAGATCAGAGATTGAATTACACAAAACAAAAATCAGAGGGAGAAAGAGTTGTTCCAAAGCTATTATGCAAACACAGGCATTTAACAAGCAACAGTTGTGAGAAACCCACAGGTTTGGTCTCCATCTTGGAGAAACACAGAGTGACAAACCCAGTGAGTAATTGGCAAGGGCTAGGAGCAGAATCCAGGAGTCCTCTCTCCGAGCCCACTGTTCTTACCACTAGCCCACACCCTCTCTTTCACACTGATCTTTATTACAATTATGCTTGCACTATTTGCAGGGGCAGGAGAGGAGGTCACTAACTAAGACAAAGCAAAAACATATCTGTAACAGAATTTCACTTGTGAGTTTGTTACTGGCATTTAACTTTTATTTTGGAACTGCTAAGGATTGATGCATGTAGGTTTTAATTCTACAGTAAATATCACTCTACAGAAATATCAAGGAACATTTCTAAAGAAACATTTTCCATCAAGGACTATGATTTTATATAAGATTCTTCTCAGCATGTATAAACAATTTAATGAATGCCCAATTCAACAAAGCTATCAATTGAAATAATTGTAACATTCATAAAAGAGTTTATCCATCTTCAGATAATGCAGACAAATATTGGGGAACCTGGGTCCCTTCTGTGCTAGAGATGGGTGTAATTTAGAGTACCCAAGTCACCTGATTCACTAGACCAACTCGAATGATTCTGATATTGACTGTAAAATGTGATCTGTTTGGTTTTTTTTTTACAAAGGCCCCAGTCACTCTGCAGTAGAATATTAATTACTCATTTGTTTTACACATATCAGATCTTGGTTTAGAGTTAGCTGCATCTGACTGCTGCCAAGTTGTTCAGAAGAACATTTGTTTGTGAATATATTGCAGATCCTCCAAACACATGTACACAACAGATTCCCACACAATTAAATTGCCGGGCAAAATCCAGACAAAAACAATAAGCATGTTGCAATGCATAAAAGTGCAAAGGAAATTCTTTCAGGGCTTGTAATATTCTGTCCTTCAAATAAATTAAAACCTATTAATTGAATGCACCATTTTCTTCGCAGGGAGAGCTGCAAATCAACCATTTGCATCAAGCATCCATCCATAAACTCTTTTCAGTAGACCCAAAGCTAGGAGTAAGCAGACTAAGCAATTGCTTAGGACCCGGAGCAGCTCAAGAGGGTCCCCTTATGTGCTTTTTGTGTGTTGTGTGGGGGCCTCCCAAAATATTCCTGTTTAGAGCCCCCAGTGGGCTAGCACCACCTCTGTCACTTGTTGTAGTTGAATTTACATGATCTCACATGACACCACTGTTTAGCTGACAAACTTATAGGCCTCTCTTTTTAGAGAGGCAAAAGACTGGGCTCTCAAGCACCTTAAAATTATCATGTTGGTCACATGCCATCTGGCGATTGCTATGGTAACCAGACACCTGGTGTGGATAATTTCGGACTAGAAACATTCCCTCAAGTGCTTTGGATTTTTGGTTTTGGTTTTTCAGTTAGTTAATTTGTTTATGTTTTATTTCAGGGTGAACAAGAACTGACTGTGTTTGTCTGGGGAGGCAAAGATTACCAGAAGTGAATTCAGAAACCAGTTTTAATGCAAAAGAATGAGGCAAAAACATCTGAGGCAAAAACATCATTTATGTCATAGGATCTCAATTCATTGGATTTACATTATCTATGAGAAAAGTGTGTCTTGTCTTATAACAATGTCTCAGAAGGACCACAACAAAATAATGAACAATGTTTATATTAAGCTCTGTCTCTGTGCCATGAATTATAATAAGCCTATCAGAATGAAAATATAAATATTACAGGAAGGGCTGGTAACAGCCCATATTATTGATTGCCAGATTGTTTTCAGTTGCTTATAATTTTGTCAAACTTTAACCATTTGGGATTAAATTTGTCATACCAAGTGTTTGTCTCAGGCTAATTTTGGGAGGGAAATTTCTGCTGAAACAGTTCAGCTGTTACTAAGAACAATGCTAAGAAAAATATGCTGCTTTTCCTGTGTTAAAAAATTCTTTTCTTTTCTTTGAAAAGCTCTATCTCACCCACTGCTTTTGAGCAGGGATTTGAAATGTGCTATAAAGTGCCTTTTGCTTCCTTATGAAAATTGACAAATGTATCCAAATTTTTTTGCCTTTGAAAAAATTGCCATTGGCTAATGCTCAGTAGATGTCTTAGATTTTAGCAGCTAAATTCCCAGAAGGTTCCATCCACGCTGCTCCAGTCTGGCGCTGAACAGGACTTTTCATGCAACTGCAATTCTGGACTGCTGTGGACCATGCCAGGTCTGGGTCTGATCACCTGAACTGAGAATGGAGAGCTTGTCTCTCCTGTGCACTCAGTGACTCACATGTTAGGCAGCTTAAAGGAAGAAGCTGAATGGTTTGAATACAGAGGGGATAAGAGCTGGACCTCCAGGGGAAGGGGGAAATAGACTGAAACAAGAAGCTTGGGGGAAGAGGTGGCAAGTGGCACTAGAGGCTGATAGGGGAGAGAGTAAATCTGAGATTGGGAGCAGCTGGACTGAGGGGAGACTGGGACTAGCTGGGCAGGGAGACTGGGAGTCAAAACCAGTAAGATGGAAGGGAAAGAGGAGAGAGAGCGTGTGACACTAGCAGACCAGGTGCCAGCTCTTGCCAACGCTTAGGCTTCAGCTGAGCACTGACAAATTCATTGCGGAAAACCAGTCTCTTTCACCTGTGTGTTAGTGTGGTTAAGATGGGTACTGGATTTATAACAATGTGTTTAGACTTTATGAAATGCTTGTAAAGTTGCTGCATGCATTAATCTCAGTTACAATATCTTAAATATTAGCTTATAGCACTTGATATAGTTTTTGCTTCATTTTTGCTTTGTAACTGTAAAAAATGTTTGCTGAAATTGTGAACACACAGTCAGGAGGGATCATCTCTTTCCCTATCAAAACTAAATAGGCCATTGCGAGACAAGCTGACAAGAAAATTTTTCATCTGTTGTTGTTTGGACTCTCTCAGGGCCAGAGCTATGAAACAGAAGCAGAGATCCACAGGGTCGCCCTAAAAGACATTCAAAGCTGACAAATTACTACAGTTCTGTCACCTTTTGAAACCACAGACTAACTCATTTGTGTAGATATGTTTGCCTGCTTTAACCTTGTACTAACGCTCATTTATTTTCTTAGTTAATAAATCCTTAGATAATTTACTATATGGGATTGGCAACAAAGCATTGTCTTTGGTGTAAATCTAAGGTACAAATCAACCTGAGGTAAGTGACTGGTCATTTGAAACTGGGAGTAACCTGAATATTTTGTGAGCTTTAGGGTATAGCAACCATCTATTACTAAGTCCAGCTTACCTGAGTGGCAAGATGGAC
The DNA here is from genome assembly GCF_965152235.1 of Eretmochelys imbricata. Taxonomy (NCBI): domain Eukaryota; kingdom Metazoa; phylum Chordata; order Testudines; family Cheloniidae; genus Eretmochelys; species Eretmochelys imbricata. Next base: position 38,317,896 of record NC_135575.1, on the reverse strand, counting down.
TGAAATGACCAAGGGGACTGTCTGTGACTCCGTGGTAAGACTGGTATACTGTTCTAGGAGTTCACACTTGTTACTGGGTTGGTGAAATCTAATTATAGAACATATCACCAGTTTGGGGTGTCTACCCTGCATCTTGACAGTCTGCCCAGAGGTTGGCACTCATGTGAGCCACTCCAAACTGTGTGATGGAGGAGAGGAGAAAAACTGACAAGCAGCTGAGGTTTTGAGGGAGAACTGGGACTAGTTTGACAGAGACTGGGAAACTTAAGAGGGGACAAAGGACACAGATTTGGAAGAGGAGTCTGGGAGGGAGGATGGTGAGGTTGGGACTGGGTGCCAGTGGGGATGGGGAACATGAGTGAGGGGAGGTAAGGACTGGGAATGAGGAGCCAGAAAGGGGCTGGGCAGGGCTGGGAATGGCTGTGCAAAGAGACTGACACTGTCTGGAGGAGTAAGACAAGGACATGCTGGACAGGGAGAGACTGGGAATGGATCAAGCAGTGGAAACTGGCTAGATGAAGAGAATAGTACTGGGATGAGGAGGCTGGGTAGGGAAGAGAGAGAACTGGGACAAGGACAGGTTGAAGGAGATAGGCAAGTTGTAGAGGAATTCTTGGGGGAAAATAGAGTCTATGCCCATTAGAGGACACTCCTTTCCAGAGCCTGGAATGGAATCCTAAATTCCAGAGTCTCACCATTCCTCTGCTGTCAGCAAATATCTGTGAAACCCTGGCAATGTGTCCCATCTCCTTCTAGTGCTGAGCCACAAAGAAGATGGCAGCAAGAAGATTGCTATCACTTGCTCCATTCACTCAAGTGGCAGAGATCTGCGTGAAGGACGTACATATTCCAACCCTGCTGATGGCCCATATAGGTGTCAGTATAATGCCACATGTTTAGAATTTCTGTTTTTTCAGTTTGTTTGTTTTTTGTAAAGCTAAGATATTACACACAAGCAAGTATGTTAGAAGAACACTATTAAGACTGCAACGCCAAGCACTCAAAAGTTAGAAAGTAATTTGTACAACCTTAATTTGGCCTCTTTGTGAATATGTATTATTAGTCTTTCACTACATGATCACATACTATTTTTTCCATAAAACCATTGCCTCATTCAGTGCACAAAATGGATAGTGCTTACTATTCAATACTTTGTTTTCTCCTCAGCTTTCAATGTGTGGTCCCATGTCTTATTTATTGCCTATTATCAAAAACCTTGCTCTGAACAGACAATTTATTTCCTCACAGGCTTTTCTCTGGTGCTCATCACTACAGTTTCCGAGTGCTTCATAAACATTAATTAATTTTCACAATGCCCCTGTGAGGTGAGGGCATGGTATTACCTCCATTTTATATAGAGAGATACAAAAAGATTAAGGGTCAAATATTCACTAATTCTGGGTGCCCAATTTGAAATACCAGCATCTGATTTTTCAGTGTATGCAGCATTACATAGCACTCTATATATTCAAGCACAATTCCCACTGACTTCAGTTGCAGCTCTGAACGCTCAACACTTCTGCTAATCAAATGCCAGGATCTCAAGTCAGACACCCAGAAAAAGAGGAACATACAATTAGTGACCACCTGTGAAAAGTCTGGTTTAAGTGACTTGCCCAGAATCACACAGAAGCTCTGTAGTAGAGGCAGGGATAGAATCCAAATTGCAGGGTACCATTCAACTGCCTTAATCATAAGGCCATCCTTTGCCTTCCTGCAGTCTCCTGCCTCATTCACTACACTCTTTCCAATTCCTGCAACAAATGAAGCAAGTGTCTGATTTTTCCCCAGAGCATGTCCATTATGCTGTCTCTTGCGCACTTATACCCTTGTCCCAGTCCTATTCTCCTCACCTAGCTAGTCCCGTTCTCCACTGATCAGGTTTACCGAAGTCTGAACGGATTAATATCTTCACCCCTTTAATGTGTTATTGCTCTGTTTTCAAACTCTTTACTCAAATCTCTGGGCCAATTTCTGACCTCTAGACAGACATATACAACTCCTCCGTATTTCAGTGGAAGCTGAACATGCACTTCCAGGAGAAGCCTTATATATATGCAAACAATTGATTGTACAGTCACAGGATATCAATCATTTCAGAAAATGATGTGTCCTTTAAAATTGTATCAAAATACACATTTGAAGCAATAAATGAACATAAATAATGTTTCCAGTTTTCACCTTGGCTGTTGCCAAGTAAGTAACACGTTCTAATTTTGATGAGAACTGCCTTTACAGTACACAGTTACACAACTACATTAGCAAAATACAGTGCATAAATTGTAGACATACACACAGATTAGTTTCTGTGCATAAACAGGCCTTTTTATGTGCAAGTCCTGAATCATACTCAGATATGTGAGTTTAGGACCAATCCTTGCCCATGCTAAGCTCTCTTTGTGCTACTCCAAGAAGAGATTGTTCTAGCAAGTGGATTCAGCCAGAGCACACTGTGCTCCATGGATCACTGGACACGATAACAGACCGTATGGTCCCTGAGGCTGCTCTAAACTATGATGGGGAGGGGGATGGAAGAAAACCAGCATCAGACTCTGGAGCAGCAGGTAGCTGCTTTGCATCTTCCTCCTCAGCAGAGTGTGGTCTTTACTTTGGTGCTGCTGAGGATTCAGTCCCTAGCCTCCAATTCAGTGAAGCATTTAAGCACATGCTTAAGTGTTTTGCCTAATAGGGATGGTCTTAAACTCGTGCTGAAGTAGGGCCTTCATGTACAGTATTACTGGTGGGCTCACCTATGCTGCATATCAAACTTTAGTAGAGTGTGGAAAAACCTGACCCAGACACTGATTTGCCCCTACATCATTTTTTTAAAATTAGAAATCAAAACTCACTAGGATTAGGCATACTGGTGCCATTCATTCCCAGTATTCTAGCAAATTTCTAATGCTTTAGCAGGGCTCCTTGGACCTGCCTTTCAGTGTTCTGTAGAGTTGAGTGTGTTTTACTGGCCAAACCTGTCTGCAAGCAGCCTATAGTTCAACAAAGTCAACATCGATAACAGTTTTTAAAGTCTTCCAAATTACCATTGGGAAAACTCAGGCCTGTGATTAAATGTGATTTGACAGAATGAAGACAATGGGTAGGAAAGCCCAAAGAGGATGTATGTTGGTGTGTGATTATCTGTTGCCATTTATAACATATAAATTGGTCTAACCTTTTGTGACAGAGTCGGGCCAGATGGCTATAGGAGAGTAATAGAAGGCAGATACATTAGCCCCAGGCTAAGTAGGTCCCTTTTCCCTGGGTAAGGTAACAGGGAAGGTTCCAGAACAATCAGGAACCTTCTGGACACAATTAAGACAGGCTGAATAGAACACTTGCAGCCATTCAAGAAGCTGCTAGAATCGATTAAGGAAGGCTAATCAGGGCACCTGGGTTTTAAAAAGGAGCTCACTTCAGTTTGTGGTGTGCGTGTGAGGAGCTGGGAGCAAGAAGCACTAGGAGCTGAGAGTGAGAACGCAGACTGTTGGAGGACTGAGGTGTACAAGCATTATCAGACACCAGGAGGAAGGTCCTGTGGTGAGGATAAAGAAGATGTTGGGAGGAGGCCATGGGGAAGTAGCCCAGTGAGCTGTAGCTGTCGCACAGCTGTTCCAGGAGGCACTCTAGACAGCTGCATTCCACAGGGCCCTGGGCTGGAACCCGGAATAGAGGGCAGGCCCAAATCCTCCCAACTCCTGGTCAGACACAGGAGGAGTCGACCTGGACTGTGGGTTCAGAAAAACGGCCAAGCTGAGGGCTGCCGTGAAGCTCCAAGGCAAGCAAATCCGCCAATAAGAGCAAGACCCACCAAGGTAGAGCAGGAACTTTGTCACACTTTCTACTCTGTGTTGGATGTATAGGATTTGCCAGTAACATAAGTATATATGATAGATGATTTCTAATTTTTAAGTAATAAGCATAAACAGTATTTTAAGCAGTAGAATGCATTTCTCAATATATAGCTCTGTTTCAAAAACCAAAGCAGCAATCAATATTTATAACTGACACCTCTTCCAAGTTATTCCTGGTGTACAGTTTATCACAGTCACATATTCCCTAAGTTACCTTTTGCAGAGGTAGCACCTCTGATAGAACATGGAGATTAACACTCCCACTGCGTGTAAAATGGTGAATCATTCTAGCAACAGCAACAAATGTTCAGGGAAAATTGCTATACAGTACATTCTCCCTGCTTAAAATAGGGCCTCCTTTCATATGCTGTATTGTGAATAGTCCAAATACACCAGCGACATAAATAAATTCTGTTTACAGTATATCAGCCTAAAGCATATAGAGAAATGAATGAAGCCTTTTAAAAAGCCCGTCCACATCTCTGTGGAGTGGGGAAGAGAGTTTGGTTGGACCAGTAGGGGGATCTAACTCCTGAGAGCTTTTGCCAACCCATACTACTGGATGCCAGCCCCTCAGTGTGTCTTAAGGTGCAAATGGGTATGTGTCTTGGATACAAAAAAAGGCTTCTCTGCCTCCCATAGGCCAATGAGGGGAGGATTAGGGAGGCTGACTGGCTCTCTCACACACCCCGGTGTCTGCCCTGCCTTATACTGAGCTGCTGTGATTATCGCCTGCTTTTGACCAGGAAAGATTTTTTTCTCCCTGTTGTGTTAAACTGGCAGGAGTGCAGCGTGTTTTTCACCTTCCGTTCAGCATTGTGGAGGCCCAGTTTAGGTTAAAAATAGTCAGAATAGGAAGATAGTGCTCGAAGGATTATAAGACTGCAGTGTCCAGTGTGGAGAAAGACTAAAAGAGGCAGCTCCCAGAGGTAAGTGAGACCCAGAATAAGTTTGTTGGACATTTGGCCTGTAAGACAAAAGGGAGACCCAAAGTCTTCACAGACTGAGGTTCCCATTGGTACCTTCTACCCCACTTCACAAGGAGAGAGCAGCAAGCGGCGCAGTGAGAGGATTCAGAAGTAACCTAAATCCTACAGGTTAGGCTGAAGAGAGTCTTCCCTGAGTTATATGATGGGTGCCCTGTAACCCCGCAGTGGACCAATTAAATGCTTGGTATTTGAGAGGGGATAGACAGATAACAATGGGGAGGAGCACTAAGTAGTTGAGACCAGGTGCTTAAATCCATTTCTGTTTCCAGAACTTTCATTCACCTACATGTTTAGATCAAACAGAGCACTTCCATCTGCACATAGGATTAGAGCCATACAAAACCAAAACTTTTTCTAAAATTAAAATTAGATTGTTAAAATTAGGGCAGAGACTGTGTATTCATATTCACTGTGTTTGCACAGTGCCCAGTGCAATGAGACCCTGATCCTGACTACACTGAAATATCAATGTTTAATAACAGTTAGCGCTATGAAAAAATCATTCTCCCCAATAGTGAACTGTTTGACACCTTTCAGCAAAGAATTTTTCCTGGTTTCTGCAAAGCCAAAGCAAGCAGTTTCAGCAGGTAACATTCTGCCATTTGGTTCATGTAAAAGCACTCTTGCTATGAGGTGATTTATGACAAAATAAACATTTCTTGGAGAAACTACACAGTTTTCCTAATGTTTCAGCAATCCTCTGTATTTACTGGTCAAAGAAGGAATATTTTACCCGGTTCAAATGGACAAATTCTCACAATTATTTGGCAACAGTTTATGTTCTCACTGGAACGGCTTTGCACTTTCATAGCCTTCCACCCAGCCTCTACATCATACAAGGATCTGAACGAACTTTACAGGCATTAATTGACATCCCTTCAGCAAATCTCCAATAAAGGAATGTACCTGATCAGGAGAGAGGTGGCCCAGAGTTTGAATGCAGATCGGAATTTAGTGTCTGACGGGACTGAGATGCGGAGTTCCATTTTGAGTTTGTCTAGTATCACAGACAATTGCTGGTGTCTCAAAGTTACAGGTTTCACATGTATTAACCAATATGACTGGATACATCTACTATATGACCACACTGGGAGTTAGCCAGAATTGGTTGCTTAGCAATGAAGTGGCCTTTAACAGAATGTTGAAAAAAAGTCATGAAAGGTACTTTAAACCATTTGTTAAAGTTCACCTACTGGAGGTGCTCATTAGTGCGGGTGTCACTGTATTTCAACTAATACACAGAATCATCAAAACGTAGGGCTAGAAGGGACCTTAAGAAGTTACTGAGTCCAGCCCCATGTGCTATGGGAGGACCAAGTAAACCCCTAGACCACCCTGACAGGTATTTGTCCAACTTATTTTTTAAAACCTTCAGTGATGGGGACTCCACAGCCTCCCTTGGAAGCCTGTTCCAGAGCTTGACTACCCTTAGAGTTGGCAAATTTTTCCTAATATCTAACCTAAATCTCCCTTTTTGACGATTAAGCCTATTACTTTTTGTCCTACCTCCAGTGGATATGGAGAACAATTGATCATCATCCTCTTTATAACAGCCCTTAACATAGCAGAAGACTGTTATCAGGTCCTCCCTCAGGCTTCTTTTCTCAAGATTAACCATGCCCAGTTTTTTCAACCTTTCCTCATAGGTCAGGTTTCTAAGTGTTTTATCATTTTCTTGCTCTCCTCTGGACTCTTTCCAATTTGTCCACATCCTTCCTAAATTGTGGTGCCCAGAACTGGACACAGTATGCAAACTGAGTCACTGAGTAGAGCAGGACAATTACCTCCAGTGCCTTACATACAATACTTCTGTTAACACCCCAGAATCAAATTAGCCTTTTTTGCAGCTGCATCACATTGACAACTCATATTCAGTTTGTGGTCCACTATAACCCCTAGATCTTTTTCAGCAGTACTACCTCTAGACAGTTATTCCCCATTTTGTAGCTGTGCATTGGATTTTTACTTCCTCAGTAAAATACTTTGCATTTGTCTTTACTGAATTTCATCCTGTTCATCACCAATTCTCCAATTTGTCAAGGTCATTTTGAATTTTCAACCTGTCCTCCAAAGTGCTTGTAACCCCCCACCCCAGTTGGTGTCATCTGCCAATTTTATAAGCATACTCTCTACTCCATTATCCAAGTCAGTAATGAAAATATTGACTAGTACAAGACTCTGGACTGCCCCTGCAGGACCGCACTAGATATGCCCTCCCAGTTTTACAGCAAACCACTGATAACTACTGTTTGAGTATGGTCTTTCAACCAGCTGTGCACCAGGTAGAGGGATAGCTCAGTGGTTTGAGCATTGGCCTGCTAAACCCAGGGTTGTGAGTTCAATCCTTGAGGGAGCCATTTAGGGATCTGGGGCAAAAATTGGGGATTGGCCCTGCTTTGAGCAGGGGTTTGGATTAGATGACCTTCTGAGGTCCCTTCCAACCCTGATAGTCTATGACCTTATAGTAATTTCATCTAGATATCCCTAGTTTACTTATGAGAATGTCATGCAGCACTGTGTCAAAAGCCTTACTAAAATCAAGGTATATCATGTCTACTGCTCCCCCCTTCCCATCCACTAAATCAGTAATCCTATCGAAGAAGAAAATTAAGTTGGCTTTCCATGATTTGTTCTTGACAAATCAATGCTGACTATTCTTATAACCCTATTATCCTCCAGGTGCTTACAACTTGATTGTTTAATAATTTGCTCCAGTATCTTTCCAGGCATTTAAGTTAGGTTGACTGGTCTATAAGTCCTTGGGTGTTTCTTGTTCCCCCCCCTTTTTTTTTTTTTTTTTTTTTTTTTTAAAGATAGGTACATATTGGTGCAGAATTCTAATCAGCATTGCCCATGAGGTCATCATACTCCATATATCTAGGTACTTTTATAGGCCTCATAACCAGTGTCTGAGTACCATAACCTGCTTAAATCTCATTTTTAGAAAAGTAAGCATCCAAAAAATAGGGCTGAACTGATCCAGTGATATTAATAGCACCCACAACACTTCTTTTACCACCTCCATAATTCTTAATCTCACTATGACAATTGTTACTGTCCACCACAGCTAGTATGTTCTGTAGATCAAAACCCCTACATCTAATAAGATGCTGATTTAAAGTAATTTTGGAACGTTAACTGATTTGTTTTCTTTCAGTGCAAACTTGGTGGTACTTCACTATTAAAAGCCCCATTTGGGGAACTGGGAAGACTAGAGTTAATGCTGTGAAGTCTAAGCTCTGGGCCAGGGCAAGGCAATCTGATGAGACAGTCACTCTGCCCCTACTATATATAGGTATGGTTCTGATGCAACCACTTGAGTTTCTGATACAATTAACCTTGAGGGAAGAGTGTCAAATATATTGGTGCCAGGATCACCAGTGTCAGGAATCAGCCACTAATGCTCAGAGAGCAAGCTAAGTAGGAAAAAAAGGAAACCAAAACAAATCTAACACCAGAAGCACAAGTCTACCCTCACATATGCCCCAAAAAACACACTGAAATCAACAGGATGGGGTGATGGAAAAGGAAACTATAAGAGATTACTTTATTTTTAAACCATGGGATTTAAATATGATAATCATTTTCAAATCAGTAGTTAGCACAGTTTTAGCTGAGAAAATATAAGGTCTGCTACATTTGGGGATCGCTAAAAGATGCCACAATTGCTACGTGCCTGATGAAAAGTTACATCCATCAATAATCATATGCAACAGAGGATTAGTATTTGTTTTACAGCAGTTCTGTGACATGCAAACGTTTATTAATAAGGAAATCTTCCTATACTGGAAATAAACTCAGAGTTTTCAACGACAATACTGAGCATTTAAAATATCAGGGGGGTTTTTATTATTATTCCTGGAAGATCAGCTACAATAGGTTTGTTTGCAAAACTGCTTTTTCCCCAATTTGAAACATCAGAATTTGTGTAAGTATTGGGAGAATAGTATTTGTCATTTTTAAATGCATATAATTTCACTGTTAAAGCATACACAAACTAGAATTTGTCTAGGTTCCTAATTTTAAAATAGATAAGTTCTTAAATCAGAATCCCTCTACAGAAAATTTTTTTGGTAAGAAAACTATAAACTGAGGCCAGCATCTCACAAAGACTTGTGCAGGTGAGTAATTTCACTTATGAAAGCAGTTACTCATAAGTGCAAGTGTTTGTAGATCGGACTCCATGTCAACTAAAAACAGTATAGCCTTCAGAGAGCTCTATGAATTGGTCTGCTAATTGTCATTACACTGCCAACATAATCAAGGCTTGTATCTCTATATGGTATATTTATATATATCCAGTGGTGTTGCAGCTGTGTTGGTCCCAGGATATTAGAGACATAAGGTGTGTGAGATAATATTTTTTAATGAACCAACTTCCGGTGGTGAAACAAGCTTTGTCTTTTAAATTACATCAATTGTTATTCACATTAGTTAGGTGTATTATATTACGCTTATATTCCCCAGTGGAAGTCAGGGCCTCATTGTGCTAGATCCTGTACATACTTATAGTAAGAGACGGTCCCTGCCCCAACTCTAGTTTATAATATAAGGGTTGTCTACACTGCAAAACAAAGCTGTCTCTTCACTCAGATTAGCTATCCCAGGTTAAAATAGCAGTGGAGACAGGGCATTTTATCTTTTAACTTGGGCTAGCGTCCTGAGCTAAAGCCTGTAGGGAAGCCTGAGGTGGAACAGCTACCTCGAGTTAAACCAGCGCTAAGCACTTTTGAATAGCCCACCCTAAATACACAATACAGACAAAAAGAAAAGGAGTACTTGTGGCACCTTAGAGACTAACCAATTTATTAAATAAATTGGTTAGTCTCTAAGGTGCCACAAGTACTCCTTTTCTTTTTGTGAATACAGACTAACACGGCTGTTACTCTGAATATAGACAAAGGAAGCATTATCTCCATTTTAAAGATGAGCAACAGAGAGCATAAAGATTTTTGAAGTGCTCAGCACCCAGTAATTCCCACTAATGCTTTTGAAAATCTGGCCATAAGTGATTTACCCAACATCAGAAAGGAAGTCTGTGATTCCAATTCAGTGGCTTTATTACTAGGCCATTTTCCTCATCTGATCACCAAACACACACACACACGGAAAGGAGAACACATTCTGAAGCGATACGAAATCTCAGAGGCAATCTCCCACTTGAAACACTGGTCAACAATTCCAGGGGGAAAATTCAAAGAGCTTTAAACAAATTTAATTCCCCTACCAGAAATATCTTACTGAGCACCATCTGGACTCTGATTGTAACTAACTTCTATTTAGACTAATTACCCTTTCTTTATAGTGAAATAGTGTTTCCTAATATCCAACCTAGACTTCCCCCACAGCAACTTGAGACCATTGCTTCTTGTTCTGTCATCTGCCACCACTGAGAACAGCCTAGCACCATCCTCTTTGGAACCCCCTTTCGGGTAGTTGAAGGCTGCTATTACATCCTCCCTCATTCTTCTCTTCTGCAGACTAAATAACACCAGTTCCAGGGGTGAAAGTAAGTTGAGTGACTTACTGGTACACTGGGGCCAGCTCTGGCCCCCGGAAGGGGCGGGGCCTAGGGTGGAAGGGGCGGGGATGAGGGGGTCAGAGCCAGCCCCAGCCCACCGTGTAAGGTAAGTCCCCCCCCCTTCTCTTCCTCCACCGGGGTAGCAGCAGCAGCCCAAGGTTCCGGGGGCTATTTAAAGGACAGGGGCGGCAGAGATAGCAGGAGCCCCAGCCCTTTAAATAGCCCCTGGAGCCCCCGCTATCCCAGGGCTCCGGGGGCTATTTAAAGGGCCTGTTGCTCCCCTGCTTCTAGTGCCCCGATCCTTTAAATAGCCCCCGGAGCCCTGGAGTAGCAGCGGCGGGGCTCCGGCAGCTATTTAAAGGGCCAGGGCAATAGAAGCTGGGGAGCCCCAGGCCCTTTAAATAGCCGCTGGAGCCCCACAGCCGCCTCCCCAGGGCTCCAGCAGCGGGACTCTGGAGGCAATTTAAAGGGCCTGGGGCTCCAGCCATTGCTGGGAGCCCCAGGCCCTTTAAATTGCCCCCTGGGGAAGCCGGGCTGCCCCAGTACAGTGCACCAGCTCTTGCCGGTACGCCATACTGGGGCGAACCAGCTTACTTTTACCTCTGCCCAGTTCCCTCAGCTTCTCCTTGTAAGTCATGTGCCCCAGCCCCCAATCATTTTCATTGCCTTCCGCTGGACTCTCTCCAATTTGTCCATATCCCTTCTGTAGCAGGGGGACGAAAACTGGACTCGATACTCCAGGTGTGGCCTCACCAGTGCCGAATAAAGGGGAATAATCACTTCCCTCGATCTGCTGGCAATGCTCCTACTGATACTGCCCAGTATGCTGTTGGCCCTCTTGGCAACAAGGGCACGCTGCTGACTCATATCCAGCTTCTCGTCCACTGTAACCCCCAGGTCCTTTTCTGTAGAACTGCTGCTCAGCCAGTCAGTCCCCAGCCTGTGAGGTGCATGGGATTCTTCCATCCTAAGTGCAGAACTCTGCACTTGTCCTTGCTGAACCTCATCAGATTTCTTTTGGCTCAATCCTCCAATTTGTTTAAGTCACTCTGGACCCTATCCCTAACCTCCATTGTATCTACGTCTCCCCTCAGCTTAGTGTCATCAACAGCAGGGATGAATTAGAGAAAACTGTCTGTGATTAAGGCACTAGATTGGACTCAGAAAACACGTGTTCAATTCTCAGGTTAGCCACCTACTTCCCTGGGTAAAATACTTAACCCAGGTTAGCCTCAGCTCCCCATCTGTAAAATGGGGATGATAATACTTCTCTTCTGTCTTGTCTACTTATATGGTAAACTCTTCAGGTCTCCCACTAACTGTAACACAGCACTTAATAAGATGGGGCCAGGATCTCACTTGAGGCTTCAAGGTACTACTGTAGTAAGCAAGAGAGGTTACTGCTAATCATATTAAATTTGGTTTTCAAAAAGTTTTCACTATGATGTAATGTAAAAGATTTTAGATGCAAAACAAACAAGATCAATAAACAAATATATTGACTGGAAACTGGTGGAAGAGGAGAAATATTCAGGTTTACAGTTATCTGGCATATTAATTTGGGTAGTAGCAGCCATACTTTTTACATTTCCATTCTGATAAGCCTTTCATAATGAGAAAACATTAGTGTCTCTCTTCTTGGAACAGTCTCAAATGCTAATAAATATTTCAGAAATTCACCTTATTTGAAAAGCCTAAAATGTACTTTAATGCACAATATGACATCAAACTATGAAACAACACCACAGCATAGACAAAAAGATCTATCATGCAGCAGCCTCACGTTGCCTCAAAGCGGTACTAACTTTACCCACCAGTTGCTATGCCCAATAAAAACATGATTCCTTTCATTTGTTGGAGGGTTTATTTTCTGGTTTTTGCCTCCCACAGGATGTCAGTTTCAACATCTGCAGAATTGGGGGGTTTAATTCCAACAGAAGAAATTCTAACCTTACACTCATTTTACACCATTGACTTCAGCAGATTTCCTGCTGGTTTATGTGAGATCAGAATCAGATCTCAATATAGTTAAATAGCTTTTCCAGGTGCCTAGGATTCTGGAATCCTTGGTATTAACCAGATGGGTCCTTTATTCCAAACAAGAGAAGGGGAGCCAGATTTATTAAGTGTAAAGCTACTAATTAACATTATTTTAAGATTCTATATACATACTAAATTTTACAAGGAAAACTAAAAAGAGGTATTATCAAGTTAAGCTTAGTCCCAAAGTGTACCTTTTGCATTTTAAAGCTATCTTTGTTAACACATTCTGTGTCAGCAGAAATGCTTTCAGTAATTTTTAATTCAATTATTGAGTTTGTTGGTTTTTTATTTAAACATTTCCCAGCAGTGTTGCAACAGAAAACTTCACAGCGTTATGATAATGTCTGAGATCCAGAAAGTGTTATGTGACTACTCAATTTCGTATTATGCAAGCTGAATAAAATGGCTGAAAGAAACAAAGAGCATAAACAGTAAAAAACAAATTAGGGGCCTGTTTCTATGGCACTCCAGTTTTTTTTGCCAGTCTCCCACTATTGATTTCAGTGTAAAACTGGAGTAACACAGTGGTGTACTTGTGTAACTGAGTGGAAAATCAAGTCCAAAGTCCTTCCGGATAGTTTCCCAAATACACATGATGCCCCAGGGACTAGACTTTGCAGTCCCTTCTCTAACATAATTGCAAGACACAAAAACTTTTAATACTCACGATGTAACAGAGGTGCCATACCAGCGCTCCCCCACCTGGAGCGGCATAGCCACGCAGAACCTCTGCCTCAGTTTCCCCACCCGGTTTTCAGCCCACTTTGCTATAGATGTAGCTTAACCCTCCTGCCAAGTTGCTTCAGGGAGTTCAGCTCCTTTCAGGGTAATGGAGTCCTTTCGTTCAAATCCAACATGCACAGAACAAAAAAATCTTAAACCCTTTTCCTTGCAGGCATGGCTCCAGCTGCAATGGCCTGCCTCAACACTCAATAACTAGTTTCGGGGCTTCAGTCAAACCAACAAGCTGGTCCAGACCCCTGCTACTACCAACAGGTTTGGGCAGGCTGCAGTCTTCAGACAACTCCTGGCCCTGACTCACTATCTGAGCCTGGCTGCTCTCCTTCCTCATCAGGCCCCCAACAGCAGGGCTTTCCTCTCATTAAGCCCACTCAACAGTGCAGGTGTAACAAAGTGGGGATAATTGAGCCTATGTCTTGTTCTTTAACCCCTTCCTGTCTGCAGCAGGGTTCACATACTGTCACACACCACATCCCCCTTTTGCCTGCACATTTAATCATCCTTTTATACCTCAGAGGCTTGAATATTACACTCATGATGTGATATTATTTATTAGTATTAGGGAGGCACTTGCAACCAAGATCAGAGATTTAGTGACTTTCCCAAGTTTACAGAGGAAGTCTGTGGCAGATCTGGCAAATGGTCCCAGATCTCCTGAGGTCAGTCCAGTGCTCTCTCCACAAAACCATCCTTTGCCTTTTTCAGACACTATTATGCTAAAAGCTTTGGGACACAAACCAGCCATCAGGGGTTTTGTGAGGATCCCTGTACCCACAGATGCAGTGGCCCTGCAGATCTGATAGGCAGACATTTATGGGAAGAGAGAGAAACAGCAACAGATTGAGGGTTTAATAGGCTACTTCACTCTGCTCCTGAAGAGTTTTATTAGACTGAGATGTGGACACAGGAAGTGACCCTTTGAAAGCATGGATAGTCTCAAACAATATTAGGGTGAAGGGTGGGGCCATGTCTCCCTCCAGACCTATCACTATGTATGGGTGAATCCCTGCCCTCCAGCAACACTAGGACCTGTGTGGCACCCCTTTTCCTCGAGTCATGTTGGCTGTGGAAAGAAAAAAATCCAGGGATGAATAGCCAGAGAAACTCTAGCCAGCATCAGAAGTATCCCCAGCAGAAACCAGTGGATATGGATGATGTTCTCAGTCAAAAGTGCAGAACGCAGTCTAGACATTCTCTTGTGCTGATTGGCTTTTTGCTTCAGCCTTCCCCACCCCCATGTTCCACTTCACAGTCTCTTCACCTTACCCTCACTCTTGCTGCCCTATATTCTCCCCTCCTTCCTTTCCTCTCTCTCTTCTTCCCTGTTCTAGTCCCCCTTCTCCCTCCTTTCCTCTGTCTTTCCATTTAACTAATCCCTTTCTAGCTAAATCCCACACAAAGAATTTAAAAATATTGTGGCACTAACAAGCTGTTTGCCAGCCATCACTCTGCTTATATGTCCTATCCCTTTCCCATGAATTATCTATTTAGATTGTAAATTCTTTGGGGCAAGGACTGTCTATTATTCTGTGCTGGTATAGTGCCGAGCACAGTGAGGTCCCAATCTCAGTTACTCCTTAGGCACTTTAAATGTTTGCATTTTTAACCATTTTTTTAACCTCTTCAATAAATTCTTAAGATAAAAATTAGGGTTGTCAATTAATTGCAGTTAACTCACATGATTAACTCAAAAAAATTAATCTCAATTAATCACAGTTTTAATCGCATTGTTAAGCAATAGAATACCAATTGAAATTTATTAAATATTTTTTGAAGTTTTTCTACATTTTTAAATATATTGATTCCAATTACAACACCGAATACGAAGTATATAGTGCTAACTTTATCATTTTTACAGTAAAAATATTTGTAATAAAATATAAACAAAAGAAATAGTATTTTTCAATTCACCTCATACAAGTACCATAGTGCAATCTCTTTATCCTGAAAGTGCAACTTACAAATGTAGAATTTTTTTTTGTTACGTAACTCCACTGAAAAACAAAACAATGTAAAACTTTAGAGCCTACAAATCTACTTTGTCCTACTTTTTGTTCAGCCAATCACTAAGTCAAACAAGCATGTTTACATTTACAGGAGACAATGCTGCCTGCTTCTTATTTACAATGTCACCAGAAAGTGAGAACAGGTGTTCGCATGGCACTTTTGTAGTTGGTATTGCAAGGTACTCACATGCCAAATACGGTAAACATTCGTATGCCCCTTCTTGCTTCGGCCACCATTCCAGAGGACATGTTTCCATCCTGATGATGCTGGTTAAAAAAATGTGTTAATTAAATTTTTGACTGAACTCCTTGGGGGAGAATGGTATGTCTCCAGCTCTGTTTTACACACATTCTGCCATTTATTTAATGTTATAGCAGTCTTGGATGATGACTACCCAGCACATTGTTTGTTTTAAGAACACTTTCACTGCAGATTTGACAAAATGCAAAGAAGATACCAATGTGAGATTTCTAAAGATAGCTACAGCACTCGACCCCAGGTTTAAGAATCAGAAGTGCCTTCCAAAATCTGAGAGAGACGAGGTGTGGAGCATGCTTTCAGAAGTCTAGAAAGAGCAACACTCTGATGTGGAAACCACTAAAAAAAAAACAAAATCAACCTTCCGCAGGTGGCATCAGACTCAGATGATGAAAGTGAACAAGCGTCAGTCTGCAGTGTTTTCGATAGTTATCGAGCAGAAGCATGGACGCACGTCTGGAATGGTGGTTGAAGCATGAAGGGACATATGAATCCTTAGTGCATTTTTCATGTAAATATCTTGCGACGCCAGCTACAGCAGTGCCATACAAACACCTGTTCTCACTTTCAGGTGACATTGTAAACAAGAAATGGGCAGCATTATCTCCTGCAAATGTAAACAAACTTGTTTGTGTGAGCGATTGGCTAAACAAGAAATAGGACTGAGTGGACTTGTAGGCTCTAAAGTTTTACATTTTATATTCTGATGAAAGCAGTCTTCAGTGATGAGATACCTAAAGATGTCCGTTGAATGGATATTTGTGTGAAGCCTTCAAAACCCAAAGAATTATCATGAGCTCCAATAAAGAAAAACAGACTACAGTTGTGCTTGAATGCAAAGAAGAAAGTCAGAGTGAAGGTGGCAGGAACTATTACAGAGCTAACCGCAGACAGGTCTTTTGAATGCAGTTATTTTTTGTACTTAAGTCTACATGTGTAAGTTCAACTTCCATGATAAAGATATTGTATTACAGCACTTGTATGAGGTGAATTGAAAAATACTATTTGTTTTGTTTTTTACAGTGCAAATATTTGTAATAAAAAATATAAAGTGATCACTGTACACTTTATATTCTGTGTTGTAACTGAAATCAATATATTTGAAAATGTAGAAAACATCCAAAATATTTAAATAAATGGTATTCTATTATTAACAGTGCGATTAGTTAGAGATCAAAGGAAACTTACCAGAACCTTCTAATATTATTTTTATTCTACATAATGAACAACTACTAGAACTTCCAGTTGTATAGAGAAAATAAAAATAGTTTCAGACTAAAATGTTGTCACAAGTTCAAGATCAAGGAGTTCTGATCAAGTGAAAAGCCAGGAGTTGTCCTGAGTGAAGTAGGCTTTAGCTAAAATTGATTCTGGCTATCCCACTACCACAGTCAACCATCCAAAACATTGACAAGAAAAACATTTAACTCAAACTTATTTAGTGACCATATGAGCATCTTTTCTCAGAGACCGTGCAAAGAACCTATTAACATTATTGACAATTATACATGCAGATGTGGAAGAGAACTGAACCTTTGCAGCAAATTGATAAAAATTGAAATCCGAGTACTGGTGTAATGAAGACAATAACAGTAAGTGGAAAGAATGATATGTTCTTGGACACTAAAACATTCTGAATTCTCTCTTCACTAACAAAAGCTTCTTTTCATTAGGAGATGGGAAAAAATCTCCTCTCATTCTCTAGTCTTTGAAGGGTTTACATCATTGCTCCTTCAATTTCAGGACCTCACTGAAAACAAGCATTCTGTTAGTCTGGGTAAATGGCTCTGAAGTAGGAATTCCTAGGAGCATTTTATGTGAGCGCAACTCTTCATTAATTGATGTTATGGTACGTTCTCATAATGGGTCATTTGATGAAAATATAAAAACCTTTTCTCCTTTTTCAGTTTTAATGTTACAATGATCTTGGGCAACCCTCCACCAAATGAAGTTACTATATTTCTCTCTTCTCTCCCCCCCCACCCATTTTTTTTTAATTAGTGCCAAGGAGCTTCCAAAGGGAAGCCCATTAATAGTGCCTCTGTATATTATGGCAAATTTATATTATGGCAAAACTGCATCATGAGAAAAGCTACTGGAAACATGTTTTAAAAATCAAACTAAAATGCAGAGACAAGACTAGTAAGCACAGTATAAACCTCAGAATCTCTCATAAATCCAAAGAAACACAATCTGTAAGTTCAAAGACTTGTCCATTCAAGAGACATAACAACTGTATGAAAAACTGACCCAATTACCTGGAACTTCTAATTTTTAAGAAGCTCAATATGTCCTCTATGCACTAAACTGCAGCCAAGCTGTATAGCTTATTCTTGCCACCACTGCTCATTCCACAAATTAAACCATCAAGAAATTTCAACCTCTCATTTCAGGACTAAGTAGGGCCTGACATTGTGTAGGTGTTACTACTGTTATTTTCAGCTAGCTCCTCTTTTCTAACAGTTACTAATGCAGGCTAATGACGCTGACATAAAGTTAATGATTCGGTACATTTGCACAGTTCTAAAATTGGGGGTGGATTGTGATTCAGGAGATCAGTGTGCTAGCCTCTCCCCCATGTAAACATGGGTTCAAATCCTTCTTCTTTACAAGGAGCAATAAATTTAGTGGTCTCTTTCTTTCCCCCATGGAGGTTTGTTCATATCACAGAATCCCAGCATGATATGAAGCTGGTGCTCAGTAGAGGCCCAGCATTGGAACAGGAGGAAGATTTTGCAAGTCAGGATGGAGGTGCATTGGCAGAGCTGATAGTGGAAATTTGCTTTGTACAGTGCCTGCCTGCCCCAAGCCTGACTCTTTTCACAACCATGTTTCTTGCTTTCTTATGCAATACACGCACACACTTGCACCAAAAAAAATGGAAACAAGCACAATAAATCAGGCTTTTTCCTAAACTGTTTCAATCCTAACTTCTGGAAGATGCTGAGCACTCAGATATCAACCCAGCAAAGCAATTAACCACGTGTTTAACTTTAAGCACATGAGTAATACCACTGAAGTTAAGTCCCTATGCAATTTAAGCCCAGTTTAAGTGCTCTCTACAGGATTGGTGGCAGAGTGCTCAGCACCTTTCAGGATTGAGCCCATCATGAACAAAGATCAAGAAAGTAAATTTTAGTAGGAAAACAATATTTAATTGAATCAACCTGTAAATCAGTGGTGTCCCACTTGTGGTCACTTTTGGTCATTGAATAAGACATATGCATTAAGAATATTTGTATTTTATTATGAACTGAAACATTGCCCCTGAGGCTATGTCTACACTACCACCACCCCCAAGTGACATAAGTTACATTGACTTAAAGCAGTGTCCACACCGTGCTACGTCAGAGGGAGAGTGTCTCCCGCTGACATAGCTTCTACCTCTCGTTGAGGTACAGTAATTATGTCGACAGGAGAGCGCTCTCCCGTCAGCATAACATGGCTTCACCAGACACACTACAGCAGTTGGGATCATCACCCTCTCCCCAGCCACTTCTCACTCTCTCTCTTGCCGCCCCCTCCACAAATGTCTGCTGAGAGCCAGGAGTGCTCTGAACAAATGCTGTTTCTTCCTTACTGCCAATGCTCAGCAGCTCAACTTCTGGCCAGCTGCTGCACATCCCAGGTGAGGGAGGAGAGAGTAGCTCTGATTGCTCCATTGTCTGCTGGGCTGTGGAAGCCTGGCAGGGGAAAAGGGGGAAGAGACAGAAGGAGGATAGCAGTTCAGCTGGCTTTGCCTGAACCTAGGGTCTCTGCTTGAACTTGCAAAAGCTGCCAGTGATTCCCAGAGGACTATATGCCAGCTAGAGGTAGCTGAAGTGTAAAACTTCCTGGCCACTACCCACCTCACATTCAACTCAACAATTTGCATGATTGCAGTGACTCTCCACCCATCGGGGACTCCCGCTATTGAGGTGGAACCTCCAACAGGAGATATCAGTGAAGCAAAACAGGATGGAATATTTGCCACAAAGCATTGATGGCGACCCCTCTTAGCCTTTCTGAAATTATATGTTTGCCTCATGGGCTGTCGTAGTTGGACACCACTGCTTCAGATGTGCACTACTTTTTTTATTTGAACAAACCAATAATAAGAAATGAAATATGTACACAGCCAAATCCTGATTGACTTAGTAGAACTACCTGCTTGAGTGAGGAGAGCCGCATGGGAGCTGCGGCAGACCATGCCTGTGGATGGCCAACGTATGTCTTGGGGCCCGCAATCAGCTTACCCTGATGGGCTGCATGCAGCCCGCAGGTTGCTCCCCACTGCTTTAAAGAGACAAGAGAGATAAGGTAATATCTTTTACTGGACCACTTTCTGTTGGTGAAAGAGACAAGCATTCAAGGTTGGTCCAATAAAATATATTACCTCGCCCACCTTGTGTGTTTAACATCCTGGGAGCACCCTGACTACAACATTGCAAACAGTACTCCTTCAATGACAGGTTCTGCTGGAAATGGCCCACCTTGATTATCACTACAAAAGGTTCCCCCTCCCCCACCCCACTCTCCTACTGGTAATAGCTCACCTTACCTGATCACTCTCATTACAGTGTGTATGGTAACACCCATTGTTTCATGTTCTCTGTGTATATAAATTTCCCCACTGTATTTTTCACTGAATGCATCAGATGAAGTGAGCTGTAGCTCACGAAAGCTTATACTCAAATAAAATTGTTAGTCTCTAAGGTGCCACAAGTCCTCCTTTTCTTTTTGAGTATCCCTTTAAGTCACCTCCTTAATGTAGGCATTCTCTTTCTCACAGGCACTGCAGTATTCAACAAGTACCCAATATGGATCACTGAGAAATTAGCACATGGTTTGTTTTCCAAATCCTAGGATTTTTGCCTAAGTATATCTATCTATGTTCCTTTTGAAATGCTACTGAGATAAACAATGTCTTTCACTTTGAATTCCAACTGATTGCAGTGAAACTTTTCAGTCTTGGCAACACTGTTGCTATAGTAATGCAATCTGATGAGATATTCTTAGCAACCAGCCACAACTCTCCACCCCCAGAGTTCCGCTGTTTCTTCCAAAAAGTCTAAACCAGATAATCTGGTTTCCAAAATATAGAGATCTTGATAAGAATGATTAGAATGTGATGGGCTATGCTAATAGCATTAACACGTGCTTACAAGGCAAGGACTCACTGAACAAGTGGAAAATAAACAGGAAATGAGGCAAACTGCAGTAGCTGACAATATCTACTTTACTCCAGTTACCTCTCTCGTTTACTTTAATTCCAAAAGCTTATTTAGGGCCAGATTCTGCCACTCTTACTTTTGTCGGGGGCTCTTTGTGGCGTAAGGGGCTACTCATTACAAGTAGAGTGGCAAATATCAGCACTGGATGCCCAATCCCAAAGCAATATTCTGTCGTGTCATGTTGATTCAGCACTCCTTACTCAGGTAGAATAAAGACTGAAGTTTCACTAAATTCAATTGGAATTTTGCTTGTGAAAGGAGTAGTATGCAGAATAAGGCCCAGAATTGTAAGAAAGGGTGGGTAAACCAGTTAAGATAAGACAAGCACTGGTTGAAAACATTTGGAATCCCTGCTCAGAAGCAAAACCCGGAGTCAGATTCTGCCACCCTCATTCACATAACGTTATTCTGCAAGTAGTCCCACTGGCACCACTGACAGACCACCTCTATCACTGAATCTGAGACTGATCTTGTCTAGAGAAGGAATCATTAACTAGCAATCACAGGAACCACTCAGATTAAATCTACATCTGCTGTGACATCAGAGAGACAACTCAAAGTGAGTACATTGCTGCTCTGTAATGGTTGTGAAATGAGGCCCCCAAAGAGAACCTTCTGTGAGGTGCACAAAAAGCTTGCAATATATAAACAAAATATTAATTCCTTACCGCTCTGGAATAAAGGAATGGAACTGGGAGGAAATACCAGTAAGGGAGTTCTTATGCCAATATTTCTAATAGCAGAAGCAGCTCTGACAAAAGCATGTTTCCTTTCTGGCATTACTGTTTTTTTATACTGCTAGAGGCCTCAACTCAAGACCAGGGCACCATGTGTATGTGTTGCACAAAAAATGTAATAAAAGACAATTCCTGCGCCCAAGGAGCAATTCTGACCGTATCCCAACAAGAAAGGTTCAGATATGTTTTTAGTTGTTTTTCCAAACCAAAACTTTCAAAGGGTTCCCCCATCACTAATAATAAACTCCTCCCATCTAACATGATGAAATGAGCCATGACCTGAAAGTAATGAAACAGAGTAGACACACACACAAAGGCAATACATCTGATTCTGACCTCATGCCCTTACAAATCAAGAGTAATTCCATTGAGGTCTCTAGAGAAACACCAAGGTAAATTCAGTGAGAGTGAAATGAGAATTAGGCCCAATATCTCTGCTTAGCTAGCCTCTATCAAGTGCTATAGGCATCAAGATCTCAAGTAAAATTCTCCTAGATACTTAGCTACTGACACGGATGACTCAATGAGTGCAAGCTAGTACAGTACTTTGGTAAATGCAGGTGTCTATTACAAAGGTGGATACTGGAGGATACAAGGCATGATGCTGTGAAAAATCTAGCTGTATTTATGCTTATTTGGATAGAATTTGTGATTTCTTTAAAGTGGGTTAAATATAACTGATTATTTTTCTCTGCAGCCTATAAAGAGAAAATCACAGCAGATACCGATTTCTTCCCAGCAGCTGCCTATAAGCACTTGATCTCATCCCTTCCCACAGAAAAGAAAAAACAGTCTGGTCCTGTTGTACAGGTGGTCTGACTGCACATATTTGTGCAGTGTTTACCAACACAGAAACTAAAAAGTATGGTTGATAAAGGGCATAGTGCTAGGAATGTGAGTGCTTCAGGTTATTATTTTTAATGCAAATCAGAAATCAAATCAGTAGGAATCCCAACCATGTCATTTTAAAAAAAAAAGTATTTCAAACCTAGAATCAAAGACAACTCTGTATGTGTTGCCATATCAGGTTGATGAACATGAAGGCCCTCATTTAGATTTTGCACCAAAGACATGCCAATCAGTGGAGGCTTTAACAGCCGATATCTCTTTGATGCTGCTGTTGTGCCAGAAGTGTCATCGTGAGAGTTCTGATCTAATTTATTCAGGTCATTTATGTCTCTGGGTAAGTAAAATCAGTCATTCTTCAGATTTCCTATTTACTAAGTAATTAAAACTGAACATGACTGAACATAGATAATTTTTCTAATTGAGTAAACCCTGTTACTATATAAAAAAAATTAATCCTTCTTACCAAAAAATGGAAAATGTCTTCATTGCAAGAATCAGCTTATGAACCAATAGACCTGTTCAAAGGAAAGGTTGCCAAAATATTTTTTAACATTGAAAAACAATGTATTTTTCCTTAGCCTCATTCTCAGAAACAGCTGAACCATTTTGGCTGAAACTTACCAAAAAAAAAAAAAGAAGTCAGCCTGAGGCAGACAACCGGCACGAAGTAATTGGAAACAGGGTGTTGTAATGGGAAGGTACCAGCCTCACCTATAATAAGCTTTAAAAAAAATTCAGTCATTCTTTCTGCAGACTTCTTATTGTATCCAGTTCTCTCTCTCTCTCTATGTGCTTGTGTATTACATACACAAACACACACACACACCCCACCTTTAAACATCTAGTTCAAGTGAGAGACATCTGATCTGGCCAATACACTGGGGTGGGCGATACCAAGGCCCCTCCCATTTCCCACTACTGCCCAACCACTTCCATGCACTTGCATGAGTGGGGGAGAAAGAGCAGCTGCTCGCCTACTCCCGTACAGGGTCTGGAGATGTGGGTACTGTATGCAGAGATTTAAAGGGACTCTTTATGCCTCCCCTTACTTTTTCTGTGTGGGCACCCAGCCATGTCATAATTGAGCCCTTATATAATACACTTTTTGAGGCAGAAACTGTCTGTATTTTTTGTCTTGCACAGTGCTGAGCACACAGTATTATTGTTTAAATGCAGACAAAGTCCGAAGTCTGGACTCATTCACACATATGCACTGTCACCAACAATAGTAAGGGTACACCATTTTGAAGAAGGGCAGAACTTGGCCTATAAGACAATATGATATTTGTCAATTAAATCCGAGTGCTTATTTTCAGAAGAAACAACCACAGAGATCTCATACATGAGGTTCCAGAGATTTAATTCAAGCAACCCAAATTTGGACCTCAATAGCATATTTCCCACTGCTACTTGCACACAAGCAGCTATAAAGTGCTCTCTCAAAAAAGCACGATTGATTCCACACATCATTAACACAGAAAGGGAAAATTATCTCTGTGTCAAGCTCATATGTAGCCTGTGTGCAGTGACTCTAAGCTAGAACACCTGCAAACATTTGAATACCAGAGGCCACTTAAAATAAATTCTGTTAAAAGGAAAATACCTGTTAAAATTATATAGTTTGTACACCAGGCCAAATGTACAATATACTACAATGAATTATCTCAATGGCTCAGATTCTGCTCTCAATTCCACTAGTGTAAATCTGGAGTAATTCCAAATTTAGGGCCAGGTTCTACATCATTAAAATCAATTGCCAACTCCCATTTACTTCAATACTCCAGGATAAAACATTTAACCCTTGTAAAATGCTGCAGAAACTGGCCCTAACTCAATAATTAGCATACAAAACGGAGCTGTTAAAATAATAAAAATTACAATGTAAACTGATAAACAAATTTGTCCTGGTTTAAAAACAGAGATTTGGAAACAAATGCATATTCAGTTTGCCCCTATTATTCTGAGAGACATTTTTTAAAAATCCATCTCAAAAAAAATTAGCCTTCTTACTTTTTTTTTCCTTTTTTCTGAAATTAACTTAAATGTTTGAAAAATTTCTACCATACAAGTGGCAAAAAAAACCCAACATGAAACAGATGGCAAAATACCAAAAATAGAGAGAGAAGCCTGAACAGCTAATTAGTGTGCATTCCCTCCTGATAGAAATGAATCATAAGGAGAGATGTAAGGGAGGCAAGCTGCACTGAAGTGCAGTTTGCCACTGACAGTAAGTGCAGAGAAGAGTTTTTTAAAATCACAGTTAGATATACTTGCTAACAGGTGGCCAAATCATGCTAATTGACTTTAAATAGAACTCCTCACTGATTTAAATGGGGAATTATGCTTAAAAAAAAACAGTGGCACAATATTATTTCTGGGGGAATTCTGCAGCACTGTGCATGCGCAGAATTTATGTCTCCTGCAGATTTCTTTGCTTCCCCACAGAAAAATGGCTTTCTGACAGGGAAGCAAAGGGAAGCCACAAGACCCTCTCCAGCAGTATTTTTCAGGTGCCCAGGGCAGGAGACAGAGAGGGAAATAACTATGGGGTAGGGGGCAGAACTTGGGAAGACGCGGCTGGTGGCTTCCTAACATTTGTCAAACTCAGCTGCCAGTGCCGGCTAGGCTGGAGAGGACAGGACTTCCTCTTCCCCTGCAGGGCATCTGGAGCTGTGTCAGACCCACCCCCAGATGTCTCCACAAGTTGTAGGAAGCTCTGCAAACTCACCCACACACACTTCCTGCACCCATTGCTCCTCAGCTGCAGGGGGAGGGATCACTCTGCAGGAGCTGCTCCCACTCTGCCCAACCCCCATGCATTCAGACCGCCTCATATCCAGACCCTCCTGACGAGCCTCACCCCCCCACGAGCCTCACCCGCCACACACACACCCAGAAGCCTCCCCCCCAATAAGCCCCACTCTCCCTGCACCTGGACCACCCCAAAGAGCCACCCGCCCCCAGATCCCCACCCTACAAGGTCCAACCAGCTGTACCTGGAGCCCCACCCCACTGAGTCCCACTCCACCAGCAAGCCCCCCGCACCCAGATTCCCCTGCTGAGCTCTATTACCCCCCCCACACCAAACCCCCCACTAAGCCCCAACCACTTTCACCTGGACCCCCCCCCCAGCAGAGTCCCATTACCATTGCATCCAGAACCCCCCAACAAGCCCCTGTGCATCCATAGCCCCTGAGCCACCCACATCCAGATTGCCCCACACAAAACCCTCTCAACCCTGGATTCCCCCCTGCCCCCCATACACACACACACACACACTAACTCCTCCATACTTGGATCCTGCCTTTGCACACTTGGTGCACCTGGCATGGAGGAGCAGGGCCCTGGGTGTTTCTGGGGCAGGCCTGGTCCTTGCACTGTGTCACGGTTGGGTCCAGCCTCACCACGAGTCCATGTCCCAGGGGGAGCTGCACAGTGATCTCCCTCCTCTGTACAGCCAGTGGCCTGTACTCCCCAATTCCATGCTGGAGCCTCCACATTTATTTGACAAATAAAATGTACAGAATTTTTCAGAATTTTGAAATAGTGCAAAGAATTTTTATTTTGGCACAGAATTTTTAATTTTTTGACACAGAATGCCCTCAGGAGTAACAATATGGGCTGGAAAGACTGCAATAATTCTACAACAGCATTTTGATCCCAATTGAGGTTTTTTTCTTGAAGAAAAGATCGTGTAATAAGTCATTTTCTAGCATTTAATATTTATTAGTATTTAAAAGATAAATGGCCAGATACACCACTGCATGATTCCAATTTTATGCCACTATAATGCTATCAACTACCATTTAACAGCCATAAAACTGAAGTAATGTATTGGTGAATCAAGCCCAATGCCAAACACTTTAAACAGGCATTTAAAGTAAAAGCAACTTGCAAATGTTTCAACATTTTGAATTTTAAAAGGATAAATTAAGAGACGAAAGGCATAAAGTTCAATCCTGGAAAGCCTTATTCGGGTGATAAAGAACTACTCCCCTGAGTGAGGTTTGCAAGATTAACCCCTTACACAGGCAATGCTTCCATTGACTTCCCAGGGACTATTGCCTGAGTAAAGTCATAAAGGTCTGCTTTTTGAAAGCAATCTTTATGATAAATATAATAGGACTCCCATGAATAAGTACACTACACCAACATCACAGATCACCCACTCATAAGATATGGTATATAAGGTGGGGAAGAATTAACAGAAAGAACCCCCAAAATTATAATATAAAAACATAAAATGATACAGAGGAATAAGTTGATTATAGAGAAAAATGAATATTATAAAACATGCTGAAGAGAACAGAGTTTAGTCACCACATCTTGTTATGCAATAAGAGCAACAGATTCTATTTTGTGGGTATCTGTGGCACTCTCTATTAGGAATAATACAAAAGCAAGCATAAATTATCTCTTAAGCAACCCCTCCTCCTGTCTTCTCAGTATTAATAATCCTCTCCCCTCCCTTCCTAAGTGGGTGTCCTAAGTCTTGCCTTTAGCCTTCTTCAGACTGTAAATTTTCAGAGCAGGTAATATGTGTAATTCACCAAGTAAATGTAAAAAGAAAAGGAGTACTTGTGGCACCTTAGAGACTAACCAATTTATTTGAGCATAAGCTTTCGTAAGCTACAGCTCACTTCATCGGATGCATCCGATGAAGTGAGCTGTAGCTCACGAAAGCTTACGCTCAAATAAATTGGTTAGTCTCTAAGGTGCCACAAGTACTCCTTTTCTTTTTGCGAATACAGACTTACATGGCTGTTACTCTGAAACAAGTAAATGTACAGTGCTATATAAATATTTTGTAATAAAATTAATAATATGATTTCCAATAAATGTCATACAGGAATATTATTCTACCAAAGGGCTCTGATAAACTAAAATGCAATGAGAAAAGGAGGACTTGTGGCACCTTAGAGACTAACAAATTTATTTGAGCATAAGCTTTCGTGAGCTACAGCTCATTTCATCGGATGCATTCAGTATTTTCCACTGAATGCACCCAATGAAGTGAGCTGTAGCTCACGAAAGTTTATGCTCAAGTAAATTGGTTAGTCTCTAAGGTGCCACAAGTCCTCCTTTTCTTTTTGCAGATACAGACTAACACAGCTGCTACTCTGAAACCTGTTAAAATGCAATGGTACAGAGAACCTCATGATGGGATTTCTTAAATTATATCACGGTGATTCTTTATGTTAGAACAATGGTTTTCAACCTGTGGACCTGCAAACTATGTCTAAGGTTTCCAAAGGGGTCCGCACCTTCATTTGAAATTTTTTAGGGGTCTGCAAATGAGAATGTTGAAAACCATTGCACTAGAATGTTGTTTGCTTTTCTTATTTATTGGTTAGTATTTGAAACACATTTTCTTTGCATTTGATATCGTAAACAAGTTATATGTATAAGGATGTGAACACTGGATATAACAGTGATACGATGCTCCCTTGCTGTTCTACGGAAATACAAGAAGAATAAATCTGTCTTGAAGTCAATTAATGTTGATGTTGTTTTAACATCTGCGATTCCTTTAGCTTGATGCCCTGCAGGCACATCCTGCTGTGCTGCCACTGCTCTGCAATATCACACAGAGACGGACGCAAGAGCAAAACAGCAAAATGCGTCTGAGGGATTGAATTGCTGCACCAGAGTAGCACATTCCTCCAACTCACAAGGGGACAGAGATAAAGGAAGATGCTTAGATCAGTGGAGTTGGCTTCTCCTTGAGCATACTTCAAACTACTTTCACCACTGGACTAATCTGGAGATACTGAGCCAGATCCTCGGCTGACGTACCTTGTCGTAGCTCCAATGACCTAAGTGAAGCTATGCCAATAGATACCAGTTGAGGATCTGGTCCACTAACTATATCCATTGAACAGGCTGTAATATCCTTACATTGAGAATTATCTTACCCCACAGTGAGACTATTCATGGTGTAAGTATTAGTGCAAGTAAGGATGTCAATCTGACTCCATATCAACAAACCCATTTTGTCTGGAGTAACACCCAAAGACTTTCTTACAAGGGAACAGCTATGAAAAAAGAAACAACATGATATTAAAGGGCAATAATTTTCTAAACTGAATGTTTACTGAAACTTTTCCAAAGACATCCTTTGTTCTTTAAATGTAATCCATGCTTCCTCACTCCCACATTTAGCTATCTCATTGAAATATCACAAAACACTCAAAAGGCTTGCAGTTGATGTGGTTAAATGGCAAGACTATTTGGTTTTGGGTCAGATGTTTCTGCTGTAGATTAAACTACTCTTCATTTCCCTGAAGGTCTACCTCTGCATACTAATGGGTATTTTCTGATGTTTCTAAAGGGACAGAGACTCACATCAAGGTAGTTCTTTTCACTTTCTGAGTCTTCTTGCCAGTCAATGGCTGTAAGAAAAGGTGCTGCAGAAAACATAATTAGTAACCAGCATGAGGGTCAAATTCTGCTCTCATAATCCAGTAAAGATGGCGTAATTGCACTGAAGTAAGCAGAGTTACTCTGATTTACACTGGTGTTACAGCATTTGAGAATTTAAGTTGTTATAAGCAGATGGCCAAGTTCTTTTGTTATTTGTTACTAAAGTGAAATTGAACTCCAGCAGTAGTTGTCCTAATTAAGAAATGTAATGGATTCATAGACTGGTGCATAAAACTTGGATACAGTAAAAGTTAAAAGTATTCTTTATCTCCAGGTACTATATATGTAAGAAGCAAGCTAAGTTTTAATTTGGATGGGCCAAGGTTGTAATTCACGTACCTGCACACTATAGTATTAGCTGACAAGAATACTGTAAATAATCATTCTGTAAAACTCTCTACAGAAAATGTTACTCCCATAATGACTCACATTATTTAAATCATACCAGTCTTTTAAAGGTGTATTAAAGTACCTTCATATTTTCTAAAGCAAGATGCTCCACTCCGGCCAGAGGCACGCAGAATAGGTCCCTATGTCAGCTGCATTCTAGGATGGGACCCCCATGTAACTTACAACATCCCTCGTACTCTAACTTATGCCATCTGCAACTGGCCCCATGGATCTAAAAGCATACAGAACTGAGAGTCAGAAACTGATTTCTTATCCCACTGCTATCACTTGTTTCGATCATGATCCTGCCTCACTGAAGTCAACAGCAAAATTCCTACTGATTTCAACTGGGTAGGGTCAGACCCTGTGAGAGATTCTACCACTGTTACTTATGTTAGTAGCACTGTACAATTCAAGTAACCTCATTTAAACCAATGGGGCTATTGATGGAGTACGGTACAAGCTTTCTCTCAGCTTCTTTTGGGAGGGAAGAACTTGCTGCATGTAAGCTGACAAGATGACAGTGTTCATACATACCAGAATCTGACAGCCAATTAGAAGCATAGACTTTCTCATACCAGATCAACCCACTGGTCCATCAGTTTTAACAGAACTGCTGCTGCTGTCCCTTTTGACCATAAGAAATCAGAGTGGCAGGCTGTTTATCAATACCATAACTAACGTGAACAGGTAGGAGATGTTGGCTGAAGTTATTAGCTATTCATGAGTGGAAATAGTTAAATTTAAAGGCACTAATCCTGCAGTTATATCCGTGCAGGTGGACTTGCACCCACTGAAGCCAGTATGCCTTTACGCAGGTGCAAGGCTTTGCCCATGTGGACTTCGTTCCAGGACCAGGCACTTCAGCAGTGGTTCTCAGACTATGCTATTTGTACCTCCAGTGGTTTGTAGAGCTCTTGGTGGTGGTCTGCAGAATGAAGAATTTTGTGAACTAAGCAAATAGTAAGAAATAAATGTACTACTGAGGAGAAGATGGTCTGATGAAGTCCGCAGAAAGAAAACAATTTATGAAATCACAAAATCAGAGTAATTAAAAATGGAGAAGGCCATTTAGCTCATCTACTCCATCTCCCAGTCAGCTGGCAGGATTGTTCCCAATGGCACATGTAGTTCTGTACTGCAGTGTTTCCCAAACTTGGGATGCCACTTGTTCAGGGAAAGCCCCTGGTGGGCCAGGCCGATTTGTTTACCTGCCATGTCCGCAGGTTCGGCCTATCGCAGCTCCCACTGGCCGCGGTTCACCGCTGCAGGCCAATGGGGGCTGTGGGAAGCAGCGCGGGCCGAACCATGAGCTGGTGCTGTTCATTTAATTGGCTCACCCACAAAGAGTGATTACCGGCATGGATCATAAAATAAAAAATGGAGAAGAGAAGAAAAACAGGCTCTGGCTTACAGCACAGATAAATCCATAAAAATAGGAATAAATAATAGAAAGACAAGTAATAAAGAATAAAGTGATGATCAATAAATAAGCAAAATGACAATATTTCATCTCCCAATAAGCAAGTATTAACCTAACAACTGGGTATAATTTATCATTTAATGCCAGAAGCTACCACACATCATCCAGTATTAATCATCGTTACTGTAAGCTTTAATATATCATTGAAATCATTGCAAATTTCTCTGCTTCAGCCCTTCAAAAGGGCAGTGTCTCCTGTTTACAAAACCAGATCTTCAAGGTTGGAAGCAAAAGACCCTACATATACAAAGAACAATGTGGTTTGCACATAATATTGACATCTTGTTTGCTTGCTTACATTCTGCTTGTGTGTGTGTGTGTGTGAAATGTTCAACGAGCTCACTCCTCAAAAAGAGGCAGATACCGCCCCCATTTCTGTGTCTGTTGACATGAGCCTTCCCTCAGTTAATGAACATGTATTTTTTGTTTGTTTGTTTTTTGACTGTATACATTCGTGCTCAGTGGAGACTAAGGGTAACATTAGGCTGCCTATGTTCCCTGTAGCTTCGCCAGCAGGTTATTCTCCATCATGGTTCTACACTGGTTGAGTATTATATCATTACATTAATGCTGTAGTGATTGAACATTAAACGTTCTTAAAACCCAAGACAAAACATCTCATCTGCTCCAGTACCAATACAGACTAAGTAGTAGTAGCTCACAGAATGTTGCATTATCTCTTGCATTCCTGCTAAGAGAATGAGAGTTAATATCAGAGAGTGAAAGAATGTAAAAAAGATAGCTAACTTCAGTGCTATAAGACAATGGTAGAGAAAGGTAATGGTTGAAATTCTCAGCTGGTGTGACCTGGCATAACTCCAACTGACTCTATGTAAGTAAGGTCAAAGATACTGATGTGAGCAACCACACCATAGTGAACTGAGGCTGAGAGCTGTTAATGTATAGATGGCAAATATTTTTAGCAAGAGACAGGCAACAGGTCTAGGACCTAGAAAGACTACAAAAGACACCCTACATCTGTACCACTGACCAGAACTAGGGGAAAAAAAACCAGGTGCTGGTACAGTACGTTAATCGTTGTATAAAGAAAATGGGAGTACCTAAATATCAATAGTATTTTTCTTTTCCTTTCACCCACCCCTCATTTACAATCCCCTGAACAATCTATTCTTCCCACCACCACCCCTGTCATCACCTTCTTATACTCCTGCTACAGCAGCACCATTGTGCACATAGTGTGTGAAAGAGACCAGATAACCAACATCAAAGCTCAAGACAGTTTTAAAACAAAACATTTTAAAAAATCAGTTTGGAGTTAAATGATTTATCCCACTAGCCCTTCAGAGTGGGAGCCACAGGGATCAGTGAGGTGGCCAATGAAAAGAGGGAAAGGGGGATTTCTCCTTCATTCCCTTGAAGCAGCAGTCAGGAGAGGTACAATAGACTAGAGCAGCACAGGAGGAGATCTTCGAAGCACAGCAAGAGGGAGCTGTAGTTAAAGGCTACTATCATGATTTCGAGGATCTGGGACAAAATGAGAAGGCCTCATCCCCCATTCCAAAATTTCCAACAACTCTCTCCTTCCTCTTTTTTTTTGCCCACCCAGGTGGTTGGTCCATTGCCTTTTGGGTTTTTTTTAAGCTATTTATATGAATTTGTTGTTACTTCTTTTTTAATTCTAGGTTTGTAAAATAGTTCTCTAACCAATGCAATCTGTTGGGGGATTGTATTCCAATTAATCTCACCATCTGATCCAAAGTGAGGTGACTCAGCGCGGGGCAGCACTGAAGTCAAGCCTTTAGGAAACTGAAACAGGACCAGCACCCAACACCAAGGCTCAGATCTGTCCATTTGGGTGTAGACTTTTCCATCCACTGCACCACAGCTGTTCATGCCTCACTCTCCACATCCCTGCCATCTTATTCACTCCTCTCACTTTGTCAAGCTGTCCAACACACACCAACCCCTTTCCACCTAACTTACACACCCTTTACCCTGTAGGAAGCTGGGGATCTTTCTCCCCACAGCCCAGAAGAAAAGGAGCTGAATGTCAGATACCTGGTTCCCTCCTGACGGTTCACCACCTTTTTCTGGCAGACTGTGATTTTCTCCTCACCATTCATCCTGCTCATGATGAAGAGGGACTGTGCAATTCATCTAATCTCCACATAGAGCATTCACGTGTTGGGACAGGGAGAAAAACACATGAGGTACCTAGAACTGGAGTTAATCTGGTACCCCTGCCTCTCCCTACCATGAACTACATACAGCAGCTTTAGCTGAAAAAATGTCACGTTTCCAAGATGTTTCTATTTCACAGGATTTGGAATGGACCCATTTTCCACAACATTTTCAATTTGTATTTTTAATCAAAAATTTATTCAAATTTTTATCAAAATTGTTTTCAAAACTGTTATTTACATTTACTGTTTACAAAAAAATACATATTCTGATTGCAAACCGAGGGCTTGGGGCACATGAAAAATTTCAGGAAACATTTTAATTAAAATATCAAGGCAACAATGTCAAGGAAAATCTTGCAAAATGTACACAATTTAATAATGCTGACAATTTTTCATGCAGCATCATTTTGTGAAAAGACCATTTTTTTAAACGACATCATGTTGTGCAAAAAATGTCAACCAGCTCTGCTCAGCAACTGCCCCCATTAGCCAGGAGTTAAACCGGAGCCAGGACAGTGTTCTGATATGTACCCACCTCAGAAGGCTCTGCCACTGTGCTGGGCTCCCACTGAGAATGAGCCTATGTAAATGACAGGTTTCAGAGTAGCAGCCGTGTTAGTCTGTATTCACAAAAAGAAAAGAAGTACTTGTGGCACCTTAGAGACTAACCAATTTATTTGAGCATAAGCTTTCGTGAGCTACAGCTCACTTAGCATCGGATGCATTGAAGTGGGCAGAAGCTCACGAAAGCTCATGCTCAAATAAATTGGTTAGTCTCTAAGGTGCCACTACTACTCCTTTTCTTTATGTAAATGCCAGTGGAGCACGGGCACTAGGCTGTCCCTCTCACTGCCTAAAAGAGGTCTAAGCAAAGCTTTCACATTCAACGCACACAGACAAGGAGGGAGCACAAGAGCTCTCTCCATGGTCTAGTCTCCAAAGTAACAATAACACTGACTACACCTTCACTTGCAGGTCTGCTGTTGCTCTCTTCCAGTCACCTCTGGCTAGCTCAGATAGCAGGTGGTCAGAAGGGAGTTGGGGGAGTGCAGCAAAACACAATCTGTAGGAAGGTTTGCAAGCTGTAGGTGAGCTGATAGGGCCAAAGGCAAGACTATTCATCTCAACAGATACGAGACCAGAATCAAATTTCATGTTCTAGTTTTTAATCAGTCAAGGTCTGAAATCAGATCTGGCATTTGAACCAAAAAGATGGAAGTCTCTTGAGAACGGCTGTTCTATCTCCTCTACATCCCATTTCCCCACTATCCCAGATTTTCATTCGCCATTTCTATCTTCTGGAAAGAGAGTCTGCAGGTTTCCACCATCATTCTGGCCTCTTCAGAGTTGCAAGCGGCCTGATTTGCCAGCCACCATAAAGGGGCAGTAGGAGAAGAGACAAGCTGGTATCCCTAAAAGAGTATGGCGAGGAGGCTGCCCAACTTCTGCTTTGAAACATAGACGTAGAAATTAGCCTTTTGTGGATTGGATCCATTCTGGATCTGAATATCCCCGAAGTTTAGTATGGTCTGGATCAGAAATCCTGATTTGAATCCATTTCTACTAGAAACATTCTCTCTAATGTTTCCACACAGAATTCACATGCCCAGTTGAAAAAAGACTGAGTTAAGAAATAAGACCCTTATCTGTGGGAGTGGTACAGTTATTTGTCTTTGTAGCTGTAGTTCAGTATATTTAATTCTGATTTCTTATCCTGATAAACTTTCACCTTGGGCTATTTGTATCATGTCCAGCTGTGTGATATAAGGCACTATGATTTACACCAAGGCTGTGCTCATTTTCTGCTCAGGGTTTGTCTAGAATTGCATTTCCTTCTAGGGAACTTCTGCTGCACTTTCAGTTGGGTTTAAGAGTAGAGTCAGGAGATTTTCAGTGCTGTAAAGTATCATATTTTTAATTGCTGAAATTGAGTTCTGACATAGCCACCAGACTCCGTAAATAGCTGACACCTTGTTGCTGCTGTTTGACCTATGCACAGCTTGACCAGTGACTTCCCTAAATTAGAGAAACCTCAAGGTCACCTTGTCTGCCCTGTTATATTGGGCCCAATAGAAAAAGGAGCTGCTAGAGGGAAGATTAAACTTTGAATCTGGTCTGATTCTTTCCAAGTCAGACCCAGGACAGCAACTGCCATCTGGGTGCCCAAACAACCAATGTATTTTTTACATGCCAGCAAAGTCCACTCTAAAAAACAGACCAATGCCCTTTTTGCCAGTATAACTTCCAACTAGGGCTTATGCTGATAAAATAAATGTAAAAAAAAACCAAAACCCAAAAACAAAATCACACCGCTAATCACCATTACTATACTGGTGAAATTTTCTAGTGCAGACCTGGACAGAGACTAGAAACAAAACACTAGAAACTTCACTAGAAGCTTGATAACAGGTCATAAAAGCTCTGTATTTCTCCTTTTAACATCCATCTGCAATTTCTCACAATTTTCCAAGAAATCCCCTGATCCTTTACACATGCCTCACAATAGTAGTGCATCCCCATTACATTGAAAGGTAAAGTGAAACCTTGTAGAGTAAATGAAAGATGTTGTATACCAATGGTACTAATCAATGAACTCTTCATAACTACACCTGATTCTCATAAGATAATAAGGGGAAAACTCAACTGTTTTTCTTTTCGCTTCAAGGAACAAATCATAACATGTTCACTTTCTAAGAAGAATTCATTATTCAGCAACCGATGCAAGAAGCCATCCTGGCCTTGAATTTCTCATTCACTGCATGACAAATTAATCTATTTGAGACTGTGATACAGTGCAGGATATCTGCACATTGTGTTTTTTCTGTTTGGACATTTTTCACTGGTAGGTTGGGGCAAGCTGTTCACAAAGACTTTCCTAGCTAATGTATGCAGACATACGCTCCCCCGCGACCCATTGGGAGTGCTCCGAAGGGACACAAAAATGTTACTGAAAAGTCATTAAGAATAATGGCTATGCATGGAGGATTGTGAAGTGGCAATCAGCAAGATAGTGTTTATTGTCTGTAACTGTTGGGGGCTGGGATAAAGGTTTAGGCTGACCTGAACTGATTTGAGAAGATGACAAAATGTGTAAATGGGCTTCTTAGATACCAGATTGAAAAAAGGGACTTTCTGGATAACAAAGGAACCTGCTTTCCTATAAAGAAGAGAGACCCATGCTGGGATGCAGAGTCTTCCTGAGTATCGAGATGCCATCTCGAAATTAATTGAGACAAGCTTTGAGATGTAAGACAAAGCACTTTCATACTTACAGCTTTAAGCTTATTGGCTACCAAGCAATATTTTAATTAATATTCATTAAACAATTTTAATTATATTATACAATTTGAATTCAAAATTATTAAATTCTATTATTTTTGGATAATCTTGGTTTCATATAATCAGTTAGCAATGTCTAAGGCTGTGCATCATTTTGAGTCACATAAGAGCTGCTGCATTAATCTACAAAGTCATTCCTCTACTTGTTAGGGCCAGATTTTCATATGTATTTAGGCACCATAGATGCCCTAACTACCTTTGAAAAGCTGGCCCTAATGCCAATGTGAGGTGCTTTAAAATATTGTGGGATTAAAAAGCCAGTATAAATCGATATTGATTATATTTTTTAAAAAATGTATTAGTCTAATCAGTTAAAGGTAGAATACTAATTTGTTCTGTTTTCCTCTGCCTGCCTTATATATTAATATTTTATCACCTTCCAAACCCTTATGTTCTATATTAACTTCAAAAATGTTCAACTCTCAACATGCTATGTTCTGGGATGTTCAAAGTTTAATACATCCACATAAGCCATCTTACTTTTTCAAAGTCTTTTCTTTTGGCTGTCAAATTTGGACTTGTGTGACTTTTCTAAATTAGAACAAAATGCCAAAGCCCTCTGACCTATTATTGCATTTCTTCCAGTTCCCTCATGGCAGGGCTAAATGCACAGTGGAAAGAAATGTCCCATTAAAATCTCACAAAAGTATGCCAGGCCTCTTTCCCCTGACTGAATTTTTGTCATTACACAAGGTTGAGAGATTCCCTAACAGAGCTGCAAGACTTCTGCTAGCATTGTTTATTTAAAAGTGTTGTACTACTGTTTTTCTTGTTGTTGTTGTTTTCTTTTTAAACACTTGAAAAGCTACAGTGGTGTGCTTTATAACAGGAACCATAAAAGTCCATGTTTGTAGCCTCTTCTAGACAGACAATTGCTTATTCTTTCTATTTCCATAAGCAAGTTTACTTATGTGTACAAAACTAAAAAGAGAGGAAATTTGAGAGGCTTGTGCAGCTCAGTGCCATCTTCTTGGTAGCTCATATATTTTAGGTCATTATTTCATAAGCATGTGCCTGTAGAATTTCTTTTCTTCAGATTTGCAACTGCCGTTTTTCTTTTAAGTAATTGACATGCACTCCACTTTACTGCCTGATTACAGAAATTGCTGCACTGATTCCTTCAGAAATTCACTAGCCTATGGAAGTCCCTTAAGAAAAAAAAAATAAAGGAAGACTGATCAAGCTTCACAAACTTGTGGAGCCAATGGGTTTGCTGACAATGGGGTCCTTCTCAGGGGTGATGAGTTGATAGGTTAAAATTCTTAATTTTCCCCTCCCCCTCATAACCCCACACCCACACATTAAGCTTTACAGACCCTGGAGTTAATCTAACCCATGGTCAGAGTCACGTCCTTTCATGGCTGTTGACGGGAGCTCAAGCTTAGCAACCAGTCCTCAAAATGCCCTATTTAGAACCCAATACAGTAGAACCTCATTAATCTGCATTTTCTATTTGTTATCACTATCATTTGTTAATAAAAAAGCTATCTCCCCACCTCCCAGCAAGCAGATAATGTATTGAAAGTTCAGTTTTACTTATACACAATAGACTTCAGTACATTGACTAGTCCAGCAGTGGCCAAGCTGTAGCTTATGAGCTGCATGCAACTCTTTTACAATTAAAATGAGCTCCCAGAGCCCCACACATTCCCCCATTCTCCATCTATCAGACTGAGGTAGGGGGAAGCTCAGAGCTTGTCTCTTCATATTGATACTCAAAAGGTTTAATTATTATTATTCTAGTTTTTTCCCTGATTCATATTTTTTAAAATGTTGCCCAATTAAGTAGAGCATCATTGAGATATGAAGTTCATCTGAACAAAAAGATGTGTACAAATATCAAACCTGTTCTCTATAACAAGGACTGAGTGCATGTTTACAGTCTGTTGCACCTTGTTCATTAACCTGGAAAGAACTAATTAGCCCCCTACTACCACCTTAAAAAAAAAGAGAGAGAGAAACCCTGAAAAGAACTGTCACATCCAAGTCACTGCACTTGCATCCACACCTCCTTCTCCCCATCAGGTAGCAGAACCTTTCAGTCTAGGAAACATGGTGCTTTACTTTAACATTTGTAGATTTTCTGTGGTTGAATGTTTATTTACGTTTAAAATACTAAAAAAGTTAGCTATTCTTTCCAGTTTTTTGTAACTTCTTGCAATACAATACAAGCGTGTTTTTGAAGGGTTAAGGAGTCATTCAAAAACTCCTAAAACCAGGCTTTTTGAAGAGTAGGGCTGGTGTGCATGATTGTTCTTTGCTACAGGGGAAGGTGTCATCTGGTGGGACACAGAGGCATGGGCCAGTGGTTTAAACACAAAACTGGGATGCAGGAATTTTTGTGTTTTACTCCTGGCTCTGACAATCATTCCTGCTGTGGCATCAGGCAAGAGTTTTCCAAGCAGTTAAAACTATGGGGGTAATATTTACCTACCTCGCAGAGGGCTGTATGATTCTTCATTAAAGTGTAGGTGCGGTGCTACATAAAGCTAATTTTTATGAACATAAAATCCCTATAAAACTGCAAAATATTATTTTTAGCACTCAGATACTGTAATAAACAGACACTCTAGAAACTCTAGGTCAGGTATGCCACTGCTGTAAATTGGCATTACTGTATACTGAATAGTGTTGCTACGTTTCAGATGGTTTTCTGTGAAATACTAGAGAGACTGACGCACCAGTTACCATGGTGCACACTCATACTTCTGAAATATTTCTGCATCAGAGACAGTGCTCAAAAGAAAGGGTTCGGATGCCCAGGATTCTAAATTTCCTTTTCTCAGCAAGCTGTCCATAAAGCAGAATTAAGTATGGAGTAGCATCACCATCTTTGGCAGGTGTGCTCAAACTTCCTTATCCAGTGGCTATATCAACAACTTTACAGGCACTCAAGACTGCAGTTAATTTGTGGAAAATGGAGATGACTGTCCTCAAAAAGTCTTCTAGACTTAGCATAGGATGTGACTGATGAGAGGAAAATGAAGAAAACAGATGATAGACTAAAGAAGGGTAAACAGATTCACTTACCATAGGCCCAATCCTGCTGCTGGCTCTGCATGGAAATAGGGGTCCATATGGATAGCTAGCTGCAGAATCAGGGCCTAGGAGCTCAATGCTGCAACCTTACATATGCTGCATGTTACTTACTGAAGAAAGCAGCCCTAGTGAAGACAATGGGACTACTTGCTTAAGTACTATTCAGCGTGAGTAAGCTGTGCAGTATCAAACCCTCAGTAATAGGGACATTATAATACAACAGAGCTGGTCAGAACATTTTTGTCAAACTATGCTGTTTCATCAAGCCCATATCAGTTTTGATGAAACTTTTCTTGGGCAAGTTTCAGAAAGAAAGAGACACTACTGCTGGGTGGTTAAGGTACTGTCCTGGGATGTGGAATCCCAAATGCTGGCCCTACACTAGGGAAATCTGTTTATACTACTCTAAACTATTGTTTGTTTTCTTCATTTTACTTTCGTCAGTCAAATAGCTCATTTTTTCAATTAGAATTGTGTTAACTATATAGAACAATGATGCTTTTAAGTAAAACTATGGAATTTCCATGTATTCTACTTACCCTTTTTTATCTGTCCTCAAGATGCAAATGATTTATAAATAACTTTAAAACAATAAAAAAACCTTCCCTTTCTGCTACACAGACCTGAATGTCTGCTGAATTTTAAGTGACCAGGAAATAAAAACAGAAGGAAAATATGTGGAAAGGTATAAAACTCTTATAGAAAATATGTTTATATTTTAAATTTTATTCCAAAGGCAAACATTTATAATAAGATTAGCAGGAACTTGCAGAATTAGATTTCACAGAAGACCAAAAGATGAATAAAATATTAGAGTCATACAACCAATACAGCTAAAATGGAAACAGACTAAACTCCTTTCACCGTCAATCACAACTCAGCTGGTAAAAAGATTAGGACAGATTTTCAATGGGCATTCCTAATCACTCCCTTCTTTTAATCAGTATTATAAAGGCATCTACAAAATACAAAGTGTGTTCCTCTCGTGCGCAACAAGAAAATCTTAACACTTAGAATCTGGGTGGAGAGGAAACGAGTGAAAATCCTCCAAAGTGCTGCTGTGGGAGTATTCTTGCAGGAGCAGACATGAGCAGAAGGATGCCAGAAACAAAGCAAGAATCAAGAGCACACAAACTGGGATGACAGATTAGCTATTCTGATCATATGATCTAAGTATTTGATCCATTAACACAAGAAGATTGGAAACTGCTTTATTGCAGCTGTGACTCTTTTTAAGTAACACTGGGATAAGCTAAAACCATACCCCAACTGATCAGCACCAAGTGCAACTGCATCCTAGGAGGAAGCATTGATGTCAATAATAGTTAGCTTCCAGGGCTCTTTAATGGACCCACTCACTAATCCTGTTACAAAATAAGGTAACTGACTGCTTCAATCAAAAGATAATGCTTCATGGCTACTTTATTTTGTTTTTATCATTAGAAGAAACGTTATACGTTCATGATGCTCCGCCTGTAGTAGAATATTTATGAGTTGTGGGAATTACTACAAACGAAGAGGTCAAAATGCACTCCAAATCCCTTTCTTGTTTTTGTTTTAGTCATTATCAGTATTGAACTGTTAGATTACACTGCTCAAATGCAGGTGTCCTGCAATTGCAAATTTGCTTGAAGCTAGAATTAAAACAGCATTAGATGTAGATAGTACTGAGTTGGATGAATTAGAAATGGATAGACAGAGAGAAATATGTAGTAATGGCCATTTTAGTGAGAATTTTTAATACCTTAATAAGACATTTTAAAATAACTGTGTCTGCACTAAATGAACTAATAAGATGAGGCTTAAGCAAGAAAGCTCCTTTATTTAAAAAAACCCTCCCATTCTCCAGTCCCATTCGCTCTATACTACATTAAAATACAAACAAGTACAAAAAAAGCAAAGTACAGAGGGTCTTTTGCTCTAGTATTTATTTTAATCATGAGTGAAGAAGGTCCCTTTTCTTCTACAATAATTTGTTTGAAGGTAATACTGTACCATACACCCCATCTTGCATCCTTTCCTTTGTATACACACAAATGACCCCATTTAGCAGAGCACTGCAGGAGTCTCCAGAGACAGGCAAAGATCATGAAAATATTCACTTGGAAGAAAGGTGTGTCATTATCCCCAGGCTCTGCTCACTAGACTGTAATTAGAAACAGATAACTCTCTTTTTAGCAGATGGGTCTCCTGGCCTTTTTTCAGTCCATAGTTTTGGTTGTCTATCAAGACAACCCAAATTGAGAATCTAACAAGATTCAGGGAGTATAACAAAACATACCCTTCCTAATATAATTTTAGTCATTCCTGACTCGCTGACACCTCATACAGGAGAACAGTGATTAAAAAAAGAAAATCTATGAGAGACTGGATAGTTCAGCGAATTAGTAATTAGATGTAGAGCCTTCCACTTCCAGGTGACTGGGTCAAAGCTGCTCCCACGAACATAGTGACACTCGTTACCCTCTGATGAGTTGGTGATCTCAGTCCAATTACTACTAGCAGAGTAACCATATCATAAAAACTCCATTACAATTAGTGCCCTAGTGGCAGGCTTAGCAGGGAGATCACATAAAAAGTGAACTACCCTCTAACCTCTGCGGTAGTCCTGCCAAGTCAAGACTTTGTGAGCTGTTTGTATCAGTGCTGTCTGTTCTGCAGATAAATAGTGGAATCATCTGAGTCTTCAAGTCTGTCAATCTAGCACCGATCACAAGCATTAAAAAGTCATTGAAATGCAGTTTTATCTAGAGAATACTGCAAGTATGATCCCTATGTTGAAAACAGAATTCTTGTGCGCGCGCGCAAGTTGAACTGATCGTGAAAAGTTTCATACTGATATCCCCAAAGACTGTTGCACGAGCACATACCTAGTTGAGCAGGAAGTATAGTAGTACAAGCTTTCCCATACTGAACCCCCACTGTGCCCCATCTTAGTCCTGAAGGAAATCACATCCAAAACTGATCAGATTTTCCATGCCCTTTCATTACTTACCCTCTCTTCAGCAAATGACAAGGTTGTCAATTACCATACACTGGCGTGATGATTTTGGTGATGGGTACCTGTCAACTGGGAAATCACCTGAGACCACCAGATTCATTTTATACAGGCCACTGAACAGCTATCAGATAGTGTCAACTTTCACTCACTGTCACAGCATGGCATATGGTGTGGAAAATTATACGCAAACATTTTGGTGACTTCTAAACATAATTTTGCTTCAGCTATGTTTCCACCCCTTTTTTATTTGTTTTTCATACATGGCTTGTTTATATAAAAGCTTGCAGAGAGCGAATTTCAGTAATGCATCTGAGATTTATTTAACAACAAAAGCAAATTAATTTTCAGCATCAGATAAGGGTGGTAGGAAACAGTGGGTGAAATGCATCAAAGAAGATGGCAAGCAGGTGTACCTCAGAGCTGCCTCAGATGA
Source organism: Eretmochelys imbricata (assembly GCF_965152235.1). Classification (NCBI taxonomy): domain Eukaryota; kingdom Metazoa; phylum Chordata; order Testudines; family Cheloniidae; genus Eretmochelys; species Eretmochelys imbricata. The sequence goes on along the minus strand of NC_135575.1, from coordinate 38,275,435 downwards.
AGACGGCAGATGCCTGCATGACGAATTGACCTCAGATGATGGGTTAAGAGTAAGTAGTAGCAGCAGTAGTAAATTAATTTAAATTTTTGTAGGAAGTGATTTTCATGCAACCAGTAACGAATAAGCAGTCTGTAGAATGAAATTAGTATGCAAAAAATGATTACAAATGGCAAACAAGTTTGTTTACGTTGCAACGTGTTTGCAGACAATTTGAAATCAAGAAGAACTAATTCACCAAGTAAATTGTTCGTTGAAAATGGTTTCCCCAGCTCTAATAATTACTAACCAGGGTTATGGAAAAGGTAACCTAGTGGGAAAAGGCTCTATTGTTTAGCTCAACAGAAATTCTCTAAATTATCCATTTCCCCCAGAATGTAAATTTAATGTAGGAACATTATCCATGGAATCAATAATAGAACACATAGATTCTGGGATGATTTAGTTGGGGATTGGTCCTGCTTTGAGCAGGGGGTTGGACTAGATGACCTCCTGAGGTCCCTTCCAACCCTGATATTCTATGATTCTCTTTAACAAATGAAGTTCAGTATTAGAAAGAAAGCAATTAACACCTGGAATATGCAGTTCCTCTGACTGAACTCAGTATCTGTTTGTCACTGTATGGTATAAACTAGCGGTTCTCAACCGGGGGTCTGCGGCCCCATGGTGGTCCGAAAGCACATTCAGGGGGGCCGCAGAGCTACGCAGCTGAAACCCAGTGCCCCAAGCCCCATTGCTGAAACTGGGAGTGGCACAGGGCTAAAGTGGGCGCCCCCCCCCCCACGCCTCCAAAGCCAGAAACGATGTGGGGCTGAAGCTGGGAGCCCCAGCACCACCACGCCTCCGCTGAAGTTGGGAGCCACACTGGGAGCCCCTCCCCACCCATACACAGCCCCCTAGCTACCCCCCCTGCCCTCACAGAGACCCTAGCTACGCCCTGCCTGTACCCTGAGCTACCTCCCTGCCCACACACAGCCCCTAGCTACCCTCTGCCTGCACCCTGAGCCATTTTTAAACTTTTTGAACTGAGTAACCACTTTGAGTTATATTTTTTGGTTGCGTCTCCCCACAGCCCAGACAGTCTGGGTAGCCTCCTGAGTGAATTGGGGGTGGAGGTTGCGCTCCCTCCCTGGACCCCACTGTGTAAAACTGGCTCGAGCCCCACCAGCCCTTGCCCCGCCCCCAAATAGAAGTAAAACTATGCCTATGCCCAAGGGTCCCACCCCAAGGCCTAGAGCCCTGCACATCCCTCCCTCCCCGCCAGGCCCTGGTGTTTTTATAGCATGTTGAGAGGGGCCTCGGCAAGAAAAAGGTTGAGAACCCCCTGGTATAGGCGTCGACTCCGTGGGTGATCCAGGGCTGGAGCACCCACAGGAAAAAAAAAACAGTGGGTGCTCAGCACCCACTGGCAGCCCCCCACGGGTCAGTGCCTCCCCTTCTCCCTAGCGCCTCCCCATCCACCGGTGGCCCCACTGATCAGTGCCTCCCGCTCCCCACTCCTGAGCACCTCCTGCCCGCCGCTGATCAGCTGATCCATGGCACTGGTGGAGAAGAAACGGAGGCCGGGGGATGGGATGGAAAGAGGCGGGGGCCCAGGGAGGCATAGCTACTGATGGGCCGCAGCCCACCCACTTAGAATCCAACAAGGCCCACCCAATTTGGGGCTGGAGCCCCCTGAATCCACAGGCTAGGACTCCTGACCCTGGCTTTGTGTCTGTCTGCCTGCCTGCATCCCTCTCCTGCCGGCGCCGAATGCTGCTGCCCCAGTCTCCAGCCCCATGCCTGGAGTGTGCCTCGTGGGGGCGGGTCTGGGCGGAGCTAGAGCTGAGGCTGGAGACTAGGGCAGTAGTGTGCAGCACCAGCAGGAGAGGGACACGGCCAGACACCAAGCTGGGGTCGCGAGGGGTGGACGGAACTCAAGCCCCAGGGGGCTCCCCCAGGTCCCATGGGCACACTCCACAGCCTGTGTGCCCCGGGCAGCCTCATCTTTGCATGCCAGCTGAGCCGTAAGTGCTAGCTGGAGGGCGTGGGGGCTTAGAGGAAGGGGTGAAGTGAGGGCGGGGCCTGGGGGCAGAGTGTGGGTCGAGCACCCCACAGCAACTTGGTAAGTCGGCACTTATGACCCCGGTATAAACTATGCAGATTAAAGGCTCGGTTCTAACACCCTTGCTCACACTAAGTCACATCTTATTTCAGTGACACTACTCAGAGAGTAAGGCTCTATTCGGCAGTACAGCTGAGAAGGATCAGGGAGTTTTGGCAGATCACAACCTCAACATGAATCAACAATGCTGTTGCAAAAAAGCAAACACAATTTTAGGTTGCATTAACAGAGGCATAGCATGCAAGTCATGGGAGACAATAGTACCGCTCTACTCAGCGCTCGTTAGGTCTCAACTAGAGTCCTGTGCCCAGTTTTGGTCGTCAATGTATAGAAAAGATGTAGAGGAACTGGAAAGAATCGAGAGGCAAGTGACAAAGATGATCAAAGGGACGGAATTCAAGCCATATGAGCAAAGGCTGAAGGAACTGGGTATGTTTAGTTTGGAAAAGAGGAGATTAAGAAGGGATATGATACTGATCTTCAGATACTTAACAGGCTGCCACAGAAAAGATGGAGAAAAATTGTTCTCTGTTGCCAAAGAGGGCAGGAAAGAGGCAATGCATTCAAACTTCAGTATAGCACATTTAGATTAATTCTCAGGAAAAATTTCCTAACTGTAAGAACAGTAAGACAATGGAACAGACTAAGGAGGCTGGATAGCCATCTGTCTTGGATGGCTTAGACACAACAGATCCTGCATCTTGGCGGGGGGTTAGATTAGATGACCCTTGCAGTCTTATCTAACCCTATGATTCTGTGAGAAGAAATATACAGTGTGGATCCAAACACAAATGTCCACATTAGAATGATGGATTTATGTATTCCAACCAGGCAAGTTTTCTTGGTGAAGAACACTCGTTCCCTAACCGTCCACAAGCTTTGCTGTCTGCATAGTGCATCCTAGGAGAGAAGATAGCTAGAGGTTAAAATTAGCAACAAATATACATGCCACCATGTCCTCCTGTTACCACCTTCCATAGTAGGTCTCTTGCATTCAAAACCGTTCGAAGTGTTTTGAAAGAAACAAGAATAAAGCTCTTAATTATTAAACAAAAATAAATCTTCCACAATACCATGAATATGCTGGACTTTTCTGAACCGTAATTCTTTTACATGACTATTCATTTAGCATTTTTACAACAATATTTTTTTCCTGTCAAGTATAAACTTTACATTATAGATATCAGAAAAAACTGGAGAATTTGACAATTAAGACTTCATCAAATATCCCCCTTTCTGGATAGCCCATTTATCAAATGTCATGCCTATAAAACAAGAGCTCCAGCAGTGACTTCAGCCCAGATGCTACAGAAACAAGCATCTGTTTTTCTCCCAACCCCTGGTGTATATTGAATATAAACAGAAGCAAACTGATATACATGGATGGGTTATGCTGACAGCCTCTGAAAATTTTAAGCCACTCCTTCTGTGCAGCCCTCATCCTCAAACAACTCTCAAAGCAGCTAAATGTATCCTGAAAATGATGAATGGGCCCAATGAAATCCAGCATTTTGTCTAATGCTTCCTTTCAGAAGATCCTCTGAAATGTATCCTGCCATTACTGGTGCTGTTCATCCAAGTTGAAACTAATATCTGGAATTGGGACCTTTCTTTGTTTATTTTCATTTTGTTCTCAGAGGCCCAGGTTCTGATCTCAGTTATACCACGTAAATCCAGGGTAACTTCACTGAATATCTCAGTGGAATAGTTCTGAGTTTCCACAGGTGTCAACAGGATGAGATTCTGGTCCAGCATCTGTACCTGCATTTTACACATGACATTTACTATTTATTTGTGGAATCTAAACATTTTTACCATTGTCACAAAATTAAGAGGGTGGTGCATGGCCTCGTGGTAAAGGCACAAGACCAGAGGTAGGAGACCCACGTTCTTTGCCTCAGATTGGGCATGCTGCTGCTCCACATCCCAGTTTCCTCACCTGCCGATTGGAGATATTATGTACCTAGCTCACAGAGACTGTAACAAGGCTAAATGACTTACATTTGTCAAGTGTGCCGAGACCTCCCATAGCACAAAACATTAGTAAACTATTTGTTTACTAGATAGGTAGCGAAGTCAAGTGCTACACATATTTAGGGCACACTAAGTAGCTATCAGTTCTAGTTGCGTGACGTATGTAACCCTTCTGCCAGATGGTTAGCGGCAGCAAAAAGTGCTGGGTTCAGTATATCTAGGGTCCCCCTGGAGAAATAACTGAACTGACTTGAGCCCCCACCCAGAAACCTGGGGAAACTAAACTCACTCCCTCTAGGTGCCCTTACAAGAGAGACTTCCCCAGTCGCGAGCACTCCAAGACTGCATACAGACAAGGAAATCTTTATTAGGAGAAAGGGAACACAGTCATAAAACTTGGGAAAATCCAGCAACTGAATATATATGCAAATAAAGGTGAGAGAGCTCTTTCACCTATCCAAGAGTTTCTGGGAGCCTACTATGCCCAAAATTCAAATATCACAGTGACCCTCCATGTGTCACTAGAGGAACCGTAGGATTGTAGACTAGGCAAATGAAGCTCTCTCTGGCAGTACTTTCCATCAATGGTGAGAGTAGAGAGCTCTTTCCCCTTTCGAGCTTCTGGCCATTAGTCTCACACATATGTTCGTAAAAGATTAATAAAAAACTTAACTAAAATAAACTTTACAAGGGCATCGATATTAGTTTTTTTAACAGAACATTTTAGAATCTTAAATCTTGATAACAAATTAACAATTCATTAACAAATTAACTATTTTTATAATGCACTGGCAAAAAAAAAAATCAAATACCTTCAGCCAAAATTAAATGTAACCACCGAGGAATACTGTTCAGATCCAACAGCGTTGTCTGTCTAGGGTCTGATTTTAATAAAAAAAATCACAAGTGGAAGATTAAGTGTCCTTTGATGACATTAGATGTTTTTCCACTCGCAAAGATACTCTCATATGAAAATAGATAAATAAAATTATCAGTTTTGCAAAAATACAATGGCCAAGATTGGCACTTTGCAGTCTGTCCTGAGTGGGGGACAGCAAACAGCTGCACTGGTCCAGGAGCAGAGCAGGAAATGAATTGTTCCCTGGAGAGATTAAGCTGTGCCAACATTTTTCCTGGTGCAGTTTACTGCTCCTTCCACACCAGCTCAGTTGCACCCAGTCCCCATTGTCCGACACAAGTGGGGAACTAATGGTCCAGTGACAGCTGTTCTTCTCAAAACACTGTGACCTGCAATGCAGGTTGCCAGTGCTGGGGAATAAGAGCTGATCCTGCACCACTAAAGTAAATAAAAGCTTTACTACAGACTTTCATGGCCACAGGATCAAGCTCTTAGAAGGTATTTTATACCCACTAACTCCGTCGTGCAGGCATGTACACTGGTGCATGATTAAGCTCATTAGGAATAAATATTCTTTCTAAATATAGCTACCGAATAAGGCAACGTAACTAGCATATCTTAGTGTTCCATATCAGTGTTATGACAATTGAATGTTGCCCAGTGGTAAGGGAAAAAATATTTTTAAGTAACCCTGAAGAGTTAGATCATGAGAACACAAAAAAGATATCCAAGTACAGGAGGCGGGAAACATAAAATGTTAGGAATGCATATTTGTAGATCTCAGTTTGGACACAGTACAAATATTTGTATAAAAACATTTTGCTTACACAAAAACTAGTTTAAGTAATTTTTATTAATCAAGGCAGAAAAAACTAAATGGCAGTATAGTCTTGTTTCTATTGAAGTCAATAGGAGTTTTGCTATTAACTTAAACATGGGGTTTAGACCCCATGTTGTTTGCTAAAATTATTCCACCTGACACTAAACCTACAATCTCACTTACAATAATCTGACTGCTGGCAGCTCTAAAGGGCTAAAAGGAATACGGAGCCAACTGACTTCCCAGAAAAGAATGTTCTTGGCTTACAAAACACAAGCTGTAATGTGAGAAACAATCCCAGAATCATTAAAAATTCAGCTTGTGGAATGAGGAATCAAGTATTTTTCAAACACTTAAGATTGTGAATAAGGAAATGGGTTCAGCTTTGAAGAAGAAAAAACGTTGTCAACCATACAATCAGGGACAAAAATGGTCTATTCAGTTAAAGTGGAGGTTTGTGCTGAAATTGCAAAGAAGGAATAGTCTGGGATTGTGCTGCACTGGAACTGTGTTCAACTGTATGCCAGGTTCTAACTGGTGCTAACCACGCCCCTCAGGGACATGATCAGTTGATCAGTGGAAAGTGGAGGTTATAAAGCATTTGGTCTCTGTCACTCCCAAGTATAATGAAATAATGCCACTCCTTTCTTCTCCTGCTGTCTGCTTTCTGCAGCTCCTCTAAACTGCAGACTCATTACTGTAGCTAGCTGTAGACAGCTGCAGTGCAATATGTAAATCCACCTACAGATTAAAACATTGTACCAAAAAATCCCATCCATGTTGCTGAAAAAATATTTTAAATCTCAACAGTATCAAACAACACAGATTAAGAACAGATGTCAGAGTTTATTACTAACTACATGCACTGTTTGACTCTTAATGGATAAAAAAACAAGCTTCACTGGTAAAAATGTAGGATGACTGTTTGCCCATATTGCTTTCAAAAACGGGAGAACTCACCAGCAGCACATGGTTTCAGCAAATACGACAACACATAGAGCCTCTTAAGGCAAATGGTTGTAATTGCCCAGGAGAGTATACAGTTTGATTTCCAATCTTGACAGTCAAGTTGGGAATCACATCTATGGAAATGGAGTGATTTGCTTGACCTGAACTCACACAGAGGACAAAGGACAGGACTTGTTCATAGCCATAAAAGAATATATTTGCACTGTAACAGCTGACCGCAGATGTATTTTGCTGCAGTCAGTTTTCCAGGGATCTCATTTTATTCATTCTGCTTGGTACAAATTTCTCTAAGGCTTACATCAGATTGCCAGCACAGTATCTATCACTGTAATGATGATTCACTTTAAGTTGGGACTCTTTGCCCAAAACCCAATAAAACATCACATTGATAAAGTGTAGAAAAATACTTTAATTTATGTAGGTTTATAAATTGCATCTAAAAACTGTTATACTAAGATACAAGTTAAAACAGTGGTTCTCAAACTTCTTTTTTCGGCAGACCATCTGAAAATTGCTGAGGGTCTCAGCAGACCACTTAATGATCTTTCCAAATGTTGTTTGGAATGTTAGCTAACTACTGTAAAGCGCTTTGGATAAAAGCACTATATAAAAAAAAAAAAACCACATAATTGACCTTTTTTTGGTTCTACAAATAAAAGCACACAACTCATATTTTAATATTGGTTACCTTTCTAATGCAATGGATGGTGGCCTCTCTCCCATGCCATGGCAGCCCCCTAGGTAGGGCTGGGAAGGAAGGCGGTCTCTCCCCGGCTCCACTAATTAGGTGGGTAGCTCTTCATTCTCTTGTGTGCGGCCGCCCAGGCTCATACCTCAGAGGGAACTATCCATGGACCACCTGAATGGAGCTCTCAGACCACTGGTGGTCTACGGACCACAGTTTGACAAGTTAAAATATTTTCTTTTTGCTCTCAAGCCTTGACATAAATCTAATCCAATGGCTCCCCATTTTATTTCTGTTGGAGGCCTATCCTGTGATGCACTGGTGTGGGGGCTCCCACCCCGCACTGTATCCTCTTGCATGATGCCAAGGCACAACTGTCCTTTATCTACTTTTTTCTCTCCTCTTCCTTTTGTTTCTGCTCTTTCCCCCCTTCTTGTTTTTTCTTTCCATATCTACTGATTTCTGCTATTTCCTTCCTCCTCACTCATCCACAGCTACATACAGCTCAGGGGCAGGTGTCCACTGTTCTGTTGCAGCAGAGCTGGGTGGTGAGAGCAGAGACAAAAGCTTTGGCTGGAGTACCACTGAGCTGCTCCTGTTAGTTGCTATAATAGGGATGGCCCTGGAGCGATTGTCAAAGAAGTTGCAGTTTACTCCTTGGCCCGGCAATAGCCTCTATCAGTAGGGCCCGACCAAATTCACGGTCCATTTTGGTCAATTTTATGGTCATAGCATGGTCACTTCATTGGAGTGAGCTATAGCTCACGAAAGCTTATGCTCAAATAAATTTGTTAGTCTCTAAGGTGCCACAAGTACTCCTGTTCTTTTTGCGAATACAGACTAACACGGCTACTACTCTGAAACCTGCCATATTTTAAACTGACTCTGGATTGAATGCGGGTGCTCTCTTTCTCATCTTCTCTTTTATATTTGAATCAAGTCATGTCAGCAACAAGATACATCTTTAAAGGCCAGTTTAATCTTTCTGTATCAACTCCCATAAATTAATGCAAATTTTAGATAAAACACTTACAGCAATTTTGGCTGACAATCTTTCCAATAATTATTGGCACAGTCACTTTTCAAAACGTAAAATGTAACAATTGTATGGTGCTTACCATGCACCTTCTCTACAAGAAATTCTTTGCTCTTAAGAATTTATTCATCAGCTGCTTTTGATCTCCACAGCATCCATGCTCAGATGTGGCCTGCTCTGCTAGAACTTGGCTGCAACTTGGTATATTTGCTGATTCAGCCAGTGTGAGTTTCCAGTGTTTATCAGTTACAACTGATAATACTGTAGGGTGCGTTGGTTTTGTGTTTTGTTTTTCTGTTACAACTGAATGGTGAAAACTCTAGCTTTAGCACATATGTGCAATGTAGATAAATTACATTTGGGGAGATTGAATTCTTAACTCTGACATTACATTAACATAGTATTTAGAATTTAAATTTTCTTTATTTTTTTTAACTGAAATAAAAAAAACCCAAAACCAACCCTGATTTCCAAGCACTTAAAGATTAAGCCTCACAACCCTCCTTTACAACAGGAAAAAATAGTTATCCCGAGTTTGTTGTGATGGTGGCTTTTGTAATATAGACACCTGGCTACTAGGAACTGAACTGAGACCAGCAAACTCAGCCATTAAACAGTTATGAGATATTAACTAATTTAATTTATTACTGAAGTTTACAGGTTCAAAGCAGTAATATAGAAGCATATCACATTACCAATCCCAGGCTATTTAGGGAGTCTTTATTTAAATTATATTTTATTTAACATCCCTTATTGTATGTGTATTCAACTCGCTGAAATAATCTTATTTTTAAATCACTCACACAATGGTTATGTAAGAAGAGAAACAGCTGTAAACTCACCTCTCCATTTCTGTCATCTCTTTTGAGTGCTATGGAAATGCACTAAGAGCCAGCACAAGCTACTAGTACTTCATTTAATGAAGATCTGCCTAAATTCTAGCTATGACCATCAGATCCCTGCTATTGTGCCCCAAAATAATGTTTTCATATAGCCATTGGTGCATTCTGATTATAATAAGCTCATAGGGACCATGCCCACAGTAGTTATCTACAGTATGTTACTCCTGGGGGAATTCTGCACCTTATTCTCTGCAGAATTGATTCTGCAGAGGTGCTGGCCACCACTAGGAGTCACTGGACCCAGCAGAGCGCAACTCCCCAACTGCAAAATATAGGACACTGTGGGGGTTGTGGGAGATGGAGGGTTCCATGCGGCTGAAGTTCCCTGCATGCCCTGAAGGAAGGAGGTGGCATGCAGAAAACTCTGTATAAGCCCAAAACCCAGCATCAGACTGTTTCTCCCTCTGGCTCCCTAGCCTCTAGGGGGAAGAGGGTACGAGTTTCTGGGCTGAGAGGCTGTCCAATGGCTGGGCTCTGGTGGTGGGGAGGGCTGGGCTTGGCGGTGGGGGAGGATATAGAGAAACAGGAACTGGGTTTTCATAGGGATCTCTTTAACTTTACTCCTGGGGGAATTTTTGTTGTTGTCTGTATTGTTATAGACATAGTTGCTAACAGGTATTTTGAAATAAATTACCAAAATAATTGAAACTGCCATGATTATATAGTGTTATTTTGACAAATAATATATGCAGAATTGTGCATAATTTTAAAATATTGTGCGCAGAATTTTCAATTATTTGGCGTAGAATTCCCCCAGGAGTAAGCATATTCTTGGAGTTCTTTATTTTCCCTCTTTAATTCATTAGAATAATACATACCCTGACCATTGCATACAATATAGGGAAAAGCTTCAGTACCGTATCACCTTTGTGAACATTTTGGTTTCACTTCCTCCAGCTCAAGTTGTTTACATAAATTATTTTTATTGAAGTGTTTGATAGCGTTACTATAGTTAAAATCTCATGTTTCCATTACAGAGGCCATTTCAAATGACACCACACTATAATTTGATGCACCGTCTGTTAGTACTATTCAGCCAGGGAACAGAAAGAACCCCACTGGACTGAAGATTCACACACTACACAAACAGTGTGATAAAGTTAGTGATAAAGAGGGACGGTTTCCCTTGAATGATTACTGATAGCCCTCACTATCGCAGAGATAAGCCCCTTATCCTTGTTTGAGAATTGCACTCACCAGCCTTCCTTGGGAGTTGACGGGCTTGCACGAGTTTCTCTGTTTTGTTACTTAATTAGAAAAGGCTTTCTTTCTTTTTTTTTTTTTTTTTAAATAAAGATGACATTCAAAGTTGTGGACTGTTCTCTGTCTTGGGACGGCATGTAGCCCAAGGAGATGAATATGTCCATACTATGTACATGTGAGATGCAGGAAGTGAGGAACAAACTTTCATAAATTCTCTCAACAAGCTAATCCACAACTCCATCACGCACTGGGTTATGATGGTTTTGGGAGTCCTCCAGAGCCAAACTCCATCAGTCCATGAAATTGCATATATTTTCTGATAGATTGGGCCTTTTAGATCACAACACTATTTGGGTTTTAAATAAAGAAAAAAAGAGACATGCCAAATAATTTTAAAGCCAGACAATGCTCTTTGTATTTTTATAGCACTGATTGGAACATTAGGTATATGTCATGACAAAAATGCTTCCTCTTTTTTGTTAGAGGAGGATCAATAAGGACTCTTGCACAGAGTTCTACTTTGGTGATAAAAGATTTAAAGTGTGAAAATTAAAAGCAAAATGCCATTTTGGGGTATCAAAATACTTGGGATATCTTTCATCCGCATGCTGAGATCAGTTCGACCCTGATGTAATTATACTGACAAAGTCAATCAGTTACACTGGAAATGAAACTGACCCTCTAACAGACTCTGTGATACAAAGAAATGCACCTTCACAAATTATGGTTTAACTTCTACTGGTGGAAAAATGTCAAACCGTGACTAAATGTCACCCCTCCATTAAACTGTGACAGGTTAAGTTCAAGGGCAGAATAACCTGCAAAAACCAAGGAAGTGACGGCTAACTATTGAAATATATTTGGTGATGCTACATTTCAAAATTAGAAGAGAGAAAAAAATACCATCATCCATTATGTGAATGAAACCCACATCCCTTGATAGTCCTCTGAGACCTCAGATATTGCCAAAGGGGGTGTATGTACCAACATTTCTCTCTGTGATCCCCATTCATTTTACAGTTTGTGACAAACTCAAGTTGAATTAAATTGTGAGGTTTAAATGCCAAGAATAGTGATTCAACATAAAATTTACCTGGAAACATTCAATGATAGGCAGATTAAGAGGGTACTGTCTAGTGGACTATGGAGGCAGACAAAATCAATTATTTGTCTCTTGAAAGAGCACCAAAAGTTTAATTTCGCTAGCAGGAAATTAATAGCCAAAAAAGGAGTCCCATATGAGAAACACTAGTGACATAGTTCCATAATTAATATAAACAAAACATCTGTAATCCCTTCTCACCAAACAAATAACTAAGGCACTCACAATTCACACATGAGTGAGTAATGGAAGATAATCTCCAAACCTTTTGAGGGTTTAAGTATTATTTGTTTAATAATGATGTTTCATTAACCTCTTCACCCAAGAAAGGATTATTTGCTGAGAAGATACAATAGGAAGAGAAGGGAAATCAGAAAAGGAAGCAACAATGTTCTTCGTGTTACCATTTGACAGGCTGTTCTGTGGCTACATGTTTAATGATTCATTCTAGGTCCCAGTGAACAGGTGTGAATATCACATAACATTCCACAGTTGGTACCCTTGTTGGTGGTCTGAGTAGGGAAGCAGGGAAATAGAGTTATCCTCTCAGGCCTGGAAGTGCTCCACTCAGGTTTGGTGGATTCTAATGAGGTTGTTTGCAGAAGCTCAGACTGTCACCGCTCAAGAGGCAAGTTATGTAGATTTTACACACACACTCTAGCATCTTCCTTAACTATTGCATTTCTGGAGCCATAAAATCCCACCTATCCCATAGGAAGGAAGGATCTTTTTTTATGAGAATCTGATGAAGTGGGTTTTAGCCCACGAAAGCTTATGCCCAAATACATTTGTTAGTCTCTAAGGTGCCAAAAGGACTCATCAATGTTATTCAAGGAATTCACATTTTAGGGAAAGAACTACCCTGTGAATCTAATGGAATTTTAAAGACACTGGGACTTCAAAGTAATACATACACAAATAGGCCCCTTCTGTCAAAGGATTCTTTGACCAGCAAAGCTTCATATTGAATACTACACAATGTGTGTAACTTTGAACTGTACTTGAGTATGTCTGGCTGATCATTTAATTTTATAAAAACAGTGTTCTGGAACGGTGCAAAAGCAGTACACTCAGGATATACATCTCTTAGAGGAGAAGAGCAATATTCTGCTCTGGGTCTCTGGTGGATCTGTACAGGACAGGGGACAAATATGATTCAACTGTTGTGGCTTGGAGAAATTTAAAATCCCCCACATGGATGTCATCCTAGCTTCCAAATAGCCCACCTTTGCACAATCCTCTGGAGCCAACTTAATTTCTGTAGCCCTACTTCCAATTACTGCATGCTCTCTCTTTTCCACCATTATTAGGGCTCGTCCCACACCCCATTCTTCTTTTGTCTCTCTGTTCCTCCTCATTCATTATTTTACTCCAGTACCCACACTGACTGGCAGTCACCACTGGTCCTTCTCCTCCTCTTTTCCTAGAAAATGTGATTGAAGCCTTAGCCATATTTGGAAGGCTGTCAACACCGGAAGCTGTTGCATAGGCAGAAGTTTTCTGCAGAGAAAGGAGACTCCACATCACCTCTCACAAGATGGTTTCCACTTCCCTGGTGCAAGTTCATCCATGGTTCCTGCACAGCTGTAACTACAGCATTGTAGCACGTGGGGTGAGCAAGCGTATTTGCAGCCCCCACTGTTTTTTTCCATTTCTCCACCCCATTTTTCCACCCCCGCAGCTTTGTGCCCTGGGTGGCTTGGTGGATTCCCCAAAAAAGAGGAGACATGAAGACCTACAAACTTCACAGATAAGCTTAATGTATAAACAAACATAGTGGTCACTAGAAGAGAGAAGTTATTTACATTTTAAAACTGCAGCACCATCAGGTGGTGGTATCTCAGTAAACAAACAACCTAAGGATCTGTCATAAATATAAAGGGAAGGGTAAACCCCTTTGAAATCCCTCCTGGCCAGGGGAAAGCTCCTCTCATCTGTAAAGGGTTAAGAAGCTAAAGGTAACCTCGCTGGCACCTGACCAAAATGACCAATGAGGGGACAAGATACTTTCAAAAGCTGGGAGGAGGGAGAGAAACAAAGGGTCTGTGTCTGTCTGTATGCTGTGCTTGGCCAGGGATAGACCAGGAATGGAGTCTTAGAACTTTTAGTAAGTAATCTAGCTAGGTATGTGTTAGATTATGATTTCTTTAAATGGCTGAGAAAAGAATTGTGCTGAATAGAATAACTATTTCTGTCTGTGTATCTTTTTTGTAACTTAAGGTTTTGCCTAGAGGGGTTCTCTATGTTTTTGAATCTAATTACCCTGTAAGATATCTACCATCCTGATTTTACAGGGGGGATTTCTTCATTTCTATTTACTTCTATTTTCTATTAAAAGTCTTCTTGTAAAAAACTGAATGTTTTTTCATTGTTCTCAGATCCAAGGGTTTGGGTCTGTGGTCACCTATGCAAATTGGTGAGGCTTTTTATCCAACATTTCCCAGGAAAGGGGGGGGTGCAAGTGTTGGGAGGATTGTTCATTGTTCTTAAGATCCAAGGGTCTGGGTCTGTAGTCACCTAGGCAAATTGGTGAGGCTTTTTACCAAACCTTGTCCAGGAAGTGGGGTGCAGGGTTTTGGGAAGTATTTTGGGGGGAAAGACGCGTCCAAACAGCTCTTCCCCAGTAACCAGTATTAGTTTGGTGGTGGTAGCGGCCATTCCAAGGACCACGGGTGGAATACTTTGTACCTTGGGGAAGTTTTGACCTAAGCTGGTAAAGATAAGCTTAGGAGGTTTTTCATGCAGGTCCCCACATCTGTACCCTAGAGTTCAGAGTGGGGGAGGAACCTTGACAGGATCTGATCCAATTCCCATTCAAATAGTCCTATTGACTTCATTTGGCGTTAGCTCAGGCTTTAGGTGGACAGTGTACCCTGAAATATAATATCATAAGAAAAATAAGTTGCATTTGAAATGCTGTCCATTTGAAATGCTGCACATCTTAATAATAATAAATACTTTTCCTAATTAATGAGTGATTAAAGAAAGTAGCAGAATTCCAAGCATAACATTGTGCAGGATGCAAAAGAAAGACTGTGGTTTTCCCCTTCTTATGGGACAATGATTCAAGTCTCTGGGCTGTTGCAAATACAAGGCTGTATGTGAAAGGATAGGAGGTGAAACTGACAAGGACAAAGTGCAACAGATTCTAATGAGTAATATATTTCTTTGTTTGAGCATATTTATAAAAATACTTCTCTCAGTTTCACTGCACATTATAATAAACCAAATAATAATTCAAGTAAACTCAAAAAGCCACCAAGTTTCTTTATAAAAGCCTTGAGTCTCTCAGAAACCAAATAAGAAACATGCACAAATACCTAAAACTCACATGTATTTTTAGGAGTCCAGTTTCCCCACTTAACAGCCTGTCTTGTACGCTGACCTATTTTCCGGTTCTTCTGTGTAATATCTTGTAAACCCTCTTAGAATCCTAAACAGCTTCAAAAGTG
This sequence comes from Eretmochelys imbricata, assembly GCF_965152235.1. NCBI lineage: Eukaryota > Metazoa > Chordata > Testudines > Cheloniidae > Eretmochelys > Eretmochelys imbricata. The sequence continues at coordinate 38,260,332 of NC_135575.1, read as the reverse complement.
AAGCATTGGTAACATTATACAACTAATTATTTTAACAGCATTTGACAACACAACACCTAATACTTATAATATATGCTGTTTCAGTCTGGCTGCTTTCATACTACATACCTGCTAGTTACGGAAAACATGAATGAATTAACCTGTTCACTGCCCTTTGCATGTTCAAGGGAATGGGGCAGAGATTAGGCTGTGGAGCTCCTAAAGTGGGATTCAGGCAGGAGGAAGATGAAGGGAATTGAAAAACCAAAGTGGAAGGGAGAGGTAGATAGGAGAAGCACTAGAAGAGGTTTGAAGAACCTTTGGGAGGTAGGATGAGGGAAGTCGATGATAGATTGGACAGGAATGGAGACAGGGAGCAGGAGGTGGATGGTGGAAGCCAGGTAATGGCAGAAGAGATAGATGATTGGGAGTTGAAAAATAGGAGAGACAAGTTGGCTAGCACTGGGCTAGGGTAAACAAAAGCACTGGAGACCACAGTAGGCTGAGGACAAGATGGAACCGGGCTAACAAGAACAGGAACTGTCACCAACTGTCACAAAGAGGATCTCATGCTGAGTGCTGACTGGCTGGGTAGAAGTTGCATACCAGTTACTGGGGTGTGTGGATAAGGAGAGGCACATTACAAGGAGGTAATATAAACACCTGGATGGATTAACCATCAGACTTTGTGAAATCAAAGAAGTGCAGCATGAGGAGAGCTCTGCATATCCCAAACAGATATTAGCATCCATGTATGAGTATAGATACACAAGGCCTGATCTATTCCTTACAAACATTACTATTGAATTTTTTAAAAAAAACTTTTCAAAAGCAGATATTGCCCCGGAAAGAAATTCTCTCACAGAGAAACTGTCCCTCTGAATGGACGCAAACCTGATTGATGGCAATTTTTAATCAAGATTGGACATTTTTCTAAAAGATATAATCTAGTTCACACAATAATTATTTTGGGAAGTTCTATGTCAATTTAAATCAGTTAGTAACAGAATTAAGCTAACTTAATAAGAATAGGAGGACTTGTGGCACCTTAGAGACTAACAAATTTTTTTGAGCATAAGCTTTCGTGGGCTACAGCTCACTTCATCGGATGCACGCAGTGGAACTTAATATAAACCATATTTAAATCTGTTTGCACCAATTTAATTAGGTCAATTTAAAAACTCATTTTTAGTTAAACTGGTGCAAGTTTGTGTAAAACCTGGATTAGACAGAAGTGACTGAGATCCTAACCCTGCAAAGCACTTAAGTATGTGAGAAATGTCATCGACTTCATGTTTAAGTGATAAAAGAAGAGGTGAGTCCCACTGATGTCAATACTTAGTCCAGCTTCTGTCCTGATAGAAACTCAAATATATACTGCAGTTATGCCTCAGCTTTTGTATTAGTATCCCTTTGTCTTCCTAGGTTATTTGTCAGAGGACAGAATTTAAAAAGCAGATGTCAGATTTAAATTAAAAAACACCAGGTGATCTTGACTGTGAGAGAGAAGTGTCCCTTTGAAAGGATGCAAATTCAATGAGTTGAGGGCACTAAACCTCTCATATAATCAGGCTCCAAGTTTTCAGTAAAAATATTTTAATACAAACAACTGAGTTTGCTTTAGTTCAAATTCTTTTATCACTCTTTAATTGTAAGAAGGTACTGCCTTTCATCTTTTGTCTGTAGTTTTAAAACTTGAAGATCCTTTAACATGGCAATCATTATGAGGGACTATGTGGAAAACTATCTGCAAATATTTGGTGACATGGACAAAGCCCATGTGCTTCCACCACATTTCTTCTGAGTTACTGTAGAAACTCATTAATATATCTGAACTCAGCAGCTGGCTGGCTTAATTAAGTATGCAGAACACTTCTTACTATATTATAGCAGCGAAGAAAGAAATCCTCTTTCCCCTGCCCCCTAAGTTGTTCTTGCCCCTTCTTTTCTAGACTTTTAATATAGATGTTACCATGGCTTTTTTTTTTTAATCTACACCAGTACTTATCCCTCCCACAAAAACATGTGCAAGCCAATTAATTAATACCAATAATTATAGGTTTTATTTCAACTCTGAGGCAACAGCTATTTCTAACTCTATTTCAGAAACAAAGTGTTTCAGATTAAACCGTCTCTGCAATTTGGTGAATCAAGTTCAATTATATGTTACACGTCACACTACTCACTTCACAAAATATATGGAGTTATCGCTATTCAGCAAAGCACTCAAGCACATGCTTAAACTTAAACATGTGTTTAAAAGCTTTGCTGAACAAGGGCCATGAGGAATCATATATGCTTCTACCATTTTAAATGTCAAGGAGATCCATTTTAGTGTTTTAATCAACCTAAATAAGGTTCCTACCCAGCAAAGTACTGAAGTCATTGAGTAACTTTAAACACATAGGTTTCAGAGTAACAGCCGTGTTAGTCTGTATTCGCAAAAAGAAAAGGAGTACTTGTGGCACCTTAGAGACTAACCAATTTATTTGAGCATAAGCTTTCGTGAGCTACAGCTCACTTATCAGATGAGCTGTAGCTCACGAAAGCTTATGCTCAAATAAATTGGTTAGTCTCTAAGGTGCGACACGTACTCCTTTCCTTTAAAGCACAGATAGCCTCATTAACTTCAGTGGGACTATTCACATGCTTATGATTGCATGCATGCATGTTTTGCTTTGAATCAATGAGCCTCTTTCCCTATGTAGAGGGAGATGGCACATGCACAGCTGGAAATGCATGGGGAGCAACACCTGTAGCCTGTTCCTCCCTACGCGGAGTTTACAGAAGCCCTTTTGACCCCACTTTGCTCTATCTGTATCTCAGGGTAGAACATGGCTGGGGAGCAGCCACTCTCTGTGGCATGCTTCCCTCTGAACCAGCCATATATCCAGGACATTGCTCTTGCAGTATTAATTTTTTCTCTGCATCTGGTTCCACACACTCTTCTCTCCCATAGAGAGGGTACTGTGCACGTCTAGGGATTAGAACTTAATACGGAAGGCCTAAGGAAGCCACACTGAAAGAGGGAGGAGGTAGAAGAGGAGACTGTCACACAAGGGGACAGCAGATCCCTTTTCTTGCGGATCTCTGGATCTGTGAAGTTCGGAAGCCCCTCTCCTTCCTACACTATAGCCACCTTGAGACCTGTCCCACTGATGAGCACATTTGTCAGGAACACTACAACGATTCTTTCTGTTCCTATTCCCACACAAGTTTTACTACAGGGCTGTATAATATGCCCCTTAATTCTTTTAGTACAATTTCATTGTGCAATATAAAATTCTAGTCTTTTTAAAAGCAAGATTTTTCCCTGTGCTCTTGCGAAGTAGTTTAAAGTATCTCTTCCACTCTACTGCCAACAGATATTGAGTTCCTAATGGAACTGCAAGCATTAAAGGCAGTGTCCTGGGTAATAAATAAATTATGAATGCTGGCATACTAAATCTTTATTGGCATGCTTTCCCAGAGACCACCACCTGGAAACCTTCAGGACAAGTCAATACACTTTAACTAGTCAGAACTGAAATTGCTGCTATTCCCTATAAAAATGTTCAAAGGTTTAGAGTAGAGTAGTCACATAAACCCTATGTTTCTTGATGTGGTTCACAAATACTAAGCATTTAGTTGCATTTGTAATTTACTGATTCAGGGACTTTTAAGCTAACTGAAGTCACACCAAGGTCACTCCACATAGGAGAGCGAGCTTAAATCTCAGTTTTAAAAAAAATGTGCCATGGATCTTCCTTATATTTCAAGTTCTCTGTGTATTTTTCAAACAGGGCTTTTATATTCAAGAACTCATAAGAGGAGTCGACACTGTTTTCTCTTCATCTGACACAGAGATTTTAATCACTGCATAAACAACTGGTACCATTACTAGAATTTCTATGGTAAAATGTAATATTAAAATGTGTCATGGACCTATGGAATTCCCAATCAAAATATGTATCAGATTCTATTGGAAATTCAGTATTAGCCATCACCAAAAAAAAAGCAGGGAAGCATGAGAATGCAGGTGTCAAGATACGTACAAACAAAATACAATATACTTTGGTCTAACAGTTTTATTGGGATGAATTTGGTGTGACCACATTGCTCATGACAGTCAAGTGAAAAAGACAAGTATGCAAGTCATCCACCATGCAAATGACAATCAGACATTTTTTGAATTCTCTGTATACCAGGGAATGTCAGTACTTTCTATGTCAGTATTTTACAGAAAAACTGTTGTAAAGGAGTTTTAAAGAGTTTACCAATAAACAACAATCACAATTTCTGTATCCCTTTACTTGTAAAGCTAGACTGCCTGAGTAGCATAAATCCAACTCCAGAGGTCTTGCAGGGAAAGGAGAATTGTAATTAATATATTTTATCTAAGACCAACCTATTCTCAGTCAAGTCCCTTCTGAAAAGCCCACTTCCTCCCCCAATGCCTGTAAGAAGTGAGTCTGTTATAGTTTGGAAAACAACATTTTAATTTTGCCGTGCCTCTAGATTTCTTGGTGTGTCTCACCTTCTGTTTGTCTACCTACCTTACAGTCTGTCTTTATTTTTATGTATTGTACCAAGTGCACTGTTTGTAAATATCTAAAAATAATTTTAAATACCTCTTTTATTAAAATAATATTGTGATTCAGTACCTCTGACCAGGGCTTGGGGAAAGTATTTTATACCCACCAGAAAGGATGAATTCTCAACTCTCCAATAGCTAAAGCTGCTATAACTAATCCTGGTGGGTTATGAAATATCAGACTTTAAACCTATCATTATTCCAAGACTAAATATGCTGTCCTTTCTGCAACTCAGATCAATGGTGGGAAGGACTCCACATTTGTGTGAAATAATTGTTTGTTTGTTTTAAATGTTAGCTCTTTAAAGGTGTTCAGAGGTGTGGTATTTAAAAAATAGTCCCAGCTGAGGTGGATTAGTAGGCTGAATACAGGTGAGGTGGTCAAAGTTGCATGGTAAATACAATTTACTACAAGAATATCACCACCACATAAGTTGTATAAATATATATGCAAAGAGAGCTCATGCATGCACCATATATAAACATACGCACAAACAATTTTCAGTCAGGGGTATCTAACTTTAGTTTTAAGTCCATAATTAAGCACATAAGCAAGTGGCCTGATTTTCAAAAGTTGCTCAACACTTCTGAGAATCAGGCCACTTTTTTAGGTGTGTAAATACTGACAGAGTGGAATTTTCAAACATGCCTAATTGAATTAGGTGCTTAAACTCCCACTGTCAACAGGAGGTAGACACCAAACTATAAGGCACTTTTGAAAATCTCACCCTTAAGAGCCCAGCCTTAGGCACTCAGTTTTGAAAAGCCTGGCTCTTCAGTCTGAACTGAACTGAACTTTCTCCAGAGAGCATGTCCTAAAGGGACACTGTTAACTTAGGTTAGGCCCAAAATAAAGAGAAAAGCTTTCATTAAATGTTTTTAAATGTCAAAGAAAACAGGGGGGTTTGTTGTTTGTTTTTTTAATTATTCAAACATCCCCCTGTAGAGTTGGAAACTGAAACACCACAGTATTATGGCAATACAATAAGAACCTGAACTGTCTATGAATAAAAAACAACCTGACCATCTGTTTACAGTTCTGATATGGTGTCACGGGGTGCTCTACTCACCACTGAAAGGCACCTGCCTCCTGGTTTCTCTGGGGATTAGCTCTTCCAGGCCGACATTCCTCCTGTGGTGGCTCACTCCACCATTCTCCCTGTCTTGCTCGCTTGGGACTTGACTGTTCCCCTTCATGGCTTGGCCCTCCAGCCAGATCACTACAGTGTACCCATACCAGGGTATCAGTCTCTCGGGACCCATTGTCCCAGACATGCTTCCTCTCACTGCTCCTTAACGGCACCACTGCCCAGTGGATGGTAGGGTAGGGGAACCCAGGCCCAACCACTACACTGCGTTCCAGCCCAAGGGCCCTACAACAAGCAGTCAAGGTCTGCATAGTCCTGAATCTTACTGCTGTATTCCTGAGCTACTTCCTACCATACCTTCTCTCCACCTCAGAGTGAATGCAATCTCTTTGCCAATCCCTTCTACTCTCAGCTACCGGCCATTATACAGGGCCCTCCTGTTCTTGTCCAGCTGAGCTTCCTCTTTAATTAACCCTCATTACGCCCTGGTTCTTCCTCAAATGCAGCCTAGGCTGTTACTTGGCCCACCTAGCCACTTTCAAGCCTTCTGTGGGGTGAACACCCCATCTCACACGGGGAAAATGCACAACAGTAAAACAACCAGAATAAAAGTAAATTGGGTTTTTAAAGATTCTTTCAGTTGTAATGTTTTCACCATCTGCAAGAAAGGTAAGGAATTTAACAAACTTTTTAGCATTGTAATTTAACATTTAGAAAATATAATTTAAAAAGTTAATCACAAACATTTTGAAAGCTGGAGCATTGTATAAACTTATTGGGCTGAAGTAAACCTCAGAAATGCATAATTCGCCATTAATATAATACAAAAGGGCAAGTAAACAAAACTTCCCTTAATGTGGTGAACCTCAAAACCGTGATTATACCAGCTCTGATTTAATTTACTTTATGTCCATAGGGTGGCACTGTGTGCTTGTTAATAGCAAACTGATTATTAGCTAGGTTGCAGATGCTAGGGATTTCTTTAAATGTTTGTTTGTTGTTTAAAGTTTTTCTTCCAGCCAAAAAATCCCCAATTCAAATAAATTTAAAATTAAAAATGTATAATGTACTCAAACACACATTACCAGCTGAGATTAAACAATAGCACAGCATGGCATCCGATGAAGTGAGCTGTAGCTCACGAAAGCTTATGCTCAAATAAAATTTGTTAGTTTCTAAGGTGCCACAAGTACTCCTTTTCTTTTTGGGAATACAGACTAACACGGCTGCTACTCTGAAAACAGCATGATATATACCAGAAAGCAACCAAGAAAGCTCTTACAATTAAGTGTATTTGTGAAAGCTGATTCTCCTTTGTATAGCTATGATATATATTACATTTCAAACACAAACATATGGACTGATTATGGTTATTAAACTGGGCTTTCATAAAAAAGAGTCATTTGATTAACTGATGAACGTATTAAATATGCAGTTATTCTATATAAAAATAAAATACAGGTACATGCTCATAAAACAATTGTTGGAAGAAAATGTAATATATCTAAACATTTCAAATAGGTATTCTTATGTAATATGCTCATGGGGTTTTTTTTAATGTAAGATATTTCTGTTAGTAATTGCACTTTAGAACAAAACTTTTAAACTAATGTAACAAAATGTATATATAAGCTTAAATGAAACACAGTAAGAAGTGCAGTTGTTATGTTAGATATCTGATGGGTGAAGGCATTCAGATCCTGATTTTCACAGGTACTGACTGAGCATAGGGTTGCTCCTTTGAGGCACAAAAAAAAAAAGAAAAGAAAAAGGACACCTGGGATGATCCTGAGCCTATAAACCTGGATAGCTGGCAGAGCGTACTGACCACTCTTACAGATTTCCCAGGAGAGCTACCTCAAACAAGGGGCAATCCCAGGAAAACCTGGACAGGTGGCCACCCTAACTGAGCACCTGCAGCTTCCACTGACTTCAGCTGAAATGATGGGTGCTGTGCACTTCTGAAAATGAAAATTCATTTGTGCAGGGCCCTATTCTTCCACCACAGCAACTCCCACTGACTTCAATCAGAGTCACTTGTATCAGATTGCAAATAACTCAAGCTTCTTCTTTCATAAACCTGTTACACATTCTCGTTGCATTAGTGTACATGTATTCTGGAATTAGAAGGCCAAATCCTCAGCTGCTATAAATCTGCATAGTTTCATGGATTTAGTCCAAAGCATATATATTGGATTATTTTCCACTAAGTTTGTGCTGCTCTCTCAGTTTCACATCCTTTAATGTTTTACTTTAAATCTAAGGCTTTCAAATCTATAAAATATTTTAAACTTTTTTTTTTTTGGTCTTCAGATAAATCAGAACAACATGCATCAGGAAAAAATGACAAAATCATTCAGACCGATATCTTTATTAATGCTGGAAAAAGCTATTTCAAGATCACACTGTTATCATTCACCTTAAAATTCCTTCCCAGACCAGAGAGATTTCTTTTTCCATTGGCCTGGTGAGCGAAAAACTACATACAAAGAAACCATCTAAAAACCCCAAGGGCTATGAAGAAAAAAATATTAACAGATACTTTCAGAACAAAGCATACTCTGACTCATTTCGAATGTCGGTTATTTTCTATCATTATCCAGCAATACACAGCAATGACGACAAGATTTTAAAAGTAAGAAGGAGAAACTGTTCACTTGAGAACATGTTTTAATATTACACCTAAAGGTCAGCTACACAGATTGGAGAGATGTACTTTCCGCAGCTAACACTTGCTGATCTAATTAACGCTCGTTTTTAAATAACTTTACTTCACTGGTATCATGGCTGCAGTTTACCAACTGGTTCACAGATGAGAGACTATTCAGAAACTATTCTTTGCCCTTGCTTGTTGCCTGGATTAGTGACAGAGTTCTAGAGACCTGTTTCCATGACAGGCGGATTGGCAGGGGATAGTCAATTCCTGTTCAACCTTCATCCCAGGATATGGGCTTTTGTCAGAGAGAAGAGTTGCTCTTGAATCTACATAAGTATCCTTGGTCATCCTTGAGGCAATGCCTTTAAAGGAATATGTTCAGATGATCTGATCATTTTAAGATCAGAGTCAAATTAAAGGGACACTCAAGACTTTTTTTTTTTAAACTACATTCTGTTCAGGCACCCTTTAAATAGTAGGACCACCATTTTTTAAAGAAATTTCCTTTAAAAAACACACACAAAATTTATCTAGGATTTTTCTGCTTCCCCGCTGTGTATTTATAAGTTTCTTCTTAGCTAGGGTAAAAGTGACTGACAAGACCGTGGAAGCAGTGAAACGGATTATACACAAAGTGCTGTCAAATATTAAAAAAAAATCCAAATTTTTCACATAGAAGTGTGATGTTAAGCCTATTTTAATTTTTTCTATGACACAATGTATACAATGTATAAAAAACCAACCTTCCACACAAACTTCCTCGTGGCTGGATTTTACTAAAACTAGACAAGCCATTTACAACGCACACTTTGCTTCTCTACAAAAGAAAAAGGACACTAAACTTTCTAAACTACTACATGCTACAAGGGGCCACAGCAATGGTTCCCTCAACCCACCTAGCAATATTGTTAACCTATCCAACTATACTCTCAGCCCAGCAGAAGCAGCTGTTCTATCTCGGGGCCTCTCCTTCTGCCCCTCCACCCCCACGAACATGATACAGTTCTGTGGTGACCTAGAATCCTATTTTCGACGTCTCCGACTCAAGGAATATTTCCAAAATACCTCTGAACAACATACTAATCCACAGAGGTCTCCCTACCAACACTACAGAAAGAAGGATTCTAGGTGGACTCCTCCTGAAGGTCGAAACAGCAGACTGGACTTCTACATAGAGTGCTTCCGCCGACATGCACGGGCTGAAATTGTGGAAAAGCAACATCACTTGCCCCATAACCTCAGCCATGCGGAACGCAATGCCATCCACAGCCTCAGAAACAACTCTGACATCATAATCAAAAAGGCTGACAAAGGAGGTGCTGTTGTCATCATGAATAGGTCGGAATATGAACAAGAGGCTGCTCGGCAGCTCTCCAACACGAGTTTCTACAAGCCATTACCCTATGATCCCACTGAGAGTTACCAAAAGAAACTACAGCATCTGCTCAAGAAACTTCCTGAAAAAGCACAAGATCAAATCCGCACAGACACACCCCTGGAACCCTGACCTGGGATATTCTATCTACTACCCAAGATCCATAAACCTGGAAATCCTGGGCGCCCCATCATTTCAGACATTGGCACCCTGACAGCAGGATTGTCTGGCTATGTAGACTCCCTCCTCAGGCCCTACGCTACCAGCACTCCCAGCTACCTTCGAGACACCACTGACTTCCTGAGGAAACTTCAATCCATTGGTGATCTTCCTGATAACACCATCCTGGCCACTATGGATGTAGAAGCCCTCTACACCAACATTCCACACAAAGATGGACTACAAGCCGTCAGGAACACTATCCCCGATAATGTCACGGCTAACCTGGTGGCTGAACTTTGTGACTTTGTCCTTACCCATAACTATTTCACATTTGGGGACAATGTATACCTTCAGATCAGCGGCACTGCTATGGGTACCCGCATGGCCCCACAATATGCCAACATTTTTATGGCTGATTTAGAACAACGCTTCCTCAGCTCTCGTCCCCTAAAGCCCCTACTCTACTTGCACTATATTGATGACATCTTCATCATCTGGACCCATGGAAAAGAAGCCCTTGAGGAATTCCACCATGATTTCAACAATTTCCATCCCACCACCAACCTCAGCCTGGTCCAGTCCACACAAGAGATCCACTTCCTGGACACTACAGTGCTAATAAACAATGGTCACATAAACACCACCCTATACCGGAAACCTACTGACCGCTATTCCTACCTGCATGCCTCCAGCTTTCACCCTGACCACACCACACGATCCATCGTCTACAGCCAAGCTCTGCGATACAACCGCATTTGCTCCAACCCCTCAGACAGAGACAAACACCTACAAGATCTCTGTCAAGCTTTCTTACAACTACAATACCCACCTGCAAAAGTAAAGAAACAGATTGATAGAGCCAGAAGAGTTCCCAGAAGTTACCTACTACAGGACAGGCCTAACAAAGAAAATAACAGAACGCCACTAGCCGTCACCTTCAGCCCCCAACTAAAACCCCTCCAACGCATTATTAAGGATCTACAACCTTTCCTAAAGGATGACCCAACACTCTCACAAATCTTGGGAGACAGGCCAGTCCTTGCCTACAGACAGCCCCGCAACCTGAAGCAAATACTCACCAACAACCACATACCACACAACAGAACCACTAACCCAGGAACTTATCCTTGCAACAAAGCCCGTTGCCAATTGTGCCCACATATCTATTCAGGGGACACCATCACAGGGCCTAATAACATCAGCCACACTATCAGAGGCTCGTTCACCTGCACATCCACCAATGTGATATATGCCATCATGTGCCAGCAATGCCCCTCTGCCATGTACATTGGTCAAACTGGACAGTCTCTACGTAAAAGAATAAATGGACACAAATCAGATGTCAAGAATTATAACATTCATAAACCAGTCGGAGAACACTTCAATCTCTCTGGTCACGCAATCACAGACATGAAGGTCGCTATCTTAAAACAAAAAAACTTCAAATCCAGACTCCAGCGAGAAACTGCTGAATTGGAAATTCATTTGCAAATTGGATACTATTAATTTAGGCTTAAATAGAGACTGGGAGTGGCTAAGTCATTATGCAAGGTAGCCTATTTCCTCTTGTTTTTTCTACCGCCCCCCCCCCCAGATGTTCTGGTTTAACTTGGATTTAAACTTGGAGAGTGGTCAGTTTGGATGAGCTATTACCAGCAGTAGAATGAGTTTGTGTGTGTATGGGGGTGGGTTTTTGGAGGGGGGTGAGGGAGTGAGAGAACCTGGATTTGTGCAGGAAATGGCCCAACTTGATTATCATGCACATTGTGTAAAGAGTTGTCACTTTGGATGGGCTATCACCAGCAGGAGAGTGAATTTGTGTGGGGGGGTGGAGGGTGAGAAAACCTGGATTTGTGCTGGAAATGGCCTAACCTGATGATCACTTTAGATAAGCTATTACCAGCAGGACAGTGGGGTGGGAAGAGGTATTGTTTCATATTCTCTGTGTATATATAAAGTCTGCTGCAGTTTCCACGGTATGTATCCGATGAAGTGAGCTGTAGCTCACGAAAGCTCATGCTCAAATAAATTGGTTAGTCTCTAAGGTGCCACAAGTACTCCTTTTCTTTTTGCGAATACAAACTAACACGGCTGTTACTCTGAAATGTATACAGTGTATGCTTATTCCTCACATTTGAAGGCAGCAATTACATCCAATCTGCGGGGGGAGGTTCATTGACAGCCAAAGGTCATCTTTGAAAATGGGACTTAGACACCTATGTCACTGAGAGTATGTCTACCCTGCACTTAAAAACCTGCAGCTGCCCTTTGCCTGCTGACTTGAGCTGCCAGCAATCAGGCTAATGGGCTGTTTAACTTCAACGTAGATGTTCAGGCTCAGGCTCAGGCTACAGCCTGGGCTCTAGGACCCTGCAAGGTCTGAGTCCGAACAACACCACTGCAATTACACAGTGCCTTAGCCCAAACCCTGTGAGCCCCAGTTGGGCCAGCTGCAGGTGTATAATTGCAGTGTAGACATACTCTGAGGGTATGTCTTCATTGCAGAGTTAACTCTGGCTCTTACTTGGGTATTGCTCTCGCCCTCTCACCTGAGTTTGATGGGGCTTTCAAGCCAGGCTATCGGAATCATCTGTGGATACAGGCTCTCTCTCATTTTCGTTCCATTTTCAGTGAGAACACAGGCTAGACCATTTGAGTGCTGATAGTCCTTCAGTGCCTTCCCACCATTCCCCCTGCATGCCAGAGGACAGGTGTTTACCCAAAATTCTCTGGGAAAGAATCAAAAAGTGTCTCAGCTTACTGGAGCACAAAGAACCATGGGATATGCCCCCAGAAATCCTAGCAACACACACACAGGTGAGTGCAGCACCAGTAAGGACAGCAATTCAGATATAGCTTTGAGGTGTAGCGGCTCATACCCAAGCTATGCTAATCCGGGTGCCAATCACCTGAGTTAACTCTGCAGCGAAGACATCTTTTGCGGCACTTTTGGAAGTTTTACCCCATATGACTATCAATGGGCCTTTGTCAATTTGAAGGATCTAGAGGACAAGAGGACTCTGTCATGAAGGGAATTTCTGCCTTTTTCTTACACTTTGCAAATTCAATTATTCCCCTTCCTTCTTTACAAAAGCCCATTAGAGACTCTGTTCTTCCATCCAGCTGGTGAAACTGTTTTCTGGAGCTGTAAATTTAAAATGTTTCCTTTAGCTTCCAAACTGTTACATGCTAAATAGCTCAAAGAACTAACTTAAAAACTTGCAAGGGGAAGTCATAACACATCACGTTATTTTAGTAGTAAAGATAATCTTTAGTCAATGAGTAAGAGCTCTTCCTTTGTCCAGAGGTTTGAGAATAGACAATCTTTTGTCCAGGCTTGTGGTAATAATACTAATATAGAAATGACAAACAAACAAAATGACTTAAGTGTCTCAGACAAACTGTAAAATGAGCTTTCATTTTAAGGTGTTACTTACAAAATCATTAATTTACAAACTCCGTGGAAGCCAACTTTCTTGGCAGATGTGTCAAAGCTTAATTCATGGTCAACAGCATTTATGATACTGGCAGCCAACTTGAGAGGGGAAATTTATGTTGCTGGAAAAGAGGCTGCATGCAAATAGACTGTGCAGCTCTTACACAGATGGTTGATATGAGGCAGAAACATATTGAGTACTAGAGAAGTACAGAAGATAAAGTTTTCCCGATAACGTATACAGACTGTGCCATATTCTGCTCTCAGTTACACAGGTACCACCTCATTAACTTCAAGTAAGGTTGAAGCTATTTAACTGAAAGCAAAATTTGACCCTTTGTGTATACAGTACTGAGTCCTTGTACTTCCTTTGTTTACCAGAGTTAAAAAGAACCCAGTGGATAAAAGAGTGATTATAAAATTAGGCTCTGTTTTATTGCATTATTTTGTTAATAAAATTGTTGGTTTCACATCCTACTTAGTGCTGACAAAGCACCAGATTTGTTTCTAAAACACTATTCAGCTAAAGGAGAGCTGTCTCATGATGACTGAAAGAGTTCCAAAACGTCTTTAAAGGGATGGGGGAGGTGGAGATGCACAGAGGGCATTAGCTTTTAAACTTATCTGCTTACTGCACATCAAGGGATCCTTCCCTCTGTGTTGCCAGCTTTCCTCAAAGACATTAAAGCACAGGTGCTGTTAAATGATTTACAGCTGAGTACAGATGAGATATGGAATTCAACAGATGTTCACTAAGCTTCTCTCTACATTGCTTATGTTTAGATGACTGTCCTTTTCTCTTAGGGCTGTGCCCTTGATTCGTAAGTGGAGGTTTTTGTGGGCATAGTTTTATTTATTTATTTTTTAAAAAAAGACAACACTGACAATATCTTAGGTTTCAGAGTAGCAGCCGTGTTAGTCTGTATGCGCAAAAAAAGAAAAGGAGTACTTGTGGCACCTTAGAGACTAACCAATTTATTTGAGCATAAGCCGAAGTGAGCTGTAGTTCACAAAAGCTTATGCTCAAATAAATTGGTTAGTCTCTAAGGTGCCACAAGTACTCCTTTCCTTTTGACAATATCTTAGTGAAGGATTCATATTTTATATCAGAAACACAACTAGTGGCTCAGGAGAAGTTTTCTGGATACTGACTTTTTTGCTTAGTACACTGATTGTGAAACATTTTAATTTCAGCAACCTTTTATTCTCTGGGGTGCCTTCAACAGGCTCGATTTAGGACTAACCCTTTTCTATAGCAAGATCTAACTGTTAGGCCCTAATTCAGCAAGATACGCAAGCATGTTCCTAATTTTGAGCTTGGTTAGTCGTATTGGCACATGCTTAAGTATCTTACTGAATCAGGTGTGACTTAGGCAGGTCATCCGTATGGATTTGTATACCAAGGTATCCCAACGCCTCAGTGTGGTATCTGAAGTCATGAACTGTGCTGCACGAGATTACATTTGTATTAAGCAAAAAAAAATGCTTCTTTTATTTTGAGCTTTGATTTAGTCCCCCTTAATTGACCTAACTGTCCATTCATTTATATCAGTTTTGTACCACTGTAACTCCTATGATTTCAGTGATATTTCTCCTGATTTATACCAGCATACATGAGACCAGGACAGGCTAAAAGTTTGGTACAACCTGTTTATTTTATTTGTTATATGCTATGCCGAAAATGTAAGTCCACTTCCAGGATGACCATCATTCTTTATCTATGTTATTATTGTTTATCCATGTTTATAACCAGCACATACCTTAGATCACCTTTTTAGATAACACTAGCATATTAAAATTGATTCTGCATTGTACTATTACATAGTCATCAAACAGCGTCATTGCACAAACTGGAGCAATAGCTGTACAGTTATGAATTTAAAATAGTAACAAACAATCTATCCAATTTGGGCAATGGAATGATGCTGCATGTCCCTCAGCAAAATATCAGCCACAGCATGCAGTCTTTTCATGCATACTTCATTCACATGGTAACTAAACAGGTATGTGATTAATTTTATGTAGCATTCTACTGCGGATCTGGAAATAGTTATTATGAAGGTCTGGAAATCCCAAAATTTTTGAGTGACCTGACATAGGTAAAATCTTTAGTGACACTGGAGAGTCTTCTATGGAAAATAGATTTGATACAGCTGATACTATTTATAAACATGTTCTGTGGAGCACTGTACCCATCTTCCCCACTGGAAATAACAATCCTCTATCAAAGGAAAACTGTTTTTACAATATTTTTTAAAAGCCACTGAAAGAGTAACCTCACTATTAGTGGCAACCCTGTTGGTATAGATATGTTGCTCTCTATCAGGTCTTCTCCCTTGAAAAGCTAGCTACTTTACATCTCAGATAGGACCAGAAATCAGATCATGTGACCTCAAATAGTATCTCCACTTTGCATAAGAGTCATTGTGAGTAGCTTGATGGTAACAAAACTCACTTTTCCTAGTCAGGTGAGTTATTGGGAGTATGTGGACTTTTTCTTACAACTGGAGAGAATAGAAGAGTTAAAGAGAGTCAAATATGATCTACATTTAAAAAAAAAAACAAAAATCAAAACTAGATCTGAATTCATTGCAGCCCTCACTTGTTTTCATGCAATTGCCTGATAATCACACATTTCAAAGCCATGTTGCATCTACCATCATCACCCCCGCTGGATTCCCATGCAAGCAGGAAGACAATGGATATTCCCATGAAGTTTGCTCCTTCCATCCACAGGGCCTGCCATGGTTACTCCTGGGTGAATTCTGCAGGACTGTGCGCCTCCACAGAATTCCTGTGCTTCCCTGCAGAAAATGGCAGGGAAGCAAAAGGAAGCGCGTGGCGGGGGGCCAACCATGGGTGCAGTTCTTGCGGGGGACTGTCCCCACAACAGAGGCAAGGCATGGGGAGCACATGAGGTTACATGTCCCTGCTCCCCCCTCATTTCTGCAAGTGCAGAGCTGCCCAGCTGAAAGAGGCGGCTTCAGGGCTCCACTGACTCTGCAGCTGAACACCGCCTCCTGGGTCCTAGTGCCAGCCATGCTCCCCTTCTGTGTGCTGGAAGCCTTCCTGTTTTCTGTGCAACAGTGAGTCCTTGCAGTAGGGCTGGGTAAGCAGGGGCATGGGAAATGAGGGAAGAGGGATGTGGAAGGAAGGGGTGGAATAAAGTAGGGGGAAAGAAATATGGAAGTGAAGGGAGGGGGCAGGAGGATGAGATGAAGGAAAAAAAGGAGATAGGGGATGAGATGGGAAGAAAGGGGGATAGGGGAATCACGGAGGGAAGTGGGAGACCGGCATGCAGCGCCCCCTAGGCAGCAGCTGTGGCTCCCCTGTTAAGCGGGCCCATCAAACCTTCACCCTGACAAGCTCTAACCCCCTATACCTCAACTTCCAAGACGAGCCCCCCACATCCAGACTGCCACCCCACTGAGCCCCAACCAGCTGCGCCTGGACTCCCACCCCATTAAGTCCCACTCCCCCAGCACCCAGACCACCCCCGCTGCCAAGCCCCATCTCCCCACACCCAGACCCCCCTGCGGAGCTCCAATCAGAGTCACCTGGATCCCCTGCACAGTCCCCTTGCACTGCACCCACAACCCCAAATGAGACCCTGTGCATCCAGATCTCCCACTGAGCTACCCACACCCATCGTGCCCCACACCTGGATCCCCCAACACTAAGCCTCTCCACATTTGGATCCTGCTGGGCTGAGCCTGCCCACCACACCTGGTGCACTTGGCGCAGAGAGGCAGGGCCCCAGGATGTTTGTGGGGCAGGCCCTGCCCTTGCACTGTGTTAGGGTTGGGTGCAGCCTCACTGCAAAGTCCCTGTACTAGGGTAGGTGCAGGCTTCAGGGTGATCTCCCACCTCAGTACAGCCAGTGGTGGCCTGTGCTCCCCAATGCCATGCTGGAGCCATATTTATTGACAAATAAAAATTGCAGAATTTTAAAATATTGTGTGTATAATTTTCATTTTTTGGCACAGGATTCCCGCAGGAGTACATGGTGCAGAAATTGCAGGGAGGAACGCTGCCTTTTTTCTTCCACTCTCATTGCTTCCCTGGCTGTATGTTGATGGGATGGGGCAGAGAGGTGAGCTATCCCCCAACCAGGCTACTCCAGGCTCTCCTAACCCTCCCAACCTACCCACATAGGTTCCTACCCCATCTCCAACAAACCCAACCTTTGTCTGTCCTAGGCTTCCTGATCAACCCTATACCCTACCACTCCCCTCAACACCTTGGCTCTTTACAGCTGCCATTCTCTTCCAAACCTTCTCTATCAATGAGGGATTCAGGCAGGCATGAAAGTAAAATGCAGCTCTAACCGGTACGGGGCTGCTCACCCCCCATTCCCCCTCGGAAGGGGCAGGGCCTCGGGTGGAAGGGGCGAGGCTGAGGGGTCAGTGTCCCCAAGCCAGTCCATCTGCACTCCCTGGCCCGCGCCACCCAGGTCTCCAGCTGCAATTTAAAGGGCCCAGGGCTCCGGCCGCTGCGGAGCCCCGGGCCCTTTTAAATCTCAGCCCCGGGGCAGCTACTTCTTTCCCCCCCAGCCCACTGTCGGCAGCAGGGGAACAAAAGGGGCAGCAACACTAAAGGGCTGCCCCTTTTGCACCCCCCATCGGCAGCACTGCTGGATCGTCGCTGCCCCTTTTGTGCCTCTCCATTGGTGGCCCTGCTGGTGGGGGGGCAAAAGGGGCAGTGACATTAAAACAGCAGAGTTCTTAAAGCATTGCCAAGGAAGTGCTTTAAAGTCAGCAGTACGGGCTGGTACTGGCGGCTACCTTTTACCGGTATGCCGTACCAGCCCGTACACACTTACTTTCACCCCTGGGTGCAGGAGACAGGCTTCTGACTGGGCCATCCACATGCACACCTGCTTCCACTGCTCAAGGAACTCTGAGGAGGAAATCATCAACTTGTTCTTACTAGTTAGAAATGCCACACATTATATTACATGAAACTTGGCAGCTATGCTTGAGCTGAAAGAATGACCTCTAATAGAAATTAATTCCGTGTTGTCCTTTTCACACTTCAGTGAGCAACATTAACTATGAACTCCAGTCAACTTAGATACACATAAGAGAGGGGCAGAGAAAATGAATGTACATAAACATACTTGTCACCCATCTATCTAGAAAGCTGTGTGTGAAAGTTATTACTCTACTTAAAAAGAAAAGGAGTACTTGTGGCACCTTACAGACTAACCAATTTATTTGAGCATAAGCTTTTGTGAGCTACAGCTCACTTCATTGGATGCATCTGTAGCTCACGAAAGCTTATGCTCAAATAAATTGGTTAGTCTCTAAGGTGCCACAAGTACTCTTTTCTTTTTGCGAATACAGACTAACACGGCTGCTACTCTGAAACCTTATTCTATTTAAATCTCCCATCTCTCATGAGTATCAATTCATTTCATTCAGCCATAAGTCTACATTGAAGTGATCCTGCCATACAGGCTATAGGCAAGTGCAAGATTTTGGATGCTTCCGTTTTTTTGGATGCCCAGCTTGAGTTATCATGAAGTGGCCTGATTTTCAATAAGTGCTAAGCATACAGCCTTGGAAAATAAGACCCCTTCATGGTGATTCAAGTTGGGAACCCAATAATTGGATCATGCAAAATCACTAGTCACTTCTTACAACCCTGGGTCATGGCCCACATTTTCTATGCTATATAGGACAATAGCTCTTCACTGTGCCCTCCAACACACCCCTAAATCAGTACAATATTCCTCAGATTGATCATTTTTTAATCAAATTTAAGAGATTTTATACTGCCCAGATATTCTATTTCAAACTGAATGTGTGTGCATTGCAGAAGTTGCTGGGGAAAAGAAAAGAGAAGTTGGAGGTTTGACGGCAGGATAGGGGACTGTTAGGGATTTTGGCATTAGGGGAGGCATGGTAGGAGAATTTGGTTACCAAGCAATGAAGACTCTCATACCAGAGAGAGAATAAATCTCCTCTTCCTTTTCCCCTTATGTGCAAGGGTGACGGTAACTTTACATTTGTGGGAAGAGAGGATTGAATTCCATCTTCTCCAACAACCTGACCTGCTGCATTTCACTGCAAAATCTACTACTAAATCCCAGGGGCACCATTTCAGACTTTGGTAAAGTGGGGGGAAGAGATGGACTTTAACTGTGATTCCAGAGGCCATTTAGGCTCCTGAAAACTCCAGGTTTTTTGCAGATAACAACTTAGAAATTAGTTGACAGGAACACTATCCAAATCCAGTATAAAGAAAGACAAATAAATATTAGACCCACTCAGTTCTAAAACTAGCATGTTCTGACATCTTGTGTCAAGTCATTTAAGGGATACTGGTTAGGTTTAAAATTTTAATGTATATTCTTTGTTACTGACTCTTGAACACAACAATTGAAACAACTGTAGAAAAAAAATCTAGATTACTTTCCATCATTTAGGCTACTTACTTTTTACAGTTCACCAAGGAATAGATCATTTAGCTTTTGGAAACATCCTACTTGGGCAAGGCCCTGTGAATTTATACTGCACCTACTTGGGGCTCTATGGGTGTTACCATACTATAAATAATAGACTAGAAACTGACTTTAAACAGGAATGAAACTTTCAAGTCACTTTCACAGTATTGCCAACCCCAAATGTTCAAAAATCATGAGTCAGGCTCACCAAACATTATATAAGATTGGCTTAAAAATCATGAGATTATGTAAAAATAATAGATTTGGTGTTCTTTTTGAGACTTTAGGGTGCACTGAGGTCATATTTTTAAGCTTTCTCCACAGCCACAAGGGCTAGAAACTTACTTTTTCTTTAAGAATGAAAGCTGAAATCATCACATATCCACTTGATTCCAGGAGCTGGGGCTTTAAGGAAAACAACAATTATCACAAGACTCATCACAAAATCATGGGAGTTGGCGACACTGCTTTCACTTCTGTTTAAAGGCTAGTTACTTTCCAAAAGGCTCGTAAACACAGTGATTGAGTTGCAGTTCTCACAAGAGAATATTTAAAACTAAATACCTAGAAAATTACACATTTTAAAGTTGAGGGAAAAAATGAGCTTTCTGAGATATATCAGGGCCACAGCAGGCGGGAAAGGAAAACAAAACAGGCACAGGAGCTCTGGGCAGCTCAGAAAAAAGTAGGGAGGGTCAAATCTTCCAGTCCTTAATCAGGCAAAACTTCTATTGTCATCACCACTTCCACTCATAGATATTAACATGTGCTCTATAACTATACACTTCATACTTAAATATCTGAGCAGTCTTATCCAGGGCTACACATTGTATATGCCTTGGCTCAGGGACTATATTTTCTGGCATATTCTGAAAAGTGCTGAGCACACAGATGGTGCCCAGAGAATAATACAAATCATGACAATAATTGTCAACTTTAAGGATGCTGTGGATGCAATTTCTGATCTTTGTTCTGGAATTGGCCTGAATACAGCTGAAACCCTAAGAATTTGAGGCATAAACACATCTGATACTCATACAACACTTTCTCATTCCTTCCTATTCTCAAACTCAGAAAAAAAAAATGACAAAACAAAATGGTTTTCAGTTAAAATGTAAAATTTCACAGCTTCCACCCAGCATTGGGCAGAACCTGCCAACCCTTGGGGGTTAAGTGATTTCCTCTCATCTGACGCTTGTTCTCTCGTTCTTCATCCTTCCTGCCCCCGTGCTGCTTTTCATGCTTCTCAACCATGACTTCCTTCCCAGTCGCCTGGGACCATTTGCTGGAGTCTCAGAGAACTGGCCTTCTTGGTTTTGCTCCCATCTGTCAGAGTCCTCTTTTTTTCTCCATCATGCAGCAGAGAGATAGGCTGATCCAGTGGATAGGGAGCTAGCCCCGAGAGACCTGGGTTCTGGTCTGCCCATGGACTTCCTGTATCACCTCAGGCTAGTGCCTTAGGGACAGAGTTTCAAAGCCTTTTAGGCACCCAAAGATGCAACCAGGCATCTAGTGGTGTTTACAAAACATCTAACCTTCTAGGTGCTTTTGAAAATCCCACTACGTGCCTAAATACCTTTTAGCTAAATACCTTTTGGCTGTTAGTCTCTCTGTGCCTCAGTGCCCCATCTGTACAATGGGGATAACAGCACTGCTCTACCTCACGAGGGGCTCTGAGGAGAAATAGGTTAGACATTGTGAGGCTTTCAGATACTATGGTGATGGGGCCACATAAATACCACAGGTAGAGTAGGAACTTCTCTATACCACTGTTATCCCTTCCCTTAGTTTTGGCCCCTTCTTTTCACCTATCCCCCTCATATCTTCTTCTTTTCTGAATGTAACCTTGGCAAAGATGGACTGGCTGTATTTTTACTGAGTCCCCTGCGTTCCCTCCACAGAGGGATTCCTATTTTACAGGCTAATCTAATGATTTCCAGATCCTTACTTTAATTACCAGTCCTGTCTTATTTTGATCAACCTGCCTCAGGCTAGGATGTGTGCCACCTGCCCCTTCCCGCTAATTCCAACAATGATGGGCAAAGCACAGTGGCTTGATGTTTCTCCTAAAGTGATTACCAATGCAATAGTTGATGAGGAGATTTGACTTGTCAGAGGTGGGATTCAGAATTAACACCCCATTGAGAGGAATCGGAGCAATTAACACTTCTCTTAAAGCTATTGTTCCAGGCTATTTGCAAACTGTTTGTGCTAAGTTCTTGCACAAAACTGTGCCCTTAGAGGAAAAGGAAGGAGACAAATAATGGCATCACCTGTCATTACAGTTTCTTGCCAACAAGCAATGCTATTTATATGAAAATAACAAATCCCACAGAAAACTCAGTAATTCTTCGGAATATTTCTCAGGTGTCACTCGCTGGGGATTAAAACACCACCATGTTTTCCCTGCTGTCCGAACTCCCTTGATGGTTACCTCCAAATTTCCCCTCTCCTGTTATCATGGACTGGAATTACATACAAAGCTAGCAGTTTCCACAAGTTCATAATATTTTTCATGTATTTTTGGGAAGAGGCTTCTTTAGAATTTTATTTTCTATAGGTATGTCATATGAGATCACTGCAACCTTGTAATAGCCTCTGAATTTTGTGCCAAACACATACTGTGTTATATAAATATCTGTGTAGCAGAAATTAGTTGAGCCTGTTGAACGGCATTAGAATGCATGAAGTCTGCTATAAATCTATAAACACAATGTCCTTTAAAGGTCACACACATTAGGTGGCACAAGTAGCAACACAAAGTTAAGGTTGTCCAAAATCTTATATTATAAGATGCTAGATAGAAGAGTCGACCCACTGGTGCTGCACCACCTTGTGGCTGCATGTAGGATAGCAGCTCTTTCCAAATAGGTCCAACATCCTTTCAACAGAGTTTTGGCCCTAACTCTGGGCCCTGTAGTCCTCACATTCTTCTCTCAGGATCTTCATTCATCTTTATTCCCCCTCAGAAACCTCTAATTACCACCTTCCTCAGTGGCTGGTAGAGGAGCCCAGGCCTGCCCTACTACACTGGGTTCCAGTCCAGGGACCCTAGGAAAAGCAACCACGTTCTGCTCCATCAGACATCTTGCCACTGGCTCCTTGGACGCCTTCCCACCACTAGTCTTTCATCTGGCCTTTTCCACAGCCCCTTCCTGGGCCTTTTGCAATGGGCAACACCCCCACCCCCCCCATGCTTCTGCCCAGAGTCTGGTTCCAGCCCTTGTTCAGAGTCAGCCACAGTTGCTTCCTCCAACCCTGTGTCTTCCTTTCTTCCGCCCCTATCCTGTACAAGCTTCCTCCTAGCCCTGCAGGAGCCTTCCCTGTTCCCTGCCAGTCTCTACTACCCTAGTATCAAGAGAGTCACTGTAGCGCCTCAAACTTCAGTCCAAATGCCCCTACTGTCACTGACTCTTGGGCTTCACTGCTTCCAGCTTCTTCCTGGCTCAGAACAACCTGCCTCTGACCCCGGGCTTCACTGCCCCCAGCCTCCCAGACTTCCTCCTGACTTAGAACCCTGTGGTTCTGCCTCCAGGCTCCTCTCTGCTTTTAGACAGAGAGAGGAAATGCAGAATGCTCTCTCTGATAGGACTCTTGCTGACCCTTTTTCCCATGGCCCTGAGCTCCTTCCTTTATGAAGACCAAGCTCCTTCACAGCTGGGTTTCATCACTAATTATGCCTAAAATAATTAAGTACCACCCAGGGTCTAATTGGGCTCAGGGGCCTGCTAACCTATTGGTAGCCAGTGTGGGGCTTAAACACCCCATCACATCCTGTTTTCAGTGGCTTATAATGTTGCCTAATTTAAATGTTCATGCTGAAATTTTCCATGCTGGGTATCTGCCTGAGGCCGATTTTTTTTTTTGGGGTGGCGGGGGGGAAGGAGAGATTTTTATTTTCAAGAACAAGATTAGGGGAAAATACATTATTGCCCATGTTAAATAATATTCTTACATCCATTTAATTAAGAAGCTCTAGCACAGGGGTGGGCAAAGTACGGCCCGTGAGCCAGATCCGGGCTGCCAGCCATTTTAATCTGGCCCTCGAGCTCCCACTTAGCAGTGTGGTCTGGGGCTTGCCCCGCTCCAGCACTCCACCCCAGGAGCAGGGTCAGCGGCTGCTCTGCACGGCTCCCAGAAGAAGCAGCATAGCCCTCCTCCGGCCCCTATGCAAAGGGGCAGCCAGGGGGCTCTGCTCTGCAAGCTACCCATGCCCCAAGCACCACCCCCACAGCTCCCATTGGCAGGGAACTGCAGCCAGTGGGAGATGTGAGGGCGGTGCCTGCGGAGGGGGCATCGCACAGCAGAGACGCCTGGCCATGTCTCCGCGTACGACCTGGAGAAGGGACATGCCACTGCTTCTGGGAGCTGCTTGAGGTAAATGTTGCCCGGAGCCTGCACCCTTGAGTCTCCTCCTGTGCCCCAACCCCAATCCCCCTCCCATGCTCCGAACCCCTTGGTCCCAGTCCGGAGCACCTTCCTACACCCCAAACTCCTCATCCCCAGCCCCACCCCAGAGCCCACACCCCCAGCCGGAGCCCTCCCCCCTCCCTCCCGGAGCCTCCTCCCACACCCCAAACGCCTCACTGCTGGACCCACCTAGCCCTCACCCCCAGCCAGAGCCCTCACCCCAACCCCAATTTTGTGAGCATTCATGGTCCGCTATACAATTTCTACACCCAGATGTGGCCCTCAGGCCAAAAAGTTTGCCTACCCCTGCTCTAGCACCTCTATGCTTTGGAATAGAGACTTGAAATTTGGCACAAGAGGTCACCCACCCTAGTCTCAGGGATGTACTTTTTGCCTTCCCTATGCAAATTTGACTAAGACACAAGCCTCCAAAAAAAATCAAAGCTTGCATATACTCAGTGGAGAACAAGGCAACACCAAGGTTTAAGAACCCCTATTTTACAGTTATTGTTTCAGGCTGTCTGCAGATTCAGGCAGGCAGCACTGCATTGATTTATCCTTAGTTCACATTTTAGAAGTTACCACCACAATCATAGGGGCCAGAAGCACTTTTTTTTAATGAAAAGATATGAAAGGGTGACTGGAATACTTTGAAATCTGTTTGTGACCATCCTGATGGAGAAACCCCTGTTCTACAAGTATGAGAAACAGCAATTCCAGGTTGACCTTCTTTACACTATTCATTACCTTACTTACCTCGAGCACTTCCCCTCATATTCCTCTTTAAACTGTATGATTGAATCCCTTTAATCTCTCCTCCTGAGGAAGACTTTTTATGCTTCTAATCAGTTTTGTTGCCCTTCTTGGACCATTTCTATTTCTATTCTATATATTTTTTGTTTAAAATGGGTGTCCAGAATTAAAACACATGATTCATGTTCAGGATGTACCATCCATTTATATAATTTTGTAATATGTTGAGTCTTAGCTGTCCCATTCTTAATACACCCGAACATCCTGTTTGCTTGTTTTCACTGAGCTGTGCATAGTGACATGGACATCTTTTTTTCCTTAACAGTTACCCAATTTACACCATCAACATGTGTAAGTAGCTCAAACCTTTCCTTTCATCATGGATCACCTTACACTCACTTACAGTTCCTTTCTTCTGCCACAGTACTCAGATATACCAATCAACAGGTCTTCTGTAGTTCCTCACAGCATTCACTAACATGAAGAGTTTTGTATCATCTAGAATCATAGAATATCAGAGTTGGAAGAGACCTCAGGAGATCATCTAGTCCAACCCCCTGCTCAAAGCAGGACCAATCCCCAATTATTTTTGCCCCAGATCCCTAAATAGCCCCCTCAAGGATTGAACTCACAACCCTGGGTTTAGCAGACCAATGCTCAAACCACTGAGCTATCCCTCCCCCTGTGACTGTTACTACTTCACTGTTTACCTCCTTATTCAAATCATTAAGTTAAATACCAGATCTAGGTTGGATTGGGAATGGATCCTTCCATTTGGATCCTTAAAAAAAAAAAAAGACCATTTATTCTTTCTTTTTGTTTACTCTCTCTTGGCCCTAACCAACGACAGACATTTTAACACTTGCATACAGAGACTACTTAGTTTCCTTAACATCCTCTTGTGAAAGTCTGTCAAAGATTTTTTGAAGTCCACATTAACAATATCAACCATCTTTGTTCTTTCCACTATTTTGTTGACTCCCTGAAAGAATTCTCCTAGAATAGCAGAGTCACAGCTTTCCTTTACGAAAGCCATGCTGGTTTGTACCAAAGTCCAATTCTTTATTTGGAATGGGAATTCATTAATTTCAAACAACATATCCTTCATTCTCCTTTAAATTAACTAGACATCCTTTGATTATTTTTTACTAACTCTTTTGTGAAAATACGCTCATTATAGTACTCAGATATCAGGGAAAAAACAAGAACTTCCTCCACTATTATCTTTTACGACCTTTTGAGTGAATAAAGTAATTGTCTGATTCAACAGATTATAGTTCATTCTCATGGCGACATTTGTTCACAGACAAATTACAGTGACATTCTGGTCTAAGCAAAAAAGTGAAGATGAGGAGGAGGCCCAGCTTTCAGCTAGGCAAAATGGCTCTGGGCATGGAAAACAACACGAAGAATTTCCTAAGGAAATTGGCCTCAAACAACTATGCATGCATATTATGTGAGTTGCATAATATTCTTTGCAAAGTCTTCCTTAAGAAGAAATGCTGAATTATCGTTTGTGACACAGGAAGTCTGCACCCTTGTCTCTCCATTGCAGTGCAGGGTGTTTCTGAGAGAGGACTGACTAGAATATCTGCAGCAATGCGCACTCACCAGCCCACACCCCCCACAAGAGGCGTGTGAAAGGACTCCCATCTGACTATAGATGTGGGCTACACTACTAACCCCATAGCAGCTCTGCAGCCACTACAGTGTGCCAATGGGTTTGATGCCGGAGGTGTGGAGAGGGTTTCCCCACATCCCCTCCAAACTCAGTGAGTTCCCTGTGCAAAGACCATTTACTTGGCCACTGGAAGGATTGCGGGTAAAGGACTGGGCCACAGATGACAGCATTCGCCTCTCAGGAATTTAGAAACAATTGCTGTGATTACAACAAAAATTACACAATTGTTCTTGACTGCACTTTTTTCTTTGGAAACAGGAAATTGCCATGTTTTACAACCTTACACTAAATCGCAACATGATAAATTAACCAATAGAAAAGACAAAAATTAAATCAATACCAACTAAATGACTATGTTTAAAAATGTAAAAAAAGAGTTTTTATCTAAATTCAAAAGAAGCCTGGGAGTTTGCAGAATAGATCCCATAATGGAGAGCACAGATCCTTTACGTGGCAGTTCATGAAAACTCCGCATGCCTAATTTGAAAAGAAAACAGGATAGACTTCTACAGCTTTCATTGATGTTGTTTCTACAGGAGAAAAGTGATTTGGTATAATATGGGGGAATTTAACAAATCATTTGATTTCACAACTGGTGGTTGCCCAAAGCAGTAGCCTAGAGAACCCAGTGGTTTATGTCAAGATAACTGATTACAACCGGTATTTTGAAAAAAAGCCATTAGCATTTATGTCCAATGCAAACTGCTCAGCCTACTAGCTAGAACACAAATCTCACTTCAAATTGATTCCACATTGGTTCTTGAAATACTGCCAGTGAAACCACTATCTCTTGAGATAAAGAGTACATTGGTGAAGCACTTAAAGGCATTGGCAAAACAGAGATGTACATTTATGAGTAGGACTCAAAGAGTAATGAGCACCAGTAGGATGCAGTTCAAATAAAACATGCTGATTCTGAACATCCCAAACTCTCCGGTGGTGTTTGAAATCCAGATCCCAATTTCACAGCTTTAGACCGTCTTGAATTTGCACCTGTACCATAAACAGAGCAGCCAGTCCAACCTTAGACTTTTGATATGTTAGAATAGTCGTTCCCAACCACTGGCATATATACCAGCAAGCGGAGGGACTGCAATGCATAATGGGAGATGTAATCGAGCTAGGGAGAATGGCACATAGGGGAGAATGGGGGTGCTAAGGACCCAGACCAGCAACTCCCATGAGGCACTGGGGCAGCTAAGGCAGAGGCAGTGCTTAATGTTAACTTGAAATCTTTTCCTGCAGATAATTTCAATTTTGACAAAACCCCATTTTTTGAGAGGAAAATGTTCAAAAATACTTCCACCTGCTCTACTAATCATGATTATTTTCAGCTGTTACTAATCTTATTGTCCACAAATACAGCACAAAGCAAAAGGAGAAAAAAATGAATCCTCTCATTATAAAATTTTTGGTGAGGGTCCTGGATAGTGTTGCCAGGAGTCCAGTATTGGACTGGAAAGACTGGTCAAAAAAGGGGACCTGACAGCGTCGGTCAGTGCTACTGACCTGACACCAAAAGTCCAGTTACCTGAGTAACCATCTGTTCTGTTGCTGGGAGGGCAGGAAGAGCTGCTGCTGCTGGAGCTGGAGGATCACTCAGGAACTGCCTGGCTCCAGCAGAAAGAGGTACCAGAAGCTGGCACCTGGGGGAGGGATCCTGAAGCGCATGGCATTTGAGGAGTGGGGCCGGTGGCTGGGCCCCCTGCCTGGGCCCCCTTCTCAGCCTCCTTTATGCCTAGCCCCCTATGTGCTGCCTCCTGTCCTGCCCCAGTCACCCCACCCCCACTCCTTGAAAGTGGCTCTTTCTCAAACATCCTGCCCTAGTCACCCCCTCCATACCTAGAGCCCTGCTCAGCTGGTTGGGGACCGAGGTGGAGAGAGCAGCAAATGATGGGGGAGGGGGAAAAGAGGAGTGGGGATGGGGCCTTGAGGGACAAGGTGAAGCAGGTGTGGGGCCTTGGGGGAAGAGGTGGAGCAGGGGGTGGGAGAGCTTCTGACGCTTAGTTTTTGGTTTTCACAAATTAGAAAATTGGCCTCTGGAACTCTGAAAACTGTTCCATCTCTTAATCTAAAATAGCCCAAACATCATGACCTTCCTGCAGCCATTCTACAAAAGCCATTTATTTGACAGGAATTTCGAGAATTCCTGAAGGTAATGGGAGTGGTGGAAAGAAGATTTCACTCTTGTTTTGATTTACTGCCTGTCTGAGTTGATTAGTTAACAATTCTGATAGCTTCATGCCCCTGGTCTTCTTGTCATGTCCTTATACTGCTTCTCACTGCAACCGTGCACGCATGCCTGATCACTGCACTCCTCCAGGTAACTGGAAGAGCATTCACACCCAATGCCCCTAGTGGGGTGAGTTTGTGTGTTATCCATGTAAGATTTTTTTAGTGCTGTTGGGTGGTTATTATTATGTTGTTGAGAGACTGACAGGCTACTTTTTAGTGCTTAAACTTAAAGAAATAAAGAATACCAGAAATCTACTATTATCTAGGTAGCTTATCGGTGCACTTGAAAAGAACATTCTTTTCCTGTCCCTATTTAGTTCCCAAGTCAGTACAAAGCCTATTACAAAAGTGCTCTTTTGCTTTGGGAAGGGTCCTTTATTGGTGCAGCCATATGTGGGAAGCTTCAGAAATCAAGTGTGGAAAAAGATGAAAGACTGTAATTAAGAGAAATATCAATGCAAGGAGAACATCTTTAAAAGTGGCTTTGAAGACAGGGTCAGAACAGTTTTTTCATCCCCTCTGATGTTATAAAGAAAAATTGTAAAAACTGCTTTAAGGAAAATGGTTCACTCTCAGACATAAATTTCCAGAATTCCTTACAAGTATCTTATAAAATGTATTTGGCTGGCAAGAACTACCCATTCTCAAGCTCGAGACAAACAACGATAATGCCCTTTGGACTGCCATACTTGCAATAAAAGAAAAATAGGGGTTTGGGCAGCAAGGTTAATGCAGAAAACAACAACAAAACCCCACATTGTTGGCAGTAAGGTTAAGAAAGACAAAAAAAAAAAAAAAAAAAGAGGGAAAATTTGGCAGCTAACACGTTGCTCATTGCAGCCAACAGTTCACATGTGGAATTTCACTTGGAGACTGAAAAGAGAGCCATGGACAGTTTTAAGACCCTATCAGCTTTTCCCTTTAGATTTATAGACCTCTTTATATAGGAGAAAGGAAGTAATTTTGGTAGCTTTCAGCCCATCAGGAATGGCTTCTTCTGCCTTTTGATTCTTATTACTGAAAAAATAATTATAATTCCCTTAACTTTTTCAAATGAAAACTGGTGTTTTTCCACTACTGTGAAGCTTCAAAGGCAAACTTTGGAAAATCTAGCTATTGTGTCTAGTTAAAACTATTTCTCCCCCTTGCATTTACACTTCCACATTCGTTTAATGCCCATAACCAATAGGACTGACAACACATAGCAATGGAGATAGTGACATGCTCTCTGATGTAAAGCAAGTATAATGCATGTTGACATGTTTTACTCGGATTGTCTCTCTGACGTTTGCCTAAAGCTGAAAGGTATTTTTTTGTATACCAGTTATATAGTCTATATATCAGCATGGAACTCCTGCACAATGGGTTAATTCAGTCAGTGCACTATAATACATGTGTGAGATGGAGATCCTACTCACAATCCCTTTTGTCCTGGGAGAAATGGTGTTAAAGACAAGACAGATTGATAGTCTAGAAGAGATGTTCTCTGGGTAATTTGATATTGGGAAGGATTGATATATGTATATATTTTAATGGCTGGCAGTAATGGAAAATTACAGCAGAGCATCCAGACAACAGGATTAAAAGGCTAAGTGCTTATACTAGTTTCTAAAAGTCATTTAAAAGTTACAACTGTGTTCGTTTTGTGTTTTGGTTTTTGAAATGTTCAATTCACACACACATGCTGTAGAGTTTGACAGGACATCTTTCAAAATCATGTACATTTCATTTTTTAAAAGGGTAAAGCACTTATTACAGGCATGTGTGTGGTGGAGACAACTTGCGATTGTTTCCTGTTCAAATTGAAGGAGTCTAAAGACTTAGTTTTAATAAAGCAGCTCTGGTATAGTGGGCTTTGCTCCATGTGATGCCAGACAAAAAGGAAATGGGCCTGACTGATTCAGCTCCTGTGGAGCCAGCAAAGTGGCTTTGCACGCCAAGACGACGACAGCTCTGGAACCTGTTGCACTTGAGTAAGCTTGAGCCAAGGGGAAAAATAATCAGTTCATTTCCCATTCTGTTACAGACAGTCAATCCCCTAAGCAATTTCTCCTTTGAAGAAAGGGACGGGGGAGCAAGGAGTCTTAGTACACGTAGCTAGCCCCCAAGACTGGATCATTGTCTGGTGTGAGTAATGAGGACTGAGAGCCCTGCAGGATCTCGTTCAGAGACCCAGAACGAGACTGAATCCTTCAGTTTGATTCAGAGGATTTAGAACTGACCCAGTCTCTGCAGATTCACTTGGAGTTCATGTTTGATGAATGATAATCTCCACGAAGAGCCCTCCACAAACTACTGTGCCTACCATATCTATCCTAGGTTTTGATGTACTCACCTGTTAGTGTGCTGTAGCTTAGCACTTTTCTCTCTCTAACCCAACAAGCTCCGGACAGTCTCTCCCTACTCCCAACCCAGCTGCTTAGCTTCAGGGGTGAGATTGATGGGAATGGTGAGGTAAGGAACTGGCTGGTTGACTAGGAATAAGAATGGGGAAACATGCTGGTTTCTCAACTGCATGAACAAGCTTAATCTATTTGCCAAACATTTTTGAGTCAGGGTTGAACACTAATTCAGGTTGATGCGAAATATTTTTACAGTTTGTTTTGAATATATCACACCACTCTGCAGGTAGTGTTCTGCTGTAGATAAACAAGCTCTCGCACTAGTAACAAAGATTAGAAGTAGAAGGCCTGTATGTTTGTGTTAGAAATGATTTAGTACAGTCAGCAACTAAACTTCCTGAGTTGACAGAATGATCTCATGTCTGCACTTTTTATCTTTATCGTTCTATAATTAGATTTCTCTCCTTCTTGAAATGTGCAAATAGCACTTCCGGTTTTCTTTTCCCTTTTGTTTACATTAAAACGTAATATAACTTCAATTGGCAGTCATGAGGATTGTACTTTGAGATCATTGTTGTCTTCTCTTACTCTTTTTCATTGTAACGGGTGGTGGCTTGTTGTTGTATTACTCCTATCTTGCCAATTTCCATTTATTGTATTGCCATAGTTTGTTTTTTCTGGGTTACTTGCATTGGATCTTAAGAAGATGATGATGATCACAAAAACGTTTTTTAACATGACGAAATGACCACAAACTAGAATAATAAAATGAAGAAAGCGTGTGTGTTTGGTTTTTTTCTGGCCTGGAGATTTTTCTTGGGTAGGGAGTTGGTAGCTTATCGTCACCAAGAATTTGATTACAAGTACTAGGTACCTCATCACATGAAGTTCTTACCATATGCTGGCTGTTGCAATCATTTTATTTCATTTTCCAATGGAGGGGTGTCCAAATCTGAATAACCACCATAGCATTTTATATTAATTGGCACTTTGCTTGGCAATTTCAGAAGACAGGAAGGTCTGACTGGGCATGGAGAATAAATTACCCTTTGAACCATAAAGATAGTCAGGGTTGAAACAGGATGGGGAAATTTGCTCATGTTGGCATTTATTTACTGGCTATATAAAGGACTTCATTCTGCAGGGCTCTAGCATGATCATTGCATTTGCATTAAAAATTCTAAAGAAAATGTAAGAAAATATATATATTCACTTTAACTAAAATGAGCAAGTGGAAAAACCATAGGGTGGTATACTGCCTTTGACCCCCAAGCATTGTTTTGACCCCAGAAAAAGAGATGTGCCATTGGCTCCATGAGGTCTATTAAGGACTTAACTATTGCTATTGATTTATGTGGAAGGCTGCCAGAAACTGTGGTGATGGGTAGCAGTAAAAAGCCCTAAAATAAATATGCACACAACAGGTCTGATTCTTTGAGGTGCTGAAGCCAGTGGAACTTGAAGGCACCTTTCAGAAATGATCACCACCTTGTCGGGTTAGACCCACAATGCCCTTGCTATGAGTGGGAGTTGTGTATTACTTGCCCAGTGAGCGGATATTTAGGCCCTTTAAGATACTTATGTAGCTATGGTTGAAATAGCTTTCAGCTTAGAGAATGAATGAGGAATAAACTGGGTGTGGTGACCACTCTGCTCAAAGTAGTGGCTGTAGAAAGAACACACCGTGCATGGTTTTTCCAGACAGTTCTTCTCTGAGAAATGTGCTCTTAGGCAGTAAATCTCCTGCCTTGTTCTACTGTTAGTACTCAGATATGTGACTTTAAGTACACCTGTCAAGTCTGCCAGTTATAGTGCAGTGCTCTTCAAGGACTAGGTCAGTGCCAAAAGGCAAACCACATGGTTAAATACAAACGTATATCTTCTTTCCACACTGTTTCAGAGTTTCTGCCCATTAGCACACCCACAACTTCTTTCATGATGTTAGTCTCAGTAGTCTCTGTCCCTTGAAGAACTCATTCTCTCTGGACTCAACAAGTACCTCTTTTTGAATCCTTGGCATCTGGAGAATAAGCCAAGTTGCTTACTCTAGTAAGATTTGCTATCCTTTCAAGTATTTTTAAAATTGTATATTTTTTCTTAGAACCGTCAGCATTTCCTAATATGTCTATTAAATTATGATGTAACAATAGCAGTTTACTAGTTGGCTACCCATATTATAAACAAGACATAATTCTTCATCTAGACAGCTTTAATATCCATTTAGATTTGTAAAGATGTCACAAAGAATATGCCAAAGAGAATTTCTATTAACACTAAACATTTTAAGTCAATGAAGCAACTGCATCACTGGAGACAACAATTGCTTTGAGTTGACTTGCTACATCAGAGCCCAATTTAACTATAATGAGACCTAAGGTATAAGGCACAATCAATGTTTCCCAGTTAAAAGGCTTAGCAGATTTTACTATTCGCAGTGACATCAACTGTGGTACTTGGGAATGTTTTTGCATTTACAGCACGGCCAGTCAATAAAACAATTCTGAAAAACTACAAACTTTGCTTCAATAATTCAGTAGGTTTTTTTGTAAAGATGGATGCTTGGCCTTCAACTGGCTCTTGCTCTAATGGCTCTATGCAGAATCCTAATGCAACATGTTGAAGTACTGCAGTAGTTAAACATTTTCATTCGTGTTTTGGTCGGAGTCCACCAGAGAGGAAAGTCAGGCCGCAAGGCAGCAGATAGACTGAGGAGAAGAGGAGGGTGGTCAGGACTGCTTCGCTGCTTGGCTCCTTGAAACAGTGCAGGGAGGATGCACTATAAAATCTAATAATCTTCCCTTTGAGGGGGAAGCTGGAGAGCAAGAGGCAGCTGCAGACAGGTCCCAGCAGGGCAAGGAGTCAACTGAAAATGTTAGTTGGCTGACGGAAGCAAAATGCCAAATAATTACCATGTTCCATTCTATGAAATAATAGAAGCTGCCAGATTCCATGGCTGCAGAATTGCAGCCTCTCTGGGATGTTGACTATGATAAATGGGGCAAGATACACCTCTTAGGTTTGTTGTTTTAGGCTGTATGAAGATTCAGGCAGGTGTCACAAGATCAGTTTACACCTGGGTCATTTTTGGGGGGTTCTCTCTGCAATTATAAGGGCTAGAAACACTTTTTTTTTAATGGAAGTGTAAGAAAGGGAGAAGATAAGAGCATCTCAACTGCCCTGAAACCTGTTCATGACTTCCCAGTGGGTTGTAACCCACAGGCTGACAACCCCTGAGCTACAGTATGTCCTTTGAAGTTTCACAACCGGAATGTAGCATATATCCTTGGTATGTTGTTTAAAATGTAACCTTTCTAGTCTAGTGTATATGGCTTGATGGACAGAATTGAGTGTCACAGAACAGCTATGGAAGGAAACAATGCTTTTAAAATATCAAGTATTAATATCCTAGGTTGCATGAGACTATGACACAGTCCACCATTGGAACAGCAAGGAGTGTACTGAGCCCTAGTTCTAAAGATACAATAATAAAACGTTGGCTAGTTTGTTTCACAAATATTAAAGGAATTTTGTTTTCTTCATCAGCAGACAGTCTGCACTGGCTTCTAGTAGAATGTACACAGCTGCAGTGAGGTAGTGATAATTCACTGCAGAGTATCATTGTGGAGCACAGAGAGACAGGACAAGATACATTTCCAACAGGAAGCTTGTAGTTACATTTCAGAGCTCTGATAACATGTCAGATGTAATAGATTAAATTGTCTGAAATGAATCACTGTAATTTCATCTTTTTATATCATTACATTTGTTTCCCTGCAGTTGATCCTAATTTAACCCATGAGAGACAAACCTTATCCAGGATAAACTTTTATTAATTTTACACTTATCAACTGCAAGGGATATTCAACATGCAAACACTGTACCAGTTGTCCTAATATTTTTCTTCTGTTTATAAAACTAAAGAATAAATTAATAGTATCACTGACATTGCACAGATGATATAATTCCCAAATACACACTTAAGACAGGTACAGTAATGTGAGGTTTTATACTGTGGTCCTCCCATAGTCATTTCTTTTGTATTGGGCCACCAAGTGTTCTACTAAATTTAGGGTTCAAAGGCAAATCACCATTTTTAGTCAAACAGGATTTTATTTCAGCCCTTTGAAAAGGTCAACTCACAACAATGTTGCCAGTGTCCCACCCTCCCCAGGCAGAGCCCCCAAGTCTGAGTTCATGCAGAGTGTTTCTCCCTGAGTCCGGCAAGGGACAAGATTTCCAAAAGTGGGCAGTGGATTTTGGATGCTCACCTTAGACATCTTAAAGAGGTCTGATTTTCAGAAAGTGCTGATGTAACCCACATGCCTAACAGGGAGAGATATATCTTTAAGAGATCTAGAGAGAAGGGATAGAGGAGGAATGAGTGGTGTCTGTTGCTCTGTTCCATATCCAAAAGTTTCTGGAACTGCTTGTGGTAGTTTTTGGCATGCTCAGT
Organism: Eretmochelys imbricata; assembly: GCF_965152235.1. NCBI lineage: Eukaryota > Metazoa > Chordata > Testudines > Cheloniidae > Eretmochelys > Eretmochelys imbricata. The sequence continues at coordinate 38,224,741 of NC_135575.1, read as the reverse complement.
AGGCTCCTTATAGATGGATTAATAAGAATTAATCGAGGAAAAGTAGCCAGGGCAGCTGCTTTACCAAGACACGTAATCTGTGTGATGGGTCGGGAGAAGCTCAGCCACAGGAACAGAAAGAGGCTGCTTTCCTCTAACTCTGAAGCATTTTGCAGCAGAATTATTCACTTACACAATTAATACCAATACGCTGGTTATTAGTTAGCTGACTAGCTAATTAAGTGATTCCACACTCCAGCAGAGGAGGAGAAAGTCCGTGTGGGGGTTCCATTTGGATATTTCTGCAAGCAAGAGAAGGAAAGATACCACTGCAGTACCTTTTGACTCAGGTGATGAACAGAGACTCTAACGAACTCAGCCTAAAGCTAATGGAACTCTTTTACTTCTCACTGTATTTCTGTGGGAACTGACCTGTTTAGATTTAATTTGTGTCTTTTGTTTATATTTACGCTTCACTTTGAAGATAATGTATGTGGATTATGAAGTCGCCTTGTTATTTAGTAGCAATTAAGCTATTATTTTGGTTTTTATTATAAAATTTTACAAAGTTGGTACTTAAGTTAATTCCTCTTGTTCTTTTTAGACTTGATTGTGGGGAGGCTGACCCTGTGCAATCATTGCTGAAAATCCTCAATGGCTGATTTCTGGGTCTCCACGTACCTTTCTATACGAGTTGTGTTGAGGCACTGGGAGAGCAGTAGTAAAGTAAATACTAGCCCATCCAAAGGTTACTCTGAGAACCCACCATTTAAAATGAAGGGTGAAATCCTCCTCCACTGAAGTCAATCAAGTTTTGCCATTTACTTCAGTGGGGCCAAAATATCATCCCCAACTCTTCTTAAAGTTTCTCAAACTGAGGATCCCTGAACCACTGGTCACTTTTGAAAATCTTGGCCAAAGAGCTCTTGCATGGCCAAAACCCTTCCTTTTAGAGGCCCAATTGTCAGCTTTACCCCCTCTAGCAAAGATATCTTATACCCCGAAGGGATGATATGATACATACTTTCCTTCCCTACCAAGTCAGTTCATTAACCTCTTCCTCTTCTTGCTGGAGGAGGAGTACACACATTTTGTCAGAACTGTTATATTTCCTTTCTTCTAACATCCTCTGATGCACATAAATACAATCAATGCTCCAGTCAATACAGTGTTATTTAGGGGGATGCACTTATAAATCATTTAGGCACTTTTGAACATTTTAACCCACATCCTGGATTCGTACTCCATGCACAAACCAGAAGAAATTACCGTATGTTGTCTGTATATAGCAGAAGGAATTACTTTGTCTGAATACAGATTTAATTTCATGAAAAGGTCTAGCTGTGTGTCTCATCTCTACTTTCTCCAATTTATTTTCTACCATTACTGAAATATACATTAATCAGAAAATATTACACACTTCAATACAGAGCAAAACTGAACAACTGAGTCTTATCTGCAGACTTTATCAATGGGAGGAAAGCATGTACCTTCAATTCATACTCCATTTTCATATGTTAGAATACAACAGTGGAGTTGAACACCAGTTCATACAGAAGGGGAAGCTGAGCATTTGTTCACTGGGAACTAGGTAGTGTCACCCTACCACTTTTGCACATATACACATTTGTTCTAAAGGTTCTTGGTGTTCCAAAGAAAGAGCAAGTCTCGGGGGAACAAATTTGACTCATCTTCTTTCTCAGCTCATGTTGTAGAAATCTAATTGTATGTCCTAGTTTTCAGAGGTGCTGTGCACCTATAACACCCATTGGAATAATCAGGAACTGGGGTTCTTCAGCACTTTGGAAAATAAGGCAATTAATTTCCAGCTAAGGAAAAGCTGTGGTAAAAAGCAAGCTGAACTACTCCTCTTAAAGCAACTCCAGGTAGCCATGACATCAGTTTCAGAAGAGGCCACACAGGGTACCACATCTGTATAAGATGAACATCCCAATGAAGGCCCAATAGGGTAAAACAGAAGAAGAAAAATGGGGCTTAATGGAAACGTGCAGCTAAGTAAAGAGGTTAATTGCAGCCAGCATTTAATGCCTAAAAAGTCTGCCAATTAATTAAACATTAGCATTCATAAAAGGATAACAACTTGATTTATTTTGAGTGACAGTTGTTTCCTCAGCATCCAGGCTCTCATTTCTGGAGGATTCCACAGACTGTCACTTTTGACAACAAACATTCTATGCAAGTAAAGTCAGTTGCTTTGAATTATTTCAAAGATAACCAGCAGGACAAATGCTGCAAACAAAATATAGCAGAGTAGGCTTCCAAACCTGTGGAGGGGAGTTATATGAACAAATCTCATCATTTTGTTAACAGCATCTCTCCAGATACCTCCTTCCATCGCTTGGTAAGCACTTACACACTTTAATAACCATCTGGCTGGCACAGAACTGTCTAGAGAACAAGGAGCCATTTGGCTTTTTCAAGACTACTCAGTGATGTCATCTCTTAGAGAGTCAGACATGACATGTCTATCAATTTTACAATCAGCATAAGACAGATTTTCAAATGAGTACCAGCAAAGGAGCAATACAGCATGACCTCATTCAAAATGAAAGAAAATCTTGAAAGATAGAAAAGAAGTCAAACAAAAGCTTAAACATTCCACTTTTCATGTCACCACTCCCGTCTTCCTATTAGTCTTTCAACTATCACAAATTAACCCATTTCAACATACTGGCTAAAGAATAAAGAAAAATACTGAAAAAGTGTATTCTCTTCTCCATAGTGTGACAACCCAAAGCAGGACCTCCTGCCCTATTAAAAATCAGTTTGGAGCTCAGTTTAGAGTCAGAACGGGTAAGCACACTGAAGCTTACAGAGGTCCATAAGTAGGGGCGGGGAACTGAGTGCACTAAAGGGCTTCCCACCCACAACTGATTCTCATTAATTAAACAGTCCACTCTTCCTTAAAACCATCTGACTCTTTCTAGTGATACACCATTGCAGTAATCGCACAGCTTTCTATAGTGGGCCAAACTCTACTTGTGCACTGACCTCAGTGTTTACTAATATACTGAAATCAACAGGTCTGGAAAGCACTAACAAAGGATAAAATTTGGTCCATTAATATGAGTTATATACATGCATTAAGAAGAGAGTAGACTCCCTTAAATATTAAAATTAATTTAAGAATAGCATTTAAACTAAGAAAACCATAAAATGGCTTTTTGATCTGTGCTTAATTCATTTCCTCAGAGCAAACTAGTGTCTAAAAAATAAAAATTTAACCATAATACGCATACAACTGAATTCTTCAGACACTGCCCTTTCTACTAAAGCAAATTACCAAAGTACCTTTTGCAACATGGTGGTCATTTGAAATGCCAATTCTTCATGTCCCTGTTCAGTTACTTACCTAGAAAAGAAAAGGAAAAAAATCAGAATTTTCCAATACCCTTAAATATGCCTCTCATCATCAATACATTTAACATGAACACAAATCTGGATTCCCCTTCTGTCAAGGTTCCTCCCCCACTCTGAACTCTAGGGTACAGATGTGGGGACCTGCGTGAAAAACCTCCTAAGCTTATCTTTACCAGCTTAGGTCAAAACTTCCCCAAGGTACAAAGTATTCCACCCGTTGTCCTTGGAATGGCCGCTACCACCACCAAACTAATACTGGTTACTGGGGAAGAGCTGTTTGGACGCGTCTTTCCCCCCAAAATACTTCCCAAAACCTTGCACCCCACTTCCTGGACAAGGTTTGGTAAAAAGCCTCACCAATTTGCCTAGGTGACTACAGACCCAGACCCTTGGATCTTAAGAACAATGAACAATCCTCCCAACACTTGCACCCCCCCCTTTCCTGGGAAATGTTGGATAAAAAGCCTCACCAATTTGCATAGGTGACCACAGACCCAAACCCTTGGATCTGAGAACAATGAAAAAGCATTCAGTTTTTTACAAGAAGACTTTTAATAGAAAATAGAAGTAAATAGAAATGAAGAAATCCCCCCTGTAAAATCAGGATGGTAGATATCTTACAGGGTAATTAGATTCAAAAACATAGAGAACCCCTCTAGGCAAAACCTTAAGTTACAAAAAAGATACACAGACAGAAATAGTTATTCTATTCAGCACAATTCTTTTCTCAGCCATTTAAAGAAATCATAATCTAACACATACCTAGCTAGATTACTTACTAAAAGTTCTAAGACTCCATTCCTGGTCTATCCCTGGCCAAGCACAGCATACAGACAGACACAGACCCTTTGTTTCTCTCCCTCCTCCCAGCTTTTGAAAGTATCTTGTCCCCTCATTGGTCATTTTGGTCAGGTGCCAGCGAGGTTACCTTTAGCTTCTTAACCCTTTACAGGTGAGAGGAGCTTTCCCCTGGCCAGGAGGGATTTCAAAGGGGTTTACCCTTCCCTTTATATTTATGACACCTTCAGTAAGTCTTCCTTAATAATAGGTACACTACAAAACACTATCTCTGTGTCTGTTCAAGTTTTTAATAGATACTTCAGAAAAATCTATTAGAGTCAATATGTTCCAGTGGATAGGACACTAAACCAGGAATCAGGAGACTTGAGGTGAAATCCCAGCCCTTTGGAAGTCCATGGAAGTTTTGCCATTGACTTCAATAGTGCCAAGGTTTCAAACCATTGGTTCCCTGCTCTGAACCCAGCCTCCAGTGTGACCTTGGGCAAGTCACTTCCCTCATCTGTTTCCTTATCTATAAAATTGGGATAATAATATCCAACTTCCCTTAGGTGCTTGGAGCTCTGGGGATAAAACATGCTAAATGAGAGCTAAGTATTATTATGCAGACTAGAATTTGTGGTTGAGGAATAGGTTGTTGATGAGGAATTGGGAGAAGAAAATATTTTCTGTTGCTGACCATTATATTATTTAGCAAGAAACATATGAAGAGGTGAACTATCTTTTTCTCTCCCCTCTCTGCTATGTTGCTCCTTCCCCTTTATTTCCCAACCCAACAAAAGAGTTTCTAATATGGCTACTACACTCCAACATCTATGTTAAACTAATTTAGTTTAGTGCTTAAAAGAATGTACTGTTTAATGATGAATTACCTGTACTCAAACTTCACATTCATTATTGGTAATTTTGACAACATTTAGCTATGGCCAAACTTACAGAGGGACAAAAACAGTTCAGATGAACTTTTCACAAATCATAATTATACACCATTTTTGTTTAGATGATAAAACAAAATAACCCATTGCTCAATCCTGTTACCATCCCCTATACATGTATGTACACAAACCTCTCATAGATTATCAGGGAAAGATGAATCCAAAAGAACCTTATACACTATTTTTGGGAATTATATCAAAACTGAAGTGTAACTACTTTTGTGGTGGAATACTGACACTGTTTAAAAGTACTTAGCAACAGTACAAAACCATTTAGATCAAAAAGTGAAGAATATCACAACCTATGCAATTAAAATGATAGGTTGGAAGTAACTAATTTCCCAAACTGGAATATTGCAAGGACCCCAATCCAAGCACTCACAAATCTATACTGCAAAAATCAGAGTTTTTTTAAAAAAATAAGCTTTGGATTGTTTGTATTTTCCTTCTGAGCCTTTAAGGTTAACATTTTCAAGTTCTTCTCTGTAGCCATAATAGCTAGAAACTTACTTTTCATTTTTAATTGAAATCTGAGAGTCTTACATAACCACATGACTCCAGGAGCTGGAGCTTTCAGAAAGTCACCAAATATCGGAAGAGTCATGATAAAATCATGAGAGTTGGCAAGACTGACCTTTTGGTCTCATCTTGAGGATGTGCTTTCAGTAGCACAGAGTTCGTAGGCCCTCCAACACTGATAATGGAGAAAAAAAAACACCCAGCCAGTAACAGCCACAGGCAACAAGTGCCAGGGGCTGCTTGGTGCATCACCAACTACTTCTAAGGCATGTAGCCAGACTGCAGGAGCAGCACCATGGGGAACAACTCTATGCCCCAGAAACAATTACATTAGTAGCATCACAAGTTATGCCCTTGCTCATGGAAGCCTCTCTAAACCAGCTAGCCACCCAACAATACCATGAGGAATCATAGAATATCAGGATTGGAAGGGACCTCAGGAGGTCATCTAGTCCAACCCCCTGCTCAAAGCAGGACCAATCCCCAATTTTTGCCCCAAATCCCTAAATGGCCCCCTCAAGGATTGAACTCACAACCCTGGGTTTAGCAGGCCAATGCTCAAACCACTGAGCTATCCCTCCCCCCAACAAAGGGTGAGTACAGAATCTCTAACACTTCTCCTCCTCCCCCATCAGACCCAAGAGCAGTGGCAGTTGGGCCCCAGATGCCAATGGCTGACTATCTATATAGAGCAGGACCCAGACCAGAAGGGCAGCCTATAATGGACTTCCAACCAACCGGTACCTGCAGCTTCAGAACCAGGACAATGAACATTTTTGGTCTATATATTTTGGATAAAAGCCTTCATTCCAGTTACCACATGACACCTCTCCTTGCCTTACCCCTCCTTCTTAGCCGTGCCCTTCATCCATTACTCCCTCTCCTCTTCCTTGCTGCCTCCGTTCTCCTCTTCATTTCCCCTTTTCTTTTCCTCCTACCGACTCACCACTTTCCCAAACATCTCACGTCTCCCACCCTACACATTCACCACATATAAAAAAGAAACAAAAAAAACACACAAACAAAAACAATCTTAGATAGCATAATCCCAGAACATTAACAACAAAAATAGACAATCTTGTGGATATAATCCTGGTCCTCTCATTCACCTGCACTTTTACAGTCTGTCTGCTATTTCTTGCCTATACTTAGATCATAAACTCCTTAGAGTAGGGGCTATATCTTCAAAACATTTTATAACATGTCTCTGTCATTTTAGCCACTGTATGAACACACAATAATAGAAGTAGTAGGCACACAGGTTCCAAGAGAAAAATGCTATGCACTGAATCAGCAGCACCACTTTCTGCAACATGCTGGGTTTTTCTGGGAGCTCTCCCCATCCACCTGACCTAGGAAGACGGAACATCACAAATTCAGAATGAAAGAAATGCAGGCCAAAAAAAGCCTGCTCAACGGCTTCTTCGTTCAACACAAAAATGCATTTGAATTTCTTAGAGAAGGGTTGTTCCCAGGACCAATGCGTTGTGTTTTCCAGATTTACCTTTTCCTAAGCTTTCTGCAAAGTTGGAAATGGATTTGAACAACTCACACAATGTGGTGTAAGAAACACAAAAATCAAATGTTCTTCACTGCATTCTGAGAAGAGTTTAGAAGCTGAATTGTAAAACTGCCTGCATTCATCTGATTTTATGTTAGTACGGATTTCACATCACTGCCAAAATCACACATCTATTGCACAAATTCCGTTGCTTCCATCTCCCGTTGGGCTGCTCTGTTCTGCCTCTGAATAACCTCAGATCCGCCAGCAGAACTTGTATTATCCACTTTTGAAAAAGAAAACTTTAGTCCTCTGGCCCTCATGCCCATGTTTAGTCTTCTCCAAGAGAACCGTAACTGCCAGCTACAGTTCACGGACCTCTCCAGTGCCTGGATCAGTTTCAAATTTTATAACGCTATTGTATCTTAACTGTGCAATGTACTTAGCTGGATTTAAAGTGTACTTCTTTGTACTCAGTCTTCAGACTGACAATTCAATGTTCTCCTGGCATCTGACTGAGAACAACTGTCTGGTGATGAAAGGCACCACTTTTTAATTTTCTGCCCCCTCCTCTCCCCTTCCCCGCTTTTCAAGGAGAGTGTGCCTCAAGCTTAGCAGAGAGGCAACACTAAACTCCTTTCTGTCTACCACATGAAAATGTATGGCACAGATGCCCCTTGGAGCAAACTCCTCTACAACTTCTTTCCCTGACCTTAATAAATAGCTACTCAGTGTAGAGATGATGAGAACAGCAATGCAATGATCTGCACCCATGTGGTTTTTCTCTCCATTGTTTTCAACACCTTATGGGAAGCTGGAAAAATTAGAGATCACCTAAAACCAAAAAGCACTGGTACAAAGGCCTTCTATCCTCAAGAAAGCTTCAGAAAATACAATTCAGTTCCTCAAGAATTTTGTCCTTTGCCATTTGGCAAACAGTATGCTGATTCTTCACCCCGATCGTCTTCTAATGAAGCTGCAACCAACAGAGATGTCTTTCATTGTCCACGAACAGAAATCATTGTGTCAGCAGGAATGCATATCTCTCTCATCCATACCTCATTTTGAGTGATATAACTTACTTTAGTCCCAAAGTTCAAATGTTCTATACAAATTTGGTCTGTTTACACATTTTATCACTGACATTTATGTACATGGGAAACAAAGAATTGTGAACTTGAGGATGCAGACAAGGTGATTCACACTAATGGAATGAATCCTACAGCATTTCCTACATATAGAATTTTGTGGGGTCCTTCATTTTGGGTCTTTGTCACACAACACTTTCCACATTGGGTGTAGGCAATTTGAGATGTATGGCTTTGCACATGACTCAAACTGGTTAGGGCTGCAGAAGATGTAATCTCCTCCCCCCATCAGGCTGTATTCAGTGAGACAATTTCCTCTGGCCTCTCCCTCTCGTACAGCACGAAGCCAAAAACATCCTAAAACACTGTTTCTACCAGCACACCTGTACAGAAGGCAGACCCCCATCTTACATTATTGCTCCTCAGACCCTTATGCATATGTCAGGTATTGTCAGTGTCAAGGCCTCTATTAGCAAGGACAATGACATCGTTTTAAAGGCCTCAATTGAGGAAAGCATCCTTATTCAGGAAAACATTTAAGCACATGCTTATATAGGACTTAAGCATGTTAAATTCTTCTTTGTTGAGGAAAGCACTGAAGCAAGTGCTTGAATTGGGGGCCAAAATTCTGGAAAGCTGTCGAGTGCACCACCCTGCCCAAGCACTGCCATGTAGGAACACAGCCAGCACTAAGGTCTGCAGTTCCCTGCACAATTCTGAGGAAGTGGGTATTAATTCACCTGCACTTGACCACCATATTGCAGGGTAGCTGAAGGAGCTAATATAACATATTTGAGTGTTCTCGCTTATGTTCCATTCCAACTCCCATTGACTTCAATGAAAGGTGGGATAGGCCTATAAAAGACTAGCTTTTTTTTTCCAGCAAAGAACAATAAGTTAAAAGGAGAAGGAAGGGACATCTTTCCAAAAGTTTATAACGATTAAGTTGGTCACAGTTTGCAGTTTGAACTTGAATTCACTGTCTCTTTATAGTATAAGAGAAAAGCAATTTGTTTTAATAATAATAATCAGCTACATTCAGACCTGGTCTAAGCACACTAAGCCAATTGAGTTCCACCAGGGATAAATCTGGCCAACTGTTTATAAAGCTCATTTTATCAGAACCAATTTCAGATCACTATGAAGGTGAAAAGGTATAAAATGGAACTAAGGCACATCAGCAGAAACACTAACAGCAACATACATTGTGTGATTAACCTGCTAACTTCCAAAGAATTGGACCCAAAATAAGAAAAGCCACCCAAAATTAGGGTCTAAAGAAAATTAATTTTATATTACAGCTGCACCGAGAGGCCCCAAATCAGAATAGGGCCCCATTGTGTGAGGCTCTGTGCACACATGTACAATACAAAGAATAGACCCTGCCCCCAAAGGTTTTAACATAAAACAAGTCACAAAGCACCAGAAAATGTGGGATTAATTTCTTTATCATAAACCCTATCAAATCTTAGATACCACTGTGATATGGCCAGTTTATAGAACATATTATATAACATCAGTTTCATGCATTTGCATTTCTCATGTGAACTATTTACAAGAGCAGCAACAAAAGGATACTAAATTTTTATGGACCATAAGCAAATTTGAGTCCAAAATTCTGTTTCTCACTAAACCAACAAGCCAACTGGTTTAGAAAAGGTCATAGAAAAGTTAAAAGGCATTTTTTCCCATTTCAGCATTCCAAAAGAAACAGACAAACACTGACACAGATTACCAGTTCTGAATTCCAAGCTTTTGGGATAAAGTGAGATTTCAAGCATCTAATTTCTAGCTCTCACCATCCATGAGGGAATGTACTGGCAAAGATAGTAGTGCAGATGGCTAAGATAATTCTACAACAAAAAGACCCAACTATCAGCTCTGCTGTACTACAGAGCAACCCAGAAATAAGCCTGCAAGCTATAGGGCAAGTCACCACAGAAGCCCACCTCAGCTTCTTATAAGTCAACAGATCAGAATGCTACCAATCTTACAGGTAAAATAAAAACTTGGTGCTAAGTGGCCCTGCTTAAGGTTGGGAAGCTGAGAGTAGAACCTGTTCTAGAGGCAGGTGGGAGATTGAGTGGTTGTGGGTTGGGGGAGGTGGGCAGGGTTGTCTCAGCAGCTGCGGGAAGGAAGGGGGGATGTAGTATCAAAAACGTTTTCTGGCCAAATGGCTAGGGCCATTCCTAGCTGAGAGATGCCATGCCTAAGATGTCTTGGCTATCTTTCATTCATGGTCAGAATGCAACCTCAAGCTTCACCAAATTTAAATCAGGAGACCCAGTCTTGGTAAAATTGGATGAGGGGAAATATTGGAAACACCAGCTATTGTCTATATTCTGAGATCCTATATGATTGAGATGGATCAAGGTTTTCAGTACAGGAGGTATAGGTGGCATCTTCAGCTACTTCCAAACCTGGCTGAATTGCTATGTGACCCTACTCAGACCACAGACTCAGTGAAGGAAGACACCCCACTGAAAAGAGTCCTAAACCTATTGAGCAGGGGGCTACCCCTCTGGGATTTGATAATCAAAGTGAATCATTTGGAAAAGTATCTCTTGGATGCCCAGATCCGGATAAGCAACAAAGCCAGTGACTTGTCCGGATTTACAATTTGTTGATAAACGTTAACAACAATTCTTATACAGGAGCAAAATTATAAAAAAATCAAAACAGAATTCTGCCATGCCTATTTATAGGCCTCCCTCTGGGGGTAAATGGGAGCACACAACTTCTTTACCTCTACTGATCTTGGGTATATCCCTGTAGTGGGCACAGGAGTAGTGGGGCTTGCTCAGACAGGTTGCTTTAAAACCTGAAGGGTTCTCACTCTGAACTCCAAAGGGCTCGTACATCTGTAGCAAGGTCAGTGGCTAAAACAAGAGAGCGAGGTCAGCAGCCACCAACCTGAGTGATAAACTTACAAGGAGAAACACACAGGTTACATGTAGGGTTCTGGGATTGGTTGGCTGACTCCTGGAGAGACTCTGGTGTTTGGGCCTGTGCTCAAACAAAGTATTGCCCATATTTGTACATGAGAGACAGGGTAGATTGGCCATCAAAACATTTTGCTTTGACTTCACAACACTTTTTTTTTTTTTTTTTTTTAAAGACAAGTGAGATTCTATCTACCCTAGTGTTGCTCAGCTCTCTCCACAAGCCCGCTGCACTCAGCATTCTCACCTGCTGCCCATTTCAAATATATGGGATAAAATATTGGTACAGCACTAACACCACCCAGAGCAACAACCACTGAATATAAATTGCAGCTTTTAGCTATAACACAATAATGCAGTACCCAACTGCAGTCTTTACGGAATTAGGATCCTAAATTAAAGGGAGAGCCTTTATATACCTATTTCTTTGCTTAAAGTTTGCAGGCCAGCTGGCACTGGATATTCCCCTTCTAAAGCTAGCTCCTTTTTTCTGTCAGATAGTTGCAGCATACTGGCCTGGAACGGAATCAGCAAAGGTCAGAAAGAAGGAGAACAAATGCTGCCTTTGTACAGGTTTTCTGGAACACAGTGAGAGTTTGACTCATAAGTATAATACAATTAGAGACAGTGTACATTACACAATATGTCCAATATTAAAGCACTGACAGCATGAACTCTTTCACTTTGACACATGTTCTTGGAGTCAAAAAGTCTTCTGAAAGGTTTTCATTACAGAAGTACCACACAAAAAATCACTCTTGATCTGCTATTTAGTAAGAGCTTAATAAATGCTTAAACTGACATCTCATAGGGCCTGATCCTGTAAAGCCTTTGAAATCATTGGTACTCATCATGTAAGGATTTGCAGGATTGGGCCCAGGGTCTCTTCTCTCTTCCTCTCACCCTCATCACCCAAAAAAGATACGCAAAATACCTTCCTATGGGGTCAGTTTTGCAATGTGTTATGGGTGCATACTACCATGCAGGATCAGACTCTAAATCTTTTTAACAGTGAATAAGAAATCCTGATTTTTCTGAGTTTCAAATCAGAATTTCCAAGTGGCAATCTGATGCAGCCTTATACAACCTGATTGTTTATAAGTTATAATGCAGTATTTTCATTTGCTGTGATTACATCAGTGTTCTTAAAAGCACTGAAGTGCCAAAGTCTATATCATCTGTCTCCAAGGTGCCTGTAAAAGTAAATCCGAGCATTAATGGTCCAGTAATCTATTTAATTCCCTGTAGAAACAAAGAGAGAATATTTCTGCTTCTCTGATAAAAAGAGAAACCCGCTGCATCCTTCTTTAAAAAGCAGCTCTCTGTGAAGTTACCAGCCAAGATAATCATAAATATATACTAAATATATATATATATATTTACTAAATATATGAAAAATGCAGGTGAGAGTTCTGCCTCTGCTTAGAATCATTATTATTTTAATTAAATGTAAGTTTGTGCAATGAAAACCACAGACTAAGTGGAAATAACCTTATGGCAAAGGATATCAAGGTTTCTCTAAATACTGTACTTATGTCATCCACTGACTGTGGCCTTATGAGAATATGCCTTTTCAATGCTGCTTGTGTTTTGACACAAATATCATGTGATAGCAGTTATGCATACTCACCTCAGTACAAGTTTCCATTATGAAAGGGATGTAGAGGTTTGAGCTAGCTAAAAGATCCCCAGCTAGCCCCTCTTGCTGCTCACACAGTTACTCGTCTGCTTTTAGCACACTAGCTCAATCAGAATCACACTCAAAGTGTAGACATACCCTTACACTCCAAGAGAGTGCTCAGCACGCAACACATCCCATTGTTCTCAGTGGGAGCTGTTGAACAGTTTTGAAAACCTAACCGCTTCATTCAGAAAGCTAAACTGGAGGTGAGCATTTTTGAAAATTGTGGATGTTGAGCACTTTGGAAAATCTGGCTCAACAGTTTATGCTTAACCTCCTTCCAACAAGTTTTGCTACCTGTTTATGAAATCATTTTCCCCCTCCTCCTCTCTCACAAATTTTAAAATTTTGATCCAATTAAAAACAAAGAAAAAGAAAAAAAGAATCCAAATATGAATGCGGTCTGGAAAACACTGTCCCCCTACAGAGCCCTGCCAGCAAATATTTTGAGATAGCCTCCAAAAATATTGGCTGTGCAGAGAAGGGGGGAAATTATGTCAGTTACATAATTCCCAAAACTTTTGTAGCTGCAGCAGTTCCCTGACAGCTGAGATGCAGAATGGAAAGTCACATAGCCATTTCTAGCTTAGGAAAGGACATTCGTAATTAAAGCATGCAGTGATTGTGGTGTGCTACGTTAAGGACCATTTCAGTGCTCTCCGGTCTGAGATGCATTAAATTTCTCATCCATTCACTGACCAGCGGAGTAGAATCCGACAGCCATTAACACATTATGAAATTAAAATCACAAGGGCAGCTCTAGAAAACGCAATTTGAGGGCTCAAGCCACCTGTGACCTTTCTTCTGCTCATTTACTTGTTCAATATGATATGCTTAAAGAAGCTTTTATTTGTCTGGGGAGGTTTCTTATGAGGCAGAGCAGTCCAGCTGGCCAGAGCCATTACTGCACTTTTAAAGCATTACCTCATTTGTTTGGCATCCAACATTTTATTTTCACAGTTTTTGTTATATTTGAAAAGAGAAAGAACACACATACCTGGTGCACATCTCCTCAAAAGGACACAAGTGAGAGTTACTTGTATGTTGTGGCACAGAGAATCAGACCCACAAAATATACAGATTCTCTGCCCCCTCCTCTGTTTCCTTTGTGAGACTCCTGTAGCACAAAGAGGGTGGAATCTGTTCCTAACTCCACTGCTGCGGATTTCACTGGCATAGAGGAGTTCCCAGCGGGCAAAGAACCAATGTAGCCAGCTCTGTGCTACTCTCCCTATATCCTCAGTATAGGGGCCATGTTATGGGTTCTAGAGTTGGTCAGAATATCGTTTAATGGAGACTGTTTCAACACAGTTTTCAGCAGGAAGATTTGAGAGAGCATGCACTAGCTTTCTCTCACTCTATAGCAGGGGTCTCAAACACGCGGCCCACGGGGTTATTTCCTGCGGCCCACCAAGCGCCTGCACCCCTCCCCCACCCAGAGTTATTTCCTGCGGGCCACCAAGCTCTCCTTCCCCCCTCCCCTGCAGCATGCCGCATCCCCGCTCCTCTGCCTACCTCCAGGTGCTTCCCGCTGCCAAACACCTGTTTGGTGGCGCTTAGAGCTTTCCAGGAGGGAGGGGGGAGGAGTGGGGTGCCACTCACTCAGGGGAGGAGGTGGAGAAGAGGTGGGCAGGGGTGGGGATTTGGGGAAGGGGTTGGAATAGAGGCAGGGAGGGGGTGGAGCTGGGGTGGGAAAGAGGTTGGAATGGGGGCAGGGAAGGGGCAGGAAGAGGCAGGGCAGGGGCGGAGCCTCATGGAAGGGGTGGAGTGGGGGCGGGGGCAGCGGAGTGGGGGGTGTCAGTGATGCTGCCCTCAGGCCAAGGTACTAGTCCTCATGTGGCCCTCCTGGTGATTCGAGTTTGAGATCCCTGCTCTACAGCCTAGTGGTTAGGGCACTCATTTATTTCCAGAAGACAAAGGAAATGTGCACCTGTGTCCATGTCCATTTGGTTAGGTCATGAGCCTGGGATGTGAGAGACCCAGGCTCAAGTCCCTCATCTGCCTAGATCACAATGATGTGGGATGAAAAATTCTGTTCCGAATCAGGCATAGCAGTGACTAGAGCCTGGGTCTCTCACATCCCAGACTAGTGCACTAACCAAATGGATATGGACACAGGTACAAATCTCCTCTTCCCTCCAGAATTAAAAAGCTGAGGTTTTGATCTGCAAATACATATTTTGACATAATTCTGTTTTTACAAAAATATTCAAAAAAGAGTTTGTTTTATTCCAGTGCAGAATTAAAACAATTCTGAAACCTATGAAGTTGACAAAATGAAACTGTCATCCTTCGGTCAGCTCAGTAGATTCATGGGATGAATTCCTGGCCCTGCAAAAGTCAATGTCAAAATTCCCATTAACTTCAATAGGGCCAGGATTTCACCCCTAGACTTTAAGGCCAGCACAGACCATTATGATCATCCAGTTTGACTCTCTGCACAAGGGACACCATAGAATTTCACCCAGTGATTTCGGCATCAAGCCCAACAACTTGTGATTCAACTAGACCATCTGCTTTACAAAGACATGTCAGGGGAGGGGAGGAGGCTGCACTCTGGCTATGCTCAGCAGTTGTTTGGTCTCTTGGGGGCCACTGCAGGCTTCTCAGCTGTTCTACCTTGCACCAGGGCCAGCTATAACCAGCTCCCTAATTGCCACCTCTGTGTTGAGCATAAATTTGGCAGAGTACTGAATCTGGCCCACAATATTCTCCTTTTTCAAAAAGATAGGAAAAAAGATGAGGATAAGGACGAAATCACCTGCCTTTTTTTTTTTTTTTAAGCTCAGTTATCTAAGGAAAAAACAACCAAATTTGCTTCTTGATTTCTTTTCCCGATCATCTTTTAATAAATAACACAGCTGACTGAGAATCTGCAGAAAAGATGAAGGCCTAAACAATGAAAAACTTTGACACCAATACAGGGTTGTGAATCCAACTCTAAAACAAACCTTCTCAAACTCCCCTCCTCTCTCTCTTCTCTCAGGGGAAGAGCGGCGTAAAAGATTCCCACCTTCCCCTCCAGATTCTGGCCCAAGTTTTTAGAATAACCAAAGAAGAATTTGCTTCTAAAGATCCTGAATTTAACAGTGATCCCAGTGCATGCTGGGACAGGATTTTAGGAATCTGAGTTAGTAATGTGTGAGGTGCTGGCCTCACTGAGAGCTGAGCATGCTTAGCACATTGCAAGAAGACACAAATATTGCACAACTGGACCCTATGTATTGCCAGGTGAGATGCACATGCTCAGTTAATGCACATGATCTCAAAGTAAATGAGTGCACTGAAAACACCCCCAGTAACCTGAAATGCTATGACTCTCAAAGATCCCCATCTATCCCATTTCACCCCCACTCTCATCATAGCCACAGTCTTTCTTGCTGAGAGGAACAGAGGGGGTCTTTCCTCAAAGCTCATCAATGCAGTCACTTCACCTGTTCTCAAGAAATTTAAGTATCCTTCCTCTTAACACAGTGGAAGTCACACCTGTGTTTAATCAAAGTTACTAAAAATTAGATCTGGTTGCAAATCTTACACCATCATAAAATCATACATCATCAGAGTAATTTTGCAGTTTACAGGCTTCTCCATAAACCAAGAGATCATATTCTCCCCACTAAGAAGAGATGACAGATTCTCTCCCTTCTTATGTTGGCCACTGTTTGTTGAACAAGTCATCATAAAAATGCACTCAAGTCTTAATGGATCTGGATGTACCTAAAGTTAGCTCTCTGTTTTATATGCTATATGCCTCAGGACTTCTTTGTCTGATTGTCCTGACATGATACCTGTTAGTTGCCAGCTATCGTTGTTGTGGCACCAGTTTTTCCTGTTTGCAAAAGATCCACCATTTAACTTGACCCATAAAGCATTTGTTATGGTGCATGGCACTGGATCAGACTTAATCCATCCGGGCCACTGGTGTTGTCAGTGCCATACTGAAAGAATCTGGTAGCACAAAAGCTGGGTCTGTCCCTCTGGGAGCTTGGCAGGAGTAGAGACAGTATATCTCTGTGAGCACTCAAGAGAAGGAATCAGGAGAGGGGAGGGATGGGAAAGTATTTAGATGCTAGGTGGGTTAATTGCACATTTCTTAAATAAGAAAAATACTCTGTGCTAGTGATTGGCAAGGTGCATGCTCCAGCTCAGAATGCAGGTGTCTGAATTTTGAAAACATGAAGTGCTGAAGTAATAAGAAACCTTCATTTTCTTAACAAATTTTTACTAAGATCCTTGGGAGGAAATATTCTCCTTGCTCCCGCCACAACCCACGTAGAATGGGTCCTCTCTATATAAGGATCTTCGACCTCCTGCTCCGGATGGGAAGGTCAGTTACCTCTGTTGCGCTCTCTCCCATCCCATCCCATGATTTGCAGATGTTGCCCCCAGCATCAGCAAAAGAAAGGTGTAAACCGTTCTAAGTAGAGGTAAGATGAGCAATTGAGGAGTATGCATGTTAAATTAAAACTGTTACCTAATTTACAGATTTCAAGGCCAGAAGGGGACATTGTGATCATCTACTCTGACTTCCTGTATAACGCAGGCCATACAACTTCCTCACAATAATTCCTTGAGCGTATCATTTAAAGAAACATCCAATCTTGATTTAAAAATGGTCAGTGATGGAAAATCCACCATGGTAAATTGTTCCAATGGTCAATTACTCTCACCATTAACAATTTATGCTTTATTTCCAGTCTGCACGTGCCTAGCTTCAACTTCCATCATGTTATACCTTTCTCTGCTAGACTGAAGAGACCACTAAATATTTGTTCCCCATGTACATACTTACAGATGGTAATTAACTTTCTCTTTTGTTAAGCTAAATAGATTGAGCTCTTTGAGTCTAATTAAACTTCTAGAATAATCATCTTCTAATGCATGATCACGTGCAGGAACAAAGCTGCAGCAGAACACTGGTCTCAGTAGACAAGAGACCTCAAACTATGGGACATGTTTTATGGCTCCAAATTCCTTGGAAATCCATCAGTGCCAGCTGAGCTCTTCAGTGATAATTTTTCACTGAACAGCTATCAGGGGCTAGTGAGGAGAAGTGCCAAGAGAGGTGTAACATGTCAAAGAGTTTAAGCAAAGGCCGAAAAGCAAGATGCTTTCACCCTTTCACCTGGACTGGTCATGAAAAATGTGGGGCCTTTCATTCTCCCATGCCTTCCTTTCCTCCTTCTGGATACTGTCAGTTCAGTGGAAAAGTTCTTTAGGACATATTTAATTTCAGTGAAAGAAAATGAGTTCACCTGTGCAAACTGAATTAGTAATTCAAAGTTCATATACAGACCTAGGGGCAGATCATCCCCTGGTGAAAATCAGTACAGATCCATTGAAGTCACAGTGATTTACAACAGCTGGAGATTTGGCTAAATAGTCATATTTAAGGCTATGTTTTAGTCACGGGTGTTTTTAGTAAAAGTCACAGACAGGTCATGGGCAGTAAACAAACATTCACAGCCCGTGACCTGTCCATGAATTTTACTAAAAATACCTGTGACTAAAACTTGGGAGGGGGCTTCCCGTGACCTCATAGGTGCTGACTCCGCCCCTACCTGGTTCTGTGCTTCCCCTCCCCAAACAGCCAATGGGAGCTGCAGGGGCAGTGCCCTGGACAGAGGCAGCACACAGAGCTGCCCGGCCATGCCTCCGCCTAGCAGCTGAGTGAGGGGGATGTTGCCACTTCCGGGGAGCCCCCCAGGTAAGCACTGCCCAGAGTCCGCCTCACCCTTCCCATGCCCCAATCCGATGCCCCCTCCCACACCCAAACTCTGCTGCTGCTGCGGGGGGAAGGCTACCGGGGGGGAGGGAGGGGGGAAGTGGCACGAGACTGCCGCAACAGCGGCCGGTGTGCCTGGCGCATGGAGCTGCCTGAGCTGCCTCTGAGCCAGGCACACCGGCCATTGCAGAAGTCACAGAGGTCACAGAATCCATGACTTCCATGACAAACTCACAGCCCTAGTCATATTGTACTAAAAAATGCAAGTCAGAAAAACAGGGACCAGAGTAAACCAGTCTCTATGAATCTTTAAAGTCAACAATGTAAAGTGACTATAAAAAATTACTTCATGAACATAATAAGTAGAGGTTAGGTACTAGAGCAACTGAGATAGTTTATACAGCCAAACAAAAAACTGTGGGTCTAACTAGGTGTATACCAGTCATTGTCTGTTTCTCCCTTTCCCCAGCCTTTGGTCAGTTTTTTGCCTTTTTAGATTGAAAGCAATTCAGGGCAGTGACTCTGTCTTCCACTGTGTTTCCACAGCACCTAGTACATTTTGGGAGCTACTGTAATATTAATAATAATGTTTGTATCTAAAGTTAGACTAATTTGGAATAGAAATAAGGTTCAAATTTTAATAGAGGGTAATTACCCAAGGGAACAACTTCTCTAGGGTTGTGGCTGATTCTCTTTTTAATCAATGAGCGGGAAGAAAACACAGTATCATCACTGTTAAAGTATTCAGATTATACAAAAATTGGAGGACTGGTAAATAATGGAGAGGACAGATCACTGACTGAGTAATCAGGATCACCTGGTAAGCTGGGCACAAGCAAACAATATGCACTGTAATATGGCTAAATGTAAATGTATACATCTAGGAACAAAGAATGGAGGTCATACTTACAGGATGGGAGACACTATTCTGGGAAGCAGTGACTCTGAAAAAGACTTGGGAGTAGTAGTGGATCATCAGCTGAACATGTGCTCACAGTGCGATGCTGTGGCCAAAATGGCGAATACGATTCTGGGATGCATAAACAGAGGACTCTTGAGTAGGGGTAGAGAGGCTATTTTATCGCTTTATTTGGTACTGCTGCTGGAATCCTGCATCAAGTTCAGGTGCCCACATTTCAAGAAAGATGTTAATAAATTGGAAAGTGTTCAGAGAAGAGCCATGAGAATGATTAAGGATTAGAAAACATGCCTTATAGTGATAGACTCAAAGAGCTCAGACTGTTTAGTTTAACAAAGAGAAGATGGGGTGATTTGGTTACATTGTATAAGCACCTATGTGGGGAACAAATATTTGACAATAGTTTCTTCAGTCTATCAGAGAAAGGTATAACACAATCCAATGGCTGGAAGCTGATACTAGACAAATTCAGGCTGGAGATAAGGCATACATTTTTAACAGTGAGGGTACTTAACCATTGGAGTAATTTACCAAGAGTTGTGGTAGATTCTCCATCACTTGATTTTTAAATCAAGACTGGATGTTTTTTCTAAAGATATGCTCTGGGAATTATTTTGGAGAAGTTGTATGGCCTATTACACAGGAGGTCTGACCAGATAATCACTATGGTCCCTTCTGTCGCCAGAACAATGAATCATCACTTGAAGACTTTAAATCAAAGTTGAAGGTCTTTCTAAAATATATGCTTTGACTCAAATACGTGATGGACTTGATGCAGAGTTTACTGAGTAAGGTTTATTAACTGAGAAGAGATCACACTAGATCATCATTATGGTCCATTTTTATCCTTAAAACATGAATCTCAATGACTTCTACAGCAAAAGTGTTCATTCTACACATAAAAAGATGCCTTTAAGGACTGCCAGTCCTATGACCTCTCTCTGGATCTGAAAATAAGCTGGATTCTATTTTGCTCTATTGTTTGCTCTTGTATCTACAGAGTCTGTAGCCAATTTTTTTCCTTAGCTTCACCTTGCAACCCCACTGTCTTCAAATTTTGCCCTCTGTTATATCTTGGCAGTGCCATTTTCTTCATAATTCTCACTATATACTAGAAAAGGAGTACTTGTGGCACCTTAGAGACTAACCAATTTATTTGATACTAGGAAACTTCCCAACAAGTAATGAAGTGAGTATAAAAGCCTGAGACAATCCCACTGAAATTACAGGTAAGAATTAGTCCCATTGAAATGTTTTCCTAAAATTAGTGCCAAAAACAGGCTGAATTAAGTAAAACCAACATTTACTAATGTAACGTGAAGAACCTTTAATTTGCCAGTGCAGAATATAAAACATTAAGAGTTCAGATTCATTCCTTGCATATAACTCCAATGGCCTAAATTTTCAAAAGGGTCCAATAATTTGGGGTAACCTGTTAGACATAAAGAGACTGAAACACTGGAATGCGTTACCTAGGGAGGTGGTAGAATCTCCTTCCTTAGAGGTTTTTAAGGTCAGGCTTGACAAAGCCCTGGCTGGGATGATTTAACTGGGAATTGGTCCTGCTTCGAGCAGGGGGTTGGACTAGATGACCTTCTGGGGTCCCTTCCAACCCTGATATTCTATGATTCTATGATTTTCAGAGGTGCTGGGTATTCAGACCCCTAGTGAAGTCAACTGGAGCTCTGGGTACTCAGTACCTCTGAAAATTAAGTCCTGGGTACAGGGAACCCTGAAATCAAGACACCCAAAATTTGCAGACACTTCTGAAAATGGAGGCAAATGAATTAATACATGAAATCAAAAGGAGAATAGAAACCTAAATGTCTTTAGTAAGTGATAGAGTGACCGATGTGGCAGTGCTGCATTAGTGACATTCATATTCATTTTCATCACTCTGATGTGTAAGTTTCAATATATATAAGGTCTGATTCATTAATTATTTATCACTGGCCAAATGGGAGGGGCCTAGCTTGTGTAACACAGAGAATGTGCCTGAATAGCAGGTTATTTGGCACACACAGCAGCCAATTTCTAGCACGGCTGTATTAAGAGCTGCCTGCAGTGCACTAATGAATTAGGAGTTCAGCACGGTGTGAAATGTTTCGACATTCTTTCCAACTTTGCTAAAGGAATTTCCGATTTGTTTATTTCTGCCAATTATGGGCCTGATTGCACAAAAAGCAGCCTCTAGAAATGTGCTGAGTGCCCTCAGCTTCTATTGAAGTCAGTGAGAATTGAGGGCTATTTAGAACCCCTCAGGAGGCACTCAGCATCTCTCAGGATTGGACCATATGTAAAAACTTTAATAAAGTTATATACAAATGGCCAACATTTTCCAATTTGAGTGCCCAAGTTAAACACCTACATCCAGACTAGAGTTACGGGAATTAGAGAAGCTGGTGGGTGTTCTGTACATCTGCAAGTTTGACCACTTATTTAGGTACCTAAACATGGGCTTAAGTCCTTAACATAAGCAACTACGTTTGAAAAAATTGGCATACATTTTACACACAAGGAAATCCAATTTAAGTGTACTCTGACAGTACAGAACACAGTTAAATACCTGAGATTTTTAAAACAATAGCTCTTTGAAGGAGAGTTGTAAAATTCAGTCCCTGAACCACAAACACCAATTTTTAGGGTTCAAACCTCAGATGCACTGAAGCTTTGCCTGGCACACACTTGCATACATCCATAATTCTGGGGCCAACTGGGGACTATTTTGGCACCAGACATACCTTAGAGCAGACACAGGGATGTCACTGGAGTTACTCCTGATTTACATCTGTGTAAATGAAGGGAGAATAAGGCCCTAGGAGAAATGGCAAAACTGCTTCATAACTGCTGAAGGACTCATTTATCCAAAAATACATCTGGCCTGAACATCCAGGAAGACACCTAAAAATTAACTTTTACAATTGACTTACACAATGTGGAAACCAGATGTATTTTTTCCTGGATTAGATCTTAACTGCATAAAGCCAAATGTTTTATATACATCCAGAACCCGTACACCTGCTGTGCTTCTGAATGTACAGTACCAGGTGGTTCTTTGATCTGAGTTGCATGACGACAGCATAACAGATAAACCCAAAGGATCAGCAGTATAGGAGTGAGAGCTTGATCTAATCACCACTTAAGTTAACAAAGCTCTTTCCATTGACTTTGTTGGGATCTAGAATAACTCTTAAACTTTTACCATCATTTAGTAAATTTACTGCTCTCTATAAATATACAAAATCCCCATCAGATTTCATGGTCATATTGTTTTATTTAAGAATTGCCCAGTTATAGGTATCAAAGTGCTCTACCCAGTGTTTTTACATCATTCACTAGGTTATGTTAATTGTGCTATTTATTTAGATGCCTCTAGAGTAATATTCCAGTCTCATTTCTTATGTAAATAAGCTAATATGATATCACTAATACAGTAGCAATTTTATGCCCAAAAGTTACAATTTATGTTGATATTTGAAAGGAAACTTTAAAAAAATGTAGTGTAGAGGGTTTTGCATGTTCTATAGATAAGCAGCAGTGTCATTTTATATAAAAGAGCAAAAATTTAAAGAGTTACCAAGCTACAATGTGAAACAGTCCCTAGAATGAGCATAACCAGTATATAAAAATAAATGATGAAATACTAAAACTCACAATTTGAACTGGTCAGGCATCTGGGTTTATAGTTTGGCATATTACTTATACTGGAGATTCACTATTTGATACATTCTAAATAGACGTTCAGATGCCAGCTTCCAAGGATTCTCTTTTCAATTAGATAAAAATCTGTAAAGTTCTTAATCGAATGATTATCAGTCTTTGTGCTTTGAAAAAAAGTCGCTTTTTACAAAGAGACAATGGAGCGAAGAAGTCCATGATAAATCCCTATTCCGTTGTTCTGTACAAACAAAAATGTGAATTACAGTGAGAGACCTGATACTTTTACTCATGATGTGTAGTACCCAGCAAGAAGCCTCTGACACCAATGGAGCTTAGCATGGAGTAAGGTACTACTCATTGTATGTACTCGAATCTGACCTGCTGTGAAGAAAAACAAAGAAAATGATGACTGAAAGCTGAATCTTTTCTCCATGCTTTACTCCACCACTAAAAATGTATGATTTATCATCACAACAATTTTACAAAGCACATCTCTAAACATAATAAAGGACATGTTCCCTCCCGCAAACACCTTACAAGCCAACATTAAACATGACATGAGACAGTAGGGAAGTGGTTGGGTTAGGAAGAGCGGAAGTAACATCAGTAAGATAATGTGATAACTCAGTGAGTGCTACTGCACAGCATGGAGAAATTTTTGTTTTCCTTGTATTAGTGGAATAAAACACATCAAGGGCTGCATTGGCTAATTTCTTGTAGGTGTCACAGAAGAAATAGGTTTAGAAAAAGAATTTCAAAGAGTACAGACCAGCTCAGGAAGGGTATCCCAAGCATAAGGGGCAATGTGGAAGAAAACCCAGAGGAAGGCTGTGCAGGAAGCAGACAGAGATCTAGGATGGCATTATTGGTGGAGCAGAGAAGGCAGGAGGGAGAATATGAAAAGAAACAAGCTCAAAAAAGTAGCCTAGGAAGGGGAAGAGTTAGCAAAATTTTATCTTTAACCACAATGGGCCAGTTCTGATCTCATTTCTAGTGATATAAGTCAGGAGTATCTCCGCTCAAGTCCATATAGTTTTACCAAACTGGTGTGAGAAGAGAATCTGGACTTTATTTATAAGCAAGACTGGGAACACTCCACACTTTCTTGTGTAAATATTTTAATCACCATTTTTATCTAGAAGAGAAACATTTATTTCATGCTTTAAAAATGTTTGGATTCAATATGCAGAATAAATTTAAGATATACCTTCTCACCTTAGCATTAGCACTATGCACAAAATCTAATTGTATGTACAGATATAGTTTCAAAATAGATTCTTTTCTAAAATTTGAAAGGAAGGGTTTTCATCAGTGTGCCTCAAAAACATGTTCACAATTTTAGCTTATATATTTTTTGACAACTGGAAAACAACTGGGACTTTGGAGTACAGCTGCTTTTGTTAATGTTCCAGAAACTGAAGCTCTAATCTGTACTGGCAAGGAAAACTATACAAATAATCAAATCCTGCCTTCACTCAGAGAGTATAACACAAATGACTGTTCAGCTCTCTTCTTAGACAGTTCTTTTACATTCTTCAATTAAATCTCAAGAAAAGAATTACAGTAGATTCTCCCAATAATATTAATGTCGACTGAAGATAAAGATACTAATACACTTTCGCTTTTATGCCGGGGGGGGGGGGCGGGAAGAGAGAGAAACCTCATGGGGATTTTCAAAAGCAGGGGGAAATAGTTTTACTTTGTGTAATGACCCATCCACTCCCAGTCTCTATTCAAGCCTAAGTTAATTGTATCCAGTTTGCAAATTAATTCCAATTCAGCAGTCACTCATTGGAGTCTGTTTTTGAAGTCTTTTTGTTGTACTATTGCGACTTAAAGGTCTGTAATCAAACGACCAGAGAGATTGAAGTGTTCTCCAACTGGTTTATGAATGTTATAATAATATATAATATTGTTAATCTATCCAACTACACACTTAGCCCAGCAGAAGAATCTGTCCTATCTCGGGGGCTCTCCTTCTGCCCCTTCACCCCCACGAACATGATACAGTTCTGTGATGACCTAGAATCCTATTTTCGACGTCTCCGACCCAAGGAATATTTCCAACACACCTTTGAACAACATACTAATCCACAGAGACCTTCCTACCAACACTACAAAAAGAAGGATTCTGGGTAGACTCCTCCTGAAGGTCGAAACAACAGACTGGACTTCTACATAGAGTGCTTCCGCCGACGTACACGGGCTGAAATTGTGGAAAAGCAGCATCACTTGCCGCGTAACCTCAGCCATGCAGAACACAATGCCATCCACAGCCTCTACAACTTGCGATAGGGCTTCTACATCCATAGTGGCCCGGATGGTGTTTTCAGGAAGATCACCGATGGATCTGCTGGTATTAGCTCATCTTAAGTGATCACTCTCCTTACAGTGTGTATGGTAACACCCATTGTTCCATGTTCTCTGTGTATATAAATCTCCCCACTGTATTTTCCACTGAATGCATCCGATGAAGTGAGCTGTAGCTCACGAAAGCTTATGCTCAAATAAATTTGCTAGTCTCTAAGGTGCCATAAGTCCTCCTTTCCTTTTAACATGCATTTGTGTTTCCCTCAAAGCTGAGGGATCCATGCTTTTGTAACCTGAGAACCTCATTACTAAAAGGTACAAGAGCAGATCAGTCTGCAGCAAGCTTATGGAGCTCTGTCAAAGTAATATGAAATTCCATACCTGTGTGTGTACCTTTATTTTCCTTCTAGTAAACTATACTACATATATTGCATGTATCTCACAGCATATGCATTATTAATACTGCAGTATTTGTCATGTGAAAAGTCATCATATACCTCAGTTATCACACCAAGTATCTGAGATAACAATTATTTCCTATTGCAGGTACACAGAATAACTACAGTATCACAGATGTAATTTGTGGGGTTGACTTTTTAATGGTAACCACAGTACATAAAACAGAAAGTGCTATGACAACTGTGTGTCTCCATGCTTTTATCAGGTAGTTCACCATTTTCCACGGTTGAATGTCAGACAGACACATTATTTTTAAACTTCAGTTAAAATCTCAATCTATTTTTATGTTAAATGAAAAGGATTTTCCCTGACCCCACCCTCCCACCCCTGGAAAAAAAATTCTACCCCACACATTTACTGTTTTAAAAAAATGTTAAAAAGGGTCGGGGGGGAATCTGGTTATTAAAAAGACCAGGCTACAGCAAAGAAGACTGGAGTTTGAAAGTTGGAATGCCCATAAATCTCAATAGCTTTCTTTTACGATAAATATGAGGGGTTGAAAACTGAACTGAATGTTCAAAAAATTAAAAAAAAGTTTAAAAGAACAAACACTGAAAAAAATCTTGTTCTAAAATGCCACCACAAGACAAAAATTGGTCAAAGAAACAGTTGTGAAGGAAATGTTGCTTTTTATATGTGAACTCTTTCTCTGTGTAGGTTTCTCATTTTCGCATCCATCACAATAATATCCAAGTCCCTTTTACCTTTTAGCATGTTATTAATTTGCGCCCCAAACCTGCAAATGAGCCCTTTGTGGGGCTCCTTGTGGGTGCAGGGACGCCCGTGCAGAGCCAGTTTCAGGCTTGGGGCCTTATTGAGCACTTTATTCAGGGCCTGATCTTACAAAATGCTGTGCTCTCCTAGCTTCCATTGCCACAAGAAATTCTCAATTCCTTGAAGACCTGGACCTAAACTAAAGTCTCCTATCCCCCAGCTCCTTAAAATGAATGTAGCACTCCACTTAAAACATATATCACCAACTCCAAATCTCTTGGACACCAACACCAACTCAGGCTTGACAAAGCCCTGGCTGGGATGATTTAATTGGGTATTGGTCCTGCTTTGAGCAGGGGGTTGGACTAGATGACCTCCTGAGGTCCCTTCCAACCCTGATATTCTATGATTCTATGATTCTTAGCTTCCCTGGCAGGGGAATGAGGGGGAAATGTTGCAGTCATTATGGAGGGAAATATTGCAATTGATTTTAAAAACAAAGGCAAAAGAGGGCCTTGTGGCTAAGGCAGAAAGTAAGGAGTCCTGATTACTATTCTAGCCCCACCTGTTGACAGGCATGCCATGTTGTCTTTGGTAAATCACATAAGGACACCTTTGAATGCCCTTACTCATGCTGGGCGTTCAATGATCACTCAGTGTTTAAATTACTTCCAAGAGCTCTGCTTTATTCAGTATCCATTTCCAACTGGCAGTGCATAGCAAAAACAGCTGCACAGCACTCCAACCCAGATTGTCTGGGAAGCTCAACCCTCAAAGGCATAGTCCCCAGGTATCACAGGCAGTACCTTACTGAGCAAATGGCCCTATTGAAGCAAACGGGACAATTTGTGGAGTAAGGTGCTCCTTGTTGTCAGTAAAGGTATCAGAATCAGGTCCTCCATCTCTGCCTCAACTCCCAAAGCTATATATAAAAAATATTTTATTTATTATTTTACAGCACCTATCCCAAGCTCTAGACAATCTTACAGCATTAAAAAGGTACAATGCAAAAAAGTACAGATCACAATATATTGTAATAGTCTGCCCTGATCCATACACAATATATTTACCCCAAAAATATAAAACCATAATGGCACAGAGTCACCCTCTAACCACTCCATATCCATCAAACCACGGCCTCAGAAAAGCCAGAGAGAAGAGATGACTTTGCAGTATGCCCTAAACATTATCATATGCAGATTCTCTGACATCAAGGGGACAGGCACAGCCAAGAGTAGAAAACTTCCAAGTGTGAACCCCATTTTTCTATTCAGGGGCTCCAATCTATATTGCAGTGTCCACTGGGGATTGGACTATACACCTAGTGGAGAGACGATGGCCTGGCCTGCACTACAAAGTTACCTTGCATCGACTTATTTATGCATGTTTATACACTTAAATTTGTCTCCCCCGCATGTAAGTGCCCTGTTACGGCAATGCAGTGCAAGTCTAGAACCGGCATGACCTACATCAACCTTAACAGTCCTCCAGCAGCTGTTCCGCACTCCTCAATAGTGACCGCTCTGGTCACAATTGTGAACTCCCCTGCCCAAGGGTCATGGAGACTGGAAGCCATCCCTCCCTTTAAAACCACCACATATTTTTGAAATGCCTTTTCCTGATTTCCCAGCTTGGTGAGCACACCTTGCACAACAATGGACAGTTGCTACCGCTCAACCAACCGCTCCAGCTCAGTGAACTAGACATGCTCCTGCCTGAAGTAGATAGGAGATATTGGACCTCCTGAGCCTGTGGGGGAAAGAGGCCGTGCAGGCACAGCTACAAATCAGTCATAGAAATGTGGACACCTTTGAAAAGATTGCATCGGGGATGCAGTCAAAGTGGTATGACAGCAATCAGCAGCAGTGCTGTATGAAAGCCAAGGAACTGCTGCAGGCATATTGCAAAGCCAGGGAGGTGAACAGTCAGTCAATCAATCTGGTGCTGAGCCATAGAATTACCATTTTTACAATGAACTGCATGCCAC
This sequence comes from Eretmochelys imbricata, assembly GCF_965152235.1. NCBI lineage: Eukaryota > Metazoa > Chordata > Testudines > Cheloniidae > Eretmochelys > Eretmochelys imbricata. The sequence continues at coordinate 38,196,143 of NC_135575.1, read as the reverse complement.
ACTTGGTGGAGATTCCACCAGCGCTCCACAGACCACCACGGATAGCTCAGCAAAGCCTGAAAGAGAGCCTCCTGTTGAGAACAGCAAGGAGGAAGAGAGACATGAGACAGTGGGGTGGGGAGAGGTCCAGCTATGCCACAAACCAGGATCTGTATGAGATTCCACCACACTCTAGTCCATGCCAACAGCCAAGCCCGGATGAGCCCGATCCAAGGGAAGGAACCTTGGGCAAGTGTGTGCTGAACCCTTTTGCATCACAGATTATGCAAGACATAACAGTTCTAACCACTGGGATATTTTTCTCACTGAAATCTAATCTACTGAGTAAGCACTGCCAGTTTCCCTTTCAACTGCTCAAAGCAGATTCAACTGCCTTTCTGCACCTGCTGAGCTGAAAGCTGAATCCTTTCTTGGGGCTGTCAAGGTAGCCAGTGTATGGCTTCATAAGCCAGGAAAGCAAGAGGTAGGTTGGGTCCCCAAAAGTCACTACTGGCATCCACCAGTCAGGACAAAATCTCCTTGCTTGCAGCTTCCTGAACAGCTCTGTGTTCTTAAAGATGCGAGCCTCATGCACCTTCTCTGACTGGCCCTCATTGATATCGGTGAAACATCTCCAGTGATCCACCTACTCTTGCATAACTATAGAAAAGTAACCCTTCCTGTTGATATACTCTGCAGCAAAGTGGGCTGGGACCAAAATGGGAATGTGTGTGCCATCTATCTCTCCACTGAAGTTCAGGCACCCCAGAACTGCAAATCCATCCATGATGTCCTGCACGTTGCCGAGAGTCACAGTCCTCAGTAGTAGGATACAATGAATGGCCCTACACACTTGCATGACAACAGCCCACACTGTGGATTTTCCAATTCCTAAAAGATTTCCTAAAAGATTGCCTGTAGCAATCCAGAATTGCAAGCATTTACCGTGCGATCATCACTCACTTCTCACCCATCAGTTCAGAATTAGATACATTCATGGAGAATAGGTCCATCAATGGCTATTAGCCAGGATCATAAGGGATCCATGATCTGAATGTCCTTAAGCCTCTGACTGCCAGATGCAGGGACTGGATGACTTAATCATTGCCCTTTTATTTTTCTTCCCTCTGAAACATCTGGCGCTGTTGGAAGACAGGATACTGGGCTAGATGGACCACTGGTCTGACCCAGTATGGCCACTCTTCTGCTCTTATCCTGATGTCCATACCTTGGAGGGCTGGTGTGAGCTCTGCACACAAATCCAGGAATGTGGTCTTTCACATCCAAATGTTCTGCAGCCACTGCTTGTCATCCCAAACCTGCATTACAATGTGATCCGACCATTCTGCATGCCTAGAAGTGGTTCTCCATCAGATGCTGCTGCTCCATGAATGCCACCAACCTCAAATTGCTTTTTACTATGTCCCTTAGCAATCTGTCCTCAAAGAAACTGTCATTTCCCTCGTTGCAGTACTGCCTTTGGCTCTGCAAAAAAACAGAGGATCATTCGTCCTGGTTGTGCCCAACTATATTCAGTTGATTTCAGTGGTGTTGCAGACATCCTCCCCAGTTCAATCTTGTAAAAATGTGTAGTTGCCAGTTAACACCAACTAGCAGCCTTCTCTCCAAGGCTTCAAAACAGTAGAGGAGACAATATCTGACCTGGAAACCTCCTGCCACTGCCTTACAAAAAACAAATGGCTGCAAACGCAGTGGATGAGCTCAATAACTACCATAGGACTATCAGAAGATGCTACATCTGGAAACCAGGGAATAGCTATGCAAGGTTATTAAAACCACAAATGAGTGAGAGAGGACTGAACAACAAATGAACTCCTGTAGTATCTTTGACAGCTTGAGCTGAAGCAGTGCTCACTAGGGTCAAGATTTTTTTTAAATCACAGTTTTCATTTTTCAAACGAAAAATGGCTTTGCAATCAGCCCCACCAAAACAAAAAATGAAAACCAGTTTTTTTAATTAAAATAAAAACGATGCTTCTTTTCTATTTTTTCCATCAAAACCATGAAAAGATTCCTGAAAAAAACTGAACAAAAAAAATCCCATTTCTTTCAAAATATTGTGAAAACTGAAGTCTAATTTTTGTCTAGCCCTACAGATGCTTGAGATCCCTGGCCTGTGCTTCCAGATGGAGGACCTATGAAAAAAATACACGAAGACAGGCAGACAAAAATTTTCAATTTCTGCTTTCAGGGCGACAAGTGAAAATGGGCAGTGGGGTGGGAGGAGGGAATAGGAGAGAACAAAAAATGCTGCAGCAAAAGTGAAGGCAGATGCTCCAGTGAAGTCTTATGGCCAGGTTTAATAACTAGACTCACACACTGTACAATGAGTATTTAAAAATGTTAGGCTATAAATTTCTCATCACAAAATTTGTCAGTATTTTCTCAAATACCCTGGTAGAAAATTGACTTTGCTCTGTTCAGTCATAAACTTAATTCTAAAAGATAAAATAATCTTCATATTTCCGGTGATTTTCTATGCTTGCATAGTGTGCAATATAGTGAAGAGACAGTACAGTTCTGTAGAAGGCTGGAAAGATCCCACATACCCCCCTTTAGCACACTGTTGCATTCATTTGAATTGAATCATACTTCAATAGCATATGACAGCCACTCAAAAAAAAATCCCCCAAAACAGTAGTGGTATTCATTTCACCTGCTATTCAAAATGCCTAGCACGCGTTAACATTAACTCAAGCTGAGAGAAAACATCTCTACAGAGTAACCAAGCACTTGGTTGCATTTCTGACCCTCATTACAAAAATGGGAATACAGTGCAACAGAATCATTTTCGTAGGAGCAGGGTATATTTTGTGGCTTCAGAAAACCACCTCCTTTGCTCCCATCCCCAGTTCTGACTCAGGCAAAGTTCTCATTGCTTTCAGGCCTACTGATCAGCTATAATCTTAAGGAGGAGTAATATAAGCCATGTACACTCCATTATTAACAATTAGCACAACCGGATGAATAGTATTAAATATGTTATAACAAAGGCTATGCTGGATGAGATATTATTTATTATTTGTATTCAAGTAGTGCCTAGGAACCCCAGTTACAGGCCAAGACCCTACTGTGCTAGGTGCTGTACAAACATAGAACAAAAAGACAATCCCTGCTCCAAAGAGCTAACAATCTAAGTATAAAAAAGACAGACAGTACAAGGAAATAATGAGACAATGTTAGTCAGCACGTTAAGCAGTGGTCTCAGCACACCAGCAGCCTAACTGTTGTTAGGTTTTTTGTAGGTATCATAGAAAGGAGAGTTTTAAGGAGGATTTTGAAGGAGCATAATGTGTTCATTTTGCAGTTATTTACATGGAGCTCCTCTCAAATGACAGGCAGCACTGGAAAAAGTATGAAGGTGCTTGTTGGAAAATTTAACAATGAGAGATGATAGGCAGGGTAGGGATAGGCCTTGGAAGGCCTTGAAAGTGAAGAACAAGTAGCTTATGTTCAATGCAATACAGAAGGGGGAGGCAGTAGAGGGATGCAAAAAGAGGAATGACATGGTCAAAGAGACGGGCTAGGAATATGATCTTTGCAGCATCATTCTGAAATGATATGAATCGTGTAAGATTGCATTTGTCAAGGCCAGAGTAGCAGTGAAGCTAATAGGGGGTGGGATGGGGAGGATGATCATCACCCCACCCTCAGCGGCCTTTAGGTGTATGCTTAGCACCTTTTCAAATATATTATGCAATTGACAAAAGGAGGTGCATGACACAAACGTTCACACGGGTACGGAGAATGAGCCTGCCTTGTGCTCACTCAGCAATGGTGGCTCCTGTTCCATAGGGCTGTGCACAGCTCCCAGATCCAGGTGTTGAACCAGGGTGCACAGAGTCATGTGGCCCTGCACACCCTATTGCAACACCACTCACTCAAATTTGACCCAGTGACCCCTCTATCCTGATGGAGGGGCAGCCGAGCCAAACTTGAATGGCACTGCAACCACATATGCCAGGTTGCAACATCCAGAGTGGGGAGCTGGGCCCATCCTTGTGAGACAGAAGTCACTACTACTGGGTGAGTGCAGGCCAGGCTCCCTCTCCAGCTCCAGCACCCCACCCTGGCTGGGGCCTCCCCTCCACACCAGGCCAGGATTAGGGTTGCAGTGCCGAGGCAGAGAATGCAGCAGGCATGGTAACGTGTAATTAGAAAGCCAATAGGTATAAATGCAGGTGGCACCATCAGTGACCCATTGCCTCTTCCTCTGTTGCAAATCTTGGCTCCACCACTGAGCCAGAGAGAAGAATGTTATAGTAATCAAGATTTGAGATTATGACAGCCTGGACATAGATTTAACTGTGGGGATGGATAGGAAAGTCTGTGTTTTACAGATTTTATGCAGAATAAATTGATAAGATTTAGACATAACCTGGATGCGAGGACCTAGCCAGAGGTCCAAGTTGAAGAGGACATCCAGATTATCAGTCCAAGTGACAGGCAGGATGGCGGTGTTGTCCACAGTGATAGAGGAAGGAGATAGTGAAGAGGTCTCGGGGTGGGCGGGGGGGGGGGGAATTAAAAGCTCTGTTTTAGTCATGTTGAGTTTGAGTTGATGACTGCACATCTATGTCAGAGAGACAGGACAAAATTTTAGTTTGGACAAAGGGAAACATCAACATAGAGATGACAGCTAAGTTTGCATTTGCTGATGAGATGTGGTGTAGAGGGAAAAAAGAACCAAGGACAGAGCCCTGTGGATGCCCCACAGAAAGCTGGAACAGGAATGAGAAGGATCCTCAGAAGGACACACTGAAGGAGCAATTAAAGAGGCAGAAAGAGAACTAAGAGAGGACAGAGTCACAAAAGCCAAGGGAGGGCAAGATTTCAAGGAGAGCGCAGCTGACTATGTCAAAGGCAGCTTTCAGACGATGAGGATGGAGTACTGGTTCTGAACTTTGTCTGAGAAGTTATTTTTATTGCGAATATTAAGTACCAGATGATTTGGAACTTCAATTTCTTGTTCAGTTTCTAATTACACCAGACCCTCGCTAGAACGCGCGTCTATATAGTGCGAATTCGCATATAACGCAGTCGTGGCCATGGATCCCAAATTTAATTACTTTAATTGCAATTCATTTTAACACGGTCCCCGCTATAACGTGGTCCCTGCATTAATGCGGTACCTGCATGGATCCCAAATCCCGCGTTCTAGCAAGGGTCCGGTGTACTTCAGTTCTCTTCAGACTTAGTCAATAGAATAGAAGACGTGTTTATTTGTTTTTGTAAATCCCTATGTGGGTGGGCAAGCATATAAAAAGATATATGAGATTTCATAGGAAATATCATTTTATTACCATCAGAATTGTTTCTGGAGGTTTTACTACTAACGATTGGCCATTTTGTCTTTTGCAGTGTGTATCACATTCAGCATACCCTTTAAGAAACTGATATCTGGCTGAATAATTTCTAAATAATATTTTTATAATTGTCTGAACATTTTGAAAAATACAATTAAGAGTACAGGCAAAAATAGAATGTAAAGAGAGCCTGATTTGCCATTGCTCTGCATCATGTGTAGTTATTTTCATGACTACGAGGTGAGACTAAAAGACTATCATTCTGATTTGGTAGCACTTCATACCCATTTGGTTCTTGCATAAATAAATACATGAAGTGCAGGGTAACGGAGATGGGGGCCTAAAGTCTGTAACTTTGCAAACATACATTATGAATGCTCACAGTATTCAACATCCAATTAAAAGTAAATTTTAGGCGGTGTGCAAAGTAATTTAAAATATATTTCAATATTTCTGTGTATGTTTTCTACCACAGAAACTGAACTATGTTCTCCCCAATGAAGCTCAACACATAGTTGATTTATTATAAACGTATTTTACTCACATAATAGAACCTAGAGATGTTGCTGTATGAAGAATTGCTATAGATTTGCAAGCAGATGTTGCAGAACTGATAGAATACAGACCTGCTCTGCTTTGATTTCCTGAAAACTGTAACATTAGCACCATGGTGATGTTACTACTGTATCACATTAATGCAGACATCCATATTTCAAGAACCGAGTCTTTAAAACTAAAAGGAAAAAAAACCTTCTTGAAGAGTTTATTTTAAAAGTTATGTCTAATTGCTGTGCATAATAAGCATATCCATGTCTACTTTCATTTAAACGCTGAGTACTGTTTTCAAGAAAGATTTTAGTTTTTGTTAAATTTTTAACAAATTATTGATTATCTCATTAAGGTAGTCCTAGGAAAACAGAGCCATATATTTACAAGTAGCTTCTGAGCAGACAGATGTCACTTTAACTTCTTACATTGTAATAACTTCAATACTGATTGTACTTAGCAGCCTAAACGTGAAACCAAATACCAGATTATTATTTGTTCTAGTTCATGATAAACTGATATGTACTAATGACCCCAACTCGAGCAGTCCCATTCAAGTGGGACCACTGGCATTCAGGGGCCACTCTGCAAACATGTATGCACCTGAACAATGGTGGATTAAAATGGGACTTCTCACATCAATATGTATTTGCAGGGTTAGGGATTGCAGGATTGTGACCCAAGAGCATAGAGGCTGATGGCTCAAGACCATACTTTTTAAAATGTCTGTTGCTCCTTGATCTGGTTAAGAAACAGATAAAATTCAACCACAGCCATGGCAACAAATATTCAATGTCATGTTCAGTAACTGGAATTCTGCATCAACACAAGTTAGGCAATCAGTTTAATACAACAAGTGGTTTCAAGGTCTATAACTAATTGGCCAAATCTATATTTAAGAATTATTGACAGAAATTGGACATAACACATTACCAGTAAAATACATCTAAAACCAACCTCCAAATATCAATTTCATATTCTATTACAGTACTTATTTGGTCCCCATTAACATAGTCTCTGAAAACTGCACATTCTTTCATATATTTATGTTCACCAAAACCCCGTGAGGTCAGGAAATACTATTATCCTCATTTTACAGAGAAACAGAGGGTGTCTACACTGCAAAAAGGTGTGTTCTTAACTTGGATTAGCTAATCTGCACTGGCTGTTTTGGGTTAAAATAGCGGTGAAGACATGGCAATGAACTCAGGTTAGTAGTTCAAGTTCAACCCCATGCTCCCCCATAGGCAAGGCACTATAGGCACTTACAGGGATCAGTTTCCCCCACACCTACCTAGGGTTGCCAGGTGTTCAGTTTTCAACCGCAATGCCTGACTGAAAAGGGACCCTAGCGGCTCCGGTCAGCACCATTGACTGGGCTGTTAAAAATCCAGTCGGTGGCACAGCAGGCTCCCTGCCTGCCATGGCTTCATGCAGCTCCCGGAAGCTGTCCCCACTCCAGCTCCTAGGTATAGAGGCAGCCAGGAGGCTCCATGCGCTACCCATGCCTCAAATGCCAGGTCCGCAGCTCCCATTGGCCGGGAACTGTGACCAATGGGAGCTGTGGGGGCGGCACCTGCAGACAGGGCAGCGTGCAGAGCCTCCTGGCCGCGCCTCCGCATAGGAGCCGGAGAGGGGACATGCCACCGCTTCCAGGAGCTGCTTGAGGCTGCACCCCTGCTCTCAATCTCTCCTATTGAATCTGTTCCACTGTGCTTAAACAATTAAATATTAGTGGTGCCAAAGAGAGAGCAAGGCAGAGGAGGGGGATTGAACGCAGGTCTTTTACATCCCAGGTGAGTGCCCTACTAATCTAAAGCTCATAAGGAAGTCACCCACTTCCTCCTCCTCCATTCAATTCAACCCAAACCAGTTTTTTTAAACAATTTTTTTGAATGGCCAGCAAACCAAAAATATCAATTATCCATTCTGTCCTACTCCCGAGTCCCAGGCTACCACCCTAACCACAGGATCATCCTTCCACTCCCAGACTCACTCAGCTAACTTATTAACAACAATAAACAGTAGCATCTGGCTCTCATGTGAGCTGATTTGTACAACAGGGCAATCTATATCTTTAGTCTCCTTCAGACATTTAGATGGACGGAATGTGCGCCTAGTGTGTTACAACAACCCTGAAATGCTTTTGGCTCTGACTGGGAACACATTAGCATTAACTTAAATCTGCTGCTTTGTTTACTACATGAGATATCTGCTTGTGTTTTATGACTAAATGGTATCAGTTAAAGAGACTCAAACATTGTACACAGCAATATACAGCATGTGACAAAAGCTATCCACTGTAGACAAAACCAAATGGGCATCAATTTACATTTACACTTCAAAATCATGTATTTGTTTTCAGAACCGTGAGAGAGTCATTATGCACAACAACAGTGACCTTAAAAAATTTCAGGTTTCAGAGTAACAGCCGTGTTAGTCTGTATTCGCAAAAAGAAAAGGAGTACTTGTGGCACCTTAGAGACGAACCAATTTATTTGAGCATAAGCTTTCGTGAGCTACAGCTCACTTCATCGGATGCATACTATGGAAAATACAGAAGATGTTTTTATACACACAAACCATGAAAAAATGGGTGTTTATCCCTACAAAAGGTTTTCTCTCCCCCCACCCCACTCTCCTGCTGGTAACAGCTTATCTAAAGTGATCACTCTCCTTACAATGTGTATGATAATCAAAGTGGGCCATTTCCAGCACCTGGATTTGTGCTGGAAATCGCCCACCTTGATTATCATACACATTGTAAGGAGAGAAAAGGAGTACTTGTGGCACCTTAGAGACTAACCAATTTATTTGAGCATGAGCTTTCGTGAGCTACAGCTCAAGGAGAGGTTTCAGAGTAACAGCCGTGTTAGTCTGTATTCGCAAAAAGAAAAGGAGTACTTGTGGCACCTTAGGGACTAACCAATTTATTTGAGCATAAGCAGGAGAGTAGGGGGGGGGGGGGAGGGCTTAAGAGGCTTTTGATCAGGCCCTCTATCACCATCACTGAACAGACTACTAATATCAGGTTATCTTTTGAAATCACATTACATTTACTAGAGGGCACTGCAATTCTGTTCACTCATCTGAATGGTTAAGAAAATATGGGGGATGAAGAGAAGTAAACATGACCGAACATAAGTGATTAAAAAAATGTAACACAAAAGCTACCTGAACATAGCTTAGCAAAAGAAATGCAGTTTAGCAAAGAACTTTTTAAAATATCTGTTTTTCTGCACGCATACAATACTGTATCAACCTGCTCTTTCAACATGTGCTAACAGTAAAAGTGAATCATCCCACAAAAACAATACAATAGAACATGACTGTAAACATCTTCTAAGCAGCCATTATTTGTAACCAAAGCGGGATCCAAGTATTAAGGCCTCCTCCATACCTCAGCTATAAAGATCAAACACATGCATCTGCCCTAGGAAAACAAAATCGGAAACAGCTAAAATATTTTTGCCCAGTTTCCCATAATAAAATTACTTGTAATAATTTGAGTTTAATGTGTACTTTGGTGTGGTTTATTTCTCTGAAACATTTCCCCCCACAGAATAAGCAACTAAAAATACATCAGATACCTTAGCACAACTGAGACTGTTTCAGGGGAGATAAAGAAGTAATATTGGTGATTTCCATTTTCCTGTGAAAAGCATAAAACCAGAGCCAAAGCAAGGTAACTACAATCTGGATTTGTAAACAGCTGAAACACCCAAGGACCCTATTTAATACTCCTTACTCATACTTCACTCAGATAAAATTCAGCAGTGCCCTACACCTGTGATTCTCTGACTAATCATTTCTAACAAAAAGTATGGTTACCTTAATTCAATAGCTCACCACTAAAAAAGGTCAGTTACTAACTGATCTTCATTATCTTGATAAGAAAGTGGAATCAGGGGTGGAGTCACCTCACAATAGTCTATTGTTCTGCACTGCTCGAAAACAATCTTATGGAGAGCAGCCGCTTTCTACCCCAAAACACGTTTATATGGGGAGGAAGAAATAAAACTCCCTACTAACCTCTACACAAGAATCCTTTGGGTTGGGGGCCTTTTAGAAATCATGCGGGATTTTATTAATAAACCTCCCAGTGTGTCTTTTCAAAAGCTCATTCTTCTTATCCTTTTAAAAACACTTCAGTAGAAAAGCAGTTGCAGCTTGGGGCAAAACTCACTTTCAAACCATTGCCTTCAAATAAAAATGGAAATTTACTTTCTGATGCCCCCAAGCAATAGGGGAAATCTTTTATTTTAGATATCTTTTCCCAAAAGGCAGATTTCCTGTTCTCTTTGAAGAACACTGGTTACAGTCCTCCTACCCTTCTCTGCAGCTCTGCATTTCAATAGTTTTCACACAATATAACACAGACTCTAGGGTTTCTACTAACAACCCTACAACTGTTCTGGACAGAGGAAGGGTCTGGGCAACACATACACATACATTTTTCTTTCTCAGTAACACATTTTAGAGACTCTTACCTCCCCACCCCCCAACTCTCTCCCCTCCACCCCACAAGAAAACTACCATTCATTTCGCCACGACCTCTAAGACACAAATCCAAATATCCTATTACTGTTTCTTGCAAGAGACAACACTGCTTTTTTGCAAGGAAACCTCCAAAGAGAAGAGAATCATTAAGTCCATTCAAGACTAGTTTGGAAATCTGAAATAAATCAAGAACAGTCATAATTCTGCATCCAACTACAACAGCAAGTGCAGAGCAAAGCAGCCGTGAGCCTGTGGTACATGGATGTTACAAACATTAGTGATAAGGATGAGGATCTGTCTGCATCAATTCCTGCAGTTTGCAAATCCACTGGTAACACACAGCACTTCCCTGCTGCAAGTCACAAAAGGAATTCAGCTAAGGAGCCTCAACCCCCTACAGCATCCCTGTCGTAGAACGATACAATACAGCCACTCACAGCCAACACCAGGCTCTCTCCCTCCCTGCACAGGGGACAAGTCAGCGAGCCTCCAAGCTTTGCTGCAAACTGATGTCTCTTCTAGCTCGAACAGACTTTCCGATTACAGCCTTCTGACTGTAATCCATGTGCTTGCTGCTGGCCAGTGCCTATAGCCCACACAGCACCACATGATCACTACAATATTAGAGCCTCCTGGTAGGGTTGCCAACCTCCAGGACTCCCCTGGAGTCTCCAGGAATTAAAGATTAATCTTTAATTAAAGGTATCATGTGATGAAAACTCCAGGAATACGTCCAACCAAAATTGACAACCCCACCTCCTGAATGCTCCAAGCCATCTGCCCACAAGAACTTGCTCTCCTCAGTTGCATTTAGATTCCTGGGCATCACAGCGGGTAGGTAACACGGGCTCTGAATGAGTTTGTACAGATTCTTCCAGAGATTGCTGATCCCCCTTGGGAGCGTAACAAACAGCATGACTCTACTGTTCCTTTGATGTCAGGAATTTACCATTCTGGTGGGAGATAGACGCCCCTGGCTAGCAGGAGCCCAGGGGACCAACAGCAGTGGCAGGGAATGTGTGAAGCCCTTCACACAGCACTGGACCTGGACCCAACGGGTGGCAATCCCCAGATGAAGCACTACCCTTCCCCCAGCCAGATGAGCTGAGGGAGGCAGACGTTCTTGACCTGAAGCCTCCCCAGGGAGCACAGTTATTTCACAGCCGCTGTAACTATCATGTGACAAGCATCACTCTACTTGCATGTTACTCCCCTTCCCTGTGCCAGCCTTGGCAGCCTTCTCTATGTACAATATAAGCTCCTTGAGACAGGGACCACCTCTTACTGTCAACCACTTAGCACACTGGGGCCTCTGGATGCCAGGGTCATACCAATAATCACCACCACTATGTGAACAGGAGTACCTGGAGCTTCTCTTTCCTGACTGACGTGTAAAGTAGACACAAGGTGATGATTTCAGCAATGTACATGTAGTTTCATATGCAAACAACCTCCAACACAAAATCACCACCATCACCATCCTTAAAGAAAAACTGAAACAAAATTACAGTGGTAATGTTTTTGCTGCAAAAAGGAGCCTCTGGAGGAAAGCAGCTGCTTCAGAATTACGAGGAAAACTGCTAGTCCAGGTGGCCAGCTGAGAAGGGAGACTTTTAGTTTTGTTAAAACGATTGAGAACCCAATGCACTACTGCATTTTATGGCAGTGCAAATCCACTGAAATCAGTGGAGTTGCACTTGTGTAAAACTGGAGTAACGAAGTGTTGAATCAGGTCCATTATCTATAAACTTGCTTCTGGTGGGCACTATTGGAGGAGAATGAGAGGTTTTTTTGAATGAGAGAAGAAAGAGTGTGGTGGCTTGACAACATGGCCAGAGGGGTGGGAAGGGGCAGAATGGAAAAATCCACAGCAACAGCAATTGAAGGAAATAAATGGAAGGGTCAAAGCTGGCATAGCTGGTAAAACAAAATATGTGAGTAGATTATGCTTCTTAGACCGCATTGCCTTGCCAGATCCCCTTGGGCCTATTTGATTTCTTTCGGGTACAAGATGTAAAGTTGACTTGAGACTTACTGAACAATAACATCAAGGATTTTTACACACACACAGAGTAGTAAACTCTAAGATCTGAATGGTGTCCCAGCATAGTCTCAGAGTATGGGCATGTTTGCTGGGATCCATCTGTGACTGGACACTCTTGCTGTAAGATAAGAGAGGATGTATGCACAACACAGCACAGTCTGGCAAACAGTAAGAGATTCATTTGACAGCTGTGGTCATGGAAACTGTACACAAGAATATCATAGTAACCAAAGCACCTCAGGTAAATTGAAAGTTCTTTTTCTGTTGACTTTTTTTGTCCTAAATTAAATGGGTAAAAACTAATGAAAAAGCAGGAGGGTGTTTGGTACTTCATTCCTATGGATGGAGCAATATGTAAAAGACAAAAACAAATAAACCCACACACTTTAAAGGGGAAAGCTAGGTTCTGTTACCCTTAAAATCATCCTTCTAAAAGGCCAATGGGAGTTTTGCCATTGATTTCAGAGGGAGCTGGTTCAGAATCTTTGAGTAATATGTATATATGTTGCAGATGATTTTATTGCCCCAAGGCTTTAGCATGCGCGTCGACAGGGGTTAGGATAGCATTAATTCCAAGTAGAAAATACAAATTATGAATAACGTTGTATGAACAGTAAAAATATGTACAAGGTGATGACTTGCTACTTTTTGAAATACTTTAACCAAATTCTAAGGTATGCACTCGATTGCATGGTGAAATTCAAATACTGCAGGCTGGGTCTGGCCAAACTACAAAATATTATTGAAGTAGGTATTCTGACGTAAATCTGGATAGCATTTCTGATGAGATCCCCTACAAAATCCTTGATACCATTAAAAAGTACCTTTGGAACTATTTATTAAATATCTATGTTAAAATGTAATTGCAATCTGTGGTTTAATATATTTTTTAAATATATATGGACTGTGAAAATACATACTGTAATTTGCCTAGATTATCACAAAGCAAGCATTATAGATACTTAAAAATAAACTAGTTTAAACCCTCCTCTCACATTTTTAGCATAGCAAGTTCAGATGCCATCTGCAGTCTACAAGGAAGGTTAATCTTATAAAGAGGCTTTGAATGGAGTCCTTTCAATGTTGGTAACTCTTTGCAATGGAAATTTTGTAATGCCTTGCTGCAAGTTCACATTTGTCCAATAAGCTTTAGTGAGAACTGAGTTTATAAAGGATTAGAGGACCAAGTTTAATAAAAGGCAGAAACTAATTTGAGTGTCTGCATGGATTATTTGGAGACCACATTCTGGCCCAGTTCTGTTTCGGGGCCTTATTCAAAGTAAGTGTGTCTTTCCATTGATTTCAATAGGTGTTGAGGCCAGGACCTTAAATCCACACGTGGTACACCTACTGAAATCAGTGCCTGTCTCAGGTAGACCTACTAAGCTATTTGACCCTTCACAGTACATGTGCAGATTGCTCCTTTCATTCCTCATTTCTCAGAAATAAGGGAACACCAAAGAATAAACCAACGCAAACCGTTGTAGGATATTGGCTAAGGAATAAGAAAAGGAGTACTTGTGGCACCTTGCATCCGATGAAGTGAGCTGTAGCTCACGAAAGCTCATGCTCAAATAAATTGGTTAGTCTCTAAGGCGCCACAAGTCCTCCTTTTCTTTTTGCGAATACAGACTAACACGGCTGTTACTCTGAAACCGGCTAAGGAATAAAAACTTGTAAATAAAAAAATGTAAGTCAGCAAAACACAGACAGTATTCTCTATAGATGCCTAGGAACACAGCACTGTGTTGTGATTCAGAGAAAATGCCAATAGCACTTCTACGTAGTAATAGACAATTCAATGCGGCCTTAACATTAGAGTAGTAAGACTCTCGTCATTATAGTGTTCTTCACTGTAACAACATCTAAGAGTGAAATGAATTTGATGTTTTCTTCAAGTGAAAATTTACAGGAAGACTAGAAAAGCAACTCTACATAAAGGAACCAATCCTGTAGTCCTTGCACGTTGCATACTGGGCCCTTAATTGTTATAACCATACTGGATTTGGAGGTTTTAGTGGGGAAGTATTACCCCAAAAATTGAGAAACTGACAGAAGGTGGGATATTATAACATATTATTAAAAGGAAAAGGACAATAATTAGTATGCAGAAATATATAAAAGGATATAAGGAGATTATACTGGGACACTGCACATCAGCACATGCTTTCACTTGCCAGTCAAGGGGTATTTGGATCTAGGGGGTTTTCATTTTGACATAGTTCTAATGATCATGCTAAATATCAACCCAATTAAATAAAAAACAACAAAAATAAATACAGTTATGGCTGCTGGAGTTTGTGCATAGTTGTTATACAGACCCCTTCTTGAATGAAACCTTGAGGTTCTGTGGGAGAAGATAGATAAGTGAACATGGTTTGCACCCAACTTAACAACATGACTGATATTTCCCGTCGTGGATTTAAAATCACTTAGTTTGACTTCAGAATATATTATAGACTCCAGTACTGTTTATGCAGCTTGGGAAAGCATGAGTATTTGGGAGCTTGCTATGCAAAACATGCACAAGCAAGACAAGTGAGGAAACCTAGAAAATGTCTATAATGGAACCTCTTATTTGTTTCTCCCCATTCCTGCTCCCATTTTTTCTGATGCATCTAAAAATCACTTTTTTCAATCATTGCGAATGAAATCAATAATGCTTTTAGCTGTATAGAGTAAAAACAAAGTTGATCCTGATTCAACTTCCTTGCACAGCCAAAGTTCCCACTGAGTTCAGTGAGTGCCAAAGGAATGCTGAATCATGCTCAAAATGGCAATATCATAATCCAGTCGTACCACAATGGAGGTAGGATTAGGTGGTGATATTGTAACAGTTCCCAAGGAACCTGCAGGCTGTCAAAGTGTATTTTATGTGAGAGTGTTGGGCAAGCAGCTATCTTCTCTCTCTCTTTTTTTTTTTTTTTTTTTGCTTAAAGAGAAAGCAAGCCATTATGCTTATCTTACTATTAGAGTTGTTCCTCCAGACCTGGTTGAGTGATAGTTGCAGACTCATCATCAGATTAATCCAGTTTGACTATGGGTGTGTCGTTTCATTGAAATTAGTGGAGCTACACAAGTATGAAACTACAGTAATGGAGCAGTGAGTTGGGTCCTATGTAATTTCAAAAGTGATACAGTAAGATTCAGGTCAGCATCAGAGATGAAAAATCAAAATGTTATCCAAACATAACTGGTTTCAAAGGGGATATTTGTATTAGCTGAACTTTAAACAGACGTAACAATGAAAAACTATTCTAAGATTTCTTAATGAGTGAAAAAGGCAAAAAAGGGGGAAAAAATCAATATTAAGAATAGACAGAAGAGACACAATCTGCTTCTTCAGACAAGAATAGTACTATGGGGATTTCGCCATAAAACTAGAGGTTTGTTTTTCTAAGCAGCAAACAAAACGTCAGGTCAGAATGCCTTTTCCCACAACAACACCTGCTGAGGGAGCTCAAGGAGAGGACAACTCTACCAGAGTCCCTCGTGGAGTGACTCCCATATTGTCACACAAGGGAAGGTTTGTCCCTACTCTGCAGAATGAGCCACGGCAGGATGCCAAACATTAATTTGGCCAGGTGCCTCCATAATGGCTCTGTGCCCTTGATGGCCCTCATGCCTCTGTTCCTTAGAGCATGTTACCAATAGAAACAAATTCCTCTACCAGTGACTTCCCCTATGCACAGCTGCCTCCAAGGTCCCTCTTAAAGGGGTATTCCCACCCATGGAGGAGGACTTCCTTTTGAAAGATAATAGCTCCCAGGCTGCATTATGTTCCTGAAGGAGCTTCCATGGGATTGGAAGGAGAATGATATATGTCTGTCCATTCATTCGATGTGTGCCTGTCCATTGTGACCCACCTACTAAAATGCTACCAACTCCCCCAAACCAAGCCTGTACCCTTTCTTCCCTCAATAGATACAAACGCCATGCACAATGTCTTGGGAAGGAGGGCGGAAATGGTGCAACCAAGTTGAACCTCTTCCTTTCTACATGGGATTCTACGGTAAGTCTCACAGGACAATGATCTGGACCACTATAAAGAGAGAGAGTTACCAAGCACTGTCTTTGCTGGTTAAAGTGATAACTAAATGATCACTAAGTGATCCTGTATTTCTGAACAGTCTCGTTGCCACGTCTCTTTTTACAAAATTTATTAAAGAATGTAACCTTATTTTCAGCACAGACAGAATGAAGTTCTCTGGTATTTGTTAATTTCTGGCACTATGATTTTTTTTATTATTATTACAGTTCTGTGCAGCTCTACTTTGTATTTTGGACATAATTAGGAAATGTGCTCCATAGTGTTCAAGCACCAGCATGAGGCAAGGACATTCCAGCCGAGGGTTTTCCAAGAATCAAGACAGTAACCAGGAGCCTTCTAAGGAATCCAGTGATCCAGTGAGGAACTCCAAACACAGCAAGTAGCTTTAATCAATCTCAGAAAAGCAGCAGACCAATAAAATTCTGATTGCAACGTACACAGCTCCACACAGGATAGACTGATGCAGTGTATGGTTTCTTTGCCTTACTGAATCAAGCAAAAGTTAAAGAGATTAACAAATTTTGACCACAGATCAGTCATTCTATTTTAATTATTGTTAAGATGTTCTGATGCAATTTGGAAGTGGGAGCTAACATGTTCTGTTACCCTAGAAAATGATAGGAAACAGAAAAAGGAAAATGAAATTTTATACCAGTTCATTGCAGTCCTGCTTTTTCCCCAGAACTCCAGTTACCAAAAGTTGATTAATATCATTTAGGATTACACTGAATCTTCACTCCAACACACAGATCTCCTTGGAGGGAAGTTCTGGATTTTAAGAACTCCATATTTTCTGAAGGTTTCAAGTGCCACTGCCCGTAAAGATCTTCATAAAAACTAGAATTTTACGGAATACCTCTTCCTCTTGGGCTGGTGGGGATTGGAGGGGGAGTTTTCTGGGGCAGGAATCTGCAGATGCTGAAGCCATGCAGTAAAGATGGAGGGAAAGGTTATAGCATCTACAGCTTGTGTTTGTTTTCCATTTCCTATAGTTTTTAAAGCACTCTGCTCAGCTTATTTAAGAGCTAAACTGTATTTTGTAATATGAGCTTCTTATTAGTGTACCAATAATAAAAAAAGCAAATATCACTATCCAGAACATTGTGTGTTCTGGATCCTTTAATGAGATTGTCCTTGATGGGAGATATGAAGACATTTATTTCCTGTCAGCCTGACTCACACTAATGGACTATCAAACTGCAGTTTTTCCACTCGCTCTTAATGACTTGTTGCAATGGAGATGGGTGCTTAGTGCACAGCAATGCCATCTTCTGGCATGGTTCCTGTGAGAAAGGGAACATGCTGAATGCAATTAAAAGAAAGCTCCTTTTCTGTGAAAACAGAAACTTGAGCTACACAATAAATCTCAGATTTTTCCCTTTCCACTACACACACTACTGGACTGTGATTGTTCAAGGGACTGAACTAAAAGAGAGAGGGAGCACAGACAGTGAACTGGAACAGCAAACTCACTCACGCGTCTCTTACTGATGTATTTAGTGTGTCTCTAAGTGTGGAGACTGCGGATGATTCATACATAAACACTCACAAATAAATCACTGGGGTGAAATTCTTGCTGGCATGGATGCCCTCCACACCATGTACGGTTCACATTGGGGGCAGAGCATGAACTTAGGGGTGGAGGACAGGCCAGCTGAGTGAACTATCACTGCACATGTCTGTGCACTGTGCATCAGCAAACATGCTTGACATGTCTAGTTTTTAAATTTAATACACACTTATTTAATATGAAGAATTTGTGTTCCCAGGGGAAAAAAAAAAAGAGAAAAAGCAATGTGGGAGAACATATCACGTTCACATGATTTAAATAAAGCACTAGAAGCTTGCAGTTAATTCCAACAATTCTGTCCCCATATTCCCGGCCCATCTTATTAAGGGGTACACTGAACAGGGCCTCCAGATTTGACAGTGATGTTCTGCCCAGGTTGCATCCAGAATTTGCAAGGCCCACCTGCACTACACCTTGGAGTGCTCAAGCGTACAGACCAGTAAGAATGAATATGGAACTGGTCAGTTCTTAAAGTGCAGTTCTACACTGAAAAGTAACTCCAGAAAACATGGCATCATGGGATTCCATGTTTATTTTATTTCAGTGATTTTTGTATTGAATGACAATCTGATGTTTTACAAAGATGCCAACCCTGCATACTCAGCCTGAGCTCAGAATGTCTTGGTTCTTTTCTATTCACACCTCATCACCAGTAATAATGATTCCACAGGCCAAATAGCGCTATGGCTACACTAGAGAGCTTACAGCGGTGCTGCTGTAAATCTCTAGTGTAACCACTCTAAGCCAACGGGAGAGAGCTCTCCTGTTGACTTAATTAATCCATCCCCAACGAGTGACAGCAACTATGACATAGTGCTTAGGTCGGTGTAACTTATGTCACTCAGGAGAGTGGCTTATTCATATCCCTGAGTGGCATAAGTTATACCAACATAAGTGGTAGTCTAGATATAGGCATAGTTAAAACTAAACTTAGGGGGGAAGGAGAGATGATAATGGATGACATCAAGAAGGCTGAGGTGCTTAATGTCAATTTTGCTTCAGTCTTCACTAAAAAGGTTAATGGTGATCAGATACTCAAAACAAAACAAGGGGAAAGGAACCCAAGATAAAATAGGGAAATAACAGTTTAAAGAATATTTAGATAAGTTAGATATATTCAAGTTGGCAGGGCTTGATGAAATGCATCCTCGGGTACTTAAGGAATCAGCTGAAACAATCTCAGAATGGTTAGCAATTATCTTTGAGAATTCATGGAACATGCAGTATTTGGTAACATATACAAACTGTAAATCGTTTACCTTTCTGAAATTTTTGTTTGTTCTTTATGAAAATTAACAAAACATCAACTCACAAAAAACACTTAGCTTTTATATGGTGCTAGTCAGCCTTAGACTGTAAAGCACTTCACAAAGAAGCTCTAATACCACAACGAAACTTTTATGGTCCTTCGGCACTATCGGCGGGATAAAAACCAGTGGAAGTGTATGTTTGTCAATGAAGTCAGCTAATCTGCTTCTCAACACACCAAGTGAACGTATATGTTCTGTGTCACTTCCACACAGTTACTCTTCAGAGCAAAGTTGCACTTTAAGAACCTAAATAGGCATCTAGGATTTTTTTTAAAAAAAGTCACAGGACCTTCCAGGTTAATAAATAATGTTTTGCTTCCATTTTATTTTCCAGCATACCTTTCCCCATCCCCATTCTTTTTTCCAATTTATCTTCTGCTTTTCTCTTCTCTCCCTACCCATGTTTCTATTGTTTAATACAGAAAAATTCCTAGGCTTTCGTAAGCACTCTGTAGAAGATATCGAGGAAACTTCCCTCGCTCTTGCTTCTGGGCTTGAATACTGGATATGTTCAAACTGCAACCCACATCACCCATGCCTGCCTCTACTCCCCACCCCAGTTCTTGTAGACTGCAGCAATCAGTTTTGTACTGTCCATGCTGCTGGCTGGCTGTGCAGCTACAGGCTTGTAACAGAGAGAGAGAGAGCTATTCAATGTCACCAGCTCCTGTGATTTTATCATGAATATCATGAGTGCCTGTCTCAAAGCCTGAGCTGCTGGAATCATATTACCTGAGAATCTCAGCTTTCATTAAAAAGGTAAGTTTCTAGCCTGCATGGCTGAGGAGAAAAGCATGAAAACAAGAAGCTATAAAAGTCAGAAAAGAGAAGACAAATAATTACAATAAAAATATTTTCAAAATATAATGATTTTTGAATGCACGGGGTTAGCAATACTGTTCACGCTAGTGCTGGAAGTCCTAGGTCCCACTAAGGCCAACAATTACACCTATCCATCCGAAATTGTGTGTAATGCTGAGCAATGACAGTCAGATGTCTGCTGCTGGTGCAATATGCAGGTCCAAGATTGAGTACAGAGAGCAAGAAGAGATGTACTTGTTCCGTCATAATGCACAAGTCAGGCCTCGTGAAAGCATTCCAAAACCATCTCCCTTCACTCTAAAGATTTGGGCTCCAGTAATGCTCCTTTGCAAATGGCTGGTGTTTCCCTCCCAAAGAACTGTGGCATGCTGGCCCCTTCTGAATCCCAAATCTTCCTGTTTGGGCTCCCGTGATGGGTGCTCACAGAGGTTAAGAGGTTTTGTTTAATTCATTTAATTTACATGCACCTCTCAGATCAAAAAAGTTCCATTTCCACAGGCGAGATGGTGCCCTGTCTCAGACAGTTGTGTCCCATGAGCCTGTAACCTGGGAGAAACTCACTTGCCATTTTAAGCACTTAAAGGGTTATCAGAAACAGGAAGAAGTTACAAAAACAGTTTCCCCTCAAACAAATCATTTAAAGTAGAATTGCTTCCGTAATTTGAATGACAACATGATTCACATCTGAAGGCACCCTCTCTGTGTTCCTGTCTAACTGAAATCCATTGCTTAGTTGTCTGCTGCATGAACACTGAGATAAACCAGTTTATATTTACTGAATGAAAGTTCTTCAGACCTCAGTTTTTTGGGGAGTAGTGAAGGGCAAGGGTGAACAAACAACCTGTTTAAATGAAAGTAATGAAAAAACACAAAGCAAGTGCAGGTCCAAAACTATACTAGACTCAATCCTGCAGCCCTTATACATATAAAACTCCAACTGACTTCAGTGCAGTTAGACACGCATAAGGGCTGCAGGATAGGGCCCATAATATGGAACCTTTCCCAGCATTCCAGTGGGAGTGCTTTATTTATTGTTGAAAGGTTCATAGTAGCTCTTACTATATAATGCGTCTCATCCCATTTTATTAAGTGCTAACTGAACTAAAAAGTTAGGGTGTGATTATGGCAATTGAGTACATTATCTGGGGTACAGCTAGGTGTATCATTAATTAACAATTTTTTCAATGAATTACAACTCATTTTCTGTTCACAGATTGTTTGCCAGTGATCACAATTACTATTTGATCATTAGTTCCTCAAATAATTCTCGGTCTGAAGTCTTTTATGAATAGTTTATCATCAATATTCTGGACTGGAAGTCTAAAGTTTGGGGGAGCAGTTATTAGACCCCACAGGTCACGTGCCATATTTCTGTCTTCTGATTAGATTAGATAGTTCTTAGAGTCAGGTTTCCTGTAGTGGAGAGAGAGGACGCTGCTTCCAGGAAGCCGCCTGAGGTCAGCGCTGCCCAGAGCCCGCACCTCTCATCCCCTCCTGCACCCCACCCCTTGCCCTGACCCCCCTCCTGAACTCTGAACCCCTTGGCCCCAGCCTGGAACCCCCTCCTGCACCCCAAACCCTTCATCCCCTCCCACACCCCAAACCCCTACCCCAGTCCGGAGTCCCCTCCTTCACCCTGAACCCTTCATTTCTGGCCCCACCCCAGAGCCCACACCCCCAGCCCATAGCCCATACCCCCTCCCACATCTCAGCCCACAGCCCATACCCTTTCGCACTCCCCAACCCCCTGCCTCAGCCTGGAGCCCCCTCTCAGACTCTGAACCCCTTGGCCCCAGCCCCCACTCTGGAACCTTCTCCTGCATCCCAAACCCCTCACCCCCTCCCACACCCGAACCCCCTGCCCCAGCCCGGTGAAAATGAGTGAGTGAGCAACAGAGGGAGGGGGAATGGAGTGAGCGGGCAGGGCCTTGGAGAAGGGGTGGGGCTTCGGGGAAGAGGTGTTCGGTTTTCTGCAATTAGAAAGTTGGCAACCCAGCTAATAGCTGTGACACTATTTTAATATCTCAGGATCATTTTCAGAGTGCTCTGCTTATAACAGATTTTGATGGTTTCAAATGGACTCCCACATCAGTGCACTATATACGAAAGTGTGTAGTAATTGTAAGTAAATGAGATTTAAAAGCATTTAGGGCCAGATGCACAATTTCCGCAGCTCAGAAGCAGAATGTATTTTTTCCTACTGAAAAGCTAAGCTCTTCAGAGACTCCCTGACTGCATGAACAAACCTAATCTTATCCATATGCCAGAGGGTTCCTCATGCAATAGAGCTGCCTATCTAACAATAGACCATTCCTTTGTATACGAAAAGATTTGGAGATGTCATGGAACATAGAATCGATTATGTATTAGTACATGTGTACACTGCATAGCTGAAATTTAGGTTAAAAGCTGTGCCTTATAAGTACGTACATTGCTAGGTTTGACCTAGCTGAATTATATGACTTCTTGATGTTCATGCGTCTGATAGAAGCACTTGATCAGACCTCTGCTGCGGTGTTCAAATGACTCATGAGGCAGCCAATAATTCAAATGAGGTAATCTTGGGATGACAATCCAAGAGTTACCGTCTCACACCACATGCACAGATTGTCATCATGCCCTTTACAGTGTTCTGACAATGTAATCAAGCAGTGTCTATGAGAAGTGACTTTCTAAAACCATTTTTGATCACTAAAAAAAAATCAATCATCCATTAACCTTCAATGTTTTTCTGTACTCAAAGCTTTAAAGAATCAGGCTTCCCTGTTGCATCCTTAATTAGAAATGTCCTATCTGGAGCTTGCATTTCAGTTAGCAGCTGACAGACCTGCTGCTCTTTCTTCACTTACCAGAGGTAGTTTTGACACTCAATATGCTCAAACTTCTGTTTGGCACAGAGGATCAAGAGCAGCTGAGCAGAGTGGCTGTCAGGTACAACAGAGCATTACTGTACATCCCTTGTTTCACAGGTTAGTCCTTCTGTCTGACAGAAAATCATGACTGATGACACTTCATCTCAAATATAGAAGCAAACTGTTATCTGTTTTTTTCTTATTAAAACAGCTACTACTCCACCAACTATCTTTAAAAATAAATTCTACTTTTTGCATTTTCTATTATTTGTAGTACACTTTAAGCTTCAAAGCAAAAATGGTTTTCTCACCAGTTTTACCTTGCATTATTTTTTACAGTTGGAAAATTCTAAGGATTAAACTGAGGCAAAGCTAACTTCATCTGTGACCTAGAGTGGCAGGTTCCTCTCTGCTAATGGCCCTGCACCTGCAGGCTCTATTCACTGCAGTTGTTGGTACTGATCCCATCACTTTGGGTCAGATTCCTTTTAATATATTTTAAGAGGAAGATTTTCAAAAGCTCCTAAGAAATGTAGGAGAACAAGCTCTACTGACATTCCAATAGGATTTGTGCATCTGTGTCTCTTAGGTGCTTTTGAAAAACTCCCTCTAAAGTCCTGGCTCCTTCACTAGTGAGCCAATCTTAATCTGAACACACATCTCCCAGACTCAAAGCCTTGCACAGCAACACTCTGCCCCCTATTCCTGGGAATTGTGGATTTCCAAAAGCAAAGCCAACAACCAATAAGTATTTCAAATCCAGAAAACATTCACTCCATTTTAAAGTACATCAGATTGTACGTAACAGCTTCCCCTTTAGATCGTTTTTTCTTTGTTCTTGGTGGCTCTGTACTTTAAACTCATGTCTTTTCAGGACTCACCATTTACCTATTCATAAAATATTCCACCTCTTCCCTCAAAACAACGGAAAGGAACCATAAGGATATGAATCATTCAAGAACCATTTACCATCATTATTCCACTACTCCTCACTTTGGTCATCTGTGGTTTTTCAAGAACCATTTATCATCATTATTCCACTACTCCTCACTTTGGTCATCTGTGGTTTTTCAAACCAGTATCTTAAGTGCTAAAGAGCATGAACCACTATTGCTTGAGCTAAAGAGGTGTAACTCCCTTAGCTGGGATCTGTAAGTAGACTGATAGCCTCATATTCACCAGTATATGGGCAAATCAAGACCCACATTTTGCTAGTGGGGATTACAATTACTACGTCCAGTCTGTCTCTCCTGTCCTCAACAAAACTGATTTTATTTTTTCTCCAGCTAATTAGTGTGCAAGTTTATATAGCCTTGGTCCCAGTTTTAATAATTTACAAATTGGTTGTGACTCTTCTAATACATTCAACAGGTGCCAACAAGCCTTTCCACTTAATCTGAAGTTGGGGTGTGATCTTGATTGTTTCTACAGATTTTGTTCTAAATAAACCCACATGTTTAGAATTAAACTCCCCATTTACTGTTTGCTGGAACGGTCTCTCAACACTACTTTAATTACAACACCACTGGTTTATTATTTTATTGTGGAAACAATGAAGATAGCTAGGAAAAGGGCTGTCTGGGGTAGTCAAAGGCCAAAAATAAAGGCACTTAATGAAAAGTTAATCCTCACTATCGGACAGCAAAGGGGCTGCTACAGAGTTCCTGACTGCCATTCTGATCTGAAATAATTTGTGAGGGGGAGATTTACGAAAAGTTCTTAAGGATTTTTTTTCAACCTCACTTTGATCCTTCCCCTATTGGCCAGTATGCATTTAACAATACTCTTTCCTAAAATAAGGACTATGGGGCCACACAAGGCTACCACTGGCAATCATTAACAGGAGCGGAGTGGGGATATAAATCATGTTCAATATTTAAATATGTATTGTCCAAGGAAGGCCTCGATATGGTTCTAGTGAGTAATTTTGGAAATCATACATCATAATACGCCAAATTTAGTCTCAATGATAAAATACACTGAAAGCCTCAATTAATAATCCTAAAAGCTATAACAGAAGGGAGAACAACAGTGAAGTTTTTATCTTGTTTTAAGTGATTTGTGAACCTCAACAAGTTTCAGAGGTTTGATTCAGATAACCATACAAAACTTCAAACATGTATTCAAAGAGTATCTGGACTCCTCTGGGATGATGAGGCAAAGAAAATGTATAGAAAACTGTGGTTTCCCAAGATAAAAAAAAAACCCACAAAAACTGCCTTTCTGAGCAATTTAATACATAAAATTTTGACCTCATCTGAAACCTGGAAGTGCAGAGTTACATGATAATGGATGAGTGAGTAGAAAAGTTAACCAAATTCAAAGATTAATTCATACGTTGGGAAAGGGCTCATTTCCTTTCTGCAGCATAAGGCCCATTTGTGAAGTCACTGCTCAGGCTAAACACCTAGGACCAGATTGTGACCTCCTTGCCTGTGCTGAAGAGGACTACCTGAGGAGTAAAGTGGTACTAAGTGTGAGGAAAGGTATTATAATCTGGCCTCTAATGAAGAAGATAGTTTGGCCTGAGGATGGACTTTAGAAATGGATCTATATTTAGAGCTGATTGAAAATTTACTTACAATTTTTTCCTGCTATAGAAAATGCTTTTTGATCCAAATGAAAATGTCTATCAAAAATTTCAGTAGAAAATTTTAATTTTTAGGTGAAAAATTTTGGAATGAAACATTTTGAATTTTTTTTCAGTAAACAATTTTATTTCATTTCAACGGGGGGGGGAAATACTTCTTTCACATTTTTATTCTCTCCACCCCCACTTGCTTGCTTTTCCAGAGGAAAAAAGTAAAACTGTGATAGAAAGTGTTTGTTTTCCCATTTCAACAAAACTTTTAATCAACCCCTGCCAAAATCATGCAAAATTTCAAACCAAATGATAAAAGTTCATTTATTTCAAATAAAAATGTTTAATAAATAATACTGATTCTTCCCCATCAGCTCTGTCTATATTCCTTACCATTTTGCTCCTGAATCCATTCTAACAAAGCTATCAAAAAAAATCAGATCACATTTATTTTTAACTTAATAAGTAACACATTGTAGAGAAATTCCTTTTTCTCTAATTCCAAATACACTTGTGGAGGAATATAAAAATAAAACTAAGTAGTGTGTTTTAACGAAGTGAAAACCATTCTCAATATCATGCTTTTTTTCTTTGCTCACAATCTGAAATATTTCCAAGTCAGAATCTTTGATTTGTCAAGCTAGAAATCAAATATGCATCAGGAACTAAAGATCCCTTCTCTATATAAAAATGTTTAATGTATTGTTTAATCTGATCATCATTTCTTTGGGCCCTACCATCCTCTAGTCTTGCTGACAAGAATCGAAATCAGAAAACCTAAACAGATCAGAAAATCTGCTCCTTTAGCCAAATTTCTGTGGTTTTGGGGGCAGTAAAGTGTTAGCTGAGACAATATAACATTATTCTTCCTCCAATTCAACAGAAGTCCCTACACACATTGTGGGACAGAGTATGTGGCTGAGCTAGTAAGAGTTGGTGAACCCAGGAAGCTGTGCTATTTTCAGTCACGTCTTTAATATGCAGCATTAAATTTACACAAATATAATAACATTATCACCACTAGAAGGAGCTCTTATACTAAGCTAAGGCACCAGAGTTCTCACGCCTATGGTCAGTGGACCTTTAGTGGACTGGACAGCTGGCTGGTAACATCAAAAGGATAAATAGATAAGCTATTACCAGCAGGACAGTGGGGTGGGAGGAGGTATTGTTTCATATTCTCTGTGTATATATAAAGTCTGCTGCAGTTTCCACGGTATGCATCTGATGAAGTGAGCTGTAGCTCACGAAAGCTCATGCTCAAATAAATTGGTTAGTCTCTAAGGTGCCACAAGTCCTCCTTTTCTTTTTGCGAATACAGACTAACACGGCTGTTACTCTGAAACCTATCAAAAGGAGACTGTGTAAATACCTTAAAAAGAACAAAGCGCTAAAGACAGTTAAACACAAATACTTTCCTAATATTACCATGCCATGGAAGCAATTGCTGACACTGTCACTAGTGTTATGGGAGCGGAGGTGGTGCACGGGGTCATCAATAGGCAAGAATATGCCCATGCGTAGGGCCCTACCAAATTCACGGGCATGAAAAAAGCGTCACAGACCGTGAAATCTCTTTTCCACTCCTGAAATTTTCATCTTTTGTGTGCTTTTACCCTATACAATACAGATTTCACAGGGAGACCAGCATTTCTCAAACGGGGGTCCTAACCCAAAAGGGAGTTGCAGGGGGATTGCAAGGTTTTTTTTCTGGGGGTTGCGGTATTACCACCCTTACTTCTGCACTGCCTTCAGAACGTGGCAGCCAGAGAGAGGTGGCTGTTGGCCAGGTGCCTAGCTCTGAAGGCAGCACCCCGCCAGCAGCAGCACAGAAGTAAGGGTGACAATACCATACCATACCACCCTTACTTCTGTTCTGCTGCCTTCAGAGCTGGGCCAGAGAGTGGTGGCTGCTGACCTAGGGCCCAGCTCTGAAGGCAGCAGAACAGAAGTAAGGGTGGCAATATCATACCATGCCATCCTTATGTCTGCACCGCTGCTGGTGGTGGCTCTGCCTTCAGAGCTGGGTTCCCGGCCAGCAGCCGTCCCTCTCCAGCTGCCCAGATCTGAAGGCAGCGCCGCCGCCAGCAGCAGTGCAGAAGTAAGGGTAGCGGTAACACACACACCCCCTACAATAACCTTGTGACCCCACCACAACTCCTTTTTGGGTCAGGACCCCTACAATTACACCACCATGAAAATTCAGATTTAAATAGCTGAAATCATGAAACTTACTATTTTTAAAATCCTGTGACCATGAAATTGACCAAAATGGACTGTGAATTTGGTAGGACCCTATCCAGGAGACAATTTATGTATTAAATTTGTAGTCTGCACTGTAAAAGTATCTGAGAGTCCCAGCAACAAAACATTACTTTACACTACTTTTTATTACAAGCAGAACCAGAGAAGAACCTATCTCCACAGAGGCATCCCTGTGCAAACCTCTGTAGATTCTCTCATATTCCTGAGAGAACTGCTTTGCCAAGAGGGACAGGGGAAGGGGGTTGGAGATGATTTACACAAGTTGCATAAATGGCTCATCCCTCCTCAGCTACCCTGAGATCTGTGGAATTTCCTCAGCGTTCTTAAGACATGTGCAGGATTGGAGAGCTACACCCGATGCCCACTACATGGAGGAGTAACCTCCTTCCTCTCCTCTCCCCCATACTACAGGATGATTTGCAAGTAAGTCCTTGACCTCAAGGCCATGGAGTTTCTGCCTAACTTCTGCCCCCCAACCCCACGATTTTGTTTGAGAGAGCACATGATGTAGCCCTTACAATTTATGAACGTACCTCACCTAGAAATACAAATAATACAGCATCCCACCTCCTCTCTCTCTGTCTTTTTTTTTTTTTAATATAGATCTTTTTCAAGCAGTAGGAAACAGAATCTCTGAGGGTACTAAAGAAAATTCCCATTTTGGAGTACTCAGAACATGTAAATTCTGACAATCAACTGTTGGCAATTCAGCCCTGTTTGTACAGCACCTAGCACAATGGAGGCACAACTCCAACTGTGTCCTCAGGTATTACTGCAATAAAGAATACATTCCAGTTTTGGCAGACAATGCAAAGGTTTACATTAGCTTATTTTTTGTGCAATCCAGACAATTTGTGTTTACTTTGAATCTGATAGACTGCAAGGAAAAGCATAGAGCTTCAATTGTCCATTCTAAGTACAATGCGATGCCACTCCTTCAGTAGCAGCCATAATCAGATGCCCCTGTTCTGTCATTTCCAGCTGCTACTGATAGCAGGTATTAATGCCACTGTTTAGAAGTGTTTATATGTAATGGTGACGATTGGTATGTGTGCAAGTTGCAGGGAAGGAAATGTGGAAGAGAGAAAAAATTGTAAACAAAAATACAGGCTGTTCTTCCCAGACAGTGGACAACTATGTGGAAAAATAAAGGTGCACATAAGTATCTTGAGAACAGCATTTAACACAAGATGTAGACTGCTTTACCTGCTAGTGTAAGTGTTTATATATCAATTTGTACTTCTGTAGAGCCTTTCACCAGACAATTTGCACACAATTAAACCATAAGAGCCAAATTCTCAGCAAGGGTAGATCTGTGTACATTGACTTCAATGGAGCTATGCCAAATTCAGCAGGCTGAGGCTCTGGACCCAAATTTTACAATAGTCCTGTGAGGCAGGGCAGTATTATGATGCCAGTTTTGCAGATAACTAAAATGAGGCAGCGTGGCCATGGCCAACGTTTTTTAAAGTGGCCATTGGTTTTGGGTGCCTGGGTTTTTCAGTGCCCAACTTCAGATACTTGGGGCCTGGTTTTGAGATGCAGATCACAAATACTCCCATTGATTTCAGTGAAGTTGCACCAGGAATATTTTCTAAAAGCATATTTGGACTAATAAGCTGTCTTATCTATATTATCAAATACATCCTAAGGTACTTTAATTAAACTGAAAGAAGCTTAAAAATTCTATCTACTTTTCACTATTTATGGTCTGTGTTTATATTTTGCTCAGTTTGGGCAAAGATTAGACCAGGGATCGGCAACGTTTGGCACGCAGCCTGCCAGGGTAAGCCCCTGGGTGGGCCGGGACGGTTTGTTTACCAGCCGTATCTGCAGGTTTGGCGAATTGCGGCTCCCACTGGCTATGGTTCGCCACTCCAGGCCAATAGGGGCTGCAGGAAGTGGCATGGGCCGAGGGTAAACAAACAGGCCCGGCCCGCCAGGGGACTTACCCTGGCGGGCCGCGGGCCAAATGTTGCTGATCCCTGGATTAGACTATGTCACTTTCTGTTTCTCATGCATTAGCACAATGGTGTCCCCACATGATGTCCCTAGCATCCTGGCCCAGCTACTCACCACCACCAGAAGCACATCTTCATAGACATTCCTGTCCTCATGTCACCAAAACCTGACCCACTCAGTGACTCCTCCCACCCGTTCTAGACATCAAGCAGAAATGCACGGAAGGAACTGGCTGCTGTCTCCCCACTACCTGACCAGCCAATAGAGGCTCAAAACAGTGGGTCACAGTCAGGGCCAATCAGAGGGGGGCCAGGAGGGCCATTTGGCCTGGGCCTCAAGCTCAAAGGGGGCCTCAAATTTAGATACTTGTTAACTTTTTGGCATTTGATATGGATTTGGATTTGATATGAATTTTTTCCCCTTTCTTGGGATGCAGGCTTCTGATCATTTCTGCAACTTTGACTTAAAGTAATTCCAGGTCTCCTCTGCCTTTAGATCCACAAATTTTTCAGTCCAATCCACTTCCCTAACTAATTTCCCTAATTTTTTAAAGTTAGCCTTTTTGAAATCAAAAACCCTAGTCACAGATCTATTTTTGTTTATCCTTCCATTTAGTTTGAACTGAATTAGCTCATGATCGCTCAAACCAAGGTTGTCCCCTACAACCATTTCTTCTATGAGGTCCTCACTGCTCACCAAAACCAAATCTGAAATGGCATCCCCTCTTTATGGTTCAGCAACTACTTGGCAAGGAATCCAACAGCTATCGTATCCAGGAAAATCTGAGCCCTATTATTATTACTAGCACTTGTCCTCCAGTCTATATCTGGGAAGTTAAAGTCTCCCATGATCACACAATTCCCATTAGTATTTACTTCATTAAAAACATTAAAGAGGTCTCTACCCATGTCCAGATCAGATCCCAGCAGTCTATAGCACACCCCAAGCACTATCCCAGGGGAGGCTCTAGTAGCTTTCTTCCCCAATGTGATTTTTGCCCAGACAGACTCTGTCTTATCCATTCCATCACTTCTTATTTCTTTACAGTCTACCTCATCATTGATATACAATGCTACTCCACCACCTTTGCCTTTATTTCTGTCTTTCCTAAACAGCACATACCCTTCAATACCTGTAGTCCAGTCATGACTACTATTCCACCATGTTTCTGTTATTCCTATGATATCTGGTTTCACTTCCTGCACCAGTAGCTCTAGTTCCTCCATTTTGTTACTAGGCTCCTCACATTAGTGTACAAACATCTTAATTTTTGCTGCTTGGCCTCACTCACATTCTTTACCCGATTGGTCACAGACGTTCTACCGCCAGTATCACCTATTAGATTGGTATGTACACTGCCCTTCCGCCTTATGTCCATTTTCCTACCCACGGCTATATCCTTTCTTACTTCATTTTCTTCCCTCTCACAGAGAAAACCTGGCATGGAGATTATCTGGACATCTCCCAACCATCTCCCCCGAATTCCTAGTTTAATGCTCTCTTGATCAGTTGTGCCATCCTCCATCCTAGAAGTCTATTTCCTCCTTACTCAGGCAAAGTCCATCCCGAGAGAACAGTTTTCTGTCCATGAATGCTTCCCAGTGGCCATACATCCCAAAGCCCTCCTTATAGCACCAGTGCCTGAGCCATCTGTTAAGCATCATAATCTTGTCACACCTTTGTTGCCGTTCTCTAGGAACAGGCAGAATCCCACTGAAGATCACCTTCATGTGTCGTCATTTTTTATTTTTATTATGGCTAGGGGCCTCAAAAGCTGGAAGTGGCCTGGGCCTCTCTGGACCTCTGAGAGGGCCTGATCACAGTTGCTTCTCACACACACACACCCCCACTACCTCTGACACGGACAGAGCAGAATCGGTCCTTTGCAGACTCAAAGGCAGCCACAGAAGATGGCTGACTCCCAGAGATCTCTCCCAACAGCTACTGACCCAACAGCACCCCAAAGAGTCTTCTCAACCTCAGCTTCCTCACACCACTACAAGTAGTTTCTAATTTCTATCCATCTCACTGCATGATCTCTTCCTCATCTTTCCCTGCCCTCCATTGCTCTCACCCACTTCTGTTCCTTCCTCCCTCCTAATCTCCCTTTACTTTATATCATTCTCTCACTTCCTCCAAGCCGCCATTTACCTTCCTACACTTCCTCCCATACACCCACCCACATCTAAACATGTACATTCAGCAAACTTTAGCATCACTTTAGTTCTTTCACATATCTGTTATCTACATAAAATGAAAATTGCAATCACCATGAAACATTCAAGATAAACCTAACTTGTAATCACATCATATCACTGTGACCTTCATCTTCCCCATCCTTCTTGCCCTTCACTTCCCCCATGGTCCATCCTATCTATTCTTGTACCCTGATCTTACATAGGTATTGACTAACAAGAAGCTTTACCCCGGGGACTCCACATGAACCTAGGGAACCATGCTAGTAACCAGGACTGGGGCCTGCAAACTTTGACATGTGCTTAACATGAAGTGCATGTGACTTTGTTTACAGGATTGGAATCTTACATTGTAAGTTCTTTGGGCAGGGACTTTTTTAAAATTTGTTTCTAAGGGGCCTTTTGAATAATTGATAATTATGTTGAGAATATTGCAAAGGAATATTTAAATTCAAACAAAAAGCCTATTTTCATTCCAATTAATACAATGATGAAAACATCAATAGTTTTGTTTATTAACTTTGTCTTTTAAAGGGAAATTCAGAGCCTAAACCACCTGCCAGCATCCTTTTAAAATATTTCTCCTGTGGGTAAGAA
Organism: Eretmochelys imbricata; assembly: GCF_965152235.1. Lineage (NCBI taxonomy): Eukaryota > Metazoa > Chordata > Testudines > Cheloniidae > Eretmochelys > Eretmochelys imbricata. The sequence goes on along the minus strand of NC_135575.1, from coordinate 38,163,542 downwards.
GTTCTTTTTGGACAAGGTGCATTGTATCACTGCTTCACCTTCTGAAATGTCAGGAAAATAAATGTTATTCATGCTGCAGAAAAGGTGCTCTATGCAAACTGCTTCAACTTGTGGTACCTCCATGGTATCATTCTTCATACATAAGTGATGATTGCCTCTTAGGGATGTGAAACTTTTAAAGTGGCTAAAACGCTACAGAAAAATACAAAGTTTTCCTCCCTCCAGTCTATCCAGTCTTCTCTCCCTTACCATTCATCCCCTCTTCCTCCTCCAATCCCAACTCCACCTCCCTCCCCACTCCCAAAATAATAACTACCTCAGAGGACAGTTTATTAGGGAGTCTATATAAATAGTCTGTGGAACCCTCTGAAGCCCACACAACCCACATTTGCTTACTGTTTGACTCTCGACCTCCAACACTTTGTCCAAATTTAGACTGTAAATTCTTTGGAGCAGGAATCATGTCTTCCTTGAGGTTTAGAAAACGCCTAGCACATTTTGGGTGCTACTGCAATATAAACAATGTAGTAGGGATGGGATATTCAAAATGCTCAGCTTTAGCCTAATTCTGCTCCCACGGAAGTCAATGATAAAACTCCCATTTTGTTTCAGTGGGAGCACAGTTAAGCCAAAGCTGAAGGCTGTTTTGAAAATGAGGTACTATTTAATATGATAGGTTTCAGAGTAGCAGCCATGTTAGTCTGTAACCGCAAAAAGAACAGGAGTACTTGTGGCACCTTAGAGACTAAAAGAAAAGGAGTACTTGTGGCACCTTAGAGACTAACCAATTTATTTGATCGTGAGCTTTTGTCAGCTACAGCTCACTTCATCGGATGCATACCGTGGAAACTGCAGCAGACTTTATATACACACAGAGAACATGAAACAATACCTCCTCCTCCCACCCCACTGTCCTGCTGGTAATAGCTTATCTCAAGTGATCATCAAGTTGGGCCATTTCCTGCACAAATCCAGGTTCTCTCACCCCCTCCAAAAAACACACACACAAACTCACTCTCCTGCTGGTAATAGCTCATCCAAAGTGACCACTCTCCCTACAATGTGCATGGTAATCAGGGTGGGCCATGTCCAGCACAAATCCAGGCTTTCTCACCCCCCTCCACCCCCACACACACACAAACTCACTCTCCTGCTGGCAATAGCTCATCCAAACTGACCACTCTCCAAGTTTAAATCCAAGTTTAACCAGAACGTCTGGGGGGCGGGGGGTAGGAAAAAACAAGGGGAAATAGGCTACCTTGCATAATGACTTAGCCACCCCCAGTCTCTATTTAAGCCTAAATTAATAGTATCCAATTTGCAAATGAATTCCAATTCAGCAGTTTCTCGCTGGAGTCTGGATTTGAAGTTTTTTTGTTTTAAGATAGCGACCTTCATCAGCCACACTATCAGAGGCTCGTTCACCTGCACATCCACCAATGTGATATATGCCATCATGTGCCAGCAATGCCCCTCTGCCATTTACATTGGTCAAACTGGACAGTCTCTACGTAAAAGAATAAATGGACACAAATCAGATGTCAAGAATTATAACATTCATAAACCAGTCGGAGAACACTTCAATCTCTCTGGTCACACAATCACAGACACGAAGGTCGCTATCTTAAAACAAAAAAACTTCAAATCCAGACTCCAGCGAGAAACTGCTGAATTGGAATTCATTTGCAAATTGGATACTATTAATTTAGGCTTAAATAGAGACTGGGAGTGGCTAAGTCATTATGCAAGGTAGCCTATTTCCCCTCGTTTTTTCCTACCCCCCCCCCGCCCCCCAGACGTTCTGGTTAAACTTGGATTTAAACTTGGAGAGTGGTCAGTTTGGATGAGCTATTGCCAGCAGGAGAGTGAGTTTGTGTGTGTGTGTCCCCCGGAAAAAAAAAAGGGGGGGGGGGTGAGAAAGCCTGGATTTGTGCTGGACATAGCCCACCTTGATTACCATGCACATTGTAGGGAGAGTGGTCACTTTGGATGAGCTATTACCAGCAGGAGAGTGAGTTTGTGTGTGTGTTTTTTGGAGGGGGGTGAGGGGGTGAGAGAACCTGGATTTGTGCAGGAAATGGCCCAACTTGATTATCATGCACATTATGTAGAGAGTTGTCACTTTGGATGGGCTATTACCAGCAGGAGAGTGAGTCTGTGTGTGGGGGGGTGGAGGGTGAGAAAACCTGGATTTGTGCTGGAAATGGCCCAACTTGATGATCACTTTAGATAAGCTATTACCAGCAGGACAGTGGGGTGGGAGGAGGTATTGTTTCATGTTCTCTGTGTGTATATAAAGTCTGCTGCAGTTTCCACGGTATGCATCCGTGGAAGTGAGCTGTAGCTCACGAAAGCTCATGCTCAAATAAATTGGTTAGTCTCTAAGGTGCCACAAGTACTCCTTTTGCGAATACAGACTAACACGGCTGTTACTCTGAAACCTTAGAGACTAACAAATTTATTAGAGCATAAGCTTTCGTGGGCTACAGCCCACTTCATCAGATGCATAGAATGGAACATATAGTAAGAAGATATATATATATACACACACACACACATACACACACATACATACAGAGAAGGTGGAAGTTGCCATACAAACTGTAAGAGGCTAATTAGTTAAGATGAGCTATTATCAGCAAGAGAAAAAACTTTTGTAGTGATAATCAAGATGGCCCATTCAGACAGTTGTGAGGATACTTAACACGGGGGAAATAGACTCAGTATGTATAATGACCCAGCCACTCCCAGTCTCTAATCAAACCCAAGTTAATGGTATCTAGTTTGCATATTAATTCAAGCTCAGCAGTTTCTCCTTGGAGTCAGTTTCTTGAAGCTTTTCTGTTGCAAAATTGCCACCCTTAAGTCTTTTACTGAGTGGCCAGAGAGGTTGAAGTGTTCTCCTCCCGGTTTTTGAATGTTATGATTCCTGATGTCAGATTTGTGTCCATTTATTCTTTTGCGTAGAGACTGTCCGGTTTGGCCAACGTACATGGCAGAGGGGCAATGCTGACACATGATGGCATATATCACATTGGTAGATGTGCAGGTGAACATGGCTGCATGTTGATGGCGTGGCTAATGTGATTAGGTCCTACGATGGTGTCACTTGAATAAATATGTGGACAGAGTTGGCATCGGGCTTTGTCACAAGGACAGGTTCCTGGGTTAATATGAGAAGGGAATGGCAGAATCAAGCCCGTTGTCATTATTTCGCACAGGAACATTCCCATACATATGCCAGGATAATGCCACAGCTGTCTCTTAGGCTTTGTCTACACTGGCAAGTGAAAGACAAAACTTTTGTTATTCAGAGGTGTTAAAAAATTCCCCCCCCCCCATGCCTCGAAAGACAAAAGTTTTGTCGATGACAGGCGCTGGTGTGAAAGCAGCTTGGGTAGGGAGGGCGAGGAGCAAGGGTGCGGCACGCTGGTGAAGGTGGCAGAATGGGGTGGGACAGGGATAGAGGTGGGAAGAGGTGGGGAGGGGCCTTGGAGGAAGGAGTGGAGTGAGGGTGGGGCCTAGGTCAGAGCACCCCCTCCAGCACATTAGAAAATTGGGGCCTGTGCGCATGGTTAGTGGTGAGCTGGAGCCAGTTCGCACAAACCGGTTGTTAAATTTTGAAGCCGATTTAGAACTGGTTGTTAAAGGGGTGGGCAAACTCCATCCTTTCCGGCCCGCCTGACCTCTCAGCTGGGGAGGCTCCCCTGAGAATCCCTTTTTAATTTCTACTCATCCGGCAGCGCTCCGGGTCTTCGGCGGCGGGTCCTTCACTCGCTCCGGGTCTTTGGTGGCATCTTGGCGGCAAGTCCTTCACTCGCTCTGGGTCTTCAGCGGCATTTTGGCAGTGGGTCTTTCAGTGCCGCTCAAGACCCGGAGTGACTGAAGGACCTGCCGCCGAAGTGCCGCCAAAGACCAGGAGCGAGTGAAGGAACCGGTTCTTCAGCTTTTGGCAGCTCATCACTGGGCTTGGCTGTAATGGCACAGCTTTGTCACTAAAAGCTACGTAGCATAGACATAGCCTGACTCATGCCCCGTCCATCTGGCCATCTGCTCCTAAACCTTTGGAGACCTGGCCATGTGATGACAGAAAAGGGAGGAAACGGATGCCCCTTTTCCCTTGTCCCTTCTCTCAACAGTTCTGAAATCACTGAAATTGAATTTTCATTATTATTTTTCTCCTCTCACAATTTATCTGTTCTTTCCCCTTATTTCAAATATGTAGAATATGTAGAGCTAAGTGAATGACTGCTTTTTCAGGTCAGTGGCCAAACCAAAAAATACAGAGATAAAAATTGTTTGGGATCGACTCAAAACAGTAGTTATTTGGTTTTTCACACCAAAAAAACAAACAAACAAACAAACCCACACCCCTTGGGCCAGGTCAAATGAAACATTTTGTTCAACCTGAAACAAGATTTTTTTTGTTTTTTTCATTTTGTTTTGTTTTTGGGTGTTTATCCTTCATGTTGTTAAATAAATCTTAATTTGTAAACAAACTCATTTTGAAATGAAAAGTCAAAACATTTTATTTAGAAAATGTTAAAACATAACATTTTGACTTTAATTGTTTTTCCCCCAGCCAAAAGTATTCTCTGAATTGGACTCAAATTTGTGAATAGTTTCAGTCAATCCAGAACTGCTTTTTCGGGCAAATACACTATTTGTCAAAAAAAAATCAGCCAGCTCTAATAATACGCATATAAGTATGACCTTATGTGATCGCTGCTCATTTCTGCTCGCGGGAGGATACAGTTCAATAGTTGCTTCATGGATATCACCCAAGGGCCACATTTTTTCTCAGCTGCATTTGTGCGGGATTTCCGCTGACTTCAATACGAGATGTGCACATATCTGAGGGTCGAATTTGACCCTTAAGGACCTAAACCTTATTTTTCAGTACTTGCATGTTTAAAGACAGAAGCATTTCTCTTTACACTTGTGGATTTCTATATGCATATTTATGCTCTTCTAAATATGACTTTTAAATTGCATAAAACTGATTATCTTAATTACACATAAAATGGGCACCCTTGAGTGGTGCATGTTGTTATGACAGAACATGGCTTGAGTGCCTAATAGCTTCTCTAGTTCACAATTATACCCTGGCTACCTTTGGGCCCTGAAAAAAAATAATCAGACAAAATGTATCAAATGTTTCTGCCACAATAAACTACCCTATGGTATTGTGGTGTTTGATGGCATAGGCCATACACATTTTCATCTTTCTGCATAAGTCCAAAAACATAATTTTTTATTTCTTCTCTAAAGAGGAAATAATGCCCTGAATGCATGACTGAATGCATGTCTACCTTTGTAATTTTATTTAGGCATGGATTATATTATTGTTTTCATCATCAGTTGATTAAATTTGGCATTTCAAAAAAGGCAACAGTTTGGTGTCAGATATTAAAAAACCTAGTCACAACTCTTACTCTAATCATCCCTGTTACAAAGCAGCGTGAACACTAAAATACTGTTCAATGAACTAGCCACTCCATTGACTGTGTTTTGCATTTTACCCTTTTATCTTTTATAATTACATAATAATTTACAGAAGTTTGCTTGGTTTGTTTGTTTGGGGGGTTTTGAGCATCTTCTCCAATCCCTACATTCCGGTCTTTTACAGTCTGGAATTCTATGGAAGTGTTTCATTTAAGATGTACTTTTATCCAAACATTTTTCAACTTTCACGTAAATATGTCATTACTTGTCACCAATCCATTTCTTCTCAAAAAAAAGATCAGAAGCCTATAGGGATTATTTTAATCGCTCCATTGACCAGGAAGACTTTAATAGGTAAATTTCATATTAGATTTGGGGCTTTGCTCATTTTTGTTTAAGAGGAACTAGACACCATGTGTGAATTGTTCATCTTGCAACTAAAAAACAAAAATACTGTGTTGAAGATGACTGAGATATCCCTTTTTAACAGAATATAAAAAGGGTTCAGCTTGAGAGTAAATTCTCACCTCCAGAATGTTACTTGTGTGCATACATATAGACATTTCTCCAGGGAGGTTTATTAACCCAAGCACCAGGTGTTTGGAGACAGTAATAAGGGAAACACAGAGTAAAGCAGTGAATCTCCCCCCACATATTGAGATAAATTAATGAGTTCTTCTGGTTACGTTGAATGAATTACCAGTACAGAAAAACTGCATTAGCAATTCCATTTGAAATGCTGTTGTATTCAGAAGAGAGTTTTGTGATAGCATTTTAACTCTCTCAACAACTATGTTTGCACCATACACAGCTCAAGTACTTTTCTACCTGTCACTGCTGCAACATAAACTCAGCCTGGGGTCTGCATATTTCTAAATAATCACTACCGGTGATGATTCTGCTATTAGAACCTAGCTGATAATTTTTACCAATGAGTTCATGAGGCAAAGCAGAATCCTGCTGCCTTAAGAATCAAACTGTTTTTCTCTAGCTGTATTGACTGTGCCAGGAATCGTAACATTTGTTTAGGGCAATTTAGTAAGCAAATGTGTCTCAGAGACACAGGGTGAAATCCTAGCCCTACTGAAGTCAATGGGAGTTTTCATGCCAGATTTCACTACAGAGATGAGTAAGAAGATATCCTTATTTAATGGCAATAGAGCCACTACAATCTGCAGGGTATGTCTACGCTGTGGAGACTTTATGGGGGTATACCCATGCCAGTAATGTAGATGCAGCCTACACCGAGAGGACGTTTTTTATTTTGGTGCAGGAATACCACCTCCCCAAATAAAGTTAGCTAGGTCAATGGAAGCCCTCTTCTTTGACATTGCAACATGTACAGTGAGGGTTATGTTGGCCTAGCTAGGTTGGTCAGGATAATGTGGTTTTTTTCATACCCCTGATTTCCATGACTTCCAAATGACTTACTGACTTAAATAGAACTATGACAATTTCCATCATCTGAAGATCAGCCCTTTGTGTGTTAATGGTTGACTCAAGAAGACAAAAGTCCATATCGGCACACACACTTTTCAGAAATGGGCACAATAACAAAAAGTCTCAAATACCTATGGTGATGACTACAAAAAAACCCTGTGGTTAATGACAACTAAGGTTGCAGCAGGAAAACATTCCATGCACCCTAACCTGAAAAGCATGGAAATAAGAAGTTAAGGGGAATGACTAGTGCATTTCTTCCCCCCTCTGTGTTAAGATCATAAGAATGGCTAGTCTGGGTCAGAACCAATGTATCCTATTTTCTGACAGTGGCCGGTGCCAGATGTTTCAGAGAGAATGAACAGAACACAGCAATTTATCAAGTGATCCATCCCCAGTCTCACCTTCTGGCAGTCAGAGGTTTAGGCACACCCAGAGCATGGGATTGGGTTCCTGACCGTTTTTGCTAATAGCCACTGATTAACCTATCCTCCAGAAACTTATCTAATTCTTTTTTGAACCCAGTTATATATCTGGCCTTCACAACAGCCCTGGCAACAAGTTCCATAGGTTGGCTGTACATTGTGTGAAGAAGTACTTCCTTATGTTTGTTTTAAACCTGCTGACTATTAATTTTATTGGGTGACCCCTGGTTCTTGTGTTATGTGAAAGGATAAACAACACTTTCTTATTCATGGTCTCCACACCCCTCACAATTTTATAGCCCTCTATCATATGCTCCCTTAGTCATCTCTTTTATAAGACGAACAGTCCCAGTATGTCTCCTCAGTTGGAAGCTGTTCCATATCCTTCATTATTTTTTTGCCCATCTTTGTACTTCTTCCAATTCCGACATATCTTTTTTGAGATAGGGTGACCAGAACTGCATGCAATATTCGAGGTATGGTCGTATCATAGATTTATATAGTGGCATTATGATTTTTTCTATTTTCTATCTCTTTCCTAATAGTTCCTAACATTCTGTTCTCTTTTTTGACTGCTGCTGCACACTGAACTGATGTTTTCAGAGCACTATCCACAATGACTCCAAGATCTCTTTCTTGAGTGGTAACAGCTAATTTAGACCCTGTCATCTTGTACGTATAGTTGGGATTATGTTTTCCAATGTGCATTACTTTGCATTTATCAACACTGAATTTCATCTGCCATTTTGCTGCCCAGTCACCCAGTTTTGTGAGATCCCTTTGTGACTCTTCATAGTCAACTTTGGACTTAACTATTTTGAGTAATTTTGTATCATCTGCAAACTTTCCCACATTTTTGTTTACACCTTTTTCCAAATTATTTATAAATATGTTGAACAGCACTGGTTCCAGTACAGATCACTGGGGGACCCCACTATCTACCTCTTTCCACTTATTCCTGCCCTTTATTTCTTATCTTTTAACCAGTTACAGATCCATGACAGGACCTCCCCTCTTATCCCATGATTGCCTACTTTGCTTAGGAATCTTTGGCGAGGGACCTTGTCTGTCAAAGGCTTTCTGAAAGCCCAAGTACTCTATATCCACTGAGATTCACTGGCATTGTTTGATTCAGTTAAGATTTTTACTATATTTGACTCTATGCTTTCTTTCATCAGTGCCACGCCCCCTCTAGTATGACCTACTCTGTCATTCCTATATATCTTGTACCCTGGTGTTACCATGTCCCATTGATTATCATTCCACCAAGTTTCTTTGATGCCTGTTATATCAGTATCCTCATTTAATACCAGGCACTCAAGTTCGCCCATCTTAGTATTTAGACTTCTTGCATCTGTTTACAAACTCTTATAAAATTTGTCAATATTTCGTTGTCTGCCTTCAAATGATGTAATTGAATGGGACTCTTTCATCTGACTGTACTTTAGTACTAAAGTTCCTATCTGTACTTTATCATCATCTATCTTCTCCCTCTTTATTAGGGAACCATGGCCAACAGGAGCTGCGGGGGCAGCTGAGTCCCTTGCCCCCTCCACCTAGAGGCCAGACATGCCAGCCACTTCTGAGAGCAGCATGGAGCCTGGGCAAGCAGGGAGCCTGCCTTAGCCCTGCTGCGCCACTGACCGGGAGCTGCCTGAGGTAAGCACCACCCAGCTGGAGCCCGCACCCCAAACCCTTGCTCCAGGCTGAACCCCCTCCCGCACCCTAACTTCCTCCCGGAGCCTGCACCCCAACCCCGTGCCCCATCCCAGAGCCCCCTCCCATACCCAAACTCCCTCCTGGAACCTGCACCCCAAACTTCCTCCTGCATCCCAACGCCCTGAGCCCCCTCCCACACTCCAAACCCCTCATCCACAGCCCCACCCCAGATCCTGCACTTCCAGCTGGAGCCCTCACCCCCTCCCACACCCCCAACCCCCTGCCCTGGAGCCCCCTTCCACACCCTGAACCCCTCATTTCTGGCCCCAACCCCTCTGCACCTTCTCCCACCCTGTGGGGCTGTATGTGGCCAGCAACTGATTTTTTCTGTGGGTCAATGACCTCTGATAGAAAAAAGGTTCCCCACCCCGCCTTATGTCATTGGTACCTATATGTACCGTAACCACTGGCTCCTCCCCAGCACTACACATAAGTCTAGGTTTAGTCTTGTGAGATCTGCAACCGTTGCACTTGGCAGACAATTCTCCAAGTCATCACAAACCCAACTATCTATATTTCTAATAATCAAATCCCCCATTACTATTATCTGTCTCTTCATAATAACAGGGGTCCCCTCCCTATAGAGGTATCTTCCGTGAGAGAGGATACTATGGCATTATCTGGAAGGTGGGTCCCAACTATGGGATCACTTCCCTCCACTCCAGCTTAATGTTCTCCTTCCTTGAGACTTTCATCCTCCTTAACAGCACAGAGGCTGTCAGACTGGATGAGAGACTGCTCTACTGTCTCGAAAGTCTCCTGTATGTACCTCTCTGTCTCCCTTGGTGCCTCCAGTTTAGCCACTCTGGTCTCAAGAGCTCATACTCAGTTTCTAAGGGCCATGAGCTGCTTGCCCGGAAAGCACACACACCACCTGGATAGCCCACACTGTGCTGATGGACTTCTGCCTGAATTGTTTATACTCGTGCGTGGGTTGGTTTGTTCACTCATTCCTTGTGGGGGAGGAGGTTTGCAGGGGAGGTGGTTATTAGCCTAAGTTTAGAGAATGTTTATTAGGTGTATTTGTCTCTAAACTCCGTCACAAAACTTCCCTCTTCACTGCTTCTTTGCTAGCTCCTCTGGTCGCTTACAAGCTGGCCTTTTCAATCTCTGTTCTCCCTGAATTAACTGCACCCCTTTGCCAAAGGGATCCTAAATGGGTTAGTGTTCAAAAGATAGCAGGCTAGAGCCTCATTAGGAGGCTCTCAGTCTTGCCTAGTAGGGTACTCAACTTAGCACACAGCCCCCAAAATGACCACACTATAAACGTCAATCAAGCTGGCACATGGCAAGCAAGCACTACAGATAAACTAAACCAGGCAAGGGTGCCATACTGCTTCTCTACCTGAAGACCTCCCTTGCAAAATTCCATTTGCTGCTCCACTCACTCTAGCTTACAATGCTATTGATAACACGCTCCAGTACTCCACAAGATTTCCACTTCCATCTTCAGCAGACACCAAAAAAGCAATACATACCCCTTCTTCATCAAACTCCTACTCTATCACTAAACCTTAGCAGTGATCTCATATGCTTTTATATCATCAAATCAACACATTTGACTGTCACACAATCCTTGCATTTGGCAAGTTATTCTGCCTTAAGACTACAGGGTTAGGGGCTCAAACTTTCACTCCTCCAACCTCTGTCCTCCACTTCTGCCTTTCCTCTCTGTTCTACAGTGTGTCCCCTCCTGACTACTCCCTTCCTTCTGCTGCTACTTTCTCTCTCTTTCTTTACTCCAAGAGTTTCCACTGGCTTCCCTCTGTCAGCCCCAACCATTTCCTTCCTACTGATGTAAACCCTCTTCAGTGTAGCTCCCAATATGACCAGCAGGAAATCAGTTAAATCAGCTCCCTGTACCCTGCTAACTAATCATCATCATTAGCCTTGGGCTAAGTTGCCATTACCCACTGGCAAAAGCTGAATATGCAACTTCATATTACAAAAATAGAGCATTTATTGATTTCCAATGGTCCCTGTATGTAAACTTCTAAACCTCTCAGTGAAGCATTTCTTCTCAGACAAAAAACTTCAGTGAGGAAAATTTATACAAAATAAGTTCCAATATGTTCACTTCAAACTGAATATATTGAGGACGAGCCTGTTTCCACTGGAGCCAAAGGGATTTTTGCAGGAGAGGTCTGGTAGGAGCACTTTGCTTTGGAGGTTTTACACTCACTATCTTCTATTTACTCTGACTGTTTCACTGTCATTGTTAAAGAAATGCTGCAACATTTGTTTATTTTTAATTTTCCTTTTTGTTTTTAAAGTCTGCTTAGAAACTCAAACATTCTTCCCTCTGCTGTTCTTGCTCTTTTCCACGAATAAACACTGATTTCCTCTAAACCTCTTGTTTACCACTTTGTTTTCAATAACATCAGTGCTATCAACAGCTCTAGGAATACGATTTTAGCTCATTTACCACCCTTCTGTGGACAGTTATCAGCTTCCGAGAGTAATGCAAAAAAGTGTATAGTTATGCATAAATCAGTGGCCGTTTGGACTTTTCATCCCTTAATTTCTTTAAATCCCTTGCGCCAAATTTCCGAGCTGGCCAACAAAATTTTGGCAATAATTTTCAAATTATTTATATAGCACCATAAATGTACACAGTAAGCTATGATCCTGGTTCAAGAAACTTACAACCAAAGAGACTGATTCATTGTGCTGAATGCTTTGAAATCCCTTCAATACAACCGATCAGGCCCCTTTGATGGTTTTATCTGTATGCACAAATGTCAATTTAGCTTATGTATATGTCATACACTTGCAAAGTGTTCATTGTGCTCCACTTTAACTGCTATTCCACACAGAAGATAGCTTACTGCTAATGGTGCTACTTTAGCTCAAGGGGTAGAGATCTGTGCTTCAGGGCTAAACGTCTTGGGTTCACATTGTGCATAGTAGGGAGTTTTTACAGATACATATACAAATGTGATTGGCCACTAAATCTGAGCTTGGGGGGGGTCGGGGGAGGCGAATTTGGCCCTCCATTTCTGCCTTGCTGGATTCAAGTCTCTGACCTTCTTGCAAAGATAGAATGTGGAAAAGCCCTCAGTAAGGGCCCAATCCTTCTTCCACTGAAATCAGTGGGAGTTTTGCTATTCCATGGAAACAGAGTAGGTCCTAACCTCTCGTGTTCCCTAAGCCTACCTCTGACATCAGACAAGCTTATTTTCCCCACACTCTAAAACTGATGAGGAACTTCTGCCAAATAAATCCCAGTCTACCAAACGGCTTAATTGAGAAAGTGCACCAGCACACAACAATATCCCAGGAATAAGCCGAGAAAAAGTTAGAGTTTACAGAGTTTCAATGTTATTGCCACTAAAAAAAAGTTTTCAGAGATGGTCCTGATAACTAGCAGCACCACAATGACAAGAGAGTACCCACAGTGATTCAGAAGATATCACATGATCATGAATAAAATAATAAAAGAAGGTTAAGGCTGGCATACATCTAAGCAGCTGATGGGCTGGTGTGATATCCCAAGTGAACGGACTGGCTTCTTGCTTCTGTGCACTGATCATCTGTTCCCCGAGAGAGTTACAGTACCTTGAACAAAAAGAAAAGGAGTACTTGTGGCACCTTAGAGACTAACCAATTTATTTGAGCATGAGCTTTCGTGAGCTACAGCTCACTTCATCAGATGCATACCGTGCAGTTTCCACGGTATGCATCTGATGAAGTGAGCTGTAGCTCACGAAAGCTCATGCTCAAATAAATTGGTTAGTCTCTAAGGTGCCACAAGTACTCCTTTTCTTTTTGCGAATACAGACTAACACGGCTGTTACTCTGAAATCTAGTACCTTGAACCAAAGATATGAATGTTCCAAAGATATAGATGCAAGTTTATAGATCTCTCTTGCACTGTCATGAGACCTTTCCTATTCATGACACACAAAACATTTCTCTCCCCAAAACCCCCACCCCCCCCAACACACACACACACACACACACAGGGAATTACAATCTCAGCCTTACCCTGCTACTAAAGCTAAGCATGCCTTCCTGAACAGAGCAGCAGCCAGACTACCACGTTAGCAGGCTTTCTATACTCTTTCTATCCCAGAGTGGGGAGGGAAAGCTAGATTTTAGAGTGTTAAGAAGCAAAGGTAAACAAAAAATAGCCTCAGAGGATTCATGTAGCTACACTCAGTATATAAAAGGGTGGCTCAGAAGTATCCTAATCATGAGATCAAACAACAAACAATGAGATGCATTTTGTGAACTAATCCCCAACATGCAAAAATCAGAACTTAGCTGAAAGGGATTTCTTGGTCAGAGCTAACAGTTTGTCCTTGAAGTGAAGCAATGAAGTGAACTGTAACTCATGAAAGCTTATGCTCAAATAAATTTGTTAGTCTCTAAGGTGGCACAAGTACTCCTTTTCAGTTTGTCCTTGAACAACATTACACATACTCAACCTACTCCTACACTATAGGGGCAGTTTTGCCATGGATATCATTCAGAGTTGGATCAGGCCTTTGTTGCTTTCTTGAGAGGTAGAGGGGTTTGTATTTAACTGAGATAATGTTACTTAATTTAGGGGGGAAACAGACTACTTAATGTCCAAAAAATGTATGCAATTTTTAAAACATACGTAAAATTTGCAGGAAAGGAAGAGCCAAATCCTTAAAGGCAGATTCCCATAAATTAAACTAAATCAGTACATATATTAATGAAAAAAACAGATGTAAAGAGAGGTTTCAGAGCAGCAGCTGAGCTCTCTCATTGCTTTATAGAGAATATGAGAACCTCTGCCCCTTAGGCCATCAGTTTGAATCCTGCATAATTTGGAAGAGATTGAAAGTTGTTCCCATCTAATGGATGTTTGTAGTACCTCGATGCGAAGAGTTAGGTGAGTCACAATTCTAGTTCCCATAACAAACTCTCAGCCATGCTTTGCACTACACATTGCAAGTTATTAGGGGCAGGGACGGTCTCTTTACCATGTGTTTGTGCCCAGCTCAATGGGGCCCCGATCTTAGTTGGGTCCTCTAGCAAACATTCCTGTAGCAGAGGTCAAAACTGCATTACTCATGATATGTTTGGCAGAACATTTCCACATGCAAATTTCTGTTGGATGCTGGGGGAGTTAAAACAAGAAATAATCACAAGGCAGAGCAAAGAGACAAACCCACATGATTCAATCTTTTATTAAAATCTCTGGGGTTGGCAGTACTGATGAATATATTGCTTGCGGGGAGAACTGTATGAGGATGATAACGATGGATTCCTACAGAAGATACAGTATTAAGACAATGAAGAATAATGACACAACTGAGTTATTCCAACAGGATCCTGGACTCAGACTTTCTGCACACTTAGGGCACCACCCCATAACCTTAAACGAAGAGAGGTGGTGGGCAAAGGAGGGTACAGCTCTCTCAGAAAGCCAGAGGCTCATTCCGGCTATACCCCTCCACATACCCAGGCACCTCTGCTGTGACTAAAGCTATTGCCTGAATGGGAAAGTAATACATTAGGAAAGGAAGGCATTTTTAACATATCATAATGGCTTTTAGCAGCCAGAAATGAGGAGACACCACCATGTGACTAGCCAGCTTTCCACAGACTAGAGTGGGCCACAAATCCCTGACTGGGAACCCTTGCCATATAGGAAGGTCAGCAGCCTGATCTGCTGTAGGCCACACTTCAGACACAGAAGCAAAACTGGATCCAATGGATTAACAAAGCAAACACTCTTCCAAAATGTTTTGAAGGAATTTTTGATGAATGAATCTTTGTTGCATAAACAAAGATTCCTTTACTATAGGAAGTTTCAAGTCACTGCCCCATTATATACTGTACTCTTGATACTCTATGGGAGTAATTAAGTCCCACAGATAATTTCAAATACTTGACAACCACATCGACTTTTAAAAATGAGCTGCACAATTGGAGGCAGTGAAAGATACTTTTTAAAGCTCTGTTACTGTCCAGTATCAGCGGTCGTGTTTTTCTTCATATTGGCAATCACAGCTATGATGTATGACTTGACTAAGACTTTGATTTAATTACATCCAAAAATGTAGAGCAGTTGCACATAACCGGGACCAGCAGTGTGTGTCACAGATGAAGGAAAAAGAGATATAAATATTATCCACTGCATTATCAGACAATTTACTAGAAGAACATTTTTAAACATTACTCCCCAGAGCGACTTTAACAAACCCTTCAGATCTGAGAGTTGTATTTTGAGGCTGGCAGGGGAAGTGCAATTCTCACATTAGCATAGCTATCACACTGATTGTCCATCAAGGGTTAGTAACCACTCATCATATATTGCATATGAGTTGGTAACTAGCAATATTTTTTATCAGTTGACATAACCTTCAGATATAGCTGGTCATTCATTCACAATACTTCAATTTCTTTGGATAGTGTCTCATTTAAAATTATGATTCAAAAAGGAGACTATCATTACATTTAAGGGGAGCTTCCCTTAACAATGAGTTTTTAGTTCTGAAAACAGCTAATTTGCAACATTCGTTTTATTAGCTCTTTTTCACTCAGTAATTCTTCTCGTCTCATCTCTAACTGCCCCTCTGCCCTTCAATATTATTCCTAATACTTTGAAAGAGGGTAAAATTTACTTAAACTAGTGGTGAGCTCTCAGACAGGTTTTTTTCATATGATTTAATCCACACATTCATTGACTTTGTTTCAGGATTTTTTTGGTGTAACAATGGATTATGAAAATACCTTGCATCTTTCCTGGGCTTACAAGATTCTGCAGGAAAATGAACAAAGGCTGCTGATTTTTCCCTTCCTTTTTCTTTAAATATTTATCATTTACTGAAGCATGTGTATAAGGAGCATTATACAGACATCTGCTACATCACACAGAATTTCTGCTTTAAAATCATGGAATTTAATCCTGTATTCCTTACTCACTCAAAATGCCCACTAAGGACAGGGGGAGATTTTCATGAGCAAGGAAAGCAGGATATGGCTGAAAGCAAGTACAACATAAGGAAGAGTCTATTTCATAGCATTGTACATAGCTATGGGTTCCACATTTTGTGAAAGCCTTTTTGTTTCTCAGTTTAAGTCAATTCTCAGTCTAAATTAGCAGCTTATTGGCAACTTCTGAAGTCCATTTACAAGTTGCTATTTTTAAAAAGTTTTTAAAAAAATTCCACTGGGAGACAAAACATCCAGTTTAATAGATCAGCACAGTTTACTTACTTTAATAACCCAGGGGTTTATTCTCCATTCATTGCATACACATACTTAAAAAGGATACCATCAGGTCAGTTGAGACCGCAAAATTATGTTTCAGAAAATTAAGCACCTACAAAGTTTATCAAAATAAGTGTTTCCATAAATTTTATATTATTGTAAGGGAAACAATTTATCTTTATAGGAGTTGTCCTATGGGACTTAAAACCCAATCATTGCAGCATCCTGCTAATGTATGCAAACCAGCAAGTGAAACAATCTACACTAAGCAATCATATCCACCTCCAACAGCATTTGCAGGTTATAGCCCTGCGGTCTAGCCATCAACATGGTATAGCCTCTTCAATGCACGTATATAAATTCTTTTTAAGTTAATGGAATGCTATGGAAAAATAGGCCTATCCCAAAGTCTCTGACTTTCCTTACAAGGAACATTATAATGACTAAGGAATATCAAGAGCAGAATCAAAACTCACCAAATCCAGATCTCCTCACTTGCATTTGTCTTCAGGCTTTTGTATCAAAGGATAAGGACAGTTGAGGGGGAGGGATATCTCAGTGGTTTGAGCATTGGCACGCTAAACCCAGGGTTACAAATTCAATCCTTGAGGGGGCCATTTAGGGATCTGGGGCAAAAACTGGGGATTGGTCCTGCTTTGAGCAGGGGGTTGGACTAGATGACCTCCTGAGGTCCCTTCCAACTCAGATATTCTATGTGCACACCTATTTTTAGCAACTGTCACAGCAGTATTGCCAGCTATAGTAATGTTTCCATGCAATTAAGAATTGTCTCTTTTCCACTTCAAGTGCTTCACATGTTGGTTTGTCTATAACTACATCTTAAGCTAGAGATGATTATAGCATCAGGTTGTTAGCTAACTGAAGGATTATGAGTCCTGCAGATAATTACCAGTCTTCAATTAGCATCAGAGGGAGATACACATTAAGTCTGACACCATTTATAAACTGTTGTCATGGTATGTTTCACCTATTGTTTTACATAGGGTTTGTGTGGTAACTATATTAACCCTATTTTACAAACATCCTCTCACTTCTGGTTGTGTCCTATATCTACTACATCATTGTGGAAGACCAGGGAACTATTCAGCTAGAAAGAAATTTCACAGAAAACTTAGAGCAAAAACCCTTTCTCTAGGATTTCAGGTTTATTTTGACAGGGTTCCTCTCTCATTCAGTTCTCTCTTTCCTATCTCTGGCTACATTGCCTCTATGTGGGTTAAACACCAAAACCAGCTCTAAACAGTCCCAACGGGGTGGGCGGGTGGGTCATCTTTCTCTTGAGCTCTGTATTCTGGTTTTTACACACAAAGCTCTTTTTAAGACTCTGCACCTAATTAGGCTCAGCTGTACCTGATTGCTTCAGCTCAGGCAGGCATTCCCAGCTGAGACTCTGAAAACCTCAGCTGCAATTTAACTCAAAGAGCCCCATCCCAGAGTCTGGCTTGGTATGGCTAATCTCCCTCGAGAGATATCACTAGGATTGTGAATGCCTCTCCAGAAGACACTGTTGTTGTATTAGTGTGGAGTGTAATTTACAGTCCTATTGTATTTTAATTGGTTTGCTTTTTCAGGATAAAATTATAATGCAATTTAGCAATGGATGTTCCCATCTTCCTACTCAGGCTTTTATTTATTATTACTTGTACTACACTATGGCCTATAGGCCCAAAGTGACTGAGCCCCGTTATGCTGGCTACTATATATACATATAGTACGAGACCTAAGCAACTTCAATCAGAAGTTTATGTTTACAAACAGTTTTTATTTATTAATACTAACTGCTTATCACTTCGTCCATTTTTAAGTGATATAAATTCTAATACTAATATCACAACATCATAATGCCCATTTTCTTTTTTTTATCAATGGGAGTCAAGCATCTAAATCCCTTTGAAGATCTGGGCCTTCATCCAAGAAAAAATTGTTTTCTGATAGCATATAGTGTACACATTTGTGTCTATACAATACACCCTGTATTTTTATATACAATATAAGGAGAGCTGATAGTGCCCTCCATAGCTAGGTTGCCTATCACCTTCCATTATAAAGAATCTTTGCAACCTTTTTCTTTAGAAGCTTTAACATCTCATTTGCTGCAAGACTTTGAAGCTTGGCAGAGACAAAGCCCTGAGGCTAGGGGCATGCCTTTTATTTGTCCTATGAAATTCTGTTTAGGTCTGGTTGAATTATAAACTTTTGAAAATCACCATTGCCTTAAAAATATTAGCAGCATGCCAAAACAGTAACACTGAACATGAACATTCTAAAGAGTGTTACTGTATATTATGATAGTCATTAATTACATGATCAAATGCTATTTTTCCATAGGAGTGCTGCCTCATTAAGTGCATGGAAGAGACACAGAAAGGGTTAGAATTAAGATTGCATGGGCAACCTTAAATATAATATCTCCGAATTTTTGAGTGTTTAACTTTGCAACTTGAATAATATTTTTAATGTAGTTATTTACACTGATTTATTTATGCATTAACTATAATTACCTTTTCCTATTATACCTTACACCTATTATACAAACAGTTTCACTACCCATTATGTTTGATTATTTTAAAATGCTGAATAGAGATTCTGTATTGGCATGCATTTTTCCCAATAAATCACACGTGGTTTACTGAAATCACGAATTCATATTTGTTCATTTCTGCAGACGTTCTCTTTGTTTAACGTTGTGCTGCCTAAGCTCATATGTCATCACTTTTACTTTTTTAATAGCTTTAAAAGGTCAAAATTAAAGATAAGATTGAACCAAAACTCTGGATGCTGATAAAGTGTTTAGAACTGGAAACTTTGTTTGGGTCCATCTCTGTTCATGATTAAATGAAACGGGTTTATTTATAAAGATCACATGGTAAATCATATAATATATCAGTTAAGGTAAATATTCTGGTGATTGTCTTTGCATCTTTCCCTGACTTTTCTAAAGAGGCTTCATTCAACTGGATTATTTATTTATCACCTTCCACTTTTCAGTATTATTCTCAATATGAATATATTCAAGTATGTCTGTGGATAGTGTTTTATCATATACAAACAACAACAGTTAACATATCATTAAAGTGGCGATTATAGCCATACAACCTTCACCTTAATTCTGTCCCCTTTGGCCAAAATTCATGTGAACTGGAACAAGCAGGCGCAATTTACAACTCCCTTCACCAGCTGATTCCCCATGCACCTGACAGGGTTCACCCCTGGGAGGCCACAGGTGTTGCTGCTGCCTTCCCTCAGGATATTCCACCTGAAGTAGGCTGCTTTAATCTGTGACTGGAGCCAAACAAACACCCAGAGTGCTAGGGGATGAATTGCTTCTGCACATAATGGGGTTTCCTGGGATGTCTTATGCAACTACACTGGCAACCTGTAGAGTCTTTAGCAAAGAAGAGGTTGTGACTACTTTATACCAGTGCAACCTCCTCTCAGTGGATCTTTGGCTACAGCAGGCCGTGGTAAAGGTCTATGCTAGTAGTAGCCAGCACAGGTCTAGGTTGAGTTTGATCCCTTGCATGTACATAATAATAGGGCTCTGCACAATTTTTTTTTAACTAGTCCAAAATTCCACATTCTGCATCTAAAGATAGAGCAAAGGCTGAGATTGGCCTCAGTTGAATCCCTAAAAAAATAACATTCTCAGATTCTGGGTGGGGGCGGAGGGGGAGAAGCTAGACCTATATCCAAATTTTGCAACTAGACTAATTTCTAATAAATAGATGCAGTTCTTTTCCTTAATACAGTAAAATACTTGCATCAAAAATGTAGATAAGAGGGAAATTAGGACACTGTTAATGGATTAAAGAATCTTCCACCTCTGGATCACAGGTTTAAATCCAGCCCAGTTCAGTAGTGAACAAGCACTGTTACCATATGATTGCTGTTTGTTCCCTATGGGAAATGTGTCTAGTAATTTCAGACCAGTTAACACATCACAAAAGCCACTAATACTCTTTGGCACCCTTGCTGGCTGTCCCAGAAGAGTTACCATGAACTCTCATCTATTCTCACTCTCAGAACTGAAGCCCTCCAGGGATGAAGCAAAGTGGCAAAGCAGTGTAAGGAAGTTTTCTCAGTTACTGCCTGGCTGTACCTGTTCTGTAGAGAGAGAATGCCATCCTGCAGGGCTGTCAATCTGGCATCCACCAAGAGCAGTAAATTTAAAAATATGTATGTTAAAAAACGCTACAGATACCAAAATGAAGACAGTTGAAAAAGAAGGAAAAACATAGAGAGGTTTTCAGAAGGATTTCAGATTACTCAGTCACTGCTGCTAACCTGATTTTCCTACTGATGATTGGCTCCCACATTCCTAGGTGGTATATTTACTCTGTGTGCGTACTCACTAGAGCTAGTTGCAATTTTTTTTTACCAAAACCCTTTTTTGTCAAAACCAAAACTTTTCATAGGAACCGATGACACTTTTGTCAGGAAGGTTTCTCTTGTCCAGTATAGAATTTCTGGTCAAAATGAGGCACAGAGACCCACCCCAGAAGTTAGGGCATTCACCTGAGATGTACAAACCCCTGCTCTCCCTCATTTGGAGCAGCAACTTGAGCCTAGTTCTCTCATATCCCAGGTGAGTACTCTGGGGACTCTTTCTCTCTGTTTTTATGAAATATTTTGAAAGGTCTTGGGTTAATCCTGATATAGACTGGAAAAATCTTTGTAATCGCGAACATTTTCATTGAATGGGAAAACTACTTCCTCACCACCTCTAATACCGACTTCACTGCTATTGCTGATCATGTTATCATCTCTCTCTCACCTGCATGCTGAATTTCTCACACTATATAATGACAGGTTTCAGAGTAGTAGCCGTGTTAGTGTGTATCCGCAAAAAGAAAAGGAGTACTTGTGGCACCTTAGAGACTAACCAATTTATTTGACCATAAGCTTTCGTGAGCTACAGTTCACTTCACTGGATGCATTCAGTGAATGAAGTGAGCTGTAGCTCACGAAAGCTTATGGTCAAATAAATTGGTTAGTCTCTAAGGTGCCACAAGTACTCCTTTTCTTTTCACACTATATAATACATTCTGACACCTGTGCTTCTTGCTTCAGTTTTGTTTTCACTTTCACCTCTGGAATGCAGCAAAAGTCACTAGCTACAATTTCAGTGCTCCAGAGAATCAGCAACACTGATAAGAGGATGTTCCACCAATTTTACCCAAGATTATTCTTTGGTCTCTTGAATAAAAGTTAAACAGTGCCATTTAAAGGGATGTCTGATCGTATTTTCATGCTCTGGTATCAATAGTAGTTTCTCTTTAAATTTATAGACAGCTCAAATCTGAACACTCCATTTTTCTCCCTTAAATTTAAATTGCACTACAAATCATATTCTTTTCCTGCTAACGTATTAGGCAGTCTTCACTTCTTATGGATGATGAACAGATCCTGGAAGATAGTAAGGAAGAGCTGTTTCCTATTTTTTTCTCTTCATTCAAAATATTTTAATCCAAGTATCACAGAGGACTCTCCTCCTCAATCTTCCCAGGGCTGTCAATCTGGCATCCTCCATACCAACTTGCAGAATCCGAAGTATGAGCGACAATATTCGTGAGCTACAGCTTACTTCATTGGATGCATGAAAGCTTATGCTCAAATAAATTGGTTAGTCTCTAAGGTGCCACTAGTACTCCTTTTCTTTTTGTGATAACATAAGTACATCAAAATGTAATCAGCATAATGGCTTCTTGTTAACGTACTCATTTGGTCTGTAACATCCTGAGTTTATTGCCATGCTGCAAGGCCTCTCTTCTCCCTTCCTCATAAGGAGCTGTGAGAGATGTGGTGGTGTGGGACTCTGGTAGTGGCTGCATAAGGAGAGTCAATAATTTTAGCTGTATTTGGGTTATTTGATTTCATCTTGGGGCTTATATCTTTGTATATGTACTATTAAATGTTTGTGAAGGGCATCCACTGCATTGTATAGATGCTGTTTCATTGCAGCCTAGTAAAAGTCCAAATAAGAAATACCAAACTCATATCCAAAGATCAGAAACATGACTGCTGAGTGGCTCCTTTCTAAGTATAATTAAAAATAATTCTAAACATACAGTAGACAAAATGCATATTAAGCATGTAAGGCATTTGTAGCCATGAAACACTTCTTTCATTATTCATCCCTACATATTAATTCAGAATGTTGTGTCGCTGTCTCATGTTCATTGCAGAATAAATACCTGAATTAAAAACTAATTCAGAATGCTGAAAAACTAATTCAGAATGCTAAAAAGTACTTGATTTGAAAGTAAAAATAATCCATCAGACCCCTAATGGAGATACATGTAACTGTGGCAGCTAACAAACTGACTGCTAGGTAACATTGTAAATCATTGCAATAACTCTTTCTAAAATAGTAAAATAAAGATATGCACAGAAAAATAAGGTTTTCAATTTGTCATTAAATTTGTATCTGACTAGTTAGTAGTTAATTTCGCTACAGTCTGAAGACTGCTTTCCTTTCCCTTTGGTTGCTTCTGACCCCCAGGAGCCATTTTGGTAACCAAGGACAGCCAGGGTGTAGAGATGCCCCAACCACATACTCCTTTTACCCTAGACATGCTCCTTTGACAATGGTCAGGAAGGGGGTATGGTACTGGAATTTACATTAGAAGATCCTCCTACACACATGGAATACTCCAGTAGCCATGGCCAGCCCACAACATTTTGACACCTGAGGCGGGAAGCTCAAATGACGCCCCCATGCTCCCTCACTTGGGCCAAAACTTTGAAAGGTCTCAATTCTGCCTTCTTCCTGTTCTGCTCCTCTCATGGTACTGCTCTGCTACCTACCCCAATAAAGGAAAACTAACAACTTAAAATGCCTTGTTCAAAAATTTTAAGTAACACTTAACTTTCAAACGCCTGAACAGTAAATGTAACTTTTCTTGTCTGCGTAGTAAACCCTAGCATTTTTATCTGTTTGAATAATCAAAGTGGTGCTTTCCTTGCCTTCTTGGTTGTGAAGATTTGAACTGCTTCCTGAAGGTCCACAGTCTGGGCCAGCTCATGCTCTACTGAGATGGCTGCAAGGCCAAACAGCCTCTCCTGTGTCACTGTGGAGCGTAGATGTGTTTTTATTAACTTCAGTTTGGAGAAGCTGCGTTCTCCACTGGCAACTGTTACAGGAAGTGTTAGAAGTATGTGCGGAGCAACAAAAGCATTTGGAAAGAGGGTGGTCACCTTATTTGTGCACACATATTCCAGAACAGCCTTTGGAGTTGATCCTGATGAAATGTATCTTGAAAGGGCTTTCAGTTCATCACCTAAATCACTTGCATCAATATCATGCATGTCATCATGTGTCAACACTGTCTCTAGAGCCCTGCATTGCTGGTGTAGGTCTTCTTCAGGTATAGTGAGGAGTTTGGGAGTATCATACAACTTCCCAAATATACTGCTGTGTTCCTTGAGCTGCATGAAACGTTCTTCAACTGAGTATATTGCACAACCTAACACCTGGTTAAAGAATTCAACTTTGAATTGTTGTTTGGGGTCTCTTATGGAATTATCCCGTGCCTCGTAATCAAAATGTCTT
The DNA here is from genome assembly GCF_965152235.1 of Eretmochelys imbricata. Taxonomy (NCBI): domain Eukaryota; kingdom Metazoa; phylum Chordata; order Testudines; family Cheloniidae; genus Eretmochelys; species Eretmochelys imbricata. Next base: position 38,139,749 of record NC_135575.1, on the reverse strand, counting down.
CTTCTTCGGTGACTCTTGTATTCTTGAATGGGTGGGAAAATAGCCTCAGTGTGAAGTTCTTCTGCCAACTTCTGTGCACTCTTCAGAACATTTTGAAATCCCTCATTTGACCGGTAAGACTGTAGGTATGACTTTGCTTTGTCCAGTTGTTCCATTGCTCCAGATATATCAAGGTCAACACCTTGAAGTCTCTTGCTCACCTGACCTCTCATGTCAGCTATCGCAATTCCCGTATCTTCCAGCTTTTTAAGAAGCACATTTGTCATACCAGCTCCTGTAGTATCATCAATGTCAATAAATTCTAGAAAATGCTCTCTGACCGTCACCATTGCAGGGACATTTTCACTAGGTTCTCTTGTTGTTGCAAAACGCACCATTAAAGTAATTTGTTCCGTATGGCTGATGTCAGGTGTGCAGTCCAGAATAACAGAGTAATATCTTGCTGACTTCAGATCTGCCACAATCTTCTGTTTGACTTTTGTTGCCAGTAACTGTATGATCTCATTTTGAATTGTTTTTCCATGGTAGTGGAGTGTGTACATTTCTTGGGTGGTGACTCTTCTTAGACGCTCCTGGAGTACAGCATCAAACTCACCCATCAGCTCCACAATTTTAAGGAAGTTTCCATTGTTTGGCACATACAGCTGATCTGAAGTGCCACGCAGTGCTAGGTTTTGGGTAGCAAGCATTCTCACAATGGCAATGAGTCTTTTCAGAACATTTTGCCAGTAAAGAGACTCTGATGCAATCTTCTCTTGATGCTGATCATCTATGGTGGCCTTTAACCATAGTCTCATCTCAAGCTCTTTCCATCTGTGGAATGCTTTCTGGTGATTTGCTTCTCTTGGCATGCCAGTTTCTTGCCAGATTTTTCCAGTCCTTTGTTCCTGTAGAACCCAATGTGGCTGGAACATTAGACTGGAAGAGTTTGCAACACAAACAGTATGCAGCATTCTGGGGTTTTGAGTACATAAGCCATGGCCTCTCCACTTTGTCACCATTGGGGATTTCACGCCAGTAATGCGTTGGATGGAAACTTCTATTTTCATTGTCTTTGGGGAACATGAAGTTTTTCATCTGCTGTGGCCCATGCAATACGAGGAAGTCCCTCAGGCTACCGCTCAAGTGGGTCTACAGTCCTAGACTTAAGGAACTAAGCTCAGCAGCAGCTGTTTCTTGTGCTTCCACCACACTCTTCTCTGATCTACACTTTTCTTCAAGAATGTGCATGGTTACATCCATTTGAGATGGAGATATGAATGCTGCAGTAGCTGCTAGGTCACCTGCATTCTGACTAACTGGAAGATCAGGCATCTCCTCACCACTCACATCCTCACTGGGGCCGGAAGGCTCACCGTGAACATTTGTGTCTGTGTAGCTCAGGAGAGCTCCTTCCTGCTCAGATAGAAAAGCTTCCTTTGCTTGCTTGCTTTTTCTGAATGCTGTCCCAGAGGGGTGTTTTCTTCTCTCACTCATGACTGCTGTTCTGTGCCAGCTATACTGGCTCTCTACACTCAGTTGAAGGGGACAAATAAGCAGGTTACGAGCAGGGCCTGAGTGAGAGAAGATATCAGTGTCTTAAGGGCCTAATTGGCTCCTACTACTTCAGTTGACTGCCTGTTCGCCTCAAGGGAGTTCAGGGAAGGAGCAGGAAACAGGAAGCTCCCTGAGAAGCTGGTGTTAATCAGTCCAGGCTCCTGGGGGTGCTAGGGAGGTATATAAGAGGATCCTCCTCCTCCCTCTCCCTGCAGTTCCTGCTGCTTTCTGTTATTCCCTTTCACCTTTTTTCCTCTCTGCCTGTTATGTCTCTTGCGCCCTCCTTCCTCCAGCACAGCACTCCACCATCACTGCGCATCTAGAGCAGAGAGACTACATATGCACCAGCAGCAGACACAATTTTTACACTCTGGGTCCTAGTGGCACCCCGCCAAGGTCTGGCACCTGAGGCAGCCGCATCAGTTCATCTCATGGTAAGGCCACCCCTGCCACTAGCCACTTGAGCACACATAACAGCCCAGTGAAGCCTATGGTATTTGTCTCACTTCCCCGGTATGTAACATCTCACTTTTCTTTTGGATGGAATGCAATATTGTCTCTGTGTTTTTAATATTACCATGTAGAGAACAACTCACTGGTTCTAGAATGGCTTCTCTTTTTCCCTTCCCTCTATGGACTGTGGCAACAGCAACCCCCAACTGTTTGCTATTAAAAATAAATAACTGGAAACGTAATATTCAAGTCATATTCATGACTTAGATTCTGACCATAGATCTAAGAAATGCACCAAAGGGTTGAAATGTGCAGGAGGATCAAATCAAATTTCTATTGAGGTGAGTCGCCATAGCAGCTCTCAGTCACTACAAGGGATGATTCTGCATATCTGGTTCAAATAAACATACTGAATAAATTATAAGCAAACAAGCTACAAGTTTCTCTATGGCCTGATTTCTCAAAGATTCCTAGTGTTTAGGTTTGGGACCTGATTTCTTCAAGGTCTGATTTCGTCAGGTCCTTGCTAGCTCTTTACTGTAACTTCTTTTTGTCCTAATACTCCAAGTCTTTGCTGATTTCACTGTGTAGAAAGGGTCAAATGAATTCAGGAAAGTCCCCTATTCACTTTGCTCACTTCTAGAATCAAACTCAGACTGAACTATTAAAGCCCGGATACTTTCTTCCTCATGTTCAGTTTCCAGCTGGGAAGGAACAGGAAGTGCCAAAATACTTGAAAAAAAGACTGTTCTTGTGGTATTTCCAGCTGGGGCCAGAAGCAACTGTGTCTTGAAATCACACACAAAAGCCTTGTTACCCAAGATTTCCAGCCTGACCTTTCAATACATAATAGATTTGGCTAGTTCAGATAATGATCCAAACTTCTGAAGGGTTATCTGAACTCCAAAAGCTGAGATTCCCCATAAACACTATCACTACTTTGTCAACAGAAGATACAAAGACGACTACATATGTGGCACACTAATCTGATTACTTACCAAGAATCCTTCTTTGAACAGTTTTTAATTTACTAATTTTATCATCTTAATCATGCTACTTTTGAAGTCCTAATATAAAAAGCAACCTCAACATTTCAGACCTTAGCAGGACACGCCCATTATTATCTATTCTATTTCTAGTATGTTCAAAAACACTTGCAGAACAGAATCACTGCAATTCCCTGCAGTCAGAAGTTGGCAGTATTTCTGTTCTGCTTGAGTGGATGAAGACCAGGCCAGGTGGAGAATGGCAAAATAACTCTAAAAAACAATTTCAAAATTCAAAAAATGCACCAGTCACTACAATTTACAGCTCTTTTTTGCAAATTGCTGCATTATATTAATTAGGAATTGTATTCATGTGCTTCAATAAACATGTCTCACCAACAATAGTAACACACCCTAAAATATTGGTGAATGTATAGCTACTGTTATTCAAATTGTTTTAATGTAACTTTGTATTAATCTCTTGGCATCCTGATATAATTCAATATATATACATATGAGTATTATATTTAACATACATGCATGTATTACACATGCACACCTACATAGTATTTGAAATAGTCTTGTTTGTATATTAGAATGTGAAGAGGTAAGGAGAGATGTGTCAACAGATTAATAATTAACTGTTTGCTTTCAGTGCTTTACCTTTCAGTCCTTCTGCCTGTTAAAATTCAGTGATACTTTGGTTTTTGGATCCCTCACCATCAATGTTCATAAAATGACATCATCTAGCTCACTGAGTTGGGAGGGGTTCTATATGATTGGTACACACTGATGGGAAAGGCCCATGTGTTTTTTGTCATAATTTTAATGTAATTCAGTAGCAACTAGGGTCCTACTTTCTATATATTTATTTAGGAAGTATTAACAGGTTTACAAATCCTTGCCATGTAAATATCAAAAATACACAATGATTGCAACAGTGAATTTTATTTAGAGACATTATACAGGAATATTGCTATCAGATCTCTCTTTTTTTTTAACAGGGTGGTACCACATTACAAAGTGAGCGTCATCACAACATAGGGTCTTGCTTTCTACAACTTAATTCATTTTAGACAATTTAGTGCATGTCACTGAAGAACATATTTATTAGATTTCAACAGTATAGATATCTTATCTTTGCCCTTGACACAGCATGTCAAAATCAACAGAAGCAACAGACAGAGGCAGCAAGATGGCAGTCAAAAGAAAGATCCAGTACAGCATAGTCACCAGAACTTAATTAGATTACAAACAGGTAGATCTATAACCCCTTAATTTTTCACTGAGTTGCCAAACAAGTGGAATGAAGGGAGAAGAAACTGAGAGTCCTTATAATACTACAACTTACATGAATCAGACCATGAACCCCTGGAGATCCTGATGTGGAAAGCGATGTAAACCGAAGGTGAGCATAACACTTGAGAGCATTTCTAGATGTTATCATAACTTTTCCATGTTTACATTGAATTTCCCCTCCACCCGCCCCCACCCCTTCCCAACAACTGCAGCTCTGATCATTTACAGAGAAAAAAACCTGCCATCTGCTATCCTCACATATCCCCACTTCATTTCCTGAAGCCCAATCCTAGCTGAGCCAGTAACCAAGGAAAACTCCAAACTTCATCCTCAGCCTGCTTCCTCCTGTATCAGAGCCACCCTTGCTATCTCCGTGTCTCATCAGAGCATGACAATAATAACACAGCCAAGAAAGATCACACTCACGCCTACACACATTGACATACCGCCTCTGTGCTACCCTTCCTGTCATCAGTGCATCTGCAGATCACAAGCATACACCACAAAGCTCTTAGACACCCAGATGGCTTCAGCCCCTCTTATATGACACAGTGCAAATCGAAACCCACATTCCTCTAGAATACAATGATAAACTCTGTGTCTGTGAGAGAGAGAAAAAGAGACAAGTGGTGTTTGTCTGTCATACAATGTCCTGCTATTTGACTCTTCCAGGTTATGTGGTGTTTCTCATGTGCAGTGTTTTGTGTGTGAGATGAATGAGTCAGGCTTTGTGTGGGTCTGTGATGTTTTAACACACGTGGTGGTTAGTGTCATCTGTGGTATTTGGTTCAGTGCTCTCTATGTCAGACGTGTGTCTGCTGTGTGTGACACATGGTGTCAGTGTGAAGTGAGCGTGTGTTTGTTTTGTACAGGGAGCATACATTACTCTGCGTTATGCATTCCACGCAGACTGTGTTGTGTGCCAGTGCCTTGCAATGTGTGTATTGTGCAGCATCACATCAGTGTGCGCCAGGCTGTTATTACAATGTGTGGTTGTACCAATGCCGTGCAGGGCGCGTTGTTGCGCCAATGCCATGCAGTGTGTTCAGAGGCACGGTGTGGCAGCGCCATGCAGTAAGTGTTGTGTGGCTGCGTGGCAGTGCCGCGCAGTGTACTGTGAGACAGTGGAGGCTAGCGCCATGCAGTGTATCGTGCGGCAGTGCGTAGCAGTGCCATGCAGTGTATCATGCGGCAGTGCGTAGCAGTGCCATGCAGTGAGTGTAGGGAGGCACGGTGTGGCAGCGCCATGCAGTAAGTGTTGTGTGGCTGCGTGGCAGTGCCGCGCAGTGTACTGTGAGACAGTGGAGACTAGCGCCATGCAGTGTATCGTGCGGCAGTGCGTAGCAGTGCCATGCAGTGTATCGTGCGGCAGTGCGTAGCAGTGCCATGCAGTCAGTGTAGGGAGGCACTGTGTGGCAGTGCCATGCAGTAAGTGTTGTGTGGCTGCGTGACAGTGCCGCGCAGTGTACTGTGAGTCAGTGGAGGCTAGTGCCATGCAGTGTATCGTGCGGCAGTGCGTAGCAGTGCCATGCAGTGAGTGTAGGGAGGCACTGTGTGGCAGTGCCATGCAGTAAGTGTTGTGTGGCTGCGTGGCAGTGCCGCGCAGTGTACTGTGAGACAGTGGAGGCTAGCGCCATGCAGTGTATCATGCGGCAGTGCGTAGCAGTGCCATGCAGCGTATCGTGCGGCAGTGCGTAGCAGTGCCATGCAGCGTATCGTGCGGCAGTGCGTAGCAGTGCCATGCAGCGTGTCGTGCGGCAGTGCGTAGCAGTGCCATGCAGCGTATCGTGCGGCAGTGCGTAGCAGTGCCATGCAGTGAGTGGAGGGAGGCACTGTGTAGCAGTGCCATGCAGTGGGTCCTGTGAAGCGGTGTGCGTCAGTCCCAAGCTATGTGCCCTCTCCAGGGTGCACCCACCTGGCGAATGCGTGCCTGGCTGGCGGGGGGAGAGGACCCGCCTCCCGGGCCGGGGGAGGTGGGGGAAGCCATCTTCCTGCTCCTGGGCTCCTTCTCGTTGTCACTGTGCTCTCCCCAGCCCTGCCGCCCGGCCTCCGCCTGCGACCGCCGCAGCCGCCTCCCGGCCTCTCCTCTGACAGCGCCAAGGGCAGGAGGAGGGAGCTCTGATCATCCCAGAGCCCCGCGCCTCGCCTCGCCTCGCCTCTGCCGCCCCTGGCGCAGCCCCGAGCGGCCGCGGCAGAGCGCAGCGCCGTCCCGGCCAACCCGGGCCCCCGGCGCGCCCTGCAGCGGTGGGTGGGTGGGAAGGGCTGGAAGCCGGTCACCGCATGACCTTGCCCGTGGAAGTCCGCGGCAGTGCGGCTGTGCCTCCGCTCGGGCTCCGCGGCGGGGCGGCTTCTGCGGCAGCCGCGCACACCAGCCTCCACTCTCCTCCAGCCCGTGTGTGTGTGTGTGTGTGTGTGTGTGTGCGCGAGCGAGGGGGTGGGGAGCGGCGCGAGCGCTGGGATTATTCTAGCGGCCCTCACAGAGAGCGGCGAGCCAGCCAGCCGGCTGGGCCGCTGATTGAGCTCATGGACAGCTCCTGGAAATAACGTCTCGCTGCAGCACTGCTGGCTGGAGCCGAGGGTGGGAAAGTGGGAAGAGGGAGTCGTCGTCCCCCCCCCCTTACTTACACACGCGCACCCCACCTAACCACCCCATTACCAGCCCGCAGCCCCGCACCAGGAATTAACCCAGGCAGTGCGGAGCTGATACGTGACTTGCTTCCCTTTTAGCCCTTTGGCAAACTGGCCTAGGAAGCAGGTCTCCTGCTGGTGGGCAATGGGAAAAGTGCCTGGGGGCCTTCTCGTGCTTCGGGGAGGGGAGTGTGAGCCTTGGGGGAGACAAAAACGTTGTTGATCTTTCTTTCGAGTGAAGCTGCCGTGAGTCCACTAGCGGCCCAGCTGGATGCTGGGAGCTTCATCACGGCAAGGGTACTTCAGGGCAAAGTTACAGAAATCCGGGTTCGTGAAGTTTCTGGTGACCGGACTGAAAGAAAAGTGCGTTTGGGTGGGGTAGCGGGTGTTTGTATAGATTTACTCCGCTTTCTGTCCCTGAGCCCTGGGGAAATGATGCTAGGAAATTAGCATAATCAGCACAAATGCATTCATGATAAGGCTGGGTCTACCCAGAGCATGTTTATAATTAAAGACCGGGGGACGGGGGAGCGTCCTGCACAGGTACACATTTATACAATTCTCTGCCTAGAGGACCTTTGAGGAACTGTGTCGTTTAAATGTGTGATGCTGTACTATGCATTGCAGGGAGCAGGCCAGCCCCCTGAGAACTTTACACTGATCAAGACAATATGAAATATAATAATGATACTTAGGACTTTGCAAACATAAATATTTTTGTGTTTATAATATTTGTTTGTAAAGCCCTAAGTATCCTTATAATAGACCAAAACTTTACATTCTGACATGTCACCTCACTGAGGGATTAACAGAATTTCATTAATTAGGTAAAAGTAATAAAGAATGAATGCATATCTTCCTTGGCAGGCTTGTCTTTTCAGTCCCTGCTAGAGCACTCATTAAAGGGTGACCATTTTTGTACCTTCAAAAGATTCTACATTAGAATTCTGAATGCTCTAGAGGCTAATATATTTCAGCCAGAGACAGGTCACTTAAGCTTTTATTACTTTGAAAGTAGAATTTATCAGCCAGTCAGACTGCAAAGCTATTGTATGTCTCTTTCCCTATAATAGGCACAAGAACGCACTGTATGCTACAGTCCATGAATTCTGATTATTTTACATGTACCTTGTCTATGTACCATATCAATCACACAGATAAAAAAGGAAGTGGGGGAGGGAGAGATGGAAAAAGAGAAGAAGCTAAGACGAGAGAATAAAGTAAAGTGTAAAATAAAATAAATAGAGAGTGAGGGGGGGAGAGAGAGAGAAAGAAGGGCAGGCAACTGGGGACATGGCGTCAGATGGTGCTTGGGTCAGCAAAGAAAAGGAGATTCCCAGAACCACTTGAATCAAGATAATTTTAAATATCCCTTATTCTGTTCCTGGAGATCAATAGCCATTACTGTAGTGTTGAGTATATTGGGATATAAATGTTTTCCACTCCACTTATAACTGCCTTGATGTCAATGAGAGTGATCTTCAAGCTTTATTTTTCTCTGCTATTTTCCTTCTCTGGTTTCTTCAGAAAAAATAATTCTGGAGGCCACAGGACTCTAAAGCTTGTGATACGCAGGTCGTATACCAGATGTTTTATTTCAACTGTGTGTTCACTGAGTCTTTGTAACTGATGCAGCTTCATCTCAAGCTGGATATCAAGAAGAAACCAAAGATGACAGGGAAGAAAATTTTATTTCCTATTTTAAATATATTATTTTTAAATACTAAAGGATAAATTTTACCTTCCAAGTAGGCTCTAAATAAAAATGTAAATAAAATTACTTACTTTAAGATGCAAAAAAAGTTCATATTTTCATATGGGTTTACTATATTCACAAACACAGTCTGATTGCTGAGGAATGCCTATATTTCTCATTTGCTGAACACCAGTGGTTTTGGCCTTTATCCTTATGGTACATCCAAGTCTTTTAGGTATATCTTTATCATAGAACATGTGTATGCATATTACAACCTGGTTTCACTATTTATTTGTATTGTCAGGAGCCCTCACTGTACAAACCTAAAATAAAAGACATACCCTACCCCAAAGATTCATAGATGTTCAGGCTAGAGAGGATCATTATAATCATCTAGCCTGACTTCTTGCATAAAACAGGAATTGTTATGGAATAGAATTTCACTTAGTGATTCCTGCATCAAGCACATAACTCCTGGTTCAGCTAGAACATAAATTTTAGAAAGAGAATCAATCTTGATTTAAAGACCCCAAGTGATAGAGATCCATTACATCCCTAGATAAGTTGTTTCAATGGTTAATTATCCTCATATTTTTTAAAACTGTTATTTTTAGTCTGAATTTGTCCAGCTTCAGCTTCCAGCCATTGGATCTTGTTATACCTATGTCTGCTGGATTAAAGAGCTTTCTACTATCAGAAGTCTTTCCCCCACACTGTTTTGTTATACTGCTGTCAAAAACATTATGTACATAATTGTAGTGCAGCCTCTCAATTCTTTTCCTAAGTACTATTCTTTAGCTGGGTTAGGTTATACTCTCTCTGTGCATGAGCTCAGACTTGTGCATTTTTGGTGCTACATACTGACCATGTTTTTACCAGTGGGAGAAAGTATGCTTTTTAATGTGTTGGCTAATATGCATTAACTAACATTAAAATTATCTTTAGCAGCTAACATGTTAAAATAACTTTGCTACACTAGGATTTTAACATGTTTTAGCATTTCAGCTTTGTTCCTTGTGTCAACATGGCCACTGTGTCTAATTTTGAGAGGCCTCCACTCAATTCTTGCTGTTTCAGGATGCTGTATTAGGACAGACTGTGAAAATTAGAGTTGGAGAAGACTTTTGCTAGTGCAGATTCAGAGACGTCTGGTTCAGGAACAAAATTAACAGCTCTCATGGGAATGGAGGGAGTGGTCTTGCAGGCTCTGAATTTCCCAACACCTCTACCTCACTACATACTGTGTGAATTATTAATGGACCTATTGGAGAGATTACTAGATGCACAGGAAATGGGCCACATCCAGCTAAGACCACTTGACTGAAGTTGGGGAGGTGGGATAAACCAGAGAAGATTTGGGGGACACCTAGTCACACCCTAATTAGGAAAACATAATACTACAAATAGGATAGCATGCCCCAGCCCTCTTCTTGAGGTGGAAGGAGATCCACAAAGGGTGTAAACGGGCTGCTGAACCTCACCACAAGTAGATAACAGAGCTGGTTGGAGAATCAGGAACTTTTAGAGGGAAGCATATAGTTGTGTGTAAAGGATGGGCTAAGATAGCGATTCAGAAAGTGGGTGCATGGAGAAGGAAGTCCCTGGGACCTGCTGAGGTCCTCTCAGGTTTAGAAATTTTGGGAAAAATCCTGAGCAAACCACCTTTTTAGCCTAACCTGATGATCACTTTAGATAAGCTATTACCAGCAGGACAGTGGGGTGGGAGGAGGTATTGTTTCATATTCTCTGTGTATATATAAAGTCTGCTGCAGTTTCCACGGTATGCATCCGATGAAGTGAGCTGTAGCTCACGAAAGCTCATGCTCAAATAAATTGGTTAGTCTCTAAGGTGCCACAAGTACTCCTTTTCTTTTTGCGAATACAGACTAACACGGCTGTTACTCTGACACCTTTTTAGGGGTTTTCCTATCACTAATTTATTGACATTGGGACATTCTAACCTTAGACACCTGTTCTTCACATTCTCGTGCCTGAAACTAACAACAAAGCAAATTTCCTCAGTGTAATATATTGAAAGTGGCTAGTGAGGAAAAATGTCCAGGAATGCCTGTAGAGCAAGGAACTCTCTGAACTACATGTCGCTGTACACATCTTTCAGCTAAATCAGAGATCCAACCCTCAGGAATGTAGATTTGTGACATGCTTGGAGATACTAGCTCTGTTAATCAATGAATGAATTACACTCATTCATATGCATTCTTGTTAACTGACAGAGTATGGTCTTGGTAATAGACCTCATTTAATTCACTCAAAAACAATTCAATACACATTATTACTAAATAGAAGATTGAAATATTCTTCATTATATTTCAGAACAGCACATGTGAGAGCACAGAATGGAAATTGCTCATATCATCTATGAGAGGGGACAAAAGGATTTTGTGAATGTCTCTCAGCAAAGAAGGGAAAGCCATGTAACACATTGGTATGTTGACTGAGATGAGTTATTATTTACAGAGCACCGCAAGTGTACATCATATTTTACAGACACCTACAAAAGAAGATTCCTGCTCAGAGGAGTCTGCAATCTAATCCAGACAAATGTAGGCTAATAACTCAAAAGGAAGAGGAAGAATGGCTATCCTTGGCATGGCGATCAAAGTTGGAAGGCTTCATTAAAGACTTGGGTTTTCAGGGCAGATTTGAAAGAAGATTAAAGGTTGTTTGGCATGAAAGAAGGCAGCTGCTGTAAGTGTAGGAGTGACATGAAAGAAGGTGTGAAGTGAAAAGTGAGAGAAGGCAACAAATGTAATCTGAGTCTGGTGTAAATTAGGAGTAACTCCATTGAATTCCATGCAGTTTGATGAGTGTAAAACAGTGGGAGATCTGAATAAGCCCCCATGCCACAGTCTATATCACATATCACATATCACAACCAATAAGACAGCTCATGATAGACTTTCCCTTCGTTACAAGGCATGAAGTCTGTGGGGCAATTGCTGCCACCTTGCACCAATGCAAATTTTAACTGAACAAAATTATGTCTCTTTTCATCCTACTTACCTGTATTTATATTCCATTAGCATCCTCTCAGCCTCCAACATCATTAACATCCCTAGAACTGCTGAACCCATACACCACCTGCCCTCATGGATCGGCACTTCTCTGTCTCAGGTTTTTTTATAATGCCCATCACCAAAGTATGGAATGCACATCAGATAGCTTTGTTCCTAATAATTACAGTTGGTGAAGTCACAGACTTGAAGGGTCTATCAGGGTTGTTGCAAGCAGGCAAAGAACTAAGAGGCTCAGGAACTCTATGGCTATGGATAGGATTTTGGGACAGAAGGAGACTAAGACTGGGAAGCAAGTATACAGAAGGTTGGCTGAGGGGCGCGGGTGGGATTCAGGTGGAAAGGTAGAGGCAATGCTAAAGTGGGAGAGATGGGTATCTCAGAGAAAGGTAATTATTCGAAGCAGCAACTCAGTTTTGGGAGATGATAACATCTGAGTAATTTCCCCCTTTGTTTCTCCAGTGTTTAATGGTGTTATTGGAGGGTGATTCCAAGAGTTAATGGTCTGGTGTTCCAATGAATCTGATCATATTCAGAAAATGTTTTCATTCCCCTCCTGTTTTCTCTTCTACTGTGTTTTAGAATTTTAATTTTGAACTTTTTCCCCCCAGATATTTTCCAGGTAGAAGATCCTCTTAATCTGCTTAGTTTAGGAAAAAATATCCCAATGTGTTAAAGAAAGAAAGATGTCAAGGAATGCCATATATTGTAGAAATACACAAAGTGTAATGAGGGAGGTTGGATTTCTTCTCAACATCAGCCCCAGATTTTTTTTCCTGCAATGTTCCTGATGTAATAATGCCATGGGTTTGATTTTCCAATCTGTTCACATTCCACATGGATGGAGTGGAAGGGGAAGGATGTGGGGGGAGTGTCACATTGGGCTGGTTGCAGTTCCCTGATTGAGAGCTGCCCAGCCTCAGCGCAATTGAAAGGTACACAAGGGCAATTAATTTATGCCACTGCCATATGGTTCCTGAGGGATCTTACATCAATGGAGGAACAGGCATAATTGAGCTTCACTTCACCACACCTCTTCCCTGTTACCTAGATGCCCTGCCCAACAGAATGCCCTCAATATGCCCTTACACTGGGGACAATGAGATGGCTAGCACATGCCACACTTCCGCCAGCAGAGAGTTCCCCTGCAAAGGAGGAGTACAGCGCTGGTTATCTCCAGCCATTTTAAGGCCATTTTGCCCTGCTTACATGGCACAAAGTGGCCTTAGTGGACTTGAGAGCCCTGTAACCTGAAGGTTGCAACATGCATTGGTCAGATGCATACATTGCAGGGTTATATGTAATTTGTGATTTTAACAGTAGCCTTGAAAATGGTATCAGAAATGGAGGTAAATATTATAGGTCAAATCCTCAACTGGTATGAATGGGAGCAGTGCATTGCCTTCAGTGGAGCTTGGTACAGTTTCACCAGCTGATGATCTGGCATTTCCCATTCATATGTATTTGCTAATGTTGGAACTCTGCAGATACTACTTAACATTGCTTATCCAGGGATGGATAAACTCTTTTTGCCTCCATTCGAGACCACTTGAACATCATGGGTTTGACAGGTGAGCCTGAACCCTTAACATTTATTGGGATCATATTCCACCTAGGAGAGCCTGTGGAAAAAGCAGCTATGGATGGTAGGTAGAGAGAAAAAGTTTAAGAACAAATTAGCTATAGTGTAGAGAATGGCTGAGATTTTCAGAGAAGTCTAAAGGATTTGGATACCCAGTTCACATTAATTTTAATTGGGCATTCAAATCCCCTAGGCAGCTTCAAAAATATCTGTCATCCTCTACAAGTCACTTGTGTGGCTAGCTTTGAGGAGGGGGTTATTCCATCCATAATATACACAATTCAGATTTCCCTTTAATTAGGAAAACTTTAATAAAACCTAAGGAGCTTTGTAATGATATCTCATATTTTCCCCCTACCTTTCTGTCCTCAATTATATCTTGTCTATCTTTTCATGCCAACTCCAATATTGTCCCACTTCTCGTTAGTTGCACATTTTGAATTAAATTGCACTTCTGTACTCTCACCACTAACATACCTCCAGCCTTATTTCCTCCATTTAATGTACGCTCCTCTCTGTGCCTGGGAGTTAAAATCTCCCACTAATACAACTCTGCCCTTTTGCCTGCTTTTTTATTTGAGCAGTGATTTCACACTCCAGTTGTTCTTTTTGGATAAGTGGCCAATAACATTCATATAGCTAGTTTATTCTCTGAAACATTTCAATTATCAGGCCATAATAACTCTACATCATTACCAGTTACTTCCACATTTCTTCTTGCATGAAACAACAGATTTATATAAGCAAAATAATGTTCCTTCTCTCATTCTGCATGTTCCTCTGTGTGACCTCAACACTCAAGGGTTCTTTCATTCAGAGTTATTATCTGGGCTTCCCATGTACAAAAGTGAGCTGCACTGATTTCTTCACCCTTTTGACCTTGTTCAGAAGCTCAGGACAGTCATATCACCAAGAATCCTGTCCTCAACAAGCACCTTTTGATGGCAATGCAGGCTCTGAGTGCTCAGATACCTCTGATAATCAGATAATAAATACTTTAGCTAGATAAATGAGACAGATGTCTTCTCTGCATGCTTTCATGTGAAGAGGATGATACTGTGCTCACTAAGGTATGCTAGTTTCACCTCACTAAAGATGCCAAACGAAGATGGGATTAGTAGGGTGGACTGCCTCATTCAACATGAGACATCACTTCTGTTATCTCTCCTATTCTCTTTACAACAAAGCTACATTGCCATCACAAATCCCCTTAGATATGAGCACACCTGTTGTTACTTTAATATGCCAAAGTCAACGAGCTAAAGGCTGGAGTAAATCCTCATCTGGTGTAAATCTACAAAATTCCATTAACTTAAATGCAACAACAGCAATTTATCCCAGCTGAGGATCTTGGTCCTATTAGAAAAAATTAAAAAAAAAGAGTTCACAGGAACTCTTGACTGTTGTACTGTAGCTTCACAACTTAGTAATGTAATATAATGGGTTTACAAGACAACACTGTAAAATCCTGCTGTATATTGTGTTGCATGAGAGTACAGCCTGCAGAGACTCTTTGCAGGCAAGGCAATGGCCCCAAGGAAATTGCTCAAGAACAAAGGACTCACAGTAAGACAGGATAAGGCACAAGTGGTGCAACTAACCTGAGAAATGGGCAATATACCGCAAGAAAATAACTTTGACTGAGTCCATTCACATAAGGTGAAATCCTGGCCTGACTTGAAATCATGCCAAACTCCCATTGACTTCAAGAGGACCAAGATTTTAGCCCTAGTCTTTGTTGCTCTTTGATATGATGCAACGTAAGAATCAGACTTTGCAAATATTGATTCTGCAAAAGATTGATTTCATCATCCCTGATGGTGTGATGATAGGTCCAGCATATAGTGGAGAGCAAGAATATGCTTTCTTCTGTAAATATTATATTATCATCAAAAGAGAATTTATTGGAGGTGATAATGAAGTAGGAGACAGAAGAGAAAATTCATTTGTTCTCTCTCTTATTATGCATGGTGGACCAGATCCTTAGCTGGTGTAATCTTGCATAGCTTTCTGGAGCTACATCAGTTTACACCAGCTGAGAATCTGGCTCCTTATCTTTTTAGCTAATACTGAGAAGGATTATAATGGTTATAAAGGTGGCCTACAGAATCAGCTTGCATGAACTGGGAGCTGATATGCAATATCTCTTTCTGTTAGGAAACTGTAGTTGGCAAACCTGGTTATTTTCACTCAAAATATATTGCAGCCGTGTGTGCAATTTTAGCTGTCTTTATGCTTCTAAATTTAATTTTAACATGATGCTTCAAATTGGCTACACTTATTTTTCTTTTAAATAAACTGAACAACATCGCTTTTATTTATTCCCTACCCCAAGTTACATATGGCAATTCAGTGCTTATTGTTTGCACAGAACATATCAGAACACTAGCATGAGCAATTCCCTAGCAATGAGTCTTACTTATTCTCACTCAGAAGAGCTTTTAGGCCTTTATTGAAAAGCAAGTAGGTAAAAGACTAACAGCTGATGCAACTGTCTGCCTTTACCAGATTTTTATTGTGCATGCTTTAGATTTTGCTATTAATGTGTATGGTCTTTTTATAACTATGTGTTAGTTGCTTTAGAAATGTAGACTTATATTTAATCATAGCAGCACACCCAAACTTTCCATTGGGTTGGGGACCTCTACTGAGCTACTCTCAGAGCATCTAGAGGGAAGGAGAGAGCCACTTCAAATGAATGCCCTTTCTTCCTGGAAAAAATATTCTTTGCGTTTTCCTCAATAGACATGGGATGTTTCCAAAGATACTGTAGTCTCACAAATAAGTCAGCCGTCTGTGGCCAAGAATATTATTCAGTTTCTGCATGACCTGTTACAGCACATTCAGTCATTCACAAAGGGCGCAATCCTGTCTTGCGTTGGGAGTTTGAGGCACTCAACACCTCCAGCAGTTGCTCAGCACTCTGCAGGATTGAGCCCCACGTCACCTTACTCTCATTCTGTAATAGTAACAAAATGCATTTATGTTGCCTTTGCGACAAGTATATAGCAAAGAGATACAGTACACAGAACTGGAGGTACCTCGACAACATGAAAATGCTAGCTAGATATTAGGTAGTAGATTTTTTTACAGGTGCCCATCACCACAGTATCTGAGCACAGAGAGGGAGGATGTGATGCTAGGAAACTTTTTCACTTTGTTTTGAATTAAACCTTCACCTTAAAAAAATAAATCAAGAAACAAACAAAGAGATTTCAAGATCATTATTCTTGCTTTAAAAAACAAACAAACCATAACCATTCTCAAAAATTGTTTAGTTTTTATCATTAAACCTTCTAAATTCCAATCCCTAATCAAACTGTCTCCTACATATAATTCCCACCCTCCCTGCCAACCCCTTTTCCTGACCTGACATGGTTCTTCCATCATCTTCTCCATCTACGGTGCAAATGGGCCTTTTCCGCACTAATATGTTGCTCCCGCAGGAAGTCTCTGTTGATGTCAGAAGTCGGGAGTGAGGCTGCTGGGGCAGGACTGGCGTGCTGCTGCCTGGTCCTCTGCTGCTGCTGGTTTCCTGTTTTTCCCCCCGCTGAGCTGGGCTGTTCCTAGGAGGTGGATGAAGTTGGGAGGCTTAAAACAGCCCCAGGTTTATCTGGGGATGGGCCCTTTCTGACCAGCTCTTCCACCATCCATTCTCTCCAGCCTGCTAAATGGCTGAGGCATTTGCAATAAATAAGGATACATGAACCTCAACAGGCTTGGAAATGTCCTTCAGATAAGCTTCCAAATGTTGGGGTGCTTATCTGAACTGAGTTACCAACACTTCTTGGTATCTGCAAAATAGGTTCAAGTAGTTTACAAAAACAGCTTTTCTCATGAGGTTTCTGGTACTCCCAACTTCTGGTCATGCTATAAATGCCACAAGAACAGCCTTCCCTGCGATATTTTGTCACTTCCAATTCCCATCATGGCTAAAGCCAGAATGTGCAGAGACATCATGCAAAAACCTGTTTTCAAAATTAACTGTTTTGAAACAGGGTTCGGCCATAGTTTTGGAGGGTGCATTGGGTAGGTTCTTATCTTATTTAAATTGCCTCCACCTTTCCTAATTTGCAGTAACCCACAAGTTTCCTCCCTTGCCTGTTCCCCCTAATGCCTGTGAACTTCACAGCACATCCCCTGATACTTTCCAGGGGAGACAGGGTCCATACACACATGGCACCACTGTACGCATACATCTGTGCTTTGAAATCTTAATACAAGTTGGCAATTTCAGGAGTCAGCTACAATGTGTTATAATCTTAACACAAAGCAATCATGTATATATCTACAGGGCTGCCCCAGGGTAGCGATGGCAAAAGGGGTAGTTTGCTCTGGATCCCTCCTTTGAGAGAGCCCCCAAACCAATGAAATTTGAGTGAGTGGTGTTGTGTGCTAGTGCACAGGATTACAACCCCTCTCTGGTTTGGCCCAGATGCTGAAAGTGCTGAGTGACACTGCGACCCTATGAACAGGTCACAATGCCACTCACTCAAATTTGGCCCAGTGCCGCCCCGTCATGACAGAGGAACAGCTGGGCCAAGCTTGAATGGTGATGCAACCCCATGTACCAGGTCGCAACACCTGGAGAGGGAAACTAGCCCCATCCTCATGGGACAGAAGCTGCCGCTGTGGGGTGAGTGCAGGGAGTGCTCACTCTCCCTCCCCCTCCCTCTCCCTCCCTGGCACCTCAGTTTCACTGCAAAGAGGGAGGGGGCTCAGGTTCAAGTCCTTCTCTATCTGATTTCTGAAGCTGACAACTTGTGATGGGTAGCCAGGGCTGCGTGCTGATAGCTCAGTGCTAACTGTTTTGGGAGCTATAGTGGAAAAGCACTCCAAAAGAGCTAGTATTATTGTTGTTGTGTGCTCTGCAGCTGCAGACTCTCATTCTAGTCTTGATTCTTCAACAGAGATACACATTTGTGAGGACTGGAGGGATTTCCTCTGTTTGCTAGTGGTCATCCCTATCATTGGAAATGCTCAAGATCTGACTCGTTTGGTAGCTCTGTCCTCAGAAGAAAAAGGAGGCTGGCAAAACCAGAAATAGCAATGTCATATGTAGGGGATCCTGGATTTTAAACCAAATAAAGATGCAAATGACAGGCTCCTATGCATTCATATGTATTAACAAAATTCTTGCTGAAGGTGACCTTTAACTTGCAGAATCTGAAAAATCATTGCTGGGGTTGCAAAAACACTGCAAGGCTGTGATTTAATAAGGGGGAAGCAGCCTTTAATTTAGACTTGCCTGGCTTTTGTTCTGTCACAGTTGTAACAGTGGTAGAAGTTCTACACCCTGTTGAAGCCAATGAAGAAATACAAAAAAAATGAGAGCAGGACTGGGCCTATTGTTTTGTCCCTTAAGAAAATAAATATTTAAAGGGAAAGTATACATTATTTTACTGCATGGCAGAGAATCTCATCACTCTGAAGCCATAGTAAAAGCATATTTATCTCTGAGGTGACTGACGATGTATTAGGGTAATAATTTACCAAGTAATTCCAGTCTGATATAAATATATATTTGCTTATCTATTTTGCTAAATTCATATTTAACTTTCAAAATACACAGCTGCTTTGGAGGCCATCACTGAGGTTTTTATTCATATAACTCTTATTGTATGTGTATTTATTAATTTGGAGCAACATTTTGAATTTTACATGACGAGCTAAATTCATCAGTGGTGTAACTTTACTGGAGAGAACAGAATTATACCACTGTTACTTACCATAGTATCTATTAATATGCAAAACAAGGAGACAAGTGCACCTTGGCTCAGGATATCTGGGTTCTATTCCCAGCTCTCACCCAGACTCCAGCTCTTCGGGGCAGGGACTCGTAGACTTTAAGGTCAGAAGGGACTACGATGTTTGTTCAGTGCCTAGCACAATGGGAGTCCCCAGTCGGTTGTAACCACTACATGCTCCTATAATAAAATAATAAATAATGATGCTAACAAAATCTTGTATTTACACATCTACTGTATTATAAAATGTTGTTTAACACAAACAAGATATATTCTGTACAAAATACAAACCTACAAATCTATTATGGGGAACAACAGGACATGTTGTATACATATACATACACGCATCCATGTCTACATCCCCCCTCCTCTGCTACATACACTCACCTACAAGAAACAAAACGTTAAGAGAAGATATATAAGAAATCTTTTTGTCAGACAATAGAATCCTAAGTGTGCTGGCCAGATGCTCAAGATTCATGTGTCTTTCTGAGTCAGCAAAAAAATAAATTCCATCAGAATGATTCTTCAAAATGGAATCTCTGCACCAATCAACTCCGCACCACCCCTTGACCTGCCCCTTACTGTGGATTCTCCAGCCATGTGTCTGGGGTCATGTCGATCTTCCTGTCAGCATTATTGTCATTTACAGGCTCTGGAACATGAGGCTTATATACAGCAGGTATAATTTTTCACCATACAACTTAAGGTTGTACCAGAGAGAGAAGATCCCTCCTGCGCCATATGGTCAGAAATCATCAGGTATCACTAACATTTCTTCCTGTTTCACCCTTGAGGTCAGAAGAGTTTCAAAGAATCTGTAGAGTCCCTCTTGTCATTCACTCTTGTATCATCAGTGTCATTTGGAATCTTGTGGTGAAATGCAATACATGGACATTTAGGTCTTGATTCAGCAACATGCTCAAGTATGGGCCTAACTTTAAGCATTTGCTGCAGTTGGATGCCTCACACGCGTAAAGAGTTAGTAATGTGCTTAAGTACCTTGCTGAACTGGGATCTTAAAGACTAAGGCCTGATTCTCATTAATACGAAGGCTCTTTACATCACTACAGCAACTTAAAGGGGTATTAAAGTGGATGTATAAACAGAATTTACTCCCACTTTCAGACCATCTTTACGAAGTGTACTATACTTTTTTTGTTACACTGTATTTCTTTCCAGCTTTTCCAAGAATACTTGCCATACAACATGAGCCTTCCAGCAAAGATGGCAGAGAGAATAATGAAGGGCTGAAATCCCTCATCTCCTGCAACTGAAGAAGGAATAACTATTGTATTGGTCTGAGCAGACAATGAAGGAGGAGGCTGCAGTGTGCCAGTGGAGAAAAAGTGCAAAGATCTGGGAGTTTCACCTTCAGATTCTGGCTATCCTCACAGATCACTGAGAAGACAAGTATAACCTTCCGTCTAGGGAATTCATTCCTGAGAAACTGGGGCTCAGCTGAAAGGAGCAGGCATCTCTAAAGAAGTCCTTGAGATCATGGCACTTATCCGCCTGTTTCAAGAACTCTCTTCGGTGATGCCTTTTGTATCTTTCTAAGAGAGCCAGGATTGAAGATACCATGGCGGTGAGCGTGGAGTAAAAATCTAGATAGTTAGGTCGATAAGACTGGAGTGTTTTCATCTACTTTTCAGCACGCAGCACTGAATGTACGTGTGTCTTGGAACCTATCAGTGTTTCTTTAACAAATGTGAAAGGTGAGTGATGGAAAAGCAATTGTTATCTTGGGAAGATTCCCATTAGCAGAATAAGTGAAGTAAGATTGCTTAGACAGAATTAGTGTTAGGTTTGTTCTTGCATCTCCATTATATCTGAACAAATGTGCTCTATCATAAAGAGGGCTGTGTGTCACCGGTGCTGGCAGAGAGGAATAATTGGTACCAGAAGAGATGCCTTTTACCAAAGTATAGCAGGATGCCTGTATTATGCCCTCATTGCTTGGCATCAATTTGTCAGCTGTCACGCTGGTTTCATACTATGGAGAGTGAATGTAGGAAGACAGAAACAAAACATTTTTTCCAGCATTAACATTGTTCTAGAAATCTACTACCAGCTTCTATACCAGTTAATCCACTTCCCAAAAATACTGTTGCCTTTCTTCTGACGGCCAAATCATCATCTAAATGTGTTTTATCTGTCTGCTTCCAGCATCAGTTAATGTGGAAATATTTACAGAAGTTGTATGTGTACATTTCAGACATCAAGTCCCCAGTGAGAATTTTCAGTAAGCCTACTATGGACTGGTTAGCTATCCTGCATTCATTTTTGAGCAAGTATGAATTATTAGTCATTCTTACATGGGATCCTTTAACACCAATTGATGAGGTCATAAATAGCTCAAAGTGTTCTGAGCTCAAAGTGTCACAGATTAAAAAGGTGAATATCATAATTAAGAAGAAAATGAAATAGATGAAGGGTCTCTTCAACAACCAAAATATTGGTTAAAAACTTGGTAAAAAAGCCACATTCTGAGGCTTGACTCCAAACCAGACTAATGATGTCTGGTTTTGGGCCTTGCCTTAAGTAAAACGCTGTCCATGTGCAGTCAGACCATACCAAATGCAGCACTGGCCCACCTCATATAAAAAGTGGGACTGTGACAAACACCTACTTCATAGTTGTAAAATTGCTGAATATATTTTCCTCCACTAGAAGTTGTGTATGTAAATTAATCGCCATTTCCATCCTGCCACAGCAGTCGCATCCTCTCCCACCGGTGATTCGGGGGCAAAAGGGGGTCTAAAGATTATGATGGATACCTACTGGGATTGCCTCTCTGCAGCTTTAGATGCCTACATAACTTTAAAAATCAGAATCAGGGACCAAGAGCCAAACTATATTACCCTAGTTTCATACCACGGTAAAATCGGTGTAATGGAGTAAAGAATCAAGCCCTAGGACTTCAAGCATAAGGAAGTAACAGCAGGAGTTTTTTGGGGAAAGGAACCTTAATATGCAGGGGGGAAAGAGAATTAATCAAAACTAGAAGTGGTAGATTAGAAGGGAAGGGTAGAAGAAAAATGCTAAGAGATAAGGACACAGGAAAGACAAGGAGGGGAAAACAACCATTGGGAAGCAGAAAGGAAGAGAACAGTAACCAAAGCAAGGAAAGAAAAAAGGGGAAAGGAGAATTGAAGAATGGAAAGGGAAAATAAGCAAAAGAAAATATGGTCTAGCAGGAAAGTATTTTATTTTCCCCTTTCTCCATATCTGCTACTTCCACTTGCATTATAACAGCAGGTCTCCCCTTTAACTTCAACCATGGATGTTTCCTGCATCTGTGACAAACCCCCCACAAGTCATCAGCAGAATTTAGACCTGGAAACTGTAGCACAGACCTCTGCCACTTGAGCTAAAGGAGTAACTCCATTACTTGGTAGTAGTAAAAAGAAAAGGAGTACTTGTGGCACCTTAGAGACTAACCAATTTATTTGAGCATAAGCTTTCCTGAGCTACAGCTCACTTCATCGGATGCATACTGTGGAAAATACAGAAGATGTTTTTATACACACAGATCACTAAAAAAATGGGTGTTTATCACTACAAAAGGTTTTCTCTCCCCTCACACCACTCTCCTGCTGGTAATAGCTTATCTAAAGTGATCACTCTCCTTACAATGTGTATGATAATCAAGGTGGGTCATTTCCAGCACAAATCCATGTTTTCTCTCCCCCGCCCCACAAAACCCACTCTCCTGTTGGTAATTCAGGGGACACCATCACAGGGCCTAATAACATCAGCCACACTATCAGAGGCTCGTTCACCTGCACATCTATCAATGTGATATATGCCATCATGTGCCAGCAATGCCCCTCTGCCATGTACATTGGGCAAACTGGACAGTCTCTACGTAAAAGAATAAATGGACACAAATCAGATGTCAAGAATTATAACATTCATAAACCAGTCAGAGAACACTTCAATCTCTCTGGTCACTCGATTTCTGATCTCAAAGTGACTATCCTTCAACAAAAAAACTTTGAAAACAGACTTCAATGAGAGACTGCTGAATTGGAATTAATTTGCAAATTGGATACAATTAACTTAGGCTTGAATAGAGACTGGGAATGGTTGATTCATTATAAAAAGTAACCTATTTCCCCTTGTTTATTCCTTTCCCCCCCACTGTTCCTCAGACGTTCTTTTTAAACCCTGGATTTGTGCTGGAAATGGCCCACCTTGATTATCATACACATTGTAAGGAGAGTGATCACTTTAGATAAGCTATTACCAGCAGGAGAGTGGGGTGGGGGGAGAGAAAACCTTTTGTAGTGATAAACACCCATTTTTTTCATGGTCTGTGCGTATAAAAACATCTGTATTTTCCACAGTATGCATCCGATGAAGTGAGCTGTAGCTCACGAAAGCTTATGCTCAAATAAATTGGTTAGTCTCTAAAGTGCCACAAGTCCTCCTTTTCTTTTTGCGAATACAGACTAACATGGCTGTTACTCTGAAACTTGGTTGTAGTAGGAGACGGTTATCCTCTAATGGATCAGCCACTAGAGGGGGATGTAAAACACACTTTGCCTATAAATTACGTGCTTTCCATGTGATTACAAGCCCCTATAGGATCAAAACGCTCGATAATCAATTGGAAAATCCGTAAAATTTGACTAGTTTGTACACAGTGTTCACTGTCCCAGGCCCTAGAGATGATTTACTTCTTCTGTGTCTGACATTACCAGCTAGAGAGGTGAAATCCCTCTACAAGAGAAGAAATTTCAGAAGTGTTGCTTAGATGTATAGATATTGGAGGATAAATGGGAATAAATTATCGAACATCCCATTTGGTGTTTCAGTTGAGGGCATCCTGCTTGAACAACAGTAGAGGATTTGAGGATTAAAAGGGAAGCTTTTAAAAACAATTTCAAAAGTAAAGTATGCATTTTGCATTGCCAGTCATAATTTTAAGAACATTCAATCCTGATTTGTAATATTAATATTTTGACATATTATACAGATTGGAGATAATTGGATTTAAGCCTTAGCCACTATGCTAGATGAATCAAGTTAGCTTAACAGGAATGAAAAGCCTCAAGATGTAGGCTGGCACATTTGAAGCCATATTAACTGACCATATTCTAGCCTAGATTAAGGGTATGTCTACACTGCATATGCCTCATGGTGGCATGTAAAGTACATACACTGCACACCCCCCAGCTTGGGTACAAATAGCAGTGAAGACAGGCACTGCTGAGGCAAGTAAAAACACACCTGAACACTTAGGGTATGATCCTACACAGCTCTCTACACACCCAAACCGTGCCTTCCCATCTACACGGCTAGTTGGAGCAGTGTAGTGTCTCACTACCTCCCTGCTACCAGAGTCTTTTTCCACCACAGGGAAAGGTTCTAGCAGCAGGGAAAGGCTCTGACAGCTGCCTGCTGCTCGAGCCTTTCCTTGACACAGGTAAAGACTCTGATAGGGGGAAAAGTTGGGCAGGGAGGAGCTGCCGGAGCCTTTCCCCTCTGCCTTCCCCCTGCCAGAGCCTTTCACTGCAACACGTAGCTACACATACCTTACATACTGACACCAGTGGTATGCAGTGTAGACATAGCTTATAACACGGCCAACTAATATGGTTTCCAATTTGTTAGTTTGCATCTGGATAGAGATTTCCAGCTGTGTTAAGCTAGCTCAGTTAACGTGATTGAAATACACACCTGTTTTGCCTGTCAGGACTGAGCCTATGAGTCCAACCCTTCAAGGAGTTTAGAGTCCTTAGCACTTCATAGGATCAGACCTTAAATTATACTGAGATAAAAACACCTGCTATAAGCCTTATTTCATACAATCTCCACTTGAGATGACATCCAAAAGGAAATTTCCCACTAGGGAAATACTGGAACACTTGGCCTGGACCAGTCAACCTGGAAAAAAACACAATTGGGGATCTGATGAAAAAGCCTTAGTAACAAATTAAATGATTCTTTGGTAGCAACATAACTGCCATTTTCTTGATGGTACATAAAGAGGAATAAAATCAAGTTTATTCTTCCAGAGCTGTACCACCTCAGTGCTTCCAACAATAGTAAAGTCTTATTTTAGGGCAAACCCCTGCAAGACATCCCATTGGAGTTACTAACTTGTTTTGTAAGGCAAGCAGGCTCTCAGAGAAGTAACCAGATATATCTGCTCCTTCTGTGTCCTTGAGACATACTTAGTAAGAGAGTGATGTTTTACACCAGGGGTCTCAAAGTTCCGGCCTGTGGGCCATCTGTGGCCCAAGAACCTCCCAACTGCAGCCCACGGAAGAGACACACATGCAGCCATGCTGCCAGCAATGTCTGTTGCAGGCACTGCCCCCCTCACCCCCCGCAGCTCCCATTGGCTGGGGGAGAGGGACAGAGATACCATCACTAGTCGCTGGGCAGAGTCAGCCATGGAGGCAGCATCACTTTTTTCCACAATGAATATAAACAAGTTAAAATACCGAACACACCTGTCTGAGGTACACCTTGTTGCAATCCTGAAGGTTTCAACTGCTCAGTCACTGAGGCCAAACATCAACAAACTGACAGAGCTGAAGCGCTCCCAGGTGTCTGGCAAACACTAAAAACTCTCTGGCAGGCGAAGAATTGTACAAAGTCGTATGACAATTTATTATTTCTAAGAAATTCAAAATAAAAATACAATATAAATGTTTTCTTTTCTGAACACCATCTTCAGTGAGATTATTAGCCTGCTGGGAGGATTTGAGGACTGTTGCTGGCCCTAAGGTAAATTGAGTTTGAGACCCCCGTTTTACACAGGTTTCAGAGTAACAGCTGTGTTAGTCTGTATTCGCAAAAAGAAAAGGAGTACTTGTGGCACCTTAGAGACTAACCAATTTATTTGAGCATGAGCTTTCGTGAGCTACAGCTCACTTCATCAGATGCATACCGTGGAAACTGCAGCAGACTTTATATATACACAGAGAATATGAAACAATACCTCCTCCCACCCCACTGTCCTGCTGGTAATAGCTCATCTAAAGTAATCATCAGGTTAGGCCATTTCCAGCACAAATCCAGGTTTTCTCACCCTCCACCCCCCGCACACAAATTCACTCTCCTGCTGGTGATAGCCCATCCAAAGTGACAACTCTTTACACAATGTGCATGATAATCAAGTTAGGCCATTTCCTGCACAAATCCAGGTTCTCTCACTCCCTCACCCCCCTCCAAAAACCCACCCCCATACACACACAAACTCACTCTCCTGCTGGTAATAGCTCATCCAAACTGACCACTCTCCAAGTTTAAATCCAAGTTAAACCAGAACATCTGGGGGCGGGGGGGGCGTAGGAAAAAACAAGAGGAAATAGGCTACCTTGCATAATGACTTAGCCACTCCCAGTCTCTATTTAAGCCTAAATTAATAGTATCCAATTTGCAAATGAATTCCAATTCAGCAGTTTCTCGCTGGAGTCTGGATTTGAAGTTTTTTTGTTTTAAGATAGCGACCTTCATGTCTGTGATTGCGTGACCAGAGAGATTGAAGTGTTCTCCGACTGGTTTATGAATGTTATAATTCTTGACATCTGATTTGTGTCCATTTATTCTTTTACGTAGAGACTGTCCAGTTTGACCAATGTACATGGCAGAGGGGCATTGCTGGCACATGATGGCATAAATCACATTGGTGGATGTGCAGGTGAACGAGCCTCTGATAGTGTGGCTGATGTTATTAGGCCCTGTGATGGTGTCCCCTGAATAGATATGTGGGCACAATCACTCTTCCTACTGTAACCACATAAGAGTGCAGCAGAAAAGGAGAAGAGAAACAAACGGGAAGGTCTGCCAAGGTGAACAAACAGCAAAATGTAGCAACTAGTTAGGCAAATGGGTATGCACCCTGTTGATCTTATGTATTATATAGAGGAAAGACACATACTACCGATGGAAAGAGGGGAACAACAATACACTCTCCCAGCAGAGGTAAGGATTCAGAGAATTCCATGCTTTTGTAATAGCTTTGCCCTGTCATAGTAGGAGAGTAAAAGTAAAGAATGTACATAATATACATCCTATATATCACTGTAGTTGTTACTAGTGCCCTTCGTCTTTTTCCCCCCAAATGGTAGACCTGCTGCTTTGAGATAGGATTATGCTCAGTTTAATGTTTCAATAGGATGAAACTCCCAGAATTGGTGTCCGGTTTGTGTAGAGAAGCATCCTTTAGTGTTGACCACGCTGCAGCTTTGTATACGTCCAGTAGCTTACACCAAGTATGTACAGCTGCTTATGTGTTTGGGTGTTCAGAGTTGAATGAAGGTGAACTGCAGTGAAAAAATCAGTGTTGAGTTAAGCCCAGATTTCTCTTCTGATAGTCCGGGGGGAATCATGGGGGCATTCAGCACAAACATGAGTTTTGATTAATGTTTATACAATGTATTTTTTCTCCTTGTAAAAATCTGTTCTCCTGTATTCACTACAGAAGCCCAGAATACATCATTCTGGCAGATCACAGACACCAGATGAGTCAGCAAATGTAGCAGACTTCTGGTATCTAGGATTCCTGACAATGATGTACTTGGGGGATCTCTAAAACTACTGGACTGGCAGTGGATTTTCACAGATTTTTTTGCTCTAAGTTACATATAGAATGGCCTGCCTAGTCAGGTTAGTTAGGGCATTAAACACAGAAACCGGTGCCTACCTCAAAATATAACTTTGCATGTCACCTTTTCAGGAGGAGAATTATATAGCGGTTTTGCCCTCTACTGGCCAAAGACATCTATTGGAGATCCTTCTTTGTCTGCTCCACAGCCATTACACAGACTCAGAGTTTTAGCAGAAGTTTTTGCACCTCTGCAAAGCTAAGTGGATCTATATAGCAGTTGATCCCTGCCCATGGCCTTTCTCCTTTCTGAATCATCTCTGCCCCACTCCCAAACCCTACAGCATGTGGAAGTGCACAAAGCCCCTATAGAACTGAGCTCCATAGTGTGCCTGTGTTACGGACACTCTGAACAGACTCCCTCCCACCTCCTAACTCCTGTGTTGCATGGAACCAAACTTGCATAGGGGCTCTCTATGGCCATGGAAGTGGGAGTCAGGTTTTGCCCCTATTTATTACTTTAGATTAACAAGTGAGCTGTAGCTCACGAAAGCTCATGCTCAAATAAATTGGTTAGTCTCTAAGGTGCCACAAGTACTCCTTTTCTTTTTGCGAATACAGACTAACACGGCTGTTACTCTGAAACCTGTCATTGGAAATGCTGAGTCATTAATGAGAGGTTGTAGATAATTTTATGCAAGCAATGTATTTATACATTATGGCCAATGTTTCCAAAATGACCAGTGATTTGGGATGCCTCAATTTTGAGTGTTCAACTTCAGACACCTTTAAAGGGGCCCAATTTTCAGAAAATTCTGCCCTCTGAAAATCAGACCCCTTTTAGATGTCTCTAGTTGGTCATCTGAAATTATTAGTTACTTTGGAAGATCCTGGCCCATATAAATAAACGTGATGTGCCCATCACCAAATGGATGCTGTATATAAAACTCTACCAATGCTTAAAAGTCAGAAATAGGACCCAGTGAACCAGCCACAGACCCACCCCAGCACTAATGTCTGGCCCATCTCTGCAGAAGGGTAGGTGGAAATAAAGGAAGTTAAATGGGCATGAATAAAATCACCCCAAGCTGGATGGACTCAACAGATGCCAAACAAATGTAACCTCATCATTCCAACTCTCGTCCTTTGCACAAAATCAACATCACCAAGCATGAGAAAATTAGCCACTTAAAAATCTTTTCTAACAATTCAATTGCATTTCTGGCAGCCCTCTACAACTGACCAGCACACACATCAGAGCACTGTCACCCAAATCCCAAACAAGAACTCCATTTAATTGGTAAGCAAGCCACTATTGCTCACAGAATGGTCATTCATTTTCAAGTGTTTGGGTTGTTTTCCTCCCTCTTTCCTTTACCTTTCTCCCACCCCCTTTACACTTTGCTTCTCAAAAAGCCACAGCTGCAGTAAAACTGTAGATGTGACTGAACACGTGTATACCTAGGAACTGGTTACCTTAGTAACAGCAAGCAAAGTGCTCTAATATTATGCTGCCTTCATTTTCTCTTGTGTTCTTAGTTGTTTGAATAGATATGCATACTAAGTATTCAAATCAATATTGATTCCAGCAGATTAGAAGCTGAGTGAATAAGAAAGTAGGGTTGGTTCTGCTTGTAAACTAACAAAAAAAATCTATGAGTTGCCAAATACTCCCCAAAGAACAGACAGGCACTTTGACAACATACCTTTGTTAAATTCAAAGCGTCCATGTACCATCGCACCATCTACAATACAGTACTGTAGCCCTACTAATAATAGCAATCACTGCATTTTGAGATGGTCAGACATCTGCAACTTTGTACTTCTGTTCCACTTACAGCTCCATTAAACAGAGACCCTTTGAGGACTGGGATTCACTTAAAAGATTTATATTATTAGTTTTCTTATATGTTCAAGCAGTATCTGATATACATCAACAATTTGTGCTGTGCAATTGGCCATGATTAGTTACGGCTACTTTATGCAAAACCAAAGTAATAAATAATTTAGTGTGTTTGTAGTTTCCTGGTGAATGAATGATAATACAGATAATTTACATGTACATCATTCAGTTACTCAGAATGTAACACAAAGGATGTAGTGACATGATTAGTTTCACAGAGCACAGGGAGAACTTAATAGTTCTAACCATTTGTCCTCCATGCATTCCTAAAGTATATGCCAATATATTTATAATATAGAAATAAAAAATGTGTGTGCTTGCATTTAAGACATCCTCCAATACATGCCAAAAACAAATGTCCAAAAAAGTAGTATCTGGATGTAACAGGATTGTTAGGAACATAGTACAAATCCAGAACAATCCTAGAGAGAGGTAACAAAGCAGCACTCTTATATAATAAATTGGCAATTGTTACAAATCAAATGGCTTTGCTGGCTTGTACAATGGACTGTTGCTTATAGAGAACTTTAGATACAATCAATAGGACCTTTAAAAAAATCACTTTCTGTGCTGATCTTACTTGCAGATTTTTAACTCCCTTATTTGATTAGTGATCCTTTTTCCAAGCGAACACCATCTGACTGATCCTCACAAATTCCTCTGCAATATCACCCCTATTTTACAGATGGAGAAATCAAGAGCTTAAGGATTTTATCCTGCTCCTATTGAAATCAACAGGTGTAGCAGCCAGATTAAGCCCTAAATGACTTGCTCAAAGTCACAAAGGGGCATTTTTTCCTCAGACCTGAGATTAAAGCTCTGGAGTTCCTGATTCCAGGTCTGTAGTAGGGTGTAGAATCCCTGCACTGTGCCAGGCAAATGAGGCATTAAAAGGAATTCAGCCTCACACAGTTGCTCCAGGAAGCGGCCACAGAAGCAGCTGCATGAAGAAGAGGAAGTCAGCAACTGTTTGGCCTTCTGAACCCAGAGCCACAGGTCTGAGTTAAGATCCCTCAAATTGGGGAATATTGTGTTACATTTTGAGATTTTTAACTTATTTCTGTGACTAAAATACGACTCTGAGAAAAGGAGTTTGTGATATTTGACTGACTAACCCCACTGCATTTTTGCTGAATTGCTTTACCACTATACATCACCAGTTTTACAGATATTTAAATATTGTGCCTCTAGCTACATTATATTGGCAAATTGGGGACATATCAAAGCATTCATAAAAATTCAGGTAATTTACCAAAGTATTCAAAGTTCTGTAGAACGGTATTAAAAGTAAATATACAATTTTATTATGAGGGATAGTCTAACTGCTTTGTGCAGATGATCAATAGTCTGACTATATGTGATTAATGGGTTCTTTATTTATTGCATTTTATTACAGAGAATGAGCAGATTATACATGGCTGAAAGAAAATCCCTGTCTTTATTCAACTGCTTGTCATT
Organism: Eretmochelys imbricata; assembly: GCF_965152235.1. Classification (NCBI taxonomy): domain Eukaryota; kingdom Metazoa; phylum Chordata; order Testudines; family Cheloniidae; genus Eretmochelys; species Eretmochelys imbricata. The sequence goes on along the minus strand of NC_135575.1, from coordinate 38,108,860 downwards.
TTACATTCTATATGTGGATATGTATTAATACAGAGGAAGGATGGTCTTGTGGTGGATGCACTGGATTGGGACTCAGAAGATCTGGTGCTCTTTTTGGTATTGCCACAGCTGTTCACTTAAATTCTCTGTGCCCCAATATCCTATGTGTAAATGGGATATTACTACTTCCCTAACTCACAGGGGTACTGCAAGGATAAATAAACATCTGTGAAAAATTCAGCTACAGCAATGATGGAGATCAACATAGTTGGGTAGCACCTCCAGATGACAAACAGTGGGATAGAGAACAAGTAGGGCCAACTGAACACTTAGCTGTAACAGACCTAGGAATCGAATCCCTAGATACAATACATGACTTAGACCCCAATCCTGCCTTCTCTACAGACACAGAATTATAATAGTTTTAGAGCACCGTTAATACATTGCATCATTTATATTAATGTTTAAAGATATGATGTGTGGCCTGACAGATTGGAATTTTGATTAATTTCTGAGGGCTGTCAAGTGAATCGATTAATAAGCTCCCTCCCTCTGAAAAAATGTTACTAGTGTTATTGACCTTGATCAGTTTAAATAAAGTCAGATTTTGTTATGCTAGACATCACCCATTTGTAGCAAGGAGAGATGCTCATAGAACTTTAGCAACATTTTTAATATTAGAAAAAATAACATTATTTATGTGTTGTATGGAGAAGTGAGGGTGTGGGGAACATTCACAGGAAAGTTAAATTAAACTCATTGTCAGTTCTTTGGGAAAGGGACTTAACTATGTGTTTGTACTGGGTGCATCACAATGGGCTCCAATCCTGGTTGGGGCCACTGGGCACTAGTGATACAAATAACTGATCAGAATATAGACCTAAATCCTCCAGTTCCTATGTGGGCAAACTCCCCTGGACTTCAGTCATAGTGATAATATTTTAATTTGCTTTAGGAGACAGCCTGTGAGAATGTGATTAGTTTATTTAGCAACCTTCAAGAACCAGTTTAAATCCCAATTTAAACTGGCTACATAGTGTGTTCTTAAAAATTAGTGTAACTGATGCAATTTGTAACCACAACTCATAAACACTGATGTTAGCTGTGCAAGATAAAACACTGTGGCAATAGGTGGCATTCATGGGAAAAACAACATTAAGATAGTAAAAGCAAAAGAACTAAGCAGAGATCATAAAGACAGTGAAATAGTCCTTGGGGATGCTGAATACACACTCAGGAAACAACTAATGATTTAGAGTGTTCTTTCACTGCAAAGTACACATTTTCCACACAAGGAAGTCTTTTTACAGAAACTCAGTGTTATTCAATGGAAATCCCATACGGAAGAGGTGGAATTTTAAGACTCCATGATTGCTCCAGAAGGTACATACAGTAATAAAGAACAAGATAAAAACAGAAACTATAAAATGAACATTCGTGAGGTAGAAAAAATTGAAGATAAAAAGCCTTTGATACACCATTAAGAGAAGGAACAATGTGAGACAGAAAATCCGACAAAAGACATGAAGTGTGCACATGAAGAGCCTCTGCTGCCTACTAGAGAACATGCAGGCCCCACTGCTTCAGCTCTGCCTCATCAGGGCTCTTTGCTTACAAATAACAAATGAGCCAGTACGATATGAATTCGTATTTAGGAACAAAATCTGTTCAATGATTGCTTGAAACCACTACATAAAAGTTAAATATGAGCATTTGTTAAACTCACTTAAAATAGAGGCTGGAAACTGTCACACGTTTCTGTCTGATAAGGACCAGACTGTGAAACATTCACTGTGAAGGTATATGTATGCAGTCTGTTCAAGAACAGCAGGCATGAATAAGTGAATGGCAGTTAATAACTATGAAGTACAGGAGAGATCCACTGATGTTTTGGAGCTCTGTTTTTGGAAACAATGTTGGGCAAACTCAAAAAGCTGTAGCTGAGTAGCTTACTTGTGCAATATGGAATTCTTCTGGAAAACCACTACTTTGTCATGAACTCAAGAGGATAATGAATTAAAATATCAGTGTAAGAGAAGTTTCAGAGTAACAGCCGTGTTAGTCTGTATTCGCAAAAAGAAAAGGAGTACTTGTGGCACCTTAGAGACTAACCAATTTATTTGAGCATAAGCTAGCTCATGAAAGCTTATGCTCAAATAAATTGGTTAGTCTCTAAAGTGTAAGAGAAGGAATTTAAACAAATCAATAGGTGTCTGAAGGACTAAATATGACAAGACTGCCTCCCTTCAGAGCCCTGACCTTAATCCACAAGAGCAAATATTAGGTTTACTTAGCATAAGTCAGGAGTGTGTTTTTGAAAAACTTATTCAGCTCATAGGGTTTTTCAAATCTGAACCTTAATGGCAGATTTGACAAAGAAGCTGTGGTTCCTATCCTAAATTTCCTGCCTCAGATAGGCTTGAGTGCACCCCACCTCTAGGACCACTAGCACCCACGTGGTGCCTCCTGTCCCCCTGCCATGTGACCAGAGGGGAAAGAAACTGCTCAAAGGCCCCAACCAGAGACTGAGGCCAGCAGAGCAGCTGCAGAAGCAGTTTATGCAAAGACCAACAGACATGGATAGTATTTTCTAGTTTTGACTGGACTTTCCCCTCTGCTGATTAGCTGTTTGCTCTAACAACCCCTTCCAGTCTCTTAACCTCAGCCTTACTCCACATACCTCCCCATCCCACCAAGAAATTGCAAAACGAACATGCTGTTTGTTGCCATCACACTGGGTGCTCTGCTTTGCCTGTTCCACCCCTTTCCCTATATTTTGACTATATTGTCTATTTAGAATGTGAACTCTTTGAGGAAGGGACCACCTATTGCTCTGTTCGTGCAGCGTCCAGCACAATGGGGCCCTAATCTTGGTTGTTCTCCAGGCACTACTTTAATAAACATGATTAACCATCTTTGTTAGGGAGAAGGCTACTCAAAGAATTGCTTTGTGTGCAGGACCTTTTCCACTATGCCCCCAAAGCATTTCCAGACAGTGCCTAGGAGTCCTGACGTGGGAGGTCTGAACTGCTCCGGACACAGGGAAGCCTTCCGAAAAAGGATGCTCCCCAGCCGCAAATGGTGTAGCTGGAAAACCCACCTCCATGCTGAAGTCTGTTGAATCTGAACTGTCTGAAAGGGATTGGTACCTAGAGAAGATGGCTTGTAAGAAATCCTCCATAAGGCATCAGAGACTCCAAGATCCAAGCTCTTAATTCAAGACTATCCAATTGTTTCATAGTTGAATAACTCATATTTTTACCATCCTTTAATTCTTTCTGAGTAAAGAACCAAGTGATTAACAACATTTGTATTTTGATAGTGCTTAGTGGCCTCAGTTAACTCATACGTAGGCCTGGTCTACACTGGGGGGGGGTTGTTGATCTAAGTTACGCAACTTCAGCTATGTGAATAACGTAGCTGAAGTTGACATACTTAGATCTACTTACCGCAGAGTTTTCACTCTGCTAGGTCGACTGCTGACACTCCCCCATCGACTCCGCCTATGCTTCTCGCTCCGGTGGAGTACTGGAGTCAACGGGAGAGCGCTTGGTGGATGATTTAGTGTAGACATGCCCTTACTGTCCTATTTCTGCCTTGTAAAGAACACGTAAAAGGAAAGAGGTTCCTAAGCCTACTGAGGTCATGAACTAAGAAGAGCTGTTTCCATTAAAGATTTTGCTCCAGGCACAACACGGAATAACTATGTTCTTCTAAAAAGCAGATACTCTAGGAGATGGGGGACTCAACAAAATGTTAAGTAACCAAAGATCAAGGATTACTTTGCAGCATGAAGCATCAGGGACTTCTCTTTTTCTGAGTCAAGTTGTATTATTTTTGAAAAATGGACTGGCAGTGTTTTTTAGCTCCAAAAAACCCAAACGAAAACACCCGACCCCACAATTTAGAGTTGCCCCATGTGTGGCTGAACCATGAACAAATTATTCTAAATAATAAAAGGCATTGTGTGAGAACACGGAAGTTCTATCTAGATGGTAATATTCTCCACCAAAAAACCAAAACAACCTTGGGTAGGATAGGAGTTAGACAGTACACTCCCTGGTAAGACAAAAAGGTGAAAGGAGGGCTACATCTTTGTTTTGGGATACTCTTGCTAAATATATCTCTGACAGAATCCTCTTATTGAAAGGGCAAGGCACAAGAACAAATGGAGCAACTATTAAAAAATTTAATCTTAAAAAAATATGTAAGCCATTCTGACAAACTTACATCCACTCTTCCCATGGAAGAGCAGGTGGCTCACACTTGGTCTGTGCACATGAGCCCTGGTCCATTTGTAGTCAGTGGCAAAATTCCTGTTGATTTCTTCAGAAAAAGAGCATGTGATGGAATCCTGACACCACCCCCACCCCTCACTGAAGTCAATGTCAATGGGAGTTTTGACATTGATTTCAATGGGGCTAGGAGCTCAACAAAGGCATATGATATACATAAGCAGGACTCTAAATAAAGAAAATGAAAACACACTACTCCTTGTTTAAGCACTTGGTCTAATGTAAAAATGTAGAGGAACTAAGGGGTAGGGAAGGTTCCACTTGTAAAAAAAAATAAAAAAATCAGTGGCACTAAAGATGGGTACATGATTTATTTTACAGACCATCGCCATCTCAGCCCTGTGCAAAACATGGAACAGGGGTAGGCAACCTATGGCACGTGTGCCAAAGGCGGCACGTGAACTGATTTTCAGTGGCACTCACGCTGCCCGGGTCCTGGCCACCGGTCCGGGGGGCTCTGCATTTTAATTTAATTTTAAATGAGGCTTCTTAACATTTTAAAAACCTTATTTACTTTACATACAACAATAGTTTAGTTACATATTATAGACGTAAAGAAAGAGACCTTCTAAAAACATTAAAATGTATTACTGGCATACGAAACCTTAAATTAGAGTGAATAAATGAAGACGGCACACTACTTCTGAAAGGTTGCTGATCTCCGACATGGAAGGTTGTGTGAAAGGAAAGAATATCCCTGCTTTAGAATGAAATGTGTTACCAGGCAGAAAATTAAACATTTTATATGTTTGTTAGGATTTTTAATAGTCTGAAAGCTGCAAATAAGAGAACTTCTGAATATTGGTGAAACCTCAGAGGCTGATCTGATTTTGTGTGAGGAGGATTTAAAACACAGTGGTTCTTAGCACATCTCCTTATATTCCCCTGTGCAATAGCCTCGAACCACTAGTAATGTTCTCTTCTCTCTGTCCATTTTCTCTCTCTAGTCTCAATTTTTCCACTTATCTTGTATTTTTCCTGCATATTTTTGGTAACTAATTTAAATCTTTTTTGATCTCCTAATTTTTGCTCCCTCTCCACTCTCCCCACTTATTCCCCAGATAGCTATATCTAAATACTGCTTGGGGTGTGGCCACATCCACGCTGGCTCTGAGGCATGTACTCACTCTTGTGGCTGAGCTGAATGGTGTGGGAGCAAAGGACAGAAGCTTGTGCCAATGACTTGTCTGTCTGTGTCCCCGGCTCGCTGCCCGGGACAGGATGTTGGCAGCAGTGCTGGGGCTGGCCTTAGAACTGCTGCATGCCCTGCAGTGCTGTTGCAAGCTCGTTTTGAAAGGAGCTCCACAACAGAGACCCATCCCACTGTTCGACCAAAGGATGAAATGGCCCAGAACCAGCTATGTGCTTTTGGAGTATGTGGCTGAAATTCTGCCCAAGTATATCCAGCAAGACCAGGTGACCTGTTCCAATGAATTGGAGATATTTATCCCTCCTGATGGGGTTGTTCCAATTCTGACTTTTCTTCACGATCACACCAATGCCCAATTTAAATCCCTGGCTGATTTGACTGCTATTGATGTCCCAATCTGACAATATTGTTTTAAGATTGTTTATAATCTCCTGTCTCTGCGCTTCAATTCTCAGATCAGTGTGAAGACGTACACAGATGAGCCGACTCCTGCTGATTCAGCAGTGTCAGTGCACCAGGCAGCAAACTGGTATGAAAGAAAGAGGTTTGGGACATGTATGGAGTCTTCTTTGCCAACCACCCTGACCTGAGGCGAATCCTAACAGACTACAGGTTTCAGGGCCACCCATTTCAGAAGGACTTTCCACTCTCCTGATATGTAGAGGTATGGTACGATGATGAGGTGAAACGGGTGGTGGCAGAGCCTGTGGAGCTGGTTCAGGAGTTCTGCAAATTCGATCTGAATAGTCCCTGGGAGACATTTCCTGCCTATCGCACAGCTCCAGAGACCCTGAAACTAGAAGCAGGAGACAAGAAAGGAGATGCAAAATAGCAGCAGGACCGAGAGGATACTGGGAACTTCCTCTGTGGCACTGACCCTCCTGTTCTACCTTAATATTTAGATGAATAAAACCTGACTTGAGGGAAAAAAACCAACCAAACAAAAACACAGTTGCCTGACCCTACCAGGCCAGCACTGCTCCTGGAGCAAGTATGCCACATTAGAGGACGCCACAGGAAGCATGCAATGAAAAAGCAAATTGTGGCGTTCTATGTTCAGGAAACTTTCCTTGCTTCTATTGCTCTGCTTCATTCCTCTCTGAAACCCCCCGATTGGTAAATTCTGTATTATCTAATGTCACCTCCTTTTCCACTATTTTCCCCATGCTCTTCTCTTATTGGGTTCCTTCTTATCCATGGCTGTGTAACACTGGCTGTCAATAATGGCAGAATTGGGTGGCTTGGTGTTGCACCGTGAACTATCATTGCTACATACAGTAGAAATATACTGATATCACCAGCACAGTGTGTGTGGCTAGTACAAACACTTACACTGCTCCTGTAATTTGCCAACAACACAATCTATGGGCACAGAAAATCAATGCGTTTCACTGGCTTAGTTTATTTAAATAGATTATGCTGATATTTTAGGAATATCTATTTTTAAAACAAGTTGTTCACCCTTCTGATTGCAACTAGCAGTGTTCACACTTTATAGATCAACGAGTTAGTGTCTTATTTGCTCTGTAATCAGACAACAATAAAGCACAAACAAAGGTGTGAACTTCTCTTTACATTAACGGAGAGAATTTCAAAAGGAGTAGGGCTGATCATTCATACGTTTAACCACTATTCTGTCCAAAACCAAAACCCACAGCTCAAGCTGCAGAAATAAAATTATGCTATAAAATATTTCATACTGTCAACCTACAATGCATGTGAAATATTTAAGTGCACTAGATTGCATCTTTAACTCATAAATTGGACAATATATAAATTTTTAGCTATAAATAGGAATTACTTATGGAACTAGAATTCTCAAATAACAAATGTAAATGTTTTCTTATTTACCTTCCTCACAGATATGCTTGCAAAACTTGTTCCAAAGAAGATCTTTATAAGGAAGGAGGTGTTAAGTTAATTTTTGGCATATTCAGTAGGTTTCCTTTCAGCCTGCCCACCATCTCTGTGACAATCCAATATTCTGACAGCCTTAAAGTATTTAAATATGATTTTAGATGATATAATTATCCAGTTTTTACTATAATTTCAATCTTTCTACTTTGCTTCCTCCATCAAACTCTGGAGGAAAAAGAGACCTCAATTTATTTAACATAAATTAGCTTTATTATTCACATTACTCTTTGCTGACCTTTTTAAAACAAAAAAGTCAAATTAATATGGTCAATTTCTAAAACATTTTATTTGGTCTTTTCTGTAATTCAGTTTATAAAACTGCAATACACAAAAATTCATCAGAAGTAAAAACTAAATGTAAAACAAAGCAAGACCTTGTTGGATACATTTTCCCAGAAAGCTTTACCTACAGGCTCAGGAGCAGCAAACACTCAGCATATTTAAAAATGGGATTTTGAATAAAATTGCACACTGAAGAATTATGAAGCAAATGGACTGTTTTTGACTTCTTCATAAGAACAGTTTATGGTTTAGTTAAAATATCCAGTGACTATTTTAAATATCCTTTTATAGAATAAAATCAATTTTGGGTCAGTCATCTTCAGAGAAGCGGATGTGTTTACTTGTCTCTTGTGTCTTTGCAAGTCTCATTCTTTCAGCTTTGGCAATCAGCTACAAAAAAACAAAAACAAAAACCATAACATTTAAGTAAAGGTGAAAGAAAAATTGCATTCAGATTACAGGTTTATATCAAAGTCATAATCATGCTAGCAGGTCTCACAGAAGATAACTAATCTTTGAACAGTTGAACCAACATGCACAGAGCATAGTTCTCTGATAGTTGCATCTGATGAAGTGAGCTGTAGCTCATGAAAGCTTATGCTCAAATAAATTTGTTAGTCTCTAAGGTGCCACAAGTACTCCTTTTCTTTCTGCAAAAATGAAGAGGCTCCTGATATTATTTTGCTCAGTAGCATCACAAAGTACACAAATAGCACAAAATTTTCCCTTAATCTCTGGACAGATTAGTGTCTTTAACATTCCTTCAACATTCCATCCCAGTGTCCCATCAAAAGTGGGGGAAGGGAGAGAGGGAGGAAAGACCTCAAACACGACCTTCATAGCCATTTTTAAATGGACTAGTTCTTTGAGGCTTCAAACTCTTACTTACTTAACTATAGCAGGATCAAACCTTAAAGAAATAAATTTGTCAGGAATGCTATGTCATTTTCTAGAGTCAGTTTCTGGAGAGACAAAAGACTGAAATGCAGAAGGAGGCCCATCCTCTAGATTGAGATAACTACTCATCTGAATGTAAACAGTACTGGCCACAGGAATGAGCTTGGGCAGAAGAATCCTGAGTTCAAATGCCAGCTCTATCAATGACCTCTCTGTGTTTCAGTTTCCTTATCTGTAAAATGGAGATAGTACCCTGATAAGATAGGGGCTGAGGATTAGTTAATATTTGTAAGGTATATGAAATTATAAATGTAAAGGAGTACTTGTGGCACCTTAGAGGCTAACAAATTTATTTGAGCATAAGCTTTCGTGAGCATCCGATGAAGTGAGCTGTAGCTCACGAAAGCTTATGCTCAAATAAATTTGTTAGTCTCCAAGGTGCCACAAGTAATCCTTTTCTTTTGCGAATACAGACTAACACAGCTGCTATTCTGAAACCTGAAATTATAAATGTTAAATTGTGGTATTACTGACAATTTCTCTCAACCCTTCAATGTGACATGATTGTACATTTTAGAAATAAAGCATTTATAGCTTTTAAAAACTGTGAATCAAACAAACCTCAAAATCCAAGGCTGCCTGTATAATTTTAAAAAGGATATTACATTATATATAGTATAATAAAAAAAACAAAAACAAAAACAAAAACAAAACACCCCAAACATTCCCAGGGAAGGAGTCCCATTTTAACTGGCATTAACAGAACCTGCCTAACTATTTGCATCATTGATCAAAGGGCCTTGCACCTTTCCCCTAACCTTGAGACTCTCTGTCATGGTAACTTATCTTACCACCTTTGCAGAGGGAGGATAGACAGCGCCATTGTTGGAGCTCTACCCTCACTGGTAGCTGAGCCACAAGAGTTGGTGCAGAGTAATGAATGTGAGGCAGTGGCTCCCCTACAGATTGAGCATGCTATATCCTCCGCACTCCCAGCCCTCGATAGCCTAGCCAGGAAATCAACACCAAGTCTCTTGCACAGCAGCACACAGACCTCACCATGAAGACACTGGGACAACTTGGAATCTTAAAAATAAAATAAATAATAATAAATAATAATAATAATAAATATTGGATATTGTTTTGCCACAGGGAACTCTCCCACTACAAAAGCAATTCTATCACCCACTGTCCAGCTGCTGACCAGAGGGCCCTCTTTCTTCTTCAACACAGGCTCAAAATATTATGCCAGTCAAAGAGAGGTCTTCAGTTTTTCAAACCACAATTAACATGTGAGCTGCAAATTTCCTTCCATTTCTACTCATATACTTTCAACCCCTCTCCCTTTATTCTTATCACAGCACACACTACATAACTCAACAGCAAACTTCCCCTCACTCCTTGGAGATTAAGAATAATAGCTGGGAAAAGCTCTCAGTCCAAAGTAGTATGAAATACAAAAATATTCATGTGTTACCCTTGTGGGAAGCAAACTGCACTACTAGTTAAGTTAACAACTTGCAGATTCAGCTTTTTTTGTCCCCGTTCTGAAGAAATTAAATGGGACACCTAAAAGTCTGTTTATTTTAAACAAAAGTGAGAATTTCAGGAAATTTCTGCCATCACTGGATCCATGGTGACTCACATTTATGAAACTTTTTTTTTTTCCCCCTCAAGAAATGTACTTTTTAAAAAAAAAAAAAAGTAATCTTACATATATACACTGTACACATTTAGGGCCTTAATAAATCTGCAAAAGACAGATGACAAGTTCTGCTGAGATTCACCCCAAGACACAGAATCTTATCAATTATCTCAAATCACCAACTTTAAAAAACTGCAGTCTTGTCCACACAAACATGACATCTTGCTTGTGTTCTGGAGGATATTGAGTCAAAATTGATATATGCCATTTAGTATCCATACTGGGGCATGCACTGATTTAACTAAATCTGTGCAAGTCTGTATGTAGATAGGCCCTGTGTACTGCAATAGCAGAAGTATAAACTCACTCCATGGCACCCTCACTATCCTCCAGAACACAATCCAGATGTCATGTCATAGCAGATACGTGGGATGAACTATAGTAAAGGAAGCAGAGAAAATGCAAAGAAACAAGGAACAGACAAAAGTACCTCAATTTCTTTCAAGTCTAGGTAGAAAGTGTGTAAGAAGACAGAGGTTCTTGTGAATAAAACCCAGCCTATACTAGGGAAACTTGCACCACTTTAACGACACTGATGCAGTTATCCTAGCCTAACTCCCTAATGTAGATACACTGCACATATGTAGAGCAGGGCTTACACCAATGCAGCTAACTTTGGGGCACCACTGTAAAGCCTTACCTATATTTAAAGTTGCACCTATATTGCTTATATGAATATAAAATTGTTAAACTGAACAATTGTGCATGTTCACACTGTTGTGCTTGCACCAAATGCTTGTACTGCAGTAGAAACCACATGAGCACACAGCCCTGTTCTGAATTGATGGTAGTGCTTTGTAAGCCCCACTTTACATCAGTGCTCAAACATTACACTGGGGCAAATTTATGTAATGTAGGCAGAGCCTAAGCTGGAGCGTAGAGCGAACAAGAACACTGCATAATTCTTTAGAGAAGAGCCAAGTACCAGGTAAGACTGACAAATACTCTTGTCAATATATCCTGACCTTCAGTATTCAATGTAAAAAGAAAAGGAGGACTTGTGGCACCTTAGAGACTAACCAATTTATTTGAGCATAAGCTTTCGTGAGCTACAGCTCACTTCGTCGGAAGTACTCCTTTTCTTTTTGCAAATACAGACTAACACGGCTGTTACTCTAAGTATTCAACCTGTCACCCTCAGATTCATTCATATAATTGGAAGATAATTTTGATTTTATGATAGATGAGTTTCCAACTAGAATTATGATCCTATGCAGACTATATAAAGTGTATGTATTTGTATATAAGATTCATGTTTAACACTTATCTGTGAAGTGCTCTACAAACATCTTCAAAGAGTAATTTTGTATGTGTAAATTACAAAAGAAACAGGATTTTAAACCCCTTTAATGCTAAGAACATAAGAACGGCCATCTAGCCCAGTATCCTGTCTTCCAACAAGAAAAGGAGTACTTGTGGCACCTTAGAGACTAACAATTTATTTGAGCATAAGCTTTCGTGAGCTACAAGCTTATGCTCAAATAAATTGGTTCGTCTCTAAGGTGCCACAAGTACTCCTTTTCTTTTTGCGAATACAGACTAACACGGCTGCTACTCTGAAACCTGTCTTCCAACAGTGGCCACTGCCAGGTGCCCCAGAGGGAATAAACAGAGCAGGTAATCGAGTGATCCATCCCCTGTTGCCCATTCCCAATATTAGTTAACTGTAATGTCTTGAACTGTATAGCCTTAATTATGAAAGTTTTTACTACCATAATTTTCTTGCTTTCCTAAATTGTGACTTTAAAGAAAAAAACATAACTAATTCTGAAGGATCTTCAACAAAGGTTTGACAGTTATAAATGAACAATGATGAGCATGGCAAAAAACAGATATTAGAGTTGTTGAAAATTGCAGTTCGAACACAGACTATCAAAGAGCAGTGAAAGAGTTAAAGTTATTTGACTTCCGTTAATCATTCCTCTCAAAAAGCCTTGCTTACTAATGTTAGCATTTAAATAGACCTGACTAGGCTTTGAAGCTAACACCTCTCCAGGTTGAAAGGTGATGGGAGAGGGGGAGGAGTGAGAGTTTGCACCTTTTGCTGCTGTTATTGTTAGGCAGAACTGAGAGTTTATTTTTGCAATCCTAGATGAGTTACACATTACAGGCTACCTTAGTACAGTATTTGCTGTGCAAATTGATGTATCTTCACAACAAGAAGTGCTAGAAACTTGGGTGGTGAGTTTCCACAACCCCAGCTGAAGTCAAATCAAACCCTTGATTTAAAAAATAAAAATAAAAATCTATCATTTAATCAAAAATGGCAACAACAAATCCCTGCATGGTGGTTTTATCTATGTGAGAGCTCAGAGAACATCAGTAATTAATTATATGTAAAAAATACTGCTTCTAATAGCATTTTTACCTGAAGAAGGAAGCAGCAATACAGCCACATGAGATTTTTCCTTTTCATCAATATATGCAACTGGGAAACTAAGACTGGTAAAGAAAACCAGATGATTTTCCAGTTTTACAAGTGAAAACAAAAGGGTTGTTTTAAAATTCAAACACAAGACTTTACTTGCAGTGGATATATGGGGATCGAGACAAAAGAGAAGTAAGGGGAGATTTTCACCCCTTCTCCAGCCCTTGTACACCACATAAAGGGGACAGAGTGGTGTAAAGGGGCTCTAAAAGCCCCAGATCTAGGCAAAGGAGAAATTCCCCAGGGCAGGAACTGAAGATGACAGCTACAAGCAGTCTTCCAAGAACCCCTTAACAAACAGAGGTTTAAGGGGTACAACAGGGTGGGAGGAGAGTTTTAGGTGGAGCACCAGTGCACAGTTCTACAAAGATTCTGGGCAGCAACTTATCCCAGGTGTACACTTGGAGTGCTTTTCCAGTATAGTTATACTATTACACTATAGCAGCAAAGCACTCCTCGTATGGATTCAACTTTTGCCAGTACAACTTATACCGGCTTCTGCAAACGAAAAACTATACCAGCAAAAGCGCAATTTTGCCAATATAACTGTGTCTACACTAAGGGCTTTTGTCAGCACAGCTATATCACTCAGGGAACACAGTTCTTCCCACCTCTGCCAGATCACAGTGTTGCCAACTCTCATGATAATCATTGTTTTTCTTAAAACCCCAGCTCCTGGAGTCAAGTGGATATGTGATGATTTCATCTTTCATTCTTAAAGAAAAAGTAAGTTTCTAGACCTTGTGGCTGTGGAAAAAGCTTCAAAATGTGACCCCAGTGCATCCTAAAGACTCAAAAAGCAGAAGACAAATAAAAAAGACCAAATCTATTATTTTTAGATAATCTCAAGATTTTTGGTGCGCTTGACTCATGACCTTTTCATCATTTGGGGTTGGCAATACTGGACTGTGGCAGATGCTTGTAAAGTAGACCTGGCCTTAGGGCTGGGCTATCTAGCTGTGCCGTGCCCTGGGCTATATACCTGTGCTGGCAAAACCCCCAACATAGACACAGCTATGCAGACAGAAGAGGGCTTCTGTACGCATAGCTAATATTGTTCAGGAAGATGGTACTGATGGTACTGTATTACTATGCTGACAGAAGTCCTCCTGTCGGCATATGCTGTGTCTGCACTAGGGGGCTATGCAAGAATAGCTATTATGGGCAGAGCCTAGGTTCCACTGGGACCACTCGGGCCCTCAGAGCAGCATAGAATTGTGAGGGTTCCGAACACGCCCCCTCCATGCCCTGTTGCTGTAAGTTCTGATGTAGCACAGAATCTCATCCATAGACAGCAAATGTGCGAGTTTGTGCACATACAAGAGCACAGATGTAGCAGGGAGTATTCCTCATGCGCTGGTCTCCAACACGATGTATGCAATCCAAACTGTTCAATCTGTAAAAATGGAGTCAAGCTCCAAATTATAATAATAATTTAAAAAAAATAAAGTTTTTGATTTTTTTTTTTTACCATCTGGTTTTTGAGACTTTAAGGGTTCATGTTTTCTCAACAACCATGAGGGCTGTGAGCTTACTTGTAAATAAAAGCCGAGATTCTCATGCAATTGCCTGACACCATGAGCTAGGGGTTTAAGGAAAACACCAAATATTGAAAGACTCCTGATAAAAACCATAGGAGTTGGCAATGCTAGTATAATCAGACCCCTTAACTTTATCATGGAAGAGCACATAAATCCTTTTAAATTCCATTTGAAATGCATTGTTTTGCAGCTTTAAAATACTATTCGGACCAATCAGTTTATTCCATTAAATGTAAAGCTGTCTTACCTCTTAGAACCATAAATCAGAATTCTTTAACTACATGCAAACACAACACTCATTAGCAGTGACTGCTTCAGAACACCTGTGTCTAGGTGGGCAAATCATTCATTTTTATTTTCTATGTGTAGCAACTGGACCGGACTCTGCAGTAACCAAGTGCTCCCTACTTTGCTGCTGCATTTGACTGTAAAATCTACTCCCAAGTCACCAGGATTAGATAAGAGATGAAAGTGGAGTGGAAGATCACAAAGTTTAGGAAAAATACAGATATTTCCCTTCCACCCAGGCTTTTGATCACAGAAATCATATTTCAATCACTGTTGCACAAAAATAAACATAAATTCAGACAATCCACTATTCACACTTATTTTACCTTCTCTGTGCCTCGCTTCTTTTCTCTAGGTTGGTTAAGTTTAGCTTGTCTGTCCACCAAAATTTTCTGCCAGTACCGCTGTTCATGATCACCTTGACATACACATGAAGCGATAGTGTATTAATAAGGTTATCCAATATAAAGAATGCAGCATTTCATCTGTCATGGCCAGGTCAACTTATTTGAATATGTATAACCGCGTGAACAATATTTGTGGATGAAACCTGGCACTTCAGTTCTCAGTACGGAAGGAACTTCTGTGTAAGAACAGGTTAATCGCTTTTCATTAGGAGAGGGGGAAAACCTTATTTTAAAATGGAAGCTTGCTTACTGCAATAAAGGTAGTTTTAAATACACAATTAGGCATACATATAAATCTTCAACCACTGACTTTGTGTTAATCTAAAAGAATATTTTTAGGTGGGGGAAGAAGGCCCAGGGAAAAAAAAATAGAGAAAATTTGCTTCCCAAAAATCACCTTCGTTTTGAGGTCAAGTCTGGGAAATTTTTTGATGGTTAAAAGTTACTTATTTTCATTTCAATTAGCTGATTTTTAAAAAAAATCCTAAGCCAGGACTTGGAGAGCACTACAAACCCAGAAAGGGATCTATGGTAAAGTAAGAGTCTCCCCCGCAAAGCCAAGGTCCATCAACCCCAACTGTAATACTCTAGTCTTACTTGACAATGCTAAAATATTGAAGGCAAAAAACAAAGTAAAAATAAAGAATAGTAAAATTATAACTTGAAAACTAAATGCTGTATTTCTTCAGATTGCCTTTGGATCTCAGAACTGGAACAGTTTAAATGCAAGGCTTCATCGCAAAATGAAATATTGCTGCCTTCAGGAGATCACAAACTTCCAACTGAACTCTGCTTAAGAATTAACATAACAAATAAACACTTACATTATGGCTCTTGGGCCAAAAAGTTTTCCCACCCCTGCCTAAGGGCCACATCGGGGTTGCGCAACTGTAACGCTGTGCCTTCCCACACAGCCTGGCCCCCTGCCCCCTATCCGCCTCCTCCCGCTTCCTGCCCCCCTCAGAACTCCCGACCCATCCAACCCCCCCTGGCTCCTTGTCCCCTGACCGCCCCCTCCTGGGACCGCCAACCCCCCCCCACTTCCTGTCCCCTGACCTCTATCCACACCCCGCACCCTGACAGGCCCCCCGGGACTCCCATGCCTATCCAACCTCCCCTGCTGTTCTCTGTCCCCTGACCACCCCCAAACCTCCGCCCCATCCAACCTCCCCTGTCCCCTGACTGTCCCCCGGGACTCCTTGCCCCGTATGCAACCCCCTCGCCCCCAGAACCTCTGCCCCATCCAACCGCCCCCTGCTCTCTGTCCTCTGACTGCCTCCCAGAACCTCCTGCCCCTTATCCAACCCCCTCACTCTCTGTCCCTTACCATGATGCTCAGAGCAGCAGGAGCCAGCCACGCTGCCCACATGGCAGGGAAGAAAGGGGGACAGCAGGGAAGGGGAGGGGCCGGGGGCTAGCTTCCCCGGCCGGGAGCTCAAGGACCAGGCAGGAAGGTCCCTTGGGCCAGATGTGGTCCGTGGGCTGTAATTTGCCCACCTCTGCTCTTAGGTCTGGTCTACTCCGGGAACTTACATCGGCATAGCTACGCCTGCCTTATAGTGATAGATCAAGAAGCTCAATCTGTTTGTCTTCAATGAAGAGATGGTTAAGGGGTGACTTGATTACAGTCTGTAAGTATCTACATGCGGGAACAAATCTTTAGTAATGGGCTCTTCTGTCTAGCAGAGAGAAGTATAGAACTAACATATGTCTGCTCCACTTCCCTAACTGCAATACGCTATAGTACATCTTTATACCAGTATAACTGCATCCAAACTAAGACAGTTTTATTACTTTAACTATACCTGTATAGTCATCAGCAAGTCTAGTAAAAAATTTCCATAAAATTCATTATTCCGAACGTCCTAGGGACACACTCTTGCATTTCACCATCACGTTGTAATTATGAGGCTGAAGAGTGGAATAGGAATATGGTTCACCGCAGTGACAATTGTCCATTGTCACTGAAACCAAAAAGTGATCTGCCAGTTGAAGTTATGTAAAGTCAAATGACCACTCTTGTAAGAATAAAGTTAAGTGGCCTGGTTAAGGCAACCAATTTAAAATACCAACACATTTTACTCAAACTAAAGAAAAAGTGACATATTACGTTTGAGGTTTCGACACTTTAGTTTTTGTAGAAAAGGGAGAATAGCAACAAGAAGAAATAATGATATAAAACCAAAATATTGATTCTGTAATTTATACACAACGCAGAAAAGTATCTTAACTGAATATCAGCAATACAGTTAAAATGCAGCAACAGTTCTGCTCTTGGCTTCTAGGAGCTGTCTCTTATGCATATATTTTAATAAACCTCTTACCAGTTAGAACCTCGAGTTTCCAGTTGTTTTTAATCTGAATTTCTTTATGTGCTTTCACTACAACCTGTGCATCTTCAGGAGTTTTAAACCGAACATGACACTCTGTATCTCCTTCCAGCATGTCAACATAAGCAACATTAGCTATCATTGCCAGAGCATCCTGTGGCACAAAAGAGAACTCAGACAGGTTAGCCAGAACAAAAATAAACTGCAGTATTTTCAAATACTGTCCTTTGAAAATCCAAGATGTACACAAAGGAGAAATGGCTTGGGAAATATTCTCTAAAGTCAATTACAAGGAAGTGAAAGTGGAACTTTATTACATTAATAAACGAATCTGACGTCAAATAATTTCTGGCTAACATTTATTGAGTTTTCAGAAGAAAATCTATGAACAGTCAATTTTTACTAGATCGAGAACTATATAATTTACCTCAGAGTTGTATGTTTCCCAAGAACCCAAGCTCAGGCTACATCTGTTATGAATCCACACAACAGCTAACCCTTGTTGATGTTCTTTACAGTCATTAGGAGGGATGACAGCAGAAGAATTATGTAATGCAACAGTATTTCCATTTCATATGTTAGTCCAACAAAAATATATTTACTTCCACACCTAAATATTTTATTTAAGGTTAGGACTGTGGAAAATGAAAAGAAAAAGCTCAAGAATGGTGAACAAGTTAGGAAATCAGTACATGGAACACTACGGTGGATACTGGAGTTCCTTTTCTCCTATATCAAATGATCTCCGCCTGAAAACTGACACCAGCAGCCGAAGAAGGAAGAGAGTCACACACACTCTTTCAATCAAATACCTTACCTGTGAAACTTGCTGTGAGGGAAATTAACTGGTATCACTCATTCCTAGTCAATTTCATTCACAGCAGGTACTTACTTCAAGTAAAAATGTTTCTATGCAAGAATTAGGCACTACTTTTAACCCTCCAGCTGCAAGGCTGAATCTTAAACTCCCCCAGCACCTAGGTTGATAAGACCATGTGTGATCCAAACAAAACCTTTTCACCCTTAAGTTTGGTATTCCCACTTAACATTTCCACAGAAAATTATTCAGACTACCAAAATTAATTTTACAAGAATATTTGCTTATTGGTTGATCTCTGAAAAGTGCCTCCACTCAGTAGCATGAAACAACATTTTGGTAACAAGAATTGAAATGTTTAAGCAATAATGTTACATTAAAAATAATGCAATAAGCCAGCAAAAGATATTTTGCACATCTGTCAAGAATGTACTTTGAAACCTAGACTTACAACATAGAGGTGACCAGACCAGCAACAGAATATTTCCATAATTTCCTAAAATAAGCCAAAACATAGTAATATTTTTGTGTAACATTTTGTAAAATGTTATGTCTACCCTGTTTATTCTCTAGTCATGGTGTGACTCCACAGTTAAGATGGGAGTGACTTTCTATTATAATTCATATTTTCACAGTTCTTTATTTTCCCCTGAGAATTTTCATGCTTAGTCACAGGTCAGATCATTTATTTTTTAAGACTGACGCAAATCAGGCAAGTAATTTGATTTACATATCTGAAAATACCAGAGTCTAATACAGTTTGATTTCATCTACACAAACAAGACCAAAACTTTGTTATCCCCTTGACTATATATATCACGAAAGCTCATGCTCAAATAAATTGGTTAGTCTCTAAGGTGCCACAAGTACTCCTTTTCTTTTTGCGAATACAGACTAACACGGCTGTTACTCTGAAATATATCATGTTGTAACACAAACCCTGACATAATAAAACATGTAAGGGCAGACAAACGTTGAATAGCGCTTAGCTATTACAAATGATGAGTGAGCGAGGGGGAGGGAGGAGGTCAGACATTCTCTCATTAATGTCTCTTGGATCTTAGATAGCTGCTTATAAATACCTAAATAGATAAGACTGATTCAGTTGAAAGCATATCACCAATTTGTTTTCAGAGAGAGAGATACGGCCCAGATCTTGCAAAAATTTACGCACATGCTGAAGTTTAGACACTTATGATTAGCCACCCTGACTTCAATTGTATTATTCACAGGATTGTAAAATTAAGCAATTGCATAAGTCTTTGCAAGACCAGGGCTGAAATAATTCTCTCATTGCCTTAAATGATCTACAGAGTACTCATTCCAATATAACATAATGAATGCTTTTCAAACAGTAAACAAGTGTTAAACCTTCTGATTTAAGTGTCATAAGAGAACTGATTCAGTCCATATAATAATTCAGAGCCCTAACTACACAAAAAGAACCAGCATACACTAATACTTCATATAGTACTGTGCCGGGGCTTCTGAAATGGAGGTTTCCTATTTAAATTAGGGGCAAGTGATAAAAATGACCATCAGTTTCTGTGTTTCCCCAAACAGGCACAAGTTCATGTCTCTATTTATTCTTTCTTATCTCAACCAAAAATACATAAGAAGCTGCAAGTTGCAAATAATAAAAAAAGAATGCTGGTCCTCTATCACATCACAGCGCTGCAAATTTATATCAAGTTTTGTGTAAACTAAGGCCAAAATACCAATTTGACAAGCACAAAAATAAGTAACACTTACATGTTATTTCATTTATCAAATTACATACAGCCACATGCAACATAAATGGCATTTTTAGAATAATTGTGAGTCACCTAGGGAAATATTTTATGACTCTCATTCAGGCAGCACTTTATTGGCCTCAAGTTCCTCTTAGATGAGCAAACCTTATTAAGTAAAAAAAAAGTTCAGTAAAAAATTACTGGCACAGTATATTATTTTTAATAGAGATTATTCTATATTAAGCAACTATCATCCATTTTGCCTTTATATGAAGTAACAACAGCTTACCAGTAACTTAAATAGTTATTTTGTTTGTTTTCTTAACAATACAGAATTCAACTGATGTCTGTCATACCTATATTGCAAGGGTGGAGCAGTCAGGGCTGGTGATGGAGGGAGAAAACAACTCACCCAGTAAAAAGTAAATCTGTATTATAAAACTTATTTTCATGGTAAACTTGACTTCTCTGGAAGAGCGCTTTCCTCTGCCCAAAGCTTTTATTACTTTTGGTTTTGATATAGGTTCTCTCAAACTGGTTCTGCTTTAATGAAATCTTCCATTAATGGGTACTATTCAGAAATATGTATACAGCTAGTTGCCAGATAGAAATTCAATATGACTTGTTTAAATGGCATTCAATCATTTTCAGGATGGTATAAGGGGAAAAGATAACAGCTGCCCTGAGGTTACAAAGGCATTACCTTGATGTGTTTCCTGCCTGGTAGGGGTTCGGTGCTAATGATCTTCACAATTACTCCATTCACAAACTGTGGTCCCATTGTGTTAGCTTTCTCAGGGGGACCAGAATCTTCACTGGTGGCTGTTAGTTTGAAGAGGAAAAGAGCATAATGAAAGTTCACATGTATTAACTTCACAAACACAAGATAACCACAAAAATCACACAAACAATGCAATAAATCTTGTGGTGGTGTTCAGACATTGAATGAAACAACAGATACCAAAACACTGCTGCAATGGATATATACTTAGTTTGGATCAGTTTATATATATGGCTATTGATGGCAGTGACTAGTATTTCAAAGGATAAAAACCAAAGTGACAATACCAGGCATAACGAATGAATCAATTAGAAATCCCTCCTAAAAAAGGGCCATATACAAGTCCTTTTGCAGTTTTAAACACGACCTATGGTAAGGATCTTTGCACCCCAAATCCTGAAGAGTGCTGAAAAAGGTTTAACACTCCTAGGCTAGAAGTTTGTGGACAGACGTTCAGAGGATCCAGTGCAACTCAGTAACAGCGTAAGGCACTTTTATTATTGTTGGAAAAATGTTTTAGTGTAGTTCTTGTGAGTTAGTAGGTACAAACAGTGTACAGTACCTTGGTCACTAAACAGAGTGAATCATAACCTGATCTGTTTCTACCATATAGTTTTGTAAACCTGTCTGGAACACCGTTTATCCCATCTACACTCACCACAGAAACCTTGCTAGCATTGTACTGTCAAGAACTGAGTTGAAACATGGTTCTGACTACCATGGAGGCACTGCTTATATAGACAGTCCTTAAATGGAAACTACCGCAATACACGTGTTAGTTTACTATGAACTATTATCATTAAATTAAACTAAACGTCTCAAAACCAAAGATCATTTTGTAATCTTGGATTATTTTCTAAATAATTTGATTATTCATTAATTCAGATAATGCAATAAATCATAATCAATATTAATACAATTTATTTTATATAAGATAGCTCCTTTAATATGAAGTGTTGTAAAAACTTTATTTCACTCTGCCTTTTCCATTCAGAGAAGTCAGTACACTGTGGAACTATTTTGATATAGATCTAGTCTCCAGTTCTATTAGAATATCAAACTCTAATGACCACCAACTGCATTAAAAAAAACAACCCCATCATAAAAACACACAATATAAAGATCAGAAAAACCTTTACATTTGACATTTTTTGTTTGAGGACGCTTTTGTACACCACTATCTGTTTCCATCTTCTCCACACACTCAGATTTGATTTGGGACATTGTTTTCTTTAAGGAAGCCATGCTGGCTTTTTGAAGGGCCAAATATTCTTGCTTCAGATCCATCCATTCACTCCTACGTAAAACAAAGATTTAGGAATAAACATGTCAATACTTGTGCAAAAATAATTAGACTTAAAAAAGCCATTGCAAACATGAAGACAAAATTATGATATTATTTGTATTACTGCAGAGTCTGGGAGCCCTTGTCATGGACCAGAACCCCAGCTAGGTGCTGTACAAACAGAACAAAAGGACAGTTCCTGCCCCCAAAAACGTAATCTAAGTATAAGACAAGAGACAACAGATAGAGACAGATGGGGCAGCACAAGAGAACAAGACAATATTCGCAAAAAGAAAAGGAGTACTTGTGGCACCTTAGAGACTAATAAATTTATTTGAGCATAAGCTTTTGTGAGCTACAGCTCACTTCATCGGATGCATTCAGTGGAAAATACAAGTGGGGAGATTTATATACATAGAGAACATGAAACAATGGTCAGCATGATAGGCGTGGTCTCAGTATATCAACAGTCTAACTTAGCAAATTTTTGTAGGCATGATGAAAAAGACAAGTATTGAGGAGGGTTTTGAAGGAGGATAATGAGGTAGCTTTGAAGATGTTTATGGGGAGTGCCCCCCCAAGCGCAAAGCACAGTATGGAAAAGGCACAAGGGTGCTTGTTTGAAAAATTAACAAGTGGGCAATGGAGCATCATGGACTGATTGGAGGTGACAGTCAACATCTTGATAGCGAATGAGAGTGGGGATAGGCTGACATGGTCAAAATGACTTGCAAATAAAATACACAAACTATAGCTGACATCAGGGGGCAGATGCTCAGTTGGTGTAAATTGGAGCTATGGCAATATATACCAGCTGAGACTCTCCCCTGTTGCGCTTAATGGCCTCCCCATCTTTTTATATAGCTGTCTAGGGTCTGATGGTTATCTGACTAAATTACCACTTCGTTTTATCTTCTAAATGGCCTCAATAAATACTAACAGGAGAACAAAATTACTGAAAAATTGCCATATGTAGTACATCTTCTTCAGAAAGCATTCTGAATGCTTTGGTAAATCAGACATATTATTTGGAACTGGAATTGCACAGACACTAATGCAGTACTGATTAGTTCACTGAGCCCTCTTTAGTTTTACTACATTAAAAATTAGTCACTTTTCTCTAGAAAATTCACTGATTAAAAAAACTGGTTAAACTCACCCTCCCCCCAAATCTATAGAGATAAGAACATTCCTTACTATTCAAATGCATTAGAGTTTTTAAAAAAATCCACACTGCATGGAAGCAATTTATATATTTACATACATTTAACATGGAGATGTTTCTGCAAACAGCTAGAGCTTTGCTCCAAAGAAACACAATGCCTATAGTGCCACTGTGAGAACGACTCATTGTTACCCTAATCTGTGCTATCAAACAAGCTGATAGGGGATTTTTAAAGAGGAGGATATCTTGTGGTAATGGTTTTAGCTGTTAACATTGACAACTGTATACTTCAAAAAAGCATCTAGCTCACCCAGGATCATACTGTTCTCACAGAGCAAAGACATTAAAATAACAAAAGAGCCATGTAATGATTCTTTGAGATAAAAAGGCAACAGCCACTCTGTAGTAAGGTATGGTATAAATAAGAGCCTGAGGAGGCACTCCCTGTTAACTAGACTGAAAAGGAAGAGAAGACCATGGGGAATGAGCCAGGCAAGTAATTCAATGTTTATAATGTTCTTCTGAAGCATTTCTACTATGCAATAATGAACAGAAATGTAATATTCTTGTGTTATATTTCATGCAGCAGGTGTACTGAACTGGTGGAAAAGGATAGCAGACACTGCAAAGTACTGGTTTACATGGACCCCTTCTACTTTAACATGGAGGTGCTTTCTGTGACTATAAAAAGTAAGTGCTTCCATGTTTTAGTAGAGGTGAATCCTGATCTCAGTCCTGGAATATGGATGTGGAAAAAACAGGAACCTTGCCTCTGCTCTTGTGTCACAGGATTTGTTACCCATAAAAGGAAATAAACACAACAAGAGGAAAAATAACAAATCATGTTTACCTATTGTGTAAAATCTCTTATTATACAATAGTTGGTGTTCAGACAAGACCAGTATATAGGTCAGGTAACAATTATATTTATATTTTAAAAAATTAGTATGATTTTGCTGGTCAACTTATTTAAGTGAGAGTATGTTGTAATTAATATTAATGATTATTACAAGTGAGGTATTTACTGACAACTTTTAAAAGGACCCTCTTTGCTTTAACATCGGGGTACCTGCTGCCTAGAAAAAGTGCCTCTATGTTTCAGTGGTGGTGGATCTGAGTGTCTTGAATTTATGACACTTCTAGAAAATAGACTGATCACAACTCAGAAAGAAAACTAAAATGTGCAAAAAGTAACAAATGCTACCAAGTCTGTCCTTTAAAATATCAACCCTTATTGTTTGTACTTCAAACTTCAGATTTTTCACAACAATAATGCTGCCTAAAGATTACATTTTATATTATATATATTACTCTACTATTAGAAAATACCAGTCTGAATGTGCATGCTATATATATATATTTTAACAAATTCGTATATGTAGTTATATTTTACAGAAAAAAAGAGGCATAACAGAAGTCTGCAGTCTCAGCTTAAAGGACCTCCACTACTTTAATGTGGAAGTACTTGCTTTGCTCCTGAAAAAGTAAGTGCTTCCATGTTTTAGTGATGGTGAATCCTGATTTTTCAACTGCAGAACATCTACACTGAAAAAAATGCCCATTTCCACAGAAAACATTTGATGTGGAAACCTAAGAGGACTACAGATTTACAGTATTGTAATTAATCTGTAGCAAAAACATTCCATGCATTGTAGATTTCAACTATACAAAAATACCCTACCATAGTAATTTAAAACATACTCTAAGGGAGAAATCCTGCCCATATGAGGTAAGTAGCACTTAGACAGAATCCATGGCTTAGACTGGCATCATGACATAAATTTGAAATTCTCTGGGGGGCAGGGGAAAGTCAATGCTCTGTTTTTCTCCACAGCACTAATGCATCTCTATATACAAGGTTAGTTTCTCTTTTCATACAGCTATGCACTCCCGCCTGCAAAAATAGTTAAGTCTTTTTTGTAAAGGACCCCCTCTACTTTAACATGGAAGTACTTGCTGGATGGTTGAAAAAGTAAGTGCTTCCATGTTTTAGTTGTGGTGAATCCTAATTGCTTATTTACAGATCAATGCTGTTTTAAGTACACTGGTTAAAAGTACACTGATTATCTGGAGGCCCCCCAAGTTGGAATGTTGTTTGTGTTTGATAGTTTGTTGTTTGTGTTTGATAGTATTGTATTTTGGGGCTTTTCTACCTATTTTTTGTATTTTCCAGGTAGCATACAACACACAGAGCAACAGATGGCTGTTTTTTAAATCCAATGAGATGTTGGTATTAAGAGTATTAGAAGGAATATAAATAAACAAAACTACTCAATTTACATTTTCTATACTACTGTCTATTATAAAGGAGAATAGCAATTTTTATATGAAAAATACTTATTTTTAGTATGGATTTTTTAAAATTTTACTTTTAAATAAATGGCAACCTTTTTAAAGAGAAGTTTTACCGAGCTACATACGGGACTCCATTATGCAACATAAATATTTTTTGTTTTTTTAATTTGAATAACCCGTTTGTTATCTGAAGTTCGCTGTAAATATCTCTTGTAAAATATCTTAACTGCAGGCCACTACTGTTGCTAATATGCAACTCTGTTGTGTAAAAGCTGGAATTGCACTTTAGCAATGGTGATGGACTGTAAGACATACAAATAGATATTACAGGAAATAGCAATGTAATACTGGACAAATTAGTGAAAGAAACAAGATGTTCTCAGATAAATATCAAAAGATGCATTGTATATTGTATATATTGTATATTGAATATTTAATAAAGTATGTAAAACTTTAGAAACTTGTGATATTTTATTGGACAGTTATTTTTATTTGAAAATGTCACACAAAGTTAACAGTGGCATGTTGGTGTAAAAGTAGTATGCACATTCACATATACCATTATGACAAAACATGAAGGCATTTAAATTTGGGTAACTATATAACAGTTTAAACATGTAAAAGATCCTGCTTATGAACTTATTTCTGGGGATTAATTTGGTCTGTTCACTTGTAGAATATACTAATCAACAATCATGAACAATTCAAATTTTGATCTTGGAAGGATCCACAACTCTTTAAAAGTATCCTTTTTGAAAGAATCCCATTAAATTTAAAGGACCTGGCAACATAGCTTGGCTAAAAAGCAGCATTTAAAATGGAAACTTAATGCTTTTATCCCATAAATACTTACCACACACAAGACTCAACTTATTGCTAGTTACAAGATAAGCTACATAGCTTGTTCTGCCTGCTAAAATTTATAAAAGAGTATCATAATATGGTTTCCAAACAAACACGTAAAATATATGAAACATTACCTACACACATCATGGGACTACATAGGAGAAAAGTGACTTTCTAATAGCAGATTTGGTGCCATGACTGACCCAACAGTCTGCATGGATAGTAAAATCATAACTGAAGCTAAGTTTTCATTAATTGGAAAACAAGTGCAAAAAACAATATTTAACTTGTTGGAAGAATTAACTGAAAGCCTGAAGTTCAATCCTGAACATTTACTATATCTCAGGTTTCAGAGTAACAGCCGCGTTAGTCTGTATTCGCAAAAAGAAAAGGAGTACTTGTGGCACCTTAGAGACTAACCAATTTATTTGAGCATAAGCTTTCGTGAGCTACAGCTCACTTATGCTCAGATAAATTGGTTAGTCTCTAAGGTGCCACAAGTACTCCTTTTCTTTTTACTATCTCAGGCACTTTAATTCCTTTAATAGGAAGGAAAAAAGCATGGTCCATAAACTGAAAGGGTGCAACGCTGGTGTAATTTAGTCCTCTCAGTTTACATGAAGAAAAAGTAGACCTGTCTGCCTCATGCAAACTGCATAATGCCATCAAAGTACAGACCAGAGTTTCATTTAGTTCAGTATCCAACAGTGGTCAATGAGAGATTCTTAATTAGGTTTAAGAAGCTTCCATAATGAACCTAATTGCAGGGAAGAGAAGGAGGGTTAATCTTGATCCCAGCTAGTAATCAACATATGCTGTGAGAACTGTAGCCCTTAAAATTTTACTGAAAGTTACTTGCCACAAAGACAGCAGGGTTCTGTGTATTTTTCATGGTCTGAATATAGCTAACATCCCACCATATGGTGGAAATAATATTTTCCCCAATACTACTCCTAAAACAGCAGTCTTAAGACAAATTTTGACAAGTTCTCAAATAAAATAAATTCATCTGATATATTAATGCAGTGACATTAACTTGAACTAATGTTGACTGAGAGCTTATAGCAGCTAACTGATTAGGAGGGGAAAAAATTTTACTGCCCTACAGTTCAAGCAGGTTAATACCATTGACTATATACCATACCATTCAAAAAGATAGCAATCAGCACAAAAATTGGACTACTAACTTCAGAAACCTACTCTGAATGTTATAAACATATTAGTTCGTATCATAACGTACTTTGAGAGTACTCTCAATGGAATGACCTCCTCTCCCATCTTGTGCCTTTCTTTGTGCTTTTTCTTATGCTTCCTTTTTGATTTTGAAAGGGATGTATCTTTCTTATCACCATCTTTCTCCTCTTCTGTAGTAACTTCTAAATGAAAAACCCCAAAAGAAAGATAATTGGACATATCATATTTAAAGCGACAAACATAACTGAAATGGCATGTTCCTTCATTTACATTGCTCTAAGAAGCACTGCTGAGACACCACATTTATGATCAACTTTTTCCGTTTGAATTTTTCCTGCTAATATCACAGTGAAATGTAGGGAGGTCTCTTCTAATTTATTTCCACAGTATATTTAAAAAAGTACAGACAAGTACAAACTGTCTCTGTCAGCCAACATGAAAAACAATGCAGAATGCAATGGTGCTTGTTTTAGACTATTATTATTCTCTACTTTGTTTCATCCCCAACCCCTCACTCCTTACTACACTGAGCACTGAGTTTTCGGTTTATCCTTTACAAAATTGAAAAGATATTGTACTCCATTGCTTCCTTCATTTTAGATTCTTAATTCTCCCTTAATCCACCTATAATCCATCATTCTTTTCCTCTCCACACCCCTTCCAGTTCACATCAAAACCATCGCCAGCTCTGTAAATAAGAGAAACTAATTAACGGATTTCCAACAATAGTTGCTGTCTCCCTACCTTTTCCCCCTCATCAGTAGCATGAGCCACTAGCCTAGGGATTCTCAAACGTCTCTGCACCACGAGTCGCTTCTGACAACAAAAATTACTACACAACCTCAGGAGGGTGGGGGACTGAAGTCTGAACCAAAGCCCGACCCCCATCGCACCGGGTGGGGGGCCAAAGACAAAGCCTGAGCCCCACCACCCCAGGTGGGGAGGCCAAAGCTGAAACCCAAGGGCTTCCGCCCCAGCAGGAACCCTGTAACTTAAGCCCCGCTGACCTGAAGCCCTCGGGCTTCGGCCCCAGACAGGGAGGGGCTTGGGCTTCAGCTTTGGCCCCAGGGAGGTGGGCCTCAGGCTTTGGCTCTGGCCTTGGGCCCCAGCAAGTCTAAGCCAGCCCTGGTGACCCCATTAAAACGGGGGCGCAACCCACTCTGCCACAGTGTGTGGACTCAACCTCAAAAGGTCCCTGCCAGGATTTTATGACTTTTGTTCTGAAGTTGTTTTCTCAACACAAACTTTTTGACCTGCGGATGTCAACCTTTTCCCCAAACTAAGATTGCTGTAGTCTAAGTGATTAGCTATTTACTTTTAGCTTTAACCATGGATCCTTATCTTCACATGTAATTTTGACATAGCTTTTGATATCTTGTGTCACTAGATCTTTCCTATTTCTAGTTAAAAAAAGAAAAAGAAAAAAGCGTCTCCAACACATTCCTTTTCTGATTTTAAACCTACCCATCTAGGTTTTTATATGGGGCCTTTCAACATAGTCTGAGTTTTTAAATCTACACCTAATTTCAATGGCATTCCAGCTGCCCACACCAGGTCTGAGCCTTCCCTGTACACCGTATTAATTTCTGAGAAGAGCCTCAAATCTGATCTAGTCGCTCTGCTATTCTCCATCAAGCTCATCTCTCTGGAATGTCTCTGTGCTAGCTTTAAACTTGACAGAACTTCTATGAGCAATGACATCCAACTCTACATATTCCTCAACTCATTCTCTGAACCCTTATGTATCTGCCAGCTATTGGCCCAAATACCACTAATAAATGCTTCAAAAGACTAAAGTCCTTTTGATAAAAAGTAATTGGTGTCCAATGTCTGAATCCATTGCCACTCTCCTTAGCACATAAATTTACCCAATACACACTAGTCCAAGTACTAGGCCTAGTAACCCCTGAAGCCATCCCTCCCAAAGCCATGAGCATGTATCCCCCACCTCCCTCTATGCACAGCTCCTTCACTCCCTCCTCCTGTCATGGAACCCTGCTCTTCTCTAGCCTAGACTCCTACTGGGCTCCCCACTCCTTCACTTGTCTGCCACAAGGTACTAACTCGTCCAAAATTCCACCTTTCCATAACGAAGTGGGTTTTCAGGAACTGATTTGCCTTTACTTACACCCTAACAATAAGATTTCTAACACTGAGAAGGAAATTCTTTTTTGGCTCCCAATCTCTTCCCCAATTCCCACTTCTTCCTCTTCTGCAAACCCACCTTTCACTATCTCTGGAAGATTGCCAAAATCAATCTCTCTTTAATTTTGCTTTTCTGCAGCTAAAAGGAAATACAAAAGTTACAAAATTCAATAATATTTTTACCTTTGGAATCCTTTTGAGCTTCTGTTGTTTCTTCTTTTGCAGAATGAACATCATCTTTTTGAGCAGTTTTCTTGACTTTTGCACCTAATGCCTCTACATCTCCAGAGTTGCTTCTTTTTCTCTTCCCTAGCCTACTTTCCTCAGTTAATTCTGGGCTTTCTGTTCTATCCCATTTTTTTCTCTCTTTCTTAGAAGATTGCCTATGGACTCCAGATACTTCCATTTCCAAGCACTCAGATATTGTTCTGTGTTTCTTTGACTTGCTTATTTGATCTGCAGTAGTGTCCATGTTTGATTCTTTCATTTCTGCAGCTGACTGTACACTGCTCTCTTTCTTCATTTTGGATTTTTTCTTTTTCTTCTTCTTCTTCTCTTCTGTATAAAGCAAAACACCACATTTAAAACTTTGTCAATTAGCATTCCTGATGAAAGTTTAGATTAGATCAGAGAGCCGAACTACATAGAGGTAGCACAACATGCCCTCATATGAAGAGATCAGAGTTTGAGCCTTAAGTTCAATTTTCAGTTCCTGGGAAAGTTGGGATGGGGATCATCCTGTAAGACTTCTTTGCAATTACTGGAGAGAGGCAAGAGATAGTCCCAGAAGGCTTTACTGATTATTTTAGGGAGATGAGATAAAACTAGAGGGATTTTTGCTGGAATCTCCCAATATAGAGGGGGGGCATGGTCTTGCAAGTGAAGGTTGAGAAGAGGTTTCCTAGAATGCTTCCTGTTGAGTTAGCAGAGAGAATCAAGAGTGCCTGAAAGGGTTGGAGGTAAAGTCCTGCTCTTCCTCACGATTTGTATGTGATTACAACATTCCCTGGAACTGGCTGCTTTTGGAGGTTGGCAGGAAAGAGAAGGGTCCTTACTGAGTCAAGGAAAATAGGAAAGCTGGCTGACAAATTATGAGTTCTATTGGGGAGACCCAACCTTTGGTAGATATTGGGAAAATGTCATAACTGCTTTTATGAACCCACTGAATCTATCACACTTTGTATATAGCAAGAATTACATGCCTGCCAAATTACCTAATAGGGAGGTTATCTGTACTGTAATGAGGGAAAATTAGGTCTGATACCCAGTACTGTTTATTTGCTTCCAGACTGGCACGGGCTGGGAACACTACTGAGAAACAGCACAGTCAGGCCCTGACATAGAAGCGGCACCTCCACCTTTTGATTCACACCAATCACCACTACAAATGATTAAGGAGCAAAGCCTTGTTGTTAATAAAAGAGTAGTCAGTCATTGGCCAGAAAAATGATGGATGTGATGGGGAAACTCACTGTATGAATGGAGGGAGCCTCAAGACCCTGTATGAGACAAAGTGAGCTCCTCCGTCAAAAACAAGGTAAGAATGAGCTGGGCAAATCAACTGAAACTATAATCATGCTCCTTGAAAGATTATGCTATCAAAATTAATCTACAGATCATTTACAGAACCACTGCTCAAGCATATTGAAGGGCTTTCCCTTGGCAATTTTCCCATGTTTCTGTGAGCAAACATTCTACTGACATTTAGAAGTCTCTGCTCAGAGGCAATGGAGTTATGAAGACTGTGAAGGATCCTCAGTGAGATGTTCAGACAGTAAAATTCTGGCAAATTTCTCTGGTTCTACTAGTGAAAGAACTGGTAAAGACATACAGCTAACAAGTTCAACAGAAAGAAAAATGCCAGATGATTGCCATCCAAGACCTGTTAGGTGGTCACATTTTGGTTTTAGTGGCCTTAACAATCTTTAAATGTAATTTTGCTATTGTAATTTATAGCCTTCTCTTCAATACTAAATGTTTTTATGCTAGTGT
Source organism: Eretmochelys imbricata (assembly GCF_965152235.1). NCBI lineage: Eukaryota > Metazoa > Chordata > Testudines > Cheloniidae > Eretmochelys > Eretmochelys imbricata. The sequence goes on along the minus strand of NC_135575.1, from coordinate 38,077,388 downwards.
GAAAAATTTGACTGGGACTCATGGTGATTGTTTAAATGATGATTAATAAATAGTACAGCCTAGTCTGCTAGTATGAAAGCAAACAATGTTGCTTCTTGGTTAGCAAGAAAGGACATTTTCATCCTTATTCAAGGAAGAAAAGAGAGGCAGAAATTTACTACTGAAAACAGAGATGCTTCATCTCTGTATTCCAGTTTTGCTTCCTAAACCCATATTTGCCAAGGAAAACAAAAAAAATTACAAATTTCCGTTTCAATAAAGTTTTAAATTAATAGATTAATTAAGGAGTTTACGCAAAAGGAGTTTAAGATGTCTGAATTAAAAATTACTATGCCCAAAATATTCCCCTCCCCTTCCCAAAATACTTACCCACTACACTGCAGTCACTTGTATTCAGCGCAGGAACAGGCTTATTTTTTACTGTTCTGGGGAACATCCCAGGTTTTCTTGGTGCTTCTTCTGGTGGATTATTCAAAAACTTAAATTTTTAAAAAATAGAAAGTATTTAAGATCAACAAAATATTATTTAAAAACTAAATTTATTCACAGCGGAATACCCTTCCCCCAAAAAAGAAATAATTACTAAAAATATATACTGCCCCTACACTCATTCTAGAAAGACGTGGTCTCTGAAGAATCCAACCGAGGGGGAACCACCTTCTTTTGGATAATTGGTCCACAAGCACTGCTTAAAGTTTATTAGTCTTCAAGTCATTAGTTTACTAGCTCCTTTGGCCAATACAACAGTTTTACTTTTGTTTTTGTTGTGCTACGGAATGATAATTTCTAAAACCTTAAGACCACACCACAAAGCTATGATAAAAGTTAGTATTAATACCTTCACTATCCTCTTCCAGTGAGCTGTGCGAGGCCATTTCATTCCCATTTTGCTGCTGTCATAAACAGACACTTTTATTCTGGGTTCAAAAGGAGCTAAAAAAATAGCCCAATTAAATTAAGGGAGAAAATATCAGTGTGCGTTTCTCTTATTTGCTTCACTTAATTTAATTGAATTAGAAAACTTTACAGTTTGTGAAGCTATTTGCAGGTTTTGGGGGGAAAAAATGACAAAAAAAAATCAAGGTGATATCCAGGCTTTGAAATTATATTATTTCTGAGAATTCCTGTATTTAAGTTTCCCTTCCACTTCCCTTTACAGCACTAGAGACTATTCACGTTTGTCACTCTATTATGCCTAAGGCTGTGAGTCTTTCACTGAGGTCACGGAAATCATGGATTCCTTTACTTTCCAGGACCTCCGTGACTTCTGCAGCTTCAGCTGCTGACCCCAGGGCTGCCCAAGCAGCCGTGCCCGGCCTGGAACCAGCCACACCGGCCGCTGCTTGGGCAGCCCCAGGCAGCTGGTCCCAGACGCCACCCCGTGGCTCAGAGGAGTGGTGGCGGCGGGACCCCCTGGGCTGCCCCCATCCTTAGAGAAGCAGTGGTGGGGACCCACCCCCCTGGAGCAGCAGCGGCCACCAGAGCACCCTCCCCCAGATCAGCAGCGTCTGCTGGAGAACCCCCTCTCCCCTAGCACCTAAGATTTAGTCATGGGTGTTTTTAGTAAAAGTCATGGACAGGTCACTGGCTCTGACTTTTTGTTTATTGCCTGTGACCTGTCCGTGACTTTTACTAAAAATACCCATGACTAAATCGTAGTCTTAACTATGACCTGGAAAGAAGTGTTAAAGATGGGCCTACCTCAATAGCTTTGTCTGCTTGCTCTCTTGTTTCAAATTCAACAAATGCAAATCCCTTTGGGTCTCCAGTGGACTTATAACGTGGGATACTGACATAAACTACATTACCACATTTCCCAAATACCCGCTCAATCCAACTGTGGTTGACATTTTTGGGAAGCAGCTCCTAAAAAAAAAAAAAAAAAAAAAGACGAAACATATCTCTTTTAGCAATATAATATACACGTTCCCATATAGTCAGTTACCACAGTATCAGAGGCTCAATGTAGCCTAGTACTGCTAGCTATTTAAGAGTTTTCAATGAAATACCTAAGAAAAATTTAGGAAATATTTTCACATTTCTAGACAAGTTTGCTTACTGAATGAAATAGGTAGATAAATAATAGTAAATCAATCAGTATGGGGAACAGCAGGTTTTAGCATTCATCTGGAAATGTCACTTTAAACCAGTGGTGGGCAACCTGCGGCCCATCAGGGTAATCCACTGGCGGGCTGCGAGACAGTTTGTTTACAGTGACTGTCCGCAGGCACGGCCGCCCGCAGTTTGCCATTCCTGGCCACTGGGAGCTGCAGGCGGCCGTGCCTGCGGACGGTCATTGTAAACAAATTTTCTCACTGCCCGCCAGTGGATTACCCTGACGGGCCGCAGGTTGCCCACCACAGCTTTAAACTGTACCCTTGGTAAAAACAACAATGTACATTTGATATATGTTATTTTCTCATTTCCTGTACCAGAAACTCAATTCTGCAATCACATCCATGCATAAGGAACCTTGAGCCAGTGCAGTCTCATTGGCTTGAAACAATCAGTTCACAGCACAATGGTTTTCTGACTTTGGGTAACTCTCAGTTCAGAGAAATAGGTGTTCATTTGCAACAAACAAGCACTAGTGAAAGAACTGGTAAATTAAACCTGGTAGCTCTTTAGTTTTTAAACTTTATGATGAGCACTAGTATGCTAATTGCCCATCTGTAGTGATGACCAGTGCGGGGTTTTCAGCCAGTCACCTGGGCAATAGGCACATATGAATTGGCAATTTTATGCCACACATTTTGGCAACTTGCAGACAGCCTGCCTCAGTTCCTACTAGCTTCCCCTTATTGCTGACAGTGGAAGCTTGTCCAAACTATTAGCTCTTTCTAGTTCAGGAATAGCTTCCTATACCTTTCTAAAGATGCCCTTATGGGTGGCCCATTTGACAAGATACATCTTCGAACACTTATAGAAACAAAAATTGCAATGTCAGCATTATTTAGTCTCCCAACAGGTTTATCTTTCTAAAAAGGTTTTAACTGAAGAACTTAGTGACAAGACACTACACTGTTCCAAAAGAGAGAGAAACTTCTTGTTAAATGATTGGTTTAGTATGGGCTCTGCCTGCCTGAGCAGCACATTCCATTATAGTTTTGATACAATCTAAATGTCAGTGAATTTAAAACTACATAAAATATTTAATGGGATATGTACAGCACCAGAAACAATTACGCACTGCTAGGGAGTCGAAAGTAGAGCAGAGAAAGTTTATTAACCGTAAAATTATCTTTGTAAAACTTGTTTTGAAATTTAAACTTCAATTAAGCCTTAAGGGAAGTTTCTTTTTATAGGTAAGATAATGAAGCGACTCCTTAAAGGAATACATTACATGGACTTTATTCTTGTTTCAAAGATGGAGCTGTGCATTGCTGCATACGCTGAAAAATACGCTATTGTCCCCGTGAGCCCAAGTGCAGTAGCAGATTTTTTTGTGATATGCAAAGGATGTGTTCCTATTCATCTGAAACTACAAAAGCGGCCCTTGTGTTGATCCTGCACAAAAACCTCTCTCCCACCTTCTCCAGTATGGAAGCAGAACTTATCAAGGACTCTAAGGGTGTGTCTACATTGCAGTTAAAAATCCTTCAGCTGGCCTGTGTCAGTTGGCTCAGGCTAAGGGGCTGTTTAATTGTGATGTAGACATTTGGGCTCAGGTTGCAGCCTGGGCTCTAGGACTCTGCAAGGTGGGAGAGTTCCAGAGCTCAGGCCCTAGCCCAAATGTCTACATTGCAATTAAACATCTCCTTAGCCCAAAACTCTAGTCACAGGCCAGTCGAAGGTGTCTCACTGCAGTATAGACATAGCCCTAGGGAATACCTACACAGCATTTAAACACCTGCAGCTGGCTGGGGTGAGGTGAGTTGGGCTTGGGATGCAGGACTGTAAAACTGTGGTGCAGATGTTCAGGCTTGGACTGGAGCCCAAGCTCAGGGCCCAGTCTGAGCTCAAACATCTACACCACAGATTTTACAGCCCTGAAGCCCGAGTCCCTCCACCTGAGCCCCGCAAACCAAGCCAGTCGCAGGATGTTTTATTGTTGTGTAGACCAGCAGTTCTCAACCAGGTATCCGGGGCCCCCTGGGGGCTGCGAGCAAGTTTCAGGGGGGGTTCACTGACATAAATCAGAGACCAGGGCCACCGTCAGACTCCCTAGGGCCCAGGGCAGAAAACTGAAGCCCGAATCCCGCTGCCCAGGGCTGAAGTCAAAGCCCAAGCAACTTAGCTTTGTAGGGTCCCGGGCAATTGCCCTGCTTGTTGTTCCCTAACCCCGGCTCTGGCTTTTAATCTACTGCATTTGCAGAAGAACAGTTGTTGTGGCACAGGTGGGCTGTGGAATTTTTATAGTATGTTGGGTGGGGGGTGCCTCAGAAATAAAAATAACCCCTGGTGCAGACATACCCTAATAGAACTATACCGCCCCATGGTTGCGCTTCAAAAGAAGTGATTTAGCAGGGTTTGAAATTTACTTAATCTCTGTATAAAAAAAAAAAAAAAAAAAACACCACTGGTCTTTCTCTCTTTTTAAAAAAATCTGTAGGTGGTAAGAAGGATCAGATATATATTGCAAATTACTTTCCATATAAGAACTTTGGAAATTTGGTGGTCTACAAAATATACACCAATGATTCTTTTTACAACAATTTCAAATCAAAGCCTAACTAACTAGCTTATTAAAATAGCTTATTAGAATAGGCTTACTTCAAATAATATTGACAGAAAAGTTTCAAAATATTTGAAGAGCTTTGGAATAAGGAGAGCTTACAACTGCGTTCGGGAATTCTATTAGCACTATCACACCACACTTAACAAAAGCCCAGCCATCACTATTTGTTGTTAAAGAAAGGAGCTGCTGTATAAATACTTTATTCTCTAGAATCATCAGAGCAACCCACGTTATTTACTGAACTGGAGAGCTGTGGTACTTTGCACATGTATATACCGACATGGTGGTTACCGAATACATGCCATCACAAAAAGTTGGTACTACAAATAAAAAAAATGCTGGTTCAATGAAAACTCAATTCCCCTAATGGCTCCTGCTACATACCTACTTTGATATGAGCCATAAAAGCTCTCTGAAGTCCAAGGGACTCCTAGGTAATGCCCCAGTGAAATGGGAACTGGCTACACAGAGCTCCTTCTGAAAATCTTCCAAGAATACAGCTCCTCAGAGGGAGCACTAGCTTACATCAGCCAGCAGCATTTTTTACTGCCATTGCTAGCACTGTTGGTATGCTGGTGCTGTAGCAATATAGCGATTTTCAGAAAAATGTCAGTATAGACACAGTGCATAGATACTGGAAGGGTTTTCCAGAAATAAAACACTGAAACCAACCAATTTAGGAGCTTTCTGCTATCAAAAGACTGATGATACTATGGGGCAAACCAGATTTGCAACAAACATGATGGTACTTCTAAAACTAATAACTACTATTGTATTGTACACTCTATAAATGACCTATAAAATAGGTCTAGATTATCTGTCAGACTCATCCAGCTCATCTTTTCTGATCAAGTTATCTTCATCATCATCCTAAAGCCTTGTTTACTCTCAGAGAATATATATATATATATATATATATATATATATATTTATTTATTTATTTAAGCACTTGTCTGTATCAGCACAGCTCCTCTTATGTTACAAACTGTGGAAGCAATAGTGCAGGAAAATACATGAAAATTTCTCCAATATAACACAACACCTTGTGTGTTAAAATAGATCTTGCTTATCTTGCTAACAGTTAATTTGAGTTCAATCATTCACTCTATATGCTGCATCTTGATTTAACAGCAAAAGAAAAGCAGTAGTAAAAGGGACATTAGAATATTTATGTTATGAAGAAGATCATTTCCTTTCACCAAAGCTGCATTGTTCTCCAGTCTTCTAATTCCATTAACAACCTGCCTCAAGTACCAGCTAGTATTCATTATTTATTGTTCATTATCCTAACCAGTTCACTGATTCATAATTCCAAGGCCAGAAAGGACCACTGTGATCATCTAGTCTGACCTCCTGTATAACACAGGCCATAGAATGTCCCCAAAATAATACTTAGAGCATATCTTTTAGAATAAAATTCAATCTTGATTTTAAAATTATCAGTGACAGAGAATCCATGCATCCCTTAGTAATTATTCCAGCGGTTAGTTACTCTCACTATGAAAAATGTATGCCTTATGTCCAGTCTGAATTTGTCTAGCTTCAACTTCCAGCCATTGGATCATGTTATACCTTTTTCACTGTTAGACTGAAGAGCCCGTTATTAAAGATTTGTTCCCCCATGTAGATACTTGTAGACTGTAATCAAGTCAGCTCTTAACCTTCTCTTTGTTAAGATAAACAGATTGAGCTCCTTGAGTCTATATTTATAAGGCATGCTTTCTAATCCTTTATTCATTCTCATGGCGTGGCACTTTACAAGACAGAAACAGACCAGGTGCTGTGGAATTTACAGTCTACAATTCAGTAAGAAATAAGTTTAAAATTAACCTTCATAAAAAACAAAATAGTCCATTAACCTTCTACACATGAGACATGTAACGGATGTAACCTTACCACATATACAGTACGACTATCCACATCTTTTGGTTGCTCACCCAGTGGCTGACGTCTTCTGATTCTAGTTCCCTCTAAATCCAGCTAAGAGCAACAAAGACAAATTAGGGCATCATTTTCTACAGTCTTATCTGCCACCCCAACTACAGTAATAGCAGCTAAAAAAGAATGAAGAAACAATACACACTTCCACAACAGATGAGCTTTTAACTGCTCGGGCTATCAATTTCCCATCAGTCGTCAATTTTTTCATTTTGTTGAATGATACAAGAAGTGATATGTCAACATCTGGAGGAGGGAAAAAAAAACAAGTTCAAAAGGAAAGCATATTTAGGCCTCATTCACATGAGCAGCAGATCAGTATTATCTAGGTGTTCTAAAGTACCATAGAAGCCACTGGGACCATTTCCATGCATAAGAACTGCAAGAGCATACCTCTGGTTTGAGTATTGACAAGAACTTACATAAAAGTAGATTTTTACCATCTGTAATTTAGGGTTTCAGTAAGCTTAGATTTTATTTCTCTTCCCCATTAACCTTCTTCCCAAAGGAATTTTGATCTATTCTTTCAGCTCCCACTGGTAACTATTCTCTTTGGAAATAAATGAAGAAAACCCCCTTTCTATTGTGGTTTTATAATGTAAAAATCTTTTGCACCGAAGAGGTGCCTTTCCTCCAAGCACTCACTTAGTGTTCAGATTCAACCCAATGCTTCCATTACAAAAGATCCCTTCACTCCCTCTATTTAGTAGCAATGAGTTATGTTGCTAAAAGTTTGACAGAAACTGTTGCAATATATGTACTGGTAAATTTTTTTACCAAGTTTATTTAACATTAACATGCAGAAAAAAGGTTAAAATATAGCCATTTGGAAGAGGGCTTTAACATCATTTTTAGATTGCATAGCATTTGATATAAAGTAACTCTAGTACATTCATTTAGCATACAATCCCACCTAGGAGGATGTCCACAATACCTTACCAAAAAAAATCAAAGGACCTTTGAGCCTGTACTAGCATCATAAAATCACATCACATAGCACAATACAGCGGAAAGAACCTTTTCCATCTTAAATGACAGGTATTCTGTGGTTCTTTAAGAAGCCTAACCAAAAAATCTGACACACCTGTAGCTTTTTGCTTTGTAAGGTAAAAGTCAAATAAACCACACAAACAAAAATCAAAGGACAGACTACAGAACTCTCACTAGTCTTCCTTGCCATGCAAAGAAACAACCATTCGCTCATCCAAACATATCTAAAACACAAAATAAAAAAAGCTGGAACAAAACCAAAAGCAAAATTAAAGTGGGAGCTTCCATGATTCCATACCAACTACATTATAAACCAAATATTAATAATGAGATTGTATGTTTTCCTATCATTTTCACTGATGTAAAACAAAAACAACCAAAACAAAAACAAAATCAAAAGAACCACAAATTTTCACCCATGAAGATTCTCCAAAAGCACCATCATAATTGGCTGTAAGGGAAGGAAAAGAATAAGAATAAATAAGATTCCTCATATGAGCAGTACCCATATCTCTCTTATGAATGGACTGTCATTGCTCCAGTTGCTTGAATGGGCTTTTTTCCTCCACAGCAGCTACACATACAGAATGCCTCTATAATTTATATATGCAATAATTCAGACCACCACCACTGCAGATGAAATTACAATTCAAAACGGAAATTTGTTTACCACTTTTTCTATTATTTAAGAGCAAACTTACATCCATCTCTAGATTTCTCTATTTGTTCTCGGAGAAATTTGTCTTTGTGAAGGTTGACATCTCCAAACCAGAAATCTACTTGTTTTGCAATATCTGACAGCACCTGCTTAACCCTGGACCTTTTCTTTTTCTCTCGTTCCTTTTTCTGTTCAGTGCTTTCCTCTTCCATGGCTTTGCCTCTGACAGTTTCATTCTCTATGCCAGTCATTCTGTCATCTGAAAATTAAACATAACTTTGTAAAAATAGTAGGCAATACTGCTTTGCTCTTCTATTGCACCTCCCATCCAATAATTTCCAAGAGCTTTATGTTTGCAGTGTTGCTGTAGTCATGTTGGTCCTAGGAAGAAGAGCTGCATAAGCACAAAAACCTCATCTTTTTCACCAACAGAAGTTGGTTCAATAGAAGTTATTACCTTACCCTCCTTGTCTTTCCAGAAGTTTATGCTGCTTATCACCAGCTAAGGATCTGGCTGCATGAGTTTCTGGCTTGAACCCCAAGTTTAAAAACAGTCTCTTTGTAGAGGAATCCCACACCAAAATGAATTTTAACACTTGACGGTAGTATTCAGCACAATTGGACTTGTGGTGGAAATGGGATGCACGTAAGAAAATGGTCCTTGCCAGATCATCAAAAAGCTAAAACACACCTCTGCGAGTACTTATACCAGGAAAGGATGTGGCGAGCCAACATTTTTCGAACGACATCTTCTGAGTACAGTAAAATGCATTTTCACTACATTGTTAATATTCTGTCAAAGATTTAGAGCACCATATTTTTGGGCTCATTGATGAATACTGTTTTTTGCAAGTCTACATTATAATCTGGATGTGCTGTATTTAAAAATAACATTTTCCTTTTTCTCAGTTATTTGGGGCCTGATCTTATGAGGTGCTGTGCATCCTCAACTCCCACTGACCTAACTGGCAAATTGAGGGCTCTTGGCAACTAATAAAATAAAGCTCTTAGAAAACAGAATGTAACTTGAGCAAAGATAACAAGTTACACGGGTTTATATAATTAGAGAGAAAATATCAAACTTGGTCTTGGGCATCTATAAACTCTAATTCATTTTGAGCCTGCTCACTTTTCAACCTTAAGAATGACCAGTCTTTCAGACTACTTTATTCTGTATGTGTAAAATAAAAACAGATACAACTTGGAAAAAGTGGGAAGCTGTCTAAAAATGAAGTTATCACAACGGTTGAAATATTTTATGCATGATAGCTACATAAGTCTTCCCATTGCTTGGCCAATGGTTAGTACTGCAATACAATATACCAGGAAGTGGTGCTTGTAAGAAGAAACATCAGAGAGGAAGCTCATCTTTATAACAAGATGGCATAAAAATGGAAATGGTTTTCAGATTATTGTGTAAATCAGGCTCCTCTTAGCAAGATTCCAGTTTATCTCCCTGCTGTGAGCTGACCATTCAAGATGATTTAAGGTCAACAAGTTGTCAATTAGTTTGAAAGGATAAGTGAGGTCATACTCTGACCACTGAGCCAGAAGTTGAACGTGAGTTCAAGTCACACAGCAAGACAAATGTCAGCAATGCAATACAGTACTTGGAAGGAGGCTAAAGGAAAAATTGTACTATTAATTAGAGGTACTTTTTCCCACCTGATAGAGGATGCCTCTGATGAATGTCCAGTTAGAAGTTAAAGACTGCAAGCCAATTCTCTAAATAAAATATTCAGGCATTATAGATGTATTCCAGACAACATGCTCTCTCTGAAAAACAAACACCCACCCCCCTTAATATCCCAAGTCTCTGAAAGCTACAGCTCATCACATAATGACAGCTGTGCTTGTCTTGTCTATACCAGCACTTAACTATCAGTATCCAACCAATCTGTAAACTATTTAGGAAGCTTCAAGTATTAAGGACATTAGAAAACCAACTTTTAGTTTAGGCAAATTCTAGATTGTGCTGGGAGCATTAACCAGGTCCCAAGTTGTGACTTTGCCAGAAGTCCTGAGCAAGGCTAGCTTGAAGATGCACTGCCCGAGGACTCAGAGTCACAATAAGATGCTCAAGGGAAGAAAGGGGATGAGAAGTGAAGATGAATGCTCTATTACCTTGCAAAGAAACCTTTCTTCAACATGCCAGCTTAGCTTCACTGGCTGATGTACTTGTGGGGAGACAAGGGAGAGCCACAGCTCTGGTAGGAGGAGGAGTGATCCTGCAGAACTGGGGTAGTCAATAGGTGGACCCTGGGCCAAATCCGAACCACCAGACGCTTTTGAATAGACCCAGAAATTTTTATTTACTTATTATAATCATTATTATTATTATTTTCTCTGGAATCTGGACCGTGACTATATCTTGACCAAGAAATTTAGACTGTGACAAAAAATAACTGACACCCCTGCAACAGAGGAAATCCTCCCTCTTTCATTGCTTGTCATGACTCTGGTAGCCAGCACAAGAAAATGCTTTGAATTAGCTGGGTCACAACCTGACACTGTATTGTAAAACTGGTGGAAACCAACACTATTATTTGTGGAAGAAGAAACTCATATTATTCCCTTTGAGTCATTCACCACTGAGGTTTAGGTTACTTGGCCTCAGCATTAAGTCAAACAATTGACATTCATTGGATTTGTATTTTAAAAACAAAGGATTGTACAAAAAAGTCTCTTGGGTTTCAACCATAGTGAAGTCATAGAAAATGCTCAAAGATCAAAAAAGCTAGCACTCTCAATCATTGTCTTATGAATAGGGCACTCACCAAAGTACTTTCCAATTTTTTCTATTTTCTTACTCAAAGTAGCTATAGCAATATCCTGCTCTAGCACAATATCAACGGTCAGAACTACTTGATTTTACATAACTATATTAAAATCAGCATTAATACATTTTCACAGTTAACATCTATTACCTAGAGAGTATTTTCTAATTATTGTTCAATTTCCAACTGGCATGCACACCAGCTGCTCAGGTAATTTAAATAGAAAAGATTTTAAATGGAGCAGCACATTATGTACAAAGAGTCAAAGAACAGAAAGAACAAACAATAACAAAACTTATCAGTAAAAGCTATGGGCCAAACAATGCTATACTTCCTCAGATAAGCTTTTGTTGACTTCAGTGAAAGTTAGACATTTACAAGAATTACAGGATGTAAGCGACTGTCAAGCAACTGTGGTTTTGTCAGGAAAAAAAGCCCTCTTTTAACCAACAGAAATGGGTCAGAGTTTCACGAGTCACAGTGGTACTGAGAGATATGTTTAACGCTTACAATGCCAGATTCTATTCTACTCTCACATGTGCAAGGTGCTGCATGTAAAAAGAACTGGCAGCTTTGTTATAATGTTGAGCAGGTGTAAATGCAGTATGGTAGGGTTATCAAACTGAATTGGGGGCTGCAGAGCTGAACTTAGATTGCAGTCATTTAGAGTATGTTCTATACTGTACTGCATTGGAAACTTGGGCTCAGACTCAGGTTTGAGCCCACCCCCTTATCATCCACTCACAACACTAATCAGCCAAGGGCCCATCCAAGGAGTGCGGGGGGGGGGAGGGGGAGAGAAGAGCCTGATACTCTGTGAGACTTAGGTCCAAGCCCTATCATTTTGTAGGGTGAATGCAGCTCAAGCAACAGACCCAAGTCAGAAGATCGGTGTATCACATCCTGGACAAGTGGGCCCAACTCCAGCAACTGTAAGCCCAGGTTTACAATACAGCCTGGATACTCAACCCAATGCACAAGCGTGGGTCGGGTTTACAATGCAGTGTAGACATGGCCAGAGAGGCGAGTGCAGACCACAGCAGGGCAGAAGTCAACTCCCTCGCTACACCACTGCAGTGATCGCAAAGGAACTGCCCCTCCCCGTGCCAATGGCCTCACTCCGGAGTGCTAGGAGGAGGTGACACAGGGGGCAGCAATAGCACTTCGGAGTCACCCCCTCAAGCCCTGACGGGCAAGAGGGAGGATCCAGTGATGAGCTGCGCCCCCCGCCCCAGCGCGCCCAACGCCACTAACGCCTCTTTCCCATCGCACGAGCCGCGCGGAAGCGCCTTGACGCATGCGCGGAGAAAGCACCTGGCAGCGCCCCCTGCCCGCGGGGCGGAAGGGGTTACACGTTGCCCTAAATCCCCATGTCTCTCCCTCACCCCGTCCGGAGAGCCGGGCTTTCACCTGCCGCCGCGAACTCCTGCGGGCTTCTGGCGGCGTGACGCAGAAGCCCGCGGCCAGAGAACCCACACCCGCCTCCTCCCCGGGCTCCTGCCCTCCCTGGCGCAGCAGCAGTCACAGCATCGACACCAGCGCGCGACGCTCGGCCGCAGGAAAAGGCCCCCGCCTGCCCTTCCGCCGGATCCCAGCGTCAGTTCTCTGCGAAGGGCGCTCGTGAGCGCGTGCCGCTGGCACGCCACCTCTTGGCTACCGGCTCTCGCGCCGCCCGCCAGGCGGGGCGGGGCTTCCCATGCTGTCGCGCTGGAAAACAACGTCATCGACGGCGGGCGGCGCGGGAAACCTTTGAACATGGGAGAAAGGCGGAGATCGCGAGAGGTGCGGGAAGGGAGGGGGAGGGCCGGCTCCTGGCGCTCTGACACCCCCGGCCCCGCATCTCTCGGACGTAGCCCAGGCGCCACCCGGCCCCATCGGGGTCAGCACAGCGATCGCCCCTTAGCGCAACCGCGTCCGGTCTCACGTCGCCAGCCCTCCCTCCCCCGCCGCTTTTAAGGGTGACCGGAGAGGCTCAGCGCTGCTGGGCTCGCGATCCGTGCCGGGGGGTTGGGAAAGACCGGGGCGGGGGAGGCCGGCTCGGGCTGCTTGTTGTTTATTACACCAGGACTAGCAGGAGTGCAGCGCCCGCTCGCCCTGTGGGCTCGGGAGGGGCTCGTCCGTCTCCATAGAAACGGTCAGGCAGTGACATGACGCGTCTGGTGACGAAAACAAGAGCCCCCGGATGTCAGGGCGTACCCCTCTGTCCGCTCCGCGGTAGCATGTCTACCCTCACCTCCTGTCTAGTCCTTCCGGCACCCGCGTCCTCCAGCCTAGCTAGCGTGTGACTTGCTGATGGGTGGATTACTCCATGCATGCTCTCCAGAGCAGGGACTGCCTCTGGTCGATGTTTGTACAGTACTCTGGCCTCTAGAGGGAAAGAGCAGAAGCCCAACTTCTTTCCATTGCAGGTCACCTTAGTGCTTCCCATCAGCTTGCCCCAGAGACAGGATTTGCTATAAGTCAGTCCTGGTTCACTTTTTTTTTCTTAAAGCTCTGCTATACCAAAGAAACCACTAAAAAGTGTAGCACCTAATGTCTTGCTATCAGACGGAAAAAAAATAAAAATAATATATAACTTTGAAATGTTAAGAACTTCAGTTACACTAATAACCCAACTTTCAAGGGTAAAAAGTATTAGTCTTTAACATTGGGATTTTTAAAAGCACTCAGTATTGCCTGAACTCTGCTGTCATTGAAGTCAGTGGTAAAAGTCCCATTGACTTCAGTAAGATCAGTGTTTAGCTAACATGGAATACTTTTGAAAATTCCCTTGTAAATGGTTTGAGATGGTGGCTGTTAATCACCTTTAATATGAAGGGAGTGATATGAGAGCAAAATAATAATGTTTCATGCCCTGCCAGAAATATGAGTACAGTTTGTTCTGGTACAAATCCTTTCAGAACCATAATACTTTCTAGGAATTAGTGCTGGATCAGAAAGAAAAGTTGATTATTTTTCATTCTTTTAATTTCTCTCTTCCTCTGCTGCTGTTAAATTTGTAACTATGTAAACATTATAAGATACTGTCTTTCATAGAAACTATGCAGTACGGTCTTATTTTTAACATTAGGCATTATCAATATTGCTGATTTATTCTAGGTCGTTAAGGCTTTCACCAACAGATTCTATAATTTCCATTCTTATTCTTGTTCCATTTTGTTACTTGGGATGAGATGAAGACTATCTGAAAATTCCCATTCTGCTCTTAAGTAACCATCTTTGTGTAAAATGGCTTGATTTAGCATTGTTATTAGCTCAAGTAAGGGGAAAGTGCAGACTTCTAGTATTGTTACAAGAATGGTGATGGGCCACAGAATCTGTGAATTGCACAGTTGGGAACATGATTTTCCATATATCTCTCTAAACAGTACAAAGACTGAGAAGAATAAATTTATAGGTAAAGGTTCGGAGCCACCTTGTGGTGAGTGTGTAGAATTTAAGAAGTTGAAAGACAAGACACTTTAAAACTGGAATTCATAATGAAAAAGGTAGCACAGCTTGAGAGACATTGTCATGAGAAAAAGCATGAATATATTTTATCTTCTAATACATGTTTTTGATTCAGTTGTAAATACATTTATATAGAAAGAAAATATATTCTAATTTAATATCTGTTTATCTGCTAACAGCATAATCAGCATATTATGATTTTTCAAAAATACCTTTTGGGGACCAACTAGAAAAGTATTCTATGAGATATTTCAACTTGTCTCTACTGCTCTGACTGTTAAAATATAACAACCCTAACCCGAATGTTAAAATATACTAAGTATTCTCATTATCCCTTCATCTATGTTTTAATAGCTAGTCTAATCATCATATTTTTTTCTGTAATCTCTACAGCTTTCCCATGTTTTATGTCTTGCCATGTGCCTTTTCTTATGTTTGATTACTTTTAAACACTTACTTATATTGCTGTCTACAGAGCCAGCCAGTGATTTCAAGAAGTTAGAGGAATTGCCAGTGTTAGCTGTGTTCCTTTGGTTGTGTTTTAATTGAAGTCTCAGCAACTGATAATGATGATGAAGATCCCAATGTAAGTGCAAGTCTTTACATATAAATACAAGTTATTATGTTTAACATTTACTTTTCTACTCTATTGGTGTGTCAGTGTTTGAAGATGAGGAAATGTTTTATAAAGTTTTGATTACTGTTGACTGCCTTAGGCCAAGATTTTCATGGGAGACTAGTGATTTTAGGTGCCCAACTTGAGACACCTAAAAGAGGCTTGATTTTGCAGTATGTGTACTCAGCATTTTCAGAAGATCAGGTCCCTTTGTAGTGTTCAAAATTAGGTACCAAAAATGAAGCCCCACCAAATCACTAGGGACTTGAAAGTCTTTCTTAATTTGTTAGTAGTGGATATGTTGTTTTCTGTTTGAAAATTATTAGCCTAATAATTTTCAAAGTGTGCATAAACATTAATTAAACTGATTTTTCAGAGATGTGCTAATATTATCAGCTAGAGTTTCCATTAAAATGAATATGAGTTAAAGATGCTCAACGCCTCTGAAAATTAGACCTCTTCTTGATATGTACTAAAAATGCTATTTTTGCTAATATTTTTTATTTTTGTTAGCTTATTTTCACCATATGAGTATTTAGAACTCCAAAATTCCTTCACTAGAACCACCACCCAGTTTTTACCCTGTCTTACTTCCCACTCCCTTATAGGGAAAGTACTGGATGTGTGTCTTTTTTGTCTGACACTTGCATTGCAGTGGAGTTGAATTCCAAATCTGCCCTTCTCTCTTTTGGGTAGGGTGAAGATCTGAATATCTGCAGTAAGCCTTTGGATTGCTTTGTTTCACCAAAGCAATGGCTTGTCAGGAGTTTACTGTGAGTCTTATTTTTATAATTGTATATAAAATTCAAATATGCATGTAGGACCACTGTAAATAATTTGCATTTACATTTTTTTAAAAAAAATAAGATCTTGTACACTCATCAGAAGACAAAGAAATCAAAAGTATGGCAAGATGGAGTTTTGAAGACCAGTACTGGAGGAAATAAGGTGAAGAATTCAGGTTTAATACAGTATGATACTCTAATACTGTATCATATATAGTACTACTCTTGCATCTTCTATTTGTGTCACTCTGTTTGCTTTTTGAAACACAATTGTTGTTTAAAATTATCCTATTTTGATACAGGCAACCTTATTTGATGACAGAGGACAATGTTTGGAGAGTGTATTTGTTAAATCTCAGGTATTTCATTATTATTTTTATAATAATTTAAAAGCTTTTATCCTTGTTTGGATAGTAAGTTGAGGCAGCATCTTTTATCTTCACATAATCCAAAATTTCATACACTACAGTTTTGTCTAGCTTATCGTTGCTAATGTTCTGATCCTTGCAGCTGTTAAATTTTTGCATTAGAAAACAATCATCTGGACAGGTTGTTTGTATGTCACTGTATGTCACTATATGTAAAGCAGTACAAAGCAGTACATAGCAGATGTATTCAGTGGATAACTGACAAATGTGCTTATGGTGGATAATGAATAGTAACGTACAGTAAGTTTTCACTGCATGTGGTTGTGCAACCCACTATGCTTGGAATATCCTCCTACTAAAGTATGTAATTCTTTCACACCATTTCTTTAAAAACAAAAAGAAAAAAAACATCCTTCATAGACCTACCTGTTCTAGAAAGCATTACAACTACAATGTACTCTCACCATTACATGTTTGATTTTGATCTGTATAGTACCTTTTCATGTTGCAAGCTCCTGAGGTGGAGAGCTGTTTGTTTGGTATTACTGAGTTATTGTACAGCCAAACACTGATGGACCTATATAAATAATTAGGATTTAAGGAGCTAGATGTTTAAAAACTTCATTTTTTTAAAGCTACAGTATTCAGTAATCTGAGCAAATTGGAGTTTTTACATTAAAACCTATACAAACATAATTTGAAACTAAGGGCTAATGTTTGCTTTCATATCTAGTCTGCTCCAGTTGTCTAGGATAGAGTGAATATTGTGTGTTATGCTTTCATTTATGACAATATTGTAAACAAAAATTCTTTCAGTATGCATACGTTTTGCAACATTTAGGATAAACTGTCATTTTTTCACTGGCCATTACAGACACTATCCCTTTTGTTCTTTCTCTCGACTAGGTGAAACCTGGAGATGACTTAGAAAGTGACCGATATTTGATCACAATTGAAGCAGCAAAAGTTACTGAAAACTGTGGTAGTGAGCAGCCAAAGAAAACAGAAGCTCCTATATTGAACAGAAATAGTTTGAAGCCCACTGGTCTATCTCTGCCACATCTACCTGTTGGCTTGAAAAGGAAACATACTGTATGTTTTTGTTTCTTATGTATATTTGACATTCATATACAATTTAAAACATTAATGGAACTTCTTAATTTGCACTAGTGTCAGGGAAAACCAATTTCAGAGTACTCAGTTTCCCTCCTCCTGGTTGTGTATTCCCTGTACCTGCATCCAACTTAATGTCTTTCCTAGTGCTTTCTGCTTATCCAAGGAATAAGGCTGTGTTTTGGGCATGTAAGGGAGGAATTCCAGTGGAGTGAAATCAAGTGAGGTGTGTGTAGACAAGAAAATAAAAATAAAATGTTTGAGTATAATTCTCAGCAGCAAACTACATTAATATAAGTATATTATTTAGAACCGTGACTTGTTAAATTCACACTAAATATGTCATCCTAGCCAGCTTTATTTTACAGCATGTTAGGTTCGATTTAGTTACAGGTCGTTAACATTAAAGTATTAATGAAGAGTATTAAACTTCCAGTGGATGCATTAGTACATATTTGGGTAGTACAAATGAAATAAGTAAGATGTATTGGAAAGAAAATATGTAATTAAAATTTGTGCTGCCGCAGATGAACAAAACTACCTTGCTCAGCATATGTAAGCAAGTCTATTGTTTTGATACATATCATTCTGTGAATTCTTATGCATGTATATTTCAGCAGTCTCTGTTCATACCATTTTCCTTAAACGTCTATCAATTTTTCTCTTACCACCTTTTTTCAGAGGGGCTCAAAACATTACATGGTTTGCACAATAATGTATATGTTGCAGTGCCTGGGAACAGAGTGGCTTAATGCCAGAGTTTCAGTATTAAATGTACTGAGACATTTTTGTGCTTTGGGGGGACTGTAATATTATCAAGAGTTATTTTTTCCTGGTTTAATAGATTTGTTATGTTTAGCAGCATTGCCGCTCTTAAGGGTGCAATACAAAAGAAGCATAATTTGGGATTGTTCAATGAATGTGTCAAATTGTTTGATAAGAACATGCAGCATAAAAGGTGTCCTGTTGCTTTTTACTGTTTAGGTTTCAAATTTAAAAGCTGATTTATGAATAAGATTAAAATTAAAAACTTTTCTCTTAGGGCTTCCAGGGGCCACGTCAAGTTGAAAAGAAAATGGTGCCAATGGAAGATGATGCAGCAATAATATCCCCTTCATCTAAGTGGTCTCAGTCTTCCTTTCCGTCTCAGTTGCATATCACCTCTCCTTTATTTTCTACTACTTGCAAGAAGGATGCAAAAACTAATTTACCGTCTCACTCTAATAATGATGCTTGCGCAAGTAGCGATAGAGACGGTATGTCTGTCTCCTCACTGGTTTCCACTTCTTATATTGGCATTCCCAAAGAAGTGATACACAATAGAAACCACAGCATCTCCATTTCTGAACAGATGGAATCAAATTGTCAGATAATCAATGGTGAGGCAGTCTCACAGAACATCAGGAGCAAAGCACAGATTATAGCACTTCTGAAATCCAAGCCAACACAACTGTGCAAAGAGCAAAAACCTTCTGAAATCACAGAGTGTTTTTCTGGATATCAGCCATCAGAAAGCACAGGCATTTTATTTAAACGAAAGAGTGAAACTCTATCTGGACATATGGATAACTCTGACAGAGAAAGCACCAAGAATATACAGCACCAGTATACAACAGAGAAAATTATAACTAATAATTGTTGGGATGTTTATATGCTGCCAAATTCAACGGAACTATCTTGTGATGAAGAAGTCACAGAAAGGAGACATGACAAAAAAAGTAATTTAGGTTTGGATTTACAAGACCCTTACAACGCAAAGGTTTCACAGTTCGAGACAGCTTTTGTGCAGCCTGTTGAAAAAGAGCTAAATTATAGTTGCATGAAACTATCAGATCATGAGAGGCAATACAGCTGGGATTGTAAAATAGCTTCTCAAGCTTCTGCATCCAGCAGAAGTGACTGGGCAACTCAACTGTCAACTATTAATGAAAGTTCTGGTGAAGACCAACCAAATACTTGTGTATTATCTGAATCAAACATAAATAAAGAGAGTAACATTCAATTTGTCTCATCTTCAGAAGAGGTTTATTCTAGAAGCACAAATGAGTCTATTACCTTTGAAATAAATCTCCCCAAATCCAATGAACATGCAGTAACTGAGAGTCTTAAAGATTCAGCAGTTTCTTCTGCTCAGTCACAAAGTCAACCTCTGCCAAGAATAAATTCAGGAAGTGTAGTTAATGAGTCTAAGATTTCTGGGGATGTAACATGGGCTGGTCCTGGAGCTATAAATGAGGAATTAACTGTATGTGGAGATGTTAGTGATCAAGCTGGACAGTTCATGGAAATTAACTTCAATCTGTTGGATGGTTTTGATTTTAGTGACACAGAAGATAAAGTAGTATGTGAAAGTAATATGTTTTCACAGGGTTCAGCATGCTTGACAAAGGGAGCTATGGCACAAAATGGTGAGAGGAGGGTTCACAGGAACTGTGAAGTAATGCTACATAGTAATGAGGAAAGAGTTGTCAAATATTCAGCAATGCTGGGAGAGAGAGATGATAATCAGATCAGAGAGTCTCTGCCATTAAAACTTTGTGATGAAGCCTATGAAGGTTTTGACAAGAGTGTGAAAGATGCTCTAACTCCTTCTTTGATTGAACTGGGACATTCAGAGGCTGAAAACATTGTAAAAGGGATGAGTGCAAGTACATTAAATATTGAAACCACTGGCAGTGAGAGAGGCTTTGATTTCTCACCAGTGTGTACTGTTAGTGACTTACTAGTGAATAAAAAGTGCTCTGATGATTTTGTGCACAGTGGAGTCAGTAATTATGAATGTGATACTAAGAACAACAAGTGTGAGAAAACTGAAATTATTTCATATATTCCTGCTACTTTACAAACTTCTGTCATGGACAAAAATCCTGAAAGAGATGTTCTACATCTTGGAGGCACAAACTCCCAGGATAATTCTTTAGAAAATTACTTGGATGCTAGTGGTGATGACATTAAACCAGTTAGTTCTTTACTAGCCTTACCACTAAGGGCTTGCAATTCCAATGACCCATGCCAGTATATTACAAGTAAATATTGCATTGCATTTGATACATTAGATAAAGAACATACTCAAGTTTCCAGAACTGCCACTTATCCTTTAACAAAAGGGCATTCATCTTCAAAGGGAGCCGGAATAGGTGAAACGGAGTTTGAAAATGGATCAAGCATCATGCCTTCTATCCATGAAGCCAGGGAAGGTGAAAGAATGGGAACTGATTGCTTGAAACATTTGGCTCAAATTGATAATTCCTCAGGGCTTCCTGAGTTGGCAAATGGCATTATTCTTTTAAGATCTTTGACTGAACATAAGACAGCATTAGAAAGCTTACAAATGATGGAGGAAAATAATAGTTTGCTGTATCAACGAGAGACTACTAAAGAGAAAAGTGAACAAGCTGAAGAATTGGAAGGTTAGGTCAAATTGCATTTGACATTGGATTATGGCATTACATTTTTAAATATTTGATTTCTACATTAGTGTTTGACCTGGCTGCTTTATTTTCCCATAAAGATTTAATTCTATTGAAAAAAAGTATTTCCAATCAGAAAATTGAATTTTGGTATGAGTTTTATATGTTCTACAGATGATATCTTATACTTTCCATGAGTGTCTTGGCACAGATAAACAAACAAACTTATTTTTATCTAGTCTCAACAGAGGAGATAAGGATTGAATGGGCATGGAGACTGAACTGCCTTTCAACCCTAGAAGTCATCATTTTAGGTCATGTTGAAACATACTGCAGGGGAAGCTTGCACTATCACTTTGTCCTGTACCTGTGCTGTAGTTAAATAAAATGCTTCCGTTTCCAGAACTGCTAGTCATAACTTTTCACTAATATTAAAATTCACAATTTAATTTTTTTTTACAGTTAATTTCATGTAGGATCTGGTCCTGCATCACTGAACACAATGGGATTTTGCCATTGACTCCTGTGGATATAGGATTGGGCCCTTTAACAGAATCTGTAGGAAAAATGATGACCATAATAGTGACTAAGCAGAATGTTATGCTTCATTATTGCCTGAAATCAATAATCGACTCCCCCACCCCAAGCCAGAGAATGCGGGAACAGCTAGAAAATAAAAGGATTGAAGATGGATGATTTGTTACACAAAACTGCAAAAGACAAATAGAGTAACATTTTGTACTGATAATTAGTTAACATCACAGTTATTGGCTACAGTGAGTAGGCTTTTAGGCCTGACCTAAAGCTCATTGAAGTCTTTACATGGACTTCAGTGGATTTGAGAGCAGGGCCCACTAACATTTGAGTCTGTGGTAAGGATTTAACTTATCAACATGGTAATTTGTAAGCATTGAAATTTGACAATTTTTATCAAAGTATACCATTAAAATTATTGAAAGAAAATTGAAAATCTGATTATGGGTCAAATTCTGTCTGCAGTTATTTGTGCATTGCCATTTAAACTAATTGGACAGTATTTAGCCCTAATATGTTTTTAAAGTGAGCAGCACAACATGTGAAGGGAGAGCAATCTCCAGAAGTAAGATTTTTTTTGAAGATGGCTTCCTTTCATTTTGAGATTTAAAATAAACAGTGTTTTCCTCAAGCCATTGTCATTTGTATATTAAACAAAGATTTAAAATGATAAAAATCAGACCCCGCATATGTAATAGAAAACACATAAGGGGGATCAATTCTGAACTTAGTGGTAGTTGAGGAAACAAAGCAACTCTTACAACTGGGTGAACAGATGTAATTCCTGGAAAATGTATAACCAGGTAGGAGAATGTATACTTGAGCCACCTGAAAGCAATATCTGTTGTATATTGCAATTTTATTTCAGATTTCCCATTCTAGCAGTGGGCCCTGATAACATGATTACTCAGTGGTGAATTAGAGATGCTAATTTGAAAAGTGTGGTATAACAATCTGAAAATAATTTAAAAAAGCAGACATAAAGGTATAACCAGCCAAAAAAAAATTTATGCTAACTACTTTAGCAAATATCAAGCCTCAAGTGCCAACAACTGTAATTGCTGGCCTCGATTAATTTAAATTTTGTTTTCAGTTATTTAAAAAGGATATTGCTAAATATCGTTTAAGTAGTCTTTAAGCTTTTCAAATATCTAAGGAGGTATTACAAAAAAAGAAAAATACAAATTCGGTCCTTAGCGGAAACATTTACTTTGGCAGTTTTCAGTTAATGTAGCTGTCCTTTTTCAGTTCCTTTTGAAGAGTTCCACCCCACCCTCCTACCCCCACATCAAAAAATGGTTACATTAAAAGCACTGGGTTTGGCTTTTTTTGTTTTGTTTTTTAAAGGAAGCTGCGTGTTTTGACACTGGATTAGTTCCAAAGATGTTAGGATCTTTTGTCAATCAATTTTTTTTGTCTCTTCCCATGTGAAACTTTCATATACTTGCTTTTATATCAAAACTACATGAAGAAAAATATTAATTAGTAAGGTCCTCATCCTTCAAAGACTTAGACATAGGCTTAACTTTACTTATATGAGCAGTCGCCAATGTCTTCAGGGATAGGATATTAAGCTGTAATGTTGTTTTTTTTTTTTTCTATATGACCATTGAATAGCCTAGGAAATGGCTTTAAAAAAAATTTGACATTCTTGGAATGAAGTAGTAACAGCTCCAGAGGACCTCTTACAGTAATTTGCAGATTTAAATGTGTATCGACAGTGTATCAGCCTCTTTTGGAGTGGTATTGTCAGACTATTTTATATACACCACTGACATAAGCATGTACAAGAAGTATGTGTGCTAAAATACCTTCTGCAGTTTTTGGTACTTGGTAGCAACTTTCTTAAACATGTGCCCCAAACCTGAATATCTTATTTCCGTGAGTAGTGCCATTGACTTCAAGGGGATAACTACTTACATGAGTAAGGGTTGCAGGATCAGACTGTATAAACGTTCAGATTTTTTCTGATTGAACTGAAATTGTAACTAAGACTTATGTTTTTCCTTCTTTTGTAGCTAGGCAACAGTTAGCTGAAGTCTCTTATTCAGAAGATATGCAGACATCTTATTTCTACTTTGACTCTCCTGAATTGATGGTAATAAAGTTCATGTACATGGTCCTATACAAAATAAAATCAGCTCCCATGCTGCTCATTAAATCCACTTGATGCTTTGAGAAACCACAGTGGTTGAGCTGCGGGATGGAATATAAACAAATAATGTAATATACCTACATACTTTTAATTCAACACATTATTAACCTGTGATCCTCATTGCCAAAATATATTGCTCATAAGGTTTAAGGCCATAAGGGACCACCAGACCATCTAGTCCTACCAACTGTATATCAGGCCACCAATACCACACACATGCGAAACCCAACAACCAAAATTAGACCATAGTATTACAGCCACAGAAGATTAGACTCTTATGTGTCACAAGCAGAGAATAGGAGGGACCGAGGTCTACCAGTGACCAGGACACTCACAATGGCAGGAAAATGATTGAGAGATAACCCTGATAATCCTAGCAAGTGACCCATCCCCACTCACTGCAGAGAAAGGCGAAATCACCCCAGAGTCACTGCCAGTTGGACCTGGAGGAAGATTCCTTCCTGAACCCATGTATAGCAATCACGTAGACCCTGGGCACATGAAGAAACAGCCAGCCCAAGTATCAGAGAGAGAGAGAGAATGCTTGGTGCCACGTCAGAGCCCTGAGACTCACTGTCCAATATCCTATTTCCAGTCATGGCAACCCCTGATGCTTCTAGGGAAAGAGACCAAAACAAAAAAACCCACACACCTCCCAGAATACACAGGAGGGAAAAAAGCCTTTCCTGACACCTTCTGCTAGCTGAAGCCATGAAGCATGAGCTTTAAGGAACATAAGACAAACCGGAAGTGAGCCACAGGGATTCTGACCTCTGTCTTGTACCGTCACAAGCAACCCTGTTTGTCCAGCTCTCTCTCACAGCTAATGAAGTTGTTTGCCCCCACAATTCCTATTATGCATCTGTTCCAGAAGTTCAAGCATCTGATGGTTAGAAACCTTTTAATTTCCAGCCTGAATTTGTTCATGGCCAGTTTATATCCATTTGTTCTTCTGCCAACATTACCCTTTAGCTTAAATAGCTCTTCACCTCCCTGGTACTTACTCCTCTGATGTATTTATAAAGAGTAATCATATCCCCTCTGTCTTCTTTTTGCTAGACTATATAAGCTAAACTCTTCCAGTCTCTCATATGTCTTCCATTTTCCTGATCATCCTAGAGCTATTGTTTGCACCTGTTTGTTTAAATTCATCTTTCTAGAATAGTAGTTTTCAACCTGTGGTCCGTGGACACCTGGGGTCCCACAGACTATGTCTAAGATTTCCAAAGGGGTCTGTACCTCCATTGGAAATTTATCAATCCACAAATGAAAAAGTTGAAAACTACTGTTCTAGAATATGGATCAGCAGAATTATACACAGTATTTCAAATGAGGTCTTAACAGTGTCTTGTTCAATGGCATTAAATCTTCTCTCTGTGTGTGTGTGCTGGAAATGCCTCACTTAATACATCCTGAGACTGCATTTGCCTTTTTCACAGCTGAATGGGTGGTTTGTAGTCCTCTTGGGATCAACCTACAGACCCAGGTTTCTCCTCTGTTGCTTCCAACTGATAAGAATTTCTGATATAAACTGTGCTCATGATTAGACCCTAAATACATGATCTTGCATTTTGTACTATATTATTTAGGTTAAGAGCTTATCAGGACATTTATATAAAATATTCAGAGTTGTATTCGATACCATAAAAGTGCTACATCTTCAAGGGAAAAGCCAACCGCAGTATGCCTAGGATTAGAAAGAAACTTCTCTTTTGTGTAGGTTATTCTCTGTTTCTTACATGGTTTCTTAACACCTTCTTCTAGAGCATCTGTCCACTTTTAAAGGAAGGACACAGGTCTAGATAGATCACTTGTCCCATCTAGTATGGTGATTCTTATGTTCCTACCGAGTTTAATTTTTAAATGGGGAACTAATAACGCCAAGTTTTCTTGTAAATGTACTGAGAACTTCTGCCCTTCCTACCACAGTTAATCTAAGGAAAACTTAAACTGCTTCAATTTTTTTCCTGTTTACAGTCTACAAAATGTGAATGTCATTTGAAATTTTATTAAAAATTAACTATATTTTGTACAATTTAACTGCAATGAATACTAGACACCTGACAAACCACTGAAATATATCTCATATCGAAGGATTAAATAAACAATAGATAATCACTGTTTTTATTTGCACAGATGCCATTGCTTCTGCAAGGAAACCAGTATGACATTTTATTTACAGTGGATGAACCATTTAAACCTTTACAGGTTGATTGTCTTTAAAAATAAGAGTGGCTAAAAGATATGTTCTTCATAGCATATTTATGTGTTTTTCCATTGTAAGATATTATGCTCAAACCTGAGAATACTCATGCTTGTGTTTAGAATCAAGCACGTAAATATTTATATTGAAGTCAGCTGGACTACTCACATGCTTAAAGCTACACATTTGCGAGTGTGTGTGTGTGTTGGATTGGGGCCTTAGTTTGGATGAGCTGTGATTGTATTAGTAAAAATTCCCTTCTTGAATCATTATTGCCTTAAAAAACATACCAAATAAATCAGTGATGGCAGAATAATGTTGAAGTTTAATTTTTTGAAGGGTGAGAAGGTAAGTGGGAGAGGATATTGTTATTAATTTACCAGTTTGGCCCTACAGGGTGAAAGGACACACTTCTTGTTTCAGCCTCAAACAGTGAAATATTCTACACACAAATTCCAGAATTTTCAATATTTTAAAAAATGTCATTACATTTATATTATCATCTTTAATATGATGTACCAAATGGTTCTGCTCTGAAATGACATGTATACACACATGTATCTCATGCTCTTACAGCTCCAATTCTTAATATATAAAGGATCTAAGGACTATTTAAAAGAACAATTGTTTCATCATTCTGCTTACACGCCTTTGATGGCTAACCATGGGATCTTGTTCATGTAATCCTCCTCCTTCACACCCTACTATTCTGGGGCCTGCTTTGTTCTGTCTTGCCTGAAACTAGATTGTAAGGCATTAAGCACAGCAGCACATTTATTTTGTCGATCTAGTGGGAGGTGCCTGGCACCCTTTTCAGTGCTGTAAAACAAACAATAGTTACAGTCCCACACTCCCCTGATAAAGTTCCCATCCACCTTAGTAAGAGATTAATGGGATTGGGCATACAAGTGAATATTTTCAGTCTGGTTTGGAAATTAGAATGGGGAAGCTGAAAAGCAAAATGTTATAGAATGCTATTAAATTTTGAAAATAATGGCAGTCATAACATTGCTTGCTGCAATCATTCTGATAAATATTTCTTTAAGGTTCTTCATACTCTGCCCTATTTCCTACATTCCTATCCATCAGCCATTCTCTTGCATTGACCCTTCCCAGCCTGGGCAAAGCAGTCTCCATGACTGATTTTTTTGTTTCTAACAATTCCATATCCAGAATCTTTAATGGGATACTACAGTGTGATGAAATAGGGCCTGCCCAAAAAGATGGGTAACGGTTGCCCCCAGTGGTCCCACTGCAGTTTGAAGAAAAGAAGTGTCATATCTTTTTAAAATGGTTAAAGGATCTCTAGTGGAGCTGAATCTGGGATTAAGTATCTCCTATTCCAAAATACTTACTGCCTACTCCCATTGCTATAGTATGCTGATATCTCCCCCCAACTCCCCAAGCTCTTGGTATTATTACTGGCATTTCGTTGTTGCTATTTTCCCACTTTTTTTTAATTTTCACGATTTAAGAGTTCTCTTACTGCTTTCTAGCATACTTTACTAAGAGCTGCAGTGCTTGATTGAATTGAGGTTCATGGTTAGACTGTGTGATGACATTTGCTCAGTGCCTGCCTGCATTATGTTGATTTTATCTAGTACTGTTCTTAGCCCTTTGTTTTAACCCTCAAGAATTAAAATTTATCATGTTCTTCCATCTGATAGAAATAGGCATCTTTCTAAGCACATTCTTCTGTTTCTCCCCATACAAGTTGTGTACTAAAGTTAGTCAACAATGGGGCCACGAGTTTTCTGGCTTCCAAACAGTGGGCATGAGTTACAGTATTCTCCAGTGTATAGACATACTAGCTGCCAGAAAACTCTTGAGCTCTATATCCGGGTTAAATGTTAAATACAGAACTTTTTCCATGAAACAAATTTTGACTTCAAGCCAGAATAGGTCCTCCTTTGCAAAAGTGACTATGTACAGAATAACCAATCGCACTGTCTGACCAATTTGCTCTTGTTGCTTTGTATCCAGCAATCTTCCATGAACAACAAAGGAGAGAAATCTGTTGCTTCTCTCCTAGCTGTAGTACCAGGCCAGGAAACCTTTGTCCACCAACCAAAGGTACAGTCTAAGGAGTTCAAGTGCTAACAATGCCATATGTCTTTAAAATTTAAGATAATGGTTCACCATTTTCAATAGAATGCTGGGTAAAGTTCCAATCGAAAATATTTAACAAACATTCATCTTAGGCCTCCCAATTTGTTCGCATTTTAATATAACTTTCTGTATGCAGTTTATTATGGATTGCAAATTCATAGTTCACTAAATGAAAGAAGAATGTCACAATTTTCTGTTGAATTAAAGATGTGGAAAATAGTTTGTGCTGAGTTGCAGAGACATGCGTGAATGCTTGCCCTATACAGTATTGTAAGAGCAAACAAATTGTGTTTTCCTTTCTATAATCGGAAACAGATTATCTGTAAATATATTGTTGCTAAACAGTTTTTGCTTTCATTTAATAATATCACAATATGTTGTATAGCCAGTTGAATTTCCAGGGCACCAGGTACAAGGATCAGCGGCTAGTGAGTTAGTGAGGAGACCTCCCTACTCACAGCTAAAATGGAATCAATACCCAGATACTGTTGAGCACGAAAGCCTCACAACAGACAATTATTTATTGTCACCCCACTTACCAAGCAGTTCTATCGTGACTGGCCTAATACAGGTAAAATGAGGTTTGTTCTAGTTGCCTTTCCTTAGTCTAATCCAAGAAAACATCATGTGAAGATAGCTAATTCTCCTTCTAAATGTTTATTAAAACCACCATAAATATATCAAAATCACTAAGAACTAAAAAAGTTAGTTTGTGTTCACAACGTTTGCTTAAGAGTAATAATGAGGATTGATCCTACAAATCTTTACTTTGCTGGAGGCCTTGTTCATATGAGTAAGAGTTTATAAGACTGAATTTCTAATTTTATTCTAATCAAGGTCTCCGATCAGTGAAACACACACATTTGTAACATGGGGTATTAAATTGAATACATTCCTCCTAGAGGAAAGCAACCAAGGCCTTTTACAATTCACTCATTTGGGGGGGCTCAGGAGTGTAACGTTCTATTCTGATCTGTTCTTGACAGTGGCACCTGTAACTGCCCAGTCCTGTTACAATATATGATGTACTTTAGAGTCCTGAATCAAGGAGAAGAAAAAAAAATCTGTCTGGATCATATTGTCCTGACTTAAATATCTGGTCTCAGATTCCTGGAATATTGTGCCATCCTTTTCTCCAGAACAGTGTCCCTTACAGTACTGAAGAAACTGGAGGAAAGCCATTTATATGTCTTATTTCCAGAACTGCAACATTGCTAATGCAAATTTTTTTGCTTTTGATTGAAAGTTTTTGATTGGAAATGAGTTCTTCCCATTTAAAATGAAAATGATTATTTTGAAAGATGAATAATATTTTATCAGCTTTATAAAGTTAGTTTTTTCTGAAGTCCCCAGGCTCAAGAAGTCTTACAGAAGATGATCTGAACTTTATTACAGAAGATAATTTTCAAAAGAAATTTGACTTTATTGAAAACGCAATCCCCAGTGCATCTCGTAAGTAAATATGAAGTAATAGTGACTGACCCCCAGAATGATTATTCTGTCTGAATGTTGTCTTTCCCTCTTTTTTCCCCCCCAGCAGCGATGTTGAATTTTACATCATCTTCTCATTCCGATTTTAATTTGGGACTGACACAGTGGACTTCCTGGGAGCCCAACAAGGTGTGAATAGGTTGTTTATTTTAGGTCTCTTTTCCTATAATGGAAATAACAGTAGTATCTAATATGCATGTTATATTTTGTTAGATGCCTTTCCTCAAAGTTTTGGAGGAAGTGTTTCATGTAGTTGTAAACAATGTTTTGAGTATTACTGGTTTTTTTTACTATCTCCCGTTTGTTTCTCTTCCTAACTTAGCTTTACAAATTGCTTCCTTGCATGTAGGTGTTCTCATCAGTGCAGCAGGTTCCTTCGTTGAATTCTGATTCTATGTCCCCAACTCCAAGGAGTGAAGAAAATAGGATAGACATACAAGAACAGAAGTCCCTCACATCCAGATGTTTATCAAGTGATAAAGAAAATTCAGCATACTTTTTCAGTGAGAAAAATATTCTTTATAATTACAGGTTATGCTACTTTTGCCTGCAGAGCTTTGAAGTTCTGTGACACAGAATAAATTCCATTGCATAAACCTGCTACTATATGCTTGGGTCTAGATCCTGAAATGTTCTGAGTGCTTCCTGGCAAATGCCAAGCTCCTTCAACTGTCATTTGTTTCAGGTCTCATGTATGTTTTTGTAAAGTTGTAAATAGCAATTATCTAAACTATCTCGCTGGCCTGGGTAAGTTAATTAGAGCAATGATGTACTCTGTTTTTTCCCGAAATAGTATTTCCTCCAGTAAGAAACTGCAACAAATCAAATGCCTTTTATAATAAGGCATTTTAAAAAAAAAAAAAAAAAGCTGAAAGCCAAGCTTTCACCCTTAGTAATTTTTTTTATTTGCTGGCTTTTAAATTTTCTTCCATTGAACCTACTTTTAGTGACTATATTAACACCTGGACTATTTCTTCTCATATTGAATTTGGGCAAAAGGATTCTTGTAATTCCAGAACGTTATTTTTCACATGGGACAATAGTAACTTTGTGGTATTGTTTTATTTCTTGCAAATGTTAAAGCTGCAATCTATAATGTTTTTTGAAAGCATGCTGCTGACCCAGCCATTAGTTCCAAATATTTATTAGTAACTGCAGTAGTAGAGGCTATCCTGCTTGAGTACTGAAACAATTTTTAGGGAATATAGTTCTTAAGTGCAACTCCTCTAAATTTTTATTTGAAAATAGGAATTTAAATTATGTAAGAATCACATTTGAAATGACTTTTTAAGTGCTGGCATTTAGTTTGGTACGATTCAGGGTACACCAGCATGAAGGGCTTGCTGCCTAAGAGGACAGACATGATAAAGTCAAGATGCATGAGGAAATTGGAATACTTTGCTTATTCTGTGTGTCTTTAAAATTAATATGGTGTCTGAAGGATTGGTGCAGCAGGTTGCTAAAGACATATTTGCCTTATAGGAATAGAGGAGTCTTTCTGTTCAGGAGATGGCAACCTCTCAAGACTCCCGTCCACACTTAGAACAAGAATGCCACTTATCACTGTTCCTGCCACTGAGGAGATTCCTGACTCAGAAGTTTATTATTCAGGTGTAATTGACTGTGAGGAAGTCCAGCAATCCTTTGGTTCTCCAACAGTCAACTTTTATGACAAGTCAGCATCATTTCCTGTCTGTGCTTTTGGGCCTGAGGACAAGAAGTATGAAACTTCTGTGCCTGTAGAGTGCTTGGAAGAAAGACAAGGGGAGTTTATACAGCCAGTGTTTTCTAATGCAACTTCACAAAACAGACAAAGCAAGTGGCTGAAATATCAAAACACGGCTCAATGTGATTTGATAACTCAAAACAGAGAAGATGTGAAAGTGACTGATTACTTCTGTGCTGACAATGTCTTTGGAATGCCACTTGCTGACACTAGAGAGAGTCAGAGTGATGCCATGAATAAAAGCCTTCCAGACTCTATGCATCTGCAAATGATAAAAGGCATACTTGGTAAACACGGCCGAAATTTTAGCAGCCAAGATTCTGTTTCAGAAGGGAAGATGCTTTCTCTGCACTTAAACCAGATTCCTATTGCTGAAGAAGCACAAAAGGTGTTAGGTCAGCTGACTCACCGTGGTGTAATAGGAGGCACCCAGGTGTGTAACTATTCAAGCAGACTGTGTACACTTACTACATGTTTGATCCACTGGCGATGCATGTCTGGCTGTACTATCCGGAGCAGGTCTTATCAAAAACATCCTTGCAAAATAGTCATGAAAATTCACCATTCTAAGCACAAAAAACACACCTACTTATCCACACTTTTGATGAAGAAAAGATCAAGGACATGTTACTTATGTTTAAAAAAAGTCCTGGCATGTAAAAACTTGCAAGGCTGAATGGTGTGATATGTTTATTGTTGATAGAAAAACATTTTACTGAGCATTCTAACTGCATTTGTCGATCTCCTTTGGGATATTAGAGCTAAATATTGAACTATTTCCTATATCTTTAGCTGCTGCACAAACACAGTTTATGGTACAAACATTTTTATTCTGATAACTGTTTTATGACAACTCCTGGCTAATCCACTGCCAGATATAGACTTGTACGCTCTGAATTTTGATGCCGGGGGATGACAAGAAGCCATTTGTGGTGTTATGGTCTTGTCCAGAATTGGCAAGGCCACTTTCAAAAATTGGCTATTCTGAGTGAAAACATGTTTGTAGCAAGCACACACATACCAGGTGGAAATACATAATTCTATAGGCAAATGATATTTAGCTGTACCTATATTTCCTTGTGCATGAACATATGACTTTTGCACAGAGAAGACTTATAGGTACATTTCAGGTGGTCTTTATGAAAATTGTCTCCAATTTTTCTAGGTTTTGCTCCCCTTCAAATTTATTTTTAAATTCATGTTTTCTTCAGAGAAAAGAGCCATTTTTAGTTTGTTTGTTAAAGAAGTTAATGTTTTGAGGGGGGAAATTAACTTGATAGACTATAATGGCTGATTTCATGCTTTTGCAATCTTTAGTGACAGTCAACTTAAAAAAAAGTCACACTTTACCTACTACTGTAGTAAGTGACAGCTAAGGTTACTACAAATGTAAGATTCCATCTGTTTAAAACAAGGTTTGGGTACTTTATCTACATAATACAGTCAAATGCATAGTAAGTTTCATCGTTCCCCCGTATAATTAGTCATTTTCTTCCTGCCTTTGACACAGCAGTGGCAGAAGGAGGGAGGAACATTGGGAAAAATAGGAAAACGTGAAAGATAAAAATATTTTTTTTTTGTGATTTAAAGTTAATATTTCATAGTTATAGCTTGAGGGTTATGGTTATTAATATAGACTGCTCACAGAAGTGAGAATATTAAGGCTTGAAAAGTATTATTTCAAAATGCAGTAGTTAATTTTCATGAGTTCTCATCCATTTTAGCATTAAAAGCAAACCAATTAGGAGTCATGTATAATAAACTAAGAACTTCTTGAGAAATACAAATAGAGATGTTTGAGTTCAGAACAAAAAGCAGTGTCTAAAACAAGTGAAAAGTGGATTGAATTGGGGAGGAGGGGGACCAAAAACAAAAGTCTTACAGTTTACAGATCAAGAAAATAGATGTTTGAGAACTGGTGAAAATATTTGTTTCCAGGTACAAACCTGGCAGGCCATATTTCAGCCCCCAGATAATAAGGTATATGCACAATGAAATGCCGAAAAGTCTTCTGAACTGTAGAAGTGAAACTAGTTTTGCTGTAGTGCAGAAATTGTACTTGTCATGGATTGAGTGGAATTCATCTGTGTGCTAAGAGCTGTACCATGCCTATGCCTCACTTCCACTAAAGCTCTCAAAATAGCACTTAGATTGTGCATAGACTTTGTGCAGGCCCTCAGTACAGGGGTGAACTTCACTTTGTTTAGCATACTGAAAGTGAACATGGTAGTACTGTGTAAAGTGCTGTCCAAAGCCCCAGTACTGCAAACTTGTATGTGCTTATCTTTACACACGTGGGTAGTCCCACGGAAGGTGAATCGGACCACTTTTGCATATCAGTTAGGAATCAAAATTCCTCCCATTCGGGATTACTTATTTTATAAAAAGAATAAGGGAGAATCAGGGTTTGGCAAGGCTTGTTAATGCTTCATTTTGTTACTTTGCAGGATATATCTATCTCTGAGCTGTCTTTTCCGAGTGGGGATAAAGTAAAATGTACTAATCTTCCTAAAAGACAGACATATATACCTACTGTGTTTCAGTCTTATGTTCATTACAAACAGATCTTTACAGCTGCTTTGACAGGTACGGCTGACATCTGTTGGAAACTATAATAAATAAAAAAAAATTACAACCTATTAATTTATTTCTAAAATTTCACAAAGTGAAGAAGTGGTATCCATGTTATGTTAATATTAGATTTCTATCTGTTTTGGCACCCGACTGCCTCTCCTGGCCACACACCTTAATTCTGACATATACTTAGTTATTGTTGTGACTATTAGGCTCCTCTGCCTCTTCACTCCTTGACCATTTATTTAAAGAACGTCATATGCCATGTCGT
Organism: Eretmochelys imbricata; assembly: GCF_965152235.1. Taxonomy (NCBI): domain Eukaryota; kingdom Metazoa; phylum Chordata; order Testudines; family Cheloniidae; genus Eretmochelys; species Eretmochelys imbricata. Next base: position 38,043,542 of record NC_135575.1, on the reverse strand, counting down.
GATATATGTAGCTTTGCTCAAAGTAGTGCGTTTTCATGGTGGGGAACAGTAACTTCTATCTGATTTGACTGTGTCTTAGTTACTCTGACAACAGTGGGTTCAAACTGATTGCTGTTTTTATCCAATTTTTCAAAAAAAAACAGACTAAGGGCGAAATTCACCTCTGTGCTGTTGTCTAGCCCAAGGCCCACATACCACTTAAGTCCAACATCAAAATTTGTACTTAACTTTTTTCAAGTGCAATCATTTTAATATGTAAATCCTTCAATTTACACACCTAAATGGGACTTGTGGAAATAAAGTAGTTGGAACTAAATTTCTAATTGTTCACACTCAGAAGGTGGTATCATATTTAGACGTCAGGTTTACACCTTTGAAAAAATTGGCCTTCTAGATTTGAGGTTGATAGTAACAAATTTAGATGCATTTGTTTACTTAATTTATGTACATAAGTATTATTTAACTGTAATCTTAATCCCCCCTTCTCTTTTTTATGTAAAGAGCAATTAAACATATTGCTTTTTGAGCTGTCACAAAGGCTACACAAGGCTCTTTCCAAAGTGAACACATCATTTTGCACTTCAGTGAAAGATGGTCAAGAGGAAAGGAAGGAAAACTGTGTTCCACTTTGCAATCACAAGCATCCAGCAAAGCTTGTTATGGTTAAAAAAGAAGGTCAAAATAAGGTGCTGTTTCTTTTTTATGGTACTTAGATTATATTCTGTTAACACTTACAAATTAAAATGGATTACAATATTGTGAAGATCAGTGTTAGTATCAATTTAATTATTAATACATTTTTATCTATAAACATTTTATTTACACACATATGTAGTTAAGTTGAGACTTGAGTTTCTAAATCTATAAATTTGCTAAATATCAGATTCTGTGGATAGTGGTGAAACACAGTTAGTACACAATTACAGAAATGAGTATTCTGCGAAGCTGCTTGGTTTTCCAGCAGGTTTATGGAGCATACTGAAAAAGCAGATTTGTTCTCTTATATGAATAGCATGCAATATGGGCTAGCAAATTTACAGATTTTCATTTTCAAAATAAAATTTGGATGACTTATCTTTGTTCTAGGGTCGCCTTTTTTATACCTGTGATGCCCCAAAAGCTGACCAGTGTAAGTTTTTCAAGTGGATAGAAGAAGTGAACCCGGGACAGCTAAAATCCAGACCCAGTCTAGTGCTTCATGATATAAAGAGTATTGGAGCTTACCTCAGATGTCAAAAGATTTCTATCTATGAGCAATGCCAGCTTTTGGTGAGGTATAGTGGAGTACAAAATATACTTCATATGGCACTATAAGAGTTAACATTTGTAAATACCCAGGTATAAATGTTCTGCTGCTGTAATCCCATTAACCTCAGTGGAATTATACCAGCAGAGAATCTAGCCCGCGTTCACCGTCTTTTCTAATGAGATAATGATTCTGTGGGGAAATTTTCAGAAGTTCAGACTGAGAAAGATACTGTCAGTATCAGGACTTTGCTTTCTTCATCAGTCTTGTGAAAATGTTATTGCATACCTGCTATCTGATAAATCATTTAAGCCCCTTCTGATTGTCGTTTGTTACCATTTGTGTAACTTTTCCCATAAATACATTCTGTTGAGCAGGATTTGACAAAAATCCACTCAATAAAGCCAAATTGGAAATGTTCTTTGGTAAGCATGCTTACCATTCAGTTTCTCCAGAATTTAAGCTTCCATCTTTGGGGGCTGTGGTGGATAATCAGCTGAACAGAGCTCTCAGTGGGATGCTATGGCCAGAAGAGCTGCATCAGGGATGCATAAACAGGGCAGCTTGAGTAGAGAGGTAGCAAAGAAAAACTTCTGAATGTTAACATGAATCTACAACAAAGTGTAGCAATAAAGGTGTGAATTGCCTGAATCCCAGATCTTTGCCCTAGCAGTGTGACTATGGTGGGACAAGTAAAATTCCACCTCAGTTTATTGCATTTTCTATTTAACAGCTCCTCTACAAGTGCTCTCTCCATTAAAGTGATTAAAATGGGATAATTCACTAGCCAGCAACTTGCTGCAGCCTCTTCACCAGATAAGAATTCCCAGTGTTGACTGGGTGACTAATAGTGGTATATTGAGCTTTTAGTTTTCAGAACAATAAGTTCATTGTGGCCCAGCTTGGTAGTAACTAAAAGTCATTACCATTTGAAACTCCACCTGGCCATTTGCCAGTGGTGAATGTGAAACTTTCCCTAAGAAGTTGTGGGGGTCTAAGCCATACGTTTTTGCAGACCTCACACTGTCAATTTAAAAACAAACAAAAAAAAACCAACCGAAAACTAGTCTTCCTGGCTTTGGAGATAAACTTCCTGATGTTAACTGAAGGTAAAAAATGACTCTATGGTGTTTTCTGAATTAGCAGACAGCCAACTCTAGTGCTTTCACAGCAATCCATTTAAAATCCTGCAGGCAATTGTCAAAGTTTCATGCTGCTGCTGCTGCAATTTATGGGCAGCAGCAGAGGCAGCTGCTCAGGAAGTTCATGGTTACTCTACAGGTAAAATGTATAGGTTTGATAATGAATAGAAAATTAGTAAGGCTAGTCTTGAAACAAACCATTTTAAGTGAAAAATATTTTCCATTTTTGTAGAAATTGCAAAATGTTTAAAGTTTTCCAAACAGCTCTAAAAATTAGGCTTAATATGTCATGCGTTCCTTGCTACTGAAGTAGTATAGCAGAGGAAAACAAATTTAAACACTAAATGTTTGTGTTCTCGAAGTTAATGCTTTCATATTCAGCTACACAACTAATAGCAAAGGGGAAAAATGTTTTACATTCCCATTTCTTGCCTGGTTAAGTAGGTGGGAAGGTAAGAAAGTATTTCTTAGTAGGTATAAATGTTTCATAAACTCTTCAAAGGAGAGAAAAGACTGAAAAAATCATTAAAATCTTTTCATATTTTTGCTGTTATTTGACAAGACTGATTTGTTTCTTATGGTGAATCAGAAATCTGCCAGGTTTTTGCTTAGATTACATGCTGACTCTTGAAGTAATATGATTTTTTTTAAAAAAAAACAGAAGAGCCTTTGATGGACGAAGAAAACATTGTAGTAAGCTAAAGAAATCAATGATTGCAAATGACAGATTTGATGGGGATTCTAAAAGCAAGTTATATCTTAAATTGAGCAGAAAGGAATACTCGTCTGTGTACAGCAAAGGTAAGTGAATCTGAGTATCTCAGTGTCAGGTCTAATACAGGTTCCTGTTTTGTCTCTAAAGTGATCTTCTAAAGCATTTATCACAGAAGAGAAAAACCTCAGATCCATCAAGCCTGGCAAGCAATGATGCTTAGTTCTGATTTTAGAAAGGTAGCTAGATGTATTGTCAGCTTTTGCTTTTGTAATCATGAACATTGAAAACCATGTTCAGAAAAATAGAAAGTGAATGTTGTACAAAGTAAAAATATTTAATATAAGCTTATGTGATTTTATAGTATTTATGGTCTACAGACATGCCACCTTGGGCTGTGATTTTGTTAGATTTAGCAAGCTATGTAGAGTCAGGAATGGTCAGTATTTGAATGGAGAGCCTTTAAGAAAAGCTCAGGTCATAGAAATTAGTGTAGGTTATTCAATAGGTATCACTCTTCTCTCTGAACTGGTTCTGACCTAGTGACCCATTGCCGTGTTAGGGATTAGCGTTCTGCTAGAGGAACTGTCAATGTAGACGTTTAATTAAAAAAAAAAAACACAAAAAACCCCAAGGTTCTTGACCACTGTGGTCATTAAAGAACTTTTCACAAGATCAAGGAAGTTGTCTGCCCTAGTGCTACAATCATATTCCATTTTTGATAATTACATCCTGCCTACCTAAAGTTCTCTGCAGTTTCATTTGGAAAAGGTATTTTTCACTTCTTGATTTAAATATAGTGTTGTATTCCCCTGTTTGACAGCTACTGCATTCCACTCGAGTGGCTGCACTTCAGTGGTAGATGAGGTGATTCTCATATCTACATAATTTATGCACTTTGAGATTTTTCTAATTGAAAGGTAGAATATAACTATAGGACAATTCAGAAGCGTACATGCACATTTGCCTCTGCGCACACTAGGTACATCAGTACTCTGAAGTGTAGGTTTGCATTTACAGAGAGATACTGAAACTCTGTGTGGACAAACCTCTGACTTGCACACCTTGAAGTACTTTGTGCCAGAACTGAGTGTGGGCAACTATGTGCCTATACCTGCACAGTTCAGAAAACTTGACTTTTAACACAATTCATAATCCCCCTTTCTATGTTCTCCATTTTATGGCAAATTGAGAATGTAATTACATTTTACTCTCATAATGTATGGCAAAGAATTTATAGAGCTTTTGCCGGCTTCATCCTGCATCACTCTTTTCTGCCAGCACAGTACCCTTTAAGGGAGCAGAGGAAAATGTTGGTCTACCATACAAAACTAAGGACCAGATTTTGACAACCTAAACCATGATGAGTAGCACCTTACTTACGAAGTTATACCTCATTGGGACTACATGTGGACTAAAGTATTATCCAACATTACCGAGGCTATGTCTACACTGACACTTTCGTTGTTAAAACTTTTGTCGCTCAGGGGTGTGACAAAAGTTTTAATGACGAAAAGCACCAGTGTGGACAGCACTTCGTTGGCGGGAGTGCCTGCCCCTCGCTGGAGGTGGTTTTATTGTGTCACTGGGAGAGCTCTTTCCTGTGGATAAGGAGTGGCTACACAGCGCACCTTACAACAGTGTAGCTGCAGTGACACAGCTGCACCATTGTAAGGTGCACAGCATAGATATAGCCTAAAGGTATCAGAATCTAGTGTGAAGAGGATTTTTTGTGTTTAGCGTTTAACTGTTCTTTAGCAAAATAGCTGCTAAGTATAATTGTAATCTGGTTTAGTGGCTGGCAATGATTACTGTTCTTTTAAACAATTTGTCTGAAATCCAAATAGCGTGAAAAGCATTAAAAAAATGTTTTAGATTAGTCGGAAGTCACTTGATACTAGTTACCATAGGGAAAAACCTTTAGGACATTAGTTGTGTGCTTACTGTAATTCATGGTAAGTAAAGAAGGTATTAAGAAGCTTGTGAATTATCTGATGACTCCCTTTCAAATGAGTGTACCAACAAATCTTTTAAATTTTGTACTACCTTCCCCCTCTTTATTTTAAAGAGTATTAATGGCTTAATTTGCAAAATAATGAATGTTAAGTTTTTTTAAAAGCCTGCAATAGCAGAAACTTGAGTGAAATAAATTGATCTATTGTTTTGACAGATGACCTTTGGGTTGTTTCAAAGACTCTATACTTTGAATCCCTGGACACTTTCATTGCATGTAGTGCTTTCTTTGGACCATCATCTAGCAATGAAGTTGAATTATTGCCTCTTAAAGGCTATTATCCCTCAAATTGGTGCTCAAATAGTAAGTTTTATCCCAAAGAATTGTTTAATACATTAATAGACCAATACTTATGAGAAGTATCTGAGTAGGAATGAGGAATAGGGTGACTATTTCTCAAACGTTATTATGAATTATTTTTTGATTATCCAACTGTGCAAAGTATTATTTTCAGGTCAATCATTTAAACAATTCCTTACTGGTTGAGCAATGAGCAGCTGAAGAAGTTAAGGGCCCATAAGGCAAAGTGGTAGACAGTGACTATCTCACCAGTTACAACTGAGGAAGTATGTCATTAGTGTTTTAAGAACTTGCTAGGTAAAATGTATTTTTACATAATAAAGTTTGGAATTATTTAATCTATTCTGACAGGTTTCAGAGTAGCAGCCGTGTTAGTCTGTGTCCGCAAAAAGAAAAGGAGGACTTGTGGCACCTTAGAGACTAACCAATTTATTTGAGCATAAGCTTTCGTGAGCTACAGCTCACTTCATCGATGAAGTGAGCTGTAGCTCACGAAAGCTTATGCTCAAATAAATTGGTTAGTCTCTAAGGTGCCACAAGTCCTCCTTTTCTTGTAATCTATTCTGTGGCTCAGCTGATCTTCCTTCCTGTGTTGTTATATTCCCACACCCTGGTACACCTTAAAAATCAAAGTGTTTATTTTTCTGAACATTCCAAACACTTTGATTTTTAAGGTGTACCAGGGTGTGGGAATATAACAACACAGGAAGGAAGATCAGCTGAGCCACAGAATAGATTACAAGAAAAGGAGGACTTGTGGCACCTTAGAGACTAACAAATTTATTTGAGCATAAGCTTTCGTGAGCTACAGCTCACTTCATCGATGTAGCTCACGAAAGCTTATGCTCAAATAAATTGGTTAGTCTCTAAGGTGCCACAAGTACTACTTTCCAAAATACCACCACAAAATATAACAAACTGATAATGAGTGGGTCTAAAATGAGGCTGGGGTGGAGGGGAGAAGAACAAAACTAAAAGAAGGAAGATGGCACTAATTTACTTTTGAAATATTTGGCAAATAATAAATGTCACTGTGTCACAAAACAACTCCAACTCTCTCTCTACTGGCAGTGTTCACTTTCCGAAACATTTACAAAAATAACTCAAAACTGAAAGTCCTTTAAAAATTTATCCAACTTTATTTTTCTGAACATTCCAAAGTTGGATAAATTTTTAAAGGACTTTCAGTTTTGAGTTATTTTTGTAAATGTTTCGGAAAGTGAACACTGCCAGTAGAGAGAGAGTTGGAGTTGTTTTGTGACACAGTGACATTTATTATTTGCCAAATATTTCAAAAGTAAATTAGTGCCGTCTTCCTTCTTTTAGTTTTGTTCTTCTCCCCTCCACCCCAGCCTCATTTTAGACCCACTCATTATCAGTTTGTTATATTTTGTGGTGGTATTTTGGAAAGTAGTACTTGTGGCACCTTAGAGACTAACCAATTTATTTGAGCATAAGCTTATGCTCAAATAAATTGGTTAGTCTCTAAGGTGCCGCAAGTACTCCTTTTCTTTTTGCGAATACAGACTAACACGGCTGTTACTCTGAAACCTGTCATTTTGGAAAGTGATACTAGAGGGTTTGGAGCATTCCTTGACCAGAGGGAAGTGGGTGCTAGAGCAGAGGCGGTCCTACAGAGAAATGCAAGGAACAGCCAAACACGGGGGAAAGCTTATGTTGAGGATTATGGTTTTTGGTTGCTGGAGTTACAAATAAGCCAAGGAGGAAGGAAGTAGGAACTCTTTGTAGTGCAGCGTATGTTCTTTATGGAGCAGAATAGAGGCCTACACCTGTTGACGCTATTTTGATACAACTTTAAGAGTTTACACAAATACAAAGAATTCAAGAGTTATGTTTTCAATAGCTTTGTTAACACAGGTACACTGCACATGCTTTATATACCAAGTTACTCATTTAATAGACTGAAGATTAAGAAGAAATATCACTGTACATATGTGCAATGTGGCCAAGCAAACATTTCTATCATAGCCAGGCACCCAAAATTCAATGGGAGTTTTGCCTGGAGTGAGAACCACAGGATTGGGCCCTTAACTCTTCCATTCCCTGACTATTGTGTCTAGCTTTGCAATTTTAATGTCTTAGTATAAGGTTTCACATTTATTTTCCTTTTAGATTTTAAAACAAGAAAAAACCTTATCTGTGGCATTGAAATAGGGCTATTTCATACTACTTTGGTCAATTACAAAGCTGAAAACCCTAATGGAGATGTTAAATTAAGCACAGGGCCGGCTCTAGGATTTTTGCTGCCCCAAGGAAAAGATTTGCCTCCCCAAGCTCTAAGAGCACAACTGCCCAAGAAAAAGAAAAGAAAAAAAAAAGAGTGGCCGGAATGCTGCCCCTGGAATTGTGCTGCCCCAAGCATGTGCTTGCTTTGCTGGTGCCTAGAGCCGGTCCTGATTAAGCATGTCTAAAGAGACTTTTAAATAGCCTATAATGTTATTGTAAGACACTAGATTTAAAAAACAAATTTTTCTTCATGGAGGTCTAGCTACATAAACTTGAAATGTTAAGGTTTACCTATTTTTATATTATCCATATGCAACAACGTTTACATTTTCCCATAATAAAAAGTAGTTCTTCCTTCCCATTTGGCTAATTCAGAAAAGCTTAATGAATTTTCTAGTTCTTAAACACTTTTGAGCTGAAACCAAACACAAAATGTTTTTCCATCATTTAAGACTGCAGAAAGTCTAAAGTAAAAATAGGTGTTGTGACTTTAATTGCAGCATTCATTACTGCAGAAAAATAGAACAACTTTCAGGTCTTGTGTGGGCTACTGTCAGAAGACATTGGAAGATGCTTAAATGTGAACTTTTGTTTTTGTTATCTTCCCATCATTTTATTGTAGTTTTCGTTGGGTAAAGTTTTTCATTGCATAGTTTGTAAAATACACCTCAGATTGAGTCTATAGTAGTAAGGTAGGCACTAAAAATAATCTGCAAACTAAGGATATGTCTACACTGCAATTAGACACCATGGCTGGCCCGTGCCAGTTGACTTAAGCTAAGGGGCTGTTTAATTGCAGTTTAGGCTTGGCTGGGACCCTCACACCTCGCAGGGGCCTAGAGCCTGAGTTCCAGCCGTAGCCCAAACATCAACACTGCAGTTGGACAGCCACTTAGTCCGAGCCCCATGAGCATGAGTCACCTGACACAGGCCAGCTGCAGGTGTCTAATTGTGGTAGAGATATACCCCGAGTTTAATTGTTCTGCACAAACGCCGCCACCACATTCTAAAAAGAACGAGCTATTTAGCTGACCAAAGATTGCAGGCTATGTATTGTAATTCATGCTTTGAAAGAAAACTCCACCAGTAAGAGATTTACAAAATGGAAATGAAGCTGGTTTATTGATGAACAAATAATACCTTAAAAGTTCATCTCCTAAACTCCATAGACAATGAAATAATTTCCTTAAAATATTAGAGGAAATGCTGAGATTTTGTATCCAGGTTTCCATCCCTGAAGGATTTTCATGCCAGAACTAGAAATCCCTCAAAATAATGGGCTTAAAGGACATTCTCATTGATCTTTTGCTCTAGAATCATAGGTTAGACATTGTAAAGTCCTCAGTTTGGCTTCCATTACAACAGGGAAAGTTATTTACTCAACATTAGAAATAAATTACTAGACTGTTTTCTGTGGCTGATTACACTTTGTAACCTGCTTTGTAATCTTTCCAGTGATTGTTTATGCCTTGCTGGTTTGTAATGCTGGTACTGAGCTCACAACTTTGAGAAATATGCTGGAGTACTTCAATCCAGCTACTCTACCACTAATGAAGTACCTACTAGAAATGTAAGTATAAGTAACCTCTGTGCTTGCACACTGTCTCATGTGTGTTATATAGATGTGACAGGAACAAGCAAGCTTTCATTTGTGTTTTCTGGACAAAAAGTAAGTGTGAAAAAAAAAAGCTGGAAAATGTGGCACTATAAATCAAGTATAGTTAGCACCTAATGACACACTTCAGTTTTCATTAATTTATGATGCAAGTAATTCCTTGCTTAAATCTCATTCAAGGGTTTGAAGTATTTGTTTAGATTTACATACACCTGTGCCCCACCTCTTGTAACTTGGAGATTAATATTAGACTTCTTAATGATTTCTGGATTGTGAAACTTAATAATACAAGTTTAATGTCAAAGTCAGTAACCATACTAATTTAATGGGAACAGCCTTTATATTCCATTAATTAATCTTCCAGTATTTCCTCCCTACATTTGTAACATAGGAACAAATTCATGCCAAGGGTAAAAAATATTCTGAGTAGTCACAAAGTAATTGTTCAGTGTATAAGATAATTGCAATGATCTCATTAAAGTTATCATTCACATGTATAATGACTTGTTTAACCATATAGAAATATAGACCTTTAATAATAAACTTATAAACCACATGTACAGTACAAATGCATAGATATGCAAACTTGTTTGCCACAAATTTCAAATAACTATCCTTCACTCAAGAGAAGTGTCAGAAAAAACATGCAGGACTAAGAAATCACAGGAAGATTAGATTTAAAATATATATTCCCTGGTGGGAAAGAAGGGGTGGAGGGGCGGAGAGGAAAGAGAGCCAATCTAACAGCCATAACCCTAGACTCATGAGGTGGCTTGTATTGATAAGCATACCAGTAACTTTTAAAACTTGGTGAGATTATGTTTAGCAAACAGAAATCTTTGGCCCAGATAAGCAGTGAGGGTATGGTTTATTTAAAAAAAAAATAGGACAGTGGGTTTTTTAAACCAAATTGGTATTTAGATTATTTGTAACAGAATATGAAAATATTTGGCAGCCATATACAGATTTACTATATTTCAAAATAGAAGGAAGTTCAGAAAAATAATGTATGAATTTGGGATTATAGTTAAATATACAGAGATGAAAGTGAAAATATTTTCTCCTTTTTTACTTGAAAATCCGGTGAAAGTAACTCAAAACTACAGTACACTTTGATTCCCTCCCCTTAGAGCAGCAATTTTACATGTATGCACGCACACCTAAAATCATGTGTTTATAAGTTACGTATAGATGCATTGCGTTGCAAATGGTCTGAATTTACTGATCTGTCAACTCTTGTGTTTCTTAGGCCTTTCAGAGTTGAACATGCTAACAGAGTCAACAAAAGAAACTTTATTCCGCCAGCTTTAAATACCAAGAGCACAATGATGTGTGGACTTCTCAGTCCAGAAGTAACACTGGGATTGGCCAGAAAGATGATCCAGATATTCCAGTTGAACCCAGATCAAGCTTCAGCACTGATTCAGATAGCTCAGATGATGGCATCACCTGAAAATGATGCAGAAATGGAAAAACAGGCCTTCCCTATCACAATCATACATGGTAAAAAGCAAATAAAATCATGAAATTACAGCCCTTATTTTTGACTGATTCTTTGAGCCCCTTTACTGTACACACAAGCACCCAAAGAGATGCTAGATGACTTGATCTGTGTAAGAATACAAGTTGACGTGATGCTATTGTTAGTGGAATATTCATGTCTAAATTCTTTAAATGCTAACATAATAGACTGTACAGTTATCATAGGCTCCACTCCATTTGCAATACCCCATAGTGCAGGATATCCTTATGCCCAGTTTAATGCTGGTTAATCTCAAAGTGAACCAAGTGGAAGTTACTGGAAGCCCATATACATGGAATGTCTTTCTTCAGCTGGTTTACAAAACTACTGCCCTCTCCTCTTGCAAATCTTTCTTGAAGATCCACTTCTTCCATGAGGCCTACAGGAAACATGCTGATTAAGGCTTTGATTCCATTTCAGGATTATCAGCACAGTCACCTGTGCCCTTGCAGCATCCCACTAAATTCTGTAGGACTTTGCATGAACTCTGGGTTCCATTCTAGCATATCCAATTGCAGAGTCGGGATTTGTTTCTTTCGCTTATTCATTCAATCAATCTAATATAAAGAGTGATTTTTGCTCCATCGTGCTGTATACTGGCCTTGCTAAATAACCACAGAACCTGCTTGCTGCTGTCTTTGTCCTTGATCATCTCCTTTTCCCTACAGTCTTTTTGCCCTCTCGTTGTATTGTATCCAAACAGTTTGTAAACTCCTTAGTTCAGAGATCTTATTTTTAATCTGTATTGGGAGGCACATCTCTTAGTGTTGGGTCCTATTAAAATAAATACATTTATAATAATGTTTGGATCAAGCTGCCTATTTTTAAAAAAAATGTGTTATGCTGTCAGCACATGCATCTGTTTTATAATTTATTATTCCAGTTGTAGAGTAACCCATGTCACCGTTCTCTTCTCCTTTCTAAACATCTGCATGCTGTCCCTCGGGGCATAATACACACCTTGTAGACAGTCACTTTGCATTTGCTTCTGAGGGGATTCCTGCCTTAGCAACTTTCAAGCCTTTTCTTTTTCTAAACATTCCAGATAATTAATGCAAATTGTAGGTCCACAAGATTCCCCACAACTATTGGTTGTTCAGGTAGCTGTCTGCTTCCAAAGGAAGTACTGAGAAAAATCAAGCCATAATACTTGAAGAACTAATTTCAATAAATATAAAATTATGTTTCCTTGAAATTATTCATTTGTAACCTTGGGTTTTCTCCCAAAATTTCTCCCAAAACTAGGTGTTTTTGGAGCTGGAAAGAGCTATTTGCTGTCTGTTGTGGTCTTGTTTCTGGTACAGTTATTTGAAAACAGTGAAGCAGCTGAAGGCTCAAGACCAACCCCATGGAAACTTCTGATTGCTTCTTCCACTAACGTTGCTGTTGACAGGGTACTTCTTGGGTAAGGAACATTGAATTAAAAAGATTATAGACTCTTTGCTACATAGGTAGCAAATGACATTTCTTTTTGTCTGTGTGTATGTTTGTATGTATGTATGTATTATAGTGGCACATCTGCCCTGTTAGACTTAATTGTGTTACTTTTTCCAGTATAGACCCTTTGGGCTAGACTGTGTCCTTCTCTTCTCTTGTAATGGCCCTTGCTCCTCCCCAGAGCAGCTCACCTGAGCTCAAGGACTGTGTAAGTCCAGCAGTGTTAACTGTGCAAGGCTAAGTTTAAACTAACTTCCAGCAGATGGTCAGTCATGGAGGAGAGGCACATTGCACCCTCCTGGGGTGTGGCACAGCAGCCATACCTAAAGCTCCCCTGTGCTCTGGGAGCTTCAGGAAGCACTATGCCTTTATTATTGGCCCAGAGTGGCTAATGGATTGGGAGTCTCAAGAGGCAGAGGGAGTGATGCTGAAAGATGAGTTGATGGTCAGAGAGAGGTGATTTGGAGATGAGAAGAGGTAGAGTGTAAACAATTCATGGTGAACACCAGGTCAAATGAGTGACCAAATCAGCAGGAAGTGGGAGCAGCAAGAGGCTTTCGGATAAGTGGGTGAGGGGGAAGTCAGTATGAGTATTGAAGTCACGAAGAATAAGACAAGGGGACTGAGGAAAAGGGAAAACCATCCAGAGTCAAAGAATGTTTCACTGCAACCTAAAGTCAGGTGGGGAAGTTACACAACACACTTCAAAAGGAAGTGATCCTGTGAGAGCGTGGGGCTGGAAACAATAGAAAGGAGAGAGCAGCAGCATCTAGCACACAAAGCGTGTGAGAAGGCAAGGTCACTGCAGGAGAGGGCAGATATGGATGCAGGAAAACAGCCAGGTTGTGTGATGTCAAACATAAATAGGTAGCAGAATATTAAGAGTTGTGTACCAAGTCCGTGTTGTTGCTCAGTGGAGCAAGTGCTCCTAAAAGGGGAGTAAAAGAGTTGGGAGGAAGAGGGAGAAGAGAATGAATGAAGTTAGGTGGTAGGTGTGAAGACAAGAGGAGAACAAGTCAGAAATAAAAGGGGACAGAGTTAAAAAGAGACATCATCAGCAATGATGAGTATTAGAAGGAAGTGAGCATGAGTGTGGGATTGAGAGGATCAACAAGAGGAGCCAGCATGGGAAGGAAGTTGGAGAGGTTAAGGTTTAGTGCAGCTTGTGGAAGCAAGTGATGGGGATGAAAGGAGGGATAAGGAGTAAGGAACAAGATGCAGGTGAGGAGTGCTTTTGGGAGGACTATTACAAAAGTATCAAGTATCACTGAGAGAAATTTAATCAACATTAATCTAATTCTTGTCAAAATAAATGACCAGTGCATGTTTTGTAGTACATGGCTTTACTTCACATGATAAATTGGCTGTAAAAAAGTTTGTGTTAATCAATATTTTGATTATCTGTCACTCTTAAGAGTAGTCATTTTCCATGCAAGTTTTGCATTTTGTTCCATTTCTACAATAAGTGTCTTACATCTTTTTTCAAAGTCTACTGGATCTTGGATTTGAGGACTTTATCAGAGTTGGAAGTGTTAGAAAAATTGCCAAGCCAGTTCTTCCTTACAGGTAAGGCTTAAGATCTTCAGAGGACTGAATAGATCACATGATTGATAGTAGTAAGTGGTACTGTAAGGTGATGGCTGTGAAGGCTATGGAAATATGATTTTAATGTGTCTTTCAACATCTCTTGCAGAGCAGTTGATTTTACAGAAAATGTAATAGTGGTAATGGCTTATAGTTTGTAATCAAACAGTCTTATATGGCTGTGTTAATCTAAAATGGTTTGGGTTTTAGACATCTGTTTAAAAGTTGGTATGATTTAAGCAGAAGTGATCTAGATAGCATTTTCTGTGCAATTTAAGTTAACAAAGCATAGCATGAACTTAAAGAGCTTGGAAAAGTGTTCAATTACTCAGAATCGCCAGCTGAGTGTTACACTCAGATATCATATATAAACATGCCTGCATAAGAATGAAAAACAAGCTCCTCAGTTCTAATCCAGACTGCAGCTAACTTGCTACGTGGCTTTGGGCACTCATGACTTAGGTAAGATTCTCTCCATTGTATAATGGAAGAAACAAACATATCTCACATGGGTATTGTGAAGATTTACAAACATTAACTAAATCAATCATACTGAAGTAGTGAATATGACTATTTTATATACTTCCTGTATTTGAGTGCTAAAAGCAGTTATATTCAATATTCATAACTCATTTCAAAATATTTTTAAAGCTTACATGCAGGCTCTGGAAGTGAAAATGAACAATTAAAAGAACTGCTTGCCTTGATGAAAAAAGATTTAACTCCAGCAGAAAAAATATATGTGAGGAAGAGTATTGATCATCATAAGCTGGGAACCAATAAAGCTATTCTGCAACAGGTACTTAAACACAGTGATTGAAAGAAGAGAGAATAAACAGTTTAGAAGTCTTTACTTGAGAGGCCAAGCATGTATAAACTGGCAGTCCCCTCTGATGTCTGATGCTGCCAAAGCCTTATACTCGTATAGAATGAGATATATCCTAGACCCTGACAAGTTTTTTCCAATATACTTTAGTAAATGAAGGTTGTATGATTGAGTTCTACTTTAAATGTATTAAAGAAAGGGAATCACAAGATAAGAGGTGTCCGCTGGAACCTTAAATGTAATATAAAAGATTTAATTGTGGGGGAGGGGGCAAAACTGTTAATGCAGCTTTGAAGAAGCATGTGTACCAGATGTTATAGAAGTTGAACTTCAGTCTTTGGTGTCTGTATACCACAGTGATGGGTATACTAGAAATGCCTAGAGAGATGGAAATTTAATTATGTAACTTATGCTATCATGGAATCAGTAGCAATGTATTTGTGTAGGTTATTAAATCTCTTCCCCACACACCCCATCACAAAGGTGAGAGTGGTTGGAGCAACCTGTGCTGCCTGCCCATTCCCTTCCATGAATGACCTTAAGTTTCCTGTGGTGGTACTGGATGAGTGCAGTCAGATGACAGAACCTGTTTCTCTCCTTCCCATTGCAAGGTACAAATCAACTGTTTAGATTTCGGTTTAGCAATGACTTTTAGCTAATACTGACATCTTTAAATAACGATCACACTTTGGTATTTTAAGAACATAATTAATTTGCACTCATCAAGAAAACAAAGTCTGGACTAGTATGCATTAAGTGGACACCCATTTAATTCAGTTGACAAAGGAGGTGTGTGAATTGGTGGATTCTTAAAAGCTCCAGGAATTTAATCATGAATATGACTTGGCCAGCTAAGCCCCAAATTCCACATGTCACTAAGCCATTGCCTGAGGGGCCAGGATGATCTCACCATCACAGAAGAGGTGGGGGGAGAAAAAAGATACTAGAGAGAATGTGGGAGTACTTTTAAAAGAGGTGTATCACTATTGAGTTTACCGTCATCTACACCCAAAGTCTTTAGCCCCATTTCCCATGAATTATCTTCTCTCAGGCAAGCCCCAGCCTGTGCCCAACTGTTCCTAAACTGGGAACATTTTCGCCCAGGTGATTTTGTTTTCTTCCCCTTCCCCTTTCTGACACTGTTTTGCCTCCTTCAGCATCTCAGTCTTCTTGGATATTACCTCTCCTTCTCACTTCCCTTGGAATGAGCTATGTCTGGTTTATATTGGCCCAGACCCCTCCCACTCTTAGCAGCCCCTAAGAGGTTAATTGGAGTCACCTGCTTGTGGGGTTGGGGTTTTTTTTGTTTTTGTTTTTTCTCCCATGTGACAGTTCACTCTGTCACAAGGGGTTAATAGAAGAGGAGCCCAGTACAAAGCAAACTGCTAATTATAAAGTGAACCACATTGTAAAATGAATTAATTACAGTACTAACAACAATTAGAGTTTGTGTTTTGGATTTTCATTGGAATACTGATTGCAGGTTTGAGTGTGAAAAGCTGATTCTAGTTGGAGACCCTAAGCAGCTTCCACCAATTATTCCAGGGTCTGAAGGTGCTCATGATAATGGATTGGAGCAGACTCTCTTTGACCGGCTTTGCTTGATGGTATGTGCTGCTAAACACATCTTTTAAAAGATATGGGATGAAATCCAGGCCCTGTTGAATTTAGTGATGCCAGGATTTCACTCCCGTGTTCTCTGAGGCAGTTAATCTAAATGCATCTTAGTAGGAGAGTGATTTTTTGTCGTTTTGTCCAGATTTTTTTTTCTATAAGTATTACTTATCAATAATTGAACCCCTCATAGAAGCTTGAAAACATCATGTGCGTGAATAAAATGGGAGTGAATCACAGTATACTTGCCAGCTTCTGTCCTCCGTTATGCAGGTACAGTTTCCATAAACATCAGTGAGAGCTTCAGGAATGTATCCAGGGACACAACTGGATCTTAATAGTTTAATCTCTATTTGTTTTTTTACTATAAAGTATGTCAGTGATCCCCAAACTGTGGGGCATGCCCCCTAGGGGGGTGTGGAGGAACATTTGGGGATGGTGCGTGGGGAGGCCCGGGTCAGCCCCCACGCGGCAGTGGTAAGGGAGCGCCACCCAGCTCCACGCTGCCCCCAGCTCTGCTCCTGGCCCTGGCCCCAGCTCCCACCATGGCTCTGGTCCTGCTCCAGGCCCCCAACTCTGGCTTCTGGGGGGACACAGACCAGATAAATGTGGGGGGGGCGCACGAGCAAAAAAGGTTGGGGACCACTGATCTAAATAACTCTTTTCTATTAGTTGCTTGATTGATATAAATTATTAAGCAATTTCCCAGTGATTAGCAACTATTTACATTTTCTTCATATTTTTTGTGTTGCATTTCTTTAGGGACATGATGCAGTCTTTCTTAGGACACAGTATCGCTGTCACCCTGCTATTAGTGCTGTAGTCAATGATCTGTTCTATGAAGGAAATCTGTTGGATGGCATTTCAGAGATGGACAGAAGTCCACTATTGGATTGGCTTCCAACACTATGTTTCTTTAATGTTAATGGGACAGAGCAGGTAGGTTTTTAAATAACTTCAAAAGTAGTCAATAGATATCTTGGTTTGGGATTTTACTTTTTAGGGTTTTTGCATTATCCTTGGATGGCTAAATGTTTTTTTTTAAAATAGCCTTTCAGCAGAGCATAATTTGAAATCTCTTTCCCATCTCCAGATTGAAAGAGATAATAGCTTTTATAATATGGCAGAAGTTTATTTTATAATCAAGCTTATCCAGTCTCTGATTGCAAGTGGAATAGACGGATCCATAATTGGGGTGATTACACTATATAAGTCACAGATGTATAAGGTATGTACAAGAAGTGATGAACAGTCAACCGTAAATGAGTCCCATTGAAATGTAATACATGAGGGCAAGCAACTGAATATTGACAAAATGTACAAGTGCTTATATACAACTGCTAGAAGTTTAAATACTAGGATCGGTGACCTAAAGTGCCTGGCAGTAAATGAGAATATAGATATAATAGGCATCACAGAAACATGGTGGAATGAGGATAATCACTGGCACACAGTAATAGCACGATATAAAAATATATGGAATGACAGAGTAAGTTGCGCACATAGGGGAGTGGCACTATAAGTGAAAGAAAGCATTAATGCAAATATAATAAAACTCCTCAATGAATCAGACTACACCAGAGAATCTCTCTGGATAGGAATTCCATGTTTGAACAATAAGAGTATAACAGTAGGAATATACTAGCAACCACCTGACCAGGATGGTGACAGTGATTGTGAAATGCTGAGGGAGATTAGAGAAGCTACAAAGGCAGAAAACTCAGAAATAATTAGGGTTTTCAACTATCCTCATATTGACTGGATATGTTATCTCAGGAATAGATGCAGAGATAAAATTTCAGACAACATAAATGACTGTTTCTTGGAATAGTTTGTCCTGAAGCCCACAAGGGAAGAGGCAATTTCTGATTTAGTCCTAAAGTACATCAGAAGCCTACTAAACAGTCAGTGGGGGCCCCTGGATGATTGAGATGCTGAAGGAGCACTCAAGGAAGACTTATGGAGAAGCTAATTGAATTCTTTGCATGAGTCTTCACTGCAGAGGATGTGGGGGAGATCCACACACCAGAGCCATTCTTTTTAGGTGACAAATCTGAGGAACTGTCCCAGATTGAGAAGGTTTTGGAACAAATTTATAAATTCAGCAGTAATAAATCACCAGAACCAGATGGTAGTCACCCAAGAGTTCTGAAGGAACTCAAATATGAAATTGCGGAATGACTAATATAATGACGATTTTTAAAACCGGCTCCAGAGGTAAGCATGACAGGCTGTTAAGCCTAATTTCAGTACCAGGCAAATGGGGTTAAAACTATAGTAAAGAACAGAATTATCAGACACACAGATGACCACAATGTGTTGGGAAAAAGTCAACACTGCTTTTCTAAAGGGAAATTATGCCCCAGTCTATTAGAATTATTTTAGTGTGTCAACAAGCATGTGGACAATGGTGATCCAGTGGATATAATACACAGAAAACCTTTGACAAGGCCCTCACCAAAGGCTCTTAAGTAAACTAAGCAATCATGGGATAAGAGGGAAGGTCCTGTCATAGATCAGTTACTGGTTAAAAGATAGGAAACAAAGGGTAGGAATAAATGGTCAGTTTTCACGGTGGAGAGAGGTAAATAGCAGGGTTCCCCCAACGATCTGTACTGGGACCTGTGCTATTCAGCATATCAATAAATGAAAGGAGAAAAGGGGATAAACAGTGAGGTGGCAAAATTTGCAGACAATACAAAACTACTCAAAACAGTTAAGTCCAAAAACACTGAAGCATTACAAAGGGATCTCATAACACTGAGTGACTGGGCAACAAAATGGCAGATGGAATTCAATGTTGATAAGTGCAAAGTAATTTACATTGGAAAAAATAATCCAACGACGCATACAAAATGATGGGGTCTAAATTAGCTGTTGGCACTCAAGAGTCTTGGAGTCATTGTGGATAGTTCTCTGAAAACATCTGTTCAGTGTGCAGCAGCAGTCAAAAAAGCTAACAATGCTAGAAACCCTTAGGAAAGGGATAAGTAATAAAACAGAAACTATCATGATACCAATATCTAAATCCATTGTATGCCCACACCTTGAATACAGTGTGCAGTTCTGGGCACCCTGTCTCATTAAAAAGAATTGGAAAAAGTACAGAGAAGGGTAACAAAAGTGATCGGGGTATGGAACAGCTTTCCTATGACGAGAGATTAAAGAGACTGTGACTGTTCATCTTAGAAAAGAGATGACTAAAGCAGGAAGTGATAGAGGTCTATAAAATCGTGAGTGGTGTGGAGAAAGTTACAGGAAAAGTGTTATTTACCCCTTCACATAACACAACAACTAGGGATCACTTGATTCAAATAATAAACAGTAAGTGTAAAACAAAAGGAAATACTTCTTCACACCGTCAGCCTGTGGAACTTTATTGCCAGGGGATGTTGTGATGGCCATAAGTATAACTGGGTTCAAAGAAGAATTAGAAAAGTTCATGGAGGATATGTCCATCAGTGACTATTAGCTAAGATGGTCAGGGACCCAACCCCATTCTTTGAGTGTTCCAAACCTCCACCTGCCAGAAGCTGGGACTGGACAACTGAAATTGCCCAGTTCTGTTCATTCCCTCTAAAGCAGCTCTCAGGGGACAGGATACTGACCCTGTATGGCTGTTCTTAAGAAGTTGCAATAAAGTATTTTTCTTCATAATGTAAGTTTCTATTCTTTATTAAAAATGGTAATGTTTATATAGTTGTTTCTTCCAAAAGAATATATCTTGTTATAAACAGTGTGTCTTTGAACTGAGCAATCTGGATTTTTTTTTTCCTGGTGGACTCAATAGTGAGGAAGGAGCGCTAAACAACATTTGATCATAGATAGACCAAAGTTTGCATTTACTTTGCTGTTAAACATATTTACATAAATTTGCATAACTTTGCTCAGAAGGATTGTGTTAATTCATACAGCTGAGATTCACTGTCTCAGAAATTTGGTTCATTCCCTCCCCCAAGTGTAATCAGCGTTATAGAAAACTGACTGATAATACATCAGAACCTCTCTAATTTTAACTAATGGATGGGAAGCCCATTGTGAATTGATTATGTATGCCAGGAATGGAATCATTGTGTCTAACATGGTGCTCTCTATTTAGCAAATGAGGAGTTGTATGTCATATGTACCTGTCACTCTGTCCTCAAAGTCTTACGTTGGGCTGTCTGGTTGCCAGGAAGGAATGCTGTCCCTCATTAGACGTATGGATGTTGTGTCAGGATAGACTCAATGCAAAATTTTGTGTTTGCACTTGATGGAGGTACTCCTGTAATATATAATCAATAGAGTTGCTAGTTCGTTTAATGTGAGTAGACTCAGACTCCTCATCAGTATTTTTATTGGAGACATGAATGAGTGTGACTATGTAACTAGTATATTTATAAACCAATGACTCTCCATCAACTTCTTTTGTCCACAGATTTATAATTTACTTAGTGCTGTACACTCAGATGCTCTTGAGATTAAAGCCATCCAAGTGTCTACTGTAGATGCATTCCAAGGAGCAGAAAAGGAAATCATTGTTTTGTCGTGTGTGAGAACAAAACAAGTTGGGTTCATAGACTCAGAAAATAGAATGAATGTTGCTCTGACAAGAGGAAAGAGGCATTTGTTGATTGTGGGAAATCTGGCCTGTTTGCGTAAGAACAAACTATGGGGACGCGTAATTCACCACTGTGAAGGTAAAAATTAATACTTTTAATTTTAAAACCACCTCTTAATTGGTATAGTTTTTTTATGGCTGTAATAAAACTGTATTGCACCTTATTTAAATGTCTGCAGTGTATCTGCAAACAGTTATTTATGCTTAGCAGCCTGTAATCAGTTTGCAGGTATGAGGCTGGTCTTTCCTTTCCTGATATCAGCAGGTAGCCAACAAGTCAAAAGTATTAACAGCCAGCTCCTCTAATGGAGCAGCTCCCATCTTCTCATTGGTCTTCTCTACCCCTGTAACAATCACATCACTCAGTCAAGTGAGGTGAAAAGAGGAAGTGAAATCCTCAAGAAGTGAGGTCCACCAAACTGCCCAACACCAGGCAACCCTCAGGGCCTGTGGGTGCACAGCTGAAACCCAGCACAAGGTACAATATGGGTAGGGGCCTGAAGTCCTTACAGACTCTGCAGTTCAAACCTCAGCCCTATGCACCTGTTGAATTTGACCTTTTAGCCATCAGTCCCTCCACTTAGCTCTCTCTTATCAATACAGGGACTTCCTCTTGTCCATCTTCCCTCCTCACTCACTGAAATCTCTCCTTTTGGCAACTAAGGCTCTTCTCCCCTCCAACACAACAAGCAGCATAATTAGAGCTAAAACTTGCAGCTTTCCTCTTTGGTTATATTCCCTGTCTTCCCTCTAATTCCCTAGCTGTAGATTTTGAAAAAAAGTTTTAGTGATGAAAAGGGAGCTTCCTACCCCAGAGTCTACTCCAGTTCCTTGGGAAATGACTGCTGTCAGGGTTCCCGCCCCACTCTGAACTCTGGGGTACAGATGTGGGGACCTGCATGAAAGACCCCCTAAGCTTATATTCTACAGCTTAGGTTAAAAACTTCCCCGACACACATTCCTTTCCTTGTCCTTGGACAGTATTGCTGCCACCACCAAGTGATTTTACACAAAAATTCAGGAAGGGTCACTTGGAGTCCCTGTTCCCCCAAAATATCCCCCCAAGTCCCTTCACCCCCTTTCCTGGAGAGGCTTGAGAATAATATACCAACCAATTGGTTACAATGTAAGCACAGATCAAACCCTCTATCTTTAGGACACTAAAATCAATCAGGTTCTTAAAAGACGAGCTTTATTATAAAGTAAAAAAAATCACACCTGCAAAATCAGCATGGAAGGTAACTTTACGGGATAATAAAAAGATTTAAAACACAGAGGACTCCCCTCTGGACTCAGCTTCACAGTTACAAAAAAACAGGAATAAAACTACCTCTTAGCATAGGGAAAATTCACAAGCTAAAAACAAAAGATAACCTAACACATTTCCTTGCCTCACTTACAATTTTTGTAATTCTTAGATGGATTATTCCAGGTATATTTTCAGGAGATGTTGTCCCTGTTGGCTTCTCTCTCCAGCTGGAGAGGGAACAAACAAAAAGAGCACAAACAACCCCACCCCCCACCCCCCGATTTTAAAGTATTTTCTTCCCTTATTGGTCCTTTTGGTCAGGTGCCAACCAGGTTATTTGAGCTTCTTAACCCCTTACAAGTAAAGATTTAGTACAGCTGCCCAGGAGGGATTTTATGCTACCCTTATCTGTATGTTTATGAAGGAAAGAGTACTGTGGAAAGGGATCTGGGTGTCATAGTGTATCACAAGCTAAATATGAGTCAATAGTGTAACGCTGTTACAAAAAAGCAAACATCATTCTGGGATGTATTAGCAGGAGTATTGTGAGCAAGACATGAGAAGTAATTCTTTCACTTTACTCCACGCTGATTAGGCCTCAACTGGAGTATTGTGTCCAGTTCTGGGCGCCACATTTCAGGAAAGATGTGGATAAATCGGAGAACGTCCAAAGAAGAGCAACAAAAATTATTAAAGGTCTAGAAAACATGACTTGTGAGGGAAGATGGAAAAAATTGGGTTTATTTAGTCTGGAGAAGAGAAGACTGAGAGAAGACATAACGGCTTTCAAGTACATAAAAGGTTATTACAAGGAGGAGGGAGAAAAATTGTTCTTCTTAACCTCTGAGGATAGGCAAGAAGCAATGGGCTTAATTTGCAGCCCATTTAGATTGGACATTAGGAAAAACTTTCTAACTGTCAGAGTGGTTAATCACTGGAATAAGTTGCCTAGGGAGGTTGTGGAATTTCCATTATTGGGGATTTTTAAGAGCAGGTTGGACAAACACCTGTCAGGGATGGTCTAGATTAGTGGTTCCCAAACTTGTTCCACCGCTTGTGCAGGGAAAGCTCCTGGCGGGCCGGGCCGGTTTGTTTACCTGCCACGTCCACAGGTTTGGCCGATGGCAGCTCCCACTGGCCGCGGTTCACTGCTCCAGGCCAATGGGAGCTGCTGGAAGTGGCGGCCAGTATGTCCCTCAGCCTGCGCTGCTTCCAGCAGCTCCCATTGGCCTGGAGCCAGTGGGAGCCGCGATCGGCCGAACCTGCAGACGCGGCAGGTAAACAAACCGGCCCGGCCCACCAGGGGCTTTCTCTGCACAAGCGGTGGAACAAGTCTGGGAACCACTGGTCTAGATAATACTTAGTCCTGCCTTGAGTGCAGGGACTGGACTAGATTGCCTCTCGAGGTCCCTTCCAGTTCTATGATTCTGTGTTGACATCTGAAATATCATTGGCATCTGAGTTAGTCCCAATAAAATAAACGAGGCAGTTCACACCTCAAAGCTATTGTTTCAGGCTCTCTGCAAACTCAGGCAGACATTACTGAATCAATTATAGGCCATGTTTACACTATGGGAACTCTAGTGGCATAACTACAACACGACAGCTATGCCAGTATAACCCCTGTAACGTAGATGCAGTCTATAGCAATGGAAATGCTGTCACTGTAGGAATACCGCCTCCCAGGTGACGATAACTAGGTCAACTGAAACAATCTTCCATTGACTTTGCTGTGTGTCCTCCTGGGGTTGGGTTGGCATAGCTACAGCACTTGGATGTGGATTTTTCATGCCCCTGAGCACCATAGACCAGGCCATATTCCCATCATCAGATCTTTAAAGTTTTCCTTGAAACAGTGACAGCCAGAGACTTTTAAAAATGAAAACGGAGACTCTAAAATACAACTTGTGGCACCTTAGAGACTAACTAATTTATCTGAGCATAAGCTTTCGTGAGCTACAGCTCACTTCATCAGATGCATCCTTTTCTTTTTGCGAATACAGACTAACACGGCTGCTACTCCGAAAGCTAAAGTACAACTGACACCCTCAGCTAGGCTTTTGTACACCCATGTGTGGGGCACACCACACACTTTGAGAAACAGTGAGTTAGCATGTTAGGAGGTGCTACAGCCGTTCTCAGCTGGTGGGGAAAAAAAAAGAAAAGAGGTATGAGCTGCTGCAAGAGAAGAGTTGGATGCCAAAACTCTACCCACTAAATTAGTTAACTACCTGTGACATTAGAAGAAGAGCCCCATTGATTTATAATGGTTAGGCTCCTTGCAGAAATCCAGTTTTCAAGGTTAGGGAAACATTTCCTTTTGGTGTGTTTTGGGAATTAGATATTTTCATCACGACAATATGATTGTATGATAGATGTTGCAACGTAAGGTGTAATTGTCCTGTGTGACTGCTTTTAGGAAGAGAGAATGGATTGCAACATGTAAGCCAGTATGAGGAACAACTGAACAACATTCTTAAATATTACTTGGAGAAAAAAGAAAGAATAAGCAAAAGAAAAATAAAAAAATCTCTTTCACAGCAGGAAAAAGGTATAAAAATTGTGTGCTTTTCTATGTAACGCCAAAGAATATTTTAAATAGATAGTATAATATAATAAATAAGCATTTGTAACATAATTTTTTTATATTCCAGTGCACGCATACCTCTGTATTTACTCCATATATGAACCACTAAAATAATTACATCTAATTGCTTGATAACTGAAGTCCTTAAATTTAAGAGCACTGTAACTTGCATTGTCTCTCTCTGTTAACTCCCTAGTTTAGATGATAGATCTAACTTTAAAAGGCCCTGGGAGTGATCCTGGAAGTTACAGGCCAGTAGTAAGCCTTATATCAATACCTGCAAATTGGTTGAAACAATAATTACAGAGAGAATAACAAAACACCTGGAACATCAGATATAGTCTAACCAGCACAGTTTCTGCAAAGAAAAATGTTCTCAGTAATCTATTAGAATTCTTTAAAGATGTTAGTGAGTAGTGGACAGAAGAGAAAAGTTGACACTTACTTTAGTCTTTCAAAAGGCCTATGACAATCTCTCAGAGATTTTAGGGAGTCTGGAAGGAATATTGGAAGACCCCTGCAGATGTTCTCTGGGATTGTCCACCATTTGAGTCTAGTACTTGGCTTGGAACCATGATCCTGTATACATTACAGTGAATGGTTTCCTCCTTTCAAAAGAAATGCCTGGAGACTCCAGATATGGGATTTTGCCTATGGGGTAATTCTTATACACAAAATCAGAAGGCCCAGTAGCTGGGGGCACTGAGTTATGGTTGATCGTATGTGTTCCTTATTAACATAAATATCAAGTTTGGGATTTTCTGGAATCTGTCTAATGGTGGATATGCTTTTGCCACATGTATTGTTGATACTCCTGATCAATTTCAGCCTTTTTAAAAACCTGAAAATAAGAAATAGTTGTACCATAAATCAGACAATTCCTATAGGGATTGGAGGGTGAAGAAGGACTCGTGTTTTCAGAACAAATTGTAACACACATATATTTAGCTTATCAAAGAGAAGGTTAAGGGGGTGATTTGATTGCAGTCTGTAACTACTTACACGGGGAACAAATTATTGCTGTGGGATGCTCAAATAGACATGTCAGCAAACTACAACCATTTCCATTTACAAATAGTCACAAGATTATACCCCATCCTATCCAACACAGATCTAGCTTTGGTTATCTGTGTCTGTGTGACCTCCAGGCTTAATTATTGCCACTTATATCTAGGAATGAAACCATGCATCCTGAGAAAGCTCTGGCTGGTTTGGCAACACACAGGCTTTTTAGTTTTCAGAGTGGTAGCCGTGTTAGTCTGTATCAGCAAAAACAACGAGGAGTCCTTGTGGCACCTTAGAGACTAACAAATTTATTTGGCCATAAGCTTTCATGGGCCCATTTCGTGAGCTACAGCTCAATTCACACGAAAGCTTATGCTCAAATAAATTTGTTAGTCGCTAAGGTGCCACAAGTACTCCTTTTCTTTTTGCAGATACAGAAGAACACGGCTGCTATTCTGAAACATAACAATTAATAGAAGTTTTAAAGTTTGTTTTCCTAGTTTTAAATACATTCCTGGTAATTTAATCTAGCACTGAAAGTAATTACAGTGGTAAGAGCAAGAGGGCAAAATGAAATACACACTGAAAATAGGACTCAGGTTATTGGTGACCTGAGCCATTGTTTAGGACTAACTGAGAGGAAATATACCTAGTGGAGAGAGAATATGCAATATCTCCAGCAATACCACATGGCTATATCATTCATGGAGAAAAAGAAAACATCCATCTCTCTCACACATGGTGTGTTTTATGCTATTTACCACACATATAGGTTGGACTGGGTGCTCAAATAACGTAGTGATGGGTGTAATGCAGAATAGGTTCTGTAGATCCAAGAAGTCCTTTCCGGCCTTATCTGCTGTAGTTGAGATATTAAATACTTTCTGAAAACATAATTTTTTAAGTTAAGATGGTATATTCGCAGACCATACATTAATGCAGTGTCTTCCCCTCTCCTATTGCCCTTATATTAATTGCTGATAGTTATATGCATTCTTATGTGACCGTGACTATCAGGAGTTGGTGTGATAAAAGCATTTTTCATGTAGCCATGCTGGAAAACTTAAGATATTACTGCCATCATCCCAGGCTCTAAATACCAGGAAACAAAGCATAGCCACCACCTGAATCTATTACATGTGCTGGCAGCCCTTTATGAATTTTTACAAAGGATGGAGTAATTCTTTACTTTGGGCCAACTCTTGCTTCCAGTGACTTCAAAGGGATTTTCGCTATGATTTAATAAGTGGTTGTTTCACAAGCTGATGATCTCATCTTCTGTATGGGCCAGATGATGATACCCTTACTCACATTAAATGGCAGCTTTGTTTCCAGTGGGACCACTTGTGGAGTGAAATGTTAATCATTGTGACTGAGGGTATAAGAATGTAACCTAAATGTGTTTTTGGTGTGTGGATAAACATTTTAGACACAGTATTTCAAACAATAATAAAAACTAAAGTGTTTTCACTCTCTGAGAACATGGGTTCTTTCAGCCAATCCTACAAAATTTGGGTAAGCTTTTTATAAAGAAAAAAATGCATTTTTCCCTTTTTTTAAAAATAACCTTTGAAAAGTATTTAATTGATCTTTAGAATTACATCATCATTTAGCATGGCCATCTTAGAAGAGTTCTTACTTGGCTTACTTGCAAATCCATTGATATAAGACACTGAAGCTTTTTTATTTTTTCCTTCATGAGTAAATGAAACACTCCATGACTCCCATTAAAAATAAAATCTGTGGTGAGAATTGAAAAAGAAGAATGTGTCTTTAGCCACCCACAAATACTTATTCTTTCTCTTCAGTGCTGCTGTCCACCTGAATGATATGAATACAACTTCATAGCATGGTATTCCATGACAGAGCTGGACGTAAAAGAGGAAACCTGTACAAGAAGTCTGGAAACTAACCAGAACAGCCTCTTATAAAATGATCAAAAAAAAAAAAAACCACCAGAGAAGCCTCTTGTAGCTTCTTGAAAATATATTTTAATCAAAGAATAAGTCTAGGCCCCAGGTCTAATAATGTTTTATATTGAAAGTATTAGTTGTTTAGAAAAAAGTCACTTAGTTAAGATATTCAAGCCAATCTTCCTAGTTTCTGAAACAACTTGAAACCAGTAACTGGTATTTCTTGTATATCATATAGAAAGCTTGGTTTTGCAATGTGATTTAATATAATATGCATGTGTTGTTCATTGTACTTGTACGTTCTTCTAGAGCCTAAAAATGATCTTGTGATAAAATAAAGATTGTCCACTAGGTGGTGCCAGTGCATTCTTTCTTTCTGCTAGACCAATCTGAATATCCTTTTGAACTATCAAAGGTTTAAGAAAGAAAGGTAGTGAAGAAAGAGCATTTGAATAATCACACGACATCAGTACAGATAATGACTTAAATCTGATGCAAGTCTGCTGCCAGCAGAAGCTGAAGTTCTGTTCTTTGTGAGTGAAAAACAGAACTGCATTACACAGCCTAAACTTTGCAGCTATCCATTTTCTTAAATTTGCGAGAGAGCGCGCGCACTATCATATTTGATAAGTGTTTCGGGCCCAGGGAGTGACTGAAGACATTAATAAGTGAAGTGTGGAAGGAGAAGAAACAGTAGACGACTGAATAGTTCCTTTAAATTACTGCTGACACCTCTGTTACAGCTCCCTAAAATCTCAATCAACAATCCATTAGAACTCAACAGGAGTAAAACTAAATCCTCGTTTAAGTGTATTTATCCGATCTCTTTTCACTCTTTCAAATGCTAAATCCATTTCAGCATATGCCCCTTCTTTCTCTCGCCTTTCTCTAAAGACTGGCAGCCTATACTACTCTTGTAAATATGAAAGATGCTAATCATATGACATATCACGTCTCAGTCGGAGCCTGGAATAAAGCCTTGAGATTTGGGATCATTGCCTCCAGACAACAGCTTCATCAGCCGGAAAGTTGGTTTTTTTCTCCTTTCCTTCAACTCTCAATCCCTTCTTTGTCTGGGGGAAAATGCAGCCAACTCGAGCCACCCTGGCCATATGGTTCACTCTGTATTTTCTTAGTTGAATTCAGGACTTGTTTCTGTGACTTGCGAAGGTGGGTGTTTTTTTTTTAAGTGTGTATAAAGACATAGAAGGAGCTGCTTGTGCTGGGACTGCTTTGCAGCGCCCCTGCATGTTCTTCACGTGTTTATTTCACACCTTCCCTCCGCAGCCACCGAATAGCTATTACTTTCTCTTCCGCTCCGCGTAAGCCCCAACATATAAAAGCAAATAGCGCATCCTTGGTTATAACACGAACCGAACTGATTCCACCCATCTTAGCTTTCCCTTTTAAGGGCTGAAAATTCCGTCTTAATCATTTTTCCCCCAGGGCTGAGAGTGCACAATGCCAACGTGCTCCTATTCGAATGTGTGGCAAGAGTGTAAAATAATACACGTTTCCCAGCAGATCGTTTTTTGAAAAAATGGCTTGGCCAAGAGAAGCCCAGAAGTATGTGCAATAAGGAAGGATGGCTTTCAAGATCTGTATATATTAGGAGCTGAATGAGGTGGGTGCGCTCAAGTTTGGATAGCCCCCTGCCCAATTTTCTTTCTCTCTCCCCTTACACAACCCCCCAAAAGGCCCTTTCACCAAATCATTAAATTCTACAGAGGTGGTCAAGCTAGCCCTGCTTTTCATGCATTTGAGAAAGAAAAGGGTCCTTGAAGTTTAGAAGATGCCCAAGGAAAACTCCTTGAATGACATCAAAAGAACGAGTTTCCATAGCTGTTGAAGCACGAGAGCCGTGTAGCGGCACAAAGGCGGGTTGGGGCAGCGGGACTGTCCCACTGCTCTATCCCAGCACAATTGGGTCACTGAAATAGGGAATTAATTACCATTGGAGAGTGGGCAGCCCATTCACCACTGGCTGAGTTTTATTAAACGCCAATATAAATAACAAAACAACTCTTGTGGCTGCACTATTCCGACACGCCAAAGGAAGGATTATGTTGGGGATTAACATCTTAAAGTCTATGAGACTTTCTGACTCAAGGCTCGAAGCTGGTAATCGTATTTGTCTCCTGGTTCAGTGATTAGCGCTCGCTCGCTCTCGCACCTTCGCCTGGATGGCCAATGTCCCTTTTGCAGGCACCGGGTTTTGCCACACAATCGGCTGTTCTTTTGCCCAGATCTATAGAAAATAATAAGAAAACTGAAGCATGCTGACGCGGGCTGCAGAGTCTTCTCTTCTGGAAAGGAGGGGACCGGCGGCCTTTTTCACAGGCACGCAGACACCCTTTGGGGGAGACGGGAGGGGCCATGGGTCTAAAAATCACTCCGCGGGCCTGCACCTGCCATGCAAATCTGGAAGGGAACAATCGGCCTAAAACGGGGGCACAGGCACACCGGGGGGGCTCTGTGCTAGAGGGAAAAGACGCCTTGAAGCCACGGGGGCAAGGACAGATCCGGGTGAAACCCAACCAATACATCAATCTGGCCCGCTGCTTCATTGCCCCAGACACAAGAGGGGGGAGGAAAGCGAGTCTTTGGGATGGGGGGGGGCGGGGGCTGCTCCCAGAGGTGGCGTGTATTTCGATGCCCTGGCCCTGTAACACCCTGAAGGGGGAGGGAGGGTGCCCCGGGCTGCCTCTCTCAACACCAGAAATGCCAACAGGAACTGAGTTTCTGCCCTCGCCTCCCAACTCTGCCCCACACAGGAGAGGGGCCCGAGAGCTGCAGCTAAGCGCCATGGGCTCGCGGCACCTCTCCCGCCGTCCAGCCCCTCCCTGCAATCCGCAGCACGTGCAGAGCGCCCTAGGTTTCAGTGACATCCACACACACACACACACAGACACACAGACACACTTTGAGCCCCCATGCCCTGCTCAGGCCCCCGCCCTGGCCCCTGTTCACCTGGGGCAGCAGCGAGCCATTAATGCTCGCTCGCAACTTGTGAGGTCGAAGCGTGCATGGGCTGGAGCCAAAGGTCCCTGAGCAACACCTACCCTAAACTTTTAGGACTTTTGGGTCGCCTCAGAGTTCAAGCTTCTTATAACGAACAAAGCCTTTCTAAAGGTCTCTCACTCACTCACACGCCAGCTCAGTGCCCTTTATTTCTGGGCTGTGTGATGAGCTTAAATCATTGTGCTCCTGTTTCTTGATCACTGCCTGCTTTGGGCTTTTGTTCCTGCAAAGTAGGCTTGAGCCTGGCAAAGGGGCTGAAGCTGAACAGTTTGACCCTTTGGGGACAGTTCATGCCGTGGGCAGTAGGCGACACTTCTTTTCCACCCCCCGGGGCTAGTCAGCGCTCTTTGCATAACAGTTCAGCTTCGTTTCATTTGGCCAGTTTTTTAGACCACACAAGTGCCTCTTGAATTTAGCTACGTTAAAAGAGTGCTAGAAAGCCCAGCCCTAGCTTAGTTCTTTGGTCACGTTTGGCTCAAAACCGACGACGAAGTGAAATCGCTTTTTGCCATCACGACCTGGCTAAGTTGCTGAACAAGGAGGAGGCTGGGTTAAACTCAACTAGTTTGAAAAACATACGCTTTCCAGTCATTCTTATTGCAGCACTGAAACATCCACGTTCCCGCATTTAAATCACGCAACTGAAAATTGTTTTGCTATGAAGGTTCTTTCCTCCAAATTTTTCTTTCCCTGTAGCATCCCCCATAACTATTTGTTTCTGATAACTTGACACCATGGAGAAAGATTGGGTTTGGAAATTTTAAAGGGCCTTTTGATTTCTAATTTTTCTAACAAAACCCCAATACTGTCCATATCCAGTCTATCACTTTTTACATCAGTGACAAAGTTAAATAAATCTCGGTAAATGGGCGGGGGGAGAGAAATCCAAGAATGTGGAACAACTGAGAGCCTAGGACACTCTAGTCTGCATTGAAGATTTTTCATAAGGTCGAGAAAGGAAACTAAGGGCTGTTGCATGGAGTTTCTCTTTGTTTTACTCTTGCATACAGTTAAGAAAGCATGTAGATTTTCCATACTTCTAATGAACCATATTTAAAATGTTCATTTAAATCACTTGCCAGATTCGCAGACACTTTCCATTCAGTCCACTACATTTAGTAATGCTTTGGATTTGCAAGAAACCAGTCACTATCTTACTGATCTTAAGAGAGCATGTACAAGGACTGTATGGGAAGTCTTTCACCGGTACCTGAAACTTTGTGTGTATTACATTCAATTGAATTTAAATGTAAAACTTTTTTAAAAAGTGGCATTAACGCTCAGATTTGGTTTCAGCACTAAAACATGAAAGCTAAAATAATAATGATAAAAAAAGCATTTTTCACAAAGAAATTCGGGCACACCCATTATGAAGGACCAAATCACGTAGAATCTGGAAATATACCTTTGTTGAATATGAAGTTAGTTGAGCTGCATTGAGCTTTAAGTAAGTACAGTATCTCTGTGTGTGATAGTATCAACATCTAGGTTTTAGGTTTGTCTTTACGTATTTTTAGATTTGGGGGTTTTCCTTCCCCCCCCCCCCCCAAGTTGCAATAATCGTGTTTACAACAATATTCATAGAAATTGATTTTGCACCCTAAAATATGCTGTGGTCTTCATTTGATTGTATATGTCTTTAGCACAATTCGTTTCCCCTGTTGGACCGACAGAGACCAAATTTGTTGACCTCCAGGGCATGTTGCAAGGCCTATGTGTTCACTCAAGACTTTTGCCTCAGAGGGTGGTCTGGAGAAACTCACCCTGGTGGGGGGTGAGTTTTGGTCGTGGACTGATGAGGGGTTTTTTGTTTGTTTGTTTGATTTGTTTTGTTTAAGTCCTTTGGAGGGGATATTGTGTCAGTGTGTTGTATTCCACATTGTTGTTTTAAAATTGGTGAATATGTCACTCGATGGAACGAATGGCACATTATAAAATAAACACATCGCCAAAAATTACATTTCCCTTCATTCCTCTGAATTTCCCTGCTTTTAGAAGGGTGAGGGAAATACAAGGCAAAAGTAGATATACCATCTGATCAACTATGAAGTGTATGTGAAACATCTCCCTAAAGCTGCAGAAAACCCTCTTGTTTTCAGTTGTATTTGTTTATTTCTTTCAGCATGCTGAAACTCTGGCCAAAAAAAAGAGAGGCAGAGTTAAGATTTTTCAGATATGTATTTGAACATCTTACTACAGTATGTTGTAATGAAAACTATGCATCTCCAATGTACTTTTTTGTTCCCCAAATCATTTTTTCTCCCTTTCTTTAGGGAAGGATTTCTCTTTGTTAGTCTTCAAACACAAAATCCAACATAAATGTACATAAGGCAAATTCCTTCTTAATCTGTCCTCTCTCTTCCCCATCATAAACTGGCATTAATTAAATGTTGTGTGTTTAAGACAATTTTTAAAAGGCTTCCCTTTTCTCATATTCATTCTAAAGTTGTTCCGAGTTTTCAAACAATGCTAATCATAACTCGCCTTTTGTTTTATTTTTGTTATCTGTTTTAGAGCCTTAAACTACACGAATGGACACAGAGCAGAGAAAATACGTTAGCACAGAAATTTTAAAAAGAGGCTGGAAAAAAAAAAGGATGAATCTCGCGCAAGCCATTTGTCCTGGATTTATTATTTCCCGTGTGTGTCATGGGTTGCCAAGAAAGATTTCATTTGCTCAGATCCCTCCAGAACACGAGGTACAGCACTTATCCGCACATGGGCCTTCCAACAATTTCAACAGACACATTAGCTGCCCTTTTCTCCTCCTTTGTATGGCAAAAACTCTTTAGTCTCCTTGCCTTACAAAAAAAGTTAAATGGCCGCTATTCTGGCAATGGCTTCTATATGTTCTTTTCAAAGTTCCCCCTCTCCTAGCCTGGGTAAATCACTTTCAATACTATTTATCATCTGAGCTATAGTGTGTCAATTATTTCATTTCAGGACATTTACAGATGCGAATCCTCCCCTACAAATCCCCCAGTCCTCCTGGAAATTCTGTTGTTGAGGGATCGCTATCTAATGATTCCGTGTACCCCTAACCCCCTCTTTAATCCTCCTTCCTCCAACAAGCACACAGGCATCCTGTCACCGGTGTCTTTTGGCTACAGGATTCGAATGCCCTCCGAGGCACAGGGAAAGAGAAGGGAGGGATTTGTTTAGACAAGCAAGCCAGAAGGGAACTATTGGAAGAAGGTTTCGGAGTGGCAGCCGTGTTAGTCTGTACCAGCAAAAACAACGAGGAGCAGTAGTGGCACCTTTGAGCTTTGTTAGTTTCTAAGGTGCCACTAGTACTCCTCGCTGTTTTTGTTTTTATTGCAAGAAGGCAAGCGAGGAGCACTTGGCTAGCTGAGGGGACTCTGGACAGCTCCTTTCCTCAGGGCAGGTCTACACTTCATGCGAAACACACTGAGCAAGCTAAAATGGGCAAGTAAACATGATGAGGAGCGGGAATGCAACTCATTCACTGAAGAGCTGGTAGTTATGCCTTGGAGACAAGAGTTCTCCCACCACACACAACATGTACCAGATGTGGGCTTCCAACGCCACATACACCCCCCCCTACTCAGACACAGCCTGCTCCACACCTGCTACCCTTACACACACCCCTCCCCAGAAAGGCGTAGATAATCCTGCTCCAGGCTTGCAACCCCCTGTATACACAACCCTTATCCAGCAACACACACACCTTTGCCCACGGAGTCAGACACGCGCACACAACCCTACTTCATGCCCTCCACCATGCACAGCTAAAAACCTCCTCCTCCACACCCCCATCCACTACCACACACTAGAGGTCGCTTACTCCGCATCTCCCCCCGCCCCCCCGACACCACCTCTCCAGAACCACCCCCACCCCCCTTGCTCAAGATAGTAGCACCCCACGCCCACGGTATTATTTGGATAGACCTATACGGACACACGTGCTTCCCAACATTGTATCTTTCAGTTGTCCGTGTAGGGTGTAAACTGTGCGTCACAGAATTTCATTGAGTATCAACCACTGAGCTGCCCTTGTTCTCAGTGGAATCTGATACATCAGCTCATGCTTCAGCTTTTCTATAGGTGCGTCTGTGTGTCCCGGCCTGTACGTCTGTCTCTCTGTGCATCTGAGTCTGCGAGGAGAGGGGGGTTGAGTTTTGGATACTACAGTCCCCCTCCCCTTCGCTGCCCTCCAGCCTAATGAGCTGCTGAAAAGGAGCAGGCTCCAGCGCGCGTGGCTAGCGGGACTCCCTGATTGGCCAGCTGCGCCTCGCGACCCCCATTCATTAATAAATTAGCGGCACGCTCCAACCGAGCGCGAGGCACCAATCACACCGCAGAGCAGCCGGGGCTGCACCACACACTTTATGGGGATCAGATAAAAGAAGACAGGGAAGGAGGGTGGGGGAGGGAGGCAAGGGGTGCAGGGGGCTTTAAAAGAGAGAGAAAGAATGAGATGAGTGATGATAAATGAAATGAAAAGAAAGAATAAACCCTGGGAGGGGGAGGGGAAAGCTCAAGGGGCCCTGGGGGTAGATTTGATTGTTTTCTGCGGGGTATATAAGGGGTTTTAAGGAGAGTCGTGTGCCAGACACGCAGCCACTGAACCTCAAGCCGCTTCACTTTAACTGGAGTGCCGGGGCGCGTGCCAGCAGCTGGCCCCACCAGGACTCGCTCTCACACACCCCACCAACAAAACACAGAGAGAGGCAGCAGGCAACCGGCCCTTCTTCAACTCCTCTTTGGCAAAGGCAGCTGGACCCCCACCCCCTATCCAGCAACAGTGGGACCCTCTCCAGGAGAAGGGAGGGGCGGGGGACACCCGCAAGTCTGCCCCTGACGATTGCAGAGAGGGCCAGTGCAGGGAGAGAGCACTCCGCAAAGAGACAAAAACATTGTAAAGGGGAGCCAAGTAAGTCACCGAGTCTCTGCTTCAAACGTTGCTGGAGTTTTTATTTTCCTCTCTCCTCCGCCTCCCCTCCCTCGCGGTGGCGCAAAAAAAAAAAAAAAAAAAAAAAACCCCAGTTGCTGAGAGCAAAATATCTTGCTGCTAAGCCCGGCCGCGGCCGCTTCCCTCTCCCTGCGCGCCGGCATGGCCCGCTCCAGCTGTTTTAAAGGCAGAGATGTCAGGTTCTCAGCAGAGAGCAGCCGGGGGTGGGAGTGCATCCCTGCGTTTCTATGGCAGCGCTGCAGCGGGGCTGGCTGCTCGGCGTCTATTTGCCGGGCTAGCTCTAGAGCGGGCGAGGAGAAGCGCTGTAGAGACCGCGGGCACAACGTGGGCAGATCACAGCGTGTGCCTCTAGGCGCATGGCAGCTACACGGCCAAGGGTGGGCAGGGAGCAACGGGGCGCGGTGCTGCCAGGCCAGGTGAGCGCCCGCAGGAGGAGTGCCCCGGCCCTGGGGCGGGCGGGCTGCAGCCCCTGAGGCCGGGGCGATGCGGGGACATGGCGTGATGGGGCTTCTCCCGCTCTCGTTGCAGGATGTTCGTGAAGCCGGAGAGCCTGGAGCTGAAGGCGGAGGGAGACCTGCTGCTGCTGGGCCCGGCCTCGCCCTGCTCCTCCTCGCTCACCCCGCTCTCCTCCAGCTCCGAGGAAGAGGAGGACGATGAACTCCAGGCGCCCTCGCCGGCCCGCCCGGCGGAGGAGCAGCCGGCGCGGCTGCAGCTGAGCCTGAGGCGGCACGAGTGCAAGCGGCGCCCCGGCCGGGCCCGGCCCGGCTCCCGGGGGACCAAGACAGCCGAGACGGTGCAGAGGATCAAGAAGAGCCGGCGGCTGAAGGCCAACAACCGGGAGCGGAACCGCATGCACAACCTGAACGCGGCGCTGGACGCGCTGCGCGAGGTGCTGCCCACCTTCCCCGAGGACGCCAAGCTCACCAAGATCGAGACGCTGCGCTTCGCGCACAACTACATCTGGGCGCTGACCGAGACCCTGCGCCTGGCCGACCAC
The DNA here is from genome assembly GCF_965152235.1 of Eretmochelys imbricata. Classification (NCBI taxonomy): domain Eukaryota; kingdom Metazoa; phylum Chordata; order Testudines; family Cheloniidae; genus Eretmochelys; species Eretmochelys imbricata. Next base: position 38,006,978 of record NC_135575.1, on the reverse strand, counting down.
TGCGGCGCCGCCGCCGCCGGCCTGCCGGGAGCCCTCTTCCCCGAGGCAGTGCTGCTGAGCCCCGGGGGCGCGCCCGCCAGCACGGACAGCAGCCCCTCGCCCGCCTCCTCCTGGAGCTGCACCGGCAGCCCCCTGTCCTCCGCCGCCTCCTCCTACAGCTGCGCTTTATCGCCGGGCAGCTCCGCCTCGGACATGGACTACTGGCAGCCAGACAAGCACCGCTACGCGCCGCCTCGCCCGCAGGCCAGGGACTTTATCTAACGCCGCCCGGCCAGCAGCTCGGGCCCTGCTGGCGGGGGCTCGCCTAGTGCTGGTGCAATAAGGTGCGCGGGGGCTGGAGAGCTGGCGTAGTACCCGGGCAGGCCTGGAGAGAGACGGGGGAAGATCGCAGGGGCTCTGACCCACGCTGCGGTTAGGAAGAGCCCCCGCCCCGCAGGAGAGCCTCCAGCGAGCCTCGGGCAGAGACACGCGAGGCGGCCGAGTGGAGGGAAGGGGTGCGAACACGTCGGGCACGTGGGGACATGGCGTGATGCGGGGACATCTGCGGGCCCTGGGAATCTGCTAAGGAAGCGCCACTGCGTGATGGGCTCTCCTCACCCCTGATTCTTCACTGACATGTTAATGTCTGACGGACAAGTACTTTCGCAGCTGAACTGTAGGGCCGGTAACAATATTAGCCACAGATTTGCGATGTCTGGCATCTGCTTTCTTCCCAGTGCTGCCTCAAGGCTGTGGGAATTTCACCTGTCAAACCAAACTTTTCCTCTCTGATGTGCACTTTGTTCAGTTTCCCAGCTTTGTCACAATGCGTTTTTGTCCCGTCCTTCTCTTTCCTGCTCCCTCCCCCTATTTTGCCATCTGTCTCTTATGATTTATAAGAGGGGAAAAAGTTGTTTTGTTCGAGGCCCAGGTTAGAAGTCATTGTATAATTTGTAGGCTTTGTAATGATTGAATGCAAGCGTGGAAATTTAGGCTGAACTCTCTATCAAAAAGGGGGGGAATGTAGAGAAAAGGGGGGGGGAAATCAGGAGGGAGGATTACCTCATGCATTATTTATCTCGACCTTTTAGGGGACGAGGCACTCCCCCATTCTTTCAAGAGATTAAAAATAAATCAACAGACTGAAAACCTAAACAGACACGGAGCATTACAGCGATCAGCCACACACGTGTTCACATCTATTTATTATAAAAGAAAGATTTCATGGAAGATATGTATATTTTTTGTATATTTTACAGAGTTTATTCTAGTATGTATTTACAGCTGAAGAGCAAAGGATTGTTCTTATGATACGATAAATAAAGTATATAATTTTCATAACTTTTGTGTACCGTTTCTGATTGGAATGTTTACGTATCATCTGGCAGCAAAAGGGGCGAGTCATTTATTGTAACCACGAAAGTTTAGGGGGCATCCTACGACATGCTAAGTGACTTAACCCCCCAGAAAGCCAATCGATCGAAGGCGCTCAGAATAGGTAGAATAGTATCCGCTGACATTAATACAAACCCTAGGTATATTTGCGTGCTCACATGTAGAGAAACATATGACAAAGCGACTGCGGTGCTTTGACACACAAAAACACCCAGAAGAAGCGTGTATAGTTAGTTCCCTAAAAAGAGAGGCAAGGTGTAGATGTGAACGAGGAGACCATAAATAACTGAACGCTACTTTTAAATAAATGGCTTACGTTTTCGAAATAAAAAGCCTGAAATCAAATTTGGTCTTGCTCTAAAAATAAATTTTACTGGTTTAAGACTTCAGTCGAAATTACATGATTTTACAAAGTTAATGTTAACCCACGATTGCAAAGAACTTGAAAGATACAGCTAGAAATACTGCCTTTACCTTCCATAACGTTAAATCTTCACAGTTTTAGTGGGCTCTGGGTCATAAAAATAAATCCACTACCTTTTACTGTATATAAATCCAGAGATGCTGTGAAGTTGGGGCTGCTCGGTGAGTGGACTCGGTCATGATGCAACGCTGAGGAAGGCGAGAACAGGGCTCTTTTACTAAACCTGCAGTTGATTCAAATTCAGCGAAAGTGTACTGAAGATTTTTGCCCTGCTATTTGCTGTGTCTTTCTCTGTGAGAATGGACACAGAAGAGAGTAATGTGACAAATTCTCATCTGTACCAATCCAGTGAGATAAACTGGTTGAAATAGCCGTTTAATCCGATCACTCCCTCAGGTTAAATGGAAAGTAAATGTATTCGTATGAAGACGATTCTTTCTCTGTGCCTCTCAGAGGTTTATGATTTTATACTATCACTATGGTTTCCAACGGAAACCGAATTTACCAAACAGAGCCTCGCAGGTAAGGCTCAGGAGGACATATAGCCCGTTACACACAGCGATTATTTACCCAAAGCATCTGCGCTAGCTAGTGATCATTTCCGGTCACAACACTCAAAACTTCGCTCGGGCCTGCATCGTAGGCCAACATCATCTCAGCCCAGGAAATGACACTCGGAACATTTAGAACAAAATCGTGGTGGTTTTTTAAGTGACCAGGTGTGCATAATCGAATGACTTCAGGCCTGTTCTTGCACTACATCGATAGAAGTTAACTAATTTTTTGTTCACTTCATATGTTTTAGTTTAAGGACAAAATGGGGAAAGAATTCATTTATTACAGCTTTTTAAAAATGGCTGCTGGCCACGCATAGGAAATTTTCTTCATCCGGAACAGTGTTTGAAAGTTTTATCACCTCCATCCAGTGCACTGTGAAGGCTCTGATGGAGGTTTCTAGCGGATCGATGATCCTCAAAGAAAAAACACCCCTAAGACACAGTAACAGCTGCTTGCTTTGCCGAGGCCCTGCATTTCTAAGGCCGCCATCGTTCTGTATGTTCCCGACAATCACTTATCCCTATTTTAATCACGTCCACTCATTTAATTCACACACACACACACACACCCCAAGGCCTACCAAGGAAATACCCATTTAAAATCGTTAAATATTAAATCTGATTCCCTCCTCACTACAATAAAATACTCAAACACACACCAACACGGACATATAGCCTTCTGTGGCACTGAGCAGGATTTCAGCCAGAAGGAGAGATCACCGTAGGGATAGTGTGAAATAGTAGGGCCACTTGCGATGCGACTGAAGGTTCTGCCACCCTGATGCTACCCTCATGTCAGATACGTGTGTGTGAGTGTGAGAGAGAGAGAGAGAGAGAACACCCAGAATGTAGACCTGAGAGATGTGCATTGGAACATATAGCTATGTGATAACTATTCGGGTCTAGACATCCTGGTCTTTTTGCGTGCACGAACTTCGTTTCTATTCACTGCTGAAGTTGCTTAAAGAAAAGAAAAGTACAGTCTGGGGAGTGGTTACAAGGATGTTTTCCTTTGTGGCGGAACAACTCTGGAATCTATGTCTAGGTCCTCAGCGGGATCCGTTCATGACGCCAGAGTTTTAGGCTGATCACCACCCTTGCAGGGCTTTTTATTCACTTGTGAGCCCTTGAAGGAATTGGTTGTGCGCAGATGACTAGAAAGGCGACTGGGTTTTTCCCAAGAAGTGCCATGTTAGGGGTCTGTTTCTCTAAAAGCAAGTAACCTGGACAGAAATCGGGGTGTGTGTGTGTGTGTGGGGGGGGGAATCTAAACCAAGTGCGAGGCTTCGGGCCAGATTCTGCCCCCTGATCGTGCCTGTCTCCGGCAGTAGCAGAGCCCGGTCCTTCGTTATTGTTCTCGGGAAGCTAAAGGAAACAAAGTGGAGAGGGCAGATCACGCGACCCTTTTTATAAGGAAGAGGGGTTACGATACACAAGCCTTGGGGCCCCAAGAAACAGGCAGTAATCCAGCCCCTGCTCTCCACCGAAAGCCGGAGGCGAAGGATGGAGAAGTGGACCGAGGCAGGTACCCGAGCTCGCTCGCTCCTCGTTCATCGACTTTGAACGGCCCTGGAAGGGGGGTGGGAGCAGCAGCTTGAGCCCTTGTCGGAGCACACGAGTCCCGCAGTGCGAGGCCACCCCTGCCTGACAAGCGTCTGCTCAGAGAGCCGCGGAGCAGGGAGGAGACAGGAGGGGGGCGAACCGCCACGGAACAGACATGGACGGGATCTACACGAGGGCCGTATGCCCAGGGCGAATCGTTCCCAATCTCAGCTCAGATCGCCAGGGACAGTCAGATAGCGACTGGGATAGGCGGAGGAGCCGCTGGGCAACAGGCCAGAGCCCGGAGGTAGTCACAGGGCGATAGCCCTGGTTCACTTTCAGACTTAAGCAGCCAAGCTCTCATCAGCCAGTGTACGACCAGGAGAGAGGGGGATCGGATACAGGCTGGGTAATCACCCACACTTCCAGCCAAGCGTCCTCCTCCTATTTAAATGTCCCAGGAGGGGATCCGCTCGCCCTCAGTAAAGCCTGCTAACTCCCCTGACCTCGGTGGCGTTACCTCTAGATTTATAGCACTGTCACTAATTGCAATCAGTCGGTCCCATCTTCATCATCCGCCCGAGAGCACTGGGTGACTTCTGGGGACAAACACCTGGAACTCGTTACAAAAGCGCCAATCCCCCACCAAGGACTCGGCGTGGTTGAATGTATTAATTAAATAAAATGCGCAGCCCATGAATTTGCCCGGTGCCAGGAGATCCTGGGAGCGTGAAACCCGGCCCTTAAAGCGCAGTCGCGAAAGAAAAACGTGTGAAAAGAGAATTAGTGAAATTAGGTTAGCCCAATAAAACTTGCGGGGTTCTCTTCCTCCCCCCACCCCTCCTCGGCAGCCTTGGGCTAGAAGCCTATCTGGCCAGATCTATTGTTCCCCACCCTGGCAGGGGGTTATTGTGGGATAAATAATTCCTTAAAAAAAGAAAAGTGGGTATTTGCATAATCACTGCTTTGATGTGGCCAGCAATCTCAGGCTGGGTCCCCCCCAAATCTGCCAGTGGCCTGAAGGAACAAAACAAGACCCACTCGTTCACGCCAGTGAGCGTGTGGGGCTAGCGCGTGAGACCAGCTTCACTTTCTTCTTCTTAACCACCCCTTTTAATAACCAACCTCTAGGAATGCAAAAAAAAAAAAAGGGGGAGGGGGGGGGATAGTGCTTTTCCTCTCTCTCCAAGCCAGGCCTCACCGATTCCATTGTCCCACCAAATCTCTCTCCCACGTGCATTTTTAAAAGGCTCGGTAATACGCCCTATGCCCCCAAAGGCGAAGTTTTCTTCCTATTAAAGGCTGTACCTGGACATCTAATGTGGCTACCACGCAGGTATGATGAGCAACGCGCCAAGGTGATTAGCATTTCATTATTCTTTTCCGGGCTCCTTCCAGCTCGCAGCAAGGCAGCACAGGACTTGGAGCAGGACATTTCTTCTCCCTGTTTATTTCCAGTCTCCAGTGCCTTGTTCATGGGCTAGACTAGAGAGTGTCCTAACAGGAGTAGGGAGAATAGACACCAGCACTGGTTATTGGTGGAGCTACGGAAGTGAGAAAACATTATCTTACAAAGCCTGGTTTGGGGGTTCCTTATAAACCAGAAACTTGAGCCGGGTCTTTCAGGGGCTTCAAAATGCTCCACAGTCATCCACGTTCACTCTGGCAATAAGTCAGATCAAAGCCGAAAACAGATATGGATTTCAGTAGCAACCACCATCAACTGTGTCCAGTTCTGGGCGCCACATTTCAGGAAGGAGGTGGCCAAATTGGAGAAAGTCCAGAGAAGAGCAACAAAAATGATTAAAGATCTAGAAAACATGATCAACCAGGGAAGAGTGAAAAAAATTCGGTTTGTTTAATCTGGAAAAGAAAAGACTGAGAGGGGACATAACAGCTTTCAAATACAGGAAAGATTGTTACAAGGCAGAGGAAGAAGAACTGTTCATAACCTTTGAGGATAGGCCAAGAAGCAACGGACTTAATTTGCAGCCCAATTGGGTTGGACATTAAGAAAAACTTCAACTGTCAGGGTGGTTAAGCACTGGAATAATTGCCTAGGGAGGCTGTGGAATCTGATTAAGAGCAGGGATGTCTAATATTTAGTCCTTCCAGGAGTGCAGGGGAATGAACTAGATGACCTCTTGAGGTCCCTTCCAGTCCTATGATTTTATGATCAGCTCAGTGGTTTCCACCCAAATCCAGACAAGAACATTGTGGGTTCAGCTGAGTTTTGGATTCAGACAATAAAAAGAATCCTAGCTGAGATGAGTCCCATTGAACCTCACATCGGGGGGCATCATGTAGCCCACACAGTCTTTGAAGTTGGGTTTTTTTTTTTGTTTTTTAATAAACACGGCTCCAGGGGAAAGCTCAATTTATGGTTTCTGGGGATGAATAGGAATCTCCTGAATTAGGAGAGAGACACACAGATCCATTAAACTGAGCAATAACATGTCCCTGGAAAGTGAGCTGAGCATGTGCTAGAAAAGCTAATCATTCCTCCACAGCTAAGGTTGCATGGAAGACTTGGGGAGAAGGGGATGTGAACGGATCCTACTCGGTACATTACAGTTGGTGTACAGTTCCTGTCCATTATTGAGATTTGCTCGTTTCACTTGCATTCCCCACTCATCCAGCCATTCAGAGCATGAAAGGAAAGGTCTGTTTTTATCATTTACTGTCTGTAAACATACAATGTGAGCCGCTCTGCCCAAATACAGAGGGGGCGGGGGGGGAGGGAGGGATCACCACTCTGCCCTGTCAGCCTCTGTCACGTGCAAATAAAAGACCCTCTCCCACCCAGCAGGGCATGTGCCTGACAGCAGCTCATGTCTCTGTAGCTACAGCTGAAAGAGCCTCTGCTGGGAACACAGGCCTTCATCCTACCACGGCTCTAATTTCTGAAATGCACCATTTTAAAATAACCCTGAGTAGCCCCTTTTTACAGTTAGTGGCGGGTAAGCAGAGCAAACACAATGCCCCACCAGTGAAACACCATGCGTCTGAAGGCAGATACTGTACTGGATTTGGGATACCTACAGTTCAAAAATCAGGTTTCCATAGCAGCACCTCGCCATAAAAAAGGTAATTCCTTGTGACAGAGAGGTCATCTTCCCTTTACAACGAGTTTATGATCCCTGTGTGTATTGCATTATGGCACCATCAGAGCTCAGCGGGTAGTTCTAGGACTCTCAAGGGGGTTTGTTGCCCTCCTTGGCATCAGAATAGCAACGAGAAGCCAGAGCAGTGCCAGTGTGACAAAAGCGTAATCCCCAGGGTCTGGGTTTGCTTTCTTTCACGTAAGGCATAAATCTTGCAACATCTCATCATAAACTTAAAAGTGTTCCTGATACAGCCATAATTTGGCTGTGTAATTTAAACAAAGATCCCCTCCTCTCCCCGGTCCTCTTAGACAAATGTCTGGAAGCAAAGACAGAGAAAGTGGGGCTTTAGTGCTTGAATGGCTAGGGCTGTTGATCAGCTGTTCCGCACCCTCGCCCCATCAAGGAACTGATCACTCTGCAAAAGTAAGTGTAGGAGGCTGGACAGTAAAATCTAAGAGAACTGTAAATTCAACCAATTTATGCTTCCCAGGTAAATCTGAACTGACAAAGTTCGCAGTTAAGAACCAGGAACAACACTCCCTCCCTCGTTCCCTCCCAATAATAGGTTATTTTCCATTGAATCTGTGGAATTGTCACCACTCCTTTATTTTGTATGTAATTATTGATAAGGAATTTGTTTTGCATTCTTGATTATTTCCATTTTTTTGTAGGCTTAAGCTTGCACTCCATGCAAGTTTTTGATACACAAGGAATGCAAAAATCAGGTCTTGCATTTGTCATTTTTAAATTAGCTTATCATAATGTTCTACATCATGCCAGGGAAACAAGTAATCCAATTGTACTTTCAAGTAATTCAGTTAGGAAGTATATTGTTATTATGGCACTGTAATTTTTGCAGCATTAACAGGTATGCAATCACTGCATGATTTTTAATATTTGATATTTCAGCAGCTTCAAAGTTGTTTTACATTGAAAAGATCAACCATTGTGTTTTCAAAGTTAAAACTCTTTGCCTCAGAAAGGATATGTAAAACTTAACTAAAAGTAGCATCTCTATAATAATAAAAAAACAACACACTTGTCCACAAAAATGTTTGTGAAGTTCTGTAACCATGAGATTTAACAGCTTTGAATGTAACTTGTACAATGATCCCTCAAACCCATGAAAGACAGAACTGATACTGAAAATCCACATAGGCCCTTGCATAGGGTGGCCCTACCTGGAGTGCCCTCTCTGGCAGGCCATAGCATGACGTGCACACCTGCCTCAGTTTCCCCTTGGAATCCACCAGTGCAAAGTAACATTTTCTCTCTGAGCAAGAAATTCAACTGCCACAGTCCACACAGTAAAACACTTCTCAAAACCCCAAAGTAAAACTAAGTTATAATGCAGCAACTCTTCAATCCCATTCAAAAGTCACCAATTCCCCCTACGCCACCATCATCCACCAGAGAGTTCTCCCTGAGAATTTTAAGATTCAGTTCTCTCCCACAAGTCTCCTCTGGTAGTCCCAGGTCAGGTCTCCTGTGACAGAACTGCCTACAGTATTCCAGTCAGCCAGGCCTCCCTGCCTGCAGTCCTTTCCTGGCTCAGGGAACCACCCTCTAGGACCAACCCCTTATTCAGGTCTCTGCATCTCCTGCTACTTCTTTCTGGGTATCTCCTCTCTTCCTAAGGCAGCTTTCACCTGCCCTTCTCCATCTCTCTCAGTCAATGCTTTTAGGCAGCTCTGACTCACCAGTTTTCTCTTGACTTCTTTCAGGGGCCTTCCAGGCAGCTTTCATCTGACTTCCTACAGGGACCTTTTTCATTTAGGCCTTGGCCCAGGTGCCCTTTTTAAGCCTAATTGGGGTGAAGAGGGGAAGGGAGTGAGCAACTTACCAGCCACAGGTGCACAGACCATTTCTTTCTTAAAGTGCCAATGTCACCTTGAGACAACCCTAAACTAGGTCCAGGTCCTTCAATGACAAAAGCTCATGTGGAAATTTGCACACATGAGGAGTCCCATTGACATTAACTCCATTGGGACTAGGCAGCGGTGTAAAGTTCTGCGTGTGCTTAAGCTGGGGGCCCTTTATGGTGTAGTTGATGCCACACATCAGCATAGGCATTGTACATGGGACGGTGATTAAATATGCGTGCACTACAATTCTGCATACCATCTTTCCTACAAACTCTATCCCAAAATATTTACAGGGTTCTTGTACGCACAAGTCCAGTTAAGTAGTTAGTAAGGTCATGATCCCACCAAAATGTATACATGCTTTTAAGTCAAAAGGACTTTTCACAGTGTGTAATGTTAAGCATGTAAGTAAATCATTGCAGGATTGGGCCCTAAAATAACAGGGGGAAAGCAAAAACAAGTCATTGGGCTGGGAGTCTAGAGACTTGAGTTCTATTCCTAGTTTTGCTGCTGACCTGCTTGGTGACCTTGGGCAAATCACTTCATCTTCTTTGTTTCCCTTCTCACCTTTTTGTCTTTCTTGTTTATTTAGACTGTAAGGTCTTTGGGGCAGAGACTTTCCTCATCATGTATTTATACAGTGCCTTGCACAATAGGCTCTAGGCACTATTGTAATGAAAACAATACATACAACTAATAGTCAAAGGAGAAATTATTCTTTTTCATATGATATTTGGAATGAGACGGAGAGTTGATGTGACAGAGAAGTTATAAAGAGCTTGTTGTAGACTTCTGCTTATCCCATCTGACAGGGAATAATAATAAATGAAATAAAATAAAATAATTACTACTAATAATAAACACATGCAAGAGGGAGGCAGCGAGCTGTGTGGATGTAGCTGGCAGGGAGAAGAGTAGAGAGTTCAGGAACCTGGAACACAGAGAGATAACAGGAGGGAGGGACATTTGCCTACCAGAAGTCTGGAAACTGTGGTTTGCCTGGCTAAGACTGAGGTATTCTCCTCTGCAGTGCTTTTCCCTCCCTTTCTGTCTTTCCTTTTGTCTTTTTTCCCTCCTTTCTCTTTTGACTTTCTGTGGAAGGAGAGGAGGTGGCAAGGAAGTATCTCTTCACACTTCTGAAATGAGCTGACAATGTGTCTCCTCCCCTCTTTAATGGCTGGTCCACTGGAGGATAGCTGCCTGCTACTGGAATAATTCCTGTAGCAGGAATTCAAACTGCTGAAAACCCATGTACAATTCAAAATGAAAGAAGTATAGAGGCTGATGGGAAAGGGTAATGCTAACCTTGTACAAGGTATAGGAGGATCAGGCTTTTTACCTCTTGCTTCTTGATTGGCGGAGATGACAGTAGCCTGGTGCCATGAATTTTCCTTTGGGATAGGCTATCTAACAAATACAGAAGGGTCATTCTGCCAGAGGCCATTGCACTGAGAGTGGGGAGGATGGGAGGGACTGAGAGGATGTCACTGCAAAACAAATAGGGGCATTAGGGAGGGGATTAGAGAGGGTTAATCATCTGGGAGACAGGCTGCATGGACGTCATGGAAGGCTTTAGGAGGACAGGTTTGAACTTGACCCAGAAATGAATGAGGAGCCCATGAGGATGAAGTTGATGTGGTGATGTTTGTGTGGAAGAAAGCAAGCGGCCGCTTCCTGTTCATACAGGTGTCTGGAAGTGTTAATTTTAGGAGACCATATAGAAGAGAAATGCATTGTCAAGGGAAGAGCAGAGCTGGAGCTGAGGCAGTAGGTTGCACGATGTTGCTGAGGTAGGGGGAAGGAGATTTCCCAGCACAGGAGATGAGGGAGTCTATTTGGAGAAGGTTAGTCAGGGAGGAGTCACTAGAGGTGTCAAAAGATAGGTATAGTTCTGTATCATCAACATTATAGCAGTAGTTAAAGTTAAAAGTAGAGAAAACACAACCAAGAAGATGACAGAAAAAAGCAGAGCCCTGACAACTGTGCCTTGTTGGTGACTCTAGTGGGGTGTGTCTTGTCTCAGAGATGGAGAAAGAGCAATAGATATGGAATCACGTAAGCAGGGCATGTATCCACACCGCTAAAACTACTATTACAATCAGCAACCTTCTTAGCAGTCTCTGCAGAGAACCCAAAGACTAAATGGTCAGGAAGACTGCACTCTTTCTAATTCCTGCAAGCTGTCTTGCCTGGTCAAGTGTTGAGGCACATTTGTGGGAAATGGTGGGGCTTTTGTAACATCTGGTGTGGTGAGACAAAGAACTTCATTCTCCAGTACACTAATAAATAGGAATTCACAAGCAGCCATCCAACTGTGGCAAAATACTAATAAAGTTATAGGAAAAGCAGCTCATCACAATCAGGTTTAGAACTGGGCTGGAACCAAAACTTCAGATCCAAAAAATTCCCAAAAAGTTGTGAGAGTTCAGAGATGGATCCATACTTTGGATCTCAGGCCCGTCTTGCATGCTGTGCTTTTCAAAATTGACAAATGAGAGGTTTGCAGCATGGAAAGACTAGGTAGAGCTTAAATGATCAAAACATTGGGCTTTATTTGTAATATGCTATTTGTGTGTTTTTGAAAGGCCACTTGCCGCATACAGATAAGTGTGCTGCTTTCTTCCATTTGTGCCAGATGAGTGTAGAATCTGTTTAATATGTGCTTTACATCCAAGCTTTCCCAGTGCTTCTCCAAAGTTGATTTCTGCGTCTTTATGAAATGTTAGATGGCTGCTTCAGAGCCATATACAAGGCCAGAGTATTCACTGGTGATGTCAACAGGCCTTCTGTTTCACCCAGCTGAAGTAATCAGATAAACTCAGCGTGAAGGAATAAAACTGAGCCAGAAGCAAGGCTAACGGTTAAATGAAGGCTAAGCCTGTGTTTTTCAAGCAAGCATAGAAGGCTTATTGGGAAGAGTTTGACTCTGTGGCAAAGCGCTCAAGGCAGCTGCACTCACCAGTACATTCAAGCTGTTGAACAGTAGACAGTAACTGCTTTCCCTAATCTTATTTTTGTAGGTAAGGACAACAATCATACTCAGAAATACAGGCATTCTCTTTCAGACTGGCAGTATATGCAGATCCCAGTGTAAGGGTCACACTGGCAAATGTACGCATGTGCCCAAGCAAACAGAAAATGTTTTATTTATAACCTCCTCAATCAGTGATTTTCATACACAATAAATAGACTATAAACCCTTTGAATTACTCTGAAAAAGGAAACATTTTGAGAACTAGGGACTTGGCTGTTGGGGAAAGGGATGGGTCAATGAGGGTATCAATAAATGCAAAAGTTGGAGACACACTATCCATAGAAACAACTCCTATACCGACTGGGTCCTGGAAAAATTTAGCTTTCACTGTAAGCTGATTGGCCCAGGCAGTATTGTTAGTGTATATTATTTAAAAGGGTCTAGAGAAATATCCCCTGCATAATTTCAACTGTGTGCACTTCTTGTATAATGAGCCCATTTCTACAGCCCCACTGAGGCAAAAATCCCATTGTCTTCAGTGAGAGTTTTATCCAAATATGAGTCACAAGATCTGGCCCAGTATTTAGACACCAACGCCCAGATCTTCAAAGATATTTAGGCATCTAACTCCATAATCATAAAGGTTCCTGCTGGTCTTAAAGTCTATTCAACTGTGAGCATAAAAGGTTACATAACTTCAGTGGGGTTGCATAGGGCTAAGTGGGGGCAAATTAGCCCCTAGTCGTTGATGCTGAATGGTCAAAACCAAACTCAACTGAACTGCCAATGGGTCTCTGAGATCTGTCTGCAAGCATATAGCTTTATTCTGTCTGCCATTTTTATATCTACAGCTGTTAGCATGGCGTATTAAATTCAGAGTATGTGATGAAAGAAAAGCAACAACATTAGATGGCAAAACAGATGCTCTTCCTTTTAAAATAATTTTTACTCTCAAATCTATTTCTCTTCAGAGGGTTTTTTTATTTAGTCTATTTATTTATTTGGCTGCTTTTAATCAGAGACAGTCTCTGGTTTGGGTCTCTGAGGATTGCTCTATGTTTCTATGCCAGGGATTTTGAGAAATAGTGCAGCAAGTTACTGAAAGTTGTTCTTACGGGAAAGGAATATTGATTGCCTTAGCTACCCATGAACAATCTTGCTCTCTCTCATCTTTTAATAAAGGAGAAAGAGAGACTGGACCAAAGCTGATGGCATATTTACCTTCATGAGTTTTTTTTTTAAAAAGTTAATTACCGCTTGGAGCAAGTTGGGATGGCTGTCCTGAGCTGTCTTTTATTAGTAGTCCCCTTCATTAATTTCCCTTGCTAGATTTGCTGCTAATAGCTGCTTGGTCCCAGACAGCACAAAGCAGCATCTGTGCCATTGAGCAGAAAAGCGGGACTCAGGCAAAGGGGGGTGGGGATAGACGCCGTTTACAAATCAACCCTTATTAACATGATGGCCTACTCTAGGGGGACTGCAGCCCTCAGCCTCTAGCATCAAGCGCAGCAGTTTGGACTTCAACTTTGCTAATATCAACTGGTGCTCCCGAACTAAGGAGCGAGACAAAAAACACCTCTTGCATGACCGTGCAAGTTATATAGCTCAACTGACTGTTAACGTCGCTGGACTCATTAGTTTGGTTGATTATATTTTTTTTAAAGACGGGGATGGGAAGAAGGAGATGGTTAAATACAATAAAACAGAAGTAATAATACATTCATGTTTGAACAATATAATAATCAGTGATGACTCACCGAGAAAAAAAAAATTAAAAAAAAAATCAGATCCTCAATTGTCCTGTTTTTATATGGGAATGAGGGACAGACAATACAGCTTTGAAACCAGCTATATTAGTTACTGTTCTGGAGCCAACGCCTGAAGACCTTAAGGTGTGTCTACACTGGCAGAGTTACATCGCTGGCAGTTACAGCGCCGCTCAGAGAGCACTGAAGGGAAACCACGGTTGTGTGTTTACACTGTCAGCTGCCTGCGCAATAGCGTGTTCACACTTGCGGCACTTGCATCGGCATTCAGAGAGGTGCACTCTGGGCAGCTATCCCACAAAGCATTTCTTCCTCTTCTGCAGCTAAGGTGGAGGGGGCGTGGGGCATCTTGGGTCTTATCCCACTGTCCCGTGATGTATCCCAGCAATCCTTATGCTTCTGTCCACATTTGGCACCATCTTTCAACAGTTTGTGTACTGCACGCTCTGTCTCATTGGTCTGCAGGAATGGATCCCGCACTGTTGACCAGTATGCGGCTTGCTCTGACTAACACGTGGTAGTGGAGTTATTCCTTCAACTACAAAAGCAAGAGGAGTTTGACAATGGTCTCACCACGTGTAGTAACTATGACATGAGATTGCTTGTGGCATTCCTGGAGGTGCTGACCACAGGGGAATGCTGCTTTTGGGCTCAGGAAGCAAGCACTGAGTAGTGGGATCACATCGTGATGCACGTCTGGGATGATGGCAGTAGCTGCAGAACTTTCGGATGAGGAAAGCCATGTTCATGGAATTGTGTGAGGAGCCCACCCCAGCCCTGTGGCGCAAGGACACGAGAATGAGCGCTGCCCTGTCATTGGAGAAGCCCATGGAGTTTGCACTGTGGAAGCTGGCTACTCCAGACTGCTACCAATCGGTCATTAACCAGTTTGGAGTGGGACAGTCAAACGTTGGACTTGTGTTGATGGAAGTGTGCAGGGCCGTTAATTGCATCCTGCTCCAAAGGACCATGACACTGGGCAATGTGTGTGACATTGTGGATGGCTTTGTACAAATGGTCTTCCCTAAATGAGGAGGGGACGATAGACGGCATGCATATTCCAATTCTGGCACCAGACCACCGAGCACATTAAGCGGAAGGCGTATTTCTCTATGGTTCTCCAGGCACTTGTGGATCACCGTGGGCGTTTCCTGGACATTACTGCAGGCTGGTCTGGAAAGGTGCATGACATACACATCTTTCGGAACACTGGCCTGTTCAGGAAACTGCAAGCAGGGACTTTCTTCCCAGATCAGAAGATCACAGTAGGGGAAATCGAAATGCCCAATGTGATCCTGGGAGACCCCACCTACCCCTTAATGCCCTGGCTTATGAAGCCATACACGGGGCACCTTGACAGCAGCAAGGAGTAGTTCAACAATAGGCTGAGCAAGTGCAGAATGACTTGAGTGTGCTTTTGGCCATTTAAAGGCCCGCTGGCACTTCCTATATGGGAGGCTGGACCTGGCCGATGACACTATTCCTATGCTTATAGCCGCGTGCTGTACGCTCCATAATATTTGTGGAGGGAAGGGTGAAAGCTTCACTCAGGGCTGGACTGCTGAGGCTCAGCGCCTGGTGGCTGAGTTTGAACAGCCAGAGACTAGGGCTATTAGAGGGGCGCAGTGCAGGACCATAAGGATCAGGGATGCCTTGAAGCAGCAATTTGAAGCTGAAAGCCACTAATATTTGTTGCTATGCTTGGGAGTGCAGTGCTTGTAATGCTAGGACATGATTGTGGCTGGTGCAGACGATGCACTATGAAGGTTTAAGAAAATTGCCTGTTGCTTTGCAGGGCTCTGTTTGCTTTCAATTAATGGAATACAGATTGCTTTCAAACCAACACAATTCTTTTATTAAAAAACAACAACTGGAGGAGAGAGACAAACAAAAAACCACATCAGCACTGTTGGGGATGGGGGAAGAGAGGGGCCCAGGAGGAGGTGGGGTCCCGGGACGGTTAAAGATTTGTGTATGTCCAAGTATCATATGCAACCTTGTCCTTTGGAGTACAGTGCAGTGGGTACTGTACTTCAGCAGGGCTAAACTGCAGAGGGACGGGTGTTGAATGAAGTGGATACTGGGAGTCTCTGGTACTGGACGGTGATGGGGAAGGAGTGGAATGCAGTGGGGACTGACTGGAGCCAGGCAGTTGCTAAGAGTGTGTTGGCAGTGTCTAGGGGGTGGGAGGCACACGGGAAAGAGTTTTGCAACAGCAGCTGCAGGGGAGTGCAGGTGCAGAGTTGCTCGGTTTGCAGTGCTATTAACACCTGGAGTGTGTCCGCTTGGCGCTACATAACATTTAAGAGCTGTTCCAGGGCTTCATTCTGATGTGCTGCATTCTCCCTTCAGTCCCTCTTCTCGCTGTCCCACCACTCCTTGGATTCTTGTTTTTTGGCCACGGAGTGCATCATGACCTCACGCAGAAAGTCCTTCCCTAGTTTTTCATGGGGTCCACTTTCTAATTCTGCGCAGCTGTTCAGCCAGTGATAACAAAGACGGCGGTTGGGCTCCCAAGGTCATATCTATGAAACCAAAATGCAACATTTTACAGAAGCAGTATTGTTTGCAACACACAGACCACTGATTCAGTGATTTAAAACATAGCCAGTATTCACATACCTGTCACTAACTGTCTGACCCCAGGCAAGCACACATGAGCCACAAGTCTCCCAAAATGGTGATGAACAGCAGGGCCAGGGTAAATCAGTGTTCCAGGACTGTACTGTACACTGGACACGTGGCTCTTCGGGAGAGCCAGCACTGTAGGGGGGGGGCTTTATAATCATTCCTGTCCCCTCATTTTCCACAGGCTATGTTCATTAGGGAAGATATCTCACTGCTGAGGGTGAGCAGGGAATCAAGGGTTCTTCTCCAAGATTGCAGCTTCTGCCCTGGCCTCTATGTGGCTTGCCTGTGTGCAGCAATGGCCCTCCCTCCTCAGTGATGGCAGAGTGGCATGGGAAAGTTACCCTTAATGGGGCAAGAAACAAAGCAGCTCTGCCAAAGAACCTGCGGCAGTGGATTGCCCAGTATCTCCATGAGAGTTTCGTAGAGATCTCTGAGGCAGATTCCCGTGAAGTGAGGGAGTCAATCAACACCCTGTTCCACTGCTCAGACTAGGCATGTGGTGGTACGCGCATCATACAGACACAAGCCTGCTTTCTGCAACTCTCCTTCCCAGAATCAAAGCTACTTACCAGGGGCATCCTCTCCTGTTTGTTCTTTTGCAAGTTCTGACAGCTGTGACTGGCTAGCCTCCTCCGGGGTTGAGAAGAGCTCTTCGCTGCATGCATCGCTGACCTTTAAGTTGTCCTCTGCTTCTGGCTCTGGGTCCCCCTTCCCCTCCCCCTCCTCATCCCAGATTTCCTCCTTCCACTCTCGACTGGCAGGCGAGTCACTGAAATATCCATAGTGGCCTTCGCAGTGGAGGTGGGGTTGCCACAGAGTATCAACGTCCAGCTCTTTGTAGGACCAGCAGCACTGGAGTGGCGGTTTGCCTTCTGCGCCTTGTAGTAGGCGCAGAGGTGAAAGTAAGCTGGTACGCCCTGGCACGGCAAGAGCCGGTGCGCCGTACTGGGGTGGATCGGCTTCTCCAGGCGCAGTTTAAAGGGCCTGTGGCTCCCAGCAGCGGCTGGAGCCCCTGGCCCTTTAAATTGCTGCCAGAGCCCCGCTGCTGGAGCCCTGGGGTAGTGGCGGTGGGGCTGGGGCTGGGGCTGGGGCGGCGATTTAAAGGGCCCAGTGCAGTAGCGGCGGCCGAGCCCTGGGCCCTTTAAATCGTCCCCGGAGCCCCGCCGCCACTTCCCTAGGGCTCCGGCAGGCTCTGGGGACAATTTAAAGGGCCTGGCATGGTACTGGCGGCCGGATCCCTGTCCCTGCAGCCCTGCTGCTGGAGCCCTGGGGAAGCAGCGGCGGGACTCCAGGGACGATTTAAAGGGCCCAGGGCTCCGGCCACCGCTACCGCCCTGGGCCCTTTAAACTGCTGCCAGAGCCCCCGGCTGCCGCTGTTACCCTGGGGAGGGGGAAGGAGGCACTTGCCGGTACAGGGTGGGCCGGGTCTGGCTCTGACCTCCCCCAGCCCCGCCCCTTCCGCCCTAGGCCCCGCCCCTTGTGGGGGCCAGATCCAGCCCCAGCCCAGCCCCGTACCAGTAAGTCCCTAGACTTACTTTCACCCCTGGGTAGGCATTCCGCAGCTCCTTCACTTTGACCCTGCACTACAACGTGTCCCGGTCATGGCCCCTTTCTGTCCTGCATCGTGAACTCTGTCCGTAGGTATCGTAATTCCTATGGCTGGAGCGCAGCTGGGACTGGACAGCCTCCTCTCCCCAAACGCTGGTGAGGCCCAGCAGCTCGCTGCTCCAAGCGGGGGATGGCTTGGTGCGTGGAGCAGGCATGGCCACCTGGAAAGATGCACTGCGACCACTGCACGCGTCACCGAGCACACAGGACGGGGATTTCAAAATTCCTAAGGAATCTAAGGGGTGGGGCTCTCAGTTGGCCGCCTGAGGGCAGGGCAGTAGAGTTCAAGTCGATGACCAGAGAGGCGAGAACAGGCATCGTGGGACACCTCCCGGAGGCCAATCGCAGCGCTGGAATTGTCACGCTGTCTACACTGGCATTGCAGCGCTGTAGCCCTGGGGCAGAAAGCTCTCCGCCTCCCGTCGGGGTGGGTTTTTTACAGCGCTGCAACTGTGCAGTTTCTGTGCCCTGAGTGGCTTGGCAGCGTGTACCCCTCGGGAGTTACACTGCAGAAAGCTGCTTTACTGTGCAGAAACTTGCCAGTGTAGACAAGGCCTTAGTCAGGACCAGATTCCAATCCAACTGAGGCCGGCTGTGGCACCTTACTGAAATAGTGGTCCCAGTGAAGTAAAAGGGACTAATCACAGAGTAATGGTTGACTCAACCAGGGTGTGGCCCTCAGGTTTTAATCAGGCCTCCCTCAAGCAAAATTACCATTTCTTCCCCAGTGCCAGAGATTGACATCTTTCAGTACGGTATTTTGTATGATCAGACATACATTCCTAGACTGTTTATTCACCCATTTGGTGAGCCTGGCACACGTAAGATTGAAGTCTCAGGGAGGGATGAATTAAGGCATTCTGAGCAGTGTGGGCACAGCGCATTCTAGAGCTCCCATGGGCCCACCCCCACGCTGTGACAATGGTGCTTAGGCAATGGCCCCCCCCATCCCTCCTTGGGGTGGCAGCAGCTTTTGGAATCAAGATGAATAGGGCAGTTCACATCTCTAGGAACTATTGTTCTATTGTTTCAGGCTGCCTGCAGACTCAGGCAGATATCACTTCTATTTGGCTCACATTCAACTCTTCTTTGCATTCATGAGAGCTGGAGACTTTTTTTTTTCTTTTTTTTAATTGTTTCTCAGCTCATCATAGGATTCCAGCAACTGGAACACTAGGCACAGGCCTATAATTCCTACACCTTAATCCAGCAGTAGGTGGCATGAATTTAATCAGCAGGGAACTGCATTAGTGGCCCACTGATGCATTTCAAACATGTACATTGAGTGTAATCTACAAATAATACTTATGTGGGATTTATTGAATCCAATTTAAAAATAGATTGGGACAGAAAGAGGGGAGGAAAGTGGATTTAAAAGATAGGAGAGATTATTAACATTCTTTGTGGTTGTGAAAAGTCAGTCTTTTGCATTGTAATATTAATCCCACCCTTGTTTGAAATATTCCTGGAACTCTCCATGTGCTCTACACCCTCCTCCCCTGCAGAATTTACAGCAGCCTTTCATTTATTCCTGCAGTGGATGTCTTGTTTTTTTCCCCTTAATAGCAAAGTTAGGGGGAAAACTCTCCTTTAACTTTCTGAGGGCTAGATTTTGCTTTCATTTCTTACCCTGTCCACAGGTCAATGCATTGGTGCACCCCCACCCCCCAGAAATAGCACAGGGATGGGCAGAGGCATGATTCTTTCCTAACTTCCCCGTGTTTCAGGTGAGGTATAGAAACTTGATCCTGATCTATTCAAATAGTAAACTATTACCCACCGTGAGCTGGCTCTGCTGTGCTGGCTGGTGCATTAAGAAGGCGGAGCCGAGGCTCTAGCCATTCCACTCCCCTCTTATTCTCTGACCACCTGCTTTGGATGGGTAGGTAGGTGGCATGGTGGGTGTGTGCAGCACTAAATATAGCTAAAAAAGCATGTATTTTTCTTGGCGACTATTTGATTTGTCTCTGGGTGAAATAAAGGTGCTAGATTCTGGCCTGACTCACCTGCTGTGCAACACTATTGATTCCAGTGGGGGGTTACGGGATATACAGTAAGTCAGGACAGAATTGCCCTCGCAGTTGCCATGTTAAAATATTCTACCAGAGCAAAATTCTACTCCCTCATCCGTATGCAGATATTGACATTTATTTCTGCTCTCCCTGCCCTCTGCATACCAATCTCCCATCAATGTCAAAAGGAACTCAATCACTGACTGTATCCACCACCATATAGAGCTAAGAGCCAGACTTAGCCCTTATGGAGGTGATGGAGAAGCAGCTGATGTCCTGCTCATCCATTCAGTAAGGATTAATCCCAGGCTATGATATCCCTTACTTTGAATAATCAGTGACCAGAGACACAATCTAACTAAGGAATTAGAAGGCAAACCAGATTAAAATAAAAATCTGTTCCACTCCAGTGCAGCTGTGGTCATTCTGGAGGGATGGCGTTCTTTGTAGAAACAAAAGAGTGATTGGAAATGATGGGAAACCTCAGCAGAAACATTATTTTTCTGCTCTTGGTAGCATCTCCTGTGAATATTCAATGTCTGCTCCTGCTGCCATTGAATTCAAAGGGAGGACTGCTATTGTCTTTAAGGAGAGCAAGTTTCCCTTTGAGCCCTCTCTCCCGCCTCCCTCTACTCCTGTGAATGAGAATCTGATCATAAAGGCACCCATATGAGACTTATCCAGATAAAGTCAATTGAATGGGTAGCTAAGACCAGACAGTCAGTGAGCAATAACTGCATTGTGCTGAGACCAGAGCATGCTCCACGAAGCTCTGCAATTCTGGAGGGGATAAGGATTTGTATCCTCTGTACGGCCCTGTGGCCAGTTCAACAAATCCATTATAAACATCCAGCGTGATCCCGGTTTTCTGTTAAGGAGCAGGCCTTCACACTGTTGGAGTGAGTCACATGGCAGGGGGATTGGATGGAGAGGCTGCACAGTGGGCATTGTTCTAGGCAGGCTTGTCTGGAGATGCTCTTCTTCAGACAGGCAGCAGTTGCCGCTGAGTG
The DNA here is from genome assembly GCF_965152235.1 of Eretmochelys imbricata. Lineage (NCBI taxonomy): Eukaryota > Metazoa > Chordata > Testudines > Cheloniidae > Eretmochelys > Eretmochelys imbricata. The sequence continues at coordinate 37,986,108 of NC_135575.1, read as the reverse complement.
CCTCTACAGTGCACTGCTGCTGAGATCTAACTCATTTATCCCCCCCTCCCATCCCCGCAGATGGACTCCGTGATGAATGCATCATAACTGATTTAACTGAGGCAGTGTTTAATCCAAAGGGGAACACAGGTCCTCCAGCTACATCCTGCCCCCTATTCTGTTAAATAATTAACACAGCTTTCCTTGTAACTGTCACCCCAGATTCCTGCTTGCTGAGAAACTGCAGCAATACATGCACTGATGTGTTTGTCATCCATGTGGAGAATGAAGGGCTGTGTTATTCAGAGGAGGAATGACAGTTACAGGCTGGTGGCATGCAGGCTCTGGAGTTAATATTGCCAGCTGGACCCTTTTAACCTCATCTGCAAAAAACTTTCAGTATTTCAGCAACATTACTCCAGTGATTTCAAACCAATCTATCAGAGACACGAGGAGCCAATGAAAAAAAGCTTCTCTGCAGTAGAGTTTTTGGATATTATTTTTATGGATGGGTAATATTACCACTCTAGCACCCCCCAGGGGTGGTCTCAGAGTCTTCGGCACAGCCCTCCTGCTGCATTGTTCAAGGTGTCGGCTTTCTTGCAGGGGGGAGTTAAAGTACTCCAAACAAAGTCAGTATGCTTCCACTGCCCACAAAAAGGGTGAGGAGCCCCGGTGGGCCAGCCTATACTCTACCCTGGCCCGAGGCCCGCTGGGGATATCAGTTGGCGGCTCCTTCATGGGGCCTTGAGGACGGGCGTGTATTTGGCGCGATTTACCCCTGTCCCAGACACCTGCCCCTTCTGTGGCGTGAGGGAGACGCTGGCACATGATTACTTGGAGTGCACCAGGTTGCAGCCCCTATTCTGGCTCCTCACAAATATTTTGTTACAGTTCTGGCTGCACTTTTCCCCTCACCTCCTTATCTATGCACTCACTATCCATGGCCCCACAAAATCACAGGACCTCCCGGTCAACCTCCTCCTGACCCTGGCTAAAATGGCCATCTATAAAACCAGGGAGAGGAGGTTGGCCGATGGAGTCTCCTGTGACTGTGGGGCCTATTTCCGATCCGCAATCCATTCATGCATCCAGGCAGAGTTCCTCTGGGCGGCGTCCACTGACTCCCTTGACGCCTTCGAGGAGCAGTGGGCACTGTCTCTGCTCGGTGTCCCCCTCAGGTTCCCTTTGACCACACTCCTGTTCCTGTTATTTTATTAGTCGTCCCCTGAAATCACTTGGCTTCCAGTTCCTGTGGATCCCCCCCCCTTAGGCTGGGGTGGGGCAGGGGGAGAATCCTTTAGCAGTGGGTGGGCTTCCGCCTGCCCACTTTCTGGATCCCAATAGGATCCCTCTCCTGTAGCCATGTGGCCCGACCCTGTCACAATGGTTAACCTGACCTGTTTCTAAGAGGCATGAAATATAAAAAAAAAAATAAAAAAAAAAAAAGCAAAAACCAAAACAAAACCCACAATCCTACACCACTGGGAAGCCAAAGGGGAGTGGGTGAGGAACAGGGAAAGATACCGGCCCTTCACCTGTCTGAGAGGGCCTGGTAGGCCAAGGCTCTCAAGGCATTTCGCCAGGCAGCAGCCCCGGCTTCCAAGGGCGAGGGAGGTGCTGAGTTGCAATCCTGCTCCTTCAGAGCAGCTACAGGCAGCAGCACGAAGCAGGGATCCTCCCTTTTAAGGCGTGACGAGCTTCACAGGTGCTTGCTGGGTTGAAGCTCACTGTGCCAGTGGAGCTTTTTAATCCCTTCCTGACAGAAGTGGGGATTTGCCCCACTACAAGAAATAAGATCTGAGGAGTCTCAGGGATCAAGGTCTAAATTTAGATCTCTGGATTGAAACGAGTGTCCATTATCTTCAGGAGTGCACCATCTTGAATTCAAGAATGCATATGGCTGCCACAGACCTGGAGAGGTCTCTCCGAATGCATTGTTGACACCATTTAATGTGAAGTACTCTGAGTGATGTCTCAGGCCAGGAGAGTAGAGGGCAAACATCTATATAAAGCTACTAAGGCAATTTTATTCAGTAATGAATCATTAGAAGAGAATGACTCTGGGCTCTGCAGAGCTCTTTTTCCATAGGAAATATCCTACAGTACTCCGCAATTATGTTAAATGCTGGTAGTGCACTGGAAGTGTCCACTGCCACCACTACTCTCTTGCTGATAGTTCCTCCTAAGCCCTGGAATCTGTTGCATTTGGGACATCCTAGTTGGCCAGGCTATTAGATTTGCCCCATACACTTTATAAAAAGCACCCGGGGATCCCCAGAGAGACTCAGAGAGAGAAGTAGAAGGGACCACATCTCCTTGGAAGGACAGAAAGATCTCTTCAAATGGTCCAGCACACCCACCGCATACTCCTGGCAGCACCAGACTGCAAGCACTGAGTATAAACCCAGGCCCTTGTCTGTTACTTGAGCCAACAACATGCAGGCGGAGAAGAGAGACCGTTTTCTTCTCCCCCTACTCAGACCTAATTTCCTTATGAATAAAATGACAAAATTCTATAGAGACCAAAACACAGGGCACAGAACAGCTTTTGTAGAATGATCATGCTAGCACTTATATGGTGCTTATATCTTCAAAGTACAATATAAACATTAACTAACTAATCCCACGGCACCCTTTGATAGAAGTAATTTATCATCCCATTAATAGATAAGAAAATAATTGAGACTCAATTAGGTTAAGTGATTTTCCCAAGGCCTCATAAGTCAATAGCAGTACTGGGATTTTTAGTCACTACGTCCAAACTGAAATCTAGATATAGATTTGAAATGCTCTGTGTCCAGCTCCCACCCCTGAGTCATCCAATCCCCTCTTTAGGACCTGTTAATGCTATAAATAAATAAAATGAATCGTTGCAGTTCCCTGTGATTCAAGTTGCTGCCTGCTGCCATTCTGAGCCTCATTCTGATGACACCCGGATCTTACACTGTTATATATCTATTGATTTAGAGTTACTTCTGGAATTACTTCTGATTTACATTGGTGTGAAATCAGAATCAAGTCCTAGGCCATAGCGGCTTTGGCTAGTGAAGCCTTGCAAGGAGATCTCCCAATAAAGGAAAATCCACCTGGAGGAGAAAAGGAGTCCTTGTGGCACCTTAGAGACTAACCAATTTATTTGAGCATGAGCTTTCGTGAGCTACAGCTCACTTCATCAGATGCATACCGTGGAAACTGCAGGAAATGGCCTAACTTCATTATCATGCACATTGTGTAAAGAGTTGTCACTTTGGATGGGCTATCACCAGCAGGAGAGTGAATTTGTGTGGGGGGGTGGAGGGTGAGAAAACCTGGATTTGTGCTGGAAATGGCCTAACCTGTTGCTCACTTTAGATAAGCTATTACCAGCAGGACAGTGGGGTGGGAGGAGGTATTGTTTCATATTCTCTGTGTATATATAAAGTCTGCTGCAGTTTCCACGGTATGCATCTGATGAAGTGAGCTGTAGCTCACGAAAGCTCATGCTCAAATAAATTGGTTGGTCTCTAAGATGCCACAAGGACTCCTTTTCTTTTTGCGAATACAGACTAACACGGCTGTTACTCTGACACCTGGAGGAGGTTTCAGTAGCACAAGGTACCCATAACCCCCACACTGGTGGGGCCAGGGGAGGGGCCCTGAGGCTGGCCAGTGCAGCCTCAGAAATGGACGGCATTACGCTGTTGAGTAGGCATGGTCAGGGCACCCAGGATTCAGCATATAATCAGGCAGCCTGCACCAGGAGGGCCCCTTTGGAGGCCTGGTCACAAGTTATAATGGCCCTGCTCAGGGGTGAATCCTCCTGGGTTTAGTGGTGCGATTTGTACCCCTTTGTGCTAACAGCAGTGACTTAATTTCTGGTACGGTATTTGTTATTCGTAACTAGTCCCCGGATTACATTACAAGGGAAGCAGCAAAACTGACCAGGCACAAAGTGCTGTGCAATGCCCAAAGGAACCCAACTAACACAACTGAGCAGCACTTTGGCAATCCAAGTGATTCACTATTGTTTAGAAAAGGAGTACTTGTGGCACCTTAGAGACTAACCAATTTATTTGAGCATGAGCTTTCGTGAGCTACAGCTCACTCTGATGAAGTGAGCTGTAGCTCACGAAAGCTCATGCTCGAATAAATTGGTTAGTCTCTAAGGTGCCACAAGTACTCCTTTTCTTTTTGCGAATACAGACTAACACGGCTGCTACTCTGAAACCTGACTATTGTTTAGGCTGCCAATCGCCGTTGTAGCTTGTCTGGCAGGCGCTCTGCTACACGGTCATTGCCACTAACTACAGAGTGACATACTAGCTGCTTCTCATTAAAGGGCTGTAGTAACTGAGATGCTTATCCATTGACTCCTATAATCCTGAGCTCCCTGACTCAGAAGTCTTGCACCAAAGTAATCAACAGAGGCCGACCATTACAATGTGTCCTTATTTCAAACAACTACTGCCAGGAAGATGTGCTGAAAGAGCACGCTGCTGAGGCTACCCTTCTTAAAGCTAGCTCACTGCTAGCTGAGTCAGTCTGGTTTGTTGCTAACTCAAAGGCAACCATAAGCTAGAAACCCACTCAGAGCTAACCAGGTCACAGAGAAAGCCCATTTTTGAACAACCAGGGAAGCACAGGAAGAAAATTACCAAACTTTGGTTTTGGCCTCACTCACCAGATAAAACTGTTAAAAATGGATATTAAAATGTTAGATCATCTCCTTTTGGGCCAGGTTCTGATTCCTTCCTCACAGCACGTAGCATCTCAGTATTCTACTCCTCAGAGCAATAACACTGAAGTCATTGGGGTTACGCATGGAGCGATGAGCTATTCAGTGTTGTTAATAGGATCAGACTCTGGCCTTCTGTGGTTTACGTTACACAGCATCTCAGAAGAGACTGGGGACCCAGTTAAAGGGCCTGATCCAAAGCCTGTTGGAATCAACAGAGAGACACACATGAAAATACAACCTTCTGTAATGATCTGGTGTGCATTCCATCTTTTATAGCGCACTGGGAAAACTCAGCAAAATGGTGTCATACACATTTATTTTCCTAAGGATTTATGACAAACACTTGCATATTTGGGCCTTTTTACAGTGAAAAAATACAGGTATAATAAGGGTCTGTAATTTGTTAGAATAAAGAGATACTGCCAACTTGCTTAAGACTTAAAATTTAGATTTTTGTTAAGAAAAAAGTTTTTTCAATAAATCTCATAAATAGAAAAAATCATTTTGTAAAAATGTAAATGAAAAGGTTTTTTAATTTTATTTTTTTTTTTTGGTTTCTCTGTAACAGCCCCTCAGAACGGAAAGGTGGGTAAATGGTTACGGTGCAATTCCTTGCTCCATCACAGGCTTCCTCCGGAAGTCCTTGGGAGAATCACTGCAGACAATTACCCACAGGGATATTTATACTTGCTGACATCAAGGGGTATTTTGAGGATAAATACATTAAAGACTGTCAGGCACTCCGATACTAATCTAATGGGGGGGGGGCCATATAATTATGTAAGATGGATAGATTGTGAAAGAAAACAATACCCTTGTTCTCATGCATGATAACCAAAAGTGAAACTGACTAAAAATAGTGAAAATGATCAGTTTAATTTCACTGTCTACCAGAGTGAAATCAAAAAGTAAAACAAACAATATAAACAGTAAATTAGACATTTAAAATGCTGTCAGCTTTAATTATTAAAAGTGTTATTAGTGCTGATAGTTACTCGGCATGGCAGTGTTAGTTGCTTATAATTTATTAGGACCCTTCAACTAATCTGAGAAAATTTTAAAAACACCCTATAGAGTTCTGCAAAAAAGCTTTAATGTAACATTTTTGCAGCCTATTAATTCCTGAAACCTTACTACCTTTTTTTCCTTTAAATTCTGTAGCTGTATTTTCCAGAAGCACTAACCCATGTGCACACAATTTTTGTCACTAGGTTAACCAGCATTTTACTGTTGCAGACAATCCTCTTCTTTATTGGCTGTGGTACAAGATAACTGACTTAATCTTCCCCGTAACACGTGAGTTTTCATGTATCATTTTAATCTGCGAAACATTGGAGCTGAGTGTACTGTCACATGCCGATTTTACTTTTCTATGAGAAAGTGACTCCCAGGCTCAATGATGGATTGTTTGCTCTTTTTTAACAACAGGCAAGACGGTGAATGCCCTGGGGTGATAGACAGTGTGCAGTGGGAATGAGAGCAAATCTGATGGCCCAGTTCAAGTTCACCTGACAAAGCTGGAGCAGTCTGCAAACAGCATTCTAGAAAGGATTATTCACACTAGCATTATATTTCTGAATGCATTTTTTCCCTGCGCAGCTGCACAGCTCCCCAACACTGAAGGTTTATGCACCATAATAAAGAGATTTAATTTTTTTCTCTTACTTCCCACTCCTTACAACTAGTTTCCCCTGCTCTGTGCAATTATAGGGCATCTGTATATCCAAACAACTCAGTACAAACAACACCTTGAAAACAATAGCAGAACTAAACAACAGTAACAAAAAGCCTGAACTCTCTGCTGGCTGGAGAAACAAAAGCTGATGGTTTTGTTAAGCCTAACTTTGTACTGGGGGTCCGATATTTTTATGGAACTTTAGTACCCAGTTTCCTTCCCCCTCAAGATGAGGGGAAAAAAATACCCTAAACAATATCAACCAGATGCTTTTCTGGGACAGGACATTGGAACTTTAAGACCTATTTTGGCTCTTAAAAAATTGTATTTTAGCTAAAGAAAGTCTTGAACTAAATATTTAGCAGGAAAATCAAACGTTGTTACAAAACACAAGGGGGCACACTCTTTGCAAAGTCAGAGGTGTTCTATTTTAGCTGGTGGGGCAGCTCCCTGAGAAGTGACAAATATTGCCCCCCATTCAAGAGGTTGTTCCCCCTGGGTGGACCTCCCCCAAACCTACACAGAACCCCACTGAAATTGATGAGGTGCCACATGGAGACAGGGTTGAACTGCATGGAACCATATGCAAGATCAAGGCCTTTAGCTGCTTCCCAGGTACAGTTTAGATAATACTTAGCACTTACTAGACATTGCAGTGGCGTCTTCAAAGTGCTATACGAACAGTAACAAATTAATCCTCACCAAACCTGTGTGGTAGGTATTCATTATGCAGATGGAGAAACAGAGCAGCAGTGAGGTTAATTAACTTGAGTGAGGCCATACAGCAAGTCAGTGGAAGAACCAGGAATAAAACTCAAGAGTGTCTGAATCCTGCATTGCCACCACTAGACCATACACCTCAAAAAAAAGTTTGGACAATGATCTGAATACATCTGAACCTAGTTTGTCTGGCTATTTCACAGACAGAGGCTTTCAGCGCTTTCTACGAGGTCAATCACATCACCAGCAAAGTAGCACTAAGCGTGAGGCTTCACTGCACAGTTAGCTCAAGCTATAATCTGAGTGTTAATACTAAATCAATTCCTGCCCCCACACAAAAATCTCTAGCTAAAGTGTGCTTTAAACTCAAGCCAGCTGCCCTGTCAGGTAATGTCTACACCACAGCTTGGGGGATGCAATACCTAGCAAGGGTAGACAGACTCATGTTAGCTCAGCTTGAGCTACGATGCAAAAAATGAGGCACAGGCAGTGGCTTGGACTAACCACCCAAGCTCAGACCCAGGGGGTTGGGCAGGCTTGGACTCTGACAGCTAGGCCGTGCTGGAACATCCACACTGCTATTTTTAGCACACTGGCTCAAGCGGAGCTAGTCTGAGTCTGGCTGCCTGGCCTGGAAATCACCCTCCCGACCCAGGTGCAGTGGAGACATACCCTTAAGGAGGGTGTGTTGAAGCTCCAGTGATGCTGCCGCTAGACACACAGTGGGGATATAACAGCTCGAGTTACAACTCATCAGTCTCTGCTGCTAATCCAACCACTCCGTGTAACTCCCGTGCTGTTCTGAAGGCTAGCTCGAGTGCAGGAACTTGAGCGTACTAACTCGAGCTATCTGTTGCAGTGAAGAGAAGCCCTACAAGAAATCTAATGCAGATAAAGCCTGACATTCTCTGCCCCTTGAATACATCCCCAGTGAGTTTCTGAGAAGGGAATGACATAACTGCATTTGCTACTTTCCAATTCTCCAGGTGGTAACTCACAAAAGTCCAAGAAGGTCATGTCCATGAATTACAAGCTTTGGTCTAAAAAAAACAAAAGATTGTTTCATAAAAAGTAAAAAGCGGCAGCTGCCTCTACCCAGGGTAAGCACTATTGAAGCCTGCGGACAGCACACATACCACAGGACATTCAAAGACTGCGGAGTGTTAAAAATCAGGGATTCTTGGAGTATACTAGAGAACCATGAACAATAACAAAAGTGCAGATAAAAATGAATGAAATAGAGGAAATGTTCAAAGCAGCAGCTGCATGTACATGCAATACTAAAACATGTCCCCAGCACACCCAGCAAACATGTAAAAGCTCCAAGAAATGTCCTTGGATTGTGGCTTGAATTAAATTAAGTATTTTCAGGGGGCAGAACAGCAGGGTAAGTGACACTGGCTGTTGAGGGAGTTAGTGTGAAATTATATCTCCTGAACCCCAGAATATCACCAGACATTTCTGCTTCAGTCGCATACTTTATGTTGACTGAAGAAACCCCAAAATGAAAGGCATCAAACCCATTCGGTGGAGAATTACAGTTTTATATAATGGTCTGTGAGTCAGGGTCACAAAATCAGGGACAGGAATCGATCCTGAGTCAACAACAGAGCTCCCGCTGATGATAATGATTGTACAAAGGATGAACAAGAATATGACCATGTCATAAATAAACTTTCAGAGGCTATGACAAGTCTTTGGAGTCCACGCAAATTTTTCCATTGGCATTAACTGGAGATGGATCAAACATGTAGCTAGTAAAATTGCTAGTGCATTCAGCATCAGTCAGTGGGAAAATTCTGCAGGATACTTTTAGGACTGTCCCTGTGTCTGCCATTTGTTTATTTAATCATTTGTACAAGGAATTATCTAATTTGCATGCATGACTGCAGAAAACATATGTGCAAATAATGTGTGCAATAGCAAGCCTTAGTTATCCACAAATGTGTTTCTTCCAGCATCAATTACAGTTCAGAGTTAACATCATACTGCTTGGAATTAGGACCGTTCACAACTTTCTTTGAGTTGGTGTTTCAGGTTTACCTAGGCTAGTGCACAGGGTCACTGTACATTGGAAAGTTTATTTTCACAACCATGAGGAGCAGAAACTTAATTTTTATATGATATTCTTATATTCTGCAGAAATCCTAATATAACATGGGCTGCATAGATACATTGAGCAAGTAGGGAGTTTGGCATCCTCATTCTTTATAGAGTTAAATCAAGAGACATGTTAGAAATGAAAACAGAAGAAAAAGGGAAGTTACAGATGTAGAACAAGGGAGAAAAGAGATCCTTTCAGGGTGGATTTGAAAACAGCTACGAGTTAAGTAGAAAGAACAGGCGTACTTGTGGCACCTTAGAGACTAACAAATTTATTTGAGCATACGCTTTCGTGGGCTTGTGATGTACAGGAAGGCACTTCCAGATGACATGAGCTACAGATGACAGGCTCTTACACCATCAGTGACAAAAGAGTGCGAAGTGTCAGAGAATAAGTTCATGCTAGATGAGCACATGGGTATAGAATGTGACTTTAGGCACTGCCCTGAAAATTGTGTAAGCTGCAGTCCCCAGGAGACATTGTTATTCTGTGGCTATGTCGACGCTATGCGCTAGGGGGCGTGGTTCCCAGCTCACATATCCATAGGAGTGCTAGCTCTCATCTGAGTTAGGACACTAAGAACAGTAGTGTAGCCACAACGCTTCCAACAAAGATAAATTCAACATTTCAACAAAATTCAACAAAGACAAAAGGTAAGGTGCTACACTTAGGGAAGAAAAAACAAATGCACAAATACAGAATGGGGGATAACTAGCTTGACAGCGGCACTGCTGAGAAGGATCTGGGAGTCGTGATGGATCACAACCTCAACATAAGTCAACAATGAAAGGCTGTTGCCAAAAAAGCAAATGCAATTTTGGGCTGCATTAACAGAGGCATTGCATGAGGTGATAGTACTGCTCTACTCAGTGCTGGTTAGGCCTCAGCTAGAGTCCTGTGTCCAATTTTGGTCACCACTGTATAGTAAGGATGTAGAGAAACTGGGAAGGATCCATAGGTGAGCAACGAAGATGATCAAAGGGATGGAATGCCAGCCATATGAGCAAAGGCTGAAGGAACTGGGTAAGTTTAGTTTGGAAAAGTGGAGATTAAGGGGTGGGGGACATGATAGCAGTCTTCAAATACTTGAAAGGCTGCCATAAAAAGATGGAGAAAAATTGTTCTCTCTTGCCAGAAAGGGCAGGGCAAGAGACAATGGGTTCAAACTACAACATAGCAGATTTAGATAAAATCTCAGGAAAAACTTCCTAACTGCAACAACAATAGGACAATGGAACAAACTGCTTCGGGAAGTTGTGGAAGCTCCTTCCCTGGAGGTTTTCAAGAAGAGGCTGGATAGCCATGAGTCTTGGATGATTTAGACCCAAGTCCTGCATCCTGGCAGGGGGTTAGACTAGATGGCCCTTGCGGTCCTGTCTATCCCTATGGCTCTGTGATTCTATGAAGAGCATAGGCAGCACCGCGGTGCTAGCTGCCCTGAGTACAAACCCACCTGAACCCTGTGGGTACATATTTGGGGCTGCTCGCGTGCGCTGCTGCTGTCTGTGCTTTTGCGGCCAACTCCCTCTGATTAACACGGCAGCTCAGATGAGAGCTAGCATGAGTACATCCGCGTGGACATGGAATCACATCCCTAGCTCATAGTGTAGACCTAGCCAGAGACACCCCTCAGAGAAACAAACAATTTCTCCTGGGTCCTCCTTGGTACCAGCAGCAAATCACATCCCCCTGTGCCAGCTCAGCCAAGGTTCCACCTTCCTCCACCACCGCCTCTCGGGAGCAGTTACACCACGTAAAGCTAGTGTAAGTCAGATCAGAATGTTCCTCCACATGTGTAGGGCAGCAGGGAATGCCCTAAACCTACCCACATCCAGTCGACAGCCAAAAAAAGCAAAAACAATGTTCTTACAGACCAACTTGCCATTACTTATGGCTTGTCTCTATGGAGAGTTAGTATGCAGCAACCTGAGGAGTAAATCTACAGTTCAACTAGCCTACCTTTCACTAACTGACTGCGTGGATCCTACTACCACATGCTACAAGTTCAGTACAAGTTTCACAGCAGCTACTGCAGGATCTACGCAATCAGTTAGTGCACGGTCGGCTGGTGCATCGCAGATGTACATTCCAGCTTACTACACACTAATTCTCTGCACAGACAGTCCCTTAGTTTATAACTGTACTTGAGTATACTTGTTAAAGGCAAATAGCTCCCTTCACTTCAGCGGGACTACTTGTATGAATAAGGGTTGCAAGACTGGCCTTTAGATTTGTGGCAGCCAGAGTTCCATTAGAGGCATCAGTGGGAGTTTTGTTTTGTTTTTAAGAGAGAACTGCCAGGCTGATAGGTAAGTGTCCTGTGGGCACATTAAACACAGATGTGAGCAAGTCCATCCATCTGTCCTCAGGCACAGCTTCCTTTGGCTTCAACAGCAGTTTTGCCTGTATAAGGGCTGCAAGGTTTGCTCTGTGGCTAGCACAGTTAAAACTGCCATTTTACAATGTAAGCAAGAAATTACACACTCAGGTCTGAAAAAAAGAAGCTAAGTTTTTATCACTTTTTGTTTTAGTAACACAGCATGTCAACACTGAAAAAAGTCTCTGAAAATCATAAATACAAGTAAACCCAAATACCTGAAATAACTATACCAGATCCTGACTACACCCTCTTCCTTAGGATAGTATCTCCTAATAGCAGCAGGGGTTACAAATCCCACTGTCCTTTCTCAGCCAAAACCCACATTGAAGTCAAGCCCTGAGTAAAGGTTGTACCATCGTATCTCCTTCTGGTGCTGTGATTTCTAGATGAGACTGATCATTATAAGGACAAAGTTCTAGTGTGAGCTCACAATATTGCTGGCTCTTGTGGGTTTGTTATACCCTTGATGTTCCTTGAATATACTTTTATGTGGTTTTGTTAATTTCCACAACAAGCTGTATTCAGTAACGTGGTGTTACCAACCTGGAACAATGACCCAGATCCTTCCAACACTTAGGAATAGAAGTAATTTTACTTCTATGGCTCTTCTCTAACAAGCAGAGTTATTAATGTATATAAATGTGTGAGGGATCAGGTCCCATGTCAGCACCTGTCAGGCTGTCTTTGCACAAAGCTAGTTAGGTTCTGCTACCGAAGGCCTCGTTAAAGAAAGATGATGGCAGATTTCATTGCACTCCACGTGTTGATTATTGAAGAAATAATAAATTCCTTTCTCTCCAAAGTTGGTGGAGTGTGAAACATCTTTCCCATTAAGAGAATGAATCTGGGGGTCTGTGAGGTAGATGAGGCCTTTTCCATTACCTGTCACCCAACCTGTAGAATAAAGAATACATCTGAATATAAAATGACATACAATAGTCCCTTCACTTCATTGTGTTCTGTAATTAAGCCCCACCCACCCCAAGTCTGATCAATTTTACATAGGTGGAATTCTGCTGATGTCAGTGGAGTTACTCCTGATTTACCCCAGGGTAAGTGAGAGCAGAATAAGGCCCTTAACGTCTGTACTGATATGCAGGTAAGAACACATTCACAAGATGACATTAGGTCCCAATAGCATCTTGTTTTTGGCTTTACCCTGCTAAGGGAGGAGGGTACTTGAGTCAACAGCTTGGAAGGTCAGGTCATCAGCTCTAACCCAGGAGAGCCTGTGAAGCTAAAGAGGGGATGAATGCTTTCAGCCATTTTGGGGCTTGCCAGTCACAGGGAAGGAGAAGGGTGGCATGGGAACTGCTACACTGTCTCGGTGTTACCTGAGGAGCCCCCTTTGCAGGGAAGCCCCTCAGGGGCCCATTTCTGTTAGCTTTAGTTTAGCTTTCACATGGGTGGAGTGACACAAGGTTGCATCACACTAGGATCTGGCCCAGGAACATGATTACAGTTTCTCTCACATCACGAAGAAAGGGAGGGTCTCTTTGAGCCGCCAGGTGTTATTTATTTCACATGCCAAAAATTATGGCCTATTTTCTTACACAATGTGAGTCTGAGTCCTCTCTATGCCTCCCCTTGTCTTAGTGACACTGTAAATGGTTTTGTTCTTTGTACAGCACACACTGCTGGAAAATGGGAAGGACACACAACAAACAGAACCAGCCATCATACAAACCTTGCAAATCGACAACCACATCTGTGCCATGGGAAAACTCATGGGAGAAATGGCCAAAGGCCAAGCCATACTCTGTGGCTTTGTACTCTGTTTTTACTACTTTTGTGTTATTAGATAGTTTCACAAATTCTCCCAGAATATAGGGCTCCACACTCACACATCCTTTTATAGATTTGCCTTCTAATATCTGAAAGAAAACAGAATGTTAACGGGTTAAAATAATCCTAGTAGAGATGAAAACAGTGAGAAGTCCTATAGCTCAGCTATCTGAATTCTTATTTGAACTATTACTTTTTTCCACTGCACTAAAAGGATGTAAAGAGCCCCCACACTGTGCCATCCATTTGTTTGGTCCCATCACAACACATCTGGAAGCAGAGCTCACATCTAGCGAGAGAGAAGAAAGTATCAGCTCTGGAAACGTTAATTCAGCCTGATGAGACTAGACACGGGGATCAACAAGTTCTATAGGTATCTTCCTTGTAAAGCAAATGAAAAATATATTGCAAGAAAGTCAGTATAAAAAGTGGGAGAAGGAGATGAGAAGATGGCAGACCAACAACCAGCAGCCGTTCATCTTTTACATGGTCTGTGGTTGGTGGACGTAGTTATGTCTACATATTCAAGCGCTTGAATGTATTCATGCTAAAACTGCATTAGGCCTTGCTAACCAGTGCTCCAGTGTAAAGCAGCACCAATGACAGCATACTTAGCAAAAGCAGTAAAGCAAAGCTCTTTGATCCAAGGTCATTTGCATATTGCATTATAGCATATACGTGAACAACAGAGCAGTAAATTATATTCCACACATGCAGGGACAAAGACATAGAGGACATAGATATTGTGTATAATAGTCTACTTGGCTATTTGTATTTGAAATGCAGGAATCTAATAGAACGTAGTTAAATATGTAAACTAGATTTATAAAAAATAGAGGGATAGATGTTGGCTAATGCTCTGGACCCGGTGCACCATTCAGGTGATGCAAGAGGGCCAGAAAGCCACTGTCTCAGGGTAGCTGCAGATTTCCCTAGAACGGAGGACTCCCCACATGGCTTATGGCCAGCTATGTTGACTCTAGGCCATCCCCTCCCATCCCTCTCGGTAAGGACAGTGTCTTGGGGGCAAGTCTGGATGTAATGCAACCTGGTGATCCCCATCTGCAACTTGGGTGCCATTAATAAATCAATGCAAATTAGGGTAACCCTCAGGCTGCACTGAATGGGCACTGACTGGACCTGAGGATCTGGCCCACATTATTGTAACCGTTATTTCCAGCAACATTGTTACGATTAGTAATTATTATTTATGATTATTTTAATGATCAAATGAAAAAACAAGTTCCTGTCTCAAGGAATTGACAATCTCAGGGCCACACCCTTCTTGCCTGGCTCATCTGAGTAGCAAGGCCACTGGAACCTTCATCGAAGCGGGTGGGCCAAGGACAAAGTGGCAGAGGAATTAAAATGCTATTTAAATAACCCGCAGAATACAACTGTAACATAAATAACCAGAATACAAAATGTAGCCACATTATAATATTTAATTATAGTACAAACAAACAGGCAACTTTAGTTCTAAACATGGGGACTGCATTTTTTCCCCTCAGCACATGTTTCCTTTGTTAAAAAGTAGGGGGCATGGTCCTTTTATAAGTGGGGAGAGCCACAGCTCCCTGCCCCCCATTCTGGCACCAGTGCTCAGTAGTCCCACTTAAATCAATGAGCCAATTTAAGTGAATAAATGGAGCAGAATTTTACCCAAATTCTGGTAGTTCCGAGAGCACCATTAGAAGTATAGGCTAAATTTTAAAGAAGCATACTAAAGGTGCAGCTACTAAAATAGTACGTGCACCTGCAGGCAAACATGAGCCCTCATATTTCTGTGCACAAACTGGTTAGGTGCTAACACAAGTTGGGCAACTACACCTACCAGCTGGTTAACTGAACCCTTCCCTGCCCCAGTTACACATGTAAAGGTATGGGTTTGGTGGCCCGGCAGGACATACATACTTTTACAGGTGCATCCATTGCAACCTTTAATGAGAATCTGTGCTTGTATGTTAGATGTTTTTTCATCTTTAAATAATCAAACTTGTTTACCAGGTAATGGCATTTGCCTCTTAGGGGACCTCTACCCAGCGTTTCGGAGTGTGAACGAGCGAGCCTCTCTGGGTCGACAGACTTGGCCTAGCGAGGATCATACAACTGTTCTCAAAACAGCTGTTTAGACAGTGCTTTGAAGTTACGGCTTGAGCTCAGACTCTGAAGCCTACGAAGCGGCGGTCTACCCTTAGCCAGGAGGCTCACTTCCGTTTGCTCCAAAATGCTGTGTTTACATATCCACTGTGTATGGGACACAAGTGGCTTATAATAATTATTGTTCTGCAGAGATCTTGTAACTTTCTTAATATTATACCTTTCTCTCTACCCACTGTTCTACAGGAGAAACATTCTCTGATCATTTCCTGCTGGCTTCTGTAAGTTCCCTGCTTCAGTTGATTTCAGTTCAGAATTTCTTACCAGGAGTACTGCAGAGGGGATGTAAAAGATCTGTGTTGGGATCTTTTGCTCATACAGCCTTTTGTTGAATTCTGTCACGTAGTACTGGGCAGTCATTTGTCGCTCTACATCAATGAAATGATTAAGAAGCCCCTTTTCTTCTTTATACTCTTTCCCAACATACCTACATGGGAAAAACAGACACACAGCGTAGCCAATTCCTCAGGCAGATAGCAATAAGCAAAATCCTCATTGGGATGCAAATCATCACCACAAATCCACTTTGTTGTTCAAGAGCAAAGCTATTTATTGGTAACTTATTTAAAATGACAACAACTGAAATCTGGTCTTGTACCTCTTGATGGAACAACAGAAGTTAGCTCTGAAAGATCTTAGTCTTAGGGTGAGAATTTCAAAAGCGTGTAAATGAATTTGGCATCTAACTCTAGCTGACTTCCACTGGAGCATAGGCACCTTTGAAAATCCCACCACACTCCCTAATAACCCATATACCACATTTACTCATGATCCAAAATCCACATTTCCCTCTGCCAAGCAGCAAGCAATGCCTCTAGGTGCTGTGGCCTTGGTGAAGTGAGCTGGTAGACTTATTCCAGTTCTTAGGGCAGGGGTGTCCATTTCACAAAGCCACGGCACAGAATAAAATGTTATCCATCTCTCAGACATGCCATGCTCCGCCCCGCCCAGCTCTCTCCTTATCCTCTTGAGAAGAAGACAGCTAGGCTCAGATTTTTAAAGCCATTTAGGTGTTGCTGCGCTCAGCACTGCAATGCCTAACTGATTTAGGAGCCTAAATCTTACTTTCAAAAGTGATTTAGACACTTGGGAGCCAAAATCTCTGACTGTAAATGGGATTTAGGCTCCCAAGTGTCTAAATCATTTTTGAAAAAAAATCAGACTTGGGCGTTACAGCACTGAGCACAGCAAGACCTAAAGACCTCAACTCGAGGCAGAGGACAAGACTTGGCAATTAATCTTGTGCCCATGAGCAACCTCTACTCATATTTGTATTAAAACACAACAAGCCTGCACTCTACTGTGTGCCTTGTTTACATACAAGCTTGCACTGAAATCACTAAATTGGTTTTAATTTGACTATTTTCCTATTTTATGCAAGTCTGTGTGTGAATAACTCTCATTTCAGATTACGAGTGTTGTATCTGGATTATATTTAAATCGGAAATAGGAATGCAAAATGAGAGAATCTGAAACAACAAAAGGTGTGAAATAAAATCCATTCACTTACTTCTGAGCAAGTTTGTATGTAGACAAGCCCAAGGGCATAATAGGAAAATGGACAGTAAATGTAACACAGTGTCAGATAACATAGAAAACAATAATGAAGCAATTGGTTCTTTTTAAATACCTGTCCCAATGGAAAGCTGTAACTTCAGAATCAAACTGGGTAACAAGAATATCCAGAGCTATAACAGTGAGGATCAATCAAATAGCCAGGAGCTTTGGAAGGGCTATAAAACCCTTTTGCTTCAGGATATTAACAGCTCTTAACAAATGGAGATTAGGAAGAAATACTTGCCCTGGGAACAGGTTATTCCATAATTCCCCTATAACATTGGGGTTTCTTGCACCTTTTTCTGAAGCACCCGGTACTGACCACTGTCAGAGACAGGACACTGGACTAGCTGGACCTTGGGTCTGATCCAGTATGGCAATTGCCATGTTCCTATGTGTGCAGAATTAGCCCTCATTAAAATTTCACTTCAGCAATTTGTGCTTGATCAATACCTTCCCAAAGTTTCTTCTTGATGCAGAAAGTGTATCCAAAATGCAGTCCTTTGTTTGCCTTCCTTCGCCACGCTCAGGTAGTCTCCAATATACACAGCTGTTTCCTGGCCTGTCCACAGCCCAGATTTCTTGGAGTATTTCAGAAGAAGAGCAGCTACCAAAAGAAAACCCCCACACATGAAACTGATAGATTCTTTAGCAATGTTGTTCTATACCAGTAACCAAGGATGAAACCTAAGAGCTATCAGTTTTTTTCGTTGGGATGGATGTCCATGCCCAGACAAAGTTTCAAAGCTCTGCTACCCTGTCACACTCAACTATTACAGCGCAGTATTGAAACAGCATCTTTTGTAGAAGCGCATCCGTAAGTGGAAATATATAAGATAGTTAGGCAAAATGCGTTGCTTTGGCAGGACACACTGTAGGGCTGCTTTGCGGTTTCCTGCCCCCGTCTTGTACACTAATAAAAGTTTAAATGATTAGGGAGTCCAGAAAAAAAACTATTAGCAAGTAGAGAACACAAAATATCTACAGGAAGAATGAAATGCATTTCACTCCTGCTCTGTAATGCCCCTGCTATGAGCCAGTCATAAGCCTCTCGCTCATATATAAGCCTGAATACCACCAAATTGTGTGGCACTGGACAGTTATACTGATAAGAATATCTAGACTTATACTAGTTAATGCTAACACAAATTTGGAAGGAATATAAAACCTTCACGGTTAAAACCAATGTACTGCTAGGATTAGGACAGAGGTGGGAAAACTACAACCCAGGGGCCATATCCGGCGCTCGAGCTCCCACTGGGAAGTCGGGTCTGGGGCTTGACCTGCTCTGGTGCTCCAGCTGGGGAGTGGGGTCGGGGTTTTGCCCCACTCCGCCTGGTTCCCGGAACCAGCGGCACATACCCCCTCTGGCTCCTACATGTAGGGGCAGCCAGGGGGCTCTGCATGCTGCCCCCACCCCAAGCGCACCCCTGCAGCTCCCATTGGCCAGGAGCTGCCAGGAACTGAAAGCCAATGGGAGCTACAGGGGCAGTGCCTGCACACAGGGCTGCACGCAGAGCCGCCTGGCCGCGCTTCTGCATAGGAGCCGGAGAAGGGGATGTGCCATTGTTTCTGGGAGCTGCGTGAGGTAAGTGCTACCCGGAGCCTGCCCCTGATCCCCTCCCATGCCCCAACCCCCTACCCCAGCCCTGATTGCCCTCCCGCCCACCAAACCCCTTGGTTCCAGCCTGGAGCACCCTCCTGCACTCCCAACTCCTCATCCCCAGCCCCACCCCAGAGCCTGCACCCCCAGCCAGAGCCCTCACCCACTCCAGCACCGCAACCCCCAATTTTGTAAGCATTCATGGCTCGCCATACAATTTTCATACCCAGATGTGGCCCTTGAGCCAAAAAGTTTGCCCACCCCTGGATTGGAGGAGACCTTCATGTGGAAGTAGATTCTCTCACATTTGCCCACTGCAGGGCTCGTATACCTTCCCCTGAAGCATCTGGTGCTGGCACTGTCAGAGAGTGGATACTGTACTAGATAGACCATGGCACTTAGAGCTGGGCAGGAAATGATTCTACAAGAATTTTCAAGATTTCAAATAATTTTCCCATCACAAATTGATATCTCAATATTCACAAACTGAACTTCTGATTTTTTTTTTCAGATCAGATCAATCAAAACGTTTAATCAAAACTTACCCTCGGATTAGAGCCACACTTTAAGCTAGTGCTTCGCTTCAGTTGTTTATTAACTTTGTGAGCTAGCAGACAGAGCTCCTAGACTCACAGATTGAGAACAGAGTTTTATTGAAATGAACAAAATATAAAACTCACAAGGACCTTAAGACAAATTAAAAATAATTGAGAGATTCTGGCAGCAGGTACAGTCTTACTTGGTTTGGTTAACGGATCAAAGGAAAAAACTGGATACGATATTAAGCAAAACAGTAAACTAAGCCAAAATGTTGTGCTGCCCTGGCTTGGCTCTTTTTTCATTTAAATGTAAATATTTTGAAAAATGAGGAGGGCCTAAAAATATCCAGACTCTTGAGATCTATATAATCCTAGTAAGAAGTACAGACCTGATTCTGTAGCCTTTACTCATACATAGTTTCATAGATGTTCAAGCCCAGAAAGGACCAGTCCCTACTCTACTCTCATCTAAATTATTGGCATAAGTCAAAATGAGAATCAAACATGTGACCCTCAGTTTACAGGGGCAGTGCTCTAACCTCTGAATTAGAGGGCCAATGTACAAACACATATGAATAAGAATTGCAAGATCAGACTCTAGATTTCTATCTATCTTTGAGGGATTTATACCTTGTTCATCATCATAGTAAGAGTGCCAGCCTGCATGTAGTACAAAATCCCTTCTTACCCTCTTATAACTATGTTTGGGATTACGATGGCACATAACATATACACACAGGGGAGATGTTACTTACAGTATGCTTTATGGAGTTGTCTAGCCTTAAATATTCCAGTAGACTCCAGTCTCTGCACTAGCCAGTTATGCTCAACACCTGACAAGAGCTTCTCATAGTCATCATCCTCTAGAAAGCGAGCTTTTAGGATTTGTTCTTTGGTTCTCCCAGGCACAAAGACAAAAGAGCTCCCACTGGAGTTCAGAAAAGATGGACTCTCTAGTTCAGAGAAACTGCTGGAAAACTGCGCTGATTTGTACCATGATTTCAGAGAGGAGCTTGAGCTGTGGCTGCTGTTCAGAACATTTCTGTACTTTTCCGCTTCATCTTCCTCTGTGGTAGCACAGTCATTAAAATTGTCAGCTTCTGGCTTCTTCCTCCCTGATGGTGAAATTCTGATCCCAACCCTGTGGTGAAGTTGAGGCCTTGGAGCATTCATGGCAGGAGTGTTGTTTACTGAGCTCCCTCTATTGCTGAAAGCAAACTCCCATTCATCTTCTGTATCTGCCTGGGTGTCAACTTCAGGCATTTCAAAAGACCCATTTCCAGCAGAAGATTTGTTAATCCAGTCACGTACAAAGGAATCACTTGCTATTTTTGACTTGTTGCTTATAGATGTAGTAGTACCTACCTTACCTATAGGTATATGAGGCTCAACTGACAGATCATCTGTACTGTCTACAGTATCTCCTTCCGGGTCAATCCACACATAACTATTTCTAGATAATGGCTCTGTGATTCTTTTATACGCTTCGGCATCTATTACATTTCCTTCCACTCTGCTGCGCTGAGTAGGGCTGTGAATAACACTGAAGTCTCTATTGCTATCCTCGGTTCTGGACTCAATCATTTCAAAGGATTCTAATTCTACCAAGGAAGAGGAAATCATCTCCCTCTCAGGTCTGTTGGGACCAGAAAAATGGGAACCCTTTAAGTCCACGAAAGAAATAGCATTGTTCCTGAAGTCTATACTATTGGCATCCCCTGCGTTCTGTTTTGAGGCATCCCTTTCAGGTTCTGTCCCCTGCAAGAGCCCTTCTCTGGAAGCTGAGGACACATCTGCTAGTCTATTAGCAAAGAGCATATTATTCTTTAATGAATGCTGAGAAGGACCTGAACAGCCACCTGGTGACTCCTGAAGAGAGAGATGATGAGTTTGGAAGGACGAGTGCAGGCTCCCGCCTTGAACATTTCCCTCAGTAGATTCAGTTGAGACTGTGCAACACTGCTCATCCACTGAGCCCTTTCCCCTTTGTTGCCAATCTCTGGGAAGCGTATTGCTGGCGTTGCAATCTAGCTCCTCCCAGCTAGCAGAGGAACTTGATTTTGACAACTTGCTCCAAGACTTCAAAGAACTAGTGGTTTGACTCCTGCTTTGCAAACTGCTGAAAATGCCATTTTCATCATTGATAACTTTGTCTAATGGCTTGCTCTCCATTTCTTCTACAAGGGAGACGTTCATTGCATTAGAACTAATCCATCTCCTTCTTGTTTGCCCATGGAGTCTCTCATGGCTTCTTGTGTTTTGTGAAGCAGAGATTTTGGCAATGTCCTTGCCACCGCATAATTTTTCTTCAGTGTTACATATAGTGTCTACATTTTTAGTGTCAGTTTTTAAGGCAGTGATGCAAGCTCCCATTTTGGCTTCTCTGTGCCTGGTTTCCTGGCTCCTGCAAGTACTTTCAAACACTTCACTTACTGACCTATGATGCTGGGAATGCATTTCAAGGATTTTCTCAAAATTCACTTCACCACGCAAGATAGGCTTTTCTACTACACCTTTGTAGCTATCAGGAACATAAGATCTGGCATCTGAATTAGGGAAGCTTTGTACTTGTAAATGCTCCTTGACAGACATGATCAAAGACATGATCTCTTTGGCAAGTGTTTCTTTGTCTTGATCTTCTGTAAAAGGTGAAGTGCTGTAAGTGTACAGTTTCTCCATGGCTTCGCCACATAGCTGTCTCACCACACAGAGTCTCTCGCTCTGCCCGTAGAGATGCCGATTAACTGTTGTAAGGCAAAAAGCTGCTTTAATGAAACTATGAAGCTCCTGCCTGCTAGTGACAGGGTCATTTTCTTTCTTGGTGAGGAGACCAATTTCAAAGGATTTCTTAGCTTCAGACAAATAGAACTTTCTCTTCTCTGGAGGACATTGTGTGGAGTAACTATAGGACAATAAGCATGTGCCACGGATGTTCTGAAAAGGAAAAAGGATGAGAAGTCAATGAATTAGAAATCTGGAATTCTGTTCCAAATAAAAAGAAAAAAGTGCTGTTTCTTCATGGATTTCAAGGCACAGATATCAGCTCTTACAGCTCGTTTCTGCATTTCTAGGAAATGAGGTAAGGATTGTCTCATATATCTGATTATGCTGCTTTATTCTAAATTTGCTTAGAGTTGCATGGGGGTGAGGTATTAACTTGCAAAGCACTATCACTCTGGGGGATCTCTCTCTCCGCCGGTCTTTCTTCCTCTGTGGTTTTAGATAGGAGTTCTGGGAAGCGTGCAGCATCCTGCCCAAATCCCAGATGTGAACTGAAATCATACTCACCACTGCTGTGAGCACAAAAAGCGGGGTGTACTGGCTGAAGGCAGCTGCCAGCTTGCAGGCTTCAGCAGCTGACAGGAAGCGATGGTCAAACTCTTGGAGAAGGCGCTGTTAAAACAGCAGGATAAGAATTCCTTTACACACTATGTCATCTTTGTAATGTCATGTTCGTGGTGGTGGACAAAGACAAGTAACACTTATAGGGTATGTCTACACTGCAATGTAAGTCCAGGGTTAGCAGATCTTGAGTTAGCAGAGCCTGGATTTGTTAACATAGGGCTTGAGTCTCTACGCTCATCTATAACCCTAGGTTAGGAATTGTTGAACCCTGGGTCCCAACCTGGGCCTGGAGCATCTACACTACATTATCCGGGCCTGAGTCCAACCACCCATATCTCAGATTTCGTAGCACCCTCCCAAAATGTGGCCGCTCTAGCCCTTTATTCGTGGTACAGTGTGGAAAAACTTGACGGTCCAGAGGACAAAGGAAGTCAGCTCACGGAATACTTTTGGTGGACTCCCAGAGCACGGATCTAGTGGGGCTGTGTCTACATTGCAAAGCAATAGAGCTTGAACTGTGGGTCGTGGCTTGACTCAGGCTCAGATCCTCCACCCTCCTGGGGTCCTGGGTCTGAGCCCTAAGTTAGAGTGATTTTTGTGTGGATGGAAGCAGGGTTAGGCTTGAGCCTGAGTTTGAATCTTAGGCTTCGATTGGTAGCATTGCATACCCATAAAGACTTGACTGTATAATGAGGGTAATAGTAATGTGGTGGGAAATAGTTGGAAATAAAAGGGCAGAGTCTGATCTCAGTTACACTGAGGTAATCCAGTATAGTTCCATTGAAATCAGTGGGACTGATCTGACTGCAGAGCCCAGCTGCATCTGCTGAGAACATGAGTCATAATTTGGCCTGATGTCATGAAATGCTACAACTTCATTAAAATAAAATCAGGTAAAGCAGTAAATTGAGGATTCCTATAACTACATTCAATTGGCCATGAATTTTGTAGTAGTCATTTTATGTCCAACAGAAATTAAGCTATATATCTAACCAGAAAACAGGAAGATACTAAATATAGCCAATGCACATGAATTAAATTGCCTTGTGAACCTTAACTTCTACGTATCCTGATTTCTTCTGACTAACTGTGCAGCCTTACTGTTTACATTAACATAGTTCAACAGGAATTTTGTCTGAGCAAGATCTGATTTAGGACCACAGGACTTGACACACTGTGGAAGAAAATGAAAGTCCCTGTTTGTTCCAATGCAATGCTATGTTCAGATTGCACTTCTAGTTCAGAAGGATACTGATTTCTCCTCTCAAGTTATGTGAAATAAATGACTTCATTATAGGACAAATCCTGAGATGCACTGAACATGACCCACTCCCTATGGGATGAATCCTGAGATCTTTAAGAAGTTAAAACATAATAATTACTCAGGCAAATTGCCATTGATTTCAGTGAAGATCTGGACTTAGTCAGGATAGAGCACGGTCCTTAGAATTTGATTAGTTGAGTCCACTGGGTTTTGCAGATGCTCAACACCTCTCAGGTTTTGTGTCCATAAGAGGCTTTTTCTTTAATGAGTCTTGGGCTATTGCCAGAGCAAGATACTAGATTATCTACACTAATGGTCTGATCAATACCAATTCCTGTGTCCCGGAGACCCTTCCCATCACATTGGAAGTTTTAAGAGGTGTCTAATTTTGGTCTTAACAACGTTCACACAGTGTTCCTTCAATTCGTCCTGGAAGGAAATGACACCCACTTTGTGTTTAGGTGAGATAACGAACTCTTTGGCTGGCGTTGTAGAGCTTCCCCAAGCACTCAGTGCAAGGACAAGAGTAGGAAGTTTGGCTGCGGTTGGTGCAACTAGACAAGGATCAGCAAAAGACTTCTAATATATGAATATTTACCAGGTCAACTTGAGAGTTGTTTTTAAAACTATTATAATCTTTCTCACTCATGGAAACAAAGATATCAGCCAAAATACCCAGTGATGTAGCAATTCCCTGAAAAATAAAAAACAAACAAACAAGTGTTTTTTCCATTTTATTTTCTATTTTTGACGGTGCTGTACAAGACACAAAGATAAAGACATCTACAAGACACACAGAGAAGAGAGGACACATGGGGAAATCTAGAGCAGGAAACGAATTAGCCAAATTATATTTTTTGGATTATTATAAATGTGCGGGCATTGGGGAAAAAATGAAGGCTGGTGTAAGTCTGTATGGCTCTACTGAACTGAATTAAACTGCATTCATTTACACCAACTAGGGAACTTGCTCTGTATTATAGGAGGGATTTGAATGAGGATTGGAATTTTGTTACATTCTTCCTCACTATTTTCTCCAGCCTGTCAGCTTTCAAGGTGTGACAAATACGGCACAGCATCATGTGACATAAGAATATCTTCAGACTAAATGCTACATTAAATCCTGACTAAACAGATTTTGGAAAACAGGTTCTTAATCTGTTTAGGCTCAGTTTTAACACTCTACTAACTTTAGCTGCACAACAATAATTTAGAACTGATCAGTTTTTCTCAAACTATTCGCGAGGCACAAGGAAAAATTGTCTAGACAAGCGCCATATCAAATGCAATCAACATGCAGTTCTGCTGATAGAGCACCAAGCTACTGATGAGTTAATGTTGTTTAACTTGTTTAAAAAAATCCCAGATTTTGACAAAAAGGCAGGAGCTCCAGTTAATGACGATTTAACTCTGGGGATTGGAATGAGCAATTCTGAATAGGGGTCAGTGAACCACAAGAATTTGTAATGTCATGAAGATAGGTGAATTTGCCATTTGTGTCCTTCCAAAACAGGACAATTGTTCACTATTCCCAAACAGATTCCAGCCAACAGATTACCTTAAGATTGCAGTTAGTACAGCTAAATCATTCCATTACATGATGCCTCTTTGCCTTCTTAAATATCTGTAAAATTCCCTGCACACCTCTGCTTTCATATAAGTATTTCTGATTCTGATTCAAAGGTTCAAGATGCAAAACTTTGGTCCAGAGTTTTAACAAACTAAGTTTAGGGAGTTTGGGATCTGGAGTTTTGGTTTGGTCCATTATAAAGACAGGACTGGTTTACACAATTGAGATCCAGATTCCAAACATTCTAAAGCATGGAAGTGTTATAAAGATCTGGGCTATTTGCAAAGTTAATAACAAAATATATGAAGGATGGCTGTAGGACCTATGATGGTTAGGGCACTAACATAAGACTGAGTAGACCAAGCTTCAATTCCCTGCTCTGCCACAGACTTCCTTTGTGACTCTGTGCAAGTCACTTACCCCTTCTCCGCCTCAGTTCCCCATCTGTAAAATGGAAATAGCAGCATTTCTCTACCTCACGGGGGGGTTATGAAGATGAATATATACCGTAAGCCATTCAGATACGTCAATGATGGGGACTGTATAACTACCCAGATAGATAGATAGATATTCAGACCCTGATTCAGAATTTGAACACTCCTGAAGCTCGGGAAAGTTTGGTTCCAATTAAATGGTTAAGGCCCCTCCCTAAAAGTATAACAATGGCTGCATCTTGGTACTAGTCTGTCACTCCATCAGAGAACTACATTGCATCGTCTCATTTGATCATTTACTTCTGATGATGCTAATGAATGAAAATGATCATTTTATTCCTTTGCAGAAAGCAAAACAAAGCTCAAGACATGCTGGTTTCAAATAAGCACATGCACATGCATGTAAAAATAAATCAAGTATAGTGTAACGTTCAGCTAGAACATTTGCCCCACGTGACTGAAACTGACTACATCCAGGAAGAATAAACCCAGGACATATGACTGAGGGAAACACAATGGATTCTGAAATCAACGTGGAATTAGTCAGAGTATTCAGGGTGAAAAAAACACTAACCTTTTTATCTGGCTGAGGCAGTTTGAAATAGCCTACAATTGAAGCCCAAATCAGCTCCGCTGCCTCATACCACATTCCTGAAATAAAGCAGAGAAATAATCAATAAGCAGACTGCTTCTTTAAGTTACAACATAGCTCTATATTGCTTTAAAGCAGATGAGTTTATTTCACCTAACCTGAGCTGGGAGATTTCAAGACTGTATAAAACCATTCTACCATGCTTTTCCAGCTTAGTTACAACATTACATTTATTAATTTCATATTGCTTTGGTTTGTTCATAAATGTAAGTTTTATGCTTGTGAAAGATCCTAGATTAGCAGTCATGAAAATGCAAATTCACTTGGAAGGCACAGCATAGCATTAGGCCGGCTGTGCTGTCATCCTACCAAGGGCAGAGCTTCCATACAGCAGCTCTTTGCACCACCATCCTTGGGCCTTCTTGCGTCTGCCCAGGGAATTT
This sequence comes from Eretmochelys imbricata, assembly GCF_965152235.1. NCBI lineage: Eukaryota > Metazoa > Chordata > Testudines > Cheloniidae > Eretmochelys > Eretmochelys imbricata. The sequence continues at coordinate 37,959,238 of NC_135575.1, read as the reverse complement.
TCATGACAGCTCTATGGGGGTAAGTTACTGGCTGGCAATTCAGGAAAGAATGTTGAAAAGGGGGGAATTGCTTGAATATTAAAAATAACATAAGAAACAGCATTTACAAGTGCATATCTTCTGGTGGTCTCAGCAAACAGACTGACGATCTGTAAATTACATTTGTTTGATAAATGGGCTCTTGCTAGCTGCAAGTGTTTTCTGTCTCAGCCAGTTGTGAGTAGAGCTAATTTTCTGTGGCTTTCTCTGTCAGGGAAACCAGGGGGAAATTTTAGATAAGCCAAGTCTTTACTTAACACAGGAATTTCTTTTTAGTAAGTTGTGAACACGGGTAATTAGTTTAACGCTTAAATGGTGAAATCACTGCATGGAAAAGTGTCTGGCTGCAGAGTGTGATCTTACCAAGCTTTTGCAGAATCTGTCCTCTGATCTGTATACAGACTGACTGAACAAGAATCCTATCACTTTCCTTGTCATACAGCCACACGCCTGAAACGAGAGTTTAAAAACTCACTGGAGTGTGACAGCTGTTGGTGGTTCCTGAGCCCTTAAAATCTGATCCAAATCCCAATGAAATCAACTGGCGTCTTTCCAATGACTTCAATGGGCTTTGAATTAGGGCTTTAGGTACCTTGTAGGTACTGAGATACAAAGGTGATGGAACAGTAAAAGAACTCAGAGAGATATACACCAGTATAAAGCTTTCATACCAATTATTTTTAGATAAACCATAGAACAACAGCAATAAAATAATATTAATAATAAAATAAAATAATAATAATAATATTTGGCACTTTTATGGAATATCCTACTAAAGATTTCAGAGCGGTTTGCAAGGGTGGCTAAATATTAATAAATAATATTTAAATATCACAAATATTAACTGAAGTGATTACTTAAATTAATTATTTGTGGTAATGTATAAATGGCAGCGTAACACATTTTTTTAGCCTGTGCCAAAAAATGTTTTCTCATCACACATCAATATGTCAGGTTTCAGAGTAACAGCCGTGTTAGTCTGTATCCGCAAAAAGAAAAGGAGTACTTGTGGCACCTTAGAGACTAACCAATTTATTTGAGCATAAGCTTTCATGAGCTACAGCTCACTTCATCGGATGCATTCAGTGGAAATGCATCCGATGAAGTGAGCTGTAGGTCACGAAAGCTTATGCTCAAATAAATTGGTTAGTCTCTAAGGTGCCACAAGTCCTCCTTTTCTTTTATCAATATGTTATGCATCTTAAAACAAGAGTGCTCATAATTTCATCAAATAATGTTTAGGCATCTACATTCTTATTTTTGTCTGATAGTTATATGGCATCTTTCATACATATTGTACTTTCACACCCAAAACTTTATTAACTTATAAGTAAGTTTGCCAGGCATAATTAAAAACAAGACATACATTTACACACATCACTGAAAATAATTAAGGAATGAATATCACAAATTATGGTTACATAAAACAATTATTCTCGCTGAACAGCATTCAAATAACCTTATCTCAGAGGTTTAAATTTTTTTAAAACTGGCAATGTTGTTCATATTCAAAACTGTCAACCCACACTGACTTAATCACAAGTCTTCTGATATTTGGTATGTCTCTTCAACCCCAGCTCCTGGACTTACGTGGATGTTTGAGAGACTTATCTTTCATTTTAAAAAAGGAAGTTTCTAGCCCTCATTGTTGTGGAGAAAAGCTTGAAAACATGACCCAAGTGAATCATAAAGGCTCAGAAACCAAAAGGCAAAGAAAAAGCACCAAAAATTTATAATTAAAAAAAAAAATCTCATGATTTTTGGGGCCTGACTCGTGATTACTGAGCACCTGGAGTTGGCAATACTGCACATCCTTCCACCCGTAAAGCAAGTTCTGACTCCAACTGTATAGACCTCTGAGGGAGAAAGAGTAATGATAACAAAAAAGTATTTATAAAAATTCTAACAGTGTTCTAAAATAGCACAAAAATATTATGACTTTTAAGTCCAATATTTCAGACCTTTCCAAGGCTAGAACCAGTGCTGTGAAAGATGGAATTCTTTCTTTTCCATTGGTACAAATCCCAATTTTTTAGCTCTGGTGGTCACTATATAAAGAAACAATTATTATTGGCACAGGACACAATATTCCTCATTTTGTGCATAAAGCCCGAATGGGAGGAAAGAGAGAAACATTTCTCTGACAATCTGAGTTAAAAAAAAAAAAATAAATAAAGATCAGTCAACTGTTTGAAACTGGCCAAAGGTTTAGAATCGGACAGAAATCAGCAGGCAGAGTGCCAGTGATACAGTCAAAGGTGCAGGGTACTTCTCGAACTAAGTAAAGGTTCGCAGAGTTTGGGCCCTGAATGAATTAGGGAAGTTTGAAAAGAGTAAGTTTCATTGTCCACATCTCTCTCTCTCTCTCTCATGGTAAAGAGCAGAGAGAAGGGAAATATGTAATTTGCCTACCACATTTTTGGGCATTAAAAATAAAATAATTAAAAATGAAATAAATACTAACAACAAAGGGGCTTTTGCGGGAGTTTTTGGTGCACAAGGAATGCATGATCAAGCTGCAAGAGAACATCGCAATTTAAGACCCGATCCTGCAGGCACATATTAGTTATCAGTATTATTTCTTATCAGGCTACTACTGTTAGCAGCACAACTGAATTCTGACTAATATTGGTAGGAAGCATTATGCCCGGTGTAAGTCATTGCAAAATCAGGAGTTTAATAACGGTTGCGCAGTGAATGATAATATTTACAGTTTGTGTGAGTGTGGGCGAGTGGTGCAATTAGCTAAAAGAATTATAAAACTGCCAAAAACGATGACTTAGACATACCTGTTGCTCCATTGTCATTTATAAGGCTGCTTAGAATATACTCAGCTTTTAAAAGTTTTCCTGAAAAAAGAACCCAAAAAGATAGATGAACATAAAAATGCATTATGTAATCTAGATGGGATTGAACTATTCATGAATAAAACTCTGTCTATTCTAGTTAGTCTCCATCTTCCTAATGCATTCACTGTTCATGTTTAAGTGGTTTTTAATTATACAATGTATAAAAGTACATTTCTGAAATTAGGACTGCTGTTAAACACTCACAGCTAGACATGAACTAGTGGTCAGGAAATAAAGGACACCTGTATGTATACTGAATGCCACATGCAATTTTGCATGTACAGAAACACAGAAGAAATGATAAAGTAGGATACTTTATAGCTAGAACACTTGCACTATTTTGTACTTAGAAAATCCTGTATGCCGAGTTAATATGTATTACTTTACAGCAGTGGTTCTCAAACTTCATTGCACCACGACCCCCTTCTGATAACAAAAATTACTATACAACCCCAGAAGGTAGGACTAAAGCCTGAGCCCACTCAAGCCCCACTGCCCTAATCAGTGGGGCCAAAGCCCAAGGGCTTCAGCCCTGGACGGGGGGCCCTGTAACCTCAGTCCTGCCACCCAGGGCTGAAGCCGAAGCCTGAGCCCCAGCACTCAGGGCTGAAACGCTCAGGCTTTGATCCTGGATCCCAGCAAGTCTAACGCCAGCCCTGGCGACCCCATTAAAACGGGGTTGCGACCCACAGTTTGAGAACTCCTGCTCTATAGCTCCATCCTGCCAACACTAGAGTGCAGAACTACTGCTGCGAATAGTCCCATTGCATTCATGTGATATGCTCAGTACAACGTGTTTGTAGAATTGAGGTAATAAATAAAAAAATATTTGTTAAAGAAACAACAACCCCTAGCAGAGTTATGGGCCTTGCTTCATTCCTTCCAGTACCTAGATATTACAGTATTACTTACAATCATGTAGGTCTGGCCCCTGCACAGCCACCCAGCTGCGGGGAGGGAGAAATGCACCTTACACAGAGCTGCTTCTGAGATGCTCCCTACAGGGGGTCAGCACCTAAAGGAGGGCAGGGAGTAGGCGGGTGCCATGGCTGTGATCTCCTCATGGGCCACTCGGCTGGTCATAATGAGGATAGTATGCTGAACTCGTTAAAAGGCCTCAGCTTGCCTGTGGTGCTCCACCCTTCCCATAATGTAGGGCTGCTCTGAACAGGCATAATCAAGCCCTTTGGGCTGAGCTCTCCACTGTGCCACCCACCCTGCATCTTCCCCCACCCTGAGATGGTGTCCTCCAAGGACAGGAAACAGTGGCAGATAGTGGAGGAAAGGAGAAGACTGTCCTCCAGCAGCTATGGTTCCCTGATCCCCTCTACCCCTCTTCAGGGAATAGGGAGCTGCTCCTGGGGATTGATCACAAGCACAGAGATGTGATTTTGGACAGAGGAGGGGTGAGGAGGTTAGGCTGCTACATCATTCACAGAAGAGGATTGGGGAACAGGCCCTGAGCTGCTAGTCTCTTTGCAGGCTGAGCGGCTCCACGCCCTTCTACATTCTCTCTCTCGTGTAGTTGTCCCACCAGCTCCCTGGGCTCCCCCTCTGTTCCTTAGAAGGGAGGACTAGAGAGGAGCAGGGGTAGCAGCTCTGGTGAGCTACAGAGAGGTACGGTGATAGGACAGATTTAATTTTAGGGGAGATGGAAGGAGGTGAGGAAAGCTCAACTGGGGAAATGCATGGCCTGGCCTGAATTGTACTGGCAGCCTAAATCCCTCTCCCCACGATCCCCCAACAAACCCAGGGAGGCACCCTCTTCCCAAACCCACGACTCCTCTAAGCAACCTGGGACAACTACCCCTCCTCAATACCAGATTTAAGAACATGGGTATTGAATTCATGCAGCAAGGAAACATCCTACACACAGACTTTACAGGGAAAAAACCAGTAAAAGCTGCCAATGACAGCACAGCATTTAACAAAACACAGGTGTTCCACATCTCAGCCATTCGTCACTCGTTTCAATGGCCTGTGTCACACACTGGCAGGTTTGAATGCTGAGAGAGATGCTGTGAGGCCTTGTTTTACCACTCTTATCATATTGAGGCAGCTTTGGCTCCACAAGCAGTCCAAACGAAATCAACAGAACTGCTCATGTGAGTAGAGTTATATGTTTGCAGCACCAGCCGAAAGTATGAATATTCTGGTGCTTAGACACCACAGCAATGGGAGCATTCGAAACACACGGATAGAAACAAGAATGGTTCTGAAAGGTAAATTATAGTTTCTATTGTCATTATTTTACCAAAAAAAAAATCACGTAATTTAAATTGAGTTGTTAAAACCAGGGTAGATTCAGTCAGCTTCTCCTTTTACCTTTGGTCCTGAAATAAGGGAAGATACTTTAAAAGCCGTTCAGGCACCATCCACGCTCCAAGTATGATGAAAAGAAGCACCAATTTACATTAGTGGGGCTGTCAGCGGCATTGTTTGTGTAGTCAAGTGGCCCTACTGAAAAAACGGCCGGGACAGTGCAGAGAAAATGCCGGTGTTCTAATCTACTTTTTAAAGGCTCTCGGTCAGAAGTACAGCAATTCAGATACCTCTGTTTGAAACCAGCAGGCCAGATTTGTGAAGGAACAAAAGCTCCAATTAGTATTTTCCACACCCTTTCACAATTTTCTCTACTGCTTTTGGCTCTGAAACCCTTTATGCCAGGCCCTTTGTGCTGGCAAGAGGAGGTGGGAGGGATGCAGGGGGGTGGGATCTACGTTTGAAAAGATGGCACTGGGATCATAGGAATGTCATCCCCAGAATAGGACAAAGTATCCTCTTGAAAGTCAAGTAGCTCCTAATTAGAACTGAGCAGAGAAAATGGAGAGGGAGAGAGCGAGCGCTTAACAAGGGTTTTGTTACCTGAATTTACAGAGATGCGAGCTAGGCGAATAACCACCTGAGGGGCTATTGGTGTGGCTGGCTGCAACTTGTGCAGGCCTTTGGCAATCCGAAGAAGTTTGCTGGAGGCATCCACCCAATATAGGAACCGGTCAATCAGGAACACGATAGCAGCTGCTGTTGCACAGTCCTTGACCATGATGGAGGCTTTCAAATAAACCTGAAAAGAACACCAAAAACAGGAGACAGCCAGGCACAAACAGGAGAGGTAAAAGAAGTTCAGTTAACCGTTTACAGAAAATACTCAGGCTTAATAACTCTTTGCCAAATGACAGGTTTCAGAGTAACAGCATTGTTAGTCTGTATCCGCAAAAAGAAAAGGAGTACTTGTGGCACCTTAGAGACTAACAAATTTATTTGACCATAAGCTTTTGTGAGCTACAGCTCACCTCATTGGATGCATCCAATGAAGTGAGCTGTAGCTCACAAAAGCTTATGCTCAAATAAATTTGTTAGTCTCTAAGGTGCCACAAGTACTCCTTTTCTCTTTGCCAAATGAAGCTGCTTGTACAACACTATGCACGAGACCAGATTTTCAGTCAAATAGTCTTCCTTATTTGCTATCAGACAGTCATACAATTTTACAGAGATTGAAGAAATAGACATTGGGAAAAACAAATATCTGCTGGTTGATGAAATACTATATGCATTTCTCAATCTGCTTGCAATTCTTTTGTTCCTGGGCTTTTGGTAAGGGCGATAGTGATTAAATAGAGTTTATTAGCATTATAAATATTACTTCCGTCTATTTTCTGATTTGTTTTTTAGCATGGAAACTTCTGGTTGGGTAGTTTGTTTTATGGGTTTGTAATGTGGATTTTGTCCCTATTTTGTCTTTTTAATTGTTATACTGATCCTAGAATGGTAGTTAAGTGCTTTGTAAATTTAAATGAACAACAAACCAATTCATAGTCATAATGGTAATGTCTAGCTCTTACACTGCTTGACCTGGAGAAGTACCGAGCACCTCCTCAATTCCCATCTGATGTCACTGAGAGCTGCAAGAGCTCCGCATCTAGTTTGTGCAGCAGCTGTTATCCATAAATCTTCAAGGAATTTACATAGGTGGGTAAGTACTGTTAGTCCTATTTTGCAATTGGGAAACTGAGGCACGGAGAGGTGAAGATGAAAACTCAAACTTGAGTGCCTCTGAAAATCAGGCCACTTATTTACATATGCATAAATATTTAAATACTACCCAAATACTATCCAAATTTTCAGTGTTGCTGAACTGCTGGAGTTCCCATTAGCTTAAATGGGAGCGGTCAGTGTTAACTGCAGATTTTCTTTTCCTTTTTTTCCCTAAAAGTCCCGTAGGAAATTATGGCCTCTCAGGAGGCAAATCAGCTCTTTGCGGGATCAGCCCTAAATATAAATAACTGGCATTAATGCAACATTAAGATTACAAGATCAAACACTCCTTTATACATCACAAAGAAGCAAACAGGGCAGAAGTCCAATGTTTTTTCCTTTGCAGGTCACCTTTAATGATTTTTAAAGCAGTATTAGCTCCCTTGGAGTCCCCTCTGAGGCTGATCCTTCTTACTGGTATGAGGAATCAGCCAGAGTTCCTGAAGGAGCATGCTGTTAGGGGGAAGGGAGGCCAGCAGGGTAGCAGTGTGGATGCACAGAGACTCTGTGGGTGTCTAGAGCCATGCAGATCTTGGGACATCTGCCAGGCTAGGGCCCAAACACCATGCCCTTTCCAGGGGAGTTGTGGGATCAGTCATTGTCCCCTGCCACACACAATGGGGCAATGAGGAAAAGAGCTCCACAAGCTCAAATTAGGAATTTCATACATCCTTTGAGGGCCTGTCTTGTGATGGGGAGAGTAGCATCCAATGATCATTTCACTGAAATGTGTACATTACACCATGGCAGGAGCCTCTTTTCCTATCTCAAAAAATCACCCCGGGAGCACCGGTTGTAGGAGGAATGTAGAGGAGTGTGAAGTTATTGTCCCTTCCTTCTTGTCCAAACTGTCTTTTAACTGATCCTATTCTGTAGAATTCCCATGGGCCACATGGTCTCTCGGTCTTAAGTAAGAGAAAAGTGAAAGGAGTTGTCTTCACAGAGGGGAGAAGGGGGAGCGCAGGTCACTTCAGGAAGCGAGAAGAGACTCTCACAATATGGTATAGTCAGGGAACCCGTCCCTCCCGTGCTTCCACAGCCATAGAATATGCTTTCCAGCCAGGTCTTTGGCCCACAACCTCCCTGTAGCCCTCAATTACCCCGCCTTGTAAAAATGAGACTCGTAATGCTACTTATCCAGCTTTGTCAGGTGCTTTGAGGTGCTTGGATATAAAGAGCTCTCTATACAGTGAAAAGTGCAGAGCCATGAGTGTTTGAAAAATCTAGTATGTCAAGCTCTATTCCAAAAAGGGCCTGACTGTCCTCTCCCTCACACCAGTGTAAATCAGGAGTAACTCCACTGAAATCAATGGTGTTAAAAGTGCTGTGAGTGAGAGCAGAATAAGTCCCCAAACCCCTGTCAGATAGTGCATGACTGAAGAGAGAACTTTATCTGAATCACGAGCAAAATTAAAAAAAAAAAAAAAAAAAAAATTTCGGCAGCTATCTCAATGTTTGTACTCGGCGTATAACATTTCCCTCTCATTAGCTCTCCTCGTAGGCACACTGGCCCAAAACCTCAAAGGTATTTAGGCACCCAACTCAATGGCTATGTCTACACTTATAACAGTGTATAAAGGAGAAGCACCACGCATTTAGCTCTCCGCCACACTGAAAGGTTGGCTGCATTGACACTTGTCCCTGTGGTGCGTAGCTATACCCCACAATGAAAGGCTCTAGAAGCAGCAAAAACTCCAGCAGCTCCCCAGCAAGAACAGGCTGTGGCAGGGAGGAGCCAGTGGGGAAAAGGCTCTCGTCGAGAAAAGCCCAGGCAGGGAAAGGCCCACCTGCCAGAGCCTTTCCTCACTGCTGGAACCTTTCACCATGGCTCTGGCTGTGGGGAGGCAGTGGGACACGACACTGCTAAAAACAGCACTGTTGACATGAGAGGCACTGCTTGGGCTTATAGAAAGTTGTGTAGGGAATATACCCTAGGGGTCCTGCCTGTAGGGCATGCCACTCCACTTGCCTAAGCTCTCTCTCCCCATCTACACGGATCTTTATATCTGCAGTAGCTGGCTGTGCAGTGTCTGTCTGCTACACGCCACCGCAAGTGTACATGTAACTCACAAGAGTTAGGCGCCTAACTACCTTTGAGAACTGGGCCACTGAGACGGATTTTCCATTCATATGGGTTTTTACACCAGGGTAGCTCCATGACATCAATAGTGTTACCCTCGATTTACACTGATGCAACTGAGATCAGGATCAGGCTCACAGAGGGGATTTTACCACTCTGTCCAGTTTTTAAATTCACAGCTTGCTATGTAACTCTCAGGCGATGAAGAAAGCAAGGCATGGATGGTTTGGATAGGATATGATAGGATAATGGAACCAATCAATAGCAGCATATTTGCTATCTCCCAGCTTTTCCACACTTCAAGGTGCTGTTCTGGTTTTTGGTTTTTTGTTTAACTTTTTCCTGATCCAGAGAGGGTCTTTGCTGAAAGGATGGCACTTGAAAGGGATTCCCCACTCCCTGCGTGCACATGCTCTACTTCTGCCTGCTCACAATGGAGGAATCCCTCTCTTTAAGCACCTGTAAACTGACCCTGCAAACTACCCATTCTAAATGCTCATGAACACACCATATATTTAAGCACAGAGCATTGCCTAATCTATTTTTTCTCCCCTTCTTCCCTTAATAGATTGGAGCACAAAAGCCTGAGAGAGGGTGACCTGCCAAACAAAAGGGCCTTTGAGTTCCTAGGAAAAGTAGACTTGGAGGAGGATGGAAGGAATCCAAGTGGCCCTATTATTTCCACTTGCACTAATTAGACATTTTTCTGTCAGCTATTGAGCACTGCTGAGAGGCCAAACTCACTGAATTCATTTCTAAAGTGTTTACAGAAGTTTGCATCTGTTTGTGTCTCTTCAGGAGGAAAATAAGCACTTCAATAGCATTGTGAAAAATCTAAACGAAGCATCCTATTCTGGAGGGCCTGGCAGCCTTGCAGCTGCATAATTTAGCTCTCTGCTCAAAGCTGAAGCCTCTTGTGTCTCTCTCCAAAACCAAATGGACTCAAAATGTAGAAAAGTCAAGCCCGGGGGAGAATCTTCGCTATTTTTTTAAAAAAAGGAACGGCTGCACGCTGTGTGGCATATAGTAACATAGCCTGGTGTCAGTCCCTGTCCTTATGTTCCTGTGTTTCTACCAGTACACTGAGAAATTAATACTCACTTCTTTCATTTGTTGCCAAATAACATGGCTTTACAATTCCTTAGCATCCAAAGACAGTGCTGGATAACTGCCATGCTGGGTATGTAAACAAAATCATGTATAAAGAAACTCTCAAAACTACTTTTAAACAGACTGAGACAGAGGACCCAGTTCTGCTCTCCATAGCATCATTATAAACCCAGAGTAACTCCACTGACTTCAAAGGTGTAACTGCCTAACTGAGAGCAATCAGAAATTCAGATCTACTGCTCAGACATGGACACTTAAGCCCCTTTGTCCTTCTTTGGGGGGGGGGGCTCTCTCATTTACTATATTTCTTATTGTTATCATTTTAGAGAGTGTCTGTATGTGTCTAGATCTAGGGGGAGAAAGGGAGAGAGAAATAAAATACACTTTGTTTCAACATCTGTTTCCATGAAGTGAAATGCATATGTCTAATTGAGTTTATGATACAAAGAGGAACCTCATGGCTGGGAAGCGGAGTCAGGTGGTGACGGAATTAAGTTTGCATGAGATTTCTATACATGGTTGATTGGAAAAAATGCAAAAGAGCCTTTACTGAAAGTGAAGGGCTTTTGCTTAACGGCAGTGAGTGGAAGTGTGTGCTGTTTTCATGGCTTCTTGCATTACTGCTATAGCTCCGCCCCACATAGAGCTTCAAGTTTGGGTCCCAGCTTTGGGTTCAAAGCCATGACACCTTCTTTGCACTGACAATGGCAGCTGTTCCCAAGACGGGACACAAACTCAGAACCAGAGCCATCTGGCACTAGACCTGGCAGGAACTGTGTAAAAAGGATATTATTGGTGTATAATGAATGAAGAGGAGGAGGGGAAGAAGACTGGGGAACCCTTAACGTGATGACTGATTTAACAGGAATTAAAAGCACAAATAAATGAAATACTGGTTCACGCCTGTCTGGCTATTTACAAAGCAATGAACACATAGGTAAGCATCCCATGAAAAGAGTGTTCGTCTGCAGACTCAGGAAAGTTCACACTGGGAAAGATGCCCTTGCAACTAAAAGGGGTAGAAACTTAGGCAGCTAATAAACGACTTAATTTTCAAAGATGCTGAGCACCATTAACTCATCCTGCATTCATCTCTGTGCCTAACTAGGGAACTATGTGCCTCGCTGTAGGCACTCATGTTTGAACACTTCAACTTTCATTTATTTTGTTAGTGAAAATTTAAATTCTTCACAGAGATCCTAAATAAACGCATCAGGAAGGAATTTTCATGGTGCATATTTCCAGTGGTTTCAGTTATATTTCCTAGATCTTTTCCAAAGTTTACACACAATTTACATCTCGTCTATGTATATAAATCCAAAGAAATTGTCTATTACTTGTTTATATTTCTTCCATCCATCTATATCAGCTGTGGGCCAATCAATGAAAGGCCAAAGCATTGAAGGATATGGCATTGAAGGACTTCAATAATGCACTGTTAGCAAAGCCCATCTTCTCCAGTGGGAACTGGATCTGCTGGGAATTGTTAACCCTGTGGCATTGCACTGGGTTTCTCTGTCAATCTTTGTAAATAATCTAACTGTAGAATAATATAGTTTGCATTTCTGTATAGTTCCTTTATCTGCCAATCTTATAGCCCTCTACAAAAACTAATGAATTAAACCTCACAGCATCTCTGTGAGGTTGCTATGTTCTCTAACACACATTTTACATATGGGTTAACTGAAACAAAGAATGGTTAAATGACTTGCCCTAGTCATATAGCAAATCAGTGGCAGAGTCTGGAATAGAACACGATTCTGAACATCTAGTTCCCTGCTCAAACTGGTAGACACCACTACCTCACTTCTTATGTAACTTCTGGGAGTGCTGATACAAGCCCTACCCAACTCCCTTCTGAGGTCATTGAGAGTTTTTCCATTGATTGATTGGGCCTGTTATTAGTAGCCCCAAATACCAAGGAATTTAAAAGCCCTGGAACATCTTTATTTTTTGAGTAAATGTCTTCCTTCACCAGATGAGAACTAAGTTCTGGAACAGTTACAGCTTTCAAGAATCAAAAACTCACTCTCTCTTTTCAGCTTAATTCTCTGGCAATTACATTTACTATATATTTTTCATTTCCTGTTCTAAGCTTTAACAGCACATAGACTTTATACACATGACAACACATGGATAAATATTCATTTGTGAATCTCTGAGGCTATGTTGCCATTGAGGAATTCTGAGGATGTCAGAATCAGGAAAACAAAGCTTGAGTCCCTTTGGGCACTCACCATAACCCCAGGAAGATTAGTTACTAAGTACACGGAGCACTTGGAAAATGTAAACTGCTATGCAAGTGCTAAGTTTCTGCCTGCTATGACAGGAAAGATAGTCCCAGGCTAGTGCCCTAACCACTGGACTAAGGAGAGGCAGGTTTGATTCCCTACTCTGCTGGTGTGACCTTGGGCAGGTCACTTAGGTCTAGATCCTCAAAGATATTTGGTCACTTAACTCCAATTGAAATCAATGGGAAATAGGCATCTCAATATCTTTGATCTGGGCCATCTGTAAAATGGGGACAATAATACTTCCCACAGGGGTGTTGTGAGAATAAATACAGTAAATGTTTTGTGAATCACCAGGGCTTGAAGATACTGCTATACTATCATTTGAAAACTGGGAATTAACAGGGTTAATTTATATCCCTTAAGGTACACAAGATATCATACCTTTAAAATGTTTCCTACAATGTGGTTGTAGCCATGTTGGCTCCAGAATATTAGAGAGAGAAGATGGGTGAAGTAATATCTTTTATTGGACCAACTCAGTTGGTGAAAGAGATGAACTTTTGAGCTCCACAGAGCTTTTCTTCAGGTCTGTGTAGCTGAAAAGCTTGTCTCTCTCACCACCAGAAGTTGGTCCAATGAAAGATATTACCTCACCCACCTTGTCTCTCTTTAAATACTTTAAAATGGTCATTGGTCACTCAGACTAATAGACAGCTATACTGTGGCCATCTACCAGACAGGGCTAGACACTTTCAGCATTATCACAAGTAGCTTTGGCTAATTTACCATAGGATCCAACAGGTAAACTGTTCTTTGATCCAACAGATCAGATGGGAAGTTTTGGTTTTGTACCTATTTCAGTTTCCTGAGCACTGCAAATCATGGATTATAATTAGAGAGCTGCCATTCTCTGATGCTTATAAAAGTTCTGTGATATTTCTCAATTAAAAAAAAAGAAAGACCGGGGATGCTAGGGATGTAGGCATCGGTAGAAATGAAAGGCAGCCTTTGATGGCATGAATTCCTCCTTGCCCTGTACTCAGCACCAGACAGAAACAAAACTACAGATCTCAGTTACCTGACTCTCCCTTACACTTGGATTACCTAAGGGAGCTCTTATAATGTAAGTCAGGTAGCAAAAGGTCAGCCTGGACAGCTAAAGACCTAGGGCCAAGAGTTAGGGCTTTAGATTATAACGCTCTTTGTTACTTTACCAACAGGGACAAAAAGGAGAAAGCTAAATACTCAGCTCCCCCTCTTTCCTGCTGTTTCAAAGGTTCCCATCTCTAAAGTGTCAGGCACACCTGTGGCATCTTAATCAGGACCGTTTCTCTAATGTTAGCCTCTAAACATTTCATTAGGTAAAGTCATTAGGAAAGCGTATTCAGTCCTCATTAAGGCACAGTTCTCATTGACTTGAATATTCCCATTAAACTTCAGGAAAGCTTATTCAGTCCTTACATGGGCAAAATTCCAGGAAGTTAAGGTTGCAACTAGTTCCCATTACAATAGCCTATCTTAGACTGCCTCCCCACAATCTCCCAATAACTTTGCCTTGGAAAATTGTTTTGGTCTGAAAATTGCCACATTTACTGTGAGGACATAGAAATAAATTAACATATTTTCTTCAAACCTGGCAGAAAATGTATTTTTAGTTAACAGTCATTAAATATTGTTTTACATTGTTCACTCTGCTTGTGAGTTATACCACTTGCCCTCATCCTGTGTTTCTCCTATCTAGTTAACCTGCAAGCTCTTTGGGGCAGGGACTGTCTACTTGTGTGTACAGGGCCTAGCACCATGTGTGGACCCAGTCTTGGCTGGTCCCTTGGCACTACTCTAATAATAAGAAAGAGTTATCATTACTTGAAATTGACTTCTGTTTAAGGCTGGTTTCCCTCTAGTCAAAACTGGCTTACTCTGACCCCTTCCAGCTTTCCATGTAGTTAAATTTCCTTGAAACTTCATATGCTGGCTACATTTGAAAAGAAAACAGATTTTCAATAAGCAAAGTTCTTAATGATTCTTGTGGATGGTTTAGGGTAACTCTTCTTTGCCCTCATGCCTACAAAAATCTTGTCAATGGCTAGGCTGCTGATGAGACCACTGCCCATTATGGTGACAAGTATTATCTCATTATTTCCTTGTCTATCTGTACCCATTTGCTCTCTTGCTCTTTGGGTGCAGGGACTATCTTTTTGTTCTGTGTTTGTACTGCACCCAGCAAAATAGCATCCTGGTCCGTGATAATTACAAATATTTAATATAATAAATACAACGATTACTATAACAGGGTGTAAGCTTTCGTGAGCTGTAGCTCACGAAAGCTTATGCTCAAATAAATTGGTTAGTCTCTAAGGTGCCACAAGTCCTCCTTTTCTTTTTGCGAATACAGACTAACACGGCTGTTACTCTGAAACCTATAACAGGGTGCAATCCTGCTCCCATTAATCTCATGGGAGATTTTTGTCATTTACTTCAGTAAGAGCAGGATAGGGCCCTAATCCAGTAAATCACTAAATGACCTGAGTAGCCACAAGATGACTGCTCATGAGCATATAGTTGTTCCACAATGAAGCTACTCGCATACGTGTGTGTGTGGGCATGTTGCCCTCTATAGGCTGATAGCAGAACATAGGGACATTTTGATAGCTTACAGCTAACAGAGATTGTTCAGGTTTCAGAGTAACAGCCGTGTTAGTCTGTATTCGCAAAAAGAAAAGGAGTACTTGTGGCACCTTAGAGACTAACCCATTTATTTGAGCATAAGCTTTCGTGAGCTACAGGTCACTTCATCGGATGCAACTGTAGCTCACGAAAGCTTATGCTCAAATAAATGGGTTAGTCTCTAAGGTGCCACAAGTACTCCTTTTCTTTTTAGAGATTGTTCAGAGAGCTAATATAAGCAGCAGAAGCCTCAGGTTTTGGAACAGAAGGGCCAGGAGTCCTGTCTTAGTCCTGCAGGTGTGTGTGTGATTTTCTTATGGAGAGGGCATAACCCTTCCCTTTAAGGCTGCAACCAAGGTCTGACAAGGGAAAACAAAAGCAGTCATATAAGTAAAACAAAAATCCTAATGCTTCCAAATGTTTGGGGTTTGGAAGCGGTAGGATCTCACTGACAACTGGAACATTTTTTAGGCTTTAGATACAAATAAAGAGCTCCATCCTGAAGTCTCTACTCAGCAAAAATACCCACTTTGTGGGAATTTTGGCTGAAGAAGGCCTGCAGAATGAGGTCCACTGTAGCTAGCTGCGGGATATGCTCACTTTTAGCTGATCACTCCTTTAAAACCTGTTTGTCTGTCTAAAAAAAGTGAGAAATGCTTTGTTGAGCCAGTTAAATTGGGATGGTCATTTGGATATGCCCGTGAATTTTCATCAGAAGACATTTCTAAGAGATGCAGGGGAGATTCCCATTGAATTTGGCCCAAATAGGACTAAAAAAAAAAATTGTGGGGGAAGGAAATAATCTTTTAGTCACATTAGAAAAGCAAAAATTCTGAAACAAATACTAAGCGGAGCAGTTTAAAAGGATGACGTAAGCCGTCTCACCTTGATAGGTCAGACAAACTGTTTGTGCCTCCTCCAGATTCAGCAGCCAGGAACTGATACACCAGTTTTAAAAATGTGAGAATAAGCCAAATGCTGAGGACCAAATTCCAATACACTCACTCCCTTTGAGTAGAACCAAGAAATCAACGAACTAGTCACCAAATAAGTCATTACACAACATGAGTAAAGGGATCAAAATCTGACACTTCATAATAGCAACAACACTCTATGGTAATAAAGCGCCTTCCATTCAAGATCGCAAAGTACTTTACAAACCTTAGTTCATTAAATTTAAGAACTTATTCTAAACATAATAATTTAGCATAAATGGAGATGAAAATTGTTAAAGGTTTTCCTCAATATTTACAAAGGCTTATTTTTCTTTCAGAGAATTTAATTATCTCTTTGCCCTCCATGTTAAAAAGAATAAAGAAGTTGTTCAGACTTTTATCTTTCCTCATCAAACTGTAAACATTCCTTTTCAGCCTCATTTTCCCCCAGCCTTTGATTCAAAGAGCTGAAGGAGCTCTTGCTCTGCCTTGAAATTTTATTTAAAATTAAGAAAAAAAAAGGGGGGGGGGGGGATGAGAAGGAGAGAAAAAATCCCTTTTCCTGACTAATACTAATACTACAGGTCAAAATGTCAGTCGATCTACAATTAAATGGAAAACAAAAAAGGTTTTCCCTTTTTTCCCCACAGTACAATAGTACTGGAATATAAATTACCGATGAAGATGAAATAATACTTCAAAGCACACGGGGAAGGGCAGCACAGTGTTTACCAAGTATTTTCAATGGCATGATGAAACATTGAAGAAGACGGTAACCCATTGATTTCAGGGGGTATTGGTGAATGGTTTAAAACTAGCATGCGGTAGGATTTTAGGTCCCTATAGTCTGTGACCCCATGATATGCTTTGTTTAACGAGGGCAGCTGCAGTTATCAACAGATGTTTCAGCAATAAATAATTGGTATCATCTCGGAAAAGACCCATCTACCTGGGGAGCGGGCATAATGCTGAAAACACTGCTCCGCTATTACAGCCACATTAATCTCCTATCTATCCAGCTTTCTTGGGGAGTTTACTGCAGGTGTTTGTCCTGGGAGAGAGCAGACAAATGCTCCAAAGTTAGAAAGCTTTGTGAGGACTGTAAAGGAGGTCGGCCTCTGCCATAAATTTCTGTCTAGGGCCACATACACCAACAGAAAAAAAGAAAATACCAAAATAAATTCAGAATTACAATAAAATCCTCCTTATCAGTGGAGCGTACGAAAGCAAACCTCCCCACTTATTAGTAACATGTAAGGTGTTCAACTCAAGCTTCCAATTTTCTTTTTTTAAAGCGACTTGCGCTGATGTATAAAAAATATGACTGAAGTTCCTGGATCCAAAACTTGTCGGCTTTACTCAGGCCTGGCTCCCAGTGAAGTATACAAGATCAAGAATGGAATCCCTGCCTTAGTGAAGTCATTAAGAGTTTTGCCATTCATGTCAGAGCGGCCAGGATTTCTCCCCAGGTCTCTTGGGCCTGACTCCCCTTTCACTTGCACCAGTGTAATTCTGCTCACTAGTCCTGATGTACCTCACAGTAAGGGAGAGGAAAACTGGCATCACCTCATCTTTAGTTTTAACTCTGTTTTTAAACAGACACCAGGAACCTAAATATCACACTTGACTTTAAAATAAACAAACAAGCAACACTTAATATTTCTATAACTGGAAAAGGCTGAGAAAAAGTGTTTTTTTTTATCCAGTTTGTTTAGCTTGAACTCATCACCTTCCAGGCTTGGGTCTTTATGCACCAGATATTGTTTAGGGCTCAATCCTACAAACCCTTTCTTGGATGAGTAACCCTTAAGCTTGTGAAAAACCCCATTTAAATCAAAGGGGTTTCTTGCATGACGCAGAAACACATTTTTGCAGGTTTCTGTTGTGGAGTTTCGTTCCAAAACTGAGGGCCCAATCCCACATGACCTCACTCATGAGAGGATTCCTTACTCTGTGCTATCATTGAACTAAAAGAGTTCTGTATTTTTTTAAAATCAGGTTTTACAAAATATTATATAAATATGTATTTCAGGATTTTATTTTAAATGTCAATGCAAAGTTTTCTGGGAGGATTTAAACATTCTCCTCTGTTGCTGGAAACCTGAACACAACAGCATCACAGTAGTGCAAGATCACTGGAACGTTAAAGGGGCTAATAAAGTGAAAGTGACTAATCTATTATTATTATTATTTATTGTTTGTATTACCATAGCAACTAGGAGCCCCAGTCCTGGATCAGGACCCCATTGTACAAGGCAAAAACAGAACAAAGGCCATCCCTGACCCAAATGCATCAAGTACAAAGATTAGTAAAACAGCATAAATGAAGTAAAGTTATTTTTATGTTTTTGTTTTGTATTAATGAACAAATCATTCCATGTAGGCATACTCCTGCCCATTTATATAATTAGTCCTGCCACGGGGAATACTATCAAAGTTCTTTTAGGTTCTGCAAACATTTTTCCTTTAATATTTGAGATACTTTCTTTCCTGTACCATTATACAGTAGCAAAATATTGTACACGTGGAGATGTCACTGCTTCCACCCATTATATCCTGCCTGGAGCCTTTTTGGGTATGTCTACACTGCAATTAGACACCTACGACTTGTCCATGCCAGCTGACTTTCACTGGCGGGGCCTGGGTGAAAGGGCTGTTTAACTGCAGTATAGATGTTCAGGCTCGGGCTATAGTCCAAGCTCTGGGTCCCTCCCACGTCGGAGGGTCCTAGAGCCCGGGCTCCGAACATCTATGCTGCAATTAATCAGCTCCTTAGCTAGAGCCCCACGAGCCTGAGTCAGCTGGCACAGGCCAGCCATGGGTTTTTAATTACAGCATATACATACCCTCTGATGCCCACCTCCTGCATTGTCCACTGGGACTCATTACTCCACTATGTGTTGTGCTCTGGGTTAGGCCATTTTCCCCCACTACCAGGCATAGCAAGAGAGTCTCTTAACATTCAACATAAAGGCTCTCATTGGGTTGCCAGCTGGGAATAGGAGTGAACATCATCTTAGATCTCAAGTTCAAGTCTGAGTCCCAGCTAGCCCACAGCCCAGAAATATAACAGTAGGGCCTGATTTTGCTCACACTGGTATCAGTGGAAGAACTATTAATTTCAATGGGTGCAGGACTGGGCTCCCAGTTTCTGAACAGCAATACTATCCTTTATCCTTCCACCTTTCGTTATGTCTACCCTATCTGTAGATTAGGTACTCCATGGAGAGTGATGAAACAAAGCCACTGTCTCCAGAATACGGATACATTAAAATCACAACGGGAATGATTCTAAGCTGTTCAAACTAGTCGGAACCCCGTCTCATCTGGGGAATTCAGCGAGGGAAGTGATGGAGTCCCATACCTAGTCTGTGTGTGATTGGCCCTTTTCTGATAGCTGCTTCCGCTGATCAGTTCATTAACAAAATCATTGTCTGCTAAATTACAGTGAGGAATGGCGTCATCTGTGTAACAGTAAATATAGTGGACTAGGGCACTATACATTCAAGAATTGCATTTGTAGATTTTAAAGGAACAGGTGTGTTGAACTTCATACCAGTAATTCATGCAGCCTTGCACTGATCATATCTTGCAGGTTTGTTTTGTCTTCTGGGCCTATGGCTTGTTTGTATTGCCACTTCTCTGGCACGAAGGGCCACTTCATTTCCTTTGCCTCTTCAATAAGGGTCCTTAGATCATCAGGGAGCGAAGCTGAAAAGGTCAAAGTGCAGGTAAGGAAATTGCAGACGATTCAGCCTCTAGTGTTATGATGTAGCATTTAACCTGCAAAAAGCATTCCCTTGCCTGCACCTCTTCTCAGTCACTACAAGCTGTTGGTTTTTGTCACAAGAGTAATAATGAGAGGGGTGCGTCTCATCAGTTGCTCTGCTATGCCCTGCAGGTAAATTGGGGCTACCAGCCATTAAAAAGGTTTTTAGCAGGAAGTAAAACACTTTGGTGGCCGTCTATGCGTGAAGAACTAGAGAAAGAAACGTAGGAAACATTTTCCCCAAAGTGAGAACAGGGTTTTTGGCTGAGTGAATTAATCCAACAGCATGGTAAACCTATCCCCTTTGCTAAAGACTGTATTAGAAATCTGCTAATGACTAAAAAGGACTAAGATAATTAGAAGGCTGGGAGAGTTTGTTAAATAATTCTTCAGTGTCCACATTTGCCACAAAGGTCATTGGTAATGAATTATTCAACCTGCAGGAGTAGAAATAATTATGGATCACCCCCCCGCGCGTGCACACACACTCCCAGTACCACCATGAAAGGAGAAATAAAACTCAGTTATGTAGGAAAACAAAGAAGAAATTATTCAGTCCATTTGAATGGCTGATGTATGGCACAGGGAATTAATTCTCTACAAATGCCCTGTATTTACCAGCTGAAACTGCATCATCCATACAGAAAATCCATGGACCAAATCTTCTATGCAGTCGGGTAGTTCCTTTGTAGTCCATGGAGCTACACTGATTTACACTAGCTGAGGATCTGGCAACATGTGCCTGTACTGTTATGCTTCATTTTCAGTTTATGTTAGAAGTAATAATACTCCATAACATATACAGTAGAATTTTCAGAAGTGTTGTGCAGAGATTAACCCTGCTCCTGCCGGAGCCAATGGACCACTGACTTCAATGGAATCAGAATTAGGCCAATTTTACACTTTTGAATTCCACATTGGCAGTGCCTTACATCTGAGGATCTCTAAGTCCTATTTAAAATGGGTATTGTACAGATGGGAAAACTGAGACACAGTGAGGTTAAAGGCCTGATTTTCTGAGGTGAAGAGCACCCAACACTACCATTGACTTCAAGTGGAATGTTGCACGCTCAGCCCCTCAATGATTTGCCAAAGGTCACACAGTGAGTCAGTGGCAGAGTTAGGAATAGAATAGACTAGGCATGAATCCCGGTCTCATGACTCTCAGACCTCTATGCTAACTACCAGAACTTGATGACTCCCAGTGCTAATAAAAGTGGATTAACCAGGGATTATTGACCAGTCGGGATTAATGGCAATCATCAGCTATGTATCTAGCTCTAGCTGGTCATTGATCCCCAGGAAAAATCCTGTTCTGAGATCATCATTGCTTAATGACATAATGAGCTAAATGTACTTCTACATTTCTACAAAATCATATCTTAGAGATAATAAATTAAAACCTACATTTCTTATCCTTATTAAAGTCAATTTACTGATAGTGAGATGTATTGGGCTGTAGAATAGTTTTCCTTGGAAAATGATGGAAGCCCTGACATTCAGGGCCAAATTTTCAAAAGTTGCCTTTAAAATTATGCCCAAGCATAATTCTTGCACATATTATCTCACTCAAGTGACATTGCACTGCAGTTATATGTTGCTACCAACCCACAAGCAGTCAGGATTCCCCAGTGTTCTGAAGCACTGTCTGGGCATTGACTGTATTATTCCCACGGCTGTACAGTATGGCGGAGAGTAAAGGCATGGAAATCTGGCTCAATGGAATGGACAGAGGGGATTACAGCTATGTAGCATGCTCACCTCTTCCCAGTGCCAACAGCAACTCTATGATAACAACTGTGATGACACATAAATAGGACTGAGGGAAGCTTGGCTGACCACAAAGAAGACAGAACTAAGATCCTGCCTTTTTATGTACAGTAGCCTTATTAAACGAAGAGGAAGTTTCCCCTGGCCGCCTCCCCAGTGGAGCATGGTGGAGCCTGCTTGGAGACACTGAGTCCCAGAAGGTGCCATTCGGATACGCTACTGGGCTGTCCCATGTGGCTGACACCTCCAGCAGAGGAGCTTTTCATCTCCCAGCTTCCCCTTCAGCCCAGAGCCGCAACTGCAGCAGAAGAAGGAAGAGGACAGGCAGGCAGGCAAGCAATATCTGCAGAGATGCCAGAGTCAACTTTTCTGCCAGAGTGACTTCTTTGACTCAGACATTTGTAGTTAATGGATTTAACAGTTGCTGATATTGACTTGCTGCACCCCACTGCTTGCAACTTCCGAATGCTGCCAATCTCTCCCTTTCTTCTTCCTCATCTTCCCCCTCCCCAATAAAAAAAACCACACTGAATTAAATAATACCGACATATAGAGGACAGTAACAGCACCAGGCATTACAAAACTAGTAAATAATGTGGTTTGGGACACTCATAGGCAGGCTCTCTGAGAGCATAACTGTATTACTGTTACCCTTAACCTGCTATTGTTTGTTTGCATTAAACATTTTATTTTAATTAGGCTCCAATCCTGCAGGTGGACTCTGTTCCCATTTGGATACAATAAAAAACAAAGGATAGAATATGGCCTCATCCTTTCCTATTATCTTAACCAAATGTCCTTGATTCTGTGTTAGTTAAAAAAGAATTTAGGATAAAATTTTCAAAAGCACCTAAGTCACTTGGGAACTTTAGTCTCATTTTCTAAAGTGACTTGAGCAATTAGGCCAAGATCCTTAAAGGTACTTAGGTGCCTTACTCCCACTGAAATCAGTGGGAGTTTTCAATGGGAGTAAGGTGCCCAAGTACCTTTGAGAATTTGGGCCTTATGAACCTAAGTCTCATTGAAAGTCAATGAGTCTTCGATTGTCTTTGGGAGCAGGTCTCCTTAAGCATTTGTAATGTGCCTAGTAGAATGGGGCACCAAACCTTACTGGAGCCTCTGGATGTGACCGCAATAAATACAATTATTGTATTGTGTTGTGCATTGTAACATCATCTATGGAACCATAAAATATTGCAGTGGCAACTATAAATAACATTGTACTCTTCAGCCAAAATCCAAGCACCACCGATTTTATGGCCTGGCTGTGTTATCTCTGTAAGCAATGTAAATTCACTGCTAATTAGGAGGGCTGAAGAAGGAGATGAAACTACACTGAAGCTGATTTGAAGGATTTATAAACAAAACAAAAAACCTTAAATAAGGTATGGTGAGGATTCTTTTTTTCCCCATTTGTGTGTGCATTTGGTTTTCAGTTCCTGTGTTTGGTCCGAAAACCAGTTTGACAAAGGCAACGTCTGTGGGAGGGGAGAGAAGAAAAACCCTCAACGTTTGTGTTCAGAGAATCCCCTTGGCTCAAACTGCTGCCATAAGTGACCCTGTACTAATGCCATTCTGTTGGAAGCACATGTGGGCTTGATGAATCAGTTATATCACAATCTGATTGTTACTGCTGTTTAAAAGCCACCTGCCATAGGAAAGGGGATCTGCAGTCTGAGATCATCCAGTCAACCTGCAGTCTGTGCCCTCCAGTGGAATACACACAGAGACAGCAATTATGATTAGGTATTAATATTATTATCACTGCACCATTGCAAGTGGATTTTCTTCTTTTAGCCAGCCCATGGCAGCCGTTCCTAAGAAAAGCCTGAGCCTCACTTCAGTCTCTGATCACTCACTTCCTGAAGCAGTTTACCTGAAGGGCCATGTCTAATTTAGTAACTATAAGGGCACTGATTTACCTTATCTGGAACTAAACTGATTATTTCTCATGCTTTGTGGCATTTAATAGGAGAAAAGAAGAAGAGAAGGATGGAGAAGAAAGCGTTACCTGATTAGGAGTTCAACAGCCCATTCTAAAGAGTGATAAAGCTTAAAGGAATTTGTGATGAGAAAACAAAGTACCCTTTGTAGAAAAAGAAAAATCTTCCCGTATCTATAACAGAAACCTATCCACTACCCTCAAACACAACCATGCTCAGAAACTAACTGAGGTGCTTGATAGCCAGCTGACCTCCCAGTAAGAGCATGGGTTTGAAAATCTGTTCGAAGCAGACTAGAATACAAAATGGGTCAAGAATGGACTAAATAATATTATGATTGACTCACTCATGCAAAGTGGGGAGAATGCACTGAATGTATATAATACCAACTACAGACAAGTGAACTAGTTGGCGAGAGGCACGTGCACTCTCCGATTTTGAAAAAAAAAGGGGGTTGGTGCTTTTTAAAAAATCTCAGATTCAACTATTAATATTTTCCTTCGTATTCATTGCATGAATAATTTTTCTGTGTGGCAAAACAGAAGAGGCATACTCTCCAGCTGGTGACAGAAAGAAAGACACTCAGAAAACAAATTCAGTAATGAAAACTCAAAAGATTTCCTCAAGTGCAAAATAAAAGCTACGATGGTGTAAGGTTGGGTAGTCCCTTGGAAAGCTTATTACAAGAGAATAGAACTAACCGTAACATTCTGCAGGTTTTCGTGTCTAATGCAAATTTAAATTTCACTGGAATTGAAATAATTCAAAACACCAAGCATCACACAATGCTGAAATAAATGCTAGCTTCTCCATAGGACAGGCAATGTAAAACTCTTCCATCCTAGCACTCATTTTGCATGTATTTATTCCAAATATTAAATGGCAGAGGTTATTCTTTCAATATGGATATTGCAAGTGTTTTTTCTTGGAACACCACTTGTAAAGGTGTTGCATGTTTTACAAGAAAGAGATTCAAATGGTGAGATTTTTTTTATGAGGAAAAACTGTTAAATACATAAGCAACACACAAATTCCTCGTGAAAGGAAAGTAAATAAGTGCCAGCATTCAGAAGTTGCATCTTTTTTTTAATAATTGAAATTTATGTGCATCAGCAAACTTTTGGGCATTGTTCTTCCCAAACTAAACTGCTCCTTATAGGCTCATGTTTACTGAAGCCTAAAATTGGAACTGACAGCAATTCACTGCAACAAAGTGGGCTTCTTTCCCTGCCTGCCTGTAGCCCACATCCCATTCATGCCCTAGAAATCCAGTCAGCTCCTGACACTGATCTTCTGAGAGAAGAAAAATAGGACAGGGATGGGGATGTGTCACTGTGGCAAGGAAGTTCACAACAATGTGCTGGTTTGTTCCTGGGGCCTCTCGTTGGGACCTCACCTTTGCACTGCTGGTATTCTCTCTTGTCTTCCTCCGATGCATCAGACAGCTTGGGTGAGAGCACATCCAGCGCTTGCTTGCACTCCTGAAGCAGCGTAGCCACTACTTTTTGATTATTCATGATGCCTGCTCCCACTCTGCTGCGAATCGGGCGTCCCTGGGTGAGCAGTGATCAATTACCTAGGAGAAGACACAAATTCTAAATGAAAAGGATCCCTTCAAGGCTGAGGTACCTGGTGAACAAAAGAGAGGGAAGATGATTAACTAAAGCATCATCAATTATCTGCAAGACTCAAGCAGGGAGAGATAATAGGGGAAATACATGACAGCCCCGGAAGACTTTATTAGAGGAGTGTGTGAAATAACTGCAGGGTCTCTGTGACAAACTGTGCAAGGCAAACATCTCAGAGGTACCAGAGAGCAGAGAGAAAGGGCTTGCTTTTCAATGGAGCCGTAAAATCACAAGCAGTGAAGTGACTAGCCAGGGTGTACTGAATCCCTTTTCACTTAGGAGACTCACGCAGTCAAGTGCTTTTAGTTTGAACTGAATTGTAGACCTTTTAAACACAGAATTACAGTGAATTTTCAAACACTTGCTGGGTGACATGGCATATGCTTAGTGGAGCCTGTAGGGAATAGTTAGGCTGTATAATTTTTACTCATGGGCATCGTAGTATGCAGCTCTCTCCTATGCATCCTCCCCCCAAACTTCCCTAATCAACAACACACGCTGCTAATCCCCCAATACAATATTCTCTCTAAATAATATCTTGAAAGGAATCTGTCCCAGCATTCAAGATTTCAGAATCTATATCTAGAGATACTAGTGTTTGATTCAATGGCTCTCAACACAGTGTGACGTAGACAAACTATACACAAAAAGTCTAGCCTGAAATTACAGAAAACTATGGAATTCAGCTACAACAGCCACCTTAGAACATAGAGGGGGAAGAGGACTGTTTTTTATATTTTGGGTGGGGCTTGTAGCACTGCCTATTATTAGGATTGCCTGACATTTCCCATTATAAGGTCCTGTTTTCAGTTGCTTATAACTTTGTCGAACGTAAACCATTTTGGCTGAAATTTTCCATGTTGGGAGTCTGCTTCAGACTGGAGTTTTTAGAAAAATTTCAGCTGAAATGGTTTGGCCATTTCCAAGAATCGTATTAGAGAAAGATACATTGTTTTGCCCCTGTTAAATTTTGGTGACCTTCACTTTGAGAACTTCTAGTGTCCCCCCATTTTGGAGCAGGGACTTGAAGTTTGGCATGGCGTGGCCTTTGTGTCAGGGATGAGTCTTTTGATGACCCTGTGAAAATATTCCAAACTTTGGCCAAGTTATAAGCCTCTGAAAAACTGAAGTTGACGCCTGCTCAGAAGACACTTGATTTTAGCACTGAAATTCCCCAAAGATTCCTGTTGCACCAGGCATGCTCCAACTCAGGACTGAGCAGGGCTTTCCCTGCATTGCATCTCAGAGCTGCTGCAGGCTGGGCTGAGTCCAGGTTCAGGTCAGGGTCCTGAAACTGAGAACAGAAAGCCTGTCAATGACCCCGCTGTTAGGCCCAGGCAGTTTGGAGGACAAAGCTGCTTGATTCAATGCAGAGGGGACAACAGCTGGACCTGCAAGGGGAGAGAGGGATAGATTGGCATAAGGAACCTGGGTAGTAACTGGGACAAAGAGTTGGGGGGCAAACACTGAGATTGGACAAGGAGCCTGGGAAGGAAAATCGAGACTGGAAAACATGGGGAAGGGGCAACTGGAGGCCAGACTTGGGGGAGACAGACAGATTGGATGAGCTAGAAGGAAAGGTACTGGGACTTGCTGGTCAATGAGACTGGGTTAAAAAGATGGGGTGACTGGGAATGGCTGGATAAAGAGAAGGGTAGAGATAGGGATGGGAAGTCCAAAGTGATGTTGCCTGATCTATTAATTGTATGTTGATTATATTACTAATTTAGTTTCCCTAATTAGCACTCTGAAGTTTGGCAGGTTCTTGTATCAAGATTAGGCCCAGTATTATCAGAAATACTGTTACAACCATGTACATCCTAATGTAACATGCACACTCTGGTTTATAACAGTTTTATTAATACAATTAGCAAATTCACAAACACTCCAACCCACCAAACCAGGCAGAAATAAGATAAAATGCATGGAGCATCCATATACTTATCCCCATATCTTGCAAAACAATCTTAAGTGTTAGTTATCTTCTTCCTCACCATCACAAGTGGTCATCATCCTGGTATCTCCCAAGAGCTACGTCTCTCCCTCTCAAAGCATACAGGCTGGGGTACAACTTTCATAATGCGTTATGCTGATACCACTAATGCATAGTCAGTAGGGGCTTCAGCCCCTTTTCCTTATTTGTAGCTCCTCATGGTGCTATGTTGGGGTACCCTTCTCCTAAAGGTTACTAATCCTTTCCCCACACGCTTATTAGCAAATATGTGAATTAGTTTTCAAAGGCATTCTTGTAATCAGGCATCTGATGTCCCTAACTAAAAATATCCTAAAAAAAATTCCCATCTTGTGATTACCTATCAGCAGTTTAGTTATTATAGCATTCTATCTATGGTTGCTCTTGGTTAGCTACTTATGTCAAGGATTTTGGGGCCTTATACCTTAATTAGTTTGGCTATGCTACTGTTTTACAGACCTTGAGGCTTTGTAGGCTCATTGCATTACTCCCTTCATTTATACCCAGGCTTCCCCTAGCACATACCTATACCTATAGACTACAGTGATAGATCTAGGACTTTCTGGGCAAGTAGACTGGGACTGGTATCAAAACCCTGAGGAGTGGAGACTGGGACTGACTAGATGAGGAGAATGGGATTGGGACAAGGAGCAAGGGGTGAGGAAGAGACAGGATTAGGGCAGGGCCACATTGGAAACGATGGGGCAGAAATGATCACATTTTGGGGGGGCGGCACAGCAGAAAAGTCTGTGCCCACTGCAGAACACTGCCCTACAGAGCCTGGAATGGAACCCAAGATCTCCGAGTCTCCCCACTCCTCAGCGGTCAGCAAATATCTCTGAAACCCTGGCAAACTCTCTCATTCTGCGCCAATGCTGGTCCACATACAGGATGACAACCTGCTACCTCTAGCCGAGGTCAGTGTGGTGGCTCTAAAGGTTCCAGTTCTGCCAATGACCCGTGTGGGTGCCAATATCATACCACCTGATGGAATTTCTGGGGTTTTTTTTTCCCTTTGGAAATTACACACAATAAACTATGTGTGTAATAAACAATTAAACATTATTAAGGTTGCAAAGTTGAGCGCTCAAAAGTCAGGAAATGCCAGAATAAAGTTACTTGTGCAACCTTTTATTTGCATTTGTTGCAGAAGCTGGAAGATGAGTAATGAATGAGGCAAGGGATTACAGGAAGAGAAAGGATGGTCTCGTGGTGAAAGCACTTAAATGCTGCAAAGAACAAGCACATGCTTTTAAATCACTCCTACATTACTCAGGGTTTCACTGATTTATGAAGCACGTTCTTTTTGCAGTTACAGTTCAGGACAGAAACAGGTGGCAAATTCTCAGTTTTAAATCCTATACCTCTGGAACAGTTTCCTGTCACTAGTCTTCTTTATGTTAACAGTAGTTTTGTTCACTTCACATGAACCCACTGGAAGGAATTATGACTTCGGTACATGCATTGTAACAGTTAATGCTTGAAAGTGAGTCAGTGGAGGATGGGATGCTCACAAATTTGGTGGCTGTCCCTGAACAGGGATGGGTTTTTCACAGCAAGCCTATAGAAGATTGCCCCACTCCACCAGTGCTGTCTTCTCCCTAGTGTTCATCAGTGATGGTAGGAATCGAAATAGGCCTGAGCCAGTTCTCTGCATTCTTCCAAGCATGCAGAACAGTCAGCAGAGCTCCACTGCCAGCAAAGATAGGGAAATGGCAAGGAACTACTTTCTGGTTATGTGGTCTCTTTAGCTCCCCAGGCAGAGGGACTGCTGGATGCTCTTTGGGGACAATGAAAGAGGGAGCTATAACGCTCCCTAAGACTGTCGTCCCTCTAGGGTCTGCATCACCCCACAACACAAGGCTACACCTAAATGACACAATCTAGCTTGGAGGCCTGGTCTTCACTACAAAACATTATAGTGAAGACTCCAATTAACTTATAGGATACTGACCACAACAGTATATCCAGCATAGATAAGGCACAAACCCTGTTCAGCATCATGTCAGCTAGTCATGTTTAAACCCTAATTTAGCTATTGATAACTTAAAAACAAACAACAATTATCCTGAGGTTAAAACCTACCCTCTCTTCTTCCCCCCGCTCCAAAAAAAATTTTAAATCTAAATAACAAGTGAAATTGTAGGCCAAACTGATTTGTCAAGATCACTGGAAAAGGCTCATCACAACTTCGGTTCACAGAGATTCCTTTTCCTAAGCATCTTTTGTACAGGGATAAGTAGTGAGAACTTCAGTTTGCTAAACCTGGTAGCATTGCTGGAAAAGTACATCCTTATAGTATCAAAGCACTCTCCGCCTTGTCCCATTAGGGCTAAAGAAATTGATCTAGTTACAGGCTACCTGTCAATCAAAGAAAAAAAAAAAAAAAGCTCTCAACTCAAGCTACTATAAAACACCAGAGCTACATTTACCATTAGGGACACTGACATCCAATTGATTTATCTGACTAAACAATCCTGTTTGTGAAGGGGTGCATGTGACAGTCCCATGAGTACATCTCCGGTTAAGACAAATCATCCCTGCCATATGGCCCTAGTTCCATTCCTGCATGTAAATAGATTTCTTTAAAAAAAACAAACTTGCTTTTCTGGGGAGCACTTTATTACCATACATACATGTATTAGTTTACACACAGTCTCTCTCTCTTTTCCTTATACATATATTCTGTAGCGAGAGAGAGAGAGAGAGAGAGAGACCCCACCGACTTGGAAATAGCGTGCATTAGCAGCTGGTTGAAGAAGAAATGTTTTGGGCCACATCATCCCAACTTCAGATAAATGCTCACAGAAAAAAAAATTTCTGCTAAAAATGCACTAGAGCAAGAAAGAACAGGGAGCTGGCCTTAAACACAGTGTTCAAGGAACAGGGAAATCAAAGGGAGCTTTGCAAACATGGTCCGACTTGTGTTGCATACATTGCAGCTGGACTTGGGAATCTGGCCCATTATTCTTTAAGTAAGACTTGAGAAACGTGTATATAGGTTTCCCCAGCTCACTCTGTGATTTTCAGTAGTTTTGAGAATATTTTTGTCTAGTTACCACAAAATCCTACCCCAAATATACAAGAAAACACTTTTTCCCCTTGGAATTCAATCACCTCTTCCAGGCTGTCCACTTCCAAGTTGCCCCCAAGGTGAATGATGGGTTAAAAAAAATCAAACTCCATATTTAGTCACTTCAGAAATAGTTTCCCATAAAAGATCTACACCTCGATAGTAACTGCAGAGTATAGTCAGGAAGAATAAGTTTTCTTTGAGTTATTGAGCACCACAGTGTACATTTTGATCTATAAGTCCTAAAACTTTTATTGGGAAACAATTTGGCTCACTCTTCAGTTGTTAGTGGGCAACAGGTAGTCTGTTCCCAGGATTATGAAAACCAATCCATTTTTCTTCACATTTCCCACTTGCTGCTCTGCAACAATGCTAACTATAGCATCAGGATATTTTTTATCTGGTAAACTATCAGCCTGCAAACCCACATCTCTCTGAGTAAGTATGTTTTATGTTCCTGCAGGCCATTGGGAACAAGGATGAAAACACTGGCATTTTAGATTCTACCCAGTTTGGGCTGACCATCCTACAACAAACCATTCTCCCATGCCACGTTGGACTATCGCTGAGATATTGATACAGTGACCTGGTACCGTCTTTGCTGACTTGGCCTTTGTAGATTTTTTTCCCCTTTATTCCTCCTCTGTCCCATGCAAAATATAGTCAGTATAGACTGTTAGCCAATAATCTGGGCCTGTCATACCATGCCAGCAAGAAGGAGCGGCACAGTAGCTAGAAAGAAAGGCAAGAAAGAATAAACCCACCACCCACCACGATTTTCTTTGGTGGATGCCACCGCAAAGTGAGTCTACATACTGTACAATAACGAAATATTTGTATGATTTGTTGGTATATCATGAGCTTCCATGTGTTGGTGAATGACAGAAGGGCCCCCGGGGTGAAAGCAGCCATGTGTTCATTCTGGTGCTCTCTTTTGCCATTTCTTACGTAGCTTAATAAAAAATAAAATAAATACCAATAGTATTAGAGTGCTAAATACCTCTTCACCTCCAATAAAAAGGGACTCCTAGCTTGCATGTTATGTATACAACACCCTAAAGTCCAGTATATGACCAAACGTTATCATGAGCAGATGGAAGGAGATTTAGGGCACCAGAGCGGAACAACTGAGAGACTTTAATAGGATTATGAATGTACATTTCACTGGTGTAAAACTTTTCAATTGCATTTATTAATTTTTATAAACATAGGCCTCTTTCCTGGCCCGGTCCTGCACCACCTTGAAGTCAGTTGCAAAGTTTCCTTTGGCTTCAATATTTCAGTATCCGTCCCTATATCAGGTTCCCAAGCGTTAGACCAGCAGCTCGATAACTATGGTTCCCAGACTGCCTGCAGATTGCAGAGAAAGCTGGCAGGTCAAAAGGTGCTGGCTCCTCCTCCAAGATCCTGGGAACAGCTGAACACAAAAAGGAGGAGCCAGAGCTATAGCCTCCTCCATCACTACTGAGGAGGTGGAGAAACAGAAGCCAGTCCCAGAGGCTGGAGCCATCAGGTGGACTGGAGAGGTCAGTTATGAGCAGGTGCAACATCTGGGAACAGATTTAAGAGCCTCAAACGAGAATGCCCAGGGGAGAAGCTACCAAGTGGCTCAGCAGCATTTTCAGGGGAGCAAGACGCAGGGAGGAAAGGGAATCAGAATGCCGGGCTAGCACTGGCAAGAAAACAGAGAAGAAAGTGACTAGGCAGAAAAGCAATGTGGCCAAGGAGCAGAGGAGAAGGGAATTGGGGGGTTGCACAACATGTGCCGAAGAAAGGAAGATCTGACAGCAGGGAAACATGCAAGAGGAGAAGACAATCAGGCCCCAGGGAAAGCTGTGGGTAGGAGAATAAAGAATATGGAGAAGGAGATGAATTGAAGAGCAAAAGAAGACAGTGTAATTAATTTTTTTCCCAAGGAGGACAAAACCTTTATTATATTAAAAACACCAGAAAATACCTACCAGTAGTACTTACACAAATGCTGTAGTTGCCACACAATAGGAGTGAGAGTAGGAGGCTGGGGGGGGACCAGCAGGAGATGATCTCTTTAGTAAGGTGTGGACTGCACGGTGAAAAGGTTTCAGAACCCCTGAGCTAGAACAGCACACCATCTGCCAAAAGAAAGGAATTTTAAGTTATATTGTGGGTAGGAGGAAAGTTGGGACTTCGCCTAACTAGACTGCAATCAGTTTTGAAGCCGTTTTTGAAAAGCAATCAGCACAGACACTCCAAAAATGGAGCAAACATCATAACAATTCGAGAAGCTGTGAACAATGTTTAGAAAATGTTCACGGTGCTACGGTCCTGAAATCCCAGTTAGAATTTCTGAGCCTTTTTTCTCTGAAAATATATTACCCTAATTTTGATCTTATTGAGGCCATGCTATAATTCCAGGGAGACCAATGGAGGGGAAGCGAAGACCTGATGATTTCCATGTGGAGGCTGCGTTTATGGATTAATCCCAACAGGGAGCAACTAAACCTCATCCCAGGGGCATTTCAGTTCAGACTCAGCACAGTCAATTGAGAAATGGGGTAGTTATTTATGACTGGGACTGTTTTGACTTTCAAATAAACATTTTAATTATTTTAAGTGCTACACTGAAACTCAGAAATCAAACACTGTTTTAATTTTTGTGTCAGCTGTGCCTCCTTCTCCTCCCTCATGCCCTTCCTTAGTGATGGAAAATTCAAGCTGAGTTTAAATTCCAGAGTGTACACGATACTCATCTTCATGTCAATCACATCAGAAAGCATTTCCCCAAAGCAAAATCCACTGCTGTGACACATTGCTGAGAGCGGGAAGAGATGCCTTTTCTACACTAAGCAGACTTAGGGCCTGATTCTAGGAGTAACTCCAATGAGGTCAGTGGGGCTGCATCAGTCTAAAACTGATATACATGAAAGGCCCACCCTCAACGTTCATCTAGATCCAGTTAAATCAATGTACTCAACTTCTCTAAAAATCAGGCCCTCTATGACTGTCTCAGACACCCTGACACATCTCACTGTAGCAAAACATTCTCATCTTTCTTCCCTGTATGTTCATGATTTGGTGATATTTTTTCTCAACTGCTTGAAGAACTTTAAAAAAAAATCTGATCCTTTATTTTTATATGAAAATAGTTATTTTTAATATATTTGCATTAAAGTTAAATGTAAATTCCATTTAGTAGAATGCAACCTTTTAACTTTTCTCTCCCTTCTAACTCATACAAGTGCAAAGCGTTCAAAGTCACGTACTGGTTGTGCTTTAGCACTTGGAGGTAGATGCTTACGTAGAGCACTGTGGATCTTTGTCTTTACCTGTGCTGCATTTTTTATCCATTAAATCTAAAGAGCCTCATCCAGTCCCCTTTAGAAGTAGGTAGCAAAACTCCCACTGACTTCCATCAGGAGCAGGATTGGGCCCCAGACCTGTGAAATTTAGAAGTCTAGATGTTGTGGTTTTATTTCTACAGCAGTCTGTTTTTCTTTTCAGATCCGAATAGTCAGGGTCACATTTATATGCACTGTCAGTCTTCCAGTTCCTATTGAAAAGTCAATTTAACAAAAAAAAAAAGAAGTAGAAAATGTATACTACTAGTTCTATGCATTTATGCACTTGTCACAGAACACTTTGGGGCCAAATCCCTAGTTCATGTAAATGGTGTTGCTCCATTAATTTCAATGGAGCTATGCCGATTTACAGCAGCTGAGGATTTGGTCTCATGTCCTAGAATTTTTCTACATGTGGAAAAAGCAACACATTAGCAACCAAAGACTTTAAAAAATATCACCAGCGAGCATTTCAGCTGATCAGTATTACTATCACCCCAGCAGCAGGCAAATTCAGTTTCTGAATATTCCGACAATCACTTGTGTTTCACTAGAGTATTATTTTTTTCTGGTGCATGGAAGCTTTGCTTTGTCAGAGATAATGAAAGAGACATGGCAAAGCTATTTGCTAGGGGCTTTTTATTTTTTTACTTCTCTGGTTTAAAGATTAGATGTTTTCTTTTTGTAAAGCTGGGTATACCAACTGGCATTGGCTGTATTAAAATAAGGAAGAACCTCAATCAAAAAAGCCTCTCCAAAGGCAAGCTTTCTTGTTAATATGCACAAACATGAAAGGCTTTCTTTTCATCCTATACAACTACAGTGTGTGTAAATTGCAGGGGGCTCATTGGCATAAATCTCGGCTGTGACCTCTGAGGTAAACTGGATTTACATTACTTTCTGACAAGAATTAAATGAAGGCCTTGTGGATATACGAACAGCCTTCTAGACTGCAACAGATGGGCATGAATGTGCTCCCTAGGCAAACTATCAGTGACATCTGTGTCCTCCAAATTCTGGTGGTCTCAGCCAATTAACAGGCAAAAGGAGAGAAGGCGGGGGGGGGAGGGGGAAGCCGCCCTCTGCACAGCCACCCCTAGTCAAAACTGAAGCAGAAGTGCTTGTGTTTAGAAATGGGATCAGGAACAGCCCACAGCAGTGAGGGAATTGTTATTAGGCTCTACAGAGATAAGCATTACAGAAAAAGCTAATGTGGATAGGTTAGATATTATTAAAACAGAACAAATTCTGCCCCCCAGTTAAACCAGTGTAAACCCAGAGTAATGTCATTACTGAGATAGATTTGCTCTGGTGTAATGGAAAGCAGAATTTGGTCTTATAAGCAGAGATGGGCCCAAAACAAAACACTTCATCTAACCCCACTTACCCATACTTTGGGAAAGCTTAGATCCAGGTCTGGAGCCAAACTTGATGGCTGCTTCCTATCTCTGTAGTGGGGTGAATCAGAAACTGGATCCAAACATCCCTAATTCACAACTGGACTTTCAGCATGGCCTCACTTTATTTGTAAGCCATATGGGCTCCTGAGAAAAAGAGCTCAGGTGAGTAATGTAATAAAGATTGGAGACAGAATCCCTGTTACCTACCTTGGCCATTATTGAAAAACAGTGCTTTGGGGATGGATTGTAAATATATCCACTGGACATTTAAGGATCCTTCATATGGTTCTTCAGAGAACTTCAGATTTTTTCAGTGTGGTACAGATACTGAGTAGAACATCAAGAATGTTCTTTATTAGTAAAACAAAAAAAAGTCTCAAGTGATTTATTTCAAAACTGTTTTAGCTTTTAAGGGAATAAAGTCTTTAAGGGAAATGATCTATTCAGAATGAAGCATTAGAGATTATTCTTTTGAATTTTAGGGGAACATCCATGAAATTTAAAAACAATAGACATTTACATAAAACTTTGATCCTGATGATGAGTGCAAGGGACTGGACTAGATGACCTCTCGTGGTCCCTTCCAGTTCTACGATTCTATCTGAGAAAACCAGACATCACCACACTAATAAGCACCTAAGAAAGAAAACTTCTAACAGGTGAAGTTTCACATTGCACTTTGTTTTAGGTCTTAAAAAAAAAGTTAAGGAGTACTTGTGGCACCTTAGAGACTAACCAATTTATTTGAGCATGAGCTTTCGTGAGCTACAGCTCACTTCATCAGACGAAAGCTCATGCTCAAATAAATTGGTTAGTCTCTAAGGTGCCACAAGTACTCCTTTTCTTTTTGCGAATACAGACTAACACGGCTGTTACTCTGAAAAAAAAAGTTGTCAGTAAAAAATTTAGATTTCATTGCTCTCCAGAATGTATCCTCATTAAACATTTCCCTTGAGAGTTAGCATTTTTAAGATAGGTGGGGGTTTAAAATAATCTCCCTCAATTCTCCATGTCTATGGAAGACTTGTCCTTCTTGCAGTTGCATGTAAATATTCCCTTTTCAGTTAATTCACCCATAGCTGTATCCACAAAACAAGATACATAAGGGAAGAAGGGACTGACGCAGAAGTACTGAGAACCACAACTTTCACTGAATTAAATGGGAGATGCTTAACTTTAAGCATGTACTTAAGTATTTTTCTCAATAGCAGTTCTTTCCTGAATTTGGCCATATATGCACAATTTCACTGTGGTATAAAGACACTTCACAACTTGTACACATTTCTTTCACACAGCCATTTGCACTGTCCATAGGAGCCAAAAAAGGCTGCCTGCAAGAATATTTGCATGAGCAGCATTATTCTGGAGAACATAAAATTGTCTCCTCGATCTGTAAACCAAAAATGTAGAGCAATTTGCCACTTTATGTACGAGGGGATGTAAAGGAGAGGGGAATTCTGGGGCAGAAACTGATTCCTAAACTGTTCAAACTTTGTTTACTTATTAACCAGAAATGTTAAAACAAACAAGCAAGCAAACCCAACCTGAGTCATTTTTGAAGTGCTCTGCTGCTCCTGTTGGACTATCCTCTGTGCCTCAGGTGTCTATTTTCAACAGACTGTGCAGTACACTGCTCTATATTCACTCCACATTCATAGGCCATTGGTTCTTGTTGCTTGATAAAACTGGCTGATAGGATGGTGGATGTGAAATGTGTACTGTAAGCTGTTCCTCATGAAACATAAGTGTGTAAATATTTCCATTACTTCCCTTAAGAACAGTCCAAAAGTCCCAACTTTTTACCTCCTCCACCCCCAACTGATACCTCTAGCATAACACAGGGTGCTAACAGCAGAAGGGATCTTTGGCTAAATGCAGAATTGTCATAGTGTAAGGACTTGGTGTACAAAAGCACCTGTTGTTTTGCTCTTGTAGTGATTTTAAAAGTGCTAATTCTGGCTCTCCCCCCCTCTCCCAAAACTACCATTTCACACACCATTATTGGATGCAAAAGAGGGAATAACTGAGAGACAGATCAATAAATTTAAAAGATCTTTAAAAAAAAGACAATGAATTTGGTACAGCACATATTTTTAGATCAAAGATGCCTTTGAAGTGACAAACCCCTAATCCATAAACTACTGAAGCACTTCCTTTCTGTTCCAAACTACTTGTTGTCAAATAAAATGGAAGTTAAGGAAATTATCTTTATCTGAAAATGGCCAAAAGAAGCCATCACCTAATGACAGCTTTGTCACAAATGACAATTGGGGAAATTGTTAGGAAGGCGAGGCCTAACGACTTGAGAAATAAGCTTGCTGTTTGCACTAATCTGGTCATGCAGCCCCCCACACACAATTCCAGTCAGCTTGCTGTGTGAAACAGCTAAGTCTTTGTCACTGTTAACAGCGGCTGGAAAGACTTCTCTTTCATGAATATGTATCACCAGTCCTCCGTGTCTGCAGAGACAAACCCTTCAAAACTGCAATATAAAAAATAAAACACCCCCCCACCCCAAACAACCAACCAACAAAAAACAAAATCCTAAGCTACTGAGCTGAGCGGAGTGAAATGCTAGTAACTAATGAAAGCTCACGCTTTGGTAATCAAGACAGAGGAACCCTCTGCTCAAAGCCTTTCCTAGGACTTTTATTTCCCAGCAAATTGAGATGAAGCCTATAGAGCACTTCACATCTTCATGTGTAAATGTGCAAAACCTAAATGACCCCATAGGGGTATATTATGCATCTCTCTATATATTTATACCAAATATTTGACCAAATGTGTTGCACATGTATGAAAAAAACTGGCTGTATATACAAAACCGTGGGCCTGATCAACTCAAACTCACGTGAACCCATGCTTACTCATGTGAGTAAAGTTGATTTCAAGGGGATTACTCATGTAAATACAGACTACCTGCACGTGTAAGAGTTCCAAGGCTTCACATCTCTTCGCCTGCTTCCCATCATGATAAAATATACAGCGTGAAATTTACAAATTAATAAAAAATAATATGCATTAAATCAGATTAAAATGTTAAACATATTTGAAAATAGTATATTAATATACTATTTTCTACTATAGGAATGGATTCCTTTTTTAAAAAAATACAATTTGGCCAAGAATTTCAATAGCAACTAGTGATTTTTGGGTGCCCAACTTGAGACAACACAAAAGGGCCTGATTTTCAGAGGGCAGGCGCTCAGCACTTTCTAAGAATCAGATCTCTTTAAAGCATCTCCAGTTGGACAACCAGAATCACTAGTAATTTTTGAAACTCTTGGGCTTTATTTTTATGGGGTCTTTTTACCAACTATTCACAAAATGCTCTGCAGGGAGACGTATAATGGAAACATAGCGCCCAATTTTACTGTCAGTAACACCGGCTAAATCCAGAACAACTCAGATGATGTCAGTGGAGTTACATTGGTATAAAAGTGGAATATGAGAGAGAGGGACTCAAACCCACAGCACTTTGTAAAACTGGGCACTGAGATTCATGTACAGGCAGAAGGGAGGAAATGGCTTATAAGGCTGCAGTAGAGTAGATCTATATGACAGAATTATTTTGCATCTGCAGAACTGATCCTGAATTTCCTGCATACCATAATCTGCTAGTAAAACCAATGGGAGGTATAGAAACACAAAGAATTCAGGATCAAAGCTTATGTGTATATGATCAAAATAAACAGATTAAAAAGTGGGGGGGGGGGGAAGAAGAGGAGGGTTTCTATTGGCAATGCTGTACATTTATTAAAAGAGTCACTATTGTTCATAAAGCTACCTTAAGATATTTGCTACTGTTGTTTGAACTTTGGTGAGCTAATCAGGTAACAAAATGAACCTTATTTACTAAAAAGAGATGTTTTTGTAACATCACAAATTTTACTTTTTCTCCCAGTAATAATGAGAGGAAGAAATTGGACTTCCAGTGGAGATATCAAGACACTAAGCTCAATTTTGAGGGTCTACGATATTATGCAATGTTTGCTGTAGACATTTCCATTTCATTAGCATATTCTACTTTACATGAAATCCAGTGATGAATGCTTCCCCTGATCTAAGGCTAATCCTCTTTAAAGAGCTACAGGCTATATTACATGTGGCCACAGCCGCAGTTATGCTATGGCTGAATCACTTTGAAGCCTATTGAACAGTGTTCCCTTGTGAGACTTTGCACAAATCCATAAACCAGTGCTCTCTGTGTTGTGAAATCCTAATGTTTTCATCATGAAGAATTTTTTATAAAGGGGCAGAACCCCTCCCTCCCCCCAAATAAGGTCACACTGCACATGAGATGCTAGGCTGCCGTCACTACTTCTAACTGCCAATCTATAATTGTAGCATACAAGATTAAAGTAAAATGTTGACCTGGTCTTTCAACAGCAAGCAATTATTCAGAAGACATGGCTGCTGGAACAACAATTCACAATTTATAAAGATGAACTGAGAACCAGCCTTCTGGGTGAGATTGTCTTAGCACAGTTTTCTGTGGGCTACCTAAAATTTACCAAATTTTGATGGCCACCTTCTAAATTGCAATGGCCAGTATAATCTGAAAGTGATATGGGATACTATTGTAAACTGGAAATGTTTTCTGAACCATGCTTCTCTCCCTTTCTTTATTCCATCCCCCTACTTCCCTTTCTCCTTTTTACATCCTTTTCATCCTATGCATTTTCTTCATCCACATTCTTTTTCTTTCTTTTCCTATATCCCTTTCTGTGGACCTGATCCAGAGCCAATTGAAATTGGTAGAAGGACTCCCATTTACTGCAGTGGGTTTTAGATCATGCCTTCTGTGTGTGCACGCACACACATATCTGTTTCTCTTATTTTCAGGATGGCAGCTGAAAACAAGAGAAAAGAGTCCAGCAGGTGCCTCACTGATTCACCAGAGAGCTTTATGATCAGTGCCTGCTGCTGAGTAAAACTGTCAATATTGCATCATCCCAGGAAGCTTCATCACTTAGCAGTCACCCCAGGTAAAACACTTCTGGTCAACACCAACCGGCTACTCTTCTGCTGGCTATTCCACACATGTCCATTAATTAAACTCTAGGGCAAGATACATCTCACATAGGTATATGACTAATGCACATCACCTAGCCCCTTTAAAATTTGCATAGTGGACTAGAACATACATTGTTACACAATGCATTGCACAAGGTACCTTATGTGAGCATCGCAAGACACAATACAATCAAATTAGAAAGAAAACCATGTTATTTATGGGCCTGTTCTAAAGCCTCCTGAAGCCAGTGACATTTCTTCAGGCCTTTAAATACTCCAAACACTTATCTTTACGCACAATTAATTTGCTTCAGAGTAGCCAAACAGGGGTTTTTTTTAAGTGACAAAAATAATATCTTACATTTACCCAGAACCTTTCATTAATAAGGACCCCAGTATGATATTCAAAGTAACCCACTTCTAGACAAACTATACACAATGATCACTTCATATGCCTTTGAAATGCAGCCACCTTGGGGTGGAATGTGGCATCTGTACACAGCAGCACGACACCTTAGAACAGGAACTACAGAAGAATACGATATTCATTTGAAGGGACAGACAGGACACTTTTCTTAAATTGCAATCTGACCAGGACACCAGGACTAATACTCTGGTTCTTGCAAAGAGTGCCATAGGGTCTTTAATGATCACAACTAGTCAGCAGGGTTACAAAGGTTAATACCCTGTCACATGATGGGTCATAATCCACTGACTCCAGTGGTCCCTGTTATAGTCAGGTCTTCAATTTTTCGTCTCATTTGAAAGATGAAACCGTCAGTAGCCCAGAGCCCCTTACTTTCTGTACTTATTCTGTACCCACTCAGGGAAAAGAATACCATCTACTCTACTGAATTACCAATATCACTTCCTACAGTTTAATGGGATTCTCTTGGGCATCTCCCAGCTAAGTACTGGTCAGGTCCTATTTTGTTTAGTTCACGATATCAGACAAGACTGTAGTCTGAGGTGGTATAAAGACTATTGAGGTCTACGTGCAAAAATGTCCACAGTCTGTCATTCTGAAAGAAAAATGGTCCAAATCACATATGAATAGTGAAGCTCCTTGAAGTTGGTGATAACTCACATAAATACCTCTGAATGAAGATATACAGCCCCCCATCGCTGCCTCAATTTCCCTTGCACAGAGTCCCCTTTTCCAAGGGGCTGATCTCCTGCCTGCATTATCCACTATATGTGATAAGATGGCCCCTTCCTGAGTTACCCTCGAGGCAGGCCATGGCTGACAGACGCACATGCCTCAATTTCCCCTTTCTTCTGGAGTCCTCAGTAACTCCATGCAATAAATAGCCATTTCCGGGGTTAATTTATTACAAGAGGTCCCAGAACCATAATCCAGATTTCCCCAGCACAATCTGAATGGTACATTCACTCTTTCAAGTCCCAAAAGTCTATCCACACCAAGTACAGCTCCAGTGTCTCTCACTGTGCTCCAGCTCCCCTATATGCCTCCTCACTATGCCTCACCCCAGCTCCCCTAGCTTCTCTGCTCTGTTTCCTTCCCAGCTCTTGCCTGGAGACATCAGTGGGCTCACCCCTCTATCATTCCCAGCCTTCAGCCCTTTCTGGCTTCAGTTTTCCGGCTCAGAGAGCCGGAAGCCATCTCCCTTTGCTGTTCTCAGTCTTCCACCCTTTCTGGCCACGGCTCTCTGGTCTGGGAAGTTTGTAGGTGATCCTCTGACTGCTTTCTTGCCTTCTGCTTTCACCAGCCTGATCTGGCACCACTGCTCAACCATGGCATTTTCACCGCTTCCTCCTTTAGGAGCGGCAGCCTCACCCTGAAGCTCTCAGCCCAGCTCTGCTCTTCCTCCGAGCTCTCTCTATTCAGGACTCTGGCCTCTCCTGCTTTGTGGACAATGAGTTCTGAATTCTTTCTCTGCGTTTTGAACTTTTTCTTGCCTTTGGGGTGTCTCTCCTTTATAACCGCGAGGAGCCTTGCCCTCCTCATTACACCAGACTAGGGCACACCTGGACAGGAACAGGAGAGCTGGGTCCAATTCCATGAAGGGGTCAGCAACCATGTTAGAAGCCCTTCTTAGAAGATAGTCATTTAATTTGCCTCATCCTGTATAAATGAAAATGTCTCTGATATTTTAGTCACTAGAATTCAAGCACAACCAAGGAGAAAACCTTAAATATATGATCAGTGTCCTCTTAAGTTTGAGGAAACCTCCATAAAATTATAACTTAAGTCAATACAGGTTTAAGTCACAGAATACACAATCTCCCTAAAAACATGGTGTCCGATCCTCACCTGGAATAAATCAGTGTAACTTCACTCATGTTTACTGGGTGGTTGTCTCCCTTAAATTGTGTAGACCAGATCATCAGCATAGATCCATTGGGGCCAGCCACCAGTAAAACCTGCTTTTTTGATCAACTAATTTGATGTTTTACAGAGAAAATGCAAGGGGCTCCCTTTCTGTATAGCAGCGAGTGAGGAGGCACAATTACAGCAAGGAATTAGGTGCACAATTACGAGTCACAATAGTGCTGCCCTAGAAGTAATATTAGTGATTTCTACCTTCCAACTCTACTAAATCCACTAGAAATTCCTCTTCAAAAACATGCCCCACCCCATAATCCAAGGCTCCTAGCAGTTTTGGTGCCTGATTGCAAAAAGGCAAAAAGGGAAGTTCTGAGTATTTCTCCCATGGGTCGACACGATGCTTTAGGCCTCATTTTAATGATATTATTTTTAAAAAGGTGTCTCTTCCATCATTCACTTCCCTTTGCTATTCTCGAAACCCTGCACCACAGTGAACCTCTCCCATTCTGTGGGCTGCATGAGGCTTCCTCCAAAGTCAGTCAACGCCACTCTAATTAGCAAGAGCCACATGATAGTGCCTTGTTGCCCCCTTTTCCCAGTGACTGAGCATAACGCTCCTGCTGCACTTTCATATCTGTTTCTTTCTGGTTCTGCACTTCTATGCTATGATTAATTTACAATCATATTACACAGCTACTTTACCAGGAATTGATTCTACAATGTTTCAACAAGAACCATGATCCACTGGAGAAAAGGAAGAATTGGAGGATGATGCGCCAGGAGAAGCTGCAGGAGGAATCTTTTCCTGATTTGTTAAACTTGCAGATTCTCAGACGTCACTTAGGCTCGAGAAACTTACTGTGCTAACTAACTTTTGTTCCCCTGGCACGATTGTAAAACACCCTGTATTCACATACAGTCTTCTCAATTGTTTATCCAACATACATACCATGCTATTTAGACTGATTTTTCAACATTTAATTCCAATTGAGCCTGGATCATTCTAGGCTAAATTGTTAGCGTGCCTGTTGGGATAGAAGGGCTAGCATAAATGGTGCCAGTGGTCTTTCCACCACACGGTATATGTATCAGGAACCAGGCTATTCCAGCAACTGCATCAGCTGGTGAACCCCTGATAGTTCTGACTCCATTTTTGCTAAGGGCAATCTGTGGCTTCAGTCCCTTTGAGAACAGAGTTAAGGCAGCCATTTTGAAAGAGGGGAGTTTCTCTGAAGAACATTGTTAAGTCTTCACTTACGAAGCACATTGGAAGAGGAGTATTATTTATTCTAAACATTTATTTTAGAAAAATAAATAAAAAATAAAACCCCTACCCATTGTACTAAATTTACTCAAGAATCACCTGTCAATTTTTGTGCAGACAGACGATGCCTGAACTGAGATCATTTGGGACACGAAAAACAAAAATAAAAAAAACAATTAAGTACATTTCTTAAAAGACCCATTTAAAATTAACATTAACCCATACATTAACCGACCAATTTACTGGTAAATTCTTAGAAAATTCATTCTGTGCCCAAAGAGCTAATGCTGTAATTTTGAAGAGGATACAATATATTCTTCCAGGGTTGCCAATTCTTTTTATCTGAGCACTAGATGCATGATACTTGGGGTTTATTTTAGAGCTCCAGCTCCTGGAGTTCGCTGAGTATGTGAGAATTTCAGTTTTCATTTTAAAAGAAAAAAAAATTATTAATCCTCACGATTTTTGAGAAAAGCCTGAAAATGTAAACCACAAAGGCCCCAGTCAAAAGGCAAATAAAAAAAAATCCTTTAAATTGATTATTTGTTAAAAATCTCATGAATTTTGAGCCAGGCTCCTAATTTTGTGGGGCCTAACTCACGATTCTGAACACTTGGGGCTGGTAATACCGCTCTTCATATTTAACCTGAACCTATGCTTCAAGTGCAAAACTCAGCTCAGCATTTATTATGGAGCTGCAACTAGTGTATCCATAATGAAGAATCATATCACTGCTCTGGAATTTTATCAGTTGGTTTAAAACTCTACCGAAAACTCTACCATTCTCTATTGAATTCCACAGGAAGGTTCTGCTGTTACAACACTTATCTTGTGCAGCAAATGCTCAGCATGTAAAATGGCACTCACTGGAGGCTACTCTGCTTTTGTTAACCTTGTGCATTTGTAGATCTCAGCTGAGCACCAAAAATGAACTTTGTGATTCTACAGCTTCTGACAAGGTGAAAAGAGGCAGAGTATTCTAGACAAATGTGTGATGTATAA
Organism: Eretmochelys imbricata; assembly: GCF_965152235.1. Classification (NCBI taxonomy): domain Eukaryota; kingdom Metazoa; phylum Chordata; order Testudines; family Cheloniidae; genus Eretmochelys; species Eretmochelys imbricata. The sequence goes on along the minus strand of NC_135575.1, from coordinate 37,914,845 downwards.
CGTATTTAACATTTCTTATTTTAAAGAATACCCTCACCACTGGGACTTATTGGCAATATCAACAGAGAGGCTAAAGACTGACTAAGGAACTGAACTACTGCTACCTCCAGGTCACAGAGATGCTATGGCCCTTTTTCTGTGGCAGAACCCCACTACAGATCCCTTCTTGATGCTGACTGCCATAGCACCCACTCTGTCAAAGTAGGAAGCTGAATGCCTGAGCGGCTCCCACAATGTAGCCAAATCAGGGGAGAGATCAAAGGATTGGGGAAGAGTTCCTTACTAGGTACAAGTTTATGGTAGCAGGGTCAACTCATACCCTATACAACCTAACAAATATCTGCTCCTTCTAGCTCACAGCCTCCCTACAAATGTCTTGCTGTCCCAGACCTGTGTGATTGAACTTGTCACATAAGGCACCCTAACACTTTGTTCTTTTTAGGGAGGGAGGACAGAGGAGAATCAGGAAGAAAGAGCAGAAAGTGAGAAGGAAGAGAGGTGAGATGAGCTAGAGGAGGAGAAAAGGAAGAGAACAGGGATGGGTGAAGGATGGGGGGAAGGTGACACAGCTAGGAGAACCGGTGAGACAGTGAGAGGAAGCAGAGAATGGCAGGTGAGGGAGACAGGGCAAGTAAGAGGAGAAAGGGCGAAAAGACAAGAAGGAAATGAGAGAAAAGAGAAGTCAGGGAGGGAAGGACAGATGAAAAACAAGACAGGCCTGGAACAGGAATGGAGGCACAACACAGGAAAAAGAGAGAGAGAGAGAGAGAAAAGAGAAGATGGGGGAGCGAAAGAGAGAGATGGGGAAAGCCCATCTTGCCAGAAACCGCTCTCCTTGTCAGTCATGCACGCAAGCTCACGAAGACTGATTCAGGCACCAAGCAGTGCAGAAGTGAGAGGGAAGAATCCTATCCCCCAGGTAAAGGCAGGAGGACTGAAGAGGGAAGTAAAACAAGGAGAGAGTCACATTTTGTTCTTGCATTGAAATGCCTCCCAAATACTTCAGGTTTTAGAGCGGTTCTGGATACTCGCTCCAGAACTGGGATTCAAAACTTTCAGCAAATTCATCTCCTTCCTATGCATCTCTCCTATTCCTTCCTCCCCACTTCCCTCTCCTCTTCCATTTAGAATCAGCTGTGTGTCTTGTCTGATTTTTGGATCATAAGCTCTTAGGGGGCAGGGATCAAGTCTTATTAGCACACTTTGGCTGCTGCAAAATAAATAAATAAGGGATATACAGTACTAGTGTCTGGCTGTAAATTATTATTAGGGCTTTGCTGCCTTCCCCAGTGAGCTCTAAGCAACCTCCAGTTCACAATCATCACCCCTAGACACTCCAGTCCACTATCATCACCCCCAGACACTCCAGTCCACTATCATCACCCCCAGATATTTCCAAAGGGAGGTTTACAGCTCTTGTAATTCAAAAATTCTAATTCATAAATTCAAAAAATTATAGCTACCCCACTATCAAGTTTGAGGTACAGCAGCAGGGCAATGCTAGGGGAAGATGGCATAATATTTGCTCTTGATGCTGCTTCTGTCTTTGGATACACAGAGGAGTTTGGAAGAGATTGTTGAGGACAGAAAAAAGAGTTAGGCAACTAACTCCCCTGTATGCCTTTGGAAACCTCACCCTCAGTCTCCAAGGTTGCCCAGCACATTAGACCCTGATCCTGCAAACACACACGAGTAGTCTCATTGAACTCAATGGGACTACTCGTGTGCATAAAGTTACTCATGTCTGCAAATGTTTTCAGGATCAAGTGTTCACAAGATCTTAACGAGCACTAAAAGTCTTTTAAAAAAAGAACAAAACAAAGGCTTGATTTATACTACAACTCTGGTAACATAACCCAACATTGCCACCTACTGGCTAATATCTTAACCTGCCTGAACAGGGATATGTGAACATACCCGAGCGATTAAAGTGGAAATACATCTGGAATCAGTAAAGTTGCATACAATTTGTTTTCAGATGACTTCCCATACCAGAAGCAATACAGACTAGAATTAGATCAAGTAGTAGAAAGCGAGATAATTTTGGGCAGGTATCTTCTTTTCTAAGAAGATACGAAAATTGTAATTCAATTTATAATACTTTATATTCACAGATGTAAGCTGTCTATGATTCCTTGGTATCATCTAGCCACCAGTATACAGATACTCACAAGTCTGGCTATTGTGCCCCCAAAGCTCCCAGTTACTCTTTATCTCATCATTGTTATCACCCCATCTTCAATGGATTCTTGTGGAATTCATGGCAATGAGAGTTACTGAAGAAATTCAGCTACAAGGTTCCCAAACAGACAATAATAATGCCCTATTAAAGAAAAGGATGCAATGCAATAGTACTCAAAGATACTGTTAGTAGGGGAGAACAATGTGAACTATAGGTCTAGTCTATCTCTAATAATTATAGAAGTGTATGTATGTATGGGACCTTTAAAAGTCATCAAGTCCAGCCTTCTGTGCTGAGGCAGTTATGATTCTGTATTCCACTCTTTATGGTCATTTAATTAATGGCACAGAAAAATCATCTAATTTGGGGATATTACTCAAGCAATTTTAAGGCTAATCAAACAAAGGATGTTGTCAAGGAGTTTAAGACCAAAGGGTGATGTAAGTTCAAATTTTTATATAATATCATGATGACTGTGGTATTATACAGATAGTAAATAGCTATTTGAAATGCAATCCATCACACTATATATTTGTTTTCTATGTAATATTAAAGTAATAATATCCTTTAATAAAGGGAATTCTATTTTTAAGACATTAAAATAAGCTCACTCGGTGGGTTGGGGTGGCTATCCAGCGGTTGATCCTGCAAACACAAGCACATGCATAACTTTAATCAGGTGAGTACTCCTAACAGAAGCTAATGGGTCTTCTCATATAAGTAAAGTTAGTACGTATGTGTGTTTGTAGGACAGGCTCTACAGATGCAAGGGGAGAAAAATTTAAGGTGTTCTCAGTCTCCGACTCCCAGATGCTCTGTCTGAAGGGGAATAATGTAGGACATGCGTCTTTGAGGGTTGGAGGAAGTGAAAGGGAGTGCAGGAATACTTGGCTTCTGAAATATGTTTGTGGAGCCAACCCCTGGGGGAAAAAAGCTCACATAATGATCACATTTTTCATAGGTTTTCTGCAAAAGTCTAGGTAGTCTTTATTTTATATATTTAAGGCACATAATGTTAAGCCCTTTAATGTTCATTTCTGTCCTCTTGTGGTGAGAGCGCAGCTTTTCAGAATAATGGTATCTCTTTACATTTACCCTTTTTACGCTGCACTTAAATCTGGTGTGGGCATTATACAAGGTGGATTCTGAGTAAAAGGAGTCACTACAGTCAATTATTCTAAATTAGTACTCAAATGGTCAGACCACCTACAAATTAATGGCTATTTTAATAGTGGTCAGAAAGCTAACACACACATTCAAAGTGGTCAACTAAATAGTTCCTGCAAAATGAGTGCTTATATGCACAGTTACTCATTTGTGCAAGGAAACACCCACTCTGTCCACATAGAAGCTGTGCTTGTAAATTCTGCATTTGCAGTTTAGATAGCCAGGTTTCAAAGTTAGTCCCTTGGGAATCAAACAAAGGAAGAAGACATAGAGTGAAATCCAGGGCATGGTTCAGACGCTGGGTCTGTGTTGCAGCAGGCTAGCATGTCTGGCTCAACAAAGCAGGGTTCTGGAGGCCCAAACTGGCAGAGAAAACAGGCTCAGAGGTAGTCTCAGCACATCAGGTGACAGTCCTAAGGGGGGTCTCTGTGACCGAACCTGTCAGGAGACAGAAAAGTGCCTATTATCAGCTTAGTGATCCACAAATGGGAACCTTCCACCTGGAGTGAGGAGGCTTAAGCACCTATGCTGCTTTCTAAGGAGATGAGTTAGTGTCAGGATCCTGGCTGCAAGGTGTGGGTCAAGGCTAGAAGTTGCAGTCTGTGCTGGTGTCATGCCAAAGGGCTGGGCTGTAGTCAGTAATCCTCGGTTTACTCCATTGTGGGATTTTTTGAACCTTCCTGTGAAGCTACAGGAGCTGGCCATTGTCAGGATACTGTAACAGACCATTAATCTGATCTGGTATGGCAATACTTCTATACCGAAAAGCAATTTAAATGAATAGAGGGGCTACACAAGGACAGCTAAAGCCAACAAGTAAAATAGTATTGTCTAATATTTGATTTCCTTGAGTTCCAGGTGGTGTTTTACAAAAAGAAAGTTACTGTGTGCCTGGTAAACAGTGAGATACAGAAGGAGATAGCAGACAATTGTGAGTGTAATTACTCTCTTCCTACTACATGTCTTTCATTGTTTGCTTTTAAGATGGCTGCTAAACTATTTCATGGGAATATTAAACTGCCTCAACTGCAGGTACATCATTTAAAAAAAAAACCAGCTATTTGTTTAGAAATCTCCTCCATGCCATATATAGCAGTAAATATTTCCCCCCAAAAGCTGGAATTTTCCATGGGAAACTCCCCCAATCTAATTTACAATGAAGGACCAACGAGACAGTCCCAGCCCCACTCCCTTATGCCAAAAATCCTTCTTTGTGCAAAATTAAGGTTGAGAATATAAATACTGAAAAGTCAGGAGAGTCTCACTTCTGTGTGTAACACCAATCTTAACCTGCACCATCCGACTTCCACTGAGTCGGAGTCTCATTTATCAGAGTGAGTGAGGAATAAGCCCTGTTATTAATGCTCAGTTAAGACAATAGTTTCCTACATCTCAAAGCCAACCCATCTTATTAAATCTCTCAAAAAGATATCATCAATTAGGAGTGCACATGGTACTGGAGAAACAAGGAAGAAAACTCAGTACTTGCTCAAGCGGTTGAACCAGCTAAATCCAAACCCTTATTTTCTTAGGCACACTAATTATACTTCAGGGGTCGGGCTTCACCTCTAGTTCAGTTTGCTCTCCGTTCACCACACAAACGTGGTCGCTGGTGCAGCCAGTATTCGCTTGCAGGAGTATAATGACATTTTGAAAGTGTATGAACTTTGCACCCACTAGCTGAATTAAGTTAAATCTGAAGGAGAACCGGAGATTATTTAGTCTTCAGTGGTGTCAGGTCTGAGGTGGTTGCATGCTTACCTACCTGCCAGCAGAAATATAGGCAGCCAGGGAACTTTACCTATGAAAACATGGGCATCTTGGGAGGTTTGGCACCTACAGAATTACACAGCAGCTGCTTGGGGGTTTTGAGACTACGGTGCCTAAGTGCCAGTTGGGCGCCCAAGTCCCCATTGTGAGTCCAACCCTTATTTTCTATGTGGAGAAACCACTAGACATGCTTCGTTGCAATTATTATTGTAAGCGAGTGTTGCAAAATACTGATGTTCAAGAACGGAAGTTCCTCTTTTGAAATAATGAGGAGACAAGACATTACTTACCCTAGTAATTTGTTTAGCAAAACCATATCAGTATTAGTGCCCTCACTTTAAAATGATATCATGGACACAGACAGGGTTCAAAGAAAAGGTAACCAGACCGAATAAGGGATTTGAAAATAAGACCATGAGGAAAAGTTAAGGGAGTTTATCTTGCTTAGCCTCAAGAGATAAAGTACGGGTGTGGACATCACTGGGAAGATGTAGGGATGCCATGTTCAGGGGCTCCATCTTTAATAGCCAATAGGAAAGAGAGCTGGTGCACATGGTGTAGCAATACGCACTAGAAAGATGTGAATTTTAATATACACTAATGTGTTTTGCACACCGTGGCCCATACAGATCCTGTTGGCGTGCACTAAAAGTCCCCTAGTGCATGCAGCAGGTTCTACATAAGCCAGTTAACGTGCACTACGTTGGTGTGCCTTAGAATTCACATCCTTGTAGTGCACACTGCTGCACCATTTAGACAAGCCCATAGGAATCTCATAAATGTGAGCCTCTCTTCCTGCCTGATTTGAGTGGTGGAAGTGAGAAGCAGCTCTCTCTCCTGGTTATCCTCTCCCATGCTAGCCCCTCTTGCTGCTGCAAGAAGGCGATAGGTCTTCTAGTCCTTCCCTAAACTCTGCATGTACCTTGATTATAATTATCTCTCTCTACACTGGATTTATCTTCCATTAAGGAATACACATTTTCAGATCTAAAGAAGTTGATAGTGACTGTATAACATCTGTGGTACCAAAATTGTGGCTATGACTACACTAGGCTATGACTGCACCGAACAGCTGTGCCACTGTAAATTCTTTACATGCTGTAATCCAGTGAAGCTCTCCCATTGACTTAATTAATCCACCCACAACGAGCAGTGGTAGAGAGCTTCTTCCGCTGACATAGCACTGTCCCCACTGGCACCTAGGTCAGTGTAATTTATGTTACTTGGGAGGGTGGGGTGGCCCCAAGCGACAGTTATACTGACATAAGTGGTAGGATAGACACAGCCTGTGTTTTTTTTTCCAATGTAGCTGGAGGATCTGTGGCAAAGATAAGCATGTTTTGTTGATCTGAATAAACAAGGCTGAGCAGTCACCTAATATCAGTCCGTTGCTCAAAAGCAATGCCCAAATAACAAATGAACATTCTGTATATATAACCTGTGCCCAATACGAATACATACCCGTGCAGATATTTATTCAGATTTCATATAACTAAATGCAAATGTATTATTTCTAAGAATAAAAGTTAACAGTACAGTAGAGGTAACAATTGTTGATAATGGGTGGGGGCAAAATTTTGAACCATTCCCTGCAAAAAAATTGTATAAACCCTGGCAGAAATCTGCAGGGCACGTGACCCCCCTCCCCGTGCATCACCTACAGAATACAGGTTAGTTTGTCCAGTGATATTAGCAATACTGTCCTCAAAGCAAATGATCAGGCATGTCCCAGAACGTCTCTTTAATGAGGGCCTTTTTCTGCAAATAACTTCAGAATTTGCCATTGACTTCAATGGGTGCAGGACTGAGTTCCTAGAGCATCCTAAGCTGCTAAATTCCTTGACAGAATAGTTCTGGTCACTACTTAATTTGTGTCAGGCTGAGTCCTGGCACCTCTATGCTTAGCAGTTCATAGCCCTGCCACCTCTGGGCTTGCCGCATCAGTTATGAATGTAAAAAAAATTGCTTGAATCCCAGCGCTCCTTTCATTAGCACTCATTCAGTAATGTGTTCTCTGTGGACCCAAAATTACTGGCAAGGATCACAGAAAATCTGTGTCAGGTCCCACTATGTTAATATGACAGTTCAAGGATAATTAACAGAAGATATCATAAATTTATATCTTTCATTCTATTACGCCCAGTCTGAATCAAATAAACTTTGTCTTTGGTCCATTACTCAAAATTACTTTTCTGATCTAATGTGCTGCTGTTTTCATCCATATCCAGCATAAAACAAATCTTGAGTGTGTGGTTCCCTTCAGAGTTCTTACTATTAAGATATTTTGTATCAGTAGCACCTTAAGGCCCCAACTAAGATCAGGGCCCCAAACACATATTAGAAAAAGTCCCTGTCCCAACACCTTAGTTTACATAGACAAGGCAGATAGAAGGCGTGTGGGGAAACAGAAGCACAGAAAATGAAGTGACTTGTCCAAGGTCACACACCTGGTCAGTGGCTATGCTGGTCACAGAAGTCAGATCATCTGACTCCCTGTCCAGTACCCTAACCACTAGGCTACACTGTCTAGCTTTCCAAAATTTTGCCATTCAACATTTATTTGCAGTCCCACTTTTCAGCTAAGGAAAGTCTGAAGCTACAGAGATCCAGCAGCAAAGTTAATATGAGAAAAATGCACCCTAATAATCCAAGCAACTGTATTATTGCAGTAAATGCTAATGACGCTATCCTAAAAGTATGGCTTTTTAAAGAGAGAGAGAGAGAGAGTGTGAGTGAGAGAGAAACCCATTCCTTGGACAATATCAGCTGGGCCTGACTCTCCTCTCACTTACATCAGTGTAAATTGGGAGTAACTTCACTGGAGGCAGTGGAATTCCACCAGTGTAAAATTGGTGTGGAGGAGAGGAGAATCAGACCCCGTTGCTGTTGTCCAAGGAATGGGTTTTTCTCTCTCTCTCTCTCACACACACTCTCACTTTCTCTCTCTTTAAAAAGCCATAACCTGGTCATTAAAGATTCTTTAACATCATATTAACTATACTTTCCTAGAAAAATCCTCCTACACCCAAGTGCTTATCAAATAATAAGCAGATGAATGGTGGGAAGATAAAACAGGTTACCCGACTGATGATAGCATGTAATCTGATTCAGGAAGACGATCATTCCTTATCATCATCAAACATCACAGAGTTCTTGTAAGTTAGTTCTGTTTCAAGGAAATGAGAGGCAGGCAAGAGACATGAAAAACAGCACAGACAATAAAAGCACATAAAAGTTGCACAACTGTGGGTTTTCCAATCACAGCAGCCCCCGCCATCAGTCTGTAACAAGATACTTTTTGACAGAAAAACACACCAATACAAGACTGTTGCACTAAAAAGACATTCTGGGATATGTATGACAGAGATGATTTTCCTTCACTTTGTTTCCAGTATATCCTTTTCAGGATTATCACATTAAAAGCAACAGCACTAAGATCTAAAATTCTCTCTGAAGTAAGGGTTTTTAAAAAAAATATAAACAAAAAACTGTACACACCAAATAGTTACATCACAAGAATCATTTTAAATGAGCACAAGCAACATATCTAGCCAAATGTACCTAAAGCAGTTAAGCACTTTCATATACAAAAGGAAGTAATATACTGTATTGTTTAATCATCCGTGGTATGGAATTTGTGTATTTATAGTAATCTAAGCATGTGTTTTATAACATTGTAGTATTTACTCACAAGGAGTCAAATCCTGCAAAGTTTACTCAGGCATAACACACATTGATTTCAACGGGAATGTTGCAAAAGTATAGATTACAAGATTTGGCACACAGATATCATACTGTCACATACATAGTATGGGAGATGCAGTATTGTCTAACAGTTAAGGCTGGAATTTAAAAGACCTGGAATTTATTTCCTACTCTGCCACTTACTCCGATGAATTGAGCTGTAGCTCACGAAAGCTTATGCTCAAATAAATTTGTTAGTCTCTAAGGTGCCACAAGTCCTCCTTTTCTTTTTGTGAATACAAACGAACACAACTGCTACTCTGAAACCTGTCACTCACTGTGCGATCCTGTGAAAGTAACTTACTTCTCTGTACATCAGTTACTGTATCTGTAATTAACACCTGCTCATTTTTGTAAGGAACTTGGAAACCATTGGATGAAAGATGCTATAACTGAACTTTTATTATACAGTAAGTTTGCATCAGGACTCAAAATAAAATATTATTTTTGACTGAACTTGGATTGCCAGCCAAGAAAGGATTTTTCTTCTCTAACAGTCAGTAAAATTTGATCAGACTCAGCATTTGTTTCTTAAAACATAAGAAAAGTTACTTTATTCTGGTTGGCAAATACCTTAATTAAGCTGTAAATGTAAAACCAAACAAACCCAACCAAAACAAACCTAAATGTTTCCCTAACAAGCAGAGTCTTTATAATATAAACACCCTGATGGGTGGGGGAAATGTTTCTGTGTAGAGGAATTACAATACAAATATGTTTTCCTTGATGTAATCACTTTATGATGGAGCATTTGTCTCTGTGGCCAAGACATTGCAGAGGTGACACTAGAGTGTCACCAAAGAACAGTTCAGTTCTGAATACTTTTGATTGTAGGGATTCAATACTGGGCATGTGGGCCAGTGACTAGGATACACTGTTAGGAGCTCAGCTGAAGGTGACTTGAGCACAAGACGACTGGGCTTAGTCTTTAGCTCACAGGTTGAATTCTAAAGGACAGCAATACATCCTCGATCTTGTCTGGAGCCCCAATGAAGTGAAAACACATTGGAGGAAACCTCATGTGAAGATCTGAGCATGGTGCGATTGCTGACAGTTACACATAATTAAGGACACAAATATCTATTTGTAAGCTAAGAACTGAAGAGAGTTTCCCTTTTCTGTGTTTAGATCATATTAGGGTAACATTTACAAATTTTATTTATCACATTAATTCCTATGATTCTAATATGTACTGGCATAAATACATCTACTTTAAGTTTTACACATTATCAGCTGGGAGCATTGCTTTCATAGTCTAATTTTGTCTATCTTTGAGACAAGCTATTAAAGAAAGAGGCACAACTGAAAAATTCAGTGACTTAAGCAGACAACCAAATTGGCCATCAGTTATGGTAAAACAACAAATTGAATGTAGAAATCCTCTCAACTCCATGAGTTATGGACAAAGCCAGTCCTTGAGGGAGAAGTTGGAGACAATCCTACAACTACATATAAAGAAAACTGGGTAAGACTCTATACATATCTCACGTTCCAAGCTCAACTCTGGTGGTTACCAGGGTTTCAGCGGAACTGCTTGTTAGCATTGTTATGAATTAAGAGACATTAAGCACCTATAAATGAAAATGTTTTAGAAAAATTGCCATTTGAAATTAATTTTTGCACATTCACTTCCAGTCCCAAGTGGGTTGTTGTTTCCCCCGCCCACTGTAAAGTTTAGTACAATTTTTCTTTGTCTGTTTTTGAATTATCCCAGGATTTTAAAATGTGATTTCCACATTTTTAAAGACATTGTTCAGTAATTCCTTTGTGATTGGAGATCTTGAAATTAGTTTTGTTTTAAACTTGAAACAGATGTAGTCCAAAGTAGCTTGTGTGCTTTACTAAGTGTGATACTGATTGAAAACTAGGTACTACAAAATGAATGTGGGAAGACTGAAAACTGTACAGAGGGCCTAATTCGGCATTCATCATGCGCTCTACACTCAGACATATGCATGTGTGTATTTACAGATGCTCTCTTTCTTTCAACTCTAACAGGATCTTAAAGACAAAACACTGTTTAATGCAACAGTAGACTGAGATTCTGAACCTACAGATGTCAAGGAATTCAGATATTTATTACAATGATAACTGTTATTCAGTCATGCTGAACATGTGGTATTTACTATAAGATCAAAGCTATCACCATAGTGAGTAATACAAAATACTTCACTTATAAAAGAGGGCATGCAATGATTGTTTGGAAATATAATGTTCATTTTTACTGACTTTTATGGGTGTGATGGGTTCCCCCTGGGGTGCCACTGAGCCCTCTGACCCACCAGCCTGGGCTCCCTCTCACACTGTGCTGCTGTGACAAGCTGCAGACCCGCTCCTAATCTTACACTTCCACTGCATTTACACAGGCAGGGATACACCCAGCTGCAGTTACCTGCAGGCTCTGACCAGCTACTGCATGAACCAACAGTAGAGAGGCTACAGCCAAAATAACCAGTTTCCCAGTCTAGTTCCCAGAGCTGTATCGTCCTGCCCTGGTCTAAACCCCAACCAGTATAAATTTATTATCCAGTTTGCTTCCCCCCCACAATGTGAGGAGGAAATGCAACAGCCCCTCTGAGCTAGGATTCCCAAGCACTTAAAATCTATATTTTTGTAGTTAATACATTTATTTTATGTTTTAATCTAAACCAGTAAGTTTGAAGTTAAGTGGTTCTAAGTGGTAGCAAACAGATCAAAGCAGATTACTTAGTAAGTAAACAAAAATGCAAACTAAGCTGATTATACTAGATAAACTGCTAATTCATATCCAATCTCTCACCCGGAGAGATGGTACAAGCAGGCTTGCAGATTCTTAAGGGACAAGCTGTACTTGGTTTACAGCTTGGAATCCTCAGGTCTTTCACACACAGGCTAGAAATCCCTTTAGCCTGGGTCCAGCACTTCCCCCAGTTCAGTTTTTGTTCCTTAGGTGTTTCCAGGAATCTTCTTATGTGGGGAGTGAAGAACAGATGATGTCACTCTCTGCCTTAGATACCTTTATTATATGGAGGGAACTGTCTGAAACTCAGCTTGTGGAAAAACACCGACATCCCAGGATGGATCATGTGGCCTGGTTACATGCCCTTACATTCCTTGCTGAGTCATAGCAGCCATTACTTACAGATTGTATGGAGCGTTCACAGGAAGGCTCACCAAATGATGGATAAGCTTCTCCTGAGGCCTTCTGTTTTCCCTAATGGCTCATTACCCTGAATAGGCCCTTCAGCACCCACTATCTAGACTGAAAGCATCTTGCCTAGTAGGCATCACCCAGGTATAACTACATTTGAAATACAGACACATAGCCAATATTCATAACTTCAGATACAAAAATGATACATGCATACAGATTGGATAATCCTATTCAGCAAATCATAACTTTTCCAATGACATCTTACATTACCTGTCTTGCATAAAATGCATCATTATACTATGAAGAATATGGAGTGCAGTGTCACAATGGGTTTACGATCTTAACCATAAAGTTTCATGAACAAAAATTCCTCCTTCTCCTCAGTGAGCAGTGTCCTGTCTCACATTGCATTTCTAAATGTACAGGATAATTTAGTTGGGTAGTTCATTTGATGTAACCTACCCAGTTTTCAATTTACTTCCTATTTTAAAATGTAAATCGATAGTTTATTAACACTGACAAGTATTCGGCATACCACATTATAAGCAGATATTTTGTTTGTTTCTAAATAAAGTCTAGTGGGGAAGAGTGGTTAATAACAGGGGAAAAATACACTTGAGAACTATGAAGTGTCTTTCAGTGGCTTACATGCAGAATGGTGTTCAAAAGCAATTAACTGACCATTTGACTCAGCCTGCTTTGCTGCCTAGAAATATAACTTTAAAACTTTTTATATCTAAAAATGTTTATTTAGAAGGGACTACTGAGAGTTGCTTACACAAAAGTCCCATTAATCACCACTAACTTTGGTGAGGGCTGTGAGATAGTAAATCCAGTAAGATTTTGCTCAAAATAAAATAATCAGTGGCACAGAAATCTGATCATGGTAGTGTTAAGAGAACTTTTTTCTTACACTGATAGAATGCAAACAACATGTAGGATACACCTAGATAAACTCTGTCCCTCATAGATCCTGTACAAGAACCCACATAGAAACAAACTTCTGAATGGAGCTAGAACACGTCCTTTAACTTTAATTAAATACATACATGCCAGGTATGTTGACACCTTCTACAAGATGGGTCAATTTTAATTAATATGATTATATGGACATTGCCTATATGGGAATGTAGTCTCAGGCAGTACACCTGCCCTGCCTCCCCCGTGACAGTTTCTGGGAGCTTTTCACTCATTTTCGTTTTTATTAAAATGTTTCTCAGCTCCGTTGCTGTGTGAGAGGCCACAGCACCAGCAAAGGAAACCGACCGACTGTACGAGTGTACAAAGCAAGCGGTAGAGTCCGCCACACACAGAGGGCTGCTAAATGCGCAAAGAAAACACAGCGACAAAAGAAGAGGGAAATACATTTCTGTAATCCCTTGCAGATCTGGTGATCAGCAGGCGTTATTCACAACTATCAGCGGTTCGGACCGCCGCCTGGTTTTTAAGTTGCCGGCGCCCCTTTGATTATCCGCCGTGCGGACCGCTGTGCTGGGCACTTACATGACGCTCGCCGAAGAGAAGCCGCCGGTCCAGCGGGTTTGTTTTGGTGGCCGTCCTACGTGAAGCCCTCCTGGGACTGCTGAAGCCGCCGCCCGAGTGCTGCGAACTACAAGTCCCATGGTGCAGCTGCTCCCCCCCCCCCACCCCGGGCAGGCAACGGGAGGGGAGTGCGGGGAAAAGTCCTGTCCTCTGCCAGCTCTGCATAAACAGTCTCGTGTTCACGCCGAGCCTGGAGAGGAGCAAGCTCAGGGCGCGGGAGAGGCTCGTTTCGCTCCCGCGACACCCCGCTGGGATCCGCCTGGCTGCGATCTGGGGCCCGCCGGCGGAGGTGAGCGCACAGAGCCGAGCGCTGTTTCTTGCCGCTACTTCTTTCCCGAGGGGGCAGTTTCAAGGGGCTGGATGGGAGCGGCGGGGAAAGGGGGGGCCGACGGCCGCAGGGGCTGCGCCACGAGCGGAGAGTGTGTGTGTGTGGGGGGGGGGGTGTGTGTGTGGGTGTGTAGCGAATCAGTGGGGTGCGGCTGATTTGCGGCTGCAGAGGGCGGCGTGCCATGACCCGCGCCCGTGGCAGGCAGCCGGCGGGTCGCTGCTCGTCGGAGCGGGCTGGCGCGGGGGGCAGCTGGTAACCCCGCCAGGCAGGGGACTTCCCGCTGGCCTGCACGTGGCGTAGCGCAGCTGCCCGCCCCGGCGCGGAGCGCCTTCGAGCCCCCGCTCTTCTAGGCGAGCCAGACGCTCCAGCGGCGGCGCCAGGCGTGGGCGTGTTTCCCTTTGGATGCGCTGCCAGCAGCTGCTTCTGGGCCAACGAAATCGGCGTCTGGGGTTTTTCAGCTGCGAGGAGAAAAATGTCCCACCCGCAGGTGGCAGCCAAGGGACCGGGCCGCCGCCTTTCCCCTGCCGTTGCCACTGAGGGGCAGGTTCTTGTGCGCAGACAGAGATGTGCGTGGGACTGTGCATCCGCCTGCTGCCCTCATCCATTTAGCCTCGCTTCCTTTTTTGCATGGGTGAAGAGAGGCCTCCTCCCGGTGTGCGGCGGGATGGAGCTTGGAGGGGCACCTCTGCCGCGCTGTGGGGGCGCCTGCCTGCTGCTGTTGGAGGCAGTGGAAGTTTTGCCATTGTCTTTACTAGGCGCAGGATCAAGCCCTTGATTGTCAGGACCCTGGATGCCTCTACTAGATCTTGCTGCACTGTCAACTCAGTGAATTTACTCACTTTAAAAAAAACAACAACAAAAACATCACAAAGGAATAAACATAGCAAGATATGTGGGGGGGAGGGAGGTTTTCTTTACTCTAGTCAATTCCCAGGCATTATGGGAAATTCTGCTCTTGGACCTTGTGACAGGTGTTCTACTCACCACCGTGGCACCCCCTGCTGGCCATTAGCTCGGGGTTGCCAGGTGGTGTCCTGCCCATCCTCACTCCACTGTCTCCGCATCCAGGACCTGCGTCACACCCTGGACTCCGTCGTCCTCTTCTGGATACAGCCCTCCAGCTCTGCCCCACTCGGTTCTATCCCCTGTTCTAGGGGACCAACAGTCCTCAGTCCAACCGCTTGCCTCACTGGTGAACTGCAGTCCAGGTTTTAGCTGATTATCTCAGTAGCAAACTTCAGTCCATACACTGGCCACGCCCCTCAGTGGCAAGTGGAGGCAAAGTCAGGGAGGAGGGAGAGAAGATTCAGGACCGCCCGCTACTCTGGGTCCCAACCCAGGGATCCCGTGGCCAGCAGCCATGTGCTACCCCTCCTCCAACTCTGCCATCTCCTTCCCTGCAGTCCCAGTACCTCCTCTGCCTGTGTATCAGGCCCTCAGTTTGGCAGCGGTCAGCCTGTTGACCCTGCCCAGCACTGCTCTGTCCATTGTGCTCCAGTCCTCTAAGCCAGGGGTTCTCAACCTTTTCCTTTCTGTGGCCCCCACGACGTGCTATAAACACACCAAGGTCCACCTGTACCACAATAATTGTTTTTCTCCGTATAAAATCTATGGTTGGCATTAAGGGGTAGGAAGCAGAGCAATTGCCCAGTAGCCCATGCCACAAGGAGCACCGCAAAATTAAGTTGCTCAGGCTTCAGCCCCAGGTGCTGCAGCTCAGGCCCCTAGGCTGCAGTCCTCCATGGTGGAGCTTCAGCTTTCTGTCCTGGGCCCTAGTAAGGCTAATGCCAGCTATACTGGGGAGACCCCCTCAAACCAGCTCTTGGCCCCCCTGGGGGCCCCAGACCACTGGTTGAGAACCTCTGCTCCGAGCAGCCAGTTCTCCTCCCTCAAACTGTAGGGAGCAACTGCCTCTGCTTAGCTCAGCAGCCCCTTCTTATATGGCTGGCCTTGATTAGCTCCGCCAATAAACATTCCACTAACTGGCTGACACTACAAGCCTTTTCCTTATTGGCTGCCTCCCCTGCAGGCAGGATTGCTTTAACCCCTTATATACCAGTGAGGGGGCAGCTGCCCCATGACAGACCTACAAATTCCTTTCTAATCAATGAGAGTTGCAAGGATGCATTTGAGGGTGGAATGCAGCCGTCTGTCTACACTCATCATTGCAGTATCCAAAGATGTGTCATATAGAATCTGAATTTACAGGATTTTTTATGGTGGAGAAATTATTTGTTAAATGAGCATGCACAAACATTTATTATGGCCTCTATTAGGAACTGAGATCTTCTACGTGGGGAGGATAGACCTGATGGTTTAACCAGTTTGTTCCCTTTCTAAGTTTTGAGATTTAATGGAGTCAGAATTGCTTTCAAAACAGTTGTATCATTAGTGTTTTCACATTTGTAATCTGTCTTTGTGGGCCTCTTGCTGCTTGTTTTATTTGTCAGTAGAAAAAGTTTGAATATCAGAGAAAAATTTGTTGTTAGAAATTTTCTTTTGTGGGGTGGGTGTACGGGCAGCCTAACCCTTCAGCAAAAGATCCACAAATTCCCATGTACGGTGATGTTAACAGTCAGTGCCCCAAGGAAGTTGTGTGGATTTTTTGCTGATGGAGTTGTGCGGAATGTAAGGGGAAGTGAGCCAAGTATGCACATTCCAAATGTGAAATGACACCAAGGGTTCAACACTGTAGTCCTCTGTATGTAAAACTCTTGCTAAAGGCTGGGGGCTTTTTGCTTCCTTCAGGACTTGGCCCCAACTGGGCAAGAGTTTAATTAAGTGCATATTTCTATGCAAAATACAAAATCCAGATCTTAAAAATATATTGTAGCACCGTGGAAAAGATTTTGCTCCCATTGCAGCCCTGTCTAATCTACATGCTGTCCACTTACTGAGGTGTAATCCAGTATCTAGGAACTGGCTTCTCTGTTTGAGAGAACTTCCTGACATCCCCTCCTGCTGCCTTAGGCCTTTAACAGAAGCAAATGGTCATTTGTAAAATTTGACATGCAACATTTTGAACAAAACATACAGGCCTGCATTGGCATGTCTCATTCACAACATCTGCAAATTCTTCCGAATACACTTCTCTGCTCTGGTAATTGAAAGACAGTAAGCATTACTGATGCACCTCCAACTGATTTAGGAGTAGACTGATGGAATGTAGAATTTTCCACTTGTAAGTTACAGGTTCAGATCTTTTCCAAGGTTTTGATCTTTTTCAGGCATGACTGAAAGTTGCTCTTCATAAGCACGAAAATCACTTTAGAAAGAACTATAATTGCATAAAACTGCAATATAATTTTACCCAAAATCAACTATATTGTTTTCAAGATGGGCTGGGAAAAAGCAGAATTATTTACAGGTGTTATAAACAGCCTAGAAATCATAATCTACTTGAAATTAATTTGTTTCTTAACATTTAGGTTTTGCTTATAATGGCCAGGAAAACCATATTAGCACCACTCTAGCAAGTAATACTTAAGTAGAGTTCACTAGTATGATTTCCCTGGCCAGATTTATCCAGCACTGAAATGGGAGATGTTCTGTGCCTGAGCTGTTGCTTTGTAAGAAAAAAGCATTGTGCCTTGTTTTGAATATCAATCAAGGAAGGAAAATAATTCCAGAGGTCTTGAGATATTTATATGGTATCTCTAAATACTGGCATCACAGAAAGGTGTCATAGTACCAGTAATCCATTCTTTGTATGTTTATAGATTAAAGTTGTGCAATCTTGTGCTTGGAAAGGCAATCGTATGTCAATCCATATCACAATGATGCTTCTTGTAGCAATAAAATACAATAAACTGAACTGCTTTTAGTAATGACTCAGATGAAATGAATAATGTTGATTACGCATCTCATAGTCAAATGTACATATCAGTTAAGTGATGACCTTATTTGGATGTAGAAGAAAAAACCGTTTAAACACAGTGCACAATTAGCTTGTGGTACTCTTTGCCACAAGCTATGTGGCCAAGAGTTAAATATGACATTTATGTGGACAAGAACATCCAGAATTACAATAGCACAGATTAAAAACAATAACAAGGAGTTTTGAAAGGGATATATCCCCCATATTTCCAGGCATGAGCCAACTGCTAATTAATGGGGTTTAGGAAGAAACTTTCCCTCTGGACAGACTCTTCCATAACTACAGGTTTTTTTTGCATCTTCCTCTAACGCAACTAGTGTTGGCCACTGTTAGAGACAGGATACTGGGCTAGATGAACTACTGGTCTGGTGCAGTATGGCAAATCCTGTACCCCATTTTTGTTGGAGAAAGCAGGGGAATTTTCACACGCACTTTAAATTCATTTTCGATATCTGTAACGTATTACATACAGCAGCTACTCCTTAATGAGATTTCAGAAGGTAAAGTTTGTGTCAGTGGGTAGTTCTGAAAACTCTAGTGTTCTTCTGAGCTCCTACTTGACTGTTCTACCATGGATAAATATTGACAGAGTCATTAGGCCAGAAGGAGAGGGAGAATGACTCTATAGTCCAGGGGTAAGGGAACCCATCCGGGAAGTGCAAGACTGAGGGGTCTGTCCAATCACACTTCCGTTATTTAGCTGGAGCGCCACTGTTTCAAAACAGGAGACCAAGGAAACCCTACACCAGAATGCCCCACAGCGTAGTGATTAGAGAGCTCTGAGACCTCTGTTCAAATCCTCTCCCCACTTTCTGGCAGGAAGAGGGGAATTGAACCTGAGTTTCCCACATCCCAGGCAAGCTGTACTTGTAAAGGGTACTTGTCACATTTCATATTGTCAAAGGAATATAATATAGTGATATAGAATATTCAGAGTAATTAACAAATACTATGTAATAGTTCCAATATGGGTCTGAGGTCTACAAAACAAAACAAGTGCTTAGGCTTCCAGTGGTGTTTCATCAAAATGTTTCTTCAAAGGTGAATCCATTTAGTAAGACACTTATAATAGAGGCAGAACTAGTTAATATATTTGCGTAGTTTCCTGCAAAGATCTCAAAACATTTAAAAATATTAAGGAAGTTTCATAACAGCCTGTACTTATGGTTGTATGCAGTGTTGTTGTAGACATGTCAGTCCCAGGATGCTAGAGAGACAAGGTGGGTGAGGGAATATCTTTTATCAGACCAACTTCTGTTCATGAGAGAGACAAACTTTTGCTCTTACACAGAACTTGGTCCGATAAAAGATATTACCTCACTCACCTTGTCTCTGTACTGTTTCTCATTTTACAGATGGGAAACCAAAGCACAGAGAAGCTTTTGATCTGTCCAGAGCCGCATAACAAGTCAATGGCAAAACTGGGAATAGAACGATTGTGATTGACCTGGAGTTCTTAACTACCAGTCCTGTGCCCTAGCTGCTAGACTATGTTTACTACCCGTGGTTCTCTATAAAACAAGTACACATTAATTGATTAATAGTATGTAAAGTTCTTTAAATGATGCCATTCCAGGTGGATTTTTTTGGTATTGCAATAATTCCATGTTTCTTTCTTTCTTGTAGTTCTGAGAAGGATCATCATCATGAGCTCCATGGAAGAAGTGGAAACTGAAGAGACAGTAACTTGTCTCCATATAACTTTGTACCATCCTTGCCAGGAAGAAAAGCAGGTGTTTCGCAGCTTAAAATTCCATAAGCGAGAGCAGTGCAGGGTAGATGAAGTGGCAAAATTTGGCCGAGATTCTAACATCTGCCATTATAATTTAATGGATACCCGTGTTTCCCGGGTTCAGTTTACCCTGCAGTTTTTCAGGCAGCTCAACAGCTCAGAACTTGGTTTTGAGATAAAGAACATGAGCAAAAAGACCAAGCTACTTGTGGACAATGTGGAACTGGACTACCTAAATAAAATTGACCTGCCATGGAAATGCATCATTCGCTTTGGAGACTACCAACTCTTAATGCAAAGACAAGATGGGGAATCAGTGGATTATTTTGAGATTTGCTTTGAGTTGTCCCAAGCTTCACTTTTGCAAGAGAGACACCTGCCTTCACTGCAGCCCATACCCGAGTGTGGTATTTTTCCTTCTTTGGTCTATTCCCAAGGAGTAAAACCAGTAGAGATGGATGAAAATGATTTGTGATAGAAGGGAGAAGGTTGCTTTCAACAGTGTCCAATATCTAATTCAGTATGACTTCAGAGGACCAAATCTTATCTCCTCAGCAGACTGCATTTGTTTTGCTTTCCATAGTTACCACTGCTGTGTTATGTATTCTTCCCCTCTTGCACGCTCTGTTTAAACATATCAGAACTTACTCATTTACAAATGTCATTAGCCCTGCATCATCTTTATTTAATGTCCATCCTGTCTCCTCCCTGCCACTCTGTTATCACCTTCTATGTTTGTCTGTGGTAAACCCCAATCAGAGTTAGTGGATCTTTGCATGGGCATAAAGGCCCATGGTAGCAGATCCAGTTGTAGGATTGGGGCCATAGATCATAAGCTCTTTCAGACAGGGTGTACCTGCCCTATAGTGCCACTATTTGGCCAGGTGTCCTGTAGATGCTCCCTGCCTCACTTTCCCCAAGTGGGCTATCAGTAAGTTAAATGAGGCTTTATTTAGGGAATAGCATCCCTCTGAGGGGGTCTAGTTTACTAACTGGAGCCCCACTGAAAATGCATCCAAACCTTCACCCCAGTGTCTTAGCTAGGAGACAATCAGTCTTAATTTATCCATCCCACCTGAGTCCACCAGTCCACTCCAGCATTTCTCTCAGTTCAGGCCTCTTGCCACTATCTGGGAAGAATTTTCTCCAGAGTCAGATGTGTCAGCTATAGCTCTTCTCTGCAGTACTATGTAGCTTGACAGCCTAGCCTTTAGTTAAGCATTCCCCGTGTCTAGGAGTGCACTTCTAGGCTCCTGGCTCTGGTGAACTTCCTGTCTCTAGAAACCAACTCAGCTGGTAATCCTTTGTCAGGGTCATTACCTAATTAGTTGTCAACTAGGCACATAGGGATTTCATTACCTCCAGGTGGATTTGAGTTGGCTTGTTCTCCGATTCAGGAGCTGAAAGTGCCAGTCCCACTAACAGCCCCAGTAACACAGGGTCTCTCGCTATATATTTCTGTTTAATTATTTCTGTAAAACATGGTGCAAAGTTCTGGCTTTATAAATAAAGTACAAATGGCCAGGATTAATATGCAAACTTGTTATATTGCATTATTAACTTTGATACTGAAGTGCAATCTGTATTCAGACTGAGATCCATTTTCAACCCTAACTTCTATGTTAGGGTTGAAAATGAAACTCTGAAACTTTTTTATTCATATTTTGTGAAAATAGAGCTATTTAGTTAGTATATTTAGCCTCCTAGGTACTAAGTTCAGAAGGGACCGTTATGATCATCTAGTCCAACCTCCTGCACAATGCAGGCCACAGAATCTCCTCCACCCACTCCTGCGATAAACCTCTCACCTATGTCTGAGCTATTGAAGTCCTCAAATCGTGGTTTAAAGACTTCATGGAGCAGAGAATCCTTCAGCAAGTGACCCGTGCCCCATGCTACAGAGGAAGGCGAAAAACCTCCAGGGCCTCTTCCAATCTGCCCTGGAGGAAAATTCCTTCCTGAACCCAAATATGGCGATCAGCTGAACCCTGAGCATATGGGCAAGATTCACGAGCCAGATACCCAGGAAAGAATTTTCTGTAGCCCCACAGAAACATAATTTTTCTTCTAATCCTAAAGTGATCAGAATGTGCTATAATAAAAATTCTATTACATCTTCAAAGATGTGAGTGTAAATAAAATAATGTGAATAATGTGAGGTTTTATTAAAAATGTTTGCACGCCTTATAATATTTTGTCCTCTTGTGTGGTTATATCTTGTAAGCACAAATATATAAGGGAAAATTTTTCTGAGATCTCAAGCTTTACTGGCAATTATTCAGCATCTAAAAAGATGGTGATGAGATCACAGCTGGTGATGAGCATTGCTCCAAAATCATGCTTTCAGAGAAATAGAAGAGTGCCTGAAATAATGCCACCTGGAGACCTACAACAACATTAGCCATATAGCTATGCATTGTTTACCCTCATTTTTAATTTTAATTCACCCAGAGTGTGTAATCCCCTGCCCAACAGCTGCTTCTCTCTTATCCCACAAACTTCAGGGTTCTGGCTCTACTTAATTCAATTCAGTTCTGCCCCTGAGGGATGCATCAAGTTTCTCCCCTGCTGTAACAAACTCTGGGTCTCCTCAGGAGCACAGAATTGCCAAAGCAGAGGTCTCCCCCAGTCACATCCCAGTCCCCTCCCTCTGTATCCCCAGCATACCCTCATGCCTGGGGATCCTCTGGAGGGGGTACAGAAGCTCCCTACATTGGGTGGCTTTCATGCCTAAGCTGTCCCCCTTCTACACGAGCTTAGCTGGCACAAAGGGACCGCAGGGTAATATTGAATAGGGCTCAGAAAGTTGAGCACTGAATAATATGAGGAGTGGGTTTATCTAGAATGACTACATACTCTCACTTCAGATGCAACTTCCAGGTAAAAGAATGTTTGGGGAAGCAGCAAAGGAAATGCTTAAACAATTACAAATTTGCACTATAGATCATTGTGGCAAAGAGCTTCTAACTGTGATTTCTAAGCAGGTACATGTTGATTTCAAACCTGCTCTTTTGACTACACGATGGGACCACAGAGCATGCAATGTCTATGCTAGAAATTGAACCTGTTTGAAACTTGGGGCCAAACTCTGTACTTCCACCTCATAGAATCTCATTCAGACCTCAGGATCTAACGTGGCTCCTCCAGGGTTTCCTATCAACTGTGGTTGTGTCTGCTAATGTGGAGAGGATCAAACTGCTAAGGCTTTCTTAGAACTGAGCCCTGACCACCATCTTATCAAGTATGATTCTATTTTTACTCAGTTATGGATAACATTGAAATACATTCCTAATTTTTAAAGGGATTAAATGAACCATCTAAAAGGATTTAGGTAGAGAGAATGCTGGAAATCATAGCAATGCTAACTCACTATGTTACAAGAAAAACTGAGAGAGATGCTTTTAGGATTACACTGGATTTGGTGGGTGGGGAGGATCACTCAACACTAAATTGAAGATAGACACCTAACAGCTTCATTGTTTCAGGTTTTTAAATCTGTGTGACCCACAAGGGCATTGTTATTTAGTAGAGGGACTTTTTAAACCATAAACATTTGGTTCTGAGAATTGTATATATAATCCACCTGGATATAAATTTGCCTTTACAGCTAGTATACAGATACTGTCTATAATACTAAAGGAAATTTACTCCTCTTATCAGGAGAAGAGTGAGATGTAGCTTTAGATGCACATTAAGGGGCAGAATTTTAAAACCTGAACAATGATTTAAAAAAAAATGGGTGCCATCAGTTAGGCCATCTAAATAAGTCACCTGATTTTCATCTGTCTTGAGCACCTAGCAGCTTCCATAAATATGGATTTTGGATCCTAACTGCAGGATCTCATCTTTGAAAATTATGGCACAAGCTTTGCTTTATTTGTCCTTATCTTGTAGGAACAACTGCTATCAGTTTAAACATCTAAGTATTTGATATATCGGCACAGTCATGCAACACAGACACCCAAATGCACTTGCAAATAACTGTGCACAGATATTTGCACTTGAGTGCAGAAAGGCCAGGTAGTGACAATTCTGTTCAAAATCAGGCCCTTAGATCTAGTCATAAAATACATATGACTTACTATGTTTAGTGTGTTCGCTTGCTGCCTGAAAGTGTTGTTTTGTACTTACCCACATAAAGTAATTGTATTCCTGTTAGTTTTTTCTACTAATGTATTACAGCTGTTATTTACAATATTAACACTCTTGTTTGGTGCTATCTTAGACTTAACTTCAAAACAGGTTGCCAGAATTTGCATTGTACAATGATATTACTTTCTTCACTATTTACTGGTCCTGTTACATAGAAAAATTCAACTCGGTTGCATTGTTCCTGACCATTTATTACATTTCCCAAGTTAATATTCTCAACAAAATGGCAACTCATATTTGATATTCTGGTCTCTACCATTCAAATAGATTATATGACGAGTAAAGAGAGGCCTCACCCCCACAAAAAAACCTGCTGACTCAATAAAAATTCTCCATTCCAATCCACACAGCAGACCTGTAAACCACAGCACAGAGCTTCATTGTATATTCTGCACTCATTCTGCAATGGAAGTCCCATCGATTTCTGTGGAACAGAGGCAAAATATTCAGTCGAGATCCAGCTCTATTGACTAGTAGGAGAATTCAGCCCTCGAAACAGGTAAAACAGTTTAGGAGAAACAAAATTCCCAAATCCAAATAATTTGTAAGGTTTCGGTTAATTCAGATGAGAATCCCACCCACCAAAAAAAAAAAAAAAAGTTTATCTTATAGCAGACACGCTTCCCTTCATGGCTACAGCTGGTCAGTGCCATCTGAGTCTTGACTCAAAATGGAAATACGTCCTTAATACCAAATTGACTTTTTCACAAGAAAAATGTTCCATTTAAAGATCACTTTGTGGCCAGTGAAGATTCCTTTCAAAGGGGATGCCAATACATTCAAAAAATACAAGTGCTGTGTAAATATTGAAGCACAAATATTCCAAAGTTATATTTACTTATGACCATTCAATTAAAAAGCTTCCGTGCCAAGGAGTGCACAATGAAATTCAGGGTGCTGGGCAAAGATTGCTTAAAGCCATCTTTTTGCTCCTTTGATCAGATGCCAGTTCTGTACAGTCCAGTGCTCTGGCATAAATTAGAGAACAGCCTGAGGTTTACATCAATTTACACTGGTTGCCATTGTGGCTCTGCTACTGAATAATCTTTCTATACCAGGACGAGCCATTCGTGGTTGGCTACTCTGCTTTGCCCTGGCTGCACCACTGCTGAAGAGCAGGGATAAAATGTCTTAGAGCTTGATCCTAGGTCAATGGAAAGATTCCCATAGACTGCCTTTGGATCAGGCCTTTAATGAAAATGCAGGAAAACTATAAACAGGGGTCCAAATCCTTCTCTTGCATACACTGGACTTCATCAGAGTCGCTCTGGCTTCACGTCAGCATCAGTGTGAGCAGAATTTGGTTCAGTGTTTATATAACTGTAAAATCTAAAGGGACATTCAAGTTAAAAAACATTAGAGGTCACCAAAAGTCACCATTCTTTCTTATCTACTTTCAACTGGTCAGGTGCCCCTTTGAGCTACTCTGTTGAAAGCTAGCATACTTGATTATAATGGGACTGCAGATCATAGGGAAAAAAGTGACATTTTCTATTTCTATTATAGGTCACCAAAGAATCTAAGAATTATATTCACTTCTGTGAGGCAAACTTGGTGGCCCCAATGTAGAGAAATTGCAGTAATCTGAGATCATCAGTTCTATCTAACAGATTTTAGCCAAGAAAATTTCAAATGGGAGGGAGTGCATCTCAGACAACCGACACTGACAGTTACATCTACAGCTTACTAGTTGACACCTGTCAGCTAGTACACATAAAATCTCAAAATTCTCAAGGCTCAGACTTCATTATGAATTGTGTGGGAAAAAAAACAAAATATGATATGAACAGATTTTGAGAGATATAGGAGAGTGAAAGAGAGAGAGTTCTTCTATCAGGGAAAATGTCTTTCTTTCTCTGTCTTAGGTCTGGTGTCCTTTCCTCAGTGCACAAAATTCACATGCTGTGTCTGTGAATTTTCAAAGTCCACCCACATTAAAGGTAAGCAAACCATTTCAGATAAAATAAATATTCAGTGGAGAAGATTTATCTATGTGGTCTGGGAAATGTTTGGGCTAGTTTGAATTACCGTGCAAGATCTGAGAGAAGACATGATTTTTATTTGAAGTCTAGGCTTATGACATTGGTTTTACATAACTTATCCAGTTCAATAAAAGTTTTCCGTGGTGCATGAGAAAGATTGTAAATCACCCTAGCACCTTTTGCATGAAACTTACTGTAAGAACAGTTTGCATGAACGAATTGGATGAAAAATGCCAGCAAGAAAACAAATGGCTGCACTTTGGTAGTTTAGCCATAGACTGGAGATACTGGTATTAAATCATGAAATATCATAAACAAACTTGTCTATTCATTAGCAGAATACAAAATGGTATGCATAACATGGAACCATTTTGAAAGTGAGCAGATTTTAGAACATGACTTAGCTTCAATAAAAGGGCACCTACTTAGAAAATAGTTGATCATTTATTTTTGCACTGCCAAATGAGTAAGAAAAAGAAGTTATTTACCTGTAATTCTTCACCAGGGTTCACAGCAGTATCCACATTCTTGGGTGCACACACTGTGTATGTAGTTGCAGAAGTCTCATAGTGAAATCTGGGCTCACCTCTGGCATATTCCTCTGCCTGCTAGATGCCCTAGTGATCTTTAATATCGTTACTAGTTTTCTAATAGCTAAAGATGTAACACGTAAGTGTAATAAAGAAAAATCTTTATCCTCCATCTCTATAGGTAAGATGGGTGCACAGCAGAGTGTGGGTGTTTAGCACACCTGTCTTAGGGTATGTGTACACTGCAGCTGGAAGCAAGCCTCTCAGTCTGGGTAGAAAAACTCATGCTAGCTCGACTTGAGCTAATGATCTAACTACTACAGAGCAGATGTTGCTGCTTGGGCTGCATCTCAGGCTCTCATGCCCACTCAGCACCCTGCATCTGAGCAAGCTACTCTCAGCTTGTGTCCCCCAAGCTACCTCACAACTTCTACACTGCTATTTTTAGCGTGCTAGCTTGAGCTGAGCTAGCATGAATCTATCTCACTGAGTTGGGAGGCTCACTCCCAGCTAAAGTGGAGACATACCTGCAGGGCTGAATCCAGGGACTCTCTGAGTCTTTCCTTTGACTTCATTTGTTCTTGGATCAGGATATTAAAGAACAAAAATTAGCTGAAAGTAATTTTCTTATTGGGTGTCACGGCAAAATCCCACTGTAGAGACCAGGGCTCTGATTCTTCCTGGACACTGGTTTTACACTAGTGTTAACTATTGACTTCAATAGAGTTAAACCTGAGTTTCACCAATTTAAGTAAGGAAAACCAGAGCCATGGTCAAAACACCTGCACAAATGTCTCTAGATCACTCAAAAAATGGTTTGTTCTTAACTTGAGTTAGCTAAGTCAAATTCACTAGAATCTTAACTCAAAGAAGGATCACCCAGTGGTTAGACCACTAGCCTGAGACTCTGAATAATTGTGTTCAATTCCCTGTTCTACAACAGGTATACAGCATGACCTTAGGCAAGTCACTTGGTCCCTCTGTTCCACAGAGTTTAAGGCCAGAAGAGACCTCCTGTATGGCAGAGGCCACCAACAGCCGCACACTAATCCAACCACTGAAATGACACCAAAGTACTACAACCCACAGGAGACTAGATTATGATGTGCCACAGGCAGAGAAAAAATGCTTACATGTCTTTTCATAACTGTTGTTCTTTGAGATGTGTCGCATACATCCATTCCACTGTAGGCATGTGCATGCCTCATGCACAGTTGTCGGAGAACTTTTTTTCTTCAGTGGTACCCGTCAGGATGGCTCGAGCACTGACAAACTGCCATGTGCTATTGTGTGCCAGTATAAGAGGGCAGAGCCACTTCCGAGCCCTCTCAGTTCCTTCTTACCAGACAGACTCTCATGGAGGGGGGGGAAGAAGGGCAGGTCATGGAACGGACACATGCAACACCTCTCAAAGAACAGTTACACAAAGGTAGGTAACTGTGATTGCACGTGTCCATTCCACTGAGGGTGACTCAAGCAGATTAACGTGGAGGTGGGCTCAGTCTGATTTTTATAGCATCACAGAGTGCTCTGATAAACTCTATTCTTTGCACAGGTTTTAGAACTGATTTGTCCAGATTGAGTAAAAGCCCCAGTGCATTGAAGGTGAATTGAATGACAGCCATGCTGGACAGCACTTGAAACTGGGACTGGCCTCTCACCAACCAGTTGTCCCGACTTCACTGTTGCCCTGGAATCTTTCAGGCTATGCAGCCTATCATCCACCTTTTCTGAAAAGAAGAATGGGACCCTCAAATGGCAAATCCTGAAGGGTCTGCTGTACCTCCCTCAGACATAGGCGCCAACTTCTCCCGGTGCCAGTGAGTGCTTGACCTCCCCAGTCCGGCCCCACCCCGACGGCACCCCTACCCCACTCCCAAGGACTTTTGCAATCTTCTGTCCTGGAGGAGTGTATGTGGCTGTTTTAAAGATACTCTTCTATTCTTTTAGAAATACACTAAGTTGTTTTTTTCCCCCACAGAGCAAAATAGTGAAAGTAAAACAGTAACAACGGACATTACAAAAGCTTTGTTAGAGATCTGAAAGACTCATGGAACCTCCCTATCCTTGTCCCTAACGACTGCCATAAGCCCCTTGAAGGAAAGCTTTGCCCTACATTTTTGGCTTAGTAATGCAGAAACATAGGGGGTCCACATGACAGTTTCTTGAGTCTTGTCTTGGTTTGGCTACACTGATGATTGCAACATCAAGAATACCAATACTGAACACTTTTGAGTGCTAGCAGCTTTTTAAAATCACTACACCAAAACAACTTCGCTCACATGAAGTCTAGTTTCAGAGTAGCAGCTGTGTTAGTCTGTATCTGCAAAAAGAAAAGGATGACTTGTGGCACCTTAGAGACTAACAAATTTATTTGAGCATAACCTTTCGTGAGCTACAGCTCACTTCATCGGATGCATGTAGCGGAAAATACAGTAGGGAGATTTTATATACACAGAGAACATGAAACAATGGGTGTTACCATACAGACTGTAATGACAGTGATTAGGAAAGGTGAGCTATTACCAGTAGGAGAGCGGGGGTGGGGGGGTGGGACCTTTTGTAGTTATAATCAAGGTGGGCCATTTCCAGCAGTTGACAAGAACTTGCGAGGAACAGTAAGGGGGGAGGGGGAAATAAACATGGGGAAATAGTTTTACTTTGTGTAATGACACATCCACTCCCAGTCTTTATTCAAGCCTAAGTTAATTGTATCCAGTTTGCAAATAATTCCAATTCAACAGTCTCTCATTGGAATCTGTTTTTGAAGTTTTTTTATTGAAGAATTGCCACTTTTAGGTCTGTAATCAAGTGACCAGGGAGATGGAAGTGTTCTCCGACTGGTTTTTGAATGTTATAATTCTTGACGTCTGATGTATGTCCATTTATTCTTTTACGTAGAGAATGTCCAGTTTGGCCAATGTACTCCAACGAGAGACTGCTGAATTGGAATTAATTTGCAAACTGGATACAATTAACTTATGCTTGAATAAAGACTGGGAGTGGATGTGTCATTTACACAAACTAAAACTATTTCCCCATGTTTATTCCCCCCTCACCTCACACGTTCTTGTCAACTGCTGGAAATGGCCCACCTTGAAAACCACCACAAAAGTCCCCCCCCCCCGGTGGTAATAGCTCACCTTACCTTATCACTCTTGTTACAGTGTGTATGGTAACACCCATTGTTTCATGTTATGTGTGTATATAAAATCTCCCCACTGTATTTTCCATTACATGCATCTGATGAAGTGAGCTATAGCTCACAAAAGCTTATGCTCAAATAAATTTGTTAGTCTCTAAGGTGCCACAAGTCCTCCTTTTCTTTTTATGAAGTCTAGTTGACAGTGCTGAATATGTCCAGTGCACATGACCAGTGGTTTAATGGTATCTGTGGGATTTTATTAAAGCACATAGCATAAACCTTTTGAACGGAAACTGTTTGGTTTACTGGTGGAATTGCTTGCATTATTCTGCGCAGCAACTTGACCACAAAGTGACACAACTGATCCTCTGTCCTGATGAGGCTGCCTGGGTGGTTCTACAGTAAAAATCTACCACCTTTGAACCACCAACTAAAAATGGTCTTCAAAAATTGGGGTGGTGGTGATCCTTTGCAATCACCTGCGCCCTAACTTATTGAAAATAAAACTCCTCCGACTAAAACACTAATCTCCAACATAAATTCTTTCAGGCAGTCACCTAAGTCAGTGAACCTGACATCCTACTGAGAAAAAACGTAAGGACAATGTGATATTTGCATCACAAGATCAGGATTATCCACCCGCTTTGGCTACTTCTAATCCCCTGTAATAGCAGAGATGACAGCTTTTGGCAGAATTTAGTAGATCAGAGAAATGGGAAGGGGTCAACAGTGAATTTTAGCAATTATGAGACGTATTAACAGTGACTAAAACAAAGGAACACTGCAGTCTAAGACTGCGCATGTTCCCTCTTATTGCTCTACTACTGCATCTTGTTAGACTTTCCTTTCACAAACAGCTCTCTCACTATGCGGGGCAGTATTGTCCAATAGTTACAAAAGGAAATTGCAAGTCAAGGTGATTGTGTATCATCACTGCTCTACCGCTGTGCAATTTTGGGCAACACACTAAAATCCCTCTGCTTTCTTAATCTGCAGTGGCTAATTTACCTACAATACTTCCTGCAGGAAGAAGGGTGAATCTTGAAGAGACACTACTAGTTCAAATTTGACTCCAAGTTCAGGACTTCTATTAGAAATGTTCCCATTACAATAAAAACTCATGGACACTTTTTTAAAAAAAACCCCACAAACTATTAGTTGCAACCTTAAGTTTACAATATTGACTAGTCTTTCAAGTTGACTTGAAATAACCTATAAAGAAAAAAGTGAAAAGCGACTTTACTTTCATTTTCCAAATTTAGTGGAAACTCCCTCTCCCGTTTTTTACCCAAAGCCCATATATAAAGATGACTTTGGTAACTTACTCAAACAAAAAGAACTTCTCTAAAAAAAGCAGAAATACATTACCACTTGATCAGCTTCACTCTTAAAACAGAGACAAAAGGAGGAAGTCGGTAACTGACATGATGAAGTAAAGATATTTCCATCCTTCAAAAATCAATTTTAAATTATACTTGTTTAAATTTATACAGTTTCAAGGGTGTGAGCATACATATTGCAGAGCTGTTTCAATGGCTGTTTAAAAGCAGTTTGTCTCATTCAGCAATCTTTCTTAAATTATTTTAAGAATAATACTGACTCCACTGTCATTTTTAAGTCAAAATGATTGTGACTCATTTAACTGTGAAAGTGGAATGCTACTAATAACCATGGTTAAAAGTATGTGTGTCACTATAATAAAATAATCTGTAGTCCAAGTTATATCTTCCCCCTTCTTGCTTATTTTCTACTTGCTAAGCAATCAAGACCCTTTGTCATCAACAGTAGTTCTCTTGTGACCATGGTTTGCAGAACAGGGTTTTTAAACAGAAGAAAGTGACAAAGGTTGTGTGGGTTAGTTTTCATGTAAAAAAAAAAAAAAAGTTTATTTACAGCTTGAGAAAGTTGCCCTTCCTTAGAATTCAATATATGAATATGTCAAGAAAAACATTACACAGTAGTTGCTTACACCAAAACAAAAATATACATTTGATGTGTACAAACTCTTAAAAAACATATTAGCGGCATTGCAAATGTAGATATTACATTAAAATATTTCCAACAACATAGCTACAACTTAAATTAAGAAATGGAATGTTAAATACATTAAAAGATTTAGCTGTTTCCTAAAGTGTCATTGTATGTACATATTTAGTCAAAGCGTCTGGTATTTTAATTTTAGATAAAAGGCATGAGGAAGATCAAACTGCCATGAACCTGCCATATTATAGGGGCTCAGAAATCTAAATGCTTTAGACACGCTTTAGACAATATATACTTAGTTATTTCTGATGATGTAGCTTTTTGTAACTTTGAGGAAGTGCATTGCCTTTATGCTAAAAATAAAGAGCCACACATGAAAATCCTTATTCAGAAAGACGCTATAGAGGAACATACAATTTACATTAGGAGAGTAAAGCTTTACTGCTAGCTCAGAAAAAACACATTTACAGTTGTGCTTTACACAGTTTCTCCAGTTAGTTTTTGTTTTATATAATTCATAATCAAAATGTAAGGGGAAATTATGCATCAGATTCCACATGGTCAGCGGTAACTGAAGGCCTGCTTAAGTTTCAGCCCATATCAGCGATGGTAACTATCCAGTTACAAAGCACAGGAAAGCTCGAAAAGTTCAATGTACTGCTTTGTAACTGGAAAGGATGTGTATTCCTGTTTGTGTTAATATAGCCACGGGAACTCTGTTTTAGGATCTCTTTCTTTCAAACCTAGCAGAGAAGTGATTTTTTCCATATACTGACAGGTTTCAGAGTAACAGCCGTGTTAGTCTGTATTCGCAAAAAGAAAAGGAGTACTTGTGGCACCGTAGAGACTAACCAATTTATTTGAGCATAAGCTTTCGTGAGCTGTAGCTCACAAAAGCTTATGCTCAAATAAATTGGTTAGTCTCTAAGGTGCCACAAGTACTCCTTTTCTTTTTCCATATACTGCAAGTCTGTTCACATAATGCTGCCTTTAAGAATTATTCATACAAAGCTGAAGAAATTGTAAGTATTCCACAAGTTAAAAATGTCTCTAAACACTTTGGTACTAGCAGCATTTGATGAGTTGTAAGTGAAAAAAACTGAACCTTTGGTCCTCTAAATTTTCCTTTAACTTTCAAATTTCAAAATTTTCTGTTAAAGTACAGAAAAGCAGCTATAAAAAATCTTTAGGTAGCATACTTTCACTAAACACAATACATCATTTTACATGATAAATCTTGTAAAAAAAATTTCTATTGGATATGCCATTGGAATCATTATGATTGGTACAAGAAAATAATTCAAATAAAAAAAGGTAAGAAATAAGTTGAGGTAATAAACCAATTGCAAATGGACAATTTCACATGTGATAAACTATTGACTCTGCCTCCCTATGTTAAAGAACAAATCAAATAGATAATGGAAAAAGGCAATTTATAAAAGTAATCTCTCACCGCTTTCACATTCTCAGACTTTAAGGTCAGAAGGGACAATCATGATAATCTAGTCTGACCTCCTGCATATTGCAGGCCACAGAACCTTATCCACCACTTAATACATTCAAGTATTAAGATAACTTATGTAGAATATTTATTTTCATGATAAATATTAGCCCAATGACAACATGTAAAACAAAATCAGGAGAAATATATTGAAACAAAGTGGCTACTTAAAATATAGTTTATGTCAAGCTGAGAATCTTAAATTAGTGCAGATAATTTTATACGAATCCCAAATTTCCAGAAATATACAAGACAGAATCAACCCAGTATTTTCATAAACATAAGGTAGATGATAAAATTGCACTTAATTTCTGAAGTAACTCAGATAACCAATCATTCCAATTCCTTGGTAAAGAGCATTACAATATGGTTTCCTTCCTTTTCTTACACAAGACTCAAATTCTGTACACTCCATTTAACTTTAAACATTTTGCCATTAATAACAGCCACACAATTTCACTATCTGTCTTGTTGATCAGCATCGGATTTATTTATGTCTGACACAGACAGTTCTATTACAGGATTCACAAATCCAGCATACTCTGAATTGCCATTATCATCCATCTCAGCACTAACAAAATCATTCTCCCACTCCAAGCCATTTGAATCATCAGAAGCTGAGGCTGGATTACTTCCTGTCTTCTTGCTGCTAAATTTTAGTGCTGCTCGGAGTATATCTTCTTCTGTTTTAGAGCGCTCTCTCAATGGAATCATTCTGTTCATGCCTGCAATTTAAGATAACTTTTTAAGCCATAACTTTATTTTTTTTGGGCGGGGGGTTGGGGAGAGACAGGACACCATGGGAAGAGGAGAATGTGTCACCTCATTTTTGCTAAAATATTAAATGCTAACAAAAGCACATTTAGAGCCAGATTCTGATACTTTTGCTCTTATTGACTAGTACCTCACTCTGCAAGCAGTCTTGTTCATGTCAATGCAAGTAAGGGCATCAATACCTTCTTTAGTCGCTAATTGGCCAAGGAAATTGATTACCTATTTGATAATGAAACCATTTTCTAGCCTTTTTTTTTTTAAATTAAAGAAAGCAAGAAGAATGGCTAAATAGGATCAGGTTTTGTTGATAGTCTTTCCCACTAACCAATCTGCTGCCCTTTCTACTTGATAGGTATGTATGTATTCTGAACACATACAAACATATTAAAAACTTTCTGGTTCCATGAAATTTCTGTGAAAGCTACTAACTCCTATTAAATCATATGATCTGTAGTAATGTATCTGCTTGTAGCTTCCTGACACAGTGATATCAGAAGAAATCTTCACCGAGTGAAACAGATTCTGAAGTTCAGAAATTGTGTTTCCCTAGACATAGATATCATTTTGCTTTGTACAAAAAGGACACATTCAAGATACATACACAAACTAAGCCAAGTTGATCAGAAATCTGCATAACATGTTAGAGATTTTTCAAAAGAAAGGGATGTTAGCAATGCTGAATCATCTCCAGAGGTGTATAAACTGGTCTCCTCTGCCAATGGAAAGAAGTGAAAGCTTGCAGAGGCAATAAAAGATTTACTGTGCCTCCGTTCTCATCATGGTCAGGTTTACCCTACCCTCCTACTTAAATCCCTCTCATTTTAAACTTGGATTACTGCAGTGATTCTGCTTCAGTATGCTATTTATATAATAAACATCCTTTATCACTTGAGATTCCAGGAAAAAGTTTACATACACTCACTGGGTACTTGTGAAGTTTAGCAATATTTCAATGTGTTTGTTCCTTTGCTACTGATACTTCACAGAAGGTGTCATCAATAAAGATACACAATACCCTTTAACAAGTTATACTGTTAACAGGGTGAAATGACAGTGTAACTTTATTGCAGTTCCATGTTAATTGTATATAACAACTGGTTTACCATAAAGATATTCAGAGCAAGAATAGAAAATATCAGTAAATTCATAGATTCCAAGGCCAGAAGGGACCATTGTGATAATTTAGCCTGACCTCCTGTATAACACAGGCCATAGAACTTCCACAAAATAATTCCTAGATCAAATCTTTTAGAAAAACATCAAACCTTGATTTTAAAAATATCAGTGATGTAGAATCCTCCAAAACCCTTGGTAAATTGTTCCAAGGGTTAATTACTCTCACCATTAAAAGTTTAGCCCTATTTACAGTTTGAATTTGTCTAGCTTCAACTTCCAGCCATTGAATGATGTTATACCTTTCCCTGCTAGACTGAAGAACCCATTATTAAATGTGTGTTCCTCATGTAGGTACTTACAGTCTGTAATCAAGTCACCCCTTAACTTTCTCTTCATTAAGCTAAATATATTGAGCTTCATTATCATGGCTCTTCTCTGAATCCTCTCTAATTTATCAATATTCTCCTTGATTTATGGACACCAGAACTGGACACAGTATTTCAGCTGTGGTTGCACCGGTGCCAAATACAAAAGTTATTTTACATCTATACCCCTACCTTAGACTCCCTTGTTTATGCATTCCAGGATTACGTTAGCTCTTTTGGCCACAGTGTCACATTGGGAGTTCATATCCAGCTGATTATCCACCACAACACACAAATCTTTTTCAGTCACAGGATCCCTCTGAGTCCTAGCTTCCCAGAATAGAGTTCCCCCTCCCATAAATATGGCCTATGTTCTTTGTTTCCAGATGTATACTGTGACGTTATTGACATGAACTGTGACCGTATAGATTATTGCAACCAGGGTCTTATGATTGCACCAGCTCTTGTACAGAGGAGGTCAAGTGGGGTGTCTATGGAAAGGCTGTAGTTTGCTGGTTACGATTATGCTGTCTGTATGCGTGTGTCATTTTTGTATTTGAAGTTATGAATATTGGCTATGTACTTGTATCTCAATGTGTTTGATTCTAAGTAGCCTCAATGAAGCATTTGGTCAGCTTCTTGAGAAAAGACTATTCTCAGTAAGTGCCCTATCAAGAAACACTTAACTGACAATGGACTTCGGGAGACGTCAATCCACATCTGAGCTTTCCTGAGAACGTTCAAACTAACATGTAAACAATGGAGTCGGACTGCAAAAAGCTGAATCATTTATGGACACGTGACTTGCCCAGGTGGCTACAAACTCCATCTTGTTGCTGTGACTTTGCACAGAAGAACAAAGGGGTTTCTGGCCACAAGAGAGAGAATATAAAAGGCCCTGGAAGCCTCTCCATTTTGTCTTCAGCTGGCTCAAGAGATGGCCTCTCCACCCCCAAGAGATGCCTGAAAGAAACTGGAACAAAAGACAGTAACTATGGGGGTGAGAGTGATTGCTGGACCCAGACTAGGAAGGAGTCCAGTCTGTGAAAGAAGCTCGTTGGGACATCTCTGAGGGTGAGATTCACCTGTATTCAGTTTCCTACTGTATTAGGCTTAGATTTGCGTGTTTTGTTTTATTTTGCTTGGTAATTTACTTTGTTCTGTCTATTTCTTGGAACCACTTAAATCCTACTTTTTATACTTAATAAAATCACTTTTTTCTTATTAATTAACCCAAAGTAAGTAATTAATACCTGGGGGAGCACACAGCTGTGCATCTCTCTCTATCAGTGTTATAAAGGGCAGACAATTTATGAGTTTACCCTGTACAAGCTTTATACACAGTAAAACTGATTTGGGGTTTGGATCCCATTGGGAGCTGGGTGTCTGGGTGCTAAAGACAGGAGCACTTCTTAAGCTGTTTTCAGTTAAGCCTCAGCTTTGGGGCATGTGGTTCAGACCCTGGGTCTGTGTTGTAGCAGACTGGCATGTCTAGCTCGACAAGGCAGGGTTCTGGAAGCCCAAACTGGCAGAGAAAACAGGCTCAGAGGTAGTGTCAGCACATCAGGTGACAGTCCCACGAGGGTTTCTGTGATCGAACCTGTCATATACATTTTGGGTTTTAATATGGCTATATGTTATTGTTTGCTTGGTAAACTGGCCTCCAGCAATCCAGATCACTCGTGATCAGTGACCTGTCCTCCTCATTTTTTACCACTTCCCCAATCTGTGTCATCCGCAAACTTTATCAGTGATGATTTTATGTTTTCTCCCAGGTCATTGATAAAGATGTTAAATAGCATAGGGCCAAGAACCAATTCCCACAGGACCCTACTGGAGACATACGCACTCAATGATCCCCCTTTTATACTTACATTTTGAGACCTATCATTTATCCAGTTTGTAATCCATTTTATGTGTGCCATGTTAATTTTATACCATTCTAGTTTTTTAATCAAAATGTTGTGCGATACCAAGTAAAATGCCTTATAGAAGTCCAAATATATTACCTCAACACTATTACCTTTATCAACCAAACTTTGTAATCTCATCAAAAAAAGATGTCAAGTTAGTTTGACAGGATCTATTTTTCATAAACTTATACTGATTTGCATTAATTACATTACCCTCCTTCAGTTCTTTATTAATCAAGTCCCATATTAGCTACTCTGTCTTGCCTGGGATTGATGTCAGGCTGATGGGCCTATGAATACCTAGGTCATCCCATTTACCCTTTTTAAAAATTAGCTTTCTTCCAGTCTTCTGGAACTTCCCTGGTATTCAAAGACTCATTGAAAATCAACATTAACAGTCTAATGAGCTCCTCAGCATGCTCTTTTAAAACTCTTGGATGCAAGATATTTAGACCCGTAATTTAAAAATGTCCAGCTTTAGTAGCTTCTGTTTTAACAACTTCCAAAGATATTAGTGAAATGGAAAGCGTGTTACCATCACTGTATACTGTATACACCTGGGAGAATTCCGCAACACTGCACATATGCAGAATTCATGTCCCCTGCAGAAAATACATTCTGCCGGAGAGACACTGCAGTTACATCTTTTGCCTACCGGGGCTGCTGTGGCACCAGAACAAAGGACAGCCGGCTCACTGGATGTAGCAGGAAGCAGTGGATAGGAAGGCCGAGAGGCTGCATTCCTCACAGTTCCCTGCCTGTGGGGCCAGGTGAGAAGGCATGGGATATGGGAGGGGGACAGGGACACATGGGGACAGAGAAGATGTGCTTGATTGAATAGGAGAGGCTACAGGTCAGCCAGGGTCTGCATAGAGAAGGATCCTCCACTCCCTAACACCCCCCCTCCCCCCAAAAACAAAAACCCCGTTCCATACTTCTCCCACCCACACCCAACAACATTCCAGGTTCACTCCAGGCTCCTTCCCAGCAATTACTTCCATCTCTATCAGCTCCTCCGTTACCCCTGACTCCCCCTAAGTCTTTGCACTGCTTCTGAGGGGTCCAGGAAATAAGTTTCTGTATTGTAGTTTAAATTAATTACTTAAAGTTCTGTATTAATATGTGCAGTAAATCTATTTGTCCAAAAACATTTCCTGAATCTTTTTTGTTGTCTGTATTATTACAGACATACTTGCTGACAGGTATTTTGAAAAAAATTACCAAAATAATTGAAACTAGTGTGATTATATTGTGTTATTTTGACAAATAAAATATGCAGAATTTTAAAATATTGTGCACAGACTTCTTAATTTTTTGGCACAGAATCCCCCCAGGAGTAACTTTAAGATGAAACTGCATCATCTGTTTCCCCCCAAAATTCAGAACAGAAATATGTCTTGAACACTCTGCCTTTTTGCATTATTACTGATAATGCTACCATTTCCCTCTAGTAATGGACTAATACCTTTGTCAGGATTCTTTATATATTTTAAAAAACTCCTTATTTTCCTTAACTCTGCTGGCCCTGGATACAAGGAGAAATTTCGTACCTTTTCTTATCAAATTTTCTACAATTCCTAATTTCTGATTGTAGCCATTACTATGAAACTCCCCCTTTTTTCCATTTGTTTTAAATATTTTTTTATAGCTGTCTTCACTTCTCCATTAAACCACGCTGGTTTTTTAACCAGGACAGCCTTCTTCCTCAGTTGTGGATTTTTGAGCATCTAATAAAGTTCTTAAATGACTCTCAATCATCATTCACATTTTTCTAATTAAATTCTTCCTCCCAGCAGATTTGGCTCACAGTTGTTTTCAGCTTTGTGAAATTGACCCTATTAAAGTACTAACTAAATGTATATATATGTGTGTGTGTGTGTGTGTGTGTGTTTCTTATTTTTTTACTAGACTGGACTTTCTTCTGTTTGCACATTATAAATGTGATCAAGTCATGATCACTTGTACCTAAGCTGTAAACTTTTACTTCTGAGATCAGTTTCTCTTTATCTAGAATTCCCCTGCGGTGGCTGCAACACTTTACCAAATTACTATACCAAACAGGATTAAATATGCTGCAAATATATACAGTGATACCACAACATTACTATATTGCCTATTCTTCATGGTACTCATCTGATTTATGATGTATCCTCATCTCCTTCCCTTGGTCTACTCTTCGTCTATAGGGCAGGGATTCTCTCTTTTGTGTTTGTAGAGCACCCAGCACAATGCTGCCCCAATCCCAATGGGTGTCTTTGGGCACTATCATAATATAAATATTTACCACCACTACTAATCTAATTTGAAGATGAAGTAAAAAGGTACATAGACAAACTTAGACATTTCCAGAAGCCTTAGTTCAGAGCTCCCTAACTTGGAAACTTCTTTTGGTCACGCAAAGTGTAATTCCCTCCCAAGGTTTATTCTAGTTAGGTGGCCATTAGGCAGAGACCCATTTTAAAAATTGGTATACTTTTGGTCTACAATCAAACAATCCCTTGTTCATTAAGAGCAAAAATGTATAACCAGATCATATATAAGAACTTGAGCACGCAAAGTTTTTCCCATACCCTTCTAACCTTTCTGGCTTTTTGTGGTATGAGATCAAGTCTCTCCCTTACACACGTCTTTTGATAGCACCCATGAACACAGTACCTAAACAGCCTATGCGGGGCAAATGGACAGATATCTTTGCTGATACTTCTCAGACATTCATCCACAGTGCATCAGTGGTGCTGACAACTGAGAGACCTGGACGGGGTGGATAGACTCCATTCAGATGGTCATGCTCAGTCTTTTCTAATTGTTTTCAGAGCACTGAAACTATGCCTCCTCCCTTGCAGGGATTTCTCAAGGGTCCACCTTGCCATTTTTTCTATTCAAGATTTAACACGACTGGGGAGCCCATGCAATGATATGTGTGATCAGCCATCACATTCAACTTTAAATATACGCTCCCCTTTCATATGTTCCAGATACCACCATTGGCAGAATCACTCAATGACTGGCAAAAAGTGGGATCTCAATTATAACTACTTGAATACTTAGTTTTGAATGTTGGCAATTTTTCATCAAATTATATGTGAATAAATTTTCCATTATTTAGCCAGCTGGCTAGATATCAACACAATCAAAATGGAAGTGATGTTTCTGGCAAGGGTCGTAATAAAATGAGAGCTTAATCTGTAACTGCTTTATCAGTTGAAGACTGCCAACCATTGCAGTCCACAAGTTTGTGGTCTAGTTAGATTTATTGCTTGGAGATTGCCAACATTTTTTCAGTCACCACAACAGCATTTCCCCCCTCAACTATAGCTGGTGAAAATTGCACCTCCCCTTCAGATGTAACCCACCTTGTTCATCTATGCTTTTGTAGTCACTTGGTTGGATATAGCAGTGGGCTTTACCAAAGACTGTAAAAGGAATCCAGAAGCTTGAGGAAGTCCAAAATGCAATTTTCCCCTGCCTTCTGTGTGGGGCAGGCCAAGGAGAGCAAATAACACCTACTCTCCGCACTGGCTGCCAATCCACTAATGGATGAAGTTCAAGGTACTTAATACTATATACAAAAAAATCGTCATCTAGGCTCAGGTTACTTCAGCAGAAATTCCCCAATACAGAAATATGCTCAAATATGAACCTGGATATTTTTAGAGAGCTCAAAGAAAATTCTGCCTTTCAAAAGTGAATTTAAGACCAAGTCGTAGATCTTCTCCAGATCACTACATTTTTGGGTTGCGTGTGAAGAATGGAAACCCCACATAAATGGTAAGGAATATATTTACCTTTAAACAGTACATACCCATGTGCATACCCGTTAAATTAATTATTTTTACATCCTAGGTAGTGTAACAACAAAAGCAAGCAGCAGTAATAGATTCCTGATGCTACTTGCTCACAAGGGGGCAGTATTTCTTTACTGTTATATTTTGTTGCAGGTTTACTACTAGTAAGGTTACCATGCAATGTTGAAACCTGAAGCAAATTTGCTAAAGACTCTAAGGAACTTAGTTTTCATTGCTCCGACAGGTGAAAATATTAGAGTTATTCTAATAAACTTGTTTAAGCTAATCTTCCTATGACAAATCATCATCTTCACCAACAGTGTGAACTTAAAAGAGAATAAAGCACATATTTAAAAAAGCATGCTCAAAATGTTTTAAGCCATTTTCTTCTTTAGAAGAGACAGCATTTTTTGGTGTTGTCAAACTGCATACAATGCATAAGTCACTGAAATGGTTAAAGTTTTTGACCTATATAAGAGTGTATGACAAACACTACTGTATGACAGAGTAAGTACCTTCTTCATCTTCCCACTCTAAATCTAGTGAAGTGCTGTCATCATTTCCACTTGTTGATTTTGTTTTGGTCATTAAGTCACAGCTGCTCTCCGTGTTTGGTGTCAGAATGGTAGCATCAGATGAAAGTCCTACATCAAGAAGGTGTTTTTAATTCAAATACATATTTGGGTTCAAGATTTAATAGCCAAAACTATCACACATCCACAGCAACTTTTACTTAAAATCTAAGCACCTTGCAAACTAACTAAAATTGAGCCTCAGCATCACTATTTGATGAATCGCTTCCATCCACCAATTTAATGAAATGTATCCTCCTTTGGGAGGGCATACAGCAGCTTTTTAACAGTTCACAACATTAAACAATTAAG
This sequence comes from Eretmochelys imbricata, assembly GCF_965152235.1. NCBI lineage: Eukaryota > Metazoa > Chordata > Testudines > Cheloniidae > Eretmochelys > Eretmochelys imbricata. The sequence continues at coordinate 37,873,240 of NC_135575.1, read as the reverse complement.
GTAGGACAGTGAAGAATACTGTATCCAATTAAAACTATACAGGGATTTAGATGTAGAATGCAATTATCCAAGCTGGAATCTGGCCAGGGTTAACAAGGATTTCTACAGTTCTACGGGATCCTGAATTACAAGCAGCCAGATACTCTTTTAATACTTCAGAGACTGAGCTTCCAACAATGCAGAGCCCATTAATAAGAAGGGGGTATTGGGTCAGAACTGATTCAAGGGTGAGAGTACCATATACAGCAATGGCTTTCAACCTTTTCTCATTTGCGGACCCCTAAAAAATTTGGAATGGAAATCTTAGATAGTCTGTGGACCCTCAGGAATCTGCAGACCACAGGTTGAAAACCACCGATATACAGGACCTTCTCCTGCAACACCTAGGTGCTCTCTGTATGTCTCTGTGGGACACTGCCGCTTCAGTGCCTAGAAAACCCTGGATAGCCAGTAGAAGTCAGCCTGAGGAGCTCAGTTTGGGTGCTAGTTCAAAACTCGTTTTATTAGATGAAACAACTTTGAGTGCTGGGTACAGTATAGGCACCTGTCTGAAGGGTATATGAGGTACATCTCCAGATGCCTCCACAGATCAAAAATCCAAGAGGAACAGAAGTTCCTACCTTGTCTTATACAGAAATATAGACCCAAACGTGGGAAAACAAGGAGATTTTTCTTCGGAGAAGGATATTCAAACACAATTTGCTCCACAGTTAATTATAGAACATCTAATTTCAAAATGTATTTTGAAAATCACTTACTGCTACTTCGAAAAGCTTCATAGTGGATCTTTATATTTCTCAAAGAACAATCAAACTCCTCCTCTGCCACTGAGCTGTAAAAACAACATTTTGCTTATTACCGGTACATCCAGAGGTATGTATCAGTGATAAAGCCTAGCATTTACAGTTTTCTAGCATATTTATAGGTTCACCAGTTTAAAAAGTCTATATGAATTAGCATCTTTCAATAGGTTCTCATATCTCACAGAGCATTGTAGAGGGCACCCTCTTGTTAACCTTAGGAAATCATGTCTGCTCACACAGTTTTAGCTACCATCTTTATGCAGATGACTTGCAAAATTACAATCCATTCCATATTTGTCTCCTTCCTTCCAATTCTGCATCCCTGCTCTCTAACATCTCCTTTGATAATTTGGAGGTAAGGTAACATGGCTAAAACTGGACTCCCTGAACCTTCCTCCCAAATCCACTCCTCTTCCCTCATTCTCTGTCACCACCTTCATCTCACTCATCTCAGACCCATAACCTAGCAGTTTATCTTTGACTCCTCCCTCTCTCATTTACCCTATACATCCAGTATCCAAATCCTCATTTTCTTCCTCCATGGTATTTCAAAAATCCCCACTCCTGCACCCCATGCACAAAACTAAAACTAGTTCAGGCCTTCTTCATCTCTCACTGTGATTACTGCAACCATATTCTCTCTGGTCTCCTTAACAAGTATAGAATTCCCCTCTGATCCATTCAAAATGTGGCTGCGTGGCTCACTTTCTTTGCCCATTTGCTCCCAATATTGTTTCTTTGATTTCTTCCACATACCTCTCCCCAAACTAGTGCTAATAAGAAACAAAATGTTTTGTGACAGCAGAGAGCACAAAGCTCTGACACTATTCTATTAATGTTTGATTAACTTACATTTATAATGCAGATTTCAAACTTGAATCATGAAAGACATCAGAGGAAGGGATAACTCGCATAACTCTAGACTGGAATAGCATTTTGAATGCATTATTCCAGTAACTCCAGAAGATGGCAGTAGGAATGCAATCTATCCTTGCTATATGGCGTGTAAATATGATGACAACATGCAAGAATGGCTACTTTTTAGTGGCGAGCGGAAAACAGCATTTTCAGAATTAAAATATCCCCTTACTTGAAACAGCCAGATATCTTGAAGCTCTGGAGAAGAGCTCAAATGACATGTTTGGGGGAAGATGGGAAAAAATACATCCTCAGATGCTGAAAACTCCCCCACTACTAGTCATTAATAAAAAAAACAGTATTTTGTTTCACATCTTACCTTTGATATTCTCCATTATTAGCTGCTGGTGCTCGCTGCATAATCCTCTGTACTCTATGTGGCTACCAAACAAAGTGTAAGTTATCATATATCAGGAAGTTTTCAAGAATCACTCTGAAAAAATAGACTTAATACACTTCGTATCATCGTTAAAAATATTAAAACAAGTTTCAACCTCCTGGGATTGACTACCTCCCTATTACAAGGCCTAAAAATGTTATCCCGGTTCCCCCAATTCAGCTGTGAAAGAGACAGGACTTTGATTATATTAATACAGATTCTTAAGTAGGTGAAGTATTTGTTAGATAAAAATAACTTTTTCTTTCTAATCTCAGAGGATGAATATATTCTCTCCACAGCAGTATCAGTCCCTTCTAACTGGAAGGGAAAGAGCCTTCTTCATTTTAACCAATTTTGCACACAAGAAATGTGATCATGAGGCACCATCCTACTTGCAAACATGAATATAGGAGTGGTTATTCACCATAGCGTCTTTCCTTCTTAGTTATTCTTATCTCAGCATAGTACTTTCTAAAAGCAGTTGAGATATGATGATTTGGATGTTTTGTTCAGTCCTTAGTATGTGTTCAATAGAAAACATCTTTAATCTGACAAAAAAAATCTACTTTTAGAGAAGCAATTTTATTTCTTTACATTACCTCAGGACAAGGAATATTGCCACATATATTTCTATACCAGGATAAAGTGTTTGATTTGCATGAACAAAAACGTTACTATTTGTTGGTTCCTTTAAATTCTACAGTTTAAAGCCTTCCTTGTATCCTTATGTGTAAACAGATTGAGAATGAGATACAAACTAGTAATAGGATTCCTTTTATGGCCTCAAGATGTATATATTATGGGCATAGGGTTTCACTCATTTTTGAACAGTTTTTGGTTTTAAGATGACTAACATCTACATCCCCACAATCCCAGAGAGAAAAATTTGGGGATAAAAATGTAAGGCGATCCAGGTACCTGCTGGGCAGTTTCAAAACTGATTTAATTAAATTAATCTGTGTGACTTCACTTTAATTATATTGAAAGCTGAAATGAAATGAGCAAGTTTAATTTTTAGTAGCTAGAGCCCTGGTGTGTAGCAAATATATTTTCTCAGGTACATAAAGGAGAGAAAAAGGACAAAAAAGTGCAAGTAGTAAAACAAAAGATTCATTCAAGCACTACATGGCTGTAGTAGAACTCCTTCTGAACAGCTGAATGGGTCTAGTGAAAATTTTTATTTAATACAAAACTCTAATATGACAATGCCTTTTCTTGGCACAAAAGCATTTTCCCACTGTGGAGTATTTGGCATGTAAAGTATTAGCACAACTAGATTCTGAATGCAGTGATGAACTGGGAAGTTATGGAGAAAGTGCATTTCTTATTGATACTTGGTGAATGAGAGAAAGTGGACTAAAAGAAGGAAAGGATCACATATATTAAGCCAAACTGGATGTCTGGTTTCTACTTTATGAAGTAGATCCATCTTTAAACTTATTCTATAAGTTAGTAGGTAAGTCCCAGGATATGCAAGTATTTCAAAATTATTGTTTTGCAGAACTCGATTATGTCACCTGTACTCAATTTAGTACCTTAGCTTCTATTTCTATTGGAAACAATTGAACTATACAAGATGTATTTAACATAAGCAACAGTGGTCAAAATCAGGTTCAGATGTTGCCATATTTCCAATGATTCACCTGTTTGTTGAATTAACAGACTGATGCCTGGCGCAAGCATGGAGTTTCAGGCAGGCAGAGTTGGATTGTGAATTTTATATAACTGAATTCTAGTTTATTTGGACCATGTCAGAACTTGAGCTCATATCCCTGAAATGTGCTTTTAAGATGGCTAAAACAAGATTAGAACTCTACTGTTTTCTTCTAATTGTAGCCACATGACTATATTTTTAAATAAAAAAACAAAAATAAGATTTAGATACTAACTAATTTCCTCCCCATCTCCACTCCCCGTTGATTAATGTCATTCAACCTTTTTCAACAAGGTAGTCTGTTTAAAAACAAAAAGGTATATTATAGATGTCCTAGGATCTGGATAAGAAAGACCAGTTTTCAGAACAGGGCATTTGGTAGGGTTTCTCCCAAAGAACTTTTACAGTCCTATGCATAAAACAAAATTACTGATGATGACCTGAAAGAGACTAAATACAGAAGAATAAGAAAAAGCAGAAGGTGAGAAAAACCCATCGAGAAAGAATAGAGAACACAATAATAGGAAAAAAAAGAGGAAAGAAATGCAGAACAGAAAGGCATCTCGAAATGATCTGAGAACATTTGATATTGGAAGAAAACTAAATCTCATCTTTGCCCTACAGTGTCCCATGCACTGTGAGCTGGCCATGATGGTCATGTCAGACTCTTGCTGGTAACACTGTTCATTTAGTGAACTACTGCATTAACTTTTCAATAAGAAAAGGTTGAATGGTAGTTAGTCCTAAAATGGGCTCCGACCTAATATCTTGTTGACTGCAGGGATTAATTTTTCATGAGTTTTACTTTCTTCAGTGAGTCTACCGAGGGGCTTTTAAAACTGTCTGTAATTAACATGTACACTGTGTTTGGGAAGTTTTGTTCTCTTGGGCATACCGTAACCGCTGCCACAAACAGCATTTAAATGGAAGTTGAAAAAAGTTAGACATACAGTTCTAAGTGTTCTTTTAAATTTGCAGACACTTCATATAATTAGACAATTTATACTCATCTTTTAGCTAAGGAATTGAGATGAAAAATATATGTACTAACACTTATGGGTTAAAATACACTATTATTCATATAATCACACTTGCATGAAGAAGTCAAAGTATCACAGAAGACAGACCAGCAACTGTCTACTGGATAAACAGAAAACAAAAAGCCATTTTTCTTTTTTAAGACATCCAGGCTAAGTGTTATCAGCTGACCCCAATCTCAATAGCAACAGGCACTAGGCATTTAACACTGCTACTATTCACAGGCACAAATGTTTTATGCAACACATGTGCTACTCTGCTATAAAAATACTTGATACTAGACTTCAGGGACTATGCATGAAAATAGACACTACTACAAACCAAGCTGCATCTCAGAAATTACTTCTGAGAAAATAAATGAAACTATGACAGTCCATGTACAAAAAAATATAGAACAGAAGCTCTGATATGTATTGGGGTCTTTTTCCCCTCACCTCCAAGAGCTTTTTCTGCTTTGCTGCCCTGGCTGCTTCACGCTGTGCAGCATATAAAGCCTCTTCTTCTATTCTTAACTTCTCCTCTTGTAAGGCTAACTGTATATGAACAAAATAATAAGGGTTAACAAAAGCAGAACCTATCTATCTTCCTATGAATAAAAACGTAAGTTTACTAAATTAAAAGAAAAAGTTACTCATAAAAAGACAAATAAAAAGCAAACTATCAGACTGTATAGTCAGAAACCGTTTTCTTGATCATAATTATATGCAAAGTATTGCGAGTCAGCAAGTTTCTTCTTTCAAACAACTATTGAAATTGAGTCGGATATACATTTCCCTGTTAAAACAAAGACTCCTGGGAAAATAGTGAGCTGTTTTAAATAAATAAGAGCGTTTTATCGAGGACCACATAAATTATATAAATAGTTTTAAACATGAGATGCATTTGTATTTAAAGAGGTGTTTATCTGGAAGTGATAACAATTAATGGAATATGATATGGAAATTAGTGAATGGGATATGATGTTAAAAGCAGACATGATGAATTAGTTTCTTTCATTTAAAAAAAAGTTTTCGCCCCTCTCCACTAAATAAGCTGAATAAAATACACAGCACATTTTTCCTTTCCAAAGAAAAAAGGCTGGCATAGTTTGAATTTAACAGCTCTCTATAGAGGACTATCTACCTTATTTATTATATTTTCCATTTAATTAAGCAGTAAAAGAATTAAGTGATCATCTTTCATACACATTTAATTGCACAGCTACAGTACCTGGACAACTAAAAATCCTGTTAACTGATAAATGCAAGAACAATGATTTGCCACAAGTTAAAACTTGTTTTGCTTCATTTTTAAATAGGCCACTATTTGTAATCATAAAACTATCCAAGTCATAGAACCATCACAATTATCTACCTCTGACTGAAGTTTCATATCAAATGCTCTCTGTTTTTCAGCAATGGAATCATAATGTCTCTCTCTCAGAGCAGCAATTTCTTCCTCCGTCAGAGGTCTGAAGAGGGAGAAAAAACAGAGGTACTCTTTAGTAAATTATTAGTTAGACCGGGAACTAATAAGACAAGGCTAATAAATGGAAGTACACTAATGAGGGAAAGAAGGAAGCAGTTAATTTAGAATTCTAAATTGTTCAGCCAGCCTTTTGACCTGAAGTTCTAACTGGATTGGCCAGACACAGTTAATCCAAACACAGGAGCAGGCTGAAAGTACAGTTCATATCTAAAACAAGGTTTAAAGTTACAGGGCTTACCTAAACAAACAGTTAATGCAGAGCAAACTGGGGTGTAAATCTACCTAATACTAGTATGCCATGCACTAACTGTCACGTGGACCCCGTTACTGTGCATTAAATCTTCCCTAGTGAAATAGGAGTAGATCAAAGCACACTCTAGGGAACTTTTAGAGTGTGGTCCAACACAGACAGTTAACGCACAGCAAGGTACATTTACACCCCAGCTTGTCAAGCATTACTATTTATCTCTACATACATAGATATATTCCCCACGAAAACACATTTTATTGAAGGCAATGTGATTTAAGTGTATTTAAATGAAATCACGTTCCCCCAAAAAAGAATTCACCCTTTATAAAAATTATGCCCCTTTTAAGAGAAGGATAAAAGCCTCAAAATTAAGATTGAAAGATTCCAACTAATTTCTCAGTGCAGTATGACCTTTCACTCACTGCTGTCCCATCCTATTTAATTATGTCCCCTTTTTCTAATCTCTAATAGAAATATTGGACATATCTTTTATTACACATTATTTAATACGTAGTAAAGATTTCAAAACGAAAGTAATCCCCGGGTAACTGAAGTTATATCAGAGCTCAAAATATTCTCTCAGATCAAAGTGTAGGAGAAGCAGAACAATGTTTTTATTAAAGAATTGGAATGGAAGATCTGTTTCATGTTGATTAAAATTATGTAAACGTATGTGCACTATGTATTATGTAGCAACTAAGCAATGAACACTGTGTTTCACAGGGAGCAAGGTCCCACTCTTGAAGACAAGTTGTGCCAACACTGCGCCCGATGAAGTTGCAGAATCAAGTGATAATGTTGCAGGATATATTAAATGTTATAGCATGTTGGATAAGAATTCATGGAATAGAAAGATTTTATAATTTTAGGAACTTGTTATTGTAACTTTTGTATATACTTTTGCAAATATTAGGGGACCAAGTTAAGATTGAGTGAGTGCTATAAGCCTGTAGGATTATAGAGCAGTGGAGAATTCACTGGAACCTTGTACGTGGTCCAGATTTTCCACCACAACTAGTGGAATGTTTGTCAATAAACTAATTTTTGTGGGATGTTAGAAGGGGAGTTTTTTTTTTTTTTAAACTGACCTAAAGTACAAAACCCAAAGCTACAGGTTTAAAAAGGCAAGATATTTACGAAAGTCAGGTAAAGGAAATGCAGACAAAGCTTCTGCATTGTTTTATCTTTGTATGCCTAAATAAAGGCCACTTGCTTTTAACTTTGCATCAGTAGTTTAAATAAAGTATATGTTTAATAAACTCAAACATCAGCAATCTTGCTGTATATTATACAGATCTACCGTCAATTAATTTACTAACATGCATTTAAGTTTAAAAATATTTTTATGCATAATCACTGAAATATACTTTTAGAAAATATCTACACTGTGAATAAAGTTGAATACCTGTGAGGAAAAGAAAAGCCAAGTGTCATAGCCTTTAAAAGAAGTTGAAACTTTTAAAATTTAGAAGGATACTTCAGAAAAATCTTAAATATCTTGTTCTAGACTACTGAAAAAAAGTTGTTACTTTATACCGATTTATTTGAAGTCCTTCTATTGACTCAGATGCCAACCTTGCTTTGAGATTTTTTAGGGGTGTTTATGAAAACAATTAAGGATGTTGCTTGGATCAGCTGCCAGTGCCAAAGGTAAATACAGGTAGGGGGTCGAGTCTAGCACTTTGAATGCTTGTGGTGAATTTTAGATACACTTTTGTGAATGTTAGAGCAATAGGGACTGTCCCCCCACCCCACCCAGAAACTGGGACCTTTCCCTTTCCCCACCTCCAGAACCAGTCCAGGACCTCTAACCCTGCCTCCCCACCTCCATGAAACCGGGACCTCTCTATATCCCTCCTTATTGTATTCTTTACCCTCACTCTCAAGCATGGAGAAGGGGAGGATCAGTCTTGGGAAAGCTACCTAAAGTCCTTAATTACCTTGGCCAAACCTGGGCCTGGACCTGCTTCCTAAGATGATCTTCCTCCATTGCATTCCCTCTCTGTCCTCTTCTGCCACTGCCTCTCTGGCTTTTCTTCCCCCGCAGGCTGTGCAGTGATAGTCTGACAGCAGGCAAACTCCGGTGACTGACTGCAGAGTCTAGGGTGCTAGATTCAATACCCAAGCCCCAGGCTGCCACAATTGCACAGAGCACTCTACAGGTACACTACTCAGGGATAAAAGAGCCATGGCACAGCTGTGGCTGACCCAGGTCAGCTGATTTGGGCTTGTGGGTCTTAAATTGCTATGTAGATGTTTGAGCTGGGGCTGGAGCTCGAGCTCTGGGACCCTCCATCCTCGCCCATTCAAGGTCACTGTGTCTTGCTTCCTATCATCCTCATGGCACAGTCTATTCATGTGCCCCAAAGGCAGTGAAGAAGAACATTCCCCTGTGGTTGTGGTGCTATTTGTTGTTTTAGTCAGATCCAAGTGGTTGTGAATGCCACATAAATGTAAACTTTGCAAAACTAGTAGATTTAAGGTGTAGGTTCATCATTTCAGAATTAAATATAAAAATCAGGTGGGTTACAAAAAATAAGGGATTTATTGTTGACTAAATTCCATTAAAAAGTATTTTAAACTATATTAAAATAAATTACCACTACAAGTATTAATATCTTGTAAGTGCACAGTTATCCACTGAAGTTGGGTAACTGTCTGGCATTAGAATTTTCAAGCATCAGTTAAGTGAAAAGTCAGCATGAATTTTGCTGGTCATATGTAACTTGACTGACATGGTGGAAGAGGACATAAGCTACTAAAAAAAGCTCTTGAAACACGTCTTACCTATGACTGCTTCCTGGGCTTTCTCCCTGTTAAATTACAAATAAAATTAATGTAATTAAGATAATCCATTACCTACTTCTTAATATATAAACTAACCCATCTACATTTATTTAAAAAAAAAAAACACCACCACCAAACTTTCATAGACAACAGTTTAAAGATCAGCAATACACAAATGTAATTAGAGATCCAACAGAATGAGCTACAAGCATCCTCTTTTTCCATCTTCACCTTTCTGAGTAACAGGCAGCTAGTTTCAGCCTGTCTGCACTGTGATAGAATGCTGGCAGTCTGTGGAAGGAGGGTATTTCTTGTATAGGTAGATCACAAGGCAGTATAGGTAGATCACAAGCTCTCTTATGGTCTCCAGCTTGTTTTGGCCATTAAAGAGTTTGTGGGATTAGGTTTCTCCCCCAACCCTCTTTTCCCTTTTACATGATAGGCAGCAAAATGCAGAAACTACATGGGACATACAGAGCAGGCTGATCGGCCACTTGTTAAATAGCACAACTTATTACCACCCTTTGCTCTTTATCCAGGAGTAAAACCTGGGCAACTTTGGTACTGTCCATGGATGAAGACAGCTCCATAGCTGCTGCCTGAAAAACTTCAGATTCCTGAAGACCTCATGGTGAAGATTCCATTCTTCCTAGTCTGTCAGCTTAGCTAGTCTCCCCTTACGTCACCCTTTTCCCAGACGTGAAGCACTCTTGCTGGAAAAGGGTGTTTTTCAGCCCATGTGAAAAACACATTAGTTTCCCTCTGAAGCGTTTTGGACCTAGGGACCTCCGTGTTTGTTGACATGACTGGCCAACATATTGTCCATCATCATCAGCACGTGCTTGTTCGGAAGTGAAGTTGTGAGGCCTATTTTGGTCCTTTGGAATGGTTTGTGGCTTGAGCCAATTTATGTACAAGCAGGGTGAGAGAACTGCATAAAACTTGAATCGGCATTCCCCCACTGTGTTGCCCAGACAGCAACTTCCACGTTTTCATATTCTGGTCTGGCTTGGATACAGCACCAGAATCTTCTACTCTGTACCAACCAGATCAGTGATATGTTTACCTCATTCTGCGTTAGCCTGGGAGGAGGTGACCTCAGCAACTTGGGTCTTTGTTTCAGGTCAGTCTGCACTATAAACTTAACTTGGTATAACGTCATTCGGGGTGTGAAAAATCCACACTCCTGAGCGACGCAGTTATATTGACCTAACCTCCAGCATAGACAGTGTTAGGTCAACGGGAGAGCTTCTTCCATCAAAATAGCTACTGCCTCTCATGGAGGTGGATTAACTATGCCGACAGGAGAAGCCCTTCACTAAAGCACTGCAGCAGCACAGCTGAAACTTTTTAAGTGTAGACTTGCCCTCAGTCACTGAAAGGCGCATATTTCTGCCTAGGAATTTCACGAGGGAAGAATTGCATCAGAAGCAAATTTTCTTTTTTTGGCTTTTTCCTTTGCTGTTTGTCCAGCATAACACCTTTACTGAGGCTGGGCAGTGAAGCTAACCACTGTAGTACCCCAGGAGAGAGATTTGCTCCAGTCAAAATGGCGTACAAGTTTTGTCAAGTTCTAGGGCTACTAGCCCTCAAGAGGCACTAAAGAACCTATTAGATTAATTTTAGAAAGGTCTATAATTCTTTTTTTAAAAACTTGACAAGAAAAAACACTAAGCCATGCCAGAAGCAGTCCATTTTCCAATTTTCCATTTGAGAAAACTGGTGAGCTGTTCAGAAGCCAGTGACTGACACATGCCACTTTTTTTTTTAAAGAACGTTTTTTTAAAGCCATTGTGCAAGGACACTTCTAAGCAGCAGTCACAGAACTATCTGCTCTTCACAGATGGTTGAAAAATGCCACTTTTGACCTAGTTCCTCAGAACACTTGAACTGTGCTGGTATCCATTATAAACCCACACCTTGTAGATTACTGCTTATGTACAGACATTGGAACCATAAGGGATGCCAATCCTGTTTACTGAAGGTGCAAGAGAGACCAGTAAGGGTTACTATTTAAATTTCGCACTACCAAAATCTGAACAAGTTCATTCTTAGATAGCAAAAACTAGCAGAGCAAGTGTAGTCTGTATACCCTATATGCAGTAATTTCACTCTTGTGCCATGTTTTCAAATGCATTTTGGGTCACATGGACAGAGTTCAACTACCTCCAGGTCCCTGAGAAGTTCTATAACTGTACCTCCCGAATGGTATTTATTGTGTCTTTATTTTTATTTTTTTGGAGTTGCCAGGGAGTTGGGAAAAGAGGCTTGTTGACACAGAAATCCTCTCTTTACTACTTTCCTTCAAAAACCTTAAGTTGCAATGAAGGATGGACTGAAAGCAACAAATTGTAGCACTGGTGAACTACTTCCTTGTGTTAGGCTTCAGAAATGAAGGGGAGCATTACCAAAGAGTAACTCCAATGCACACATTCCTAGATGGGACTAAAGACACTGACTACAGCGCTTTTACCAGTTCAAGTTAGAGCTTATAATAGTTCAGGTGCCAAACTCAAATTCTCTGTATAAAAGCATGCTGTACTGCCACCACTCAATTTTGGGGAATGGGGAATGTTTGTGGTTTATCAAAAAGATTACAGTTAGCCAAGTATTCCTACTCTTATGTAGGATACACCTAAAGACTAAATCTTTATCATGTATAATTTTTTTCATAATTCCAATTATAATAATCCTGCACTTCCCTTTGCAGCCCCACTTCTCTTCATCCCCCGCAACCAGAGGAATATTATTTACTACTATCCTAGAGGAAGAAAATCAAGCCTGATAGCATCAAAGAAATACCAGCAACTCTTCTATGAAGAGACCAATGCAGAAGTTAGCTGCAGCCAGAAGGGTTAGCAAGATGTGGCTCTTGGGACTACAAACAGAAGTGTGAAAGTGTGTTGAATTACTGAGTGCTGTACTGTGAAACCCAAGTACTTACCTCATCACTTTCCACTAGATTCTCAAACTGCAAAGAAAAACAACACAGAGTATACCAGGTTACTGACAAGCAGACATTGTGATACAAACACCGCACTTCAACGAACACATAAAAATCAGCATAATTACAACAGCTTTACCTATTAGGCATATTTTGTGGAAACACTGCTCCAATTAAAGCTGAAGACAATAATATTCAATTATCAAATCTTCTACTTTGTGAAGAGCTATTGCTTTTGGAGTGTGACCAGCTACCCTACAAACATTGCTTGTAAGTTGTTTTCTTCTATACAGAATGTAATAATTAAGAGGATAAGAGTTAGAATAAAAAGTTTTGTTGCATTTGATATTATACAATGCCCAAGCAACTCTGTTGGGAGGATAATTTACGGTTTTATTAATTAACGACTGATGAATTCTCTTAGTCATGTATTCTGATATGAATAAGAGCCGTAAAACTATCAGTCATAGGCACTACAGACACAGAAGTACTGTGTATTAGTATAAAAGTGCACCAAAGCCAAAAGCTGTAATGCAAACTACCTCTAACACTAAAATATTAAAATAAATGAAATTCATGACATGTTTTCTGAAAAATATTCAGAGGGCAAAAATGATGAAGTTTATTTTAACTTATAAAAACAAATAAATTGCCTATACTAAAGCTCTAGGCACCGTTGACATCTCTTAAGAAATAAATACAAGCTTTCCTCAGCCAAAGATGGAAAATCCTCTCTTCCAGTTATGGATCCTAACACAGTCCCAGTCTCCCCTCCCACAACCTGCCTCCTGAAAAGCTGCAGCATAGGTGTATCTCTTCCCCAGAGAGACCTTGATTCATCCCTTTCCATTTTGGGGATATACTGTAACAAATTCAGGTGGAATAATCAGTTACTTGAAACAGAAGCCAGGATTCTAAGCAAGGTGACAACTTTGCATATCAAAGAATAAGAGCCCATAAAAACATCAGGATGCTTTAAAAAGGGATCTAAGCACAGAAGGCTGAATTCAAAATATATGCAGTCTTGTAAGTTGCACAAGCCACTGCAGTAGATTGACCTAACACAAAGACCAAAATAAAACCAACAGAAGCCATCCAGCGCTGTTTCCTACATCTTTAGTGGAGTCAATCTACTAGCATCAGTGGCCAGCACAGACTGTAGGAGTTCCTATAAGGTACAGAATAACTACTATAAATGGGAAGGGAGAAACTGGTCTACGCCATCTCGGAGGTTATGAAAAGGACAGAACCGTCTTTCCACTATCAGTCTGCTGCTGCAGGGAACACTCACAGACAGATTTATGCTGCAGAAGGGGAGATTTTTCGGTCCACATAACCTTCTATTTCCCTTGCTGACAACCAAGTAAGGTAGCAATTGTAGCTACTACAAATTTATCCCCAACAATGCCAGGTTCCACCTTTGAGGAAAGAGCTATCCTCAAGTTCTTAGGACAAGGGCATGTGTGCTATATTGACATGTTCTATGAACACACTCATCTCTGTTATTCCCATGAAACTGACAGATTAGGCAAGTGACAGACTCTGCCCGCAGCTAAACTGATAGTCTTTGATTGTGCAACTATAGAGACGCTTCCTTGCTTGAAAGTCAGGATTTTCCTGTCAACACAGAGTACCCTCCACAGTTGGTGGATCTTGAGAGATCAGATCAGATTCTGTGATCCAGCAGACTAAATTAGGATGCATTTATAATGGCAAAAATGTGATACATTTCACTCCCAGTATAGCAGTAGTGGAAGCTGAGTAAAGTCAGGGCTTGAGAATTTTTGCTACTGTCTCATCTGTTGCTGGACAGGGCACAGAAAACTAATACTTTGATTCCTCTATGCATTACAGTTTAGAATACTAACATGCCTAAGTCTTTTTACTTGACCAAGAGAAGTGGCAAGACAATTGCTATTTTATGATTCACTTAGTGCTTTAGTCTGATATAGTGTTAAGAGGTTCCATTATACGCAAACAATGACAAGTGCCAGAAAGTCTGGTTGGGGTGCAACGTTTAAAAAAAGGTTTTCCAGGCTTAGGAAAAAAGTACTTACCTCTATAGTGAAGTGTTCTCCAGTTGAACATGTTCTAAAATACTTTGATCTAGAAAATAAACCCATAATTTCATTGCAGGTTAGTAGTTCTATAGTTCAAATATCTTCTCAAAATATTCTAAAAATTATTTATGACACAATGAAATCAGGTCCGATAGTTACATCAGTACCATTTTAATTACAAAATTAGAAGCGGTTCAAGAGCAAAATACTTCAAAAGCCATTGTGAGTTCATTTTAATGTTAAGGCTTAAGCCAATTTATTATTGTCAATTATTAATTGAGCTATATATTAACTGATGCACTATATTACAGGGGAGACAAACTGGAGTGTGAAAAATACTTGCGTCTGAGGATGTAAATTTTTTTTTTTCAAATTGGAAGGTGTAAAAAGAATTACTCCTTCACTGGGAAAGGAGTTTATGTATCAGGATGCTGATCGCTTTGCATTTGCTGCCATTGAGCATTTTTATTTTTAAACTGTATTAACCAGTTTTAGTACATTTTGCCTATTTCCCTCAAGACAGATGATTCTGGCCAGCCTCTGAAAAACTCATTGCTCATGGTATGACCCATTATGCCTGCTAGCTGTGTTCTATGTAACAAATGCCAGCTTGTAGAGTGTCATTCTTTGACTGTTTACTGATGTAGCTAAGGGGCTAACATTTTATACCCCTTGTTTTTGCAGAAAGATTACTGATTTATTCAAAAAAGCATCAAGAAACAAGCTGGTAAACCAGCACCATTTGACTTGCCAGTTCTCCATGGATCACAGTTTGGGAACCAAATGACATTTTTGGCAGACGGTGGTTGCGCATAGCAACTACAGAAACCCAAGCCTTTCTTTGATTCACTGACTGACTTAAGTATATCTTAAGGAGGTTCTCCACTCCAAAGTAATGAGTCAGGTGAGTATAATTTGAAGTTTATCCAAGACTTTCAACCAAGACTTCTTTTTCAGGCTATCACCCCTTAAGTCAGAATATAGGCTCTCAAATAGCAGACCACTGCTGATTTAGGTATGGTTGTATCAATATATTATAAATTCTAGCACAGGCGTAAATAAAAACTACTGTTCTGTCCAGAAATAACTTCCAGGGTAACCCAACCGTGACTGCTCTTATTCATTGTCAGAGGAGCTTTTCTAGACCTTCAGCTCCCAAAATGTTCTGCACCACAGAGAAAGAGCACATGTGCACACACACCACACCTTTAAAAAAGAAATGGTGAAATTAAGAAAAGAAAAATTTAGGCTGACACTAGGAAAACTTCCAGACCGGTGAGATGTACTAGGCTATGGAATGGTCTCCCAGGGTTGTGAGAAAACAGCTATGTTACAGCAAGCCCAATGGACTGTAACAAGTCTGGGAGGGCCCAAAGAAAGCCCAGTTCCTTGAGTGATGTAACCGGATTGGAAAGAACAGACAATATGCTGCAGCCCAGAACTCCACATAACCCCACTTTTTTTTTTTGCATACAAAAAAAAGTGTAATTGATCCAGCCACCGCCACCCCCAGCTCCCACCCATGAGTGCAGCCCTTAAGAGGCAGATTCCTCAGCCAAGTATCAGCAACATAACTGTCATGTTGACCACACTGAAGGCAGAATATTGAAGGAAAACAAATTAATTAGGTTACATGCCTCCATCAGGGTTTGCAGTTAGAAATCAATGGGCCCTAAGTTACTTCAGTGACTTTGAAAATCCTTATACGCCTAACTTTAGCCTCCTGTTTTTGAAATTTTCAGCCTGTGTGTTTAAAAAAGTTCACATTAAGTTTAACATTAAAGTCTAAATAACTTTTCATAGTTAACATGGAAGCAATTTTGTTTTGAAGTAAAAGATTTTATGCCACTAAGAAAGTTTTTTTTTTTTGTTTAACTAAAAATACGTTTGCCTTGATGCTGTAAACACTCAGGCACAAGCTAAACTTTAAGCACAAGCAGGCCGACTGAAGTCAGTGGGACTATTCATGAGCATAGTCATGTACCTGAAGTGTTTCCAGAATCAGGGTCTTAATTTTCAATTTTGATTTCTGCCAATACCAACTTTGCAAAATTCAAGAAACATACCCTACCAGTAGTGGCATTTTAAAAACTGCATTTATGATTCAGTTCATTATTATTTAGTTTGTTAAGTTTTAATCTAAAGTTGCAATAGCACAAGTTTCCAAATAATTTTTAAAAAGACTCAGATTAATGATTTGTTTTTACCAAAAAACCAAAAGAAAACAAAAAATACCCCCAAGCCATTTAAATTGCTCCCCCATGTTGCTTTCATTTTCAGCTCACAATAGCAGCATGTTTGAAAACGGTCTCCAGAATGCATACCTCCTGTTTTAAATTGAATAATTGTCTAAAGCAGTGGTTCCCAAACTTGTTCCGCCGCTTGTGCGGGGAAAGCCAGCATGTCCCTCAGCCCCCGCCGCTTCCAGCAGTTCCCATTGGCCTGGAGCAGCAAACCGCGGCCAGTGCGAGCAGCGATCGGCCGAACCTCCAGACGGGGCAGGTAAATAAACTGGCCCGGCCCACCAGGGGCTTTCCCTGCACAAGCGGCAGAACAAGTTTGGGACCCACTGGTCTAAAGGGATGGATAACAAGCAACAGAAGAAGCATCTTGTGTCACTTGGCTCTATTGCTCCCTCTTATTTACAGAAATGATAAGTGTGGGCCTTATCCTTTGAGGAACTCAGTGACCTGAAATCCCACTAAGGTTATGGACGACATGAGGGCACTGGGCACCTCTCAGGGTAGGGCCCAGAGTGAACAAGGAAGGAGTGGGGAAAATGTTGCTTTCATCACCCCTTACTATTTGTCTGATTTGAGCTGAAATTAAAGAATAGATTAGTACATCATTAGTGTGCATATGTATATTATGTTATGATATTCTATATTTAAATACAGATACATTTGATTATTTTCTTGAAAGAACTTTTAAAAGAAAAGGTTTCAGTATTGTTTCACTTCTCCATCTCTTGCAGCTCATACAAAATCATGACCTTTTTGACATTACAGGTTAGCCAATTAAACCTTTAAAGTTGACAAAATACTGTATGGGAAAAAGACATACAGGGTTCACATTTACACTCCATAGAAGGAGTAAATAAGCTAAATACAATCCTATTTAAGTACTGATGCAGGGGGATTTTTATATTAAAATCTTGTTAATAAAATTAGATATGCAAGAACATGGACATATGGAAATTTAAACTGATTTTGTTTTTTACATAAGTGATAAAAATGTTTATAATTTAATCTTATCATGGAAATGACAGCAAAAGAATGCCAGGAGCTCCAATTATACTTATTCCGCACAGCTGCCTTTAATGAACGATGTGATCTCTCTAGGAGCAAAGAGAAAAAGCTTATGATTGAGGACAGGGACAAACTAGACCTGACCTATTTTTTAATTACAGCTGGAGGCCACAGACATTAAGTTTTATTTGAAGAGCAATATTAACAGAAATTTGTTTCAGGACACAATTAAAAATGGTAATTTTAAAAAGGACCAAATTCTGTAGCTAAGCAGGCAGCTTAAGAAACCTTTCTTGTTGTTCCCACTGAGAATTCAATTACTACAGTAATTCATATAGTAGACATTTTGCTAAAAAGTTATTTTAAAATTTCATACAATTTGCAATTTTATTTTAAAATTTCATACAATTTGCAATTTCATACAAAGATAAATTCAATTTAGATTAGTGTCTGTCTTTGCAAGCCTCATATATAAATGCACTAAAGTGCAAAGTAAACAGTATTACAAGAGATCTCTCCAATTTTATAGTTAGAGACCTCACTGCATACAACAATGAAGGTGAAGCACTAATTTCCTCAGAAATGCTGCACCTTCTCCCAGAAGTGATTACCATTACCTTCAACGAGAGCAGCATCAGATCCCATAAGTATGGATCTGTGTACATTAACAGTATGGTTTGGAACCTGGGATTTCTGCCAATTTTATCAGTTAACATTCACTTCACACAGCATTTGCTACAGAGGTCTTCAGAATTCCTAAACCTTCTCAACTTATACTATAATATTCTCTCTCCCCACCCCCAGTTCTATGAAACATCTACAAGAGTCACAACTTTCTAACGTCTACCTTTCCCTTTCTCAGTTGCTCATATCTTACTGGAAAAAATAAATCTTTCTAGACTGAAAGCTTTCATGTTGGATATCAGCAGAGAGGTGATTATTTTTAATCTTTGGGCAAAATATTTGTTCAGCATATACTAAAGGAAAATATTTATTAAATATCTATAGAAATATATTAAAGATCTTCCCCCACAGACTACACTTAGATTTTTACAGATGCTAATTGATTCATATTTGGCTTACGTTGCAGATATCAAGACCCCCAAAAGAACACAAATTTGAACAGTCAGTTTATTAATTTATGAACTTTTTTCTAAATACAAGCACAGTAGAATTTTTGATCAACCAAAAGCCACAGTTGTTCAAAATGTTGATAAAAACATAAAATGTTTTAACTTTTGATCAAGCTAAACTCCAAGTCAGTTTAAAGCTATTGAATTTGGGGGAGTGTGCATGCCCAACCTGTTCTTAAAAAAAAAATAAAAAAATCCAAGGATGGGGACTCCACAACCTCCCTTGGAAGCCTATTCCAGTGCTTAACTATCTTTATCGTTAGAACATTTTTCTTAATATTTAATCTCCCTGACTGCAGATTAAACACATTATTTCCTGTCCTACCTTCAGTGGCCATGGAAAACAAATGATTAACATGCTCTTAATAATAAATAATAATAATAGCCCTTAACGTATTTGAAGACTTATCAGGTCCCCCTTCAGTCTTCTTTTCTCAAGACTAAATGTGTCTAGTTTGTTTTTTTTAAACCTTTCCTCAGAGGTCAGGTTTTCTAAACCTTTAGTATTTTTGTTACTCTTCTTTGGACTCTCTCCGATTGATTCGTATCTTTTTTAAAGTGTGGTGCCCAGAATTGGACACAGTACTCCAGTTGAAGCCTTACCAGTGCAAAGTACAGTGGGACAATTACTTTCATGGGTAACATACAACACTTGTTAACATGCCCCAAAATGATATTACCCTTTTCCACAACTGCATCACACTGCTGACTCATTCGTGATCCACTAGAATCCCTCTAGATCCTTTTTGGCAGTACTAGCCAAAGTTATTCATTTCATAGTTATGCATTTTATTTTTCCTTCCTAAGAACAGCACTTCGCACTTGTCTTTACTAAATTTCACCTGGTTTAATTCAAATCAAATCTCCGATTTGTCAAGGTCATTTTGAATCCTAATCTTCTCCTCCGAAGTGTTTGCAACGCCTCCAAACTTGGCGTCATCTGCAAATTTTATAAGCATGCTCTCCCCTCCATTATTCAAGTCATTGATGAAAATATTGAACAGTACTGAACCCAGGACTAACCCCTACGGAGCCCCACTAGATACATCCTCCCAGTTTGACAGCGAACCATTGATAACTACTCTTTGAGTATGGTCTTTCAACCAGTTGTGCACCCACTTTATTGTAATTGCATTAGGCTTCATTTCCCTAGTTTGCTTATGAGAACATCATGTGGGAACTGTGACAAAAGTCTTACTAAAAATCAAGATATATCACAATTACTCTTTCCCCTGTCCACTAGACCAGTAACCCTGTCGAAGAAGATTAGGCTGATTTGGCATGATTTGTTCTTGCTGACTGGTTATTCCTCATAACCCTATCATCCTCTAGGTGCTTACAAAGTAAGTGTTTAATAATTTGTTCCAGTATCTTCCCAGGTACCAAAGTTAGCCTGACTGGCCTATAATTCCCCAGGTCCTCATTGTTCCCCTTTTTAAAGTTAGGTTTGTCCTTCTCCAGTCTTCTGGAAACTCACCCATCCTCCATGAGTTCTCAAAGATAATTGCTAATGGTTCTGAGATTGCTTCAGTTAGTTCCTTAAGTACAAATTTCATCAGGCATCCCCAACTTGAGTATGTTTAACTTATCTAGATATTCTTTAACCCATCCTTTCCTGATATTGGCTTGCATAAACGTTAATTGTGTTTAGCATCTGTTCATCATTAACCTTTTTCACGAAAACTGAAGCAAAACTGGCATTAAGCACCTCAGCATTCTTGATGTCATCTTGTATTAGGTCTCCTTCCAGCCTTAAGTGGAGAACCTACACTTTCCCTCATCTTTCTCTTGCTCCTAATGTATGTAAAGAAGCTCTTCTTTTTGCCTTTTACGTCCCTTGCTAGGTGTAAGCACTAGTGTAGACAGGCTCTGAGCGCTGGGAGCTAATCCCCTTGTGGAGGTGGATTACCAGGAGCACTGGGAGACCTCGCTCACGCACGAGCGTACTCGCACTTCAAAGCGCTGCCGTGGGAGCGTTCCCACAGCAGAGCTTTGAAGTTTCCAGTGTAGGCATACCCCGAATAAAAGTGGTATAACTTGTTGCGCAGAAACTTGTCAGTGTAGACAAGGCCTTATTGTGCCTTGGCCGTTTTTTTGTTGTTCCGAGATGCTTGTGCTATTCTTTTATACGTCTCCTTAGCAATTCATCCATAGTTCTACTTCTTATAAGATTCTTTTTTGATTTTCAGTCCATTAAAGAGCTCCTGATATGAAAAATAGTAAAAAGCCAATATGGATCTTTCATTCACATTGGGATAGTTTGCAGGTGTTGTGCCTTTAATACCGTTTCCTTGAGAAACTCACAGCCCTCCTAAACTCCTTTATCACCTGGGATTTTCTTCCCATGGGACCTTACCTAGCAGGTCTTTGAGTTTGTTCTGCCTTTTTGAAGTCCACTGTCCTTATTTTGCTGCTCTCTCCTTAATTTCCTTTGAATCATGAAATCTGTCAATTCATGATCACTTTTACACAAACTACCTTCCACCTTCACATTCACAACCAGTTCCTCCCTGCTGGTCAGAATCATGTCTAAAATTGTCTCCCTGGTTACTTCCTCCACTTTCTGAAACAAAAAACTGCCCCCAATGCATTCCAAGAATTTACTGAAAACTAATGGTAGCTGTGCAGTCAAAGGGGCACTTGGGAACTATATGTCAGAATTCTAAATTCACACCCTCTCTGGACACTGCTAAATCACCTTTACCAGAGATTACTTTTATTCCCGGGGTCATAATTACTGCAGGAGAACAAAGGATTTACCTTGTGAAAGTACCAGAAGGATCCAATTCCCAATAGAAAGTTTTCAGTTTAATTTCATAAGTAGCATTAGAGTCCTAGGGCTAATTTACATTAGAAAATAAGATCAACCAAGCTACACTGCTCAAGGGCATGAACCCCTGAGTGGCACAGTTAAGCTGATCTAAGTTTCTGTGTAGATTGTGCTAGGTCGATGGAAGAATTCTTATCGCCTCTTAGGGAGGTGGACTACCTATACCTATGGGCGAAGCCCTCCCATTGGTATAGGTAACATCTACAATGAAGCGCTACAGGGGCAAAACTGCAGCATTTCAAATGTAGACAAGATCCTCAGGCCTTCCACAAGGTTTTGCTAAGACTTCAAGTTGAAACCGTGGGTGTCAAGTTCTCCCACTACCTCTTTAGAGGAAGGAGGAAACCAGCCAGCTCAAACAAGCGGGAACCGAGGCTCACACAAGTTAGGTGAGTTTTAGCACCCCTAGGTATGACAGAGGCTTAACAGACCAGCCAGCTGGTGGCCGTAAGAAACTGTTTCACTCAGTGGGATTCTGTCCAGGCTGGAGGCCCTCGGCATGGTGCGGGGTCACCTCCCAGAGCTTCCGCCAGGCCACAGCGCCACCTCACCGAGCCCTCTTCCCTCTCCCCCTGCAGCCTCCCTCTACCCTTCCCAGGTACACCCCGCCCGTGCCCGATCGCGAGCCAGCCCCGCCCGTGCCAGGCCCCGCGCCCTGCCCTGCCCTGCCAGCTCCACATTTGCCCCCCCCCCCCCGGCTCAACCCGGGGTCGGCCCCATCTCAGGGAGGGAACAGACCAGCCCGCCCAGCGCCCTCCCCTCTGCCGGCAAGCCGCCGTGCAGCTGCCAGGCCCTTCCGCCCCGCGGGGTCCCGGGGGTGGGAGTGCGGGGTAACGACCGCGCCAGGGCGGAGCCAGCCCGGTGCGGCACCTCCCCGCCCCAGGGGGCTGCTCCTTCCGCCTTACCCTCCGCCTCGCTGGATCCGCCCCGCTTCTCTCCGCAAGAAGAGGCCGCAGCACCACTGCGCCCAGCAGTTCCCCATCGCATACTGGGGGCAGCCCCAGGCCTCGGCCCGACCACGGGCAGCGGCCGGTACCGACAGTTACCGGCCCGGAATCAAACGGCCCCTCTGCGGCGCGCGCCACCACTGCCGCCCAACGGCAGCTGCATCAATGGCCGGGGCGGGGGAAGGGACGGCTCTGCCCCAAGCGGCGGCTACGCTCGCAGCGGAGGGGGAAGGAGCGCCCGGCCGGAGCTCCCCTCCGCCAGCCTCATGGCCCCGCAGCTACCGCTCCCCAGGCGCGCAGCCCCTAACAGCGGCCTGGTGCACCCGTCCGCTGAGTGCCGCATGCGACCCACGGCGGGAGGAGCCGGCAGGTGCGAGCATGCGTAGTAGGGAGTCAGGCCCGGGGGCTCTCCGCCTCCCTGCTCCCTTCCCAGTCCCTTGGACCCTCTCAGGCGCTTTCCCCGCCTCCCTTGCGGAGGCAGCACTCTTACCCCAAGCTAGGGGACACCATCAAAGGGCCTAATAACATCAGCCACACTATCAGAGGGTTGTTCACCTGCACATCCACCAATATGATATATGCCATCATGTGCCAGCAATGCCCCTCTGCCATGTACATTGGTCAAACTGCACAATCTCTACGTAAAAGACTAAATGGACACAAATCAGATGTCAAGAATTACAACATTCATAAACCAGTCAGAGAACACTTTAATCTCTCTGGTCATGCAATCACAGACATGAAGGTCGCTATCTTACAGCAAAAAAACTTCAAAACCAGGCTCCAGCGAGAAACTGCTGAATTGGAATTCATTTGCAAATTGGATACTATTAATTTAGGCTTAAATAGAGACTGGGAGTGGCTAAGTCACTATGCAAGGTAGCCTATTTCCCCTTGTTTTTTTCTCCCCCCCCCCACGACGTTCTAGTTAAACTTGGATTTATGCTGGAAATGGCCCACCTTGATTATCGCGCACATTGTAAGGAGAGTGGTCAGTTTGGATGAGCTATTGCCAGCAGGAGAGTGAGTTTGTGGGGGCGGGGGAGGGGGTGAGAAAACCTGGATTTGTGCAGGAAATGGCCCACCTTGATTATCATGCACATTGTAGGGAGAGTGGTCACTTTGGATGAGCTATTACCAGCAGGAGAGTGAGTTTGTGTGTGTGGTTTTTGGAGGGGGGTGGGGGGGGGTGAGAAAACCTGGATTTGTGCTGGAAATGGCCCACCTTGATTATCATACACATTTTAAAGAGAGTGGTCACTTTGGATGGGCTATTACCAGCAGGAGAGTGAGTTTGTGGGGGGGGGGGCAGAGGGTGAGAAAACCTGGATTTGTGCTGGAAATGGCCCAACTTGATGATCACTTTAGATAAGCTATTACCAGCAGGAGAGTGGGGTGGAAGGAGGTATTGTTTCATGGTCTCTGTGTATATAATGTCTTCTGCAGTTTCCACAGTATGCATCCGATGAAGTGAGCTGTAGCTCACGAAAGCTCATGCTCAAATAAAATTGGTTAGTCTCTAAGGTGCCACAAGTACTCCTTTTCTTTTTGCGAATACAGACTAACACGGCTGTTACTCTGAAACCAAGCTAGGGTTGGTAACTCTCCAGGGTTGTCCTGGAATCTCCAGGAATTAAAAATGAATCTTTAATTAGAGATTGTGTCATGTAGTGAAACCTCCAGAAATACATCCAACCAAAACCGGCAGCCCTACTCCAAGCCTTCAACAAATCATGAGTTAGGGCACCAGACAAGCCTAAAACCACCATGAGACTTTTAAAAAAATAAAATACATTTGGCCTTCCTTCAGGTTAGCTGAGTTCATGGTTTCAAGCTTTTTCTCTCCGAGGCTAAGAACAAGAACCCTTTTGAAATGAAAAAAGAGGAGAGTCTCAAACGCCACATTGTGAGAGGTGCACTAAAACTGCAAGAATTGACAACGATGCTAAGGTGACCTTCCTAGTTTTCAAGGAAATAAAGATCCACTACAAAAAATGCATCTTTAAGAGACTATACTCTGGATGCTTTATTCATAGTACAAAATCACACTTAGTGAATGAACTTTTACATTGTTGCATTGAATCATAGAATCATAGAATATCAGGGTTGGAAGGGACCTCAGGAGATCATCTAGTCCAATCCTCTGCTCAAAGCAGGACCAATCCCCAATTTTTTGCCCCAGATCCCTAAATGGCCCCCTCAAGAATTGAACTCACAATCCTGGCTTGCTGAGACTCCAAGTTGGATAAAGGTCATAGGACAGCCGCCATCAAATATGGAATGTCACTTACACAAGGGGTGATCACAGCATTTGGGATCATCCTAATCACCAGTGGTTGGTAATCCTAGTCTAAAGCATTTCCCTCAGAGTGCCTGGGTTTCAAGATGAAGCCTCAGCTATACTGTGCCAGTCAATTGCAGATGAAAGTGTGTGTGTGGGGTGAGGAAGGAAAATGTAGGAGAAAGGGTCTCTCTGGTAGCACAGGCCTCACCTATTGAATGCTTCACAGATCAGGACCACTGCCTAGGACTTGATCCAAACGTGGAAGAGAGTCCAATGTAGGTTGCAGAGTACTGGTACTTTCTTTGGATTTAGCAGGCTGACTTCTCTGGCGTAGACAAACTGCAGTTTTTGTGTGGTCTTACGTTTTAATCTCAGGTAGAGGAGTAGTTAAGCCTGGAGGTAACGGGCTGGGTCATTATGACTAAAGCACTGCTGCACAGGGTGCTGTTCTCTTGCAAGGTGAAGCTGGAAGAAGGCAAGCTTACTGATGTTGCAAATAAGCATCCAGGAGAAATGAAGAATCCAACTCTACCCCAAGGCTGTATGCTACTTTGAGCACTGGTGGGCAAATGCCATTAATTATATAATTACAAAACCAAAATTAAAATAGTTGTATATGTTTGTCACCCTTTAGGTCAGGGCCCTAGTTTCTTATGTATTCATGCAGCACTTTGCATGATGGGGACTCAATTCTGATTATGGCTTCTCTGCTATGAGACTATGATACATGTTATTTCTCCAGCATGCTTTCTCCTTCCCAATAGTACTTCCTATATCTTTCCCAAATTTGACTCTAACTTGCTGTCATTCCTAGGTACCTAGGGTGACCAGACGACCCAATATTAGGGGCTTTGTCTTATATACATAACTATACTTCCCCTCGTCCTGATTTTTCACAGGTGAAATATCTGCCGGGGAAACAGCAGCTGTCCATCGTGATGCTTTGGCATCTGTCAGAGAGAAACAAAGAAACCAGCTTATTACAACACTGACAAGCCCTACAAGGTCCTGGATACAGTGCAGCAACACCACATTTAAGTATGTGGCAATTCTTCAAAAAGGGCCATAATTCTGGAGTTTAATGCATCCAACCTAGACATTCCCACATCATATATAATTTGAAAGCTCATTTTGTTTACATTTAGATAAGGTATGACATAGCACTGTCAAGGATTGCCATAAATCTGTAGGCAAGGTGAAATAATGGTACCCAAAATGAGAAAGTGTCACTTTTTGCAAAGTTCCAGAAATATTGCAGCATGGTTATCACTACAGTTTTACTGTTTGAGCTAATGTCAACATCTTATTGTGGTATGCATGGGTCAAAGCTATCAAACAACAACGTATTAAAATATTTTTTACTGGTTTTGCTTGGGCAAGTTTTTTCCCCAGAAGTGATTAAGCTGTTTAGCAAGTGGCAAAAATGGCAAATATCAACATTTTGCAATATATTAACATGGAACATTTTCACATGGCATCTTTTTAATTGTCAAAGTATCTCAGAAAACTCTTATAATCACTTCTATAGTTTCAACTGAAAATTGCTGACCAAATCAGTATCACACTGAAGGCAGTGCAGCATAAGCAGAAGATTACCTGCCCATAGTTTGTACTGTATAGTCGGTAGATATAAATGTACATGAATTTCCAATGTAATGCTTCTCCAGTTGTAAGCTTTTGTACATACCTGGTAGAAGGTTTTATTTGTAATTTCCTATGCATGCAGTAATAACCTTTGAAATATTCCAGAAAGTAGCTTTTTAATTCAGTGACAGTTATGAACAGGATGGTATTAGTGTTAGAAATGACAATATACAGCTTCATACTGGGCTCCAATCAAAGTACTCCCTAAATAAAAATGGTTATTTTGATACTAACATATAGATCTAACTTAGCACACGACTATCTACTTGTGAAGGGTGCTGGTAATGCTAACAATATATTTTGGGAATTAACCTCTACACGGAAGCTATAATGTATGAAAACTTGAAGGATACAAGCCCCCTAAAGCTTACATCAAACCACAAAGACACTCCACAAAAATATTTGTCAAGAAAATCAAAAGAATGCAAAGTTTTCAAAAGCCACCAATGTTGGATAGAATTTTGTGATGCTGGCAGCAGAAGCCAGGGGCGATTCATTGTACTGGGGGCTATTGAATGAGTTTTCTGGTTTAGATGATGTGCTACCAATACTCTATCACAGTGGTTGCTTTCAGACATACAAAAGGAAGTTGAATTTGGCACATCTCAGATTTGTATTGAACCAGGAAAGAAAACAGACTCAATCTGATCAGAGAGCATCATATTCACCTTCTTCTATAGCTACCAGAGCAAGCACATTGTCCAGCGTTTGGTCCTTTTGCTTTGTTTGCTTGCGGGGGTGGAGGGGGGGAGAGGAAGGGAGGGAAATAACTCACACACAAGACAAGAAACATCATAAAATAGAAACATTTGGAGAGCAACCAATCTAAGGAAGGCAGCACTCAAAGAGGAGATAACATGTGCTGAACATCTGTGGAAGACTTGATTGATAAGGATGCAGATTATCACTCAACATGCCTCTCTTCCTACTTGAGTATAACAACCCTTAAAAGAAAACCATCTAGTTACACTGCACCAGTACAGTCATCTTATGACACTGCATTTTATCATCTGACTGAAGAGATAGACAATGATCTTTTGTTCAAACTCTTTTCCTGTCCAAGTTACTACATAGAAGTCCTACTTTCTTCAGATGTAGGAACTGCAAGCTATTCCAGTAGGAAGTTACAGGAAAGATTAGAAAAACACGGTGGCTCTCCAATTTCATTCCATGCACAGTGTGGACAAGGCAAGTCTACCGTTATTCTATACAGCACAATAACATTAGCAGCTTGGATACCATCAGCTAGTGATCTGAAGCAGGAACTTAGTCATCCAAATGTTTTGTGGATGTTCTTCTGGCAAGTGAGCCTGATGAATAGCTTTCAAATGAACAAGTGTTTTTTGTATAATGCCGCTCAATCCTTCAGTCTGAAACAGTCAAAAAAGAAAGCCTCAGAATAGTATCTAAAGGCCAGTGGTTATAGTTTACAGAGATCAGCTATTTTTGTGCCCCTATTGATGCAGGAGTTTGTTGATAAAGAGGCATATAATTCAGCCACAAATGAGACAACCAAAGGAAGTGCCTTCCAATTCCAGAGTGAATAGCATTTTAACAGTTCCAAAACTATCACACCACTGCAAATAAGCGTTGCTGCACAGCTACCTTGTGAGTTTGGGTCTTGCAATTTAATTGACATACTACACCTTCATAGAGTCTGATTCTGGTGAGGAGAGGCAGTTTATCACTAGGGCTGCAAAAACTGAAGTAGAAAGACTCCAGTTAAGTGTATTTATTCTAAATACAACTGTACCACTTCATGCTGGTGGAAATTGCATCCATGAAAGAGAACAATCTTTCCCACACAGAACTATGTACATGCCAAGGCAATGAAGACGATGACAGAGATTATAATGATGAACAAGATGATGATAAACATGTTGACCAGAAATGTCACCAGAGCTTTCCAGTGCAATCATACCAGTACAAATGTATTATTAGATTTTGTTTTACCCTTTCACTTCTTGTTGTGATGCTTTGAGGTCACAAAGAAATCCAATTTTATATCTAGAAAAAATACATAGTCATTAAACTAACAAATGAATGCAACTGTATCAAAGTGGTCATTTTAACATGTTGATGGTGTCATTTTTATTCCCGGTTCTGTGGTAACAGCACCATTTGTCAGCTTCACATCATACCATATCACCCGGGGAAGGGATGCGGAGATAAAGTTTCTTGACACCTTAAATGACTGCTTCTTGGAGCAGCTAGTCCTGGAACCCACAAGAGGAGACGTAATTTTTGATTTAGTCCTAAGTGGAGCACAGGATCGGGTCCAAGAGGTGAACATAGCTGGACCGCTTGGTAATAGTGACCATAATATAATTAAATTTAACATCCCTGTGGCAGGGAAAACACCACAGCGGCCCCACAGTGTAGCATTTAATTTCAGAAAGGGGAACTATACATGAGGAGGTTAGTTAAACAGAAATTAAAAGGTACAGCACCAAAAGTAAAATCCATGCAAGCTGCATAGAAACTTTTTAAAGACATCATAATAGCGGCTCAATGCTTAAATGTATCCCCGAAATTAAAAAACATAGTATGAGAACCAAAACAGAGCCACCATGGCTAAACAAAGAATAAAAGAAGCAGTGAGAGGCAAAAAGGCATCCTTTAAAAAGGGGAAGTTAAATCCTAATGAGGAAAATAGAAAGGAGCATAAATTCTGGCAAATGAATCGTAAAAATATAATTAGGAAGGCCAAAAAAAGAATTTGAAGAACAGCTAGCCAAAGACTCAAAAAGTAATAGAACATCTTTTTTTCAAGTACATCAGAAGCAGGAAGCCTGCTAAACAACCAGTGGGGCCACTGGATGATCCAGATGATAAAGGAGCACTCAAGGACGATAAGGCCATTGCGGAGAAACTGAATGAATTCTTTGCATTGGTCTTCACAGTTGAGGACGTGAGGGAGATTCCAAAATGTGAGCCATTCTTTTTAGGTGACAAATATGAGGAACTGTCCCAGATTGAGGTGTATTAGAGGAGGATTTGGAACAAATTGAAAACTAAACAGTTATAAGTCACCAGGACCAGATGGTATTCACCCAAGAGTTCTGAAGGAACTCAGATGTGAAATTGCAGGACTACTGAGGGTATGTCTACACTACGAAATTAGGTCAAATTTATAGAAGTCGGTTTTTAGAAATCGTTTTTATATATTCGAGTGTGTGTGTCCCCACAGAAAATGCTCTAAGTGCATTAAGTGCATTAACTCGGCAGAGTGCTTCCACAGTACCGAGGCAAGCGTCGACTTCCGGAGTGTTGCACTGTGGGTAGCTATCCCACAGTTCCCCCAGTCTCCGCTGCCCATTGGAATTCTGGGTTGAGATCCCAATGCCTGATGGGGCTAAAACATTGTCGTGGGTGGTTCTGGGTACATATCATCAGGCCCCCTGTTCCCTCTGCTGATGAGCTCAGCATATTCACCTCTACTGATGAGCTCTGCATGGTCACCTGCAGCTTGCCATGCTGGCCAAACAGGAAATGAGATTCAAAAGTTCACGGTTCTTTTCCTGTCTACCTGGCCTGTGCATCTGAGTTGAGAGTGCTGTCCAGAGCGGTCACAATGGAGCACTCTGGGATAGCTCCCGGAGGCCAATACCGTCAAATTGTATCCACAGTACCCCAAATTCGACCCAGCAAGGCTGATTTAAGTGCTAATCCACTTGTCAGGGGTGGAGTAAGGAAATCGATTTTAAGAGCCCTTTAAGTCGAAAAAAGGGCTTCATCGTGTGGACGGGTGCAGGTTTACATCGATTTAACACTGCTAAATTCGACCTAAAGTCCTAGTGTAGACCAGGGCTAACTGTCCTGATGAATTGGAATTCATTTGCAAACTGGACACCATTACATTATGCTTGAATAAAGACTGGGAGTTGATGTGTCATTACACAAAGTAAAACTATTTTCCCCCTGCCTACTGTTCCTCACATGTTCTTGTCAACTGCTGGAAATGGCACACCTTGATTACCACTACAAAAGTTTTTTTTTTTCTCTCCTGCTGGTAATAGCTCACCTTACCTGATCACTCTCATTACAGTATGTATGGTAACACCCATTGTTTCATGTTCTCTGTGTATATAAAATCTCCCCACTGTATTTTCCACTGCATGCATCCAATGAAGTGAGCTGTAGCTCACAAAAGCTTATGCTCAAATAAATTTGTTAGTCTCTAACAAAGCTGCCACAAGTACTCCTTTTCTTTTAACTGTCCTCTGTAACCTATCATTTAAATCAACTTCTGTACCAAATGACTGGAGGACAGCTAATGTGACACCAATTTTTTAAAAGGGCTCCAGAGGAGACGCTGGTGTCATGGCATGAGGGGGAGTCAGGGCCCTGCACCACCACTTCCTGCGATTCACCGTGACTCTCAGCCAGCCAGTAGAATAGAAGGTTTATTAGAGATGACAGGAACACAGTTCAAACCAGAGCTTGCAGGCATAAACAGGATCCCTTAGTCAGGCCCTTCTGGGGGACAGGGAGATTAGACCCCAGCCTTGGGGCTCCCTCCTCTTCCCCAGCTAACTCCCCAAAACTGGAAACCCCTCCAGCCGTCTCACCCAGCCTTCCCACAGCTCCTCCTCCAGCCTTTGTCCAGTTTCCCAGGCTGAAGGTGTCACCTCACCCCAACCACCCTCCTGGCTCAGGTTACAGGCTCAGGTATCTTCCCTAAAGGGAAGTCTCCCATCCACAATGAAACTCCCCTGCAACATTCCCAGGTCAAATCCGCCCCACTCCCTGCTGTGTCACAGCCGGCAATTACAGGCCTGTAAGACTGACTTCAGTACCAGGCAAACTGGTTAAAACTATAGTAAAGAACAATATTGTCAGACACATAGATGAACATAATTTGTTGGGGAATAGTCAACATGGTTTTTGTAAAGGGAAATCATGCCTCAACAATCTACTAGAATTCTTTGAAGGGGGTCAACAAGCATGTGGAGAAGGGGGATCCAGTGGACATAGTGTATTTAGATTTTCAGAAAGCCTTTGACAAGGTCCCTCACCAAAGGCTCTTAAGAAAAGTAAGTTGTCATGGAATAAGAGGGAAGGTTCTCTCATGGATTGGTAACTGGTTAAAAGGTAAGAAACAAAGCATAGGAATAAATGGTCATTTTTCAGAATGGAGAAAGGTAAATAGTGGTGTCCCCCAGGGGTCTGTACTGGGACCATCTTATTTAACATATTCATAAATGATCTGGAAAATGGGGTAAACAGTGAGGTGGCAAAATTTGCAGATAATACAAAACTACTCAAGATAGTAAAGTCCCAGGCAGACTGCGAAGAGCTACAAAAGGATCTCTCAAAACTGGGTGACTGGGCAACAAAATGGCAGATGAAATTTAATGTTGATAAATGTGAAGTAATGTACATTGGAAAACATAATCCCAACTAGAAAAGGAGTACTTGTGGCACCTTAGAGACTAACAAATTTAGTTGAGTATAAGCTTTCGTGAGCTACAGCTCACTTCATTAGATGCATTCAGTGGAAGATTTCTTCACATCCGATGAAGTGAGCTGTAGCTCACGAAAGCTTATGCTCAAATAAATTTGTTAGTCTCTAAGGTGCCATAAGTACTCCTTTTCTTTTTGCAAATACAGACTAACACGGCTGCTACTCTGAAACCTGTCAATATGCATAATCCCAACTATACATATAAAACAATGGGGTCTAAATTAGCTGTCGACTCAAGAAAGAGAGCTTGGAGTCACTGTGGATAGTTCTCTGAAAACATCCACTCAATGTGCAGCAGCAGTCAAAAAAGCAAACAGAATGTTGGGAATCATTAAGAAAGGGATAAATAATAAGACAGAAAATATCGTATTGCCTCTACATAAATCCAAGGTATGCCCACATCTTGAATACTGTGTGCAGATGTGGTCGCCCCATCTCAAAAAAGATATATTAGACTTCGAAAAGGTTCAGAAAAGGGCAACAAAAATGATTAGGGGTATGAAATGGCTACCGTATGAGGAGAGATTAATAACAATGGAACTTTTTAGCTTGGAAAAGAGATGACTAAGGAGTGGGATATGATTGAGGTCTATAAAATCATGACATGTGTGGAGAATCTAAATAAGGAAGTGTTATTTTCTCCTTCTGATAACACAAGAACTAGGGGCCACCAAATGAAATTAATAAGCAGCAGGTTTAAACCAAACAAAAGGAAGTATTTTTTCACACAATGCACAGTCAATCTGTGGAACTCCTTGCTGGAGGATGTTGTGAAGGCCAAGACTATAACAGGGTTTAAAAAAGAACTAGATAAGTTCATGGAGGATAGGTCCATCAATGGCTATGAACCAGGATGGGCAGGGATGGTGTCCCTAGACTCTGTTTGCCAGAAGTTGGGAATGGGCAACAGGGGATGGATCACTTGATGATTACCTGTTCTGTTCATTCTCTCTGGGGCATCTGGCATTCGCCACTGTCAGAAGACAGGATACTGGGCTAGATGGACCTTTGGTCTGACCCACTATGGCCGTTCTTATACCTCACTGGAAAGCAGACATACATTTTCAAATGATGTATGATGTATGTTTGTGTAGAGTGGGTACATTAAGTCGACCAAATTGGTGGTCTCTGCTACTTGCTTACATAAACAGCTGTGTCAGTTGGTCTGAATGTTTCACCTCTGTCTGTGACAAAGATAATGGTTATATTGTGTAATATGTATTTTGGTACACATACTGTACAGGTTGTACATAGTATATATTGTAATAAAAACCACTGAAGTTTGTGAAATATAGCCATTTTCTAAATTAGATATCTTGGTGATTTTAAAAGGTTATCCAGGCACCAACCCACTTGATCCCTAACTTCTGCAACTGATTGAAGATTTACTTACAAAAAATACTAAAACTGAATAATTAGTTCTGTGATTCATTTTTAAAAACTGTAAGATCTTTGAGGCAGGGACTATCTTTGTCTTGTTCAGCACTGAGCACAGCAATGCTTTAAAAGATTATGATGTTCATAGATGACATGGTGTTTAAATAAAAAATCTCCTGCAAACAAACAGGAATCATAAATGAGGTTGCAACTGAAATTCTCCAGAATCAAGAGCAACAAGATGAGAAGGGCACTTAGCTCAGGGACAAGCTATTTAGCATATCAACTAGGATAGAATCATAACATGTTTAAACAAGGTTATTGCCTTGTGTTCAAAGGATCCCAAATCCACAGCACATGCTGGAGTAATCTCCTCCCTGCGTGGTTCCATCAGGTGGAGACATGGACCAACTGTAGCTTCAATTACTTTTCTCTAAAAAAACTAACCCTCAAAACTAGTGTTGGAAGAGGGTGGCTTTTCCTATACCCAGTGACATGGTTTCCAGATTGCAGAGGTGAGAGGAGTGATTTTCAGTCTTAAGGAGAAAAATAGCATTATCTTCAGGCCCTCAGCATCTGTAATATTCTTCACTGGCTTGACAATGACAGTCACATATCTGTTGAGAGTTCCGCATTTGGCAGTATATCCCAATTTTCTGAATGTGATGCATTACATCATCAATATATCTTGTGCATTTGTGCATTGCCAACTAAATGCATTAAAAATCATGAATGAGGGCCCACAACCCAAAATACAGTACAATAAATCAGGAGACTGGCTTAAAAACCATGAGGTTTTAAAAAATAAAAATAAAAATCTTGGGTTGGGTTCTTTTTATTTGCCTTCTGGTTTCTGAACATTTGTGAACACTTCTGAACACTTGCTTCATATTTTTAAGCTTTTCTCTGCAATTACAAAGACTGGAAACTTATTTTTAAAATGAAATCCAAGATTCTAGCAACCAACCTGGGTTTTAAGAAAAACACTAAGTAACATGAGACTCACTGAAACTAGCAAGAGCTGGAAACACTGGAGTTTGGGTCCATTCCGCTTTCCACTCTGCTCACCTATTGTAGGTGTAGGAATAGAACACTGATCGGAGAGAGGGGTGTGAACCTGGCTGTATGAGAGTTTCATATCAACGCTTTCCTACTGTGCTTGAGGGTAGAGAAAGAAGGGACAGAAAACAAAAAGCATGAGGGGGCATATGAGAATACAAAGGAGGATAGGACAGAAGTGGATGGTGTGATGTTTAGTAATTCAAGAATCATGCATGTCAGGAAAGGAGGCACAACAATTTAACCGCAGTAGCAGTCAGACCAGTCTCTCTCTGCTCAGTCTGGAAACATCTAGCTCACACTGTGAATGCTTAGAGGCTTAAAGCTATTAGCATATTTATTTAGATTTTAAACTAACTAAAAAGCTGTCTATCCAAGGCTCTAGTCACTAACATCAAAATTTAAATCTCAACAGCATTGAAATGATCAGCAAAAGCTCAGCCAGCTAGCCACTGAAAAATTCTTGTAGGCCCTTTATCATCCCTCTCAGCATTCTCCAAAGTCCTTATCAAACAATGTGTGGTATTTTTTCCAGCATGCCTAGAAGGTCACCAATTTCAGATTATCAGACTGAGTTCTAGAGTCCTAGAGCCCTCCCAGCCACCCCTTCTTTTATAATGAAGGGGATCCAGCTTGAATGGTTCTGCTGGCCACACCTTTGGCATTATGGCATGGGGAGAGAAGTGGTCCCTCAGGTAGGCTGTCCCAGGCCATTTAGGGCTTTCTAGGTCATAACCAACACGTTAAACTCCACCTGAAGGCCAATAAGAAGCCAGTGCCTGTCCCTGAGCACTGGTGTCTCAAACTCCAGCAAAAAAGCCCCACTGAATAAGCAAACTGCTGCATTCTGCACCAGCTTCAGCCTCTAAATGATTTTATGATGGAGGCCTACACAGGCCACTTTTCCATAGTCTAATCTTGTGTTAACAAATTTAAGAATAACAGTGGCAATGTCTGCATCCAAAAGGAACAATTGCAATCTCCTAACCACCATAGATGGTATAGAGGTAACTGGGTTACTCCTGTAAGATGATCATCGGATGGTAACTGTATATCACCTCCTACATTGTGAACACTTCTAATTAGTGGCAAACATACTCCCTAAATGAAAGGGAATTATTACCTCCACCATCTCCTCTGGTTGCTTTCACCAACCCATCTTCATCTCAGTCTTGTCTGGGTTTAAGCTTCAGCCAGCTTGCTCTCTGTCTATGCCTCTATCTCAACCAGATAGCAGCTGAGATGCTGAATCACATCACTTAAGTTGGTCAAAATGGAGATATACCAGCATGTGTCCTCAGCTTATTGACAACACTGTATGACATGACTCTGCACTAACCCTCCTAACAGTTCCATACACGTCAAACAGGAGGAGTGACAGAATGGCATCTTGTGGCACCCAACACTTGAGAACTCTTCAGGAAGAGGAGCAGTTGCCCACAACTACCTACTAAGATCTCTGAGAGAGAGCAGAACAAAGCTGCTGAAGCCCCATTCACTTCTGCTAGGGTCTGCAGAAGAATCAGCATAGTCACTCCCATACTAATCTTATTTTCATAGTCACTCATACTAGTAACTTTATATTTACAGGCAGGGCCGAATAAACTCTCCTGTGGGCCCGGGACTATTAGATTTTGTGGGGCTCCTGGGGGTTTGGAGTGGGGGAGTGGGCTCAGGGCTGGGTTAGGGGATTGGGGTGTGGGAGGGGGTGCAGCTCCAGCTGGGGGGGTGGGCTCTGGGGTGGGGCCAGGGATGGGACAGAGGGTTGGGGTGCAGCAGAAGGTTTGGGGCGCAGGCTCTGCGTGGGAGTTTGGGTGCAGGATGGGGCTCAGGGCTGGGACAGAGGGTTGGGGTGCAGGTGAGGGTGTGGGGTCTGGGAGGGTGTTTGGATGCAGGAGGGGGCTCTGGGCTGGGGTAGAGGGTTGGGGTGCAGGAGAGGGTTCAGGCTCTAGCCGAGAGGTGCTTACCTCGGGCAGCTTCTGGTTGGTGGTGCTGCAGAGCTAAAGCAGGATCCCTGCCTGCTCCGGCTCCACGCTGCCCTGCTCCCCGAAGTGGCCGGCTTGTCTGGTCCCTAGGCAGAGGGGCCAGGCCGCTCTGTGCTGTGCATGCTGCCTATGCCTGCAGGCGCTGCCCCCGCAGCTCCCATTGGCCGCGGTACCCGGCCAATGGGGAGCTGCGGAGCCAGCGCTGTGCGCAGAGATTCACTGAATGCCCCTCACCCAAGGGCCACAGGGGCATATCGGCAAGCCGGCGTTCACAGCTACAGCCCCGGGGGGTGGGTGCCGAGGCTCAGGGACTGGTGTCCGGGCGATGGGACAGAGACTTGCCATGGGCTGGATGAAAAGAAGCAGTGGGCCGCATCCGGCCCATGGGCCTGCAGGGCCCCCCTTAGCCCAAGGCCCTGGGCTGGATCCCCTAAAGCCCCTGCATTAATCTGACCCTGCTTATAGGGATATAGTGTTGATGGGATACAGAAACAGAGAAAGTGGGGAAAATATCATATCTATTTCTGAAGGTCAACATCTCATCGTGACCCACATTTTGGAGGTCTCAAGGCCTCACTGCTCCATTGCCCGATTATTGCTCAGTAACACAGCCCCATATTAGCATGCAAAGAGCACACAATGCTCAGCCTCCCTCCCAATATCATTACCATGAGCCACTTTGCCATTCTGTATGGCAGTAAAGCAGGGCAGAGTGACTCAGCACCAGGGAAGGAGGGTTGACAGGAAGTAATCTAATCAGGCATTACATGGCTGCTACCCAATGGGAAGTACCTTCTTAGAACTGAGAGCAATTGTTTGAAAGATCCAGAGGGTGCCTGTGAGCTCACAAGTCACAGAGAAGGTTTTTTAGCAGGACAGTACCTATCATATTTTTTCTGATGCCCAACACCAAAAGCAGCACCTGATATTATTTTCTGCCAGGAATTAACCTTTTCAGTGCTGCAGGACATGCCAAGTACATCCACAAAATGGGCTTTTCAAATCAGGCTGGGTATATGGTCTGCCAGTTAACATATGCTCTAGCATTTCATTCATTTGAATGGTTGTTCTCTTAAGAAGCCAGTGTTTCTTAAGAAGGATTAACTGGTTGCCAAGTTAGCTCTGTCAACACTGCTGACCAGAGACAGAACTCTAGGAAAAGAACTTGCTACCATAATGATGAGCAGTAGAAGGTGGGAGGAATATAATAAATAATGACAACTGGTCCCTGATGCTTTTTTCCTAGATATATGAGTCAGCCTTGATGGTATATTACAGTGATTGCATACAAAAATGAGAAGGGTGGAAGAGAAGAGGAGATGGAGAATGAATTAGAAAAGATGAGACATCAGCATGACTCAAGAGAATTGTATGGTAGATTTCAGAAGGGATTGTTGGAATTTACCTTCATGATGATGTTTTCTGTGGAATTAGCACTTTACCATAGCATAGACTAATCCTCTGGAGAGAATTTTAGTAGTAAGTCAAAACTGAAAGGCATTTATAAATTGTAACCAGTCCTCAGGAAACTGGAGAGTTAATCTCTTGTAGTATGTCAGAACAGAAGCATTCAGTTTACAATCATGCAACAGTGCAACTCTATTTTGTATAGCATCAGTCATACTGTGACAACTTCATGGCCTGTGATGACTCCATCGCTATCGTTGTCTTGACATCTTGGCCATTCAGAACTTGACAGTAACATCAGGATTAGAAGTAAAAAAAGGGGGATTAGAATTTCCTGCTCCAAAAATCATAACCTCCTGCCATTTGAGCCAAATAATAATGCATTAGCAGTATGGGGCCTGTGACATACAACCAAACAGATCCAATTCCATCCAGTATGGCAGTGATATAAATAGAGCCAATTCAATACAAATGAATGTTTAATGGCATAAAATATCATTACAGAGATGTGTGCCAGTTGAGGGAGTGAGGAACTAAAAAGGTACAGGCAAAGATACATTTTCAGCTGAATTTAAGATGAGATGAAGAGCTGATTAGCAAGAGAGTTTAAAATGAATATAATGATAAAGTATGAACATTGTAAAATATAATGGAGTTGACCTAAATCAGAGAGCAGGGTGGATATACATTTCAATACTCTGCCTATTCATATAAAGGCAGAGCAAGGGAATATCACCATATACAAGGTGAAGCTCTTCAAATGTCATTTCAAAATATCCCTACTCTTTTTGATGCACCACTTCAGCAGAAACAGGAATATGCTAAAGTGCACTGATGTTCCACTTAAAGAACTGAACTTCCTCTTTAAAACTGAAAGGGATGGAATGCAAGCCCCACTACTTTGTACTTAATTACACTGAGCTAATGATGTGTAACTTACTAACATCCTCCTCCCTGCTGTGCTCCTATCCCCTCATCAGTATTCTGTTGAAAACAATGGAATATTTAGGTTATCTCTGGCACATTCAGCAGCTGCTCCGCAGGTGCTTTCTAGCTGAATATTCCTGGAACATGTATGACCTATCACATTCAGTGGTAAAGTTAATTAGTATTATTAGGACTGAGCCTAATAATTCAATACTGTTCAGAATTAACTCTTTTTAAACAGGTTTCAGAGTAGCAGCCGTGTTAGTCTGTATTCGCAAAAAGAATGCTGGTAGGAGGAGAGGGGGGTGGGAGGAGGTATTTTTTCATGCTTTGTGTGTATATAAAAAGATCTTCTACATTTTCCACAGTATGCATCCGATGAAGTGAGCTGTAGCTCACAAAAGCTTATGCTCAAATAAATTGGTTAATCTCTAAGGTGCCACAAGTACTCCTTTTATTTGCGTTATTGTCCAAACATTTATTAGTTTTTATGTTCACAAATATTTGAATGTCTGAAATTCAGGATACTTGAAATACATGACTGTAATATACAATTGACTGAGGAAACTGAAGCAGACAAACAGAATTTAGCAAGAACTTGACTTGAAGTATCTAATGCTTATGACTCTAATCCTCCTTATACTTGAATCACACTCTTATAGATCAAATCAATTAGATTGCTCAGTAGAAAGTATTATAGCTCCTTCTTTATGTGCCTCCAAGCTGGAGAAGTCAGATATTGGGAAATAGATAGAGAACAGTATTATAAGAGAATTACAAACCATAACAGATAGGCAATGAATCTGCTAGTTAAACCAGCCAAAATGAGAGTGCAGAATGAGGTTGGATAACCTCTTAGCAGAACAGAGAGTGTAGCAATGATTTAACAATTAGAAGAGGACACCAAGTATAGTTAGGACAATAAACTAGCAGACACTGAGGGCCAAATTCGGCACTAATTTACATTGCAAATTCCAATGAGTTCAATGTATGATGTACAGGCTGGAAGTCAACACAGAATTTGGCCCTAGGTGGATATATTTTGCAATATGAAACTAGAATAAGCACTTATGAAGCACATCTGGGAAGTCTCAAACATGTGATCTTCATAAAAGTGAAATTAGCATAAGAACCTCCTATTAAATCCCAAAATAAAAGTCTGGGCTTATGTCAATTAACTCTAACTCTGTTCAAGAGGTAAAATATGAACCTTGAGGGATAAATATAAATAACTGAAACTTCCAGGAAGTGCTGAAGGGAGGATCTTGGAGTGAAAATTGTGGGAAACAGAGTTTAAAAAACAAAACAAAATGACAAAGGGGACTTCTCAATATGAATATCAAAAGCCTATTATTAGCAGTCAGCATGGAATTCAGTGGACGTACACCAGCTGCAGATCTGACCCTCTCTATTCAAAAGTGGGCCACTCATCACATAATTAATTTAAATTGTACCTAGAGTTTTTGGAGGTCTCAACATCCTACAATGCTCAGTCCTGTTGCATATTATTCCTTCTCATTCTAAGGAATGTCCCAGTACAGACTATACAGGTGACTTCATACCAACCAACCATGGAACCCTTCTATGAAGTATACAACTGACTTCTATAAGTCAGGATGGTATAGCCATATTTTTGTATGGTACAGTGCACATAGTATTAAAAACATTTTGCAAAAATGTATATTTTTGGAGAAAGCATGGATTTACCTAATGTACAGATTTCAGAGTAGCAGCCGTGTTAGTCTGTATTCGCAAAAAGAAAAGGAGTACTTGTGGCACCTTAGAGACTAACCAATTTATTTGAGCATAAGCTTTCGTGAGCTACAGCTCACTTCATTGGATGCATTCATCCGATGAAGTGAGCTGTAGCTCACGAAAGCTTATGCTCACTTCATAGGATGCATTCATCCGATGAAGTGAGCTGTAGCTCATGAAAGCTTATGCTCAAATAAAGTTGTTAGTCTCTAAGGTGCCACAAGTACTCCTTTTCTTTTTGCTAATGTACAGAGACTCCAGAAGAATGATGTGGTTGGCCAATATATCCCCAACATAGCATATATTGTGGCACAGCTCAAAATAAAGAGCTGGTGCTCTGTTGTAAGACTGGACATAGGATTTAAACACACACAAATTAAGTATTAAGTTTAATTACATGCTGAATGGCAGTGAAGCCTCTTCAGGCAGGTAGGATAGACCTAGCAGGCCTTGCCAATCCTATTTTAGGTCACACAGTGTTGATTTTCCTCCCTTGCTCTAACCTCGCTCTAATCACAGTTTCAAGGTCAGTTTTGCTTACTTGCTTTCAGGTGTCATCAGCTATCATTGCAGAATGCCCCTCTCCTCCTGATCATTAGTACCATTCAACACATATTCGTAATCTTGGTATGTGTTTTAGTTTTACATTTGCAAGTCACCTTTCAAGAAAGAGTTTGCATTGCTCATGTATTAAAGAAGTTTTTGGACACAACTTTTATAATTACAGTTACCCTATCTGGAACTCCATATAATTTTACTACTTTCCATAATGCTTCCTTCCAGGCTGAATCAGATGCCCTCGTGAAGTCAGTGAAAACAGCAGATATCTTTACTCCCCATCATTTAATTCTCATCAGAATCTGGGGGGAGCATGGGCCATTATAGTAGGGATGAGGGAGAGATAAGAAAGAACATGGGGGGAAATCAAATCAGTATCTTAGATGTCTGTATGCTAATGCAAGAAGTATGGGGAATAAACAGGAAGAACGAGAAATGCAAGTTAATAAATACAACTACAACATAACTGGCATCAAAGAGACTATGTGGGATAATATACATGACTGGAATATTGGTATAGAGTGGTACAGCTTGCTCAGGAAGGACAGGCGGGGGAAAAGGGGAAGAGGTATTGCCATATATATAAAAATGTATACATTTAGACTGAGGTTGAGATGGAAATGGGAGACAGACTTGTTGAAAGTCTCTGGGTAAGGATAAAGGGGTAAAAACCGAGGGTGATATCATGGTAGGGGGTCTACTACAGACCTCCTAACCAGGAAGAAGAGGTGGATGAAGCTTTTTTTAAACAACTAACAAAATCATCCAAAGCACAGGACTTGTGGGGAATGGGGGACTTCAACTACCCAGACATCTGTTGGAAAAAATAACACAGCAGGGTACAGATTATCCAACAAGTTCTTGGATTGTATTGGAGACCATTATTTTTTAATTTTAGAAGATAGAGAAAGCTATTAGGGAAAAGGCTGTTCTAGATTTGATTTTGACAAATAGGGAGGAACTGGTTGAGAATTTGAAAGTGGCAAGCAGCTTGGATGAAAATGATCATGAAATGGTAGAGTTCATGATTCTAAGGAATAGTAGGAGGGAAAAAGCACAATAAAGATAATGGCTTTCAAGAAGGCAGACTTTAGCAAACTCATGGAGTTGGTAGATAAGATTCCATGGGAAGCAAGTCTAAGAGGAAAAACAGTTCAAGAGAGCTGGCAGTTTTTCAAAGAAACATTATTAAGGGCACAAGAGCAAACTATCCCACTGCTTAGGAAAGTTAGGAAGCATGGCAAGAGACCACACTGGCTTAACCAGGAGTTCTTCAATGATCTGAAACTCAAAAAAGAGCCCTATAAAAAGTGGAAACTAGGTCAAATTACACAGGATGAATACAAACAAATAATACAAGCATGTAGGGGCAAAACTGGAAAGACCGAGGCACAAAATGAGATTAAACTAGCTAGAGACATAAAGAGTAACAAAAAAACTTTCTACAACTACATTAGAAGCAAGAGGAAGACCAAGGACAGGGTAGGTCCTTCACTCAATGTGGGGGAAGAGGGGAAACAATAATAGAAAATGTGGAAATGGCAGAAGTGCTAAATGACTTTTTTGTTTCAGTTTTCACCAAAAAGCAAAGTTTCTACTGAACTTAGTGATTGGATATCGAACATAGTGAATGCCAGTGAAAA
Organism: Eretmochelys imbricata; assembly: GCF_965152235.1. Classification (NCBI taxonomy): domain Eukaryota; kingdom Metazoa; phylum Chordata; order Testudines; family Cheloniidae; genus Eretmochelys; species Eretmochelys imbricata. Next base: position 37,830,676 of record NC_135575.1, on the reverse strand, counting down.
TGAGGTAGGATCAGAGATCAAAATAGGGAAAGAACAAGTTAAAAATTACTTAGACAAGTTAGATGTCTTCAAGTTACCAGATGCGGATGAAATATACCCTTGAATACTCAAAGAGCTGACTGAGGACATATTTGGGCCATTAGTGATTATCTTCAAAAAGTCATGGAAGATGGGGAAGACAGGTGGTTAAGCACTGGAATAAATTGCCTAGGGAGGTTGTGGAATCTTCATCATTGGAGATTTTTAAGAGGTTAGACAAATATCTGTCAGGGACGGTCAGGATAATACTTAGTCCTGCCATGAGTGCTGGGGACTGAACTAAATGACCCTTCAAGGTCCCTTCCAGTCCTATGATTCTGACTTTTCTCCCCATCACTTGTCAAAGAGCAAATATCCGATCAATGAAACTTTGTCCTTGTCTGAAGCCATAGTACTCCTTGCCTACCATTTCCTCTAAAACTTGCCTTAATCTGTTGACAATTACTTTCATAATGATTTTTTCCTGGTACTGATAATAAGCTTAAACTGCTACAATTATTTGGATCGACAGGATCTCCTCTCTTTAGGATTGGTACAACTATTGCCTTTAGTTAGTCATCTGGTACCTCCTCCTGCTCTCATACCTTATATATTTTTCTTTAATGCTTTGACAGAGCTTGTCCCACCACATTTTAGCAGCTCAGCTGTTATATTGTCTATTCCTGTAGCTTTCCCATTTTTAAGTGCTTCACTGCTCTTTCTATTTCTTTTTCTGATGGTGGTTCAGTGGTGATAACCACTTTGCCTTGCACTGTTCATCTAGCATGTCTAGACTGCTTGCATCTGGCGAATGGCAGGGTTCATCACTTGGTCAAAATGCTACTTCCATACTTCCAGCACCTCTTTGGTATTTGTTGTCAGTTCTCTGGTAGTCTCTCTTACTGCTTGTATTGCTGGTCTGACTGTGTTTCCATAGAACTTTCTGGTACATTGTTTTAATTTTTTTCTTGACACTTCCTCTAGCTCTTGAACTTCTTTCCAAACCTTTTGCTTGTGCAATCTTTGTGATTTCTTCATTGCTTTATGCAACACTTTCATTTCTTCAATCTTTCCAGCAGTCTTGGATTGTTTACACTTTTCCTGTAATGTTCTTGTTTAATTACTTGTCTAGCTTTTCCTTGTTTGCTTATGCCTTCTAATAACTTCCTCCATTATATTTTGTATTGTTTCCTTGAACAGTACCAATCCAGTCAGTGGTGAGATTTCTTTATCATTGCAAATTAATGGACCGAAACACCCTCGAAGCATCATTCTTATATACCTCCCTCAGAGAGCTAGCCTTTAACTTATGATGATCAAATCTGGCTCCAGTTGCACCTGTCTTTTTCTTGGACTTTTTAGTTAATCTTTCCCATTAGTAGCTCATGATTGCTGTCACACTTGGCACTCCTATAGACTCTAACATCCAACAGTGACCTTCGATGCCTCTTACTGCTAATAATATGGTCAGTCTGGTTTTTGGTTGACCACCTGGTGAATTCATGTAACTGTGTGCACATCTTTGTGAGGAAACACAGTATGCCAATAATCAGACAGTGCATCTCACAGCAGTTCTTAACCTTCTCCCATTCCCCGCTCCTGTGGTGCCATAACAACTGGTAGAAAATTAAGCAATTGGTTAAAGTCAAAGTTTGGTGTAAAACAAGGCGGGTTTTCATCATGTTCTTAAACTGGACATTAAGAATGGTAGACAAATTGGAGGGTGTGACGTTGGGTGATCTAGAGTTAAGCTCTTTAGCTTATGCATCTGACATCTGAAAACTGGCAGACATGTTTGAATTTATTATGTTGCTCATTGGTCCCTTGGAAAATGAGTGTAGTCAACTTGGACTTACACTAAATGACAAGAAAACAAAAGGGTTTGCATCTTGGAAAAGGGATAATAAATAAATGTTGAAATGCAGCAGAGGTGACATCACAGAACAAGTAAAATCTTATTTGCATCGAGGAAGACTGAGCAGTGCTGGTGATTCCATCAAGTATGAGGTTTAAATAAGATGGGCTTTAGCTACAAGTGCTGCACAGAAATTAATGAAATTATGGACTGATAAAAAATTGTTTGGTTCCAAAACGAAAAGTTATCAAACCTGTGTACTAACGATATTACTCTATGGTTTGGAAGCAGTTATATTAAATGAAACATCAGAAGGCTAGAGGCAGTAGAGAGGAGAGTTCTTTGGATGATAGCGGGTGTAAAGTGGAATGATTTTTTAAAAAGAGGTTAGAAAGAGAGTATGATGTGAAGTCAGGATATGGGATTGACTGCAATGGAAAATATTATGAGGTGGGGACACTGTAGAAGACAAATAGATGATAGGATGCCAAAGAAAGTAATGCAAATGCAACCAAGGTCAGTCAGACCTAGAGGCTGACTACTGACTAATTATCAGGACATCATCTGTAGGGACATGATCAGGCTGGGCTTAATGGAGGAATAAGCCATGGACAGGAACGAACGGTGGTGCTGTACTCCCTGTGTCTGTAAAGATGCTTTGGGATGAGAAGATGTATTAAAGGAGCTGTGTGCAGGGCCAAATTTACAACTGGGGCGAAGCATTTTGAATGAAAAACTAGGAAATGTGATGCACAGATGCAAAAGCAGACATATTATTTTCAACACCTAGGAGGCAAGAAGTAAGATCCTACATGAAATTTACAAGCTATTTCACACAAATGGTATTACATTTTAAGCCTTGGTGAGCAAGTAGGAGACATTCAGAATTGAGAGCTAATGTGTTAACATTTCCAATAACACAGTGGTCTTGATTTATTTAAGTCAGTTTGGGAGTCCATGGAAACAAAAATCAGCAAGTGAGCCTTTTTTGGGGGGGGAAAGGGGAGCACTGCACCAAAGTTTTGTGTCCATGATAAAAATATTGCAATTCATTTTCTAATCACAGCAGCCATAGCTATATTATAAATCTGTCAATTGTAGAGCTAGAATTTTGCACACCTCAGCTGATAAAGTTATTGAAGAAGGAATAAGTATACAAAGATAATGATCAGGATGCATGGCAGAGAGCAGACTACCCTTGAAACATTATTAACCCTTAGCCAGCAGTTTTGATTTTTCCAGGGGGATGTGCTAATGCAGTTTACAGTTGTGCTAATGGCAGGAACTCTTGCCCTGATGGTTTCAAGGGACTAAATATATACAGCGATGTTCAAAAGCCACAACATGACATCATCAGGAAACTGAACTATGGCTCCAATTCCAGTCCTTAATGTGCACAATGGAGACCAGCCACTAGAGTATTATTTCCTGCTATGGTCAGTTTTATTTTGCTATTTAAGCTTAGTTATTGTATTTACACTGTCAACCCTTATGCTTATGCAATGAACATAGGAGAATTGGGCTGAAATCACCTGGCGAAGGGAAGCAGGGCACACAGAGGGCAAATGTGATTATATCCCCACTGGGAAGCACCAACAAGCCTGGCAACTGTACATTATCTTGGGTAATATGTCAACTACAAGAGGTATGGATGGTGAGAGCAGTGGGGGAACAGCAGTTTTGTGGAACATGTTGCCTTCAAATTCCAGCATATGTTACAGGATTAAAAACATGAGTTAATTCTTCTCTGATCAGACCTATGTGCCATGTGAACCCGACTGGAGGAGTCATGTACATACCTTTATCATTAGCGGAGCCAATGGCATCATGGGACTGTAGCCAGCAATGCTCTCAGTGAAAGTTGGGAGTGGACCACAACCTGTGTGAGTACCTATGTTTGGCCAGAAAGTCATAGGGTTTATGAAACAATCTTTGACTGTTATATAGTTTCCATGCCATGCCTCACAACTGTTCCATATCATCAGTGAGCCCAGTGACTCCAAGGTACCATTGCAGTCATTTTTAGCTGCTACATAAGCTATAAAGTTTTTCATTTACATTTTTCTTCCTGAAGAAACAGAACATATGGTAACTTGATTTTTGTTTTATGAGGCTGCAATAAGCCCCAGAGCACTTAAGCTTATACACAACAATATCAGAATGGAGAAGACCAAAAAACACAGATGAAGGCTTTTTACAGAAGTCAGAGAGGGCAAAAAATCAAAGACATTTCCACTGCTCATGTCCTTCCTCAGGTTGAGATTACAACCATAACAGTGAAATGGTTTTTGTACTCTTTAAAATGGTAGGCCTTGAATTCTTCACTTAGCTACCTGACATTCTACATCTGAGTCAGTGAAGTTATTACTAAAACTTCATCCAGATCTTTACACAGTATCTTCACGGTGAACTGCAAAGTCATAATGAAAAAACAGAGTTGTGCTACTTACTGCTTCTTTATGACAACCGAGAACTTTAAAGCTTAATTTTTTACTATTCAAGATTATTTTGGTTTTTTTTACATTAGGAGTATCAGGTCTTGGCTTTCCTCTTCTTGTGGGTTGACTTTGGCAGTCTTTAAAGGACAAAAAACATGACATCACAGGACACTGAAACCTGTGCTGCACCTCACACAGTCTCCAACTGAGGAGACGTGGATGTTGAGTCAAGCTAGGAGAGTAATCGCTAAATAAAGATAAGTGAAAATCATAATTTCTATTCTATCTGATATTTCAAATGTTTTGGGGGATAATTTGGTATTCAAGTAATTAATTCACACATATTCCAAGATCATATATTTAAAATAGAAGTTGCTGTATAAGTACTAAAAATGAATGTAAAAGACACTCAAAAGTATATATGAATAGATGCATAAAAACAAATCTAATGACAGAAGAGATCAAATATGACATTTCAAATTACCTTAGAACAACTCAGCAATTAAAAAAAATTTTTTTGGGGACGATTTCAAAACTGAAACCGGTTCAGAATAAATTCTATGTGGCCCTCTGGGGCACTCAGGCCTCAGAAGACTGTGCAGTGAGCTGAATTAGCCCAGGCTGTACATGACTAATACTAATAACAGACCTCTGCAGGAACTTGCAGAGCTCAAAATGGGGTGTAAAACTGTTGAGTGAGGGTTGGCGTGGGGCTCCCAGCATAGGGAGACACCATCTTCCTTCCATTCTCTTTGTGTGTATTCATGTACCTCTTCAGCCTAATGCACCCCATCTTTTCTCTCTAAGGTGAGATGCTTTTCAGAGTCCAGCAATGAAATATCATCTTTGCACCACAAGGCCCATTTAAAAATTGTCAAGGCAGGTGCAGCATCAATCCAATGAGCCTGTTTGCCATGAACTGAGTATAGAGACTATGTTTGGGACACCTGGGATGGACACAGACTTGGGAACCCTATAAATGCAATTATTTGGCCTTCTCTTCTGTCATTTTGTAAGAGGTAGGAGCCTGTAGCTGTGTAGCTTTAGAGGCTCTGCAGACAAATTTCAGATGTATGGAAACTTCAGGATTTTATTGGGGTGTAGGATTATTTTAGGATTCCCTGTGTTTTGTTTTAAAAGAACCATTTAAAATTTAAACTTTAAATGTAACTCCCTTATATGAAAAACTAAAATGTTTTCAAAGCCTTCAAAAGTCCTTTAAAAAGCCTTAAAGGAAAAAGTTTTTACATAAAGGTCAGCTTCCATTCTATTTTAATCCATGGAAATATGCAGTTGGCAAAGGACTTATCCCAAATCACCAGCCAGAAGTTTTATAGTCCCAGTAACACCCAATCTAAAGCCACAATCATTCCTGTTTAGGCCCCAGCAAAGGGACAGGAGTGCAGTTTGTGCCTCCTATTCAAGGTCATGGAGGCTGCAGGCTGGTGTGGCCTTTGGCACAGACTAAGGCAACCCTGAGAACAGCTCTAACTTGCTCCCTGACCCAATTACCCACCACGGGTCTTTGCAGAACGTAATAGCCAGGATGTAAGCCTGTCCCAGCCACACCCCTTCCTTCCTCTGGTCCACCCATGCCCAGCTTCTACTCTGCCCACCCTAGAATGCCCATGCATCCAGGGCTGCTTTGGAACCAGATGCACATTACTCAGAGAGCAAACATCAGCACTTCTCATACTTCTCTTCTCTGAACACAAAATACTAGGAATATGGTAATGAAAGCACAAGCTGTGTCAAGTGAGGAGAGAGTGGAAATTTCCGACACTGAATGCCAATACTTAATGGAAAAATTTGTAAAGCATTAGTCATTAGGAGCCTGGTTTCTTATCAGCTCCTGTGGCAGTCTAAAGTCTGACTGTGTATACGGCTGTGTATGTGACTGCACAACTGGTTGCTGCAGAGAGGGTTATAAAAGTAACAAACAGAGTCCTGGACCTAACTTTCCAGTTCTTAATCAGGCTAAATTCTTACTCAAGGACAAGGCCACATTCAATTAGGGTTAACATAAGAACGGCCACACTGGATCAGACTAAAGGTGCATCTAGCCCAGTATCCTGTCTTCTGACAGTGGCCAATGCCAGGTGCCCCAGAGGGAATGAACAGAACAGGTAATCATCAAGTGATCCATTCCCAGCTTCTGGCAAACAGAGGGCTAGGGACACCATCCCTGCCCATCCTGGCTAATAGCCATTGATGGACCTATCATCCATGAACTTATCTAGTTCTTTTTTGAACCATGTTATAGACTTGGCCTTCACATCATCCTCTGGCAAGGAGTTCCACAGGTTGACAGTGCATGGTGTGAAAAAATACTTCTTTTGTTTGAAACCTGCTGCCTATTAATTTCGTTTGGTGACCCCTAATTATTGTGTTATGGGAAGGAGTAAACAACACTTCCTTATTTACTTTCTCCACACCAGTCATGCTTTTATAGACCTCTATCCTATCCCCTCCAGTCATCTCTTTTCCAAGGTGAAAAGTCCCAGTCTTATTAATCTCTCCTCATATGGAAGCCATTCCGTACCTCTAATAATTTTTGTTGCCCTTTTCTGAACCTTTTCCAATTCCAATATATCTTTTCTGAGATGGGGCGACCACATCTGACGCAGTATTCAAGATGTGGGCGTACCATGGATTTACATAGAGGCAATATGATATTTTTTCTCTTTTTAGCCATCCCTTTCTTAATGATTCCCAACATTCTGTTCATTTTTTTGACTGCCATTGCACATTGAATGGATATTTTCAGAGAACTATCCACAATGACTCCAAGATCTCTTTTCTGAGGGGTAACAGCCAATTTACACCCCAACATTTTGTGTGTATAGTTGGGATTATGTTTTCTAACGTGCATTACTTTGCATTTATCAACATTGAATTTCATCTGTTTAACTATCAGCAGCTCCAATAAAGGCTATAGATAGAATTATGTTGTTTCCACTAAGGATTGAATTTGGCCCTGGGAATTTTGTCTGAGTAGCAGCTAAAGGATCAGGCACTATGAGCCAAATTTATTATCGGTAGAAAACTCTATAGGCCTCTGGGGAGTTCCACAAGGGATGAATGTGGTCCTATGACTTTATATAGAAAATAAGCAGCAGGGGATGAACTCAAACAACTATTAATGTTTTCAAAAATTAGTTTTTAAATAGTAGTAATAAAGCACATAAAATATACAGAGTATATTACTATACATACACAGACCTGATTCTAAGTGGAATGCTTTCTGAGTTTCCCCATGAGACATCTGGGGCTCTTACACAGGAGAAAGTAATGAGCACTACCAGAAGCCGGTGGTGTAAGTGACTGAATTCTATTGAAGGAGAGCTGAAGTGATTTTCCTCCACAGTCTGTATTCCCAGAGAATAGTGGGAAATGGGATAAGGAGGCATTAAAGAAGCTTTCAGAGAAAGTATCATCGTGCCTGTATGTGAGACAAGGGCAACCTTATTTAACACTAAAGATACAATATTACCAACTTTGACATCTAAATGAAGGATCTAATAACTGAGAATTAAGTTTCCTGAAAGTAATTTAAGAATAGAGCAGCAGAGTGTAATGATTAGTGAAGGATTACAGACTCCAACGAGAAACTGCAGAACTGGAATTAATTTGCAAACTGGACACCATCAAATTAGGCCTGAATAAAGACTGGGAGTTGGTGGGTCACTATAAAAATTAATTTCCCCATACTAATTTCCCCCTGCTGTTACTCACACCTTCTTGTCAACTGTTTGAAATGGGTGATCCTGATTACAAAAGTGATTTTTCCTCCCTTGGTATTCTACTGTTGAGAATAGCCCACTTCCACTTTAATTGAATTGTCTCATTAGCACTGACCCTCAACTTGGTAAGGCAACTCCCATCTTTTCCATGTACTGTGTATACCTGCCTACTGTATTTTCCACTCCATGCATCTGATGAAGTGGGTTTTACCCATGAAAGCTTATGCCCAAATAAATTTGTTAGTCTCTAAGGTGCCACAAGTACTCCCTGTTTTTTCACCTGAAAGTATTTTTTAGCTTATTTGTTGCTGATTCCTGCAAAAATTGCCATTATGGTTCATTGCTCAGTCCTATGGGAAACTGTAGATGGCAATCAATACACAAATAAGTTCTTACTGTTTTAAGGTCCCATTTACATTAATAGCCACATGCTTATAACACAGAATTAATTTAAGACAGGTAAAAACCTGGCTAAGGCTTGCATTGTAGACAGGACAGAACAATGATAAAGTCCAATGCTGAAGCACAGTTGAGGAATACTTAAATTATGATACAATCCTGCCTCCACTGCCTTATTCAACTGTTCTATAACCATGACAAATGCAGCCCCTGTATGGGAACTGAATTCCCCAAGACAGTAGATGTTACAAGTGTAAAGTGGACTGAATGGTGATGGCTACTGCACAAGATAGGAAAAATAAGGGAGTGATTTAAAGGTTAAGTTAACAAAGGAGTCAGTTAGCAATAACTTGTGTTTGTTTTTTGAATAGCTGCAATAAGACTCAATCAAGCATGAGGCGTTAGGTAATGCTTCAGTGAAAACACAACAGAGCCAAATAGTTTCCTTTTTACCTTTCTGATTGCTGCTGGCAATTGAGAAACTAGGAATCATGATTAACAGAGTACAAACTTAGAATATTATTTAATTATGTTGGGTGACACTAAACAGCACCACTTAGCATAAGTAATTAGAGGGCTAGAAATCAGAGTTAGGTAATAGAATCAAGCTGTTAAATCTTTTTTCCAGCAACAGTGCAATTGTAGAAGATATTTATTGAAATAAATTCAAGCTTTAGGGCAGAGAAAGGTTTATTCTTACTGAAAAATTTTATCATCATCATATGCTTTTACTAATCCTATTAAGACCAGGAAAAGGATGCAGTTTGCTAAACTGTATTTCCACTCTCTTTAGGGAAAAGCAGGGCCATTTTCTGGAGCTCAGCTATCTACAGACAATGTAAGATCAGCTAGGGAGGAGGGACATACAGTCCTGAGCTTAAAGGGCTAAAATGCCTGAAGAAAGCAGATACTTGGCTGATGTCAGCTCTAGCAAGGCCTTTTACAAGATGCATGAATACACAAAGTGACTGTAAAGGAAATGCTGGAGAACTCGTTTTAGTGTGTGACATTAGCAAGATAGCATTAATATAGATATGCCAGAACGCTTTACTGTAACCTGTACCAGTGTTCCTTAAACACTGTCTAGATTTTCTCACTCTTCGAGAACCAGTAATTTGGAGGGGGAAGTATTGATCCTAAAAGAACACGATTATACAGATTTTTAAAGAGATATGAATCAGTGGATTTAGCTTCACTCTGATAAAATTTTCAAAAACAAGTTATTTAGGAGTTTAAAGTTCCATTTTCAAAAGTAACTTGGGCACTTGAGTCTCACAGAAAGTCAGTAAGACAAAGGGCTTATCTACATAAACATTTAGTTTGTGGCCAACTGAGGCATGAATCTACCTCACATTAGCTTCCCACAGTCTGTCTGTGTGGACCCTGCTGGCACATATTAACAGTTCATGCACTAACGAACTGTCAGTGTGAGCCACCAGAATGGACTGTTGGACCATGGCAGGCTAGGATAGGTTAGATCCACACCTCCGCTTGCCACAAATTAAATATTAGTGTAGCTGAGCCCCAAGATTCCTGACTACCTGTCTCTTTTGAAAATGGGACTTTGGTTCCTAACATTTCCTTTGTTGCAAGCACAGAGGGAGGCATGGCTGTGTTGTTTTGAGACAAGCTGTTTTTTTTGTGAGAAAAAGAATAGAGGTTTACTAAAAAGCAGAAATAATTATCCCAAGCAGGTAGTCTTTGTAAATGAAGGGAGGAAGAAGGCTGATGTCCACCTCCTATCCTGGTATACTCGTATGGATCCAACAGGCTCTTCTCCATAGTACTCTCAGAAGTCCTCTATGAAACCCAAACTGCTACAGGCATACTGAAATAATCAGTTCCCTCCCTTGCTGGGAAGCCAAGAGCAGTTTCTCAGTGATGAACTCGGCTTCTACTGCACAAAACAAATGATACCTCCAGCTCCTAAAAATGGGGTTTGGGAGATTAGATCAATCACTGTTAATGCTTTAAAATAGATACACAGTAAGGGGTATATTTAAAATACCTTGACAGAGGACACAGCAAGGCAGGTTAGAAAGGCAGACACACAAATTGCTTGCAAACAGTGCTTGTTGTGGGCACAAACTGGGAAGCAAAGACAAGCAACAAAACCACCGGGTTGTTCTCACACCCAGGATAGAAAGCAAAATACAAGATGAATGGATATAACAAATCCTAGATCCTGCATTCAGTCCTGTATTAATTCTCCCTCTATTTTCCTTTAATGCCATTGGACCAATTCCTGGCCAGTGGAGAGGCAATCCCCCCTCTTTTATGCCCTTCCACTCCAAGCTGCCATCAGCATCTTGCTAAAACAGACCTCACTGATTCCTTGGGCCTTGTAGGGAGAGATGGTCCTTTCTCCCCATTAGCTTTGGTAGCTGGTGGATTGGAAGGAAGCTAATTCATCTGCAGCTGGACATAGGTCAGCAACTGCCTCACCAGAAAGGTATTCTCTCCCATTGACCCATAACATTTTAACCTTTTAAAATAACTTTCCCTTGGACAGATGACTCTATTCTTCCAGTTTCTTCACTTTATTCACTCTGAGAAAATGTTTTGCAAGCACTTGATAAAACATTTTTAAACACTGCACCTGACAGCATTAATTTGCTAAGCACCAAACATGTAATCAGGGTCATCCAAGACACAAATGAATACAGTTGCTGCTCCATGGAGTTTGCACCCTATAAGGCAGACACACAAGATAAACACACTAAGAAATGAGGACTTCAGTTCTTTTTGTAAGAAGTCCTCTCTTCCATATGCATCTCTGGTATAAAGCTAGAGCAGAGAAGACAACTGAAACAGTAAAATTAGTGTCTGTGGAACTTTCATCAGGTTGTTCTATGCACATGAAGTAGCATGGAGAAAAGACAAAGCTAGGAACAGGTGAAGGAAAGGTGGTGGTGATCAGGCTGTCTTTGTTGATGGAGCAAAGGAGCCAACAAATGAGATCCAAGAGGTAGGCTGAGGCAAAGTTGTGCAAGGAAATAGGAAGTTTAAAACTGGTGTGGTAGGCAAGAGGGAGCTAGTGATACAGCCTGATAGATCAGTGAGGAACATAACTCTGGAGAGACTGTCCAAAGGGGAGTCAAGGAGGCCAGATAAAAGAGAAGTTGCAATAATCAAGATGGGAAATTAGCAGGGTGTGAACAAGTGTTTTCACCATTGGGACGGAAAGGAAGGGTTAGATTTTCAGTGTGTTGTGGTGAAACATGAACCTCTTCCACCTTTATTACCTTACAATAGACACCAAGTATAAGAGTGCATTAGAAATAACCAGACCGATTAGAGTATTTGTAAGCTTCCCTTTTGAAACTATTCTGTCCCCATTATAAGAAAGTTAGAGTTTTCTAAGAATAGAATTTAGGTACACATTGAATAGATAAGCTATAGAATATAAAACAAAAACTAAATTACTCTTAAAGGCACAAGTACATAGGACTAAAAATACTTATACAGAGAAGTTAACCAAGATGCTTGGGAAATCGGTAGCATCCCACATTGCAAGGAATTTTACTGGAAAATAATGACCATGGGCCTGATCCTGCAACCTATTACTCATGTGAGCGGTCTCATACTTCAAGTAAGACTATTCACATAAATTTGCAGAACTGGGCCCCAAGGCCTTCTACACAATTGTTCTAAAGCAGATCAATCCCTATGTTGCCTTACCAGTTCTGGCTTTTTGTGTGGTATAAACCAGTGTTGTTAACCTTTCCAGACTACTATACCCCTTTCAGGAGTCTGATTTGTCTTGTGTATCCCCCAAGTTTCACCTTGCTTAAAAACTACTTGCTTACAAAGTCAGACAAAGGAATACAAAAGTGTCACAGCCCACTATTACTGAAAAATTGCTGACTCATTTTAACCATATAATTATAAATCACTTGGAGTGTAAATATTGCACTTACATTTCAGTGTATAGTATATAGAGCAGTATAAACAAGTTATTGTATGAATTTTTAGTTTGTACTGACTTCACTAGTGCTTTTTATGTAGCCTACTGTAAACTAGGTAAACATCTAGGGTGAATTGCTGTACCCCCTGTAAGATCTCTGTGTACCCATAGGGTATGCATACCCCCTGGTTGAGAACCACGGGTAGACACATGCATTTTTTGGAATGGCCTGAAATGAAACAACTTCTGGGTTGATGAATGAGAAAGAAGAGTTTGATGTGGATACACTTTGGTATATCTTGCGCTGTGTATCATTCACGAGTGTTAAACAAAGATGACTATTTAGAGGTCTACAAATTATGGGCTTATAAAGTCTCTCTCATGCTACTGACCAAATCTAGTTCCTCCACAGGTTGCACCCTTAACCAGAAAACCCTCCAGCCACTGAAGCTGAAACGAGATTACACACATTTTTGGAATGAGACAGTTTATATTCTTTGACATTTTAACTTTTAGTTATGTGATGCTGTATGCAGTTACCAACAGCTGCTATAGTCCACTGATGAGCATCTGTGGACCTTTCCATAGCTGATTTACAATAATTTTAAATTCAGTTGAAATCAGTGGATTATCAAGACATATCAGATATATTTTATTAATCAGTTAGCTGCTTCCAAATGTAAGACAGAACACCACAGAGGGGAAAAACAATAAATTCATGTGAGGACAGAATACATTTTATTAGAAAGAGTAACAAAGTTCTTTCAATAAGACTTATGTCACACAAATATCTCCAGGAAACAACATTTTCCCCCTTATGGACAGTTACAATATGTCAATTTTCAGTACAAATGAGGTTCCATCAGCTTTGCTGTATGTGCAGTTTCCTCCCTGTACATAGTAATTCAAACATTTAAGCATCTGAAGACTCTTTTGGAGACACAGTTCTTATTATCTGCCCCAAAGACCAATAAGGATTACACAGTTCATTATTTAATAAGAATTTGGGTGATGTAATTCTTTTATACAATCACTGTATACAAACATACATAGATATGTAATTAGAACTGGAGAGAGAGAGACTGAGTCGCCTGTATTAATTTTAATGATTTTCAGCATGAGACTATACCCCTTGTCTCCAAATAAAATTTACATTCACCCTTTATTTCTGAAGTAGGGACTCTATTCTGCACTCTTTGCATATCCAAAACTTCCAATGACTTCAAACTGTACTTTGGGGGTGGGTGGAAGAAGCAATACAAAGGCTACTCATACATTTTCTCACAATATTTGACACAATTTTACAACATATTTTCTTTTGATACACATCTTTGTTCAGTTACGTTGCTCATTTAAAGCCATTTTCAATATAATGGAATGTCTTCCCCAGTTCACCCTCAAAAATAAAAAAAAGAACCAACCAAAACAAAGAAAAACAGGGAAGGGAAATGCTGTAACATATAGATATTAAAGGCGGACAATCCTGTATACAATACAGACTATAAGTAATGAAGTAGGGGACATTACAGAAAGCGGTGGGGGGGGGGGTGTTTAAAGAGGAAAAGGGAGGGAGAGAGGTGTCCAAATGATAGATTTGTCCATCTCCATCTATTCCATGTTAAGTTTCAATAATAGAGGGACCTTTTTTTTTTTTAAAAGGGTCATAAAATGCAGATATGAAAGACTTGTAGGGCAGAATATAGTATCCTTCAAAAGAGGACAGACATAGCTGACACTATACTTGATTTTAGTTCAAAAGGAAAGAACCACCTTTTTATGAATGTGTGTTACATGACGCGTGGGAAGGAGAGCTACTGGGATGATTATATGCATATTGTTTGTGATCATTACTATGCACAGACAACAAATTATATGCAGATAACTATACTGTCTTCCCTACTTCATTTCTGTGCCTGTGATCAAGCAGCCCCAGTTTTGGCCAGCTATTCCTTAAATTCCAAAACAATGGAAGGTTTCCTTTCACTTCAGGAAATTAGTGTATTCTGCATCACAACACACAGTCTGTGCACACACAGTCTCAGCAACAGGGAATATCCTACAAGACATTGACCTTTTCCCTACAAGGCAAAAGGGTTCAGATGAAATGCTCTGAACAATAACTTGTATGGGAGGAAAAAGACATAACATGTAAAAAATAAGCAAATTTTGTAATACAGCCCATATATACATATATAGATACACACACAAAACCACAACTATATATAAACAATACACAAACATACTATGTATATATTATTTTTTAAAGGATTTTTAAATGTTTATCCTTAGGCACTTGTGGGTCCAGAGCTCCTTCCACTACATTCAAATTGTATTCATACTTAGCTTTTGGAAATCCAGATTTCCAGCAATGTTTGAGTAAAGTATATATGAGAATATTTTATGATGTACAGTATTCCTATGTCATCAGTATACTTATTTTACTCATGTACAGACTGATATATTCTTTAACCTGGGCCCAGTCAACACACACTTACAGCTGAGCTTAACTTCTCACATGCAAACAGTCTCATTAATGCAGTGGGGCTACTTACAGAGGTACACATATACATGAAATGTTGCAGGATTGGGGCCTTAGTGCTTAAAACCACAAACAGTAATTGGTTTCAATGGTTGTAAAAGTTTACAAGGAATGGCTCCACAGGTCCTGCAACTGGATCAATGTGTGCAGGCCATGGACTCCAATATTCCTAAGGACCCAATTAACTAAAGGATCAGGGCAATAGAGATTGTTTTCATTGTGTTCAATGGTCTTTAGATGAAGCCCATAGTTTGTAAATAACTAAAACTACACATGGTTAAGGTCCGTCAATCCAAAAATGTTTGCAAAAACAAAAGTAAAGTAAAGTAGCATTTCAAAAGCTTATATCTTAAATTGTAAACTGCTTTATTTAAACAAATGTAATAATGATAAAATGCATATGGATAGGGTCAATTCTGTATTTAAAATAAATACAATGTTTTGAGAGGTGCTAAATTTTTAGCCTATTAAGTGAAGATTTTCTCTGGCCTTTCCTCTGCTCAGCACTTCTCAGGATTGGATCCTACATTACCAAAGTGGATTTATTACAGATACAGATTTATTTTAAAACTGTATACAATATTATATCTTATTCTCTGATATTTCAGCTTACAACATGCATCTCTAGATGGTATATTTCCAAATCAAACACCAAAAATTCCTGAGTAAGACTGCAGCTGAAATCTATCTATACTTATCTTACTTGTGTAATTGCTTATATCTTACATTAGGGCCTGGGTCTGCTGTGCTTGTACAAGCAAAACTTGCATCTAAGTTAGGACTGGGCCTAGACTGCAGTAAACCAGAATCACCATCAAAGTTGATAGATTCACATTTAATACTAATAATTCAACCCTCCTGTGCATGAGGTGTAGAGGGGCTGTGGTCAGTATTCAAGCACATTAGCTGGAATAGTAGTTGCAGGGGTGGGGATTTATATTTATTTGAAAAGTCCCCAAATTCTTTCTTTTAAGAGAACTGTTCTGATATTTAAAAAAGGCATTAATGGCCAAAGCCAAGCACACATGAGTAGACCTAGGCCTAGTCTACGCTAGAAACTTTGCCAGCACAGCAGAGTCAGTTAGGGGTGTGATTCTTTTCTCATAATTCTATATTGGCAAAAGCCTTAGGGTAGATACAGTTATACTGGCAACAGTGCTTTTTTGCCAGTATAAGCTGGGATAGTTATGTCAGTATAGCTAGACTGACAAACCTTTTCTAATGTAGGCCTGGCATTACAGTAACTAATGTGTGCACACACGCGCAAGACAGTGGAAGAACACATTTTTATTTAGTTAACAGATTTCAGGGTCCAGCTTTCAAAAAGCTTACAGGAGAACAATGTAAAAATAACAGAACATAAAACTCATGGTTATTTGTACTCTTCAAAACAGAGAGGAATTTCCATTACACAAGAACCTGTCATTTCAAAATATCAGCCACACCACAGAAGAGAGGCTGACCCCATTTGGATGGAGGTGTTTTTATATCACATTTAATAAAAAGACAACCTAGGACTGAGCCCTCAAGGGTGCAGTGGCTCACATACCCTCACTCAGGGCTTGTCCACACCAAGTTAGTATTTGACAGTAGATTCATACCCTGGCTTGCTGTGTACTAACGTACTGTGTAGACAAGGCCTTCGAAAGAGTAAGTTACTTTGGACAGTACCATTATTGAGAGCATATCCTTTTCATTCCCTTTGGATATGTGCTAGGACTGATGACTTCCTTTAAAATGAGTATGTAAATTTTAGTCTCACAAATGTAATGTGTAGCATGATTTGGAAAATTGCAGCCTTTAATATGCCACTGTTTGCTTAAACACATAAATCCACTGAAAGGTGACATGGTTGTAATATGTTATCCAGCAGGCCATTCACCATACTCTACTGTTGCACGTATATAATGACAAGGCACAAAACAGCAACTAGTCCAAGAGCTTGTAAGCCAAGGAACCAAAGCATAACCCAGAAGAATATGACTATTACAGGTTCCACAATCCGTTCTCCAAAATACATCCTTGTGAAGCCTATGCTGATAAGGCTTTTGTTTAGTTCACCAAAGAGAGTCCCCATCTTTTTATAGTCATCTATAACAGGCTCTACAGTGTGGTTTCTTTGTTCTTGCTGGATCTGTAGACAGAAAACAAAAGCAAGAAATAGTTTGGACATATAGAATATGTATACGATACTTTTCAGAGTAGCAGCCGTGTTAGTCTGTATTCGCAAAAAGAAAAGGAGTACCTTGTGGCACCTTAGAGGCTAACAAATTTATTTGAGCATAAGCTTTCGTGAGCTACAGCTCACTTCATCGGATGCATTCAGCTGTAGCTCACGAAAGCTTATGCTCAAATAAATTTGTTAGTCTCTAAGGTGCCACAAGTACTCCTTTTCTATATACGATACTGTTATTGTCTGTGTCTTACAATTTACAAACATCTCAGCTGTTTCTACTTTCAAGAATTAGGAAAAAAAGGTCAAATAAAATATACCAAAAAGTAGATGTAAAAAGGAACTCATTAAATTCAATACCTGATATGAGTCACATATTTTAACATAGTCAACAGTGAATACAGTGGATTCATTGAAAAAGTCATTTCCAGTAAGACTTTAGAACCACTGAACCTGCATGAATAACCTCTACTAGCAGACTACAAACCTTTAGGTATTTTGCACAAGACAAAGAAACTGAAGGGATTTTTATTATTGAAAGATGGCCAGGGAAGACAATGGGCTAGGCTAGCAACAGGGAAAGCTGAAATTCATACTAGTGTGAATACATGGTGCAAGAAGTTGTGGAAACCTCCCACTATTTCCAGAGGTAGCGGTAGGCTGCGGTAGGGGTTGAGGAAAATCACAGGTGAAGCAGTGGTACCAGGGAACCTTTGCACCATTAAAGGGGGCTCCACACTAGCTCCAAATGAGACAGATTGGAGGGGGGCAACTGGATCTTCACGTATGCAAATCCAGTGGTACAAACACCATTGTACAAGAGCCATAGAGGGGCAGAAGTCACTATTCTATCACATGGGTTGGAACAGCGGCTGCAGAGCTGGGGCAGCTCCATGGAATTCATTGTGCAAAACCTAAATACTTGGGATTTGAGTGAAGAGGGGTGAATTTCATGTTCAATAAGCACACTTTCAAGATGATAAAGTAGCTCAGGCACATGCCTTTTCTGATGCTTCCATTAGTAGCTATCACAGTGTAGACGAAGCTCCTCATCAATATTTCCGTCAACAAATCAATATTTCCAACAGGCTGGATGTAAACCCTAATTATAGTTATTAAGTGTTCATCATAAAGCAAAGTTTATGGAAGAGGGAGTACTGTGTCAAGTCTGGATTTATATTCAAAAGCTAATTTCTAACCACAGCTTCAATTATATCTAAGGGTAGAAGTCCACCTATTTCCTGTGGGTACAGCAGATAGTAATTGGCTGCCTGATGGAGACTACCTGGGTAACTGATAGTGGGATCTGGTCCCCATTACAGAATCTGATAACCTATAATTTTAAAACGCTGAATTCCCATTAGCGTAAAGCACTTGCACTTAAGGGCTATATTGCAGCTCCAGGGATCACAGTGAGCACGCATGGAAAGACACCGCACACGTGGCTGGAGATACTTTCCATGTGCAATGCTGATGCAGACAGAATACTTCTGGGAGTGCCTGTAGGAGTAACTCCTACTCCTTCCTGGAGAAACAGCATCTTCTGTCCCAACACTGGTCTTGGACAGCTGGCCAGCGCAAAATGGGATAGGGCCACATCCCATGGGGTTTGTTCAATGCCACAAGCAATGCAATGACTTCCCTGATACTTGCACTACGGGAGGGTAGCAGCCAAGATCCAGGCTACACCATGCTCAGTTGGCCTTTTGGACAAAGGCAAAACCTTCAGCAAGACCCTTAAGTGAACCATCACCTCATCAGGCCAACAGTCCTGAAATATCTTCAATCTCCACAAGGAGGACTGAACAAATTTTGATAGCCTGAAGGAAACAACTGAAAACACTAAATAATAGTTCACCCCTGAATTTATGGATTTGAATTCTTCCCCATAACATAGATTAACACTACAGAGTACTGTCAGATTTTTGATGAAGACGCACATATCAAACTTAGTTCAGGACCGCCTGGAGTTTTACTTTTGTCTTATACATGTGACATGAATTAGTCCCAGGCCATTGGTGGGAAAGCCTGAAGTCCTTGCCTCTCTCATATTACTTTACTCTGAAAGGTTGAAGCCAGCAAAATCACATACATTTTATTACATCAGAACAATGAATAAATACAATATCCTTTTATTCTGTAATAGCCTATATTACAAAATTTAAAAGTCTCTTCTAGAAATGTTTTTTAAATGAAGGCATTTACTTCATTCCCCACTTCTTAAGCACTGATACAAACAAACAATCTTGTATTCCTGAATCTCTGAGGTAAAATAGATACTGAAGCACATTAAAACTAGAACAAAAGCCTTCATTGTACGGCATGTTTAATATGGCAGAATAAATGTCACCCATTTTTCTGATACTGTAATATCTGTGGCAGATTATAAAGTAACTTTCAAAAATGAGATTCTTCATCTAGGGGAAAGCTGCTAAAGCAGTTAGCATGTTAGTAATCTTTTCCTTGGACCGAAAAAATCTAACAAAGAGAAATAATGTAGGGCTCTCCTCAGTAATTCAACATATTTCTAAACTAGTCTCTGTACAGATCTGAGTTAAAATTAGAATTTGAAAATGTGCTTCCAAGACTTTTGAGATGAGCAATTTTGCTTCAGCAGAGTATCAAAAAACAAGTGAAACTGAAAACAGATTACCAGCCATAAAATATAGATGGCACATTTTTCTTCACTAATGCTGCATAATCATTCCATATTCTTGCCAAGTACTTTCTTTACCAGTGGAGCTACAGTGGGAGTATTGTTAATATAAAACTCCAACAATTGGTTATGATACTTCAGACTGCTAAAGAAATATTACTAAATAAAGCTTAAATTTATTCATAAGTAGTCCCATTGAATTTAACTAAAATACTAAGCAGCATAAAGTTACGTAAATTGTCAGTGCTTGTAGGACTGCAGTGTTAGTGAGTGTATATGATCTTTGTTCAAAAATGAACTTTCAAACACTTAGCATTATCTGTCACTGTTTTAGACCCTTATTCACAATTGATTTCCATGAGACTATTCACACGGTTAAAGTTAGGCATGTCTTTAAGTACCTTGCTGAATCAGGCCGGGCCTTTGTGAGTGCTGCCATAATATAACAATGTTTTCAAAAGAGAGAAAAAAAATGGTTACTCATCTTCTTGTAACTGTCGTTCTTCGAGATGTGTTGTTCATGTCCATTCCAACCAGGGGTGTGTGTGTGCATGGCAGCCGGAAGACTTTTCCCCGTCGGGTTGGTCCGGGCCCGACCGACCTGCCAGCCCCTCAGTTCCTTCTTGCCAGCTACTCCGACAGAGGGGTAGGTGGGTGGGTATTGGAATGACATGAACACCACATCTTGAAGAACAGTTACAAGAAAGCCGGAGCTGTCCACTAACTGGAGCACTGCTCTACCGAAGGCCACATCGTCTTTGGCCTGCTGGGTAATCATATAATGCGCGGTGAAAGTATGTATGGAGGAACACGTCGCTGCTCTGTATATTTTCTGGGTCGGGACTTGCGCTGGGAATGCGGCTAAAGAAGCTTGCACCCTAGTGGAGTGCGCTGTGAGCAGAGGGGCAGGCAACTCTGCCAGGTTATAGCATTCAAGGATGCAGGATGTGATCCACGAGGAAATTTGTTGGGAGAAGACTGGAAGATCTTTCATCCCGTCTGCCACAGCCACAAACAGTTGAATGTACTTCCTAAATGTTTTTTCAATGTAAAAGGTTACATTTCTGCGGACATCCAATGAATGAAGCCTCTGCTCTCTGCATTCAAGCGTGGCTTAGGATAAAACAGTGGGAGGAAGATGTCCTGGTTGATGTGAAACTGGGAGACCACCTTTGGGAAAAAAGCTGGATGTGGCTTGAGCTGAACCTTGTCCTTATAGAACACGGTGTAAGGAGGCTCTCATGTTAAGGCCTTGAGCTCAGACACCCTCCTGGCTGAGGTTATCGCCACCAGAAATGCCATCTTAAATGACAGGTAAAGCAGGGAATATGTCGCCAGCGGTTCAAAGGGCGTACCCATCAATTTGGAAAGGACCAGATTGAGGTCCCGGGTTGGGGTTGGTTGCCGAACGTGCGGATATAGCCTGCCGAGACCTTTCAGAAAATGGCTGACCATAGCGTTGGCAAACACTGACCGGCCCTCTTAGCTTGGATGGAAGGCAGAGATGGGGGACAAGTGAACCCTTACTGACGACATGGACAGCCCCTGCTACTTGAGATGGAGAAAGGAGTCTAGTATGAGTGGAATAGAGGTGAGTGTCGGGGATGGGTGATGCTGTGCCAACCAGATTGAGAATCTCTTCCACTTGGCAAGGTAGGTAGCCCTGGTGGAGGGTTTCCTACCACCAAGGATGACTGTTTAACTGGGTCTGAGCAGGAGAACTCCGTGGGGCTCAGCCATGGAGCTTCCACTCTGTGAGGTGCAACAACTCGAGGTTTGGGTGCTGGAGACGGCCGTGATCCTGAGTTATCAAATCCAGGAGGAGCGGCAAGGTAACTGGGGCTTCCACGGACATTTCCAGGAGATTTGTGTACCAGTGTTGGTGGGGACAGGCTGGAGCTATCAATATCACTGAAGCCTCTTCCCTTCATATCTTGAGGAGCACCTTGTGAATGAGAGGGATGGGCAGGAATGCATATAAGAGAGGGCCTCCCCAGGGGAGGAGGAGGAACGTGTCTGTGATGGTGCCCGGGCTGTGATTCAGGAAGGAGCAAAACTGTTGGCACTTCCTGTTGCGCTGCGTGGCGAGGCGAACAGGTCCATCTGGGGAAAGCCGCAACATTGGAAGATGGAGTTCGTGACGCCTGGGCGTAGGGACCACTCGTGGCTGTGAAAAGACCTGCTGAGACAGTCCACTAACTCATTCTGTACTCCTAGGAGGTACGATGCTTGCAGATGTATCGAATGAGCTACACAAAAGTCCAACAGCGTGAGGGCTTCCTGGCACAGGGGAGAGGAGCGTGCACCTGTTTGTTGATATAGAACATTGCCATGGTGTTGTCTATCATCTCCCTGTCAAGTGGGCTTGGAAAGTCTGGCATGGCAGATGCACCGCTCTCAGCTCTCTGATATTGATGTGGAGAGTGAGTTCCACCTGAGACTAGAGGCCCTGTGTCCTGAGGTCTCCCAGATGTGCTCCCCAGCCCAAGGCTGACGTGTTCGTCACTAGCCAGAGGGATAGCTGAGGACAAGTGAAGGGACCCCTGCATACACTACCAGTGGTGGCTCAACCCACAGGACGGAATCGAGGACCAGGCAAGGCAGAGGCATGACCCTGTCCAAACTGTCCTGAGCCGGCCAATACACTGAGCTAGCCACGATTGGAGAGGCCAGAGTCTGAGTCTGGCATGTTGCAACACATAGGTACAAGAGGCCATGTGTCCTAGAAGTTTCAGGCAATTCCTTGCTGTGGTGGTGGGAAACTGCCTGACACTTCGAATGATGTCACCCAGAGCCCAAGAACCTCGCTTCCAGGAGGTATGCCCTGGTGTGTGTCAAGTCCAACACCGCCCCATGAACTCTTTCCACTGAACAGGGGACAGAGTCAATTTCCCCATGTTCAGGATAAGGCCCAGTTCATCAAACGTCATTCTTTGAAGCCTCCACTTGAGCCCTGGAGTGGCCCTTGATCGGCCAGTCATTGAGGTACGGGAACACCTGTACCTGGCGTCTGCGTAGGAATGTGGCCATGACTGCTATGCACTTGGTAAACACACAAGCTGCCGCTGACAGGCCGAATGGGAGGACTGTGAACTGGGTAGTGTTTGTTGCTCACCACAAATCTGATATACCTTCTGTGGGACAGTGGAATTGCTATATGAAAGTACATGTCCTTCAAGTCGAGGGCGGTATACCAGTCCCCTGGATCCAAGGAAGGATGATGGAGGCCAAAGAGACCAGGCGGAACTTCAGTTTCCTCATGAACTTGTTGAGCTCTCGGATGGGCCTGAGCCCGCTTTTTGGTATTAGGAAATACTGGGAATAGACGCCCTTGCCCTTCAGCCCCTGAGGAACCTCTTCCACTTCTCCTAGCGATAGGAGCGAATGCACCTCCTGTATGAGGAGTTGCTCAGGAGAAGGGTCCCTGAAGAGGGATGGGAAAGGGGGGTGGAAGGGTGGGAGGGCAGAGAATTGGAGGGAGTATCCCCTTTCTACCGTGTGGAGTACCCAGCGGTCTCATGTGATACGGGCCCACGCAGCGAAGAAAGGGGATAGTAGGAACGAGAAGGTAAGGCGGTTTGGATCCAGTCCAAGTTCTGGTGTGCCGTTCTCATTTGCACCTTCAAAAGGCCTGCTTCTGGCCAGTTGAAGGTTCAGATGAGCCAGAGCCCTGGCCCGAATATGTGTGCGGCCTCTTCCTGCTGCTCTTGTTTCTCCTTCTTGAGCTGTCCTGCCGGTTCTGCAGTTGGTAAAACCGTGGAGGAGGTTGCAGCCTAAAATGCCTCCACTGCGTGGTGTGGGTGTCGAGGCCCAGTGATTTAAAGGTGGCTCTTGAGTCTTTTAGGCTATGTAGTCTTTTATCCATCTTTTTGAAAAGAGAGTCACACCCTCACAGGGTAGCTCCTGAATGGTTTGCTGGACCTCGTTTGGCAGACCTGATACCTAGAGCCAGGAGCGCCTTTTCATGGCAATCCCGGTAGACATCACCCGAGTGGCTGCATCAGCCCCATCCAGAGCGGCCTGCAATGAAGCTCGGGAAATGAGCTTGCCCTCCTCCACAAGGGCCGAGAATTCAGCAAGGGAGTCCTGCAGCAGCAGCAGCTCTGCAAACTTTGCCATTGCCCCCCATGTATTGTAGCAGTACCTGCTCACAATGGCCTGCTGATTAGAAATGCGGAGCTGCAAGCCGCCAGTGGAGCAGACGTTTCTACCAAAAAAGGTCGAGTCGTTTTGCCTCCCAATTCTTTGGTGAGGGACCTTAATAGCCCTGGTGCTAATGTTGGTTAGCAGCGTCCACGACCAAGGAATCTGGGGAGGATGGGTATACAAGTGCTCGTAGCACCTGGACGGCACAAAGAATCATCTTTCATTTCGCGTAGGCATAGGGGGCAATGAAGCCGGGATCTGCCACAAGGTTTTTGTGGTGTCAGCAATGGCCTTTATGAGGGGTAGAGCAAAATATGTGCCGGTCCAGAGGGGCTGAGGATATCCATCATTGGATCTGCATCCTTCACTACCTCTTTTGCCTGAATACCCAGATACTAACTTCAGTGCTTAACTTCAGTGCAACTATTCAGGATACATAAAGTTAAGAATATGCGTGAGTCTTTCGAGGATTAGAGCTTTACTGACCTGAATCAAATCCCCAAAGTAATGTCAATGGAAAGTCAGAGAAAGCACCAACAGAGAACCAACTAAGAAAACCAAGTTGTACATTGCAGTTTATTGAACCATCTTTTGTCTTTTATTGTAGAAACAATATTCATGGTGGTAGAATATACTCACCTTGCTTCAGCATTTAATCACCTAAAAAACCGATTTATTGCTAGTAACCGAGCTTCACAATTACATTTTCACCAGTAGATAACACATTTTCTCCTAAAACCTGTATATTTCTGTGTCAAGTTTTAAAACAGGATCTTAACTATAGACATCACCATCAGCTCAGTCTATGATTTATTTTTGCAGTTGCTTATCTCTAGGGAACAGAACACCACTATAAAAACATGCTGTTAAAATATTTTAGGAAATTTTCTTATATTGGCATACCCAGTAATCCAGGTAAGGTCTGTCAAACGCTTCTGAAGAATTGAGTGTAACCTTTCGCTTTGTGCTCTCTACAGCTATTAATCTAATGTGGTGGCAGCGATCAACTGTATTAAAACAGCCTGCATAAAATTTTCCAAAGCACCTATATGGTTTAGGAGCTTAAGTCCCACTTTCAAAAGTGATGTAGGCACTTAAGAGGCTGTGGGCTTGTCTAAACGAACTATTAGTTCGTGGCAAGCTGAAGTGTAAATCTACACCACATGAGGTTGCCATGCACTAAGTGTCCATGTAGACCCTGCCACCAAATACTAAAAGTTCCCTTGTGCACTTTGATGTAAACTGCTTTGAAGGGGTTTAGCACAAATCCCACTGATTTACAATAGGTCATTTGCTGCTAAATCACTAAGGCACTTTTGAAAATCTCCCTTATCTAATTAGCTATTCTGAAATTGCTTTACATAAAGACTAGTACAGGTAGGTGATGATCGTACAATGATTAAATCAGAACACTTAACCTTGGTGTCACAAATGTGCTTGCTTTTCAAGCTAGGATGTCGATACATTTTTGTGTCTGCTCAGTATAAAAAATAATTTGAAGTCTCGCTACATTTTACTTGTGGCAGGTTTGCCATGCCATTCACAGACTTACAAGACTGCCTGTTGTCTATTTTCAGGAAAGCACATGACAACTTTGTGGTTTACGTACTGTTAGTAGGCAATGCACTGTTTCTAACTAAAATGGTCTCTCTCGCCACCATTTACTCCTGAATAGGGACCCAATGATAATCATCATTTTAGCCACTTAAAAAGTCAATATTATACATTAGATCCCATTATGGCACATTAAAACATGATAAACTCCCAAATAAAACTTAGGTATAAAAATCCCACAATGAAATAATATGATTCAAGCAACATTAAAACAAGATTAAGGAAATTTAGCTTTGAACTTTTACTTCTAAATAATTTAAAACAGATTACTGTATAAATCTAAGGCTAACAACGTTGTTTGCAAATATCTCTTTTCCAAGACCCAATTCTGTAAGGTGCTGCGTGACCTCTGTTGCTACTGAAGTTATTATAGGTGCAGCCTATAATGTTAAGTCACATGGAGTTTCAATGGTACTACTTGCAAAGTAATGCACGAACTCATAAATAAGGATGGCAGAATTGGACATATAGGAAATATATAACTTTTCAAGCTCAAGAAGTTAGTTCTTTCTACTGCACATTGCAGGGTAGAGTATGTTAATATAGAGGGGCTTTCATTTTTCACTTTCTGTTATCTACAAATCAAGTTTGCTAGAGGGCGTCAACATGAACAGAAGAGAAATCAGATGAATTAAGATAACTAACTTAATCAGAGCATTGCAGCAATGATTATGGTTGGTATTACAGTTTTAGTAAAAGTCCTTGTTTTCAGACGTGTAAGTTTCTGAAGAAACACGATTTGGTCCAACCTCTACCATGTCTGTTCTTCGTTTAAAAATGACTTTTTGTATGGGGAAAAACCATAAGTTATTGAGCTTGGTGCAGGAATTACTGGGTGAAATTCAATGGCCTGTGTTCCGCAAGCCAGACTAGGTGATTATAATAGTCCTTTGTGGCCTTAAAGTCTGTGAAATAAAACCCAACTCAGCCATTTTTTAGTTATTGGAGTATTTCAAAACAAATCAAAACAAAAATATCCCAAGATTTTTCATGCTTTAAGAGATTTTAAGTGCACTTTTGTGTGCTCAGATTTCAGAAAGATGGGTTATTTAAAAAGAAAAAAAAAATCTCACAGAGTGATTGTCCCACAAGAGCAGAAGAGTTGAACTGACTAGAATGA
Organism: Eretmochelys imbricata; assembly: GCF_965152235.1. Lineage (NCBI taxonomy): Eukaryota > Metazoa > Chordata > Testudines > Cheloniidae > Eretmochelys > Eretmochelys imbricata. The sequence goes on along the minus strand of NC_135575.1, from coordinate 37,804,068 downwards.
TATCAGTTTCACTTTTCTCTTCTTGTTAGTACAACATCAGCACAGTCTGAAGGAGCAGTAGCAGAACTGTGAATTCCCTCAGTGGGGGAATGTCTAAAAACATAGTGGTGTGAGAAAATGTAAGATTCCCATAAACTTTTGCCAATTTAAAACCACTGTATTTTTAAGGTTAGGGAGGAAATGCAAAACTTAGAACTAGGGGTTGTGGAGGAGGGAAGAGAAAGGGAGTTTAAAAAAAGGGGCAGGGTGGGGAGCTGCCAGTAAGTAATGGGATAAACATTAGAATCATAGAATATCAGGGTTGGAAGGGACTTCAGGAGGTCATCTAGTCCAACCCCCTGCTCAAAGCAGGACCAATCCCCAATTTCTGCCCCAGATCCCTAAATGGCCCCCTCAAGGACTGAACTCACAACCCTGGGTTTAGCAGGCCAATGCTCAAACCATTGAGCTATCCTTATTTCCACCAGAAACAAAAGCTCTTGTCAGATTACAGACAAGAAGCACTATCTCCAGAACAGCTGATTCAACTGTCAAGACATGGCATAAGCCATAAATGAGGACAAGTCACATGCACAAAGTTACCAAAAGAAAGAAATAATGGAAAGAATAGCACACTTAAGATTATCACCACATTCACCTTAAATGTGAAAAAAAAAAAAAAAGCTTTGGATTTAAATCTGAATTGACATTTAATAATAAATGTCTAATAGGCACAAGAAAAAAAAGGTTACCACCAATAAATGGCAAAATAAAAATTAAAAAAACCCAAACCAAGCAAGGCCACAAATTTTTCCTGCAGTTTCTAGCCTTATAACCCAGCTACTAATTTTATCTCACTAAGGGTTATTTTCACAACAAGAAGCAGTGTGTATGGCTGATGGCATGCATACTTTAATGTAAAAAAAAATGCTATGAAACTTGACTTTTTAGCTTTATAGTTATTTGCTGAAAAATACTCAACAGAATTTTTTGAATGATAAAACATTAAACACAGGAAGCTCTAAAGATGTGACAAAGCAGGGTCTCTAGAAAATACAAGGTAAAATGAAGTTCTTAAGTGGAAATCTGACCAAAAATATGAGAAAACAGATTACGAAAGCTGATGTCAGGGATATTCATGAAGGAATCAATCATGAGCACCTTCACCTCCCATGGAAGGACCCAAATTAGGTAACCAGGCTACGTATTCAGAGCAACACAACAATAAAGGCTGGGAAACAGAATCCTGAGCACAAATGTAACGGATGTTTGCTGGATATGTAGCTGCTAATACAACAAATGGAAGAGTAGAATACTCAACTTTCCAGGCACTCAGAGTGATCTGCTAGATAGGTCAAGATGGTGGTTTGACTAGATTGTGATCCCATTTGCTACAGTTACCCCTTTGACAATCGCTTGGGCTACCTACATATAGCCTCTGCCTGCATTCCTGAAGACTACCTCCACTGAATTCTGCTCCGTGGCATACAAGGTTGCCATGCATGGGCACTCGGCTTACTAATGATGTATGTTCTCAAACCAGAGCAATTCTGCTGTTTCTTAAGCTTTCCACTGCTGTGGGGAAGGTCAGGATTTCAACCTGTTTCCAAACATAACTTTGAATAATAACAACATCAAAATAATAAAATATTATTACTACTACTACTTATTATTATTTTACTTGTTTAAACACAACAGGATTTGGCTAAGAGTTAACCAGCAAGGATATTTTTGCTTTTCCTATTTTCCTCCCTCTTCTATCATTAAGTTAGAACGGAGCATCATACAGGAAATGTAGTAACCTTTCATCAAATGTTAGCTTTTATGAAAGTTTGGCATCCTATTCACTCAAAATACTTTATAAAACCAATCTTGCTGTTCCCCAGCCACAGGAACATACCCTACAAAGAATTCACATGCACAACTCCCACTGACTTTCACTGAAGTTTAACATGCAGATTGATGGCAGAATGCAGCCCGCAGCCTCAAAAACTGATGATTAGTGCCTTTGACTGTGCAGGTCTAAGTGACAATATAGATTTTGATATTCAGGCAATAGAATACTGGGCAGAAAAACAGTAAATATCTAAACTGCTTTGGGCAAAATGACCAGGTTCACTACCCTAGAACATTTATTCTTCTGCATATAAATTAAAAGGCTAATAGATGGAAAGCAAATGAGGAACAGTTAAACAGTGCTTGCAGATGATAGAACAAACAATGAGCAAAGATTTCCTGTATAGGAAAATTGCCAAGACCACCAGTATTTCTGGAAATAGTATCCATTAAAGATTTCTTTTCTAAATTTAAACAGGGAATTTCAACAAAGCACATGTTGTGGTATTAACACAGAACGATATCTGGGTCCAGTATTCATCACAGTAAAAGTATATAAACATCTTTCATATTTTGAAAATGAATATATTTTTGTAAAAATGAGAGACTTACTTGAGCACACTATGAAAACCATCATATCTTAGTCATACTACCTCCCTGTTGATGCCACATTTGATAACACATGCCAACAAGATCATCATCATCAGCAATAAGCTTCAAAATGCCAGCAGAAGTTTTAAATAAATTTTGTATTAATGTGTTGCCTGCCTTGGATATTGAAATTATCTATCCATGTAACAGGTACAACTCTGACAAGAGTAGTGTAACTTTCCATACATCATCCACAAATGTACTTCAGCCCTAACCTGGAAAGAACACTCTTTAAGAGCAAGAATGTAGTCCATGTTGATTCAAATTCTTGGCTTCTCTGTGTGTGGATCTATTTTCAGGACAGGGACCTAAGTAGTCCTAAAATATCTAATAATTTGCCTCTGCGCATAGCATGATCATGGTCTCTTAACTCTAGGGATTTTCAGCTTTGGAATTCACTTCCCTTGGTCTGAAACAACCAGAATTTGCTGATGTTAGAGAATTCTGCAAATTTCATCTATGTCCTCTGCCTTTTAGCCAAGGGAAGATGAATCTAGGTTAGTAGTATTTGGGCGTGAGCTATTTTATGTTTTAAAATATCCTTTTTGTTAGCCTTGTTTTGCTATGCTGGATTAGCTGCAAAGTTTGCTGATTGTTTTATAGATTGTGCTTTAAAATTTGTTACAGGCACTGAGAGTTTAGTATTTGTGCTTTTAATTTACATATAATTCAAAAGAAATAAGATACAAAGGCCTGAACAACCAGAAATAAAGTCTGAGTAGCAATCAGTGACTTGTTTTTATAGAAGGAGAAACAAGAACAAACAAGAATAAGCTTGTAAGACTGACCAAAGAGATAAGGAATAAACTGACAAACAATGAAAAGAAAAGCAACTGCTATGCAAAAGTTGTATTCAGCTGTTATGGCAACTAAAGTTCAAATACGATGATGCAAACCATAGGAAAAAAGAAATCTAAGAGTACTGCCTCAAGTTGTTATGGCAACTGAAATCTGAGCACAGCAACCAAGTGAACACTATCCACAAGTCTGAATTCCTGCGCATTCAGATCTTTGTGAAATAGTATACTATAAGGAACTTAGATCAAAATAATATTTTATGAAAACACAAAGCTAGACCTGCCCACCCCACCCTATGATTTATCATCATGTTGCATCAAATAAAACATTAAAATAGGGCAAAAACAAAACACAGGAAATGTTAAGACAGCAAGAAGGAAAACCATTTTAGAAGTTGTGCTCCATGTTTCTTTTAGATCCATCTTCCTTCTCTGTCAAACTATACTAAGATGCCTCTATTGCTATCATTAGAAATTTATCCCATCCATATTATTTTAAATATATATTTGATTTCAGCCCCTTTTGCGCTGGGTCCTTTCTTTATAAAGCCTTTTCTTGTATTTAAACATATCCAGATATGCTTGAGGCATCTAATAACCTCAGGATTTTGTTTTTCTTTTAGCGATGTCCCCTTCTAAAATCAAGTCAACTTTACACAGCAGCACTCTAAGCTAAAGGAAAGAATTACAATTTAGCACATATGTATCCTGGCACTGATCTATTCTCAAATTCAAATTATAAAGGAACAACAGACAACTTCTTAAGTGTATGGAAAAAGCTATAATCTGCAGAAGTTTACTACAAAAGTGAACAGAACATGTTAATACTTAGCACGCTATTCAGTTGTGAGGGGAAAAAAAAACAACTTACTGCAGTAAACAACATGTGGCTACAATCACTGAAACCTTGTTGAGGAAGCTACAGAGCACTGTATTACTGTATACATGGCAGCCTCTTCAGTAGGGAGCCAAGACATTCATAGCGATAGCACAAACTTATTTGAGACCATTACAGTCACAGATGAAGCCTCCACTCTGTTTGCAGATGTCCCTCTGCATGCTTGGGAATCTACTGAAATGTACATATCATCCCACACTTAGGTGTTTATATATTTTTATAATAAATTACTGCTACCCATTTTTTTCTGTAGTAAATTGAAATACTGTATGTCCAAAACAACCCTCCAGATTTAAACACCCTTTAAACACTTGAGACCCCCTCCCCCAAAAAAAGTGTTATAAAAAAACATTTCAGAGAAGGAAAAAACTATACTGGACTACTGTCTGGAAAACTGTTTAATATATAAAGGCCAAGTTCTGCCCTCAGATATACTTGTACAATTGTCTACTATTACAGTTACACTGATGTAATTTAGAGCAAGACTGGGCTATAACCTACTGTGTGTAGTTTCCAATATGTAATGTTGTATAAATTCTAGTGAATAGGTGAGGTGAATTCCCCCTTTTCCCTGCCACTGCTGAATCCCATTTTAAGAATAAGTAATCAGGACACTAGAATTTTGGTAGGAATTCTGTAAAATTAAGTAGCATTCAATTAGTGGAGAAATATGCATGAGGACATACCATTTTCACCAATTTTCCAGTGCTGTAATTCTATGTGCATAATTGCCAAGAAATCAAGGTCCTCTGTTGACTGAAAGACCCCTTTGAAGGATTTCAGCCATAGACCCTTTAACCAAAAACAACTTTAAAATGTGTATTGGAAATGTTCCAGTCAAAACTTTTAAAAGATGTCTGACCAGACACAGTATTAATTGGGCATAGAGATAAACCCATATACTGCAGACGAGAAAGAGAGAGACCATTAGGTTTTATATTTAACTGGGTCTGGAATAAACCAGAAACAGTACTTGAGGCACCACAATTTCTATTCTTAATGGTAGAAATTTGCTTTTGAAAACTCACTGATCCTCTGGTAGTTTATGATTTAAATGATGTGGTCATTGGCTCTGGTAGAGAAAGGAAAACTATTAGTGTCCATTGATCCTACAGTTCTGCGAATGATGAAACGTCTAAGAGTGGGCTGACACAACACTGGCCTCTGTCAAGTTAATGTGAGTTGGAGACAGCAAGATAAGAGTGAACTTAAAACATCAGAGAACTATAAAATATCCTGCAAGGCAGAAGTTGCCAGTGCTGCTAATCACGCAAAGGCAAAACGTAAAGGCCACATCTGTAGTCACTGAAATTATCCTCTTTGACTTAACCTCTGTTTTTTCCATACTGGAAAAATACTTGTAGCATAGCTCGTTGAAATCTTTTTTAAAAATTTCAGAGCTTCAAAACCTAAACAGGCTGAACAAATAATAGCTGAGTTTATAATCTGAAATCTCTCTGCCTCTAAAAAAAAAAAAAAAAAAAAAAAAAAAGTTCTCCAAGGAAAACACCAAGAAGAAACATGCTTTTGGAAATAAAATACTGTTAAAAAATGACACGCTACATTTGGTACAGGTGTGTGCCTGGATCAGTTAACTACTCTATGTGCAAAAATGCCATACATTAATTCTTGCATCTACACCACATACCATGTTTGGGAGGAAGTCAGATTTTTGGCTTATCTGTCTGGATGGCTGAGGAAATGCAGGCTTGCGATCATGTGGCTGAGCTAAAAGAGAAGCCACTTACACCTCACTACACTTAACCAGGGGTGAAAATCCTGGTCTCAGTGAGGTCAATGGGAATTTTGCCATTGATTTAAATGAGGCCAGAATCTCATCCCAGATACGTTAGGCCTGGTCTACACACGGGGGGGGGGGGGGGGGAATCGATCTAAGTTACATAACTTCAGCTATGCGAATAACGTAGCTGAAGTCGACATACTTAGATCTACTCACCGCAGTGTCTTCACTGCAGTGAGTCAATTTCTGACGCTCCCCTGTCACCCGCGCCTCTCGTGCTGGTGGAGTACTGGAGTAGACAGGAGAGTGCTCGGGAGTCGATCGCTGCCTGCCAATTCGGCGGGTAGTATAGACATACCCTTAGTGAAGGAAGACTTTAAATCTGGACTACTCTGAGCAGAGACATAAAGAGCTTTTGGTACAATCTGCATGACACACTTTTTTCCCCCCTTTTACAAAGCAGTATTTTTCTGGTTTGATGATAAAAGACGTTTAGAATCTACAGCTCTTAATGTAGGTTTTAGTTTCAGTTTTGATAAACCAACATGGTGCCTGCCAATCTGTAACACTTTTATCAGTAACAGGCATTTATAGTTCTATGCTAGTTAACAATACAAAGTTTGTTTGCTATCCTCATCTTTTCTCTTATACAATACATACAGAACATAATATGACATTTAGCCCTCATCTACATGGGAAAGATTTTTCATGTTTCTCCACTATAACAAGCAGAAAGCTATAGTAAAAGAGTGGGTTCATCCTGCCTTGTTTATTCTAGGTTAAGCTACTTCCCTTGTGTCACTGTGTCCACACAGCTCTGTGCTTTTTCAGAATAACTAAGCATTCTGGGCAGATATTCCCTGATGAAATATTCCACAACTAGGCACAGGGTCGGGGGCCGCTCCGCGTGGCTCCCAGAAGCAGCGGCATGTCCCCCCTCCGGCTTCTATGCATATGGGCAGCCAGGGTGCTCTGCTCCGCACGCTGCCCCACAGCTCCCACGGCCAATGGGAGCTGCAGGGGTGGTGCCTGCAGACGGGGCAGCATGCAGCGGAGCTGCCTGGCCATACCTCTGCATAGGAGCCGGAGGGAGGGGGACATGCTGCTGCTTCCGGGAGCTGCTTGAGGTAAGTGGTGCCTGGAGCCTGCACCCCAAGCCACGCTTCCGAGCCACCCCCCTGTGCCTCAACCCCCTGCCCCAGCCCTGATTCTCCTCCTGCCCTCTGAACCCCTAGGTCCCAGCCCAGAGCACCCTCCTACACCCCAAACCCCTCATCCCCAGAGCCTGCATCCCCAGCCAGAGCCCCTATCCCTCCCGTGTCCCAAGCCCCTGCCCTGATCCCTTTCCCGCCCTCCGAACCCCTCGGTCCCAGCCCAGAGCACACTCCTACATCCAAAGCTCCTCATCCCCAGCCCTCGCACCCCAACTGGAGTCCTCACCCCCGCCTGCCCCAGCCTGGAGCCTCTTCCTGTACCCTGAACTCCTCATTTCTGGCCCCACCCCAGAGCCCACACCCCCTGCCGGAGCCCTCATCCCCTCTCACACCCCAACCCCAATTTCATAGAATCATAGAATATCAGGGTTGGAAGGGACCTCAGGAGGTCATCTAGTCCAACCCCCTGCTCAAAAGCAGGACCCATACCCAATTAAATCATCCCAGCCAGGGCTTTGTCAAGCCTGACCTTAAAAACTTCTAAGGAAGGAGATTCCACCACCTCCCTAGGCAACGCATTCCAGTGTTTCACCACCCTCCTAGTGAAAAAGTTTTTCCTAATATCCAACCTAAACCTCCCCCACTGCAACTTGAGACCATTACTCCTTGTCCTGTCCTCTTCCACCACTGAGAATAGTCTAGAACCATCCTCTCTGGAACTACCTCTCAGGTAGTTGAAAGCAGCTATCAAATCCCCCCTCATTCTTCTCTTCTGCAGACTAAACAATCCCAGTTCCCTCAGCCTCTCCTCATAAGTCATGTGTTCCAGACCCCTAATCATTTTTGTTGCCCTTCACTGGACTCTCTCCAATTTATCCACATACTTCTTGTAGTGTGGGGCATTACACTACAGTGTAGTGTGAGCATTCATAGATTCATAGATTCATAGATATTTAGGTCAGAAGGGACCATTATGATCATCTAGTCTGACCTCCTGCACAACGCAGGCCACAGAATTTCACCCACCACTCCTACAAAAAAAAAAACAAAAAAAACCTCACACCTATATCTGTGCTATTGAAGTCCTCAAATTGTAGTTTAAAGACCTCAAGGAGCAGAGAATCCTCCAGCAAGTGACCCGTGCCCCATGCTACAGAGGAAGGCGAAAAACCTCCAGGGCCTCTTCCAATCTGCCCTGGAGGAAAATTCCTTCCCGACCCCAAATATGGCGATCAGCTAAACCCTGAGCATATGGGCAAGATTCATCAGCCAGATACTACAGAAAATTCTTTCCCAGGTAACTTGGATCTTACCCCATCTAAAACCCATCACAGGCCATTGGGCCTATTTACCATGAATATTTAATTACCAAAACCATGTTATCCCATCATACCATCTCCTCCATAAACTTATCGAGTTTAATCTTAAAGCAAGATAGATCTTTTGCCCCCACTACTTCCCTCGGAAGGCTATTCCAAAACTTCACTCCTCTGATGTGACCCGCCATACAATTTCTATTACCCAGATGGGGCCCTCGGGCCAAAAAGTTTGCCCACCCCACTTTAAAATCAGCTGGGCTCTTCTGAAGAAAGAAAATTTTTAGCTCATTTGCAAAAATATGAAATAGTTATTTGTATTGCTGATTCTTTGGCTTATTAACATTTAAGTTGTTAAAGTTTTTTTTCCTCCTATTATTTTACTGAAAACTCTCTGATGCCCTTGATTTTGTTGCGTTTTGTAATGCTGCATCTGCTTTGTTATTTGCTGATTGTTCAGCACTTGAACACATGAGAAAACATGCTCTAGAGCGAATGAAATATTTCTAAAAAATATGAAGGTGTATTTTCTCTTAGCTGGCAATTAAAACTCCCCCGTCTGCCTATACATTTTAACAAGATTCCTGTCCCTTCATGAAGATCATCCTCACTGCATAAAAAAAGAGGGACAGAGATGCTTTAAACAGACAAATGTGCTTGTCGTCATCACACTCTCCTTCTAGTGGCTCCAGGATGGCAGCTTTGCACAGGTAGAAAGGGCATGGCCATAATCATTTAGGCTCAGGATCCATGATGAAATGCCATGGGCACCTGATAAAACATGTGGACATGATCTCCCTGAGTGCTCTCGCAAGGGATTCTGCTATCTCCTGGTAGCATTGCTCCTACCACTGGCTTTCTACCACTGGCTCTGTCACTGTGGTTTATTTTGCTAGTCTGCAAGAAGTTCCTTCCTCACTGGAATTGTTAATGTTGGAACCTGCAGCATTAACTTCAGAGGCATTTTGTTTCTTGTACCAGGGAAGCATAATATGTATAGCAACCACTGTCTGTTCCTTCTATTTCCTGTCCCTATTCTATGGTATCCTGTATAAGGACCTCCCACAGGCTACAGGGTAGGAGGAGGAAGTGTGCAATGGACCCACTACTCTTTCTGTTGTATACCTCCCTACCACACACCAGTTCCACCCATAGTTTTGTTTGTATCTCTTTTACAGGAGAATGGGAAGGAAACATTGGCCCCTCTAACTGATCAACATTTTTAAAAGATAGGTGCACTGATGTCACAAAGTTGTGCTATATTCCTACTTGTCTCTAAAGTTACGATTAAAAAAAAGAACACATTCTATAAGTATCAAGCAAGCTTCTTCTACCGATGAAAAGGACGAATCATGATTGAGTGCACTCACCACTCCATTATGTGAAATTTCATAAAAATCAACAAAAAGCAATATTGATTGTATCTTGGTTTGAAGTAGCTTTGTATGCTAACATGGATGAATTATTGGTTGTTTTATATTTCAACAGGGAAATTGTTAAAGCAATTACAAAGGGAAATATCAAATAGTTTAAATTCAAAATTTTGATTATGCAGAAATATTTTACACAACATCAAATCCCTGTGGCAGGAAAAAAACCACAGCGGCCCAACACTGTAGCATGCAATTTCAGAAACAGGAACTACACAAAAATGAGGAGGTTAGTTAAACAGAAATTAAAGGGTTCAGTGACAAAACTGAAATTTCTGCAGCTGCGTGGAAACTTTTTAAAGACACCATAATAGAGGCTCAATTTAAATGTATACCTCAATTTAAAAACCATAGTAAGAGAACTAAAAAAAGAGCAAACCAACTGGCTAAACAACAAAGTAAAAGAAGCAGTGAGAGGAAAAAAGGCATCCTTTAAAAAGTGGAAGTTAAATCCTAGTGAGGAAAATAGAAAGGACCATAAACACTGGCAAATGAAGTGTAAAAATACAATTAGGAAGGCCAAAAAAGAATTTGAGGAACAGCTAGCCAAAGACTCAAAAAGTAATAGCATTTTTTTTTTTTTTAAGTACATCAAAAGCAGGAAGCCTGCTAAACAACCAGTAGGACCACTGGACAATCAAGGTGCTAAAGGAGCACTCAAGGACGATAAAGCCATTGTGGAGAAACTAAATGAATTCTTTACATTGGTCTTCACGGCTGAGGATGTGAGGGAGATTCCCAAACCTGAGCCATTCTTTTTAGGTGACAGATCTGAGGAACTGTCCCAGACTGAGGTGTCATTAGAGGACGTTTCGGAACAAATTGATAAATTAAACAACAATAAGTCACCAGAACCAGATGGTATTCCCCCAAGAGTTCTGAACGAACTTAAATGTGAAATTGCAGAACTATTAACTGTAGTCTGTAACCTATCATTTAAATCAGCTTTTGTACCAGATGACTGGAGGATAGCTAATGTGAGGCCAATTTTTAAAAAGGGCTCCAGAGGTGATCCCGGCAATTACAGGCCTGTAAGCCTGACATCGGTACCGGGCAAACTGGTTGAAACTATAATAAAGAACAATATTGTCAGACATATAGATGAACATAATTTGTTGAGGAAGAGTCAACATGGTTTTAATAAACGGAAATCATACCTCACCAATCTACTAGAATTCTCTGAGGGGGTCAACAAACATGTAGACCAAGGGGATCCAGTGGATATAGTGTACTTAGATTTTCAGAAAGTCTTTCACAATGTTCCTCACCAAAGGCTCTTATGCAAAGTAAGCTGCCACGGGATAAGAGGGAAGGTGCTCTCATGGATTGGTAACTGGTTAAAATATAGGAAACAGAGTGAGGTAAATAGTGGTGTCTTCTAGGGGTCTGTACTGGGACCAGTCATATTCAACATATTCATAAATGATCCGGAAGAAGGGGGTAAACAGTGAGGTGGCAAAATTTGCACATGATACAAAATTACTTAAGACAGTTAAGACCCAGACAGACTGCGAATAGCTACAAAAGGATCTCTCAAAACTGGGTGACTGGGCAACAAAATGGCAGATGAAATTTAACGTTGATAAATGCAAAGTAATGCACATTGGAAAGCATACTCCCAACTATACATATACAATGATGGGGTCTAAATTAGCTGTTACCACTCAAGAAAGAGATCTTCGAGTCATTGTGGATAGTTCTCTGAAAACATCCAATCAATGTGCAGTGGCAGTCAAAAAAGCAAACAGAATGCTGGGAATAATTAAGAGAGGGATAGACAATAGGACAGAAAATATCATTTTGCCTCTATATAAATCCACAGTACATCCTGAGTATGGTGTGCAGATGTGGTCACCCCATCTCAAAAAAGATATATTGGAATTGGAAAAGGTTCAGAAAAGGGCAACAAAAGTTATTAGGGGTATGGAACGGCTTCCATATGAGGAGAGAGTAATAAGATAGGGACTTTTCACCTTGGAAAAGAAACGACTCAGGGGAGATATGATAGAGGTCTATAAAATCATGACTGATGTGGAGAAAGTAAATAAGGAAGTGTTATTTTCTCCTTCTCATAACACAAGAACTAGGGACCACCAAATTAAATTAACAGGCAGCAGGTTTAAAACAAATAAAAGGAAGTGTTTCTTCACACAACACACAGTCACCTGTGAAACTCCTTGCCAGAGGATGTTGTAAAGGCCAAGACCATAACAGGGTTCAATAAAGAACTAGATACATTCATGGAGGACAGGTCCATCAACGGATATTAGCCAGGATGGACAGAAATGGTGTCCCTAGACTCCGTTTGCCAGAAGCTGGGAATGAGCGACAGGGGATGGATTACTTGATGATTACCTGTTCTGTTCATTCCCTCTGGGGCACCTGGCACTGGCCACTGTCGGAAGACAAGATACTAGGCTAGATGGACCTTTGGTCTGACCCAGTAGGGCCACTCTTATGTAAATACAAATATATTCATAATATTGTAAATGTGTAATGAACACCGTTCTTTGCTTGAATCATCTGCAGAGCTTGCAACCCAAACATTTTGCCACAATGTAAAATGTGATTATTAGGGTCCTACCAAATTCAAAGCCGTGAAAAACACATCACGGACAGTGAAATCTGATCTTCCCTGTGACGTCTGGAGCCCAGCTGGCGGCTCCTACCCTGCTCAGAGTTCCAGCTACTAGTCCTGGCCGGGGATGGGGAGAAACAAGGCTTCCTCTTCTCCAGCAGGGGCCGCTCTCAGAGTGGGTCAGACCCACCTGTGGCTGCAGGACGGTCAAGCTGTCACCCCCGCCCCCTCGTGGAGAGGCTCTGGCTCCAGCTGTCAGCCCCTACCTTGGGCAGGAGATTGTTGGGAAAACCAGACATGTGGTAATCCACCCCCCATACTCTGTTACCCTCACTTCTGCGCTGCTGCTTTTGGTGACACTGGCTTTAGAGCTGGGCACCCGGCCAGCAGCCTTCCTCTCTGGCTGCCCAGCCCTGAAGGCAGCACCTCTGCCAGCAGCAGCGCAGAAGTAAGGGTGGCAATCCTATGACCCCCTTACAATAGCCTTGTGACCCTCCCCCGACCACCTTTTGGGTCCGGGCCACCACAGTTACCAATACTGTGAAATGTCAGATGTAAACATCTGAAAACGTGTAACTGACTGATTTGAAAACCTCCAGGTCACGAAATTGAACAAAATGGACCTTGAATTGGTAGGGCACTAGTGATTACCCACTGTGAAAGTAACTCTAAACAAAAATGAAATTAACCAGTCTGTTTTCATTGGCTAGTTGAGTGAAATACAGAATTTCCCTAAGTGATGTTAAATGCATAACCTGCGTAAACAAACTAAGTAATTAGTTAAATTCTTATAATTATTCAGTTTTCATAAACCCCATTGTTATCAGAGAGACAAGGTAGGTGAGTAGTTACCATTTATTCCACCTATAATCTGTTCCACCTTGTTAGTAATGACGCTTTAAATAGGTTTCCCAGACCTGAAGAGTTCTGTGTAAGATTGAAAGTGTGTCTCACCAACAGAAGTTGGTCCAATAAAAGATATTACCTCACCCACCTTGTCTCTCTAACATCCTGAGAGAACATGGCTACAATACTGCCATTTTAAAAAGTCCTTTTAATTAATTGCGGCAGCTCAACCAAATATTGATGTGAGACTGTTTTCTGAAGTGCAACACTTGTTTTAAAGCTTTTTTGTTGTCAGGACCTACATCTAAAGTCATTATTGCCTCCATTCTATTAGCATAGAACACCACATTCAGGTGCGTATGTACTAGCAGAGCCTGATGCAGGACTGGAACCATTGTGAAGATATCAATAATTATTCTAAACATTCCTCCTTACCAAATCTGATTTCTCTTATTAAGGGGATGGGGGAAACAATGCCACCTCACCACATAAGTAGTTATATTATTAGAGGGCATAACAAATGTTACTGTACTATGTAACTGCATTTTATAAAAGGATGTTGTTGACATGATTAAAATCTGCAGTCCTATAATATACAATTTGAGTTGTTATAAGAAGTTTGCTTTAAGTGGTTTCATAATCATCTTTTGCCTCAATCTAAAGAATAAATTTCAAGTAGATCACCTAATTTTCTTACTGCCTCCCATGCACTTTGCATTATTGTAATGTCTTTTTGAGTCTTTAATGTATTTGGTCGCTCCTCAATTTTCTCTTGCAGTTCAGACCAGTCACGAACCGAAATTGCTAACTGAGGAAGTTGTGTGCACAGCTGCAGGAACCACAGAAAATTGATTTTGATGGCTTACACACAATACAAAAGCTGTACTATTTTTTAAGGATTCATACTCTAAAGCTGGATACCATTAAATCTTGTTTGCAGTTTTCCTGCTTAAGATGGAGTGACTGAAGATCTTTTTGAGATAGGGAGATAAAAAATGATGAATCTGATATAATTTATAAATTTGCAGGGGAGGTACCAAAATCTTGAAACCCCTTGAATAACTAGCCTCAGCTCATCAGAAAGATCACCCATCCTCTCCCTTTTCCAGACCAGGTGACCAAAGCACCAGGCTGGCAGGTGACTCGCACACTAAGGTCCAGCACACACACCGGTACCTCAGCCACCCTCGCTCCAAGCTCTACGCTTCCCTGGCTGCCCGGTGTAGTGTAGGATACTGCTCTGCGTAGTAATCAGGTAGCAATTTCGTACAATAGGAATTCTTACAATCTACACGTATCAATAAGTGCTACCGGTAGCACATTACTACGCGGAGCGGTATCCTACACTACATCGTAGCACCCAACACACCCACCAGTTCGCCGGCCCTGCACCGAGCAGCCGCCCCGGTGGAAAGGTCTCAAGGCACAGCCGCTTCCCGCTTCGCCCCGGGGCCATCGCTCCGCTTCCCTGCTATGCCCACCCCCTTCACCATGGGCAGGAGGCGGCGCGAAGGCCGCATCGCCCCGTGCCCCTGGGCCGGGCGGGGCCGCGCCCCCTGCCCGCTCCAGCACGGCATGGGGTGGCCCCGCTGGGTCTGTCCGCGCCCTGTGCCTGGTGCTCCACTTGCTGCTCGGGGGGCAGGGGGGAGAGACACCAACCTGCACCAGGGTTAGGCAGGGGGTACAACCCCCTCACACACATGGCGCCGCTCCGGGTACAGCCCCCTGGTTACAACCCCCCCACCCCCGGCGCTGGGGGAAGAGGCTAGCGGCTGCCTTCTCTGTCAGCAGCTGGTGCCTGTGGCTCTGGGGCGCGGCTGCCCTGCCCTGTGCCCCAGGCGGGGAAGGTGAAACTGACCCGCTCCTCTGGCTGCCAATGTCTGTGCCGGGCTCCTGCTGCTTCCGCGTCCCCTTCGCACCCGCAGTCTCCGGGCGGCAGCAGCCCCGCCATGGAGCCCATTCCCCTCCGACACCAGCGCCCTCTGCTCCCCGGGGCAGCCTTGTCCGCAGCGCCGCCGCCGCCTCTGCCCGGGACGCGCAACGGGCGGAGGGTCGAGCCCCGAGCGCGCCGCTCAGCCGCACAATGCCCGCCGCGGCCGCTGCCTGGCAGGGCGGGTCTGTGCTGTCACGGGGTCTGGGGGGCGGGGGCGAGCGCCAGCATGTGTGAGAGAGCGGGGTGGGGAAGGGCGTGTGGCGGGGACCCGTGGGGCTGGCGGGCTGCCTGAGGCGGCATGTGTCTGTGGGCAGGCGGGAGGACCCCGCCTGGGTGTGCGTCTAGCTGAGGAGAGGGAGCTGGCTGGGGCTGAGTGGGCGAGGCTGAGCGGCGGCGTGAGCGTTTCTTTGGAGGCGTGTGTGTGTGAAGAGAGGCTGAATTTTCATATTCCAGCCCTGCCAGTCGGAACACAGAATTAAAGACAAAGCGCTAAAGCCCTTCCCTGCAGGATCTAGCTAACTCCTACTGACTTCAGGGGAAGCTATTCATATCCTACTGTCCGGGAGAATGAGGCCCTGACACAGTCAGAATTTAATATATTGTCGTCTGAATGCCCCACTGGACACACTGGGACTTCTTTATTTTTCTTGTCACAGTTGTAATGCTCTACCCTAGAGTTTCCAAACTGTAGTCCACGCACTGCTGGTGGTGGCCATCAGATCATATGCTGGAGAGCTGAATGGTTATATAGTGCAACATGCTACTCCTTATTTCTAGCTTCTAAATCCCAGTAAAAGCCAAAACTATATTAAAAATGTTCCTATCACCTTCTATAATCTAAGCAATGGCTGTAGGCAGGGCCAGATTTACAGTTTACGCACCCTAGGCACAGCATCTTCAGGACACACCCCTTCTCACCTACAATTGACCTTCCTGTTTTCAGTAAAAAATGAAACTTTTAACTGACTTTTAACTTTTAGGTGCCCCAGGCATGTGCCTACTATGCCTAATTGGAAATCTGGCCTTGGCTATAGGGAGTTGCAACAATGATGGTGAATGAGAAAGGAGATGATCTGTTGTTTTGACAAGTGGGCGTCAGTGTCTACGGACCAGCAAAGGATAACATTTTAACAAAACCCTTCCTCACTTAACAACGTTAAACAGTTATATATGATCCAGGCTTGTATGTCAAGGTATTGATGACAACTTCCATTGTAACAAGCACCATTAATATTTTAAACTTTTGATTAGACAGAGAAAAAGAAAAATCAGTTACAAGGTTTGAAATGTAAAGTATTAAATAAAGCTTTCATCTTTAACAATGTTCCTTATTCCCTTTCCTTTTAGCTGTACATAGTCTTTTATACAGAGAAAACTCTGACAGTCTTTCAAATGGTATTACCTATTATTTAGATGGTCCGAAACAGTTGTTGTTGGAGTCCAGTCCTGTTTTCTCTTACACCTCTCCCCACAAGAGAAAATGCAGCTTCTGATTTTAGCTGTCTTTCTACTCACAGGCTCACAGCATTGTTTGAAAAGGTGGAGTTGTCTTCGTGGCTAAGCCAGACTCTTAAGGTACATCTACACTTTGAGCTGAGGGTGTAATTTCCAGGCTGAGGAGGCATACCTGCACTAGCTCTGGTGGAACTAGCATTGTAAAAATATAGCACAGCAGCAGAGGGTGCTCCCAGGGATGTATTCAGCATTTTGGCTGGGATTATACTTGGAGTGGCTAGCCCCTCCTAGAGCTAGCACAGGTATGTCTCCTCAAGATGGGAATTACACCTCCAATTCAAAATGTAGACATACCCTTAGATAGAAGGTAAAAGGAGAGTGACAAGAAAAAGGAGAAACAAATGAAAGTGGTGATACCATCTGGTTCCTTCTTTCTGTCCCTGTCTGGTCAGGTCATCTTCCAGGATCAGTATGATGAAGGCCCAACAGTGTCATTGTGGATCCCAGCAGACAGAGGGGCTGCCAGCCATTATGATGAATCTTGCTTCCTCCAGTCCACCAGTCCCCTTCCTCCAATCTTTCAGCTCATTGTCATGCCAGCCCATGACTTTCCCAGGAGTCTTGTAGACCACTTACCATAGTTCTTTTAATCATGTAATAAATCCAGTTTGTGCCAGTCTATTTGGTGCTGACTTTTATGAACAATTTTATATAACAGGGTGAATTGGACTTCTGTTACCTGGGGCCAATTTAGAATTACAGGCCTCCACACGATAAGTCTGCACAGTTTTGAACAGGAGAATAGGTGATTCACTAAACAATTTCTGAGTTAAAATATGATCTGTGCTCTATTGCAAGGAACTCAACTGAGCAGCAAGTAGAGTTATTTGTCATATGCCATGACTGTTCATTGTTGATTTCTTTTCCCACACAATTTTACTTTGTAGTACATGAGTACGTAAACAACTTTTTATGTAATTGATACAAAGTGAATTCTGTAATTTGTTTTAATACAGTCAATACAAAGAAAGTTTAACTTCAAACACAATAGATTATAAAACACAAGCAGAAATACGAGGTCATAGTTCCTAAAGGAACCACAGTTGGCCACAGTTCACACAGTATGGATCATGTATGTGATGGTAATAGAAATTTATTAGTGCACAACTTTTGTTGCACATAAATTTATAGATAACGTAGAACAGGTACATACTGTGTGTAGCATTTTGTGTTGTATATTATAAATAGCAGGTATTACTGCATATGGTTTTAACACCTTAGACTTAAATTGAGGTCTTGTTTACATGGAAAAGTTGTATTTGTCAAATCATAATCATTTTAAAAATAAATTTGGTTCATAGATTTGTAGTTTCCAAGACCAGAAGGGACCATTATGATCATCTAGTCTGACCTCCTATATAACACAGGCCATAGAATTCCCCCAAAGTAATTTGGAGAGCAAATCTTTTAGAAAACCATCCAATCCATACTGGGTCAGACCAAAGGTCCATCTAGGCCAGTAACCTGTCTTCCAACAGTGGTCAACACCAGGTGCCCCAGGGGAATGAACAGAACAGGTAATCATCAAGAGATCCATCCCCTGTTGCCCATTTCCAACTTTAGGCAAACAGAGGCTAGGGACACCATCCCTGCCCATCCTGGTTAATAGCCATTGATGGACTTATCCTCCATGAACTTATCTAGTTCTTTTTTGAACCCTGTTATAGTCTTGGCATTCACAACATCCTCTGGCAAGGAGTTCCACAGATTGACTGTGCATTGTGTGAAAATGCATTGTGTGAAAAATACTTCCTTTTATTTGGTTTAAACCTGCTGCCTATTAATTTAATTTGGTGGTCCCTAGTTCTTGTGTTATGAGAAGGAGAAAATAACACTTCCTTATTTACTTTCTCCACATCAGTCATGATTTTATAGACCTCTATCATATCTCCCCTGCGTCGTTTCTTTTCCAAGGTGAAAAGTCCCAGTCTCATTAATCTTTCCTCATAGGGAAGCCATTCCATACCCCTAATAATTTTTGTTGCCCTTTTCTGAACCTTTTCCAATTCCAATACATCTTTTTTGAAATAGGATGACCACATCTGATGCAGTATTCAAGATGTGGGCGTACCATGGATTTATATAGAGGCAATATGATATTTTTCGATCTTATTATCTATCCCTTTCTTAATGATTCCCAAGATTCTGTCTGCGTTTTTAACTGCTGCTGCACGTTGAGTGGATGTTTTCAGAGAACTATCCACAATGACTCCAAGATCTCTTTCTTGAGTGGTAACAGCTAATTTAGACCCATCATTTTATATGTATAGTTGAGATTATGTTTTCCAACGTGCATTACTTTGCATTTATCAACATTGAATTTCATCTGCCAATTTGTTGTCCAGTCACCCAAGTTTGTGAGATCCTTTTTGTAGCTCTTTGCAGTCTGCTTGGGACTTAACTATCTTGAATAGTTTTGTATCATGTGCAAATTTTGCCACCTCACTGTTTACCCCTTTTCCCAGATCATTTATGAATATGTTGAATAGGACTGGTCCCCATACAGACCCTTGGGGGACACCACTATTTACCTCTCTCCCTTCTGAAAACTGACCATTTATTCCTACCCTCTGTTTCCTAACTTTTAACCAGTTACCAATCCATGAAAGGGCCTTCCCTCTTATCCCATGACAGTTTACTTTGTTTAAGAGCCTTTGGTGAGACACCTTGTCAAAGATTTTCTGAAAATCTAAATACACTATATTCACTGGATCCCTCTTGTCCACATGCTTGTTGACCCCCTCAAAGAATTCTAGTAGATTAGTGAGGCATGATTTCCCTTTACAAAAAACATTTTGCCTCTTTCCCAACAACTTATGTTCATCTATGTGTCTTGTTCTTTACTATAGTTTCAACCAGTTTGCCCGGTACTCTAGTCAGGCTTATCGGCCTCTAGTTACCGGGATCACCTCTGGAGCCCTTGTTAAAATTGGCCCCACATTAGTTTCTGTACCAAATAAGTGGAGGATAGCTGATTTAAATTATTACAAATTACAGCTGGTAGTTCTGCAATTTCACATTTGAGTTCCTTCAGAACTCTTGGGTGAATACCATCTGGTCCTAGTGACTTCTTACTGTTTAATTTATCAATTTGTTCCAAAACCTCGTCTAATGTCACCTCAATCTGGGACAGTTCCTCAGATCTGTCACCAAAAAGAATGGCTTGGGTTTGGGAATTTCTCTCACATCCTCAGCCATGAAGATAGATGCAAAGAATTCATTTAGTTGCTCCACAATGGCCTTCTCATCCTTAAGTGCTCCTTTAGCATCTCAATCATCCAGTGGGCCCACTGGTTGTTTAGGAGGCTTCTTGCTTCTGATGTACTTAAAAAAAATATTTGCTATGACTTTGAGTCTTTGGCTAGCTGTTCTTCAAACTAATTTTTGGTCTTCTTTATTATATGTTTTCACTTCATTTGCCTGAGTTTATGTTCCTTTCTATTTTCCTCACTGGGATTTAACTTCCACTTTTTAAAGGATGCTTTTTTGTCTCTCGCTTCTTCTTCACAGTATTCCAGCAGCAGTCATACCAGTGCCAAATATAGAAGTAAGAGCTTGCAATCTAGAGAAAAGACAGTCAGAAGATACAGGAAGGATAAAGCACGCAAGCAGAATGAACAGTGTGATGACAGCAAACATTACGTTAGTTCCACAATTTTTTGGGGGGGCGGTTGGGGGTTAGGGTTACTTAAGAGGGATAAGCAAATTGGAAAGAAAAGGGAAGGGACATTTCATGCCCTGTGCGACACAGTAATGCTCAACATAATCCCCGCTGTAGATGCAGGTAGGACAATGGAAGAATTCCACTACCACCTCTGAGGGGGTGGAGTTACTACAGCAATGGAAAAAACCCTTCCATTGATGGATTAAATGCCTACACTACAGTGATGCAGCTGCAGTGCTTGTAGTGTAGACATACCCCTAATGTCACGGTTACTGAGTGACCCATGCATTAGACCCCTTTTAGTCCCTCTGGAGGCCTAGCTTCTGGCAGATCACTCTAGGTCAGGGGTGGGAAAAATCCAGCCTGTCTAATGTTTCTGTCTGGCCTGTCAGGCTCTTTGGCTGCCCCCTGGCGACCTCTGGGCCGCGCACGGAGACCCACTCTCCCCTCCCCCCAAGGGGCACACAGAGAAGTGCCAGCAGCAGCCGGCCGCAGCCGCTTCCGTGAGCGATGTGGGGCCACGGCCGACAGGCAGCCTGCTCGAGCCCTGCTGAGGTGCCGTCTGGGAGCCCCCTGTAGTAAGCGCCTCCCGGCCACAGCCTGCATCTTGCACCAACTACTGCATCCCAACCCCCTGTCCCAGGTCAGAACCCCCTCCTGCATGCAAACTCCCTCCCAGACCCTGAACCCCTCACCTGCATCGCAATCCCTTGCCCCAGCCCAGAGCCCCCTCCTGCACCAAACTCCCTCCCAGAGCCCTCACCCTCTCCCGCACCCCAACACTCTGCACCAGCACGGAGCTCCCTCCTGCACCCAAACTCCCTCCCAGACCCTGCACCTCCTCCATTAATATAGTAGAAATGTGCGGCCCGTGACGACTTACCAAAATACGTGGAGCGGCCTCCCTGTGAAAATTATTGCCCACCCCTGCTCTAGGTGGAATCATGCAGTACAACTACTCCTAGACTGCATCTCTGGGTTGCAGCCCCCTATGCCAGCCATGTTAGTCTGATAGGCCCAGCTGAGTTTGGCACCTGTAAGCCCTTTTTGTCCAGGGACAGCAGCTGATTAAAGTGACTCAAACTTAGCATCTTAAAGTAGCATTGAATTGCCAGAAAGAACATATCATTTAGGAAAATAGGTTAACACAGCAGAGTTGGCTGGCAACTCAGTCAGCCCCCTTCCTTCCAGAGGCCATCATCTTTAATATTTAGGATCCTTAGATTTTGGTCTGGGAGGAATACACCCTGCCAGGCTAGCTGGAATCAGGCATGGGGTATCCCCAATTAGCTTCTCCAAGCTTCTTTGTTATTTTTTCCTTTCCTGTTGGTTTCTCCCTTAGCAGCCTCCTTTGATTTAACTCCTGGCAGTCAGGCAGGTTAACATCGAACAGAACCTGAGAGGCATTTCATGTTTATAAAAAATTATGCACAATTCCCTCATTCTCAACATCTAGATACTTGTGTTTCCTGAGGACAGGACCAGATGCTTCCTCAAGGCCAAATTCTAATGCTGCCAAATGCTTTTCCTTCACTTATGTGAAGAGTTTAATAAAGATGAATCTGTAATAATATAAACAGAAGAGAATTCTAAAATCACAGAGCTCTCTGTTGGATTGAAAAGCAAATACCAAACAATGCAACAGAAACCTGTTTTTTAACAGGCTGTATTTTAACTAAATAGCAAGACTTAATAACCACTGTGACAGCTTGGGTTCAGAGTAAACTAAAGCCCACTATATGATTAACTCCTCTGTTCTTTGGATAGGAAAAGGGAGATTGAAAAGACAAGTATATAATCTTTTCAGAATTTAATTAAAATGATTTAAAACAAGTTAACATTGGTACAACCATAATCCTTGGGGCAAAGAGAAACAAAACACAAGAAAACTAGAAAATAAAAACACAGGAATATGAAAGAAAAAGCTCTAAATAATTTGTCTCTAGTTGTCAACCTTTCCATTCCACACCTCAGCAAACTGATTTAGATGGATCTGTCACAGTGTTGAGGGCACTGGGTGAAGTCTGCTTTGATGTTTCTTTTTTTTCCTTCAACAACAGTGCTGGATAGTTGTAAAAAATGATTGTGTATTTGTATTTACAGTAGCATCTAGAAGATTCAATCAGAGATCATGACCCCATTGTGGTAGGCACTGTATATATACACAGAATGAAAACACTGCCCCTACCCCAATTATTTACAAATACAAATACAAATTATTTATAATCTAATTGCGTAGAGTCCTTGTAGTTCATATAACACAACAAGAGCTCTTTTAGCTCATAAAATGTTCCAGGATTTGTTGGTTTATCTAGCGTCTTAGTTCAAGTTCAGGAGAGATACCCAGGTAGAATGTCTCAAATCCACAACCATGAAAGAATTTTATGAAGACTCTAGGTCCACAAACCTGTTTCATTATTAAAATAAAAAGGAGAGCAAGAGTCTTCTTCCTTTTCACTTTGTCTAACAGCTCCAGAGGAAAACGTAAGCAAGAGAAAATTGAAGTCATCAATAACTAAGCTTTATAGTCCTATTCCTTACCCCTATTTCCAAACCTTAAATATTAGTGCTTTTATCTGAGAATCTCAAGGTATTTTATCAGGAGTAATTAAGCCTCAAAACACCACTGTCAGGTACATATTACATTTATTTCAAACAGAGATTAGGTTATACACAGCAAATAAATACAAGAGCCAAGACCAGAAGCCAGGATATTTGAGAGACTGTTCTGTTTTCTAACCAATAGATCATACTTCCTCTTTAAATAAATCGCTAATGTATGGTATGTGGTGCACATGTCCTCCTTTCTCAAAACCTGGGGTGGATACACTAGATTAGGGCTGGTCTACATGGGGAAATTAATCAAAATAGTTTTTGTGGAATAAACTATTTCAGAATAGCTTCCTGCGTGGACACCCTATTCTCGAATAAAAATAAGAATAATTAGTGCACTTCCAAAGCAGAGTAATTATTCTGGAATACAATCACATTTGTTCCGGAGTATTGTGCACAGAGAGAGCTATTTCAGAATAGCTATTGCTGGGTATCTTATTCTGCAATACCTACTCCAATCAATTTCCTTATGTACACAAGCTCTTAGAGTAGCTTTGCAAAATTGCACCAGAAGGAGGCCGGCTTGCAAATCTATTTCTCTGCCAGACCCCCAGAGGCTTCACCAAACAGCCTAAAGAATTCAGTGGGGGCAAAAAGTCCTCATTTAGCACAATAATCTTTCCCATTCCCCTTCAGGTCACAGTGCTTATCTAGCCCTGATGTTTGCTGCTAGAGCTGCTGCCAAGATCTGCCATGTAGAGAGCTATGACCGGGAGAAGAGGAACTGAACTGCAATATGTTTTGGGTCTTCCGAGAAGGAAGGTCAGAGGGGAACTGTGTGGATGATTGTACTGCTGAAGGGTAGAAGTCTGACTGGGGGGAGAAGGAATAGAGTAGATGGTGGATAACTGCATCTGTTTTGCCTTATTCTTTTTGGAATACACATGTTCCCATTTGATTTAGATACAGAACCTGGAAAATTTGAGCTCCACTGCTACAGTGAACCAGTTTTGCCCTTACACTGGTATTGAATTTTCTTTATTTTTCTTTTCCTGTTCTTCATTACAAATAAGTTCAAATCAAAGCACCACCCCTAAATACTTCCAAACTTTGGGAAAGTCTGGGTCTGTATCCAAACTTTATGACTTAGGGTCATGTCTGGTCTCTGTGTTGCCAATTCTTGTGATTTTTTTAATTGAGAGTCTGGTGACATTTGATATATTTCTCACATCCTCAGTACACAGAATCCAGTCATTAAATGAAAGCCAATATTCTCACGTAAAACAAACAAACAAAACCAAAAAAGTTTCTAGTCATCTGGGCTATGGAGCAAAGCTTGAAAACATGACTGAACTGCACCCAAATGGTTCAGAAACCAGACGGCAGATAAAAGGAACACTTATTTTTAAAAGTCTCATGATTTTTGGTGTCTAATGATTTCTGAACACTTGGGGATGACAATATCCAGTAGGACCCTAGCATGAAAAAATAGTGCCTCTTAAATTCATCTACTACTACTTATTCCAAAAGTGTGACATTGCATTTGGGGCCTGATGCTGCTCTGAATGACTCTAGTGGTGCAGAATCAGGCCCTTCGCTATACTGGGGCTGATGTTACAAATGGAGGACTAGCACCTACCTTAGGCAAATAGCAGCAAAACCAGACAAGGTGTAAAACAAAAACCAGTTTTTTCTTAACAGAAGAAAAATTCATAATATCAAAGTCATTGCTATGCAGAATTGTTTCCAAATATATTTTGCAGTAGGGTCCAGATGTTCTTTACATTTGGAAAAGCTAATGCAGTCATGCTGAAGCCCATTTAAGGCCTGGTGTACACTAGGAAATTAGGTTAGTATAACTACATTGCTCAGGGATGTGAAAAATCTACACTCCTGAGTGATGCAGTTAAACCATCCAACACCCTGGTGTAGACAGCACTATGTCAACAGGAAAATGCGCCCATCAACCTAGCTACTGCCTCTTGGAAAGGTGGATTAGCTCCTGTCATCTTAGGTAATGTCTTCACTGAAGTGCTACAGTGGCACAGTTGCAGCATTTTAAGTGTAGACAGGCCCTTAAACATAGTATTATATGCACACTTCAGTTCCTTTCCTGTTTTTCCTTCATTTTTATATTTTTCCAAGTTATTCTGTCCTCAGTTATTCAGCTGGGATTAGCTCTTTTAGAAGCTCCTATTGTCTCTCTTTGCCCTATGTACTCAAAACAAAATTTTACTACCCAGTAAAAATCCATAAAGCAATCACAGGACCTTCATAACAGAAATGTGAATGGCACATTTAACAATATGCTGTCATATTGTTAGAAATTACCCAGTCTGACCAACCGGATTAATCAGCTCCAGCCCAGTGTCTCTGTTTACAATATGTAGACTGGCAGATTCCAGTGCTTAGTGCAGATTACCACACAGTTGTACTCTTGTGTAGGAAGGCTTATTTGATTACATTTTCTGCCACAATCTGAGGCTACGTCTACACTGCACCGCAGTGCGGATGATCGGGGTGCGAACGGCAGAGAGCACCGAAACCTATAACTGCCCCATGTGGATACTGCTGACTTGAACTAAAGGGTACCCAGCAGTAGTTCTTCTTAATAGTAAAACATTGGGTGGTGTAATGCAGCTTTCTATGCCGGTTATACGTATGTAAAGCCTTAACTTCACAGTGTACATTCATCCATTCTGTAGAAAGAGAACTACATTTGTTAGACTTTCTTTTCTCGTATGCAGAGTCCTCCTACAAGACTCAAAATCAATATTCAGTGTGGGCCTTTTGAGTCATGCCACTAACAATTTTCAGCAAAAACCTGAAATTAATGCTGCAATTTTCAGCAAAAACCATGTGCCTGGGTTCGGTAAGTGCTCTATCTCTAAATGTTGCATCTAGGGAATGGCAGTTTTAGGCTCTTGAAAAGACCAATGAAAACCATGCCCCTTTCAGCACATTTCAGGTGGTCAAGTGTTGGGAGTTTAAATGGGTTATTCTGTGCTAGATCAATCCTTTCACTGCTGCGTGCCGCATCACTGATGCAAGTCAACAGAGATAAGGCAAAATTGGAGACAGGCAGACTCTAACATGAAACTTAGAACCTTTTTTCCACCAGTGTAAATCAGCCCCAAGTAGGTTAATTACTGAAAGGTACTCAGCTGCTATAATTTTAAGCACAGTATAAGAACCTATCCAGCATAGAATTACATGATGGCTGTGTGATGATCTGTGTGAAATGTGCTGGGTGATCTCAGTGCAGTTTCGTATGGACAGGCATTTCTATCTACAAATCACTACCATTGACACCCCTGTTGGAGGTAACAGCAAAAGAGGCACTGAACATGGAGTTAAACTCCTTCCTCAACTTTGGAGAATGCCTTCTGAATAGGTCTGAGGCATAGGGGCAGGGTAGCTCTTTCTGCTGTTGCCTGTGCTGGACCTGTTCAAGGGTGAAACAGAACTTTAGTTTCCAGCAGCACAAGACATGTCAACCACTACACCTCTTACAAGCATTAAAATTCACTTTAACATCAGACAAAACTATGCAAAATATGTAAATTTAAGCATTTTAAAACTAATTTAAAATCCCAGTTCTACACAGGAAAAGTGACGGTTAAAATAGCAGTTTCTTAACTCAAACAGACCAGCTGCCACCAGGCCTATTTCTCTGCTCACTTACTTCAGCTTTACACTCTGCTGATGTCAACCTCCCAATTTAAACTCTTCTAAGGCAGAAGAAGGTAAACCATGTGTGTATCTAGTGTCACCCAAGCCACTTTGAGAACAAACAAATATTTACTATTATATTTTTATGCTGGTCTGCTTAGCTCCACAGAACCACAAGCTCTGGGAGTGTGAGTGGTATTCCTTTCTGGCTCATGCATCATCTAAGAATTTTTAAATAAGTTTGACTTTGCTTTCTCCCAATGCAAATATTTCATTTGCTTTCACTTTTAACATTCTTCTCCCCTAATCCTACCTTACCACTCATACCTTAAACATGACACCTGCCTCCACTCTGACAGTGATACCAGCTTTTATTATGCATTAGTTCAACGTTCCCCCAAAATCCTTTGTGCTTTCTCCCCTCTCACCCCTTTATGTCTGGGAAGAGCGCCAAGTAAAAAAACTGCAAAGTCACTATGTTATCCTCCTTTAGATCTTTCCTTAAAACCTTGCAGGGTTTGGGCCATCTATGTTTCTCTTAAAGTTCCGGGTTCAAAGACACTCAGTTTCAAAAGAAGACTCAAAAAAATATCAACTTTTTCCTGGCTTCAGGTTTCAACACATGCAAAACTACTATCTCATGACACCAGGACCTGCAACCATTTTCACATGAGTAGTCCTATTGATTTTTTGTTATAAACTGGGAACGCATCACTTGGAAGTAACAGAGGAGAAGGACCTCGGAGTATTGGTTGATCACAGGATGCCTATGAGCCGCCAATGTGATATGGCCGTGAAAAAAGCTAATGCGGTCTTGGGATGCATCAGGTGAGGTATTTCCAGTAGAGATAAGGAGGTGGTAGTACCATGAATCAAGGCACTGGTGAGACCTCATCTGGAATATTGTGTGCAGTTCTGGTCTCCCATGTTTAAGAAAGATGAATTCAAACTGGAACAGGTACAGCGAAGGGCTACTAGGATGATCCGAGGAATGGAAAACCTGTCTTATGAAAGGAGACTCAAAGAGCTTGGCTAGTTTAGCCTAACCAAAAGAAGGCTGAGGGAGATATGATTGCTCTCTATAATTATATCAGAGGGATAAATACCATGGAGGCAGAAGAATTATTTAATATCAGTACCAATGTGGACACAACAAATGGTTATAAACTGGCCATCAGGAAGTTTAGACTTGAAATTAGACAAGATTTCTAACCATCAGAGGAGTGAAGTTCTGGAACAGCCTTCAAAGGGGAGCAGTGGGGTCAAAAGACATATCTAGCTTCAAGACTAAGCTTGATAAGTTTATGGAGGTGATGATATTATGGGATCTTTGACTATTAGCGGCATATATGACCAATGGCCTGTGATGGGATGTTAGATGGGGTGGGATCTGAGTTACTACAGAGAATTCTTTCCTGGGTGTCTGGCTGGTGAGTCTTACTCACACGCTCAGGGTTTAGCTGATCGCCATATTTGGGGTCGGGAAGGAATTTTCCTCCAGGGCAGATTGGCAGAGGCCCTGGGGGTTTTTCACCTTCCTCTGCAGCGTGGGGCTCAGGTCATTTGCTGGAGGATTCTCTGCACCTTGAAGTCTTTAAACCATGATTTGAGGACTTCAGTAGCTCAGACATAGGTTAGGGGTTTATTACAGGAGTAGGTGGATGAGATTCTTTGGCCTGCGTTGTGCAGGAGTTCAGACTAGACGATCATAATGGTCCCTTCTGACCTTAAAGTCTATACTCAAAAATAAATGCCCCTCTAAATGACTTCTCAAACTATCAGAGCAGTTGTAAAAAGGAAAAGGGAGGGGAGGAGAGGAGAGGGAAAACAATAAAATAATATTTTGGTTAAAAAAAAGGAAAAGTGTCAATTCAATTTTGATGGCAAAAGAAACCTTGCTGTAGCAGGAAGCAGCAGGCATTTCATTCCTTAAATAACGAGTGGGCAAAGCTCCAGGGCAAAGTTCACAGAGGAAATACTTTCCGGCCTATTCTTCCAAAGCATGTGGAGTGAGCCTCCCAGCTCAGGTCCACACTCTTATGCTAGTAAGGCTCACGCGAGTGTGCTAAAAATAGCTGTGTAGGTATTATTTTGAGGTTGTGGCTCAGATAGGAGCCTTTCCCCAACCACATGAGAGCCAAAGCTCCAACCTAAAATCAATGTCTACACAAGTGGCTCTCAACCTTTCTGATTTGACTTGCGTACCCCCAAGTTTCACCTCACTTAAAAACTACTTGCTTACAAAATTAGACAAAAATACAAAAGTGTCATAGCCCTCTTTTACTGAAAAATTGCTTACTTTCTCATTTTTACCATATAATTAGAAATCAACTGGAATATAAATATTGTACTTACATTTCAGTGTATAGTATATAGAGCAGGATAAACAAATTATTGTTTGCATGAAATTTTAGTTTGTGCTGACTTCGCTAGTCCTTTTTATGTAGCCTGTTGTAAAACTAGGTAAATATCTAGATGAGTTAATGTACCCATGGAAGACCTCTGCATACCCCCAGGCAGGGCTGGCTCCAGGCACCAGCGAAGGAAGCGGGTGCCTGGGGCGGCCAATAGATAGGGGCAGCACTCTGTCCATGATTGAGGCGACACGTCCGCGTCTTCGGCGGCAATTCAGCGGCGAGCCCTTCACTCCCTCTCCAGCTTCAAGTCGGCGGCAGGTCCAAGTCGGCAGGCCATAGTTCTTTTTTTTTCCTTTACCGCTTGGGGTGGCAAAAATGCTGGAGCAGGCCCTGCCCCCAGGGGTATGCGTGCCCCTGGTTGAGAACCACTGGTCTACCCAGATATTTTTAGCATGCTAGCGTGAGCCCCACTAGCACAAGTCTGTGGACCTGACCTGGGAAGTCAACCAAAAACGTTCTGGTAAAAAAATTTCACCCAGCTCTATTTAGGAGAACAATTGCACACAGTGAATAATGAAGAGTTAAAACCACAGTCAGAACAAATAGTTTGTCAACAACCCTTGGACCACAGTTGTGTAAGGTTTTTGGAAAATTCTGAATACTGAACAAATTAATAAAAATTAATGTCTGTTTGATAATTTGAAAAGAGAAAATTCAAATACATTATTTGCTACAAGTAGTTTGCTCAACTCCCTCTACAATTATATAGAGCCAAGAAGTTATAATGCAGTTTGTTTTACAGCTTTAGCAACCACAAGCACTACTACCACTGACTTCAGTGGAATTACTTGCAAGCTGAAAGTTAAGTACAAGCTTAATTGCTCAGCTGGATTGGGACAATAATAAGGAGCTCTGGATACAAATAGCACACACTTAAAACTGAACAGCAAATTTAAGGCCTGACCAAAACCTACTGAAATAATTGGAAATATTCTTGTTGACTTCAGTGGGCTTTGGCTGGAGGCCCATAGAGCACAATCCCATTGTTTTAGCCTTGTGAATTTGGCAGCTATTTAGCAAAAGCTCAATGGCCACAGAAAATAAAAGGAAACACCAAACTTTAAATTGATAATTGAATTAATTAACTTCATTAATTGCAAAGGAATTACATCGGGGATTAATTTGGCCCACTGATGTTATGGAAGTAATTAGAAGTCAAAGCTGCAGTCATGGCTAGGCCTCTTGCTGCTGCAGTAAAACACTTGTAGCTGAAGCAATTGGTGCACAAGGCATAGTCTATTCTTATTGACTCAGCATTACATTTTAAGTTTACAAACCTAGTGTCAGAAATCAATGGCACTTCCAGTACTCTGGGGAAAAGCTTTTTCTAAACCTAATGTACATTGTATTTATTTCTAAAATCTCATCCACTAATCCCTTCGAAATAAACTGCTGCACTATAAATGTCATGTCTTTTCCTGTGTGTTCAATTTAAGGGAATATTGCCTTTTCAGAGCTTCTCCCACAGGATTTTCTTCCTCTCCTGAGCTGAGGGGGGGGGCGGGGGGGAGAGTGTTAATCTGCCAGGAACATGGAACTCTTAAAATATTTTCTTGCAGGTTCACAGTAAATAGTATATGTGTGAACATGTACTTTATATTCCTATAGACACACCTATTGGGCCAGATCCTCAGCTGGTGTTAACTGGCTTACAAGGAGTTATAGTGATTTATACCAGCCCCATCCCTGGCTGATCTAGCCCACTGTACATCATCAATCGTGAGAAATGTTCATAAGGAACCTGAGGCCATGAAAAATTCATCTGATTCTATATTGCATTTGCTGACACAGATACCCATTCTTTTTAAAGATCTCTCCCCCCCCCAGCTTCAGTGGCAAGGGGATTGCATAGAAATCTTTTAGTGTATGTCAATGATCTCTATTATAAACAAGCATCTATTTTAAAATTTGTGTTGGAGACCTAGACAAGTGTCTGTGACCCAATGACCTCTTACTGCCAACTGGCAGAGGGCACAAGGGTGCGTAAGGGTACAGGGAGCCCGTGTCTGTTATTTACATTTTAATTCACCAAAGAATGTCATGTAAGGTTTCTGCTGAATGCCTGCATCACTCTGGTCGTCATAATCTTTGCAAAGTGAATGCACAGATAATATGTAAGGAGTTATGTACATATACTGGAAATTATGTTTTTAAAGTCTTGAAGTCAAAGGTAGGTCACCCAGCAGTAATATGCCTTCAGACAGGTTCCACCAGAGGAGGTGGGAGACATTTCTCTCTCTGGTTGGTCTCTGTATACTGTGTGTTTTACAATGGAAATCTATTTGCATACCAAGTCAAATGCTAATGAAGAGATTGCTGGGACTTCAAGTGAGGAAATTATCAGGAAGAGTTGAACAGCAGAAGAGGGAAACCCGTTTACAGGTAAAGAACAAGAGAGTGGTTTAATATACCTAGGGGTGCAGAAAGACACCCTAGCATCTGTCTGGGGAGACAAGCTGCCAGAGGGCTTGGTCTCATGAAAGGAGGGGCTCAGCCATCCTGGTAGAATATGCTGTAAAAAGGACTTTGGGTAAGCATTTCTTATTAGACAAGAGGGCTTCTTGTTAGTTAAGTTTAAACTTCAGAATGTACTATGATTTTATTTTATATGTAATCCTAATTTTACTTACTTCTTATCTCAGACCTTCTCTTTGTTAAATAAACAAATCCTTGTTTTCGGAATAAACATATCTAAGTGCTGTGTGTTAAACAGAGTAGCATTACATAGGTGAAACTGATATGCTGGTATGTACTATTCTTTGGTGTGTGAATTCTGCATGTCCAGGGGAACAGGGGCTGGACACTGCAGGAGGATGCTTGGAGGACTTAGGGTTTGGAGTCTGCAGATCACTAACCTGTATGAGGGCCACTGGAACCTGCACAGGCTGAGATGGAAGTGCTTGTGTTGCCTGGGGCTGGGATGTCAGAGAGCTGACTCTACGGTAAAAGGAGCCATAATGTGACAACTGTGAAATGCATACACTGAAGAGCGTGAGAGTGAAATCAGGCTGTAGCATGAGATTTGGGGTATGTCTACACTGGCAGAGTTAGATCGCCACCCAGAGAGCACTGAAACTGCGGTTCTGTGTTCACACTGTCAGCGGCCTGCGCAATAGCGTGTTCACACTTGCGGCACTTTCACTGGTATTCAGAGAGGTGCAGTGTGGGCAGCTATCCCACAGAGCATCTCTTCCTCTTCTGCTGCTAAGAGTTGTGGGAAGGTGGAAGGGGTCAGGGGGCATCCTGGGACCTGTCCCAATGCCCGGTGATGCATTGCTTTGCATCTCAGCATCCCTGTGCTTCTGTCCACATATAGCGCCATCTTTCGGTTTGTGTACTGGGCTCTGCCTCTTCAATTTGCAGGAATGGATCCTGCACAGTTGACCAATATGCTGCTTGCTCTGACTAACATGTCACGAGTGGCAGTGGAGTTATTCCTTAAACTACAAAGGCAAGAGGAGTGAGACATTAATCTCTCCACACGTAGTAGCTACGACATGAGATTGCTTGTGGCATTCACGGAGGTGCTGGTCACAGTGGAACGCCACTTTTGGGCTCAGGAAATAAGCACTGAGTGGGGGGGGATCACATCGTCATGCACGTCTGGGATGATGAGCAGTGGCTGCAGAACTTTCGGATGAGGAAAGCCACATTCATGGGACTGTGTGATGAGCTTGCCCCAGTCCTGTGGCGCAAGGACATGAGAATGAGAGCTGCCCTGCCATTGGAGAAGTGTGTGGCGATTGCACTGTGCAAACTGGATACTGCAGACTGCTACTGATTGATCGCTAACCAGTTCAGAGTGGGAAAGTCAACCATTGGACTCGCGTTGACGGAAGTATGCAGGGCCATTAATCGCATCCTGCTCCGAAAGACCGTGACTCTGGGCAACATGCATTTGGATGGCTCTGCACAAGTGGGCTTCCCTAACTGTGGAATGGACGATAGATGGCACGCATATTCCAATTCTGGCACCAGACCACCGAGACACTGAGTACATTAATCGGAAGGGGTATTTGTCTATGGTTCTCCAGGCACTTGTGGATCACTGTGTGTGTTTCATGAACATTAACGCAAGTTGGTCCAGAAAGGTGCATGGCACACACATCTTTCAGAATACTGGCCTGTTCAGGAAGCTGCAAGCAGGGACTTTCTTCGCGGATCAGAAGATCACCATGGGGAAGTCGAAATGCCCATTGAGATCCTACCTCTTAATGCCGTGGCTCATGAAGCCATACACGGGGCACCTTGACAGCAGCAAGGAGCGGTCCAACAACAGGCTGAGAAAGTGCAGAACGACTGTTGAGTGTGCTTTTGGCCATTTAAAGGCCCGCTGGCACTTCCTATATGGGAGGCTGGACCTGGCCGATGACACTATTCCTATGCTTATAGCCGCGTGCTGTACGCTCCATAATATTTGTGAAGGGAAGGGTGAAAGCTTCACTCAGGGCTGGACTGCTGAGGCTCAGCGCCTGGAGGCTGAGTTTGAACAGCCAGAGACTAGGGCTATTAGAGGGGCACAGCACGGGGCCATGAGGATCAGGGATGCCTTGAGGCAGCAATTTGAAGTGGAAAGCCACTAATATTTGTTGCTATGCTTGGGAGTGCAGTGCTTGTAATGCTAGGAGATGATTGTGGCTGGTTCAGACGATGCACTATGAAGGTTTAAGAAAACTGCCTGTTGCTTTGCATGGTTCTGTTTTCTTTAAATTAATAGAATAAGGATTGTTTTCAAACCAACATAATTCTTTTATTAAAAAAACAACAACCGGAAGAGAGAGACAAAAAACCACACAGCAGCACTGAGGGGGATGGGGAAGAGAAGGTCCCAGGAAGAGGTGGGGTTCTGGGACGGTTAAAGATTTGTGTATGTCGAGGGATCATATCCAACCTTCTCTTTTGGAGTACAGTGCAGTGGGTACTGTACTTCAGCAGGGCTAAACTGCAGAGGGATGGGTGTTGAGTGCAGTGGGTACTGGGAGGCCGCAGCGCTGGTGAGTAACCGCAAGGGTAGGGAAAAAATCAGTGTTTCAGGACTATACTGTACACTGGGCACACGGCTCTTGGGTAGAGCCAGCACTGTAGTGGGGGGGCTTATAATCATTCCTGTCCCCACATTTTCCACAAGCTGTGTTCATTATGGAAGATATCTCGCTGCTGAGGGGGAGCAGGGAATCAAGGGAGGGTCTTCTCTAAGACTGAAGCTTCCACACTAGCCCTTATGTGGCTTGCCTGTGTGCAGCAATGGTTCCTTCCCCGCCCCCCACCAGTGATGGCAGAGTGGCACGGGAAAGTTATCCTTAATAGGGCAAGAAACAAAGCAGCTCTGCCAAAGAACCTGCGGCAGCAGATTGCCCAATATCTTCATGAGAGTTTCCTGGAGATCTCTGAGGCAGATTCCCGTGAAGTGAGGGAGTCAATCAACACCCTGTTCCGCCACTCAGACTAGCCACGTGGTGGTACGTGCATAATACAGTCAGAAGCCTGCTTTCTGCAACTCTCCTGCCCCCAACAACTCGCTTCAGCGAGTCCCAAAATCAAAGCCTCTTACCAGCGGCGTCTCTCCTGTTTGCGCTTCACCAAGATCTGACAGCTGTGACTGACTAGCCTCCTCCGGGGTAGAGAAGACCTCCTGGCTGCATGCATCTCTGGCCTCTGAGTTGTCCTCTGCCTGTGGGTCCTCCTCCCCCTACATATCCTCATCCAAGATTTCCTCCTCCTGGCTCGGTCCACTCTTGACTAGCACGTGAGCCACCGAAGTATCCACAGTGGCCTTCGCAGTGGAGGTGGCATCGCC
This sequence comes from Eretmochelys imbricata, assembly GCF_965152235.1. Classification (NCBI taxonomy): domain Eukaryota; kingdom Metazoa; phylum Chordata; order Testudines; family Cheloniidae; genus Eretmochelys; species Eretmochelys imbricata. Next base: position 37,769,291 of record NC_135575.1, on the reverse strand, counting down.
ACTGAGTATCGCGTCCAGCTCTTTGTAGAACCGGCAGCTCGTGGGTGCAGCACTGGAGTGGCGGTTTCCCTCCTGCGCCTTGTGGTAGGTGTTCTGCAGCTCCCTCACTTTGACCCTACACTGCAGTGTGTCCCGGTCATGGCCCCTTTCTGTCATGCATCGTGAAATCTGTCTGTAGGTATCATAATTCCTACGGCTGGAGCACAGCTGGCACTGGACAGCCTCCTCTCCCCAAATGCTGATGAGGTCCAGCAGCTCGGCATTTCTCCAAGCAGGGGATCGCCTGGTGCATGGAGCAGGCATGGCCACCTGGAAAGATGTGCTGAGATCACTGCACGTGTCACCGATCAAACAGGAAGGGGACTTTCAAAATTCCCAAGGAATTTACGGGGTGGAGATGATGGTTGGTCACATGAGGGCAGGGCAGTAGAATTCAAACCGATGACCAGAGAGGCAAGAACAGGCATTGTGTGACACCTCCCAGAGGCCAGTCCCAGCACTGTAATCGACCAGGGTGTCTACACTGACACCACGGCGCTATAGCCCTGGTGCAGAAAGCTCTATGCCGCTCATCGGGATGTTTTTTTTTTTTTTTAAACAGCACTGCAACTGTGCAGTTTCTGTGCCCTGAGTGGCTTGGCAGCATGTACCCCTCGGGAGTTACACCGCAGAAAGCTGCTTTACTGCACAGGAACTTGCCAGTGTAAACAAGGCCTTGATTACCCAACTCAGTATGCCTGTGTTACTGGACACTAAACCAGTTACTCCTGTCTTAAATTTAAGCACGCCACTTAATCTATCATCTCTTGTGGAAACGAATTCCACAGACAGATTACACCAGATGTTCTATCACCTATGGAAAAGATGGTAGAATGAAGAGAATGACTATCACAGCACTGCACTTCTGCACAAACAATAATAAAAGTAGGGGTAGGTTCAAGCAACAAAATTCAGAACTGGATTTTGGACACTCCAAAGCATGAGGATATTTGGATCCAGGTCTTTGGTTTGACCTGTAATAAAGATAGTACACATACTCTCAGTCCCTGTTTCTTTACATCTGTATCAGGAAGACAGCAGGCGTTGCCTAGGGTAGACTCTAGGCAGAAGCTCTACAGTGAAGCAGAGGGTCTGTGTGTGTGTGGGGGGGCAGAGTAGATTTAGGGATCATCAGTTTTCCTTATTGTAATAATTTCTTGTTCAGTGTTAGAAAGTGACTGATTCTTTCCCTTTGTCACACGTCAACTGCCTGATGCAAATCTCTGTTTGGATTCCAACCCTCCATACTCTGCCTAAAGTTCTGGGTGTTCAAATCCAGAGATTTGGTTTGGTTTGGGCCTCTCTCTAAATAAAAGGGTTAATCAAGCAAATAGCAACATCCTTAAGTCATCATTTAAAGATTCTAGTGTCTTGTAGAGCACAGTGCTGCTTCAGTATCTATCATCAGTTATGAGAGTTAGCTTTAGAAAAAGGCTTTGCCTATTATATACAACTATTTTAAGGAACAAATGGGAGTCAATTTAGTGGAAGAAATTTTATTCTTCATTGTTTGACAGTAACAGGGCATTTGGCTCTAATACTGTTCCAAATGGCCTAACACTAGTTGTAACGTGTTACAGAATTAAACTAACCAGATTGCGATTGCCAAAATTAACAACTCTGAGATCATTCACCTTTTAAGAGTGAGTTGCAACTGTGCTAGCAGTAAAGGTTCAGACAATTAAAGTGTATATTCCAAATAAGAGAGGAACATTAATCCTTACTTATATCTGCTAATTTACAAGCATAAGTTTTAAAATGATGTAGCCATCCAAACAGTGGGTTCTGAACCTTGTTTTATTGTTAAATTCCTCACTATCAGACAGCTCAGAAGTCTGAACGGTTTCATTTTAGATTTGAACAAAAAAGTGTTAGCATAACAGATAAAACTAAGCTTAGGAATATATTTGACTTTAGGATGGTCTCACATAAATGAGGTCAACTTGGTTTATGTTATACTCACTATCTAAGTGAATATGTAGAATTTTTTCCAGTTATTTGTGCATGCTCTACTTTATATAGTAGGAAACGCTTTTATCATGTATTTCAGGTATTCCTGCCAGGCAGTTTCTTTGCCTTTAATAAATTTTAAGGAACCATATAACAGTTCTGTACATATAACAGACAGACTTTATATGGAAATAATTTCTTGAATTGTAGTGCTATGGTTTATCTTAAGAAGTTTTGCTTTAGGTTTGCAAAAGCAAACCAATGATTTAAGAATCCATGCTAATGATAATTTAAATGTAATTGCAAATGTAAGCTATCTGCCTCCAATATTTTTACTGTTAAAGATTAGAGATAAATCTGGAATGTGTTCAGAGAATGTTTTAGTAAGACTGAGAATTTATATAAAAATAATTTGTTTACAGTTGTACTCGTGATGGGATAGAAATGCATTATAGAAACTTAGAAATTAGAAATTCTCAAGAAGTCATCTAGTCCAGTCCCCTCTGCCGAGTCAGGACCAAGTAAACCTAGCCCATCCCTGACAAGGGTTTGCCCAACCTGTTCTTAAAACCTCCAGTGATGAGGGTTCCACAACATTCCTTGGAACCTATCCCAATGCTTAACTACCCTTACAGTTAGAAAACTTTTCCTAGTGTCTAACCTAAATCTCTCTTGCTACAGATTAACCCTATTACTTCCTGTCTAACATTCACTGGTCATGGAGAACAAATGATCACAATCCTCTTAATAACAGTAGAAAACATATCAGGTGTCCCTTAGGGTATGTCTACACTACAGAATAAGGTCGAATTTATAGAAGTCGGTTTTTTAGAAATTGGTTTTATATATTCGAGTGTGTCCCCCCCCACAGAAAATGCTCTAAGTGCATTAAGTGCATTAACTCGGCAGAGTGCTTCCACAGTACCGAGGCTAGAGTCGACTTGCAGAGCGTTGCACTGTGGGTAGCTATCCCACAGTTCCCGCAGTCTCCGCTGCCCATTGGAATTCTGGGTTGAGATCCCAATGCCTGACGGGGCTAAAACATTGTTGCGGGTGGTTCTGGGTACATATCGTCAGGCCCCCGTTCCCTCCCTCCCTCCGTGAAACCAAGGGCAGACAATCGTTTCGCGCCTTTTTTCCTGAGTTACCTGTGCAGACGCCATACCACGGCAAGCATGGAGCCCGCTCAGGTAACCATCACTGTATGTCTCCTGGGTGCTGGCAGACGCGGTACGGCATTGCTACACAGAAGCAGCAACCCCTTGCCTTGTGGCAGCAGACGGTGCAATACGACTGGTAGCCGTCATCGTCGTGTCCGAGGTGCTCCTGGCCACGTTGGCTGGGAGCGCCTAGGCAGACATGGGCGCAGGGACTAAATTTGGAGTTACTTGACCAGGTCATTCTCTTTAGTCCTGCAGTCAGTCCTATTGAACCGTCTTATGGTGAGCAGGCAGGCGATACGGATTGCTAGCAGTCATACTGTACCATCTTCTGCCGAGCAGCCATGAGATGTGGATGGCATGCAGTCCTTCTGCACCATCTGCTGCCAGCCAAAGATGTAAAAGATAGATGGAGTGGATCAAAACAAGAAATAGACCAGATTTGTTTTGTACTCGTTTGCTTCCCCCCCTCCCCTGTCTAGGGGACTCATTCCTCTAGGTCACACTGTAGTCACTCACAGAGAAGGTGCAGCGAGGTACATCTAGCCATGTATCAATCAGAGGCCAGACTAACCTCCTTGTTCCAATAAGAACAATAACTTAGGTGCACCATTTCTTATTGGAACCCTCCGTGAAGTCCTGCCTGAAATACTCCTTGATGTAAAGCCACCCCCTTTGTTGATTTTAGCTCCCTGAAGCCAACCCTGTAAGCCATGTCGTCAGTCGCCCCTCCCTCCGTCAGAGCAACGGCAGACAATCGTTCCGCGCCTTTTTTCTGTGCGGACACCATACCAAGGCAAGCATGGAGGCCACTCAGCTCACTTTGGCAATTAGGAGCACATTCAACACCACACGCATTATCCAGCAGTATATGCAGCACCAGAACCTGGCAAAGCGATACCGGGCGAGGAGGCGACGTCAGCGCGGTCACGTGAGTGATCAGGACATGGACACAGATTTCTCTGAAAGCATGGGCCCTGCCAATGCATGCATCATGGTGCTAATGGGGCAGTTCATGCTGTGGAACGCCGATTCTGGGCTCGGGAAACAAGCACAGACTAGTGGGACCGCATAGTGTTGCAGGTCTGGGACGATTCCCAGTGGCTGCGAAACTTTCGCATGCGTAAGGGCACTTTCATTGAACTTTGTGACTTGCTTTCCCCTGCCCTGAAGTGCATGAATACCAAGATGAGAGCATCCCTCACAGTTGAGAAGCGAGTGGCGATAGCCCTGTGGAAGCTTGCAACGCCAGACAGCTACCGGTCCGTTGGGAATCAATTTGGAGTGGGCAAATCTACTGTGGGGGCTGCTGTGATGCAAGTAGCCCACACAATCAAAGATCTGCTGATATCAAGGGTAGTGACCCTGGGAAATGTGCAGGTCATAGTGGATGGCTTTGCTGCAATGGGATTCCCTAACTGTGGTGGGGCCATAGACGGAACCCATATCCCTATCTTGGCACCGGAGCACCAAGCCGCCGAGTACATAAACCGCAAGGGGTACTTTTCCATAGTGCTGCAAGCTCTGGTGGATCACAAGGGACGTTTCACCAACATCAACATGGGATGGCCGGGAAAGGTACATGACGCTCACATCTTCAGGAACTCTGGTCTGTTTCAAAAGCTGCAGGAAGGGACTTTATTCCCAGACCAGAAAATAACTGTTGGGGATGTTGAAATGCCTATATGTATCCTTGGGGACCCAGCCTACCCCTTAATGCCATGGCTCATGAAGCCGTACACAGGCAGCCTGGACAGTAGTCAGGAGCTGTTCAACTACAGGCTGAGCAAGTGCAGAACGGTAGTAGAATGTGCATTTGGATGTTTAAAGGCACGCTGGCGCAGTTTACTGACTCGCTTAGACCTCAGTGAAACCAATATTCCCACTGTTATTACTGCTTGCTGTGTGCTCCACAATATCTGTGAGAGTAAGGGGGAGACATTTATGGCGGGGTGGGAGGTTGAGGCAAATCGCCTGGCTGCTGGTTACGCGCAGCCAGACATCAGGGCCGTTAGAAGAGCACAGGAGGGCGCGGTACACATCAGAGAAGCTTTGAAAGCCAGTTTCATGACTGTCCAGGCTACGGTGTGAAAGTTCTGTTTGTTTCTCCTTGATGAAACCCCCCGCCCCTTGGTTTACTCTACTTCCCTGTAAGCTAACCACCCGCCCCTCCTCCCGTCAATCACCGCTTGCAGAGGCAATAAAGTCATTGTTGCTTCACATTCATGCATTCTTTATTCATTCATCACACAAATAGGGGGATGACTACCAAGGTAGCCCAGGAGGGGTGGTGGAGGAGGGAAGGAAAATGCCACACAGCACTTTAAAAGTTTACAACTTTAAAATTTATTGAATGCCAGCCTTCTTTTTTGGGGGCAATCCTCTGTGGCAGAGTGGCTGGTTGGCAGGTGGCCTCCCCACCGCGTTCTTGGGCATCTGGGTGTGGAGGCTATGAAACTTGGGGAGGAGGGCGGTTGGTTACACAGGGGCTGTAGTGGCAGTCTGTGCTCCAGCTGCCTTTGCTGCAGCTCAACCATACACTGGAGCATACTGGTTTGGTCCTCCAGCAGCCTCAGCATTGAATCCTGCCTCCTCTCATCACGATCCCACCACATTTGAGCTTCAGCCCTGTTTTCAGCCTGCCACTTACTCTCTTCAGCATGCCACCTCTCCTCCCGGTCATTTTGTGCTTTCCTGCACTCTGACATTATTTGCCTCCACGCATTTGTCTGTGCTCTGTCAGTGCGGGAGGACAGCATGAGCTCGGAGAACATTTCATCTCGAGTGCGTTTTTTTTTCTTTCTAATCTTCCCTAGCCTCTGGGAAGGAGAAGATCCTGTGATCATTGAAACACATACAGCTGGTGGAGAAAAAAAAAGGGACAGCGGTATTTAAAAAAAGACACATTTTATGAAACAGTGGCTACACTCTTTCAGGGTAATCCTTGCTGTTAACATTACATACATAGCACATGTGCTTTCGTTACAAGGTCGCATTTTGCCTACCCCCACCGCGTGGCTACCCCCTCAACCTTCCCCCCTCCCTGTGGCTAACAGCGGGGAACATTTCTGTTTAGCCACAGGCAAACAGCCCAGCAGGAACGGGCTCCTCTGAGTGTCCCCTGAAGAAAAGCACTCTATTTCAAACAGGTGACCATGAATTATATCTCACTCTTCTGAGGATAACACAGAGAGATAAAGAACGGATGTTGTTTGAACTCCAGCAAACATACACTGCAATGCTTTGTTGTACAATGATTCCCGAGTACGTGTTACTGGCCTGGAGTGGTGAAGTGTCCTACCATGAAGGACGCAATAAGGCTGCCCTCCCCAGAAACCTTTTGCAAAGGCTTTGTGAGTACATCCAGGAGAGCCGCGAATGCCAGGGCAAAGTAATCCTTTCACATGCTTGCTTTTAAACCATAGTATTTTAAAAGGTACACTCACCGGAGGTCCCTTCTCCGCCTGCCGGGTCCAGGAAGCAGCCTTGAGTGGGTTCAGGGGGTACTGGCTCCAGGTCCAGGGTGAGAAACAGTTCCTGGCTGTCGGGAAAACCGGTTTCTCCGCTTGCTCGCTGTGAGCTATGTACAACCTCATCATCATCAATCATCATCATCATCTTCTTCGTCCCCAAAACCTGCTTCCGTGTTGCCTCCATCTCCATTGAAGGAGTCAAATAACACGGCTGGGGTAGTGGTGGCTGAACCCCCTAAAATGGCATGCAGCTCATCATAGAAGCGGCATGTTTGGGGCTCTGACCCGGAGCGGCCGTTCGCCTCTCTGGTTTTCTGGTAGGCTTGCCTCAGCTCCTTCAGTTTCACGCGGCACTGCTTCGGGTCCCTATTATGGCCTCTGTCCTTCATGCCTTGGGAGATTTTGACAAAGGTTTTGGCATTTCAAAAACTGGAACGGAGTTCTGATAGCACGGATTCCTCTCCCCATACAGCGATCAGATCCCGTACCTCCCGTTCGGTCCATGCGGGAGCTCTTTTGCGATTCTGGGACTCCATCATGGTCACCTCTGCTGATGAGCTCTGCATGGTCACCTGCAGCTTGCCACGCTGGTCAAACAGGAAATGAGATTCAAAAGTTCACGGTTCTTTTCCTGTCTACCTGGCCAGTGCATCTGAGTTGAGAGTGCTGTCCAGAGCGGTCACAATGGAGCACTCTGGGATAGCTCCCGGAGGCCAATACCGTCGAATTGTGTCTACAGTACCCCAAATTTGAGCCGGCAAGGCCGATTTAAGCGCTAATCCACTTGTCAGAGGTGGAGTAAGGAAATAGATTTTAAGAGCCCTTTAAGTCGAAATAAAGGGCTTCATCGTGTGGACGGGTGCAGGTTTACATCGATTTAACACTGCTAAATTCAACCTAAAGTCCTAGTGTAGACCAGGGCTGAGTCTTCTTTTTTCAAGACTAAATAAGCCCTTTATTTTAACATCTCCTCATCAGTCAGGTTTTCTAAATCTTTTATAATTTTTGTTGATCTCCTCTGGACTCTCTCCAATTTATCCACATCTTTCTTAAAGCATGGCACTCAGAATTGGATGCAGTACTCCAGATGAGGCCTCATCAGTGCCAAGTAGAGCAGGACAATTACCTCCCATGTCTTACATAAAACACTCCTGTTAATATACCCCAGAAAGGGATTAGCCTCTCTTACAACTGCATCACATTATTGACTCATTCAGTCTGTGATCCACTGTAATCCCCAGATTTTTTTTTTTAGCAGTACTATGACCTAACCAGTTACTCTCAAATTTTTAGTCGAATTTTTGATTTTTTCCTTAAGTGTAGTACTTTGCACTTATCTTTATTGAATTTCGTCTTGTTGATTTCAGACCAGTTGTCCAGTTTGTCAAGGCAATTTTGAATTCTAATTCTGTCCTCCAAAGAACTAGCAATCCCTCCCAGGTTGGTGTCATCCACAAGTTATATAAGCAGACTCTCCACTACATTATCCAATCATCATGAAACACTGACTAGTACCAGACCCAGGACCGGCAGCAAATTCAGCGAATTCATGTCAAATAGTTCCAGCAGTTGACCTGAAACTGCATTTTCTGGTCAAGACACTCAGCCAAATATTTCCCCTAGCTTTTTTACTAACCTATCTTAAAGAGCTGTTGAGACATAAAATGCGGTATCAACATTATTGAATTAAGATCCTTATATGAAAGGCATCATGAAAGCACAAACATTACTGTTTTACCCACCTTTGGGGTTAGCATTTGTTTAATCTAAATTAGGGATGAGTGACCTCTTTGTATATAGGTATTTATATGGGACCCCTCCCTGTCTGTGCACTAGCTCAAAGAGCATTTATCAACACTGTTCTATTCACAGTTCATCATACAGAAAGATTCCTTCTAATGGGAAGGCATATTGCTATTCTGAATAATGGGAGATTAAAAAAAAAATTAACTCCTTTTGCAGTGAGCTGAAAATACCCTTAGTGTCCTTTTTTTTTGATTAAAATGACTGAGTTTCATCAGTCTACTGACCTTGCAGATTAGAGTTTTGCACCATCCACTTTCAAAAGTCCAAGTAAATATTGACCTACACAACTGCTGATGTGATGTTGGTGGCTTTGGCTTTAATTTGGTGTCAGACATGTGAGGAATGACTGCTATTTTTGTGGCTCAACAGCCACCAATTTTCATTAAATGATAAATCAGTTTGAGATTTTTAGGTCTTCTCCTGCTCACCACTTATTGTATTGAACACCTCTCCCCTGATATGTGAAAGCTTACAGGACCATAGTTTCCATAAATTACTTATCACATAGTTGCCCCCGGTGTTTCTTTCCAGTTGACTGGTATTGTCCCTTCCAAAACATTCTTTAATATTCTTAAAAAAAACCAAAAACAAAAAACCCACCTTTTTCCTGCTTCCTGCAGAATCTCAAGCTGGATTCTATCCTCCCTGGAGCTTTGTCAGGCTGTACACATTCCACTGTTATCACTTGTTCTGGTGCGATTCTGATTTTCTTTAGAAGTTTTTATTTCTTCCCTCTGAAAATAAATATTCTTGTGGCCTGTGTCTGGTCCAAAAGAGCAAAGCCAAGATTTATTTATTTATTTTTTGGGGAGGGGGAGGATTTCCTTCTGCTTGTCCATTAAATGAGCTTCTCCATCTATTAGAAAGCTCCTGAGAATTTTACTGTCTACTTAACTAATTTCTTCTTCAAGTACTTGAAGAAAAAAAAAGGTCATTGCTTACTTCCCACTAATCTTCTCGGGCTGCTGGGGAACCTTGGGGCAGCTGACTAGGTCCAGTATCTGGCTCCTCATTTGGTGCCATTGCTGCCACCTCCCTGGCTGTGATCCTGTAAGTGTTGTGGAGGCTGTGTGGGTGGGGGTGGAGGGGTGGGGGGAAGGCTCAGCATTCACTACAGTGGCCCATATAGTCACAAGCTGCCACTGCCTGTAGTTAGGTCATGTCTACGCCATGTGTGCTTTAGTAGAATAGCTACAGAACCACAGCTATGTTGTTATAGCTCTGTAGCGTAGATGCAGACTACAATGATGGAAGGGCTTTTACATGGCTGTAGGAATGCCAGCTCCCTGCATGATGGTAGCTAGGTGGATGGAAGCATTCATCCATTGACCTAACTGCTTCTACACCAAGGGATAAGTTGGCATGGTTACGGGGCTGAGGGGTGTGGATTTTTCACACCTGACTGCTGTAGCTCTCTCAATTTAAGTGTAGTCCAGAGCTTACTTGCAGCTCAGCTGGATGTGTGAAAATCCAACTGAGATGCAAGAATACATGACAGGGATGCCAAATATATGAGTATCACACAAGAAGCATGACACTCAGCAGCTCTAGTAGGTGGTCTGCTCCCCCAAGCCCATGTTCAGCAACACTTGGATGTGGAAGTATGTCCCTCTTAAGTCTGCTGCCACTTAGAGACCCATTTTCTCATTCTGGGACTGTTGTGTCCAGAGGGTTCCTTATAGGCACAGTATATTCTAGGGTGCATCATCCTCAGAAGGGGAGGGAAGGATATCTAAACGGAAGCAAAAGACTAGAGCAGCACGTCCCAATTTTGCTGTTGCTGAAAAAGTTTGGAGAGGGAGACTGGCAAAGTTTAAGAATTAAACAGGAAGTGAAAGAAACCCACAATTCATTTTATTATTGCTTTCTATTTCTAAATACCCTTCTGGGCACTAAGGTGCTTATGTCCCATGTGATATTTTTGGATAGGCTCCTTTTAATTTTCTGCACCTTAAAATATACGTGTCATGTCCAAATTGTTACTCTGCCTTTTGCCCTGCCTCATTGAATTTCTATGGCCTGATGAAGGGGGTTTGATTCTTGAGAACATGATCACTTCAGTCTTAAATAATGTAACACCGAGTTTTTTATTTGATTTTAAGGTCTTTAATTGCACCATTGCTATATCCTGCGCTAATAGGCATTGCTCATGCTTGCTCAATCCCTCTCCTCATCCCCATCTCCCAGACCTTTTCAAAGATCAGGAGATCATTTAGGTAAATGACATTGATCTGGGATTGTTTGATATGTGAAATTGCATGTACATCCGATTGTGTTTCATAGTCTGCATTTTGCTGTGAAATTGATAGGAGTGGAACCAAAATAGCAAGAATGTTAGAATTCTGCAGCAGTATATTTCAACATAAGTCTTGTGAGTCTGGTACATTTTAATTTATGAACAGAAAAAGAAAGAAAAATAATGGACAGCTGGAACTCTAATTCTACAATAGCACCTTATTTTGGTTAAATGCAAGAAATAATTTCCTGAAATTCATGTAAATGGCCACCAGATGTCAACCTTACTCCACAAAAATGATGATAATGGACCATTTGACTGGCAGTTCAAGCTCCTTAGTACTTCAGCTCTCCTTTATATATGGGTTTATATCACTGCAAATCTTGTCAAGTTAGCTACTGCACTTACTCTTTCACATACACATCAGTTGATTTTATAAGCTAAGTGGCAATGTTCACATCGCCCCAGGAAGTACAACTGAACCCCATATTAACTAGAATGGTTTTAGCTAGTTACACATTTAATTCTGTATAACTGACAGAACTGAATAAGAAAAGAAAATTCTAGCCATCAAAGTTCATACAACTCTTTGGGCCAGCATGATACTCTTTATTAATCTTAAATTTTCAGGGTTTTTTTTGCTATGTCTTAGTGAATAATGTTGCAGACCCTCAAGAAGAGAAGTTGAATAAGACCGTTTAAATGTGAAAATGTTAAAAGTCAAGTTAAATGAAGAATAATTAAAACTCAGCAGCAGAATTAGATGCTCTGACTTTCTGAAGCATTTGCACCTGGTGTTTTTATTTCCAGATGTAAGTGTCATTTGTCTTCACACAGACATGGTTTCATATTTGTTACATGCCTGAGTGCAAATTTTTTTTTTAAAAAAAGGATGTTATTCCGACTTCATCCATTCAGTAGTGTGAAAAATAAGATTCCAAAGGCCTAACCCAAGTGTTTTCCAGCTAAAAAGGGGGCTTTAATAGCTGGGAGAAGTACACATTAAGGACAAGCAGATCTCAAATCGGAGAGAATAAAACCTGAAACTGAGAATGATACAGAAGGATTTCACAAAATGATATTCTGAAACTGAAATTATTTGCTTATAAATGGGACTGGCATGAGATAGGTATCTCTCACTGGGGTGGCCTTTTATTAACACTCAACTGGTAAACTTCTCTATATCCACTGTGGCTTGCAATTAAGCCTGAACAAGTTTGGTTGCCTTTCACAGACAGATTTAATTTCATCCAGGTTTCAGCTCTCAGAATCAAATCATTTCAGATATAGCCATCCTTTTTGCTGCATACACCTGTTTCCACTCATTCTGACAGTTCCAGATTTAATGTGAAAAGGGCAGCAGGGCATGATGCTAAGATCGTGCTCTACATTCCTGAGAGTCTGAGCCAAACAGAGGAGATGATTCCATGACACCTATTTCATAATGCACATGGAACAATGTGATATTTCAGGGGCCTGAGTTCTAGACATTGACAATTAAATATGGTTTTGCAGAGAAATCACTGTGCTTAGTTAATATTTTGACCAAGAAACTGAAGTGAGGTGCAGTGCATTTATTTATCTGGCACCGTTAGTCATATTGGGAATCAGAAATGGAACCCCAGTACTATGATGGGGTGAACTGGTTTAGAAATAAATTAAGAGCCCCTGCCAAACCTGGACCTATTTTCAGAAATGAATATGGATAGAAAAACCAAAATACCATAAAAATGAGAGCTCAGATGCCAAGGAAAAAGTCAAGCCCTTAATCCTTCTGTATCCCAGTTCTCCATCTGCAATATAGAGATAGTGTTTTCTTCAGCCCACATTTTTTTGTCCTGCTTATTTAGATTGTCAGTTCCTTGGGACAGGGACTGTCTCTTATGAGTCTGTACACGCTAGCACAGTGGGACCCCCAAGACTCATTTGGAGATTTTAACTGCTGCTGTGATACAAGTAATAGTTAATAGCAGCAAACAGAAAGACCTAGGGCAGCATATTTACATAAGGCACAATCCTGCAAGGTGCTCAGCTGCCCATGTAGTCCCCAGGAGGAGAGGGTGCTGAGAGCACTTTGTAGGTTTGATCCTCTGGTTCTCTCTTTCTACTTGCCTCAAATATGAGAATTCTGTGGTGCAAATTCTGAATAAACTAAAAAGCCTATAGCAGAGATAAAAAGAGAAAATCTGGTTAATAAAAGGATTTATTTCCGTAACTAAAAAAACCCCAACCCTCTACTGCAAGTGAAATAGACATTTCAAATACCGCAAGGCAGAAAACAAATCAGCCATAGTAATAATGATTACAATGAGCTTGTGATTCATATTCAAAGCAGTATAATTACAGTGAATATCATATTGGATTTCAAAATGAGGAAAGAATTTTAGTGCTTTCTAGGTTAAGGATAAACATAACTGATTTATGATTAATACCAAGGTCTGGCTTATTTTGCAAATATATTGTGTTTCACACATTAATGAGGATAAAGGCATTTTTCTCATTTCTATATGAAACCCAATATTCACATACCAGAGGCAAGAGGAGGGATATTGGCTGGAGCTACTGCTAGATGAATACTTGACATCATTCATGCCAAAGTCAAGTCCATCTGTTGCATGGCAGCAGAAAGATGAATGGGATGATGAAAGATTAAAGAGAACATGGAAGTTTTTGAAAGTTGTATTGATTAAGTAACAATTATGAGAAAGCAGGTTCACCTCTTCCTGTCAGCTCATTGTGAATTACATAAGTGCAACACATTTCCTGGGACTTATTGAGAGTTTGAGGTTAGTGGCCCAAAAGCTGTGCCTTTGACCACCAACTCTTGCCAGTTGCTCATTAATGCCAAAGAAGTGCTAAGCACCAAGCTGTCGTCACTGTTACCAGCTAAGGAAACAAATAGGCGTGTGTATTATCATTACAGCACGTGCAGTTTCATTTAGTGAGCCCTGGACATCTTTAAAGAATTAGGGTCTGATCCTGCAAGGCGTCAAGCTCCTTCAGTGCCCATGGATTTGATTTGGAGTTTGGGTACTCCGTTTGCTGAGGGCTCTTATAACCTCACAGGATCCAGCCCTTGTGTTATTTATTTAGATTTAAAAATATAGATGCCGATCCAAGGCCCTAAAACATCATTAATACTACAATAAAATTCCAGCAGCATTAAAATGATCAATTCAACAGGAACACAGCCAGCAACCTACAGAGACTCTTTTCCACCCCTTCATCATTGTGGGAATATACCTTCAGTCCTCTCCAAAGATACTGTCAAACAGCTGTCTTTTGCAACACATCTGGAAGGTCACCCAATCTGGACTGTGTCTGACCAAGGGGAAAGCAAGTTCCAGAGTCCTGAAGCTGTCCTAGAAACTACTGCCAGCTGCCCTGTCTTTTCTAAGAAGTGGATCCAGCTCGATTGCCCTTGTTGACTGCACTGCTACATTCACCTTTCAGGCTGCTTGAATCATTTCTCACTATTCCATCTGAGATATTATTAAGGAGGGTATTTTGTAGGATTAAATTTAAAAAAAAAATTGGATTCAGCCACATTTTAATCCAATGCAAGAGCAGGATGGTGGTGATCCCCCATGGAAAATACCAGACTGATATTTTTTGAATTTAAGATATTTCAGGGTTAAATCAACAAGGGGAAAAAGTCATTTGACTCTTACCTGATCATCATCCTGCCACAGTGATGGGAATTGTTGGTTGCTCCATCTGTGCATATCTGACATGCTGCTTTGCTTGTGATGAGGTGCACATGACAGCCGTTTGACATGACAGAAGGTGCACTCCACATCCGTATTGCTTGTGGGAGTGGCAAGAAACTGAAATGCTCTTTGGGCTGAGTGACTTCTGTGCCAGAGATGTAGAAATTCAACTTCAACGTAAGGGTCCAATCCTGCTCCCACTGATGTCAATGACAAAACTGACAATAGCAAATTCCAGCAGAATCAGACTAACTCCCTTTCTTGTGTTTAGTGGAATTTTACTCTCCAAAAGTCTTCATAGCCAGGGAGGAAGGCACTACTCAGGACACGTAAGGGCATCAGAAACAAGCCCTAGAAGATTTACATTCAAGATGGAAACCAGGATTTATTGGGTTTAATCCTAATCCTTACTCCTGTGAGAACATTAAGTGACATAGGACCAGACTGTATCTGGCCCTTATGTGAATGCACAGGGAGTCTTCCTTGCCCCACCCCTCTCACACTATCTGCTTAAGGACTAACCACTTTTGGAGTCCCAGGACTTTGGGGAGCATAGGGACTGCTTCATCTCTGCACCTTTCTGTTCCTGCTTCTTTATAGAGATCAGCCACACTGGGCTAATCAGGGAACTTAGGGAGAGATTGCAACTCTAGAGGCAGAATCACTCCCTGGGATGGTGCAGGTCTGCATCACCTCTATTACAGAGTAATGCGTGGGAATGCATAGAAAGTTCACAAGCCTGTGCTAAATAAAGGGCACTAGCCCTTCTATCTCTAAACTAACACTGCGAAAGCATATGCCATGGTAGTAATAGGTACTTTCTAAGGGTACGTCTACACAGCTTTTTAAAACTCACGGCAGTGATGGCTATCAATAGGATCTGCACTTAAAAAGCAGACAAAGCGTATACAACACATACGTTTTAAGGGCAACATGTTAAAAAGCAGAAGAATCTTCTCTGGAATTCTTCAGCATAAATAATCGGGATTGTTTATTCAATATGAGAGAAGCTCTTCCATTGTTTTAAATTAAATCCTAACTTTTTTTCCCATGGGGTGGGGACCTCAACTTTTCCTACCACCATTCTTCACTGTTTTCAATTTATCAAAAGCAACCTTAGTTTAGCAAGAAAAGCTACTCTAATAGAGATCTTTATTTTAAAATAGAAGGAAGAATACAGTAAATTATAGGAGAATGTTCTGCTTGGAGAAATGCATTTGACACAGACCATATTGAACTATTTCACCTTATACATAGGGTTAATTTTTACTTAGAGTGATGATCCTTAGCATGACTCTGGCTTGATATAAAACCCAAGATGGCAACACCACAAATTGTTTTTATTTGTTCTTTACCTCAGAAGAGAACTTAAAATTGTAGCAATTGGGTAAATCTAGCAGACCTATATGCTTTGTGCTTTTCTGAAAGTTGATGCTTGCACAGTACTTTGAAAGCATAAAAGCAATATATAGAAGGTAGATAATGTTTATTAGGTGGCAAGGGATTTCTGCATGCCTATACACCAAGGAGGTCATAGCAGTAGAAAATGGAGACTCTCTTTCTCTCCAAAACACTTAGGACAAGGCTTCACTGCAGAATCAAACCAGGCTCTTAGCTATGTTTTAGCCAAGTCACTGTACCAGTCACACAGCAAAAACCTCTGACCTGGCATTGGAGGTACTTTAAACCTAGGTTAGCTTATCCAGGTGGGTGTGTGGATTAGAACCCAGGCTTCAGTTTAATTCAGGCTGGAACCTACCCACTTTGCAGTATGGATGTAGGCAAAAATCACTTGAGTGCTAATACCTCTGTCTTGGGGAGAATTGTGAGAAGGCTATGTCCTCCCTCAGTTGACTGGGAAAGAGCCCAAGAGCATCTCAGCACAAAAAGCCAAGAAATACACCCCCAGACACACCCAGGGAAGTGCAGAAACATGAGGACCAAGTAACATAGACTGGGCTTTGTCATGGGGATGTGTGCACCTAGACCAGACTAACTGAGGTGCTGAAATCCCAGTGCCAAATCAGCCAGCTTAACTCTGCAACAAAGACAGCGCCTTTGGGTAGGTTTACACAACTTCCCACCCCCCAACGCACCAGTGGCAGCTGACTTGGGTTCATGGGGCTTGGGCTATTTAATTGTGGTGTAGATGTTCAGGTAGTGTCTACACAGTGTAGGCTCAGGTCGTGTCTACCCAGCAATTAAAAAGCCCTTTAGCCAGAGCCTGAGCCAGCTGGCCAGGGCAGCTGCAGGTTTTTAATTGCAGTGTAGACATACCATTAGACTCTGTTCCATCAAGCATTTAAAGCATGCACTTAACTTTAAACATATAAGCAGACACTCTGAAACAATGGGATTAATCAAATGCTTGTAGTTAATCACATGGTTAAGTGCTTTGCTGGATCAGGACCTTAAAGAGCAGTAGGAAGGAGCAAGCCACAGCTTAGCAGTTATTTGTATTCTGTAGTTCATGGAACCACCTTTTTGTGTTAAACATTACATGGACCTGTAAGAGAACTGTCCATTTTTTACACCCAGGGGCAGTTCTGCAGCATATTACCTCAGTTTTCCCTCTTCAGGGCTCCATAAACTCCACCAGTGCAAAGCCCTTAAAACATTCACCTCCTGGCTTTAAGTTATTTACTTATAGAATTAGAAAAACTCAGTGCTCAGGCTTCATTCATCTCTGGTCTGAGTAGGTCAAACCGCATCCTACCTAGCTGGAATATTTTCTGCTAGCATCTCAAACTCTGCTGAAGTATTCTGCTCTCTGTAACAACATTGTACTACAGCTTTCTGTTCCTGCTTCTTTATAGAGACCAGCTGCCCTCTATCAGGTGCTATCCAAGGCTGGTAATGAGGCACAGGTGGGTTGGACCAGGTCCCTCTTAAAGGGCCCAATCCACCCTATGACAGGGCTCTAACCTGCATTCTTATTTAAGACAAACTTCCATGGGAATTTTGCCTGAGTAAGGAGTGGGGCAGGAATATGAGCACATGAGCCTGAAAACACTTAGTACAACAGTGTCACAATCAGTCATGTTGACATCATTGGGGCTACTAGCACAGATTACCGCTCTAGTCAGGCTTTGTAGAGTCTATACATACCTAAGGTTGGTAAGTGCTCTAGCCTCCTTCAATTAACAGAGGAGATACCAGACTTTTTTTTTCCTTTTTGCAGACCTGGTTGCCTAATACAGCCAAATGTTTAGAATTAAGGTAGCTATACCTTAGTTGAAGTAAGTATCACATGACTGTTAGTGAACGTGCTCTGAAACAGTCAATATTTCCGTATTTTGATGTACATGTTTATTATTAAAACCTAATAAAGAGAGTCAAAACAGAAAAAACAGGATTGATCAGTTCTGGATTTCCCTACCTCTCTGCCTACCTTTGAAAAGCCAACTGCTGATGCTACTTTCAGCTTAATAAATACCGTGGGATGCAAAATGTGCATGAGATGAATGAATTATACATTCACATACTCAGTAGAATGAGTGTTCTTTGTAGCACTCAGAAAGCAGGTGACATGCAACATGATTGGGGGGAGGGATAGCTCAGTGTTTTGAGCATTGGCCTGCTAAACCTGGGGTTGTGAGTTCAATCCTTGAAGAGGCCATTTAGGGATCTGGGGCAAAAATTGGGGATTGGTCCTGCTTTGAGCAGGGGTTGGACTAGATGACCTCCTGAGGTCCCTTCCAACCCTGATATTCTATGATTTTCCTTGGGGAAACAGGAGGAGAGTTGACAAGAGGAAAAAAGCACATAATTTTGGAGTTATACTAATTTTGCAAAATGTAATACTATTGAGACCTTTATATATTTTGTTCTGTACCAACAATTATGATAATATACTTAATGATAATTATATAACTGTAAACATGCCTTTTGCATGAACCATGATTTACTACTTTGCTTAGGTTGCTGATTTTTCAGGTTTCTCTTGTTTGGGTGAAAAGTGCATTGTTCCCTCAATAATGAATGTGGATTAGTGGTCTGAGCAAAGGAGTAGGTTCCTGGAACTGAACTCTAATCCTGCTTTTATAGCTATGGCTTCTGTCCTCCCCCATGTGTGTGTTTAGTGAAGTCTGTGCCTCAGTTTACCTCTCTGCAAAAGAGAACACACCCATATGTAGTGCATATGTACCACTGAAACTTATTTAGATTTAGTAAAGCATGTTGAAGATTAAAAGTGCCAGTGTTGTTATAACCTAAGACCTACAAATAGTGGAAGAGAAATCTGTACTTATCAAATATTTGGAGAACAGTAAATTGAAATGCAGTCACAATACAAAGGTATATAGTATATTTCAGTAGTAGAGTGAACAGTTTGGATCAGATTCTGTCCTCTCAGGTGCATTGGCGGGTTCCATGGAAACTAGTGAGAGCTGGGCATGCACCAGCAGAGGGCAGAATCTGCCACTAACTGCATAGATTTTAAGAGATTTTTCAAACCCATCTTGTCCTAAGTAGAAACTAAAAGCTTAGAACAGAAACAGAATCTTCACAAGTCCTTTGTGCTGGAGCAATTTTCAATATGCAGTGTATTGTCTTGCCAGTGCAAAGCTGTGCACTGCAGTGTACCTTGGAAAAAATCTCTGCTTGTACACAGGTGTATCATCACTAATTTTTGTCCAGATACAGTATGTAGCCCGAATGATGTGCACCAGTGTATTGGATAGCAGCCAGAGCCCAGAGAGTGCACATTACAGTGTTTATATTCAGTTTTTCATACAAAATGTAAGATCTTTTACAAGAAGCTCTGTGACAGATTTCCAAGTAAAGGAGAAGTGTGAACTCTGATTTAACATATCTCAAAGCACAAGAGCCAGTGCAGACACTGAAATGTTGGAAGAAATGTTCCTAGAGTGATCAGCTGTACATAGCTAATATTGCAGATGACAATTAAAATAATTTAACTAATGAAACCTGATATGACCTTGGGACCTGTTACAATTTTCATGGACAATAACTTATTTTAGTGTTTTCTGTCACTTTTTTTGGTTAAAGAGATAATTTCCCCCCTCCCTCTTATGGCTTTTAATGTGGTCAGGAAACTGTTAGGAACAGTCAAATCAAATTGTAAATCCACATAAGACATAGTCCATTGTATATTTTGCATATCTCATGGCTTCATGTATAGAAGACCAGAATCTGATCTCTCTCTTACAATAAAGGAAAGCCAGACCGTGGGGAATTTATGTATTATTTTTATGGAAAAATATCCATGACTTGGTTTCTCCACTCCTGTTGTATCATTACTCACTCAGTGCTAAAGGGTTAATTTCTTCCCTGGGATAGGGGACTGGAGAGGAGTCACACAGGCAGTAGGCACATCTGCATTGGTGTGAATGAATTACCAAAAATTGCCAACGTGTGAATGGAGTTACCGTGGCAGTACAATGGAAGACCAACAACTGGACTTTAACTTTTAATGACTGGTAGATGGGAAGGCAGAACATATGGAATCATCACGTTGAAACAAAAGTGGGAGGCGGGAGCAGACTGTGGGTATGTCTACACAGCAGCTGGGAGGTGTAATTCCCAGCTCAGGAAGGTGTTCATGCACTAGCTCAAGATGAGTTAGTGCCTAAAAGCCACAGTGGCACAGGTGGTGGCTTGGGCTGATCACCCAAGACCATACCCAGGGGGTTAGGTGGGATTGCACTTGGGTGGCTAGCTCAAGCCATTTCCCACGTAACGGTGGCTACACTGCTATTTTTAGGCACTACCTTGAGCAAAGCTAGCACACATATGTCTACTTGAGCTGGGACTTACACCTCCCAGCTGCTGTGTAGACATACCCTATGTTAAGTAGGTTGCTACCCAGAACAATGGGAGATGGAATCCTGGGTTTGTGCAAGAGAGGTAAGTGATACTGCCAGCATTGCTTTGCATCTAAACTTTGCTTTTCCATTCTAACCCAGGGACCCTAACATACTGTATTCTAGTTTACTAGTAAGTGATGGCTTGTTTTGAAAAGGTTGTTCCGTGTCACTGCAAAACATCTGCTGTCTATATGGCTCCCAAGAGTGGCAAGTCTCCAACAGGGGGTACATGGTCTTTTGGACCCAGCTGAAGAAGCCCGGATGAAAAATGAAAGTGCTGAAGCCAGGGTCTCCCTCTCAGAGGAGGGGAGCCCCAGACTACCTTGCACAAGTTACAGTCCTAGGGTCTAGCACTAAAAGGCTACCATCCCAGAGAGACTGTGTAAAGGTCAGAGGCCTAGAATGCCCTGTGGATCCATGACACAGGCTAAGTGCTTTGAAGCCACTGGAATTACTGCAGATTTAGTCCTGTGTAACACAGCAGAATGTGGCTCAGTAAGTGAAAAACAAAGCAAAGCAGAAGACCTATATCTTTCACTATTGACGCAGCAACATATGACCGTAGCCTTTTCTGAAGTGGTGTTGTTTTGTTGGTATTCAATCCATGCTGAATTAATTTTCTTTGGCAGTTTCTTGATTGTTCCACTGTCTATTTGTTTGAAATGGAAACTGAGCTATGTCATCTTCTCCCTCTTCTGGCACATGCTTTTACAGTACAGCTTCCATTTTTGTAATCAATCACTATCAATGTAATTTCCCATTGTGTGCCTTTTGGAGACGATTTCATCTGAACATCAGATATTGTGCAAAAAAATGATAAAAACCTAAGAGCGAATCCATGTGTCCATGTTATTCCAGCCACTTGCTTAATCCTTTAAAGATATTTGAGTTGGAGCCTTTGATTCTGAGATTTTCCTTGTACAAAGGGCAAAATTCCCAGTCTTGGCTGTCTGAAATTAGACACCTAAATCCTAATAAGCAATCTGATTTTCACAAGTGCTCAGCAACTGTAGCTGCTACAGACATCAATTGAAGCTACAGATGCTCAGCGTTTCTGAAATCAAACCATAAATGTTTGTGTGCTCTGGATCTAATCCAAAACATTCTGCCTTTAAAAAAGAAGTTAGAAGTAGTACAGTTCATAATTGCAGTCATATAAAGATGCAACACCCGTAAAAATAGATTTGGACTGGAAATGCATTACAAAAGGGTTAGATTTTTAAACAGTCAAGATAAACAAGACAATTAGTGCTACCTTTGTTTGACACATCTCACTTCAGAGCTCCCATGAGGGGCTTCAGTCTACAATTGGACTAAGTTAGCTCTAGCTGCATCTTATTTTACTTGGATGGACAGACTGAATGTTCATGGGTGCTTTATACTAGAACGTATTTAACACAATAGGATTTAATCCTTATGTTGCTTGTCTGCCACCTGTGCAACAAAGGTGATATGACAGTGAATTAGTCTTAGTATATTAATACTTAACTCTTATATAGAGCTTTTTATATGTAGATCTCAAAGCACTTCACAGATAATGTAAATATTATCCCTGTATTGCAGATACGGAAATTGAGGGACAGATGTGAAATGATTTGTCCAATGTCATCCAGCCGGTCAGTAGCAGAGCCAAGACTAGAACTTACATCTAAGTCCCAGGCCAGTGTCCTAGCCACCAGGTCACACTGCCTCTTTAATAGAAAACAGCCACCTTTGAAAAACCAGAAAAAGAAGATGCTGGAATGCTGGGGTGCAGAAAGCCATTGGAGGGTAAAATTCATGATTGTGATCACATTCTCTTTCCATATGGCAGCCTTGGATGCAGAAGTGGGTTGGGCAGTCCCTGTGGCGAAAGGCATGGGTTCTATGTCCATCTGTGTTACTGAGTTACTGTGCATGTCTCTCTCCCCATCTGTAAAAATATGGCAATACTATCTACCTACCTCACAGGGTTGTGGTAAGGCTTAATTAATGAAAAGGCACTATAATTACAAAGTGTTCATTACGTGTACAAAGAAGTGGTTTTCGCTCTCATCCACCTGCCAAAGCTCTCTCCTCCATCTTTGGATGGCTGAAAATTCTTCTTTTCATCCTTTCACCGGTTCAGCTGGAGTCTTGTATACATGCCACATTGGACTGTACTGAAGAGACAGCCTAAATCTCTGAAGGCCAGCTCTTGTAGAGCACGCTAAGTGCTTTCAGCTCAGCAGCAATGGAAACTGTGGCTGGCTGGAGCCTTCACTTCAGAACAAGCTGCTCCAGTTTAACTTGTAAAATTTGTGTTCTTGCTCTGTAAGATGATCTCATTTGTTCTGTTTGGAGTGATTTTGTGACACACCCTTCTCTCCGGGGGATCACAGGAAGTGAGCTAAGAAAGGGCTACTCATCCTATGCTCACAAGAGTCTGTAGCTCAGCACAGCTGAGAGATATAGTAGTTCAGTTTAGATTTCTGTAAGCCTATGGTCTCGACTGCAACATGCCTTGTGTCTGAGGACCTCTTAATTGTGCCAGGGATTTAGTCATTTGAAACAAAATAGGGGTAAAGAATAACTCTCAATGAGGAAGAAGAGGTGAATGGGAAAACAACTGTGGCAAGACAGCTCACATTCTTTTGGATCTATATTAATGGAGTTGAGATAGTATGAGATAGAAAGCTGTATGAGGTCTTCTGTGGCTGTTAAAGCATATGGAGCCCCATTGTGCCTTATGGGGAGTGCATGTTTTGCTTCCTTTTGACTTCCTTTGTCGTAACTAGTGCCCCAAAGCAGGGTGCAGCCCCTGCATTCAGAGAACAAGGATTGTAACTCTGGCAATGGTGATTCAACGGAAGATGAGAGCGGCTCCTTGGCCCCTTCTCACACTTGTGCACAATGTGCAGGAGCTGACCCCAACCTGGCCCATGGTTTGCAGCCTCTGAGCTGGCATTCAGCTGTGCTGTCAGCAAGCCTTCAGCTCTGTTGTAACCACACAGCATTATTTTAAAGGTCTGATTTTCCAAAAGTCAGGCCCATGTCCAACAGGCTTCCTATTTTAGTTACAATGACTGTGACTGCACGTACACACAGACTTCATTTGCAGGAGCAAATGGCTGCTCATACATCTACTGTCTATTTATACTGGCATACACCCAATTTACACATTACCATGCTAATGGGGCCTAAAAATAAGGCGTGTATGGGTGTGTACACTTTAGTGCCTCACTCTTTGAAAAAACAAAGGCCAGTTCCTTGGCTGGCCTAAACTACACAAGATTTACACCAGCTGAGGCTCTGGCACTCCATATTTAGTGAGGAGCATACATCGTAGAGTAATTCAACCACAAGCAAGCAAGAGTTGTAAAAGAAAGCATTGGAATTACATTATAGTATGTTTGCTTTCCGGCAGTGTTGTCAGTGAAGACCACCCTCAGAAGCAAGGTATGTAAATCCCAGCCTCATTTGCTTAATTAGGAGTGAGAATTTGAGGAGTAAAGTCTCCACTGAACACTAGCATCTAAATTATGCTTCATTGAATAAAATAGTCACACACACACACACACACACACAGAGCATATGAGTTGCGGCTTGCTTTTTACAGCATCAGAACACTCATTTGTAAAACTGGTTCTCTTGTTATTGTCAAAGTGAGACATCTCCAGGAAGGTGGTTGACAGGTTAGACAAAGGGCCTGTTCAGTAATAAAATTATTATGCAGGTGTTCTTCAGTTTTCCCTGCAGCATTTGCACATGCCAGATGAACTATGCTTGGGCCTGATACATCTCTACCCCCCTGAATTATTGCCACGGAAATCTAGGAGAAGAGCACTTTGCACTAGTGTTTTGAGTGACAATATATGAACAAAAATAGGCATGGGGGGGGGGAAAATAATTTTTGCTCCTTAAAGTGACAAATCACATATTCACTGTATCTATTTGTTATGAAAAAAGCTGGTTCTATATTTTGCAGTGACACAATGGCCTTGACTTCAATCTGTGATACATATCACAGATCATATCATCTGTGATACAGTGTGTAGGTGAGCATCATAGCATATTTGGAGAAAGCTAGTACTGCCATGCATACGCAGGGGCATGTCAAAACTAATCCTAGAGGTGGCACAGATGGCAACAGCAGATTATTCATAGATTGAAACTATTTTTCCCATGTATTTCTTTTTCCTCCTTGAGAGTGATTCTTTACCCTTGTTTTGCTTCAAATGACTAAATCCCACTGTTGGCACAATTAAGAGATCCTCTAACACAAGTAGGGTGATCAGATAGCAATATGAAAAATCGGGACACTTATTTTTTGGGAGTGGAGGAGAGTGGTATAGCTGCCTATATAAGACAAAGCCCTAATATCAGGACAGTCCTGATTAAATTGGGACTTCTGGTCACCCTAAACATAAGGCATGTTGCATTCAAGACTGCAGGCTTACAGAAGCTTGGGAAACACGCATGGATGAGAACTGAACTTAAATGGAAATCAGGAGCCAGCAGGTTAAATTCCCCTTAGATTTGTGAGTTTCATGTGGCCTGAGGTTCATTGAGGACATTGCACATTGTTACAACCAGTCATAGGGCCTGATTCTTCTCTCACAGCAATGGAAATCAGGAGTTGCTCCACTGACGTGAATGGAGTTGTTCCAAAGGAAAACTGGTGTCTCTGAGAAGAGAATCAGGCCTGGTAAGTGGAGAACAGGAGGGAGGCGGGAGGCTCCACAAGCTACACTTTAACTGTAAAAGAGCCACATGCGGCTCGCGAGTCACGGTTTGGCCCCCCCTGTTCTAGACAGACTGTGGTGGAGTGGAGTCTGTGGTTGCTTCATAGTGGTATCAGTGATGTGGCGAGGTGCATGACAGAGGTCCTGGAAGCAAAATGTAGGTTATTAGGTAAAGGGCTTAAGTCCAGGATCGCTAGGGTAATCTTCTCTGATGTTTTTCCTATTGAATGTGAAGGGCTAATCAAGAGGAACAACAGGGCCTCTCGGTAGGTTTCCGAAGATGGTGGAAAGTGGTGTGTTTTGAAGTGATTTTGCACCGAGGAACTTTTGGGGTTCCACTTTAACCAAAGTGGAACCAGATTTCTGGCACAGACAATGGACAAGGGATGAGGATTATTTAATTAGAAATTGGGGGAGAGCTAAATAAGCACTGAGAAGGATTCAGGTGGAATAAAGAAACATGCTAGGAATTAATAGTAGTACTAATTAAATATTCATTAGTAAAGGATAGGACAGAAATTGCAGCTGCATTGGAAAAGGGACAGATTGATCTTTACACCTATAATGTACTATCTAGTACAATTTCTTGATCATGTCTTCAAAATAGGGGGTAAAGGACTAGCTTAAATAATTTACTTAGATTTTGACTAAGTTCTTCTAAAGAATCTATTATGGCCCTAAGCAATCACAGAGTGAGAGGTAAAGTATTGTCATGGATAAGAAAATGGGTAAGAGACAGGAACAAAAAGTAGAAACAAATGAATGGTAGGGGATTGCTCATTGGAGCTATGTCATTGGTGATGAAGGCTTGTCCGAAATATTGCCTTGGGCATTATGTGAGGTGGACAGACCCCACATGAACCCTGAAAATGATGGCTAACACAGGCAGTGAAGATGCAGGGCAGCCACTGCACCTAGCTACCTGAGGTGAAGGAAGTCACTGAGAAAGACTCAATGGCTTGGAACGCACCCTGTGAAGCCAGTACTGGTAGACCAGGAAAAGGGTCGCCTTACTGTGCCTCCGTTTCATCCCAGTGAGACAAGATATTTCCTGGGATAATCATTTGCTCTTGGTTTTTTGACCATGAATAACCTAGTAGTCAGCACCAGGGTTAAAGCCCCTACTTTACTTTCAGCGGATCCAGACATTTGTACTAAGGCACCAACATTGGATGAAGTGAAGTGTGCCGTCTCTAAACTGAAAAACGGACATGCAGCCGGTGCTGATGGCATCCCTTCAGAGCTGTTAAAATGTGCTATTGATCCTGTAGCAGAATCACTTCTGGCCATCTTTCGTCTGGTGTGGAGAACTGGAACCCTGCCAAATGCCCAGAAGGATGGTATTGTGATCTCACTCTATAAGGGCAAGGGACTACGCAGTGAATATAAGAGCTACAGTCCAATCACCTTGTTCTCCATTCCAGGGAAGGTGTTTGCACATGTTTTGCTGGCATACCTGGAGCCTTTGCTACATTGGAAGCGTCGTCCCCAACAGTCAGGCTTTACGAGGACCAGGTCCACATTAGATGCAATTTTGGCCCTTCGCTTGTTATCGGAGATACATCTAGAGTTCAGGAAGCCCCTGCACTTAGCGTACGTTGATCTTAAGGCTGCATTTGATTCAGTAGCCCGTATCGCGTTATGGAAGGCCTTAAAGAGCATAGGTGTCCCAACTACTCTGCTTGATTAGAGAGCTGAATAATGGAACCACTGACGGTGTTCATCTGTGGAACCAGATGTCTGAGCCTTTTAAATCATATCTGGTGTTAGGAAGGATTGCGTTCTGGCCCCTGCACTCTTTTGTCGGGCAATGGATTTCATAACGCAGCATTCCGTCAGGTCCATAGGCATTGAGTTTGGTGATCTCTTGCTCACAGACCTTGACTACACTGATGACGTTGTTCCTTTAGTACAGAGCCCTGACAGGTTTTGTGAGGCACTCCAGCATGTGGAGGAGGAGTCAGCAAAGATTGGTCTCCATGTTTCATGGTCAAAGACAAAGGTGCCAAATCTAGGACCAGGTCCACCTGTGACTTCAATTTCTTTGAACAACAAAACCGTCTAAACTTACCAGCTCCTCCAATTCTCACACAGAGGTTCTCCATTGGATTGGCATTGCAGCATCTGCCATGGGCCGTTTACAATGGATATGAAATCAACATCATCTTAGTATGACAACTAAGTTCAGGATTTATTTGAGCTGTATCCTTCCCATACTGTTGTACAGCTGCGAAACATGGACACTATGCCGCTTAGACTGGACAAAGCTGGAGGCTTTCCATACAAAATGTCAATGTCATATATTGGTCATAAAGTGGAATGACTTCATCTGTAATGCAGATGTTTATGGTCGCTCGGGTCTACAGACTACTGGGGCTATTGTCCGCGGGCAGTGCCTTATGCTTTTCAGACATGACGCAAGGATGCCACAAGATGTTCCAGCAAATGCCATTCTCTGGGTGGCTTGTAACATCCAGGATAAAATTCCACCAACCGAGGGGTGGAGGCGACCCAGAGGCAGACTGCCTATTACATGGGTTCATTAAGTCTGTTCCAAAATTGGACTCTCAGGCCATCAAGCCTTTGCGGTTGTGCAGGAACAGACCAAATGGTGAATGATTGCTACGGCCAACTGTCTGGCTAAGTGTTGAAGACAGAGAACAAGAAGAAGACTTTCAACTCAGCAAAAAGTTAACAATGGGATTCACCAAGGATCCAAACAAAGAAGCAGATGATCTGGTTTCCATTTTTGTGCCTCTAGCATTGTGGACACGAATCATTAATGTCATTTGGACACCTAAGTATGTACCTGATTTGTAGGTGCAATTATGGCACAATCAGGTAGACATCTGGAGTGCAGTTTTCCAAAATGCTCAGGACTGGCTTAACTCTATTCTAACCATTGATTTGAATGGGAGCAGAGTTAAGCCAACATTAAAGGCTTTTAAAAGGCATCAATTGTGCTCACAAATACTGTAAGCACACATTTGCACCCTCTAAACTGTTGGGACAAAAGCAGAGGGTAGTCAAGACCAAATTGAAAATCAGAAAAATCAGACCCTATATATTGTCATAAAAATAATTCAGATATTTGATATTGTAATTAAAAATATATACATATGTGTACATACATATATACCCACCATTGTTATTAATTTTATATATTCAAATGACCTCTACCTACAACAACTATCTTAAACTGATCAATAGCATCACTGTCAAGATGCTATATAATTTCTTGAATACCATTTATTGCATATTTTGGAAATTTAATGATTCTCTATTTCAAAATAATTTTCCATACTGAGTTATAACACAAACCTCTCTATGGGTAGAAAACATAGCTCCCAGGTTTGATAGAAAATTAATAGGGTCATAAAATTCAGATATGACTTGTTATTGCAGCTGTACTGTCTGTCTAAAGGACAATTAATATATTAAATAGTTTTACATAAAATAGCCTCTATAAACTAAATTTGTTTGAAATAAGCCTGATGCTACAAAGATGTAGGGGAGGTGTTATTTTTAACATTAGAGGCAAATCATAGCTTCTAGTGTTTGACTTCCCAAATCCCCTTTAAGTTCCTCATTGAGACTCAGATTTGTCTGTTTACCAAATCTTTTTCTCTGTTAAACCAGTCTTCTGGAAGTCCCATAAAATAACTGTCTTTTTATATATTTTCTCTGTTTGGGATATGATTTTGTAATCTTTGCCGGCGCCTTTGTTAATTCCAATCCAAACCATTGAGGCATTTATCATCTTGAAAATGAATTAAAATTCTTCCTGCCATCATTTATACATACAGATTAGAAATAATTATTTAAATGCTGATTCAGCAAAACACTTATGCATGTGCTTGATTTTAAGCACATGCTCAGATCCATCCCTATTCACAAAACACTTAAGTTTATGCTTAAAATCCCATGGAATTTATGCATGTACTTGAATACTTTGCTGAAGTGGCTTCTTTGTTACTCGTTCTGTTTAGGTGCTGTATTGTAATTTTTGTGGTTATTAGCCATTATTCTTGGACTAGGTAGTACTGGTAAGTAGTGCACACCCCCATTAACAATTCATACGTCTATTACATTTGTGGGCCTTGTTGTGTAGCTTGGAACAAGTCACTTCACCCTCCTGCCTCCATTTCCTCATCTGTAAAATGAGGGCAACAATTACTTATCTGCCTGAGAGGTCCGTTGTGGAGATGTCAATGACTGTGCAGTCCTTCATATTTGTAAAGCACTATGGGCCTGATCCAACTCCAATTAGTCTCAATGGAAACTACTACCATTGACCCCATCCATGGGAGCTGGATCGGGCTCTCTATAAATGCTATAAATATTGTGGAAAGTTAAACTTGTGAGATTTGAAATAAGGACTATGGAAAAATTGACAAAAATCAATCAAAATCTTGAATTTTGGAATCATACAACAATTTCAAACTTTTTTTTTCCTGACAATAGTTTTTGATTTAGTATATTTTTATTTTAAAGGTAGATTTTTTGCTAAAGAAAAATTATTACATTTTGTAGGACATTGGAATATATGAGGGAACAAAGTCTGTTCTCAGTCAGCCCAATGTAATTCCAAAGTACCTCCACTTAAATCAGGAGAGATATTCTAAACTAGTTGAAAGCAGGACTTAGTCCAGTGGTTTTGAAAATATACTGAATAATATTAAAAAGGGATTTTCGAATACATTTTTAAGTGATAAAAATGTTTTTTGGACACATTGCCAAGTTTACAAATATGAATACACATTCCACATATGGATACACTTTAGTAATCATCATTACAAACCTTATAGTACTACAGATGTCTCCAATAAATAACCCATTCACAAACAATATATTATCAACATAAAAAAACTGTTTCATATACAGCCCCGCAAACTGTAGCCTTCACTTTCAACCTCAGCTTCATGATTAATCATTACCTCAGTGCTCATTTTTCAGGGTTCAGCGTTCAGCAATAAATTGAGAGGAAAATGACTGAAATAATTAATATTGCATCTGACAATAAGCAAGGCTGAAAGAGAATTGGCTAGCGACAGCTGAAGACAGCCTGCCCACTGGAAGTTGCAAAAAGTAATAAAATCTAAAGACTTTAAAAAAAAGTTCACATGACAAAACTGCATGAATGGGAAGGCTCCCATGTCATTTCTTCTGTGTAAATAGTAAACAGCTGCAGCTAAATGGTTTACCCCTTGAAAGACAATTATTGTTAGGTTAAGAGTCCTGCAGAAGGCCAGTCTAGCTACTGGAAAACAGTGAAATATCATCCTCTGGGCATCTGCTGACACATAGTCAAGAACTGAGTTATGTGATACTGACAGAGTAGGTTTCAGAGCTTCAGAGATGAAATTTTACTAATTAAGAGTGGTGGGGGGGGGAAGTTATTGTCGATTATTGTTTTCAACTAAGAAAAACCTCTTTTCTGGTCTTGATCCCCTAGCTTTTACTCACCCCAGGACCCACTGGCTTCAGTTGACCACTCAAATGAATATGTGCTACTCAAATGTGTAATGGTGCAAGGTAAGGGTCTATACATCCTGTGTGTTTAGTCTAGCAAGGGCATATGAAAATACTGCACTCATTAATGACCTAAAGCTGCATTCCTTGTGTATCCAAAACTCCTTTTAAATTCATGGGAAGGCATGATCTGACAATGTATTTTTTATTTGTATTTTTAAACTTAATGAGAGTTTTGGCTGCACAAGGTGGCCACATGTGATAGGAATTTGCAAACAACAGTCTTGTAGGGCACAGACTTCATACTTTTGTTCAAACATGCCCTGTTTTCATCCTCTTCCACACAGGCACGTTAGAGATCTGTATCTGACCTGACACAGTATTTGGAGGCTAATAGTATCCTGGCAGATCAGCAATT
The DNA here is from genome assembly GCF_965152235.1 of Eretmochelys imbricata. Taxonomy (NCBI): domain Eukaryota; kingdom Metazoa; phylum Chordata; order Testudines; family Cheloniidae; genus Eretmochelys; species Eretmochelys imbricata. The sequence goes on along the minus strand of NC_135575.1, from coordinate 37,738,496 downwards.
TTGAGCACTGACTACTGCCAGGCCCGCAGTTGTACTGCTTGCTCTACTTTTTATGTACAATGGAAGCCTATGTCATGCAAAGTGCCCATAGCTCTCAGTTTAATGGGATTATGCCTCTGGTATACAGGACAGTTGCTTCTGTCACAGAAATTCAAATTTCCTGTATGGGTCTAACTTCAAGCTATGTCACAATAACTTTGCCTAATTCGGTTAGTAACTAATAGAACAGCATGAATGATCCATATATCAATGTACGAAACACTATATGCTTAATTTTAAGTGTACGAAAGGTTGTCTTGAGATCCTGCAGGCTGCTATGAGTTCCTTCAGCAAATTGTCATTCATTTCACATGAAAAGAACATCTTATTTGATTTATAAAATGCACCCAATTATAAAAGCGTCAGGGCAAATGTACATAATGTAATACCACAGCTGAACGGTTAAAAACAAAAGTGAAACAAAAATATCCTCCATATTCCCTCAGTAGAATTACATTCCCCTACTCCAGGCCAAAGGCTGAAAGAACAGATAGGTCTGGAACAGTCATCAACCGGATGGTTAGCAAATCTGGGCCTTCTTGGATTAGCTCGAGAGTTGAGGACCCTCTTCTGAGAAGACTCTTTCACTGTCCCCAGATGTTTAAATCACATGATTCTTTGTTTGAGTGCTGTAGCTGATCTCATCCATATAGGGGCAGTGTCTCAAATAATCAGGACCCACTTTCCTTAGGTTATGTCTACACTGCAATCTGGAGGTGTGATTGCAGCACACGTAGACTATTCCTGAGCTAGCTTTGACATAACTCAAGTAATTATAAAGTGAAGCTGTGGTTGCATAGGTGGCTGCATGGGCTAGCCCTGCCTGCCCAGGACCCATGCAGAGCATATTGTATTAATCCATTCCAGAGGTCACAAAAGCGTGGATAACTCCTTAACAATCTACAGGTTTGTCCTTCATGCTGTTGAAATGGTAGTATGGTGATACTGGTGCTTGATTCAGATGCAGCAAGTTATATTTAGGTGGACGTTTGGGTTAGAAGTCTGGACATGAAATCCTTCAGGTAACCACTGGAACCCGGATATTCTGAGGGTACCACAAGTGCCCAGTGCCAGCCATTTTGATGCCAGCTTATCCATGGCAACATGGTGGATTCATTCCTGTGGCCTTGGTGGATATAAATGGGGTTATATTACAAATGAAAACTTATCTCAGCCTGAGCCTCACTGAACATTTTTGTCCATTGTAAAGGTGCTGCTGGTCAGGAAATGAAAACTTTGGCATAAATGTGCTAAGGAAGCTCACTAATGGAGCCATGCTGCTGGGAACCAGAGTGTGCAGGGGAGAGGGGAGGAAGGGTGCCCCAGAGCCTTTGAAGGTAGTACTGGAGCCCTAGCATTTTCCCCAAGATCCACAAGAGGTTGCAAGGCACCCCACCCCATAGTATGCGGGTGGGGCAAGGAAAAACTGGGGGAAGCGGGTAAATGATTTCTCCTATGTAATGATTTGGGGAAAACTCAGTGAAGGGGACTTCATGAAATTTCCTTCTTCCAGGGTCCCCTCTTATGGGTTTTCCTACAGAGAGACTGCAACTTTGCCTGATCTTTATGCAGGGTGCACAGAAGGTGATGAAAAAGGCCTGCTCCTTGTGCCCTTTCATTTGTGCCCCACCATAAGAGTCAGGCACAATCTGGCCCACAAGGAGTCATTTTAAAAAAACTTGTAGACTGGCATGTGTGAGAGAAAATACAGAAAAAACAAAATTGATTATTTAAACTATATCTACTAATGAACATGTTAAATTTAATTACCGTAAACATTTAAAAAGTGTTAAAAGTGTAATTGTTAGACAGCACCTTATGAAAAAGGTTATGTCATTTTAGCTGACATTTTGCTTCAGAATACAGAATATTAGAATCAAAAGCAATTTCTCTTTCTCAAAGTTTGAAAGCAAGTCATTCAAAACAATCTCTTAAACACAAAATGTGCTGTAGGGCCTCTGACCTATTTTGGGGTATATTTAATATGGCTGGAGATAGTCCTACTGTTCTCAGTTTAAAGGAGATTTTAAGATCCTCTCAGTTCTATCCCAGGCTACGGTACTTTAGTGTTCCATCACATCAGCCAACTCCAACTTTTAGAGGCCTTTCTGTACAGAAAGCTTTCTGCAAGTTTTCAAAGTGTCCTAAAAGTGGCACCTACAAAAAAGTGCACACACACCAGCTGCATAAGCAAAAGCTGCATTTATAACTCATTTTTGCAGGGGTAAAACAGGCCCTTGTGCTTGAGCGTATCCACTCTGCATATGTAAGTGCTGGATGGTACATGTACATATACACTTGAGGCGCACTTAGCATCTCACACCAGTTTTACACAGATGTAAATCTGTGGATTTTCTTGGCCTTACTTACTCCAGTGTAAATCAAGAGTAAGAGGTGAATCAAGCCCTTCACTCCAATAATGTACACATACAGGTTTTACATGTGACTTAAGCACCAATCTGTGAAAATTTGACTCACAGTAAGCACAGTGAGGTAAAGTCCATGTTATAGTAAACCTTAGTAATATTTCTGATTTTCCTTCTTTTGCCTACTTTGTTTGCCTTTGAGAGCTATATGCTGTCTGCATGCACACAACTTTCATTGATATCAGTGGGAGTTCTTGCATGAGTCAAAGGCAATAGTATGGCCCTTAAAGAAGAAATTTCATACTCAGGGACACTTTCAAGCACATCAGAATTAACAGAGAGATATTAACTGTAAACCTTTAAAAATATTTCTGTTTACTATAGCAAGCTCACTATCAAAAGTCCTGTCTCCTCTCAGCAGCTCAACTTCTCTTACTTCATCTCGCAAAGAAGTCATAATGCTATATGTACACAACACTACAATCATTTTATGGAAATACAGTAAAGCCAAGAAAACATTTGAGAGAAACATATTTTAAATTCCTTATGTTTATAATTTCACAAGGCATTGGCTAAATAAATGCTTTAGTGTCATGTACATTGGTCAAACTGGACAGTCTCTACGTAAAAGAATAAATGGACACAAATCAGATGTCAAGAATTATAACATTCATAAACCAGTCGGAGAACACTTCAATCTCTCTGGTCACGCAATCACAGACATGAAGGTCGCTATCTTAAAACAAAAAAACTTCAAATCCAGACTCCAGCGAGAAACTGCTGAATTGGAATTCATTTGCAAATTGGATACTATTAATTTAGGCTTAAATAGAGACTGGGAGTGGCTAAGTCATTATGCAAGGTAGCTTATTTCCTCTTGTTTTTTCCTACCCCCCCTCCCCCCAGATGTTCTGGTTTAACTTGGATTTAAACTTGGAGAGTGGTCAGTTTGGACGAGCTATTACCAGCAGGAGAGTGAGTCTGTGTGTGTATGGGGGTGGTTTTTGGAGGGGGGTGAGGGAGTGAGAGAACCTGGATTTGTGCAGGAAATGGCCTAACTTCATTATCATGCACATTGTGTAAAGAGTTGTCACTTTGGATGGGCTATCACCAGCAGGAGAGTGAATTTGTGTGGGGGGGTGGAGGGTGAGAAAACCTGGATTTGTGCTGGAAATGGCCTAACCTGACGATTACTTTAGATAAGCTATTACCAGCAGGACAGTGGGGTGGGAGGAGGTATTGTTTCATATTCTCTGTGTATATATAAAGTCTGCTGCAGTTTCCACGGTATACATCTGATGAAGTGAGCTGTAGCTCACGAAAGCTCATGCTCAAATAAATTGGTTAGTCTCTAAGGTGCCACAAGTACTCCTTTTCTTTTAGTGTATACATGTTCTCTTCCTTAAAATTTGCTACAGTGGAACAAGTCTGTCTTTAATACTAGCGTAATATATGGTCTTTTTCTCTTTTTTTTGTTCTCTCTTCAAAAGATCACAGAGGAAGGACTTGAAAAGGATTTTCTGGATTACATGGGGGCAAATCCTGCCTCTGCTTTCTGTAGCAGGAGAACTGGCGTAGCTCTACTGTGCCAGCAGGAGGGTAAGATACAGGGAACAGAGATGGACTCCAGTTCTGCAGGGCTCCTTATGTGGCAGCCTGCAAGCAGGTGTGGGTGGGGCCAGAGGATTTTTGGTTTCCTGTAGCAAGTGTGTGTAAGGGAATGACGTTACTTTGCAGCCACTCTATAGACTGGAAGGGGGAGAATCCTCTCATCGCACATCAACCTAGTACCCTGGTTAGCTATTTGGCTGGTGCTGGCTTGAGGATCTGGGCCACAGTCCAATACGTAACCTGCATCCAAATCTTGCAGCTGGTCCCTCCCTTTACAATGGCCCAAATGAAAAATCTTGGATAAGAACACCTTGATCTGTTAGGGGCATTGAGGGAATTTTGTTTGAGCTCATCCGTAATCCTCATACTTATGAGACACACTGTTTGGAGGTTATGGACCTGACTCCATAATGGTGAGAAATCAGGAGTAAGTCAATGTACTTACCTTCGGGTGAAACCAGTGTCAATGAGATCAGAATCAGGCCAGTGAGTTCAGTCAAGAATCCTGGATGTCCTTTACCACTACACCCTTACCAAGAAAGCCCTGCCTCAGGAGCAGTGGAAAAGGCTTTTTATTTCCCACTCCCCAGTTATACAGCCTGCACTCTTGTTTATTGGTGGACAACATGGTAGCAGCACTACTTTGCAGGGCTTTCAGCAGGGCAGCTGCCTTGATTGCAGCTTGTCCAGAAAGCAGCAGCATATATGCTTATTAGTCTGAGCAGCTATGACCACATGAGCCCCTACGTTCTTCACAATGACAGTCCTGGCTATAGCTGACATCTCACTATTGAGCTCTGTTCTGATAGGGGCCCCACCATTACCTCTCTGGCCAGCAGACAGTCATACCTTAGCTATAGAACTTGCTGTCCCTCAATATCTAGCTCAATTGACCTTTTAACCACTTTTGTAAAAAACACATAGAGACTCTTATTTCGAAATGTTAGGACCACTGCAAGTGTCTTACTTATTTCCTAGCTCATCTCCTCTTTCTCTTTTGGGATATGACTTTGTTTGAATTTTAAAGACTAAAAATGTTCTAATTCTATTAATTTTAAAAAATATTGCATGATACAAGAAGCACCCTGTTTGTTCAAATGCTCACATCTGTATTTACTGATAACCTAAATTAAGTTATTTAAAGTTAGAGCCGAGGAGCTTCCCAGATGGCACATCAAATCTGTATGTAACCCCGGAGTTCCATCTTTTGCTCTTTATAAAGCACAAAGAAGAAAAATAGAACCATATTCTTCTACCGGTGAGCTCAGAACTGCTCAGTGAAATACAACAGTCTGGGAAATGGAAATACTTTCAGCTAAGTTAACAAGCTCACAATTTTTGTCTGTAAACTATATTTTGCTTTGATGAAAGATTTTAATTTAAGCTTAGACTATTTTCTTCATGTGCAAAGCCAAATAGCAGCATTTAGCTAGCTGGTAGATTAAACCAGTGCACTGCATGTTCTGTTCTTCCATTGCTGGTTCTTAAATCACCTCACTCATAGCTGGTGTGTGCCTGAGTTGTGAAAAGCAAGCTGTTCTTTTGCGAACATGCCATTTTATAATGAAAATGTTAATGAAAAAATTGTGTTTTCCCAATATTTTGGCAACTTTTGATTGACTAGCTAGAAAAATATGACAGGTTTCAGAGTAACAGCCGTGTTAGTCTGTATTTGCAAAAAGAAAAGGAGTACTTGTGGCACCTTAGAGACTAACCAATTTATTTGAGCATAAGCTTTCGTGAGCATCTGATGAAGTGAGCTGTAGCTCACGAAAGCTTATGCTCAAATAAATTGATTAGTCTCTAAAGTACCACAAGTACTCCTTTTCTTTCTAGGAAAATATATTGTCATCTTTGAAACTTTAGGTACAATCCTGGTCCCAGTGAAGTCAATGGCAAAACTCCCATTGACTTTGATGGAGCCAGGATTTCAGCCTTTTATTTGTATCTCCACTGTTATGGGCCTCGTGTGAAAGTGAGAATTCTGGTGTAACTTTACATAACTTTTCTTTGGAAAAGGTGTGAATGCTTCCTGAAAATTCTTGAATGAAGAGTTGAAAGCAAGGGTATGCAGTATGGCATAGAAGCAACATGTTGATCTTCAAGGTCAGAGGGGGCCATTATGTCAGGATGTTGTGGTCTGGGTAAAAATTTTATTCAGTAATGTTGTTGCCACAAGTTTGACGCTTGATCCACAGACCACTGAGGACAATGAAAAGATTCTCAGTGACTTCAATGAACTTTAGATCATGCCTGAGGTGTGCAGAAAAACAAAACAAAACAAAACTTTACTTTTAAAGCAGCAAAGTAATATTTTGCTTGTATTTTGGATTAAATTCTGGCCAATTTGAGACTGCTATAGTCTGTAATTAAGATCTATAAACAATCCAAGTCTACTACAGAAACAGGAAAGTTTAGTGAGGCTGTTTCCCCTCATTTGTTCATAGCACAGCATATAAGACAACAATAATGAAGGGAAACAACTTTGTATTTATTATTATGGCCAAGATGCTTGTAATAAATTATGGAGGAAAAAAGGTTTAGGAATAATTGACTGAAAAACAAATGTCAGTTAAAGTAAACACAGCAGATTCTACTAAACCTATTTGCAGAAATGTCAAAGGAGTTGAGTTGTTTTCCTTCACAATATTTGTAGTGGTATAAAAGGACTGTGGTTTAATTAAATTTTCCCACAGAGACTAGGTATTCCACTAGGTGTCACTCTGAGACCTTGCTAAGATGAAGGACAGCAATCTTATTAAAAGATGCAGTATCCCCCATTGTGAAGACTAATGGGCTGAAAGCTGGTTCTATTTCCTCTTGCCACAGAAGTAGCAATCAGTCAGGGCTATAGTACCAGGGTAAATCAAACATACTGATTTACTGGAGTACAACAATCCGCCAGGAACAGAGTTGCAATCCAGAAATGTTTAAAAGCACTGCCTACTAACATGGATCATTTAACTGAGGGTAACTTTCTAAATTGCTGTAAAGGGATCATGTAAACGGAGGGATCTACAACCTTTAGATGCAATTCATCCCTATGCAAAGCCCAATGGCTCAGGTTTTGTTCAGGGAACTCCATGGGAGTTGGGGAAGAGAGGATAAAATTCACCTCTAAAAACTCACAAGTGGGCAATGGCGCTTCAGGCCTCTCTATATGGCATTCTTGTACTGGATCCATTTAAGTGCTGATCCAGCAGCCTTCCCACACTTATCCACCCCCTTTGCATCTTTTTATTTGGACCAGTTGCAAAATAGCCCTTTTCGTCTTGCAGGGAACATATGACCCTCACATGGACACTCTATGACATTCTTGCCCCTTCAAAGAGAGGTGTGGTTGGAGCAGACAGCCTCTGAACCTAGATGGAGGGGTTTCCTTTCTGGTAGATGACTGTTCAGTCTTATTTAAAACACCAAATAAAACAGAAAACAGCATAAGCGATCAGGGTTTCCTTAAGCGACATTTTTAGGTGTTGAAGGGGTAAGTGAAATATAGTTATCTCCTTTTAAAATCAGGTGGAAGGAGACTGGGACAAGACAGACATATGCCAGTGAGGCAATACATTTGTCCTCAGAATGCCAAAAAATCCGCCTCTTTCAGCCCACTCCAAAAAGGCACGATATTTAATGAGAAGAAAAAAAAATCTGGCACATTTATTTCTGTGTTTGGAGCAAGACCTCCACATGCACCTACACTCAGCTGTTGTAATCACACAGAACAACCAGCTGGGACTGAAATGTCTAGGAAAAGTTAAAAAAAACCCAGAAAAGTGCAAAGAAAGAAATATGCCTGTGCATTAAACACCCTCAGTCCCCGCCACCGCCAACCATGCCTCTTTCCAAAGCTCCAGCAAGCTGCATACTGTTTGTGCTGTAAACAAGCAGCAGCTTTTGCACCTCTGCACATTCGCTCACTAAACAGATGAAAACAATGGAGTTCAATTAAAAGTAGATTAGCCACACATGTACCAAAGGAATGTGTACTTAGCTGATTATGGTGAATCTGGATCCAGTGAAATCCCCTGATGATGCTGTTGTGGCATGTCCGCCTAGGCTTTATTGGTATCACATCCAGGCACAGTGGTACTTATGGATCCTCTGGAATACGTTAAATTGATCATATAATAACTGAAGGGCAGATGTTGCAATAAGCACAAGTTTGCTGCAACTGTGCAGATGGGTTGGTAGATTATCATGGGAATGGAAGCATCATTTAATGGGTTCTTTTCCATTATTGTTGGGCAGTGCACCATATGTGCCACTGATCTTGTTGGAAACTCCCTTTCTGGTACTGAAAATGAAGGTGGCACAAGGGAATGAGAGAGACAGTCAATTATGCACAACCCTATGGAGAGAATTTCTGAGGGACTTTCCATTTATGACTTTTTAAAAAATGATAGAGGAAAAGTATAACACTGGAAATGGATGAACAGATTGTAACTTACATTCCATGACAGTTTCAAGGTTTCCTTTCAACGTTTTGTTCTTACCCGAGGTAAGTTGTTTTGCCACAGATAAATTTATTAAAACAGAGTTAATCAGAGCTATTAAGGCTAATATTATCTGTAAAGATATTGGGCCAAATTATCTCTGCTAAAACTCTGCTAAACCCTGAGAAGCATTTAACAATAACTAAAAGCAGAGCTCAGTTCAAACCAAAACATCAGTTCCAAACAATCCTGAATTTGGAGCATTTGGAATTCAAAAGTCAGATCAGAATTCTGCACATGAAGCCAAGCTTTATAATGAGTTGAACCAAAGCTCTTCTATTGTTACCAAAGTGAAATGGATTTAGAGCAGCAACTGGATTTTTACTTACTAGAGTTGGTCAAAAAGTGAGAAGATGATTTGAAAATCTTTGAAGTTGCTTCTGTTTAGCAAGGGTCAAAATGGATTTATTTCCCATTTTTATATACTTTTCTGTGATTTTTTAAAATTAAAATTTGTATAAAAATAGGCATTTAAAAAATCTTTTGCTTACTGAAAACCCAGTTTTCAGTAAACGAAAAATTCAGAAAACAATTTCAATTAAAATCTTGATGAAAATGCAGAAAATATCCATAATGTTGACAATTTCTCACAAAAAGTTTTTTAATTTTAAAAGGCCATGTTTCAGCCATAAAACTCTTTATGTGAAAAATTTACAAACAGGTGCATTAGTTACCTTTCCATTTCCTATGAGAAGCTTGGGATCCTGAGGTATTGTTAGGCCACAGTATCACCATGGCCCTGAAAGAAGGGTTCTGGTACCTAGTATTTGGTTTCATGGAAAGTCTGTTTGGTCTTTTGAGCATAATAATATTACTATGCATGTCTATAATTTGTAACAATATCCAAACCACAGTACAAATAATTAATTAGTCCATGCAATATCCCTATAAAATAGATATTAATTTGTTCACACAGATGGATTAGCTGAGTCATAGATTAAGTGACTCCCCATTTTCATAGAGCAAAATGTTAGTGGTGGAGTTAGAAATACAAATCAGGAATTCTGACTTTTCTAATCACTCCACTCCCTTTTCTTATCGGTGTTAAACTTGACATAAAATTCCCATATTTGTTTTAATATAGTATAAATTAATACTTTTTAAAGAGCCCCTTCTGGACAACTGATACAGAATTTCATAGAGAATAATCTTTCTAAGGAACTTTTGAATCACCCTACAGATTTTATGAGAGAATTATGTTCTTTCTATAGAATTCTAGAGGTTGGTTTAAAACTTCAGTAGAAAGAAATCATTGTCTATTAAATTCTGTTTTGGAAATCCTGGCCCCACTGAAGTCAAAGGGAGTTTTGCCTTTTATTTCTATGGGGCCAGGCTTTCACTCTAAGTTTTTAGAGTCACTTCTAAATGTAACCCTTCGGCCAGGTGGAGCCAGCAGCAACCAGGGCTGGGTTTAATATGTAGGGGTTCCTTTCCATCAATACAACACAGAGCTGGCTCGATCCCCGACCCAGTAACCTGGGAAAATTACACACCACCCCTGGTTGCCTCTGAGAGACAATACTTCACCACATGCAAGCACAGAGTCTGAGTGTAGAAAAGAAACTTTTAATAAAAGGAGGGAAGTAACTTGGCATTAATTTGGGAAAACACTGCAAACAGGGTTCATAAACATAAACCATGAGCAAAAGACCCAGTCCCAAGTAAGTTGGACAGTGTCCTTTTACCCTCAGGTTCTTAAGTCCAGCAACCCAAAAGTCCCTTTCATGTGCCCGACCCTTCTCTGCACCCCACTCACAGTTGCTGTCCTTGGTCAATGCAGATCCAGAGTTCAAAGGTGCATCTGCAGAGTTCACCTCCCACCCTGGGTGGAGGGGTGGGGTGGTGCAAAAAGGCACCTTACTCACTCCACTGCTCAGGCACTTGCTCGCCGCCCCTTTCTGCAGGGCTCTGCTCTGGCACTCTCCACCAGCTGCCCCGCTGGCCGCTCGCTGGCTGCTCCTGCTGGCCACCAGTTCGCTGCTCCTGCTGGCTGCTACTTCCTGCTGGCCACTCCTCTCCGCCAGTTACCCTGCTGGCCACTTGCTGTGCCTCTCTGCCAGCCACCCTGCTGGCCGCTCACTGTGCCTCTCTGCCTCACTAGCCACTCATTCACCAGCCAACTGTCAGTCACCTGCCTCTCTGCTGTGACTGCTGCACATCAGTCTCTTAGTAACTTTCAGCTCTTTTCAGGCTGGGCAGAAGCACTGCCCCATCTCAAGTGATTTCAGCTCTCAGAGATATTTAGCTCTTAGCAGGAAGGGCAGAAACATAGTCCTTCCACAACTGATTTCAGCTCTGATTGAGAATTTTAAATTACGAAGAGGTTCCTAATGAAGCCTATTTAGCTCTTTCTTTGAGCAGTGTGTGTGTGGTGGGGGGAGGGGGGAGGGTTATGAACAGGTTAAACCAGTCCAGGGAGAATCCTTGAGGGAGGGTCTACATCTTCTGGGTGGGAAACCTGTCCCCACCCCTCGTACTTTCACTGGGCTCTGGCATTGGAGCCCCTGGCTTAACGAGGTCCTTTTAGCTGTGGGTGATCCCCTCATTTAGGATAGGTCAAGCACAGCCCTGCCTCCCTGCACCCACACAACAATGCCAACAACATCAGCCACAGCACCTCATCATCCCTGCACTCAGCACCAAAGTGACTTTTAACCCAACATCAGCCAAAGTTGATTATTTTGAGCAGCCCTGCTCTATCTGCTGGATATCTAAGCAGAGTAAGTGCGTTCATGTAAATCAGTTTGCTCGGAAGTCTCTCCCCATCCAGCTAGCTTTCAGGGAAGAATTCATTCAGATGCTGCTTATGTATATATTCCTATTAAATTTGTATACAGCACTGTTGGTTTCATCCCTATTAAGTTCCAAAGGACTTTTCCATAAAAAGTGTAATTTACTTGTTTTCTGCCACCAAGATCAGTTTTGTTTTTGTGGTCATATACTGTGGCTGGCAGCAGAGAAGTAAGTTTTTTAAACATGTGCCTAAATTTAAGCATAGGAGTAGTTCCACTGAAGTTTATTGTCACTAGTCATATGCTTAAATACCTTGCTGAATGAAAGTCTTTGTATTTGTGAAATGACCTAAACTTTTTGCCCTTTCAATTTTTATGTTGTTATTTGTAGAGCATTACCATGAGCACCTTCTGTCATCTTAATTCCTTAATAATTCCAATGGGTTTGCATTAAAATCAACAGCGACAGGTCTGGGGCCTAAATCAGATCTGGGCTTATTTGAAATGACTAATAAATTGCCTGTTGATATTTTATTTCCCTCAATTACTTAAATGTCTCTCTGCAACCATGAATGTATATTTTCTAGTTCAGTCTTTTCTGTTACGTCGACCTACTATATAAAATTTGTGATCCATTACAACTGCTTTGTACAGTCTCAGGAGGAGACTTTGTGGATCATAGGCATACATTTTTAGAAGGTTGGCTTTATTTAGTTATATAATTATTATTTATTTTTTTCCAACAACAGCATCCTGTTCACGTGCAGAACTGAATAAGGTCCCAATCCTGGAAAGACTTACAAATGTGAGTAACTCTATATACATTAACAGTTCCACTGACTTACTCAGGTGGGTGGTTGCAGAATCAGGACCGAAACTTAATGAACTTGTCTGAATGTAAGACATAAATTGGCAGGCATAGAAAATTACTTTACCCTGCTATTGTGTCTGCCAATAAAATATTATTTCTATTCAGAGCTGACAAACATTTATTAATAAAATATTTTTCATGTGAGTGCTTTGGGAACAAACAAACAAACAAAATTTGTTGATTTAATTCACTCACCCTCCCCGGAGCAGAGACTTCCAGTTGTTCTTACTTTATTGCATGGCAAGGTAAAAAAACAAAATGCCCACTTAATAAAAACCAAGCCACATGTTACATTTAAAACAAAACTGAAAATCGATAAGTAATGTAATTTAATTCTAAGCTAAAAGCAGAGAATTGATTGTTTAAAACTAAAAGGCAGCACGACCAGACTTTTTATACTTTAGCTATATTTATCTTTCTAGTGAAAGAGGTGGAACCTAGTGACTGTAGGTTTTTTAATTCTAGCTAAGCTTGCCTGGGACAGGACCAAAAGAGGAATGGTCTTGTGGATAAGCCCAGTTTCTTGGGTGGCCCTGACTTTCTCAGCTATGTAAAATGGCTCCTTTTCTAAGGCATACTCTGTAGAAAAGGGATTTGTTGGGGATAGCTGGATCGGGAATCAAGAGGAACAGGTTCCATCCCCAGGTCTGTAAGTCTTGAGCAAGTCAATCAAAGCTTGATTCTGCAAGGTGCTGAGCTCTCTGGTCCCAATCTAGCAAAGCAATTTAAGCTCATGATGTATGTGAGTAAATCCCACTAAAATCAGAGCTTCAGTGTTTATGCACTTTTCTGAATCAGGGCCATCCTCCCACTGATTTCAGCCTAAATGAGGTGTTGCAGAAGTACGCCCTTCATCTCTCGGTGCTTCAGTTCGTCATATGTAAAATGGCAATAGTAATAATTACTGGTCACACAGCAGTCATGCATAGATAGCATGCCACACACATTAATGAATGGTTTCAGAGTAACAGCCGTGTTAGTCTGTATTCGCAAAAAGAAAAGGAGTACTTGTTGCACCTTAGAGACTAACCAATTTATTTGAGCATGAGCTTTCGTGAGCTACAGCTCACTTCATTGGATGCATACCGTGGAAACTGCAGAAGACATTATATACACACAGAGACCATGAAAAAATACCTCCTCACACCCCACTGTCCTGATGGTAATAGCTTATCTAAAGTGATCATCGAGTTGGGCCATTTCCAGCACAAATCCAGGTTTTCTCACCCTCCGCCACCCCACACACAAACTCACTCTCCTGCTGGTAATATTTGACAGGTTTCAGAGTAACAGCCGTGTTAGTCTGTATTCGCAAAAAGAAAAGGAGTACTTGTGGCACCATAGAGACTAACCAATTTATTTGAGCATGAGCTTTCGTGAGCTACGAAAGCTCATGCTCAAATAAATTGGTTAGTTTCTAAGGTGCCACAAGTACTCCTTTTCTTTCTGCTGGTAATAGCCCATCCAAAGTGATAACTCTCTTCACAGTGTGTATGATAATCAAGGTGGGCCATTTTCTGCACAAATCCAGGATCTCTCACTCCCTCACCCCCCTCCAAAAACCACACACACAAACTCACTCTCCTGCTGGTAATAGCTTATCCAAAGTGACCACCCTCCCTACGATGTGCATGATAATCAAGGTGGGCCATTTCCAGCACAAATCCAGGTTTTCTCACCCCCTTGAGGAATTCCACCATGATTTCAACAATTTCCATCCCACCATCAACCTCAGCCTGGTCCAGTCCACACAAGAGATCCACTTCCTGGACACTACAGTGCTAATAAACAATGGTCACATAAACACCACCCTATACCGGAAACCTACTGACCGCTATTCCTACCTACATGCCTCCAGCTTTCACCCTGACCACACCACACGATCCATCGTCTACAGCCAAGCTCTGCGATACAACCGCATTTGCTCCAACCCCTCAGACAGAGACAAACACCTACAAGATCTCTGTCAAGCTTTCTTACAACTACAATACCCACCTGCGGAAGTGAAGAAACAGATTGATAGAGCCAGAAGAGTTCCCAGAAGTCACCTACTACAGGACAGGCCTAACAAAGAAAATAACAGAACGCCACTAGCCGTCCCCTTAACTTTGGATAAGCTATTACCAGCAGGAGAGTGAGTTTGTGTGTGTAGGTTTTCTCACCCTCCCACCCTCATACACACACAAACTCACTCTCCTGCTGGTAATAGCTCATCCAAAGTGACCACTCTCCCTACAGTGTGCATGGTAATCAAGGTGGGCCATTTCCAGCACAAATCCAGGCTTTCTCACCCCCCCCCTTTTCCGGACACACACACACACACACACAAACTCACTCTTCTGCTGGCAATAGCTCATCCAAACTGACCACTCTCCAAGTTTAAATCCAAGTTTAACCAGAACGTCTGGGGGGGGGGGTGTAGGAAAAAACGAGGGGAAATAGGCTACCTTGCATAATGACTTAGCCACTCCCAGTCTCTATTTAAGCCTAAATTAATAGTATCCAATTTGCAAATGAATGCCAATTCAGCAGTTTCTCGCTGGAGTCTGGATTTGAAGTTTTTTTGTTTTAAGATAGCGACCTTCATGTCTGTGATTGTGTGACCAGAGAGATTGAAGTGTTCTCCGACTGGTTTATGAATGTTATAATTCTTGACATCTGATTTGTGTCCATTTATTCTTTTACGTAGAGACTGTCCAGTTTGACCAATGTACGTGGCAGAAGGGCATTGCTGGCACATGATGGCATATATCACATTGGTGGATGTGCAGGTGAACGAGCCTCTGATAGTGTGGCTGATGTTATTAGGCCCTGTGATGGTGTCCCCTGAATAGATATGTGGGCACAGTTGGCAACGGGCTTTGTTGCAAGGATAAGTTCCTGGGTTGGTGGTTCTGTTGTGTGGTATGTGGTTGTTGGTGAGTATTTGCTTCAGGTTGCGGGGCTGTCTGTAGGCAAGGACTGGCCTGTCTCCCAAGATTTGTGAGAGTGTTGGGTCATCCTTCAGGATAGGTTGTAGATCCTTAATAATGCGTTGGAGGGGTTTTAGTTGGGGGCTGAAGGTGACGGCTAGTGGCGTTCTGTTATTTTCTTTGTTAGGCCTGTCCTGTAGTAGGTGACTTCTGGGAACTCTTCTGGCTCTATCAATCTGTTTCTTCACTTCCGCAGGTGGGTATTGTAGTTGTAAGAAAGCTTGACAGAGATCTTGTAGGTGTTTGTCTCTGTCTGAGGGGTTGGAGCAAATGATCACTTTTGATAAGCTATTACCAGCAGGAGAGTGAGTTTGTGTGTGTATGGGGGTGGGGGGGGGGTTAGAAACCTGGATTTGTGCTGGAAATGGCCCACCTTGATTATCATGCACATCGTAGGGAGGGTGGTCACTTTGGATAAGCTATTACCAGCAGGAGAGTGAGTTTGTGTGTGTGGTTTTTGGAGGGGGGTGAGGGAGTGAGAGAACCTGGATTTGTGCAGGAAATGGCCCACCTTGATTATCATACACACTGTGAAGAGAGTTATCACTTTGGATGGGCTATTACCAGCAGGAGAGTGAGTTTGTGTGTGGGGGGGCGGAGGGTGAGAAAACCTGGATTTGTGCTGGAAATGGCCCAACTTGATGATCACTTTAGATAAGCTATTACCATCAGGACAGTGGGGTGTGAGGAGGTATTGTTTCATGGTCTCTGTGTGTATATAATGTCTTCTGCAGTTTCCACAGTATTCATCTGATGAAGTGAGCTGTAGCTCACGAAAGCTCATGCTCAAATAAATTGGTTAGTCTCTAAGGTGCCACAAGTACTCCTTTTCTTTTTACATTAATGAATGTAAGATACTATGGTGGTAAGTACCATAGAAAGCCTTATAAATAAAAAAATAGTAAAGGCTTAAAGTGAGCTGGATCACATGGAGGAGTAAACCCAATTGAAAAAAATAAGGGCCTTTGATTTTTTGGCTTTGAAAACATTCTTTATTATTGCATAACGTAAAAGAAACCTTAGCCCAGGAAAGCAACAGGCACTGCAAGTCAGTGTATCATATGTAGCAAACACAGATTCCTACTGCACTTCACTCCCGTGCAGGGCACCATATCAGACATTACGGTGGTTTTCAGCTTCAAATTGCTCCTGCAAGGCATCCCTAATCCTTGCAGCCCTGCGCTGGGCCCCTCTAATAGCCCTTCTCTCTGGCTGTTCAAATTCAGCCTCTAGGTGTTGAACCTCCGAGTTCCATGCCCGAGTGAATCATTCACCCTTCCCTTTACAAATGTTATGGAGGGTACAGCACGCGGATATAACCGCAGGGATGCTGTTATCGGCCAGGTCCAGCTTCCCATATAGAGAGAGCCAGCGACCCTTTAAACGGCCAAAAGCACACTCCACAGTCATTCTGCACCGGCTCAGCCTGTTGTTGAACCGCTTCTTGCTGCTGTCAAGGCTCTCTGTGTAGGGTTTCATGAACCATGGCATCAAAGGGTAAGCGGGGTCTCCAAGGATCACAATGGGCATTTCGACTTCCCCTAGGGTGATCTTCTGGTCTGGGAAAAAGTCCCAGCTTGCAGCTTCCTGAACAGGCCAGTGTTACAAAAGATGCGTGTGTCATGCACCTTTCCGGGCCAGCCTGCGTTAATGTCAATGAAACGCCCATGGTGATCCACAATCGCCTGGAAAACCATAGAGAAATAGCCATTCTGCTTAACGTACTCGGAGGCTAGGTGGGCTGGTGCCAGAATTGGAATATACATCCCATCTATTGCCCCTCCGCAGTTTGCGAAACCCATTTGTGCAAAGCCAGCCACAATGTCATGCACGTTACCCGGAGTCATGGTTCTTCTGAACAGGATGCGATTGATGTCCCTGCAAACTTGCATCAACACAATTCCAACGGTTGACTTTCCCACTCCAGACTGGTTAGTGACTGATCAGTAGCTGGAGTTGCCTGGAGTGTCTGGAGTTGCCAGCTTCCAGATTGCAATAGCCACCCGCTTCTCCACTGTCAGGGCAGCTCTCAATCTTGTGTCCTTGCGCCGCAGGGTGAGGGCGAGCTCCTCACACAGTCCCATTAAAGTGGCTTTTCTCATCTGAAAGTTCTGCAGCCAGACACTGCTTGTCATCCCAGACTTGCATGATGATGTGATCCCACTACTCAGTGCTTGTTTCCCAAGCCCAAAAGCAGTGTTCCACGGTAGTGAGCATGTCCGTGAATGCCACAAGCAAACTCATGTCGTTTGCGTTACTCGAGTTGATATCTTCGGAGCCCTCACTGTCACTTTGGATCATAGGAATAACTCGACTGCCAAACATGATGTGCTGGCAAGACTCATCAGCATATTCCTCAGCAATTTGGGCTCCATTCCCGCAGAACGAAAGGGAAGACAGAGCGCGCAGTACAAAAACCATTGAAAGACTGCGCCAAATGTGGACAGAAGCAAAGGGACTGCTGGGATGCGAACCGATGCATCACGGGGCATTGGGACAGGACCCAGAATGTCCCGCACTCCCCGCCTCCTTCCCACAAGCCACAGCACCAGAATAGGAAGAGGTGCTCTGTAGGATAGCTGCCCACAATGCACCGCTCCCAATGTCGCTGCAAGAGCTGCAAATGTGGCCATGCCAATGCGCTTGCAGTTGTCAGTGTGGACAGACTGCAGCGCTTTCCCTATTGCGCTCTACGAAGGTGGGTTTAACTCACAGCACTCCACATCTGCAAGTGTAGCCATGCCCTCAGAGTGTCACCATGAAATACAAGGTGGAACAGATTGTTTAGCATAAGGAATTAACATGTATTGCAAGAGACGATTTTAAGTGAAGTGGGCAGTTAACACCTCTGCAGTCATAAGACAAAGGAAAGTTAGTGGGTTACAGATTGTTGTAATGAGCCATAAATCTAGTGTCTTTACTGAATCCATGATTTGTAGTGTCTAGCAAAGTTATGAATTTAAGCTCCCAGTCTTGTCTTTTGAAGGTGTTGTTCAGGTTTCCTTTGCGGATGAGGACTGAGAGATCAGAGATGGAGTGATCCTTTTGTGAAGTGTTCACCCACGAGTGATATGGTGTTTTTGTCTTTTATCATTTTTCTGTGTGAGTTCATTCTACTTGTCGATCCTTGTGTCTGAATCATTGATTTGTTGTTCATTTTACAATTATATTTTAAAGTTAAAAAGAAAATCCATTCTTTAAAAAGGCCAGTTAATTTATAAAATGTTAATGTAGGTGACACTTTCTTCTGATTATGAGTTTCCACTCAAGCAGTTCAGCAATCCGGGGAGGGCTGTGGTACAGCATTTTAGTTTAATATTATATTGCCCTTTAGAGACAAAATACCTGAGATGTTTGAAATCACAAGCTGCTGAAGCCAGAATAAAACTCTGGGAAGGCAGGAGATTATTTATGATCACCCATGGCTTTAATTGGTTAATATATTTTTCACTTCTAAAGTGGCAAAATCATAATCTGGATCCAACATTACAAAATGGCTAGGTGCTGGATCCTGCCCCTGCCAATGGAAGCAGGATCAAGCCCTCAGTGATCTAGCATATGCAAATCTCTCTCAAAGAATTCCAAGATTTTTATAATCTTTTCACCAATCTGGACCAAGGGCTGAATTCTTTTCACCAATCTGGACCAAGGGCTGAATGTCCCCAAAATAATTCCTACAGTATATATTATAGAAAAACATCCAACATTTACACTGCTGCCCATATGTAACATTGTGCCCTTTATGCCCATAGTTTAGTTATTCAGAAGGTCTCTGCTGGCATAGTTTCTTGGGCCAGACACTCTCAGATGACAACTAGTATTTTATACAACTTCCTGAGTCAAATATTTTAATCTTACACATACTGTGTGAGCATTGACTCTTTTCTCCCTCCCTCTCATGCTCCCTCCTCCCCTGCTTTTTTTACTTGGATTTTATAATTTGATTGATTTGAGCATTTGGGGGTCTGCATACATGCCAACACAAATTCATTATAATGGTTGTAATGTAGTTTCAGTCTGATTTGATAGCAAGTGTAACCTCATCTTACATTTTCTCTTTCAATATCCCATGAGTGAATCCATAAACTAAGCATACTCCAATACCAGTAAGATTTTTTCCTTCTTATATAATATATTACCTAGAGGACCTTACTTTGTCTGTAGGATCTGGCCATCTCAGGATAAAATCCTGGCTCCACTGAAGTCAGAGAGGTCAGAATTTCACTATCATGCTCTAATGTGACTCCTTCCATGTGTGAGGAAATGTTTGGAGGATTGGGCCCTCTGTATATCTGCACTAATGCAGAAGACAGTAGGCTGACTTGGACTCTGATCCTGTAAACTGCACACACATTAATTTTAAACTCGTGAGCAATCCCACTGCCTTTGCAGGACCAGGCAACTTAACTCGATCATGTAGCACCACCATGAGGAAAAACAAAGAAAAAAAAATCTAATGTGTTTCTAAAATTCAATTTGGTCTAATCTGGGGCCACAAACACCAATCAAAATTGTCTAATTATTTCACAGCAGCTCTACAGAGAGGAGTAAAGTTGCTTAAGTATAGTCAGTGTGCATTTCTGAACCTTGACATATCAGGATTTCTTTAAAAGTTAATCTTAACTCTGAATTCCCCGGGTTTATAAATACTTGTTTTTGGAATAACTGCTACATCCCTTTATTGTATTTAACTGTAAATTACTGATATGTGCTATCGATCTTAACTCCATTTTAACAGGTTTTATTTGGGATATTTGAAGGTAGTACATGTAGGACATGGTTGAATATAGTAAAAAATGACTGTGGAATGGCAAACCGCTCTTTGAAAGCTGCGGACGGATTGTGTATAGTGGGATGTTTTAGCATATTGAGTGATGTCTGAAGATGGAGCTGTTCACTAAGTTTTGGAGAACAAAAAAGGTGCATCAGTGTATAAACATTTACAACACAAACTTTATAGCGGCAGTTGATGTAATCTTTTATATTACATATAAACAAATCTGATACACATCATATACACCATCATGCATTATGTATAAAGTTGATCTCTCTTTCTCTAGAGATGTAGATAGATATATTCTTCAGGATATGCAAAATCATGTATAACATACATAGAATGCCTCATTCCAGAAAGGAAGTGTCAATAGAATTAATCAAGAGAAACATGGAAATGATCACATATTTGTGTTTTACCGTAATATTCTTGATAAATACAAAAAGAAAACACTAATTTATACTTTCAAGGTACATCACTGTCTCCCCCTTATTTTGTGTTCCCTCCACATTACTTTTTTATTTATATTATATACATGCATATTATGTATATATGTATATATGTGTGCGTATAGTGATTAGATTTCGTCATGTTATACTCATAGTTGACATCTTTTCAATAATCATGGCAGTAAAGCTGTCAGCTACAGCTAAAGTTGTCAGTCTTTCCAGTCTTTTGCAAATATACCCTCACACAGGACAATCTTTCAAAGATGGATTAATGTAATCAAAATACAGTGAATTTTAAAAATGCAGGTAATTAGCAACAAAAAAAGCTTGTGTGTTTCTCTTGTCAGTGTTTTTGTGTTGCAGGTTGGCACTAATTTACCGCCTGTCCTCTCCCACCTTCAGTGGACACTAAAGGATCTGATCCTGTCAAAACACACATATGGGGCTTTTCATAAGCCTAAAATTAAGCATGTGCATAAACTGTTGAAGGATCAGGGCCTAACACATAATAGAGGCAGTCCTATTACACACTAGCACGTTTATATAGATGTCTCATACAGGAATGCGCATCCACACACATAGAGCTGGGATTTAGAATAACTATAAAAGAATATGTACCTTTCCAGAAACTTGAAAGGGATTTTTGTCCAAGTCTCACAAGGAGAACACACTGTGTTTGGTTAATTAAGTACAATTATTATAATGCTGGCTTTTAATGTGGCTCTTACCTTCCTTCCTACAGGAATCACAACATAAGCATAGCCTGAAGGTACTCAGTCCATTACTTATTTAGGATGGATTATCTACCTATCCATCTTTTTCAGTGTTGCTTAGAAAAGAATAAATTTTGGATTTGCAATAAACCATAATACTCTCAAACACACAATCACACACCAGTTTTTTTCCCCCTTTCATTATCGGTCAGTTTAATTAAGACATTTTAATCAAACTCCTGTGCAGGTATAGTAAGAATTAATATCTGAAAACGAGCAAGCTGTCTATTTTTTTTCCATTTAACTTTTTAAAGAGCATGCATAAATAATGCAAAATATCATCAACACCTTGTCTAATTTCCAGACTTAAATCCTGAAGCTTTACATAGTCTCGAAACAACAAACCGCTCCCCCCCCACCAGGGTATATATTACTAATGAGATAACTAGCACTGTTTTAGTTAATTTTTTTCTATGGGCTGTAACTTGGCATAAATATTTACCTGGGCCTTAAAAATGTCAAGAAAATCTCAGCCTGGAAGCATATTTTATATTCAAAATTAAGAGCCTGATCATAAAAGTCCCTCTATTCAAGGAATTCCCATTCACATTCAAGAATTGTGATTTCTACACCCAATGATTTCAATGTGATTGTGACACCCACTGATTTCAATGCAAATTCCAAGTATGTAGCACTTACAGCTCAGGTCCTAAAACATGAAAAACATTAGATCAGTGGTTCTCAGACTTTTATATTGGTGACCCCTTTCACACAGCAAGCCTCTGAGTGTGGCTTATAAATTAAAAACATATTTTTTATATTTAACACTATTATAAATGCTGCAGGGAAAGCAGGGTTTGGGGGTAGAGGCTGACAGCTTGCGACCCCCCATCTAATAACCTTGCGACCCCCTGAGGAGTCATAACCCCCAGTTTGAGAACCCCTGCATTAGCTTGTGGGTAAGGTGTATAAAAGTAAAATTCCCAGAATTTTGCTGTGTTAAGCTGCTTTTTTGGGCTAATAAAACTCAAAAGCACTGCAATCTGGAACATCACTAATTCTTAATAAACTATTTTAGTTTGAAAAAATGTCAAAATATATTTACCTGTGAAAAGCTGCTACTCTGCACATACACCAGCCACTTTTCAAAAATTATTTTTTTTAAAATGACTTATTTATGGTGCAGCAGCATCTAGACAAGTTTCCAGTTGAGATTAGGGCCTCATTGTGCTAGGCGCTTTATAAACACAGAGTAAAAGATCATCTCTACCATGCAAAGATCAAACTGACAAGATTAAACAAATGGGTGTAATGTACAACTGGAAGGTGTGGAACAGGGAGGACAAGAAAAACATGCATTTACATAGCCCAGATGTGTGTGCAGCTTAGGGTGACCATATGTCCCGTTTTGGCTGGGACAGTCCCTTTTTTAAGCCCTGTCCCGGCCGTCCCGACTTTCTTGGCAAGAGCAAATGGGAAAATGTCCACTTTTGTCAAAAAAGTGGGGTGCGAAAGAACATGAAGGGGGCGAGTGGTGTTGCCAGCCCCAGACTCACGTGTGTATGTGTGTGTGGGGGGGAGGTAGGCAAGGCCACGGGTGAGCAGCGATGTCAGCTCCAGCACCGCATGGGGAGGGGAGCATCTCGTGCCAGCCCGGCGCTGAGGTTGGGTGGGGGCGGGGGAGGGTTATCCCCACGCATTGTCCCGTTTTCTCTTTGAGAAATATGGTCACCCTTGTGCAGCTAGATGGTTTCAGATTGGTTACTGCACATTAGAGCAGTGTGAAACAAACATAATGAAACCAAAACTCAGGCCCGGTTATCTAAACTATTCATACAGTTTTGTGAACCTAGGCCAAGTTTCAAGTTAACTTTGACTAAGGTTCCAGTGAGCTTATGAGTGTTTATGTTTTGAGCTGGAAAACATATCAGACTTTATGGTTTTGGATGCCAAATCAAGAAACCTCAGTGTCTATGGGTGAGTGTCACTGAGATTATGGATTCATTTGAACTAAGTCACAAATGTAAAGATTCTGTTTGATCTAAAAGGTGCCAACAAACACAAAGCAAAAAACAGGACAAAGGTTTATGTGAGCCACTGTGAACTATGATCCAAGACATTTGCACAGCTTCACTGTACATACTGGACCAATGTACTTTTTAAAACTGCCAGCAACCTTCTATAACAAGGATGGAATCAAGCTCAAGGATCAATGCTGATTGCAACAGCATCAGTATGACACACAGAGACACATAGTCACTCCAGTAGGGAGGTCCCAAATCACTTAGAGCTCTGGAGCTCAAAACCAACAGTTTAAGCTCCACACAGAAATTGAGAAATTAATGGGCAGCCAGCACAGATCCCAGACATTGGTAACATATGCCACTGAGAGGTGCCGCTTAACAAGCGGACTGCTGCACTCTGCACCAGCTTGAGTTTCTGCATAGATTTAAGGTGTATCCTATGTAGAGCACATTGCAGGTCTCAAGGTAAAAAAGTCATAGATGATGGTAGCAAGGTCCATTTCTGAAAGGTCAAAATCCATCTTTTCTTCATTCACCTTTAACATTCTCAGATATGCCTGTCGGATTTAGCTTTTCCTTTGTGTGGAGACAATGAAATCATTTCTCTGCATATTTTTAACATATCCCTCAAACTTCTGATGTTGTCTTCCATCTCTAAGGCTATGTCTACACTACCGCGGTAAGTCGACCTATGCTATGCAATTCCAGCTCTGTGAATGACGTAGTAGGAGTCGACGTAGCTTAGGCTGAGTTACTGCGGGGTCTACACCATGGCGGGGGGAGGGGGGGTTGATGGGAGAAACTCTCCCATCGACTTACCTCACTCTTCTCATCGGGGGTAGAGTACTAGACCCGCTAAATCGACCGCCCGGTGGATCGATCTCAGGGCGTCGATCCCGGCTGTAGTGTAGACCTGCCCTAAGATTGTTTCTTCTGATTCGCTCAGCTGCTCATTTGCATTTATTGAAGAGATTATAGGAAGAATCCACTGCAGTACTTTCTAAAAAAGCTTTTCTGTTTCAGAATGAAACTTCGATTCTCTAACAAATCTATTTCAGTCATTGGTTTCATGAGGTTTGGTTACCCATTATCCAGTGAATGGGAAAAAGGACTTCATAGACATATTAGTAATTGGGATAATGCAAACATCTCTCCATAGATTTTCTTGGTTGTAAAATGTTGAGCAGAATCAACCAGATTTATCTGGTAATTGTAGAGAAAATAAATGCCATTGAGCCTAGGATCTCTGACTCGCAGTGTGTGCTCATTTTGACTGTTTATCTGAATTTCCCTATCTTTTCTTTTTAAATGTTTATCAGACATTCATTAACAAGAACTGTTTTTGCAACATTCTCTGCTATTGAAGGTTCTGCTGGGATATAATTGACTGCAAGTTGAACTGTGTGTTATGAGCCAAAGGTGAGGGCTTATAAGGGTGCCAAGGTCAATGGTATCATTGTAGAGCTTCCAATAAAGAGGATTGTTGTTAGTAGAATGAGCCATTAAAAATATTTAAGGCCATATACTACCATCAATCTCAGCATGGAACTTCCATTGACATTTGACATCAGCTATAGTCCTGCCTTCAGATTCAGGGCAGTTAAACAGCCCTCAGTGATTTTTAAAATCTCAATTTACTAAATCTCTTTTAACAGCGTTCTATCGTCTGATGGGATTAAAAAAAAAAAAGACATCCCCCTCCACCCCTCTCTCACACACACACACACACACACACACGTTAACACTGAATAGTTTAACAAATTGAATAACATGCTTCAGAATCCACTGAAACTAAAATGTTATTTGTGAATTTCACCAGTAGTGTTCTAATTGATGGCATACTGCACAAAGGGCTTTCCTGTCATCTTTGTGTCACAGTTCTCACCAAGCCAGAAGCCAGAAAACTGAAATTCCAAACTATTCTGATCTGCAATACAAAACCACCACATAATTGGGCACAATTTGGTACTATTAGCAGCAGAAGCCGAAGCCAATATTGATCTTGAATTGCTGACGCTATTATGCTATATGTTTATTTACTGTACACTGACTCACTGAGGAAACAAGGAAACCATCTTGATCAACAGATGGTCTTTGCATTTAGACAAAACTGCATTTTGGAACAAGACAACGGTGGTTGCTACTGTTGGATTTCATCTTAAAGAAAAACAGCTTGCAAGCTTGCTAAATTCATAGAATCATAGAATATCACGGTTGGAAGGGACCTCAGGAGGTCATCTAGTACAACCCCCTGCTCAAAGCAGGACCAACCCCCAACTAAATCATCCCAGCCAGGGCTTTGTCAAGCCTGACCTTAAAAACTTCTAAGGAAGGAGATTCCACCACCTCCCTAGGTAACGCATTCAGTGTTTCACCACCCTCCTAGTGAAAAAATTTTTCCTAATATCCAACCTAAACCTCCCCACTGCAACTTGAGACCATTACTCCTTGTTCTGTCATCAGCTACCACTGAGAAATTGCCTCTTTACCCGAGGTGTGCTGATTTATATCTGCTATTCGCCCTCAGGTGGCTTTCTGCCATTTGGGGAGCAGACTATTTCAAGTCTAGTCTAGAATAACTCAGAGAATTGTATTTAAAAATGGCCCATACAATTTTATGCCTCACTCACCAATTTCCAAATAAAAGCAATTTTGCTCATGAGTAAAAATATTCAGGTTTCAGCTGCAAGAGAAAGTAAGAAGGAAAGAGTCTTATGCAAATTTTGGAATAATAATTAGGTTATTAAAAGTTTTTTATTTAATCAGAATTTCATTACAATCTCAGCAGTTTACTCTGGTTCAAAGATTTCACTCACCCCAGCCAATATAAGAACATCCTATAATACAGCTATTTTATTTTATCTGACAATCATCATTAAGAGCTAAACAAAACCTCAGGCCTTCCTCCTGCTCCAAAGTGCAGATGGAATACTCTACGGTGCAGGTTTCCATGGCTGCTATGCATTTCATTATGAATAGAAACTCAAAAAAAAATCTGTAAAGACAAATTCTTGTCTAAAAGAATAATAATTAGTAGTAATTGAACTAAAACCTGGTTGATTTGTGTCATTTGGTTGTGAATGGTGTGAGTAAATAAATGGAGATATGATAGGCTTTATGGAATGCCCTAGGACTATACTGAAGGAGAATGCTGTGGACTCAGAAAAGTACATTTCCAAGATTCACTAACCTTGTCGATCTGCCACTTCTCTCCGTAGAGTGACCATACAGCAAGTGTGAAAAATCGGGATGGGGCTGGGGGGTAATAGGAGCCTATATAAGAAAAAAGACTCAAAAATTGTGACTGTTCCTATAAAATCAGGACATCTGTCACCCTATCTCTCTGTGATAGTCAGAGCCCCAGTGACTTCTTCAATTCCTCCTTTTTATTAAGGAACGCATCCGTCCAATATGGGAACTGAAACAATACCATCTAAGTTATAGGACCAAAACCAACAGTGTGGATTCTGAATACCTAATATCAGATTCTTGTAGCAAAAATCTGAACAGTAAAAGATCCCCACCCACCCAAAAGACACACACTTTTTTTTATTGCAGAGTAATTCTGAGTAATTAAATAATCTGGAAAAATTGTACTTTGCATTCAGGAAAGAGGTCTGAATTTGCTGAGTAAATGATTTCCCTTGAATTATTTGCTAAAATCTGGGAATAACTGAACTCTTCATTTCATGGTGAATCAGTTTTACTGGTGTGGGAGGACTGAATGATTTCCAGTTGGGAAAAGACCAGTATTCTCTTGGCTAGAAGAAGGTTTACCTTTAACTTACATACTGACATGGTGTGTGCTAACCATATGGTGGCTGTGGGCACTCTGTATGTGCACGAAGTGAAAGTCCAGTCACAGAATAGGGAATCTGGCAAACGGGCTACATTTCTTTAGAGAGTCTGAGCACTAGATGGCCAATGCAGTAAGATAAATAGTAATTTTCATGTATTCAAAAGTGCTCATTAAATTGAGTGTTATTCAGGAATGGGTCTCATACATGGTAAAGCTAAATTCCCCCTTCACACCCATTCTGCCACAGTGAGTTAATTGGGGTTGCATAGGTGTAACAAAGGGCAAGATTTTGCTCAATCATTTCCAGTGTGCATCTCTTGCAACTTGACCTCATTTTATAAGTTCTGCAGGCAAATTGTGTTTTTAGATAAAGTTCCATTAAAAATGTTTAGAAATTGCTATTAACTCTATTGGCCTGATTTTTATTTAAATTATATGCAGTGTTGGTGTAGCCATGTCAGTCCCAGGGTATTAGAGAGACAAGGTGGGTGAGGCAGTGTCTTTTATTGGATGAACTTCTGTTGGAGAACTCAGACTCCGTAAGCTGATGTAAGCTTGAAAGCTTGTTTCTTTTACCAACAGAAGTTGATCCAATAAATGTTGATCTACCTTCTCTCTTATTTAATTTACAGTTTTACATTGTAACTCAGCTGATGTCAACAGATTTATCCTGATTTACATAGGTGTGAGATTAAGTCAGGCCACAAGGCTCTGAAAATGAGAGAAAGTTAGAAAGGAGAACTAAGTTCTAATATTTAAAGTGCTAAATGATTTTTCACATGGATGAATGTGAATGCCAAAGACACCAACAGTTCTGAAATCTTTACGACAAGTTGGAAGGGAGTGGTGTTGCTCCACTACAGTGATTTCTGCCTTCATCTTGAATTCTTCTAACTGTATTCCTTAGTTATTGGGTTTTGGCTTTTTCAGCCTGCTTGTTTAGAACTCTGACCCCAATGGCAAGTATTATATATACTCTAAGGCAACGTTGTTTTCTAATTGGTGTAGAACCAGACTTGACCCTTGTGTTTGATTACTGGTGAAACTGAGTCTAATGAGGGGAGCTTCAAGAACTGCAAACACATTTCACTAGCTCAGCAACCAGGCTGCTCACACTGACAGACAGGAAACTTACTGAGAAAATAGCCAACTTTCCAAGATCATGTCATTTTATTCAGGGCTACCAAGTGTCATGCATCTGATGAGACACTCATGCATCTGGCAAGCACTGTCACATTTCTGCATCTCCCCTGCATTTAAAGGTAGTTTTGTAAAATTATCTGCATAGATTTTTTGGGTAAAAGTATTCATATAATAGTTTGACAATGTAAGCAGAATGGCAATAAATTAGTTAAATGCACTTATGTTACTACATGATCTCCTGATGATTGTGCAGAAAAGCCATTGGAGGCCCTGCTAGCTGGTGGCAGAACTATTAGTGGACTTTATCTGGGAAAACATCGACTGCCCATTAGATGGACTGAGTCTTTGTCTACCTTCTCCCATTTTGTGCCAAATTATTCTGAGGCCTCTGTGGAGCCTGGGGTTGCAAGTTTACTTTCAGTACGAGAGTCACAACCTGGGTTCTGCTAACAAAGAATTAAAATTCATTAACTAATTCATCTTTACAATACTTCTGAGGTAATTCTGCCCCTATTGTTAAGTGCTATCCCCATTTTTATCTAAGGGGTTGTCTACACACTAGTTAGTGTGCAGCAACCTGGGGTGTGAATATACAGCGCACTAGTCTGCCACTCACTAATTGAACATGTGGATCCTGCTGCTGCGTACTAAAAGTTCAGCAGTGCGCATTGACATACTTCAGTGTCAACCAGGAGTATGTCAACGCACACTAGGGAACTTTTAGTAAGTCAACCAATTCCCTAGAGAGTCCTGGAAATATCTCATTATATAATATGGCTCCGCATACCAATATAGTATGTATATACAACATGATGGTGAAGTACTCAAATGGGTGGATCAAAAAAAGAAAGTTACTCTTTTAATTAAATGAGGGTAAAAAACTCACGAAGAAAAAGCAGATTTTCACATTAACTAGTGAACAGTGATTTTTGTATTTCATTTCCTTTTCAAAGACAAGCAAATAGTTCAGAGAAAACATCAATCACGGAGCATCTAAAAGGATTGGAGCATCATGCTTAAGAATAAAGCCTGAAGTCAAACTGACCTCAGCTACTTTGGGCCAGGTTCAGCGTTTTTTTCAGCTGTATGTATAGATTTGTTGATTCTGGGTGTAATGTGTGTATAATTAAGAGACACTAAATAAAAGGCAACAAATAAAAAAAGGAGATTTTGCACAACCTTAAACACCGGGGGTGGGAGGGGGGATAAAGAGGGGGAAGAGAATAGATACTAATCAGAAAGCAATGTCACACCTTAGAGATTTTATTTTAAAACAATTTTTATCTTAATTGCATGGATTTACTATACTTTGCATCTAGTTATCATTCCATAAGTAATTACTATTAGCATCTAGTGGTTCCAATTGGGGACTGAAGATTGTAGTACACACATAAAATGGCACTAGTTATCAAAACCTAACAGCAGGACTTTTCAGGAAGCCACTTTTGAGAGCTGACTCATTACACTGATGACTGTCTTTTGAGGTATGCCTCCTTAAACTAATAATGTGTTTGTGCTAAGAAACAGAGAATTCTAGTAGGTTATCATAGCATGCCTGGCCTGTTAAAAGTATATGAATATTTATTACTCTATTTCTTTCCTCCTGATAATTGTTACTGCATCTTAGTCTGTGTTGTTTTACAGATTTAATTTGAAAAGCAGTATTGTTTGCACGGGATCAGTTGTTATGAACCACAGTACATATCATCCTAGGAACAATTGAATACAAGATTAATGTACTCAATTTCCTCTCTTTTCCTCTGTTGATCAGATCAGCATCTACTGTAGACAGTTGGGTGAGTTACCATCCCAGAATGGGAGCTAAACCCACAGACTGTGGGAGGACGAGCAATTTATTCTGTGGAAAAAGGTTGAAATGTAAACTTGAAGCCAGGCTCTTAATAGTTTAAAACTTTTATTTTGTACTGTATCACTCACACTCACAAGCTAGGAAATGCCAGAATTAAGGCTGCCCGTGCCCCTTTAATTTGGCCCCCTGCTGTGTATGCATTATGATACAGTCTTTAAATTACCTGATCACATAACATATGGAAGGTCACTGGAAAAAATAGTAAGTATAAGGAATCTCTCTCAAACTAGTAGAATCTTACAGAAAACTTCCAAGTCTATAAGCACTCCCACCCCCATGCTTTACGAGTGAAGCACTCAAAAAGTTAGAAATGTCCAAACTAAGGTTGCCTGTGCCCTAACTGCAGCCTTGTCATGTGTTTTGATGCAGCCTTTACTTATATGGTCCCATACTTATTTTTCTACAGGACTATTCTTTCATTCACCGCACTGGCTGGGTGTTGAGCAGTGAGCGAGGCAGTATGTAATATATATTTTTGCCTTCACTGTTCAATTTGCTTCATTCACTGCAAATGGTACAAAATGTTCTGAATATTTATTCAGATTTATAAAAATACTAAAAAGGTTCCTAGCCATAAGCTCTAGGTGTCCTTGACCAAACTTAATACATTGTAAGTGCAGCAATCCAAAAATAACCCACCACAAATACCCCATTTTCAGATACCTGGGAAAAAAGATGACCTTTTGCAACATGCCCTCTGAAACCCTATTTCATTCTGTCTAAACTATCCATCTTGTCCAATGAAGACTCAGATGTGTTCTCCATTACACTGTTTACATGGATATACACTATGGTTACTGTGAAGAGAATCTGGCCAAAAATACAGCATGGGCGCACATGTGCTATGCACCATCCAAGCAGCATACTGAATGAGGGCAGGGATCTTCTGGCTAAACAGCAGGTGATTATGCAATTCAAGAGTATATTTGTAAACCATATGCACAAGTGGTCACTATTAAGATATGGGTACAGAGGGCTGTCTCTACATTAGTTGTTCCAAAGTCCTGGTCATATATGTGAAAGGGAGATCTTCTCAGGACATTAAACAAATGCAAGAGAAAAACTCCAGGACATAATTAAGGAGAGTTATGTGCCTTCTCTTGCATTCTGTAGGCATTTTGCCCTAGCAAGGACTGCAGGATTTGCCCCATTATTCATATAGCATCATATATCATAGATGAAATTTGACAGGCAAAACACAAAAGGCCTAATTCTCTTCTCACATACACTTGTTTTACACCAGTATAACTGCATGGACTTTTAATAGAGTTACTCCAGGTTTGCTTCAGTGTAAGTGTTAGAAGGACTGGGCCAAAAGAACACAATCTACAATAATTTGACCTAAGAGATCTTTGTCCCTTTTAAAATTGATCTGTTAACCTTCATTAAATTTGATTTATACTCCCAAATCTGAGGCTTGGAAAAAGGCATTTTAATTACAGTAGTTGGTTTTCCTTATGTTTGCTCAGCCCTAGCACATAGACATTCATGAATAGGGAAGGTGAATGAATGCTCACCCCAAGTACAAACTCTGATTACAAACTCTGTGATTCAGATTAGAGGGCAGCCACAGATTAAATTTATCAATAATTCCACTCCCAGCTATCTGATTTCCAGACATTTGTTTTTCAGCAAATATGATTTCTTTAACTGGACCACACCTTTCAGAAAGGCCACAAACTTGTCATGCCCAGGCAGGTAGCAGATCTAATCTTATTTATTCATACCTTTGTCAGCAGTTAGGAAATCAGATTTATCAATCCATGTGAACATTAGTATTTTTTTCCAAGGTCTGGGAATTCTGTGAATAAAATGTCTGCCATCCTGAGAACACAGTCTCTGATTTTACTGAAAGGTGCATAAGGGAGGAACTTTCTTAGGTGTTAAGAGAAAAGAAAGAAAAGAGAAAAGAGAAAAGAAAGGAGTGCTGTAGTATTAACTGGAGGCAATGGAGAAGCTCTTTATGTGTAATTATTATAAAACATTTAAAAAGCCATAAATTTCTGTGCCACATTGAATGAAGAAAATGAAATGAAAACTTGTGTCTTAGTTAAGAATGACAACTCTTTCATTTGAGATCACCATTTTGGTTTTACTCTGCATATGTTCTGGGTTATACTTAAAAACAGCTTTAAAATTATGAATGAATTTTTCATATCAAATTTTCAAATCTTTGTTTTTGGACTCACAAAGGTTGATCCCAGAAATTTAGAGGCCTTGTTAATGCCCCTTTGAGAATACGCCCCTTTCTATTGCTAAATGAAATAATCAATGAAAGAAATAAAAAAAAAAATCTCATTCTCTCCTAGAGCCTTGATTAACCACTGTTCCACCCAGTGTTAACATCCCACTTTGAGTCTCAACATCACTACCACCATCATTTCAGCTGAAAAACAACAGATTCCTTTGTGGAGTGGCTTCTTTTTCTCCACAGCAACTTAAATACGGTGACTCACAGTGAGGAGGTATTAAAGAAAACATAGTCACCTATTAAAAAGATTTATTCCAAAGATTGGTGTAGTTAACTCACTTCAGACACTTTTTAAAAAAAATTAAGTGCACTGAAATTGAAACAAATTGTGAACAAAAATATTAAGCATGATTAAAAATTTCCCTTTTCATTTTTCACAGTTAAAATAGTTAACATTTTCTATATTCTAAGACTGTGAAGACATTAATCAATCTGGGATGGGTGCAACTAGAGATTCATAGAAGTGTAGGCCTGGAAGGGAGCTCGAGAGGTCTTCTAGTACAGTCCATCCCCTACACAGAGCAAAACTGACTATTGTCTAGACTATCCCTGATGGGTGTTTGTCTAACCTGATCTTAAAAAAATCTCCAATAATGGAGATTCCACAACCGCCCTAGGCAATTTATTCCAGGATTTTTTTTTTCTAATGTTCAACCTGTACGCCCTTTGCTGCAATTTAAACCCATTTCTTCTTGTCCCATCCTCAGAGGCTAAAGAGAACAATTTTTCTCCCTCCTCCTTGTACTTGAAAACAGTTATGTCCCCTCTCAATCTTCACTTCTCCAGACTAAACAAACCAATTTTTTCCAATCTTCCCTCATAGGTCATATTTTCTAGACCTTTAATCATTTTTGTTGGTCTTCTCTGGACTTTCTCCAATTTGTCCACATCTTTCCTGAAATGTGGCACCCAGAACTGGACACAATACTCCAGCTGAGGCTTAATCAGCATGGAGTAGAGTGGAAGAATTACTTCTCGTGTCTTGCTTACAACACTCCCACTAATACATCCCAGAATGATGTTTGCTTTTTTTGTAACATTGTTACACCGTTGACTCATTTAGCTGGTCATCCACTATGACCCCCAGATCCCTTTCTGCAGTACTCCTTCTTAGGTAGTCATTTCCAAATTTTGTATGTATGCAACTGATTGTTCCTTCCTGAGTGGAGTACTTCGCATTTGTCCTAATTGAATTTCATCCTATTTACTTCAGACCATTATTCCAGATTGTCCAGATCATTTTGAATTTGAATCCTATCCTCCAAAGCACTTGCAACCCGTCCCAGCTTTGTATCATCCGCAAACTTTATAAGTGTACTCTCTATGCCATTATCTAAATCATTGATGAAGACATTGAACAGAACTGATCCCTGTGGGACCCCACTTGATATGCCCTTCCATCTTGACTGTAAACCACTGGTAACCACACTCTGGGAACAGTTTTCTAACCAGTTATGCACTCACCTAGATTGTATTTCCCTAGTTTGGTTATGAGAAGGTCATGCAAGATAGTATCAAAAGCCTTACTAAAAATCAAGATATACCACATCTACCACTTCCCCTCATCCACAAGGGTTGTTACTCTGTCAAAGAAGCTATTAGGTTGATTTGACATGAGTTGTTCTTGACAAATCCATGCTGACTGTTACTTCTCACCTTATTATCTTCCAGGGGTTTGCAAATTGATTGTTTAGTTATTTGCTCTATTATCTTTCTGGATACTGTAGTTAAGTTGACTGGTCTGTAATTCCTCGGGTTGTCCTTATTCCCCTTTTTATAAATTGGCACTATATTTGTCCTTTTCTCTCCCATCTTCCATGGCTTTTTGAAAACAATTGCTAATGGTTCAGATATCTCCTCAGTCAGCTCCTTGAGTATTCTAGAATGTATCTGATCAAGCCCTTGTGACTTGAAGACATCTTACCTAAGTAATTTTTAACTTGTTCCTTCACTATTTTAGCCTCTGGTACTATCTGATTTTAGCATTCATTAAGTTACATGTCCAATTGCTATTATACTTTTTGGTGAAAACTGAAACAAAAAGTCATTTATCACTTTTGCCGTTTCCACATTTTCTGTTATTGTTTCTCCCCCTCATTGAGTAACGGGCCTACCATGTCCTTGGTATTCCTCTTGCTTATGTCTCTAGCTAGTTTTATTTCATTTTGTGCCTTGGCCTTTCTAATTTTTTCCCTACATACTTGTGTTATTTGTTTATATTCATCCTTTGTAATTTGAACTAGTTTCCACTTTTTGCAGGGCTCTTTTTTGAGTTTCAGATCATTGACGAGCTCCTGGTTAAGCCAAGGTGGTCTCTTGCCGTACTTCCTATTTTTCCTATGCAGTTGGATAGTTTGCTGTTTTGCCCTTAATGTCGCCTCTTTGAAAAAAACTGCCAACTCTTGAACTGTTTTTCCCCTTAGACTTGCTTCCCATGGAATCTTACCTACCAACTCCCTGAGTTTGCTAAAGTCTGCCTTCTTGAAATCAGTTATCTTTTTTATGCTGTTTTCCCCTCCTACCATTCCTTAGAAGCATGAACTCTACCATTTCATGATCACTTTCACCCAAGCTGCCTTCCACTTTATCTCAACCAGTTCTTCCCTATTTGTCAAAAGCAAATCTAGAACAGCTTCTCCTGTAGTAGCTTTTTCCACCTTCTGAAATACAAAATTGCCTCCAATACAATCCAAGAACTTGTTGGATAATCTGTGCCCTGCTGTGTTATTTTCCCAACAGATGTCTGGGTAGTTGAAGTCTCCCATCACTACCACCAAGTCTTGTGCTTTGAATGATTTTGTTAGTTGTTTATAAAAAGCCTCAGCAACCTCTTCTTCCTTGTTAGGTGGTCTGTAGTAGACCCCTTCCATGAAACCACCCTTGTTTTTTACCCCTTTTATCCTTACCCAGATATTTTGAAGCCTGTCTCCTATTTTCATCTCAACCTCAGTCCAAGTACATACATTTTTGCTATAGAAGGCAACACCTCTTCCCCCCTTTTCCCTGCCTGTCCTTCCTGAGCAAGCTGTACCCCTCTATACCAATATTCCAGTCATGTGTATTATCCCACCAAGTCTCTGTAATGCCAACTATGTCATAGTTGTGTTCATTAACTAGCATTTCTAGTTCTTCCTGCTTATTCCCCATACTTCTCGCATTAGTATACAGACTTCTAAGATACTGATTTGATTTCCCCCTATGTTCTCTCTTGTCTCTCCCTTATCCTTGCTATAACGGTATATGTTCCCCTCAGATTCCAGCCCTTCATGTTTTTGACTTACCTGTAGGCTTTTGTCTCCTGCCCCCATTGAGCCTAATTTAAAGCCCACCTCACCAAGTTAGCCAGTCTGTATCCAAATATGCTCTTCCCCTTCCTTGATACGTGGATCTCATCTCTGCTTAGCAGTCCTTGTTCCTGGAACATCATCTCATCTCAAGGAAGCCAAAGGCCTGCTGGTGACACCATCCTTGCAGCCAAGCATTCACCTCCAGATTGAATCTCTCTCTGCCTGGGCCCCTACCTTTGATCAGAAGGATTGAAGCAGCTCCTTCACCCTTATTCCCAGAGCTCTGTAGTCACTTCTGATCTGCTCAAGGTCATACTTCACAGTATCATTAGTGTCCACATGGATGAGTAGCATGGGGTAGAAGTGAGAGGTCTGGATGGTCCTCAACAGTCCCTCCATAATGTCTTGAATAAGGGACCCTGTCAGGCAGCATATCTCCTATGGTGCCATATCAGGTTGACAAATGGGTGCCTGTCCCCCTCAGAAGAGAATAACCAACCACCACTACCCAACATTTCCTCCTGGGAGTGATGGCTGTGATCCTCCCAGCCTTGGGTGTACATCGTTTCTTCTCCTCCACCTTTGGGGAGGATTCCTCATCACTCATTACCAGGGCAGCAAAATGGTTCTTCATCACTATGGTGGGTGGGTTGGGAGTAGGTGTGGACCACTGCCTGCTGCTAGAAGTAACAAACAGCCAATGTCTTCCCTGTGACAGAGCCATATTGTCCTCCCCTAGAGGTGTGACAGTAGTCCTCTCTAGCTGGATAGCGTCCTCAGCCTTGGACATCTCCATATGAATACTCTCAGTGAATTCCTCATGTGCACAGATGCTCCTCAGCCTAGCCACCTCCTCCTATCGCTTTCCCACCTGTTTCCTGAGAGATTCTGCCAGCAGACACCTTTCACAATAGGTTTCAGTGCCACAAGTACTCCTTTTCTTTCACAATAGACCATCCAGTGTGAAAGGTATTAAATTTATGGGCCAAATTTAACCCTCAGATTCTATTCTATTCAAGTTCTTATAACATGCCCAGCCTCATGGCACCTGCACACCTTTATGGTATCTGATGTGATGCTCTTATTGACTTCAGTAGGGATCTAAGAACTCAAAGGGCAGATGTAGCCCATTGACTGTAGAACAGTGAATTTATTTACAGGTTTGTTTACTGTGTTATTTTTAGTCCCTATATCCAGAAAAATGTGATATTACTCTTCATTCTCTAAGATCTTTCTTTTCAAGATATGTGATCCTTTAAACTCCATGCCTATTTTCTCTCCTCTGAGCCATCTATTTATGGTCTAAGAGGGGAGATGAGAAAGCAAGCCCCCAAAATAGGGGTGGAAAAGATTAAAATGCAAATAAATGATAGTACATTTTAAGGCTGCAACTCTAGTTTGTATCTGATAGAAAGGCAGCACAGCAGGTTTCCCCCTGTTACCGTGACAGGTCACCATTTCTAATCTCAGGGTCATTTCCACGTTCTCTCTATGATAATTGCTTGAGTTGACATCTATCCTGACCTTTATTTACTTTGGCCTTTCTGACTGCGGAGTGTCACACAAGCAAGAGACGACAGAAGTCCCATAAAATGCAGTGATGATTAAGGAATGAGCATATTACCCCTGTGACCTTTGGTGTTAATAGATGTATGCTATGTTATGCTATTTTAACCCCTTAAGGTGGCACACAGTACAAATATTTGTCTTGTTTCTGTGGGACTTCAGAGAGCTATATCACTGACTTTATTATTTGTGTATGAAATACTGTAAAATGTTCAAATATAAGCTTTTATTCTGGTCCCTGATGCTGTAATTTAGGAACAATACATACCTAAATTACCCAAATTGGACATCTGGACTTGGTTTTATAGCTTTGGCTCCCTCTGTTAGGTAATACCACTGAACATAAAAGGTATCAGCCTTTCTCTTGTTAAGCTAGGCCATGATGCTACTCCTAGTGAAGTCAATGGCAGTTTATCCTCTGACATTAATGGAAGAGAATCAGGCTCCCAAAGCTCAAGATAACTGTTCTTGAAAAGAGGGTGGGTACGGTCTAGAGGAACTTCCTAAAAGTTATCTTACTAACTGTTTCCATAAAGACATTTTTCCTGCTCATTTCACCCCAGATTTTAATCAAGCAGTTGGATAACTTTGTGGTGTGTATAGTTTGTCACCTGGCCAGTATTTGACTGGCCTGGCTTTTTTTTATTATATGAATTTGCCAGAAAAATAATTTAATCTGCCAGGTTTTTTTATGTGGGTCTAAAAAATTTAATTATTTTCACCATACACTGAATATCTAATGTTAAAAATTTGTGTACAGCTAAAGATGCTGCAGTGTTACCACTTCCACAGTTTAAGCGATGATAGATCAAAACTGTCGAAAAATACAGTAGCTGTCTGCCCACCAACACACAAGCACACCACGCATGTGAGAGAGGAGATGCGCAATGTTATCAATCTTATCCATCAGTGGTCTCTCTCTAGATACTATATGTAGCCATTGAAGGGGGACAGTTTGTGGAGTTGCCTTGTGTTTGTGGTTGCGATGGGTAAACCTTGTGGGTGTGTGTGCCAGTTTTTTTGCATTTCAAAGGTGGTAACCCTAGGTGTGTACCCCACACTGGCAGTGATAGGGTTAATTGGAAGAGAGAGCAATTGTTGCACCTGTAAGGTGGGCCAGGCCCATGTTAGCATTAGGCCTGGCTGGGGAAGGATACGGGTGACTAAGAAAGGCATTAGAGGGGAGCTCTGGCAAAGGGCCAGAAGAGACACTGGGAAAGGACAGCTGTGATGTACAGAGCTTCAAATGGTCAGAAGGAGGAAGGTGGGGGTCTTATCATTTTCTACAGAAATGAAACGAATATCACATGTATGTATCCCTCATCAATTCTGCCCCCCTCTGCCTTACCTCTGTTCCTCCTGGGGCTCTTCAACCCCCCATGCAAGGTCTAGGAGGAGCTCCAGCAGGGTCCTCTCTGCCTCTTCTCAGGCTGGGTGTTGCAGGGATGTGGGGGGGATGAGGTGCAGAAGAACCATCCTGATGCTGACTGAATGGGAGCATAGCCCTGTGCTGTTGGGATCTTTTTGCTTCTGCTGTGAGGATATTGTTAGCTCCCAGTGGAGAGCTCTGCCTGCTTCCTGTAGCAACTCTAATTGGCTGCTTATACCCCCAGGAAGGAAAGCAGCCAATTAGAGGGGGATTTCCCCCAGGCAGGTGTGGAATGTGTACCCTTCAGCCATCTGGCTTGTGGGTTAGGAATGTTATTTGCCAGGTCTGCAAGCCTTTATAGCCTTGCTGCCTCCCTGGACCACTTCCTGGTGGAGCAAACTTCTTTGTGAGCCTTGACAAAAAGGCCAAATGCCAGGGAGACATGCCGGGGGCTGGGTTTCGGGAGGAAACAGACATGGGCACACAGAAAGACTGACAGGAGCCAGGCCTCTGGGAGAAAACTCTAAGAGATTCCACTCTGCAGAACTCTTTCCCATTCTTGCACAAAGCCTACAAAGGAGCAAAGAGTCTGCTGAGGAGTGAGCCCACCAAGAGGCTGGAGAAAAAGGGCCTAGAGACTGGCTGAGGTAGAAAGTGGTCCAGGGTGGCATCAAGGAGTCTGAGAAAGCAGACCTGAGTTACTTCTTGTAGGGTCCCCAGGCTGATACCCAGAGTAGAGGAGGCCAGGGTTCCCCTACCAGCAACCAGTCAAGGTGGTTTGAAAGCCACCTGACAAGGAGTGTTAGGATCACTGAGCCCAGAGTTGGACTGAAGACCTGCCATAAGGCCATTGGATTACTGTTTTGTGGGACTCTGTTACCACCCCTGAAGAGATGGGACTGAGCATGACACGAGCCTGAAGGGCTGAAGAAGCAGACCACCGCAGGCCTGGAGCAGCTGTTGGCAGAAATAACCATAGTGAAACATGGTTATTCCTTTTGCATTAAATGAGCGTGCACACCTTGATGCTGTCCTCTCATGTTAGCTCCATCATCATATCCCTGTCCTCGGCAATTATCCAATGTCACACCATGTCTGGATAACTCCAGAAGTATATCATCTGACAGAACCTTTCCATTAGTTTCCTGCACATTCAAAAATTAAAGGAAGTGCTCTCCATTGTTGACTTCTGTCTCTTGGATTTTAACATACC
This sequence comes from Eretmochelys imbricata, assembly GCF_965152235.1. Taxonomy (NCBI): domain Eukaryota; kingdom Metazoa; phylum Chordata; order Testudines; family Cheloniidae; genus Eretmochelys; species Eretmochelys imbricata. The sequence goes on along the minus strand of NC_135575.1, from coordinate 37,698,954 downwards.
TCAAAATGACAGACATTTGTTGCTTGTGACTGATAGATGCTCAATCCAAAATAATGGAGTCCTACTTCACCTTGTACATTACCTTTTCAGATAATTGTACATTAATTGTACATTACCTTTTCAGATAACTTCAAAATATCATTTTGTATTGTAGGGCTTGTGTAATGGTGTGTTTCTTTAGTGAAGAATGGTCTTACATGTTCCTTCATCAAAGGCTCAAATGTAGCTGTGATAAATTAAGGGTGGGGAGAGAGAAGAGGGTAGCTCCCTTTTATGGGCACCCAGCCAGCCAGCTAGCTATAAAATCCCTGTTAGTAGCTGTTCTCTACTTGCTTTACTTGTAAAGGGTTAAAAAATCCTTAGCTAGAAGGAAGGGAGTGGGCACCTGACCAAAAGAGCCAATGGGAAAGCTAGACCTTTTTAAAATTGGGGAAAAAAACTTCCCCTTTGTCTGCCCTTTCCAGAGAACAACAGACAGACACAGCATAGTTCCAGACCTAAGAGCTTGCGCCAGGTGTGAAAAATCATATCATACTAGAAACTACAACTACTCATTTGAAACCCCAGATACGCAAGTAGATCAGGAAATGTCTATGAAGGCATGATTAGGTTTATCTCTTTATGGCTTGTAGACTCCTCTGTGCTAACCCCAGGTGCTTTTGTTTTGCTTGTAACCCTTCCTGAGGTCCAGCTTAAAACCATTCTGATGCTTAATTATTGCATTTGGTCTTTTTAAATCTAGCCTAAATCTAGCCTTTTAAAATAGCCTAAGTTCCAGATGTACTTTCTTGCTTTTTGTTTTTAATAAAATTTACCTTTTTTAATAACAGGATTGGGTTTGCGTGTCCTAAGAGGTCTGTGCACAGGTTGTTTAATTAACTGGTGGCCATGGCTGATTTCCTTTGTTTTCTTTCTCAGCTCTTCCCTGGAGTGGGGGTGAAGGGGCTTTAGGGTACTCCACAGGAAGGAATTCCCAAGTGTGCCTTCCTGAGTTCCCAAAGGGTTTTTATTTTTTTGAGCACTTGGGTGGTGGCAGCATCTACCCATCCAAGGACAGATGGAAGCTGTAACCTTGGGAGTTTAATACAAGCCTGAAGTGGCCAGAGTTAAATTTTTAGAATCCTTGCGGGCCCCCACCTTCTACACTTGAAGTGCCAGAGTGGGGAATCAGCCTCGACAGTAGCCATTGACTCTTCTTGGCCTAAGTAGTTTCCATTTACATGCTCATTTTTCTTCATGGATCCATGAAATATTAGTTTAAGTCAAGTAAAGAACAATGGCTACAATTCTTTCAAATACACCTTGCAAGTGGTTTATCTCAGTTTCAAGCAACAATTGTGAAGTCTGATCAATTGCAAATTCAATTTTCGGTCATAGTTCCAATTTTCTCTACTTCACAATATTTCTGATGTGAACATAGTTTTTTTTGTGAGTTTTGTGCATATATTACCATTCCTGAAAACCACCATGAATGATACTATGCTTATCAACACCAAATAATTTGCAACAAAAACAGAACATTGCCTCTACTTTACTGGAATATACGAGCCAGTTATGTTGTACATTTTCTCCATTTTTCAATACTCTTACATAATGTTTACAGAGAAGACTTCTTCCACTGTAACTGGGAAAACTTTTACCGTTAACTTGCAACAGTCCATGTTTCACTATGTTTATTCCTGCTCTGTCATCTATGACTTTTGGGCCATCTTGAAGGATCACGGACATCAAAAAGGGATACCGGAAGTAGTGGAATGTCTTCTGAGTTGTGTCTGTTCTATTCCATTTGTTTCAAAATAGTGTTAGACAACATTTCTTGTTCCTTACTTTCTGCATGCACCTCTAAGCTCTTTTCTTGATCAGTTTCTGGACTGATTCTACATTCAGAGAGGTGCCAGGAGTCAAAAAAACCTTTCAAGTGTACCTTTGTGTCTTTTAATCTGCTCCTTGCTTTCTCTCTTTCCTTTTTTTTGTACATTTTCTAAAATCTCCTAACACCTTGTGGAGCAGGGACTAGCTGTGCCAACGTTTAGAGCTAGAGGGAAAAAATGGGAATGAGGTGAGGCATAAACAGCCATAACCAGCCCTCTCACCCATTCTCTCACCCACATACCCCCTCTTGTTTACTCCATCATAATACGTAGAGGACATTCAACTACACTGAAAGGCAATACATATACTGAATTGAAAGGCCTCCCTGATCTAGTGATCTTGACTGGGGCCTCGGACCACTGCAGTCCCTACCATAACTAATAAAAATCCATATTGAGTTGGTTAGTTTTTGCAGTCAAAGAACATTCATATGCACTATGCACCTAATTTTAAACAGAAGTACATGTAACATGTACCTGCAATTGTAAAGCAGAGAGGTGAAAGCTCACCTCCAGCAGGGAGTTTATCATTCTCTAAGGAACAGAGTTGAGGGTGGGTGTGCACAGGTATTTCCCCAACCGTGGCTAGGGAATGTACCAACTCTGTTGGAAAAACAGTGCATGTATCTAAGGAGTTCAACCATGGTATAACCTCTCAGGCCAGGTCTACACCACCACTTACTTCAGTATAACTTATGTTGCTCAGCGGTGTGAATAAGTCACCCCCCTGAGCGACATAGGTTATATCCTGCCACCATAGCTGCTGCCTCTCGCGGAGGTTGATTTATTACGTGATGGGAGAGCTCTCTCCCGTCAGCATGGAGCATCTTCACCAGATGTGCTACAGCGGCACGGCTGCCTCGGTGCACCTGTGCCGATGTAGCGCTTCTAGTGTAGGCTAGCCTTTATTCGGTCTACTTTACATCTGCAGTAGCATGTTGAGTGTGCAAAGGGCCACACAAATGCCAAATATCCCATAAGTGCACTACATTTTGTCTGCCTGGCATCAATCAAAATAACCTTGAAAGCACGGACTGGATTTGAGGCCCCCTGCAACCACAGGGTTTGCCGGGTGGGTTGCTAAGGCACTCTGAGTGCTCCCGCCGTCAGGCATTAGAAATGAAAAGTTATAAGGTAAGCGGTGGCACCACCATCTCCTTGTCCAGCCAGATTTTGAATGGGACCTGTCCACATGTCTTCATCTAGTTTGTGAATTGCTCTGGGGCTTCAGTGGGAGATAAGCGTCTGGCTGCCTAGAGTGGGGCAGCAGAGCACACACTCAAAAGCAGAAACATCAGAGTGCATGGGCACTTCTACCCTGAAAATTTAGGCTCCAAGTGAGTGTAAGTGACTACAGCGTTCGGTGGGAGTTTTGTGGATTGCAGTGTAGCCTAAAACTGGGACTTAGGTGACAAAGTATCTAAGTATCTTTGTGACTCCAGCTTAGTGTGCCTGGGAGAAACAATAAATGCCTCAATCACTGAACATTAATTTTTAACACCTGGGGGATAAGGCAAGCTGAGCATGTGAATGCTGTGTGTCTGTAACTTGGTACAAAGGGACCAGGTGTGAACAGAATGGGTTTAAACTTGCTGCTGGCCTGGGCAGCCTCCTGGCCCCATTCTCCAGCTAAAGTGTTGCAGTAGAAGAAGTCAGAATGGGAAGCAAAGAAGCTTCAGATGGAGTAACAGAAACTGGCACCGGTACACCAGAAACTGGCTGAGAAAGAAAAAGAGAGCTGAGCAAGCCTTACAATAGAAGTGTGAGGAGCAACAGTGAAATTATGCACTGGAAATGGAGATGCTGAGGAGCAAGAGGCTGCCCGGAACGATAAGTGGAGAGAGACCACAGGATGCCAAGAGGGAGGACAGATGCTAAATTATTAATACAGCATTATTTTTAGGGGGGTGGGGAGTGAGACAAAGTGGATTGATTTAAAAATCAAACCAATGTTTTTCCATTTAGTTATTTTCCCAAAGAAAGAATGATTCTTACTAGTTGGTAACCATTAAAACAGGTTGATTTGCAACTAAGTATAACCTTTACACGAAATTTGGTGCTTCATTTGCTAATCAGGACGATACACTATATTTGTACACATTATTTAAGCAATTATGTAGTTTAACTTACATTTATTCAGATTATTGATTTTTACTTTTTATTGTGTTAGAAAATGGTGAATTATTCATTTATAATTTACTAAATGATGATTTGCTACTTATGATTTGTTTCAAGCTCTATTCGTATAGAAATTCAAATTCAATTAAAATGCACAGAATCAGCATTTTTTTTGACTAAATAAAATTACTTTAAAACTGTATTAAATGGTATTTAGAGTCCTAAGTGCCTAAATCATTCTTAAAAATGAGATCTGGGTTACTAAATCAGTTAGGCTTTGCAACGACTGTCTGGGTAGGTGTACCTAGGGAAAAGGTACTTGGAGGTACTGTTAGGGTTCCCATGGGTAGGGCTTCCCACTCTATGGTTAGGGTTCCTATGGGTAGATCTGTCCACCTTGTGGTTAGTGTTCCTATGGGTAGGGCGCCCGTCTCTAGGCTTAGGGTTCCAGTGGGTTTGGCACTTAGATCTAGGGTTAGGATACCAATGCATAGGCCACTTGGGGTAGGGTTAGCGTTCCCCTAGATTGGGCTCCCCATTTTAGGGTTAGGGCTCCTCTGGATTGGGCACCCAGGCCTTGGGTTAGGGCCATCCATAGGAGGGTACAAGGCCCGGAACATAGGTGCTGAGTTTCTAATCTGCCCAGGGGTGCTCCCCCTGATTCTGCCCCCACTCCACCCCTTCCCGAAGGCCCCACCCCCACCCTGCTTCCTCCCACCCTCGCCCCTTCCCCACTCAGTTCCACCCCCTCCCCTGGTGTCCTGCACCCTTGCTCCTCCCCCTTTTCCCCCTAGCACCTCATGATGCCACAGGTAAAACATCTGATCCGTGGTAGGTGCTGAGAGGGAAGGGGAGGAGCTGATTGGCAGGGCCCGCCAGCAGACAGGAGGCACTGTGAGGAGGAGGAGGATGGGGGCTCCTCCTCATCTTCCGCCTGCCCCTCACCTCCCCATTTGCCTCCTCACCCCGCTCGCCTGCCTCACCTCCCAGCCCACCTTCTATGGGGCTTCCCAAAGCACGGGGCCTGGGGCATTCACCCCGATTCGCCATGCCCTAGAGACAGCTCTGCCTGTGGGGAGGGTACTTGGGGCTAAGGTTAAGGTTCCTATGGGGAGGGCAACCCATCTGAGGGTTAGGGGTTCCTATGGGTTGGGCTCCCACTCTAGTTAGGGTTCCTGTGGCTTGCACACTTGGGGCTAGGGTTAGGCTTCCTATATGTAGGGCTCTCAGCCCTAGAGTTAGGGTTCCTATAGTTAGGGGACTTTGGATTATGGTTATGGTTCCTATGGGTAGTGGATTTGGGGCCAGGGTTCAGTTCCTTTGGGTAGGGTTCCCCACTCTAAGGTGAAGGGTCCTATGGTTAGGACTCCATTCCCGAGGGGTAGGGTTCCTATGAGTAGGACTTTGGGCTAGGGTTATGGTTCCTATAAGTAGATGAGTTGGGGCTTGGGTTAGTTTCCTATGGGAAGAGCTCCCCACCATAGAGTTAGGGTTCATATCAGTAGGGTTCCCTGCCCTTGGTTTAGTATTGCTGTAGGTAGGGGACTTTGGGCTAGGCTTAGGGTTCCATGGGTAGGGATGCCCTCCGTAGGGCAATGGTTAGTGTTCCTATAAGTATGGTTCCCTGTCCTAGGGTTAGGGTTCCTTTGGGTAGGCTCCCCCTCTAGTGTTAGTGTTCCTATGGGTATGGGACTTGGGGCTAGGGTTCCTATGGGTAGGGATCACCACCCTAAGGTTAGGGTTCCTATTAGTAGGGGACTTGCGGCTAGGGTTATGATTCCTATGAGGAGGGGACTTGGGGCTAGCTTTAGGGTTTCTGTAGGTAGTGTAGTTGGAGATAGGGCTTTTTTTCCCCTGTAGTTAGGGCTCCACACCCAAGGATTAGGGTTGCTATTGGTGGTGCTCCCCACCCTAGAGTTAGGGTTCCTATGGGTAGGGTACTTGAAGCTATAGTTATTGTTCCTGTGCATAGGGTTCCCCACCCTAGGGTAAAGGTTTCTATGGGTGGGGTACTTAAAGGTAGACTTAGGGTTTATATCAGTAGGGTACTTGGAGCTAGGATAGGGTTTCCTGACCTAGGGTTTGGGTTCCTGTGGGTAGGGTACTTTGTCCTAGGATGATGATTACCTTGGATAGGGATCCCCACCCTACTGTTTTGGGTGTCTATGGGTATTGTACTTTGGGCTATTTTTAAAGTTCCTGTGGGGAGAGCTTCTGTCCCTAGGATTAAGTTTCCTGTGCATAGGTTAGGTGGAGCTAGGGATAGGACTCCTATTTGTAGGAGACATGGAACTAGAGTTAGGGTTCCTATGGTTACAGTAGTTGGAGATAGGTTTAGGGTTCCTAAGCATAGGGCTCCCTACCCTAGGGTTGGGTTCCTGTGGGTATTATACTTTGAGCTAGGGTTAGGGTTCCTATGGTTATGGTATTTGAAGTTAGGGTTCTTATGGGTAGGTCTCCCTTCTCTAGGATTAGGGTTCCTGTGCATAGGGTACTTGGAGCTAGGGTTTGGGTTCTCTTTGGAAGGGTTCTTGGAGCTAGGTTTATGGGTGCTATGGGTAAGGTACTTGTTGCTACAGTTAGTATTCTTATGGGTAGTGTACTTGGACATTGTTTTAGGGTTCCTTTGGGTAGGGCTACCGACCCTATGATTAGGGTTTGTATCTCTTGGGCTCACTGCCCTTGTGTCAGTGGTCCTACGGGTAGGATTCTTGGATTTAGGGTTAGCTTTCTAATTGAAAGCTACCTGGTCTTCATTTAGGGTTCCATCAGGTAGAATTGCCTGGGTTAGGGATGGGGTTCTAACAGGTAGGACTTATTGGGCTAGGCTTAGGGTTTCACTATATAGGCATCCCCTTGCTAGGGTGAGTGTTTCCATAGTTAAGGATTCCCTGGCTCGGGTTAGGTTTCTAGTAGGCAGGATACATGGGCTAGGGTTAGGGTTCGAAGAGGTAGGTGTGCCTATGCTAGGCTTATGATTCCAACATGTAGGGCTCTCTGGGGTAGGGATAGGGTTAGGGTTCCAAGAGACAGGGCTGCCCAGGCTAGGGTTAGAGTTCCAGAGGGCAGGATTGTCTGGGTTAGGGTTTCAGTGGGTAGGACTCCTCAGGATAGGGTTAGGGTTCTGATGGGTATGGCTAACTGAGTTAGCATTCGGGTTCCAGCAGGTTTGGCTCCCTGAGCTAGGGTCAAGGCACCAGAGAGGAGTGCTTCCTGTCCTAGGGTTAAGGCTTCTGGGGGTAGGGCTGCCATGGCAAGGGTTGCAAACTGACGGGTTCCCTGTGCTGTAGTTAGGGTTTCAGAGGGATGGGCTTGCAGGGCTAGGATTAGGGTTCCAACAGCAAGGGCTGCCCTGGTAGTGTTAAGGTTCCAATGAATAGGGCTGCTTGGGTTTCAGGAGGTAGGGCTCCCCAGGCTAGGATTAGAGTTCCAATGGGTAGGGCTGCTTAGGTTATGGTTGCATAGCCATAAGTTCCCTGAGCTATGGTTAGAATTCCAAAGGGCTAGAGTGTGTGTTCTAACGGGTAGCTCTCCTTGGGATTGTGGCAGGATTCCAGAGGGCAGGGCTCCCCTGGCTAAGGTTAGGGTTCCAGAGGGCTGGGTTCCTACAGCTGGGGTTAGGGTTCTAACAGGTAGGGCTGCCCGGGGGAGTGTTAAAGTTACAAGTAGTAGGGCTGTCTGGGGTAGGGTCACCTGGGGAAGGGTTGGGGTTCTAGAGGGTAGGTCTGACTAGAATATGGTTAGGGTTCTAGAGGGTAGAGCTGCCCTGGCTACAGTTAGGATTCAAGAAGATAGGGCTCCCTGAGCTATTGTTGCAGTTCTAAATATTCAGGCTTCCTGGGCTGAAATTAGTGTCTGAAATGATAGTGCTCTCTGAGTTAAGGTTGGGTATTGTTGCCCAAGCTAGGGTTAGGGTTCCAACAGGTACAGCTGCCTGTTCTAGGGTTTGGGTTCTAATGGTAAGGGTTCCAAAGGATAGTTGTCACTATGCTAGTGTTTGGATTCTGAAGAGTATGTTCCATACACCTTGGGTTAGGGTTCTAAAGAGTAGGGTTCTCTTGGCTAGGGTTTCAATTCTAAAGGGAAGGACTCTTCAGGCAACAGTTATGGTTTGAAAGGGCTGGGTTAGAGTTTCAGATAATATAGTCCATAGGTCTACAGTTGGCATTCCAAATGGTATGGCTTTCTGGGCTTGGGCTAGTGTTCCAGAGAGTAGGGCTTCCCCCACTAGCATTGGGGTTTCAAAGATTAGGGCTCCCTGAGCTAGGGCTTCAAAAGCTAGCACTCATCTGGCTAAAATTGTTCCAAACGGTAGGGCTCCCTCTGCTAAGGTTAGAGCTCCAGTGGATTCAGCTCCCCGAGTTAGGGTTCTAATGGGAAGGGCTCCTTGGGTTTGTGGTAGGGTTCCAAAATGTAGAAGGCACTTGGATGGGCCCCCACCCCTCACCGGGTGTGGATAACGTGCCAGATGTTAGAAGTCTGAGCTAGGATTAAGGTTCTAAAGGCTACAGGTTAGTGTTCCAGATGGTAGAAATCCACAAGGTAACATTAGGGTTCCAGAGAGCAGGGCTCCCCAAGCTAGGGTTACGAATCCAAATGGTAGGGTTTCCCAAGACAGGGTTAGGGTAACAAAGGGTAGTATTCTTCAGGCTACAATTCAATCCTAATCATAGCTGCCAACCCTAATCTTAGGCTGGGGCCCCTAACCCAGGAACCCTTGCTTGCCTCAACCCTAACACTAGCCCAGGAGACCCCCCTCAACGCTAGCCTTGGGCCTCCTGAGTACCACAACCCTAAGCCTACCTTGGAGCCACTTGCTGATCCCAGACCTAACTAACTTGGAGATCATGGTTCACCACACCCCTAATCTTAGCCTGGAGACCCCTGCCCCACCCAATAGTATCCTAGATCCTCTTACCCTTGGTAACCCCAACTCTAGGCTGGGACCCTCATCTCAATCCAGCCCTAGCTTGGGGCCTTCCCACTACAATATAAAACAAGTAAACTGAGTTACGCATTGTTCATAAAAATATTGCACATTCTCCACATATGGGTCTGTGGTCTAGAGTTAGGGTTGGAGTGGGCAGGGAAGCCCCAGTTAGGGTCATGGCAGACAGAGGGTCCCAGGCTAGGATGATGGTTGGGGTCTCATGGCTAGGTTTGTGGTTGATAGGGGTCCCCATTCTATTTCATTCCTACCCATGTAATATAGATTTTATATCACAAGGAAATTCAAGTCACAATCGAGCATGACACTTATATGCACAACATGAACACTGCCAGTCAAGTCAATACTTTGTAATAGTGTCACTGAAGTAAGTGTGCTTAAGTACTTTTCTAAAAATCAGGGGTTTATTTGCTTATTGTCAGGTAGGCAAGCCATCTATTTCCTATAATAAAAATTCTTATTTTAATGAATAATCCCATTTTAATAGTTAACATCTTAATTTCATCTACTCTTGACAACCTATTATGAATACAGTGTCTCATATCCAGATCTTCAGATGGTGTAAATCAGCATAGCTCTGCTGAAGTCAATTGAGCGATGCCAATTTATACCAGCTGAGGATCTAGCCCTCAGTGTGAAGTCCATAGTTAATGAGCCAGATATTCATATGATGAAAACCTGATTACAATGGAGTTATGCTGATTTACACCAGGTGAGGATCTTGCCTAACATCTGGCAATATTCTTTACAGTTTGCATAGTAAAATGCTTCTATATCTATAGATCAGTAGATTGCATAGCAACTACTACATAAAAAGAAAAGGAGGACTTGTGGCACCTTAGAGACTAACCAATTTATTTGAGCATGAGCTTTCGTGAGCTACAGCTCACTTCAGCGGACGCATACCGTGGAAACTGCAGCAGACATTATATACACACAGAGATCATGAAACAATACCTCCTCCCACCCCACTGTCCTGCTGGTAATAGCTTATCTGAAGTGATCATCAAGTTGGGCCATTTCCAGCACAAATCCAGGTTTTCTCACCCTCCACCCGCCCCCACACAAACTCACTCTCCTGCTGGTAATAGCCCATCCAAAGTGACAACTCTCTTCACAATGTGTATGATAATCAAGGTGGGCCATTTCCTGCACAAATCCAGGTTCTCTCACCCCCTCACCCCCCCTCTAAAAACCACACACACAAACTCACTCTCCTGCTGGTAATAGGCTTCTGGTTAAACTTGGATTTAAACTTGGAGAGTGGTCAGTTTGGATGAGCTATTGCCAGCAGGAGAGTGAGTTTGTGTGTGTGTCTGTGTCCCCGGGAAAAAGGGCGGGGGGGTGAGAAAGCCTGGATTTGTGCTGGACATGGCCCACCTTGATTACCATGCACATTGTAGGGAGAGTGGTCACTTTGGATGAGCTATTACCAGCAGGAGAGTGAGTTTGTGTGTGTGGTTTTTGGAGGGGGGTGAGAAAACCTGGATTTGTGCTGGAAATGGCCCACCTTGATTATCATACACATTGTGAAGAGAGTTGTCACTTTGGATGGGCTATTACCAGCAGGAGAGTGAGTTTGTGTGTGGGGGGGTGGAGGGTGAGAAAACCTGGATTTGTGCTGGAAATGGCCCACCTTGATGATCACTTTAGATAAGCTATTACCAGCAGGACAGTGGGGTGGGAGGAGGTATTGTTTCATGATCTCTGTGTGTATATAATGTCTGCTGCAGTTTCCACAGTATGCGTCCGCTGAAGTGAGCTGTAGCTCACGAAAGCTCATGCTCCAATAAATTGGTTAGTCTCTAAGGTGCTACAAGTACTCCTTTTCTTTTTGCGAATACAGACTAACATGGCTGTTACTCTGAAACCTGTCAACTACTACATAGTGTCTCAGCATTTCTGTACAAGTGTTCCACTTTAAGTTGTGAGAAAGCAAAAAGTAGTTTAAATACATCTGTCATTTTCATGGTAACATCCAGTTTTATTTTGTGGAGGAAGTATTCTAATACCCAGATATGAGTCAGCACAGCATGCCATTGCACATTCATTCCATTAACCTACATTTATACAATCACTTGGAAAATGAGTGTTTTTTCTTATACTGTCAAAATATTTATGGAATACATAATCTGTATATTGTTGAGGTAATGTATGTAGCGTTTAATGTCCTAGCCCCATTTTCCATTCCAGAAAACGTTAGGAAAGCTGGAAATCTGATTTTTTTTAAAAAAAAATGCAACTCCAAAATGTCAACAAAGTTAGAGAGCAAGATTTGTTCTGTATCTGACTTTCACAATATTTCTTACCAATGAAGACTGTTTCTGTAGGGATTACAACATTACTGTTTAATTTCACATTTCCTGAAAGTTGTAATTAATGGATATCATGAGCCCCTAGGCAAAACATTGGGCGGAACATAGAGATACCTACTTAAAGCTGAGAAATGGTCCATCCAGTGTGCATTTCATAGGATCATCTCATCACAGTTACGTCATCCCTCAACTTTTGCCACACCTTAACACTAACCTAGTTAAAGGGTAACAGGAATGTAATGGCTCTAGCTGTACAATAATTGCAATGACCCAATTAGCTTCCATCAAAAATATCTTCCTCTCCCCACCCCAATCATGTAATTAACCACCATTCAGTTTAGAGATTTGATTAGATCATCCTTATGTTATTACTGAAAATAAGATAATTAGCTTTTCATGATTAAAAATGTCAGATTCTAGCAACCTCTGAGAGAAGAGCTTCTGAACCTTTATTGCTTTGTGTGGTCATAAAACACATTTTAAAGGACTGCAACAGAGTTTACATGTAAACAAAGTAAAAGGCTTTAGGATTACAAAACAAACACCCTACTTTTAACAGGTGGCACAACACTGGTATTGCTGTTCACATCGCAGCTATATGCTTTGTCCAGCAAACCTTTACTTTTGTGTTGTCTTTACTTACACAACTAGCACCATTGGATCCTGTGCTACAGACACTTAGAGACAGTCATCATGCATGGTCATAGCCCCACTGGTTGCACATGAGTGAGGGTTTGTCAGGATGAGACATTTATCAGTGGGCGATGTGTTTTTAAAAAGGAATAAAAGTCAAGGAAAGGAATTCAGCCTTACCCAAACTTTGCAGAGTTGAACATTCTGAACTAATCACAGCTGGTTTTGTACTCCGGCTGGATACTTTAATTAAGAGGGCTGAAAAATCAGAATAAAGGACAACCCCCCCCCCCCCAAAAAAAAACAAACAAAAAACCCCACAACCTTAGGTGTCTTGCAGATTTTTGTTAATCCCATCCCAACTTTCACCTTTACTTATCTCTCCTCCCCACTGAAGGTTCCTTTTTTCTTAAAAGGGGGGGAACAGACCTCCAGTCCACCCACTACTCCAGGTTCCAGCCCACAGACCTGGTAGAAAGCAGCTAAGTCACACTGCTGATGTAATTCCCTGGCCCACTTCCCCATGGCCCTGCGCTATTTTCACCCCTACCTCAGGGCCTTGTCCTGATAGAATCCCCACAACAAGCTCAGGGCTCCTTCTTGCTCTCCCTAGCTTCTTGCAGACCTACCACAGCCAAGGTCCTACACCTTCCCCAGCCACATTCCTACAACTCTAGTAAGAGTCTGAACTCACTGTAGCCCTGTAGCTCTTCTTAGACTGACCTGCTGAGCCCTGATTGGTTGCTTTCCACACAGCCACTGTAGGCAGCTTGGAGGACCTCTCTATTGCCCTTTTCTGGGGCAGGGTGTGGCAGAAGGCCTCCAGCAGGGGGCCTCAGGGCCTAGTTCACCCCTTCACAGGTGTATTAACAGAAGAGGTGGATGTAAGATATGGAGGTAATTGTCCTGCTCTAATAAACGCTGGAAAGGCCTCAGCTGGATACTGTGTCCAGTTCTGAGCACCACACTTTAGAACAGATGTGGACCGACTGGAGAAAGTTCAAAGAGAGGAACAAAAATGATAAAAGGTTTAGAAAACCTGACCTATTAAGAAATGTTAAAAGAACTGGGGATGTTTAGTCTTGAGAAAAGAAGATGGAGGGGGGACCTGGTAACAATTTTCAAATATGTAAAGAGCTGTTATAAAGGGGATGGTGATCAATTGTTCTCCATGTCTTCACACAGTAGGACAAGAAGTAATGGAGTTAGGTTGGATACTAGGAAAACTTTCTAACAACAATGATAAGCACTGGAATAGATTTCCAAAGGCGGTTGTAGAATCTCTGTTATTGAAGTTTTTTAGGACTAGCTTAGACAAAACACCTATTAGGGATGGTTGGGGTATACTTGCTCCTGCCTCAGCTCAGGAGGCTGGAGTAGATGACCTCTTGATGTCCCTTCTAGCCCTACATTTCTATGACTATGACTCCATAAACAGTAATTTCTAAATATGGTTGGATGACACTGCTCAATGGGATCCCATCACACCTGGGTATAGTCTATACAGGAATGATAGACGAGGTCACAGAGCTGAAGGGGGTCTACATTTGAAACTAAAGACTATATATAGCACTCCAACATCAGAGCCAGAACAGTAGCATTATGTCATCAAGCAAGAAGACTTGGTGGTCCTTCTGAGCAGACTGTCAGCCTACAGTAGTGTTGTTACAGCCAGACATAAGCAAGCTAACAGTAAAACAAGTATGAAGGCAGTCAGGTGAGATGGAGTCATGGACCCTCAGGCTGGAGGTAATGGGAGTCACACAAGGGTCAATAAAGAAAAATGTTGTGACAGTCAGAGTCCCAAAGGGGCCAATGAGGGCAGCAGTGTAGGCAATGAGTCACGGTGTCATGGAGAGCAAGGCTGGAGGTAGTGAACTCATCCAGGGGTCAATCAGGAAAACTTGGAGGCAATTCGAGTCACAAATGGGACTATGAGAGCAACTTTGCAGGCAGTGCATTCACATGGGGTCATCAGAAGCAACTCCAGGAGCTGTGGAGTGATGCAGGGGTCAAAGAGGATAAGGTTGGAGGCAATCATGGTCACAAATAGTTCAATGAGCTCGTCTCAAAACACTGGAGGGGGTCACATGGCATTCATGGACCACCATGCTGGCCGCAGTGAGCGTCATTCAGGGGTCAATGAGGATAACTTTGGAGGACATCAGGGTCACAAGGGAGTCAATGCAAGCAACTCTGCAGGCAGTGGGTTAAGATGGGGTCATAAAAAGCAAGGCAGGTGGCTGTAGGGTCATGCAGGGGTCAATGAGGATCTATATGGATGTAATCAGAGTCACAGAGGGTTCACTGAGGGGGTCATATCAAAGAAGTGGGGTCACACAAAGTTATGGATAGAAGGTGAGGTGATAGAGAGGTCATTTGGGGTCAATCAAGAAATACTTGCAGGCAATCAGGGTCACAGAGTGGTCAGTGAGAGGCTTAGAAGGCAGTGGGGCTACACAGTGTCATGGACAGTAAGTTTGAAGGCTGTGGGGTCATTCAGGAGTCAATGAGGAATAATTTGGAGGCAATCAGGGTGACAGAGGGGGTCAATGATAGAAAGTCTTTTGGAGGTGGGGGTCTCACAGGGTCATGGAGAGCAAGGCTGGAGGTAATGGTGTCATGCAAGTGTCAATGAGGATAAATTTGGAGGCAATCAGCATCACAGAGCCATCAATGAGAGTAATTCTTCAATCAGTGAGTTTACACAGGGTCATGAAAAGCGAGGCTGTGGGGACATGCAGGGGTTAAGGAGGAAAATTTTGTGGAAATCGGGGTCATAGAGGAGTCAATGAGAGGGCATACTGTGTCAGGGAGTTCACTTGAGGTCATGGATTTCAAATGAAGAGGTAGTGGGTTTATGCAGGGATCAATCAGGAACAACTTGGAGGCAATCTGTGTTACCCAGGGATCAATGAGAGCAACTCTTTATACAGTGTGTTCACATGGGTCATAAAGTGAAAGGCAGGCAGACATGGGTCAATCAGAACAACTTGGAGGCAATCAGAGTCACAGAGGGGTCAAGGAGAGCACTCTGCAGGCAGTAGGGTCATTCCACGGTTAATGAGGAGAAATTTGGAGGCAATCAAGGTCAAGAGAGGGGGTCAATAAGAGTAACTGTACAGACAGTGGGGGTCACAGGGGGTCATGAAGAGCAAGGTTGGAGGCTGTGGGGCCAGGCAGGGATCAATAGGGATAAATTTGGAAGTAATCAGAGTCACAGAGTGCTTAATGAGAGGGGATATCAGGACAGTGCAGTCAGATGAAGCCATGCATTGCAAATGAGGAGGTGGTGGGTCATGTATGGGTCAATCAAGAAAAACTTATAGGTAATCCGGTTCAGGAGAAGAACTCTGAATGCAGTAGGGTCCTGCAAGGGTAAAAGGATTAATCTGAAGGCAGTCAGGGTCACAGAGGGCTCAATGAGAGGAAGTCTGCAGGTAGTGTGTTCACATGGATTTATGTATAGCAAGCCTTGAGGCTGTGGGGGTCATGCACGGGTCAACGAGGATATATTTGGAGGCAATCAGGGTCACATAGGGATCAATGTGGGGTCATGTCAAGGCAGTGGGGTCATATGAAGTCATGGATTGCAGGGTAGGAGATTGAGCGGTTCTGCAGGTGTCAATGAGGAAAAACTTGGCGGCAATCAGGGCCATAGAGTGTTCAAGGAGCACAAGTCTGAATGCAATGGCCTCGTGCAAGGGTCAATGAAGAAAAATTTTGAGGCAATCGGAGTCACAGAGGGGTCGATGAGGTAGCTTATCAAGGCAGTGAGGTTACATGGGCTCATGGACAGTAAGTCTGGAGGCTGTGGGGGTCATGTAGGGGTCAATGAGGATACATTTTGAGGCAATCAGAGTCACAGAAAGGTCACAGGCTAACTGCTGGCAGTGGTGTTCATTGAGAGCAAGGCTGGTGGGAGTCATGCATGGGGGCAATCAGGAAAATACATGTAGATCATCAGGGTCACACAGCAGTCAATTAGGGCAAGTCTGTAGGCAGTGTGGTCACATGGAGTCACAGAGCACAAGGCTGCAGGTAATGGGCTCATGCAGGAGTCAATGATGAAAAACTTCAAGGCAGTCAGGGTTACAGTGGAATCAATGAGGTCAAGTATCAAGGGGGGGGGTCATGCAGGTGTCAAAGGGGTCAATGAGGCTAAATTTGGAGACAGTTACGGTCACCAAGCTGTCAATGAGGATGATGCTTGAGACAGTGAGGACCATGGAGGTTCATGGAGAGCAAGTCTGGAGGTTGTGGGAGGGGGTCAATGATAATAAATTTGGAATCGATCAGGGTTATGCAGCAGTCAATGAAGATGAACCTGGAGGCAGTGGGAGGCTCACATGGCTCACAGAAATCAAGTCTGGAGGTAATAGGTGGGTCATGCAGTGGGTAATGGAGCACAAGGCTTTATTGTGGAGGGTGAGGCTGAAGGGAGTGTGTGGGGATCATGCAGAGGTCAGGAAGAATAAATGTAGAGGCAATAAGAGTCATACAGGTGTTAATAAGAGCAAGTCTGGAGACAGTTGGGGCCACACTGGGTCATGGAGAGCAAGGCAGAAGATAGTGGGGTGCACAAGGGGACAATGAGGGTAAATTTAGAGATGATCGGGGTCACAGAGGTGATGGCAAGTGTCAAGGCAATGTGTTCACTGAGGTCAATGAGGGTGAGGCTGGAGGCAATGGGGTCACACATTCACAGAGAGCAAGGCTGGGTGTATTGGGCTCATGTAGGGATCAATGATGGTCACAGAGAGTCTAGTGGGTTCAAATGGGGTTACAGAGCAAGGCTGGATTTAGTAGAGTGATTCAGGGATCAATGACGGCAAGTCTGGAGGCAGTGGGGTCACAGAGAGACAGACTGGATGTAATGGGGATCTCACAGCTGTCAAGGAAGATAAATTTGGAGGCAGTCAGGGTCACTCAGGGGTCAACGAAGGCAAGTATCAAAGCCACTGACTTCTCCCTTGAGCAAGGGTTCAGCTGTCTACTTTCTAGCTTGTCTTGGACCACTGACGTTTGCTGAGCAAATAGACCACCCTCTACTGAGGGAATGGAGGTCTCTCCTTTTCTCCACTCTCGGCTCTGGCCTGTTGTCATGCTTCTTGCTTAATGACTACCCTGTAAGGAAGATTTGGGTCTACTTTCCCATTCTTCTTTAGCCACTGGTCACTTTGACATGCCCAACAAAAATGACCAGATCAAGAAACCAGATCGTGATGACTGGGAGAATGGGTTGACAGCAATGGAGTGTGCCTTGCACCTGGAAAAGAATGTGAACCAGTCACTCCTTGATCTGTACAAGCTGGCAACTGACAAGAATGACCCTCATTTGTGTGACTTCATTGAAACTCACTGAAATAGTTTGTAAGTCTGTAAATAGGGTGTAAGGTTTTAGCCTTCTCCATCTTAAAATAGTTGGGCTTTTTGGTACCATCGTTAGAGACAACTATACCAGATTGATACGGAAGGGTAATTCCAATGTTGTTTAACATACAAAATTTCACATTAGATGCTGGGGTGTATGGTTCTTTCATAAAATGGTAAATTGTATCCTAACATCAACATATGTGCTGTGTGGTTTTTTTTTATAAAACAAATAGCAAACTACACATCCATGTACATTTTGACACAATGGTCAAGAACACAGATTGAGTTAAATCAAGCTCATGCATGCTCCTTTTAAGCTTCTTTTCTGTATAAGAAGAGTTTCCTGTAATATCATTCAATTCTATTTTGCATTACATGCTTTTCCAAAGTCTCAGAACCACCAACTCTTTCCTTTTCTCTTTGCTGGGTTCTCACTCCCACCACTACGGCCCAACCTATAACCCATCCTCTCTTCCTCCTGCCATGCTCTCTTCTTCCAGATAGAGCCATGATTCATGTTGCCTGGTATTGATCATCAATAGCCAATGCATCTGACAGACCCCTAAAGTAGTTTGTTTCTGTGTCCCTAATGGAAACGGGACCTTGATTTTTTTTGGCACTCCTATGACTTGCAATAATACATAATGACCCCTCTAATCTATCCCATTCAGTAGCACAGATTTATTGACAGATCACAAATACAATTTTGCTATGAAACAGTCCCGGAGCTCTTGGGCACATTTTCTGATATTCCCAAGGTAGAGCCTGAGGCAAAAACCTTTCTATTAATATAATCATTGGAGGAAGACAAGTAAGAATGTTACGCTTAACAAACATGTTGGTTTGTAAATACCTCTTCAGCCGCCCCATGCCTTTGCTTTACCAACCAGATCAGTGGTTCTGCATCATTTCTGCTGTGTGACCAGCAAAATACATAGAAAATCATCCTGGGACTCACTATATTCTACAATCTTTTGCTGATAGAAAAGTTTATGGGTTTTGGGTCACAAGAGGAAGCAATGGTAAGTTTTGGGGTACTGTGGGCTAGGTGAGAGGTGACTGGGTGGTGGGGCTGGGTGGTGTAGACGGTTTGCTGGCAGGGTTGCAGGGTGGAAGGCTGGTGGTGGGTTTGTAGCTCACACCTGCAGTGTACCTACTACAGTTTAGTTTCAGGCTAATGTCAGGTTTTACTTAGCATGTGGTATCAAAACAGACTACGATATCTGGATATAAGACCTGAGAGCAAAAGAAAAAGGTTCCATCTCTCTCTCTACCCATATCCATGTAGGTGCGATCGGTTAAAAATTCAAGGTGTTTCACAGTTCCGAAGTGTTTGAGATTATGGATATTGTAATGTTCATCGGCATATATGATTTAGATAGCTGGAGATATGAAGAGGTAACAATGGAGTGCAGTGATCGAGCTAATTTAAGGTCACATGACAAGATACAACTCCACCTCCGTCACATATGACTTTCACCATTTCACAGGCCGTGAGGCTACAGGATACATTTAAAAAGATTCTTTACCCACAAAGATGCTTCTTTATTAATCTCCCTAGACAAATAATAGGGGTTTAAAGTACAGAAAGGAAGGTTTGTGAATTTCTTAGCATATGTGCAATGTGCCTCAGGTGGTAGGTGGGTGCCCCCACTCCACCCCTTCCTCCAAGACCCACCCCACCCCCGCTTTGCCCTGCCTCTTCCCGCTCCACCGCATCCCCAGAGCATGCCCCCCTATTCCTCTCCCAGCACTTCTTGCATGCCACGGAACAGCTGATCTGAAGCTGGTGGGAGGTGCTGGGTGGGAAGCAGAGGCGCTGATCAGCAGGGCCACTGGCAGGCAGGAGGCACTGGTGGGAGGGGGAGGCGCTAATACACTCAGCACCCACCATTTTTTTCCCGTGGGTGCTCCAGCCCTGGAGCAGCCACAAAGTTGGCACCTATGGAAACAATGGCACTTGGGGAACTTTTACTGAAGAAATGTAGGCACCAAGTGAGCTTAGGTGCCCTTAGGCTTTGGTGGCATCTGAGTGACAGTTTTGTGAATACCAGAGGCACCTAAATCTGGGACTAAGGCACCTAAAGTGGCAGTTAGGTGCCTCAATCCATTTGTGAAGCCAGTGCTAAGTGACTTAGGGGCTTAAGCCCCTTTAGAAAAATGCATCTTTGGCTCCTAAATTACTTGAGTGCTTTTGAAAAATTTAGCCAAAGTCTTTAAAAAAAATAATCTAAACTAATCTCTGTGAAATTAGAACAATTATAAGGAAAGGGATGCTTGTTCTTAAATAGATGGAGACTGACCCTTGAATTGTCAGTTTCTATGAATCTTTATAAAGTACCATGCAATGGAGTTTTCTTTTTTAACCACATATATAATTCACTTAAAAAGTGATCTCCTGCAGACCTTTAAAGCCAGGGAGGGTGACAGCAAGGGCAAAAGGCTTATTCTAAGGGTCACATTTCATTTGCATAAGCAAGTAACCACAGGGCACTGTGGAATGTCTGTAAATGGATTTCATTACAGAAATTCAGCTTAAAGGGACTATAAGTAATCCTCTGACAAACACTGTATATTGCTTCAAGTTCTTCTATAATAAAAATATTTTAGTAACACAACAATCCAAGAAAGCAGGAAATGAAACAGAAGAGGCTGCACATCTTCCCTTTTTGTGCTCTCAGGGCAACATTATATTGTAGTATGTTTTAAAGAAGAAAAATGTGATGTTCATATTTTAGCAAAGTAATCTTATCAAACCAAGGTTATGTCATTCTATATGGCTGACACAGGGTGGCTAAACAAATACACAAATCTTTTCTGGCTCTTCCCCAATCCTTGCAGATCATCTGCTCAGCAGGACAGGTGTGCTGGCTTCATGGTATTCTGCCCAAAGGAATATCTGAATATATATATCAGTCTGTACAGTTTCTTGGATGCATTTTGGCTGAGGGGGCATTTAAAATACAAGTTTCAAGTATTGGCATCAGATTGACCAATTCTGACTATATAAAGATGCAAGTTAGGCTTCAGGTCCCAATTCAGCAAAGCATTTAAGCTCCTGGGTCAACTTTAAGGACATGTTCAGGCCCCACTGATTTCAATAGAATTTAAGCATATGCATAAACTTAAGTGATTTATTGAACAGGGATGGACTGACTTACATGCTTGTGGGTAAGCATGTGCTTTGCAGACGAGGCCTCATTGTGTAATACACACAAAACTTATGCCCAAATAAATCTGTTAGTCTTTAAGGTGCCACCGGATTCCTCGTTGTTTTTTGGATACAGACCAACATGGCTACCCCTTTGATACTTGACACAAAACTTGGTACCCTTCTGCCATGATGAATTAGCTTCTACCAGCTGGTTCTGTTTCCTTTCAGAGAGATGTCAAAGCCATGAATTTCAGACTTAGATCAAAATGGTCTCAAAAGTTGTGGGGTGTACAGTACAGGGTTTTGATTTGAAATTGTCTCTACTGGAAAGGGTACAAATCAGCAACACTTCAGCGCATCTGTTCATCATATCACAGCCACTTCTGAATGTCCCCATCCTATTGTGTTAATGCCAATGCAAGCATGAGATGGGACAACAGATAACTCTAGATCTTTGTATGCTGCATTGACCCTGTTGGAGCACCAGAAAGGCATTGTATCTCCTGTAGCTGTCCAGCATGCAGAAATATGCACAGTGCAACACCTACAGAAGGGGCCACGTGCACTTTTACTTGCTGTTTGGCCAACTTCAGAGGACAGTGGGGGACACGCCCCTGCCTCCTTTAGGGTACTAAAGAGGAACAGCCTTATTCAGGAGAGCAGAGACAGCAACTGTAGCTGTCCCCTGCATTGGAAGGCAACATATTGGGAGACTCTTTGCATTCCCCCAACCCTAGTAAAAGGAAGTCGGCAACAATCTGGCTGTTAAGTTTCTAAAGATATACTCATCAAGGAAAACGCATGGAAAACATAGCACCTTTCTACTAGGTGAAAGAAAACAAATAGTCCTTTGTAGCAGTAATTTAATCAGCTAATCTCAGTTTATGTTAGTTTTTGTTTCATCTTGTTTATTTTTCTAATAACTACAATTATTCTCACACTGGAATTACTGTTTTCTCTGGAAAACGTGCTCAGTGAAAAATCAAATTGCATCAGAGCATGTAACGAGAAAATGTAATCCATCATTATTAAAAAAGACAGTTCAACTTTATCTGGGTGTTAAATAGTACAAATCCATGAGAGTCACTGAATGTTTTGAAGTCAAAATGAAGGGCATTACTGAGGCTGAAGTGGATTTGTCACAGAATTATATGTATTACATCAGAAATGGTCTAATACAGGGACCGGGGTAGAGAAAACAGGCTGAAGACCA
Organism: Eretmochelys imbricata; assembly: GCF_965152235.1. NCBI lineage: Eukaryota > Metazoa > Chordata > Testudines > Cheloniidae > Eretmochelys > Eretmochelys imbricata. The sequence goes on along the minus strand of NC_135575.1, from coordinate 37,677,326 downwards.
TTTATTTGTTTTCCACGTCTTCAAAGAAATCAAAATAGCTTCTAAACAGCAGGTTATTTTATGGAGATTTTTAGGATTAAACATAGAGTCTTCTTTGAATATAAACCAGAGTGTATGCCACTATTAATTTTAGAATGCTGTTTCTGGAGCAGAGCCCATGTATATCAGAAAATGTGAACAAATATGCTGCTATGTAGAGTTAGGCAACATGATCCAGAGGCTTGAAAACAGAACTGGGAGTCAGGCAGAGCAGCTTGGTCAAGTCATTTAGCCTCTCTATGCCTCAGTGTCCTTACTGGTGAAATGGGCACAGTGATGCTTACCCACTTTTATGAAATACTTTGAGATCCACAGATGAAAGAACTATATAAAAGTTAGGTGGTAGCATTATTAAATGTATTTGCTATTCTGAGAAAATACCCAGTAAACACAGCAGAAAGGATCATTTCCACAACACAGACTAGAAGTATGGCATACTTCATTCATAAGATTCAGGCTGTTTGTTTGAATCACACTGGTAGTAGCAGTGTGTGAACCATTCATAACAAACCCTGAAAACAAGTGAAATGCATTTACTGGCAGATTTAATCTAGAGATGGGCCCAAGTTGTAAGGTTTGGAGGTTTGAATCCTGAACTCAATTATTCCAAAGTATGGGGGTTTCAAATCTTGGGTTTATTTCAGGTCCATAGTTTCATTATAAATCCAAACCTTAGGCTAAATTCAACTAGTCTGGCAGTGTTTGTGAACCTTCCCAGTTGTGAATAAAGCAGGAATGATTTACACAAAACTTGGCGTGTTCAGTTCAAAAGGTTTTTATTTTTATTTTTAGTTTGTTTGAACTAGCAGCTCAAAGCAAAACTCAAGTCACAGAAAAAAATCAAAATGTGGATTCACGTGCAATATAGTTTATAGATGGTTTGTATGAACCATTGTTCCTTTTAATGTTTACTGTCATGTTAAACAAATCACTGGCAGAGCAACTGAATAAAACCTATGAGCCCAGTCTCTATATCTTCCTGCTTTCTCTCTCCCTTCCCTAATTCCTTCCTACCTCTTCATTCACTTATTTCCAGTCTATCTCCTCCTCCTCTATTGACTCATCTTTCTTTCTCATTCTGTCTCAGATTTTTACCTGCTCTACCCTGGAACCTCTTTCTGCAAGTTGCTTAGCTAAGACTTGCAGCACAAGAAGTAACGGGGGGAAGGGGAAGCAAGAACCCAGTGGAGGACATCTCTGCATAGCAATCTGTCTACAGTGCTTGCAAGCTTTGTGGTGATCTTTACATGAGCTCCCATTACATGAACTGCCATTGTCCACTTTGATACAGCTCCAACTAGCTCATATAACTTTTTTTCCATTATTTCCCCAAGTTATTTAGCCTCAAACGTTTCAGGGAGATGGAGAAGATATTACTGATGACCTGTTACATTTTTCAACCACTAGGCTGTCCAGTTTTGGTCCTATGGGATGAGCATTCTGTTCTCTCATGCAGGGGAACCAGCTCCCATTCTAATCCCAATTCCTCACTCTCTGGGCTGTTTGGTGAAGACTGAATACCGTGGAGGTACCACATTTAGAGCTACGGAAAGAAAGCACCTTCCATTATTTTGCAGTGACCCCCGTGGCTGAACTAGATGCAGCAATGATGACTTCCAAAGTGAGTACGGCCCAGCCTTCCTAGGTCAAGGAAGGTCACCATAATACTGGACCTTGAGGAAGACAGGGAGAATCCCTTTATTGAGGAGTAAGGAGCAAAAGTCCTCTTTTTAGAAGACAAACCCTCTTCGCCCTCATTAAGGAAAAGTTTTTTAAAAAAAATAATTCCAAACTATCATTCTTTTTAGTTACTTTTTCTTGCAGAAATCACTACAGGATGAAGATTCAAACAAACAACTGCACCTGCAAGCCATTTTGGAAGAAAGAAGTGAGCCCACATGGACATTTCCCCCCCTCCCCAAGAATATTCAGTTGACATTTTAAAACAAATTCATGCTGGTAGTTTATACCATTTTGTATTTGTTTCATATGAATATTCTAGCAAAAAAGTTTCCTGGTTGGGATATTCCCCCAAATTTGTGAATTTTGACAAATAATGGAAAATGTTCACAGAAAGAAAATCTGTAATGACTGGAAACTTGATTCTAAGATTCACCTCATTCAATTAGGGAGTAGAATATTGTGTGTAATTTTTGGCATATGTCCCGTTAAAAGAGCTTTTATCTCAAATAATGAATACTCTCAATTAACAGCTTGTGAATCATCTAGAGATCAACAATTATTCAGAGGAAATATTTGGTGAATATCTGTTTTGATTAAATGTGTGATTTTGTTAAATCGGCTCACGGACAATTCAGGAAAACAGGTAAATGTAATTCATTTTTTATTATTAATTATTCACCCAGCTCTATTGAAAGACAATGATTATGGAATGCTAAATTAACCATTCATTAGGATGCATTCACTTTCCTTTACTGTTTGGTGGTGGTATTGACTTCATTATGAGAAAAGTGTAGATGGATACCACACAGGCATTAGATTTCTCTGACAACACAGCTCTTCCAAGGGACAGCTCAACTAACATGCAAGCAAAGACTGAAAGACTGTCCAGAATCGCAAAAAGATTAGGTTAATAATTAATTATGAAAAATCAATTCTAAAGAGAATGCCAGCAACTCCCAACTCAAGTATTACGTTGGAAGACAATGGAACACAAGAAGTGAGACCATTCACAAACCTTAGCAGTAATATGCAAGCCAATGGGATATCCAGAAGGAAAACATGTTATGAATTGGCAGGACAGCAGCTGCATTAACCAGCTGAAACAAGATTTGTCACTGAAAATCTAGCACGTATAGACCAAATCACAAATCTTTAAGTGTTATTTCCATTTTAATATATAGATGTGGAAGCTAGGAATCCACCAAAGGTACAGACATACATCTAAATGGCTTTGAAAGGAAATTCTTTAGAAATATACTTGGTGTTAAATAGAATGAATTTATAACAAATGCCGAGATTTGTCAGAGAGTTCAACAACCTCTTAACTCCAAAGATATCCAGAGGAGAAGATGGAAATATCTGGGATGTGAGTTCAGAAGGAAGCCAGAGCGTCTGCCATGGCAGGCCTGCCATTGGACAATTGTGGAAACCTGTAACAGTGTCTGACTGAAAAAAAAAGCTCCATCAAACAGTATTTAGAGAGGGAATACTTATGGGACTTAACACAGAAGGCATGAAAAGAGCGGCTCAAGATAGACAGGGATGACGGAGGCTTGTTCATGCCCTAAGCAATGTTTGATGGCATAGGAAGGATTCGGATTCAGAACTTAGAAATTGCCCTGCATTACTTCTTGAAGTGGCACTTCTAGAAATTTCACAACATGCTGTTCTGCAGGAGTTCAAAGGTTTTCCTACCTAAACTGAATTTTTGTATATTCCCTGAAACCTATGATTTCTTATTCCAGAGATTAAAATACCATGTATCATTGTTTTTCTGGAACTTGGTGAAAAACTAGATGTTGGGGAGCTTTTTGTCATGGGGAAGGTTTGAGGTGCATATTTTATAAATATTTATCTAATAAAAGAAATGTTGAAGTTAACTATAATTAGGGTGACCAGATATACTAATTTTATAGGGACAGTCCCGATATTCGGGGCTTTTCCTTATATAGGCGCCTATTACCCCCCACCCCCTGTCCCAATTTCACACTTTCTATCTGGTCACCCTAACTATAAGTACAGCTAATTCACACATTTTACAAAAATAGAAATCTTCTATCCTGTGTTTAATATAACCTGCCAAATTGGCAACCATTTCTGTGGTATATAGTCTACCCTCTAAACATGTATACATCCCATTATGCCCAGTCTTACTCAAACAAAACTCTCACGGTAGTGTTACCTGAGTAAAGGCCCTAACTTTAATGGGAGCTACAAGCACGTGTTGAAGCAAAATAGAGTATCTGGCAAGATGCTTTTCCCACCCTTCTGCCAGGTGCTGATGGCAGCAACAAGGGTCAGGTGCAAATCACTAGGGTTCCTTCTAAGAACCATAACAATAGTTCAAGCCCCCATCCGGAGTCATACTCTTATTTCTGACTCTGGGAAATATAACAAAACTTCTCTGGTCACCTTTGTGAGTATTTTTCCCCCCACTCACAAGTACTCCATGTCCTTTGGGAACATGGGGCACAGGACTCTTGTAGATGGGAAAAGAAGGAAACACACAAGAAAGAAACATAAAAAGACCTTAATGTGTAAATATCTACTCATATAAGAAATAGCAACTCAAAATGCATATAGCAGTCAACCTCTCCCAGCCTCTGATAATACATGTCTGGCTACTGAAGGACCAGAGCCCTCTCTTGCACAAATCTTACCCTCCAAAAATGCCAGTCACAGGACAAGTCAATCTCAAGGTGGCCCGGGGCATCTAGGGCTGGTTCTCCTCGAGCCCTGATGGCACTGCTTTGCCAGTGAGCAGCTACCAGGTGTAGGTCAGTGATTCAGCTCATCTTCACCAGGCCTGTGAGCCAGGGTATTGTGAAGTCAGCTCGGACCTGCAGGTTCAGTCAGGCTTCTTTCAGCAGGCAGCTGAGTTATGCTCTGCTACTGGCTTTGTCAGGCCTCTCTGCAGAGTCACCTTATCTACTCCACCACCAGTCCAATCTTATCCCACAGATTCTTCCATGCAGTGTCAGAAGTGCCAGATGGAATAATCCAGAAAAACAGGACCTTTGGATAGAGTTCCTGCTTCTAGGATAGAGCATTTCCCCCCTTTTCTTTGCTGGAACCAAACTTTATTTCCCAACCTTGGTTCATATATTGTCCCTGATAGAGACCCCTCACCCAGAGCATATTTAGCAGCAGAGTTTCCCTGACCTTTCATTAAGCAGTAAGAATAATTAGTTATTACTGCATATGCACCTTAAAACTTAAACAAATTGTAATCAAAACAACAAAGCTTAGATGGTGAAATTATGGGTAAACAATATGCAAAGGAAGCTGGCCAGAGTTGGCTTTTCCCCTTCTCCACAATAGAGGGAGCTGAAAATTTCACCCCTATAAGTTTTCTGGCCATGAGGCTTACACTTTGTGTAGGAGACTTTTATTTATATCATTCTAGATGCTGGACACAAAAATACCTTTTTCACATATAAGCATTTTATAGTTGCTTAAATATAAATGAACATTGCATTCATTCCTGTGCTCTGGAAAGGCAGTTAATTACCATGTAATCCACAACCCATACATGAATGAATTAGCTATCCATAACACCATATCTCATATCAACAGTCTATTTATCTGCTTGCTGTTTAGCTATGTACTGAAATGCAAGCAAATGTGTGATCTATTCACAAAATAAAATACAGTGCATAACCCTAATTTGCTATGCTTATGTTGTTGGATGCAAGACGATACATAGAGAAAAATTCATGAGGGCATCTGGCTGCTTGGATTACTTTTATTGTGATTTAATTATCAATTAACAGTTTAAGAAATGATATTAGCTATTGACCTTGATCTTTTTTCTCTTCCTACTATTAAGAAAGCCCCAGCACCAAAACATGGCAGTTATCAGTTTCACGATAAAGAAATTATATATTATGCCTTCTTTCTATCTGTTACCTGGGAACCTGTTCCATGTAAAGTCAAGCATATCTACTCTGTAGACACCCCCTAAAAGACTAATAGCTAGTAAAGTAAGCCAGACTTCAAAGGCAATCCTTACTGAGACAAATTAGGCTACAGCGATAGAAAGGGCCAGCAGCAATCATTAATCTAACTGAAGGCCATTGTCTGAAATGTGCAGTTGTTTTTAAGATCAATGACCATTTCAAGATGAATAGTTCATAACTTTACAATACATCTTTCTAATTAATACACTATTTAAACAATAAAGGATTTCAATCTGGATTCAGTTCTTATATACTGTAACTACTAGAATAAGTCAATTTCTTTTGTTTAAAAAAATTAACTTGGCTCTCCTAGAGTTTTAAAAGTAATTTGAGAGAAACATTTTCATGATGGTGTTCACAAAGCTGAATTTCTTATGAGACCTTCCTTGGGTGTAAATTGATTAGTTCACAAACACACCACACCTGGTTCACTGTTACCCTGCACCTTTTGTCATCATTTACTCCTGTGCAAAGCATATTTAAACTGAAACCATTTGAGTTTGATAGTACCCACTTTGCATTAGCTCAAATGATAACACACAGTGTAAGGCAGTAGAGAATTAAACCCAGTGTGTCTTTGCCATGCTTTTTAAAGCATGGTTCATAGCATGAGAAATATTAAAGACATAACAAGGAAGCAAGTCACTTGAGTGTATGTTTGTAAAAAGTTATATGATAAAGCTGTACATGTATTTACAGAAAACAAAGAAAGATTTATACAGAATAGTAGAACATTTTCATTCATAATTGAATAAAATACTTTATGCACACAAGTACCTCAGTTCTGGCAATTGCTCTTGTTGCTAGCAAGTGGCCTGTATCATATGAAATCTAAGTGCTCCTGTGGGTCTCAGTTGAGATATTCTCTTTATTCATGCTGCGCACTCCCAAGACTATTGGCACCTGTCAGTTAAAGGTATTATGTCAGCTGAGATGGTACTTTACACTACTCTGGCAAACTGCTGCACTGAATACACCTTTCTCCTTTCCCTCACTGCAAGGGCTCTGGTAGTAAATATAAAGCCAAAGCACTCCCTCTTGTGGACAAGCCCAAGGGAGGGGCCACATGGGAAAGAAAGCTCTGAGATCTCCTTCCTGGAGTTTTCCTCAAAATGTTGCACCAGAGAGTTTTGCATCATCTGCCCCATGGAAAGGAACTGAAAATTCTATCCTCAGAAAGTTTGCATCTTAGGGATTTGTTGGAAGCCAGATTCATGCACCTGGAGACTCTGTGCCCTTGAAATTGCTAGTAGGTGGTCCACTGCCTTTCTGGGTCCCTGGCAGTGAAGATCCATTGGAGCTATGCTGGAAGGGACTCCCTCTCCACTCCAGCCACTGGTACTACTCATAATAAAGACAAAGGTGTTCCATGGGTCTGAGAAAGCCTGCAGAAAACTTAATGTAGCCTCTCAGGCTCTATTGACTTCTTAGTGGATTCACCTCTGTTTGCCTGTTATAACAGATTTACTTCATATTTAGGAAGAACTATTGTTGTCAAAGTAGTTACACTAAATAATGTGATGGACATTTTAATCAAGGTTTACGTCATTAGGGTTTTCTTGTTTTTGGCAAGAATAGGTTTTACTTTAGGTTAGTAAGAATTTGTACATGTCCGAGAGAAGTCCTTTCGGATGACTACAGCATGCCAACCTGTGGTTTTAGACACCATGTGCTTCCAGTGAGTTATGAATCCTTGAACTGTGTTCAAAAGTAAATTTACATATATTCTGAAAAGGGCTCTTACTTCTCTTTCCAAAGGGAGATTCTGATAGTAAAAAATATCAGGAACAAGAAATGAGCTGGCATTTTACTTTTGTTATGTCAACCAGAAAGAAGCTTAGGATGCTCTGATTCATCCATTTCAGTGACTTTGCAGAAGGACACAAAATCTCCTGCAGCTTCAAGCTACTGAGATGATATACAACTGTGTTGAAAAAGCAACAGCAGAAAAGAATGCAATGTTTTTTGTGAACCCAAGGAAGGAACCAGGAAAAAAAACAAACCTGTTTTCTAAATAAAAGTAAAATTCTCTCATTTCAAATTTCACTGAGAGCAGGTTCTTCATGTGCAAGAGGATAATGGGGCATCTAATTCTAAAATTAAACCTTCAGGAAACAAAGTGTGACATTATATGGTACTCAGAACACAAATTATTTTACAACAACTGCCAAGTTCTCAAAGATTTAAATAATTCCCACTGTTTGAAGTTGCATCAGCTATCATACCTGAAAATTACAATGGTCAGATATAGAAGTATAGATTAGAAAAGAAAACTGTTTAAACTAAAGGCAAAATCAGACTGTCGGATCCAGAGGCCAGATCTCTATTCCATCTCTTTACAAGTCAGATCAATGGAAGTTTTCCAAATAGAGGGACAGCAGAATATTCACGGTGAACACTCTCCTCATGATTTCACTAGCTGGCCAGTGACTGGGATCTGGGGAAGGATTCCAGGAACCGAGCCTGTGAAAAAGACTGAGGAAGGGCTATGAAGAACTTTTTATTTGGTTGGAGGACCTCATTACTCTACCAGCCTGGAAACTATCCTTAAGAGGAAACTGAAACAGCAGATGCCTCTCCACACTGGAGAAGTAAGATGACTGTTACAGCCAGCATTGTTGGCAGGGTTGACCCCCACCCATCAAGGAAAGAGCATTGTGGAAGACATCCTGTGTCTGTGACAACAGCAACTATAAGAATAGGAGCATCAGACCCAAGCTTCCATCCTTGAAACTCTGTAGAAGCAGCAGTGGCCCAGTAATAACATTACAAGAGATCCAGGAATGCAGCCAACAGCTCACAAAGATAACCCAGGAATAGCATCTGGACCTACCCTAGCTGTGGAATTCCAGTGGGCCACTCTCAACCTCCACACAACTCGGAAAGGTCCCTCCTATTGATTGGAGGGAAGTGCCGATAGCCTGCTTCACTTGTAAGAGACATGGGCAGTGGACACAGAATCTGCAGAATACCAGTGATGAAAGGTACATAAAGATCAGAGCTATTCAGTACCCCCTTACCAAGACCAGGTAGTTCTAGAAGCTGTAATGGACAACACTGCTGTCCTTACTGCTAGCCAGCTGCCCATTGTGAAGTAGCAAAGACTGTGGAGTTGGCAGGAGTTAGGAGGCAGGGAATGTGGAAATAACCAATTAGGTAATTATAACATCCATTAACCAACCTATTTTTGATGCCCTAGGTGGGAGAATGAGATCTGTTCTGGGAGCCAGGTAAACCACAGGAGGTGAAGCCAAAGGGGCTGGTAAACTTTTCATTCTTAATGAAGATGATGAGACAATATACAAAGGGGAGAAGAGGCCAGTGAGAGGCTTGGTGGGGGATCTCCAGCAAGAGTAGGGGAGCACTCAGCCCCGGAGGGGATGTGGAAAAGGCTTGTAAGAAAGAAGGCTCTACCATGGGAAGGAGTATACCAAATGAAGGCAACATTGGTGTGGGCTTGAGGCCAAGTGTTGACATCAGTTATCGTTTACAGGCCTCAGGCCAGGACTTCCAGATGGTGTCAGGATTGGAATCCCCCTTCATTTCCTGAATCAAGGGGGGAGACTAGGGCAGACCCTAGGAGCAGTATTAAGCCCAGGAAGGGCTTGTTTGTTTTGTTTAGATTTTTCTTTGCTTCAAAATACTCAACAAATCCGGGAAAGAACATCTTCCAAGGGAAACTGAGGCAGCAGATATATCTCCACACCAAACAGGGAGATTTCTGTTAAAAATATGACTCCAAGGCAATGAGTACTCATGCTGTTGTCAGGGAGTTGAGATGACCCTGCACTTTCCATATTGCTAAATAGGATGGGGGTCTCAGCTAAATATCAACTAAATGAGAGGGAGGACCCTGGGGAGAGGGAGTTGTAGTACGGGAAAGGGGATCTCAGGATGGAAAAGATTGAGGAACACCAGTGTAGGGGATCTTTTTGCCTTTATTTCTGGAATGTTTCGTGTAATTAATGAGATAATTTGGCCCTAAGAATAGTTTTTGTTTTCCTTCGTTTGTGAATTTTGTTACTCAGAAGGATTTTAGTTTTGTTTATTATTTGTCAAAGCTTTGCTATTTCAATATTTATTTCTGAATTCAGTGATTGCTACTGCCTTTAGGTAGCCAGAGTATAAGAACTGACTGAATAGAACAACAAATGCCACATCTGAATATTTCGTTGTTAATTTATAAGGGCTGTTATTTACAGAATGAAGTGGCTTCTCTGACTCATGCTATGGAAAATCAGAATTATATCTAAACTGTCCTCTGATTTTAGGATTGTATTGTGTTCCTAGATTAAATGTGAGATGGCAATGATGCTGAGTTGGGCTGGTAGAAAAATGCAGTAATGATTTTTTGCACAAAAAATTGTTGAAATTTCAAAAAATAAAAAAAATTGGAACAGCCACTATGCTGAGGAATAGTCCTCTATATCTCTCAGATAAAGACAAGATAAGTGAAGGACCAAAATCTTCACCTTGCATTTAACTGCTGTAAACTATACCACTGATATTGCAAATATCCCTGAAAACATCCCTACAAAACATCTTTAGGTTAAGAGTGTCCTGACTTACATAGCTTGAATGCATTTTTAAAAATAGCCACTTAAAAATGAAACTACAGTGAACTTTCAAACAAAATTTATTAAATTAATAGGTAAACTCCTTAGAGCTGATACAGCTCATGAAAAATATACTTAGATTACTCTTTGGGAGCCAAAAAAGAAAATGTATAAAAACTACCAAAAGAGAAAGTATCTTTAACACACACTCTGGCTCATTTTGTTTTTACCTTCTTTAAAAGTTGAGTTTTATTAAACAATACATGAAGGGATGTTGCAAGAATGGGCGAATTGAACCAAAATGGACATGTTTCCAGGCTCATAATACTGGCTAACACTTTAACAGGAAATATATGTTATTTGTTTTTTGGGTCCTTCTGCTTTCCTGGATCTGGCCAGGACCTAAAGGCACTAGCAATCATTTCATGCAGAATTAAACACTGAAATAGCAAAGCTTTGCCAAATAAAAAACAAAACTAAAATCCTGATGAGTAACAAATAATTATTAACATTTTAATAATATTTTGCATTTATAGTGAGTTTTTCATTTATAGATCTTGTAAGTAAAAAGATTCCTATTATAAAGCTGGGGAAACCAAGGCACAAAAATGCAACTTGCTCAAGGTCACAGAGTGAATCAGTGGGAGAGCTGGGACTAGATTAAATCCCTGTCTACTGGAACACACTCCCTCTCATTCTGTTCTCACAACATTTCCAAGGCATGTTTCTGGCCCAAAACAGTTTAGGAAAATTCACATAAGTAGCCAAACTTTTGGTGCTTCTCTGAGCCTTCTAATTGTCACTCACTTCTTTCTCACTTCCACTAGATGTTTTGAGACATAGCTATATTTATTTTAAAAAAGCCCAAACCTACAACAAGCAATATTTTAGAACTAGCAGCCCATCTGTTAGATTTTTGTTTATGTATTGAAATGTAATTGGGCAACTGGAGAAAAATGAGCCCCAAATTTGTTAGGTGTTATTTTCATAAAGATTACACTTAATAATGTTGATATGGCCTCCATAATTTATTTGATTAATAATATTTGATCTAAACCCAAATTACGACTTCCCACATATATGACATAACTAATGAACTGTGAAAGGAAAGCTGTTCAGATGGTCACCAATAACCAATGCTTAGTTAATCCTTTAAATAAACTGGAGCTCACAATGTGTCCCTTTGAAGTCATAAATAATGTATATTTTTCTTTTGACTTTTAATAAGCCTGTGGAGTTCATCTCACAGTCTCCAAACACATATATTTTATTATGGGCCTCTGCAGTTTACTTTAATTAGTGTGTCTGAGTGCTTTGGGAGACTTAGCCCTACTGAAAACAAACAGAGTCTTACCATCTATAAAACATTAGCTCCCTTTGGTTTATCCTGATACACTGAGGCTCAGTGAGAAACACATGGTATAAGTAAACACTCATAATTGCATTAGAATTCCCATGTGTATTGGTAATTCAAGCTCTGTTTCATGATATTGTCAGAGCAGTTAAGACAGGTTTACCAATCTTGTGGTCTTCTGGGATTTCATGAAATTCCATTTGGAGCAAACTTGAAATGACAAATCTAATAGAAACAGCAGAAGACAAAACAAGCCACAGAGGCACTGAAATGCAAGTACAGTATTAAAAACCTTCTGTGTAATTGGATTTCTTACACAGCTGTGAAACTTCTCCTACCTGAATTATCATCGCTCATTTATTAATGTTTGTATACGACGGACGTGTGTGTTTTTTCTTCTACGGTGCCATGACTAACTTTTGGTGCAGTGTGTCAAGCAACCTCACATTCCTATTTCTGAATTAATTTCCCCAGAAAATGATGGATTACAGTTCCAAAACGGTACATGGACAATAAAACAAAGACCTCAAATTAAAAAAACCCACCAGTGAGTTGAAAAATAACATGTCCCCAAATATTGTATGTGTTTTTAGGAACGAAGAATTAGGTGTTAAAAGATTTCCACTGTAAGACAGATTTGAAAAAAAAAAGAAAGAATCTTTTGCAAAAACAATGTACTTTGCCAATAATTTTCTGTTTCCTTTTGCTAGTACTGCACAATACCATCCATATGAGAGAGTGTGCGTAAACAAGCAGAAGAGGTCAGGGCTGAGTGAGAAAAAGCCCCAGTTAAAGCATAAATATCAGATTTAGATCAAATATTGCTAATCAAACAAATTATGTATGGTACATTTTATTCCACTTAGGTTGTTATGTTATGTTGAGCCCATCAGTATGGTATCTGAGCATCTTCCAGAAGGGCAGTAAGCAGTATTCCTAATTAAAACAATTATTAACAAATCTGGGGTTCACTTATGTGACTTCGCGATAATGTTCACTGCAAGAGACTATAACATAAAAACATCTGTGCAAAATGATGTGAGATGGGAGGAAAAAGCACTTGCATTAACAAATATAACTTTCAGGAAAATGTCTGTAGTTTTGTTCTTTTATACTTCTGAGCCTTCCTCACTATGAAACTTCCTCTCTAATCAGACTGGTGTTTTCTGCTATTAAAGTATTACATGATTTGGGGGAATATGGGGAATCCTGCTCTTTACGAGTATTTACCAAAAAAACCCCTTTCATGTAATTTTTTAAAAAAATCTGAATTGAATTGACAGACCAATGTAAAAAGGAAGAGTGGCTATTCACAAAGTCATTCTACTTTCCTGGTGCCTGATTGCAAACTCTTACTTCCCATTGGTGAGAAATTACTCACACACCAAGTGACTGCTTACCAGAGGAATACTCTGATCATTCAATTTGCCTGTATTCTTGCCATTCACATACCACTGAAATAGTTATTCAGCTAAACTGGCTGCCATTAAGTTGAGACATAAGTTCTGACCTCTGTTACTGGGCTCTTGAGGTCATCAAGGCTATGGTATTGCATCTTCCTACTTAAACAAGCCAGTCTTTGTGTATTCTCTTTTTTTTTTTTTTTTGCATTTGGGTTTTGATTTGTTGCTGGCCACCATGGCCCTTTCATATGCACCTTCTTCACCCCCTCTTGTGGAATTCTCTTCCCAAAGATTTGATAGTTATTTTATAGTCCAATAATGCTCCCTCAGGGAACGGATGGCCAGGATCCCCTGGGGGACTAACTTGAAGGGGAAAGGAGTCCAGGAGAGCTGGCTGTATTTCAAGGAATCCCTGTTGAGGTTACAGGGACAAACCATCCCAATGAGTCGAAAGAATAGTAAATATGGCAGGCGACCAGCTTGGCTTAATGGTGAAATCCTAGCGGATCTTAAACATAAAAAAGAAGCTTACAAGAAGTGGAAGGTTGGACATATGACCAGGGAAGAGTATAAAAATATTGCTCGGGCATGTAGGAATGATATCAGGAGGGCCAAATCGCACCTGGAGCTGCAGCTAGCAAGAGATGTTAAGAGTAACAAGAAGGGTTTCTTCAGGTATGTTGGCAACAAGAAGAAAGCCAAGGAAAGTGTGGGCCCCTTACTGAATGAGGGAGGCAACCTAGTGACAGAGGATGTGGAAAAAGCTAATGTACTCAATGCTTTTTTTGCCTCTGTTTTCACTAACAAGGTCAGCTCCCGGACTGCTGTGCTGGGCATCACAAAATGGGGAAGAGATGGCCAGCCCTCTGTGGAGATAGAGGTGGTTAGGGACTATTTAGAAAAGCTGGACGTGCACAAGTCCATGGGGCCGGACGAATTGCATCCGAGAGTGCTGAAGGAATTGGCGGCTGTGATTGCAGAGCCATTGGCCATTATCTTTGAAAACTCGTGGCGAACCGGGGAAGTCCCGGATGACTGGAAAAAGGCTAATGTAGTGCCAATCTTTAAAAAAGGGAAGAAGGAGGATCCTGGGAACTACAGGCCAGTCAGCCTCACCTCAGTCCCTGGAAAAATCATGGAGCAGGTCCTCAAAGAATCAATCCTGAAGCACTTGCATGAGAGGAAAGTGATCAGGAACAGCCAGCATGGATTCACCAAGGGAAGGTCATGCCTGACTAATCTAATCGCCTTTTATGATGAGATTACTGGTTCTGTGGATGAAGGGAAAGCAGTGGATGTATTGTTTCTTGACTTTAGCAAAGCTTTTGACACGGTCTCCCACAGTATTCTTGTCAGCAAGTTAAGGAAGTATGGGCTGGATGAATGCACTATAAGGTGGGTAGAAAGCTGGCTAGATTGTCGGGCTCAACGGGTAGTGATCAATGGCTCCATGTCTAGTTGGCAACCGGTATCAAGTGGAGTGCCCCAAGGGTCGGTCCTGGGGCCGGTTTTGTTCAATATCTTCATGAATGATCTGGAGGATGGTGTGGATTGCACTCTCAGCAAATTTGAGGATGATACTAAACTGGGAGGAGTGGTAGATACGCTGGAGGGGAGGGATAGGATACAGAAGGACCTAGACAAATTGGAGGATTGGGCCAAAAGAAATCTGATGAGGTTCAATAAGGATAAGTGCAGGGTCCTGCACTTAGGACGGAAGAACCCAATGCACAGCTACAGACTAGGGACCGAATGGCTAGGCAGCAGTTCTGCGGAAAAGGACCTAGGGGTGACAGTGGACGAGAAGCTGGATATGAGTCAGCAGTGTGCCCTTGTTGCCAAGAAGGCCAATGGCATTTTGGGATGTATAAGTAGGGGCATAGCGAGCAGATCGAGGGACGTGATCGTTCCCCTCTATTCGACATTGGTGAGGCCTCATCTGGAGTACTGTGTCCAGTTTTGGGCCCCACACTACAAGAAGGATGTGGATAAATTGGAGAGAGTCCAGCGAAGGGCAACAAAAATGATTAGGGGTCTGGAACACATGACTTATGAGGAGAGGCTGAGGGAGCTGGGATTGTTTAGCCTGCAGAAGAGGAGAATGAGGGGGGATTTGATAGCTGCTTTCAACTACCTGAAAGGGGGTTCCAAAGAGGATGGCTCTAGACTGTTCTCAATGGTAGCAGATGACAGAACGAGGAGTAATGGTCTCAAGTTGCAGTGGGGAAGGTTTAGATTGGATATTAGGAAAAACTTTTTCACTAAGAGGGTGGTGAAACACTGGAATGCGTTACCTAGGGAGGTGGTAGAATCTCCTTCCTTAGAGGTTTTTAAGGTCAGGCTTGACAAAGCCCTGGCTGGGATGATTTAACTGGGAATTGGTCCTGCTTCAAGCAGGGGGTTGGACTAGATGACCTTCTGGGGTCCCTTCCAACCCTGATATTCTATGATTCTATGAATGTTCTTTACCAAATTTTAAAAATCTTTGCTGTCTTTTACTTTAAGATGACTGCTGTAAACAGCACTACATAAATTAATAAAGCCATAATAATTTAAGGCCAATTCTTTCAAGGATATAGAGGGGTCAAAACAAATAATTGCTGCAGTTTTGCTTTATGGAAATGGAGAGGATGTGCCAAGGGCCAATGCCGCTACCTGCAGGATGTGGAGATGAACTCTGTTGTGGCTGACGCAGTGGGAGCTCATAGTGGTGATGAGGGTTGTGGGTAGGTTTTGCAAGTTGTGGGGGTACAGCAACAGCCATGGAATTGTATCCTGCACCCTAGAGAGGATTCTCTTTCTCTCTAGGACCCCTGTCCTCGGGTTGTGAATTTCACTCAGAGTAACTAATACAATAAATCTGAACCCTGGAGCAATAGAACTTTTCTGGAGGAAACTTCATTATTTGAAGACATAATCTTGAAGATATTGTTTATTCTGTTTATTGAGCCACTTTGTCAGCTGCAGCCTAAGTACATGGAGCGTAATTCTGGAGGGTGGAAAAGTAGTTCCAAGCAGGCCATTTATACCACTTTGAACCTGGTGCTGTTTAGGGCCCCTACATTGGCTCTATGCCCCTGGGGGACCAACCTCATAATAGACCGAAAAGATTGGCTCCATCTCCATATTATGTTGGTAGTTCAGCCCCAAATGGCTGCACTGTATTGGAGGATCTAGCTTACAGTGCCAAATTTACTGTACATCCTGTGCTAGATTACTGCACCAAGTGTTAGTCAGGATAGAATGTGGCCTATTCCTTAAAAATCATTTATTTTACATGGATACATCAGAACCTCATAGGATGTTGATGTTCTAATAGGGCTGCAGTACTTACAGGGTTTGCTGAGGCTATAATTTTAAGTCCCTGTTCCAGAAGTATTTCCTATGCATTATATTGATCTGCACAAATTTGAAAAAGGACAGAACAAACCACAGGTTGTAAAAGCACATGATATTTATAACAAAATATCTAAAGCAATATGTAAATAAATACAGAATCAACTCTTGATAAAAATCAAATGATCAGGACAGGGCATAATGGGGGAGTTATTTAAACCGAGACGGACTCCCATTCATTTGTTGCTGTAGTGGATATAAAAAGATAAATTTCTGTCTTGGAAATTGAGACACAATCTTATTTTTTTAAATGATATTTTGCTTATCAGGTTTTCATTAGACAAGTCAGCCTGCTTTATATGTTTGTACAATTTAAGCAGGCTCTTAGTCTGTTTGTTAATCCACCCTGTTTATTTAAAGCTCCTGAAGGAAGTTATTAATCTGTCAAAACTTTAAAGATTTGAAGCTGATAAATAAATGAACAATGCTAAATAATTCTTTGTGTCATCTATAAAAACCAAGCGTTAGTGCTTTTCTCCATGGAGGTGAAGACTGGTTTGCTTTGAAATTACTCAATGTTTGCCTACATTACGTTATTGCCAAATCCTGTGCTGTCTGCTGAGCACACCCACTGGCTTAAGCAAGGTGCCTTACTGACTGGAACAGTCGTTCAGGAATCAAAAATATGCTTTAATTCAGTTTTCATTTTCATATCACAAAAGGTGCTATGGAATGACTTCCATTTGCAAAAGAAAAAGGCAAGCACAATTAAAAGCTGGATCTCTAATCCCCTTGCCTATGGCTTAGAACTGGAGCCAAAAGAAATATTGTCTTAACAGGTACATGTCCCCTGAGGGAAGGCACACCCTGGACCACCTACCTGTTGAAATGAAGAGATAATGGGATATTCAGTTGTATCAGTGGCCAACAAATTGTACCTTCGCTTCTGTGGCTGACAGAAAAGCATAGAATTAGTGGGTGGCAAAAGAAAGCTATTTTCTGACAGTGGGTGGATAAACATTGTGGCAAATCAAACAGCATATTTTCCAGCTCCTGTCTCCAGCAGCTAAGTCACATATTGAGACCTGAGAAAAATCTGTGTATGAGTAACTGACATTTGCATGGAGAGACATTTATAAGTGATTGAAGGGCAATGTGAACTGCTAACCACTAATTAGGCTAATTGACACTAAGAGTGGGCGACTCAGCTGCTGCAAAAACACTAATCTGTTATATTGTGTTTCAGCTACCTGAAAGAAATTTAGTGATTAATAAATGGCTGTTAATTTTATTATGTGGAAAAAGTAACTATTATATTAATATTTGGGAAGTATGGAATTAAATCTTTTTTATTACTTGTACTGGGGTACTTGCTTAATCCTGAAAGCATAGTTGCCATTGGCAATGACTCAGGCATGCTAGGTGGAGGGTTTTACTTCCTTCTACTACAGTGAATTTTTTTCTTGCGTCTCTGTTCACCTTCAAGTGAAAACTACAAGGAGATCTATTTCTCTTTCTTACCAGGGAGAATCATAAACTCCTCTGAACTCCAGAGGACTATTGCACCACTCAATCAAGTGTTAACAAAGCATAGTTTAAAAATCTGACCATGTCTTCTATTCTCATAGTTATGGAGAAAAGCAAACCCTAAGGGCTCAAACGTGATAAGGCAAATTGTAAGAGTGGGAAATGTATTATTTTTAAAAATAATATGATTTTAAGATAATCTCTTGACCTTTCTGGGGCCTGATTTATGATTTTTCAACTCTTGTGGTTGGCAATACTGTTCTAGAAATGAAACAAAGTAAAACATACAAGATGTTGCTAGTTTCAGGACAAACATGGAAATGAAAAGAACCAAATTTGCTGGAAATTCATTTGGCTTTGTGAAACGTACATGATAATTCAAAGCAGAACTTTTAGCTCTCTTTGGACAGGCACAAATTGTTTAAAAACATTTTTTTAAAAATTTCTCATGAGAGGGTGTGCCATAGCAAATCATTTAGTTGATAGATTTATCCTCTTTCTGCTTACAAAAATGTCTTCAATTTTCTCAAATTTCCTTCATTATTTCTGGTGAGTTTTGATGCTACAGATTAGTGATACTCAGACCTCAGTGGTTCAGGAGCCAAATTAGTGATCAATATTACCCCAAAGAGTCACGGTAGTGTAAATTCATTGTTTCATTTACTATAGTACTATATATTCATATTTAAATAGTATGACAGGGGAAATATTTAGTTTATATATATATATATTTCTCACAGAAAAATGACTAAGTATTATTGTCAACTACAATTGGTTAATAACATAGTAAAAGCATCCTGATTGGTTACACATTAAAGTGTCACTAGTGGCTCACAAGCCTCAGTCTGAGTATCACTGCTATAGATTAATCATTTGTAGGTTGTGAGTGGCCCCAGAAATGACTAGTTGTGATTATCATCATTATCAGCAGCAGCATGGCATTGTTTCTTTTCCCTGACTAGATAATCATATCTCTTATGTAGAAGTTAGGAGGAGGAGGTTTTGCGTATCAGGGCCGTTGAATCTTTCATGGAGTGGGATGAGGTACTGTAAACAGGATTAGAAAATTGTAAGCTTTCCCCATTCT
This sequence comes from Eretmochelys imbricata, assembly GCF_965152235.1. Lineage (NCBI taxonomy): Eukaryota > Metazoa > Chordata > Testudines > Cheloniidae > Eretmochelys > Eretmochelys imbricata. The sequence goes on along the minus strand of NC_135575.1, from coordinate 37,658,382 downwards.
GGGTAACACAGGCCTTGCCCAGTGTATTATCCTTATAAACATTTGCATATCAGAAGATTTATTAGCTCGGAAAACAATTTAAATTGTATTTTCTCAGACATTCCCACAAAGTAACTATTAAGCCCTTATCCTGCAAACAGTTAGCACATGTGCTTAATTTTAAGCACTTCGCCGCTTATTTCAATTGGGCTCCTCATGTGCTTAAAGTTAAGCATGTTCATAAATGTTTACAGGTGCAGACCTTTAATGTGCATGTGTGGCAACACTGTTGCTAAGTTTGTGATCGATTCTTTATCTACCTTATTTAACTGACACTGATCCGGGCTCTTGTGGTTTCAGAGTTGAAATTGGCTTTTCACAAGCTTCCATGCCTGAGTCTGAGTTCACTGTGTGTTGAAAGGGAGCGAACACAAAAGTGGTGCAAACATGACTGAAGTTTTATGAAGCATTTTTAAATTTGAGCACTTCTTTCCAGAAAACGTTTTGCAATATGAGCCCACAGTAAAACTTGTGGAAGTATGTTGACATGGTATGTCTAAATTGTGAGCTGTCTGGGTCAGAAGGAACCTTGTGTTCTTACTTTACTTTGAAGCACATAACACATTGTTGCTAGTATGTAAATAAAAATGGCAGGTCTTCCAAGTCAAAGGTACACATCTCAACTTCCATAAGCAATACATGAAATAAAGCTCACCACTTGGGTTTATGCTTAGTCTTCTCCATGTTAACCCTAAACAACCTCCAAACTTAAAGCAATGACTCTATTGATGAAATGTTTGAAACCCTTTCAGATCAAAATGAGAAAGTTTCATTATGGTGTCATGTAGAAAACAAAAAAGGTAAATGGGAAAAGGATGTAAACTGAAGCAAATACCAAGTTTTACAACAAGATATTTTGCTCTTACTTCTGACAGAGCTTATTAAATGAGTTACACTTTGGATTCCATTAAACATAAAAAGAAAGAAATGAAATATTTTATTTAAAATTATTCTTACACCTTAAAATTGATGGAAACTGATGCACACAAAGTCCTGCACTGTAACAGTGTGCCTATTTGTGTAATGATGAGAGGGAAGAGAAGATGAACACCATCTTTGTTTTTTCATTTTTACACTCTGATTTCCTTTAATGAAAGAAAAACTCTTCAAATCAAGTCATTTAAGATCGTATCACCACATATAATACCACACCTTCTCCACCCACATCCATCCCAGGATTTTCCCTGTCTCATTCACAGTTTAATATAAAAAGTTTTACAAATGTGTATTTTTTGAATTTCACTGCCCAGTTGTTTTGTGTGTGTGTGTGTGTGTGTGTGTAGTAACCTATTTATTTTACCATATACAGTAGAAAATAGATTTTTCTTCTCTGTTATATCTAAACATATCTATAATTACTTTGAAAAACTCAAATAACCAGTACTCTATTCAACTGACGACCTAAATTTGTCCTGTGCTAATTTAATTGGCTTATTAGACATAACCATAACACATTCCTAGATAAGAAGCAGCGCTGGTTTGGCCTGGTTAAAGTAGTGGTATTTTTGAGTTATTTTAACCTGACAACACTTTCAAGCTAGAATAATGTGACAGTTCTCTCAAAACGAAGACTCCCAAATGGAAAGTAGTCATCAAATAACCCCCTTCTAGGTCAGATCTAATTGATAAAGTACACAAGCTTGAAAGGTGTGGTCTGGTCATTGCCAGAATGAGTTTGTCTCACTAACTTATAAAGCTGGCTAATAATCTAACCCACTTAAACTGTGCTTAATAAACTCTGTTATGTAAGTAAGAGGAGAGGAGCAGAAGTAAATTAATAATATACCTCAGTAATTCAGGACAGATTCAAATCAATGGGAGTTGTACCACAGGCTTCAGTGGGATTAGGATTTGGCCTGTAATACTACTGATGGGACTGAACACTTCCATATCTTTATATCCAGATATGAAATTTGTGGTTTGATCCCATTTCTACTTTGTACCCACATAGCCTTTTTCATGGTGCTTTCCACCAGAGGCTCTCAAAGTGATTACAAACATTAATTTAGCCACATAGCTCTTTGATGTAGGGAAGTATTATTCTCATTGTAGAAACAGTGAAACTGCAGCACAGAGAAGTTAACCGGCTTACCCAAGCTCACACAGCAAGTCAGTGGCAGGGCTAGGAATAGAACTTATATTTCCTAAGCTGTGTTCTAATGCTCTAATGACTAACTACAGTCCCCACACTGTAGACTATGCTTAGTTCTGTGTTCAAACCAATGGCCAACAATTCTAGTTATCTAGAAACCATCAAATCAGAAGTTCAAACTGAGCTACTAATCCATGTGCAATTGTTCAAGGACTTCAGCCAAATGAGCTACCAAATATATATTAATCAGGTACATGTTTCCTGCTGTCAGTCAGTTGCATCCTATCAATGTAATTGGTGTGATAATATGTAGAAAACTCACTAGCAGTTAATTTGTAAGAGGCACTAAATCTTGCTTTGTTCAATAACTTTGTCTTGTCCAAAACTAGTTCTCTTGCTGTGTCTTGCTTAACAAGCTGAATGCTATAAAGCTGATGTTTACAGATAGCTGAGGATATATGCACACTGTATAGAACAGATTGAAATCAGATAACTGTATGAACTTTTATAAGAGACACTGCACTGTGTTTCTCACATAATATTATTGACACCACGGTGGAGTTAAGTGACATGCCTCTCAGCTGTAAAGTTACTAAATATAATAAAAGTTTATATACTATGGATTGCTGGCAGAACTTCAGTCTTTCATAGTTATCCATGTTATAGTCTCTGCCTTGTAACTTTCAAGACAAACAAACTTTGCTACTGAGGGGGAGTGGGAATGTGTTCTACTCCTGGATGCTGTGGAACCTGTTTCTCAATGAAAACTTTTTTAGGGTGTGAAGGGGAAAATACCTTGGAGGATGCTGTACATCTCTCAGTTTCCTCCTACTCTGTGTTGGCCAAGAGTATTAATATACTTATCTTGATGGCAGAAGGAAAGGTTTCCCCCATTTTTTTCCTTGTGGACTTTTTACATTTGGCCTAAGACTTTGCAATCATTCAGTGTGGGAGAGAGAGAAGGAGACAGAGATAAACAAATAGAGGGAAAAAGAAATGGAAATAAGACAGTGATACTGCTAGTATAGGGACAAGCACCTGAGCTTCAGAATCATCCCTCAATTTGTCTCTAAGGAAACGGTAAACTGATGTGGTTTAGGCCTTCTTCCAGCCGACACAGCATGTAAGTTACACTAACATTGACTCTTTTAGATGCAGTGTAAATTATACATCAGTAAGTGGTTGTAAGAATTAATACAAAAGAACAGAGCAGAGCCCGATTGACTGACTTGGGGCATGAACAGAGAATAAACAAGTGAAATTTATAGATGAAGGGGTAATGTGACCCTTATTTTTTTACTTCTGAGTGAGGCCATTTGTTTGAAGGTATAACGCAACTAACAAGAGAAAGGCCTTAATTGCATCTAATTGGCAGCTAAATAACAGTAGTGTGATAATGTCCACATTTTTCTGTGTCCTGTTGACAAATCTCTACATGTCAAGCTCCACTTCACTCCACAGCACAGCCAGTTATGAAATCTCATGGTATTTCAGGATTCCACACCAAGACATGGATTTGTTGTTTTAATGCATTGAGGTGGATATGCTCATTTTTGTGACTCCACCTGAAAGCACAGCTTATTGTTCATCTAATGCTGTTGTGTTCCATGCCCCGAAAAACCTATTGATAGTGACCGGTACTTACAACTAAGAGAAGTACACCACCTAAAATACAATGGCATTCTATACTGTAAAGCCATGAAAGATTCGGTCCAAACTTTTTCAGTTTAATTCATGTAAATAAGGGCAGGGGTTATTAACAGACTTTACTTTGTGGAGGCAATAATTTTTTCATTATAATAAACATTCTACTATTCAAAGCTGCAGGTTGAAAGAAAAGAGTAAACATTTAATAAGAGAAAAGCTTTAAACCTTTCTAGATTTCATGTGCTCTTTAATAAGATGAAAGTAACATTTTGAAGTCTTAGGGTCTCAGAGAAACATTTTGAGGTGTGCTGTTACTACATCTCATCAGCTTCTTGCAGTCAATAGCTATTTCAGCTCTTATTGTGGTATGTTTGGCAATACACTTAAAAGATTACCACTTAATCTAGTTAAGTAACTTTGGCTTTAAGCAAGTGTCTATCTGTCCATCCAGCTGCTTATTCTTTTTTCTATCTCAAAAAATAAAAGAAACAAACAGTTTGTGGGGGAGGAAAAAAAAAGGACAGCTCAGCTTGATCTCGTTCTGTTTTTCATGCAACTTTGAGTTTTACTAGATGGATAATTCTTTCTAGACTTTCTAGATTGTACTTTATGCATTTTTAATGTAAAATGTTTGTGCATATTTCAGATTGTTATGAGCAATTAATGGGAAGTTTTGATCAGAATTTAGCAAAGGACTCTTTTCAAGAAGAGAGGATGAAGGTTAGAACTGGTTGAGTCTTACAGTCTGGTAGTCTGCTAGAGTTGTATTTTGAGGAGACTTTGAGGATGGGATGAGGTGGGGGTTCAATTATTCCTGGCAAATCCCTAGATTTGCACCCTAGTACCTGCAATTAGAATCTGGCCCCAAAATCAGACTTAGTTCCTGAGGAGTCCTATCTCTTTTGCTATATATCCCTGCCTCATTCAGTGTATCATTGAACCTGGATGATGAATGAGGCAGAGTTCTGATGAAAAGCAGAACTCAAGTGTATAATTAAAGGCTGTATCATAATGCACAAAGGGATGGATTTAAGGTTTTCACCTTAATTTTGGCATTCCCTAACTTTTCGGCCTTTCATTTTGTAGCCTAAATTCTCTTTTAACATAGTTTTTTTATTTCATTTCCTAGTTTTTTAAAAGGAAAAATGACATAAAATTTCTAAAATATAAATTTTATAAAACTTTTTTTAATAATAGAAATATTTTAAAAAATCCAAAATATTATTAGCTAGACAGCATTGGAATGCTCTGCCTTGCACATTCAGGGCCTGATACAAAGTCCATTGAAGTTAACAGAAGTCTTCCCATTGAATTAAATGGTTTTTGGAGCCCTGCTCATTCCATATGGACCCTCCAAGAGGTAAAATTTCACTCAGCTTCATCATGGACACACATGCAATGACAACAGAGTAGTGGGAGATAGCTATTAAAATCCTCTATTGTCATTTATAATTTATTGCACATGTACACGATACATTTTTAAATACTTATAGCTTGGCCAAAGACAAATGGACTTTCACCAGACCACCCATAAATCATCTGAGATTTACATCCCTGCCAAATGTCAAGTTTCTGTTCAAGACCTCTGAGACACCAGAGCTATTAAAAAAAAAAGATTGTAAATCTTAATAGCAAAAGTGTATTTTTCACCATCTAAAATAAAAACACCCCTCTCTTATTAGTGCTTTTCATCAACAGGTCTCAAAGTGCTTTACAAAGGAGGTCAGTATCATTACTGCCATTTTACATATGGGGAACGACTGAGGCACAGAGAAGAGACGTGACAAGCTCAGGGTCACTCAGCAGGCAGAGCTGGGACTAGAACGCAGTCTCTTGAGTCCCAGGCCAGTGCTCTATCCACTAGGCTGCTCTGCCTCTCTCTCTGCCCTCAGACATGGCTATGTCATTTTTTGGCTCAAACTTTTACGTAAAATTCACCTGGGGATAGATCTACCCTGAAAACTTTCAGTTTGAAAGGTGAAAGTTTGACAAGATAATAAGAAATGGAAAAGGCCCTTGAGAGTGCAAATGCTTCGGCAATCTTCACTAGAGCCATTGCTACACATTTTTCTTACACGCACAGTGTAAAACTGGAACGAATTCAAGTCACTTCACTGGAACTAATTCAAGTCACTATAATGCTACTTTAAACCATGAACATTAATTGACATTAATTGTTTAGCTGAATGTAGGCACGTGGTGGGATCCAAGCAAAAATTTGTACTGTGACTGGCTTTGAGGGCAATAGCAGTAAAATACTGCCAAAGGGAAGAAATTGTACCTGAGATTACTTTTACCCAAGCTTAGTGTCTTTTTTGCTGTAGTTTTCCTCAGAGTTGCTTTTTCTAAAATGATATTTGCGGCAATTTTTCTTCACCTCCGCTATAGCAAACTTTGCTTGCAACAGAATAAATCTCTGACCCCAGATGCTTAGATAGTTGGGCGAAGCTTTTGTGTGTGTGTGTCTCTCCCATCTGAGAAGCAGCCTGAGGCCCTTTCCTCCCTCCACCTGGGACATGCCCAGGACACTCACCAAAAATGCACTCTTGCCCCATTCATCCCCTATGAAAAACCTAATAAAGCTAATGTCAGTTCTCTGTCAGCTGCCAGCTCTCTGATCTCCCTCCTGGCTATGACAGAAGTCAGTGATAAAGTTAGAGTTGGCTTGTTTCTTTCTGTACATGCCTTATTGCCCTCAGTCCATATTATATATATAATGGAAGAGTTGGAGAGAAGAAAAGAGGACAATGGAAATAAAGTAATAACATGAGAGACTTGTACTAGCAAGGCCACCTTAACAATGAATCTCAAATATCTTCTCTCCTCTATATGCCAACCATTTGAAATGCAATTTTAAATTAGAAAAATGCTCATAGGTTTCTATCCACTCTAAAATTAAATACCACAAATGCATCCAAACTAATCCCCTAAAATAAGCATGGAAATGAGAATAGTTCATCAGGTAGATAAGGACAAACCAGTAAATATATATTTGCAGGAATAATCTCCCCTTTCCCCTCCCCCCCACTGATGTAAGCTGCAGAGGGCCTCTCTCTCTCCAGATTCATAATTGTTCACCTCTGATCTGTACCGGGTGTTATATAGCAATGGTGCATCAAGGCTTAATTATTAGCACAATACTTATGGCCTTAAATTATTCAGGATATGTGTTCACAAGAGACTGTCTCTGGCCCCAGCTGCAGGTGAGGTAGTTGGGACTGGATCTGCTGGATGTCCTGAAAAACAGTCGAGAGAGGAGAGCTGGCAGCACCTGTTCTTTCAACTGCAGGCAGCTCTGTCTCCTTCGCATATGCCACAGGTTCTGAAGGGGGCAGGGAAACACTCAAGACCTTTTTTTGTTTCCTTTTAATATATGTGTCATTCTGGTGTTTTCTCTCTGTTCTGAGGTTCTCTGCTTTATCTGGGACTTGGTTATGTTTTTTTTTTTTTTGGGTGATATACCAGTGTCCTTTTAGTTATTTTCCTTTTAGGTGCCCGGGGCCTTCAGGTATTGGGTACCAGTGCACTCTTAGTAACTCATTACAGTCACATCACATAAATGAGTTTGCTGTGTGAGATAATATTAGGAATTTTCTGTGTTGTAAGGTCCTGATTCAACAAAGCACTGAAGCATGTGCCAAGCTCCCACTGAAGTCATATGGAGTTAAGCACATGCTTACATGCTTTGCTGAAATGGGGCTTCAGAGAAGAAAATCTTAGGGAACCAGAAATGACTGATGCAATATTCAAGAAAATTTTCTTCCAATGGACATTCTTTTCAGTTCTCTCTTTCACACTGGAAGCTCAGCAGTACAGATATGCAAACTCTCATTGAGAACCTCAAAGGGTTCTGGGAAATTGCATACTTTGGGGCTACACAAAAAGTCCTAAATTGCTGTGAGCAACTCCTCTGAAGTCAGTGAGAATATTCAGCCTTGATTTACACCCTATCTAACCACACGTCAATGGAGATGCGTGAGGTGTCAGTTAAGGAAAATTTTCCCATTGTAGTTGCACAGCGTGCAAGTTAGGACAGGAGTTTTTTCCTTGTTGAGCTGAAGAGGGTGAATCTGAAGGCAAGATTTGGCTGAATGAGTCAAAGTTTCAGGAGCAGCCTTCAAAACTGGTCACCTAAAATAGCATATCTTAGCTTTTGTGGTCTTCATTCTTTGTCTCCTAAGTTTTTGTGTCCTCAAGAACTCAGATGTGTTTTGGCAGTGGTATTTTTTAAGTTCAGACTTGGAATTGGAGAGCACAGCCTGTTCACTAAAACAAGATTTTGACATGCCTGAACTCATATCTGAAGAGCTACTACTGCAGTACTAGAAAACATAAGAGATGGAAATGGAAGAAAATAACTGACAATTTTTGATGTATCCCAAATATGACTGAGGTTTAGAAAACAAACAATCTGATAGATCTCAGAGTTATACCTGAAATTATAGAACATGATTTGCATTTATACTGTTTATTTATGTATTTATTTATTCATTCATTCCACTGGTCAGGTGCTGAAGATCATGTCAAAGAAAGGTGAGTTGTTATACAACAGCTTAAACACTATTGCATAAAATAAATGTTTATGAAAAGAAAGAAATGCATGTGAAAAATCACAGTCTAAGAGCAATAAAATCATCAAAAAGTAAGGGAAAAAGACAATTAAAAAGAGCTTACAGAATTGCATTAGTGCTGAATCACTTTGAGAGACTCACATGGAAGATTGAAAGAACAGATGGTAGTGAGAACGACTCCAACAGCCATTCAATACACACTTTTTGTGTCTCTAGAGAGCATTGTTAATTGTTTTTCTTTTACTAAAGCTGAGAAATCTGTTATTGCCCTAGAATTTTTTTCTTCTTCTCTGTCATTTAAGACGAGTTATCATTGCTAGAGACAGGCCTGCAAAGTTAAGATCATGATCTGGATTTCACACACCCAGCATTTCAGCTTTGTTTGAATTCAGGATTTTCCCATTCAATCCAATATAGAGATGTACGGGCTAAATGTGAAAATTGGATCTGGGTTCAGATTCTGACCTCCCTTCTCAGTATTTGGGCGTGAGTGGACGGCTTGTATCAGGGACTTCTGCTGAGGCCCATATCTAATAGATAGCATAACACATAAGAGTATATAGAAGCTAAATACAATAAACTGTATGCCTGAATTTTTAAAATCAGAAGCATGTTGTGGCGGGTGAAGAATGATGGAATAGATGTAATAGATTTCCCCCTGGAGAAATGTAATGTAGAATTTACAAACATTCCCCCAATATAAACCTGGGCGTATGACATAAGCCCGTCAAAAAATGGGGGGGAAATCTGGTCCAAAAGAGTTATAATTAATTAGTGGATCTAATTTCAGTTAAAAGTATTTCACTTTTATTACCCGCATATTTGCTTTCATATCACATTAGCAGAAACCTACAAGGCTATGATCACAAAATATGCAGGCAAGAAAAAAATTGATACAGATTTATTAGCATTAGCCAGAACCAGTTTGAAGCTGACTCACAGAAATGGGAGAAAAAAAGCAAGATGCCAGTGAAAGGTATCACAGGCATCTGTTGTGGATATTTCAGATATTTATGCCACTGCTGTTTCTTTAAAGAGGGGGTTTTTCATACCGATTTCTTGGCGCTTAGAAAGATCAGAGTGAACAATTTATTTATTTATTTTAGGATTCTGCAGTTTCACTTGCTATATCTGAAAAGTGTTTCCTTCTCTTAGCATCTGAGAACCGACTACAGAAGCTAGAGGAAGGAAATTCTTTTCAAAATATCAGTTTGCTGTTCAGAAGAGGAATGAATGCAAGTGGATTGGCAGAACTGTATGTCAGAAGCTTGTACACTGACCTGCACATTCTGGCTTGGGTCATGCTACTGTTCCCTTATTTTCATGAGCACCAAATTCACTTGATTTGTATATGTTAAAACAGATGTATAGAAATCCAAGGTATTTTCTTAAAATTACTTCCAGTGAAGAACACTAGAGGTCACTCTAGCTATCTAGACCACAATTCAAGTATTTTATAGCAGCATTTCAAAGGGCTTGTTAGAACAGGAGGGCTGGTTGTTCCTTTCTGATCTTGATAAATCATCATTTACAAACAAAGAAACAAGCAAGCAAACAGTGTCCATCTCTCAAAAGCATTTCAGAGGTTATTTACAATTGATTAAAAAAATAAAGACACTTAGGTCAGAGTTGTGTATGATTTAAATATTTCACTGATCCAAAGCAAACGAATGGCTTATTACACAAATACAAAATGCTCAGATTTGAATTCTAATATACATGGGACAGATTCTCTGCTATAGCTGAGTTCTGAGCCCAAAATTGGGGAGGGGCTGCCAAGCAGCCAATCATTTCTCCCTGATTCTGAGGGCTGGTCTGTGCCAGACCGGGCATGAGTTCCAGCAGCTGAGGACTTGTGTAACCTAGCAGGATTCCATTCTTCTGCCCTTGCATGACCCCTGCACCAAGAGAGGAGAGGGATGCCTGGTGCAGGAGAAGGCTTCAGAGGCTTTATGGCAATTAGGAATTTTCCCCACCACAAAACTCTTGGCTGACCCAATTCTTGCCCTGTAGGCCACCTGCATGGTGCACATGGGCCAGATCCTAACTGCTAATCTGACCCATAATGTTTAGTAATTAAGATTTTGAATTGATCTCAAAACATTACCGTCCAACAGTGGTTCTGTTAAGTACTGTACTCTGTACACACACATATATATAAACACATTTGAATTGTTTTTCTTCATTCTGATTTCCAGAAACATCAAGTAATCAACTTTTATTTTTATGCTATTTGTGAAAGATGTCAAGGTAACAGCAATGGAAGCTGAGACCCTCTATTTATTCACTGAACCTTACAGCATGTGCACCAATGTACCACAGCCCTAACTTAGGGAAACTATTTTTAAGAGTACGAGGATAGTTACACTCTGCTGGCCCATTCAGTCATTCATTCCTGATCCTCTCCATTGAGATTGCCAGCTAGTCTGCCAATTGTTATGGCAGTGTTTGTGATGTAGGTACTTGTTCACTAAGCACTGGACTGAGATCTCCAGTCAGCAGACGGTCGTAACTTTTTAAGGCCAGAAGGGACATTAGTCTGACCTCCTGCATGACACAAAGCAAAGAACCTCACGCAGCAGTTTCTTCATCTATCCCACAACTCACTAAAAATCACAAATGCAACAGACAATTCCTGCTGTGAAGTTACTGGTGAAGTAAAGGGAGTATCACTTACTAAGGCCAGAAGATTGATTTATATATGATTCATTTAATTAATGATTCCACATAGCACACTACTGCACACATATATACTGGGAAGTGCTTTTCACTGGATTCTGAAACCGGGGTGGGGGCGGGGTTGGAATTTTCAGTGAATGTGAGATTAGAACTTCTCTTAAGTAATACTTTTGTAAGTAATTTGTCCTGTGAAACATCATCAATGCACGAGCAACATTTAGCACTATAAAATTGAATGCATGAACATTCAGCTTACTGAGGATGGGAGACTCCCCACGTGTCACACGACCTCTTTGTACGAAACAGGACAGCTGAGGAATAATCATGATATAGTGCATATGACAGAAATGGTAACCACCCAGACCCTGAGCACCGGTTGAACCTCAAAATGTTTGAAGATCTTATTTTGATCACTGTCCAAAAATTGAATGAAAATAACCACCTTCTTTGAGACTGTAAATCAAATCTCCTGAGAACAGGTTATCTTGTAACATTTCTGATTTGTCCTGGTTTCAGATGAGTCAAAAATGCGAAGAGAACGGCCTCCTTTTTCGCAGTATCTTGGTAAATTTATTTCGGGTTCCAGCTGAAAGAGTCTTGTGAAAAACAGAAGTGGAAGAAACATAGGAAATAACAACAAAAGGTTGAAAAGAGTTCACTTCAAATTTTGGATGAAAGTTCAGGTCAGTTCTAATTTTTATCAGAAATGGTTAATCTATCAACATGTAACAGTTCACCTATTCTGCTCATGCTGTGCTCATCCCAGTTTGCTTTGCAAAACTTTCACTGAAACCCAAAAGGTTTTCTGGGCACTTTTTGGGATGACCCATGAAACTCAATCCCACATTTATGCTGATAAAACTTTTACATCACACCATCATATTTCTCTCTCTCTCTTTCTCTTTCCCCCTGTCTCTGGTAAAGTTTTCCAAACTATATTAGTAATTTGGGGTATCTCAGTGTTTGGGTGTCCAGCATGAGGTCAGATTGTCAGAAAGTGCCAAGCATCAATCCTCTTCAAACAGGCTCTTTTAAACTGAGCACCCCAAAACAGTCTCCCAATGACATTACTGAAAATTTTTGTATATCTTGACCTGTTTGTTTATATAATGTAGACATCAGTAGTGAAGCTGTAGTTAAGTTTCCATTGAGATTTGCATTTCAAACAAGATTAAATCCCTCTGTTTTCTACTTTTGTGATTGAATTTAGCCTCCAAATTTGACTTGACAGGTCTTCAGATGTTTATTGAAGTCTCTATGAATTTATTGTGAAATGTTTATTAATTTTGCAATAGAAAATGTTTAAAAGCTCAATTTTTTAAAAATTTCCGCATTTTCCTCACATTTCCTTGGGTTTCCTAAATGACGACAATCCCCACAAACTTCACAGATATACACATTCTGATATCACAGAGTACTTTTGAACTTTTAAAATTGAACACAGAGAATTGTCCCTTTTATTCAGAATTAGTATTCTGAGCTATACAAAGATTAGCCAATGGATCTCATTAGATCCATCAACCATTAGTATCTTCTGATGCTGGTAACCTGCCTTCCTGACAAAAGGCAAAAGTGAACTGGATTCTTCTGGCTCATGCATCACCAAATGATTTGTCAACTAAGTTTCAATAGCCAAATCTTGAGTGCTGTTGATGCAAGTGGCAGAAATAAACTGATTGTCAAATCTTACCTGCGTTTGCAAGACTAGCAGTTAAAATAGTAATATTTTATTTCTAAACAGAGAGAGTCCGATACCTATAGAGAATAAGTATGGAGTTCCAGCAAATGCTTTCACAATCACTTTTCTGAGTCACTGCACTTTCAGATGAAGAAGTATACAGTGTAAATCAGTAAATATGTAAAACCTTATTGGAAGGTTTGTTCTACGTAGCTGATACCAAATACACTATGTTGCCTTTCCTTTGCCTTTGTACAGTGCTGCAGTGCCACGGTTTCAAACGCTTTCTTCATTTCCGTTTAATCACTACCTGAAAGAAAAAAATGGAACTATATATAAGAGATAACACCAACTTGCACAGTAATAATACATAACAAATATATAGTTCTTGGGGTTAGCTTTTGCTGTTACACAAAAGTAAATATTAATTTGTTTAGTTTTCCATAAAGCCTTTTACTTACCGCACAACATTTTGATTAAAAATCCAGAAGAATAAAAAATTAACATGGCCCACATCAACTGGCTTGCTGATTCTTCTCAAAATGTAACTGTAAACTGGGAATCACTGCGTGGTTGTATTTCTAGTGGGGTCCCACAGGGATCTGTTCTGAGCCCTGTGCTAGTTACCATTTTTGTCAATGAGTTGGAAGAAAATATAAAATCATTACTGATAGTTTAGAGATGATACGAAGATTGCAGGAGCAGTAAATAATGAAGGGAACGGGTCATTGACACTGAGCAATTAACTGCTTGCAAGCAATCAAATAGTCATTTAACATGGCTAAATTTAAATGCATACATCTAGAAAAAAAAGAAGGCCGGCCAGACTTCTACAATGGGGGAGTCTAGCCTGTGAAGCAGTGACACTGAAAAAGGCTTTGGGTTGTGGTGGATAATTAGCAGAACATGAGCGCATAGCGAGATGCTGTGGCCAAAGGGCCAAAGTGATCCTTAAATGTATAAATAGTGGAATATTGAGTAGGAGTAGGGAGATTATGTTACCTCTGTATTTGGCACTGATGTGACTGCTACTGTGTCAAGTTGTGGTGTCCGCTATTGAAGAAGGATGTTAATAAATTAGAAAAGGTTCAGAGAAGAGCCATGCGAATGATTAAAGGGTTCAAAAATGGCTTATATTGGTAGACTCAAGGAGCACGATCTATTTAGTTTACACAGAGAAGGTTAATGCGTGACCTGATCACAGCTTATGAATATCTACATGGGGAACAAAATGTTGATAATGGGCTCTTCAGTCTCGCAGAGAAAGGCATAACAAGATCTAATGGCTGGAAGATAAAGCTAGACTAATTCAGACTGGAAATATAGTGCCAATTTTTAACAGTGAGGGTAATTAATCATTGGAGCAATTTACCAAGGACTGTGGTGGATTCTCTGTCACTAGCAATTTTTAGATCAAGTTTGGATGTTTTTCTAAAAGGTAGAGCTAGGGAAAACAGGAATTAATTTATGGAACTCCTGTAGCCTGAATTTTGCAGGAGGTCAGACTTAATGGCGCTCCCTTTTGGCCTTATAATCTAGAAATCTACCTATGTACCCACACCCAACAGCCACGTAGACCATATGTGGGCATAAAGGGAGTTTTTATGCCTTTGTGCAGGCACATAGTAGTTACAATTTAGCCTGTTATGTCTTCAGATCTTTTTTACCAACATTGGGGCACAGCATGGGGTCGAGCAGTCCACCCACATGCAACAGCTTGCTCCATAGAGACCTAAGAAGCTACTTTATCTTTTTTTGTGTGTGATATTTTCAAAGACATGTCTTGCAATTGCATCTAGTGTCTTTTCAAAATTAATTCTGGATCAAATCAGTTCAATGGGCATTCTGATTTTATGAAGCTTGCATAAAGATTGTAGGATTTGACCCTCTAATGTCACTAGATTTGACCTCTTGCTGTGTGTACTTTCCAAAAGTAGTATAATCAGCATTATCCTACCTGATTGCTAAAGACAGTAGAAGTAGCACTGGAAAATCTTGTGCTAATTTTGCAGTTTCTTTAGAAGGTCAAGTTCAGGCATCTAATCCTTGCAGCACAGTTCTTAACCGAGAGTTAAAATTCAAGCTTCTCAAGGCACAGCTGTAATTCAGCCTCAGGTTTCCAGAGGTTAAGGGTCAGCACATTAATCTATTTGATATAATTCATAGAATCCCCTTAGAGAAAAGAAAAAGTATTAATGTATAACCAAGCCATGTTTTCTGGAAATAAATGAGAACATATCCTGATATAAAACAGTATCCTAATGATGAACCAAACTGATAATTATAGTTCCATTCATATCTTATACTAAGCATAACCAGTTTCACTCTAAGAATTGCTGTTCTTTAGTTCTATTAAAATATGTTTTAAATGGCTGCTTTTGCTTTGATTATAAAATCATTTATTTGAAAATCAGTTTGGAACTTTTTTTTTTCCTGGCAACTATAGTATGAAATAAATCAAACCATCACCTGCACAAAACATCATCAGCAACAACAAAAGCTTTATAATAATAAAGATGTGTAAGTGGCAAAATATGGTTTGTTACAACCCTGAGAAAATGACTAATATTAATTAAGGTGGAGTGATCATTACAATGCAACGTATTTATGAGGATGTCATCACACACTTTATGAAGCAAGTGCTAGTAAAACACTACAGGACTTTACAAAACAAAGCCAGGCATGTCTGGGAGTTGGCTCTGCCTGAATTTACACCAAAGATGGATTATTATTAGACGTTATCTTCATCTGGAGCTTCATTATTCTTCACTGAGGCCTCAGAGACTTTTTTTAAAATACTATTTCTGGCTTCTCAGAGCACAGCTACAGATGGATGTTACCACTGTAAGATAAGATGAGCAGATTCCCAGTTTACAAAACTAGAACAACTATACAGGAAGAGTAGGAAGAATGAGGAGGAATTGTCTATTGGGTGGTGGATTTTTAATTTTCAAATGCAGGTTTTCACTATTGGAAGCTCTTAGCTACTGCTTGTGCACTTTATATACACACTGCAGAGAAACATGGAGATGATTTAGATATGAAGTTTATTGTTAAGCTTAGGCTTACTGTAAAATTAATTCTTTTATTGCTTATAATGTTAATGCCACTGATGTAAAGAGCAGAGAAAAAGAGAGACAATTGAACCTCTCTGCTCAATCAAAACCTCGCCGAAAGACAAATGTACAGAGACTGATAGTCCCATCTGGTGCACAAGACGAGTGACACCTGTTCTACCTAACACTCTCAAAAAGAGAACAGAAGGGGCCCAACTGCCCCTGCACTATCATCCTTTCCTCCTCCAGGATTCACAGAGGCTTCTGTATGCTCAACGCCCAGACAAGCGGCTGTCAGGGAAGTTGCAAGGACTGTGAGAAGACTGAGCAGGTATGTGGCAGGAGAAATATCATCCTCATGGAGGTTCCCTGTGGGAAACAATGTTCAGTTCCTTATGAGACTCATGAATTCAGTACAAAAATGATCATTTTGTAACTCCTGTGAGAATTCTGAACTCAACTGTGGGATACCGAATGCAAATAAATGTCGACTTAAAGAAAATGTTTTCCACAAAGCTGAATTAAAGATGTATGATCAGCATGTTTACAAACATAGGAGCCAATCCTTTGAAGGGCTGTGCATGTCCTGAGGGACACTTGGTTCCATCAAGTCCCACTGTCTTTGCCCCCACTGAGGGTAGTTAGTAACTTGTAGGATCACACTAGTTGTGTCCATTGCAAATTAGTGCACACATTCAGCACACATTCAGTACATAGTAACAAAGTTAATTAACATAGGTCCATTTTCTCCACCACCTAGAATGATGGTTTCTGGCTGTGCTGCCTCTCCAATCCCAGGTAGCGTAGCTCCTGCGAAAGCTATGTTGCTACTGGCTAGCTTCCTCTCACTGTACAGTAGCAGCATAGGAGGAATATACTGAAGTCAATGGGGATGAGGGAAGGGGGGATGACATCACCTATGAAAGTCAGAGTACTAATTCAGGTGCCTAATATGGCTTTGGTACAATTCTGAAGATAAATAAATAGTAAAAAAAGCAGAAGGATCCTTTCTGAATCCTAACACTGTGATGCAACACCAAAGAATAATGAGAAAAGAGTTTTCAGCAAATGCCTAATTTGGCTGCTGAGAGCTTAAATATAATGGAAAAATCATATTAAAGTGCGCACTGTTCAGTCAATTAGATGAAATGTCTTTATCAAGTAAATTTCAGAACAAATGATGCTAAAGAAACAAATTATTTTTGAAAAACCAGCATTGGGTACCTTACAGCTGACTGGAAGTTATTTAATGATCTTCCACTAGCATGTAAATTTAGAAAGGAGAGTGGTTTGGCTAGGGTGAAGAGTTAAAAAGGCAAGAAACCCACCACTCAAGGCTAAAGGAGCTAGCGGCAGACTTAATCCATAATCTTGTTTCATTGGATCTTTCTTGTTGAAGAGCTCAGCTACATACAAGACTCATATCTGGCCCTGGCCAAAATGCAGCAACTTGTTGGTCTTTTCTCCCTAGTAGAGTCCTATGAGCTATAGCCTAGCAGAATAGGAATTCTGTAAAGATAGTACACAGACTGGCTTTAACCAATAATCCGTTTGATCAATACACTTATATGAGCATGATCTCCTCCACCTGCCCTAAGGCAGCAAAGGGCAAGACGATATATAAAACCAAAATTGACTTGTGCTAATTCCATATTAATTAAGCTTCTCTTGACCTGCTTTCCTTGTTCTGAAGGAGACAACGGAGGATCTTTGCATGCAGAGCTGTGAACATGCTCTTTTGGGATAATTTCAGTAATCTCACTATATCAGTACCTTGAATTCATGCCCTTAATCAAATTGCAGCATATTAGGGCAAGCCATTGAGGGCTGAATATAGATATCATTCATTCCTATATAAAAGCCAATATAGCTGCTCAGAACAAGACAACTGATGCAAATTTATGTCCAGCAGACAAAAAACTTTGAATGTCACATGAGTCCCACTCTTTACATTGTCAAGGCTGAAGCATTTTTTCAGTTATTCTTTGAAAGAAAAGGCTCATATATTGTACTAATAAATATAAAGTGATAATCCAGCCATCAACGGGGCAATTTGTTAAAGGTTTGTTTATGGCTGAAATAAACATATCAGCAAATATAAGGCTGCCAGCTTGTATATTGCTCAAACACCATCAGCTCATGCCCCTACCTGAGGTAATGCAGTGGACTCTTACAGTGATTGATTTGGGCCATTAGCTCCAAATCAAAGTTGGTTTCAGTTCATCCATCTTCCTCGAGCCTTAGCAAAACTGTTATTTGAAAATAAACATTGAGTCTGTCTCTCTTTTGTCAGAAGAGCACCAGGGAGCTTATAGACATATGACCGAATACATCTCCATCTCTGCAGCGACAGCAGCCACCTCCTGAGGTTGAGCTGCTGGGCCAAGGTATTTTGTCTGCTTCCAAACTGGATATGGAAGACAGCAGATGAAGCCATTTGATTCTGGTTCAGTAAATACAAAATACTGGAAAAGATTCAACTATTGATAGATAGCTAAACTGTGCTGACTTTAGAGGGAATGATTCACATTATTCCGTAAACAGAACACTGTCCTTTATATGCCTGTTCTGTACATTTTGAAGAGATGTTTCTAAGTGTGAAGTTTGGTTCTGGGTCTTTTCCAATAGTTTAATGGTGTTTGGATCCAGGGTTTAACTTCAGAGCCATCTTTAACGTTTGCAAATAACTGATGCTTTTTCTTTGAAGTTACCTTGTGCAATTTGAACTATAAGATGGGCTCAAACCACAAAGGAGTTGGATTTTGAAACCCACATTGTTTATGACCATCTCTAATTTGAGCACTATTTTCATGCCTCATAATATTTCAGTCACTCCTTACTTTACTTGCAGAAAATTTTATAAAGCTATGTTGATAATTAGAATATTAACTTCATAAAAATTGCACTGTTACTGTGAACTGCACCTTAATGTGTCTTTGATTTCTGTTTGCTTAATTAACTATCAAAGACACACTCTTACTATTGTTTGCCCCCTAGGGTCAATACTGCTGTAGAAACGGCCTGGGGATTCTTTTTTGCCTTGCATCATCAGCAACAATGCTAATAAAATCCTGATCCCAAGCTCTTCATGGCTATGATAGACATGAACCCTCAGATTCATACAGTCCTGCACTTGGCAAAGGTTAGATCTGGATCTGAAACTTGGAGTTCTGACCCTTCTGTGCTTGATGATAATGTCTGAAGCAAAAAGAACACTCCTCAGTTATCAGAGACAGGACCAAGATGGAAGCGATGACAAAGAAATCTTCTTTTGACATGTGAAACTCATTTGATTCTACGCTTTCTTTCACACATAATGACATCTTATGCCAAAGTTAATGGTCAGGCCACATGATATTTCACTGGGGGTCTCTGAAGTTACATTGAGAAAAGGAGGTTTCTTTGTACATTTTGTGTCACAAAGATAAAACTAAATGTTGCAAACTGGCCTCAGTACTTTTCTTTGGCATTTTAGGGGATGATAATTGTTAACAGGGAGCTTTACAGTGAAGACTCAATGCTTCGGTTTGTCTTTCTGTGCTACTGATTGGTTTGTCTCAGCAGGAGGATGTGAACATCACATTGTAGCGCCTACCTCCTTCTGCCTTCTGTTGAAGTAAAAGGGGATTAAGTACAAACTGAGAAGCCACCCCATACAGTGTGGCAAGAGTGACCTCATTGTAGCTGCTACAGCCAGCGAAAAAATCTGCTGGAGCCTGCCGTGCTTTTGCTGGGTCAGATTCTTTGCCTTTTGTTATTTGAGCTTCCTTGTGAGAATCACTGCTGCCTAAAGGCGTAACATGACATTCCCTTTCTTTGCCCTTTAATCCAATCAGAGGGGTCTTACTTTCTCACAGAGGACTGGGATACACTTTAAGTTTAGTCCAGCAGCTGTGAAGTGAGCTTCGTTGGTGAAGATTAATACTTTGACTCTGATCATACATTTCAATATGATTGAAGCCAATAAAGGGAAGATTATTTTTCTGGTTATTTTTCAGATGTCTTGGGGTATTGTTGCTTACATGATGACATGTCTTTGTCCTGTCAGGGAGCATGAGATTTGGTCAAACATTCATCTTAAAAATACTGGGGGGAGATGGGGAGGTTCAGAGAGAGAAAGATAGAGAGGGAAATTGACTCAGTCAGTCAGTTTTGGATGGTAGCAGATGGGATCATGTCAAGTGAGAAACACAGAAGGCCTCTTCTGGTTCCAGTCTGACACTTCAAAGCAAAATGAAGAGGCACCATTTCAAAGGGGATACACACTATTATTTGATTAAGATGTAGCTTCCTGAATGAAATGTGCATGTAATTATTTGCATGATGACGGGTTTCATAAAAAAAGTTTGCTTTACTCTTTTAGCTCTAATTGGTTCTTATTAGTGGTGGGCCCAGCTTGGTACCCTAACTGTGAACTTCCACTCTGAATTTTTTTATTTTTATTTGTGTGTGTGTGAAGGGAGGAAGGGGTTCAGATCTCACCCTCTTGGTTTTGGATACAACTCAGAATAATTTAAAAGGCTTTTTACTCACATGGTGGACATGGGAAGAAATACCACTACAGCAGCATTTACACTGTTCTTCCTTCCCATCTCTTGCTGATGGCCCACTGCCCTCCCACTCCCGCTGGAACCTGCTTCCCCTAGAGAATCGCCATCCCCTTCCTCACCCACCACACACATTGCCTCATGCTTTTCCCCAGTCATGACACCTTCTACATGGCCCCATGCCATCTACACCCCCCTCTCTTACATTAGGTGTCTTTACAGAGAGAGAACTACTAGCTTTCATCCACCTTCTCTTTTTTAAGTTCTGTGGAGAGCTGCCAAGAAAAGTAATCCCCTTTACCCCAGCATTCTAAAAAGGTTTTCCAAGGTGGATAGTATGTGGCCTAAGCCCTTCCCTGCAGGCCAGCATGGGTTGCTCTCTATTGTAGTAGCTGCCAGCTGCACTGAGCTACTTCCCAGCAAGTGGATGAAAAGGACTCTGGTGCCTTTCTCACTCAGAGTACAGTGCCAATGATAGTGGCTGCATGTAGTCCTGTACTACTTAGGATGTTGGGCTACCTACCTTCCTTTATTTGGGAAGCCCTCCCAAAAACCCAGTGCAGGACAAGAATCGACCATGGTTCTCCACTCAGTTATAACTTTAAGTGCTAGTTGCTTGGAAACTTTAATTACTAAAGAATTAAAAGTTTAGGATGGGATTTTCAAAAATGTTCCTCATTGGCCTAATTCCGTCTCCACTGAAGTCCAATATTCTTTGAATTCAGTTGGAGCAGAGTTAGCCCAAATGACTGGCCGAGACCCATAGTGATTTATTACATTTTTTGTAAATGCCTTTTCTATAAAAACTACCATATGCTGGAGTGTACAGGAGAACAAAGGAATTGCCATGCTGGATCAGAGTAGTCCTTTTCCAGTATCCTGCCTCCAACAGTGGCCAATCCCAGATGCTTCTGAGGAAGGAGCAGTAGGCAGTTACCAGCTCCCGTGAAAAATTTACTCATAACTTCTGATGGAGGTTGGCTTATGCCTTGAGGGTTATCTCCTTTCCAAAGCTCTTGGGGGTTTTCTTATTTGTCTTCCTAAAATCTTTACTACTGAAGCTGTACACATAGTTGTTATCCATATAAATATTCATTCTGTTTTTGAATCCTGCTTACCTCTTCTCTTTAATGATATACTGAGGCAAGGAGTTTCATAGACTAATTGTTCACTATCATAGAATCATAGAAGTGTAGGACTGGAAGGGACCTCGAGAGGTCATCTAGTCCAGTCCCCTGCACTCAAGACAGTAAGTATTATCTAGCCCATCCCTGACAGGTGCTTGTCTAACCTGATCTTAAAAATCTCCAGTGATGGAGATTCCACAACATCCGTAGGCAATTTATTCCAGTGCTTAAATACCTTAATGGGAAGTTTTTCCTATATCCAACCTAAACCGTGCAATTTAAGCCCATTACTTCTTGTCCTATCCTCAGATGCTAAAGAGAACACTTTTTCTCCTTCTTCATGGAAAAATCCTTTTACGTACTTGAAAACTGTTATGTCCACCCTCAGTCTTCTCTTCTCCAGACTAAACAAACACAATTTTTTCAATATTCCCTCAGAGGTCATGTTTTCTAGACCTTTAATCATTTTTGTAGCTCTTCTCTGGACCTTCTCCAATTTGTCCACATCTTTCCTCAAATGTGGCATCCAGAACTGGACACAATACTCCAGCTGAGGCCTAATTAGCGCGGAGTAGAGCAGAAGAATTACTTCTCGTGTCTTGCTTACAACACTCCTGCTAATACATCCCAGAATGATGTTTGCTTTTTTTTTGCAACAGTATTACACTGTTGACTCATATTTAGCTTGTGATCCACTACGACCTCCAGATCCCTTTCCGCAATATTCCTTCCAAGGTAGTCATTTCCCATTTTGTGTGTGTGCAACTGATTGTTCCTTCCTAAGTGGAGTACTTTGCATTTGTCCTTATTGAATTTCATCCTATTTACTTCAGACTATTTCTCCAGTTTGTCCAGATATTTTGAATTTTGATCCTAACCTCCAAAGCACTTGCAACCCCTCCCAGCTTGGTATCATCCACAATCTTTATAAGTGTACTCTCTATGCCATTATCTAAATAATTGATAAAGATATTGAAGAGACTCAGACCCAGAACTAATACCTGTGGGACCCCCTCTTAATATGCCCTTCCAGCTTGACTGTGAACCACTGATAACTACTCTCTGGGAATGGTTAACCAATTATGCACCCACCTTATAGTAGCTCCATCTAGGTTGTATTTTCCTAATTTGTTCATGAGAAGGTCATGCGAGACAGTATCAAAAGCCTTACTAAAGTCAAGATATACCACATCTACCACTTCCCCCCTACCCACAAGGCTTGTTACCCTGTCAAAGAAAGCTATTAGTTTGGTTTGACATGATTTGTTCTTGACAAATCCATGCTGTTACTTATCACCTTATTATCGTCTAAGTGTTTGCAAAAAGATTGCTTAATTATTTACTCCATTATCTTTCCCAGTAGTGAAGTTAAGATGACTGGTCTGTAATTCCCTGGGTTGTCCTTATTCCTCTTTTTATAGATTGGCACTATATATGCCCTTCTCCAGTCTTCTGGGATCTCTCCCATCTTTCATTACTTTTCCAAGATAATCATTAATGGCTCAGATATTGCCTCAGTCAGTTCCTTGTGGAAAAGTATTTCTTTTTATTACTTTTAAATTTTTCTGCCTTTCAATTTCATTGATTGTCCCCTTATTCTTGTATTATGAAAGATGAACAGAAATGCCTCACCTACATTATGTATAGTGTTCATTATTTCCATACCTTTATTGTGTTCATGCATATTAATTTCCTCTCTGAAGTAAACAGTCCAAATCTTTTCACTCTCTCCCTAGAGATCTATATTTCTGTGTGAAAGGTAAAGTTCTTAATATTTCTGTGGCTGAAGAATCATGATATACTGTTATAGAATTTAAAACACAGCTGATTTTGGATTAATACCATAATAGAGGTTATGATGTTCTACTTATATTTTCAGGAAACACTCTTCTCCTAACCTATTTTAATCAGATATCTCCAGGCATATCACTTCTTCCAGTCAAAATTTAGAGCAGGGTAGAAAAATTGACATGATAATAAAAGTCTGGATGCAACCTTAGCTATAGCTCCACAAAATGTAGTGTAATTAAATATCAGGATCTGTGTATTCATGAAATATAAGTAAATAAACGTCGACTGAACAATTTCACTCAGGATAACACTTTATACAGAAATCTGATCATTTGTGAAATAATTTGAAATGACTTTGTTTCATTTCCCTCTTTCTAGTCTCGCTACAAGGGGGAACTTTCACCTTTATAGTGACTAGTTTTACACAGTGCTCACAATGGACCCTCTTCAATAGCTCAACTCCCAGCTTAGCCAGCAGATGCCCAAGGAATTATTGATCCAGACAATTTTTTTTTAAATGAAAATTTCTTGGTATTTCTGCACTCACAGTGGGACCATTTCCAATTTAAAAACATGAATCCAGTTCCTACTGAACAGGTATCCACTTCACAAAAAGAATCACTACAATGGTTGCATCTGGAACTCTGGTTAGCTAAGAACGGATTAGGTCACAGATAGCGAGCTATTCTTTCACAGCTAGGGTATATCTTCACTGCACAGTTAACCAGGGCTCTTAACACCCCCAGCTATGCACACAGAAAAGGCTCTGAGCAAGGTTTTGAGGTGCTTTAATCCCATGTAGTTTACCTAGTTGAGGTGTGGATCAGACAAGGGGCTCCAGTTGAACGCGGGCTGGGACCCACCCACTTTGCAGTCAGGATGCAGGCAAAATCATTTGAGTGCTGATAATCCTCCAATTCCTTCCCACAACTGTCCCCAAAAGGACAGAGCAGTTCTCCCTCAGTTGATATAATTGACTTGGAAAGAATGGAAAGGTTACTCACTCTGTGCAGTAACTGGAGTTCTTCAAGAAATGTGTCCCTGTGAATGTGCCACTTCAGGTTTGCCTGTGCCATGTTTTTGGTAGCAGGGCCCATTCAGCCTGTGCATGTGCCCTACACATCCTTATGGGGCTATATGTGGCTCCATGAGTGAACTGCCCTCAGTTCCTTCTTCATCACAAAGTCCCACAAGGGCAACTCTAAAGCAGAGGGGAAGAAGGACAGGTAGTGGAGCACTCACAGGGGGACACCTCTCAAAGAACTCTAGTGACTGCAAAAGGTGGGTAACCTCTCCTTCTTCTTTGAGTACTGTCCCTGTGGGTGCTCCATTTCAGGTGACCCCTGAGCAATGTCCCCTTAAGGAGGTGGAGGATTCTGAGCAGAGTTCAATACAGAAGAGAGAACTGTGTTGTCTACACAACATTTGATCTTGCTGCAGGCACCAGGGCATAATGATTAGAAAAGGTATGAGCAGAGTACCGAGTTGCCCCTCTACAGATGTCTGCAATTGATACATCCTTAGTTAAGGCTTTCAGTGTAGACAATGCTCTTGCAGAATGCGTTATCACTCTTAAAGGGGGTTGGACATCAGCTTTGTCATAACAATCGTAATAATCATAATACAACCAGCGATCCACTAGGTACGTCTAGCCATGGGAAAATAATTATACCCGAATAATGTAAGTGGGTGGCAACTACTGCCAGAATCTTTGAGAACACAGTTGGTGACAAAGATAGTCTGAAAGGAAGCAACTTGTATTTGTAGTATTTGTTATTGATTCAGAAATGAAGAAACCTGATGAGTGAATAGCAAAATATGCATCTTGTAGGTTGAGAATCACGAACCAATCTCTTCATTAGAATTAAGGAATTATTGCTGCCAGGGTCACCACCTTGAATTTTTGCTGTTTTACATATCTGTTTAGGGACCTGAGGTCTAAAATTGGTCTTTACCCTCCATTCTTTCTGTGGATAAGGAAGTACTTTGAATATAATCCATGTCCCCTGTGTTGCACAGGAACTGGTTCTACTGCTCCTAAATGTAGAAGTGAGGTCACCTCTTGTTGTAGTAATTGATTGTGAGAGGGGTCCCTGAAGATGGACAGGAAGGGGGAATGTAGGAAGGATAGCTTTGAAATTAGCAATTAGATGTCATGGCTTCCAAAACTCATTTGTCTGATGTTATATGCTCCTATGCACCCTGAAAATGGGAGAGGCAGCATCCAAAAGGAAGGAGAGGGGTAAGATGTTTCAGCTGTAAAATCTTCTCAGCTGGATGGTGGATACTCTCAGTCAAGCCATCAGAATTGTTATTTGGAGGACATGGATGGCTGGGAAGATGTAGTTGTAGCTGATGGAGGTTTCTTTCTTGAGTATCTTGGTCTCTTGGCCAGGGGTTCAGAGGGTCTATGATATGCTGAATATGGGGCTGGGCATGCTCTTTATGCTGTCTGAGACCTACTAAATCACCTCTTATTTACAGGACTAAAAATTCCAAAGCATGGCTCTTGAGTCCTACAAAGTGTGTAGAGAGTTATCCATCGAGTCCACAAAGAGCTTGCAACCATCAAAGGAGAGATCTTCAATGGTACTCTGAACCTCTCTTGGAAAGCCTGACATCTGCAGCCAAGATGCTCTTCTCATGACCACTGTGGTGGATATAGACTGTGCAGCAGTATCTGCTACATCTAAGGAGATGTGGAGTGATGTCTTTGCTAGAAGCTGACCCTCTTGAATAGTGGCTTTAAACTGGTTACAATTTTGCTCTGGCAGATGCTCAGTAAAGGAATTACATTTGTTATAATTTAAGTATTTGTATTCGGCCATGAGCGCCTGATGGCTTCCTATTCTGTACAGAAGTATGGCTGAAGCATAGGGCTTGGAGTCAAAAAGATCAAGCTTCTTATGGTCCTTACTGTATGGGATGGACTTTGAGCTACGTTGCCTGCCTCATTCATTAACAACCTCCACTACTAGGGAGTTTGGAGCTGGTTCAGGGAATAGAAACTCCAATTCCCTGATGTGACAAGGTGTATAGACCCCTCACTGGCCAGGAGGAGGTTAAGGAACAGTAATGGGATAAGGAGGCCCCTCCCCTGTGCCCTTGCCAAGCATGCTTGTACTAGAGGCGGGGTTTAAAAGCCAGCCAGGCACCCCAGCCTGGGGCTGACCAGCCAGGGAGGAGGACATGCCCAAGGAGCTCCCGGGGAAGACAGGAGTCAGGCCTATACTGGGCCAGCGATCAGGAGAGACCCAGCACTCACAGCAGGGACAAAGGCTGGGAGCCCCAAAGGCAATGTTCCCAAGAGTTGGGCAGCAGCCAGATGGGACGTGGACTGGAATAGGAAGTGGCCCAATGAAGCTGACGGGAGGCCTACTTCTGCTCAAGCATTGACCTAGGTGGGACTACCGCCACATCTGAAGTGCTGCAATTTTTGAACTGTAGACATTGAGCAGAACTGCTGTCAATTGAACCAGATCCCCTAGGTGGGATTGCTGTCACAGAGACTGTAGCCACATTTGAATTGTAACAATGGGCAGAATTGCCACCACATTGAACTGTGACCACTAGGCAGAATTGCACCAAAGTGAACATAACCACTAGGCAGGAAGCCCTGCCCCAACCCCGCTGATCACAGCTGGCCAGAACATAATACTTTTTATCTGCTCTCTTGCAGGTAGGTGGTATTGTAGTTGGGGTTTGCCAAACAGTCTTAGCAGGCTCCATAAGAGCTTCATTCACTGGAATGAACTGCATCTGAAGAAGTGGGTTTACCACCCATGAAAGCTTATGCCCAAATAAATCTATTAGTCTTTAAGGTGCCACATTGTTTTTGTGGATACAGACTAACACGGCTACCCCTCTGATAATTCATTGAAATAGCAAT
Organism: Eretmochelys imbricata; assembly: GCF_965152235.1. Taxonomy (NCBI): domain Eukaryota; kingdom Metazoa; phylum Chordata; order Testudines; family Cheloniidae; genus Eretmochelys; species Eretmochelys imbricata. Next base: position 37,631,266 of record NC_135575.1, on the reverse strand, counting down.
TCTCATAGATGACAAGGTATGTAAACTAATTAGGAGTCTGTGGTGGTATTTCTGAATCTCTTCTAAGGAAATCTAAAGTGTGTCAGAAATTCACTGTATCACTTCCTGAAACTGTCTGAAGTCACCTGCCACAGCAGGTGGTGGAAGCATGACAACTTCATCAGGTGATGATGAGGAAATATTCATAAGAGATGTCACCTCCTTGTCTGCCCTTGCTTCTTGCTCCTCAAAGATCTTTTCCTTGGGCATAGGTGGTGGTAAAGAGGTTGAGGAGAAAGGACCCTTCTCTGTTCCCCCCGGTGGTGTGAAAACTACATAGTGAATTGTTGATGACAGAATGTCCATGGATTACAACAAGGTCAGAAGAGGGTATGGGAAGTCAGAAGGCACAGCTGGAGGCATCCATCTGAGTTCCTGCCATGCTGGTGTCATTTGAGCTCTATCCTCCTGCAAAACATCAATGTGGGAGGGAGAATGATGTGTTCTAGAGTAGACAGGGGAACCTTGCACCCAAATCTGAGAATTTGAAGAGTCCTCTTCCACATACTCTGGGAGAAGACGAGGTAGCAGCTGTTCAGCTTGCAAAGTATACAAGGCTGTGTATGGTTCTCTTGGTGATAAAGGGGTCGGTGACCAAGAGGGTCTTCAAGAGGCTATCAGGTCCTTAGGGTACCTGAAGTTTTGTGGTACTGATGGTAAAGACTGGCCCAGGACAAGCTTCAATACTGGGAGTCAGCTCTAATTTTCTTGGTACTACAGGATGTCTAGCAGTTTTCGGTACCATTGACTTTCTTGATATCGGTACCGGGGATTGTTTAGGGACGGGACTTATAACACCTTTCAACCACGTCTCTGTTGTCTGGGTCCAGGTACCCAATCTTGGTACAGAGTCTGTCTTAAACTGACTTCTCTTCTTTGCCTTTGCAGTACTGGCATCACTCAGAGCCCACATGGAACTCCCCTTGGGACCTGAGGTCTCCGTAGCCTTCTTGTGTGCCGGTGACCAAGACCTGCTTGTAGATGACAGAATGTCCATGGATTACAACATGGGGGGAAGGATAGCTCAGTGATTTGAGCGCTGGCCTGCTAAACCCAGGGTTGTAAGTTCAATCCTTGAGAGGGCCATTTAGGGATCTGGGGCAAAAATTGGGGATTGGTCATGCTTTGAGCAGGGGTGGGGCTAGATGACCTCCTGAGGGTCCCTCCCAACCCAGATCATCTATGACCCGAGCTACTACAGCAATATTTTGGGGGAGGGATAGTTCAGTGGTTTGAGCATTGGCCTGCTAAACCCAGGGTTGTGAGTTCAATCCTTGAGGGGGCCATTTAGGGATCTAGGGCAAAAATTGGGGATTGGTCCTGCTTTGAGCAGGGGGTTGGACTAGATGACCTCCTGAGGTCCCTTCCCACCCTGATAGTCTATGATATACTCCTTATGTCCAGAGGCAGATGCAGATGAAGACTTTGGAACCCTAGATGTACTGAAGTGTAACAGTACCATCTACCTCTCTAGTGGTCTCCTCTGACCAAGATCTTGATGTGGACAGAGCACTAGCAGTTCTGGGAGGCCTATGTACAGGGAGATCCTCCACCCCTGGATCGGAAGATGGACATAAAGTTTGCTCCATTATTAAGAGTTTAAATTTGATCTTACTATCTTTTTGGTACCTACTCTTGAAGGATGTGCAGATCTTGTACTTACTGGGGATATGAGTATCACCCAAACAGCAGAGGTACTGTTAGGAATAGCTTCATGGCAGGAGAGGAGCCCAGCATTCCTGAGCAGAATAACCAAGAAGATAACCCCTAGAAGGGAAAATTCTTTACAACTGTCTAATTATATCTAAGAATAAAACAATTTAAAAAAAATTGAGAGAAAGAAAAGAAAAACAAAACAAAACACAAAGGGAACAACTGTTTCAACATTATGAATACTGAAACGTAAGTAACTGTAAACAAACTATCGAAGTAAATGCTAAATATTAGAGAACAGGAACAGTCTGCAGACTCATCTCAGGCCAAAGGCAGCTGCAAAGGAACTGAAGGCAGTTCGCCCACACAGCCCCATATAGTCTTGGTACATGGCACGAGGATGTGTAAGGTGCATGTGCAGGCCAAATGGGCACCACTATCAATAATCTGCAATCAAAAGCACAGGGTGCAGGCACACCTGAAGTGGAGGACCCGCAGAGACACTACTTGAAGAAGAACCTAGAGCAGCTCAGCACAAAAAAACCCCATGATATATCCCACAGATACACACAGGTGAGTATAGAAACAGTGGGGACAGAGTACTCTGTCAGGGTTTTGCTGTGGGAATGCCTGCACTCAGGTTAGGCTAAGCTGAGTACTCAGACCAGGTGCCAATTACCTGGGTTAACCATATAGTGAAAACCTACCTCTAAAGATGGTTCCTCCAATCAATATTGAGCCCCGTTCCTGTGGTATTATGGGGAAGTTTGCAGTGCTGCTGTTTGTGCTGTAGATAACAACAGGGACTTCAGAGCTGCCAGCATAGAATGTTACACAAACATTAAATTCATTTATATCTGAATTCCCAGTTACAAGAAGGGCCCTTATGTTCTATTCTTGCAATTTAGAGGGTCTTTAATGTGTGTGTAAATTACATTTATGCCCACTTTAAGGCTCCTTTGCACTTTCAGCGCAGCGTAAAGGGACCTTAGTGTAAACACAAATCAAGTCCCTTTAAAAAAAATGTTGAAATAGAAGTTAAATTGTACTTCTCATAGATTTACTTTTAAGAAATAGTAAATAAAAGCAAATTACCCTGGTAACCATGGAAGAAAAACAAGATGTGATGTCACTGGAGAAATGGAAGATAAGAGAGAGATAAATGAAACAAGAAAAGTTAGTGAATTAAATTTAATATTTTTATTTAAAATATTTTAAAACAAAATTATTGTTAATTATAGGGTGACCGTATCATAATAGGGTGCCCCAGCATGCTGGAATGTTGATCATTTTTGTGTAGCGCTGGCATTTAGTGTTTGGCTTCATGGCATGGTGACATCTGCACAGGGCACACACCCTGTTGTGCATTCTTGCTCAATAACCCAATAGATTTTTTCCCTTTTTTTTTTTAAACATCGACAGCAAATGTTGCAATTTTCATGACTGGTGAGATAGTTGGGGATTTTTCAGCTGGAGGGGAATAGTCTAGCGAAGACGAGTCTTGCATTTGGAGCACTCCTGACAGGATGTGGACCAAGCAGGCCTTCGGCTGTTGGTTTTTTAGATCCTAAGAAACAATCGTACATGACTATAAAAGAGATCATCTAATTTAATCACTGGTTTCTGGGCCACTCTTCAAAGCATGAACAATGTCCAAGAAAGCGATTGAAAATATAATGTGTATCTATATATTGAGTATAGCCCAGAACCTGTAGCCAGTTTTTTAAAATCTGATTTAATAAAAATTGGTCATCCAGAGTGAAAAAGAAAGTAAAAGCATTATTTGTTCACTACATAATAAGCTGGCTAAGTGGGGGGGAACTAAAGAAAGGCAGTTGGAATCAGTTTTCTCTGTAGAGCACTGATGTCAATTCAGGGGGAAAGAAATAGCTCTGACACTCAGAACGGCTGGATATGAAACCACTGGTGCCATTCAGTGCTAGGACCCACTGACAGATTTACTGCTTGTCGTGGAGCTGCTGGTGTATGATGGAAATGGCAGGTGTAGTCTGCTACAAGGATTTCTGTCTCAAACATCTATTCCATGCACATGTGTAACTGAGAGCAGCTAGAGGTCATGGAGGGACAGCTCTGTGTTTACAATGACTTATTAAGAAATGTAGTTATTTTCTTTAATCCTCCTCACAACAAGAGGCACGTCTTACTAACCTGTAGTTCTATTGCAATGCAGGGGACATAGCAAACTGACCAATTCAATACCAGGTAACAGGCACTGAAAGAGAGAGAGAGAGAATAGATTACTGCAGAAAGAAGTATTCTATTGCTTGTAAAAAAACTACTGCTAACACCTAATGAAAATGTGAATATAAACATTTTAAAGCAAGTTACAGGAAAATCAAAGAGGAACAACACTATTCAACAGTTGAAAAATATGATATGGGTTACCAAGACAGGTCCAAGACAAATCCTAGATGCACATGCCCCCAGACACTGAGGATATTGGAAATTTGAACCTGAGTTTGGATCTTAATTTTGTGGCTAGAGGCCATCCCTAAATAATGTTAACTGAAAGTGCTTCTTAACATTGATGTGCACGTTAGCTACCATATCTCATCAATAAAGCTGGTCAAACTTCAACAATTACACATCAGAGGGGCTTTTCTGAAATTATTTTTGATTTTGCTCTGAGAGGCTTGTGACAGAGTTTCACTCAGTTTCAGGTTTGACCAAACCAAAAAACTCAGGATCTGATCCTGTAAAAACCTGGGCATGTGTTTGACTTTAAAACAGACATCTTAGGTCCTCTGATATGAAAGGGACTGGTCTCAAAGCATACAGTTAAGAATGTGTGTAAGTCTTTGCAAGATTGAGGCCTCAGTTGATTCTTTTAAGATTCACCTTATTTAGTGTCAAAATAATGAAAAAAAAAATCAGAATTCTGCATGATTTCAACGTGAAACCATGAATTAGCTCATTCGGATTAATTTAAAATTTGGAACTGGATCCCGATTCTTGAAGTTTGGAGGTGTGCAGACCAGAATGGTTGGACTTGCAAATAAATGCACAATATTAGCAATCTTACATGAAAGAGATCCTCCACAATTATGAAATAAACAATGGAATCATTTCATGTATATTAACAAGTTGTTGCTCCAGAAGAGGTAAGAAAGGTAAAATACCTTCTGTGGATTTATTACAAGAATGCGCCAAAGGACAAAGGCAGAGAGATATTTAAACTTGAAAACCTAGGGCCTGACTCTTTTCTCACACCTGTTTTACACTAGTGTAATTTCACTGATTTCAGTGAAGTCACTCCTGTAGTAGGACCAGACTCATACCTTTGTCTTTGCATTTCATATTTTAATTGAAAGTTATCTATATTATTATCCACTCTAATTTAATATACAAGCTACAGATTTGGTATCCATGCAGTGGTCCATTACCAAAAGAATAAGGCCATTCAGGTTTGTTTGCATCGCTTTCTGTCTGTCTGCTCACTGCTCTTGCTAAACAACTGCTGGTGCAGCTGCAGAGAAATGGCTGCCTGCAGTGTGTACATGGCCTAAGCAGGTACCTCATGTTTTGCTTTGAGGGGCCTGGCAAACATATTTGGTTTTCTCTTGCTGCCACAGCCATACCATTATTTCAATCTGGTGCAGTAGGTCATAATTTATTTCATGAAACTCTTCCAATAAATGTGTTTATGCTGTAGCTCCTTTGGCAGCAAAGTCCAAAATTACATTTGCTGATGAAGATAGGTATCCAGGCTACACTTTCCAGATCTCATAGCACAGCTTTATGATGGTGAGCATGAGCTAGCTACTCACGTGGCTAAAGTGTGCAAGGTGACTTCATGATTCTCCTTCAGTGGCTAATTACACTGAAGAATTATTGACTTTTTGTCTCATGCTGAGACCACGGAAATGTGAATCTCAACATAGTTGTGATTCCTGACATGATTGGCAATGTTGGGAATAAAGCCATAGCCTTAGAGACGCCAAGCTATAAATCTGATTAGCACTCTTGCAAATTGAGCCTCTGTACTGGGAGTGTTTTTACTATCACATTATCTGGTTTCCCATTTCTGTGGGCTGGGAAATGGAAGGAAAGCAGCTTTCATCCATGTGTACAATGTCTTAGCAATCACCAACAAAAGATGAAAGTTTGTAGTACAACAGCAGTTCAGTGGGTACAAGCAAAGTCTGAAAAGCCTGATGTCTTGCTATATCTTTTAATCAAACTAACAGAACAGAACCGATCCAAAGAATACTGCTATCCTATGTATAGGAGGTAGCATTTGCTATTAAGATATAACAACCAAGTCATCTGGACATTTCCCCACTCCTTTTCTTATTTTTCCTCCCCCCCCCCAAAAAGGAAAATCTTTTGAAGAAAACAAGTGCATCATTCATAGAAAGAACAAATGTGACAAACGAGAACACAATGCCCCTTTTCTTTAGGCTATTTAAATGAGGGCCAAATATTCTTTACACAGGGCCGGCTCCAGGCACCAGCGTTCCACACAGATGCTTGGGGCAGCAGTTAGAAAGGGGCGGCAGTGTTTCCGCGGCGGGGGCAATTTGGCAGCAGCCCCTCTATCCCGCTGGCCGCAGAGGCAAATAGGCGGCAGCTTCTCCCTTTTGCTGTCCGCGGTGGCAGTTTTGTTCACTGCTTGGGGTGGCAAAAACTGAAGAGCTGGCCCTGTCTTTACACATTCCCTCCACAGAATATATGTATTTGTTCCACACATCTTTCTATATTAAATGTTTGATTTTCAATAGCAGCTGCTTAAAAAGAATTCAGTGAAATTGTACTACTAACATTACAATATCAAATTTAAGTGTTTTTACTGTTAGTAGCTAACAGAGCAGTTTCCAGGAAATATGTTTCATATGTAGATTTTTTTGGTCTGATCTGAGATCTAACTCTTGGTGAAAAGTGACAGAAAGTGTAGAATAAGAGGGCATTGGTGACTTTGTACTTGATAGTTAAACCTCTGTTTTGCAGACAATACAAAGGGTCAGCATACATTGAACTAGGTATGAAAGTCTGAATATCAGGTGAACAGAGGGGTTAATTCAACTTATTTTCTATCCAGAGGTAATAAGGAGGACTTCTTTTCCAACCAAATCTAATCTTAGGGAATTGCACCAATGAGAATTTTCTGAGTAGGCTCTGAAACAAAATGAGTTATTATTTCTTGTCTGACAGTAGCGCCTACAGGCCACAACCGATATCAGGAGCCCATTGTACCCATTCCACTCTGCAAACACATTGTAAGAGTCAGACCTGGCCACAAAGAGCTTCTAGACAAGAGATTCAAAGGGAAGGGAAAAAGAGGCACAGAAATCTTGAAATGACTCATCCAGTCATCAATGGCAGAGTAAGGCATGGAATGTACGTCTTCTGAATGACAATCCGGGGCCCTATCTACTGTGCCAAACCCGTTCTCCTCTCACTATGTTGTAACCAAAGCCACTATTCAAAAAAGGTGAATATGAGCATTTATCAGAATGTGCTCTATTGTATGTAATGCAAAGTCAGCGAGAGATTTATGGATGCTTATGGATTTGGGGTTTAGAGAATTATTTTACACTCCATCTGAGCATTTCTTATCCACTGCACTGAAAGAAAGAACTTTCCCCCAGCAGGCAGTTGACCCTCCAGAAAACATCTGTACCTATCGTGGGCAGATCTGTGGTTCCAGGATCTGACTGCTTAGTCTTTTCATTACCCATATGTAAATCTGTGGTGGCGACAGTACTCGAATCGAGGGATGGCCGATTGATGATGATTATGTTATCCACACTGGCAATTGCAGAATGGTTTCTGAGTGGAGGGTTGGGTAGGGGGAAGAATCTCCATTCCTTTTGCTTATTCTGGCAACATAAAAAGTTCATGAGGTGCAAGCTATTTTCCGCCATTGTAATAAAGGTGTGGCATACAAGAGAGCTAGTAAAAGACTGATCTTTATTCTTGAGCTCCAGTCACATGGCATGGATCAGGGTAATAAAGGTTAGCCCTACTGCCAATAAAAATATTCTGAATGGACAAATTTTCAACCAAAAAACTGGGGGGAAATGACAAAATGCTTTACAAAAATTCTTGGCCATTTTCAGACAGCTCTACTTCTACCCTGCCATATTGAAGAGGTCAGTAACCACTGACTCCAGTGACTGCAGTTACATCTATGAATACACTGTGAAATGTGGCCTGAATTAAAATCTTATCATTACTATTACAATTAAGCATAACAGAGCTTACAGCCAGAAGGGACCACCAGATCATCTAGTCTGATCTCCTGTATATCGCAGGTCACCAACACTAGCAATGGCAGGGAAATGATTAACTGAGATATACCCAGATTATCCTTGCAAGTGACCCACACACTGCTGAAAAAGGTGAACCCTCCCCCAAGATAACTGCCAATCGGACCTGGGGGCAAATTCCTTCCCAACTCTATATATGGCAATCAATTAAGCCCTGAGCATGTAAACAAGAACCAGAGAGCCAAGCACCAGAGAGAGAATGCTTGGTGCCACCTCCAAGACCTGGCCCTTCCCATCTAATGTACTATTTCCAGCCATGGCCATCCCCGATGATTCAGAGGAAGGAGATTAAAAAAATCTCAGAATATACTCTGTGTGTGAGGGTGGGGGGGAGGATTCCCTTCCTGACCCCTTCAGGTGGCTGGCTGAAACCTTGAAGCATGAGCTTTTAGGAACATAAACCTGAAGTGAGACCCAGAGCAACTGAGCCCTGCCTCCTACAATCACAAGCAACCCCATTTTACGATCTCACTCATACATTTGTCCAGCTTTCTTTTAAAACTAATTAAGATGTTTGCCACCCCAACTACTACTGGGAGCCTATTACAAAACCTCACCTCTCTGATAGTTAGAAACCTTCCTCTAATTTCTAGCCTAAATTTGTCCATTTGTTCTTGTGCCAACATTGTCCTGTAGCTTAAATAGTCTTCAACCTCCCTGGTATTTTACCCCCCAAATGTATTTATAGCACAATCATATCCTCTCCCAACCTTCTTTTTGCAAGACTAAACAAGCCAAGCTCTTCCAGTCTCCTCTCAGAAGATAGGCCCTCTATTCCCCTGGTCATCCCAGTAGCTCTTCTCTGCATCTGTACCAGTTTAAATTAATCATTCTTGAATGTGGGTGACCAGAATTGTTGACGATATTCCATATGAGGTCTTGTACCTTGTACAATGTCACTAATATTTGTTTGTCTCCCCTAGAAATGCCTTGCCCTAATATATCCTAGAGTTCATTTGCCTTTTTCACAGCTAATAGTTATCTTGTGATTGACCCACATACCAAAGTCTCTCCCCTTCTTTGTCACTTCCAACTGATGAGCCCCCAGCTTGTAGAGGAAATTCTTGTTATTCGACCCTAAGTGCATGATCATATATTTTGTACTATTACATTTCATCCCATTTCTCTCACTCCAGTCTTCAAGGAGTTTTCGGAATCTACTGGTGATAGTCACCATGATTCTGAAATTGTGACATCTTTTATAACACTATTATAGAGCATAAAAAGAAATTCACTGAAATTTTGTTTCAATATTTAGAGGATAACTTAAGGATTCTTTCCATTTATGCAGTGCTCTCTCTTTCCTGGGCTAAATAATCGTTGAGGCCAAAACTGAGGTATGTATTAACCTAGGAGGTTTACAGCAGCAAGTTAACAGCAAGTCGCTATTCTTAGACCGCAATGTCTCGTCACATATTTTTGATTACATGGAGATAAAAATAACGATAATCGATTTTAAGGCAAGAAGGGACCATTGTGATCATCTTACTCTGAGCTCCTGCATAACACAGATCATAGGATTTAATCCAGTGATTCCACCAGTGTGTGCAACAAGTTGTGTTTGAACTAAAGCATAGTTTTAGAAACATACTTTGTTGTATACATTTTTTAAATAGAAGAAAAGGTGAAACAGTAGCTGAACAGACCAAGCAGCTGATGAGGCCATGTGTGTTGTGAGAATATGGACGGTGAATTCTGAGGAGATCAATAAAATGAAAATGGACAAGTACAGAGCCATAGGAACTAACAGACTAAAAAGGACAGTTCTTTAACAGTTGCTTAAACTAGATGAATCAGAGAAAGCCAAAATAAGACTATAGGCTTAAAATTATGGGCTGGATTCTCTGCTCATTGAATCAATGATGAAGTTCCCACTGATGTCAATGGTGGAAGTCAGGCCCTAGGCAACTAGCTAACTGCAATACCATATCCTAGGATACATTACTTTCTTACCACAGATGGCAATTTGTTTACTCTCTGAAGCATAAGGAATGATAAATTAGGGAGATAGGAATGAGGATTATAGCAGTCTGTGAAGAAATCAGGGTGAAATATAAAGCCCTGGTGACTTAGGGTGTAAGCGGAGATGCATCCAACCTACAGGCATTAGTACTCACATAGGGCCTAATTCAGCAAAATACTTAAGCACATGCATTGAAGTCAATGGAACTCAAGCACATGCTTATGTGCCTTGCTGAATCTGGGCCTCACTCCCCAGGACTCTTATTGACTACAGCTAATTGATATCTGCTATTTTGGGGATGGTTTTCCAGCCCAGTTAGGGAGATTTTGCCCATCTGACAGTAGGAAGTTGAAGAATTAGTAATGTCCAAATATCTAGTAAGAATTGAGAAAAGCACAATGCTCAAAGAAGGTTTCCAAGGCTACCAAAAGGTTAATTTTTGGCCTCAGCAAACACAGAACTGATAGCTAGAGAGTCACATTTTTACTGAATATAGCCACAGATGTGCAAGTCTAATAAAATTCTCCTCCACCTCTTCCTCCTCCTTCTCCAATATTTTATCACTGTAGTGCCCAGAGGCCCCAATCAGGATCAGGGCTCCACTGTGCTAAATGCAGTGCAAACACATAAATATGCTGTTTCTGTCCCAAAAAGATTACAAGATAACGCTCTGAAGTCAATAGGACTACTAATGTGAATAGAGTTAAGCACATGTAAGTGTTTGAAGGATCAGAACCTAAGACCATGCAATCTTCTGATATAGTTTTCAAAAGTTATTTGGGTTTTTACATTCTCGTTATTTCCATTTGACTGTTGTTCCTAGTCCAGCCTTTACTGCTTTGACCTTAACTTTGTGCTCCTAGTAACGAATGTACAATACACACTTTTCAATGAAAAAGAAAACTTTTAGCATTAACCAAAAGTTATCTTAGCTGGTGAAAAATACACTTTCTTCAGAGAGTACTGGCATGTTATAGAAATTTGTATGTTGCTAGTAAACTAGAAATAAAGGAGGGATGTGGGAAGCCAAAGAAAAATCAAGCCCCACAAGACCAATATATAATCATAATGAAGCGTTGGCGGCAATTTGGCATTGCTTTTCCATCTGGGAATAGAAGGTCACAGGGTCTAATTGTGCTGCAGTGAGGGAAAGGAAAACATTTGCAGTGTGTGGATGTATTTGGAACTGTCTTACAAATAGGGCTAGGGAATTTAAAAAAAAAATCAAACAGTTAAACAATAGAGAAATGAAGCAGGATATTGTTTGTGAAGGTCTGAGGCAAATTGCCAAACTTTCGGAGATGGCTGTACATGTACTTTAAAAAAAAAAAGTAAATACAGTGCTAGTGAAAGATGTTAGATTGACAATTCTTGATGCTGAGGTCAGAGCTGTACAAAGGATTTGGATAGAAACCTGACCCATCTGAAATCAAGATGGGTTCATGTTCTTAGTTTTACAGACCAGGGTTGATGGTAACTACACAGTCAGCTGCCAGAAGCCCTATTTGTTAACTGTAGACATCTTCAGTGGTAGAGGATACTTTCCCCCAACTTCTGAAGATCTTTGGGAATCACCAGGAAGGGCAACTGCACCTCTAAGCTCTCAGAAGGCAAGAGGTACCTGCCCTCACAATCAGAGCTGTGAGAGCTGTAAAACAGCACTACAACTGCTCAGGAACTGACTAGAGATGGGCAACATAATCCCTAATGCTGAGTACACAGACCTGAATCTCCTTAAACTGGAAGCCCCATCCCTGACAACCCCTGCAAGATTCATGGTTGTAGTTTGCAGTTTCTGCATGGACCCAGCACAGCAACAATACAGAGCAGGTCCCACTACAAAAAGAAAAGCGAAAGCTGTTAGCACTCTTACTAAATTGAAGTATATAACATGCAAATTCTTCCTCTTATCTTTAAATGGCAGTATCAGAAAAGAAATAAGAAGAAAAAAAACAGAGAACATTTTGTATCTAGAAGAATGTACTTCATTTTAAAGGTAGTATAATTTTTCAAGGTTGCCCTTGCTATTATAGTCCAGAGCATTTCCTTTCTAACCTTGTATTTTCTATAAAGATGGGCCTGAAACTCAGATTTTGTATTTAGACCTAATCTTTTGCAAATCTTAGTATTGCTGCATGTAGTAGTATTCTTCTGATCAGAGTACTTAAGAATATACAGCTGTGCATTGGCCTGCATGCAGAACTTGGCTGAAAGTGTATTTAAATACTGATGTTACATCAGGGAGTATAGGGGAACAGAGGAAAGCGAAACACAACCTTTGCCAAGAACACTAAGATGCAGTCCCCATTACATAGCTATTATTATTTATTTACAGTAGTGCCCACTATATGCTAGGTGAAGGAGGACTTGTGGCACCTTAGAGACTAACCAATTTATTTGAGCATAAGCTTTCGTGAGCTACAGCTCACTTCATCGGATGCATACTGTGGAAACTGCAGAAGACATTATATACACAGAGACCATGAAACAATACCTCCTCCCACCCCACTCTCCTGCTGGTAATAGCTTATCTAAAGTGATCACTCTCCTTACAATGTGTATGATAATCAAGTTGGGCCATTTCCAGCACAAATCCAGGTTTTCTCACCCTCCGCCCTCCCCCCCCCCCCAAACTCACTCTCCTGCTGATAATAGCCCATCCAAAGTGACCACTCTCCTTACAATGTGTATGATAATCAAGGTGGGCCAGTTCCAGCACAAATCCAGGTTTTCTCACCCCCCTTTTTTCCAAAAACCACACACACAAACTCACTCTCTTGCTGGTAATAGCTTATCCAAAGTGACCACTCTCCCTACAATGTGCATGATAATCAAGGTGGGCCATTTCCAGCACAAAAAAAAAAACATGAAAAAACTTGTACAGATACAGACAGACATCATTTTCCTTTCCAAATGCAAACAGATGGACATCGTACCAAAAGGACTGAAGGTAAAAAATCCATTACAATCTACATACCACACAGACTATGCTGACAGCTTGTGCCACACGCTCTCAAAGAAACTGCGGAATCACCTGATCAACATCCTCTACAGCAAACAGGGAAAGATTAAGAAGAATGAGCTCTCAGAACTCAGAACTTTTTGCGAATACAGACTAACATGGCTGTTACTCTGAAACCTCTCAGAACTAGATACTCTCATAAAAAACCAATCTTCCACACAAATTTCCTCGTGGCTGGAATTTACTAAAACTAGACAAGCCATTTACAACGCACACTTTGCTTCTCTATAAAAGAAAAAGGACACTAAACTTTCTAAACTACTACATGCTACAAGGGGCCACAGCAATGGTTCCCTCAACCCACCCAGCAATATTGTTAACCTATCCAACTGTACTCTCAGCCCAGCAGAAGAAGCTGTCCTATCTCAGGGCCTCTCCTTCTGCCCCTCCACCCCCACGAACATGATACAGTTCTGTGGTGACCTAGAATCCTATTTTTGACGTCTCCGACTCAAGGAATATTTCCAAAATACCTCTGAACAACATACTAATCCACAGAGGCCTCCCTACCAACATTACAAAAAGAAGGATTCTAGGTGGACTCCTCCTGAAGGTCGAAACAGCAGACTGGACTTCTACATAGAATGCTTCCACCGACGTGCACGGGCTGAAATTGTGGAAAAGCAGCATCACTTGCCCCATAACCTCAGCCGTGCAGAACACAATGCCATCCACAGCCTCAGAAACAACTCTGACATCATAATCAAAAAGGCTGACAAAGGAGGTGCTGTTGTCATCATGAACAGGTCGGAATATGAACAAGAGGCTGCTCGGCAGCTCTCCAACACCACTTTCTATAAGCCATTACCCTATGATACCACTGAGAGTTACCAAAAGCAAATACAGCATTTGCTCAAGAAACTTCCTGAAAAAGCACAAGATCAAATCTGCACAGACACACTCCTGGAACCCCGACCTGGGATATTCTATCTACTACCTAAGATCCATAAACCTGGAAATCCTGGGTGCCCCATCATCTCAGGCATTGGCACCCTGACAGCAGGATTGTCTGGCTATGTAGATTCCCTCCTTAGGCCCTACGCTACCAGCACTCCCAGCTACCTTCGAGACACCATTGACTTCCTGAGGAAACTACAATCCATCGGTGATCTTCCTGATAACACCATCCTGGCCACTATGGATGTAGAAGCCCTCTACACCAACATTCCACACAAAGATGGACTACAAGCTGGTAAGAACACTATCCCCGATAATGTCACGGCTAACCTGGTGGCTGAACATTGTGACTTTGTCCTTACCCATAACTATTTTACATTTGGGGACAATGTATACCTTCAGATCAGCAGCACTGCTATGGGTACCCGCATGGCCCCACAGTATGCCAACATTTTTATGGCTGATTTAGAACAACGCTTCCTCAGCTCTCGTCCCCTAATGCCCCTACTCTACTTGCGCTATATTGATGACATCTTCATCATCTGGACCCATGGAAAAGAAGCCCTTGAGGAATTCCACCATGATTTCAACAATTTCCATCCCACCATCAACCTCAGCCTGGTCCAGTCCACACAAGATATCCACTTCCTGGACACTACAGTGCTAATAAACGATGGTCACATAAACACCACCCTATACCGGAAACCTACTGACCGCTATTCCTACCTACATGCCTCCAGCTTTCACCCTGACCACACCACACGATCCATCGTCTACAGCCAAGCTCTGCGATACAACCGCATTTGCTCCAACCCCTCAGACAGAGACAAACACCTACAAGATCTCTATCAAGCATTCTTACAACTACAATACCCACCTACGGAAGTGAAGAAAAAGATTGATAGAGCCAGAAGAGTTCCCAGAAGTTACCTACTACAGGACAGGCCTAACAAAGAAAATAACAGAACGCCACTAGTTGTCACCTTCAGCCCCCAACTAAAACTCCTCCAACGCATTATTAAGGATCTACAACCTATCCTGAAGGATGACCCAACAGTCTCACAAATCTTGGGAGACAGGCCCGTCCTTGCCTACAGACAGCCCCCCAACCTGAAGCAAATACTCACCAACAACCACATACCACACAACAGAACCACTAACCCAGGAACCTATCCTTGCAACAAAGCCCGTTGCCAACTGTGCCCACATGTCTATTCAGGGGACACCATCACAGGCCCTAATAACATCAGCCACACTATCAGAGGCTCGTTCACCTGCACATCCACCAATGTGATATATGCCATCATGTGCCAGCAATGTCCCTCTGCCATGTACATTGGTCAAACTGGACAGTCTCTACGTAAAAGAGTAAATGGACACAAATCAGATGTCAAGAATTATAACATTCATAAACCAGTCGGAGAACACTTCAATCTCTCTGTCACGCAATTACAGACATGAAGGTCGCTATGTTAAAACAAAAAATCTTCAAATCCAGACTCCAGCGAGAAACTGCTGAATTGGAATTCATTTGCAAATTGGATACTATTAATTTAGGCTTAAATAGAGACTGGGAGTGGCTAAGTCATTTTGCAAGGTAGCCTATTTCCCCTTGTTTTTTCCTCCCCCTCCCCCCCCCCCCCCCAGACGTTCTGGTTAAACTTGGATTTATGCTGGAAATGGTCCACCTTGATTATCATGCACGTTGTAGGGAGAGTGGTCACTTTGGATGAGCTATTACCAGCAGGAGAGTGAGTGTGTGTGTGTCGGGGGGGGGTGAGAAAACCTGGATTTGTGCTGGAAATGGCCCACCTTGATTTTCATACACATTGTAAGGAGAGTGGTCACTTTGGATAAGCTATTACCAGCAGGAGAGTGAGTTTGTGTGTGTGGTTTTTGGAAAAAAGGAGGGGGGTGAGAAAATCTGGATTTGTGCTGGAAATGGCCCACCTTGATTATCATACACATTGTAAAGAGAGTGGTCACTTTGGATGGGCTATTACCAGCAGGAGAGTGTGTTTGTGTGTGTGTGTGTGTGGGGGGGGGGGCGCAGAGGGTGAGAAAACCTGGATTTGTGCTGGAAATGGCCCAACTTGATTATCATACACATTGTAAGGAGAGTGATCACTTTAGATAAGCTATTACCAGCAGGAGAGTGGGGTGGGAGGAGGTATTGTTTCATGGTCTCTGTGTATATAATGTCTTCTGCAGTTTCCACAGTATGCATCCAATGAAGTGAGCTGTAGCTCACGAAAGCTTATGCTCAAATAAATGGGTTAGTCTCTAAGGTGCCAAGTCCTCCTTTTCTTTTTGCGAATACAGACTAACACAGCTGTTACTCTGAAACCTGTCTATATGCTAGGTGTTTTCCAAACACTCAAAGAGGATGAGTCCTTCTCCAAGGAGCTGACAATCTAAGGGCTCAAGAATTGGTTAGATCAATTGGAAATGTATAGTCTAAATCTAGTCTGTTCCTATTTAGCCCAGCACTGCAGATTCTAACACCTGGGAAGTTCACATCTTTGTACTTACTGGGGCAAGTGGCTCAGCATAGAAGTGGGAAACATATTCTTTTTGGCATAGAAATCATAGAAATGTAGTGCTGGAAGGGACCTTGAGAAGTCATTGTGTCCATCTCCCTGCACTGAGCCAAGACCAGGTATACCTACACCATCCCTGACAGGTATTTGTCTAACCTGTTCTTAAAAACCTCTAATGATGAGGACTACACAATCTCTCTTGGTAACTTATTCTAGTACTTACCTAGCTTTATAGTTAGAAAACTTTTCTTAATATCTAACCTACATCTCCCTTGCTGCATATTAAGTCAATTACTTCTTGTTCTACCTTGAGTGCATATGGGGAATGACTGTCCTCTCTAAAACAGCCCGTAACATATTTGAAGACTGTTATCAGGTACCTCTCTCAATCTTTTTTCGCAAGACTAAAGATACCCAATGTTTTTAACCTTTCCTTATTGGTCAGATTCTCTAAGCCTTTTGCCATTTTTGTTGCTGTCCTCGAGATGCTGTCCAATTTGTCCACATTTTTCTTAAAGCATGGTATCTAAAACTGGACAAAATACTGCAGCTGAGGTATCATGAATGCTGAATAGAGTGAGGCAATTACTTCCCATATCTTACGTATGACACTTCTGTTAATACATCCCAGAATGATGATAGCCTTTTTCATAGCTGCATTACATTGTTGGCTCATATTGAATTTGTGATCCCCAGAACTTTTTCAACAGTACTACTGCCTAGCTAGTTGTTCCCCATTTTTTGTATTTGTGCATTTGATTTTTCCTTCCCAATGAAGTACTTTGTACTCATCTTCATTGAATTTCATCAAGTTGATTTCAGGCCAATTCTCCATTTTTTGAAGGCCCTTTTGAATTCTAATCCTGTCTGCCAAAGTGCTTGTAACCACTCCCAACTTGGTGTCATCTACAAACTTTATAAGCATACTCTGAACTCCATTATCCAGTTATTAATGAAAATGTTGAATAGTACCAGACCCACAGCAGACTCATGTTGGACTACCTTAGATAATTCCCCCCAGTTTGACAACAAACTATTGATAACCACTCTTTGGGTATGGTCTAACAATCAGTTATGCACCCTCCTTATAGTAATTTCATCTAACCCACATTTCCCTCATTTGCTTATGAGAATATCATGTGGGTCTATGTCATAAACCTTACTAAAATCAAGATATATCATGTTGACTGCTTTAGAGCATCCACTAGTCTGAAACCCCTTCAAAAAAGAAAATTAGTTTGGTTTGGCATGGTCTGATCTTGTCAAATTCAAGTTGGCTGTTATTTTATTACTCTATTATCCTCTAGGTGCTTCAAACTGGTTGTTTAATAATTTGTTCCAGTATCTTTCCAGGTATCAAAGTCAGGTTAAATGGTCTATAACTCCCTGGGTCCTTTTTGTTCTTCTTTTTAAAGAGAGGTATTATTTTTGCCCTTCTCCAGTCCTCTGGGACCTCACCCATCCTTCATGAGTTCTTGAAGATAATTGCATATCAAGACAAGGATAACCATTCTCAAAATGCCCTCAAAATGAGACTTCTAGAGTTGGAAACAGAAAGAAAGAAACACAGTCAGATGCTTTGTTAATCTGGGCACCAACCTTCAGCCAGTGCTGGCCATATTACTCCTACACTTTCAGTCTTTAGAGGTACTTTATTAAGTTTCCTTAGATTGGGAAAACATTTCTAAAGACAGCATACCAGCATGGGTAATGTAAATGGGAGAGCAGCCTCCCACCACTTTTCAAATTGCACCAGAACCTTACATATAGGGGGAATAAGTGAAATCAGAATAGAATTCTAAAATATTTAAAGTGAGATTATGCTTTTATGTCTTGATCGTCTTCCCAATAAAATCAATTAGAGCTTTGCCATTGACGTCAATGGAAGAAGGATTGGGCCCTTAAATTATATAGTAAAATGTTCTCCATTCCTTTCTGGTTTAATGTCTATATAGACGTAGTCTGAAGTAGGATGAAAGTGTCAGTTTTTACATTTAAGGATTTGTGCTTTATGAGGCTTGATATGTTAATGCTTCCTCTGGGGCTATTCTGGATGAGTGCATTGCACAGGTGGCCTTCTGCAATTTATAGACACAATAATTGAACAGGAGAAATAAGAGACAAGAGCATTTACAGCACATGGGATGCAGCTGGTTTAACCACTTTAACAGCAGGCATAACTTTTATATGACAGAGTCACTTTCTAAAACACAAGGGAAGAGGACTTTTTTCTGAGAGCCCCATGTACTTCTTTTTGCACTCGCTTTCTCTGCTGCACATACCAGGGCATTCTCAGAGACTCACTTTGTCAAACTCTTAAATGAGCAATTGAATCTACTATAATTTATACCACTAAAGGAACTCTTCTAAAACGAACATCTGTTAAATGCAGTCAACTTGAGAAATGTCTAAAACTGAACAGTCACATACCAAAAAATATTAAAGCTAGAGAACTGATGACAATGTGAAAAACAAAACAACTGGCTATTACAGTTCCTATTAAGTAAAATCAATGTAAAATAACATTATTTTTGCTGTCCTAACAGCTGTTCACATAGTAAACCTGTTTTTGTTGTTGACTGTGTTAAATATGGAACAGGAGTGAAATTTTCCATTGTTGAGAGTAGCCTGAACTGAAGAGAGCCTCCGTGTAGGGAAATGGTGATTATTTCTAATGCCTTAGGTACTATGGGTGAAACCCTGGCCTTATTGAAGTCAATGGAAGCTTTGCCACAATTTCACTGTAGTGCTATATATTTACTAAAAAATATAAAATACCGTATATACAGATACAGTGAATTTTCAAAACATTTATTTGAGAAATACATGTCACTGTTTCAGTATCTTCATTTACTGTGAATGGTGCTGATATGTCTCAGTGGGCTCTGCCATTTTACTGA
Source organism: Eretmochelys imbricata (assembly GCF_965152235.1). Lineage (NCBI taxonomy): Eukaryota > Metazoa > Chordata > Testudines > Cheloniidae > Eretmochelys > Eretmochelys imbricata. Next base: position 37,611,962 of record NC_135575.1, on the reverse strand, counting down.
GACTTCCTAGTAGGATGTCTAGTCCAGAGGCATATTTTATGACAGGAAGCCCAAATCCACTGAAATGCTTGAGAAAAAAGGAGAATGCCAAAGCTAAGGTAATATGCAAGGTAATATGTGTTATTTTAATTTTCCAGTTAATTTAATAATGATTTAGGCCTTTATTGAACAAGATCCTTAATCAGGTTTGTAACTTTAAGTTCATGACGTCCCTGGGGCGACTGAAATGTGTAAATTCAGGTAGTGAAATTTCTTAAATTTGCATTTGCTGAATCAAGGCCTTAATATGTGTAATACTTAGGTTATTTATATAAACTTCAACAAAACTTACAACAACTTCAAGTTTCCTGCATCTCTCATGCTTTAATATGCTGAGCTTCACTTGCTTCACAGGAGCAGCCCCAGGCTTTTCGTTGCCCGAGGCAAACTGGAAACACACCCCATCCAAAGTTGGCAATTGTCTCTACAACAAACAGTCACTAAGCCTTTATTTTCTTTTGCCCCAGGCATCTGCCTTTCTTGACTATCTGTACGAGCCAGGCCTATTTCTACACCTCACACAACATCAGACAGACAAGATGGCTGCTTCCTGATTAGTTATGAATTTTTGTTATATGTACAAAGTTTTAAACAAAGTATAGCTTATTTATAATTAAATGTGATATTTAACATTACATTGTATTTTCCTTTAAGACTATAAATGAGTTCACCAGAGCAGGAACTGCACGGATCCTCTCTTCAGTTCAGGCTACTCTCAACAATGGAAAATTTCACTCCTGTTCCATATTTAACATAGTCTGCACTAAAAATGTCTTCATCTGAAAGCCTGCTGCCATAAATATGCTGTCAAATGCCCATGATTCTGAATTTCACAGAGCCCTTGCGTGACGCTGAGTTAAGGCCAATATTCCCCTCTGGCTCTAGGTGTTCTTTTAATTCTAAAAATAGACCTCTCCCACTTTTCCCAGTATCTCAGCAAACTTCCAGTTCTGTTAAATGCTGCTTATAGAATAGAGGGAGTAAATAAGTTGCCACATCTCTGTGCGTCCCATTCCCATGCAAGAAAGCAAACAAAAATTCTGCTTTGCTCATTGATTACCAAAATACTTTCTTGATGACTTGCTAATTTGATAGGCCAAGCAATTTATTAGGTGTTTCCTGTGCTTTTTAACTACAGTCTACATTGCAAGGAAACAAGTAGTGTCTGTGGCATGGAAGATGAGTCTGTGTCTGATGAGAGCCATGTGTACCAAACTCCCATTTTTCATAAGTGCTGTCATTTTACAGATGTATGACCCTCTTCTCCTGGTTACAGAGGAGGGGGGCTGGGGGAAGATAATGTACAGGGTTCAGTAGAGAAACCCTTGTAGGCAGATACACAAATCATGTCATGCAAACCAGAACAGGCTAAAGGAACATCACATCTCTTTGCAGAAGACAATAACAGATAGGACAGAGAAAGATGGAGTCTAAGATGATTAGGAAAACAGGAATGGTTAATGGATAACAGCAACGTGGCGCCAAGCAGTTCATTCCATGTCATAAAGATATGAGGCAACACAAACAGACAGCAGGTAAAAGGTCTTTGAAATTCGTCCAATCAGTGCAGATGCAGAATTTTGCTCCCAGCATAGTTGACAGAGAATATTATAGACTGTGGAAAAATTAATTTTTTTCAAATTAAGCCTTTTGTTTTCTTAGTGTTTCTTATTCTCAGTTGCAGTATATCATTTCCAGTTTGGAATTGTTTTTTTAAAATGTGCTTCTCTTGTGATTTTAAGCACTTGCTTTTTCTTTGAAAACCTGGGTTCACATGTGTCTCAGGGCAGTCATTCCTCTCTTACATTAGGCCAGTAAGTATGGGAAGCAGCTTAACTCACATGGGAGTAATGTCCCCACCCCTAAAAGCCCAATGCGATTCCTGTTGCACTCCCTTCACTTCCACACTTGATTGGCTCACATTAAAAGGGGAATTCAGCAAGGGCTGAGCTCTGATAAACCAATCTGACCAGGAAGTTGCTTAGAACTCCCTATTATACATGGGATAAAAGAAGACACATATTTCCTCCCTCCTTCTCAGATTTAGGATTTGACTGGCTTCAGATTCCACTCGGAACTAGAAACTAGATATTATTTCTTAGAACACTTTCTATTTAGAATCTGTTTGAAAAATAAAATGAAATTATTACATTTGGATTTTGTGTACAGCAGCATAATACATGAGCAATTAGGTAAACTTAACTGTGCCTTGACTTTCTAGGTCATGGCATGAGTGACATAGTATAGTGCATTTAGCTTGTAAAAGCCTATACAAAGTCACTACCTGACAAGCCAACCTTTCAGGTACCAGGCATCCAGTCTGCTTACATGCAAAACTGTTTAGGACCAGATTGTGGCTGGCCCTGCATGAATGTGCAAGGTGAGGAACACAATGGGTACGTCCATACTACATCTCGGAGTGAGTCTCCCAGCCCGGGTCCACAGATGTGTGTAAACGAGGCTCACACTAGTGTGCTAAAAGTAGCTGTGTAGAGGTTGCTTTGACATTATGGCTTGGGCTGTCAAGCTCAAAGCCTACCCCCAGGGCCCGAGCCTAGGAATTTACAAGTTCTCTCATCTTTCCTAAAGATATTAAAAAATACAAACAGCCTGTGGAAAAAGGCTGCAATTGTTTGTCCTTTCTCTAGCAAAGGTTTAATTTACTTCAATGGAAATTTTTGCCTCAATAAAGGAATGCAGCGACTTTCTGGTAAAAACAGAGGTTCCCTGGAACTATAGTCTGCACACAGTGAACCTTTCAGCCCTTTCATTCTAATTCACTATGAACAGAGCTTTAGTGTATCTAAATTAACAGTAAACACAAGCTTTACTCCCAGTCCTATTCCTGCTGAAGTAAATGGCAAAACTCCCAATGACTTCAATGGGACAAGGAACAGATCCTATATATTTTAAAGACTGGACAGGGAATACTCAGTATTCTGGCTTTTCTAACTAAAAAGGTTCATCTCTGGTTTTGGGAAAAGAGAAGGAAAAAATAAACACATTTTGTAGTCTGTTGTGGAAAAAAAAAATTTAGACCAGCACAGATGATGATACATGAACAGGGTGAATCTGTTATCAATAAAATCAATTTTATATACTCATCCCATGACAAAACTCAATAAATTTAATGTTTACCAACAAAACCCCAAATCATTAAATGACAGTGGTTAAGTAGTTTCATTTGTCCCAATCAATTCCGTACAAAAGCTAAATAAATCAAAATAAGTAACAGCTACCCTATTATATAATAAAAATGTTAATTATTGCTGAGTTAAGACTACAGTTAAACAGAAAATGATTTGGCTTGCTAGATAACAAAGGTTGGAAAACATAGTGCTAAATCTCTGTGTGCTGTGATTACCTCATACTTGATAGCACTATCCAAGATGCCATTGTTTATTCTTTAGATAAATGTCCTAATCAATAGATACATAAAGACAAAACAAGAGTAACTAACAAAAGTGTATTTGCCTCTCATATTGGTACATATCTATTGAAAGCAAACAGGAGTCTCATCAGGAAAAGCCACTTTAAGTCTAGTTTGCGGTTCTTTTTGATTAATAGGTTTTGAAAACATCATGTTTGGGATATGGTAAATATACAGGCATTTACTTAGCTGAAAGATAAGGGACTATAAAGTCAGCTGAGATATGACACAGCAAACAAAAACTAGAATAGTGCACTCAAAGTTGCAAGTCACCTTCCTTCAAGACCATAAAGAAGAAACGTGTCCAGCATTGTACAAAGAGTTGGGGAGAGGGAGTCTCTTTCACACACATTTAATCAATTACATCTTGTTGCAGTGAATTCTAAGAGTGTTCTATGTCTCTGTCATTAGTTCATTCCCATTTCTGTATTTAAAAGGGGTCTTGATTTAAGGGTTCCAATTCCAGTCAAGATTGGGCCCTCTTTGTGCTAGGTGTTGTACAAACACATAAGTAGCAGTGGGTTGTAACTCTGACAGCAGTTATATGACCTATTTGATATAATACAGCCTCATAGTTGATTTTCAGTCTTCTGTTAAAATAAGAATGCTCTTCCACACGATTATAATGGATATTGGGGCAGATAAACATCCTGGCCCCAATGAAGTTAATGGGAGTTTTGTCATTGGCTTCACTGGAGCCAGGATTTCACCCCTTACATCTAGTAGGGATGCTAACAGTTGAGAATTTCATGTGTAAATTGTATCAGCTGTGTATGCAGGTTTGGCATGTACAAACGTACACACAAATACAGAAAACAGCTCCCAAAATGTTCATTTTCTGTTCAGCCATACACCATTATTTAATACTCAGTCTTTCAAGTTCTGAAAAGTAATTGGAAAGTGTTTAGCTGGTGGTTAGAGCAGGGACATGAAGGGTGTCAGGACTCCTGGGTTGTATTCCATTGACTCACTCTGTATCCTGGGGCTATTTAACTACTTGTGCCACACAGAGTCCTATCTGCAAAGAGGGTGTTAAAATGTCTCTCTCACACTGTTGCTGTGAGGCTTAATTAATATTTGTGAGGAGCTTTGAAAGCCTTGCATGAAAGTTGCTATAGTATAAATGCACAAAATTATTAACATTTAAGGAGACCTTAACAAAGCTAACACACTGCATTAGGGATCCTTTTGATGGGCAAGCACTGAAACTAATGAATGGAACTATCAGGATCATATCAAAAGAGAGACTTTTTATTTCCCCTCCACCACTACCACCACCTTTCTTATTAATTTTTTGGCATTATCCTTTTCCTTCCTATCTTTCCAAAGCCCCAGGCACTGGAATTTACATTTTCTTTGCATTATATTTTTAAGAAAGGGGTGGGAGGGGAAGAGAGCAACAGAGATAAAAGGAACAAACAGCACCAGATACCCACAAGTGTAACCAATTCCTTAGAATTAGCCTGTGCTTTTGAATATTTTATAGTTTATAAACTGAAAACACATTATGCTTTGATTTTCAAACAGCAGCTGATGTCACTTGCCTGTTCTAAACCTTCTAAGGGACAAGCATTCTGACTGGGATGAAAAAACATGCACTCATTATTTTCAGAGTACCCTTGTGGGATTCCACAGTTTTGTGGAAAGGTGGGGGTTGAGGGAGGGAGGTCATTGGAAAGGATGCTGAATCATAGCTTTCAGTGATACACAAAGAGTCAAAGTCCTCCCCAGTAGAAGTCCATTAAAGTCTTTAGCATTACATTAGTACATACACACACACATACATATATTGGTATTAGTAGAAATACCAAGCACAATGATCACTCTGCAAGATAATCTGATGGGCAGTTTTTGGAGAAGGGGGCAGATGGATAATTTCCATTTTTGAGACCTATTATGCCTAACAGGCCAAATCTTGATCTCATTTGCACCAGGGGAATGAGATCAGAAATTGTGCCAACTAGAGCTGGGCAAATAATGGATTATTTGGACCACTGGCAAGTCAGAAAAACCTTTAAAAAAAAAGATTTTGGGGTGAATTGAAAACAAACTTTTCCACATTTTTGGTGAATCAAAAAATAAAATGAAAAAAAAATTTTGTTTCAATTTCTAGCATTTTATAATGATTTAAAAATTAAAGGAAATTTCAAATTGAAACGTAGTTGGAAATTTAAAAAATGTTTGGATTTGTTTGGAATTTTAAAAAAAATTTTTTCCAACTGAAACACTTTGGCAGAATCTATATGAGTTCATGAAACGTTTGTCATCAAATCTGCATTTTTTGCTGAAAAAAAAAAGTTCCAATTAAAAAAATTTCACCCAGCTCTAGCCCTGCTATTTAGTGATGAACAAAATAAATTCTAACCTGCAGTCTAGAATTCCGTGGACTCAGGCAAGCTAGAGAGATTTCACCCAGGGACAAAAGGAAACAACAAAATATTAGAGGGATACTGATTATTAAACATTAGTCTGCATGAGAAATAAAGCCAAATGTTAAAAGGGGCATAGATTACTAGGATAATTAGCTTCTCCATCTGTGAGTGCATCAGAAGCACTAAGCACGATTTTACATGTAAGATGTAAAATAGTTATGTTCCAGCTTTGAGCCAGAGCAGTGTAAGAGCCAGGCAGTACAGGGATACTGTACAATTTCAACCGTTGAATTCTACAGCGATAAGGCAGACTCCTGGGATTAACAGCCCTGTCAAGGGTAACCCTCTGAAGTGCTTATTTGTTTAGAAGAAGAACCTCATTCATCATGAAGGAGTGATAGAAATGGAAGCCCTCCGACACTGTATCTGAAGTCTAGCTGGATGTATGCTTTCTTGGCATTGTGGAAAGAGGGAGATAAAACTTTGCTATCCAGTTTTGAAAACAGTATTAAAATGAAATACATAACTTGTGTTCAAAATGCCAAGCTTCTAAAATGTTTATTTCTTTTTCATGAAAATACTGCAAGCTCACTTGAAGGAGTATGTGTTTTATATGGACAGCAAAAGTACAATATTACAGCATTAAACTTAAATGAAAACTTTCCATTAATGGGATTATTTTGACTTGTCTTCCTTTGGATTGTTAATCTGAACATATCTGATAACAAACAGATGAAATTTTCTGAGTAAAATAACCTATTTTTTTAAAGTAGCATCATTTAAATAAAAAATAAAAACAGAATAACCATTGCCCATTTGCAGACATTATATGGAAGCGTTCAGTAAATGGTCTTGTGCTGAAAAATCTGAATCTGGATCCGAACTTCCTTCACATTTTGGGGCATTTGAGTCTGAACGGTTATTTTGGATCCATCTTTACTCTGTACATTACTTACTACTAAGAAAGAGGGTCTAAGAAAGAATTCTAAGAAAGAATGTATATTTTTTAGTAAAGAATTGGAAGCATTTTCAATTGTTGGATGGCATTGTATGTAAAAGGTGAGGAAGGTAAGAACCTGGGGAGGCTTGAAGATGTGAAACACCATAAGGAGTAACAGGAGGTGATCCTCTGCTCTGCTGGTGGTCTTGGAGATACTGGACTTAATTGGATGTTAGGGAATTAAAGATATCTTGTTCTGTCATTTTGACAACGTGTCCAGTGAAATGCACTCGGGAAACTCTTCATTTAATAATATAAAATAACTTGTAGGGAGGACCATTAAAATATATGCTTATGGCGTGGAAAAATTGCCATTAACCGAGAGGCTGGGTCTGGGGGTCTTTCACAGTTGCAGCAGGAAATGGTAATTTTGCTTTGTTGTGAACATGTTTTAGGGACATGTTACTCTGTGTTAAATACATTTTAAAAAAAACCAACAGATTTTAACAAATCATAAGATTTCTTCTCTCTTTCTTCTGCTGCACACCAAGTACTATGAATCCTATTTTTAAATGACCATCCAGTGCAATTCCCCAAGTGGAGGAGGTCTGTAAGTGCGTAGCTCCATAAACTTTAATAATAAAGAATTATGCAGTATCACTGTCTTCAGTCATTTGATTAGCTGCCACTATATCATTGCCCAAGTGGTAAACCCAGGCAATGATATAGCTTCACAGCTGATGCTGGCACTGCTTTTAAAAATGATAAATGATCTGTCTGCTGTGTGACATAATATCAGGTACTGTACATCTGAAATTGTCTTAATTCTTGAGGTCATTTTTGCACTGATTCTGCATTGTTTTTTCAGCTGATTATCTCAGATTGCTCATGGAACAGCTCCCTCAGAAAGTGCTAATTAAGATACTGAAGATTCTCATCTAATATTTATACTTCTGGTGTTGGACTAGATCATTTTGCAGTGCATGAACGGCGTCATGAAGAAGGAATTAGAAGCAGTATAGCTTTGAGCCTCAGCTAATCCTTCACTGATTAGTGAGATTCTCATCATCACCTATTCTGAATGCACTTCTCTCAGGATGTTGATAAAGCCCTTCAGTATCACAATATGGACTTCCAAGCACAGCTATAGCTTTTCTCCCCAATCAAAGTGAAACCCTCAGTTCACCTGGTTAAGCTAGCTAATCCTAAATCGGCTTTTAGATTGTCACTTAACAACTCCGAGGCACTCCAGAAGGATCCCACACAAATCCTGTGGTAAATGAGGCCTAGACTGAGTGAAAATGAACAAACAAAAAGCTCTAAAAAATGGACAGTGATTTCTTTATCTAAGACATATTTTTATTTCTTTTGGGTGAGAATTAAGATGTCAGAAATTGGACAGTTCTGTTAAATTGCTCTTCAAATCATGATATGTGCTATATTTTAAACTATACACTGAAGTAAATGGTGAATTATGTAAGCAGTTTTGGTGCTTTGTCATTCTTGAATGTGGATGACTATTAATATAGCACTTAAGAATTGTAAAAGTTTCATTAATCTGTGTATATTTGTTGACCTTGAAAAATGTCTGCACAGTTATTGATCAGATCCACATCTGGTGAGCCTTCTGCTTCTAATTAACATTAAGCACAAGGTATGATTTCATGGTAATTTTTGTACATCTTTGTACCTTATAGGAAATGGTATGCATTTACCGAGTTTCTTAAGCTATGGAATATAAAATGCACTGCAAATCCCTAACTGGAAAGCAAAACTTTGAGCTTGACTTATGGATGTTTTCCTTTTTTATAAGCAAAGTGAAAAAGAAAACCCAGTTGGGTACAATAGGCGTAAAGGCTTAATACAGAAGTGCAGAAGTGTTGTTGTGGTTGCTCAGTAACCAGAAGAGTGCAAGAGATTTTTGCATGCATGAACAGAAATGTTGGCAGTGAGCTCAAGTACCCAAGAGATAGGCTCACCGTTAGGCTGACTTCTCAGTTGAAGAGCAACATAAAAAGGCCTCACTGGGTACACGGAGATTTGAAATCACATGAGTTATTTGGTGGCATGAGCGTATTCTGGGCAACAAGCTCACAGTTTAGTTTAAAATTAAATGGCACAAATGGAATTAGATCAAATTTTGAAAAGTGTAGGCTGTGAGCTAAAGTATGGGAGCATTTGGGATATTTTTTCTTCAATGTATTAATTTTAAAAGCATACAAGATACTGAAGTAAAAAAAAAAAAAGAGGAAAGAAAAAAAAATTCAATAACTCAATTTTTAAAACACTTGTTTAGTGCCTTGACCTGCAATCCGCCACAACCTAAATTAGGCAAGAATTTATTTTGTTTTAAAAACAGATTAACAAAGTGAGAATTTGACTTCATTTTCCCCTGCTCACCCCACTCCCCCATCATGCCTTTCATTCATCTTTCTTGTATAGCGGAATGAGATCACAATGATTCTCCAGTCCACAACCAAAATGACACTTACAGGGCAAGCAAAGGTTGGCAGAGAATAAAACTCTTGCCATCTGAAGCAGATCACTTAAGTATCAATACTCACGGATGACGCCAGATTAAATAGAGAAAACACGCAGACATCCAAGTTTATTATCTTTCGTACTGAATTGTTTAGAAATAATAAACAGAATACACAAACTCTGTATGTACCACAGTAGTTTATTTTGTCTTGTGGGAAGTTTTAACTGTTTCTAGGATTAAATGGCTTTCCCCTTCTGTGAAGGGTCTGATGTAAACCCTTGTACCAAGGCTTAAAGTCTTAAGGCTGTTGGAAGTTTCCGTCAGTCAGTCTGTCTGTCAGTGGATAAAAAGTTGGTTGCTGATCTGACCTTGTTCATGGCTCTCTGGAAAGACGCCATCAAACGACTGATACAATCTGCAACATGGGGGGGTGTGGGGGCGGGGAAATGGGGGAAGAGAGCCATTTGGTAACAAAAATGATTGTGTCTTTGGATTTTTGAGCAAAAGCCTTTAAACCACTATGCCACTGTATTTTCCACTGGATGCATCTGATGAAGTGAGCTGTAGCTCCCGAAAGCTTATGCTCAAATAAATTGGTTCGTCTCTAAGGTGCCACAAGTACTCCTTTTCTTTATGCCAATTTTGCACTTATACAAACTCCTGTAACTGAAGCCATCTTTATATAAATCCTAATAGATACATGCATTTGCCAGTTTAGTAGATGGGCCGAAAAATCGGGCATCTTTGGGATGCAGTTTTCATTTCTGAGACAGGTTAAAATGATCTTTGTTTACCATGGTCATTCCAGGATTTTGCTGGGCAAGCTACACATGCAGGTTAGCAGGTGAGTACACTGTGTACCAGTTTGTCAACAAGTTTGTAAACTCGCAACAGATCATGTGTAATAAGTTATTATTGGTTTACTTTATAAACATTGATATGCAGATTTACCCCATATCAATTAACTTTGACCAAGACAATGTCTACTGCAAAAATTATATTCTGAAACTATTTTTCTTTCATTTATAGATTTTCCAAAGAAGCGAGGAACAGCAGATTGTTTTAATCTGTGTAAAAACAGGGCACATTACATTTATCCCACTGGAGTTCACACACATCTAGGGAAAATACTCTCCTCTCTCTTATTGATTTGAAATGGATTTCTCTTAATATTTGCCTACATGCAAGAACTTACTCCCAAAGAGGCAGACAAAAGCAGGTGAGTAGCAGTCTATAGTTTTGGGAGTGTCATTTTGAATTTTCTGTTAATTAGGGGTAAAGATTTCCGGACGTGCTAACCTTAGTTGTGCTTTTATTTTCCACCTTTCAGAGTAAAAAATGGTTGATATTTCTAAATTTGCATTTGTAAATTATGAAAAAGAATATGGGGCCAAATCCTGAAGTCCTTACTCTGGCAAAATTCCCCTTTGCAGCATGGAGTTCTGCTGGAGGATGGAATGTATAAGGACTTCCGGATTTGGCAGCTGGTCTGCATTTTGGTGAAGTAGGTTTCCTGCCTGCATTAATCTTCCTGTATTATTCTTCATTTTCTGCAAATTTATATGGGAAAGATTTACTCTGTAAGAAGAAAGAACATCTTTTCCTTTTATGCTCTGAAAGAGGAGCCTGAGAAATAACTTACATCATGATGCTACACAATTTCAGTAAGAACATTATGGGCCAGATTCTGGGCTTAGGCTAAACTACATAGAGCATAAGTCAGAGTTTGTATGTGGCTTAATGCTTGTCTTTGCTCTCCCCTGATCCTGGGGCTGCTCTGTGCAGGACAGTACTCCTCTGCTCTGTTAGAGCAGCCTGGAGACTCCTATAGTTTATACTATTTAAAATATACTGACAATAATTAGGAGGAAGTGCTTACCAAGTAACAAAATATTATTACATAGTCTTACTTTAAGAGGCAAATTCTATTCCCAATGTCTATTGCCAACTTGACAAAAGGAACTGGGTGCTGGGGATCCCTACAAGTAATTTGAAACCTACCGAGCAGCAGTAGACCTACTTTGCAGCTGCTACCCTATCAGCAGGGCTGAAGTAGGCATTGTATATCTCATGCTTTTGCTTCCTGGGGTACAATGGCCAATGGATCTATGCTGCAAAGTATCCATCCACCCCATCCCCAAAGAATCACTTTGCCAGGTGGGGCAGGGTGCCATAACAAAGCAGGGCTCTGAGGAGCACAATGGGAGGGAGCAGATGCCCCTCCTATGTGGGGTTCTGAAATCCTGCCCAGTTACATTGTCCTTGGGACCATCCACACCCATGAAAGGTGAAAGATATTGCCTCATTTTTTTAAAATGGCATTTGGACATCAGCAACATCTATCTATAGGCATTTGTCTGACCTGTCACATGACATGAGTCAATGAGGAGGAGGTCAGGTCAGGGGTGCATCTTGTCTCACCATGTTTGTAGTTGAAGAAAACAAGCTAATAAAAGTTAGCTTGGTTAATTTTTATAGCTCTTTCTATTAGCAGAATGCAGAGTTTATCATTTAGGAGAAGGGTAAAATCATGATAGATGAAAACCAAATATTAAACATGGACAGCACAAACACAAGGAAAATGCAGGTCACTAGACAATCAAAGCAGACAATGAAGACTGGGAGTGACTGAGGGGCATAGCTCAAGATATAGAAGAAAATGGTTTGTTTGCAAAAGAGATGCATATTCTTTTGAAATTCACTGATTGATTTTTTTTATAAGGTGGAACTGAAGAATCTTTGAAGACTATCTACAATTCACTCTCAGATGTGCTAGATGGGTGGAAAGACCCTATTGTGCCATTCTGTGCTATACAGCATCTGATGTGATAAAATAATCTTGTTAAACAATGCAGTTTATATTTTACCAAGGATCCTAGCACAGGCAGAAAGTCTCAATATGGAAAAAGAACAAGATAGCCATAGAAGAAGAGGAAAGTTAGAAACAAGTTTTCATCAGACTAGCTATTAAACAAATTATGATTAAGGCTAAACTGGAAATCAGTCCTTGGCCTTGATCTCTTGGAACACTTACCTTTGATTCAATACTGAACCTAATGCTTTGGAATAGTGTTAAGGGGCAATGTGCTGCTGCAAGCATCATCTTTTAGACAATGTAAAACCAAGATCCTGACCACATATGATCTTATGGGCATTTGCTGCAAAAATAAGAGTGTTCAACTCACGTCGTCAACAAATTCCAACTACAGGCAGTCCTTGGACTTACAACGCAATTGGTTCCTGAAAATTGCGTTGTAAGTCGAAATGTTGTAAATCGGAACTGCAATACACTTCAACGTGGGACCGAGCGTTGTAAAGTCGAAACCAATTGTCATAAGTTGAATCAGGGTGTCAATTCAGAAATGTCATAAGTGCCGTTCGTCTTAAGTTGAACATCATAAAGTCGAGGACTGCTGCATGTTCTGTTGTAGTACTTCAGTTCTCTCTGCAGTTTCAATTGGAAACCATATCTTTCTTCACGTCCTACCTACATTGTTGTCCAGCATTGCTATGCAGTTAATCTGCTGCCATATTGTACCCCAGCGGTGGCAGCATGTTAGTAGAGGATGATATCTTTCCAGTATATATAGTTTGCATAGTGCTTGGAGATCATTTTGGATGAAAGGTACTAAATATATAACATAATGTTATTAAGCTGGCCATTTAAATAGTAAAGCTTTCTGTAAAGTGGCTCTCGGTATGTCACTGGTAAACAAATCTGCCTTTTTTCTAATTCGTCTGTTTTTGTAAATGTTTAATATTTTTGAATGCTACCATTTTGTGCGATATGGGTGAAAACATTATCATCATTAATTTTATTTTTTTAAAGGGAAAAACGTTACCAGAGGTATAAATTATTGAATGAAAATACAACTCCAATAGAATTTGAGCCTAGAATCTCTGACATGAAGAGCAGCAACATTATCTACTAGCTTCCCCAAAATCTTTCATTAGGTATGGCTACTTTCATGCCACTGCCAGAATCCAATGATTAACAATAGAAAGATATGCTTTCCTTCAATTTATGCTAGCGATAGAATAAAGATGCCTGTCCCAAGTTACTTAAAATATACAATTACACAAAATAAACAAAGTAAACAGGCTCCCTTAATTTCTCACAATGCATAGTATCTCAGGCAGAAAAAAAAAAGAAACTTAAGCTCCTCCACCAAATTGACATCACTATTAGCCTGTTAAAAATCTTCTCCTGCCTAAAATAAGAGATGAGATGGGCCTTGCAGTTCAACCTAAAATCAGCAAGCTCAGTCTAAAATGGGTGGAGGGCACTGAATTTACTGACATTTGTTTCCAGTATTAATTGTTTCGCTTGGCTACCGTCATTACCATTCTCCTAATACATTAGGGCCACGATTTTTTTAAGAGAAATGCCTAAGGCCATATTCTGGCACCCACGCAAATGGCCTGATTTTCAAATTTAATGAGTGCCCATCAACTCCCAAATTATGTCAATAATTTAGGAGCCTAATTTCAGGCCCCCTTTAAAAATAAACACGAACAGCAACAAAAATCCTCAATGTACAATCATAAATCTCAATCTTATTAGTTTACAAGTTGCATCATAAGATTGCATTAGGGCATATTATAATAATCAATATTTAATTTTTTTTTATTAATGATACCATCACCGCTCCTTTTTAAACAATCTTTCAAAGCAAAGACTTTTTAGAGTTTGCTGCCACAAGAACAACTACGGCTGTGCACTTTCAGTCCTGGGAGGAAGCAAAATGTCCAGAAGCACATGACACTGAAAATAAAGAGTGGGGGAAATTGCTAACTAACTTTTCCAAATCCTATAAAAAGTTTGCTTTGGGTTTGGTTCAAGTCACTTCTTATTTTATCTGAACTGATTTGTTCATCTCTTGTTTTTCCTGGGATGTCTTTGTCCTTTGTCATAATAAACAAATGAATGATTCAGAGGAGAAGACATATGAGAAGAGAACAGGATCTGGCAAAGCAAATAAGTATATCAAAAGGAGAGCAAAAATATCCCCTGTGTGGAAAACAGGGTTTTATTTGCATCATCATGGTATTCTAATGGGGTAAAAGCTCTTATGCACAGGACCATATGCTAGACAGTAGCATGAACTCAGGGGAAATTTTTTTGAGTATTTGTGGGGAATTTCTATTCTCCTCTTGGAAAGTTTGCGGGTGTTTGTGGAAACTTCACAAGCTCTCAATCATTTTCAAGCATCTGTGATATTTTTATAATATACAGAACTTTGCAGCACTGTGAAATCTACATTTTACATCTCCAATTCTCTGCATCAGCCAGAGGGGAAAATACATTAAACAACATATTGTCTTTGTTGTGTTGTAAAGAGAGAGACTTGAGCTTCCTGTATCATAACTTCAGACTTGGTGCTTCCTAGTCCCTAAAACAAAAATGACTAACAAACACTCCCGCTTTCTGATTTATGACACTGTGCCTGGGATTTAAAACCCTAACACTACTTCTAAAAGAACAGCAAGTCAATCTATCTGGGTTTTTAGATCATGATACAGCTGTGGGGGCCAGGGAAAAGGTATGGGGAAAAGAGACACTATTCCCCCATTCCAGAATGTTTTACTGTGTCTGGTAGAACTGTTCTTTCTCTCACTTGACTGTTTACAATCAGTTTACAATAAACACACAATGCAGAAAGGGTTTTACATACAAAATACTCGGTTCAGAGTGTTTCCAGGTGCGAAATAGCCCATATGCCAATATGCACTGCAGCCTTTATTTAAGCATCTAAGCTATTTTCAAGTATATTAGTATTAAAGAATATAGCACACATATATTTTGGAAAATTAATTACTTATTGTGAGTTCATAGCAGAACCAGGATCATCTATACCCTTTATAATTTTCAGGAAAACTAAAAGGAACCATTTATTCATTTACTCAATAACATTCAAGAAACTTAAAACATGCAAAATCTTACTTGTGTGCTTGACTGTAAGTCTGGGAGTAGTTTTAATGAAATCAGTGGGACGTGTCATATGAGAAAAGTTAATCATCCTCAGAACTGTTTCCAGGATTGGGGCCCAAATGATTAACTTCATCAAATTCAGTAATTCATAATGACTAATCCTAGCTGGTTAAAGAAATTGCAATGGCAAACAGAGTTTTGAAGAAAGAAAAGGAGTACTTGTGGCAGCTTAGAGACTAACAAATTTATTTAAGCAGAGTTTTGAAGGTTTCAGAGTAGCAGCCGTGTTAGTCTGTATCCGCAAAAAGAAAAGGAGTACTTGTGGCACCTTAGAGACTAATACATTTATTTGAGCATAAGCTTTCGTGAGCTACAGCTCACTTCATCGGATGCACTGAAGGTATCCATGAGAGTTTATTTTGCCATTCATGCTTAGCATGCATGACTCATTCTTTGAACACACTGATATATCTGCACATATAGTATACTGAGACAAGGTAAATCCCACTTTTCTTTCTTGTCTTTCAGGTATTTTCAGTGGTTTCTTTGTGCTTGGCTTTTATGTTTGAGTTTTTCAATCCCATTTCTTTCAAAACCTCTTGGAGAGTAAACAGAGAGGCTTTGTACCATGAAAAAGAGGAAGACGAACAATACATAGAAAATATTGCAAACTCCTTTTGCATTTCTTCTTTTAAACATGATAAATGTAGGTAAAACCTTTTCTTAAAAAACAAAACCACAAAACCCCACAAGCCCTGTGGTCATGAAATAATTTTAAGAGCCCAAGAGAAAGTCTCTCACCCCCCCACACCCAAAATCTATTTATCAGGTTTTTTTCTCCCTGCTTTTCTGAAATTCTATTGTAATTGCTCAGCTGTTCAGAGTAAACAGATAGCACAGAGGCATTCCAAAGGATTGCATCCTTGACACTGCAGTTAATTTTAAGGATCCTTGATCAGCTGCTCCTGAGGCTCCATGAAAAACAAAAATATCACTAAGCGAATTTTACGGCATCTCTCTACATTTCTCTAGATGGCAGCATTTACCTTATAGACTGTCGTTTGGATACAAATTTCACACACAGGAGTAAAAACAAAGAATGAAGCTATTAGTATTGACCAGAATTGAAATGATTTGCTGTGATCGTTTTGGTTTTTGCATTTTCATTTTTTCTTTGGTGCACAATTCTTTGAGCTAATAACTGCTGCTGTAGTCTTAGAATTACCAACGAACATCTAAAGACCCAATCTAGCTATCCATCTAACCACAGAATTCCTGGTAGGTTCAATGGGAGTTCAATAAATAGAATAATGGAACTCCCTAATTCACAAGTGGGTAAACTGGCCTGGTTAAAAATGAACCAATTATATCCTTCCAACAAATTTCAATTTGTACCTGAATCATTAAAAAAATTTGAAAACACTGAATTATCTTTCCATCTTTGAGCACCTCTAGGCTTCCTGCACTTAGCTTGGACCAGAATTTGAAGTACACAAATAGGGTAGGAAACACTATTCTTGCATTTTCCCTGAACTGAATCAGGAATAACCAGAAGGCCCATTGTCATGAGATTTCCAGACTGATTTCTAGACTCAAGCAGAATGAAAGAATGCTGAAATTTCTAGTTGATTATCTGAACCAAATCTCTGAATCTTTTCGGGTCTGCCACTTAATAAGGCCCTGATCCTGCAATCCCCTATGCAAGGAAGGACCCCTGTGCTCCTGCAGAGCTCCATTGAATTAATGTGCACATCTGAATGCAGTACTAGGGCCAAAATTAGTGAAAGAGAACCTAAATTAGTGAGGATTCCAGCTTCAAAAAAGGTTCCCTGTTCAGTCCCTGTTCTCTAACCCCCATCAAAGGCTGAGTTTTTTTAATAGGATTCTCATCTTCATTCTCTCCATTTCTTTTTCTATTCCACATTTACATTTTAATTTTCTATATACCCTTTGATTATTAGAATCTGGGCTATGTACTTTGCGCCCCTCTAGAGAGGATTATGTCTTCCACAGTCTCAGTGGAGATCCCTTGTACGAGACCTGTTCACTTAGACTTTGCATGCAATTCAGAATTGGGATGAGTCTCAAAGTCTGGCAATACAGGATGAATATGGATAAAGATGTGGGGGTATCACTATCTTGGATTACCACTGGTAAAAAGAAAAAGTAAGCTAAAAGAAAGGCAAATAAGTTGCCCAGCGGTAATGTACAAATGGGATTCCTGTCACTGGCCCCTGAAGTGTCACTGCAGAAAATTTGAAGCTTTAGAACACAGAACAATGAGAATGTAAGCATTGTACTGTGTAACAGTTTGATACAGGTCTTATTCCAATTAATCTGCTCATCCCACTGTCCTCTGATGAATTCCCAACCATTTAGGAATTCATTTCTCTCTCTCTCTCGGGAAACTTTTGTAATTATTTTTAAAAATAGTGCTGTGATGAGTTGACGGTCAAATGCCTATTGATCATGTGGAAGGATATGTTCTTTTTCTGACTTCAAAGACTGCAATGCTGGCCAAGGAATTACAACTAGCATCCAAAATGCCAAGTGAGAAATAGATGGGGGCCAGGGTAAAGAGGTTGTGTCCCAGAGTGACAGAAAGAAAAAAAGTCTCAAAATTCTTCAGCTAACTCACGACAGAGGCATGAAGCTATTGTGAGGTGCCAGACCTATTGGAATAACATTTGAAGATAATAAGAATTATTTGAATAAATGGGTTGTAAATCTACTGAACTACTCCATTTATAATGTTACAAAAGCAGCAATTCTTTCCCAAGTCAATAGGAACACAGTGGTCATGTTTAATTTAATAATCAAGTAATCCATGGACATTAAAACAAACGGCATACTCCAGATACATTTTCAAAGGGTGGGGGGTGGGGGGGTGGGAAGTCATATTGAAATCAGATGCCATGTGCATCACACATCATTTCTTCCTGTATTGCACTCCTGTCCTGCCCTGTTTTTTCCAGTTCTGGAGATACATCTGTTTCTTCTCCCTCAGTTGATATGATCCAGTTAAATCCAAGCTTTGGAGACACTTGCATGAAACATCAGTGATTACTCGATTTCTCAGTACATAAATCTAACTACAAACCTCGCTGTGTAGATCTCTGTAATGAGGTAACTTTTCCTACGAAACATTTTTGCCTTTGCTGCTATCTGTCCTGAGACCCACTCTAACCGAATGCTGTCAAAACTGATGTCCATATAACACACAAAACAATTCTTTTCCCAGATCAAGCTGATGGAGAGTGAAAGGATTAGACAAGAGAAGTTGCCTTTCAGTTGTTGCAGGGACGTTCAGCATTTCAGTAAGCAGCTACAGTATAATTTGAATACTCAACTATCTGTACAAAAAAATCAAGGGCTCATATAACTTCAGCTGAATAAAAATTGTTTACTCAGACAACTCTCTTTAACTTGCCATTTACATGCCCCAAAGTGTCCTTATGCTGTTTGACCTTTACAACTGCACAGGACCCTGTATGACGCATTTGCACTAGCCCGAGCTCCATCCCCAATTCCCTGCTCGGTTCTTGTCCTCCATCCCCAGTCCAGTGCAGATGACCCTCATGATTTAATGTAAATGTGACTAAGTCATTTGAACAGTCTGCCAGTCAGTCAGACAATGAGGATTGATACAACAGCAGTCAGCAGCAGTCTGCAATGCTGTGTCCAGGTAAGGAAGGGCATGGACCAGCTGAATTAATCTGGTCAGTTCATATCAGAAAGGAAGTTTGTCAGACTGAATTCTGTGGCATACCACAGTTGCCAGATTTTGTCCCTGTTTAACCACCTCCTCTCAGTGGGGGAAGGGGGAAGGAGAGAGTCATCTTATGCCCCCAAACATTTATGTATTTTTTCAGGGCTGCTGGAACAATTTGTATAGTGGGGTGCTGAGAGCCATTGAACCAAACTGTAAACCCTGTGTATAATGGGATCCACTTCAAGCCAGGGTGTGTACCAGCACCCCCAGTTCCAGCGCCCATGCATTTTTTGCATTTCTCTCTTGGCAAATAATTGACTAATTGCTGTTGTGATCTGCAGGATTTGGCTCTTCCAGCTCTTGGCTGCAGAGCTGGTCAGCCTTTGCACCTGAGAATACTTAATCTGAGGTGAGGAGGACACTGAATTTTCTTGTATGCTCCCTTTCCTTCTCTGTCTGGTCTCCAGATCTCAGATGTGAAGGTGGCCTACAGCTTGATGAGAGGCAGGATGGGTACTTGTGCCTATGCTGAGGGGAATCCAGTCTCAGTTGCATTGGAAGATGGAACTACAAACAAAAAGCAACACAAAACCTAGGGTCATCTCTGCAGATTTTCAGTTGCTTTAAAAATATCCTTGTTAGTGGGTATAAAGCAGCGGTAGGCAAACTATGGCCTGCAGGCCACATCCAGCCCCTGAGCTCCTGGCCCTGGAGGCTCGCCCCTGGCCCCTCCCCTGCTGTTCCCTCTCTCCCACAGCTATGCGGCTGCATGGGCAGTGGGGCTGCGAGCTCCTGCTGCTCTGCGCGGCATGGTAAGGGGGCAGCGGTGGCGCACACGCGGTGGTGAAAAGGTTGGGTAGGGAATCCCGGGGGGCAGTTGGATGGGGTGGAGGTTCTGGGGCGGTCAGGGAGCAGGGGGGGTTGGATAGCGAGTGGGAGTCCCCGGGGGCCTGTCAGGGGGTGGGGGTGTGGATAGGACGGGAGAGTCAGGGTACAGGGAGCAGGGGGAGGTTGGATAGGGGGTAGGATCCTGGGGGGGGCCGTTTGGGGTGGGGGTCCCAGGAGGGGGCAGTCAGGGGACAGGAAGTGGGAGGGGGCGAATAGGGAATGGGAGGCAGGCTGTTTGGGGAGGCACAGCCTTCCCTACCCAGCCCTCCATACAGTTTCGCACGCCAATGTGGCCCTTGGGCCAAAAAGTTTGCCCACCCTTGGTATAAAGGGTAGACCTCTGAACATAGGACAGCCTTTTGGAGGTGCTGATGACGGACTTGTGGATCAGTGAAGTTATGCTGCCTCATATGATATTTGCTCATATTACACCTACTAAGGAGAAAGCTTTAATGTTGTGTGTATTGCATTAATACTATATATTGGTAAATATAAATGTAGTTAGAACATCAACTTTTGAGCCTTTTGACATGGTCCCAATGTAATAGTATCAGTGTAACATCTAGTTTGAGAAGGTAGGTGAGGTAATATTTTCTATTGGACCATATTTTGCTGGTGAGCGAGACAAGCTTTTGAGCCACACAGAGCTCTTCTTCAGGTCTGGGAACGGAAAGACGTATGGCTTGAAAGCTTGTCTCTCTCATTAATGGAAGGTGATCCAATACAATATATTACCTCACCCCACCTTGTCTCTCGAATACCCTGGGATCAACACAGCAACAACTACACTGCATATCGTATCTGGTGTGTCTTCTGAAAGGAAGCTAAATTTTGCGCTTCCTGGGCAACAGACAATAAGCTAATGGTGTTTTACATCTTTGAATAGTATGGTACTAATAACTAAAGGGTAAAAAGCAACATGAAATGTGAATTCTCAACAAAGGAATGCAATTAGCCAAACTGACCAAAGTAAACAATGTAGGTTATTTTATTGTGGTCCTGTGAATTTCTTACTACACTTCACACTTGAAAAAAATGGTGTAAAAACTGTCATTAGAATCAATTTTCCTTCATTATTGCATTTTCAGTTAGGAATAAAGGAAAAAAGGCAAAATTTGCATGTTTTCAACTGTTGTTTTTAACTTTTTGAAGAATGTAAAATAAAATCGTGTCAAGCACAATTTCTGTAAAGCAAAAGTACTTGCCATTTAATAGCTCTTTGCCTTCTCCTTTGAGAAAATATTTAGAATATTATGTACCCAGTATGGCTAAAATTTGAACATATGATCGGAAGAAAAACCACAGTGATCAAGAGATACTGAAATCAGAGAAAAAAGAGAAGGAATGAGAGCGGTAAACACTAAAGTAATATTCTATATGTTTCACAGAGACTTAATTATAGAGTTTCAGAGTAACAGCCGTGTTAGTCTGTATTCGCAAAAAGAAAAGGAGGACTTGTGGCACCTTAGAGACTAACCAATTTATTTGAGCATAAGCTTTCGTGAGCTACCGCTAGCTCACGAAAGCTTACTTATGCTCAAATAAATTGGTTAGTCTCTAAGGTGCCACAAGTCCTCCTTTTCTTTTTAATTATAGAATACAATTATTCATTGGAACACACGAGAAGATGGCTCACAAAGACACTGATATTTTACAAACAAATCTTAGGAT
Source organism: Eretmochelys imbricata (assembly GCF_965152235.1). Classification (NCBI taxonomy): domain Eukaryota; kingdom Metazoa; phylum Chordata; order Testudines; family Cheloniidae; genus Eretmochelys; species Eretmochelys imbricata. The sequence goes on along the minus strand of NC_135575.1, from coordinate 37,590,496 downwards.
TGCATAGTATGTGCCATAATGTTTTATTTCTCCTGAATCTCGTTTTTTTTTTTTTTTTTTTAAACAGCATAATGATAGCTTGATCCAGACCTGATTCACAGTAAATTGAGAACACGGAGGCTTTCTAAAATGTTATAGTAGCATTTCTGCCAGCAGAAATATAGGAACAAAGTACAGACCCTACTTGGCTACGTATGTCATTTTTAAAAAAATGCTCCTTGCTCTTCTTTGCACTGGGATATTATGCAGCAGTCTGATCGCTAAAGTTCACATGCCTTTTATCCATTAATAGCCTTTGCCAGATATAATTCAACTCTTTTTGGAGCTTTAAAAAGAAAAAGGGATACCAAGAAAACTGCTTTGTTGATTATGTAGTCCTAATCCACTAGGCGGCACTTCAACTCACGTGAAGAAGGATCCTGGATTGCTGGGGTGGGATGGTACTGGCCTTGTCCAGCTATCCCGAAAGGAGGACAGGAGACACTTGATATGGATCTAATCAGGCCGCAACTTTATTATTAGATGTCTGGGACTACCCAGAAGTTAAAAGTGTACAGTGCAGTTACCCCATGTTTATTCCATAATTACCCAGGGGCTTTTACCAGCTCCTCCCTCTTTTCCATCCAGGTCCCTCCAGCACATCCATTGCTGGGACCTTAACCTGTTAAGGTGGGCTGGCTCCCTGCCGTTCCAACCATCGGAGCACCAAACCCCCGACCTTTTCATTCCTTTAACCAGTCCCTCCTTTTTAAGTCCTTTACCAGGCCATTTATCTGACAACTGGATGCCTTCTCTATGGAGTACCTGCACTGAACATCTGCCACAAGGAGGCAATTAGTTTCGTTTCCTCCTGCCCTAAACCCAGCTGTGATCCCAGACATCTTCCAATGGTCTTTTGTGTAGCAGCCCAAAAATATGTCACCCCCCAAGTTTGATAGGTGAACCCCCATCCTCCCAAATGAACTCAGTTGCCCCTTGCAATATGCAAGTTCTCAAGGACTCCCGCAGACCATATAGGTGACCAGTATTCCAGATCCTGAAATTGGAAGAACTCTTTACAGCTTTCTTCATAGCTGAGCCATGTGCCCGGAGCCCAGGGGAACAATGTTTCTTGAAAGCCAAAACTCTGATCAATTTACATTCACTTTAACTATCCACAGGAGTGAACAATCAGTCCTTAAGAGGGAAGGACAAATGGAGCGGTTCTTCTTCTCTCCCTGAGGAAAGATGCTAGCAGTGGGCTATAATTCAGCCTAATTGAACAGAAGTGGGGGTGCATTTAACTGGGGCACCAGCTATGCAACAGAGGAGCTATGGAAGCTCTCTCTAAGTTCTTCCCCTCTTGCTTTCTTGGACAGTTCCTCCTTCTGTTATTCTTCATCCTTTCTGGTTGGTCTTGCTCACCCTTACATCCTCTATAAACCACTGTAATATGTGCTGGAGGGGAAAAAAAAGAGAAGACCTGCAGACCAGTAGGACAGGTTGCTCCACCTTCAGAAACATTTCTTTATGTACTGGCAGGGGGACTCTGTCTCTCTAGAGTACTCACACACCGGACTTTACCTTCTTATTGAGCTCTGTTGAGTGTTCCTCCTCACCAGGGCAAAATATACCCTCTCGCCACCCACCCAAATGGGTGGGAAGCTACACATATACTACTAGTCAAAGACTGGGTCAAATCCAGGGATCACTTGATGATCACTTGATGATTACCTGTTCTGTTTATTCCCCTTGGGGCACTTGGCATTGACCAATGTCGGAAGACAGGACACTGGGCTAGAGGGACCTTTGGTCTGACCCAGTATGGCTGTTCTTATGAATTGTAGATATAAAAGGAGAACCACTGTAAGAGAGAATGGGCCACTTTATAACTTCAAAAATGTGGTTGGTGTGTGTCTTTGTGCGTGTGGTTAAAACCTTGACCATACTTTTCACATCCATGCCAAAGAATAAAATATTTGCTCCTTCTCTAGCGGTATGGAGACTTCTGCATGGAGAAGTTCGGCTGGTCCATTATGCAGCAATTACAGTTTTTATGAGGCCTGTCAGATATGCCAAAGACAACACTGATGTTCTGAAATAGACTTTTTTTTTGAGAAAGAGGAGGTATTCAGGCAAGAGAATTAGAACATAAATTGGCGGAGTGGCTGTCTTGGGAGATGGAAGAAATTTAGATATAAAAAGATGAGCGGGTTATCAGAATGCAATATCCCAGATGTTAACCATGTGAAAGCTACTGTGGGTTCTGCTACTAATTTATCAGGGAGTTGAACACATTTAAAAGGGCAAAATAGGATCCCCTGAGTGACTGAAGGTTCCCAGAGAGTTTTATTTTTTTCAAGCACAGGTCTGTATGGTCAAGGCCCAAAGTAGTTTTCTTGCACCTTACTGCTGTCATGGAAAGTTTGTGAAGCCTTCTTTTTAGCTTTTATTATGATTACATATTTATATGATGGTAGTGTTCAAAGAATATTGGCACTCCATTGTACTGGGTGCTGTACAAACACAGAAAAGAAAATCCTTGTCCGGAATGGTTTACAATATAAAGACTTCTGATGTAGGCTCTCATTTATAATCCCATCATTGGATTGCAGAGGGGGAACAGATTAGAATTTGGCCCTTTGTGTTTTACAGGTATGGCAAACAAGCAACATTTTAGATATAATCACCAAAAAAAAATCAACACTAGACATCAGATAAAGATCAATGTATGAAATTGCATCATAGTTTATGTTAGATGGAAGAAGCCAACTGAGGAAGAGAAGAACTAAGGGGAGTCACTGAAGGGGTTAAGCCAGAAGGGTATCCCAACTATTTCTAAGATCTCCTGGAAGAGACTGAGAAAGAGCCAGGTGCATGGGTGTACTCAATATGGCTCCCTCCCATCATATTGGATTGTTGATAAATCATTTTAACAAATCATTTTTAGATTATTGAAGTTGGTGTCTTCAAACTTTGGCTTCTTTGTGGTTTTTCAGCGGCGATGTTGGGGCCAGGTAGAGATCTGCACTTGTGTGAACACTGAATAAGAGTTGCCTTTAGAACCAAAAGCATACAACAGACACTGTGTTAGAACCTAATTCTGCCAGGTACTGAGCACTCCTTGTGAAGAAGCACTGAGCACCCGCATCTCACACTGAAATCAATAGGAAATGAGAATGATCAGCACATTACAGGATCAAGTTCTTAAATCTGGCCATAAGCAAAGCAGTAGTTAGCTGGTAGGTGCAATAAAATCATAGATTCATTTTTTGTGTGATAGTGTGAATTTTCTCATTCTTCCGTATTAACTGTAAAGTGGCACCAGTTCACTGCTTTTGCATACCACTTTGGATACCCCCTGACTTCTTTTAATGTGTCCATGCTGGTTCATTGCTGAGAAGGAAAAGTGGCATTGTGCCAGCCCTAATTTAGCAAGAAGATGCTCCAGGCAGAGCATTTCTGGGGATTATTACATGCCTTGAGTGTGTCAGTGCCCAAGAAATGCAATGATCCCACAGACATGTCGGGAATAAGTCATTGCTATTTTGAAATGGATATTAAATGTACACTAGGAGAGCATGGGAAAAGGAGGGAGGGAGAGAGAGAGAGAGAGGATTTGCCACATTTTGAAAAGTTTCCATGAAGATCACAATGGGCGCATGTTAAATGCTGCAGTGTCTCTTGGCTGTATGTCTGTCTAGCAATCCTCCACTGTTTTGCAGAGTTAGCGATAAATCAGGCTGGTTTAGAACATTTTAGGTATACTGGCCATTCATCACATTCCTAGTAAGCAGGAACATTGCTATGTTTTCTCCTTATTCACATATGCCTCTAGAAAGGGTAACAGCATTTTAAATGTTCAATTTGTAAATGCTTGTTTATCATTCTAGAAATCACTGTCTTTTGGAGATACTCTTTACAAGGGTGCCTGTGGACAGGATAATTGTTTTGTTGGCATATATGGACACAGACAATAGATTTGACAGATCTGTCATCTCCATCCAGATGTCATTTTCTGTTCCATGTTAAAGGATCTACAATTAAATACAGCTTTGGTTCTTTACAAGTTCCCCTGTAAATGCTCTATTTCTGTTCTGTACTAGACCAGAGATTCCACCCTCAATCACTACTGATTTAATGCCTAATTTTTGTAATTGATTTCACATTTTGAGTCTGCAATTTTGTGCCCACAAGTAATTGTGGGAATAAAAGATGGCAATCTAACCTCTAACTGTATGATTGCAGGATAGGGCTTCTATGAAACAGGCAGAGGTCTTAGATCTCCATTATACTGCCATAAACATGATGACACTAGGCTGTAGGTCACATTAAGCAATTTATTTGTTATGTACTACAAGTACAAAATGAAGCTGGAAAAAATAATAAATCCATTCATATTGTGTCTCTCATATATCTATCTATATAACAGGAGTGCCGAAAATCGTGTAACAGTTCCACTAAGACTAGATCAGTAATCAAATATTTTTACTTTCAAATCCTAAGATGCACTTGACTATAGTTCGTCTGATGGGTATCTAAATCAAATCAAATTCAAGTAGCTCAAATAAACTGAAAAAAAAAGCAGTCTTTGAATTTTTATTGTTTTACAGTCTCTGAGCATTCAAAGGACCAACAAACATAAAACCAATTTTGTATTAGCTCCAAACTCTAATGTAGTTGCTGTGAAATAGGAATTGAATGAATCTATAATCATTTCTCTACTTATCTAGACCTTTGTGGAAATGGTCTGTGTTCTTGTACACATCTTACAACATTAAATTACAATGACATAATGGATGGTTGTTTTACGAATGCATTTTCTTTCTTTTTTAAAATGACTCATTTTGTGATAGGAAACATTGATTTTTGTTGTTGTTGAAACATAACATGTAATTGTAAATAAATATGTTCATTACATATAAATATATATTTATGCATGTTCATGCACGTGTGCGCACGTGTGTACAATCACACATGGATATATGGAGATGAAGGATGATCTTGTGGGTAAAACAGACCTCGAGGCACCATGTGAGTTCTATTCTGACTCTACCACAGATGATATCTTATCTTGCTATTAGTTTTTGCTGAGAGTATCTGTTGCAGTTATGAAGCTTTCTATAGCTACTCGCTATTTCTATTTATAGCTAAAATTCATTCCAGTAGGAGTAGTGTGGGGCAAACAACCTAACTAGTTTAAGATGGAACTTCATAAGTTTGTGAACAGGATTATATGGTGGGGTTGCTTGCGATAGGAAGGGGCGGGACTTGGTGATCTAGGATATCCCTTCCGGGCTTATGTCCTATGTTTCTAAAATGGTCGAGTTACTCCATCTTAGTTACAAAGTTAAAATAGATTAGCAGTATGTTTGCTTTGCAGTCTCTATTCTTGGTCATCCCCGTATGTATTGTGTTTTTAAATGTAACTAAGGAAGATGTCAAAAGCATAGCATAGGAAAGATTTTAAGTTTATGAAAATCATTTTGAATTGCAACAGAAAAGATGGGAGTAGGAAATCTTACAATCCACACAACCATTTCAAAGTGCAACATTGCTGGCAAACACGTCATTTTCTCCAAGGAATTAAAAAAATTAAAAATCTAGGTCTATCAGAAAGTGATTAAGATAATATTTTCCAAACTATTCACAAAGAGATATGGACTGTATCAGATTGGTTTTTAGAAGTCCTGCACACTCACTGCTCTCACAGACTTGCATTAGAATTGTAGGTGCTCAGCACTTCTAAAAAAATCAGTCCCTATATAACTGATGTTGATCAAGTCTCTCTGAATTTGTTGAAAGTATTATTATTACTACTATGATTTACTGAAAATATTGGTACTAAAGAAATAAAGTCTCTGAGTTGTCAATTGTCTCTTCTGAAGTTGGATGACAAATGGCATTTTCCATTTGCTTGAACAACTTCAGGCTGGTTAAAATCAACAATTAGTACTTAAAAACCAGAACACCAAATGTGACAAGTTAGTTAAAATCTATTGGGGAAGGAACATGCAGATAGTGACTGTAGGATGGGGTTATTACATGGGGGGTTGCGAGCTATCAGCCTCCACTCCCAAACCCCGCTTTGCCTCCAGCATTTATAACAATGTTATAAATAAAAAACACATTTTTATACATTTAAGGGGGGGCGGGGGCTGCACTCAGAGGCTTGCTGTGTAAAAGGAGTCACCAGTACAAAAGTTTGAGAATCACTGCTGTAGGAAATTGAGGAGGAAAAACTACTGAAAGAAATCCACACCTCCCAAAAAGCAAATATGCTAAATTTGAACAACAAAGACAGGAGGCCCCTGTGACTTTCCTCAATGAAAGGAATGTTCAGATCTTTTGTAGTGAACAGAATTGCAGGTACTAGTAGGTTGTGGACGGCAGATAAGAACTATTTTTCCAATGGAGCAGTTTTCTGTCAGAATATGCTGTTTCATGACATTTAAATGTTTTGCAGGAACATGTTGATTTCAACAAAATTTGACAGAAGAAAGTAGAAACATTTTAAGTGAATATGGTAAAAGTGTCTTATTGTGGTAAAAAGTATCTTATTACCATTTTGCCTTATTTTGTTTTGATTTTATACTATATTTCCATATTGACTTTATTATATTTAATTAAATATATTTACTATTGTATGCTCTATTATGATGTTTTGACATTATCAAAACAAAACAATATCATTGAAATAAAATGTTTCCGAATTTCCATTTCACAGAAAATGTCAGCATTTTGACTTTTCATTCTGATTTGAAATAAAAGCAAATTTTGAAAATGTCAGCATTTCGAGCAGAATGGAAATGGTATTTTCCACAAGCACTACTGCAAATAAAGGAAAGAAGGAAAGATTTTGTTTTGCTGCTAATGGTAGTTTTGCTCCTTTACACACCCATTCCCCCACACAATCCTTGGGAAAGTAAAATTTAATCAACTCCATTTTAAAACCTTTCAATCATTAAATTAATCACTGACCCTTGGTAATAGCAAATCTGAAGTTGCTTAATTTAGAGTACAGGTATTAGAGTGCTGTGCCATTTTCAGGAAAGCATGACCTGCACACACATGGTGTGTGCAAAGTTATGCTGTGCAGAAGACTCTCTTTGGTTCTATTTGCACGTTCGGGGCCAGACCGAGCTATCCTGAGGGCCAGATCCAGTTGGACAACACACAACTGGTTGGGCATGCGGTGCATGCACTGCGTATATAGACAGCACACCACTGATTACAGGTAAAAGCTATTAGCGTCCACTCCATCCCCTATGTCCTCCCACCTCCAGAGCTGTGTTGAGCTCAGCTTTGCTGCAGCTTAGAATCAAGACCAGAATACATGTTCCTTCTTCCTCTTACATCAACAGCAGAAAGACAGGTCCTGCAAACAGATCTCTGCTACTGATCTGAGCTCATTTTGCTGGTGCTATAGAAAGCGGAATAAAATGCAGATGACTCTAATAGTTACATTGTCTCTAAAGTAGATTCTGGGATATGTTCATACAAAAAAACAAAAAAAAACAAAAAAAACCCCAAAAACCCAACCTCCCAGCAGCCGCTTAAAATCAGGGTTTTGTTCATGTTCTTTGCAGGCTCAAAGAATGCCCCAGATCTACAGGGTTTTTTTGTAGACCAGATCATGTGTTTTTTGAACAACTCTATCCCCTTTATCCTCCGACTTCCACAGGCACCCCCCTGCAGCACAGGCAGTCGCAACAGCCCCTTTGCTACAGGAGGTAGGTCCAGAACCATCCCATTCTCACCTGAAATGGTTTTCTGTCTTTGGCTTCACCCCTTCCTTCCCTGGCACCCTGAGGCCAGGTGAGCCCCTCCAATTCTCTCCCTGGTCTTTGTGGGGACACTGCAACTGCTCCCCATCACAAGGGTCTCTAAGGGCCTACTAAGTACAGACCACTGACCTTCTTAAGGCCTAAATAGGCAATTCTTCACGGGGTGGCAGAAGTGAAGATTCAATCCTACTCTTTCCGCATCTGGCTCAGTCAGAGATCTAAGGCAGGAAGATATCCACAATTCCTAGCATAGGAGATACGCGGAAAACAACAGGGTTTCTAGAAGCAACCACATGTTAGAAATTTTGGGGCGTGGTGACTAGGGTCACCATATCTGAGATGCAGAAAAACCAGCCACTGGCCAGCTCCTCACCAACAAAATGTGTCCTAATGCTGACTATAACTAACTGTTACTAAAATGTTTTAGAGAGCCATTTCTTTCTTGCTTCTCTCTCTCACACACAAAACACCTCAAAATGTGTGTATTTTTATATTATCATTTTTCTTACTTCATCCTAACATGGTGCCACAGTCCAGTCTACAGGGGTATGAACTGTAGAGGGCTCTAACATGTCCCGAATGAAAAAAAAACAAAACCAACAAAATAGCACATTAAATCTTAACTGGTGAGGCAGTATAAAAAATTCCTGCTAGTTAAGAATTACTAGGAACACTTGTGTAAGGCCCTGAGCCCATACGGTTTGGTCTGATGCTGACCCTGTGGAAAGGCCGGGTTTGGTTTGTGGACCTGTATTAATCAGACCACGCAAAAATGTGTCCAGGTCAACTCTTTTGTGCTAAGAGTAGTAAATATGAAGTCAGTGGGAGTTAGCCTGTCATTTGTGCTTCTGAAAATCTTCCCCGTGTCATTAAAGTGAGCAGTCACAGAGTGTGACAGACACATTGAGAGCAGAAATGATGAGCAAGACATTACATATTTATAAGCTATTTTTACAGTCACCCTAAATTAGCCGATATTTATTTCTTTTGGTATAAGATGTTGATAGAGCAATTTTTACTATTAGAAATGAATCTGAAGGAAATGTGTCAGTAACGCTGTTGGATAATACTGTAGCAAAACACACAGATAAAGATGATGTAGCAAAAAAAAAAAAAAAAAAAAAAAGCATTGAGAAAGAACTAAACAGCAGAGCATCTCATCCAGAACTCGTAACCAATTTAGACTCATAGCAGATAAACATGAGTAAACAAGTAAATGTGGGGTTGTTACACATCACTGGACATTGGTAATGCCAAGAGGGATGAGCTGGAGTGCCGATGAGAAGTGCAGTTGGGAAAGTAACTCAAATACTTTCCTGATGGACTGTTTTTTTCCCTCTAAATAGACAACCTATCCTAAATTCTCAATTACTGAGGAACAATCTTCACTCATTGTTATAGTTTGCTTTCCACCACCAACTCTCTGTATAACTTTTTTCATGAGCAATGTACCCGAATGCATGGATGCTAAATATCTAAACTGTATTCTTAAATTCATTCACCTAAATTTGGGTTATTGCCGGTTATGCACTATGTTTATGACTTTAAAAACAAACTCTGTATCTGTGGATAATCTAAGCTCTATACCCAGATGTACAGACACTCTTTTCCCAACCCATGTCTTCTATAGTTTTTTTAACATTAGCTTTAATAAAATTTTTAATGACAACTATCAATCCCAAGATATGTATGTGTGTGCATGTACGAGCGAATGTGCAAGAAGGAGAATGATTTTGAAGCTAAACATGGGACAGATGAGACATATGGCCACAATATTCTGTTTTTATTAATAGTATGAGACTGCATTTATCTAACATTCCAAGGCCTGAATTAAGAAGACTGTATCATACGCCAGTTCCTATCAGTTCTTTGTACCAGTAGAGGAGAAGGGAACAGGGCTTTGATGTGGTGGGGTGTGAAATAGCAGTCTGTGCCACCTGCATAATGTGATCACTTTGCCAAGTTACTTCCACTATTAAAAAAGCATGTTTAATCATTCAAGGGAAAACAGAAATTTTATCCAGTACGATTGTTTCCTTCCAGTGGTGCAAACTAACTGTAAACTCAGTTTAACCAGACAATTAAGCAGGGTTTACAGCTGCTTTGCATTACCAGAGCAGTGCAAAGCAGCCAGAGTATTCCAGTGAATCTAGCCCTCCATGTGCCCATCAGCTAGTGAGAGGGGAAACTGAAGACCAAATTCAGTCCTGTCTATGTATATGATATTTAGAAGGTAAAGGCACTGAAATCTGATGGGAGGGCATTCAACTATATTAAGGATAAGTTTGCCACAGGGTAGAATTCTGTTGAAAAATTACTCGTGCAAGAGAAGAACAATTAGTATCTGTCTGTTGGATTCTTATATTTAATTGTTTTTTTTTGGGGGGGGGGGAAGGCATTTGCTTTTGCTATTAGACCTGACTATACAGAAACTATAGAACTGGGTGCAGTGCTTTCTCCGTAGTTAACATACAGCCAATTCAAACTAATGACTAACAACATTTCTAAAGCCTCAATTTAAACCTTCCTCCAGACAGGTAACTAATAACTTATACTATAACTTGTACAGATGGAGGAACAAACGTATGCTAGACTGACCATACAATATGTATAGTACAAGGAAACAAAAACCCCAAAACACAACTTGTATTAGAAGACACTGAAAATAGGATCACAAGAAAACAACAAAAAGAAAAGGAGTACTTGTGGCACCTTAGAGACTAACCAATTTATTTGAGCATGAGCTTTCGTGAGCTACAGCTCACTTCATCGGATGCATACCGTGGAAACTGCAGCAGACTTTATATATACACAGAGAATATGAAACAATACCTCCTCCCACCCCACTGTCCTGCTGGTAATAGCTTATCTAAAGTGATCATCAGGTTGGGCCATTTCCAGCACAAATGTGATGATCACTTTAGATAAGCTATTACCAGCAGGACAGTGGGGTGGGAGGAGGTATTGTTTCATATTCTCTGTGTATATATAAAGTCTGCTGCAGTTTCCACGGTATGCATCCGATGAAGTGAGCTGTAGCTCACGAAAGCTCATGCTCAAATAAATTGGTTAGTCTCTAAGGTGCCACAAGTACTCCTTTTCTTTTTGCGAATACAGACTAACACAGCTGTTACTCTGAAAGAAAACAACAGAAGATTAAATTGCCACCAAAATCTTACAGTAGAATTCCTGGAAAATACCTCCATCTGAGAGCTCAGCAGAAACACAGTGTGAGTGCTAAAGAGCTGAAGGTTGAATTGTGTTGCAAAATTGCTCATTCAGCTTCAGAAATTCCTTTGCAAAAAACTACCCTTTTCAAAATAACACAAAATATTCAGTTAATTAAGAAAGAGCCTTGTCTGCTGGTCTTTGAGCTATGGAACTGTAGATCTTGTCAATAATCTTATCAATAACTTTCCCCACTCTGATCTCAGTTACACAAGCATGAAGAAGTGAGTGGATTTACTCAGGATTGAAACTGGCCTAATGAAGGGGGAAATCTGCCCACTTGATTGCTTCTGAATATGGGGCTGGATACGGCAATATATGTTTTGACATTTCCGCACTGAATTTTTTGTGAACTTTTCATTCTACACAGAATATAGATATCTTGACTATTCTTCCAGATTCAGCACAAACAAAAATGTTGAAATATTGGCATTTCCTGAGGGATGTAAATTGTAATTTTTTTTTACGATTATTAACAATCATGTTACTTCCTATTCCTTATGCCTAAAGACCCAATCCTGCACTCTCCACTCAGGCAAAACTCCCTTTATATTCATACTGAAGTTGTTCCTCCCTTCAGCCTCCCCCAATGCTTCCTTATCACCTTTTATATTTTTCTTATTTGGGTCCACCCCTTTCTTCCCTTACCATTTTTTCCCCTCCCTTAAAAAAATGAATTGAGAACTCTAACTCCCTTATGAGGAAATTATAACACACTGTCACATAGTGCAGGGACACTAACTGATTCTTAGTGAACAAGAGGTTAACTTCAGCTCAGCATCCCCGTTTCTTTGCACAGGTGCTCAAGGGAGAGGCTATGTGAGTATCTGCTTGGATGAAAGACCGAGAGGGGAATGCCCTTGGGAAGGTAAGTTTCCACACCAGTGGGTCAGAGAATTGCATTATGTCACAAGGGTGGGCATGGCTGTTTATATATTTTAATTTCCGGTTATGAACACTAACACTTGAAGCTTCTGTGCTGAAGCTGGCTTAAATATATATGTAAGAAACAGGGGCCTGGTTTTCAGAAGCTCCGAGCACCTGCATCTCCTGTTGGCTTTAGTTAGAATTCAGTATACAACATCTCTGAAAAAATCATAGAATCATAGAATATCAGGGTTGGAAGGGACCTCAGAAGGTCATCTAGTCCAACCCCCTGTTCAAAGCAGGACCAATCCCCAATTTTTGCCCCAGATCCCTAAATGGCCCCCCGAAGGATTGAACTCACCAACCTGGGTTTAGCAGGCCAATGCTCAAACCACTGAGCTATCCCTCCCCCCCGATAAAGCCCCCAGGCCTTCTGGAAAACCTGGGTTTTAAGGCTAGTGAATTTTTGTATGTCTTCAAAGAGTATCAGTTCTTGTTTGTAAATACATAACTAAAAAAAGGGTTAAAAAGCTTATTAAATTTTTATGAAGGATACCTAAGAAATGGAGAGAGAACCCTCTGGCATATTCCCAAATTTGATGTTTTTCAGTCACAGTCATTTGACTTTTGCCTTCCTCCACAGCCACGCACATGAGACTTCAAGTTCACTTATTAATGTTTAGGAGCATAATGGTGTCCTCTCATTTGTAATCTTTCTGTTCTGCTAGTTTCCTTGATGATGTGAGGAACATGAGTCTACAAGCTGAGCACTGTCTAGCAGGGTTGTGTTCAAGAATGTAATGTCTGAACTTGGGATAAATGAATAATGGATGTTAAATTGTTTACTTAAGACAATGAATGGGGTGCTGGCGTGCTTGAATATTAGCTTTTGTGGTCAGAATCTCAAAGCACGCTGTGCAAGCCAAATTTCAGTTTCCTGTATACTGTTCTGCAGGAAACTGATTAATTTGGAAGCCTGGCTTGTGGCTTTTTTTTTTTTTTGGTAAGTTCATGTTCCATGTTTTGCAGGCACTTGCTGAAATGTGATTTTTCCTCTTGTGACGGAGAAGGCTCCTTGTAAAAATCAAAAACTTTCAAAAGTTTTAAGAATGGAAGGCTACACTGGAAGAGTCCCTTTGGAGAAAGGAGGAGCTGAAGTCAAATATGAGGAGGTGGGGGTTCCAGACTCTACCTGCCTATAGGGTTCCTGTCCCCAAAAGCGCCAGCAACTGAAGAGGACTATATAGGTCATTCACTGCCACCACATACTACAGCTGTCTCCATTTTACTCTTGGAGAGAAGGGGAGGGAAATGAAAGGCATCAGATAAAAAAAAGTGATTGTTTCAAAGAAAGAAATTATAGGAGATTTAATTAGTGAGGTTTAGCCCCATTTGGCCTTCATTACTAGCCTCCATTGCTGCAGAGAGAGAACTACACAGTACCTTTGAATGCCCTCACTAAAACAGGATGCTGGTAGAGGTAGATACGCATTCAGAAGTGTCTTTGGAGTTGTAAGATCTGGGAGCCTGCTGGGAATCAAGGAGAGACAAATGAAGTTAGTGATGGCTGAAAGATAGAGAGGTTTGGTTTGGATAAGTTCTGAAAAGGTTGGATCGTTATCTGAAGTTAACAAAAATATATCGGACTTTTTTGGATCTTTCTCCTCTTCCTTCCTGTTTCATCCTCTCCCTGCTTTCCTGACCTTTCTTCTGCCTCCATCCCTCCATTATTCTCATCCCTACTTCTCTGAACCCCAGGAAAGTATTCCAGTTCTTTTATCTGATGTATGCCCTGAGTTTAGGTGTTACATGACTTATGAGGTGCAAATCTCAGATCTGTCATATTCTCTGCTAGGCTACGTTATTAACATCTCTAACATTCTGGGGCTTCCTGAGGTGTCTGGGTATTAGCAAGATCTGAAGACAGTAGCCAGCCCAAGGGACCTTGACAAGCTTTATGGCATCTGGAGAAGGATTTCAGCAAGAAAGAGGTTTAGCAGAGGACTGTTGGGAGTCACAGAAAAGGACAAAGGCACGTATTCTATCTTTTATGAATCCATTCTATTCAGGACAAGATCTGAGATGAGGATAGGAGTGGCTCTTTTTCTAACTTATTCATCCATATCCAACACGGGACTCCATTTACAAAAAAAGGTACAAAGAATGGTAAAGAGAAGGATTTGAGTAGGCAGGTAGGAAAATAATGGCAGATGGATGAAGAGAAACCTCAAAAGGTTTGGATGAATTTGTATGTTTAAGATAAGTATCCAGTTTTGGGGGGCACTTCTGAACTCGATCTTTGTATCTTTAGAGGTTTTGCCATCACTAATGTTTACATCATCAAAAAGCGTGTGTGTGTGTGTGTGTGTGTGTGTGTGAGAGAAAGAGAGAGAGGAGAAAGAGGCTGATTTATGAATCTGAATTCTTGGAAAGACAAATTAATTGCAGTGTGGCACTTCTCTGTAAACTAATATTGACAGAGGACAGCAGGAAGAGATGAAGACAATGAGGAGACCCTATAGCACTTAGCAATGAGGAGACCCTGTGTCACCAAGGCCTATTAACCAGACATGTACAGAGGCACTAAATTTGTTTGGAAGAAATAAATGTACATCCCAAAGGTGAATGCAGTAATAATAAGCATTTTACAAGATTATCCCCTTACAAATGCACACAGCAGAAATGATTACACCCCAGACCTCTGATTAATGCTGGGCCTATCTTTTAAAATATATATATATTGGACATTCAAAACTATGTGTAATAACAAAAGGTGAAAGCCTATGAAGGAATAAAGAGAATGGATATATATAGCCTGATCCACTCCCCATTAGAGTTGACTTAATGATGTCAACTGACTAATAAGCTTTAGATCTGGCCTATAATTCATGAAAATCTGTTACATAAAGACATCTCTAACTACTTTTATATGGAGTGTCTTGCACCAGATTATTTGTATTACACTGGAGTATGCAGAAGTAATACTGATTGTGCTCACTCTGGGCTCTTATGGCAATGAGCTGTGCATCTGATCAGGAGGAAAAAATTAAATAAATGGTTTATTTTTCACCTAAAAAGGTCAACAAGATCAAAGTTTTCACATTGCCCAAAACCGCCCCTAGGCAATCATATTGGAGTGTTCTTGGAAGAGGTGCAAATAATATAGTACTTGTATAGCACTTTACATCTTCAAATTGCTGTTAGAATATTAACTAATGCATGAAACGTTAGCAGGCTTAAGTTATACAACTTTACAGCTCACTTGCTGCATTTATCTTTACTGCTGCATCTCCTTTTACACTTATATCAATTAAAAGAAGTTATATTCACTTATAAGATTTTTTTTTAATCGGCAAATGGGTTTATTGTATGCGGTGGGGTGAAAAAAAATGTGAAAAATGCACTTTTGGGGGGAACTGACCTAGCAAAGTCTGGGACTGAGGGTATCTGCAAAAAATTATACGATTAGAATTGGCACTAACACTTCCTGGATCCATTAAGCATGCGCATATCTGCCAATGCATTTATTTGACAGCTTGCAGTGAGCTCATTGGAAATGGTCTGCAGCCCTTTTCTCACAGAAATAACAGAAACAGCATGACAGCCAGATATTGCAAAAAGTATTCAAGACAGAAACTTAAGCCTTTTAAAAATGACAAAGACAGTGAAGAGGGTGCAAATATTATGAAGATGAGTATTTTACCTTTCAAAGAATTCAATGAAGAGACTAAAAGCTCAAGGGCTAATCTAGAAAATGTTTTTCTATAATTTAGGCCTGCATGTCTCAAGCACCATGAAACCTGTCTCATTCAGATGACAAATTCCATTGCTGCATCATTGCCTATATATTGACGATCAGGAAATGGGGACGATGCAAGGAACTTTGTGCTCCCACTCACCCACCTACCCCTTTCCCTTACTTGTGCATCTTACAGAAGGAGCAGGGATAATCACAGTCCCTATGTTTTAGGGAGTGTAGGGATTGTTCTCTCCACGAGCCACTGAGGAGGATGGACATTGCCCCACAATGGTGAGAGAGTGCTGGGGACGTGATCCCTCTACATCAGGCTGCAGAGTGGGCCAGGCACACCAGGGAAGTGCACTGCATCATTCTAAAGGATATTGTTGCCTGCACATCTCGCTACTGCGCTGGTGCAAGTGGGCACAATCCCTTCCTGTGTATCCTCCTGGAATGGTGCCCTTACAATTTAGCCCTTAGAAATTGTTTTCAGAAGAAATGTAAAGACATGCTGGCAGAGTGAGCATCAAACAGCTTTAGAGCTAATAATAATTTCAGATGCATGAGAAATACTACCCATTGTTACCTTTTCTTTAAACTTATAGTATCACACTCATGGACCTGAAAATGCTGTTCGAGCTATACTATTTTTCATTTCCAGAGCCACCATTTCTGGGGCTGAAATAGCAGTAAAAATTGTCCAAGAAAGTATGAAGATACAGTAATAGCCTCCCAAGGGGCATGGAAGAGCCAAAAGCAATGTCCAGTATTCCTGAAATTCAGTGGGATAACAATTCTGTGAATGTTCTGCTTAGATAAATGACACTTCTGCCAAATGCCCAACTAGCTATCTTTCAATCCTAAATCTTTCCCCTTCACTTGTACTTGTTTTTCACAGTGGTAGTTTTATCATTAAATACATTTGCCAGATTTGCATAAAGCTAGGTGCCTAAAGTTATGCTCATAAATCAGTATTTACATGTCTAATTAAGTGGGCTAACTTTCAAAAGTGCTGAAATCCACTGAAGTAAATATGAAATAAAAACTATTTAGACTTGATTAGCCCGCTAAATCGTTCAGATTGCAAGTTCTTTGGCACAGACACGGTCATTTATTATACGTTTGTACAATTCTTAGCACAACGGTAGTGTGGTCTGTAGTGGCTACTTCAATATACAAGTTTAATAAAATAAATAATTTAATTTGATCACTACAAATAGTGTTGGATACAACTGAGTTTGCCTAGAAGTTAAAGATTTCTTATACTTTAGCTTATTCATGTTCTTTTCCATTTACAGAGTCCCACACAAAATGGAGAATCCTCCATCTGGGAAAACTGGTTGGGGCTCCCAATTAGCCTTATTACTTCCCCAGCACTCAAACCATTTCCACACTATGGACCATCTATCTGAGGTACTTATATGTCCCCCTCACTAGTGTATCTAAGTGCCTTACAATCTTTAGTGCATTTATCCTCCCAACAACCCTATGAAGTAGGCAAGTACCATTGTTCCCATTTTACAGATGGAAACTGAATCACAAAGAGGCTAAGTGACTTCCCCAGGATTACGCAGGAAGTCTGTGGCAGAATGAACCTGGGTCTGTTAAGTCCCAGGTGAGCACCCTAACCACTAGACCATCCTTCCTCTTTGGGAATCAAGCCGTAATTTTTGATGGTAATGAAACATATGAACAGTAGGGTCCTGATTCTACTTGCACCAGTGTAACTTCACTGATTTCAGTGGAATTATTCCTGATTAACACTGGTGTAAGTGAAAGGAGAATCAGGCCTCTAAGTCCTGTCCAATGAAAAACATTATTTCATAGTGAATGAACTCTGCACCTCACTAAAGCAATTGGATTAAACATTTTGAACTAACACAGAATCCATGAATTTTAAAGCTACCTTGAGCCTCCTCCATATAATTCTAAAAGAACACAATATTCTTCATGCTAATGCAGTGAAGATTGGATCTCAACATTTCAATATGTTGATAAATGCAATTGTAAAGAGACATTAAACTGCAGAATCATTTTACTTCCAAATTTTTGCTAACTTAACACACCAAGAAACCAATATTGAAGACAAAGACATGCTATTTTGTGATGAAATGTTCTTAGACATTGTCTGCTAAATCCCTATAATTAGCATGGCCCCTGGTGAATGTCACTGCGTATTTGATGAAACAGGGCATGAACTCTGCAGCAACACCCGGGGGGGTCCGTAATGCTATCCAGAATGGCTCTTGGAATTTTTAACTACTAGATAGGTTCTCCTTATCTAGGAAACTCAGGGGAGAAAGGCATTTGTCCAATCTAATGACCCCTGTTAGCAGATTTATGCCACCTCTCTCTCACTCTTTCTTCCCTCCCCACTCTACTGATGTTTAATTTGAGGATTTACTAAATTTCAGAAACTTTATATTTAGGAAAAGAATATTGAATTAAACTGGTCAAGGAAACAACCAGTGAAGCCCATTTTCTATTTTATTGTATATGCTTGTTTTTGCCATTATTATTGCTCCGTTATTAAAAATACAACACAGAAATATAATCTCGAGGGGAAAAGATGCCTTCTTTTCAGAAAAGAAATAATAATTTTATCAAATACAAAAACGTCAAGCAGCTCCACAGGATTAAATTAAAAATGTATATTAAATAGACAGCCTGACCTAGGAAAACTTAGCACTACCTCATTACTATCAAGAGTAGTCATTTCATCCTGAACATGTTACCCAGTCTTTTACTTTCCTTCACAAAGACACAGAGTACAAGCTATGTCACTATTCTCTTTCTTCAGGTATAATCATTTACTTTTCATATTTCAAGTGGCAATAATTCTCACCAGAAGCATTGAGTCCTGAAATATTATAGAATTATTTCAAATTGAAATATTAAAGACTTCAATATTAAGGTCAGATTTTTTTTTTCTTCTGAATGAGACTTCACAGTTACAATCAATAAACAGTGGAAAGGGATTAATTTTACATAATCTTGTTGGTCAGATTTGCAAAATGAAAGCCAGAGTCTGTTTTGGAAACAGGTCCCATTTTATGCGCTGTATTGTTTTATTTTGATGGGGTTGGTGTGTGTGTGTGTTGGGGTAGGGGTGGTGATAAGGGAACAGTAGATTGAATGAAAGGTTCCAGTTTAGCCCTTTTCTAATATTATGTCCTAAGTAGTGCATGCTTCCAAGAAAATGATCACACACGTCCGGTGAGCTGGAATCAAGAAAGGAATAAAGTTTCCTGTTATATTAAGGACTAACTCCTGGATTAAATGACAGGTTTCAGAGTAGCAGCCGCGTTAGTCTGTATCTGCAAAGAGAAAGGAGTACTTGTGGCACCTTAGAGACTAACCAATTTATTTGAGCATAAGCTTTTGTGAGCTACAGCTCACTTCATCGGTTGAATGCATCCGATGAAGTGAGCTGTAGCTCACGAAAGCTTATGCTCAAATAAATTTGTGAGTCTCTAAGGTGCCACAAGTACTCCTTTTCTTTTTCCTTGATTAAATATAGCCTCAAAACAAATAACCTCCCTCTGTGTTAACTAGCCTAATTAATCTTCATGCTAGATTAACTTGATAAAACATTGACCTAATTTAGGATTAAAAGATTACCAGTAACATTTTGAGCTGAAAGATGTAACATGCCTCATGTCAACACAGTAATGACAGAATTAACCCTGCAAGCCCTCTTGAATCAGTGCATTAGATGCTGCTACTTGAGCAGGGTTTAGATGGCCTGTTAATGGCTGCCATACAAAAAAGGCTAATACTGAAACATTCACAGCTAGCTGAGCAGACCCACTATAGGTCAGGCACATACTAAGGCAGGCCATAAAGTCAAAAGGGAAAACGACTGAGCATACCACATGCAGACTGAAGATGTGCTGGCTGCTACATGTCAAGTGAATTCTACAGTCAGATAGGTGTTTGGCTCTAGTAATAAAATAAATTGGATGGCAGCTCTTTGACTTTTTTACTAATGAAATAAAGGAAGTAACAGTGACATTTGCTTCTGCCTCAATAGAGCATCGCCATCTTGGATTTTACTCAGGGATGTCAATAGCATCAAAAAGCCAGTTCGGGGGGGCTGGGGGGGAAGTGTTAAAAATAGATAATAGATTACAGCATAGAGTGAGACAAACTGTGCTTCCAAATATTGAAATGCCCAACACATCTCACATTATCCATTTCAAAGCTCTCCAGATAAAACTTGCTCCACTCATTACAGCAGATGCTACAATTTAGAATGCAACTAGAATATAAATCCTTCATTCACTCATGCGAAGATGTTCCTTTGGGGTTGGAACTTCCCATGACTGGTCACAACTGAATATATCTGGAAAGCATGAAAAAAATACATAGTTTTGGGGATATTTCATAGACCATTAAAGGACAAAAAGAATATATTTTATTTCACTGAAAAAAAGGAGATGCTCTGACTTGCTCATCAATGGATGAATAAAAGTTACTTCAAAACTGGTGTCTAGCTAGTCTTCATAAATGTGTTGGTTCTACTGTGCTAACAAGAGTAAAAACGTGGTCATCACTTATTTGAGTCAGTAAAGTAAGTAGAAAGAATAGTGAACACACATAGGGAGCAGATCTATTGAGTAAGGTGTTGGCATATTTAACACTAACTTTTCAGAGTAGATCTGCCCCTTTATCTGTGATTCTTCTAGCCACTTGCTTAATTTCTTTATTGTTTCCCAAGTCTTGAATAGTAAATATTCACAGGAAAAGCTGACTACTTAGGGCCAGACTGTCTTTTATTTGATTATGTACAGGTAATGGGGTTGACAGTGCAAAGACCCTTTATACCCTATACAGGGCAAGTCCTTGTTCTTGAGAGGATGCAGAAAATACTCCATCTATGCACACTAGAGGATGAAAATTGCCCCAAAGGGGCTGATAAGGATCAGGGAAGAGACAGAGCTATGGATCGTGTAGAGTGGTTACAGGGGATCTAAGAGACTGCCCCCTGGATTGACAGTTGGACAGGGACCACTACAGACTAACCTTAAGTGAGTCAAGCTTGTGAAAGGAGGATACAAAATACTGTAAACAAATGTAGCCAATAATTTTAGTTTATCATCCATTTATTGTGTGATGTTATGATTAATTGACATCAAATTATATAAAATCATTGTATGTTAAATAGAGTTAAATTGTAGGATTATAGAAGTATAAGACTGATCAGTATCTCGAGGGAATCATATTAGATATCTAAGTAAGGAAGGCTGAAATGCAAGACCTGAAGCCTGCAAGATTTTAGCTTAGCTATTTTAGGCCTTTGAGATAAGAAATGCTGACATAAGTAAGTGACTGAAGAATAACCCAATGCCCTAAGATTATGGGGAAAGAGATACCAAGTGGTAATATTGTGACAAATTAGCTGGAAGATTAATTTTAAATCATAACAATGCTATAGAGGCACATCGGTCTCCAACATTGTCTTAAGCAGAGGATACAGGTTGTGCATCAGTGCTAACGAGAATAAAGAGAACCTACAAAACCTATAGATATCGGGGTCCTTTATGTTTCTAGGGGACATCAGACCAATAAGGAAGAAGAGGGTTGACACTTTCATGTACATATGCAGAATGTAGGTGTAGACAGAATCACATTATAAAAATGTGGTGCCCAAAGCAGGAAAATTGAGCGTCCTATGGGAGAACTCCAGCAGGAACCATCCCTTTACTGATGATCAATCCACGAGAGACAGCCATCTGACTCCAACTCTGTCTAGAAGGATGTGGGTATATCTGTAGTTATAACTGGTGCCTGGACACATTTAGGAGTTCTATATACTGTGACATTAATAACTTTGTTGGTAACTTTAAAATTGATAAACGATAGTGGACCTTGTTTTTGTGATTGCGTGTGTTACTTGCCTATGGTTTCATAGGTTCCTATGAGCTCTAGATCGAAAATGAGCAGAGATAACTCTGCTGAATTTAAGACTATAGCCGTCAGAGCCGAACCCTCGATGGTGTAGTATAACATCACTAAAATTAACTTTAAATAAAATTAAAAGCTGCACACAGATAAATTAGAGAAGGACCAAAGCAAAACACAGAAAAAAAAATGGTCTCTCTTGCTTTGTCAGTTATTCTTTTTTAAACAATTTTTGCAATATTGTAGTATTAGCCTTTGGCTAATTTGGGAGGGCTTTTTATTTTTATGCATACCTTACAAAAGCTTAATATAAATCATATGACATGCACTCTCCCCCCACCCCCAACACCCCCCCCCCAGGAGGATAAATGGAGGAATTTTTGCATTTATTTCCATTAAAACCCAGTGCCCCTTGATAATTTATTGCTGTAGCTATATCTATGCATTATGACATTTTTTCCTATATTAAAAAAGGAACAGGATATTGAAGTTTTCCTAAAGCTACTATTACTAATGTCCCAAAACAGTATATTTTGAAGTGTTTTATTATACTCTGTCACTTACCATAAATTCATGAAAAAGAAATCAATTATTAATCCTAGTTTGGTCAGTCAATTTGGCACAATATAGAGAGGTTTTGAAAGCTGAGTAACAGAATTAAGAGCAGTTCTCTTGCTTTTATTCTTCTAGACTAACAGATTGCAGCCAAACCAAGCTGTGCTGCAATTCTCATCAGTTCTTAAAAGCTACACAGGGTGGGTGCTAGGTCAGTATGTGGATGGGACAACATACAGGAACACTCAGTTTTTCATGAGATGGGAGGCCTTACAAAAAACAATTTACATAGTAATAGAGAGAACCATATTGCTGGATGTGTTGTATTTTCAGTTAGAAGTAAAACTCTTGACCATCACTGGTTATTAGTAAGGCTATGATATTCTTACAGCAGTCACAGTGGTAAAGGAAATCATGAATTTAAATAAATTCTGTAAAATCTTGGAAACGTCTGTAAAAATACATTTGATTAAGCTCCCACACCAAGTGGCATTGCAACCTAGTGCACGGAGTTGCAATTTTAAGATGCTTATTGTAAACGTATTGGTATGCTCTAGATGCTTTGTGCCACAATCCCAGTTTATGGTCAACTATGATGCCCCAGTGTACATTGTACTGAGAGTTGCAGGTACCACAGAGCCCTGTGGGACCCTAGAACAATTCAACAGGAGATATGGTTAATGCTGTATTTAAATAAAAAATTCCACCTAGCTTCTCTATTGTTTTATATCTTTTCGCTATTAAAAGTGTTTTTTTCTGTCATTTACAGAGTCTTAAATGAAAGACATTTATTCCTGTGAAGAGAATTAAGACAGTTCCAAATGGTTTCATTTTTATTGTTACCAGGAAAATAAAAGCTACAGCTCACCTTTTCATTCTGACTGCATTCTGCCAGGGTATTAAATTAATTCTCCTCCCTCTTCCGTTAAGTGGTTCGCTTTTAGTCAGTGTTCAGTGCTGAAGTTACTTTGAGTACATGTTGAGTTATTAACTTTCTCTTTACTTGGATTTATTGTGAAAGTTTTCATACTCTATTACAAAACTGAAAAAATCTTTTGGTGGCAAACCATAGTAAAGGTTTAACTTTTCAGAAGTGTTCCTTTATTCTAGATCTGAACCTGCTTCCACTGCTATCAAAGGGATTTTTTTCCATTTAAGTGAAGTGGGAATGGAATCAGCTTCATTATGCATACTGTCTGTCACACTTACTATCAAAAATAGTTTGAGATACGCTGGTGACATCATTTATATGACTAGATAAAAGCAATTACAGTATCACTAATTATATCCACAGTAGAACCAATCATTACAGCTTGTCTAAAATTGGTCAAAATTTAGATGAAATAAGAGGGAAATAGGTCAATGGCATTTTTGTGAATTCTCCCTCTCCCCTGATTATTTACCTGCTGTTAACCCTAGTCATTGAACACAATATCCAATAATTAAACCTACTTTGTTTTCGTCCAAGGACCTCTGAGAGCTTCAGAAACATTAATTTGGCCTCTCAATACCCCTGCAAAAGAATAATATGCTCACATTACAAATGGGGAATTGAGGCACAGAGCTTAAATAATTTGTTCAAGGTTGCACAGCTAGTCAGTGTTCGAAGCAGGAATAGAATTCAGCAATACCAATCCAAGGGCTTAAATACAGACAAGCACTTAAGCGCATATTTAAGTTTAATCTTATGAGTAGTCCCCTTGACTTCAAAATTAAGCATGAGTTTAAGTGTCTTGTTGAATTGGTTGCTCTATCACTAAACCACATCTCCTCTCGAGCTAGTCAACATATATTTTCTGGGAGGGTACAGAGAAGATTAACTTTATTCATGTGTGATCTCACGATGAGCTCAGAAATAAAGACAAATATTTTATAATTTTAAAATAGTGATCTGGGGCCAAATCATATCTTCCATTTTCACAAATTGAGGGAAAGGGGATGTAGTGGCTGGCATGAGACAGAAGTAGAGGGCTGAATTGTTTCTCCGTCTCCTGACCCTAAGAAAATTTCTCCATGGCAGCTCCAAGGACTCTTGAGTCCGCACATGGGAAAGGAAAGGGGTATGGCTGGGGGATAGCCACTGCATGCAGCATCAAACTCAGCTCCACCATGAATCCATGAGTTTGTTAAATTGTCAGCATGAAATTTAGATGGTTTTCCTCTGTATACCTTAGAGTATGATATATCCAAACTGTCTTCATTGCATACAACCTGCCTCAGAAAAATCCTCCATATCTTTTGGCCAGAACAATCTCAAATCAAGATCTATTGACACAGTGCAGCCAAGAGGATCTGAGTACCATCATTGCCAGGAGGTGCTGGAGATGGATTGGCCATGTGCTTTGGGTGGAAACTGATTCCATCGCCAGAGTAACAATGAGATGGACACCTGAAGGCAAGCGAAAACGAGGCCGCCCGAAAACAATATGGCGAAGAGCTGTGGAGGCCGAGCTGAAAAACCTGGGGCACAGCTGGGGAACCATTGAAATATTTGCCAGAAAGAGACAGGAGTGGAGGAGCTTCGTCACTGCCCTAAATGCCCGAGGCGTAACAGGAATATGATGATGATGACTTAGAGCGCTATTTTAGGAGGCAATTCTAGCATTAGTGGGCACAAGGTGATCCCAGAACCTGCACTGTCAGGAACCAGGACCCAGGGCACAGGACATCCATGTGGATGACCTTAAATCTCCGACTGTTTCTGTGGGAGAGAATAGTTGAGGTGAGGGAATCTCACTGAGCCAGTTCCACGAGGATGGGGAGGACGAAATGATGTTTAAGAATGACAAACTTCCAGGGAAATTCTCTGAGAGCATTCAGCTCAGTTTTCCTTCTCCATCTGGAAATAACTGCCCAGGATCTGATCTGGCCTTTTGTTCTTACAACCTGCAGTTTAAATGCTGTGTATGTTCTACTTATTTATAAATCTCTCACTCTCCATTTAAAAAAAAATGTCTGTGCTGTGTTAACATGACCTGTGCTCCTAAAACGTTTTGGGTGATCAACAGCTCTGCATGTCAAACAGCATATACTACTTGCTTTAGCCAGCAATATAAAGAAGTGAGATAAAAGGGCTGGGTGAGAAAGCCCTAGTAGTTTTATAGGAATCCTCTCTGACATTATGACTCTCCATCTTAGAAAGTTATTTCAATGTCTCCAGAACAAAACAAAAAACTTAACATTCAAAGTTGTGAGTACTCTTAGTTTGCTACCAATGTTGTTGTCAAACCACAATCACATCTATTTGGTTTTTAAAACGACCTTCACACCATGATTGACAACCAAAAATTGTATCAAAATTCTTATATATAAATGATTTGATGAGGCTGATGCTTTTCATTATTCCCGATTTTAAAGTAAGGCTACATCTACACTGCAAAAAGGGCGTTCTTAACACACGTTAACTATCCCATGTTAGTTAACTTGGGTGAAAAAAGCAGCCTAACTTGGCAGTTAGGCTTTTAATTGAGTTTAGCAGCTCAAGTTAATGCCTAGAGGGCTCTCAGGCCCACCAAACATCCTGGGTCTGAGCTTGGGTGCTAGCTGGAGTCTCTGCCAGAGCTGCAACATGTACCTTATTTTTAGTGTGCTGGTTCAAGCCCAGCTAGCATGAGCCTTGCTCCCAGCTGCAATGTAGGCATACCCTAGGAGAGCCTGGAGTTGAACCTGAGCTGATAACCTGACTTAACAAAATCTAGTTTGTGTCTTCACTGTTATTTTAGGCTGAGTTAGCTAACCTGAGTTAAGAACGCACCTTGTTTTGCAGTGTAGACATGCAGGGTAGGGATAGGGTCCAGGGCGACCTAGACAAATTGGATGATTGGGCCAAAAGAAATCTGATGAGGTTCAACAAGGACAAGTGCAGAGTCCTGCATTCAGGACGGAAGAATCCCATGCACCACTACAAGCTGGGGACCGACTGGCTAAGCAACAGATCTATAGAAAAGGACCTGAGGATTACAGTAGATGAAAAGCTGGATATGAGTCAGCCGTGTGCCCTTGAAGGCTAATGGCATATTGGGCTGCATTAGTAGGAGCATTGCCAGCAGATGGAGGGAAGTGATTATTCCCCTCTATTCAGCACTGGCGAGGCCACATCTGGAGTATTACGTCCAGTTCTCCCCCCGCCCCCGGCGAAAGGATGTGGACAAATTGGAGAGAGTCCAGCGGAGGGCAACGAAAATTATCAGAGGGCTGGGGCACATGACTTACGAGGAGAGGCTAAGGGAACTGGGCTTGTTTAGTCTGCAGAAGAGAAGAGTGAGGGGGGATTTGATAGCAGCCTTCAACTACCTGAAGGGAGTTTCAAAGGGGATGGAGCTCGGCTGTTTTCAGTGGTAGCAGATGGCAGAACAAGGAGAAATGGTCTCAAGTTGCAGTGGGGGAGGTCTAGGTTGGATATTAGGAAACACTATTTCACTAGGAGGGTGGTGAAGCACTGGAATGGATTACCTAGGGAGGTGGTGGAAGCTCCATCGTTAGAGGTTTAAGGCCTGGCTTGACAAAGCCCTGGGTGGGATGATTTAGTTGGTGTTGGTCCTGCTTTGAGCAGGGGGTTGGACTAGATGACTTCCTGAGGTCTCTTCCTACCCTAATCTTCTATGATTCTATGATCCTTCGCAAACTATTAACTGGTTATATTGGTTGGTTGGCTGGATTCCCTTTCTGCCATTTTATTTGATTGCTTTTAGAATGAAAGTACATAACTACTCCATTACTGTTCTTATACTGTATTTAGAAGCAGAAAGGGATGAAAATAGCCAAGCACTTTTCTCCTTTCTCCCTCTCTCCTCACATAGACTAAAGACTTATTTGTTGGCCTGTATGAGAGTGTGGGTGTAAGCCTTTTATGATACAATATCATCCATACCCACAGTAATACTGAAAGTTGTTTGTAAATGCAAATAGCAATCTTTTTAACAACCCAGAAATATCTCTTTTTTTAATAGTGGTGTTATTGGGGTAAGGAGGAAATTGGTTTAAGTAACAACCATTTTACAAAGCTTAATCAGATAAATGACAATTATATATAAAACTGACACCTTGTTACTTAATATCTATGCTTCCCCTGCCTCTTCTACTCAGATCTGCTTGTTTTACTGAGAAAAACAATGTTTTACTTCTTTTAGTTAGAGCTGAGCTAATACTCCCAAAATATTCTCTGAGATATTTGCTCAAATAGAAGTTGGGTGCAGCTATGTTCATGTCACTTTTGTGGTCACTTTCCATAAATAATTGAGCAAACAAAATTATTAGCAGGAATGTTCACCGAAACAGCACACTTTAGGTGAATAGAGAATATTCAAAAAGCATAAATTATAAAATGTGAACATTTGTAACAGAAACCAGTTTGCAAGAGGTACATTAATTGATCAGGGAACAGAAACATACCATGTGATTTATTTGCCCAGTCAAAACTAATCAATGCATCTCAGATTTCATATATTCAATGTCTGCAACAAACTGCTTGTGGATGGAATACAAAGCAAGAATTATTATTGCAAAATATTTGCCAAACTATTTCAAATGGTGAATAAGTTTGAGAAAAATCACAATCTACACATGGATAATTCACAAACAGAAAAAGGGATGAATTTCACTGAATAAGTTATTTGCTACGTGTTACTGATTCACCTATGTTACTCTTGCAGAGCCAGTATACTTATGGAAGAAGGAGCGGTATTTTATTCTGTCACATGCAACAGGAACAAAATCGTTCACTTGGTTCCAATTTGTAGAATTACCATTACTAGTGATGAAGTATTGTAAGAAGCAGAAAACATACTGCTTGACTTTCAAATAGTTGAGTTTGCCATATAGTATTGGCATGGGATGGGGGTGGGGGGAATGACATCAAACATTTGAGCTGTAAATCGAGCAAGTTTGTTAAGGAAGTAATTGAAAAAGGCTAAGTCCATGGCATCATTTTGACAGTCAATAATTCTCCTGCGTTTGATTGCAATTTAAATGCACCTACTTTGGCAAGTTATATTTAATTTATTTGTTAGATGTATTATTCCCATTATAAAATAATAACTGCTTTAGTCACCTCCTGAAAAAATCAGACCTGACCGAAGTTCACGAATATTTGCTAGAAACCATTATTCACTGGCTTTGTCTGTGGCCAAAGAAGTCACCGCTCACTAATAGCAAGGATGACCATTTTGTCAGGAACTAACACAGAACTGCATGACACTGACAAGGACAAACATTATTATAATGAAAAATGGTGCAGGTCTTTCTTGAAAAGGGCACGTAATTTGCATTGTATGTCTCCCCACCCCCCACAGGAACTTGTCGAACTCTGAATGCTCTAAACCTGGTTGTATTGTAATGAAATAACCAGTTACAGAAAAATAGGAAATTCACTTTTATTGTCAATAAAATCAGTAGCGTCTAATTCTTTTTACTGAATGATTAAAATGTATTGCTCATCAAGTTTTGAAACAGAAATAATTATCTAGGTAAAGTGGAGCTACAAAATAGAAAAAGTCTGAAAATTATATTGAACATCATTATTCAGGCCCAAATACACAAGAGAGAGACATCTTTCCCAACCCCCACCCGACCACAGAAAAGTCCAGGTGTTAAGTTTAGTTTTCTAGATATTTTCCCTCTCTTATATTTTATGAATGCAATTTCATATCTGTCTTGCCATCTGTCACAAGAAAGAACAGACATAGAACAGTGGCAAATTCACGTTAAAGATACTGTCTTGGGATAACAAAGAGAAAAATTAATGGACATGGATTTACAAATTATTAATGATTTTTCTTGTCATTTTTTGAAAAATGAAAGCTATGCACGCTGTCTCTCTCCCCAAACAGATTGCATTTTATTCCTCTGCAGTTTGTCCGTCAGGCTTCACCCTGACAACATAATCCAAAACTAATCCAGAGCATTCAGTTTTCCTTGTTGGCTCTCATGCACTCTGCTTAGACAAATCCTGCTACCTGTCAGCCCTCCTGTGTGTGCCAAACAGGCTGCCAGGTTAACCCCTGGGGAAGCTGAAAGACCTGCTGACTTAACCCCTGCTTCCCTTCAAATAATCCACTGTAAATACATAGGATGTTAACAGGCTAACTGTTCTAATCAGGGCTGGATCCCTTAAAATCTGTTTCATACACAGCCCTTAAGAACTGGGGATCTGAGCATCACTGCAGGAAGAGGAAAGGCACTGTTTCCAATAACACAGGCTCTAAGCAGATGGATAGAACACACTGAAAGATCTTAATCCCCTAAACCAGTTTGTGAAAATATACATATCACTTCACTGGGCCATCTCACTGCTTATAAATTCTCCCTAATTGTCAGAACAAAGTAAAATAGTGCCATAAAAGAAATCCTAATTTAGTTATAATTTAGACTCACATCAGCTCCTTTTCCCCCATTGTTTTTGCCAGTCGTTATTAAAATTAACTTTTCTATTCTTAGATTTTTTTTTATGGAGCCTAAAATTGTATGTAGTACAGCTGACTAAATAGAACAGATTTCAATACACTGCAAAATTTACAAAAAAAGATTTTAAAACTATTTTGACAGGTAAAAATATATAATTATTTTGCACCATTACTTAAAACAATTCATTCCTAATACATCAAACCTGAAATACAGAGGACAATTTGAATTTACAAGTCTTTAAAAAATACTCACTATTTTTTTTTCCCCCCAATTCCTTCTCTTCATTGGAATTCAAGGCACATCTGCTGCTGCAGCATCAACAATCCACAGCAGAAAATAACTTGGGTAAGCACGGCATACCAAGGAACACTTAAAAGCCACACTAAGCTTAGCCACATGAGAAATGTAATAAAACATCGCTCAGCTCATTTAATGTTTGGAAGGCATGATGTCCCGGTTAATATCTGAAGTGGGGGAAGGTAGGGTAAGCCATGGGAGTGTTCCTGAACTCTGCCACAAACAAAACTGGGAAGGTCTATTGTGACTTCTGATAAGAACATTTATTTTACTTCAATTAAATTTCAGGCATTCTCCTGAGAGAAAGAAAGGGAGACTGTTCTTCCCCACCCACATTCATATTTATACATATACGCACACAAAGCACACACCTATCAGCCTCCGGAGTCCTTCGAAACGTTTAATTTGTGTTACAAATTCTTAGTAGCACTGTTTTTATGTAAACTTATGGACCTAATAAATAGACCGTCACCTTATACAAATCACAAATTCAAGAGATATTTAAAATAATCCTTCCCCTTTTAATTAAAGGGTACACACTTAAGTCCATTCTTGCTTTCAAGAAATTACTGGTTTTATAACTATGCTCAGTTTTTACCATAGCAAACAGATCTGAAACCTTATTTTTTAAGCTCACCTATTTTTAGATCTTTACAAGGTCTTATACTTCCTAGCAATATCAACATACATATTTTGCAATATACATTTTTACATAAATTACTGATTCTTTAACATGACATTTTATGAAAACCAACAGTGAATGTGTTCTCTTAATCTGCATTCTCTCTCTCTCATCTCAAAATGATCATTATTTTGTTGATAGAAAAGTTCAATGGAGTGTCAGACAATAGTTTGTCTTCTGGGAGTTGACAATGTTTGGTGGGGAGAAGGCAGGCGCCTATGAAATGTATCCCTGTCTGAGATAATGCTGTTTTGAATCAGAGTTACTATTTTATTTAGTTTGCTTTTTTTAAAAAACATGTGCATTGGTTAAATTATTTATACAAACAAATTAAACAACAAAATGTAAACAAATTACAAAGTTGGAAAAGTAAAATGAAATAAAGACTCAATGGCCAAATTCCCATTGATGTCAGTGGGGCCAAGATTTCACTCTCAATCTACTGAGGGCACTAATAGATTCAGTTCTATTGATTAGTATTAATCAATACAGAACAAAATGTTTTAAATGTAAGTTCTGCACAGTAACAAAGCTCAATATTGTACGTAAAATACTGATGCCAAAATGAGGAAAACACTTAGATGTGAGTGCAGTTTCATAAAACAATTAAATGTTATATTTAGAGGAATCAGTCTCGACAAGATATTAAAGCAAATTCCTAAGAGATAACTCTTTTCAAAGTTATCTTTTAATAAATGTGCATTGTGCAAATGTGCCTTAGCCTCGATTAAATTCTCACAGCACAAGAATTCTTTAGAGAAGAACAGATGGCTATTTTGCTGATCAAAATATGAAGATGTATCAGAATTGAACTGGAACTTTGAGAATTGCTGAACAAAAATCTTACTTGCAGTTGCCAAAAGTCAGTCAGTCTTTAGGGATGCTAAGCAAATTAATTTAAAAATAACCACACACTGCGGTTACCTAGCAAATGCCTGGGTTTAAGCTGAACTTCTTTGCTTTTGTACTAAGTCAGTAATGAGCAAACAGTGTTTGCAGAAGGGCTCTAAGAATGCTACTAAGGTGATTCAGTGGAGCAACATTTTAGGCTGAACTTAGGCATGCACTCAGAAATTTAGTTTTAAGTTGCGTGATAATCCAAATATACAGGCTTAGATGTCTACATTACAGTTGTTTACGATATGATGATTAATGTGTAACTAATCAATACATTACAAACCTATGTTGACAATTCCAGGGCATTTGTTGATCATTTTTCCTTCATATAACACCAGCTGGGAGATGTTTTCCTATTATTGATCTTGCCACTTATCAGCTATTCACAACATATTTCTTTGTAGTTGGTACAAAATTTAAACAATGTGGACCTGGTTCATTAACCTTTTGGAGGGTTGGCAATAGGGAGAGTTGAGAATGAAGAAGAGAAGCAGTCAAAGTCATCTTAGTTATTGAGGTTTTGATTTTGACCAAGGGGGGGTAAATATATCAACTTTTGTAGCAATGAAATACCACACTGAGCCTCTTCTAAAGCCCTTTGAAGCCAATGGAAGTCTTTCCACTTGCTTTAATGGGTTTTGGATCAGGCCCTCTTTGAGCAAAGATGAAAGTCGGTGTTCAAAAGTAGAAAAATAAATAAAATTCATATAATGCAATGGTAACTAATCCCTGATGATATCCAGCAAAGGAGCAGAAAACACGGTTACATTTTCCTTAATGTAGTTTAGTTTGAAGGTTCAGATCTAGAAGTCTGAGATATTAGCAACATAACTTGAAACTAAACAAAAATGGTAAGATTATAGGTTTCGTTACAGGTTAGAACTCAGAGCACTAGTTGATTGAAAGGTTCATGAACCTTCTGAGTAAATTTGAGTTCAGTTTAGAGTAAATATGGGCTAATTAATGGTTTCAAATTGAAATCATGGAAAAATCATAGATTCATCTACAGTTTACTCATAGTATAATTTATTGAACCCAAAACTGAAAGTGAAATTTGGGCTGGGGGTGCCCAGACCTGAAATGTGAGAAAATGCTCACATGAATTTCTAAGTTTGACGCAGACCTATTTATAATTACACACACACAAATAGGTTAAAAGAATGTTATGGTTGCAAAGTCAAAACACCCAAACCACAAAAAATATGATGCTGTCCCCCCTCTGTGCATGCATTCTTATATAGTCTTTAATAACTACTTTGTTGGTGGTCCCAGAACTATGAGTCACCTTGTTACCCCTCTGCCCTAGCAAAAGTGAGACTTGCTGGTGCTAAACTGTGTGTCAGTTTCCTGATCCACACAGTCAGTCAGACACCCAGCCAATCTCCCTCAAAGATCTGCCAGCCTTTCCTTTGCCTTGTAGCTAACACTTGGTGCACCCCAGTTCCCTAGACCCTTGGAAGGCCATTCCCCTGGACTATCCAGCCCACATCACTGGTCACTCACTGAAATGACCAAATTCACTATTTCCAAAGAGACAGCATACACACTAGCTTGTTTGATTCAATTAAGAATTAACACTTTGCTTATTATTACAGGATTGAGAAGTACTTAATGATAAAACAAGAAGTTATTATAGGACTCCTGCCACTCCCAATCTCCAGTCACCCAGGTTCCTCATCCCAGTCCTAGTCTTTGTGTCTAGCCAGTTCCAGTCATCCTCTCTGGACTCTCCAGAAATTGTCTTTTTTTTTTAAATGACAAAATTATGTTTTCAACTGAACAACATCTGTCTGAAAAAAAAATCTGCTTTTCATGGACAATTTCCATTTTTCATCAAAAATACCTGAAAACTGAAAAGTTTTAGCCCAAAACCGAAATATTGCTATTTGTAAATACTGCTGCAGTCACTCATGGGAGTTGTAGTTTGGGTGCCCTGTGCCCCCATTCTCCTCTGAGGACCAGGTTCCCAACTGGACTATATCTCCTATTATGCACAACAGTCAGGGATTCCCATGACCACCTGTGGCATCTCAGCAAGCTGGGGAGATCATGTTGCATGAAGATATAATTCAACCAGGGAGCCTGGCACACTGAGGAGAACAGGGATATGTGCCACCTGAACTACAGATTCCATCTGCACCCTGTGCAGCATTTCCTAACTGAAATTCTGGGGTTTGGCTGAAAGTTTTCATTTTTATTTTTTCACCAATAATCCTAAATTTCTAATCGGGGGTAAAAGAAAACATGGTCCAACCAGTTCTAAACATCACGTAACTTTAACTATAGGTGGTATCACCAGCTCTACCTATAATTAGCAGAGCTTGCAGAGATAATAAATTAGTGACTCTGGCTTGTAAGGGGCATCCAATCAAATAAGCAGGTCCTTACGCAGTTTTAACCCAGTCCTCTCTCAAACAAGATCCCAATGATTTCATCCAGATTTTTTCCCCAAGCCACACCGTTGAGAGGTAGCTGCATCACACAGAAAGAGGGTGCAGCATACTTTAGCATTGCACTTAGCTAGTTTCACTGTCCAGTGTAGAGAAGAGGTTGGGATATGCCCTCATGATTTTCCATCCTGTTTCAGGCAGCTAGTGATCAAAAAGATTTTAGGAATTGGGAGGGCCTGCTCTCTCCGGTCACATTTAGGGGGATCCTGCACCGGGACAATAAAATGTGGGAGAGGCTCCTTGAACTATTCACTCCTTTGTACATCCACAATCCAAGTCTTACTGGTTCTAGAGCACCTGGAAGTCCTAAGAGGACACCCCCCTGCTCATCTTACTATTATAATACTCCCCCTTGTGCCTCCTTCCTTTCATGTGCCCCCATATTCTTGTCTCCCTTTTTGAATTTTGCAGTGGTCCTGGCATTATTTAGGATATATTTTTAAGGTCATTCCTCATTGGAAGCATAGCAAGTGAACAGAATCGAATAGTTCAAGTGTAAAATGTTTCTCATTCATCAAACTCCAAATCCATGGAGAACAGCTGTCTTTGTGACATCATATTTTACAGAAAGCAAGTATTAAGAATGAGCAAAGCAACCACATCATAATACACATGGGGAATCTGATGGAATCTAACTCTTTTTATTGGCCTATCAAAATGACTTTACATTTTACTGTACCATAATCAATTGTACAGATTTTTTCCTGTTTTTAGGTCATGATCTTGCAGTCTTGTTTGGCCCAAATTCCCTTTGACTTCAGTGACAGTTTAGCCTGAGTAAAGAGTATAGTATCAAGCCATCATTATTTATTTCAATGAACATTTACTTATTTTTTTTGCTCAACCAAAATCCCATTGTTAGGGCAGGTTATATATTATATTATTTGATGTGCTTAATCTTAAAAAGATATCACTTTGTTTTTCAATATTGTATAGTGTATATGTGTGTGTATATATATATATATGTCTAAATTATATATTGAGAAGGGTGTACATACTTAAGCCCCCAGTAGGAAACAGTAACTATCTCCCAATAATCTCTGCATCATGTTGGAGGGCACTCCAAAAACCTGCTCATCAAGCTACCTTTCTTGCTTCATTCAAATGCCTCCTAAAAATAACGGCTTACATTGTGAAGCCTACTTTGACTGAAAGCCCCTTGGGGAAGGAACTGTCTTTTTGTTCTGTGTTTATAGAGCACCTAGCTCAGTAGAGTCCTGGTTCAGGACAGGCAACAAAATAAAAGACGTGAACACTGAGCACGCCTGACTGAAAAATAACCCATGTTCTTAATATTGTTAGTTACCTTTCTCCTCTCTCTCCCCTGCTGTCTGTATCTAAATCCTACTTTGACGTCATACTGTATCTCTTTGGATAAAGGGTTGTTTATGCAATTGTACTTATGCCTGTAAGCACCTAGCACACTTACATGTGCTCAAAAAATAACAAGCAAACATCATCATCTCAGCAATCCATCTTCTAAGTGGAAGGAGTGCAGAATACATGATATGCTGGAGTCATGTTCGTTTTAAGGGTAGAGAATAGGCGGGTAACAGACAGATGCTGTAAATGCTCTCTGCTATCATTTATTCTGACACATTCTATGCATTTCTACTGGTAAACCAACCGTTGAATAGATGCTGAGATAAGGCTCTCTTGTCACAACTTGTACTTTCCAAAATAGCAACACAATTCCAAAGTGCAATGACATGAACAGCACTTACTTGGCAAATCATTTTTTGGCTGAATGCAATTCTCAGTCCCATCTCCTTTGCCCTCTTCCATCAATTTGCTCCAGCAGAATCTGGCCATTCACAGAGGAAGCTTGGCAGCTGCAGGAACCCAAGTGTCAAGCTCTGGAATGAAGTTTTCCAGCAGTGGAAAATTGGTGTTAATTTTGACCCATGGATTTGGCTAATTAAAGCAATATATTAGATATTAATATCACTGGCAATTTCTAGTAAGTCAGATCTGTACGCACTAATTAGATGTTCAGAATTCCATTATCTGTGTACCATCAGTGGAACACATTCTTAGCAGGGTTTCCAAAGCTCCACTGAAGAAACAAGAAATATTTATCAGGACCAGATAACCTAGGCAGGAGTTTTCTTCTGTTTTTTTCCAAGTGGTAAATCTGTATGCTAAATGTTACTTTCTAGGCTTACTCTACCTTAACCCATAAAAGCTAAAATTGCCCTTCTCCGATTAGAAGACACTAATATTCTTATTACCACCCTTCCCTTTTCCTAGGGCTCTTGATGGGTCATACAGCTGCATCTCAAGTTCCCCTTCGGTGTTTCAGACGCATACGGGAATAGCAATTTCAGAATCTCTTGCAGTACATTTTTGGTGGTGTTCAATAAACAAACAGTCATGTCAACTCAGATTTTTTCTAAACTAATTTGTTTTCACCTCATCAGAACAGAATAAGCCTGTTTATGCTCTGGTACTTTTGAGAGCAAAAATTAATGAATTACTCATAAGAAAGAAAGAATATTTATATGGGAAATTTCAGATTAGTCGACTCTTGTTATTTTATAATGGGCCACTATTTACTGTAATCAGCAGAATAATCCAGTTGCATGATTAGCCTAACAAAAATCTAAGAATTGTATGAATATAAAATTTCATAGAGTGGCGCACAGATAATAATTGGGAACATAAGCAGCATGTGAAAATACAAAGTCAAATTCTGTTCTCTGTTACATCACAGTGTAAATCTACAGTAACTCCATTGCTTCACAGTGGAGTTACTTCAGAATTACACTAGTGCAATGAGAGAACAATTGACCCAAATAGATTACTATGATGCAGTCATATAAATTGATTAAACTATATGTGACAGTGAAGAATCTAGGAGGCCAAAAAAGTTCCTTTTAAGACCTATTCGCAGTATACCGTATGTCTGAAGTTGGGTCCTTCTATGTGCTCCTACAGGGCCTACTTGTCAGTCATATTTTGTTTAAATATTAAGTTAGTTCTCCAGTGAAATCTCCATTTTCACAGCGGTGACATTTCAAATAGTCCTTTGTGGGGGTTTAAAAAAATTACAAGATGTACTGTGAATGTTGTGCAGGCTGACAATATAACAGTTTTGGTCTGAACTAGACCTGTTGTGTTGTATTTGTGCATATCAGAAATGAAATATAATTTGTCTTTAAAACTAGGGCCAAACCATTTAAGGGTTTGAAATTAAAACTGCATAGTGCTTGTTATGCATAGCTGGAAGTGGTAACCAGTTGAGTCCTTGCTGTATACTCTGATTGGTGTTCATGTGGATTACATTTTAATATTATCCTGGAAGCTTAATTATAAAGGATTATTAGCAGATCATAAGAGTATTACAGAGAGATAGGGTCACACAGAGTGAAATATTATGAGCTGTCTGATCTTTGACCGCTCTCTCCATATTATTTTGGAATCTTTGCACAAGAACCACTGACAAATCTGTTCAAGACACACACACTTTTCCCGCGCCCCCCCAATCTAAAAGGACTCTCACTGGGTCTCCTGGTACCGTTTGTATTGTCATACTGGTTAGATGGTAGACTTCCTGGGGCAAACGTCATACTTCCTTTTGTGTCTGCATAGTGCAAAACACACTGTTTTTTTGGAGGTAACAAATCTTCTTTCTGTGTGGAAGCATTGTGGCCATCCTAGCACTCTAATGGATAGGAGATGGCCTATGTGAAAGACATTTAGAGTCACGATACATTTAAAAAAAGGAATATGCGTGAGTGTGTCTATATATAGAAAAGTATCTAAGATACCAGCAGGCACAATAAAATTGCAGCAAACTGGAGAATTGGTAGAGGTCGTTAAGCTTTTCCTCAGTTGATAGGAGTGGTCAGAATATAAGCAACACTGTTTTTTGTAAGGGGACGGACTGCAGCCTTAAAATAGCACTTATGTTAGCTTTTGTCACATTAACTGTGGGAACTCTGGTGGAAATACATTTAGATACTTGACTATAAGTTCAGAGATAAGCCTGGCTGATATTGTGAACAGCTCGCCTGAGAGGTAAATTGCATGCAGAAACTAAACATGACAGCTTAAGATAAAACACTTATTATGATTAATTCCAGAAGATGTAACAGGCTTTACTTACTGCAGCCCCAGGAAACCTCACTTCTACCTGATAATGTTTACAACTTCAGTTGCATTCACAAGGCACCCCCATGCTTTCATACTAGCTGGCCACTTATCTATGAAACTTCTTGCCAAAGCAAATTTTAACTTCTGTGTTATTCATGCAAGTGCTTTAACAGATTTACAGGTCTTTAGGATTTTAAGCACCCATTAAAAGCCTAAAGCAGGCTCACAGCAAGACAATTTTTTAAAAGGCCGTAATTGCTAGAGACTGGTCTTCTTGTGAAAGGCTTACACTATGGTAATTGTTAAACAAACATTAACTCTTGTGGAGGAAAGAACAGCAGGGACACTAATATCTACAGTCTCTAAGACATTTACAGAAGAGAGCATGCTATTATACTATATTCTTCATTTTATATGTAGAATAATTCAGTACCATGATACAGGGAAATAGCTATTAAATATCAGAATAAATAATTTCAAAAAACTTTTTCTGGCTTAACTTTGACATTTATTCTAGATGCCTCCAAATAACTAACTTATATTTTAGTTCCCTTTTTCTTCAATATTTATGTTTTTCTTCAATAAATGATATTTTATGCATCAAGGAAATTAATACTCAGCTGGAAAAACAAATCTGTCTCCTTAAAATTACTCCATGGAGGGTAATAATCAGAAATTTATAACAACAGATGTAAAATCCAAACATAAACGAGCAAGAGACCCAAGAGAGGATTTCCTCAAGAATGAATTATTTTCGTAACAGTTGGGGGGGTGGGAGGAGAGTGTTGATACGATTCTTATCCAGTATGAATCAAATCCACAGGCAATATTTTTTAGTAACTAGGCGATGAAATAACTTGAGAGAACTGGAAATATATTTACACTTAAAACAATGGAATTAAAGAAATAAATGCATTAAAATATGAACCTAAAATAAAGAAACGAAAAGAGAAATAAGATGGGAAAGAAAGGAAGAAAAATACTCTACTACTATTCTTACCACCAGCAAATATGAGGAAAAGCTAAATGTACTTTGACAGAATTAAGTAAAAATCAGTCTACACATTAGCAAACTCAGTGAAACTGTCAAAATGCCTGCAGTGTGCTACCTGACTGTTGTTTTGATGAAACCTGGGGACTTAACCGATCCAAATGAGGTCATAGGGGCTGCTATTATTATTGATTTCAGTGGAAGCAGGATGGGAACCAGACTATAAAAATGGGGTTCTCTCCATGTGCGGTGATTACAAATGCTCAGTAGGTGCACGTTAGCCCCAGCGATATAGATAAAATTCCTGCTTGTGTAATTACATTCTTATTAGCTATAGCCCTGTGTAGTTTTATTTGGAAATAGTACTCTTCTTCATTTCCTGCCCTAAATTATGTGGTGTGTACTGTTAAACAGCTGCTGCATTCTACGCCATAGATAGGTAGTATTTTACTATTTGGTGGGGAAAGTAATTACCATGGCTTTGAATAAAATTTGCATTGTTGCATTAAGGGCCCTATTTTGCTACCTCTATGCTGAGTAGTACTTAGAGTGGTCTGTTGACTTGATGGGTTTCAGAATTGGAATGCATATCATCATCATCACTTAAAGAAATGAATGTAACAAAATGTCTCTGATGTTTTTTTAGGTTTATTATTTTTAGGTTTATTAACCAAATAAATTGGTTAGTCTCTAAGGTGCCATAAGTACTCCTGATGTTTTTTTAATTGATCAATGCTTTTTTAGACATCGTCATCTGCAAATCACCACTCCATTGCAAAATAGCTAAATATAGGGAGGGAGAGACTGCCTGCCAGAGAGACTCTGATTCACATTTATAGTATATTATATGCATGGATGCACATGTGAGGTCAAGAGTGGCTGAGAAAGATGCACTCTAGATCAACCTCCAGAAGTGCCAGAGGAGCTGAGGATCTGTCACAGCTCATGATCCAACCAGGAAGGAAGGGTAACCTGAGGTGTTGAGGCATTGTCAAACTGAAGGAGAGCAGCAACTGCCAGATCTTTCCACTGAATAGAAGCAGGCAGCACACAGATAAGAGTACCCTTGTCACTTAGGGGCTGCTCTCACTCAACATAAATAATGCTTGAAAAACTGTGAGCAGGACCTGGATGATCAGGAGCTCTGGCTGCTCAGTGGGAAACACTGGCCCACCCAGCCGCTGCACAAGCTAAGGCTGATGTCCTGCAGCTGGTGATGCCAATGACCTTAGATCAGATGTTTGTGATGTAGACACCTTCTCTGCTGCATCACTATGAATGTGCTTCCCTTTTACAAGCTCTTCTTCCCAGTCTCAATTTAGCATCCCCAGTCGCTGACTGTGTTCCCTGAGGGTGAGCAGTCAAGGTGTCCAACTTGAAAATCAGAATTTTGGACAGCCAGAAAGAGTAAATAAAGTTTAAGGCTGACAGCATAATAATAATAATTGTTGATTGTTATTATAGGGAAGCAGCTGATAAGCCAGTCTGTTTCTCAGCAGTACCCCACAGTGTGTCCAAAGCTCTAATGAGCCATACTCTGTGACTGAGAGGGAAATAAATGGAAAAAAAAAGCAAACTCCAATATTGGCATAATCAAGCTGCCTTTCAGAGCACACAGTAAAGCAGCCTTGCATAAGACCGCACGTAAAACTGATTGTAAATAAAGAAAGCCACAATTACCGTGACCACACATGCACAAATACGATTGCTTACACAAGTGAGCAGAGAGCCACCTAATTGACCTTATGCATGTGCAGTTCCCCAATCTGCATACAAAAACACGATCATTATACACTACAACTACAGTGTGCACCTTTACAAAAAACAAAAAACATTTAAACCAGTTCTAGCTAGATTCCTATTACACAGTATGCCCAGGGAATCTCTCAAACTGGTAGTACCTTCATAAGGCACCCACTGTAGCTGTACAATTGCATAGTTAAGTTTGTTGAGAGTTAAGACCAGAAGGTTCAAAATGTTGATCCTTCACTGAATCTAAAGAGGACCACACCAGGCTACATAGCCCTCTGTCTACACAAAATGTCCTTCCACCCCTCAGATCTTGTGACAGGTTTGTGAGGTAAAAACCAGCCATATTCTCCCCGGCACTGGAATCAATCAGGAAAAATTTATCTGACTTGCTCAGAGAAAGCATAGCAAACGCACAAGCCACTCCTAAGAAAATGAGTCAGAACAACTTCTGCTAACTCTCCTAATTGCATGGGATAGGCTCAGCCAATAGGAGAACCAGTACCAATACCATGTGATTTATATGAGCAGTCACAACTAAACTTGTCACAAACAGTTATCCTAGTAGCTGGAAAAAAAACAAACCCAAACCACAAACATGAAAAATGTTTTAAACACTTTCAAAATCTCAGGTAATTCTTCCTATTTTGATAAATAGTTAATGAACCTGAAACAAGAAAATTTTTGACTAGACAAAAACATTCCAGGACTAAATATTTTGCCCATTTCTAATCAATATATTTTACTTGTTTTATCTATATTTAAAAACATTTAAAATAGGAAAACTGGTATTATAGCTGTTGTTATAATCATAAAAACACACGTAAGCCATGGAAAAATTGAGAGAAAAATTCACAGGAACCACCTACCAATACAAGGCAAATTCTGAAACTTTGTTTGTTTCCCCAAGCAAATTATTTCAAAAATTATCAAACAAAAAACAAAAATTTTTCACACCAGTCTTCATTTTGTCAAAAAAAAAAGTCGGTTGAAAAAGTAGTTTAAATAGAAATTTTTCAACACCGTATAGTATCAAGGATACTTTCAGATTTGCCCTTGTTAACACTAGTAATGGGCCATCTCTATTATTGGCTTGGAATTTCTTTGCCAGTAAATCTCTCAATCCCCCTGTCAAAAAGAATTTTAGGACTAATTACTAATTTCTGTAAGTAGCTGGAACTACTCAGTCTCTTGCAAAGTTCCCTGCAAGTAGCAAGATACTGCAGAATTACAATTCAGATCATGTCAGATTCTTCATAGAATAAGCTGTAAGGTTTTACACAAAAAAAAATTCTCTCTAAATAAAAATGATATAGTATATAATTTCCTGGCAGTAACTAAACTCAATATTTTTTCTTAATTAAATTAGGCATTAGCTAATTGCTGCAGGTTTATGTTCCTGTTTGTGTTTATTAATTAAATTTGTACCATCGCTCTCTATCTGTTTCTCAATCTTTTCATCTAGCATTGCATGTTTATATTTTAAATGCATATTAGCTTTCATGCAGGATTCTGGAACTACAGTATAGTAGTTCCAGTGACAATCATTATAAAATGATACAGAACACGTATACAAAACACGTTGAAAGAAGAAATTCAAAACACCAATATTGGGACAAAATCAGATAACAGAATAGTTCATTGAGCAATGGTCCTGTTAAAAAGAGGGGTAAATAAACATTGTTACTATATAACTACACCATTCGAGAAGGCCTCTTCTCCCATAGATGGGCAGGGCATTTTGAGTTGACCCACATTAGTCTCATTAATACAAATGGAAGAACAGACACTTCAATCTATGTCAAATAGAAAGAGCATACTAATAGGGATGGCCGGAAAACAAAATTCCAAGATGCAAACATTTTTGAGGTTTTGGCATTAGTTTTGGTTCCGATGTGGATTGAAAACGATACCTTTAAAAAAAACAGATGGGGCTGAGGGGGCACAGAGGGGAGAGAAAGACAGCAAGAGAGCAAACCGCCTCAAAACAGTCAGTAGCCCAGTGGTAAGGACACTCCTATAAGATTTTGGGTACCCACATTTAAATCTCTCCTCAGCCTGACTCAGAGCAAGGAGTGGAGCCTGAGTCTCCTACATCCCTCCCAGGTGAATACTGTAAACACCAGGCGAAAGAGTCAGCCTGTCTTTCTCTCAGTGTGTCATGTTGGAGCTGATCCACCACAGCAGAAATAATTAACTATTCATTGGAAACAGAGAGAAAGAGATCAACTCTATAAACTGGTGGTTTTGACCTTCTTACATCCCACTGACTCTTCTGGGGTGCTGTCTTTTTGTTTGTTTTGATCAGATATTCCATCCTGGAGACAGATACATTTCTGCAAAAAAATTTTGGTAAGGACACATTGGCATTTTCTGACCAAAAAACTGCTTTGTGAAAAAATTGCCAACTGGCACTGCATACAAATATTCAAATTTTTCTAATTAGGTAGATTTCTCAGAATTAGAGAGCAATATAGCCATTATCGCCTTCAGTTATTATTTATTTGTACAGCAATAGCACCTCAGAGCCCTAGTCATGGACCAGGGCTGATGATGATCTCCTTAAAATGTTGCAGACTGTTTTACTTTATGTCTGGATTTCACTCAGCTATGTTCATTACTCGACTGAGCAGCCATAGCTTGTTAATCCATAATGCAATTATGCTAACATAGCACAATGGTTTTTACCATCCCTGAGAAATATTTCATAGTGGGAGCAAAAAGGATACCTTTGCCAACCTCCTTAAAAAAAATAAATAAAAAAAAATCACAGGAGAAGCCACTATCCTGGAACAATCACTCTCTAGCCAGGAAGTAGTAAGGAAAGCACACTTTTTGCTAACCTCACATTTTGCCTCTTTGCTTCCCCTCTAGCCCCAGTGTGCAGTGCCATGAGCTACCTGTTTCTCTCATAGAAAGCCCATATGGAAGAGCTGAAAAGAAAAACGTGCAGCTCTTCATGGGATGGTGGAAAGACAAAGGATGAGGTTTGCTGGGAGACCCCTTTCCCTCCTGCAAGTGGGAGCATGGCAATGGATGGTAGTAAGAATGTGGGGAGGCAAAGAGAGAAATAAAAAGAAACAGGAATTGAGGAAGCCATAAAATGGAGAACCAAGGACAGAAAGATGGGAGGACCTGAACAAAGCATTAAAGAAGAGGTAAGGGGATATTGGGTAAGAGAAGAGAAAGGGGAGATACACTAATAATGGAGTAAAGCTGACAGAAACCAACCAGTGATATCAAGA
The DNA here is from genome assembly GCF_965152235.1 of Eretmochelys imbricata. Classification (NCBI taxonomy): domain Eukaryota; kingdom Metazoa; phylum Chordata; order Testudines; family Cheloniidae; genus Eretmochelys; species Eretmochelys imbricata. Next base: position 37,546,630 of record NC_135575.1, on the reverse strand, counting down.
TGGAAGGAAAGAATGAAAAAAAGAAATAAGGGAAAGGCAAGAAAAAGGGAAAAACTAAAAGGTCAGAATTTTAATCTTTTCCTTACAATTTTTTTTATTTCCTTGGCTGAAAGTGGGGACTCTACTTTAAGTCCAGGTGCAGTTTTTGGGGCAGTAGCCGTCCTGAGGTTTATCTCAAGGGAAAGCCTCAAGTCTTCAAACTGACCATAGCCCTGGGTGGCACAACATACCAGCACATTTCAACCATCAATATGAGAAGTGGACACACCAGTTATTCTGAGTCCAGTTCTCTCAATCTCCGATACCGGTGAAATTCTGGCTACATTGAAGTTAACGGGAAAATTCCAATTGACTTAAATAGGGCCTGAATTTCACAGAGGTAGCAATAGTACTTTATGCCACAAATAGTCCCATGATTACTTGTGGAAAAGTGAGAGTAAGGATGGCAGGATGAAGCCCTTTATATATTGGACATGTGTTCCTTGTGATTTACTCACTCACAGGGCTGCTGAGAGTGCAAATTAGGACCAAACTGGTTCACCTCTACTTAAGTTGAGCAGTCCTACTGAAATCATTGCAGCTACTCAGGGAGAAAAGCACTATTCACTGTGAATAAGGGTGGCAGAATCTTACCGTGTTTATAAAAGCACAATTGGTGCTAATTAATATTTTTATTACTGATCTGTGTAAAATACTGCATGGGATAGCTTTGTGTGTGATAGAAATGTAATAAATAATTGTTAATTTATGGTATTTTTTTTCTGTGATAAAAAGCACGAGTGTAAAACATGGATTATCTATAATTTTTGGTCCCGTTTACTACTCAACTTTTCCTCAAAGTATCTGGCGATGCACGCTCAGAGTTGAGGCCTGTTCTGTGAGACTGCAGTTAACGGACATAATTACATAGCTGTCGATAAATAGTCTTTAAAAAATGCTAATATTTGCCTTTAACGGAAGCAAGTGATTTTTAGCAGTATGACTCTTTGATAAAATGGTACTAGACAAAGCAAAAGCTAAGATTATGGGGGGCCCAGTTCCTCAGTCAGTGCTGATGGATAGAAGGCATATAAAAACGGGAGGGTCTTTATCTTCTCTTTGCATACAATTATATGAAATAAAAACTGCTGTCAGTCACGCAATCTGGAAGAGATACAGTTTACCTTTCTAGATTTTGAAGTACTCAATTCGTATCTTTCATCTTAAATGGAGAAGAAACTCTTGTTGAAATGAAATGGAAATTAAAGAATTTTGTGTAAATCTCCTAGGTAGCACAATGTGTGTTTTCATTGATCAGCTCCAAGTTGTCATAAAACGCCAGTGTATGTAGGGTAAGAGTAATCACCAATATTAGTGAGACAGCTCACCGCTCCCCCCCCAAAAAGTGTCTGTCACTCCTGCAGAAATTGGAAGCATTTCCCTTTAGGATTAAATAATTTTTGGCTCTACATATTCCTTTTGATTAAAATAGACATACTAGGATACAGAGCCAGAGTCAAAAGATACCAAAAATAAATTTATTAAAATAATGTAGCTAATATCTGTTCTCTGTTACACTGGTGTAAAATCGGAGTGAATCCACTTAAGTTGATGGATTTACTTCAGACTTACACGTGAGAAACTGAAAGCAGAACTGGTCTTTCGGTAGTATGTTGGAGGGCTACACCACTCACCTTTCACAAGGAAACTTAGAAGCCACTAGCCTACAAAATGTAATCCTCAGCCTCAGGAGATGTGCGGATAAGGAGCTTTTATTTGTATACCACCGCCTTTTATTCAAATGGATCCCTAAATGCTTTACAAATAAGATGCACATGGGAATCCCAAAAGGTACATTTGTAAAAAAACAAACAAACAAAAAAACCCACACAAGCTCAGGGAAGTTGTTAAACAACACTGTCCTGCTAATAGGTGCCACTACCAATATGAGTTTGTTCTAATGCAATTTTTAGACTTGCTAGGGAATTGTGTGGGCAAACTTCTGACAGCTCTGTCTAGACAGCATTCTAACTACCTCTCCTGCTCCTGAAGCTGAAATAAACTGTCATAATAAATTCAGGGTTTTTAAAATTTACCCCAGGTTCTTTGTCATTACACCAAATACATATTTATTATTTGTATTGTGGTAGCACACAAAGGCTTCATGGCCCCATTATGCTGTACAAAAACCGAAGAAGATACCCTCCTGTCCCAAAGAGTTTTGAATCTAATTTAAAACAAGAAGCAATAAGGGAATGCAATAAGCAGAGGTGGATTCTGTTTTGTAGGACCATGGGCCAGAGCAAATGGGGGCCCCTCCCCACCCCTTCCATCTGTAGTCTCCCTGCTTCCCCCACCCCTGCGCTCATGCTGGGGAAATGGGGTCAGGGCATGGGGGCTTGCCCTGCTCCACCCAGCCGCCCAGTGCTCCAGAGCAGGGGCTTTCCCTGCCTGCTCGGCGCTCCAGCCGGGGAATGGCGTTGGGTGTGGGGGCTTGCCCTGCTCCCCTGCATGAGCGCCGGGTAGGGGGGCAGAAGGGGCAAGCCCCAGAGCCCTGACCTTGCTCCCCAGCAGGAGCCCTGGGCAGGCAGAGCAGGATGGGATGTGGGAGCGTCCATTTTTCCAGGGGCCTCTAATTGACCAGGCTAATCAGCTACTGGCAATAAGCAATAGGAAAACAGGACAAAAGAGGAGGAAGTTAAAAGAATATGTTCATGCGGTTACAAAGGCTAGTGATATGCATGACCTAATCATCATCATCTGGCTTATTTCTTGTAGACAACAAAATAAAAATGATCTTGAGTGGGGATTTGAAAGAGAAAGGGTAGTGGCCTTACAGCAATAGCATTCAATGTGTAAGAGGCAGTATGGAAGAAAGTGCAAATATGGTTATAGGACAAGAATACAAACAGGCAGGAAGGGCTAGCATAATGGCTGGAATGGATGATGCTGTGGTAACATATAAAAGCAGTTAAGTAACGAGGGGCCATGAAGTTGAAGACAATAAACTTGGATTTGATAGGCTAGAGACAAGAAGTTAGTGGAGCGATTTGACGAGGGGTGGGATACAGGCCATGTAAGTTTTATTAGCATCTTAGCAGCTTGATAGAAGCAACACAGATTTTGAAGCAACCAGAGTGGGTGAGATTACAGCAGTCAAGGTGGAAGATGACAAAGACCTGGGCAATAGTTTTAGCAGTGCTATTGATCTATTCATCATATATAATGCAATATGCCACCCGCCCCCCCAATAGAGTGGTAGCCATTAAAGCTAAACCTTCCCCAGAGATACAGTGCAGCATTATCTGAGATAGTGTAGCTATTCCTTTTTCTAAGAAAAAATAACTGCAGTATCTCAAATAGTATATGGAAACTAAGATGCATTTTGGATTTTTAAATGAATTTAAATTGTATATTAACATGTGATTGCATCCATGGGATAAACTGCATTTCTCATACACTTTTGACTGTCTCACCTGTGTTCTGTCCACAAATCTATTCTATTTTTCTATTCTAATATCCAAAATTGCTAACCTACCACCACTATTAGTAAGAGATAAATCAATCAACAAAAGTTAGCCTGCCAGAGAAATGTTTTCTTCTGTTTCCCAAATTGTGGGATTTCTCCCAAACGTGGAAAATTACATGGGCCAAATGCCCAGGATGGGCAATATACAGTCCCGGAGGAGAGTCTGTACATAGTATAAAAATGACTGGTACCTAATGACTGGTACCTAACAAATAAAAATGACTGGTACCTAACAAATTCATGTCTCTCTACCCCAATTAGGAGAAAAAGGAAAACAAAGACTGTGCTCTGACTTTTTATCAAGTTTAAATCTCTACCAGACAAGATTCCAGTAGAATCCAAAATCTGAGAGTTCTGAAGGATCAGAGATGCTTCCAAATTACCCTTAGATTGCTTAGTGAATATTAAACCTCTCTGAAGCTAAGCATGTAAGAAATCTCTCTTGTACTGTTTCCATGTGTTCTGAGCAGTGATAGACATGTTACAGTTCTGTTTGCATCCCCAGTGGCGGGAAGGGGGGGAGGGAAGGGGGCGTGACCCACCAAGTGCAGCTAAGGACACATTGTTCAGCAAGTAGGTCAGCTGAATTCCTTTCCACCACAATGCAGGGACCTCACTCTCCACTTGGAACATGGGGGATATTAATGTATACGTTTCATTAGCTCCAAGTGGCATTCCATTCAGACCCCTTTCCCCCCCCCCCATGAATTTAGAAGAGCAAGACTCTCATGTGACCAAAGTACTCCACTTCATCACTGGTCTATTCATGTCTTAAACCCAGTTCATGTCCTCTTGGGTAAATATGTACTCAGGCTTCTGCTTACCAGATGTGTTTATTTTAAAATCTGGAACATTTCTAATTTAGGCCCAATCCTACAAACACTCAATACCATATTGACTCCAGGGGGACTTTTGCCTGGTCATAAGCATTATGCCTGGTAGTAACCATTTGCAGAATTGTGCTCTTGTTTGGTAAAATTATATAATCTTGTGAAATATTTTTTCATGCGACCCTACTTTAGAGTGAAAGGTCTAAACATATAGTCTCCTTCCCCCCCCTCCCCCCCTTCAACCCTGTTGCAGAATTTGATATCCAATCCAGATGTTTGGCCTTAAAAACATAGAGCCAATTCTTCCTTCAGTTACACCTCTGAAATCCCACTGCCTTCAGTGGAACTACATGGGCGAATCCGAGGGCAGAATTTGGCTCCTACAGTACTGTATATTTTAAAATAAAATACCTGATCTTTCACAGAGCTCTTACTAGCCTCAGGTTTCCATGTTTATTTCCATTTTAAATATAGGTAGATATGAAGTGAACCAAAACCCCAGATGTAAAAACCTGCAACTTTCACGGAGGTCCAGAATCTAAACCTAGCTCTGGATCTGAATTTTTGTGATTGGAGTCCAGCTCCAATTATAAAACACAAAATAGATCTAGCTAAATAAACTACTTTTTCTGTTTCCCATTGGAGTGGTCACATCCTCATCACCATGTCAGCCTCAATTCAAATGTAAATATATCAGAAAACAGATTCTGGAGCAAATAATTTGATCACATTACTTCAGAGTGGGGCTAGACTACTCAGTACCTGGTCCTCTGAGATAGCGATTGCCCTCTCTGAAATTCTGTGCATCTTCCACTCCTGGGGCCTGCTCCTGCCATCCTTACTCATATTGGATTGGCCCTTACTATACTAATTCAATGAGTCTACAGCATTTGTGAAGTGAGATAATACTCAATATGAGAAAAGGTGAGTGAATCAGGCCTCGATTGATTCAAAAGGGAGGTAAGGGTGCTCAAAAAAAAAAAATTAAATCATCAATCAATCATAGGATGTGGCCCTGTGTGACACCAGTCATGTGTGTGCCTGTTAGAAAACACAAATTATATACAGTAAAAAATAAAAATAACAGAAATATTGAGACCAAGATGTGTGCATATCTCTCATTGATGTTAACCTCACCTTCCCTGCACTTCTCCCCTCATTCCCATACCATCACGTTATGGACAAGAGCAGGAACCTGGTCTTGTGTATCTTCGTAAATCTCTTACCACACATTATGCACTAGATAGATAAAATCACAATACATGTTTGATGCAATCAAACTCAGCTCCCGGACACGGTGGATTGGAATGGGAGAGGCAGAGAGAGTAATAAAGGTGCTTTTTTCCCATTCATTTTGTGCTTATGCGATTTATTCAGTACCTACTGCAGAGATATGAACTTCCAGGGCTTCTTTATTATTAACACATACAATTTACATTGGGATAACACCTTTCATCTGAGAGCCATTTTTACAATGCACACATTCAGCACCACTGAAGCGCAGCCACCTCTGAGGTACAGGGTAGCAGACAGCACAAAACAGTGTGTGCATCGGTGGCATGGGGGAGGAAGAGGTGAGGGGTTGGAGAAAAGAGAAATGTTGGTCAAAGACACCAAGATAAACACCTGTAGTTGTGGAGAGCCTTTTCAACTCTTATCCTAGCTAGTTTAATCTTTTTCTCCAATCAAGCTTTTGATGTGGAGACACAGGACCCCATCCCCAGAACATCTATTTTTAAGGCCCAACCATGAAACCCTCCCATAATATACTACACAGAACTCATTTTCTCTGTTTTGAAAGAAAGAGGGGATGGGTCTGTTATGTCAGGTTTCAAAACCGTGCTTCCACAGAGCCTATGTATTTTGAATCGGAATCTTAGACCACTATGCCATCCTCTCCATACCAGAGTTTAGCTTTTTAATAGATGCTGTATAGTGGAACTGCTCACTAAGAGCATCTAGAAGGGTGGAAAACTATATAACACATTGCAAAAGGAATGCAGGTCTTGCCCATTCCTGTTCAATTTCAACGGCCCCTTTGTGTATGTTTAGGAGTGGTAGGCACTTCTCCGTATCTGACTTTTTTCCTTTGCATTGTAAGGGTGTTTCGCATTTCACACAGTATTTCTTCTATTAAAATTCTTCTTGCTGCCTTAAACCGCTCACCTCCTAGCACCCAGACAGCTTTTGTGCCATTTTTCTTTGTGAATCATGTCTAAAAATAAATTTACAAGCTTTCAGCAGCACAGATAAAAAGGAAAAATTTCCCCTCATCCCATTAGTCTCATATAAACCTTCTTGTGCTGTTGGGAAATACTCTCACATTGAGTTGAGTCTGTTGTGAAAGCTTTTTTATGTTAGATTAATTGATTCATACATGTCATTTCATTATATCTTATCTTATCTTTTACTTAGCTTTCTGGCAACAAAGACTCATAATTCAAACACAATTTTAGCCAAATGAGTAATACCACTTGTAATAGGGTGATATTTAGTTCTTGTTATTGCAATATACACAGTCTCTCTCTCTCGCTCATGTTGTGGTGTATTTAGCTAGGTAACTATTACGTCTTTGTTTTCCACATTCAGCGGAACTACTCACATGAGTTGTTTTACCCATGCATTATAGTTTTTAGGACCATGACCTTAGTTTGTTTTCTTGCACTTTTGAGTAGAAGGAGAGGAACATATATCTATTTAAAATACAGCTGTGTGAGTATAATATAAATATAAATGGACACACCTTAAAATGAGGAAGAAGGCATCACAGGGTACTTTATAAATGATTTAAGATGGTTCTGCTTCTCTAAATTCCTTTCAAAATGCAACATTTCTAAATAAAACCTGCATGGACTCTTGAATGAGTGATAGTTTTAGTCAAACATTGTGTACTAACACGTCACAGATGTCTATGAATCAAGCAGATATGACCACCGTGTAAACCAAGCACTTCATGCTCACCAGCGAACAGACTAGTCAAGAGAGTAGGTTTACAATTACAGAGTGATTTTATATGACAAGGCACTACTTGTTAAATTACCTGGTGCTGGGATGGCTGCGTGCCAGAAGAAGAAAGTGCACGTCAAAGACCATAGAATTGCTTAACAAACGCACATTCCAAGGGACCGATTCTTCACTGCCTTGCACATTGTACAGCTATTTATACCAGTTAAAAGTGAATGCAAAATGGATATAAAATGCTACCAAATTGGAATAATTGTATTTTACATCGGCTTCCACTGGTGTAAATGACTGCATAAAGTGAAAGGCAGCGGAGATTCAGGATACACTATGGAATGTAACCCAGTGATATATATTCTTTTGAACCTGACTGCTATTTTCTATTTCAATGAACATTTTGTTTGGCACTTTTTGTACTCGGGTCATACTTTTTATCCTTCCTATATTATTGATGGAAAATGAAAAGGTTAACACTACTTATCTTGACACTGGCAAATGAAGAACAACTTGAGTAAGAGGTTCTAGTCTGTATCAGTTGAATGATTTCTGCATGTTTGCTTCCAGTTTTAAGCTATGATTGCTTACTACTAACAGTAGTGGTAAAACACACATTTGCAGGTAATGCTCTAATCTCACAGTCAACTCAAGCAATCTTATCCTGTGAGAGGGCTCTAAATGAACCAACATTGTATTATGGTCTGTTAGCTGTATTTGTAAAAATTATACCAGAGGCATTACAGAAATTTATTGAGGTATATAACTTAGTTAGAATGAAAAAAATATTTTTTTGTTAATGGCATCCAAAATTGAGAAAGGTGCTTTACATACGTATAGAAAGACAGGTCTGTACCCCAAAGAGCTTCAATCAAAATAAGACAATTAACAGAAAAAGGAAAGGGAGACAAGAGATGTAAGGTGAAGTGTTTTTTATTTGATCCCATACCTACTTCCCACTTTTTGTTACTTGACAATAGAATTCCACTCCCTCCATTTTTATTGTATTTTTATTAATCCAACCATCCCTTATTTAGAATTTTAACCCTTCCCTATTAACTTAAAAATATTAGATCCATGTGGCCTAATTCTGTAAAATATTTATTACATATCATATAAGGGCACAATCTTGCAAAAGCATAGGCAACTTTATGTACATGAATAGACCCATGATTTCAGATAAGTAAACTTACTTGTCTGCATATGTGTTTCCATCATCTGGCCCTTTTATGGTATGTAATGAAAATACTTAACACTAAAGATAGTTGAATGATGAAAAACAGATTTACAAATACAGTTGTGAATAAATGGCCCAGTTTCATTCCGTTCTTATTCCTAGATGATATTTGTTACTTTGTGAGTATCTGAACGTCTACTGGGAATTCATGGAAATGTTTGAGAATCCTGCAAGTTTCACAGATGCCAGTATAAATGATTATCTCTACACTGGTAGTGCACTATTCACTATTTATTGTTCGCTAAACAATTTCAAGTACCAGAAGAAATATCATATGACTTGAGTGATCAGTCATATATTGTTGTCCAAACTCTTTAGTGAATACTTTCACAGAAATTAAGGTTAATTTGTGACTGTTTTGCAAACAAAGAAAGAGCTAAAACCATAGTAAACAATTCAACCAGCTCTACTTAAAACCTATACACAGGAAATGTTTGTATCTTCAGTATTGCCAACCCCAAACACTCAAATAGTGTCAGCAACCCTCAATTTTTTAAAAACGTTGCATTATTTTTATTTGCCTTTTGGTTGCACTTGGGTCACATTTTCTGCAACCGTGAGAGCTAGAAACTTACTTTAAAACCAAAGAAGGTGGAGATTCTCATGCAAATCACTTACTAGCAGCAGCGTACTATCGCCTAGGCCGACAAGGCCTAGGCCTAGGGCGGCAAATTTGCAGGAGCGGCAAATTTTTAATAGCAGCATTTTTGTAATTGTGGCATCAGTGACGTGCACTGCGATTCTACCAATCATAGCGCGTATTGAAACCACCCATGACGGCGCGACACCATTTAGTAAAGAACATGCTTGCGACAATCCTAAGCATTAACAATATGACCGGAAGGAAGAAATTAAGCAGTTCTTCAGTTAAAAAATATGCTATACAAAAGAAAGAAAGGGAAAATGAAATGATAGCAAAAATGCGCAAAATGGATTCCTTCGTTGTATCAGTTAGTGCCGACAGTGAGACAGAAAAAAATACTTGAAAGTAGTAGTGAAGCAAAAAGTGAAAATATTGGTGTTGATATTGAAAATATTGATGTGATTAAAGTACATAGTGAAACTAAGGAAGAAATTCCGGATGCGGTTATTGTTGAAGAAAATGCTCCAAATACTGGCATATCAGAGACTACCGGGAATCATGTTGATCTGGATATCTTTGACAATACTGCAGAGATTTGCAAATCATGTCAATCAGAAATTCAATCTGACATTGAAATATCTACCATAAGTGACGACCCAGCCCAATGGCTATTGAATGATGCTACAATTGAGTATTTATCAACGGATGGTATTAAACAAAATATTGATAGTGATTTTACTAACTCAAAAAGACAAAATACTGATAAAAGGTGTGTTCTAACAAAAAATGTGTTTGAACAACATCTTTTAAATGGTGAACTAAAGCCACGGCAATATCTTGTATATTCGGAGAGCAAAAGAGCCGTGTTTTATGCCCCATGTCGATTATTCGGAGGGATCTCTAGTCTGGCGATGAGTGGATACCATAACTGGAAAAACATATCAGCTCAACTACGTGAACATGAAAATTCGACTGAACATAAAACGTGTACTAACAATGGTGAAGAGAGGCGAGATATCCGGAAGAATGGATACAAATTTCAAATTTCAAATGGAGGAAGACATTATTTATTGGAGAAATGTGTTGAAGAGGATTGTAGCAGTGGTAAAGAAACTGTCAAGCAGAGGACTTGCATTTAGAGGTAAGGTAGAAAAATTTGGACCACCTAATAACGGCAATTACATGATGGCCCTTGAGCTTGTCGCAGAATTCGATCCATATCTAGCAAATCACATGGCATGTTACGGAAATGAAGGTTGAGGTAGCGTATCTTATCTTTCACCCTATATATGTAATGAATTTACAAAATTGATGGCTTCAAATGTGATCTCAAATATTATTAAAGAAGTAAAAGAAGCCAAATATTTCTCCATAAGCGTTGACTCAACTCCCGACATATCTCATGTTGATCAACTGGCTTTTATACTGAGATATGTAAACAATGATGGCATACCAGTAGAGAGGTTTCTTTGTTTTTTTAACCAAATACTGGCCACAAATCAGAACAGTTAGCTGATGCTGTATGTTCAACTTTGAATGGTTATGGATTAGATATAGTAAACTGCCGTGGCCAGTCGTACAACAATGCTACTAACATGTCTGGTGTATATAGTGGGTTGCAAGCAAGAATAAAGAATATAAATCCTTATGCTGTGTATGTGCCTTGCTCTGCACATTCTTTAAATCTGGTTGGAGTATGTGCAGCAGAAAGTTGTCAAGAAGCATGTTCATTTTTCTCAACTGTCCAACATCTTTATTCATTTTCTTCTGCCTCACTGGTGGGAGATTTTACTATCTAATTTGAAGCCAGACAATAAAGTAATAAAAAGACTTTCTGAGACTCAATGGTCATCTCCAGTGGAAGCTTGTCATAATTTGAATGAAAACTGGAATGCTATAATTAAAGCCTTAAATACAATAAAGGAAGATGCTACTGAGAAACCTGTTACACGTAATGAAGCTGCAGGCCTGCAGCGAAAACTCCATCAACTTGAGGCAGCTTTTATGGCTGTATTTTGGAGCTCACTCTTGGAAAGATTTCATATAACTAGCCAAAAACTGCAAAATGTTTATATCGATATACAGACAGTTGTAGAACTCTTTACGGAACACATTAGCTCTATACGGGACTTGTTTGATATGTACGAAGAGACAGCCAAAGAAAAATCTGAAATTGAAGACTACAAATTTGACACAAGGCGAAAAAGAAAGCGTAAACTTCCATCTGATGAGACACGCGAAGTTGAAGTGGAAATGTGTGGTAGAGATAAATTTAAAGTAGATACCTTTTTAACAATACTAGACCTTGTATGCTCCGAATTAAAATGCAGAAGTAATGCGTATCAAGAAATTTATGGCAGATTTCAGTTTATCTCTAACATTACCAATAGTTCAACATCAGATATAACAGTTCATGCTAAACAATTACAACTATGCTACCAAGGAGATTTAGAAGAATCATTCGTGAATGAGTGTCTAGATTTTCGATCATACATGGAAGGTGTCAAAATTCCTGAAAATGCAAAGAAGTCAATTTTAAGATATTGCAGCCTTCTTCGAAATCTAAACATTAATTCAGTATATCCAAATATTGATATTGCCTTCTGAATGTTTGTTTGCACACCTGCTACAAACCGTTCAGTGGAACGATCATTTTTGGCATTAAAAAGGGTGAAAAACTATCTGAGGGCTAATCTCAGTGAAGAAAAAGTAAACTCCCTTTCTCTCCTGACAATTGAAAAGGATCTAACAACTTCTCTGGATTATACAGAATTAATTAATAAGTTTGTTGCTCAAAGGTGTAGGCATAAACAAATGTAATTACAAATGTAATTACTTACTACTCACATACTCACATACTTTTATTTCTTTTATTATAAAATTAAAAAAATAAATATTTGATATACACCGGACCCCTGCTTGAACGCGGGGGTTTGGATCCATGTGCGGTCCTGCGCTATAAGTGAACTTGTGCTATACAGATGTGCGTTCAAGTGAGGGTCTGCTGTACTTGCAATTTTCTTTATAATAAAACTTGTAAATGTTCAATTATTTTAATGATATTTAGATTCATTTTAGTGCAAATTAATTTGTAAAAAAACGAAAACAAGTTCATATGGGGGGCGGGTGGCAATTGTTTCAGGGCCTAGGGGCAGCAAAATCATTAATCCACGACTGCCTACTAGGACTTTATGTGAAAAACCTAAATATTACAGAAGCTATAAAAATCATGAGAGTAGGCAACACTGATTTTTCAAAGTATTGTTAAAACATTACGTCACTGGGAGGGAGGTAAATATTGTTTTCACCATTTTACAACACACAACATTTCAGAAGAAGAGCAGGAAATACAACTCAGAAGTTTGTCTTGCTTCTCTGAGTTCCGTCCACTGGACAATTCTTCCTCCCTGTACATATTCCACCACAAAGGTGGTGGAATCTCCTTCCTTAGAAGTTTTTTTAAGGTCAGTCTTGACAAAGCCCTGGCTGGGATGATTTAATTGGGGATCGGTCCTGCTTTGAGCAGGGGCTTGGACTAGATGACCTCCTGAGGTCCCTTCCAACCCTGATATTCTATGATAGAAGACTAGCATCAGCAGTTACACCAGCTAGGACTGCACCTTCAAAATGCACCCCATCACATGTACTCAGACCACCAAAATATCATCCACATTCTTGTAATATCTTGATTGCATATTTCTCTTTGCTGACCTGCCTCAACTCTCATTTCTTGCCTCTGTTGATTCAAACTACATCTAAGAAACTAATCTTCCTTTCCCACTGCCCTACCCTGGACTCTCCACTTCCTTGAACTGCTGCACTGGCTCATATTCATCTCCCAAACTTCTCTGCAGTCTGAGACTAGATTATGATTTTTGCCAAGCAGATATAATTTGAATAATTCCTGAGATTGATTTTTGCTCTATAGGTCAGTCATGAATAGCCTGTTGTGAATATTCAGTATTCAAAATTTCAGACATTTTGATTGGACATATAGGTCAGATGGTACATTTCTTTTCCCTGACTGGATGAATGATCCTCTTGGAATTTGTTTTCTGGGGCGAATACTTGCAAATGTGAAGATGAAATTTGCATTCTATGAATATTCTCCAGTACTATTCAATACCGCTTTGATTAACATATCTGCATGGAAACTTGGTCATTAGAATACTTCTGTAAAGGGAACATAGGAGGGGTCAAATTCTTATAATGTAAATCTATTTACAATTTTCAGTGAATGTACATGGGGTTCAAGTTTTTTGTTCAGGTATTTTAGTTTTTCAGTGTTGCCGAGCTCTGCTGACAGCATAGAATCAAGGAAATAGAGGGCACAAAGAGACCTGGAGACATCACCAAGTCCAGCCCCCTGCACTGAAGCTGGACCAAGTAAACCTAGACCATCCTTGACAGGTGTTTGTCCAACCTGTTCTTAAAAATCTCCAATGATGGGGATTCTACAATCTTCCTTGGAAGCCTATTCCAGAATTCAACTACCTTATAGCTAGAAAGTTTTTACTAACTTAAATCTCTCTTACTGCAGATTAAGCCCATTAATTCTTGTCCTACTTTCAGTGGACATGGAGAACAATTGATCACCATCCTTTTTTATAGCAGCCCAAAACATATTTGAAGACTTTTATCAGGGTCCCCCTCAGTCTTCTTTTCTCATGACTAAATATGCCCAGGTTTTTTAACCTTTCCTCATAGATCAGATTTTCTAAATCTTTTAGCACTTCCGTTGCTCTCCTCTGGACTGTCTCCAGTTTGTTCACATCTTTCCTAAAGTGTGGCACCCAGAACTGGACACAGCATTGTAGCTGAGGCCTCACCAGTGTCTAGTAGAGCAGGAAAAATTGCTTCTTATTACACTCTTGCTAATACACCACAAAATTATATTAGCGCTTTTCACAACTGCATCAGCATTGATGACTCATTCAATTTGTGATCCACTATAACCCCTGAATCTTTTTCAGCTTTACTACCACCTAGCCAGTAACTCCCATTCTGTAGTTGTGCATTTGATTTTTCCTTCCTAAGTGAAGTCCTTTGCACTTATTTTTACTGAATTTCATCTAGTAGAATTTAGACCAATTCTCCAACTTGTCATGGTCCTTTTGGATTCTAATCCTGTCCTCCAAAGTATTTGCGACTCTTCCAGCTTGGTGCCATCTGCAAATTTTATAAACACACTCTAATTACTTGGATAAAGCAGTTGAAAGAAAATATTAAGTAGTACTGGACCCAGGACTGACCCCAGTGGGACACTACTGGATATGCCTTTCCATTTTGACAGAGAACCATTGATAACTACTCTGAGTATAGTCAGGTGTGCACCCACCTTATAGTAAATTCATCTAGAACATACTTCCTTAGTTTGCTTATGAGAATGTAATGTGGAACCTGAAGAATAGCACTTTGTACCTCAAAAACTTGAATCTGTCACCAACAGAAGTTAGTTCAATAAAAGATATTGCCTCACCCACTTTGTTTCTCTAATGTGGGACTGCGTGAAAAGCCTTACTAAAATCAAGATATATCATGTCTACTGCTTCTGCCATTCCCTAGGCCAGTAACCCTGCCAAAGAAGAAAATTAGTTTGGTTTGGCACAATTCTGTCTTGACAAATCCATGCTAGCTCGTCCTTTATAGTTCAATTATCCTTTTGGTACTTACAAATTGATTGTTTAATAATCTGTTACATTATCTTTCCAGGTATCAAAGTTACGCTGACTGGTCTATAAATTCCCAGGTTCCTCTTTGTTCCCCTTTTTAAAGATAGGTTCTATGTTTTCCCTACTCCAAACCTCTGGGACCTCACCTGTCCTCTATGAGTTCTCAAAAAAAAAAAAAAAAAAATTGCTAAAGGTTACAATGTTGCTTCAGCTAGTTCCCTAAGGACTCTAGGATGAATTTCATCAGACTCTGCTGACTTGAATACATCCAACTTACCTAAATATTATTTAACCTGTTCTTTCTCTATTTTGGCTTTCATTCCTTCCCCCTTGTTAATATTAAATTATGTTGAGTATCTGGTCACCATTAACCTTTTTTGTGAAAGCTGAAGTAAAATAGGTATTAAACACCTCAGCCTTCTTTATTTAATCAGTTATTAGCTCTCCTCTGCTAAATAGAGGACCTATGCTTTTGTCTTTTTCTTGCTCCTAATGTATTTAAAGAACTTCTTTCTATTACCTTTTATACTTAGAAAGGGACATTACTCATTTTGTTCCTGAGCCTTTCTGATTTTGTCCTTTTGTGCTTGCACTAATTTGTACTCCTCCTTAGCAATTCACCCATGTTTCTAGTTTTGGTAGGATTCCTTTTATCTAGGACCTCACATTTATACAGTAGCTCTCAGCCCTGAGTATTTTCCCAATTGATAAACCACCTTGGAGCAGGAACTCTTTTTTTGCCAAATTTGGAACTTTAGTCAAACTACATAGATTTTAAACCTAAACTTTTGAGTATTAAGATTCATTAGTTCCCCTGCTTGCCCTAGAGATGGAGAGCCAGAATTACGATGAAGTGAGCTATAGCTCACAAAAGCTTATGCTCTAATAAATTTGTTAGTCTCTAAGGTGCGACAAGTACTCCTTTTCTTTTTGCGAATACAGACTAACACGGCTGCTACTCTGAAACCTTTCCAATGAGAATTTTTATTGTTTAAAAAAAAAAAATCACACAAGCTTCTGTTAAAAATCAATGTTTTTTCCCTAAAATTAAACTGCTTTGCCAAAGGAAGTTTAAATGAAGGAGAAAAGTGTGTAGTGAACCCCCACATGTAGTAAAAAATTTGGTCGTTCTGTGAAACTTCAAATACCAGTAGATTGTTTTATCCCTAATACAACCATACTTCTGGATCACTGCCTTCATCATTGGTCTGTTCCAGTATTTCAAGTCTGCCTTAAGTCTGGCACTGATTTTTGCATTAATATAATAGCTTTCAACCAAATTAA
Organism: Eretmochelys imbricata; assembly: GCF_965152235.1. Lineage (NCBI taxonomy): Eukaryota > Metazoa > Chordata > Testudines > Cheloniidae > Eretmochelys > Eretmochelys imbricata. The sequence goes on along the minus strand of NC_135575.1, from coordinate 37,530,561 downwards.
AGGCATAACAAATATATCATTATAAATACCATTTCATTATTCTCATAAATAAAATCCAGTGGACTGAAAATCCATGGAGTCAGTCCCACTAGCTATTTGGTAAATGGTGAGCAGATCCGCATTTACTTAGCCCTGGTCTATACTGTGGGGTGGAGGGGAAATCGATCTAAGCTATGCAACTTCAGCTACGTGAATAATGTAGCTGAAGTTGACATACTTAGATCGACTTACCGTGGTGTCGAGCGGTAGTACAGGAGTCGACGGGAGAGCACTCGGGGGTCAATTTATTGCATTGAGACTAAACAATAAATCGATCCCCGCTGGATCGATCGCTGCCCACCGATCCGGCGGGTAGTGTAGACATACCCTTAGTATATACTTAAGTATCTTTTCCCAATTTTTATAAAAAAGCAGTAACGTTATCATTTTTACAAACCATTAATCCCCCCCGCACATACACCATTACCCTGTGTTCTACATGGGAGAAACTTGGCTTCAGGTCCTGTTCAGGACTCATTTCCTGGGCTGGCAAGGCCTAGGAAGGAACACCAAGAGTCCAGTCCTGCAAATAGTCCTGTTGAAGTCAAAGGAATTACTTGCATGAGTAAGGGCTACTCATAAGTAAATGTTTGCAGACCCAGGCCCCCGATGCCAGGTGTCATTCTGCAGATACTACTTTAGCTGAGTTAAGAGCGAAACTTGAAGATCAGTTTATGGTGAGCTACACCAGCACAGTGGCTACAAACCAGCAGTCCCAATTACTCTTCTTGCATTGAGGGCACTCTGGGCCCAGAGTATTTCCCAGGTGCACATCAGGGACAGGCAGTCCTTTGCGCTAGCTGTTCTACAAGCTGGTCCCTGGCAGCCAGAGGATTGGGATGGCACAAGCCATCATCATTCCATCCCTACACTGGTTCAGGAGTGAATTCAATCTTCATCGTTTTGAGGGGGGACATTGTTTGGGGATGGGGGAGGAGCAAGTCCGCCATTAAGGATACACATATACCAAAACCCAGTTATTTCCTCTACTTCTCCTCTACGAGCCCTCGTTGGATCATTATATTAGTACTAATGGTTGGAAATAAACTGCAATTTTTTTTCCAGAAAGGCTAAATGAAAATGCTCGGCATTTTTTATTTATTGATAATAAATAGGCTTGATAGCTATGGATATAAACCAGCAGGGCAAGGCTGAGTTTTAACAGCACACTCTGTGATGTCAAAGTTATAAATCATACAGAGGAGTCTCATGTTATGTAACATCCCACAAACTGAAGCACTAGCCATTTTTTTAAAAGTAATAAAGTTAAAGGCTAAGTAGGTTACTTATCACTTTACAGCACTCAGACTTCAGCTTGTACAACACTTAAAAATGCACAGATGGACTTTAGAGTCTTTAAAATCAATTTGTAATTTCAGAGCTGAAGTTATACACATAAACCAGAAAGCAATGCAGTCTTTTGAATAAGACTTTGAAGCCCCTTTAAGTAAAACAGAGGCATTTGGTATCATTACATTATTATACTTGGAAAGATGAAATGCTGCAAAACATTGCAACATGGTGCCAAAGCTAAAAATGTAGCCTAGAGCTCAGGCATTTTGGGACAGGACTTTTTAAAATGAACTCAGTCACCAGGTATATACGGATTCAGAAGGAGATGTATGAAGGGGACATCCAAAAGCCAACTCCTAAATTATTATTATTAAAACATGTTTTCTCTCTTAACCAACTTTGATGTTAGTCCATGAAAATTATTTACCAGAGATTTAAACTATAAGCAGAAAGCTTTAGGTATCATTTTTGCTATCTCATTTTTTCATTATATTCTTTTTATACATGTGAAGACTGGTCCCTGCACAAAAGAGCTTCCAATTTATAGGCCAAATTTTGTGTGCCTTATTCACATGAGTAGTCCTTTTTATTTCAATTTTTTGTAAATAAGGTGAGGAGAATTTGACTAATGATACAACCCTATTGCGTGAGGTTCTCTTGAGCACATGGACATCTCACTGTTTTGGGCCATAAGAAGAAAAGAAACCAACAAGAGATGGGAAGGAGGTTTCAACATTCTTGTTTAAATTTTAATCATTGACTCTCTTTTCATTGTGAGTGAAAGGTTAGAACAGTGTTGTTTCAAGTGGAACAATCTATCCCCCCCCCCATATCATACCACTTGTTGGACACTCTGCGCTCTTTTCCATGTAGGTGCTGTTCTGCTTGCTTAAAATTTTACCAGTACCAGCTGAAGTTCCCAGACTCCCAGCTCCCTTAAGTGTTTCCATTTGGGGAAGAAGAGGCTGTGAAAAGTCAGTCCCTTGCTTCTCCTCAGGTGGAGGAGGAAGAGGAGAGAGGTGTGCTGGAAAAGTCTAACCCCCCTCCACTCCATCATCTTGCTTGTCCTCTACAATGAAATACGAAGGGAGAGAAGAGGGGATCTGACTACTTGAGGACTTCGTTAGGGGGATTTGGCAAAAGATGTCCCATATCGGTGGTCTTTGAGAGATTTAAAATAGTTCTCATTTCAACCATTATTATACTTGGATTTGATGCACTTTTTTCTGCTACTAATAAATATAAAGGAGGCAGGGAACCTCCTCATCCCAAAGCCAAAATCCCTGAACAAACCACAGAAGTGGTCTACAAAATGCATGGGGCCTGATTCCCCACTGCCTCCTACCTTGTGTAATCAATAATACCTGTGCCATTCAGAAGTAAAGTGCTACTGTATTGGAATGGTTTATGTGATATCAGAGGCAGGGTGCATTCTGAAGAGAGGAAGAGAGGGCATAGGTCAGATGCAGATCTTTCAGAAGGAGAATTATGTGAAGTGGATGTATGTCTCAAGAGGGTGACAACTAAGGTGTCTTTCACAAGCCAATCAAATAGCCTTCCTTCAAACATTTCTTAGATCAGAGGCTGGTCGTACTCACTAGCTCATATGCATCTTGTCACTTTTATGTGCCCCACCTTTTAAAAAAACCTGATTGCTTGCCAAGACTTTCCGTAACTTTTATAGGTCAGCTTACCCTTGTGTTGCTTTTTTCCTCTCCCCCTCCCCCATCTCATGTGCTACATTCAGAAGTTCTTGTGCACCCTGCTGAGAGTCTAGTCTTCCACATGCTATTTTTAAGCTAGTGAAATGTTTAATGGCAGATATTCCTTTTCAAGGTTTACAGATTTTTGAGACTGAATTTATATATTTCAATGATTGTTGCAAAATGTTTACAAAACACATTGCTGGCCAGCTATTCACTTTCTTATTGTATCTACAAGTTCAGTGCTTTGCCAGTTGTGTATCTGCAAAGAATATATCTGCTGTTCCATTAAGAAGTTTGCTTCTGAAGTCTCGATGGAGTATGGGTCAAACTGAAGGGGTTGATTTCTCTGAACCTTTTAGGACCAGCATTACTGAGTGTACTGCTTATTCTCATGGCACTGAAGACAAAGTAACCACTATCCCTTGGAAGTGAGCATTCACAGGACTGGGCCTTTACTTCATTAAGCATGGTTGCTTCAGAATAGACATGAGATAACTGGCTGGTAGAAAACATTTCCAGATTTTCTCCCAGAGGTAATAGGGATTAATGGAAATCATTCATGGTTTTGTTTGCATATCTTGGACCAAATGCATACACTGAAGTCATTGAAGCTACAGCAGAATGGAATATTTCCCCTTCCTTTTTACCAGCTCTACTGTGAGCACCTCACTCACACCTTTTCAAACATCCACTGCCTCCCTCATTCTTTCAAGATCCAGCGATAGGTTCTCCAGCACATCATCTTTCCAATATCTGTCTTTTAGACCTTAGGGACAATGACTTTGTATATGTATGTATATTTGAAGATGTGTGGGAACTCCATCTCCTTACAGTATAACTTCAATAGAATCATTAAGGTGTAATGTTGTGGACAATAAAAATCACACTAAAGTATACTTACGAAGGAAGAACAAGTTACCATTTTTTTCTGGTGCAATCTCAGTGTCCACAAAATTGTTTATTGAGTATGCCATTAAAATTGTGCACTGATCTTCTCCTTTACTAAAGTAAGAATTTCCTGGGACATAGACCCTTATTCCATTTTATATGAAAAATCTGGAGCAATCTTTCTTTTGTTTGTAAGTCTGACAAATCAAAAGGTTAGAAAGTATGCAAAATATTGAGAAAAGCCGTCTTGACAAATGGTACTTCTGAATGTTGAAGACCATATCTGTGTGAAATATCTTCATTGAAACTTTGAATCTTCATTGAACTCTATCAGCTACAGTATAGGTCACAAGATGTGTTCATAAACCTTAGCCAATGTTCTGGAGAAGCTCAAGGGACAAAGAGATTATTCATGCAGCTACCTTCAACAGCTACCTAAGCTTCCTGCCTTCAACAGCTACCTAAGCCCAAGGACTCCTCTCCTGTAGAATGTTCTCGTTGGAAGCTCAAGTTCTGTGAACTCAAACCCTCAAGTCAGATGGCAGAGGCTGGCTCACTTCCAACCATTATGCAGCAAACCTCAGTTCTTAGTTTACAAAGTATTTTTTGAATTGAACTCTGAAGGGTTTACATATCTTTACTCAAGAATTTGTAACAGCACATAGAAAGCAGAAAGATATTGTACCAGATAATGACCACAGTCACTGAAAGTGAATCCAGAGTAACTTCATTCAATACAGTTAAACTACCAGGTTTACATTGGTATATCTAAGATCAGAGGTTTCAGTTCTCTCCTCTGCTCTGTCTCCTTTATGCCACTCATGTACTGTAAGGATGGAGAAAGAATGGTCTGGTAGGTAGCGGACTGAGTTTAGACTCAGTAGACTTACGGTCAATTTCCAACATAGCCACAAGCATCCTGTGGTGACCAAGGGCAAGTCATTTATCCTGTGTAACAGTTTCCCCAACTGTAAAATGGGGATAGTACTGTCCTACTTCACACAGGCATTGTGATTAATTAATTAATGCAAGGTGCTCCTGTGCAATGAGGGCCACACAAGTAGCTAGATAGCTGCAAAGGAGGTTTGAAGTAGCTGTATAACGAATACATCCTTTGTAAAGGTCCTCCTCACTGACACTGGGCTGGCAGAGTAGTAGGGAATATGCTGAAGGTAAAGAGGGAGGATGTAGCGGGGTTAGGGCTGATCAACAGATAGGGATTTCTCTCGCATAGAAACATTTGGCAACTGCCTCTCCACTCCCCCAAAAAACAAAAACAAACAAACAAACGAAAAAACCACCAACACAAACATTTTCACCTAAATTTTGATTTTAGTGGGTGGTAGAAATTTGAATACCAAAATTTTGGCCAAAATTAGTTTGTGAGTATTTTGTTTTTCCACAAAGCCCCCACATTTCCCCATGTAAAACACTTTTAATCAAAAACTTCATGGGAAGGGGGGTGGAGAGAACAACTTTCCCTTAAAAACCAGTTCTGGTGGAAATTTTTCAACCAGTCCCTATTCTGGGCCAGTGAAGAAGTTCATACATGGGTGTAGGAAGCTGCCATAAATTAGAACAGGCCTGGAGGTTCTAATTGGTTTTGGGGCAGGACAGGGCCCAGAATCTGGTACGCTGAAAAATGGCTTAAAAACAGTCTTGGCCTCTTACCCCCACCATTCAGAGACAGGGTCAGCATCTTGTTAGCTCTCTCCATTTAAATGATGACGATTTCTCTCACTGACGCAGGCGCATTAAGTAAAGTTATTGAGCCAGATTCTGAACTTATTTACTGTGGGGTAAATTGGAAATAACTCTATTGAATGCAGCATAGTTACTCTGAATTTAAACTGGTGTAACAGAGAGCAGAATTTGGTCCACTGAGAAGAATATCATTAAATGCATATATTAAAAATTTTTATGAAAAAAACCTTATATTCTTCATGATTCTAAATATACACAGACATTTCCCAAATGGCAATGTCTCTAATCAGTGCATGCAAGACCAAAATGAACCTCAGTAAGCACAGCTGATTTACAAAATGCAGGGTGCATTTTAAAAGGCAAGAGAGATAATTAAACAAGTTGTCTTTTAAATGAAAGAATGAATTATAAATTATCTCTATTCACATTGAGGGCTGTACAGCTGCATTCTCTTACCATGAGTCACTAAAGTGGACCTTTGCCATTGGCTGAAATCCATGAGTTTTCCCATGTTGCAAACAGCATTTCAGTGATATATATCAGAACCAGGCTATTTAAAAAACTTTAGATGAAGATTTTTCTTCATACATTTTGGTTTGAAGGTATAAACAACTGCTCACAGAATTTATGCTATTTGTATTCAAAATGCAGGAGAATATCTTTCACTGACTCAATAGTAACCAAATTCAAACTTGTATCCCCTCTTTTGGGTTATGTGGGTTTACTACAATGTAAAGAAAAATACAGAATAGGCTCTATTTGGATAAAATGGAGTGTTTAGAAAGTTTTCAGTATAGCTAATTACTTTATAATGTTACACAATAGCAAAGCAATTGACAGCCCCGTAATTTCCAAAGAGATACTTCAGGACCCACAGAGATCGCTGTATAGGACACTAAATTATTTATAACAGCAGGAAAATCAGACTTTGTTTTCTTTGTGTACATTGAGCTTACAGTATGTATAACATGGGATCATGCCTTCGGGTAGTATTTCCCAAAGTGTGGGAGGGACAAAGAGCTAGCTATGGGACATTGAAACACTTCTCAGCTGCTCTCTGGAATCTGAGTTTTCATTTAAAAAAGTCACTAAATGTATTGAAAACCTCCAAAACATGAAGCAACTGTAACTGAAGGAAAGGCATCTGTTTGAGTTTGCGAAGAGCCTGAAACAACTGCAATCTTTTCAATGGGTGCTAACTCAGATGCAAATCATGGTACTTTAAATGTCAACACTATTAACTATTTTCCTGCTTGTGAAAGCATATGAGAAAGGAGAGGGTGTATCACATTATGAAGATGCACACCAGTGTTCCACAGAGTAGGAAAGGGAAGAGAGGGGAAAAGAACTAGCTGAGAGGAAGTGCTGAAGATTTATACAGTAAGGTGTGTAGGCTTTTACATACATCTCAGAGGTGCAGTTGGGCAGTACGGCTTTTTTTTTTTTTTTTTTTTTTTTGAAAGGGGGCTTAAATTTCCAACGTTAGGGAAACTTCTTAGGAAATTTGACAAAGAAAAGGTGCAATATCAAAGTTCTTCATTTCAGTACTACAAAATCATTTTGCTGCTGATTTGATAAAGCATCTGCCTGTGTGTACTTTATATAGCATCAGCAACTATTTCACCTTTTCCTTGGTAGATTGTCTAAAAGCAAAATCCCGCCCTAACTCACCAAAGGCGCTTAAGGGTCAAGAGTGGGGTGGGGAGAGGGTATAGGCGAGGTGGTAAGGACAAAGTGGAGGATTCAATAACCAGCCTATCCTACTACCTAAAGATGGGTTGATGCAGGTGTGCCTACAACATGCTACAGAGCACTCCTTTTTCCTAAACCCAAACAAGCACCCTGTACCCTCCATTAGTGCCTGCTGTTTACCTCAACATTTGCCCAGAAGACTGAACCCCAGACTGCCTGAAAATATCCCTTTAGGTGTGGAATGCCTGTATGAGCTTTCCTCATAGTGCTTAGGAAAATGCCAAGAGCATACCCTATTCTGCTTTAGTGTGGAGGCAGCAGTGGCAAGGGAAAGAAACAAAGAGGTTTTTGATCTCTCTTTACCCCTAAAGTCCCACACAACATAAGGCTAGAGGTGCTGGTACAGAGCATTTTTGAAGATCTGTCCCCTCCCTCTTGTTTCTTTGCTGGTATTTTGTCAGTAGTTCATGGCACAACCTGTGTGTTATGGAAGTACAGTGGTAATCGACGATCCTCCACACTCAGTATTTCATACTTCTTCTTTCCAATAGAGTCAAGGCTTGAGCCTGCAAGGTGTTGCAATAACTGATCAAGAAGGTCTTCTGGTGAATATTGTGTGAGAAGACAGTTCACATGAGATGTTATGGTCAAAGTCCTCCTCAAGTTAATTTTCATCTATCTGTTTGAGATCACTATTTACTATTTGTATTTCAGTAGAACCTAGAGCACCAACTGTGCTGGGCATTGTACAAATACAAAGTAATAGACAGTCCCTGCCCTGAAGTTCTTACAATCTAAATAGGACAAGGCAGACATTGGGATGGAGGGGGATGGAGGGGGAAAAACAAGCTCACATAGTAGGTCAGTGGCAAAGCCAGGAATAGAACTGCTGCTAAACCTCTAAAAGAGCAGTTGGGCAGCCACGTATCCATTCTGAAATCATCGTAGAATGTGCATCATGTCTGGTACACTGGTCAGCACTGAAGGTGTGTTTTGCCTGACGCCTACCTAGCATGCTAGACAGCAGCAAAACTATTAATATACTTTCCCCAAATAAATGCTGCTCTGGAAAGAAGTTTTCTGGTGAAACTCAATGTTGGACATTAGGAATGAGCAGCTGCTGCATTAGAGTCTCTTTTAGGTGGCCCTGAAATCTGATGTAGTCTTTCTTATCCCAAGCGATCCAGCAACTTGAAGGCATCCTCTACACAGCTGACACAAGAACAGAATTTATCAGACAGTTCTTTCATCTGTGGCAGGTAGCCACAGCTAAATCCCGAGCCTGATTTCTGTATCTGCCTGACTGAGAGGTGTATCTATTTCAGTCACTATATTATTTGTCTGCATTTTATATGAAATCCTTACATAAGGCATTGGAACTCAAACAACCCAATTAAGCAGCACTTTCTGAAAGTTAACCTTGACTGTACAGAAGATAGCAACAAGTCACAAAGTTGTTGACCAAAATGCACAAAATTAAATAATGTAGTAAAATACAATGAATGCAGGATTTATCAGAATTGCTTTGGTAAGCAAGCCAGGTGGAAGTGGAGAGAGTGGAAAGGGGGAGGGAACATTCATTGTAAAAAAAAAAAAAAAAAGAAAAAAGAAAACATCTGTGTATAGAACAAAGACTCTTGTTTGAAAAAAAGGTCAAACACAATTTTCTCTGGTGATTATTATTAGCGTAGTTCTTCGTGCTAGAAAGTATACCTAGCTGAAGCTGTAAAAGCAGCAGCAGATAAAGCAGAGTGCTCACAACTTAGCAACAGCTTTGAAAGTATTGTCAATAAATGCGACAGTTTGAAACGGGGCCAAGTGATAGTACGTGATAATACTGCACAATTGAAGCAGCACTTCAGTATCTAATCTTGGGATTACAGCAGATCTGGAGGTTCACACTATTGAAACCATGTCACGACCGAATTTATAGCTCTCCTTAGTTGATATAAATAACAGCTACAGATTAGTGGAGGCAAACTATGATACAGTCTAGCAAAAAAATGCCTCTCTTAAAGCCATGGAAACTTATTTTTTCATCCAAAATCAAAGAAAGAACAATCTGAGCCGCAAAAGATGCTGAAGCATCTGTTTTCCACTATCACCATGTTTATAGAAATGTTTCCAAAGATCCAGTTCCTTGATATTTTGGCTTTTGGTAAGTTGACATAAGAAAGCCCTGACTACCAACCAAACTTTTGCCAGACACACACACACACACACACACACACACACACACGATTTTACATGCAAGAGGCCATCATCACACAACCCTGCATGCGCATGCGCGCCCCCCCCCCAATTATGGGATTTGAAATAATTAGCAGAGTTGATACCACCCTAAAAGCTGATAAAAATCACACGCAATTCATTAGTGGCAATCCTCCAGAAGTGCTTTATTATTTTACAAACTGTAAGAGGAAAGCCACTGTAGTATGGGGGAGGGGTGAGTGAACAAATTGGAAACAGAAGCTTAAAGAAAAGGTGGGGGATGCCATTTTGGCAAGTAATCTTTTAAACACTGTTTCTCAAGTCATGACTAGAAGCTGTCCAAGCTACAGCCAAATCATAAGATTAGGTTTGATTCGCCAACCATTCACTGTCATTCTTGGTTAATATCATGTATATAATGTATCTGGTGTGTTTACTGTTTTTCCAGCAGCTGCAAGAATCTTTTACATTTGGAAGAAAGTGTTTTGAGGGGTGGGAAATATCCTCCCCACCACCACCGTAACATTTAACTACAAAAAGAGGAACTACACAAAAATGAGGAAGCTAGTTAAATGGCAATTAAAAGGAACAATCATAATAGTGAAATGCCTGCAAGCTGCATGGAAATTTTTTATTATGGTGTTTTTAGAGGCTCAAACTAAATATATACCCCCAAAATAAAATAAATAATATCTGAATAAATAATAACAATAATAAAGTAAGGACCAAAATAAAAGAAACACACACCACTATGACCAAACAGACATGTTTTAAAAACTGGAAGTCAAATGCTACTGAAGAAAATAGAAAGCAACATAAATTCTGGCGAGGCAAGTGTAAAAGTATAATGAGGTAGGCCAAAAAAGAATTTGAAGAGCAACTCGTAAACGACACAAAAGCCAACAGCAAAATATTTGTACATACATCAGAAGCAGGAAGCCTGCCAAATAATCATGGGGCCATTGGATGACTGAGGTGCTAAAGAAGCACTCAGGAAATAGAAGGTCATTGCGGAGAAGCTAAATTAATTTTTTGCATTGGTCTTCACTGCAGAGGATGTGAGGGAGATTCCCCTTCACTGCAGAGGATGCGAGGGAGCCATTCCTTTATTAGGTGACAAATCTGAGCAACTGTCCCATATTGAGGTAGAAGAATTGAAAAGAGCACAGAAAAGGGCAACAAAACTGATTAGGGGCATGGAAAAGCTTCCATATGAGGAGAGATTAAAGAGTCTAGAACTGTTCACCTTAGAAAAGAGATGACTAAGGGGGGATATGATAGAGGGCAAAAAATCATGAATGGTGTGAAGAAACTGAACAGGGAAGTGTTATTTACTCCTTCACAAGAACCAGGGGTCACTCAATGAAATTAAAAAAAAAATCTGACGACTATTAAAGGAAGTACTTCTTCACACTGTGCAAAGTCACCTGTGGAGCTCATTGCCAGCGGATGTTGTGAAGGCCAAAAGTCTAACTGGGTTCAAAAAACAATTTTAAGTTCATGGAGGATAGGGCCATCAATGGCTTTTAGCCAAGATGGTCAGCGATGCAACCCCACGCTCTGGGTATCCCTAATGCTCCAATTGCCAGAAGCTTGGATTGGATAACAGGGGATGGATCAATCAATAAATTTCCCTGTTCTGTTCATTCTCTTTGAAGCACTGTCAGAAGACAGAATACTGAGCTAGATGGACCATTGGTCTGATCCAGTATGGCCATTCTTATGTTCTTACATTTACAGATTTTATTTATTTATTTATTTTGCTGCATTCGCATGGAAATTCCACAGAACATGGCTCTTTTTTAGTCTGACTGACAGATGCATCTGCCTTGGCAAGAATAAAACTCAGCTCCATTACATCCATAATCCTTCCATATGACATTGTTACACAGGAGATATATCATTTCATAACATTCCTGTCAGGGGGATAGGTTGCCATTCTACATTGATAGGTATGGTTGATGATGAGCAGCAAAGAGTTTAGTTGTTATTTAAAATGCCTTTCCATCAAATTATAACAAGTCTTATTACAAGATACTTCAGGCTTAGTTTTGTATTGCCCTGAAGCATGTGCAGTCAGCTACACCAGTGCCAAAACCATTAAAGCATTGGGAATGGGGGAAGCTTCCTTATGGGGTGCACAGCACTCACCTGTAGTCCTGGAAAGACCCAATGGACGTCCGCATTATGACCTTTTTAGTTATTTAGTTATGACCTTTTGAAGTTATTTTAGATGATTTTGAGAGATGTTTATTAGTTTTATCTCTCTCTCCCTCTAAGCTCTGTGCAGTTGGAGTTGGGTAACTAGAGCATCTTGTTTTAAAAAGGTGGAATATGAAAAATAGTCACAGACACTTTTTAAAACAAAACTCTATAAAATATTCCTAGTCATTTTTCTGTAACATATGTGGCATATACATTCTTGTCTGGTCTGGTGTAAAGGTTTTATCAGCATGCATTGTGGATGCCCTGCATAACTCTCTTGTGGCTTCATTGCTGACTGATGCCACAGTCTCAATTTCATATTGAATAAAGCCTTTATATCACACCACATCAATATGTATTCCATATTCACTTCTGCCCCCATGCATAGCTCGAAATCCTGCCCTCTCCTTTTTGGACAATTTAATAACTTTGACATTGCAGCCTAGATCCACAATGTTGGGTGCACTAGAAATGCAGAGACAGGTAAATGAAATTGAGTACCAGGGAAATGACACATTTAGATACAATTGTTCGGTGCTCTTGTACCACATAGAGAATTAATGATTACCAGTCAAATATTTTTTTCCCCACTGTGAATGTTTTGTCAAGGAATGATCTCCCTGAGGTATTATTTTTAATCCTCACTTTTAAGTGGCTCCTTAACAAAGGGCATTGTGTTCCCTTCATTCTATCCATATAAATCTCCAAGCTAATGGAGAAACAATCAGAGATTTACTTCTTTGTCTGGCTGTATAAGAGAGGAGGGCTTTCAAAAGGACACATTTCTTTCATTTGTGAGAAATTAAATCCAGGTTTAAAGCTCTTCTCTCGCCCACTACTGTTTGCTTTCTTTGGAGGGAAGCTGCAGCAGTGCCAGGCCCCGGGAAGGATCACTACATGTGTTGGCAATCTTGCAAAGTGAATGTATAGCCCCTCAGATTCAATATTGGGATATTTATTAAGAGAAAATCTTGCCTGAAGCTCTTTATGGGGGTCTAAGCTAAGCTAAGCTACTGGCAGTCTCTTCTCGGGTCAGTTTCCTGTTGTTTATCCCCGGTGATGTTTAGAGCACTGCTAATCCACTTCCTGGGGCATCCCACTGAGATACAAGTCATATTATTAACAGTTAGTAGTTTTGACCATGATGTCCAACAGGGACATGCAATTTGGTTCCTGGAATCTCCTGTATTGCTTTTAATTTAGACAAATCACTCCTGGCTGGAGAGAATAAAGGAAAGATGAAATGGGAGGGAGGTAGAGTATTCTCTGGTAGCTTTTTTGTATGACCTTTAATTCCCTGCACTTTTCTAATATACCTACTTCATTAAGGTCAATGGGGCTGCCTGGGTGTATTTTAGGATAGCGTTTGTCCCCTTCCACAATCTGTAAACCAGGTCTATAATCAATAAGATTTAAAAATCAATGGAGTTATGCCAATTTACAACAACTGGAAATCTGGCCCATGTCTGTAAACCTTATTGGGTCAACCTCAGCCTCCATTAGTGTTAACAGCTTTTGTAAAAAGCTGCCTGTTTCTTCAGTCAGGTTTTGAGTTTTAATCTCTACAACATAATTTCATTGGGAGGAGAGGGGATCTAGCAAATACAGCAGGGAAATGGGAGTCAAGACTTAAATTCCATTTCTAGCTCTGCATCCTTGACAGCCCCATGGGTTTTTCAAGCCTCACTTTACTCATCTGTAAAATGGGTATAATATTATTTGCCTTCCTCAGAGACTTCGGGCTATAGTGAGCCTTGAGGCTCAGCTCTGAATAAAGAGCAGTACACATAAGTGCTCCACCCCAGGACCAGCTAGGTGTCACAGCTGCATCCCTGCTCTCCTCTTGCTCTCAGGGTGAAGCAAATTACTGCAGTCCTTGATAAGATAAAGCTTACTTCCCCACCATCTACCCTGGCCAGCCAGTAAGTGGGGATGGTACTAAGACTCCTCTCTCTTTCTTTCTCTGTCCATTCACTTCAGGGTGACATACTCAAAGTGAATTAGCTAATGTTTTAACTTTTATCCAAATCTATCCCAGGCCTCGAAATAGATCCTGTACATCTTCGTATTCTACTTTTCCCAGTTTCTTAAATGCTGTGATGTAAGAACTATGCAGTGCAACAGTTAACAATGTTGACATTTAAAGTATCACATTTGGTATCTGAGATAGCTCACACTGAAATGACGGGAGGAGTTCACTCCTTAAGGCTATTATTTCAGGCTGTCTGCAAACTCAGGCAGACATCTACACTAGTTAATCTTTAAAAACAGGAAATGAAACTTTGTTATTTAAATGGAAGCGGAGACTCTGTGGAGGCTTGTCCAGATATGGACTAGCTGAGATATGGACTAGTCTCAGAGTCTCTTACCTTTGCTAGTCCCAGATGGCATTCCCTACAGTGATCTAATGAAAAGCAGTAAGGCCAGATCCTCAGCTGGGGTACATCAGCATAACTCCACTGAAAAAAAAAATCAGTGGAACTACGAGCTCGGGTCAGGGGCGCCAGAACATGGGGGCATGCCCCCTGACTTTTTACCAGTGGTATGGACAAGTGACGGGGGAGTGTGGTGAAACCACTTCCATGTTAAGAAGCTTCCACCACCCCTGGCTGGGGTTCTGGTTCTATGAGTGCAAGGTATTTGTGTGTACTCTGAATAAGTCATTCCTGGCTCCATAACAATTGGTCTCACAATTCCTCTTTAGTTCTTGTTGATGCTATTCAGCAAAGTTCAGCAGAAAGGTGCACTTATAAAAATGGAAGTAGAATGTTATGTGAAATCAAGAGGGTAAGGATACAAGCAGGCAAATCAGTGCACTGCTGGCTCATTATACAGCCATGGCTGCTTAAGAGTTACTTTGCTATAATTACTACAGCAAAAGGGATTGAATTCTCCTTTAAAATTCATTGGCTCTGCCACGGTTACAGCAACAAACCAAAACAAATTATTTTAAGCTTCCTTCATAGGTGGACATGCAGAGCACGTGCAACTGCCAAACAAAGATAATGGTAAAACTGAAGGTTGAAAAAGGAGTACCTGATTTGTGTGAATTTTTCTCCTTCTGGTCTTTTTCAGTACACAGTTTTACAATTAGACCAGGTTGTTGGGACATGCCTCCCATAGGCCCTAAAAGTATTTTGGTGCTTGGCTGAAATATTGTTTAGTGAGCATAAAGACCCTGAGCCCTACTGATACAGAATACACTGTTAAAAGAGGGTTTTATGACACCTTAATTTTTCACAGGGTGTGACTGGAGCCTGATTAAGGGGGGAAAAGCACATTCCTGTTAAGCTCCAATGCTGGAGTCACACTCAGATGACCCCTTGACATTTTCCAGTCATTGCAGAAAGGGCTGTCCCCTCTCTGGAAATAATCTAAACACTCATTCTCCTGACAGAGAAGAACCAGAGATAAGGAGAATATTGTCTATAGACACTTTCTGATCAGCCACCCCCTCTTAAACTTGACAAGAGACTTGCTGTAGTTGGACAAAAAGTTTGCTTTAACTTGTAACAGACAAATGATCACAGGAGGCCCATCTCCCATGAATAAGCAGAAGGATACTATCGGTACCATAGCGAAACTGGAAGGATTCTACAGAATCAGTGACATACTAACACCAGATTAGTTGATCGGGGTCCATTTACTAGAGACAGAAGTTGAGATCTAAAATTTTTCCTATGAGTGGGATTGATCAATCTTGGTCAAGTTCAGCTTTAACACATCACTATATAAAATCTAGAAGAAATACAGGCACAAATGCACTGGTAAATTTAAGCATGGAAAACAGCATTGTATACGACTTGGCAATTAGGCTGGATAGTTGGTGGTCCTGTCATTCAGAAAATACTCAGGCATATTTAGATTTAAAAAAAACAAACTTCTAATGAAAATAAGAGTAAATTAAGAACAGTGATGGACAGAGAATTGAGAACCGCAGCAGCAGAAGCTGCATTACAATTTGTAGAGAGAAGGGAAGAGATACACTAATAGCCTTTGATGCCTTCCTACCATTTGCTTTGCTGCTTTCACCCTTCTGTTGACATACATACACACTGCAGGAGAGACAGAGAAGCTGGTATTGGGAAATATTCAGCTCACCAAACAGATCTAATAATCACACACTATGTCAAATTTATTATTTAATTTATTTATCCTTAGTGTAGTTGCAAATCATCACAAGCAGTATATATTGTACCTAATGAATGAAATCCAGTTGTGCTTAGTTTAATAAAAATGTGTACGCCTTGGGGGTTTGGAGAATTTGCTAAGATATTTTATGAAATACAATAAATATGGAAACATATTCCTAAAAAATTGGTCCTCAGACACTTCAAGTGCAGAAAACATGTTTAGGTAAAACTTCCATATATAAAGCTTGAACTATTACAGGCAAACTATCAATGGGTATCAAAGGAAATTTATTTGGAGCTTTTGGAATGAGTTGTGGGTTTAAGAGAGTCAATAATAAAGACAAATTATTACTAAGGTTTTTGTTTTGTTATGCAGATGGACATATACTTGTGCCAGAGTTCAAATTTTCATTTGTTTGGTCTGTACTTTCTGGTCTTTTAGGACATTCTTGGCATAACAAAAACATCACATATACTGGAGTGGTATCAACTTTCTGGTGAAGCTTGAAAAAGATCTCCAGACAGGAGTTTTCCTCCAAGTCAGAAAAAACATACCAGTAAATTTTTTTTACAAATTACAGCACCTAGAAAATAAAAGCCAAAGTTAGTGCAGTGATGAAATATCACATTTTGTGTGGGAAACATGGATATGTGAAGCAAATTGAAAAAAAACAAAACAAAGACTGTACATATCCCACCTTCAAGCCACACAAGTTTAGACTATAGAGCCAGAGACTACAGAATTTGTATAGCCCTTCTGGAAAAAAAAAAAAAAAAAAGAGGTTAGTGATCATTATGTACGTTGGCTTTTCTGAAAGATGTTAGCAGCCATTGGCTGAGCAAAGGAGGCATGTTACGGGCACCAAGGAACTTTGGGAAACGTCTACATTTCAGATGAGACCTAGAGTTGTCATGAGCTGTTCAGTTGGAGCATGAAACCACCAATGCAAATTTTAGTTTTCCTTTGTTAATTTCACTACTCCAGCCTGCAGGAGCCTCTGGCTACAGGTTTTGAGGAATTATTGACTAAAGGAAAAGGTAATTTTTCAGGTTAAAAATGGTTTCCCTCCCTTTAATTTCAGATAGAGTCCTCTGAGAGTGAAGAGGCCTGGAAATTCTCTAATATTTGGAGAGAATATTTGGGGATGAAATATTCAAATCCAAATGTTAAGCACAGTCCTATTCAGCATGGCCTGCTGATCACGATGTTGCAGCAGTTTTAGTTAGCTAGTGCATAAATTAAGGAGAATGGCAAAGGAGGCAAAGTGTTCACTTGCCATTTCCCAGACAGAGCGGGCAGTCATCTTGCACAAAAAAGTACCAGGGGTAGCAAACGAAAGTAAACGTGCTAATAAGAGGTGTATGTTTTTTGGTTTACTTCCGGCAGCAGAATCTTTGGACCCATCCCATTGTAGAAAGACTTCAGGTTGCTTAAAATCTCTGGAAAGAAGACAGACTAGGAGGAAAGTCCCCTCATTAAATTCTTATCATTTGACTGGTCCCTATGTACTCTAAAACTTCCACTGTTTGGTTGGCGGGGGTGGGTCAGAAAGAGGGTTTGGATCAGTGATAGGTGGAAGAACCATTCTAGATAATTTAGTACTGTACATTCTGGTTTTAAGTTACTTGTATGAGAAAGGAAGGATGGAAACCAAACCTCACAAGAGGTTTCTGGCAATCTTCGTGATGCTCAAAAAACCCAACAACTTTTGCTAAGCACAGCAGAACGTTGGATATACAGGTTGGACCAAAGTTCTTGCCCCATCAAATCTATAGCTGGTTTGAATTTGTCCTCTTCTAGTTTGGCTCGTTGTACAAAAGGAAATGGTCTAAAACACTGAGTGAGTAAGATATCCCCAGGATTTATGTACTGTTTTAGTTTTTTACTCTTATTAATGAGGCGGTTTTCCCCACTACCCCACAGTCAGAGCATAAGTAAAACTAGAGATTGGTCTGAACTGCAAAGTTAGAATCTGAACAATCCCAAAGTTAGGGGGTATTTGTATGCAGGGATTAAACTGTGTCCATCTCTAATGCAAAGAATAATACAGGATATGCAATCCTAACAGAAACAAGAAAAAAATAATTATTCTTGACAATCACTGGTTATGCAGCAAACAAAAAGGGGTGCAGGGGAGGAGACAGAAACAGCTTCCTGGTCTAATATTTTTTGCCAAGAAAAAGTGGTCTGATCATACACCATTTATTAGGATACAGACTCTTGATAAAGAATAACCAAAGCCTAAAGATGAACCATGTTTAACTTCACACCTGACACTGTATGATACTTTGCCATTTTTTTTGTCTGAGGGATTTTTAAGAAGAGGTGTCACTTAAAAGTTGAAGTGCTATCAGTCTGTCTGGGAAATGTCTGTCTGAAGGAATCTTGCGGTCTCTAAATTCTTGTCTGTTGCTGTCATCAGTTAAATAGCCTTATATCTCTTCTCCAAGAATTATAAGCTAGTAGAATTGCTAAAGCTGGCCTCAGAGGAAGATGGGAAAATGTCCATTGTACAATCCATCATTTGTCTGCTTTAGAAATGTTTAGATGTGAGGACTTACTGTCTTGTAAATGGGAGTGCTGCTGAAAATATCCAACTATGTTCTAAATCTGAGAAGAAATGAACAAAAGGTGGGATGTTAAATGGGTCAGGGGAAGAGTGCTGGGCAAAAGAGCCTTCCATCTCTCTACTGCTGGTTAAAGCTAGCCTTAGCCAACTACTGACTGACTGTTGACATGCTCTGAAGGCTGGTCAGTGACCTATGAGAATGGCAGTTCAGTCTGTGTACTCATGTCTTAAAACCACACTTCACAAATAGCATCCTGGTCACAGTCTCAGCACAGAGGAAAGAAATTATATCTAAGTATGGAGTCTCTGCATCAGGGAAGGGACACATTAGGACAGGATAGTTTGGGGAAACTTTTGAGCTCTATAGTACCTGTTCTATGGATAAACTCACACCCTTGAAGACTGAAGCTCTAAATTCACTGACACACATAAAAAAATAATAAAACAACACACAGTAAAAGCCATTGAAAGTTAAAATTTTTCTAAGCATTAGTGCACTGTTACCACAGATATCGCCTATTATAAGAACAGGGGAAAGCGGGTACACGCTGAAGTACTGCTGCATGCTCTTGTAGCACTTCACATTTTCAAAGTCTTGTACAAACATTAACTAATTAATCCACATCCACTGTTATTAAATACACTATCGTATTAAGAACTGACCTAATGTAACCCTAAATGTTAAACAAAAGTGCAGTCTTCAGAAACGATAAAGATGAAGTTCATAAATACATGTAACCGTGAGGAGTCCATCTCATCGCTTCTTTCACAAACATTTAATCATTTTAAAGATATTAGCCAAACTGATCTCTGGTTGGTGTAAGGCCACTAAGTTACACCAGAAGTGAAGTTGGCCCATTAAGGAGCAATTATCATCAGAGGAACTCTGCTGCATGCTGTTTCTGCAAAGAGCAATTTGATTTAGTGACAATGGTCTCTTTGCTAGTGTTTACAGGTTTAAAGGATTAGAGAGCCCTTTAGATTTTAAAACAGAAGATCCTGGAGGATTTTGTTTTTAACTCCAGTTTATTTCCTAAATCATACATTAATGTGATTTTTGGATATGAAATACACAGCGCTAAGTGCTCTAGTGCTAAATTAGTATAATCTAAAAAGAAAGGTTTAACAATGGAAACACTAGGTCTCTCTCTCATTCAAATTGCCTTTTAGGAGCAGAACAAGAATCCTTCTCTCCATATCTCTAATCTTTACAAGAAATACATTCCCTAAAACACATACATACTCACTCTCCTTTTAGGACTATCATGTTTTACTGAAGATTCATACAGAAAAGTTTACAGACATATTTAAAGATAACTAAGACTGTAAAGTAAAAGCCAGAAGCATCAGTTTAAGAGAGTTAATTTATCTGACTTTTGTCTTGGAGAATAATAAACATATTCACACTAAGTGCATCAAGGGATACCAATTCATACCATAGAAATACCTACTGGAATACAATAAAAAACAGATACAATATACAGAGTTCGTTTAAGAAATACTTCATTCATTTTCTAAGTGTTGTAATGCATGTTATGCACAATGTTACATAATATTTTTGTTTCATTTCCAGTGCAACTTTCCCGCCCATTGTGCATTTACTTCCACTATAGAAAATAAATAAGCCTGATCCAGTAACATTTCAAGGCTTCTTTATTTATACAGAGCCAAAAGTAATCAACGACTGTCTCCTACTACTAGCAATACCTCTTCAGGCACTGGGGGGATTATTTTGGAAGTGTTTCTGGGACAGAAGATAACAATACTGGAAATATGCCTAAGTGCCTTGGCAGAATCTGGGAGTGAGCCAACGTAACTGCTCCCCTTCTGAATATTTTATGATGTTTTTGGACAAGGGGATCGCTCTCTTCTATGTTCTATAGTTTTCAGGAAGTTTAGAGTATAGCATATTTTATGCCATTTATACCTATGGGATTCGCAAAAAGAAAAGGCGGACTTGTGGCACCTTAGAGACTAACAAATTTATTTGAGTGTAAGCTTTTGTGAGCTACAAGATCCGATGAAGTGAGCTGTAGCTCACGAAAGCTTATGCTCAAATAAATTTGTTAGTCTCTAAGGTGCCACAAGTCCTCCTTTTCTTTTTGTGAATACAGACTAACACGGCTGCTACTCTGAAACCTAAGGGATTGTGTCAGCTTTGGAGCAACTGAGAGTTAACTTTTCAAAACTTGACATAAAGTTAGTTTTTTAAAAAATATTATGGCATGCTGAGAAAGAAAGAGTAATTTTGGTGTCTTGCACGTCTGTTAGGTGTTGTGTCATTGTATCAATACACTTATATTAAATGTACAGTGGAGGTCCTTTTGCTAGCAATGCGCTTATGACTTCCAAACTAATGGATAAATAAGTAATAGATATTAAAACATCAGCTATTGTAAATATTGTCACTGGTACAGTTCAACTACTCTTGTGAGAACACTGTTAATAAGAATACAGGGGATTTATGAGACGGTTGGGGTGAGGTACAGACTTATACAGGCTGTCACCATGAATATTAATAGGAACCGTGCACATATTTTTTCATACCATTGACATAGTGGCATGCAGATTCGTAACATGAGAAAAATGTTATTCAATCTGGTTATTAGGATCAATTACATTATGAGACATTTTCTATCTATTTCCATGAGTTTTGGCTAATGTCAGTTCAATGTTTATCAGTACTAATTGTGTCCATAGAAACAATGTTTAAAGGCTCTAGCCAGATGGATTTTTTTTCTTTGTTTACTGGCCACAATTCATGAGATTTCTTGATTCAACTACTGGAGAGACCAGAATTGATTCAGAGAATAGAAGAGTTCTCAGCACTTTTTCTATGAAACCTAGACCCTGGGCTTTGCAAAAATCCATCTAGAAATAGTCAGGGCCCTTTTCCTCAACCCTTGTTCATATATAGGAAGTGATCCCACACTTGCTCAGCTTTCTTCAGGTATTTTTAGTTTGTCTTTCTCTATGTAGTGTTTTGTTCAAGTATGCTTGCTCATTGCAAATCATTCTCTGAAAGAGCTCTATTATGGCCAACAGGAAACAGTAACAATGCCCCTGTTGTATGTTTCCCTTTTAAGGGCAAGCAGCATGCTTTGTGTACGTATTACTACTGCCCATCCCCTGCTTGTAGGCATCTGGGTTTACACTATGAACTGTATATCTGCTTGAGCCAGGTAACAAATCAATGTGATAGAAGGGTACAGAAATATTCTGTGTTCTTGATCTCAGTGCTTCCACACACATACAACCCCTCCTTCAACATTATTAATTAGTACAGTTATTATTTATGAAGCACTTTGAAATGTGTGAGGGACCTCAGAAAACTAGTGCAGACATGGAAGGACAATCTAAATTCAAGATGTCTTAAGAAAGGATCATAAACAGGCAGATGGATTGAGGAAGGTCAAGTTAAAGTAAGAAATGTCACATCGTCATGGTTCTGGAACTTTTTCTCCTTACCTTACTTTATCCTCTCTTTTCACTGGTGAGAAGGCAGAAGTGAGCTTTCAGGAAGGATTTGACTGTGGTGAGGGAAGTGTATTGATGACCAAGTTTGAAGATATCATTGCAACTATAGTGCCATCATGGAAAAAGGTAGACAGGCTGTGAAATGAGGGGATGAAGGGACATCAAAGCTAGTATCACTGGTGGAGCCAGAAGGGGGACAGATGAAGATGAGAGGAGACCATGTCAGAGATATTGGCCGAGGCTATCCAAAGTAGAGTCTCTCAGATAATAAAACCAGTGGGGAACCAATGGAGTAACAATCAAAGCAACGAAAAAGAAACTATGGGTGGATCTTTACTATATCCACATAAGAAGGCATCACATTTTGCTGTTAGCCGATAATGGTGATACACTTGTGAGTGGTTGCCTGCTTTTGTGTCTAGCAGATAAAGAACAGGGCACAGGAGTCAGGTGCCTGGGGTCCCTTCCTGACTTACTACTTTGTCTGTGTCCTTGGGCAAGTCACTTAATATCTTTATGCCTCTGTTTATCTATTTGATAAATAGAAATAATAATAATACAACACTGTTTCCTTGTGATAATGAAAGAATGTTTCTAAAAGCACCAGTGCCCACTACTAAATGTATACTCAAGGTCTCTATTGATTACAATGCAAGCTGTGCATATGCATCAGGTGGCAGAACTCCACCCATGTACATAAACTCATCGAAAACTGAGAAAACAATTCTACATCAGATGGCCAGCAAGAATAGCTGGAGCCAATCAGCTTGCTTCAGTTACTTCAGCCTTTTCCCCTTAATCACAGGTGCATAAACTCAGGATAGACACCTGAAAACATTACTCTTTCTAGCTAGGAGTCCCATCTTCAGACAAATGAAATTTTGAAAATTTTCAGACCGCTTTACACTTGATGTACATAACAGTCATGATACTTGCACAATCCATGTCTACGTCTTTTTCAATGTCACTAGAAGGTAAATGCAAGATAAATGCCAGGTAGTTGTGGATTGTAAATTGATAAGATGGCACAAAGAAAAAAGAGAAATCTCTCCTGCAATATACTTTTTCAAAGCCAGTCCTCACACAGTATGGTTCATTACATGTTATCTCAGATGCCTCCAGCACAGCACCACTACCCAGTCTCTCCACATGGTATTGCTACCCACCTAATAAATGTTGCAAAGGGAGATAAGGACAAAAAGTCTGAAGGAGAGGTGAAGACAAAATGAGGGCAATACAAACATTTTCCTACCTGAAACCGAAGAAAGCATTTAGCCTATCACGGCAGATGAAGCAGAAAGGGCAATCAAAACACTGAAAATAGTTAAAGCCTAGGGACTTGATCACCTCTCCCCCAAATTTCCAAAGAGCCTGGGAAAAAATGAGCAGGCAATGGCTAGCCACATTTCTATCTGGAATCATCCAGGAGAATACCATACCTAAGACCTGGTGCAGAGCACAAGTAATAGCCCTGCCAAAACCTGAGAAAAAATACTGACATCTCTTTGCAAAGCTGCATGCACAAACTGCTCGAAAGGCTTATCCTTCAAAGAACTGCCCCACTATTGAGGAGAGCCTGAGTGTAGTCCAAACAGGCATCAAACCACAGCACTTGTGGTCAGCTCCTAGCACTTATCATCTACATGAAGAATGGCTTCCAAACTAGGCAACAGACATGTGCAGTATTTCTAGATCTTTCTACTGCACATGACACAATTTGGCATACAGGCCTAGTGTACATTGGCCCTACTGAAGTGTGTTATGGCTGTGGAACTATTGCTGGCAAAAGACCAGCTCCTGGAGGTCCCAAAACAATGGTCTACCTCAGGGATCAGTTGTAGCACTGACACTTTTCAACCTCTTCATAACTGACCTTCCCAACACTACTGTCAGGCATTTATTTACACAGACTACATCTGTCTGGCAGAACAGTACTAGGATTTTAGTCACTTGAAGTAGTGCTGGCCAAAAAGAGGATGTACCACACTATTGGCTCAGATCTTTCAACACAGGACTAGCAGACAGTTGAATTAAACTATACTATGAGACCAAGTAACCTGGCCTGGCCAACACTGTCCCTCCTGACATCAGGTGACAAGTTACCTTGCAGAATTTGCTCCTTATGATGCAAGACATGCCACATTTACCCCTGTTTAAAGATGTGTTTAAGGCACTGAGTCATCATCTCAGCTCCTGAATGGTTAAGACACTTAGACTTACACACTTGACTTGATTGTCTAGATAGAGGTAATCAGAATATATATACCAATTGCCTCTACCTAGATACTAGAGAGAGAGTTCTCAAATGTTAACATGCATTAGATCATGTGCCAAACAGAAAGATGAAGTATTAGGGAAAGGAAAAACACAAAGGTTAAGCCCAACTAAAACTGCCATCATGATAGGTAGTATTGAAGGGGACCCTCAAAAAAAAAAATCTCATTGTGGCCCAGATGAAACTGGAATGACAAAGCAAACCATGAAAATACACTCTTCAGGCTGCCTGTATGGAGGCATATCCATGATGGACAGGGTTTGCATTAGAGTGAGCCATTGTTGCTCTACTTGGGTGGTTGAAGGTGTAAACCAATAGCCGACTAATGCACACCCTGGAATGGCTTATTGCATTAGTAGTCTATTATTGCATTGCTCTGGTGGCTTAAATACCTGCACCAGTAGCCTTCATGTAAGGCACACCCTGTGGTGGATTATTGCTACGTTCCAAAAGCAACAAAAAGTAGGTTCTAAAAAGTACTTGTAGCCTGGTGAAACTAAGAAATACTGGAAAATGCAAAAGAAAGACAGGGTCATGTTTCAGGCTATTTCCAAATCAAAGAAGTTCACACTAATTTGGATAAGCTACATTTGAATGTTTATCTGAACCGCCAAATAACTTTCAAGATTTACTCACCCTAGTTGCCTGAAGTCCTCAATATTTTTATGTATCTCTATCTTAATATAGATACAGAGTGCACTTACACAAACTAACTGCCACTAAGGACGATATTTGATCCTTTGTATGCTACTCTGCATACAGAATTGATATACGGCTATTAAACAATACCTGAAGACTCATTAGCCTTCATGATAAATCTCAGTAAAGATTTGTGATACTAATAGAATACTTTTAGCAATCAGTTTTACATTGGATAAAATTACTTGTCCCACCCCTTTTCCATCTGTTCAAATGTATTGCTTTTCTGAAATCTGTCCCAGTTCTCCTCTAAAATATAGCGGATATTAACTGTGGAGATAGCAAATCACGTAACTTTGTTGAATGTCATGAATATTCTTGCTATTCCATCAGCCAAATTCATGCCATATTTAAGTGCTGGCTACCTGGTCAGGCATCCAGAACCTGTTGCAAACAGAAGGAAGTGTCTAGTCCATTCCCTCCATTCTAGTGCAGCAAAATCCAGTAACTCCCCTATTGCTCCAACTCTTTAAAAGTTAAAAGCAATAGTTTCCAGACCACACAGTGGATGGGTGGCAAGTGATTTAGGATGTTAAAGTGATCAGAGTGAGATCATAGAGTTTCCCTCCCATCTTCATTTTAGGATTTCTCCCCTTTTTAATAACCTCATTCCAGATCCTCCTCTCAGACTCTGCAGTGTTACAACAGTGCCCCCAAAGGGTACTCAAGTACAGTGCGGTCTTAAAGGGGCTTAAATCATTCTTAGGGTATGTAAACACTGCAATCAGATAGCTGTCAGGGGCCAGCCTTGGGTGACTTGGGCTAAGGGGCTCACATTCAGGCTTGGACTGCAGCCTGAGCTCTGGGATTCTCCCACCTCACAGAATCCTAGAGCCTGGGCTCCAGGCTGAGCCAGAACATCTGACTACATCACAGTTAAACCGCCCCGTTGCCCAAGCCCCATGAACCTGAGTCAGCTGGCAGGAGTCAGCTACGGGTGTCTACTTGCAGTGTAGACATATCCTTAGAACTCAGACTCCTGCTCATCAGTGTTATGAAGGTCCCTAAAATTAACACCACATTCCACTTTCTGTCAGTTAAGTAATGGATCTTGCCCGTACAGCTATGTTAGGTTATACTGAGATTAAAATCCTGTATCAAATCACTGAATTTTGCCCTTTGGGTTTTGGAATGATTGGTAAATGCTCTAAATGGATAAATGGCAAGCGCTAAAAGATATTTTGATCATTTGAGAGCGAGAGAAAAAATAGTTTGCATTTTTTAAAAAAATATTTTGTATTTTTGTCAAATTATATTACTTGCACTGTACACATCAAAATAAAAAACTATACAGTGACTAACACCTGGCCCAACCTGCAGAGTTTGAATTGAATCCAAATTCTTAAATTTGGGAGTTCGATAGTGGATGGATCTGGGGTTCAAGATGGGACAGAGGTTGCAAAGTTTGCAGACAATACAAAATTAGTCCAGATAATTAAATCCAAAGATGACTGCAAACAGTTACGAAGGGATCTCACAGAACTGGGTGACTGGGAAATAAATGGCAGATGGAATTCAGTGCTAATAAGTGCAAAGTAATGCACATTAGAAAATATAATCCCAACTATATATACACAAAATGATGGGGTTTAAATTGGCTGTAACCACTCAAAAAAGAGATCATAGGGTATGTCTACACTATGAAATTAGGTCAAATTTATAGAAGTCTTTTTTTAGAAATCGGTTTTATATATTTGAGTGTGTGTGTCCCCACAGAAAATGCTCTAAGTGCATTAAGTGCATTAACTCGGCAGAGTGCTTCCACAGTACCAAGGCAAGCATCGACTTCCGGAGTGTTGCACTGTGGGTAGCTATCCCACAGTTCCCGCAGTCTCCGTTGCCCATTGGAATTCTGGGTTGAGATCCCAATGCCTTATGGGGCTAAAACATTGTCGTGGGTGGTTCTGGGTACATGTCGTCAGGCCCCCGTTCCCTCCCTCCCTCTGTGAAAGCAAGGGCAGACAGTCGTTTCGCGCCTTTTTTCCTGAGTTACCTGTGCAGACGCCAGACCACGGCAAGCATGGAGTCCGCTCAGCTCACTGTCACCGTATGTCTCCTGGGTGCTGGCAGATGCGGTACTGCATTGCTACACAGCAGCAGCAACCCATTGCCTTGTGGCAGCAGACGGTGCAATAGGACTGGTAGCTGTCATCGCCATGTCTGAGGTGCTCCTGGCCACCTCTGTGAGGTCGATCAGGAGTGCCTGGGCAGACATGGGCGCAGGGACTAAATTTGGAGTGACTTGATCAGGTCATTCTCTTTAGTCCTGCAGTCAGTCCTATTGAACCATCTTATGGTGAGCAGGCAGGTAATACGGATTGCTAGCAGTCCTATTGCATCATCTTCTGCCGAGCAGCCATGAGATGTGGATGGCATGCAGTCCTTCTGCACCGTCTGCTGCCAGCCAAAGATGTAAAAGATAGATGGAGTGTATCAAAACAAGAAATAGACCAGATTTGTTTTGTACTCATTTGCAAACCGCCCCCCCCTCCACCCCCCATCTAGGGGACTCATTCCTCTAGGTCACACTGCAGTCACTCACAGAGAAGGTGCAGCGAGGTAAATCTAGCCATGTATCAATCAGAGGCCAGACTAACCTCCTTGTTCCAATAAGAACAATAACTTAGGTGCACCATTTGTTATTGGAACCTTCCGTAAAGTCCTGCCTGAAATACTCCTTGATGTAAAGCCACCCCCTTTGTTGATTTTAACTCCCTGTAAGCCAACCCTGTAAGCCGTGTCATCAGTCGCCCCTCCCTGCATCAGAGCAACGGCAAACAATCGTGCATCTGAGTTGAGAGTGCAGTCCAGAGCAGTCACAATGGAGCACTCTGGGATAGCTTCCGGAGGCCAATACTGTTGAATTGTGTCCACAGTACCCCAAATACGACCCGGCAAGGCCGATTTAAGCGCTAATCCACTTGTCAGGGGTGGAGTAAGGAAATCGATTTTAAGAGCCCTTTAAGTTGAAATAAAGGGCTTCATCGTGTGGACTGGTGCAGGTTTACATCGATTTAACGCTGCTAAATTTGATCTAAAGTCCTAGTGTAGACCAGGGCTTGGAGTCATTGTGGATAGTTCTCTGAAATCATCTGCTCAGTGTGCAAAGGCAATCAAAAAAGCTAACAATGTTAGAAACCACTAGGAAAGGGATAGACAATAAAACAGAAAATACCATAATGCCACTATATAAATCCATGGTGATGTAAAAATCATGAATGGTGATCAGAAAGTGAATAGAGAAGTGTTATGTACCCCTTCACATAACACAAGAACCAGGGGTCAGCCAATGAAATTAATAGGCAGCAAGTCTAAACCAAACAAAAAGAAGTACTTCTTCACACACCGCACAATCAACCTTTGGAACTCATTGCTGGGGATGTTGTAAAGGGCAAAAGCATAACTAGGTTCAGAAAATAATTTGATAAGTTCAGTGAAGATAGCCATTGATGAACCTATTAGCTACGATGGTCAGCGATGCAACCCACACTCTGGGTGTCCCTAAACCTCCAACTGCCAGAAGCTGGGACTGGATGATGGGCTGGATCACTCAAATAAATTGCCCTGTTCTGTTCATTTCCTTTGAAGCATCTGGCACCAGCCAATGTTGGAAGCCAGGATACTGGGCTAGCTGGACCATTGGTCTGACCCAGTATGGCCATTCTTATGTTCCGATGGCCCAGATCTGACAATTAAATTTAAAGAAATAAATTAGCACAAAACATTTGGAACTTGTTTTCTGGAGGCCCCCGGCACCTCAAACACCATGCCCTTCATTTGTATACACATGCACTGAGGACCTGGTTCTGCAGTCACTGAAATCAGTGACAAATCCCATATTGATCTCACAAGGCACAGGACAAAATAAGTTTTGTCTACACACAGAAATTGCACTTGTTTAACTTAAATCATTTTTTGAATCATTTTAATTAACCTGGTGCAAAACCCTGTACAGATATTCCCAGTTTGGAGTAAGAGTGGCTTATTTCAGTTTTAAATTAAACCTGTTCCTAACTGATTTAAGTTAAATCAACATAAACTGAGTTTCTACACAGCCTTTTGTACCTTTTTAACTAAATCAATTTTAATCACACCTTGAGTTAAACCTGAGCAACTTTTTTTTTTAAATAGAGACTAGTCCTTAGTCCTTTCTCTGTCTGTATCCCCATGAAAAAACACTGAGTACATATCTACCATTTTATACTGTACATCATTTTCATGCTTTGTGGTTCTAGCTTCCATCCATTCAATGTTCTTAATGGATCATTTTAAATTTGATGTCACAATAATGTGTTCCTTTGATTCACAGTATATGCAGGTTCTCCCTCTCTTTTTTAAATATGTAGAAGTCATAACTCTATGGCGAGGGTTCATACAGTAACCTTTTAATTCTGGCATGTCCACTAAAGGGTTACAAACATTTCTGTCCCAACAAGCATTTATGGTTTGACAAATTTATTCTTAGTGTCAATTTAATACATGTGTTTTGAACTTAAATTTGATATACACCCTGATGTTTTCTATTAGATCATATAAACAAGTATTTGATTTAAAACAGATTTTTTTCGTTGCTTGGCTGAGGCAGAGAGGAGAAATAAACATCACTCTTCACAGGGATACAGATGAGGTGGTAATAACATTAAATAAAACTAGTAAAATAAGAAAAAAAATATCACTAGTTTGAGGAGCAAAAAACCAGCACCACGATCCTGTTTTGTGTACTGACCTTCTGGACAGTAATAGTTCCTACGAATTAGTTCCCTATTGAATTCAATCAGAATGGGGTTTACCTAATTTTTCCTGGGAAAGGGCAATCTGTCACCTTTAAAGACAGACACTCAGTAGGTATCAATACAAAATGCAAGAATGCAGTGTTCAGCATTGGTTTCTGCTGTGTGGGAAGAATTCCTTTTCCTCACTCACATATTTTAATTGCCGCTAAAAATTACTCTCCTTCTCACTCCTTGTGTTTTGTAAAATTATGAGACTGCAAGTTTGCAGACACAGCTTGGAAACTTTAAAATCTAAGAGGACTCAAGTGAGAGCATTTCCTTCCACCCTGGGGGATTACTGCCGTAATCAAACTTTAATGAAAAGAAAACCTCAAAGGAGCAGTGTGTGTTGCATGTTTCTTTGTGGAAATATTCCCAACTCAGAGAGGGCCAGTTCACGGTCAGGATGCCTTAAGGAAAAGACAAAACAAATTTGGATACTAGCATCCAGTTTGTCTTTGTAAATAAGTGACTGGCCAACACAGAGATATAGGGCTGATTTCAAAACAGTGCCACAGCTCATCACATTGCTAAAGTTAATATTTGTAAAAGAACCAAGTTTCAAAGCTGATTTGATAAAGTATATTGCACAATCCACCCAAGCAGATGCCTTGAGGGAATACATCCATTAATTTACATTATTCTTGCTGCTGCTACTATACTTGCTCTTATCTAAGGAAATTATTCTGCAGCAGGTCAAATACTTTACAGAATTAGGTTCTAAGTGATTAAGCAGTCTTCATATTATTTTATTTCAGGCAGAGAAGGGCATTGATCCTCCTGACCTGCATGCAGTTAGAATGAATGGGAGACTCAGCTAGTGAGAAGATGATATAGGAACCTAACATCTGTGTTGCTTAAGCAGAATTTGGGGCTGGCATTCAGCTTTGTTGATTCATCAGCACATGGGGCGTATAATAAGGAACTGACACCAATCTATAAATGAAAAACATCCCTATAAATAATCAGAACATTTAATCCCCCCCACCAAAAATACATAATACAGACAAGCTAGAATGAAAGGTTAATTGAATTACAAAAGTCAGAGTCAAAAAAGACCCATTAGATCACCTAGTCCATCTTTCTGCCAGTGCAAGATTGAACTCGTGTTTGCCAATGTCTCAAGAGAGGAGATTGCCGTTGTGTCTCTTAGGAGAGGGAAGGGTTTCAAAGATGGTTTAGAAATGTGTATGCATCACTAATTCTCATTTTGTTCTCCACATAGCTCTGCTTTTATTGAAATTCTAAATCAAAGAAATTCATGGGAACTTGTAAACTCTCTTACCTAATCCTGCACTACTTCCATAAGCAAAACTCCTAGAGACTTCAATAAAAGCTTCACACACACATAAGACTTAACAGAACTTATTCTAACCGCGAGGGTTGAAAACCACGTGCTTTATCACCACATCTATTTGCAATGGAGATAATTTTCCATCGCTCTAAAATCCATTTGGAAAGACGAAGCTCTGTTAGTTTACACGAGAACTATCTCACCAACAGCAGAACATCCACTTACCCCAGTGTGCATTGGAACTGGCATCAATTCTTTCATTGAAGGAATCAAGCAGGGAGCCTTTCAGAACTGCTTGGAGCTTATTGGCCTCTGGCCTCTATCTGCTAATCTACTCATTGACACTTTGACACAGGGAGTCATTTGTAAAAGGTGGGAAAAGTTTTAAACAGTACCCAGAGACATGTAGAAAAAGCACAAAGAGCTCGCAAACTCTGTGTACGTGTTTTACAATATTCCCAGACAGCACGTGAATAGCATTTACTCCTAATGAAAAATCCAAACAGGATAGAAATGGGTACATTGCAAAAGGAACCTCCCCCCTCTTGCAGTGCCTTTTAAAGCCTCATCTTTTCACAGTTAAGATTCAATCTAGTTCATTTCCTGATGCAGCAGATATGAGACTTGGGAATCCAAATTGTCTCTCAGTCCTTCATCAGCTGCAGCCAGTGAGATATACTTTCAAACAGCCCTGAGTGCAGTACTGCAGAGGTTTCAGCTGAATTGATTAAGAACAAATATTTCTAAGAAAAGAGTAATTTTGCCTCAGTAAATTGTAATTGTCTTTTAATTAATCTGAAGTTCTGTCAGTGCAGAGCTAATCTAGAAAATAATACAAAATTGACTAGCAAATTGACTCTCAGTGGGTTTCCTGTGAAATACGTAGTTTACTGGAGAGCCCATGAAACATGCCTTAAGGAAAAGACAAAACAAACTTGGATACTAGCATCCAGTTTGTCTTTGTAATTAAGTGACTGGCCAACACAGAGATATAGGGCTGATTTCAGAACAGTGCCGCAGCTCATCACATTGCTAAAGTTAATATTCGTAAAAGAACCAAGTTTCAAAGCTGATTTGATAAAGTATATCGCACAATCCACCCAATCAGATGCCTTGAGGGAATACATCCAAATTCAGACAGCAGTATTTTGGACCTCTTTAAAATAATGGCTAGGATTTTGCATTGGATCACTGAGCAATTTGTACCTGCTAAAACACAAAATAACATTTTAGAACCTTACACTTTTTTTTTTTTAAGTCTCTGGAGCTAACACAGATATGCCAGAGGGAGCAGGGGGTTCTGTTGCTTCCCGAGCATCACCAACAGATTTGTTTACTGAGTTCAGTTACATGATCAATCAATTACACCTGAGGCAGTTGGTCTGCTACTCAGTTTTTCTATTCTTATCCACTTGGGGCAGGGTGAGGGGGAAAGAAGGGTGACTGGAGGCAAATGTGACTTTAGGTCAACATTATGCTCCCAAATATTTTAGGGCCATACAGAGGGCCTGCCCAGCTACTGCTGTAAGATACAGCAATCTCTGAATTTCCTCCAACCCAGGCCCCGGTGTCCCTACAGCAATGTTTAGCCCTGTGGGCCTGAAGTCAGGTGGCCTGGGCCAGCCATGGCTGTGCCACGGGTCTTTTATTCCAGTGTAGATGTGCCCTTAGTCACTCTGAAGGGCAGCGTTTAGGACAAACCCCTCTCCTCAGAATTTTCTACTGGCTAATTTAGGCAGCTCTGCATGCTGTCTTTTGTGGATCCCACTTTTAGGTGCCTAACTCTCTCTGTGGATTGTGTTGGGACTCTGAATTCCACTGGGTGGCAAAACACCTAAAGTTGGGTGCTGCAATGCTGAGCATTGCAATACCTAAATCCCTTGCTGATTCCAGCCCCTAGTGTGCCAAAGAATCAGGCCCAATTAGGGCATAACTGGAAGAGACTGAGATCAGATGTGTGTAAATGAGGACATATTCTGACCTGCTGTATCTTTATTACTAGTGATGTTGCATGAGGAGAATCCAGTCTGTGTGTCAAATTCCTAGCTGAATTCTCAGGGCTGGCAATTACAAAAATCATCATTAGTATTTTTGTTATAGAAGGTACTCTCAGACAAACCTGAAACCCCACAGTGTCATTTTTATATGTACAGTCTTCAGAGTGGAAAAATACTAAGCAAAATCATGTTGTGAAACATAAAGCAAAAATATTTTCCACGTTCCCGGCCCATGTATGTCAGATACATAAACTCAAATTATTGTTTAGTTATTCTCATGGGGTGAGTTTTAATGCACATACATTATAAACATATTAATATAAAGATGGCAAGACATGACATGAAATACAGATGCTTGTAACATGTCACTGGCTGAAACAATTAATTTCCATGTTCCCATTGAACTAGGACGTTAAAGTTTGGTACACTTATTCATTACGGTCAGCTGAGGCAGTTGTGCTGGATATGAAATGACATTTAGGTCACTTTAGCTCACCCCAGTTTTATTTATTAGGCTTAAGTCAAGAAAATGTCCATAAGTATGTTTATTCAGTACTTGATTAGAAAATATTATTAAGTTCAATGTTACATACTGCTATAGTTGCTCCCGGTCAGTTGTATATTTCATTATAGTGTGTTCAATCACAGACTATCAAAAGAATGTTAATGGCAAAACACTGGTATAAGGAAAGCGACTTCATCCTATGCATTGTGAATCTAGTACTTTCACATGTTTTAAGGGGGCATGAAGAAAAATATGTTCTTGTGATACCTCATTAATATAACCTGTCCAATGCTTCTGCAGCATTTTAGATTATGGTGAAATTACTTAATTCCACTTTTACTATACATCAGAAACACTTCACGCAGTATTAGTAGGAGGCTGGAAAACTGCATATGTATGAATAATGGATCAGTGACTAAAATGAAAGTGTCCCTTTATTGATCACAGGATGCTTTTGTTGATCAAAATAATAAATATTTCAAAGCCACAGTTTGCCACTGCTGCTGATGTGGATAGCCACGTATGCTCAAATGGTTCATGATGTTTTCTAATGGCTCATGATCAGACTGCATATCCACCTTGTGCCCAGACATGAACTGATGGAATTGTTCCATTCCAAACTGCCAGTAGCTACTTGTCTATCTGAGCACATCTCCTTTCTGTGTCTGTCAGAGCTCTACTTGAAAATGCTATGGGCTACTGGCTTTGTATCAGTGAAGCTCCAAGGCCTCCTTCTGCAGCATCATAGTGTAGCTCCAGATGTTTTGCAGGATTGTAGTACTTTAGGTCTGGTGTCTTATTTATGATTTTTTTTACTTTCAAATGCCTGTTCTTAGATCTCTGACCATTCTCATCGTGTATTATCTGTTTCAAGGGTCTCCTGACTCCCTGGCCAGTGCTTTACCCACTAGGCCACCCCGCTTTAATTGATCTAAATTTCTTAGGATCTAGATGGAGTCCCTCAGAAGTCAACAGATGTCCAATGTAGACATTGCCTCAATTTTTCTCAGTTTCAGCTTGTCCACATTCAGCCTAATATGCTGCACCCAGAACCTGTTTAGGAATTGTCACACCTTGGTATCATGGTCCTAGATTTCTTCTTCCTTGACATCTTCTTCTCCTGAAATTAAGAATGATGACATTAATTGATGACATCAACAATCTTGATGCGTGAGAGTACCTCTAGTTTCTGGTTCATTTTTCGTTGGAATGCCTCTGGGATTGGGCTGATGCCCATAGGTATTTGTATCCAGTGGTACCTGCCAAAAGATGTGGCAAAGTTGTCAGGTGGCTGGTTGGCTCTTCTAGCTCAATGTAGCAGAACCCATTCTTCACATGATAAATAGTGAACACTTCTACCCTGTATAAATTGAGTTGTATGTCTTCAATCCTTGGTAATGGGTAGTGACGTCTTTTCAATATTCTCTTCAGTGGTTTTGGGACAGTGGAAAGCCTCTGTTTACCTGCAGGTTTTCTCACTACTGCTAAACTGCTGATCCACTCTGTGCTAATTTTAATGTGCGTAATGATGTTTCTTCTTTGCAGACTTGCCAGTTTCCTCTTCAAGTGGCTCCAGCAGGGCTAATGGCATTCTGCATTTCGGTAGTCTCAGAGGCTGCAAATGGGGTCTATTTCTAACTTCAGCTTGCCCTCTAGATGTCCATCTCCTTCATTTATATGTCCTTATAGTCTGTTAAAATGCTGGACGGGGCCAAAGGTGAATGTACTCCTTCCTCTCTCAAATTGAGTATATTCTGGGGTACTGTAATCAAATACATGGCTTATAGTTCCCTGCTGCCCAGCAGTGGATGGTACTCCTGTGTGTCAACTACTATAAACTCCAAACTATAACATCTCTTGTTTTGCAGAGTTTTTATTGACAGCCTGCATTTGCCCACTGGCCTCGGAATGATTTTATTGTACATCACCAGCACTTAGTCACATTCTCCAGTCTAATATCACTGCTTATCAGCGTTGCTGGGATTACATCGCAGCTGGTTCCACAATCCAGCTGGAATCAAATTGGTTGTTGATCTAATAACATATTTACAAATATGGCAGTTGAATGGCTGGAGCCTTCTTCTGCAGTGCGTGTATATTGAAAGACTTTGGCTCTTCTAAAATCACACTGCAGATATCCTCCTTTTCATTGGAACTTTCTACATACTCAGTGAATGCATCTGCTGCTACTTTTTACTTCCTGGGGTGGCTGAGGCACTGGGATATAAAGTGGGTCTGTTTCCCATATCTCTTGCACTATTGCCTCTAGGCTGGGCACTTTTCTTTTTTGCCTCTTATGTTGCTTTCCACAGAATATACATTGAACCTGTATTCTCACTCAGTCTCTCTCTGTCCTGCTTGCTGGGTTCCTTTAGATTGAGCCTGTGTACTTGTTCTGCACTAGTGGCTGTTACTGTTTTGATCCTTTCTCTGGACAGTTTAGCTGCCTTTTTTATTTTTAGGCATTTCATGAGGGTTAGATCTCTTTTTCTCAACAAATTCTGCTGTAAACTGGAACCACGTGCCCCACAAACCATCCTGTCTCTAATTAAGGAATCTTTAATGTCTTCAAATTAACATGTGGATGCCAGAGTTCTCAGCTCTATGTAAGTATCTATTCCCTCTTCTGACGCTTAGTTTAGGGTCAAAATAATCCAGTATCTCTTTACAATCTCATTCTGTCTGCGGTCACAGAATTTATCATATACCTTTATCAGCAATCCCTCTGTTCTGAGTATAATTCCTGGCACCAGTGTTCACTTACTACTCGTCCCTTTTCCCAATAAGAGAGTTTAAAAAAGCTCTTTATCTTCATTTTTCATCATTTCCCCTCATGGCCATTTCTGTATACAGACGCAGTTCTTGCTTCCACTGCTTCCACGGTTGTACTAGATTTCTGTCTGTAAATCCAGCATTTCCAGTGGTCTAAGTCCCTCCTGCTTTCTGTGTGCTCTGTTTCTAAATTATGCTTTGTTTGCTTGTTACACACTCTTCCTGCTGTGGGTCTCACAAGATTGCTGGCACCATGTTTTATGTACCAGGTGCTGGGCAAAACATGAAAGGACTCTGTAAAACTAATCTGTAAAATGTGCAAAACCAGGCTGGCTCTTTATTAAGATGATTGACAGAGATGCTGCAACTGCAGCCAACATTCCACCCCTATGCACTCAGACTGCCAGGTACTACACAGGAAAGTCACTACTGGTGGTAGATAGACTGAGTAGGGCATACCTTCCACAATACAGCACAGATGACTCTGTGGAACAGGAGATAGTCTGTAAACATGCTGCAGTACCTTTGCATTTCTGATGTATGCTCCAGGCAATCCAAAGCACCAAACAAAATGGGGTGCTAAAAGCAATAAAACAGTTCATACTCCTGGTTGATCACATCAGATGGAATAATTGCCACAGATGGTGAAGAGTTTAGAGTTTAGAGTTTTAAGAGCTGACATCAGGAGACAGATACATGCTTCACACCACAGGATCGAGGCATACCTGAGATGAACATGTGTATCTACTTCCCAGGCATGAATGTCCAATTCAGAGAGTGTCCATGGAACAGTTTGAGGTGTGCAAAAAGCATAATGATCAACAACAGAAGGCGGCTCTAGAACCTAATGAAATCTCAACCCAATGCTGAGATAAGGTCAGAAGAGACCAATTTGATTTTAATGACAGGAACTACATGGTCACAGTAGATCACTACTCTGATTTCTGAGCAGAGTATTATCTGGAGGACACTTGGGCAAAAAATGTGATGAGGAAATTGAAGGCACTTTTCACAAAGTACGGTATACCTGATGAGCAATGCTCAGACAATGGCCACTGTACACTGCACAGAATTCACATGATTCAACACCAGCATTCAGAAAATGGGAATTTAAGTACAAGACATCTTCCCCTTCCTACAAATCAATCAGAAGGCAGTGTCACCAGTAAAGACAACCAAGAGACTGATGGCAAAGGCAAAACAGATAGGAAAGGATTCCTACCTGGCAGAGTTTTACCATCATGATATACCCTCCCAGGGACTGGATTGTAGACTGATGGGGTGAGGAACCAACACTGCTTCCCAAGTGGGGTAATCTGCTGCGGTCCTGCAGAGGAACAATGGACAGCACACAGATGCAATTAAGACAACACCAAGATAAGCAGGCAGCCTGCTACAACAAAGGAGCTAAGGACCTGAGGCCACTGCTCACAGGGAAGGAGGTCTGAGTCCAGCCATCAAATAGCCGCACAAAGCAATGGCAAAAGAGGACAGTCTAAGCTGCAGTTGGACACAGGTCATATGATGTATGCAGAGTTGTTGGAACCGTACCAGTCCCAGGATATTAGAGAGAGTGAGCTGTAGCTTACGAAAGCTTATGCTCAAATAAATTGGTTAGTCTCTAAGGTGCCACAAGTACTCCTTTTCTTTTTGCGAATACAGACTAACACGGCTGTTACTCTGAAAGGTGGATGAGGTTATATCTTTTATTGGACCAGCTTCTGTTGGTGAGAGAACAAAAATTTCGAGCTACACAGAGCTTAGAGACAAAACTGAAGACCACTGCAGAGTAGAGGCAGACAGCTGGCTTACCCTGATAGGGGAGGTCAAGGCCAGAAACAGGAAGACATAGAAAGAGCCTTAGCCATCAGCCATCAGTCTGATGTAGAAGAGTCAGAAGAAACAAGGTATATGAGCAACATAAAAAAACAATAAGACACCACCAAAACAGAATGAAGACAGCAGGAGGATGGAAACAAGTCCCCCATCAACTGTGATAAAATAGGAGGCCTAATAAGCTGCAGTGGGTTGGGTAAGATGCCTGTTAGAAACCTCTGGCCTCAGCCAGTTAAAAAAAAATGCTTGCACAAAAGATACAACAACAACTGTTCAAAGGAAAGATTAGCAACTGGCATGAAGCTTGGAGAGAGGAGCACGGATTGCAGGAGGCAGAAGTTTGCCTGGAAGACAGTCCAAGTACACACAGTTAGAATGCTAGCTACAGTTGAAGCATCTCTCTTAATAGTTCTCTTAATAAAGAGACAGTTTAATTTTTCAAGCATGGAGTCCTTTCATGTTATCATTCAGCACCCAGCACACAAAACAGAGAGTGGGAGAGCTGTATCCCACCGAGATCACAGCCCTGCAATAGCCTTCCGGCCTTCCGCACTTTATCTTTGATTAATCAGGGTCACAAGGATGACTGGGTGCCTGGTTACTCTGTCAGTTTGTGTTGTAGCCACATATAAAATGGCTTGGTTGTCACAGCCTGTCGAACAATGTATTGTGTGCTGTTTCTATCCTGACAGCAATTGGACTTGAAAGTTCAGGGATGTTCAGGCCCCGATTGGGAGAGTCTTGGAGTTTGGGACAGTTCAGATCCAGACCTGTACTCTGTGGCTCAGTTCTGAGTAGTATTGTTTGTGTTTGATCAGATTTGTACAAAAATGAGAGCTAGAGTGACTATGAAACAAAGTTTGGTTCAAACTGCTTGTGTGCGAAGTCAATGCAAATACCATGTCTTTGGTGAAGAACATACAACAAAGCTGCAAATAACACCGACATGCGGGAGATGCCTGTAAGAGAGGATTATCTCTGATCTATCTATCCATCTCTATCTATATAAATAAACAGATGTTTATTTAGCATACCACACAATCAAATCTAATTAGAAGACTAATTATACAAATGCTCTAATTGTCTGAAAGAGCTTTTACAAGTTAAACTGAGTCCAATTATGTGGTCTTTCTTTTGGGTGCTACAGGAAGAA
This sequence comes from Eretmochelys imbricata, assembly GCF_965152235.1. NCBI lineage: Eukaryota > Metazoa > Chordata > Testudines > Cheloniidae > Eretmochelys > Eretmochelys imbricata. The sequence continues at coordinate 37,491,340 of NC_135575.1, read as the reverse complement.
CGACATTTACAGTGTTTCTTTGCTTTGCAATTTCTATATATGCATTACAAGGAGGGGTGGAACATGGGGGAAGTTGAGGGATTCCCTTTAGGAATTGCTGTTCTACATCAATGGCACCAAAAGAGGGCAGCACATGATTTGTCACCCTTTAAAAGTATTTATTCTGTTTGCTCTATTTTGTTGAGTTTAAGCCATGCTTGGGCGCCCTCTGCTGTTCATTTTGTTCTCAGAATTTTAAAAGGAAGAAAATGTGAGCTTTGTCCATTTACCTTTTGGCAGCTGGACAAAGAGGGTTGTTTTTTGCGGGGGGGGGTGGGGAGAGGGGATAATGTTTCCATATTTATTGAATGCAAATTCTGTTTTGTGCTCTTCTTTGCTAGTTAAGGCTGTTATCAACCTTAGGATATAGCTCTCTGTAAAGATATTAATAAGTATTCAAGCAGCAGATGACATCTTCGGACTGTGAAAAAATGGCTGTATTAAAGAGTTACAGGAGATATCTTTAGTTGAAACAGCATCATTAGATGGTATTTTGGATTCTCCGCAGTTGATTTCAAGCAGTGTCTTCTTTCCTTTAGTCTTTAGTTGGATCAAAAATAGTAATGGATGAAACTTTAAAAATCTATACATCAAATCTAATTTTGGATTCTTCTTTCTTGGGTCTTCATCTTGAGACAACTATGGTTAATTTTCAGCTCTTCTGAGCACCACAGCCTTACTCTGTCTTTCATGCAAATGAAACTTCTTAAGCTTTTTCAATATCTTATTCAAGTTTTTGGATGTTGATCTAAGCCAAACACCGAAAACATTTGTATTTTTTGGGTAATCATAAAATTCTGGAATAAATTTGAAGGTATACATTTGTTCAAAAAAACCCCCATTGTATTGTCTATAAATATTTTTTCAATATAATGAAATCTCCAAGTCTGAGTTTCATTTACAAAAGGTTTCAGAGTAACAGCCGTGTTAAGTCTGTATTCGCAAAAAGAAAAGGAGTACTTGTGGCACCTTAGAGACTAACCAATTTATTTGAGCAGAAGCCACAAAGGCCACTTTAGACTGTTTAGTCTGTACAAAATGGTTTTAAAGTGAATGTAAAGCAGCGTAAATGTAAATGAGAATCAGACCGTCCATTTTTTTTCAATCTGTGTTTCATTGGGTAGGTCAAGGACTTATTAACATCTGCCCACTTCTTACTGCAGCCAGCTGACTGAAAATAGCTGAAAAAAGAAGAAAAAGAGAATATTTTCCCCATTTTGAACATTGTTTAAGTCTTAGCCCATTTTACCTTGAATATAACATCTTAATTCCTATTTTCCACTGTTGTTGTTCAGCTGTATTATGTCAACTCAAAAAAGCATACAGCTTTTATGAAAGATTCTATACAAAAGTTGTCTTGTATTGTTCATGTCATGGCAAAATTTTGCTTGAATTGTTTTTAAAAAATCCTTTGTCCTCTTTTTTTTTTCTTTTAAGCATTCAGCATGTGTATTGAGAAAAAAATGCTCCTAAATGCTGTAACAGCAGAGTGACTTCACTTTCCAACTGTCTGCTAGATTTGCTTTGCATAAAGATGTGGACACTTATATGACTGTGTGTGTTTTCTTTCTATGCCAGACAACTAAGAGAGTGGCTCAGGATCACACTGTAGCCTTTTGCTGTGACTAATCCCCCCCGGATTTGGCGTAGCCTTTCAGGCTGCACTTCCTGTCTAAACCCGCCTATGCGCTCTGAAGGCAGAACAAAAACAAAACAAAAATCCGGCAAAGAGCCATTTTTTTGGAGAATGCCAAAACATTTGCTATGCAGGTTGAACTTCAAAGAATCTTTTAAAAAAAATCAGTGCAGAATCTTAGTCATTCTTTGGCATTGTCACACAGTGTAGAGGTCTTTTCTAGGATCAGAGTTGAGCCATTAATAGTGGGGAACTCTAGCTCTCTTCAGTGATGGGAAGGAACTGAAGAGTTTGTGTAATCAGTGCTAAAACAACTTTACTGGAGCTAAGCAAAAGGATTTTTTTCTTCCTTTAAAGAAGAGTTGACTTCAGAATCAACATATTTAACTGGAAGGATTTTTTGCTTTGTTTTGTTTTACAATCTGCAGCCTACAATAAATTATCCCCAAATTATTTGTGAAAGTGCATCTTTTATGCTTCCCACATTGTATTTTTAAAGACAGGAGAAATAAATAGACTCCAGTGCTCCAAAATACAGTTTATGTAGGCCTGATCAAAAGATTTGCCCTGTTGATGGTATTTAGACTCCTAAGTACCTAAATCCCTTTTGAATATGAGATTTTGGATCTTAAATCAGTTAGGTGTTGCAACACTGAACACAGCAATTTAAAAAATCTGGGCCTAAGTGACCAGCAGAGGAAGGACTGTCTGTCTACTTGGGTATATTGCCTGTCTGTCTGTCTGTCATTATTTTAACTTCCTACAGCTGTGGTATGTGAAGACTACAAACAAAACTGTTTATCAGGCCTAGTTATCTCTACAAGGATCCTGCAACCCTTAGTCATGTAATCAGGTAGTGATTTCAATGGAATTACTTACAAGTAAGGATCACTGACCAAAAGTTTCAGGGTTCAGCCTACATTTTGTAGTATTTGTTAAATCCTTATTTAACCCCACTATGACAGCAACAACTACCTTACGGGGACCAGAGAGGAAACCAAACTCTGTGAGGCTCACTTCATGGAATATCCTGGAAAGCATCCCCCACCTGGAGTGAACCCTCTTGGATCCTAAGGATGGTCAGGAAAATGATGGCTGTCCCTCTATGTACTCTATTGGTTCCCCCTCACCTGGCACCACAGCTCTTGCAAGAACTATACTGCCAGTGTCTGGGCGCCCCATGGATAGAATCCAGGCAGTTAGTGTTGTCTGAAGCAGCATTGACTCTCAGTGGCACATTCAAAGGTTTATCCCTGGACTGAGCAAGGGATAGTACTGCAAGCTGGGAGATGCATTTGTCATTGGGAGTTTTTCCCTGAGTAAAGCTCTGAGTCCATAGTGCGTGAATGGTGAGGTAGTACACTTTTATAAAGTTGGAATAATGTATACAGTTAAAGCATATGTTTAGAGCAGCACATCATTACTTAGTAGAGAAAGACTTTTCAGATAGGATTCCAAAATGCAATAGTTTCTAATTCTTAAATAAGGTGTTTGAATTCATAGAATCATAGAATATAAGGGTTGGAAGGGACCTCAGGAGGTCATCTAGTCCAACCCCCTGCTCAAAGCAGGACTGATCCCCAATTAAATCATCCCAGCCAGGACTTTGTCAAGCCTGACCTTAAAAACTTCTAAGGAAGGAGATTCCACCACCTCCCTAGGTAACGCATTCCGGTGTTTCACCACCCTCCTAGTGAAAAAGTTTTTCCTAATATCCAACCTAAATCTCCCCCACTGGAACTTGAGACCATTACTCCTTGTTCTGTCATCTGCTACCACTGAGAACAGTCTATTCCACTGGTTCCCTGTTTGTAAGCTTGGGTTTAGCTAATATCTCAGGATGATTTTTGTTTCTTTATCATTTAGAAAAGCCAGGCATATTTCCTTGATCCATTTGTTTTTCATGAGAGGAAAAAAATAAAGTTATTCCTCTCAATCCTTTCCTGAAATATTCTAGCAGATGAAAATGTTTATAAACAGAATGATTTTAATACCAATCAGATTCTGTATGAAACATCACTCTGATATGCTATTTCTGGAATTAAAAGAAGATAGGAGAGGAAAGGATAAAGACAATATTCATTTACAGGAAACACAGATCCCCACTCCCTCTTACCACCATCCTCTGGAAACAACTCTACGTCACTTTAAATAGCCCTTTGGTAGCCTTTTAAATCTGGTTATCAGTCTTCTTTTATCCAAGTTCCATTGATAGATACTTCAACAACATGCAGAATTCCCACACTTTCACTACCTCTAGATCATCCCCCCTTTCTGTGGCATGAAACATAACTAAACATTTCTTTCCTTCTCAGAGATTTATTGATTTGTAGATAAACTTAATCTCCCTCACTGTCTCCCACATCCTTTCCTCCAAAGCTTGGGCCCACTACAAATTGAAATCTTGCAGGACATATTCTTTAAGAGGAGTAAAGGGTTGATTTACATAGCAGTATGAAAGAAGCTATCACCTTGCCATCAAGGTGAAAGTAGTACATTGGACACCTGGAGTCATCAGATGTTTTTGGGTGTTTGTTGTTTAAATATCTCTCTTGCATTTTCAACATAATAGCATTCCCTTCTCTACAAAACTAATTAAAGTATGAAGGCAATGGAGATAGCACCCAATGTCACAATGTAATACAAAGCCATACGGTCCATCCAATAGCAGCACTAAGTGCATAGATGATTCATACACATTCATATTATATTTTCAAAATATACACATGGATAAATTACACATAAGGGAAGTCCATACCAACCATATTTCTCAATTTAGGAAGTTTCTTGTCCGATGAAAGTCAAAAAGGATACCTTCAGTCTTCATGCTGAGGCTCATTTTGCTTACTTCATATTAAACTAATAATCCAGAAATACAGGTTTCAAGTATTTCCTCATTTCGCCAGTCCAAATATTTGTGTTTACCTTCTGTGACAGAACTGGAAGTTGGTGCCTACAAGGAATGCACAGTGCAAACTAACTTGTGATGACATCATGACAATATCACTCATCATATAGTTTTAGCGCAACATAAAAAAGTTAAATTGAAAGGTGATGTTTTTAATTTTGGAGTTTCTATAGATCATTATAGACCTTCCACAATAAATCTTTCCACAATCTAATTAATTTGTCTGCTAAGATATTTTTTAAAAAGAAAGCATTATAATGTTAAAAATTACGCCACACAACTAGAGAAAAAAAATTCTCCTCCAGTTTGATCTTTTAAAAATCCTCTTTTTCAACTTTTATCTTTTCTGTTGCCTAACACTTTTAATTTATATGATCACTTTTCTCTAGGATTTTTAATTCTGCTTATGTAGAAAACTGTATAATCTGCATTACAGATCTTTAATAGGGATGCATACGTATGAACATACATAACAGGCATATATATACGCAGACATTCAACATCACGTGCATCAACATATAATATACTGTACAGAGTGCATATTTAATATATTTGCACATAGTCTGGATAAATACATGACCAGGGGAATACTTTATAGACCAAATTTACTATTTAGAATATTTAGGAGGATCCTTTGAAATGGGAGTAATCTGTTTTATAAACTAAACTACTCGAATCAATTTTGCATATAAAGGACAAAATCACTACAGTGTAAGACTGTGTAGATTACAAATATGCATTAAATTACATATTGTTCCAGAGGAGGTTTTTTTTGCAGACGATTCACTGAACACTTTTCTCTCTTCCTGTTTGACAATATGTTGCCATGCTATAAAAGCCCTAATGCCCATTTTCAACGATTAACTGTACATCAGCATTACTGCCTCAAATCCACAAGTTTCACATCAAGCATTAAATGGGATGAATATTGATCTGCTAAAGAGGATTTATTTATTTCTAGCTCTATCCAAAGATCAACTGCTAGCAGCTTTTGGTGGATCTGTTGAGCTCTCATAGCACAAAGCTACTGCGTGCATGACACTGGACTTGACATTTCAGTTCTGGAAGAAAACCAACAGTAAATTCAGTGCAATAATCCTAGATAAATGAGATGATCACTGGAAAAGCTGAGATAGTTAAGTGGTCTATCAGAGAAGTCCAAAGGATGATATTGAACAGTTGTTACATCGTGACCTGTCTCATGTCAATATGGGCCAAGATCACCATAATATCAGATACTTTATATAACCACATTTTAAAAAGCAATATGTCTGCTGCTTATTTTAGAACACCTTAAAATTATTTCCAGTATCGAATGAATATATATGCAATCAATGTATAATGAGATATGTTTGAATAGCAGACAGTTTACCCTTCAATGCATTTTAATCTACCAGCTCTGTAATATATATCTACCAAGTCAGTAATATATGAATAATTATATAATATGAAATGCAAATCTATAAAACTGAGCTGGTAACTGTAAGAAGAATTTAGAATGGCCTTTGAAATGTATTTTCCAGAAAGAATCTGTTCCTATTCTCTGACCCAAAGATCATTCAAAGACAGAAGTCAGCTGATCAGAATTTCAAGCAGATTTCAGATGAACCAAGAGCTGTGCTGCCTTTTTTCATTCAATTGCATGGGTGCCAGAGAATGCTGCATTCTTCACTGCCTTTGAAAGCAAACATTTAAAATGCTAACATGAATTATTGTAAAAATTCTGCTGTGTCACGCACACACCAGAATGAGAAACTCAGATAGTGAGAAAAACTATAATTTCATCTGACTATTCATTCCAGGGACTAATAATGTTGTTCCATTCCACTACTAAATTATTCATATTTATTTTATTGCATATTCCTATTAATCTTTGCTAATTCTCTGATTAATCATGAGACAGTGTTAATTGAAGCACACCTGAAAAAGAAACAAAGACGATGAAGCATGGTCCGGATATTTACTGTACCTAAACATTGGGGGCAATATTGTCTCATTTTTAGCTTATCAGAAAGCACTTTGCCCTTTAAAAAAAAATCTACACTGTGCATTATTGAGAATGGATCTGAAAGCTGAAAAATGATGCTTTTGTTTTGGTTACTTGAATGCTCTGAATTATCTAATGTCCTTGCCACAGGTAGCACTTAGTTTAATTAGGTTGCATCCACAGACTAGAGTGTCTGGTTTGCCAAGGACATAATGCTTTTGTCAGGCTCCACAGTGTAAATGGAAGAAAAAGGGACTGGTGCAAAGATTATAAACAAGAGTAGCCCTTCATGTAAGGCAATCATTAGTTCTTTCCTTTTTTCCAAATACCTTCATTTCATGTCACCTATCCGAAATATCATCATGGAGACTATATTAGTGAACACAGTATTGACACTGTATATTCAAAATGCCTTTAGGATTTTGTATTACTTCCACAGTGCCTGAGAAGCACAGATTTAATAACACTTGGAAATAAAGCTACTCCTAAAAAGTCTGAAAGACAATGTGGAATCTTTACTATAGTGTGTGTTTCCATGAAAATATCTTTAAAGGAGCTAAGCTGATTTAGGCTCTGGCCTAATGTCTTTCTCCTTCCACTTGCTGTGCTTCATTTTTAGATTCACTGTGCCAAGATCTTTTTTTGTGAAAAAATAGTGGGAACTATGGAACAAAATTGTGAGTGAACAGTGATAACAAAATTCTGTCAAAGCTAATCTTTGACTATCAAGTTAATTATGCTGGAGACATCTAAGGCAAAGTTAAATCCATATCCCGAGAAATGAGAGTCATTTTCCCAGTTTCCTCATACTCAGAGTTGGCTGTCTACAAACTGCCTTCTAGGAACAGTATCCACATTTACAATAGAAGGGGGTAAAAAATTAATTCAGGTAAGTAATTCTTTCTGATTTTGTTGGGTATCAAACCAATAACTAAAATATAAAATAAAAATATAAAGATTAAGATTAACTTCAAGAAAAACGTATATAAATTGTGATATCTATAAATTTGAATGTCTATAAACAAACATTGCTGTGGTTGTGTTGGATATCATTCTATTTGACTAGAGTCTAGAGTCTTTTTGGCAGGGAAACAAAATCAGGAATATTTAACTAATTCCTGGTAGGACATAATGCTTTTATCTAACAATAACTCCTTTCTTCAGAAACACTTCATAACATATGCCACTCTGAAACACATTACAATGTTTGTGGTTTAAAAGCATGGCAACATTTCAGATGTGGAGAACCCTCTCTTCCACCACCACCCCCTTTAGCATCATTATGGTCATTCATATCTTTGCAATTTACTGTAATTGCTTGGTAATTTTTTTTTCAGAAGAAGTACTCCAACATTTTGTGCTTTAGGTGAGTTTCTAAGCATGTCCTTTTTGTGGAGATTTATTTGATCTTAAAGCACAGTTGTATCTGCATGTAAGAAGGTGAAGGCAAACTCTCATGAAGCAGTGCTGACTGTTGAAACAGAAATATTAGCAGTCATTGGGGTAATCACAAACAATAATGTGACTAGAGCCAAATTCCGTAGCCTGTACTCAGGAAAAACTTCCATTGAAGTCAATGGGAGATTTGCCTGAGGAAAGACAGTAGAACTTGACACGTGTTAAACTTTCTTTGGCACCAGCTTATCTCAGATGGGATGCAATATTATTCCAGACTGCCTCCATGCAAACGAACATGTTGTCCTTCATGTTTATTTTCTTCTTTGACACATTTTCCCTTTTTTAGGAGATGGATGTTTCTGTGACTTTTTAAGCTGCTTACTCCAAAATTTGCAAAGGCTCCAGCCTCTTCAACTGCAGTGTGCCCTGGTTTTTATGACTTCTTTTGTTTATTCTTTTTTTTCTAGCCCAACCAGGGCTATCACTATTGTTAAAAAAGATGGACTCCATGTGCTGCTACAGACCATGTGAAACACATATGAGGATTCTGTGTGTGTTTGTTTTACAAGTCACAAATTCTAACACTACCTAACAAAACTCCTAGCAACATAAAATGATGCAATAAACCTCTCTAACAGTAGCTGATTTGTATGCAACATTGACCATAAGGGTAACTCTTCAGTAAACCTGAATCTCATATATAATGCATAGCAGTTAATAAATCATAGTAAAATCAGGTGGCTTAGAGCCAACAATACCCAACTAGTAATGGAAAGAAGGAAAAGATTTATAGAGAGACAGACTTTGTCTGGATTTTGCTTTTAAGAAGCTCACACAGTGTAGTGGAAGACCTTGCTGTGGTTTCCAGCTGGACATCTGTGTCATGCTGACTCATTCCATCCTCCCTCTTTGCTGCCCCCTCATTTACCCCACCTCTGTTTGAGACCTTCCTCTTTGACCTTTTGCTAGTTATTGGTCTGCATGCTTCCTAGCACATATGCTGGAAAGAAGAGAGAAGAGGTCAGAATGAGATCACATCACTGTTCCAGAAAGTTCGCAAAGCTAAACACCACACCTAGACTGCAAACTAAAGTAAAAATAAATGATGAATGAGTAAACGGATCCTTTTGAAACAGGTTCCTAATTCTAAATTGCTATGCTACAAAACGCTCAAAGTTTCATGTATCCCCCTGTTCCAAAATATGATTTTAGCTCATTGTTTACAACAGGAAAAGAGTTTTTTTATTTAAATATCAAGGGCAAAAACTCTTTCTTCACTCTCATTGGAGACAGGGAGAGCAGGATATTAGAGACGAGATATACTCTGTCGATCTGAAAGAATTTTGATATTAATCTGTCTGTGGTAACCAGAAAGCCTTAGCCAATTTTCATTATTAGTATAGACGTAAGATATGTCATCTCAAAGTTAGGTATATTTGAACCTGTTGCACATACACCTTCCTCAAGACACCGGGCTGTGTTACAAATCATATATTTTCAAAAAAATAAAACCCAAATGTTATCATCTGTGCTACTAATAACAGCTTATTAAACCCAAAAGAATTTATATTCCACCATTTATGCTGTTGGTTTACTTTTTGTTTTTCATTCAGCTTGGATAAGGGAAATACACTGCTCTGTTACAGTTTGTTTCTATTGATTTTATGGTTCTCAAGCACTAACACAATGGTTCAGGGATTTGAATTGGAAACACCACAGGTAAATGTTTCAATCCAACTAAAATATTCTTTTAACTGAATTAAAAGAAAATCACTAAAACATTTCTATTAATATTAAGTTTTGTAAATCCTCTTTTTTTTTAAACAATCTGAACTCTGGCTCTGCAGTACTGGATAATGCGTCTGTTTAAAAAGAAGTATATTGTACACAGTAAAAATGCAATAAATAAAGCAAGCAAAATCACATTAACAAAATTGCATTAAATATTCCTATTTTTTTCTGAAGGATTCCTATTACTAATGGAGCAAACTTTTACAATACTAAGCAGACCCAAAGATCAAGAATTTTAGACATGGTTGTTTTTATACACGGTTTCTACTGCAAGTAATTTGTGTGTTTTGTACACATATATTTTCAGTCATATATATTTTACATTAGACCTTAGAAAATAATTCAGAACAAATCATTTATATAACCAGTTCATCTTGTTTGCTAAAGGCTTATCATTGTGTGGATTGTAACTTCCTTAAGTATGTTCATTATTCAAAATTACTTGATGCATTTTTGGCAGTTTTAAAACAATCTATAAGGACTGGTCACAGACACTTCTCTGTGCATGTTTGATAATCGCTGTTTAAGATCTCTTTGTTAGCTGTGAGTGATTATAGCAGACAAGTAGAACTGTATCTGTTCCTGGAATGGATGAGCAAGCAAACATTTCTAGTACGAATATTCACATGACAGAATTTAAAGTTCAGTTTCTGTAACTACTTGAGCATATACATTTAAATTATATTTTCTACAAACATTTGTACCAATAACATTTAATTTCAGTGTATAAATGTTCACAGAAGGTGAACATAAAGGGCTATGAAGTGCCTTTGTGGTCAAAACAAATTCTAATATAACATTTACAAATAGGTGGGAGTTAGGTGCCTAAATACCTTGAATCCCACCCAAAATATTTTTGTTGTGTTTACCCACCTGTATTTTATATATACATATATGTGTAGGGGTGTGTGTGTGTGAAAATGAGTTATCGTCAGCCCCTAAACCTGCTGGATTTTTTGCTTTTATTATGATTTATGTTAATAGGGATGTCCTATGTATGTGTCAAAGAATTGGATACAAAATGCATTTGAGACACTAGATGGCAGCACCGGCTTGATGAATGACTATCTGCTTTGTATTCTTTTATGAGCTCCTATTGCTACAGATATTGCTATTTGATTGTCAGATGAGTGACAGACCCAGGCCTAGTAGAAGAGGGGCATGCAGGAAGAGTATAAGGAGGTCACCTGACTGGGGGAGATTTTTTCTTCTTCACTGACTTGTAAAAATTAGCCATATTTAACATTGTAATTGTCACAGTACATTTTAAGTTAATTTCTCCTATCTTAATGTTCCCTAATGTTCAAGAGTAGTCTGAATGTTTTCTACAATATATAACTTCATTAATAATTTCCAAAAATACATAAAAATACACAATGAAAAATTTAAAACTAAAGCAGTACTGTACATATAAAGTCGGCATCCTTTCTGAATCTTGTAGGGTTCTCAGGACAATGTTGCAGGATACTTGGCACCAAGGCTTCTGCAGGAGCTGTACTGTCAAAGGAAGGCAGAGGAGCTGGGGGGGAAAGGGGGCTTTCTACAGAGAAGAGTGCAGTGTCTCTTCATACAGAGGAAGTGCTACTGCCATAGAACACGAGTGCAAACCCCAACCTGTGATGGAGGAATTGCAACCTCATGGAGTTTCCACTCCTTTAATTAGGTTATTCCCATATAGGGGGTCATGGGGCCCTATATACATGCAAGACATACAACAGATTAATAAATGAAAGCACTTATTTTATAAGAATAGCATTGTATGTAAAATAATAGTAAAAAATGCTTTCATAATTCATGTATCAACGTAAGCATAAGATTATCCATCTCTAATGACAAGAGAAGACCTAACAAATGTACTCCACATTGATGTGAGAAATAGCCAAGAAAGTGTTCTTCCAGAATCCATAGTTCCTTGGTAGTATTTCACAAAGAACAGTCTGCTGGCAGACTCTAAGGATGTACAGTCTGTACAGTGTCTAGGTCTGTGGTTTGACTCTGTAGCTACTAGCCAGAATATTCCACTGTCAATCAGTGCTAGATAGAAATAGATACTGCTGTGGCTATTAAACACAACTAAGAGCAAATAAGAACCAGGAAGATCATCTGAAATGGATAGCAAAAGGTGTTCAGTAGGTCAGTCAATTAATATGTTACTGGAGGAAAAGCATAAATAATGAACATCTTTTCTCTCAATAAGTTATTTCTCTGAACTGATGAAAAAAGAGTGAAATGCCTAAATATCTGTCACTCAAAATCCCAACAAACAACTTTTTTGCCAGAAAAAAACACATCAAAAAAGAATTATATTCTCCACATCCTAGAAGAATGCTATGGAGAGTGTTTACAAATAGTCTATCTGGGATGTATTTTTTTGCTGTTTGAATTCAACAGATACTTGAACCCCCATTTTCACTAGAGGCTGTGATTCAGATGGGGAGCTGGGTCACAGAAATCCATACTGCTTGCTTCTACTATCTGTAAATCTTTGCTTGACTGTGTATGGAAAGTCACATGGATAGAAAAAAAGCAACTCTTAAGCATAATATAGGCCCTGGAGAAGAGATATGAAACTAAATCCTTGTATTCTTTCCCATGAGTTGATACCTTATTTATACTGTAGCTTGAAATATTGGTACAAACTCAGCAAAAAGAAGACAAAATTAAATAAAAGAGGCTTGGGGAGGAGTAGGTATGGAGCTTTGGCGGTGGAATATGGCAGCTTTTTAACAGAGAACAACACCACTATACAACAGTTTAGGACATGAAGTTAAGAATACAGAATCCAACTGAAACTACATTGGGACTTTAGATAGACAAAATGTAATAACCCAGGTTGGAATTTAACTAAGACTTCGGGGGCTAATAATCCTATTCTTGCAAAGAGACACCAAAACGATATCTTTATTGACCACAAGTGGTCAGGACCTTAGTTTTACTTTTCATTTGAAAGATGGATTACCTAGAGACAAATTGTGACAAGGATGTGATCTTTCTGAGAGATGATTTCCTGGCCAGCAATCTCCACTTCCTCCACAACCTGCAAAAAGAGCTCAGTGAGTATGAGATTTAATACAAAATTAAATAAAAATCTTTTCTAAAATTGTTGCCAAAATATTTTAAATATGGGCCAGTCATGGATGATTGTGCTGTAATCACAGTAATCTGAACACATTTACTATTTAATCTATCTTTAACATAATTTTATTTTAAAAATTCTATTTCTTGTTTTTGGCTTATAGATTGCAATGCTTTACACATCAAATGGTCAATTCAACAAAGAATTAGAGCACTTGATATACAAGTAAAACTATATAACAATATTCTATGCAAGATGGAATGTTTATATGCAGGTATTACACATACACACACATCATACATACATATGATCCTGCAAATACTTAAGCACGTATGTGAATACTCCCATTGCCTTCAGTGTGACTATTTAAGTGTTTAAAGTTATGCATATGCTTAACTGTTTTCAAGATGAGGATAATAGATATAAATACAGATATGATAGTATAGTGCGGTATAAGATGCTTTTTCACCATGAATTTTGGATGGATGCATTATTCATAGTGACAAAATCAAGCATGAGTTACCCAGGTCATCCAAGACAAATTTATGCTGATAAAACATTTGTACCATCCTACACTATCATATATTTTGTGCCAGATGTGTTACAGAAAAAAATATTTTAGGAATATTTAGAGAGCTTTGAGAAAAATATATTAGAACTATTTTTTGTATCTCTACCTTTTAATGCATTAAATATGAATGCAAAAATGTAAAATAGTTTTCCTATACCTGAAAAAAAATTAAAGTCCATTATTTTGAGCCCTTCTACAGCTAGAAACAACTTGCTGAGGTTATAATCCTCCTGTTCTAGCTCTACTGGAATGGGGGTCAATTAACTTTTAAACCTTAGTAGTAAGGGGTGTATAAAAGCTGTTACTGGTGAAAGACTGGATTTTGCTCATCCAGTCCTGAGGCAAGGTTAATTTGTTAGGAAAGATTCCGTATTTGGTGAGAGAACAAAGAAACATTTCAATGGCAGGTGGATTTTTTAAAAAATAGCAGCTGTTTAAAGCTGTTAAGGAGTTTGAAATGTTAAAATAAGTCTCAGGAGATAGATTAGTGGGCAGAGTGCAGGTGAGGCAGTTAAAAATGGATGCAGTTTATCACATGGTCTGTAAATCTTGAGCAAGGTCTACACCAATATCCTCCAGCTGATTTGCACTATTCTGGCAACACAAAATAGCTGTAAAACAGGCTTAAATGAATGGTTAAACAGGTTTATGGCTCTTGAGTGTTGTCAGATGCGTGTAAAGAAGCTGAAATGTACTCGTGAATCTAGCTCTTTGTGTGTGACTGTTTTATGTTTCAGTGCCTTGTCACATAATGGTGAAAGCCAAATATGGGAGTTTAGTCAGGGTAAAAATCCAGTAAAATCTTTGAAAATAGCAACTTTTCTACATATATTTGCCACTGTTCTTTTAGGAAAATAAGGCTGTATCAATACAATTAGAGAACTTGGAAACTAAGAGCCAAATTATACCCTAGAATGTCTTTGTGTGACCTAGTTCTAGATAGAAGGTTACGCCTTGAGGGGCCATTACATTTGCACGTGCGCACACACACACACACACATATAAAACTTCGTATTTAAAAAAAAATTGGAAAATGCATTATCTTAAAAGAAAGAAAGTTATTTAAGTTGCAAAGCCACGCACTTATAAATTAGGACATGCCAGATTTATAGCTGCTTGTGAAACATTCTGTTACTTTGTGTGTATGTGTTATGATTTAGTCTTTAATTACATAGTCACATACTATTTTTCAATGCACATGATGGCCACACCTTAGGGCAGAATTAAGGTTGTGCCAGAAAATTAAATTTGGCATTTCCCAACTTACAAGTGGCTGACTTTGCAATCTAAATAGCATTTTATCTTAGTTGTTGTTTGTTGTTTCACTTAATATGTATTCAGCATACATAAAAACTGGGCATATTTACTTGTATACCTGTCCTCCATTCTTCATATAGTTCCTGTCTTAAATTATACGCTCTTCTGGGTCAAGGCCTGTAGTGTCTTGTGGAAGTAAATCCAGGCACACATACAGGAAGAGGATTAATGCTCTATTAGTGAAGCTGCAGCAGTCTGCTCCAGTCTCCGAGAATTCCAGCACTACACTGACTTCAAGCAGTGCGGAGGCTCTCAGGTTACCGCAATACAGTTGCTTGCCTTAAAGTGACAGTTCATTACTGGACTATGTCTCCCTATGTGCATATACAACACCAAGCACAATGGGACCCTGACTGTGAGTGACTTCCCTGGGTCTGATTGTACTACCACAATAGAAGAAAATAAATAGCAAAAATAGATGTACAGTTCTCTCATTTTTATGCATAGATCTATGTGCTATCCATTTGAAAGTTTGGCAAATTATGTCAATAGGCCTTGTACCAAAAGGGATAGACTTTTAAAAGGTGACCATTGTTTTGGTGTCTTCAGCTTGTAGGTGTAAATGACTGTGGTTCAATTTCATACCATACTTATCTGTAGTTACAATTAATGTCACCTGGAATCCTAATTAGTGGCAGGAGCAAATCAGGAATTTAAACCTTTACATGAATTTAAGTTTTCACACAAGTAATTTCAGAAACAAACTTGGACTTGTAATTATTTGTGTCCATAATTTAAGAGTACGTATATGAAGGCCTTGTTAAGGCTGAGCTGAAAATCAGATGTACAATCTTTTAAAATAACATTTGCATATACAATATTTCATGCAATGCTCAGAGAGCAAAAAGTAACTCATGATCCTAATCCTACAAACTCCTACTGATATGAGAAGCCCTACTCATGAGAGTAATCTGACGTAAATCAATAGACTGATGATTTGAATAAGGACTATTCCGTGAGTAAGCATTTCAGGATTGGTCCATCCATATACTACATTTTTCACAATTCCTTACGGTGAATTGCAGAAGTGCACTTTTGTATAGGCATTAGAAGCAAAGCGCAGATTCCTTTGTTAGTATTCATTTGAATAGAAGTCAAGCTGCTCTGTTATTCTGAGCCACCTTTGTTTGGTTTTTTGCTGCTGCTGTTTAATTTCTTTCTAATTTTTCATGCCAATCATTCTCATTTTCTTTCTCTTTTATCTGCCTGAGGTAAAGCAGGATGTTTATGCTCGGGACATGCATGGGTGAGGAGATGGGCCCACACAAGAAGCAACTTGTTGGCTCAAACAGTATGCAAGTAAACGGCTAGCAGATTGGGATTGTTCACCGCAGAACAGAATCCTGGACAAAATGATGGCATCAGCCTGCTGAAAGCAGGTTGGGACCATTACTGGTAATTATAGTTAATCAGCAACAATTGTCTTGACCAAGATACAGATCAACACTGAGCACTAACCTAACAGGACCTAATGAGTGTAATGGAGGATGAAGAAAGTCTGATTAAACTTGCAAGACACTGAGTGACCTGAGCAGATGATGCATTGTAATTCCCCCACCTCTCTCTCTCTCTCTCTCTCACACACACACAGCAGTCCAGATGGTAACAGCTTCACAGGCAAATCACAGTACTGTGGTTATATGGCAATATGGGTTGCATTGCAATGTGCTTTGAAAAGTGGTTAATGTTTAATGCAGTGGGTAAATATTTATTTGAATTTCCTACCACGTTTATTTGATCTGGCTGTAGTGGGTTCTAAACGTGGGGATATTGTTGAGCTACTGTCAAATTTTCTAACAGCAGTTGTAGATTCCATGATACCTTTTGGAATTCAGTGGTTTTGAAATCTAACAATAGAAGTACAAACCATAACAGCTATAACAGAAGATAGTTAGCTAAAGGGGGAAAAGTTCTATTTTTTCTGAATTTGAAAGTCAGTTTAGTGCCGTGAAAGAAAGGGACTAATAGCACTATTTTGAAGTAGGCATAGCATGGGTCAGCTGTGAGCAAAGTTTTCCTGCATAGACCTATGAGGGTGAAATTCACCCCAGTGCAGAGGGATAATACAAGGCCTATGCATCACTTAAATTCAACATAATACCTCCAAATAAATCTTAAATGGAATTTAAGCTTCATGCTGACCCTTGCCTAATTTCACCCAGAATACATAATGATCTGCAACACCTCTGCTGTTCCAGCCTGGGACCCCTCTTGAGCAGATAATAACGATCATGCCCAGTCACTAGATGGTTTTATGAAATGGATAAATGGAAATATGGAAGTTAACATACAACTCATTTTCATTAATGTACAGGGTATGAACACAGATCAAGTGAAGAGTGAGTGAACTAAACCACCACAACAACAGCCTCTCCAAATTCAAGTTCTACAGGAATAATGAATATCAGCTCTCTACCTAGCTCTCATATGTGGTATGAATGTGTTGTAAAATCAGCCATGGTACATCATATTTACTTGGGGCTGATTTTACAAGATGTAGTGGTTTCCCTAAAACATATTCAATAGTTTTAGATAATTAAACATTACCTCAATATCTGCAGTGCTTACTAGTTATTCCTGTACAAATACTGACTATTATCTAGTTATCTAACACAAAATTGAAAAATTTTAAGGGTGATTCCTATACATGTCTACCTGTGGCTTTGCCTCTAAGGTTGGAATTGAGCCCTTAAAGATTGTTAGAAATCTGTTTATTTCTATAAAAAAGTCTACATTGAACCATAACTTTCTTCTTACTGAAATGATTACATGAGAACAAATACAGAGAAAGAATTTTAACCTCTAAGATGCTGATTAATAAAGGGTTCTTACAAAACAATGATTATACGGCAAGTACTCATACTTCTGCAGGTAGTTATGTCGAGTCATATGATTCTGGATTAGCTTTGATTTGGGAATATACTAGTGTATGAGAAGAAGAGAAGTGGACATGGTTTTACTCCCAAATAGACTATAAGATATGAGAAACATTTATTTTGGCTTTTACAATGAATGGTTTTGTGATGAATAATTGGAAATTATGTGGATTATTAATATAAGTACCTAGTATTTTCTCCCCATGAAGATACTTACACACCATAATCAAGTTACACCGCAGGCTTCTTTCTGATAAGCTAAACAGAGCACCTTAAGTCTGTCACTGTAAGAACATTTTCTAGCTCTCAAATCATTTTTGTGGCTCTTCTCTGCACGTGCTCCAATTTTTCAACATCTTTTTAAAAATGGGATCAGAACTGGACATAATCATAGAATCATAGATTTTAAGGTCAGAAGGGACCATTATGATCATCTAGTCTGACCTCCTGCACAACGCAGGCCACAGAATCTCACCCAGCAACTGCTGTAACAAATCCCTAACCTATGTCTGAGCTACTGAAGTCCTCAACTCATGGTTTAAAGACTTCATGATGCAGAGAATCCATCAGCAAGTGACCTGTGCCCCACTCTGCAGAGGAAGGTGAAAAACCCCCATGGCCTCTGCCAATCTGCCCAGGAGGAAGATTCCTTCCTGACCTCAAATATGGCGATCAGCTAAACCCTGAGCATGTGGGCAAGACTCACCAGCCAGACACCCAGGAAAGAATTCTCTGTAGTAACTCAGATCCCACCCCATCTAACAGTAGTAACTCAGATCCCACCCCATCTAACATCCCATCACAGGCCATTGGGCATATCTACCTCTAATAGTCGAAGATCAATTAATTGCCAAAATTAGGCTATATTTCCATATCAGTTCGTTGTATAAAACCTAAAGTGTGCTACGCTCTTTATAGAAAATACAGACATGGTCTCTTCTCTGAAGAGCTCACAATCTAAATTTAGGTAGCGTATCATGGGGGCGGGGAGGGGGAATTGACATGAAGTTTTGAGGCAATAGCGTTTTTGAAGACAGAAAGAATGATCCATTGCAGTAGTGACAATAGAGCACATAACCACTCTTCTTTTGGTTGTGAATTTAATTTAACTAGCATATAGATGACATTTTATTGTACATAATAAAGAAGATGGGCAAACTGTGTCAGATACAACAGGAATCGCCCAAAACTATCTGAAAAAAACAGATCTGAATCAAATTTTTGTGAGATTTGAAGAAGTTCATTTAACTGCATGTCCTGGTTATGTCAGGAGACCAAATCTTTCCAAATTCCAACTGAATGAGTATACGTCGCAATTTTGTGACCTCAGGGGCTTGATCTCTTTTTTACACTGTTGGAAATCAAGAATAACACCAGTGAAGTAATGTAGGAAACAGATCTGGTAGAATTTTTTGAATTTTCAAGTTTTTGGTGAAACATATTTGCCGTTTTTTCTAACCAACTAAAATAAATTTAATTCAACTTTTTTCATAAAATATTTATCATTCTTCAGTCAGCTCAAATCAGAATTGAAATCAGAATCAGACCTGAGAAGTTTTGCTGAATATCTGTATTTTTGGATGCCGACCATAACTGAACTGAAAGAAACCACTGAACCTTTTAAAGTTCATTATTTACACATTAGGAAGATTCCATGCTCAGGTATCTGGGTGCAGTGCCATATTCATAAATGGATACACTGTTGTTTGTAAGTCCAGTTGTTTATTTTCACACAATGCATTCTAGGCATGTTCTTCTCTCACTCTCATTGGTCTTATGCTGGCGTAATTCCATAGATTATTCCATACAAGAGAATTTTTACATGATTTATTGGTATTTGTACTTTGTTAAGACAATACACATAATTGATAAAATAGGAATAATCAAATCTTATACCTCATGTCCTCTGCTGCTTGCTGTCGGAGTCAGAGAGGAATCCACCACATACCGCATTATATAATTGGCCAGTTGAATCATGTGGGGTTTCACCTTCCTCCAAAGCATCAGCTATAGTTTATAGCTGGAGGTAGAACAAATCTAATATCTTATTTTCAGTAGCTAAGTAAATTAATTGATAAATCATATCCCAATCTTGATCTGTGGCATGGGGTCTTCTGTTTGAAAATATTGTGGGTTTTTTTTTTGTTTTCTGAATATGCATATCTTGTACTTTAGTTTCTCCTTTTCATCCAATTCCTCACTGGAATTATGCATCCTCTATGTAACCAAGAGGTTCCTACTTCTACTTAATGGAAATGTGATTAAATGAACTACACACCATCAAATACAAACATATTCCACACTTGTAAAGATAATAGCATTTGCCAGAAAGTTGCTTGAATAACATTTATTATGAACAAGACCCTTGTGGTTTTAATAAGCTGTATCAAAAGATCATAGACCCCTCAAATGAAGGCAAAATTAACACAATAAAGGAAAAAAGATAAAAATACAGCCACAGAAAATTCTCTGGCATCAAGTTTCACCAGAGAAATGGGTGGATGAGAAGGGCGTTTATTGTAATCAAGTTTTTTGGTTTCCTATATTAAAGGACCAAAAAGTAAATCTGCATATCCATTTCATGTTTTTTCTGCTCAGTGCTTCCTCTTATATTTGACATCTTAGAACCTTGCTCTTTTTAAAATAAGTGACAATCATTTAAGACTTTGCTTACGTGAATAATGATGTAACAGACAGTCCTTGATTCAGTGCTTCTGAAAATGATGAGAGCACTTGGCTTTTAGCCTTAGTACTAAATCATTTCTATGACGCTGTAGCAGGGCCCACTGGTTCCTGCCTCTGTTCAAGTCTACCAACAGCCAGGAGACCTTTATGCTGCTAAAACACCCGGTGCAGTTTATTTACAATGTTGGTTCCCACCACCCTTGTACAATATACAGTCTTACTCCTACAGTCTCGGGGAGCCCTCAGCTCCTGAGGCAAGCAGGAAAGAACAATTTCTCTCTCTCCCTATCTCTGCCTACTTCCCCCTATCTACTTCCTGTGCCTTTTTGTATCTTCTGCCGAATGGCTTAATTAGCCTTCCAGCTCTCCTCCACCCACCAGTTAGGCACAACTCTTCTTAACAAGGTCTGTTCTGCAGTGTTTATTTGGAGCTGCAGTGACCAGAGTGTTGGCTAACTGTTGTTGCCCAGCACTCTGTCACAGATGCATTCTTGAGAATATATTTACATTTCATTTTTGTCCTAAACTTCCTTCAGTGGATGTCTCACTTTGCAGAATGGGTGCATTGATGCAGAAGATTCTTAGTTTGTGGGTGAACCTTGTGACCTATCAGTGAGATATGGTTCACTCTGAGGACAGACTCCAGATAGGAGAGGAAGGAAGAGTTTACCCTAGTTTTTGACCAAAAGTGAGCCAGCAGCATACTGTGTATCTCAACTAGTGAAAGCTGAACTTCAGAAGGCTGGGAGATTCAGTTTGGATAAACTCTTACTCAAACCTCATGGTTATGAGTAGTTGGACTAGAAATCATACTGGAACATGCTTTCCTGGGAGATTTCACGCTCTTTGGCCTAAACTCCCATTGATTTCACAATATTTTGTCACTTCAGCTACCATCCTGAATGTGGAAGAGACTTGCAAAACTGAAAGACAGGGGAGAAAAGCTCTCAAAAACCCCAGAAAAGGATTTGTTCAGATTTGACTTGAAATTTACAAGTTTGGCTTGCCTATCCTGGGGCTTTGTGGTGACTGTATGCTTTACAGTTAGAAGTAGAGAAGCAGGTTCCAGAGGGGACTTAGCCACAAAGAGGCAAGAAACAGAAAGAAAAAGAGAGCTGTGCCTTTGCAGTTGTCAGTTGCTGATGTTTTTGGAGCACATTCTGGATCTCGTTCCTAAGGCTCTGTGCTCTGAGTGCTCCAAAGATAGAACAAGTGCCGCAAAAAGTCATTAAACATTTAAACCTATTCAGTGGCTCCAGAACCTTGAAGTTGAACCTTCTTCACCCAATATAGCAAGAGCTCCAGGTGGGAACCTGGTGTGTATCCCTGATCTGGGAGCGACTAGGGAGTACGGGGAACTATATAAGGGAGCTCACACATAAACAAAGAGTGGAATTTCACAGGAATTTGACACAAGATATGTTTTTAAGGAAGAAAACACTTGGAACAAAAAACATGAAAGAAACCAGTTCATAGCTAGTATGCTGGGAAAATGCTAGTTCAAGACAAAACACATTTTATTACTGATGTTATGGTAGAGGTACCAGGCTACGGGGCATTTGGATTACTGGTCATATAAATTATGTGTTAAAGAACTGACCTAACTTGCTTATTTATGGCAGCTATCTTCCTCTGGTCTCTCTCTCTCTCTCTCTCTCTATTTTCAACCAGCAAACATCTTGCCAATGTGTCAGAAGAATGTCCCATTGCACAGTAATAACTCCAAGGTCTGATCACTTATGAACTTGGATGAGACCATTGTTACAGAGCCAGTTGTTGGGTCCCATGAAATCCAATCTGTTTTCTGTTTGTTTTTGTTTTTTGTTTTAAATGCAAGCTGCTGACCTTCTTCCTTGTGATGAACCTTGAAAATGTTAACTGATGTAAACTAACATAAACAAGGAAAAGAGGAATATGCAGCTGAATTCCTCTTCTGCAGCAGAAGGCTGAGGGATAAGGCATAATGTTCTAAGCCCTCTCCCTATTGTCACACATTTCTTATGTAAAATAAGGCAGTTAAGTATGGGTGTACCCCAAAGAATCATTTCACTAACTCCCCCCCAAATCCTGAGGCCAGACCTGCGTACAGCGGTGTGGTCACAGTGGACTGGAAATGGCTATGCTTGCAAAACATTTCCTTCACCAGCCCATCCCAGAATTCTAAAGCCAGCTCTTCAGGGTTATAGGCTGGGACTGAGCCAGCTACTGCTCACTCAAATAGGTGCCCCAATTCATCGTCACCCACCACAGTAGATGCTGTGATAGCAGCTGCAAGAGGAACTCCTCTCCTGCACTGCCTCTCCCCCAAAGCTGCTCGGAGCGTGAGGCACACACCACATCATTCTCCCACCTCCAATATGTGCATGCCCACAGTTCCAGCAATGCACCAAGAGGATGCAAAGTCAAGCTGCTGTTGCAGAGTGAAGTTCTGCAGCAACTTCAGCCTGCCTTGGTGGTACCCTGCTTTGCCCAGCCCCAGCCGGAATGTTAAAGAGTTAGTATTTGGAAGGAGCCAAGAGCCCCATTACCCTCCAAACCACTCACACCCCGCCAGGGATGCTTACTCCCCCACAGCAACTAGGAGAGACCTCAAGAGCCAAACAACTTTCCAACCAGTCACCTGGCACACCAGCAAACTGGACATGTATCACCAGCTGATGAGGATAATCCTTGAAAACTCTTCTTGCTATAAATTTGACAGCACATCACTGGTCCCAAAATGCCAGTGCAGGATATGAATAATTCACCTTTGGCTGCAATGGGAGTTACTCGTAACTGGTGAGGGTAGAAGTTGTAGGGAGAAATAGCCTCCAGATTGGAGGTGGTAATTTAATGTAAATAAAACATGAGATATTGTTAATTACCACTTTTCTATTTAAGTCCTACCAAAAATTGACTGGGGGCAAAGAGAGGAGGTACAGGGCCATCATTTCAAACTAAAAGTTCTCACATAGATACATTCTTTTGCCCAGAACTTCAGTAAGAGGTGAGCCATGTTAAATAAGGTAAACACCAAATAGTGCACATAAAGAGTTCTTATTTACTTCACAAGTTTAATAATGACTATAGCTGTCAGGTTAGCTTGTGAAAAAAAATCTATTTAGTCAACCTATTTACTCCATTGTCATGTATTTTTTTAAATTTGTTTCATTACCTGAAACCTGAAGAATTCTCAATGATGACATTGGTCTTAACTGTGTATAGATATATACTAACTGTAATAGGATACATTAATTTTGTTTTAATAAAATAGATTTTAGTGGTGATTTACCTTTTCTTTTGTAAATGGAAAGCATCTATCAGATTGTTTCAGATGTCGGAAAAAGTGTCTTTTCCCAGTTGTTTCTTCCAAGTAAAAGAAAAATGGATGTCTTATTTATGATTAAACTATATTGCTTCCTTAACAGTGATTTTATGGATGTACTTTAATTTTAATAATTGCCGACAGAGAGTCAATTGGAAATACTTGAATCAATTATAGTGTGTTCATACATGCCTCATACACTGTTAATTCAGAAATAACTCTTATAATCTCTAAAAAGGGAGAGTGCTGACACTTTTTGGTTTTTGCCTGTGCTCCTGCTGACAATTACAAAGGCAAACGTATTGGCTCCAAGAAGATTTAGAGATTGCCATCTACCACTATTATGATACTTAATAATCACTTATTACCAGCAGCAGCCTGGCTTAGATTTATATTGAAAATGGTAAATATTTTAATGTCCCCATAAGAGTAAATCGAGCCCGGAAGAGCTAGTTTTGAGTCATACTGTAAAAGTTCTCTTCAACAAATACTAAGGAAGGATGAATATATCCACAAAGCCCATTTTTTCTCTTATCCTCAGGGAAATTATACAGCAGTATGGTAGTGCAGGATTTGGCCAATTATGTTCATATTCCTGTGTGTTATTTTTCAGTTTAGCTTGTTCAGGTAGAGGTGGACCATGCCCTATTACAAATGATTAGCTCTGAAATGGACAATATCCTTGGTCTACCTTAACTTGTTTGCCCTGTCTGGCTCATTTTGCTGTGACTGTGTTTTATATGGAGTGATCTTACAATCCTAAAATAAGCAAAGTTCCCTCTGACATGTTATTATTACTTACTATTTATATAGACCCAAATGGTATTATTTTCACCTTAACATATGAATGTGAAAGCTGGAAATCCACCAAAGGTACAGACAGACATCTAAATGCTTCAAAAGCAAATGCTTCAGAAAAATAAAAAAGTATTAAATTGACTGAATTTATAAGAAATGCTGAGATTTGTCAGAGACTTCAACAATCCTTTATCTCTAAAGTTATCCAGAACAAAAGATGGAAATATCTGGGGCATATTAAGAATGTTAAGATATGCCATTGGGCAGCTGGAGGAATATGTAAAAAGGGACTGATTGAAAATCTCTCCATTGAATGTCATTTAGATAGGGAAAAATTATGGGACTTAACAACACAAAGGACACGCAAAGAGTAGCTCAGGATAGAAAGGAATGGCAGAGCCTTGTTTGTGTCCTAAGCAACATTTGATGGTGCAGAAATGATTTAGATTCAGAACAGTGTGTTAGGTGCTTCACCGACAGAAAATTAGGCCCTAATGGGACTGCTCACATGTAGAAAGCTACTCAGGCATGTAAGTGTTTGCAGGATCTGAGCCCATAGAAGGTTCCTGCACTAATGAGCTTACATTCTAAATAAACAACACATTTAGGAAGAGGGGAAGAAAGATATGCAACACCATTTTTAAGGCCCCTTGCCTGAATTTTTACTCTACCCTAACCCTATGTTTCCTGTGTTCCTATACCCTAGCCTCATTTAATTTTTGCCTTTAAATTTAAATTTGCCTTTCGGGTGGTTGATTTCAATTGACTTTTGGCTTGAAAATTTCAGTGGGAGTTTTACCCTATGTAAGGAGTGCAAGACTGGACTCTTAGGGCTTGATCCCGTGAGGTGCTTCAATCAACAGTAGTCTC
Organism: Eretmochelys imbricata; assembly: GCF_965152235.1. NCBI lineage: Eukaryota > Metazoa > Chordata > Testudines > Cheloniidae > Eretmochelys > Eretmochelys imbricata. Next base: position 37,466,084 of record NC_135575.1, on the reverse strand, counting down.
TGGTGCTCCACACTTCTCATAATAAGGCCTGAGGCACGTATTTGTTGTAAACAATCGAGGCCAAATTTTTCAAAACTGGTCACTGATTTTAGGTGTCAATGTAGATGTTCCATCAAACACCAAAAGTTTAGGCACTCAGAATAGCAACCAATTCTGAAAATGTGGGCCTGAAAGTACAATGAAAATTAGCTGGATATAGCCAGCAGTACCATATTCTAATGATTTTGCTTCCATGAACAATCCACTAATCACAGTACACTTCAGCAGTGAAGGATGAAGGATAGTCTTATGATTAATCTTATGATATGAACAAAATTGTCAGACACACAGATGAACATAATTTGTTGGGGGAAGAGTCAACATGGTTTTTGTAAAGGGAAATCATGCCTCACCAATCAACTAGAAGTCTCTGAGGGGGTCAACAAACATGTGGACAAGGGGGAATCCAGTGGATACAGTGTGCTTAGATTTGCAGAAAGCCTTTGGCAAGGTCCCTCACCAAAAGCTCTTAAGCAAAGTAAGTTGTCATGGGATAAGAAGGAAGGTCCTCTCGAGGATTGGTAACTGGTTAAAAGATAGGAAACAAAGGGTAGGAATAAATGATCAGTTTTCAGAATGGAGAGAGGTAAATAGTGGTGTCCCCCAGGGGTCTGTACTGGGCCTATTCAATGTATTCATAAACGATCTGGAAAAGGGGGTAAACAGTGAGGTGGCAAAATTTGTAGATGATATAAAATCGCTCAAGATAGTTAAGTCCCAGGCAGACTGCAAAGAGCTACAAAAGGATCTCTCAAAACTGGGTGACTGGGCAACAAAATGACAGATGAAATTCAATATTGATAAATGCAAAGTAATGCACATTGGAAAACATAATCCCAACTATACATATAAAATGATGGTGTCTAAATTGGCTGTTACGACTCAAGAAAGAGATCTTGGAGTCATTGTGGATAGTTCTCTGAAAACATCCACTCAATGTGCAATGACAGTCAAAAAAGTGAACAGAATATTGGGAATCATTAAGAAAGGAATAGATAATAAGATAGAAAATATCATATTTCTGTAATATAAATCCACGGTACGCCCACATCTTGAATAGTGTGTGCAGATGTGGTTGCCCCATCTCAAAAAAGATATATTGGAATCGGAAAATGTTAACCAAAGGGTAACAAAAATGATTAGGGGTATGGAATGGCTGCCATATGAGGAGAGATTAATAAGACTGGGACTTTTCAGCTTGGAAAAGAGACGACTAAGGGGGGAATATGAGAGAGGTCTATAAAATCATGACTGGCGTTGAGAAAGTAAATAAGGAAGTGTTATTTACTCCTTCTTATAACACAAGAACTGGGGTCACCAAATGAAATTAATAGGCAGCAGGCTTAAAACAAAAGGAAGTATTTTTTCACACAATGCACAGTCAACCTGTGGAACTCCTTGCCAGAGGATGTTGTTAAAGCCAAGACTATAACAGTGTTCAAAAAAGAACTAGATAAGTTCATGGAGGATAGGTCTGTCAATGGGTATTAGCCAGGACGGACAGGGATGGTGTCCCTAGCCTCTGTTTGCCAGAACCTGGGACTGGGCGACAGGGGATGGATCACTTGATGATTACCTGTTCTGTTCATTCGCACTGGGGCATCTGGCATTGGCCACTGTTGGAAGGCAGGACACTGGGCTAGATGAACCTTTGTTCTTACCCAGTATGGCCATTCTTATGTTCTTATGATTACAGCATAAAAATAATGCTCAGAAAATCTGGGTTCTTGTGCTCTGCCACAGACTTCTTGGATGACATTGTCAAGTTATTTATTTGTGTTTCAGTTTCCTATTTGTAAAATGGAGGTAAGACTGCTTCCTCCTACCCTTAGTCTGTCTTGTCTATTTAGACTGTAAGATTTCTGAGGCGGGGGAACTATCTTTTACTGTATATTTGTACAGTGCCCGGCACAGTGGGACCGTCATTTTGGATAGGGCCTAAAGGCATTACTTTAACACAAATATATAAAAATAATGAAAGTGAGGCACATTATCAAGGTAGAATTCATGAATAAGACCCTAGTGACTTCATATCAGAGATTGGCTTGACAGTGAAAGTTTTAGAATGAGAGATCCTTTTGTTGCGTGCTCAATTCCAATGTTAGGGGGCTGAAATATCTAGACAATTATCTGTCTTTTCACACCCATGTTTAGTTTCCATTTTATCATGCAATATTGCATTTCTATACTATGCACTGTACAGCTGGGACATATTCAGCTGCAGACTTGGGACTTGCCGGTAATTGGAAACAGGTTCTGAAGCAATTATTATCGCACAGTAAAACTACAGTGTTCCATGTGCTGCACACCGCTAGTAACCCTAGCCATTTTCTTTTCATCTGAGAAAAGAAAGCCATGCATTTGCTAAAAAATTTTGACAGCTAAGTGGCAAATGCGCTATGAACTTTGCTTTCAAATTGTGTTGATATCTGCTGAATTTACAAATCATCGAATATTAATTCTCCATTACAACGAAGCAGAGTCACACATTGCAAACAGTAAGTTAAAGACTTCATGACACAATTCTAGTTAATTAAAGGACTTAGATCTATTTCAGAATGGTGTCAAGTTTTCAGAGATATGATTCACTGTTTTTGAAGAAAAAGATATTTCAGTTTGAATTATGTACTGGGATTTTGCAACACATCTAGGCAAGTTTCTCAAAACATTGCACATTCCTATCTAAAATCAATAACAAACATTTTCACTGAGAAAATCTCTGCTGATGATTTATTTTAAATACAATGCATATCTTGAAATTAAAAAAAATCTAACAACATTTTCATAGTCAGACACAGGGAAGATATTGCTGCCTGATATATTGTATTCAAGAACTAGAATGACCCTTACAAAGAAATTGCATGTCAAAGCAATCTTTACAGACCAAGGGTCCCCCTGCCCCCAGATACTGTTAAGTGTGAAACAGGGAAGATGAACCAAAAATTACAGCAATAGGAGTCAGGAAATTGGGTTTCTAATCCTAGATCTACCACAAAGTTCCTGGGTCACCTTGGGTAACTCACACAAAGCATAGTTCTGCTCTGACGCTGCAGATATAATGTTGTGGGTTACAGGTTTATTTTCTCTATTATTTCCATATGAATTGTAGAGTAGAAAGATGTTTTCCCCCCGCTTAACTGTCAGCCCTGCAGATTTCCCCTGGGATCCAGCCTCTTCTTGTACTGATACCAATAATTACTGTTCTGCAGATAAAACTATGCTATCAGTGACACCCGTGCAACATCATTGCCACAAATAGGTTTGTATAGGTCTGAATAATGGGAACTGAGTAAACAATTGCATTCACGATGCACAAGAACCTCCCCCCACCACACTCCCTGTCAAATCGTTGGCTCTACAAGGTGAACAGGACGAAAAGGTAGAAAAAACTATTTTTTTGTCACTGAAGTCATCCAATATGGCTATATATGCAGGGATCAGATTTGTGGAGTAAGAAAGCATCATTTGCAGAGAGTGACTTTGCTCTTCAGGCTCTTCTTTCTTTCTGTATGTTTCAAATAGAGATAACACCTCAGAGGTTTGTGCTGAGAAGCTTAATTCATGAATGTTTGTATAGTAGTTTGATAGTTTCAAATGGTGAAATTCATCCCTCTGCAGAGGGCCAGAACAAGATTTATGCAACACTTCATTCCCACTTGATGCGGAGGTCTTGGCCTAGAGAGGAATTTCACCAAGATGGAAAAAGCTATAGAAGTTCCAAGTACTATCACAGTATTACCTGACACTTCTACAAGGAATTATTAATAGGTCTTTATTTATTTAAACAACTTGGTTTAAGGCCATTATATACACCTTTCAGTACTTAGTCTGACTTCTGTAATGGAATAATACCTTATAACATTTTAAATATTCACAATCTCAGTGGTTCCTTTTAATCCTGTGACCCTGTGGTTCTGACAGAGTGAACATACACTTTATTTTATGTAATTACAGGTTATAAGATAGTCTATAATGAAGGGACTGATGATTGAGATTCTTTTTTAATTCATCAGTCCCATCATTCATCAAATGGTGGTGTTGAAGGCATTTAAACAAATAGTCTAACTATTCTTCATAGTAGTGCAAATATATTTTATTGTTACCATCTGGAAGAAAATCATCAATTTCCTGCCTAGTAAAAGTATTTGGCGTGGGGTTTTATATATATTCCTCTTGTAGAATATATACTGCCAATGAGATATGAAAGGAATTTATTTCTCAGCTGTATTTTGTACACTCGCTTTTACAGTCAGGCATATATTGTGTAAAAAAATACCCCATGAGCTTAAGTTTGCTGATGGAAGGTTAAGCACATGCATAAGGGTTTGCAGGATTCAGCCCTCATTTTGTGCATTGTTTACATACTAATTGTTTACAAACATAACTAATACAGATAATTTATTCAATGCCTAAAGAGCACCACTCACTTCTCAAATACACTTTTTCTTTTCATTTTTCCCCCCATCATGGCAATTAAGGAGTAGAACATAAAGCCAAATGTCTTCCAAACAGCAAGTCAATAGTGAAGCCTTTACTCATAACTGGATAAGCCTTGCCATGAATACCTGCCTGTGGAATCACGAACATGTACTCATTCAGAATCCAAGCGAGTGGCTCCCCACTACACATTTCAGCTACTTAAACTATTTTTGCATGTACTGCTGTGTTTCATGTTTATAAGATTCCCTACTAGATTTTACATTAGAGTGAGGCTGAGAAGGCTGGGGAAACAGACCTACAACTGTACTGATGAAAACAAAACAGAAGCAAAACAGCTGAGGGTATGTCTACACTACGAAATTAGGTCTATTTTATAGAAGTTACTTTTTAGAAACCGATTTTATACAGTCGATTGCGTATGTCCACACTAAGCCTATTAAGTTGGAGGAGTGCGTCCTCACTACTGTGGCTAGCATCGACTTACAGAGTGGTGCTCTGTGGGTAGCTATCCCTCAGTTCTCACAGTCACTGCTGCCCATTGGAATTCTGGGTTAAGCTACCAATGCCTGATGGGGCAAAAACATTGTCGTGGGTGGTTTTGGTTACATATCATCAGGCCCCCCTCCCTCCGTGAAAGCAATGGCAGATAATTGTTTCGTGCCTTTTTTCCTGGGTTACCCATGCAGATGCTATACCACGGCAAGCATGGAGCCCACTCAGCTCACTGTCTCCTGGGTGCTGCTGGCAGATGCAGTACTGCATTGCTACACAGCAGCAGCTCCTTGCCTTTGCGGCAGATGGTGCAGTAGGACTGATAGCCGGCGTACGTCTCCGGGGTGCTCCTGGAAGACCTCGGTGAGGTCAATCAGGGGCGCCTAGACAGAAATGGTGTTTCTCCTCTTAGAGCACCAAATGGGAGCCAGAGACTCCAGATCATTCTCTTCTTTAAGTTTCATCTCATGGAGATTCAGTTCTGCCTGGAATATCATGCGAGCTGGAGGCTTCTGCCTCAGGCTGCTCTTCCGGCTGGCAGCACCGCGCGGTCGCACCTACCCCAGCCTACCCCTTGCTCCCATGGCTCATGAACCCTGGACAGCAGTAAGAAACACTATAGTTCAACTATAGGCTGAGCAAGTGCAGAATGGTGGTAGAATGTGCCTTTGGACGTTTAAAAGCTCGCTGGTGCTGTTTGCTGACTAGGTCAGACCTCAGCGCAACCAACATTTATATTGTTATTACTGCTTGCTGTGTGCTCCATAATATCTGTGAAAGCAAGGGGGAGATGTTTATGGTGGGGTGGGAGGTTGAGGCAAAGCGCCTGGCAGCCAGACACCAGGGCAATTAGAAGAGCACAGCAAGGAGCGCTGCACATCAGAGAGGCTTTGAAAAGCAGTTTCATGACTGGCCAGGTGTCAGTGTGACAGTTGTGTGTGTTTCTCCTTGATGCAAACCCGCCCCCTTTGTTGGTTTTAATTCCCTGTAAGCCAACCACCCTCCCTCCTTTGAAATAAAGTAACTATTGTTTTGAAACCACGCATTCTTTCTTCATTAATTAAAACAAAAAAGAGATAATGGACAAGGTAGCCTGGGTGGGGTGGGGGAGGAGGGAAGGAGAAGGCCACATTGCTTATTGAAGCCACAATAAAAATCAAACTGTTTGAATGACAGCCTTCTGTTGCTTGGGCCATCCTCTGGAGTGGAGTGGCTGGGTGCCCGGAGCCTCCCCCACCGCATTATTGGGCGTCTGTGTGAGGAGACTATGGAACATGGGGAGGAGGGTAGGCAGTTATACAGTGGATGCAGCGGGGGTCTGTGCTCTTGTTGGCTTTCCTGCAGCTCCAACAGAGGCTTCATCATGTCCGTTTGCTCCCCCATTAGCCGCAGCTCCTGCCTCTGCTCTTTGCGCTCACTTAGTTCTTTCCCGGCCTCTGCCACTGAATGCCTCCATGCATTAAGCTGTGCCCTATCAGTGTGGAAGGACTACATGAGCTCGGAAAATATGTCATCGCAAGTGCATTTTTTCGCCTTGTAATCTGCGGTAACCTCAGGGTCAGAGATGATAGGGGGAGTGTAGAAACATTCTATGCTCTACGATTCTGGGGGGACTGCATGGTCACCTGTGCTGCTGAGTGCTGCTGAGTTCGCCATGCTGACCAAACAGAAAATGAAATTCACAAGTTCTTGGGGCTTTTCCTGTGTACCTGGCTAGTGCATCAGAGTTCAAAGTGCTGTCCAGAGTTGTCACAATGGAGTACTCTGGGATAGCTCCTGGAGGCCAATACCATCGATTTGCGTCCGCACTACCCCAAATTCAATCCAGCAAGGACAATTTCAGTGCTACTCCCCTCGTCGGGGAGGAGTACAGAAGTCGATTTTAAGAGCTCTTTAGGTCGATGGAACGGGGTTAGTTGTGTGGATGCAGGCATTTTTAAATCGACCTAATGCGGATAAATTTGACCTAACCCCATAGTGTAGACCAGGCCTAAGTAGATAAGACTTTTATAAAAGGTTAGAGAAAGGGAGTATTATTCCTATTTTACAGATGAGGAAACTGAGGAACTGATGGGGGTGAAAGCAGATTAAGTTATTTGTCCAAGAATACACAGTAAGTCTGTAGCAGAACCAGGAACTGAATCCAGATTACCAAAGTTTCATTTCAATGCCTTAACAACCATGTCAACCTGATGTGTAAGTGACAAATAATCCATAGTCAAAAAGCATCCCTGCCCCCAAACCCTAGACTACTGCCAACTGAAAAAAAACTTCCAAAACCTGTAGTAATTTCAACAGGATACAGTTGTCTCCTAGGGAAAAAATGACTGCAGTACACATCTGAGAAGCAGCAGTGATAAGCTTAGGCTATGTGTACACTACAGACCTTACAGCAGCACAGCTGTATCATTGCAGCTCCACTGCTGTAAGGTCTTCCGTGTACCTTCTCTGTGCTGGCAGGAGAGAGCTCTCCTGCCGTCATAATTAAACCACCCCCAACAAGCGGCATTAATTATGTCACCAGGTGAGTGTCTCCTGCCAACACAGTGCTGTCCACACTAGCACTTTTGTCAGTGAAACTTATGTCAGTCAGGGGTGTGTTTTTTCTCACCCCTGACTGACAAAAGTGCTAATGTAAACAAAGCCTTACTCTTATACATGCGTGACAGCTTCAGTTCCTTCCAGAAAAATCTGTTTTTTAAAACCACTTTTTAATTGACTAAAGCTTATAGAACTAAATGTAGATGTCTCATTTGTCCCCACAGTTCATAAATGACACCTACAGCTATGTTCATAGATTCCAAGGCCAGAAGGGACAATTGTGATCACCTAGTCTGATCTCCTGTATAATACAGACCATAGCACTTCCCCCAAATAAATTCCTTTTAGGAAAACATCCAATCTTGATTTAAAAATTGACAGTGATGGAGAAGCCACCACAGCCCTGTGTAAGTTGTTAATGATTAATTACTCTCCCTGTTAAAAATGTACACCTTATTTTCAATGTGAATTTGTCTAGCTTCAACTGCTAGCCATTGGATCATGCCATACCTTTCTTTGCTAGATTGAAGATCCCATTATTAAATATTTGCTCCCCATATAGGTACTCGTTAATGCCACTGAAAAATGAAAAAACAAGATAAACTGAAAACCTTGTGTTGCTCAGTGTCCCTAGAATGTGCATTGAGGTAAGGTGAAACTTCAGCTCACTCTGATCTTGTTCACTAATTCACTTGTTAAATCTACAGTTATTGAGAAGGTTTCTGCAAAAAAATAAATGTATTTAAACTGGCAGGCAGTGTCTTCCCCTCAAATATGTCATCATCACAGGTCTGTCAGACTGGTTAAGAAAGCAGGAGCTCTTATGCCTCCCCAGGGTGTGGTAAGTTGCAGACCTTTAGGCTGAAACTTTTTAAAAAACCTACATTAAATCCAGGGATCTATTTTATAATCTCACTAGATACCCACTGCTTCCCTGCTTTCTAAGGCAAAGAGAAGAAAGAAGACATTAACTCTTCCATTGCTTTTTATCCCTGTAAATTATGGAAACAACTGCAATACTCAGTCTTGCTGATCATAAATTAACATCATTAACATAAAAGTTACATTTCTCTTTGATTGCGGTTTGCAGTGTTCTTGTAGCCATGTTGGTCCCAGGATACTAGAGAGACAAGGTGGGTGAGGTAACATCTTTTATTGGACTAGCATCTCTTGGTGGAGGGACAAACTTTCAAGTTTACAGAGCTCTTCTTTTGGTCTGAAAAAAGGTTCTGAGAGTGTCACAGTGAAATACAAGGTGGAACAGATTGTTTATCATAAGATGTTAACATATATTGTAAGAAACCATTCAAGGTGAAATGGCCAGTTAACACCTCTGTGGACACAGGACAAAAAAGCGGGGGGCACTAGTGGGTTACAGATAATTGTAATAAGCCATACATTCAGAGTCTTTATTAAGACCATGATTTTTAGTGTCTAGCATAGTTCTGAATGTAAGCTCCTAGGCTCATCTTTTGAAAGTGTTGTCCAGGTTTCCTTTGAGGATGAGGACTGAGAGGTCAGATGTGGAGTGATTGTTTTGTGACAAGTGTTCCCCCATGGGTGACATGCTACTTTTGTCTTTTATAATTTTTCTGTGTGAGTTCATTGGAGACCATAGCAATTGGGTGGTTTCACCCACATAGTTGTTTTAGGGGCATTTAGTGCACTGGATGAGGTACACCACATGTTGCGATAGGATTGTGTAGGAACCATAGATCATTAAAGGTGTATTGTGGGGATACTGGTCATCATAGCAGCGAAACTATATTTATAGGGTTTGCATTTGTTGTTCTGGCACAGCTGTAGCTGTGTCCTATCGTAGCAGAGGTGTTAACCAGCCACTTCATCTTGAATGGTATCTTACAATATGTGTGAACATCTTATGCTAAACAATCTATTCTACCTTGTATTTAGCTGTGACACTGTGAGGCCTAGTCTACACTAGGAAATTAGGTCAGTATACAGTTGCTCAGGGGTATGAAAAACCCATGTCCCTGAGTGACGCAGTTTAATTGAACTAATCCCTGATGTAGACAGTACTATGTAGATGGGAGAATTCTCCTGTCAGCCTAGCTACCACCTCTCTGGGAGGTGGATTACTTGTGCTGATGGGGGAACCCTTCCCATCAACGTAGGTAGCATCTTTATGGAAGAGCTACAGAGATGCAGGTGCAGTGGTGCCGCTGTAGAGGTTTGTGTGTAGACAAGCCCTGAGTACCTTTCCCAGACCTGAAGAAGAGCTCTGTGTAGCTCAAAAGCTTGTCTCTTCCACCAACAGAAATTGGCCCAATAAAATATATTACCTCACCTACCATGTCTCTCTTACTTTATTTGAAACATTAACCTATTATTGTTTCAAGTATCACCTTAGTTTTTTTTAATAACTGAAAGAGACAAGATTAAAAAAAAACATTTTGCCTAATTTTCAAATAGTTTAATTTGCTCATTGACAGCACTTTGTTTTTGGTCAGTTTCGCCATTTTCCCCATGCCATCTGTTTCCAGAATTGTTTGTGTGGCTGATTTGCACAGCAAAAGGGGAGAGAGAAACTCTTTTAAAATAGGAAAGTGTTGATGGGAAAACCACAAAAATTACCCAGGGGCAGTGTTTGAAACTACTTTTAACATTTTGTTAAAATGTCTAGATTACAAATTGACAGTGTTACTGTAATGGAAATAATAAGAATGTATTTTGTTATTCTGCTCTGAAAAGTTAGAGTTTTTTCTCAGGCCTGGTCTACACTACGGGGGTAGGTCAAATTTATCCACATTAGGTCGATTTAAAAATGCCTGCATCCACACAACTAACCCCGTTCCATCGACCTAAAGAGCTCTTAAAATCGACTTATGCACTCCTCCCCGACAAGGGGAGTAGCACTAAAATCGACCTTGCTGGATCAAATTTGGGGTAGTGTGAACCCAAATTGATGGTATTGGCCTCCAGGAGCTATCCCAGACTGCTCCATTGTGACTGCTCTGGACAGCACTTTGAACTCTGATGCACTAGCCAGGCACACAGGAAAATCCCTGGGAACTTGGTGAATTTCATTTCCTGTTTGGTCAGCATGGCGAACTCAGCAGCACAGGTAACCATGCAGTCCCCCCAGAATCGTATAGCGTAGAATGTTTCTACGCTCCCCCTATCATCTCTGACCCTGAGGTTATCGCAGATTACAAGGTGAAAAAACACGCACTCATGATGACATGTTTTCCGAGTTCATGCAGTCTTCCTGCACTGATAGGGCACAGCTTAATGCATGGAGGCATTCAGTGGCAGAGGCCAGGAAAGAATTAAGTGAGAGTGAAGAGCGGAGGCAGGATGCGATACTGAGTCTAAAGGGGGAGCAAATGGACATGATGAAGCATCTGTTGGGGGAGCAAACGGACATGATGAAGCCTCTGTTGGAGCTTCAGGAGAGCCAACAAGAGCACAGACCCCCGCTGCATCCACTGTATAACCGCCTACCCTCTTTCCCATGTTCCATAGCCTCCCCCACCCCACCCGGGATTCCTTGTCTGTTATCTCTTTTTTTTAATTAATAAAGAAAGAATGCGTGGTTTCAAAACAATAGTTACTTTATTTTGAAGGAGGGAGGGTGGTTGGCTTACAGGGAATTAAAATCAACAAAGGAGGCGGGTTTGCATCAAGGAGAAACACACACAACTGTCACACTGAAGCCTGGCCAGTCATGAAACTGCTTTTCAAAGCCTCTCTGATGTAGAGCACGCCTTGCTGTGCTCTTCTAATTGCCCTGGTGTCTGGCTGCTCAAAATCGGATGCCAGGCATTTGCCTCAACCTCCCACCCTGCCATAAACATCTTCCTCTTACTCTCACAGATATTATGGAGCACACAGCAAGCAGCAATAACAATGGAAATGTTGGTTGCGCTGAGGTCTGACCTAGTCAGCAAACAGTGCCAGCGAGCTTTTAAACATCCAAAGGCACACTCTACCATCATACTGCACTTGCTCAGCCTATAGTTGAACTATAGTGCTCCTTACTACTGTCCAGGGTTCATGAGCCATGGGAGCAAGGGGTAGGCTGGGGTAGGTGCGACTGCATGGTGCTGCTGGCTGGGAGAGCAGCCTGAGGCAGAAGCCTCCAGCTCGCACGATATTCCAGGCAGGACTGAATCTCCATGAGACAAAACTTAAAGAAGAGAATGGCCTGGAGTCTCTGGCTCCCATTTGGTGATCTAAGAGGAGAATGGTCATGTCTGTCCAGGCGCTCCTGATCGACCTCACTGAGGTCTGCCAGGAGCACCCCAGAGATGTATGTTGGCTATCAGTCCTACTGCATCATCTGCCACAAAGGCAAGGAGCTGCTGCTGTGTAGCGATGCAGTACCGTGTCTGCCAGCAACATCCAGGAGATGTACAGTGATGCTGAGCTGAGCGGGCTCCATGCTTGCTGTGGTATGGCATCTGCACGGGTAACCCAGGAAAAAAGGTTCAAAACGATTGTCTGCCATTGCTTTCACAGAGGGAGGAAGGGAGGGAGGGTGGGCCTGATAACATGTACCCAAAACCACCCGTGACAATGTTTTTGCCCCATCAGGCACTGGGAGCTTAACCCAGAATTCCAATGGGCAGCGGAGACTGCGGGAACTGTGGGATAGCTACCCACAGTGCACCACTCTGTAAGTCAATGCTAGCCACAGTAGTGAGGACGCACTCCTCCGACTTAATGCGCTTAGTGTGGACATACACAATCGACTGTATAAAATCAGTTTCTAAAAATTGACTTCTATAAATTCAACCTAATTTCGTAGTGTAGACATACCCTAAAGAATGTACGTTCTTGTGGGAAGGGACTCTATATGTTTGTAGAGTGACTAGCACAATGGGACCACAGTATCAGCTGGGGACTCTAGATGCAATTGTAACACAAATAATAATAAGATACACATACAGAAATTCCTAAAGGCTCTATAGGTTTACAATTCCTAGAATATTATATGAAGCAGAAGTTCTGGATAAACAAGATCACCCTTTGTCAGTCTCTCAAATCCTTGTGCTATGCATTATTCAGGACAGCACAATTTCTGATGTGTCCAGTTCTCTTGGGAACTACCTCTGAATGTCATATTTACAGACTAGCACTAAAGTATATTGAAATAGGTACCAAGACTGAGGAGCTAAATGCTATAGTGGGTTAATGCATTAACCTTTCACATCTGAAGACCTGGGGTGAAATCCTGGTCCTATTGAAGTCAATGGCTAAACTCTCATTGACTTCAGTGGGGCCAGGATTTCACCCCCGAGGTTCAAGTGTGGCTTTAATGGTTTAGGTCACAAATGAAATGATTGTGGTATGTCAGTCAAGTCCCCTGTGGATATTTGTCCACATCATATTAAGCCACCAAATTATCTGTCCCAATTTGGTGAATGTGGCATGGCAGTGCCTGGTCTGGGCCCAGGATAGCAGGGAGGTTGTTGCATTAATGGAAATTGAGGTGCTCTAACAGTGCTGTGAGTAGAAGCTTGCTCTGTAGCATTTAATGCTCTGCCTGGCTTTAGACAAGCCATTCAGCTTTTCATTCTGCCACTTCAGAGCTAACTAAAATAGTGCACATGAAAATTCATTCCCCTCTCCTTCCCTCCCAAAATTTAAATGTGGACAACTACTAGAGTTTTAAAAGACATGATTAGACGGAGCGCAAAGTAGAAAAATATTACATGCTTTTATTACTTTGGGATATTTGATCAAGGATCTTAAAACAAACTTAACATTGATACCCTAATTTGTCTAAAACTGCAGTAGATAAAGCTCAGAAAATAGTGAGTGTCATATATCTAACTCTAAAGCTTGAAATAACCTCTAGAGAACATTAAAAAACATTCAAGAACTTTTATATTTAAGTACATTGTGACTCAATCCATCAAAGACAGGATCTGCATCAGTGAAAATGTGCTTTTCTTGGTGATCATTCAGTGCAATTTTGGTACAGATCTCTAGTGGAAGAACAAGAATTAAGTGCATTTTTATAATTGTAAATAAAAATAAGAACACTTATTGACATTACATACATGAATTGTTCATTTCCTCCCACTGTGGAAGTGAAGATAAGGCTAGCATGGTGCGAAGTGATCCCTCTATCTGAAGAACCAAAATCTGCTCTTTTCTAAATTTGATCTTGGTTTTGTAAGCTGCTTTGGGAACCTTAAAGATGAAAGGAATTATTATAAATGAAAGATGGAATAATATATATGTGTATGCCTGTTCACTTTTGCTACTATGGAAATTTGCTCTTTACACCAAAGCCAAGATAATCCATGCATTTTGTTTACTACAGTCTCTTGTAATACACATTATGGAGAACTGTTTCCCCCCCCACATGCATACTTACAAGTAAGTATCTGGCTATTTAATCTGACAGTGAGCTGGCATCTTTCTCTGAGATATTTTTGTTAGTTATAAAAGGATTTCATTAGTGTAGGTTCTTCTAAGGCCTTGACATAAAGAGTTACTTGATGGATGCTGCACATGAATCAGTCCTTCTGTAACCCCTCTGTCAGGTGCCAATAGCCATAATAAAAGCCAGGTTCAAGATGATGCCCATTAGGTCTTTTTATGATAGATAAAAAGTTTGACTTGAAGCCCCACCGAGAACTGTACTCACCTTTCTGATTCTAAGCAATTAAACTCTCAATTCCCTGCTCACCTTCATTGGTATACTGATTTCCCTTTCACAACCAATAATTTGGGTAGTCTGGAAACACAAATCTATTTTATTGGGGAAAACAAACTATAGAAACTATAGGTGGAAAAAGACACACTAGGCCAACTAGCGCATCTTCATGCCAGTGTAAGATTGTTTCTTATAGTATTTTGTCCAGTCTAGTTGTAAATGATTCAACAAATAGGGCTTCCACCACTTCTCTTGGGTGAATGTTCCACAGCCTAACACAAATGAACCTCAAATATCCAGATACCGCAGGGGACACTAGAGACATTTGAAGAATCAGAAGGCTCACATAATCAGAAGCTTCAGACTTGTATAGCTCCTCAGCTTTACAGAAGAGGAACTGCACAGGAGTTCTACAGGCCTGGAGCCCCAGAGACATAATAGGTTAACTTGGACTTTGGTTAATCAGATTTATCAGTAGATCTCACAAACAGGACATTTCTCCTGCTAGTCAACCTAATATTTAATGTTGCTTAAGTTCTTACCATTTCTCTGAGCTACACCTCCTTGAACCACCCTAAAAATTCCTCTCTCTTGTTGGTATTCACAACTTGCAGCTTCATGAAGGAAGTTACAATTAAGTTTGGTGGTTGTTTGGCTTTTTCATACATGTTTATTTCTTTTCATCTACATCATATAATAGTCCTTCCAGCCTTTTGCTCCTCCTCTAAAAGTTCATACAATTTGTCATCTTCTTTCAGGAAGTGAAGTACCCAGAATTGAACACCACAGCCCTTTGCCTTATTACTTTTTTTTTTTTTTTTGTTATTGGAGAAGTTATGGGTATCCAGATTATCACACAGAATACATCGGTAAGACTGTAAATTCATTAGATCTTTGGTATGATTGGAAATGCTCTTAAACCCATATACTGCTGCCCTGGATCTGCAAGCAGAATTCCTATTTATATGAGTCTATCCAAGGGTCAATGTGGCCTTTGAGTTAGTAGGTTGGATGCACTTAAAATAATTCATCCATTGACATAAAAAACATATAAAGAGTATTTGTAAAATTATTCCTTTGAAAAACCAGCATGATAATCATTATAGTTTCCATTTATATAGCACTATTTAGGATCGCCAAGTGACTTAGAAACAATTAGAATTAAGCCTCAGATCACCCAAACGATCATGCACACTTTGCACAGATAAACTGCCTTATAGAAGAGAACACAGTGAATCCGTAGTAGAGGTGAGAATAGGAGCCAGGAGTCCTGACTCCCAGGCCTTCTTTAACATATGGAAGCTGTGGTAGTACAAAGCAGCCACCTCATCCATTGTGCCAAAGGGTATAGTATAGGGTCAATATTGCCTAACATATAGAGGAAGGCGGTATGGGTTGCATAGCTGAGGAGTGTGCTGATTCAGCATCTTCTTGCAGCATCTCATATGGAGCTGCATCTGGACCAGGAGTTAAAGAGATTGCACCCCTGCCCCCTCCTCCCAGCAAATGACCTGAGGGAAAGTGGTAATGTAAACAGCTTGTCCTCCCTTGGGGAAAATACCACTTCACTCCTGTTTTGCTCACTAGTTTTAGCGAGGTGTAATTTACATCTTCCCATGCCAGCTTTAGTGAGTCTGGCCCATTCCCTATGTATCTAATTTATGGTATGACTTAAGCATTACTACTGATGTCAAATACAGAGAAGCATAATATAATGAACATAAAATTATTGGCACAGTAGCTGGAAAGGATTTTAATGCTCATTATAAATCTATTTATTTTTAAATTAGTTTCTAAAGTCCTCACCCGGGGGGAAAGGGGACTCTAGCTTATTGCATTCCAAAAGGAAAATGAGCACTTTGGATGAAGTGCCTCTTAGTCACTCACCTAACCCTCCAAATGGAAAAAAAAAAGATTATAAAGAATCTTGCTCTGATCTGTGTTTGTGGTCTACTTCTAGCATACAAGTGACTCTTACTGTCTGTGATTTTCTTGCCAAGAGGAGGAAGTGAATTGTGTAATTCCAGAGGAATGAATGGAACATATCTGATGCAGAAAAGGTTGGGAAAGGTGAGGGTGGATGGTGGCTCAGATAGGATTTAGGACAAAGAAGTGTTTAGGTAGGTAAGGGTATGTGGGGCGAGGGTTGGTATTTGTGCTCACATATTAAGCACTGGATTGGGACAATTAGATGGGGGGAAAATTAGATGGTGTGTGGCTTGTTTTATGCAAGTTCTTTCTTTCTGTTCTCCTATCCAAAACTGGAAGCAGAAAATTTAACGTATCACTAAAGCTCGTAACTTGCTCTCAAGGAAAATAAAATGAAAATTATGGAATTTAGGGAGTCCATCAGATCAGAGAAATCCCTTTTAATGCACATCAGTTACTCTCCCAAGCCCATACAGTTTACTAACTAAGCCAGAAGTGGCTATAGAGGCCAGTATAGCTCTAGCCTACAGGCTATGCTTCTGATTTGGGGTTCTTCTATCTACAAGGGATATGTTCATCTTTCATGGTACACACAAGTGTAGTTTTAGCCCTATTTGGTGTGATAGTCTATAAAATGCTAGCTGATTAGTAGGGTTCATTTTTAATCACTGTTTTCCCCCTATCGATTAAGAGTAATTCATACTGCCTAGGCTGCCTGCCAATGATGGTACAAAGACAACGCTGGCTCCCAGCTGACTGCTTGCATCTGAGCTAAGTCCTTTGACTAGCAGACAGCGTGGCTTCTGGTTGGAAGTGGTACAGCTTCATGAATGAGAGGCTGACTGTTAGCTCAACATGGCCAAAACCAAGTTCAGCACTTTCCATGCAAGCCCTCTCCAGCACTGCCATTCTCTATTATAGTTCACAGATTCACCATTCTTCTTGCTCCACTGAGGTCATCTTTGACTTCTCCTCTCTGTCCTTCTTCCCCACAGACAAACTATGGCTATGTCCTGTTGCTACTTCTTCTAAAACAGTCCTAAAATCCACCTCTTTCTTTCTGTCTCAATGACCAAATCGCTCATCCATACCCCTATCTCCTTGTTTCAGGATTTTTTGCAACTGCACCAACCACCTCCAAACTCCTGTCCTCATACTCCCGTTGCACAAGAAGCAGGTATAATAGCAGTTCCTGTGCATGGAGGAGGTCAGGCGCTGCTCCCTTTTAGCATCCCACAACACATAAGTCACCTCCAAGGGGCAGAGAGGGATAAGAGGAGGCAGGCTAATGGCTCTCCCCCTCCCCACACCTCTGCAGCAGCCCATGGAACTGACCAGCCATGCTAAGGGGAGCAGGCTCCACTCCCCAAAATCAGGATCCCCATGCATACCTCAGTGCTTGGGGACTGGGGAAGTGATTGTGCCTTCTGGAGCTTCACTTGGGTGGTGTAGCTTTAGGTCACTATAAAGTGTGTGCACAGGAGCTTAACTTTTCTGCCTCTATTGCCCCATCTGTAAAATGGGGATAACAATACCTGCCCACATTGCAAAGGTATTGTGGGAATTAAGTAGCGATTGTTTGTAAAACATTTTTATACAAATGCTGATACTGACTAGAATGGACATAAAACCCTCAGGTAGCCTCCACTCCACTCTGACATTTTTGAAACATTGTCACCTACAATATTAGCAAATATCCATGGAGCCCAGCACAAGCAGCTGGAATCCATCTCTTCATTAGAAGGTACAGAGTGGTCACAAAGATGCCCCTTGTTTTATTATATATAACTACAGAGATAAATATGGGGGTCCCTCACAGAACCATTTTAGTGACTCTCTCCAAAATCTCAGCACTGGCCCTGGCAGGGCCAGCCTTAGGGAAAATAGTGACCTGAGCGAGCTATCTTTGGTGCCCTTTAAGTACTGCTCCCCAAGCAGTGGGCGGTCGCTCAGCAGGCAGAGCAGCAGCAAGTGGAGTGGTGGTGACATTGCAGGTATCATGCTGCCAGGAGGGTGGAGAGGGGATGGGTAGGAAATGCCTGGTTTCCACCTTGCAGCCCCCTCTATCCCATCCCCCTGCCTCCAGGGTGGGCACAGGGCCTTCTGCAGCCTCTGGGCCATGGCACCCCCCCGACCACAGCGCCTTGGGCAGTCGCCCATTTCACCCACTTGTAAGGCTCGCCCTGGGCATAAGGATGTGATTGCTGTGGACAGGAATCACTTATCATAGAATCAAAGAATATCAGTGTCGGAAGGGACCTCAGGAGGTCATCTAGTCCAACCCCCTGCTCAAAGCAGGACCAATCCCCAACTAAATCATCCCAGCCAGGGCTTTGTCAAGCCTGACCTTAAAAACTTCTAAGGAAGGAGATTCCACCACCTCCCTAGGTAATGCATTCTAATGTTTCACCACCCTCCTAGTGAAAAAGTTTTTCCTAATATCCAACCTACATCTCCCCCACTGCAACTTGAGACCATTACTCCTTGTTCTGTCATCTGCTACCATGGAGAACAGTCTAGATCCATCCTCTTTGGAACCCCCTTTCAGGTAGTTGAAAGTATCAAATCCCGCCTCATTCTCCTCTTCTGCAGACTAAACAATCCCAGTTCACTCAGCCTCTCCTCATAAGTCATGTGTTCCAGACCCCTAATCATTTTTGTTGCCCTCCGCTGGACTCTTTTCAATTTTTCTATATTCTTCTTGTAGTGTGGGGCCCAAACCTGGACACAGTAGTCCAGATGAGGCCTCACCAATGTCAAATAGAGGGGAATGATCACGTCCCTCGATCTGCTGGAAATGCCCCTACTTATACATCCCAAAATGCCATTGGCCTTCTTGGCAACAAGGGCACACTGTTGACTCATATCCAGCTTCTTGTCCACTATAACACCTAGGTCCTTTTCTGCAGAACTGCTGCCGAGCCATTCGGTCCCTAGTCTGTAGCGGTGCAAGGGATTCTTCCTAAGTGCAGGACTCTGCACTTGTCCTTGTTGAACCTCATCAGATTTCTTTTGGCCCAATCCTCTAATTTCTCTAGGTCCCTCTGTATCCTATCCCTACCTTCCAGCGTATCTACCTCTCCTCCCAGTTTAGTGTCATCTGCAAACTTGCTGAGGGTGCAATCCACACCATCCACACCATCCTCCAGATCATTTATGAAGATATTGAACAAAACCGGCCCAAGGACCGACCCTTGGGGCACTCCACTTGATACCAGCTGCCAACTAGACATGGAGCCATTGATCACTACCTGTTGAGCCCGACAATCTAGCCAGCTTTCTATCCACCTTATAGTCCATTCATCCAGCCCATACTTCTTTAACTTGCTGGCAAGAATACTGTGGGAGATCGTGTCAAAAGCTTTGCTGAAGTCAAGGAACAACACGTCCACTGCTTTCCCCTCATCCGCAGAGCCAGTTATCTTGTCATAGAAGGCAATTAGATTAGTCAGGCATGACTTGCCCTTGGTGAATCCATGCTGACTGTTCCTGATCACTTTCCTCTCCTCTAAGTGCTTCAGAATTGATTCCTTGAGGACCTGCTCCATGATTTTTCCAGGGACTGAGGTGAGGCTGACTGGCTTGTACTTCCCAGGATCCTCCTTCTTCCCTTTTTTAAAGATGGGCACTACATTAGCCTTTTTCCAGTCGTCCGGGACTTCCCTGATCGCCATGAGTTTTCAAAGATAATGGCCAATGGCTCTGCAATCACATCCACCAACTCCTTTAGCACTCTCAGATGCAGTGCATCCGGACCCATGGACTTGTGCTTGTCCAGCTTTTCTAAATAGTCCCGAACCACTTCTTTCTCCACAGAGGGCTGGTCACCTCCTCCCCATGCTGTGCTGCCCAGTGCAGTAGTCTGGGAGCTGAGGTTGTTGGTGAAGACAGAGGCAAAAAAAGCATTGAGTACATTAGCTTTTTCCACATCCTCTGTCACTAGGTTGCCTCCCTCATTCAGTAAGGGGCCCAACCTTTCCTTGACTTTCTTCTTGTTGTTAACATACCTGAAGAAACCCTTCTTGTTACTCTTAACATCTCTTGCTAGCTGCAAGTCCAGGTATGATTTGGCCTTCCTGATTTCACTCCTGCATGCCCGAGCAATATTTTTATCCTCTTCCCTGGTCATTTGTCCGATCTTCCACTTCTTGTAAGCTTCTTTTTTGTGTTTAAGATCAGCAAGGATTTCACTGTTCAGCCAAGCTGGTCACCTGCCATATTTACTATTCTTTCTACACATCAGGATGGTTTGTCCCTGTAACCTCAATAAGGATTCTTTAAAATACAGCCAGCTCTCCTGGACTCCTTTCCCCCTCAGGTTATTCTCGCAGGGGATCCTGCCCATCAGTTCCCTGAGGTTGTCAAAATCTGCTTTTCTGAAGTCCAGGGTCCATATTCTGCTGCCTTCCTTTCTTCCCTGTGTCAGGATCCTGAACTCGACCATCTCATGGTCACTGCCTCCCAGGTTCCCATCCACTTTTGCTTCCCCTACTAATTCTTCCCGGTTTGTAAACAGCAGGTCAAGAAGAGCTCCGCCCCTAGTTGGTTCCTCCAGCACTTGCACCAGGAAATTGTCCCCTACACTTTCCAAAATCTTCCTGGATTGTCTGTGCACCGCTGTATTGCTCTCCCAGCAGATATCAGGGTGATTGAAGTCTCCCATGTTTTGTGAGAGGCTGAAGAATATTGTTTTCCAGTCACATGCAAAAAAGCCAGAGCTCCTCTGCTGCTAACCCAGCTGATTTTTTCATGTATGATATAATTCGCCTGTGTAACTCTTGCTGTACAAATGCATGTTCCTCATATTTAACAGTATTAAAATGTTGTTTTCATTGCCTAGATATCTTTAGAACATAACCCTACATTTGGAAAACTTGTAACCGGCAGCCTAGAGTTATACAATTTCCTGGTTTAGAGACACGTTCTTGAATTTTGCGAGGAGTTCCTTGCTTGGAAACATCCATGCTCAATTAGCTGCTGAATCATTCCCATTACCTTTGTTTGCACTATGCACTGCTGTCACTGTAATTGAAGTACTCCAGTATTTTGCTTAGGAACAGACAAGGCTAGCAGCAAGCACAATGTGAGTTAATCTTCCATGCTTTTTAATGTTAAAAAATCTTCCCAGGACCCCGTTGAAGAGAGATTTTCATCTGTTTTAAAAAGGAAACCCTGATTTTGCAAACCCTTGGTTTCTTGACATTTAATTTCCTCTCCTCACCATTCAGATATATTCCCATTGCAGATTTATTTAAAAATAAAACCCAAAACCAGAAGAATAGATTCCCCCCAGTCCTGCAGTAGCAGCAGTGGAAATCATGTTGAAGATGATATGCTGGACTTTTAAACACTCTGGGGCCTGAAAGATGCTCCAGAAGTTACCAACCAAGGAAAAATTTCCAGTCCTATGTGAGAAGATCTCTCTGGCAAAACAGTCTGAGGTTTTTCACTAGCTCCATATAATGGGAAAAGCATCATTTCCAAATCCACTGATGCAGGACAAGGTCTGGGTCTCAAGCCATATAGTTCATTGTCATCTAAAGATACCAGGGCTTGGGGGACCTCCTACAAAGGCTAGAGATGGTGCAATAAAGCCAGCCAGCTGCCTCTGAAGACCCAAGAGAAGAGGGATGAGGATAAAAGGCAATCAGAACCTACTCCTTCAGAAAATTGCTTCAGATAAGTTGGGAGGGGAGCTAGGCTCTTGTCTAAGAAAAGGAAAAAAGACAAAATGCTCGGTGTTTTTGCACAAAGGCTGGGAACATCTGTTTCAGGAGTAGAAGAGAAAGCAGACAGATCTTTCTTCTATTATCTCCCTTTGTTCCGAAGTTGGGAAAAAAGACCTAGTAACTCAACCCTCAGGACTGTATCAGTGAGAAGGAGCTGATAGGCACTTCTCCTCCTTCAGCTCTGATCCGTATAGCAAAGGCAGAGATAGAAGATGAATGAATCAATCAGATTGGAATGAACAGTCAAATATTCTTGAAAAAAAATAGGATAATTTTATAATCTGTGCCATATTTAAGTAAAAATTGTAGGTAGGGGCCATCAAAACTCTCCTTAGATGTGAATCTGTTAATCAGTTAAGGGCATATTTAAAGTGCCCATTAGTCTTCTGCTGTGGCTGCCAAGCTATTCAGCGATGTGTGGCTGTCCCTTTGAAGTCCTGTTGGTGCTCAGTAATATTCTGGAGGGAGTCCCTAAAATAATTCAGCAGAAAAAGGTTTGCCTTTGAGATGTCTCCTTAAAAATCTTCTCTTCCCCTCCTTCTCACCCACATTGTTTCAAATGACGCAGATTTAACTCTGTCCTATATTGTTCTATATGCAGTATATTCAGTGATTAGCTGCCAAAATCTTAACAGCTGGTTCCCTCCTCACCCCATGAGGGGGTCATGGCCGACCCCCGGCCCCTGGGACTCCTGCCCCATCCAACCCCACGAGTTCCTTGGTGCCCCCCCGGGACCCCTGCCCCATCCATCCCCCTCCCCTGTCCCCTGACTGCCCCCAGAACTGGGCCGGAGGGTCTCATGGGCCACTGTAATGAGTGCCCACCCCGCCCCGCCCTAAGAGATAGAGGGACGTGCCAGGGGGCGAGGTGGGGAGTCCCAGTGTTGTTTACCAGGGGAGGTTCCCAGGAAGCATCCGGCAAGTTCCTCTGGCTCCTAGGGGCAGGGTAGCATAGCTAGGGAGGGGAGCAGGGGGAGCAGCCGCTCCCCCCACTGATCACATCAAAAGTGGCACCTTAGGCACCGACTCTGTGGGTGCTCCGGGGCTGGAGCACCCACGGGGAAAATTTGGTGGGTTCAGAGCACCCACTGGCAGCTCCCCGCCCTGCGCCCGGCCCAGCTCACCTCCGCTCCACCTCCTCCCCTGAACGTGCCGCCCTGCTCTGCTTCTCCACCCCAGGGAGGCGGAGGCGAGCTGAGGCAGGGAGCAGTTCCCCTGAGTGCCCCCCGGGTTACCTGCTGCAGCGCAGGCGGCCCTCCTCACGCCCCCCCCACCCCAGCTCACCTCCACCACGCTGGGCCTGAGCGCAAAGCTGCCGCTTGCTTCTCAGCCCTCCCAGGCCTCCCGCGTGAACAGCTGATTCGTGGGAAACCAGCGGCAGGTGGGGTCAGAGAAGCAGAGCCGGGTGGTACATTCAGGGGAGGAGGTGGAGTGGAGGTGAGGTAAGCTGGAGCTGGGCGGGGAGCTGCCAGTGGGTGCTCTGCACCCACCAAATTTTCCCCCTGGGTGCTCCAGCCCCGGAGCACCTATAGAATCGGCGCCTAAGGCACCACTTTTGGCCAGTTGTTAAATTTAGAAACCCTTTTAGAATCGGTTGTCCTGTGGGACAACTGGTTCTAAAGGTGGGACAACCGGTTCTAAAAAGACTTCTAAATTTAACAACTGGTTACAGCGAACCAGCGCGAACCAGCTCCAGCTCACCACTGAGTATATTCCGAGAAATATTTAGATGTTCTAGCAGGTTCTCTTCATAAAAGACTGTTTGCCCAGCGAAAGGCTGTCTCTCTTCTTGCTTATGGTTAAGAGAAAATGTTTGTGTTTCAATGGGAAACTAGTAGAATAGGTTCCTCAAGTTCTTCACCGTTTCCTGCAGCAAACATGCAGAGCATCAAAGGCTAAGTGGTAAAAATTTGGTGGGAGCTCCTTGTAAATTTGTTGGCAGAACATCAATTCCCCTAGTGGATTGTGGTCTAAATAGGGACAATGAAGCAGATGCCTCCTGCCTGGAACCTTCATTTAAAGATGCTGCTAAAATAACAGCTGGCAATGGTGGTTTCTGACATGATAGAATTGGGATGATAGTACATTTATTTTACTTTAGTTTTTATTATTTTTCTGATTGGACCAGCACCTCTGGTCCCTCTGGGCAGAAGTGCTAAAAGCTGATCAGACAAATAAAGTGAACGTCCAAATTTAGAAAACAATTAACTGTTCAAAACACAAAGCTGCTGAGTCCCCTCAATGATTTAAATTCCATCCGTAGAACATCACAGACCAAACACTGTCTGTGATTAAAATTTATGTTCAGTTCTGAAACATTTTTAAAGGGTTATATTTCCACCAGAAACTAAGCATTTCGTACATTTTTTTCTGACTGAATGAAGATTGCATTGATAAGAAAGTGCCCAATCATGCTTCCACTGAAGTCAATAGCAAAATGTTCCTGGATTTTCATGGAAGAGGCATCAAGCTATCTGGGTAAGCAGAAAAACAACAACAAATAACATCTGGTAGAAATCAGACTGAATCTAATGATCCTTTTACCCAATAGACAAAAAGGGTCACTTTGTCCTTATCCCTTTTTATAAGGGAAATTAACACAGAAAATTTTAAGTACGTAAACTTTTGAACTTTGGGAAATATTTTGCTTTTTTACAGCCATACACAAAAAAGTCATAAAAATGCCTTTAAATTTCACTTTTTTAACTTTGATAGCTGGATACATATTTTTCACTGACTAAGTATTTAGGCTTGGTGGTATTTAAAGCAAATGCATTTGTACAAGTGGAAAATTAATTTGTGGAATGAACAAAGGTCCTTGTAGGTTTTTTTAACTGCCTCCACTAAGAATATTTGTTCATAAGCGGCCAAATCCTGTTCTCTGCACGCTGACAAAGTTAATGGGCTGCTGAGAATGGGAGAGCATTGGGAGCAAATTTGGGAAAAGATTCCTCTTTTTGGTTGTTGAGTAGTGTCTTAGCTGGGACAAAATTCCCAAAACATATTCCTACTTCAGGAAGCAGATTTGGTATAAGCCTAAACACCAAGTGGGAGTGATCTTGATTCTGCAGTGAGAAACCAGGGAGGAACAAGATTATAGACCAATGCAAGGCAGATCAGAAGACTGTGGATGCACAATGCCTGCAATAATCAAGATCATCTCCTCAGATCTTTGGCATTCCATCTTTTCTCGCTGTTGGAGTTACCTTCGCAAATTTATTTTTCAAATATCACATCAAAGTTCAAAAAAAGGGGGGGCGGAGGAGGAGGAGGGAGAGAGAATAACCTAGGTACAAGTGCATCATGGACTTCTGATGTGCTTGGCCGATGAGACAGAGGGTTTGGCAGCTGGTATTAAAGCCTAAGACAGAGCCTCTTTTGCTAAGGTTAAGCTTTTTCATCTCTATGGCTTGGTCATGGATTTTATTCTTGATTTGTTTGTTGATTATGTGGTTTAATCATATAAGAGTTTTCTTTCTGACCTTGATTTCTGATTGAAAAGTTTCAGAGGCAAATGTTGTCCTCTCTGGTTTAACCAGTTTTTCCACCATGATATATTAATTCTTTAATCCCATAACTATGCACTTACCAAAAGTTATTTTTTATCCAGATGTTTTGAGTGTTTTATAATAGCTAGTTTAATTTACTATAGTTCTTCTATAAAACTGAGCAACTTGGCAGAAGTAATGTGCTATCGGTTTTTACTCAGTTCAGAAAAAAAGAACATACCAATAAATTATGTGTTTCTTCAGACCAGACAATAAATCCATTACTTCATAACCTGATATTTAGAGCTGTCATACAAAGATGTGACACTGACACAATATACTGAGATGCTGATTCATACTTGGCTACTATTAATTTCTGTTTGTGGTTTAATTGTAAAAATTCTCAAGTACCTTGCTCCTCCAGTAGTCCCACTGAAGTCACTGCAGTTGCTCACAGAGTACAGACTACTTGTGACCTTAGACATCCCTGTATTCACACCCTACATAATACTGCATTATTTGTACAAAATATGATTTGTGAGGTATATGAAAACTAATAATATAATAGTATTATTAACCAGTGTAATATGCACGTGTTAATGTTCTATATAAAATTACGAATTTCTTCTCTATGATGTTATTAGAACATGTTTAAGACCGGACAACTAGCCTAAGTAAAGGTAATAAACAGGCTTGCCCTAGACAAAGGAATGTGTGTTTACCTGTATTTACACATTAGCAGTAAACAAATCCATCAAGCTAAACTGGTGGGGGCTAGCCAGATACTGAACTCAAGAAACAGAAAATTAATTTGGCTTCTACACTCTAGAGAGACACAGGAGACTGAATCCCCAGGCGGCCTTCCTGACTTACAAAACAAAGACTATCCCTTTGGGAAAAGAACAATGAGAGAGTTCATCTTTATCCTTCATCTCAGGAGACAAAGAAACCAAGTGATTTGATCGTGTGATGGGCCATGGCCTGGCTGGCCAGTAAAAAGATGGAAAGGAGACTGGGTAAAATAAACCATCTTGACAAAGACTCTGTCTATGGCTACACTTGCAGATGTTGAGTGTCAGGAGTTAAACCAGCCCTCGGAGACAGCAGCAGGGAAAGCACTGCTGTGTGTTCACACTGTTAGCTGCAAGCGCTGTGGCATGGCCACATTTGCGGCACTTACAGCAGTATTTGGAGTGGTGCATTATGGGCAGCTATCCCACAGAGCACCTCTTCCCATTCTGGTGCTGAGGCTTGTGGGAAGGAGGAGGGGGGCACGGGGCACCCTGGGTCCTGCCCCAATGCCCCGTGATGCATCGGTTAGTATCCCAGCAATATGTGTGCTTCCGTCCACCTTTGGCGCCATCTTTCAATGGTCTTTGTACTGCATGCTCTGTCTTCCCTTTCCATCTGCGGGAATGGATCCTGAACTGCTGAGGAATATGTTGATGGGTCTCGCCAGCACATCACAACTTGCAGTCAAGTTACTCCTTAAGCTACAAAGTGACAGTGAGGAGTCTGATGATGATGTCAACATGGATAATGCATACGATATGAGATTGCTTGTGGCATTCACGGATATGCTCACCATCATAGAATGCAGCTTTTGGGCTCGAGAAACAAGCACTGAGTGGTGGGATCACATTGTCATGCAAGTCTGGGATGATGAGCAGTGACTGCAGAACTTTTGGATGAGGAAAGCCACTTTCATGGGACTGTGTGCTGAGCTCGCCCCCACCCTGCAGTGCAAGGACACAAGATTGAGAGCTGCCCTGCCAGTGGAGAAGTGTGTGGCGATTGCAATCTGGAAGCTGGCTACTCCAGACAGCTACTGATCGGTCGTTAACCAGTTCGGAGTGGGCAAGTCTACTGTTGGAATCGTGTTGATGCAAGTGTGCAGGGCCATCAATTGCATCCTGCTCAGAAGAACCATGACTCTGGGCAACGCGCATGACATTGTGGATGGCTTTGCACAAGTGGGTTTTCCAAACTGTGGAGGGGAGATAGATGGCATGCAGATTCCAATTCTGGCACCAGACCACCTAGCCTCCGAGTACAAAAATTGGAAGGGGTATTTCTCGATGGTTCTCCAGCCGCTTGTGGATCACCGTGGGCATTTCACGGACATTAACACAGGGTGGTCTGGAAAGATGAATGCCGGGACTTTCTTCCCAGACCAGAAGATCACTATAGGAGAAGTTGAAATGCCCATTGTGATCCTTGGAGACCCTGCATACCCTTTAATGCCATGGCTCACAAAACCATACACAGGGAGCCTTGATGGCAGCAAGGAGCAGTTCAACAACAGGGTGAGTCAGTGCAGAATGACTGCTGATTGTGCTTTTGGCTGTTTAAAGGGCCGCTGGTGCTGTCTGTATGGGAAGCTTGACCTGGCCGATGACAACATCCCTACGGTTATAGACGCATGCTGTACCCTCCATAACTTTTGTGAAAGGAAGGATGAAAGCTTCACTCAGGCATGGACCACTGAGGTTGAATGCCTGGAGGCTGATTTGAACAGCCAGAGACCAAGCCTATTAAAGGGGTCCAGTGTGGGGCCATAAGGATTAGGGATACCTTGAGGGAGCAATTTGATGCTGAAAGTCACCAGTAATGTTTGGTGCCCTGCACAGGAGTGAAGTGCAGTGGTTCCAATGCTAGTAGGCATTGACTAGCAGTGCCTGTTGCTTTCCTGGGCTATCCTATCTTTTACTTAATGCAATAAAGAATGTTTCCAAAACCAAAAAATTCATTTATTGAAAAGAAACACAACTGCTGGAGAAACACACATGGCACAACACATCTGTGCTGTGTGGGAGGAGGGAAGGGGGTGGGGTGGGGAACGGAACAATCACAGATTAGTGTATGTCCTATTATCATACTCGTGCCGCAAAATGGGTGGTGCACTTCAGGCTGGCTAAACTGCATGGTGATGGGGGTTGAGTGCAGTGGGTAAGGGCCATAATTTGCGAGGCTGGGCAATGATGCTAAAGGTGTTGGAGGCAGCTGGTGTCAATAAGAAACCAGATGGAGAAAGTGGGTTGGCGGTGACATGGGACCACAAGGGAAAGAGTTTTGGGACAAGGGCTGCGGGGGAGAGGGGGCACGGATCTGCTCTGTATGCTATGAGTGCCTGCATTGAGTCCACTTGGCACTCCATTATGCTTAGGAACCACTCCGCGGTTTGTTGCCAGCGATCCGCATTCTCCTGGTTGACCCTCCTTTCGGTCTCCTGCCACTCCTGTACTTTTTTATTTTCAGTAAGCGTCTGCTGCATGACTTCACACAGAAGGTCCTCCTTGCTTCTTCATGGCCACTTCCTGAGTCTTTGCAGCCTTTCAGCTGTTGATAACAAGCATAGCTGGGCTTTCAAGGTTGCATCTGTAAAGCCAAACATTTAACAGAGGCAGCATTGTTAACACTAGGCAGAGCAATGATTCAGCCGAACTTATAGACAAGCACAGTGCACACAATAGCACAAACTGCCTGTGCCAAGGTGAGTGCACATAACCCACAAGAGCCCCAAAATGGTGAGTAATCACAAGGGCAGGGGGGACTGATTGTTCCAGGGCCGCACTGTGCTCTGGGGTTCTGTGCCTTGGGGAGAGCCAACAGCTGCAGGAGGCCCCTATACTCAACACTGTCCCTACCTTTTCCATGGGATGGGCTTGTCCTGGAAGATCTTGCTGTTGAGGGTGACCTGGGAAGCAAGGGAGAGTCTTCTGCAACATTGCAGCTTCCAACCTGGCCCTTATGCGGTTTGCCTGTGTGCAGCAGTGGTCCCCCCACCTCTCATGGCACAGTTGCGCTGATATGTTAGCCTTACTGAGACAAGGAGCACAGTAGCTCTGCCAAGGAACCTACGCAAGTGGATTGCCCAGCTTCTGCATGAGACCTTTGAAGAGATCACTGAGGCTGATTACCGCAATGTGAGACAACACATCAATGCCCTATTCCGCAACTATGCATGCACACAGCCCTAACCCTTCTTTCTGCAACCCTCCTCACCCCAACAGACTGCACTGAACAACTCCCTTTCCAAAATAAAAGCTGCTTACCTGGCACCTCCTCTGCTGTTTGTTCTTCCTCAAGCACCATCCACTGCAACTGGTTACCTTTCTCCTGGCTTGAAAACAGCTCCTGGCTGCATGCATCTAGGGATGCCATGCCATCCTCTGGCTCTGGGCCTCCCTCCTCCTCAGCATCCTCATTCCCGCTTTCCTCCTCTTGCCTTGTTGTACCTGGGCTGCCATGGGCTCTGAAGTGTCCATGTTGGTCTTCGGAGTGGAGGTGGGGTCGCTCTCAAGTATCTTTTCCAGCTCTTTGTAGCACCAGCAGGTCATGGGGGCAGCACAAGAGTGGTGGTTTGCCTCCTGCGCTTTGTGGTAGGCATTCCACAGTTCCCTCACTTTAACCCTGCACTGCAGTGCATCCCAGTCATGGCCCCTTTCCATCATGGCCCTTGATATCTGCCCATAGGTATCGTAATTCCTATGGCTGGAGTGCAGCTGGGACTGGACAGCTTCCTCCCCACAAACACTGATGAGGTCCAGCACCTCACCATTGCTCCATACTGGGGATCGCCTGGGACATGGAGGCATGGTCATCTGGAAAGATGTGCTGAGAGCACTCCATGCCTAGCTGAACAAACAGGAAGGGGACTTTCAAAATTCCCAGAGAACTTAAAGGGTGGGTCTGACAGTTGGTCACCTGAGGGCAAGGCAGTAGAGTTCAAAGTGATGACCAGAATGGCTAGAACAGGCATTGTGGGACACTTCTTGGAAGCCGATCAGAGTGCATTAATAGACCAGGGCCTCCACACTGGCACTGCGGGACTCCAACTGGGGCGCAGCAAGCTCTATGCTTCTCATGGAGGTGGATTACCAGGGGCGCTCCAGCCACAGAATCCGGGCGCTCTACGTGCCTTGCCAGTGTGGATACCTTAGAAGTTGGAGCACCCAGGGCTGATTTAATGGGCTCTAACTTGCAAGTGTAGCCAAGCCTTCTATCTTGCTAGATTAAGTTTTAGCCTTTGAGATGTGTTTTCACTTTTATTTCCTTGTACCCATCTCTACCTTTATCTCTTTTTCTTGGTATCACTTAATCCCTGCTCTTTTGTTAATAAACTTGTTTAACTTTTACTATAAACCAGTGCAGTGCTGTGTTTGAAGGGAAGGGTGTATTTACCCCAGTTAAATTAATAAACTATGATGTGCTGACTCTTTAGCAGAACAGCAAACATCTTCTGTGAATGCACAGTGGGAAGGCTGGAGTTCACTTATTGTTACCTGCTAGACAAGGTCTAGTCCAGTAGTATTTTAGTACTGAGTGTCATATTATTATGCACTTCACTTGATAAGAATATAGATCAGTCTCATTCTTTTTATTCTCTACCACTTATATGTTTTTATATTTTCATAATACCGTTACTTTGCACTATATTATTTAGCATGAAGGATCACTGTTCTGATCAGATATGGGAGTTCTGATGTTCAACTCTTGGTTCAGCGGTGCAGAGTAGAATCATAGTACTGTACACTCATGCTTCCCTCCTCCACAAAACAGACAGTATCTGTTATTCATATCAACTTTTTTAAAAGATAATTTTTATAGGACGTTTTTGACACACACTGGCTAAACACAGGGAGATTGAAAGGTCAAAATGCCTTTCACAAGTCTCATTTCCACACACACTCTCAAAGAAAACTTTTTGTAACAGAAACACACCAACATTTCTTAGTCTATTTCCAGAGTCCAGACACCATCACTACAGAATTGCAGAGCTGGAAAAATATTTTTCGTTTCAATGGGAGTGTTGCTTGTGATCTGAGTACAGGAGAGAGGCCCTGAATGCTGGATGACATACAATGATCATAGCTTTCCAGTGCCTTAATGTGAGGCACATTTATATACAAAATATTAATTGTGGATGTTAGTGGATTATGAGCTAAATAAAACACTTCAAGCAATTTTTTTGAAATTGCTAAAACAAAAAAGCAAAGAAGAAAGAAAAAAATATTCTTCTTTATACAAAGTTGGACATTTTGTTCCATATCTGTTATTCTTTTTCCTAACTTCATATGCACAAAAGCCAGCATGTCCCTGTTTCTCAGCTTTGACTTATCCTTTACAACAATGACTAGTTAATCCTTGCTACGTATACATGAGGTAGGTAAGTATCATCCCCATTTTATATATGGGAAAACTAAGGCTTAGAGGAAACATGATTGGCAAAATACCACAAAGTCTGTGTCCATTTCAGAAACTCAGATGCTATTGGCTCTAAGTCCTCTGTTTTAGATGATACCTTTCTCTGGTGGCAGAAATACTGTGAAATACCTTTGAACAGGAACAGCTCTTTAGACAATGATCACACTAATGAAATACTATACTGTGCCTAGCAGTAATTCAGAAAGTAGCAGTAGCTTTTTAAACTGGAGTAGTTTACTCAGACTATGGGTGTAGCTATGGACACAGTACTGAGCTCTAACAGGGTGATTTCTTTGTCCATGGCTCCCTACCTGGTTTGTTCATACTCCGCTATGTACAAAGCTGCTCACTCATGTATTGCATACTGTGAGATTTTGAGAAGCAGAAAGAGGTGCTTGGTGTCTTCATTTCTCTGGAATTTTCTTAATTTTCTAAACTATTTTGCAGCACGTCTGGTGTCCAAGTTCATAAACCAGAACATTTTGGAGTGCTTCTGTGTGCATGAAATCTGGGGAATGAATAACAAACTACTGGAAAAAAAAAGCTCAGCTTTCGATAAAGGAAAAAGCAAGTGTTTTTTTTCTTTCTTCTTGCTTTTTGCTATTTAAAAATCCCCCCAAAATCTGCTTGAAGCATTTTATTTAAATTGTAATCCAATAAACTTCCACATTTAATATCTCCTACATAAATGTGTCTCATACAAAGTCCTTGGAAAGATACCTCACAACCCAAATGAATGTATTACAAAAGTGACAATCACAACTGTATTTGTCATGGGAAAAATTAGAGTCTTGATTTAAATTAGCTAATGAAAATTTTCCTCAGCTTTACTTGAAAGAGACCAATGCAAATCTTAAGAAAAATATAGAAAAAACAACACTAGGAATTGTAAAAACCTTCACTTCAGACAACAAGATAAAGATCCCCCTTTTCCTCTCTTCTTTCTGCATACCCCTAACAATACTTTGCATGTTTCCAGTTACTTTCATCATAGTATCCCAAACAGCTTTGTAAAGAAATATTATTATCCTCATTTTACAGATGTGCAAACTGAGGCATGGGGAGGTTAGTGACTTGCCCAAAGTAAAACTGTGAGTCAGGGGCTGAGCTAGGAACAGAACCAAAATACTACGGACAAGATCGGGTACCAACTGAAGTCAATTGTAAGACTTCAGTGGGCATTGGATTGGGTTTTATTCCCACATATTTAGATGCAAATGTTATTGATTTTTAATCATTTTTAAAAGTAACAATTAAATGTAAAAAACCCAACAAACAAACAAGCGTGCCACAAAGACACATGAATATGCAGTGTCCCCAAGGCACTGCACCATTTTTGGATTTAAGGTTTACTATACACTATGAACAAACATATTTCATATAAAAGCCTTCAAAATGTCCTGTGTCATAACTTCAAAGCCTTATGGCTAGAATTTTGAAAGGCAGATGCAATGTATACAAAAATGGTTGTTTGCATGTGCATATCAGTTAATTGTACATGCAACTGACCATCAAGCATGAAAATACCTATTTTAAGGACACAAATGAGCACAATGGGGAAGATACATTTTGCATCTTGTCCCACATTTTAAAAACATTGTTACCTAGTCTTCCAACCCTCAGCCTTGGTATTTAAAATATTGTTTTTGTTTCATAGCACCATAGGCAGTGAACTTACAATCTTCTAAGAATATAGGGTGTATTTTTTCCTATTTTGATATATAAGGCAGACCTGTATTGTGTATTCTGCATTCCTTATGTTCACCGATTTCTAATTGATGTCTAGGGGACTTCTATGCAAGGAACAAAGCCTTATCCTGAAGACATTTTCCATGCTTGTGCATATACGTTCTATTGTTTAGGGTGACTACTCATGTGAGTCAAGTTAAGCATGCGCATAAATGTTTGCCAAGTGAGTGCCCAAGTGTGTAATATGCAACTGCGATCCTGCAGTGCAGACCAGAGGAGAAAATTTTGCCCTCAATCTGTAACCTGCAACAGGAGGGCTAGGTGTCTTGAAAAACACATCACTGAACATGTGAGCACAAGCATGGAAAACGATTTTTCACGCTAGGTACACCACCTGAGGTTAGGAACAAGCTCATAAAATCAGATGCAAAATATTCTAGTTGTAAAGGTATGTTTCAATATGTTAATTCAGAAATGAAGAATATAATTATAAAATGACAGACTCAGAATGCAACTGTTGAATTAATGGATGAATTTAAAAGAAATATTATATTACTAAAATTACTGGTTACCTGCAGCAAATTATATTTAAATCAGCATATCAATAAATCTATAGCTTTCAAAGGAATATATTTTTATCAAATACAATTACAAAGACATGCATCTAATATTTCAGTACCTACTGATTCTAGCACAAAGTACCATAATGGACATTTGCATTATATATAGTGGTATATATTACATTGAAACATTTAAGCCAAAGAATACTGGTTTATGCATAATGATACACATCAACTCATTGCAGGAAACTGGAAACAGATACTGTGTTGGGGAGTAAAGTCTATTCTAGTGTTATATGGTGTGATTTGAAGAGGTTACCTACAATGGGAAATGTAGCACTTTTGCCCCAGTATCATGACTGCCATATTCATGATTTATATAAACATGTGGCATTCTGCAATGCTCTCCCTTCCATAAAATCGTCCTTAGCCAGCTGGGCGATGTTAACTAAGAACTAATCATAAACATCTGCTTAGTTTACATAAATGTTGCTTTTATTCCCAGATTTTCCTAAAAGAAAATATACTGTCAAGCAATTTGCACAAATTATTTTAGCCATCCTTCTTTTTTTGTTAAATAATTTTAAAAGATGTTATTTATATACTGAGACCTATAACTTTCTGTATTTTTGATCTGACACACACAAGGACTAGCAATATGCTCTGTCTGAAGTTTGCTGTCTCTTTTCTAACACTTAATAAAAAGATCAGATATCTTGTATCAAACTTACCAGGTTGGCAATACCTTCATTATTTGGTTGCCAGGTCTCATACAACATTCCATTTCATACTAAATGCAACTGACAACCTAAACCCAGTGCAGACTTCTAATAGGTTGATCTTAAATGCTCATGTGTTTTAAAGAAAACAATTCAGATAACTTTGGGAATTTAATTTATGAATCAAATTGAATATAATACACCAAAATGCTACATCAATCACTGGATTCCTAATGTCTTTAACTTTATTTATAATACAGGCTGGCTTTGGGTTAAAGCAGCCACGAAGGCTCATCCAACTTGCACCCAGGCTTCCATGGTCTCTACGAACATTGTAGCAGCAATGGAATAATAGTAGTGTAGGAACATCCTGACAATGCCTCTTACCACCCCAAGCCACTCACAAACAGGCTGAGCCAGGGTTCTTTTTTAGAAGTGGGGCTTATGCTTTGTGCTTCCTTTGTACTAGCTATGCATAAAACAGTTAAAAATTCTTCTCCTTGGGGTGTAAAACATCACAAACAGAGCAAGGAGAAGGTGGACTAGGACCTTGCTTCCCTTCCATATCAATCTGCACAGCTGGTCAGGTGCACTGATGGGAGCGGTCTGTGCCATTCTAAGTGACAGTGCAGCTTACACACTTCTGCTGTTAATGAAAGAGCTGGAATTATCCAATATGGCTCCCCACTAACCCAAATTCAGGCTGAATTGTTAAGGACATAATCTGCATCAATGAACTGTTGTGGTGTTGATGTAGCTCTGGCCTGTGTTTTTGTAACGTTGACCATGATGAAATTGAAGATGGGCTTTTGCATATATGTGTGTGTGTGTGCGCGTGTGTGGGAGTGTGTGTGCAATATAGATGAACGTTCTTAATGTTAGTTCTCCCTTGGTTTTACTGTATTTTCCTTGCCATTTTACAAGCACAGAAAGAATTATTTAAAGGGGAAAGGGAGAATTTTTTTTCATTTGAGTCTCAAATGCTAACAGGGAAAACTTGTTAAGTGTAATCCTTCATATTCCTGTTATTTCAAAATCAAAATTACTCTGTCCAGGGTTTTGCATCTTTCAGAACAATATAGTCAATGTAGTAAATTGTGAACACAAAATAGAAAGGGGTGTTCTCTTTCAAATAGGTATCATTTAAGCTGTAATGCGACTCTCCACTCCAGTAATAGAGATCTAGCTTGAGTTGAAACATTTTGTAATACTTTTATGGGTTCTTTTAAGAGAAACTCTTTTTTAATGGAACCTTTCCTTGACATACAAAATCATGTTATAATTAATGTGATTTCCTTTCTTTTGTGGGGTGGTGGGAGGGGTGTCAGAAAAATACAGAAATAGATGTCCTCTCCTTCAGTCAAGATCAAGGTAAATTCCAGCTAATATAGTCCTTACAAAATATGATCCAGCAAAATTCACTCACCGCATTTAATTTCTGAACATGAGTCTTGACTCTTAAATGCCATGTGCACAGGGATAAACTGTCTACAGTACTTATTCAGTACAACATAGGCTCTCTAACACAGCGTATAGAAAGCAGATATTGAGATCTGAGGTAAAAATGGGTGTTAGCGCTCCTGAAAGGTGACTGACAGTTCTAGAGAGTGAAAGAGTTCTAGATAGAAGAGTTCTAGCAGGGTAGAAGCAGTGCCCACTTCTCTATGCTGCCCTGCAAGAATCACTTGTAAGGCATGTGAGGGTACATTAAGTGTATGGTCTTTTTAGCTTCTCAGATGCATTTGCTAATTACTGGTGTGATTCTGATTTAAATAAGGTTGTTCCCTGTCCATTAGGAATTAGACCTGCACTTTTCTCAAGTCACCAACCTGTCTTCATAGGAATGACCAATTGTCCATCTAGTCCAATATTCTGTCTCAGAGTAGCAGTATCTTCAGAAGAACGGTTAAAACCACATAGTAGATAGTTATGCAATAATATGGAAAAAAGTTTTCTTTGCTCCTGTACTTAGGGGTTAGCTTATGTCCTGAAGCATGTGGGTTATCACATATACATTCTTCTCCCAGCTACCATAAATGAAGATATTATTATTCATATCAATGTCTAATCCTTTTCTGAAGCAGAGGCAAGTGATTTTCAGTGACTAATGGCATGGATTGAACTCTAACTTGTGATGTAGAGAATATGATATACCATTACCAGTCTTCTGAGAAAACTAAAAAAGAGAGGGAAGGAGGGCCTACCTCCTACAGAAGAAATGGAAAACAGGAAACTAGTATGAACGTACTATGGGCTTTGCCTTCTTTCAATTTGGGACTTAAAAAAAAAAAGAAAATCTGTTAGCAGTATACAACTAGCCTCTTGAATCTTAGTGACATAATTTCCTTTAAAAAGCACAAACCACAGTTTTCAGTCAAATTATATTCAAAATGAGTGATTCAGAACATCAGCCAACAAACTTTCCTCAATCTTAATCTGTTTATTTTTTTAAGTCTGCAGGAATAAAAATACATATCTGATGTGCATTATGAAAACCACCCTGCTGAGTTCCATTGGAACTAAGCACGAAAAGTCTGTACTTGTAAAGAGGGCATCACTATGGCTAAATCCTGGTCCCACTGAAGTCAAAGGTAAAGCTCTTACATACTTCACTGGGACAAGAATTTGGCACCAAATTACATTTATTTCACACCTGCATCAACTATGAGAGTATTATCTATATTCAGCAAGATACGGTTGTGATTACACTTTGGTGCTGAAGTTTGTGTGAAATCATATGCCAAAATTAACTAACAAGGCTGTGAGGGAAAGTGAACATGTGTCCAGCTGCTTATTCTTTCCATATGAACGTCACTTGGTGCATTCTCTTCAGTGGAATCAATTAATCAAGCATTATAATTTGAACAAACTGAAGGAAAATGCATGGGGGGATTTATATACGGGGTGTCTGCTATCAGAAAAGGCCATTCAA
Source organism: Eretmochelys imbricata (assembly GCF_965152235.1). NCBI lineage: Eukaryota > Metazoa > Chordata > Testudines > Cheloniidae > Eretmochelys > Eretmochelys imbricata. Next base: position 37,428,688 of record NC_135575.1, on the reverse strand, counting down.
AAAATGAGTCTAAGTGAACCCATTCCTGTGTAATTCTTAGAAACCAGAGTGTGTGATGATGATTTAGTAAACATCTGTGACTCAGTGTCTAAAGTAAGATTATGACAGTCTCTTGGAGAAGTGTTACTAACTACAGAACTTCAAGAATTTTCCTGGCCAAAAGATCACATGCTCAGTCAAACATCATGGGAAAATTAATGACCTTAAGTGTTTCCATGATTTTTTTCCCAATGCAAAAGCCGTATTTTTGTACAAATAACTGGCATGTTTTTATTTAATAGTTTTGACAATTCACACCAGATAACCTGAAATAATTGATAATTTAGCTTTACAGAGCCAGATTCTGTATTGCACTCATCTTACATTGGGTACAGTGAAATGTATGTGTGTATATGAGAGGTGCCAGGGCTCTGTCAAGGAGCCAGATACAGCTCCCTAAGACTGCCCAGTCTCAGTCCCAGTGCATGTTAGAGATGACAGCTGGGTATTGTTGCTGAGGACAGCCAGAGCACGTCCTGCTCCAACCACTCCCTCTCCCTGCCCTGACACATCTCCTGACATGTCCCTACAACATGGCCTGTGAGGAGGGAAGCAGAGGAGCCAGCTCTGTTGGCCACGGCTGCTGGGGCCTTTTTCCATGCTGTGGGGAAGCTTGTCAATGGACACAGTAGAAGTTTCCATTCCCTTTGAACCACATCAAGGCCCCCATTTTATTTATTTAAATATATACCAACATTAAGGGGTGCCGCTATGTACTGTATGTATACTAAGGAAAGCTAGTGTTTAAAACCTTAAGCATTTAAAGGTATGGAAATGGATGGTAGACAGAAGCTAAATACATATTCAGAATGTAAGTGCACAATTTGTAGTTTGCTTTTACCTAAAGGGATCACAAAATAATAGTAAATGTTGTTTAAAAGCCCACAGTATAACAGGTTTTCAATAATTTTTGGTAGTGCGTATTAGACACCTGGATGTTTGGTGTACCAAGTGTGCACCAATTCTCTCACTGTTGCATAACGCACAGGTATCCGTGATAGTAGTTTCTACAGTTTTGTGGGGTGAACTAAGAAACATGTACTGTGCAGACAATACTGGATCCCAAATTGCTCAGACCCAGATTCTGCCACCCTCATTTCAATGGTGCTACTAACCATGTAAGTTACTAGTCAATGTTAAGTAAGAGTAGCAGAATCTGGCCCTTAATTAACAACAAGATGGTATAAAATTTTATTTCTTACAGGAAGTGGAAATGATATTGCGGGTGTTTTGCATAGTACTGACCAAAATGGTCTGTAATATAGGACAAATACCAATGGATCAAAAATCTAAAACCATAAATAATATATTTATTGCAAGTACAATGGAAATTATTGGTAAATCTGTGATTTGTAACAGATTTGTAATCTGTAGTAACTAATGAAAGTAAAGATTTCGAATATATTTTAACCATTCAAGAAAAGGAGATAAACTTTATTCATGGGTTAAAGGAAGCTGACAGATATTTAAGAAGTTATGGAAAGCAAGGGACACAATTAAATTAAGCTTTAAAAATATGAATGAGCATTAAAGACTTGGTAATGGGTTACAGTGTTTTGATGCATAAGGCTTTCACATGTGGAGATCTGGATTCAGATTTGTCTGAAGTCACAAATGAAAATAAATGGGTTGGGGGCCTCAGTCTGGTCCTTTTGGACATTTGTCTATCTCAAACTTTTGCATACAGCTTGGCAAAGGTTTACATGCCAGGCGGTCTTTACTCAGGAGCGTGGGACTAAAATAGAATGATCTGCACTAACAGAGCTGCGTGAGGAAGATTGCACAGCACCTGACTCAACTACATAAATTCTTGACAGTTTTATCGATCCCATCACTTTAACAGAACTGAAATTTACACAATTATATTTTTTTAAAAGAAAAGAAAACCACAGTGGTACTTATTCATTATTGTGTCATTTACACATGACTGTAGTGTCTTTGTCCTTACCAAAAGAAAGTGCTCCCCTATTACCCACATAAAGCCCTGGTCTACACTAGGACTTAACGTTAAATTTAGCAGCGTTAAATCGATGTAAACCTGCACCAGTCCACACGATGAAGCCCTTTATTTCGACTTAAAGGGCTCTTAAAATCGATTTCCTTACTCTACCCCTGACAAGTGGATTAGCGCTTAAATCGGCCTTGCTGGGTCGAATTTGGGGTACTGTGGACACAATTTGACGGTATTGGCCTCCGGAAGCTATCCCAGAGTGCTCCATTGTGACTGCTCTGGACAGCACTCTCAACTCAGATGCACGACTGTCTGCCGTTGCTCTGACGCAGGGAGGGGCAACTGACGACACGGCTTACAGGGTTGGCTTACAGGGAGTTAAAATCAACAAAGGGGGTGGCTTTACATCAAGGAGTATTTCAGGCAGGACTTCACGGAGGGTTCCAATAAGAAATAGTGCACCTAAGTTATTGTTCTTATTGGAACAAGCAGGTTGGTCTGGCCTCTGATTGATACATGACTAGATTTACCTCGCTGCATCTTCTCTGTGAGTGACTGCAGTGTGACCTAGAGGAATGAGTCCCCTAGATGGGGGTTGGGGGGGGGTTGCAAATGAGTACAAAACAAATCTGGTCTATTTCTTGTTTTGATACACTCCATCTATCTTTTACATCTTTGGCTGGCAGCAGACAGTGCAGAAGAACTGCATGCGATTCACATCTCATGGCTGCTCGGCAGAAGATGGTACAAGAGGACTGCTAGCAATCCGTATCGTCTGCCTGTTCACCATAAGATGGTTCAATAGGACTGACTGTAGGACTAAAGAGAATGACCTGATCAAGTGATCAAGTGATCAAGTCACTCCAAATTTAGTCCCTACGCCCATGTCTGCCCAGGCGCTCCTGATCGACCTCACAGAGGCGACCAGGAGCACCTCGGACATGACGATGACGGCTACCAGTCCTATTGCACCGTCTGCTGCCACAAGGCAATGGGTTGCTGCTGCTGTGTAGCAATGCAGTACCGCGTCTGCCAGCACCCAGGAGACATACGGTGACAGTGAGCTGAGTGGACTCCATGCTTGCCGTGGTATGGCGTCTGCACAGGTAACTCAGGAAAAAAGGCGCGAAACGACTGTCTGCCCTTGCTTGCACAGAGGGAGGGAGGGAGGGAACGAGGGCCTGACGACATGTGCCCAGAACCACCCACGACAATGTTTTAGCCCCATCAGGCATTGGGATCTCAACCCACAATTCCAATGGGCAGTGGAGACTGCTGGAACTGTGGGATAGCTACCCACAGTGCAACACTCCGGAAGTCGACGCTTGCCTCGGTACTGTGGAAGCACTCCGCCGAGTTAATGCACTTAATGTACTTTAGAGCATTTTCTGTCGGGACACACACACTCAAATATATAAAACCGATTTCTAAAAAAAAGACTTCTATAAATTCGACCTAATTTCGTAGTGTAGACATACCCAAAGAGTCATATTCACTGGTATGCTCCAACTGAATTGCATTGCTCTGCGATACAAAACAGTGTAAACTTGGTTAATACCTGAGGTATTAAAACTGCGTTTATGGCCATTTTGTACTTCGAGTTTACCAGTGAATTTGTCCCTAAATGTCTCTCTTTTGTACTTATGCCCAATTGTTCCTTGATTTACTATCACTGTCCAGTGTGAATAGTCTTTTTTTTCTCTCTTACATCATTACTAGACTGGTCAGAATTTTTTTTTCTAAAGTTCAAACTTTTGATGAAAAACAAACAAAAGAAAATTTAATTAAATGTATTTTGGGAGGGCTGTTTTCCAGCCAGTTCTAATCATTAACTTTTATTTATAGTTGGTTTTGGTTCCAAATCCCTTGGTTTTTAGTCAGTCCTTAGGCAAACTCTCACTGAAGTCATGGGAGTTCACCTGAGTAAGTCCTGAGTAAAAACCAAGTAAGAGATTCAATATTTATCCCATCATATTCTACTGCATTATTTTTTCCTTAGGCTACATATATTTAACTTCTTTAACATTTTATCTCACAAATCCCTGGTATCATTTGGTTGCCTTTTTTTTTTTGAGCACTTCATATCTTCTAAACCAAAGAAAGAGCTGGTGATTAAACTGGTGATTAAACTGTGTCATTCTTTTATTAGCTCTTGGGTGGCACATGTATTTATTTGTGGCACAATGGGCAAAAGTTCTCTTTTGAGAGTCTCACAGGATGTCTTGACTCTAATATTCTGCTCTCCTAGCAGAATGGTGGTGTCAAAATTCTCAATGCAGATCGAAGGAAAATTCTGGTCCATCGTCGACCATCAGTAGCTACACTGTCACCATAAAATTGAAGAAAAACATTGTGGGTTTTATTTATTTAGATTAATAGTATTTTCAACTCTCTTTCAAATATTTGCTTTAATTCTTAATGTGCTTTTTCTAGCTCCTGTGTAAAAAGTATCTATTTCTTCCTGTGAGGAGAGGCCATTGTATAGTTTGTATGTGTCCAATATCCACTGATGATAGAGAGTTATGGGACAGTGGCCTTCTGTTTCTTCAATTAGTTTCATTCCATTTTTAAACAACCAATGTTTAAATGTCTTTCACATCAATAAGGTCATAGAGACGCTCTGACCACTAGCACTGAGGGTTATATCCACACAATGATAGACCTCTTGAAACTTTTAGCATTCCTTTAACTAATCAGAAGTGTAGTTCCTTTTTGCATATGGCACCTCCACATGCATAATGAATGTAAAATTGGCTAAGCTTTCAAGTTTCACTTGCTTCTTTTTTAATTTTAAATCAATCAGTTTGCTCTCTTCACTGGGCCACAAAATCCAAGAAAAGGACAGGATTTTTATCCTTGTATATTCTTTGTTTGAATTCAATTCTCATGAAATATGTGGATTAACAGACTGCATTTATCAACAGCAAAGGTAGCAGCAGAACAAGCTTCCCCATACTTCCCTGCCAATGTTCCTTGAACTTGGCCTAGAAGGACTGCTTCTAGGGATGAAAGGCTCTCTTTCCCATTCAGTCGTTGGGTAAAATCCTGCTCCATTGATGTCAGTCGGAGTATTGCCATTGGTCTCAGTGGGGCCAAGATTTTACTTTGCGTCTTCGCTGAGACTGCTGCAAAGTTGCTATCCAGCAGAAGATTTGTTGGTGTTTTTTCTGATGTGAACTGAGGCCACCAAACCAGCATAGACCACCCAAACAACGATCAGACGGTAAAATCTTTCAGTCACTAATGAACTGGGATGGGTATGATGCTGTAACCCACAGCAGGAGTTGAAAGGCTCCACATATCCTGTTACTAATCCCCAGAGGCATCTAGTCCTTCAGGCATTCCTATTCTTAACTAATTGGCAAAATTAATTGGTATAGTTAGAGCTAAAAATGAGTATCTGGAGAAAAGCCCTGAACTGATATTGCTACAGAGTGAGCAGAAGTGGAAGAACACGGAAGTATGGGTGAGACCATGTCCAGTCTCTATTAAAATCTCTTCACTCCCCTCCCTTCACCTTCTCTACACCAAATTTAAACTCCTGATTCTTGGCTTCAAAGCTCTACACAAGCTGACTCTTTCCTACCTCTCTGCCCTTGTATCTTTTCATGTATCCTATTGGCATCCAAAATGCATGATTAACTGAGCTTTCCATCTCCCATTTTTGGCTGTGTGGCATCTTATATAGAACCCATTTCCTGATTTAGTTTGCAATGCCTCCTCCCTCTCTTTCAAATCCAGCCATATGTGTGTGTGTGTGTGTGTGTGTGTGAAAGAGAGAGAGCGCACACACATGAACTAACAAAGTGAGTGCTGAACATCACAACCCACTCAATAACTTGGTTTTGTTGCATCATTGCAGGGATTTTGTCTGTTTAGTTGTTCTTCGAGTGTCTAACACAGTTTTGTGCTATCTAAATAATAAACCGTACACGATAACAAGAAAAACATTTACAAGATAAGTAGTTTTTAAAATAAGTATTGAAAAGTAGCACTGGGAAATCTAATGGAAAATGAAAAGGTAGAAACATGCAAATATTCTCCTAAAATATTACTTTGCTTCCAATTATGTTAAATTCCAGTACAATTAACTCCTGTTACCTAATTCATATGTTAGGTGTAGGGCATACCATATTAATATTCTATTATACCTAGCATGTGAGCAGTTATGTTAACTGAGTTATATTATTTCTTTCCCACAATTCTGTCCACTTTGCTGACTTATGTGAAGAGATCTATATCCCACAATGCTCTACAAAGCTATTTGGCATTAGCAAATATAAAGCCTGTCAAAGGCAAGATATATTTGTTCCATGTCCTAGTACAGGTACCCTCCTGGGCAACCAGTTTGAAATGTAGCATTCAAAACAGAGATAAGGAAAGGTACAGAACAATAAGTTAAAGAACTGGTACAAACTGGTGGGTTGGATCTTAGGTGATATATAAAGTTCTTTCTAACTTGTAAGCAGGCATGCTATAAATATAAGTGGTTTGGGAAGTTTTGGGAGCACGCCTTTTGAATACGGTGAACTGAACAGCACTGCAAGAAACTGCTTCCCAGAAGGATTGGTACTGTATTAACTCTGTATTGTACTGTTAATGATTTTTAATCAATAAATTGGCTGTTTGGTTATTTGGTCTCAATATTTTTTTTAACGAACCACAAATGCAGTCAATCAGTTGGCTTTACTGTTAATCAATGCTACCGTATTTCTTCATTTCATCCTGTTAAAGTACAGGACTATCCAAGCCATGGCTACATTACAAAAAGCAAGCACTGCATTAGCAGTCCCAGATTTGTTTGTGGTTTCAGATATTTCTTTGGTCATATTGCACAAAATATTTTAAAAGTTTTATGGATAACTTTAGCAAGCTAAGTACATCTCCATCTGCAAAGTTGGAAAGAGAACCTCAACACAGCACACCAAATTTGGCTCTGGTGTAATTACATTTACTTTAATTACATTACACCAAAGATTAAGTTAGTTCATTGTGTTGATTTAAATAAATTCCTTAAATTGGCACTGAAAGTTAACTATAGCGTATAACACAAGTTAACAGTGAAGGGGTAGCACTTCAATGTAATTATTTCAAATATTAATAGCTGTAGAGGACAATGATTCAGTTTGATTTTTTTTCTGTAATTTCCGAATACATTGTGGGTGTCAATAATATTTTGCATGCCTGGTTTTACAAAATGATATATGAGAGTTAACTCCATTGGAATTAATAAATGTAACCTGAGGTATTTCGCCTTACAATACATATCTACTGTGTAAATAGAAGGAGGGCTTGGAAATCCCACTGGTAAACCATAAATTGCTAATGCTACAATAAAAAATAGTGTTTAAGGGTATAGCAGCCATACCTGATAACATTTCCTTTGCGTGCTTTCCAATCATCAGCAGAGGCTGCTTTCAGTTTTTCAAGACTTTTTTCCTGTTTTACTCAATTTTAGCATATCAGGAAGATAAGATGCAGGCCCTTTCTCTCTACCAAAACCAGTTAACCATTAACATATTTTATACATTATCATGAAAGAGGTGGTTTTAGTCCATTTAGCCAGGCTGTATTTGTATATATTTTTTAAAAGAATTGAAATACTGTTATGAAAATCTCTGGCCCAAACTGAGAGGAGCTTTGAGGGTATGGTTTGAATCTCGTTTGATTTCTTCAGGGTCTATGGATGTGTGTTTGTGATTTCACTTTGGTTTTTAGTTGACTATTCAACTTTTGAGTGTTTCTGTCATGTTCCTGCTTCCTTGGTCTGGCTGCTCAGTTCAAAACCTCCTCAGAACCTGTGATTCATCAGTGAATTCTTCATCAGTGATATCAGTATTTCCAATTATCTCGCTGTGACACTCTGTACCTCAGAGCTGCACCCTGAAACCCCCATGTTCACCTGTCAGATAATTATGATATGTTTTGTACAAAGTATGCCTTGTGAGGTATCATTCTACAAGTCTTCGTCTGTTGAACATTAATAGCCTGTCGGATTGTGTGTGCTATCATTATATGTGAGGTTAGAAAGTATTGCTCTAAATGTTCCTGAAATATGTTATGAGTTTGGGAACATCCACAACGAGCCTTTCATGTTCAACAATGGAGTAGCCAGACGTGCTGATGGCCCATTAAAGGGAATCCAGTTTCCCAGTGGCCATCCCAGAAGACTTCTCAGAGCAAGCTCATAGACAATGGAGACTGCTTGACCAAAGGGGGCGGATCCCTATGTCACAGCAAAAGATCTTTCCAGCAAGCTAGGAGAAACTATAAAAGAGGGGAAGTGACATCATCACTTGGTCTATCTCCTCTCCCCCACCCCTGTCCCCAACTCAATACCTGGAAACATGTCTGGAGGTCAAAGACTTTGAACTGGGAAAGGGTGGTTGTGGGCTGGAAGGCAGTTCCAGCCTGTGTACTGAGGATCTGTGAACGGTTGGTACCATCTGTCAGGGTGAGACACTGGTTGATTCAAATCCTGTTTAGTTTGTAGAACTCAAGACTGCAAATTTATATTATTTCTTAAGTAATCAACTTTTACTTCTATGCCTGTTCCTTATAATCACTTTAAAATGTATCTTTCTGGAATTAATAAATCTGTTTTATGTTTTACCTATAACAGTGTGTTTTGATTGAAGTGCTTGGGAAATCTCAGCTCAGTTTACAAAGGCTAGTGTGTGTCCCCTCCAGATCGAGGGAGGGGTGGACTGGGTAGTGAATTTACACCGGTCAGGCTTCTGATCAGGGCATGACAGAACAGTTCTGGAGCGCAAGGCTAGGGAGCTGGGGGGAATTGGCTGGACCCTCCCTATTGATGGTTCACGAGTGGCTAAGAGATCATTCATGTAACTCTGCTGCGTGCGTCCCTGCCTTTGGATGTCTGTGTAAGTGCAGTACCTGCCAGAGGTGGTGGCTTAGCAACAGCATCACAGTGTGAGAGGCAACTCAGGTTGGTGGGTAAGGGGGCTTAGTGGTCCCACAGTCCAGGTTGCATCCTGGAGACCCAATCACATTGCTCTTCCCCTCCTTTATCTCCCCACTGTCTACGTAAGCTTCTCTTCTATTTCATCCATATTCTCTGCTTCAGAAAACAAAGAAGAAAGCAATCTAAAATAAACTCCACATGGGTATTTGACTTTTCTGTGGATTTTGCTCAAAAGAAAGAGAAATGTGTAATACAAGTAGAGGGACAAATTTAGCTCCCAGTTCCACCAGTGTAAACCTGGTGGAATTATACAGGTGTAAACAACAGTAGAATTTGACCCATGATATCGCTGTTTCTGGCATTCTTTAGTGCTCTGTTCTGCAAAGCTCACTTGCATGCTCTATAATGGGAGTATATACTATAGAAGGGGAAAGATTTCCTAGATAAATGACATACAGTGACATACCTATTGGAATTAGCAGGTAAAAGACATAACAACTGTGGGACATGGTATCTGCAGGGGTAGATTCAGCATCAGAGTATCTAAAATAAATTCACTCAGCCAGATTCTGCTGTCAGTTACACCAGTGTAAATAAGGAATCACTATTTTGAACTTCACATAGTTAATCCAGATTTACACCAGTGTAACTGAGAGCTGAATTTAGCCCAGTAAATTTGTTTAACGCTAACCTATATCCCCTTCTCAGTTCTGCTCTTTGTTATCAAATGTTATTAATGTGTGCTCCAAACTCCACTGAAACTCCAGAATCACAGTACTTGCTTGAAGTTAGCTGACTTCAGTCATATTGTAGTTAATATAGCCTAAAACCACACATCTCTTTATAATCTGAACTCAGTGGTTTTGGTCTCTGCTCAGAAGGATTCAGACCCTTTTTCTTTTTTTGATTCTCCCTCTCCCCACCCTCACATACTAAATTCAGATGGTGACATGGGACAGTCTAATTTTGGTTATCTAATTTTTTTTCCTTCTTTTCTCGTAAGACAGAAAATTGTCTTCTCCTAAGTACAGTTTTAACCCCTGATCCTGCAAGCGCTTACACATTTGTGTAAGTTGACTCATATGAGTACAGCCACTAAATTCAATGGGACTGCTTAACAGTTTAAAGTTAAGGCAGTGCATATATACGTGTTCGTGGGATCAGGCCATTAGAGATGAAACAATATAATCACTATTCAGAAAAAAGAAGGATTCATTAGCGGAGAAACTTCTTAGTCACATATGCACACAAAGGTCCATACAGCTCCACTGAAGAATGACACACGACATCATTTCTGTACTGAGATAATAGTAGTGCTGTTCTAATCATATGAAAAGAATTTCACTGAAAATATTTTGCTCAGGATTGTATGAACAAGATGCCATATCTCATTTTCACAGGAGTCTCAGGGACAGGGAAAACACTAAAAAACACAAACACACTAATGCAACAAACTTCAAATCAAACAGAAGATGAACTGAAACAAATAAGAGGTCTTGTGAGATAAGAGAGCAAGTCAATCTTATATTTCCCCCCTTGCTTCTGTTCTTCTAGCAGAATTTCTAACTGCTTGGTTTTCACAGTATGAAAGGCTGATATCTCCAAAATGTTGATCCTTCAGTAACCACTGGGTTATATTATAGGGCTTTCAAAATATAGGAATTATGAAGTAAGTTTATCTTACTAGACCAACAATGTGATACATATCTACAGACACTATAGACATACAATCCATAACAAACGGCATATTTTAATGTAGATTTATTAAGTTCCATCACCATCATATTTTCCTTTACATAGCTATGTTTGGCAGTCAAAAGAAAGCCAAGCTGCAGCCTAGGCAGACTATTAAAAAGTACCTGTAGCTCAAAGGACTCAAAGGATATCGCACATTCAATGGCTGGTATTATCACAAATAATAACTCTCTAACTTGAAACAGGAACTAAGCTAAAAATGCAATACCGAGGAAAACTATGCAAATATATCAGATGTATGATTTGTATGTATAGTAGAGATTATTATTATTTTTATTACAATAGGACCTAGAAGCCTCAGTGGAAATCAGGGCTGACTGTGCTAGGCACTGTACACATGTAGTGAGAGACAGTCCCTGCCGCAAAAGAGCTAACACCCAGATCCTTAAAAATGGTATTTAAGGCACCTAACTCCTATTGAAATCAGTGGGAATTAGGCATCCAAATCCCTTTGAGAATCTGGGCCTAACAGCCTAAACAGACAAGACAAAGGGTAGGAGGAACAAAAGATTATTCTCTGCCGATTCCCACACTAAGTGCGCTATATTTCGGTTGTTAAAGTCATATATATCATAGCTAATACATTAAAGTAAGACCCAATTTTCAAATCTAGGTGCACCATATATTTACATGTGCCTAATCTATATTTGCAAATCTCCAATGCACTATAATTGCAATATACTCCAGCTGGCCATGGGTGCACACAGATACATGAATTGAGTGTATACATTTGACGTATGAACAAAGTACATGGATGTATGGGATTCTCTGCAGCTAACTTTGAAAATGTGATCCTGAAACTCTTAAAGGAAACCAGAATACAAGCAAGTCAGCCCTCTTTGTGGTTCCTTTTGTTAATATTTTCTTAGAAATTTGAGCTTCATGACACACTTGCAAACATTTAAAAAAAAACCTTTAACGTGACTGTACAGTGATTTTCAGTTATTTGTAGTGTTAACACCTCTGATTAAAGAGGAAAAAAGACTCTGAAGAACATATCTATCTATTGTTTTATGATTCCTTAATCATAAAAGTCTGTTTAATCTCAACACAACTACAGTGCCCTGTTTGTAATTATAGAGACATCTCTGTAGAATTCAAACACCACTAGAGAGAAAACAGTTATACAATATATACTGGTTATTATATTATTTTGGCTCACTTGGAGTAGTGTACAGCCCAAGAATTCCTCAAGACTACTGACAACATATTTATTCTTGTTACTTTTCCTACTCCAGATAATTTGGTAAGTGTTTTCAAGCTATTTCATATCCAAGGAGAAAAAATGGTGGGAGCATATTTTGCAGATACCATCATTTGCACTGCAATAGCGAAACACATTTGCCTGAGTGAATGACACAGCCTTATATAATACACCTTGGTATTATATGTATGTCTCCTACCTCCACCAAGATGCATCTATTCTAACCCATACTTAGCTAGGATTTCCCAGGTCCTGTCAAAGTCAAAGGTGATGAGGTCCATGGGGAAACATGCAGGTGGAAAATGAGGAAACAATACTCTTGAGGTGCTGTTGTGGTTTTTAATCAATGAGATCTGGCCCATAATGACTGATGAAAAATCACTGTTCATTGCTAGTGATTTGCAGATGGTGGAAACTCGTTCAAGCTAATTTTATTTCTTTCATTTTCCCCTCCCCCCAAACATCAAATGTGCTTGATTTAAACAGCTGGTGAAAACTTTTCTCCTATTATTCATTACAAATAAGCATGCTCAGCTGCTCAGAGATTTTTGTTTCCTTGCAAAGAATTATCTTACAAAAACATTATACTTCACAGACTGGATCAGATGCCGGGGGTGGGGGGAGGGTTGAAGGAGGACATCAGACAGGCAACATTAAAAACAAGGTTGAAATAGGAAAGCCCATAATTGTGAATCACAAATGACACCCTTTTAATTAATCTTATTATGATTTGCAAGGTGTTCTGGAGATGCAGCAGAAGCTAATAAGAGACATAGACACCACAGCTTAGAAAAGTTCAGTTTAAATTTCAGTTTTAAAACTGGCTCAGATTTCACAAAGATTCTCATTTAGATTAATTGGTTCACCTATGCCTAATCTGTACCCTAAATTTTTCTTTTAATGAAATGAATGGCCTTTTTACAGGGCTGTATCTAAAATTGTAAACACTGTGCTACATATTAGATAAATATTTCAAGTAATACTGTATATAGTTTTCCGCACTGACATGTGCTTTTAATAAATTAAAAGCAGCTTATTTGGTGCAGTAGAGGCTCTGTCTGATACACACACAAACCACTTGAAACATGAAAAAGAAATCCAGCAATAAAAAAAGCTCCACCAAGATTAGTTAATAAGACACTGAGCTATTGGCTGCAATGTCAAGATGTAAAATGAATAAACATAAATTAAGTGTAGTCTTTATGTCTAGCCACATCATGCCACGAGAAATTATAACACAGATTAATAAACAACAAAACTGAAGCATGTGCTGCTCTATCATTCCATCAGCTGTAATACACAAAATATGCATTGCATGGGGTGAGACGTTACGCTTTCAATAAAGATTTCACCCACATTTCAGATGTTTCCGCAATAACACTTGCACCGTTTTACTCGGCGGTTCTAATCCCATGCTGGCATATAATGGCTGAGTGAATTAAGAATAGCAGCAGGTTTTTAAGGCAACACCTTTTCTTTGCCCTTTACATATTTTAAGCCCTGGAGATTCAAGGCTCCCATCAAACTATTTATCAGGTAGAACATGGGTAGTGGTAGGGCAAAGTTTCCTCACCAATATGTCTCAGTCTCATTGGGAGAGTCCACTTCATGGCTGAGGGAGAGAGAGTAATAGCCTCCATGATCCATGAAGTCTGTGAACATGTGACATGAGGGTTTCCTCTTTAACCATACTAGAGATTATTGAGACTGTGTAGAGGGCTTGTTGAAAATTTTCCATAAAAAACTGTGTTGATGGAAAATTGGGTAGCCAACCAAACGGATATATTTTGTGTGGAAAGTGTCTGTTTTCTGTGAAAAATATGAAGTTTTAATTGAAAAGCCCCAAACCCAAACATTTTCCAGCTGAACATTTTTGGTTTTCAGTTTTTTTGATGATTTTGTTTGTTTGTTTTCATTAACATTTCTCACAGGGAAAAAATTCAGACCACCTCTACTATCTAGAGAGGGATCAGGAAAAGAGGGAGTGTTTTCTCTCTCTTGATGCCCTATGGGCTGAGGAGACAATGACTCTTACTTAGCAGCCCCCCTATGATGACTCACACAGCACCCTTGAAGGACTCCAAAGTAAGAGGTCACTGGGTCACAAAATGGAGCAGCAGGCAATAGTCCAGATGGGAAGAAAAGTTCTTCTGTAAGACAACAAAGGCAAGTAGGGGACGTCCCTGAATGGGGTGGGAGAAAGGACAGAAAGAAACCTTTTGTTTCTGTAAATGTGTACACTCAACTAAAAAGGATTCTATCTGGATGCGCAAGCATGAACATGATGGTTGAAAAGCTGGATAGACAACAGAACCTAAACTCATACAGGTTAAAAATAAGAAAAGGCATGATTTTCCAGCCAGCAGCTATTTCATTTCAGGGCTATTGTCTGAACTCTGGGAACTCACAGTGATGTTTGGGCAGGATTTGACTAAACTGTTATTTTTTGTCTACTTTGAATAACACCTATGGAATGTTTACCCTCATTTATCAGCCTCCATGTTAATGTGAAACACTTAAAGTTACAATACAGATGGGCAGCTGGGGAACTAATTCTTTAAAATGTTGTGAATTGGCTCAGAAAATTATTTATATGCATGACAATAAGTGAACCTCAGAGGGTTTGGTTCAGATAAACATCCATAAGTTTCAATGTTTCCCCAAAAATTTAATCAAGCTCTCAGAACCTCTTGAATCTGCAAAACTGACCGGAAAACCTCACAATATAGCTGTCTTGCAGAATGTATGATACTTCAACTTCCACTCACATCAAAATAATCAGAAAACTGCCTGTTGAGTAGGATTCTGGCACTTTTCTCCACTGCTAAATCCTTATGGAAATAACCCCAGAACTTTTAGAACCTTGGGAAAATATTTTGAAATGTGCTTCTAGAAATAGGGGAAACTTCAGGGAAATAGGAGAACCAGAAGCTGCTTAGTTTTTCTGAAGTGGAGACATTGTTCTAGGCATGCAGATACTACGGAGGTAGGTACCATGTAAGAACCATCTTTGAATTTGAGTGGATAAAGCGCCGTGCATGCATACCTGGGTTCTATTGTAATGGTGCCACTGACCTGCTGCATGCCTTTGGGAAACTTGATTTCTCTGGGTTTCATATCCCCATTCCATAATATAAAATAAATACTGTCATACCTCACTGTGGAGGACGGGGAATGTTAGCGGTGCTTCTCCAGATTGGGGTAAAGTGGTTGGAGAAAGGCCTATTTACCCAAACTTCTGGAACTCTTACTCCAGGAGGTGGTGAAGAAACGGGGGCACCATAGTCCACTCACCCTTCACCCTGAGGTGTGTATCTGGAGGACCACCGGGGGTAATTATAAAGCCACCTGGATCCTTAAAAGACTTCTCACCTCCAAAACCACCAACATTGACTCCTGAATTCTAAACAGGGCAAAATAGGCTAGTCATGCCCTCAAAGAGCCAAAATAAGCTACAGACTGAGACAGTAAGTGACTTGGCTAAGGTCACTCAGGAAATCTAAGGCTGAAACAGGAAATGAATACTGGCTTTCTGAGTCCCAGTCAAATGCTTTAACCAGAAGACCATTTTTTGAGTCTCACAGAGGTGGGAAGATTTTCTACATAGACTTCTGAATGGTGGCTGCCTCTCACAAAAATATGGCTTAAGTGATTTGATAAGCACCACATCAAAGATCTGAGATAAAACACAGAATAATACTTAGTGTTCCTGGATTCCAGGCCATTGCCTTAACCACAGGACCACCTTTTTCTTCCTACAGCTTCTGGCTCATTCATTAAACACCATTACTACAGTGAGAGTCCATTGTGTACAACCACTGCCTAGGGCAAATCAGCTTTGGAAAAATCATTTTAAAAGAACGTGCCCCTAAGCTGATGTGAATTGTGTCTCCCATATTAGAAACCTGAATTCTTTTCCTAGCTCTTCTAGATGTGAACTTATACAACTCCATTACCTAATGTGATACTGCCCATAGGTTTGCTCTTATCTCTACACAGACAAACATTATAACAAAGTTAAAATTTTTTGAACCGCTCATTGGAAGGATGTGTGTGGGGTGGGGTGTGTGTGGGGAGGTGTATCTCAGTACAGCTTTACTAAATGGCCCCCGATTTGCACCTCTACCACTCCAAACCCTGAACTGGCCTGGTAATTTTCAGGCTGACTGAGTATGTATACAACAAACCACATATGACAGACATTCATCACGTTACTTAATTCACTATTGGAACATGCTTAGATACTACAGTGATGAGGGTGATATATGAACATGACTAGAATAAAATGTTGATTTTAGAGAAGTTTGAAAACTCAGCTTTAAATGGCAGTCCTGTTGCAACCTTAACAATGAAGCAGCTGCCCAGTACCCCATAATTAAAAGTTAACCCAAACCTTTCCTAGTCTTTGTGATAAATGATAGTGCATAAAAAAGGTTAACTGAGCTCTGCTCTCATACACTTAAATAGGGATGACATTCTTTGGATGATGCACAGACTAAAATAGAAATGATAATAGGGAAACTTTTCCCAAGAAGTGCCAGAACAATATGTTTTAGGCAGTTTGCCAACAGTTTGACCAGGGACCAGTCATGTCCCTTGATTATTTTGCTAGCAACAAAAACACTCATATTTAGATTGCCCTGATAGACAAAAGAAGAGTGCCTCTTTCTCACCATCAGAACATACATAGAACAGGTTGCTTTGAAACAAACAGAGGAAACTACATTTTCAGAAGAAAAATTGGTAACATAAAAAATAAAACAAAAATGTGGTAAGGTAGCTACCTTTTCCCAAATATTTGATTTCACAGTTTTTATATTGTTCTTTCCTTTTGAGAAAACAAATGTATCTCAGTACAGCTTTATATGTATGTTTTATAAAACTGGAGTGAAATGGATGATATTTGGCTCAGCTTGTGTTGTGCCCCTGTGTAGGTGTGCAACAGGGGAAAAGCCGTAAAGAGCTTCTTATCTCCTGTTGCATTTCACTGTAGGGGCCAAACACAAGAGGCCTTATTCTCTGTGTTACTCTAGTTTTATGCTTGTATAACTCTATGGAACTACATTGGCATAACTTGAAATAATATTGGGGTGAATCAGGTCCAAAGATTCTGATCAAAACATTAAAAAATAAAGGTAGCTTAGATACAAGTGATTATGCCTTGATCACATTTATAATGTGCAAACAGAATTAAGGACAAGCCAGTAATATATATACTTGTTGCTTTAAAGGGACCAGTTTCACAAAGCTGAAAACAATTATGAGCCAAATCAGCTGGGCGGAAGAATTTAATCAGAAAAATGTGACTGATACTTTGGAATTATTTAAGAATGCTTTACTAGATGCCCCCAAAGCCACAATCCCTCAGTCAAGAAAGAAGGCTGTATTGGTTAACAAACCAACCCTGGTTTACAGGGGAAGTGAAGGTGGCTATAAAAATAATAAAAAATAATATATAACAAATGGAAGAAAGAGGAACTTTGATAGTAATGAATATAAATCAGAAGCTAGGAATTGTAGGAAAGGAGAAATTTACTGCCAGCAGAGCGAAGGACAATAAGTTTTTTAAATTTATTAGGAACAAAAAGAATCCTGACAGTGTTATTAGTCCACTACCATTTACCAAATTTACCAAAT
The DNA here is from genome assembly GCF_965152235.1 of Eretmochelys imbricata. Lineage (NCBI taxonomy): Eukaryota > Metazoa > Chordata > Testudines > Cheloniidae > Eretmochelys > Eretmochelys imbricata. Next base: position 37,411,177 of record NC_135575.1, on the reverse strand, counting down.
GGTAAAATTATCAGTAAAAGTGCAGAAAAGGCTGAAGAGTTCAACAAACATTTCTTTCTGTATTACTGGAAAAAAACAGAGGATATAGTCTCATCATATGACGACGATAACGCTCATTCCATTCCACTAGTATCTCAGGAGGATATTAACAGCAGCAATCAAAGTTAAACATTTTTAAATGAGCAGGTCCAGATAACTTGTATCCTAGAGTTTTAAAAGAGCTGGCTGAGGCACTCACTGGACCATTAATGTTGATTTTTATTGAAAGTTTTATTAGCTTTATTCCAGAAGATTGGAATAAAGCTAATATTGCACAAATACTTCAGAAGGGTAAATGGGATTACCTAGGTAATCATAGGTCTGTCAGCCTGACATTGATCCCAGACAAGATAATGAAGCAGGTGATATGGAACTCTATTAATAAAGAATTAAAGGAGGGTAATATAATTAATACCAATCAACATGGGTTTATGGAAAATAAATCCTGTTGAACTAACTTGATATTTTTTTCCGAGATTACAAATTTGGTTGATAAAGGTAATAGTACTGATGATTAGTCTTCTGTAAGGCATTTGACTTAGTGCCACGTGACATTTTCATCCAAACGCTAGAAAGACTTAAATTAACATGGCACACATTAAATAGATTATAAACTGGCTAATGGATCATTCTCAAAATGTAATTGTAAATAGGGAATCATCATATAACAGATGTGTTTCTAGTAGTGTGCTGAAGCGATGAGTTCTTAGCCTTATGCTATTTAATATTTTTATCAGTGGCCTGAAAGAAAACATAAAATCAATATTGAATAAAATTTGAGGATGATATAAAAATTGGGGGATAACGAAGAGGTCAGATCACTAATACAGAGCAATCTGGATTGCTTGGTAAACCGGGTGCAAGCAAACAATATGCATTTTAATATTGACAAATGTTTATTTCTGGGAACAAAGAATGTAGGCCATATGCACAGAATGGGGGACGCTATACTAGGAAGCAGTGACTCTGAAAAAGATTTAGATGGTGGTGTGGATAATCAGCTGAACATAAATTCCCAGTGTGATGCTGTGGCCAAAACAGTTAATGCAATCCTTGGATGCATAAACATGGGAATCTGGAGTAGAGTAGAGAGGTTATTTAATGTCTGTATTTGGCACTGGTGCAACTTGTGCTGGAATACTGTGTCCAATTCTGGTGTCCACAATTCAAGAGGATTGTTGAAAAATTGGAGAGAGTGCAGAGAAGAGCCACAAGACTGATTAAAGGATTGGAAAATCTGCCGTATAGTGATAGACTGAAGGAGCTCAATCTATTTAGTTTAACAAAGAGAAAGTTAAGACTTGATTACCATCTAAAAGTACCTACATTGGGAATAGCTATTTAATATTGGACTCTTCCATCTAGCAGAGAAAGGTATACCATGCTTCAATGGCTGTAAATTGAATCTAGACAAATTAAGACTGGAAATAAGGCATACATTTTTAATAGAAACATAGAACCATTGGGGTAGAAGGGACTACAAGGGTCCTCTAGTATAACCCCCCGCTAAGATACAGGATTTGTTATGTGTAAACTATCCAAGACAGTGAGGCAGCTTCCATAACCTCCCTAGGCAGTCTGTTCCATTGTCCTACTGTTCTTACAGTTTCAAAGTTTTTCCTGAGATTTAATCTAAATCTGCTATGCTGAGTTTGAACCCATTGCCTCTTGCCCCGCCCTCTTTGGCAAGAGAGAACAATTTTCTCCTTCTTTTTTATGGCAGCCTTTCAAGTATTTGAAGACTGCTATCATATCCCCCTATTAATCTCCTCTTTTCCAAGCTAAACATACCCAATTTCTTCAGTCTTTGCTCATATGGCTTGCATTTCATCCCTTTGATCATCTTTGTCGCTTGCCTCTGGATCCTTTCCAGTTTCTCTACACCCTTTCTATACATTGGTGACTAAAATTGGACACAGTGCTCCAGGAAAGGCCTAACCAGCCCCAGCAGAGTGGTACTATCACCTCCTGTAATTTGCATGCTATGCCTCTGTTAATGCAACCCAAAATTGCATTTGCTTTTTTTTGCAACAGTATCTCATTATTGACCCATGTTAAAGTTGTGATCCTCACAACTCCCCACATTCTTTTCAGCAGTGCTGCCGCCAAGGCAGTTATCCCCAATTCTGTATTTGTGTATTTGGTTTTTCTTCCCTTAGTGTAGCAACTTACATTTGTCTTTGTTGAATTAGATTTTGTTGTCTATAGCCCAATTCTCAAATTTATCAAGATCCCTTTGAATTTACCTCTGTCTTTCAAAGAGTTGGCAACTCCCCCCTGCCAGCTTTGTATCATCTTCAAATTTGATTAGTATGCTTTCTATTCCTATATCCTGGTCATTAATAGAGACTCAGGACCCATTAAATAACACCGGAACTACAAGAGATCCCTGTGGAACCCCACTGGAGATCTCCCTCCAATTTGACATCATTCATTAATAGTTACTCTTTGTTTGTGGTTGTTTAACCAATTATGTGAAAATAATTCATCAATGGAACCATATACCAAGGGTTATGGTGGATTTTACATCACTGGCAATTTTTAAATCAAGATTGGATGTTTCTCTAACAGATATGCTATAGTAATTATTTTGGTGAAGTTCTATGGCCTGTGTTATACAGGAGGTCAGACTAGGTAATCACAATGGTCCCTCCTGGCTTTGGAACCTATGAATCTAGGAAATTCAGGGATTATGGGACTGCTGTTAGGCCTTCCAGTGCCGCTCTCATCACTAGCCTGCATAACTGGAGCAGAGGGAGGCAAAGCTCTGTCCAAGGGTGATTGCAGTCCTCCTGCCTTTCCTTCAGTGTTAGAAGGGAATAGGCAAGAACCTTAGCTGTGGCATAGATACACTTAACACAGCTGAGAAGGGGCAAAGGTGGCTCTCAGCCACTTTTTCATCATACCAATCCTGAGGCCATTCACAGCTTTTCTACCCACTGCCCTAAGGGGTAATTCTGGCAACAGGCATCACTGCCTGAAAGATGGCAGCCCAGCACCAAAAGCATCTTAGCCATAATAAGTGTGCACATGTGCATTTCGAAAAGAAAATATATCTATATTTCTGGAAAAAACATTGTGAGCATTGACAAGTTATTATAAACAACACCGAGGAAAAATATTACAAAATTCACAATTCACAATTAGACATGGTTAATTTTATATCAATAGTTTGTGAAAGTGCAAAATTTCACATTTTGATGTAAAAATCCATCTGATTAAAAATGGGCCCATTTTGTTTGAATGTCAAGTACCTTTACATTTTGTCATAAATAATTTGCACACTTCAGTTTGATGCAGAGAAGTGCTGAGTACCTCCAGTGAGGGGATGAACACCTTCAGCTCCCACTGAATTCAGTGGGAGACGAAGTGCTTTTTACTCACAGAATTGGGCTTATGGCCAAGCAAGAAAAATTATAAGAGTATTTGATATGGATGTGGAAACAATGGGAGAGAGACACCATAATGTGGTTATATGTAGAGCCTGCAACTTTATTATAATTAATATCTACCTGGGGTTACCTCCCCAAACTACTCAGCAAGCAAATTGCAGTGTGGGTCTCAGGTGGAATCTGTGGTCCCTGATGTACTACACATGTGGAGTGAAGGCCACTTCTCCACTCCACACTCAGGCCTGCCAAAGGTCCATAATTGATAGCCAGAATGCTTACCCTCTTGCCTCCCCAAACTGCAGAGGCAGGTGTGATGAGGGGAGCAACATGCTACACAAGACATAGAGGCATACCCCTCACCATGCAATGTGAGGGATTAGGGCCAATGTCCAAGGAGCCCACTAGGTTTTTGGACCCTTTCTGCCCCACCAACTACAGTGGACCCTGTCAAAGGTGTGACAATTGTAATTTAACCCTTCATCCAACTACCAGAATACCTGACGCTAAGTGGGAAAAAACCCTTCCAGATCCCAAAACTGGTGATCACCCTAGCCCCAGACATCACCAAAGATCCAGCAACTAGAGAAAGGGTGGGAAGGGAGGGGCTGAAACAGAGAGCCTGCAATGGTTTCTTCATATGGGAAACAAACTGCATCATCCCCCTCCCAAACCATCAGAGGGGGAGCCAATCACTCATGCCTGCATCACCCTCACCACCCAGGGGCAGCAGCAGTGACCTAGAGCCAGATGCAGCATGTGACCCCCTACCCCTCATGCATTGCAGAATGAGGAGTGGGAGAGGGAAAAGGCATGGTGAAGCAGCTGCCCACCCCACCATAGGTTAAGGGTGTGAGGGATGAGGGAGCACGTAGCACACTATCTCAGTTGCTTCTGGCCAAGGTCTCCCCTTTCCCCCATTAGAAATGTCTTCACTGTTACTATCCCACCAAAGCCCGACCCCAGCTAGCAGGATGAGCCATTTTGTGGCTTTCTTTACTTTTCACACTTCATTTGTAACCTGTTTTTTAAAGCACAGTTTATCCACTTTTGATAAGACATCAAAAACTTTATCCTTTTGTTCTACCTTTTGCTTGAATGTAAAATATTTAAGGTACTGTCCCGTCCAAGACTACAGGCCTGTGTGGTGAAGAGCAATAATCAGAGACTTTCTTTCTATCATCAAAATCACATGCATTTCAAGAAGACCCAAAAACATCTGAGAGTTAAAAAAAAAAAAAGTGAGTGAGGGCAAAACACTGAACACACTAAGGTCTATTATCTCTACTTGCATGAAGCCTGAGTATTTCAGGTTCTTTGTAGGTGGAGTGCAAAGTGATAGGGGAAGTGGAACCCACAACCCCATCTTAGGGCCAGGTTGAAGGGCTGCTAATAAAGTTTACGGACTGTAAACAACAGCTGCAGTCTCTTCATACCAGTTGTGCAGAGTACTGGAGCCATTTGTTCCCCCCTCCTGACCCGCCTCAGATTATACGGGGCAGCACAAAGACTCTTTCTGTGGTGCTCAGGGGATGTGTGATGGGCAGCCACTCCTGCCTGCGGACCTCTGGGCCTAGCACAGCCTCTATATGGGGCTTGAAAAGTGCAGGGAATCTTGCGTTGGCTCTCCTCACTGCAGCTGCATTTCACTCTATGAGAATAAGAAAAGGAGGACTTGTGGCACCTTAGAGACTAACCAATTTATTTGAGCATAAGCTTTCGTGAGCTACAGCTCACTTCATCGGATGCATTGAAGTGAGCTGTAGCTCATGAAAGCTTATGCTCAAATAAATTGGTTAGTCTCTAAAGTGCCACAAGTCCTCCTTTTCTTTTTGCGGATACAGACTAACATGGTTGCTACTCTGAAACCTGTCTATGAGAATAGTACATCTATGCATGAAACCTTTCATTTGTGCTTAGGGGATATTTGCCTATAAATTTCACTCATGCTGAGGCCAGAAACTTGCAACTCATCACACCTTTCACATGAGCAAAATAACAAGTGTGAAAAACTGCACACACCAATACTTAGACATGAATAATTGCAGGTGCGTTTTTCGAGGCTGGACACAGGGCCCTTTAAAAATGCAGTCCAAAATGTCTAAATAAATGTGGGCTGCAGAGAGAGAAGGTGGTGCTATTTTAGAAGCCCTGGACAGGGCCTCAGTGTACACCCAGAACTAAAAGAGTGTGGCTCATATATGCAACTCATTCATCTAACCTTGTGTTAAGTATGCCAGGGAGGATAAGCCTGCACAAGAGGAGATGAAAGGTCTTTGTGTGGAGAAAAGTTAGATGAACATTTTATTTGAAGAATTGCCTTTCATTTATATTTTAAATTAAGGCCGGATTCTTCCATCTTTACTCTTGTTAAGCAGTGTTCATTGAGTTCAACATTCAAATTACATGAGTAACCACTACTTAATGTGAGTAAGGATAAGATAATTTAGTCTTTGGTGTTTCATATGTTATCCCTGATGATATCCCTACATTTTTATCCTCAGCAGTTAATGTTCTGATAGTATATTGTTGAACAAAAGTGGCAACACATAGGCATCTATGGAATTACAGCATTCATTACCAATAAGGAGTATTTGTAAAGTAATGGTCTAGAGATGAATGAGTCTATGGCTTTTAAATGGGATACAGAATCTCCTTGTATTCAATGGAGTTAGAATACATACAAATTGACCAGGCCTCTTTAAAACACACACATTTTTGAACGCCATAGCCTAATTATTGAAACTACTGAGAACCCTCCCTCACCACACATGCCTAACTAGACAATGCATTTTTCTAAGTTTAACTGTAAAAGTTCAACAATGTGTAAAATGAGCCTTGAGTGAGATTATTAGATGTTATCAGCTTCTGAAAGTGTGTGAGACACGATCTGATAATGCTTTGAGGATCAATGCATCTGTCCTTCTTGCATCTCTGCTCTCCTGAAGAGAAAGCAACTGTCAGACCTACTGAAGAGATCACAGTTGCTGAGCAACAGTAACAACACAAATATGCTCCTTGCATTAACTTGGCAAAAAAAAAAAGGGGGGGGGGGCTTTTTATTTTCTGTTGAAATGATAACCATTGATTGGAAAGATATATGAAGCCATAGCACATGAACAGAGTTAACACTAAGATATTAGTTGAACTTTTCAGTAGAAGTTACACTATAGTCCTACCATCTTTTTTCAATTATGATGCAGTACGTATGAAGAATATATATTATAGTTAGTACTGAAAACTAGAAATAAAATTCTTTATGGAAAAGTCTTATAGAATTTAATAGGGATTAATCCAGCAGGGTTATATAAAAATTACCCAAAATATCTGCAGAATGTGGTAGAGAATGACAATCTTTTTATAGTTTTTTTAAAACCATACTGTAGAATGCTATAGCAGAGATAGGTTCTCTATTAGATTATATAGGATGGCTCAAAGACCCTATAGAAAGATGATCTTTTTCTATTCAATTTTATAAATTTTTTTCAATAAAGGATTAGTTGCCAAATGCACACTAAAGTTCCAGTTTAATCAAGACACAGCAATTTGGACATACTTTGGATTAATGGCTTGTTTACAGTCTTTATTTTTCTTCTCAAAATTGAGCAACTGCTTTCCTTTTCATAATTTGTAAATTGAAAACCAATCAGAATGAGCCTCCTGGAACCTTCCTCAAGATCAGTTAGCAGATTCAAATCTCCATATGCAAAACAAACAATGTGAAAATTAAATGATCTAATGTAACAAAGGAACAAAATGAAAAGATTTCTTGCTATATTCTTTGTTTGTCTATTCTTAGCTACCATCTAGGGAAAGGGTAAATTAACAGTTGAAATGGTTTATTTCAGAAGCTAAATAAATTGATCATACTGCTTCTTTTTCTTTTCTTTATGTACCTTCACTTCTTGCTTCCCCCCCCCCAACCCCCGAAAGTGCTATTTCAACAAGACCATGTAAATGTCTATAATTGCAAGAGAAAATGTTAATACAGCATTTACATAGTTTAACAGCTTCAAAGTTGTTTCAATGAATGAACATGCCTAAGAGGAAAAACTTACACACAGAGGCGAAAAACCCACCTAACAGCTGTTTTAGTTGGAAATTTTGTGACGAAGCCTTAAAAGCAAAAACAAAAAAGGAAAGAAAATCAAACAGCCCCATCTTCCATCTAATTCAAGCCATTTAGAAGCTCTGGTTCTAAGCCAAGGATTACCAGTGATACCATCTACTTCAGTTTTCAGTGCCTAAAGAAAGCATCCCTCTTATTTAAGAAAAAAAAAGACATTTAAAGCCAAATAATTCAGGCTTGCATAAATCTTTAATAGGAGCTACCCTCCTAGGATTGGCTGCACTTTCTTTTCTGTGCCCAAGGGAAACACAATATGTCTTAGAAGAGAATAATAGTAACTCCATCTTGTGTGTTATATGATATCTTCAAGTAATCCAGAGGATTTTCCCTTTGTCTGCCATAAACAAAAGGCCACCCATACATAATGTATCCAGGCTTTTTCAGACTCCTCACCTTAGCAGGTGACACCCAGAAGATGGATGTGGAAGACTTAGCCAGCTCATCGCTGGAGGCAAGTTTACTCTCAAGGCAATTTGGAAATACAAAACAAAAAGCAAAGTCTATCCTTGTAAGAACAAAGCGTGATTTGCACCCTGTAGTTGTCCCAATTTTCCAGAGCTTTACTTAAAAGTTATGGTGAAGGGCCAAGCCATATGTTTCCATGCTGTTGTTTTGACTTCATTTCTGCAGTTTCCATTGATAATAAAGTTCCTTGTAAGAGAGCCATTGGATAAAAAATTAATGTACAAACTAGAGAGAAAAACATTTATGGACAATTAAGGGCTCGTGAGTGGCATTTAGCATTAATGTAGTTATGTTTAAAATCCATAACAAATAACTAAAGGCTATTTATAAAGCCCCATACTTTTACCTCAACTGAAGCATTCTGGGCACTGAACAGCTATAATACAATTAAAATATTAAAACAGAAGAAGAATATTTAAAGGCCAGACAAAATGGCATAGCATAGAAAATGTTTCAAGATAAATAAACTATGACCAAAAAAAGTGTACAATTGTTTTCAAAGGTGCATGCGTCGTGGGCCATACTGAGGCAGATGTCCCTGAAAACACCATAACAAGAGTTCACTTACCCACCAGGCTTAGCTACAATGGTGGAACCCCCACAGCACACATCACAGATACTGACTTTGCTCAAGAGGAGATGTGGAACATAGCCAGGATGCTCCTTACTAAAGGCTTTGAAAACCTGAGCACTGCCAGTTTAAAAATCAATTTGCCACTACAAAAATAGCCAATGTAAAGAGCTCAGTGCAGGTGTAATCTGATGATGGCTGCTCAATCCCAAGCAGGTGTAGTAGTTGCAAGCAGTAGAGAAGACCTGCTGGAATGCCTATAAAAGGGAATTATAATAGTCTTGCCTTGGGGCCACAAGGACATGTGTTACAGCAATCTGTTACAGCAGAAGAAATCCCGATCCTGTTTTCAGTAACTCATGTACATACATTAAATAATTTGGGATGGGGAGAGGTGATGCTTCATGGGTCTTTTGTCAACTATAACTAAAGGATCTGCTATATTTTCAGTGAATGGCACTAGTTATAAGACAACGTACCGTCAAAGGTCTGGCCTACCAGTCAGTAGCAGGTATGGCAGGTGTGAATGGCATTTGTTGGAATAGTCTTTTCAGCTGATGACAAGATAAGCTTTCATACAAGAAGTAGTTTTATCCCAAGACAATTAATCACTTTCTGTAGGGATGGTATCTGTTTGCATTGGCATCTGAAGCATGAAAGAAGAATGGGCTGAATGCTGAATATTAAAATATACTTTTATATGTGTAACTTTGACATGAAAATCAAGAGAGCAAGTGATTAAAATTTACTGACACCTTCAGAAGAAAAACAGTATAATAAAATGTATGAATACAACAAAAATGTTAACAGAATATAGACAAAAACAAAACTGAACAGCACTCAGTAAGTATCTTCCACCCCCAACTTACCCCCTCAAAAATTATATTAGAGCATATACCTTACATGTTGAAAAAGGAGATATTTCCCTAAGACACAGTGATTGTTATAAGTATTTGCATATCTGTTAAATACCTCTCATGATACCAACTCAAAATGTTACACACAGAAGTGGCTATATTTAAGATATTAGGAAGTATATATGATTCTGTTAATAAATTTTTATGATTCTGCCCCTGAACCCCACCCAACCTCCAAACAGAGTTTCAGAGACTTGTAAAGATTACCACTCGGTGGTGGTGGTGATTTTAAGTATAGTCAACTCAATCAAGCTACTTGCCCTGACCACTTTTATTTTCTCTACACTCCCCTCGCTTCTTGCTCCCTTCTACAACAGCAACCTTCCTGATTGCAGACACTTCACAGGATACTCCTTTGCATTGTATTTCTTCAATCCTTGAAGACTTTGGTCCAGATACTGAGCTGCCTCTGGCACAGAGAGCACAGTGAAGTTCAGAAAGAACATGTTCTAGGTGATGTTCTGTTACAATAGGCATGTAATACTTAAGTGTATAATACCAAAAGAGTTTGCTTAAGAGATACAACCAAGATTAAAATATGCTATTGAAAAATAGAGAAAAATGATAATTTTTAAAAACTTGGCTTTGCTTAACCTATGGATGGGCTAGAGAGTTTACTTCACTGACCTTCTAGAGGGCCTAATAAACCCCCAACTCCCATAGAAAAGCACCTGGAGATCCAGAATTCAGTCAGTAAGGATTGTCAGCAAGGATTGCACAGGGTCAACCTCCGCACAATCAAATCCCCGAAAGAACAAAAGGAATTATCTTAATTCTTAAGTACCAACTTTATAAGATTTTATGATAAATAATTAATAACAACAATAATAAATAATTTTACAGCATAACAGGTCTACTTGATAGTCTGTCAATTACTTCAATGTGTTTAAGAGCAGGACTACCAAAATGTAGCTATTCTGTAGCCACACAGGATTTCATGGTCATCAACTCTTCCACATATTGTCTCACAGAACTTCACAGCCTTCACTGGGGATAAAGAAAATGAGTACTTGTGGCACCTTAGAGACTAACACTGGGGATAGAATTCTGGGCCTTCTGCTAAAAAGCCAAACAAACAAAAAGAGCCTACACTCAGACAGCTAACACTGGAACAAAAAACCCTAATGTTTGCTGTGGCAATGTGTTATGTTTCTGATCCCTCAAGGACCAGACAGGAACAATATCTCTCTCTCCCTCACACTCACACACATTTACACTCACACCTCACATGAGCAGATCTGACTTTGCATTTGGCAGAGGGCCATGGCCCACTTACCCACAAACCAGTACATTACAAAAGGTTGATAGTTTCCTATGAAGGTGACACATTAGCTCTTATACCCAGTCATTGGGAGTGTTGGATGGTGATCTACACATATATGATGGACCTGTCTTTGCCATCCTGATACAGTAAAATTGGGTCTGAGAGTTGTAAATTACAGGTTCACATGAGAGGGGCAGACTGCTAATGCCACTAACTATGGGAACAGCTATGGTTTATAGCCAGAGATCCATAAAAGCCTCACTAGCTGAGGTTGCTCAGGGGATGCACTGAATAAATAAGTGCACTACCAAGCTGCCCTGAGCAGGCCCCCTTTCTGGCTGTTCTGCACACTTTTGGGTCATCAGTAGCCCATTATAGCCCTTTCAATGGAGCGGAGACTATGGTTGTTCTATCTCATGCCATAAATCTTCTCGTCAAGAGAGGGCCCTGCACATGGAATTGTATGAGTAGAAGGAGGCATGGACCTGGAGTTTCATCTGACCCTAAAACTGTCAGTAATATCATCATATCTCGAGTTTTGAAAAAAATGTTCCGCAACTTCACTCATTCCCCCCCACCCCTCTAAAATGCACACTGGCAATGAAGGATACATCTCTATCATTGACTATTCATTTCATCAGTATTTTGCAAATTGTGTATAGTTCAATTTTTCATTTGGATCTTTCCATTGAGTTGATACCATCTCGAGAGCTGGCCTCCGTACTTATAATTAGTTTGACCAGTTTTGCTTTTCTATTCATGAATTATCCACAGATAGGCTTTGTAATAAAAAATAAATCTGTGAAACTCAAATTGTTGAACCATAAGTTTATGCAAACATTTCAGTTTACAGTTTTTGGCTAACTTTTCATTTGCACTGTCTTCATTACTCTCTGTTAATTGTGGTGAGTAATTGTTCACACAATATTGCTTCTGCTCCCTGACTGGATGAGTGAATCTTTTATAAACAAGAGTACGGAAATCAAAGAGATTTCAATACGGTCCTGAAACTGTTTCCTGCATGAACCTTCGCACAAGAATATATTTGCACAAGTATCTTGGAACCTTTCACTTACACAAACACTTTTGCAAACAAAAGCATCCATACGATTGTCCTTCATGTGGGAACAAATTATACGGCTAGATTCTCACTGGAACGTATCAAGAGAGACTAATGCCAGGCTGGGGAAGACGCTGAAGGAAATTGAGACTCAGGTGATCTTCAGTGGGATTCTGCCTGTTCCTAGAGAAGGGCAACAAAAGGTGTGACAACATTATGATGCTCAACAGATGGCTCAGGCACTGGTGCTATGAGGAGGGCTTTGGGATGTATGGCCAGTGGGAAGCATTCATGGACAGAGGACTGTTCTCTCGGGATGGACTTCACCTGAGTAAGGAGGGAAACAGACTTCTAGGATGGAGGATGGCACAGCTGATCAAGAGAGCTTTAAACTAGGAATCTGGGGGAGATGGTTGGGAGATGTCCACGTAATCTCCATGCCAGATTTTAACATTGAGAGAGAAGAAAATTAAATAAGAAAGGATACAGCCGTGGGTAGGAGAATGGACATAAGGAGGAAGGGTAGTATACATACCAGTCTAATAGGTGAGACTGGCAGTAGAATGTCTGTGCCTAATTGGGTAAAGAATGTGAGCGAGACCAAACAGCAAAAATTAAGATGTTTGTACACTAATGCGAGGAGCCTAGGTAACAAAATGGAGGAACTAGAGCTACTGGTGCAGGAAGTGAAACCAGATATTACAGGGATAACAGAAACATGGTGGAATAGTAGTCATGACTGGACTACAGGTATTGAAGGGTATGTGCTGTTTAGGAAAGACAGAAATAAAGGCAAAGGTGGTGGAGTAGCATTGTATATCAATGATGAGATAGACTGTAAAGAAATAAGAAGTGATGGAATGGATAAGACAGAGTCTGTCTGGGCAAAAATCACATTGGGGAAGAAAGCTACTAGAGCCTCCCCTGGGATAGTACTTGGGGTGTGCTATAGACCACCAGGATCCGATCTGGATATGGCTAGAGACCTCTTTAATGTTTTTAATGAAGTAAATACTAATGGGAATTGTGTGATCATGGGAAACTTTAACTTCCCAGATATAGACTGGAGGACAAGTGCTAGTAATAATAATAGGTCTCAGATTTTCCTGGATGCAATAGCTGATGGATTCCTTCACCAAGTTGTTGCTGAACTGACAAGAGGAGATGTCATTTTAGATTTTGTTTTGGTGAGTAGTGAGGACCTCTTAGAAGAAATGGTTGTAGGGGACAACCTTGGTTCAAGCGACCATGAGCTAATTCAGTTCAAACTAAATGGAAAGATAAACAAAAATAGATCTGTGACTAGGGTTTTTGATATCAAAAGGGCTAATTTTAAAAAAAATTAAGGAAATTAGTTAGGGAAGTGGATTGGACTGAAGAATTTGTGGATCTAAAGGCGGAGGAGGCCTGGAATTACTTCAAGTCAAAGTTGCAGAAACTATCAGAAGCCTGCATCCCAAGAAAGGGGAAAAAAAATTCATAGGCAGGAGTTGTAGACCAAGCTGGATGAGCAAGCATCTCAGAGAGGTGATTAAGAAAAAGCAGAAAGTCTACAAGGAGTGGAAGATGGGAGGGATTAGCAAGGAAAGCTACCTTATTGAGGTCAGAACATGTTGAGATAAAGTGAGAAAGGCCAAAAGCCATGTAGAGTTGGACCTTGCAAAGGGAATTAAAATCAATAGTAAAAGGTTCTATAGCCATATAAATAAGAAGAAAACAAAGAAAAAGAAGTGGGACCGCTAAACACTGATGATGGAATGGAGGTTAAGGATAATCTAGGCATGGCCCAGTATCTAAACAAATACTTTGCCTCAGTCTTTAATGAGATCCTCAAAGGCATGAAGGCACCCATTAGAGATAGGTGCCTAAAAAATCTGGTGACCTGAGCTTCACCTCCTGTCAGTTTAAGAAGCCAGAAAACTTTCATTTGTTAAACCTTCTATTTCTCAAGAATTTTCTAGTCATTATTGCCCTGTATCTAATATACCATTCATGGCACATAAAAATGAAAGGCTCATGTCGGAAAATAGCAAGAACCTCAGCAGGTATCTTGTCCATCAGAACAGCTGCCAATCTGGTAGTAAGCCTTTTTAAATACTGCCAAGACTGCTAGTGAAGGTCTTCAATAACTATTTTTACTGTGGAGCTTTGACTGTGGAACACACATTACTGTTAACAGCAGTTGTGCAGCTACAGTTCAAGTCACCACATCCATGCCTATGTGACCTTTTATCATCTCTAAAATGCTCCGGTTGTAAGTGTTAGTGCTGAAATTTCCCCCCCTTTAAATACATTTCCTTGCTTTACATTGCCTCTGGGTAGACCTGGTCAAATTATTTGTGGCTAATAACATTTGTTATTAGCATTTGTAATGCTTCTTCCTATTTGCTAATCATTCACAAGACAATGTAGAGTTTTGTGAATGTTTTTGTTATTCATAAACGTTCACAGAACAGTTGTCAGGAACAGTTTTCAGTCTATGAGATGTTCACAAATGGTTTACTTTGACTGTTCTCTGTTTATGATGTACAGTTGGTCACCTAAGTCACCTGGGATTGTTTCCATTTCCTAACTGATTGCAAGTTAAACAGGGGGACAATGAATTACAAATAGAGAACAATGAATAGTGTACTTAGATTTTACAGTATTGAGGACCAGGTAAGTACCTAGTAAATAAATTAGCTAGAGAGAATGCACTTGTACAAATTTTCCAAACAGAACATATCCCTCAATCAGAAAGCTAATATTAGTGCCCCCAGGAAGCATAGAGGAGTAGCCTTTTTATATGTGAATCTATTTTCATTGTTCAACAAGCTATACTGTGTAGCATGGCTCTGAAATGTTCTAATATTCAGGAAGGTTACTAGAAAATGCACCACTGGGTTGCAACCTGCATGTGCACCTTTTGGGACAATTTGGTTGCTATGGGAGCTATTCAGTATAAAACTGTAGCAACATTACAGAAGGTAGAGTTGCAGGATCAGACCCACAAGAGTGAACACTTACACTCCCTGGAGTCACATGAATTTCACAAGCCATTTTAATGGGAATCTGTACAGAAGTAAAGGTTCATGTGCAGTACTCTTTGCTGACCCAGACTGCTAACCTTTAGTACAACAATGCTGTTTAGGGATTTGCCACTTCCTAAAGGGATTTAGAAGAGCTGCTAAGGGGTGCCATATATAGAGGTGTGTTCACTAAAAGGCAGGACTGGATTAGGAATCTTCTGGTTGAGTGAATCATGACTAGTTTAGCCTTCCCCTGCTGGAACAACCCCTGCTCTCCCGGCCTGCCTGGCTTTCTCTTCCCACTGCCCCCCCCCCTCCCCGCCATCCCCAATGTCTCCCTTCTCTCCCAACTGCTCCATCAATCCAGAAATTTTTAGGGGAAAGTGACACATACCAGGTTTCAGAGTAACAGCCGTGTTAGTCTGTATTCGCAAAAAGAAAAGGAGGACTTGTGGCACCTTAGAGACTAACCAATTTATAAGTGAGCTGTAGCTCACAAAAGCTTATGCTCAAATAAATTGGTTAGTCTCTAAGGTGCCACAAGTCCTCCTTTTCTTTTTGACACATACCAGGCATTCAGGATAAATAAGGTCAACCGGTGGCAGTAAGGAAGCGAGCCAACAGCATGTTGCTGATGCCATACTGGGAGCAGGGGCACTGGCTCTGGCAGTGAATAGGAAGAGGAAGGCTAGGCAAGTACAGCAAGAGGGGTCTCAGAGAGGTGAGGAAGATGGATAGGGTGGCAATGGATGGAGGTGCAGCTTGTGCTGCACTGGACAGGGAGAGAACAAGAGAGACAATAGATTTCTCAGCTTAGCTCTTTCAGGCCAGATCTCCTGGTGTTCTTATTAAAGCACCAAGATCTTATATTTTACAACTACATTATTTTTATTTAAACACTATATAGCACAGAAATGACAGCTTCATCCAGACACAGACTGGTCTGCCCATGCAGTCCAGAGCCCTACCTTCCCAAAGAAAGATTAAAGGACTTAAATGTTCCAAACAGGTGTGTTATGGCATTTTTACACTGCATCGCTAGCAGAATGTGACCATAAACCCAAGGATTACACCAGGGCAAAGGTGATCTTCCTGTGGTGTATAGAAAGGAGTGTGGCTAAGGCATCACTGCATCAAATCAGTCCTCAGCTGCAGTTCTAGCCCCTTAGGTATACTTGCAGCAGGTGAGAGTTAGCGCAGACTTCAGGCTGCAGTAACTCAATGCAAAGTTATGGTTCTGCACAGATACAGCAGCAGTTATGCAATGGGGAGTTTTAAGCCATACAAGCAGATCCCCTAAACTGTGCTGAGTGCATGTCAACAGCACTCTTGGACTTGGTCCTTTATCTTGAGAATTTTAAGGGTTAAACGCACATTTTTTGTGTTGCAAGTCTTCCTGTGTTTTATGAATTCACATGTAGGATGTGTCTTGTGTACTCAAGCACGGCAGCATTCTTTTGCTTTTTTGTTTCTGTTTAGAATGAGATGATAGAAGAGGCAGTCAATTACCTACATAGAGATGTACTATAAATTAATAAATCACAACACTGATTTGGGAGGGGGGGGGGAGAGGTTGGACACAACAATCTAGTAAAAAAATGGTAGAATCTTCTTGTATTCTAACAGTTGTATCCAAAAATAAATGATCAGCAACATTTAGCAGTGACATTTTTGGATTGAAATGTTGTCCCTAATTTAAAGGCCTTATCCTACAAGTCTTTATGAAGAGCAGGCAGCTCAAATAATACTTTTCCTGTATTTATGCTACAGGATTGTACTCTATTGATTGTATATTTTGAGCAAAAATAAATGATCAAATAGATGTAGTGGGCTTGCCTAATGACATTGTAGTGACCACACAATGGGCTGTAGTACACTATTAGTAGTAAATATGCATATGATGATAGCTCTCAGAGGCCCCAGTCAGTGCTGGGTACTGTACAAACAGAAAAAAGAAAGGTTTCAGAGTGGTAACCATGTTAGTCTGTATCAGCAGAAAGAACGGGGAGTATTTGTGGCACCTTAGAGACTAACAAATGTATTTGAGCATAAGCTTTCGTGGGCTAAAGCCCACTTCATCAGATGCCTGGAGTGGAAAATACAGCAGGAAGATAGATAACTCTTATATATACACACACAGAGAACATGAAAAAATGGGCGTTGCCATACCAACTCTTAACAAGACCAATTGATTAAGATGGGCTATTATCAACAGGAGAAAAAAAAACGTTTGTAGTGATAATCAGGATGGCCCATTTCAAACAGTTGACAAGAAGGTGTGAGTAACAGTAGGGGGAAAATTAGCATGGGGAAATAGTTTTTAGTTAGCGTAATGACTCACCCACTCCCAGTCTTTATTCAAGCCTAATTTAATGGTGTCCAATTTGCAGATTAATTCCAGTTCTGCTGTTTCTCATTGGCGTCTCACAAATCTTGGGAGACAGGCCAGTCTTCACTTACAGACAGCCCCCCAACCTGAAGCAAATACTCACCAGCAACCACACACCACACAACAAAAACACTAACCCAGGAACCTATCCTTGCAACAAAGCCTGTTGCCAACTCTGTCCACATACCTATTCAAGGGACACCATCATAGGACCTAATCACATCAGCCACACTATCAGAGGCTCGTTCACCTGCACATCTACCAATGTGATATATGCCATCAGGTGCCAGCAATGCCCCTCTGCCATGTATATTGGACAAACTGGACAGTCTCTACGCAAAAGAATAAATGGACACAAATCAAACATCATTATAAGAATTATAACATTCAAATTATAGTTGAAGAATTATAACATTCAAAAACCAGTCGGAGTACACTTCAACCTCCCTGGACACTCAATTACAGACCTAAAAGTCACAATTATTCAACAAAAAAAACCTTGAAAAACAGACTCCAACGAGAAACAGCAGAACTTGAATTAATCTGCAAACTGGACACCACTAAATTAGGCTTGAATAAAGACTGGGAGTGCATTAGTCATTACACTAACTATAAACTATTTCCCCATGCTAATTTTCCCTTGTTACTCACACCTTCTTGTCAACTGTTTGAAATGGGCCATCCTGATTATCACTACAAAAGTTTTTTTTTCTCCTGTTGATAATAGCCCATCTTAATCAATTGGTCTTGTTAAGAGTTGGTATGGCAACCCCCATTTTTTCATGTTCTCTGCGTGTGTATACATAAGAGATATATATATAAATATCTTCCTACTGTATTTTCCACTGCATGCATCTGATGAAACGGGCTTTTGCCCATGAAAGCTTATGCTCAAATATATTTGTTAGTCTCTAAGGTGCCACAAGTACTCCTCGTTCTTTCTGCAGAAAAAAGATACAAACCATGCCCAGAAACATTTAGGGGATGCCTGCACTCAAGCTGGAGGTGTAATTTCCAGCTTGGGTAGACAAATGTGCTAGCTTCCATCGCGCTAACTTGCTAAAAATGGAAGTGTAGCTACAACACAAGCAACAGGAAGGCCTAGCCACCCTGAGTACAACCCTGTCCAGAACCCTAGGTACTTACTCAAGTAGCTAGCCCCTTCTGCTGCCCATATCACTGCAGCTACACTTCTATTTGTAGCATTCTAGTTCAATCAAAGCTAGTATGTGCACGTCTACCTGAGCTGGAAATTACACCTTCCAGCTCCTGTACCCTTTCAACCTAAAGGTACAAAGAAATGAAGCAAAGTAGACATGAGTACAACATATGAGAAAATGAATATGGTAGGAAATTGGCACAGCTCAGGCATTCAATCTGTGCCAAAAAGAGGGGTGATCCTCTATTGTATGGGATCCACTCCAGCAATCATGAGGGGACTAGGCGGTAGAAAAGAATTCCCATCCCTGACAGCTGATTCAGGGACAGATGCTGAAACTGGTGCTCTTCACTTACTGTTTCCCTGAGAGAAGAAATGTGGCAGACTGCAGAGCTTACGTGGTGGAGGGGGTCTTGTACAGGCCTTCTCTGCTTGGGTTTAGGTGTTAATGAGAGTTTCATACTTAACTATCTGGAACCTGAAGCAGCTTTAATTATTTACAGCTGGGCTGGCACCTTGCAATCTGACCCAAATAAGGGGAAATGTGCAGTTGTGCTACCTCTGGAGCAGGGCAGGGATGAAATCATGACTCAGAGAGTCACCATTTGCTCCTTATTTCCCCCTTGTTTCAGAGGAGCAGTAAGTTGCTTTAGCTATTTTCCTGGCACAACTCACTCCTATCTTCATGCCAGCTCAGCTGTGCTGGCCAGCCAAAGCTCCATCCGCTTCCTACTGCTGCTCATCCATGCCTTGCTGACTGCTGCCCACATTCTGCCTGCACTGGGTGTTGAAGCATCTGGTGTGGAAAGCCCACAAAGGGGAGTCAGGTGGAGAGTAATGTCCACTGGTATTCCTGAACAGGCACATAAGCCAGTTCGTGAATATGCCCTTTATAAGTATTTCAGCTCACATTTAAAGCATGGTTTAGATGCTACCTGTGATCAGATTATAAGATTGTCTACCTACCACATGAACCCAGTTAGCAAACTTGACAGTTGTTGCCTAAAGTACCATATGAAGTCAAATGTTCTGTTTTTAAGTAGACTTTCTAGGCAGTATGCCCATGGCATGCAAACTGATCACCTATGTACACAGCAAGCATGTTACATAACAAAATCACATTTATCAAAAGCATTGTATCTACTTAAAGCATTCTTACTGAAAGTGCAGCCATACAGACACATGAGGAACACAGCTGTATCCCAGCTGATAGTCCTGACAGACAGACAGACAGTGCTGTATAAAAAAATGGCAGGGAGAAGCAAATGAGATTGAACAGGTATCATACATTAACGCAGTTGTGTTGCTTAAGATTTCTAAATGTGATGGGCAGCATTTTACAGCATAAAAGGTATCAAACCCCATCCAACTCACGCTGGTTTTACACTGGTGTAACTTCATTGACCTCTATGGAATTACTCATTTTAAAGTGTTAGAAGGAAAAAGAGAATCGGGCCCACTGCCTTCAACCATTTCAAAATGTAACATTTATAAAGAATTACATACAGTACCCAGGGATTTGTGCATTGCATTTTCGTGGGTACCAGCATTGATGTGGATAGCAGGTAGTTGCTGTGGGAGGCATCATCACTTCTCCCCCCCACACTTTTTTTTAATATGGTCAAGCCTCAATACGTGCAACCTTAAATCTTTGATGTGAGGGATTCTGTAAAACAAAGACAGCAGCTCATTTTAACATTCATTTCAGTATTGATGGATTTTGGAACTTCATCCCAGTTTACAATTCTTTAGCGTAAATTCAGATCTTCTATCAGGAATTTGTGGGAAACCAATGATTGCCTGTCATTAAAGCGTTAATTCAAGTCATTAACATGGGAAATATTCACCCTTCTTCACTTTGAGGAGACGGACTACACTGTTCCTTTAATAGAACTCTGCTGGAAATCAAACACAATTTTTATTCAGGGGAATGATTACTGTGTCTTGTTTAATTCTCGCCTAACAAATGTCAGCACTAATGTATTACAGATTATTCAGTCAATTTGATGGTTCCAGGTGAAAGAAAGGAACACAGATCTCTTCTTTTAGTGTAAAAAGGGTCAGCTGGATGACTTCCACTGCAGGAGCTGAGATGAGGCTTGACATGAATCAATCAAGCAGGCTCAATTTTACAGTTATAGTGCCTAATGCCTAAACATGAGCGTATGGGTGGAAATTAGCACCCGATTATGAGCATACATGATCTTCCCTTGGAAGACAATAATATTGGCATTAAGCTTCTCAAGAGGGAAGATGCTGCTGGTTTTTAATATGTCTTAAATTATGTCAGGAAAAACACTGGAACATCACACAAAAGCCACAGTCAGTGTATATTGCTATCTCATAGAGCTGGAGATCTTTACAACAATATTGACACAGGAGCAGGCAAGCAAATGTCAGCCAATATAACATATGAAATACTTAACGTAACCAATTTTCAGCTGTCAATCAGGAGGGAATAATGACTGATGCAAGGAATCAATATGCCACAATTGAATTCCAGCTCACAAACTTGTTTCGTTCTGCACTATAAAAGACTGTCAAATGTCACACCCCAAGAGATGCAACAGGATTCCAAAGATTTATTTATTTCAAGCTCTGAAGTCTATTAGCAATAGTGCTCCTTGCACTATTGGAAAAAGAGCTTTGATGACATTAAATTTTCAGAAATGACAACTCATTGTATATAAAGCCAGTTAATGATGCCATTCTATATAATATTTCAGCAATCCTCTGCCATTGTACTAATGAGAAATCATAAATAATTATACTTAATCCAATTCTTATGAGTTCAAAACTGCAAATATTTGATTGTATAAAATAATTTACTCTACTGAGTATTTTCAAATAAGTTGTTTTATACAATAAAGGGAAAACATAATGAAACACAGTAACTGGCTCATTTTCATATAGATACACATTATGACATCTCACACACACACACAGTTAAATTAGAGGAAATTTTTAGTTCAGCTGAATAAAAAATTACTATAGAAATGTAAGATGTGTTGAACTATATGTTGTTGAACTATATGTTCAACTATATGTGTTGAACAGTACCCTGAGTTGTTATTTCCGGTTTAACAAATATAATGGAAACAATATTATTCATGTTCATACTCCATACTGCTGTAATACCAAGAAAGAAAAACGAGAAGCCAAAAGAAAAAAAATAAGAGGCCACAAGGCTGATCCCTGGAAGAGTCTTAATGTTCAAAGAATATCGATAGCTTTTACAAAGAAAAATGTATGGAATGTAGCCAGCACTTAAAAGAGAAGTTTTACAGCCATAGCAGGCTAATGTGGTATATATTCAGATAATATTTTTCTCAAATGGGGAAAAAGCATACATTATAACCTATTTTTGCTAAGAGAGAACCAGTTTATTAATTTACTAATATGTCCTTTTCTTTCTTTCTGGCTATTCTAACACTATCAAACCTCCATTTTTCATCCCTCAATCCCACAGTATAAAAGTGAAATTTAATATAGCAAACAAGTTCAATAATATATTGAACCTATATAGGGCCAAGTTCTGCCACCCTTACTCATGCTGAGTAGTAACTTACTCCATGACTAGTCCCACTGAATGCAGGGTTAAACACAATGCATTTTGCTTGTTTTGAATAATATCACAACAAGCTACTGTTTGATGTTTTAGTTCTTGTTTACAAAACAAACATTTTAAGTGATAGTAGGTAATATTGTTGTTGCCTATATTGTATTGAAAGCAGTGGGACTACTCACAGAGAAAGGTACTAATCAATATGAGAAGAATCTGGCCCACACTAATTATAAGACTATTAGAATTAGCATATTTTCTTTACCTGGAGCTGAGTGTTAATTAAAATCTGACAGTACAATGTATACAGAAGATAAACATTACTGTATTTTCTTTCCAATACATGGATATATAATAATTCATTTAAGACGGAGTAGCTCATGCTGTTGAATGTGCTTATTAAAAACAGCAAGGAAGGTCACGGGCAGTGCTTGCTGTATCCTTCATTTGTTCTTCACCGAAAATGATACAACCAAACTGCAAAAGTTGAGATTGAAAAGCCACTAGCGTGTTGTCTAATTTCAACCACAGAAGCTGCTGTGCACTCCGTGACTTTATGAGAGAATAAGATTACAGGTCACAATAGCTTCTTTATTTCCCACCTGTAGCTTCTAACAACATTTTATTAAGGATTTTCCCATCTTCTCTTTCTGACCTACAGGGGACAAAATTCTAACAGCTGTTACAGGACCCTTACCAAAATGGCATTAACATAGATTAGCAGTTCTGAACAGTAGTATCATTTTATCAGGCTAAATTTATGACTGCTAACTAGTATTTTACAGTGGTTGTAAAATAAACACAGAATATAATTATGTAAACAGGAAAAGGGCCTTTAATATGGTTAAACACAAGGCATTTTGCTTGTTTTGAATAATATCACAAGCTACTGTTTGATGCTTTAGTTCTTGTTTACAAAACAAACATTTTATGTGGTAGTATGCAATATTGTTGTTCCCTATATTGTATTGGGTTTTTATCACTTTCTTATTCATTAACTATTACTCTCGGCAAAATAATACACTCAAATAAAGGCAGCACATCAATCAAATGTTGTCAGATTAATATACACAATGGTCACACCTGCAGATCTCACTGGGAGCCGGGTGGCTGGACCCCGCTCCCGGCTAGGAGCCAGGTGAGAAGCCCTGGGCGGCTTCTCCTGCTCCCAGCATGAATGGAGAGTGGGGTGGGGGAAGCCCACCAGGAGCCTGTGAGGCAGCCAGGCTGAGAGACTGGTCCCTCAGCTCCACTGGCAGCTCCCTGGCTGGAGCCTTGCTGCCCCACAGGTCTCTCAGCTGGTCTCTCAGATTCCCACATTGCCCCTCTTAGGTTGGTGGAAGTGCTTCTGGTGAGGATGCACATCGCCGACCGCAGGACGGTAGTGTGGCCATGCACCACTGCACTAATTACGGTGGTGGTTGTAACTCAACCTAATATAGGTCAATTTACGTTTCTAGTGTAGACAGACCCCCAGAGGCAGTTTGACCAAGTAAATTCAGATAAATTGCAACAAGTACACATTTGGTTCACAATTCCTGAATGGATCAAGAAATAACAGATAACTGAGGCAGAAAGTTTTCCTTATGTGTTCTTAATTTCCCAAATAATATTTTTCCTCCCTTTCAGTTTTTACATTGACAGAGAGTTAAGGAAATTAGGTCCCAATTCGGCAAAGCACTTAAGCATACCAATAGGACTTAAGCACAAACAGAAGTGCTTTTCTGAATTGTGGCCTGAATATACAATATTGTAGATTCAGGCAATATTGTTGGGACTTTGAACCATTCTAAGTTCCTAGCACAGCCAAAGCTCCCAAGACGTCAAATGGGAATTCTGGCTGAGCAGGGAATGTGAAATCAGGCCTCTCCTGTCTGTGTTTGTTTAGGTATTAACAAAGGAAATAATAAATAGCATTTACTTTACAATAATCAATCAGTTAAAAAGTAAAATTTTAAAAATCCTGGGCCTCCGGTCTTGGGCTATGTAGCAGCTACATTGCATCCCTTCTCCATCCCTATCCACCACTGGTATAAAGAAGCTTGAGCTCAGCCATTAGTTGATCACCCCAATGTAGGGGAGGATTCTCAAGTGACAGAGTTAGCATAGTGACTTCTACATCACCTCCCTGTGAGTAACATAGAGGGAGTGACCAGGGTGTCCTTGTGCCCAGCTGATCTTTGGCTGATGCATTGACCCTTTGGGACTGATAGCAACTGTAACTTACACAACCACCGGCCCTGGTTTGGGGAAGTGTATGGTTGGCTTAAACCTACTGTCTCACATCCCCCAAGCTGCATGGAGTGCTCCTCTGCTGAAGTCATGGATCTGAACCCTCTCTCTATTAGACAGAGAGTGAGTACACTGTATGCATTTGAAACGTGCCATATTTTATCTTTCCCCCCTCCCAAAAATTGGAATTTCTATACTATTTATACATGGGGCACTAAAACAAGAAATAAAGTTATTTTCTAGTCATAAATTCCTGAAAATCACTGTATACAAACTATCCAACAAAGGCCTCCAGAGACCATAAAGCTGCAGATCAAGTTTGTCTAAGACAGAGGCTCGCTTAGCTTTTAGTAGGCTCTGTGCAGGCAGGAAAAAGAAACTATTTTCTAAAAGTGTGAACTTTAATAGCCTTGAAGCCTGGAATAGAATTTGTACGATTATCTCACCCTTCGTCCAAGTATAGCTCTTACTCCAAGCAAGTATGAATTATTGCTGTATTAATCAGTTAGAAAACTAGTATGATATCAGTACCAAACCCACAATATTATGTAACAGCATTGTAAAACTCTGCTTCTCCACTCAACTCACAGTAAGCAATATTATCAGAAAAGTATGTGAAATATCATTAATTTTCACATTATCAGCCATGTCAAAGAGTTTGGAGAGTATATTTTGTGCATGTGCTGATAAGTTTTCATGTCAACATTGCAAGACTACTGCACAATTTGGCTAGAATTTTTAGAAGGGCTTAGCACCCACAATTAGGTCTGGATTTTTAAGAAAGTTTGTCTTCTATTTAGGCACCTGAATAAATAGCAAGATTTTCAAGAGATCTCAACACCCAGTGTGATGACTGATTTGAAAATCTGGCCAAAAATGTCACAATGAGAGCTGCTAGATGCTGAGTATTTTTGGAAAATTTGGCTGTATTGTATTTTTTACAAGTGCAGGAATGTGCATGTAGGGTCTCTTGGTAACACTGAGAAATATGGACAGATGTGACCAATAACAAAACCAAAGTAAAATAAAACATTTTAAGTTGGTGTGAGAAGCAGCAATTTATCCTTAAATACTGTACCACTCCTGCTCTTCCTCATTGCTCTCCAAATTGTCACAGAACCTCGATGCCAAGTTTTTGAGAGATACTTCTTCAACAACAGCATCTGGATGCTTGGCAGACACTCCAGCCAGTTGTGCTGGTTTCTTTGGATTGACTTCCATACATCTGTCAATGGTCAGACTACTACTGATTGACTGTCTGGGCTAGATTGTCCTGTTCATTGCAATTTCTCTGCTCTTTAATCCATCTAAAAGTAACTTTGAGGTCCAAGTTAAAAGAAAAAAGTTATCTTGTTAAAGGCCATTTATAGGAGAAAAGAGTAAAGGATTTTACTGGGCAAATACTCACACTAGCTTTTAAAGTCACCCATACTGTCCCTGCCCAATTACAGATAATTAGTATACAACTTTTAACCATTAAAGAAATGTCCCAGGCTTTCTGCTGTTCAGTGGAAATATTTATCATTTCACATGAACATTGGTAACTTTTATTCATTGTGCTCTGTAATTTTCTGGAAACCATCATATGAGTAACTGTATGGTGTGTTCATTTTTCAACTACAAAGGTGAATTTCTCGAAAAATAACAGTACCTTTCCTCCTGTCATACTGGGCTAGAAGACAGAGATGGGCAAATCTCAGAAGGTTTGGGTCCAGTTCAGATAACCTTTAAATCCTTCGGGTTCCTATCTGAACCTTATTCAAACTTCTTGATTCTGAAAACTTGGTTCTTGGTCCTGCAGTCAGACTTGTATGTGCAGACCCCTGTGCCCACAGAGTCCCACTGAAGTCAATAAGACTCTTCACAGGCACACATGGACCACATGGATTTTCCAATTTTACACAGTTCTCCTCTTGGCCTTTTTTTTTTTTTTTTTTTTTTTGTATTTGGCAGTGTCAGAAGCTTGTCTGAGTCCTCTCGTTTTAAGTTTGATGCAGTAGCCTTCTGATAAGTGCTGTTCAAATAAAAAAGAGTGTCAGTTTATTAGCCTGTCGTTTAAGAACTAGAGAGGGGATTGCTGATATTTTCTAAAATGTCTAGGACCATTTCAGTGAATTCCTTGTAAAGAAAGACGAAATCATTAAACCTTGATCAAGGAAAGCATCTCTTTATCCTTCCAGTCATGAACATAACAAATTATATTCAGCCACTCAAAATGTGTGGAAGTAATGAAAGGTCCTGTCTAAGAGTCATTAAAACCAAGGAATCATAGGGTTAAGAAAGACTAAATATTCATGCTACTGCAGACTGGCCTTCTACAACTCCTGTCTTTGTATTAAGAAGCTTTTTTGGCAGAAGAGAGTGCATGAGCTAAGGCTGGTTTGTCAGTCCAGATTTTCAGCTTTTACTGAATTTCCTTGCTTTTGTGGGCTTAAGTCAAGTTCTTTTCATTATTTATTTGATGTGGCATTAAATATTACTGGCTATGTTTTTGACTTACTGGAGAAATACAAAGTTTCTTTTTATTAGTGCTCAGCTTCTTAAACAGTGTTTAGTTAATGAAGGCTTGACTTACACATCAGAAACAAAAAAATTCAGTTAAGTCTGGAAATCCAAGCTGACCCGCTAGCCTTAAGTACTCATGCTGTCATAGTAAAACCCCCTTACTTAATGTAAGTTATATAAGGCCAGTATGTTATCATGGACAATTAGCCATATGAACCCAATAATTACTTATTTTTGTGAGTTTAGGTCAAACCCTAAATCTTACATAGGGCCCAATGACATACCTCCTGTGTAAGGAAAACTCCCAATTAAGCCAATACGGTAGTGGCACTGAACTCAGCCCATAGATTTTCCAGTACCTGGTCACAAACAAAGCAGAATTTATATTTTAAAGAGATAGGTATGAAGGCCTTGGCAGGCTGATGTTTGTGCGCGAGGAGAGTTTGGGGGGGCTGTTGGTGGGTGAGCAGTTGAAAACTTTGTTTATTAATATTTAAATTTGTCACAGAGATAGGTATAGTTTTACAAAAGTGCTTCTTCAGCAGAAATCAACAAAAATAAGTTTAGTTACATACAGCAGTTCCCTGCAAAAAATTCTATTTTTTTAAGATATAAAGAATAAAAAACCTTCATACAGAAAGCTCTAGAGGACCTACCAATTAATTAAACTACCAATCTCAAATAATGACCACCCAGCAAAAAACATAATTATATACAAATATTAGATTAACTCAGCCAGCCAAAAATTCAAAGCAGCACAACAGCCCTTAGCCTCTCCAAGGAGCATACCCTCAGACTTCCTCAAAGACCCTGTCAAACAAATAGTCAGTTTAATACTAGACTCAGACTTTGCAACCAAAAACAGTTTGTATGACCCATTACCCATTTTAAAACATTCAGAAGACAATCCCAACGCTGCATTTTTAGGGGCTGAACTTGAATAGCAATAAATACCCCCTTCTATGGCACAGTCATGGTGCTGTAAAATGTTTTGTATTCTTAAAGAAATCACTAGTTTGTTATGTAGGAAGAGCTCTTATATAATAACGTGATTATCCCTGCAGCCCAACATATATCTATGATGCTATGTGGAAATCTTTCACTTTTTGTAGAAATACAGCTGCTGATACAGCCCCACAGCCAATCACTACTTTCCTTTGAGCAGGTGGGCTAATAGGCAGGAAATTCTCTCAGCTACAGAGAATTTATGTGGGTTGCTTCTGGGATGGAACAGCAACTCACAGCCCCACAATGGCATATGTCCTTATAGCACAAGCAAAACCTCTAATTAAGAAGGTAGAACACATTGTGTACAGAAAGTAATGACTTAAATTGCTACAAAGCAGAACACCCTTAAAATAATAGCTTCTACAAAAACTCATCATACATAAAAATATTTTTACCAACCATGTCAAAAAAATCTTCAATTGTTTAAATACCTCTGCTAAGCACCTGTAATTTGATTATATAAATTAATACCTGTAGTTCTTCATAATTTTAAAATGGAAGTGAAAATGTTTGGAAAAATGTTGATAAAACAGATGAGCACGTTTTGGTGAGCTTAGTGAACACGAATGTAGCTTTAGAAATCATGGTGGTGGTTGTCTCTAATTACATCATTCGCCAAAGTGCTGTGCCTCTAAGAATCATTTTCAAGGATATCTCAGCATCAGCCTAATTTCTCAGTGTCCTGTTTCTTACCTGAATTTTTCAAAAAACACTGTAAATGAAGCATCGGTGGAATCTTTCACTAGGTTCGTAGGTATAACAACATACCCATAGTCTTGTGCACTAGTGGTAGATTCGGAGAATATGCTAACTCAAGGAAACAAATATTTGGTGCAGAGGAGTTAGGGCTTCTGAAGTAGAGGGCTTAGTATAGTAACAAAGCAGATTGTCCTGATCTTCCCAGCCAGTCCTGCTCATACCCTACTAATTCTCTCGCAGTTGTCTTCCAAAAGGTCCAGTCCTCAATGTACTTTCAAGGCCACTCATTCTTTATCCCCCATCTTTTTTGGATGAGAACACAAGGCAGAGAAACAGGCAGAACTAGCTCATTGCTTACTCATTCCATTTTAGGGCTGGAATAATTCATTTGTTGACTGAGCATTCTTCAGATTTTGAAGCTGGGTGTACATGAAGCTGACCTGTGGGCAGAAACCACTCAAGTTCTGCCAGCCTTTTTACCCTGTGCCTCACCAGTGACAGAGAATAAGCAAATACACTGTTTTCTCTGCCAGCGTAAAGTTGTATAATAATAATACACATACCCTTTCAAAGAGACAAAAGAAAAATTCTCATTCTTACAGGTTCAATAAGCCCCAAAGCAGATTCCTTTTTAACAGTACAATGGCAAAGAGTCACATTTAATCACAGCATTGCAAGATATTAAAGAAATTTAGCTCAAGCAGACTCTATGTTGTTCTATTTGAATTCAGTAACTTAACCGAGATCATGAAATAAATATGTTTATATGTCACTTGGTTAAAGAAAAAGACCATCTTACAGTATGTCCCCGGTTTGCAAACACCATGATGTCTTTCTGGAGGGGAAGTATACACATTTTTTCTGATATAGTCTGAGCAACCAAGTCTCAGGAAAAAAAAAAGACACTGAAATCTGAGTTTGTTTCACTGGGAATTCCTACTACGGTTCTGATCCCCACTAAGCCTCATCTTATTACTGATGGGGGAAAAAAGTGTTTTATGAATATGACGAAGCTCAGCTTTTTTGAAAGCAGAATCTAAAAGATCTGTAGACTTGGAAAATTGCAGTGTCTGTGATTCAGATGAAGAGAAAAGGCTTTTTCAATATCTTGTTAAATCACCAGCCCTGAAAAACAGGGTCTTTTATGGCTCTGGTAGTGGGTGCTGTGAAGGGGCAAAATCCCCAAGCTACTCCTTCACATTTTGCCCCCTTCTCACACACCTCCGTTGCGCGCACACATACACACAGTCCAAACACTCACTGTTCTTGGCTGGCACTTGACTTTAATTTAAATAGAGCAACAAAAACGTAAGGCAGAAATGGATTTAGCAAGATAACCTGTCCTTTCTTTTAGTTCTCGCCTAATCATACAACCTCTCAACCTTTTATCTTTAAAGAGACTCACCCAGCCTGGCTGCCCAGGTGGGTCAGTACACTATCTCTGCACTTCCTAAGAGGGTTCTAATGATATTCGGGGCAGGGCCATAGTACACATTTACCTGGATGCAGCTGCACTGATGCAGCTGCATAGCTGTAACACCACCTCGGGTGCTTAATAACGCCACCTTAAGGAGAGGTGGAAGTTGTATCATAGGGACAGTATATAGATCATGTATACGCTTGGCAGAATTCTTATTTTTAATCATCTCAACAGACAATGTTGATTTTTATTTTTAAGCTTTTTTTTCAATTTTTATCAATTTAAGATTCCGCAGCTGTGCAAAATCATGAGTTTTAAGCATTGCTTAAAAATGTTTATTGATTCAAATTTTCACAGTTTGGGAAAATTATGGGGGCATCCGATTATAGGGTGGTTAGACCATTATTTAATGACAGTAGACACTGAGATTCAAAAAGTTATACCCATCAAAACACAAATTGCCAGCTTCATATGTGAAAATATATAAGGTAAATATCCTTACAATCGATATCTAGTAAGTTCTCAAGGAGCATTTTTCTTACTTTACCTATCTATAAATTTTGATTATCATCGATGGAAATATTTTTTAATATGTTTGTATGTGTACAGTGAAATTGAAGTTTACCGATAAAAACCTAATTCTTCTGAGCTTAATCATATACAAAAACATCATATGAGAAAGACAGAGAAAAAATATTTGAAAGGTTGTGATAACATCAGAAAAGAATGGAAAAAGACCTCAGAATGTGTGGGGATCTGGTTAAGCAACTACAAGTCTTGGGGACTTAACCATTCAAAAACAATGAATGCTTTTCAAAATTAGATCTTTGTTACTGAAAATAATGGAGACAAGGAAAGACAGTTCACAAAAACCACTAGTAGAGCACTGTAGACTGGAAAAATCAATCAGCAACATTGTACAGTATATCGTACATACAGAAGACCAAATGACAGCCTCAGTTGTATGGTGTAGAGGGGAACAATCGGCACTAGCTGCATGAAAATGGGACAGAGAATAAATATAGAGTGTACAGAAAAGACCAACGCTGCTACCTTCTCTAAAACAAGTACTATCTGCTGCTCCACTGAATATTTAAGGTTACACAGAGTTTTAAGTATATGTCTGGACAAAGGGGTGTAGAGTAAGGAAGCAATTCCCATAGGTTCCCTTTGAAAACTGGTGTTTAAAATGCTGAAAAACTAATGGGAGTCAATGCAAATATAAGTAGCTTTAACTGCCAGTTCACAGCTTTTGCCTCCCTCGTTGCTGTATGTGGAAAAGCACTGTGGTGTTCTGCAGCAGACCAATGATTACAACAGTGCCTAGCCAGCTGTGCTGCCAGGAGTGCAGCTCTGGAAGAAGTGAAGGGATAGAGACACCACATAGAGGCCACGAGCATCAAAATTACCTTTGATCCCTGGATTCCATACAATTAAGCAGTGCTGCCTGCTTCTTCACTTTCCCCATTAATCCCCACCTTACTGGGACAGTCTTTTTTAACATAATTTTTCCTCCTCACTTGTTTTCCCATGGTTAGGGAGAAGATAATGTTGAATGCTGTTTTTTAAAGTTTTTAAAGTTTGCGATAATCTTCATCATGGCAAATCCCAAAGGGACATGGTCTCCTTACAAGTAGAGTGCTACCCAGTTTGATCTCTGGCATGCTGCTTAAGGTAGTGTGATTGTATATTAAGTTTTTATCCATCACTAGCAATCTTGTTGTACCACCAAAACTTTTGGTGCCCATGTGATTGCCGGCCATGTAGCAGCATTTCATGGTACATATGCTTCGGAATTCATTGGTCCTCTATTCTGATAATATGTCCATACCAAGAAAACAGCCAAAACTGAACCAGTGTGGATGGAAGCAGTTGATGGGTTTGGTTTGGAATATCCTCATTTCTGATCTTGCTATGCCACATGGAGATGACGAGAATGAAAAGGTCAGTTCAGGGTTCTTCAGGCTTCCCAAGTGCCTTTGTTTCACTGCCATACAGCTGAGCTGATAGCACTGTGGTTCTGTAGATCTACAGCTTCATAACAAACTTGATATCATAACATTCCCACAGAGGCCACTGAAAGGCCCAAAACATGGGAGCAGCTGCTGCTATGCAAGCATCTGCATCTTTCGAGCATCCTCCAGCACGGTCTATGACACTGTTCAAATATTTGACAGCTGCCACCTGCTCACTGTCCCATCCAGATAGGCTAATACTGAGTGGCTGTAATCTGTAGCTGGAAGCTGTTTGATGGGAACTGTCAGGGACTTTGTTTTATCTAGATTAATAACCAGACCAATGTGTGTTGCTTCTTGCCCAACCAGACCAGTCATCAGCTGCATTGATTCACCAAACTGAGCCAATGTCATTGGCATATTCAAGATCTTGAAACTCGGCACCACCGACAGTTGCCTCCTCAAGCCTATCCATCAACCATTGCTGATTGATTTTGACAGAACACAGTCGTCATGACCCATAGGCCTCAAACCTGAGTCCACAGGGGTTACAGGAGCAGCCATGCTGCAATCATCCATTTGACTGTCTGCTGACAACTGCTGATCCAGGACCGATGAAGCCTAGTCCAAGTTTGAGGCTCCACCCCAATGTATTATTGTCAGAGGCCCAGAGTAGATGATTGGCCCACTGGCCCTACTTAAGCCAGCAACCGGAACAGGAAGCTATCTGAACAACTAGGATCCACCTCTGGACTGTGTGCCTTGTGCTTCCCACTCCCCCAGCTTTACTTCCCAGGATCCTGACCTGTCTTGGCTCGGCTCTGGACCTCTGACTTGTGGTTCTGATCTCCAGTCTGTCTTCGGATTCTGACCTCCTGGTATCCTGACCCAGCTGATACCTGACTGTGGACTCTGGCTCCAACCACTTGGTGTAGCTTTCCACTTCCCAGCCCTGATAACAGACTTGCCAGACTCCTGTGGAGATAGGAAACCATTCTGTGGCATCTGCCATTAACTTGAATGCAGCTTTCCATTCCATTATAGAGCTTTTCTATCAATGACATTATCTTCCCAGGGATTCCAAACTGTCTCATTAGATCCCACAAGCTTGCTTGATGCACTGAGTCAAAGGTCTAACGGAAATCTATACAAAGTATTGCACACAGCTTATTAAAATTAACCCTTCTTCTCAAAAAGATGTCTCAGGGTAAAGATCTGGTCAACAGTTGAATCTTGTCTACATCTGAAACTCTACAGTGGCTGTAGTGCTTCAGTATAGATGTTACCTACGAAGATGGGAGGGATTCTTCTGTCAGTGTAGGTAATCCACAGACCTGAGAACAGTAGTTAGATCAATAGAAACATTCTTCTGTTGACCTAGCATTGTCTATATCAAGGGTCAGGTTGTCTCAACGACTTCACTCAGTAGATTTTTACACCCCTGAGCAACATAGTTGGTTTGACCTAAATTTTTAGTACAGACCAGGCCAACATCTAAGAACTTTTCTACAGGATTGATTAAAGGTATGAATTTAAAGTCAGGAGTTTATGTGGTTTAACTAACTGTGGGGGAAAAGTAGCCTTAATTCAGTTTAGCTTAATTCACTTTGGAAATAAATTAAACTAAACCAAATTAAGGCCATTTGAATACTGAATAAGAATGTTCACATAGGGGTTTAATGCAGTTTAACAAATCCACTTTAAATTCACACTGTTAGTCAATTCAGAGCAATTTTCTTTATTGTGCCCTTCTAGACGAGCCATAAAAATGCACTGAATATCCTGGCTTTTTCCATGAAGTGCATCATTGATTTGAGACATTAACAGGGAAGTGAAGTCGTTTCCTGGGACCAGCAGAAGTATAATATTTCTGTAGTTGCTACATTCAGTCTTACTGCCCTTTTTTGAACAGAGGCCAAATAATCCCCTTCTTCCAATCATAGGGGATGATATTAGTACACCAGATGGTCTGGAAGACCTATACAGCCACCATACAACAATATTCTCACCTGTCTTCAGCAATTTAGGTGTTACAAACCATGGTGCATTCCCAAACTTCAGTTTATTGCATGCAATCCAGAACTCTTCTTGGTTAAAGGAAGATGGCTCTCTGGAAATTTCTGCCCTTCTTCAAATGGAATAGGGACTGCAAAGGATGAACAATTAGGACCATCTTGAAATGATCTATCAGTGCAACTAATCCTGCAGACTCTGGCTGATACTGCCATCCCAATTCTTTACTGGACAACCTGGTACCACCTTCCTCCACAAATACTGCAAAGTTGAATACAGGGTGCATACCTGATGTCTGTTCTTAACTGGATGCCTGAGCAAGCCACAAGGATTTCTTTATCTTTCTTACACAAAGATATGATGATGTTCCAAAGTTGAACCCATTCAGCCATCATTTTTGCTCTCAACAAACGTGTCTTGGGAGATGCAAAGTTTATAGTCACTCTTTTTATATATTTTGGAGGGAAAAATAAAATATCTGCTGTCTACACAGAAATTCATTCCATTGTGGTTGCAAATTATGTAAATTAAAGAAAGTGTTCTGATTTTATTTGTTCTGGCATATGTGTTTACAGAAGTCTATTACAACTCTTTATGCAAATACTGTATTTAAGCAGCTGACACTAGATTTAGTACTTAAAAGCATAGAAGACAGGAAGGACCAAGATCTACCAATTCCCAGGGATGCCATGTAGTCACAGAATATTGATTACCTGGGATATTGCCAACTCATGATGATTCCTGTTCATTGAAGTAAAGGTGGTGACACCATTCCCACTGCACCCAAAGGTCCCAACTATTTCCTAAAGGAAGATAAGTTTTCCAGTCCCCAATCTGACCAATGAGATTCCTGTGAGCAATCTTGTGTTACCGTTCTTAACGATCTAATCACATATTTTAAGATACTGATGATGTCTAAATAATTATCCATTGCACCAGAGAGTCAGCCCTATGACTCACTCAACACACAAACTCTTTAAATGAAGGCAGAACATGGACTTGTAATGCAAAGGCATAAACGCAGTTTCTATTCCAGTAGTTAACCCAATCCAGCTGGAGGGACAAGAAGAAATGTTCAGGGAGCAGAAAAGCTGTACTGAGCATTATCCACCAGGCTCATTGCCCTTTGTTGTGTTCCCCAACACCTGTATACCTATGTTGTAGGGCAGTGATTCTCAACCTTTCCAGAGGATTGTACCCCTTTCAGCTGTCTGATTTGTCTTGTGTACCCAAAGTTTTACCTCACTTTAAAACTATGTGCTTACAAAATCAGACAAACGTATCACAGCCCACTATTACTGAAAAATTGCTGACTTTCTAATTTTTACCATATAATTCTAAAATAAATCAATTGGAGTATACGCTATTGTACTTGCATTTCAGTGTATAGTATATAGAGCAGTATAAAGGAGTCATTGTATGACATTTTAGTTTGTACTGACTTGCTAGTGCTTTTTATGTAGCCTGTTGTAAAACTAGGCAAATATCTAGATGAGTTGATGTACCCACTGGAAGACCATTGTGTACCCCCATATGTATATGCCTGTTGAGAACCACTATTGTAGAGTATTCCTTCACCAAGGGCCCATAGTCAAGATCAGGAAGCCAGGAGACGTGGGAAACCTGTTTGCTTGAATTTAATAAGTACTAATGTAGGCTATGTACCAATATTACCCATCTTCATTTGCCCAGACCTCACTGACTTGCATGAAATACAATCCACTCATATAAAGCTGAGTAACTGAGCTCTATACAAATGGAGTGTGGGGAGCATTATGGAAGAGAAGTCACCCCCACCCCCACAAACTGTGACCTGAGTCCAGGACTGCAGTGCTACCCCTTCCTCACAATTTGGGGGCTGCTCTTCCCATGCCCTTTCACTCAGGCTGCCTTTGGCCCATCCCATTGCAGCCATGTGTCCCTGTCCATGTTAGGCCAGCATAGAGATCCTTTCCGGAACGAACGAGGTATTCACAGGTCTTGTGCTTTTGCTCCACCCACAGTCTCCTTGCTGAGCCTCAATCTGTGGTGAAGTGTGGAGTTGTGTTTTGTGCTGCTCATCCACCCCTAAACTCAGTTTGCACAATAGTCCCATGCAAAGAGAGCAATGCATGAATAAATTGGTATTTTCATTCCAAATTAGGTAACTGAGAAGCAAATTGTTCTTGCACATTCAAAAAAGGACTCATTTGCATGTGGAATTTAGGTCTGTATATACGTCTGTAATTTTGCAAACACATTTTAGCAGCTTGTTCTAGCAAATATGGCCCTTAATGTGAGATTTTAAGGGAAATGTTCTCAGCTTGAAGCTCAGAGGATTTAAAAGTTATAGACTGTGTGCAAATTCCACACATTCCCCCCCGCCATCATTTTAATTTTGTTGCTTTAACTCATTCATCTCAATGTTTCAGTGTATTGCCCCAGGTAATTTCTTTCCTCTTCTTCCTCATTGCTTTGGCAAGTGTTGCTCTCCTTGCTTTTGCCTTCATAATGTGTTATTTATGACCTGTTGCTCATCTTTTATAATACTCTGGTTCCTAGCTCTACTATTCAAGTTGATAGTGCAGCTGTGATTTCTATTTTTTTCTTTGCCCTTTTTGGCTCTGCCAGGCATTTCATTAGCAGACTCACAGAGAGTTTATACTGTATCTACAGCTATAGAGTTTAGTGGGATTTACTGAAACAACTGAACTATTTGGATATATCTACGTCCATTTACTCTTAGAAATGCCTTCCCTTGAAAAATACAAAATAATAGGTCATGCTCAGACCTGGTATAAGCATGCACAAATTCATTGAAGTTAGTGGAGATGTATCTACTTTCATCAGGTCTGAATTTGGCTCACTGTATAGCGGGGAAAAAAATGTTAATATTTTTTAATCCAGACACAGGCCTTGATCATGCAAGCTACACTGCATGAACAGAGACTTCCCTTCATGCAAAATGACTTGCAAATCAGGGCTTAGATTTTGTTACAATTAAGTAGCATAAAGCCACAACCTGCCGAAATAATCTCTTAACAGGTTTGGGTCTGTTTATTATAGTATATTTCGATACAAGATATTGTTTTGCACAACAATAGGATTTCTATGCAAAGAATTTCAGCTGAGACAACTGTACATTTTTTTCCTTTGTGCCTTATGAAGTTTCTATTCCTATTTTATTCCTCCCTTTGCAGTCCCTCCTGCTCCGACCTAGCTTCATAACCACTTTCTTTTTGACTCCCCCACCCACAATGTTGCCTTTTAAGCTTACTGCAACTAATGAACTTCTGTGGCCTTCAACCTTTCTAATGTCTCTGCTTATTTCTGTAAGTTAGTTTTGGCTGTTAGGTTATGTTATAATGTTCCAGGACAGATATTCTTTTTGTGATGACAGTAAATAAGATACACACAGACTTTTCTGTTTATTTTTTCAGCTGTTCATTTATAGTAAATTTTAATAAAAACTGTGAAACAATTTTGTTCTGTGGGGGAGGCTTGACACAAAAGTAGAACAATAATGTGCCAAAAATGCATTGTTATGATCTTTCAGATGGGTACTGTCATTAGGAGTGGTCTGCACTTCAGTCAGTATGAACATGATAAAGTATGAATAGTACAGCTGCAAACTCCCTTTGGATAACACTGCAAAACATATGGAAAATGTTTCCTGACTTATGAAAAATAATATTGGGGCAGAGTATAGTAAAGGGATTTGGGTCAAAAGGGTGAATAAAGCATTAGCACAAACCATAACTGCAATCTTGTAGTCATAAATTCCCTATTAATGAAATGTGCATGTAATTCTTAAAACTCTTCAGTGTTTTAAAAAAAGTATAGTGTTAATAAAGATGCAGTGACATACTTAGAAATGTCTATGGGAAATTATTCATTCATTATTTATTTGAAGAAATAATCATGAATCTAAACATCCCTTTTGGAAAAATTCAGATCATGACTTAGTGCAGATCTGAAACTTTCTGGCCTGAGCCTATCTCTAAGTTTGTTTGGTTTGCATGGCCCTGTTCTTTGGTTGCTTATCTGCACTTTGTTTAACTTTTATGATTCAGACCTTGTTCCTGCAAGTCCATGCACAATGCATAGCAGTTTATGCTAGGTTGTTGCACTCCAGGGCAAGCGTGAGTAGAGGCCATGAAGGAGCACAATGCCGCCCTAGTCTCAGTCTCAGAGAACAGGAGGCATTGCCTGGGACCACTGGGGAAAGAAAACTCTTCACCTCTTTGTTGCCTTTGGCCATTGCTTTATGTGGTTGTTTGATGGTAACCTGCTCATCTGTGCATAATGGTCTCAAGTCCTCGGATCCTTTGTTGTAGCAGACTGCCTACCTAACATGACATTCTCTTGTTATTTCATTAGTTGTCCCCCAGAATTACTTGGTTTCCAGGTCCTGTGGATCCTCCTTTTAGGCTGAGGAGGGGATCCTTTAGCAGTGAGTGGGCTTCCACCCGTCCACTCTCTGGATC
Organism: Eretmochelys imbricata; assembly: GCF_965152235.1. NCBI lineage: Eukaryota > Metazoa > Chordata > Testudines > Cheloniidae > Eretmochelys > Eretmochelys imbricata. The sequence continues at coordinate 37,372,927 of NC_135575.1, read as the reverse complement.
CCAATAGAATGACATTCTCCTAACTGTTTCTGTGTATCATCCATCATTGCATCACTAAGCTACAGAACACTGCTTCTCAGGTGGGGTAGAGTCTTCATTCTCTGGCCCATCAGTCCCACTGATCCCTGAATCAGTGTATTATGATGATCTAACATCAACAGGTAGGGATTCCTGCCTATCTGTTTTACCTTTCCCATCAGTATCTTGGCTGTCTTTACTGCCAACTCTGCCTTTTTGGTGTTTTGTGGGTTGAGGGGAAGATGTATTGCACTTAAATTGCCATTTGGTGCTGAATTTTTTGTCTTCTGCCACAGTATACTGTGGCCATTGTCTGAGAACAGCGTGTCATATATGCCATACATTGCAAAATGTGCCTTTAGTTTCTTGATCACTGTTCTTGTCCGTGTGTCCTCAATATAGTTCACTGCTCAGAAACTGAAGTAGTAATCTACTGTGATCATCCAGCTCCTGTCAATGAAAGAGAACAGGTCTGTTCTGACCTTTTCCTACGGTGAAGTTGGGATTTCCTGAGGCTGCAAAGTCTCCTTCCATCGTTGATCAGTATGCTTCTTGCACATCTTGCATTTTTCTATATATGCTCTCAACTGGACATTCATGCTTGGTCCGTAGATATACTCCCTGGTTCATCTTAACCATGCCCCGGGTGTTAAATGTGTTACTTATCTTTCTCTTAACATTCTCTCCTGTAAGATGGAATCAAATCAGCCTATCAGAAATTAGGGAACCTTTTACAGCTCCAAAGTTACATATGGATGCCAGAAATCTCAACTCTGTCATATAAATATCCATTCCCTCTTCTGCTTTTTGGTTTTGGGTAAAAACCCAGTCTCATTCTGTCTAGGGTTCACACTTCTCAAACATTTTAATCAGCTCTTCTAGTGTTTTGGGCATTAATCCTGGCAACAATGTTTTACTCTCTCTCCACCAATGATCTAGTAAAAGGCTTCATTTTTTTTTCATTGTTACCCTCCATGTTCAGCTCTGTTTACAGACTCAATTCTTGCTTCCACTGCTTCCATGCTTGTGCAAGGTTTTTTGTCTCTTGCTTGCTGTGGGTCTCACTAGTCTGACCATTGACATCATGTTTCATGTACCATATGTTGGGTAATAACATGAAAGGACTCCATGTTTCTAAAACTAAACTGGTTCCTTATTCAGAGAACTACTTACAAAGATGCAACAGCTATGGCTAGCACTGAAGTTGTGTGCATACAGATTAACTTCCTTCTGCCTCCTCCAAACTCTTCCCTCTTTCAAGCTGTGCTTCTTGCTTCAAGTTCCATGTAAGTTGCTACCATCTCTGCACATGTGCTAGTCACTGTAGGATCAGAGCCAATTTGTTCAGGGCAGCACTCCTGAGCAAAACACTGAACTAAAACACTGGTAGAGGTATAACAAAGGAGGCAATTTTGAAGTAGAAACATGCTAATTTCAAGTTTCGAAGGAATTAATCCCAAATAGTGACTAATACACTGTCTTGCTGGGGTGAAGGGCAAGGTGTGAAGAGGATCACCCATGCTGCTGGGAGTATCAATTCTTTGTGCATCATTTTTCCAAACCACTTTGTAAAACAAATTAATAACCATTAAATCACTTGATCCTACCAGAAATTTTTTAAAAAGTCAGAGAAATAGGAGTGCAACAGGAATAACTCCTCTCCGTTTGAGTAAATGCTTGGAAAGTTGTCCCCAAACAACTGCAGCCACATCACCTGAGGGAACTCTCCATAGGGTTGAAAAGTAGAGAAAGTTTTACTCTAAAACTGGAGTATTCGGGAATTTACATTAAAAATGTAAACAAAAGCAAACAAAAATATAATATTATATATGGTCTTTCAAATAATTATGATTGAATTCCAATAATTGAACAATAGCAATAAAAAGTTGCATCATAAATTGTAGCAGTCCAGAACGTCGTTTAACACAATGTAATTATGTTCTGAAAACTGATTATTGCTACACTGTGCTATTTTAATGACTTGAGTGTAAGCCAAACACAGGTGTGTATTCTGGAGATAATTATAGAAGTTAAACATGTAGGAAGACTAGCATTAGGCTCCTCCTATGACATTAGCTAGGTAAGGGAGCCTATTGGACTAGGCATTATATAGCTGCCAGTAAAAACTTTATAGTTAAGATTGAAGTAGCTATTCCAATAGAAACCTATTTTCAGTTATATCTTCCTATTATGATGGTTGGCTCAGTTCTCTCCCAAGTTTCTCATACTTGTACGCAGTCCAAAGGTGTGGGTACACAGGTGCTGGAACTAGGGGCGCAGGGTGCTGCTGCACCCCCTGGCTTGAAGTGGTTTCCATCATATACAGGGTTTACAGTTTGGTTCAATGGCTCTCAGCACCCCCACTATACAAATTGTTCCAGCACCCCTGTGTGTTTCCTTTCAGAAGTTTGAATATAATCTGTTCAGCCATTTTTGAAGGGGTGTTCATGGAAGACAAAAAAATACGCCTTCCACTTTAAAAAACAAACGCTGTTTGACTGTTTTTTGTAACTGGTTATCTCAAACACATCCTCTCTTTAAAGGAAACAGCACACAAGTAGTCTTTAATAAGGAATGTGATCTTTGCGAGGTTTGAAAAATAGTTGTTTTTAGAATAAAGGTAATTTTAAATTGACCACTGAGTATGCATATTAACATAAAAAGAAAAAAATGACCCACAGTGAAGTCTGCTAATCTGGATATGCATCCATCCAGAAATAGATTAAGAAACACCACTCAGCTTGGTTATCTGATTCCTCCTTCTTTACCTGGCCAGCTCTCCTGTCCCCTTTGCTATGTGATCCTCAAATAAAACTGACCGTTCCAATTTCATATGCTTTGAAGATCTGCACACAAGCATATACTAACTCAGTTTAAGAATGTTTGAAATGGATATTTGAATATTTGAAGAAAATATGAAATGGAGGGGGAGGGGACACTGGCACAGAAGTAAGGTTACTGAACCCGTCGGTCCCCTTCAAATGTCATCCAAAGAGGTAAAAGGAGTGTAGGGGCTTCAATGAGAACTATATATTTCAAAATACTCTTGATAAAGTAAGTGTTAGAAGACAGACCAGCTCATATAGGTATCAGGCTTCTATGCAGGTCAGCCTCCCAAAGAAGTGTCCATTAGTAGACCATATTGATAAAACAAGTGTCAAATGCACTGGCAAGTCATTGGAGAGGGGATAAAGGGTGAGGGGCATGTGAGAAGAAGCAGAATAAATAAATTCTAATGTACAAGGGAGACCAAACAAAAACATCTTAGTGTGAATTCAATGGGCAAGCTCAGGACAGGCTCCAATTGATTAACACACTGCTCAGATATCAGCAGGAAGGAAGCTGAAAAAGGGGGTGGGGCTGTCCCCAAATCCTGACCTGTGTCCTGAATGAACCTCGAATATGCATGATCATATTCTCTTGGACTGGACTAGGACTCAGGAGATTTGGGTTCAATTCCAAGCTGCCACTGACTTCCCATATGATCTTCGGCAAGTTACTTCAACCCTGTGCCTTAGTTCCTCTTCTGTGAAGTAAGAATAATACTACTACTCTACCTCAGCATAAATTTATTAATGTTTGTGAGGTGCTCAGATTCTACAGATGAGCACCATAGAAAAGTCTTTCAATAAAATTATGCATTTCTCCAAATGACCATGGTCATATAATCATGTTTTGTGCCAAACTAGTGGCTACGGACCGTTATGAAAGGGTAAGATCCTTTAAGTATTGTGTGATGAAGAGTTGAGGAAGCGTGTGCACAGAGTATGTTCACTCTATCCATCTAACAGCTGTTTGTCTGTTTTCATCACTGAAGGCACACATGCTGGGTGTAATGACAGCCTGCTCTGTGATACCTGTGTCGTATCCTATTTGGAGAAGGAACAGCTGTTTGCACACAGCCCACAAGAACGTCTGAGCACAGATAGTATGGTAACAAATTTGGCTCTTCATCAGAAAGTCATTTAATCTTGTTACTGTGCAGGTACAAAAAAGAGCACAATCGTGATAGCCTAGCCACTGGGTGTGTATTAACGTATATTTTATGATTAAAAAAACAACAACTACATGCCACAAAATAAACAGGCTTATGCTTTTATCATTTCACTGTAATTAGTAAATCTGGCACAATGCTCCAAGATGGGAGCTATGGAGTTTTACCACATTAGAAGCTGAGACCATTTACATCTGTCAGACTGTAAGAGGACAACACATAAAGGATGAAAACAAATGGTGTATGGATAGTTATTCTGTCTGGTTCCACCTTATAATGGCAACATCTGCCTGCAACTTTATAGCTGGGATGCCCAGCAGCATCTGTGCACTAACCAGCTTAAATGTATTGATGTCCTGCACTTCCAAAATCAATTCTATTTTTAATAGTTTTGGTGCAAGCTGTAGAGAGAAGTATAACATTAATAGATCTGTTACTTTTAAGGTTCTCTTTCTCTACAAATCCCATTTGTTTTGACAATTGAAGCTATATTTACTTGATACTCCAGAGCAGAAGATCCAATAATTCTAAGAGGACCTAGCATTGAAAATTCAAGAGTTATACAATATTATGGGTGAAGCTTTCTACATGTTGATATTTCCAAACAAGCAAAGCCTTTTCCCTTCTTTCTAGAGATAATTATATGTAAAACAGTGTGAGTTATAAAGTTTTGCGTCACAACATTTCTGTGGAGGGATTCCTGGGCTTTTATTTTCCAAATGTTAATTTTACCAGTAATGTGGTATTCATTAGCTTCTGCCTGCCTGTATTTCAATTAAGAAAATTCAAAGAAAGAGGCAGCAGCTGCTAAAAGCTAACCCTTATTTTTTTTAAGTATTAAAAAAGTTTTCCTTTCCTTAAAGGACCAGTGGAGCACTCTCCTACAGTTACAACACAGTCAAAGAACACAGAGTTCAAAAGCATTCTGAAAGGTTCTGGTGTTAGGGTGAGGATATTTGAGTCCTTGACTCCAGTCCTTATCCTTTTACAGGACCCAGGATTGCAAATGTAAGCCTCAAATGGCAATTAAAAATAGCATCCAACTGCATTCTTTAAGTATTTTTTGTCCCTGTTCTTTGTCTGCTATACACCTGCCATGGAAAATGTTTGTTATGAAAAGTACAGCAAGTTTGACAAATGATTTCTTGTTTAATAAGTGTTATCGATGGTTGACATACAATACAAGATGGAAGCCAACAGATTGCTCATGTGCCATATTGAGACTGATTATCCTGGGACAGAGTTTGTAAATCTCCTGTTTTATGTGTTTATGTCTGCCAATTTCTCAAAGATCCTATGAAAAGAAACAAATTTAAAATACAGATGCATGTTTCTCTATCACAAAGTTGTACTTATCCTAATTCTACTTGATTGCTAGCTATTTTTCTTGATTTTTTCTGATTCAAAGAGAACAACATTAGCCAAGGTTCGGTTTTTAAAGCAGTCTCTTTGCTAAAGGCTGAATTCATTTTTCTATCCTATCTGTCCACATGTTATTACATCCTATACGTAACTGATATCTGCATTTGTTGGATAGAGTCCAACCCTATTCCTTTACACTTGTGTGTGTGTGTATATTTTAATCTATCAATCTATCTATCTAAAGAAAGAGAGATGTGTGATTTTCAGGTCCATATTTTCCTCAGAAAGCAATATGGGGAGGGATACCAGTCTCTAAGTGCTACTGCATTATGATCTAGTGACCCTGAAAATAGGGTCAGAAGGAGGTCTCACTGCTAACTGGAAAACTAATCAATATAATTCCACCACAGAGCTGGTGCACACCAAATAATGTAGTCCCCCTCCCCCCGATAAGGTCTATGCTTCACTGTGGTGAATATAAATGTCAGATTTCAGCATTCAGGCAAAAGTAAAAAGAACCCTGAGAGGTTCATGTCTTATAAGGCTAAGTGAAGTCATTAAGTTATAGCATGGCTCTGTATTTTTAACTTTACTTAGGAGCAATTTAATTGGTTATGTCAGAAGTTGTTAGCTTAATAATACTTAACTCCAAGGCAAGAAGTGCAAAATTATGGGTTTTCACATTAAAAAAACCCACCCATACAAACAGAAAAACAACTAAGCTAAACAAATAAATATTAAAGAAAGAAGAAAATTTTATTTTATGCTTAGAATCTTGCACAAAACTTGTGAATGGTACTGTGCAGCCTCAGGAAACTCCACTGTAGACCAGTGTTACATTTGATTCAGATCAGGTACTTTTACCAAGAAGGCGAGCAAGACAAAGGGTAAAAGGTCACTGGTGACTAATTTTCTGAAAACTAGCAGCTTGTGTAAGTAATAGAACATTTATTGCATTTCTCTCTCATCCCCGCAATGAGCTAGAAAATCCATAAGAATTCCCAGCCCTAGCCTTTATTAAGGTATAGCCCTGGATTAGTTTAATGTCCAATTTAAAGTCACTGCCTGTACCTACTTTGCTTATCTTCCTTAAAGACAGCCATTCCCCCCATGGTATTTCCCAGTTTGAGTTGCCAAAAATATATTTTTCCTTAATTAAAAGTGGATTTTCATTTATGTTAAATACAAAACACTTGATTGTTGTATTACTGCATTAACGAGAGCTCTTTTCCTCCACTGATGTATTAAAACGTGATTACAGCTGGACAAGTACTGCAAAAATATTCAGAAATGGTCTTTTAAACACTCACAGGAAAAGACTCACAAATTCACATTGATGGTATTTGAAATGTCTTTTGCTCACTCTTCTTGTGAATATGCATAAGATTAGATTTTTTTCTAATGAAAATTTGTCACAGAAATTAACTTTGTAGATGATATGTAAACCTTTAACAGCAGTTGCACAAACCCATACCCCGGGCCTGAGGACTGACACTGAGGCAATTTAGCAGATGAGAGAAATAAAGAAGCGTGACCATGCCCTTCACAATGAAGGCCCTGCGAACACATTGGATTGTTTGTATGCAATGACTTGACTGTGGAGAATAGGTGGGATGGTGAAAGGAAACAGAGATCAATGATTTCAGTCAATGCACTTGGCAGCTGAACATACTATTGTACAAAAAGATGCGGTATTTAATACACATAAGCACCACAGTTACTCTGTGTGAATCGGACAACTGTTCAGAATGTAAAGGCTGTTAAATAGTTAATAAATCTTCAGGTTTTCCTACTCCTGAAACAATTCCAGGACGAAATTCTTCCATCCAGTAACTTTACCAGATCATGACTGTCCACCAAAGTTATTTTCTTCTTAGTACCTATATCTGGACACAAGGACATTTACTCTTCATAGATTCATAGATAGTAAGGTCAGAAGGGACCATTATGATCATCTAGTCCAACCTCCTGCACAACGCAGGCCACAGAATCTCACCCACCCACTCCTGCAAAAAACTTCTCATCTATGTCTGAGCTATTGAAGTCCTCAAATCATGGTTTAAAGACTTTAAGGAGCAGAGAATCCTCCAGGAAGTGACCCATGCTCCATGCTACAGAGGAAGGCGAAAAACCTCCAGGGTCTCTTCCAATCTGCCCTGGAGGAAAATTCCTTCCCGACCCCAAACATGGTGATCAGCTAAACCCTGAGCATATGGGCAAGATTCACCAGCCAGATATTACAGAAAATTCTTTCCTGGGTAACTCAGATCCCACCCCATCTAACATCCCATCACAGACCATTAGGCCTATTTACCATGAATATTTAAAAATCAATTAATTACCAAAATCATATTATCCCATCACACCATCTCCTCCATAAACTTATTGAGTTTAATCTTAAAGCCAGATATGTCTTTTGCCCCCACTGCTTCCCTTGGAAGGCTGTTCCAGAACTTGACTCCTCTGATGGTTAGAAACCTTCGTCTAATTTCAAGTCTAAACTTCCCAATGACTAGTTTATATCCATTTGTTCTTGTGTCCACATTGGTACAGAGCTTAAATAATTCCTCTCCCTCTCCAGTATTTATCCCTCTGATAATATTTATAGAGAGCAATCGTATCTCCCCTCAACCTTCTTTTAGTTAGGCTAAACAAGTCAAGCTCCTTAAGTCTCCTTTCATAAGACAAGTTTTCCATTCCTCAGATCATCCTAGTAGCCCTTCTCTGTACCTGTTCCAGTTTGAATTCATCCTCAGTGACATCTGAATTTGGGATTTATCCCAGGATCAATCACCTGCTGAAACCCTTCTGACCACATAGACTCCAAAGTGAGAGTGAAACTCATGGGAGCCATTATCAATATTGAGAAAAGCAATCTAATTCTAAGACAGTATCTTGGGGTAATGAGTGACACGATCTAGAGGGATATCTAACCTCTCAGTAACCAGCTCCTCCAAGATCCTTCACATAATCCATTAGAATGCTCAGGCAAGATAACTAGGATAAGAACCCTTGGAAGAATCCTACTGACTTCAATGAATGCTGGATCAGGTCCTATGTTTGCTAAACATACTGATCTCCTACATAGAGTTTCTCCACTCAGCAAGATGGTACATTAGGGATTTAGCATATTTTTCTCTTGTCTATGTGGCCCAAATCATGACTCATACATGGAAACCTTCATCCATAAATGAAGGAAGATATTGTTGTCCCTTTGATGTTTGACAGACAATGGGAAAATTGCTTCACAGATTGGGAGGTACTGACATAAGTTGCCTGCAGGATGGGATAGGGAGCAACACCTGAGCCCACATTGAAGACAGGGCACATGTTCTGACAGAGAAAGGTCAAGCAGCATACATTTCCTTTAATTAAGAGATGTACACCTCTTGGCCCTATATGAAATATACTCCTCATTAAAGACATTACAATATTGTTTGATAACATCATAAGGTAGTATAATAACTGACAGGGAGAAATTTAGAGAGGGTTTTTTGTTTGTGTTTTGTTTTTAAAACCAAGAGGCCCTTCATTGTTCAAGTAGTTGAAAAATCCATACTATTCCTGTGGGCAATGTACTTCAAGGAGACCAAAATGATAAAACCTGATTGGGTAAGCAGCAAAACCATTCACTGGGAGAAATGGTCTCCAAACTCCAAAGAATTCCCAAATGATAGTGTCACTGCTCAGGTTCTCTCAGGTAGACTTATTTACATCCTTAGAGAATAACCCTTCCTCCCTGCCACCCCTGCAATCCTGTCTACCAGGAAACGAAATCAAAGCCATCAGCAATAGACAGACACCTTTTCAATATTGGTTAAAATACCAATTCTTCTATACATTGTCTTCTATATGCCTCTCTTTCCAAGGGTAATTCAGAAAAATCAGGGAAATCAATGCAAAGAGGATGATCTGCTTAGTGGAGGCCCAGTCCTCCAGAATGGCCCAGCCAATCTGAGCCTCGATGCCTGAATGGGAACTCATGTGGCAAGATTAACCTCACCCTAATTATCTAAATAAAAAAATCATTACGAAGGGCCCATTTCAGAACCTGAGCAAGGTTTTGCCACTAGTACAAAGAAAGAGGGTCTAAGCTCAGGGTGCACAACCTACATTCTGACAATTCTAGGATGACTGTGACTGAGATGGCATCTGTCAGAGACTTTCATCCTGCACACTGAGAATCCAAATATTAATTATATGAAGCCTGTTCTCGTTACCTTTTGGTGAACAGCTTCCAGAAAGCTTCTAAAAATATCAGTCTACCTCCGTTATATAAATCTCCCTTATGGTGAATCTAAATCTAGTCCTCCAACTATCACGCAGGAACCCTTTGAGACACTGTGTCAGAATCAGTCTACATTTTAGAACTCCAAGTGATGTTCTTGACGGTGATGGTTTTCAGGAGAAGAGGATTGGAAATGTCAGCTGTTTTCTCACACTCCCGTACTGACGTGACTGAAAGATAAAATTATCTTCTAGACCTCTCATTGATTTCATCCCAAAGTTCAATTTATTCTTTTACAGAAGACAGAATATAGTGCTCCTCTCCTTGTTACATCGCAAACATAAGAAGGAAAGTACTAAGCTTGATTTCAAGAGTTAAATATATAAAGAATGAAATTTTCAGAAAATCAATTTCTCTTATTAACACACCCACAAGACATTCACCAGACACAAGCTGTACCATCTCGCCCAGACCGGCACAGCTAGACATTCCTCCATGATAGAGTTCCTTCCTATTTCCAGCATAGCCTCTCTCTTACTCACTCCTTTCCTTGCAAGCAGATTTCTTGTTGCATTCCAGACATGATTGTTCTATTTTATTCTGTATAGGTTTCAATGCCACACATCACCATAGTATCTGTGTGCTTTCCAGTAATGCATTAAGTAATGTAACTACACATCTGTCACATGTTTGTTCTCTCATCCTCTCCCCAAGGTGAGAAGCATGTGCTATGGAGTATCTTGTTTTTTGGTAGTTTGGTTTGTTTGTTTTTAAACTAAATATACCTGTTGCTGTGTGTTTCTATTAGAGAGGGCAAGATTAAAGAAATATGCCTTGCACTTGGTGCAGAAAATGGTATGGTTTGTGATAGTCCTTAGTTTCTGGGGGAGTTTATTCCACAGTCTTGGACCATCCCCACACAAAGTTCTGTCTCTTCCACAGATAAGCTTTATTCTTAACAGAGAGTTCTTTTTGCGGATACAGACTAACATGGCTGCTACTCTGAAACCAGAGAGTTCCACTGTGGCAGAGGAATATTTGAACATACCCTCATTGAAGAAAGACATTTTTTTCTACCTGACAATTTCTCTGCTCTATGCCAACATGTCTCAAGATATAGACTCATGCGGTGTGCTTTTTGGTTTGTTTATATGTTGAGGTACTTCAGAGTGAGGAAGAAAGCAGGTTCTTATCTGAGTACCCATGATTCTCTTGCAGCTGTAAAGATTTTGTTCCTTTTTAAAATGTTGCACTTTCTGAAACTTTCCTTTTCTGTTTGTAAGTAATCTTGAATTTTGAAAGACTTTCTGGAACTTTGATATGTGGGCAGGTCACTTGTCACCAGCCTTCCTGTGGTTGACGATCCTTGCTGTCTGTGCATACACTGCCCAGTGATCAGTGGACATACTGTGCTGGAGAAGAGAAACAGGTATAAAGGACAAACTTTTCTTCTTATAATTTAATTCCCTGATATAATTGTGGCTATATCCAGCTCATAATTCACTCTTATGACATCATACCCAGGAATCATAGCTTGGTTTTCAGGAAGCTGTGTTTAATGTGAAAGTTTTCCTGTTTTGCCTAGCTATTAGACAGGATTAATGCATTACATGTATAGCTTTACCAAAATTAAACATTTAAACATGTCTGAAAGAGTGTATTGTAATTCATGGATTCCTGATTTACTGAACGAATATTTTCAGGCAGAAATCCTGTGAGAAATATACATCCATAAACACACACATTTAATGAAAGCATTTATACTCTTGTATGAGCCTGCATTACTGAATATTTAACTACACACCATTTAAACCAAAATGGAAGAGACTGTTAAAAATCAAATGCATTGACTTCGCTGATTTGGTGACTTGGGAGGAGAAACAGAAATATGTATCCAGGTACTTCTTACCTATGGCCAAAGAAACACAAGAAGAAAGAAGGCATATTTTGCAACTACTAATATGACTGGTTCACTAAAGTTGATATGAAAACCTGTCCAATGACACCAATGCATCGAAAACAGAGGACTTCATGTGAAATAAAGACCTAGGAATAACAAATATTTGCAAGGCCAAGCCTAGCTTGGATTTTCAGAAGTGCTGAAATAAGCAGAAGCTGTAGTTGTTCAACACCATTAAGTCAGGCTAAGATTTTTCAGAAGTGACTAGCAAACTTGAGTTCCCATCATGAGGCTCTTTAAGTAGCCTGTCTTTTCAGGAAGAGGCTGCTTAGCTGTTTTTGAGAATCAGGCCCCTTTACGGTTACCCAAAATCCATTATTCAAAAAGAGGCCAGAAATGAGAATTTGGCTAGGTAATAAAAGAATTTGGAATTTACTTAGATATAATCCCTAGGGAAAAATACCAGCTGGGTACAATCCTCAAGAATCAAAAGAGAAGGTAAGGGAAATAGTAGATGGAATTTAACATGGGTTAATGATGAACCAAGATGGTTTTGAAAGGGAGAAGAAAACTAGCAGAAACAGGAGTATTCAAGTACCAGATACAATCTGGGGCACATTAAGTAGAAGAAATAAACTAAACAATAGCTTTATATGCATGGTTCAGCACTGTGTTTCCCTGCATGATATGTGAAAAGGGAGTAATTTTTGACTGAGTTTTAAGTTTCAAATGTACATGCCAGGAAACAAAGAAGCCCGATTCTCTACTGTACACTGTTGTAAATCTGAAATAACCCACCTCAAATCAAAGGTTACAATAGTGTAAAGCTTGTACATGAGCAGATTCAGGCCCATACAGAAGATCCAGAGAGCACCTAAATCTTAATCACAATCCCGTTAGAAGTGTATTAGGAGCCAATATTAGTGATTTTAAACATTTTTTAATATATACAAAGTGTCTGTGAAAAAATGAGAAATCATGGAAAAAAGGATACCACAAGGAAATAGCAAATGCTATAAGAAAAATTAATGTACTCTCTTATGTTTAAGAGCTTTCAATGCCATCTACAATAACTGTAATACATACAAGTAGTACAACAGAGACCAATGCAAATGAACAAGGAAATGCAAAATATAATTAATGCTAAAAAAAGAGGACATTTGTGTAATGTATAAAGCAGCAGAGTGGCACGTTGACAGACTAAGACCGTAATTTTGCAACCTGCTCCACACAATCAAACCTCTCCACCTGCAAAGAGCAACTTGCAAAATTGGAGCCTAAAAAATTAAGGGTGAAATGCTGGCCCATTGAACTCAATAGCAAAATTCCCATTGACTTCAGTGGAGCCAGGATTTTACTCTTAGAGTGAAAAAAATATAACAAAAAAGGTTTAGACGTGAAAGATGCCCAAGAGATTAAGACGCCCAAGATTTTTTCAAGTATTTGAGGAGCAAGAGGTCGCCAAGGACATTGTGAGGCCCCTAACAGATTGACAACAAGACTAATTTATTGACTGATGATTTAGACATCACTTAAGAATTAAATGAATTCTTTGTATCACAAAGAAGGATGGATGATAGATGCCAGAAACAGATTTATTTCCCCAAGGAGGAAGAAATACTATAGGAAATCAATATGTCAGAAACAGGTGATCAAGAAATTTGAATGTTTATATTCTCAAAAAAGAAATAATTGTTCCTAGTAAATCTGATCCTCCTCTTCCTCCCACCCACTGATCCCAAGAAGAAACTAAACTTGACAAGATATGTTGTGGACTTAATTTTCCTGGAATTTGAGAGATAGTGGAATCAACACAAAAGAAGTTCACTAAACTTCAGATTCAGGTGGACAGATTAGGAGTATGGGCAGATAAGTGATATTTCCAATTAATTGTCAAGAAATGTAAATTTAAACATAAAAGAAACTAAATTGCATTCTTTTCTTCATCCCTCACTACTTGCTGCCTGGTTCCAGCAGTATCTGAAAGCACAAGTGGCAGATTACCACAACAACTGCTGGAAATGGCCCACCTTGATTATCACTACAAAAGGTTTGCTCCCCGCCCCCCCCCCCCCCCCCCCGGGTATTAGCTCATCTTAAGTGATCACTCTCCTTACAGTGTGTACGATAACACCCATTGTTTCATGTTCTCTGTGTATATAAATCTCCCCACTGTATTTTCCACTGAATGCATCCGATGAAGTGAGCTGTAGCTCACGAAAGCTTATGCTCAGATAAATTTGTTAGCCTCTAAGGTGCCACAAATACTCCTTTTCTTTTTGCGAATACAGACTAACACGGCTGCTACTCTGAAACACAACAAAGAGCATTCTCAGACTATTTCACAGCTTGATAGATGGCATGCCTTACTGCACTAGAAATTGAGTTTGCATGGACCTTGCAGGTCACACAAACAGGACCCCACCTGGCCAGTTTCCAGAAGGGGTTGGACCTGTGTCAATCTCTGCTAATTTGGAATTCAAACTTTTAAAACAAACACACAAACATTTTATCTTCAAAGAATCTCCTCCCAAATCAAGGAGCCACTACCACATTTACTAGTCTTTTTGAAGTGGGGGTGATCATTTCTGTTCCCAAACCTATTGTGGACTTTATGCAGGGCAGGGTGGGGAGAAAAGAGGGGAAACTGTGTACTTCACAAACACAAGAGAGGGGAATGAAAAAAAAAAAAAAAGAAAGAAACCAATCACCATCTCCAGTAGTGCCATCACTCATACTAAGCAGTGAGGTCTAACAGCTGTGGGTGCTTCAAACTTAATTGGGCCAGAGGTACTACAAAGCCAGGTGGTACACAGGTTAAGGTACTCAAGCAGAAGTCCCTCACTGGATGCAGGGTGGAAAGACTGCAGGGCAGCCACTCTCCAGCTACAATAACTACAATACAAACAGCGTTTCCCAGATGTGCACCTCCTGCAGTGCATCAGAGCAGGGCTTCCTCCTGCACATCTTACAAGGCCTGGCTGTCAACAGGTAATCAGATATCATATTGATGGGCAAGGTATACAAATCTTGACTGCTATTCAGACAGATAGAGCCCTTCCTCCAACTCCAGCTGTGCCTACTAATTTGCAGCAACATATTTCACACCAGCTTTCACTCCACCACTAAACGAGCCCCCTTCCCCCCACACAGAGTAAATTTTTCTTTAGCTGCATGCTTTACATGCTAGTGAAAAAAAAATCTCACTATGAGATTTTTCAAAGGCTCATAACTCAATCAAGCCAAAACCAGCTCTCTCCAGAGCCAGAAAAGGCACTTCTCAGTCAGGGGTGCTTCTATGCCAAATTTCAGTTTTTTGTCCCCAGCTGTTGAGGATGTAGAGCTACTCAAGAAAGTTCACAAGAATTTTTTTTTATAATGGGAAAAGTTCCTTCCTTACAACCTCCTGACCCTCTTCAGACTCAATAATGGCAGAAACACGTTGTTCAAACTTAAAAGCTTTTGAGCAGGGACCAAATTTAGCCTGTGAAGTAAAGTTTCAAAAATTTAAGAATAATTGAAGTTTAGAATAGAAAGCATTGTCCATCTTTAACTAGTATCACACTCACTGTTGCTATCAGAGTTATATTGTGGTGTTTAGTCACAGCCTGCCACCAACTGCACCCGCATAGGAGTTGCCAACCCAAGAGTGCCTTCTGCTACACCTTTTGAAAGCCTGCACACCCATATATACAAGGCAGCTGCTAGCCAATGTGGAAGAAAAGCAAGATGCTGTCCAGCTCCTTCCCTCCCTTTTGGGGCCCTCAGGGGTTCTAAGGAAGCACAAGAACTGGGAAGATACCTGACTGTTGCACAGGGATTGCAAAGATGAGGGTGGGTGGAATGCGTCTTGCACGGTCTCTCAATTGAATCAATGCAGGGCTAGGAATAGTCTGTCCCTTAGATGCTATGATAGGCATAGGTGAGTTTCTTCATATTCCCGCTCTAAATTTCTTATGCTTCTTTTAGGTTTGGACTATTCTACATCTTCTATCCCATAAATTGAGGTAAGGGTAGCTGAATATAAAAGTGTCCGGTACCTATGCCAGACTATGCTTGTTTGTTATTTGTTTTAATAGCACTGCAAACTTTGTCTGGTGGCAGATACTCAGATTTTTTTAAACTATTTCTGTGAAAATCAAAAGACAAAAATGCAGCGCTAGCAGCTTCCTCTTCATTTAAACTGTTTGCTGCTGACCCAGACAGCTGGCATCAGTGATATTGGCAATGGGGGGCATTTGGATTTATTCCAGAGTCAAATCCTCTGATCAGGAATGTCACTAATAGCAATAATAGTGCACTGTTTCCCACATAGTCTGTCCTATACCAACATTTTTCTACAATAGCTGTGTCATGAGATCTTCAGTTCAAAGTCTGAAAACCAAACTTTTTTCAAGCCCAGCTCATACTTGCTTCACATCTTGTGCAGTCATTTACACCATTGCAAAGTGGTGCAAGTGACAGCTCAGGGCTTGATCCTGCAAGGTGCTGAGCACTCTAGCTCTACTACAGTAAAACACCTAAGCATATGCCAAACTTTAAGCATGTAAGCAGTCTCTGTGGTACTTAGTGCTTATTATCCTATAGGAACTACTGGCATTCTACAGAAATCCTCTCTTCAGCTGCACCTGTTCTTAACTTTGCCAGAATGTGTTCTCTACTGCTGTTTATTCACTCACAAATGAACATGTTTAAAATGATATTGACCACAAAAACTAAAATTGCTAAAATACGAAATGATACATACATAGATAACATTTTTCCTTAACTGCCTGGCTTTACAAGAAATAAAACATTTCAGTGTAGTAGCCATTGATATCACAATATAACTTTCATACTGGCTGCCTATGACTGAATGAAGTGTGGGTTAGAGACAGGGGTTCCCCCTTCCATTCTCCTCTACAATCAGAGGTCTCATATAACTGTTATATTGCTTTCTACAGTCGCTCCCTTCCCTAGCCCAAAGCTATTTCTTCAGTGAGACAGGAGTCATCACTGTATGATGGGTAACATCAAGAGTTCTCTCCATTCCAAGATTCAGGAATGAAGGCTCCAGAGTGGACCTGGTCTTTGCAGAGCTAGCCTCTTGAGCTCCGGTATGATGCTGCTAATCCACCAGACTTGTCCAAGAATTTCTGTATCAAAATTAATTGTTATTAATGGAAAAGTTAAAATGAGGCATTATCACCACCATGTTGATCCTTTTTAAAAAAGCTTTTCTTAAAATAAGTGAACTATCAGATGCTAATCTCTTTGGGGCAAGGACTACGTCTACCTCTGTGTTTGTACAGCATGTTAACACAATAGACTACAGATCCTGATCAATGACCATAAGCACTATCATAATATACATATTAAATAACAAACAACTGCATGAATTCTATTAAGTGATCTCTGCTTGAAGTGTGCTAGAGATGAAAATAGTTGTTGCTATAGAATGATTCTTTAAATTGAATTCAATATCTATGTAGAGTGTTCTTGGAATTCTTGGTCAAACATGTTTGATTAAATCATTATAATAAATAATATTCTAGACCCCTTTCTTATCATTCAGCAGCAGCAGACTGAAGCACCAACCAATAAAGGCCCCATTGACCACTCTTCTTTTTGATGAATTCATCTGTTGTCTGTCATTTTTTACTTGGATTGTAAATTCGTCAGAGCTGGGACAGTCATTGTACAAACATATAACAAAGACTAACACAATGGGCTCCTGATCACCACTTGGGACCTCTAAGCACTACTGCAATACAAACAATAATAAGAATTTATGCTGGACTCCATTCAAACACTTACTAAGACACAGCCGCTACACTGAAAAGCTTACAAATAAATACTTTAACAGTACAGCGTGCTATATTCTCCTCTCATTGAACGAGCATAACTCTTTGATATTCATGCAAACTCTGAACACCCATCATGAATGAATGGGTGGCTCCACTGTAAGCCTGTTTAGATGTGTAACCAATAAGGAGTTGAATGCAATAATTTCACAAATCCCTGGCTTTAACTTGTCCAAAGTGGTAAGTGTATGAATGGGATTATACAAAACCATACACATTCAGCTTTCCTCACTCTGTGGCACCACTAGAAAATATATGGGATCATTGCCCACTTACATTAGCTAATAGCTTTTGATGACACTCCGTTCTTCAAAAAAATACCCTTTATCCTTTAATGTCATATATGGTTCCATTTTGTTATGCTGTAGGGAGGTTTTCTAGTTTTAAGCAGAGAATACATCCTGCACCTTCACCAAATCATTGTAATGATGGTACTCAGTAGGTGCATGTAGCATAATAAATAGAGATGAACTTCCAATAGTGTAATACCAACTTCAGATCTTTGTCTATAACACTTTGCAATCATCTGATGACAGACACCACATACAAGAGGCAGTTTGGCCCAAGGGATAGAGCATTGAGATGCAGAACTTTGATCTACCACTGGCTAGCTGGTGACCTTGGACACTTCACTTCTCTGTGCCTGTGATTTCCCATCTGTAAAATGGGGATAATGACACTTCCTTCCTTTGTACGGCACTTTGAGATCTACTGATGTAAATACCCAATAAAAGCAATAAATACAAAATAGGAGTTGGAATAGTGATGGCAGCAAAATGAACACCAAAGAAAGAACAGGATTCTCATTTTGTTCCAAGAAAGCTAAAACAAGGCACATTCCAGTGGGAGGGGGAAACTGTGTAGGGTCTGGTTTTAAGGTAAATACTGTTTGAAATAACTGCACTGCTGGAATTTTGAAGCAGAAGGAGGAGGATTTGTTATGCCTTCCTGCACTCTTCACGGCTGCCAAATGAAAAAAAGAAAAAAAGGAAAGATCGAGACTAAGAAAATGTTGGCACACTCTCACTTTGAGGAAGCCTTCCATTACTTTTCTTTTCAGATTCAAGTACTATAGAAGTATGGGTTTGATAACCCCTCCCACAGGTCATTCTACACAAAGTGACCTGTGAAAATCAAAGGCATGGTTCTATTGTAAGAGCTTCAGCCTTTGAATGTCAAGCACTAGCAGTCAGATGCTTTGTAGGAAGTGTTGTTGTGTGAGGCTAACTCCCATTAAATGAAAGCAAACACCTGCTATTCATATGACTGACACCAAACATTGATTTCCCAATCCCTCTGCCACCTAAAAGCATAGAATAATCAAAAAATTCTCTTGCAGTATAATAAAATAATGACATAATAGTAAATGGAAATAAATTACATTAAATTTAAACATTTGTGTAGGGGAAAAAATACCAAAGAAACTCACCACAGTAGTACTTAGCTTCAAAAAGGGAAATTACACAAAAATGAGGAGGCTTAAATGGAAATTAAAAGGAACAGTCACAAGAGTGAAATGCCTGCAAGCTGCATGGAAACTTTTTAAAACCACCACAATAGAGGCTCAAACTAACAGGACCAAAAAATGCAACCGGGGTAAATAGTTAAAAAGGTAAAAGAGGCAGTTAGAGACAAAATTGGAAGTCAAATCCGTCTGAGGAAAAAAGAAAGGAACAAACTCTGGCAAGTCAGGTGTAAAACTATAATTAGGCAGGCAAAAAAAGAATTTGAAAAGCAACTAGCAAAAGACACACAAACTAACAGCAAAAAATTGTTTTAAGTACTTCATAATCAGAAAGCCTGCCAGACAATCAGTGGGACCACTGGAAGATTGGGGTGCTAAAGGAGCTTCCAAGGAAGACAAAGCTTTTGTGGAGAAGCTAAATGAAATCTTTGCATTGGTCTTCACAGCAGCAGGTGTGAGGGAGAGTCCCGCATCTATGCTATTCCTTTTTCGGTGACAAATCTGAGGAACTGTCCCAGATTGAGGTATCAATAGAGGTGGTTTTGATAAGTTAAACAGCAATAAGTAACCAGGACCAGATAGTATTCACAGAAGAGTTCTGAAGGTATTCAATTATGAAATTGCAGAACTACTAACTGTGGTATGTAACCTATTGCTTAAATGAGCTTCAGTGCCAGATGACTGGTGAATAGCTAATGTAACTCCAATTTTAAAAAAAGGTTCCAGAGGAAATTCTGACAATTACAAGCCAGTAAGCCTAACTCCAGCACCAGTCAGATTGCTTGAAACTATATTAAAGAACAGAAGTATCAGACACACAGATGAACATGATATGTTGGGGAAGAGTCAACACAGTTTTTGTAAAGGGAAATCATGCCATGGTACACCCACACCTTGAATACCGCATGCAGTTCTGGTTGCCCCATCTCAAAAAAGATATATTAGAATTGGAAAGAGCACAGAAAAGGGCAACAAAAATGATTAATGATGTGGAACAGCTTCCATATAAGGAGAGATTTAAAAGCCTTGGACTGTTCATCTTAGAATAGAGATGACAAAGGAGGGATATGATAGGGATGTATAAAATCATCAAATGGTATGGAGAAGGTGAATAGGGAAGTGTTATTTAGCCTTCACATAACACAAGAACCAGGAGTCACCCAATTAAATTATTAGGCAGCAGGTTTAAAACAAACAAAAGGAAGTACATCTTCACAAAAAACACCATCAACCTGTGGAACTCGTGGCCAGGCGATGTTGTGAAGGCCAAAAGTATAAGTGGGTTCAAAAAAGACTTAGAAGTCCATGGATGATAGGTCCATCAATGACTATTAGCCAAGATGTATAGGGATGCAACCCCATGCTCTGAGTGTCCCTAAATCTCTGACTGCCAGAAGCTGGGACTGAAAGACAGGGCATGGAGCACACAATACAATTGCCCCGTTCTGTTCACTCCCTCTGAAGCATCTGGTACAACCCACTGTCAGAAGACAGAATACTGGCCTAGATCGACCATTGGCCTCACCCTCTATGACTGTTCTTATGTTCTTAAGTTACAAGTAAAGACTGCAGCAATATCCTAAACTTACCATCTTTCTCTTAGTGCAGTAGATATAGTCCACTCCTCTTGGTTCAGTGGTGATTTTACACAGCATAGCTAGGCAGAGAGGTCAATGACTGCAGTTGTATTGCTTTGTCTTTGTCATTTTTATTATTTTGTGTGCTTTGATCCAAAAAATCATAACTGTTCTAAAATTAATTTGTTAATTCAACATCACAGAACCGGAGGTCAACTGGAGCACTCTAGTTATCAGTACCTAGGGTAGCCCCTTTGGAAGCTGGCAGCAGGATATCATTAGTAAAAGCATCTTGCCTATGAAGTGTCTGACTGACAGTCTTCAGAACATGTTGTTGGGATGGTCCTGAATGTTAATAAAGTATTTGTAGGATGTGAGTGGACAGGGGCAGTGGCAAAATGATGCAGATGGTTTATTTCACAACATATTATCAGTAGCATGCACAAGCATTTAATATCTGTGTTACATGTCATGACAGTGGACATCAAACAAACCTTTGCCTCTTCGCTATCCCAGAAGAGTATGGCAGGAGAAACTCTGGACTGGACCACTAGTGCTCTGCCAAAAGAAACCCTTCCATAATAGACATGTGTCAGGGCACAGTAACATTAAGGGTTAGTGAGCGAGTAGGTAGGTGGGCTGGGAGTTTGGTCTGAATATCCCATAGCCATCTAGGAAAGAGAGGAAGGTCAAGGAAGATCCTGAATTAAGTATTTTCAAATATCAAAAATGTTCTGAGTTTGGTTCAGTTCCTTAGATAGAGAAAAGTTCCAGGGGTTCTTTTTTCAAAGCAAAGTCTTCATCCCTGATTATAATACCTGAATTACTTTATAGATCCAAGGCCCCCAAGGGTGTTTCTCAAAGCCATATAATGTTTCCATGCACTTCTCGGGTTTACTACAGGTGAGAGATGTGTAAAATCACAAGTATCGAGAAACTCTTTAGCGAATACATGTGTGCAGATGCCAAAGAGTGTAAATGAGATCTGCTAAAGTTACCATTAACTTATGATCAATATTTTCCCTCCATATTCACCATTTCCTAATGTGATCCTTGGTGTTTGTGATTATTATTCCTATACTTTTGATTAAATAAGACCAGTTTTGATAGTTCTTCTCACATGAACATGGAGGATCTGTTCAAGAGGAGAGCCACCCCTGCTTTGGAGAACTGAAACATACTGGTAGATTATTAATCAGAAGTCTCTCAAACAAGAAGTAAAAGCAAATTGTGGAGATCTGTAGTTTCTATATTTAGGGCCATATAATACTACTATACACTCAACTTTGAAGATTTAAGTAGAAAAGTTTTGTAATCAAATGAATTACAAATGAATTACACTTTGTATAAGTGATTCAGAATCTGTTTCCCTCAGTCAGCAAAGTATGTAGGGGTGGAGCTAAAATTTTCTCTTACAATACGTAGACAGATTTTGTCTTGGTTATATTGTAGCAGTTCAAAATACAATGAAACAAACACATGATAGCTATGTATCTATATCTATCTATATGCACACACACACACACACACACACACAAGTCCCTTGCCTTCCCTAATATTGTTAAGAAAGGGAGGTTTTCCAGAGGAAAACATATGAATAAAATTAAATCCTAATCCTTATCATATGCATTGTTTTAGTAAAATTTGGTATTTTGACAAAAACAGGTATTTTAAGATGATATTTTAAGTATTGATCTTGGATAACTTCTGTTTGAACTGGTCACTCACTCAGCCAAGTCCCCATTGTTGACTATTCTTTTACTCCTGTTCCCCAGTGAGGTGGTCACACAGTGACAGTGAACTCCTGACCATAAGAACAGAATCGATCACTTGGTGGCTGTATTTATGATTTGTTTTCACAGCATGGAGCTTATTTCACACTACCTCTCATATTCAGGTTTAAAATGTAGTTTTCCTCCCCCCGGGCGGGAGTAACATTAGTGTGACACTGGCTTCAATAAGTAACTTTTTATTGTGTCTAATCATGTGCAAATGTGTTAAAATTGGTAGTTTTTAGCAAAGAGTTATGGAACATATTACCGTAAGGCATTCGTTCATGGCGTGACAATGATTGGCCTCTCGCCACTTAAATGTTTTATTTAATAATGTGGGAATTTCAGTGTGTTTTCCTTTCATTATTTTTAACTTGAAAACAGAAACAGAAAGCCCCTTCTTTAAAGTTAAAACTTTACCGCCTAGAGTCTGTCAAATGCAATATAAGCATCTGGATTTTAAAGAGGGAGCTTTTACAGGATGTTAATTTAATATATTGGCATATTTCATGCATACTTTTTATATTTTGTATGCTTGAAGCTATCTCTACAGTGACCACCCAGGAATAATATACTTCTTTTCAAGGAGCAAAAGATGTTGTCCGTATAACGTTGTAAATTTAATGTGTTGTTTGCCAATCTTACAAACTCAGTACAGTGTTTAGCATTTCAGCTGCTCTCTGCAATAAGTAAGGTAGAAAGAAAGAAAAAAAGAAAGAAAGAAAAAAAAAGGCCTAACATGACAGTGTATGTTTTGGTCTACCGTGAACTACACTTCCAAAACAATCCCATTTTCAGTAAGGAACACAGCACTCAAATAAGTTTTCAATCTTCAATTACACACATCTCTACATGGCAAATCTTCAAGCCAACACTTTTTATCTAAGACATGTCTGTAGTTAGAGGCATCACATTATTTGTCATGTGGTAATTAAGAATCAATGGAATTGTCCCTATTCTGACCCTGAAAAAGGAACTTTATTAGAATAAGGAAAACAAAGATCTCTCTAATTCACTGTACAACTTCTGCTGAGACCTTCCCTGTCTGGCTTTATGCTACAGTTGTAAAGAAACAGGCTACGTTTTCATGTTATCTTTGTGAACACTAATTGTTGGCTTATGTACAAACATAAGAGTTTGGGAAATTTGAGAAGGAATTTTTTCAAAATATAATTACTCCAATATGAAAGAATAGTTTTTTGTACTAATATTTTTCAAATGTATTTCCATACAACAAACTATCAGCCTGAGAGCAAAAGGAAAAACTTATATTTTATTTCCATCTGGATTATTTAATTTAGATATACCAATTTTTTAAGATTTGGATCTGTGGTGGCCAGTCTGCAAAAACTCTGAGGACATCCTTGAGTCAACTACTTTGGAAGATTACATCGTACATCACCATTCTCATATTGATTGTCCCACAGAAGACATCGGGCATCTGAAGACGACAACAGAGAATAAATTTCCAATGTATTACTTTACGTTTTTAATCCCTGCTGCACCATTTTAAATTTACGATGAGTTTGAATGACGAAAATCACATGTGGCACTTTGAAAATGTAACAGAGGGCAGGAGGAAACAAGATTACTTGTTCATGCTCTGAAAGTCCCTTTGACATTCCTTTAATAAACTACACTAAGCCTAGGTTGTAAACTGAACCAGAATTTGAAGCACAATATGGCCAACAGAGCCAAGGTTAAAAGACAAAATTAACGGCAAAAAGGAAGTGTTGTTTAGTAGTCAGAGACAGGAGTAAGAGTCAGGACTCCTGGGTTGCTCTGTCACTGGCTCAGGTGTTACTGTGGGTTAGTCAGCCTCCATGGATCCATCACAGTATGATGGCTTTGTTTGTGTCTGGCATTCTACTTTATCTTCTATGTCACCTATGTCTTACTACCATTATCATAATTATTCTCTCCAGAAAGGGTTTTTTCTGATATCGAAATTCCACACTGAGAGAGGAGGGGAGAGAGGGCATTAAGAGGAAAGACATGGAACTACTACCAATATCACAAATCTATTAGTCGGTGTATTTTACAGGGGTACCAGATACTGGATATGCCACCTTCCTCACAAGAGTGTCGTGAGGTTTAATTAATTCACTTTGTAAAGTGCTTTGAGATCCTCAGATGAAAAGCACTAAGTATTACCGTTATTTACTGACAGATTTTGAGAAATGTTTCCTGGACATGAGACAAATTATGTTGGGGTTTTTTTGTTAGTTTGTTTTTAGAGTTTAAATCCAGCTTGGACTCAGGCATTAGAATTTGCCTCTGGCTTGGAGTTCACAGTTGAATTACTTGTACCTGCTGAAAACTGAAGTGTGTAGCCTGTGATCACATTTTAAACTGCCTAATGAATAAAGTGGTCCATTTCCCAGAGGGAGGACTGTTCATTACTTGTGCCAGAGTGACTATCCAACTTCTTGCTGCATGCTAGAGTGGCCATTAATATTTTCTGCTGAATCAGACAGACATTCAGAGAAGACAAACTGTAATTATTTTAATTTCTTGTAATTCCTTTTAATCTACTAGTAGATTGGATAAAATGAGGGAAAATACACCATACAGTTCACCTTTTTAAAAAGTTAACGAAGATACAAAAAGTCACTTATATAGGTTTGTTTTAAATAAACAAAAATAAATAAATAAATATTGGCAATGATATTATAAAGCAGGGACATCCAAACTTTCTCTAACTGAAGACTGTATTAATGAGTTTCCAGGAGCCTGACAGCTGCATTTAATTTTCATAAAATGGACCAGATTGCTTCAGCTGCTCTCTAATCTGAAGGTGAGGCACACAAAGAGTATCCCTGTGTGGGACATTTCATCTTGATCCAACTATTATGCTCAATTCAGGGTGGAGCAATTCACATACTGTGTCCTAAAGTTTCATCGATTACACTTGTGTAAAGTTGTATGTATCTCTTTCTCTTCCAACCCCACTGGATAGTGGAGTGATTTACCCAGTATCTATCTAAAAGAGATTGGGACATGCATGAGGGCTACTTGCTTGAGAATGAACCCGGGTTAGACTGAGATAATATTTATTGGGTGGAGGATATTTTATTTATGTATCAGCAGATTGTTTTTTCCCCAGCTATAGAAAAAAGGTAGGACAAACAAACATTCTCCCTAAATATTAATAGAATTGTTGGATATCAATTTCAGAAGTACAGATACCTTAGATTGCATAACAGAGCTAAAGTTTGGACCAGAAGAATTATGGTCTACAATCTTTGAAGACTTTTTTTTTTTTTAAA
The DNA here is from genome assembly GCF_965152235.1 of Eretmochelys imbricata. Lineage (NCBI taxonomy): Eukaryota > Metazoa > Chordata > Testudines > Cheloniidae > Eretmochelys > Eretmochelys imbricata. The sequence goes on along the minus strand of NC_135575.1, from coordinate 37,347,499 downwards.
CACAAAAGTCTACAAAATATTATTTATGGTTCTATTACTGCTACCAGTTGCTGATGATGTCACACTTGGCTTTTTACATCTTTTCTGTTACCCCAATTTCAACTCCAAGAAACTCTACCCTGCAGTGAAAGGCAGGAAGATGTGAAAAAGCATGTGCTGTGACTTATCACGCCCAAAACATGCTGAGAGCACAGACACTATGTAATGCCTGATAGAGTGCTTTCGCATCAGGATATCAACAGCTCTCTCTTTGTCGGTAGTAGTAAATGAATTGGGAGATTGCTGTTCTACAGTTTCTCAGTCAGAAGGCCTGTCAGCAGCTTTTTGATGGCCATCTGGGGAAAACAAACTCTTGGCCCAAAGCAAGATGACGTAACATACAAGGAGCACTGGCAAGGACATGGTGGATTATATTAAAAATCTATCATATTTGTTAGCTAGCTGTGGATGACAGCCCTGGAGTGCACAATAAAATGCTTTTATGCTGCTGTGTAAATCCCTTGAGTTCACCACACTGTATGGAACTTGAGCTCATCTATTGGCCATGAATAAAGCAGAAATCAGTTCTATGCCAAGATTACAATGTGTATTTATGTACATTTTTTAAAAAAGGTATCAGTTTAACACTGAAGTTTATATACTGCATTCGGCGTTTTTTGACATTCATCTTTGTTTGTTTTCCTAATAAAGGTCTTCTTGATAACAGATCATGAAGATTCTTTTATTAAACAATATCAAGCCAACATTGGAAGTCTGTGTGTAATGTATAATATTCACGGCATTGTGGCACAAAAATAAAAATGCCCCCATACAACTGACAAATGCTGAAGTTCAAAAATTTGCTGCCTCCAACATTTTATAAAGTGTAACATCTTCCTCACAATTGACAAAGTCAGTCAAGTTAATAAATTATAGGAAATGGCAATATTTCAAATTGGAAAAAAGGTGCAATCTCTTGAAAAAGTTATTCAGTCACCCACCTTTTGCAACCCACAAAGACATAAAGGGTTAGATTCTGCTCTTATTTATACCATAATAAATAATCCAGAATAATTCCATTTATTTAAGTGTAGTTTCTCCTGATTTACTTCATTGTAACTGAGATCAGTCTGGCACTATACAATTATCTTTTGGCCAAATCCACAGTATGATGACAGAAGCATTATTGAAGAGTGTATGTCCATGGATTGGCCTGAAACAATTGATATGGATAGAGAAAAAAGATGACACCTCTTAGCCTGTTTATCTTCCATAATTTAGAAACAGTTTATGGGCATTTTGTCCCAGTGACTTCATCAGCTATTTTTATAATACTAATGGCAGCGGACATGAAAGTCCAACAGATTGTTTCACTTAAAATGCTTGGAACAGTAAGTCTGCACATATGGGGTTAGATTATGCTCTTCATTACACCAGTGCAAATCTAGAATACCTCCACTGAATTCAGTGGATTTACACAGTGGTAAAACTGGTACAAGAGAGGTTGGAATCAGTCTTGCATATACTATTACTAGAGCAAATGATTGGGACTTGTAAATTAGGATTAGGAGTTTTAATTCCATTCTGGACACTAACTTGCCATGTGGTCTTGAGCAAGCCAGGAACTCTGAGCTCTACCCCTCAGTAGTTTCTTAGACTTTCATCAGGCAAAACTCCCATCGAGGTTGCTGAGTTTCATGAGGTTATTCAATTAATTAGGAGTGGACTAGTGAAAACAGAGTCTCCGCTAATGAATTATGTATCTAGAAACCATACATTACTCAGTATTTTCAAATGTTACTGTATTGTCTAGTTTTCCGGATAAGTGGAGTCCGACTAAGAACTTCACATGTGAATTAGCTTTTTCAGCGGGAGTTTGAAGTACTGGCAAAAATCTGCCAGTTAGAAGTAGGCCTTTTTGCTTTCAGACTTATGAAATGATTGCTCTTGAAGTACTGAAATATCTTACATCTCAGCCCACATAGAAATAACTTTTTTCTCACACATCATATTGGGGATAATAATATCACTAATTGCTTTTACATTGCAGGACAAGCACTCAGAAGCCCCAGTCAGGATTGGAGTGCAATTATGCAACATGGACCTTTCTTGAAAGTGTTTACAATTAGGGCCAGATTAAACCAATCCAGAGTACTATGACCACCACAAGATGGGATTCCCAGACTCTTGGCAGTTGCAAGGATGGCAGTAGAGGTGCCCTCTGCTTCTATGAAGGGTGGTAGCAAGGACGCTCTTCCTCCCCCCCCCAGTGCCAGTACTAACCCCATCCCCAGAAGCTAGGGTATGTTTGCTTGCGTGGGCTTCCTCCCATTATACACCAAATCTTCTGTTGGGATGGTGTTGGTCAGGTTTCCCAGATCACTGGGTTCTTGGAGTTAACACCCCAGAGAGACCTGTGGGCAGTTCATACCTCTCAGAGCTACATTTCCTACAGCCTCTACTCAAGCAGACATCACTCCATAGTTTACACTCAGGCCACATTTTCAAGCTTTTCTTTGTAACCAAGTAGGACTGGTAAGTTTGGGGTTTTTTTTAAAGTGAAAATGGAATTTTTGATGTCATTACATGACTTTAGAGCTGGGGCCACAGTCATAGGCCCTTACTTCCTGTGCCTTAAATTGGTCCTATTTACAATCCAAGACAAATAACATACCAAATCCTTATTACTCACTGCACTGGTGAAAGCAGAATGCACAAAATGGCGAGTAGCTGGATACTATGGGCCAAATAATGCTCTTAGTTAGGCTTATGCAATTCGATTTTAAATTGACATGAATGGGTTGTACAGGTGTAACAAAATTTGGCCCTATTTTTATCCTCACCATTTATAAATAGGGTGATGAAGCATCATAAGTAGAGAAGAGGAAAAATAAAGAATATTTACAAATATTCAATATCAGCTCATTGCCTGGGACATGATATTTTCTATAAGCTTTGTTAGTTTACATTAATCTTAACTACTACAATACATGTAGTTAACTAATAAGTTGCCAGAGAGAAATCCATATGGGATTTGCTTATTAGCATCCCTTATAAGAAAACTTTATGTCTAATGACTGCACAAACAAACTTGGGATAAGGCGTAAAAACCTGAATGGATTTCAGAGGCTCACCTCAGCCAGACAGGAATCCAGCAGAGACCTTGAATTAGTTTATAATTTCTTCAGTAGAAAGGTGAATTGTAAAGCAGATTCTGTGAATTCTTCAAAAAGAAAAGGAGTACTTGTGGCACCTTAAGAGACTAACGAATTTATTTGAGCATAAGCTTTCGTGAGCTTATGCTCAAATAAATTTGTTAGTCTCTAAGGTGCCACAAGTACTCCTTTTCTTTTTGCGGATACAGAATAACATGGCTGCTACTCTGAAACCTGTGAATTCTGGTAATTACAGACCTTCTTTGTTCCACACGAGCTAGCTTCTAGATTGTTACTGAAACAAAATTCTTTTATTTGTACATTTGAGTAAGCATGATTTATTTAAAAAGCAGTCCTGCTGAACCACATTTGCATTGCCTGATTAGTTTAGCATGTTCATTTTCAGTTAACATATTTTTCAAATAAACTCTTTTAAAGAATAGCAAAATCTAAGTAACATCTAAAGGCTGACAATTCACCAAAATATAGCAAACATGCATGCTGGCTAAGAAAAAATAGAATTTCAGTGTGTGGCAAAGGATGTGGATTTGATTCTTGCTTCACAATAGAGCCCCGATACGCACAATGTATATGAAAATGTGGATGGCTTCAGGGCCAGATCATGCAATTCTTTAAGAAATTGAACTGGAGAGAAATGTAAAGGAACACTGTAAAATGTTTGGTATGAGCAGTATATTCTCCAGTTTATAACACTGTAGGAGTTCTCACGAATCAGAAGGTATTATGTGGGAGGAAGAGGGAAAACAAAAGTTCCTTGGAGGATCAGAAAACAAAAATGTATAAGCAGGTGAAACAGTTCAGCAGCCCAAATTCGAAGTCAACATCTCCATTGCTCATAGAGAATCCAAATACAGTTGCAAGAAGAATGGTCTGCAGAGCTTCATCCTGGTCTGTGATTGGCTTCCAAAAATGAAGGCGGAACCAAATGAGATCAAACTACAACATCACAGATCGCTTCTCAAACTATACTTAAAAAGGTTTAAAATGTTTCTTTTGGGAAAAGAATTACATTCTTTACAAATCCTCTTATATTATTGAAAGCATCACCACAGATCGATTTAACGGTGTATCTACATTTTTCCAAAAGGTTAACTAAGCAGAAACACAGAGTAAACCTGCCGACCAATAAATGCTAATGACAGCATTTACAGGAATCCAGAAAAGTCTTCCTTGAGCTCCTGAACCTAGCAAATCAGCCTCCCATTGGTACATTTTATATTTAAAAAGCTCCATACCTGCTGGAGAAGGCACCTCATTCCCTAATTCCTCCTCCTGCTAAACTTCTGTTATCACAGCTGTTATCCCCTAAGGAGATCCTGAATTGCTGGTTATGCGTTCAGCTCTTCATCCCACGCAAATGCCAGGTTCTCAGAACTCCTGCTTTTCTCCTTGGAGTACCCCATAATTAAGCCAAAAGCCTATTCTGCCTCTTTAGTAGCACATTGGCGGAAGGAGTCTCAAGAATTTGGTCCACGTCATCATAGGGCAAGTTTCCAATCCAAGCTGCACTTATGGTTTTCTGAGGCCTTATTACACAAGACTTTCACTTTTAGCCACTCTGGGTGATACCTTTCTCCGACAGTCACTTTACTACCTAGTTGTATATCAATTATTGTGTATGCCCATTAGGATATCCGGGGCTAGCCCCTTTTACCCATATGAATACCAGAGCCTACACATCAATCCTCAGGCCAGCTCCCAGAATATGTGTAGAATCTCCTTTCGGACATGCTAGTAAGAAAATCAGCTAGAAGTAGAAGAGCTAGATATTATTAGAATAAGAAGTTGGTAACTATGAAAATAATGCACTATTATACTGCACTGTGTGTGCAGTGCTATTAGCACAGATAGGTGGCTTCTGGCCAGCCTGACCTCTGTGCAGACTTGAGTGACCTGACCACTGTGAAATGGAGGGCAATTTGCACTGTTAGGGCTATTACAGCAGCATTCCCCATCCACACAAATGGAAACTGGAAGTCCACATGCTCACAGCAAGTCTAATCCAAATGGTATTTGGAAAGTCTGAACACCCTTGGGTGCAAATTTGTGTGGATATAAAGATATATTAAAGCACTATGAAGGGATCCACATAGTGGTTACAACGCAAATGTTTCTAGGTTAGCTAAAACATTACTACCATGATACAGGATTACTTTTGTCCATTTTAGGTACCATTAATCACTAACCAACCAGACTGGTATTAAAAGTCATTCTAAGGATACTGTGGGTTTTGTAAGGAAAAAGATAGCCCATCACAGATTGTAGTTTGACAGCGTCTGTTTAAGTGGTATTCAAAATTAATACTACATACTGCTACTGCTTGTTCTAAGCCTCATGTTCATGTTCTCTTTCTTTCCTTTGTTTAATTTTATATGAATTTGGTTAATCATAACAGGAGCCAGATTAACATCACTGGACAGTAAGTCTCTGATTTATATACCCAACAGGTACAACACAGACATTAGTCCAAGGTCCCACCATACAATCCTGACCTGGAAGGATTAAGTCCAGGTTGAGATGTTAATTCAGTCTCTGTAAGATCACGCCCTTGGCTTCATCCCTGAGACCATGAGTAGTGCCAAGTATATTTCAATAATAGACATTTATTCACTGGGAGCCATTGTATCATTACTGGCAGTAATATTAGCATTGTACTTGGAAGTCCCAACCAAGATCAGTGCTCCACTACATGTACATTCATATAGTAAGAGACAGTTTCTGCTCCAAAGAGCTCAGTAGATACGAGATGAAGGAAGCATTATCATCCTCATTTTACAGATGGAGAACTGAGGCAGAGAGAAATTATGGTCACAAAGGAAGCCTGTGGCAAAAGTTGAGAACTGAACCCGAATGTCTTCAGTGACTTGTCCACATCATCATTCCTCCTCTCTGGCTATTGAAACAATTGTGACAGCTCTGAGTCACACTGACATTGCATCCCCAGCGATATTGCAAAGAATACTTGGCAGGGCACAAGCACTAGTATATGAAGGCAGAATCAACAAGCTTTCCACCTAGTTTGGGTTGGCACTGAAAACAAGAGACGCCATACAGTAGGGAAAGGTGTGGCTTGGGGCTAGTGAGTTTTCAGGCCAGAGTAAGTGAGGCATATGCAGAGTTACAATGAAGAGGAGAGACTTTTGGCTACCAGGTGCTGGACACAATGGTGTCTGAGCCCTGGTCTACACTACAGGGTTAGGTCAAATTTAGCCGCGATAGGTCGATTTTAAAATGAATGCGTCTACACAAGCAACCCCGTTCCGTCGACCTATAGGGCTCTTAAAATCTACTTCTGTACTCCTTCCCGGCGAGGAGAGTAGCGCTAAAATTGACCTTGCTGGGTTGAATTTGGAGTAGTGTAGATGCAAATCGACGTGACTGGCCTCCGGGAGCTATGCCAGAGTGCTCCAACCTGACCACTCTGAACAGCACTTTCAACTCCGATGCACTAGCCAGGTACACAGGAAAAGCCTTGGCAACTTTTGAATTTCATTTCCTGTTTGGTCAGTGTGGCGAGCTCAGCAGCACAGGTGACCATGCAGTCCCCCCAGAATCACAAACAAGCTCCAGCATGGACTGAAAGGATCTGGATCTGATCACTGTATGGGGAGAAGAATCTGTGCAGGCAGAACTCCGATCAGAAAGAAGAAATGCTAATATATATGCCAAAATCGCACAGGGCATGGTGGAGAGATGCTACAACAGGGACACACAGCAGTGCCGCATGAAAGTCAAAGAGCTTAGGCAAGCCTACCAAAAGACAAAGGAAGCAAATGGTCGCTCTGGATCAGAGCCCCATACATGCTGCTTCTATGATCACCTGCATGGGATTCTAGGCGGGAACTTTACCATGACTCCACCACTCTCTGTGGACACCTTCCAGGTGGGAGTCTCATGCAACACAGAGGAGTATTTTGTGGATGAGGAAGAGGAGGAGAAGGAGAATGCGCAGTAGGCAAGCGGTGAATCCATTCTCCCCTGCAGCTAGGACCTTTTCATCACCCTGGAGCCAAAAGCCTCCCAAGGTGGGATCCCTGACCCTGAAAGCAGAGAAGGCACCTCTGGTGAGTGCACATTTGTAACTACAGTACAGGGTTTAAAAGCAAGAGTGTTTAATGTTTGATTTGCCCTGAAGACTTGGGATGCATTCGCGGCCAGTACAGCTACTGGAAAAGTCTGTTAACCTGTCTGGGGATGGAGTGGGAATCCTCCAGGGAAATCTCCATGAAGCTCTCCTGGAAGTACTCTGAAAGCCTTTGCAGAAGGTTTCTTGGGAAGGCTGCCTTATATCATCCTCCATGGTATGACACTTTATCAGGCCAAGCCAGTAGCAAGTAGTCTGGAATCATTGCAGCACAAAGCATGGCAGCAAATGGTTCTGGGTTTTGGTTACATTCAAGCAACATTCAGTCTTTACCTTTCTGTGTTACCCTCAGGAGAGTGATATCATTCATGGTCATCTGGTTGAAATTGGGGAATTTTTGTAAGGGAAAAGTAAAAGGACCCTGTTCATGCTGGGCTGTTTGCGTTTGGCTAGAAGGGATCATCCCATAGCCACGTGGTGGGGGGAGGGGTGAAGGGATCATCCCAAATAATGACGTGGAGGTGTGGTGGGAGGTGTGTGCTGCACATCCACCTGAAAACCGCAGCCCGACCTTTTAAATGGCAAACCAAACTGGCATTGCTTGCTATGGGAAAGGAGGGCGCTGCAGTTTGGAAACATTCCCACATGTTATGAAGGCATTAGAAGCTTAACCCGCGTACCCTTTGGCTTACCATGACTTACATGACCATTTGGAAACCAAATTCTGTTGCCCAGCCGTGTGTGATGTGTCACCACACCAGCAGGCTCTCAACATAAAAAGCAAAATGCGACCTTGTACCTAAAGCAAATGTGCTGTCTGCCATGAATTGCTGGATTCACTGTGAAAGAGAGTCTCCCTTTTGTTCTCAGAAATGTATCATCTTAAATTTTACTCTCCCTTTTTATCTCCCCGCAGGTGCAAATGTTTCTGCACTCCCCCATCATCTCCGTCCCTGAGGTTGGGGGAGGGAGGGGAGACTGACGACATGTACCCAAAACCACCTGCAACAATGTTTTTGCCCCATCAGGCATTGGGAGCTTAATCCAGAATTCCAATGGGTAGTAGGGACTGCGGGAACTGTGAGATAGCTTCCCACAGTGCACCGCTCTGCGAGTCAATCCTAGTCACTCTAGCGAGGACGCACTCCACTGACTTAATGCGCTTAGTGGGGACATACACAATCAACTGTATAAAATCCATTTCTAAAAATCAAGTTCTATAAAATTGACCTAATTTCATAGATATACCTTTAGTTGGAGTTCTAAGAAAGGAGTTTTTCTACCCACATGCTGAAGGATGTATGGAACACATTAAACCAATGTTCTTAATCAAGAGGAACAAAGAAGGTGAGGATAGGGGGACAAATAAGATTCCTAACGCACTAAAGATTCAGAAGTCACTGTCAGAGAAAAAGTATTTTCTTGTAATAACCAAATTATTTGTGTGTTGTAAGAAAAGGCGTTCTAGGTTAGCCATGCTAATATGGGGAAACTCCATAACCATACGTGTGCACATACAAAAACCCATCATTTAAAAACTACTTGTTGTGGATGTTCACTGGACAAGAAAATATTCAGAGAAAAAAATATATAATAGCAAGAATTTCCTATTAACAGCTCAGAGGATTCAGGCATATATACATAATGGCTTGATCGTTATTGTATTTCTATCAGCACGATCAGCATCATTTCTTCAACCTTACACTACAAGACTCCTGAAAATAATTCAGAGGAAAAACTCTTGATTTCTATGTTTCTTACAAAATAACCAATTTTAATTGTATAAAGCAATGCTCTTTGAACATTGCATTCAATATACAGCTCTTTGGAAGCCATTTTGACATTCTTGCAGTGGTCAATGCATAACTATGTGGGACACAGAAACTACTCTAAAACAAGACCAACTCAGATTAGACGTTATGGAGAACCATTACAAGTTTTAAAGAAACTGCATGGGAATTTGAGTTTCCAAAAAACTAGAATAAAGGAGGACTGACACTAAGGCTGATATTTTTATTAATTGTTTTTGTGGGGGGAGGGGGAGGAAGGGAAGGAGAGGAGAAGATATAATGATGTTTGAGAGTGGAATCTGGTGTACCCAAGAATAAGTGTCAATTAATACCCTTAATGTGGAGAATTCACCATAGCCCTAAACAATCACACTAAAGACATGTGAAATTTACATTAGACCTCCTGTTATTTACCTCACTAGGAAAAGGACTGTGCAAAACAGAAAAACAAACAAACCCACCAATTCATCAGGCTGTCAAACAAACTAAAGGAGGATATGAAGGCCAACAAGACCTTCAACATTATAATATGGTGTCAACATGGTAGGCACCACAGGCCTGAGTCCCAACTCCGTTATACCAGTTTTTTGCCAATGGGAAGTCAGTGGAGTCACAAGGTGTAACACAGTAGTGAATTGGGCCCAGTATTTTCAATTGTTTGGTGCTCATTTATAGGACTATTACCAACAGAGTAACCAGCCAAATTAGAAGCAGTCTGCTGTTAAGAATCTACAAGTGAATGCGATTTTCAGTGCAGAGATTTAGCCATACGATTCCAATTTATGCTGGTCCCACATTTAAATCCTATGCACTTTGTTCGAAGTATTTCCTAGAATTTTTTCCTATCTCTCCCTTTCTCCACCTACCCACCCACCATTACTTACTAAAGTTACAAGTTAAAAATCTGCCCTGGTACATTCTGATAATGAAATCCTAATGAAGACCTTGAATAAACTGTGCCACATCAAAATCAAATCATTCACATGTTCAGGGAATTTTTACTGCAGTGGCCAAAGCAAAAGACGTTGTTGTGCAGAGAGGTACTCATATGCATGGATCACAAACCTTTTTGAGACAGCATGTAAATGCACCCTTCATTTCACATAACTGTCAGGACAGGTTAATCAAAAACCCTCACTCCAACCCCACCCTACCCCACCCCCCACACTGTTAAGACAAAAGGCCTTGTGAACCTACCCAGGAGTTTTGAACTGAGTAGACAGAGGAACTTCGCCGAGTATTGTTTTGGGTAAGAGTGTGTGTTTGTATAAAAAAAGGCAGAACACACCTAACCAGAGAGAGAAACAGACAGTCTGAAGGAGCAGCTGAAAGCACATGGGCTGACCATGGAAACCTAGGGAAGAGGTTTTTGAGTCAGAGGTGCAGGTTAAAAAAAGTGTTCTAGGTGCTGTGAGCAAAAGAAGTGGTTTTCTGTTATTTGATTATTTCTGTGTTCACAGACACAGCACTTTGTCCAATTTTGTTAATAAAAAAACTGCATAGAAGAAATACCTGACTGTCATCAATTTCTCCTCCTAATTGGGACAACCAATTAGATCCCAAATTTTTGGCTTAGATCAAAAAGGGTTAACAATGCTGTCCCAGGTTAGTTATGTTCCAGTCAGATATAATCTTGATGTAAACAAGCACTTAGCTCCAAAAGTGGACAGAGAGTCAAGTTTTTATTCTCAATGGGTTGTGAACAATTAGAAATAGACTTAATTAAGCATCATAGACTTGCCTAGAGAATAGAGGGTGATACAAGATGTGATACAGGAGGGCCAGGGAACAGTGGGAGAGTGCTAGATATATAAACTCAAGGCTAATTAAGGCGTGGTTCCCTGTAGACTAGGGGAGGTGGCTGCAGGTTAATTGGAGCACCTGCAGTCAATTAAGACCCTGTTAGGAACTGAATAAAACCCTCTGTGTTAGGCAGACAGAGGAGGAAGGAGAGAGGACTGGAGCTTGGGAGGTGTGTTGAAAGATTTGGAAGACCTGAGAACTGAAGTAAGGGAGACCCTGCCCCAGCAGGACAGGGAGACTCCCTCCCCTCCCCTCCCCTCCCCTCCTGTCCCCACCGCCCCACATCCAAGGATTGAGGGTAACCCCACCTAAGGGGGATGAGGGTAAGAAACCCACAGGGGTTGAGAGGGGCTGGGACTCAGAGTGAGAAGCAAATCCAGACCCCTCCCCCGCTTCCCTCCTCTACCACCTTCCCGAGCTAGTAGCGGGGCCCTCGGCACCCAAGAGCAGGGGCAAAGGGTGGCATCTTAGCTCCACGCCCAGAAAAGCACAGGACCCACCAAATTAAAATCTGCCATCTTGCCACACGTGGCACCAGCCGTGGGATTTCTGTACCATGAACATAGTCCAGGGGGGTCACAACCACCCTGCCTCAAAATGAAGGATGTGGTCAAAGCACTGGTGTAAGACACTGCCGCCCAGCAGGAGGCTACCTGGGTCCAGGCAGCTGCCCAGCAGGAGGCCATTCAGCTGCAGCAAGAGACCAATCACCTGCTGATGACCCAGGCCACCCAAGATTGAGTCATGCTGCAGGAACTAGTGAACTAGGTGAAGGCCCTTGCAGAGAGGAGCTGCGGATATGATGGGACGCAGACCATACGGGCCAGCTACTATCTGCAGAAAGTGATGCAGGAGGATGATGTGGAGGCATACCTCCTGGCCTTCGAGAGGACAGCACGGAGGGAGGCCTGGCCCTGAGACCAGTGGTCAGGCGTCCTCGCCCCATTTTTGTGCGGGGAGGCCCAGAAGGCCTACTAGGATATGACTACAGAGGAGGTGGCAGATTACCCTGACTGAAGGCGGAGATCCTGGCCAGGGCAGGGGTAATAATGGCCCTGCAAGCCCGGAGGTTCCATGAATGGCAGTACTGCGAAGACAAGACACCATGATCACAACTATTTGACCTAATTCACCTAGCCCAGAAGTGTTACGCCCAGAGGCTCTCAGCTCAGAGAAAATGATGGAGTTCCTGGTCTGGTCTCTGAGGGGACTACACTCGGGCCTCCGAGCCTGGAGGCCAGAATGACCCGTCCACCTATGATGAACTGGTCACCCTAGTCGAGAGACAACTGGTAGCCCGTGAACTGTTCGAAACCCCAGGAGGTGGAACACGGTGTTTCAGGAAACCCCGAGGACCCAGATCATCGAGAACATCAGGAAAGCTATAGCCAGAAGAGCAGGCCCCAAGGAGTGGCTTGAGGCCCCAAGAGGACCTGGGGGTCCAGGGAGAGAGAGTTGGGGGAGCAAGTCAGAAGGCAACCTCTGGGATAACATATCACTGTTAAGAGTGTGGGGAGTTGGGGCATATAGCAGCCCAGTGGCCCAATAGGAAGGAGTAATGTAATGCAATGTAATCTGGGGGATCCCGGGGACCAATGTGGACTAATCAGCCTGGTAGGGGTTGCAATGGCCTCACATGAGTACAGCAGGCCGGTAAAAATGAACAGCATCCAGACCATAGCTTTGGTGGACTCTGGGAGTGCTGTCACATTGGTCTCAGGGAAGTTAGTGGGGCAAGACCAACTGAGCCGGGCCAAGAACACTGGAGTGACATGTGTCTGTGGCACAGTAAATTTCTACCCCACAATTCCAATATGGATTAAGATCCAGGGAAACACTACAAAGATGACTGCAGGGGTGGTCCCAAGTTCCCCTATCCGGCCTTAATTGGCAGGGACTTTCCTGGGTTCGAGAGCTTACACCCCCTTCGCCCCCCCGCATTGAGTTAGGGGAGGGAATTAAACCCAGAGCAGAGTCTGAGCCACCCATGGATGACCCTACCACAATTTTTGCTGGATTTTCCCCTGAGCTATTTTCACCCCCTGGGAAGTCTTGGAAATCCAGATGGGAAAGGAGGGCAGACAAAAGACTAGGAACCAGGATTTTGGCAGCAAACCACAGAGCTGCCCTAGTTGGGAGGAGGTCCTGAGGAGACCCAGAAATGGCCCCCAGCACAAGTGGAAGCACCCCAAGAGAAGGAGGGGAGCCCCTTCCAATAGAATCAGGCCAGATCGGTCCCGCACGTGACTGTTTTGGGCAGGACCAAGCCGATGACCCACTGCAAATGTGAGGGAGGAGGTAGTAGAAGTAAATGGCGAGCAAGTAGAAGGGAAAACCAAAGGCCCAGGGCCCTACTAGATAATCAATCGGGATCTGTTATACCGGGTAGTGCCAATATGGGGGGGAAGTAAAAGAACAGCTCTTGGTACCATGGAAGCACACAAGGGCCGTATTAGAGTTATCTCACAGTCATCTGTTTGGGGGACATTTAGGAGTAGACAAGACCCTGGATAGAGTCCTAAGGAGGTTCTGCTGGCCGGGGGTATGGGCAGAAGTCAAGCACTATTGCACCTCCTGCCCAGAGTGCCAGCTGCATCGCGCCCGACATCAGTTAAGTGCCAGGTTGGTACCCTTGCCTATAATTGAAGTACCTTTTGAAAGGATAGCAATGGATCTAGTGGGCCCACTAGAAAGAACGGCCTGGGGCCACTGAAGCATACTCGTCATTCTGGACTACAGAATGGCTACCCGGTACCCCGAAGCCATTCCTTTAAGAAACCCCACGTCCAAGGTGATTGCAAAAGAACTGGTGCAGGTTTTTGCTAGAGTAGGCATCCCTAAGGAGATCCTGACAGACCAAGGGACTCCCTTCATGTTGAGAGTAATGAAAGACTTATGTACCTTGCTCCACATCCAAGCCTTGCAAACTTCGGTCTACCATCCCCAAACAGATGGTCTGGTTGAGCGACTTAACTGAACTTTCAAGAGCATGATCCGAAGGGTGGTGGCCCAAGATGGAAAAGACTGGGAGGTGTGGGAGGTGGGTGTTTGCAAGACAAGAAGTTCCCCAAGCATCTACTGGATTCTCTCCTTCGAGTTACTGTGTGGATGCCATCCACGTGGCATATTAGACATTGTGAAGGAAGAATGGGAGGAACAACCCAACCCGGGGAAGAACGTCATTACACATGTAGCCCAGATGAGAGAATGAATAGCCCAAGTGATCCCCATAGTACAAGAGCATTTGGAAAAAGCACAAGAGTCCCAAAGAACCTACTACAATCATCGGGCAAGAACACAGAAATTTCAATCAGGAGAACAGGTGCTGGTGCTGGTAACAACAGAAAGTAAGCTCCTGGCCAGTTGGCATGGACCCTATGAGATTGTGGAAGCCATTGGGGAGGTGAATTATAAGGTGAAGCAGCCAGACCGCCAAAGGCCAGAGCAGATATAAGTCAACTTACTGAAAGCCTGGCATGATCGGGAGACATGCCTGGCTGTCCTGCCGGTTCCATCCCAGGCAGATGGCCCACAAGGGCAGGTAAAGATATCCCCCGAATTAGCCCCAGAACAACTAACAGAGGTTGTCGAAATGATCCAGAGGAACCAAGATGTGCTCTCCAGACAACCAGGCCATATGACGCTGATCCTGCACCACATCATCACGTGTCCCAGAGCAAGGGTGACAATAAAACCCTATCGCATACCAGAGGCAAAAAGAAAAGAAATTAGGGCAGATGTAAAGAAGATGCTGGAACTTGAAGTGATTGAGGAATCACACAGCCAATGATCCAGTCCTACTGTCTTGGTCCCCAAGCCTGATGGCAGCCTGAGGTTTTGTAATGACTTCTGGAAGTTAAATGAGGTATCCCAATTTGATGCCTCCCCAAAACCACGTATTGATGAGCTGGTGGATCATTAGGTAAGGCTTAATACTTAACCACCTTGGACTTGACAAAAGGCTACAAGCAGATCCCCCTGGCTGAGGATGCCAAGGAAAAAACTGCTTTCTCTATCCCCAATGGCCTTTTCCAATATACCGTCCTCCCTTTTGGGCTCCATGGAGCCCCCGCGACTTTCCAACGATTGATGGACCAATTACTTTAACCCCATGCCAAGTATGCTGCTGCCTATTTAGATTATGTGGTAATCCATAGCCCTGACTGGGAGACGCACCTGGGTAAAGTGGAAACGGTACTAGATGCTCTTAGACAGGCTGGCCTCACTGCTAACTCATCCAAATGTGCACTAGGGTTAGCCGAGGCCAGATACCTTGGGTATGTAGTCGGAAGGGGCCTGGTGAAGCTCTAATGGAGCAAAGTGAAGGCAATACAGGAATGGCCCCGCCTGATCTGCAAGAAGCAAGTCAGAGCATTTTTAGGGATAGTGGGGTACTATCGCCGGTTCATCCCTCACTTTGCCACAAGGGCAGCACCTCTGACGGACCTGATAAGAGCTTGGGACCCGGAGATAGTTAAGTGGACTGAAGCGGCAGAAGAAGCTTTCACAGACCTAAGGATGGCCCTTTGCAGTCATCCAGTGCTCATAGCCCCAGATTTTAAAAAGGAATTCATCCTACAAACAGACACCTTGGAGGTAGGACTTGGAGCCATCCTTTCACAGATGGTGGGGGATGAGGAGCACCCAATCCTTTACCTTAACTGAAAGTTCCTGCCCAGGGAGCAAGGATACACCATAGTAGAAAAAGAATGCCTAGCAGTTAAATGGACCATGGAGATTCTATGGTACTACCTGCTTGGGCTGCGGTTCACCTTTGTAACAGACCATGCCCCACTCCAATGGATGCACAAACAAGGAGAGGAATGCACGAGTGACTAGATGGTTTCTATCCCTACAACCTTTCCACTTCTGGATACAGCATAGAGCTGGAAGTCAACACGGCAATGCGGACAGCCTGTCATGACAACGCTGTCTCTCGTCCAAAGTAGCCCAGCAGCATGGTGTTGAGCAGTGCGGGGGGGGGGGGGGGAGGGAGATGATACAGGAGGGCCAGGGAGCAGTAGGAGAGTGCTAGATATATAAGCTCAAGGCTAATTAAGGTGTGGTTCCCTGTAGACTAGGGAAGGTGGCTGCAGGTTAATTGGAGCACCTGCAGTCAATTAAGGCCCTGTTAGGAACCTAATAAAACCCCCTGCATCAGGCAGATGGAGGAGGAAGGAGAAAGGACTGGAGCTTGGAGGTGTGTTGCGAGATTTGGAAGACCTGAGAATTGGAGTAAGGGAGATGCTGCCCAGAAGGACAGGGAGACTCCCTTCCCCCAAGCATCTAAGGGGGAGGAGGGTAAGAAACCCAAAGGGGTTGGGAGGGGCTGGGACTTAGAGCAAGGAGCAAACCCAGACCCCTTCCCCGCTTCCCTCCTCTACCACCTTCCTGGGCTAGTAGAGGGGCCCTCGGCACCCAAGAGCAGAGGCAAAGGGTGGCATCTTTGCTCCCCGCCCAGAAAAGCGCAGGACCCCCCAAACTAAAATCGTCCATCTTGCCACAAAGACATATCCCAAAACAATTAAGGTATTTAAGCAACAATGCACCAGAGGGCAGATATTGTAGGATAAAAGGTAAAAAGAAAATAAGCTAGAACCCAATTCACAATCACTGACCAATGTGTTAGATCTTTTTGTCAAATGCCAGGCTTTAGTGCCCCAAGGCTAATAGGCAAAAAGATACAGGTTGAAAAAAATTAGATCTGAACTGTTGTTCAAAACACAAAATTCACTCTGAGTTTCCAAAAAAAGTTGAAAAATTGTACAAAAATAAATTCTATTGCACATGGCTACAATTCTTGGGTTTGGCCGAGACGAGAAATGACCAATCACCTCATAAAGTACTGCACATTCAGTATGTCTATCCCAACCAGAAGCTGGAAATACTGGAAATCTATTGGGGAAAAAAAAATTCTTTAAATGTTTGTCCAATTTTGCAAACTCAAAGTCGGGAAAGTACAGATAAGAATTCAAAACAAGTTGCATCCCTGAACCTTTTGGAAAAAAACACTCATTACTAGCTAGCACTAATCTCTTCAGTGAGATTGGCCATGGAAAGATGATCCAGAAAAGGGGTTAAGACACTGAGCCCTTAATAGATCATCAAAATAGCTTTAATAAGGCAGCTGTTGTTGGCACCACCAAAGTTTGCATATCAATTTAGGAGACATGGATATTTAGGTCTAGAATTGCTTAGTATACTTCTTAACTTTCGAGTGCTGAGGAATTCGGTTACTTGAAGGGACAGTCAGTGTTTGTGGGCCCACACTTCAGTAAAATAATACTCCCCACCTCCCACACATGTACATTTACCAGTATTTGTCAGATTTTTTTAATCAAAGCATTGTGTTCACAGATATGCATAAATGTTTGTTAGTGCTATGTATGCACATACATGAAAGCAACAGAGGAAATTATGTTATCTTCCCCTTACCAAAATTTTAGTCCAATGGGGGAAGTAGTTTCCCTGGGCAACTTACCCAGCACATTCAGTCACTTAGCCCTGGTCTACGCTGCGGGGTTAGGTCAAATTTAAAATGAATGCGTCTACCCAACCAACCCCATTGACCTAATGGGCTCTTAAAATCAACTTCTGTACTCCTCCCCGGCGAGGGGAGTAGCGATAAAATCAATCTTGCTGGGTTGAATTTGGGGTAGTGCAGACGCAATTTGACAGTATTGGCCTCCGGGAGCTATCCCAGAGTGCTCCAACATGACCACTCTAAACAGCACTTTCAACTCCAATGCACTAGCTAGGTATACAGGAAAAGCCCTGACAACTTTTGAATTTAGTTTCCTGTTTGGTCAGTGTGGCAAGCTCAGCAGCACAGGTGACCAAGCAGTCCCCCCAGAATCACAAATGAGCTCCAGCATGGACTGAAAGGGAGACACTGAATCTGATTGCTGTATGGGGAGAAGAATCTGTACAGGCAGAACTCCGATCAAAAAGAAGAAATGCTAATATATATGCCAAAAATCACACAGGGCATCGTGGAGAGACGCTATAACAGGGACACACAGCAGTGTCGCATGAAAGTTAAGGAGCTCAGGCAAGCCTACCAAAGGACAAAGGAGGCAAATGGTCACTCCGGGTCAGAGCCCCATACATGCCGCTTCTATGATCACCTGCATGGCATTCTAGAGGGGGGCCCGACCACTACCCCACCACTGTCCATGGACACCTGCAAGGAGGGAGTCTCATGCAAAAACGGAGGAGTATTTTGTGGATGAGGAAGAGGAGGAGGAGGAGGAGAATGCCCAGTAGGCAAGTGGTGAATCCATTCTCCCCGGCAGCCAGAAACTTTTCATCACCCTGGAGCCAATAGCCTCCCAAGGCGGGACCCCGACCCTAAAAGCGGAGAACGCACCTCTGGTTAGTCCACATGTGTAACTACAGTACAGGGTTTAAAAGCAATAGTGTTTAATGTTTGATTTGCCCTGAAGACTTGGGACAAGTACAGCTACTGGAAAAGTCTGTTAACCTGTCTGGGGATGGAGCAGGAATCCTCCAGCGACATCTCCATGAAGCTCTCCTGGAGGTACTCTGAAAGTCTTTGCAGAAGGTTTCTGGGGAGGGCTGCCTTATATCATCTTCCATGGTAAGACACTTTACCAGTCCAAGCCAGTAGCAAGTAGACTGGAATCATTGCTGCACAAAGCATGGCAGCGAATGGTCCTGGTCGCATTCAAGCAACATTCAGTCTTTATCTTTCTGTGTTACCCTCAGGAAAGTGATATCATTCATGGTCATCTAGTTGAAATAGGGGAACTTTTGTAAGGGAACAGTAAAAGGACCCCGTTCTGGGTTGTTTGCAAATGGCTAAAACGGATCATCCTGGAGAATAGCGATGCAGCAGGGGGAGGGGTGAAGGGATCAGCCCAGAGAATAGCCATGCGGTGGCGTGGGGGGAGGTGTGTGCTGTACATCCACCCGAAAACTGCAGCTCCTCCTTTTAAATGTGAAATCCAACTGGCATTGCTTGCTCTGGGAAAGGATGGCGCTCCAGTCTGAATCCATTCCCACAAGTTATGAAGGTGGAAGAAGCCAACCCCGCATACCCTTTGGCTTACCATGGCTGCCTGGAAACCAAGTTATGTTGCCCAGCCATGTGTGATGTGTAACCATACTGGCAGGCACTCAATATAAAAGGCAAAATGTGACCTTGTACCTAAAGCACATGTGCTGTCTGCTGTGAAAGAGTCTCCCTTTTGTTCTCAGAAACGTATCATCTTAAATTTTACTCTCCCTTTTTATCTCCCCCCAGGTGCAAATGTGTCTACGCTCCCCCTATCATCTCCGTCCCTGAGGTTATCGCAGATTAGAAGGCGAAAAAAAACACACTCACGATGACATGTTTTCCGAGCTCATGCAGTCTTCCTGCACTGATAGAGCACAGCTTAATGCATGGAGGCATTCAGTGGCAGAGGCCAGGAAAGCATTATGTGAGCGCAAAGACCAGAGGCAGGAGGCAATGCTGAGGCTAATAGGGGACCAAACTGACATGATGAAGCGTCTGTTGGAGCTGCAGGAAAGCCAACAAGAACACAGACCGCTGCTGCATTCACTGTACAACTGCCTGCCCTCCTCCCCAAGTTCCATAGCCTCCTCACCCACAAACCCAAGAACATGGTGCCGGGGCGGGGAGGCTCCTAGCACCCAGCCACTCCACTCCAGAGGATGGCCCAAGTAACAGAAGGCTGTCATTCAAACAGTTTTGATTTGTAGTGTGGCTACAATAAGCAACATGCCCTTGTCCTTCCCTCCTCCCACACCCCACCCCACCTGGGCTACCTTGTCAGTTATGTCACTTTTTTTTTTTTACACTATTTACTAAATCGAAGTGGGGGAGGGTGGTTGGCTTACAGGGAATTAAAATCAACAAAGGGGGCATGTTTGCAGCAAGGAGAAACAGACACAGCTGTCACACCATAGCCTGGCCAGTCATGAAAGTGGTTTTCAAAGCCTCTCTGATGCGCAGCACGCCTACCTGTGCTCTTCTAATTGCCCTAGTGTCTGCTCAAAATCGGCCGCCAGGCGGTTTGCCTCAACCTCCCACCCTGCCATAAATGTCTCCCCCTTACTCTCACAGACGATATGGAGCATACAGCAAGCAGCAATAACAATGGGAATGTTGGTTGCGCTGAGGTATAATCTAGTCAGCAAACAGCACCAGCGAGCTTTTAAACATCCAAAGGCACATTCTACCACCATTCTGCACTTGCTCAGCCTATAGTTGAACTGCTCCTTACTACTGTCCAGGCTGCCTGTGTATGGCTTCATGAGCCATGGGAGCAAGGGGTAGGCTGGGTCCCCAAGGATAACTATTGGCATTTCAACATCCCCAACAGTAATTTTCTGGTCCAGGAAGTAAGTCCCATCTTGCAACTGCTTGAACAGCCCTGAGTTCCTAAAGCTGTGAGAGTCATGCACCTTTCCCAGCCATCCCACGTTGATGTCAGTGAAATGTCCCTTGTGATCCACCAGTGCTTGCAGCACCATTGAGAAGTACACCTTGCGGTTTATGTACTGGTTGGCAGGTGGTCCAGTGCCAAGATAGGGATGTGTGTTCCATCTATCACCCCACCACTGTTAGGGAACCCCATTACAGCAAACCCATCCAGTAAGACCTGCACATTTCCCAGAGTTACTACCCTTGATAGCAGAACATCAGTGATTGCATTGGCTACTTGGATCACAGCAGCCCCCACAATAGATTTGCCCACTCCAAATTGATACCCAACTGACTGGTAGCAGTCAGGCATTGCAAGCTTCCACAGGGCTATGGCCACTCGCTTCTCAACTGTCAGGGCCACTCTCATCTTGGTATTCCTGCGCTTCAGGGCAGGGGAAAGCAACTCACAGAGTTCAAGAAAAGTGGCCTTATGCATGCAAAACTTTCATAGCCACTGTGAATCATCCCATACCTGCAAGACTATGCGGTCCCACCAGTCTGTGCTTGTTTGCCGGGCCCAGAATCGGCGCTTTACTATATCAACCAGCCCCACTGCCGCCATGATGTCCCAATTGCCAGAACCCTTGCTTTCAGGAATGTCTGTGTCCATGTCCTCATCACAATCATCCTTGTGCAGGTGTGTCTTAGCCCGGTTCTGCACATACTCCAGGATAATGCACGAGGTATTTGCAATGCTCTCAACAGCAGCAGTGAGCTGAGCAGGCTCCATGCTTGGTGTGGTATGGTGTCTGCAAGGGTAACCCAGGAAAAAAGGCGCAAAACAATTGTGTACCATTGCTTTCACGGTGGGACGGAGGGGCGACTGACGACATGTACCCAAAACCACCCTTGACAATGTTTTTGCCCCATCAGGCATTGGGCGCTTAACTCAGAATTCCAATGGGCAGCGGGGACTGAGGGAACTGTGGGATAGCTCCATAAGTCGATGCTAGCCATGGTATTGAGGACACACTCCGCCAACTTAATGTGCTTAGTGGGGACATACACAATCAACTGTATAAAATTGATTTTTAAAAATCGACTTCTATAAAATCAACCTAATTTCGTAGTGTAGACATACCCTTAAAGGAGCAGGTTCCTTGTCTATGGCTGTTCTCTGCACATAGAAGCTGATGAGGCACAGCTCCCCACAACATCCTCTCTGTGAATAGTCTGGCCTTGCTATCACCACAATAAATCCAAATGGCCTATCACTCTCCAGATTCAGTTCCTGCTGTAAGGGGGTTAATAACTTTCCCTCCGAGTGCACTAGGGAACAGCAGGAATCATACTGCTTCCTGGTGTTCATGCTGAGATGTGTTCCTCCACAGTGTAGGCCACTACATATATTCCACAATCCGGCCTCTGGGCAAGCATTTTTAAAATTGCCCTACCAATAAAACCTTGAAAAACACTTGCTCTAAACATGGTGTGACTTACTAGGATTCACATGGTACTGGGTTTGTATTTTACAGATACAAAATAAATAGCAGCAAGGAGTGGCTATAAATGAATGTATATGTATGCATGCTAAGGGGCTGGTCACAGTTTAATTGGTTCAAGGAGAACATAATTTTGGGAGAGTTTTGTTTGTGACACTACTGTATTTGTTCTGTGGGCACACTTGGAAAACATCTTTCTAGTGGCTCTAATCTACCTCACATAACAACCATATAGTTACGAGCTAGACTGCAGCTTTTTAAAATCATGAGCTAGTAGAAAGGGAAGAGATAACAGTAAACAATGCAATGATCTTTCAAACTTAGATTACCATCTTTCCTCGGGAGAGGGGTGTCTCTGAAAACCCTTAACTCTGTCTGGGTTGTGTGCATATAAATGCATGGGTGTCTTTGAAGAATTCTAGCTACTGTTTCCCAACATCTGTGCCCGAAGCTGGTTTTCCAACACAAATTTCCAGCTTCATACCACAGCTGCAAAGAAGCTGATAGTTGGCATAGCAAAATCAGCCCTTGTGTGTAGTGCACAAACACTGAGGCTAAAGTTCCAAGTGTTTTAGAAAAGGAAATCTTGAGAGAGCAATTCCGTGATGTCTTCAAAGGGAGTTACAGAAAACTGCAAATCAGGTGAATTATACATGAAAACACCACTAATCAGAAAATAAAAAGCAACTTCAAATATACTATCTCTTGTGAGAGAAATACCATATTTCTGAGATCACATATGTAAATAATATTTCATTTGTTTTGCTTCTTTACTTTGTATCTGTATCATTATAAGGAGATTTCCTCTTACTTTTATATTAATTAGAATGGTTTCATTTTAAAAGCATTATAATTGGAACCTTTTCTTCTAATTTATTGTGGGGTTATTTGTGAAATTTCCAAGTACATAGTTTTTTGGACATTTTTTAATTAAAATTAAACAGCTGTTTATTAGCCAGAAAATATACATTAAACCCTTTACCCACCAATAGTATATGCTGGAGTTCAGGTCTCCAATCTCTACAGTCTATAAGGAATTATGACAGATTGACATTATATCTATAGTTCTTATTAGATTTGAAAGAATGCACTAAATATATTCAAAGCCATTTTTATGCATCATTGCACGCACATTCAACAGTTTTGAAGAATTAAGTCCATAACACAGAAAATGAAGTGTACCCAAATAATTATTCAACAAAAATCACTGAGGGCTTAAAGTAATTTGACCATCACCCAAATCACTTTGATAAAATAATTATTCATTCAGACTAATTGCACACCTGATTCTGAAACTAACCTCACAGTTTGTAACATTAAGTAGAGATTAAAAAGTTAAGACACTGCTGTGAATGCAATAAGAAAAATGCAATTATTTGTTCACCATTGCTTTGATAGATGTGGCATGCTATCTTGACTTCCTGAATTGCAAGAGTCAGATCCCATTTGTGCTTCAGCACTGTAAAAACCCTTCACCTTCTATCTTTAGTTTTGTCACCATCTCCCAAGTCTTCCTGTTGGTGCTTAGCTCCACACTCATTAAAAACATCCTAACCACCCATGTGCAGCAGTACATCCTCTCCTTCAGCTGGATGGCAATATGCACAAACTGTATTGCAAATGTTAACCCTGATCGCAGATCAAGAATTAAGCCCATACATATAATGCTTCTAATTATTTCCCTTTAAAGAGAGTAATTGGAAGATACTGACATTTCTGCATTGAAGTTTCCTTCAGGCTTCATTTTGGTCATAGAAAAAAACTCAGTTATGTAAACCACAGTTTGTTCTTATTTTTTGTGGTAATATCTAGAAGCTCCAGTCAGTGATTTGGGCCCCCTTGTAGTAGACACATATATAACAGCTCTTAGCACTGCTATTCTTTCTCCCTTTTCTTCCCTAACACCTCTATTCAAAGGTATGGCTGTCCCCAATCTGAAGAAGTCTTAATATCCTTTCCACCTACCCTACCCCACCCCACCCCAGCCAAAGCACCCAATGCAGCTATAATTTGGCTCCAAATGCCCTATACTCTCTAGTTTCAGAAATAAGTCACAGAAAGCACTTGCCAAGGTGCTCTATTTTCAGTTTCAGCTGAAAGCAGCTAAAGTTTTGGGTTTATGTTTTGATTCTTATTTTATCCAAATTGGTGTGCCCATCCCTGCTTTTCACCTTGTTCCTGACCAAATTAACTATTATTAGAAACCATTAACAAGGCCAATTTTCTATTTTTCATTCTAGATACCAGTAAGTACCCATCCTAGAAGTAGGAAATGGAAATCTACTATATATTGGGTCTACTAGTTTGACCAGGGCAGATAGGCCAATAAGCATGCCTTCCTGTGTCTGTACCTAACCAAATCCCAGCCAGTCACCTTCCCCAAAAAATTCTCATGGGGAACCACTCCTACTCACAAAGAGGGAAGGGGACTCCTAAATCCTTGACTCCTAACCCCATGCCAATTAAAACTCTGTGACTAAGGGAGTTATTGGATGGTACAATATATGAGTACCATTCCAGTGCAGGGGTCTTGTGGAAGAGTGCGCTCACGACTGGCATGCTCTCCCGTGGCTGGGCACGCATGCCATAACTGCTCTTTCCTGGCTAGTGTCTCCTTGTTAACAGTCACTCTGCTCTTTCAGATGTACAGCGGTTTCCAGGGCCACTTCCTACTCCTGAGCCCCTTTATTGCTTACTTTCAGCCTGCATTTAACAGAACCTCTCCTCTGTTTCTCAGACCTCTGTCTTCTTCCCTTCTTTCTCTGCTGGAACACCAACTCCTCAGGACTGCCTCTCTGTGCCTTGTCCCTTTTCCAGGATCCATCATAGGTCCTTTGTCGGGGACCCAGTGTACTGACAACTTCAATTGCTCTCTCTGATCATGGTTTCTAAGAAATCAACTGTTTAGCCACAACATATCATATACTAGTTCCTTTGGTTTCCACCTCCTGGTCTCCTAAATGGATTGGATAATGAGGTTTCATTTGTTTTAAGTTTTCATATTATTTCCAAATCATAATTAACAAGTCTCTTATGATATTAAATTTGTCCCGTGTGACTGGGTACAGTCGCTCTTTTTCAGCAATGTACTGAACCTGAGCAAATACTATTGTTGTTGCCTCTATTACAATGTACCTAAGGACAGGAAGAGAAAGGTTTTATCTCTTCCACCCCTGTAAACTACATGGGATACTGACGTGAAATACAGCAAACAGAAAACTTCAGAAAAACAGAAGAATGTTTGGTCACCAGCCAATTCAACTGGAGAAAGCTCCTAGTGGACCAAAGCCAGACAAGACAGAGAAAAGTCACAGCAAAACAACCAACCAACAAAATAGAGCAGTCTATGACAAGTAATTTTATATCCCTTTTCTTTCTTTCTTTCTTTCTTTCTTCTGAGAAATGTATTTCTTCACTAAAACTAAATTAGAGTAAATTCAGAGCTAAGTCTGGTAAAGGACTGGCCTCACACAACCAAAGTTGGAAGGAACTAGGGTGTCACTCCCCCACCATTATACTCACCTCCAACACATTCATAAACCCAAGGAGACTTAGGGTGACAGTATGCAGGTGCCTCAACAGGCATAGCTTCTAGAAGGTTCCAACTCAGATCTGAACCTCAGGTTTACTTAATAGTGAGTATGCACAGAGGTCACTTGAAGAGCTGCTGTTGCCTAGAATATTGGCCAATATTAGCCAGTGGATCAATACTAAAGATGGACAGATGATCTGTTTTGATTTTTGGCAAAATCTCAGTAATCCGGGTTGACAAACGCAAAGCTAAAACCACTATAGGCTTTGATGTTGATTTTGGTTTTGAATTCAAGACTTACTGAAATACACTATATGAGCAACTATATTATAGTCACAGTGCAATAGGTGCTCTGTAGAGCATTATGAAGATAAGGTCTCTTTTCTGAACAATAAAGCATTGTGGCCTATGTATGTCTTGTCAAATTTCAATTATTTTTAAATCACCCTGTTAACTTTCCTTATGTGACAGATCATTAGTGACAGAGTCATTCTAAAATAATAAAAAACAACAAGGAGTCCAGTGGCACCTTAAAGACTAACAGATTTATTTGGGCATAAGCTTTCGTGGGAAAAAACCCACTTCGTTTTTACCCATGAAAGCTTATGCCCAAATGAAGCTGTTAGTCTTTAAGGTGCCACTGAATTCCTTGTTGTTTTTGTGGATACAGACTAACATGGCTACACCCTGATTCTAAAATAATATTCTCCTTTGAACATTTTTTGCCCTGAAAAAATCTGCAAAAAAGTTAACTACCTAGACTTTTTGAGAGGACCTATTACTAGGGCTGGCTGGAAAACCAAGAATTCATATTTCATAAAAAGAGGTTTTGAAATATGTTTTCATTCTCCAGCGAGACAAAAGTGAGATGGACTTGAAATTTGAGGGGTGGGGGGAGGCACACAGGATACACACAGTAGCAAGAGAGGCATTTCAGAATAGTCAATAACTGGTCATTATAGCACTCTGGCTGTGGGAGAGCCAGGTTCAAGTCTCTGCTCTGCCTGATTCCACTAGGCTATAAAGATCTCACACTCTCCTGTTGAAGCTATTTTGCTTTGTATAAATTATTAAAAACATTCACTGGGCCAGAGAGAGAGAGCGAGAAAGAGACACCCACACATTAACTTCCACATCTCAGGTGGGTGCCCTAACCACCAGGCTATTCAGGGGAGGACAGTCTCTCTCTCGAAATTCCATCCTGGACCTGATAAATCTTCCCAGTAAAATTTTTTTCAAAACCAGTATGTTTCCGTAAAACGTTTTGTTTAAAAGAAATTGGTATTTGCTAACAAAAAAAGTTTCCTCAAAATATTCCCAACCAGCTCTACCCATCACCTCTTAATATAAAGGTTTAAATCAGAGCCTACAACTTAATCACTAGCTCCAAATATAAACCTCATCTTTACTTTTCTGTCTCCAGCTTCTTCTGTATTGCATTTACTCAAATGAGTGCCACCTGTTTTCAATAGCAAAATAACTTATTAGTAAAATGCTCTCAATTAACCTTTAACAACCATACACTGCATTACAAAAAGATTATGCATGCAGATCAGATGAGAGTCCATTACAGAGAGGGAATTTGAAGAATACATACTCAAAGTCCATTACACCATAAACTTGTGTAAAATACCTCCGCAGGGCACCTTCAGTATTTTCACTATATCTGAAAAAATCTGGGTGCACACTAATATTCGCCAGAGCTACCCACATGGCTGAGTAACCAAGCAATGAACAGCAAAGTGATGGTCATTCCAGGCTTTACAACACTCATACACTCATCTTAGTCTGGTGTAATCTAAATGATTGAAGTGGAGTTATTCCTGCTTTACACCAGGCTAAGTGAGAGGAAATTGCAGCTGTACATTTTTATATATATATATATATATATATATGAATGAAGGAACCAAGTTATTTTATACAAGTTCAGGTTTAACACTAATGGGAACTAGTCGTATTGAAATGGGAATATAATCTCTCTAAAATTCTAAAGGAGTATGGTAATGAGGGGGATTATAACATGGTTTTAAATAAAACCAAAGTTCCAAATAGCTTATACAGCAGAGTCCATTAACAAAGCCTTGCAATCAAGACTTCGTGAAGTATAATGACCACTCCAAGATTTCAGTCATTGTTCTATATTTTTATTTTATGTCCTGTTTTTTTTCCAAAATGTATAGATTAATAGGAACATAAGTATGGCCATACTAGGTCAGACCAATCATCCATCTAGCCCAGTATCCTATCCTATCTTTTAACCAGTTACTGATCCATGAGAAGACCTTCCCTCTTATCCCATGACTGCTTACTTTGATCTGGTGTGGCTCCTTGTCAAGAAGACTTTCTGAAAGTCCAAGTGTGCTATATCAACTGGATCACTCTATCCACATGAGCTTGACAGACTCAACAATATCTGGAGTGGCTCTGCACCATGAGTACCAACCACAGGACAGACTATTAAGAAGCAAGGCACAAACTTCAAACTGGTTGTGAGTTCTATACTTACATTTCACCAGCTGAGTACCAAGTGTGAATTCCTCAAGCGCTATAACAGCCTTAATATGGAGCCACAGACAGTCCCCTGGGGCACCCCATTCTATCTTGCCACCTAAGTAAGCTTGCCTTTCTGATAGATGGTCCCTTATACCAAAAAACAAACAAAATAAATTCCAATAATATTCCAGTTAGTCCCAGTCCCAAAAGACCAGTCACTTTCCCCAGGTCAATTACACGTCAGATCCTACACCAAAAACAACACTTGTAGCTAATTCTATAATGAATTAACTAAAAATGTATTAACAAAAAAAAAGAAATAAGAGATATTTAAAAGGTTAGAGCAGGTAAAGATACACACACAAATAAGTTACAGTCTTAGGTTCCATAAGATGGTAGAAGCTCCTACAATAAGCAAGCTCTATGTGTCCTTTAGGGCTAACCCAGGCCAAGCACGGGGGATCTTTTGCTCATGCATAGTAATTCTTGCCTTCCTCCAAGGTCCACAGAGCATAAAAGATCCAGTTTCTTCTTGTCAGGGATTTTTATTTCCTTCCCCCAGAGTTTATGCTGATCGGAAGAATCCTCGTGGATGTCTCCTCTTCTTGGGTATAGGGGGAGCAATTAATAAAATCTTTGTTCTTTGATGTTTCTGAATGGCTCATTTGATTTCAAGGGGTCTTCTTGGTGGGTAGGACCTAACACCTTCTGTAGGAAGCCAGCATTTTACATTAGTTAAATGAGCTGGCACTAGGTCTGCCAACATCACAAAGTACCTCAAAGAATTTTAATAAATTGGTGAGGCATGATTTCCCTTCACAAAAGCCATGTTGACTCTTCTTCAACATATTATGTTCATCTGTGTCTGATAATTCTATACTACTATAGTTTCAACCAATTTGCGTAGTACTGAAGTTAGGTTTACTGGCCTGTAATTGCTGGTATTGCACTTGGAGCCATTTTATTTTTTTAAAAATGGTGGTATATTAGCTATATTCCAATCACCTGATTCAGAGACCTATTTAAGTGAGAGGTGACATACTTCAATTACAGATTTCAGAGTAGCAGCCGTGCTAGTCTGTATTCGCAAAAAGGAAAGGAGTATTTGTGGCACCCTAGAGACTAACAAATTTATTTGAGCATAAGCTTTCGTGAGCTACAGCTCACTTCCTCCGATGAAGTGAGCTGTAGCTTACGAAAGCTTATGCTCATACTTCAATTAGTAGCTCTACAAATTCATATCTGTGTTCCTTCAGACTCTTGGGTGAATACCATCTGGTCCTGGTGACTTATTACTGTCTAATTTATCAATTTGTTCCAAAAAATCCTCTACTGACACCTCAATCAGAGACAGTTCCTCAGATTTGTCAACTAAAGAGAATGGTTCAGGTGTGAGAATCTGCCTCACATCCTCTGCAATGAAGATTAAAGCAAAGAATTCAATTTACTACTCTGCAATAGCCTTTTCTTCTCTAAGTGCTCCTTTAGCACCCCTTCAGCAACTATATGTCATTCAAATATTTGATACTACAAGATGCTACTTTATGAAAAACTTATCTGAAAATAATTAGATGCTGCAAAATAATTATGAGAGATTGGTAAAGTGCCTTGCTGATTAAGAAACAATCTTCATAGTTCTGTCATGGTTTATAGGGTGCTACATTTTTGGAATATGTTCCTATTCTCAAACTAATCCTTTTCTTCAACAGCAATGGCTAATTGCATTATTGGGCTCTATCATGGCAGAATTTGTTTGGGCTAATTTTTCCACCCGCACCACACATTTGTGGTTTCGCCACTCATAAATTATGTCTATGTACCTATCATATGAAGATGAATGTGCCACATTATCACGCCAACCACTGTGACATAGCCCCTAATAAACACAGCCGGCAAGAGGAGAGCATAAGAGGAATGAGAATATGTTGTTGCTTAAGGACCAATTTAATCTTTTCAAGAGATCTTTGTTTCTAAATAAAGAAGCAAAAATTCAATTAAGAGCAGAGGCCTAACATATGAATGTCATTTATATGGTTAAGCAGAGATAACACACTGTTCTGCATTTAATCCCCTGCACACAGCACTAAACCAAATGTGAAACTGAAACGTTGGTGACAAATTATCCACAGCTTCATGAAGTTGTACAGCTTGTTAATTATTACTCGAGTTGCAAACTGCCTAGTCCTCTGCTCTTTCGTCTCCTGGTAGGGAGACTTATTAAGAACCTCTTAAGAAGAAAGATGCTCAAATACTCGAGCAAATGTGACATGATGGACAGCAGCAGGTCACTTCTTTTTATCTTGTATGTCAGTCAGCAGCCAGGTAAGTCTGTAGAAGTAATGCAGTGAGAAATATCTGCACTGTTATCACAAGGCATGCCACAGAAAGTGTGTGCATATGATGGCCTGTACCACTACATTTTATCAGGTTTCATTTCAGATCAGAGAATGTGTCTGCAAGCCTGCTCGGATGGTGCAGATTTTTTTTCACAGCATTGGGAAAGCCTGAAACGTCTTTACAGGGTTGCTAATAGCACTATGAAGGTTAGAACACGATAATATTTCGAGTATTAAATGCTACACCTACTTGCTCAGATAACAATACTTGATGCACAATGTGTGGACAAGACAGGAGCATGGCCCTACCTGTGCTGACTGACATACAAGATAAAAAGAAGTGACGTGCTGCTGTCCATCATGTCACATTTGCTTGAGGCAAATGCTCACAGAGGATTGTAATGAATCCCGAGTGGAGACTGCCGCACTGGTTAATGACCAAGAGTAGTTAATAAAGCTAACTGGATACCAGTTTTACACAGGAGCTGCAGGATCAGGTAAATACTTAACCTAATTTTCCTGGATTCACGTGAACCTGTTTTGCAACTTTATATATTCTATTGGGTAGAGCACTATATCTGGCATATATTGTTCTGCTACAACTTTTTAAATACAACAAAATTATATATAATGTATAAACAAAGCAGGGCTTCGGTCAACAAGTTAGAAATTTGAAACCCACTTGCATATTGTCAGAGATCACTTATCTTTTTGTTTGGGGGCTGCATTGCAGATTAACATCAGTGCCTCAGTTTCCCCTCATTCTTGAGTATTTGGGTAATCTGATGTGATTTAGGTGCTTTGACCCTCTAGATAGAATAAAAGTCCTCCCCCTTCCAGGGTAACCCAAAGTCTCAAACAAATTCAAAATGAAATGAACTACCTCTGCTTCGATCCAGACTCTGTATTGGTAAAAGCTCTCAGTTGTGATCCTGTCCATCTTCTCCCCTCTCCAGGGTGCAGCACCACTTTCCCCCAGGACATAGCTTCCTTTCCAAGTCCTTCTCTTTGGTTGCAGGTTTTTTTCACCCTCACTGTCACTAGTTAACACCCAGGAAAGTCACGGCCAAGGGCAGCTTTAATGTGGGTTCATGGGTGCAACTGTACCCACAGAATTCATGAAACCAAGGATATAAAAACAGGCAGACATAATTCTCCTGGCCCTGTGGTGAGGAGAGGCCCCAGGGAGTGGGGTTGGACAGCCAACCCTGCACTACCCCAATAGGCCAGCTCCTGTCCCACAAGGCTGGGCCCAGCTTCCCACTTTGGGCACTGCAACCTGGTGCACAGGGTCCTAGCACCACTCCGATTTGGCCAGCCACCCTTCTGTCCAGAGGGAGGAACTGGGCCCAGCCCCATGGGACAGGAGCTGCCAGTGCAGGGTGAGTGTGGGGCAGGCTTACTCTCTGTCTCCCCACCTTGTGCCTTCCCTCTGCACTAGGCTGGGATGAGGGTTGTGGTGCTGGTGTGTCTGGTTGGTGTCCCCTTGGCAGTTTAGTATTGTGCACCCATTGAATCGGCAGGCTATATATACCCTTGGCCCTGGCCTTCTTTTACTACAGACTCTAGCCCCCAACCCTTTAACATAGGAGTTGGCCCTCAAACATCAAACTGCTCTGCTTTACAGGGCCACCTTTTACAATGCCCAGTCTCTGCCTTTTTTCAGGCCTTCTTCCCAGCCTTTCCACGTGTCTCTCATAGGGTGACCAGATAGCAAGTATGAAAAATTGGGATGGGGGCAAGGGGTAATAGGTGCCTATATAAGAAAAAGCCTTGAATATCGGGACTGTCCCTATACAATCGGGACCTCTGGTCACCCTACTCTCTCGCCACAGGGACTCACCGCCAGTCTCAGTTCAGACCCTGGATCCTGGAGCATTCTGATGATCTGCTGCTCTTCCCAGATCTGGTGATGCGAGGGATGATTCAGTAGTTAGGGCAGTCGTCTTGGACTTAGGAAATCCAGTTTCAAGTTCCTGCTCTGCCACAGACTTCCTGTGTGACCTTTTTGCAAGATTGAGACACAGAAACTGTTACCCACCTATAAAATGGATATAACAGCTCCTCCCTAACTCACAGGGATGTTGTGAGGATAACTACATTAAAGGAATCTGAGGCCTTCAGAGTATACAGGAAGCCTGGGAGGGCTGAGAAGCAAGCAGCGGCTCTACGCTCAGGCCCAAGGAGGCGGAGCAGAGGTGAGTTGGGATGGGGGTGGGGGGGGCACAAGGAGGGCTGCCCGCACCGCAGCAGGTAACCCAGGGGGCGCGCAGGGGAACCGCTCCCTGCCCTAGCTCACTTCCGACTCCACCTCCCTGGGCCTGAGCGCGAAGCTGCTGCTTGCTTCTCAGCCCTCCCAGGCTTCCCGTGCAAACAGTTGATTCTCAGGAAGCAGGGGCGAAGAAGCAGAGCGGGACAGTGCGTTCAGGGGAGGAGGTGGAGGCGAAGCGGAGGTGAGCTGGGGCCAGGCTTGGGGCGGGAAGCTGCCGGTGGGGGCTCTGCACCCACCAAATTCTCCCCGTGGGTGCCCCAGCTCCGGAGCACCCACGGAGTCTGTGCCTAAGGCATCACTTTTGATGTGATCAGTGGGGAAGCAGCTGCTCCCCCTGCTCCCCCCAGCTAGGCTACCCCACCCCTTCCCAAGGAGCCAGAGGGACCTGCCAGATGCTTCGTGGGAGCTGCCCTAGGTAAGCACCGACAGGACTCCCCACCTCGCCCCCTGGCAGGTCTCTCTGGCTCTTAGGGGCAGGGCGGGGTGGGCACCCACTATGGTGGCCCACAAGACCCTCCTGCCTGGTTCTGGGGGCAGTCAGGGGACAGGGGATGTGGGTGGATGGGGCAGAGGTCCCGGGGGGAGTATCAAGGAACGCGGGGGGTTGGATGGGGAAGGAGTCCCGGGGGCAGGGGTGGGGCAGGAGTCCCGGGGGGCAAGGGCGGGGGCGGGCCATGGCCTCCTCACGGGATGAGGGAACAGTTGTTAAGATTTTGGCAGCTCATCACTGGGGCAGTCTATCAATCACTGATGTATCTGCTGCTTATAATTAAGTCAGTGAGGCCACCGTGACATTAGAGGTAAGTCAACCAATCACTATCCAGCTTTTCCAAAATAATGCAAAATAATTCCTAAATAGTGGAAATGCTAATATAGGATCCACTTAAAAGGATAGGAATATAATTAATGCCCATCAACATGGTTTTATGGAAAATGGGGTTTGTCAAATGAACCTGATTTCATTCTTTGAGGAGATTACAAGTTTTCCTGTTAAAAGTAACTGCATATAGATGTAACTTTTTGTAAGGTGTTTGATTTAGTACCTCATGACATTGATTAAAAAATTAGCACTATACAATATCAATAGAGAACATGTTAAATGGATCAAGAACTGGCTAATTGACAGATCTCAAAAAGTAGTCATCAGTGGCAAATCATCATCAAATAGGGGTGTTTCAGGTGGGGTTCTGCTGGGATCAGTACTAAGCTTAGTTGCTGAAAGCGTTCAGTGGCATCATCTGGAGGTCAATACAAAATAATTGCTGATCAAAGTTATGGATGACAAAGACTGGTAGAGTGGTAAATAATGAGAACAGGGCAGTCATACAGGGTGATCTGGATTTCCTGGTAAACTAGGACAATTCAAAGAAAAGGAATTTTACTTCTACCAAGTATAAAGTTATACATTTAGGAACAAGAAATGCAGGTGCTGTATCCTTGGAAGCAGTGACTCTGAAAAGGATTTAGGAACTATAGTGGACAAGCAACTCAGCATGAGCCCCCAGTGCGATTCTGTGGCAAAAGGGCTAATATAATCCTTGGGTGTATAAATGGGGGAGTAATGAATAGCAGAAGGGAGATGATTTTACCTTTGTATACAGCATTGATAAAACAAATACTGTGTACAGTTCAGGTGTACACATTTTTAAAAAAGATGTTGACAAATTGGAGATGGAACAGAAAAGAGCCACAAAAATTATTCCAGGGCTGGAGAAAATGCCTTACAGTGGAAGGTTTAAAGAGCTCTATCTATTCAGCTTATCAAAAAGGCAATCAAGAGGTGACTTGATTATGGTGTTTAAATACCTTCTTGGGAAGAAAATGTAAGGTACTAAAGGACTCTCATCGAATGCAGAAAGGCATAACAAGAACCAATGTCTGGAAACTGAAATCAGATAAAAATCTGTGCCATATTTCCATTTTGAATTTAACAGTGGGGGTGATTAACCATTGGAACAAACTACTCAGGCGAGTCTTCAAATCAGGAATGGATGCCTTTTCTGGAATAGATACTTTTGCCAAACACAAGTTAAAAGCCTGTGATATACCGGAGGTCAGACTAGATGATCTAATGGTTGCTTCTGGGCTGAAGCTTTATGAATCAACCTTCTTGTACAGCTAAATTTACATGCAATAATTACTTGTAATCACTCATTGGTGTGAGGGACACTGGTCACACGTTTCAAGATTCTCAGTGGTAGATCAGTTGTCCTAACTGTCACTGTTCTTTAGATGTTCGATGGCTGTGTTCTATCTTGAGCTTGAAAGGCTCCCTATGTTTCTACTGCTTCAGCTCCACTGTGCCCGCAGGTTAGAGGAACAGCAGTAGAAGTACAAGGGAAGCCCATCAAATGCAGAGACATTGGGACTCTGGGACAGGGCTTCCCCCACCTGTCTTCACTAATACAGCCCTCTACACCCATAAAGTCAATTGCAAATTAAGAACCAAGTTCACCAGAATACTTTGGAAGTTATCCACTGTTCTGGCAACACAAAGCATCTGAAAACCCAGATTAACTGCCTAGTATACACTGGACACTTTATTTGCACTTTGAATATACCCTTGGAAGTTTTTTTTAATGACTCACAGTTGATATTACATAGCTTCAAATCATTAGACATGATGTTTGGTAGCATCCACTGTGTGTTTCTTGTTTAGTGTTCAAATATGAAGTTACTTTAAAAAGAAAGGAAATTCCAAGACCAAAAAAAAAAGAAAAGAAAAAGAAAAAAGAAAAGAAACTATTAACATGAAGTTAAGGTTGAAAGTACACATCAGTAAGAAAAGGGTAAAGAGACATCACAGGGATGCTGTAATTATCCATGTAATAAGGGCACTCACCTCTTGCACACCTCCTAGCAGCTGGGTGTGGTACTGCAGT
Source organism: Eretmochelys imbricata (assembly GCF_965152235.1). NCBI lineage: Eukaryota > Metazoa > Chordata > Testudines > Cheloniidae > Eretmochelys > Eretmochelys imbricata. Next base: position 37,312,256 of record NC_135575.1, on the reverse strand, counting down.
CTTTCTTGCCCCAGCACCCTCTGCGGGCTGCTGACCAACCTTCCTGGGTCTTCAATCACTTGGGCCTCTGGCCAAGTCACAAAGTTCACATAAACCCCCTCTTGGGTAGTAAAGAGTTCAATAAATGAATAGTTCCATTGCCATCAATAGGGTCTTCACACATGTCCATGGGCCTTTAAAAGTCAGCTCTTTGTCCAGGCTCTCAAATAAGCCCTGTCACCTTCTTGGGGTTTATGCCATTGTGGCCAGTTGGGGAACCCAGGCTCACCCACTGTTCTGAGTTCCAAGCCAGGGATACTATAAACCGTAGCTACACACTGCTCAATTTCAGTTTATTGCTGCTGCTTACCTGGGCCTCTTCATACCAAGCTTCACCCTCACCTCAGGGTTAAGGTTCTTACATCTTTTCTCTCTCTCTCTCTCTCTCTGCAAACCCAGCTTAAGCAAATGCAGCGAGAAACAACCCTGGTTATCCCTCCAGGTCCTTTGGCCAGAGAGGAACACCCTTCTAATCCCAGACAGGAACTGAGCTACTAAACCCAAGCAGCTTTTTTTATCTGAGCCTGCTGGGCAGTGATTGGCTGCTTTGTGAGGCCTCTCTAGACAGGCCTGGAGGACCCACCTTAGCTGCTGCTTTCTTGAGGCAGGGTGTAGTATGACTGTGGGATATTCTGTAGGGAGCTGCAAAGGCCAGGCACACCCTATCACAATCCCAAAACCCAGCGTAGACAGGCAGACAGAATTTGAAGAGCCAGAATTTAAAGGAAGAGTCTGGGGCATTCTCACACTCACACACCTTCCATCACCAAAAAAGGGTAATCCTCTTGCCCCAGTCCTTGACACCACCCATCCTAGACCCACTGTCCCACCAGACTCCACGCAACAGCTGGAAGAAACCAACAGCTGTTGGGAGACATATGAAGAAAAAATATTTTAAATCTTTCACAACAATATTTCTTGTTAGTTGATCAGCTCTGTAAAATATCACCAGGAAGTCTTACCTAAGGAGTTAATCATTTTGTGCTCACAGTTACATATTTTTCCACAGAAAAGTACTTGATTGGACCCAGACACAAATTTTGCAAACACAATTTTTAATGCCATTAGTTGAAAATCTGGCCCTGGATGCATAAAAGAAAAATATAAAAGACTATAACAGGATTTCTGAAAGCATCTCTGTGATTTAGAAAAGAGAAAGCATTGATTAGTGGACTTCACATTATGTAGCCATTAGATGTGGCAAATGTGTCGGGATCACTGGGGAACCAAATGCTATGACTAAATACTCACTTTTTGCTTATGCATAAATCCCACATTGAATGTTGCAGGTTAATCGGCCCATTACATCTGGCAGCTGTGAAGAGAATGGGCAGAACAGTTAAGGCCATTGTTTGTTAGGGACAGGTAGTCTAATATAATTAGCTTAAAATTGTGGTAAACTGCAGTATACAGTATGTAATAGGTGATTTCCAGTTTAAAATGGAGGAGTCCTAGAAATTTCAGCTTCCACAAGTCAATATTTTATTAACTAATATTTATGAGATTTCTTAAAATTTAGGTAATAAAAAGGTAAAAATGAAAAGTTATCATGCAATGTCTAACATCTCATAATATTGCTCATTGTAGTCACCAGAACTGTTTTGTGCCACTCTTCCTTGTGTTCAATACAAGCCATTCATGCAGCTACAGTGTTGTTTAAACATGGCCTTCTCTCACCTGTGTAGGCCTATACCCTTTGAAGTTCTTTTATCCTATTTATCTATTGAGGTATACATGCTGCAATTATCATTAGAGTATCTGAGCACATTAGCATATTCCTTCCAGGTTTCATGTATGGTGTATTAATGTCATTGTCACCAGATCCCTTGGTCTACTTGTTTTGAAATGAATGTAGTGTTAACATACTCTAGGGCTGGACAGATAGCTTTGTAAACATTTCTGAACCTGGTCTATATTAATGGATATGTTGGTCTTCCTTCTGAAAATATGAACATTTACATGGACTGTGCTGGATTTGACACTGAGAAATAGATTTTCAAAGATTAGCTCCCATTTAGGCTCTAAAATAAGATTTAGGTGCCTAAATGAGAGTTGAATTCTTTTGAATGTCTGGCCCTTTTGTGGATCCCAAGCATTTGAAAATCTGGCCTTGTGTGACAATGCCTGCTTTTAGATACATGCGCACAACAACCATGAAGGTCAATAAGAGCAGTACAACAATCTTGCAAAGAGCTCTGAAGAGAAATCTCACAGGTCAGACAAAGTCCTCATTTACCACTCTGTTGGACAGAAATAAATTATAACTTTATTCCAGAATTAATGCCTCTAACTTATTTGGGACTTAACCCTTTCTATTATCTGTCCCCATGAAATTGCTATCTCCCTGTTACCTTACTCAAAGCATTTGTCTCTCCATTACTCATAATTATTCCAATGTGCCTCTTTTCTGCCCTTTTACTTCCACTAAGTCAGCTATAATTACTAAGAGGTTTCTTGTCTTAGACATCACTGCATCACGAAAAGCAATAGACCTTTATCAGGCTATATAGTTAATCTTACTCATAATGACAGAACTTGTAATATTCTAACATCAAATCCATTTTACAGCTCATTTTACAGCTCTGGGGTTAGTTGTAACTGTGATGGCTCCTATGAGATGAGATTAATGTATCTTTTACAAAACATGTAAAACATTATTTCAGCTAAGTTTTGCTAGCAATTTTAATATTGCACACTACTTCAATCACTGTGGTACCTACAATACTATACACAGCAATAAGGAAAACATTTTATGAGTCTTCATTCTGATGCTGAAAATACTCCTTTCCTGGGTGTTTTTTTGTTGATGTTATCTACTCATGCTGGGAGATTTAAAAAGTCATTATGAAGGTTTCAGTTTTAATTCTTCTTAAATCTGATCAACAAGAAGACATACATCCTTATTGATTTCCCAACAGTTTAATGAATAGGACACTTAAAAATGGTTTCTCTTTATTAGCTGTATGGAAAAGAAAACAAAGTAGACTCATGACAGCCCCTTGAGGGAAAATAGTAAACAGTACTGCATGTAAGCAAGTTTGTAAATCTAAATGTAATATGCTTGTAGGCAACCTGAAGAACTAATTAGTTATAATTTAGTTCTTTGAAATTGCCACTGCAACTTGGATTTATGAAGTCTGATAAGAATAAACAGTGGCATAGATTAAGAGCAGATGGTTCCTAACCCGAACAGTGGATCTGAACCTCTTTGAACTTTGGGGGCATTAGATATGGTCTCAAGTTTTGGCTTTGGTTCATCTCCATAAGAATGCACAAAACCAGAATTCATGTCCAAACTTTCAGAGCATTGCAAGCTAGATCTGACCTTCGAGGACTTGATCAGTAGCTAATGTTGAACAAGTGCTTTGCTGAACTTCAGTGCAGGATTTAGGGTTTATAAAACACCCAGCAAATGTATAAAGAAAAAAATTCGGTTACGTCAGTGAGAAAGAGTATGGTTCGTGTTTTCAGGAACAATGGACAAAAACTACACAGATATGTAAGCAAGTTCAGTACAGACATAATGAGAGCAACTGTTCTCTGTTCCATTTTTTCTCCCTCTGCGGTCAAGACTCTGATAAGAATAAAAAAACAGCATAGATTAAGAGCAGGTGGGTCCTAACCAGAACAGTGGATCCAAACCTCTTTGAACTTTGGGGGTGTTAGATATAGTCTGAAGACTATCATTTGGCAATGTAAACTTTTTTTTTTTCAGTTTATACAACTTTATTTTGTATAGCATTTATCATATAAACTGTATCCCACAATGATATTTCTTAATGTATAGAATACAGTTACAAAGATTTAAACTTCATAAAAAAAATGTTTTAAAAAAAATTGTGGAGCCTGAATTCTTTCCCTATTTAGGGCCATATTACTCCATTGACATCACTGGGCCTTGTAAATGGTAGTTGTACTAGAAAACTTCATCACTTTAAAACTTCAGTGTCAATGAGCATTAATGAATTAGCACAAATGACTTTGACACTGTTTCAGAGGCTCCCTGATCAGCATAAAAATACCTTTGCAGGGGCTATTATTCTTTCAGGCAAAATATCACTAACTTATCTGGGGTAGGACTAAGCCTCCCACTTCCACAACTGTAGGTTTACACTCCTTTCAGCTTCCTCAGTCTCTTTTCTGCTTCCCTGGCTTCCAATCCTCAGAGGCTTCCTTATTGGCCCCACATCTTCTACAGTGGCTTCACCCAACATCCCCCCATTCTTCCAATTAGAAGTCACAGGCTGTTTGGGATGCGGGTCAGGCCACAAGGCAGTTACAGTTCATTCTAACAGTTACTAGGGAGGGAGGGGCTTCTGACTAGGTTGAGGAGTCAATTATTTGTCACATATGCAATGAAATTAGCCATATTGCAACTCATTAAACTAGATATGAAGCACAGAATGGAAAGATGTGCTTAGGGACATCTGAGAAGCCTGTATGGATAAAATCTCTCTTAGAACTATTGGGCATAAGATAGCCAAAGAATTATATAAGTTATGAGCCCTTGGATTCATTGACTTTAATAGAAGCTAAGTAGCTAAATCTTTGTATACTGCTTCAAAATTTAGGGCAGTGGGAAATGCATGGCCAAAACCCAACAAAAATTATAATAACCAAATATTTTAATTGTCATATTAGCACTTATTCACCAAGATTGTTAAAAAATGATAGTGGCAAAAAACATAGGCACCTTCACATCATTGCTAGACAATCCCCAGTATAACTTACAACTAAAGCAGCCACTCTTAGAAACAATTAAAGTATCAATGTATTTAATGGATGGCTGCTGGAATGAATAATCTAGGTACCAAAGATACCTATAAAATCCATAAAATTCTGAGATTTTCACATTCTAAAAATGTAGAAGTCAGCACATCAGACACCTACTGAAGAGTTCACCTAAACCTAATGATTTTCCATAGTATCTGCACACTAACTGAATAGTCTAAATATTCTGCATACTATTAATATTTAGACCTGAACAGAAAGTCACTAGTTTTCCTAAAGCCTGTGGATTTAGGAACCAATGAAGATGCTTATGTCAGGAAAGTGAGTATAACCCAACAACCTTGTGAAGAGATTACGGTCTCCTGAATAATTTTACAATGGCTTCATTAAAACCCTTTGCAGAGAAACTGCAATACCTGACAGGTGGAGTTGGGAAAAAGATTGCAGAGCTTTCAACAGTATCTTTTCCTCCCCATTTTAGTAAAATCAAAGAAAGCAACTGGATCCCTCTCTTCTACTTGGCAGTTTCTTCCTGAGGTTGCTGACTTAAGCACAAACAAGCCAAAGCAGCTGCTGCTGATTTTAAAGAAACTACAAAAGTGCATCACTTGGTAGTGAAAGAAATATTAAATGTGGGTCTGAGCATTTTTGTTTATCTTGTTTAGTTTAGGTTTTGATGTGTTTTTAACCATTGTACATTTTTTTAAACAAGACAATCTAAAAATACAAATATTTTAAAAGCCAAGAGATCTAGCAAGGCATATCTGTCAAGAGTACAACCAGACAAATGGACCTTCTTTGTGGTGGGTGAGCTTGGGGGCTACTCTTGTTTCCTTTACATAATAACCCAGTGCAAAGGAACTGTTTCTCAGGAAGTGTGAATAAAGGACACAAATTAAGGTCTGAATTCTGTCCCAGGTAGCACAGCAGTGCAGGGACTTAATGACACATCACAGACAGTGGTGTGGAAAGAAAAGAGGCTCTATAAACCCTCCAAGTCACAATCTCTCTCCTGGGTTGCTCTAGGGCTAGTGCAACAGGGCACTGAATCTTGTACTAGGCAGATTGCAATGTCATGATATAGCCCAAAAGGATTAATTCAGATTTGTTTAGCTCCTGGTGTTCTCAGAACACCATGGAATACTATTTACCTCTACTATATCTAGCAGTTCCCCTGAAATTTCAGGAAAGCCACACCAGTGGCCTCCAATCCTGATTGTATTGCCAAACTGCTAGCTACTTACAAAAGAATATGAATTGCTTCTCCAAATGGAAGAAGCTGAAGCACTCCTTTTTAAAGCTTTTAATTTTTCTTACGGGGGAATCTTCTATCTGACAGTTTATCTCTCTGAAAGGCCTGTTAAGAGAAAGCTGTAAATCCATTACATAATACTTGGAGTGAATATGACATTTGTATTGGTAATTCAAGTCTTGCTAGTATTACAATAGAATAGAGTGATTTCCTGTTATCTGCGGATGATTATTACAAATTCCATGTAAAACATCATTTATACCGGTTATTCAGAGTATTATTTGTTTCCATTTTAGACTTTGACAATAAGTAATCCTATCAAGTACCATTCTGTGGTAGAATACCCAGCAAATAAAATTCCATTAGTCCAAGGTAAATCTGTGGAGCATGGCATCTAGTGAAACCATGGCAATTCAACAAGCTTTTAACCAGAGGGTCTAAGACAGATACATAGTTAGCTTACAGCAGCTGACAAATTCCAGAGCTTTTTATCTGCAGCCTGTAGCTTTCAACCATGTTCTATTCTTGTGGTCACAGATGTTTTCTTGAATCATTTTTCTGAGGAGCAGGGGAGGAAGTTTGCAGGTCCAGGAGTGAAAACAATAACAGAAGAACAGTAGCCGGGATTTTATCACACTAATGATGCACATGTGCCAATCTGCTGTACAACTGTGTTCTTTTCAGAATCTAAGTTTGTTTTCAATAAGGCCTGTTGTAGTCACAAGATATTAATATTTCTTTGTGTGTGTGTGCATGCAAGAACATAGTATTGGCTTCAAGGATTGGTGAATTGATTGTATTATATTGCATAACCCAAATCGCCAGCCACAACTCAAATGGAACTAAACTCAAATTTGGGGAGGAGGGGTACAACTTTATAAATAAAAAATGTTCATATTCCCAGTGTTGGTTAGGACTGGAAGTGGAAGATCTGCAATACTGCAGGAAAGCGGTTTCATTACTGTATATTTCCAGTCATGCAAAACCAGAGAATTCTTGAATTCCATGATAAAAGAATAATTCCGTGAGATTTTTAGCCCAATTTTCAAATGAAAGGAGTTTGGCTACATTCATAGAAGTAGCTAAATTTAGGACCATTTATTCTAATCTAAAATCCAACCATTTTGAAGTTTACCCATTATGGGTCCGTGATGAATGAGTCTGCTCTACAGCCTTAGCTAATAGCTATAACAGCCAAGGCTGTAGAGCAAACTCATTAATCTCTCTCTGTCTCTCTAAGGGATCTCGGTGCCACTAGATGGGACAGAACACCACACCCAGAAGGTGTGTGGGCTACAATGGCAAAGGATAAAAAAGACCTCTGAGATATCTCCATTTTGCTTCTTTCCTGCCCTGATTCTCTGAACTGTAGATTTAGAACTAGAAGGAGCATTTTGAGCTATGAACTGAGGACCTTCCGATCTTTTGGAAGTTACCGGAAAGACTTTACAAGCCAGCTTGTTTATTCCATCACTGCTACGAACCTGATATAAGGCCTTTGCAATTATTTGTATGTATATGATCTATTAACCTTCTTCTTCTTTTCTTCTATTTATTAAACCTTCAGTTTTTAGTTACTGAAGGATTGGTATCAGTGTGATTATTGGGTAAGATCTGAGTTATATATTGCCCTGGATAAGTGTCTGATCTTTTGGGATTAGAAGGACCCTTTATTTGATTAAATTGGTTTTCAGTAACCATCATAGAGTTTAGTGTCTGGGTGGTGAGCCAAGGGCTGGAATGGCTAAGGAGACTGCATTATTGACTTCTTGTTAACCGATGTGGTGAGACAGAAGTTTACTTTTGTTACTGGCTTGGTATAATCTAATGAGAGAATAAATCAACAGTATGGAGTGAGTCTGCCCTATTTCTTAGCAGTCTGTCCTGAATTTGGCATTCTCAGCTCTGACCCACTGAGGAACGGTGACAAGGTCTACCCTTTCTTTCTCCCACTCATATGACTCATATGATAAATAAAGTTCTCGTGAAGTTGCCCAACAAAAGATGGTTATCTGACTATGAATATTATATTACATTGTTAGCATGCATAGTGCATTTCTTATGAATCGCAGGTAAAGTACCTATTGCTTCCCCCCTTGCATGATGGGAGTTTCTAAATTTGAATGCTTTAATAATAGTTCAACAGTTTCTGAGAAGGAGTACCCTTACCTTTCCTCTCAGTAGTCTTCAGATTAAGAAAATAAGAAGGAATGAGATCATGCACTGTCCCTCCTTTACTAAAAAGTAGAAGAGATTTTGGTGGCCAAAATTGTTTTAATTAGACAGAAAATAACTATTTGAGTTGGGTAGACCATAAAACTATAACTAGCTTTTAAAATTACTGCTAACAAGCAAATTAGCCAGAGTATGGAATGGCAGCAGATCAATAACAACAGTAAAACTACACAGTTTTTGCTGATCGCATATTGTCTGTGAATGCAAACTGTAAAAGGGGTCCCCACAGGCCTCGCAACAATAACCTACAAAAGAATGAGACACAAAGGCTATTGAGCTTAAAGATGCTTCAATTTCCCTTGACAGCTTGTTCTTGTCACATCAAACCACCTATTAGTCAAACTCGCACAACTAAGAATTCTCAGGCCTCTTGAGTCTCCTGTCATCTTGAAAGAGGTAATACCAATGAAAGGCACTGGTTCCTCTTGTAACATGTTCAGTTTATTGTTTTTCAATGGCTCAAGCAATTTATGATGTTGCCAACACATACAAATAAGTTTGTACATACTTACTTCAGCAAAGGACAGGGAAACCCAGTGCAAATGCCTGAATTTTGAGAATTAATGCTAGTTAGTGAACAAATACAATTTAAAGACATAATGATAAAGCATCACAAGATAGTATTTCTTCTATTTTGACAACTGTAGTTTGCTTTACTTATATATTAAAATGCTTAATATATTAGGAAATATTCTGTACTATTGTATATTTTGGAAAAAATAATTAAGCCTTAAGCAACATGAGACTTCATTACAGAACAGTGGTATAATATTTTTTCCTAAGAGGTAGGAAGAGACTGCCATTTTTTGACTGAATGTACATTTAACAATGTGACTAGTGAGGTACTGTTCTACTTCCAAAAAAGTGTTAAAATGTTCTATTCTTAAATACTTGCAAATTTTACCTAAGAGCTAGTATCTCAGTATCTTTAGTATTCCAGTGTTCATTACTCTACTAACTATAGGAAATATCTTAAATATTGCAAATACTTATTTAGTTATCTGATGCAACTGGTAAGTTTTCAAGAACTATCACTGTAGACATATTTTCCAATTAATTTATAAATACTCCAGTCAAATTTAGGCTTTAGCCTATTTCTTATGATTTGTTGTAACCTACAAATGAGTTAAACATTTGCAGTGTTGTATTTGTGTTGGTCCAAATGTAGCATACTGCAATCCGTGAAGTATTTGCCTTTATGTCAATGATAATATATTTATATGTCAGTGCAGCAAGATAAAAGATAAGCCATTGTATTTATAATGGGAGACTAAAAGTTATTAAAGCTTCATTTCAGTTTAGAAATTGGACATATATCAAGAAGGCACAATCCGATTGGGGGAAGGGGGGATAAAAATGTGACAGATGGCGATGCTTTCTATATTCCTGTAATACACTCATTTGCGTATGTGCATAGAAGGTTGGTTCGGTTGGAAAGCAGGGTTCAGACAGTTCTAAACAGCAGCTATCCCACTCCTCTAATCAGTCACTCACAGCTGTCTAATAATTATACCATTAATTGCTCAGTTTGTAAATTTTAAGTGACTTCTCTGTGGATGTTTTTCCTTTTAAAATGTAAGACAATAGCAACAGCAATCAATAGACCTTCAATATGAAATTTGATTAGCTGTCCTGTGGAAGAAGTAGTATGTGACCATGTAATTAAAGACTATCAAAGCATATGCACACGGGAAACTTCATTTTGGCACTTTCTAACTTCTAAGTGCTTGATCTAGCAACCTTAATGTTCTTTTGCCATAGCTTTTTTGTGTTTAATGTGTCTAACAAGTAATAATTTGTTAAAGTAACAATATTCATTATAGGGTGTATCATTTTGCAAAATGTACACTGTAGAAAGTTGGTCTCCCTGAGCTGACAGGTAGTGGGGACTCTCTCTCTACGTAGAGAACTCAAATTCAATAAGAGCTCTGTCTAGATGGCCTGCTGTGCTCTGGGTTAGATTCTGAGCCCTGTGTAGAACTGACTTTATGGAATAAGACAGGACTAGACTGAAATACTACTCCTGGTGATGATGGAGCAGCAACAGCTGCTGACCGGATTTGTGGAATCAGACCAGATAGCAACTGAGCAGGTGGAACTGACTTTATGAAACTGAAGCTGGTAGCTGCAGGTCGGAGCAGGACTAGACTTCACTGGTGGGCTTCACTGGACTGTATAGACCAGCAGAGGAGAGCCACTCTCTGATGCCTATTGACCATTAATGAGTATTTCTGGGACTGAGGGATTGGCCATACCCCAATACACTGTTTGGGGTTTGCTAATTTATATGAAAACATTTGGTTATTGTGTTTTTCCCAGATAAAATATATTTGTGGTATTCTATTCCCAAGGTCTCCTGATTGTAAATGGGGAAGAAATACTCCTAAACGGGACTAGGAGATTTAAAAATACTTTAGGTGAGGGCTTGTGCCATATTTTATTTATTTTAGAAAGGATCCCTTAGACATATTATTGAACCTAGCCCTGGTTACTGCCATTTGATACCTGCCAGAAGGTTACGCTTAATCACTAACATTTAATAGCAATGGTGAAGCTTGGTATGAGGAATCTGAAAAATCCAGACTGACCAGCTAATCTACCATTATGGAAAATGTTTTACTGACTCCAGCAGGCAACTGCATAAAGCACATTGCACAAAGTCAACCCAATGAATAAGTAGTCATATATACAAGCCCCATAAAAACCACACCAGCCAATCAGATAAAAGATCAGAGATGCATGGTATCTGAATAATGCATACAAGCCAGGACAGCAAACACATCCTCTCGCAAGTGCGTGAGAGAAAAGAGGAAGTGCTTAAGTGAAACCCCCTCCTTCCACACGGCATCCATCTACCCAATCAGACGCAATAGTGAAAGGGACAAGCCACTCTTGAACTCATGGAAGGGACTGGGCAAATGTAAAGATGCACAAACTCAAAGAAGGGAGAAAAAGAGAGCTAAAGATTAGAGGCAATACTTTCTTGTCTCTGAAGGACCCTTGAGTGTCTATTTCTGTCTCAGACCCATGAAAAACCTATTACAGCAAGCAGAGCTAGTATCTATCTTAGAATACACTAGAGCTACCTTGCAGCATGTGGTAAATATCCACTATTCATCTGCAGTGAGTTACTGTGCACTCTAAACTTCCAATGAAGTGAATGGGATTTTAGAGAAGGTCCATGCTCTCCACAGCAACCTGAACTGAATTTTGCATCATTAATTCAGCCTCATTGTTGTGCAGAGGATTGTAAATTCTGTAGCTACTTCATTCTAACTAGAGAATTGAGGTGTATATGGAATTAAATATGAAAATAAATAATACAACCAGTACAGTAGCCTGTCTTATTTATTTTGACATTAAACTCAGTTAGTGTTATACTGGACTCACATTTTCAGTTTTCAATATGCCTTGTATTGTCAGGATGTCATCTTGGGACAGATCAGTTTGTGTAATCTGACGTAGCTCCACTGAAGTCACCAACTCTCACAAGCATGAAGTCAATAGCAACCCACCGAATTATACCAGCTGAGAAGGTGACTTGTATGTGTCTTAATGTAATCAATCTGGTCATTAATTTTAAGTATCAGGCATTTCCCAACATCGTTGTTAAATACCTTCCATTTCCCTTTCAGCTTCCACTATGCTGTCTTCATTCCATGCTGAGATACAGGAAATGCTATATTCATCTTACCTCCCCTGAGAATGGGAAAGAAGTAAAAGTCACACAGATCTTGTGCACCACACTTACATTTAAAAAAACAATTTAACAGATTAGCAACAGATGCTTTAATCACAATGTTGCACATAGTAACCATTCACTGTATTTACTGTGAATTTGAATGGGGGACTCATATCCTAGACATGTTGCAGGAATGTTAGCCAAATAGTTTTTTCCCTATTGAGGTTGCTACTTCTTTGTTTCTAAAGCGGAATCAAGCATTCGCTCAGCTTCTAAAAATATATATTTTGAGCTACTTACTAAGAAATTAACAGGCATATCTGTCAAGGGACAGTTAATATATGTCATTGACTGTGGTTTTAAAAAATAAAACTATCTACATGATTTGTGATATAGTTCATGGGTTGTCAATTCTTGCTCCAAAATCCTGTTGGCTAACATTTCTAAACAATAAATTTCACTGAAGGTATGTTTGTTCCACACACACAAAAATGTTTGGTTTGGGAATAAAAATTGTTTGGTTGACCTCTGACAATGGATCAAATGACTGTCTAAGACCTTTTACTGAAACTCACTTCAATTTAAATCAGGTATCTGAAAAATAAGAACATCTTGCCAGTCAGGACTGCCTCCTTACTATATCCCCACCGGACAGCAGCAGCAGCAATTGCCACAGAGCTCCAAGGTGCTGAAGATAGACAAGCATCCTGTCCCTGCTGTAGTAGGACCATTACCAGACCATCCCCTCCTGCCCCCCAGCCCTTGACCTCCCAACTACCCTTTAACCACTAAGCATTTAGAACTATGGTGAGTTTCTTCTGAATGGCTAATACTTACATCACAAAGGGATGAAAAATCTCCTATAGTCAGCTCAATGTCTATGATGAACTATACTCCCTTAAGCAAGGAAATTCAGAGCTGTACAGGGGTATTGCAGGGTTCTCTGAATAGTTAATGATTGTATATGTCCTCTGTGCCCACACAAAGCATGGGCTGCAGATGACATTTTGGCTTGAAGGAATTATTCTATAAGGTGCTCAGTGCCCCTTATAAGCTCATTCTTCAAGGTTCGGAAGAACTTCAACCCCAGTTCAAGAGACTAGGAACTGAAGATACTCAGCATCTCAAATTTCTTGAATTAGATCATATTACCACAGTATCTAAGAGCTCCTTTGTATTTTCTTTCTCTCAGGATCTCCCATCTTGCAGGATCAGACCTTAAGCTGAAAGGTTCTTTTGGCTGTTCAATTCACCCTTACTATACTATTATTTTCAAAGGCATGAATTATTTTAAAGGTATTTTATTCTGTTGGTGAGATCAATGCAGAATTTGTCATTTTACAAGATAAAAGAAAAAAAGACAGACAAAAATTGGCAGGCTTTAACACAACACACGACACCAGAATTCCAGAAATGTATCGGTCTTGTGCTTAAAACAGTAACACTTCATAGTAGTTTTAACATGACAAATAAAAGGAAACCTAAACAATTCAATGGGCTTTAACAGTTGATGTACAAATATACATTTAAGAAACACCGAAAAGTTTGGACAAAATAAAAGCTGTAATAAAAGTAAAGGAAGCTGGGAGAGTGGAAAGGGGACCTTGAACGTCTGTGCCAACAAATGATAAAATGTAGTTTTTACAAGACTACTTTCTTTACTCTCCCCATTCAATAAAAGAGATTTTTCTGCTATCCAACGACATTTATGATATGACTTAAGTTAGAAACACACTTGCCAATATCTCATGTGACATTTAGTACTTTGTACAACCCATCCACCTATTTAAAAAAAAAAACCAAGAAAAAGAAATCTATTCCTCTAAATGTATTATTTTTTGTCCTAAAATCATTGGGGCTTTATATATATATATATATATATATATATAAGAAATGTAGGACCCTGCAAACCTTTCCTTATATGACTAATCACTTCAGGTAAAATAAATAAATGAACAATATTTAGCCCTGTACACTTTCAAACCATGGTACAGGCATAAATTAATCAATGGGACAGCTCACATGGGTAAAGGCTATACCTGTGAATAAGGATGTGATAGCATGAGCACCTCACACAGGATTGACCAGGTAGGCCTATTAACTCCAGAAGCTGCACCTGGAGGAAGAGCCAGGGAGCAAGGAATTGATTGCAAGCAGGTTCAGCTGTGCAGGAATAGGTGGGGCCTATAAAACTAGGAAGCTAGCAACAGACAGGGGTTTCTCCTGGGAGGGCAATCACTCCCTGGGAAGAGGAAGGACGTTTTGGAGCTGGTACACCCAGAGCAAAGCAGGAAACCATGACTTGTGGGAAGGAGCAATGAGGGCTGGTAGAGGAAAACGCAGAACTGCTGGGTTGAGGGTCCCTGGACTGGAACGCAGAGTAGCTGGTGGGCCTGGGTTCCCCTACCAGCCACCAAGACCATGGCACAGACCAGTGGGCTGGTGAATAGGAAGACTGTCTGGTTCATTGTGGGAGTGACAGTGAATTGAAGGACTGTACCCCAGAAGTGGGGGAAACACAGTGACCTAGCCAGAGAGCTGAGCCACAAAGAGAACACTGTGGTTCCTGGGATGAGAAAGGAGCTGCAGATCTGAGAGGGTGATGGTGTGCACTGTGGGAAGGGGTGTTGACCTCAAGAGCTAATCCCCAGAGTGACCAGGAGATGCTACCATACCAGCACTGAGTGGTACACCCCATGACAAGGGGTTTTCAGGATCAGGCTCTTAACTTTTTGTCCCTTTTCTAAACAAGATTGTACTCAATATTTTTAGAGGACTAGTAAAAATATATAGTACATACATATATGTATTCAATACACCTGAGAGAAAAAAGAATGCAAGCACAAAAGTCTAGGAAAAATAAGCTAAATACTAATTATAAATGCTGGATACCATAACCATATATTTTACAACATTCAAATCAGCCTCAGTTTTCACTCTCTCAAACACTTATTTTTAAATAAAAAAAGTAGAATTAAAGATTATGGAGAAAAAGCAGTGTGGAGATACAGACATACACACACACACATATATTCACACATATACATAAGATGAGGAACATCTCAATATGGAGACAGTGACACTGGGCCAGCTCCTCAATTGGTATACCCCCATTGAAGTCACCAGATGAAGATCTGGTTCATTATTTATATAAATTATTTGGTACCATGAAAGTACTCCAAACACACTTTATGAGACCTAGTGTAAATTCAAAGAGTGATCAGTTTTTGTATCTGTAGACGAGGGTGGATATCAGGCTCATAGCAGTTTGGCACATGTATACTTCCAGTAAGTTTTCTTTCTTTCTTTTCTTTTTTCTCAGGGACTTTTTGAGCCAACAGTTTTTGAGGAGAAGTTGAAATCAATGAGAAGTTCTTCCTAAAAATCAATAGCTCTTACGTACTTCCTGCTGCAAGGTCCAAGATACACACAAGGAGCTGCATGTAAAGGAGCCCTTGTACCAGTTTTGACTGATTCCTTTGTTTGGTTTCCATCAGTTTCATTATGTCTCCTAATAGTTCAGATGTTCTACGGAAAATAATTCCTCTTTTGCAATGAAGTAACAAAAAAGAAAACAAAACCCACAACATTTTCCCAGCTAAAATCTGAACAGTTTGTAAATGTTCAGTACAAGTACCAAGAATTTTGTGAGTTTGGCAGGAGTATTAGTAAAGGTAACTTTGTACTATTTAAAAAAAGTCTCAAAAGCCAAATGCTGAAGCAGTATATGTTAGGCAATTTAGCTGGCTAAAGCACAAGTGGAGATTAATTTTACAGTGAGCTGTCAACACAGTAATGAGGAGAAAGTTCCATTGGTTAAATTAAATTATGCTGAGGCTGTATTATAAATGGCATTTTAAATGCACAGAAGAAAGGGGGAAATCATTTAAAAACACAAGCTGTTAAGCGTCTCCAATAATGGAATATATTTCACAAAGAACTGGGTATCTTATTAAGATGGGATTTTCTAATACTCGGGACCTAAATCAACATTGACAGCTGAACACGAGCAGTATTGGTATAAGTTTTGTCATAGTTAACAAACAAAATTGATGCAGATCAAAACACCTTTTTCATGTTGAGAAGGGAGACTGGTTGTCAAAAAAGCATAGTGATGAGAGACCGTGGGGAGATATCCCAACAAGAATCAATTGTCAATCAGTCACAGAAAGTGCTTATTCTGCTCTTATATGAGGCTCTTCATTACTCTCTGTGCACTGATCTCAAGAGGGAGGAGATAAAGGTTTCTTTCAATGAATAAAGCAATAATTTCCATGCAGTAGAAAACATTTCATTCTACAAAGATAGAAAAAACACCAAACAACTTAGATTGAAGCAACTGTATTCAAAGATTTATGAAGGGTTTTTTTGTCCTTTCTTGTTTCTTTTAAATAAAAACAACAATAATCTTTTCCAGCCTAAAATTGGGGAAAGGATTACTTTAATCTGCAATAAAGTATACTTGCTTGAAGAATTTATAAGGTAATATTTCTTCCAAAAATGACAAAACACTGCACTGGTCCAAATTTCGACAGTGGAAACTGATGTAGTGAAATGTGTGCCCTTTTAAAGTAAACATAGGTCTATTTTAAGTTCTGTAGAAAAAAATGTTTAAGTATATTAAAAGGTTAATAATAATATTAGTCTAAGGTAAAGGTTTGGCAATGAAATTAAATATATATGATTCATAAATATAAATGCAAAAGCAGACGTGCAAATGGTTTGAATTTACAGATAAGATTTTTTTATATTCTAATTCATTCATCTTGTGATCTGTACATAATAATATTAAATCCCACCAAAAATGGGGGAGGGAGCCCATTTCTTCTTTCCTATGCTATTTATTTTTGAAGAATATGCATTTTCTTTTCCCTAAGTGAGCCTACAACCACCCTGGCACCTCTTCCGCACCACTAAATAACAACTGGATGATCACACTTGGAAAACTGGGTGAGGGAAGCAATTTAAAATGTATTTTCATAGTGGAAAATAGGTTTGCCAAAATAGTTTCAGTGTACAAAAGGGGAGAACAGCTGTATTTGGTTTATAATAAATCTTTCACAAAATAGTAAAAACAAATAGACAGCACAACTGTAACCCATAAAAGTGGAAAATATTAAACAACAGGCAGTGAAGTTGTTAAACTTTCCCACAGAGGCTGCTGGTAAAAACCTCTACAAAATACATACATAAAACATGTATAAAAAAGTGGAACCGATGGCAAAGGGCATTGGAAGAAGACGGAATCACTTCTTATTAGAGGAATGTCCTATTAAGATGACAATTCTGGGTATAAGGATGAAGGTGTCTCCAGCAGTTTCCTGCTCCTGAATGTTAGTGTAGAATAATTACTTGCTTGCCAAAAATGACAGGACATTGACCCTGCAGACTTATTGAATTCGTATTGCTTGCCTCCAGGCCATGTCGGGGGTTATTCAATTTTGCCTGAGGAGGACAATCTATTATGAGAGATGAGTCAAGAAGCCATCTTCCCTGATTGCCCACCAAAACCATTATCGTAGCATAGAGAAGGCATCAGCAGTGAGTGGACAGACAAGACAACACTGATCTCGATTACCTAGGGACAAGACACAATTTACATTACTTGAAGCAATAGGACAGAGGGCAATCAGCCCAGGGAATAGGGCTACAGTCCAGCAGTATGCAGGTATAACACCACAGTAGCAACTGAGCTAATTGCTTATGCTAGCCCTGATGACCTTTAGCCTTACAAGATATTAACGGATTGGCTTTATCTGTAATTAGATGCATATTTTTACATTTACAAAAACAAACTTTCATCAAAGAGAAAAACCATTTATTTAAACTGGAATTTATATTATTTTGCTTCTGATGCTGCCTCTTATTACACTACTGTATAGCATTGATTGTTTAATTAACAAGACCTTAAGCACCAGGTCAAATTTAGCCCTTTATTTAGATTTTATTACAAAAATAAGCTTAATGGTTTCCATTAAATAAAATTTAAAAATCCATTAGAAATAGCATTAATTAAAAAAAAAAAAAAAGAGAGAGAGAGAGAGAGAGAGAAACCAAATATATATTTCCCTGCAATAGTCATGATTCATTGGGAATCCTTCTGTAGACTTCAGTGGGCTTTGAATCAGGCTGATTGTTTGGCACCGAAAGACCTTGATCCTATAAACACTTTACATGCTACTCAGTCCTACTGAATTGAATATAACATTTTTCACACAAATGCTCCTACTTACTTTATTGGGACTACTCACATGTGTAATGTTACTCAAAGTGTTTCAGTGTTGGAAAGATATGGGCCTAAGATTGTAGTGTGCCAGCGAAATTGATCTAAAAATCAACAGTGAAACTGACTAGTCTGCTTCCCAGTTTAGGTGTTATTTATAACACAAGTAAAGGCTTCTTGTTGTTGTTATAAATATATGGGGTTTTGAACCTGTTGTGTCCTTTTAAGGCTGTTGTTCTAAAGCAAAACACCTGATGCAACATTTCATACAAAATAATACAGAGAGAGTGAAAAAATGTAATAGAAAAATGGGAAGATCCTCATCCTCTTGGCACTGCATCCTACCCTTGAATGCTTAGGGTAGAAGTATTGTAAAATTGTGATTTGAGGCTCAGTTAGCTCAATAAGCCAATTTCACAGTGCTAATGCTAACATATAAGAAAATCAGCAATACTTCTTTCTAGATTTGAATGTTAGTTAAAACCTTAGCATAGTAAGCTCTCAATGTTAGATCCCAATATCCCTGCTAAAGCATCCTATTAAATTGAACATCCCCCCCCTTTAACATTTTTCAATTTGAGATATATTACTACTTTTGAAAATGGATTTAATTGAGAGAATAGGAAATTCTGATATTATCTCTCAATCACCAAGGCCAAGAACTAGGCAAAGCATTTATAATATGATGGTATATCCAATTTAATATACCAAGATGAGATTATTCTCCTGGAACTTTGTGACATGCGTAGCTCACCAAATGGGTGAGACTTTATTGCAGTGGAAACTATAAGCTCAACTTCATCGATGAGCTGTAGCTCATGAAAGCTTATGCTCTAATAAATTTGTTAGTCTCTAAGGTGCCACAAGTACTCCTTTTCTTTTTACGTATAGTGTGTGCATTGGTTGTCCCATTAGTAATTAGAAGACAAATCACCTCTTACTCTTACGAAAACTGATTAATTAGGACATGCAATAAAAAAGATTTATGAAGCAACTATGGAAAACAATGCTTTATTGTTTAGCTTTAGAAAACCTGTCCTTTGAGGAAAGGTTTAAAAAATTGGGCATGTTTTGCCTTGAGAAAAGAAGACTGAGGGGGGAGTTAATAATAGTCTTCAAATAAGAGCTGTTATAAAGAGGACTTGGTCAATTGTTCTCCATGTCCACTGAAGGTAGCAGAAGTAGTAATGGGTTTAATCTACAGCAAGAGAGATTTAGGTGAGATAATAGGAAAATCTTTCTAACTATAAGGGTAGTTAAATTCTGGAATAGGCTTCCAAGGGAGGTGTTTAAAAACAGGTTGGACAAATACTTGTCAGGGATGGTCTAGGTTTACTTGGTCCTGTTTCACCACAAAAAGGCTTGACTTGATTTCTTGAGGTCCCTTCCAGCTTTATATTTCCATTGTTCCATGATCCTATGAAATTTTCTGCTCAAAGTATTTTCTGAACTAAGCTACCTACTAACATATATTATACTAAACCATTGACTCAAAATTAGAACATTTTGGCAGAAAGTATCAAAAATGTTAGAATCTACTTATTTAAGGACCAGTGTCTCAGTTTAAACCTTGCAACTAACACAAATTTCACTTCCCTGCCCCAAAAAGATTGTATTAGTCAATAAAACTGAATTGCATACTATGAAATGACAACCAAATATCCTACCAACTTTCCAGACCAACTTCCATCTCAGCTGATGGGGCTTTGTATTTTTCCCCCCTACACTACACTCCTTTTATGCAATAGGAAATAAAAACATTCTATATAGCTAAAATACACACAAAAAAACGACATTAAAATATTTTTAAGGTTGCAAAGTCATGGTCAAGCACCCAAAAATTCAGAAATGCTAGAATTAAGGTTTCTTCAGATACCTTAATTCAGCTCACTTGTGGATACGCATATACTGTCTTATTTAGACATCCTATTGTCATATAAGATTTTTTCACAGAACCTCTGCTTCATTCACTGCACAGGATGGATAGTATTCTTGGATTGGTCAGCTATTAAAGCTATTTTGCTTTAGCCTCACAATTCTATGTTTGGCCCTGTTTTTTACTTTGACCACAAACCCTGCTCTAAAATCAGAATTATTAATTTTCTCCTGGGCTATTTTATGGTGCTCATCACTATAGCATCTAAGGGCTTCACAAATATTGATGAATTTATCTTCACAATAACCCTGGGAGGTGAGGGAGTTGTTTTATTCTCGTTTTACATATGGGGAACTGAAGCACAGAAACATTAATGTCGAAAGTATCCATTCAGTCTGGATACCCAAGTTGACATGCCTAAGACCGGATTTTTCAGACTACATAGCATAATAAAGCACTTTGTATGTTCAAAGCACAGATCAAATTGGCTTCAGTTGCCGCTTGAGTGTTCAACACTTGTGGAAATCAGAGTTGAGGGTCTCTAGTCAGGGACCCAGAAAATAAGGAGCATGTCATTAGTGGTCACCTGTGAAAAGTTTAGTTTAAGAGACTTGTGTAGTATCACACAGGAACTCTGCAGCAGAGCCAGGTACAGAATCCAGTTCTCTAGGGTGACATTAACTGCCTTAACCTTGAGACCCTCCTTTCTGCTCCTGCAAACACTTGCCTTATTTGCCTTCCAACATCTGCAACAAATGAAGCAAGGGTCTTACATATACGTTTTCTTCAGTATATAATACTGATTCATCCCCATATCATGTTCCATCCTGTGCACTGAATGAGGCAGAGGTTCTGTGGAGGTTCTGTGGAAATAATCATAATAATTAATATTAAAAATACAAACACCTAGCTCTTACATAGTACTTTTCATCGGTAGATCAAACAGTACATGTACATGTAAATAAAGATTGTATCCTAATGCATACACTCAAAGGGAGCTGAATTAAGGCTGCATAAACAATGATAGGTGGCTCTATCAGCTCTGACTATAATAATAATTTAAAGTTTAGAACGTTCAAAGGAATACCCATTAGAGATGGAATATTAGGGAAATGCAACTGAGATGGTCAGAGGTGTGCAATTAATGCAATTTATCACTTAGATATCACCTACACATATGTAAAAAAAAGTCCCTAAACATAATTCTCTGAAACATTTCTAAAATAGTTTTTCTGTAGCACATGTGACATGTGCAAAACACAGGTTCATATGGCATAAAGGTTTTATTGGTGTTCATTTGGGTAGACCTGCATAACTTCCTCATGAGTAATGACTTCAGCTCAAATTGTTGCTGATAAAAGATGTTACCACACCACATTATGTAATTCTCTACACAGATACCTCGTATCTGCCCTTACATAGTGAGCCAGATGTTCAGAAGGTGAAAAAAATCAGCATAGCTTTGTTGACCATCCCACAGGATCTTTTTTGCATCTCATAAATCTTTACTGAGACCTGTTTCCCAGGTAAATAATCTTCCTTGGATATCATGTCCTACTCTGGAGGGAAGGCAAAAGACCTACACTATCTCAGTGTTCAGTTGTATTTGGAAAGATTATGAAAAGTGGTACCCTAAAATCCATGTCTTCTAAGGAATAATGCATAAATATGACTCTTGCCGCAATAAAAGATATTATCTCACCAACCCTGTCTCTCTAATATCCTAGGACTAACATGGTGACAACACCGCTGCATACAAAAGTCTCTTTGGCTACCATAAACAGAATCTAAGAGTTTTTGCTACTGATGCTTGTGATTTTTCTGTGGATATGCCTGTTTCCCAGGTGACTTTTGCAGTACACACCAATCTGGGAAGACATTCTCTGCAACAAGATGCATCTATACAAGCTTTAGGAAAGAGAAGAGGGAGGATGATCACATAGCTTCCAAAGGGCTGCTTAGATTATCTGACTAGCAATCTGATTTTTTAATTTAAACAAATAACAATGGGGCTGACAGAGAGAAGTTTAATGAGTAGAGATGAGCTATTCCCACCTCTGAAATCACTGATATGAGATTTTTAGAATTAGGTTCATAAAAGGGATAGCAAGGAGCACTGTTAGAATTTTAACGGATGAAGATAATTATCTATTATCTCTCTATTGTATTACTCATTTTAATAAATATCCCCAGTACTAAGGCACTTAATCTGAAATTAACACTAACATTTAATTTAAATTAGAACGTAGATGTACAAAGGACACAAATCTTCACTTTACTCATGGAAAACTCCCATTGAAGTGAACAGAAGTTTCACATAAGTAAGGTGAATGGGATATGACCACAAGGGTGCTGGCTGCTGAGCTTCTGACTTCAGCAGGAGTTAAGGACACTCAGCACTTCGCAGGATCTATATCAGGAGGCAGAATTCCTTTAGTTTGTCAGCATTTTACAAAAGATAGTTATTTCTTTGACGAATTTGGGCCATTGTTTTTGAAAGCTCTACTCCTGCTGCTGGAAACCACTGGAACTCAACCAGCACCTCATCTGGAAGGATTGACTTGAAACATTGAGCTGTAGCTCACGAAAGCTCATGCTCAAATAAACTGGTTAGTCTCTAAGGTGCCACAAGTACTCCTTTTCTTTTTGCGAATACAGACTAACACGGCTGTTACTCTGAAACCTGTCATTGATTTTCAAGGTGCTGGATTAAGGTAGCAGGAGAGAAGCAGTTTGATCCCATTTGTAGATTTGTGTCACAGTTTTATGTTAGATAAACCTATTTTTAACATTTGTCTCTTTAGACTATTTTAAAGGGAAATAAATTATCTTTCAGTGAGGTCATTCAAGGGTCTTGGGTAAAAACATATCAATATATTTTATGTATTTGATAAATTATCTGCTCCACTAAAAATGTAACACAGTTTGGTTTTAAGAATGATACCTATTGTTAACCATACATTAAATAAACCGTTTTCTGAAAGGGACTGGGCCACTGACTAGACAGGCCTAGATTTGGCGGTTCACGAAAATGACATAAGACTGTAAGTTTAATAAATAATATTCTCTGACAGATTAAAGGAAACTGTTACAGTTACACCAGTCTTTAAACCTCTGGTTCTCTGAATTTCAGGGGCCCGAGTATAATCTCACTAACACTTATGTAAGTAACTCCACTGAAGCTAGTGCAGTTCTGCATGCATGAGGCCAAAATTGGGCCTTTGGTCTCCAAACGACATTTTCTGCTCTGGGAAAAGACTTCTCTGGTTAAGATATATTCTGCTTTACAAGGGTGAATTAAGATTAAATACGTCTCAGATTAAAAAAACAAAACCAAACCCTGGCAAGGCCTTTTCCAATGTGTTCACATATTTCTCATTAAAGTATAATGAAAAAGTGTATAATTGGTGTGTAGTGAGAACATTAGAGTAGTTAAACTATAAAACACACCTCAGTTAATAATTTTAATTGCCAATCACTTATACCATGTTTCTCTTGAATATGTTGTTTATCTAAAGTACAGTAAATGAATGTTTTAATAATCCAAATAGAAAGCACAGATACATAAAAATTACAGAAAGCAAAACAAAAATATGTATATGATAGTGTTTGCAAAGTTGAAATTAATGCATTTGATACACACACTACCTTGCAATATCTATCCAGGTGGACCCACACAAAGACCCATTTATTTCAGTGGGGCTCTGCATGTGTGTAAGAGTCTGGCTGCATGATCTGAGCTACAGGATGTTAGAACTCATCAAGGAGGTATAAATTCAATAGCAGTAAATGCCAGTCTCATCACAAAATTGAACTTGTATCTAATTATATTCTGGGAAGGTAATTTTGGTAACAATTTAGAACTATGGGTCCTTCTTTACTTGCCAAAAATAGGTGGGGCAGATAGCTCTGCTTATTAGTAAGGTTGCCAGACACTTCCTATTATAAGACCCTGTTTTCAGTTGCTTATAACTTTGCCAAACTTTAACCATTCGTGCTGAAATTTTCAGATCAAATAAGGAGCTGGGAGGGTGGATCTGGGACTGGCTGAACGAGGACACTGGGAGTGTGGGAGGGACTGAAATGGAAAGTCCTGAGGGGAAAGACTTGCTAGGACTTGGATGGTAAACTTGAGGCATAGAGACTGGGTTAAGTGAGGAGAATAGGTCTGGGATGAGGAGCCAAGGTGGAGAAGAGACTGAACAGACACAAGGATGAGTTGGAGGGGATGAGGTAGAAGAAGTCACATTTGTTGGAAAGAAATAGAAGAGTCAATACTCACTAAAGCATACCCTCTCCAAAGCCTAGAGGACAACCCAAGATTCCTGAGTCTCATCATTCCTCTGCTGTCAGCAAATACCTGTGAAACTCACTCTCAAAGCGTGTGCCTCATCGCCCTGTAGTACTGAGCCTCAGAGAAGATGACAACATGCTACTGCTGTCAGTTACCCTGTTAGCTCCATTGGCAGAGGTCTTTGTGCAAATCTAAAGCTTGCAAACTTGCTGATGATTTATGTAGGTGTCAGTATGATGGGATTCCTGATTTTCAGTTTGCTTTTTCTAAAAACTAGGAAATTACATTGTAAAAAACTAAGTTAAAAGAATTTTAAGGTTGCAAAGTCAATCACTCAAAAGTTAATGTCAAAATTTAAGGTTGTCTGTGCATCCTTAATTCAGCCCCTTTGTGCATGTGCATTCTGAAACAATCTTTAATTACATGATCACATACTACCTTTTTCCATGGGACCCCTGCCTTATTCAGTGCACAGAATGAATGGAGTTCACTTAATTCATAATGTTCTTTCAACATTTTTTGCGTGGAATTATAAAGAAGTCAAGTGCTATGCTGTCAGAGACAGTTCAACCAAAAATAATTCTAAAGTTAGAAATCGAGGTGATTACTTAACTACTGAAACATCAATTAAATTCAAAATTGCCTTCTCAGGCAGTGATCATACATAATTAAACCTTTTCCATCCACGTGCACTCACCTTTCACCTCATAATGTAACGTAAGCGCTTTTGACCGGATTCAAAGTCTGTTGTAGTCATGGGTTTCAAACCTGCTTCTGATTCTCTACCATCAGAATATTAGGTGTGTTTGAAGTCTGATTCTGCACCACTGAAATCACTGGCACTTCCCCCATTGTCTTGAATAGAAGCAGAATCAAAAGGTTATGTTCCTTTCTGTCTCTCAACAGGTCTTGTGTTTCCTCTTACTACTTCCTTCAACTGTTTCTATGTTCTTATTCCCTTTGACTGCACAGAATTCTGTTTAACTACCCAAGTGCCTTATCTTTCCACAAACTTCCTTGTGTCC
This sequence comes from Eretmochelys imbricata, assembly GCF_965152235.1. Lineage (NCBI taxonomy): Eukaryota > Metazoa > Chordata > Testudines > Cheloniidae > Eretmochelys > Eretmochelys imbricata. The sequence goes on along the minus strand of NC_135575.1, from coordinate 37,286,899 downwards.
TTGCAATATCATTAAAATAAATAAATAGTACATAGCATTTATGTAGCTTAGAAATAACTTGCTCAAGCTAGTTAAGACATTTGTCTCAAGCATAGCATAACAGATGGGCTCCTTGAACTAAATAGACTGTAACCTAATGGATTATCCATTCTAGTTGATGGACTTTCTCTGCCTTGAGCCAGCAGAAGGAAATACAGCCCTGCCCACAGGAACTGTGTATTCACTGATCTGCAATCCCACATGACATTGCTCCTCAACCTGAAGATACAAAATAATCTCTCCACACACGTGAGCTACCTACCATGCTTAGACTTTCCACATGTGTACTCTCATAAACAGGTTTGACATGGTAAAAAAGGTCTCTTTTACTGGGGGACAGCAGATAAACCTGCCAAAAGCCAACAGACCCAAAGAAGTGACCTTTACCCAGACCTGAGGAAGAGATCTGTGTAGCTCAAAAGCTTGTCTCTTTCACCAACAGAAGTTGGTCCAATAAAATATATTACCTCACCCACTTTGTCTCTCTAATATCCTGGGACAACAGCACTGCCAAAAGTCAACAAGTAACTTAACTGAAGACTATTAGCTTACCTCTCTGTCTATGGCGAGTGAGTTGTTTACAGAAAAAGTACTCAGAGTAGACGTCTTTGAAAAAAAGGATGATGAATACAGTGTGTCCAGTATCTAGGGGAGGCAGAGGAGTTTAAAATGTAAGACTTCATTCTGGAGCTGGCAGTGCCATAGTCAACAGCCTCAACGTCGAGTGTAGCATATTTGGATGGAGGGAAGGGGTTAGATATGGAATCCGAGTTATTTACAGACACAGGCAGGCTCCTACTTTCCAAAATAAATAGGTATAAATCAATGGGCATGCTCCTTATACCCTTTCAAATGAGTTTCTCTGTATCCCTGCCTCTGCCGTACATATATCATAGCTGGGAGAAATTTGTTTCCATTTATTCTGATCTCCCACCATGAGAGGTATCAGGGCTTCTTATGGAACTAATGGGGTTCAGCCCTGCAGTGGCCTCTGGCATAATTCCAAAAATGCTTGTAACTCTGAAAGCATGGGACAGAAGAATGTTCCTCCCAATACTGAAACTAATCAAGCCTCTGGTGAAGCACCAGCAACCAATGCCAGCTCCCGAGTCATGCTCTCCTCACAGGGACTGAAATACTTTCCATTTTCAATTTTTTTCTGTTGTAAGCCCTCGATCTTTCACTGACAAACACATGCTTCTGTACATTTGTCATGTCTTATACCTGGCAAATTATTCCAAAACATTATCTACCTTCGTTGCCTCTCTCTCTCTCTCTCTCTCTGTCTCTCATTTTGTCAAGTGTCTATAAAAATCCCTGCCTCACCTTTAGAAACATTTTCCACCCATACTGATTTGTACTCAGAGGACCTTTTAAAGTTAAAAGGCAAGCTCTGTTGTGAGGCAATATCTTAAAAAAAAAATTAAAAAAACATGGAGAGCCGATGCCACTTGTTGTTGTTGTGCATAGTTCATTTAATATATGTGTAAGAAAAGTGGCAAATAAAACTTTAGGGTAACATCCAACATTTGAAACAGTGTTACAAACATTAATATTTCCAGCTTGCAGATAACATTTATATTGACTACTGACCTATTAAAAGATCATATTTAGAAAGATCATTTGATGGAAAATCTCAGAGCCTATTGAATGTGAAGCCGTTTCAGATAGGCTTTCTCCTCCTCCACCCACCCCACCCCTACCCCCCGCTTGCAGCAGAATTCTCCAAGGCAAATGGAATAAAATCTTTTGCTGGAGGGGATACTTTACTTTCAAGATTTATTTCTTTGCATCAGAAATATATCAGGGGAAAAATTCAAAGAAAATACAAAAATTGTTGAACGATGTGGAAATTTTTTATTTAGTCTTAACATGAGTTTGACACCCTAGCAAGGTTTGTTTGTTTAGTTTTTAATGCTAGGCATCTATGATAAATATAAAAACTTATTTTTTATTTTAATATTCATTGTTTCCCCTTTGATGCCATGTCAAGGGAAGAGAATGCCCTTTACTGCTTATCTCATACATCTGCTACAGAAAAGAGGTCTGTTAATTATTCTGACAGACATAACCTATGAGCTCATTTTGATGAGCTGTGATCTAAAATAATGCAGTCAAAACATTGTGTACAAAATCTTATGTAACATATTAACATATTTCATGTTCCTATAGATAGTTTCTATTAACATTCCCTTATACATACCCAGTCCCTGTTAATAGTTCATATGCAGATCTAACACTCAGAGTATTCGTAATATGCTGTTAAGTCCACAATATGTGTGTGTGTGTGTGTGAGTTCCATCATCTGCCTGTCACTAGAACCAGGAATATGTAACAAAAAAATTAATATATTTGTCAATTTTAAAGAGTAATCACATGATCCAATGCTAGAAGAATATTTTCCGGTAATTTCCCTTCACAAGTTCTCACTCTCTCTCTCTCTTTTTTCTTTTCTTTTTTTTGGGGGGGGCGGGGGGAGGAAAAGCATAGTTAGTATCTCCTCTTGGCCTTAACAAATGTTGATAGTGAAAATAAACAAATGCATGTTATTATTAAAGAGATTCTTGCCTGGAGGCAGAAGGAAGATTTTCTCCTGTGAGATTTGCTCACATATTCTGTGGACTGTAGATAGTATAGTTTTACATTTACTGAAATTGTCTTTTCCCCTGAGTTCTAAGAAAATATGCCTAAAGCTATTATCGCATCTATCGACTCTGTGGGATTTAACGGACGTGGCTCCTGTTCCCAAGTGGTTGGAAAATGACCTCTATGAAGCAAAGTTCAAGCAGAGTGAAAGCTCTGAGACAGAGATTAGAGACCTGTCAGTTGCCTGGTAGGATAAAAGTGTAAAATTGTATGTGACGCTCAGTTCAGTCACATCAAACAGCTAAGAAATGTTTACTGAATGAACTACACAGTCGCTAATTACACATTCCCCTTAAGTATTCACATCATCATGGGCAACAAATACCAAGAGAATCTGGAAAGGGAAAGCTTCTAATAAGTATGCAACAATTACAGCAGGCATGTTTTTGCACCTTAATTTCTTACAGTAATTATTTATACTGCAGAGACAAAATTGGCTTATCATGTACAGTATTTTTTGCTTTCCAAGATAAAATAGATTTAAATGTTCAAATTAAGGCAAAAAGTTATCAGTAACATTGGAATCAACAAACAATGGCAAGAGAGAGCAATCTCTTCCATTCACCATAACATGTATACAGAACCTTTTATTAATCAAGTGACCTTTAGTGACAAAGCTATTCATCTGTCCAGATCAGTAATGTCTAATAATTGGATTTTTAAATGAAAGCCCTAATCAACCAAACAGGTGTCCAAAATTGTAGTTACATAATAAGGACTAATCCTGTGCCCCAGGTAAGGACCATAGAAGGTACTGAACACAGCAGGACAGATGTGGTTCAAAGAGGGGCAAAGCAAGGTGCAGGAAGCTAATACCTATATATACACACCTCAGAATGTGCCTTTTAGGTGATCCCTGTGCCTCAAGAGACATGAAGTTTTGGGTGATGGAGGAAGGGCTCACCAAGGAAGGCCTGGGACAGTGGATCCCTAGCTCCAGTGTCCAAATCCCTCTGCAGAGGAGATGCTGCAGCTGTAAGAACTGCTGCATCTCTGAGTCTGCAATATCTGTTGCACAATGGTTCTGCTTCCACTTAGGAGAACGCCTCCATGCCACCATTGAGTCTTCCCCCACTAGGCCTTCCCCAGTGCAAAGCCCCTTTACCCTGTGCTAAGATGCCAAGGGATTAAAAAGGCGCCTTAAATATAGGATTTGCACATGCATACAGATGATTGAGAACGCAAACATGCATCTACACTTGTAACATAGGTAATTGCTTGTGTAATTACACCCTTTGTATGTGCATGCATAAGATGTGAGGATGCAGTTTAGGTATCCAATTTTTAAGAATGTGGCTCATAAAATTTTGTAACTATACAGTTAATTTCATATTTTTCTAGATGGCTTATTTCTACATATTGTGTCATGATTAGGAAAGGAAGAATAAATTAATGTGATGGACTAACTACAGGAGATAAGAACTGATGGACTGTAAAACTTACAGCCAGACTAAATTGCTAAATAAATAACTCTGAGGTCTGGAAAACCTATTATTTTAGCAGCTGTATGTTTTTATTAGCCACTCAAGCAGAGTTTAGTTGTATTATTTTACACTATCAAGTTTAGAGTAGAAATATTATTTTCCTGCATTTCACTGAATATTGTATTATGAAGGTTCATTCCCTCATAGAAATGTATTTGCTGTAGAAGTTATCATTAAAGAGGTTTCAGCTTTATTATGGCATTTTTTGTGAATTTTATATAAAGATATCTGATTTTTTTCCATTCATCCAGTTTTCCTAAGTTAAAATTAGTTTCTCTTGATCTTCACTAACAGCAAGTTCCATAACCTGTTTAAAAAGACTAATTAACAAAAGCAGAATTCTCATCTTTCTAAATATACATTCAATAACTACCTAGTGACAAAAATGATATGATTATTTTCTCTCCACTTGTATAGGATCTCTATAGCCATACCCTTAATTAAAGTTGATCTCCTTTATTTGACATCTAAAGTGACTTGGAGAAACATGGCCTAAAATAGAGTTGTGCAAATTTATACTACCTCAGGTTCTAGCCCATAATATATATCCACTATTAAATATTTTAATTTTCACATAATGTTACTCACCAGAATCGTAATAGCTACAATGAATATGTTGTTTCCAGGAGTGTTGTGTTGGCTATTTGATTGAAACCACAAAAATACTAAAACAATTACAGTTGCAACTGTGATCCTAAAATGGGAATGGTTAGATCACATTTTAATTATGTCCATGAAGAGTTTGTAGAAACTTTTTGAAAGTGGGGTTTTTTTTAATCTTTTTTTCTTCTCAGCATGGATAGCCATGAACTTCTTCAGTCTGCTGTTTGTGTTGTATTTCAGTTTGAAGCCTGATTCATTGGGATAGGTCATATGGGGTAAATGTGATGGGAGGAGTTCACCCCACCCTTCAAGCTGCCCTCTGTCACCAGATCGTGAGACCTAAATGCAAGAGTCCATAGAGATGCCCTGATCTGAGGGCTTTAAGGCCCAATGGCCGGAGTCTATGGAATCGCCTTGCTCCACAGGGCAACAGGGTCACATGAGACATGTCCAAGGGTAGCACTTCTCTGCTGGGCAGTAAGGCTTAGTGGCCAGAGTCCACAGGGGTAACCCACGGTTTTCAAGGCAGTAAGGCCCAATGGCCAAAGTCAATAGAGATACCCTGAGTCTACAGGGCAGTAAGGTCCTAGCGGTCAGAGTCTGTAAAGTCACCCTTTGGGCAGGGCTGTATGGCCTAGCAGCCAGAGCCAACAAGGTCTCATTCTGGGTTTGGCTGTATGGCCTAGCAGCCAGAGTCAATAGGGTAGCCCTCTGGGTGGGGCTGTGTGGTCTCGCAGCTGCATGGCCTAGTGGCCAGAGTCAATAAAGTCGCCCTCCAAGAGGGGCTGTATGGCCTAACAGCCAGAGCCAACAGGGTCACCTTCTGGGCACTTCTGTATGGCCTAGCAGCTAGAGTCAATATGGTAGCACTGGGCACAGCTGAATGGCCTAGTGGCCAGAGTCAATAAGATAGCCCTCTGGGCAGGGCTGTATGGCCTAGCAGCCAGAGTCACTAAAGTTCCCCTCTGAGTGGGGCTGCATGGTCAAGCAGCTGCTTCTGGGGGATGGCAGCCACGTAGGGGAAACCGGGCCTGCCCTGCTCCACTGGGTGCAAGCCCAGGGCCCATGAAGTGGTGAATGCGTCCGCCACTGGGGATCCATCTGCAACACACTGACCAGCCTCAGGACAATGGCTTGTTCCCCCGAGCTACTTCCTACCTTGTCACTCCAGTCAATGATCTGTGCATCTTCAGGGTCTCTGGGTTCTTCAGCCAGTGAAACCCCCTGTAGCTCCAACCTCCCTAGAGTGTACACAGATAGCTGGGCATCTGTGTGGGTCTCAGTGCCTCTGGTTTCCACAGGGCTCCAGTGGTTCCTGGACAGGAGCTGGCAAGGAACATCCTTACTCTCTGGCAGTCAGCCCAGACTGAGCCAGGCTGCTCCGTCTTACATTGCTGCTACACCTGGAGCATACATGATAGGGCTGAGGAGGCAGGGCTTCCTTGGCCCACAATGAGGAGTTACCCTTCCCCGTCCAGGGCAGGGTGAGTTCACCCCATCACAGTAAGTCACATGGTATTTCTCCTGATTGGCTGAAACATAAAATTAATCCAGCTCAGGGGAATCTATTTTCAACCTTTTAAAAATTGCATTTTTAAAATAAACAATCCAATCTAGCTGGAAAACTCTGGGAAAAATGTTTATTTTAATTACTATGTCTAACTCTGATAGGCAGTGGCCTAACAAATTCGTTACATTCTCTAATCTCTTTGGAAAGATTCATTTTATATTTGGCCTGATCAGTATTTTAATTATCTTTCTGTTTAAGTGCTAGAAAGGTCAGTCATACAAAGGCAACTCTGTGTCCAGAAAAGGATAGGACAGAAATTAAAGTTGAACTGCAGTGGGTACATTATGAGAGGACAGAGGTACATTCCAGAAAAGTTACCAGAAAAGACAAATTTGGATGGAAGAAGAACATAAACAGTTGGGAAACAATGGTCTGCCTGTGCTAGAACTCACCATGGAGGAGAAAAACTGAATGTTATTATACTCCTATACATTTTTGGGCCTTTCCTCTCCAGATATCTTGGAGACAAGATACCTCAAAGACAGTATGGAAATAAAAATTTTTAAAAAGGATTATCTGTGAGACTTGTCAGAGGCCCCGCGGAGCACAAAAAAAATAGAGCTGGTCACAGTTTGGAATGCTGAATATATCAAAAGATAACCTAGGACCCTCATATACAGGTTCAGTTAGACAACAGCATTGTAATAACAGACCTGACTAAGCTTGTGGCAACCAAGACAGAATGATCAATCTAGCCATAACATTTTGGAAGTTATGCCAGAACCTGAAGTACTCTGTACAGCTACCCACATGACATAGACACAATGCAACAGCCTATAGCCCTGTAGGAAATTTTTTCCTCAAACTATGTCGTATGTTGTCAATTGTGGAGCTAGATCTCCTTGCAGTTTCATAATTTTGAAACAAATTCTTCACAAGATTCCCCTGCTTGGCTGCAATAGGAGGCTAGGCATTCTCCACCCTACCAGCATGGCCCCTCCTCTCAACACCTTTTTTACCTCCTTCTAAAGCACTGGGAAGATGTTGGCAAATACAAGAACTATTCCTGACAGATGTCTCAGTGGTTCTGCAAAGCTGGTAAGTGACTTAGATGCTGGGGAAAACTGCTGTCTTTGGTGAATATATGCTTGCTGACAAGGAATCCTTATTAAGTGCAGGATTTCTTAAGTACAGTGTTAAATAGATCAGATATCAGGGATTAACGTAGACATGATCTTGGACCAAAATCTGAAACACTTGGCCCACCTTTTGTTTATGGGAGCTTCACCTGTTACACTTTGTTAACTCCTTTCCTACATACATACTCACGCACATAAAATAGTGTTCAAAAACCCTGATGTCCGTTTAAAGAAGAAAATGCTTTCAAAGTTTTTAAACCTATTCATTCATTCAAAAAAAAAAAAAGTTAGATGATTTACCTTGAGCTTAACTTTCTGCAGGTTAGGAACAGGATAATTCAGTCTAACTCTTTCATCGTATGTTTTCAGCTCTAAACGGTGATTTTTTTTTCCTTCCAGCTGCCTTACTATTTACACAATATCTATAGGTATTTAAACCACAGTGGAGGAATTAACTTTGCCTGACTCACTTCTTGGCTTATTTTCTTATCATTTTATTTATTTTAAATGGATTGATGTCCTGATGGCAGATTCTGCCATTGAAGACAGGTTCCTGAATGTACTCTCTATTGAATTGGGAATGTATTTGGGAATACATCCTTTAGATGCAGGACCAGTCAGAGGTACCAGCTACCTCTGAGTTTGTTGAGAGTTTTTAACAGCTTAATTGAAAGGCTATGGGGAATGCTGAATCTTTAAAGAAGGCTTCCTTTATCCAAAATGTGAATTAGACATTATGAAGTTAAGTACCAATAGGTGTTAACAAAAACAAAACTTAAAATGTTTTATATAGCAGCTAAAACCCCCTTCCTCCCTTAGTTGCTCAACTTTAACTTTGGCTTCTTCTGATGATACTGATTCACTAGCCCTCCACTTGTAAAAAAGTGTCTTCCAGCCTAGACAAGGCTTGTATTTCTAGTGTAAGAACCAGCCAGAGGAAAAGAAACCTTTTCTTGAATAAACTTTTTCAGGCCTTCTTTATACATTATAACAATTTTTTTAAAGGTTACAGGCCTAAAAAAAAATGATTTTTGCAGGTCATCTTTAATAATTTGCATTTTCCCTTTCTACTATCCATATGGATTGCTTCTGCCAAAGAAAGTAGGAGCACCAAATTGCTATACCTTTCTTCATCAGAATCACATTGTATCATTTCTCCAAACGATATCACAATATCCTCCCTCCCCCCTCCTCCCACCTGCAATAACCTCCTTTACAGCTCTCTGTCCAATTCAAATTGACCTGCATAGCACTCTTCTATAGCAGCTTGACTCACTTTCTCCTTTCCCTGGAGTTGAAAGCAGTGTGGCATTAGCTATTGTATAATGTGACTTTTATATTTTCTCTCTCCTATTATCTAGGAGAAGTAAACTTTAACAATATAGTTGTGTGTTTATTTAAATGAAGAAATATGGTTCACTGTTCAAATAATTCCTTTCACTCATTTATAAAACCCCCCCAAACACCATATTATGAGAATGACATGCCAAATCAAGACGTGCAAGTATTGGAAAATTATTTCATTAGCCCATGTATTGTAAAACATCTCCTTTTGGCAAGTACTTAAGCCTGTGAGAGCTGCCAAATTCAAGCCACTATGACTCATGCCGTAAGTCTTTCTGCTGTCCGTTGGGCCATTGTGTAACAACAGCTACCATTTTGCTGTCACTGTCACTTCACATATTCAGGCTCTAAAGCTCTGTTTGTTGTTTCATTACGTTCTATGTCTCCCTTAGGAGCTTCTTCATTTTAATATAAATAGAGCGCTTCATCATGCAATGGCAAAAAATCGTGGAAGGTACAACTCTCAATATTACTGGAGATGATGCATACAGATGAATTTGGCAGCAGCAGGTCACAAACAAAGGAGCTTAGTGAAAAAGGGATAAACTTCCTTAGCCAAATATATATATAAAAGAATATTTTGTAAAATCAAAAAATGGGGGAAGTCAATAGCTCTCTCCAATAATCATTGGGGTTTTTAACCAACATTCACAAAATTCAGAGTAAGCACATATTTAATGGGCCACTTCGATAAAGGGGTCATAACTCAGGAATGCTATTCCCCATATACACCGGAGTACACTGGGCTACACTTTGAGCTAAAGATTTGTGTGTCCTTTTGAATTTTGCTTTTGGCGCCTGCGTTACTTATTTACCACATATCCCTGTAAGGGTATTTTCTGTTCTCTGGTTCTTGGATTAGATGTTTTTATTTATCTGATTATTATTATTAAAAGGATGCCGCCTCTTTGGATTTTGGTTTTAGAGTGTGTGTGTGTGTGTGTGTGTGTGTTAAGGACTCCAATGATCCCAAGCAAAGTCTTCTAGAAATTTACGTACCAATCCTGCAATGATCTTGGCATGAGCAGAAGTCGCTACTTTGTAGAGCTCATTGCTAGACAAGGGCCTAAAATCACTGATGCAACAGAAAGTTTATTTTTATATTATTACATTATTATTTTGCATTAGTATAGAATAAAATGTTGCATGTTAAGACCTGATTACTGGATGGCTTATTTTAGGGTTTAGGTTCAGCACTTTGGCCAACCAAAACTATCTTTCCACAATAGTTTCACATATTAATTGGCTTAGGCAGTCTATGGAGATAGAGATTAAATATTATTTGTAAGAAAGAACCTCTCTTTCCTCTTGTCTGCCCTTCTATGTTTCCTATCCTATAGACTGACAGAACAAAGGATTGATTTGTAAAAGCAAAAATATGGGCTTTAAGCATCTGGATTCCAATTTATCTGAATCCCCCAGTGTTTGGGACTTTGAAGAGATAGTTATAGTTTGTCCCCTCTCTATTTCAAATTTCAGAAGAGGATTAACAAAACTGGGAGTGGTTTTGGTTATACAAAACTTCTCTCAGGTATTGGAATGCAAAACTAATAAAAAGGGTAGTTTGGATGTGGGTCCCATCTTGTCTGAACTTCTAAGTTTAGAGGTGGGTGTATTGTGTAAAAAGTTCTGGTTTAGGCCTATCTATAAATTTCAGCTAGCTCAACTGGTTATCTTCAGACCATCCTGTCCACAACTCTTTGTACTTTATTCTCCTGCCTTGACAACCCACTATATCCACCATGTCTGTTCAAATGTGTTTTGGAATTCAAATCGGTTCATGCCTATACGTTTAACACAATTTTGTCATTTTGATAGCTTTTAGAATGGCAACTCTGAGGCCTTTGGTTTTCATTTGTACCACAAAAATTAGTACATATTGTTGAGCCATGAACCAAATATACAGGCTACAGTGTGTATTTACTTTCTGAATATTTTATATGTACAAATATCTCAAGCATCTGGAAATTGCCAATATCCAGTTACAAATTCACAAGTGGCAAATATGCAACCGTGAAATTCAGTAGTTACAAAGCAGAACATTTGTACATTGTAAATTCCTTTAGATTTCTTGAGTTGCATGATTGGGACTGGCAGGTGATATTTTCTAGTTTTATGTATACTTCACCTTTTTCTTACACACACATGTATATTATTCCATTCTGTCTATGTAATGTAGGACTCTTTACAACCTCTTCTGGGGAAAAAGATCTTTTCCGAGAATTCAGTAGGACCAAATTTGGTACTGGCTTCTACCTATCTAGGTATTTATATGGCCCAGATCACCATTGGAATCTAATCTATCTATCTATTGTACTTATATGGTCCCCCATTACCACAGTATCCAAATACCTCACAGTCATTAAGAGTTTGGAAAGTATTATCCCTATTTTATAAATGGGGAACAAAGGCACAAAGAGCCTACGTGACCTGACCCAAGTTACACAGGGAGTCTAGTCTCTAGCAGATAATTGAACCCATTCTCCTGAGTTCCAGATTATGACCGTAATCATCCTTCTGAGTGCCTCACACACAAATTAATTTTACCCTCACAACTGTTAGGTGCGGTAGTGTTATCAACATTTTACTGATGGAAAACTGAGACACAAAAAGACAAACATTTTCCCCAGGGTCACCCAGGAAGTTTGTGGCAGAGCCAGGAATTAAAACAAGGTCTCCTGAATCCCTGTGCAGCGTCCTAACTGCAAGACCACCCCACATAACCTACCTTATACAGCATATTCACTTTTCTAACATAGTTATTCTTGTTGCTACACAGCTTGGCAGGTGGTAAACACTGTGTTAAAAGTTACATCCAAAACCAAGCAAGAATGAAATTTGTTTTAAAATGTCATGAAAGTGTTCCTAAAAGAATACGAGGCCATTTTATTGCATAAGTAACTAATCTAGCCGATTCACAGCAAGTTTGTACTATATCTGTATGTTCCACACATCATATGTTTTTTTTACAACAAATAAATTACTTAAGTGTTCTAGAATATTTAACATAACTAGGATAAATGCTAGGATGGGGAAAATAGGTGTGCACAGAAGAGTAAACCCTTTAATCTACTACTTTTGTGATGATTGTCCAGTGTAATGGTCTGTTTATTAATTACACCAGAAACCTCCCTAATATTAGCTGGTCTATTTACTAATTACATCTTTAAAATATATCATAGAAGATACTTGCTTGAAATCTCTGATAAGGTCTCTCTTTTTCACTAAAATGCTGGAACACTCGACTGCCTTTTGATTTTTTTCAATTTCATAGTATTTTATTCCTTAAATACTCATATATATATATATCAGGTTTCAGAGTAACAGCCGTGTTAGTCTGTATTTGCAAAAAGAAAAAGGAGTACTTGTGGCACCTTAGAGACTAACCAATTTATTTGAGCATAAGCTTTCGTGAGCTACACCTCACTTATATATATCAGCGTGAATACTTATGGAGTGAGGCAGAATCAAACCCAGAACTACAAAAAATAGACTGTATAGTGACACATAATTAAAGGTTTACATCTAAGTGTCTTGCACCATAATTAGTACCTTTCTGTCAGGCAGAACATTGGTTACTGTGGGCACAAACATTATCTTAGCATACCGTAACAGGGTCCATGAGCCACCCCTCTTCGTGGGGCCCGCTTGCTGCCCCCAATAAGGCTCAGAGAGGCTTCAGGGTTAGGCAACACCCATGTCTTTATTTATCTACAGTTATCCCACCACCAGTGTTTATCTATTTACAAGCTTTACAGGATTATTCAACCTCTTTCACAGGCAGTGTCAGCCTTCAGCTAGGAGGCCTCCAGTTTACCAGATGACTTCTCCCTGGCTGCCCCCAGCCTTTTGGCTCCCTTCCAGCCTTTATAGTCCTTGGCTTATCAGGCCAGAAGGTGTTGTCAATCCTCAGGCCAGCATCAGGCCTTTTCCTTCAGCCCCAGTCTGTTTCCCCTGATCGGAGCTGATTGGGCAGGGGCTAATTAGGTGCTTTTGCACCAACACCCTGGTACACATACAAAGACTAAAAGAAAACTTTCGATAATGGAGATCAAATTCTCCTCTCACTCACTCCAGTGCAAATTCAAATTATGGGACTTACATGAGTGTGAGAGGAGAATTAGGTCCTATTTCTGTATCAAAAATATCACAAGCAATAGGTGAGACAAGGTGGCAAGCAACAGATGCCATTCTATGAGGAAATAGCTTTGTATCTCATAGCTTCATCTTGTTTCATGCTCAGGGGTTTTTGCCTCACCCGGGTAAAAACATCATAATCGTACAGCTATTAATTACAGCATAGTGTTGCCCTAAGTTATTGTTGTGGTCAGCATGAAATGACGTGACACCATACACTAAAGTGCCTAGCAATTTTGGGGCCTGTCTACCCTGAAGATTTTAATAAAATGCAGCTACAATTGTTAAAAATTAAAGCAGTGGTAGGACATTTTTTTAAAGTACTTTTACATTAATGGTCAGCTGAAACAAATAACTAGTAACCAAATCAGGATTATCAACTCTAACACTTAGCATTTTAATACTAACTCATGGAGGTGGTGTGAGGATTAATTAGATAATGTTTTAAAGCACTTTGACAATGTAAAGTGCATATTAGTTCAATTCCAACAACAGTGGGAGTTTGCCTGAGTCAGGAATGAGTGAAAATGAGTATAAAGGTCTGAGATTATTGCTCATTAGTATTATCAACACTGACATTTTAAAAAAACACATCAGCTGAAATCTAGAAGTCCATACTTAGTAAAGGTCTTATTGATCTCACTTATAATTTTGCTGAGTAAGGACTGAGTAGGACTTCAGGATTTTGTCTAATGTATTTCTAAAATTTCACTGGATCAGATACATTCTGAGAAATATAAACAAATCAATTTTTGAGGAAGGGGCTGTCTAATCCCTATTGGTTTCTTTATAGCCAAGGAAAAAGGTATATGCACATTCAGTGTCAAATGTACATCAGGTTTTCTGAAAACCATCCCACTAAGGTATGAGCTCTCATAGAGGCATGACTATAACCCCATCCACAAGCGGTGAAGCACTTAAAAGAGGGCTAATTAGTTATTTGCTGTACTTGACAGGCAGAAGATGTATGCAAGCATGGAGAAAAGACTGCAAATATAGATATCCCTGATTATGTTATTGTCCAACATTTTAATTAATTTCTTAGACTGTCTTTGTGTAATTTAAGGGAGTTTTCAAGATGTAATAGAGCAGGACCATAGTGTTTCTTCAACTAATCACTATCACTGCAGGGTGCTGGAAATTATGCAGTACATTTTATATATGCTCAATCCATGAAAGATTTACTTTTGTTTCAACTGGCCTTGATTTCTCCTTTATTTGCAGAGCAGCACTGAGAAAGGTGTGACTTGACTCAACTAATGTGCTGCCCAGGAGCACAAAAAGGCCATCATTTTGGCATCTCTATGAGTACAGGGGAAGGCAGGTTGGTTGATGGCTTCAAAAGGAGCCAAGAAGTCAAGACTCCTGGATTCTCCACATGACTCTGCAAATCAATCACAGTATAAACAAGTCACTTAACTCATTTTGTCCATCTGTGAAATGGGGATAATACTACTTACCTACCTTCCAGGAGTGCTGGGAGGTTTAATTAATTAATTTTTGTTAAGTGCTTTGAGATTCTCAAATGAAAATTGCTTTATAATATAATGCAAAAGCAATGGCAGCTTCAGATCTATATGACCAATGCAACCACAAAAGTCTGTGGTTTTTTTGGTTCCCAGGCCTATGTACCCATCAGACTGACCGTCCCTGATACCATGCTAATTACTACTTGATAAACAAATAAGATGGTATAAGTAATATAATGGTAACACTGATTACCTACAAAGAGCAATTATAAAAGGAACCAATGCATTTCTGCTTCTGATCTCAACCAAAACCAAGAAGTGCAAAGTAATATAAATTTTAAGACTTTGAATGAGGTTTGAGATTTAAGCAGAAATTTGGGTCTGTTTTTTCTTTTATATAATAATAATTATATTATTGTTACTATTATACAGTGTCACTGATCTGTGATAATACACAGACACATGGGAACAAAATCATCCTGGTTCATCACCACTTATTTCACTGAAGGGAAAAATTTGGCCCACATATAAATAGGTAGATATCTGGAGAAGCAGGTAGACATTAATAATTTAGATAGACAAAAAGTATTTTATCTATGGAAGAAGAAAGGCAGTGCAAAAACATGCCAGCATTAAGCCCTGTTAATAGTGAGGGGCCAGGTACATTAAAGTAGCAGACATTTTGTTTGATAACCGACTGAAATCTGACAGGCTAGTGACAGCCTTGTTGTCAGGAGATCACTATTATAGTCTCAGAGTGTGACTTTAATTTTTCCCCTAGTGAAGTTTTTACAGTCAGGCAAGCAGCAGCAGGGCATAGCCTAAGGCACAATCTGCCAATAACTAAGTCCCAGGGAAAACTGATTTGTGGCTTATGATCACACGCACCTATAGCCTTCACTATTGACTAATTGAGGTTCATCTGGATGTAGATTTATCTTGGCTAACAAGAAAGCACTAGAGGTCTTCATTGAGCCATTGAGTGGAGTCTCTTGAGACATGTGTGCAGCTGTCTTTACCTTCTTACCAATCAACACATCAAAAGCTGCAGAATATATTTTCACTTTCAAAAATGCAAACGGCAAGTGAGATAAAGTTGCCAAACTAGACTTGAAAAAGAGTGAATGATTACAGCTCCACTCCATATACAAAAGATAAATCATTTGTGACCGTGCAGAACTTTGCTTTAGGTATAAATCCAGAACAGATATAACGGAATCAGTTTATCTGCTGGACAGCCACATCATTTTGATGTCACTACAAAGGATTAAAACAATTTTAACTGAACAAAGCAACTAACACGGAAAACCACAAAACACAACCAACCCATTCAAATGCATATGTCCTCATACAAAATACCCATGCAGAAACCTGCTCTTTTTTTCCTGGAGACAGCACAGTTTAAAATAACCCACATGGTGTCATGGAAACCCACTATTAATTACTATGCACAGCTTGCTACCCCTTCCAAACATCATGCTTAAATAAATAAATAAATAAATAAATATCAAACATTATTAGAGCAGTGCTTGACACCAAAGCTACAAAAAAAGAATAAGTTAGAACTTTTGTCTTGAATCACTATTCTTAGCTTCCATTCCGTTTGGCAGTTATTTTCAAATAGGCAAGAAGGGCATCATCCTGCAAAGTGCTGAACACCACCTGTTAGGAAGCTGAGAACCCTCAACTCCTATGAACTTTATTGTGGGGTTGGGAAGTTGAGGGTACACAGCAGCTCCTAAGAGACTCTCATTACTTTAAGGACCCCATCTGGCTCCCACTGAAGTTAATAGAAAGACTGATTACATGCAGCAGGACCTGGATTGGGCCTCAGTGAATCAAAACCTGGATCAAGTCCTTAGGGTACTTTTCTGCAAGGTACTGAGTATGTTCAGCTCTTACTGTTCTGGGAGTTGAGGATACTTAGCGCCATGCTGGATCAGTCCCTAAATTGTTTGAATATTAATCTGAAACACATCCCAACAATCTGTACCTTTTCTTTACAAGGCTCAGTTGGACATATCCTGAGTAAAGCCTTCCTTGTGGGATTTTCATTACTTCCTGCTTTCGGGTGGGTTGAAAATAAAGTGAAAACTGCCTTCCTTGCACGATTTCTCCAGCTGATTCTAGTCATAAGCAGGAAACGCAGAGGTACATAGATGTGACAAATGTGTTTTCCAATTAAGGTTCATTATATTTAAAGTCTGGCATGTGCTTTGCTGCATTTCAGCCTAACTGTGATGGGAGAACTGGTGAATTGTTTCAAGTAAAATAAAGAACAATTTAAATGTTCTCTCAAAACTCCAACCCTGAAACTTTTTTGGTGTTGCAAAAAAAACCACCCACCACCTTGGGCTGACTATATTTTTTAGTTATATGGATTTACATGTGTGAGACACTCCCGTGGGACCCCAGGTCATGAAGCACCTCATCATCACCTGCCCTGAGCATGAAGTAGTCTTATCTGTGCCTGCTGTGGATCAGCTCCCCGAAACCACTGGCTTCTGGCAGCACAAGCACTGCCTTTCAGGCCTCCGCAGATCTCACTCTGTACAGGTAGCGATAGGCACACATCAACACCCGAATACTTGCAGAGTTTCCTGGTACCATCATCTTTTATTCAGGTTGCTCGACACTTCCCATTATAAAAAAACACTATTTGCAGTTGCTTATAACTTTGTGAAGCTGGAACGGTTAGGACTGAAAATTTTCCATACTAGGTGTTTGTCTCAGGCTGAATTTCTTTGGAAAGTGGCAGCCAGGACAGTTCAGCCATTTATGCGAGCAAGGTGAGGGAAAAATATGTTGTTTTGTCCATGTTAAAAAATTCTTGAGATTTTTTCTTTGAAATGCTCTAGCACCCCCATGCTTGGACAGGGCCAGAAGTGGGAGAGCTTTTGTGTCAGGGATGTGCCTTTTGCCATCCCTGTGAAATTTTGTCCAAATTTGGCTGAAAACACATCACAGTTTTCACATGCACAGTAGAAAATTGCTAAAACCTCTGAAGATTCCATCTGCACTGAGCATGATCTAGGGTGGCCAAATATCCCGATATTATTGGGCCTGTCCCAATATTAAGGCTTTGTCTTATATATACACACACACAACTACCCCCCTCCCCACCCAGAAAAAAAAAGTGTCCCAATTCTTCATACTTGCTATCTGGTCACCCTACCATGATCCATCCCCTCACTGCACCAGACTGTGCATGCATCATCCTGACAGAATGACCAAGAATGCTCCAGCCCAGGGCTAAAGGGCAGAGAAGGATCCTCTCAGTAATAGCTTCTCCAGGCCAGACAACAGAACAGAGACAAGGGAGTCTGTCTCTCCTCTGCTCTCAATGACAGCAAGGCAGCATGGAGGTGGAAATCATCTGACTTGAATGCAATGAGAATAAAAGCCAGGACAAGGAGTCTGGTGAGACTGCAACTGGAGTCTGGTGGGGAAGAAACTCTGATTAAGGTTTTGAGGTGGAGAATGGAACTGGCTGGGCAAGGAGATTGGGACTAGGATCAGGTGAAGACTGGCTAGGCAGAGATGTGGAACTTGGAGCCTGAGGGGACTGGAGGCTTGTGAGGGAAACGGAAAAAAGAGACAAGCAGCCAGCTGACTGAGGCTGGGGACAATGAGATTAGATGAGGAGCGGGTGGCACACTGGTATTGGCTGGACAAAGAAACTCACACTGGTGGTGGAGCCCCAAGGCATTTGGGAAGAGAGACTGGTCTGACAAGGAGATGGCATGCAATGAGAAAACTAGGAATGGCTGGCAAGGAGACTAGGACTGGGTGTGGGTCAGGGGAGAGAGCCAAGGGCACAGGGGGAGGAGACTGAGACTTGATCAGTGAGACCACAGTGATTGACTATGAATGCCTAGACAAGGAGACTGGACCTGGGATGAGAACCTGAGGAGTGGAGACTGGAACTGGGTATGCTAGGAGAATGAGACTGAAACACAGAGCCAGAGGTGAGGAGGAGATAAGTTTGAGACTGGGACAGGTTAGAGAGGATAAGGCAGAATAGGTCAAAACTTGTGGAAACAGAAAAGTCTGTGTCCACTAGGACGCATTATCCTCCAAAACCTGGAATGGAACCCAAAATTCCTTAGTGTCACTATTCCACTGCTGTCAGCAAGTATCTGTGCAACCTCCTGTCAAAGTATCCCATCTCCATCTAGTGCTGGTTTATCTAGTTTAGGGCTCCTACCCTTCTTTCTCCAAGAACTGTAGAACCAAATAAGGCCACTTTTTTAAAAGTTTCCCCATATAACCTTACATCATAACCTTTTCATTTTCTCAGTGACTATTCTCAAATATTCCTGAGGCGGGGTGGTCATCCGCTCCAGCCCTGAAAGGGTTACAGTCAGCCCTGGGAGAGGGCTGGGGTCGTGAGCAAAGGCTAGGCTGACTGGGGGAAGCAGCCACACCTGGCCCTGTTATAAGAGCTCAGGGAGGAGCTGGCTCAGGACTCTCCCTCTAGCTTCAGAGGCAAAAGGACCTAGCTGACTGGGAGCTGAGGGTGCAGGCAACTGAGTAGGGCTGCGGAAAGGTGAGAGGAGCAGGGGAACACCTGCCTGGCAACTCCCCAGGCTGCAGGCCTTGTCAAAGGCCAAACCAACTACTGGGGTTGCAGAGGTTACAGCCCAGGGGCTAGGCAAAGGCAGCAGGTCCAAACCCCCTTTGCCAATGATGAATGGCTTATACACTGCAGTCTGCCCCAGTGAGTGTGGGCTAGATGGTGACTGGTAGTAGCCATAGGTTGAGGTGAGGTGGGGATAGAGGGTTGGGGGTTCCCTGGGGAGGGGAGACCCAGAGCTGTGGGGTTACTGCAGGGGGCAGAACCCTGTTGTAGAGGGGCACCGGGAGGGACATGGGGGCCAGTGGCAGGAGAGATACCAGCCTGAAGAGTGTGCCCCGGGATGGCAGAGCTAATTCCCAGGATGACCGACAGGAGGTATCATACTGATGAGTTATTGCCTTGCTACAATTCCCGAGCAAAAGTGTGAGCTTTTTCACTTTTGGATTGTAAAGTTTCTACATAGTCCAAATTCATTTGTTCCTCTTCAGGAAGTCTATACAGGGAGGTTTTTTGGCTCTTCAACTCATGTATTTTATAAGCCATCAAAAAGACTGGGAGAAATTATGATCTACAAAGGTAACCAGGGGAACCTCTGGAGTCCAACTGAACCTTTCCACCATTCTATCAGATTGTGAGGGGTGCCTGGGTAAAAATGCAAGTTTCATGGATCCCTACAATCTCAAACCTGCTGAAGCACTTTAGATTCAACAGGTCTCCCTTGATCTGTATATGTCACCCAGAGTAGCGTATCTGGTGAAGAATTCATTCCTGAGAACTTCTGCTACTTGCACTGCCTCTTGGTTCTTTATTGGGAAATTTTCAAGACATGTTGTGAAATAGTCCATAGCTACCAGCAAACATTGGTCTCCTTGGGCCTCTGCCTGGAAGCTAACAGCCATGTGTCCCCTTGGTGCTCTCATGACATACTGTTGAACAGGGGCTCTCCCTGTCACATTTCCTGCCCCAATTTTCTATATCCTGACCGCATTTTACCCAAAATTTTCCTATAGGTTTTTTTACAGTTTTTGTAACTCCAAAATATCCAGCAGTTTTACGATCAAGAGAATTTCAGAATCTTCTTCTTTTTCAATTCCTCTGGTTTAACCAGCCAATACCTGCACCAGTCGCCTGCTGGTTTCTCCCATCTTCTTGTACAGTATTTCATCTCTGAACTCCAAGCTTTCCCACTGTGATGAGAAAGCATGTACTGTCATGAATATAAAATGATGGGTTATAAATTAGCTGTTATCACTCAAAAGAGAGATCTTGGAGTCATTGTGGATAGTTCTCTGAAAACATCCACTCAATGTGCAGTAGCAGGCAAAAAAGCAAACAATGTTGGGAATCATTTAAAAAAAAATCATGTTGCCTCTATATAAATCCATGGCACACCCACATCTTGAATACTGAGTGCAGGTGTGGTTGCCTTATCTCAAAAATGATATATTGGAATTAGAAAAGGTTCAGAAAAGGGCAACAAGCATGATTAGGGGTATGGAATGGCTTCCATATGAGGAGCAATTAATAAGACTGGGACTTTTTAACTTGGAAAAGAGATGACAAGGGATAGGTTAGAAATCTATAAAATCAGGACTGCTGTGGAGAAAGTAAATAAGGAAGTATTATTTACTTCATAATACAAGAACTCAGGGTCACCCAATGAAATTAATAGACAGCAGGTTTAAAACAAACAAAAGGAAATATTTCTTCATACAATGCACAGTCAAACGGTGGAACTCCTTGCCAGAGGAGGTTCTGGAGGCCAATGCTATAACAGGGTTCAAGAAAGAACTAGATAAGTTCATGGAGTATAGGTCCATCAATGGCTATTAGCCAGGATGGGCAGGTATAGAGTTCCTAGTCTTTATTTGCCAGAGGCTGGGAATGGGTGACAGGGGATGGACCACTTGATGATTACCTGTTCTGTTCATTCCCTCTGAAGCATCTGGCATTGGCCACTGTCAGAAGACAGGATACTGGGCTAGCTGGACCTTTGGTCTGATCCAGGATGGCCGTTCTTATGTTATGAAGGGCTATTACACTCCAGGGTGGCTGCATTTGCAAATGATTTTTCATTCACATTATCCTGATGCCAGGATTCTCTTTTGGAGAAGTTTTAACAACTCTGGAGTCCATTCTTGCAACCCCACATCCACTGTTCCGGTAGATGGACCAGAAACATTTGCATTTTGGCAAATTATGGGAAGAGAGGAGACAACCATCTCTTTTCCTGGTCACACTAATTCCCTTGAGCAACCTTGCTCTACTGCTTAAGGTAGTGTTTGCAGTTAGCCTCTCAACTAGGCTATCTGGATAAGGCACCAGAATTACCATGCTTGTGGCCAGGCCAGTGTGTGACTGTGAAATTGTAACACTGCAGTTTTTCCAATCACCCAGCAAATTGCCACTTCCTGAATCTAAAAATCCATTGCAGGGATGCATGGTCTGTCCTGATCACAGATTTTCTCCCATACACATAGTGATGAAAAAGTTCTGCAGATTTAATCATTGCCAGACATTCCTTTTGGGTGGTGAATTAATTTCTCTGGAGACTTTAGACTTTTGCTGTAATAAGCCACCACCCTCTCAAGCCTTTGTGTTCTTGTGTCACTATTACCCCCAAACCATTTACACCAGATCTGTTTCCAGTATGAACGAGGCTTTGAAACACAGGTAGGGCAAGACAAGAACAGTCACAAGAGACTTTTTCAGCTCTGAAAAGGGTAATACCACATTTTCTTAACCACTGAAATGGTTCCCTTTCTCACCCAACTTACAAAGGTTTTACAATATTACAAATCCACAATTAAACCTTCTGTAATAGGAGTAGAGCCCTATGAAACTCTGCACACCTATGTCTGGGTGTTGGCCAGTTCTTCATAGCATCAGTGTTTTGTTTTTTTCTTTTTATGGTCAGTAGAAATCCCCCCTCTCTGATCATGTGCCTAAGGTAAATTACCTTTTTTTAAAATAACTAAACCCCAATTTATTTGGTGTCAGTTTCATATTGGCAGTCTTCTGCTTGTCACAGACCACTTGCAAATGGTTGCGTTCACGTTCAAAGTTTTAGCATGCACCAAAATATCTAACATATAACAAACAGTCCAAGAGGAGCATGCCATTCAATACCTTCCCCATTACCTCTTAGATGTGGCTGGTACCTCAAGAGGCCAAAAGCCATCACTTTAAATTGTCATAGGCATTGTCCTCCTGTGAAACCAATCTTTCCCCCTGTTCTTTGAATCCATTGCCAATACCCACCTTTAAGATCCAGTTTGGAAAACCATATTGAACCTGCTACAGCATCCAGAATATCATCGGTTTCTGGTAATGGATAAGAATCCTTTAAAATGATTTCATTTAGTTTCCTATAGACCACACAGAATCTGGTGCTGCCATCTTTTTTCTTTTAACCAGAATTGTGGGTGAATCCCCAGGGCTGGTTGAAGGCTTAATTATTGCTTCCTGATAAATTTCTTCAACGGCCTGTAAAACCATTTCCCTCTCTGCACCTGCCAAACAGTGAAGTGCCTGTTTTAATGGGCCAATTACCCCCAATATCAATCTTGTGCTGGACCAGTGCAGTACAAGCTATTTCCTTGTTGGCTCAAGAGAATAACTTGATTTTTAACCAGAGAGTTTCTTGGACTATTCTGCTGCTCCACATACAAATGTACAGTATGGCACTGGGATAACTCCAATAGAAACTTTACCCCCCTCCCCATTGTAGTTTTCTTCTATACCAGAATTTACTAGATTCCACTGGTTTATATTTTGCCGCTTTGGTTCTTTAAAGTCAAAGAAACAAAACGCTATTTATCAGAAACATTAAGAAAATGACCAGGAAGCTGTTCCTGCTTCAGGTCCATAAGAACTTTAGCAACTAACATTCCCCAAGACTCTGGGTCTTAAAGCAGGTCTCACCTACCCCCCATTTTTCCTTTGCTAGAAAACTACCCCAGCATGTAGCTATTATTATGGAGAAATAGTATGTGGTCATGTAATTATAGATTGCCTGCGAAATCTTAATTCAGTCCCCTTGTCTGTATGAATTATGATACAATCTTAATTCTGGCATTTACTAACTTTTGAGTGCTTGACTTTCATCCTTAATTATGTTTTTTAATGTAGTTATATCATACACATACTTTACTCACCATTTTTGCATTATCCTATATGTCCAAAAATAGTTTTTGCCTTTCCAATGAAAGAGACCTGGCTCTATTTTTTTTTAAAGCATCAATTTAGAGCACACCTCAGCATTGCAAAACTTTTCTTTGTTCACCAAGCTCATAAGAGCCTGATCTTGAAACCAATGAGAGTCCTTCCAATGGATCAGGCTCCCATGGATTCCAACTCTTTTCTGTGTAGCAAGTGTTTGGTAGTAATCTGCTGATTGCTATGCAACCAACAGAGGGAGCATGGAACATTAATTTTGAAGTTCCTCTAAAAATTATTCTTTAATTTTTCTAATGTAGATTAAGAATATATTAATAGGTATCTAAGGTTACAAAGTACTTTCCCCCAAAAGATGTTAACATTTATAAGGCAGATCATATTTTGAACATAACTTCATTCCCATGTCCCTTTTATGACCAGTCTAACAAATAGTGTCTGTGAACAGTGAAACCCATTTGTCATTTCATTTTCAGTGATGAGTATTGACGGCTGTTGATTTAACATGGAGTAAATTCTAGGGGTGGAGGAGCGGTCTTCTAGGTTCTCCCAGTTTTCCATTTATCCCTTCCCAGCCTTGAAATGCTGCCTTGTTTCTCCTGTGTAGACAAATATGAAGAAACAGACTTCTCCCTGTTCTGAATTCTTATTTGTCTACTTCCTGTGGGACTTGGTCAGAACTTCCCAGGACCACCTCCTGTGAGAATAATGGGAACTGAAGGAGGTGCTCAGTACCTCACAAGACTTGTGATTGGTCACCCATTTGGAAATAGTTAGAATTGCAGGACAGGTGATAGAAATGGAGTTAATGGGAGTACTTTTCTTTTTCACTTTTGCAGTGCTTCAGGAACCAGTTCAGTGACCAAGGCCTTGTCTACAAACAAAAGGTAGATCAATTGCACTGTACTGGTATAACCAGTTCGGTAAACTATGTATATAGTTTGTATATGTATGTATATCACGTCCCTATCCAAAATAATTATCCTGGTACAAAAATGTGTGTGTAGGCCAGACCTGCTAGTTTCAGTACATTTTTGAGTAAGATGTTTTCTAAATATTAAAAATGATTACAAAGAAAAATAAAGAATAGGAATAAAATTAAAAAGTAAACCAGGTCAGGTTTTTCTAAGATCTGACACATTCATTGGACTACTGGTTCCACCTTTAGGCTAAAACCAAAAATGTGTATAGCTGAAGGTACTGAACTAAAGATATTTTTCATTCCTTTATTTTTCCTATTATCATAATACATTTCACTTCTTTGGTAGGGACAAGTATTATAATACCTATTACCTTTATTCTATTTACCTGGTTAAGTTACTTACCCAGCATTACACAAATGAGGAACAGAACTAGGAGTTGAGTTCATGGGTATAGACTCAACTAACCATCAGGCCACAAAAGAGGTTACATGGGCAGATGTGTTTGCGATAACTCTTTTTCTGTCTTCCTTTCTTTCCTTGACCCAGAAACAAATATGAACTCATCCCCCATAAGCATCACCTTCTCTTTTCTCACTAAGATAAAGGTGCCTCTGATACTTTCAATAAAGTATAACAACCATAAAATGATGATCATTAGCTTAATATGTTCCATGGTTGAGGAAATCTGAAAGTGTTACCTCATGTATTGTTTCTGGAAAATGAGTGACCGTGAGCAATAGTAATCTAAAATAAAAACCCATTAATCAAAATTGCCCTGCAGCTCTGCGGTAGGGTACTTACCTCACACTTCTATGGTCAAAGGAATTAAAGGTCACTGATGCAACCTCCTCCATATGTGCAACACACTGCCACTGTTTCCCAGGCAGCCTGCTGAAATCCAGTTTCTCATGAAAAAGGGACTCATCACAAAAGAGATTATTCCATCACTGCTGATAATTCACTATGGAAAGTGTTAGTTGATTTAATAAGGTCACTAGTAAGGAATATTCCAAAGATATGAATGTGCAGATAGATACAGCTGTCTCTAAACACATTAAACATCTGCATATTAGTTCTGAATTCTGTACAGTTTGTTTTATACCTACTCCCTCATTTATATGCATGTGTTGAAACCCTTTTCCTTTACTCTGCTGCAAAGGAACATATTCCATAGCAGGTACGGTTTTCCCATTATCTTCTGCCTTCAAGATTAAGTAGTAAATAATGACAAAAAAAGACATCACCTTGTTTGGTGAAGGAGATCTGTCTTACACTTTGCTAACATTATAGCCAGATTTCATGGTCACAGAAAAACAAAACACCGAAAATGGAGCAGTTATTAATTCAATAAATCCAGCTGCTCTCAGTGCTCTGGGCAAAAAGACAAAGTTAAAAGCAGCTGCTCATTGACGACATATGTGACATGACCAGGGTAAGGTAGCTGTTTTAGCACATCATCCACCACTTTTAAGGCTGACTGCACTCAATTTCTTAGACAATCTACACACCATTTTCAGTTCTGTACCTCCATAATTTATCACAACAATACCTCAAGCATACAGATCAGGGGGGAAAATGAAAGCAATTTACAGTATCAAGATGAAAGAAGCTGGATGGCTATGGAAGGCCTACTATGTAAATCATATCCACAACTTAAAGGAATGTTGACATAATATTCTGGAATTAATTTTTCCAACATTCCTATGTAGGTCACACAAAGGTAAATCCAGTTTCCTCCCCCGAACCCAGCCCTCATATCTGGAGTTGTTTATCAATACGTTAAAGAGGAAATTGATTCTGCCTCCCTGTTTCTACATGACAATAAGAACCTTATGTATAAACCCTGCTGATAAAAATAACAGCAACCAGTTAAAACATTAGTGTACAGTCTGTAGTCTTCTACTTAAGTGTTTTGAGCAATATCCCAATATTATATATAATAATAATAATTAATAATAATAATAATAGACAGATTGAGGGACAATGATCTACTCTCAACTAATAGGTTATTAGATCATACGTAGTAATCTCACTACAGTATGTTATATTCAAATATGTCCAACTCATTCCTTTATTTAAAAATAAATGCAAGTTATTTCAAGTCTTCATTTATTACAAATATTTCTAAACATTTTTAAAAAACATTTTCTGAACTTTTACTCTTAACTTGGTTTATTTTGTGTGAAGCCAAATTTTCAAACACTTCTGGCTAAATGTGTGCGTGAACCATTGCATATAAATACAGGCATTACAATAATACAAAGAATAAACAATAATATGTGCAAAAGTGTCCTTTGTGCTAATGATTACCTTATTTTTTATGGACAGTTGTCTATTTTCCATGTTCAGTAGGTACAAATGTTTCCAAATTTGACCCATATTTTTATGTATAAAACATTTTAATATTCTCTCTAGATATGTGGACATATCTAACCAGATATGTATGATGAACACACAAATGTATGGCAGTGATATCTGAGCAGATTCCTATATTAAATTACATTTATCATGCACTTTTGACCACCTCACCTACAGTCTGCTTATTAGTACATCTCTCCCAGGACTTAATTCTTATGGCACAAACTTGTTAGCAGTTTCAAACAGCTGCCACTAAGAAAAAACTGCCATGATAATGTTTCCTAGTCCCTCCCCAGATGTGGATTTTCATCCCAAATTACAGAAGTCTGAGTTGCAGGAAGGTAATATTCTGTTCTGGAGCAGTTACAGGATTAAGTCCAGATTCCTCCTGACTTAGCAGGGCTAAAAGTGGGAGCTTTATACCATTGGAAAGGGAAATTCTCCATAAGAAATACATCAGTTGCTTCTTACCCTGACAGGACCTGAGATATCGGCTCTAATATTATAATATATGGAAAAAACTATTAAGACATTTTTAGATGTTTCTTACTGTATTTATTCTAATTTTTTCCCCCTCCAATGACGGTACATTTGGACTGAAAACACTTAGCTTTAAAGGCAGGTGGATACTAAAGTCACTACAAATTAAAAAAAAAAAAATCTAAGATTGCTTTCCAGTAATTTATGTGATATACATACAGTACATTCTGATGTCATATGGTATACATTTTGTAGTGGCACTCATTTGAGATAAACTGCAGAATTCAGCTGTGGCTTCCCCACTCATGAGATATGTGGCTATCTTGGTACCTTCATTATTTTCTGTCAGTTTTCATCTACCCATGTATAGTATCAATAAGTCCTCTTAGCTTCTGACACACTGCATTGCAAAGCTGTATCTAGACGCTCTAACTCTGGAGAGGGTGCATCAGAAAAGCTAGAAGGATCACGAGATTTGAAATTTGCCTCTACAATGGATTCACTAGGGGGAATATGCTTTGACATCTTTATTCTATTCATACTGAATGGCCGTCCCTTTGCAAGTGGCACCCATTCACCCAGATATCAAACGTTTACTGATCTAAACTCTGAAGATTAAGATATGAACGATAAGTGAAAGCAGAAAACAGACTTGTAAATAGTCATACATTAGTAATGACATTAACTACTGAGTCTATGGATTTGAAAATGGATGTCAGAAATTGCCTGTTCATCAAAGATGATGTGGCAGCACAAGCAGCGACTGTAACTTTGTAATTGTATTAAAAAGAGGCACAGACGTTTATCACGTTTGAAACAAATGCTTTTATGTGCTGAAGCTTTGGAAAGAGACCAATATATAGATTGAATCAATACAAAATACCATGGCCAAGGCAAAGAAGCCTTGATTTGGATGGCAACAACCTCTAAGGCTTAGTTTAAAAATACCTTAAGGACACCAGAGCAGAGGTATGGTTCTGATCCAAAGCCCATTGAAATCAATTGCAAGATTCACTGGGACTTGATGGGCTTTGGATCAGAACTGATAGTAGTAGAATCAGCTAGCACCATTGCCATTAGGAGGTATAATTATGGGTGGGACCATAGTAAGTCTCTTATCTCCTCCAGGAAATCATGCACTTTGCTCCATACACTACTCATTCACCTAGCAGCCATTTGTGCCTTTCAAAATCTCCCCCTTAGTACTGAAAATACTCTAACAAGGCTTGAATGGCCAGGATCAAATCAATGCAATCCCTGTTGTAGGCTTAGTCGCTTAGTTAATTGAGAATATTGCAGAATTAACTGTATATTGCTATTAACCTCCAAATATGTATGACTAAAGTATAGGCATGTTAGTCCAAATATTCCAGTTTTCCAAATGTATACTCTTTCTTCACCATAAAGAGGATGATGGACTGAAAAGAGGAAAAGGAAACAGCACTCACACCACCACCAAACTGGGAGAGCTGAAGAGCTGGATAGCTCTATCCTTTTTATCAGTGAGAGGCCAAGGGAGGAATGTAAGTGAGTTTAGAAGACTGTATGTTGGCTATAAGGTGAGTGATTCATATATTGCAGACATTATGATGCGGGTGGTGGGAACTAGAGTGTTAAAGAGGTGTGCATGGTTGTCCCAGGTGTTTAAGAGCATGTATGACTGTCTGGTTCTTTTATGGCCAAGAGATATTCCAGATTGATTGAAACCATTGTAAACATTAATGCATTCAGAACAAGGGCAAGCACAGGAATACATTTTCTGTCATACTTATTAGCCTTTTTGTATGTTATATAGTGCATAGGACAAAAGGGAAAGTGGTAAAGTGTGTGAATTTTTTACTGATATTTTTTTTTAAAAAATCAGGTAGTAAAATCATTGGGTAAGTACTGTATAGTTGGGAGGTTGGTTCAGATTAATCCATGATGTGCAAAGACCTGAGACAGAGGTGGTCTTGCCCTCACTAGCAGTGAGAGTGACTCACAGAAGCTGAAATTGACCACTTTGGGCAGTGGCCAGCACAAGTCCCACTTGAGCCATATGTTGAGGCCTTGCACTGATGCTCTGCACAAAGATATTTCCTGTTGGACCTAAATGGTCCATAATCCTTGTGCTGTGCCTTGGCATGGGGTGGGAGAGATGGAGGGGAATTTCACTCAGTATGAACAAACAACAAAATTCTTTCATTTTTCAGCATACAAACCAGGACCAAATCAAAAAGTCTACCCATTTTCAGGATGTCAACAGGACAATACAGCTCCCTCCCCCCTACATCATTATGTGCCAGCAATATACCCCATCACAGTGCCACTCTTTTAAACCTCCAAATCAATGAAGGTGGAATCCAGCCTTGCACCACTATCAGCCAACTCTGTTTGTCTACTCCCGCTTTACAGCTTGTCAGAAAATTTCCATCAAAATATTTTTTTTAAAATAAGGGGGGGAAGATGTGATGTTTTTCCTCTTGTTTCTACCTAACTGTATTTCTTTTTATGCATGATACTTGGGCCCTGTAGTTTAATGAGTCTTGGCTGTATCTACTCTGCAGTCACTTTACTCCTCCAGTCTGGTTCTTTACATCTGCTGATACAGCAGGGAAAACTGAGTTGTGAGATTTTGCTTTTCCAAGACATCTCTGGCCAAAGCCATCTGGGGATCTCCCAGGACCGCAATGAACAGTATACTTCATGCCAGTCTTTTAAAATTCAAAAACAGTGAATATGGGGCAAAAGTAGGGACAATTTTTGAAAATTGTGGATTAGTCTTCTACAGTATGGGCATTGTTCAAGGGTGACCTTAAAAATTACCTTATGATTATTTTTATGTATTAATTGCAGCAACAGCTAGGAGTTCCAGTTACAGACCAGGACCTCATTGTGCAAGGTGCTGTACAAACATATATTATGTTATTTTCCCAACTTTCACATAATGTTTCAGGGACATATTTAAAATGTGGTCAAGTGAGGGGGTTTCTTTTTAAGCTATTCAACTGGATAGTACCAAAAATAATGCTCTGGTTTGTTTTGCTACTAGTTCAGTTTCAGTGTGGGAGGGCAGTTAATTGGTTATGATCAAATCTGTAGGGTTTTTTTTTAAATGGTAGCACTATGTTTCCAGATTTTTACTCATTGCTTCCTTTGTAAATTGTCCCTTAAAACACCTTCATTTATTTTCCGATATACCTGTATGAATAGCACATACACAGAATTTAACTTGGAAAGGTTACCCACAGCTGATATAAAATATATGAAAAGCAGAATGCTTGGTTTCATTTTATCTTAGCCATTGAGGAGGAGTATGCCTAGTATTTAGAGCAGGGTAACAACAACTGCTAGTACTTTGTACAGGTGATTTTTTTTTTTACTAATTAAAAGTAATACAAGTGATATCAAATGAGGAAATGTCATATGTTTTTATCAGAAAATAACATAGATTAAGCCATTGTATAGGCATGGTATAGTTGTGAATATTTGCTCTTTGGGTGGTGGGCCTATCAGAAAGTTATAACCCCTAAGAAACTGAAGTCATTTATATACCAACATATTTTTCTGGTTCCCTTGAAAAGTAGTAACAGATTCTCATGCCATACTCAACATAAAAGTTCTTCAGTACATGGTCCCCATGTCTCAACCCATGCCTCCCCCAAAATCATTAGACAACCTTATGCATACGTACCAGTCATCTGACCACTGAACATATATAAGTGTTCTACTCCCACTACACTGCGCCATCCTTTACGTATGAGCATGTGCACCAGTTGCTACATACTTGCCACCTACCACTGCTTGTGTGATCAGACTATTCTATAATTCCTGTAGCACTACTACCTTGTTATCCATTTGCCATTTAAGAATGTTAAAGAATGAATGAAATTATTGTGGGTGAGACCAACCATTTCCTATCCTACCCTCCCTCACCATGAGAGATTACCTATAATTCATCCTTCATCTTCCCCTTCAATACAGACATGTGAATGGTTACACTCATGAAGACCTACTTCAATATCCATCCTGCCCATCCCAATGTAGATCCCTCATGTGAGACATTGAGAATATTATCACTATTTATATCCTTCACAACATTACAGCCTGCAGGGTCTCTGGTTTTGAGACATTCACTGTCACATTCTCATGAGCATATCCTTAAAGTTCTGTGATGTATATAGGGCTTCAGTTTTGGACTCCTTCAAATCCATAAGTATTTTGGTTTAAAATGTCACAAGCATGTATCTTGCCTAGTGAGCACAGGGTGGTCAGGACATGGAGATTGAGTACTTCATGTTTACCCTTCCAAACTTTAAACTTGACTGAGAATACCCTGGCTTTCCAGTGTGTGGGATATATATATATAAAAAAAAATTCTTTTTTAGGTAACTGACCTTAAGTCATAAGTATTTACAACTGTATTTCAATTAAATTGAGTTTCAACCTAGGATTAATATTAAGGAGCAATGGCCAGATTCCAGCGCCCTTATACACACTTAGTCCTATACTCAAAAAGTGAGTGAAGTCCATGGAATTATTCATAAAGAAAGGTACTACTTAATGAGGGAGAACTTGGTCCTCAGTATTCTGTTGCCAAATGTGTTCATTTTTATATTTCATTGCTAGAAACTACTATGAATTATGAAACATTTGAAATTACGTGAAAAGACATTTTTTTCTACTATTCCTAAAAAAAAATTGAAGTAATTATAAATATTTTCTCTCTTTGTAAGCATGGAAACAGTCAAGTAGTCATGCTGGGAGAGCAATACAGTAGTGCACAGACAATCCAGGAAGTTTTTGGAGAGTGTTGGGGACAACTTCCTGGTGCAACTACTGGAGGAATCAACCTGGGGCCGTTCATCTCTTGACCTGCTGCTTACAAACAGGGACGAATTGGTAGGGGAAGTAGAAGTGGGTGGCAACCTGGGCAGCAGTGACCATGAGATGGTGGAGTTCAGGATCCTCACAAAAGGAAGACAGCAGAGTAGCTAAATATGGACCCTGGACTTCAGAAAAACAGACTTTGACTCCCACAGAGAACTGATGGGCAGGATTCCCTGTGAGGCTAATAGGAGAGGGAAGGGAGTCCAGGAAAGCTGGTTGTATTTTAAAGAAGCCTTATTGAGGGCGGAGGAACAAACCATCCCGATGTGCAGAAAGAATAGCAAATATGGCAGGCAAACAGTTTGGCTTAACAGTGAAATCTTCAGTGAGCTTATACACAAAAAGGAAGCTTACCAGAAGTGGAAACTTGATCAGAGGACTAGGGAGGAGTATAAAAATATTACTTGAGTATGCAGGGTTGTAATCGGGAAGGCCAAAACACAATTGGAGTTGCAGCTAGCAAGGGATGTGAAGGATAACAAGAAGGGTTTCTACAGGTATATTATCAACAAGAAAAAGGTCAGGGAAAGTGTAGGACCCTTAATGAATGGGGGAGGCAACCCAGTGACAGATGATGTGGAAAAAGCTGAAATAGTAAATGCTTTTTTTGCCTCAGTTTTCACAGACAAGGTCAGGTTCCACACTGCTGTCCTGGGCAATACAGTATGGGGAGGAGGTGAGCAGCACTCAATGGTGAAAGAACAGGTTAAGGACTATTTAGAAAAGCTGGACATGCACAAGTCCATGGGTCCAGATCTAATGTATTAGAGGGTGCTGAGGGAATTGGCTGATGTGATTGCAGAGCCATTGGCCATTATCTTTGAAAACTCATGGTGATCGGGGTTGCTCCCAGACAATTGGAAAAAGGCAAATATAGTGCCCATCTTTTAAAAAGGGAAGGAGAAGAACTCAGGAAGCTACAGACCGGTCAGCCTCACCTCAGTCCCTGGAAAAAAATCATGGAGCAGGTCCTCAAGGAAACCACGTTGAAGCACTTGGAGGAGAGGAAGGTGATCAGGAACAGTCGACATGGATTCACCCAGGGCAAGTCATGCCTGACCCACCTGATTGCCTTCTATGATGAGATATGGCTCTGTGGATATGGGGAAAGCAGTGGATGGGATATATCTTGACTTTAGCAAAGCTTTTGATACGGTCTCCCACAGTATTCTTGCCAGCAAGTTAAAAAACTGTAGATTGGATGAATGGACTATAAGGTGGATAGAAAGCTGGCTAAATTGTTGGGCTCAACAGGTAGTGAACAATGGCTCGATGTCTAGTTGGCAGCTGGTATCAAGCAGAGTGCCCCAGGGGTTGGTCCTGGGGCCGGCTTTGTTCAATATCTTTATTAATGATCTGGATGATGGGATAAATTGCACCCTCAGCAAGTTTGCAGATGACACTAAGCTGTGGGGAGAGGTAGATATGCTGGAGGGTAGGGATAGGGTCCAGAGTGACCTAGAAAAAATTGGAGGATTGGGCCAAAAAATCTGAGGTTCAACAAGGACAAGAGCAGAGTTCTGTACTTAGGATGGAAGAATCCCATGCACCGCTACAGACTAGGGACCGACTGGTTAAGCAGCACTTCTGCAGAAAAGGACCTGGAGATTACAGTGGATGAGAAGCTGGATATGAGTCAGCAGTGTGTCCTTGTTGCCAAGAAGTCTAATGGCATATTGGGTTGTATTAGTAGGAGCATTGCCAGCAGATCGAGGGAAGTGATTATTCCCCTCTATTCAGCACTAGTGAGGCAACATCAGGAGTATTGCATCCAGTTTTGGACCCCCCCACTACAGAAAGGATGAGGACAAATTGGAGAGTTCCAAAGAGCATGGAACTTTGCTGTTCTCAGTGGTGGCAGATGACAGAACAAGGAGAAATGGTCTCAAGTTGCAGTGGGGGAGGTCTAGGTTGGATATTAGGAAACACTATTTCACTAGGAGGGTGGTGAAGCACTGGGATGGGTCACCTAGAGAGGTGGTGGAATCTCCATCTTAGAGTTTTTTAACGCTTGGCTTGACAAAGCCCTGGCTGGGATAATTTAGTTGGTGTTGGTCCTGCTTTGAGCAGGGGGTTGGACTAGATGATCTCCTGAGGTCTCTTCCAACCCTAATCTTCTGTGATTCTTGTCTTCCTTAGAGCTGTACAGTGCTCTTAAGTATAGTCCTAAGCAAGGAGTGGGGCATAAACTTAATTAGAATTGTGCCTCAAATATACCCCTCTGAGGCACAGTTCCTCTTGTACTTCCCTATTGCAGTGGGGTTGGGAGAGTAATCTGCTGTGGCCCACTACAGGGCACCACATACTCACCTTGCATTCAGTCAGATCAATTGGGAAGATTATAGAGAGGGGTTGAGCTATTGTTCTACCTGTCCTCCCCAATCTTTACTTATATCCTTGCAGAATAAGGGGAATATTGGATATGCAGCAGATGTAATACAGCCACGCATGGGCCTTACTCCCTCTTATTCTTACCTGGCTACATTAAAACTAGGCACGGTCTAGCCCTTAATGTAGATGGGGCAGATATGGAAGTCTTTTCTGTCTCCATGGCAACAATAAGGTATAGATGTGCCTTGGTATCACTCTGGAGTCAGAGAAAGGAAATACTCACTTTTGTCTCCAATGGGTGAAAGGTGAGCATTCATTTGAGGGCAGGGCAGGGGAGAAGCGGCAAAGCAAAATAAATCATTTTAAATCAATAAATCATAGGTATTTCTGAATAGAGCCGTATATAGAGAATAATCTGTTATCTGTGTTTAGTTCTGTATGAGAACTGAACAATGCTTCTGGGCTGTCAGGAAAAAGTGGAAGACGACACACAATCAAAAGAATCTGAGCCACTGAGATGGTGTAAATAGGCCCATTTACACCAGTTGATAATCTGACTGTGCGACTTTTATGTAAAAAGAAAAATGAATATGAAAGGCTGCTTAAAGCAAAAACAGCTTGTGCTGTACATAACAGTAATAGAAATAGCATTAAAAATTTTAATATAATCAAGTCCCACTAAAGAAATAGGTATGATTTTATGGGAAACACAACTGAATAGTTAAAATGTTCAATGACCACATTCCTTGTTCAGTTTTAAAAAATAAAGGGCCAGACCTTCATCAAGTATAACATGGCATAACTGTATTGGCTTAACGGAACTACACCAGTTTACAGCTGTTGAAGATTTGGCCCAATGTTTTTATACCTTAACAAAAGCCAACTACATACAATAGTTGGACAATATGAATAAAAATATAAAACAAAATTATAAAATTGAAAAAATATTAACAATTACAAAGGGAAATACTAACTGCAAAGGAAAAAAAACGAGCACGTTAAATGATGTATACAATATAGTTTTGAAAAGATTATTAAAATTTATGCTAATCTAGAAAGACATGTGATCAACCATGGAATTCTCTAAACAAGTTTGGGTACTCAAGCACAGAATAATCCACTGGACACAGACCCAGTGTCCTGAAACTTCACTTTGCTTGGGCTGGAATATTCACATCAAGTGCGTGAAGAAGGACAACATCATGGCGTGTGAGGAACGAAAACCTCACGTCTATGTTGAAGCAACACTGTTCCACTTGACATGATCATTATTCATTTACCTGACAGAGATTGAGTCAACATGTTGAGACTGGGGCTCTTAGTAAAGGTGAAGAGAGACTGGACCAATCTAGCAACCACATTGTTGATCATCCCTCACAGATGATCACTCCAGCGTAAACAGATACAAAACCTATCTTGGACCATAGGGGAAGCCCTTGAGACATTTCTTAGCGCCTGAGTTTGTTCTGTACTGATGGCTTTCATCTTTCAGATATTTGATATGACCTTTTCAATATGAATATTCACTCCTGGGTGGAGGATTGGCTACTGATTAATTATCTGATGGATTGTCAGCCAAGCAGTCACTAGCTGTATATAGTGGCAGGATAGTACGTTCAGGAAAATTTGTTAAATAATTTGCAAATAACTGGGAGGAAATTGTCTACTATCACATGGTTGGGAGATGGAGATTATAGCTGTTTCAGCACAGTGAAATACAAAAGAAGAGGTCAGGACCTAAGGTATGTAACCTTATCTGCATCAATTATGCATTATGGCTTGTGGTCAATATCAGCTGGCCAGGCCTGGATAGATCAGTTGGCTGAGTTAGTATTTCATATTGCCCAGGGGAGCTAGGAGTGTGATTTCCGAATTGGATAGATGGGTGACCTTAGATAAGAAGATCAACTGCATTCACCCCCTAGCAGCAGCAAGAAAGAGTTAATTGTTCATGTTGGTTATGTTATTATAATATGATTAATAATATCACACCAATATGCCATTTATTCCAGCAAAAGTATGATTGTCCTAACTGCTAACATTCACAATATACATCACCTGGTCCTATACTGCTTTTAGTTGAATTATTGTGCTTTCACAGTACTAACTATAAACCTGCATTTGAGTTAGCTCACTCAAGTCAGACCAGGTAAAGGGCAATTAGATTTAAACATCTCTGATTTGTCAGTGGAAATGCAAATAGGTACATGCCTATTTTTTTTCCTTCCAGAGTTGAAAATTTCCCAAGAATATTTCCTTTAAATCTAAATAGTCCTCCTGGTTTATTAACTTGTCAACATTTTTCTTTTGTCCATGGAACATACTTATATAAGGGCAAATACATTGACCACTTTGTATTCAGTTAGAAGCAGCAGAGGCAGCAGAGTTCTCTAGAGGAGTAAATAAACTGTTATGGGCAATGCATCAGAGAACAGATTGTGTCCTCCTTAAGTGATAGTTACACTACTGGAAGTTGAGCCGGGGCAGCATTCACCTGTGCAACTAACTTTTTCAAAATATTTTAACATTTATGATCACTGCGGTTTGAGTTTGTTTTTTAAAGAAAAGTTCCCTTATTTTCCTCACTCTCCCAAAATCCTTTAGATTCAAGGTACCTTTCCTTGCCCCACTGCAAGATTAGTAAGCCCCATGGATCAATACCATTTTTCCTGGATGTTAATGAAAAAAATTAACAGAACAGACCAATATTTGATCTAGTCCAGTATTTGGTCTCCAGCAATAGCAAATGACATGTTTTAGAGGAAAGTCAGAGTGGAATAAATATGTAATACTACCCCATATGGGGAAAATTTCCTTTCTGACCCCAGAAATTGATCAATTTATACCACAAAAGAATGAAGATTGATATCTATTATAAATTTTTTGAACTAGTATAACTGAATATTCTATTCTTAAATCAAATAAATGTCTTATAGTTACAACAGAATTTCATGGGAGCCAGCTTCTAGATTAATAAGAATGTAAGGTTTGCCCTGCTGAATCAGATCAGTGGGCCACCTAAATTTAGTTTCTGTATCTGACAGTGACCCATACAAAGTGCTTCAGAGGAAGATGCAAGAACCCTGAAGTGACCAATTATCTGTCCATTGGGGATTTTTTCCCCCTTACCCTTGTTAGTTAGAGGTTGGCTAATGCTCTGAAGACAGCGTTTATAAAAATTGTGTTTATATATAGTATCTTCTTTAATGTAATTGTGGATGTTCTCCTCTGAGTGTCTATAACTGCAGAAGTGATCTTAGAGGGTACTTCTACCTCCTTAGAAATACTGCAGTGTACTGCTTATATTTACAATAAATACCTTAAATGCCAACCTACTTAGTCATAACAGTGATTATTCTGAAATATTTTAGGTAATACATAGTACTAATAGAGTATTAACATGGCAGGTTAGTGCTAAAATGAAGAAATGTTGCTAAACTGTGCATGTTCTTTCCTAGTAGCTTAAACTTTTATGTAGGACAGGAGTCATTTGAGACCAATACTCTTAATTTGATATATTGAAATGAACCTTACAACGTAATACAATAAAGCATTTGTTTCTCATATGCTAGCTTTTTTTCTTCTGTACTTTAAAACAGTTGTGAAATTTTTGAAGGAGGACCACATTGGCCAGACCACAGCTTGAACAGCAGTTCATAAATTGAAGAACTGTGCATACTGTATTTGCATCTCTGAACCCTTTCAGATTATTTTGGCTTCCACTTCTTCCTGGAAGACATTTTGAGTTCCTAATATGAACAATGTCCAGGTGCTGTAATGCATTTTCACTAGCATTTGGAACAAGAGCAAGTAATCTTTTATTTTTGGATTATTTTCACAGAAGCCCCCCAAAAAACAAACACACACATACCAAGTGAAGCAGCAAACAAGAACATGTCACATCTAGGAGGATCTCACTAGGCCAGTAGGGAAAGGACACTCTTAGAATCCAGGCTTCTGTGGGTAAGAGTGGTTCCTTGTTTCCCCTCCCCAAAAGCCTTATGAAGTGGCAGGGGTTGGACCGATCTCAGCTGCCCTAAATTCCCACCTAACTGCCCAATTAGTGTATGGGTGTGGAGCGGGGCAGTTTATGTTGCTCCTCTAGGGCACTGTCCACCATTTGCATCTGGGTTTGTTTTTTCCCCACCTGCCCTTCCCTTGGGTTTGTTTCTTCCTTTTTCTTAATTGCTGCTACATTTCCCATTTTGGTCAGCAGTCTTTTAAGGAGCTAGAAAGGACTTTTCTCCAATAGCAGATTGGTAGCTAGAAATGTGGAGTTTTCGGCACACACAGGAGGCCTGGCTCAGTATACAATTATAGTTTTTGTTACCACTGTAAGGCAGGTGCCCAACTGAGGATTAACCACTGCCATCCTGGGGAGTGATTATACCCTACTATGCATTGCAGGGCAAAGGGAAGGCTTTAGTGTTTATGCAAAAAAGTGCTGCCTCTCATTCAAATGCTCATCCCTCACATGAGGGAAGAGTAGTATGGAATTTGGGGCCTTCTTGGTCCTTGTCCCTTGGTATATTTTACAGGAGGGAGATCCAGGTAGCCTCCTCTTAGAGATTGCCCTGCCTTAATGGGCTCCACGCTTACTGTGCATCAAAGTGAATCTTGTCTCTGACAAGCCAAAGGAGGATTGTTGAAGCACAATTTCTCACCAGCCTTGTTTTA
The DNA here is from genome assembly GCF_965152235.1 of Eretmochelys imbricata. Classification (NCBI taxonomy): domain Eukaryota; kingdom Metazoa; phylum Chordata; order Testudines; family Cheloniidae; genus Eretmochelys; species Eretmochelys imbricata. Next base: position 37,248,135 of record NC_135575.1, on the reverse strand, counting down.
ACCCTTGGCAGGTCAATGGGAGATTTACAAGGTGGGGGTGTGGTGTCTAGAGGACAGAAGGGACACGGATGAGCAGTGGGACTGGAGAACAGTAAGCGTCTGGGGCCTGGGGCTAAGCCAGGAATTCCCGTGACCAGCAGCACTGGGCATTGCTCAGTATGCAAATAGACTCCTATTGTAAGACACACAATACACAGTGGTCAGACAGGGAGGTAAGTGTCTCCCATCTCCTGGCTAGTGGAATCCATTTTAAGACATGTTATCTCTTGGGGGGAGGGGGTCTGCTATTAACTTCAAGGCTTTAAAAACATAATTTCCAATATATATGCATATATCTCCCTACATATTATCGACACATACATTTCACAAAGGTTACTATAACCAGTGTGATATAGGCTTTCAGTAGAGACCTTATGTGACACACTTTAGCAAACTAATGTGTAAAACCCTGTAAATCCCCGGGGGAGTCCCTGTTATCCTTTTGCATTCCTGTGCCCTGTGCCGGTTGGCATCAAGAGGTCCTTGGGACACACCTATGCAGCCTTATTGCTTTGCAGGAGTAACCATAGCAAATAATTCTATTATTTATGTATAAGGAGGAAAGAATACAGCTGGCTGCAGCTCACCTCATTTGGATTTGCAGTGGTAACGAGAAAAAAAAACTCACTTAGGCCAGGTCTACAACAGAAAATTAGGTCAGCATAATTATATTGCTCAGGGGTGTGAAAAATCCACACTCCTGAGTGGCATAGTTAAGCAAACTAAGTCCCCATGTAGGCAGCATTAGGTTGATGGAAGAATTCTTCTGTAAAGCTAGCTACCACCTCTCAGGGAGGTGATTACCTATGACAACAGGAGAATACCTCCGTCAGAGCAGGTGTGCCGCTGTAGTGTTTTAAGTATGAGCAAGCCCTCAGTTTAGTCACTACAGTCTGCATGTATGACTGACTACACCTAGGGACTTAATCTCTTGAGTAAGTCCTTAGTAATTTTTTTTTTAGTACCAGTAACTTTTTAGAGTAGAATCATACTTTAATGTTCCTCATAAGAAACCATTTATTTTAAAGTTGTAGGGTGAAATCCAGGTTCCATTGAAATCAATGAGAAAACTCCCATTGATTTCAGTGGGGCTAGGATTTCACCCCTACAGCGTACATAGGAGTAGTACAGCTGTGATGGAATATTTTTAATATTACCCCATGTTCATTTGCTTTGTATCTGAGTGGCTCTTTGGGATCTCCTTGTTTCTCCTGTGGACTCTCCATCATCTTGGATGAGGAAGTCTGGCTGCTGCTCCCTTTGACTCCTGAGTACTACCCAGAGCACTGACCAGACAATAGTGGAAGGATGGAGTCACAGAGTTGAGCGGTGATCTCTGCTTCTGAGCACTAAGCTTGCTCCTCCTACAGTGGTCCCAGTTCCTGTTAATCCTGGAGCAAGGGACTGCGTCTGGATCCTCTGTTACCTCTAGTCTATTTGGGCAAGCCTTGTATGTTGTTTTAAAAAAGCTAGTTTGAACTATACATAGCCTGCTATATTGGAACTCCCTTAGGGCTTGTTTTATAATAGTTTTTCTTTTAAGCAGATACACCAACTCCTTTTGCCTTGCCATTTTTTCTTCTCTGTTAAATAAGGAATTTCTTTAACTAAAACAAAAGAGTGTGAGAGTGAAACTTATGTTTCAGGGAAGAAACAAGTAAGAGACCATGGAGACTACATAATTGGGTGTGATGTGTCAGCTTCTCAAACAAGTTTAGGGACTATTCTGTCATCACTTCCAAAGCACATAAGTGAGAGGAATGCATAAATCCTCTGCATCTTCCATAACTTAACCAAACACTGGATTCTCCTATCAGAGTAATTCAGTCATGGCAATTATCATGCAGGTGGTTTATACATTAGCAAGGGAAGCAAGGGTGGGGGGGAGGAAAAAGGGAGAGAATGAGATAGTGTGGCATGAAAAAAAAGAGGAACTGGCCAAATCAACACATTCATCCCATTTTTGCCAAGCAAGTTAGACAGCCTATATAAGCTACTTTGGCTAAAGGCACCCTTGGGTTACCCAGTCAGTCACATCTCCCCTTGTTTTTTCTGTTCTCTTCCCTAAAAGCAAAACATTAGGCAACAACAATAGAACACATTTCATCTATGTTCATAACCCCAGAACAACCACTGAATATGCATATAGGCAGAGTTTTCAGGAACCTGGAGTTAGGCAGTTAGGGGACTTATCAGTTGTACCCTCTATGACGTTGCACTCCAAATGTTTATGGAAATATGCTTATGAATGTTAATATAATGTAACTGGAATATGCTTTATGCAAAAGGTCTCTTGTAACATATTGTTACAAAGCTTATAATCTACTGAGTGTGTTCATTCTATTTGTATGAATGTATCATTCTTGTATCTGAAGCTAGAAATATGAAGTATTACTCTGAAGTCCTATTGTAACTATACAAAGTGTGGGCCATTAATAGGCGTTTAGAATCTTTATGGCTCCCATTAACAAGGACAATTGGTTGTAAATGGCTCTGTTTACTTGTAAGCCTTCCTGTGTTCATGTGAGTCAGACCAGAAAGAATGGAGGTTTAGGGTCTCATAGGACATGTGACCATGTCACCTGGTGCTTTTCCATTTAGAAGGAGGGATAGGGACCCAGAGAGACAAAAGATTTCTGCCTTGTGCCAAAGCCATAAAAGGGGGTGCAACAGAACAAAGGGGGCTGCCAGTCATGGAGAAATCCCCCAGTTACCACCTGAACTGGAACAAGGACTATACCAGGGGAAAGGATTGGGCCCAGACTAAGAAAGAGTCTAGTGTGTGAAAGAAGCTTATTGGAACATCCCTGAGGGTGAGATTTACCTGTATTCATTTTCTTAAATGTATTAGGCTTAGACTTCTGTGTTTTGTTTTATTTTGCTTGGTAACTTACTTTGTTTTGTCTGTTATTACTTGAAACCACTTAAATCCTACTTTTTATACTTAATAAAATCAGTTTTGTTTATTAATTAACCCAGAGTTAAGTAATTAATACCTGAGGGAGCAAACAGCTGTGCATCTCTCCCTATCAGTGTTATAGAGGGCGGACAATTTATGAGTTTACCCTATATGAGCTTTATGCAGAGTAAAACAGATTTCTTTGGGGTTTGGATCCCATTGGGAGCTGGGTGTCTGGGTGCTTGAGATAGGAAACATGCTGAACAGTTTTGGTTAAAGTCTACAGAGTTGGGGGCGTGGTTCAAGAAGATCCAGGGTCTGTGTTGCAGCAGACTGGCATGTCTGGCTCAACAAGACAGGGTTCTGGAGTCCCAAGCTGGCAGGGAAAAAACTAGCTCAGAGATAGTTTAAGAACATCAGGTGACAGTCCCAAGGGGGCCTCTGTGACTGAACCCGTCACACCCTCTCTCCTGTAAACTTCATTTGAAGTCAGGCAATTTGCCACAAGCTGGGCTGACCCTCACAAGTAGTCGTGTACTAGGCTTTGATGTAAATTTACAGCCTATGAGCCAAAACTCATATTCATGCTAAAATTAAACAAAAAAAGAATTATTCATAAGGTTCAAATTACTATTATAGATAGGCTGGCAAAGGTTTAAAATAAGAAACTACCTGAAACTATGGTCAAAACTAAACCTAATCTGAACATCTTAAATTAAAAAAAAAAGTTTAGATTAAAGTTTAACATTTATTTTATTGTTGAGTGCTTCCGCACTTCCTCATTCTGATGCAGACAGGAAGCAGAAAGGCCAAAATACCAAGTGATGAGATCTTGGGGTATTTTTCATTTGAGCCTAAGCAGGAAATACGATTTTTCATACAACAAATTTTGCTCTCATATAAGGTTCTCAACTCCTATTAAAGTCAGCAGAATTTAAAGATCATCATGGTAGGTACATTTGAAATACCATAATAAGCACACATTTTTGTATCATGATTTATTTGAAAACCTTGCATCTGAAGAACATGCAGAAATCAGGGGGGAAATAAAGATTTTCATTAGACTTTCTCTGTATTATATCCCAGATTATTATTGGCATATGTAAGACCTATGGAATTTGGAGAAGAGTTTTCCTTTGTGGTTTATGGGCATGACAAGGGAGTAGGCTAGCTCCAGAAATACTACCCAGTAGGGTGCATATTTGGAAGCAGGTGTCCCAACTGCCAAAGCCATTTCTTATTCGATTTTGCAAGTCTAAAATGATACATTAATCACTGACCTGACAGTCATTGCAGAGAACACGGAATTTATTAGTTCAAGCATTTCAAATACAATATTTTAGAAAATTATTAGCTTCTTATAAAATCCTACTCTACACCATGCTTGTCAATTTGGAATCTCACTGGCAAAATTGGAATGAAAAAATACAAAAATATAAAACTTACTGATACAATACGTTGTACAATATCACTGTACATGTTCGGCTTTCAGTTTCTCCGTGAAAGGATAAACCTGAAGTTTAAAGGCCATGATCACCTATTTTGATACAAACTGCAGTTATTTGTTTCATTCTATTTGTAATTATTCTTTTAAGCTTAAACAATTATTCACTTAATTTTAATCTTACATATGCTGCAAACAATTATTTTCCCCACTGTGTGTTTAACAGAATAGAAGCTAACTTGATCTTGTTTCATTCATTCAACACTCTCCTGCCCTGTTTTTGCATGAACATAAGAAATTGTAGAGATTAAATATAATTGGTTAAATACTGGTATGAAGACAGGAAAGAACAACATACTGCTTTTGTGTAGGTCCTACCGAAAATGGCTGATTATTTTCTTCTTTAGTGAGAGAGTCCTAGATTTTTTTTTTTTTACCATATTTAGAAACTGAAAGATATTCTCAACCAATTTACTGGCTTTGATTAACTGGCAATGATTTAAACTATTAGGTATTATGATCACTGTTTGCAAGTTCTACGCTTCTTGAACCAGAACCTTTACAGAACTCATAAATCTGTCATCTTAACACACAGAATCTTACATTATTGCCAGTTCCTTAATCATAGCCAGTGGAATTATATGGTAATACAGATTCAGGTGACACATTCAAGATGAGGACAGCATAAATGCCTAGATGGATATAGTAGTGCTATTTGGTATCCCAGATCAGACAAAAAATATTCTGTTTTCCCTGGAATCACACTCCTATATGTTTCATTAAGTCTGAACAAATCGGTCTGATAAAGTAAAAATTAACTTGGGATTTTTCCCCAAAACATAAACCAAATTTATGATTTGATCCTGCAACATGTGAATAGCCCTATTTGTTTCACCAGAATCCAGTAAAAAAGTAAGGTTGCATGAGTAGGGGCTGTTGTACTGGACTCCAAAATTGAATCTTTTGTGAAGTCTACAAGTTTGGCTAACTTTTTTTTTAATTACAATGCAATACACATAGAAAGACCAGCAGCAGATATTCAGAAATACCATGAGAAAGAAAGTAATTCCTACCCAACTGAGTGCAGCAACCACCACCAACCACCATGCAATATTGTCTGTTCTCTGGACTGATTTCCAGAACAAAGGACTAAGTTTAGATACGATGCAGATAAACATCTGAACTGGTATATTTCAAACTCTCAGATCCAAATACCACCAACCTTTGCACAAAAGAGGGACAGCAAGAAGGAGATATGCAAAGTCCAAAATGGAACCAGAAATGAATTTTACTATTTCCCCCATATTTCTACTAATTTAAACCAAAAGTCCAGGTCTGAACACAACCTGAACTTTTTTGGGTGTTAAAAATCTGGATCTGGATTAGAATTTTGCAGCATGGGTCCACTTTGAAATCTCCCTTCATTAATTTTCATCCATTTGGACCAAGGCTCCCACATTAAAAGGTAAAACTTAACTTCAGAAAATGATTGGGTGCTCCAACATATAACGTAATGCCATCCAGCCATAGCCAACCCAACAACACCGCCACCAAAAAAAACCCCAAATCAATTATTATCTACAGGAGGAGAATAAAGGCATTTTTTGGCTTTAAGCTATTCTTTTTGACAAATATGAATGGTAATTACATACATTTAATTTTAAAAACTTGTTCAAGAATCCTTCCGGATGATTTGATTGTTTAAAATATTGTCTTCCACAAAATTGTCTGATAAAAGGGCTTTGAACACTAAATATCCTTAAACTCCTCTAAAAGTTCTTCTACCTGAAACAGAAAGTACATGTCTGAGCTACGGTATAGCTTAAGCTGTGACTAATGTGTCCAGTTTTCATGGTCATCCTTAGGTACCTGTTTCTTTTCTAGCTGTCCATAGATTATTCTTCTGATATAGATGAATCAGCATTTTCCGTTAAAAACAAAACAAAAACATTTTGTAGACAAATTCCTCTAATGAATAATTCTCTTCCTCTACTTCTACTGGAAAGTCTGTTCTTTCTGAGGGAAATTTTTCTCTCACTTCCATTTTGCTTGTAACCTAGGAACATAGGAATTGCTATATCAGATCAGGCCAGGAATCCATCTAGTTGAGCATCCAATATAAGCAACTTTGGAAGAAGGTACAAAGAAATTCTGCAATAGCAGTTATAAAATAACCCATCAACAAGGAAAGTTTCTTCCTAACTCACATTAATTAAAGGTTGTGTTATGCCCTGAAACCCGCCCCAAATCGTGTTTGTTTTAATCTCTACTGCTACAAGTCTGGATAGTCGTATTATCCTTATACATGACCAAGAATATTTTCTTTAAAAAGGCAGACAGTTCTGAAGTGAAATACAGTATATACACAACCATATGTACTGGAGAGTATTATAAATAATCACAAAAAAGCTGTATGAAACCCCCCAAAGATTACAAGTTCCAGTAGGAACATATTTGTTAAATTCACGCTTCTACAAGAATTTATATAACACATGACAAAAGTGTCAACACTACCTAAAACTCCTTTGGACTTAGGATAATGTGGTTCTTATCATGGCTTTAAAAAAGTACCGATTTAAGCATAAAAAGGTTTAAAAACTGGAATTAGTTTTATTGAAATATACTTTATTAAAAATACTGAAATGAACTTTAAAGAATTTTAATTATTCACAGAGAAGATTCTAGCTCAAGTGTGTATTAAAGTACTTTCCCATTATTAGTTTTTGATTGCATTAATTACTTTAACTATTTCATGGCTCAAGCCATGCGTTTAAAATTCCTTGTAAGGATACAAGAAATACACCACTACAGAAATAAAATAAAAGACAAATAATGTACAGTAGAGAAAAACCATTAGCTTATTTTAAATTTGGTCTAAAAGAATGCCTATGAAATTAATCAATGAAATTATCTGTGGCTGAGCCCAATCATTTCCTGTTTTTCAAGAAAAGACCTGGAATACACCCTCTCCTCTTCCCCCTCCAACTGGTTTGTTTTGTTTTAAATTTCTTTTCTATAGCCATTGCCATTAAAAGTCTATGTTTACCAAGAGTTACCACACAGTGGTATCTGAAATATCACTATTTCCATTTCTATGAATAGGGGAAGACTGTTGTATCAGATACCAGAGATGTGATGTGTACCTTTTTTTGATCAGGTGTTCTGCATTCTGACGATTGGCTTTGACTAATATCCAGACTTCCTTGCTCTTGGTAATTTCTGAGTGTTTTTTGAAAGTGGCATAACTTCAGTGATAACTACAATTGCAAATATTTATTATACAAGTTCTACAATTTTTATTGAAAGGAAACCACAATAGCATAAACAAAAGGGGAAATGTAAATATACTCATTTAAAAAACAATCCAATAATCTAAAATAATAGGTTATGTCTTTGGATGTAACGCTTCCGTGCTGTTAAATGTGCTACAGTTGTCACCAGGCAAGCCGTACCATATAACAGTCACTGTCCATTTTCCATATGTTAAAGTATATTAATGTAATATACAGACAGCGTAATACAGTTTAATATTACACTGTGTAGCATGAGCCCAGTAGGCTGCCTCTGAGCTGTGGCAGTCTGCAGCCGTGCACAAGTGCTTACAGCTGCAGTGACATGATGCTAAGCATGTTTTAAGACTAGTCCCAGTCGAGCGGTATCTTATCCAACCAGAAACAATCCCACAATCCAGCTCTTTTTAAGTGATCATCCTTGTATCATAACAGATTAAGGTTGCAGCTACTTTGGATTATATTTAATCTAACCTTTATCCATTCACATCTTCACCTGAAACTTACAAGGACCAAGAGTCAATTGCCAGGACATAATTCACAATGACACTGATCTTTCCTTCCTCACTCTAATTATCTGGATTAAGAATAACACTTTTGAGTAATTATTTTCACATTGGATAAACATTAAGCTTTCCTGGATTTATCTAAGCTTTTTCTTAACATGAAATAGATCCAACCAGGCTTATAAGAACATAACTGACAGCAGTGACAGCTTAATCAAGGAAACCCTAAACAACTAAAACAATAGGAAATGTTTGTTTTGCATTGGTTTGAATAATCAAGAACCAGAAACTTGATAAACTCAAAGATTTACAAAAAAAGACGATCCAGACAGATCAATTACAGTGAGGTCACCTTTACAATCTTAATGAAGATGCGAAGTCTTCTCCGATGGCGTACCAGTGCTGCCACTCAGAAGCAAATGGGAGATTAGAATACGTTTGCTGTGACCATATAAATGAAAAAGGAGTGCATTGATTTATAGGGCTGATCCCACATACAGAAGAACAAACAAGCTACACTAGAATCGGTTTGCTAAAATTATAAAGTGAATCAGGTACCAGCTGTATCACTTCTGATGCCTATTTTTGGAGTAACTGAAATGTCCATCACAGACTGCACAGACTACCCAAAACGGCTATCGCAAACAGGCTAGAAAAATCTTCCAAGCTTGTCATTGAAACTACCTATGATCATATACACTTATGTGCTAAAATCACATCACAAAACCCAATTACACTTTGGCTTTGCAGATCCACAGATAACCTCTTAAAGAGCAAACTCCCTTACTGTGTCGACCCCTGACCCCAAGCTCTTTTTCCAATCTTCAGTAACACCACACTACTTTACCAAAGTGAACAACCAAAGCTTGGAATGGCCAGGATTTTGAAGGATAGCAAGTGTTCCAGTTATGATAACTTTGAGGTTAAGGGAACATACTGTTAATACCTTATTCTTGACTTTTAATGCATTCCATATACTATATTTTATTCAATCCTAACATTATGATGAGTTCTCAGTAGATATTTTTTCATTCACTGGAGGATTTTAGTAATTTATAAGCAATAATTTTATTTCGCTTTTAAAAGGCTAAAAAAGTATGCATCAATTGAATACTTTAACAGGTGTTGGAAGTAGAATCTCAAACAAAGAAATGTATTTACATTTCAATGTTATGAATTATTTTAAAAGGTGATCAAATAAGGAGGGTACAAGGCTTAAAAGAAGGTTTCATTTAATGTTACCTCCCTGAAACTCTATAATGACATTCACATTGATGGGAGTTTCTCCAGCTGTACTTACTGATAATAAATAGAACTGTGCTTTTCATTTTAGTTTATGGAACCTTGGTTTTTATGCTTCTCAGTCATATCAGGAGGGGAAGGGGACTAAAGCAGAAAATGATTAGTTTGCCTTACCAGGGGAGACAGTTCTGAGCATTTAATTCCGAGGCAAAATTAGTAGTGAACATTTGTGCATTGCACTCTTTGACTACAAATAGTGCAGTGAAATGGGAACTATGCTCACAATACCCAGATCCATTTACAGAACTACCCGAAAAGCTTTCCATCAAAACTATTTTGACTAAACATTTTTTCCATGGAGCATCTTGACTTTTCTTTGAAAATCCAAAACTTTTTTGGTTTGTTTACTAAAATTTTTCCACAGAAACGTAATGAAACTTTTCATTTTTGTGGACATTTTCTGTAAAATTCTGCCTTCTCCTCCACATTTTCTAACTGACTCTATCCATTTAGATCCACCTTCTCTACAGATCTTAGAGAAAGGTGCCTCAAAGTTAGGCTGGGAGCTTTGTGTAGTCTGCACTTAAGGGTTTCTAAGTGCAAGTTCATCTAGAGCTGGTTGAACTTTTCTACTGAAACTTTTTGCAATGGAAAATTGGGTTTAATTAAAACAAAATTTCTGAAAGTGTCTGGTTTCCTTGGCATTTTCAGCAGAAAACTGAAAACTTCAGTTTTTGACCCCCTCCCCAAAACTAATGAAAACTAACCCCCAAATTTTAGAGTAGTTAGTTTGACAAAAAGTCTATTTTCTGATAAAAGTTGACTATTTTTTGCTTTAGTCTAAATTTTCCACAAGGTGGGAGGAGATATTTTCAAACCATCTCAACACAAAGAAATTTTACCTCCAGCACTTTTTCCGGTAGCTTTTGAAGTGCAGGCTGCTGGTTGGACCATGATTACTATCCCACAGCCCTGGTCTACACTAGGACTTTAGGTCGAATTTAGCAGCGTTAAATCGATGTAAACCTGCACCTGTCCACACGATGAAGCCCTTTATTTCGACTTAAAGGGCTCTTAAAATCGATTTCCTTACTCCACCCCTGACAAGTGGATTAGCACTTAAATCGGTCTTGCCGTGTCGAATTTGGGGTACTGTGGACACAATTCGACGGTATTGGCCTCCGGGAGCTATCCCAGAGTGCTCCATTGTGACCGCTCTGGACAGCACTCTCAACTCAGATGCACTGGCCAGGTAGACAGGAAAAGAACCGCGAACTTTTGAATCTCATTTCCTGTTTGGCCAGCATGGCAAGATGCAGGTGACCATGCAGAGCTCATCAGCAGAGGTGACCATGATGGAGTCCCAGAATCGCAAAAGAGCTCCAGCATGGACCGAACGGGAGGTACGGGATCTGATCGCTGTTTGGGGAGAGGAATCTGTGCTATCAGAACTCCGTTCTAGTTTTCGAAATGCCTAAAACTTTGTCAAAATCTCCCAGGGCATGAAGGACAGAGGCCATAACAGGGACCCGAAGCAGTGCGCGTGAAACTGAAGGAGCTGAGGCAAGCCTACCAGAAAACCAAAGAGGCGAATGGCCGCTCCGGGTCAGAGCCCCAAACATGCCGCTTCTATGATGAGCTGCATGCCATTTTAGGGGGTTCAGCCACCACTACCCCAGCCGTGATGTTTGACTCCTTCAATGGAGATGGAGGCAATACGGAAGCAGGTTTTGGGGATGAAGAAGATGATGATGATGAGGTTGTAGATAGCTCACAGCAAGCAAGCGGAGAAACCGGTTTTCCCGACAGCCAGGAACTGTTTCTCACCCTGGACCTGGAGCCAGTACCCCCCGAACCCACCCAAGGCTGCCTCCTGGACCCAGCAGGCAGAGAAGGGACCTCTGGTGAGTGTACCTTTTAAAATACTATACATGGTTTAAAAGCAAGCATGTGAAAGGATTACTTTGCCCTGGCATTCGCGGTTCTCCTGGATGTACTCCCAAAGCCTTTGCAGCCTTATTGCATCCTTCATGGTAGGACACTTTACCAGTCCAGGCCAGTAACACCTACTCGGGAATCATTGTAGAACAAAGCATTGCAGTGTATGTTTGCTGGCATTCAAACAACATCCGTTCTTTATCTCTCTGTGTTATCCTCAGGAGAGTGAGATATAATTCATGGTCACCTGGTTGAAATAGAGTGCTTTTCTTCAGGGGACACTCAGAGGAGCCCATTCCTGCTGGGCTGTTTGCCTGTGGCTAAACAGAAATGTTCCCCGCTGTTAGCCACAGGGAGGGGGGAGGGTTGAGGGGGTAGCCACGCGGTGGGGGGAGGCAAAATGCGACCTTGTAACGAAAGCACATGTGCTATGTATGTAATGTTAACAGCAAGGTTTACCCTGAAAGAGTGTAGCCACTGTTTTATAAAATGTGTCTTTTTAAATACCGCTGTCCCTTTTTTTTTCTCCACCAGCTGCATGTGTTTCAATGATCTCAGGATCTTCTCCTTTCCAGAGGCTAGTGAAGCTTAGAAAGAAAAAAAAAACGCACTCGCGATGAAATGTTCTCCAAGCTCATGCTGTCCTCCCACACTGACAGAGCACAGATGAATGCGTGGAGGCAAATAATGTCAGAGTGCAGGAAAGCACAAAATGACCGTGAGGAGAGGTGGTGGGCTGAAGAGAGTAAGTGGCGGGCTGAAGAGAGGGCTGAAGCTCAAATGTGGCGGCAGCGTGATGAGAGGAGGCAGGATTCAATGCTGAGGCTGCTGGAGGACCAAACCAGTATGCTCCAGTGTATGGTTAGCTGCCTTTGCTGCAGCTCAGAGCACAGACTGCCACTGCAGCCCCTCTGTAACCAACTGCCCTCCTCCCCAGGTTCCATAGCCTCCACACCCAGACGCCCAAGAACGCGGTGTGGGACCTCCGGCCAACCAGCCACTCCACCACAGAGGATTGCCCAAAAAAAAGAAGGCTGTCATTCAATAAATTTTAAAGTTGTAAACTTTTAAAGTGCTGTGCTTAAACTACTGTGTGGCATTTTTCTTCCCTCCTCCACCACCCCTTCTGGGCTACCTTGGTAGTCATCCCCCTATTTGTGTGATGAATGAATAAAGAATGCATGAATGTGAAGCAACAATGACTTTATTGCCTCTGCAAGCAGTGATTGAAGGGAGGAGGGGTGGGTGGTTAGCTTACAGGGAAGTAGAGTGAACCAAGGGGCAGGGGGTTTCATCAAGGAGAAACAAACAGAACTTTCACACCGTAGCCTGGCCAGTCATGAAACTGGTTTTCAAAGCTTCTCTGATGCGTACCGCGCCCTCCTGTGCTCTTCTAACCGCCCTGGTGTCTGGCTGCGGGTAACCAGCAGCCAGGTGATTTGCCTCAACCTCCCACCCCGCCATAAACGTCTCCCCCTTACTCTCACAGACATAGTGGAGCACACAGCAAGCAGTAATAACAGTGGGAATATTGGTTTCGCTGAGGTCTAAGCGAGTCAGTAATCTGCGCCAGCGCGCCTTTAAACGTCCAAATGCACATTCTACCACCATTCTGCACTTGCTCAGCCTGTAGTTGAACAGCTCCTGACTACTGTCCAGGCTGCCTGTGTACGGCTTCATGAGCCATGGCATTAAGGGGTAGGCTGGGTCCCCAAGGATACATATAGGCATTTCAACATCCCCAACAGTTATTTTCTGGTCTGGGAATAAAGTCCCTTCCTGCAGCTTTTGAAACAGACCAGAGTTCCTGAAGATGCGAGCGTCATGTACCTTTCCTGGCCATCCCACGTTGATGTTGGTGAAACGTCCCTTGTGATCCACCAGAGCTTGCAGCACTATCGAAAAGTACCCCTTGCGGTTTATGTACTCGGCGGCTTGGTACTCCGGTGCCAAGATAGGGATATGGGTTCCGTCTATGGCCCCACCACAGTTAGGGAATCCCATTGCAGCAAAGCCATCCACTATGACCTGCACATTTCCCAGGGTCACTACCCTTGATATCAGCAGATCTTTGATTGCGTGGGCTACTTGCATCACAGCAGCCCCAACAGTAGATTTGCCCACTCCAAATTGATTCCCAACTGACCGGTAGCTGTCTGGCGTTGCAAGCTTCCACAGGGCTATCACCACTCGCTTCTCAACTGTAAGGGCTGCTCTCATCTTGGTATTCATGTGCCTCAAGGCAGGGGAAAGCAAGTCACAAAGTTCCATGAAAGTGCCCTTATGCATGCGAAAGTTTCGCAGCCACTGGGAATCGTCCCAGACCTGCAACACTATGCGGTCCCACCAGTCTGTGCTTGTTTCCCGAGCCCAGAATCAGTGTTCCACAGCATGAACCTGCCCCATTAGCACCATGATCCATGCATTGGCAGGGCCCATGCTTTCAGAGAAATCTGTGTCCATGTCCTGATCACTCACGTGACCGCGCTGACGTCGCCTCCTCGCCCGGTATCGCTTTGCCCGGTTCTGGTGCTGCATATACTGCTGGATAATGCGTGTGGTGTTTAATGTGCTACTAATTGCCAAAGTGAGCTGAGCCGCCTCCATGCTTGGTATGGCGTCCGCACAGAAAAAAGGCGCGGAACGATTGTCTGCCATTGCTCTGACGGAGGGAGGGGCGACTGAGGACACGGCTTACAGGGTTGGCTTCAGGGAGCTAAAATCAACAAAGGGGGTGTCTTTACATCAAGGAGTATTTCAGGCAGGACTTCACGGAGGGTTCCAATAAGAAATGGTGCACCTAAGTTATTGTTCTTATTGGAACGAGGAGGTTAGCCTGGCCTCTGATTGATACATGGCTAGATTTACCTCACTGCACCTTCTCTGTGAGTGACTGCAGTGTGACCTAGAGGAATGAGTCCCCTAGACAGGGGAGGAGGCAAATGAATACAAAACAAATCTGGTCTATTTCTTGTTTTGATCCACTCCATCTATCTTTTACATCTTTGGCTGGCAGCAGACGGTGCAGAAGGACTGCATGCCATCCACATCTCATGGCTGCTTGGCAGAAGATGGTACAGTACGACTGCTAGCCATCCCCATCTCTTGCCTGCCCGGCAGAAGATGGTACAGTACGACTGCTAGCCATCCTCATCTCTTGCCTGCCCGGCAGAAGATGGTACAGTACGACTGCTAGCAATCTATATCGCCTGCCTACTCACCATAAGACGGTTCAATAGGACTGACTGCAGGACTAAAGAGAATGACCTGGTCAAGTCACTCCAAATTTAGTCCCTGCGCCCATGTCTGTCCAGGCGCTCCCAGCCAACGTGGCCAGGAGCACCTCGGACATGACGATGACGGCTACCAGTCGTACTGTACCGTCTGCTGCCACAAGGCAATGGGTTGCTGCTGCTGTGTAGCAATGCCGTACCACATCTGCCAGCACCCAGGAGACATAGGGTGACGGTTACCTGAGCGGGCTCCATGCTTGCCGTGGTATGGCGTCTGCACAGGTAACTCAGGAAAAAAGGCGCGAAACGATTGTCTGCCCTTGCTTTCACGGAAGGAGGGAGGGAACGGGGGCCTGACGATATGTACCCAGAACCACCCGCGACAATGTTTTAGCCCCATCAGGCATTGGGATCTCAACCCAGAATTCCAATGGGCAGCGGAGACTGCGGGAACTGTGGGATAGCTATCCACAGTGCAATGCTCCGGAAGTCGACTCTAGCTTCGGTACTGTGGAAGCACTCTGCCGAGTTAATGCAGTTAATGCACTTAGAGCATTTTCTGTGAGGACACACACACTCGAATATATAAAAACGATTTCTAAAAAACCGACTTCTATAAATTCGACCTTATTCCGTATTGTAGACTTACCCATAGTCTTGGAGAAGCTGGGCAAAGTGATTCAGATGTAAGAGAGGAGAGGGAAAGCTCTGCAGTTGAAGATTCTCCAGTGATCATATCTGCTGCCTTCAGGGAACCTTTGCAAAATGCAGGATTTTAGGAGCATGTCATCAAATTCTTGCTTTCAGTTTGGAAGGAAGCAGAATGCAAAACAGGGTTTATAGGACCTTTGTATTGTGAACAAAACATTTCCTTTTGAAAGTTAAACTGACTTCTGTCATTTAGAGCCTCTATGAAAGCATGCATTGGCTCTTCTTCACTGCCAGCACCCCGGTAACTAGAAATAGGGAATTCAGCATACCAGTTGGAGAGCCTTCTGGCCAAACCCATAAAGCCCCAAACTTAGATTTTTGGGAGATATTAATGTTTCACTAAATAAGTAATGTAAAATTCTGATCTTGCTTACCCCATAATAAATGGGGAGTAAATATACTACCTTAAAAGGAGTTCCTGATTTAAACAGTATTCTAGGTTTATACTGGTATGACCGAGGATAGGGCAACACTAACTGGGAGGTGTAATTCCCATGTTGGGTAGATATACGCTCATTAGCTCTGCTTGAGTGAATGCCTAAAATAGCAGTGTGATCATGGCAGCATGGGCTAGCTGCCCAAGTACAATCCTGCCCGATCCCCTGGGTAAATACTCAGATGGCTAGCCATAGTGGACACCCAGGCTGCCACAGCCTCAGTGGTGTTTCTTAGATGTTAGCTTGAGCAGAGCTAGTGCATGTACATCTACCCGAGCTAGGAATTTCAGCTCCCATTTGCAGAAAAGACATATCCTGAGACCAGAATATTGCTCACAGACTGTGCTTGCAACTCCTACAGGATCGCAAATTCAGCTGCAAAACTGGCATGTCTCTTATGCCTGACCTGGCCCATCAAGTCAGAAATGGCTCTAAGGCCCAACGAGCCTTGGAGGAAGTAAAACCCCAGATATCAATTTCTTCTATCTGGGAGAAACAAACTCCAAATTGTTTACCATCTTATTTTGTGTTACTTGGTCACAAATAAGCAGGACTTAGAAGCTTGTCCCCCGCTAAGAGAAAATATTCAAGGGTCCATGGAAAGAAAGACTGGTATAGAGACTTGGCCCAATTGCAATACCATTGTAATTCCAGTGAGTTCATTGGAGTTACTCCTGCTTTATATCAGCATGGGAAGAAAAATCAAGCTCACTCTGTTTGCAGAGAGCTGTTACAATCAGTGCTAAGATTAAATCACATAAAATATCCAGACTTATATGAATCTAAGTTTGGGGCTTACACAGTTTGAGGGGCAGCTGCAGTAGTCCGTAAAGTATATTGCATCTCCACACTGTTATCTGAAGCCCACTGGTCAGGCAAAAAGACCTTCACAAGATATTATAAAAGACCATCTGATGTGGACAGAACAATGGGCAGCTGAGAATCTCAGGTCCTAGAAAGTGGTATTTCCTATAAATAAAATGGATGTAACATTGTTCCTGGAAGTATAAAAAGTTTTGATTTTTAAGAATAAGTAACGAATCCTATTTTTGATTAGAACACCTGCATATCATTATCCCCATCTGAATACAGTTCCTGGAAAAATGTTTATCAAAATGTTGAAAAGAAAGATTAGCTGCCTAATCCTCTTTGTTTTTAAGGAAAAACTAAGCGTTTACACATTTCTTAATGCTCTCAAAGAAACAGGGCAACAGACCAAAAATAAAGGACACTTTTATTCTTTTGAGCCATGAAAAGTTTGTTTTTATTTGCTTGTTTTCCCTGTGGAAGTGTTCTCAGACTCTTTGGGACAAACTTATCCTTGGTGTTATTCCATCAAAGTCAATGGAACTACACCACGAATCAATCTGGCCCTTCATTATGTAGAGCAGTAGCACCTAGAGGTCTCAGTGGAGATTGGGGCCTTATTGTGTTAAGCACTGTACAAACACATAATCAGAGACAGTTCCTGACCTAAAGAGCACACAGTCTATGTAGACAAAGGGTGGGAGGCAAAGCAGTACCATTAGAAGTGAAGTGACTCGCCCAAGGTAACACAGAAAGTCAGTGGCAGAGGAGAAGAAGCCAAATCTTCTGTCACCTAGTTCAATTCCCTGTCTACTAGACCACACCACGTTTTAGCCTTGTACCTGGACTCCAACGTTTCTAAGGAATGTTTACATGCATTATATATTTAATCTATGTATACCTATTTGAACCAACCAGAGAATAAACTTTTATCAAAGTTAATGAATATACTAGGTTATGTAGATGTATGATTTTCGGAATGTTTCCTAAAATAACAGACAAACCCCACAGGAACTACACACACAATTCCATGGAAGGAAATATTAAACTTTTATCTGTAAATTGCAGGCAACTTAGTCTTTCTCATAATCACATCTGATTAAGTATCATTTAGGCACACAAGGTTCAATAAGCCCCATTTTTAGGCGAGAAGAGCTTCAGCTTTCTTGCCAGGAGGGTTTCATAGCCCTAGCTTGTTGCTAGATTTAAAGTGACAGGAGATAATCCAGAAGTAAAAATGAAGTGTCATTCCCTCATACAAACCCAATTATCTATTTTTATGTTAAAGATAAATCTGTCTTTTTTTTAAAAAAGTCTGGTATATTTTAAATACTATTTAAGTTGAAGTTTTGAATGGTGAAATTCAGGTTTATTCCTATTATTTTGTGTAAGCAAATTGGTTTGTTTAGTATAAGCTCTGAAACAGTCTGACTTTAGGAATGGATTGCCCCTTACATATGCTTTACTTTTAAAACAGCTTTTCCAAAACATCTCTCACTGATCCTTCATTCCCAGCCCTTACATTTTAGCCTGCCATTGGTTTATTATACCAACATGACCTAGTCTCTCTCAAACTTTACCTCAGGAAGTTGTAAAACTGTGATCTTGTTTCAGTTATTAGGAATTCCAAATTGAAAATTAATCTTCCTCCTGGACTTTTAAGAAGTTCCTGCTATGATGAAAATAAATTTGAAAATCAACCTTTTTCATGTCCACCTGCCATCTTAATAAAAGTCAAAACCATATGTTCTTCCTCTTTGAAGTCCAGTTTTGTCCTCTAATGATAGTCTTTGCATTCCACAATATTGTTCCATTAGCTCTAACTTTGCTTCAGCCAACTGAAACAAACAAAACAAAAAATCAACAGAAGCATGACAAATGCTTGTGGAGACGTGATGCTGATATAACAAATGGCTCCAGTCTATGAAGTTACAAGTGCAAAATAATGTCAACACGTTGCAATGATAAAACATGCTATGAAAAGGTCCAATATATGTTCAACATTCAGGGCAATTTCTGGTTTGAATTACAAGATCAATTCTTTCCTAGAGTGAAATGATTCTTGTTACAGAGGAACCATTGTTTATTATTTTTTTCAGATTTATGTCACAGCCTTCACAGTAGTAATTATGATTAATGTGTTCTGACTCACTTATTTTGTGCAGGAGACAAACTAGAATTCATGTTTGGTAAGGAAAATGAAAGTGCTTTTGAGTTTTAGAAACCCAAGTTCTAATTCATGTAGAATGAAGTCATCTTTGTTAAAAGGCTCATGGTAAGTAATCTTGCGATTCTTCCTAAGTGAAAGGTATCAAAAGTACAGACTTTTTCTGCTCTGCTAATCTCAGTTTGTGGAATGCCTGACATGAAGAGTAGGGTCATAAGAAATGCAGGATGGCTTTAGTCTTACCCAAGACTTAACTCAATTATAAGTTGCCTATTTTTCTGTAATAAAAATTACAGATCTTTGGCTTTTTAAATGTATAAACCAGATGGGCAGGAAAATCAAGAGACTAGTTGCTCCATTTGTCACTCGTGAGCTGCCAAACAGAGCACAAAACTCTTGCACATCTATAATCATTCCTTTATGCCCACCATTATAACCTAATCATTCAAACATCCACTAAAAAGACTAAACACTCAGATGCAAAGGTGGAGGACTTCATAAACACAGAGGCTGATTCAGTGCCCACTGTTAGCCGAATGGGTACAGGATCAGGCCCACAGTGGATAATCTGCCCATCCACATTTACACTGGTTTAACTAAGGCATGGGTTTAAACTGATTTACATTTACACTGATCTAACAGCTTCATGCGTTTAAACTGATTTAGTTAAATTGCTGCATCTTTGGGTATGGGACTATCTCAAATCAATTTTAAATCTTGCTTACAACAGTTTATCTTGCCCCTAAAATAACAACAGTAAAAGATTTGTTATCCAGCATGTTGGGGGAAAGGGGAGTGCTGATAAATAAAAAATTCTGGTTAACTAAGAGGGAGGGAATTTGGGTGTGGGAGGGGGCTCAGGGCTGGGGGTTGGGGCACGGGAGGGGGTGCGGGGTGCTGGATCCAGGCGGCGTTCACCTCAGGCAGCTCCCTGCAAGCAGTGACATGTCTCTGCTGCTCCTAGGCAGAGGCGCGGCTAGGTGGCTCTGCACACTGCTTCCGCCCACAGGTGCCACCCCTGCAGCTCCCATTGGCCACGATTCCCAGAGATCAGAAATGCCAGTTTATAGAGCTTTCTAGTTTATGAAGTGCCAGATAACACAGCTTTTACTGTAGTTCAAAACTGGTAACTGTTCATCACAGGAGTTTGCACTGGTTTATCTAAACTGTTCATTAATTAATTTCACTCAAACTAGTGTGTGTTTTGTATGTAAACAAGCTCTAAGAGCAGAATATGGCCCCTAAGCTAACTTTGAATGGTGCATTGTAATGTTTGTCTTCAATACTCCTCCCTACCCACTGGTTGTCAGTGTGTGTCAAGCAAAGTTAATAAAAGTGGGGTAAAAAGCAATTGCCAGTGGGATTTTCAGTGGCTGACTTCAGTGAAAGTAGTTTGGATGATGCTGAACACTATTGAAAATCCCACTCTACACATTTTTTCTAACTAGAGTAAAACAAATTAGAGAATTTTATTATTTAAAAAGATCTCATCTTTTTTTATTTTTAATTCAAAGACTAGTTCCTCTCTTTTATGGTCAACTGCTCTGTTGGATGAGAGAGCACCAGAGACAATAATCTGACAAATGGAACAAGGATCTGGACGCTGAGAAATAGTGACATATTGCTGATCACTATTTGTTGAGCCAAGAAGAATAAAAGAACAATTCTATAAAAAGAGGCAAGGCTGACACTGTCTAGAGGGTGGCTGAGAATCACCCAGGAGGGAGAGGCAGTTTTGTCAATCTCTGAAAATCTGGCTGGTTATTTTGGTGTTTAAATGGGAGTTGAGCTTTTTTTAAACCTGTTCCAAAAAGGCCTGATTTTCTGAAGTGCTGAGCTCTTGGAGGAGCTGCAATGACTTCAGCTGGAGCTATGACAATCAGGCACTAAGGCACTATGGACCATTTGAGAGCCTAATCCTACTCCACTGAAGAAGCATTGCCATTAAACTTCAGTGACAGCAGAATCAGGCCCTTAGTGCCCCCACAACTCAACTGATACCAGTGGTAGCTGAAGACACCTGATGGGCCATATGGTTTCATTTTCTTTTGGGGCTAGGTCAGTTCTAGCCTAGGGAACACAAAGAATCTATAGCCTTAGTAAGGTCTGAAAGAAATTGTAAAGAAAGTGGTTTGCTAGATACACCCAAGCTGCAAACCTTTGTATAAAGGGTTGACAAATCCCCTCAATAATCAGGGCAGGGACCAACTCTACTATACCTTTAACATCCTACCTCCATCTTGTGTGGGTTAAACTTCAGCCAATGTCTCCCATCCAACGGCTGCTCTTAGCTAGTCATTTGGAAAGCGAAGACACTCCTCTACCTGGGTCAGACAAGAGAGAAAAAGAAAAAGGGAGGCATAAGGATTCATTTCACCTGCCCATTTGGGTGTGACAGCCTCGATCACGTCACTACCTCCCTTTTCACATACACATAGAAACTGGAGGGGTGACAGAATAAAACTCTCTGAGGCTCAGTACAAGAGAGAGTCTATAGAAGTGGAGACATTTTCAAGGCTAACAATGGTTATATTATTTCTCATTGCTGGCTATGAAAAACCAGGGAAGGACAAGAAAAAATAAGGGAGGAGAAGGTATTTGTTCATGTTACAGAAGGAGGTATTAAGCCTCATAACTAAAGGCAACTTCCCCACTCTCGCAGTGACATGTTTTCTTTTAGACGCCACAGGACTAACTAACACGGCTGTTACTCTGAAACAGGACTAACTTGAGTTTCTGCAAGAAACTTTTGCTTTTTCCTTCAGTTCCTTTACCATACAAAATGCCAAAGTCTAGCCCCAAGCCATAGATGGCTCCTCAGGCAGTCTCATTCTGTATGACCAGGTACCCATTTTGCACCTGGGTGAATTGGAGGTAGTCTTTCAGTAGAAGACTGAGACTTGAACCCATGGGCTATAATTAAATCCCTTAACCACTCAGCCACCTTCACTCAGAAGGTATGATATATTTAAGAATGTAGCATGTGAATTGTCAAAAAGATGAACAATTCTGTTATAATTTTATATAGCTATATATTATAAACTATAATTATATGAATTTTATAAACCCACCAACTGAAGCTTTAAGACTTTTTCTCCTGCAATCCAAATTTCAAAGGATAATTGAAATTTATTAACTATGAATATTAATTCCATCTCATAATAAAAAAGGAACAGAAGATGTATCGAATCCAAACTCTGTTACTGTTATGGTGGGCACTCTCCCTTGAAGTGCCCCCCTTGCATCAAGGCTGGCATGCCCCTGGGGGCCCAGTGCAAACCACAATTGTATCCCTGGCTCAATTTCCCCTCATGGGCTTTCAGTTAGTTCACTGAGCCTTTTTTGTAGTTAGCAATGCCCCTTCAGGGGTCTAATTTATTTAACCAAAAAAACCCCCAAATATGGTATACAAGCAAACCTTCATCCGAGCAGCCTAGCCAGAGGACTGAGTTAATATTAGTCTGTCTGCCCCAACTCCTGCCAGCATGTAAGACTCCAAAAGCAATGCTGGAGGCAAGAGGGATCATTCAATATGTGGAGGTAAAAGCCAGGAGAAATTAAGTAGGAGTGGGGAGATGGTATTACCTCTATGCGTGGCATTATTGAGACCACCACTGGAATACTGTGTCTTGTTCTGGTGTCCGTACTTCAAAAAAGATGTTGACAAATTGGAAAGAGTTCAAAGAAGAGCTACAAGAATAATTCAAAGTCAGGAAAACATGATTTATGATGAGAGAAACAATCTTTTTAGTTTATCCAAGAGAACCTAAGAGGTGACTTGTTCATAGGCTATAAGCACCTACGTGGGGAATGAATTTCAGATAGTAAATGGCACTGCAAGCTAGCAGAAAAGGGCAAGATCCAATAGTTGGAAGCTGAAGCTACAAAAATTCAAATAACTGCACAGAATAAAATATTCTATTTTAAGTGAGTAACTATCCATTTGAACAATTTACTCAGAAATGTGGTTCATTCTCTATCACTTTCTATCATTCCAAAGTGAAAAGGAGTACTTGTGGCACCTTAGAGACTAACCAATTTATTTGAGCATGAGCTTTCGTGGTGTCCAAAGTGGTGTCAATAGTCCTTCACACTTGTACTGACCCTCCTATGAGCAGGCAATAGGGGAACCCAGGTCCATCCTCTCCTCTAGATTCCAGCCTAGGGCCCTTTTGATAAGCAGCTAAGGTCTGTTTCTTATGATCCCTTGTTGGTTGTCTGGGCTGCTTCCTGCATTTGCCTGCTTGCAGGCATCTATCATGGAACTGAACTCTCCAATCCTCTCTCGCTGGAATTTTGTCTCTCTGTCAAGCTTTTCCCTGTCTGTTTCTAAGGGGTTTTCTCAAAGTATCTCCTAGCATCTCTGGCAGCTGCCTGGAATCTCTTCACCTTCACTATTACCCTCTCCCTTTAGCAACAGTCCCAGCGTATAAGCTCCCTGCTACAACTCTCTTCTCTCAGTTATCTGCTATTGGCCTTACAGTCCTTACTTTATAGGAAGCAACCAGCCTTGATCTCTCCAATTGGGTCTAATCTTTAATTACCTGTCTCTGCTCCACGTGCCACAGAATGGGCTAATTGTGCCCCTAAGATCCCCGTTAGCCCTTTGACAGTGCGGCGCATATGCCCCATCACATCACGTAAGCATGAGTTATTGCACTATATCTTAGAAAACACTACACTGATGTTTTTCCCAGTTTCATATATTATTTCTTTTTAGGTATACCCCATGGTATTCAACATAATGAAATCAGTACAACACCCATTCCCTGAGATGTGACTCCTAAAAACTTAAGGTAGGCATAAAAGCAAACCTGAAAACCTTAATAGACTTACATTTACAGCATAGAAGGTCTCATCCAGAAGAATTCCAAAACCATTAACAAATTATAACCACAATCCTGCAACTGGAGTCATTGCCATTGATGGCAAAGTTCTGTCTGAATGGATCCAATTGCAGGATCCGGTTTATCGTGTACACAATTCAATTTATTTTACAAATTCCTGTTTACACTCACACATGACAGCATCCTTCCTGGAGCTCCCTGCCATTTAAAATGCAGAAGTTCCACCTTGAGTGGAGAATTATGGCATAGGGAGGGAGGTACCATGTGTACCATTCAGACACTGGGAGGTTGAGGGGGGAGAAAGGTGCCATATACATTAGTGCTTCTCGCAGTATAGTTTTTAATGTTGCAACTGACAGGACTTTCACACACAGTTTAACAGATCTCACTACCACAAAGTATTTTTTAATATTCTTGATACACTCTCCCCACCTACATTTTATATTTCATCCAAAGTATGGCACTTCCAGCAGCACCATGCCCCTTTTTGAAATGTTGGGGGCTTAAGTGAATAGGACTCAGAAGAAAGGGTATCTCTGACTTAATCAATTATTGCAGCACCCATCCAAGTACTTACTACACCCGACCTTGCTTAGCTTATAAGTCTTGACAAGATCACAGCCCAAGCTAGTGTAGCTGTGCAAATATCTTTAACAGAGCTTTAAGCTATCACTGAAAAAAGCATGAAGCTTCATCTTGTGTGACATTCATATTTTATGACGTATATGTGTTTCCAATGCTTTCTTTCATGATTCAACAAGTCACTTTTTTGCATAGTAAAAAAATGTAAACACCCATTATAGTTTTGGAGAAACTTCCTTGGCATTTCTTTTCTTCTTTTTTACATTGTAGCCACACCAAACACAGACTGGTTCCAACAAAGCATCCTAACAAATGCTCAGGATAAGCAATTGTCTTTAGAAAGTGTTCAGGAAAAAAAAGTTGACATTTGACAAACAGGGTAAGCCCAACAAAGTATTCTGAAGATTATTCTTTCCTGCTTTTATAATCCACTCACTTCTTGTTGTTAGTTTTTAATCCAATATCATGGCTAGACTGTTTCTTCTATACCTCCAACAACGCTTTGGGAAAAGCAAAATCATACCTTCACATGTTTCTATACCCTTCAGGGAACATCTACAGCCAAAAAGTATAAATATCACATTGTGTTTTCTCTTTGGAGCTGGGACTTCTTATGTTGTTAGGTCTTTGGATAATTTGCTACATCTACAAAAAAGGACAGGAAACTTAGGTGCTTAAAGTTCTTTTATAAGATTAGGTTTCAGAGTAGCAGCTGTGTTAGTCTGTATTCACAAAAAGAAAAGGAGGACTTGTGGCACGTTAGAGACTAACCAATTTATTTGAGCATGAGCTTTCGTGAGCTACAGCTCACTTCATCGGATGAAAGCTCACAAAAGCTTATGTTCAAATAAATTTAAGTCTCTAAGGTGCCACAAGTACTCCTTTTTTATTTAATAAGATTAGTGTGCAGCAATTCAGTCTCCTTTTAAAATACATGTGAAACAAGCACCACAAAATGCTTTCAATCATTCCTTGAAAGTGTTTATTAAAGAGGTACAGAGGATAATCCATGCACTGCTGGTGAACATTGTGTTTGTATAGGCTTTATATATATAATGAGAAAGAAAATCAAGAATAGAAGAGCTTAGTGTTTTATTTATACTGAGCCCCAAATGTTAATTACCTTAAAATGTTAACAATTTTAGAAGTGTAAATTTCCTTTGAATTTCATATAGAAATGCCTAGAACTCTGAAATAATAAAGCACTTGTTCCACTGAAAGAGCAGTGATACTCGGACCTCAGCAGTTCCGGAGCCAAATAAGCAATCAACATTACCCAAAAGAGCCACGGTAGTGTGAATTCATTGTTTCCTTTACTATATATAATTCTCATAGCAAAATGACTGACCAAGTATTTTACCATTGGCTAATAACATAGTAAAAGCATCCTGATTGGTTAATAATTAAATCACACAGTGTTTTAATATCATGTGCTGCAAAGAGCCACTTGCAGCTCCTGAGCCCCAGTCTGAGTATCACTGAGTTACAGCATTGTTTAGCCTACATTTTTTTAAAGCAAGGTAAAAATCTCTCTTCTGTCCTGATCAAAGAAAGCACTTCAGTGCATGCTTAAACCCATCCCTTTTCAGGGCAGCATTAAAGCAAGTGCTAACTTTAATGACTTCATGAAGAGTGATTTCAATGGAACTTAAGCATGTGCTTAAAGTTCAACAGATGCTTGAGTGCTGTCCTGAGTAGGAGGGTTTTCATGAATTTGGACCTTTAGCTCCCATTACCAGTATACAATATGAAAATGGAATTATTAGAATTTACATAGATATGGTAGGCAGTGTTCAGGCTTCAAAAAGGATGTGAAAAAACTGAAAAGGGGAGCTGCAAGAATGATTTGAGAACTGGAAAACATGCCTTACAGTGGAAGACTTAAGGAACTTAATTTAGCTTATTGAAGAGAAGTTTAAGAGGTGACTTGATCACAGTTCATAAGAACCTATATAGGAGAAGATATCTAATGGTAGGGGGCTTTTTAATCTAGCAGACAATGGCATAATGAGATTCAATGGCTGGAATTTGACACATTCAGATTGAAAATAAGGTGCAATTTTTTAAGTGAAGGTAATAAACCACTGGAACAACTTACCTAAGCCTATGGTGGATTCCTTATCACTTGACATCCAGAAATAAAGACTAGGTATCTTTCTAAAATATACAATCTAGTTCAACAAGTTGTTGGTCTTGATGAAGGAATTCCCGGTGAAATTCTCTGGCCTGCATTATGCTGGAAGTGAGGCTAGCTGATCTTATGGTCCCTTCTGGCCTTAAAATGTATCAATTCAATTGTATATTGAGTGGTGAGCAAGTCTGCCTGTTGTGTTGTCTAGGGATCTAAGAATAAGTGTAAGGTTTTGCCATAAATATTTAATAGTAAATTAGAAAGAGACAGGGTGTGTTTATTATAACTATTTAGATATGATTACCATCATTCCAAATAGAATCAGAAGTGTTGCTTTCTTTGACAAAGCCAAGCAATTAAACTCTTTTCTATTTATATTTATTGGTGAGATAAACACACAGTAACATCACTAATATGATTTCATGGTAAGCAAAAATACAGGAAAATTCTCATTTTTAGAAGTTATTGAATAAGCAAAACATAACATAGATTGGCTTGTTTCTACCACCCTGCTTCACAACGGAATTACATGACAAGTGAGGTACTACCCCAAGTAAGTATGGCAAAATTAGACACAGAGTAAATTAAGTATGATTTGTACAACATTTTTTTGTACATGTAGATCATGGTATAGAACAGGGACTAGTTTTTGTTTGAACTGTCATCCTTATGTTTGATTATTCAGTTTTTCTTTCAATTTTCAGTATGTTTCCATTGGACTGAGGGACTCAATAAGAGAGACCTCCCGTGGTAAATATAAACTCTGTGAATTTCTTGGTAGCAACCAAACATTGCATAGCTTAGTGGAGAAAATACCCACTTCATGTTTCAAATACAGGGCTAAATTCTGTTCATTTTACTGACGCAAGTAGTTCCATGAACTTGCATGTGACTACATGTGTATGTAAGGCAAGCAGAATTTAGGCATAGTAAGTTCAGTGTATATCCGCAAGGTATCCCCAAGTATTCTATTTTACTAACACCTATATTCTAGATTTTTTTAAAGTTTTCCTATTTGATTTTTATGAATGGACCTTTGCTGTATATTCTGAGTTGGGAGCTAACTTCATATTTTCTTAGCTTTAAGTGAATATTTGAATTATAATGCATTGCAGTTTGAGGTCAAATCCTAAAACTGTTGATTTGTTAGCATTTCAATTAATGCAAATAGATTAAGTCTTGCCTCTAAAAGTATACCAAATCCAAAACTTTCACATGTAAGCAAAACCAGATTAGAAAAAGTACAGTTCAGACATGTAAAGATTTATTATAAAAAACAGCCAATTTAGATATAGGTTAGATTTTTTCAGAGCCAGTTGGTGAACACTTTGGGCTAGATTCACAAGGGGGACTTAGTGTAAGCATTGCAATGGCTGAGCATTCAGTGCCTAACTTTCAGGTACCTTGCCAGCAAGAGGAATCCTTGGCTGAGTTGGACACCCAAGCTCCCTATACAATACACAGGGACAGTTAGGCATCTAAAAAAGGGATTCACAGAAGCCAGCATGCTGAGCAGAGAATCACCTAAGCTAGGCAGTAGGAAATGCCCAAGAAAAGGGTATGATCTAAGTATCACCACTGAAATGGAGTTAGGTGCCTAAAACTGAGCTGGAGGAAGATGCCTATCTCTGTCAGGATTCACAACTGTGAACCCTCTCCTGGAGTTAGGCACCTAAGATAGTTCAGCCCTTTCTCAAAAAAAGAGAGGAGGGGGAAGGATTACACATGTAAGTGCTCACAACCATGAATAAAGAGAAATTGGAGAGAATTTAGAGGACAGCAACTCAAATAGATGTAGGGTTTTAAAGCGAGACCTGCGAAATAAACATGTTCAGTCTACAGAACAGAAGATCGAAGGGAGGCCAGATAAATATTTTAAAATACAGAAAGTGCTGAATTGAAAAGCGGTCAGAGATCAAATAATTTCATTAGTCAAAGATGACAATATTTGTGGTAATGGGTTTACAATGCAGTAAGGAAGATGTTGGTTTAATACTAGGAAATACTTTATTACTATAAACATTAAGACAATAGAACAAGCTACCAAAGGGTAGATTTTTTGGAAGCACCATCATGGTGATATTTCAGGATGGACCAAACACCCATTTGTTATGGAGGGGCTAAAAATATTGAATTTAATCATATGACAGGCTAGGGGAATGGACTACAAGATCTAATAGGGTCACTTCTGAAACCAAATGGTTCTAGGAAACACTGCAAAGGTAATCCGGATGGCACCAGAGAATTTGGGAACCCCAAGTTTTCTAACTAGGAAATAATAAAACTAGAGGACCACAAATACCATTAACTCTTTTTTGCCAAGACTTTAACTAGTTTGTTTTGTTTTATCCTTCTACATGAAATTTATTTTGGTGGAAGGAACAACGATTATGACTGGATTAAGGAAGGTAGTGAATACAATGGAGTACTATAAGTAGCACTCTGAGGGCAGGCCAATACTTTGGCATCAGTAAAGAGTGTGTAATATTAAGCAGCAAATGACCAAGCATTCTTTGCAGTCAGACTTTGATGTTAGAAGATGGGTGGGCCCCCTAGTCATCTCACGTTGCCTCAACTGCATTTCCTTTATAGCATTCCCCTTCCTTAACACATCCTATTCCTTGAACTAAGTAATACTCAAGAGATCTGACATCCCTGGGTTCTGACAGAACAGGGTTTTTATATTCTCTCTTGCTATTTTATTTTTTTCTCACAGTAACTTTTTTTTTTTACTTTATTTTATTGTATTTTGGAAGGAAAGAAGCTTCCTGCCAGGTGGATATTTCAAAATTCTCACAGTTCCATTCAAATGATCTTTTATCAGGTGCCTCCGAACAGTGAGAACTCATAACTCATTTGAATGGGAAACAGTTGGGGGCTTGCCACATTTCATCCTACTTGTCTGTTGACACTGTTTGCAGTTGTTCCTGTCAATCTCTCTTTTACCAAGTGGGAGCATATCAAAATGTTCTACATACATACAGTGGTATAGTCTCTTCTCTTTCACATGAATGGGAATTAAGTGCACACAAAGAGAGAAAAGTATGTCCCATAGTTGTTAAGTGTTTTACACATTAGTTTCTAAACTGACTTCCTATGGGAAAAAAATATTTTAAAACATTCCAGGAACATAATGTTCCCTCAAAGGCAGTAAGTACAATAATAGCATCATTTGACTATGCAAAGCTTTATTCCACAGCAAGGCAATTAAGTACAGTATCAATAAAGCTAATTTATAGAAATAAAAATTTGTGTGATCTTTTACCTTTGTTTCGTAATCTCTACAAAATGAACTTGGTGCTCTCAGTCCAGTTGCCACTGGACAACTGTCTACATCACAAAACTACTGTCACAACAAATACTATGTGGAAACGTTAGTCTCAGATGAGAGGCCAAAAATTGAAGAATGGGCATGGATTCTATTAATTTGCCAGTTCAAGACTGGTACATATGAAGGGTGCAAGATAGGGATGCTGGTTTCACTGTTTTTCTATAATTTTCCTATTTGTTCTGAAAATAAGCAGATGACTTCAGTCTTCTACCTAGTAGTCAAGCCCCTGTAGCTAAATTAGTTACGTCACTGTGGGCACTGATCTACTTGCTAAAGATGGGTAAAGTAATTCCATCAGTGGATCATTTACTAAGACAACCTTTGCCATCCAGCACTGGAAAAACTAAAACATGAAGATGCTACGGGCCTCCTATTGGAACAGAACTAGAATACATCTTGATCTGTACCATGTGATCTCTATCATTAATTAATAACTTTGGGCTAAATTGTGATACTCATGTTGACTATTACCCTTGCCTCCACAAGCAGACCCATTGATTTCAGTGGCATGACTGGAGGAAAAGGAACTACTCAGTATGAATAAGAATACTTCAGTCTGGTCCCATATCCTAATGATATGGGAATTTCTTATTTGCAGTGTTAAACAGGAAAGAGGCAAAACATCTTTCATCTCAATGAAAGAGTAAATGCCATAGGTCAGTCGCTGCTGCTGCTCAAAATACATGGTGGGGCTGAGGCTAGCAATCGAAACAATTGTTCAAATTGGAGGGGAGTAACACTTCTATCACAGGAAAAGTATTAGCAGCAGTCCTCCTGAACAGAATGAAAAGAAACATGTATACCATCCTATATGAACAACAATCTGGATTTAAATAAGGGAGATGGTGCACAGACATTATTTTCACCCTGAGATGGATTATTGAGAACACAATTGAATTCCAAGGCACTCTTGCCATCAGTTTTGTGGACTTTCAAAAGGCATTCAATAGTGTAAACAGAGAAACAATGTGGAAAATTGTGGAACAATATGGAATTCCAACAAAATTAATTAACATGATGAAGGCATTCTACGCCAACTCAAAATGGAAAATGAATAAGCCATTTAGCATCAAGACAGGTGTAAGGCAGGGATGTGTCCTGTCTCCTTTTTTGTTTATGCTAGTCATCGACTATGGATTAAAACAATGCAACAGTGATACATATGGCCTAAAATGGAACAATTCAAGGCTATTTGATCTCGACTTCGCTGACGACATTGCTCTTATCAATGAAGATACCAATGGTCTACAAAAATGCACAAACCAAGAAAAAAAGTAATGGAGAAGATAGGTTTGAGATACAATGCAAAGAAATGTAAAGTCATGTTAATGAGGACTATAGGGACAGAAATAAAAATTGAAGAGGAGAAACTGGAGAAGGTGGACAATTTTACGTATCTTGGAAGTATCATCAGCCAAGATAGTACTAGTTCCGAGGAAATAATAAGAAGAATTGGGAAGGCAAACGTTACATTTGGAATACTCAAAAACATCAGGCAACTCAAAAACATCACCCTCAAGACAAAACTGAATGTGTACAAAGCAATTGTTATTGCCATCACAACATACAGCAATGAGGCATGGCAACTTACCAAGAAAGATACACAAAAGCTGGATGTATTTCATCACAAAGGTCTGAGAAGAATATTAGGAATAACATATAGAGATAGGAAGCTGAATGAAGAAGTCACAAATATTACTGGACAAGGTACCCTCTCACAAATAATCTACAAAAGAAGACATCAGTGCCTGGGATATGTGCTGAGAATGGAAAAAAGAATGCTTACCAAATACCACCCTTGAATGGAAGCCAGAAAACACAAGAAGAAAGAGAGGAAGACCACAAATAACATGGAAACGAACAGCTCTGAATGACATCAAGCACCTCAACATGAAATGGGAAGATTTGGAGAGAAGGAGAGTTGACAGGCAAGGATGGTAAATGTGGGTATCCCAATGTGCAGCAAAGTATGTGATGCTCTAAGGAAGCTAGCAATGAGCTCCTGCCCCACTCCTATGACCTGCAAATATCTGTTCTGACCTACCTCACCCCACAAAATCATTTATGATATCCCAAAGAAAATCAATCATTTAAGGGACTCTTCCCTTTTCCTCAGGAATTTCTCCTCCCTCTCCCACCCCCCATCACTTCCCATAACTTCTCTGCTGTAACTGTAATCATACTCCTCCTGAAAATAAGCAGACAACCAATCGACCTTCAGACTTCCTTCCCACCTCAATTCATCACAGCTCCCCTAATTCATCTCCAACTGCCTTCATCAGGTCACAGGTTCCCTCTCTGCTTCACCTTTCACCAGCTTACAGGTCTCCCTGCCCACCCCCTTTCCTCCTTGGGCACAGACCCCTACCTCCTACAGTCACAGGCTGGCCAGCTCCTCACTCCCCCTGCTTCCTCTTTCCCTCACTTGAGTGTCTAGCACCTACCCTAATGGGAGGATTGAATGCTGCAATGCAGCTGCTTAGATGACTGGAAATAGCCTGGGAACTCTGAGTAAAGAGTTCCACACTATACTTTCAATGTAGGGAGAAGGTCATCAGAAGCTAGATGACCCACCAGTCTCTGTTGTATCTCCCTCTCTGTCTGCACACTCTGGGAGTGAAGTGCTCGAATCTCCCAGCCCTTCTTTCCCTTTTCTAGCCCAGTCCCTACTCCTCTTTTTGGTGCTGCAAAAGAGGAAAGAGACAAGAAAAATATGGAAAAATATGCCCTAAAGGCTGTTTGTTGAAAAATAATGAGGAAGGAATTTCAGAGGTGGGTTTTGACCCCATTAGCCCAGCATTACTAACAGCCATTGGTATAACTTTGCGGAAACACTGGCATCAAAAATTATTATTTATTCACAAATACTGTCACAGTGCCTCATGCTTCCATTCTCCTTTGTAGGCTGGGGTCCCTCACCAGACTACATCCCCCATGATGCACCACGGTCTCCCCTCATAGAGAGGGAAGGTAGTTTCATCATGGAAGATCCCACCTGGGGTATGTCATAGGAGATAGGAAGCCCCGTTCATAGTGAAGAATGAAGCAATGAGGAAAGTGAACGACAACTGCTATTATGCACCACAACATATTATCCAGATTGAAATCTTTCCGTTTTTGAGCTTTTGGGTTTTCAACAACAACAAAAATAATGAAATTTTCCATGGAAAGCAGACACTTTTCACACAAAAAGAGTGTTTTGTCAAAACCTTAATTTCCATTGAAAAATCATTTTGAAAGAAGTTTTTCAACTAGCTCTAACACAAACTACAGCTAATTTATGGTCGTCTTGGATGTTAGCAGAGGAGAGAGAAAGAAAGCAAGGCAACAACATTCCACATAGGAACACATCTCTTTTCTTTGAGTCTTCAGAGCTTGACACTAATAAAATCAGACAGGGAAAATATTTTGTAATGTCTTCAGTAAGGAATTTGCACCCATAGTCCTCCTTCACTTCAATGGACTTTCTGGATGCTCAGCACAAAGTGTAGCCATTGCATATGTTCAGACAGAGCAAATGGCACGTCCTAACAATTACGTAAACACCAGCCCCAGTGCCACAGACCTCAGGTCTCCCACATACAGTGGCATTCCCCAGGCTGCCTTGTCTTTCACCCACTCACCCTGTCTCAGTGGCCATGTTGCAGCTGGTCTGTCCATGTGCTGTCTTCACTGTTAATGTGTGAGACAATCCACTTATTGCTGCAACAAGCAGTATTTTGCCACATAAATAAAGATGAGTTAGCACTTGCTCTACCTCTTCAGGTGAGTATCACATGGATGTCAAGGGGCATATTCTCAGGCTGGTCTACACTACAGAGTTAGTGTATGTTGACCTAACTACATAAGTATCTACACAAAAATTTCACTCCCACCAACGTAACTGCCCCGCTATGCCAACGTAATAACTCCACCTCCACTAGAGGCGTAGATGTAGTATAGGTCGATGCAACATCAGTGTAGACACTGTATTGCTCACATTGACTGCTACTGGTTTCAGAAGCTGTCCCACAATGCCCCACACTGACAGTGCAATTGGTACAACTGCTCCTGCGGAGGACGTGCACCATCAACATAAGGAGTGAAGTGTAGACACACACGTGAGGTTATTACTGTGACAGCTATATCCCAACATAAGTTAGGCAGACTTAATTTTGTAGTATAGACATACCCTTTGTTGTGCACTGCTCCTGCAAAGGGCTGTGAGCAACTACATATGATGGCCAAAAAGAACAAGAGTACTTGTGGCACCTTAGAGACAAACAAATTTATTAGAGCATAAGCTTTTCTGGGCTACAGCCCACTTCATTGGATGCATAGAATGGAACATATAGTAAGAAGATGTGTATATATACATACAGAGAAGGTGGAAGTTGCTATACAAACTAATTAATTAATTAGCCTCTAATTAGTTTGTATGGCAACTTCCACCTTCTCTGTATGTATATATACACATCTTCTTACTATATGTTCCATTCTATGCGTCCAATGACGTGGGCTGTAGCCCACAAAAGCTTATGCTCTAATAAATTTGTTAGTCTCTAAGGTGCCACAAGTACTCCTGTTCTTTTTGCAGAGACAGATTAACTTGGCTGCTACTCTGAAACCTGTCATTATGATAGGATGGGAAAGAATACCATGTTAAAGCTTTTCGACTCTTCATTCTTGCTAACAGATTTCCACACAATTAACTCATGTTTGCTTCCAACTCTCTGGACTCACGCTGAGAATACTCAGGGCTTTTCATCAGCCCCAGCTCAGTAGAACCCTTCTCAGAAAAAAACAATTAGTGATCAATTAAATTAATTAATGGGTTTACCCACAGGAGAAAGCCAATCTTTAAGCAATTAGTAGTAAGTTTTTTTAATAAACAAAACTTTCACAAACACCACCACTGACTGAAAATGTTTGTTTATTTCAAGCCAACCAAGGTATAAAATGTTTCATCCTCTCCTAACTCATCTCAGATGTTGTTAAAAGCCAAGTTAGAAAAAGAACCATTCATTATGGGGAGAGAACTTTGTTGAAACAAGGGATGCATTTTCATGGTAGTGTGGCAGAGAGCAGGGTGACCTTAAAAGTGTCAATTGTGGCCTGATTTTCTAAAGTGCTGAGCACCCACAGCTCCATTTGAAGTCAATGGCAGTTGAGTGTGCTCAGAATCTCAGAAAGTCAGGACAATAACCTTTCTACTTCAGTTCCCCCATCTAAAATATGAGGATAATATTTCTCTCTCTTTGTAGAGTGCTTTAAGCTCCCTGGCTAAATATATGTGCAATATAAATTAAAAATGTTTGTATTTAGCTCTGGGGCTGTCTTGACAATGCTAGAAAATAAAATCCCCTATTCATGCACAAGACAGTGACAGCTTAGAGAGCAATAGCATAGAGCTCCCCATTACTGTCACCCTCCTTCCCCGCCACATTCCTCTGTCCCTGCTCTCTCTATCCCTCTCTATCCCCTACCAATGGATTTCAACCCTGACCTGGAAGGACCATATTTAGGAGTGAAAGAATAGTGCAGTTCTGATTAAGGACATTTGGTCCTTGATCTTTCTAATAAGAGTGCTTATGAGAGCCAATTGTCATGGTGTTTTTATAATGTGGACCCTTGCTGAGTGTGAAATGAACTGAAATCAACAAAGTCATTTCACAGAGGCCACCCAACAAACATCAGACAGTAATAACTTTTAACCACTCTATAAATATGAACTGGATTGAAACCATCAGATTCATGGTGATAAACTCTGTGTGACTCATTATTCATCTCCTTAATTCTGCCTTTTTAAAGAATATACTTTTCAGTGTTTTTCCTCTGTCTTCTGAATCAAATTTTTGTTCCATGTAGGTCATGTCTACACTACAAAATTATGTCAATCTAACCTATGTTGGCATACCTCCATTGCGGTTATTAAATTGCTTATATGTGCACACACTTGGCTCCTTCTGTCGGTGGTGTGCGTCCTCACCAGAAGCACTTGTATCGACTATTTTGTCTGTGTGGGGCATTGTGGGATGTCTAAATTAACACTGTGTCGACCTAGTTAGATTGACTGCGACTCTACGCCACTCTGGGAAAAGGTGTTACTAAATAAACATAGAGAGGCACTTACATCGGCGGAAGCCAAATTCAAGTGAAGATACTTCCACTGCTAGGTTAATGCAAGGCAGCTTACGTTGACCTAATTGTGTAGTGTAGACCAGGCCTTAGCCTTCAAAGATCTGCACGGCCTATTCTGTATCTGTATTCTATTCCTTTTACTTCCTCCACCTGCGCTCCTCAATCCTTCCAAACAGCACATCTAACCGTCACCTTCTACTGCTCTCTTCGCCTTCTTCCATGTGGCCCCTACCCTTAAAGTGCTGTTCCTAAACCAGTTTGTCATGCCTCAAGCTTTTCCCTCAACTCCCTCCTTGAAATGCCCCTCATTCTGTAGGCTCTAACCCTTTTGCAAAGTGTTAGCTGATCAGATGATAAACAACAAAAATGCTATATACAACCAATTCCAATTTTCAAAAAAAACTACTACAGCCAACAAAAGTTACATGCTCTGCCCTACTGCTTAAATCACACCACTTTTTGTCACATCCCAGCTACCATCCTTGGAGTTGATGGAAGAACTACACTATGCCCCCTTCCTGTCACACCCACTATGCTGAGTGTAAGGATGGCAGCTGATGCCAGAATCACCTCTGCCAGCTAAGAATTCCAGGAACTCCTTTTACACCATCTGAGTAGTGCAGAAGGGCCTGATCTCCACAGAGAATCTGGCTTGATATGTCAGCTGGGTTGTCCTTCTTTTGTCTGGTTACACAAAAGAAGGATAACAGAAGTCAATTAACTCTTCTCTTAATGACAAAAGGCCCAGTTTAGTTTTGCTTCGGTCCATTGACTTCAACAGAGTTGTGATTGCTTACACTGGGCTTAATTTGGCCCAAGGGCCTAAGAGTTGTGTGCTAATTCCTCAACAGCAACTGTCACCTATTGTTCTGCATCTGTACACACTGAGAAATTAACCTTTCTTTGTGATAGGTGAATCTGCAGTGGCTACTAATACTTTTTGTAGTGTGTCCCTTATTTGGACATTATGGATTAAATATCTTTATTATATTTGGTACAAGAGGACAAAAGACAGCTATATATACTCCAGAATTTGAATTACTATTTTGCACAGACATTAATTTTCAATGGAAACATAGTAAAAATTCAAGCAGTATTGTCAATCTCAAACATTTAAAAATCCTCAGCTACACCCCACCCCCCACGCCAATACCATGAAATTGGCTTCAAAACCATGAGGTTGTAAAAAAAACACAATAATGTTGGTGTTTTTTATTTGTCTTGATTTTTGAGTTTTTAAGGTACACTTGGGCCATTTTTCAAGCTTTTCTCTGAAAATTCAGGGGATAGAACATGTACCCCTTCTTTTTCTTTTTTTAATGTGAACAAATTCTCATGTAATTGCTGCATTCCAGCACCAGGGATGTTAAGAAAAATGCCAAATATTGTAAGTCTCACAGTAAAATCATGAGAGTTGGTAACCCTGTAAATGGTAGGAAAAAGACTTCTTAGAAAGCATGCATCAGAGAGAAATAAGATGGCATTATCAGAAGCAATCAGACTTGGCCTAACTCTGCTGCCATTAAAGTGAATGTGAGTTTTACCATTGGGAACAGAGTTAGAGTGGCATTGAGCACTTTAAAAATCCCACAGATTCTGTTTCCTAGTTCATACAAAGTTCCATGTGCAGGAAAAACTTCAGGCAATCTGACTTAATCTACTACAGAATGTGATTTTTCCTTACATTATTGCAATGACTCTAAGTATTTCTCTAAACAGTATGGGACCCATTCAAGTTCTTGTTTCTGTATAATATTAAAGTGAGTCTATATAAAACACACATACACACTATAAATAATTCCAGTGCCTAGTATTGTCAAAACAAGACAGTAGAAACCACTTAATCAGGATGCTTCACTGGATTTAAATATATCCCAATTAAGTGGCCATCCCATTTAAACGAAGTTTTGCTGAATGTCACTTAACATAAACCAAATGTCTTTGGCAACTCAGTCCGAAACATTTGTGACCCTTAACCACCATATTAGCACCTCTAATTGTAAATGACAGGGCAATTTCCTGGTTGCCATTGTGTGAGACAGGCAGAGAGCACTAGCCATAAGCAATCTGTGACCTTTGGCTGTCATATTAACACTTTTAATTGTAATTGACAGGGAAGTTAGAACAAAAATTGTCCCAACAAAGCAACTCCAGCATTTCAGAATGTCCCGTTAAAGCAAAAGAATGAGCATTCATTCATTAAATAGGGTCAGAGAAGTGCTGTCTGAAATTTGCATGATTATCAAGTCCCATTTAACTGGTTCTAACTGTATCCCAATTTCCCACCAAATTTACTGCAGAGTAAATAGTAATTATTTTTACTAGAGATGAGCAACGTTCTCAATTTTAGTTCCACGGAATTTTTTTTAAAAAATTACCAGAAAATATTTTCAATTTGGTTTCCATGATCATTTTTAAACACAAATTTCATTCTGTTCAATGAATGAAAATGAATATCTTTTCATGTTTTTGATGTAAAACCAAAAGCCCAAGAATGTGCCCATGACTAACGTGCCTCTAGACAACAGTATCTAAAGTATTCTAGACATCGAGATTAAATAACAAGTGGAAGACGAGGGTGCTGGTGGTGATACGTATATGATTTTTAGTAGTTGGCCACTAGAGGGTGAAACACTATAGACACAAACATTTGAGCAGCTCTGATTTCATCCAGCAAAGGGTAAGGGCACAAGTTGGATAGTAGGATCCCTTCCTTTATGTCCTTCAAGATACCATACTATCATTTTTACTTCTCCATGTATTGGTGCTGAACATTAATTTTGAGAGTTTGCTCAAATTTTTGTGGTCCAACCTGTGTGGTGGATGATACACAGCCTGGATGAGATCACTGGGTTCTTCCTTAATACAACACAAATATTTTTCTAACAATAAATTAAAGGAACAGTGACAACTTGAAATCTAGTTATTTAGGAAATAATAATTAAAAATAAGGTCAGGTACTACCCTTGCCTGCCAAGTCTCCCTGCCAATTTTTGTTGCTTTAGGAGCACACTTCCCTTGTCTAAAATGTAGAGTGAGGGGGGTGTGTCTCAGAGCCCAGGCTCAAGCCCCACGAGCCTGAGTCAGCTGACCCAGGTGCTGAGACTTGCTCCCATGGAGGTTTTTGTTTTGTTTCGTTTTTGTTTTTTGCAGTGTAGACATGTCCTACATAGCTTTTGAAAATGACACTAAATTACTTAGGTACTTTTGAAAGTTTCCCCACATTTTTTTAATGTACTTAAATGTGACCTGCAAAGGAAACAGAAATAAACTTGTGTCCTTTTTTGTATCTTTAACTTGTATATAAAACGATTCATTCCTGCTGCTCTCCCCAAATTAAGAGCCAGATCCTCAGTTGATGTCAGCATAGATCCCTGGAAGACAATGGTGCCGATTTACACCAGCTAAAGATCTGGCTTTAGAAATTAAGAACCTGTCTAGGTTGAATAACTTCATGAATAACGAAAAAAAAAGGTGAATTAGGGTATGTCCACAATTGAAACACTACAGCAGCACAGCTGCACCACTGTAACACTTCAGTGTAAATGATACCTGTGCCAGTGAGAGGGATTCTCCCATTGGTGTAGGTAACCCACCTCCTGACAGGTGGAATTCTTCCATCAACAAGCACAGTCTACACTGGGGATTAGGTCAGTGGAGCTACGTCTCTCAGGCATGTGGATTTTTCATACCCCTTAGTAGCTATATTGATGTAAAATCCTAGTGTAGACCCGGCCTTAGAATGGAGAACTGGTGATATCACCATTTCACAGGTGCCAAGGAAAAGTTAAGCAATTACAAGAGGAATAGATTTTTAGTAAGGCCTTGTCTACATTGAGAATTTGCCGTGATTCCAGCCATTGCTGCCTAGACACGTATGCAGCTGTACCCGTGGAAGTTAACCTGGTTTAAAGCAGTGGCCCTAGAGATTTGCACTGGTGCAGCTAAGCTAGTGGCTGGTCACTAGTTGCTGACATCAAGGCTGATCCAAATGCATACAGAAAAGGTCTAATGTGGTTTCAGACTCTGTTTTTTGTTAACACCAATTTAATTTCAAAGGCTAATTAACAAAATTTCCTTTCTCCACAATGATAAAGCTTCAGCAGCCCAGCCCCATCAGTACTAAGATGTGAGAATTAACAGCATAGATCTTCTAAGACTCCGAACAAGCTCTCTAGAGAACACCAGAGTTGATATTTCTATGGTAAAATAACAAGCAGAAAAAGAACGTGGAAAAATAAAAAACACACCATTGCCAACTGTCCAGGCCTTCATTCTACACTATGGAAAGCAAGCAAGGGCATAAGCCCAATCTTTAAAAATGTTTGCAGGTGACTTACCTTTTCAATATACTTAATATTAGTTGGGTTGTCAAATACAGGTACTTCCCTTTCTTTTGAACTGCAGAATTCAATTCTAAAATACACCATTAAAAAAAATTCTGCTTCATCCATTCTCTTCTACCCACCACTTCTCTCACTCCAATCACCTGCATGATAGAATATCAGGTGAGATCCCATATTTAAAAAGAAATTCAGAAATAAGGCAGGTTTATCTCTAATGTTTGTAAAGCATTTTAAGAGCCTCTAGATGTCTAAGTGCAAATCATTATATGAGTATGAAATTATTTTCTCTGACCTACCTTTTTTTTTAAAATTGGCCAAAAATTTCAATCTTGGATGTCTAAAGTGAGGAATAGACTTCCATACTCAGGCTACTAATTTTCAGATTGCTTTTTCAGATTGCCTTTGGGTGTGGTAGAAACTAAGAATTTATTGAGAGTTGTGAGAGCTCAATGCCTCTAAAAATCAGACCTTATATTTAGGACACATGGATTTAAGGCACCCTCCGTTTCCTATCCCCCACCTCCTGAGCATTTGAAATAAAAAAAAAAAATCTCTCTTTAAGGTTTAACTAGATTACAAATAATACTCCCATGTTTGAATAGTCCTTCCTTCAGACTTCAATTTTAGGTAACCCTGAATATTCATAATGCTATAACAAATTCATTTTTGTTAATTTATCTTTAATTGTATGTATTTACAATTCAATTATAATTCATATGCAGCAACTTAAAATCGGATGTGACTGTGAGCCCTTCAACCCACAGTATATAAACTGAATATCAACCAACCAACCAAGCATAATATTAGATACCTCCTAACCTCATGGCTCCCTTATGAGGCTTCATTCAAATTACATGGTCTTTTAACCTCTAGTCTTAGTTTAAAAAAAAAAAAGTTCCCTTAACAGCTTGTAGAGCATATTGCACATTCTGTCTCTGGTTTATTACGTTGGGGGCTGGGATGGGGTAGAACTCAAACTATTATTATTTGACAAGAACAAATAGTGAATTACTACCTGGTTAAAAAACTCATGGAAAATTTAAATAGTTTTAAATAAAAGAGTAGTTGTTTGATCAGATGCTTGAAGTTTGTTTTAAGTAATGGTGCAGTCATCTTGTTTGGTCTTTCAACAGCTACATACTTCTGCAAAGATACATGGGAATATGAGGAATTCTACTTCAGCAGACTTAGCAATGGTCCTGGAGGACTTACTAAGAATTCTAAATAAACAAGGTATTTCATTCCACCCAGCCACAGGGAGCTAACCAGCCCCCTCCCATCCTCAGACAGAGTATACCTCCCACCAGCAGCCCACACTCATCAATACACAGGAGCCCTAGATATCACACACCAGATCCTGCTGCGATGAGCAAACACCAATCAACAGTCCCATTAGCCTCCAGAGGTCTGTTCAGTTTGTTTACAGTAAATACTAGAGCGCTGCCAGTGAAGAGCTGCATGGAAGATTCTGAAATGTCCTTTTTGCTTTAGATGTTCCAGGTCTATTTTAAAATACTTGGTATTTTGATGTTTTGTTTGTCTGTTTTTTCAATAGGAGAAACCAGTATTTCCCATCAGGATTACTGCTTGGGAATTATTTATGCAATTTCTAAAGTAGCATTTTTGTTATTCTTAGATCAGAATTTTAAGGTGTCACAAGTAGGACACTCAGAAATCATTAGGAGGACTTGTGGCACCTTAGAGACTAACCAATTTATTTGAGCATAAGCTTTCGTGAGCTACAGCTCACTTATAAATTGGTTAGTCTCTAAGGTGCCACAAGTCCTCCTTTTCTTTTTGCGAACACAGACTAACAGGGCTGCTACTCTGAAACCTGTCAAAAATCATTGTTCGTTTTTGAAAATTTAGGCCATAGAATGTAGGTATGGAAAAGAATTCTTTGGTCACCCACTTCATCATTATTTTCTACATTGATACCTTTATAATAATAGAACACATTGTAGGTATTTTTACTGAAATTTAAAAAGCTGTTTTTAAAAAAATCATGAATCCTTTTAAGCATGATTCAATCATGGTACCATAGCACATTCCTAATTTAAGCTCAAATGCTAAATACTGTTTCCGACTCTTTTAACACCTCTCAGCATGGCACATGCTAAACACAGTGGAACCATCATGGTTCTGCTTCCAAAAGTGACAGCCTATGGAGAATGTTCACAAGGAACTCTCCAGCCCGTGCACACTGCAGAGAATGGTAACAGTGCCTCTCTCTGCAGGTAAGAGTGCAGTTTTGGGGCAGGGGAGGGGAGTGGATCCACAGGGCAGAATCCAGAGGACTACAGCAGCAGTGGAGTAGCTGGTCCATTCTACAACAGTGATTGAGGAGAAAGGATTTCTTCCCTCTCTGTGTAATCGCTTCACAAAGTCAATTAACTCTGGCCTTTTGGAGGATGGCCCTTAATAATTAAGATAATATAATTTATTTTTTATACACATCTATACTTGAAAGGTATACGTTCCCATCACATCACGTCCAAAGGCACGCAGATAAGCAAGCAGCTGCTCACATTCTTTATTGGCTCTGCTCTCATACAAGAGATTCAGACTTAGTTCTGAATGATGCTCCTTCACTCTGGAAGTGAAAAGAAAAGGAGTACTTGTGGCACCTTAGAGACTAACCAATTTATTTGAGCATAAGCTTTCGTGAGCTCTAGCTTATGCTCAAATAAATTGGTTAGTCTCTAAGGTGCCACAAGTACTCCTTTTCTTTTTGCGAATACAGACTAACACAGCTGCTACTCTGAACTCTGGAAGTGGGCATTAGACTTTAAGGAAAAGTCTCAGTATCCCAGTAAAAAGTTACTTGAAGCTGGGCACATGAAGAGAATTGAGTTTCTCACTTTTCTTTTCTGGGTTTGTAGAAGGACAGGTGATGAGTGATTGTTTCAGTGATCACCAGAGAAAGCAGGAGAATTTAAAAAAGCTTAAACAAGGGGTGGGAGGAAACACCACAGTTTAGAGTGACCAAACAAACAAACAAACAAAAACTCATGTGGACACTTCAAAAGGCATTAGTTAATTATATTTTGATGCAGTCATTTCCTCAGAACTGAGATCCTTTGCCAGTACATTACATATTAAGAGGTTCACACCCTAAGGAATATTTAATCTTGCAATAAACTGAATAAAATTCTTCATAATATGCTGAAGCAAGTCTCCAGACATGGTATACAACATTTTCCTGTGTGAACATAAGGGACTGTAGAAGATCTGAATCACTTCCATGGTATGTGTACAATATTTATAATGAATCCCTCTCATCATCTGAAAAGTATGTCTAACTTCCCCCCCAGACACACACCCCCAAAAAGCCTG
This sequence comes from Eretmochelys imbricata, assembly GCF_965152235.1. Taxonomy (NCBI): domain Eukaryota; kingdom Metazoa; phylum Chordata; order Testudines; family Cheloniidae; genus Eretmochelys; species Eretmochelys imbricata. Next base: position 37,204,729 of record NC_135575.1, on the reverse strand, counting down.
TTATTATAGCTAACCAAACAACAAATTACATGTCAGCAAATAGGTAACCACAGGATTACAGAAAATAACTGAGCACAAGTATTCAAATTTCAATGTGAAACTTTAACATTGTGGTATATATTTATCACTATAACCCACGACTGCTGAATACTTTCCCAAACAATGTTCATAATGAATTCAAAAGCCCACGTCTATATGCACATGAAGACAGGCAGTTTGAAGATACAATGATCTGTTGATAAATGGGTAAACTTTACATAGTAAAATGTTTATGGAAATGGCACTGAAAGAGCTTCTTGGTGGTTACACCTCCTCATCCACCCCTCCATTAACTTTAATTAAGCTTGCCGTAAGCTTACAAGCCTGCAGACTTAGAGAACTTGATCTGAAAAGAAAAATAAGGGGTTTAATCACCAGGCTGCGTTTTCCAAGTTTTCATGGCTCTAATGTTTATACCCTGCACACTTATATAAACCCAAACTTCCATTACTTGCATGAGAGTCTCAGATCAATATTATAGATAAAGGTAAAGCTTAAGGTAAACGATTTCCCTGTAATATGATGGGCATAGTAATTTTAGTGTACATCAAACGTATTAGGATACAGTAAGCTTGCAAAGACATAATAAATTCATCAGCTATTTCTAGTGATTGATTTGTATTCCAGTTTAATTAGCCATGAAAGAGTCAATTTTTCTGAAACCTCCTCCCCACCCTTTTTTTTGTGTGTTACAGATCAGTGCCACAAAAGATAATCCCCAGCTGTCAAGTTAAGGAAATTTAAAAGGCAGGTTCTAAGTAAAATCGCTATCAGTCATTAATTCATTTTCATATGGACCAACTATAATTACTTCTCAAAGAGTTTATAATAGAACTCCCAACTGAAACATACCTGATTTTCTTCTTAAATGTCTGTTTTAAAATTGGCTTTAAAGTGCTTTGCAAACAAAAAGTATCTTGATAAAATTGAGATAATTACCTGTAGAAAGACAGAAGAGCTGCGGTATAGCATGAAACCTATAATCTTGCCATTGCTTAACTTCTAGTAAACAACTTTAAGTAACTTATAAAACAAGCATTGTACATTTGTATAGCACCAGGAAGAATAAAACTGTTTGCTATAAAGGGGGTATTTTGTTACTAAAAAAACAGTCCCACAAATGTATTCAGAAAATTCACAAAGAGTGTCCATGTTTGCTTTAACTAGCCACTACAAAAGAAGAGAAGCAGGGGACAATAGTGAGGTCCAGCTGTTGTTTTTCTTGAAGAAGTCCCAGCTCCCCATGCAGAGAAACTAGACTTGAGATGAGCTGGTGGAGACAAATGTTCCGTCTACACGTTAAATGGCAGCTGGTTATTAAATGACTCCCAATAGGATGAACACTTGCTATTGACAATAAGGTAATATAAGGACCATGCAGAGCAATCAGGATGGGAATGTGAATGAAAAATCTTTAATCTGAAATTACAGCTGTCAGAGTTATATTATAAAACATGAAAGTTGCATCTGCACTTAGAATTAATGTGTCCCCAAAGCCAAGTTTCTCATAAACTGCATCTTGGAGATACATATTTTACAAATAGACTACCCATCTTCCATAAATCAAACTGAACTGTAGCCTATATTAAGGAATTAAAAGGGTCAGTTCTTCTGGGCTTGGTATTTGTCGAACAGTATTTGTAAATCAATGCTCATTTTTCCCAAAGTCCAGCAGATACGGCGGTAGTATTAGTTCCTAACAATATTCACTGACTTCAAGTGTCAAACAAATGACTTCAGTTCTTTTGTTACAAGCTTCAGCGTGTAAAATGGGCTTTTCAGGATCAGAAAGCATTTTCAAAAAGGCCACAATATAATAATTTGAATGAGGAGCTGTAAGAACAAAGACACTGCATTTTGTTTACAAATAGTGCGTTTCAGATATGCTTGGTTAATCTTCACACACAATTTGAACCGTTCATCATTCTTAATGGGACCAATTTCAGATCAGCTATGTACTGTGAAATTATTTACTTAGTTTCCTTCACTGACCCGTTAATGATATGGACTGCTTCAGTTCATTTCCTAGGAATGCTTACAGGAAGGCTTTGCATTGCATAAGAACAGTAGTTGTTTCTCTCGGCAGACTCTTTGCATTATATGTCTGTGATTCAGAACTGAGTGGCTCATACTTTTCAAAAATGTCATTAAGGTTAAATACATTTTTGTGTATTGGATGACAGTAATTTTGTGGCACCTGCAAACTTTGCCACCTCACTGTTTACCTCTTGAACAGCACTGATCCCAATGCAGATCCCTCAGGGACACCGCTATTTACCTCTCTCCATTCTGAAAACCGACCATTTATTCCTACCCTTTGTTTTTGGTCTTTTAAGCAGGTACTGATCCAGGAGAAGACCCTCCCTCTTATCCTATGACTGCTTTGTTTGCGTAAGACCCTTTGGGACCTTGTCAAAGGCTTTCTGAAAGTCCAAGTACAATATATCCACTGGGTCATCCATGTCCCCATGATTGTTGACCCCCTCAAAAAATTCCAATAGATTTGTGAGGCAAGCTTTGTTGACTCTTCCCCAACAAATCGTTTTCATTTATGTGTCTGATAATTGTGCTCTTTATTATAGTTTCAACCAATTTGCCTGATACTGAAGTTAGACTTACCAACCTGTAATTGCTAGGATTGCCCCTGGACCCTTCTTTTTAAAAATTGGCATCACATTAGTTATCCTCCAGTAATCTAATAGAAAAGCTCATTTAAGTGATAGGTTGCATACCACAGTTAGTAGTTCTGCAATTTCATATTTGAGTTCCTTTGGAACTCTTGGGGGAATACCATCTGGTTCTGGTGACTTATTACTATTTAATTTATCAGTTTGTTCCAAAACCTCATCTATTGACACCTCTATCTGGGACAGTTCCTCTGATTTGTCACCTAAAAAGAATGATTCCCTCTCATCCTCTGCTGTGAAGGGGGATCTCCCTCACATCCTCCGCAGTGAGGACTGATGCAGAGAATTCATTTAGCTTCTCCGCCATGGTCTTGTCTTCTTTTAGTGATCATTTAGCACGTTGATGGTCCTGCGGCCCCACTGATATTTTGGCCGACTTCTTGCTTCTGATGTACTTAAAAATTTATTTGCTGTTAGATTTTGAGTCTTTTGCGAGTTGCTCTTTAAAATCTTTTCTGGCCTGCTATTTATACTTTTATATTTGACTTGCCAAAGTTTTTAATCCTTTCTATTTTTCTCAGCAGGATTTGACTGCCAATATTTAGACCAGATCCTGGTCTCCACTTAGGACTAAATCAAGAATTGCCTCTCTCCTTGTGGGCTCCAGGACTAGCTGCTCCAAAAAGCAGTTATTAATGGTGTCTAGAAACTTTATTTCTGCCTCTTATTCTGAGGTGACACATATCCAGTCAATATGGAGATAGTTTTGAGTTTTCTATTTTTATAGACTCTCCTTATTCAAGCATGGAATTTCTATCCTTGAAGATTCTATGGTACAGTTTGATTCATTTAAGATTTTTACTATATTTGACTCTATGCTTTCTTTTCTATATAGTGCTACTCCCTCACTATCATGACCCATTCCATCATTCCTATATATTTTTACCCTGGTATTACAGTGTATCATTGATTGTCATCATTCCACCAAGTTACTGAAATTCCTATCAATATCTTCATTTAGTACAAGGCTCTCAAGTTCACAGAGTTCACTCATTCACCAAACCCTGTGCTCCTGAGAGTCTTGACACAACCATAGAGATCAAAACTAAACATCTGTCTCAGGTCCACCTAAGAGTCAGCTTATTACCTTTTACGTTTGTCCTGTGTTCTCCCATCCTACCCTGCTACTATCAGAATCAAAGAACTAATGCTCCTACAACAGATCCATCCCTTCTGCTAGATCCATATACCCTAGCATACTGTGTGTCAGTGTAATTAACAGATTATTGACTATTACACAGTAAATAAAATGAACAATTCATTAAAGGTGAGCTACAAATCAAAAGTAAAAATTAAATTATGCCCAGATATATGTGCTGTGGAAGGCATTCAACAAACAAATATTTGTTAACTAACCATATATTATAAAAATTTCTACTCAGTGAAAACATATTGGTATTTTCTGGGTCACTGATGATCTCCTAGAATGCATCAGCACAAATATCAGATGTCTTATTGTGAGCCCTGGGATCCATGGTCTTTGTGATGTCACAGTATAATGATGGAATAGCTTCAGTGAACCAGGAAGTACCTACAGGATTTCATAGAAAGGAACAGAAGAAATTTTAGAATTGTACGTTGAAACTTATTTGTGCGTGCAGAGTTTCCCCTAATGCCTGGTTAGCAAGACAGTTAGTATGTAATTCTGAGTTTAACTCAGTTTTTATTTTTGCATTGTATTTAACAGATTTATTTTATCTACACTGCAGTCAGAAGGTTCTCTCACATCATGTTTTCTGGCATTGTCCAGAATTTATAAACCTTTAGAATCAGGTATATAAAAGTATGGAAAAGAACCTTGAAAAAATCTGCAACTGTGGGCTCCAAGAACATATTTTAGGTGAGTTGATCATTGTTAAACCAACAGTGCCAGTTGGTTAAAGTGTACCTCAACTTTGACAAACAATTATCATGTTTCACTCTTGAGGTGGCTGCACACGTCTTGGGTGAAGGGATCCCTCTACATATTGTTTATAAAGTACTTTAGAATCTGCTCTGGATACCTGGCACTATAGACATCTACAATCATTTTCATTTATCATTTTTGAGGCAACAAGTAGATGGGATAAATTGTTTTCTACAAGATTTTGTATATACATGTATTAATCAAAATCATATAATCTCATTGTTTGTTACTAATTTTGAAGAAAAAGCAAAGACAGTTAATAAAGAAATTAAATCACATAAAAACGCATTCAAGCAACTTTAAGGCTGTGATGCATACCAGCAAAGAGCAATGCAAATAATAGTCTCTAAGGTGCCACAAGTACTCCTTTTCTTTTTGCGAATACAGACTAACACGGCTGCTACTCTGAAAAATAATGTAAGAAGATTATGTACCAAGTACTTGTAGATACTCAGCATAGAGCTACACCCTTGGTGGGGCAGAGGCAGAGGAACAATTCACATGTGCTCAGTGAATTAAGAACCCCATCACTGGAGAACAACCATCATTGGAGCCAATCTACATGCTTCCTCATGGATTATGGGGCAAGGTTATACAAGGAGCTGCAGCTCTGGCTCCTTTCCACTTAAGAACATTAAAAAAAATAGACCCTCATGAAGTGGAAATTGAGGGTAGAGAGCATGGATTTGTTTTTGTTACTCTGTCCTTCTCTCCCAACCTCCTGGTCACTTGTTTGTGTCATCCACCTGCGAGGCCTTGTCTTTCAGATTTTAAGCTCCTTAGGACAGGGATAGTCATTTGCTATGTTTGTACAGAGCCTAGCACAATGAAGCCCAAGCTGGTTGAGACATCTAGGCCCTAATACAATATAAATGTTAAATAATGAACAGTGAACCATGGCTTTGCTGCAAGCACCACATATGGGGTAGTATGTAGGTAGTATGCTGCCCCCAGTAAACAGACAGCGATACTTCTTTTTAATATTGTCAGTATAGACTCCCCAATACTTGGGAGAGTGACTTGCAAGAAAAATCCCTCAAGGGATCTGGACCAGAGGAGAACTAGTTAAATAAAAAGATCATGCAGGACTGCTGTCCTATATTAGCTGCAAGTCAAGAGAGTAATGCTGCACTGATGTATGCATTAAATTCCAGATTCAGTCTTCTCTATCTCAGGGATGCAGACACTTCTGAGATGTTCTACAAATGCTACTTTGGATGTAGTGAAATATGTTTCCAAGGCCTTCAGGTACTCACCAATTCTCCTAGCTGACATTATATTTACCACTCTTTATAAATAAAGGAGAATTCTCCTGAACTTTTTAAGCACTAGATTCACATTCCAAGGTAGGAGACTTGCAAATAAGCAGAAAGAGAAAGGCATGTAAGAGTTCTTTTGAAAATCTTTTGACAGTAGGATGTGCAAATAATGAACATCTGTATATTGGAGGGTGGTATTGCATGCAGATAAGATGCCAAATGGACCTCCTCAGTACTCAAAGATAAACTAGACTGTCAGAGACAGTAAATAGAATTGTAGCTGTTAGTGTGGCAGAGCTCTTACTGGAGATTCTAAATTAAATCTTTTCTATTTCAAGGCACTCTCTTATGGAAGGTTCTGACTTCACAGAATGACTAATTTCATTTATTCCTTAGTTGAAATTTAGCAATATTCCTCAAGCAGAGAGATTTTGCATCTGGGTGAAGAACCTAGCTCTAGTTTTATGTTGGGAAATTAGAGTTGATAATAGAAAAAAAGAAGGATCAGATGCTAGGGTTAGAAAGTCTGAGATCTAGGATAAACAAGTGGGATCTGGTAGTATCACATACGATCAGTCGTGTCTGATTTTCCTCTGGTTTTGGTGGGAAGATGTAACTAGTCCAGGAGGCATCCATATTCTCTACCCTCCTTGGAGCAGAACTGCAGATACTTTCTGATGTTCTTTGCGTCAAAGATCTATGAGAGCCTCTCCCACACATCTGAAAGACAGAAGTGTCCACCATGTCTTTCAGACACCAACTTGTGCTGAGCCTTGCATTTGCCACTCAACTCAACTGTCAACTGTTTTCCTTACCAGAAAAATGGGGGCTAGAAGTTCAACTTTAATGGACGTGCCACTCTAAAAGACAAACACATGACACAGCAAATGAGATTTAGCTCTTCCCTGTCAGTTTATACAGGACATGGCCAAGCTGTTATTTATCAAGAATTGTGGCAGTCTACCCCTGATTTGAGGTAGGAAATCTCTGAAGAGAAGTCAAATGATTATCAGCTCTAGGATTTTTACATGGAGCTTTGAACTCCTTGGATTTCCAAAGACCCTGTATCTACTGAGATGGTCCAAGTAGGCCCTCTGTCTATACATGAGGCACCTGATACAAAATCTCAGCTTGCAGTAGTGGAAGGTACTCCCCCTACAAACATTTTCAAGTACTGATCTGAAGTGTCTAGAATCTTTCACAGCAGGGTCACAAGAGACTTCAAACTATCCAGATGAAGTTATAATACTTTCCTAAACCAGTTTTGTAGGGCTCTTATTCCAAGTATGGCAAATAGTATTACATAGGCACAAGAAACCATTTGTCCGAGAAACCTCAGGAAGAAATAAATTGAAATTTAGTGATTTTATCCTCAAAGAGGCCACTGAACTTCTGAATCTGTCTAAATCGATTATCAGTTGGGCCATCACCTATTTGGCTCCTGTGAACTGTACTGTCTGAATCAGTATAAATGTAAACTTTTCTTGTTTTATTCCTAGTCATATAGATGGAGAAAGTACACAGCAGGTAGCCAGGAGATCAAGTGAAGATTGTGCTCTCATTAGCCAATTGTCTGGATAGCAATATACATGACTATCTTGTCATATTAAGGGAAATGTCACCGTTAGATATATTTTGAAGATTTTAGAGCAGCAGAGAATGCAAAGGGGAGCTCTCTGTACTAATAGTGGCCTTTCCCTGTGATTAGGTATTTTTGATATATAGGCTAGACACATCAAAGGAAATAGGGGTCCTTCAGGTCAAGAGACCCAAACCAATCCTGCAGATTTAAAGATGGGATTAGACAGGCTAATGCCACCATAAAAAACTTGAACATTTTTGTGTACTTGTTCAATTTTTTAGCCTCTAGCATGGGATAAAATCCTCCCCCCTCTGCCCCAAGGAATGGGGAATTATGAGGAAAAGAAGCATTTCCACCTATACTGACAAGGAACATCATCTATTGCTTTGAAATGGAGGGAAGAGGTTATTTTGTTAATAGATCCTGATAAGCGGGATCCCTGAAAAAGAAAGAGAAGCAGTGAGGGTTGAGGGACAGGGAGTAGGCATGGATGGGGAGCATTTCATCCCATACTAGAGACTAAAAAATTGACTATAACAGGGTTCAAAAAAGAACTAGATAAATTCATGGAGGATAGATCCATCAGTGGCTATTAGCCAGGCTATTAGCCTCTGTTTGCCAGAAGCTGGAAATGAGTGACAGGGAATGGATCACTTGATGATTACCCTGTTCTGTTCATTCCCTCTGGGGCACCTGGCATTGGCCACTGTCAGATCTGATGAAGTGAGCTGTAGCTCACGAAAGCTCATGCTCAAATAAACTGGTTAGTCTCTAAGGTGCCACAAGTACTCCTTTTCTTTTTGCGAATACAGACTAACACGGCTGTTACTCTGAAACCTGTCAGAAGACAGGATACTGGGCTATATGGACCTTTGGTCTGACCCAATAGGGCCATTCTTATGTTCTTATGAGGGAATCTTTTTCTGCATAATTTCTAAAATGAATGAGTCTGAAGTAATTTCTCTTCACGCCAACTGGGGAAAAGAGTCCCCCAAATGAGAATCTGCCACATGTGTGGGGTAAATGTATACAGGAGAGTGGAATTTGCCATGATAAATTTGGAGTTTTGAAGATGTCGATGGACCTCAAGCTACAGATTTTCACTTGTAAAGAGCCTGTACCAGTGCTCAAGAGGGGATTTTAAATTTTTCTGCTTCTCCAATTTCTCCTTACTTTTGGACATGAAATGACTAGAGATAAGATTTTCAAAAGCATCTAAGTCACCAAGGAGCTTAAGTTCTATGACTTTCAAGTCCAATTGACTGCCTCAGATCTCTCTTGTTTCACTGCCTGACTGGCAACCTGATGAAGATGGAGGCTGCTCTAATTTGCACCAAGGATTGGACTAGCAGGGCCTGGGAGTGGGAAAAGGTAAAGGTTTTGAAAAACCATCACAGTCCTCACTCTGTGATCCTATTGCCAAATGCAGCTTGGCCAGATGAGAAAATCTGGGCCTTAGACTTCTGTAATTTAAAGCATGGGTTCCCATGGTGCTAGCATGAGGCCTGCCTGGCTCAGATCCTGGCGCCTATGCACCATCAGAGCATTTGTGCCACTGCCCTATATCAAAGCATATAGTTGGAGTAGCACTGGCAGCCCTGAAATTATTTGGGGAAGTGGAGTAAGACTCCATTATTTCTCCTCTTCCCACCCCCTCATAATCAAGATGAGTTTGTTTATAGGGAAGCACAAGAAAGGATGCTGGGGGAAGGAAGGCGCGAAAGGGTACAATTGTTGTTTTACATCATATGTTTTTAAAAACGACCTGGGGGATAAAGGAATCTCTCCTAATTGGATATTTACAAATACATTTGTAGCATTGGGACACACAAACAATATTCACCACACCAGACTATATTTAATTTGGAAAGTAATTGCTCAGGATATCCTTTTCCAAGCACAGTATGCCAAAAATCTTAAATACATTCAATGTCATTTTACTGTGAACCGAGTTAATCCTGTAAAGTTATTGTTATTGTTTCAATTAAATGAAACAAATTATGGCATGCGACTAAATTACCAAGAAAATCAATTACTAATAAACTGACAGCAAATTTGTATTACAATTCATCCTTTAAATAATGCAGTGTTCTTGCATAAGCTTCAACTTATTTCCTAAAAAGAGTTGACATGGCATTTTGTCTTGTATTTGAAAGCTATCTTTTGATATTAATTTGCATTGAACAAACAACCAAAAGATGAAGAAAACCAAAGGGAACTTCCTTTTCATACTTCTCTCACACATCTTCAGCTGTGTGAGCAAGCAGTTAAAACATGCAAATGTAGTTAGAGGAAATTCGACATCTCTGTTATAGATGAAAGGTAAACAAAAGCAGATGAAGGATTAGTGCAATTCCAAATTTAAGATATTGCTCTCAGTGACTTATAATAAAATGGTGTTGCATACGGTGGCATGTTTTAGATGACATTTCAATTGTACAAGCAATTTGCATTCTATGTGACATTAAATAACATTCTCATTATTATGAATTCTGGCAGCATCCTCATCTCTACAGCATAAAGATATGAACTACGAGGCACATCTTAATGAAGGGAGTAAGTTTTCCTGTCAATCTGAAATGTGAGACAAGGCTGTACCTGGGCTAAACCTCCAGTAACATTATTGTGAGTTGCCCACTTCTGACATAGTACAAATCTTCAGCTAAAGCATTCTTCTTATTAAATAAAGATCTATAACTGAACACATGTATCTGTAATATCACTACAATCCAAAGAAAATTAAAAGACAGATTATGTCCAGGATATTACATGCACCACCACAGAGCACTGCTAGAATCTGGTATGATCCTGTTGCTAAGATACCTGGCTAATGCCACGGAAACAAGCCCCTCTTACTAATCTAGTACAATCCATGCATGCTTCCACATATTTTGGCAGGGGAAAGTAGGAGTCCACTCACAATGGTTTGGGATATTACTAGCCAGTGTTCCTGAATTTATACATTTTTTATCTCATACTTTTTTTTCCCCCTCTTTCTGGTAAGCTTCAACAATCTTAGTGAAATAAGAAATGTAACACTCTGTTAATGGCATTTGGTTGCTTTATACCATTTAAAACAAGTAAGATTACTTTATATCCTCCTGCATAGTCAATAAAAGTTGCTTAAAAAGGTAATTATTTAAGTGCTTTTGGTTGCAAAATTGTGGTGCTCCCAAAAATGATTCCCCTTAATCTTTGTGATTTATACTGTAATATGCACATAAATGACTAACTGCATTTTCCATCTCTGTTGCTGTCTTCAAGGAGAATGTAATATATCAGTTTCCTTGGGTGAATACTGAATAAGAACTAGAAAAAATAAAGTGGAATTCTTTTTCCAGAAATAACTTGCGAGTCTATACTGTTGAAAGCTGCTTTGCAGCTTTAAGCCTACCAACGGCTCTATGCCCAATACATTAGAAAACACCTAAAAGATTATTCAGTATATGATTTGTGTACAATTCGTACATGAAAGAAAAACTTTATCAAAGAGGCTGGATAGAATGTAAATTTACTGCTAAGCAATATACATTACATGTATCATTTTTAAATATGAGAAAAAGAGGTCTGCTTATGAAAATGTACACTAACAAAAAGTTCCTACTATAAATCCAATAAGAATAAAAAAAAGAATGTAAATGTACTCCACGTCTTTACTGCAGTATGATCTGCTAAGCATCAGTGACGGTAGCTGTTGAGCTCAGGTTATGATAACAATAACTTCTGCAGATGTTCATAGCTGTCAAATATTATTTGCTAAAATGTCAGAAGATGTGATAAAAAGTAAAAACAGAAGAATTTTTCTATAGTAATCAGTTGAAGTCAGGAAGGTGGAGGTCAAGTATTAATCTTCACCTATAAAACAGTAAGATGTGAAGAAATAATAGACATATATTAAACGAGCAAGCAATTGTGTGCGTGTGTGAATGGGGGGGGGGGGGAAGAGACACACGTACCCACATCACATTTGCTTCTAATTCATTCACAGTTTGATTCAGGGATATTTTTCCTAGAAGGAACACACACATCTCTGGCAATAATGCTACTATAATAATAGGTTACTTTTATTCACATTGTTTTACTGTTTTCCAGTCCATGGATTCTCAAGGTCATATTGTGAGAGTTATTTGGCAAGACACCACAGGGACCTTATGGATTTGGAATGCCATTTGCAAAGTTATGACGATTGCTCGTTGTGATACTGTACTATTGTTGGAAACAAATATTGCCATCATCAATATGGGCCGTATAAAAATGCAAAACTAATGCATGTACATGTTTGTTCCTTTATGCAGAATGCTTCATATCTTTTGAACCCCTCGGGGACTTTGTAGTAATAAAAACTATTTCTAAATAACTACCTGAGGGCAGCATACAAGGGTAACTGTACTATAAAGCAGGAGATTGTTCATGACAAAGAAGAAATAAATCAATAACAGGTGCAAGTATCTCAGAAACTGTTACTTCAACATAAATTGTCCCTGTAAGAAGGACAGAAAAATGTTTTTACAAACCTTTTACTTTTTTCAATTTTCCCTGGAATCCAAGGCAGAAGAGAAAATGGCTGTTTGCTTAGAATAAAGTGTCTGAGCTATCTATGTGGACCTGACTGTAATGGCAAAGAATGGTGCAGATCAATATCCATCTTCTTCATTCCTGAAGTAATAACTTTCAATAGGAAAATCTATTTACTTTTACTTACCTTTATTTTATTTCATTTTGCTTTAAAGAAGTTCATTCCAGAGGGAGGGTTTAGATTGCAAACAGCAGTTAAAAACTGATGATTTAACTAAGGACTGTAGGCTAGTAGGCATCTTACCATTCCCTCTAGCCATTGGCCAGGGGTAAGAAGAAACACATTTGCTTGGAAAAAAAATATTTATTTATTATATAAACACTGAGCATTAACAGCCATTTGAAGCATACAACCACTTCATGCATAGTGCATACTGGAAAGGTTAATCAGAACTGAAGGGTCATTTGTCTGATCCTAATCATCGCATTCTAACAGCAGAAGAGACTATATTATACTGTAACCATGCACAATTCATACATCCTTGAGTCGAAAAATACAGAGTGTAAAAAACTTTGTAAATATCGCCATGGACTTCTTTAAAAAAAAAAGTCAGTCTATTTTTCACAGTTGTTTAAATTAACCAATTTTGGAAACATTTGTACTACATGTGTATAACCTGGATATACTGGTTATAAAAAGTGACTTTTAAAGCCATTCTGTTCATATTAGCCAAAACAGCACAATAGTCATCCACTTACTATTTGTTTTCCAGATTACTTTCAGAGAAAAGATGAACGTTACATTTATGACGCATAATGGCTCCAAATTGATTTATTTATCAAGTGCATATGGAAAGGCTTCATTGTTTTATATTTACTTGATGAAGAAGATGAAGCTAATTAAAGTATCTTTTAAAATGTTTCTTTTGATATTTTGTAGCCCATCATCATTCCCTCTCTCCCTTCCCTCACCAATAAAATAAAGACATAGTACAATTTTACACCTTGCTTAGAATTTGCTAGCAACTATCTTTCTACAATACAATTTTTTTTTATTGTAGTGGCAACAGCTTTACTGTTCATAGCCTTGTCAATTTTGAAATTCAAATAGAAGAGACTAAGAGAGACTAGAAAGACAACACTTTATTCACACTGTGAATTTTATTATTAATAATTGTTAATTAATCTTAACTGAAGAAGCAATGTAAAACCCCATGTCTGAATTCCAGGTTCTTATATAAATCTCAGAACACTCAGACTGTGTATTTGTAACTAAGAAAGAGATCACCATCGTTAAAACCCTGCTTAAATCAGCTGCAAGATGGGAAATAAATTAGAGACACTACTCTCTTCAGAATTTGAAGGGAAACATATACTAATATAGATGTAACATAGAAACAAAATTAATTGCAAAGGAAAATAGAGAGAATGCTAAGGATAAATTAGATTTCATTGCCATTAATATCAGCATATTTATTGGAATGAAGATTTTTTTCTGTGAAAGAGTAAGTGAATAAATAATGGTATAGTTTTACAACATGGCCACTTACATAGAATTACAGTTTCTAACTTTTATTTTCTCTGCTATCGGGATAAAAGAAAAATTAATGCAACCCCATATAGCCATACTACTGCATATATCGCTGGAACACAAAAGACGACTAGTGAAGCCAAACAGAAGACCCAATAAATCTGAACTAAAGCCATTGACAATTTTATAAAAAAATAGAAAATAGTTTCACTTGTTAAAAGGCACCAAGGGATTAGAAAAATATTCAAGGTTTTAAAGGTTTTAGAAGGTTGTTGTTTTTTGGTCTTGAAGACAATAATTTTTATTCATTGTTTTTTACCCGAAACAAACTTTCTTATGGAATTTCATCCACCATTTTATTTTCCTTTATATTGAACTGAATTGTACAACAATTGAAGCAAAGTAGATGCATCAGGAAATAATTAAGGTTATTGCAGGAAAATCACAATATGTAATCAATGTTTTTGAGCTTAAAGAAGCCCAGGTAAAGGATTAGTCCTGCTGTATGGAAAGAGATGTACCATAGCAAAAAAACAGATGAAATACCTACTGGGGTAAATAGTAAGTTAGAGGCTTTAGACATAATTATGAGATATATATATAAGCTCAACTGTAAAGCAAGTAAGTGCTATTAATTATCCCTCTACCCAACACAGCTCTTAAAATGTCAAATTAAAAAAAGACTATTGGTAATTGTAATAAGTTATGGCAAACTAGGCTCCCTCCAGCAGTGGTAGGAGATAGCATGAAAAAGGAAGCAAAATATACCTTTCCTCTCTGATATTTATAGCTACTTGATTCAGATGAAGAAAGTGATAACAGTAATAGTGCATCCACACAGCCTTTTTTCAGGGCCTAATCCTGAATCCTTTACTGATGAGAGTAAAGCCAAAGATTCATGTGAATACGGTCTGCAATATCAGAGTTTTATTTTTGGAGGTTCAACGAATACCCTGGCACTGAGTCTCCTCAGCCTTGCATTTACAGCTATGCAAAGTGAGGGCAAACTGGGTGTAAAATGCTACCACATCAGACTGTTTTGTTGTTTATGGGCAGGCAATGTGGTCTAGTGCTTACAGCAGGGGAACTGAGTCCGGATTTCTGAGTTTAATTCCCAGCACCACCACCAGGGCGAAGGAACCTTAGGCATTTCTTCATACAAAACCACAGCAGAATTTGTAATCCCAAATTTTGGAGATAACATTATCATAGCTGAGGAAATTAAGTGCTGTGAAAGAATGCACATGCAATACCTGCCTGCAGTATACACTGTACCCTTCCTGGATCTCAGCCACTACTCACTCATAACATCTATAATTCACTAAAATTATATTTTAAACGCATGTAATGAATGTTGAGTTGTTTTTCAGAGTTAATAGAAGGTTGTCATTGTGCCAGACTATTTCTATGAATGTTTGTGATTTTTCTGTGGAGTAATTATACTAAAAAGATAGCAGATCTTTATCTTTGAATGTATTCTTTAAACCAAGAGTTCTGCGTAAATATGAGATGTCCAACAACTCTTATGGCTATCCTCTCAATTCATGGCAGTTTCCACTCTCAAGCTTTAATATTCCAGGAGGTACAACTTCAAGAACTTTTTCCTGGGAAATGAGATCATTTGCAGGAACTTTTGTTTGGAGGCTTTTTCGTTTGATTGTCAGCTCGTCAGAAAACCAATAAAAATATTGAATCACAACTTAACTTTTGTGTAAACAGATTAAAACAAAAACATCCTGTTGATCCAAGTAAGGGGTCACTGTCCCCTCCACCACACCACATAATGGGACAGCTTGCCTTCCTGACTAAGGCCCCAAGGACCAGATTTTTAGAGATATCTGGGTGCTTAAAGATGCGGGTAGATGCCTAACAGGATTTTCAAAAGTGCCTCCATTTGTAAGACCCATTGATTTCATATCTATGGGAGTTAGGCACCTAAGCATGTTTGAAAATCCTACTATCTGCAACTTTAGGCACCTATTTGCAATCTTTAGGCATCAAAATACCTTGGAAAACTGCCTCTAAAAGCCCTTATACAGTATTTCAAACAAAGAACTAATTGTGGCCCAGCCTACAGAGTGATGGAAAAGGGAGCAGGACACCTACACCCATATTCATACAAACGCTCCTCTGAGTGGCCTCACTTAACCTCAGCTATAGGCACAGGGAAGAGAGAGCCCAGGCTGTTGTTCTTCCTCTCCTCCATTCAGGTAGGTAGGGAGTGCCTGGAAAGGAATGAGGAATGGCCAAAGCCACAGCTCCAGTTTCTTGCCTTCCTATCCAAATGTTTCCAGTCAGCACTGCTGAGCAGGCAGAGGGGTGCAGAAGTAATTAGTTGTCAGTCTTTAATGGTAGCAAACTACTTGTCCTTGGGTGCAAGGCAGAAGTAGAGGAGTAAGTGTGACTTGGAGTCACATTTTTTACTGGGGTGACACAGGTATGAGCTGTCCTTTTATACAGGGCAGTGCCTGAGAGCACAACATAGGTCCTTCAAATGTAGTTCCCAGATGTCACCCAGACCAGACCATAGGTTTGGACTGAACAGTCTCATTCTACTAACCATGCATCTTTGTCTGACACTCCCAGCACTTATTTCATATTAAATACCAATCCAGTGCCTTATTATTTAAGGTTCTATTTTTACCAGAATTATGGAAAAAATATAGTTCTGTTAATTGAAGATCAAGGCAGCCCAGGCACTCCACCAAAATGGAGAGCATACTCAGAAGCTTCCAAGCACCTCCAGTTTGATCAATTGTTAACTGCATGAGTTATTGCAAATGAGATCCTAGCAACTACTTCAGAGAGGATCAATAACATCTGTGTGGAGATGCCTTACAGCATCAGGCCCTTTAACAAGACCACTTCATTTACCCTCTGTTTTAAAGCAACGTTATTTAGTTGCGTTATTTAGACCTGACTTACTAATAATACAGAGTAACGTACAGTGCAAACTCCCTATTAATAAAAGCTTGTTTTCCTTTTAACTGAAAACAAATATTCATTATCAATTTCTTTATAATTGTTTCAGTTTTGCTAAATGAGGGGGTTACATTGTTCTGACTAATGTAGATATTGACAGCTAGCAGAGGTAATATGTATGAGACAGTAATATATATTGCAGGTCATAGTAATTGCACGATTGTTCAAAACTACATTAAGATCAGGCCCAACATTTTTTGTCTCATCTGAAAATAGACACAGGGACATACTTGTTGATTTGCTTAATTCTGGACATTTTCCCAAACCCAGCGTCTTTACAAAGCTAATCCTTTAGACTTGCTTATGCTGCTCTCCCCACCTTTGCTACCCCATCAATACGTAACCAAGTCCTTAAAGTTATATCTGATGAAAATACTGAAAGAACAATGAGTTCAGCAAGTGATGAAGAGAAAGTGAATGGTACAAGAGCTGTTACATTAGCCTTCCCTTCTCACATAAAGGAGCCCTGAACATGCTGTTAGACGCAGCATTTTATTCGAAGGGGTTTCACACATGCATTCTTAATCAGGATTATATTTCACACACATCTATCATCGCTCGCAAGTGCAGCGGGCTAGTCCTCCTTGAAAACATATCAGCTCTCTGTGTTTGCTGTCAACTATTTTTTTCTTAGTATAAATCTAGTGCTTGGTGACCCACAAGACAGTATTCTATAAAGAAAAAAAATTAAATTGCTTAGGATCAACATTGAATATAGCTGTACAACTCCTTTAACATGGGCCATTTTCCTAGGTCACCTTTGTTGCCAAGTAAACAGTCTAAGTAAGTGACCTTAAATTATTCGCTAAAATCAGAATGTGACAGGTTATCCTACATGTAGTCATTTGTATAAACTGGCATGTAAACTATGCAGTTTTTCTTAGCCTCACAATTTTGTATTATAAATTTTCTATTTGTTCCTGTAACAATTATCTGCATGGAACAGGGCAGATGCAAAATGCACACTCTCCGCTGCTAGGAAACATAGAGGAAATCCCCAGGCACCTAATGCCAATGAACCCAAATCCAGTGGGGAGCAAATATACAAACACATACTCAAATCCTATCTGCTCTTTTTATAGAGGTGAGAATTTACCTGAATCCTTTAAGTAAAGATGGCTAGCATCGAAATCCTTAAAATTCAGTTCAACCAGGATATAAATAATGCAAATTACAGTAATAATATTTATGTTAAGAGATGTTTATTATGCAATTCCCTATTAAAAAGCATTGTTGCATTCTTCAATAATACCCCCAAACATTGCTAAATAAGTACTGGAAGCTGCAGCATATCCAATACTTACTGTGGACTACTGTATCAACTTTTATAAAAATTATTACCTTAGTGGCTAGTCCCTATTATAAAAATGAAAAAATCATACTCAAAGCTAACAATAAAATGGTATCCTATAGTTACTGCATTAATACAGTCCATACAATGGGGAGAAGGGGGTTAAAACAATAATCTTACATTCCTTATGCAACAGACCTAAAGAATATAGTAAACATAAAATTGATAGCTTTCCATAGAAATTAAGTATGATTCTGTAGAAATTACTCAAATGTAGTAGTATTTAACATGTAATGATATCCTTTCTATATGTTTCTTTTTTTAAAAAAACAACAACATATAGAATTCCACACATCGGATATATTTTCTATTAAATGCTAAAGGGTGATGCAAAAAAATCCCGATAGAAAGTTACCATTTTCTATTAAATTCTGTATGATTATGCCATAAGGGATGTTATTCATTTAATTTTATACAAAAGTAGGATCAAACATTTTAAAATTTCCATTGAGACGTTTTCCTCCTCTCCCCCCCCCCACCTCCTGCAAGACTGTGGCATCCCTATATTATTTTACTCTTTCATAAAAAAGCTTGTTTATTAAAATAGCTATTCTTAATGCTCATTTCCTGAAGAGTTTCCTTTGTTTATTTTCTTAAACTCTTATTGCAAAAATGATAGCATTCTGTCAAAGATGTTCTAGGCACTAAAATACCGTACCATGCTTAAGATGAATAAAACTGATGTCTTAAAATAGATGCAACCAAGAGAGGATTTAATGGAAGCATTTCAATGAAAACATCACTTCACCATGTAAAAATGCACTTCAGCAAAGACATTTTAAAAACTCTCTCGGCTGGGAACTACTGTATATCGACATATGCCCTGAAAAATTCATACCAACACCAATTGCACAGGGGCATTGTTCACATGAAGTAACTATATCTATATGTTGTCAAGCAACTGGTCATAAAAGCACTGAATAAAAAGGCATTTGAAATATGATATGACTGAAAATACCACAGCTGATATTTTATATTTTGATGGTTAAGAATAAAAAGACTTTCAGAAAAAGAATTTAGACACTATACCATGGTGTTTGATTTTCAAAATGTAATGTGACATATTACATAGAACAAAAAATGCATAGAAAAATGTGTTTTTTAAAAGTGAAAGGCCAGCAGATTTGGAATGAATTTCTTGTTGTTCCTATGAAGTCACAGAAATTTTAATTACTAGGTACCTTATCATCACCACATCTTTCTAAACTTTTTGGAATCAGAATCCTTTGGCAGAGGGTTGGAATGCAGAAAGCAGAGTAATATTGTTCCAATGTTCTCTGTGCTCCTAATGTCCAAATAAGTGACTTTAAAATGACAGGATTTTTAATGTTTAGGGTCACTTGCTAGTGAGTCTTTTCTTGCATGCTTAACATCTGCATTAAAAACACATCAGAGCGTCACTGAATTTTGCAGTTATATTAGCGTCATTACTCATAAGTGCCACTAAGAATTTTTCTCTACAGGGGTTTAAAATTTAAGTAGAACGATCTTTATTGGTCCAGAATTTTGTTCTAGGAGGTCTAAGCACAGGAGGAAAAGATTTATTTTCCGTATGCATCTTCCAGTAATTATTTGTCAGTTTTTACGGCTAGGACCCAAATCCTTGTCTATCCTCTGCAGTGGCAGAGTTGCCAGACGCAGTGGAACCACTGTGGCTCTCTGGCAAGGGCAGTATATGAAGCGGTCTACAGTCCTGTGAACTATACCAGATAGCTCAGCTCTGTGTGTGCTACCCCTGTGTCTGTGAGCAGCAGTTTATCGGTAGTGCAGGAGGATCTGCTATTACTTCAAGGCTCTGGTCTTCTCTAATCCGCAATTGGTGAGTGAAGGAAGAAGACACATAGAGATAACTCTGTTGTAGAAGATTTGGAGCTGGTTCTGTGTCACTAAGGGGAAGGATTTCTTGTCTCCTTGCTCTGAACAGTTCTTCAGCGCTCACTAGTCACTCAAGCTGGGTTTAGGATTTAAGGCTAGGGGAACACATCTGGCTGGCAGTTCTGCCTAAGTGAACTCCAAAAAAGGGATGGGCCAAAGGGCAATGTGGGGCAGATTTTTTCCACCTCATTTATAACTTCCCTCCAAACCCACAGAGGCCTCTCCATTGGCCTTCCACAATAGGAGCTGTTGGGAAGCATTCTGAGAGGGTGGGGCTTATGTCCAAGTGCTCTATGCTTACATCCCCTGAGACTCAGCAATGGGAGCTGGAGAAATCTGCACGGGCTTTATGTGGGCTTTATGTGGGGCTGCAGCCACCAAAACACAGATGCCCATTTTGAGATCCAGAATTCTGGCCAAAGACTCCTAAAATAGAAGCTTTATCATTTCAAGCTCCTCTTATCACCACCCCCCTCACGCCAACTGGCTTCATATTCTTAAAGTAAAGGCTACCTGCTTGTAACATTGACTTGTGTATGTTCAATAATCAAAAACACTACCTTGAGAAAAATGGGCACTATATATGCATGGTAACATCTTAAACAAACCTGCTCCATGGGATTTAGATATTGATGTCAATGGGCAAGGATGGAAGGTCTATTGACAAAATAGATTATAATGATTGCAAAGAAACCACCTGCATTTCAGATATCAACAACCATTATAACCTATTAGTTCAATAACTGACATTGAACAGGTAACCCGAATAGAGCACGAGGGCTCTATGAGAACCATTACAGTCTAAGGAAAACAATAAAGATTATTAAAAAAAAGTTTGAGCCAAGATCCTGTCAAGATGAGGACAGGTGTACAGGTCAGGAGGGGACATTTCCAGCCTTGAGCTGCAGTGCACTCTGCCAGTTCTGCAAATGTGGATGCAGCTACTGGGGTGGCTACCAAAGGGGCATAAGAGCCACCCAGTTATAAAGTAGAGGTCATGGGCAAGGGATCACCTGTGCCCAGGATAAGTTAATACTATTTCAAAAAGAGCTGTGTGAGCGGTAGACAGCAAGGAAGAGAAGGAAACAAAGACTCAGCAAAGCTGAGGAGGAAGCAAAGGAAACAGCACAGAAACTGGGAAAGATATTATTAATGCTTCCAGCATCAATTGTTCACATTAAAAATTGTCAGTGTTCATTACTACTATTTGTATATAACATCAAACAACTGTGGATGAGTCAAGTTCAGAAGTTTGGATGCTTATCCTAAATCCTCCTTGAGTCTGTAAAACTGGCTAGATATTACTCAAGAAGAAGCTTCTTTGGAAGATCCTTGGTATTTCCACCTCTGGTCCTAATCAGAAGTATCAAGATAATGTGTGGTACTTTTGCAGTTGTGATTCTGGTCCTTGAAACCAGAAATGAAACAACACATACAAACATTTTAGAACATGTAGAAGGATTGGATGCTAACTCTAGTTAGATAATTAACTTAGTTCAAGAAATGGACCAAGGAGGGGAGGGTTACTAATTTTTTCCATATTCCTTTGAGCATCTGTACTAAAAAGCTAATAGTGAGGAATGACAGTTTTGTGGCTAAGGTGCTAACTGGGACTTGGGAGACCAGCACTCAATTCTGTGCTCTAACACAGGCTTCCTATATGACCGTGGGCAAGTCACTTAGTGTCCGTTTCTCAGTTCTCCATCTGTCAAAAAGGGGACAACAGAACTTCCCTACATCAGAGGGATACATTAAAGATTGTGAGGGCCTCACATACTATGGTACTGAGCACTATAGAAATACCAAAATAGATAACTAATCCCTCAATGGATTTTGTCAGAAGATCCAAGAGCACTTGTATTTTCAAGGGCATCAGGGAAGTTGAAATTTTCAAGAGACTGGCTGAATAATCAGGTGTACCAGAACAACGCTCCATGCGTCTGGAGGGTGGAGGGAAGTACCACAAATGTTGTTTTATGTAATCTTTCTGCAACCTCCCAATCCTAAAGGCCAGTTCAGTCCCCACACCCTACCGCATACACACCTCATCAAAAGTTAGAACTATTCTAAATTGCACCAGCTTGTAACCATTCTCTAGAGATTTTTACACCATCTGGTTAATTTAAGAGCTGTGTACTCTGGCCCTACCCCTCCCTGACACAACTTGCCCCCAACGTGTCTCTAGACCAGGGGTGGGCAATCTGCGGCCCATCAGGGTTCTCTGATTGCAGGCCATGAGACATTTTGCTGACGTTGACCATCCGCAGGCATAGCCCCCTGCAGCTCCCAGTGGCTGCGGTTCACCACTCCCAGCCAATGGGAGCTGCAGGAAGCAGCAACCAGCATGTCCCTGTGGCCTGCCACTTCCCACAGCTCCCATTGTCCAGGAACGGCTTGTGAGTTGCTTGTTGGTTATTTTTTGGCTTGTTGCAGCTTGTTGCTTCTTTTTTTTTATCAGCTCTTGGCAAGAGCTGCTAGGGGGGTGGGGACATGCCTGCAGATGGTCAATGTCAGCAAAATATCTCGCGGCCTGCAATCAGATTACCCTGATGGGCCGCAGGGTGCCCACCACTGCTCTAGACTGAAGGGGTCGGTATAAAGTTTGCTACTCCATCTGGGGATACCTCCACGCCGGGGGGATTCTCAGTTGATTGTTTAAGCCATCTTTCTAGACCCTTTGTGCTACTTAAGTGATGTTCAAGGACCAGAGTGAGGTCCAGGATCTGGCCATATGAGTTGAGTTTAATTACACTGTGGTTCTACCAACAATCCAAATCTCTGTGCACTATGGGTGAAATCCTGCTATAGTGATGCCAATAGGAATTTTGATATTGACTTCAGTGAGGCCAGGATTTCATCCTGTGTTTCTAACAAAGCGTGTGAATCCAGCAAAGATTTTTCTTTCCTTTCTGCTCCAGCTTGAATTCAGTACACCTACTCCTGTACAAGATAAATAATGTCTAGTGTAGCATAACGGAAACTAACAAAAAACAAGGCATTTAAGTATTGAGGTCATGACCCAAACTGCCAAAAGAAAAGAAATTAAGGGGAAAAAATTCTGTGGAGTGTTCCCTGCATATGCAGCCCAGGATTGCCCCTCCCTAATATAATATAATTATATACTTCTGTAGCATTCAAGAACTGATAGCATTTCATTAAACAATCTACATTTTTATCTTAAGTACTACAATCTTTCAGTCCATCTAGTCTCTTCAAAAAAGCAGTATATCTTATTGAAAAATGTCATCATATTTTATCATTACATCCATACCGATGGAATTGAGAGACACCATGAGTTCTGTTCCTGGATGTATTAGTTCAGGAATTACAACTCTGTTCTTTGTAAATGAATCCTGCCATGCAGGCAAAAGACTAAAAGGTCAGATGCAGCCAGGGAAACTTACTTTTGATGGCTTATTGACTTAATAATGTATTAGGAAGTAGTTACTCAGATCCTACCGAGCATCTCCATTTCTAACAATACACTAAGACTGACAGAAATGAAGATAGGATTCTAAATCCATATCTAGATGCTTTAAAAAGTGGCCTGATTAAAAAAGGACTTGGAATGTAAAAGTTCCCATTGAAGTCAATGAAAGCTGTTGGTACTCAGCATCTTGGAAAAGACATATGTGGTCACATAATTAAAGACTATCATATGCACAGTGGAGCAGAGTTATGCTTGGGCGGGCCACCTCAACATAATCATTAGCTGGCTTTTGAGTTGCTTCACGTTGCAACCTTAATGTATTTTAAGGGAATTTCTTACATTACAAAAATTCAAAAAAAATCAATTTCTCCATATTCAATGTTTTGTTATACAGAAATACAACACTACACACTAAAACAATGAGGAGTCCGGTGGCACCTTAAAGACTAACAGACTAACACTACACACTATGCATTACATGTAGCCAATGAGACAAGAGCCCTTTTTTCATTCCACACACAACTTTCAGTATCAGACAGAGTCCTGCTTGCTCTGTAGACCTTTACTGATTACAGAGAAAGAAACAGAACTGTCTACAAACTTCTGTACCCTAGACACACATATGTACAAAACTTAAAGAATGTTAACAAACTCTTAAAGAAATCGCACTGCAAAACCCAGTATGCATACTCAAAGTACAATTTTTAAATCCATATGATAGGAAAAAATCACAATTAATTTTTAACTATAACAAGAAGAAACACCTCTACAACTAGCGACTATTGACCTGACATGCTAAAACCATTGCAAAAAAAAAAATCAGAGTGTTTTATTTTTTTAATGGTCGACGTGCATCTCCCCACCCCCATTCCCTTTGTTCTTCACAAGAGCTAAGCCATTTTGATTCAAACATTTAAAAAATAATAACCACGACCCAGACTGAAAACAAACCTGTTAAGTGCCAGCCAGGAATTTCAGTCTGAAAAAAATTATAAAATAACTGAAAATGACTACTTGGAATTGAAACATGTGTACAAACTAATATCTGAGATGAAATCCTGGCCCCATTGAACTCAATAGCAAAATTCTATGGAATTCAATAGCATCAGGATTTTGCCCTAAATGTTGCTTTGTGCTCCATCTACAAGAATAATGAAAGATGATAATGTAATATAAATGATTAATTATAACGTACACAGAGAACTATGCACACACACATACTACTAATAGACATATCCCAGTAGGTTTGAGGATCTGATCAGATAAGAAACACCAAGAGATTAAATGCTTATCTAAACACTTTACTTTTTTGTTGTATAAACTGGGGTAGATTGTTTCATTATATTGGATTTTATAAGATTTTTCAAGATTTCTTAATATTAGTGTTTACAAATGCCAGCAGCATAGTCAAAGCCCCTCTGTCCTCACCTACACTAGAGAAATTGGTATACTAACTATCTTTTGGTCCTCCTTGAATGTCTGTAACTCATCTCACATCCACAGACAAAATTGCTCCTAAGAGTGTTCATGGCTTATACTTGTTTGGAGACCTCCTCTGTTCCAGTCTTCACCAGTGCAGTGCAAATATAGATGGCAAATAGTTCTCCTACACCTACTGAGTGCACAGTTAATTTAGTATCTCTTGCTATTGTTTGGAAGAAACAGAGTCCCATCTTGTTTACCCATGGAAAGTCCACCATTTTTGAAAATGTTGTCATTTTGCCCAGTGGCCCTATATACATATTCAAGAACCTGTCACAATGATTCTCTAAGGCTTGTTGGAGGGGAACACACAATGGGCACGTGGGTTCCATCAATTTATCAAGGGCAATGTTATCAAAGGGTCAGTTCTCCAGTGTAGATACAGTCCTTCGCTCTCTCAATAATTATTTTATTTTCTCATTCCAGTTAAAGCTTAGCCACATGTTTTCAGCACTCAAGATTCAGTTTGATTCTAGTCTGGATGAAGATTTGGACTGGTTTGAGTTTTTTCTATTTTCTCCAAACCAACTTTCACATCCTTAATTCCCAAGTACATACATATTTATGTATAGCAATAACCCCTTTGCCACTATTCTTGTCCATCTTGCTGAAGGGTCTAATCCTAATCTCTCCAACACTTGTTCAGTGCTAGTTTCTACGTGTGACCAGTGTTAGCCAAGTCTATTTTCACTGAGCCTTCCAATCCTCTCTCATGGGAGCATTCAAAATTGTTTCAAGTTCACCATTCCAAGGTCTTATTCCTACTGGCCCATGAATTTACTAATCAGAAAGAGACTGGCTAAGGGAATCACCATAATCCTCTTTTTAAATTCATAATTTGAGAAATGCAAAAACTGTACTTCTGAATACCCAAATTTTTTCTTCTTCTTTTAGGATAAAAGGAAAATGGAAAGTGAGTAATCAGTGGACATTAGGCACAATGTGTCTTAGTGTGGTGACCATAATTCTCTTATGCAAGAGATAGTGAACTATGACCTCAGAGTACAAACTCCATTCAGAATTATTTTATTTATGATTGCATGGCATTTTATTCTGCAGCTCTCTGACACATTGTGTCTGAGACCCTCCCATTTACAGGATGATACACCGAGCTCTCGCCAGCATAATGATTCGACCACTAGTGACTTTAATTGTTTTTCAAAGATATGATTCAGGAAGGAACAGGAGAGAATTTTTTTCTATGATCTTATTTTAAAAACAGCATAAAACATAATATAATACTTTGAGTCTAAGAGGCAGCCTCCAAACTCTATCATTCAATAATATGCAGAACCGCTTGAATTTATGGGCAAGAACCTGTAGAATCTCCTTATTTCATTCCAGGCCCACTAATGCTGCATCTTCTGCTGTCTGGAAAACTGCTCTCAACACTATCTCTATTGCTCATGCCAATGCACATTTTGGAAAAGTCAATGAGATACAATTCTGGATATTCATTGCCACCCCAATTGTCTTAATCAATTTTCCCTTTATTTAATACAATTTCAGACAGAATTACTGTTGCTTATAGGGTCTGGACATACATTCATGCCGGACAAGTCACAACAGGCAGTAGCAGTCTAAAAAGCTAACAGAATGTTAGGAACCATTAGAAAAGAGATAGAAAATAAGACAGAAAATATCAGAATGACGCTGTATAAATCCATAGTACACCCACACCTTGAATACTGCGTGCAGTTCTGGTTGCTCTATCTCACAAAAGATATATTAGAATTGGACAAAGTACAGAGAAGGGCAAAAAAAAAAATGATTAGGAGTATGGAACAATTTCCATATGAAGAGGCATTAAAATGACTGGGACTGATCAGTTTTGAAGAGAGACAACTTAGCGGGGGATATGATAGAGCTCTATAAAATAATTTCTGTGTGGAGAAAGTTAATAGCATAAGAAGCAGGGGTTATCCAAATTAACAGGCATCTGGTTTAAAAGAAACATAAGTACTTATTCACGCAACACATGGTCAACCTGAGGGACTCATTGCCATGGCATATTGTGAAGGCCAAAAGTATAAATTAATTCAGAAAAGAATTAGGTAAGTGCATGGAGGATAGGTCCATCAGTGGCTATTAGTCAAAATGTTCAGGGACCCAACCCTGTGCTCTGGTGCCCCTAAACCTCTGACTGTTAGAAACTGGGACTGGGCAACAGGGGGTGGATCACTCAGTAATTGGCCAGTTCTGTTCATTCCCTCTGAAGCATCTGACATCAGCCACTGTCAGAAGATAGGATACTGGGGTAGATGGATCATTGGTGTGACCTCGTATGGACATTCTTGTGTTCTTAAATATTCCAGATTTTACAAATCAGGAGAATACATGTATGTGTCTCCTCCATTCAGTGCTTTTACAGCAGTAACTCCATTGACTTCGAGGGAACTATTCCTGATTTACATCAGTGAGAGATCAGAATCTGGCCCTTTATTTTAGGGCTTGCTTATTTTAGCTCCAGAGAGATTGGCCACATATTCATAGTAAATTATTTTTGCTCTCAAGAAGCCTCTGCTGAGGAGCAGAGCCACTTGTCTGATGCTAGATATAGCATTGCATTCAGTTTTGCTAATTTTTGAAATCAGCCAATATAACAACTAATCCACAGCATATATTCCCTATTATATAGTGCTTTCAGACCACCTACGTGTCCTGGACAAATCCTATACCCAATTAGATCACCTCACCAGTATTAACGTAAGCTTATGGGATATGGAGAAATGATGAAGCAGGAGACCAGGACTTCTATTCTTTGAGCCACAAAGACCCAATCCTGCAAAGAGAAATGCATGGTGGACACTATCACCTGCATGCAACTCAGCTGCAGTCATTAGGGCTCTAAGGGGACTCAGAAATTTGCCCCCATGCAGTTTTCTTTCCAGGATTAGGGCCCCGTTATTGAAATGTTTTGTATCTGATCATCATCCTGTTTTAAGCCCATATGCTTTAGACTCAAATTTTGCCTTTAGCTATATATGAAGAGTTCCAGCTGAAGGCTACGGCTGTATTGCAAATGTGATCCGAGTCTCTGCTCAGTCTGGACTTATGCAATGCTAAGCATCATTCACTCAGCACGATTTTGTGCTTTGATTGCAAGAAAGCCACTCCCCTCCAAGTTGGTCTCCTACCTCAATACTCCAAGGGACAAGCATTCTCAAACACACCACCATTGGCTTCACGCACCTACACCCAGTGAGTTGTGGTAATTACAAGGCTCATGAATGCAGCCATTGACTAAGTAGCTTCTATCTACTTGTAATTGACAGTATTGCCACTATTATTGCCCTGTGCAAAGTTTAGTTTTTCAACCACCATAAAGATGTATAACTTTTTTTAACTGAGCTTCAAAAAGCTTTTCCTTCCTTACTTACACAAATATATTTTAATCAAGTCTTGAGCAAAGAAGCTAGCAAATACATTTATTATTAAAACAAACTTCTCTAAAAATTCAAATCTTGGCTTATTAAGAAATATAATAAAGACTTTTCTGTAGTTTAGTATGCAAGAGTTCGATTGCTTGACCTCTCTTTTAATGACTTAATTAGCTGTATCAAAGCCCAGCTGGGCCTCCGCTGACAACATAGCTAGATATTTCAATCAGGCAGTGTTATGGAGAATAAGTAATAAATGCTACCTTGTCGCCATACAGTCCCAAACCAGAGTGCATGCTGGTAATGCTAAATTTGATCGGTATGCCTCATATTTCAATTAGTCGTGGTCTGAATCACTAAAACTGTGTAATGTGTATGAATTCCTGATATCAGATACAGAGCAACAGGCTCCCACAGTTAGAACCCATAGAGTTTGCTTTTATTAGCAGCCAATTAATGACCAAAATCTGCATTGCTTTTAAAATTTATAACCTCTATTCCAGCTGCATCCATGGCTCCCAGTATACTGTATACAATCAGATCCATATCACTGTCGCAAGTCAAACAGCTGCAAACTGTATTCTGTCTGCAGAACTGAAAAAATCCTTCTATACAGAAGCTTTTTAAAAAAAAAGGAAAAAAAAAACTCTTAGAAGTTCTTTTCAAAGCCCAGCAGCACTAGTCACTTTGCGACAATGAGCGATTTAATACAGAAAGAAAGAAATCTACACCAAGGTAACCTCTTGGGATGTGCTAGGTTTTCAAACGAATGAAACCCTATCACTTTGGCACAGCACAAGGGCAAGCAAAGCCACTTCTTCTGGCCAAGGCTAAGAAAATATAAACATACAAAACCCGACCCTCATTGAAAATTAACCCATTGAAGTCTAGGTAGAATGATTAAAAGATTCCACCAACACAAATATTAATATTTTAACTAACTTGCACAAATTAGTAACATTGGAAATAGTAATCTTAACATCAGACCCAACAGAGACTACCATGGAAAAAGACGCTCGTGCTCTTTTCCCCCATAATGGTTTCATGCATACCTCAAGATTTCTAGACATTATTTTTAGGAACGAGTCTGTGTTTCTGTTACATGATATGGCAGGAAATTTTGATGTGATCAGATTCAGACAAAGCGTAGTAGCTTTATGTATTGCTAAAGTCATGTCATAAAGCCTCATGATAAAGGCAGATCTGACATTTAAAATTATGCTATTTTTAAAAAGTAATTTACCATATGTAAAAATGTGCAGGCCTAGATCATTTTTTGGCATCCGATCTTACAGTGTTATGTGAGACAAACACTAGATGCTTCTGTTCTCCTTTCCTCTCCCAACATGCCATTTACCAAAAATTTAGCTCAATGTCAGTACCATATAATAGAGAACGTATTCACCTGAATATTACCTCATTTCTGTTTACAGGAGTGCAAAAAAGCACTTCAACAACAGTAATACACGGCAATAAAAATGTTGTACTTGGATAATACAAACTGCTGTCATGGCTATTTAAAAGACAATACAATCCTTTTTTACAAAATTCAGCCACTAATAACCAGCATTCTTTCTAACTGCTTAAATACTGCAGTAAGACTTGTAATGCCACTGTGAAATTATAAACTAGTACTTCAAAGGTGTTCTGTCTGTTACAAATTTAATCTTCGCTGGTATGTCACAACTCATTTCATCCCAGCAGCTTTGAGACACAGCATAGCAGCATTTTTGTTGTCCTAGACAACCTGAACCAAACTGTTAAATACCTGTCTGATGCCCAAGAATGATCACAATAATATTGCCTATGGGATTTGCAATAACAACTGTCCTGAAAATCTGCATTTATTCTATTCCAGTTAGTTAAGAAAAGAAAAAAACATGTTGGATTTTTTTCCCAAATGTAGATTAAATACATTGTAGATATTTTACTCTTTAAATGAGATAAAATGAAATGCATACATCTTATACTGGGCATGGGGACATTTCCTTATCATGGTCCCAGTTCTTCTCACACTTATACCAGTGTAAATCAGCAGTAAACTCTGTGGAAGTCAATGGAATTATAGAGACATAAAATTGTTGTAAGAAAGAACAAAATTGGGGCCTGTATTTATGCAGTCTCTCTCCCTACATATAAACAAACAGATACCAGACACGTGTACATGGGTGTACACAGACACACACTTTCTTCTGTGATGTGGGCATACACGTGTTTATACTCACTCTGTGAAATCATACGTCAGTGTTCTCCATTACTAAGTTTGAAACTATATAACAACACACACTAACAAACATGCATTAGTACACTTACTTTTGCTATGTGTGATCCAACTTTATTCTGCACACCCACAGGTGAGTGCTACATCTTTCTGAAAACTGGAATAAGATACACTGTTGACACTGAAGGAAGCCACTTTGTTTAAAATATGATCTGACAGCATTCTGACATCTTCCAAAATGTGTGGATCTCCAAATCTGAAGGAGTTTTGCGGGGGGGGGGGGGGGGGGAAGAGGGGGTAATACATGATGACCCTGCCTAAAAAGATGCATTTTAGCCAAAAGTGAACTGTTTACTCCAAACCCCAGAGATATTTGCATGCTACCCTCTGAAGCAGGAAAGTCTCAAACATCATTTTTGAAGCATAAGATTCTACCAACTTTACCAGGAATAATTTATGTGTGTGAGGCCACGTAGCTGTGATGCCAATAGGGATCTCTTAGCCTTGTGAGTTTTTACACATATTTTAGATAAAACTCAGGAAAAAAATTAGCACTCAAAAACATCAAGTGGATTTAAAACTCTCTGTGGAGGACTCTGGGTCCATACAAACATATAAATGAATTATGCTGATTTTTATACATATATTATCAACATAATCGATTCATGTGTTTTATGTGTAATCAGCAAGCAATATTATAAATTGATGAATCCATTTTATAACATCCCTTATGTTATATAGATCTTTATTTCTCATTAAATAAGCTGATTCAACACACTTAGTAATATAAGAAACATTTACGTAACATTTTACTGTTACTTTACTATTTCAGAACTCCATTTACAGAATAAACAAGAACACAACAGAATGAAAATTGCTTTTAAAGTAAATCTGAATGTACTGAATTGCTGATTTACATATTTTTATTGTATCATTTAGAAGTGGAGGCAAATATAATGCATACTATAGCATGCACACTCATTTCCAGACTCTCAAGGTAAAATAAAATAAAATAAAATAAAACAACATAAAATAACATAAAAATTCTCCATTGACTTCAATGGGATTTTTTTGCACTGAGAGTTTGGAACAAGTTCCATGGTACTTCCTGATCATACTTAGGTTAACTAAAGTCTTTGACTCTTACTGATTCAGCAAAAGGTTGTTTACTCCTCATTATAATAATTACTGTTGCTCCATACTGGTCTACATGCAGTTGAGGAACATTATAGATTGTATAGCTAGAATAAGGCATATGGCAGATGCAAAAAAAACTGCAACATAGGTTCATACATAGGAATAAATGTAGGTTAAACACTAACTATGTTTGCTAAAAGACAACTGTATACCCACCCACGGCCAAATACCTATACATATACATGTGTGCGCTCATGTACACACATGGACACACAGAGATCCATTTTCTATAAACATGTTATTGAAAAATCACTGACAACTAAAAATTGGTGGTCGGGGGGAAGAAAAGGTGCAGGTACAAGCTGCCATGATTTAAGCGAAACTTGAAGGGACGGAGAGTAATATACACTTTCATTAGGGAGGTCCCTGTGCAACCCACTTATGACCTGACTTTGTTCTGCCATGCATGAATTATGCACTTATCTTTAACTCAGGAAATGACAGTGAATTATGCTGCCAGCTACCATATTATCTCTCTAGATGCACACACTTGAACACTCAGATTTTTGTTTATATGACCACAGACAGATGCACACACTCATTACCCTCATATTTTCAGAGATATGTACTGTATGGGTGAACATGAATACGTGGACATGCAAACACACACAAAGGACACACAGGTACACTCAGAAATAAAACTGAGACAACGTATTGCGAAATAACAGATTTCCCAATCCCTCTTCCTCCCTCCACCCCCAAAGTGTAGTTGCTTCCTTTCATATGAAGATGAAAGTAAGTCCTGTTCAAATGGCATCCCTAAAACCACCACCAACTGCTTCAATATTGAGTGTGCTTTGGGCAGCTTTGTGGGCATTAAATCTTTTTTCTTTTCAGAGCAGATTTAAGTTCTATTGGTATTTGTCTTTACAAATTATATCGTTAGCATTTTTAATTCTCTCAGCACAGCCTGAATATATCCCTATAATAGAAATGTTCAGTATTTTAGTATGTATTTTGTTGTAACTGCATTAACTAAACTGATTATATAATTTTCATTTTACAAGTGAGCTTTTAATTAATTACATCTTACATAGATATTTAGAATATAAATACACATATGTGCACGCACGCACAGACACACAGTTTGGCTGGTCTTTGATTAGTAAAGTCTTAAGATTCATAGACTGTAAGACCAGAAGGGACCACTGTGATCATCTGATTACTCAAGCGCTGAGTACTCAAGCACAGTCCTTACTCAGAAAAAGATCCCACTGAACTGAGGGCACAGTTCCCACTTGACTACAGTATCAGCTCCCAAAATTCTGGGAAGAACATCTTAAAATAGAAATGTCTTCTAATCTGCATATTTCTCAGAAGGCCTTGCTTATTAAAATGCAATTCTAGTATGTATTTATGTATAATCATTTCTGATACGGTATACAGTAGGGATTCCTGGTGTTTAAATGATCCCTAACATGCACAGAATTGTGCTTTTTGAAGTAATCCTTTGTAATAAAACAGAATGCATTTTGTCAGATATCTGGGTTTTTAACTGTGCTGTAATAAAGGTGCTTAAAAATGTTGCCTCAGGCAACTAAACCAGGATTTGACTTCTTGAAGAAAACCAAAGTAAAATAAAATTTTCCCACACTGCAGAATCCAGTCATTAATTTTACCGAAGGCAGGCAGACATGCATGCCAATGTTTTCACTGAGTAAATCTGTGGTTTAACCATTATATTTTCTACAACTGAAGATAATTCCTACCAAATATTTGACTTTTAATTTCATTCATTATATATATATAATATCAGAATTTAATATAGTATTATTTGATATCTCTAACTGATCTTGACATAATGTTAGTACATAATGTCAAACACTTTTCTATTTTTCCTAATTTTGACATATATAAGTACACACACATATACATTATATATGGATATGAATTATATGCCTTTTACATGTTTATGCTGTAAACAGATGAAAGCTAAAAGACACTGCACAATATACTTTTACACAACTTTTAAATACATGATTTATATGACAGGAAGCACAAGACGAGCACTTCATAAGAATGTTGTTTGCATTTGCAATTTTAAGAAATACCCTTTCTCCCTCTACCCTCAAATCTTTAGTTCTCACTAAACACATTTATTTTGAATGCTTGATTTTGGAAAAAAAAAAATACATAGAACACTATAAAAATAAGAATGTATGTAGGTTATACAAACACTGTTTAAATATATACATAGATGTAGCATTTAAAAAAATAGTTTTCCAATTTCAATTATATCTAGATATTGGTATTTAAGTATATATATATTTCTCTGCAGATGCCTTATACACTATATGTTATTTACAATACAGAGCATTTCAGCAGATACAAGGTAAATGGACAAAAATATAACTGCAGAAATAACAAAATAGGCATAAATCAAATTAACAATAGAGAGGGAAATGTATGATCACTCTTTTGTGTTATAAATGTATTTCCTTCCAAACTGAAGTTTAAAAACATTTTAGTTGATCAACTACAGAAGTGTAGCATAGCTGTAATGTGTTAATCATTGACACACACATATTTAATGTGTGCTCTAGTTTTATTTAACAAAAAAGTTTCTAGAATAATGAACATACTGTATTTGAGACTAATTCAGTATAAATACAACATTTCATTACCATGCAGCATATTCACTTACATCATAAATGAGGTGTGACCAGCAGAAGGCAGTGTTACAATAAATATATATATGCTACTGCTCATTTACAAACTGGTTTGAAATTGAGATTAGAGTTTTACTAACTTTTGACAATATAACTATTGTTTTCCCTAGGCACTTAATTCCAAAGCTATCCTGTCAATGTAAACAATCTTATAGAAGTAGTTAAAATACTTTGGAGACAACTTCTTTTGTATTACATTGCTTTTGCTTTAAAAGTTAGCCTATTCAACTTTTATTACATTGCATTCGTTTCTTAAGTTCATCAGAGAATTGTGTTCACACTTACCATGTTAACACAGCATTATGCTGAGCAGTGTCCTCATGAAACAGGACTCACACACACACTGTTGAGCAGATAAGCATTGCCTCCACAGCAGTTTAGATTACATAATTCACTTCAAAACAAGCTTCTAACATTTCTTATTAACCTTTAGTGGGTTGATCATCATTTGGTAGAACAGTTTCTGGTAGGTTCTTAGTAGAACTTCTGTAGGCATAATAAAAATATCTTTAATTAAATCTCCCTCAAATGTACAAGTAATGATGTCATTTAGTATGTGTTAGTATACAAAATCTGTTGAATGCCTCTCCAAGTTTACAAAATCCATGTTAAAGGAACCAGCATTGCAAAAAAAATGTTACAGCATATGTTTGGATTTTTGTATTTCCAAGTCCTGACTACTTTATCTGAATTACAGATTTAGAGCTTTGTTATGTGTGATAGTTATGATAATATGATCACTAAAGGCACAGAGACAGGGAGACTCAAATCCCTTTGAAAATCCCTTTCTCTATTTCCTACAGCTGCTGCTGGAGTTTAATATCTGATAGAATGATGAAAAAGAACAGGCCGAACTCCAGTTTTAATAAAAAATTTAACAGGTCTACATATAGTTATGAAAAATGTTATTTGCAATGCCAATCTTTAATAAAATTTTCTTAAACCAAAAAAAAATTCCCTATGGGAAACCTGATATGAATGTGTTTTTCATATGTACTATTTAAGGCTGTTTAAAGGTTATGAAAGTGACTGGTAAAATAAGTTCTATCACAGCACAACAAAATCCAGAATATGCAGTCTCACTTTTACATTTAATCAAATAAGTAAGCAAGACCCTTCAATTTAGTATGTTTGTTCTAAAACAAATATTTTCAGTTTAAATAACCAACTTTTCCCCGTTAGTTGTAATAATTCTTGTATGTGCGTTATCCGCATTTAAAGATGTCAACACACATGAAATTGATCTCACAGCCATAATGGTATTGTTGTTGAAACCTATTTTCATCAAAAGTGTTACAATTTGCACACTCCTTAAAGCAATATCCTATTAAATGCTTTCCAGTTGGCAGCGTGCTTTACTCATCAAATATTTAATTTATACATGTGACTAATAACTACATGTATATAGCATAAAGATAAATTTAATTTAAACTATATTTTTCTAAACTTCCTAATCTATATGTTCACTGTGTGCCCTAAATGAATTTAGAATAAAATGTGGGCTCACGTATTCAGTAACAGCCTGGATACAGCATATCCTTTCAGAGTAGCAGTCGTGTTAGTCTATATCGGCAAAAAAAAAGGAGGACTTGTGGCACCTTAGAGACTAACAAATTTATTTGTTTGTCATAATAAAACTGCCTGGAAATAAAGTTATAAAATAACATCTTATGTCCTAATATGTGCTTTACTTACAAGGCCAGTCTTCATGGATGATATAAGGAAACTAGATTGGAAATTAATAATTTCATCTTAAATATAATAGCTACAACAGAATTAAAATTAAACATCTGCTGTTCCAAATAAGTTAAACACAAACAACAGGTTCCTTTGTAATCCTTCCCACTAAGGCCAGTGTAACTTTTTTGGTGACTTATTCTTCACACTTTCCATTCTCATCCCTTTCATTTCTTTTCATAAATTTGTATTTGCTTACTATGATTAGTAATGATCATCTAAGGGTGCTAACTTTGAACAGGCTACGTACATGATATTGACTCCTTAAATAGATGACACCTTCTGAAAGACCACTGATTTCCTTCTCAAATGCATGTCAATCACATCTTCAAAGACGAGTGCCAGCAGTGTAAAGAGATCATCTTTATTTCATTCCTAATTCTACATCAACTGCAAGGAATTTCTTTTATACTAACGTTGCATTCCTGAAGCATTTTAAGCATCTTTACAGCTTTTTTTAAAAAATGTAGATATAACTAGGCTTGAAAGAATTACATTTTTAATCAGTAAATTGGGGTAAACATCAATTTCACTGCACACACACACAAACTGATGAAACAATATTTCCATCAACAGTAACTGAAATTTACAGATAGGCAAATTAAGAACAATGCTGCTTGAGACTTTAGAATTTGATTTAAGGATATTTCCTTCTTATATTTAGACAATTTGTGTTTTATCAGTTATAAAGCTTTACTTTTTTTTTTAATCTCAACATCTACTCAATAAATATTTATTATCCCACACAATTTCCCATGTGAAATTTTAAATGGATAAAGCCTGAAAAAGTGCTTAAAGCCCATAATTTCATGCAGCTGTGAAAATTTAAATTGATACAAATAGACAAAATGCTTACAAATAAATATCAATATTATAAAATTATTTTTAAAAAATCTTCCAAATCTAATTATAACTAGGAATTTATAGAAGTCGGACTTTGTCCATGTAGCCAGAGGGTGGAGGGGAAAAGGAGAGGGGCATGGAACAATTGCAGCCCAAATCTGTATTCTCTGTCATATTTTAAGTTTTATCTTATCATTGAAAACTGTCCAATTTACAAAGTTACAGCTAGAAATCCAACTATTGTAACTAGAAAAGGAGTACTTGTGGCAATTTAGAGACTAACAAATTTATTTGAGCATAAGCTTTCGTGAGCTACAGCTCACTTCATTGGATGCATTAATACCAGCAAATTCAAACAACACATCAGCATTACCATAATTAAATAATGTTATTTAACATAATCTACCACTGTACTTTAACATATTATTCACTTCTGTATTTTAAGGTTTTTGTGAGGTTCGTATTTCCTGTGACCTTAAGCAGGGGATTTGGAAAAATTTGGAGGAATCAAGGTAACAAGGATGTATGAAAGAATAATTTATTGCTGTGACCACTTTGTCCTCTGATTTCTGTTTTAGGATTATAGTGGATTACCTTTGTCCAAAACTTATTTTTCATATCCCCATGGAAATTAATTGACAAGTTCACAAATAAGTAGGAAAAATAATGAGATCTAATCAATTCTAAAATTCAGAAATTTAACCTCTAATCTCTCTGTATGCAAGTCTTGTAAAATATTAGCAAGCTACTTAAATATAAAGCTTGCAGATTGAAGTGCATTTTAAATTAGTATAATAAAGCACTTTTAGTGTATTTTCAGTTTCAGAATAATACACTTTGAAGTATTTTATTAAAACGGTTCCATGTGTCTATATATTATAGGTACTCAGGAAAAAAATTCTCTACTGTATGATGCTTTCTGATAAAATATCACTTTATACTAATTGCTATTCATATTTTTCTTGTAAAACCTGAAAAGCTATGGTTTTAAAAGGATGCAGCAGCAACACTGAGAAGTGCTATGACATGTGAAATTACTTATCATTCCCTTATTCCACAAATTATTAGTTTGACAAACTAGTCACACTTTTGTTTAGAAAAATATTTTCTCTAGCAAAAAAATCAGGTTAAATCACAATAAGTAAAGTAGAAATATATTATACTAAAAATCCATACTTAGATATTTTCTTTTGTTTCAAAAAATTAACTAGCTATCACTTACTAAAGTGAAAGTTTGTTGCTGAATCAAGGGTACTTTTTTATTGCAGACAAAACAGAATGTTTACCATAAATCATCATTCAGAAGTAGCTATTAACCAGAGAGAGAAAAAATGGCAAAAAAAAAAATCCGTTTATCTGTTTGCACTGTATTTTTGGTCCCTAAGAATTAGCATAAAATACTTCTATAGTTATTTCAGTTGAATACTGTTGAAGAAAGTAGATTAAGCTGATCTTATGAATAATTTTGCAAACGTATTGAAAGTGCTATTTAAGAATTTTCATTAACTCTCTTTGAACTTTTTAAAACAATATTTTGGTTTGGAGAATCTTTTAGTTGTCAAAATTAAGGCAATTTCTGATTTCTTAACCTTAAATTGGTCTTTTATTACATTAAAATCCATTTTAAAAGATAGAAGGAATTCTGTGATCCTGACGACAAACAGGAGTCAAAACTACAAAACAGTAAGAAGGATTCACTGAATCTTATACAAACGGTACTCTACAATATTAGAACAGTATAGAACATAACAATACTGAAAAAATGGAAGAAGTGTTTCATATAAGATTTCATCTCCCTGTTTTTGGTTACAAATAATCATCATTTTGTTGAAAAAATTTAGAATTCAGGGCAGGGGTTTGCACATGTCAGACACCAAGCATGCACATCTTACTGTGATCATACAAAAAAAAATAATTTTAAATTGATATATCAACCAGTGACATTTTCCAGAAATACTGTACATTCCTATTTCTTAGGGGAGAGGGTGTATTTTTCCCCCCAAGATATCACTGCTTCAGGAGATTCATAAACTAGGCTATTGGGGAAAGCCATGGTAACAATCTGGCCACCTACGGCCCTTCCTCTTATTACTAAGAAACTGGTGTTAGGAATGCAAAAATTATTTACTATTCCTCATTCCCAAATTGTGTGTATTATAAAGTTTCCATAGCAACTACATAGAGTACTACTAAAACCCAAGAAACTAGACAATAATAGCCCAAAAAGCATCTGTGGCATTTCAAGTGAATAATTTGTTACAACATATTCTTACCACAAAGAACTGGATTAATGTACACATTTTTCACTCACTGATATTTTAAATTTTAAGTTAATTCTTTGAGGCAGGGTCATTCTCTATCTCTGTGTACAGAAAGTACCCAGCCCATTTTGTGTATTATCATAATAAACATAATAAATAAATAGTGCCAGTTGATGAAAACTCCTTTAAAATTCACATGCCTTTATGGAGATTTTGTTTCTGCGAAGAGAGCAAATAATTACACTAATTATTTCTGCCTAGCTATGAACATGGTTTTGTCATGAGTTCAAGTTACCAACAACCAAGCTCCACTTCCTGCTGTGTTAGAAATGACTTTTTTCCATCTCTAACAAGAACAAGATTGTTTCTTTTATTGTCTTCAATTTACTTTTTAAATAGTGCTAAAGAATTTATATAGTAAAATATCCTTCTTTTTCTTCTGTTGTATCTTTAAGGGCCCAGTCCTACAAGGTGCTGAGCACCTCAAAATGAAGTAGTCAACACCATGCGGGATTGGAACATAGATAAATAAATAGGATGAATCCTAAAGTCTTTACTCAGGTAAAATATTCACTCTACAGAATAGGAGTTTCATTTAAATATGGACTAAGTAAGGACATAGGGCAAATAATAATCCCATTGTGTATTTTGACCCATTAACATACTTTAATTATTATACATTTTGAATATGCATATTTATGAAAAGATTCTGGGGTTTTTTAAACCTAAAAACGACTTATAATGTCTAGTTCTGTTACATGGGCCTGATCCAAAGCCCCCTGAAGTCAATGGAAGTCTTTCTATTAGCTTCAATGAGCTATGGATCAGACCCCTTGTAATTTAGTTAGTCTGAAGCTGCCTCAACTTGAATCTCATATGCAATAAGAATCATATGTAATAAGAATTGAATTTCTCCCTCAATATTTGAATCAACAAATTAGTTCACCAAAAGGTAAAAATTCAAATCTTTGGCACAGTCCTGAAAAAAAAAGTGTGAGAGTAACTTTACTTTGCAAATAGTCCCATTCATTTACGTAAGACAACTCACATGAGTAAGTTTACTCATGCATTTAAGTGCTTGCACAATTGGGTCCCAAGAATGGTAAGTTTTTTCCATATTGCATACTATATATATATATATATATATATGGAAATGGTCTGTATGATTTACATCCTCTTTGAAACTAAGGACTTGATCTTGCAAGCACTTACTCATGTCCATAACTGTACTCATATGACATCATGGGACTGTTCACAAGAGTTAAGTTACCAACATGCATAAGTGTTTGTAGATTCAGGACCTAAAATTGTTAATGCCACACAAGTGCTGTATTAAGGCTCCATCCTGCAAACACCTACTACTGCCATACCTCAGCAGTGCTTATTTCTTTGAACAGTCCCTTTGAAATCAACAGCAATAAGCCCTTTCCTAATAAACATTTGCAAGATTGTGTCCTAAAATGCTTCTTGCCCTTCCATTTATGCAGTTTAGATGCATGAATCAGAGGAAAGCAGTAGCACAAAGTACTCAGTCCTCTATGTTAGCTCTCATGTTGGAAAGTCAGTCTGAAACCACTGCTTGAAGTGGATGGTCCAGCTGTTCCTCTCTTCTATCTACATAGGATGAAAAAATTACAAACAAAAAAAAAGAACAGAGTTCATAATAGAAATAATCCTCTCGACCAGTTTGTAACTGCCCAAGGCAAAAAGTTACAATCCAGTCATAAACTACTACTAATAACCAATTTCTAGAGGATTATTGATTAAAGTTTTACTGAAATATGGTTTTGCAAACAAGATTCATATATGAAAGGCTCATTTGATATAGGGAGTTTTATTGAATTTGTGGTCTCTCTTACTATGATAAACTGCAAACAAAATGAACAGTTTCAAATACACTTCTTAATCTTGGTAGCACTGCCCTATGTTAACATCAGCATTCACTTTGTGGATACTCAGTCTTCTTATTTCTCCTAAAGTTTTTCTTTCACAAACACATCTCGCTATGTCTGTGATTATAAATACTTATTTGATTATGCTTTCTGGGAACAATGACCGTGCCCATCACAGCAAAGGGTTACACACTACATCGTATCTGATGGAATGCCTCTTCTGTTTCACACCATTCACAAAGGCAGAAGTTTTTCTGTTTGATTGTACTGTTGGGTTGTCATTGTAGGCTTTATCTTAGTTCTGAAATCAAGTGCAGGTCTAATTAGTCAGTAAATGCAAATCAGAATTAAAATGAGATGGCTGCCTTGTTTCATCAAGACACATATATTAATTAAAACAACACTAATAGACCTATGAAAACTTGGTTTTGATATAATTTTCTGAGTGCTCACATAGTACAAATGATGGGCTCAAGATAGATGCTTATAATTCTAATGTTATAATAAATTGTATGCCAATCAGTAGCAGGATTCATCATTCCATATGAAAAATAGAT
This sequence comes from Eretmochelys imbricata, assembly GCF_965152235.1. Classification (NCBI taxonomy): domain Eukaryota; kingdom Metazoa; phylum Chordata; order Testudines; family Cheloniidae; genus Eretmochelys; species Eretmochelys imbricata. The sequence continues at coordinate 37,163,333 of NC_135575.1, read as the reverse complement.
ACTGTATATTACCTACTCTGATATCAGTATGGAATTCTACTTAAAATGAGTGGTACTATTTAGCTACATGTCTTGAATTCAAAATGTTTTTGGAATTCTCAAGATAATTATTTTGAGTCAAAGAACAATATTAAAGAATTCTTGAGGACAGAAAATTGTTTTTCTCAATTATAATATTAAATCATTTCAAATAATTCCAAAATCTGCATTCTGAAGCAATCATTAACTCAGAACAACACAGCATAATGCACCCAGACTGTTGTAAAATTGCATGCTTGGAAGGTGGTGAGCTTCAAACACAGCAAAATTATAGCCAGTTCTACCTACTTACCGCTTTATGGCCTGGTCCAAAGCCCGGTGAAGTGGACTAAAACACTCTTTATCTACTTCAATAGGTTTTGGATCCAGCACTTGGAGCAGCATGTACTATTGCTCACTAAAAATCTTGCCAAGTACCTATATACTGTACATTTCAAACTGAAAATGAAATGAGTATGTATATGACATATACCGATATTATAAACTATTTTTCCATGGCTACAGAGATACATATGAATGCTAAGTGCAGATTTTTACGTAGTTTGTTTCCTTACATTCATCTGTTTGATAGTTGTAAGTTAAACTTTTTGTTCTTAAATGCGCAAAGATCATGTTACACCTTACTAGACCTTTAATTTCAGATTGAAATACCTGGTTACATGTTTACATTCTTTTACCTGCATATTTTGGAAATATTGTATTGGTCATTAAGAATACTATATGTCACCAGACAGATATGTTGATTACAACATTAAGATGTCTTGCTCTTAGAAAGTAACACTGCTATTGATCTGGCTAATTCATTTTTGCAAGAACCAAAACAGTTTGCAATTCATCAGAAATGTATCATCTTAACAGTAAACATAACTAGGACAGTCCCTCTGCCATCTTTGTTTCTTATGTGCATGTATCTCATATTCCGCAAGGACTCATTTTGTTCTGTACTGTGCTGTTTGGACTGTTAAATTACACAGTCATGGCTCTCACTTCTAAGGCCAGTTTAGAGACTGTTGTAAGTTCTACTAAATTAATCCAATAGGTTTATGAAGAATACAGTGATGAGGAAGAAGGACCCATGAAAATATGCTTTGAGTTTCCAGCTAAAGCCAAACACTGGGAAAGAAAGGTAAAATACACAAGAGGGATTTGGATCCCTGAGTACTTCTCTGATCATATTACTACAATGCACAGAAATTATTTATGAGGGAGATCCATGGCTGTATGTTTTACCTGTGTTTCCTCGTATATGCCTATAGTTGATGTCACAGAATATATTTCGCAAAGGGTCTTTTTCAGCCATTGACCATTGGCACTCAGAGAGCACTCATCTATATTACAAAATAAATGAATGTGTTTAATTAATAAACTGGTTTTTTTTCAATTTTGAACGAACAGACGGTTTCAAAAAATCAGTTTTCTGCTCTTTAGAACTTCAAAATTAGAGATTTACCCTTCTATTTCAGGTCCCAGTACTGTAAAATTAACTGAAAATGTTATGATGAGCAGATTTGGTTTTACAAATGTATGCTTTATTTCTTAGTATCAGGGATGTCTTTCGCCCATTGAAATGTAAGAAAGGAGTTCACTCCGTGTCACTGATGTGCTTCAATCCATACCCTTCAAGTGAGAGACCTGAAACATACCAGAACCGGTAGCCCCCACCCCAAATAGCCTGAATAAATGGGCATTGTGAGGGAGACCTTACTGCTGTCACCATAAACAGCTTGTGAATTTGGCCTGAGGTAGATGGATACAGTTCTTTCTACATATGCAATATTCCCTGGACTTCCTTATGCTTACTCTAGGGAATACTGGACATACTAAGGTAACATCATCTAAGACCCCAAGTAGAGCCTTGTCTGTATGTGTCTAGAAGGGCATAAGAGGGGAGGGTTAAGTAAGAGCCCTGTGTGACCACCCTGCTTCTTGAGTTCAGGTGCATGGGAGTAACTGGAGTAATTCCTATTTCTCCACTCCCTATCAGGAGCATAGAGAGGGACAGAGTAGGCAGGACTATGGCTATGCCTTAACATACAGCTAACCAGCAGTGAAGGGAAAGATATGTGCCTCTTCCAAAGCACTATCCCTTCCATGAGGTGACCCTGGGGCAGCACTGCAATGCACTATCCCATACTCTGGGCAGTCTGCTGAACCACAGTCTAGTTTTTCATTGTGTAAGGCAGTAGTTCTCAATCTATTGACTATTGTGGGCTGCATATGTGGTTCTGTGTGTGTCATGTGGGCCATCCACACAATATATACTACCTGTATGGTCCTAAGAATGTCACGTGGGCTGCAGCTGTGTGCTGATTGGGCTGCAATCGGCCAACAGGCCGTAGGCTGAGAACTACTGGTCTAAGGCAACTGGCTACTTTTTAAGAATAACAGCCATGATAAGCATGGGTTGGGGGAATAGAACCCACCACCACCCATAGTAAGTAGCTGGATGAGACGTACCAGTGGATTCACCTCATCTGTAGAGGTACTGGTCATGCCCCCACACTCTGCAGACTCACCAAAAGAGCTGCCATAAAGAAGCACTCTCTGGCATGCATAGGGTGCAGAGTCCCCTTCCACTGCCTCTCCATAACCTGTTCCCTCCACCTCTCCCACGTAGAATCATACTTGCTCAGGTGGATTTTGGGTCTTGTGTACCCTTGCACGAGATCAGCATTTGGTTCTAAAAAAAGTCCTCCTGGGCAACCTCTAAATTTCCTGGAATTTTGCAGTACAAGTTCTGCTGTATTTTGTGACTTACACTGCTGTGGGTGAATTTATTGTATAGCAATATATTCGACAGTGATAAAAAAATTGAAGACTCACATATGCACACGCACAACTTGTCTTGACTTCACTGAGTTTGGAATGCATACTGAAGGCATAATTAGGCCCTTTGATATCAAAATTGGATCCATCAGTGAACTGAGGAAAACTGTAAGGACCAAATTCTGCTATTGCATGGTCTCATTTAGGCTCATGTATATATATCTAAGGACAGAATTTTGCACTAAGATGTTTAGGTAGGATATGATATACTGACAATGTGACTTGTGTAGAAACAGTGAACTAGCTACAGTACCTTCAAAGAATGAGGGAGCAGTAAGAGGATAATATCTAGGTTACCAGCAGAAAGTAGTACTCCAGGTTAATTTTTTTCATATTGGAGAAAAAATATTTTAAGTTAATACATTTGCCCGAGGCACACATTAAACTTTAACAGCTTTAATATCTACTCAGAACATCTTAAACTGACTACAAAACATAACATCTTTTCCATTGTATTCATTGTATCCAGTTGTACAAGAACTATTTCTGTAAAATACCCTGAGGGAAAGCAGCAATACACTTCTAATAAAAACGAACCATATATGCCAAGTGAAGTTTTGAGGTGTTGATCTTGCTTTGAAATTAAGAAAAAAGCTTGACAAAACAATGTGTATCACTTTTTAAAAAAAAAATAGATTTTACAAAATTTCACTTTTATGCTTTCATTTTTTTTTTCTTTTTTCTAAATTTAGCTGGGTTTTGTTGACAAGTTGGAATATTTATGCTAAGAGTTAAGTGGCAGGTCTTAGAAACTAGTTTGCATCTGAATGACAGTTCATTCCATTCCATTTTATGAAGGGAGTAGCCCACAATTTATAGACTATGACTCACCGTGCCACTGCAGCTGTGACTTAGAGACTAATTTTCTACTGTACAGAGAAATATTGTTGTTTCCTAAGCCTATGTGCTAGCATTTATTCATTAGTAAGATCTAAACATTTCCAGTACATCCCATCTGCTGTCTAGGAGTTTGAAAAGAGAATTCCCTCACACCATACGTACATGCGCACGCACCACGCATAGAGCTGAGCAAATCATTGATAATTTGGTTCAGTAGCCAAACTTAAAAATCCCCACCAAAATTCTGGTTCGTTTTGAAGTGAAACTGATTTTTGTCCATCTCCCTCCCCCTCCTCAGTGAAACAAAAGCAAAAGTCATTTGAGTTGATCCAAACATAAAATGGCAAATCAAATTGCTATTTATATCTATTCAAAATGACATTTTTTCTAAATGAGCCATTTCAACATTTCCAAACTTTTTCTTTTGGGTTTTTTTTTTTTCCAGACAAAACTATTTGTCCAATGAAAACTGAATTCTCAGATAGTTTTGGTGCCGAGAAAATAAATGCATTTTCAGTGAATTTACTATTTACTGAAAAAAATTTCACCCAGTTCTAACAGACACCTCTCTACCTTTCCATTGGTGCCTGTGGCTCAAGGTAAATTGTTGAAATTAATTAGGGAAACATAATGTTGAAAATTTCCAGTGTGGTATCTCAGAGCCACAGCAGCATTGCTGAACATTTCAGAAGCCATCTTTGGCTCTTATGTCTTTATTATCATGAAATTATTAGTGAAACTGGGCTACTTAAAATAGATAATAGTTTCGGTTTGTTTTAAAGACAATTGATCACAATATATTCTGTTTTAAAGAGCAAGAGTAATCATGTTGGGAATAAAGTGTCTTCAAATTGATTTCTAAAGAATATTTTTGTTTTGGGAATCTCTCCAAGAGTCAACACCACAAAACACATGCTGTAGCAGAGGAAATTTCAACTATTTAATAAAGGAATGAACATTTTTCAAATAAAAGTTGTTGATCAAATCATGGGCCCAAACCTGAAAACACCTACACACCAAAGGTACTTTTTGGCAATGGAACTCCTTAAATAAGCAATTCACATCCAAAAGTGATTGCAGGGTTAGGCCTTCAGATCTGACCGGATTTTAACAACAAGAATGCCACACATCCCTTTGAATTTAGAATAAGATACTATTCAGTATTAGTAAGAGTATTATAATTTGGCCTTGTGTGTCTCCCCTTTTTGCCCCCAATAAGGAAAAAAATGAATGAGTATTAAATAAAATTATCTAAAAACCCCTCCATAATAGTTTTCAATATCTATCAAATCCTCACCCCTGCTTTAATCAGGATAAACATCTCTGAACATGTTTCAGAGTAACAGCCGTGTTAGTCTGTATTCGCAAAAAGAAAAGGAGTACTTGTGGCACCTTAGAGACTATTTGAGCATAAGCTTTCGTGAGCTACAGCTCACTTCATCGGATGCAACATGTGATTAACATTTGATTCCTAAAGTGGCTCAAGAGATCCCAGAAGAGAAGACAAAAATACAAGAATGCTGCAGTTTGCAATCAGATGATACACACATCTATATAAACATATATAGATAGATGTGTCATGCATCAGATGAAATTAACAAGTTGTAATAATTGAATACTTACCCAAAGTTAAGAATTCTTAATACCCTTTCTTCATTCTATTATGTTGAAAATAACAAAAACCCCACAAACCCTACTACAAGAGTTCCCATGTAAACCAGAACCAAATTCAAAGCAATATACCAAATACATGAAACAGTTAGAAAAATTGTACAATATCATAGTCTATTTTTATTAGCATCTAAAATGATATTCCAAACTTAAATGTACATTGATGGTCATTTTAACAATCTTTTTGCAGCTACATTTAAGGATATGGATAGTTTTAAAATTGATTCAGCAATATTCTTCATGCAAATGTCATGCAGAATTATCCAAATATTTTAAATATCAAGTAATTTTACGACACTTTACAGTTCAACTTATTCATGTCATTTAATGTAAATATTTCTGTTTTTATTTTATAGTTTTGTTTTAAGATGATGAATGACGAGAGAAAATGATTTCTGACCGCAGTTTATAATATATCATAGTGCAGTAATGCTGGACTTGCCGTTCTAATTACATAAGACTCAATCATGGGGCAGAAAGAGATTCCACTGCTGCTGCAAAATTACCATCTGAATGGAACAGCCATGTCTTTAATATTATGGTTGAAGTTTTCTTCTGTGCAAGGCCTAAGCAACATGTAAGTCCTACTTAAGTCCTAGCTGGGACTTACATGATACATAGACCTTTTGCTGGTCTTCTGTACAAAAGTAAAAATCACTCCCAGATGTGGCTGGTCAGCATTAGACCATCCTTTTGTTTGTTTGTTTGTTTTTAAATCAGGCTGACTTTAGTTAGGTGCCAATATATGAATTTAGGAGCCTAACTTTAGGTGCCCACATTTTAAAAATTTGAACACACAAAAATTCACAATGTACACTCTTTTGCCTTAGAACACATATATATATATGCACATACAAAATCAGTACAAGTCTACTTTTGATTTATAGATTTTTAAATGACAAATCTCAATGTACTGGGACAAATTCTGCTTTCTGTTGTGCATGTGCAATCTGATTGGCCCACTGTATTTTTGGCTTCATTACCTTTATTACTCTTTTTATTCATGCTTATGGGAAACAATGTTCCACTGCTGTGATAAACATATTAGTCACAATAAAGTACAGTCTGGAAAGAAAGTGACATTCTGAAGTTTTTCCTTCAATAATATACTATATATCTTTGTGGTAGAAAGTCAAGATTAAAATTAGAGATTAATGTTCCTACACTTCTAAATATATATAGTTGTAAAAAAATTAAAACATGAATCAGTCCTTCCAAGCTAATTTGAAGGCTTTTCACTGTTATTTAGCAGCGTGCACTGACTTTAATTGCATAAAGAACATTCCTGGCTTGTAGTTTACATCCAAGAGGCACAATTTCACTTGACCTTCAAAAGATAATATCAGAATTAAATTCTAATAACGTTGGGTATTCTTCATGAACTGAACTGTACTAAGGTACAAACTTTCTCCTCCCTCTGACTATAATTTTTTTTTTGTTTTAAATTTTTTCCTCATGGAAAGAAAACTGATAAGCATGACTGTTTTCTTTTTGTTCCATAATCTCACTCTCTCTCTCTCTCTCTCTCCAGTGTCTCCCATTTTCTTTGTTCTTTGTCTGTCAGTCTCATATTTTCCCTTACAATATCAGAAAACACTCCAGTATTTTCCATACCAAACACAATGCCCTCCTGATATCTAGGACTTTATTTACAGCATTTCCAGGTTTTCTTTCCTTCCTAATGAAGGTATGAAAAATAATATCTTTGCTTTGTAGGACAAAGTATAGAATAATAGTCTATGTTGCCAGAATAGGTTCTCGGGTTCTGAAAGAATAGGCTAACAAACCTAAATTTATGTTCTTCAAACTGCTGCTCTTTTCTCTGCACCTTATTTTCTAATTCATTATTTATTATTAATTATGATTATTATATTTTAAAAGCTATTCTATACTAGCAATTATCTGGCCTTGTGAAAGACACTTCCATGCTTGTCTTGTTTTTTCAGTGGGATCTTTGATTTATGCATTCTAGAAAAGTGAAACAGATTTTAAATGAAGGGCCAAATCCTGCTAGTCATATTTATGAAAGTAGTCCTATCAACTATATATAACATAGAGGAGACAGTTTTAGCCAAAATAGTATATAAATGTATTTCAGATCACACTGCTAAGGTATAATAATCATTCCTCTTTAGAAAACTCTTCCTAGGCATTCAGTGTGAAAATACATACAACAAATTCTCTTTTTATATCCATAAATATGTTTAACAAAACAAGATATTTTGACTGAATTATTTTTTTAAATTAAATCTTCCATGTATGTTTTAAAAAGGTAGACTTAGAGTAGCAACAAAAAAACTAGGTACATATAAACATGCAGTTTTGTGTTTACAAAAAGAAAAACAGGTTAACTGTACTGTCAACGGCCATAAAAATCACCCTCTCTCTCTCCCCCACTTCCCCCACACCTATCTATCCACCCACTATAAACTTTTAAAGCAGTATGACCACACAAAGTTAAATGAACAAAGAGATACTTAAAAATTGTGGGCTAGAGAATATTAAAATGTATAACATGGGTGGCAGGGCACAGTCTAAGGGAACTAAATTAGGACACAGATAGACTATATGCTTAGTGAAACACAGAAGGTATAGGATGGCCTCAGACTGAATTCACGACCAAACATTTCAAGTGTTTTTTTTTAAATAATTTCTAGGAGATAGGACTATAAAAATTCAAAAAATGGAACAAAGTAAATGCCATGTGATTTAAATAGCAAGCATATCTCAAAGTGTATCTTTTTACTATGTGCTTAGAAACAGTGTTTATATGTAAACTTTGATGTATTCTTTCTCTGTGTCTGTGCATCAGTAGATGGAAATTAACTGTTGACTTTAAGGACAGCATGGGATTTTTATTGACATGAACTAAACTGTTCCGTACAATGCAAAAGCTTAAATTAGGACTGGAGTTGCCAATGTAAAAAATATTTCTTTGAAGCTCCAACTACAAAGCATTTTTTTAAAGTCATTGCAATGAAACATTTTGTTTTTTTTTAAAAAAGACTTTTATGTGACACCACACATATCCATTTAGCCTTCTTTCTATTTAGTATACTAAATTGCCTATACCAACAACAATATTTCACAATTTTCATTCCTTACATAAACACATCTCAATTAGATCCTTAGGACCCAAGATCCATCAAATCTTTTCTTTATCATTGACCTTTACTAGAACAAACCAGACAGACACAGTAATTTTTTAATTAATGGATGAACATTTTCGTATGTGTTTTATTGCTATAACACTTGCTTAAGAATCAGATAATTGAATAGCACTATAAATTAAGTGTGCCTGCTTCAAAAGAGATGTTGGGTTCCAAAAATATTTTAAAACATTTCAATTATGTTAAAATTAACTTTTAAAATTTCTATTCAAAGTTATTTTTAATTTCATGAAAATGTCATCAAAAAGTAAACCAATAAAGAAAATAACCTTACATTCCTGTCTCTTGATGGATTTCCCTGCTTTGGAACTATCTGCAATACACTTTGATCCTGAAACTTAATAGCTACAAGGTTTGTTTTATCATAGCTCCATCCTGATGCAGGTCTTGTGTCCTCTCTCTCTCTCCCCCCGGACTTTCCTCCTTACTGTTAATAGATTATATTGCTATTCACTAACCACACTTTCTCTTTCCCTCTCTTATCCTCTTGCCTCCTTTCTTGGCCTCAAGTACCTCTCCTTCAACTCCTCTGTGTCCCAGTCTCCCAAATCACCTCTTGCCCGACCTTTTGACTAGCATAACCTCTGGATGGTACCTCAACAATTTCTTCCTTGAATGCCATTGGACCATCCTGCTTTTCTTCTGCAGCATGTTTTACAAGTAGCATCATTTTTAGGGTGGCTCAGGCACCTGCTCTCACACCAGTGCATATACATCACTGGAGTTAGTCCAGATTTACACTGGTATAAGTGAGAACAGAATTTGTCCTGGAATGTGTTGACTCTTCTTATACCACTCTAGTGGAACCACTCCTTTTTTCCCCCACTCAGCACTCTCTTGGATAGACTTACGAGACACGACTCATTTTCATTATAAAACATGAGCTTGTCAAGATTTGTCTATTTATCCATTTATTAAAAGTTATCTGTGCTGCAGTAATCTTTAAAATCTTCAGTTAAAAATATTTGTTTCAACTGAAAATGTTTCAGCCATATTTGAATGAGTTCAATGTTTTTCAAACCTCATTCTCCCATTTCTATCAAATTACAAAGAGCTCAGTTACTAAGCTGTTGTACAACAGCATATTTTGTAGGAAGTCTAACTGTATATATTGCAATACATAAGTAATTCATCTTCTTCCCCTTTTGTATTCGTGTCATACATGTAATGATAAGTCACAATGCAACATTACCTATCCCAACAATATATTCTAAATTGCTACCATAACCATCAAAATAATGCAAGATTGATTTAATTGTCTCGGTAGACTTTCACCCTCTTATCTAGGCTACCTTTTAAAGCCATATACTCACACTTTGACTTATATAATTAGATCCAGAGTTCCTGGTGACTCCATCTCCTAGGCTTAAACCACTGGGTGGTCAGACCTTCAGAGGCTAGATACCAAGTCCTTAGCCACTGGTTCTGCATGATATCAAGAAAGGCTTGGTCATTTACATATTTTAGCTGAGAATTGAAGCTCATTGTTAGATAAGCTATATCTCCTTTATGTAAGCAATTATGTACTCTACAGATGTATTTTCATAATTGGTGCTGTGTAAAATAAAGATGACGATGGCTATAAAAATTGTCATAAGAGAATATTCTGATAAATGTTACTCTTTTTTAAACTGTGTTGTGTATGGTACAACTGTATGAAAGTTCAAAGCAAATTTCCATGAAATTTCATGCAAACAGTTCCATAATTTAACTCAGAGCTAGTTCATGCCTGAAAAATTTCACTTCTCCATGAAATTTGGGTGGCATGGCTATTTCCCTCCAGGGAAGATACAAAGGTGTGAGAAAACACTTACATACAAAAATGTATTAATTCAAGTGACACAGCCTCCATCTTTGCAATTTCTCGTTTATGGAAAGGAGGGAAACGGTGGGAGGAGAGAACACAAGCACACACAAACTTTCTGAGATATAAGGAAGAGACATAGAGAGTACTCAAGGAATGAGAAGGGGGAAAGGGAAAGTACTGGGAGATGCCTACTGCAGCGCTGGCCAATGAAGGTATAAAGTGAGGAAAGAGTTTACTCTGGGTAAAGATTTTGAAAAAACAGCCACAGGAAATGCTATGCCTGCTGCCTGTGTTGTGGAGTGAAGTCAGCATCATCTTTGGCATTGGGCAGGGACTTCAGCAATGGAGGTCACCCTTCTAAAGTACATCTAAAGAGAGGAAATGATGGTGTGAATAGGTTCCCATTCACAAGGAACCTAGAGGAAGAACGACTGGCAGGAGTTAGAAATGATGGCATGTGTAGCAGCATTACATTTGGTGAATCCTACATTGCTAAAAGGAGCTTTCATTTATACAAGCAGTATTTATCAGCCTGACCAACATGCCAGCCCAAAAGGGAGGCCTATTGGGGTCATATGGATGCAGCCAATGACATCTTGCCCTACTAAGAGAGTGAGCACCATTTGCCGGCCCAGATTGAGTTAGAGGAGTGAGTCAGACATCTCCCATAGCTTGACAGAAAGGTTAAGGTAAACATTCCATTAGGCAATGCATGTTGCTGCCTGAAGCAGGTTAATTCCTCATGGGAACAGAAATGGATGGATACAGACTTGGGAACACTTTTCTCAGTATATTTATACAAGCATATAGTTCCTATTGTTTTGCTGGGAAAAGATAGACTAACAAAAGCCTAACAGACAAATGGATGGAAAAATACAGCTCTGAATTCAAAGTCTCTTACTAAACAGTTTGTTTGCTACTGTATCCAGGTTCTGCTTCCAAGTTTCGGTATTCTAATCCCACCCAAAACATATTAAAGAATTCTGTGCATTGAGAATATAATTAAAGCTCATGTCCCTTAGCCTGCTGTCCAATCAATATCTACCTCCAAATGGAATCATCTTGTCTGGAATTCTGCTGTTTCCTCTACTGCTTCCACTGAAGCCAGCATAAAATGTCTCATTGATTTCAGTGAAAGACAATAGGTTTAAAAAGATAGAATACCCTGCCCTAGTACCTATTAAAGATACTGTCAGGCATACTGCTAGGCCAACTACTTCCACAGAACAATTTATCCAATGTAACCTTTTTTTTCCAATTCACAATTTTTACACATTTGTTCTTGTTAGATGAACAGTTTGTACAAAAATATTATGGCCTGTGGATTGTTCAAAAAATATGGTTACTATTTGTTATTCATGTCCTATAATTGGTCTAAGTCATGTGACATTGTTTCTGTTCTCTGATTAGATGAACTAGTTTTATAAACAGAAAAACTCCTGTTTCCATACATGAAATATCCATGAATATTAGTCAAACAGTTATGAATCTATCATGCAAATAGTCTTTTTAAAATAGCCATAAAAACACAATTTGCATGCATGAATATGCTCAGAAGCATACGTTCATGCTTTTTTGTGACACTTTTGCTTTCCACTGGTATTCCTGAATAAAACCTCACTTACCCACCATATTTGTAAATCAGCAGATAAAAAAGACTCATAAACACAACAAAAATGTAGTGACTTTTTTTCCCCTTCTTGTTCTATTTACCCAGCTCTGGTCTGGTGCTGCTGTAGCAACTAATAACCCTTATGATCTCATATTATTTTCTTTCATTAAAATGATTAGCCTTATTTCTCTACCACTTTTGCAGCAGCAGTAATTCAGCTATAGTGCAACAGCAAAAAAGTGATTTGGGCAGTCAGACTGAGCAGGTATAATTTATCCTAAAATAAAGCAGCTTAAGAGAACGGTTTTTGTTTAAGAAAATAAGATAAAAGTTGAATAATATATTTATAACATATGGCAAGTGCATTTTAGTAACTTATCCATTTTATAAAATTTCTTAGAGCATTCAAGTTCTGTAAAAATTGTGGCTATTGCCAAAGGGAGTAACTGTTTATGTTCAATAGTAAAAAGTTAATTCTTCTTTTCTTACAACTGCCAGGAAAGAGGTCTTAACACTTTAAGTTGTCTGCAATTAAGCATAACATAAAATGGTTTTCGCTACTGTTTCATGAAAAGAAGTTGAAATTCCCAGAGAGGCTGTAAGTTTTCAGCACTCTTATTTGAGGACTGAGAAACAGTCATAACTATTTCCCTGACAGGTTGGACTAAGGCTGCCAAACACCCACGGAAACAAACTTTGTGTATATCAAACGCCATTCAGCAAATGGAAATCCAGCTGTAGAACTGTTCTTTCAGTCCTCAGGTTTCAAGTATTTATGGATTAAAATAACTAATTTCAGTAGGTGAAACTCCTACCATAACAAAACAGTTTAATGAAGCAGTTATGGCAATTTCATGACACGTGAAGTGAAAATTCTAAAACAAAACAAAAAACAAAACAAAGAGTAAGTCTCTTGAGGTTGACTTGACAGAGCTTTCCAACTTTATAAAACGTGTGCGGTACACAAAAGGCATATCATATTTTTGTATCACTAACTGGCAGGGACCCAAGACTCAGGGACTTGGGAGCTGTATAAAAAGTTTCTCCCTCTCATATAATAAAAATGCAGCCTCAAATGCAGCCTCAAATGCAGTCCAAGATACTGCTTTAAAGTACAACACCAAGAATGCACAAAGGTATTTAACAGAACTACACAGTAACCCAAATAAATGTTTAATGCCTTCCCCCACCCCACTGTGCATTTATGAAGAACAATATACTGTTCCTCATTTTCAAGCTCTACAGACATATTACTGAGGATCTGATTATGGTTGTCCTTGCACAGGGGTACCAGGAGAGACAGGGGAATTACATGGTGGTCTGAGCACAAGGATCTGTGCTTTAGCAGTACTAACACTGAAAAATGGCTGTGGATGGGCCATGGCTCAAATCACCTTCTGCACTGGCTGCTAGAGCCAATGTGGTTGGGGGAGTGGGGCAGGGACACAAGCTACACCCTTTTAAAGGATGTATACAGGCCACTGCACCATATTCTTTCTTCCTTAGGCCGATCCCTCTGGAAACTGCTGCAAGAGAAACCCATACCATGGCAGTGGTTTAAGAGTAGCTCTGACATTTTAACTCAGTGATAAAAATCAAAGATAACCACAAACACAGAATATTTCAGCCTCCTACCAAAAAAAAAAAAAAAAATCTCACCAGCATACTTTCTCCCATCACGAGTTATGGTAGCAGAGCAGGATCACTATCCTTCCTGCCACAGGCTCATTATCCCCAACTGCATTGTCTGACTTCATGATGCCACCAATGCAGGCTTCATAGGAAAGGAGCACCCCGCTGAATTTGAATCCTCCCCCAACACAAGCCTCCCTCATTTTTTATGTGAGGGCCAGGAATCATGCAAGTATCTTGCAGAGGGGGCAAGACCACTACGTAAAAGGGTATGGCGGGACAACCAGCTTGGCCATTTCCTCTTCCACCTGGGTCACAACTATTCTGAAAAAATAAAAACTCATCAATATGACCTAGAATTCAAACCTCAAACTGTGCAATAAGCACAAATCTTTAAAGAACAGATAATGAGCCAAACACATTTAGGAAGGTTAGCAATTATTAATTCTGTTATTTCATTACTGTTGTGCCTACAGGCAACAGATTCCAATTGTGCCAGGGGCTGCACAGATATATAATAAGAAATCTCTGCTCCAAAGCACTTAGAATCTGAATATAAATGATTGTTTGCTATAATAAGTAGCAGGGTCAATACATCACCCTGATATTTATGTAACTGTTTTAAATGTGTTAATAAGCTGCCTCCACAGAGTAAAAAGTACAGAGAATGAAATGAGCATGAAGACATATATCATAGAATCATAGATTTTAAGGTCAGAAGGGACCATTACGATTGTCTAGTCCGACCTCCTGCACAGTGCAGGCCATAGAATCTCACCCACCCACTCGTGTAACAAATCCCTAACCTATGTCGGAGCTACTGAAGTCCTCAAATCATGGTTTAAAGACTTCAAGGTGCAGAAAATCCTCCAGCAAGTGACCCATGCCCCATGCTGCAGAGAAAGGCGAAAAAACCCCAGGGCCTCTGCCAATCTGCCCTGGAGGAAAATTCCTTCCTGACCCCAAATATGGCGATCAGCTAAACCCTGAGCATGTGGGCAAGACTCACCAGCCAGACACCCAGGAAAGAATTCTCTGTAGTAACTCAGATCTCACCCCATCTAACATCCCATCACAGGCCATTGGGCATATCTACCGCTAATAGTGGAAGATTGCCAAAATTAGGCCATCCCATCATATCATCCCTTCCATAAACTTATCAAGCTTAGTCTTGAAGCCAGATATGTCTTTTGCCCCCACTGCTTCCCTTGGAAGGCTGTTCCAGAACTTGACTCCTCTGATGGTTAGAAACCTTCGTCTAATTTCAAGTCTAAACTTCCTGATGGCCAGTTTATATCCATTTGTTCTCGTGTCCACATTGGTACTGATCTTAAATAATTTTTCTCCCTCTGTGGTATTTATCCCTCTGATATATTTATAGAGAGCAATCATATCTCCTCTCAGTCTTCTTTTGGTTAGGCTAAACAAGCCAAGCTCTTTGAGTCTCCTTTCATAAGACAGAAAGAAAAGGAGTACTTGTGGCACCTTAGAGACTAACAAATTTATTTGAGCATAAGCTTTCGTGAGCTACAGCTCACTTCTGTAGTTCACGAAAGCTTATGCTCAAATAAATTTGTTAGTCTCTAAGGTGCCACAAGTACTCCTTTTCTTTTTGCGAATACAGACTAGCACGGCTGCTACTCTGAAACCTTTCATAAGACAGGTTTTCCATTCCTCGGATCATCCTAGTAGCCCTTCTTTGTACCTGTTGCAGTTTGAATTCATCTTTCTTAAACAGGGGAGACCAGAACTGCGCACAATATTCCAGATGAGGTCTCACCAGTGCCTTGTATAATGGTACTAACATCTCCTTATCTCTACTGGAAATACCTTGCCTGATGCATCCCAAGACTGCATTAGCTTTTTTCACAGCCATATCACATTGGCGGCTCACAGTCATCCTGTGATCAACCAATACTCCGAGGTCCTTCTCCTCCTCTGTTACTTCCAAGTGATGTGTTTCCAGTTTATAACACAAATTCTTGTTATTAATCCCTAAATGCATGACCTTGCACTTCTCATTATTAAATTTCATCCTATTACTATTACTCCAGTTTACAAGGTCATCCAGATATTTCTGTATGATGTCCCGGTCCGTCTCTGTATTGGCAATACCTCCCAGCTTTGTGTCATCCGCAAATTTTATTAGCACATTCCCTCTTTTTGTGCTATGATCAGTAATAAAAAGATTAAATAAGATTGGTCCCAAAACCAGTCCCTAAGGAACTCCACTAGTAATCTCCTTCCAGCCTGACAGTTCACCTTTCAGTGTGACCCTTTGCAGTCTCCCCTTTAACCAGTTCCTTATCCACCTTTCAATTTTCATATTGATCCCCATCTTTTCCAATTTAGCTAATAATTCCCCATGTGGAACCATATCAGATGCCTTACTGAAATCAAGGTAAATTAGATCCACTGCATTTCCTTTGTCTAAAAAATCTATTACATTCTCAAAGGAGATCAGGTTGGTTTGAAATGATCTACCTTTTGTAAAACCATGGTGTATTTTGTCCCAATTACCATTGACCGCAATGTCCTTAACTACTTTCTCCTTCAAATTTTTTTCCAAGACCTTGCATGCTACAGATGTCAAACTAACAGGCCTGTAGTTACCCAGATCCCTTTTTTTCCCTTTCTTAAAAATAGGAACTACGTTAGCAATTCTCCAGTCATGCAGTACAGCCCCTGAGTTTACAGATTCATTAACATTTTTTACTAATGGGCTTGCAATTTCATGTGTCAGTTCCTTTAATATTCTTGGATGAAGATTATCTGGGGCCCCCGAGTTAGTCCTATTAAGCTGTTCAAATTTGGCTTCTACCTCGGATGTGGTAATATCTACCTCCATATCCTCCTTCCCATTTGTCATCCTGCCATTATCCCTAAACCTCTCATTAGCCTCATTAAAAACTGAGGCAAAGTATTTGTTTAGATATTGGGCCATGCCTAGATTATCCTTAACCTCCACTCCATCCTCAGTGTTTAGCGGTCCCACTTCTTCTTTCTTTGTTTTCTTCTTATTTATATGGCTAAAGAACCTTTATTGATTTTAATTCCCTCTGCAAGGTCCAACTCTGCATGGCTTTTGGCCTTTCTCACTTTATCCCAACATGTTCTGACCTCAGTAAGGTAGCTTTCCTTGCTAATCCCTCCCATCTTCCACTCCTTGTAGGCTTTCTGCTTTTTCTTAGTCACCTCTCTGAGATGCTTGCTCATCCAGCTTGGTCTACAACTCCTGCCTATGAATTTTTTCACCTCTCATGGGATGCAGGCTTCTGATAGTTTCCTCAACTACGACTTTAAATAATTCCAGGCCTCCTCCTCCTTTAGATCCACAAGTTCTTCAGTCCAATCCACTTCCCTAACTAATTTCCTCAATTTTTTTAAGTTAGTGCTTTTGAAATAAAAAACCCTAGTCACACATCTGTTTTTGTTTATCCTTCCATTTAGTTTGAACTTAATTAGCTCATGATCACTCGAACCAAGGTTGTCCCCTACAACCATTTCTTCTATGAGGTCCTCACTACTCACCAAACAAAATCTAAAATGGCATCCCCTCTTGTTGGTTCAGCAACTACTTGGTGAAGGAATCCATCAGCTATCGTATCCAGGGAAATCTGAGCCCTATTATTACTATTAGCACTTGTCTTCCAGTCTATATCTGGGAAGTTAAAGTCTTCCATGATCACACAATTCCCATTAGTATTTACTTCATTAAAAACATTAAAGAGGTCTCTAGCCATATCCTAATCAGATCCTGGTGGTCTATAGCACACCCCAAGTACTATCGCAGGGGAGGCTCTAGTAGCTTTCTTCCCCAATGTGATTTTTGCCCAGACAGACTCTGTCTTATCCATTCCATCACTTCTTATTTCTTTACAGTCTACCTCATCATTGATATACAATGCTACTCCACCACCTTTGCCTTTATTTCTGTCTTTCCTAAACAGCACATACCCTTCAATACCTGTAGTCCAGTCATGACTACTATTCCACCATGTTTCTGTTATCCCTGTAATATCTGGTTTCACTTCCTGCACCAGTAGCTCTAGTTCCTCCATTTTGTTACCTAGGCTCCTCGCATTAGTGTATAAACATCTTAATTTTTGCTGTTTGATCTCGCTCACATTCTTTACCCAATTAGGCACAGACATTCTACCATCAGTATAACCTATTAGACTGGTATGTACACTGCCCTTCCGCCTTATGTCCATTCTTCTACCCACGCTGTATCCTTTCTTACTTCATTTTCTTCCCTCTCAATGTTAAAATCTGGCATGGAGATTACCTGGACATCTCCCAACCATCTCCCCCAGATTCCTAGTTTAAAGCTCTCTTGATCAGCTGTGCCATCCTCCATCCTAGAAATCTATTTCCCTCCTTACTCAGGCGAAGTCCATCCCGAGAGAACAGTCTTCTGTCCATGAATACTTCCCACTGGCCATACATCCCAAAGCCCTCCTTATAGCACCAGTGCCTGAGCCATCTGTTGAGCATCATAATCTTGTCACACCTTTGTTGCCTTTCTCTAGGAACAGGCAGAATCCCACTTAAAATCACCTGAGCCTCGATTTCTTTAAGCGTCTTCCCCAGCCTGGCATAGTCTCCCTTGATACATTCCAGCAAGAATCTAGCTGTATCATTTGTTCCCACATGAAGGACAATCAGTGGATTCTTTCCCGCTCCCGTTGGGATCCTCCTCAGCCTCAGGCCACATCCCTTATCTTAGCACCCAGCAGACAGCTCACTCTTCTGTTCTCTGTATCAGCTCTTGTTACAGGCCTGTCTATTCCTCTCAGTAAGGAGTCCCCAATCACATAGACCTGCCTTTTCCTGGTGATGGTGCGACTCTCCAGTCTATCCCCTGTTCCCTCTGGCTGCAAGTCCTCTGGATTCCTATTGCCCCTTGCAATCCTCTGCAACCCATTCCGTATCCTCCTGCGGCTCATATTTGGTGTTTTCTCCATTGACTCTTGCCCTCTTCCTGTAGGACTAGTTGCTCTTCTCTAGACAGAATAAGTAAAGGTAAGAGTAATGAATGGAAAGTAAAAATATAAATAAACAGAATGGTAACACTCCATCAAAGCCCTCTATACAAAGCTGATTCTAGCTCAGCAACTCGACCTGTTCAAACAAAACTTCTCATATACACTATTTACATGTAATCAGAGATTATTCACTGATAATCACACTTGTGCTCTATATTTTTGGATGATTATAGGAACAAACAGTGATCACCAATCTAAACACCTTTATAGTCCTCAAGATCACTGCCCATCACTTATAAAATGGTTTGCAAAACCGAAAATAATTTGTTTTGAGCCGCTGTGGTTGTTTATTCTTTAGCTTTGATTTTTCTAGGACGTTCAATACCAACAATCGTCGCTGGACCCAGACAGTATTGAGAAAGAGCACAATCATGATGCTATATTTCCCTCTAGCAACTGCAGCAAAGCTGTGCCAGTGCGGGCCATCAACCTGGCAGCTTATGTGGCTCAAGCATTGAGCAGCGCAAGGCCCATCTCATCTAATCTTCACTCAGTTTTTCCCCTTCCTCTCTTTTCTGGACAGTGGACTCAAAGAAAGTAGAGGTGGGGCAGGGAGGTGGTTGGGGGTGAAATCCCATACTAGCACATAAAACACAAATTCCCTGCTAATTACAGAAGATGTAATTCTTCATCCAGACAAAATGCAGGCACACATCTATTCTTTACTGGAGGAGTCTCTGCTTAACCCTGCCACCATTTCATGGCTCCTTCAGCATGCTCACAACTCCTTCAGCAGCAGTTAGTTCTTGAATGTAAATAACTGCATAGCTTGCAAAGGGCAAGAGTCACCTTGTGTACAGTATGTCTCCACTGGTACAACCTGCACCTCAGATAACCAGCCAGACGCAAACCACCTTGAAAGTGCCAAAACCATCCTCTGATCTGTGCACTTTTGGTGGTTTTCATTTACCTCTGAACATGTGCAAATCCAACATTGATTTGCACATCGTAAAGGGGATTATGGATTTCGCAGCAG
The DNA here is from genome assembly GCF_965152235.1 of Eretmochelys imbricata. Taxonomy (NCBI): domain Eukaryota; kingdom Metazoa; phylum Chordata; order Testudines; family Cheloniidae; genus Eretmochelys; species Eretmochelys imbricata. The sequence goes on along the minus strand of NC_135575.1, from coordinate 37,143,712 downwards.
AGATTATTGATAGTCTCTGAACTGGTTTAATATCTTTAGATGTAGACATCTGTTATATTACTTCTATCTTTCTGAGGTCACAGCAGAGCCCTTGGGAGGTCAGCGATTGTCTCATGTATGGGTCTGCAGTCAAGTGCAATGTCATTTTGTTTTTATTTAAATTTTTGATTTAGTTCTCTGAGTCTAGCTAACAAGCAGATGAGGTTGTGGTCATGATCTGCCACAGCTTCCACCATGCTGTTGCTACATCCATTCAGCAGAAGGCCATCAGCTATGCCGCTGATCCCTGAAGGTTCTATTAGTACATCTTTCTGCTTGATGCAGTAGTAAAGAAACCTTCTGCGGCAGGTTTGATCTCAACCACTCTCAATCATCTGTATCTACCTGTTGATGTCCAGAATGTGATGAGGGAGCAGATTTCCTTATCCAGCAGCACTGACCAATATCCATCTTTGGCATCAAGCACAGAGAATTTTTTGCTTTTGCCACATCAAGGAATATTTCTTCAATTTTAGTCATTTGGTAGCGAGCTTATTGAGCTCTGTATTTAAATTGCTTGTGTCTATGCAAATGTGCAACATCACTGGCTTTTCAATGGTGACCATGCTTCCTGATTCAATTTTTGGGTTCTGAAACTTTAGCGATGCCACCCTTTCCATTTGTTTTATTGTTCCCATTATTTTTTCTTTTAATGGAATGGGGACTCTGGGAGGCAAATACTGCACAGGCTGTATCATTTTGTCTACTTCCAACTGTAACATGCCCAGAAGACATCCCTGTCCTTGGTAATCTGTCAACACCTTTGTGGCAGGGATGCCTCAGTGTATTGTCTGCTTTGGACATGGGTTTTTTGTTTTGCTTGTATAGCTCTTGTATGACTAGTTTGTTCCAGGTTTAGTGGCACTAGTTTCAAGCATTCACCTGTTTTAGCTAGAAGTAGGGGCTTCTGCATTAGTTGTACTACCTGAAATTCAAGTTATTCTTCTTGTAAATTTACATTTTCCTAGTGATATTATGATCATGCCATCAAATAATTTTAGTTTGGCTTTGCTTGATTGCAATATTGCTTTCTTCTCTTGCATAATGCTAAGGAAATCATTGTGGCCCAGCACGTTCACTGATGCCCCACTATCTGTTTGGTATTCTGTTTCCTGTTTGTTCATGTGCTGCTGCCTGGTCTTTGCATCTGCTACTAGTCTGCGCTTCACAAACCATTTATTTTTCATGTTTTGCAATGCATTTCTACCATGTAAGTGCAAAATCTCATCTTCTGAATCCTTACTTGTTTCCTTGATATGGTGCTTCCTCCCCACCCTCCACCCCCATCTGTAAACTTTGGCATAATGATTTCTACTGCCAGTTATTGCATATGACCTTATATTATCACGTTTTTCTCCACTGTACCCACAGGTCTTCCTTTGCATTTTATCGCCTTTGCTTTGTATTTATGCATTTTTGCTTCTGGTGAATCTTTCCTTGTCTTTTCATGCTTTCCCTGTGCTAGACAGTGAATTAGCTCTGAGGGCTTGTCTACATGGTATTTTAGTCTGCACCAGAGGGATGTAAATTCTAGTGTGCACTAGCTGGCCTGCATGGACCCAGCTGGCATACAGTAGAAATTCCCTAGTGCACATTAATGTAGTATTGTTTGAAACAAGACTACATTAATACACACTGGGGAACTTTTAGCGAGCACCAGCAGAGTCCACATGGGCCAGTTAGCATGCGACATGCTAAGGAGCACTAGAATTTATACCCATCTGATGCGATTAAAGCTCCATGTAGACAAGCCCTGTATCTACTCCATTTATGTACTGCATTTGGATGTAAGCTTGTTCATTACTTTTTCATATCTATAGCTCTTGATAGAGCTAGTATGGGCTATGATTCTCATTTGAGTTCACATATCTTTCATCTCTATTACTTATCTGTCACAAATCAGTTCATCTTTCAGTCATTTTGCACAGGTTAGCAATATTCCAATCTATTGTTTCTCCAGATTCTTGATTACACTTACTGAAAAGACACCTTTCATATCTGACAATTTTAGGGGGTTGAAAATGCTTTGCAGCACTTCTAGAATGCCATATGGATCCTCCAGTCTGTTGCTGACATATCCAGATGCTGTTGGACCATGTGACAGCCTTTGTCCATTACTACCAACAGTATGGCTGCTCTTATTTTGTTTTCCTTTTATATCCTCCCCACCGCCCCTCAAAGTTCTGATTTCACGTACCTGCATGAGCCAACTCACTTCTAATACCACGTTCAGCATTCAAGCATAAGAAAAGAGCCAAGACAATGCAACTCAGGCTTCCTTCCTCCACATATCCTGTCTTCTCATCAAGCACTTCCTGAAAGTAGAGATCTCTAAGCTTCTAGACGTTACCTTATACATAAGCATAAGATCACGCTGGGCGGGCCTAGGGAAAATGGTGCCATGGGAAAACTTGTATTTTGCCCTCCCTGGCCCCAACTGCCGCCCCACTCATCCCCCCATTGCCACTAGTCCCCACTGCCTCCACATTCATCCCCCCATCACTCGCAGGCCCCGCTGCCTCCCCCCACCCTTCCGCAGCCTCTCACCTCAAGCCTGTCCCGCTCCTTGCCTCTTGACCACGGCACCATGGGTGGTCGCTCACGTCACTCACCCATAAACTCAGCCCTGCTAACATGTACACTATTGGGAAGCTATAATAATAAACATGAGCCTCTGGTTCAACACCTGCATATTCTACTGTATTTCAGGCCAAATGCTGTCATTTGATATGTACACACGTGTGACTTGCATGTACACTGAGTGCAGATGCCAGTTGCATGTACATATCCAAAAGCTGAGTTTAAACACTGTATCTACAAACATTTTCAGTGGGATTTTCAAAAGCACACAGTGTTGACCTTGCTTTTCGCCCACACTGACTTCAGTGGAAGCAGAGTCAAGCCAGTGCTGAGGGCTTCTGAAAATCCAGGCACCCCTTTTTCCATGACACATGATTGGAAGGGAAGGCTGGAAGGAATATACTGGAACAGAAATACTGACTTGGAAAGCTAGGCATAATCACTTACAACCACTCCTCTTGGTGATTCCTTAATTTCAGTGGTCAGAGATCTCCTTTCTGTACATAACTCTTCCCCAACCTGATTTTCCCTGAACTCCCTTTGGAGTGGGCTTCCCCAGCAAAGGCAAAAAAAGTCTCTGGCCTGTCTTCCAATCACTTTCTTCAGGGCACAGTTTTATTCTTCATACAAAACTCACAAGCAAAGCAGGCTGCAGGGATCCAGAGACATCTCTTCCTCTTGCTCCAGGAACTGCCACAGGTGCTAGTTCCTGCCTGCAATCTCTTCTCCAGCTGAGCTTTCTCTGCTCTTCATAAGGATAACCTGACACCTTCACTGCTGGGTCTAACCGGGGCTGGCTGGCCCCAGGCATCCTGCCCCTTAAAAGAGCAAAGCACCTAGTTATGTTGAGTGCTCAGTCATCTCCCGAAACGATCACTGACCCTTGTATCTCACTTGCTCTTCCAGCTTTTCCTACCCCACCCACTCTCTTACTTTGCTGTATGGCATTGCTGATCTACCAGATGGCAGCCATAAATAACAGCTCTCACCATAGTCCAGTTCGGAACAATACTTCCCATTTCAACTTTGACTTTGAACAAAATGCTACCATTTAGATCATTTTATTGCTTCAAGGACTATCTATACCAGCTGGAATTTTCAAAGGAGCCTCAGAAAGTAAGGCACCTAACTCTCACTGAATGCGTTCAACAGGCTTTGGACAACAAGCTGTCTTAGGTGTCCTGGTGATGTCAAGGAATTATGACGTGATTGGAATAACAGAGACTTATTGGGATAACTCACATGACTGGAGTACTGTCATGGATGGTTATAAACTGTTCAGGAAGGACAGGCAGGGCAGAAAAGGTGGGGGAATAGCACTGTATGTAAGGGAGCAGTATGACTGCTCAGAGCTCCGGTACGAAACTGCAGAAAAACCTGAGTGTCTCTGGATTAAGTTTAGAAGTGTGAGCAACAAGAGTGATGTAGTGGTGGGAGTCTGCTATAGACCACCGGACCAGGGGGATGAGATGGATGAGACTTTCTTCCAGCAACTCGCAGAAGCTACTAGATCGCACGCCCTGGTTCTGATGGGTGACTTTAATTTTCCTGATATCTGCTGGGAGAGCAATACAGCGGTGCATAGATAATCCAGGAAGTTTTTGGAAAGCATAGGGAACAATTTCCTGGTGCAAGTGCTAGAGGAGCAAACTAGGCGGGGGAGCTTTTCTTGACCTGCTGTTCACAAACTGGGAAGAATTAGTGGGGGAAGCAAAAGTGGATGGGAATTTGGGAGGCAGTGACCATGAGTTGGTTGAGTTCAGGATCCTGACACAGGGAAGAGAGGTAAGCAGCAGGATACGGACCCTGGACTTCAGGAAAGCAGACTTTGACTCCTTCAGGGAACGGATGGGTAGGATCCCCTGGGGGACTAACATGAAGGGGAAAGGAGTCCAGGAGAGCTGGCTATATTTCAAGGAATCCCTGTTGGGGTTACAGGGACAATCCATCCCGATGTGTCGAAAGAATAGTAAATATGGCAGGCGACCAGCTTGGCTTAACGGTGAAATCCTAGCGGATCTTAAACATAAAAAAGAAGCTTACAAGAAGTGGAAGTTTGGACATATGACCAGGGAAGAGTATAAAAATATTGCTCGGGCATGTAGGAATGAAATCAGGAGGGCCAAATCGCACCTGGAGCTGCAGCTAGCAAGAGATGTCAAGAGTAACAAGAAGGGTTTCTTCAGGTATGTTGGCAACAAGAAGAAAGCCAAGGAAAGTGTGGGCCCCTTAATGAATGAGGGAGGCAACCTAGTGACAGAGGATGTGGAAAAAGCTAATGTACTCAATGCTTTTTTTGCCTCTGTCTTCACTAACAAGGTCAGCTCCCAGACTGCTGCACTGGACATCACAGCATGGGGAGTAGATGGCCAGTTCTCTGTGGAGAAAGAGGTGGTTAGGGACTATTTAGAAAAGCCGGACATGCACAAGTCCATGGGGCCGGACACGTTGCATCCGAGAGTGCTAAAGGAATTGGCAACTGTGATTGCAGAGCCATTGGCCATTATCTTTGAAAACTCATGGCGAACGGGGGAAGTCCCAGATGACTGGAAAAAGGCTAATGCAGTGCCAATCTTTAAAAAAGGGAAGAAGGAGGATCCTGGGAACTACAGGCCAGTCAGCCTCACCTCAGTCCCCGGAAAAATCATGGAGCAGCTCCTCAAAGAATCAATCCTGAAGCACTTACATGAGAGGAAAGTGATCAGGAACAGTCAGCATGGATTCACCAAGGGAAGGTCATGCCTGACTAATCTAATTGCCTTCTGTGTTGAGATTACTGGTTCTGTGGATGAAGGGAAAGCAGTGCATGTATTGTTTCTTGACTTTAGCAAAGCTTTTGGCACGGTCTCCCACAGTATTCTTGTCAGCAAGTTAAAGAAGTATGGGCTGGATGAATACACTATAAGGTGGGTAGAAAGTTGGCTAGATTGTCGGGCTCAATGGGTAGTGATCAATGGCTCCATGTCTAGTTGGCAGCCGGTGTCAAGTGGAGTGCCCCAGGGGTCGGTCCTGGTGCCGGTTTTGTTCAATATCTTCATAAATGATCTGGAGGATGTGTGGATTGCACTCTCAGCAAATTTACGGATGATACTAAACTGGGAGGAGTGGTAGATACGCTGGAGGGCAGGGATAGGATACAGAGGGACCTAGACAAATTGGAGGATTGGGCCAAAAGAAATCTGATGAGGTTCAATAAGGATAAGTGCAGGGCCCTGCACTTAGGACGGAAGAACCCAATGCACCGCTACAGACTAGGGACCGAATGGCTAGGCAGCAGTTCTGCGGTAAAGGACCTAGGGGTGACAATGGACGAGAAGCTGGATATGAGTCAGCAGTGTGCCCTTGTTGCCAAGAAGGCCAATGGCATTTTGGGATGTATAAGTAGGGGCATAGTGAGCAGATCGAGGGACGTGATCGTCCCCCTCTATTCGACATTGGTGAGGCCTCATCTGGAGTACTGTGTCCAGTTTTGGGCCCCACACTACAAGAAGGATGTGGATAAATTGGAGAGAGTCCAGCGAAGGGCAACAAAAATGATTAGGGGTCTGGAACACATGACTTATGAGGAGAGGCTGAGGGAACTGGGATTGTTTAGTCTGCAGAAGAGAAGAATGAGGGGGGATTTGATAGCTGCTTTCAACTACCTGAGAGGTGGTTCCAGAGAGGATGGTTCTAGACTATTCTCAGTGGTAGAAGAGGACAGGACAAGGAGTAATGGTCTCAAGTTGCAGTGGAGGACATATAGGTTGGATATTAGGAAAAACTTTTTCACTAGGAGGGTGGTGAAACACTGGAATGCGTTACCTAGGGAGGTGGTAGAATCTCCTTCCTTAGACGTTTTTAAGGTCAGGCTTGACAAAGCCCTGGTTGGGATGATTTAATTGGGGATTGGTCCTGCTTTGAGCAGGGGGTTGGACTAGATGACCTCCTGAGGTCCCTTCCAACTCTGATATTCTGTGATTCTATGGTAGGCTCCACTGACAATCCCAATTTACATAATCACCAATTTTAAAACCAGGGTTTCATTTTCCCAAGGCCCTCTGTGAGTCTCCTCCATATAGAAAGGTCATTCTCAACAATCAAAATCGTATTATGTTAATATATAAATATATATATATATATATACACACACACACACAAAACAAACCTAGAATCTCTAGTTTTCACATTTATATTCCTCACTGGCAAGCAAAATCTCATATGCTGATGGAGAGGACTGCAGGGCTCATACATGTAATGTGTCTCCATTTGGGCATTGACAAGCTTCTCAAATAAGAATAGCCCTGTATTATTTATAAAACAAACAGTGAAAATATGAACTCTTTTTTCACATGAGTTAGATATATTCAGATGTCAGGCTCTGATGAAATACATCCTAGTCTACTCAAGGAGATGACTGAAGGGAAATCTTGGACATTAGTGATTATCTTCAAAAACTTATGGAAGACAGGAGAGATTCCAGAGAACTGGAAAAGGGAAAATATAGCACCAACTATAAAAAAGGGAATAAAGGCAACCTGGGAATTACAGACCAGTCAGCTTAACTTTAGTACCCGGAAAGATATTAGAGCAAATAATTAAAAAAATCAAATTGGAAACATCTAGAAGATAATAAGTGATAAGTTAACAGTTAACATGGATGTCAAAAACAAATCATGTCAAACCAACCTAGTACCTTTCTCTGATAGGGTACCAAGCTTTCTGGATGGGGAGGAAGTGGTAGATGTGGTATATCTTGACTTTAGTAAGGTTCTTGATACTGCCCGCATGACCTCATAAACAAACTAGGGAAATATAGCCTAGATGGCACAACTATAAGGTGGATGCATGACTGATTGGAAAACAACTCCCAATGGTTTACAGTCAAGCTGGAAGGGTATATTGAGTGGTATCCTTCCAGGGTTGGTCCTGAGTCCCATTCTGTTCAATATCTTCATCAGTGATTTAGATAATGGCATAGAGAGTACACTTATAAAGTTTACAGACAATACCAAGCTGGGAGGAGTTGAAAGTGCTTTGGAGGATAGGATTAAAATTCAATATGATTTGGACAAACTGGAGAAATAGTCTGAAGACAATAGGATGAAATTCAATAAGGATAAATGCAAAGTACTCCACTTAAGAAAGAATAATCAATTACTCACATACAAAATGGGAGATAACTGTCTAGGAAGGAGTGCTGCAGAAAGGGACCTATAGTGGATCACAAGCTAAATATGAGACAACAGTGTAACACTGTTACAAAAAAAGCAAACATCACCCTGGGATGTATCAACAGCAGTGTTGTAAGCAAGACACAAGAAGTAATTTTTCCACTCTACTCTGCACTGATAAGGCCTCAGCTGGAGTATTTTGTCCACTTCTGGGTGCCACATTTCAGGAAAGATGTGGACAAATTTGAGAATGTCCAGAGCACAGCAACAAAAATAATTAATGGTCTAGAAAACATAACCTATGAGGAAAGATTGAAAAAACTGAAAAATGTGTTTAGTCTGGAGAAGAGATGACTGAGGGCAGACACGATAACAGTTTTCAAGTACATAAAAGGTTGTTACAAGGAGGGTGAAAAATTGTTCTCCTTAACCTCTGAGGATAGGACAAGAAGCAATGGGCTTAAATTGCAGCAAAGGAGGTTTAGGTTGGACATTAGGAAAAACTTCCTAACTGTCAGGGTAGTTAAGCACTGAAACAAATTGCATAGGGAGGCTGTAGAATCTCCATCATTGGGGATGTTTAAGAGCAGGTTGGACAAACACCTGTCAGGGGTGGTCTAGTTATTACTTAGTCCTGCCTTGAGTACCGGGGACTGCATTAGATGACCTCTCAAGGGCCCTTTCAGTTCTACATTTCTATGGGCCTATAGCCTTGCCTATTCATATTCTTCATTCTCCTATCAATCCGGTCAGAGTAAATGAGAACAATTAGGTAAATGACATTTGCATAATGTAAAAAACAGAGAGACAAGCAGGGAACAATTGTGAGTCAAGGGCATTCAGTGTCTCTCAGGATCTGTTCAGTATGGGATTAGTTTCTAAATGTAAAACTGACTAAAATTATGAGTATCTAGTCATTTATATTACATACATCACTGTAGTATTTCAGTCACTGTGGTATCTGCCATCCAAATATTTGCAGTTATTTTTCAAGTCACATTTTTTGGTCACAGTCACAGGATTTTGAGGCACTCATGGAATATCTGGCAATGTGGCAAATACACAACAGAATGTATAGCACGTTCAGGCTAAAGGCTGCAGAAGTACACAAATCTCTGAAGGAGTCCAAAATAGATTTTATTGCTCACTACATAAATGGATGATGGGACAGAACATAATATGATTTTTATATTAAGTTTTCACTGGCTTTGGATTCTCTCTTTTCATTACTTAACTCAGAGAAGTTAACTCAGCCACTAGCTGCTGTCCAGAAGCATGTGATACTGGAGATGTGCAGGTTGGAAAATCTCATTGTTAAATAGTCACCTCTTAAAACAGAGCAAGTATGGTGTGTGGCCTTAAGGATAAGACAGGATTGCACGGGCTCTGTGTCTGTGCATATGCTCCCTTGATTTTATTGTCTGATCTTTTGAGCAAGCACATTAACATAGAAAACTTAATGGTCAGAGCAGACCTGGCGTACAAAGTTTGTGGTATCTCCAGCTCTTCATTCTTTTACAGCAATGGGACTCGTGAAAGTGGCAAAAGCCAAAACATTATGTGCATAGTAGAATGTTACCTTTAGTGCGCACACGCGTGCACACACACACACACACACACACACACAAAAGAAGAAGAAGAAGAAAAGAACAATTCAAGACTTTGCAATGCTCTAGAAGCATGATAAGGAATGCAAGGGGAAAGTGATCCTATGTACTGGACATCTGCTCAGTTGAACCATCTGGAAAGCACGAATGTAGTGTGAAACACCCTAAGATTTAAAATCATCAACTTTTTTTTGTTACTTTTGATTTATGGAAATAGTGCCACCAGATTCCCCCAGAGGCTTCTTCTCTTTGACCTTTTACCTGTTGTAGTAGCATAACAATTTCTACTTAGATCTAGCTTGAGGGTATAGACTCACAAGAAATAAGACGATGACTATCAGGTAAACGAAATTAAGCTGCTCACAGAAGAAAACTTTCTCCTGCCCTTTCCCCCACTCCTGCCTCTTTTCTGTTTTAAGGTCATGAGTTTCCTCTCATAGGGTATGTCTACACTACGGAATAAGGTCGAATTTATAGAAGTCGGTTTTTTAGAAATCGGTTTTATATATTCGAGTGTGTGTGTCCCCACAGAAAATGCTCTAAGTGCATTAAGTGCATTAACTCGGCGGAGTGCTTCCACAGTACCGAGGCTAGAGTCGACTTCCGGAGCGTTGCACTGTGGGTAGCTAGCCCACAGTTCCCGCAGTCTCCGCTGCCCATTGGAATTCTGGGTTGAGATCCCAATGCCTGATGGGGCTAAAACATTGTCGCGGGTGGTTCTGGGTACATATCGTCAGGCCCCCGTTCCCTCCCTCCCTCCGTGAAAGCAAGGGCAGACAATTGTTTCGCGCCTTTTTTCCTGAGTTACCTGTGCAGACGCCATACCATGGCAAGCACGGAGCCCGCTCAAGTAACCGTCACCCTATGACTCCTGGATGCTGGCAGACGCGGTACGGCATTGCTACACAGTAGCAGCAACCCCTTGCCTTGTGGCAGCAGACGGTACAGTACGACTGGTAGCCGTCATCGTCATGTCCGAGGTGCTCCTGGCCACGTCGGCTGGGAGCGCCTGGACAGACATGGGCGCAGGGACTAAATTTGGAGTGACTTGACCAGGTCATTCTCTTTAGTCCTGCAGTAAGTCCTATTGAACCGTCTTATGGTGAGCAGGCAGGCGATATGGATTGCTAGCAGTCATACTGTACCATCTTCTGCCAGGCAGGCAAGAGATGAGGATTGCTAGCAGTCGTATTGTACCATCTTCTGCCTGGCAGGCAAGAGATGAGGATGGCTAGCAGTCGTACTGTACCATCTTCTGCCGAGCAGCCATGAGATGTGGATGGCATGCAGTCCTTCTGCACCGTCTGCTGCCAGCCAAAGATGTAAAAGATAGATGGAGTAGATCAAAACAAGAAATAGACCAGATTTGTTTTGTACTCATTTGCTTCCCCCCTCCCCTGTCTAGGGGACTCATTCCTCTAGGTCACACTGCAGTCACTCACAGAGAAGGTGCAGCGAGGTAAATCTAGCCATGTATCAATCAGAGGCCAGGCTAACCTCCTTGTTCCAATAAGAACAATAACTTAGGTGCACCATTTCTTATTGGAACCCTCCGTGAAGTCCTGCCTGAAATACTCCTTGATGTAAAGACACCCCCTTTGTTGATTTTAGCTCCCTGAAGCCAACCCTGTAAGCCGTGTCGTCAATCGCCCCTCCCTCCGTCAGAGCAACGGCAGACAATTGTTCCGCGCCTTTTTTCTGTGCGGACGCCATACCAAGGCAAGCATGGAGGCTGCTCAGCTCACTTTGGCAATTAGGAGCACATTAAACACCACACGCATTATTTAGCAGTATATGCAGCACTGGAGCCTGGCAAAGTGATACCGGGCGAGGAGGCGACATCAGCGCGGTCACGTGAGTGATCAGGACATGGACACAGATTTCTCTGAAAGCATGGGCCCTGCCAATGCATGCATCATGGTGCTAATGGGGCAGGTTCATGCTGTGGAACGCCGATTCTGGGCTCGGGAAACAAGCACAGACTGGTGGGACCGCATAGTGTTGCAGGTCTGGGACGATTCCCAGTGGCTGCGAAACTTTCGCATGCATAAGGGCACTTTCATGGAACTTTGTGACTTGCTTTCCCCTGCCCTGAAGTGCATGAATACCAAGATGAGAGCAGCCCTCACAGTTGAGAAGCGAGTGGCGATAGCCCTGTGGAAGCTTGCAACGCCAGACAGCTACCGGTCAGTTGGGAATCAATTTGGAGTGGGCAAATCTACTGTTGGGGCTGCTGTGATGGAAGTAGCCCACGCAATCAAAGATCTGCTGATATCAAGGGTAGTGACCCTGGGAAATGTGCAGGTCATAGTGGATGGCTTTGCTGCAATGGGATTCCCTAACTGTGGTGGGGCCATAGACGGAACCCATATCCCTATCTCGGCACCGGAGCACCAAGCCGCCGAGTACATAAATCGCAAGGGGTACTTTTCGATAGTGCTGCAAGCTCTGGTGGATCACCAGGGACGTTTCACCAACATCAACGTGGGATGGCCGGGAAAGGTACATGACGCTCGCATCTTCAGGAACTCTGGTCTGTTTCAAAAGCTGCAGGAAGGGACTTTATTCCCAGACCAGAAAATAACTGTTGGGGATGTTGAAATGCCTATATGTATCCTTGGGGACCCAGCCTACCCCTTAATGCCATGGCTCATGAAGCCGTACACAGGCAGCCTGGACAGTAGTCAGGAGCTGTTCAACTACAGGCTGAGCAAGTGCAGAATGGTGGTAGAATGTGCATTTGGACGTTTAAAGGCGTGCTGGCGCAGTTTACTGACTCACTTAGACCTCAGCGAAACCAATATTCCCACTGTTATTACTGCTTGCTGTGTGCTCCACAATATCTGTGAGAGTAAGGGGGAGACGTTTATGGCGGGGTGGGAGGTTGAGGCAAATTGCCTGGCTGCTGGTTACGCGCAGCCAGACACCAGGGCGGTTAGAAGAGCATAGGAGGGGGCGGTACGCATCAGAGAAGCTTTCAAAACCAGTTTCATGACTGGCCAGGCTACGGTGTGAAAGTTCTGTTTGTTTCTCCTTGATGAAACCCCCCGCCCCTTGGTTCACTCTACTTCCCTGTAAGCTAACCACCCGCCCCTCCTCCCGTCAATCACCGCTTGCAGAGGCAATAAAGTCATTGTTGCTTCACATTCATGCATTCTTTATTCATTCATCACACAAATAGGGGGATGACTACCAAGGTAGCCCAGGAGGGGTGGTGGAGGAGGGAAGGAAAATGCCACACAGCACTTTAAGCACAGCACTTTAAAAGTTTACAACTTTAAAATTTATTGAATGACAGCCTTCTTTTTTTTGGGCAATCCTCTGTGGCGGAGTGGCTGGTTGGCCGGTGGCCCCCCCACCGCGTTCTTGGGCGTCTGGGTGTGGAGGCTATGAAACTTGGGGAGGAGGGTGGTTGGTTACAGAGGGGCTGCAGTGGCAGTCTGTGCTCCAGCTGCCTTTGCTGCAGCTCAACCATACACTGGAGCATACTGGTTTGGTCCGCCAGCAGCCTCAGCATTGAATCCTGCCTCCTCTCATCACGCTGCCGCCACATTTGAGCTTCAGCCCTCTCTTCAGCCTGCCACTTACTCTCTTCAGCCCGCCACTTACTCTCTTCAGCCTGCGACCTCTCCTCCCGGTCATTTTGTGCTTTCCTGCACTCTGACATTATTTGCCTCCATGCATTCGTCTGTGCTCTGTCAGTGTGGAAGGACAGCATGAGCTCGGAGAACATTTCATCGCGAGTGCGTTTTTTTTTCTTTCTAAGCTTCACTAGCCTCTGGGAAGGAGAAGATCCTGAGATCATTGAAACACATGCAGCTGGTGGAGAAAAAAAAGGGACAGTGGTATTTAAAAAGACACATTTTATAAAATAGTGGCTACACTCTTTCAGGGTAATCCTTGCTGTTAACATTACATACATAGCACATGTGCTTTCGTTACAAGGTTGCATTTTGCCTCCCCCCACCGCGTGGCTACCCCCTCAACCTTCCCCCCTCCCTGTGGCTAACAGCGGGGAACATTTCTGTTTAGCCACAGGCAAACAGCCCAACAGGAATGGGCTCCTCTGAGTGTCCCCTGAAGAAAAGCACTCTATTTCAACCAGGTGACCATGAATTATATCTCACTCTCCTGAGGATAACACAGAGAGATAAAGAACGGATGTTGTTTGAATGCCAGCAAACATACACTGCAATGCTTTGTTCTACAATGATTCCCGAGTACGTGTTACTGGCCTGGAGTGGTAAAGTGTCCTACCATTAAGGACACAATAAGGATGCCCTCCCCAGAAACCTTTTGCAAAGGCTTTAGGAGTACATCTAGGAGAACCGCGAATGCCAGGGCAAAGTAATCCTTTCACATGCTTGCTTTTAAACCATGTATAGTATTTTAAAAGGTACACTCACCAGAGGTCCCTTCTCCGCCTGCTGGGTCCAGGAGGCAGCCTTGGGTGGGTTCGGGGGGTACTGGCTCCAGGTCCAGGGTGAGAAACAGTTCCTGGCTGTCGGGAAAACCGGTTTCTCCGCTTGCTTGCTGTGAGCTACCTACAACCTCATCATCATCATCATCTTCTTCATCCCCAAAACCTGCTTCCGTATTGCCTCCATCTCCATTGAAGGAGTCAAACAACACGGCTGGGGTAGTGGTGGCTGAACCCCCTAAAATGGCATGCAGCTCATCATAGAAGCGGCATGTTTGGGGCTCTGACCCGGAGCGGCCGTTCGCCTCTCTGGTTTTCTGGTAGGCTTGCCTCAGCTCCTTCAGTTTCACGCGGCACTGCTTCGGGTCCCTGTTATGGCCTCTGTCCTTCATGCCCTGGGAGATTTTGACAGAGGTTTAGGCATTTTGAAAACTGGAACGGAGTTCTGATAGCACGGATTCCTCTCCCCAAACAGCGATTAGATCCCGTACCTCCCATTCGGTCCATGCTGGAGCTCTTTTGCGATTCTGGGACTCCATCATGGTCACCTGTGCTGATGAGCTCTGCATGGTCACCTGCAGCTTGCCACGCTGGCCAAACAGGAAATGAGATTTAAAAGTTCGCGGTTCTTTTCCTGTCTACCTGGCCAGTGCATCTGAGTTGAGAGTGCTGTCCAGAGCGGTCACAATGGAGCACTCTGGGATAGCTCCCGGAGGCCAATACCATCGAATTGTATCCACAGTACCCCAAATTCGAGCCGGCAACGTCGATTTAAGCGCTAATCCACTTGTCAGGGGTGGAGTAAGGAAATCGATTTTAAGAGCCCTTTAAGTCGAAATAAAGGGCTTCATTGTGTGGACGGGTGCAGGTTTACATCGATTTAACGCTGCTAAATTCGCCCTAAAGTCCTAGTGTAGACCAGGGCATACAATCCCCACCCACCTTCTTCTCACCCACAGAAAAGTAGCCTTTATTTTTGTCTGTGAAAGTGTTGTAGTTATTTGAGATATTTTCCACCGCTTCTCCACCTCTTTCAATATCTCTTTCTTTCCTAACAAAGTTAGACAGACAGACAGACAGACCAAAAAAAAAAAAATTCAGAGTGAATGATGTAACAAGTTGCATTTCAATATAATAATCTTCACTTCTACTCTACTGTAATTTCTGTGTTACATTTTGAGGATGTAAACATTTTTTCACTGATAAAAAATGCTTTTTGGTCATAGCGACTCCATGATGCTGGTCCAGGTAAAAAGTAGACTTCTTCCTACAGTACCATACAGAAACTTTGGAAAGACAACATTTGTCATTAGTGAAATTGCTCCAAGTTGTAGGGGGCAGCCCAAAACACGCCACCCTGCAGTCACTCTGTCTCAGCTCCATTCTTGATTCTCCAATTAACTCACATACAGCCAGAAGTTTTAACATAATAAATTACACTCTAGGAAGGGGAACATTAAGTTGTCACAAAATAAACATGAAAGGAGTACTTGTGGCACCTTAGAGACTAACAAATTTATTTGAGCATAAGCTTTCATGAGCTACATACAGCTCACTTCATCGGATGCATGCAGTGGAAAATACAGTGGGGAGATTTTATGTACACAGAGAACATGAAACAATGGGTGTTACCATACACACTGTTCCGAGAGTGATCAGGTAAAGTGATCTATTACCAGCAGGAGAGAAAAAAACCTTTTGTAGTGATAATCAAGGTGGGCCATTTCCAGCAGTTGACAGGAACGTCTGAGGAACAGTAGTGCGGGGGGTGGGGAATAAACATGGGGAAATAGTTTTACTTTGTGTAATGACACATCCATTCCCAGTCTTTATTCAAGCCTAAGTTAATTGTATCCAGTTTGCAAATTAATTCCAATTCTGCAGCCTCTCCTTGGAGTCTGTTTTTGAAGTTTTTTGTTGAAGAATTGCCACTTTTAGGTCTGTAATTAAGTGACCAGAGAGATTGAAGTGTTCTCCGACTGGTTTTTGAATGTTATAATTCTTGACGTCTGATTTGTGTCCATTTATTCTCTTACATAGAGACTGTCCATTTTGGCCAATGTACATGGCAGAGGGGCATTGCTGGCACATGATGGCATGTATCACATTGGTAGATGTGTAGGTGAACAAGCCTCTGATAGTGTGGCTGATGTGATTAGGCCCTATGATGGTGTCCCCTGAATAGATATGTGGATAGAGTTGGCAACGGGCTTTGTTGCAAGGATAGGTTCCTGGGTTACTGTTTTTGTTGCGTGGTTGCTGGTGAGTATTTGCTTCAGGTTGGGGGGCTGTCTGTAAGCAAGGACTGTCCTGTCTCCCAAGATCTGTGAGAGTGATGGGTCATCCTTCAGGATAGGTTGTAGATCCTTGATGATGCATTGGAGAGGTTTTAGTTGGGGGCTGAAGGTGATGGCTAGTGGCGTTCTGTTATTTTCTTTGTTGGGCCTGTCCTGTAGTAGGTAACTTCTGGATACTCATCTGGCTCTGTCAATAAACATGCAATTCCTTTGGCCTTCCCATGCTCAACCCATTCCTTTCTCAGTGCTTCCAATTTATCCTTATTTCAGGGCTCTTTCAGTTCTCCAGTCTGCACTGTATGGGTAACTCTACTGGTCCCACTCCAGCCTCCAGGTCTTTCTGGAGGCACCTCTTCCTGATTTTCTTCTGGCCCTAACTGCTGGGCTCAAACTACTTCTTTCCTAGGGGGTAAGGTCTCCACAGATTCCTTCCTGAGGCAGTATTTCAATTCTGGAAGGTCTCCCCTTGCCCAAAATCATCCCAGCTCTTCCACAGGACCTTTCTGTACATCTCTTCTGACTCTAGGCCAGTGATGGGCAAACTACAGCTCAGGGGCCACATCTGGCCCTCCAGACATTTTAATCCAGCCCTCGAGCCCCTCCCAGGAATTGGGACCTGGGGCTTGCCCTGCTCTGGCACTCCAGCCAGGGAGCAGGGTAAGGGTCTTGTCCCACTCCGCATGGCTCCTGGAAGCAGGGGCATGTTGCCCCTCCAGCTCCTATGCATAGGGGCAGCCAGGGGGCTCTGCATGCTGCCCCTGCCCCAAGTGCTTCCCCCACAGCTCTCATTGTCCGGGAACAACAGCCAATGGGAACTTCAGGGGCATCACCCGTGGACAGGGCAGTGCGCAGAACCGCCTGGCTGCACCTCCTCATCGGAGCCGGAGGGAGGACATGCTGCTGTTTCTGGGAGCTGCTTGAGGTAAGCATGGAGCACCCTCCTGCACTCCCAACCCTTCATCCCCAGCCCCACCCCAGAGCCTGCACCCCCAGCTGGAGTCCTCCTGCCCTCCAGCCCCCAATTTCATGAGCATTCATTGCCCACCATACAATTTCCATACCCAGATGTGGTCCTCGGGCCAAAAAGTTTGCCCACCCCTGCTCCAGGCACTCTGTGACTGATCTAAAGAGCTCCTTTACAATCCTCAGCAGGTAGTTATGTCACTTAGGCACCTGCCCCGCACCCAATTCTAAGCTTGGTCTAGTGATCCTTCCCAGAACTACTTACTTATTTTAAAGGGGACAATGCCTTGGAACTGGATTTGCTGGCTCCAGGGAGCAAAGGGAACAGACCACTATTTTACACTGAAAAATGACCAGCCATTTAATTTTGTACTCCAATTTACTTGGCAAGGAGGCCTGAATATATTCTAGAGATATTGCTATAGTAACTATTTTCATTCTTGCGAAGTAGAAAAATTGCTTCTCCAGGTTTTCAAAGGACTTTATTTCAGTGTGCAATTAGGTGACAGACTACCTTTTTTCTCTTATCTAAATATTTTAAAAGTCCCAATCATACAATTTGTTACACCTGGGTGAACTGCTACTCCCGTACAGAGCCCTGCTGAACTTAGTCTCTGGGTAGGAAAAATAGTCTTCCTGGGTGCTACTAATCGCAGGATTGGGACCTAATTCTTCAATATTTTTTTGAATGAAGTATCAACCAATATTGCACTTCTGCATTAGGTCTTTTGTAACATCACAAACAACTTCTTAAGAATCAAGTCCAAAGTAAATATAATGCAATACATATGCTATTACCTATGACACTGGTATTGCATTTTATTGTAATGAAAATGTTTTAAAGACTCCAATAAACCCAGGCAATTATCTTGAGAATATTTCAATAAATGCTGTCTCAAAAGCCCTACTTAAGACTTCAGATCTAAAGTAGTATTCTGCTACCCCAGACATTGTTACAGCAACTTCAGGTGACTAATTTATGGAGTATGATGAACTCCAGTGACATTATCAGCTGTAATGCTATCCCATCCAAAGTAGAGTCACTGGAGTGATAGCCAAAGGAAGAAGAGAAAAGGATTATTCCAGGTAAAAGAGAGGAATAAATGAGTGGCCAAAAAGCTTTGGCGAGATCAAATGAGGTGTTAATGCCACTGAGTTACTGCCTAACAAATGACGACTTTGACACCGCAGCTCAGCCACTCAACCTCTCGATCAGAGTAGATCCACTACTCCCTCTGGCCCCAATTCAGGAAAGCACTTAAGCACATGCTGAACTTTAAACTCTCATATAAGAGCACATATTTAACATTAAGCCTGTGTTTAAGTGCTTTCCTGAATTGGGACCACAGTTCTGTGAAACAAGCCACCATTGAGCATTGGCTTGTGTAGTTCCAATATTGCATGTCCATGGATGGCCAGGAGACAAGATTTTGTCATTACTACAGTCAATTAATAATGGGACAGAATGGGCCTGTTTCAATTCACATTCAGCACTTCTGTAAGGGAAAGGGAATGTCGTGCATGGCTATGTTGGAAGTGAAGTTTCAACTTTTTTTTTTTTTAAATACACAGGACCATGTGTGGTAGCTGTAGGATTTTAAGAGTTATTTCCTCCTGCTTTTACATGTTGTCCACTTAAATCAGAATGCTGGCCTTAGATCCACACATACTGGTACATATGTCACTTACATGCAATTTTTGTTTTATGAATCGAGAATAAAAGAGCAAAGTCTTTTTGTTGGGCAATAAAAATAACACATTTTTCCACTTACACAGGTGCACCTTATTTCTGTTTAAGCAGGACACTATATGCCTGAGTTGAAATAAAAGCATGAAATGTGGCTTCTGAGAGACTCAGAACTATGTTCAAACTATGAATTGAAAATAATTATTAAAAGGTAGCTTTACTTTGCCTCTAACTCTAAGCAATAAGGGGGGAATCTCTTCTTGCTTTCCTTAAAGCAAAGAAAAATTATACTTTGTTTTTAAAAAGATGTTAATCATATTGAAATAATGCATTTTCATGCTATTTTCAAGAATAAAATAATTTACAGAAGCTTCCAGACCTGCCAGTTTTGTTGACAGCTGTCAATCAAAATGTCTCACAGCTATCCTACCATGTCAGCCATCAGTTAACCCACACTTTCCCAGGGACATCTTAGCATGGCATCTTTGTTCTGTTTTCAGATAAACAGATCCAATTTCTCAACAAACAGACTGCTACAGTCCTTTTGATAACAATGTAATAATTCAAAACAAATGATTCTAGGCTTTGATGATAGCACTTTTATGGGTCATGAAGAAATCCTCCCACCAACATCTGTTTGATTTTATCTACTTGAACTTTATCCTCCAGTTGAAGATTTATAAGCTGAAATCATCCCAGCCTATTAAAGTCAGACTAATGTTAAAGCACTAACACAGAGAATGAAAGTGCATTTCACAGTCATCTACCTTTTGAAATCCTCTCGTGAGGAAAAGATATCAAAAGTTTTGAGAGATGCATGTTTTAATATGCTGGAACTCTGCATTCTACACAAAGCCCCGCATGGCGGGGAGATTAAGGAATCTAACCATAGTATTACAGCGGGAGCAAGTTATTTACAGAACCATTATTTAGAAAGACAACATGAAAAATACAGATGTTGTTTACATTTAAATCATGTTTTCTTAGCAAAAACCACTATGGGTGATGGAAATTCATTCCAGATTTGTCTCTCCCACCCCCACCCCCCAAATTTCCTCATACATTGTAAATAAAAAGCATGACAGCATAGTTATTAGAATCACTTGTTGCTTATTAACCAAGATCACAACACTTAGCTTGTATATTTTAATTTGAATGTAAAGAAATTAATTGTAATAAAATTCTGAGGAAAAAACAGGCTAAAAAGAATGTTTCATAATTACTGAATGATTCTTGTTTTGACACTGTGTCTAGACCGACAATTTAGATCAAACAACTAAAATAGACTTTTACTTTTGTCTAGGAGCTAAAGCATATTATAAGGAAGACATTATTCCTCGTACGAGTTGTTTTACTCCTGTACAATTGATTATGTTTCAAAGCTATTCCAGGTAAGCCAGGAGAATTTGTGACTTTCGAACATACTCTATTTTTTCTATATTTTACATAAATAGAACATCATAGCATAAGCAGGATATTAAAGCAGATATGCGAGGTTTCAGTCATGAGTATGAAAATTTCTCTCTCATATTTGCAAAGTAAAAACATTGTGCTTCAGCATTTGGGACAGAAATATAAAAAACCCCACTGTATTTATAAGTTCATATTCAGCAGAGGTGCATTTCCAAGAAGCTTAGCCTTATGTCCTAATATATATATACACACACCTATATGACTGTCAGACCCTTTTTGTATGAAACAACTCAAACTACTTTACACATGCTAAAACTATTTTACTACAGTAGGTAAAGATGACCCCACAGATTAGAGTATGCCCTTATCACTGCTAATGTATACAATACAACTGGAAATCACGCTAGCACAATTCTAAGTAAACCACTTGAAAAGACCATTTCTCTGCCACTCTGAAGTAGCAAAACACACACACAATAAAACTGAATTTCCTAAAACTAAAAACCTCTGGTTCCACAGTAAATGCTGATTAGCTCTAAAACCAAATATACAGAGCCAGTGGTAAAGTTAAAAGACGAAGGAAGAAAGTAAAATGGTATATAAAAAAAGTAGGTGAATAGCTTCCCTTAAAGTGACATAGAGACGGTAACATCCAGACACTTCACCTTTTCCCGTAACTGCAGTCTTTAACGAGGTTAGAGACCTTCCTAAAGGGACCTGGGTGGGGCTGAGATAAAGGTTTGGCCACATTGGAGAATGGGTGGTATAGCTTAGTGGACTCTTGACTTGAAAGAAGGAGGGGTTTGAATTTCTTTGGAATCAAGGGAGGCAGAAAAGAGCTACGATGTTTATCAAGTAGCTGTGTTAAGCTTTGCTATTTTGAGAAACAATTACTGTATTTATTAAAAAGTGTACCAGCTAGGGTTGTCAGAGCACACAGGGATTAGCCACAGTAGAAGGTATGATGTTCTACCCACTTGGGGACTTCTCCAGAGGGGGACTTTATGAATGGGGAGTGAGCTGAGGATAGGACAAGAAGTAATGGGCTTAATCCGCATGAAGGGAGATTTAGTTTAGATATTGGCAGGGGAAAATCTTTCTAACTATTAGGTTGATTAAGCTCTGGAATAGGCTTCCCAGGAAGGCTGTGGAATCCCCATCAGTGGAGGTTTTTAAAAACAGGTCATACAAACACTTGTCAGGGATGGTCTAGGTTTACTTGGTCTTGCCCTGTGCAGGGGCCTGGACTTGATATCTTCTCGAGGTCCCTTCCAGCCTTACATTTCTATGATTCTGTTAACTGGTTTCAGAATGGGAGACAATCTGTTTTTGACTGGGAAATTGTATCAGTTGGGCATGCTTAAAGTTGAGTGGGGAACTTTAATGAATATGGAAAAAGAGAGAGAGAGAGAGAGAGAGAGAGACTAAAAATCCTGCATACCTTCCCTTTGACTCTGTCTGTTGTATGACATTTACCAGATGAGTATATGTAAAGTACTCTGTAATTAAGTTCATCTGATCATAATAACTTTAAGGAAACTTCAAAAACTATGTTAAAATGCAGAAGCCAGAAAAATTTGTATTTATTTTAAATAGATGTGCACATTGCTTGAGCAAAGACTATACTGTTTTTAGTATAAAGCAAGCCCAGTGATTTGGTGGCATTTTGAAACTATATTTCAGATGTACCTATACTTCTCCTTACTAAGGGGGTCTGGATGCTTCCAATTTCCAGTAATACGGGTTCTCACATTTATCTTGCATAGCTTCCAGAAGCTCTAACAGCAGGACAAAAGTTATGTTACTGACAGTGAAACAGCAGACATGGAAACCATGGCATGGAAAAACTGGAAGGTTAAAGGAAAGACTTCTGTAGAAGGAAACAGCAGAGGAAAACACCAAAACCTCACCTGAACTTGCATTCTTTTCAGGCCTTTTGTTGTCACTGTCTCACCCAATGGCCCAATCCTGCAGACCTGACACATGTAAGATTACCAGTGACTCTACTGGGATCTACACATAAGCTGCAGGATTGGTCATAAGAAATTCTTCTTGGGTATACTACAGTGGTGAAAATGTTCACCAGGAGAGCACAATTTTTTATTTCGATGTCTCTCACCACTATTTCAAATAGACCAAATTTTTAAGTTATACACCAATCTTTATAGAGACAGAAATATCTAACATCAAAATGCCCCTCTAAAGCATTAATTATAATATAATTCAAGCTTACAAAATGTGAAAATTAGGTGGAAATTTTTTGTTTATTTAAAATCAAAATATTACACATCTAAGAATTTTAAAAACACGACAAAAATCCTAGAAACAAAACTGCTGTTTCAAAATAATTATTATTGCAAACATGCTCCCTCATGAACTGAGGATTTATTTTAAATCTGCCAGACTAGACAGGCCTAATGATGTATCTAAATGACATACTCACATACTACACATGACATGTGCTCCATTGTTACTGTCAGACTCTCTGACTCAAGAGGTGGTGTTAAAAGGAGAGTAATACAATTGGGATCCAACAACAAAACAGTGTCATAACAAGATGGCAACACTACCACATTATATGGCTAAGTCTTACTAACCAGGGTCAAGAAAGGGTGTTCACAACCAATAAATGCACAAGTTAGGGGCATCTGCAGTCTAATGCTTAGAACACAGAGCTCTGAGTTACTATGGAGGATGTAGATTCCATTCCTGTCTCTTCAACTAATTTGATATGTGACGTTGCGTAAATCACTTACTCTTTGTGCCTCAGTTTCCATGATCTGTAAAATGAATATAACACCAATTTCTCCTATTTGTAAAGCGTGTTGAGATCTACCAAAAAAAAAACCCCTCTAAATAAAAGCAAAGATTAATGTTATTAATAGGCAATATTTAAAGCACACAAAAATGTCATGTTTAGGAATAATTTGAGATACAGAGTGACCTAAGAAGCAATAGTTTGCCAGTAAGCATAAAGCTACCATTAAGATGTTCATATTATTATACCCAAAATTTGAAACAGAATCTATCATCAGCTGCTCTAACTATGTTTTCTGCCAAGTTGCCACTGGTGACAGAAATGCATGATGACAGCAATAAATAACTTTAATGACTGCTGATAATATCATGAAAAGACCGGTGTGATACACTGACATCACGTAGAGGTTTACCAGTCATTATTAAATGCTGCACCAGACTTAGCTTGTCAGCTAACAACAACAAATAGGTTGTATCTATATTTCTATCCATATGTATTTGCGTATGCCTAACATACATATGTACATTACATAATTTATGCATCTAATTAAGTAAAATAAAGTTATTTCAAAATAGTGATCTCATATATATATATACACCAATGAACATAGGGCCTGATCCTTCACACCCAAAGTAATAATAAGGGCTTTATTATTCCTGGGAACAATTCTGGTGTCAGTGTCACTATGACATTTGTTAATTTTCACTAGTTTGTTTAAAAAAACTAACATAATAATACTCATCCAGTACTATATAGTACAATACTAATAATATTTTCCCCATGCCCAAAAAACATAAAAACCCAGCAATAAGCTCTCTGTCTCTCTTGCTCTCTTGCTCTCTCTCTCTGTCTCACACACAAACAGATGCATACATGAAGAAAGCAAGAGTGCAAGCAGATGGAAAAGGAAGACCTACATATTTTTTCAAACACCTGCAGCTTAAGAGTTGTATACTAAAAACTCTTTCAAAATTAAATCATTCAGCAAATTGGCTGACTCGTTATTACCTTGTATTTGAGTGGGGGGGAGGGGGGGAGTATTTTCCACTGTATGTGACAAAAAAAACTTTAAGTGACATTATCAGACCAACAGAAACCTAGAATTCAGATTTTGTAAAAACAAGTAAATTGTAGTTTATAATTCTTACCAATTAACTTTAAATTACTTATCAGTAATACAGATAAGGAAATCTATAGGTTTTTTAAGTATGACATTCAGCTATATGCATCAACACCAAAATCCTTTTGGTAAATGACCTAAAGATTTGTGGATGCACAACAGACCAGGAATTTACATCAGCCTCTTAGAGTAACTTAGATGTTACTCTCTTCATTTACCATGTTATATCGACTTCAACCAGACTAAACCAAGCTAGGTCGTAAAGCAGATGCTGAGCCAATAGTAATTCTAAAATCAAATATACATATAGGTACAGACACATTTTAAAAGTAAGGCTACTTCTCCCACTGAATCTTTTTACTGAGTTTGTGGAACTGACAAATACTACCCTTTAATGTATATTTTAAAAACATTTTTGCTTAGATACAGTATACTGTACTTTCCCTCATCCTTGCTCTTGGGCCTTTTTTCCTTTTAAAATGACATGCAGAAATATTTTATAGCTATTTAACCAAAACAAATATAGATATTTACCTGTTTGCATTTTATTGCAAGTCAGATTCCAATGTTCACTTACTAGATCAGAGGATCACTATGGCTACATCTACTGTGCAATCTGTAGACATGCACATGTTAGCTTTGCTCTAGCTAGCTCAAATGGCAATAGTGGTGAAGCTATTAAAGTATTGGCAGGACCTTGGGCTGTACTATCTGTCCCTGGACCTAGGTATGCACTTGAGTGGCTAGCCTGAACACAACATACCTATAGCAAGGTCTACACTGAAATCGGAGGTGTGCTTGTTAAACCAGTTAACATGGCTTAAAAATAGCAATGAAGACATGGCAGCATGGACACCATGGGCAAATGCAAATATATACCCTGGTTCCCCAAGCAGGCTTGTTCAGCCTGAGCTCAGATCTGTGCTGCCTCATCTTCACTGCTATTTATACCTACTTTAGCTAAATTAAAGCTATTGCGGCTATGTGTTCCCAAGCTGCAATCACACCTTCGATTCAGTGCAGACATATGCCGAGTGACCTCAAGTAAATCAGAAAATTCAACAAGGCAAATTATGCTGTCTCAATAACTAGCCTCTATAAAAAGAGCCTGAGTTTCCACTCCATTCCTGGTAAAACTTCTAGTCCATAACGACAGGATTTACAGCTACCAAGAATATGAGGTAGCTGTAGCTGGATCCATTTCTCCAGCCCTCCTGACAAGTCAGTTGATGTGGACAAAAAAAAAAAAACATATAGGGCTAGTGTCTGCAACCTCTCTGTGTGAGGAGCTCTCATTAAATTCAGTGGGTGAGGCAGTTACATATGGGCTGTTCAATGTGCCCCCAGTACTAGGGAATCTGAAAGATGCGTGCATCTCAAGACTTCGGGTTTTTTTTAATGATGAGATTTCGTTTACTCTTACAACAAATCAGATTAATGATTTTATGTGGTGTCATGAGAAAATACATCAAAATTCTCAATCCAGATGACGTATCACAGTACCCTGTAACTGACCTTCCTCTTGCCCCAGATAACCCTGAACCAGTGATGCAAAGAAATTGGTTGCTAACACTGACAGCCAAACCACAAACCCCCCAGGAGGAAAATACTTAGTCACTCCAATTAGCGGAGCCCTGTGGGCATCCAACACTCTCTGGATTCCCCCAAGGAAAGACATTCACATGTACAAAATGAACAGGAACAATGAGGAGTATGATGGCACTTAAGGACTAACAGATTTATATGAGTATAAGCTTTCATGGGTAAAAAACCCACTTCTTCAGATGCATGGAGTGAAAACTACAGATACAGGCATCAATGTATATTGGCACATGTAAGGTAACTTCCTTCTCTTCAAGAACCAGTGCTGAAGGTCAATTCAGTCAGGGTGGATGTGGTCCACTCCCAATAACTGATGAGGAGGTGTCAATAGGAAGAGAGGGAAAATTGCTTTTGAAGTGAGCCAGCCACTCCCAGTCCCTATTCAAGCCCAAATTGATGGTGTTAAGTTTGCAAATGAATTGTAGCTCTGCAGTTTCTCTTTGAAGTCTGTTTTTGAAGTTTTTTGTTGAAGAATGGCTACTTTTAAATCTGTTATTGAATGTCCAGGGAGATTGTAGTGCTCTCCTACTGGCTTTTATATGTTACCATTCCTGATGTCTGATTTGTGTCCATTTATCCTTTTACATAGAGACTGTCCAGTTTGGCCAATGTACATGGCAGAGGGGCATTGCTGGAACATGATGGCATATATCACATTAGTAGATGTGCAGGTGAACGAGCCCCTGATGGTGTGGCTGATGTGGTTGGGTCCTAAGATGGTGTCACTAGAGTAGATAGGGGGACAGAGAAGGCAATGGGGTTTGTTACAGGGATTGGTTCCTGGGTTAGTGTTTCTGTTGTGTGGTGTGTAGTTGCTGGTGAGTATTTGTTTCAGGTTGGGGGGCTGTCTATAAGCGAGAATTGTCCTCCAAAGGCCTGCAAGAGTGGGGAATCATTTTCCAGGATAGGTTGTAGATTGTTGATGGTGCACTGGAGAGGTTTTAGCTGGGGGTTGTACGTGATGGCCAGCAGTGTTCTGTAATTTTGCTTGTTGGGCCTGTCTTGTAGTAGGTGACTTCTGGGTACCCGTCTCACTCTGTCAATCTGTTTCCTCACTTCCCAAGGTGGGTATTGTAGTTTTAAGAATGCTTGATAGAGATCTTGTGTTTGTCACTGTCTGAGGGATTAGAGCAAATGAAGTTGTATCTTAGGGCTTGGCTGTAGACAATGGATCGTGTGATGTGTCCTGAATGGAAGTTGGAGACATTTAGGTAAGTATAGCAGTCAGTAGGTTTAATGGACACAAATCAGATATCAGGAAAGATAACATACAAAAGCCAGTGGAAGAACACTTCGATCTCCCTGGACAGTCAATAACAGATTTAAAAGTAGCCATTCTTCAACAAAAAAACTTCAAAAACAGCCTTCAAAGAGAAACTACAGAGCTACAATTCATTTGCAAACTTAACACCATCAATTTGGACTTGAATAGGGACTGGGAGTGGCTGGCTCACTACAAAAGCAATTTTCCCTTTTTGGTATTGACACCTCCTCATCGATTATTGGAAGTGGACCACATCCACCCTGACTGAATTGACCTTCAACATTGGTTCTTCACTTGAAGAGAAGGGAGTTACCTTGCATGCACCAATGTATATTGATGCCTGTATCCATAATGTTCACTCCATGCATCTGAAGAAGTTGGGTTTTTACCCACAAAAGCTTATGCCCAAATAAAACTGTTAGACTTTAAGGTGCCACTGGACTCCTCGTTCTTTTTGTGGATATAGACCAACACGGCTACCATGCTGATAAAATGAACAGGGCCCTTACTCCCAGTCTGGCCTGGGTAGCATAAGATTCTATTGCTTAGTGCACTATCAACAAAATTAAACAGTCAGCAAAAGCACAAGCAACAGACCCTATAATAATCAGTCACTAACTATGAGACCCTGTTGCTCTAGATTAGCCCCAAACCCCATAATCCCAATGCACCCACTCTCTGAGAATAAAAGTCCTTCCAAAACAAGGATTGTTAAATCTCAAGACTGAGACTTCGACCTTTAGATTCCTACTAAACACATCCCCTTTCTCAGGAGACAGGTCCCTAACTCACACTTTTCCTTGTACAAATTCCATTCTAGGAGTTCCCGCTGCTTCTCTCAGGACCAGAGAGCCAGCTAGCTCTCTTTCCTGCTTTTCAGGATGGCTCCCACCTCTAGTTCCAGCCCCAAAGTGATCAGGCAGGGGAAGAGATGCAGTTGTCCATCAAAACATCTGTCTCTGATCAGTTCAAAGCTAAAGCAGCTGACACCCCTATTAGAGAGGGAGTAATGGCCCTTCTAGGGTCTATTATAACACTTTTGGACCAGTGAAAGAATGCTCCTGGACTGTATAAGTAATGCTGATTTTTTTATTATGGCAAAATTGAGAAAAGCCATATATTCACCTCAGGAAAAAAATGCAAAAGTTCACAGATTCATAGAAGAAAATCCCCAAAAGTCCTGAGGCCACATTATTTTGACAAAATGATTTAAAATATTTTAAAAAACCCAGTTCTCTCCCACATAATCCACTGCACTGCAAAAAGAAAATCAAATGAGTAAATTATCTTTGAGTCTTGCTCAGCAATGAGCTGGCAGAGGTTACAAAAGCGCATATGAAAAAACCTTGAAAGTCAGAGGTTTCTTTTGTTAGAAAAGTCATGGTGATGGCAAACACAGCCTTATGTAAGAAATATATTTTGAGAAAGGAAGGAGTTCCAGACACTGATTTGAAAACACGTTGACCATCTTGTGATACTATGCCTAATTCAACAGTAAGTGCCCAGAAATGCTGTGAAACTGAATCAGCACAGCCACATCCTTTGTGCCTTTTTTTTAAAGGGCTTGTAGCCTGTGCAGAAGAGGGATTCAAAAATAATTGCTGTGGATTTTATACTACTACTGAGACAACCGAATGTACCCTACAGTGGTTTGCTGAGTTCATTTGTACTCAAATTTTAAAAGATCTGTACAAAACTACATTCTATTTCATTCCTTCCGGAGTGTGTTATGGAGCTAGGAAGCCATTTACAGAACACAGAAGAGAAGGTGGAAATAGAATTCTATAACACTGTATTTATTTGTTTTCGTAAAATACTAGGGGGATTGGCCCCAAATAGAACTCTGGATCCAGAAAACCCATTTCTCGAGTCTTCCTGAAAAGTTAGTCAACATGGAGGAAGAAAAGCATATCGGGCCCCAGTCTGTAACCTCTCAGTGTTCAAATTTGTGAAACTCATCCAAAGCCAGTGTTCTGGGGATTTTGATCCAACCAGATCCAAAACTCAGAAGACCCCAATTTCCACTTTGGGGATTTAAACACAGAAATCAGGGCTTTTTCATTCCAGCCCCCATGTCCACACCCACAGGCTTCCATCTCCTTTGGAACTCTTCAAGGGGTGTCATCTAGCTGTTCCTCCCACTACCTCTGCAAGAGGCAGCCAAGTTATCTAGAGGTTAGTAGCCCATTTTCCAGGGGATACTAGCCAGGCTGACATCCCCCACTTCCCACACATATGGCAGTGGGCAAGGACAGAGCAAGGTGTTTTGTTAGTATGCTGTACTACAGATTCCAGAAACCCATGTGGCAGGTGCTACAGGACTGCATAGGGCATTTTGGGAGACGTTCTTTCTCCCTTCTGCTCTACATGCATATAGTGGGAGCTCAACTGAAAGCATGGCCGGGCTACAGAATCTGGGAGGAGACCCTTGCAGAAGAGCAGTGGTCAGCAGGGTTGCCTGTGGATGGAGTGGGCATTTTTTCATCAGCTCATGTTGGTTCAGATACTAGATATAAGTTTAGGTCCTGACCATTGTCAGTTCATCTCAGTAATCTGAACCCTTCCGTGCCCTGCTCTTTTTGTATCACTCAGTTGGCATGAGAACAGAGACTAGTCATAAGTACCCTGCTAGGGATTCCCCCAGCAGGCAGAGTCCCCATCAGGCACAGAGCTGGTGGAGCTCTTGGACCACCTTCTCAGTAACCTATGGCACAGGACGAGTGGCTGGAGCACAATGCTGGCAGATACTCCCTTGAGGAACAATTGCACTCGCACATAATAGAGCAGCCCCCAGCTGCTTGAACCTGTGCCTGTGCTGAAGAGAGGCACCTGGGAGCAGGGGGCGGGGGGAGAGGAGGAAGGGAGGAAACAGATGAAGAATCAGGGACCTGTAACCAGCTCCCTGATGGCCCTTTCCCTGGGGACAGCAGAGAATCTGACCCTGTATTTTATGCTTGAAGTTTTTCAAATGACTTTTAGTACTCTGACAACACAGAAACTGCTTTGCTTTAAAAATGCCAAATTTGGCATAGATGTTCTCAGTACAGAGCAGGCATGTGGATAGGTTTGGGGGGAATTTCTTTAAGAATTAAGGCTATTTTGAATGGAGGAAAATATCACACTGTGTACTATTTTTCTTTACAGATGTAAGTACACACCTGGGATTCTCCAGCTGTGGACATGCCCCCCAGTGCGGAGTTGCTAAGGTCCTTCAATGGGGAGAGACTCATGTCTTCTTGGCTTTCCTCTAGGAACTGTGGAGGAAGTGGTGGCTCACCCACTGTGTGTTCTCTCCCCTTTCTATAGGTGGCACTTTACTATTGTTACTATTTCTTCTCCCTGCACAGTGCCGCCTCATTAGAGCACAAAGTCGGGGAGAGAGAGAGAGGGAGAGAGAGAGAGTGCACACATGCGAGCAAGCATAAAGTAGCAGAGAGTCCAGAGGAGAAATAGGGGGCAAGGAAGGGAGAGTCCAAAATACAGAGCAAAACCATGAATGAAAAAATATTGAACCACCCCTCCACCCCCACCAAAAACAAGGAAAAAGACAAGCTGGAAAACAGATTGAAAATGCAAGAGATAGCTGACATAGGGGAAGGAAATACAGGGAGCTCCCAGACACTGCTGTGTTGTAAGTAGGGGGTTCACAACCATTTCTGGATGGAGCCCTTTGGTACACCAAGTAAGAATACACATAAATAGACAGAGGTCAGGATTTCCATGCCCAAAGAACTTCATGAAAGTTGGGGTGAACTTTGCCACCATTTCCCTTTGTGCAATTCTGCACCTTCAGCTTTTTCGTATTTATTGTTGCTTGCAGTTTTGGAGACTGGACATTGGGTGTATTAACTGTGGCTCTTCCCATGGGTCCTTTGCCATGCTATCTAGAGAACACTCATCTCCCCAGGCTGCATGGCTTCCTCAGGAGATACACTGCTATTGGCATCCTGCCACAGCAGCTGTGCAAGCAAAAGCTGCAGAGGAGACTTTGTGGGAGCTAATGTTGCTTACAGCAGTATTAACTCCTGCACAGCCATCCTCTAAGACATCCACATATTCTTGAGAGGAGCGAGTTATGGATGATTCATAGCTCCTCCCTCTTCTACCCTGCATGCACCAAATCCTAACACACACAGCTCCTATGGCATAGTATTGCATGGGAAAAGCTTCCATGGACTCAGGGGAAACATGCCCTCCATGTCCCAGCACATGGCCACCTAATTTAGCTTCCCTATGGACATTGCTGGAGGGGAGCACAGAACTTATAGTTATTTCATTCTTTTAAAAATGCAACTTACATAATAAATACAATTAGAATAGCTATCAAACTATCTATAGAAAACATTTAAATACCATGGAACTACAGAGCTATCTACCAAAATCAAAAATGATTTTAGCATTTACAGTATACATGAAAATACCCAAATATTTTACCAAACAATTAAGACTGCATTAGCTGATATGCTATTACAAAACAAGGGTGCATTAAGCAGAGAAGGTAAAAACTGGAAGCTTTTAAGGTAATAAAATCAAAGAAACATGTGCACTGAAGGTGTCTTTTCAGTTTATCATTTAAAAACATGACACCGAGAGCACTGTACATTTTCGATCAATTGCTCCAAGTGCTGGGTTTTGTGAAGGATGCCAGACAGATATATTCTGCATAAGTGAATTGCATCAGTGCACATTTTCCTTAAAATTCTGGAGCTCTTGGATTATGTTTTGTAAATCAGTTAGCTTCCTAGCCAGAGATTAAGGTAAATTCTGCTAAGGACTAAAAGTTGACTTACAGCATTAAGAAGGATTAATGTTTAGCTGTGGTGAAGCTGAAGTACTAGGTTAGCATGTTTACGCAGTGCTGTAGATCACAATTAATCCAAAATTAGTATAAAAGATCAACAGCAACTGCTCTTGCATGCCAGGTAGGCTTAGTCCTAAAATCAAGACTTACTTGGGGGGCAATCTGTGTGCAAAGTTGCTATGCATCTGTCCTAATAGGTTTAAAGCTTTCAGAGGAATCCATGCATTTGAAATGTTTAGCTTTTTTGCCCTCTGCGATGAGAAAATAAATGCAGGAGTCAGCATTCTATACACTCTTCTGCTTTTTATCTATGTCACAGATTCATTAGAATGTGCTGGCTCTATCAGTGAACAAAAGCAAAGACAAGAAAGTGCTTAAAATATGTACTTTTTATTCAGCAAAGGATTATTGTAAAAATAATGGGGATTTTCAGACAAACTGTCCTTCCTACCTTTGTAACTGGATGGTAAAAGATAGACAGCCATATACACGTGTAATTATACATATTTACACATACACTAAGCTGGTTTTTGGCAACACAATTAAGAACTGTGTGTTTTGGTAGAACCACTGTTTAGAATAACCAATCTTTTTGTACATTCAAGATCTTAAATATACATTTAGCTATGATTTATTTCCCCAATAAAGAACTCATTTGATCCATTAGAAGTAGCTGGATTTTTACATGTTTGAGTTGGTCCAAGCTAGGAATAGAAGAAAGAACAGAAGTAAATCTCTAGGATTATTAGGGCCAGATTCTGTTCCTTCTTTGAATAGCACTTTAGGCCCTGACCATACAAAGACTTATGCATATGCTTAACTTGTCACAGGGTCCAATTCTGTCTCCCAAAGGGGTAGCAGAGAGGAGTTAAACCCCTGTATTTGTTGGCTGTTTGCTCCAACCGTCCCCTTCCTCCCGCAGTGTCTTCACTCCCCAGCAGTCTCTTTTACCCTCCTCTCCACTGCCCTTCCCTCTTTGCTCCCTTCTCTTCATTGTCTTCTCTCCCTCTACTTTTCTTTCCATTTAGTCCTCCCAACTAAACCAACCCAATAAATAAATAAAATTGTGGCACTGACATGCCATTGGCCACCATCACATTGTTCACTCTGTTTGGGGTGAGGGATAGAACACACCCCCCGTGGGTGACTTGTCTACTTAAACTGTGCCTGCATTTGCAGTGGTGTGTAGGGTACGTGTCACTACAGGCTGCAATGAAAGGCAGACTGTGTTCATACTGGTCACTGAAGTGAGTAAATACACAAAACTGTGAAAGGCTCCGACAGGGGAGAAGCAGTGGGGAAAGGCTCAGGCAGCTGGAGGCTGCTGGAGCCTCTCCCCACTCCCTCCCCCCTGCCAGAGTCTTTCACTATACCAGGGAAAGGCTCTGGTAGCAAGACACTACATAGCTAACATAGCAGTGTAGATGTGGAAGGCACTGCTTGAGCATGTAGAAAGCCATGTAAGGTATACGCTCTAGTTTAGGCAGGAGGGGGTAGGGACAGCTCAGTGGTTTGAGCATTGGCCTGCTAAACCCAGGGTTGTGAGTTCAATCCTTGAGGGGGCCATGTAGGGATCTGGGGCAAAAATTGGGGATTGGTCCTGCTTTGAGCAGGGGGTTGGACTAGATGACTTCCTGAGGTCCCTTCCAACTCTGATATTCTGTGATATTTTAGGGTTCAGGAACATTTTTACTCTATTCAGCTAAGCAGTGCCACACCATCTGCACTGCTACTTGTATCTATGCTAGCTGGGTGTGCAGTGTCTGTATGCTACCCACCATTGTAATTGTAAGCTCTTTCAGGCAGGGACTGTCAGCTATGCTATATTTGTACAGTGCCTAGCACAATGGGGCCCTAGTCTTGGGGTGGTCCTTAGGCATAAGAACAACCATACTGGGTCACACCAAAGGTCCATCTAGCCCAGTATCCTGTCTTCCGACAGTGGCCAATGCCAGGTGCTTCAGAGGGAATAAACAAAACAGGTAATCATCAAGTGATCCATCTCCTGTTACCCATTCCCAGCTTCTGGCAAACAGAGGCTAGGCACACCATTCCTGCCCATTCTGGCTAATAGCCATTGATTGACCCTTTAGCCAGGATGGACAGGGATGGTGTCTACCATAAACAAACATGATTAACAAAGCCTGGACCAGAAACTGTCCCATTACTTTAAAGTGCTTAATTTCAGGCATTAAATGCCTTAAATGAAATCTTTGCAGGATTGGGGCCCTACTCCACAAGTTGTCCTAGTGAGTCTTATTACTGGAGTTTTGTTAAACAAAGTCTATTCATTTTTGTTAGTTCAAAATGTGCTATTTTTCATAAAGAGTCATCAATTATCACAGTGCATGACAGAATAGATTAAAGAGCCCCATACCTACTACACTGTGTGGTTGAAGCCTGTTGCCTGCTACCGAGAGTTCTTCTCAGCTATTTTTTCAATTTGCTTTTTCCATTCTTAACACCCGCTTCAATGTATTAAAGAAATTGAAAACAAATGAAAGTGAAAAGTGAATATTTTACCTTGAAAAATAAGTCCAGTTTTCAGCATAACAAGAAAGAAGCTGTTCAAAATTAGCAATGTCTCAAATTAGATGAGCTGCATAATATAAATCTAGTTCTCTATGAACATTTCTCTGCTCCACAACTGGTGATTTCCAGAACTGTTGGGTGAGCAGCTCAGTTAGTTCCTATCCATCTTATGGGCCCTTGACCTACAGCAGAACTTATTGTCATCAATAAGAATTGTCCACAGAGGGATGGTAACATATGTGCCTATGGTTAATATGCTTGGGTATCAGTATTGAAATTGTGCTGAATAGTTGTGATTGGCCCAATAGATCATGTGGTTATGTTTCTGTTCTCTGATTAGATGAGCAAAACACTTAAAATCACAGAACAAATGTGTATATAGAAGTGAAGGCCCAAATCCTGCAGTGGGCTCTGCATGGGCACTTGTGGACTCCATTGCAGGGCCAGGGCCTAAAAATTAATTCTGCTAATATTCTCCAATATTCACTCAAAATCTGTTTCTGTGACCATTCCTGCCAGTGAACTCATTCATTCAAATATTTGAGGAAAGCAGATAGAAAAAGAGGTGTGAAGATAATCTAGGTAAGCCTATTTAAGAATTCAAGCCAGTATTCACTGATTTTTTTTACTTCAGTATTCACACAATTCAGCTAAAACACCCACCCTATCTTACCTTTGCTCCTTTGGGGTTGTGGTTCAGGCCACTGAATTAGCTGACTCTTTCTCCTAACTCTCTCTCTCTTGAATGCTGTGGAGAGATCCTGACTTACTCTGTGTGTGAGGAAAACAGATCCTCTTTCTTTCCCTGCTTCACAAACCCACCCACACGCAAAGGGCAAGATTTATTTAGCCCTAAATAATGGGCAAATATGCTACTGCATCAAACACACAAGATAAGCCCTAACATATTTCCATTAGTTAGGTAGATTACAACATTTATCACCTTCCATTTAAAAAGTATAACATTTAATAAATGCTGTGGAGGAAGAACTCGAATCCTAAAGTTGGCTAATGTTATGTATTCTGAAAAGCTGAGCTCAGATCCAACATCTGGTTTTCAAAGAGATCCTGCTTTACCCAATTTTACAGCTGGGTGACTGAGGCAAGAAGAGGTCAAGAGACTTGCCTGAAGTCACATAGTGAGTTAGTGGCTCAGAAGGGTTCATAATGTAAGGGGAGCCTCCTGGATCACAGCCCTTTACATCATCTATTAGACCACATGGTCTTTGCTTATGATGTCCGCCTTTTTCAATTAGTATATTGGCTGAGCAAGTTTTCACTCACTATAAGTTATTTCGATAGGACTGTAAAGCCTTTTAAACCTTTTAAAAACAGAAGCCACAAGTAAAAAAATTGGTATACAGGTTCCCTTTCATGGTGCAAGACGCTTTGCCAAAGTTACTTCCTTAAGTAAAAGCTACATGATATTTACACTCCTGTCAGCTCAGCTCAGGATGGTCCAACAGCTTCTAAGCAATGGAGTTTCAGCACCTGCTTCACCGAGTGAAAGGAAACAAGCACTTAGAGGTGTAGCTCCGCCTGCATTCTAATTGCTCTGTATTTTCCAAGCGCGCATTTGACTTCTATACTTTCCTGCAGTAATAGATATTGCCACTGGCTGGTAACGGAAGCAAGTGCTTTGCAAAGAGTAAAATTGTTTCAAAATGTTTAACTTGGATCTGTAAGGACGCAGCATGCATAGTAAAATAGAGCAGAGAAACTAACTGTAACAAGAAGAAAGTATGCTTTTCTGCAGATTGAAAAGAGTGTACTGCACAACCAACCAGTCTAGTTGAAAAGGAAAGTGTGCCTAAGCTCGGTTTTCAAATATGAGGAGTGATTGATGTGCAAAGAGAGGTTAGCCTTTTTTTTTTTTTTAATGATGGATACAGCTGTTGCTTTGCTGGCAGCTGCAGCCCATGTATGCATTACATTCATAGATCAGGATGTTGTCTAATTAAACATGCTTTATTGGCACATATGCAAATTCAAAGATGACATAGCTCACTATGGAAGTGTTCAAGAAAGTCCATACCCCTCCCAGGAAAGCACTTTGCTCATCTAAACACATATTTAAAATGCTTCCAAATTACTGAAATGCTTAACACAAAATCAAGTTACAAAAGCAAACAGGTCAGGAATAATACATGCATCCTCACCATTATGCAGTTACACGATTGTCTGTCCCAAACACTCAACAATCGTGAATCATGCCCCCAAAATCATGAAACAACATTTTAGGTTTTCTCTCATTGCCTTGTCACTTCTGTGTGTAAGGTTCACTCAGGTCACATTTTCAAGCTTTTCTCTGCAACCACCAGGGCTGAAAATATACTTTTCATATAATGTAAACTGTGATTCCCACATGATTACTTGCCTCCAGGAGTGAGGCTTTTAATAAAATGACCAAATATTGCAAGATGTGCAATAATAATCGTAAGTTCACAACACTGCAGTTATACCACCTGCAGACTCTATAACACTTTTCAAATCTCACGGTACTCTTCATCTATTCTTAGGCCTGGTCCACACTGGGGGAAATCGATCTAAGATTCGCAACTTCAGCTACGAGAATAGCGTAGCTGAGGTCGATGTATCTTAGATCGACTTAGAATCACTTACTTCACGTCCTCGCGGCGCGGGATCGATGGCCGCCGCTCCCCCGTCGACTCCGCTTCTGCCTCTCACCATGGTGGAGTTCCGGAGTCAACGGCAGAGCGATCAGGGATTGATTTATCACGTCTACACTAGACGCAATAAATCAAACCCCGATAGATCGATCACTACCCGCCGATCCGGCAGGTAGTGTAGACATGGCCCTAGTCAAAAACTGCTAAGAAGCCTCAGTTCTTAAAGAAAAATGCAATTCTTTACATGGTGTTTGTATTTACTGCTAATAACGACTACTTTTCAAGTATTAAACTCAATCAGCTGCAAAATGGGAAACATTCTACGTGCAACAGGTTTTTGCAGCAATAAACATTCAGTTTCACAGAGGCAGTGTAGGTTACTACTAGAGTAGAACCTCAGAGTAAGGAACACCTCAGGCACGGAGGTTGTTCATAACTCTGAAACATTTCTAATTCTGAACAAAATGTTACGGTTGTTCTTTCAAAAGTTTACAACTGAACATTGACTTAATACAGTTTGAAACTTTACTATGCAGAAGAAAAATGCTTTTTTCAATCATCTTAATTTAAATGAAACAAGCACAGAAACAGTTTCCTTACCTTTTCAGATTTTTTTTTAACTTTTTTTTAAAGTAGTTTATGTTTAACACAGTACTGTACTCTATTGGCGTACTTCCAGTTCCAAATGATGTTTGTGGTTGATCGGTCAGTTTGTAACTCTGGTGTTTGCAACTCTGAGATTCTACTGTCCTTCAGTGCATATACTGGTTAAGGTTTATTACACCTGTAGAAATCAAACAATGCAATTTTGAAGAGGGTTCCAGTATTTGCAAACTCAAAGAAGGGCACACAGCTGACTATGGAACAAAAGTTAGGAAGCTGAAGCCCCTGAAGCAAAGCACTTCCTGATTTCCAGAGATGGGTTGTGAACGTGGCCCAGATGTCTAGATTTAAGAGATATTTTGGCTTTTACTCAGCTTTGCAGAGAACACATACTTTAAGATTAGGCTACACGTTACCTGGAAAAACTATAACACATCGTACAATGTCACTTTTAGTGCTAGCTAACCCTGCCACCCAAACTGTTACACAATAAAAAGTGGCAAATAATGTACATAGTGAGCAGATACAGGTGTCTGGACCACAGCAAGCATTTAGGCCCTGAATCAGCAAAGTATATGTGCACATCCTTAAATTTCTCTTCACTAAACAAGCACTTATGCACATATTTAACTTTAAGCACATGTTTTAATCCTATTATATTGATGAGTGTGGTATAATTGTCTTGATAAATTAGTTATTGGGCTCCATACAGGAGTAACTGGATGAGATTCCATGGCCTGTGTTACAGAAGAGGTCAAATTAGATGATTTAATGGTCCCTTCTGGCTTTAAAAATCTATAAATCTATTATTCTAGATATGAAGCATGGGTTCACAATCTGGAGGTTGCAACCCCCAAGAGTGTCTCAAATAGGTCCATGGGATTCACAACTCCCTTTCCTTTCTTTATGGAAAAAATGTGAACAGTAGATCCTGAAATAATTTTAACATGGGGTCATAGCATGGAAAAGGTTGAGGCAACTGGTAGGTTTCCATATTTTTGTACCTATACAATGAGTTATTGTACAATGCTCATTTTAAATGAGAGTATCGCAGTATAGTATTTTATAGTTTTCAGCTAGATAGCACGCTAAAATTCCATCTATTCTGTTCAGTTACGCTGCTGACTGGGTTATATATGGCTTCTTTCCTCTTTTCAGATAAAAATGTTTTACTCTGGATGATTGTGTCTTTCTTATTTTGAAAAGAAAAAATCTATGTATAAAACAGACTTTCAAAAACATAAACATCAAACATCAAAACAGTTTGGAACTTATAGAAGATATAAAAAACATTTAAACTAGATAATCTTAAAAACAAATTCCCTACTTGCTGCCCCAGCAATATTAAGGGCTGTTTCATTGTGTTCAATAATTAGGAAATTCAATGTTTAGGAAAAAAACAATAAAAAAGATAGAGCTGGACTCAGTTCAGATAGTCAAATGCAACTCTGACTACTGGGCATTGCCTGTCTGAATCTAGGTGCTCCAGATAATATTATAGTAGCAAGTGCACCAGAAAGAGTTGGGGCGTGGAGTGCTTTCTAACCACATTGTGTTGGGTTTATGGCCTTGATCCTGTAGACATTCACATGTGAATATCTTTATTCAAGTGATTAATCCCACTGAATTCTGTGGGACTAGTCAGGCTTAAAAGTTATGCACTTGCATATTTTCAGGATTGGGGCTAATATTTGTAAATATGATACAACCTGATAAAGTAGCTGATCATTTAAGAGCCTTGAAAAAGCCAACAGTCAGAACTTAAGTAGGATACTAAGAATTTTGGTACTGACCACTTACTGCTCCAGGAAAATTTAAACAAACAAAATACTGTTTTAAAAAAAGCAACTGGTGCAGTGATGTAAATGGTTTTTGTTAATTACAACATTAGTGTCCTTTGCAGGCCAGTCTTTCTGATAAGTTATGGAATGAATAAAAAGTTTTTAGCATGACAAATGCAAGCTGATGTTCAGCTTCAGAAGTGTACATGATGCACTGTACAGTACCAACATGGGGATATTACTTGATATCAGGTCTATTACATCAGCTCCCTCATCTCCTTATCTCTTCCTTATAAAGAAAAGGCTGTGTAGTTGTTTTTTTAAAAAAGCTAAATCAATTCCTTTAGCTTCCTTTCACTACAAGCGTCCTGAAATACGATTTACACTATATCACCCACCTATCTCAATTTTGCTTATTAGAACATACAAAATAAAATCAATCATGGAAAAAACTGATACAACGAAGCAGCTCAGCTGGGTCACTTCCTCCCAGCAAGGAATGTGCAGTACAGGGCTCGGAGGGGGCAGAACCAAGAATCACATTGATGGAATGCATTCGATGAAGTGAGCTGTAGCTCACGAAAGCTTATGCTCAGATAAATTTGTTAGTCTCTAAAGTGCCACAAGTCCTCCTCTTCTTTTTATTGATGGAATACTGTGTCAGACGTTGTGGTTTGCCCTACTCAGAATGGGCAAGAGGTTCTGATCCCAAAAGCCATAAATTCCCCCTTTCATTCTGATCTAGGAAGTTATAACGGACTAGGAACCATACTAGAACTCAGGAGATACGAGTTCAAGTCCCAGCTGCCACAAACCCCTTTGGGGCAAGTTACATGGTCTCTCAAAGCAGCTCTATCTGTAAAATGGGGGACATACTTCCTCCCTCCCACCCTTTAGACTATTTAAAGTGTAAGTACTTAGGACCAAAAAGAAAAGGAGTACTTGTGGCACCTTAGAGACTAACCAATTTATTTGAGCATAAGCTTTCGTGAGCTACAGCTCACTTCCTCGGATGCATAAAGTGGAAAATGGAGTGACAATTTTTTATGTACACACAGACCATGAGAAAATGGGTGTTTATCACTTCAAAAGGTTTTCTCTCCCCCCACCCCACTCTCCTGCTGGTAATAGCTTATCTAAAGTGATCACTCTCCTTACAATGTGTATGATAATCAAGGTGGGCCATTTCCAGCACAAATCCAGGGTTTAACAAGAACTTCTGAGGAACAGTGGGGGAGGGGGAAGAGTAGGAAAAAACAAGGGGAAATAGGTTACTTTGCATAATGACTTAGCCACTCCCAGTCTCTATTCAAGCCTAAGTTAACTGTATCCAATTTGCAAATTAATTCCAATTCAGCAGTCTCTCGCTAGAGTCTGGTTTTGAAGTTTTTCTGTTGTAATATCGCAACTTTCATGTCTGTAATCGCGTGACCAGAGAGATTGAGGTGTTCTCCGACTGGTTTTTGAATGTTATAATTCTTGACATCTGATTTGTGTCCATTTATTCTTTTACGTAGAGACTGTTCAGTTTGACCAATGTACATGGCAGAGGGGCATTGCTTGCACATGATGGCATATATCACATTGGTAGATGTGCAGGTGAACGAGCCTCTGATAGTGTGGCTGATGTGATTAGGCCCTGTGATGGTGTCCCCTGAATAGATATGTGGGCACAGTTGGCAACGGGCTTTGTTGCAAGGATAGGTTCCTGGGTTAGTGGTTCTGTTGTGTGGTATGTGGTTGTTGGTGAGTATTTGCTTCAGGTTGGGGGGCTGTCTGTAGGCAAGGACTGGCCTGTCTCCCAGTATTTGTGAGAGTGATGGGTCGTCCTTCAGGATAGGTTGTAGATCCCTGATAATGCGTTGGAGAGGTTTTAGTTGGGGGCTGAAGGTGACGGCTAGTGGCGTTCTGTTATTTTCTTTGTTAGGCCTGTCCTGTAGTAGGTGACTTCTGGGTACTCTGTTAGTCTGTGTACATACAGCACCTAGCACAATGGGGAGTAACGAACAGGAACAGCTAACAGGGGAGTTTCGTGAGGGAGTTTAGAGGAGAGAGTGAGAGCCAGGGGGGCTAGATACACTTAACATTATTTAAACTTAAAGCCAAATACCCCCTGATAAAAACAAAACAACAACAAAGGAATGACCTTAAGGAGTAAAAAAAGAGAAAGCAGGCAGAAGTCCAGCAACAGAGTGGGGCTATCCAGTTTATTGCACCCAATGCAGCATGTATGCTTACTGCCCTATGGGCAGGTGGCATATATGTACATTCAGTGC
Organism: Eretmochelys imbricata; assembly: GCF_965152235.1. Classification (NCBI taxonomy): domain Eukaryota; kingdom Metazoa; phylum Chordata; order Testudines; family Cheloniidae; genus Eretmochelys; species Eretmochelys imbricata. The sequence continues at coordinate 37,102,186 of NC_135575.1, read as the reverse complement.
AAGGAGCTCCTGTGTATAGGCTTTGGAGAGCAGAGTAGCTGAACTGGAGGAGCTATGGGAGACAGAGAGGTATATAGATGAGACCTTCCAGGACACAGTAGATCGGTCTCACCCCTGGTCTGACAGTCTCTGTGCTGTTGAAGAGGATGAAAGTCTCAGGGAAGGAAAACATCCAACTGAAGCAAAGGGAAATGATCTCATAGTTGGGACCCTCCTTCCAGATGATGTCGTGGTATCATCTCGCACTGAGGATACCTTTCTGGGGAAGGGAAATCCAGTTATTAGAAAGAGACAAGTAATAGTTATGGGGGAGATTCAATCATTAGAAACATAGATAGCTGGGTTTGTGATGACAGGGAGAACCACATGGTGACTTGCATGCCTGGTGTGAAGGTTGCGGATCTCTCGAGACATCTAGATGACTTATGTGTAGTGCTGGGGAGGAGCTGGTAGTCGTGGAACATGTAGGTACCAGTGACATAGGGAAGGATAGGAGAGAGGTCCTGGAGGCCAAATTTAGGCTGCTAGGTAAGAGGTTGAAGTCCAGGGCCACCTAGACAGACAGAACTGCAGGGTCTCAATACATGGATGAGACAATGATCTGGGGAGAAGGGGTTTAGATTTATTAGGAACTCGGGAAACTTTTGGGAAAGGAGCGTATACAAGAAGTACGGGCGCCACCTAAACCAAAATGGAACCAGATTGCTGGCACTTAAAATTAAAAAGGTCTTAGGGTGGGGGAAAGCCGACAGGTGTGGAGGAGCACGTGGTTTGGACAGCGACATCCTCTAGGGGAGGATCTATTAATGGATTTTCTATGTCCTAGTAAGGAGAAGAGGATTGAAGATGATAAAATAGGGGTAGGATCTGATGAGAAACAGTCAAAAGAAAAAAAGTTCCATTCAATTACATTGTGTAATGGCAGACAGCTAAAAAGTGACAAGTTTTTAAAGTGCTTATATACCAATGCTAGAAGTCTAAATAGTAAGATTAAATGAGGATATTGATATAATAGGCATCACAGAAACTTGGTGGAATGAGGATAATCAATGGGACACAGTAATACCAGGGAACAAAATATATTGAAGGACAGAACAGGTTGTGCTGGTGGGGAAGTAGCACTATATGTGAAAGAAAGCATAGAATCAAATTAAATAAGAATCTTAAATGAACCAAACTGTGCCATAGAATCTCTATGGATAGTAATTCCATGCTCTAATAATAAGAATATAGCAGTAGGGATATATTACCGACCACCTGATAGTGACTGAAATGCTCAAGGAGATTAGAAAGGCTATTAAAATAAAAAACTCAATAATAATGGGGGATTTCAACTAACCTCATATTGACTGGGTACATGTCATCTCAGGACGGGATGCAGAAATAAAGTTTCTTGACACCTTAAATGACTGCTTCTTGGAGCAGCTAGTCCTGGAACCCACAAGAGGAGAGGCAATTCTTTGAATGAATTATTTGCATCGGTGTTCTCAGCTGAGGATGTGAGGGCAATTCCCAAACCTGAGCCATTCTTTTTAGGTGACAAATATGAGGAACTTTCCCAGATTGAGGTGTCATTAGAGGAGGTTTTGGAACAAATTGATAAACTAAACAGTAATAAGTCACCAGGACCAGATGGTATTCACCCAAGAGTTATGAAGGAACTCAAATGTGAAATTGCAGAACTATTAACTGTAGTTTGTAACCTATCATTTAAATCAGCTTCTGTACCAAATGACTGGAGGATAGCTAATGTGAGGCCAATTTTTAAAAGGACTCCAGAGGTATCCCAGCAATTACAGGCCATACGCCTGACTTCAACACCGGGCAAACTGGCTGAAACTATAGTAAAGAACAATATTGTCAGACACATAGATGAATATAAGTTGTTGGGGAAGAGTCAACATGGTTTTTGTAAAAGGAAATCATGCCTCACCAATCTACTAGAATTCTTTGAGGACAAGCACATGGACAAGGGGAATCCAGTGGATATAGTGTACTTCAACTTTCAGAAAGCCTTTGACAAGGTCCCTCACCAAAAGCTCTTAAGCAAAGTAAGCTGTCATGGGATAAGAAGGAAGGTCCTCTCATCGATTGGTAACTGGTTAAAAGATAGTAAACAAAGGGTAGGAATAAATGGTTAGTTTTCAGAATGGAGAAAGGTAAATAGTGGTGTCCCCCAGGGGTCTGTACTGGGACCAGGCCTCTTCAACATATTCATAAATGATGTAGAAAAAGGGGTAAACAGTGAGATGGCAAAATTTGCAGATGATACAAAACTACTCAAGATAGTTAAGTGCCAGGGAGACTGTGAAGAGCTACAAAAGGATCTGTCAAAATTGGGTGACTAAGCAACAAAATGGCAGATGAAATTTAATATTGATAAATGCAAAGTAGTGCACATTGGAAAACATAATCCCAACCATACATATAAAATGATGGGGTCTAAATTAACTGTACCACTCAAGAAAGATCTTGGAGTCATTGTGGATAGTTCTCTGAAAACATCCGCTCAATGTGCAGTGGCAGTCAAAAAAGTGACTAGAACGTTGGGAATCGTTAAGAAATGGATAGATAATAAGATAGAAAATATCATGTTGTCTCTATATAAATCCATAGTAAGCCCACATCTCGAACACTGCATGTAGATGTGGTCACCCCATCTCAAAAACGATATATTGGAATTGGAAAAGATTCAGAAAAGGGCAACAAAAATGATTAGGGGTGTCAAATTTCCTTCCCCACTCTGAACTCTAGGGTACATGAAAGACCCCCTAAGCTTATTCTTACCAGCTTAGGTTAAAAACTTCCCCAAGGTACAAACTTTGACTTGTCCTTGAACAGTATGCTGCCACCACCAAGCAATTTAAACAAAGAACAGGGAAAGCGACCACTTGGGGGGATATTTTGGGGAAAGACGTCTCCAAGGCCTACACCCCCTTTCCTGTGGAAAGCTTGATAATAATATTCTCACCAATTGGTACAGGTGAACACAGACCTAAACCAGATTGGGTCTTAAGAACAATGAAAAATCAATCAGGTTCTTAAAAGAAGAATTTTATTTAAAGAAAAGGTAAAAGAATCACCTCTGTAAAATCAGGGTGGTAAATACTTTACAAGGTAATCAGATTCAAAACATAGAGAATCCCTCTACGCAAAACCTTAAGTTACAAAAAGACACAAAAACAGGAACACACATTCCCTCCAGCACAGCAAATTTTAAAGGCCACTATACAAAAGAAAATCTAATGCATTTTCTAGCTAGATTACTACTAACTTTACAGGAGCTGGAAGGCTTGCATCCTTGATCTGTTCCTGGCAAAGGTCTCACACAGACAGACAAAACCCTTTGTCCCCCTCCCCTCCAGATTTGAAAGTATCTTGTCCTCTCATTGGTCATTTTGGGTCAGGTGCCAGAGAGGTTACCTTAGCTTCTTAACCCTTTACATGTGAAAGGGTTTTGCCTCTGACCAGAAGGGATTTTATAGCACTGTATACAGAAAGGTGGTTACCCTTCCCTTTATATATATGACAAGGGGTATGGATCGGCTGACATATGAGAGGAGATTAATATGACTGGGACTTTTCAGTTTGGAAAAGAGACGACTAAGGGGGGATATGATAGAAGTCTATAAAATCATGGCTGGTGTGGAGAAGGTAAATAAGGGAGTGTTATTTACTCCTCCTAACACAAGAACTAGAGATCACCAAATGAAATTAATAGGCAGCAGGTTTAAAATAAACAAAAGGAAGTTGTTTTTTTGCACAATACACAGTCAGCCTCTGGAACTCTTTGCCAGAGGATGCTGTGAAGGCCAAGACTATAACAGGGTTCAAAAAAGAACTAAATAAGTTCGTGGAGAATAGGTCCATCAATGGCTACTAGCCAGGTGTCCCTAGCCTGTTTGCCAGAAGCTGGAAATGGGCAATGGGGGATGGATCACTTGATGATCATCTGTTCTGTTCATTCCCTCTGGGGCACCTGGCACTGGCCACTGTCAGAAGACAGGATACTGGGCTAGATGGACCTTTGGTCTGACCCAGTATGGCCGTTTTATGTTCTGATGTCTCATCTTGACTGGGGTTTAGGTACTAGTGTAACACAAATTAAGAAAAAAAAATATGCTTGAGGCCAAGACTGACTACTCTCAGGCCCTATTCCTCTACATTGGTTCTTGGGTCCACCACCACCACCAGTTTCTGGGGCTTTCCTACACACGCAGGACCCCAATTCCTCTCAAAGGGGATCAAAGCAAAAGCTAATACTCACTGCATGAGAACCTCTGTGCTCTTGGTTGTGGAGCAATTTGTACTTCTTTCTGGTCTTGTTCTAGCCCAACCTCTCTGCATGTGTAGATCACCAGACCTATGGAAAGATTCTATGGGGTTGAGGGAAAGAGGTGAATAATACTGTACAAGTAACACACAAACTTCCTGCCCCTGCTGGCTGAACAGGGTATTTTGCCTCTATGTGAGGCAGACACACTGTTTGGTCCCTTTTGTTTTCTGCACTTAGTATTGGTAAATATCTACAGTTATAAAGTTGACTTAAGTTTCAACACTTTTGACCTGAGACCTCAGATACTTACATTTCTGGAAGTTTAAAAACAAAGACAAACCAGGACCTATACGTTCAACACTCTACAAGTGTTCCTGCAGCCCAAAAACTGCTTCTGCATATTTTAAAGTATATGGTATGTGCAAACCGATTCCCAGTAATAGATCAGGCTGCTGAATAACCTGCGATTTGGCCAGCAATTTAAAATATGTAAAACACTTGGATATCCTGTTGACATAACTTGCAGGCCGAACGGAAATAAGCTTCCTAATTCACAGTGAAAAGTGCCCAGTTCTGCACATTATTTGGCATTTAGAACTCCCATTGGTTTCAGACTGCTTGCAGGATCAGACCTAACATCAGGAAAAGGTTCACTGTGCTATTGTATAATAATCAAAATGGTATATAACATGTTTACCTGAACAGGTTCACAATTTCTTTTAATTTTAATTGTCAAAAGCCAAATACATAAAAAAAGTCCTGACTACATTAATGCCCCTTTCAGCAGAAATGGTCTACGTTTCCCAGTCAAGAAAGCCCACCAGCACTGAGTAAGTAAGCAGATATCAGGTGCGGATAGGTTCAAAACCTGTCCTGTAGAACTGCGGTCATACCACATACCTCACATAGGTCACTTCCCTACTTTGTATCCCGGCATGCTTTGCTGGGGAACATTGTGGTAACAAAGGTTCTGCAAAGAGGACTGATGGATCATCAGAGACTGCCAGAGATAAGCACCACTAACAGTGCAACACCTGTGAGCCACATTGTTGCAGATCAGGTGCCTCGAACAGGCAGCCTTGTAAAACAGAACACCAGCACTGTCCCCTTCCCAGTTAGCAATGCTAGTAGCAGAGAAGGTGTCCCTTTGCAGCACCTCTTCCTTTCTATAGGACAAAAAATGGTGATGTAGAGCAGTGTTTCTCAACCTTTTTGATACCAGAGACCAGCTTGATGCCTTCCTAAACCATGCCAGGGAGATCTCAGGGACCAGCACCAGTCCATGGACCGGTCATTGAGAAACACTGACGTAGAGGACCAGAGACACTCGCGCTACTGCCAAAGAGCAGAATGCAGATGCTGTGGCTTGAAAGGGGCGGGGAAAGTCTCCTTGTCTCTATCCTTCCAGAAGCCTTTGATCACACTCCTTTGAGAGGGAAGATGCAAGAGCAGCAGCCACTCAGGGAACGTGACAAGGAGGAGGGAAGAAAGAATCAAGGGGATAGCCCAAGGAAAGAGGAATGATGCCTATTCCCAGGATCTATGGCTACAGAGAACGCATTAATCTTAAGAACTGCAAAACTGGTAAAATTAAAATTGATTCAGTTGTAGAGGTGACAATGTAAAGAGATTTGTAAGGAGAAGAACACAGCTAAGCTGTGTCTAAGCTGGAGCAGCCCATGGTGGTGTTCAATATCCCAGGAGGACAGAGATTGCTTAGATCAATTCAAAGCCTGTCCTAGCTGCAGACTCATGACATATGACACACCTTTATCACTAATAAGACCAACTGTGGGTCAAACTGCTACTTTAGCCACAGTTGGTTTAATGGCCAAGGATGTTAGGCCTTTACTTGCCACTATAGTGAGATCTGAACCAGAATTCAGGATCTGAACTTTTTTCCTTGTGGTAATTTCTATAGGTCAGAACTAAAAACTCCCCAACTTCAGAGGATTAGAGTCTGACTCTAGATCTACATACAAGCTTCATGGCTTGAATCTCTCTGCCTTCCAGGAGACAGCTGGACTGGCAACTGGTTTAATTCTAATTTAGGGTCATGTCCTGTCATCACTTTTTGACAAAATTCACTGTGACGTCAATGTCAAGTTATGACTCTAAAACATTGACACAGTCAAGAACGTCCTCAATATCAATGTTCATTTATTATTTTTAAGACCCGTAAGGGTAGGTTGTCAAAGATGTACGTGTGACAAACTTAGGCACAAAAATATCCAGTCTCTCTCTCTCTCCCACACCCACAAAGCATTGGGGTGTTTTATAGACAGAGCTGGCCAGACATTTTCTAATAAAAGACTTTCTCCTAAAAAAAAAAAAAGTGGGAAAAATGTGCATTTTTTGCTTTTTCCATTTTTTAATTTGAAAAACAACAAACTGGAACCATACTTTGTAGTTTACCCCAAAAAATGAGGATTTAGTATGTGGAAATTTAATAAGAACCCCCCCCTCCCCAGCAGTCCATTTTAAACACTTTGGAATAAAAACAAAGGTGGGGGGGGGTTGAGCTGCTGGTGGGTTTTCTGGTAAAGATGTTGGGTGCACATTTTTGAAAAGCCAGCCCATATCTTTCAAAGTTTGTTCTTATTTTCAGCATGGATGTGTTGGGGGTTTTCCCAGTAACTTTTTAATAAACCCAGGCTTTCTAGCATCATACCGTCATGGGCCTCCTGCTGATTTGTCATCCATGCATTTGTTTTAAACCAGTTTTTAAATTAACATTTTTCACTGGTCAGTTAGAAAAATTGGTTGCAGTCTTTCGCAAATGTTCTTAAAATATGGCATTAAAATTCCTCCAATTATGTCCTTATCAACTTAAAAAGAACCAAAGAAAACGGGTACTAAAACAAGGAGACATTGTGTCATGAATAAAAGCTGGTAAACCGATTCCTTTTTAGACAAAGCTGAAAAGCATCTCTTTAGTTGTGGCAAGCAGCACAACAGAACCTGCTATAATCATATACAGATGATGGGAATTTGTCTAACGTTTTATGGTGAATCGTTGATGAGGCCTGCAGAAGGAAAATTTGTAGAAATAAAATCACCTTGACAGTAAAGCACTAGGGTCAAAAAGCAAAGTAAAGTCAGTGTTCTTAGCTTTAATAAAAACAGTATGATCTGTCATCAACACAGCATTTTTACACTCTTGGACAATGCACTCTGTGAGCTCCTGCTGGGTTTCATTTGATTTTCACCAAAACCAACAAAGGACAGCTTATAGCTGGTAATTCATTATGACAGCAGCAACGTTATAAAAATACACATGTTTAGACCCCTGTAAATAAACAGCCTGCACTGTGATTTTTAGTGCAATAGATCTTGGCAAGGCTAGGGAAAACATCAGTAAACTACCATGTTTTTTTCAAACTATGATCATAAAAATATTTTAAAATCCGATTATCTCTATTTCCTTGCACTAAATCTGCTTGCTGTTCTGTGAGGTGACTGGGTAATAAAGTAGGCAAAAAATAAAGATCTGTTGAAAAATAGCTAACAGAACTGTATTTACATTGCAGTGCAGTCTAAATATCAGTAGTGCAGGATCACAAAGCAAAACAGTATAATTAATAACTGAAAATATGGATTAAACTAGATCATCATTGATGTGGTGCATTAGGCAGAGTGATATACAACTCTCTCTCCAGTCCCTGATTTTGCTATGGTGTTAACATGGTTAGGATTAGAGAGAAGCAGAAAAAGAGCAAAGAAAAATAGAGACATGGGTATAAAACAAATGACATTTGAAATAAAGCATTCATTTTTAAGACGGGTGGACAACAGAGCCTCTCAAAGGAAGAAAACTCATTTCCTACAAAGCTGCTATGGCAGCTAGGCAAAAATAAGTTTCTTAAAGTATATAGTAACTTTACTAAAACCTTGTACGTTATGAAAGCTGTAGTCAGCTGCAAAATGATGAAAAAGGTATTAGACGGTTTTGACCAGGTAAAAGGTTAGTTTAACTGAACACAGTAGAATACTAGTTTAACAGCTATTTGTATGCTTTCCTGTTGCCATTTACTTCCCAAATCAATTCTGACATATATAAAGGTGAACATATAGGACTGGGGGGGGGGGCAGGAAAGCTTGGTCAATTGGTTAGAGTACAGGGCTAGGAACCCATTGGGATCTTCCCAGCTCTGTCACAGACATGCTGTTTGACCGCTGACAAGTCACTTAGCAAAGAATTTTCAGAAACACAGATTACTTAGCAGCAATGACTTTCAATGGAACTTGTGCTGAAATTACTTAAATATGCTGGAAAATCCCATCTGGAGTGTGCCTGAGCTTTCCCACTTGTACGTGGAGATAATTTTTTTTTTTTTTTTTAACATCACAGGAGTGAGGAGACTTAATAGCCTACATTTTCAAAAGTGACTAGTGATTTCAAATATACTGATTTTTGGGTGCCCCAACCTAAGACCTGATTTTCAGAAAGTGCTGAACCCCCACCCTCTGAAAACTAGGCCCTTTTAAGGTGACTCAGAGCAAGCAGTCAAAATCACCAGTCGCTCTTGAAGATGAAAGTTGAGTTTTTAAAAGGAGCTCACATATATAAAAGATACTACACTTATGTGGTCCATGTAAATACTGAAAAACATGCAGATACTTATCTACACAACACCCCTGTAGGCTAGAAAAGAACTTGTTTCCAATGTGGGGGGGGGGGTGAGGGTACTAGGGCACAGAGACATTAAAAGACTTTGCCCAAAGTCAGACAAAAGTTCTATGGTGGAACAGAGAACTGAACTCAAATCCCAGCCAGAACCTTAAACAAAGGACCATAATTCCCCCCTAAAAGTGAAAATGTAAAAATATTCTCAGATTGCATAGCAGAACAAAATGTCATGAAAGTTTGTTTTATATCAACATCAAGAAATTCTCAAATATTCACTGCTCTACAGCAGTTACACACTGATGTACACAGTATTATCCGCCAAAAAATTTTCATTCAGATTGAACTGAAATATCCAAATTCACAGGCATTTAAACAAAAGCGAGAGAGAGAGAAAGAACGCATTCAGCTGTGTGTGGAAGCGTGAAGAGATGCCAGAGTTTTGGCAGGGAACAGGGGTTGGTGGGTAGTGTGTGAACCAGAACTATATGTCCTCATAACTTGAGTTATGTTTTGGTCTCCTGAGAAAGCAGTTCTTCCTTGTCGAGTTTCAAGTGCATGAGCTTCCATCCCCCTCTTGTACATTTGCAGAAAAAGGCCTACCCTACAGTTTTCCTGTGGATAGTAATAGGCTTAATAATTAAATAGATTGTGACACTATGAACAGGTCAACTGCCTCCCAAGCACCCACTCATGGTTTTAGGTCAGACCCCTGCCTCAGTTTCCCTCTTCAACTCACAGCCTCTTAAATAAAACTACCAAACAAGCTCTTCTCTAGCTCAGCACACCCATCCTTGGGATTAGATTTATTAACACAAAAGTCATTCCCAAAATAAAGTTCTCAAATCTTCAGCAAGTACATACTTCCCATCTTTCCCTACCTGCAATCCTTTTCCCTTAAAGACTCAGGGTTCCTTGATAGAACCTACTCACTCCCAGCAGTCTCTGAGGTTGCCTCTTGCCCTGAGCATCCTCCCTTCTGTATCTTCTTGTTGCTCTTTCCTCCATCTCCTCCATACCTAGCTGGCTCTACTGATTAAACCTCATACCTTATCCCAAGTGTGGCAGGCAGGGCTAAATGTATAGGGCTAGTGAGCTACAGGCCCCTGGCCCCTAAAGAAGTAGGTCACTCTGTTACACCCACATTGCAAATTAATTTAGCACAAGTTTTAAGTAAATTTAAATATGTAATACTTCGTTAATTTCTTGGCGACTATTTTCAGTGAGATCAGGTAGTATTTTGAAATCAAACTGACATTTCCAGCCTAGTGAGAATCTGAAGCCTAGTTTTATCTTCCACTCAACAAAGCTTGTTAAGCAGGAGAGGGGGAAAAATGGGAAATTGTAACATAAAACCAGTTTATAAAAAGAGCGACATTCAGTTTAATGTAATACACAGTTGTGAAAAGTGCACCTACACTGCACACACACTAAATGTAGCAGCAGAAGGCCCCAAAGCTAACACAGCAGCCATGTCACATTTTCATTTAGTCAGAGGGCCAGGAAGTGGGGAACGACATGCATGTGGACATCACAGGACCCTACATACCCCTGGGCCAAACTTTGAGGCAAATTTCTGAATCCAAACATAGGGTAGGGATTGGTGGTGGGCAATGCCAGAAGAGGCACCACCACAGGATCCATTGCACAGCACCACAGACCCAAAATTGCAAGAACGGAGATAAGAGTGACCACTGATAGACACACATCCTGTGCAGCAGCTGCAGAGTGAATGAATGCACGGGTTAGGTTGAAGATTCTGTTATTTAGTCCGGTGCCTTTCAAACACAGCCCAAAGCCCTTTTATGAGGACTTAACCTCACGCCCGGGATTCAGTTCCCTTTGTAGTTTCTCATCATTTAATTTGCAACTGTAGGCTTGATAGTTTCCACTAAGGTACTTTTTTATTTTTTAAAGTGTCTGAATTATATCTGAGACAATGTAACATTTTGCAGAAGGATTTCAAAATATCAGCTGACAGAAGACAGAACAGTATATTACTTAGGATTTTTTTTTTTTTTTTACATATTCAAACAACATTCGCTTCCTCCTGCTAGAATATATAAAACATAGATCATATTTTTAAATAACTGGAGAACAAAAGGTAGAGAAAGCAGATGTCTCCTGCTCCAGTCATTTACAATGACATTCTACATATTCTCCCATTTCAAGTATACGTTTAACCTAAGATTGTGGAGAATGCACTGTCTGAAGACAGCTGCATGAAAGAGCTGCTGCTATTTTTCCTTCTCTTATCTAGGTCCCCATCCTGGAGGTCTGGCTTTTCTGGGGCTTTTGCATATGTCATGAATGCAGGATTGGGTTCTTGTGCAATAGCAAAATAAGGACTATCCAACTACTAAAATATGCTGCTTTACTAAATTAGCAAAGAAAGTAACCCTGAAAATAAAAAAAATCCAGGGTGAAATCCTGGCCCTGATAAAATCAGTGGTAATTTTGCCATTGACTTCTGTGGGATCAGGATTTCACCAACTATATATAAATACAGAAGCAAAACATGCGGGAAAAGATGTTAAATAAATCATCTCACAAATAGGAACAACTGCTTTTCTTTCAGTCCTCCTGAAAGGAAAAATGATTATGCTTTTTAGCTGTCAGAACAGAACTCAGAGGTAATTCATTAACACATATAAAACAAAATGAAAAACAGCTCCAGAGTACGACCTTTCACTTCAACAAAAGCTGTAGCAAGTGTACTGCAGGCCAAATTAATACCCATTTTACTAGGCAAATAAATTCAAAAGAGGGAGTCAGTCAGCAGGCTCTTTATTCAGTGTGTGAGGAAACAAGACTTTTCCGTTACAAGCCGATATCATTTCTGAACAGAGCCTGAACCAGGAACTCAAAAGTAGCGACATATAGTAAGTATAGAAATTTGTTCCAAAACACTTCTTTGAAATAAAACTTATGCTGGTCATCTTACAAAGCCATTCACTGGGGCTTTTTAACATTTATTCTATATTAGCACGGTCTATGATTTTGGAATCAAGTCTCTGATTTTACTATCATCTTCCTGGTCTTTACACACCATTGTCTTCATAGACAGGAATCCTAAAAATCAAATTTATATCTATAAGTACAGCCAAACATGGTTAAAAATTGGTAAGGTATCTTTAACTGTTGCTCAAAGAAATGGCATGAGAAAGTGGAAAGATACATCACAATTATTTATTCTAACTGCTTAAAAATCTAATAAAATTCCATGACAATAACAATATCCCAAGCCAGTAAGCTAACTAGGGCTCAAGTGACAGAATATGGAGGATTTGAATTTCTACAAAACATATAATTTAATGTAAAATCGTTTATTTTACCTGTATGTGTTTTAAGTACAGTACATTGAACAATATCATACACAAAGAGGAAGTATATTTACTATAGAGGAGACAGTCTGCTGTAGCTCTTCAAAAGCAGGTATTTTAAAGTTTACTTTCACATGGGTTTTCACTTTTTGACCTGCTCTTGACCTGGGTAATACTTGCAGACCAGTGAGTTTAAGAAGGCCTGGGATCTATTAAAAGAGTAGTAGCTTGACTTTTACTGAGTAGCATGCTGATGGTTTAAAGTAAATGTTATGGTTTGTCACAGGAACCAATTTGGTTACCGTTTGTTCTTCCTGCCCCTGCCTGCTGATATTTTTTCAAGTGTTTTTCATTCTTTAAATTCTATAAAGAAATCTGCATGCTGTTATTTTAAACTTCTGCATCTCTCTTTTTAGTAGTTCATATTTAAACACTGGGCAGTGCACCCAAAGTTTAATCTGAGTGTCATGTGGTAGAACTTGAACCCAAAGTGCACTAACATTGAGGTCATCTTTTCTGAACATTCAGTAATTATTGTGAGAAGTCAGACTTACCTGCATTTTGAAATCTGAACTTGCTACAATTCGTGGAACTCATCTGCCTAAAGTAAGCAGATGACTAGCACAATACTGGATGCAAAAATTTTATGCAGTTAAGTTTTAACACCTGTCTCAATTTGCACATCACTTGTTTTTGACTTATTATAGTATACACTATATGGGGTTTGTTAGAGATATGTCAAAACAGTACAAAACTGCAAAGGGCTTGCATAGATGGGAGCCAGAGCCAAACCCCTGGTTTTGCCCTTCTTTAGTTTGTTGACATACTGATGATTTTAATTAATTTAACATGATTTTTTTAATTTATGCTATTTACTCAAAAAATACAAGCTCTAGAAGTCTTTGGGCCAAATACAGTAGGTCACATTTTAAATCCCCAAGTTAATATTCTCAGGAGGTTTTGTATATGAGAGAAGTATGGGTAAAAACAGGAGTGAATCAGCCTTCGCAAAAGAACATAAGCTAGTGCTTGACATGTATGTAAGGAGAGATTAAAGCAAGCATTGGTTTGAGCCTCATTCTTTCCTGTAAAGCATTAGGTTCAAAGATTCTCTGAGTTGTGAAAATCCTCTGACTTGTGTTTCTTTAGATGTCTCATTTTTATTTGCCTCAAAACAAAGAGCTTGTGTACCAACAATGACTTATGCCCCAAAGTGATATCAGTACTATAAGTTTATGTTCACAAAACTAATCACCTGTGTTCCCCATACTCAGCAAAGAAGGGAATGGAGTGTCAGCTGTCAAGTGTCTTTCCTTCTGCAACAAGAAGTTTATTGGCTTGATTCTTCAAAGTATTATGTTTTGTATTATATAAAGGGGATTTTCTATGGACTTTACTCCAATATTACTGAATCTGTCAAACAAAAGGAAAATCTCCAGGTTTATAAAGTTTTATATCTATATCGCACCTCTCAGCAGCCGGGAAGCCAAACTAGAGGCACCTAAGGCAGAACTACTGGCTAACTAGAAGAGCTGAAAAATTCAATTATGGAAACATTAAAAATGCTGAAACATATTGATGAAAACAGGCAATAGAGATGAGTTATATTCTGCAAATTTTTCAAAAAGAGAAGGGGATCGAATACAAAGCTGAATGAGTTAAACAATTTGGAGTTAAAACAATTAAACAGGAAGAAGAGTGGGATTACATGCAATACAGGAGAACATAGCAGAGACATTTCTAAGGATGGTCATTGTTTTACAAGAGACAGCTACCTGAAAGCAAGTTCCTTGGAGGTACATAAATTAGCACTAGCTTCCTAATCCTTCAACCCTTCAAGGCAGTTGAAGTCAATGGGAGTTTACATACAAGGACTCTGGATCTGAGAGTAATATTTATCCATTTCCAAGTGGTCAGGTTATTGATCAAATAATTAAAGACAGCCAGATCATCCCCTTCTGTGGTGATAATAATTTAAAAAACAACAGGGAATGCTCAAAGGGAGGAAATCTCCATGAGGAGATCCTCCAACATCATTTCTGCTAGAGAGGGACAGGGTTTGTCCCACACTCTGAAAATGTGACAGAGCTGCCTCCAGCTCTAACTTGACACCCCGCCCAACCATAGAATCATAGAATCATAGAATATCAGGGTTGGAAGGGGCCTCAGGAGGTCATCTAGTCCAACCCCCGGCTCAAAGCAGGACCGATCCCCAATTAAATCATCCCAGCCAGGGTTTTGTCAAGCCTGACCTTAAAAACTTCTAAGGAAGGAGATTCCACCACCTCCCTAGGTAATGCATTCCAGTGTTTCACCACCATCCTAGTGAAAAATTTTTTCCTAATATCCAACCTAAATCTCCTCCACTGCAACTTGAGACCATTACTCCTTGTTCTGTCATCTGCTACCACTGAGAACCAGTCCCATGCAGTTCAACTCCAGCGAATTACTGCAGACTCTCCTCAGATTTGGGTGGAGGGGGAAGGAGGGTAACAGTACAGAAAAGGCCTATATTTTCTGCAGAGAGAGAGCTCCACCCACAGCTGACCCAATCCTGTCTCCACCATGCACAGTCTCCATCCCCTCCTGCAGCACAGACTCTGGATATGCAGTGGTTAGAGTCAGGAAACTAACCAAACTAGCCATTCTTACTTATGATGCTGAAGCACTCAGCTGAAGTCAGCACAAAGAGGCTACAGTCAGCTTGATGGGCGGGGGAATAATTCACTGGGAGAGATTTCAGATTTCAGAAGATTTCAGAAAAAAAAATATTTTTCTGAGCTGAGACTGATCCTGCAGTGGAGATAGAAAAAAATATATAAAAAATAGGCTGGCTTACTAGGCATTATTCCCTGATTTCAAAGGAGTTACCCAAGCATAAGACTGGAGTAATACACTGGTCACTGAGTCCCGGTGCATTTGTATATTGGTTATGGACCTACAGCATTAAAACAAGTTCTTATTCAATGCATAGAAAAGAGTCTGTTGCATACAGATAGAGAAGTGAAAGCTGAGTAACTCCCAGTGAAACACAAACATGTTCTTTAGCTCTTGGGATTCCCAATACTCAAATTTCAAACTTAAAACTGCTAAAAGAGTGATCAATTTGTTAATAAGAGATCAGGTGGGGTTTTGCATTTGTGGAAGGAGTATAATGGAAGAAGAGTATTTTTTATTTTCAATAAATTAAAGCATTATCTGGGGAGTTGGATAGGATTCTGCATGTGGGAGAGGATGGAAAAGAAGATTGAACATTTGATTTAATTTAATTATTTTTAATTGGGATGGGATGCTTGTTAATTGCACTGGGATGTTGCAGAGAGGGGGATAAACCAAAGATTGCTCAGTCAGTTCATGTAAAATTAGAGATGGACTTGAGTCACAAAACTTGGGCTTAGTTCCAGATGTGCATTTCAGGCTCCCAACAGTTTGGTGGGTGTTCCACCTCGGGTTTGGGTTCAGAACACTCTAATGCCAAGGGCCAATCACATTTTTTGGATCCAGTTTTAAAGCATCTCTCAAGTTTAAATAATTTGGGGGAGTTGCATTAAGCTCATCTGTATGTAAAATATAGAGGCATCAGTAAGTCAATTCAGATACATTAAGAACTCACTCAAACCAAACATTTGTTGGAATTCTGAAAGATCTCAATACATTCATTTTACTTGTATTTTTTAACTGGATTTGGAAATGAAAATCCTGCAAAAGAAAGTCTGCTCTCCTCTATTTCCAGACAGGACTAGGGGGGAAAAAAAACCCAGAAATCTGGCAACGAAACTTTTCTCACACGATATGCAGCCCAGTTATGCTGTCAAGCAGCCTGATATTGTCTGGCCCCAATGAAGTCAAGGGGAGTTTTGACATTCACTTCACTGGAGCCATATTTCACCCCAAATATTTCACTGGGGAAAATAATATCTACCACTTCAAGCCTACTCTCAGATGCCTGCTTCTAGATTGCATGACAGTTAGTGAGACAGGACAAACCCTCAGTAGCAGGAATCGTATTACGTTTTCCATAAGGGACGTGAGCTTGGGAAGATTTTAAAGGGAAAAGAGAGAGAAAAGAGAGCTTTGAATTTTAAGCTTTAGGAAAGTCCAAGTGCTAAAGAACATGGTTGAGTTACATGGGAATTTTCCCAGTTTTTAAATCTTTATAAGCATCCAAGGGCCTTTTCTGCTTGTGGAAAAGAAAAGAAAACCATTTCCTTGAAGGATAAGTTTTATATAGAGACAATTGAGGGAAAACTGCCTACCCAGCAAGACTATTTTCCATAAACAATCTTAGATATAGTCAGCAGCTCATTAAAGTGGGAGCTGGTGAAGAATGAACTTAGAACAGCAGGAAAGTAAAGCAAGAAAACAAAAAAGACTCAGCCTTTTAAAATGAACTTTAATGAATTTTAAAATGAAAATAGGATATTTAAAGGGTAGGGAAAGCAAGGGACTTGATAGATCAAGACATTGCTAGTAGGATATAGACTGATTAATCTTTAAGTATTCATTTCAAATCCAGACAAAGTCAGTAGTGAGCAAAAGTTATAACCATCTGATGGCTCCTCAAAGGTGTGTGTGAAATTAAAAAATCTGTTAAGTTTCTAGTGACCAGGAGTGAAATCCTGGCTCCATTGAAATCTATAGCAAAACTCCCAATAACATCAATGGGGCCCGGATTTCTGGTGTGTGTATATATATCACAACAGTTAAACATAAAATCAGAGGTAGGTCTGAACATAAGAACAGCCATATTGGGTCAGACCAATGATCCATCTAGCCCAATATCCTGTCTTCCAACAGTGGCCAATGCCAGGTGCTTCAGAAGGAATGACCAGAACAGGCAATCAAATGATCCATACCCTGTCCTTCACTCCCAGCTTCTGGCAGTCAGAGGTTTAAGATCACCCAGAGTATGAGGTTTCATCCTTGACCATCATGGCTAGTAGCCACCGATGGACCTATCCTCCATGAACTTATCTAGTTCTTTTTTTGAACCCAGTTATATTCTTGGCCTTCACAACATCCTCTGGCAAAGAGTTCCAGAGGTTGACTGTGCGTTGTGTGAAGAAGTACTTCCTTTTCTTTGTTTTAAACTGCTGCCTATTAATTTCATTGGGTGACCCTGAGTTCTTGTATTATGTGAAGGAGTGAATAACACTTCCTTATTCACTAACTCCACACCATTCATGACTTTATAGACTCTATCATATCCCCCCTTAGTCATCTCTTTTCCAAGCTGAAAATGCCAGTCTTATTAATCTCTCCTCATATACACGCTGGTCTATGCCTTTAATAATTTTTGTTGACCTTTTCTCTCCCTTTTCCAATTCTAATATCTTTTTTGAGATGTGTCAACCAGAACTGCACACAGTATTCATGGATTTATATAGTGGCATTGTATTTTCTGTCTTATTATCTCTCTCTTTCCTAATGGTTCCTAACATTGTTAGCTTTTTTGACTGCCACTGTACATTTAGTGGATGTTTTCAGAGAACTGTCCATAATGACTCCCACATTTCAAAAGAACATGATCAGAATGCTTCAAGCTTCAGGACAGTTTGGCCTTTTTTCTGGGCTTACCAGCAAGGGAGCTAATTTTATTCAAAGACCATCTTAAACTGAAATTCATATCCAAATCCAAAGACTGAAAGAACATGGAGACCAAACTACCTTACTAAACTGAGAATTGGTCCCTCCAGCACAAAGACAAAGTACATTGGGAGGACAATGAAGAGAAGCTTGAACTGCTATATATATATTGGGGCCATCACTTCTCCCCTAACTCCAAAGCATGCACTGCTATGCCCAGTCAAGGTTTATTTTGATAACACAGTCTTAACTCAATCCTTGGTGACAGGCTTCAGGGCCACCCCTCCCAGTGGTCTCTGGCACTCCAGCTCCTGGCAGCCTCAGTCAGCTCTGCTCTCCCAGAGCACCAGCCACAAGGCTGCTTCCCTAAGCCCCTTACACTAGGAGCCTAACACAGGTGCTGGCTCTACTCCAGTGCAGCTTTCTCCCCAGGACTTAGCACAGTGGTGGGCAAACTATGGCCCGCAGGCCACATCCGGACCACGGGACACTCCTGCCTGGCCCCTGAGCTCCTGGCCCGGGAGGCTAGCCCCTGGCCCCTCCCCCGCAGCCTCAGCTCACTGCGCCACCGGCGCAATGCTCTGGGTGGCAAGGCTGAGAGCTCCTGGGGCAGCGCAGCTGCAGAGCCCTGCCTGACCCGGTGCTCTGTGCTGCACGGTGCATGGCTGGCTCCAGCCAGACGGTGTTCAAGGGGATGCTCAGGGGGCAGGGTTTGGATAGGGGTCAGGGCGGTCAGAGGGTGGAGAACAAGGAGTTGAATGGGGGTAGGGGTCCCGGGGGGCAGTCAGGAAGGAGGGTGGGGGTTGGATGGGGCAGCGGGGGGCAGTCAGGAGCAGGGTTCCAGGGGCAGTCAGGGGACAGGGAGAATGGGTGGTTGGATGGGGCAGGAGTCCCAGGGGGGCAGTTAGGAATGAGAGGAGGGGTTGGATGGGATGGCAGGGGGCAGTCAGGGGACAGGGAGCAGGGGGTGGTGGATGGGGCAGGAGTCCCGGGGGTCCATCAGAGGATAGGGAACGGGAGGGTTGGATAGGGGTCAGGCCACACCTGGCTGTTTGGGAAGGCACAGCCTCCCCTAACCGGCCCTCCATACAATTTCAGAAACCCGATGTAGCCCTCAGGCCAAAAAGTTTGCCCGGCCCTGACTTAGCCTGTCTCAGTCCCTCCTGCCAGCTGCCTACTGGCAGCCCTTTATAGGCCAGGTGTAGCCTAGTCCTCTTTAATTAGCTGGATTGGGCTCACCTGCTCCAGGCCACGGGCATTGAGCTCAGTCTATTCACAGGGACCAGCTATCCTGTGATATGCTACTACTCATGTTGCATCAGGTCTTCAGGGTGGTCGGGTTTCTTTCTTTCATGAACATAACATCTTTCAAAACAAAAGATGTACATTATTCCAGAATGCTCAGACAAGAGCAGAGCAGTCCATTCATAGTTATATCAACGTATTTTTTACACTTTAAAGGTAGTGACACTTTGTGAACATAAACAGAACAATGACATATAACATTACTGTAATTAAGAAATAAAAAGAATTTGATTTAAAAATGACATGCAGGGGCAGCGGGGCTATGAATGTGCCTTAGTTGTTTCAGAGGGGCAAACCTTATGTACTCATCCGTACATTCATCAATATCTTTTCATTAAAAATTGTCCCTTATATTACAGTAATGTCTCGAGGTCTAGGCCCCAATGTGCTAATAAGGAGACAATTCCTGCCCCAAAGAGTCTAAGAGCTAGATCCTGATGTCACATGGTAGGCCAGTGTCCATCAGGAATAGAACTGGGGTGTCTAACTCCCAGCCCGGTTCACTAGCCATGGGCCAACACTACCTTCTATCACCTGGTACAGAATTCTTTTTTTAAAAGCATTAGGAAAAGTAACAAAAACATTCTCAGAAAATAATAGATGTTGGCCAGTATTCTGATGACGTCATTTAGAAAAAGAATTTTCCCAGGAGCCTGAGATAATTAGGCCTGCATCTCCCACTGAAATTCAATCTGAGTTGAGTGCCTAATTCTCCTAGGCGGCTTCAAAAATACCAGCTGTTTTTTCATTCAAGTTTCTGTTGACAAAAAGGCATTTTCCAATGAAAAAACACTGTCGGAAAAATTTTGACCAGCTCTGGCCTTAAGCCCGCTGGTGGCCATGATTGTTATTTGAAACCCTGAAAATATGAAAATGGAAAGAAAAAAAAAACTTTTCTCTTTTTATGTACGGAAGTTAGAAGCTGAAGTGCATGTTGTCATTTATATGGTGCCCTGTTTACAGCACTTGTCTTTCCTGAGCAATTAAAGATCAGTACAGAAACCAATAGGGAAAACCAGAAAACAGAACTTCATTCCCAGCATTCCATTAAGTTTGCCAGAGGAGATAACCCAGAGCCATTTGTGTGTTTCACTGCAAGATCTCACCCACTTTCGATTGTTTCCTAGGGAAATGACAGCCTGTGGTGACTTGGTGATCAGACATGAGATCTGAGTATTAATGTTTCTTTTACAGTGGATGCAATAGCAGCAAGCTCTCTGTCTTGAGGCTGCTTAAAAACTGTTGTACCTGCAGAGCCTGTGGGCAGTTGCTGCAACCAGTTTTCTTCATTGGAGTTATTAGTTGGGAACATTGTTTACTGTTCTGAGCATGGTACTAGAACCACAAGTCCTTGAGTTCACCTCCCACATCTGATACTGGCTTCCCCAAAGTCACTTAATCTTTCTACCTCAGTTTCCCTTTCTATAAAATGCATCTCTGGGGCCAGGAATTAATAATTCGTCAACAATAATGAAGCGCTTTGAAGATGAAAACTTTATACTTTTTTTAATATGAAGGAATCCTGAACCATCACTGAGCTTTGGTCTCTATTCATAATCAAGCCTCTCCTGTTGTCTTTCGGACTGATCTCAGTCAGATCATTTATCAAACTAATTGCCTCAAAGACAAGCATTCTTAGGCAATCTGTTCCCTCTCCATATTTCCCATTACAGTCAATGAAAGTTATGTGTGCAGATGAAGATAACAGATCTCTAGCTCTCTCCATTTTTTTTTTAAAAGGACACTGAAAACATAAATATTAACATGTAGCTCAGCTTGGTTTGATTTATAAATTTGACAATATTGTGAGTAGGGAAAATAATAGAAATGAGAATGTCAAACGAATGATCATATTGTACCTTTTACAAGAAAAGTTTCAGTGAAAACCATCCTCTCTACAGCCAGAAACCCCTTCAACCATGGTACCCACTGCTCTTGCCTCAGAGACCTAAATATAGTACCTAGCTATCTTCTTCATCCAACTGCCTAGTAAGAATAAGCCAGACATTAACGATTTGAATTGCTGGTGAACTCAACCAACAAGCAATTTCTATGCATCTATCTCAAAGGAAGAAAGAAGCAGAAATATATTATTCTTGTGTGAATTTTCAAATTAAGCACAGCCTTTGAGCTTCTTGTAAACTACCCGCATAGCCCTCTGTCTCACTAAGTGCCATTTGAAATTGAAGAGACTCGTTTGTCTGAACTTTCTGCCATGGCAGCTTACTATTCCTCAGATGTTATAATAATGAACTGGCAAGTATGTCCATATTCGACTGCCTTTTCTGGATAGAATCAAAAGCTGCTTGCCTGCATTATAGAGCTGTTACATATCCAATTTCTTTTTCTCGGCAAGTGTTTAGTCTTGGAAGACATGCTTGTATAACCAAACATTAACAATACAAAGTTCTGGGTTCAGGGAGCTGTGTGAGCACCAGGAGAGTTTGCTCCCTGCCTTGGGCTCTGATTAGAATCAATTCTTGAGGCAAAGTTGCTCCCTAGGAACCAAGAGTTAGTGTTGGGCTGAAATTTCTGAAAGAAGGGATTGCACTTCATGCTTTTTGACCATCTCTGTTCCAGGACTCTTGTGTATATATATATATATATATACACACACACACATATATATAAAAACAAGTTACATGTAGAATACGCCTAGACCCTACACTGATTTCTCCTCCATTGGAAAGCTGCCCTGCAAGGCTATATAGTCTGCTATATCTCTGCAGAGGGGCAGTGTTGGTGTATGAAGAGGGCCACTAGTGTCAGAAGAAGGGTCAACAACTTTGTGTCACAGAACCTGTGCTGCTAACAGAGATTTACCTTATGCTCTCAAATTTGACCCAATACCTAAACCACAATTTTAACAAATTGTGGCCATCCCTTTTGAATCAAAAATCCACAACTTTCTTACAGCCTTCTTTACACTGTAGTAAAATATTAACTAGAATGTACAAGTCAAAACTAAACGAGTCAAAGTGACTAGATGGTACAGAATTAAAATTTTTCAGAATTTTCATTTTGTGGGGAATTTTGGCTTTTTGTTCCGTTTCAGAAAAAAAAAATGCTGGAATTTCCCATGGAACAGAAATTCCAGTGGCCAGCCAGCTCTAATGATAACCAGGGAGTTCTAGGCAGCTACACTTATGGTACAGTATTCCCACTGGAACAGGTCATCATTTGTTGCAGTTTTAAACTCAAAATAAGGTTACTGAGGGCTGTAAAGAAAGAGTAACAAACACAAATTCTGCCCTCAGTTACACCTATGTAGCCCCTATGACATCAGTGGTGTTATACCAGAATAACAGAGGAAGGAGTATCTGGTCCCCAGTGCCTGATTCTGCTCTTATGCATGTTTTCACTGGTGTAAATTCAGTGACTTAATGGAGTTACTAATCAACTACAATGTCATAAGTGAGAGCAGAGTCAGGTCTTCAATGTTAAATTTAAACATTAAGTGCCCCCTCCAACACGCAGTGATGTCAGTGGAAGCACTTCCATTCACTTCAGTGGGCATTATTACTTCAGAGCCTACATATATATAGGTAAAATAAACCTTCAAAACAATACAATATCTGCTACTAGAAGTGACTGTTTATGCTCCAAAAGAACACAGATATTCCATTTATCAAGTTCAGTTAGCAACATTATGTCTATAATGACTATAATGAAAGAGCCGAGGTAAAGGCTAATTGGTACAAATGTGTGGTCATTCTTGTAGGAGGAACTGTAGGGAGTCTCAAGTAGCTTATGCATTTGTTTGATGACAAATCAATGTTCTGCTACCATGAATTAGGTGTTTCGGGGCATGGCGTGTACTATTGGTTGTACTCCATCTTGCGCATGCATTTATTTCTATTGACCTTGTGCAATTAACACTTGCGGTTGACACCAAATTTACACCACAAATCAGAAACACATCATGCTGGTAGACTATTGTGTCTTATCTTCCCTCTCCACTATTGATAATCCCTTTAGGTGATTTTGGAATGGTGGAGCTTCTCAGTTCCAGAAGAACTTAACTCATCTTGATATAGTTATATCATTTTGATTATGTGAAAAAGACAAGTGGATAACATGCTTGACTTATGGAGCTCCTTTACCTTCAGTACAGATTCAGTTTTGGATCTACTGATGAAAGACTCACTTTTGCTACAAGAATGGAACTAATTACCAAATTAATTGGAATGTAAAAACGAAACTTTACCGAGAAGTATATATATATTAATGAAGTTTCTGCAGGATCTTATTTATACCATGTCCAACACCATCCAATCCCCTTCTTGTCTGTGCTCGCTTTTAGTTCTTTTGTCACCGCTAAATATATTTAAGCCTTACAGCTCTTTCAAGGCAGGTCCTTTATAGTTACTATCAGAGGTACTGATCATACCCTTACCAAACCAATCCCTGGCTTTGGCAAGCTGATTAAAGTTCAATAAATGTGGGAGAGATTAACATGGGCATCAGAGGGGCAGAAACTATAACTAGATATTGATGTGGTGCAAGAGCATGAGAGTCTTCTTTCCACAATAAATAAGGTGGGGCAGTGGGTGAAGAGAGCTCCTACAATTATTGAGAGCTCCAGTATGGCCTCCAATCTCAGACTTCAGCATTGGTAGAAAATGGAAAGACTACAGGTCCCATGTACACTCAGAGTTCCATGCAATTCTAAACCTTAGTCCCCTAACCTTTTTCATGCAGGCCTAGACCTTTCATGGGGGCATTCTGAAATATTTATACGTCACTGACAACAAAGGTCTTGAAAAAACAGACTTTTCAAAACCTTCCTAAACATTCCCATGTATCCAACCTACTAAAAATTCTTAAGATTCTCTTGGAAAGCAGTGTTGTACCAATGGAGGGTCATGGTCCTTGGCCTCTGCATTGCCCTAAGGATATTTACCATTATTATGAGACCTGTCATTCATCTCCTATGATCTCTGGAAGTAAAAATGTTTATCTATTTAGCCAATATCTTGATTGCAGCACAGTCAGAAGGGCTTTTAAGGGCTGCATATCTCAACTATAGGGACATCTGTGTTTCTGTGTTAAAGACCTTCTGATGATTTTAGCAAATATAGAAAAACCTATTATAACTTTTCCTAGTTTAGACTTTCTGGATTCACTATACACATCATGATGCTAATCAGAAACGTTGCCTGGTCCATGAGGGAATCCTTATCAAATGTATATCAAGAGGTGATATATCCATCACACACAAAGAATTTCTCTGCCTTTCACTGCGACATCAGAAATAGATTATTTCAATGCCTAGTTTAAAGATTTATCGTGGAAAACCAAATTGACCCTAACATCTATCATATTGCTTATTTACTGCTAAGGGCAGAATTCTTTACAGTGTCTTTCTTTAATTTCTAGAATCCAAAAAGAATCTAGTGCTGCCCGGTCATTCTTAACCAGAAGTACGAGTGAAGCTGCAAGACTGACTAAAAGGTTCAATTTTTGCTTCTTGATACATTTTGTTAGTGGCCTGTAAAAACCTTCCCCCCTTTTTGAAATTGGTAAATAGTGAGGTGATTGCTTAAAAGGCCAGAATCCCCCAATATCACTCTGGTGTTGTTTCAGTGCAGTGCATCTCTCTCTCTTTCTTTTTCAGGATTTTATGCTGCAATCACCACAACATCTGTATGTCTTTCGCGTAAAATCAATAGCAATAGCGAAGTCCCTGGAGGACATTATGGAGTCTCTGGCATTTCTCCATTTATGGGGTCAAAGCTCTGCTTGATGGTAGCTTGGGGTTTTTTGGTTGATAGGGGCTTGGGAATAGCAAGGTTGTCTGTATTGTGAGCATCATTTATGGTGGAAAGGTTTTCTCAAAAAGGAAGGTTTTGTTGTATTCCCTAAAAATGATCAGACTCTGATTTGCCTGATCCCCTCTAGAAGAGTGTGCCACAGCCAGAGCCCATGACAGAGGTTACTTTGTCTCCATCACTCACATGCTTCATCACGGACTTTGTGATCTTCATGGCCCCAGAAAGCACACGGTGGTTCATAGACAGAAATTCAATCTTTGATGTAGCTGGGGCTTGAACCATTAATTGCTGTGAAAATTAGGAACAAGGCCTTAAATGGACCGACTGAGAACCTGTGTCAGGACTTGAACACAGGCCTCCTGTGTCCATGATGGCCTAAACCACAAGGAAGGCTGATTCATTGCTGAACTGAGAGAAGAACTAGAAGTTTTTCCAAACCATTCTACTCCCCAGTTAAATTCTATACACAAAAACATCATTTAAAAGGAATTAAGGTTGCTAGCGCACCATTGCCCAATTATAAACTCTTTAAATCAAGGAAATGCAGGGATATGGGACACTTCTAATCCATACCCTAGTGCCCACAAAGCATTTCCAGTGACAGACACCATGTCTTCACAAGAGGCCTCAAACAAGAGAACACACAACACATTAACCTCCCTCACAGCACTACAACCTCAGCAACATTAGCAAACATTCAGCATTGATACACATGCATGGGTTAAGTGTGCAGCATGTTATGTGGGGGGGAGTGTCATGTTTGTGGGGAGTGTCAGGTTGCCAGTAAGCTGTGCAGAGAAGAGGATGAGCAGAGAGGCACTGGATGTGTGTCAGGTACAAGTGCCTTCCTGTAGGATGTCTCAGAGCAGGTGACCAGCCAGAACACACTGACAAAAACCCTTTGTATTTGCTTATCAGGGGGAGCTGGTCTGAGGCTACCATAGTCACCAGGATAATCACATAAAGCAGGAGCTCCATCAACTTGCTCATAGAATCAGCCTATAAATATTCCAAGACTCTTAGAAGCAACAGCAATGGGAGCAGAGAAAGTTGCCTTCACTGGCCCTGTGCATTATGAGATCAGCTGACCGCAACTGAAAGAAGTCTGACACTCAGAATTCACCCAAATCAGAAACCTCAACATTCACTCTTCATCTAGCACACAGCACTTTGATATTCTGCAGGGAGAGCTGATAAGGTGTGGATGATATCTGTTGAAGGGACTGAGGAGGGAGGATAAGGGATACCCACCAAAAGGACAGATCTGGCCTAAAAATTGGGAGAGGGTATGCTACAGGGGGAAATAATGGTCATACCAAAATATATGTCTAAAAAATAGTTTACAAGCAAGAATTGGAGAAATTATAAAAAAATAGAAAAATATCAAGGGTTAACAATAATTTAGAAAGAAAATAGGCAAAGAAAACAGGGGAGGGTTAAGGAATCAAACTAGACAACAAGCTCTAAAAATAAAAACAGATCATACACAAGACTTATAAGTAAATAATAGAAAATAAAATATGAGAAATAAATTAAAGGTTAAAATACCAAAAAATAAAAACACACTAGGCAAAGAAGGAAAAACAAGAAACAATAAAAAATGTTAGTTAAGCATGGGATAAAATTATGCAAAAAATGGAAATTAGTTTCAGGTCAAATAACTAAGTGTTGAATAGTGTCCCTTTCCCCCTACATCTTTTGTCTGTAAATTGTCTGAAATAGATTGCAACATTTTTGAGATAAGGTCCTGTGTTTTGGCATGTATGAAATATCCAGCACACTTCTGGGTCCTATGTACAGAATAGATAAGAATAATTTTCATCCCACAGCAGTGACATTGCACAAAATCAATAATTTCACATCAGAAGATTTAAATATGGCACTATTTTTGCTTACCTGTTTTGCAGCTATGATTGAAAATGGGGATATATGTAAATCATTGCAGATGTAGTGATCCATCAATAATGCCACAGAGAGACTGGTCCAAGCTAATTGTAGATAGTAGGGCTGAACTAATGCAACTGAGAGAAGAGTATGTCCCACTGTACTTACACTAAACGGTTATTCAACAGATCCGATGATACAAGATGGAGCTTCAAAGCAGGAGTTGGGCTTCCTCTTCCAGTCCTGAGAGATGCAGAGCATTACAAAGGTATCTGGTGAATCTCCAGGGATAAGGTTCAAGCCTTGTCACTACAAATCACCCTCTGCCAAGTAATTTGTGCAGCAGCTTATAACAGCGGTTAAACAAAGGAGTCATGGGGCCATCCTCTGAGCTGCATGCAAGGCAGTTGCTACTGGGGAGGAGACTGGGAGATAAAAGCAAAACAAACATGCCAAAATTGAGAGGGCAGAGGAAAAACTCAGCCTCCTTCCAATCCAGGAATTGTGGCAGGAAAAGTCCTAGGTTAGGAGCTGGTGGTTAAATACAAGAAAAGGTCCAGTGACATGTCCAGGGGACATAAGCCAGTCATGAGGATATCTATCTTCTTATTACAGTGCTTCCCAGAACAGGTGGGTTTTCAGATGTTCTTTGAAGGCAGGAGGCTAGAATTCATAGCTTTGGTACTATGTATGGGAGCAGTTTTACAAAGTTGATTTAATAGGGCAACCGCACATTGATTTACACAGGGAAGCCTATAGTCACAATGGAACTAGTGAGCACTCATCACAGATCAAATTGCTTTCAGTTATAATGATATAACTCCCATTGCTTTACCTGGAAGCACAGTTTGTGCCCAGATGTTTAAAATGAAAGACTGGATGCTACAGAAGACACCAAAAATTGTGGAAAGATCCTAAAATTTAGGGGAACCCACAATTATTGCACCTCTGATTTTAGATTGCTCTGCATCTTTTTCCATGTTATAAGTAATGGATGCAGCACTTGTGACACATGATATTTTCATACAGGTAGAAAACTAGAGTAAAACTGTGCCCAAGTTCTGCACCCACTGCTCAGAAAAATAAAGGATTTGGCTGTGGCAGATTCTCACTGTTAAATGAGGATGCATAGCGTCATGCTCCAGATGCATTTGTCTTTTGTCCTATCCCTCCACTAAAATGGGGTTGGGATAGCTATTGTGCTCATCAACATTACTGCTGGAGAGTTCTGCCACAGGTACTGGGTACTACATCTCAGAGCTTGCCAAAAGTGCATGGATTAAGTCAAATATTTACATACTTTGTAAACTACCACCTTAAGCATGTGAATACTAAATGACTTTAACAGGGCCAGCTGGTCATTAGGGCCTCCTAGGCCGAAGCCTCTGAAATAGTGTCACAGCAATCAGCCAGGTTACAGATGCCATGCAGTGCGGCTAACTACCTTTTGTCACTGAGGGTGACATGATGCTAGAGCTGCCTCAGCCCCAGGAAGCTGCAGTCTCACTGGTGACCTCCCAGTGATTCTCAGCCCAACAGCACACAGACTGTAGGCAGCAGAGGAAGGAGACACAGAGGGAACATAGGTTTATATGGGGCTAATTCAGATTAACCATCCAGAGGCAGAGCATGGAGCTCCCTGGAGATGCTCCATGAAGCCACAATCCTTCCCTGATGCCTCAGCTCCTACTTCTCCATGGCCAGCAACAAATAGGGAGAGGTAAGTTTGGAGCCTGATAGACGTCAGGTAGGAGGAGGATTGCGACTGGAGTTCTAAGTGTACAGGGTTTGCAGGTGTGCTTTGGGCAGAGGGTGTTCTGAGCCTGGGGTGTCAAGTACATGAGATGTCAGATCTTAGAGGAGTGGTTCTGAGCTGTGGAGAGGTTATGTAGAAAGAGTGGGGGTTCTCAGCTCAGGCACGGGGGCGAGGGGGATAATGGAGTTTCTAAGCAGTTAGAGGGAGCTGAGGGGGCTTCAGGGTGGGGGCTAGGTTGACAGGGTTGAGTGGCAAGGGAATTGAGTCAATTGGCAAATAAGTGCGTGGGTGAACTGATTGTGGGAAGGAGGTGTTGGAGATTATAGAGGAAGATAGTAGGGTAAGAGCTAGACTGCAGAGGGACAGATTGGGACAAGGAGAGAATAGTGAACAGATCACAGAGGGATAAATACTGTTCTCCCCCCTGCCCCCCACCTGGTACTAAAAATTGTTCTATTTTTCATTATGAAAGGGGCACAGGATGAGAGAGGGAGCCCCTTTTTCTTCCCACTTGCCCACCAACCTCCCTTTTCCCCCACCAAATCCTTCCCTGTGATACTCCCTACCACCAAATCATCCCAGCATTTCACTTTGTAAATGATCCACCTGCACGTGGAGAGCAGAATGTGAAAAGGTTAGAGGGGGACACCTTGCTAGCTGCAGCTCCGTGACTTATTTTTCAGCAGACCTTTGCAATGTAATGAGTGTGGATTGCTGCAAGCACTCATTAGCATGACCCTATTGAGACTCCTCCACTGTTCAGGCAATAGGGAACTTTCCAGCTACTTCTGTCTTGAAAAACATTTTTGAAGCTGCCTCCAGGATACACATTCAAATTCGAGCATCCACGGACATCCTATGGAGTTTTGACATATCTTGGAGAACTTCCATCCCATAAAATATTGAATTACTTGACCCATGAAGTGAGTGCCTTTTCATTTGTAATGGATGTAATCTTGAGTCAGCATTCTTCATGTTACCTAACTGTTTCAGACAACAAAGCATGAGAGAGCATATTGGAATGAAAACAGCTCTCATGGAACCAGACTGCAGAGCCCGTAGCCTATGGATAGTTCAGACTGTTTACTATGAACATTCATTTGCATGTTCAATATTTATAATTTTCTATTTGAGACATGAGATTGCAAGTTATATGGCATTACTTCTGTTACTTCATTGGATGAGCTGAGCTTAACAGACGCACTCCCTTAATAATTCATTGGGGCCTGGATTCTCTAAGGGAGATGTTGGAGACCACTTTAGGAAAAGAGATAGCAGAAGACATGCAAGACTAGGAACTTTTTCCTTTCTTTTCCACAAGAAGCCGCACTATATTTGGCTGTGTACATAGGCTCCCTTGTGATGGGTGAGAAAGTCATAAGCCACATATATCTGCTAAGCAGACGTTACATTGAACTGTCTCTTGTCACACACAAAAAATGCACGTGGGCAGTCCCATTTATAAAGGGGGTAGTCACCTGCTTTTGACGCGCTCATTTGTCTAATTGCTTTGGTGACTGGATAAACTAGGAACAGTGGCTTTCAAAAGGTTTTCACATGAATGGTCATTTCTACCAATAGGTAACAGAAACTGAATCCTGCAGTCTTTTCTCCATGATTTTGAATGAATTTATAAAATTCTAGGGTCCAAATTCAGCTCCTATACACAGCTACAGTTGTCTTTAGTTGAAGTTCTGAGCAAATATTTGCAGCCACATCTTGACTCCAAAGTCCCAGAAGCTATTTTCAAGCTAACTTGCTGTACATTAAAGACTGATTCTAGGATGCAAACTACGAACTCAATCCTGCACAAGTGACGTCAATAGAAGTTTTGCCATTGATTTTAGTAAGATTAGCATCAGGCTGTATCAATCAAACTACCCTTTTAGTGGAACCTTTGCAATGTTACACTTGACAAGGATTTTGCAGGATAAAAGCAAAAAGCAGCAACTATCCCTTCAAAAGAAGAAACAAACATGTTCAATTCTTTTTCTGTGCTGATACATATAGTTTTATCCTAATTTAATTAACATGTTACCTTGGGGCAATGGAGCAGTTTGGAAAAAAGGTGGAAGGAAATTAAAAGGGCACCAGAGCCATCTTAGTGAATATTTCTCCAAAGGGAAAATATTAGTGACTGACAAAGGCTTACCCTCTGAGGAGAAACAAATGAATTCATTCAAGCTGGCTAAATATTTTGAAAAATTCCCGTATGATAAGTAAAAAAGCTGTTTAGACAGAGAAATGAAGACAAACTTGGAGTGTTTGTCACAGAGTGTTCAAACTATGGATTATTAACAAAGTGAAAATGCTATTGCTCCTTTTATTTTTATTTTTCAATTTTTTATTAATAATTTAGGGCACTACATTATTTTCTCTTTAGAAGGGAGTAGAATGTGGTTTCAAAAGCACTGCATTGAAATATCACTTCAGAGTATCACTATCTAGCTATATAGTGCCATTTATTTTTGTAGCATGTACAAGTATCACTGACCCATCGCTGTCCACTTCACTCTATGGTGTTGATGCAAATACTAGTGTTGTGCACTGGGCCTTACTCAAACAGGGCAGTTTCAGATACAGGTCAGGATTTTAAATTCCCATGTTCTGACCCAAAGATTTGCTTCTGTTCATTATACAGATATAAAATTCAGATGCAGGGTTTTAGTTTGAGCTCATCTGTCCATCCATACTGGGACAGACCAAGAGAAAATCTTGAGGAAGAAATTAACCTTCTAAACAAATCCAGGTACACTGGTATTTACTTAATCTCCCTTCAGTACTATTGCCATGGTCATACTGTGCCATTGGCTCAACTAGTAGTGTGAGCTGTACTGACAGGTATGCTTTACTACTGCTGTTCTTTCTATCTCCTGGTCCCCCGGCCTTGTTCTGTGAATGAGGGAGCAGCCCCAACTTCCAGAATGGCTCCTGTACCTTCCAGGAGAACGCTCTCAAGCAGATTCTTCTGTTCCTAATCAGCTTGGGGAGGAGAAGAAACATTTTATAAAGCAGGGATTGCTTTACAAAAAAAGTGCATTTGAATGATAATTTTAAGGTTGTCTTATCTTGCCTTCTGTGCCTAGGGCTAATAGAGCTCTCCATATTTATATCACAGTGAGGAAACAGCAGTCATGGTAGAACCACAGTGCTAGCTACCACTGACAGATAACTTTGTGGTCCTTTCATGAGCTGAGTTATTTTTGTTTATTAATCTCTCTCAGCTGGCTGGTGGCTACCTGTATACACAGGGGTGGGATGGGGGTCAACTCCATGTAAGGAACCACAAGAAACAATAGCAGGAACACTGAGATACCCCATAGAGAGGCAGAAGGGTTGGCTGAGCTGTTGGGTATGTCTACAAGGCAATTAAAAACCCGCAGCTGGCCTGTACCAGCTGACTTGGGCTCGCAGGGCTTGGGCTAAGGGGCTGTTTAACTGCAGTGTAGATGTTCAGACTTGGGCTGGAACTCAGGCTCTCAGACCTTGGGAGGTGCGGGGGGTCCCAGCACTCGAGCTTCAGCCCAAGCCCAAACATCTGCACCACAATTAAACTACCCCTTAGCGCGAGTGTGAGCCCAAGTCATCTGGCCTGGGCCAACCAGAGATTTTTAACTGCAGCGTAGACATATTCTTATGGAGGAAAACCTCCACTTACAGGAACTAACACACACAAGAGAGTCACACCCTTTTCTTAAAGTGAGGTCAAGATAGGGAAGTAAAGTCCTCAGGGAAAGTATGCAGTATGCAAATGTTATGCAATGGGAAGCTTCCATCAAGCCGATGGAGGGACAGGCCAAGAACAGGGATGTCTCTCTTTAGTGCTCAAGAGAGACATCCATGTTGGCAATTGGAGCTGTGATGACTCAGAGAGGTCTCTTTCCCAGACAGTTATTAGGTGCAGCACTCAATAGCCAAAAGTGTGTGCTGCTCCTTTTCAGAGCATCAGCAAAGTGTACCTTTGCCACAGGTGTCCCCATGCCACAAAGGGATATTCTACCCTGAGCAGTAGGATTGCCTGGTGCTTTCTCTGCCACATCCATATTCCTCCTCGCTATACCATGCAGGGCAGGGTTTGGTCCAAACTTAAGTTACAGATCAAATCCTGAGCAACTAGACTTAAGGATACTTCTTCCAACCCCAGTCATTGTATGCATCTTCAAATGGCTTTAATGTGTCCATTTTAGTTCTACTACAGTTGGGTAAAAAGAGAGCAACTACATATCTAAAATATCAATAAAAATTATAAACGATGAAAAAGTTAAGCTAACATTGCCTTTCCCCAGGCAAAAATACATTTGGTCATCTAAAATATGCCTAATTTATGCACTTTATGTACTTACTAGAGCTTTCAACACTCATACATATAGAGTCACTAAGGCTGAATAACAAACCAAGGCTTAATACATTACAAAGGGAGATAAGGAATTAAATAGAATAATAAAGTATAGAAATTTACAAATACAATATGTAACTGACAAATTGCCATGCTGCTAGTGTAATACCTATAGTTGTCAAAATATATAATTCTTTTAGATTTACCTTCACTCATAGTGTTTGTTAGTGCTTTTTCTTAGTTTTCAAGCTTTATCTGTTAACAGCTGGGCTTTGAAGACTTTCAACAAAAGTAGTTGTTACAGTTGGTAAGTGGTGATAGAAATTGTCACCAATGTCCTTTGCTAACCAAAGACAACTCAACAGGACAACTCAGTCATATTACTCTAAACCTTTTAAAATTCAGAAGTATGGATAATTATACAACTGAGGAAAAATTAAACATAATACACAGTATTTTTACCACAATCGTAAGTGCTCTGTCTGATATCACTACAGCATTCACGGGCAAATTTATAGTAGGGCTTTCCTTTTTCAGGCAGAGATCATGGTACTTGCATCTCTAACTATTTGCATTGTGACTGCAGCCAGGCAGTCAGAGACACAAGCACCTGGATCTGCACCCAAAATTCAATTGTGAAATTTTGGTCCTTTGTGGAGTGAGGTTGTCTCACAAGCCTTGTTGAATGAGATTGTTTTTAACTTTTGCATGTGTTATCCCAACACATGCTGACGTCACTCACTGTACTTGATTTCCACACTATTATATTTGGACTAGAGACGGTCAAAAAAATTCCCATTACTTTTTTTAATGAAACATTGATTTCACAAGAATTTCTTGTCAAAAACATTCTACTTTTGTCCAAAAATATTAGGTTTACAGTGCAAACAAAAATGAGAATTTTTACTTTTAAACTTGAAAGTAAAACAAAAACCTCAATTTTGTTATGAAAAAAAAAAAGGTTTCTCAACCATATTTAATTTAGGTCATTTTAGGAACCCTGGTTGTGATATCCAACACCGTTCTTTTTTTTTTTTCTTTTTTGTGATACTAATAGTATATAAACTATATGGAGAGGACTTAGCAATAGTGTTTAACTAAAAATCAAATTATAGCTGGCATTTATGAGAGATAAATTCAGGGCAAATTACTAGATATTTTAGGTGAACTGTACAGCATTAAAACAATATATTCAGTTTCACAAATATTTAACTGAAATATTAGAGCAAAACATCATTTTTCTAAGATACATTTTAGGGCATAGCTCTGCATTTTTGATGTTCTGTGAGAGTAACATCAAAATATCTGATGATCACGGCAAGTTCGTGAGCATAGAAGAGTT
Organism: Eretmochelys imbricata; assembly: GCF_965152235.1. Classification (NCBI taxonomy): domain Eukaryota; kingdom Metazoa; phylum Chordata; order Testudines; family Cheloniidae; genus Eretmochelys; species Eretmochelys imbricata. The sequence continues at coordinate 37,067,977 of NC_135575.1, read as the reverse complement.
TATACCAAGTTCTGCCCTTCAAGTTTCTTACTTCTCAGAAGGCAATATTATGCTACCCATATTTAAGCAGAAATCCCCATTCATCTAATCTATTTATATATCTACTTTCTTGTATCTCTCCCTTCAACGTGGTAGCTGCATAACCTATTGAAATCAATGTAAACTTCAGCTTTAAAATGGATGGCAAGATAGGGACCAATGTATGGAATTAGCTGTGGGGTAGCATGATCAGATCCATGCTTTGCCAAGCATAGGATAACATGCTGCCCTTTGCTGTAAAGTGCAAAACTGATCTAAGTTAATCCATATCACGCCATCCATTCATGGGGGGAGGGAGGAGTCAATAGCAACCAACAGCATGCATAACTGGAAACACCCACTGACGATATCAATAAACAGTGGATATTGAGGAATTGGGGAAAATACTTGGGGAGATCACTGTACTACTATAAATAAAGCAGAATCTGTGTGGCACATGAAAGAGTACAAGCACAGTTTTCTGAGCCCATTGTAGCCTACCAGAAATCCAACACACTCCACTATGTGCAGATAGTCTTTATACGTTTAGGAATTGACAGTGACCTTGCCATTTTCCACAAAAAAGTGCAGATCTCTCCTGACCCCAGGTTGATGCTGCTCCACCTATTCTCTGCAGTAACTTATGTTTGCCCGCAGGAGCACATGTAATATTTTGGCTTCCCTCTGACTTTTCCCACATTCTTTCTATCCATACTCTAAGCTTGGGACAATTTGTGGGTGTATAAGAATGAATTGTGGCATATCCAGTAAGCACGGCAGGTGTCTGTGTAGCATCTAGAGAACGTTTTTGTAGTAAGTTGCTACTTATGTTGGCGTCAAGCTACGGGAGCATATGGCCTATAATCATTGCTTAGTTCAATGCCAAGATCAAAATAAGGGTTGCTAAGTTTCTAATGTATTGAAGTAAAAATCTGCTTTGATAATGAATTGGAGCTGAATATTCCCCTCCACTTGAGTAAATGCAACAAAAGCACAGGGAACCAGGACAGTGAGTGCGGAAATGGGAGGAGCAATGGCTCCATGACCTGCTCCCCCAAGTCCAGGAATCATGTCAGCATACCTAACGCATGACAGGGACCCTGCATTTTAGACAAAGAGGAAGCCAGGAAGCAGCTACTCCACCCAACATGTTCCTCTCTTAATCTGGAGATTCCCATTAGCAACAGCAGTCACAGCATTAAATCCCACCCTCACTAAAAGGAGAGAAAGGTGGCACAGGCACAAGGAGTAAGGACAAAGAAGCGGTGTGAGTGCAGGTACTAACATGAGCCTGTTAACAAAAGCATGACTGAACTTGTGTTACCAGTTCATGGCACTCATCTGATGCAGTTGATACAAAGATGGTTGAGTTTCGGCCACGCTGCAACTTGTTTTAACAACATGACAGTGTGTCATCTGACTTATGTATGCACATCTCCCATGCTTCCTACTCATGTTTGCATCCATGCATTCTGGGCAGCTAGTGCTTAATGCCTTAGCAAGATACAGAGGGCCAAATTTTTAAAGGCATTTAGGCACCTAACTTCCCTTGATTTCAGTGGGAGTTATGCACGTAGGCGCTTTTGAAACTCCCAATAGGCTCATATCTGAATATTTAGGTGCCTAAATATCTTTTAAGAACTGTCCCAGAATTCCCAGAGCACCAGCAGTACTGGTGACTGTGAAGTCTGAGATGTCCCGCTGCACAGAGAAATGATAAGGAGGAGGACCGATTACACTGGCCACACGCCCAGGCTTAGTCTTGGCTGCACTGCAGTGCCATAAACTAATTATGGAAGCCATGTGCCAGCCTGGCTCTCTGCAAGGAAAAACCATGGTTAGATATCATGGTTACTGAGGATTACTTCTGTCGTGTAGGGGCATAAAACCATGTCACCAAAACCTTGGTTTACAATAGCAAGCTTTGTACTAGAAATTCCATATCCATGCAGCTCCATTGCTGGTGGCAATGTTGGAAGTTATAGTACAAACAGGACTCGGATGTTTCTACCACTGCATTGTCTAACCCTACTCTGACATTTGCTGGGGAGGATGTAGCCTAATGGTAATAATCAGTTAACAGATGTAGTATAGGCAGAAACTTAAGGACCTGCATTGCAAGGGGTAGCATCACTCTGGAGAACTGAATGTATGAGCACCATTACCCAACGTAAATGCCCTATGATCAGCAGGATCCTTGAGCTATGTGAGATTTCCAAATTGCTTACTTGTGTGGGAGGATCCAGAGGAAAATGGAGTTGTGAATATACTTCCTCTGCCTTCCCACACAGGTTTAGACACAGGAAAAATATCTGGCTATTCCCTTTAAAAATCCCTATTACATGCTTGCCGTGCAGTCTGGTGCAAAAAATAGGACCAAATCCTCAGCTGTTGTAAATCAGTGTTGTTCCATTGAAGTCTATAATTTACACCAGCTAAGGACCTGGCTTATTTTATGAGGATATATAATATATGATTTCAGCTGTTGTAAGTTCATACATAGATATTGTCCAATATTGCATCAAAAGCACAGTGGCTACTGTTAAATTACAGTAGCTCAGCCCCTTTTGTAGCTTACTCCACTTGAAAATACTGACCTGAATCTTAACGTACTTCATTTTAGCATAAAAAAGTTACATCTCATAAAAGAATATCAGACTTTATAAACCTGCTCAAATCCTTTGACTGAAGAGGGAATTCTCTGTTTCTGAGAAATTGATAGATTTAATGAATATATTCCCGTTATATTATGACATCTCATTTTTCTCTCTCATAAATACTTGTCAGGTTTATGATTTTCCACTCATTGGCCAGGAATTGTGTTGCACAAGCTCAGATTGTAGGTGCTCATACCAAGTTTAATTTCACTCACAAGTAGAGTTGACAAAAGATCACAGACACTAAGCCCTGGAATTACCCTAGATATTGGCCTCTGTGCTCTGCAAATGAAATCCTACAGAAGACCCTTTGGAAAAGAAGAACATGATGGTTAACACTCAGAAATCCATTTTGCACAGGGCAGCGTTAGTACACAGAGAAGAACTGAATGACAGGCAGATCTGCCAGTTCCTGGATGAGAAAAGTCAGATGCTTAGCATTACACTCTCTCTCTCTCTCTCTGTGCCCCTCCCTTCCATTCTCTCTCTCACACACTCTCTCCCCTCTCTCATGCCCTTGATTGACTACCAGGTCAGATAAGAAATTAAGACCAGTGAAATCAGAACCAAACCGCACCTGTCCCCACTGCAGTCAGAAGGGAACTGAAATAAAGCACTTATGAAACCGCTGTGATCATAACCTTCAAAACACTGAACTCTCCCAGCTGTCTGCTTTCCCAAACCATGACTCTACAATGGGAACATTGGCACCACGGCCTAGTAATCTATTTCTAACAGAATGTTGTCATTTTGGGAAAGGGTAAAGCAACTTCAAGTGTAAAGATCCCTATTTAGCAACAAAGCGTCTGAAAATAGACATGACTTTACTGATGTAGTTCATCAGATTAGGACTTGCTAATATACTAATCGCTCTGCTTCTGTTTAATTTGACATATTTGCTTTAAGGTAAAATAAATCGCCAGTAAGAATTGATGAATGCCTACAGACCCAGGTAATTGACATCACATGTGTTTACTCCAGAAACACAACGTCAGGGGGACTCCACTCAATAAGGTTTTGCTTGAGTGAATTCCACTGCAGGACCAGCACCCTAAGTCTGTGCATGTTTAGACACTGAAATAATAATCAGTACTGACATCTGTATTCCATGGCTGTCTGTTTTCTAATTACTCTTTTTGTTACAATTTTAACATATAGAGTCTTCCTGTTAGATGTGCTGTTTTCTTTTTATTCAGAGACAGTAGATTGATGACAGTTCTACAGATATGGTCTATTTTTCCTGATCTATGATCTGCTGTTAAAAATCTCTTCTCCCTTGTGTTTCAGAATGTAATAGGGGCTATAGGCTTGATCCAGTGCAACTGAAATCAACAGGGCCAGGATAAGCCCGTATGTAAGGATGAAAGTGCACTATGTGCAAGTCAGTTTGCTGACACTAATAACAAATAAGCCATAGAAATTAGCCATAGAAATTAGCATTTGCAAAGGGTGAGAAAGAAATTACGAAAAGGGCAGAGTTTAAAAAGGACCACCTGAAATAAGCATCAAGGTAGCGTTTGAAATACTGGGTGATTGAATGAAGTTACAAATAGAGGGAGAAGTCTTCTCACCCAAGAGATCTCTATAAAACCCTATTCATGTGAAAACGTTGCTTGGAGTAGAGGAGCATGCAAACAGCTTTCATCAGTAGCGCAGATCAAGTGGTTGGTTTTACGTCTCAGAAAAGGGAAACCGGCTGAGTACAATTACACTGCCATATCAGATGTTCAAAAAGTTGTTTCTGCATTCACAGTTTCTGTTGTCAGAAAGGGATATGTCACACTTCCGCACTTCCCTGGCAAGAGGAAGAAAGTGTCTTTCAATGCCCCAAAGATGGAACTGCTAGCATAGAAAGCATTTGACCATTATGGGATCTATTCCTGTCTTTATAAGAACATGTAGCTCTCACTGATATCAATAGGTAATAGACATACATGGAGATTATTGATCCCTTCATGTTGATCTATAGTACTGGTGTGTAAAATCACAATTGTACCCCCCAAAAAATCAGTTTAGATCTCCATCAGCCTGGTATTGTAAGCAAGAAACTAGAGGTAATTCTTCTTACTCTACTCCATGCTTATGAGGCCTCGGGAATTTTATGTCAAGCTCAGGGTGCCACATTTCAGGAAAGATGTGGACAAACTGGAGCATGTCCAGAGGAGAGCAACAAAAATGATTAAAGGTCTAGAAAACATGACTTATGAAGAAAGATTAAGAAAAATTGGTTTGTTTAGTCTGGAGAAGAGAAGACTCGAGGGGACGGACAGACATGATAACAGTTTTGAAGTACATAAAAGGTTGTTACAAAGAGAAGGGTGAAAAATTGTTCTCTTTAACCTCTGAAGATATGACAAGAAGCAATAGGCTTAAATTGTAGCAAGGGAGGTTTAGATATGACATTGGCAAAAACTTCCTAACTGTCTAGGTAATTAAGCACTGGAACAAATTGCCTAGGGAGGTTGTGGAATCTCGGTCATTGGAGGTTTTTAAGAACAGGTTAGATAAACACCTGTTAGGAATGGTCTAATAATTCCTTAGTCCTGCCCTGAGTGCAGGGGACTGGCTTAGATGTCCTACACATCTATGATTCTATGAAGGAAAGCAACTCATCTAGAAAAGAAACAACAAAAACAGAAATGCATATTTAGTCTTGTCCCTACGTATTTTGTATAACTACTGAACATATTACAATAAAAGGTGCCTTAGCCCACATTCTAGTGGGAAAGACTGACTATAAGGAGCTGACATTCTTAGTGGATCGCCTGTTACTATTTACATTTAATGATTATGGTTTATCATGGTATGACTTTTTTCTATTGGTCAAGACTATAGGCTATATGACCCAATGCTATGTAATAATATATATTACCTGCTTAACTTCATCTGTTATAATGCCATGATTGAGAAGGAGCATGGCACTGGGATGCCTCCGTTCCAGCCCTTGCTTTGCAACTGACTTACTGTGTGGACTTGAGCAAATCGCTTCACCACTCAGTCTCTTAGAATAAAATCAGGATGATAATACTTCCCTTACTGGGATCCTGTGAGGCTTAACTAGCAAATAGGCATTCACTGTCCTGATGATATAAAGTACACTATAAATGCAAAGTGTTTTAACAAATCCATGGCTACCTATGACTTCATGGACAGAGCCTTTGGTGGCAGAACCACAGGTCCCTATCAATTGAGCTAAAGGAAAAATCCAGCTGTAAGGAGCAAAGAACTATGACAGAAAGCTAAGCCATTCAAATTCCATCCAGTAGAGGACAGTGGTACCTGTACAGATATTAGTGAATGCATCAGTATGGGCTGATCATCTGCTTCTGTGAGAAAATCCACAGGAAGAGGTTAAAATGTAGGGAATCTTTGTGAGGTTTCTTTGCGAAATGTGAAGCTATGGAATTCCTATGAAACAGACTGTGGGATCAGCCTCCAAGTCCCCTGGGTTCAGCAAGAGGCCTGAGCTCTGCCCACCTCACCCTGGACAGGGAAGTCTACAGAAATGTAATACAGCCTCTAACTATGCTTCATTTCTGCCCAAAACTGTCACGGGCTGAAAGAGTAGAAGAAAGAAGGGGAAAAGATATGTGATGCGCATGTCCTAACTCCACCCCCAACCCGTCCACTGCATGCTTGGCTCATCCATTGCCCATTCCCTCCTCAGATGCATCCTCAGATGCTCAGAGAGCCCTTCACAAGGTCCCAGGAATGGGTGAAAGCTGCCACCAACATGAATGATTTCTTATTCCACACAGTAAAGAGAGATCCATGCACAGAATGCTCTCCTCCACACAGAGAACTCAAGGGAAAAACTGTGGCCATTATTATTATTGAGGGAAAGGTTAACGGTATACTTAAAAGTATGTTTATGGTTTGGCTCTGCCCTGTTGATGATTATGCAACTCAAATGCTAACAACGCTTACCCCCGGTGAGACTGGCTGATGTTGCGGTTTCAGTAAGCGTTGTGGGGATGGTGCTTAACCAATCCAAAAACATAATCTCCTCCCGGCATGTGTAAATAATGACAGAGGTTTATCGAAGTCCTTACAGAGAACTTACTATGAAGTTTGGAATACACTGTGGCTTCGCTGTGATTTTTTTTTTAAATGTGGAAAAAAGAAAAACAAGGATTTTGTATAAGTGTAATGCATGTGCTACTTTTGGTGGAACAGATTCCACTTTGCAAGACAAGCAATTGTACAAAAAAACGTGCAATTAAATTCAATTTTAGTAGGGTTGCTTAGCATAGCAGATCAAACTAGGTTTGACTAAACTATACACCAAAAGCCACACTTGCTAATTAGTACAAAGAACTAGTGATGCAATCATCCAAAATGTTATCTCTTCCTTCCTTTAATGCTTAAAGAAAGGCACAGAGTGAAGAAAAGCCAGATAAGGAAACAGCAAATAGTTCATTGAAGCAATGGGGAAGTACATCTTATTTATTTTGCCAAGTACCCATTTGAAATTTAACAAACCTATATTGAGTACTGTACTAAACACGGAAAGCGATTATATTGAAAGCACTGGATACCTATACTTTGTCTGTTTTACATTTCAGTGAAAGTGGAATAATTAAAATAGACTATGTCAGGCCCTCAAAAATACTTTAGCTAATAACTTAGTAACTAGTAGTTACTAAATAACATAATTGGTCATTTTAAAAAAGCACTAAGGGCTAAATTCTGCTCTCATTAGGGCCTTAATGCTAAAAAAACAACTTTATGCACAGCCACATTTACTACACAGTGTGTAAAATCAAGCATGTGCTTAAGACTTTGCAAGATCAGGGCCTAAGAGAGTAGAAGTTTTCTCCCCAACTTCAATGGGAGCAGTGTAAAATTCTTAAGAAGACCATTTCTTTTTACCCTAATTATATATAGAATTGTATTTTTCTTTAAATCTGTAAAGTAATTTTAAACATCTCTTATTGCCATGCAGTTAACCATAAGGTCTGTTTTGAATTTTGAAGCAGAAGTAGCAGAAGCAGAACAAGAAGAAGCACAAGAAGGTGGGGGGGAGCTAAATCCTGTGTTTTTTCTTTATATTTTACAAATTTTATTGCACCAGTCAAAAAATGTGACTGAAACAATAAAATGTTACTCTTGCTCAGTGTAATGGTATGTGTTTGAAATACAACCCATTTGCTCTTCATTCACTTCACCAGAGCATTTGGCAACCCTGAAAGAAGTTTTATCTAGGAGGGGCTGTTGTAAAATATTCTTTGTTGTGTTATCATTCATAATATTTTTTTACATTTAACCTTTCGTGATAAAATATTTTTCAACTAATGTCTGCTTCTTGGCCCTTTACTACTTATTGCCACATGCCTGCCTCTGTTTCGGAACATTTTATGAAGTGTCTTGATTTGTAAAGAGCATTTAAATGGGTCTGTAATAATGGCACCTCCTGCAGGTAGGATGATCAGAGTTCATAGCTATAGTAATTATTCTTAATCCATTAATAATGGAAAAATTATGGGAAGCCTCAATATTTAATATATTCCCAACTAGGATTGATATTTGGGGACTTCCCAGTCTCAATGAGGCAAGCTGATATTTAAATACCCTGTTTATCCTAGTTTTGTCTTCCTCACATTTATCTAGCTGTTTATGGACACCTAAAAGCTCCCAAAGCTGTTTTCTTTGGCTGTGAACTATGGGCTATAAAATGCTGCGCCTTAAGAGTATCATATTTGTGCCCTTTAAAACCCAACCAGGTGCTCTTCTGTGCTGGTAGCAATGTCTCTACTAATAGCTGTGGCAGTATTTTATGGCTTTTTCTTTACAATTCCATTATAGTAAATTGACGTGCTGTTACTACTTTGCTTCACACATGCCATTAGACTATGAGACGTTTACCAAAGCTGAAAATGTGCAATTCTCCCAAGCCCTATTCCCTTGCTGTTAAAAAGCAGGAAGTACACTATTCCCATGTAATTCAAACAAATGGATTTTGTTCCAATTCATAAATTAGTTTCCTCACCTTAATGAGAAGAGTACCATGAATCGTTAACGCTTGGAATGTTACGTCTGCAGCACTGGCAAAACAAGTCTGGTAAACAGATTTCTGTAGAATAATCCTGCCAAACCGTTGCTGGGTACCGTAAACAATGTGGCGCTGCAATCTAGTATGTATTTATACTTAGCCCATCACTGTCTTATAGGAATGCCTTGCAATCGAGACTTAAGGTTGCCAATTTTATTTTTTTGTATGGGAAATACCAACAAATTAAAGAACAAACCACATCAGGACAGCCAGCCATAAGTCAGAATCTGTCTCACTAAAGGAAGGGATTCAGGATTGAGTCAATGGAACTATGTCAATCACCATGTTGCATCAGCAAATTTCCTGTCCACTGACACAGAGCCTGGCGGGGACAGTGATGGATTGTCCACCCTACACTTGCCCTGAAGGGGTAAACGGAGGCCAGATGGGCAATTACCCTATTAAGCAGCAAACCAAGGAGATATAGGCTGGGCATGAGCCTTGATTAGAAGGAAGCTCACCAGAGCAGAGCTGGGCTGGGCTACTGTAAACCCAGTTAGCTGGCGGCAGCAAGGGTGGCTGGGGGAAAGTTTGTGATCATCCTCTGCTTAGCAGACAGAGAAGGAGAGAACCCAAGAAATGAGTAGGACATGTGGGGCCTTGCCCAGAGGCAGGGAGTACCCCAGAATTGAGCAGGGTGGAGAAGAGAGCCTGCCTGTGGGATGCAAGGTAGGAAGCGGTCCAGGGAGTAAACAGAAAGGCTGGGGACTAAACAGACCTTAGCTGCTTGTTGTCGGGTCCCTCGGCTGGAACCTAGAGTATAGGGTGGACCTGGGTTCCCCTACCTGCCACTAGAAAAGTGGTACTGGCAAGGCAGTGAACTGGAAAACTGTCTGGGTCACTGTGGGAGTGACAGACTTTGAAAGACTATACACCAGAAGGGGGGAACACTGGGTGACCTGGCTGGAGGGCCGCATCACAAAAAGGACACTGCTGGTGTTGGAGCAAGAGAGGGGCTGCAGGCTGACACAGAAATGGTGGCATTGGCCTCGCAGAGCTAATCCCCAGAATGCCCAGGAGGAGGTGCCATCCCTGTGATGAGTGGAGCACCACGTCACAGGGATCCAAAAGGTATGTCTGTATGAACCTTCTGACTGATTAGTTTTTCGCTAGTATCTATGAGTTTTGGAAATGACTCCTGTGTTTGTCTTAATAGAGTCTCACACGTTAAGTGTTGCTCATGCAGTATACGTCTGTAACAGGTTGCTATTGTCAAGAATTGCCATGCAGTCTGAAAGCAAAATGAAGTGATATCTAGAGGACAAGGCTCTTCCAGCTGTATGATCACAGAGGGCATGTAAACACTGCCTCACTTTAGATACTAGAATGGGCCGAGGATCAGACACAACTGGCCATCAGGTGGCTGCGAAAGCCTAAGCACCCTAATGAATAGAATGTCTCAGAGGGGGACTAACCCCTATGCGGAATAGTGTGATCCTACACTAGCATGTAGGAGCTGCTGTAAATGAACTTTAGGGGTTCGGCCAACTGCTGTAGAGAAAAACCTTGGGTTGGTTTCAGCGAGAATGCCTCCCTGACCATTCCTTTTCTGCAAGGGTTTTGGTTGAATAAATATGCAGCCTTTATTCTCCAGTCAAGCACACCCATTATTTCATTATTGGTATGCCATTCATAAAGTACATATGGGACCATGGCTGTGCATCTCCGACAGGACACAACAGATAATTTATATCAATGTCAAACTACACTCAAGCTGCAGTGACAATTTTTCTGCAAAATATGGGAATAATGGCTGATTTCCAAAAACTGAACTAAAACAGTTTTTCTTTTACCCCTTAGATAAGGACCCATTCTGAAAAGATTTCTTATAGCTGGAAAAAGTAGTTTGGACATAATTTATATTAAAAAAAAAATGAATGGCATACTCATTTGCTCACTGATCATCTCTATAGTGGACTAAATTTGGCTTGCGCTTTTACTTCCACTGATGCAACCGAAACATCAAGTCACTAAATCCAGTATATTGAGGGGGAGAGTGCAAGGGGAGGAAACAGTGCAGCACTTTCATTTTATCACTGGAAGACCAGAATTTATTTTCTCGCTGTGTGTGGGGGGGCACGATATATATATAGAGAGAGAGTAGGTAACTTGCATAACATACGTATGTGCCTCAGCTCTCATTGGTCTTGGCAACATTTCAGAGGGAAGGTTTAACTGTTCAGTCAATCAAATTTTATGATACATTCCAACTGGCTTTGCAAACAAACATACACTAGCAAGTTGCAAGAATAAAATAAAAAATAAGTAAAACCTCGGGTTAGACCTGAGTCAAAATACACACTGAAAAATGGTAAACTTGACAGAAATGATCCCCAGGATATAGATGCTCATTACATGCCTAGGGACTAATTTAAGGACAGATTGTGATGTCTCTTCCATGGATGTTTGGAGGGAGAGGCCATAAAGACCCTCAGCCCCTGTGCACTCCATAGTCAGGTAAAGAAAGGGATTCCTCCCTCCATGCCCCACTTGGGTATGTCTTCCCAGGGGGTTCCACTCTCCTTTGCCAGAGCCAAAGAGCAGGCTGGATGTATGGCTCGGGGTGGGAGGGATATGGAGGGATCAGTCCCTTTCTTTCCCCTGACTACAGAAAACACAACTGTCTTTGGTCTTTGTGCAGCCAACGGATGATACAGCCTGCACACACACCTTGCTCAGTGCAGAGCTTAGGGGGAGAGAATATAATTGGCACTAGTTATACTGCTACAGTAGCCCCTATAGGCCTCAATCAGGGCCCTAAAGTGCTAGGCATCAGACACACTGAAAAGACATTTCCTGCCCCACAGATTTTAAAATCTAAATACATGGGAGACAAGTGGATGCAAAAAACACAGCTGGGGGAGCTCAGGGTAAAAGCATGGGCCACTACTACTTGATCTAGGAATGTGTGCTTCTTGGAAGACAAATATTCTTTCCAAGAAAAGACACATAAAACTGGGGGAAAAAAGCTGGCCTCTTCTGAACCAACTAGTTTTCAAGTATCTCCACAGTATGGGCAGATTCATCATTCATGGTAATTGCCCTTCCATCTGTCCTCTAAGGCCCTGATCCAGCAATGCATTTACGCACTCACTTAACGTTAAGCATGTGAATAACCCCATTTATGTCAGTGGGACGAGTCACATGCTTACAATTAACTAAGAGCTTTGCTGAATCAGGGCCTAAAACTGCACCCTGCATTGCTTGACATCCAAGTCTGACACTGGGTCAGATGGAGAGACCCTTACTTGTACTGAGTAGTACCTTGCACCACAGACCCTCTCATTAAAGTCAATGGTAAGGATTCTTCAGTCTGGCCAATAAGCTTTTCTGAATTTCTTCTTTGTTTATTTTTTTAAAACTAACTAAAATAAACAAAGAATTTTTTTTCCATTTTGAAAAAAGAGAAAATAAGGGTCAGACCACGATGTTCTGACATACAGGAAGATCAGCCGAGGGTCAGTCTCTAACCCTTTCAGTTCATGATTTACCCTAGTTATCAGGACTCATAAAAGAAGAGCAATCTTCCCACATTTGTCTAAAAATCATGCTGGGACAGGGAGTTCTTCATTTATATTAACCCCTTAGAAACCGACTAACAAATATATAAATTGTCCCCCAACCAAATTTCATTGGAAATATACCTTGAAAAATACCAATCTTCATAACAGTACTTCATATCTAATATCTTGATGGCAATGGATTAGTCAAAAGTTGATATTTCTATCTCATGTGCTTCCCATTGGATGAATGGACTATAAGGTGGATAGAAAGCTGGCTAGATTGTCGAGCTCAATGCGTAGTGATCAACGGCTTGATGTCTAGTTGGCAGCCGGTATCAAGGGGTCGGTCCTGGGGCCAGTTTTGTTCAACACCTTTATCAATGGTCTGGATGATGGGATTAATTGCACCCTCAGCAAGTTAGCAGGTGACACTAAGCTGGGGGGAAAGGTAGATATGCTGGAAGGTAGGGATAGGGTCCAGAGTGACCTAGGCAAATTGGAGGATTGGGCCAAAAGAAAACTGATGAGGTTCAACAAGGACAAGTACGTGCAGAGTCCTGCACTTAGGAAGGAAGAATCTCATGCACCGCTACAGGCTGGGACCAACTGGCTAAGCAGCAGTTCCACAGAAAAGGACCTGGAGATTACAGTGGATGAGAAGCTGGATATGAGTCAACAGTGTGCCCTCATTGCCAAGAAGGCCAACGGCATATTGGGCTGTATTAGTAGGAGCATTTCCAGCAGATCGAGGGAAGTGATTATTCTCCTTTATTTGGCACTGGTGAGGCCACACCTGGAGTATTGCATCCAGTTTTGGTCCCCCCACTACCGAAGGGATGTGGACAAAAAAATGGAGAGAGTACAGCAGAGGGCAATGAAAATGGTTAGGAGGCTGGGGCACATGACTTACGAGGCGAGGCTGAGGGAACTGGGCTTATATAGTCTGCAGAAGAGTGAGGCAGGATTTGATAGCAGCCTTCAACTACTGAAGGAGGGTTCCAAAGAGGATGGAGCTAGGCTGTTCTCAGTGGTGGCAGATGACAGAACAAGGAGCAACAGTCTCAAGTTGCAGTGGGGGAGGTCTAGGTCAGATATTAGGAAACACTATTTCACTAGGAGGGTGGTGAAGCACTGGAATGGGTTACCTAGGGAGGTGGTGGAAACTCTATCCGTAGAAGCTTTTAAGGCCTGTCTTGACAAAGCCCTGGCTGGGATGATTTAGTTGGTGTTGGTCCTGCTTTGAGCAGGGGGTTGGACTAGATGACCTCCTGAGGTCTCTTCCAACCCTGATATTCTATGATTCTAGTAATGCTCCGGTTGTAGGAGGCGGGGTCAGGATTCTACCCAGAAAACTATCTGGAACTGAACTGAATGGCAAGCAATCGTTCACGGTCCATAACTCATCCTCATCTGACAGTTGTGAAGTCACCTTGGCCTAACAGAAGTGACCAGTCTAGTTTAACAGCATTGCCGCATATTTGTAAGAAAATCTCAAAGATCCTTCTATGGGCTGCACAGCCTTAGTTTTCCCACAGCTTCTGAGGGGTTTTCCCAAGGAGGATTGAGTTTAACAAGCCAATTTCCTTTCAACAACAGCTAATATTTTCAAATGCAACATGGTCAAAGAAGCAAGAGTTCAGAGACAGTGACAAAAGAAGTAGGTTAATTATAATTCATATATACATATTGTATAACTTATGCAATTTACAGCAGGAAGTCTGAAGTCATTTCAAACTCCTTCACAAAAGGGACAGGGACTGAAACATCAGAACATACTGAGGTGTTCTTAAATTGCAAGTTTGAAGAATGAGTTTGTGTTTTTCTCTTTGTTTTTAGGGAACAAAATTAATGAAATAAGTAAAAAGAAATTAAGCTAACTGACAAATGAGTGACAAACACACCCCTTTTCTGTCCAGAATTAATTAGAAAGTTCCCTGTTTTCTACAAATAAATAAACTTTCACTCCGGTTTCCTCATTATAAATGCTATTAATATTAATAATTATTATTATTATTTCTATTACAGTAGCACATACAGACTCCCATTGGCAATCAGGTCCCCACTATCTTAGCCACCGAACACACTTAAAAGACAGTCCAGGGCCCAAATGGCTTACAGTTGATATACTTCAGGTAAACGTAAATGAAGCCTTTGGAAGCTCGGATGCCTTCCTTTATTTTCAAAAGTAGGGAACAACTAACAGAGCCACACTCAGAGTTCAGATTAGAAGTGGAGCAATATTTTTCAACAAAATCTTTTTTCAAGCATTAAAAATATAGGTTCATCAACACCAGATTTTGCCAAAAATTGTTCATTTAAAAAATAATTTTAAAAAATCAATATTTTAGCAGCAAAATAACTTGGGTTTCAGTTTGGAACAACTTTCTGTTTGCAAATTTCCTTTCATTTTATTTTAAAAAATCAAAATATTTAAATATGCTTGAAATCTAAACAAAATATTTCATTACAGGATGAATTAAGTACTTTGTTAGCCATAAAATGAATATATTTACACTTCATTTTGCCAAAAATTTTGAAATTTTTCTGTTTTGGTCCAACCCAACATGAATTTTGTAATCTTATCAAAATTGTCTATTAACTGAAACATCTGTTATTTGCCTAGCATTAGTTCATCTCAATAACTGTCATGAATAAACCACTTTTCCTCATCGCTGTATGTTTTCAGCTAAATAAGCTTCAGTATTAGAATGGCATAGTATAGATTGATTTGCTCAAAACCTGGCCTGGATGGCAGTATAAAAAAAATAAAATCAATCAACCAAATTAATTCATTTTTTAATTCTAGTTTGTTTCCATTCTCTACAGCCCAAACACTAAGAAAACCAAGAATATTCAAAGCATATACTTTGGCAAAAAACTAGATCAAACTGATAAGCCTGCCGGCTGCTGTGCAATGTTTATCACAGTTTTTAAAGAATGGAACCATTCCATACCTGTACTTCCTATCCAAATGGTGAGGAGAAATACCCAATTCTATACTATGACTCAACAGTTAAAAGTGAGGACCACTGCTCTGAATTTCCAGTGTACATTTGTGTTGTGATCATATCCGATCTAATAGCTTCATTACTGGATAGTAAATTAATTACATGGCTTGACTTTGTAGATCATCACCTTCCCATAGCCATTTGGCGGGGCGAACATCAGTATAACTATGCTGAGTTGTCATAGAGTGACCGGTAGCAATATTCATACTAGGATTCAGTAACACTTTTCTCCAGTTACGCCGATGTCTTGTGTGATCAAGTGTCAGCAATTTCTCTCTTTTTTCCCCCTCACCTATACTGTATGTATGAATGTAATAATGTGTACATAATAAACAGAACCACCACATTGCATTTCTATCGTGCAGTAGAAGAGCTCAAACATTTAAAAAATTGCCATATCATGTATGGGAGGTATTACTAGCTCTTTTTTGCAAAGATGCAAGATTCTTGCAAAATTTCAAAGCTCCCTGTGAAATGAAATTTAAAAAAAAAAATTGCTTTGAGTTTATCAAAATGTTTTGTTTCAATAAAATCATATTTCATTTTGATTTTGACTTTAATTTTTAATTTTCAAATTAGTGTCTAATAATTTTAAGTTAAAATATTAGATAAATTAAAAATATTTCAAAAAAGTAGGAATAAATATTCCAGTAAAAGCAACCTTATCAGAACACTTTGTTTCAATTTTTTTTCCCCAAACAAAATTTTGATGAAATTGACACCTTCTGCCAGAACATTTAGATCGCAACGAATCAACATTTTCTGACAGGAAAAACATTCTGTCAGAAAGTGTTTGACCTTCTCATCTTTGGAGAAGGCTCCAGAATGAAGGACAGACCATTTCTAGAATAAGTCCTTCCCACAGGCAGGTTACACTGATGAGGGCAGAGCTAGCTAAAAACACTGTCTCAGATGGAAGTTGATCTGGGTAAAACCCTGGAAGAAAGAGACACTTGAGAACCCCAGGCTGTTTTCCTTACACTGGTGAAAATTATTTGTACTCAGTAAGCATATTTTGCACTAAAGCACAGAATTCCTGTGTTACACCACAAAGCCTGGACAGTAGATGGTCATTTACTCCTCTCTCAGCACAAGGCAGCATGACACTGTCCTGGCACTCCTGAACAAAAACGGGGAATGGTTCTTCTGAAGTTGGGGGTAGGAAGAGGACACCAAACACATTTTCACTTTTGACCTAACATGATTTTGCCATTACCTCATAAAGGCAATACTGTGTTTTAAGATCCTGTTAGTTAGCCTGCATTCTAACATGATGCATTTTCCCAGTATAGACAATCCTCAGGGAAACTTGAGGTTTATGTATCAAAAAAGACTAGTTTATGTATCAAACAAACAATCTAGGTTCCCTTAAGACTTTCACTAGTTCAAGTCCTCTGATACAGAATTGTTATTTCCCCCTCCACTTACTGTCCTATCACCTATATATTCCAAATAAAATACAGTATGTCTTAAGCTGCCTTCAAAAAGCCCACGTCAGAACACCACGCAATAAGTGAATTTTCCTTATCTTGCCATGTGCAAATCCAAAGCGAGTCTCATAAGCCATTGAACAATAGAATACAGGGGCACCAACGGCAGTGGATGTGGAAGGAGCAGTTTGAAAGGCATCAGACATAGCAGCATCAGATTAAGTAGCTCATAGGGATAATATTCTTGTATTATGTTAAAAACTATTCAGTTCCTACACACTCCTCACGGAAAATCATTTAATTGGTGAGCATCATCTAAAACGTTTAGCCTGGGTAGAGTTTTTTTCTCATATGATCAATAAAAGGAGAATCCTTCCACTCACTTGTTATTTGCAAACCACATTCAGTTATTCAAACTGAAGTTCTGACCTCCATGCACAAATCACTCAGTGAAATTCCTGTCCTTTGTTATCTAGTTGGTCAGACTAATTTTTTTTCTGGCCTTAACAACCTAAGAGCCTCTGAATCTATGTGATGAACAAATTAACCAGATGTCAGTTCTGTGGCAGATTTTATTAAATTAAAATGGAGATAAGGAGGTCAATTTTAATAATTCCTCACAGGAAACAAAAATCACTGAACAGAATACTGCACTATAGTGAGCTTTTTTTTGTTTTTTAAACAAAACTTAGAGCACTCAGAAATTCAAAGTTAACATTACACTGAACATTTAGAAGCATGAAAACACATCGTTGAGGCAATCAAAAAGGTGGGGAAGATACTGCCATGTTCCTGACCCTTTCTAGACCAGCCAAGCAGTAGGAGCACCACAGCAGAAAATGTAACTCCTCGGGAGGTATAGTAGGGTGTATGCTCCCCCTGCACAATGAGGAGCTCTCAGAAGCATTCTGCACTGTCATGACTGAGGGGCAGAGACAAGTCACTTGGAGCTGCCAATGCTCTGCATGAGGTGACATTTGAAGACCACTCAAAAATAGTGCAGAACAAGGCAGCCCATTTACTCAGCAGTGCTTCTCTCATGTCTGGTGTATATTATGTCTGTGCTCTGAAATATTCTAGCTTTGATCTGAAATAGAGCTAGGAAAATTCAACAGTAAAACATTTGTGAATATTCTTGCACATAAAGCATGCCAATTTGCTTTGTTACTACTTGCCTGTCTCTGAAAATGTTGGTGGGTCGGCATCTTTCCCACCCTACTCTACAAGCACCATCTATACAGTATCTAAGATACAACGTCATTTCCCTGAGGTTGGGCTTGATGAACAAAGAAAGCAAATAGTCAGGTTGATCTGCCTAGGGAAGAGTTTTACAGCCTAAAGATCATCGCAAGCCTTCTGCCCAGGCTTGGCTGCCCCTACAGTTCCTCTGTGAGGACTGCTCAGCCCAAACCCTAGATCCTCTCTCGCTGACAGCCATTCCCTCTCTCTTATATCTAGGTTTGGGCAACAAATTATCTATTTCAGTAAGGCAGCAGAATGCACTTAGCTCTTTCCCAGCAGGATCAACACCTTGTAACAGGGTGAGAGGTGTTTTATGCAAATACTCCCAGCCAGTCACAAGGTCATTTTGGTTGAGCAGAGAAGTGTTTACTTTGTATTAACTAAAATTAATTGGCTGATGTAATGTACTTTCTTCACTTTAATGTTGGGGGTTTGACAAGAGTTATATATTATAAATGGAAAATAATATAATGAAAAAACACCTCCCAGTGAAGATCCTCCAGAATCAATATGCACCAGAGTCCTCGCGATTTGTGATAAGTGAAATAGAATCGTCAGCTTCAGCAGGGGGAAAGGCTCCACTTCAGAGAGCAAATGATGGTTTGTTCTGAACATTTTTTGAAATGTCATGAGAATATTTAAATTATCAGGTTTCAGGAAAAAAAACTTCAAATAAAACCTACATTTTAGGCAAAAAAAACCTAAGAGGTATTGTTAATTAATAAATTCTATGGTATGTATAATAATTATATTAATTATACTGTTCACTAATTAACAATTACCATTCCACATGTAATGATTTATTTTAATTTTATTTTTTAGTTAAAAAAATATTCAACTTCTTTCTTGTTTAACCAAGTATATCCACCCATCAAGTATATCCACCTTATCAAAATATTCAATATTTGTTGTGGGTATATTTGGCTTTTCTTGTGTGGAAACAACAACAACAACATGTGCAAAATGATGAGGGTATAAAATGCAGTAATAGCAAATCATTACTATGGTGATAAGCATTTATTTCTTTAGCCGTATGAAGAGGTTACACTGCTATGAGATGGCAAAATGATTTGGGTCAGTGTTTCCTTACAATTGTAATGACATGCAGAGGTTTTCCCACGATAATGAATTTATGTTATTGCACAATAAACAAGAAATACAACATTCATCCCAACTAAGACTGGCATAGATTTAATTTATTTCTTCTTAAATTTTATTCTTCTCCTTGAAAGGCGTATTTGTTATTTCAACAATGTGATAATTCTGACACCATCCTCTGGTACTCAGGCTTAGTGGCACTCAACCTTTAATACATGGAGAGCCACTTCATTGTCAATTGGCATCACAAAGAGCCAGAAAAATCACAGCCTGATGTCCTGACATTTGCACTGTAACACTTGCACTGTGATGCATTAATATACAATGTTGCATTTAAACAACTCAAGGTCAACATGCTATGATGCAACATCATACAGTAGTATTTTCCCCTTCCCTTTCACTTTCCTTTGACTGCAGAGATCGTTTCCTTAATGGCAACCTCAAATGCAATTAAGTAGACACCTGAGCTCTCCGCAACACTCCTCAAAAACTGCAGTCAGTATAAAAACTCCAGCATTCCAAAAACTTTCAGCCTTTGGTGCAATTTAAAAAAACGAATAGTTTACACAATCCAACCAGGTCCCAGAAAAAACAACCCCCATACAAAGAGACAAGCACTTAAAAATACTCATGAGGATCTCAGTGCCGACGAAATATTGCCAATCTGTGTAATACCCCTATGGGACTGATTCTCTACTCTTTACGCACCTTTGACACTGGTGTTACTCCACTGAGTTCAGTACAACAATGTAGAGCCAGAGTAACAGAGTGGAGAATCAGGCTCTGTCTTCATCAAGCTGCCTCTAGCTAATTATGCCTCTATCCTCCCTGTGCTTCTTTACTAGAAAACCTAAACTCGGCACAAGAGCCAGCATTTAGGCCCAGTGACTCTTCCCACCTCCTTCTCCTCCTCTATTATACAGAGCCTTCACTCCTCCAACCTGTCTTCTAATGTTTTCCTTCCCATCCCAGATGCCTCCCCTCAAGCACACCCTCACGCCCCAAAGGAAGAAGGTTAAAGGCACAGACCACCTTAAAAAGTGCTGTCATCATGAGATTTTTGCCATCATTTTTAATCATTTTTTAATCGAATGATTAATCACTGGAACAAACTACCAAGGGAAGTGACGCATTCTCCACCTCTTGATGTCTTTAAAACAAGACTAATGTCCTTATGGAAGATATTCTTTAGCCAAACCAGAAGTTATGGTTTAGTTATACACAAGTTATTGGACTTGGTACATGAGTAACTGGATGAAATGTAATGGCTTGTGATATACAAGAGGTCAGGCTAGATAGTCTAATGATCCCTTCTGCCTTTAAACTATGGATATTTCTGTTAACTTTGAAGGGAAAAAATAGAAAAAAATTTTAAGGGTTGATCTGAATATTTTACCTCCTTCACGCCCCCGCCCCAAAATTTAAATAGGTCAGTTTATGTTCTTTTGTACTTACCATATATTTCATAGATGTTCAGTCTGTTACATCACCTGGCCATCAACATCATAGCTCCATGAAAGAAAAAAAGACCCTGGAAAAAGAAAGAAAAACTCTACACTAAAGGAAACCCAAATTCACTTAGTTTCTTTTATTACATTTCTTTTCTTATTTATGCTCTATTCTTATTATAGTAATATTCTGTAGATTTTTTTCTGTGTCAGAGTATTCAATAAATGCAGTGTATTCTTATATTTTAGATGCATGGCATCAATAAACTATGCAGCAAATTTAACCTCTGACTTCTAACTAATGTTTGCAAATGACTGTCTGAACAGGTGAGAAACACAAACTGATATGCAAGTAACGCAGGAATCTGACATTCCAGTTTAGATTTTGAGACTAAAACTGTGGACCAAACATGTGAAAGAAGCTATTATAGCAAATTAAAATAATCCAGTTAAGATTACCAACATTTTAAGCTGTACAGCTGAAACCAGTTGTATTTTAATACCAACTGTGTGTAGGTTTTGCTCCAGCCCCTCAGTTTTTCATTCATGTAAAGAGAATACAAATAGATATATTTTCCCATGTTTTATTTACCAATTTAAATTTTTAAATGCTGGAATCTAATAAGATCATCTTCTCAGCTCTGTTGGTATCAGTAATTATATCTATTGTAGCAATGTCTGAGTTTAAGTCTCTACTTTGTCAAATACTACATCTCAACTACATCCAGCTCTCCACATTATAAACATGTAAAGTTTTCATTATAAAGCAATATTCTTTATAATAGCAGAGTATTGTTAGAATAGCAAAGTAATATTTAAGGGCCATACCTTTCCCTCAAAATATGCATGAAATTGCCATTGACATCAGCTGGAATTCAGTGTGCAGTATGGAGCCATATGAAGTTAATGGTTTCATTGTTTCTCATAAACAATGTTCTCTCTGAGGGTCAAATCCTGCAATTCTTCTTCATGCAGAACTCTGATTGGCTTCCATAGGAGTTTTGCCTGGGTAAGGACTACAGGAGTTTACAGACTTACTGAGGTCTACACCATTCAAAGTTGGATTAATTTAAAACAAATTCAATCTTAGATTTACATTAAAATTGAAGATGCCATTATTTCAATAAAACATTAAAATGTTATGGTATTGTGCTGTGGTCCCTTATTCTTGTACATTGTTTTTATTAAAGACTGAGTAATATGAACCTAACCATATCCTTTCACTTAAAGCTAAAAAAATCTGGATTCTTTCTCTATCAGCAAATAAAGATAAGAGCAGCATGCTGAAAATGCCAATTTTACTGCATGTTTTCAGAGGTGAAAATACACTTTCCACAGCAAATTCTCTTTTCTCAAACAAAGAATCAATAGTAATGTAGCTTGCTTTTTCAAGGAAAACAAATATAAATTCTTTAAAAATATTAATTACTAAGCCTGCTATAGTAATACTTGAAACTAGACCACGCCATTCACAACACTAACAAATTTTAATTATTGCATAGTGAGAAATGAATATTAGTGGTTTACTAGGGCTGTGAAAGAACTTTGAGAAATAAGATACTTGCTGCCGAAAAATGCACATGAAAATCCTGAACACAAGTTAGGTATAATGAAACAAGTATGCTTTTGTACCTATGTGGAGCTTCATATTCACCCATGAATTCCACTCGAAGGGATGGAATCTAAAACTGATTGAATTCATGACATTTACAAACAAAAGCAGCTGGCTATAAGAAGTCCCTTAAAACTAATCAATTTTCCAATACATTTTATTATGGTTGTCAGGAAACCATTGATGCAGGTTTGTAGCAAGTAGTTATAATAAAAAAAAAACCCACAATGGTAGATTCATAATCTATGCATATTTGAAAGTCTGACAGTTTCCCTTGATTAAAATAAGACTGCTTCATTATGAGTAATAAGCATTGCTTTATGAGTTATGTAAAGTTTGTGATTTTTTTCATTTATGCTTTAGAATCTTAACCACATTGTCTCACTTATGTATAATCCATCAACCCAGGTGACAAATAGTCTTCTATATTTACACACTAGGAATATACAAGGAGTATACTGTATTAGCAGCTGAAACTACAAACGCCACTGTCAATCAAACTGGCTGGCATAAGACCATATTTCTTGTCACCAAGAGGCTTAAAGCAAAGAATCTGTGCCTAATTCTCTTAAACCTTGCAGGTCAAAAGGTTTTAAAATTATTTTTGACACCATTTCTTTGCTTTGTCAACAGGCCTGAGTACTTTTTAGCATGTAAAGGATATCAAAAAGCTGCTCATTAGGACAATCTAACATTAGCAATTTATGGGTTGTAAGTATTGTATCCACTGTAATGCAATTGGTATTGCTGCATGCCATTTGGTAATAAAAAGATGCTAGGGCTGTAACTTTTTATTACTACAACATCTCCACAGCTATAACCAAAACTCAGGAAGCCAGTCCTTACTGAGCCAAATCTACCTCCTGTGGTAACTTTGCACCACACTGCCATCTTGCAGACCTTCCTGTGTTTCCTCCCACCTCATAGGAGCTGGAACTAGGGGAACAGGGGGTGCTACAGCACCCCCGGCATATACAGCTTGGTTCAATGGCTCTCATTACCCCTACTATAAAAATTGTTCTAGCACTCTGCCCCTCCTTAGCTTTTAAGGTCCCCTCAACAGGCTCTAAACCACCAAAAGCCCTTCCCCTGCACGACTGGGTAACACATGCTGTCATAAATATAAAGGGAAGGGTAAACACCTTTAAATCCCTCCTGGCCAGAGGAAAAACCCTTTCACCTGTAAAGAGTTAAGAAGCTAGGATAACCTCGCTGGCACCTGAACAAAATGACCAATGAGGAGACAAGATACTTTCAAAGCTGGCAGGGGGTGAGAAACAAAGGTTCTCTCTGTCTGTGTGTTGGCTTTTGCTGGGACCAGAGCAGGAATGCAGGTCAGAACTCCTGTAAAGGGTTAATAAGCAATCTAGTTAGATATGCGTTAGATTCTGTTTTGTTTAAATGGCTGATAAAATAAGTTGTGCTGAATGGAATGTATATTCCTGGTTTTGTGTCTTTTTGTAACTTAAGGTTTTGCCTAGAGGGATTCTCTATGTTTTGAATCTGATTACCCTGTAAGGTATTTACCGTCCTCATTTTACAGAGGTGATTCTTTTACTTTTTCTTCAATTAAAATTCTTCTTTTAAGAACCTGATTGCTTTTTCATTGTTCTTAAGATCCAAGGGTTTGGGTCTGTGTTCACCTATGCAAATTGGTGAGGATTTTTATCAAGCCTTCCCCAGGAAAGAGCGTGTAGGGCTTGGGGGGTTTTGGGGAGGAAAGACATTTGCAAGCGGGCTCTTTCCTGGTTATATATTTGTTAGACGCTTGGTGGTGACAGCAATAAAGTCCAGGGGCAACAGGTAAAATAGTTTGTACCTTGGGGAAGTTTTCACCCAGTAAAGCTGGTAAAAATAAGCTTAAGGTTTTTTACATGCAGGTCTCCACATCTGTACCCTAGAGTTCAGAGTGGGGAAGGAACCTTGACATGGTGGCAGAGCAGTGGGATTAACTTGAAATCATTTTGAGATCAATTTTAGATTTTTTGAACCAGAAGCACAGATTTTTTTAAAAGGAAATATTTGTTTTTCTTTGGGCTGCTGGAAAGCAGGTTTTAAACTGAAAGGAGTCAGAGGGTTTTTTGTCTCTGCTTGGGGGCCAGAGCAGAGACAAAAGGTAATTGTCTTTTGTGAGGTGGAGTTTTCTCTACCTAAAGGCAGGGTAGTTAACCTCCTGCAGGAAAATTCACAAGTCTTGACAGACCTGAAGTTGTTTTTTGCCTAAGAGCAACTAGAGGATTTGCCTGGAAACAAAGGTGTTAGTTTTTTTTTAAAAAGGATTTTTCTGTAGGCTGACAATCAGTATCAGAGAACATAGGTACCAGGTTACAGCACAACCTATTTTTGTTTCGACAAACCACGTTTTTTGTTTGTTTGTTTTAGTTCTAACTCTTGGGTGTAAAGTTCGTTAAAAACAGAGAGGCAAACATGACAGAAACCAAGGAAACAGCCGAAGAGGCTGCCCACAGGAGAGCTATGGAGGCAAAGGAAAAAGAAATGGAGGAAAAGGGAAAAGCCCAAGAGGCTGCCCACAGGACAGCTATGGAGACAAAGGAAAAAGAAATGGAGGAAAAGGAAAAAGAATGGAAATATGCTGAGGAGGAAAGGGAGACTGCCCACAGGAGAACTATGGAGGTAGAAAAAAAACCAAGAGGCTGCCCACAGGAGAGCTATGGAGGCAAGGGAAAAAGAATTGGAGGAAAAGGAAAAAGAGAGGAAAGCATACTGAGGCGGAGAAGGAAAAAGAGAGGAAACATGCAATGGAGATGGAGAAGGCAAAGGTTGAGCGGAATTTACTGGATAACCCTAACTATCCTTCCCCAACAATCCACAAATGGGAGCGACTAAGTCCACAGTATGATGAATCCAGTGATATTGCTGAATATTTTCTCACCTTTGAGAGACTTTGCACTCTCCATAAAATTCCTGAAGCTCACAAGATGACCACATTGGTCACAAAATTAACTGGAAGAGCTCTGGACATATTCAATAAGATGCCTATTGATGAGGCTTCTGACTATAATAAGTTCAAGGATTTGGTTTTAAAGCAATTTCAAATTACATCTGAAACGTACAGAGTAAAATTTCAAAAAGAAAAGGAGTACTTGTGGCACCTTAGAGACTAACCAATTTATTTGAGCATAAGCTTTCATGAGCTACAGCTCACTTAATCAGAAAGCTTATGCTCAAATAAATTGGTTAGTCTCTAAGGTGCCACAAGTACTCCTTTTCTTTTTGCGAATACAGACTAACATGGCTGTTACTCTGAAATCAGTAAAATTTCAAACCCTTAAGAGAGGGCCTGGACTAAGTAATGTGGCTTATCTAAACCAGATGAAGGATCTGTTAGATAAATGGGTCCAAGGAAGGGGTGTCACTAGCTTTGACGGAATGTGTGATTTGATAGCTCAGGAGCAATTCCTGAATATGTCCAAGGAGGAAATAAAATAGTGTTTATGGGATAAGGAAATAGACTCAGCAGAAAAAGTCTTGCTTCTTATGCTGATCGATATGAGCAGTCCCAGACCGCCAGAGAGGCGGGGCAGGCTGGAACAAAACGGGTGGAGGGAGGAGAGAGGAACAACCCTGGTTGCAGTTGGAGCGGATACCAGAAGGGACACCCTCAGACCACACCCTACTACCGGGGGCAGCCCAAAGCCCCAACTACACACCAAGGAATACTCCAGACACCTTATCGTCCTGCCACACTGTTCTCCAGCAACCCACCTCACCCCAGTGACCCGTAAGCTGGGCGATGTTTTAAACGTAACGAGCTGGGGCATGTAAAGGCCAACTGCCCCAAGAACCCCAACCAATTACAGTTCATTGCACCGGAATCACACCAGAGGTCCTCAGGCCCAGATACCTCCCAGATACCCTCGGAGTGGAGGGAAACTGTGAGTGTGGGCAGGAAGAAGGTCACCACGTGGAGGGACACTGGAGCACAAGTGTCAGCTATCCGTGCTTCCTTAGTGCCCCCAATTTAATCGACCTAGAGATCCAAGTGACAATTCAACCCTTCAAGTCCAGTTCTTTCAATTTGCCGACAGCCAAGTTGCCTGTCCAGTACAAGGGCTGATCAGGAACGTGGACTTTTGCAGTATATGATGATTATCCCATCCCCATGCTGTTGGGGGAAGACTTGGCCAATCATGTGAAGCTAGCCAAGAGGGTGGGAATGGTCACCCGCAGCCAGGCTAAGCAAGCCGTCGCGCCTAGCTCTGTTCCGGAAACTTCTACCAGGACCCGGTCAGAGGTGATGGACCCGGACCCCATGCCAACGTCTGCAACAGCAGTATTGGATCCAGTCCCAGAGACCCAGACAGAGCCAGTCCCAGAACCGGAACCGGCAGCAGCCAATAACCCTACACAAGAGGCTCAGCCGGAGCCTGAACCCCAACATGGTGCACCAGCAGAGAGCGGTTCACAGTCAATGGAAACAGCCCCATCCCCTACATCGCTTCCAGAGGGACCAAGCATAGGTCCACAATCCAATGAGAAACTGATGTCTCCAGCATCCAGGGAACAGTTCCAGAATGAACAGAAAGCAGATGAAAGCCTCCAGAGAGCTTGGACGGCGGCACGGAGCAACCCACCGCCTCTCAGCTCTTCTAATTGATCCAGATTTGTTGTAGAAAGAGGACTTTTATACAAGGAAACTCTTTCTGGTGGACACCAGGAAGACTGGCATCCTCAGAGACAGTTGGTAGTTCCAACTAAGTACCAGGCCAAGCTCTTGAGCTTAGCCCACGATCATCCTAGTGGCCATGCTGGGGTGAACAGGACCAAAGACCGTTTGGGGGGGTCATTCCACTGGGAGGGAATGGGCAAGGATGTTTCTACCTATGTCTGGTCTTGTGAGATATGCCAAAGAGTGGGAAAACCCCAAGACCAGGTCAAAGCCCCTCTCCAGCCACTCCCCATCACTGAAGTTCCATTTCAGCGAGTAGCTGTGGATATTCTGGGTCCTTTTCTGAAAAAGACACCCAGAGGAAAGCAGTACA
The DNA here is from genome assembly GCF_965152235.1 of Eretmochelys imbricata. Lineage (NCBI taxonomy): Eukaryota > Metazoa > Chordata > Testudines > Cheloniidae > Eretmochelys > Eretmochelys imbricata. The sequence continues at coordinate 37,040,906 of NC_135575.1, read as the reverse complement.
TACTGACTTTCATGGATTTTGCCACCCGATGGCCGGAAGCAGTAGCTCTAAGCAACACCAGGGTTAAAAGTGTGTGCCGGGCACTAGCAGATATTTTTGCCAGGCCCTCCGACATTCGCACAGATGCAGGAACTAATTTCCTGGCAGGTACTATGGAAAGCCTTTGGGAAGCTCATGGGGTGAATCACTTGGTTGCCACCCCTTACCATCATCAAACAAATGGCCTGGTGGAGAAATTTAATGAGACTTTGGGGGCCATGATATGTAAATTCGTAAATGAGCATTCCAATGATTGGGACCTAGTGATGCAGCAGTTGCTCTTTGCCTACAGAGCTGCACCACATCCCAGTTTAGGGTTTTCATCATTTGAACTTGTGTATGGCCGCGATGTTAAGGGGCCATTACAGTTGGTGAAGCAGCAATGGGAGGTGTGTACACCTTCTCCAGGAACTAACATTCTGGACTTTGTAACCAACCTACAAAACACCCTCCGAACCTCTTTAGCCCTTGTTAAAAAAAACCTAAAGGATGCTCAAAAAGAGCAAAAAGCCTGGTATGATAAACATGCCAGAGAGCGTTCTTTCAAAGTAGGGGACCAGGTCATGGCCTTAAAGGCGCTCCAGGCCCATAAAATGGAAGCGTCGTGGGAAGGGCCATTCACGGTCCAGGAGCTGTTAATTATCTCATAGCATTCCCTACCTCCAACCAAAAGCCTAAGGTGTACCATATTAATTCTCTAAAGCCCTTTAATTCCAGCGAATTAAAGGTTTGTCAGTTTACAGCCCAGGGAGGAGATGATGCTGAGTGGCCTGAAGGTGTCTACTATGAAGGGAAAAGTGTTGGCGGCGTGGAAGAGGTGAACCTCTCCATGACCCTTGGGCATATGCAGCGACAGCAGATCAAGGAGCTGTGCACTAGCTACGTGCCGACGTTCTCAGCCACCCCAGGCCTGACGGAACGGGCATACCCACTCCATTGACACAGGTAATGCTCACCCAATTAAAGTCTAACCTTACCAGGTGTCTCCTCAAGATAAAACTGCTATAGAACGGGAGATCCAGGATACACTAAAGATGGGTGTAATCCGCCCCTCTGGCAGTGCATGGGCATCTCCAGTGGTTCTAGTTCCCAATCCAGATGGGGAGATATGTTTTTGCGTGGACTACCGTAAGCTAAATGCTGTAACTCGCCCAGACAACTGTCCAATGACATGCACAGATGAACTATTAGAGAAACTGGGACAGGCCCAGTTCATCTCTACCTTGGACTTAACCAAGAGGTACTGGTAGGTACCGCTAGATGAATCCGCCAAGGAAAGGTCAGCCTTCATCTCACATGTCGGGCTGTATGAATTTAATGTACTCCCTTTTGGGCTGCAGAATGCACCCACCACCTTCCAAAGACTTGTAGATGGTCTCCTAGTGGGATTAGAAGAATATGCAGTCGCCTACCTTGACGATGTGGCCATATTTTCGGATTCCTAGGCAGAACATCTGGAACATCTACAAAAAGTCCTTGAGCGCATAAGGGAGGCAGGACTAACTGTTAAGGCTAGGAAGTGCCAAATAGGCCTAAACAGAGTGACTTACCTTGGACACCAGGTGGGTCAAGGAACTATCAACCCCCTACAGGCCAAAGTCGATGCTATCCAAAAGTGGCCTGTCCCAAAGTCAAAGAAACAGGTCCAATCCTTCTTAGGCTTGGCCGGTTATTACAGGCGATTTGTACCACAATACAGCCAAATCGCAGCCCCACTGACAGACCTAACCAAAAAGAAACAGCCAAATGCCGTTCAGTAGACCGAAGAGTGTCAGAAGGCCTTTAAGCAGCTTAAAGCGACACTCATGTCTGACCCTGTGCTAAGGGCCGCAGACTTTGACAAATCATTCCTAGTAACCACAGATGCATCCGAGCGTGGTGTGGGAGCAGTTTTAATGCAGGAAGGACTGGATCAAGAATTCCACCCTGTAGTGTTTCTCAGCAAGAAGCTTTCTGAGAGGGAAAGCAACTGGTCAGTCAGTGAAAAAGAATGTTACGCCATTGTCTATGCTCTGGAAAAGCTATGTACATATGTTTGGGGATGGCGTTTCCACCTGCAAACTGACCATGCTGCGCTACAGTGGCTTCATACTGCCACGGGAAGTAACAAAAAACTTATTTGGTGGAGTTTAGCTCTCCAAGATTTTGATTTCGACATCCAACACATCTCAGGAGCTTCTAACAAAGTGGCTGATTCACTCTCCCATGACAGTTTCCCAGAATCAACTGATTAAAATCATCCTTGAGATGTGGAAAATATTGTTAGTCTTTATATACTTGGTAGTATATTTAGAGGTGCATGTGTCTTATTAACTCTGTTTTCTCCTAGAGCTCCAGGAAGAAATCACAGCCAGCGTTTCACCCTATTTGTGATTTGGGGAGCGTGTCATAAATATAAAGGGAAGGGTAAACTCCTTTAAATCCCTCCTGGCCAGGGGAAAAACCCTTTCACCTGTAAAGGGTTAAGAAGCTAAGGTAACCTCGCTAGCACCTGAACAAAATGACCAATGAGGAGACAAGATACTTTCAAAGCTGGCAGGGGGAAACAAAGGGTTCTCTGTGTCTGTGTGTTGCCTTTGCTGGGACCAGAGCAGGAATGCAGGTCAGAACTCCTGTAAAGGGTTAATAAGCAATCTAGTTAGATATGCGTTAGATTCTGTTTTGTTTAAATGGCTGATAAAATAAGTTGTGCTGAATGGAATGTATATTCCTGGTTTTGTGTCTTTTTGTAACTTAAGGTTTTGCCTAGAGGGATTCTCTATGTTTTGAATCTGATTACCCTGTAAGGTATTTACCGTCCTCATTTTACAGAGGTGATTCTTTTACTTTTTCTTCAATTAAAATTCTTCTTTTAAGAACCTGATTGCTTTTTCATTGTTCTTAAGATCCAAGGGTTTGGGTCTGTGTTCACCTATGCAAATTGGTGAGGATTTTTATCAAGCCTTCCCCAGGAAAGGGGGTGTAGGGCTTGGGGGGATTTTGGGGAGGAAAGACATTTCCAAGCGGGCTCTTTCCCGGTTATATATTTGTTAGACACTTGGTGGTGGCAGCAATAAAGTCCAGGGGCAACAGGTAAAATAGTTTGTACCTTGGGGAAGTTTTAACCTAGTAAAGCTGGTAAAAACAAGCTTAGGGTTTTTTCATGCAGGTCCCCACATCTGTACCCTAGAGTTCAGAGTGGGGAAGGAACCTTGACAAATGCCCTATCTGCTGTGGAAATTGCAGTTCTAAACACCTCTGAAAACCAGGCCACTTTTACAGAGAAGCCTAACTTTAGGCATCCAAATTTGAAAGTTTTGGCTGTTGTTATTAATATTTGTATTGCAATAGCATCCAGATGCCCTGACCAGGAGCAGGGCCCCACTCTGCTAGGCAGTTAGAGGAAGACTCTGTCCCTTCCCAACGGAGCTAACAGTTGAAATGGGGAGGCGACAGCATGATGCAAGCAAATAAAAAGGTGGGGGGGGGAGAAAAGAGGAAAATAAACTGAAATAATTGGAGGAAAAGACCAGAGCATGAAGTAAAGACCACAGAAAGAAGAACAAAAGCAAGTGAAATACACTTTTGTTATATTTTTAAAAGATCATCAGAAAAAGGTTTAATTCCCAAATGTTACACTCAGACTCCAAATAAAAGTGAGGAAGGATTATCATGCAGCTAAAGCACAGGAGTCAGGCCTGGAGTCTATTTCCAGCTCTGCAACAGACTCATTAATTTCCTTCCATTCTAAAATGGGGGATAATATCTACCTAACCGGGCTGGCTGTTTGAGATTTAATTCATTCATATTCAGTGTTAGGTGCTTTGAGACCTCTAATGGATGGGGCAACAGACATGCAAAACACAGCATAATATATGAAATCGTACACACACACACACAGAGGCTAATATTCTGGCACCATTGAAGTCAGTGGGACTTTTGCCATTGACTTCAATGGAGCTAGGATTTCAGCCACGGTCTTTAATACTGAGGAAGGGGTGGGGTGAATCCCCTGAATCTGCTGGAATTTACCCTTCTATGGAAACTACAATGCCATCCTGCCAAGAATGATTTGCACCTGCTCTGTAAAACACTTTGAAAGAGCATAGGCTTTTTGCCATTTTGTTTCACTAGATTTCCCCAAACAACAAGCATTTTAAAAAATGTTTAATGGGGATGGTACCTCCAGACTCTCCATTGACAAGTTTCTTCTCCTATTTGGGATGGATCACTTGATAAATTGCCCTGTTCTGTTCATTCCCTCTGAAGCACCTGGCATTGGCCACTGTTGCAAGACAGGATACTGGGCTAGATGGACCATTGGTCTGACCCAGTCTGGCGTTCTTGTGTGCGCAGATTGCACATGGGGATGGAGGGAGTGAAAGATCACAAGGCAGTATGATCGCTATGACTAATGCAGGTCCCGGCAGTGCCCCAGGGCTGGATTTTGGCCCTCATCCAAAAGTTAGTGAGTACCACTAGCTTAGACTGTATTTGATGGAATATTATCATAAGGTTATATCTGTTTGCCTACCCATACTGTCTATGTTGTCTGCTTTTTATTTTGGTTAAGGGCAAGAAAACTGTGTTCAACAACCCAAACCAAAAGCTCCTGATTAAAACAGCATATTCCATCACAACATATGCACAGGGACATAAATATCTAAATAAACATGGATTTGATATAGTCTTTTGTGTATTTCTATTCATGACAATGAGCTACAAACAGCATTCACTGCTAAAGTCATAGGAGTGAACTGACATTACTTGGCCTTCCTTAACTTTACCCTAGTTAGCTCTTGCATTGGGAGTACAATTATTTTAATACTTTTAGAGTCTGAATTCCTTTGACCCACTTCTTTTTTAATGGTCCTTGATTTGTTGCAATACAACACAGATCACTGCATGAAGAGGACCTTCTTAGCCCTCCCCATATGAGATAGGGTGGTGCTGGAAAAAGATGGGCCTGAACCAAATCTCTGGATCTAAACAGCTCTGAACTTTGCAAATTTTTCAGTTTGGACCCATCTGCCAATATGGTATAAGGATAACTAATGACCCATCTCAACACTTTGCCCTCTGAGAAAAATGAATGAAGGGGTGAGGAAAGGAGAAAGACATCTCCCAAAGGGCGGGGTGGGGGGACAAAGAAGGGTAAGGGGGAGAGAGATTTCCCCAATAATTACCCCACAGACAAGATCCCAAATGTTGTGAAAATGGGGACAGAGACCCTTAGTGGGAAGAGACACTAATATCCCCAGACTGGGTGAAAAGAGAACAGGAGAGGTAGAGACGGTGGGGGTGGGGAGCATTACATGAAGCTGCAGCTTCAACAAGGCAGAGTTGGACTCTCTGGTGCACAAAAATATGCATATGCTTGCCTGGTACCTACCACATTATTAGGGATAATGGATTTGGAAATCCAGTTCAAATCAGATCATCCCTGACAAGTCTAAGGCTTATTCAATTTCTTTTCTAAAGCAACTGAAGTGTCCATTTTCTTCTCTGCTTCTCATCCTTCTCCCAACCAAACTAGAATTTCTCTTCCTCCTGATTTCATTCTTCTGTTCAAGTGATCCTTATCTCCCTTTCTCTGAAACTGGAAAGCAGGGCCGGCTCCACAGATTTTGCCGCCCCAAGCAGTGAAAAAACCTGCCGTCGCAGCCGGTGAAACAGAGAAGTTGCTGCCAATTTTCCCCCGCCGCGGAAACACTGCCGCCCCTTTCTAACAGCCCCCCCAAGCACTTGCATGGAATGCTGGTGCCTGGAGCCGGCCCTGCTGGAAAGATCACCTGAACACTTTACTCTCTCACTCTCTCCTCCACCACCTTTAGTCACGTGACAGAATGATCGTGAATGCACAGGAAATTGGGTGGTGGTGTGCTCCTCTCATCATCATGACCACCACCACCACCACCAGATGACACTAAGATAGTTCTGCGTTAATGGAAGTGGCCTTTTGTAATGATTTATTGCTTTTCTGCTAGTGAGCCTACCATTCTGAACAGAGAATTAAAACCAATCTAATCTAAAAGGATAACTGAACTAGAGAACATTTTCTATGCCATTTGGATGAAGGAGAAACAACATGAACCAAATAAGAGGACTATTAAGAAGACAATGAGAATCATGCAGTTGACAATCCCTTTATTTGTTTAAGAGGGGAAGAGCATTCAGGACTGAGAAGAAACTGAGGAAACTCCTAAACTGCTTGGAATTAGAAGAAGCAGGATTGTGTAGTGACCTGATTTGGATTCAGGGAATTAAAAGTTTCTCCTTTCTTCAGGTTCATACTAAAATAGAATACATATCAGGGAAGGGAGTTTAATGGATCTGGTACATTCCAACGAAGGATTCGTTGATATGGAACTGTGATTACTTCTAATTTTTGTTTGAGTATTAGAGCAGGAGTGTAAGATGCATCATTCCTTGGGAACATTTGCCTTTATTAACAAAAGATACCAAAAAGTCTTAAGCTTAAGAGAGACAGGTTACATATTGGTAACAGCAGGTTGCCATAACCATCATTCTGATCCAACACTTTCTTTGCAGGGCTCTAACTAAATATTCTGCTAAAGTCTAAGGCACTTAGCAGCTTGATGAGACTCAAGCTATTTCAGAATGCACAGCTGCCCTTTCCCCCAGAGAAGAAGATCCAAAACTCTCAAAGATTTGAAGGTAGCAGGCAGCACAGCAAGATTACCAGATTTGCTGAGACCCTGAGATGGATTCCAGCATAGATGGGAAGTATGCTATAAGGCAGGCCTGAGAGTGGGCATTCATCCAAGCCTTTTAATTTCTGGTTCATTTTGATGTTTGGTCTGAGGTTTACACTTTTTCTTATATTTCAGAATTGATTCTTCCAGCCCCTTAAATTACCCTGGGAAAAATGTGGGATTAAATGAATGCTAGATGTTAGGATATAAAAGGCAATGAAAACAGAGTGTATTTTATACCAAGCCTGAAAAGTGGTGGAAATCTGGAGTCACAGAAGTCAGAGATGTATAAGATCTATTACCTTAGATAATCTAGATCAATATGTCTCATGTGATGGGGTGAGTCAGTAGGGGCAAGCTACTGGGTTGCACACCACTGACTGAGAAATAAGATTAACCAGAGTCCTTCAGGGCACAGAGCAGTACAGGTTGGAGTGGAAAAACACCCCAAACTCTCACTTATGCCCTGATACATTCCCCACAGCCTGCAACACCCCACTCCAAAGAACAGTCACAGTTTCTTGCTATGACCCCGGATTGTAAAATTTGAATCTTGGGGAGAGTAAAGATATAGCCCACAGCTGGCTTTAGGGTCGGGGTTGGGAGCAGGGGTTGAGAACCATTGAACTTCACTCCTCAATAGAAGATGGAATTTAGATTTTAGGAAGAGATTCCTGACTGCACTGGAAAGATTAAGACACTGATGATAAAAAATAAGTTTCAGAGATGGAAAACAGTCTGCCAAAAGAATCCCCATATCTGTGTATCTAATCTGCTTTTTGCTCAGCTGTTTGACCAATTGTTGATCCATTTAGACTTTTGTTAGCATAATCATAAATAAGAGTGTGGTGCCAAAACATTTATTTCCATAGTGAAAGAGACATTAACTGTTGCAAAAATCATCAGTTCTATTGATGTTTACATTGTGAATAGCTGAGTTGTGGTAGAATCACTGATCATTTTTGTTATGAAGAACATTGACAGGACATTTGTATTTTAGAAGCATTTGAATTCCTCCATCTATAATTTTTAGTGTATTTGTGGTCTTTCCCTAAAGCATACTGTTTGTGTATGTTTGCTATGAATGTGTGGGTGTAGCTTAATCACTCCTGTCAGCCAGATCACGTGCTGAGAATAAGGTTGTCTCATTAGTTTTTATTTAGAGATGATCCTCTGTGTCCATAAAGGGCGCCCTTATCTCCCCAACTCAATCCCACCAAGCTCAGAACCTTGTATCATTAACCAAATTCCTCCCAGCCAGGACTCTAGGGAACTCCTTCTGAAGCCAATTAACACAGGTTCTTAATCATCTGGAGGTGTTGTCACTGCTAAGTGTTATAAAGCACTCCCTTCATGCCTTCCTCTGAAGCCTTCCCTATAACCTGTCTGAATGTACCATCTTTAAAGCACTCCCAACTGCTGCTGCCTCAGGAGTACTTATAAAATTACAGCAAGAGGTACCTATAACAAATATTTAAAATCCAATAAGTCAATATCAGACAAACCCATACCATTAAATATTTGATAACCATTCAGCACACACACACAAAAAAGCCCAATTTCCTATTTTCCTCATACATCACCCTAATATTTGCTTCTTCAATAGTTCTCCTAAAAGGGCAAAAGCCCCTGTCTAGAATTAGAACCTGTCTTGCATATGGCAAAGAAAGTTACTTTCATACCGATGATCAGTGCTTGAAAAACATCTCCAATTATGCTTTGCTGCAATATAGGGTGACCAGATGCCCCGTTTTTAAAGGGACATCCCATATTTAAGTGTCCCGTATTTTATGTCTCCCCCCATCCAGGGCCGGCTCCAGGCACCAGCCTTCCAAGCAGGTGCTTGGGGCGGCATTCAGAATGGGGCAGCAGTCCATGTCCAGCAATTCTGTAGCAGCTCCACCGCTCTTCTGTGTGCAGCAGCAATTCGGCGGTGACTGGTTGGGGCAGCAAAATTGGTAGAGTCGCCCCTGCCCCCATTACTATTGGAGGGTCCACTCTTGCGGCTGGCTGGATCCCTGCTCGCCAGCCGCCCGCCCACCAGAGGTCGACAATGGGGGTGGGTGTGCAGGGTGAAGATGCAGCGCGCAGGGCAAGCCAATTCCCCGCTGGTCCATCAGCACAGCCCCCACTGTGTGCCAGCTCTCGGCCAGCAGGGCCCCATCCCCCGTCCCATTTTTGGCCAGCACTGGCTGCGAACTGCAGTGGCTGGTGAGTGCGGGCAGGACCAGGCGGAGGCCGGTTACATGTCACCTCTGCTGCCCAACCATTGGCCCTTTACGTGCTCCCCATCTCACGGGCCTCTCCCTCCTTTGCCCCTTCACCCCCTGCCAGTCCCGTTGCTCCTCCATATTCCCCCCTGCAGGGCTGTTCCCAGCACTGTGCAGAGAACCAGCCCCTGGTCGGAGTTCAGCTCACCAACAGCCTGGCCAGCAGGCTCCTTCCTTCTCCCACTGCCTCTGGCTGGGCTGGCACCCCAGGAAAGCCCAAGACCTTACCACCCAGGGCTCTGGCACAGTGCTGGCATGGGGAAGCCATTCCACCCCTCAGCTAAACTCTGGAGTAGCCAGGGGACAGGAGGCATCTGGGTTATGTTAGTGGTCAACAGCAACCTGGAGCTGTTAGTTGCCTTTCAACACTGTGTGGGCAGGAAGAGACAAGCTTCTTCCAGCCACATGCCAGGCCGGGGCGGGGGGGGGGGGGCGGGAAAGAGGAGAGATGAGCTCTGCAAAGACATGGGCCAGGTCATCCCTTCCGCCCACCCCTCTTCCCCTGCAGCTGGAAGCAGCTCCCGTCCTTTCCCTCCTGCACAATGCTGAAAGGCTGCTGCTGGCCATGTTCTGGTGTGAACCCTGGCAGAAATCTGGGAGGGGTGGCATGCAAGCCCATGTGCCCCCCCACATGTTGCCTCGGAAAGATGTGGCACCAGGTACCAGGAGAGGCGGGTCAGTCCCAGGGGTCCAACCAAGCATGGAGGGCGGAGACAGGGCAGCAAGGGCTGGGTCAGTTGGTTGCCCGCCCTGTGTGAGAGGTTTACGGGAATGTGTGTGTGTCACCCCTCCCCATGTGTGCGGATGAGGGTGGGGTGTATGTGTCACTTTTCCCCATGTGAACACGAAAGCCTTAAAGATAAGAACGTAAATAAAAAGAATCCAGCTACGCAGTATTTCTTTTTAACTGGGGCTCAGTCAACTTGATGTTAATTTGAATGTTTGTACTGCATAGTTCTGACTGATTGCCATTGAACGCACTTGAATTCGAGTAAGTTTACCAGATGTTCCATATTCAGCATAGAGAAATATGGTCACCCTACTGCAATACAGACATAGCTGTTTTATTGTCCCACCTGATTTTTTCAGTCAATATATTTATTGTTTTTATAACAGGGTAAATATTGCAGCGACTATCCATGGCTGACTGAGTTTCCTTTGTCCCTCTCAGAGTGATAAATTACTCTTAGAACTTTTCATCCAAAAGGATCCCAAAGTTCTCTGCTGATCGAATACAAAATGTATATAGGGATCCCATCACAAACAACTGCTATTCAACCATCTTGGAGTGGAAAGTGATTCATCTATGACAGCATTTGTCAACCTTTTTGATACCAGGGACCAGCTTGCTGCTTTTCTAAACTGTGTCGGGGAGATCTCAGGGAATGGCACCAGTCCATGGACCAGTAGTGGAGAAACAATGATCTAATAGGTTTCAGAGTAACAGCCGTGTTAGTCTGTATTCGCAAAAAGAAAAGGAGTACTTGTGGCACCTTAGAGACTAACCAATTTATTTGAGCATAAGCATTCGTGAGCTACAGCTCACTTCATCGGATGAAGTGAGCTGTAGCTCACGAAAGCTTATGCTCAAATAAATTGGTTAGTCTCTAAGGTGCCACAAGTACTCCTTTTCTTTTAATGATCTAATACACCATCCACTTATAGCTGTAATAAACGCAAGCAGCTGAGAAACAAAACTATTTTATTCAAATATACCCAGACATTTTCATTTTAAAGACACAGGTTTGACTTTTTCACCCACATAAGCATAATTTCACCTAATCTTTTTAAAAGCGGATTAAAATAATCTGTTAGTTTACATATATTGCACATATAGCTTACACACATAAAAGGTCCTAACTGGGGAATTTAGCTGTGACAACTGACTGAATAGGAAGCTGTGCAGAACTGCACTACCCCAGGGGAAGCTCAGGGAAGGATTCTACTTTGCAAAGGCACAATCCCTCCAGAGTAGTCAGGTTCACAGGGAGACTATTCAGTCTGCTGCCCTCTTGCAGCGGAGCAGGGAAGAGAAGGGCTATGACCGCACCACCTCCTCCTCATGATCTATGGGGCATAGGGACTACCATTCTAAGAAGAGACTTGTGTGGGCAACACAGAAGGGAGTCGTCTTGTGCACCCTTATCCCCATACACTCACATAAGAGCCTGTCACAGTCTGACCCATGTGATCCCACGTACATATGTGGTTACCATTTGACGTATGCATGTGTAATGTAACATATTACACTATATATGAAGTATATATTGCACAGTAAGGGACAGATTCAGATCACAGTTATACGATCTACATAGTTTTGTATGGTATCATGTCATTCAGGAGGGTGGAGTCATTTTTCTGCTGCGAGAGTTATTCTGATACTACCCTCAGTGCAGATGCAGGTGAGAGTGCCTTATATCGATATAACTTATTCCCCTTTCTGTACCGTAATAAGCTATAGAGCTATAAAGCATATTTCTACTGGTGCATTATATGATCAAGACAAGGAATTGCTGTTCCCATATTTGAAATCCACATTCAAATACATCATCAGCCAAAACCTGTCCAGAGGCCAGTTCTCAGTCACATACTTTGAATGTTCACTCCAAATTGGGCAGAGCAAGAGCATTCAGAACATAGTGGTTCTCCACATCTGTTCCCTCATCTCAAAACATACGACAGTCCAGGTACTTTCCTGCTTTCATGTCTGTGTGCTTTAGAAGGGGCATTTATGAACAGAGCGTCCAACTTGTTAACAACAAGGATTAGTCCAATTTTCTTTAGAAGCTTATGTTAACATTATGCCTAGCGTGGAGTTCTTCTCAGTCTCACCCATTATAGATAGCTATGGCAGTAGTGGTAGAAGCAGCTTTTATAGCGCCCAACCAAATTCTTTAAAATCCTATCTATCTGTTTGACGTGCAATTGATGAATTTGTGGGGCAGGAGGAAGACAGAAGATAAAATTCTATGTTAGGAAAGGTCTGAGAAATAACAAAAATGAGGGGAGGAGGAAGGGAGAATGAAAACAGGTGAAAAAAAGACACCCAGTTTCCATTATCTGCACCAATGGCAGAATATGAGAGAAGGTCTTATAAACTGGCATCCCTCTTATGGAAGGGTAGTAAATGAAGTTCAGCAGGGACTTTAATTTATTACAAATAATAATATGCCACTTTACAGTTCATTAACATTATAGATAGGCTCAAGCCACAATACTTGTATCCTGATCCAAAACTACCTAAAAGTGGGAGTGTTCAGATGCAGGATTTTGATTCAGAAACTATCTTAAATTGTAAACTCTTTGGAGCAGGGACCATCTTTTTGTTATGTATATGTACTGTGCCTAGCACAATGGAGTCTTGATTTCCCACTTTTAAGCGCTACTGCAATACAAATCATAGTTAATTATAATCTCTTGTAACAATGTAATTTACCATACATTTTAAGAGTCATTCAATCCATGTACAGCAATCTATCTCCCACTTACATCAAATTATAGTTGCTAAACCCCAAGATTCACAGCCTCTCACCAAAGAAACCAAGAACTTCGAGAACATTCTTATTTGCTCAAGCCCATTAAATTCCTAGGCAATTTGGTAGAGCCAAGTAAAATATTTTGGGATGAAAGATTTTTTTTTTTCCTGCCAGAAAATGCAGTTTCAGGTTGACTGAAACATTTCACAAATTTGGCAAATTATTTCACTTGAAACAAAAAAAAGAAAAGATTTCTGAAGCATCAAAATGAACCATTTAGACATTTTCAAAATGTTTTGATTTTTCAGGCTAAGCTCACAAGAGGATTTGGGTGCCATTCACAAGATAATGGTGACTGTGCCCTTATAACCGTTAGCCCAGTGGTTGGGACACTGAGCTGAGATGTACCCTAACCACTTCAAAACCCCACTCTGGAGCAGGGACTTGAAGTCACGTCTTCCACATCCCAGGTGAGTCCCTATCCCCCAGACCATAGAATAGTCTGGATTGGAGAGCTCTCAATCTCCTCTGTTTAGATTATGCAAAATGGAATAACTAACTATTCATTGGAGTAAAGACTGAATCCCTGGTGCCCTCCAGGAAAGTGTCCTAAACACTGGGCTACAGAGTCACATATTCTCTTTCTAGCCCAGTTTTGTACAAAGTGGAACATGCGAGATTGAGAACCCCGCCCTACAGGATATCCTATAGTCTGGTAGTTAGGGCACTCACCTGGGAGGTGGAAAAAACAGCTTCAAATTCTCTCCCTGGACCCAGGACTTGGTCCAAAGTCTGTCACGTCTGTGGTGAGTGCCCTAACCACTGAGTGAAGGCTGTAAGGGGGCACAATGCCACTTTCTCCTTCTCTTTTTCTGTGAATTTAGCCTCACATTTTCTTTGTTTTTGTTTTAAAATATCCAAAACAAAATGTTTCATTTGACCAGAAATAAAACTCCTCTGAGTTCTGATTTGCCAAAAATTTAGAAAATTTTCAGTTTTGGCTGAACCAAGAAAGAATGTTTGTTGTTGGGTTCTTTTGGGGGGAGGCTGTTTTGATTTTTAAATTTACAGCAAAGTGAAAAAATCAATTATTCATACAGCATCTTTCAGAGAGATAGACACTATGTGTGCATGTGTTAACAATTTAGAAGTACACATACATATAAATAGTACTCTTAGGATGCTAGGGCATGAAAAATAAATTTGCAGGTGTTTGCAGATGTCAAGCTATTCACACACCAAAAAGAAACTATGTTGCAAATCAGGTCTTCATGTGATGTAAGTTGGGAAGAACTGTGAAACAAGTTTATTTCCTCTGGGCTAGTGTGCATGTGTGCTCGTTCCTGCAGTTCTTATATTGGGGTCAAACTGATGTTACATTTTAAAACCCGCAACAACTCAGGAACAAGAGAGGGCTGTGAGCAACTTCCAAGAGACCTAAACAAGCAAGGTGAATGGGCAATCCGATGGCAAATAAAGTTTGGTGTTGATAAATGTAAAGTAATATGCACTGGATGGAAAAATTAAACTACCCCTACTTCTCACAAAGTTCTAACTAAACTGTACCAACTGAGGAAAGGGATCTGGGCATCATTAGTCTTTAAACCATGATTTGAGGACTTCAGTAACTCAGCCAGAGGTTAGGGGTCTATTTCAGGAGTGGGTGAGGTTTTATAGCCTGCAAATGTGCAGAAGGTCAGACTAGATGATCACAATAGTCCCTGCTGACCTTAAAGTCTGTGAGTCTATAATGCATAAATTTCTTGCGGTGGTGAGTTCCACAGGCTGCCATTGAGGCCAAAGATTTAGAAGGACTCAGAGGAGGATTAGACATTTACATAGATAAAGAATATCAAAAGTTATCATAATTAATTAGTTTTGGAAGGGATATTGAACCTCATGCTTCAGGATTCAAGCCAATCTCTAACTACTAGAGACCAGGAGGACACCTTCATAAGAGATATCTTCCTACTTTAGTGTTCTTACCACTTCCCCTGAAGCATCTAGAAATGTCCACTGTTAGAGATGGGATACTGGACTAGCTGGACATAAGGTCTGATCCACTATGGCAATTCTTATGGTCATAAATATATTCCCTAAACTTTTTACCTTGTTTTCAACTGGTAACCTTGAACTGTGTGGATAATGCCACTTTCCTGTGTCCACTACAATACGTAGGCCCTTGTTTTATTATCTAAATAATGCTACTGGATTTTTTTATATCTTTTTCCCCTTATTTCATAGATGATGGAGTAAAAAACTCAGTCATATTTTTATTTCATCCTGCACCTGTAGTCTGTTGCATTTAGGGACTGTAGAGGCGTATTAAATAGCCATATGTTGATCTGTTCTTGAAATCACTCTCTTAAGTCTGTACATAGGGAAAGATCCTTAATTGATGTAAATAGCTCCATGGAGTTGGATCTGGCCCATAAGGATGAGTGGGATGTTTCCCACTCTGCCCTGAACAATTTCAGCCCTAAAGAAGTGGATGGCAACAATGTAAACTATTACAAAAACCCGCTTAGGAACCACTTTGCTACATATGGATTCCACTACCAAGGAGTCACTTGGGACAATACATGGTAACGTTTGTGGTGTGAATCCCTTGGCTTCTTATAATACTGGCATTTGCATAGCGATAGTGCTGCATTGCCAAGCTTGGTGTATTAGTATGTGCCCTTCATTCAATGACTTCAATATTCCCAGTTTCTTTATATTTTAGTTACTGCTCCAAAACAGCAATTTATTTTTAATTATTTTGTTTATATGGAGTAAAATTTCAGGTTACACTGATTGATGGTTGCTCAGATGAACGCTGAAGAAAACAGTTATTCACAGCAACTCTAATTCATTAGCATTTAGTGGAAATGTCATGCCAGTCACATAAAAATTAGGTCTTAAAAGAGTTATTTTTGTTATTAGTTAAAAAGATTTTAAAGTTAAAAAAATCAGCATGACAATTCCGCTGTTTAGTGACATTGCTCTTGTTTTCCTTATAAATATGTTTCCTCATGCTTTCTGGATACTGCTGCAGTGTTTGCACATTACTTTTTGATTTTTGCACCCACAAAATGAATTGCCAGTGCAAATATTAATCCTATTGCTTCTAACTATGTTATCAGCCTTTGCAGTCAGGCACTTACAGGTTCAAGTACTCAGCTTTGTACCCACAACTGAACTGAGGACGCAAATTTGAGGGTACAGGTTGCATCCATAAAGTGAAGCACCATTTAAAAATGTACCCCATGTTGTGGAAAGAGAATCCCTTATATCCCACAACCCTACCACATGTCCCAAGCCACTGTAATGTGCAGAACTACAACAGGATAGCAAAGTCTATGATATACATCAAAAGGGATATACAAATGTCCTTCACAGGATTTACATTGTATATATTAAGAAGCTATAAGGATTTAACAAAATTGCTGTACTGACAACCTTAAAGCCAACTGCATATGTACTGACATTATATATGGTATGGCAAGATACCACCACAGT
Organism: Eretmochelys imbricata; assembly: GCF_965152235.1. NCBI lineage: Eukaryota > Metazoa > Chordata > Testudines > Cheloniidae > Eretmochelys > Eretmochelys imbricata. Next base: position 37,024,925 of record NC_135575.1, on the reverse strand, counting down.
GAGGTTAGTTACAGAACACGCATGCCAGTGTTTTGAATAAGACATTATAAAATATGATTTATATTTACTTTTGTTGTGTATTTTACTAGGGGATAAATAACATGTCACGTCTTGTTTATTCTTTTCAGCCCTCCCAGCCAAACATGCCTTTAGTCTGCAAACATTTAACATTTTTAACATCAGCATTTCACCACAGACGACATCTGAAGGTTATCCTCTTCCCTTTTCTCCAATAAATTATATAACTCAAAGCTTGATCAAAGCACTCTCTTGACTTGAACAATGTAAAGAAAGAAAATTTTAAACTGAAGTCATTTAAAATTCCTCAGTAGTGAAATGGGTTTTTCTTTTTTATTTTCTTTTTTTTTATTTTTCTATTTATTTTATTTTATTTTTTTACAGACATAATCAAATCTTCTTTAAAGTTACAATTAATTCTTAGTTGAGGTGGGGGAACCCATATGGAAAGAAATTCTCTTGGAAATCATGTGTTTGCATTCCAGCTGTATGATTATTCTTACCACACCAGAAACTTCTTAATTGCAATCTGCATTGCAGTGCTGAAACAGATGTAAATAAGTGCTTTTCGTAGCTATCATACTTTCCCAGTAGACTACTTTGCTGTGAGCATACGGTCAAATTAAAAAGGAAGGCTTTGAGCACCTACAGGTTAAATTGTGTTCATTACTTCCTGCTGAAAATGTACAATTTGTTCAAGTTTAGTGAAAGATGGAGACAGGATTTTCAAAAGGACTCTACACTGCCCTAATTCTGCTCCTATTGAAGTCAATGGTAAAACCGAGCACTTTTGAAAATCCCACTCTAAATGACAGACATCTGACATAAAATGGTTCAAAGAAAAGAAATGCAAAACATGCCAATGCAATAAAGAATTTTTTTAAAAATAAAGAGAGACTTACTGTGTTGCACTCTTGAGTGCAATAAATATAATTAGAATCCTGAGAGTTTGGGAAAACCAGCCTAGAAAGCAAACTTGGTTTTAAATAGAAAAAGTCTGCCAAGATCGTAAGACCATTGAGAGTTTAAATCACTGGAGAACTTGAAAAGTTAAAGCAGCGAGAACCAATAAAAACAAAATTTGAGCTTGAAACAAGACCAGGGGAAGTAAGTGTGGCCTCACACCATTCATCATGGACTTGAAGGATGGGACTTATTAAGCATAGAGAATGTCATTTATTACTGGTACTGTCATGGAGTATGTTGGTGGAATTGGAGAGAAGACAGCCCAGCTGCACATATCAGTAATATATATATATATACACATACATAATGTAAAGTAGGCTTGATAACATGATGCTCAATAGGTCTGCAAGGAATAGCTAAGATGTGACTCCCATCCCTTCCAGTTCTGTCATATGGTATCTCATTACCCATCCTCTGGTCTGTAATTCACTAATATAAAGTCTATTCTTATTTGGACTGGTTCTGTTTTGGGATAGTTCTGTTTTAAACTAAAAGACTGTAAAGAAAAGATAAGCAGTTCTTTTCTGGACCAACCGTAAATAGACATAGATAGTACCATAAGTTTACACAACATTGTAGAAAAGGTGAATTGTGCCTTGTACGATCAAAGCCTTAATATGGATCAGCCCAAAACTAAACTAAAAAAACACAAAAGCAATTGCTACGGGCCATAACCCAATCCATAAAAAACATCATTAGGTTAGGAAACTTCAGTCAATTCAGCATCATAACTGGTATGACTATTTGATTTTTAGATCTCTTCAGGCACTGGACAAGGGCTCAGGAGATCTACCTCAGGATTTCTGTCTCTCCACAGATTTTCAGTATGACCCTGGGAAAATCACTTAATTTCTCACTTTTGGCAGCATGCCAGGACCATCTCTTGCTATGCATCTATACAGAATCTAGCAGAATAGTGCCCCAATCTCTATTAGAACTTCTAGGAGCTACCATCATACAAATAAATAATAATCTGAAATTGAATATCTATAATCCTAATGTCAAAGTATCATTTTTGGAAGAGAGATAATGTGTGCTTTGGACAATTCCATTGTTAGTCTTAAAAGAAAGGAAGTTTGTTTGTTTAACATGTAATTCATTTAGAATACTAGCCTTTTAAACTTCCTTCAGTTCTTTAGGAAGGGGCTGTCTTATAGTAACATAACTTTATTCAGTGGAACCTTGTCTCCATGATAATACATTATATATTTTAAAGGCCAGGACTTCAACAACAAACTAGAGAAGTTGGAATGTGTCTCTCTTTTTCTTTTCTGTAAAGAGATCAGAACCACTCAGCTGTGCCTTGCTTTTTCACTTTCTCCAAAACTACTCATGTGGCAACACTTTAATAAAGGGACGTGAGAGAGTGAGGTTCTGTTGGTTGAAATGAATATAATACTGTATTGCCTCTACCAAAATGAGATCTAAATATAAATGGATAGAAACACAAAGAATTCATCTTTTAATAGTTTTTCCAGTTGAATCATTTCTTATCTGGCCTTTTATTCAGTTATCTCCCTCCCACTCAGTACAGTTGGGGCTGTTAAGTGCTGCTCTGGTGCCCTGGGATTTGTGTTCAAGAAGAATCCTTTTCTCAATGCGACAGATAGCCTCTCAGCTTCAACTGCCAACACACCACACTCATCACTAAGTGCCAAAGGCTACATCCACATCCCCAACAGCAGCATCTTCAAGAGAGAAAAGATCGTCATCGTGTTTACGATTAAGAACATCCAGCTATTCCACCTGTGCACTTCGTTGAGGTGCCCTGAAAAATGTGTTCTGAATAAGTGATGGAAACAGGTCAGTGTAAATACTTGGCATCAGTAACAGACACGGCAAGCCCTATGTTTTATTTTAAAAACCAGTACATAATATAAGCGGTGGAAAATCCTGACGAGGTAGTTTGATTTAGATAAGCATTCCGAAGTTTGAAGCTTATCCCTAGAGATCTTTCATGATGTAAAAATTCTTCCCATGAAGTAGCTGAACTTCTGTTTGCATTTGTATCTCCTCACTGATGTGCTGATGGATAATGGCCAATTTATTAATATGTTCAATTGCAGTTAAAACCATTAACATTTTGAGCTGCTGCCACTGAAGTTAGGCATGTTAATAGGGCTGTAATTCTCTCTCTACATCTTCAATGTTACCTTCTTTGACTTCAGTGTGTTTACACCAGGGATTAATTTGGCCCTATTTTCACCTATAGAATTTACTTGATTTGTTTGAGCGCTAAGAAAAGGGAAAAAACAGAGAAATGTATTCTGTGTCTTCCAACAACGTATGACTGCCTGGTAGTAAGGAGATATGGTTTTAATTCTAACCTGGATCAGTCCCTAAATATTCTGACAAGAACCAAGCAGAATTGCCAACGCATTTCTTCTCTTTCAAAATATTCCACTGACTCTGTACTGGTTAGACAGTTTAAAATCCATTTAAAAAAATACTATGTTAAAGTAAGCTAACGTTGAAACACTTAGGAAATAATGTTAAAGTTATACACAAAGCTTTAACTCCTCTCCCTTTGTGTGTTTGCTGTACAATACCTCCCATAACAACGTAATAACATACCGTTTTTTACGTTTTACTTTCCTCTCCCCATAAAAGGTACTTTGAGTGCTATCCTTAATTGTTATATGATGCATAGATGGGTGCATGGGTGAAATCCTGGGCACACTGAAGTCAATAGAAGTTTTGTCATTGACCTCAGTGGGGGCCAGGATTTCAGCTCATGGTGCTAGAGGCCATAGGAAAAATGTAATACATATACCTATAATGATATACTCATAAAAATAAACTCAATGCACTAGATATATTTTTCCTGCATCCTTACATACACACAAGTAGCATCTTTTGCTATGCTGTTTTGCTCGGAGCATGCCAAACTGAGCACATGACAGCCATTTATTTAGAAGATTCACAGCAGGGATGAGGTAAGTTTTCCTTCAGAGCTGGGTAACACTTGGTGCCCATTGCTACCCCTCATTAAGCCAATGGCAAATCTTCCATTTATCTCAGTAGGAGTAGGCCCTTACTTCACATCTTACTAACTAAGAGAGACTTGAGTAATCTCTGATTTACACAGGCATAAATGGCTAAACAAGGCGCAAACTATTATTCTGGTGCATTAATGCTTTACACTGCTTTGCAAAGATATGAATTACCATACTGGGTGTCAAGCAGTGTAGAATTAGGCTCAAAAGATACAATTGATGAGGCAGGTTAGATGATTCTGGGTGCTGTCATCACAGAAGAATTACTTTCTAGGTGCTACTGCTGTCACCACCGCTGGTGGACAGCCTTACAGTAGCCCAGGACCCAAACACACAGATCTGTGATCAATATGCTCTGTAAAATGCAGTGACGCGCACTCTTATCAGAAATCAATTTAAGTTTTAATAGGCACAGAGAACAAAATACTTTCTTACCCATAATGTTAACTAGAATGTCTTCATGGAACATTTTGCAAATTGCAATGATAAGCTTGAAGGATTTTAGTATTTAAATCTTCCCCTGAAGTGTTTGTTAGCATGTGAGAGAATGGAATTGAAATCAGCAACAGCATAAACAAGAGTCATCTAGTTTAATTCTCCAAGCTCAATATGTACAGAGTAATCAAATTGTATAAAAATGGGGGGGAAGTAAAATAATTTTAAAATCTCATCCTTTTTATACTCTTAGATGCTACTAACACTGGTAACAAAACAATTAATTTTAAATGTGTTTTCCAAGACATTATCCTGTAAGTGCCTATCCCCCCATATTAAATATTACTACAGTTACCTAGGCAAACAGCCCCAGTCCATCTAGTTAAATGATACCAAGATATGCTGTTCATGGCCAGTAATAAAGATTAGCATGCTAACGTTATTCTAAGGGTAGCATTGTTAAATAAGCCCAATATATCTCTGGAATCAAGCTGAACACATAATGCCAACCCATGTCCATCACTGAGCACGACACACAGATCACTAGGAATATAACAATCTGTAACCACCATCAGTTTCTTGGATCCACCCACCATCCTGGATTTAAAAAATTAAAGATGAAAAAAATCTTTATAATCCAAACTAGCCTTCTCTCTCATTACAGATCCTTCCATTTCTATGTCTGGATAAAATTCAGTACCAGAGAGACAGTGGGCTAATCAGATTGCCTTTTCCTTTAGTGAGGGCTTGATTCTGTGCTCATTGAAGTCAATGGCAAAATCTTGACTTCAATGAGCACAGAATTGACTTCAGTGGTGCAAAATCAACCCTTGAGATCTTAATACAATTTGTTTAGCTCACATGCTGGACATTTCTGGAAAGCATTTTTTTCCCTTGGTAAATAATAATAAAGTATTCTGCAGAAACAGTGTGCTCCTTTACTATAGAAGCAGAAAATCCACACGCTGATTTTGAATCTTGCAACCTAAAGAGAAATAAATTTCACAATAGGAAATTAAGACAAGTGTGATAAGTAACATTTTATATCATTGTAAATTGTAATTTTATTTAATTGCAAAAGTTAGTTTTATCTAAACAGATGTTTTCACTGCATTTAAAGTGCTAAACCTTGCATGTAAACCTTTCATAAGAAAATAATATTGGTGTATGAACATTTTTAAATAGTAACTATCAAAGTGTACTATTTTGTGCTGTGAACCTTCCTGTCTCACAAGCTGAAATATTCATTGTTCAGATGGGAGAGCTGATACAGGAAATGGTACTATAAATCAGTAAGTGGTACTCTCCTCTGACTATATCAAATAAGTGCCCCAACATGATCAGGGCATTATGCTGGTAAAAGTGCTATTTTCTGAATTAAACATACCAAAAAAAAAAAAAAAAAAAAAAAGAGAGATCCTGATTAGAGCTGGGCCAAGATTTTTGGACACCACACTTTTACACACACACACACAGAGTGCATTTGTGCTGAGCAAAACATTTCCGAAATTTGTGTCAAACTTGCTGAATTGCTTCAGTCAAAATATAATTCTGAAAAAGATGAAGCAATTTGCTTTGACAGTTTGTCAATGAAATGTTTTGATTTGAAAACAATTTTTTTAAAAATCTCATGTGAAATGTTGTGTTCAACCCAAAATGAAAATTTCAACTGTTTAGTTCACCAAGAAATTTGAATTTTTTTTATTTTGGCTGGACACAAAATGAATTTTCCTTCAATGTTTTGGTTCTGAACCTTAAAAAAGTAGTTATTCACACAGCTCTAATCCTGATCACTTGGGTCAATAAAGTTCGTAGAGCACCTTTCATCAGAATAGGTTATTAGCGTCTCATGTCCTGACTGAAATGCAAACTATGATTAAACAAATTGTAATGTGAGCTATGGAAACTTCTAACCAACTAGGTGCATATGATTTGCGGGAGGTGTAAAGGTTTGGGTTCAATATTGTTGCCAATGGATTTCTGGAGAGCAAGGGTAAACATTTATCTGAGAGGAAAAACAAACCATTGTCACTTTGACAGTGTTGTGGGTGAGAGTGGTTTTAGTTTGAGGCAGTCTTTGGCTAACCAGAAGATTTGTCTTTGGTTTTGGTGCATCCTGAAGTCATTGTGTACAAAACTTCACTTTGTAGCAGGGAGTCTATTGGATTGTTTTTAAAAGGATTTTTTAAAGGATTTTTAGATTTAAGATTATTTGGAGGGCTTGATCTTGTGCCCGTTCAAGTCAATGGGAAAGTTTCCAATGACCTAAATGGTGCAGGATCAAGCCATAGCATTTAGAAAGAGTGGTTTGTTCTTGCTAGGGGGAAAAGAAAATAGGAGACTGAATACATCCTAATGCTATGTTACTCACAGAGGAATGGTGTACTAAGCAGTGATTTATGTATTGGTAAAGTTAACTTGTTTGTTAATATGGATTTGTTTGTCCAACAGTATAGCACTTCAGCAGTAACTATAGACAACTACCACTTACTTAGGGTCCCTTTTGCCACCTGGACCCTGTAACAGAGCTATGGGTTCTTATGTTTGCGATAATAGTGTGGGCCTTTGTCCTTAGGACTGTGGCCCACTGGGAAGTAAAGTTGTGTAAACAGGGAAGTGCTTTTTGTTGCAGGCATTATTGTTGATAATTGGTTTTATTTTAAAGGGATTTTTATTATTGTTAACGGTAACAATGAGTTATCTAATCTGTTTGAAGTGCATGTGAGTTAATTGGAGTGTGGGTGGAATAAAAAGGAAGAGAAAGAATTTAATTCTTCTAGATAGGGGATTATGACAAACTTCTCCACTAAAGAGGGCTAATCTCAACAGGCCATGGTAAATTTTTCTAACAGAGTTTAAATACTACCAGAGATTCTAGGACAGCACCCAAAACACCTGGCTCCAGCTATAAGCTCTAGGGTAAGAGTTTCAGAATCTGATCCAACTCCAGTTGAGGCAGTTGGAACTGACCCTTAATGTTATTCTGTATAAATAAGACACCATCCTCCATCCCTCAGGTTGAGTAGTAGTCACTGCTGAGTTCAGTGGAACTGAATAGTTAATTGCTGCTCAGCATGAGAAAGAGTGACAGAATGGGGCTCTAAATCAACAGGTAACTCTGTAAACTATATATTAGTATTTTGGTCATATTTTCTCTCAATTTCTCGCAGTAAAAACTTATGTCACATTTAAAGCCTGCATTCCATTCCTGCTTCTTAGTGCTGTATAGCACTGTTGAACAGTTGCTATACTTCACCCTAAAGGTGGCTGCATTCCAGCACCAGGTGAAATGATTCCATGACATTTGTATATCAAAACTGTGGATTCCTTTGAGATGAAAGGCCTTTTGTAAATATAAGATATTTATCATCCATTATTCTTTTTTCCTTCATGGGACTTGCTCAAGAGGAAGATTTATGCCAGCTGTTCCAGAGTTTGATCAATATGTTTAGGTCTTCTTCACCTCCCCCACCCCAATCCTCTGTTTAAAGTCTCTAGTCCTCATACCATGCTTTATGCTGGCCTCTGCAAAAGCTAAAGCCAGCCAGTCTTTGATGGTTGTTTTTCTGTATACTCAGATATTGTCAACTGTAAGTATACTGTGTGAAAAAGAGAATTTGCTTGATACAATACAAATGTTTTTTATATGAATGTATTTGTTGGTTTAATTTTACAGCTTTAGATGGTTTCTGCAAATCATTTTTGATAATTACTTAGTTATTTCATATGAAAGTTATTACCTCTAGAATCTGCAATACCCCCAAAACCACAGGGAAAAAACGTTTAAGCCATGAATATAGCCCATCTATTGTTCCTGCTTCAAATGGGGTTGAGAATGTGGGAGGCTGTTGGCATTTTTAAGTGGTGGGAGACTCCTGTAGTTTTAAAAATTACATGGTATTGTCCTTGGTGTTTTATAGTCTTGAGAATACTCTTGCTCCTAATTTAGTTTTTTTTAGAAGGGTACATTTTAAAGAACTAAGCAGCATGATACACATCTGACTAAGAAATAGGAAACTATGCATCAGTAGTTGCTTTGACAGTCACACAGAGAAATACAGAGTCATGGTGGATTTAAAAGTGGTATAAATGTGCACCATACCACCATACACAACAAGGGCAGAGAGTGGGTGATTGTGTATTTTACTCTGCTAAAGACAGAACCTACTTGCTTATCCTTTAGCTGGGGTTGAAAATGGCTTAGCTGCTAGTGCAGATGGGCTCAGACCATTCCCAGCTCTACAACTATTAATGTAAAGTAGTGTCCACTACATACTCTCCAGGTCGAAAGAGAATGGTCTCTACCTTGAGGAGCACTGTGGCATTACATATGACAAACCATGTTCTGCTAGGTTCCTAGCACTTTCAGTAGCCCTTTTAGAAGTGCTTTTGTCCTGCCCACGCTAGAAGTTAGTTTTTCAATGCCAGTGGAAGACCCGTTCCAGACAACCACTGCCAGCAAAGAATAGACAGACCTTTCCACTGGAAATTTACTATGAACACTTTCATTTTGCACAGGCTAACTTAAATGAATGAATAAAAAAAAATCATATAAGTCCTTAGGGGTATTGTACCATGGAAGAAAATTACCTGAGAGCAGAGAGTTTGCACAGGGCCCTCCACCCAACTTAAATTTCACCGTAGGGGGGCCAGGAGAGCAGTTATGCAGAGAGGTCCTCACACCCTCAGTGCTGATGGCTATGCCAGCCCTCCGTAAGGGAGTGTGGCAGGTAGCACTGCAGATGGGATCACAGACTCTGTGACTATGCAAAATCACCAACCATAACACATCCAAAAGTGGCACAAAGCCTGCAGCTGCTATTTCATAGGCTAGAATAATGGTCAAATTTGCCTTTCCAGCTCCCTGCACTTGGTACCTTTAAGTCAGACCATGTGCAGATGAAGTGGGCATAACTTAAAGCATGAAAGCTCCTGGAAAATGTGTTGCCAACTCATGATTTTATTGTGAAAAACATTCAATATTTGATGTTTTTTTCCTGAAAGCCTCAGAGCTCCTGGAGTATTTACATCTCATCTAAGCTTTCATTTTTAAATAGTAAATTTCTAGCCCTCATGCTGGTGGAGAAACACTTGAAAATATGACCAGAGTATAACCTAAAACCTCAAAAATCAGAAGGCAAGTAAGGAGAACTCAAAACTTACAAATATTTTTTAGTAATCTTGTGTTCTTGGAGGATCTGGCTCATGATTTTTGAACACATGAGTATATAATAAAAAACTTGAGCTTTTGAAATCCTCCTAGGAGTTTAGATTAGAAACCAGTGGGAATTTTGCCTGTGCAAGAATTATTTTGCCTACGCCAGATGAACCTCATGATAGGTTCAGAAATTCTTTACAACACATCACACAAGTGTCAGACACAGACCTAACATTTTCTGTCTTTGCAGTGGATGGGAAGTTAGATACTCAAATGTCATGCTTTGCCTGTTATGATAAAGATTTAAATTATCATGTTTACGGATTACTTGATCAAGAGTAAAAAAATGTCCTTCTCTCTCATATATATATAAAATAAGGTGATGTTTTCTTACCTCAAATGGGTGCCTGGGAAGCTTAAATAAATAATGTTTGTAAATCCTTGATGTCCTGCAATTTTTGAGATCCTTGTGTGTAAGGATTATTAACAATTAGGGAATTCCTGGCTCCCAGTCCTGTGCTCAAACCTGATACCATTTTCTCTCTCTCTCTCTCTGGTCTGGTCTTGTCTCCAGGAACAAGTTGCACTGGTTGAGTTGGAGATGCAATTTTAAGGCAATTTAGTTAAACCAGTGCAATAGGCTGTGTGGACACACTTTGGTTTGACCTGAACGAAAATAAAGCTGGTCAATTACGAATCAGTTAGAGCTAAAGTGAAAGAAAATGACTGTCCACAAAGGCTTTTACTCTCGTTCAACTAAATTGGTTTAAAAGTCGATTTAAGTTAAACCAGTGCAACTGTCTTGTGTAGAGCAGGATTAAGACACACACTTACTTTTAGTTTAGGCTGAACATTTTTTCAAATAAAAGTAGCATTTCAATTTTTCACCGGCTTCAGTGTAGAAAGTTTCCTATTTCCTGAAATAGATACCTTGAAAATGTTGAGGCTGTGAAACCACACAAAACGAATTGCTGAAAAACTTGGCATGAATTTGCACACAAATGTTTTCAGTAATTTTGCCTGACTCAAGAGATTTTTATCTTAACGCTATTCGCTTAAATATGAACTTACAAAATATTTCTCAAAATAATATTTACTAAAAGGGAAAGATTGTTTAGGTTATGCACTTGGGTTTAAAGGTTTATATACAACCAAACATTAATACAATTGCTTTCCTGAAGTGACACACACGAAAAAGTAAAACAGTTTGTCTGGTTTTTAAAATTTATCAACAGTGTTTGCAGCTCAAGCATGGCAGTTTTGTGGTGCATGAGAAATGGCAAGTGAAATAAATTAAAAATTTAGTCTATTTTCATTAAAAAGAGACAAGATGCAGGAGGAAATATTTTATTGGACCAGCTTCTGTTGGCGAAAGAGACAAGCTTTTGAGCTTACACAGAGCCCTTTTTCAGGTCTTCTTCACTGTCCAAGTGAAGTAAACAAACAGGAAAAATTAGAAAAATTAGAATTTTAAAATTCTGTTTTACTATTCTAAGGTGTTATTGGTAGCATACGTTGTTACATTATTTCCTAACCATCTGCAAAGCTACCTCATTGTCCTCCTTCACATCTCTCTTGCAACAATGCCCATAAAAAAATTAACAGTTAAGCAGGTGGGGCACGGAGACCACTGGCTATCATTCTGACCAGTATTGTCTCCTTGTTCTTTGTACTCCCCATCTGTCTATGTCCATCTGTTGTCTTGTCTTATATTGTAAGCTCTTTGTTGCAGGAACTGTCTTTTTGTTCTCTGTTTGTACAGCACCTAGCACAATGGGGTCCTGATCCAGGACTGTGGCTCCTAGGAGCTATCACATTACTAATAAGAGTTTAAAAATATTTAACGCTGACACAGACTAAATGAAGTTTAGGAAAAAATGGATATAAAATCAGAACTGGATAGTTTTCTAAAAAGGCTGGTAGCATTCCATGAATTTGTTCATGGAGACTTTTTTGTAAGAGCATTTTAGCGCTAAAGTCATTAAAAAGCTGGATCTTAAAAAGTATCCTTTTCTTAGATGGTAGTGAGACATTTCCTGTTCTTGAAATTAATAGATTCAGTCCATTTTAATACTTATAATACAAAGTATTCCATTTAACTAGTGGATAAAGAGTGTGATTTTTAATTATGTACAGAGAGAGCCTGGATTTAACAAAAAATAAAATGTAATCCAGTAACTGGAAATGGTAGGTGACTAATAGCACTTACACATTCAATAATCGAGGTCAAATTTTCTTTGTGTAGAAATCTAGGATAAACTCAAGAAATGATTACTGTACTTAAGGAATTTACAGATCTCTTTCTTTACAGAAACCATGAGCTGTTTGGTGGAGATTTGAAGTCTGTTAAATAAAGACATCTACACTGCAATTAGACACCTGTGACTGGCCCGTGTCAGCTGACTCAGGCTCGTGGGGTTTAGGCTGTGGGGCTGTTTCGTTCCAGTGTAAACTTCTGGGCTCAGGCTGGAGCCTGGGCTCTAGGACCTTGTGAGGTTGGAGGGCCCCAGAGCTTGGGCTCCAGCCCAAGCCCAGAAGTCTTCATTGCAATGAAACAACCCCGCAGCCCGAGTCAACTGGCACGGGCCAGACATGGATGTCTAATTGCAGTGTAGACATACCCTGAGTTCTCAGCTCCCAACCATTACCCATCAGGCTCACATCCAGTAAAAACTGCTGATGCTGCTGAGATCCAGTGCCCTATCCAAGTGAAATGCAACCTTTACTGCAGTGGGTGCACAGATGTTTTCTGGCCATCCCGGACTTTACAGCCAAGGGTATCAGTGGGTTCCTGATTATAAAGAGGAATTTACATCTCATTTAAGTCTAGAGTAACTGCATTAACATCAGAAGAGATACTCTAGATTTACGTAAATGCAACTGAAATCTGACTCTATGGCTTCACTCTTCTTAGAGGAAAAGTTACAGATTCTCATCCAGCTTGTTCAGGCTTAGATGGATATCAATGGGTATATTCCAAACATACAAGGAAAAGTTATTTCTATTCCTCTTTTATCCCCACGCCACCCCCAAAAAAGTGTAAAGGTGACTGTGCAAGCCTGAGCAGTATAAGATCTTCCTGACAGTTAAATTCCAGATTTCAGCAGATGTTGTGGGGGAAGGGAGGTGACTCAGTAGTCTAGATTCCTAAATTCTATTCTCCTGTCCCAATATTACAGGATTGGATACTCTTCCAGACATGGTGCAATCATTAAATTCCCACACTGAGCTGGTCCATTACCCACAAGACAGCCAAGAACACTAATCCTAGCCTAGACCAACTCCATTGGACTATTTGATCCTGCAAAGGGATGAAGAGATAAAATAATAATCAACAACAGTCAAAAGTGGAAGGTGGAGAGCTCAGTGGCAATGTGCCCTCCAATGCTCAGTGAAGCTGTACAATTTCCCAAAGCACAGGGTCAGGATTTGGTTTTCATCTTCTCTGGCAATCCAGCCTTTCATCTAGACTGATCAGCAAGCCTATTGTAGAGTTGATATTGATGGCCTACCACACCTTACAATGCTTAAAATGGAAGTATAAGAACCTAAGAAATCTATGGCCACAGAAGAGGGGTGACAGGGCTGATTTTCAGTGGTGCTGCGCACTCAAAGCTCCCCTTGACTCCATGGGTAATTGTGGGTGTTTGACAGTTACCAAAATTCAGGCTTATGGGCCAAGATTTTCAAAACTATTAATGATTTTTAGTGCCTAATTTGAGAGTCCTTGGAGGGGCCTGATTTCAGAGAGTTGCTCAGCATATCCTGAAAAATCAGGCCCATTTAAGGTGTCTCAAGTTGGGTATCAAAAATGGGGGCATCTGTAGTTTCCAATTAGTCCTGACAATCACATTCAGGCCTGATCTGGTATGGCAATTTCTACATGCTTGTTCCATCTGATCCCATCCTGAAACAGTCCCTTTGATATTACTGTGAAAGCACAGTTCTGGAAGAAGCACCAGGTGAGGCTGGCCTTTAAGGATTGACATGGACAAAAGAAAGAAGGAATATTTGGGGGCCTGACAGCTCATGCATCAAATAATATTATTTGGTTCACTAAAAGGTATGAGATTATCTGTCTGGGGCATTTTTTAACCCACTGATCCCTGGTGCCTCAAACATTTTGGAGTTTTTATTTGAAATATTTCTGTACACTGTGGTGAAAATGAGGCTCATGACAGGATTGTGCAGTTGGGCAAGGGAGGGCCAAAGTTCACATTTTAAAAAAATAAAATAAATGTTATCTTCTGGGTTGGATTTTGCTGCTCAGTAAGGGAGGGCAAAAGAACAACAATGATTTTTTTAAAATATCTTTTCTGCCCACTGTAAAATGTGCCTGCCTGCCTCCTTCAGTGTGACAGCAGAGCAAGAGCCTTTTAGAACAGCATGAGAACAGGGGCAGGAATATTTGAATACAAAAGCAATTAACGTAAATGAAGTTCTACTTAGCCTAAAATGCTAAGTTTTACTTGTTTTCTTGTTCTTTTTTAACCCGAAACGGAGCGAGGAGGATTCCTTTGAGCATTCAGATCTCTCCTTTACTTAAGGAAGATTGGGTGGGAGAGAGAAAATGCTGCTTTTTTTCTATTCAGGTTCTTACACGGTGTCCATTCCCATGGTATCTGAACACCTTCCAGCAGTGCACTAAGCAATGGAACTAGCATTTGCCATGTGCTATTTTCTTCTTTCAATCTTCTTCTACCCAGAGGAAAAATTATGTTATATGCCTTGAAATGGAAAGTGGTGAGCTTTAAGGTAATTCTTAAATCCTGTGGGACTTAGTTCCACAGTCTTGGATAAGCCCCCAAGAAAACTCCATCTCTTGCCTAAATGCACTTTGCCCTTACTTTAGACCACTCCTGTGTCATGGTGGACCTGGGATATCAATGATGTTCCCCATCTCGGAGCTTTAGATCTTTTAGGTGTCCCAGACTCCGATCACTAAGTACTTTGAAGATAAAAAATGAGATCTTGAATTTCACATTATATTCTACCTAGCTACTACGGTAAGCCAACTAGGACCAAGTTTTCAAAGATGGCCTCTAAACTCATACATGGCACATCTCACCTGCAATTATTTCTGCACACACAAGAAAAGCATGTTTCTTTTTCAGACACAAGTTATTGGGCTAAATGCAGGAGTAACTGGACGAAGTGCTATGGCCTGTACTATACAGGAGGTCAGATTAGATGATCTCATGGTCCCTTCTGGCCTTAAAATGTCTGAATCTATGAAAGAACAAATTTGCAGGTGAAGTAACGTGCAGACACCATAATGACATACCTATTTAGCTAGAAAAGTTATTTGCATACTTACATTGGATAGCCTAATTAATATACATGAAAAATTAATCCTACATTTGTGTAAAGTTATAGATGCAAAATTATAATTTTTATTCACAGTCTTCCCCCAATGAACTCAGAGCAATGAAAAGAAATACAAGAAAGATTCTAAAGCCTAATGGAAAACAGTTTAAAAAGTTATCGTCTTAGAAATTCAAAGAAGAAAATGATGGAGGAAGGAGGAGGAGCAGCAGCAGCATTTAAAAAAATCAGGGGCATGGGGAGGGAAATAGAAGAAGGAACATGAAAAAGGAACAAACAATATTTTTTTAGATAGTGGTGTCCAGTGGATAGGGCCAGAGACTAGCTGCAAAGAGACCAGATATTCTGTTCTGAGCTCTGCATGGAGCCTTGGGCAAGCCTTCCCTCTTACACCTCAGCTTTCTTCTCTCTAAAATGGGGATAATGACACCCACCTTTGGAAAGTTCTCCAAGATCTACCGATGAAAAGTATTAAAGAAAGAAATGCTTTTAGACATCATTTAGAAGTGAGGAGGGAAATGCTAAGACAGATGTCAAGGAGGAAACAAGTTCCACAGTGTGAGGCCCATCCCAGCAGACATGGTTGCCTGCCAACTTCCAATATTATGGCAAGACCACAAAAAAAGCAGGTGGGATCCAAATGAAGAAATCCATGAGGACAAGGTTCAAACAGGAAGTCTCAAATGCAGCCAGGGCCTACAGTACAGTGGTGAACATAAGAATGGCCACAGTGGGTTAGACCAAAGGTCCATCCAGCCCAGTATCCTGTCTACTGACAGTGGCCAATGCCAGGTGCCCCAGAGGAAGTGAACCTAACAGATAATGTGATCCCTCTCCTACCATCCATCTCCACTCTTTGACAAACAGAGGCAAGGGACACCATTCCTTACCCATCCTAGGTAATAGCCATTAATGGACTTAACCTCCATGAATTTATCCAGTTCTCTTTTAAACCCTGTTACAGTCCTAGCCTTCACAACCTCCTCAGGCAAGGAGTTCCACAGGTTGACTGTGCGCTGAGTAAAGAAGAACTTCCTTTTATTTGTTTTAAACCTGCTACCTATGAATTTCATTTGGTGGCCCCTAGTTCTTCTATTATTGGAACAAGTAAATAACTTTTCCTATTTCACTTTCTCCACACTACTCATGATTTTATATACCTCTATCATATCCCCCCCTTAGTCTCCTCTTTTCCAGGCTGAAAAATCCTAGCCTCTTTAATCTCTCCTCATATGGGACTCGTTCCAAATCCCTAATCATTTTAGTTGCCCTTCTCTGAACCTTTTCTAATGCCAGTATATCTTTTTTGAGATGGGGGGACCACATCTGTATACCGTATTCAAGATGTGGGCGTACCATGGATTTATATGTTTAAAGGGAGGAGAGAGAAACCAGGAAGATATGTAACTTAAAGATAGGTAGGCACGTAACACAGTGCATTGAAGAAATATAAAGTAGAAGCTAGAGCCTCTTTGCCAAACAATAGGCCAAATCCTGCTGTATCACTATACTTTTATGTGCATATTCTATGGTAAATCACCTAAACCTTTAAATGTAACATTTTTACAAACCTAAAATGTAATTCATATTTTCATCTAAGACGATCCATAGGAAATAAAGGGATGGCTAATGCCATTATTTCTGAAATCCGTAAAATAGTTCAACTGCAAGAAGAGAAGAAATTTGGTTCCTACTAAGCTGCTGGGGATTTCACTGCATAATATGAAATTATGCAGATGTAGACTTCAAGAGGAATTTTCATGACTCATGCACACCAGCGTGAATGAACGGTCAGTCAGTGGTTTGATAGGCTTCACTGCAAGTACGGTCTACTTAAGAATAATGCCATGGTATACAAGGACCTGTCAAATCACCATTAACTACAAAAGTGATAGAAATCTATAGCTACCTAGAAAATAGATAGTTACACCTCTTACATGGTGTAAGATTTATAGATAAATTGTGACAAAAATGGCCAGGGGCTGAGGTAGGAAATATCATGTGTAGTCATGTGTTAGCAAACAGCTTTCTGTCTTGTAATTAACACTGAGTTTTCCAGTTCAAAGTATGTATTTGAAAAAAGCATTCTTAGAGCCAGAAAAAAGTGACTGTAAAAATTACACCTTCTTACTCAACAGTTCTGCTCCCTGCGTTTATCCAGAGTCATACAAGCTAATTGCCAAAAATAAAGTTCTTACTACTTTTAATTCGTATTGTTGTAGCGCACCTCTCCAGTGACCAAGGTTCCTTAACAAAGGAAACACAAATTTCCATGTGGACCAATATTGATGATCCTTTCCTACCCACCAACCTGTTATGGACTGGGATGCAGGTGTTCTGACCTAGTCGTCAGAACAGCAGTCAGGTCTAGTGGGTAGGCAGGCATCCAACTTGGGGAACAAAGCTGAGGGTCAGCACCAGAGTCAACTGCCCATTACCAGAGCCAAGGGTCAAGCTAGAGTTAAAAGTCAGAGGCCAGGGTTGGAGCCAGGACTGGAAACTAATGGTCAGAAGTGAGGCAAAAGGGCAGGAACTGGAGGAGAGGCAAGAATCAAGCATGCAGCCAGAGCCCAGTGGGAACAGGAGCAAAGGCAGAGGCAAGGCAAGAGGAAAAACAGGAAGCAGGCAAAAGCAGAATCTAATGGAGCCACAAGAAGAAATCACCTCCAGCATGTCTACACTGCAATTAGAAACCCACGGCTGGCCCATGCCAGCTAATTCGAGCTCACGGGGCTGTTTAATTGCGATGTAGATGTTCTGGCTCAGACTGCAGAAATTAATGCATATGCATAAGAAAATGTAACAAAATTCAGAAACAGTTAGATTAACAAAGGGAAGCTGAAGTGGTGTAGTGTCCGGTGAGAGAGGTGACAGTGATGGGAGCATCCTGATGAGCTGCCCACTTGTGAGTAACTGATCATTGCTTGCTAGTGTTTTAGCTTAATAAAGATTTGTTACCCCAATCTGCTGAGGGTGAATTTCAGTTCAACAGACATCATTATGTTTCTGGGAGCACCTTTGCTAATCATGTCCTGAGCTGTGTTTCCATTTTCAGCATTTACTATACACTTTCTTTTTGTCCATTGTGGTAAAATTAAGTTTATAACTGCTTTTTGTCAAAACTAGCCAATCCACTAGTTCACATTGAGTATTTGAAAAAAAATCTTTCATTATGAGAGAGAGAGAGGGGTTCAGCAATTTAGGGTATAATGTAATGTGTCTTTTGGTATGTTTTTCCCTCCCCCATTGCCCAAATCCTGTAACTCAAAAATTGATTGTTTTTTTTCCCCCCTTCCAAATTTTCCAAGAGACTTCCCTCCTAGTCTGAGCCTAAGCACTAAGCTTTTCAGGCATAACAGGCATAATGTTTTTAAACACCAACAGTTAGAAAGTATTCAAACATAGGGATTAGAATGGAACAGATCTAAGCATGGCAACTGTCATGACTCCAAAATGGGAAACTTAGCATGACAAGGGATACAGTGCTTTCCCTGATTTCCCATTTTACCCTCATCTTACTGTCATCAACATATTGCAATGCTGAATGTCTCCCCCATATGTATTGCTCACTGGACCTTCTAATTTACCCCTTGATAGAAGGACAAGATTTTATTTAAAATATAGTCTCATTATGATGTATGTTCAAGATTGTGAAAGGCACAAATGATTAAGCAGGCTATTTGGACAATACATTGTTAAAATTGCCATTCATAGACTGTATGTCCTAGATGTATATACTAAACTCAAACACACATGGGTAGTCCATTTGAAACTACTCACATGCATATAGTTATCCATATGCATGTCTTTCCAGGATCAGGGCCCAATTTACATGGTTCTCTCAATGTGTTAAACTGATTGCAGTATGATTCTTGTCTGCAATTACACCCTGCTCTCCTGACTTGAAGGTTTAATTTCAGTTATTTTATTCAACTTTCTATTTTGCTGTATTTTGAATTTTTTCTTTGAGAAGATACTGAAGCCTAAACTATATTTATCAGGAATTATAGGCTTGAGTTCCCTCAGTTAAGCCTGAGGGCTAGCAGGCTCAGCCCTCAGGCCAGTTAAGGAGCCTAGCTGGACTGCAGCAGAATCACCTGATTGGAGCCAACAGGTCTACAATTAAATTTAGCAGCAGCTGCCATCTATCCTGCTCCAGCCTCATTCCCAGCCTTGCTCCAGACCTGTTCCTGTCCCACTCCAGTTTACTCCAGCCCTGGCTCCCTTGTCCAGCTTCTGGCTCTGACTCTTGGTTCCTCTTCCTGGCTCTAAGGACTAGGTGTTGACCTGTGACCCCTGACCTGATCTTAGGGAAGGTTATGCAAAATTAAACTATATCTCATGTGCTAAAGAATGCTAAAATGTTTTAGAAAGTAATAAATCAAAGCAATTAATGCTGTAATGATGAAAGTAGGGGAAATAAAGGTAACAATTTTTGTTACAGGCTTTGAGATAGTTAGCCTGAAGAGCTTGATGTAGGGTAACAACTTCTAGCAATATGTATCTCACAATAAACAAACCACAAAAGAAAAGTCTGAGCTTAAAATAAGATGACAGCATTGAGGACTTGTTGTTAAAGTCCATATATGGGCCAACATGTCAAAAAAACATGTGGTACCAAACAACCACAGGTTTACACAAGCAGCTGACACCACACGACTAGCTTCATCTCTTCAGGAACATGTCCTCTAGAACATTGCTGCAGAATTAGCACCAAGAGTCTCCTTGCACTTGATCCAACTTGTTGGCACTTATGTGCCAACACTGAAATACTCAAAAGGTGAAGAAAAGATACTAACATTTCTGTTCAGAAGTCAGTTTGTAATTACACAGGTGCCATAGTAGTGGTAATCATGTGGAAGGCTAAGTAAGTTTCCTGCAGGCTTGGTGGAAGGTGATGTGCATAGAATGCTTGTCCCTCAGTTTCCCTATCCCAACATGCAATTCTTTGACCTTGCAAAATGCTCTCTGTGAACTCTGGGATGACTGCAGAGGCAGCCCCACTCCCCCCACCCTGCCATTCTTCATGAAGGGTGATAGAGATGTGCTGAGGGGGACTCATGACCTATGGATATTTGCCTTCATTGCCTGCCAATGGGGAGTAAAGCTGGGGCTGGGGGGGGCAAGGGAAGAGTAAACAGGACTTCTTTTGCTTCTAGGAATGGTTGGATTGGTACAGATAAAATAATTAAGCGAAACTTCTGAATAGCATTTTAATTAACCTTAACCAAAGCTCTCTATTATTTTTGAGAAAGTACTACCATTAATTTTTAAAATAATTTATCAGTTTCACACACTTCTGTACTCCCCGCTCTCAGGACGGATGAAACACAGAGGAAAAAATGTGCTTGGGACCAAACTGGATGCAGGAAGAAACTTCATCAGAAAAACCTCTCACACTATTTCCAGCCCAATTTGTTCACTCAAGGGGGGACAGCTAATTCAGACAGCTAGGACAAATACCCATACTTTGGCTTGTTTATCTCGGTCCAAGTTTTGCCAACATTCATCACTGTCTCAGTAATATCCTACTAATAGATAAACTGAAATAAACACTTGGACAGAAGGTAAGTACTCCCCCAGGACCCCTGTTATTAATGCCATTCATTGTTTTTGTTTTTGCTTTAGTTTAATTTTTTATAATGACTTTCTACATATGTGCTTCAGAAACTTGGGATCCTTTATAACATGCAAGTAGTCAGAGGTCATAAAAACAAATATATGCAGTTAAGATATTCAAATCTTTAAAATGACATTTATATGAACTATCATGTCAGTTTTATGTTGGAATATTTGAGGGTTGATTGTGTGATTGGGTCATTTAATGTTTGGGGTTTCACTTTTTCTTTAGTGTTCGTATTTGAAAAAGTTACTGTGTTTTATATATTAAATTCTTACCAGTGTTGCTCTCTGTAATTATATGAATATATAGCAATCTCTGAACACACTTTCAAATAAACTTTCCTACCTATGTCAAAAGTCTTATAAGAACAAAGTTTATTATAGCAAAAAAGGAAATCAAGAAGATCTAGATTCATGGTTTGTTTCGTATTCATTTTCCCATCTGGGTGTGATTATGCACTTATAACCATTCTATATTACCTTTGTTGTACTGTATAGTTTAGATCATACAATTAAAATATGAACACATGGCCAGGGCATGGCTGGCGCTCCATGGCTGTGCAAGGAGCCTTCTCCCTTGTATGCACCTCTACAGGGGTCAGCCACCATCCTAGTCCTTACAGTTTAGGATTGTAAGGACCAAGGAGTGTTAGCATTGCCAGAGACGCCCCCAGAAATCTTTCACATGGTACACACAACTGAACTGCTCTCACTTTAACTAAGTATGGTGCCACTCAGGTTTCGCCTGCCAAGCCCCTCCATTGTGACAGAGGGGCCACCAGGCCAAATTTCATTAAGTGGCATTATGACCTGATGCACCAAGTCACAACACCACTCAGTTTGGGGGCCCTCAAATGGGAGACCTGGGGCAAATGCTCCTTCCCAGGTGGCCCTGCCCTTGCCAATGGTGTGCACTGTGCGTAACGCACATGTGGGCTATGGGAGCAACTAAGCACTGTCAATAGCACTAGTCACCCCTTGATTTTATATTACATTTTATAATATGGGACCCTGCAAAGGCAAATTATCTCAAGTCCTCTTAAAATAACACTTTATAACTACCCTTCTAGCAGCAGATTGAAACAAACAGGAGCCTGAATCCACCAACATTGAGTCAGTTGTGACCAAAATTTTATGGTTCCTTAGAAAATAACTTCCTCCCACCTCATTTAGCAACTTCCTTTTCCTCCTCAATCTCAAGTTTCTCTTTTCCCCCCTTCACACTTCCTATTAATAAGTTTACTCCTTTTGCCTTACTCTCATGCTGTCCATCATATACACAATTATTGGCTTCTGGCACTAATCGTAAACACACTCACAGAATTAGACTTTCCAAAAAAAAAAAAAAGTCACACTGAAAGAATAGATGGGGAAATTTGGGGCTCACTAATCATAGGCCCCGTCCTGGTTCCCAACATAGTCACCACTTCCATAGACTCCAGTCTGACAGCAAAGCCAATGGGCCTATTGCCTGAATGTGAATTAAAGAATCAGAACTCTTGACACAGTCTCAGTGAAAAAAAAAAATCTAAGGCCTGATTCTACTTCCACTTACACCCAGGAAATTAACAACTAACTCCACTGAAGTTACACTGGTGTGAAGCTGAGCTAGGAAGAGAATCAGAAGTCCAAATTCTACCTTCATACTTATGAGAGAGACCACACAAGAATCTGGGAGTGTATTTTAATTCAAATTATTTGAACATGTATATGTAAATGTTTGAAATAGTTCATATTCTAAGACATTAAAAATTAAATGTACAAATATTTGCAAAGAAATAAGACTATTTATAAATGCAAAGCGAAGGCCTCTCTCTCTCTCTCTCTTCATGGAGTAAGGGTGGGCTCTTCAAAGGTGCCTAAGGGAAATAGGCACCCAAATCCTATTGAAATTCAGTGGAATTTTGGCACCTAAATCTTTGAAAATCCCATCCTAAACTAGCTATTTATAAATGATGGACCTCCAGAAATATTTACTTCACTAAATAGATATTTCTAATATGTTTGTTCTTCAGCAATACATATATTCACTTCTAAGCAAATGCATGTATCTACACACCAATATTTATATATAAATCCATCAGGGTATGTTTTCAGGTATTTAAATGCATTTTCTGTGTGCCCAGTTGGGTTGCAGCATATCAAAATTAATTCCAACTGCCCTGTTGGAAATTGAAGGACATGGTTTTATTGACATCTTTATTTAATATAAAAATTCTCTGAGAAATGTGTTTAGTAAAAGATATTGCTCTTGTAGATCACACCGCTTCAGAAGCATGACTTCTGAGGAAACACTAGATCTTGTAACAGAAATATCTTTAAATCTTCTAGATAGCCAGTCCACAGGGAAAGGTTTAAGAAAGGATCAAAGCTTGTCCTTTCAGCTTGAATTATTCCATTACAGCTGAATGTGACATAATTACAAAAGATGTTGGATGTGGAATCTCATCAGGATTATCTGACACTCATCTTTGTTGAAAAAGTCTCCCCAGCTGTTGCTCTGATAGCACAAATGTGACAGGAGTGCAGAGCACAAAGGTACTTGTAAGTGACCAATGCTTTGGGGCTAGCTTAGGTTCCCTCGGCCATTTTGTGACTTTCAGTTACCATAAATATCAATGCTGTGTAAGACAGAGTTATGGGTGAGAGGGAGGAGGGCATACTAGATAGAGTTTTGCCATCTCTTATGAATCAAAAATAGTTTCCTAACAAGTCAGAAAGCTCAGATGAATATTTTTAATTAATTAGACATACATTATTAAATGAAAAGCACATATACAATTATTTGTTCCCCTTTCCCTACAATGTCAACCTAATTTTGTAACCATTTTTGGTATTTACCTACAGCAGAATCAACAGTTTCACTTGCTGAGTTTGTTCTCATTGGGAAGGTTGAGGAGATTTACATTTCTCAGAGCATTTGGCAAGTTCTGGTAATCAGTATATCTAACTTACAATTGTAAGAGACTTTTTTTTTTCCCCCTACTGTGTTATAATTTTGTATGAAATTTTTTTTTTTACTTCTACGGAAGGAGTTCAGTGGTAAAAGATAACAAACATACAATGTTGAATAATTACCCATTCTGGAGGATTTGGTAGCTGTAAAAATACTTTTCTTCCCTTCCTTGTCATGGATTACATTTTCTTCATACATTATTAATGAAGTTAAACTACTAGTAACATGCCAAATGTGCTGCATAGGAGATTTGTGCTTAATCCAGCACAAAACAGGCCCAGTCACATAATGATAGGGAAAAAAAAGAACAAATGTCAACAGTTTCACACTGGGACTAGATTAAGCAGACCATACTTACTGATTTCTTACACAGGGATTATCTTACTTTTAGTGCTATGAGAAGGAAGGCCACACTTCTCCTACATTATTAACACAGAACTGCACCTGAAAAAAAATGACAACAGTCTCCCAGAATCTACTTCCAGACCCATGCCCGCTGCACTGTCATTTATTAGCTATTACGGTCTTAAACTATCATCTGGGTATCAGACTGTATAAAAATGTCTAATAGTAACATACAAGCTATTAATGCTTTATAGCCCAATCCAGCACTCACTGATTTTAATGGGATTTGGATCCAGCCCTTAAGCAATAAAATATGATATTGTTTCCATGTGAACTCCAGTTAGATCATGTTCAAAATAACTGGGGTTTGCTGTTTACCCTTCTACCAGTCAGGTTTGAAGACTTCCAATGGCTTAGTGCTTGATCCTGCAAATAATTAAAGCATCTTCTTACGTACCCACTGAAGTCAGAACTACTTATGGAAATGAGAGAGATACATCCACTACTGAGTGTATACAGGATTAGGCACTTAGTCGGTAGGCAATTTTGTCACAACTAATATTGGTGTTCAAACAAGGATTTTTAAAATCTCCCATTTATCCATGCTATTCACTAGAGCCCCATGACAGATAAGCATGTACTTAAGTGTATTCCTATTCAGAAGAGCTACTTATGTGTTGTCCTGAATTGGGGTTCAGACTGGTAGATTTGAGATCCTCTGTGATTCAGAATGGGTTTACTTGTTCAAGTGACAGAATTAGTTTACCCTAATAAATCCAAATAAAAGTGATATATATTTGTAATTTGTCTGCTAAAACCCTGGAGCCTTTACTCCCTTACCAAGGCAAAATTCATTGAAGTATAGAATAGGAATCAGAACCTTAAAAATTTAAAAGGTTCTTTCCAACAACTTCTGTAGAAAATATGACATGAACTAAGTCAGTGTGTAGGCCGAGCCCCTCTCCACACCAACCTCTGGCTCCAGCCATGGTGGAGGCACTCTGGGAGGAGGAACACTGTGTACACTGCCCAGAAAGGAGAAGTGGGATTTGCCATTCCCCAGGGAACAAACAAATTCACAGATCCAATGCCCAGCCCTCCATGAAATCGATATGGAAGCCCTATGCCTCTATACCAACTTTGGGCTTCTTGCTCCCTGCTGTGGAACCCAGTCAGCATTACTCATTGGAGCAGCTCTGCTCCACCTTCCTGTGAGTGTCGCATGAACCCATGTTGAATTATGGTTTCTGAGCACGGACGGGAGCCACAGAAAGTGACAGACAGCATTAATTTAGGATTCTTTGTACAGCCTTGGGATTTTTTTAATCCAGCCCTCCTTCTTCCTGGTCCCTTGCAAAGCTAACAGCGCTATACTCCACCTCGGTCTTCTTAAGATTAGCATTGTAAATATAGCCAGGTATGTATGGCTTGACTTGTGTTGACACTATGGGCTTTTGCCAGCACAGCTACATCAGTCAGGGATCACACCTTTTCACGCTCCTGACCAGCAGAAGTGTAGTGTAGTTATGGTTTTAGATCCTAAGGCTTTCAGGGCAGGGATTGTATCTTTTCTGTGTTTGTATAGCATCCAGCACAATGCGTTCCAATCCAAATGCAGTTCAGGGGCACTACCAAACTATAAGTATTTACCAATAATAATTTGATAACAATTTGAGGAATATTTTTTAGTTCCTGGGAAAGGTGGCAGACCAATGGCCCTCAGCAATGGATTTCTCTATTTACAAAACAGGAACAACAAGGATGATTGCTGGGCAAGCTTCGACTACTACTCCATCACTCTACCTGGAAGGATCAACCCAAGGCTAGGAAGATCAACCAACCTCCCCCCATAGATACTTCTTGCTTTCTGACTTTTTATACCACTTCAGAGCCTCCCCCGCCCCCCTCCCTGCCCACCCCAAAAAAGGCACCTGTAGCCACTGATGTTTTCAGCACCATGTCATCTAGACCTATTCTGAGCAGGGTGTGACAACCTGCTGGTTAGATGTAAGCTAGTCTACATTAGTGTGCCAGCCATTGGCAGTAGCAAAGATGGGAAATGTTAAGTGAAAAGGGTCAGTACGGGCACAACCTGTGTTGATACTGAGAACAGGATTGCCAGTTACTGGTAAATATGGGCAAAATCAGTCTTCAGTCATGGTGGGCAGCCACAACTCCCAAGGAGTAGTGGGAGTTCAGCAGCTCACAGAATTTTTGGCCACTGTTAATAAGTTTGCAATGTTTACGTAGCAGGCCGGGTTGTTGACAATTCACACACGTGTTAATATAGTTGTAAAAATCTTAAAGAGAGCTCACTATCAAAGTGCAATAGGAAGATCATACTCCTGCAGCAAAGCACCCCATATTGCCAGACCAGGCTGTGCCTTTAAAATCAGAGGCCAGGCACTGGAACAGTACAAAGCTGCCATGCCCTGGGGAAAGTTCTGGAGATTGTGCTGCAGAAGTTCCTTGGCGGCACTAACCATTTGCTCTCTGCTCAGCCAATTCTGCAGACCACTTGGAAGGGACAGAGGAAAAAGTTCCTATGCTTCCCTGAATGCAGGGAGTGTGATTGTCCCCCATCCTTTGTGCAAGATGTAAGTGGGAGAAGGCTTCTTGCCCCAGAACTATACTAAAATTCTAAGAAGGCAGCCCAGGAGAGTCTTTGGGCTGAAAGAGAAAACCCTGTTCATTTATACTGCAGGTAATACTTCCATACAAGTTATGGAGGCAATCCATCCCCCACTGGAGTCAATAAAAGGGCACTCATGGGCACTGGATTGGGCCCTACATACACCCTTTTTGTATTGCTTTAGTCCCACTATCCAGTTAATGTATTTGTTTACATGCATCACGTAGTTTGTGTTTTGCTTTATTTTCTCTCCTGTACCAACAAACTTTGCTTTTATTAGAGATAATGGAACTGGATGTGGTGACTTAAATTAGGATCACAGGCTGCTGAGTTGCCTTTGGGAAAAGGAAACTGAAGCTTGGATAGGGAGTAAACAGTAACACTCTAAATCTCCAGTCAAGATTAAGGGAATTGAAATTCTTCTCCACAAACACTGCTGAAGAGGGCATGGTCCATGCCAGTGTGGGCAAAGGGAAAGTCAATGGTTTAGTTACATGGTTTCAGTTTGCATTGTACAAGAGTCACATACTTCTAGAAGTGATGGGAGTTGCATCTAGTCCTACTGCCACCAGGCTTGACACATTTAGGTTTTCGGTTTTCTTGACATTTGGTAAAGTTACTATCTTCTGTAGACAGGTAAACTGAACAAGAAGATTTGAAACAGAAACACATGTACAGTATTTCATGAATTCTATTTTGCTCTGTGGCACAATAAACTAATAAGTGAATTTGTTTTTACAAATGTATGTGATGTTAGTATTCAGTAAGAGATATTTCTCCATTAGAAAACCTTGATACTCAAAATGGGTTCAAAAGGGATTAATAAATTGGTCCAGCAGGTGCTAATCAATATTGTGAATGAATAACTAATAAAAACTGCCACAAGTATGCCAAAGGGGAAATCATCCAAGAATGAAATTGGCGTAATAACACAAGTGCATTGTATCCTTCAACAAACACATGTAATACATATTAAATAGATATCAGTTTCCAGTGCAGAAGTGTGTACTCTTTCAACTGCATTAATATACCTAATTTTACAAGGCTAATGCATTTTTCTAATTTTAAATGCTAAAATGTTGAATTCCAGATGCATAAACAATGTGCTTATGTGATATTTTTATCTAATGTGCACTGGGTATTTGGGTTTCTTTCTTTAAAAAAAAAAAAAAACGCACACTAGATTTTAATTACTATTGTAGACAGCTTTTTGCCAGAGCTTTGAACTCTGGCAGAAAATCCCTGTAGATTTGCATAAAAAGCTGGCATCCCCTCCTATTTGCCCACTGAACTCACATACAGGGACAGATTGTCAGGGTAGGCAATGCTTATCCAATTTTAATGTCTGAGAAACACGGGTTGACCAAAGCAATATTCGCTTTTACAGAGCTAAAATTTTAACAAGACACATTTTTAACAATAAATTGTAACGATGTTATAAACTGGTATTTTTACTATAACTATAGAAGCTATATACAGCACGGATTGCCCTCGGTCTCTCCATACTTGCAAAGATACTGATGGCTTCTGCAACTCTAACTTTTCTGCCAGCCTCAGCTTCTAGCCCCCGAAACTCATGATCCTTCCTTTTGACTGCCTACTTTAGGATTCCTGGAGAAAAACTTTGTGCCAGGCTGATTAGTTTTTTGGGTTTCTCTATTTGAGATTAAATAGGGTTCCCATCAGCCCAGATTTAGGGCCTCATCTGACCCATATTGGATATTAGAAAGACTCCTCTTGACTTCAGTGGGAGTAGAATTGGACCCTTAGTTCTTCCTAAAAATAAAGGGAACAAACAAATAAATGTCTCCAAAGTGGAGCAGGCTGTCTGGACAATATATTTCCTTTGTTCTTATACCTTCATTTATTTGACCAGCCACTCCTTGGATTGTTTGTCCTACCAACCAAGGATATGAAGTTTACTGGGGAAACTCCCTGGTGGATAAATTCTCCTAGAAACCAAGGAACTAAATTGACAGCTTGTTAAAATTTTTAACCAGTTTGTGAGCGTCTCTGACACTGCAGGAAAAAGTATGCTTGCTCCTCAAACCAGCACTCATAAATGTCTCAGCATGAAGACAAATACTATAGCCAATGTTAACGTCTCAGAAAGGAGATAAAGGAGACATTGGTCTGTAAATAACTGAATGATAGTCAGACACCAGGTATGATGGAACCTTAAGCACTGTCAGACATCAAAAACTTCCTAACTGTCAAGGTGGTTAAGAACTGGAATAAATTGCCTAGGAAGGTTGTAGAGTCTCCATCATTGGAGATTTTTAAGAGCAGGTTAGGCAAACATCTGTCAGGGATGGTCTAGATAATACTGAGCCCTGCCACAAATGAGGGGACTAGACTAGATGACCTCTTGAGGTCCCTTCCAGTTCTGTGCTTCTATTACCAAAAAGAGCATGAGTCACTCCTGATATAGTCTGTCAGGTGACATGAGTGGAGTGGGTTATCCATTATGGATTTTTCTTAATGCATATGGAGTTAAAAGTTTGTTCCTTGTCCCAGGCTTGATGTTACTGATTATTAAACAGCATTACTTTGCTTATTAGAAGGACTGGTCAAAATTGCTGAAGATCCACTAGAATTTTGTAAACATTTTTTTTGGTCTGTTCATTCTGCCTCATTTGCAAGTGTCCTGGCCACACCAGAAGACAGACAGGAAACAATGGATGTGGTTTAATTAGGTTGCAACTTCATTCATTTATAATATCTGCAAATACCTGACAATAAGTTGTACGATGCAGGGCATCATTATTCCCTTAATCATTTCCACGTAGTCGGGAGGGCTGCCATCAGCCCCACTTCCCAACCTGGTCCCAGCCAGCCTGTTGCAAGGACCCTGCCATCATCCCCTCATATGAGGGTTAAGCAAACTAGAAAAGGAAAGGGAAGTGTCAGCTCCCTGCTTTACCAGACATTAGGAGCCCTGAATCCACCCCCCTTTGCTTTAAGTCCCTTTCCAATCCAATAACCAGATCCCTTTCATAACAAGCACCTGCACTAGACCTCTGACAATTGGTTTTTTTTTTAAACTTACAAAGTTGCATCATTCTATCCTAACCCTCACAAACCTGCTCTGGGGAAGGCAGGGCGGGGGAGGGGGTGGGAAACAAACTTCCTCAGCCAATTTGGTGGCAAGGGAACAATTCCTTCCCAGTCCCCAAGAAAAAAAGGCAAGGAGCATAATGCCCACAGCAGACCATGAAGAAACCCAATCCTAATCCAATGCCATGGGTTCAATTTAATCCCAGTGAGAGAGGGTTTCTCCAGAACATAAATACCCCTCCTCCAGTCAACTGGAACGGCAGTGCCTCACCATGATCACCACCTGGACTAGCCACTTCCTTCTCCTCCCTCCTTTAACCCGGTAAATGTTCCCCCTTCCTCCCCCCAGGCTGCCATCAATTGCAGAGGGAGCCCTTAAAGCAGCAGCAACCCACTTTCTTCCTGTCAACTGGACAAGGATCTCCTGCAAACAGTTGCAGAAAGAGCACTCCTGGGAGTTCTGTATCCTACACCATCTCAAAAGCCGTTTCTTCCTCAGGTAGTCTTACTAGTAGAAGACTTCACAATCTAAGAAGTCACATAGACGTACCAGGGCAACCACTGGGGTCAAACCCTGCACAGGCCTCTGGAAGAGTCCTGCCAGAGGAAGCAGCTTCGGTTGTGTCCCTTTGGGGACAAAGCATGGGGGACGCAGCCAGAAAATCCCATAGCCTACTCCCTACCTGTGTCACAGATCTGCTTTCCTTCACTCTGGCTAGGTTTTGCCAAGGGCCTTGCCCTATGTCACTAAGCAAATCAAGGTCAAAAAGGTAATTAGAAATCATATCATCAGGCTCACATGCCAATGCCTAATCCTACCACAGTGCCTTAACCTTTCTGTTTCTTGGGCGAAGGCAGGGTTGTTTTGTTTTTTCAACCGCGATCTGGAGCTTTACAGGATCTACGAGGCCTGCACCGACAGGTAGGTAGGTTATTATTGTAATAATACCTATTTTATTAATTCCGAGACAGAGGCTTAAAGCAAAGAAAGCAATTTGTGTGGGAGGTGTGTGATCTAGTGGATTCAGCACTGGCCCTGTGACCTGCATATGATTCCAATACTGACTGACCAAAAGTGAGAATCATTTAAATCTCTGGAGTTTAAATAGAGAGAATATGAAACTCCACCATATGCTTATCTAGAAAACCCTGGGGGGAGCCTCTCCTCCAGACAGGTTTGTCACATTGTACAAGAAAATGTTTTTGACTGGGAGTGGCTTCTTCAGTCCTTACAACCATCATAATAGTGAAATATTTTGTTTGAATTTGTATAAAAATTAAAAATAAATAAAAAATAGGCAAATTTAATGAGTTATATGCATGGAATAACTTGCCCTGCTCTAATTATAAGATTTGGGCCATGTGTTGTCCTTTTATTGTTATTCCCCTTTTAGCTTCATACACTAAGGACTGGTTCTTAAAGCAAACCGGAAATGCTGGTTGCAATGATCCAGAACTGGATAGTCCTGCACTGTTACAGTGTGCGCACATTTTGGGATCTTCTTTAGTCTTCTATCTACTGAGATAAGTTATCATGCCCAGTGTATCAGACTATTTCTTTTAATGGTATGCAAGTGAAGTGTTCCACAGAGCCCTTTGTGCCAGGTAGGATGAGAGTCTGTCTAGACTCAGGAGGGAGGAGGAAAAGAAAGTGAAGAGCAAAAGGAGACAACAATTACCCTAAACATTGTTTTTAATTCAACCACTATAGTCGCTGTGCACATGCGTCAACTAGTCCCATAATCTTGTTGCTGTAAACATCATTCTTTGTCCTAGCCACTCCCTATGGTATCTCATGGTTATCCCCACTCATCGCACTGTGTCTAAAGTTAGCTGGCAAGCTCCTTGGTGTAGGCACTCTGGCCCCACTCCTAGGCAGACTCATGGTGTGCCTGCTAGAGGCCAGGGGTGGAATTTTAAATATGGCATAAAAAACACCCTCCTTCCCTCAGTTCATGGCTCACCGAGGATTGGGCTGGTTCCTGGCATAGTAATTTATACTCAACTGAGTACGGACCAAAGAGACCATTCTGGCAGCCAGAGTAACCAGGCCATCAACATGCTCTGACCAAGTCCCCTTCACTCAAGGAATGTCCCCTACACTGGATGGGAAGCAAAGTGTGCGTTTAGATAGTTTAGGAGCTATTCTGGTGGCCTTATGCCACCTGGAGATTCAGTCAGAAAGGAGGAATCCTCCACCAATGGGTTAAGCCAACATTACAGCTACTTCGTGCTACAGAAGCAGCACAAAGGGCGATCTGTCGCCTTGTCTCTCTATTAACTTTCTAAAGTGCCCTACATACTGAAAATAATAAATATGAGGCTTTTCAACCCACCAAAACATGGTATGTTTTTATCAGCAACACATGCTACTGCCATTCTAACCACAGATATGATATGTTGACACAGATATAATAACTTGCAGTAGGAGTGCAAATCTGCCTAGCCCTCCCGCAGGTATTCTACAAGCTTTTCACAGCCAGATTTGCAGTCACTGGACACATATGGCAGGTGCAGGAGGATTTAGGATTGCTCCTGCATCCCTGCTGCTGCACAGAGATTTGCTGGCTTTACTTCAGGCATTTAACAATCACTACATGCTCTTTCTGGACTGGAAAAGGATAGCTGTTGGATCTTAAGCAATAAGTGTGATGCTCATTGGATCTGACTTCAATGGGAGCTGTTTGTGCCCAGAATTTTGAAAATCTGCTATTTTGGTGTCTAAAATTAGGTTTTTAAATCCAAATGTAGACACCCTTTTTTGCCAATGTTGTTCATTTTACACTGATCTCAGATTATTTATATGTGTGTGTGTGTGTATACATTATATCAACTGAAATGGTATGTTATCATACAACTGCTGTAAATGATGGACAAAATATTTTGTTCAAGTTAAAAATATTTTTTTTTGCAATGGAATGATGAACTTTAAAAAATTGGATATTTGCATTCTGGTTTCCCACAACAGAGTAGAACAAGATTTCCCATAAATCACAATTTTACATAAACTGATTATATCAATTTTACATAAACTGATTGAATATATCTTTTAAACTAGTCAGAACTGATGCAATATGCCATAAAAGGAATGAAGAAAAAAATTAAAGCATTCTGAATACATTTATGTTTATCCAATAGACCAGAGGTGGGCAAACTACAGCCTGCGGGCCACATCCAGCCACATCCGCGGGACCGTCCTGCCTGGCCGCTGAGCTCCCGGCCAGGGAGGCTAGCCCCTGGCCCCTTCCCTGCTGTACCCCCTCCCCTCGCAGCTACACGGGCAGCTTTCCAATAGGCCTGTCCTGATGCTCTGAGCGGCGTGGTAAGGGGGCGGGGGGGAGGGTTGGATAAGGGGCAGGGGTCCCGGGGAGCAGTCAGGGGACAGGGGGCAGTCAGATGGGGTAGAGGTTCAGTGAGGGGGGTGGTCAGGAGACAGGGAGTGGGAGGGGTTGGACAGGGGTTGCGGGCCTGGGGAGCCTGGGGGTCCCAGGGAACGGGGCGGGGGAGGGAGCAGTCAGGGCACAAGGAGTGGAGGGGGTGGTTGGATGGGTCAGGGGTCCTGAGGGGCCTGTCAGGGGGTGGGGGTGTGGATAGGGGTTGGGCAGTCAAGGGATAGGGAGGGTTGGATGGGGGTGGGGTCCCGGGGGGGCCGTCAGGGGGTGGGAAGTGGGAGGGGGTAGATGGGGCACGGGGGCCAGGCTGTTTGCGGAGGCACAGCCCTCCCTACCCGGCCCTCCATATCGTTTCGCAACTCCAATATGGCCTTTGGGCCAAAAAAAGTTTGCCCACACCTGCAGTAGTCTAATAGCTCTGAATGTGAAATTCAGACAGCCTAGTAAATATTACATATTACCATCTCACTTTATTTGGAGCATCACATATTGGTTTTTTTTTTTAAAAAAGAAATCAAGAATAAAATGGATCCAAAGCATATTTTCAGTTTACTTAGGATAGTGATTTTTCTTTTTAAACACAATGAAACAAACAAATACAATGAGATTTTGCTCAAACAGTTAGAAGTCTGGATCAGTAGATGTAGTTTCCAAATTAACATGAGAGATGCAAATTAACATTTGAGATAGACTGATTCTCAGCTCAGCATCATTATGGAGAGAATTCCAGTACAGAATTATCACAGTTTTTCTTCATGAGTTATCACAAT
Organism: Eretmochelys imbricata; assembly: GCF_965152235.1. NCBI lineage: Eukaryota > Metazoa > Chordata > Testudines > Cheloniidae > Eretmochelys > Eretmochelys imbricata. Next base: position 36,991,253 of record NC_135575.1, on the reverse strand, counting down.
GAAATTTACCCAAGAACCTGCAGTCTCAGCTGGAGAGAATGTGGGCAGATTGACCTCCCTCCAAATATTTTCTGCCTTACGATCCAAATTTTTTGCCCACCCATACACAGTATCTTAGAAAAAAGCCTTCAACATTCTGCTTGATTAGGGCCACATTTTTGTATTCTGGGAGATACCCATCAAAACCTTTAGGACACCAGAGAATGACACTTACTCAGAATATTGCAGCTGCAACTAAAACTTGCATTACAATATTATGGCTTGCAAAATAATTTCCTGCATAGATGGCATACCTAAATAAATGGCAAGAAATCATCAATTTGTAACAGTCAGGATATTAAACAAACCTAGCTAGAATCAGACAGTTGCAGGATTACTTCAAGGACAGCTGGTGGGCTCTAGCATACCTATTACTCACTGCTTGAGAAAACAGTGGGCAAATAACTTAGGCCATGAACTAAATCATCTTCACAATTCAACCCCAACCTTCACAGGACCCACGCATAGATGAAAATGACATTCCATGCTCTAAGTAGGTAGCTTTCCTCAACTAACACTACCCACTCTTTATCAACTGATAATTAACAACTTTGCAGTGATGGTAAGTCTGTACCACTTGGCCTAGCTATTGCAAATGTGTTCTGAGCTGTATAGTAACATTAACAATTCAGTACTTTAAATCTACAGAACTACTTGAGTAGAATAGTCATGTGAATAACTACCTGCCCATACCTATTTACATATCCACCTATATTTCCAGTTGTAGACTTGATCTTGTCCCCATCGACCTGTAAGTAATCCTCAGGTGCAGCTTTTTTCTTTGACATTTGCAGATCAGATTATTCTGAAATTTAACAACCAAAATGGATCAGTTACAAATAGCTGGATTTTGGACAATATCCAAAATCTGAACTGCACTGCAGTGGGAAGAAAGTGGCTATGGGACTAACTTAGGACTCAAGAGATTTGGATTCAGTTCCTGTTCCAGAGACTTCCTTTGAGATCTTAGACAAATCACTTAATTGGTTTGCCTTTATTATCTATAAAATTGGGATGTAAGGATAATAAATTCAGCAGTTTGTGAGGCACTCTGATAATACAGTGATGGGAGACATAGAAGTACCCAGACAGTTCTTATTGGTCTGATTGGTCAAATACATCACATGGTATATTTTCTGTTCGAATATAGGATTAGTATATCTCTAATAGGGACTGATCCTGCAAACACATAAGAATGGGGGTATTTTACTCACTTGAACATTCTTCAAGTAAGATCACGGTGAAATTCTGGCCCCACTGGTCAATGAGAGCATTTTGCCATTTACTTCAGTGGGACCAACACTTTACCCCAACTGTTTGAAGGATGATGTCCACAGTCAGGAGGAGAATTTGAGGAAATCAGTGGAGCTTTGAGACAGAGGCTAAGGAAGAATTTTAAGAAAGTGTCCAGCTTTTTACTGTCTCTCCCACACAGTCCCTCCTTAGAAAAGCTAGGCTGCTGTGATTTATTGACTGAATAAGGAGTTTAGATTTTATCATTTACAAAGAGTAATTGAAAATGCACATAGATCACAGAAAACACCACATTTGTCAATTCTATATATATATATATATATATATATATATATATATATATATATATTACAGTCAATATTAAGTGGACAATTTTATTTACTTTACTGATGAATTTACTCTAACCATCCTCCTACATCATGTTATGTTTAATGAAAGAGCAAAAGTGCAGAGAAAGGCAAAGCAAAAGAAGGAGGGGCTAGAAGGTCTTTCATTCCTTTCTTCTCTAACTGTGGAGAAGAAATTACACAGCCCATTAACAGTCACTGATTTCCTCCCTTCCTTATACTCCCAAGCTAACCTTTTACAAAAGGAAGATAACTCCTTCAGTCTTTGCATACCTGCTCTGCTGTTAAAGTGGTGATCTAACCACACTTGTTGCAATCTTCTTCCTAATTTGGCAAATGATTAATTGCCAGTAAGAATGATGATAATGCTGTCTTTTCAGGAGATTATGTTATCACTGCCATATTTTTACACATTTTGTACTGCCAAAGTCATGTGTGGTTCAACTCGTGCTTCTCTTAAGTATACAGCTAATGAGTGTTCCCCCTCCCCCAATACCCTACTTACTGTACGAGTGGCCTTTCCAAACTCACTGAGGCCACTATGACTGGCTATCCAGCAAAGCATGTGGTTCTTTTAACATTACACATTTTAGCAGTTATTTTCTGAGACTAGACTATCACGAAACTCCTTACAATTGAGGCCCATTACTCTCCAGTTTGCTCAGCCTTCCCAATGCTACTTTTCTTTGATATGCAGTGTCTATAAAGCAGACGCACATGCCAAAGCTGTAAGTATTGCTGAATATTCAGTGCAGTGGAAGCACAAGGTGGTAATGCCATTGTTCATGGGCAGGAACATCTGTATTATCAGTGCACAGCAAGCTAAGCTAATATCCAGTGACAGACGTTAGCCAGGTAGCTTAATGCTCTATTGGAAGACACTCAGACACTATGCTGATGGCATAAAGTATAAGAACATATAAAACAGAGTAAAATCCATGTGTCCCAGGGTGGCTGCCATCTAGCAGCATGTGGAACTGCAAAGTTATACCTGATGGGCAGTCTTTGTCATTGTACTGCCCTCTGAGGATGCAACTCAGGTGGAGATCCATGATGATGCAGGCATCATTCAAGTGGGATCATACATGCATCTGCAGAGAACTACTTTGGTGCACAGCATGTAGCAGACAATGCAGAGGAACCCGCAGGTCACTGAAGAACAGCAAGCACAGCAGTATACCTTGTCCACCTTCTTGAATCCTATCGAAAAGCCTTATGTTCTTTTATTGCCCTAGCAGAGAGGACCTTGATTGCTACAAGACATCCTAACAACATAGACTGGATCACTAGAAGCCAGCACGATATGGAGAAGGAGACATTATTATTCCTCATCAGATGGAATGCTCATCCTTAACAACTAATTGCTATCACTAGCTTCAGATGGAACATACAAACCAGCTGGCAAAGGAGTTGGACTTACTTCTCTTCCACTGGAGCAGAACCTGGGGCTTTCCACTGGGGCCATGGCAGGTGAGCATCTCCACTAAACTCTAGTACTGTGAGGGTGCTCTTCCTGGCTGATCATGTGGAAGGATGATACTTCCTATGTCCTTTTCTACCATATGCACCAGCATGCCGGGTTTAGTCCATGAGGCTATTTAAAGAGATACCATATACGGATGAAAATACAATTCAAAATAATTGATTAAATTTTGCTGCAGCTAATAGAAAAAGCAAAACTTTTTTCTTAATTTTAAACACAGTCTATAGTCTACTGAGGACCATTGTGGTAGCCAGCGTGACCACGGTTGGTTGCATCACACTAAGCATGCAATGCAACTTTGTATATAATGAGCAATTGAAGGAAGGCCAGATCTCTGCGAGATTATGATATTCCATACACAGTCAAACCACTTAATGCTCAGGATTTGGTGCTGACGGTGCATATGGAATGCCTCTAGTTGATCCAAGTCTGCCTGTAAGAGGGTCCAGGTTATTATGATCCTTGTTACAAGACTCAGTTTTAAGCGGTCCCAAATGCATGGCTTGAATACTTTCCATATTAAATATTTAGAATTGTTATTCCACATACCATTTTTATATAAAAATTTAGTTTATGAGATATTTTAAAATATATAGCGTATGATAACTCTATTGTAAAAGTAAAAAGAGCATTTTCGTAATAGTGTTGTTGAATATTGGAATGTAAATCTCTCAGCTTCTTGTCTTATGAAGTAAGTCTTTTTCAATGTTAAGTATTTTCTACAAAACTGAGGACAAATTCCAGTGTAATCTTTATACAAAGTTATTTTAGATGTCTAATGCCTGTAAAATTATAGCTGTGCTTTGTCCTGAAGTTGAGGGTCTTTCAACATTTCCATTATAAACCCAGTTTTTCATGGGTTTATAACAACCATAAAAATTTGATTCAGTATGAATCTTGGTGTAAAAACTTCAGTCTAAAATATATTTATAAACTGTGCCGATAGATACGAGTATATTTTCAGCTGGGATGAGGCTCAGCCTCTGGTTTGTGGGTTCAAGGGAGGGTTAATTGATGAGCAGCCACCCTTATGAGGGCTTCATGCTGCTCTCAGGCAAAGGAATATGGTAAATTGTTGCATGGCCAGATCTGATCCTAGAGCTCTACTGAATCCCATGTGTCTCTGGCAAGAGCCAAGGGACAGGCTGGATTGTTATTTTAGCCAACTGTGCATGTGTGCTACTGCTTGCAGCTCACAGCTGCTGAATTAGGCAGTGGGCAGAGGGAATAGGCAGACAAATGGGCAGGTATCTTTACAGTAAAGGGTACAAGCTGCAGCAACTGGATTCAAATTTCAAACACTCAAAATTCAGGTGTAGTCAGATTCAGGATTTTGGTTTAGGCACATCTCTGCTTTTACTGCTCCCAGACTCAGCAAATCAATCAATCAAATAGCCCTTTCCAGCATAGCAGCCTTTAACTTGATTGCCATTAGGCATTGATGAAGGCTGCCACTCTCTCTGCAAGTTCACTGGATGAGACAGAGCCTGAAATCTAGAGAGCTGGTTTCAGACAAATTCAAGTTTCTGGTCTCTTCTGATGCCTGTGAAACACAGTACAAGTTGCCTGCCAGAGCTTTTGTATTGCAAGAAGTTACCATCACCATTGTGCTTAGGTTCTATACAAGCATATACAAACACTGTCTGTCACTTACAGTCTAATTTAAGAGAAAAGAGGCAACAAATAAGTCCAGTAGGAGAAAAGGAGGCAAGACAGGCACCGCATGACAGGCTGCACAACTTGAACAGTCAAACCATATTAAAACAAACAACAATCTTTGTTGCCAGAAAACTGCTCATTTCTATTTAATTTATGACACTTTTTTTTGGTTCTTTTTTTAGACCCCCCCCACCTATTTCTGTATTTTTAAGAACCCATTTCTATTATTTTCATGGGTTTTGTTTGGGGGATGTGGGGGGGGGAGGGGGAAAGGGCTTTGATGGGGAGAGAAACACTGATCAAAATTCTTTTCTATGTGCCAAATGCAAGTCACTAGCAAGATATTGTTTCCATTGTTTTTGGGGCCATGCCCTTGTCAGCAACATTTCCCCAAGCAAATCAGATGTGATGCTATTCTTCCCCTCCTGCTGTGCCTGTTGGGAGGCTTCCATACACTGTGGTGTACTGGGGACATTGCCATTTGGCTCGTGTCCTACTCTTTGTGACTTGCAAAGGCATTTTAATAAAATGTACAGACTCTCTACCACTCACATCTGACATTTGGATCTCCACCTTGTTCATAACAATAGACAGGCACCTACCAAGTCAGGAATTCTTAATCCCCTTCCAGAATTTGGGATTCTGTCAAACAAGTTATCAAAGGGAGGAGGGGATCAATATTTTGACAACTCAGTACAGATTTTGGGACTAGAGGCAGATCCAAACCAAACCCAGATGATGGGTGGCTTGGGAATTGTCTAAAGTCAGTCAAAGAACCAAAAAAAAGCTCTTTAAAAGTTCTTTAAAAAGCTCACTTGTACTTAGCACCAGACTGTAACCTGATGATTAATGCATTGGTTTCCTCCATTTTCTTTTGGGTTTTTCCCCTTTGTGCCATTGCTCTTTTAAATTCCTTTATTTGTTATGTTATTTGTATCGCTTACTTAATGTCATTTCTCATGTTGCAGTGAGAGATAAATGGACAAGACCTCTGTAGCATCACCTAAATTTCATATTAATTATTAGTTTTAAAAATAGATGAACTGATAGTCTACATTACTGATATTTGTACAATGTTTTTAAAATTATAATTCCTTCACACTGAATGTTATGATGATACATTGCGAGATAGTGTCAGTTAACCTTCTCAGGTGATCTTGGGACTGAAGGATCCATATGTTTAAAGGATATGTTTTAATCACATATTGTAATTGTTAATATGCATTTTGTCTATATTACAGTGTTGTTAAAATCTAGTAATAAAGGGTTTCTGAAGCCACTGATGTCTAATAAATCAAAGACCTAGAATTATAAGATACACTTACAAAGACTCTATAGGGTGTTCTTATCAGATAGAGTAAAACATTAGCATAACAGAAAAGGAGTACTTGTGGCACCTTAGAGACTAACGGTAACACCTAGAGACCTCACCAGGTATCAGAGTGTCAACATTCTATGCATTAGATAAATAGTAAGAAACTGTAAGCTCTCTGGGGCAGGGACTATCTATAAGACAAAGGATAAAGGGTATTTAGTCCATATAGGGAGTATTTTAAAGGGTTCATAAAGAGGATGCCAAATATTGAATTGTTTGAAAATTCTGTAATCATATTTACAGGTTGAAATGTAACAGACCCGTTTTCAGTAGGAAAATAATGCAGACTTTACAGAGCATCTACATACATATGTACATGTATCTGTATATTTATATGATTAATCATAGCAGTCTAATGTGTCTAATCATAAGGCTAAATTCTCCATTCTGATTCAGTACTTATTCTGAGCACAGAACTTACTGATGTCAGTGGATGTTGCACACATGATACAAGAACAAAATACATAACAGAGGTCTGCTGTGTGGATTAGAGAGAAGAATTTTAACCATAATCTTTCATGAGTGAGGTGTGGAGGGTTTTTTTTCCATTTTTAAAAATAGCATAATAAAATATAAAATATTGGGGGTGGAAGGCAAGAGGAAATACATATTCAGACAGGGCTGGATTGTGCAACTCTCACCACACACTGACTTACTCAAGCAAGTAGTCCCATTGTCTCACACAAATAAGTGCTACTCACTGGGAGTAACAGTTTCACAATAGTGCCCATAATGCTGAACTTCCGACTTAAAACTCATGAACTCAAGGAACATCAGTTAGGAAACTTCATACATTATTTTTTGTATAGAAATGGGTAAACATGCAATTCTATACAGCACATTCTCCATTGACTTCAATGGGAGTTTTGCCCAAGTAAGGACAAAAGTTTGGGTCCTGTGTATGCTGCTATGCTAAAGGACGGTAGGGTGAAGTAAGGGTACGGACTGAGTCTTAAGCAGGGCTAGAGTCATGCTGGAATGTTCTGGAGCACCATTCTGGCACTACTTTTGGGAGCTAAAATGACTTTCTGGTATTATCACTCACCTGAAGTACCCCAGAAGTGTGTTCTGGCACTTCTTTATTTAGGGCTGGCACACTGTTCTTAAGTTATATTCAAAAAAGTGAAGAATTGATTCTGAGACCCCTGACTTTATGAAGAGGCAGTAGCTTTTCCATAGTTAAAGGTTGTCACTGCCTTTCAATCATAAAAGGAAACCATGATCACTCTAAAATCCTTAGATCGTATCTTTAGGCCTAGTCTGTTCAGAACAAGTCTAATCAATATAGTGCTTTAAATGATTTTGGGAACTAGTAGACTGTTTACACTAGGGTTCCCAATCTCAATACAGGAGTCACTGGGTGAAATTCTATGGCCTCTGATTTGCAGGAGGTCAGACTAGATGATCTAATTATCCCTTCTGGCCTTAAATGCCATTAATCTAATTGTGCTAACACCAATTCAAGTGAAGTGACGTTAACATCCTATGGGGATGACAAAATAAAAGAGAAGAAAAAGGGAGAGGATGATTGAAAAGAGGAGAAAAAATTAAATTGAAGAAAGAGAGAGATGAGAACAAATGAGAATATGAGAAATGGTAAATAAGATTTTCACATATAGATACCATGAAGATAGCAGTCTTAAAAATATTGAAAATATACAATTTTATGGTATCTGCCTTGGAGGCTGCTATATGTAGGTATGCCAGCTCCGAGTCTAATAACCTGGAGCATATGCAGCTTTTCGTTGCAACTCGAGAGCCTTACTTTACTTAAATTTTTTTTTAAGTTAACTCATTTCAGCCCGTGGGAGCTTGAGCTGAGTGAGGAATAAGTAAAAAGTGAGTCAGGAGCTCAGGACTTGGCCTATAGTGAGCAGGTAGAATGATTGCCTTGTTTATACCATTTTTCAGTTCATTAATTGGTAGAATAAGTCTTTCAGTAGCCAATTGTCATTTACCATATGTTTGTGCACAGTTTACTACAATGGGGCTCAGACCCAGTTGTCTCTAGGAGCTGCTGCTATATAAGTGCTTAAAAATAAATATAGGGAAAGCAGTAGCCTTCATAATCAGTGTCTAAGAGTAAGATATTCTTATTTAAGAGCAATGGGTGACATATGTATGGCTTTATAACACTATCCATTTGGCTATACGCTGGGTAGTGCAATGGGGTAGAGTTAAGATTGTTTGGGGTATCTTAATTGTGCATTTCCACACTCTATTAACTGAAACATACATTTAAGTGGAGGGTTTTGTTTGGTTTTGGGGGGGATTGTTTTGTTTTTTGGTCAGGGTGCGGGGGTTTTGAGTGGGGAGTGGAGTTGGATTTTATTTTAAGTAAAAACTTCAGTATTTTAATATTTCCCTTAAATTCTCAGTGTATCAATAACTTTAGCTTAAAAATAGTCTGGGAATTGGTTCAGTGCTGTTGTGGTTTAACAATATATCAGAAATGTACATTTGTTATGGACTGTAACATCAGTTGTCCTTCATTTTATACAGGCCATGTACCTACCACAAAACCTCAAAATAAATAGAGCATGAAAAATATTTCATGCTTTAACAGGCTTTTGCATAAAGCACATCTATTCATTCTAAAGCTCGATTTTGTTCTAAGGATTAAAAGGTGGCGGGTTATCAAAAGCACCTAAATTAGGTGTCGAACTCCTACTGAAAGCCTTAGGGAGGTGGGTACCTAACTCCCTGAGGTACTTTTGAAAGATCTCTCCCAAAATGTTTAACAGTGTCCATTTAGCCTCTGTATAATTTTAAAATAAAAATATAACTACTTTTAATAATTTACAGGAATTTTTCTTACTGTAAATTATTATATTTATTTATATTATTGTATATTTCTTGCTGTAAATTATATTTACCTAATTATTTACAGTAAATAAGCTTGGGTACTATCTCTGAGAAGTGTTGATCCTTATCTAAGTAAGAAGAAGAGGTTTGAAATAGTTTAGTTTGAAGGTCCACACACACACACCCCTTCTATAACTGGTATGTAATTTAGTTTACCTATGCCACTGTGTTACATTAAGGGCATATACACCACTCTATAAAATAATGCCAAGAATAAACCAAACTAAGATGAAGGTTGAAAGTAACAAGAGATTAAACTGCAAAGTCAGGCCAAAACTTCCCTTCTAAATTGCAGTAAGATTGCTGGGTGATGAAACTTCTGCAAACAAAGAGATTTTCCAGTAAAGCTACAGTAATTTAATTAGAAAAATATTCCCAGTACTCATGGCCATGAAATCTTTTTGGCTAAAAGATTGAATGTAAGAACAACAGGAAAGTGATTACTGATATGTTTGATTTGTAGCCAGATTAAAAAAGGTACTGCATTGCATTTTGGTATAAGGTGCATCATGCAGCACCCATTTTATAATAAAATCTGGACCCCTACACTAACATAATTGTAAACCATTATTCTCAGTCAGAGCACAAACACATTTTAAACAGATGTATTCAACCTCTAGTTTATTACATGCCAATCTGTTTATCATTAAAATGAAAAATCAATATGTCCGATTCATATATAAACAGAGGTTGACTGTTCTAGCAGTCATTGAGGATGACATAATTATAGAATAATGATTTACTAAGTACAAATCACATTTCCTGCGAACAGTGGCAATATAAACTTTTCATAACACCACACTACAGTGCCACTTGTAGCCAAAAACTTAAGTCCACGAATGCAAACGAACACCTACACCGCTGAACAGAGTACTAAACAATCATTGTTAAATATACTTTTCATGTTTGGGTATGGCTCAATGTTCAGCTAACGAAAGAACATGCAACTTTATATGTTCCTGGGCAGCATCCAGGTTTTTATTTAAAACAGGAATGCTGCAAATAATAACTTCAAAAAAATGTTACATGGTTTCTCTTCTGGACCATTAATTTTTCAGTCAAATTGAACTATCATTTAAGTGGATCCTGATGCTAAAACTTGGATTCCACATTAAAAGCTTGAAACTGAAGAATATAGAATAATTTGTTATGCTGAGCTATTCATCCCAAGATGTCAAGAGAAAATAAGCCAGTCTCAAAATAAAATTAGCCTACCTTCTGTGATGACATCAAATTAATAATACAAAGAAATAAATGTGTGTTTGCCAAGAAACAAAACCATTAGCATTTCAATACTAAATAACTGTCTTCTAATTCATGTTTAATTTAAATACATACTTACAAAATGACCTGGGACTGCTGTCCAGCAGGAATGTAGCACCCCTAAGAGCTAACTATAAGGACTGCACAAGAAAGCCAAGATTTTCAAAATCAATTAGCAATTTTAGGTGTCCAACTTCAAACACCACAAAGAGGCCTGATTTCCAAAGACTAAGAACTCTTCAATTTCCAAAAACCAAGCCCCTTTCAAGATGTCTCAAGTTGTGCACCTAAAATTACGAGCAGTTTCTGAAGATCTTGGTGGACACATCCACAATTTGGCAATCATAAGAGAATTTCACTTCTGAGGAAAGGATATTTTCTTATTTTCTGATGTTGAAATCACCCTGCTAACCTCCTGCTTTCATCTCTCAACTCACAAAAAGCCTCAGAACCACAGCTACAATGCACCATCTCTGAAGTCTTAATTAGTACCTTGTGGATTTGCTTTGCATTGTGTGAGGTAAAGTTCAGAGGTAAAGTTCAGAACAATGTCACTGGGCCATGTCCTCCTCATTTACTCCAGTGAAACCTCACTAAAGCCAACGACACCCACATAATAAAAAGAGGTTATTCAATGTTTATTAGCAGTAATAAATTTTCAGAACAGCAGTAGAGTTTCTTAATAGAAAAGAAATGCAAAAAAAAAAAAAAGAGACAGAATCAGGATGCTGAAAGCCTCCTGGATACACTTGCTGGTATCGCCGGTGGTTTTTGAGTAACCCAAGAGAAGCAGGGACAGAAGGATGGTGAAGAAATTTGGCAGCATATGATCTCCAGAAGAAAGGGGAGCGTCCATGTACCAGCAATGCAGATACAGGTAAGCAACTGTTTTCATGTTCTCTTCACAGGTACTAATGCGGAGAGTGGATTAGATAATACATCTGAGGGAAGGGAACAGAAGGAGACTCTGCCAATGGGAAGGCATGTGATGCACTGTCCTAGGGATGGGGGTTCCACGACCACCGCTCCCAAGAGAAGGAGGAGGGTGGTGGTGGTTGGGGACTCCCTCCTCAGGGGGACTGAGTCATCTATCTGCCGCCCAGACCGGCAAGTCTGCTGCTTGCCAGGAGCTAGGATTCACGATGTGACAGAGACTGCTGAGACTCATCAAGCCCTTGAATCGCTACCCCTTCCTGCTTCTCCACGTGGGCACCAATGATACTGCCAAGAATGACCCTGAGCGGATCACTGCAAACTACGTGGCTCTGGGAAGAAGGATAAAGGAGTTTGAGGCGCAAGTGGTGTTCTCGTCCATTGTCCCCGTGGAAGGAAAAGGCCCGGGTAGAGACAGTTGAATCATGGAAGTCAATGAATGGCTACGCAGGTGGTCTCTGAGAGAAGGCTTTGGATTCTCTGACCATGGGATGGTGTTCCAAGAAGGAGGAGTGCTAGGCAGAGATGGGCTCCACCTAACAAAGAGAGGGAAGAGCATCTTCGCAAGCACGCTGGCTAACCTAGTAAGGAGGGCTTTAAACTAGGTTCACCAGGGGAAGGAGACCAAAGTCCTGAGGTAAGTGGGGAAGTGGGATACCGGGAGGAAGCACGAGCTGGAGACCGTGAGAGGGGAGGGCTCCTCCCTCATACTGAGAAAGAGGGACGATCAGCGAGTTATCTTAAGTGCCGATACACAAATGCAAGAAGCCTGGGAAACAAGCAGGGAGAACTGAAAGTCCTGGCACAGTCAAGGAATTGTAATGTGTTTGGAATAACAGAGACTTGGTGGGATAACTCACATGACTGGAGTACTGTCATGGATGGATATAAACTGTTCAGGAAGGACAGGCAGGGCAGAAAAGGTGGGGGGAGTTGCATTGTATGTAAGAGAGCAGTATGACTGCTCAGAGCTCCGGTATGAGCCTGCAGAAAAACCTGAGAGTCTCTGGATTAAGTTTAGAAATGTGAGCAACAAGGGTGATGTCATGGTGGGAGTCTGCTACAGACCACCGGATCAGGGGGATGAAGTGGACGAGGCTTTCTTCTGGCAACTCACGGAAGTTACTAGATCGCACGCCCTGGCTCTCATGGGAGACTTCAATCACCCCGATATCTGCTGGGAGAGCAATACAGTGGTGCACAAACAATCCAGGAAGTTTTTGGAAAGTGTAGGGGACAATTTCTTGGTGCAAGTGCCGGAGGAACCAACTAGGGTCAGAGCTCTTCTTGACCTGCTGCTCACAAACTGGGAAGAATTAGTCGGGGAAGCAAAAGTGGATGGGAACCTGGGAGGCAGTGACCATGAGATGATCTAGTTCAGGATCCTGACACAAGGAAGAAAGGAGAGCAGCAGAATACGGACCCTGGACTTCAGAAAAGCAGACTTTGACTCCCTCAGGGAAAGGATGGGCAGGATCCCCTGGGAGAACAACACAAGGGGGAAAGGAGTCCAGGAGAGCTGGCTGTATTTAAAAGAATCCTTATTGAGGTTACAGGGACAAACCATCCCGATGCATAGAAAGAATAGTAAATATGGCAGGCGACCAGCTTGGCTGAACAGTGAAATCCTTCCTGATCTTAAACACAAAAAAGAAGCTTACAAGAAGTGGAAGATTACACAAATGACCAGGGAAGAGGATAAAAATATTGCTCAGGCATGCAGAAGTGAAATCAGGAAGGCCAAATCACACCTGGAGTTGCAACTAGCAAGAGATGTTAAGAGTAACAAGAAGGGTTTCTTCAGGTATGTTAGCAACAAGAAGAAAGTCAAGGAAAGTGTGTGCCCCTTACTGAACGAGGGAGGCAACCTAGTAACAGAGGATGTGGAAAAAGCTAATGTACTCAATGCTTTTTTTGCCTCTGTCTTCACGAGCAAGGTCAGCTCCCAGACTACTGCACTGGGCAGCAGAGCACAGGGAAGAGGTGACCAGCCCTCTGTGGAGAAAGAAGTGGTTCGGGACTATTTAGAAAAGCTGGACAAGCACAAGTCCATGGGGCCGATGCGCTGCATCCAAGAGTGCTAAAGGAGTTGGCAGATGTGATTGCAGAACCATTGGCCATTATCTTTGAAAACTCATGGTGATCGGGGGAGGTCCCGGACAACTGGAAAAAGGCTAATGTAATGCCCATCTTTAAAAAAGGGAAGAAGGAGGATCCTGGGACCTACAAGCCAGTCAGCCTCACCTCAGTCCCTGGAAAAAATCATGGAGCAGGTCCTCAAGGAATCAATTCTGAAGCACTTAGAGGAGAGGAAAGTGATCAGGAACAGTCAGCATGGATTCACCAAGGGCAAGTCATGCCTGACTAATCTAATTGCCTTCTATGACGAGATAACTGGCTCTGTGAATGAGGGGAAAGCAGTGGATGTGTTGTTCCTTGACTTTAGCAAAGCTTTTGACATGGTCTGCCACAGTATTCTTGCCACAAGTTAAAGTAGTATGGGCTGTATGAATGGACTATAAGGTGGATAGAAAGCTGGCTAGACCATCGGGCTCCACGGGTAGTGATCAATGGCTCCATGTCTAGTTGGTAGCCGGTATCAAGCGGAGTGCACCGAGGATCAGTCCTGGGGCTGGTTTTGTTCAATATCTTCATTAGTGATCTGGAGGATGGCATGGACTGCACCATCAGCATGTTTGCAGGTTACACTAAACTGGAAGGAGTGGTAGATATGCTGGAGGGTAGGGATAGGATACAGAGGGACCTAGACAAATTAGAGGATTGGGCCAAAAGAAATCTGATGAGGTTCAACAAGGACAAGTGCAGAGTCCTGCATTTAGGAAGGAAGAATCCCATGCACTGCTACAGACTAGGGACCGAATGACTAGGCAGCAGTTCTGCAGAAAAGGACCGAGGGGTTACAGTGGACATGAAGCTGGATATGAGTCAACAGTTGCTAAGAAGGCCAATGGCATTTTGAGCTGTAGAAGTAGGGGCATTGCCAGCAGATCGAGGGACGTGATCTTTCTCCTCTATTCAACATTGGTGAGGCCTCATCTGGAGTACTGTGTCCAGTTTTGGGCCCCACACTACAAGAAGGATGTGAAAAAATTGAAAAGCATCCAGTGGAGAGCAACAAAAATTATTAGGGGACTGGAACACATGACTTATGAGGAGAGGCTGAGGGAACTGGGATTGTTTAGTTTGCAGAAGAGAAGAATGAGGGGGGATTTGATAGCTGTTTTCAACTACCTGAAAGGGGATTCCAAGGAGGATGGACCTAGACTATTCTCAGTGGTAGCAGATGACAGAACAAGGAGTAATGGTCTCAAGTTGCAGTGGGGAGGTTTAGGTTGGATGTTAGGAAAAACGTTTTCACTAGGAGGGTGGTGAAGCACTGGAATGCGTTACCTAGGGAGGTGGTGGAATCTCCTTCCTTAGAAGTTTTTAAGGTCAGGCTTGACAAAGCCCTGACAGGGATGATTTAGTTGGGGATTGGTCCTGCTTCCAGCAGGGGGTTGGACTAGATGACCTCCTGAGGCCCCTTCCAACCCTGATATTCTATGATTCTAAGAGACCACTGATATTATTTTAAAGGCAATATATCAGGAACCATTCAGGATAAAGACGAACAGTATACATGTTGGAAGCCTGGAAATCCCTGTTTCTAATGGGAAATCCCTCTTGAGAATCCCAGTACAATAGTTCTTTCTAGCCTTGGTCAGGTCATCTGTAAAACCAGGGGACGTGCGGGAGGGAATCACATAATTCTGATTACCCTCTTGCTTTCCTCTCTCTCAATTACTTCAAATTCAGTCTGTCTGATTGTAGTGGCCTTCATATAAAAACTTTAGAATCAATGCTGTATTCTACCAAAAGTTTGTAATTCTACCTGGCAAATAGTATAGAGCATTAATCTCTAATTTTAGCAATTCATACTGAGAATATTGGCTGTTAAAAATCAAGCAGGAATGGAAAGAGAATGTAGAATGAAGAAGAAAGCAAGATAGTGATCATAATCATCTGATTTTCATGTATAGGTGGCATAATTTATTCATCCCTCACCTCCATGTTTTTGATGTTATTGAAGCCAATAGGAGCTATGAGCACTTAGCATCTTTGAAAAAAATCACATCACTTATTGAGGTGCCAAAATATGGATTTAAATTGCCAAAAGTTAGGCACCTACATTTGAAAATTTTGGTTATAATTTCTATTTTGCACAGCATTTCACGTGGAAGACTAAAAGATAGACTTATTGCTACTTTTCATTCCTTCCTGTCATGTCACAGGTTATACATAGAACTGGAGAAGAATATATTTCAATATCTGCATAACAGGTGATCTTAACAAACCTACCTCAAAGATGCAGCAGCCCTCATATACCCAATTGATATTCTAGCCCACACTTTAAACAAGAAGATTTTCAACCGTATGTGTTAAATTAGCACAATCAGTTTCTTTTATTCCAGCAAGAATATGCAGACATGCTTTAGCCTCAAAAACATTTGTAAAATACTTAAAATTGAATCAAAAGTATACCTCTAATAAATATTAGAGAGCAATTATTTAAAATTCCTAGTTAAAGGGAAGATTTTTTTTAAAAATCTGAATGCTATCCTGGTACTATAACTTAAAATTCAATTATATACTAAAATTGAGATTTACATTGCATAGAAACAATATTTCTTCACATTAGTGCAAAAACTAAAATGCTTTAGCCTCGAAGGGAGAAGAGATTTGGGAGGAACTTAACTGAGGTATTTAAGAGAAGGGTATAATATGAATTTATGAGGATGACATACCACATTAAATTTCCAGTTCCTCACTTCTGTCATAAACATAGGCCCTGATCCACCACCACTTTGTATGCTGTGTAGTCATTTACACCTGTGCAAATGCTATTAAATCAGAATGGTAGCATTTTGCAGCCACTTTGCACTCAGTTTTTACAATTTTAGGGCCCCTTATGATAAAGGTACAAAAAGATTATTCAGCTGTACTCTACTTTGTTATTTTTATGGTGGATACTGAAGAGTTTTTTGTTTTGTTTTTTAAATAAATCCACATTGTAAACTCAGGTCTGTCTTCCCTTGAAGGCCCTGTAGCAACTGGAGATCTATGAAATGATCACATTACAAGAGACTCACAGCTGAGCAATGGAGACCTTATTTTCAGTTGCTTATGACTTTGCCACACTTTTACCATTCAGACTACGATTTTCAATGCCATATGCCCACCTCAGGTTAAATTTTTCTGGAAAGCTTCAGCTGAAATGATTGAACTATTTCTCAGAATGAGGTAAGGGTAACACTTTTTTTGCCCATGCTAAAAAATTGTTTTAACTATTTCATTGAGACGCCCTAGTGCCTCCATGCTTTGGAACAGAGACTTGAACCATGGTATTGGGTCACCCGGGCATCAGGGATGTGCCTTTTTTAGTCCCTGTGAAAATTCACCTAAACTTCACCTAGATATAAGCCTCAAAAGGACTTTGAAGGGATCTCACTTTAAGAAAGAGAATCATTATGAGCAGAAACTGAGCATGGAAAAACCTACAGCCCCAGATTATAGTCTTTCAAAAAGTTATTAGCATGTTAAAAAAAGAGACTTATAATTTAAATTATTTCTCAGCCTTAACTGTGGGACACATTAACAAGTACCCAAAAACCTAAAGGACTAGAATAAGTCCTTCATAGCCATTCTAGCCTATTAGACAATTAAGTAATTAGAGTCAAAAAAGAAAATCCTGCATTAAGTATCTGATAGACTAGGAGTGCCCTTTCAAAACATAGTAGGTCATTTTTAAGGCAGAATATCGTCAAGCCCATCTGAATTATATTTTAATGCCAGAAGTAATTGCATTTCATGATGGGATTTTTTTTTTAAACTTTGTTTTGTTCTCAAAAAAACCAACAACATGTGCGGCCTGATCCTGCAACATTCCATTGGAGCAAAGGCGGGTGAGAGATGTGAAGACTGAGCAAATATATATCTTTTTCACTGTAGTTCAAAAGCCTCTGTACTGTATTTCCATCAAAAAGCAAATGGCTGTGCTATGTAAATCCCTAATCATTCATACATGGACATAAAACTCAGTACTTGTAATCAGAGTTGTGTTAAGCTGGTTTTAAATTTTCACTGACATAGAGCGGTAACTTTGTGAATGCGGATAAAGCATGATATCAGTTATTTTAACACAGGCTTGAGTAGTTACTTCATAACTTGACAATCCACTGGTCACAAAAGTCTAAATTCACAAGGGGCATGTAGGCACATGAGTCCAACTGAGGGGTAACTGAGAGACCCACCTCAGACCTTTCCTGTTGAAGCTGTTCCACTTTTTATTAAATGCTTCAATATTCATTGGGCCAGAGAGAGTGCAAGATTGACTGTATAGGTCAGTGGCTAGGGACTCCTCTAGGAGGTGCGAGATGTGGGTTCAAATTTTGTTGGCAAAGGAAGAATTTGAATCCTGGTCTCATACTTCCTGCAGTAGTGCTCTCACTACCACGCTATTGGATAAAAGAGCAGAAACTCTTCCTCCTTGCTTTAGCTGTTTGCGAGAGGGTTCCTGGTTGTAAATCTCAAGTGGAAAGAGGTGCTTCTCTCTGCCAACTTAGGGGCCTAACTACCTTTGAGGGATGGGACCTAACCCCACTCCTTTCCTTGGCATTTCCAGCTGGCTACCATAGGCAGCTCCCTATTCAGCATACCAGCTTCTGTAAATTCCTCTTTTAGGTGCCTAACTCACCTCATGCATATTATAGGAAGCCTGGGAGCCTAATTCAGGGTGGTGAATTCTACTGGGTAGCTAGGTGCTTAAAGGTTAGGCAATACATCACTCAAGCCTACCTTGTGTATCTAGCCCAAATATATATGGCCCCTTGTGATATATCAGAGTACAATCAGAGCTCTGTAACTTGGGGTGCCCTTTACAACACTTTTCTGCCGTAACTTCCAACCTGAACTGCTCACAGACTTCTGCATGTAAATTACTCACAACTTTGTGTGAGCTGCAGCCAGCGAGCTACACCTTGGCTCTTACAAGCTTTGAAGACTACCACAGGGTGACTTCACCACACTCCCAGTCCCATATTTTTCCCAGAAATGTATGTCCAGTACTGCCCAGCCTTCTCCCAGGCAGTATGAATATATTAAATCACTTATTCCTTTAAGGGGATAATATTCACACAACTCCAAATGGAGTTAGACGACTTGAACACACTGGAGTAGATAAAACAATAAAACAACTTTAAAAATCTCTCTTCGTAACTAATAAGTGAGAATTAGTAATGAGGCATAAAAGTCAGAAATGGTTATGAGAAAAATAAAGGTAAAATGTTTACTGGTGCCTAACTTAAACTACATTAGATTCAAAGCAAAATTTTCTCACCACACGCTCTCAGCAGTCTTACTGACCAAACTCTTTAGGTCAGGACTCCTCCCCCAGAGTCCAGCAGTTGCTTCCTTTCTCTCTTCGGGTGCAGTAAATGCAATGGGGAGAGAGAGAGGGTGCCTTGGAGCGTTTCTCCCTCCTTTTATAGTTTCAGTCCCCCTTTCGAAAAACATTTCCAGCTGAGACCCAAGAGACAAAGGGCACGTCCTCACTGGCCAAGTTAGAGCGCTGCCGTGGCATAGCACTGGGAGAGAGCTCCCCCAGCACTCTAAAAAACCCACCTCCACGAGGGGAATAGCTCCCAGCACTGTGTGCACTGTCCACACTGGCACTTTACCGCCCTGAACTTTCAGCGCTCAGGGGGGTGTTTTTTCAGCCCCGTAAAGTGCCAGTGTAGACAAGCCCAAAGAGTCTATGTGAAAGGACGTTCCCTGCGAGTTTTTTTCACCTGTTTGAACTTCCTTTATCTTCCCTTCCTGCTTGATGACTCTGTTTGCTGCTTAAATGCAAATTAAGCAGAGCACACATTCCTTCCTTTGTTTAGGACAAACCTGACTTCTGCCTGGGCAAGACTGCTGGATTTGGAACATGTATTAATAACGTCATAGAGGGGAATCTTATAACTTCACATACAACATTAACATACATATTTTACCAGGACAATACTGCCCAGCAAAGTATGAGTTTTCAAATGATACCTTAAAAGCCATGCTCTGTACAAATATTACTACAATAGTATGTATGGTGTGAATACAGGGGTCTATTCCATCGATATATTTCTATCCTACATCCCTATATTTCTCCTGCTGTGAGACAGAGAAGAAAGAAAAAGAAAGTAAAATGGGGTTTGTGAGAATATTCGGTCTCAGGAACCAGAAAGAGGAAAAACAACCATAGTCAGCAATACTTACCAGCTAGCAGAGAGAGACATAGCCACCAGTTGCAAAATAGCCACTTTAGCTCTCTGCCAAATGTGAAAGGCCAGGCTCCCTTACCCCAAAAGGTATGTTGGGAAAACATGTTTCTTTAAGAGGGAAACATCAGGAGGAGGTGGTCAGTAGCCTCAACACAGTCTGGGGCGGGGAAAGGCTGTGTTTCTGTGTGTTGTCACTATGACACACAGTGAGAAAAGCCACAAAAGCATTAGAAGGGGGAAGGAATAAGGGTCACACCCAATGTAAAATGGGTTCAGCTATTATACTGATGAGTGCAGTATAAAAGCTGATTCTGTAGACAAATAGATACATTCTCCACTGTAGCCCAGAGAAAACTCTGTTTTGTCAGGGATGTATGGCTCAGGGATGGGTGAGTGGAGAAACAACAATTGCTTTACTTGGCATGGTAGTCTCACAAGCTGTTGTCAATAAGGAGTTAATTCTGCTCTGAGTGGCACAAACTCCCCACCCAGAGAAAGAGTATAAAATTAGCATGATTAATGGCAGTATAGTTCTTTGGGAATTTCACTTCTCAGAAAGAAGTGAGTAATGGAAAGCAATGTAGAAGAGAATCCCTCTCATAGGGTTGAAGCTTTCATTCCCCCATGATCCTTGGAGGTATCAAACCCTGCCTTCTCCATGATTTCCATGAGAATCCCCATGATTTCCTGCCTTCTCCATGATTTCCCCTAGTTGAAGCATGCACTGAGAACTCCAAGAGTAGAACCTCTGCCTTAAGTTTGACCTTAGGCCTGTATCTCTTCTGCCCATGGAAATTAAGGCCATCTCAACATCCATTCCTAGTACAGCGTGTTTGTGTTTTAAGTTTATCTCATTTTGGCAAGTGTTTCCCCCCTCCCCCCCTTTTTCTAACCTATTAATTGTTTCAACTTGATACTGTGTTTTACTATACCACATTCAATTTCTAAATGCTTTCTAATAGATAGTCCAAGCAAGCCAAAAATACTGCTTTATCAGATTGCCACCATGTCATTGAGCACTGTTTTATCTATCATACTACATTAAACCTGTCATAAGTATGAACAGCAGATCACATCATAAATTCAGTCACAATAAATATTTTCTAAAAACATTTAGTATTTTCTCTGATGCATGATGCCAAAACTGATTCATGTAAAAGTAGCAAAATGTGCAAAGCAGTATTCAACTGGTGAAGTAAATTTACCATTAGGGTTCCAAGTAAAACACACTTTTTAAAAACGCTGTATAATAGAAATCCAGCTCTTTGACATGGTATATTATAGCAAGTAAGAGAGCTTGGCTAAGCTCCCAGACAAAAAGCAAACTATTGGATGCTATTGAATTTGCCCTCAAATGAGTGCTCTCCCAAATTGTCACTCAATGTTTTAACCTTTTCAAAGTACCTTTAAAAGAGCTGGGCAAGGGAGGGGGAAATTACAGCACCGACACCCCCATCTTCTCAGTTCAGTGTCATCGGTTTTAAAAATAATCTACGTAACTTGGTCCAAATTCTGCTCACGTCAGTCAAACAAGTCCCATAGAATTTAACAGAATACTCACAGTAAGGCAAGCAGAATTCAATCTGTTAGCTGTTGATATCAATAAGATGCACAAGATATGTCCTTTGGACCCAGATCCACAAAGAGACAGAAGCATTGTGATACTGAGCAGTTGCAGCACCTAACTTTTTAAGTGCCAAGAAAATCACAGGAACAACACTGCAATCACCAAAGCCTGAGTTAGCAGAGAGGCTGTTGTACAATGCATGGGAGAGACAGGCCCCTCAATCCACAAAGCCAGCATGCCAGGTGAGGAGCCATTAAAGGTAGCCAATGGGAGACACCAACCAAAGGTGTGTGTACTAAGCCCTGCCCCACTCACAGAGCTAGGAGCCTAAGCCTGAGGGGCAGAGAAGCACTTATCTCTGCTTGCAATCCACAAACTGGGGGAAGATAAAAGATAGAGGAGTACTTGTGTCACCTTAAAGACTAAAGAAGAGGAGTACTTGTGGCACCTTAGAGACTAACAAATTTATTTGAAAAAAGAAAAGTGAGCTGTAGCTCACAAAAGCTTATGCTCAAATAAATTGGTTAGTCTCTAAGGTGCCACAAGTACTCCTTTTCTTTTTGTGAATACAGACTAACACGGCTGTTACTCTGAAATTTATTTGAGCATAAGCTTTCGTGAGCTACAGCTCACTTATCGGATGCATTCAGTGGAAAATACAGTGGGGACATTTATATACACAGAGAACATGAAACAATGGGTGTTACCATACACACTGTAACGAGAGTGATCACTTAAGGTGAGCTATTACCAGTAGGAGAGCGGGGGAGGGGGGGAGGACCTTTTGTAGTGATAATCAAGGTGGGCCATTTCCAGCAGTTGACAAGAACATCTGAGGAACAGTGCGGGAGTGGAAGGGGGGAATAAACATGAGGAAATAGTTTTACTTTGTGTAATGACCCATCCACTCCCAGTCTCTATTCAAGCCTAAGTTAATTGTATCCAGTTTGCAAATTAATTTCAGTTCAGCAGTCTCTCGTTGGAGTCTGTTTTTGAAGTTTTTTTGTTGAAGAATTGCCACTTTAGGTCTGTAATCGAGTGACCAGAGAGATTGAAGTGTTCTCCAACTGGTTTTTGAATGTTATAATTCTTGACGTCTGATTTGTGTCCATTTATTCTTTTGCATAGAGACTGTCCAGTTTGACCAATGTACATGGCAGAGGGGCATTGCTGGCACATGATCACATTGGTAGATGTGCAGGTGAAAGGACCTCTGATATTGTGGCTGATGTGATTAGGCCCTATGATGGTGTCCCCTGAATAGATATGTGGGCACAGTTGGCAACAGGCTTTGTTGCAAGGATAGGTTCCTGGATTAGTGGTTCTGTTGTGTTGTGTGTGGTTGCTGGTGAGTATTTGCTTCAGGTTGCAGGGCTGTGTGTAAGCAAGGACTGGCCTGTCTCCCAAGATCTGTGAGAGTGGTGGGTCATACTTCAGGATAGGTTGTAGATCCTTGATGATGTGTTGGAGAGGTTTTAGTTGGGGGCTGCAGGTGATGGCTAGTGGCGTTCTGTTACTTTCTTTGTTGGGCCTGTCGTGTATTAGGTGACTTCTGGGTACTCTTCTGGCTCTGTCAATCTGTGTCTTCACTTCAGCAGGTGGGTATTGTAGTTGTAAGAATGCTTGATAGAGATCTTGTAGGTATTTGTCTCTGTCTGAAGGGTTGGAGCAAATGCGGTTGTATCGCAGAGCTTGGCTGTAGACAATGGATCGTGTGGTGTGGTCTGGGTGAAAGCTGGAGGCATGTAGGTAGGAATAGCGGTCAGTAGGTTTCCGGTATAGGGTGGTGTTTATGTGACCATCCGATGAAGTGAGCTGTAGCTCACGAAAGCTAATAAATTTGTTAGTCTCTAAGTTGCCACAAGTACTCCTTTTCTTGTTTCAAATACAGACTAACACGGCTGCTACTCTGAAACCTTAGACACCAACCATTTTTGGGGGGCATAAGCTTTTGTGGGATAAAACCCACTTCATCCAATGCATTCTGTGGAAAATACAGTAGGAAGATATATATACATACAGAGAACATGAAAAAATGGGTGTTGATCAGATAAGATAGACATTCAGCCACCCTAACTTGCATGTGGGGCCCAATTTGGTAGGTGTGCTCAGAAGCCACCTAACTCACAAAACAGCTAGAGGAGGAGGAGGATAACCTTTAGCCTAGTGATTAGGATACTTGCCCATGGTGTAAAACTTCTCCACTTCAAGTTTCTCCTCCTCCTCAGGGAGAAGGGATTTTAACAGGGATCTGCCACCTCTCAGATGAGTACCCTGTGCACTGGGATAATCTGAAGTGGGTTTCCCTCAATCTCTCCTATTAAAGTTGTTCTATTTTAATTAAATAATTGAATATTAACTGGGCCAGGGAAAGTAGTAGAATGACTTTATAGGTTAACTGGGGCACTAACCTGACAGGTGGCTGACACTTGCTCAAGTCTTCTCTCCTGCTCAGGAGGGTGGGGGATTTGAACTAAGAGTGGTGACTGGCATCCTGAGTGAGTACTCTATCCACTGGACTAAAATTACAGGGGTGTGCATCCTCTTTCCCCACCCACCTCTTAGCTGTTGTGTGTGAACTTGCCTGAGGGTCCAATTGGTGGCCCTTGAGCACACCTACCAAATCAGTCCCCCACATGCAACTCTAAGGCAGTCAAATGCCTATCTTCCCCAATTTTTGAATCACTCTCAAGCTTAGGCAAGAGATGGGAATCCAGCTGCCTACAATGAGGCTGCAGCATGCACGCCCAGAAGCAAAAACTTAGGCACCTACAAGGTTAGGTAGAAGCTGAGTGGGAGTTTTCTGGCTCCCCGTGGTGCCCAAAAACAGGACTTAGGGGCCTAAGTAGCTTTGTGGATCACACCCTTTGTAATTATGAGTGACTACCATGAAGGCATTGTTGGGAAAACTCTCATTCTGACTCATTGCCCTACTGAGAATCTTGCCAAATGAACTTGATTCCCAGGGAATGTAAACCTGTATTTTGTCTATGTTGTTCTTCTGTGTTTGTACAGCCCTGAGCACAGTGGAATCCTAGAGTTCTAGATGCTTTGGTAGTACAAATAAGAATTCCAATAATAATAAATAATTAATAAAATTAGCAGTTGGTCCTTTATGGTTACAAGAGATGGTGAGATTTTATTAGTTAAATCACTTCTCTGAATCAAGAGAATGTATCCAAGATGTTAGAAGTGGGTCATTGACTCCTTTCCAATCAATTGAGTACTTTAGGAATCTCATACACAGTAAAGGACTTGTTTTCATAGTGACAGGTGTCCAGAATTAAACAGCCATTCCATTTTTAAGCTAGTAGATATCTTCACCCTTCAATTCAACCCATTCTTAAGACACCAGGAGCCTTGCTTTTCTGCAGACAGGCTCCTTTCACTCTTTCCCATTCAGACCATTTATAATCCTTCCCTGAGCATGGGTATGGGACAGTTGTCCTGAGGTTAACCCCTTGTTCACAGAAAGCCAGGTAAGTGCTCTTCCATCTGGTCAGAAATAAGATTTCCAGAAATCAGTTGTTTATCCAATATCTCTTATGGTCTGTTTTCAGAGTAGCAGCCGTGTTAGTCTGTATTCGCAAAAAGAAAAGGAGTACTTGTGGCACCTTAGAGACTAACCAATTTATTTGAGCATAAGCTTTCGTGAGCTACAGCTTACTTCATCAGATGCTTATGGTCTGGAGAGTAGGTAGATTATTTACCACACTAAATCATGAACAGGAAAGAATTGTCCTTAAAACTATATTTTGAATTTTAACTTCTAATTCCCCCCTTTTATATTCCTCACATGTGTTGTGTTTCCATATCTATGGACAGAGTTCACAATGTTCATCAATTATTTTAAAAAATATGGATTGAGACATATAATTTATCAAGATATTTTAAAGGATTAGGGGATTTTATGAACATTAATAACATTTCCATCTATGTGATCTAATACAAAAAAAACACAAGGGAAACAACCTCGTACAGCAGTGAGTAAGCTAATCAACTGCAATGGTTGGAAAGGAATTAAAAAGGGGGGGGGGGGCTGGGGCAAGAAAAGTTCATGAGATTCTCCTCAAATGTTTCCTTCAAAGGGGTTGCGTATCCCCCACACACACACCCATGAGTGGGAAGTGCTGCCCTGGAATTCACAGTCTACTGAATGCACAGGATTTCAAGAGATCCACCAGAGACACAAAGCTCATCTGCATGCAAGCTCTGTACTTCTGCACTGACTCCCCAACCCCAGCACCTTGGGAACATGGATTCAATGGAGACTCTTCACACCTGCTAACATTCTTAGCATCCCATCTCCTCACCACAGGAGGGTTTCCCCCCAAAATTAAAGAAGCTTTAGGCATGAACTTTTCTACAGATTCTCCATAAGGATGGTAGGGCAATAGTTAGTGTCTGTTGATAACAAAAAGCTCCCACTGTATTTTAGAGTAATGGTTCAAAAGGCAGCTTTGTTATTGCAGATCACTGGAAACTACTGTAGAATATTTCATATAGACTCACATTGGGATTGGTTTTTTGGAGTGAGGAAAAAGTATCTCCCATTTAATTAGTGTATTCTTTATAGAGGACTCTATTTTCCCCTCATTTGCATGAATTCAACTCCCCTTTCTATGGGAGTTGCACTCATGAAACCAAGTGGAGAACTGAGCCAAGAGATAGAAAAAATTTTGACTTCATATTCCCCTACCCTGAGTCATTGTTCACAACAGCCATGAACTAGTGGCAACTTTAAGATCTTCAGAATTCAGATTGTCTAAGACAGAGGTGGGCAAACTACACCCCACGGGACCGTCCTGCCCGGCCCCTAAGCTCCCGGCCAGGGAGGCTTGTTCCCGGCCCCTCTCCTGCTGTGCCCCCTCCCCCGCAGCCTCAGCTCGCAGCACCACCAGTGCTCTGGCCCGCAGCTCCTGCTGGGCAGCGCGGTGGCATGGCTGTGAGTTGGATAGGGGGTGAGGTCCCAGGAGACGGTTAGGAATGGGGGTCCCAGGAGGGGGCAGTCAGGGGACAAGGAGAAGGGAGCCTTGGATGGGTCAGGGGTTCTCAGGAGGGCGGGAAGTGGGAGGGGGCATATATGGGGTGGGGAGAGAGATTTGCCACCACAAGGCGTGCTGTGAAGGCAGTAGCTAAAACTTGTTACCCAGACAGATATACCCTTCCCAATGACAGCAGCAGCAGAGAGTAGGTCAGCAAAGACATAGAAAAAACTAACAGGCCCAAAATACTTCACAACAAATACACAATGCTCTTAGTTAATTGCATTTTGGGAAAGGACAATTTTTGGAGAGAAGGCCTCTTCTTCCTCATAGCAAACAAACATATCCTCAGTCTGTTCTTTGAGGGTTGTGGAAATTTTGTTTGTACTTTTTGGTCTGAAAAGTCACCAAAAGTAGGTATAAGGGAGAAGTACCCACAGACATCAAAAAATCAAAACACAGTTGTTTCTGGGTCATTCTAGTATAAAACTCTTTCTTCCCCCTTTCCTTCAGGAAATGTTCAGAGAATCACAGCTTGTGTTTGGGCTTGGGAATCTTACACCAAATATTTTTGTGTCTGGTAAAATGGATTTGCACAAAAAAGGCAAGCAAGATACAGGAGAAGCAGTTAATTGACAGAAGCTCCCTGAAGAGTGTGAGCACAAATACTGCAAGTACTCATAGCATGAGGAATGATTCCACACACACCCATGACAGATAGAAGGTGTGACCTGCACGTTTTCCACACATGAGTGATAGACAAGGCTGTAAGCTGCATCTCTCTAGCATTAGCCGCACAGTTTTGCTATTCCTGTTTGAAAACATATCCCTTTCAGCCTACAGTTGTAGCACTCGCTATCATTTTGATAAACATTTATCAAAAGACAAGAAAGAGAGAACACCTCCAGGTTCTGAACACTTAGCAAAGGGGATCAAAGTAATATGAAACAGGAAAATCAGAAGGGCTCTTGGTGCCTGTCCTAGGGCTTCTGTGCTAATCTTTCACTTCCAAAAATCTGGGTTCAACTACTATGAGATAATAAGGGGTGGTTTCATCCTTTTTGCCATTTGGCCACAGCACCACACTACTCTGGAGGACCAGGAATTAAAGTACTGCAAAGAATTAGATGGGTAGAGAGAAGAGATGTTGCTGACCAGATTGTGTTTGAAATGGGATATAAAACAACCTATCCTGGACCAGGATGTAGGCAGTCAGACCTAGTGGGGGGTCAGACCTAGTGATAAGAAGAGGAGTCAGAGTCAGGAATCAAGCCAAGGATCAGAGCCAGAGTCAGTAGCCAGGCATGGAGCAAAGAAACAGGTATCTGGAACAAGGCAGGAGGGCTGGAACAGGACAGGAAGGCAGGCACCATGAGTCAGGCAAAAAGGCATAGTCCAATATAGCAGCTAGCCAGGGATTCACTTAACTGCTTATAAAACTTCCTGAGGCACCTTCTGTCTTAAATAGTGAGTCTGAGCCAATCAGAGAAGCTAGAGGTCTCCTCCAATTGGGAAATTCTGGGCCATGCCTCTGGTGAGCTAGGGTCCACCAGGCAAACCTCTTTGTTGGTACCAGCAAGCTGCCAAGTGGTGTCTGCAGGCTGCAGACTCTCACACAACCTAGGGCTGGAAAACTTGAGATAATTAACTACAGTGATGCAAAGAGGGCTGAAGAATACTGCAGGTTCATCAGTGCTTTAGAGAGAAGTACCACTCTTTTAAAAACAGAGTGTTGGAGAACTGGAAGTCAATACAGAGTGTAATGCAGATGAGGTGTGATCAGACAATTCAGATAAATCACAGCCATGAGTCTGTCTGGGGTTTGGCTCTGCAGAAATGTGTAAAATACATTCATAGGGAAAGACAGTTATGGACAGCAAGGAAATTGCCCAGCCTGTTTACAATGAAGGCATGAACTGATGACTCAGCATTGGTAAGAGAGGCCTGGCAAAGTTTCTAAGATGCTAAAAAGCTGAACAAGGGATGTTGAAATGCGAGAAAAAGCAAGATTACCACTCAGATTCTGCACAGCCATAACTAACAAGAGAATGGAGAAACTCAAACTGCAAAAGGTAGTGTCTGTGTAGTTAGTGGGTCTTTCAGGCCCACTAACTACACAGGCTCATGAAAGGTAGGTACCAACCCAGTTTTTCTCCATACTCGGCTGAACTGCCATGCTGACACCATAATAAACACTCCTCTCTCAGAGTCAAAGGATCTGAGAATAGTTTGCTATACAGTTAAAAGAGAGCGATTAGATGATGGTTATTTATCCACACTACCAAGATGAAAAACAATACTCATAAAAGGAAGAACCAGGTTTTTGTGTGTGTTTTAATCTACCCAGTGAGACAAAGGAATTTTGTTTCCCTTTAGTCAAAAGTGATGCTGTCATTTTTCAATTTTGTCTCCTTCAGTGTACTGAAACTGATGTAAAAGAGATATAATTTGCATTCTCGTTGCTGGCTTTGATAATAGATTTTCCATGTTGATTTTTCTGTACGAATTTTCCTTTTTGTCTCTGTTCAAACTGTATATATCTAATTTTGATTATATTCAGACAAAGCTGTCAGTTGAAGTGGCGGGTCTGAATTTCTGATACAGTGTAACATGCAGCTGCCCCCTGTTCTTTCTCCCCTCCCCCTCCTTATTTACAATTTGACAAATAATGTGTTTGTTTGAAATGTTTAAATGTACATTTCCACTCATGTATTCCGAAATCCAGAGAGAGAGCAGAGCGCTTGCAATCATCAGAGATTCCATTACAGAGAAAGAAAGAAAGAAAGAAAGAAAGAAAGAAAGAAAGAAAGAAAGAAAGAAAGAAAGAAAGAAAGAAAGAAAGAAAGAAAGAAAGAAAAGCTTTATTTTCACTAGGTTAAAACATGTTTTCATATTCACTGTCCTTTGCAGAAATTCTGGCTTGTTTTTATTTTATTAGAAGTGTCACAAGATCTAAAGGTATCAGAAGGTTAGTGATATACACACCACAAATCAGACTGATGGATAAACAGGCCTACTAGTGGAGAGGGAAAATTTAATATGAAATTGCACATATAGTAATGGGAGCAAGAGACAAAAGAGTTTCTGAATAATTTAAAAAGTTCAGAATAAGCAAACTCTTGCTGTCAAAGTTTTGTTTTTTTTTTTTCCTCCCCAAGCAGTTGATGTGGTAATTAAGAATTTGGTGAGAGCCCGGTCAGGTTACCTCGTTCCTGAGATCAGAGCCCCATCAGAAATTCTTTCAAGTGTCCTTCTGCGTCGCCAAAGATGACAATAGCAAATCAATAAGTGCTTGAAATGAAAGGGGTTGTTGGCCAGCCCCCGAGGCTACAGATTTTCACACCGCCAGCCTGTTTCTGAACTTCTAGCATTCCTTGGCACTGTCTCTCATAAGAAGAGAGACCTTATTCCTATTCTCATGCGAAGGTAAGTGCTCAGTTAGCAT
Organism: Eretmochelys imbricata; assembly: GCF_965152235.1. Lineage (NCBI taxonomy): Eukaryota > Metazoa > Chordata > Testudines > Cheloniidae > Eretmochelys > Eretmochelys imbricata. The sequence continues at coordinate 36,961,723 of NC_135575.1, read as the reverse complement.
ATCTATTACATTATGGTCTCCACATGCTTTGCTTTGCTTCCCTGCTCCTGGCTCTGACTTGGGCTTTCTTTCTAGGAAGGTGAAAGTCTAACGCAGTCTCTGCTAAGGACATCCTGCTTAAAGAGCTGCTGCTGTACTTTCGCCTGTGAAAACTACAGATAGGTCGCTCTGGATATTAGAAATACTAGAACAAACTGGGCAATATTTGCACTTCCTCTTCTTTTCTTCTTTTTTTTCCCCAAGAATTAATAGAAGGGGGTAAGAGCTCAAAGCACAGAAAAATAAATACAGGAATCATTGTGTGAAGCTTAGATTACTTTGTGTTAACAGAGATTGCTCTGCACTGATTCACACTGTCATCCTTACCCCTAATGTGCCCTGATTTAACAATCTTTCTAACGACCAACATCCTCGGGACGTTTTAATTAGGTAATTCATTAGTGAGTCAATACAGACATTTATATATTCTTTTAGCTCAAGTGGTTAAGCACTAATTTCGCAATGATTATAAACCACTGGAATATGCAAGGCACAGTCATTTTAATTTATATGCAAATCAATTGGTCCATTTGAAATGCTTATTTTTTTTTAACAATTATTGTATTGTAGCATCGGGATCAACGGCCTGAATGAACAATTTGGAAACAAGATCTGGATAGGAAAGAAAATTTCGAGCCGCCAACAAATCAATAATGTTTGAGGCTGTCAAACACAGCTAGCCATTGGTATTTACATACTCGCTTGTGGTCAGATGGGCGGTGGGGGGGAGAGGCGGAAGACGCTGGGAGGGGGCGATTGCTTGCGAGAGTTGAGATCATAATCCAAGAGAGAGGAAAGTGGATGGTAGTGAATAGCCCTATCACCACACTGTCTCAAATAATAATACTGTACCTCTCTCAATCCCCGCACTGGTGGGGATTGGCGCAGGGCACAGAACGTTTGCCTTGGGTGTTGTTCTCTATTTGATCATGGGTTAGGTTGGGTTGGATTTTCCTGTCCGTGGGAGAAGCTCTATCAGTTTGACAGTATCAAAGCATCTTAATTCCAGTTTTGGTTTGTCCAACAGCTGACTTCAAGAATTAAAATACTACCACTAGCAATCCTCCAACACTTTTTAACCGACATGCCCTCACTACTCGCTATGCCAGGTGCCTGGAAGTGGATCCTATTAATAATAACGTTTTAAAACGGCTTTTCTGCATGTTGGAAGATGAATACGTTTAGGCGTTTTCAAATCATTGCAAAGGGAAAATGTATGTCTGTGGGACTGTTGTGAGGCTAGAGGCGTTATCGATCCGGAATTATGGAGTAATCCGAGCCAAAGGTGTTTATGTCAAACTGTGCCAGTCTTGAAATGCAGAATTAGGATCATGTCAGACTCCTGCTGCAAAACTGCAGTAGCCCAAGTATTCAGAACTGGTCCCGCGGATGGTGAAATGTTGCTTATAGCTACCGTTCGTTTGTTTGTTTCTTTAAATTGTTGACATTGTCTGAGGCAAATTGGAATACAAATACAATCACCAAGGCCTTTACCTAGTCCAGAATTCTAATATTACATTTACTGGCTTGGCAGAAAGGGGGAAAAAATGGAAATCCATGTATTAAGTCAGCTCCACAGTTTCCAGACACCCTGGAACCCCTATTCCACAGCAGCATGTCTAATGTATTCCCTGGTGATTCTGGGCATTAATTAGTTGTTTAATAGGAGTATGACTAAAAATGTAAAAGAAGGATTAGGAGCGTGAAACGTATGTCCAGCTCCTTCCACACACTCGAGGAGGGAATGAAAATCACCCTGTATCTTATGTTTCTCTAGGAGCCATTTGCATTTCCCACCAGCTGCTCACTTCAGCTGTACCGATTCTGGGCCAGTAAAAGTGCCCAGCTCATCTCCTGATCCTGCTGCAGCCCCGACATGGGGGCAGCAACAGCACACGGCCGGGCGAGAGCCCAGACAGAAACGGGACAGCTTCAGCAAGCGGCTGCTGCTTTAAAACCTCTGAATCGGGAAAGTGGGGGGACTTGCGCACGCACAGCTGCGTATGTCTCTCTGCACAGAGTTCTCTCGCGCATTCTTCGGAGGCTTCAAAGCAAACCCAGTCACAACCCTGGGTATTTATTTACCTTCGTTATTATCTCCAGTGCCTATATGAATTAAGACACACAAATGCGCATTTATTTCACCGACAAAAGCGACTGAAGGTTGTGAGGACCGATCCGAGTATTTTTCATCGACCGCACAATTTTAGGTGAACTCTGAAGGATTTTCCTCTCTTCTGTTTCTTCTTCAGATTTGTTGAAAAAAATTGTCTTAACTTAGCATACCAGTCCCATGGACAGAAATCCAGAGTGCCAAGAACAGTTGTTTTTGTTTTTGTTTTTTTTTAAGAAAACTCATACACATGCATTTTGATTTCTTTCAAGTAAATCAATTTGTTTGCGGGCGTGTTTAAATGGACAACACTTAGTGTTTAAATAGATTTTCTACTCACGTCATCAATTCTTGATGATGTTTGAATGCAGTTCAGTTTCTTTCGTAGCTAAGAGGATAACACTTTCCATACAATTACTTTGTCAGCTCTTAGCCATTTTCAGAGTAATTTGCTTTCATCCTCAAAAATTACTACCACATTTACTACTAACTAAAACTAATTCAAAACATAAAATACTTCAAGACAAACATATTATATGCCTCATCAGAAGTAATGAAAAAAATAGGTATATTTTTCAAGTAGAGCAGCTATATACCCGAAGTCACTAAAAAAATTTCAGCAGGAAAGTAAATCATTTGTTTGGTTTAAATATATACTTTTCGCGTGGTGCTTTTTTACAATACAGAACATTTAATAAAATCGAATTTCAGTGGATGGTGATACAAATTCAATTTAATGGTTTGGATATTATATTGTTTCCTTAAACGATGTATTAGGAATATCAAAGATTAGCGGGAGAATTCAAATAACGTCGGTTGTTTCTCATAAGTTTATCTGTGTGTGTGTGTGTGTGCAAAAAACCTAGGGCTTTAAAAAATAAAAAATATCACGATGTTTGTTTGTAATCACCTTTCACACCTAGTAGTAAATATGTCCGAATTTATAGTACTCTACTAGCGAGCCTATAAAAATAAATCGCGATAAAGTTTACAAATACCTATGTTCTTTTCTAACGATAAACAAAACATAATATTTAAATGGTCAGGCAGTAGTTCGTGCCCTATATCTATAGCTTCCTACAGTAGCACACATTTTCAGAAGCAAATGTAAATATATAGATAAGCACAATATTGCGGGGGTAATGCCGTTCTTGCAGAACCCTTAACCTCGTCATTTTAAAAAATGAGTTATCAGCGACCCTATGTGAACTTGGGTCCATCTACAGCAAAGGAAATTCTAGACTTAAATAAGCTTCTGAGTCTTGTACATCGCAATCCCTTCATTAAAACCGGCCAGTGCCTCCCCTTCCCAGCTGCACACTGGGATCTGCAATATATTTTTCAGTCTGGACCGAGTTGACTTTGAACTAGTGGAACAGTCCTGAGCGGGAGCAAAATGACCTGGCCCTTTGCACAGACTTCACCAGCGCTGCGTTTATCGTCCCATCTCTCTCTTTCTGGAGCAGGCACACACAGACCACTCTGTCTCTCTCACCTCGGTTTTCTTCTTTATCTCTATCTATTCTTCTTCCTTTGCTTGTTTCTTCTTCCCCTTTTCTGGTTTTTCTTTTCTTTTTCCCACTCCCCCAAACACACACACACAGACACACACAGACACACTCTTTCAGTTTTTTTTTATCAGAATTTCTATTGCTCTTCATCCTTTCCTGCCTCATCATTCCGATTTTCGCGCGCGCGTGTGTGTAACATATTCATGCTAATATACCATAGAGGTAATGTAGATCCTACTCTTAATTGCCCTGCCTTCACTCTGGTTTCTTATTCGGTGTCTGTCTCTGTTCTGCTGCCTGAGTCTATTTTATTATCTCCCTTCTTCCCCGCTTCTCTTGTCTATGTGTCCCTCTGCCTGGCTCTTTCTTTGCAGATTTTACGCGCCCCCCCCCCCTTTCCCCGCGCCGCTCGCCTCTGTCTATCGCTGTCTCTGCCTCCCCTTCCCCAGCAAATCCACTGCCCCCTGCACTCCCCCTCTGCTCTGCTCCTCGCTGGAGTTAGTTTGGTGGAATCTCTGCTGACGTCACGTCGCTCCCAATGCGGAGAGGGGGCGAGAGAGAGGGAGCCGGAGAGTAAAAGAAAGAGCGAGTCAGACACAGGAAGATCTCCGATCCCACAGCGAATACACTAGCCCCCCGCTTCCCCCCCGCCCCCCAGCCCCAACCACCTCCACGGAACCCTGCGCTCTTGTTTGGATCCTTTATTACTTCTGCCCCTGAGTTGCTGGCGCTGCAGTCAAGCCAGCCCCCAGGATTTGCTAAATCTCGAGGAGGAGAAGAAAGAATAACGGGGTGGAAAGCTCAACGAGTAGCCGGTAAGTGGAGGCCCATCCTTCCCCGGGATGTGAGATAATGCGAGTCTGAGAATTGGTTCCACTTTGCGGGGATCTTCCCGCTAGGTGATTTGTGTGACTCTCTGATGTCTCTTTTCGCTAGCGAGGGCCGTTCCAAACAGACGTGAGTCGAGCCGTTCTGGGGACTTTACACTGTTTTTCAGTCCTGGCAATAATGATCTATGGGGGCAGTTCAATGGCAATCGAGAAGATCGTGAGTTGTCTCGGAAAACGGTGCATCTCCCTGAACCCTCCTCTACCTACTTCACGTTAATACGTCTGGAGGGATTGGCGTTCGAGAGATAAAAGGAGTCAAGTCACTGAGGGTGGGGTTTGTTTTTTTTTTAAGGCTTCTAATGTTTTGCCTAAGAAAAAAATCCAGCTATTAAATGAGGCCTTGAGAATACTACCTGCGAGACAGGCCCTTTTGCAGAAGAGAGTTTTATTATTTAGGTCAGCTCGGATTGGTCACAATTTTAAAATTGTGTCTTTCTAAAAATGCTTTAAAGTTAGTGCGATTTGTTAATTTATTTTACTGTTAATTGTATTATTAATTGTACGTTATCTGTGGAGGGAAAATATTGTCTCGATTACATTCCTTACAGTGCTTTTTTTCCTCTCCCCCTCCAAAATAAAAAGAAAATGGTGTGGATCGCTTCCTCTCTAACTATGCGTACCTTAATTTCTTTCCTAAAGGCAGCATTACAGAACATAATTTTTTAAATTAAGGACATCATTTACTGTAGGGAAACTTAAATTAAGTTAGGGAAAGAAGTCACCTAAAGCTTTAAGATTTTTACCTAGTTTCAGACAATTGCATATCTGGGGAGTAAAAGAGTGTTATGCACAAAGGAATTGCATATGCTTTACATGAGAAAGTGTAATGTGTGTGCCGATAAATGAATAGCCTTACGTGTAGCCTCCAAGAAATATTAATACAATAGAATTAATCTAAATCGTTGTCCTGTGTTCACTAGATTGTAACTAGCAAGGCTTGTTTGTATTTTCAGTATAAGGAAACATCCTTTATTTACTCAAGTAACCCTTACTCAGGAGAGCAGTCACTGGGACTAACTACGGATTACTCGGATGAATAAAGATTACAGCATTAGGCCTTAAATTAAGCACCGATTTCGTTTATGAACCACCTACAATAACACCTACCATATTACAAAAACTACTAACTCCAAATTATGACCGGTGGTTCTGTGATACTAAAATGTTTTGCAAGATATTTGCCAGGGCCTCGGATTAATTTGTTTCTAAAATGACATCAATGTGTACAACTCACCTGATACTGCTTATTACTAGGTCAGCTATAGTTTAAGTGCTTGGAGCAGAGTATTAATTAACTGAATTTCCTCAGCAATCCAAGAAAAAGAAAATACTTCAACAGTCTATGAGTTTGCTATTTGTTTTCATTTATAAAAATAATTAAATAGTTTGAAAGTGACAAAGTGGACAGGAGAAATTAAAATAAAAAACAAAGGGGAGAGCAACCCCCTTACTAAATGATTCGGCATTGTCATTTCTGTAGTCAACAGAAAATTGCCTCTTCTTTTATGCCCATTCCCCTGTTGAGATGTTCTTATAAAAATTAAAAGAGAGAAAATAAAGATCAGTGGTGTAATTGGGATCTGAGCGGCTGAAACCAGGAGAGTAATAATCCTGTCTAACAAGATATATTCATCCCAGGTCAGCAGCATTTGAGGGGAGAGAAAAACTTCCCATTCGGGGGAAAAAAAAGTTGTGCATCTCAATTTGTTAGATAAATTAGCCGTCAAGGAAAGCGAAGAGGCAAGGCAAGTGAATTTGTCATGCAAGGCTTGTCTTGACAGAGCCGGTTTAAGGACTATCAGAGAGGAATTAAGGTTTTCTTAATTGCCTTCCCCAAAAATTTAGCCACAGCTCATATAGTAGGCCCAGTTATAGGAAAGAGCATTTAATACAGATCAGAGTTCTTCCTAAGTCCTTCTTTGGCTTTGAATATGAATTCCGGTGTCGTAATATGACTCAGAAATGTCCTGAGAAACATACCTTGACCTTTTTTTTTTTTTTTTTTTTTTTTTAATTCTCACTTCGAGAAAATCCGTGTTATTTACAGAGCTGCAGACTGCATTGGAAAATGTGACTGTTGGTTGGTTCAGCCATACTCATGTCGATTATTAATTATCAGTATTATTAATTATTATTTTGTTATTTTATTATTATTTATTTCATCAAAAATGTTTGTAAACTCCAGTCTGCGGCATTTTAGGCACTAGCTAATACTGCATCCAGTTCAGACACTAAAAAAAGAAAGAAGAAGAAGAAGAAACGAAAGAAAAGATTCCGAAATGATGATGACATGCAAATTTCCCCAGAAATTATCATAAGTAAACATTTGAAGCCTGGACTAATAAAATCCCATCTGTGTTACTTCATATCGAGTTAGCAGAGAGCTGTGATAATGAATTTTGTAATATCTCACGAACAGACATCTCAATCAGGCACTAATCCTGTGATTTTACTGCAGAATCACTAAATCTGGAGCAGTCAAACTGCTGCTCTTTGGCACAGGGATAGCGAAGGCGCACCTCCTGCCGCGACCAGCGAGGGCTCCCAGGCTGGCGATCCTAAACTGTCACAGACCGGGTTCCCACTGCCTGGCCAGCTAGATTAGAAAGAGGACGCTCAGGGCTCGCATTGTCAGGTTTCCCCAGAACAGGGAAGCAGCACGTGTAATCAACGGCGCTATCCTTAATGAATACAAACGATTTTCTCCCTAGGATACACTTCTGCAATCCGCTTGTGCTACTGTTTTACCTGCTCTGAACTACAACTATTCCATTGGTGCGTGGTTTACTATTTGAACCTCGCTGAACAGACAGCAGAGCACAATGGGGTATGAGGCTTTCCTAGACCAAAGGGCGTCGTGGTAGCCTTTAGAAGGTAATACAGAAAAAGATACAATGAAATGAAATCGAATCTAGTTCAGGGTTGTACTACCCCCTAGTAACCTTAACGTGATTTTAAAGTCGATGATGACTTAAAAGTGCGAAGTGTAGGAAGCCCCTTTTGTACCAATTATAGGAAAGCTAAATCTACTGCATCAAATGTGATGACAGTCTAATTTAAACTCAGCTTGTACAAAAGACAAATGACATGTATTCTATCATCTGAGAAAATTATGAATCCATAAACAACAGGATTAAAATGTGCTAAGGACAAGTTTGGTTGCAAAGTTTTAAAATATTAGATAAGTGCCTACAAAAGGCCGTTCGCCATTCACAAATAAACAATGCGATTCTTCAAAGGGAATAAAGGCAGAAATGTTTGATCGCCTTGATCATTGTGATCATTATTACTGCCTTTTAATACCAGTGTGTCCCTTTCTGAGCGACAAGTAGGTGAACTTGATTCTGATTTTTTTAAAATGTATTTTGTAAAAATCGTTACGAAAATATGTTAGCAACGTGCTGCACACTGACTACTGCAGCACGTCTCCTTTGACGTTTAATTTTTCTTAAGTAAGCATTTTTAAAATAAAATCCAATACATTTGATGTTTTACAGATAACGGGTGATGGAGTCCAACTGTCGTAAGCTAGTATCGGCTTGTGTTCAATTAGGTAAGACAAATATTTCCGATCGATTCATATGAAAGTCTTTATGTGTGGAGAAGAGTAGTTTATTCGAATGTAAGTGGCTGTGTATTATCCGTGAGAGAGAGAGAGAGAGATGCACTTATATTTTTATAATCACATATTACATTTACAAATACTGATGTGCCGATTGATCAAATACTATTTTCTCTCTACGCAGAGAGCTGATACTTTAATGGTCAACAAAATTGAAGATCAATATTTTCTGGACTTTTAAATTATTTGAACTGCGGTGAAATTCACGCGGACTGTAATGTTCACAATGATGGTGATTTGGCAGAGTTCTACGTTTGACAGCCTCTCCTCTCTGTCTGTCTCTCTCTCTCGTCCTCTCTCTAGTAGGGGTGCAACCTTCTACAGTTGAATGTCTTTTCTCCAAAGACTCTGATATTAAAAAGGGGGAATTCAGTGACCCTCCAGAGAGCAGGAAAGAGGCAACCAGCAGCAAGCTCTTCGGGAGGCAGCATCCCAGCGCCAACGGTAAGCGAGAGCCCCCCAGGCCGCCTCCCTTCGGTCCCACTCACCTTATCACTCGTGAGTGAGAGAAAGGGAAGAGAGAGTCCAACGTGTTGGATGCTTAATTGTTCCCTCTTTATTTATTCCTCTTTTTTTTAACTAAAAGGGCTTGTCTCAGGTGTGCAGTGCCCTGTCCTGGTTGGATTCTGGCGCAAAGTGTGTTGGTTGTTATTTGGATAGGGGACTTGCAGAGGAAGTTTCCCAAACTCCTTTCTCATCCTCCACTCTCTCTCTCTAGCTCTTGTTTGGGAAGGTAGGCCGGTCCTGAGCTAAAACGCGGTCCAACAGCGACCTCTGCTGCTGTACATCTGCGCCACTGCACAGAGAAGCAACAAACGGGGGAAACTGGACAATGCTGCCCACTTGCCAAAAAGTTAACTGGGTCCAGGTTTTTTGCTGTGGGGCGTGCAACTCAATTAAAAATGGATATTCTTGGGGAGGTATTTTCCCCGTGCAAACAGCGGCGTGCAATAACGTGTTGTGAATAACAACTTTCAGGGCCAGCTTGTGTGCTTTTTTTTTTCTTTTTTCTTTTGCTAAGGCAACACTTCCCACGGAGTTGAAAACGGGAAGGGGAGAGGGGTTGCCTGAGTAAGGAGTGCAGGCAGGATCTGTCGAGTGGACTGTCTGGACGTATCCGCATCCTTTTGATGCGACCCTTTCATACGGTTTCATTGCACATTTTTGCTGTGCTTTAAAATGTTTTCTTTGTGCACCTAATCGGAAGTGTCTTCGTCAGTATTTTTTTAAATTAAAGTTCACAATAAAAATTTTTGCTAAAAGTTCAAAATAAGAATAATTTTGGTAACTATCTGCGCTAAACATCGGATATGTCTTTTTTCTTAAAAAAAAAACCAAAAAATAAAGAGACACAGGAAACCACTGATAGGAGGATCTCTCCACCCCCTTTTTGATTCAAGATTTAAATATGGCTCTAATATGTGAATACAAAATGTAATAAAGAAAAACATCAATGCAAACATATTACAAAGAAGAAAACAAGCTCTCTAGTTCACGTTCCTATTTAATTCAAGAGAAGCATAATTTTGTTTAAATAAAATATATGAAAGTGAATAAATAGTACAGGAAACTAGACTGCACTGATAATGTAAGTATTCCTGGTCTTGTGGTTAAACACTTACTTGTAAGAATATAGTATTAACGCAATTTGGCTAAATAGCTTAATATTTCTCAGATAACATCAAGTGATTTGCAATTGTTCGTTCCCCCCTTCCCCGTTTGGAAGTTTTCATCACTGTTTGACAGCTCCTTATAAAAATAAATGATTAGACCAAAGAATGGTTAAAAATCAAGCTTAGAAACAATTCCAAACCCTAAAGTATTATGACCCAATAATTTGTCATCCCGAAAAAATACATCATATTAAATTGTGCACAAATAAGGTTTATCAATGTTTTGCACTTTTTAATCCACAAGTAATAGCTGTTAAATAATGTGGAGAGGAAAGATGACATTGGTTTATATATGGTTTGAGAATAACAAAGGCCTTTTTACCCTTCACCTTTTTTTCCCCAATGAACAGGTGGTTTTAATCAAAGACTACAGCAGGAGCTAATGGGAAAGTGGGGACCTTTCTGCTATAATAAATTTATGAGTCCTTACAAGCCAGTTTTATTCTTCTAAGTATTTATAAAAGTAATATCCACATATGCTCTATGACATGGTAGTTTTTACTTCCCTTGCTGAGAAACAAATGGTTATTTTCTTAACCATTAATTATGAGTCCGGATTATTGTATTACATGTAAAATTTCCTGCCTAGTGCAATATCGATAAGTCTATTTTTTACCCTTCAGACTGAAGGGGAAATTGCTATCCAAACATATTTAATACCATTAATTAAAATATACCTCTGTGTTGAAGTAATGCTGAATACCTTGAGTTTGTTGGCAATTTTTTGGATTTTTTAAATGGTAATATTTCATGGAATTTGTTCTATATAGAGCTATGTATAAATGCAGACCGTTTTGTTGAAACCTAATGAATAATTATAACTCCCAGAATGTCCTCAGTTGTTAGGATGATTTATTTGAAAGTAATACAAGCAGTATATTTCCTTATTTACTTACATTATTTTGTTTTCTTTTTCTGTTTTAAATCTTTTAATCCACCTTGGTTTTGTATCGCGTAGTTAGAAGGAAATGCAACGATTTAATCTTTTATGTCATTTACTTCTGACAAATCTTTCCCCTTCTGTCAAGGCTTTTAAGTTGCTGTGTTAGGAAGTCAGGTATCAGAGACACAAAACAATTATTCTTTGGGAGCATATCCTGCCATAGTTCCTTTTGTCAAATTACAGTTGGGGGTCACTGTGACTTTGGAGAAAAAAAGATATGTAAGAGGGGGAAATCAGAGGAAGAGAGCCTGCAAAATACAAAGGATTGTTGAGTTTCTGCAAGTGCTGAACATTTTCATAGCTCAGCAGAAAATAAAGGCTTTATTGGAATAAATGGGAATGTACACAGTCATATTAATATCTACATGAACATATTCTTGCTACAAATAATTTCAAATGCAAATTTACTAATCTTATATTTAGCCATAAAATGGAATTTAGGAAAAGTATTTCTTAGTGACAAACCACATAAAACTACTTAAACTGTGTAGTGGGGGAGCGGGTCAGGAGGGACTCACATTTTATAAGTACTGTTTATTATTATTTCATTTTAATTTCTGTGCAGTGCCCTGGCCTTTTTGATAGGGCATGCTGAGTATATGCAATTATTATATATCTTTTTGTAAATTCCACATTAGAAATCATGTTATGTAATTAATAACCCAGTCATGGAATAGCAGGCTCATAATATATAATGCTGAAATAACATATTGCCTTATTCCATCGCTCTCAACATCGCAAATTGATTATTTCAACTTGTTAAACTAATTATTTGCGGCTGAATATTCAATAATTTAACATCACTTTTAGAAAAGCCCCCACTCATTCAGCTTTATGTACGTATTCTCCTGCAAAGTTAGGTACACCACTGTTTAAAGAAGATATTTATCACTTATTTTTACAAAAGTTAAAAGCTAACTATGCAAGTTTGGTAACCCTCTGTGGCCCCTCTCCACTCATTGTCTAGTTTCTTATAAGAACCAAATAAATTGGTTAGTCTCTAAGGTGCCACAAGGACTCCTTTTCTTTTTGCGAATACAGACTAACACGGCTGTTACTCTGAAACCAATATCAACAGTTACCCTAGTGTAGGTGTGTAAGTGGATAGATAGATAGATAGATAGATAGATAGATAGATAGATAGATAGATAGATGATATAGATATTCAACGGGCCTAACTGAAAATCTCTGTATCCTATCAGTTCAGCGAGATACAAATTTCCCTGGCACCGCCAGTGCAGATATGGTGGAAAAGCCACATGAGTCCACCAAAATGTCACCGTAGCTAAGTATGCATGGCAGGAAGTACAATGTGCTGCTTGAACAGTGTCAGTACCAAAATGTAATTTAGGATGGCAACCGTGTCCAAAAAGGGGTAGAGAAACCATTGGCACTTGGCTTCCTAACAGCAGCCTGGCCAGTTGGAGGAAATCAGAGAAAATAACCTTGAGAAGAAAGAAAGAGGGAAACCTGAAGAAGAAAGGCCCGAGTAAGATAAGAGAAAAGAAACTGGCCTGGGAAAGAAAGAGAGTCCTAAGAGAGCAAAGAAGGGCCTAGGACTAAGAGAGAGACTGGGAGCTGAACAGCGAAGGTGGGAGCCTTGGAAGGAAGAGAAACGCGGTTTCCCGTTTCTAAATCTGCAACACACTCTGGTCATACACTACATTTCAGTGTTTCCGCAATTGATTGGGACTGATTCTCTCTCCAGGGGCAATGCGATTACAGCAGTTACTATCCCAAATTTAAGTTTCCCTTCAAATATTCTCTGCAAAATGAAAATTAAAAGTTACTTATTGTTCCTTTGATTTTTTTTTTTCCGTCCTCGTCTCACAATAATAGATGCAGCAGTTGTTAGACTGACCCCAGGGAAAACTAAATGTATAACGAAAGCTTATTCGTGAGGAGGAATATACTAATGGAACAATCTGATGTCTTCTTAATCCTATGTAAAAAGCTTTGTCGTCTTCCTAATATTGACTGAATGGGTAATTAATGGCTCTCCATCTAGGAGAATACCCGGTAATCCAAGATAGGCGAAAGACAACAAGCCAAAGGTAAAAGACAACAGGACTAGCTGGAGACTCTACATAAGAACCAATTTATCCATTTAGGAGAGTGTTACGTCTAGAAACAATGATCTTATAGTAGATGAAGGCAAAAGTGGGAAAATAAATACCTGCAGTATGTCTTGCAAACACAGCAGTATCCAGTTAAGCAGGTCATCTGAGCTCCTGTTTCAAGATCTCGCTCTCTCTTTCCCTCTCTCTTTCTCTCATTCAGAGATCAATTTAAATCTGTGCAGAATTTGTAGGGTTCTGGGTACTGGCCCGTTGAAGTTGGACTAAGGTCTGCCCTCCCCCCTCCCGTCCGCCTAACGGTTACAAATGATCAGGAAACATAAGATTTACCATAATGGATCAGACCAGTGGTCTTGATATCTATTCCGGTATCCTGTCCACACAGTGGCCCGCACTAGCTGTTTCAGTGGAAAGTGCAAGAAACCCTACAAAAAGAAATCTGCCCACAATCAAAGGAGTTGGGTTTTTGTTTTGCTTCTTTGTTTGTTTTCCCCCTTCTGAAATCCCTATTCCACAGAGGCTGTGAGGATCTGGAATCTAAAGAGAACCAATGATTCTACCGGAATTAAAAAATAAAACAACTTCTGACATTTTAATTTCAACCTTTAGCAGTAATGTATTACTTGGGTTACTACAATTAGGTTGGGGTTTTTTTGTCAGCTGACAGCTTTTAAAATACTATTTCGCTAGGGAAATAAAAACTTCATCTCAGATTAAAGGTGGGTATTTTTGGATTTATCTGATTTATGGTCACCATGACAACTAATGCCGAATGTTAGCTACCCTCATGGCTGGCGGGGGCGGGCGAGGGGGAGAGGACAGGGGGAGAAGCAATGGAGGAGTTTTAATCACAGTATTGTAAATAAGTGACTGCAGCCTTCCCTTCTGACTATACCTGAATATGTCTCCATTCCTACTTCCCCCCACTCCAACCCTCCACTACACACATGTTCAGGTAGAAATGGGCCTAAAATAGCCCGTTAGGTTCCCGGAGATGCTTCATAACTGAGACCATTCTACTCAAATTCTTTAGGACGGTTCTATATTTAAAAAAATCTCTCCTGATTCTTAACATAATCCAGATTTTTACAAGGGGAGGGGACCCATTTGATCTATTATCTAGAACCTAGATAGGAGAAGGAAGAGTTCGAGCCAGTTAGAGCCACTAGAGCAAAGGAACCCAAAGGGAGTCCAGGGTTTGTCAAAAGAATCTTGACAGAGCTGAGGTTTTTTCTTCCATCAGCGCCTAATATTCTAACAACCAAGGGATTCTGCAAACTATAAATCGCCTAATCCTTCAACTCAGAATTTCAAATGCGCAACAGTCACTAAAACTGCGTGCTGTGCAGTAGATAGAAAGCATGGTTCTGCAGTCACTTACATGTGTAATTATTCTTGACATACTAATAGAAACAGGAAAGAGCTGACAATAAAGACGTCAAACCGGGTGGGGTGGGGTGGGCGCTTGTTCTTTGATTAATTAAGAAGTTGGACCAGAATGTGGGAAGGGAGAGAGCCACTAAAGAGACAAACATTCAGAGTTTCCAATTTATAAACTTTTAAAAATGCCTGTTAAAAACGAGCGTGGTTGGCCACGCATCCTCATATTCTTCCATTGTTGAAGTCCATAGCAGAGTCGCAGTTGAGAACTGACAGTTTCGTTTCATTCTAAGCTAAAGAACAATCCCTAGGACTCTGTTGCAGGGCGTTCTCAAACGGGTTTGAACAGTAAAATCTAACAACTGTGGAACTAAATAAGAATATAATGCATAATCGGTTGCTTAATACAGTGACAAAACAGCATGGCTCTATGTCAGACCCAAAAAAACCGCCAAACCATTTGTCTGGAAGAGGGGAAAAGAAACCGAATTCAATCTCTTATCTGAGAACATTAAATCCCCTTTCTGACTACGAGTTATACAGTGCATTTGCGGATGTGGAGTCTTGTGTACGAATTTGACCAACGTTAAGCTTTATGACAGAGGCAAAAAGTCATAATGATTTATGACCAAACAAGTAAGAATTCAACATAGCATCCCATTACAGAGGAACCCACAAAGTGCATAATAAGTGCCTTGCAGTTTCCAAACCATACATATGTCTTTTCGTTAAATCCCAGGATCCCAGGAAAGGTTTGCATGTCTCAACTAAAAAGCCCCGTCTTCAAAAATATAAATGAAGAATAGCTCTTCACCCTTAACACACACACACTTTGCCCATACTCCAATTTAAAAGTGGAAGCCCTAGATAAAAATAGAAGCCTTGCAATCTTTTTCCTCCAACCCCTCTCCCAGATCTCTTCTGTTCTTTAACCAGAGAGAGATTTATTCCTTTACAAATCGTTTAAAGATAATAAGGGTCTCGTGCTTCTCTAATTTTCCCCGTTATTTTCAACATAATATTGAAATACAGATTTAGAAAATAACAATTGTTATATTAGCCTTGTCCACCCACCCACATCCCGGGCTTCCTTTAAAATGCTGCTCAGACAGAACTTACTTTGCTGAAGTTCTGAACCTGCAAATCTAATGCGCAGGAATGTCCCAACCTTGCGTTTAAAATAATGACACTGGGAGGCATTGGTTTCGCCCTATTGGAGTCCTTTCATTAACGAGGGCTTCGGGGATTTATGAGTACAGGACCACAGTAGTACAGCGAGGTTAAGAAGAAACTGGAATATGATTAGTAAACAAATTGTGCAGAATGGAGCTGGATTCATATTGACTTACTTATAGGTCATCTGCTGCCGGTGCAAAGGGAGGAAATATTTACTTTGCACATATACTTTATGATCTTGGGGGAATTAGCGGAAATTCAATAAGAAAACGGCTAGAATCATTTAAAAACCCCCTATTTAAAAGACTTAAGCAAATTAGAGTCTTATCAGATTAAAATCCACTACAAATGTAAGAGCATTGTCTCCATCGAAACGCTGTGGGGTCTGAGGAAAGAGATTCTTTGCCAAATCTCAGGGATAAAACACGTCATTTAAACACCAGATAATGAGCAGAATGTAAATTAATTTAACCTTCTTTACCAACAGGCTGCTAAAGTAATATGTATAATTTAGCGATAAGTAAGGCTGCAAGATATAATACTGAGAGAAAGAGCATCCACTAATAAGAAGGACCTGTCAAAAAATGAATAAAGGAAAGGGAAGCTTGGAAGTTATGTTGGCTTAAGAAAGTTCACATCTGTGGGAAACTCCCAGACATCTAGAATTGTGAAGAGTAATTATAAGTATAGGAACAATCTTATCGCACATACATCTGCAGTGTCTGGATTAGTTCGTGTCATTACGCAGAACTCTTCCAATCAATGGGGGTGCTACTTAAAACCCCATGCTATGACCCACTCCCGAGTCTATTGCAAATATTTGGGATAAGGTGTTTTCTTGCAACTGGGTTCAAAGGAGACAAACGGATATGTTCAAATATATTTGCCTCCTGCTTTATCTGCGGGACAAGCCCATCTTCTGACTGAAGAACCTTCCAGTCATGTGGCCAACATGGAAGGACACACAATCTCCACAATGTGAGATTTGCTGAAGAACTCCCCAAATTTCTATCTCACACCAACAACTACTGCAGTAATATAGCAGGACATGTAAACAAAATCAGAATGTAGGTCGGAGATTAGCTCTTGGTTTGTGCTCTGAGACGCAGCCTATGGTAGAGTTTTATACTGCCGCCCATCACCCTAATATCTCGGCGTTAGCGGTGTCTGATTCATCGTAGTCACATTGTTGCTCTAGATTTCTCCGTTCTCTTTCCTTTAGATAATTTTGCTTTTACTTAGTAATTTGTTCAAGACGGGGGGGGGGGGCTGAGGGGAAAATGGTCTCTAAAAATAAAAGGAATTTAGAAAATGTCCTTATGATCGGTTGTTTGAAATCTTCTTGAAATAATGGATGGATGTATATTGCACAAAAATGAGATTTTCGTGGTTTTATTTTCTTTGAAATTATCACAAGAAAATAAACAAGATAGTAAACGAAAAGTGAGAAATTTAAAGGTTTACAAATACAGTGTAAGGATCAGCTAGAGAGAATCTCGTTTATTGCTTTCCAATAAAATTTAAAAGATTGCTATAATTCGAAAACTACCCATTTTTCGGCAAAAAAAATCCGTTAGTCAAACTGGTATAACGCTGTGTAATGTATTATCTATTTGATTTATTAATGGGCATTTACACTTGCGTAGTATTTTAGTGTTGTCGTTTCTATCCAAGAAATCTGTAAAACGAGACTATAGTACTAAACACTTGCTAGGATCATGCTTAAAAGAATGATTTCTCTTTGACAAGCTAGGTTTTGTTTGTTTGTAAATCGGATTTATAAGGCGCCAGTTGTCTTGTTCGCAATTATAGAAAAGCTGTTTAAGACGAGGGTAATATCCATGCCAGCTGGGGTTGAAATTTTAAGATTAGTTCGGTTTTATTTGTTTCCTCTTCTTTCCCTCAGCAGCCTGCTTTTCAGTGTAGAAAATTGTGAAGCCAGCGAAGTATGTTGTTTCCCCATATCACTGGGGAACGGCAATAAATGTTATTTATAACAATGTGTGGGTCTATACAGACATACCCCCCGACACACACATATGCCTTCACCCGCGTTTGGAATCACCTCCTTTATATACCCAATCTCTTGCAATTTAGGCACGGCAGGTTGCACAAGCCTCTGGTCCCGCAGAGTGAATTACTTAGCCCAGCCCTGCTTCTCTGATAGGTCGCGGTTATGATAGTCGGCCTTCCGCCTAGCGCTTCCTGATTGGTCCGGAGCGACATCATTCCTGCCCCGAGCAGCGGGTCCCGGGCGGGGGAGGGAAGGGGTCGGGTGACATCACTGCCCGGGGAAGGCCTCCTCTGGTTTTAAGATGTTGGGCAAACAGGGAAGTGGCTGAGCTGATCGGGTCCCTTGCTCGCCTGGGTGCTGCGCCTAGATGTGTGCACAAGAGAGAGTGGCTGAGCTGGGGAGGGCTGCTGCTGCCTTGGATATAATATCATCTACCTGCCCCTGTCACTCTGACACTTACTGACACTGCCATCGCCTTAGCGTGTCAGTCAGGAGACTTGGTTCCTATGGTTATTCATTATTATTAGGAATATTATTATTATTATTATAGGGTCGAATTTACCTTCTTCTTTTTAATCGTTTTTTTTTTTCGTGCTGCCTTCACGCCACAAAGAAAACCCCGTGTGCCTCTGTGTGTGTTTTCCTTGAGACTTTAGCTAAGGCTGGCTGGACTTGCACATTAGACTTCTTAGGACTCTTTCAGTTGAAAGGGTAACAAGTTGCTTCTTGAACGCTGGCCGCTGCTGCTGCTTTTCTGTCTCCCACTGGACCAGGGAGCCATACAGGGAGTTGAGCCCGCACCTTCTGCAACGCTGCGCCTTGGAGCGGGGGTGCAGTGTCTATATATCTCTATATACATCGCTATACGTATATATATATATATATATACATAGAGACACACACAGAGAGAGAAATATTTGGCTTTCTTTTGCCGATGAACTTCATGAAAGATCCCTTAAGCCTGGAGCGCCTGGGAGCCGGGAATAAACTGTGCTCCACTTCACCTTCCTCCTCCTCCTCTTCATCCTCTTGCCATCATCACCAGTCGCCGCTGGCCATGGCTTCAGCTGTAGCGCCGGGGCAGCCTCGCTCTTCCCTGGACTCCTCCAAACACCGGCTGGAGGTGCACACCATCTCGGACACCTCCAGCCCCGAGGCCGCAGGTAAGACAGAGTCCATCCCGGGGTGAGGCTACGCCCCCCCCCCCCTTACAAAGCCCCCTGGTAACTTCTGCATCACCCTGTGTCGCAGCTCAGTCTCGCGGCCGACCACCCCCCAACCCCCACCCGCAGTCTCTTCCTATGTTTTCTTGAGTGAAGGAAGGTGAATTGGAACCGCAACTGAGGTTCCTCTGAGTGTCTCTCCTGGCAGCAGAGCCCGGCTGATTGCCTTCGGTCTGCGTGTTCATTGGGAGCATAGGGAAAACCCTTCCCCCGTATAATGAATTGCTTCTGCAGGGACGCTCCGGCGGGTTTGCATTGGGATTCACTGCGGCTCCCATTTGGCTATGGAGTGCCCCAGCATCCAGCTGCGGAGAAAGGGAGAGAGACCCCTCGGCGCCCTTCAACCAGGGAGTTGTGGGGCAAGAGGGTCCACAAGGCGAGAGCAAAGATATTCAACCGGGACAATTATGTAGTCAGATCCTCAGTGAACCTTAATGCGCGAGATACAACACATGCAGCGACTATCATTTACTTTGGTATTTGGAAGTGTATTTGAATCAAGGTCTGTTGATTACCTCCAAGAAATACTATGTGTGTGTTTATTATAAATACATATGTACGGACAAGGTAACGATATTTATCTGGATACATAACTATGTACATACAGATAAATATTCTATCTAACCTTCTAGCTGTATTTGTATCGTCTGTACGTAGTCTCTCTCTCTGTTATCTATAAGAAATGGATAAATACATCGATCTGTACGGTAGAGAGAGCGTGTGTGTGGTGTGGGGGGGTGCATACACATACAGAGCTGTAAATATAAGGTTAACAAAATCCAATCAAACGAGCCTTCTCTCTGTAGGGGGAATACTTGCCACCTTTTCTCGTAGCATTAAGGAGCAGCCTTTTGAACGTGGGGTGCCCTTATTTTACAGAGAAAGAGAAAGGCCAGCAGAGTAAAAACGAGGATGCCGGGGTTGAGGATCCCTCCAAGAAAAAGAGGCAACGACGGCAGAGGACTCATTTCACCAGCCAGCAGCTGCAAGAGCTGGAGGCCACTTTCCAGAGGAATCGCTACCCGGACATGTCCACCCGAGAAGAGATTGCCGTCTGGACCAACCTCACCGAAGCCAGAGTCAGGGTAGGTACAGACGCCGAAAGCCCGATGCTGCCTGGTGGGGGAAGTGTTGGACCGAATGCAGCTGCTTTCGATTTCAGTTTGCGTTCAAAACTTCAGAGCCTTTGCACAAAAGCATCAGGGAGCAAGACATTTATGTCAAAGCGAGACAGATTACGATCTCCCTTCTTGGAATATGGTGCATCGCACGTTCCGCCCTTACTGTGCAATGTGTTCTCTTCCTTTTGATCGAAATGCGAATGAAAACATTAGCCAAGAAAGCAACTTGAAACAGGCTTCAACCTGTGCTGCCTCTAATGAGAAAAAGATACAACATACACAAGGGCTTTTATTTCCTCATAGGCATTCAGGGCATGCCCTTCCTTGCATTTTCTCTTTCTTTTGGTTTCATAACTACCCTAGCGCTTCCCCCACCCTTTCCCCCTCAGATTTATGGTACTATCACAGTGCTAAAAGTTATCAAGATTATGGGCCAAATCCTGATCCTATGCTGTCCCATTACTGTGAGGCCCTCGCTCAAAAATAGACCCCCAAAATGAATCCCGAGATCCTTGCTATTTTCAGATATAACCCATGGTTCATTTATTGCTCTACTTGTACAAGGATACTATTAAAAATACAGTTAATAGAAAAACATGTTTTATTTGTGGGAAAAGACTTTTTAGTCTTAAATGCTTTAGAATTAGAGTAGACCTGTAAAATAAATTAATAAAGACCTCTGTTTTAAATTAGGAATTAGCTTAATCTACAGAAATTTAGAAGTAAAAATATATTTTAATTAAAAATAGGCCAGCTGTAGACTTCAGACTAAACGGAATAGTAGAAATATACAGTGAGTAATTAAGAAGTATAAAAAAGGGAGAGGAAAAAATCAGGCTTGTTGATTAATTCAAGCAGAATGTAATTGCAAACTGTTTGAATCTGTCTGGTGTCAACCCCATTGCACTGTCATTTTAAAAAGTAGTCTTCTTCATTTAGGCTGTTTGTTGTTGAAAACAGTCACTTTGCATTCTTTGTCTGTCGTTAGTAGACTGGTGGGTAAAATATCGGATTATAAAATGTTAAGGTAATTTTAGCAACCATTTCACACTGTATATTTTTATTCATGAGCTGCAATATAACTGACGGATGTTTTGTGAAGATAGCTGGAGAAACATTTGCTGCTTTAGGTTGACAATATTTTGTGAATGTGAGTGGGGCATGATATTGGTTTATAGCTGTGTGTCAAGCTGTGTCAAGGATTAATTGTACAGTTAGAGATTTGTAATGTAAAACATCGTTTGTGTAAACAAAGAGGAGCCCGGGAAGGCCTCTAGTACGCAAAATAACTCTGCAGGAGGCTGGCTGACAAATCAGACACCAAGATGTGGATTGGAAAGATTTGCAGAAAGGCACACGTTTTCGCCATTGTCTGGAGGGAGGGACCTTCGATCTCACTTAGCACGTTGTTAAAAGGCAAACTTTGCCAAAAAGCAGGAGAACACGTTTGTTTATAAGTGTTTGGGGGTTCTTGAAGATTAGCACATGGGGAGCTTGCAGTTTAAACAAGCTGCTGAGTCAAGATTTATTAGTATTTCCCCTCTATCTGTAATAGGAAATATTTTTTTTTCTCCCCTGGCAAAACTCTGCAGGTTTTCTATGCGTTTTGCATTCGATTTGCAGTTTGTTTTGTTCGGTTTTTTTTTTTTTCACTTAATGTCTCCCATGTGTAAAATGACAGGGAGCAAATATAAACGCGCTGTCTTTTGTGGCGCGAATGTGTGTTTCGGAATCACGAAAGAAAAATTCATTTGCAAAATGCGTGCTCTAAAACAAATATTTTATGTGATGATCTGCAGCTGATACAGTCTGAATGTGATAGAACAAAAAATCGCTAACGTATACACTGCGGTTCCCGGAGAGTTTCTTTGGCGATTTTGCAAACTTCCGGGAGTTGTAGATTTGAATAACCATTTTAAATACAAACGTCTGTTAATAGTGAAAAATGCAATCCCGTTTTACACTGGTCAATTCTCTTGTCAGAAGAACGCGTGATATCTTTTGTATTACCGGCACCGTTAGCGAAGTGCTGTGATTTTAGTTTTTGCATAACTAAACCGCGCCTGACCTTTTCCATTTTATTTATTTATTTATTTTAAAGGTTTGGTTCAAGAACCGCAGAGCCAAATGGAGAAAGAGAGAAAGAAACCAGCAGGCTGAGCTTTGCAAAAATGGCTTTGGTCCACAATTTAACGGTCTAATGCAGCCCTACGATGATATGTACCCCGGCTATTCTTACAACAACTGGGCAGCCAAAGGCCTGACCTCTGCCTCCCTTTCCACCAAAAGCTTTCCTTTCTTCAACTCTATGAATGTCAACCCTCTGTCTTCTCAGAGCATGTTCTCCCCTCCAAATTCCATCTCCTCCATGAGTATGTCTTCAAGCATGGTGCCCTCTGCAGTCACTGGGGTCCCTGGTTCCAGCCTCAACAGCCTGAATAACTTGAACAACTTGAGCAATCCCTCTCTGAATTCTGCAGTGCCAACGCCAGCCTGTCCTTATGCTCCTCCAACACCTCCTTATGTTTATAGGGACACATGTAACTCTAGCTTGGCTAGTCTGAGACTTAAAGCCAAGCAGCACTCCAGCTTTGGATACGCCAGTGTTCAGAACCCAGCTTCCAACCTGAGCGCATGCCAATACGCTGTGGACAGACCCGTGTGAGATATTAAAGTATAAAATACTGAATGGGAATCCCTCCCCCTTCCCACAAAGACTGAGAATTATACTAGAAAGTAATGGGCACTATAGAGAAAGAGAAGGAAAGAAAGAAAAGGAGAGAGAAAACAGAGAGAAAATGAAACCACTGAAATAAGATAGTCCCTTTGTTTTCAAAGGACCTCCTGCAGATTCTGACATCTTTCACTAAGAGTATTTCCAACAGTTACAAGAACATATATATATATATATATATTTACACACACACACACACACATATATATATATATATGGACAAATGTTTGACTGGATATGATATGACATTTTAATGTTACTATAAGCTTGTTATTTTTTAAGTTTAGCATCGTTAACATAAAAATGACTGAAAGGATGTATATATATGGAAATGTCAAATTAATTTTATAAAAGCAGTTGTTAGTAATATCACAACAGTGTTTTTAAAGGTTAGGCTTTAAAATAAAGCATGTTACACAGAAGCGATTAGGATTTTTCGCTTGCGAGCAAGGGAATGTATATACTAAATGCGACACTGTATGTTTCTAACATATTATTATTAAAACGTGTGAATATCAGTTTTAGAATAGTATCTCTGGTGGATGCAATGATGTTTCTGAAATTGCAATGTAAAACATGCCCTGTGTATAACATTTCGTACAATATTATTGTTTTACTTTTCAGCAAACATGAAAAATGTGTTTTATTTCATGGGAGTAAAATATACAGCATACCGTTTTGTCTGGATTTTTTTTTTTTTTTTTTATGAATTAACTGCGTAGCGGTAACTACTTCACACTGATCAACTGATAGATGACACCCTTCTTTGGTCCCTTCTTTGGAAACACGGTGCAGTAATTTTTACTGTAATACATATAAATTACAGTTCTACCCCAACAAAAAATCTTTACACTGAAGTTACATGCTAAATAAACTCTGGCCTTGGGACGATTGACTTCTGCAAAGTAGACAGGATTCCACTATTCCCATGAATAGCTCAGCAGAAAATGGATCATTTGAGATTGCTGGACTCAAGCATTTCCAACGAAAAACAAAGTCGCTGCGTCCATGTAGGGAGTGAACGGCTCCCGCTGTGAAGGAAGCTTTTATTAAATACCAAAAGAAAGTTTGACAACAAACACCCCCTAGTCAAACCCGACAGCCCCCTTTTTTCTTAAGTAGAGAGATCTTTCATGTAATATTACATTTCTATTCCCAAATTCCTTTTCAGACATTAGCAGAAGCAAAGACCACTCCAAATAACCGCAACCTCTGAGAGCCCAAGAGGTTGAGAGGTTAGCGTGAAGTTTCCTGAGCCTTGTACTGCAATATGTAGTTGAGAGAAAAGGTCGTGCTCTCTGTGTTTTGTTTTAAATAATATTGACCCATTAATTCTAAACCTGCTTGTTCGTGAAATTATACAGGATTATAGTTTGCCATCTCCAGGACAATGAAGTAAATCAAGATGAATTACAGTTTGAACCTCCCGTCTGATGACATGTGAAGGAGGAATGAATGTCTTGTGGGGAACGGGGAGCGGGAAGAATGGAGATTGAGAGAGACCCTTTTTGGATGGGGCTTTTGTTTTTTTAAAAAATCAAGAATGAATTAAAATATAAAACGCTGAACAAACTGCAAAAAGTTCGTCGGCTTGCTGTGTAGGGGGGATAAACAAGCTAGCTGGGACTTAAGAGGGGAAAGTCCTGGAGTGCCTATCCCTGGAGAAGCTGAACCTGTGTGTGTGTGTGTGTGTGTGTTTCTTTGCGGCTGGGTGTGTTTTGGCTGCTGTAACTTTACCTATAGGCCGAGCAGACACTGCGCCTTTGTTCTGCACGGAATCGCTGCCACTTAAAAAGAGATCGCAGATAATGCCCCTGCTTTATGATCGGCGCTCGCTGCACATTAACTTTTCTGTCTTTATTTTTGGAGGAGTCGCGGCCAGACCTGCCGGCAGGGATCACGCGGTGGAGGGAGAGCAAACAAAAAGCCCTTTGGACAACGGGTCACCTTCCCCTTGTATTCCTTGGCGGTGGGTGAGAGGCAGGAGCAGCCAGACGGATTTGTTCAGTCTGCAGCGTCCTGACAGTTCAACGGGCCTGGGGAGGAGTTGGTTTAGCCTCCATAGTCACCAGTGGCTGCGGGAAGAAGCCAGGGGAATGGGATTCTGCTTAGAGTGACCCCCACCCCCAAGCAGGATAAGGGCGCATAGTGTGTCTTGGGCGGGGGGAAGAGCAGGGCCACTTCTAGCTGTGTTAATTAATTAAGCCGGGTCAATGGATCCCCGGGCGAAAGTTCCTAAAATGGGAGGCTGGGGTGGGCAGGGGTCCGTTTCCCCACCATCGTGGGGCTGACCAGTGCAGCTCCCGGGGCAGAGCCGGGGGAGCAGATGGCGCCTCTTTGGAGCCCAGAGGCAGACGGGCCGCTCCGGACCCCAACTTTCCCCCTTTCTTCCCCAGGCCAAACCGGTTCCAATCGATTTGCTGCGCCATGTCAACACCTAAATCCTGGTGAGTGCGAGGGGGAGTTGTTGGGTTTTTCCCCCACCAGCGTCATGATTTCGGGGCTGGTGGCGTGTTAAAGTGCTAGAAACCCAAGCCTTTTAAACTGGTGGGTCGCACTGCAGCTCATAGTTTCCTCTGTAAATGCTAAAACATGGCGAATTCAGAGCCATCCTTATCTGCCTTTACTTTCTTCCACACTCGCTCCATGGGACAGTCGCATGTTATTAGAAATCCCCGAAAAGAATGCTGAAATATTTACCCTCTCTCTGTCTCCTTCCTACCACTGTTTTCCTTCGGCGGCTGTAGTTATTACCATTATTCCTTTGCTTTTTAAAAAATCAAACACAAAGTATTGGATCTGAGCTTTCACTGTGCTACCTAAATTGTTAAAACGATGAAAAATCAGCGTGCCCACTCACACAGGACATAAATCACCCAGAGTGTATTCTGAATTTCTCCTCCTCCCCCTCTCAGTTGAAACCTGGAGGCTCATCATTTCTCTGCGCCACTTGACCAAAAGATACAATGTTTTGATTAGGTCGTAAATCAAAATGTTTTTGGGGGGCTTTCCTTCTCCTTGTTAGCGATCGAAGTTTGAACATGAAAAATAATAATAATGGCGAGAAGTGGGGGGGGGGGGGACCCAGAGTCTTAACATTCCAGTTCTTAACCAAAGATAATAAAGTACCTATCTGATATGCGGCTGCTCTTTTGAGGACTCTAAACTGTAGCGCTAATGGCTGACCCAAAGCACTCTGAGTGTGAACAAACAATGCTGTCTGGGTCCCAATCCACATCTCAATCCACAATGGGATGGGAGTCCTAATCCCTCCCCCACTTCCCGCAAAAGCAGGGATTCACTCTGCAGTCTACCCAGCCCTTCACTCCACTTCTCGTGTGCGGATTAGGACGGGGAGAAGTGTGGCCTGTAATCAGATCTGGTGTTTTGAAACATTTATGAATATAGACTGGCTATTGATTGACTTCAGAAATGGCAAGGCGCATAAATCTAAACACACAACGTAAGTAAAGTCACTGAGTGGGAATATACCTGAATAAAAGCGAAAGATTTCGAGTATTTCTCTGTGGTTGTGGGTTTAGATGTTGTGAAACTTTGCCCTACGCGTTTGGCGATAACAGTTGAACTGAACCCAACCGCAAAACGTGAATGAAATTCAAAATGCAATTTCATGCCACAGCGGGTTAGCTGGAGGCACTTTTTATGAAGGTACCTTCTTTAAAAAAATATTTTTAAACCAAGAAAAATAATGAATCAATCCATTTTTATCCAAAATCTCTTTAAGAAATAGCCACAGCTTTATTTTCCTTTGTTTTATGATTACAGGATCTCTCTCCTCCCTCCGCCCCCCATTTCTACCTTTGTAACTCAGTGGATAAAATATGCGTCTATTTTACTTTTGCATACATAATTTACATTCTTCTTTTATTCAGGGTATGCTGTGCATTTTATTTAACTATTGATTTTGGATCGCTCAAAGGGTTAAATAAAATAAGAAAGAAGCAAAGCCACACAATTGAATCCAAATGTGGTTATTTATTCATCATAAGAAACAAATAAACACGCGGTAATACCACTAAAAGCGTCTCAGGGGAGAAATTACTCTTTTGAAAATAGGTGACGTTTGAGATTAAATTTACTCAGCATAGGAGGAATGTCTAAGAGAAGCTTTGCAGTTTTATACAGGGGAATATGAAATGGGTACGTTACGGTGTTTAAAATGTGGACAGCAATGTTGCTTTATTTTATATATATACTTTTTCATATACTAACCCCAAACTTTCCTTAAATAAATGGAAGAGGAAAACAATAAAGTTGTTAGGTTTTAGTAATGGAGAATATAAACTCCAAATTGCTTTAAAGTATATTAATTGTAGTAATGTGGTGTATATAATTTGCGTGTATAATTCAAAGCAATTACTCGTGTGTGTGTGTGTGTGTGTGTTTCAGGCGAACTGGCAAAAGCAAAAACATTCAAACAGAAACTGTCCTTAATCCTCTCCACTGTGCTTTTTTAGGCATCGCTTCGGTTCTCTAATGTGCAGGCTGATTTTACATATCACATTCTCAATAATACCTAAGCATTTTAAGGACACATAATTTACCTTGCTAAATGCCTACTTTGGTACGCATATTATGCATGTGTAGGTCTGAATATTACGCATCCAATAGACCGTAACAGTCAATAATCCATAAACGACGAAGGATTTACGCCTTCAGAGCTCCATAAAATGCTGGACTAATTGATTGCTAAACCTTAGTTTTCTAAATCAAAACATTTTGAATGAATTTCTTCAAATATCTCCAACCGCCACTCTCTTTCATTTGTTTATTTGTTTCACACCCCTATCATTTCATAGCGGCAAGGTCATTTTTTTAACGAAGAAAAGGACTTCTTTAGGACTGAGATTTTGTATCATATGAACCAAGTTCCACCCCAGATAACTGTGGATACTTAGCAGAGTCGCAAACCCTTGAATACCAGCCAACTGATGACACAATCACAGCAATACTTCCAGTCTGTGTGGCTCACTAAACTTGCATTTTCAATGTGGAATATGTATTGCCTGGAGTACTTCTGTTATGTAGGAAATCTCCTTTGCGCGACTGGTAAATCATTCTGCGAATAGGATCCTCATTACACCAAAAAGAAGCAGCAACTTTGAGTTTTGCATTTTCATTTTTTAAATTATTCTTATTTCCAACTCTGCCCCTAAACCGATCTGTTCTTGTGGACTCTGGAGTGGGAGAACTTTCGCGCGCGGTGTCAAAATAAAAATGCCCGGGTAGCTTGATCGCTTTCTCACTCAGGGTGTCCTAGCTTGTGTGCAAATGCGAAGAGTTTGTACAAGTCACTTTACTATTGTAGACATTTGACAAAATATGAGAACTATTGACGGGTTTATATCATTAAGTCACTAACAAAGACTGGGTTAAGCGTTTGGAGGGGGCCTGCCCTGAGGAACAAAGCAATCTTATGTAAATAAAGCTGCGATCTTATTTATTGAAATCACATTTGGAGGGAGGGAAAGGTGATCTGTGAGCTAATTGAGACGTGTTACCTACCGGGAATAAATCACGTGCATTTACAAAATAACATGATCTAAAACCACAGTAGGAGAGGGCAGCTGAGGGGCTTTATCAGATACGAGTCCTGTTTATCCGCGCCTTTACAAAATAAACGCCCTGAACTGTCTGAGCTGAATTTGGCTACAGCCGGAGCTGGCTTTGCTGTTCGGTCTCTGTTCTGGAGCAATGTCGATTTTCTTCATATAGCAGAGCTGGCCGAGGTGTAAGGCGTGCAGATTGGATTACGGACATTTCTGACCCCGATCCCAAGGAGAGAGAAAAGAAACGCCACATGCTGTGCCTTAAAGTACACAACAGCTCAGCCAGTTTACCTGACAGCCCTGGAGTAGAACCCGGCGCAGTTCCATCACAGGGGTAGCACCAAACGGACTTTCGCCTCAACCTTATGACCGAGCCGCGCCCTTCCCACCCGCGAGATCTAATGGCGCATTTAAAAAGCACAGGGACATAGCTCGGTGCAACATATGGACTATTAGCGTGTGTGGGCGCGCGCATAGATAGCAAGCTGGAAATATATGGGCCAAGTTCTGCGGTCAATTACAGCAGTGTAAATCCGGCGTGACTCCAGCGCAGTGAAGACGGAAGTCAATGGAGTTACTCCAGATTTACATTGATGTAACTGAGATCAAAATTATGCACAATATTATATCTAGGATATGTTGGGTATACGACACCTTATATAGATCATGTATTCTTTAAAATAGAACTAAAATATATTATAGACAGAGCTAGAAATATATATTATATATGCATATCCATGTTGGAAAAAAAAGTACGATAACTTCCTCTGTAATTACACAGAGATGTTTTCTCTCCATCTTATATTTTTTAGCTCTTGCAAAGAGCTATGCACAACGAACACCCGTAGGATACACTCATAAAATCCAGTTGCTGTGTTGTACTCTATGGTTGCTGTCCTGGCACTCATTGCGGGCGCATTGCTTTCCTCGGCATCTTCCACTGCTCTGCAGGGAAACCAGAGAGAACCCCCAGCCCCCGCCCCCATAACACCCTTGGAGCCCTCTTCATTCCTCCCCACAGATTCCAAAGGAAGGAACCTGCAACAGCCAAGGGTGGTGAACAAATAAACAATGTAGGGGGATGACAGCCAGCAAGTAACCCGTGCGGGTTTTTTCCTCCGCACTGTCTGTTTAGATCTGGCCTTTTATAAACTTTTGTATTATTGTCTGGCGATCATAAAATTGCGCGGAAAAGCTGCCTCGAATAAAAAGGCTTAGACGGATAAAAATTAGTCCTACCTACATTTAATCACTTCCCGAGCCGTGTGTTTGTGTCGAATGCAAAGTCTCACACACAGATTCCCCAAACCAAACCCTGTTGAACATTAACAGACTGCAGCTATATTGCGGTGTAAAATGTAACATATAAAAATGAAACATCTATCAGATTCTTGTAAAACGTCCTGTAAAGTGAATCTATAAATCTTGGTATGCACTTAATCCTTTAGACTTGACTTCCTCTGTTTCTACAAAATATTTGCGCTCCCCTCCCGAAAAACAAGAACCCCTGCTGCTATTAAACGACAATGGGAGGTCATTTTCTCCAAATACCACAATAACTTTGTTTTCCCCAAGGTAGGCTTTAAAATAATCTCACTCCAAGGAGGTGAGCGGCTTCCATTCAGCTCCAAAGCAAAACATAACAGATCGTGATAGAAAAATTACTTCGATGGAAGGTTTCCCCTCCTAGGCAGTGGTGCTGGAAGGAACTAGGGGTACTGGGGATGCAGCCGTACCCTCCAGCTTGCAGTAGTAATAACAAACACCAAATACATGGCACCCCCATAATAAACAATTGTTCCATCACCCCTGCCCCAGGAGATATAATGTACAAACTGGGAATATTTAGGCAGGAGAAGGGTGAAGTATATGGATTCCCGGAGCACACGGGCAGGCAGGAGGGACTGGAAGAGAAAGGAAATGCTGCCTACGTAGGGTGCCATCTGAAGAATAATACGAGTCCACTCTGCCTTGACGTGCAGGTGGGCGAGACTGGAGCCAGGGGTTTCTTGCTTCTCTGGTGCGTGCGCGGAAAATGCATGCAAAGCTCACTCGCAACTGTCTCTCTCAATGCCGGGGGCCCCTTCCTATCGCCGCCCTGAGAACATGCTGTCAAATGTGCGCGGGGCGGTAAGACGCCAAAGGCCTTTCTTTCGGCGAGCCCCGCATCAGCTCGTGGCGGGGCTGATCGCCGCCCCGGCGGCAGGGACACGGCGCGAGAGGCGCAGGAGCCGGCTGCCCGAAAGGTCAGCGGGCTGCAGAGGACAGGGCGCTACTTCAAAGGGGCGTCGGGAAGCTGCGCCGGGCTCCGTGCCGGCCGCTCGCACATGGCCTGGCCATCGCTGGGTGATTGCTGCGTTTCCCCTTCGGAGCCCAGGGTCCGGTTCGGGCGGCCTGACTGACAGCTACCCGCAGCCGGATCCTCCCACCACCAGGAGTGACCAGCAAGGGAAGGGGAGCCCGGCTGTCGCTGCTCCTTGTCCCACGTGAAAGCGGACCCCGCGCCCAAGTTCTGCGGTAAGGGAACGGGCACCTTCCCTGGGATGCAGCCTTTCCAGCAGAGGTGCGCTCAGGCTGCTGGAAAAGCAAGGTCCTGCCTTTCACGGGGAGGGTGCAGTAGGAGCGTGTGTCGTTATTTATCACCTACAGGTCCATGCTTGGCCACTGGGCTGCTGAGCCCCACGCAGGGGGAGCAGCCCCCGCGCCCAGGGCTTTGGAGCAATCTGCTGGCTGCCTCTCTTTCTGTATAAACACAACACCTAGGTATGGCCCATTTGCTGCACCCGCGGTTGGTTATTAGGGGGGTCAGTAAGCCAGGCCGCAGGCTGATAACCACACATAAGTCATTAGCAGACACCCAAGTTAAGTCATCAGAAGCAAAAAATGCCCCTGTGTGATCCACACTCTTTCCTAAGAGGCAGCGTCTCTCCATAGCTAAGGAAGAAGCAAGGCTCCTGTTATAAGATTTTATTTTGACCCTCTCCCTTGTTTTTTTTTTAAAAAAGCAACCAGACCCTTTCAAGCTTCTTATATCCCATGCTGCCATGACATAGACACATGACACCAACACTTGAGTAAATCAGAAAACTGCCTGAGGATTTAAGGGGTGAAATACTGTCGCCATTACAGGCTATGACAATACTCCCATTGATTTCAGTGAGGTGAAGATTTCGTTCCTAGTGTCCAACATTTTCAAGTGTTCTGTCCTTTAAAAAAAGAAATCCTTCCAGTGTTTTTGCCTCCCTCTTATTCTTCCGAGACTTGTCTACTCACCCTTGCTAAAGTCCAGCACTGCTGCTGGTTGCATCACTTTTGGGTTCCCTAGTGTATACTGGCCACTGTTTTAAGCACTGATTGGAATCAACAAGGGACCAAGAAATTTGGTGGCCCCCTCTGTGCTAGAACTCCCAGTCTTGCTAAGGCTGATGGAGCTGGATCATTGTTAGTAAAGGGGGGAAATCATTGCAAAATGTGCCTGCTATAGACCAGGCTTTTGACTCCATGAGCAGTGTAGCTATGTTTTTGGGTTTTGCCTTCCCGCCCCCCACCCCAGTTTTAATAGATACCTGAAGAGATATTTACATGTGCTCAAAGTCATATAGAACTCAGCATGTCTCATTCATACAAATATGATATGTATTATTTTATATAGATTTTAAAAATCCTATTCAAACAATTGCACTATTTGACATCCTCATCTATCTATCCATCCACAAGAATCAATAGTGTGAATATTTTAAATCCAGGATCAAATGAACAAGTGCATGGACTCGTGTGTAAACGCAAAGAAATAAAACTGTTTACAAATAGGTTCTGACTGAGCAAAGTTCTTGTCATGTGCATAACTTTAAGTACATGAGTAGTCACATTGACTTAAATGTTGCTAGTAGAATGCTTAAAGTTACATATATGCTTGAGGGCTTCACTGGACTGGGGCCATATATAAAGCAAGTTAATATAAAAGGTCACATATATGCAAACAGATATATTCCTATGCTATGAATATTCACATGTGTTTATAAGAAAATAATTACAATGTATATTTCAAACCCCTCAGCAGTCCTGTGTTGTATGTGTGTGTATATTTATTATATAAACATATCTCCCTACCCCCATTAAGGGCCCAGTTTCACCTCTACAAGGCAATACTCATGTGGAAGCCAGGAAACACCATAAAGAGTCTCTTGTAGAGTTTCTTCTGTTTTTCAATCAGAGTGGGGTGCTCCCTCCTATGCTCCATGGAAGAAAGCAAGGGTCTGATCCTCAAACCCAGCAAATGTTGGAAATCCACCAGGGGCACAGGGTTATCCATGCAGATGCCCTGAGCCACTGTATCAAAGTTGCATTCCCAGCAGCTCTCCACTACTTACTGACATTGAGACATCATTGGCAACCCTCTAGCAGGGCACCTGGTGGCTTACTCCTGGACTTCTTTTAATGTGGTGCTCCCCAACATAGGGACAGAAGAGGTGGGACATGAAAGGTAATACAGCAACAGGTTGCTAGAAGACTTTATGGTCACTGGAGAACTAGTGGAATTATGACATCATGACCTCCAAAGGGACTAAAAGATGAACATATAGGGTTTGTTCTACACTGGAGTTGTTTACACTAGTGCAGCCAACTACACCCGTGCAACTTTCCTCCCTTCCCCCAGTACTGACATGCTCTTTGAAGAGAAAGGACTTTTATATAAAGGGTTTGGGGTTTTGTTTTTATTAATGTCTTTTTAACTCCCATGTCTAATGTCCAATGTCTAATGAATACTTCAGAGACGGTAAATCTCACAGATACAATGCTGTTGCCCCTTTGATTAATCTGAGAGAGCTCACAACACACATCTCTAAAGATCCCCAAGGAGTTTTCCAGAAAACCGGTCTTGGCATTTCTAAGGTAAAAAATAAGCAGACTGTTCCGGCCCTTTTTCCTTTTTTATTTTATTTTTTAAATGATTCAGGTCTTCTTCATATAGTGTAACAAAGCAAGTAAAGACATAAGTGCACACACCCATTCTTTCTAAAGTTCTTTGTAGGACACTTTTAAGGCTACACTCTTATCACAGAAGACAAGGTTTCCATGACTTGACTTTGTTTTTAATTCCCTGCCTGATCGTTGACATTTTAGGATTTTTGCATGTAGGTAGGAGGATGCGATGTTAAGAAAGGAACCAGTTTCTTTTCCAGTACTGAGACAAAACCTATGCCACATTGAAGGCTATGACTTGGATCCTTGCACTGGATGCTTGTTTGGAGTCAATGAAACCCTGCAAGGATGCAAGGGTTTGTGCTAGCAGATCTGATTGCAAGATCAGACCCTAGGAGCGCAGGAACTCTCACCATTAGGCCTGGTAGTCTCTCTTCCCTGAGTCTGTTTTTTTTGGGGTGGGGAACAATCAAAAAGTAGCATTCCTCCCACTGCCTCTGCTGAGTCTGAAGGCAGAAATGTACCTCTTCTGCCTATCTTCTTGCACTGCTGTTTCTGTGGGACTGGACTCTCTGGTACCAGAATTGTAGTTTAACTTATTTTACTGCAAATTAGAATATATTTTGATTAAAATAATGTGGCCTCTGGCTTTTGGCAATATCTATTATACATTCATGACTTTAGCCTTCCCCCATCTCCTGACCAGAATAGGACTTTTCATAGCATTTACCATGACAAATCTCCAGTCCTAATTACCAGCCCTTGAATACATTTGCTTCATAGCTTACATCCAGTTGGCACAAAAATCACACCCAATATGTAACTTTGGTATTCCCTCCCCTGACAGAAATTCCTACTACAAGCCTCATTCGTCTAAGAGAAATCTTTAATAATCACACTAGAAAGATAAAAATAAAACACATGAAACAATAGTGCTCTAATATGTGTAATATTAACTGAATAGTTGGAATCAGATTAATTAAGTACTGTGTTACAAATAGGAAAAGGTTATATAGAGATAAAACACACACTATGGATTTTACTCACACCAAAATTCAGTCAAGCTTTATTCTTTTTGGTCTATTTTGATGTTACCAGGCTCCCCCATTCTAGTCATGTACTTGTGATTGGGCCAAGAGGTCAGAGACTTTAGCTTGGAGTTACTGGGTTACTGGCAACAAATCTGACAAATATTCTTGGTGTGATGCAATTAGGGATGATAGAACCATGCTTGCATGTCAGTAACTATCACCCAATAAGTAGAGGCAA
Source organism: Eretmochelys imbricata (assembly GCF_965152235.1). Lineage (NCBI taxonomy): Eukaryota > Metazoa > Chordata > Testudines > Cheloniidae > Eretmochelys > Eretmochelys imbricata. The sequence goes on along the minus strand of NC_135575.1, from coordinate 36,927,444 downwards.
GAGAAGGTAAGAGAGGGTTTTCATAGCAGGAGGCCTTTTTAAATTCACACAGGCCATGCAGCTGAGGGGCAGGCCCACCCTTCCCTTCAACCTATATACAGGAACAGTGATTACTGAAAATGACTGTTGTTAGCTAGGGCATACCATATTAATATTGTATTATTCCCAGTTTGCAGTAAATTACATTAACCAAATTATGTTATGTCTTTCCCACAATTCTGTCCACTTTTCTCCTTTATGTCGAGAGAGAGAGAGATGTCCCACAATACTCTGCAAAGCTAAATGTACCATTTGACATGAACGAATATAAAACCTGTCCAAAGAAATATATATTTGTTGTATATCCTAGTACAGGTATCTTCCCAGGCAACTGGTTTGAAATGTAGTATCCCAAACAGAGATAAGGAAAGGTACAGAACAATTTAAGGAACTGGTGAGTTGGATCTTAAATGATGAATAAAGTGCTTTCTAACTTACAAGCAACCGGGCTATAAATATAAGTAGTTCCAAGAACACTTTCTGTAAAGTGAACATGCTGCAAGATAGGAATTGCTTCCTGAAAAAGGTTATGTTCACACTATACTACATTGTCTTAGACAATAAAATTGGCTATATTTGATCTCTTAAGCATGTTTTGTAACAAACCACAAGTGTAGCCAATCAATTGACTATGCGGTTAGCAATGCTGTCAATGAATGAATAAATGATCTTTTAAGTAAAAGAGAAAATAGCGTTTCTCTCCTAAGCCTTTCTTATCTGTCGTATTGACTCAGTGGCAGCTGAGGGCACTCAGCGTCTCATAGGGTTGGGCACATCACTAGTAGCACAGGTTCAGCTGTCTCCTTTTAGCTGAATCAGGATGTGTGGAATCTTCATATTCTGTTTCTTCCCTTTTGCATAATAAAAGGCTTCTAATATAATGATGAAGCTTAGTTTTAGCAACACCGTTATTAGTCACATCACAGATCACATAACATGGGCCAGATCCCACATTCTTTGCTCACTCCAACTCCTGCTGATGTCAGTGGCAGTTTTGAGCATGCCAATAATGCAGCCTAGGCCCCAAATGTGTATTTGATATCCTACATTATTATAGGACCAGCTTATCCCCATGTTTTTTCTGTAGATGGGATGAAAAGAGCAGAAACATGCTCATTTGTGCCCTGATTCAGCAAGACACGTAAGCATATTTAACTTCAACTTGAAGTCAGTGCAGTTTAAGCACATGCTCAATTACTTTGCTGAATCAGGGCTTTGGCTCAAATTCTGTGGTTGGAGGAAGGGGGCCTCACTAAAAAGGTTCATCTCCCACCCTCAGTTTCACAGCAGCTCATAGGTGTGGTCTTTGTAAGTACAGAACTCCGCAGTTTGTAGAGGGGAGCCTGGCTGGGCAGGGAAGGAGAATGGCGAGCAAGAGAGGTGAAGCCCTGCTATACCTGCAAAGATGTCCCCATCTCACACAATGCTATCTGTTATCTACTCTCACTGAGGGCCCTCAGCTGCATTGGGACCAGTGTGTTTCTACTGGGTGGAGGATAGAGAAAGTGGGATTTGAGGAGCCTGTGCCATTCGGCTCAGCTTTGTCAGGGCTCTTTGTGCACAGCTGCAGGGAGAGCTCAGAGGTGAGAAGGGAAGGGTCTGCAGAGTAGATCCATGATTATGCTGATTCACTGATCATGTACATCTGCAGAAGGGGCTTGTGATGAGGTTTACACACACACACCTACCTGGAAGGGTTACTGTGCTGCTGTGACCCCAATCAGCCCTGCCTGCTGCTCCTGGAGTGGGTGGCAGGCTAAAAGCAAGGGTCTAAATGGGAAGATCCCACTCAGTGGACTCCTGCTTAGAGAAGAGTAAAGATCAGTAGCCATTATGTGATGAGAGCTGTTGGGCTGGGACTTAGCAGTAGTCCTTACTGACTCTCCCTGACAGATAAGGTAGGCCTCAATGTGAAACTACTTGGAAGTAACTGGGGACCTACTGAAGATTCTCACCCTAGGCCCTAGCAGTGGGGTCTCTCACCTGAAGGGTCAGGAGAGAGACAGAGAGCTGAGCCCAGACAGTGGATGGATAAATAACCATAAAGGGGCTAAGAACTAAGTCCAGCTCTGACAAAAAATTCTTTCTTTTGTATTTGTTTGGGCTGTGACTTTGGACTTTGCTACCCTGGAAGAGGATTGAAGTTTTGAAGTGATCCATCTGGAGGGGGAGCAGTGAGGGTGGTGACCTGCTTACAGGGCTGTAGGAGAACGACCTGAGCATAGGTGACAGCTCAAAAATTTTTTCAAGTTGCAGTGGGGGAGGTTTAGATTGGATATTAGGAAAAACTTTTTCACTAAGAGGGTGGTGAAACACTGGAATGCGTTACCTAGGGAGGTGGTAGAATCTCCTTCCTTAGAGGTTTTTAAGGTCAGGCTTGACAAAGCCCTGGCTGGGATGATTTAACTGGGAATTGGTCCTGCTTCGAGCAGGGGGTTGGACTAGATGACCTTCAGGGGTCCCTTCCAACCCTGATATTCTATGATTCTATGACTGCAGCAATAACTATTGAGTACCTCTGCTACTCTGTGATCTGGCAGGGGGAGGGGAGGGAAGGGGAGTACTTCCTACAGGGATTAGAAGTATCCTTTACATCCAGCTTAGCTACTTCAGCTTGTTTTGTGGAGGAACGCTTGCTGAATAGTATGACAGCTTGCCCAAAGTGTGATCATGTAATGAAAGACCCATTTAATGTAGTAAGTTCTGTCCCAGCTACACAAGTTGTTGTAGGAAGCATAACTCTGAAATCCATTGCTTTTGTGCAAATACCATTTTTAGTATTTATGCTTTAATGATAGTGGTCATATGGATAGTTTATCATAGGGCTAAACTTCCCTTTTCTTAAAAAAAAATTCCAAGTTAAGTAAATATGCAAAATTCTAACATAGAGACAATTATAGCGAGAACTATAATGGAAAGTGCATCTTGATCATTATTGCCATGGTAGAATTGTATTACCAACAGTTACACATTTGTATCCAGCCTGGTATCCCGCTAGCTTAATCCTTTATTATTACTATTCATCTTAGTAGCTACATGCTTATAAGTGTTTTGTGCGCGCAAACACATACATGAAAATGGCTCTGGAATGGGGACAGAGACTCTGTCACCATACAAGTTTTACCATTGACTTCAATGGATGCAGGATTCGGACCGAAGTGCATTCTGGTAAGGCCGATTGTGACGCCTGTTGTAGGAGACAGGAAGCTAACTCTGTGTATGCACAACTCCCACGGAAGCCAATGGGAATTGTGTATAAATTACATGGTAGGGGTTGGGGTGTAGTAGAATTTGCCCACAAGACAGTAATTATCAAATGAAGCAAGTCTGATAATATGCTTGCTTGTTTGAATGGATCCCAATCATCATCAACGCAGTGGCTTTCTAAAGCGATAAAAAAGGGGCTGTTTATCTATCCGGAGACAACCTCTTTGACTACTGTACACCTAGACTACAACCAAATAAGTGAAAATTGTATACAATCACTAACAGCAGTAATTGATATAATAGGAAAACAAGATTGCAGCATCAGATACTCTCAGATGAGTAGCCATCTAAGGACTGTACTAATTGAGCCCAACCCTTCTTGGGTTTAAAGTGAGATGTCTAATCCTGGCTCTGGAAGCCTGCTGGAGCAAATCATTGATGCCTACAGATTACTAGCCATCTCTTGAGTGAATTCCTATATATCCAGAGGCATTTTTGTAGCTGCTGGGCATCTTAGATTCCACCCCCTGGACTTTTGGGAGAGCTCGTGGGGGCTAGAGAAAAGTAGTTTCTTTTCCCCCTTCTGATTGCTCTGAGGAGATCTACTTTTGATGGGCTCATCATTTTTCTGACATGGAATATCAGTGAGGAGCTCTATCTTAGGGTGTGTTGTCTCTTTTTGGCTCTCCAAATTGTCAGTCTTCCAAAGAGTCCTTCTCCCTCACCCCCCTGAAATAAGGAGAGTGTGTGAATGCATCATTCCCAAGGGACCTAGGGATGGAGTCTGTGATTACTTCGGTAGCTAGATTGGAATGGTTCATCTTCCATACTTCTGAAATCGGCTACTAAGTTAGGTGCCAAGACACTTGAGTGTACAGGGACTCTAGACCAGGATGCAGAAGTCCTGAGTTCAGATCCTAGATCAGCCACAGATGTCCTGTGTGAACTAGGGCAAGTCAACTAATCTCTCTTCTCTTCCCCATCTGTAGAATTCAGATAACTTTCTTTCCCCAGAGAGGTGTGCGAGGTAATGATGGTGAGGTATTCATATGATCCTCACTACTGTAGTATTTAAGTATCTGGATGGACAGACAAACACCTGCATCCTTTTTTTTCTGTCTTTAGGCACCCAAGTTTGAAAACATTGCCATAGTGCACATGTTCAGCATGTTTGCTTTTTCAGCATGCATAAACTTTGCTGTTTCAAACTCAAATTTCTTCACAAAGGCTAAGCATACGGTCCTCATTGAGGACTATAAACGTGAAATGTTAAATCAAAGCCAGCTTTTAAATATGGGGGTAAAAGCATCTGAAAAATTCCTTAACAGCTGAAAACTTGTTTGATGTCCAGAAAATTTTAACTAACTACCCAACAACCATGAAATATCTCTTCCAAGAGAATAATGAAATTGCTAAGTAACTGTAGATGGTCATTTTATTCTAAATGCCTATCTCAACCACAACTACAGCATAATTACTGAGACACTCTAATACACAGAGACAGATTTATGTTAATTAATTCATCTCACTCATTACCTAAAACATTGAGTATGAGTATAGCATAATTCTCCTTGAAATGCTAGATTTATTCGGACAAGTGTGTGCTGATTGCATTACATGTAAGTAGCAGAGTGAAGCAGGCCAGTTGGCCCAAATAAATGTAAATAGGGTAACTCGTAGTTTAAAGAAAGTAATGCCATGTGTGACTTATACTTCATCCCTTTGTCAAATGATATTGGCCAGGTTAGAAATTTTCATTAACATTTTAGTTTCCACAGGAAAACCATCACAGTAACGTAGAGGACGTTCTTAAGAAACTGCCACATTGGCAGAGGTGCCAACTTTTCACTTTCCGAGTGGGTGGTCTGCTGCAAAATTCCCCAAAGGCTAAGGATCCAGAGCTGGCTTGGGCATCCCTTTAAACTGAAGTGTTTCAAAGATTTTAAGATGTTTCCAATAAATATAGGTTCATATTTAACTATCACAGTTTAGTGGGTTTTTTCCATAAAAAAAATCTTAAGGGACAATCAGCACATTCCATATTCAACAACCACATAATCACACCCCCCCCCCCCGACCCTACTGCAACATAGCAGAGTCTCCTTGGATTCCAATCCCTTCTCCTCTCATTTGCTTTGCTTTTATGTGGAAATTGCCAGAGGCCAGACTTTGCCATCATTACTCACAATGAACAGAACCTATCTCCATGATCAGTGCCATTGATTTCTTTGGGACTACTTGCATAGCAAAGGTGCTACCCAATATGAGTAAGGATGACCGAATCAGGTCCTAGGTTAACTTTAAACACAGTATTAAAAATACTAAGGGTTCTATTCCGCTTATTCTGTGTACACAGGTTCCTGATCAATATCAGTGGGAGTTCAGAGGGAACTAATGATCTCCATATCAATGGGACATGTCAGTGTAACATGAAAAATGTATTCCTTTGGTGTGATTTTTTTTTATATATATAACATTCAGAGTCCTATGGAAAGAAAGGGGTGCCAAACATTTAAGTCCCACAACAAAAGCATGTTCTAAGTTCTGTTTACACATAAATTCTGGGGAGGTACACTGCTGAACAGAATTATGGGGTTGAGCATGGCAGATCTATGTACATCTAACTTATTCATGTGCATACCTAGTCATCATAGTTAGCCAATCATAATGATCCGTGGTCTTCCATGTTGGAAAAACTATGGAAAGCTGTAGATCTCTGCTTCAGAGCAGAAACGTCCAGTCTGTATTGAGTTCCTCAGTTGTTCTCACAGAATGGCCTGGGGATTCAGCCCCTCAAGCCCATAGAACCTAGGGAGATGCTAGAAGACAGAGCCATCTGGGATTACCTCCTTGAAAGAGAATCCCCCAAATGCTGGCTGCCTTCACAATGCTCTCTGGGTAGGGTGTCTGTATTGCTGAGGAAGGAGGTGAATGAGTCATTGCAGACTGTGTTTGCAATAACTTATGCTCTTTGCCCTGTGGCCTTCAGGTTTGTATATGGAGAATGTGCTCAAGAGCCTCTTCCCTCATTCTCAAACTGCAAATTGGGAGTCCTTTTTTGAGACTTGCCTTCAAAAATCCTTTGTTCAAAATCTTCATCATCAGGGATGGTGCTGGTAATGCAGCATCAGAGTTGTTTTTACAACTCCTGAGCTGGAGTGGAGGAGCTCTTGAGTTGCAGTGGTGCTCCATGGTGGGAAAAGAAGATTTTACTCTCTTGACCCCCTGTGCAAGGCCTTCTTATTTTTTTTTATTATTATTAGTGTGGTAATTGTGCCTAAAGGGCCCAATAGAGGCTGGTTCCCCATTGTGCTAAGCAATCTACAAACACAAGGTCAGAGAGCTCTACCTGGAATAGTTCATAGCCTAAACAGGCAATACTGATTGTTGGAGGGGAAACAGAGGCAGTGAGAGAGAAAGTGACTTGCCCAAGATCACACAGAAAATCAGTGGCAGAACTAGGTCTAGACCTCAGATCTCTAATCTGCTGGTATTTGTAAAGGGCTCTAGGATCTGGTCTTTAGAAACGTGTATGCTACTAGCTGCAATACAATTATAAAAATAACAAAAGACATGTAATACCCTGATTCAATTAATAGAATAAACATGAACATTCTGATATTAGGGGCCGATTCTACAGTACTACTGATTTTGAATGGGACTACTTCTGTGATGAAAGTTTGCTGGGCTGGGCCCTTGTTTTAAAAATATTTGTTTAAATAAAGCATAACTATTATGAAGTCCATGTTTTTGCACTTCGAAAGGGATGGTTGATTAACATAATCTTGAATATAACAAGGAATAAAGAACTAACTTTTTGAAAGTTTGTGTGTGTATATAGAGTAACATTTTGTCACAGCTGCTACATTTGAAAGAGGAAAAACCTGAGAGAACCATTAACTCTATGGCACATCAGCAATCTGAGATATCTTTGTCCTCTGCTAAATGATTAGCTCAAAGCAATGCCTATTCTTGCATTTCCATCCCAAGCAAATCCTACAGACAAACACTCTAATAGCTATTATAAAATAAAGAATCCTTCATACATAACAATTTTACAACAGTGGAAAATCAGACTCATCTTTATTACCCACAAGGACAATGTTTATTTTTCATTCATTTTTTAAAATGTTTTTATGGCAACATTTATCAAACAATTGAAAGTAGCAGTGGAAGAGAGCATAAATCACAGGAGAAAGGGAGTCCAGATACCCGAATTCTATTTTTGCTCTTCCACTTATTTGTTTTATGATCTTAGGCATGAGGCTTAACAGCTCTGGGCCTCAGCTTACCCATATGTAAAATGGCTCTAATTCTTAACTCTCAGAGGAATGGACTCCCCTTCCCCCCCCCACCATAGAAACCACACTGGGAGGGGCTCATGGGAAGGAATCTCCTTGTGATGACCTTACCATGTGGTTCTACTGTGGGGCTTTTCCCCATCTATGATGCAGAATTAGACTCTGGGTTCCTACAAACCTGGAGAATGCCAAGGGATCCATAAAAAAAGCACAGGATCATCCACCTGGGGACCTTGTCCTCCACAGATGTGTGGTCCCTGCAGGGCCCTTGCCCTTGATAGCACAGTTAGATTGGAACTGCATTCCCAGGGCCTCTCCCGATCGTGGCTGCCCACAGGTACTCTGTAAAAATCCGTTCCTAAGTGTCTTGAATTGCACACCCAAAATTAGTGGAAACTTTTGACCTTAATCTCTTTCTGCCTCAGTTTTCCATCTTATAATGAGGCTACTACCCCCTCCCTTGACAGGGGTATTGAGAAAATCAATTTAGTCTTTGTGAAATACTCTGATATGGTAGTGATAAACGCTGCAGTGTGCAGTAAAGGAGGTCTAAGGCTATGCACTGAACAGCAAGGATAATAAGCAGTTATTCAATATTTTGCTTTAAGTGAGCACCATCCATTGTGGGCACTGAATGAGGCAGGGGTCCTGTAGGGAAAAAAATAGTAATTAAAGACTGTATCCTAATGCATATACACAAGGGGGCTGAATTAAGATTGCACAGGCAACTTTAATTCTGGAATTTCCTAACTTTGAGTGTTTTGACTTTGTAACAATGTTCTTGTAACACTTTTTTTTTTTTAGTGTAATACATATGGGCGTTGAGAGCTTTGATGATGATTTATGAAGTGCCAACAGTGTGGTTGGCACCTCATAGGAAAATATAGTTGCTAACCAAAGACGTTGATATTTTAGTTCAGACCTAGACTTGGTCAAAATAAATTTCATTTTTCTTAAATTTTTGTATTGAAATTTTCATTCCCCAGGTTTTGGAAACAAAGGATTTGTTTGTTCGGCATTTTTATGTGATTTAAAACATTCCTAAACCAAAATCTCCCAGTTCTTATGTTTTCTCCCTTCTTATCTCCCCCACCCCCTGCCGTGCTTTCCCCATTTCTCCTTATTCATTCTCTTTCCCATCAATTTTGCCACTGAAAAGAGGAGAGAAACCTCCCAAAATCTTGGGGAAAAAAAATCAATTTTTTCTCTAAGTTCTTAAAAAAAAAAATCTCTGAAAACGTTGAAAAACATTTCACATTTTTTATTAAAAAGCCACTTTTTAATATAAAACTTTTTTTGACCAGCTCTTGTTCAGTTTCAAACATGAGTACTACAAGTTGTATCAAACAGAGCTGTAGGTCAAGCAAGAATATAGTGACGGTTATTTTAAAAAAAAAAAGGCTTTGTAGAGGTAGTGTGATTGAAGTAGCAGAGGTAGGTTGCTTGATCCATGAGAAGGGACATGATAACCCCACTTAGTTGAACTGTTTCTGGATATCCAAAATATCCAGGTGAGCAGGAGAGATGTGCACATCAGATGTAACTAAGATTCAGATGAGATGGACTTCCAGATACATGGGGTTTTATAATAGAACATGTTTCAAATGAATACATTCAAGAAGGCACAAGTGTGTTAGCTTGGGCACTTGACTTATTTTTAAACACTTGTCTAGTCAGCCTGCCAAGTTTTCAGACATGAGCTCAAGCAAAATTCTTAAGCCCTGTACTTTATAACTGCAAAATGTCTGTCTTTCTTGGGAAACCTATTACTTAGACCTTGCCCACACACAACAGTAGTATTGCTTTAACGATGCTATTAAAGTGGTACAACCTCTCTAATGTGAATGCAGTTGTATTAGGATAGTTAATTCATCTATTGGAAGAGGAATAACTTGTATTGTTATAAGAAAAGGAGTACTTGTGGCACCTTAGAGACTAACAAATTTATTTGAGCATAAGCTTTTGTGAGCTACAGCTCACTTCATCAGATGCATTCAGTGGGAAGATTTATATACATAGAGAACATGAAACAATGGGTGTAACCATACACGCTGTAACCAGAGTGATCACTTAAGGTGAGCTATTACCAGCAGGAGAGCGAGGGTGGGGGAGGGACCTTAGAGCAACTGAAACAAGGATTCTGTTAGCTTTTGTATAATCTCTAGGATGCAGGAGACATTTCTAAAAGCTCTAGCTGACATGTTTTAACAAGATGGGGGGTAAAACTGTCCTGTAAGCTTTTTGGGTCAGGGACTGTCTTTTTGGTCTGTTGTACAACACATAGCAAGATCTATGTGGCATCCAGGTATATGATGGGGGATCCTACCCATTCAAGTCAAGGAGATTCTTTCCATTGACTTCAGCGTGCTTTGGGTCAAGCCCATAGATAATACAGGAATTGATGCCACAAAAATTCTAAAATAGAAAGATGTACATGAGACAGGCTGGTACAGCAAGTGCAGTTGAAAGTGACCTGAAGAGGAAAGAGTGGGGTTGCACAGAGAGCACCTGAAAGAGTTTTTATATTTAAAAAAAAAAATCTCCCTTACTATTTGGTGTTCTTCATCTTGCTGGCTGTATTTCTTGGAGCAACCCAGAGATATGGATAGGGAGCTGTCTCAGCACTTAACTGAAGGGGAAAATGTTTTGAATTTGTAACCAGCCCGATTCAGCAAGGTAATTAAGTATGTGCTTAACTATAAGCACGCAAATAATTCCATTGAAATCAATAGCCCTACTCGTGTATTTTAAGTTACGCTTGTACTTCATTATCTTGCTCAAATGGAGGCTCCAAAGAGCTTTTCTTCCAACTATTTGTTCAGCAAAAGAATTACGCAGGTGTTAAAACTTTATGTGGTCTGAATAAAAATTACATCCCCTCTCAACTTACTAGGTTTCAGTTCCTTGGTCTCTGTTGTCACAAACCTACTACTGTAATTCTCCAGCCTCCATAGTCATCCAGGAAAAATTGGGTAGCCAGTACTTCAACTTCATATATAAAATACAAACAATCTCAGGCCTTCTTCGTATACAACAGGCAGCAGAGGACACAAATCCATTCCCTCCCCTTTTGCAGGTTACCTTTAAGAACAGAGTGGATGCCTTAAATCTGCATTTCCTTGGGTTTGCCACACTTTTAAAATTCTTCCATAGTAGCAAAGAAAATACATTCACTCCAATCTTTAACAGAGTTAACCACTGCAGTGCTGTGCTTTTCTTCTTTCCTTTCAGATGATTATATTTCAGTCTACGGCCACCTGTGATTAATGGCATCAAGTCCCAAGACACTGACCCACAGCTATGGACCTGTGAAGTATAATTTCCTGGATCTGACACAGTATATTGAAGGAGCCCAGAAACAAGAAATGGCCATTCATACAATGAGCGTAATACCTTCTGAGGGGTAACAGGCATTTTGTGCCAGTCCATCCTGTGGAGATGTAATAGCAAAAAGTTCAATAACATTAAAAAGCTCTGATTTCTGTTCAGAGTATGGAGGCAACAACAAAAACAAAATCTGCTATGATTGCTACCACCAATTATAAGTTAGCTCTTCTATAATACCACATACTCTGACAAGATTATGATGTTCATATGTGTATAAAACATTAACACTTTTCTGGGCTCTGATCCTGCAAGCTGTTTCACATATGGGGCCACATGGAGTCTCACTGACGTCAGTGGGGCTCTGTGCGAATATAAGGATCTGCCTGTATGAATTAGATTGCAGGGCTGGGGCCTCGCAGCCTTCTCCAAACCCCATTGAAGTAAATGGAAAGACTCCCTTTGACTTCAGTGGGCTTTGGCTCAGGCCTCTAATGAGCATATGAAATGTTAATGTTCAGATAACCTGACAATTTCAGTTCTTTAGGGCCTGGTTCACAATAATATTATTTGTAAGGCGTTAGCTCATAGAGTCCTAGGTCTGGATCAGGACCCCACTATACCAGGTACTGTACACAGAATAAAATAGCGCTGAATGTCTCTTTAAATAAAAGTTTCCATGTACTGTTTTGAACCATAATAGTTTTAAAAGCCACATTTCTTTTTTAATTTTGAAAAGTAAATAAGCAACCCTTCTTTTGAGGTGGGACCTTATGTGTCAAGGGGCAGTCTCAAATGAATGTTTACTGTTGAGTCATAAACTCTTACCGTTAAATAGAGAGTTTATAATGAAAATGTTGACAGACCCTGAGCTCTGGTATCACTTCTAAGAATCCTGCTTGATGGATCTTGGAATTTATTTCCATTTACAACCCAAACAAAAAAACCCAAACAAATAAAGGGTGTGTGTATATGCATCTGTGCACTTGTGTACATAAATCTGTGTTTTAAATAAAGATGAAACTTCCTGTCAAGTTTCAGCAGGGTGACTTTTTGCAGCAGAATTGCTGGAAAAGTGGGAGTTTCTAAGGGAAATGAGGACATGCCTATGAACTGCATAAGTCTTAACAGGCCGGGAACCTACACAATAGTTTTTATATTTTGTGAATTCCTTTTCTGTTTATAAGCAATTGTTTTAAAAGTTCTGAAATCTTTCAAACTAATGCTGCATTCTCACTGAGATATTCCCTGTGTGCTGTTTGTCTTCAGAAATGTCTTCTGATGTTTGACCCCATCGGTCCTTGCTAAGTGTTGAGCTAAAACTGATTAATATTTCAAAATAAATTGCTCCCTCTAGTGAGATCACAACAGTACTGATGTCTGGCAGCCATGACTAAATTGCTTGTGTTTTGCTATAAGAGCTGATTATATATTTTACTTGTTATGGACACAATCCTGCACACCTTATTCAGACAAAACTCACAGTGATCTCAATAAGAGTTTTGCTCAAGCAAGGAGTGCATAATAGGGCTTTATACATTTAAGATTATGCTGTTTACAAAGGTTTATTCCTCTCACCTCATCTCAATACATTAGGGCTAGTTTGAAACACCACTAAAACCTTCCCTTAAATAACATGTCAATTGACTAGTGGACCTTTGAAGAACCACACTAGCTAACACCCTGCTAAAGGCTTTGCTATGGATAAACTTCATAGTAGATACAAACAGCACAGTCATTAATATCCACTTCATTTCTTTTATCATAGAATCATAGAATATCAGGGTTGGAAGGGACCTCAGGAGGTCATCTAGTCCAACCCCCTGCTCAAAGCAGGACCGATCCCCGACTAAATCATCCCAGAGAGAAAAGTATCACAGAGAAAAGGTTTTTTTTAAAAAAAAACAATTAGTTAGAATCTGGTCATATTTAACAAAACATATAGTTTGCGCTTCACATGACTTTCCCCTCAATCTTTTTTATGTAGAAAACTAATCTAGAATAATTATTTTAAAAATGCCAGAGCAAGACATTAAATTAACCAGAATTACAACAACAACAAAAATCAATTCTGCTGGGGTTTTTATTCCATGCTCACCATTGTGATACAAGAGTGCCTTCAGAATTAGGACACTTAACAAGGAAACTAATGTCTATTATAACTTTAAGAGTGTGTTGCCCTTTTGATTGGACAGCACTAATCTGGAAATGCTCAGCAGCAGCTCTTCAATGCAAGATGGGGGTGCTAGGCCTTTTGTCTGCCAGTTCTTGTAAATGAATAATTAGCAGCATTATCATCGAGTTCGGCATACGGTCAGTTATGGATGACATATAATCCCCTTCTCAGAATTGTTGCATCATGCAACCCTAACATAAGAGGCTATCTGGAGAGGGGCCCCCGAGTGGGTGTCCTTTGCTAAGAGAACATGCAGATAACTCCCAGAACTCCAGACTGTAAGGTGCAGGGCTCCACCAGGGAAGGAGGACAGTCATCACAAACTCATTGGCAGTGATAACACCTCCCACTCCCTCTTAATAGATCAGCTGCTCCATGACTCTGGGTTCAGCAGGCTCTCCTTGCTTTCTAATTTAGGGCTTGAATGTGCACCATTTCAGTGAATGCTGAGCACAATCAAACCCTGAAACTTCTTCTCCCTGGCTAAAGCTGGGCTTTGACCTTCTGGTTTTTCTCCTTGATTTCACTTCCTCTCTGTGGTGCCAGCCAGCCAGCACTGACCATTCTCAGCATTCAGGGGGAGGAGGGCACGGCTTTGTGAAGGTATTTAGTTATTGTTCTGCTTAGCACTTTAAGGCCTGAATCCCATTTTTCCAAAAGTGACCTAAGAATCAGGTGTGGACCATGGAAAAGGGAGTCTGCCCCTCTGAGGAGAGAGGACCAGGAGAAGGGGATGTGGAGAGGCAGCAATAAAGAGCACAATAAGAGAAGTGGACTTAGGGAGATACCAAGAAAGGAGAGGGGGAAGGCAGGGAGGAGCCAGGAGACCTAAGGAGATGAAAGGAGTTGGGGGGAAATGGATCCAGGAGGTGGGAAAGACAAGAGGGGACATTTGGAACAAGAAATAATTCTACTTACATGTGTTTCTGGCAGGATAAACCTGTCTTTTTTTTTTTTTTTTTTTTTCAACCTAAAAAAAGAATAGCTCACCAAGAGCAACTCATTTGATTTCGCTAAGGAAAGGTCTCCCTCCTCTGTCACTCTTCACACCAGATGTCTATCAGTGTGATAACAGTTGTGAAGCCCCACCTCCAAAGACAATATGTGAAGAGCTGAAAATCAAAACTACCACCCTGTATTTTATCTGGGTACCATTTAAGGTTAGTGAGCATCATTGTAACTGTCTTTCTGCATATGCGTCAAATGAGAGTGCTAAACAAGCTCTGCTCACCCTTTAATGTCTTACACAACATATTCAGGATTCAATTATCATGTTATGTTCTCCTTACTGAAGCTGGGCTAAAGCTGACATCAGAAACTGTTGCTTCTTCCCTCCCCCCAGTTATTACCGTCATCTCTATGGATGTTAGGAGAAGGATAGTGCAACATAAAGGGGTTTCCCCAAATGGACTGTGATCTGCTAGTGTGCCTCAAAGCTCCATTTAAACACTAATTGTAAAATTAAAATGGTATCATTGGAGTTTAAGTTATGCGTCTGGATCCCACATCAGCTTATGCATGTGCTTAACATTGCTTAGGTGAGTAGTCCTTTTAAGGTAAATCATGTGTGTGTTTGCAGGATAGAGGCCATGATTAGCAATGGGCTGAATTGCCTGCCTACCTGATTGGGTGCTGCAGGCAAAGTAGACACTCCTCTGCCTATCTTCTCCGTGTTTTTGGATCACACGGAGGGTTAGGTGAGGATATCCGCAGTAAGGAAGCAGTATGCATGCTAGAGGCAGAAACATAGGCCTCTAGGGAACTTTTATTGTGAAAATTTAGTTGTTCGAATGCGGTTAGGCACCTACAGGTTTTGGTGGCAGCCAAGCAGGAGTTTTGTGGCTCACAGTGAAGCCTAAAACTGGGACTTAAGTGCCCAACTACCTTTGTGGATATGGGCCTCAGATGCTGTTTATAAAACCCACAAAACATTTTTTTATTCAAACATTTCAAGAAATATTAATACATAAACACAGGCAGTGCTAGCAAAGCCAAGTATTATTAACTGTAATGACTTCTACCTGTCACTAGAGGCTGCTCTTAATACATAATGATGAAACATTAATAGGAGACAGTTCATTCTGCTTTTTTCACCACAAATATAGATTACTTACAATTTACTGAACATATTCTGATAAGAAGTTAGCAAAGTTAATTTGTATTTCCAAGGTGTACTTATGTGGTTATCTCTACTTATTTCCATTCCTCAAATCAGGTGCTATATACAGATCCATTCAGTCTGTCTGTTGTAACTCTTAAAAACTCCGATGGGACTATCAGTATCATAGGAAGGGATCCCATGTTCCAGACTAAAATCCACACTTTTCTATAAGGCTCAAAATAAAATGGATTATAATGTTCAAAATGCTATGTAAGTAGTGGCTTCTATGTTTTAGCAGTAGTTGGATGATATTTCCTCTAATTTACGGTGGACAACACATATCTACAATCTATAAAAATACACTGCATTAAGTTACTGGAAACTTAAATATACCAGTAAAATAATTCAATTATTTTGTCGTCATCTTCTTCCATGCAACCTCCTGTGCTTGGAATCCTTTCCAAAATCTATTCAGTCCTCCACTCTAACATTTTGCAAGGAACGCCAGAGGATCACTTCTGTAACGTTGACAAGAAAAGGTGTGTTTATTTTTCAACTGTGACTATTTGAGGTGGTTGCTGTGTATCTCTTTTTCCTGGTAATCTGATTTTTTTGAGTTAACTGGCCTTTCCTCTTGTTGTAGTGTTAGGTTATGTTAGATGTTTCACTTTTATTTTACTTCAATCCCACTGCAAAGTCATATTGTTGTCTCTGTGTTTCATCCCTGTGTCTATGGGGAGCCACAAAGGCATAGCCTCAGCTCCCTGCACTAAGTCTGGCTTTCCCCTGTGCCTACAGCCTCCAGAGGGACCCCCTCTGCTGCCTTCTTTTGTGTGCAGCCAGCAGTTTTTTTCAGTTTCCCACAGCTCACCGCGCACCTCCCTCTTGAGCCTACTGTCACCATCACTTGTTTGACTTAAAATAAAATGAGTTAACAGTTTTAAGCATAGTCCTGCACCTCTTGCAATTTACACCAGAACAAATGACTAATCTTAGTGTCTTCAAGAAAAGGACACTCACACAATATGCAACCACCTTCAGCTTCTGGGTCTTGTGCTCCCCTGCCCATCCAAGCCTACTGAGAACATACAACTCACATGTTTCAGAGTCCTGGGGCATTACAGATGGGGTGAGACCTGCCCACTGACAGAACATAACCTCTTTCTATCCTGGGAGGCTGCTTCACTGGGCTCGATGGTTCCCTGAGTACAGTGTGAGAGCAGCTGCGAGCATGAAATACAAGAGAGGAACTCTGCAGACAGACTGACCTCTCGCCTTGCTTTGGGTGATGCTCATCCTGGAGGAAACTATTCTGATGACTAGCCCTCCAGCCAATGACAATCAAAGTCCTCTGTGCAAGTGGTAGAGTGGCTTCTAGTCCATGGAGGGGGGTTCCCTGGCTGCAGGTGACAGTAATATACATAGTTGTAACATGCCTTCCAAATTGACTTATAACTCCTCACAAGTAGAGCTGTGTGAATTTTTTTTCCAAACAAACCTTTTTTTTTTTTTTTGGGGGGGGGGGGGGATGATGACAAAAAAAGAAGATTCAGCAACACCAACATATTTTGAGAATTTGTGTTGATTTTTGCCAAATGATTTCAGTCAAAAACACTTCAGAAAAAATCAACGCATTTCGTTTCAAGACACTTGCAAAAGTTTCACACTTTTTTATGCTGAATGGCTTTTTGTTCAGAAATTTCCTTTACTTTTATTTGAAAACTTTAAAAAAGTAAAAATGCTCAAAATTAAAATGCAACCTTTTGTTTGACCCAGAATGACTATTTTTGATTTTTTGATTCACTAAACATTTTTTTAATTGTTTTCAGTTTGAGCTGAAACTTTGCTTTTTTGGGGGGCAGTTGCCAGCAAACAGAAAAGCTGTTATTCACCCAGCTCTGCTTATGCGTGTTAAGGAGAATTCTGCTGTGCGCTATAAATCCTGTTGTGGGGATGTGATCACCTTTCTTACAGCCCTGAGACCAGTGGACCTTTTATTGTCTGTCCTGAGCTTGAGATTGTCCCAAGTGTTATGCAGACCTATTGCAATACCAGCTAGCCATAAACTGCTGTCAGGGGAATCTCTGTGTCTGGCATCCGTCTGTAAAAAAATGCGTGGTCAATGAAGAAGGGGAAGGTGATGTAGGGCAGTTTTCTGGGGGAGAAGCATTATCAGCAGCAGTTTGTAGGTGCTACCTGTACACAGGATTGCTGCCCTTTTGGATATTTCATGGTGGGCATATTTTGCAAGCCACCCCACCTCCCCTGCAACTTTTGGGCTAGAAACTAGAACTTCCGTGATGGTTACAGCCTCTTGTGTTTTTCTTTCTTTGTTTTTAAAATTGGGTAAATTTCAGACACTTTTTTTTTTAAATATAAATTAAGCTGCAGTAACCCAGGGAGATTTATCTCCAGACCAGCTCCCACAAAGGCTCAGACACATCAACAGCAATGTGCTCTTGTGGCTGCTTCGGTGCTATTTTTTTGGGGGGGGGAAATGATTTTACACTTGTATCATATTTTTCTATACCAATTTTTTTACCTCTTGGGACAGTTTCTTATCTTATATGTGTGGATGTAAACCTGGAGTAACTCCAGTGGAGAATGTAAAGTGGGGCCCCGTTACAATGTTTCCCAATTAAAATATAACCTTAGCTTGGTTAATGTTTTCATAACCCAAAATATACAAGGGCTTTAAAGCCAAGACATAAACTTGGGGTGAGATCTTGATCCCTGTATACTTAACAGGAGTTTTGCCATTGATTTCAGTAGGGGTAGATTTAATCCTTAGTACCTCTTTCCAATATATCTAGTACAACCTGTTGATATCTGTACCAATCACTGGTTAGCTTCTCCCATTTCACCCGGATGCCAGTGAGCTGTTACTGTACTGTTAGAAGACACAATAAGATAGAGGCAATTGCCAGTAAAGTTTTCATTCATGACCTATTTTACCATTGGGATCCTCTAATGGTGCGGTTTTTAACTGCTTTATAGTCCACTTCTCCATTGCTGCTTCTGTTGTTTCAGCAACTGACTCAAGAATACTTACACAGCTGCAACATCTAGGGCACTGCAGAGATGCTTTTCATTTCTTGTTCCCTTCTTCAGAGTAATATTTCCAATTGGCCCTTTAATAGGAGCAGCAAGAGAAAGCATCTTCATTTGCCTATAATTTCTGCAGCCTTCTGGGCCTGAAGTGTTCTCATTCTGTGAGCACTTGCATCTGTGTTTAATATGAAAATTTCTCAGGCCAGAGTAAGGCGACATTGAAACAGTCCCAAGTGCCTGTTCTAACTCTGTAAATGCCAAAGTACACTGTGGTGATTACTCCAGGCATTTCTCTTACTCACTGTATGCAATAGTTTTTGTTCTTTTGGCAACCCAGAAAATGAACCTGGTGTAATAGGAACAGCAGAGTCCTAAAGAGCTGCACAGAGCTAAAAAGCCAGCCAGTTCTGCACTCCTTCACTTTATCAGTGGAAATTCCTTCCTCGCTGATCCATATGACCAAGGGAAAATTATCTCTTTTTAAAACAGCTCACATTTCTTTGGATTCAGTTTCAAATTGTCATTCTTAACCTTATCGCAGACCATTTATAAAATGCACCAGTTCCTGACCAAAAGATTTAGCATGTACCAGATTTGTTATCCATGTATGACGAAGAGTCTGAAAGAGGTGCATGCCACAGAGTACATTCTCCATGAGCCGTTTAAAGGTTCCAAGAGGACTGCATAATCTAAAGGACATTACTTGAAATTGCCAGAGCCTTTATCCTGCTGTAAAAGCAGCTTTCTTCCTGTTTTTTTGAATCTATTTCTGCCTTTGCAGAGCCAATTCAGATCAACATACCCTATTAGGGCACCAAATGTATCTGTTTCTGACAAAGGACAGAAATCCTCTGTGACTGTAACAGAGTTGCTGGCCCTTTAAATGAAATTTGCCTCGTCCAGTCCAGGTGTGCCCTAGTTTGGTGTAATGAGCAGGGTTGGTCCGCCCTTGAGCATTATAAATGAGAGTTGAGAAAGGGCAGTTCAGAACTCAAGTCATCACAGAGAGCCTAGAGGGAGTGTTCAGAAAGGGCGAGCCCCCCAGCACTGACAATAAAGAGAGCTCAAAGGAAGAGCAGAGCTGAACTGAGAGCTTCAGGGAGAGGTCCCACTGAAGAACAGGGTGGTGAGAGGTCCTGGCTGAGCTCTGGAGCCACAACAGGCTGGTGAAAGCAGAAGCTAGGAAGGCAGTCAGAGAGTCACCTACAAAGTTCTCCAGGCTGGAGAGCTAAGCATGGCCAGAGACGAGTGGAGAGGGAGATGCCCTCAAGCTCAGAGAGCCAGCAGGTCAGAGAAGGCTGAAGGCTGGGGAACGGATAGGGCTGAGCCCTCTGATGTCACTAGGCAATAACGAGAACCCATACCTGGGAAGGAAATAAGGCAAAGAAACACTCCAGCAAGAGGAGCTGGCTTAGGCATGGTGAGAGATACCAGAGCTATAACTGGGAGCTGTGCTGGGGCATGGTCAGAGACGGTGGAGCCATGCTTGGGGATGGATGGTTGGGGACAAATGTACTGTTTGGACTGCTCTGAGGGGGATTTGGGGTAATAAATTAAAACCACAAAAAAGGCTATTTATATACTCTGAAGGGTGCAGTGAGTTTATCTGAGGAATCGAGAAGGAAAGTGAGGCAAGGTGCCACTTGTTGGGCTGCCCTGAGGCCATGACGGAGGGCTCCCAGTGACCATTTAATTTTCTATCGTCCACACAGAATCTGTTATCCATCATCCTTTTTCCCAAACAGAAACTATGGCTGATGCGAAAGGTTCAATTATCTCTTACAGACTAGTAATGAAATGGCAGGAAAACTCTTCCCTATCAGAAAATGAGAGTCAGTGAGGTACTTGCCTGAAAAATGTGCTTCTCCTCGTGTCTGTCTTGCTGTATCTACTAACGCAGTGAAACACTTTATCTTGGTTGATTGAGGGAATAAATTCAACCGGAAACTCTTGTCAAACCTTTCTACTGCTGCTTGTATCAGTGTCCAACATTGCACTGGATCAAATCTACTTAGAACTTTAGAAACTCCTCTCCCCCCCCTTCCTACTAGGTGAGCTGCCTCATATTTTCTCATTGTTTAATTAATTAGAACATAAAAATCTGTATTTTTCAGACAGACTTGAAGCTAATAGAGCTGAACCATCTTGTAAAACTAATTCTCTTCTCTTTTTGATAGGTGTGAATGTAACCCATTGCTCAGTGTATGAAATGGGTTTCCTTCTGTGGCTGATCCACAGAGGATATGGATCTATTGCAATTCTCAGCTTGAGAGGTTGGCCCTTTCTCATGCTTTTCATGGTAGCAGTCTCTGGTTCAGTTACAGATGAGACCTCACTTATATGATAGCTGACACACCAGGGATTGAACTGAGGACCTCCAGAGCTAAAAGAACAAGGTGAAGCTAAAATGCTCAGCTCTTAAGATGAGCGCTATAATAGATCTCTCTCTCCTTTGGCTCAGCTACAGAGGGGAATACACAATACATATTAGCCAGTTAGGATCAAAAACATTTGGCTAAAAATAGGCAGTGTGACTGTGTGTGTGTGTGGGGACGACAGCCTGTGCCATTGAGTATTACTACATATTCTATATTGCAGCGTGCTAACGTTAAATCAGCCCACAGGAGAAGAGCCACCATATTTATTTGCTTTATTCACCATATTGATTTGCTTTATTCAATCATAAAAATATTTAAAGGTACAGACATAAGATGATAAGACAAGGACTCCATTATAAATATGAATTTTTTTCATATGGGGGGGAGTGAAAGTTTTCTTTCATGTTCTGTGCATATTTTGGTTCTGTACAATTGCCTCACTTTCATTGCTGGGCAAAGGCAAGAGCACTGAAGAAGTAACTTGGCTCTTTGCCATGTTCCCATCACAACTGGAAGCATATAACAGCAGTGGGTTGTAACCATTGTAGGTTAAAATCCTTAAATGTTTATTTGTGGAATGCTGGCTGACACTTTCCTTTCACATAGCAATTGACTAACAATCACTAGAATTTTCTGACCTCAGTGGATGCTACCTGCACAGCCTAGGGTGAATTTGGCCTGAAACATGAGTAAGGGGTCAATAGAGCATGAGAAAGCATCAGTTCTGCTTCTCAAATCTCTGAAAGTGAAGAAACTGCTTATTCTTTAACAGCTGGATCCAGATTCACAGTTGTTCTGCACCCCCTTTTGCACCAACTAAGGTGGAACAAATGGGCTGGAGGGGTGTCATAAGGCAGGAGTAGCCCCACAGGGGCCCCCTGTTCCTAGGGTATTTCTCTATTCCTGGTGCACAGCCAGATCTGCGCCATCTCTTCAGCAGCCTCACACACCCTCCCTCCTGCTGGGGGCTTTCCAGGGTGAAAGGAGGTGTGCTTTTACTCCCCCTTGATTCTGCCCTCCTTCAGTGGCCCATTGAAATAGTGGATAAGTTTGGCCAACTTTCAGGCCTACTCAGTAGCCTGCACTGGGAGACAAACTGGCCTCCAGTTGTTCCTGGATAGAGGAGGCCCAGTCTGTTTCCCCCACGTTCCTGGGCCGGTCCTAGCTCCAGCACAGGGATGGATTTGCCCCTCCTCGGGCTGCAGGTCTCAAAGTGATTGCCAAATCTGAAATTCTTTAGAAGCAGTGGTTGATGTTTTTCAAAAAGGCAGTGGTGGCCAGTCTTTTATTTCCTAGTTAAGAGTGAGCGTTTCATAGTTGTTCTTGTTTGTTTGTTTTTGCTCTTCTTATGGAAAGAGAGGTAACAGGTACCCATTTCCTTGTCTAAAACTTATAGTGACTTCTATCCTAGGTGCTGTTACTTTGGCAGGATTTAGAGAGAAAAACAAAAAATAAAAATTACAGAATCCCAAATAATAAACTTAAACAGTAAGCTGGTAATATTGATCCCTTGAATACCAATAGTTAAACTTTTAAAGAATCAATTGAGAAACAAAATTAACTGACAAAGAGTCCTGTGGCACATTAAGCCACAGGACTCTGCCGCTTTTACAGATCCAGATTAACACGGCTACCCCTCTGAAAATTAACTGACATTTCTTTAGTACTAAGAATGCAAAGCTAAACCCACATGATGTCTTTTTTACAAGTATAAACATAGAAAATTATTTTAAAACAAGTTCAAATTATTACTTAATTCCCTTGGAATAGACGACCTGTAAAATACACTTGGAAAGGTATCCCTGAGTGTTTTAAATACTCTTAAATGGGTTTCTTTCTACATAAACAAAGGGGTGCATTTTTCAAAGCAGTAGGTGGGAGGTACAAATAGGAGTCCAATCCTGCAATTGCTTATAACATGAGTAACTTTCCTCTTACAAGTAGTCTTATTTATCTTACATGAGTAAAGTTATTCAGGTGCATAAGTGTTTGTAGGATTCAGAGACAGCATTTGTAAATGGATTCCCAAATGTTCATGTAAGAAACAATAAGTGCATAAAATTAAGACAATATCTTTTTAATTCTTCGCAACTTTGAAGTAAAACATTAAGTTGTTAGCCATGCTTCTATCTCTCCCTTGTTTTGTTTTAGCCATTCAATATTGTTCTTTACTGTTTCGAGAGCCTGTTTCCTGGGTGCTTCTCCTGCTCCAGCATTAGGGTATTTTTCAAAGAAATTTTCCATCTTGAAAAGAGAAAACAAAATGAATTCACAGGCAGCAAGTACTTCTGTTGTATTTAACATCAAGTAATTTTTATAAGGCCCAATTCTATGCTCTTGAAATCATGAAAAGTTTTATTTGAGAAAGGACTTCAGGATTGGACTGGTAGTACTTGAATAATAATTTTATAGCATCCAAAATTGTGCTAGGCATCTTAGCGAATAAAAGGACAAGTTTCCTGCCGAGGAAGATCTTACAACTTAGTGGCTTAAAATGACTATAGGCATCATCTCCATACCTGCCAAAGCTGAAGGTCAGTGTTGAACGTTTGGGTTATTGATACTATTCGACCAAGATTTCTATCATTGATAGTGTACCTGAAAAAAATAAATAGTATTTGATTGCTTTTTTGGAGTGTTTGTTCCTTTATTGTTAATAAACTCTTTTAGTTCTTAATCTTTTAGCATCATGAAATAAATGTTGCCCCAAATTTCTAGATGTTACCAGAAATATCTGAAAAAACATATATGATTTTTGTACTATTCTGTAGTTTAGCTATACCTGGCAAGGTCTCTGATGTAAACATATTCAAAGAACGGTGTCTTCTGCCCTTGAGAGAAATTTCCATTACAACACCCTCACATGTCTCTATCCCTTTGTGGAGCTACAATTGTGTATGGCCAGAGGACCTCTGTAAATTGGCAGGCTTATTGTGATTCTATGCCCTCATGTGAGTTTCAATTAGATTCCCTTTCTAATGTCCTACTCTATTAGTAGGAGTGAAAGAGCACCTCAGGAATCGGTGTGAATAGACAGGAGCAAAGCTGGAAGCTGATTTCATTGTTAGTACAAGAGGGAATAAGAAAAGTACAAGACCCCCCTCATTGTAGATTGCTGTGAATAAAGAGAATATTCTGTATTAGGCCAGATTGGGGATTGACTGCTGCAGATTCCATAGAACACTACTCCCATAACTGGAACTTGCTACAGTTTTCTCCTGGCATTGGCTGCTAGTGATCATTTGGGGATAGAAATATACCTTGTGGAATAAGTCTTAACTGCTTTTATCTACATCTTTTTATTCCCCAAGTTGATATTACAGTTCTTTACCACACAGATATATGGTTCAAAAAGCCCAAACCGTAATACAGCACACCTCTAGGAAACTGTCGTGTATGTTCTCTCTCCTTTTCCCCGAAAAATACTTGGCTTTTTATGAGTAAATATTAAAGCAAAAAGCTTCCTGACTGATTCTTCTGGTGCTGTCACAACTTAGTGTGGGAGAGATCACAATTCACTAAAGGTGATAATCAATATGCCTGCAGAAAACAAGAATGGGCAGTGTCTATGTGGGTGAAATGACTGGAAATTCTTTTTTTTTTTTGCGCGGGGGGTGGGGGGAGAGATGCAAAATCTACTTAGGGCACTGGGCTACAATGCATTTTTTTCTGTAGGTGTTGCACCAGCCTATTGGTTGTCCTAGCAGGTGCAGCCCTTTCACACCACTTGCATGGGAGTTAGTCACTGAATCCGTGGAATTATTGCTCGCCTCTGCAACAGTTTATGATGAGCTGGTGTGATAACTCCCTCTGAAGTTTGTTTAGTTATTCCACTGGTAGCCTAAATGGTATGGAGGGCCTTATACAGCCTTTAGTCTGCAAGGATCTGAGTATTGTGAAAGCAGTGGCAGATTAGGGTGTTCAGTGTCTCACAGGACCAAACGTTAATGGCCGGATTCTCAGAAAAACTGGTCTCCATAAACCAATGGGATTCTTCACATGCTTAAAGTCAGGCAGGTTTTTAAGTAACTTACTGAACTAGGGCCTTAAATGTGCTTCCTACGTTATGCAGTGTTTAAAAGATCTGACAGCTAGTTACTTTGTCCAAAAGAGAGAGAGGTAACTAACAATCAAACCAACTCCTGCATTGTGCTACTCAGCTCTCAGCAAGTTTTGATTCAGACTGGAAATTTAGTGTAGGATTTTCAAGTTGGCAGTAACTCTTCTTTTTCATCACAGGCTGCAGTAATATTTAAAACATTTTCAGCTCTCTGTCCAAAGGAGTTGCTTCTTAGAGCCATTTGCTTCCACAGAAATGGGTAAATCCAAAGATATCTGCAAGTTTTGTTTCACATTAAGAGAAATGGATTGATGTGTTCCTGCACCTAATGGTGACTGTGTAGCGAGACTTAAGTAAGGTGAGAGAAGGAAATAAAGAGCAGGAGACTTAGAATTAAGTGTAAAACGTTTGAAGGATGTTAACGTACCTGCTGACTAGGTATTCCCAGTTGAGACGTATCCAGTCCCAAGCCATGGTTTTGCCATAGCTGTTATAGGAGATGTATTTCAGGACTGTGAACACATCCTGACTTTTAATAAGACTGGTGTTGTAAATATATTTTAGATACCTAGGAGAAACCAGAGGGGGAAACAATTAAACAGACTTTAAAACCTTCTATTAAAGATTGTGAAAAGTGAGTTGTAAAGAAACTATTCAGGCTACTGAGACCAACCTACCATCTGCAGAAATATTTATATTTTCCTATGGAAAATCTAACACTAGAGACTTATTTTTCCTAGACCATTTTAAGGATGAAATAGACTGGTCTAAAATGTGATTACCTATTAAGGATAAGATTTTTTTCAAAAGCGACAGGCATGTAGACATCGCCCGTGTTTTAAAATTTTTTTTCTTCAAGGTGCCAGGGCTCAAGCAAAAACAATGCATCTTCCACATATCGTGACCTTGCATGCACCATATGTGCAAGCTTATGCCTGGCACGCTACTCACAGAAGAGGTGCTGGAGCTGAGCCCCAGCACAAAGTAAGTTCTGGGCATCTCATTGAAAATCAACCGGGCTTAGGGCCTAGATCATCAAAGATATTCAGGCATCTAGTTCCCATTGATTTCCTATTTCACTTGAAAATTTTACCCTAAATCTATCCGTTTTCTATCCCAGTGAGTGAGCTCAAAGTCCATTAGTCTAATAGGATGAAATCTTGGGAACTACAGAAGGTTTATAATGCAGTAGGTCAGGGGAGTGACCAATAGGTCCATAAAATGAGTGGACTCACTGTCTCACAGACACACATTTAAGGACAATATTAGGAAGCTACTCCTAGCTACAATGTACAGCAGCAGCTGCAAAGAGGTTCCTCTTCAGATACTGTAACTTGGGGCTGAGGGTTCTGTTCTTCAGCTCCATAAACAAGTAGCTGAGTGCACAGCCAGCTTTCTCAGTGGTGTGTTCTTTTTTTCCTTTATTTCATTAAAAAGGTTGATTCTGGGAAGGGCCAAATTCCACCTGTGAGTTACCTACAGTGTGGATTTGTTGTTTGTTGTTTTTGCTCTGCAGATTTGGGTTTGTCTGAATAATCCATGTTTTACTCATAGACGTGATGACTGTGTAGGGGTTAGTTACGAAATAACCTTAAATGATGATGTGCACCTGTGAAGTGATACACAATGCTAACCTCGGTCACCACATATCCATATTACCGTTGCCCTCGTCCCCACTCTTCTAGTTCTTCCTATTGTTAGTTATGCTCATTTGTTTAATCTTGTCTTCAATTGTAAACTCTTCGGGGCAGGGACTGTCATTTTATGTGCTAGCACAATGGTGCCCAGATCCCAACTGGGACCTTGGAGGATACTGTCCTGATAGTAGCAGTAACAATTAGGGTAGTTCTATGTTTGCAAGAGATGAAGGGCTATAAAAACCATCACCTGAGCATATTCTTTCAAACAAGGGAACAATGACTTTGCCTAGTTACTGGAGGTATAATCTCAGGGAGGACTACTCAAGAGTGATAGCAATTGACAATCTGCTGTGTTCTATATCATACTTTATATATGACAAAAATGGTAATGCACATGAGTGGGTGGGTAGATGGGAGAAGGAAAATAAGTCTTTCAGCGTATTTTCAGCAACCTGTCCAAAAGGGTGATGTCCTTCACTGATGCCAGACCATAGAGCAACTTTTCTTTTTCTTGAGCTAATGAAGTACTTTGGTATTTCTGAAACATATAGTTCCATGATGTCTCATTGCCGGAGTTCTGCATCCCATAGCGATATACCAAGAGCCGGAGATTTACAGGTGGACTAAAAAACATAAAGCAATATATTATGGTTGCCACCTTTTTTGAGTTGCATTATAATACCATACACAGTACTCTTAACTGAATGCAAAAACCATGAATATTCACCTTGAGCCATCTAACCAGGAATAAAATAAGCTAGATGCATTGTTCAAAGCATCTGGTTCGTCCATTCTGCATGCAAATCCTAAAACTTCTGCACGAAGAAGCCTTTAAAAAAAAACAGAGAGAGGAGATTTTCCAAGTGTTCAACAATCTGAGTCTATATATAATAATGTATACAATAAATTCTTAACCTCATCACATGGCTTCCAGTTTCATCATCGTTCCAACCCAGCTTATTTGCAATGGGTTTAACCAAACTGCGAAAGTATGCCTGAAATAAAGAGGTTTTCTGATTACCCTTATGGGTTTCATGATGTAACAAGGTTTTCATATTCATAGTTTGCCTTTTTAAAAATACCAGTAATAACAACAAAAACCCCTTAACCATACTCTGGAAAAAAAACTTTCAACAAAGTCACCATGTCATGAAAGGTTCAGAGTAGCAGCCATGTTAGTCTGTATTCACAAAAAATGTCATGAAAGGATGTGAACATCATACTGCACCTTTGCTTTGTACTGCTATGATGTGCTGACACAACATGAAGATGTCCCATCATCCTCAAACCTTGTGTACACTATGATAATATAACAACTAGTGTAAACTAGTACACTCTCTGCTCAGCTTGATTCCCTGACATAATGCTGACTACAATTTGTGCTGACCATTGAAGTATGTTCCACCCCAGGTCAGCTATCTTGATTGCTGACAACCTCAGTGAGACACAGTTACCTTGCATGGTGTAGGTCAGGCATCAGAAGTTTTGCTATCTTGAACAATCTTTCTTGTAATACACAAGACAGCCCTGGCACAAAAACAACTGTACGGTGAACAATCAAATAGGTGGCAACCATAACTGGGAACACTCCCATTTTATTTCCAGTATATAGTCCCAGACTGTATTTTATAATTCATGGGCCTATATAAATCAGCTCACAAAATATATGTTAAGACTATAATAAATAATACACATCTTCTAATGTTGAAATTATACATAAAACAGTTTCAGCAACTTTGAAAATCACTCAGCTTTCAATATTATCATTATTATAGCTCTGAACTGTAAGATTAATAGATTATAAACACGACTTTCATTGATTGCATCACCTTAAACTTGGGGTAGAGCTCTGTATCATCTCTAAGCATGTCTCTGAGGTAAGATACAGCTGATATAACTCTATGCCAAGGTAAATAGTCCTCTTCATTTTGTAGATATTTTGTTAGATTCAGTGGAACAGCATAATTCAAAAGTTCAGCCCTGAGGAAGGAAGAGAGACAATTGACACAACTTTACAAATCCTGCCTCGTTTGTAACTGGAACACACAGAGAAGTCTAGTGTAGTGTGTGTTAATTGTAAC
Organism: Eretmochelys imbricata; assembly: GCF_965152235.1. Taxonomy (NCBI): domain Eukaryota; kingdom Metazoa; phylum Chordata; order Testudines; family Cheloniidae; genus Eretmochelys; species Eretmochelys imbricata. The sequence goes on along the minus strand of NC_135575.1, from coordinate 36,899,086 downwards.
CATGTTCCATGGCTGCATCATTCTTGTGAGGAGGAGCTCTTTTCAGAAGGAATTCGTTGTATGCAATTTGAAAACTTGCTTGCCTATTTTGGAAACAGTCTAATATTTTTGAGGACGACAATGTATCGATCCTATTGTACAATCTGTAGGAAGCAGGACTTGCCTCAGGAGCATGTGCCTCTCTAGAAGCAAACCTGTTCAAATCCCAATTTCAGAAGAGTCAAGTTAGAAATCAGCCTTCTACTTTTTTCAGTGTCTGTTTGCCTTAGATTTAATTTCTTCTTCCCTCTCCATCTAATCACTGTCCCTTTTCTCTCTGTCCTCCAAATCACTCATCATTTCTTCCTCAATTGTGTACTACACCCAGTCTATCTCTTCTCTAATAGGAAGAGAGAAGGACAGAGTGGGCCCCCAAACAAGCAGCGTCCTCTTTTCCAGTTTTTGCAAACATGGTTGGGAGGAGAAGTTTTCTTGTCTCCCCCATTCCCCCCACTGCCACGAGATAGGGCTGATTAGGGATTCTGGAGAGCCAACAAACTGTCTCCTCTGGGAGGGAACAGGGGCAACATCTTCCTTTCCTCTCCCCAGACAGTAGGAGGTGGGGGCTGCTGTGGCTTTCTTATTCCTTTCCTCCATGGGAATGTGCTATATTATGGAACAGGCACTCATGAGGATTCAACTTACTGTCTGGTCTAAAAATAGACTAGGCAGAGCAAGCACACCACCATTCAGCACAGTGCTCTTGGGAGAGCAGCAATAAGTAAAACTGGGCAAATAGCTGATCGTTCAGTTCATTGGCGGAGGGGGAATCAGACAAAAATTCATTTCCAATCAACCAGATTGATGCTTCAGATTTTTTTTTCAATCAAAACAATTTGGCAAATTCAACCCGAATTCACAGAATGTTTGTTCACCTGAATCTTTATTTTTTTTCCCACTGGAAAAAGTTTAATAATTTTGTTCCGCTTTAGTGATAACCTGATTGACTTCACAGCCTATTCTGGAGAATACTCTCTTCCCTCCCCATTACATGGTGAAACGGTCCAGGTCTGTATAAAAGTTGGCTTCTGTACACCTGCTTTTAATGTAGACTCTCGACACTTACCACCCCACTTACGTGTATTGGAGATTTTGTGCTATGATGGGACAGCTGAAAATAACACACTTTTAATTGTGTTGCAGTCATGGAAGTGTTGTAAATTTAATTGGTGAATATGTCCCAGTGGGACTGTGGATGCGTGGCTCATCTAAGGATTGTTTTTCTCTTTTAGTTTTGAAACCTGTATATTACATCAGTGACTAAAAGTATTTGGCTACAGGTTTATCAACTCATAGTAAAATGCAGAAAATCTGCCTATACTATTCGGAGTATCTGTTAATAGAGGAGGTTGTTTCAAATCAGTAAGCAATTACAATAATATCTAGCGTTAACATTGTGCTTTTCATCAGTAAATCTCAAAGCACTTTGAAAAGGGTTAGTATCATTATCTTCATATTGCAGCTGGAGACACTGAGACATCGAGTGGTTAAAGTGACTTGCCCAAGGTCAATCAGCAGGCCAGTGGCAGATCCAGGAATACAAACTGGCTTGCAAATCTTTTTATGACCCAGAAATAAACATTGAGGATCTAAACATGGGGAAATAATTTTAATGTTGGGGGAAGAATCCAATGAATTCAGTGGGACTGCTTTTGTAACTGTTCACCAGTGGGAGTAATGGATTCATACTCTGGCTGTGAGTTTGTATTTTCACAAAACAATGGGTAGCTAGTGGTCTGATCACATGACTGAGAGCCAGAAAGCCATACATTCCAATACCGCCAATTCACTGTTTGGTCTTTGGCAAATCACTTAACACTTGTGTAGCTCAGTTTCCTTATCTGCAAAATGGGGATATTAATCCTTACCCATTTTAAAGGGTTGTTGTGAAAATTAACTAGTATTTGTAATGCAGAATATTAGTGACATAGAATATTTGTTAATGTGAGTCCCACAGAAGGGACAAACTAGCTCTAAATATTTAGCTAGTATGTTTAATAATCATGGAATCTTGTATGTTGTGGGTTTTTTTTTTATTGTACATGGTATTGAACATAAAGGGTTTGATTTTAAATGAATAGGTGTACAATTCATGCACACACTTGCTGTGATTGTGTGTGTAATTCAGTCATGTGGGAACAAATGATCATAATTAATCCTTTGCATGCACAACTGCAATAATTACAAGTAAATTGGATGCAAAATTGTGTATATATTTTGCTTATGCAATTGCATTCTTAACGGGTTTAGTAACCAGGCCCAAACCATCTTTATTTTCCTGACTTTTTATGGAACTCTTATCAACAGTCCTTCTAGTTCTCACAGTGTTTATCTCTTTTATACACAGCTACTCAACTGCACTCCCACAAGAGCCCTTCACTTCATCCTAAGGCAAAAGGAATTGTCTGTATTGTGTGATAACAGCAATTAAAGTGCTAAAGAGATTATTATAGCACCGTGTTCTTTAAAAGGGCTCCGATAATAAACTTGGGAAAAAGTTATGGAACATACACAGGAGGCACTTTCCAAAGAAAGTTCTGAAGGATTATTATGATTAGATGTCATGTACAAGAGCAGAGCAGCTCTGAAGGAGCTCTCATTACCATTCTAGGGCAATCAACATTGTGTAGTTACCTGCTTTTATTCACCAAACAAACCTTGAAAAGGTACACACAGTTGTGTGACCAACAAAGAAGTTATGTCTCATTAACTGTCCTAATGTCTCAAGATTCAGAAGGAAATCTGTTGGATTTTGGGATATCTATCGAGACATATACACAGAGGGACAGACCCCTGTGACTCTCTTTAGACACTTGGTTTCTTCTGGGAATGCTTCATCTGGAACATTTCTGTCATGGCCTTGCCATCCACAACAGGCTCAAAAAACCAAGAGTTCTTCAGGCAGAGATAGGAAATAAAATCCTTCTCCCATTGAAGTGAATGGCAAAACTCCCATTAACTTCAGTGATTTAGGATCACACCCTAATATTGGACAGGTAAGGCCAACTCTAACTGATATCAATAAGAGTTGTACCCACATTTGAATTTTCTCCTTATGGAGGAAAATGTAAGAGAAGAAAAGGCTGCTGAAGACAAACCAAGACTTGATTCTTCCTGGAGTTACAATAAAATAATAGTTTAAAAATTCTCATTACCACCATCCAAACCAAGAGAATGCCAATATAATAACCATGGGAAGACATGAAAGCTATTTTGAAATGTCTATAATGTGCTAGTTTCATTATAAAACCTACCTTGCCAAAGAAAACACATCATCCACAAGCCCGGCACGATCAGCAGAAGAGAAATACTGCACGAGGGGAGGAAGAAAAAGAAGCAAAAAGACGTTTATATTTGTAGAAGAAACAATAATTGTCAATAGATCCCAGAAACCAACCAGCTTGTAACCAAATCCAGTTAATTTAATCAGACTCACCTTTTGGTTGTTAAGCAGATTATTGGCTATGTTGTTCCAAGTTTGTGTTTCATAATTTACACGATAAAATCCAATGTGGTCTGGATTTATTTTCAGTAAAGAATTAGGGTTGCTGGGTGTTATAGTAATTCCGGTGGCTGTAAACAAATAGTAATGAAATTTTACATGCATATAAATACATGGCTGGGGGGAAATATATTCACTCCAGAAGTCATGTTTGATTTTTAACCCATATCCACAAAGGACTCAAAGCTTAATTCTAGGTTGGTTGCTCTAAAATGGCAGAGAGTAAAGATATTGATGCTACCTGTTAGCTTAGAATAAGAAATAACTGTGGTAACAGTGTGAAATCTGTATGCAAATGTTCATTATTAAAAATGGAGACTACTGATTTTAGAATAAGCATAAAGAAAATTAAGTGTTTATTGCAAAAAGAATAATCATAAAAATTATTCCTATTAATATTTATTCCAAAAGCCTCTATCAGTTCTCAGTGTTTGTATTAATCTGATTTTATATTTTACCTATTTATCCTCTAAATGTTTTTCCATTTTAGGTCTATGCATCTCTTTTTTAATTCCCCTTCCTTGATTCAGGTCCTATAGCTACAAATTAATTAAACTATAAAATAAACCAAGCCCTTACTCAAGTCTTGAGGTTCATGGAAACTCAGAATGAAGCCTAACCCTTGAGGATGATGTTCCATTCTCAAAAGTTAAACTGCTCCCACTGTGGTCAGCAGTTTTGAAAGTTCACTTAGTGCCTATTCCAGTGTCTGAAGTCAGAAGCCTTTTACTCCAATGCGTATTGACTCAGTAAATAGTATTTTTCACTTTGGATGAGCAGTGCAAGATATTTCAAGTGACTGTTCTAATTCATTGGGACAACTCTCAGTCTCCAGTGTTGTGTTGGAGAGAGTGGTGAGAGAAAATTCTTTCATGCAGTTTTCCGTTATGCATCATAACATAATGGGTAGGCTTACTTGCATTCAGAGTCTAGGATGAAAATTAAGTTAAACACAAACTTTAAAGTAATTTAAAAAACCAAAACAAACTCAACTGCAAGAGGGGAGACAGGTGCTAAATACAAAAAGAGAACAGAAGAGCTGGTAATATATTTCTGAATTTTGAAATTTTGTTGAGCAGTAGAAACTTTTCAAATTTTGAAATGTAGAATTTTGGGGAAAAAACCTAAAACTTTCATGGACATCTCCTGGGTTTTTTTGAGCAGAAAATAGCTTCAGCCAATTCCAAATATAACACAGTACTGCAGCTCCATCCACCGAAACTAAGCGACTCTAGACTTTATCACTGCAAGAGATGTATTTAGCACTATCCAGATCCAGCTTCTCCCTTAGGCTGAGATTCAGGAAAGTACATACTTAAGTCCCATTGCTGTCAGTGGGACAGCAGGCTTATAGCTAAGCAGTGTGTAGGTGCTTTTCTGAGTAGGGGTGGATTTAAGCATGTCTTAAATATTTGAATATGCAGTCCTTGCGCACACACACGCAATCATTAAAATTAAACTGAAATCTTTGTTTTAATGTGCCCCAAATTCCTCTAAACCAAATGACCAATTTTATAATAGGCTGTGTCATATTGTTTGAATAAATAAGAATAGATTTTAATTATTGGACGTAATTAGCATAATCCTGTTTATGGGAGGGGCTTATTCTCTTTCTAGGGAAGGATCTTAACTCCTTTATTCCCAAGCAGTGTGTTTCAAGCACTGAAGAGCATAAAAGTTAGTTGTTACTTTTAGTTCTTACTAAGGATATTTTTAAAGCTTTGCATGATTGTCACATTGAACCTACTGTTATTCAGAAATGAAACATTACTGAAGTTTACCTGCAGATTCTGATTTATTGTAGAATGTAACATCTGTTTCGTTCCCAGCATACCATTTCACTGGGATATTCCATGTGTAACTGAAATTATTTTAAATGAAAAAGTAAACAACTTTTGAAAGAGAACCTAAAATAACACATTTAAAATATTTTATCTATTATTATGATGATTAATAAATAATACATTTATTGTAGCACCTATAGGATCCAATTTTATTGTGCTAGGGACTGCATAAACTTACTTCTTCATAGTCAGTTTCTAAATATGTACATACCTGTGTATCTAGATATAGATATCCACTAATATATGACTAATTATCACAGATAACAAATTTTTGTTTTTTTTACCAATAGCTTGATTATTTAAATATAATATAAATTGCTTTAGGGTATCTTTCTGGCAAAAGCAATTTATAAAAATCTTGGATACAGGCAAGCTAATATAGATACTTGGTTATTTTTATTGAGCAAACCCTGCATAATTAGGACAATATTCTATTTCTAAGTTAAAATAAAAGGTTTGAAGTATCTGATAGCATTCCTCTTTTAGATATGGAGAATAGAAGTAGTTTAGTCCCTAAAACTATGAAATATGCATAATTGCTGCCAGGCCTCTGGCAGACTGAGCACAGGACTGGGAGCTATGGATTACTGAGTTTTAGTCCAAAATCTGGCATTGACTATGTGTGGTATTAAGCAAGTAACTTATGTCTTGATTTAGCAAGGTATTTAGTCACATGCCTAACTTTAGCCATAAGAGTAGTTCCATTGATCAAACCATTTTTCTGAAATCCATGGAAGGATTCACATGCTTAAATACCTTTCTGAATGAGGGCCTTAATGTCTCTGTGCCTCAGTTTCTCCATCTATAAAATGGGAATGATATTTACCCAATATCAGAGGGGTGTTGTGTGGACTAGCTAATTTCTGTACCATTCTATACTGTAAATGTGTTTGTTATAATTATACACAGTTGGAAATAGAGTCTTGTCAAGTAGTATTTCTGTATCATATCATGCTAATCTAGTAGATCACAAGGCATTTAGTTTCATGAAGTATGATTATATGCAGATGGGTGACCTTAGCATTAATGTAGAGGTTTACATGTTCAAAGTTTTGTACAGACATTAACTAATTAACCTTCACAACACCCCTGTGTGGTAAGTTGCTAAGTATTACTCTACCTGTTTTACAGATAAGAAAACAGAAGGTGATTCTTTGACAACTATACAACAAATCTGTGTCTGAGGCAGAATTAGAACTCAGGACCTCTTGATTGTTCCAATCCTGTGTTTCTTCTTTTAGACCACATTGATTCCTCCCTCCCTCACTGGGCACCAGATTGTGATATACCTTTACCCACATTAAGTAGTATCTTACTCTTTGATAAGTCTCATTGAAATCAATGGAGCAGTTGGGAAGTAAGGTACTATATAAAGTAAGGGTATCAATATCCACCCCAGAGATGTTTTTCTATCATCTTAGATACCATGTGGATAAACACCATACAAAAATTTGTGTCATTCTTCTGACTTTACTGCATTAGAACCCAGGATCAAAGGAATGATAGCTTCATTCTGGCAAGTAAGAAAATGAAGGAAGTCATGTCTCTTTGCTACCTACCAGGAGAAAGGTCAGCTCTTGTGTTACATTTTTAAATACAAAATATTTTAACAGATTTATACATATTTAACTTTTATTAGCTGTCTTTTGGAGAATTATTGCCATGGAGTTTAAAAGGGTTATTGCTTGGCCAAAAGCCTGGCTGTTGCATTTCTCCAGGAGAAAGCTGATAAAAGAGTTCCTAATACTTGTTTTGTAAATGCACTTAGTGGAGTGATTTTCCTTCAGTGTTTTAATATGTTCCTGAGATCATGTACATAAATACTTCTCTTGGGCATTAAGTACAATATCCATATCCTGTTAAGTATGTGTATTGAGGATGTGTTCCTGACATTCTATATTGCAGCCATATACTTGCCTAGCAGCACTATTTAAAGAACATGAGTTCTTGAAGTTGTATTTCTCTTTTGAGTGTTAATATACAGAACAGGACTTTCTCAGGACAGGGGCACTGTAGCCAGCTAGGGAGACCACCCCTGCAGGCTTCAGAGAACAAAATTTTATTAGACTCTGTGTCACAGCTTAGTCACAAACCCAAACCTGGAGCTGAGCTGTCACAGTTCCACTGAGGGGCACAAGGCCCCAGTGGTCTCCTCTCCCACGTCAGCACTGGCTGAGGAAGGGAGTAAAGTTTTACAGTGCACTTGGATCCTTTGCAAGGGATGAAACCTATTCCAATGAACATAATATTAGGACTTTATAATAATAATAATAATAATAATAATTAATTATATATAATAGTGTATTTTATCGCTAAGCACTTAATTAAACTTTACTTATCTAGAACTAATTTCCCCCACTACTGAGATGCAGCTGTTTCTGGAATGACTGGAGCAGTGCACAATGTACATGACTGATTAGGGCAGGACTCACGTTGGGATTTACATTAAAAGCATGATGAACACCAAGAACCTGGTGCTCTAATTCCTTTGATTATGAGGAAAGCTGGGCTTCTGGATTTGCCCACTTCTGAGCATAATGCAATGAGCCAACTTTGTGAACAGGAAGGAGCTGTTAATCTTCCATATGGCACAGAGGGAGAATTTGCAATAATGAATTTGTTTTTGGTTCAAGTCTGCACATTCTCCCCCCCCGCCCCAAATTCAAATCCAGACCAGGGCACTAGTGACCAGAAGTGTTTTTTCTGGCTGATGGCTCTTTGATCTGTGTGAAATTAGTTGTTGTCCAACGTCAAGCCCCACAAAACCACCACCACAGTTGACACCGTTTGGCAGCCTTGTTGGCAGTCTTGAGCAGAAAAGGCAAGAATTGTATCAACATGGGGACAGAACTACTCTTTTGCCTTTACAGATGGTGCTCTGTGGGTTATTGCTGAGGCACACTTGCTGGGCAGCCTGGGGAAGGCTGCATTCTTCTGTCCATGGCTGTACCTGTTTTGGTGGATAAAGTCTCCAGGGCTATAAATACAGCATTTTCAACCATCATGAAATTCACTCAGAAATATTGAAAAAAGAAAAAATATCCATATGGAACTGAAACTGCTGTGTGATCTCCATTATGCCCCGTCCTCCATACCATTTGTCCTCCCTTCCTTTTCTTCCTTTTGGATTTAGACATTTGGTGTTGTACACTGAGAGACAAAGAGCTGATGCAGTAGTTGTCCTGGGTGTGGGGAGGTATTATATAGCATCTTGTTAAGTTTTCTTGTAATTTTACTGGTTGTTGGGTTTCCCCCAAGACCTCTTCCACTTGGTCTCCCAAGAACTCAGTTCACCTCCAGTCTTGTCACTCAGGTTCCTTTTTTTGGCATAAGGCAAAGTTACGTGGAGTTGATTAGACTCAAGCAAAGGGGGTGGATGGAGTGTACCACGTATCCAAAGTTACACAGCATACCTGTTCCTTTAGACATTACATTTACTATACATTGCATTACATGTTTTGGGAGGTAACTGTACACTGAAGGTAGGGAGAACTGGTTGGGGTGTGTGTGTGTGTGTGTGTGTGTGTAAGAGAGTGAATGAATCCACATGAACATATCTATCTACAGCATCTCTCTTTCTGCTGTTCGTCTACATGACAGGCATATACAGTAAAACCTTACCCTAGTGCAGAGGTCGGTTCAGAAGTATTTGCTGAGGGGTCCAACAGAAAACGTTTCTGTGTGACCTTCAAATTAGCGTCCACACTCAATACAGGGTATCCCATCTGCCTGGTCCAGGTGTCCATCACTTCCTTCACTGGCTTACCACTTGTCTAAGAATAACAGCAGATGGTCTCACTAAGAAAGCTAAATCAGACTGAAGAGGGAATAAAACTCTCATCCTGACTGGATGGGAGACCAGAAAGGGAACAGGTTTCCCTCATTAATGTTAGGGCTTTGTTCCTAACAATTCATCAAATAAGACGGTAAGATTAGCTCAAAAATATTTTATTTGTTAAACTCTTTCATGGTGCATGTAACAAAAGAAAACTAATGAGCTGTCAACAGAGACATTTTAAATACTCTTGAAGAAAATAGGGTTAAACTAGGTCAGGGTTCAGGCAGTAGGAGGGGCAAAGAATATTCCCTGCCCTTGTGGCTTGCTCCTCTCTGTGTACTTCAAGCTCAAATGATTTTCCTCCTCTGCTGCCTTCTGAGGAGGGAGTAGAACACAGGAAGGACTAACTGAAACTCTAGCACTATTGGCGAATCTCCTCTACAGCAGAATTCCCAAACTGTGGTCTGCAAGCCAGTCCTTCCAGGTGCTCTGAAGAGAGCTGAGTTGCTGGCTCTGTCCCCCATCCTCCAGACAATTTCAGGTAGGTGCCGGTGGAAGGAAGGAGGAGGAGCCAGCACTAGGGACTGCTGTTATAATGATGGAGCTGCCCCCTCCTTTCCTCTTTACCCACAAACTCAAGTGCAGCTGCGTCTCCGACTGGGGCCATGGGACTTTACCAGTGCCCCTCCAACCCACCATGTGCTGGATGGAAAGGAGCCAGGTTTAAGGTGTTGTTCTCCAGGGCTAGAAGGTTCTGTGAGCAGCAGAGAGGGAGAAGAGAACAAGGAGAGAGCCAGGCTGGGCAGACGAGAGCCTGGGACTAGAGGGAGGGCAGGAGGAGACACTAATGCAGAAGTTGGGCATAATGGCTATCAGGAACCTGGGTGAGGGAGGGGGAGAGGAAGGCATGTGGTGTCTGAGTAAGGAGCTGGGAACTTGGAGAGGCAGAAAACAGGTGGGCCTCAGGAGGCAACTGGGGAGCAGGATAGGAGGAAAGCACCAAAACCTGGGGACAAGGACGGAACCAAGATCTGGTGGGAAATAAGGGAGCAGAAGGGATCCAGGGTAGTTAAACTGGCAGTCATACTAAGTGTTTAGATCGGTGGTTCTCAACCAGGGGTATACGTGCCCTTGGGAGTATGCAGAGGTCTTCCAGGGGGTATATCAACTCATATTTGTGTAGTTTTACAACAGGCTACATAAAAAGCACGAGCGAAATCAGTACAAACTAACATACTGACAATGACTTGTTTATACTGCTCTATAAACTACACTGAAACGTAAGTAGAATATTTATATTCCAATTAATATAATATATTATATTATAAATTATATTACATATAATTATATGGTAAAAATGAGGAAGTGAGCAATTTTTCAGTAATAGTCTGCTGTGATACGTTTGTATTTTTATGTTTGATTTTGTAAGCAAGCCATTTTAAGTGAGATGAAAGTTGGGGGTACGCAAGACAATCAGACTCCTGAAAGGGGTACAGTAGTCTGGAAAGGTTGAGACCCACTGGCTTAAATACTGTTGTGATGAGCGCTATAGAAAACACTACTATAGAAAGAATCATGTTAGGGGAGCGTGTGTGTGCATTTAAAGGAGACTGATGTGGGCAGATAGGTTGGAAGGGTTGCAATTTCTTGTGTATGTGCGTAAAGAATTGTTTTGCTCGATCAGTTTCCCCTCACTTGCTCCCAGTTCCAACCCACACCCAAGCAATTTTCCCATGCCAAAAATGAGTATTGTATTTACTAGAGGGATGAGATTTGGAGTTTGCTGTGCTGGGGGAGGCTGCCTGGGATATGATCTCTCTACTAACAAGATTCACAATATGAAAAAGTTTTGGAAACCCTGCTCTGTAGGATGAGTACAGAAACCTTTAATAGCAAGGGTATTAATTGTTACAGACCATACCTGTGCCAGGGATTCCCAGAAATCATCTGTCTTTGCATTCCGGAAATGGTATTTCTTTAGGTAGTCCTAGAAAAAGAGAGAAGAAAGTGTTTTAAATAGTTGCATGTCCTTCCTCACCTGTCAAAACAATGCACATATTGTAATGTTATCTGTAGAACTAATGTGCAGAATTCCTTCCTAAGAGTGGTGTTGTTCCTAACCAGCAAATGCTTTGAGATATATGTACATTTGTTTATTTCACTGCTTTCTGCACAGATGGAAAGTGGAAACACTTTCCAAATGCAGGGTCCACAGGTTGTTCTAAAAAGGAGATCTCAGAGATATCTACTCCTCCCTGTATAAATGCAGGGTGGGAGCAGTTGTTCCCACTCTTCTGCCTTTGGGAAAGCCAGAAACATTGAGAAATGATTGCACACTGAATTATAAGTGTCCAAAATATTAGTCCATATGACTTACAAACACCATTTACCAGAGAAAATTTGGAGGGCATGAAAGATCTTAATGTCAGCCAGGATGAAGTGTGATTTAATTTCTACACGGTCCAAAGAGAACCAACCTCTTCTTCCTTCTGGAAGCTAAGTTTGGGTCCATTGTTTTTATCAAAGTTTTATTAATTTATATGTCTCAATTTAAAAACAGACCAAATCAGCAAAAACACAGCTGCTCACTGATGAGACATTTGAAAGGGTGGAATAAAGTTTCCCCATCATCCCTGTCGTCTTTGTCTGCAATAAATCAAATGGAACCATATTAATCCAAAAGCATTTCGTACTTCCCAAAGGACAGGCCTATTCTTTAGGCGGGGAGTCAATATTTTCCAACATGATACATTAATGTGCAATATATTAATCCTTGGAGAGGGCCCTAGACTTTTTCTTTGTTTACTTGAGTGGAGAAAATGTAGTTTGTTGTAAATTTCTGTCTTATTAAATAGGTCACAAAAAGTTATTTTAGGGGTGTCTAAAAGTGGAAATCAAAGTTGAACTATGATAATTTGGACAACTGCATTCTGTGATCGAAATGTTAAAGGTTTAACTGATAACTAATAATTTGCTATTTAATGATTTGCTGTTATGCTTAAGTATTGAATGCTAGAATATGCTATCCCCCAGTTCAGTGCTACTCTGAGACTGAGACACATCAAGTAGTACGTGGTATTTTCTTTCCTAGCCTGCCTACAGAATGTTAGGTAGGTGGTGCTGTTTGTTTCAATCTCAGCCACAGCTGTTCCTGTGCTTTTATAGGGAAGTGGGTAAACAGGAAGTATTTATCACGGCAGCTTGTGCCTATAATGTGGAGTGTGATTGAATATTCCTGTCTATGTAGGACTGTCCTTACGGATTGTATGGAAATGTTTTTGCTGTGGTTTCAATATAATCAGTCAGCTGGCCAGCCAGGATGTTCTCCCAGCCCCTTCGTATCTTAGCCCTGTCAATTCTAGCTTGGGAGCAGTGATGAGAGCACTAGTGTAAACGGGGCTCAAGCATCTGGCATCAGGCATGACCATATTCTGAAGATTCACTTTGAGGACTAGCTCAATTGTGAGAGATTTCTTGAAAAATGCCAGTGTAGCAGCTCAGAGATCTTTGGGGGAAGAGGAGGAGGTAGGTTGTTTGTGTGTGTGGGATAAGAACATATTTAATAACCCAGGAAACAAAGGCATCGTGATTAATTATTTAAAGATTTCAGAGAACAGCAGTTATGCTCTCTATTTTTGGAGAGGACCCCAAGTTCTCCAATTTTCTGTTTTGTGTGTATGGTAGTTGTCATATATCCTAACAACATATCCTAGCCTCTTGGTAGGGTTAAAGTGAAAGAGGGCTGTGGGGTTATTTATTTATTTATTTATTTATTTTTCCAGGGCAAATTAGCACCATGCATCTGGATTGACAGATGTGGAGTCACTCTGTTTTCAGGCTCTGGCTTTCCTAATTGCTCTGAAAGAGGAGTTTGTAATGGCCTTCAACTTTTTGCAGGTGCCAAGTGAATCAAGATTTGTAAAGCCTTCAGACAGATTTTTGTAAACGGCATAGCACAACTGGGTGGTCTGGAGGTACTTGGTGTTAGGAAGATGCAGGAGTGCTTTGGTAGCTGGGTGACTAGGTTCTAGTTATTACAGATAAGAGCATGGGGATAGAGTATTAAGGAGGAATCAGGAGGGTATTGTTAGATATCATGTGCCTAGGGCAGGGGTTCTCAAACTGGGGGTCAGAACCCCTTGGGGTCGCGTGGTTATTATATGGGGGGGTTGGGAGCTGTCAGCCTCCACCCCAAACCCCTCTTCGCATCCAGCATTTATAATGGGGTTAAATATATAAAAAATGTTTTTAATTTATAAAGGGTGGGGGGGTCATATTGAGAGGCTTGCTGTTTGAAAGGAACAGGAGTACTTATGGCACCTTAAAGACTAACAAATTTATTTGAGCATAACCTTTCGTGGGCTACAGCCCACTTCATCAGATGTTGTAGCCCACGAAAGGTTATGCTCAAATACATTTGTTAGTCTCTAAGGTGCCACAAGTATTCCTGTTCTTTTTGTGGATACAGACTAACACAGCTGCTACTCTGAAACCTGTCATTATGCAAAGTATTTGAAAGGGGTCACCAGTACAAAAGTTTGAGAACCACTGGCCTAGAGTCATCACTGGCTGGTCTTCAAACACACATACAGCCCTGCAGTTCAAATTCCAATTCATTGTGAGTATGAATTTCCACTTAACATTGCTACCTAGTCCCACTGCAAAAGGTTCCATAACTTCTATATCATTACCAAGCTGTACCACCATGCTGGAAATTTGTTTAACCTAGCTTTTATTGTCTACACAGCTTTTTCAGATGCAGTTGAAGGAGTTAGTGTATCTATAGCCTGAAAAAATTAAAATTTATATTAATTGGAGTAAATGTTAGTATATAAATGTTAGGAATAAATGTTTTAGTACAGAAATAGTTATCTAAAATTCTAATGAGAACATCAAAAGCGAACATATCACATTCATTTTTCTGAGTAAAATCTTTCCCTTTGCCACATATGGTTTATTTTTGTTTCTGGCATGTTTTACTGTAGTTCATACCTGACATCCTTTTTGAAAATTTGCTGGTGTAATCCAATCTTGAAGCATTCTGAGAATTGATGCTCCCTACATACAAAAAGAAAGGGAATAAGGTCATTTCACACCTTTTTAAAAACTAGATTCTCATTACTTTAAAAGACTTCACTAGAGTTTATATTTCATTGAGCAAAAATAGAAGTAATCTATAGGGATAAAAATTTAGTTCCTTATTTCTGCAGAGCATTCTCTCTCACTCTCTCACACACACACTCCTGCCATGATTTCAGATCCTGTTGTGAGACTTTGAATAAGAAATTAGAAGCCTTTAAAATGCTGAAAATCTGCAGTTTTAGATTGTACATTGGCTCAACTCAAGGCTTAAATTATGCTGGAATGATGACCTGGCATAAAAATACCAGCCTCTGAAGCAGATTGACAGGCTCTGTGACACTTACTCCAAAGAAAAGATCTTGGTGGGCAGGAGAAGACAAAGTGAGATAGGGGCCTTGGAAAAGGAAGAGGGTGGGGGAAGACACCAAGGTAGAAGAGAGAAATAAAAACGGACAGAGGAAATAACAGACAGGTGGAAGAGAGAGAATGGGACAGCCACAAAAAGAAGGAAAGGAAAATAAACAAGACCCAGCATACCACTTAAAGGTTAGTAAATTTTATTTCCCTGGCAGAGAAAAAGGATAGCTGAAAAAATATTTTGAACTTTAAAAAAACAACTCACTGTCCCATGAGATTAGCACTTATATCAGTCCTCAGTAAGCCTTGACTCCATTCTTTATATTACTAGGGATGACAATTTGGACACACCAGTGTCACTGGAGTGGTCGTTAACATTGAGTAGACTTATGCAATCGTTAGGACTTGTCTATACTAAGACTTAGCGCACAGCAACCCAGGGTATGAATATACAGTGCACTAGCCTGCTGCATGCTGAATGGCCATGTGGACCGTGCTACCATGCACTAAAAGTTCCATAGCATGCTTTGATGTAGAGCAGTGGTTTCAAACAGCAATAGACAAGTCCTTAATTTGGAGACTTTCTTTTCCAATGTATTGTTGCAGTTCTCAATCTGGCCGGCAGATGACTCTTTTCCAATACAAAAATAGCTTTATTTGTTATATAAATTGGAGAGGTTGACAAGCATCAGAACTGATTACTTATACAGACTACGAGGTCACTTTTATAAACAATGTAGAACAGTGTTTCTGATCCTCATAACCCTCCTGACTGCCTTTTGCAATCCCCTTGAGGTTGTGACAATGGAGAACAACACCACAAGTTATATAAACCCAGTTGTTTGCATCACTTTTCTCTCATTTGGGCCAGATCTTCAATTTACACTAAATGGAATAGCTCAGATGAAGTAAATAAAGAGACGCTGATTTATACCAGCTGAGTAGCTGACCCTTTTTTATTTTTTTGTAAACATACATGCTATCAGCATATTTTTATCATTGCTAGCCTATGCCAGAGATATTGTGTGGTTGCACATGTGTAAATTGGGAAGTTTTGGTACCTATAGTTCTTTAGCCACAGGGTTCAGAAATGCTGAGACTCTCAAGCTCTTTCTGAAATAGTCTTATTTAAAATATTTCCTCTGAAAATTTTTTATCAATATTAGAGCTAAAAATATTATGGAAAATTCAGCTGTTATATGAAGACAATGTATTAGACTGTTAAACTGTGAGAGAGATGAAGTGTGATAATTCAAGTGCAAATCTCAAAACAACTTTAACTGTGGAGTCACTAATACCAGCTCTATTATATGGTCAAACTGTCTTTTACCTAACTAGAGACAAGTGGGCGAGTTAATACCTTTTATTGGACCAACTTCTGTTGGTGAGAGAGACAAGCTTTTGAGCTTCCACAGAGCTATTCTTCAGGAGCCAGGGATATAATTTATCTTGAATCTGAGTATCCTCACTTTGTAGATTTAACTTGGATGATTCTTATTGTCTGTAGGTAAATCTCCGATGATAAGATTAGTTGGCTTCCTTTCAGGTAACGCTCAAAATAATTAAGAAAACCTCTTCTGAGAGTGTGTGACAGTTGACAACACACCATTTGGAACTCAATGTCAATTTAATCAGAACACATAAAGAAGAACTCATGAAGAAGAACTTTGTGGAAGCTCAAGAGCTTTTGTCTCTCACCACAGGCGCTGGCTTTTGTTTTTGCCAGTGGGTGCTCCTCTCCACCCCTTTTCCCCCCAAGCAAGTGGGGGTGGGTCCTTGGGGTGGAGTGGGGGGGCAGGGCCATGGTCCTGGCACCAGGGCCCACAAAAGATTAATCTGGCCCTGCGGGTGTTCCCTGGTTTTTTTCGGTAGATACTTGAGCACACACAGAGTCAGCACCGATGTCTCTCACCAACAGAAGTTGGTCCAGTAAAAGATATTACCTCACCCACCTTGTCTCTCTGATACCCTGCAACTGACACACCTACATCCACACTGCATTTTACCTAATTTGACTTTTCTACCTATGTTGTGCCCTATCAATCAGATACTGACCAGGTATGTAATTACAGAGTGTGCTGTGATGACTCCATAGACCCTAAAAAATTCATTGCATCTTTAGATTGTATAAGCATTTATACGTGTTCTGATTAAGTTGACATTAAGTTCCAAATTGCGCGTTAATTGTCAACTGTCATACAATTTCATAAGAGGTTTTCTTAGTTTTAATATTGAAAATATATCCCTGTCTCACTGTTCCCAAACATGGCAGATTTCAGAGTAGCAGCCGTGTTAGTCTGTATTCGCAAAAAGAAAAGGAGTACTAGTGGCACCTTAGAGACTAACCAATTTATTTGAGCATGAGCTTTCGTGAGCATCCGATGAAGTGAGCTGTAGCTCACGAAAGCTTATGCTCAAATAAATTGGTTAGTCTCTAAGGTGCCACTAGTACTCCTTTTCTTTTTCCAAAATAGTGGTTTATCTTAAAACATTCAATTTTGTGGCAACTATGTAGGCACAAAGGGGAGGATGAATTAAAGATGGGAGTTTTCTATTCAGTTTCTTATACAGCACAGTTGTCATAAATATAAAGGGAAGGGTAAACCCCTTTGAAATCCCTCCTGGCCAGGGGAAAGCTCCTCTCACCTGTAAAGGGTTAAGAAGCTAAAGGTAACCTCGCTGGCACCTGACCAAAATGACCAATGAGGGGACAAGATACTTTCAAAAGCTGGGAGGAGGGAGAGAAACAAAGGGTCTGTGTCTGTCTGTATGCTGTGCTTGGCCAGGGATAGACCAGGAATGGAGTCTTAGAACTTTTAGTAAGTAATCTAGCTAGGTATGTGTTAGATTATGATTTCTTTAAATGGCTGAGAAAAGAATTGTGCTGAATAGAATAACTATTTCTGTCTGTGTATCTTTTTTGTAACTTAAGGTTTTGCCTAGAGGGGTTCTCTATGTTTTTGAATCTAATTACCCTGTAAGATATCTACCATCCTGATTTTACAGGGGGGATTTCTTCATTTCTATTTACTTCTATTTTCTATTAAAAGTCTTCTTGTAAAAAACTGAATGTTTTTTCATTGTTCTCAGATCCAAGGGTTTGGGTCTGTGGTCACCTATGCAAATTGGTGAGGCTTTTTATCCAACATTTCCCAGGAAAGGGGGGGTGCAAGTGTTGGGAGGATTGTTCATTGTTCTTAAGATCCAAGGGTCTGGGTCTGTAGTCACCTAGGCAAATTGGTGAGGCTTTTTACCAAACCTTGTCCAGGAAGTGGGGTGCAGGGTTTTGGGAAGTATTTTGGGGGGAAAGACGCGTCCAAACAGCTCTTCCCCAGTAACCAGTATTAGTTTGGTGGTGGTAGCGGCCATTCCAAGGACCACGGGTGGAATACTTTGTACCTTGGGGAAGTTTTGACCTAAGCTGGTAAAGATAAGCTTAGGAGGTTTTTCATGCAGGTCCCCACATCTGTACCCTAGAGTTCAGAGTGGGGGAGGAACCTTGACATGGTGGCATAGTGGTGGGATTAACCTGAAATCATTTTGAGATCCAGTTGAGATTTTTTGAACTAGAAATACAGATTTTAAAAAGGAATTTTTTTTTTCCTTTGGAAAGCAGTTGAAACTGAAAGCAGATTGTTTTTCTCTGCTTTGTGGCCAAGCAGAGACAAAAGGGGATTATCTTGTGAATTGCAGGTTTTCTTTGCCTGGAGGCAGGGTACTTAACTCCTGCAGGGAAATTCACAGTCTTCCAACCCAGAGGTTTTTTTTTTTTCCTTCCTAAAAGTAAATAGGGGGTGTGTGCTCTACCCATTTGCCTGGAGACAAAAGTGGCAAGGGTTGTTTTTTTTTGGATTTTGATTTTTTTGTTTTACAAGGAGCACAGGTTTGAAAGGGAATTTTTTTTTTCTTTGGGCTGGGTAAGCAGGTTTCCAAGTAGCTGGAGGTTTTTTGCTTTAAGTTGGGCCCAGAGCAGAGACAAGGGAATTGTCTTTTTCTGTAGGCTGACAATCACTATCAGAGAATAGGTATTCTATTCCAGCACAGCAAAATTTTTCAGCCAAGTTTTGTTTGTTTATTTCTAAACCTCGGGTGTAAAGTTAGTTAAAAACAGAGAGGTTAGAATGACCAAATCCTCAGCTCGACTACAGCTGGAATTAGCCAAATTTCAGGCTGAGGAAAGACAAAGGGAACATGAAAGACAGATAGAACTCATGCAGCTGAAGAAGGAACAAGAAAGGGAGGCAGCGAGAGAAGCAGAACAACACCAAGCGGCTGCTCACAGGAGAGCTATGGAAGCGAGGGACAAAGAACTGGAGGAGAAGGAAAAAGAGAGGAAGTATGTGGAGGAGATGGAGAAGATAAAGGCTCAGCAGAATATGCCAACAAACCCTAGTAATCCTTCTCCAAGTACCACTTCCCGTCCCAGAAAGTTCCCCACCTACAAGGCAGGCGATGATACTGAGGCCTTCCTAGAAAACTTCGAAAGGGCCTGCCTTGGGTACAACATCTCTACTGACCAATACATGGTAGAGCTGAGGCCGCAGCTCAGTGGACCCTTAGCTGAGGTGGCAGCTGAAATGCCTAAAGAACACATGAACAAGTATGAACTGTTTAAATCCAAGGCGAGAGTCAGAATGGGGATAACACCCGAGCAGTCTCGTCGGAGGTTCAGAGCCCTAAGGTGGAAACCAGACATGTCATTTACCCGACATGCCTACCACATTGTGAAACATTGGGATGCCTGGATATCAGGAGCAAGTGTTGAATCTCCAGTAAATTTGCCCTTCCTAATGCAAATGGAACAATTCTTAGAGGGTGTTCCTGAGGAAATAGAAAGATACATCCTAGATGGGAAACCCAAAACTGTAATCGAGGCAGGAGAGATTGGAGCCAGATGGGTGGAGGTGGCAGAGAAGAAGAAAACTGGTCGCAGTTGGAGCGAAGACCAGAAGGGACCACCCCAGACCACACCCTATTACCGGGGGCCGCCCAAGGCCCCACCTACCTCCCAAAGAACCCTCCAGACCCCTTATCGTCCTGCCACCCCGTTCTCCAGCAACCCTCCTCGCCCCAGTGACCCGTCAGCTGGACGATGTTTTAAATGTAACGAGCTGGGGCATGTAAAGGCCAACTGCCCCAAGAACCCCAACAGATTACAGTTCATTGCACCGGAATCACACCAGAGGTCCACAGGCCCAGATACCTCCCAGATACCCTTGGAGCGGAGGGAAACTGTGAGTGTGGGCGGGAAGAAGGTCACCGCGTGGAGGGACACCGGAGCACAAGTGTCAGCTATCCATGCTTCCTTAGTGGACCCCAATTTAATCAACCCAGAGATCCAAGTGACGATTCAACCCTTCAAGTCCAACTCTTTCAATTTGCCTACAGCCAAGTTGCCTGTCCAGTACAAGGGCTGGTCAGGAATGTGGACTTTTGCAGTCTATGATGATTATCCCATCCCCATGCTGTTGGGGGAAGACTTGGCCAATCATGTGAAGCAGGCCAAGAGGGTGGGAATGGTCACCCGCAGCCAGGCTAAACAAGCCGTGAGGCCTAGCTCTGTTCCGGAAACTTCTATCAGGACCCAGTCAGAGGTGATGGACCCGGACCCCAGGCCAATGTCTGCAACAGCAGTAGTGGATCCAGTCCCAGAGACCCAGACGGAACCAGTCCCAGAACCGGAACCAGCCGAACAACCAACACCAGACCCCGTGCCAGCACTGAATCCAGTACTTGCAACCTCAACACCAGAGGGCCCCACCGAACCTGAACTGGCAGCAGCCGATAACCCTACACAAGAGGCTCAGCCGGAGCCTGAATCCCAACCTAGTGCACCAGCGGAGAGCGGTTCACAGTCAACAGAAACAGCTCCATCCCCTATATCGCTTCCAGAGGGACCAAGCCTAGGTCCACAATCCAATGAGGAACTGATGTCCCCAGCATCAAGGGAACAGTTCCAGACCGAACAGGAAGCAGATGAAAGCCTCCAGAGAGCTTGGACGGCGGCACGGAGCAACCCACCGCCTCTCAGCTCTTCTAATCGATCCAGGTTTGTTGTAGAAAGAGGACTTTTATACAAGGAAACTCTTTCTGGTGGACACCAGGAAGACTGGCATCCTCAGAGACAGTTGGTAGTTCCAACTAAATACCGGGCCAAGCTCTTGAGCTTAGCCCACGATCACCCTAGTGGCCATGCTGGGGTGAACAGGACCAAAGACCGTTTGGGGGGGTCATTCCACTGGGAGGGAATGGGCAAGGATGTTTCTACCTATGTCCAGTCTTGTGAGGTGTGCCAAAGAGTGGGAAAACCCCAAGACCAGGTCAAAGCCCCTCTACAACCACTCCCCATCATTGAAGTTCCATTTCAGCGAGTAGCTGTGGATATTCTGGGTCCTTTTCCGAAAAAGACAGCCAGAGGAAAGCAGTACATACTGACTTTCATGGATTTTGCCACCCGATGGCCGGAAGCAGTAGCTCTAAGCAACACCAGGGCTAAAAGTGTATGCCAGGCACTAGCAGACATTTTTACCAGGGTAGGTTGGCCCTCCGACATCCTCACAGATGCAGGGACTAATTTCCTGGCAGGAACTATGAAAAACCTTTGGGAAGCTCATGGGGTAAATCACTTGGTTGCCACTCCTTACCACCATCAAACAAATGGCATGGTGGAGAAGTTTAATGGAACTTTGGGGGCCATGATACGTAAATTCGTAAATGAGCACTCCAATGATTGGGACCTAGTGTTGCAGCAGTTGCTCTTTGCCTACAGAGCTGTACCACATCCCAGTTTAGGGTTTTCCCCATTTGAACTTGTATATGGCCGTGAGGTTAAGGGGCCATTGCAGTTGGTGAAGCAGCAATGGGAGGGATTTACACCTTCTCCAGGAACTAACATTCTGGACTTTGTAACCAACCTACAAAACACCCTCCGAACCTCTTTAGCCCTTGCTAAAGAAAACTTACAGGATGCTCAAAAAGAGCAAAAAGCCTGGTATGATAAACATGCCAGAGAGCGTTCCTTCAAAGTAGGAGACCAGGTCATGGTCTTAAGGGCGCTCCAGGCCCATAAAATGGAAGTATCGTGGGAAGGACCATTCATGGTCCAGGAGCGCCTGGGAGCTGTTAATTATCTCATAGCATTCCCCACCTCCAACCGAAAGCCTAAGGTGTACCATATTAATTCTCTAAAGCCCTTTTATTCCAGAGAATTAAAGGTTTGTCAGTTTACAGCCCAGGGAGAAGATGATGCTGAGTGGCCTGAAGGTGTCTACTACGAAGGGAAATGTGCTGGTGGTGTGGAAGAGGTGAACCTCTCCATGACCCTTGGGCGTATGCAGCGACAGCAGATCCAGGAGCTGTGCACTAGCTACGCGCCAACGTTCTCAGCCACCCCAGGACTGACTGAACGGGCATACCACTCCATTGACACAGGTAATGCTCACCCAATTAGGGTCCAACCTTACCGGGTGTCTCCTCAAGCTAAAACTGCTATAGAACGGGAGATCCAGGATATGTTACAGATAGGTGTAATCCGCCCCTCTGAAAGTGCATGGGCATCTCCAGTGGTTCTAGTTCCCAAACCAGATGGGGAAATACGTTTTTGCATGGACTACCGTAAGCTAAATGCTGTAACTCGCCCAGACAACTATCCAATGCCACGCACAGATGTACTGTTAGAGAAACTGGGACGGGCCCAGTTCATCTCTACCTTGGACTTAACAAAGGGGTACTGGCAGGTACCGCTAGATGAATCTGCCAAGGAAAGGTCAGCCTTCATCACACATCTCGGGCTGTATGAATTTAATGTACTCCCTTTCGGGCTGCGAAATGCACCCGCCACTTTCCAAAGACTTGTAGATGGTCTCCTAGCGGGATTAGGAGAATATGCAGTCGCCTACCTTGACGACGTGGCCATATTTTCGGATTCCTGGGCAGACCACCTGGAACATCTACACAAAGTCCTTGAGCGCATAAGGGAGGCAGGACTAACTGTTAAGGCTAAGAAGTGTCAAATAGGCCTAAACAGAGTGACTTACCTTGGACACCAGGTGGGTCAAGGAACTATCAGCCCCCTACAGGCCAAAGTGGATGCTATCCAAAAGTGGCCTGTCCCAAAGTCAAAGAAACAGGTTCAATCCTTCTTAGGCTTGGCTGGTTATTACAGACGATTTGTACCGCACTACAGCCAAATCGCTGCCCCACTGACGGACCTAACCAAAAAGAAACAGCCAAATGCTGTTCAGTGGACCGGAAAGTGTCAGAAGGCCTTTAACAAGCTTAAAGCGACACTCATGTCTGACCCTGTACTAAGGGCCCCAGACTTTGACAAACCGTTCCTAGTAACCACAGATGCATCCGAGCGTGGTGTGGGAGCAGTTTTAATGCAGAAAGGACCTGATCAAGAATTCCACCCTGTAGTGTTTCTCAGCAAAAAACTGTCTGAGAGGGAAAGCAACTGGTCAGTCACTGAAAAAGAATGTTATGCCATTGTCTACGCTCTGGAAAAGCTACGCCCATATGTTTGGGGACGGCGTTTCCACCTGCAAACCGACCATGCTGCACTGAAGTGGCTTCACACCGTCAAGGAAACTAACAAAAAACTTCTTCGGTGGAGTTTAGCTCTCCAAGATTTTGATTTCGACATCCAACACATCTCAGGAGCTTCTAACAAAGTGGCTGATGCACTCTCCCGTGAAAGTTTCCCAGAGTCAACTGGTTAAAATCGTCCTTGAGATGTGGAAAATATTGTTAGTCTTTATGTACTTGGTAGTATATTTAGAGATGCATGTGTCTTATTAACTCTGTTTTTCCTAGAGCTCCAGGAAGAAATCCCAGCCAGTGTTTCACCCTAGCTGAGATTTGGGGGGCGTGTCATAAATATAAAGGGAAGGGTAAACCCCTTTGAAATCCCTCCTGGCCAGGGGAAAGCTCCTCTCACCTGTAAAGGGTTAAGAAGCTAAAGGTAACCTCGCTGGCACCTGACCAAAATGACCAATGAGGGGACAAGATACTTTCAAAAGCTGGGAGGAGGGAGAGAAACAAAGGGTCTGTGTCTGTCTGTATGCTGTGCTTGGCCAGGGATAGACCAGGAATGGAGTCTTAGAACTTTTAGTAAGTAATCTAGCTAGGTATGTGTTAGATTATGATTTCTTTAAATGGCTGAGAAAAGAATTGTGCTGAATAGAATAACTATTTCTGTCTGTGTATCTTTTTTGTAACTTAAGGTTTTGCCTAGAGGGGTTCTCTATGTTTTTGAATCTAATTACCCTGTAAGATATCTACCATCCTGATTTTACAGGGGGGATTTCTTCATTTCTATTTACTTCTATTTTCTATTAAAAGTCTTCTTGTAAAAAACTGAATGTTTTTTCATTGTTCTCAGATCCAAGGGTTTGGGTCTGTGGTCACCTATGCAAATTGGTGAGGCTTTTTATCCAACATTTCCCAGGAAAGGGGGGGTGCAAGTGTTGGGAGGATTGTTCATTGTTCTTAAGATCCAAGGGTCTGGGTCTGTAGTCACCTAGGCAAATTGGTGAGGCTTTTTACCAAACCTTGTCCAGGAAGTGGGGTGCAGGGTTTTGGGAAGTATTTTGGGGGGAAAGACGCGTCCAAACAGCTCTTCCCCAGTAACCAGTATTAGTTTGGTGGTGGTAGCGGCCATTCCAAGGACCACGGGTGGAATACTTTGTACCTTGGGGAAGTTTTGACCTAAGCTGGTAAAGATAAGCTTAGGAGGTTTTTCATGCAGGTCCCCACATCTGTACCCTAGAGTTCAGAGTGGGGGAGGAACCTTGACATCAGTACCATCTGGTACCTTTAAAAGCTGTAGAAAACAAGAATGTGTCTCTTACTCACTACATTGGTGAAACTTAAATCAGCTTTAGGTCCAGAGTGTCTGATTTTACTCTACATATATTGGCTATTGTTGGTTTGATTGAGACCTTCAGGGTTGCAAGAATGCAATTTACCTAATGGTTTATGGTTTGGCTACTGGACATTTATGATGCAATAAATACTGATTTATATTGTTGGGTACAGGCGCTAACAATTGGAAAAAAAAAACTATAAAAGAAGTAGCCTACTTGGGTGTAGGGCTAGCTAATAAAAAGAGATACCTAACACTCAAGAGGATTTTGTTCTAGACATAGCTGAGGCTAAAATCTGTGACAGATACATTTTTGCTGAGCATAATAATGGAAGTCTTGAGGCAAGGAATAGGCTGGCTGTAACATTAGCAGACGCTATGTTAGAATTTCTGCATACAGGGTTCTGAAGGAAAGATACAAAATCACAGTCTATAGTTTGTTCACTAAGGATTTAATGAATTCAACTCAAAATCTTAAGTCTACTAAATTTTGGGTGAAATCAGATTTTCAAATGCAATTAATTATTGGGAATCTCTGAATTCTTTAAGTAACTTCTCTCTTGGAGTGCAGTGTGCAAAGGAAAATTTGAATGATTAGAGGAATCCTTATCTATAGCATAAAATAGGAAAGAGCGGTAGAGTCGTACAAGAAGTTGTTAACCTAAACGAATTCAGTATACTAAAAACAGTAAATGGCAGGAATCTTTTGCAGTAAGAAGCCACTGGGTCAAATTCTTGCCTCGCTCCTACAAGTACTCCCACTAAAAGCAGTGGCCCCGTCTAAAAAGGTCCCCACTGTCATTAACAGGGTTTCAGCAACATTAGGTACCCTAGCTTAGAGGAGAAGTGCTCTCCTACAGACCTTGGGAGACAGGCCAGTCCTCGCTTACAGACAGCCCCCCCAACCTGAAGCAAATACTCCCCAGCAACTACACACCATACAACAGAAACACTAACCCAGGAACCAATCCCTGCAACAAACCCCAGTGCCAACTCTGTCCACATATCTATTCAAGGGACACCATCATAGGACCTAACCACATCAGCCACACCATCAGGGGCTTGTTCACCTGCACATCTACCACTGTGATATATGCACCATGTGCCATATGCCCCTCTGCCATGTACATTGGCCAAACTGGACAGTCTCTACGCAAAAGAATAAATGGACACAAATCAGACATCAAGAATTGTAACATTCAAAAACCAGTAGAAGAGCACTTCAATCTCCCTGGACACTCAATAACAGACTTAGAGGTGGCCATTCTTCAACAAAAAAACTTCAAAAACAGACTTCAACGAGAAACTACAGAACTGGAATTAATTTGCAAACTTGACACCATCAAATTAGGCTCGAATAAAGATTGGGAGGGGCTGGGTCACTACAAAAAATAATTTCCCTTCTGTTGATACTCACACCTTTTTGTCAACTGTTGGGAATGGGCCACATCCACCATGATTGAATTGGCCTCGTTAGCACTGACCCCATACTTGGTATGGCAACTCCCATCTTTTCATGTGCTGTATATTTATATCTGCCTACTGTATTTTTCACTTCATGCATCTGATGAAGTGGGTTATAGCCCATGAAAGCTTATGGCCAAATACATTTGTTAGTCTCTAAGGTGCCACAAGGACTCCTCCTTGTTTTTGCTGATACAGACTAACACGGCTGCTACTCTGAAACCTGTCACAGTGTTAATAAGGGTGGGGAACTTTTCAGAAAAAGGCTAGTGCAGACACAGGCTGATTGTTTGTGATCCCCATTGTCTTTTGTCTCCTCCTCAAACCCCCTTTATTATAGTTAAGATTATAATGTGAGGCCTCTCCTACCTTGCTGTATGATATGCCATCAAATACAGATGTTATTTCAGCTGGAGATGACACATTGACCACAATAGGGTGAGAAGACAACAAGGAGTCGTCCTTCAGCACAGGCAGCATGTCGTCAATTAACACCTGATCAAGCTGGTAAACAGAAACAAAACCAGGAATATAATTCTTACTCAAAGAACAAATAGTTTATAACTTTAAATGGAAGCTTCCGATCTGCCTTTGGTATATGGGATGTGGATGGAGGAGGCATGCAGACTGAAATTTCACCTCCTCTGCAGAACGACTTGTGCATTAGCACTGTATTTCTAAGATGGGGACCTCTTTCCTCTGCTATGATAAATTACCTCCTACAGAATCCTGTTTGAACATGTGCATCGCACAACACAAAAAGGTCAGCAAGGCAAAAAAGGGAGACTGTTACCAATTTCAGTTTTGAGACACAGCACAGATGGCTATATAGAGGTCGGGTTGAAGAGTACGTAGGGTTTCTTCAGGAACTGTCCCTGTTTTTTGTTTTTTTTCTTCCTTTGTCAGATCCAGTAACCTGTCATCCATATTCGCTTAATTCCTGATTAATAGATGAATGAGACTAAAGTTCTGTATAACTTTGTTATACCATTCACTAGTATACAGCTCTATGCCTTAGTTAAATACTGTGTCTAGATTTAAAAAGGGGCTACATAACTTCATGATCAATAATAACATGTAGTTATGTATGTTAAAGTAAGAGTAATGGAATTTCATACTTCAGGTTGTAAAGAGATTAATCCAGGATGAGGAAGGATTTCCCCCTTCCCTCCCCCCGCAATGTACAGCACAGGATTGCACAAATGAAAGAGTGAATAATGTTTTTTTGGCTTTGCTTTGGAGTATCAGATATGCTCTGGTCACTGCTAAAGTAAATGTGCCAGTGATCGGTATTTTGCTGAAAAGGATTTAATGTAATAAAAATCTAACAAACTAAAGCCCTCCCCTCTCCCCCCGCCCTATATATAAATAAAAGTAGGAATGCATATGATAGCTAGAGTCTCATATTAATTTGGTAGATACGGGCCATGGCATCTGTTTTTGACGGACAACAAAATCACCTAATTCATACAAGCAGTTATTAATCCTCAGTGTGTAAAATAAGCACCTGCTTTCCTTTTCTTGTGTAATGCTGACAGACCCTGCTCATTGGTGGGCAACCGAACGTGGGACCTCTGGAGCTTAGTTGGCTTTTGGCTCATGCACTATCTGTTACCTAAGGCTGTACAGCAAACTCATTAATATCTCTCTGTCTCTGTCTCTCTCGTGGTGTCAGTGCTACTAGAGGGGACAGAACACCACACCCAGGAGGTGTGTGAGTTACACTTGCACAATTGTAAAGCGAACTAATTAGTTCAGCTTCACTGTTAGCAATGTTGGGAACTTTAGGATAGACAGGCCACCTGCAGTCACTACTGTTTTAAACATTTTTTTTATTAGACTTGCTCTGAGTATGGTTCTATGTCATAGTGCTTAAAACACTTGCAGGAGCTGGATCTGGAGAACTGATTTCCCCCCATTAACCAAAGCTGTAGAAAAAGGTTTGGATCTGAATAAATTCACCCTAAACCCCCTCTTGCCAATCCACCAGACTTCAAAGGGATTCACATTCCAGGTTGCATTGTGGTTGTGTAACCACACACACACACACGCATACCCTTCAGCTCTTCTGAATCAATAAAAGGAGATGCTCCATCTTTCAGGAGTAGGACTTTTATAGCCACTTTGCAAAATTACCATGACGAGGCTCAGAATCTACGTATGATTCTTTACTGTGATAATAGGCTAATATTTTACTCACTCATCAAAACATTACTCTCCTCAGGTGAGCAGAACTTTGCAAGTCTTATAGACTAGTTTTCAGACCAAAACCTAGTTAGCAGGACAATTTAGAAACCCAGCAAGTCCTTTCACAGTCCAGTCAGTAGAGGCCTGTGGTATACAATCACACAAGTCAATTTGTTCAGGTATCTCCTTTCTCTACATAGCTGCGTGCCACAATAATTAAGTGTATGTGTATCCACTACGTGTCCTTGTTTTCAGTGTCTGTGACATGACTCTTCTTTTCATTCTATTCCAAAATAAAAAATATAGTGTAGAAATAATTACCATTTGCCAATCAGTTTCTGCAACATTTACTCCCAGGAACTCAAAGTAACTGGCAAATCCTTCATTTAGCCACAAGTCGTCCCACCAGTCCATGGTCACAATGTTTCCAAACCACTGTAATTGTAAGCATTAAATATGAAGTGTTAGCCACCGTGATAATTGTATATTATAGTTTTGCAAATCTTCATGCAGTATCTTCATTTGTTTACATTTCTTCCTGTTGCCAGGAGGAAGAATTTGTCGTAAAGCTAGGTTTTTAATGGGAATTCAGATGATGACTCACATTACTCATTTGTATTATGAAATTACATATTACAGCGGTGATTTGGTACTGATTCATATACCACTGGAAGTATTTTTAGTTTCTTCCTCTTGATTTGATTTACCTTTATAGGGACCAAATTTTCAAGCAGCTTCCAGAGTTTAGTTGGATCCATTTGCAAACTTAAATCACATATCTGCACATGTAAATGACGTGGGTGGGTGGATGTGAGAGAGATGTGGTTTCAGGCAGATTTTTCAGAGGCTGGCTGAAAACCTGGTCCTAAGCATCTAATTTTCTGAGAAGAGTCCATTTGCAATAATTCCAGTACTGTAAAACTCTAACAATAGAATTGCCTTTGTGGACTTATTTTAAAGTGAGGTTTAAACATACTTAGAAGACCTGGAACCAAATGTATGGCTGATTATTTTCATAAACAAGGTATGGATACTGTGCACTTCTAGTGCTTTAAAAACATTAAACATTTAATAAAATCTACCTGGTGAACGAGCTCATGGGCAATCACAGCTGCTACTCTCTGTTTGTTGGATGAAGCAGATTCTTTGGGATCATAAAGTAGGTTTGTTTCTCTGTAAGTGATCAGACCCCAGTTTTCCATAGCACCAGTCCCAAAATCTGGAATAGCTATTTTATCTATATTGAAAGAAAGAGAGCTGGGTAAACATTGTATTCTCTAAGATTCTTAAGTGATATTTCCTTTTTAGGTAGGAAGACATCCATCTGCTTATTCACAACGTAAGATAACAGCTTGTTTTGTTGTTCACCATTTGACAGTCTTCTATATTACATATTGCAATGACAGAGTGAACCCCAGGATCTCTGTTCCTATGTGTAAGATGCTCAGTGATACCATGGGGCAGATCCTCAACTGAATGTAAATTGTCATAGCTCCATTGACTTTAATGTAGCTCTGACAGTTTACATTAGTCAAAGATCTGTCCCCAGATAAAATGCTGTTCAAACTTATGGAAATAAACTTGTGATCCAACACTAAAATTTGGCTCCAGAAATTATTAGTATTTTCTAGGGATATGCTGTAGGCAATAAAGCATCCAAAACTGTCTGTAACATAATGAGGAATGTCATTATTTGTCACTCTCTGGAATAACAAATATTTATTGACTTATTAACTGAAGTTAATCCCCCATATGGTGATTTGCTTCTCATTGCAGTCTGTGGAATCACTTCTTCATGATCCATAATCAGTACAAGTTAAAATGAGAATTATGGACTCTCAGATGACAGAACAAGAAGCAGTGGTCTCAAGTTGCAGTGGGGGAGGTCTCGTTTGGATATTAGGAAAAACTATTTCACTAGGAGGGTGGTGAAGCACTGGAATGGGTTACCTCAGGAGGTGGTGGAATCTCCATCCTTAGATGCTTTTAAGGCCCGGCTTGACAAAGCCCTGGCTGAGATGATTTAGTTGGGGTTGGTCCTGCTTTGAGCAGGGGGTTGGACTAGATGACCTCCTGAGGTCTCTTCGAACCCTAATCTTTCATGATTCTATGATTGGCCATGCATTCTGTTCTGTGAGGGTAAGGGTAAAATAGAAATTGATTCAAAATTGGACAGAAAACCTTACACACATCTCTAATTGCAAATTGCAGGTGTTTATTCTAGCCAGCTCGGTCACTGGTCAGAGCTGTCAACCTGGCAAGGTCTGCGGGACACTTTATACAGTCTGTCAAAAGATCCAAAATGAGGAACACAAGAAAAATTAGTGATGCCAGAAGCTTTGATGTGATAGTAAATTAATTTATTTAAAATAATCATTTTGTTAAAACCCTCTTTGATTCATTCATTTCTGATTTAATCAATTTATAATAATGAATGGACAATATCATAAAGATAAGAAGGAAAGATGGAATTTTGGTTTTTAACTGGAGAGTTGAGATGTTTGTCTCCTACAACTTGGCGCTTTGAGGAGCACAATATAAAATCTATAAGCTGGTCTACTTTACAAATATTATTAATTCAGGAGACAGAGTTTGACTTTGAAATGTAGATGGAACCTTATCAGTGTCCTTTAACTTGGCATCAGACATGTTACAGAAATATGCACTTGGTTATAGATCGTTAAGATTCGGTCTAAATGGATCCACAAATTGGAGCCAGCTTGTAAACAGGTAAAGAGACAACTGTGTTGTAGCTAGGTCTCCTGACTTAGGGTATGTCTGTACTACCTGCTGGATCGGCTGGCAGCGATCGATCCCGCAAGGGTCAATTTATCGCATCTAGTCTAGACACTGCGGTGAGTAGATCGAAGTACGTCAGCTTCTGCTACGGTATTCACGTAGCTGAAGTTGCGTAACTTAGATTGATCCCTCCCCCAGTGTAGACCAGGCCTTAGTTGTAATTTGTAGAGTAAATGGACATTTATAGTGACTCAGTTGATATGTAGCGGTGAGGAAGAGGAAGGTCAAAACCTTCAGAGAATTTAGCATGTCATGTTGCTTTACATGGGTAATCCATTAGAGAATGCATAGCATGATTTTTTTTTAAAAAAAAAATTCCTCTGGCTACCTTAACTTTTTTTTTTTTAATTTCCATCCTTTTCAGTTAAGTTTATAAACCTTAATAAACTGTACCTTTGGATTTTATAGCAGAGGCTGCTTCTATAGCTTTTTCACAGCTCTAATTATATCCCCAATTAGTTCTAATTTCACAAATCAGATCCAGATTTCAAACACCCAAATTTAGGGATGCTCAGATCCAACGTTTTGCTTTGGGACCTTAAAATATAGGGGCTACAGGCAAAATTTGGTTCCCTAGCAAGGTTGGTTTTGGTTGAATCTGGGCTCTTCATTCAACCCATCTACAGAAAATAAATTATAGTCATGGGTCCAAACTCTGCCCTGGTGGAAATGGGTGCACCCAGATTGGAGCAAGTCACATGACTTGCATCATTTGTGTCACCGGTGACTCTGGTCGAGAAGTGTCCTTGGGAGCTGAACCAGTTTATCTCAAGATGCATCTGGCTGTTTCTCTGTTGATGTCACCAACGTTTCTTGTTGTTTAAAATTGGACAGTCTAAAATAGCGGTGTTAGGGCCCGTGTTTGGATTCAAGCTGCCAGAATGAAGGGAGGAGAATGTCCTAATTGGGTCTGAGCCTCCCCTCTTGACATACGAGAGCATCTTGAACTATAAAGTCTTAATCTCAGCAGATTCTGGCATAGCTAACAGCAACATTTCTATATTCTCACTCTCCCATGAAACAACGATGACTCAGAGCAGAAAACAAAACCGTGATAGTAAATTAAGAGAATGAAGAATAAAATGGTAACAATCACCTAATTTTGGAAGAGAATACTTCATATCAAAATACCGTTCAAAGTAGTCAAATACAACTTTAGTAACATTTGCTGCATAATCTGCTGTGTGTAATTGCTTTGGCTGTGCATATATCCGGAGCTGTAAAACAAAGCAGAGAAATACAATTAGAGCAGATCCCAGTTGGACAAAACAAATCAAATTATATTTAGCACTGAGGAATCATTTAGCAAAGACAAGGATAATATGGCTGACTTTTCTTCTCTGGAAGATTAAACCTAACACTAAAACCCTTGTCTAAACCACTTATATGAGGAGGTTTATGAAATGTCAACTTTATATATAGATTAAATCCATGTGTAACCCCCCCAAAATCTGTGCACTATTCATTCTTGAAACATTATGAGCTTATTTTCTTCATTCCTCCCAGCCACTCTCACTCTATCATTTCCTTTTTTTGTCCAATCTTAGATTACAAGATCTTTGGGTGGGAACTCTGCCTTTACTTATTTTGTAAGGTACCATTCACATCTATGGTGTTATACTGTATAAGTAAAAAGTAACACTAAGGAACAAACCTAGCCTATATTTTGCTAAACCATATTTCTGTCTGCTCCTCTGCTTTCAACAAATTCTATCTGGACTTTTGACCACAGCTTAAATTAGTTAGGATTTGACCTTTGACCTCATTTCCCTGTAATTAGTGGAAGCCATCACATCACATATGAATAGATTTAGAAAACTTATTTGTTGGAAGATCAGCTATGCTTTTCAGTTTTTTAAAGGGATAGCTTCCCCAAATTAACACTCTTAAGCTTTGCCGCTGTTACTGATAGACACCCTCTAAGAAAGAATAGGCATGCATGCTCTCCTAAGACTAGTGCGTGAGACGGGAAGTACTGCAACTCACTATCAACAAAACAGCGCAACTGACCCTATAAACATTCAAAGAAGATCAGTTGGAAAAAGGGTGGTTTTTTCCCTCTGGTCTTTTGATATCTTTAGAGTTTCCTTGTAACAAGAATGGGTACATAATTGTATTCCACAACTCTCTGCTATAGAAGTGCACTGTATAGGGAAGAGGAGGTAGGGAACGCCTTCCCCACACAGATGTACCAGTGCAGGATTGAAACCTAGTATTCCAGGGCATTGGATCAAGGAGCTGGCACATTCTGGGCCCAGGAGGGTATGGTCAAATGGTTATACTTCTGGAGCCAGCAGAGAAGGAGACCAAGACAGACTGACAGATGCAGAGGGAGCTGATAGACATACACTCTCTGCTGTGGTCGCTTTATTGTTCTGGCAGCAAAAGCTTTGCAGTTGGGGTTGGAGAGCGTGGGAGGGAGGAGAGCACAGAGTCCACTGAAGATTTAAAGGGCCAGGACATCACACAGTCGTTGGTCTCTCTATATATGCATGTTTCATTTAGTGGATAGATATTGTTCCTTTTTGAAGTAATAGTAAAGTGTGCTCTGTTTCTTTCACCTTCCTCCCCAGCTCTGGTTACCCCTAGCTCTCCTATTCTGCACTGACAGTTTCTCAACTTGTCATGATTAGAAGAATATCAGGGTTGGAAGGGACCTCAGGAGGTCATCTAGTCCAACCCCCTGCTCAAAGCAGGACCAATCCCCAATTTTTGCCCCAGATCCCTAAATGGCCCCCTCAAGGATTAAACTCACAACCCTGGGTTTAGCAGGCCAATGCTCAAACCACAGAGCTATCCCTCCCCCCGCCCCATGGTTCAGGTAAGTGTAGGAAACTACTTTTAGTAGACTAAACTCTGTCTGACTGTTGACATTAATATTATAAAAATAGAATGGCAGTGTAGTAAGGTAGGCATAGGCATGCGTGATAGCTGCTAAGCCATCTGCAAAGTATCATGCTTAGAGCTTGGCTTGCAAGAGTGATATTTGAATAGAAAATTCCAAAGCTGGTATGATGAGGATAGGCTCTTGGCTTTATGCGTGTTCTGTGATATTTCGTACTTGGATTTGTTTATTATAACCTGCAAACTACAGACCAGTCAATTAACTGAGCAGTATGGTTGGATATTAAGGTGTATGCATGCACATTTTAAATCTAGAATTACATTTTTTAATGAAGAGGAGAAAAGTGATATGTCAAGTGCTGATTTTTCATGCCCCCACCATCTGTGATCAGGAACTGCCGCTGCCACATGGTAATTAATTTTGTATTACTGTTTAGCAATGGAATATCCCTCAGGCTTAAGAGACCAGGGACTTTTTCCTTCAAAAATGTACAATTAGAGCTGGATGGGCATTTTTTGGTGAAACAGTTTTCTTCAGAAAATGCAAATTTGTCAAAACCAAAACTTTTCTGAGAAAAGTATTTGTGCTGACAAAGCTTTCGTCTGGAAGGTTTCTTGGGTCCAGGATGGAATTTATGGTCAAAACTAAAAGAGAGAGAACCCAGAATAAGCAATAGTCCAGTGGTGAAGACACTCACCTTGGAGGTGGAAAAACCTAGCTTCAAATTCCTGCTCTGAATCAGGCAGGGATTTGAACCTGGATCTTCCATATCCCAGGGGGGTGCCCTGACCACTGGGCTTATTAGTTATTCTGGTGTCTGCCCCTCTCTCTTTTGCACTCTCACACACATACCATAAATTCCATCCTGGATCCAAGAAACCTTCCAGTTGAAAGTTAGTCAAAAATTATAGGTGTCCACAAAAACATTCACTTTCAATGAGTCTGAATCTTCTGATGGAAAAAATATTCCTTTGAAAAAAATCCTGACCACATTTAGGCTTTGAACTGGACAAAGGAGTTGGCCTGCGGTGAGGAGCCGTGGTTGTCAGCTGACAGGCTTCAGTACAATGAAATTAGGCTTTCTCCAGGAAAAAGTGGTGAGGAATACAACTGAAAGGAAAAAAAACAGCTTCTAAAATTTAATTGGGTTTTCATCAAGACCAGGGGATTTCCATGAGGGTTGGTTTGCAATTACTGTCTGTAACTTCCCCTTCAGTAATCTCTTTACTCAATTTAGTGTGCTTCATCCCCCCCCCCCCAACTGGAATAGTTATACTGGTGAAAGGCCTAGGGTGGGCAAAATGATATTGGTAAAAAAGTGCATTACATTTGTGTAATTTATTCTGTTTCCAGAACTGAAATAAGCTATTCTGGTATTGGCACTTTTTTTTACCGGTATAATTGCATCCACACTAAGGGGGTGCTGCTGCTTTAACTACATCTAAGCAGCAAAACTTTCTAGTGTAGCCAAAACCTTTAGGCATTCTTATTGACTAACATAAATAAAATGTGTAAGAACTATAGCCCAAACTAGATGGGGATTCTTCATGCAAACTCTGTGCTGGTATTAACATCCCCTCCCCTAATATACACACTTTAAAGTGCTATATAAGAGTGAGGTATGTATTTATTTATAACTTGTAGATATTCACTTTTATTCACAAAAACTACAATTGTACTATATCTTTTCTGCCTTTAATATTCCCTTTTGAAACAACCAAGGTCAATCCCTAACTCACAGTCTAGAGTGTGGTAGCTGAACGTAGAATGGGAGGGCTTTTGTGTATACAAAAGAATGACTTCGTGTGCAGTTGCAGCATTCCATTTCTTTTTCCCTGAATACATTTTGCAAAAGACCCATGCAAATTCTGATCGTGTACATGATTAAGCTCTAGAGTGTATGTGTCTAGGCTAGATAAACATAATCCTGACACTGAAAACAAGTGGAGCAGCCTATCTGAGAACCACAGTAGCACCTTGGTCGAAAGGTTTGGAGGCCCCTTGCTGATTATCACAGTTTATGACTTAGATTTGCAACTAAACAAACAAACACAAATTTAAAAAAAATCAAGGATACTGCTTCACATCGCAAAATGTACTCTGGTCACGTATTTAGACAAACATAGTGCAGTTTTAATTTGTGATCCAACACTGCATGCGCAAAGATGGACAAATACATAACGTTTTAGAGCAAGGAGACCTCAGCACAGCACTGTGCTATTAGATCTTTGCTAAGCAGTGGGGTGAGACCTCTGGGATTTTTGTGAAAACCCTAAAACGTAGGAAGGATTGATCTGCAGATTGGGACACTGAGGCAAAGTACTGACTTACCCACAGAAGGTCACACTGTGAGTCAATGGCAGTGTTGGGAATATAATCCAGAAATCTGGATTCCCAGTCATTACACAATATTTTCTCTTGAACAGTAATAAATTAGCCTGAGCAAATTGTTAAAACATCCTTCCTGCAAAGTGTGTTCTCTGATTCTTAGAAGAGAAGGGAACTAACAACAGCACCCCACTGGAAGAATTTTTCTGTCTCACATTGAAAAACTTAGACAAATAACTAGTTAACAGGGGTTGAACATTCCAGATTAAGTTCAGGCTCAATAAGGAGGTTGAGTGAAAGGCTAACTCATGGCTAGGATTTCACCTTCAGATTCAACAACTCTGGTAAAATCTTGTGAACTCTTCCCACAAGTTTTCGAATAGTAAAAATCTCATGAGACTAGCCATTCTTGTAAGATTTTGGCTGAATCCAAATCAAAACTGGAAAACAGACTTCTTACTCTTTTGGATACAATCTGGAACCAAAATTGTAGGAGCCAGTTCAGATTTGTGGATTCAAATCCAAACATACTCAGCTCAGAGGACTGAAGTTCCAGCCCTTCAGGGCAGGGACTGTCTCTTTTTAACATGCATCATTCCTACTCTGGTTGGGGGCATGACTGTAATATAATTAATAACTGTACACTATGCTTTTTTATATAACAAAGCATTGCTATGACTCAAGTTTTTCAACGTTGTTGATTAATAAGCAAGAAAGACATGAGGTCCACATAGATTCACAGCTTTTAAGGCCAGAAGGGACTATTTTGATCATGCAGTTTGACTTCCTGCAGAACACAGGCCATAAGAATGGGAAGATTAAGCAATACAATATGAAAAGCTGATTTATGTTTTTTAAAACTTGCATCTGGAATGTGTTCAGAATGAAAATTGGACTTACAGGAATTCCACTGGCAGACTTTCTTTCTACCCAATCAAACTGGTGCACAGCAAAGCACACCAAATAAGTGCTCATTGGGACAGATTTCTGAAAAGTTGTCCTGTTCCAGCCATCAAGCAGTTGAACCGTTTGCTGAAGAAGGAGAAAAATAATTCTTACCTTGTGAAACTGCAAACATGTGCATAAAAGAGTAAAATATTCATATATAAACTAGAGCTATAGGAATGACGAATTGTGTCTCTGGCTTTACACAGCTCATGGAATGGGAACATGCAAAGTGATTTTTTTCTTAAAGGTGGAATGCATATGATGGGGCTTTGTTTTTATGCACTAAGAATGAGTTTTCTTATTTCTAGCTGTTTGCATTAAGAAATCAAACCGTGCATGTCTTTGCTTATATACTCTTGTTTGGATGAGTTTTTCAATATGCTTGAGCCCTGGTTAATGTGTTTTCTAGCTAGCCTTCTTGAAATGGCTTCATAAAACCAAAATGTTGGAGAAATTAAAGAATGGGTCAAACTATGCCCTCCTTTAAACCTGTGCAATGTTCCTGAAGCTAGTGAGGTAGTACAGATGTAACTGAGGGCAGAATTTAGTCCACTGAATCCAGTCCAATTTCTTTCAGTAGTAATTAGTGCTGTAAACCTTGCTGGGTTTGCTTTGCAAGGGGTTGTTCAAACACCCTTTTGTTTTTAGAGCTGGCCAGATTTTTGGTTTGTTAATCCATTGCAAGCCTGTCCTGATTTTAGCAAATGTACTTGGTATTCTTAAATATTTGCTGAATAGTGTGGACAAATTACTTCAACTGTTTGTTATTTGTTACTGGTCATGTGGTATATATATCCCTGGTTGGATGCCTCTCTATAAAAGTAAAATAGCCAATGACAAATAATAGATACTATACCTATAAGTACAGTGGTTCTCAACTGTGGTCCACCGCTTGTTCAGGGAAAGCCCCTGGTGTGCCAGGACGGTTTGTTTACCTGCTGCGTCCGCAGGTTCGGCGGATCATGGCTCCCTGTGGCCGCGGTTCACTGCTCCAGGCCAATGGGGGCTGCAGGAAGGGCGGTCAGCACATTCCTCGGCCCGCGCTGCTTCCCGCAGCCCCTATTGGCCTGGAGTGGCGAACTGCGGCCAATGGGAGCTGCGATCAGCCGAACCTGCAGACGCGGCAGGTAAACAAACTGGCCCAGTGCGCCAGGGGCTTTCCCTGAACAAGTGGTGGACCACAGTTGAGAACCACTGCTACAGTAGAAATATAATAAACTTCTGAGATTTTTGTGAATAACAGCCTTTACATGAATAATAGATGTTTTGATAGCATAAGCAAGAGTGAAACAAATTAAAGTAAATTATTTATATAGTCACAAATCTGTTTTTTCCCATTATTCAAGCAGCTCTGTTCTGATATCTCCAGTCCCCAATATCCCTTTGAGTTTTTAAGACTGAATACACCCATAATCTCAAAGAAACATTCAAATGAAATCACCGTTTCCCCTGTTCTTTCAAAAGTAAATTTCACAGATTCAGTGCAAAATAATTGATCAGTCAAATCCTTTTGTAGAACCTTCCATTCAGTCTTTTATGCTTTGAACACTTTTCCAAAATATGTTAACTGTGCTTCTACTTTCAACTTACTCAAATTGCTCCTAGAAACTCCATCAGCATTTCCTACAAAAATGGAGTAGTCCATAAAAAACATCAGTAAGTTTCTAAGCCATGTCTACACTCAGAAAAAAAGGTGTATTTTTAGCATATAAAAACACAAGAGCTACCATACTGGGTAAACCATGGTCCATTTTGCCCAGTTGCCCGTGTCTGCTGGTAGTCCATACCAGAGCTTCAGGGAGAGTGTACAGAACAGGGCAGTTAAGGGTGGATCACTCCATATCTTCCACTCATGGCTTC
This sequence comes from Eretmochelys imbricata, assembly GCF_965152235.1. Taxonomy (NCBI): domain Eukaryota; kingdom Metazoa; phylum Chordata; order Testudines; family Cheloniidae; genus Eretmochelys; species Eretmochelys imbricata. The sequence goes on along the minus strand of NC_135575.1, from coordinate 36,860,188 downwards.
TGGTAGTCCGAAGTTTAGGGTCACCCTGAAGCATGAGGTTGTGTCCCTGTCCATTCTGGTTAATAGCCATTGATGGACCTATCCTCCATGAATTTATCTAGTTCTTTTCTGAACCCAGTTATACTTTTGGCCATCAAAACATCCTATGGCAATGGAATTCCACAAGTTAGTTGTGTGTGCATGAAAAAATACTTCCTCTTGTTTGTATAAAATCTGCCACCTATTAATTTTATGGGGTGACCCCTGGTTCTTGTATTGTAGGAAAGAGTAAATAACATTCTCTATTCACTTTTCTACATCATTCATGATTTTATATGCAGCTATCATATCCCCACTTCGTTGTCTCCTTTCTCAGATCAACAATCCTAATCTTTTTAGTCTCTCCTCACATAGAAGTAGTCCAAACCCTTGCTCATCTTTGTTTCCCTTCTCTGAACCTTTTCCAGTTCCACTATATCCTTTCTGAGATAGGGCTACCAGAACCGGACACAGTATTCAAAGTGTGGGTTCATCATGGATTATATAGTGGCATTATCATATTTTCTGTCTTAATTTCTATCCCTTTCCTAATAGTTCCTAACATTCTGTTAGCCTTTTTGACTGCTGCTGCACACTGAGTAGAAGTTTTCTGAGAACTATCCACTGTGACTCCAAGATTTTTCTTGAGTGATAATAGCTAATTTAGAACCCATCATTAAATATGTGCATTACTTTGTACTTATCAACACTGAATTTCATCTGCCATTTTGTTGCCCAGTCACCATTTCTGTGAGATCCCTCTGTAGCTCTTTGTCAGCTCTGTGTAAGCTCGAAAGCTTTCTCTCTCTCACCAACAGCAGTTGGTCCAATAAAAGATATTACCCTTCCCACCTTGTGTCTTGAATATCCTGGAACCAACATGGCTACAACACCACTGTGTATAATTTATATATGTCCAGTAGGGGAGGCAAGTCTACAATATCTGTGCATGTGGAAGCTCAGGGATAGGCAGCTAACGAGAAAATGGTGATTCTCTCCTGCATTGGGATTGGCATTGCTGTGTTATGTTCTACTGTTAAAGCCTTGGTGGCCAGTAATACACAACTAGGAATGATAACTAAACAACCAGTCCTATTTTATATAAATCTTATTTAACCTAAAGCTGTATAACTTCTGAAATGACAAATGATCTGTTAACACACCAGGGTGTTTAGATTTGAATTACTCTTATGTTTGTTTTACAGAATCATTATACTTATGTAGTACATTTGTGAAATACATACCTCTACTGGCATGTTTGCAAGTGCTTTGTATGGTTCTTTATGGACTATAGATATGGTGTAAGTTGCCTTTTTGTTTGGCTCATCAAAGCAAGGAAACGACTTCCGTGCATCTGTAGGCTCATGATCAGTAGCTGCTATGCTCCTTTAAAATAAACAAAAAAATTGTTGCATTGTCCTAAGCCTTCATGGTAGCCATTCTTTGTTATTTCCATGTATTTCAATGCATAATCGTTTGTTAAGACTGCAAACTGTAGTAGAACTAGCAAGTTTTATTGTCAGTGGTCTTTTTATGAAGATACAACTTAAATATTTATAACCCTCAAATATTCTAAGGCTCCTAGAAGTCACAACCAGTACTTGTTTTTTAACAAAAAACAAGTAAAACTGCTAATCACAAATGGAGGACGTGCTTAATATTTTTTAAGAGTAGGAAAAGTAAAACACAAGTAGTTCCTCCCATAGTAAGGGGAAATCCTGCTCAGTGTGAGTAATCCCATTGACTTCATATTAGTAAACATTAGTAATGTCATCAACTAAAAGGAAACTCAGGCCCTAATCTAGCGATGAGCTCTGAATGAATGGACTGCTCTGCCTATAGGAAGCTTCACTGATTGGGGCTTCCTGGAGCTCAATACAGGTTCGGGACCTGAGCTACTCCTGGAAAGACATCTTCAAAAGCTTCTGAGTGATTGCTTAATCACACCCCCGCAAAATAGTGAAGCTGCCTGCACAGCACTTTCTTGTTATAGGCATTTATCACTTGGAGGTTACCCTGTACACCTGCCTGCCAATGCTGCTAAACTTTACTGACTCCACTGATGAGTTGTGTACTGACATGAAATGTTTGAAATTGGGTAGAACATCTAATGACAAATCAGTGCCACAGTGTGTTTGCGTGTTTTAGCTTGGAAGTGAAGTAGGCTCTCTTACATAGACATGACTAAGGGAATTGTTGCAAATTGGGATCATTTAGAAAACATTGCCAAGGCTTGTATGAAACATCCTCCTACATGAAATCAAGTTTTCTCCTGTAAGCATGCTGTTCAGGGATGGAGCATGCTCTTTGTTCTGATTGGTGGGGGAATGCATCTCTGATATCTCTTCAATTAATTTGGAATGTGGTGCATTTTCTCACAGCATTTCTACAGCTGCTCAAGCTACATTAGGGTAAGGAATGGATTTTTTTGTTTGTTCTTTCCCAAAAAAGTAATCAAAAATACTCATAATAAATGATAGATCTTTACCACCATCACAAGTTCACCTGACAGCCAATTTTTCAGCGTTTCTGTTGCCTTTGGCTTTCCCCTATGATGGTTAAATACTAAAATGGTCATTAAAAACTGTAGTAGCAGCAAGGTTCATGTAGAAGTCTGAGGAGATAATACATCTCGATTTTTACTATTCATATTCATTTGGACAGTCACTTAAATGCCTTGAATTCATGGTCTTGGGGGAGGAAGTGTCATGAACATCACCTTATTTAAACCTCTCAAAATAGCTTAGACTTAATGTAGTTTCTTCTGCTTTGTAAGATGTTTGATGTCCTGTTCTCCTCTTTGTAGGGTTTAGAAGATATTTAACAACCAAGTTAACTTCAATTCCCTGGGCAATGTTTTACAGTTGTTGCTTTAAAAAATTGCTGTATATTTAGACACACTTCTATCCATGTTCCTCAAGACTGATAACACAAGAAACTTTATAAGGTGATAAACCATATATCCTCATGCATTTGTGGTGGGCAGACAAACAACAGTGACGCAATGTCTCAATGCCACAATTCATGGGGATTGATTCAGAGATCTCTAGACCAGGGCATCCTCCTGTGCAAACAAGTGGTAATTAAAGAAAAAATGAAATATTGTATAACTTGGTTTTGAGATAAAAACCTTCCCTTTTTTATAAGGTGGATTGTGTCCCTGCAATTTCTGTTGATCTCCAGGTTTTTAAAACATGAACCAGAAGCGACAAAGTTGTAAATATACCAGGAATATTAAGAGATCTGTCTGACCACATGCAGCTGTTGTTCCCAAAATAAAACATTGCTACATTTAGAGTGATGATAAATTACCATTTTTTGCCAAGCATACACAGATTTTCATTAAAAAGGGAGAAATTTTTGTCTCCCTCAGTTAAGTAATGGATTTTCATCCTTTTTTTTGCAAACATAGATTCATCACTTTCCCAGGGAAATTTTGGCACTTTAGCAAGGGATACCCAGTCATGGCAAAATGTGTTTTCTGCCTGCAGCAAATGCCTTGGCTTCCTTTTTAAATAGTTTTCCATTCTCTCCTTGAATTTTCTCTATTTCACATCTGTGCAATCAACAAAACCAGGAATACCAGCTTCCTTATCAGCTGGAGATGTGCCCAAACTAGCACCATTTGAGCCCCTTCCACACCCACACAATGCTTCACTTCAGTGGTTGGAATAAAAGGGAACTCACATTTGAGCCAGATTTTAGTTATGCAAAGCCAAGACACAGCTGCCTTGCCCATCTGTATCCTCAGTAATACCAGAAGAAAAGAAACTGGAGTTATTTCACATCTCTTGATGGCAGCTGAGGACTGAAAAATCTGTCACACTCTAGTCTGACGCTTATTTGGTACTTTTATGGACCTCATTATCCTCATATCTGAGCACCTCACAATCTGTTTGTTGTACTTATCCTCACCACAACCCTGTGAGGTTCGGAAGTGCTATTATCCCCATTTTACAGATGACGCGCAGAAAAGCTGAGTGTCATAGTGGAAGTCCATGACAAAGAAGAGCATTAAACCCTGGTTTCTCAAGTCCACAGGCTAGTCCCCAAACCACTGAATCATCCTTCCTCTGGGACCTAACAGTGCCCTCTGGTGAATGTATAAAACCAGAGACGGATCCAAGGGACAGTAAAATCTGGACCAGTGCCCAGTGTATAAAGAAAAGGGCCTGCGGCAATGCTTAAGCAATCCTTTACCCTGGCAGAAACAGCTCTCCAGACGGCTTTTTCCACTCCACCTCCTCCTCCTCCCTACCAGTCTTCCTCTTCTCCATCAGCAACCAGGTCCCACAGCTTCTGAGACTGTTCAAGAGGAAAGCTAATTGCCAGCTGGCTGAGTCCCCACCTCTCTCTCTCATAATATAGGCTGGGCTGGTAGCATTGCCTATTATTAATGTTGCCCAATTCTTCCCAGGATAAGAGGTGTTTTCACTTGCTTCTAACATTGCCAAACTTTTATCATTTGAGCTAAAATCTTCCACAACAGGTGTCTACCTCAGGCTGAAGTTTTACTGAAAAATTTCAGTCAAAATAGTTCAGTTACTTGCTTCTGAGAACAAGGTGAGGGGAAAATAAGTTGTTTGCCCATGTTAAACAATTCTGGTGCTTTTTCCTTCGTGAATCTTTAGTGCCTGCATTCTCTGGAGGAGGGATTTGAAATTTTGGTAGGGGGTGTCTGGACTATGTCTGGACAAATTTTGTGTCTGGACTGTGCCATGCCCATGAAAATCTTCCCAAATTTGGTCAAGTTTATAAACCTTTGAAATATCACACTTTGCCTATGTTCCATAGTGGTTTGTTAGAGTTTGGCCACTAAATTCACTGAAGATTTCATCTGCATTGGGCATGCTGTAGCCAAGGGCTGAGCAGAACTTTCCCTGCAATTACAGCTCTGGGCTACTGAGGCCCATGTGGAGGTTGGGTACCTGAACTTAGAGCAGGAAGCCTGTCTTTTGTGTGCTCTCAATACCCACTCAAACCCTTGACCCCACCCCCGGGCACAGTTGACATGGAAGAGGAAGCAGCCTGATTTGAATGCAGAGGGGACAAGAGTTGGACCTGAGGGGAAATCTGGAGATTATATTGGGCCAAGGAACCTTTTGTGGTGAGACTGAAACTGTAGGCTTATGGTGAGGGGAGAGGAGAAAGAAACTGGGAGTTGGGTGGGTAGACTGGGACTGGCTGGGCCGGGGTGGAGGGATTGGGACTGGCAAGCAGTGAAGCTAGTAGGAGAAAGTCAGGGTGAGGAAAGGCAGATCTGACTAGAAACCAGAATGTGGGGGAATAACTGGGGCAAGGATAAAGGGGGATATGAGTGGAGGGACACTGAGATTGAACTAGGAGCCCAGGAAGAGAGACTGGGACTGAAAGCTTATGGAGATGGAGAAAATGGAGGGAGAAAAACAGATTAGATGAGGAACCAGAAGGGAGAAATGGGGAATTGTTGGGTCAGGAGACTGGAACTGTTCATGCTATGGGAAAGACTGGGAGTGGAAGTGGAGAGACTGGGATGGGGAGTGCAGAGAGAAACTAGGACTAGCTTGGCAAGGAGACTAGGACTGAATAGGTGAAGAGAATGAGACTGGTACAAGAGGCCATGGAGAGGGGGAGAGACAGCACTGGGACAGGGACAAATTGAAGAGGACAGAACAGAAAAAATCCAGCGAGGGGGAGATAAACAAAAGACTGTGTACCCACGTGAGCACGCTTCCCTCCAGAGCCTGGAATGAAACCCAAGATCCCTGAGCCTCACCATTCCTCTGCCATCAGCAAATATCTGTGAAAGCCACTGGTAAAATGTGTCTCATCCCCCTCTAGTGCTGGTCCACATAAAGGAGGACAATCTACTACTGCGATCAGTTATTCGGCCTAAGTGGCAGACATCTGTGTGGTGGATCTAAAGCTTCCAACCCTGCTGATTGAACCATGTGAGTGTCAATATGATTCCACATGTTGGAATTTCTGTTCACTTGCTTTTCAATTTGCTTTTTTAAAAACTTAGGAGATTACACAGACAAAGCTACATTAAAGAAATATTATTAAGGTTGCAAAGTCAAGTACACAAAAGTTAGGAAATGCCAGAATTAAGATTGCCTGTGCAACCTATTTCAGATGTCTTGTTCATATGCATTATGATCATCTTAAATTACATGCTCAGATACTATTTTTTCCGGAGGACCTCTGCCTCATTCAGTGCACAAACAGATCTGGAATGAACCAGGGTTGTATAATGAAGGAGACTTGTCTGTAGGATCCCTGCCTGATTTATTGCTGATGTTGGAAGGTATATAATGATTGAGGCAGAGAGATTGTAAGAAGAGGATGGACGGTCTTGTGGTTAAGGCATGCTGCCCTAGAGAATAGAAATGTATCCCTTCCTCTGCCACAAAGTTCCTGGTCATGCTAGGAAAATCAGTTAAACCAAACTTTTCACAGGTGTTCAATAATGGTGCTTCACTTGAAACCCTGGTATCTAATGTGCAGAAGTGCTGAGAACTCCCAGCTGCAACTGAGGTCACAGGGAGCTGTGCTTAAATATATATAAAATGCAATGTAATGCTACATACACTGCAAAAAATCAGATACTGGTATCACCTCAAAGTAGTGAGTACTTTTGACTTTAATTTCTCTGTGCCTCAGTACCCCATCTGTAAAATTAGAATAGCAATATCCCTTCATTTACAGGAGTGTTGTGAAGGTAAACTCATTAATGTTTGTGAAGCCTGTGGATACAATAGTGATGAGTGCCATAGAAACACCTAGGAGGAAATTTAATAATTCCATCTCTAGAGCAGGGTTTGAATAGTGTGCAATAAATAAGGCCCAGGGCAACACCTGGAATGATGAGAAGAAGACAAAATAATGAATAACTGCTCATTAATTGAGCACCATCCCCACTGTCTACTGAATGAGGCAGTGGTTCTGTGGAAAAATAGTATGTAATGCTGTAATTAAAGACTATCCTAATGAATACAAACAAGGGCCAGAATTAAGGTTATGCAGGCATCTTTAGTTTAGGCATTTCTGAACATGTTAGTGTTTGACTTTGCAACCTTAATAATGGCCTTTTAACAGTTTTTTGTCTCCAATATCCATACACACACATACACATATCCCCTTCCCACCATTTGCTACACACACTTGCTATGAAGACAGGATGCCTCCAGCTTTCACGTTTGAGCTGCTGTTCCACCTTTCCCTCCTATTTCTGAAACTGAGGCCTGGTGGCTGACAGAAGGGTGGGATGAAAGATGAGCTTGTGGTGAAGACCCTGAACTGGGCTTTAGGAAATCTGGGTTTTGTCCCTGATTCTCTGACAGATTTCTTGTGTTACCTTGGGCAAGTCACTTTTCTCTCTCTCCCGCTCAATAAACTAGAAATAACAATGCCCTACTTTACAGGGGTGTTGTGAGACTAAATGTGTTAATGATTATGAGGCTGTTAGATGCTAGGGCCATAAGAACCTTATCTAGATTGCAAAAAGAAAAGGAGTCCTTGTGGCACCTTAGAGACTAACCAATTTATTTGAGCATGAGCTTTCGTGAGCTACAGCTCACTTCCACGAAAGCTCATGCTCAAATAAATTGGTTAGTCTCTAAGGTGCCACAAGGACTCCTTTTCTTTTTGCGAATACAGACTAACACGGCTGTTACTCTGAAACTTATCTAGATTGATAACAGAGGAGCTGCATATGGTTGGTAGCGAGGGAATAGAGCTGAAGAGCCAACTGGGGGCTCAGATGCTCCCCATATGGCTCCCTCTTAGATCAACTTGCTGCTGCAACCCATTTATATAGGTATGGGGCAGGGACCCAGTTGACCTTTGCTCTTCTCTCTGCCCTTGCATCCTCCCTTGCCAGTGCCTGCCTCTGCTTTTGCTCATGGTATTGCCAGTCAGCAGCAGAGTGAACGTGACATAACTCTTGCCTGTTGCACCACAGGGTTCTGAATAGCAACAATGAAAACTGACTAGAGTTGTTAATTTCATGCTGCTGCTGTTCAGGAAAGCTAGGAGGTATTCCAACAGCCTGTCTGCATTTTCCAGGTTATCTTCTACGTATCAGGGCTGGAAATGTCACTTTTTTAAAAAATTAAGTCAGAAATGTAAAAGAAAGTGATGGTTTTAGTGCCCCTCTCCTAACACATACTCACCAGGGAAAGTTTGCCACTTAGCACTGGCTAGCAGATTTTTCAAGCCCTACCTTTGAAGTAGTGGAGATCTCAGGCAGGGAAAGGGTTAATTGAACCATGAAAAGTACATACATTTTGGTTCTTTAATTGTGGCTAAACCTTTGCAACCATTGGTCTCGTTACAAGGGATGTGCTGGAGGAGAAATATGTCAAATCATAGATATCCTCCAAATTTCAAACCTGCATATGTGTAATTTAAACCAGCCGGGAAAGGAAAAGTGGAGCTCTGATTCTGACATTCCTTTTGCTTACAACATCAAAGCGGTTATGTCAAAAAAGCTACCACAATCCTAGTTACTTAGCATTTCACTGAAAGGCTCTTACTTTGGGGAATGATAGAAAACAACATACAGAGCTGCATGTTATGTACCAGACTACACATATAAAGCAACAGATAGGACTCAGTCCCTGCATACAACTCCCAGATGTGAGTTTGCAAAGATCAGGGATAGACTATGCGCAGTAGAGTTCCAAAATGTTTTTCAGAATAAAAACTCTAACCCATATTTCCTTGTAAGCAGCCGCCCAGAGACTGCTTTGGCATTCTTAATGCTGTACCTTCCTGGGGGAACAAGGAAAATTAAAAGAAAGCCCAGAAATATAGCAATTTGGTGACAGAGAGAAAGTGAGAGAGGGAGAGAACAGGTCTGAGCAAGTAGAAATAGATGTGCAAGTCAACGTTTGAAAAAAATTGGTTTACTTGGTCACTCCATTCTCAGTGTAGGTGGTTCTATAAAATCCAACCAGGGAGCCATTCAGCCAGCCTTGGAACTTCAGGGTTAGTAGATAGGTGTCATTTTCAGTAGTAGCAGAGAGCATATCTTTTGCCCCCATCACCACATATTCGTGTTGTTCATATTCAAAACACTCTGTCAGTGCAATCTGCTGCCCCGAGGCTTTCCAGAGCATGGGCATCTCTGTGATCTTGATCGCTCGGAGGTGAAGCCACAAGTACTTGGTAGGTTTATCCAACTTGATGGAGATGTTGACTGTCCCTGTGTAGATATCTGCATCCATCTCAGGTTTCATTTCCAGCTCATAGTGTTCTGGGTTAATGTAAGTGGGTAGCCTGAAATTTATCCATTCTCCACTTGCATCATTTTTGGGAGGGCAGTGGTGTGGCTCTACTGTCCCCGGGGTAGTGGTTGCTGGCTGTTCTGTCCCTCCGGAAGGTTGGCAAGGCTCAGGTCTGCTTAATCCCACGCCAAGTCCCACAGCTAATCCTATTGCAGCCACTACTGCACAGATGATGGCCACATGCTTTTTCTTCATGCAATACCTCTTGGACTTCTTATCCTCAAAATCCATTCCCTGCATCTTTGCTCCCCTGTCTTCTTTCAAAGCTAAACGTTAGCTGTAAAAAGGCTTATTAAGCTCCTCCGCGCTGCTTGTTTTTAGTAAGCCCAGCAGATTTGGTTTGTATTTTAATGGTGTATTTATAGCCTTTCAGTCTGTTTCTCCCACCTCTCCTTCCACCAGGCACTCAATTAATTAAAGATAGCACTCATCTGAACCAGAGGAAAAGTGGCTGATCCAGAGGAGTGCAGCTGTGGAGGAAGACAGAGGAAACTGACACAGAAGAATACTGTTACTACTCTACTCTCCTTATAAGCAGTTCAGCCCCACCCCCTACTCCTCTTGCTCTGCTCTGAGTTAAATATAAAACAGCACTGTGTTAATCAGCAGTTAGGAGATGATCATATGCCAAAGCTCTGTCAGCAGCTTTCAGAAAGTTCACAGATAATGGTGTAACTGCTAGGAAGCCTCAACTTTTGCTATTACCTCTTATTTTTTCCTCTTGTTATTGTTGTTTGTTTGTTTTACCAACCAAGGATTTCCTTGAACTTCCACCACAGATTTTGTGCAATAAAATTTCCAAGGTTTTTAAAAAAATCTTTGTAGTTTCTTTCAGTTGTTTTCCCTCAGTTATAGAGTAATTGTTTTACCGTGTTACTCCATGTGGTTATAGGCAGAAGAACTGGCAATAAAATTATATATCTTCACTTTTGTTTCAAAATTTATACCTTTAAAATTTTGCTATTTTCACACATACAGGACCAGTTTTCCAAGAGATCTTTTAGAACTGCACATACAAACTGGTAGCCAGGGATGTATTTACTTCCTTAGCCAATGCAATTAGTGTTTTATGTTGTATGAGCCATTTGAGATACTTCTAAAAATGTGGCTTACAATATGATTTAGACACTAGAGAACTTTCATTTCCATAACCAAACATCAGGTAATGTGAATCAAATAGAACCTGCTCCTGCAAGGGCAACTTTTGAGAGTAAGGTCTACTTCTGTGAGCAAGGATTCTAGTTTCAGGCTCAATGTATAATCTATTTTCTTGATATCAAAGTAGATGAGAACTGAACATAGAAATCTCCAATTTGTTTTAAACTCATAATGGAGGAATTTAACGGGTGGAACAGAAGCATTCAGTTTTCAGCTGCTGTGACTCACCTGTTTTTCACTTGGTCCAGAGGCAGAACTTGTGTCTCCTGTGTTTACTTATTTCATCATGACAGTGTCTGTATTCAGAATAAGGTGCAACAGTTTGGCTGCATGACTCCTGTTTAAATTGATGAGGAGCTGTATGGCTTAACTCTTGCTGTTACAATGGATACACTTCAGTGTTTTTTAAAGAGAATTGGATACAGTTTCACCTGGATGGCTGGTCCTCAGACCTAAATGCAGCTGTTACATGCTCCGAAAGATATATGCACAGTGCTGTGCAAGAGGTTCTTCTGGGGTAATCTTTCCCCACCCTGTTTAGAGATGGCTCTGACCACAGCTTTACAAATCACTTTTGTCTACTCACTTTCAAATGTCACAGCCTCCACTCAGACACAATGTTGTGTGACATTCCTAGGCACAAGATAACAAAACTGGATGGTATTGAAGTAACTTAATATCTTGTGTCCAAATCAAAGATTTCAAATAGAAGCCAAAGAAAGAGAAGGTTTGTGTGTTGGCGAGCTCCAAGTTAACTCTTACTCAGATGTTTTCAGGCAGCTCTAAAAGAAAGAAACCAATGTAATAATCAAGTGTACAACTGGAATCTGTTTTGCATTATGTCTGGTTTTCTTTCTTTTCTTTTCTTTTTTGTCTGTTGATCAAAATTAGACATGATTTGGAAAAATCAGTGCCTTTGAATGAACTTGGTCAGAGCATAAGCTCTGGTTATAGGGGCCAACATTGCAGATCATCATGGTCTTAACACTTACAATTTACTTTCTCTTTTTGATCTGGTTTAAAGATACAAGGAGAGTGAGAGAGAGAGCAGATATAAAATAAGATGCCTTGAAACAGAGTGGCTTGTTAAACACTTATAAAGTGAATTATTAAATGTGTCTGGCTTTTTCTTTGCTTCTTTAGCCAAAAAAAGTGTTATGATTTCAGCCCACTCTGAGTGTTTTTTTATTTAAAGGTAAAAATTCTATCAGTTGAACCTATTGAAGATGTAGCAGAGTGGATTAGTTATTGTAATTATGAGAAGATTTGCAGATTTCTCTATGGGAAGTGAAAGTATGAGTATTTATACCTTTACAGGGAAGGGCGGGAAAGCATATCTGGGTGAGATGGTTCCAAAAAAAATGATTTGTGCTAAGTCTTGAAAACAACAGCAGCAGCAAATATCATAAAAAAAAACCAAACAAGCAATGACATATTTATTAACATGACACATAGCATAGATTGTTGCTTTCTATAAAGCAAATACGGTAAAGCTGTTACCTATGCTTGAGCATTGCTTTGTCACTGATCATCTCTTTACTGAAAAGTGAGTGTCAGGTGTAGTTATGGCCCAATATGGGTGTACATTTTTTTAATGGGGGGATTTAGGGCTTCTGGGCAGGGCCATCCTTCCCATCCCAAAAATAAGCTTTGTGCCCTGTTGACATCTGAGGGGGAATCTATAGTAGAAATAGCAGGAGATGGCACCAGGAGGCAGCTAGGCTGCTGAGCTAGCCAGGGACAAAAAAACAGAGACCTCTCCACCAGTCTGAGGCAGAGAGGAGTGTTACAGGATGACCTCTGGTGGCTTTGAATGAAGTAGGTCCAACTCCTCTGTGCTGGTGCTCCCGTTTGACCAATGAAGGAGGCAAGGCAATACCTGGGGCTACAAAGAGACTCGGTGACCTGAGCAAGAGACATGGGGAGTCAGAGCTGCCTGTGTCATTCAGGAGAAGGGCAGGAGATGAGAGCTGCCAGAGCCAGGAGATTGATTGTGGTTCCAGGCAGAAGGCTGAAGGTAGGAGAGCAGCAAGAGGTATTTGATAGTTGGCATCCCCAAGCCAGAGAGCTAGGGCTGAAGGCCAGTGAGCAGTAGAGGGAGATGCCTGCTGGCTGTAATCTAGAAAGCCAAAGCCAAGGGCCAGAGAGAGCTTAAGCAGGGGGATCAGTGGAGGAGCTTATCTGCTGATGTTTCCAGGACTGGAGAGCTGGACCCCAAGGAACTGTGAGAGGGCAAGGAGGAAGTGAGGGATGCTTCCCTGGTAAAGATGATCTCCCAGTAGAGAGGCTTTTGGGGTTCATGCAGGGAAGACCAGGGTTTTAAGGACTACATGCACTAGGTGTGGATATGGACTGTGTTTGGGGACTTTGGTTATGGGCTGATTTGCAGTATGTTTTGTAATAACCTGGCTCCCAAGTGATGTATTATTCAAGCAAGAGAGCCTGGTGTACAGTCTTTAGTTATCTGAATTGGGAACCGGAGGCAGGCATGCTCTGGGCAGGGGGTGCTTCCAGGAGAGGCAGCCTTATGACAAGGGGGTAGTAACAAACAATTCCTACCAAACAGTGCAGTAATTGGGTGTGGAGGACACAAAGGCACCTGTGATGCCCTCACTGCCAAAGTGAGTCAGACGGGAGGGCAGGGATACCAACACCGCCATCCCCACACCAAAAGACACAGGCCCTGTCCTCCATCTCTCCCTGGCCTAAGGGAGATGGATCTCCATAGAAATTAAGTGGGGAGGGAAGGAAGTGCCCAGGTAGCTCGCTCTCACACCCAGGTAGCTGCACCTGTACGAGTCCACCCTTGAACTCCAGGGAAGATTTGAGTACCAGACCAGTTTGGGAGGGGAAGGGGGGAAATGCATGTCAGATTTTTGTAGTATGATCAGTTTTAATTTTAGAAACCTAAAAAGGAATGAAAACTGATGAACCAATTATTTCACTCATAATCATAGAAATGTAGGACTGGAAGGGACCTTGATAGCTCATCTAGTCCTGTCCCCCGCGCTGAGGCAGAACTAACAACATCAGGCACCCACAAAATGATGCCGTTTGCCAAAGATCTATCCAGTGTAACAAGCAAGGGTTAGATGGAAAAGGAGCAGAGAAGGGCAACAAAAATTATTAGGGGTATGGAACAGCTTCTGTATGAGGAGAGATTAAAAAAGTCCGGGACTGTTCATCTTACAAAAGAGATGACGGATGGGGGATATGAATTAATAGGCAGCAGGTTTAAAACAAGGGGAAAGACGTTGTTGCTTCACACATTGCACAGACAACCTGTGCAACTCATTCCCAGGAAATGTTGTAAAAGCCCAGAGTAAAACTGAGTTAAAGGAATTGGATAAATTCGAGGATAGGCCCATCAATGGCTATTAACCAAGATGGTCAGGGATGCAACCCCATGATCCAAATGTCCCTAAGCCTCTGACTGCCAAATGCTGGGACTGGATGACCGTGATGGATCACTCAAAATTGCCCCGTTCTGTTCATTCCCTCTGAAGCATATGACACTGACCACTGTCAGAAGGCAGAATGCTGGGATAGACTATTGATCTGACCCAATATGGCAATTCTTATGTTCTAAGATTTATTTTTTATTTCACCTTAATTTGGGACTTAATCTACATTGGGATCTAATCTACACTGAGAAGCAGTGCAATAGCCCCAGCGCTAGTTAGCCATCCCGCCTTTCCAACTGCCCTAACGTGGTGGGGCGGAAAGTCACAATGCTCTAGTGTTGGTATTGGGTGGCATACACGTGTGAGGGCCAGGCTTGTGCTGCATACAGTCATAATGCTACTGATAAGGGCTAGCTTCTGTGCATGAATGGTAGGGCTGTTCTATCCGTATTCAGTGCTGCTCACATGATACTACAACGAACATAAACACTTCCAACTGTTTATTGATATGCAAGGATTTCAGAACAGTTGATCACATTTTGCCCACAGCTTCTAATTTTACTTAAAAATTCAAAAAGAAATGAATTGCAGTGAGTAGCTGAGCTGTAATGCTGGTCAGAGCTGGATGGAAAGGCCTGCTGAGCTTATTCAATATGAAAAGAAGTACTTCCATAAGATCCTTAATTGAAGCTGACAGTAAACAAGAGCTGTTCTGGGAAACGTCAAAGACATGGAAATAAAGTGTAAAAAAAGGAAAGCGTATAGCTAAACACAACAGACACAAACCTAGTGAGCCAAATTCATACCTTGTGTAACTCTACTGAACTCACTGGAGTCAGGCCAGGGATGTATTTGGCTTCCTGTTCCTAAAATGTAAGAGCACCAAGGAATCACAGAAACAGCAGAGTCAATGGGCCCAACGTTCTTACTCTTTTGTTATTCTTCAGACTCCTGTATGTTCTCTGTGCTATCTATATAATGAGATTTGGGGGTATCTCACAGTGAATTCAATCCTTGAACATCTATCAGGCTGAGTTTGGTCCCTAGTCTCTGAATCACTGTTAGAGAGCTTTGGTTACAAGAGGAAGACCCTAAGTAGCTGTTGTAGTGACTACTTTTTGGTAGACCTTTAGTTGCAGGATTCTTCTACATGCTTGCGGCACTCTGCAGGAAAGACTCCTTAACTTGAAAAATGTGAAACTGATTGTAGTGCTCACTGGAGACCCAAATGAATTATATTAGAAATAATTCCTCTCACCCCCATATTTCTTATGGAATTAATGATTGACCTTGACTTCATCTCAGGTTTTGAACACTCTCACATGATTGTTAATCACCTGGAAATGCTGTGGGCCATAACAGTTATTGTTGTACAGTAAGCCCTGTTTCATTTGAAATCTTTTCTATTATCATAATTTTTAGTTTATAAATCACGCCCTCTTGAATTTGTGTGCTTTGGAAGTGCAAAGACTTTGGATTAAATTGATTTAATTAAAGACATTCAGGATTTCTTCAACAGTACTTTTGTTTCCTGAGTAAAATCTTTGGAAGTTGATCTCATCTATCTAGGGGTGGCTGTTTACTGCACTGCCTCAGGAGCATTCTCCTATTTTCTAAAGTAGGTTGACCAGCTCTGGATACAGTGCACTAGATGAGGTAAAATAGTATCCCTGCCTTCTGCTGCAATAATATCACCTCTTTTTGAATGCAGTTGTGTTTTATCTGCCGCATCAGCACTGCATTTCGATTTTATTCTTCACTGAAGATGTACACTGGGGTAAAGCCTGGAGGGAATTTCTGCACTAGGAAATATGTAGCTTTACCCTTTGGTAGAGGATTTCTTCATTTGATTCCTTGCTTCAGACTCCTCACTTAAAGTTTATGCACAATGAAGTGAATGCCATCTATTAGCCTATTTATGTAAACAATGCAAGTCCTACTGTACTAATTTCCATTGTTTCTTGTGTTTTGCAGCTGCCTTTAGTTTGATATTAACTTTTGACTTGAAGATCTTGCTTAGAGTTCTTTCATTCAGCTCATTAATGAATAATAAAAAGCTGGGTTCAGAACCCTGACCCCAGCAGATATTGTCATTCTTTTCCATCTTTAAGAGGTTCCATTTATATATAGTTACATTTTATTTCCTGTCTCTTCAAAAATTGTCCCTACAGTAAATCAACTGCCTTTATAGTTAATTACAGGTTTCAGAGTAGCAGCCGTGTTAGTCTGTATTCGCAAAAAGAAAAGGAGTACTTGTGGCACCTTAGAGACTAACCAATTTATCTGAGCATAAGCTTTCGTGAGCTTTGGTGTATATAAATCTCCTCACTGTATTTTCCACTGAATGCATCCGATGAAGTGAGCTGTAGTTCATGAAAGCTTATGCTCAAATAAATTGGTTAATCTCTAAGGTGCCACAAGTACTCCTTTTCTTTTTTAGTTAATGACTCCACACATTAGACACTAACCTCTGGTATGCAACTTCAATTACTTCAGTTTTTTAAAATGTGCCCAAAAGGAGCTCTGGTGCATCTACAAAATGTAAATAAAACATATGCAATTTTTTTTCTGAAACCCAGCCAAGCTGGGATTTTCCCAGCACCCAATACAACTTGTTCAGCCCACTTTCCAAGGCAGAAGTCTTGGAGAAATGATGAGCTTTGCAGAATGACTAAAAGTCAATAAATTTGGACTCTTATGGGCCAGTAGGAGAAGCAGGCTCCTGAGTTGTGAAGCCTTGAGTAAAAGTGCCCAATTCAACTGGTATAGGCCTCTAGGAGTCATGTGAGATACTTCTCCTGCACTCCAACTCACCATATCCTTGAGGCTAGAGTGATGGGTCAGTGTCTTAGAAAGACCTCTCTCCCTACATGGAGGCAGCACCCTCCTCTAATCCCCCCCTTAATGTCCCAAGAGTATAACTCAACTGTGGATTATCATTTCCACTGGGTTGGATAAGTCTCAAACTCCCTGCCATAGGCTCCAGGGTCTTAGAAGGGGACAACAGGAAAAACTAAAACTCCTAAAGGCCCTTCACCCTCATGGAGTTA
This sequence comes from Eretmochelys imbricata, assembly GCF_965152235.1. Taxonomy (NCBI): domain Eukaryota; kingdom Metazoa; phylum Chordata; order Testudines; family Cheloniidae; genus Eretmochelys; species Eretmochelys imbricata. The sequence goes on along the minus strand of NC_135575.1, from coordinate 36,843,289 downwards.
AAGCAAAACACTATCCTCTGCACAGCCCACCTGATCTCTCTCCTCATTGAGCTAGAAAGGAACTGAACCCTCAAACTACCACTGAGATCAATTCTTTAAAAGGGGGCAACAAAATAACCAAACAAACTTCCTCAGCTAGATGTACACCTGCGCAACACACCTTTCCCTCCTCAACCCAATGACATAACCCTCTTCCTCATCCCTATCAACCCTTCATCCAATGCTTTCCCTCCACCAGCTTACCTCACATAAAAAGGAATTACTTTCTGAAAGGCATACAAAGATGTATACTGAAGGTATGTCTACATTGCAGTTAGACACCCACAAGTGGCCCGTGCCTGCTGACTCAGGCTCGGGTTAAGGGGCTGTTTAATTGCAGTGTAGACATTCGGTCTTAGGCTGGAGCCAGAGCTCTAGGACCATCCTATGCTGCTGGGAGTGCTTCTGGGTCTGCAGCTGCTCCTGGAGTCCTTGGGAATTAAGTTCCCTTTTTGATCTGTGCTGAACTAGAATATAGTAAACTTTCTCTCCAGGTGGATCTTTCTATAGTTATCCATGCCCATGTGGCGTGCAAACTGGATAATTGCAATGTGCAATGTAAGATGGTACACATGAGGACCTCTCAGACCCTTCAGCTAGTGCAGAAAATGGCTTCACACTTATTTGGTGAGGGAGTTAGCCAGAGGGGATATACAGTGTTTGCTCTCCAGAGGTTACATTGACTTCCTATTTACTACCATTGCAATTGAAGGCATTGATGTTGATCAATATAGTTTGCACCCTTGACTACTTGAGAGACCTCCTCCATCCTTGTGCACCTCTGTGACATGTAATATGCATTTATGCTGACAATCCCTAGATCTAACTATCTGGGTATCATAGGCAAGGCATTCTCCATGTAAGGGAGGTCTAGAAGTCACTCCCCATATTGATCAGTCATAACCTGAGCCCACTGATCTTCAGGGCATGGAGTAAGGCTCGTCTATTCATGCGGCTTTCACATTGGGAAAAGTGGGGGAGCTTGGGGTGTGAATGGATGAATAAGTACATAAAAAGAAATTGTGAGGCAGCCCAATAAAGACATCTGCTCAATGTGCGGCAGCAGGGCAAAGCCAAGTAAAATACTAGGCTTTATTGAGCAGAGAATAAAGATTAATATGAAGACCATTACAATCACTTGATGGTATGTTTTTATCCTTGAATGCTGTATTCAGCTGTAAGCTCCTCATCTTATTAAAAAAACAAAAGACAACACAGAAGTGAAGAAAGACAGAGGAATAATTGGAGACATGGGTGCAGAAGAGTAGAAGCAATCCATATTAAGATTAAAAACACTGAGCCAAATTCTGCTCTCCTACATTAGTGTGTATCTGGAGTGACTCCATGAAAGTGCTTTTAATTTGGAAAGAAGAGCAAGAGTATATAATTATGATATTAAAAATATTGGATGGCTTAGTAAATTCAGTTTTCCTTTCCCATGATAGAAGAACAAGGAGACATACCAATTAAAAAGACAATACATTTGAAACAAAGTAAAGGAAACACTTTCATGCAACATATTGACACTAAACTGGGAGGAGTGGTAGATACGCTGGAGGGTAGGGATAGGATACAGAGGGACCTAGACAAATTGGAAGATTGGGCCAAAAGAAATCTGATGAGGTTCAACAAGGACAAGTGCAGAGTCCTGCACTTAGGATGGAAGAATCCAATGCACCGCTACAGACTAGGGACCAATGGCTAGGCAGCAGTTCTGCAGAGAAGGACCTAGGGGTGACAGTGGACGAGAAGCTGGATATGAGTCAACAGTGTGCCCTTGTAGCCAAGAAGGCCAATGGCATTTTGGGGTGTATAAGTAGGGGCATTGCCAGCAGATCGAGGGACATGATCGTTCCCCTCTATTCGACATTGGTGAGGCCTCATCTGGAGTACTGTGTCCAGTTTTGGGCCCCACACTACAAGAAGGATGTGGAGAAATTGGAGAGAGTCCATCGAAGGGCAACAAAAATGATTAGGGGACTGGAACACATGAGTTATGAGGAGAGGCTGAGGGAACTGAGATTGTTTAGTCTACGGAAGAGAAGAATTAGGGGGGATTTGATAGCTGCTTTTAACTACCTGAAAGGTGGATCCAAAGAGGATGGATCTAGACTATTCTCAGTGATAGCAGATGACAGGACAAGGAGTAATGGTCTCACGTTGCAGTGGGGGAGGTTTAGGTTGGATATTAGGAAAAACTTCTTCACGAGGAGGGTGGTGAAACACTGGAATGCGTTACCTAGGGAGGTGGTGGAATCCCCTTCCTTAGAAGTTTTTAAGTTCAGGCTTGACAAAGCCCTGGCTGGGATGATTTAGTTGGGATTGGTCCTGTTCTGGGTAGGGGGTTGAATTAGATGGCCTCCAGAGGTCCCTTCCAACTCTGTTATTCTATGATTCTACGATTCTATGATTCTATATAATTCACCTGTGGCACTCAGAGTAAGATGGCTGATGGAGGGGATTTTGCATCTTTCCCTGAAGCACCTAGTCACTGTTGAAAACAGAATAATGAACTAGATGGGCCATTGATCTCTTCTAGTATGTTGATTCTTATATTCCAATGTTATTAGGTGCACCAGAAATCAAGCAGAGTTACAGAAAAATTATTGCATGTATATGTGATTTTTGGCACTATAAAAAGCCCCATAGATAACCCTGCTCAAAAAGAAGAAGAAAGATAAGTCCATTATACTTTTTTGAGCAGCTAGATATTAAATCACAGAGACTTCCCTGTCAACATATTTCAGCTCATTTCCAAGTCTGTTATCTCCTGCATTGGCCTTTGTTTTCTTTTATAGGTCAGAATTTTAAAGCTGAGAAAATAAGAAACAAAGCAAAAAAAAAAAAAAAACTCAGAGGCAGAAACAATGCCACGACTATTATACAGAAAATCAGTGGTATTATATAAACTGAACTGTGTTCATTTTAAGGCATTTAACAATGACTTTAGAGGTTGGGGGAGGAAAAAGTTGTAGAATTCACACTACAGGAAGACTTGAATCCATTTATCTACAATATGGAGACAGGATGAGCTGTGTATTTGAAAGTTTCCCCACACTGCTCCATCAGTATGACTGGGCTTGGTAGAATTCGATTTTTATTTTTTTATAATTTCAACAGATAATATGAATGTTTAATTTTTAAGAATTTTATTTTTTATTGATTTTAAGATTTCACAATCGTGAAAAAATTATGGGGGGTCAGACTATAGTGGGGATTAGACAGTGATTATTTAATGACAGTAAACATTGAGATTAAAAACATTAAAGCTTTATAACCATCAAAACACAAATTGTCATTATCACATGTCAAGATATACAAAACATCCTTAAATCAAACTCTGTTCGTTCTCAAGCAGTATTTTTCTTGCTTTGCCTATCTATACATTTCTGTTGTTATTGATGGGAATATTTTTTGTTGGTTTGCGTGTGTATGGCGAATTCTATGTTTACCGACATTTACTGATAAAAATCTAATCCTTCCAAGTCTAATCCTTCCGTGTGCTTAGCTGTATTTAGGGTAGACTGCCCCTAAGGGCTGATAGGAGAGAACAAGTTTTATGCTTCTTCCATCCTTGTCCACTCCACTGAGACTACCAGAGAGCGTGCCAGCCACGGTTATTGGGTTTTGTAATGTGGATGCCTTTTCAGGAGGAAATGGACTGAGGTCAACCAACTTCTTTCACATAGGCCAAACTCTATCTAATGGTATAATGGGAATATATAGACCCCAGCACGACGAAAGCAAAAAAGGGGCTAATACAGACACAACGAGAGGCAGGAAGTGAAGCAGCTTGAGTTGCAGCTGTTTTTGAAAAAGACAAAGTGATGCTTGTGGTGAAGGAAGCTGTCCTTGAGGGACATGCTGATCTAGTTGTGACCATCTCGGCTGGAAGAGGTTGGTACACACAACAGAAGATAAAAAGAAAGAAACCCACACTGGCCATCCTTAACCAGAAAGGCTGACGTGTGTTGTCTTGAGGGAAATGACTGCTGGTTTAGATGGCCACCTGCCATACCAGAAGAGGACTAGTGTTTGTTTTCTACTAGAACTTCCTGTAGAAAAAGGGAACCATGGAGGAGATTTTGCAACTCTTGGTGCAACAGCAGGCAGCAGCTCAAGAGAAGTGTGGTGCAAGGAGCAGCAAAACCAGACACACAGCATTATGCTCCAGATGTCGCAGGCACAGCCAAACAGCAGGAGATGCAGACAGCAGCATAACAGGAGCACAAAGGTGATTGACCTGGTAATTGCCCCCAACAACAACTGGAAAAGATAACCCAAGCCATAGGACTGAACCTAATTCACCAGTAGAGGCTGAAAATTACCAATGAAATACTTACTCCTAGGCCCCTTTTAAACCAAGATGAAACCAAAGGATGGCCCAAAGGTCTTCCTGGAAATGTTCAAACTTGTAATCATTATACCAGTGGGCTACTTGGCTGGCACTGGTCTTACCAGATGAAGAGCAAACTGCTTGTAGTGGCATGGTCAGACAGATGGCCTGGGCTTACTACCAGGTGAAGACAGCTATCTTGGGTAGTTTGAAAATAAATGGGGAGAAGAATTGCTGCTAGTCCTGTGAAGAGAGGTGAGGGTCCTTTTGGGAACAAGACTTGGAGTTCCAGCATAAAGACTCAGGAATTTTTGCTATGGGAAGCGAAAACCAGAAATCAGCTTAGCAACACAGGTGGCAACCTGGTTAGCATCAACCTTCTAAGGTCTGGGAAAATGAGCGAAGGCTTACTGATCTCCCCATGTTACTACAAACCTTAGCTGAAACCCAAAGCAGCCTTTCATTAAGGGAAAGAGGATGTAGGAGATTTGAATGAGCAACAAAAGCAAGCCTTCCACTTGATAACAGAATTGGCCCAATCAGGACAGACTAATCTAATGTTCGACTGTGAATTTTACCAGCTCCAAACTAATATTAAACACACAGTAGCTTTCTAGCATGCCTCTGGGTCGTTTAATGATATTACATTTTTCTGAGCCTCAGGAATGTGGTGGGTATTTTTTAAATGAGTTGGTAAATGAGCCTGTCTACTTTTTGCCATTCTTCACCCCCAATTCCCTCAACAGTTTAGGCTCCACAATCCTTCAACAGAACAGCAAAGACTCTATGTTGTCATTATTGAAATAGATGGAATTCCACAGCAACCCTCTTTATGTACAGTAGAACTTCATAATTACAAACCCCAGAGTTCTGGACTGACTGGTCAATGACACCTCATTTGGAACTGGAAGTATGCAATCAGACTGCAGCAGAGACCAAAAAAAAAAGAAAATATGGTATTGTGTTAAAAGTAAACTACTAAAAATATAAAGAAAGTTTAAAAAAGTTGACAAGAAAAGGAAACTGTTTCTGTGCTTGTTTCGTTTAAATTAAGATGGTTAAAAGCAGCAATTTTCTTCTGCATAGTAAAGTTTCAAAGCTATATTAAGTCAGTGCTCAGTTGTAAACTTTTGAAAGAACAACTATAACATTTTGTTCAGAGTTACAACTTTTCAGAGTTACAACCTCCCTTCCCAAGGTGTTCGTAACTCTGAGGTTCTACTGTAATGAGAATAGGGAAGTGGACCGCTAACAACTTTGTGTGTTGTTTGTTCCATGTGCTTTAGCAAATTTAAGCTCCTCTACTCTCATAATACAGTTTTGTCCTGTGTACACTTGTTAATCCCTCGTCTTCTTCGGAGCTGCCAGGGTTTAATCAGTCAGAGCAGTGGCAGGTCAAAGTGTAAAAATGTCATGTGTTGCTGGAGTTCTGGGGCAGAAGGATGTCACAGTTTCCCTTCTCTGCTACTGAAAGGCAAGAAGCACTCTAAAAAGAAGCTAAAAGATAGAATTTGGGAGTGATGTGTTTATGCAGTCACATGCTTGTATATACTGCCTGGCTACGTTGTAATATTACTTTTATCATCAGCACGCTTCCAAACCTTTAGTAACCCTCAGTACCATGAGCTTGGTATTATGCCATTTCAAAGACTGGGAAGCTGGAGCCAGAGAGGTTAAGTGATTTGCCCAAGGCACAAAGGTAGTCAATTTCAGAACCATGCGGCTCTGTATGTATTTAAAGAATTATATTGTTCTGGCTTCTGCCTTTGAGTACCAGTTAAGAAAAATGGTCAGAATGTGGTGTCATAGTGGAGGAAGGAGGGAGCTGCTGGAAGCTGCATATGCTAGTATTTTTAGTTCTGTGTTACTTGGGCATCTGGTCCTTCAGGGTAAAATGCACACACACACAAAAATGATCCGTCATGTGAATAGCAACCTATAATTCCATCAAATCCTAATGAATATTTAGTATGAGTGGAAGTGGTTTTATGGAGTAGGAATATTCCACATAAGGAATAGACCATGTTTATCCAAATACTGTAAAAGCACCATTATTTACAATTCCTGGAGACCAAAATAGCTAACCATGTTAATCAACTCAGGAGCTCTCATCCTATTAGGCCAGAATAAACACACACTCTAAATTTGTGGTGATCTTGCTAGTAGCATAGACAGAGAGGTGATCTCCCAGCATCATTCTTGATAATACCTGGCCCATTTGTACTTTCAGAATGTCCTATTACATTGAGGGCAATTTGTGTGGTCACATGACTTTAGTGGAAAATTGAGGAAAACATGAAGCCAGTGTTGTGTAAGATCAGCAACACCTCCAAAGATGGCAAACTGCTGGCCATTTTCAAACTCTCAGTAGTCTGGAAGGTGCTCAGAATGCCATCACTCAGCATGAATGACCCTGCAAAATACTCCAGTCTACATTACTTAGATGAGGTTATTGAGGAGGTTGTAGCAAAGCAATTCCAAGAATACCCGCACTTCACCAACATCTTTGGTTGCTAATATATTGTATTTGTGTATCTTAGGGTGTTTTGAACTGCTGCACATCACTGTAGTCTCTGAAAGCCTTCCTCCCAAAAGGAATTGGCAATAGTGAAGTTCCTGGTGGATTTTGTGGAATCTCTGGCTCTTCTCTATTTTTTGTGTTATTGAAAACTCTGTTGGAGGGGGGACTTTTGTGGGGTGTTGATATGATTGTCATTCTGGTTATGGTCATGGTTGAACAACTTTATCAGTGGAAGGCTTTCAAGCATTTTTAAAAGGTAGTCAGACTCTGAATTCATCTTCTCTCCTCTGGAAGTTCTTTCCATAGATAGACTTCCAATTTTTAAAAAGGGCTCCAGAGGTGACCCTGGCAACTACAGGCTAGTAAGCCTCACTTCAGTACCAGGCAAATTGGATGAAACTATTGTAAAGACCAAAATTGTCAGACACATAGATGAACATAATTTGTTGAGAAATAGTCAACATGGTTTTAATAAAGGGAAATCATGCCTCACCAATCTACTAGAATTCTTTGAGCGGGTCAACAAGCATGTGGACAAAGGAGATCCAGTGGATATAGTGTATTTAGATTTTCAAAAAGCCTTTGACGAGGTCCCTCACCAAAGACTCTTTAGCAAAATAGGTCATGGGATAAGAGGGAAGGTTCTCTCATAGATTGGAAACTGGTTAAAAGATAGGAAACAAAGGGTAGGAATAAATGGTCAGTTTTCAGAATGGAGAGGGGTAAATAGTGGTGTCCCTCAGGGATCTGTACTGGGCCCAGTCCTACTTAACATATTCATAAACGATCTGGAAAAAGGGGTACACAGTGAGGTGGCAAAATTTGCAGATGATACAAAACTACTCAAGATAGTTAAGTCCCAGGCAGACTGCGAAGAGCTACAAAAGGGTCTCACAAAACTGGGTGACTCGGCAACAAAATGGCAGATGAAATTTAATGTTGATAAATGCAAAGTAATGCACATTGGAAAACACAATCCTAACTATACATATACAATGATGAGGTCTAAATTAGCTGTTACCACTCAAGAAAGAGATCTTGGAGTCATTGTGGATAGTTTTCTGAAATCACCCACTCAATGTGCAGCGGCAGTAAAAAAAGCAAACAGAGTGTTGGGAATCATCAAGAAAGGGATAGATAATAGGACAGAAAATATCATATTGCCTCCATGGTACACTCACGTCTTGAATACTGCGTGCAGATGTGATCGTCCCATCTCAAAAAAGATATATTGGAATTGGAAAATGTTCAGAAAAGGGCAACAAAAATTATTAGGTGTATAGAATGGTTCTGTATGAGGAGACTGGGACTTTCCAGCTTGGAAAAGACTTGACTAAGTGGGGATATGATAGAGGTCTGTAAAATCATGAGTGGTATAGAGAAAGTAAATAAGGAAGTGTTATTTACTCCTTCTCATAATACAAGAACAAGGGGCCACCAAATGGAATTAATAGGTAGCAGGTTTAAAACAAACACAAGAAAGTATTTTTTCATGCAATGCACTGTGAACCTCTGGAATTCCTTGCCAGAGGGTTTTGTGAAGGCCAGTACTATAATGGGGTTCAAAAGGGAGCTAGATAGATTCATGGATGATAGGTCCATCAATGGCTATTAGCCAGAATGGGCAGGAATGGTGTCCCTAGCCTCTGTTTGCCAGAAGCTGGGATTGGGTGACAGGGCATGGATCACTTGATGATAACCTGTGTGTTCATTCCCTTTGGGCACCTGCCATTGGCCACTGTCAGAGGACAGGGCTTGATGGATCTTTGATCTGACCCAGTATGGCCATTCTTATGTTCTTCGTTGACTGATAATATTTTATCCCTGGACTCTCATGCTTCGTTCAGTCTTTCTGGTCTCCATTGTTCCAGAGAAGTGCAACTGTCTTGGTGATTTGTAGGTTAAAATGTAATCTCCAATGTAGCTTGGATCTGAGACATTAATTGCTTTGAACGTTGAGACCAAAATCTTAAACTGGCAACAGAAGCGGGAGAAGAGTGAGTGGAGATACTGCACATAGATTTCTCCTGGATGACTGGAGCCTTAGAAGTGCCTACTGGAATAGAAGATGCTGCGTGAAACGCACACACCACTTCATATTTTTAGCTTATATGCAGCACTTCAGGTTGCCATTTTCCTGAATATAAATTAACAAACTGAAATAAAATACAGTATTTGCTAAAGAAAAGACTATGGAAAAATAAACACAAAGCAAAAGTTAAAAGGTGCAAATCTTAAGGACAATCAGAGTAATCTTTTATCTTTTGAGAAGGCCAGAGGTAATTGGCTTTGGAGGAAAATTGCATCCATAATGTCCAACATCAAATGTTACTGAAGATCCTTAGACTTCAAAAATAAGTCAAATAGTGTCTTGATCTAGATCTAGTTTGAAGTCTGAATTCTTTGTGGAAAGTATGTCTGCTTATTTTGCCCAATAGCTTCTCCATGGATATTGGTTCTCAAATGAGAGAGAGGATTTTATGCATCAATTACTATCTTAATTTTGCCGGATCACTGCCTTTGTTCTCTCCATAGGGGCTTGAACACCAGTAGTTAATGGATATGGTTAGCTAGCATGCTGTCCTGAAACAAGCAAACACAAAGTTCAAAAGAAAGGCTAGTTGATGTCCTTCAAGGACTCATGTGGATCACTGCACCAGAACAATTCAGTTTCTTCTTTTATGAGACTAACAGCCAAATTCTGGTCCCTTTTTTGAAGTCAGGTAAAATTTGCATTGACTTCAAGAAGACCAAGTTTTGGCCCTAACTGTTTTGGCAACTGAAAAAGCAGAGATGGTCCTAAGCTGCAAAGTTCAGACCCAGATTTCTTGCAAAGTTTGGGGATGTTCAGATCCAGGGTTTTGATTCTCAACCCTTTCTTGTACAGAAGCTGTTATTAATTATTATTGTCATTATTTTACTGTCTTTTTAGCTTCAGAGTATCATAACCACTGTACACAAGAAAGACGTGGTCCCTGCCCCAAAGAGCTTATAATCTAATTTCAGACATGACAAAATAAGCAAAGATAATAACAAACAAAGAGGGGGGAAGGGAAGTAGTAGGACAAGGGATACGATCATATCAGCATGGTCACTCAATAATTGCTGTGTAGACGTTCTGGCTTGAGCGGCAGCCCAAGCTCTGGGACCTTCCCACCTCACAGGGTCCTAAGAGCCCAGATGTCTATACTGCAATTAAACAGCCCCACAGCCCAAGCCCTTTGAGCCTGAGTCAGCTGACACAGGCCACCTGCAGGTTTTTAATTGCAGTGTAGACATATCCTAAGTGTTCACATGTGCTGGGCACGGGTATACGGTGTGCACAGGCATATACCCACATCCATACTGCCCCTTTTTGGTATGCCATGGTAGTGCTACCATTTCAGAGATAGTATCCCAGAGTCCTTTGTGTCACAGGAGACACTCTGGGAATCGTCTTGCTGCATGTTGTTGGTACTGTACACCACCTTCACACACTTAGCAATGGCAGCTCCTGGTCACCTCTCTCTTTTGTCAAACTGCGTTGAAGATGTGGTGTAGTCCATGATGATGTGGTTCTGCTCCTGCTTGCAGGACAAATGTTCATGTGATCCAGTACTGGGTACTGGACAGAATGGGTCCAGAAAAGTTTGAGACACTGAAGGTGGCTGACCCAGAAGGCCACGGGGATCTGTAAAGGAGTCTCCTGAGGCTTGTCTCCCAGATGGTGGTGGAATCTGACCACACCCAGGTACTTGCACTAGGTGGCTCCACCCCAGGCCCTTGTTCCTTACTGCTCACAAGGGGCCCCTACTCCTTGCAGCCACCTTAGGTCTCTCCCTGGGAGTTTGCTGCACTCCCCCTAGGGTTGGGGTGAAGATCTCCTGGATGGGATTTCACCTGTGACTCCAGAAGTCAAAATAGCAATCTCCTGCTTGGCAATCCTGCTCCATCTCCCCCAGATGACTGCAGTTTCCTCCTACCCTTAAAGGTCTCCTGCCTATCATATGTGCTTGACCCAGGGCCTCTCAAGCACCTTCCTCATCTGTGTGGGGTCTATACACCATCCCAGGGTCCCATGGAATACATGTGTTGAATGCTGGGATTGCAACAGTATGCCCTTGCCACTTCTGGTCCCAAAGAACCAGGCTGATGTGTTGGGACCACATTGTCTTGGAAACCTAGCATGACAACTAGTGGCTGCAGAACTTCCAAATGAGGAAGCAGCCCTTCATGGAGATGTAAGAGCAGCTTCCACCAACCTCCAGAGCCGGATCACTCCTTTTTAGAAACCTATACCAGTACAGAAATGGGTGACTGGCAACATCTCACAGTACTGGTCAGTTGCTAATCAGTTAGGGTTTGGGAAGTCAACTGTCAGAGCAGTGGTGGTACAGGTTTGCCAGGCCATGGATATTGTAATCTGGTGGTTGTCATAACCAAAGTCCCTGAAATTATAGCAGGATTTCTGAGGGTGAGGTTTCTGAACTGTACGAGGGTCACTGACGCAGCACGCATCCCAATATTTTGCCCACCAAAAGGGGGCGGTGAATATGTGAACCGAAAATGTTACTATTCACTCATTCTCCGAGGCTTAGTGGACCACAGGGCTCAGTTCTTGAACATCACTGTTGAACACACTGGAAAGGTCTGGGATGCTAGGGTGCTCAGGAGGTGGGATTACCTGGTAAGGGGAAGAAAGGACTCTCTTTCTTAGAAACAACATGGTTTTGTACAGTACTTCTGTCCCCACAGGTTTTTGGGGAAACCCCGCATACCCACGCTTTAATGTGGCTCATGAAGCCATACCCCGACATCATAAACCCCCACACAAGCAACCACTCACCTCCACCCTTTTAGTATGGCTACAATTTGTAATGGGCAGGAAGGATAGGGGTTGGGAGAGAGGGGTAGGTGTTGGGTCTTTGCACAATTAGGCACAATCTTTGCAATCAGGCATAGTACAGAAAGAGGTGTTTGTGCAAGCTTCTCTCCCTGGTCCTGTGACAAATGTTACTTCAAACATTTCAAATTTGGGTGCCTGGAGATGAACTTAGATATATATTTAGGCATGTAAATAAATGGCCTGAATTTCAAAGTGCCTAAATGTGGATTTGGGTGTATAACCTTCCTGCAAGTTTATCTGGAGAATCTTATATTTATTAGGTAGTGGTGTCTTGTGTCCTTGGTAGCCCACCAATAATGCAATGTTGTACCTCAGACTGGATCTAGATGTGATCCAAATTTCAGGTAGAACTGTAGCAACATTTTAACCAGCCGATCAGTTCTTTCTCTGCTTGGCTGATGTTTGGATTACTGCCACTGCCACCTTCAGCTGTATGTCTGTGTTCTACGCTGTTATTCTGCACCACCACAGTCAGACTAGAGAAGCTTTCTCTCTGGATCAGGCTGCAAACTGTCTCCTGGAGTACACGGATAAAGTGCTGCAGAGGGGAAAGAATGTTAACATAGGTCACACACATGAGCCACTGCAATACGGAAGTAGATTCCCCTCTATGTTCTATTAATCAATTTTATCAGTAGGAGGGGCTGATATATCTAGCACTGTCATTCCACAAGGAAATGAAATTCAGCAGCATACTGAAAATAGCAGAATCCAGGAGTCCGAGCGCACAGCAGATCACCAGCCATAAGAAAGATCAGTGTGACTTTTTAGTGGTGCCATTAAAGCAGTTTCAGCCTTATATTTCTGCTGCTTGTGAGGAGCTGAGTGGGACATTCTGCATCCCTGTTACCAGATAGACTCATCTACCACCTGGAAAGTAGCTTTATTCTGTTAGCTCATCATGTCTACTGTATTCAGTGCTTTTCCTATCATTCTAAATATGATTGCAGTCACCTCAAAGATCTTCCATCACTTTCTGTGATGCAGAAGTAAAGAGCAAATATCCGCCTAAAGAAATTCCCATCTTTGGAGAGAGGGAAGTGGAATCCTTCTATAAATCCTCTTTATGGTATTTTACTGTATAAATGTTCAGCCTTGGTGGTATCACAAAATCCTTGAAATTAGGGTTGGAAGATACTTTTATTATGGTAAGGTCAAATAAGCCATTTCACCCTATGGACACAGCGTGAGATTGATAGTATATTTCCTAATCTAATTTTCAGTGTCTCAGTGATGGGCTTTTTCCTCACTTGACTTGACTTGGTTGACTGATCAGCAATCTAATAGAACCCACTGTCAGGTTTTTTTTCCCTGCTGTCAACGTTATTTTTCCTTTTCCTTAATTTGAACCCATTAAATCAACCTGATCAGTCTCTTATCTTCAAACCTACCGTTCACTTAAAACAAACAGCTAAGCAAAACAATTGAACACAGATACATACATACTGAGCAGTTGCAAGTTGTGCGGGTCAGGCTATCTCCCTGCTAATAATAATGCTGCTAAAAATGACTGCTCCTGACACCCTGTGGTACAGGTGTGAGGACTCTGATGCCTAGAAATGAAATTACAAAAATAGGAAGTGATTGTTCTGACCGTTCAGTTTCATTCCTGTGGAATGTTAGAATCAGTCATGGTTGTGACAGAGTATGGATAAAAATACAGTCTTCAGAAAGATTTGTTTTCTTCCATTCCATAAGGGGAAAACTATGTCTTTTTTGTGTATACACCCAAATTATAAATAACACTTGCCTTTCACCTCCCTGGGCTGCCAATCATTATCCATGGTTTTCATTCAATGTCTGTTTACCTGCAGTAGCTATTATTTAGCCAGCAGCTAGGAAAACACAGAAGGCTCTGGAGAAAGGGACTCAAATTAACATGTGTACTGGCCTTGAAAACAGCGACAGTAGACACAGAAATATGGATAATTTGATTTATTTTTCTAATTCAGCCTGCTAATGCCTTGTATGTCTAAAAATATGTTTATTTTATAATGGCAACAGAAATTTGATGTATTTTTGGAAATTTGATGTATTTTTAGCAAAAAAGTCTATTGTTCATACATTTATGAACATTTATGATTAATTACAATCTGACAGAGATGGATCAGTTAAAAGGAAAAAAAAACCCTTCTGATGAATGTGCGGTGGTTTGAGCTGCTCCCACTACATTCAATGAGGGATCGGGTCCAGGGATAAGGGCAGTAGGAAGATAGGTCAAAACTCTTTCTTGGAATGAATTCTATCCTTTTCATATCCCTGCTAATGGAAACCCTCATTGATTATCCCCTTGCAACATGCAATTTTTGTTAGGACAGCACAGAGAGCTCGTGTATATAGAATTGGAGAGGAGACTGGCAAAGATCTGAAGTGGGCAGCAGTGAGTAGCTAGGCAGGTGGGAATAGGGAGTAAAACAGTAGGGCAATGGCATGAACTAAGGCTCTGCTATAGTCTGTGGGAGGGGAAGGAAGCTGAGAAAGGGCCCCATTTCTTCTTGAGAAAGGGGGAGGAATAACAGGTGGGTGAGGAGTGTAAGGCACAATCAGGTGAAGAGATAGTAATAATACTTCCTATTTAATTCTGTCAAATGTCTAGTTTTATACCAAGAGACGGTCAGTAGACCGACTGCCATCAGTGACAACACCTGCACAGTCTGCCCTGACAGCCAAAGCAAAATCATAGAAAACCCTCCAAGTGGGCCTTTTATTTCTAAAAAACAGATTTATTTTAAATGGCAACGGAAGGCGTGGCAGGAATATACTGTTAAAGATTAATGACCACCTGAAACAATTAAGTTACTCCAGACTTACATCAGTTTAGATGAGAGCAGAGTTTGGTTCATTGCCCCTTAGGACATCAACTCCACCTAGAATATCATTAATCTCTAGCAAACTTCCATTATCTTGACCGCTCCTGCAAAAGTAGACCACCCTTGGGTGGCAAAACCCCATTGACTTCAGTGAGGACAAGATTTCACCCCATCCATTTTATATATGCCTGTGTTCAAGTGTTACATTCTCTGTTCTCATGAGAATATGCTCCAGTTGTCATACTCCGTGGTGACAGAAATTTCCATTAGAGTTCCCCTTATCTACATAAGAGGAACAGGTGTACAAACTGAAATTATTTCCTAGTGACTTGACACAACACCCCTTTATGGGGTATAGTGTACACAACAAGCAGCCAGCTGGCTCTGCTGACTAAAGTTTGGTAGGCAGGGGGCAGAGCTATAGTTCTGTCAACTCCCTACCCAGTTCACACCCAGATAAATTGTCTGGTGTGCAGTCCCTTTGTTCCCTTGAGCTCCCCAAGTTGTAATGTGGGTGGCCCTTTTCAGGTGCACAAAAGGAAAGGTGAGGGGTCAGGAATCCATATGTCCTCCTCCTACTCTGTGCACTTGCATAATGGCTAGCCACCATCTTCCTATATATTTGTAGAGATAAAAGCATATTAAATGTATGTGGCAACAAGTTTATACTTAGTTTGATATTGGGTATTAACTTTCAATAAGTTTTATTTTTGGTACAATACTAAAATTAAAGAGTCTCTTGTATCCTTAACAAGTTAATAGTTTACACATGATTCACAAGTCACATTTTAAAACAAATTATAGGAATTCCTTTCTTCACTATCTGGAGTGTTACATGTTAGTGGACTTTACTCTTTCATCGGCTGTTATTTTAATTGTTGACCAAAAGATTACAGAAAAATATCAGCAATGTTCTTGGGACTTTCATACATGTTGCAACTAGAATAAGTATATAAATTTATGATAAGGAGGATGAAATAGATTTTATTACCATGGCACAAATTGTGGGAATGGTACATCGCTGGTGTATTGGGCGAATATAAGAGATGGACCCAGACTAAAAACCCAGAAACACCCAAACTAAAACTTCAGATTTCAATACCACCAACCTTTGGAAAATGGGGGATTGATGGAGGGGGGATATGATAGAGGTCTATGAATGGAGAAAGTGAATAAGGAAGTGTTATTTACACCTTCACATAACACAAGAACCAGGGATCACCCAATGAAATTAATAAGAAGAATGAAGTTAATAAGCAGCAGATTTAAAACAAACAAAAGGAAGTGTTTCTTCAAACAACACACAGTTAACCTGTGGAACTCATTGCCAGAATCACACACAGAATATCAGAGTTGGAAGGGACCTCACGAGGTCATCTAGTCCAACCCCCTGCTCAAAGCAGGACCAATCCCCAATTTTTGACCCAGATCCCTAAATGGCCCCCTCAAGGATTGAACTCACAACCCTGGGTTTAGCAGGCCAATGCTCAAACCACTGAGCTGGATGCTGTGAAGGCCAAAAGCTTCAAAAAAGAATTAGATAAGTTAATGGAGGATACGTCTATCAATGGGTATTTGCCAACATCGTCAGGGATGCAACCCCATGTTCTGGGTGTCCCTACCCTCTGACTGCCAGAAGCTGGGAGTGGATAATGGGATGAATCACTCAATAATTGCCCTGCTCTATTCATTCCCTGTGAAGCACCTGGTATTGGCCACTACTGGAAGACAGGATAGTGAGCTAGATGGACCATTGGTCTGACCCAGTATGGCTGTTCTTATGTTCTTAGTAAAAGTTTGGATCCATATCCAAGCATGAACTTGCTTTTGCCAACTTTTAAGAAACTTCTTGAGCGTAGCCTTGGAGTACTGCTTCTGATTGGAGGGAATTATTGAAAATATTCCTTCAATGTTGGAAGCTATCTTGGATTCAAAATTTGACCCCCTAGAGAAAGCTACTAGGATTTTCGGATGGCAACAGAATAAATATTTGGCATGTTTCAGTTTGGAATAAGAAATAGGTTAATACTGATCTCAGGAAAAGCAGCTGAGTTTCTTCCAAGGTTAAGGGAGCCCTATGTTTCCTGACAGTAGCACCAATGACTCCAAATCAGTTGATCAAAATTCTTCTCTTAAAAGTAAATGTTCAAAATGAGTTGCAGAAATGGCATTTTTTAATTTCCTGCAAAATTAGAGAGAGCTTTGAAAGGGGGTGTTAGAAGTGCATAGTCTCCGATTTTAATAGTGTCAATCAGTTTTTGACACTTCAGTTCTTAAATGAGGAAAAAAGAAGAGACGATAATCCGGAAGGTGCTGAGTGGGTGAATGGAAGTGATGGTTAAAAACAAAATGATCAACAATCAAAAAGTTTGCTTAGTTAGCAGCAAGCACGAAGTAAGTTAAGAGGTAAATTCCTTTGGAAGTTCATAGAGGGAATGTTAATAGTACCCTACACAAATCCTTACCTGACAGGTGTTAAATAAGAGAAGAGGAAAGCACCAACTGTAAGAAAAAGCACCTTGGATCTAGAAAGGCTACTGAAGGAACAGGGCCTGTGTGATGTATAAGATAGAAACTGATCTTATATCTAAGTAATAATAGTCAGGATTTATAGCATAGTGTACTCTCAAAGCATTGTAATACATAACATAATTAATCCCCACAACACCACTGTTAAATATGGACGTTATCCACATTTTAAAGATGGAGAAACTGACACTGTGAGATGCCCAAGGCTACACTGTATCAGATCTGGGATAAGAATTTAGGAGTTCCTGCCTCATTGCTCTGTGCCACTTTTATGCTGTTTGAAGACCCAAGGGATATGTACAAAGTGTCTACTGGCATCTCTGGAAAATAAAGTGGAAAGGAGTGGGATACCATGAGTACAAGGACTGAAAAAGAAGGGCTGCTGACGGAGGAGCTGAGATGGATTGTCTGGGAACAAAACTGCCTGCTATCAAAGGATCTAGCAGCAGCTGCATTCCTGGAGGCATTGGCCTCCCTCAGGCACAATGACACAGAGTGCTTCTATTGAGGCAGTGTGCCTCCAATATACCCTTTCCACATCTTCACAACCACAATAGTGCTTTTTACTGACCACCCGGTAATTTAAAAAAATGTTTCATGGGGAAGGTTGAGCTCCCTGTATGCTCCCCAGTCTTCCTAGGTACTTGAAGACCTAGATTTGCAAGGGACTGGGGAGGAAATACACTTATGCTACCCAGCTGAGTTTCTGATGAACACACTTGTGGACTCTACATAGTAGAACTGCATCCTTCTGCCTGGGCAGGGGTCACTTTCATTAAATCCAACATGCAAGTTGCAATAGGTTGAGGGCAAGCAGTCCACTGTGCACCTGCAACCTTTACTCACCTCAGTGGTCCTATATGTGTGAAGCAGGGGAAGAAAATCTCCTGAGGCCAGATTGGCCCTGACAAGTACTGGGGGCAGCATAAAGCTGCCCTCCCATACCCCTACTAGGCACATGATCTCTCCCAGAGCTCCTGGGTATACAGGGGGAGTGCACCCACTCTGCTACATTTGAAGACATGCAGCATGCTCCCTTCTGTATCTGGCCAGCTCTGCTGGCCAGGCATAAAATGAGCCATGGACTCCCCTACTGCCTGCTCTCTTTGCTATGAGTTGTAGGAGGGAGCAGTCACAGTGCTCTGGGGAGTACAGGGACTGTGGTAGTATTTGGCTGCTACACAAGGGCTGTGAGGAGGGTGTCTTTTTTACACCCTAAGCCTCAGCCACCTCCTCCCTTGTTCACTAACACAGCAGCTAAATAGAATCTGGCCTTTGATCAATTAAATTATCTGGTATTTATTCTGTGTAAAGTAGAGCTGTAATTAGTCACCATCGTAAGTGTGAATACAAGTTAATAGCCAGTTTCATTCAATTATAATGAAAAGAATGAATGTGTTTGCCACTGCAGTATAGCTCCTACAAAAGGTCTTAGTTTCTCAGATTATTTGTTTCTCTTACCCCCTAAATAAAATGTAACATTTCCAGCAACTTTAGACATACTTAATTCTTCAGAATCTCCCGCTTCCCATTTCAGCATTCCAAATTTTTGGTTAAATCTTCCTTTCTCCCTATTTCAGGCTTTCCACTTCCTTTGTGTTTCGGTTACGCCTTGAGTCTGTGTGGCCAAGGTTTACGCAAACTTTTCCATTAAAGCTGTTTACACTTCCCTCTTCTGATGCTTCTTCTTTTCTTGGCAGACCTTTTTTTTTTTTAAACTGGAATCATCACTTTCTGGAATGTTCCAAATAAGTTGTCAAACAACTTATTAGTCATTTAAATTTCAATATCTGTACACTTCTGTAACTAAAGGAAAAAGTATCGGAGGCTAAATTCTGAAGCCCTTACTTTGGGCCTGATCCAAAGCCTATTGAAGTCACTGGGAGATTTTCCATTGGCTTCAGGAGACTTTGGTTCAGGATGTTAGTTGGTCACAGAAAAAACAAATGGGAGCTTTTGCCTGAGCAAGGATATGGCCCTGTGTAAATGCAAGGCTCATGTCAAGGTTCCTCCCCCACTCTGAACTCTAGGGTACAGATGTGGGGACCTGCATGAAAAACCTCCTAAGCTTATCTTTACCAGCTTAGGTCAAAACTTCCCCAAGGTACAAAGTATTCCACCCGTGGTCCTTGGAATGGCCGCTACCACCACCAAACTAATACTGGTTACTGGGGAAGAGCTGTTTGGACGCGTCTTTCCCCCCAAAATACTTCCCAAAACCCTGCACCCCACTTCCTGGACAAGGTTTGGTAAAAAGCCTCACCAATTTGCCTAGGTGACTACAGACCCAGACCCTTGGATCTTAAGAACAATGAAAAAACATTCAGTTTTTTACAAGAAGACTTTTAATAGAAAATAGAAGTAAATAGAAATGAAGAAATCCCCCCTGTAAAATCAGGATGGTAGATATCTTACAGGGTAATTAGATTCAAAAACATAGAGAACCCCTCTAGGCAAAACCTTAAGTTACAAAAAAGATACACTGACAGAAATAGTTATTCTATTCAGCACAATTCTTTTCTCAGCCATTTAAAGAAATCATAATCTAACACATACCTAGCTAGATTACTTACTAAAAGTTCTAAGACTCCATTCCTGGTCTATCCCTGGCCAAGCACAGCATACAGACAGACACAGACCCTTTGTTTCTCTCCCTCCTCCCAGCTTTTGAAAGTATCTTGTCCCCTCATTGGTCATTTTGGTCAGGTGCCAGCGAGGTTACCTTTAGCTTCTTAACCCTTTACAGGTGAGAGGAGCTTTCCCCTGGCCAGGAGGGATTTCAAAGGGGTTTACCCTTCCCTTTATATTTATGACAGCTCATAACAAGGTGCCTGCTTTGCAGCCCTGGAGAACAAAGTACTCTGTTTCTCTCTACGAGGTACAGTCTAAGCAATGATACTGAAAGCTCCTCCTTGCTTTTACATCAGTATGTCTCATCCATGACCTAGGCAGCATGCCTAGGGGCAAGAGAAAGTAGTTCAGTTTCCCTGCTCACTTAAGGTGAGATTGTGGCTAGCTTCAGTGCACAAGAGTGGAAAGTGCAAAAATGGGCCTTACCCCTTTTGTATTCCCTTGATAGGGGCCAGCCAAAATTGAAGTCCTTACATCTTTCTGAGCACAAAGGTTATTCAGAACTCATTTCTTCACATGTGCTAATCTCTCCAGAAGAAACGAGGAAGGGT
Source organism: Eretmochelys imbricata (assembly GCF_965152235.1). Classification (NCBI taxonomy): domain Eukaryota; kingdom Metazoa; phylum Chordata; order Testudines; family Cheloniidae; genus Eretmochelys; species Eretmochelys imbricata. The sequence goes on along the minus strand of NC_135575.1, from coordinate 36,822,987 downwards.
GGGAAGACCATCCGTGGAACAGAATAGCCACAAAGGGGAGCTCAGGAGCTGCACTCTTGAGAAGTCTCAGAAGGCATTGCCTACAATACCCACTGGATGGATCATCCTGGCTCCACTCAAATCTGTGGCTTGTTGGCCCAATCTGGCCCAAAGTGTGAAATCCGTCCCATTGCAAAAGCCCATCTAAGATCTCTGGTACCATCAATTCCTTGGGCTTCTGTTGTGCCATGGGCCATGTATTGATATTCTACACTGAGTGGATTTAATCCTTAATACTTGGCGTCTGTGCTGAAACTGCCTACCAGATTGCCAGTCACTGCCAATTGTCATGGTGGTTTTTATTGCTTTTCTGTTGGGAAATAGAGGACACCGACTCTTTACACATACACTGTTCATTTTTATTTTTAAATGGAATTTCCCCCAGCTCTCAGCTTTTTAATTATGAGGTGTTAAATCTCTTTTCCAGGATTAACTGCCATCCTTTAAAGCAGCGTAAGCTATTTTTGCACTGCCAATCTATATAAATCATAATGGCCATAAAAAACCCAACAGAGCCATGATTTGATCAAATGGGCACCTACATTGCACCAGTTTGATTATGGTTAAAAAGCAAAAGTTTGACTCCAGCGCTGACATCTGCAAATGCTCAGATGTAAATGGCTGGATAGTTTTACCTTTGTAGTAAATGCAGTGGGGTAGATCCTGCTCCCTGCCCCATCTTCTTGATGTCACTCCAGCGGCACAAAAGGAATGGCAGGTAGGCTGAAACAGTCAGTCTGAGGTTCTGTATGCAGAGGGGAATCACTGGGTGAAGTAAAGCCAGCATAAGCAGCTCTTTGCCACCTACTTCCAGCCTGGCTAATGCAGGGGGAAATCAGAGGATGTGCCCAGAAATAACTGTGTACCCTGTGGCTAGTCTCACTTGTGCCAAGGACAAAAGTGGCCTCCTGCTACTTCCAGGATGGGGGTTGGTGGAAATCGCAGGAAATTTCCTGTGTAATCTCCCCTCCTTTGGTTTAGTGAGAGCTGCTCAGATACACCTGAGGATCTGGCCCTTTGTGTTTGAAAGCCTGTTTGTAATGGTAGCCACCCTGATTTCTATCTAAATGTTTATTTAAAACTATAAGTCTCCAGATTCAGTGGGGACCATTTTAAATACTCTATATTTGCCACAGATACTGCACCGTAGTATGTCTGAGATACCACAGTTAATTCGCTATTCTAAGTATAGGGAAATAGCTGTGGTAACTCACATACTAACTGTTGGCAAAGTTCTGTCTTAATGACCTCAAGGCTAAGATTACAAAGCCATTTGCACGTGATCCTTTACAGATATCATTTACAATTGAATTTAATGACAACCCACAGTAAGTGCCTTTGGGAAAACTATGTGGTTGCAAAGTACTGTCCAATCTTGTGGCTAAAGCAATGGGCTGAAATTTAGGAGGTCCGAATTCTGTTCTCAACTCTGACAGAGATTTCCTGTGTGATCTTGGATAAATCATTTAACTTCTCTTTGCCTCTTTGCTGTTGAGCTAATTTACTTGCCAGCTCCCTCTCTTCATGATGCACTTAATGTAAAAGGTTATAAATGAGCCACCAAAACCCAACTATCCGAATGATCAGAACTATGCTGAGGAAAGAGGATTTTAAAGGGGATGGTCCAAATGCATCCAAATTAACATGAATGCTAGCACAATAATGTTTTTTCTGGTCCAGACTTTGAACATAATTGCCCTATACCTATGTAACTCATGGTCTTTAGTTGGCCTCAAAGATATGGTACTCCAAAGGCAGTGATTTTTAAGCTCTGTTTTACTTGTTTATATTTTATCATTTAAAAAATCATTTAATTGTGCACATAGTTAGTGCGGATCACCAAATCTACTCTCAACAGAGTGAAAGGGCCAGCTTTCTGCTCTGTCCCCAGAACACTAGCTGGCTAGAGAGCTGGCAGGAAATCCCACCCCTGCTGCCACGTGTCTTCTGTTTGGAGGGGGAGGACTTAATTTAAGAAGGGACTACATAGCCTGCTCTATCCTTGCAGCCTGAGAGGTTTTTTTGAGCTCAGGGCTAGGGGACAGGCCTGGGCCTTTTTGCATGGCCAGTAAAAGGCTTACATCAAATGGCGTGGAAGAATCTGCAAGAACCCAAAAGGAAGAAGATACTGTGATCAGTGACTGATGTTGGGGGCACATGGGCTGTTTTTTCACTAATGTAAGTGATTGCTTCTGATAAACTGATTGTTACTGATAATAGTCTTGCAGTGATTTCTGGTGAATCCCTGCCTCCCTAAAAGGCAATAAGAGGAGTCTCCGCCCCAAGGCAAGGAGCCTTGGAACATGCTACAAGAGAAGGGAGTCCCCCTGCACAAGTGTCTGTAACTACATGTCCCTGTTAAACATTGCCCTCCCTCCTACATTGCATCCCATTGTTTTTTAAACCCACTTGTCTCTTAATTCCAATAATAAACCCTTCCAGATGGGGTCTGTCTTTTGTTACGTGTTTATACAGCACCTAATACAATGGGTCCCTGATCTTGGTTAGGTTCTTTGGTTGCTATTGCAATACAAATGGCAATCATATAGAAAGACGTTACTTACATCTTGCATATTAAATATTACTTTTGCTATTTTAAACGAATTGCTTCCACTCACAAAACTAAGTAGTATTTTATAGTGCAATTTACACTGGAAAATTGTAATGTGTGCAATATTTCTCACACTTCTGTTGTGCAGTGATAGCTTTCATATTAATGCTTCAGAAAAAAGAATTTAATTATTCTGTTCAAATTGTGTGTCCTATCTAATAGATGGTTTTGGTAGTTAGTGTCTGACCATTTTCAATTGCTGCATTTGTACTAAAGATCAACAGAATTGCTGACAGTGCAAGTTATTTTCTTGTATAAGCATTTGAAAATTGGTCGCCATTTTTAATAGATTTTTAGTGTTCTAGACAATTCAAAAAAGAATTGGGCTCATTACTTCCTTAGCTGCAACAGTGACACTATATAGAGAATTATAGGGCAGGATGAGATAGAGAGATTTGAGATGTCAGCAGCAATTTATAGGAGTGACGAAGTCAACTGGCATGGAGATAATAATTAACAGGATCACTGCTGTAAAGATTATACTATCTTCCTGATATATCTCTTCTCCCCTCTAATAAGAGGACCTTTAACCAATTTTCCATGGTGAAGGATAATTCACAGTTGAATAAAACCTTGCCTAAGAACATTTTCTCTGCAATCCTCTCCCTTTATTTAACGCACTTCCTCTTCCTGCTCTCTCTTTGGCCTCTCAGAACTGGCCTGAGGTGTGCTACAGGGTCTGAGAATAAGTTCTTGGGGCCCTTTAACAGGCACTGTTGTCTGCATTTCCAGTGGTATCTTGCAGAAGGCTATGACACCTTCCCAAATTCATATCTTTCAGGCTGAGCCTCCTCCTCACTTTTAAAGATCTCAGCACAGAGGTTGCTATCTCTAGCAGCCTCTCTGCTTCTGGGCTTTTGTTGTCAGTCATCTCCAGTGTCATGTGCTTTGTGGACTGTGTCCCCACAGAGTGGATTAGGACCCAGTGAAGAGTCCTGTGGGCCTCACAATGGGGTCATCAGTGGTGTGGTGGGTACTTGAGCCCTCTGAAGGAGACAAGTAAGCCCTCTGAAGTGCTGAGGGACTAGGCCCACTGTCACTGAGAGACGAGCAACTGGGCAATCATGGAGAGAGGGATGGCACCACAACCATGTTGGTCTTATGTGAGAGAAAGGAGTCTTTGTTCAAAGAGGTCCACAATGAAAAATAGTGAAGGTATTTTAGCAGGAGGAGGTTCACATGAGCCCCTTGTTTCCAAGTCTGGGCTTTGGGCCTGTAGCAGGGTCACTCCGCTCCTGCCTGAAGGGGATAAAGCAGCCCTAGAGAGGGCTGCAGAGAGGGAAAGCTAGGCTGATTAGGAAAAGAGCCACAGCTGTGGTCAGCTTAATCAGGGCCCAGCTGACCCTTATAAGAGGGCAGCAGGCCAGAAGCTGATACATACTCTGTTTAGCTTCATGAGAGAGAAGGACCTGGCTGTCTCGGAGCAGAGAAGGGTATCTGAGGTGGAGCAGTGCTGGGGAAGGACAGAGGGAGCTCTAGCCAAGAAAAACCCCAGGCTGCAGGCCTTGCTAAAAAGGGCCAAAAAGGTACGGGGGCAGCCCAGTGATAGGCAAAGGCAGCAGGTCCTAAAGCCCTCTTGTCTGTGATGAGTGGAAATTATACTGCAGTCTGCCCCAGTTAACGGGGGCTAGATGGTGACTGGTAGTAGCCCTATACTGAGGCAAGGTGGGGATAGAGGGTTGGGGGGGTTCCCCTGGGAAGGGGAGGCCAGAGACTGTGGGGTATTGCCTGGAGGGGCACTACCCCAGGTAAAAGGGCACTGAGGTCTGGAGGGATGTGTGGGGGGGCAGTGACAGCAATACACCAGCAGAGGGTGCTCCGGAGCTGGTAAAAAGAGCTAATTCCTGGACAACCAGCAGGAGGCGCTGCAGGGGTGAGTCCTGCCCCATCACAAGGCCCTGTAAAGGAATGCCTGGCCTGTAGTACCCCCTGATGACCTAGTGCTGCAGGCACACCCATCCTCAGTTTCCCTTCTCTCAGAGCCCCTTAAGAACTCCACACAGCTCAAAAGAATGGAAGACAAAACTCCTCTGTGAGGGTTCTACTTCATTAGATCCCCAAATAATCTTGAACTAGTCTCTTCCCCTGGTTCACAGGCCTGTGGGCTCTCCCCTTGGCTCACAGAGGTTGCAAAGTCTCCTCTTTGAGGCCTGTGGTCTCTGAAGTCCCTCTCACTTAGGAGCCCTGATGGCCTTTTATCAAGTGCATTTGGTTGTTATCCAATTAACTGCCTAGACAGGCTCATTCCCTTTAAATTAGTTCATCACAGGTAGTCTGGGCCTAGACTCCCTTAAAGGGGCCAGCAACCCTGTGATGGGGAGAATCTCAGCTTTCATTTTAAAAAGAGAGTCATTAGCCTTTGCCCTTGTGGTAATTGATTTAAAAATGCAAACTGATATAAATCTATTGCTAAGATTGAAAGTCATATTCCTCTGGACTCCACATCTGCAGCAGGAGGCAGTGGGGGAACCTAAATTTGGTCCCACCTATACAGGTTCTTTGCCACACTCTTTATGTGATAAAAGTAGAATTGGGTGGGAACCAATTTTCCCATCCCACATGAATTTTCAAGAGCCCAAAAAATTTTCTTGTCCCTAATTTGGACAAAAAGTCAATCTCTTTAAAAGTTTTGCAAGCAAAAAATCCCCTCCCCCCCCATTCAGATCACGTCAATCTAAACTTTTTGTTGCAATCATTTTGATTTTGACTCTTTTTTTTACATTTTTACATATTTTACTATAAATTAACTTAAATTTCTAAATGAAAAGTTGTTTGACCCAAAATCTGGAACTTTGTCTTTTAAAAATTTCAAAATGGGATGTTTCAACAATTTTGAACCTCTGTCTCAGCATTTTTGAAATCAGAAATTAATCAAAACCAACCATTTCCCAGACCAGTTTTGATTACAATGAATCAGCATTTTCCGACAAAAAATGTTTTGATGAAAAATTTCTGACCAGCTCTTGATATTAGTCATCCTTGCAGTGTCTCTAAAAATCATCTCCCTGACCTTTCCCTAAATCTTTAGGCTAACTCTGTATATAGTGAAGGATAACCATGGCCAGAAATTTGTTATAATTGTGGGAAAGGTTCCAAAAATTGTCTTGTAACACACCCCAAAATACTGAAGATGACAGTGCTTATGTAATTGTTCAGCTCTTTGAGTGCCCACACTGTTGCTGTGGCTATGGCAACTGCTGTCTACAACCACACATGCTTCTAGATTATGTACCATGTAGACCCTGTAAATTACATGTACTTGAGACATTGCCTCGAAACATAGGTGGGCAATAGGAGAAGGGGAAGAAGTTACCTAAAAACATGAAAATGCCAGCAGTTGAGTTGGCAAATTTTTAAATTTGTTAAAATTTTGGCAGCACTTCACTTAGTCTAATATTCAGTTTGGTTGAGGGGTTGAGCAATGTTTCTGTTCGGTTTTTATGTCTGTCAGACTGGTTCACCAGTTGCTAATCTGATGTCAGTCTACATGAGGCAGGGAGCTTTCCCAATAGTTATGACAAATTAGTCATTAATAATGTGACTGCAGCTACAATCACAGTAAATCTAAAGACAACGGAGTATCAAGTCCTCAATAGTTCAGAAGAGCTAATAATCTCAAATTGGTACGTGCACTAATAAATCTGTTGCATCCCTCCCATGCTCAGGCTGCAGTATACCCATAACCTTTCATTGAAGACTCACCGTTACATATGAAAGTAAATCCCTTGAAGTCAATGGAGAGACTCTTGATTTACATCCGTGTAAGATGAATCAGAATCTGTCTGAATGTGATCACTAACACAGTACATGCACTTGCAGAGCCGGCTAGTACTATTATAAATGTCCCCAAGAAATTGCAAATTGCACGTGTACTCTGAAAAGGCATTCAACCTAGCATATACTACCACTGGCATAAACTGGTGCTCTATGTGGTATATCCTGTGAGGCAGTGGCTGTGCGGCATTGGCCGAGGAGGCAGATAATCTTTAAAATAGCGGAGTTTCTTGCCTACTGTACCAGCAGTCACAATGACCATAGAAGGGTCTGTTTTTTTCCTCGCTGCTCAGGCAGAATAAGGTCATTGTGGATATTTTATGGTCAGCACATCTCTAATCTTCTGTACCTTGCTATTATAATTACAACATAAATATTCATGTGGGAATACTTAAGAAATCAGCTTCCTTTGGTATTGTATGGTATTTGCATAATTATCACTGCAATTTTTGACATATTTAAACTGTCAAGTCTGTTTACGCTGGAGTGGAAAAGTATTTACTGATCCATACAAATGTTACATTTGCATCTGTAACAAGAAAACGTATGCTGCTTCAGTTTGCTAATGATAAAAATTGTACGTCTGGTTAAGAAAATGTCAGAGTTGGCCTTCCCGCATCCCATTAGTAAAGGGACACGCTTGTTTTCCCCCAGGAATTTCCGTCGAGTGTAAGATGTTGTCTAGGAAATTGTTGAGAAACGCCAGAATTTATATGAATTATTAAAGTAAACCCTCGGCTGCTGAGCCATCCACGTACCATAGTTACAGAGTCATTTGGTTGGCAAAGTAACAAACATGGCAGTGGCCTAAGCCTTAAGATTAAAACAAATGAAACATCACCCCGTTCTTTAAAGGATCAAATACTTGAGCTTTCCGGGAGGTATGCGTATCCTCAGCTTCCCAATGAAATCTATGAGAGATAAAGGGACTCGGCACCTTGCAAGAGCTGGCACTAAAATAACTGGGTCCTCTTTCGTTAACAGACTGCAGAATTAAGAAGGCACATCCTGTCCTAGTTTTGTGGCTTGTAATAAGAAGAAGCAGTACTGCCAACCCCAAATGCTGCAAGATTGAGTCAGGCCCCCCCAAATTATGATTGACTTAAAAATCATGCAAGTTTTCAAAACAATAAATACTTGGTTCTTTTTATTTGCTTTTGACTTCTGAGTAGTTAACGTACACGTGGGTCACGTTTTCAAGCTTTTCTCTACAACCATGCCGGTTAGAAACGTACCTTTTTTAAAATGAAAGGTGAGATTCTTGTCTCAAGGAGTTGAGGTGTTAAGTAAAATATCAGACGTCATGAGACTTGAAATAAAATCATGAGAGCGACGACAGTCGAGTCATAGGACAGAACCCCCTTGACCTTCTGAAGACCTCCTGAGTATCCTGTTCAATCACAGAGGTCCCAGTCCTGAAGTCCTTGCTCTGACAAAGCTCCCATTGCTTTCAATCTACCAAAACGAGTTTTACATGAGTAGGTGACAGGTTTTGTCACAGTTATCTCAAACTAAATGTCCTACTAACAGTGGGAGCTCAATAGGACATTCTTGTTGGCTCCCTTTTTGGTATAAAGCTACTGTAAACGTCGATGTGCTTCCTCTGTCTGTCTGTGTAGGTTCTTACATCATACCAATCACCATGGTATCAGTGAGCCCCCTCATTTCACTTTACTTTACCATTGTCATGCTGGCTATTCCTAGTTATTTTTCTCCCATCCCTTAGGGTGCAGCCCCAATTCTCTACAAAGTAATTCAAAGAATCTGAGAAAATAACTGGATGAAGAAGAATTATTTTTTAAAAGTTAAATTCAAATAAGCCTGAAATTGCATTTTTGACTCTGCAAACACTTACGGAGTTCTTTTCTTTCCATGACTCTTCCTCTTAATAGTTGCAGCATTACTTCATTTCAGCCACTAATAGTCTGGGTTTCATCTTCGTTTGGGAGTTCTCCATACAGGAACATACTAAACTTTGTTTTTGGATGTTCTTTCTATTATCTCCAGAACATTGCTGGAATATGTTCCTTTCTTTCTTGGGCTGATATGAAGAAGTTAATCCATGACTTTATCACGTAAACGCTAGACTACAATAATTGTCTTTTTTAAAGGATTTCAGTGAAATCATTTACAGATTATACAAAATGCAGCAAAGAGACTCCTCTTGCATGTTAAGACATTTCTCATTTGCTGAAATGTGCGCATTGGTACTAGTAGCCTATTGCACTGATTTTTTTTAAAATGTTGCTTTTGAAATGTAGTAGTCTTTACAGTGTAGGTCTCCTGCCTTTGATGTGTTCTGTACTGACTTTGTTTTGAGATCTTCTAGCTTTGGAGGCCTGAGGTCCATTTAAATCAGATTTCTGTTGACCAAAACCTCAAAATCATAGAATCATAGAATATCAGGGTTGGAAGGGACCCCTGAAGGTCATCTAGTCCAACCCCCTGCTCGAAGCAGGACCAATTCCCAGTTAAATCATCCCAACCAGGGCTTTGTCAAGCCTGACCTTAAAAACTTCCAAGGAAGGAGATTCCACCACCTCCCTAGGCAATGCATTCCAGTGTTTCACCACCCTCTTAGTGAAAAAGTTTTTCCTAATATCCAATCTAAACCTCCCCCACTGCAACTTGAGGCCATTACTCCTCGTTCTGTCATCTGCTACCATTGAGAACAGTCTAGAGCCATCCTCTTTGGAACCCCCTTTCAGGTAGTTGAAAGCAGCTATCAAATCCCCCCTCATTCTTCTCTTCTGCAGGCTAAACAATCCCAGCTCCCTCAGCCTCTCCTCATAAGTCATGTGTTCTAGACCCCTAATCATTTTTGTTGCCCTTCGCTGGACTCTCTCCAATTTATCCACATCCTTCTTGTAGTGTGGGGCCCAAAACTGGACACAGTACTCCAGATGAGGCCTCACCAATGTCGAATAGAGGGGGACGATCACGTCCCTCGATCTGCTCGCTATGCCCCTACTTATACAAAAATCCATCTCTGAATTTTCAATACCCCGAGTTCAAGAACTTCTCGGGCATTTGCTGTTTTGATTTGGGCTCATCTTTAGTTCAAAGTGAAACATCAGTTTAAAGGCCTCTCTTGCACTTCATTTTGCACCTTTTTTAATAAAGTGTGATAAAATACCATTATTTCATAGTGCTGTATAAACTGTATTCTGTTCTTGATAGTGGACCAGAGTCGGACCAGAGTCAGACCAGGTCTCCACTAGTGGAGCCCTAGGTTCCAGAGATTGGTAGAAGAGGCTGAAGTGGTAGAAAGAGGCCATAATTTCTGCTGTGCCAGGGGACCATCGAGGGCCAGAATAGGAAATACAGCCCTTGGGAGGCAGAAATCTTGAAGGTGGGTAACATTTCTTGGCAATACACCAGCTTCCCTCTCTCTTAGAGAGAATCTCCATTAGTGAGCAACAGAATCCGCTGTCACAGGGAGACACAGATCCAGCTTAGATGATTCTTTCCCTTAGATTTTAACTGTACTGCGTAACAGGGCAAATTAAGAACATTACATATAAAGTGTTAAAGAGCTTCTTAGGTTCATTTCATTTCACATCAGTCTGAAAGAGCACAGAGTGTATTATTTTTCACTTGACGTTTGATATACTTAAGTACACAAGAATGGAGACCAGCCCCATCTTTGCTATGGGCAGCTAGGTTTTTCTTAATGTTTTAGTGAATGCTGGTAGCTTAAGCAGAAAATTTAGTGCATGCTATGCAGACAGTTTCTGATGCCATGTGCTTATGCTTCTTCCAACTACAGAATGAGAAGTAAATTCATCTAAATATTTCTAATTTTCTTTTCAGTTGGACAATGAAAAACATGTGTACATAGTGCCATTCATATAAACATTCCAGAGCCCTTTGAAGAAGTAATGTACATTATGCTAGAATAACTGGGCTTTATACACAAGTTTAAAAGAAATCTGAATTTTGAATACTATAGTGAATTCATCCAGTGTAATCTTCAAAAGAAACCCTCACATAGGGGATATGTGGTTAGACGTGTCTGTGATCTGGAGGTGAACTAAGCAATCCCAAGACAGGAGAGTATTCTAGTGTGTCACAAATAATGCAACAGCAGAGAGCTTCTAAAAAAACTCTCCAAATGATCCACTTAAATTCCTTTCAGTGAAGCACATTTTAATCCAGATTCTCAAATTAAAGGTAGGATCGCCAAACACACAGGAAACTCTCTGGGAAATTTTAAGTAGTATAATTTAATTGCCCATATCCCCTAGCTCAAAGGCTTCCATCTCTTTCTAACCAGTCCCAAGAATAAACCTTCAATTCTTGGAGTAAAATCTCTGCTGGAAAAAAATCCTGGCTAGGCAGAATCCTCTGAGGAGTGGCTTTCAAATGAGCTCCCAAAGTGAGGTTTGTATAATGGCAGGCAGAGTCCAACAAGCCCATAGCGTGAACTAAACCCCTTTTACCCCTCTTAGGCTCAGCAAGAACCCTTATACAAGGGCGTCTAGCTGCTTTTTCAGTTCCCCTGGCTCACAGGTGGCTACTCTGCCACAATTTCCCAGCATCCATCATTTCACAATGAATTTTACCAGCAGCTTGTGAACCAAAAGCAGAACGAATTGTATGACAGGAAAATAAAATATGATGAGCCTTGTGTGGTGGACCATGAAATGCCTTGAATGTTAACAATGGAATCTTTGTTAGAACGGGAAACTAATGTTATGACCTGAGTACAGATGAAATACAACTGAGCCAGAGTTTAGCTGCATGTAGAATATTTTTTCAAGCTATAGGGTGATAGCTTCTGAATTTAGGAACTAGCTTTGTTGGAACTGGTTGCTGTTGATGTATAGTACCAACTGGAGGACCTGAACAGAATTGCCATGGTCCATTTTTTTTAAAACGCTATACTATCCCTGTTTTATTCTTAAGGTCAAATCTTGATTTTCCTGAGTAAGATCTTCTCTTATTGACTTTAGCTGTAGAATTGAGGATTAATGGCTTTGTATTAAGTTTAGCTACAAATACACAAAAATAAGGAAGGCTATGGCTAGGCTGGGTGAAAGAGAAAGTTAAGGACTGGTTTGGTTTGACTGGCCAGTGTTGGTGATTCTAGGCTCTATGAAACTGAAATTGCTCACCCACCCACAGAGGAGAAAGTTATGAGGTTACAACAAAGTTATAATTTAATGGTTCATACTTTAAATATTCTTTGTCTACAACTCAACTACAGCTTTTGGGTCCCTTTGGTGTCAGAGCCAACCAGTCAGGTGCATTCTGGGGTCTCAAGGCGAGCTGGAGCTGGCTAGAGTGACTGTGGTACCCAAAAAGAGAAAGAGGGTGAGTTTTAAGAATAGTTTGTGCTCCTCTTAGCTTTGCTATTTGTTGCATTCTGCACACACTTGTATGGTTAAGTTATTCCCTCACTCAAAAAGAATTGTAAATCACTATTAAATTGTCGCTAGTTACACAAATTTGAGAATGTATGCCGAATCACTCAGACCTCTGCAGTTCATTGGTCATAGAAACAGAGCTGTGGAATAGTGTTTGCAACTACATAAGCTTTTTGAATTAAAATATGCAGTATTCTGCTCAGTTTTTAATTTTTTTTACTAAATATTCTGAATCTGATAAGTTTAGAATGACACCATTTGAACTATGCAATTATGTTGTAGCCTTCTTGGTCCCAGGATATTAGAGAGACAAGGTGAACTAATAAACTAAAGGTAGTTGGGTATTGAGTATACACTTCTGCATAAGAGTTAACAGCAGAACACAAAGAGAAGGTTTCAGATAACTAAGACGTCACTATTTTAACTAATATATATTCTCTGTGAAGTAGTTTAATAGATAATTAAAACTAAACTATGATTTTCAACATAAATGAACAAAGTACATTTGATGTGTTATCCTTACTTTTTAAAAATTGTTTTTGTTCATTTGATAACTCACCAAGATGAGTAATTCTCTATGGAGCTCTTGGTCATTAGTACAAATGAGCAAGTTTCTACTGTATTTTCTTTTTTTCTTTGCCAGGAAGGCTTTTAAAGAAAAGTAAACATTTTTACAACTCATTTAAGGTAGTTAAGACCCCTAATTACAGAAAGTGCAAGAATGAAAGGTTCAGAAAACTGGGCTTAACCACAAATTCATTACACTCACTGATCATTAACTTAATTATGCCAACCATGGGTGAAATGCATATAGTTTCTACTAATAAAAATAGAGCAATTAAGTTCTACATCAAGGAGCAAATGCAGTTAGTTACCATTACTGTGTAATTCCATAACAGATTTTTTTATCCCTGGTTAATTCAGTGACTGCCTTTATTTATGCTTCCTAGCATCTTAACTATGCAAAATTATTTACTAGAAAATCATAGAGATGTGTTTTCTCTCTCTTTTAAAAAAAACCAAACCACCACAACCCGTGGTTAGATACCGCAAAGTAAGTGGCAATGCCTTAACCATATGTGTGTTGTAAAGGTCACTAGGACCTCTTCCATCCTTCTTAAGGGGAGTACTAACCTTCTCTCCTTTCATTCAACACTATGAGGCCTTTTGCCTTGCAACTTAAAACCAGGGCTCTGAGGTTTGTTCTTGCCATTCAATATGCTTATCAGTTCCCTTTCACATGGGAATGGAACATGAATACTATTTATTTATTTATTAGGATTAATGGCTTTTAGGGCTGTCAATTAATCGCAGTTAACTCATACGATTAACTCAAAAAAATTAATCGCGATATTAATCGCATCGTTAAACAATAGAATGCCAATTGAAATTTATTAAATATTTTTGGATGTTTTTCTACATTTTCAAATATATCCATTTCAGTTATATCACAGAATACAAAGTGTACAGTACTCACTTCATATTTTTATTACAAATATTTACACTGTAAAAATAAGAAATAATATTTTTCAATTCACCTCATACAAGTACTGTCCTGTAATCTCTTTATCATGAAGGTGCAGTTTACAAATGTAGATTTTTTTGTTACATAATGGCACTCCGAAAAAAAAATTGTAAAACTTTAGAGCCTACAAGTCCACTCAGTCCTACTTCTTGTTCAGCCAATCGCTAAGAGAAAAAAGTTTGTTTACATTTATGGGAGGTAATGCTGCCCGCTTCTTATTTACAATGTCATTTGAAAGTGAGAACAGGCATTCACATGACATTCGCAAAAAGAAAAGGAGTACTTGTGGCACCTTAGAGACTAACCAATTTATTTGAGCATGAGCTTTCGTGAGCTACAGCTCACTTCATCAGATGCATACCGTGGAAACTGCAGCAGACTTTATATATACACAGAGAATATGAAACAATACCTCCTCCCACCCCACTGTCCTGCTGGTAATAGCTTATCTAAAGTAATCTTCAGGTTAGGCCATTTCCAGCACAAATCCAGGTTTTCTCACCCTCCACCCCCCCACACAAATTCACTCTCCTGCTGGTGATAGCCCATCCAAAGTGACAACTCTTTACACAATGTGCATGATAATGAAGTTAGGCCATTTCCTGCACAAATCCAGGTTCTCTCACTCCCTCACCCCCCTCCAAAAACCCACCCCCATACACACACAAACTCACTCTCCTGCTGGTAATAGCTCGAGCTATTACCAGTTAGGCCATTTCCTGCACAAATCCAGGTTCTCTCACTCCCTCACCCCCCTCCAAAAACCCACCCCCATACACACACAAACTCACTCTCCTGCTGGTAATAGCTCGAGCTATTACCAGCAGGAGAGTGAGTTTGTGTGTGTATGGGGGTGGGTTTTTGGAGGGGGGTGAGGGAGTGAGAGAACCTGGATTTGTGCAGGAAATGGCCTAACTTCATTATCATGCACATTGTGTAAAGAGTTGTCACTTTGGATGGGCTATCACCAGCAGGAGAGTGAATTTGTGTGGGGGGGTGGAGGGTGAGAAAACCTGGATTTGTGCTGGAAATGGCCTAACCTGAAGATTACTTTAGATAAGCTATTACCAGCAGGACAGTGGGGTGGGAGGAGGTATTGTTTCATATTCTCTGTGTATATATAAAGTCTGCTGCAGTTTCCACGGTATGCATCTGATGAAGTGAGCTGTAGCTCACGAAAGCTCATGCTCAAATAAATTGGTTAGTCTCTAAGGTGCCACAAGTACTCCTTTTCTTTTTGCGAATACAGACTAACACTGCTGTTACTCTGAAACCTCACATGACATTGTTGTAGCTGGTGTCGCAAGATATTTACATGCCAGATACGCTAAAGATTCATATGCATCTTCATGCTTCAGCCATCGTTCCAGAGGACATGCTTCCATGCTGATGACACTTGTTTTAAAAAAAAAAATGTGTTAATTAAATTTGTGACTGAACTGCTTGGGGCGAGAATTGTATGTCTCTTGCTCTGTTTTACTCTCATTCTGTCATATATTTCATGCTTTTGTAGTCTTGGATGATGACCCAGCACATGTTGGTTGTTTTTAAGAACACTTTCACTGCAAATTTGACAAAATGCAAAGCAGATACCAATGTGAAATTTCTAAAGATAGCTACAGCACTCCACCCAAGGTTTAAGATTCTGAAGTGCCTTCCAAAATCTGAGAGGGACGAGGTGTGGAGCATGCTTTCAGAAGTCTTAAGAGAGCAACACTCTGATGCAGAAACTACAGAATGCTAACCACCAAAAAAAGAAAATCAACCTTCTGCAGGTGGCATCTGAATCAGATGCCACATGAACATGCGTTGGACCACACTGCTTTGGATGGTTATCGAGCAGAACCTGTCATCCGCATGGATGCATGTCTTCTGGAATGGTGGTTGAAGAATCAAGGGACATAATCTTTAGCGCATTTGGCACGTAAATATCTTGTGGTACCGGCTACAACAGTGCCATGCAAATGCCTGTTCTCGCTTTCAGGTGACATTGTAAGCAAGAAGCAGGCAGCATTATCTTCTTCAAAAGTAAACAAACATGTTTTTGTGAGCGATTGGCTGGACAAGAAGTAGGACTGATTGGACTTGTAGGCTCTAAAGTTTGACATTCTAGAAAATATTCAAAACATCCAAAATATTTAAATAAATCGTATTCTATTTTTTTAACTGCACAATTAACTGCAGTTAATTTTTTTTTAATCGCTTGACAGCCCCAATGGCTTTGTATTAAGTTTAGCTGCAAATACACAAAAATAAGGGAGGCTATGGCCGGGCTGGGTGAAAAAAAATTAAGGGCCGTTTGGTTTGACTGGCCAGTGTTGATTCTAGGCTCTATGAAACTGAAATTGCTCACCCACCCACACAGGAGAAAGTTATGAGGTTACAACAAAGTTATAAACTCATGTCTTATGTTTTAAATATGCTTTGTCTACAACTCAGCTACAGCTTTCAGGTACTCAGCTAGTCAGGTGCGTTCTGGGATCTCAAGGCGAGCTGGAGCTGGCTAGAGTGACTATGGTACTCAAAAAGAGAAAGAGGGTGAGTTTTAAGAATAGTCTGTGCTCCTCAAAAATTAACATGAGTTTATTGTGATAAAATCATCCAGTAATATGGCACTTCCACTACAGTTCAGCATTCATTAATGGATCATTAATTCAAAGTATCACCATATGTGCTTCCCTGCTCTCGGACGATGGCCACCTCTTACCCTCTTATGACCTGTTCTCAAACTATGTTCCCTCTCAATGAAAGAGATCAGTTTCTTTAAATTCTCTTAACATATGCAAGTTCACTGATGCAGCCATGTTCTGAGAGGTAAGATTTTAAGAAAGGTGCTCCAGGTTAGGTTTGCCCCTGCCTCCCAGGTGGGGTGCATTTGCAAAATGTCTCAGGTGGGGATTGCCTCCCTGGGAATTCTGCCAAAGGCTTTAAAGGAGCACTGCCTGGGGAGGATGCCAAGTGGGACACACTGAATCAGCACATCACCCTGACTCTACCTTTCCCTGGTCAGCTCTGCCCACGTCTGAAGCTGCACTAACTGGCTCCAGGCATGCTGACTGAGTGGCATTGCACTGCAGCAGCCCACCTTGGGGAAGGCTTGGAAGCTTCACGGTTGTTTGTTGGGCATGCTGCCGTGCAGTCAGTCACATACCAAACTAAATGCTGCCCCTGCACTGACCTAGTCCCTCCCACTAAGTCATGGCCCCTTTATTAAGTCCTGCTACTTTGCATGGTGTAGTCCTGAAGAGGAGCTGGGATACAAGGAGGGAGTTGAAATGTTGCCCTCCAGACACCAGAGAGCAGCTAATAATTTTTATATTAATGCTTTACATTTTCAAAAAGTACAAACATTAAGCCCAATATGTTTGAAGCTGGATGACTAAACTTAGGACCTAAGCAGCAGCTATAGCTCCCATAATGTTTAGAAGTAGACCATAATTGTTCATCTTCCAAATCATCTGGGTTTAGTTCCATCCAATGAAGTTACTGGGCCAAATTCTGCATTCTGGGTGCAAACCCAGAGTAGTTCCTCTCTTGCTGTGCAGCTACTGAGAATATTTGCTGATGTGAGAGAGAAGAATTTTTTCCTTTTGTCTTTTAGCTTGGAAATCTATTTTATTCATGTCTGTCGAAGGTCTCAAAGTACTTTTCAAAAATAATTATGCCTTTGTGAGGTACAGAGGGTAGGCAGTATTATACCTATTTTTCCCTGATGGGAAAAATAAGTCTTGGTAAAAGGTGCAGAGCATTAAAAGTACTCTCAACATCCATTGCAGTCAGCTAGATTGAAAGAGCTCAGCACCTCCCAAGCGAACTCTGCATATTCAAGAATCAAGCCCCAAATGACCTGCCCATGCAATACAACAAATAAAGAGTCAGTTCATGGTTAGAAAGCAGGTCTTCTGATGCGCTGTCATGTCTAATCCACTAGGCCACACCAACTCTCATTCAAGGCTTTTAGGGCAGATCACAACCTCTCCAGGCCTTTGTTTCCCTATGTAAAAATATAGGATTAATCAGGTAGGTCAAATATTCTAAATCACAAGTGTTGCTTAAGCAGCATGTTTCTGCCTTCATCTTTTATTTTTTATTTGCTCTCCTCTTTCTCACTGTCTTTCTTATGGTCCTCAATTGCTATCCATCCATAATATTCTATTCGGATTATTATAATGGATTGGAATGTCTCCTTTCCTTGTGGGCAAGGAGCCTGGTCCTCAGCCAAAGATACACTGGCACAAAGGAAACCTAAAGCTGCCCTAACAGCTGCCATGATTTTGGTGAATCCACCAGTAACGAAAAGCTGGCATAGCTAGACCTGTGTTTTTACTCGCCCTCAAAAAAGGTAGGGAATCGATAGAGATGATCCTGGGCCAGCAGAACAGCCTACTAATGAACTATTCCAGCCAGTACAATTTAGAGCAGCCCTGTGGCTGCTCTGATTTGCACCAGGATCCAGTTAAGCCCCAAGCCAGTTTGAGGGTCAAGGATATAAGAAGGTGATTTAAATCCAGTTATGCCTCCCCGCAGCTCAGTTGCACCAAGTCTGAGTTTGGCACAGTTGCAGCTGAGCCTAAGCTATATAATCAATTAAATTTCCTAGTTCTTCACATGCTTATGGTGAACTTGCAATGAATAATTCAAATTTTAAAGGAAGGGCCTATTATAATGAGCATGCTCATAGTACTGTATTGTCAAGGAGGGGTGTTCTAATGGCATCTTCAGTAAAATCCTGGACATTAAAATTGTTTCCCTAAATAAGATTCTTTTGTGAGTAACAATCTCATCCAGTAAATATTTGCTCACTGACAGTAAAGCAAGTTGTATTCAGACTGGGGTCATATTTAACACCTTTTCCCGCTAAGGTAATAGTCTGCAGATCTGATGTTTCCAATATGTTATGTATCTGTCTCTCATTGAAGCCATGCCCAGCATCTGCACAAACATATTTGTTTTCATGTATCCTAGTGTAACAAATGCAGATTTACTGTGACCTGCAAGTGGCAGTATATGGCTTAAAAATGCTTCTCTAGTAGTGTTTCTCAATCAACTTAGCAGGAAAGGATAAGCACAGTGGTTACTGAATTCCATTGAATAGAAGCTTGTCTAGATAATCTTCTGTTTGTCTGCACAGTCTGACATACCTTCCTGCTGTTCCTTACACTGGTCCAACATATGCCAAAGATCTAGCATCTTTTTCTTTAGATGACCTTTTATCAAATTGTTTTTAAGATGCCGTAAAAAGGGAGTTCTCAACCTTTTTTTCTTTCTGAGGCCCCCCAACATGCTATAAAAACTCCAGGGCTCACAATTCCTGTTTTTCTGCATATAAGAGCCAGGGCCAGCATTAGGGGATAACCAGCAGGGCAGTTGCCCAGGGCCCCATGCCACCGGGGACCCTGCAAAGCTAAGTTGCTCATGATTTGGCTGCAACCCCGGGTGGCAGGGCTTGGGTTACTGGGCTTCAGTCCCAGATGGTGGTGCTTTGGATTTCTGCCTTTGACCCCAACAAGTCTAAAGCCAGCCCTGCTTGGTGGACCCCCTGAAACCTGCTCGCAGGCCCCCAGGAGGCCCCGGACTCCTGGTTGAGAACCAGTGCTGTATATAATACACTCTCAACATATTTTAGAGTCTTTCATTTACTGACTAGAATTCTGAAATAACATTGCTTGACTAATTTCTATATTCTCAGACGTTATCCAACTCTCATATATTTAGGAAAAGAATTGTTCAATCATCAATAGAAGAAACTTAACTTATGCCTGTCATTCTGATGTTGTAAAGTTGAGAGTAAAAAGATTCTGGTATTTTCAAAGTGGAATGTACTCAGTAAATATTATAGCAACAGTAGTAACTACCTCTGTGGTGGTGATAATTTTGTTAAGACACTATGGTGATGAGCACAATATAAATATTTAGATTATATTTCGCACTACCATTTGGAGAATTAACTAGTGCAAACCCTGAACCATTGTTAATCGTATCAAGAGCTTACCTCCACAAAGATTAAATCGGCAGCAATTCCCATAATATTTATCCCACAATACAAGTGATTCCGTCAAACTCCAGCACCCATTGTTATCTCTGTCTTTCTATCATTTTAATCTTGCTGGTGTGTCTAACAATAACATTGTTGTATCTTACATCATATTAATCTTGTTAGCAAACCTTAGCAGAGATGATGTTGGTCATGATTGTAAGCACTATTGGCAGAAGCTCCATAGGGGAAAGAATTCTTTGCTCTATTGGTGAAAAGCAAAAAGAATGGCCAAAGAGATTCATTTGCACAGGCTATGAACCCACAATTCCTTTCGTGAATCTTGGGGAGTCAACATAACTATATATTAACTTGGATTTTAGAGAGTAGTGGACTCCCCAGGAGGGGAAAGATCTCTGAAGTCTAGCAAAGAGATCATTTCCAAGCAGCCAGCATTCTGCTCAGAGGTCCTAAGTGCTCCTGTGGGGTCTCTGCTGCAAGAGACAGCACAAATTGAGGATTTCACTGAGAGAAATAGCGCAGAGGGCTGGCCAGCCAGAGACAATGCAGATTGAGGACTTCACTGTGAGAGCCATAGCAGCAGAGCTTGAGTAGACTCTAGTGAGGCCTTGCCTGCCCACCACTTTAATAAAGCTGAATCGGTAAGCTAGGTTAGGTAGGGGTGCCTCCAGAAGGGACCAGGGAAGCAGTTCACTTGGGACTGGAGACAGACACTTGGACTGAGCTCAACCGTTAGTGGAGTTTTGTGGATGGCTGACGTGATTTGGTCCAGGGGATTTTACCTATGGGACATTCTCATCGTTGGGTGGGAAGGGAGTTAGAGGGACTACTGCCAAAGTTACTGGAAGGTGGGAGTATGTTACTCTTTATTTGCATATATTCTGTTGATGGGTTTTCCCAAGTTTATGACATGTTCCCTTACCAAAGATTTCCTTGTTTGAGTACAGTCTCTGAGTGCTTGCAAATGTGGGGGAGTCCTGCCTGTTAAGGGCACCCAAAGAGGGTGGGGACTGGAGCCAGTTTAGTTATTTGGCAAGGTGGGCCCTAAATATATTTCACCCAGTAGTTTTTGCTGATTTTAACCACCTGGCAGAAGAGTTACACTATCATTACCATGGCAGTATCTAGAGGCCCCAGCTGTGAAAGGAGTTTCCTTGTCTTATGCATTGTAGGCAATGGTAAGAGACAGTTCCTGTCCCAAAAACCTACAGTCTAAATAGAGAGGACTCACAAAGGGTGGGAGACAGGAAGTATCTCCGTATTACAGGCGGGGAAATGAGGCACAGAGAGATTGTCTCAATGGGAGCTGCTGGGTGGACTTTTGAAAAATCTGGCCCATATTAACATGTCTAAATGGGCCCTGAGCTCTCAGGAAAATATGGTTCTCAGCAATTTGCCCAGTATCACACAAGAAATATGTAGCAAGGCATGGAATTAAACCCAGATTTCCTAAGTCTAAGTCCAGTATCTTAACTATATCCTTCCTGGGACTGAAGGAATGTGGAGTTGGGACTTCTCTTTCATTGTGGCTTCCTGTCCTTTCTCTGATTTTGTGTAAGAAAGTGACACCCTTCATTCTTGTGGTCTCCAAGTCTGGTACCTTTTAAAAGGTTTGAAAAAATAAATCTTAAAAGAAAACATTTGGTTCTGTTTTTCAGTTTGCCATAGAGGGCATTGAAGGTTTTATATAGCATTTAGTTCATAAAGATAATCGCTGCAATTACAATGTACATATTGTCCAGAGGTAAAAGCAAGAAGTGTCACAGATGGAAAAATACTACTCCCCAGAAAAGGTCCTTGCTTTAAGAAAAAGAAAACATCTGTACTTGAAAACCAGAACACAGCATGATTTCTATGTATGTCCGCTTTTCTATGGTGCTCATCACAATCACTGCAGTGCCTCATAAATATGAATTAATATTTTTTCACCGCTCCTCAGTGAAGTAGGAAAATATTATTGCCTGGTTCAGAGACGAGGAAAAGGTCAGAGGGAGATCAAGTGATTTGCCCAAGGTCACCTGGAGTGGAGCTAGGAATAGAACGCTGATTTTCTGAGACCCAGACCACTGTTTGAATCACAAGACCATTCTCTTCTCTGAGATAATTCCTGGCATTTATCACGGAAAGAATCCTCAAGAACAACAGCCACATTTTCAGTAAAATAAAACTAGGTATATTGAATGAGCAACAGCAGCAAATATCAAACACTCCACCAAGAATTCACTGGACAATTCAAGAGCACTTAGATGATGGCTATGTTTCTGAGCATACCTGTGACCTTTGGATTCAGTTATGTTCACGAAGTACAAACATTTTAAAAATAAACTACATGAAGCCCATATGAAGTACAGATTCAGAGAGCAATAGTAATCTTTAGTTTTTTTAGGCTTTGTTATGTTGCTGGTGAGTACCTCCGGACTTCAAACTATCCATGCGTAGCCTATTTTTAACAATCTAGGTCTCTGTCTTCTGTCATTTTTATTATCCTGAGCTTCAGAGCCAACGTAAAAGCCATTTTTCAATCAGTATGCTGCCGATTCCATTTGTGCGTTCTAGGTCTAGCTGAATCTTGGTGTGCTAAACTGAAACAAAGGTCAGGCAAACTTGGTGCATTGTGTTTTTATATTTACAAATGTTTATTATGATTATTTAATAATTTTATTACAGTACATTTAGAGGGCCCAAGTGAAATCAAGGCCCTTTATGCTAGGTGCTCTACAAACATAGTAAGAGACAGTCCCTGCCCCAGGGAGTTTACAGTGTAAATAGACAAAGGGTTGGAGAGGAAGTAGAAACCCAGAGGGTGCAATGATTTGCTTGAGGCCACATAGCACATCAGTGGTAAAGCCAGGAACAGAACCCAGGTTTTCTGAGGGTTAGTTTGTGCCCAATGTACTATACCACACTGCCAGTGTTCCCATTACATCTGGCTGTCTCTGACCATGCATAATCAACTTGTTTTCACCTTACTATAACATAGGCTGGGAAAGGCAATATATATTTAGCCGGTGGGTTATGTGATACAGGAGGGCCAGGGAACAGTGGTTGAGGGGAAACATATAAGCCCTAGGCTAATTAAGGCGTGGTTCCCTGTAGACTAGGGAGAGTCGCTATAGGTTAATTGGAGCACTTGTGATCAATTAAACCCTGTCAGGAACCTACTAAAAGTCTCTGCTTCATGCAGTTAGGGGAAGAGGAGGAAGGGGAGAGGACTGGAGCTTGGAGGTGTGTTGAGAGATTTGGAAGACCTGAGAACTAAAGTAAAAGAGACCCTGTCCCCCAGCATCTAAGGACTGAGGGTAACCCTACCTAAGGGGGATGAGGGTAAGAAACCCGCAGGGGTTGAGAGGGGCTGGGACTCAGAGTGAGGAGCAAACCTAGACCCCTCCCCCACTTCCCTCCTCTACTACCTTCCCGGGATAGTAGGGGGGCCCTTGGCACCCAAGAGCAGGGGCAAGGGGTGGCATCTTAGCCCCTCCCCAAGAAAAGCGCAGTACCCACCATATGAACATCGGCCGTCTTGCCACAGTATATATAATTAATTTAGCTACATCAGAATGTAGCCACATGATAGCATACAATGTGTGATATGTGCTTGTATGCATATGCTGGGAATGGGCAAAATAGCTTGGCTAAAATACAAATCAATGTGATTTGAAACCCATTCCCTGAAATTTTCTCTCACTTGTAACCTTTTATTTCTATTTCTCTGCTCTCCAATGGGAACTCCTCCTTGGCCCCAAATGGCTCCTTCACACCCCTCCCTGTAGATGGCCTTCAGAGGGTTCCCCAGTCCCTGATAATTTGTCTCTCTCGTGGGATTTCCTAATGGGTTCCCCCAGACATTATGTTCTACAAACTCTCCTCATGTTCTTCTAAACACACCATCTATCCCCAACTACTCTAACTCTGAAGATCTTTGAAGGGAGTAACAGGTCCAGCAGCATGCTGGGCATAAACCTGCTGCTGCTTTTAGTCACAATCTGGATCCCCAGTAACATACATTCCAAAAATAACAAGGAATCCTAGTTATTTTTGCTGATACAGACTAACACGGCTACCACTCTGATACATTCCAAAGTTCATTTTGTGGCTTTGACTTGGGAAAACATAGAGTATCCTGGGTATTCACGCACAGCAGTCCAAGAACCCAACAGACACGCTGCCAGCTTACAAGTGTCCCCAGGATACGGGAGCCTAAAGATGTTAGAGAGAGGCTGAAGGAGTCTCAGGAGGGACTGCAGAGAAAAGGGCAGCAGTGAGATAGGGTCTGACTAGCAGGGTAAAACTGAATGGGAGTTCATCCAGAAGGAGGGGGACTAGTGTAACCTGGTGGACAGATGAAGAAATCTGGTACAGGAAGGAAGAGGAATGTGAGGCAGAAAATGGGAGAGGGATGGGAGGCCAAGATGAGGAGCGAAAAGGGGTAGATGAAACATTTTGGAGTGTTACTGTTCCCCAATGTTCTCTAGTCTGGCTATCTGGTGATAAAGGGTGTGCTTATAAGGGTCACTATTAAAAATCCAACACTCACTAAGGGGTACCACGCAGTGCTCTGTGAGATATACAATATTTCCTATAAACCACTGTGCAGTAACTGTTGGAAAATGCTGGCTTTCTGATAGTGACCACTGGGCCATTCTGGGTAAGTTTTTCTCTGTATATGTTAAACAAATGTTCAATTACACCTGATGGTAATTAAAGATGAGATAAAAGGATTCTATTACCTGCCATACCAAAATAAAACCTCTGTAAATGTAGCACTAGATAACAGCCTGTCATCCAGTGATAATTGCCATAGATTTTCCCCTTTAATGGCTTGACTCAAGAGTAAGTCCATAAGCAAACACTGTGGCTACCCTAAAGGCTCTTTCCTATCATGTGACTATTGCGTTAATCAAAACAAATTTACATTACAGAATGTTGCTTGCTCTAACTTCTTCTCTCCGGTATGCATGTGGTGGTGTGTTTCATAACATGTAGTCCAATATTATCTGCAGACATACAATTGATTTGATTTGTGTTGTGTTGTTGGCCTTCTTATATTTTCTAGTAGCAAAAGGCGAGAGAGAAGGAGGTTGGCCAGAAGTCACTTGTGATATTGCTCCTTACTAGCAATGGATTAAATAAGTAAAGCTACTTGATGGCTGTTTGGCTTCTCTATGTATCTAGTTTTGTGATATACCTTATTCTGCAGCGTAGGAGGCAGAAGGTATATATAAAAGGATTTCTTCTCCTTTGAGAATTAACCACCTAGAACCCTGCTCTTAGTAGTTGCAGGTGTTCTCAGCACCCACGGAGAAAGTGAAAGTGGAAAGCAGTGACTGTGAGGTTATGTGCATGATTCCTTACAGCACCAACTCTTCAGATCTGTGTAGGAAGCAAAAGTTCAAATCCCTCTTTTTTTGGCCCCTATGAACAGAAGAATTTGCTCCTCACTGCTCTAATTAAGTGAGGATTCATGAGCCAGGGGAGTCCATGGTGGGAGCAGCAGGAGGATTTGGTGGCTGGGGAGTTTCCAGCCTTCCTACCAGTGGTAGGAGAAGCAGCAGTACCTGATGGGAGTAATAGTATGTCCCCAATTCATCTCACCAGCTCTGCCTCCCTTCCAAGGGGAGAGGAGAATAAGGAGACCTATTGCTGTCAGCTCCATGTGGGGAGGAGGATAGAAGAGGAAAAGATAGAAGATCTCTGGGGCAACAAAACATCAGCTCCCTCTCCCTTTTGGGAACTCCGTAGCTGGGAGATGGAGAGTAAATTTAAGAGAGGCAGAGGGGAGAATGCAGACCCAAAGGGGAGAATGGAAAGGGACAGAAGGGGAAAATGTAGAGAAGACAGAGAGATTTAGATGATTGAAGAAATGACAGAGGCAATCACAGGGAAAACTAACAACCCAAGGGGAAAAGACAAGCAGATAGAAGGAAAGGGAAACAGTGAAGAAACTTAAAGGAAGAGAGAGAATAGAAAATGTGACGGCCAGAAAGGGATTCATTATAAAGACATTTCTACATTTCTTTGGTGGTTTCCTTTTTTGCATTTGAATTCTGTTCAGCCTGCTGGTATGTATGGTAGAGTAGACTGTCCATACCTGCATTATTTTTTAATATGCTACGCTTGCAAACGTATGGGTTAATGATGAAATGCCCTGGGATGTCTTACTTGAAAAGGCAAACAGGCCCATACATGTCTGTCATAAGGACTTTTTTGATTTGCTGATACTCCTATCTTAGAAGACCCAATTGTTCTAAGCACTCTTTCCCCAGCCCTCCAGAAGGTGAATGAACTTAGGCTAGTTGTTCCCTGTTCCTGGCAATTTTATAGCCACAATTAACCTTAAACCCAGTTTGCTGTGAAGTTTTATTTTGTTAGCAATAGTTAAAACTTTGCTAGAACTCTTTCCCTCCCAAAATTCAGTGCTTTAAAATTTTTTAGTATAGCACTTTCATTCAGAAGCCAAAGACGGAGAGATTTTTAAACGAAGGAAATTGTCACAGGGTGCCCCTCCCCCCAGTTAGGCTTAAGAGAGGGCAGGAAGGAGACTGGAGGAATCAATCAGGATAAGGGGCAGGTGAGGTAAGATGAGAACTGCCTCAGGAAGAAAGGAGAGACCTAGGGAGAAACAGGAGCAGCAGAGGAGAGCCGTTTCAGGGAGCCATTGAGAAGAACAAAAGATGAAGAATACTTTATGGTGAGGTTGCGCCAGAGCCGGGGAACCCCAGTGTAGGGGCCCCTAGGAAGAAGGGGGGGAACCAGCCTGGTTAGGGGAAGCTGAGCCCAGTGGTGCAAGTAGGGCGGTATGGTACACCGTACCAGTAAGCTATTTATAGCCAGTACGGCCTACCAGAAAGACTTAGGAGGAGCAGAATGTGGAGCCGAGCAGCCCCACACCGGCAGCTCCTCCGGCACACCCCAGCCCTGACCTCTGGTGGGGAGGCTGCACAGAGCCCGGACAGGACTCGGGAGACGCAGCTGCATGGAAGGGCTGGGGGCGGGGCTAGGGGCAGTGCAGCTGCACCAGAGGAGCTGCCGGCATGGGGCTTGGTTGCCAGTGTGTCTGGAAAAAAAAAAAATAGTCTCTGCTGTCAGAGGGAGCTGGTTTGAAACTCCTGCTGGCAATTCCCAAGCGTGTATGACTGTGAACTGGCTATTGTTCCAGAGAGCAAACTCTTCTCTTCTCTTAGCAGGCCACACAGCAGCTGTGCCGTGTTCACCCACTGGGAGCCCCCTTCTCCTCCCCCCCCCAGTAATGTGGGATGGATCGTGGGGGAGAGTGTGGGGGGGCCCCAGGCTGCAGGTGGGGTGGGATCATGTGAGGAGTCACATGGGGGGGTGGTCACATGGGGAGGTCACGTGCCAGCCCCCCTCCGTTAGCTGGTGCAGTGTGCCGGTAAGAAATGAATCCTATTTGCACCACTGGCTGAGCCTGAAACAAAAGGGCTAGTGCTAGAGGGTGGAAATTTTACCCACCTAATGAAAAGTAACTCCAAAAGTATTGGCCAGTTTGATACTGCTGCTGTGATGTTAGCATTAGTTAATGACTGCACAGAACTTTCAGGATATGAAGTTCGGCACACAGTCGAATACTGAGTATTATTATTACTAAATCTCAACCTCTGAAGTGGGCAAAGGGCAAACCCAATACACTGGGTTTATTGTGATCACAGGCCCTTGCGTGTGTGTAGTTGACACCCCTGCCAACTCCTTTTCTCGTTAACAGACATAGAAACTAAGAAGAGCATGTTGCTCTCTAAAGTGACCAGAGTGTAGGATCCTTGCCAATTTCAGTATCCTGCCAGCTCACCAGAACAGCAGGGCCGCTGGAACGATTTGTATAGTGGGGGTGCTGAGAGCCATTGAATCAAATTGTAAACCCTGTATATGATGGAAACCAATTCAAGCCAGGGGGTGCGGTAGCACCCGTCATTCCAGCACCTATGCAGAACAGAGCTAGCAGATAGAATGGAAGGATGCATGAGATGGACTCTCATCTACAACCTTCTGAGCTCCCATGGCTGAGTTACTCAGCAGAGGAGCTGGAATTTCCCATTGTTGCACCTCACATTTCAGAACAATGCAAAGCTTATTTATCTTGTATGTGGAGGGACAGTTGAAACAAACAAAATTAGTAGGTGATGTAATGGAGCCCTTTTTAATACTGCAAGTTGACTAGACCTGGTAACTGTAACAAAAATAAATTTGTAACTAAATGAGAATTCCAAGAAGCCTGATCTCAGTGTACAGCACTTGTGTGATGGGTGTTGATTTCATATATATTAACATTTCATTTATTTTTCCCTCCAGTTTTAAAAATATATCTATAGATTCCCATCCAGTGCTCTGGACATCTATCCCACATATTAAAAATTACAATTTAAACATAGAGAAAGGATTGCCCATAAATATATCCATTTCGACCAATACCATCTTGAGCAGCTTTGAACAAAGAGGAAAAAAAAAAAGATGGGTTCTGTGTCATGCTCAGAATGTTAACATATTTTGGGCTCTGGCAGACCAAGAAGGGGCAGCAAGTTCCAAAATCAAGGGTCCATTTATATTTCCTTACCACTCTTAGATTCACCGGGGGCAGTGATCCTCAGCTGGTGCAAAGTGGCATAGCTCCATTGACTTCAAATTGCAATGGGACTTCTTGAAAAGTTTCTAATTCATATTTAGTTGACACTATGACAATTTCTACCAAGTATCTGCCCCGATAACATTTATTAATATCAGATGTGTAAGTTTTTGTTTGCATTTGCTGAAAAGATATTGGGGTTTTTTTTGTTTTTTTTTTTGAAACAGCACTTCAAAATATGAAATAAAAAAAAAATAGAGTTTGGCAGCTAAGCCATTTCAACATTTAAGGCCAGATTTTGCCTCTCTTACGTCTCTTGAGTTGTGCTTAACTTTACAGTTAGCATAACTGATTCCAGTGGAGCTACTCCCAGAGTGAGACACTACTGTTTGTAAGTGGAGCTGGTAGAGATCTTATTAAGCTATTACTCCTGCTCTTATGGTGGTAAAGTCCTATGTATATAAGGGACATGTCAGTAGAGCTGGGTAAATATTTTTTAGCCAAAGCTTTTTTTCACTGAAAAGTGCAAATTCAGGGCAACTGAAACCATTTTGAAAATTCATGATGAATTTGCTGAACTGTTTCAGGTGTGTGTGGGGGGGGATTCTTTTTTAAAAAAAAATCAAAATGCTTCATTTTGACATTTTTGAAACACATGTTGATTTTTCTAATCAAAATGTGGTTTTATTGAATTGTATTAAAATAAACATTTAAAAAACTCAAACTGAATGAGTCAAGCAAAATGTTTCGTTTGACTTGAAGCAAATTGTTTTTTGTCTTTTTGTTATGGATAGTGAGACAAAAATCCAGTTGTTTGCACTCCAGTCAGATGGTGTGTGGGGGGGGAGGGGGAATGTACAAGTTTGGACAAAACCCTTCCGTGGTTCATTTGCCATTACTGATTTCTCTTGGAAAAAGTTTTGGATAATACAAGATTTGTAGTTCTGGCAACTCCTATAAATGTCACCATGTACAGATCTGCCATTTACAGAATGTTAATTGTATGAGAAGGTGATATGATTAGTTCCACTTCTTTCTCTTTGCCTGTGTTTGTACTAGTGAAAGGTGCCAGATTGTGAGTCCTGAAGACTGGAGTCTTTTGTTCGTTCACATAAGTATAATACAAGCAACAGCATTGCAAGCTCACTCACTGTCGCTTTCCGTTACAACCTGGCCTGAAGGGACTACTTCTAGGGGAAAGGGAATAGTTCTTCTCCTTGCTTGAGTCAGTTCTCTGACTCTGTGCTGAGACTGCCAGCCAACAATGGTGCCAGTTGGTGCCAACTGTGGTAGGTTTTGTGATGTGGGCATCTATCCATTTGGAACTGGACTAAACCATCTCATGTCACTTATGTTACCAAGCAGCCAACAGATGGCAAAGATGTCCGGTCACTACTGACAGTTCCTTCATTTACTATTTTTGATAGTGAGTGCTGATGAATCTGCTAATTTATTCAGAGCTCTCTTCAGCCCAAATGCACTTTCATGGCAGCTAGGCCTTGGAAAGTCCATGCTTTTCATGAGCTTCAGCAATCCCAGAAGCTGCTCCTAACTATAGGAGAGAAATACTGTCCTCAGCGACAGCTGCAAAATGCTGATTAGGCATTATGGCAAGATTTTCAAAAAATAGGAGTCTAAAATTAGACTCCTAAAGCCACATTTAGGCACCCAACACTGCAGCCTGATTTCCAAGAGCACTGCGCACGCAGTAGTTTTCACTGACGTCTGTATATATGTATGTACATACACCCCAAAGTTGAAATCTGAGGCCCTTTTGAAGTCAGTAGTAAAACTATCATTAACCTCAATGGAGCCAGGCTTTCACCCCACACGTGGAGGTGATATTCCTCTGATAAGTTGCAGTAGTATGTGGTAAATGAATTTTTTTTTTGATGCAAATCCAGAGTAACTTCAATGGTTTAAATGGCATTACTCTGGATATACAAAGGGGTAATTGGAAACCGTTTGTCCCACTGTCTCTCATGTCTTACAATTGTGAAAATAGACTCGAAGCTTTATCTGCCCAAATTCCAAATCAATTTGCGACATGAATTTTGGTTATACATTGAGTATAATATGCACAAGATCTTGGCTCCAAAAGTAGCTTCAATCACACATGGGTCTATAGGCTCAGCAGTGATGGCTTGGGAATGGTGGGGAATGATTTTTTTCTTTTTTGTAGCTCTAACTTCTGCATTACAGTCTGTGCTGTACTGTCCCTGAAAGTACAGTAGGACTACATTTTAGTATAATTGTGGACTCATTTTTATCTGCCCAACACTGAAAAGGACACTGACATGAAAAATTATCTTTGTCTAAATTTGTATAGGCAGTACATTCTTTAGAATAAATCTACAGTGGAACAGCATTATTGACAGCTACATCAATTTTCCCAGATGAATAGCTATGTGGATTTCCCAGCAGGTACAAATAATACAAGTTTAGGATCTCTGTAGCTCATCTTTCAAGAGTGAAATAAGAACCACAGATATGTTTCAATTTGGAGAGCCTACAGTTTATGATGCAGTTGTTGTTTTGGAAGACTACATGTTAGATTCTTGGAGAAGCAAAGAATTAGTTTAGATTTAAAGTGCCCTTCATAAAATACAACATGATTCAATTTTATGGAAGGATATGCCAGTGTAATATACGTATTTATATGTCACACTGAAAGCAGCTGTGGTATAGGTTCTCAAAAGCTAAAATGTTTTCCCTTTGTTGTTGTTGTCCCATAGCTCTAAATTCAGCTGAATGTGTTTTGTACACACAGAGAATAAATATTTTATCAAAGAAAAAAAGAAGAGAAGCTTGACAGTTTGATTAAACCTCTTTTATGGCAGAGGGAAGCCTATTGGAGCAAAAATCTGTTTACACACATTCAGAAAACAATAATTATATGGAACTGAATAAAGATGAAACTGGGTACAAAATTCTTTTGGACACTTCAGAATTATAATCAATTCTTAAATTCCTTGAAATTTGAGAACACTTTGAACATAAATCATTTGTATGTGTAATGACAAGTCTCTTTGTAAAACAGTGATATGTATTGTAAGAAATGTGTTTAGATCAAAGTGGTATGGTTAGAATTAAAATTTCACATGTTCACATCTAACCTTAAGAATCACTGCAGGGAATATTCTCATATTTTTGAAATTCTATGTGTGGAAAGTTTCTACAGTATATATAGCTTCTCTTTTGGGAAAGTCAGGAAGATAGAGCAATAATCTGCTAATCACCAATCAGGGCTGGATTTACGCCAGGGCTCACTGTAGTGTCCAGTGATAAAATGAGGAATACATTTAGAGAGTTCATGTCTTTGGTTTTAGGACTGGTACTCGAAGGAAAGGAGAACCAGTATGTGGGAGAGTGTGGCCTGAAGAATTGGAAATGTACAAGCAGAAAGTTTTTTCCTCTTGCTAATTGAGAGAGTCCATTAAAATTGGCCATTTTGCTACAAGAAATTAGCATTTTTTCCCCCTTCACCTAACACACTAAAGAACTCAAAAACTGACACCACCAGGTCTGCACCTTAGCAGTTGAGGATGGAGGCCTGGCAACTCTTAAGATGGGAGGTCAGGTTAAAGGGAAGTGGGTCTATCTTACTCTCAGCAAATACGTTATAATGTCTGCAAATGTATTGTCTAAAGGGAGTGCTGTCTTCTGGCATCTGTGTTCACCATTGCTTTCCTGTGAAAGGACCTCATGCATTAGCTAGGCTAGGGACAGTATCTGAGATGCATTTTCTGCTAGTGAACTCTTCTGCTCTTCTAGCTGGCTACTGCCCTTTCACATGATGGTTGGTGGTGGTGGTGGTTTTTATTATTTTCAAGAGGTTTCATTAATGGAAAAGCGAAGAGATAATGCTACCGAACAAATAAATACTTTTAATTTAGGAATCCTTAAAACCATTTTTTGATACATCAGGAATCTAAAATTACTCTACCTTTAAAATCATAGCATCACTCAGTTCTTTGATTAACATTATGAGTTCCATTTTGGGCTTGACTAACTTACAAGCGTATGACTGCGCAGAACACCTAGTTTGTTGATAGTTACAGTAAATAATAAATATGTTTTCCTCTGAATAGATCCCTAGGAAGCTTAAGAATTGTTTAATAATTAGTAGTATTTCTTAATACAACACTCAATCTCCTCTTTCTCTGCCTCACTCCAGCCCCCGTCTCCTAGTGCTCTTCTCCCAATAAGTTTTTATCCTGATCCAATGTCCACTGAAGTCAGGGGGAGTTAGATCAGGTCCTTTATGACTGCTCAGCTTTCTTGCTGTTTTTGTATCCCTCCTAACAATGAGTCAAATTCTCTCCAAGCGTAATGCTGCTGATTTCAGGGTCATTTTGCCAGCAGAAAATTTGGGCTATCCTCTCCAACTGCTGCCAAAAACCCCAGTATCTTAACATCTTAAGACACTGGGCAAACTTTTCAAAAGCTCTCCTTACGTCCCATTTTCAGAGCCTAAGATCCCATGAACTTCTTTAGTGACTTTTGAAAATGGGACATAGGATCCTAAGTCACTTAAGCTAATTTGAAAATGTTACCCAGCATTTTTTTCCTCCTTCAAAAGTAGATGAGAGAGAGTTTTAATTATTACCTGTGACATTAAAACCCATTACTGTTCTATTGAAAAAGAATTCATCGACCTAATACTGAACTTTGAAAATAACTCAGAACTAAAAGTCTACCTCATTGCAAATAAGAGCCTATCTATTTTAGGACTTTATTCTGCCACCTGTCACTGCAGTATCTTGAGTGCTTTCCATGTAGAGTGACCAGTTAGCAAGTGTGAAAAATTGGGATGGGGGGGGGCGGATAATAGGTGCCTTTGTAACACAAAGCCCTGAATATCAGGACTGTCCCTATAAAATTGGGACATCTGGTCAACCTATTTCCATGCAATATCAATTACAAATAGCAAAGTCCTTCTTATAATGGACTTCATGGAGTCTTGCACTTTTCTCTTTTAAAGGTCTGAACTCTGCTTGGCGTAAGGCACTCTACTGTAATGCTCATCCAGCAAGCGCACTCAGTTTTGACACAACCAGGTTTTCGTCTAGTGTAAGATTTACTTCATGTGCTTGACATCCTCAGGAAGCATGAGACTGATCAATCACAGCAGTAAGTTGTGAATCTCTCCGTCGTAAGTTGAATGTGCATGACAAGGGCTACTGCTAAAAATGCTTCCTGTGTTGTCTTTAATTTGTGTGCCTGTGTTAATTTGTTTGTTTTTTTTCCTACCCCTTAACACTTTATTTGAGTTTGTCTGTTGGGTTTAATGTTGTCCTCTCTCTCTCTCTCTCTCTCTCTCTCTCTCCCTTTTTATTTCTTCTTCAGAAAATCATTTTTAGGATCTAATTAATTCTCCTAGGTCTGCCAGCCACTATAATTGGCTTGACCTTCATATTTTTACAGTATTGGCTGATCTAATTGGCCCAGTAACACACTCCCATGTTTGCTGGATTCCTGCCATTAATGTAAAGCCCTGTTTGTTTGGTCTGTGCAACAGTGCTCTTTTCTGTTTTCAGTTTGTAAGCATTGTTTAATGAGAATTTTTTGTCTGACCACTTCTCTTCTTAAAGGAAATTGCATTCATTTAGTTTTTAAATCAGAAGCTTAAAGACCCCGGTATAGTTTCAGTCTCATCTCTTAGCTCACTATATCAAGGCTGTATTCAATTAGAGGGCAATGGCTATTATAGCATTCTTGAATGTACATCCACAATTATAACTCTGTGCAAAGGGCCAAGTGCAAGTTTTATATGGAACACATTTCAATAATTCACAGAATATAAATGACTGAGGAGTCGCTATAGAACGTAAAAGGGACTCTCAAAGATATGGTAAGACTCTATGGAATCAGTGCAGTTGTTCCAGATTACTAAAGTGCTAAAATCAGTATTTGATCCAACATGCTCTTTTTAAACTCATAGGGTAATCACCAGTGTTTGAATTTCTCTATTTAACAGTAGTAAGAAATAAGACAGATTACCTGGATGCCTGCTGAACCTTTTATTTTCTGTCATGTTAAATATTTCTGTACATAAGCACAGAAATATAAATAACAGATTTTGGGTGGAGAAATGAATTTTCTAAGCCAGAGGAATATTACCTACTCATAGAGCAGCAAGAACCTATTAAGATTCCTGGGTAAAGCTATATGAGCTGTGTCTGGGTTTTTTAATCTATCCTTATTTCCAAAAGATTTTTTTTTTTTGTTACCTGTTGTCTCCCCTTAGATATATATGGACAATATGGCTCACTCAATTAATCTAATCTTAAGTCTAATTAACCTAAAAATAGATGTATTCAGTAGATCCTAATACAAGAGAAACCAAATTAAATGTGCAAATAAAAATAGAAAACGATTGGTTGGCATTTCAATTTGCCTTTTTTCTTACTATTTTGTAAATAACGTGTGCATACTGTATATTTGTGCTGTATGTATAATGTGCTTCTATGCGTTGGTGCTGATCCCAAAGATGATTATGTGTAGAAGTCCTACCTTTCTTCCATAAAATAATATAGAAATGCCCACATGAGTTCAAAGCTTAGGGCTTGTCTACATGATTTACACTATTCTCTGTGTGTGTGTGTGTTGTGGGAGGCAGGGGGCTTTGGTGTGTGGGTGGTGGTGAGACTGCAGTTAGGTTTTTATGGTTGTTAATTTGGATTTCCACTTCAAAGTTATATGGCTTTTGGTAATGAGCTCTAATGTATCTTTGTATTTAATTTTCTTATTTTATTGATTGATTCTGTGCCATGAGTATGCATTTGGCAACACCAGGACATGGAAAATATGAGACACACATTCACCACTAACCTTTCTTCTGTTTTATTTCAGAGGTTTTTGCAAATCTTTTCCTACAAAATAAATAAATATATATAATCAATTGAGGGCAAGCCAAGTACACATGGCACAGTGCAGTGATCCTTCTCTAATGTTGCAGCTTTGACAAAGGGATGAGGAGTCTTCCTTGAAAACTGCCAAGAGAATTGTAAGTAAATATATGTTCTATTCTCATAAAATATTAATTGGTGTCCAGTACTCCAAGCAATAGTTTTGAAGTGTTTACATTGCTCCTCTGATTGCCGTAAGCCTAACCTCTTTTTTTATCCTTGTTTTAATTTTGTGCTCCTCTTTTATTCAGTGCCCTGTAATGACACTGTAACACACTGGATAGGACTTGATCCTGCAAACATTTACACACACACTTAATTCTACTCACTGCATAAGTGTTTGGGAGCATTAGGTCCAGGATTAGAATACTGGTCTAATTAGTTACAACAGCTGGACTTCATAAGGGCTCTTGTAAAGATAATGCCACAATTTGTGCATATATTATTAGTCCTAATTTCAGTGAAGTTCTACCAGGCAGAAATATAGGCCAAACATAGCTCAAAAATAGGAACCATTTTTTTGGAAAGCTGAAAATCCCTTTTTTGGGAAAAGTTTGATCTCCAATATATTATGCCACATTTTTTTTTGCTATGCCATAAAATTCTTTGAAATGCCTATTATAGGATATTTAAGATATCCCAAGTAATAATACAGTCACTATAACAATGCCCTTAAAGGCTACAGTATGACCATTGTCTATACTAGTGTCTTGGATCAGTACTCTCAGTAGTGTAGTGCTATTTTGAAGAATGTTATCCCTCCTGTTTCTGTTTTCTATTTTTACTGCCTTCATGATCCACATTTCTTATATTCCACCTAGACAAGGATGTAGCTTGATCTGTATCAGGCTCAGCCATAATACTGAAGATGATCATCTGCTTCATGATCTGTTGATGAGGATGGCACCAGTTCTGTTACGGGAAATCTTCAATACAAGGTGCAGGTTGGTGATTACTGATTTGTTCATACATTTTGCTTTAGAAACTCTCATTTGATTTGGTAGTAGCATCTAGTTTTGGATAAAACTTGAATACTTGTGTATCAAGCACAATTTTCATGGAGCTAGCCTTTGGGGAAACGCTTCCTTTCCTGTTCTCAGTCTTCTTTAGCCTCCTCAATGAGGGGAACTTCATGTTAACAACGTTGCCTCATGCATGTACTGCACTCAATGCTTTTTGTTAGAGAAATCCATTGCAGCTTGGTTCATACCCCTTCCTCCTTCAAATGCTACAGACCTTGTGCAGGCACTCAAAATCCATTTACTGCAAACGGGGGGAAGTGTCCATAACTTAAGCTTGACGTGTCACAATAGACACACAAAAGTCACAGCACCTAAAGTTAATTGTGACATTTTTTAAGGCTATCAGAAAATAAGCCCTCTGTGATCTCCATAATAGTCTGATTACAATTGCCCGCTTAGTTGGGAACACTTCTAGAACCTCAGCTCTGGAGCCTTTATCTCAGATTATTTGAGGATCTACGTATCTCTTGATTTACTATTATTTTCTGCATTTAAAGGTTCAGAGCAGGCCAACTGACTCTCAGTTCTGTTTCTGGGCTTGAGTGGATCCTTCTTTGTCTGGTTTTACCTGAGGTAGATGCAACAGCTATCCAAGCAGGGGACATGTATCAATAGTTATCCAGCAGTTGCTATGATTTATGCAGGGACAGACGTATCCGTGGTTCCTTGAAATTCTGGGGCCAGTATTCACTGCTGGAAAGAGTCCTGCTGCTTGGCTAATGGCAACGAGACCCTTCAAAATCCTTCTAAGTCACTCATCCCTACTGCCCTGACCACCAGACAGCAGGAGTAATTCTGACTCTTTGTTGGGGAAAGAGACTTATGTGTCATAATTGTCCCTGTTGTTCATTGTGCAAATGTTGGAATTCATGCCTTTAAGTGGCCCAAATACAGAATTAAAGAGTATGGGGCTGGGGGAACTGAGGAGGGTAGCCACCGGGTTGGCTTGGTGGAGGAGAAGGGCAGCAAGCAGATGGGAGACACATAATGGTGTATCTAGTTCCCAGGTAGCCTTAATCTCTCTCCCTAGTTACATCTGTAACCAGCACCCCTTAGTCTGGAGACTTCCAGTTTATTTTACTCTTGTTTTCGACTAATGCATAACTCTTGCACAATAATACCTGGGAGAGCTCTTCTATTGCTTTAATACTGCCGGCATAATTTTTTCTTTCCTTTCCTTGGACTCCATTTATTAAAAGCTTCCTGAACATTGAGTCTCGGGTACCTGAGGAACCCCAGGCAATCAAATCTATCAGGAAGAACACCTGCAGATTATTTATCCTGGGCAAGATATCTGTATACTTGGCTGGCAGATACAGAAGCAGGCTGTGAAAAATACTTCTGTATAATAGGATTATATAACTGTGTTTACAGTAAAGAAGGCAGTAGGCTTGTATTCTGAACTGCTACTTCCACTATTACTATTTTAATTACAGACTTTGGTGTAGTTCTTCCTCCTTTGAGTGATACTATGTGGTTTACCCCCCAAAAACCCTTCTAGCTATATAGTAGACTCCGTCTTACCACTATCAGACTGCTATAGGCCATTTTACTCTCGCAGTGCTAGGACAGGATTTAAAACCAGCTCATTTGTCCAGCACATTCTGCTTTGCTCTGAATATTTCAGTTGCTTGAAATGGCTAATATGCAATGACTGATTATTCAATGTCATTGTCCATGAAGACAGACAACCAAATATTTACAAATGTTATAAGTGCTTGTACACAAATGCTAGAAGCCTAACCACTAAAATGGGTGAACCTGAGTACTTGGTATTAAATGAGGATATTTATGTGATAGGCATCACAGAAACTTAATGGAAAGATGATCATCAATGGGATACGGTAATACCAGGGCACAAAATATATAAGAATGACAGACTAGGTCGCACTGGTGGGGGAGTGGCACTATTTGTGAAAGAATGATAGTCAAATATAGTAATAATTTTAAATGAATCAAACTGTACTATAGAATCTCTATGGGTAGAAATTCCATGCATGAATAATAAGAATATAGTAGTAGGGATATACTACTGACCACCCGACCAGGATGGTGATGGTGACTGAAATGCTCAGGGAGGTTAGAGAGGCTAAAAGAAAATCCTGCACTGATAGCGGATTTCAACTATCCCCATATTGACTGAGCATATGTCACCACTGGCCTGGATACAGAGATATTATTTCTAGACGCCATTAATAACTGCTTCTTTGACCATCTCATCCTAGAACCCATAAGGGAACAGTCAATTCTAGATTTAGTCCTCAGTGGAGCACAGGATCTGGTCCACAAGGTGAATATAGCTGAACCGCTCACTAAGAACAACAATAATATAACTAAATCAAATATCCTTGTGGGGTGAAAATATCAAAGAAAGCCACCACAGTAGCATTTAACTTCAAAATGGGGAACTAATCAAAAATGAAAAAGTTAAACAGAAATTAAAAGGAACAGTCACAAGAGTAAAAGGCCTGCAAGCATGGAAACTATTTATTTAAAACATTATAATAGACTCAAAATAAATTCATACCTTTTTAAAATTTATTTGGGGTAAGAGGGCCAACAAATGCCACCATGACTAAACAGAGTAAAAGAGGCAGTTAAAGGCAAAAAGGCATCCTTTAAAAACTGGAAGTCAAATCCTACTGAGGAAAATAGAAAGGAGCATAAACTCTGGCAAGTCAAGTGTAAAAATATAATTAGGCAGACCAGAAAAGAATTTGAAGAGCAACTAGCAAAAGACACAAAATCTAACTGCAAATTTTTTTTAAGTACATCAGAATCAGGAAGCCTGTCAAACAATCAGTGGGGTCACTGGATGGTCAAGCTACTAAAGAAACACTCAGAAAAGACATTGCCATTGCAGAGAAGCTAAATCAATTCTATGCATTAGTCTTCACTGCAGAGGATGTGAGGGAGATTACCACACATGCACCTTTCACTTTTTTATGTGACCAACCTGAGGAACTTTCCCAGATTGAGGTGTCAAGAGAAGAAATTTTGGAACAAATTGATAAATTAAACAGTAAAAAGTCACCGGAGCCAAACAGTATTCACCCAAGAGTTCTGAAGGAACTCAAAGATGAAATTGCAGAACTACTAACTGTGGTATGTAACCTGTCACTGAAATAAGCCTAAAAAGAAAAGGAGTACTTGTGGCACCTTAGAGATTAACCAATTTATTTGAGCATGAGCTTTTGTGAGCTACAGCTCACTTCATCGGATCATCAGCATCACTTTCATCAGCTCACGAAAGCTCATGCTCAAATAAATTGGTTAGTCTCTAAGGTGCCACAAGTACTCCTTTTCTTTTTGCGAATACAGACTAACACGGCTGTTACTCTGAAACCTGAAATAAGCCTGTGTATCAAATGACTGGAGGATAGGTAATGTAATGCCGATTTTTAAAAAAGTCTCCAGAGATGGTTCTGGCAATTACAGGCCAGCAAACCTACCTTCAGTACCAGGCAAATTGGTTGAAACTATAGTAAAAAACAGAATTATCAGACACATAGATGGACACAATATGTTGGGGAAGAGTCAATGTGGCTTTTGTAAAGGGAAATCATGCCTCAACAATCTACTAGAATTCTCTGAGGGGGTCAACAAGCATTTGAATAAGGGCAATCCAGTAGATTTAGTATGCCTGGACTTTCAGAAAGCCTTTGATAAGGTCCCACATCAACGGCTTTTAAGCAAAGTAAGCAGCCATGGGATAAGAGGGATGGTCCTCTCATGGTTCAATAACTGGTTTAAAAAATGGGAAACAAAAGGTAGGAATAAATGGTCAGTTTGCACAATGGAGAGAGATAAATAGCAGGGTGTCCCAAGGGTCTTTACTGGACTGAGACCTGTGCTGTTCAACACTGTAACATTACCCAGGCAGAGTACAATCTGGACAGTTGGGTCCCCTCAAATTTCCAACCTGGAGTGCTTTTTATACTGCTTTGCTGTGAGTGCAACCACTCCTGGTCTATCTCACTTGCAGCCTCTAGCATGTAACTGACACTCACTGAATTACATGAATGTTCTGGCCTGTCACTCATGAATTACATTACAGGGCAACACCAGCAAATACCCAGTCCCAGACCTTCCCCCAGAAATGTGCATTTTGAACTGCCCAGATCTCGATGGACAATACAAGCTCAAAAAAAGTCTGTCCATCCATTATTTCATCAAATGATATACACAAACTCTGTTATCTGAAGTGGAGGTTCTCAAACACTTCACTCCAAACACACACTGTTTAGATAAAACAATAAAACAAGTTTATTAACTAAAGAAAGAGATTTTTAAATGATTACTAGTAGTGAGACATAATCGGAATTGGTTACAAAGAAAATAAAGGTTTCAGAGTAGCAGCCGTGTTAGTCTGTATTCGCAAAAAGAAAAGGAGTACTTGTGGCACCTTAGAGGCTAACAAATTTATTTGAGCATAAGCTTTCGTGAG
This sequence comes from Eretmochelys imbricata, assembly GCF_965152235.1. Taxonomy (NCBI): domain Eukaryota; kingdom Metazoa; phylum Chordata; order Testudines; family Cheloniidae; genus Eretmochelys; species Eretmochelys imbricata. The sequence goes on along the minus strand of NC_135575.1, from coordinate 36,782,722 downwards.
CTACAGCTCAAATAAATTTGTTAGCCTCTAAGGTGCCACAAGTACTCCTTTTTCTTTTTTTTTAAAGACAATAAAATGCAATCTAAATTAATTCAAAGCATAGGTTTTTCTCACCATATGCTCTTTGGAGTTTTTATGGTCTGGAAGCCTCCCAGCCAGGACCCTCTTTCCCCCCACCCCAGTTCAGTGTTTCTTCAGGCACTGTTGCTGCCATGAGCAGAGAGGAATGGAAGAGAGGTGATTTGTGGGATTTGATCTCTCTTCTTGTACCTTTCTCCCCTCCTTGAGGGACATCTCCCATTGGGATTCAGGTGACAGGAGATCTGTGGGATGGGAACCCGAGCTGTGTCTTTGCCAATATGTAAATTTCTCACTTCTTCCTGCCAAAGATTGGCCGCTTACTCAGGTTATAGCCCGCTTGGTTATGTTGATACCTGACTGAGGCATCCATTTGTTGTTTGCTTCTGAAGAACTGAACTGTGCCTGCTTTTCTAAACTAAGGGCTTGTCCACACTTACCCAAGGATTGACGCTGTGGTGATCAATGAATTGGTGGTCGATTTAGCAGGTCTAGTGGACATCCGCTAAATCGACCGCTGTTAGCTCTCCTGTCAACTCCTGTATTCCACCGGATCGAGAAGAATAAGGAGTCAATGGAAGAGCATCTCCAGTTGACATCGTGTAGTGTGGACCCCGCAGTAAGTAGATCTAAGCTATGTCGACTTGAGTTACGCTATTAATGTAACTCAAAGTGCATAGCTTAGATCAACTTTCATGCGCAGTGTAGACATGGCCTTAGTAATCCCATAGAGCAGAATCTTATAACATTACATACAATGTTACAATGCATATTTTACCAACACACTAATATTCAGCAGATTGAGTTTTCAAATGATACCTCACAAGACATACTTTGTACAAAATGTATCATAATAAGGGTGAACATAAGAGTACAGACTCTCAAACACATTCATAAATGATCTGGAAAAGGGGATGAACAGTGAAGTGGTAAAGTTAGGAGATGATACAAATAACTCAAGATAGTTAAGTCAAAAGCTGACTGTAAAGATTTACAAAGGGGTTTCACAAAACAGGTTGACTGGGCAACAAAAGGCAAATGAAATTTAGTGTTGATAAGCACGAAATAATGCGCATTGGAAAGCATCATCCTAACTAAACATATAAAATGATGGGGTCTAAATTAGCTGTTACCACTCAAGAAAGAGATCTTGGGGTCAGTGAGCAGATGTTTTCAGAGAACTAACCACAATGTGCAGTGGCAGTCAAAGCTAATAGAATGTTAGGAATCATTAGAAAAGGAATAGATATAAAGACAGAAAATATCATAATGCAACTATATAAATCCATGGTACACCCACACATTGACTAATGCATACAGTTCTGGTTGCCCCATCTGAAAAAAATATATTAGAATTGGAAAAGGTATAGAGAAGGGCAACAAAAATTATTTGGGGTCTGGAACAGTTTCAATATGAGAGAGGTTAAAAGGACTGGGACTGTTCCTCTTAGAAAGAGATGACTAAGGGTGGATATAGTAGAGAGCTATACATTCATGAATGGTATGGAGAAAGTGGATAGGGAAGTGTTACTTACCCTTCACATAACACAAGAACAGTGAAAGTAATAGACAGCAGATTTAAAACAAACATGAGGAAGTACTTCACACAACGCACTGTCAACCTGCGCCCATGGCTCTTTTCATTCCATGATTTTTAAAGTCTAACAAAACTATGAATTTAAGCTCCTGGGCTTGTTTTTTTGAAAGTGTTGTGCAGGTTTCCTTTGAAAAAGAGTGATCGCTTTGTGAAAAGTGTTCATATGTAAGTATTGTGGTGCTTTTGTCTTTTATCATTTTCCTGTGTGAGTTCATACGAGAGCCTAGTGATTGTCTGGTTTCACTCATGTAGTTGCTGTTGGGGCATTTAGAGCACTGGATGAGGTACACTACATGTAGTAGGCATGCGTAGGACCCATGGATCTTGAAACGTGTTGTGGAGGGTGTTGATCATGGTAGTATTTGCATCTGTTCTGGCAGGATCTGGTGCCACTTTGAGTTGGTGTGTCCTGATCTGTGGGGAGCTTGCTTCTGACAATGAGCTTGGAGAGGTTGAAGGTTGTTTGAAGGCCGGAAGAGGGGGTTCAGGAAAAAATTCTTTCAGGAAATCTGGGACCTGGAACCAACAAGGATACAACAACCTTCCAAGTCTTTCAGTCAAGAACTGCTGATGAGCACCGAATTCGCTTGATTTTTTAAAATCCCACTCACTTCACAACTAGAAAAGTGCTTTTACTTTTTAAAAACATAAACTCTTATAAAAACACCTTTTCATCCATATAGCTACAGTGCAGAAGGCATATGGAGCCTTACTCTCCACTGGCATAAACTGGTTGTACATCAGGGTATCTCCATTGACTTCAATGGGATTCCTCCCAATTTATATCAGCACTCCCATGGACTTTTGGTATTTCTGCCACATTTGAAGGCTCTCATAGTAAAAATTGAAAGTTGCTTAGTCGCACACTTTTTACAGTGGGAAGCTGTCTTGGAAATTATAACGGCTCCATCTCACTGATTCAACAAAATTCTACTTATAGTACTCGATATGAGAAAAAGGTATAACTATATCTTCTAAATGGAAACCGCGTGCTGAGTCAGACTAACCTTGATGCCAAGATCTATAATGGAAATGAGAGATACTATCATTAGTGTGGTATTACTATTTCATTCAGTATTTGATAGTGCCGTATATATGTGGGCAAAGTCTGCCTTTCCCACTTGTACCAAACTACAGTAAGCAGGGCCAGCTCAGTCATGCAAGCAGAACAGGAGATCAATGAAGGCAGCAAAATATTTTGTGCTTCTTCATTGAGTTGCGTAACTGTGATCCTAGAGCAGGGGTATAATTTCCAGTTAGCCCAAGGCACTTGGTGCTAATAGATTCATATATGGACTATATTCTTTCTCTATGTGGAAAAACAGTGAAGGTTCACCCTACGTGTTTGGGACCCTTTTCACATCAAACTATGTACTATGGTAAATATAAAATCAAATAGAGCTGTGCCATATATGTGCAGTACAGTATGCCTGCCACAGCTGATTCAGCACCAAGCATTTGGCCATCACTTTACTATGAGTGATTTGCAGGAGAGAGAAAGTTAGCCATTAGTTTAAAGCAGTGCATTTTCCCCCCACTACTTGGCTCATCTTTCTTCTGTAGTACAATGGGTCTGAATTCAGATGAGAAAATATTTGGTCCAGCCCCCAAAGGCTAATCTGTAACTACTAACAATTTTAAGTGCCCAACATAATTTATTTTGGGGGTACCAGAATTTAATTACCATTGGTACTATCTGGAGGAATTTGTGGCATTACCCTCTAAGAATAGTTAATTCAGTGCTGGCCTTGATTGTGGCTTCATTAAATTCAACCATGTGATCTAGCTGTGAAACAGCCTCATTTCCAAATACATGTTTGAAAGAAATCTGTGTGAGATGTTCATTGTATTAGGTGGGAGAGCAAAGTATGTAGTTTTTGTTTTGTTGTTTACATTTTTAATAATTTGGAATAAGGCTTTTTTTGTGTTAACAAGTAGGGAGATTCTGCTATTTAAAAAATGTAACAGATTTTTAAGGTGGCCACATAGTATAGCATGCATATACATTTCTAAGTACATAAAGGGCTCATGAAAGATGCTGTCTTGACAGCTCTGGAGAATGTTGTCCTCTATCCACAAAATGGGTGATAATGGAAATCATGGAATCATGCTCCATGAATCATGCTCAGCTTCCACTGCCGCTAATGGAAGTTGCAAAGGTGTGTATACAGGGAAGTATGGAAAGGAAGAGTCAGTTCAAAGGCTCGGTGGATTTTACTTTGCAGCAACAAAAATCTTTCAGAACAATCTAACAACTAGGAGTCAGATTCTTAGCTGCTGTAAATTGACATGGCTCTTTTAACTTCAGTGGAGCTATTGTACTTTTATCCCAGCCAAGGATCTGGCCCAGTATTTTGGAGTCTATGCATATACACATCCATCTGTATCTAGTTTATAGGGTGCTGCATACACAGTACAATTCCTTTTCTTTGTATCTACCCAGACAGTACAAATATTATTTCCTGAATTTAAATGGCTGATTTTCAATCTATTTATAATTAAAAAGTAAGGATATAGTAAATTTCTTGGTCCACAATTAATGAGCGTGATTCACAGTGGCTGAGACAGCTCTGGCTCAGAGAGAAAGTACCCTACCATTGAGATGTGTCTAAACTAGAGCTATTTATCTGAACGTCTTTGACTTTGGGAATTGTTTGGCTCTGGAATGCCAGATCCTGATCTTTGGATCTCACCCAGTGTTTTATTCCATTTCCCAGATTCAGAAGTGGAATAAAGCTCTCTCCCCAAGGATAGAGCTCTGAATGAGGGTTTCTGGGATTTGTAGTTCCAGTAGCAGTGCAGAGCAGGAGCACTGTCCCAATTGTGTGGGGAAGGCTGAAAAACAGACTGGCTACCATGCTTTGACAGATCTCTATTGGACTTATGGAAGCTGTGGAGGTGAGTAGCCAGCATTCTCCTACAGATGTGGATATGGATAGGAAACTTGTGCACCCTGCTCCCAGGGAACAACACTGGTGAGCTGGGGGAAGCAGATATGCTGGAAGTCTCATGAGAGTAGCTGTTTTTGCAAGATTCCCACCACTTTGGTATAGAAGCCACACCCAGACCACTGCTGTAGTTTGGCTAAAACCTGGAGTCCTGAGCAATAACTTTCTCAACACCTGGATCTAGTTTCCAAGCCAACTAATCTGTACCCTATCACTAGTGGTTACCTATAGGTAACCCTTCCCCCATAGGTGACAATTAAGTTCATAGGAATTATGTCAGGAATAGGGTGGTATGAAAACTATCTCCTCTGGTTTCACAGGTCAAACTTTGTGGGTTTCCTTGCAAGTTTGAATCTATTCAGCTTCACTTGGAATTTAGTTTTGGCACCAAACCAAAAAATGCACACAATCTAGAAATGAGCTGAGCTCCCAGATATCTAATAAAGAAAGAACAGTTCATGCTATTCACTTATGCACAGACCTACAGAAGCCTGTTTTCAGCTGTCATTGTAACTGCTAAAATCGTTCTTTCACAAATGTTAGTTAAAATTATCCAGTTTCACAGTTGACAAAGGTTATTTGCACAACTGAGAGTAATTTAACCATAAATGGCTGGGATCTCTTTTTCCCGTGAGTTCATTGTATATATTGTGAAAAAACCCTATATAAAATCTCCATTATGTAAGATTGCTTTTACAAAATCTTTAAATTCCATGAAAAGAGCCCTATTCGAAATACATGCTCAATTGCTCCCTTTCATGCACATTTTTGACACTCTTTGTACATTTCCTTCTGACCTTTTATCTTTATCAGGAGAAAAGAAACAATAGAGCTCCTTACAGTTCTAGGATGACCGTACTATCAATAACACATACCGTGTATAATTTTATTTCTACCCACCCTTTTCATAGCAACACCGTGGCTGTCAACCCCCATTCATCTTTAGCCTAGCTCTGCTGAAGTGGCCTGAAAGAGCCAGATCCAGAGTACAGCAATCTTCAATGTTTTTTTTTAATTTCTTTCTTGCTTCCTAGATGCATTGACCTGAAGGAAACAGTGGTGCAAGTGGAATACATTTCTTACCAGTACGGGGGGCACGTGACTCCTCCTCACCCACCCCCTTACCTGGGGAGGGGGAGCTCTGTCCTCCTCCTGCTGCGCCTTCGGAACCACAGCAGGGAAAGGAGCAGAACTCAGGGCCACCAGGCAGCCCCATGCCCACAGCTCCTCTGGCACGGCTGTACCGCCCACGGCTGTACCATGCCCCAGCAGGATCTCCTCTGTCTGTACAGCAGCCAGCCCCGCCAGAGGACAGGACTGGGGGCGCAGGGCTCTCCCGGGAACTGCAGTGGGGAAAGGAGCAGAATGCCAGCAGCTCCTCAGACGGCTGTAGCCCCTTCCCCAGCCCTTTCCTCTGGTGGGGCTGAGGACACGCAGCTCCATGGAAGGGCAGGGGGCGGGGTTAGGGGTCCCGTTCCTTTCCCCACTGTGGTTCCCGGGAGTGCCCTGAACCACAGTGCTCTTCCGGGAACCACAGCGGGGAAAGGAGTGGAACATGGGGCCACCGAGAGGCCCCACACCAGCAGCTCTTCCGGTATGGGTGTACTGCCCTCCCACCCCCAGCCCTGTCCTCTGGCGGGGCTGCTGTACAGACAGAGGAGACCCTGCGTGGAAGGATTGGGGGTGGTACAGCTGCGCCGGAGGAGCTGCCAGCTTGGGGCCGCCCAGTGGCCCCAAGTTCTGCTGCTCTTCTTTCCGGTACGCCGTACCAGCTATAAATATCTCGCTGGTACAGCGTACCAGACCGTAGCGCCCTGCTTGCATGTAAGGAACATGTTTCTTCCCGTGCTTCCCCACATGCTTCCTAATTGGAACATGACCATTCAAACAAAAACCACTTAGGGCTAGATCCTCAAAGGAGAGTTAGGCTCCGTGTTGTAGTACCTACCATTAAGCACTCTGCCACCCAGTGGAATGCTCAACTCTGAGTTAAGCTCTCGTTACAATGCCTGGGGACAGTTGGACACCTAACAATGGGATTCAAAAACACCAGCTAGCTGAGTGGGGAGCTGCCTAAGCTAGCCAGTAAGACATGCCAAGGCAAAGTTTGTGCCCTAAGCCCCAACTCCCGCAGGGACTGAGGTGCTAACTCTTGGTGGGAGGGAGATGCCTCCCTTTACTTGTGATTCACAGCCAGACATGGCCTGGAGTTAGGTCTCTCAAACTCTCCTGTTGAGTCTGTTCCCTTTGTATTAAATTCTTAAATATTTATTGGTCCAGAGAGAGTGTGAGATGACTCTATAGCCCAGTGGGAGACCCAAGACCGAGCCCTTTGACTTCATTGGGCTTTGAAGCAGACTCCTAGACCAACGTTTTCAAAAGTGGCCAGTAAATCTGGGTGCCTTGCGTTTTGGCTGTCGAGCTTGGGGTGCCATGAGCCTGTCTTTCAGAAGTGCTGAGCACCTGAATTTGCTTACTATAGAGGTAGTCCTGCATTCTCTGTGTTCAGTCATTCTGGAGGATGCTAACTCTGCAGAAAAGGCAGTAGTCTGATAAAACTTTTGAGAAGTGTATTAAACCTTTATTAACATTGGTTTCTAAGTAATGAATAGTCCCTACTGGCTGATCTGCCCCGTAGATCATGTGGGAAATTTTGAAATTATACTTCTATGCACCTTCCTCTTCCCACTTTATTTTCAGCGTTATCCTCTCCTTTGTTCTCCACTTTTGTTCATTCTCTCCCTTTGTGTTATACTGGTGATGAAAACTACTGCTGACATTGAAAAAGATGACCAAGTTGAAATAGTGTAATCATTCAAGCATTGGCAATGCACGTATTGGGTTTGGAAATCGCTGAAAATCCATCCTTTATACTGCTTAGAGCAATAATAGAAATTGTTTTGTGCTACTTAAACATGTATAGAAATCATGCATTTTTCTATGTGTGCAATGCACTAAATATCACTAAACTCATAAAAAGCTCCAATGTCTGAGGTTAAAAAGCAAAATAAACCCTGGATTGGAAGTTGAAAGTTTTGAGAGTGGCAAACAGAAAGAAATACACAGAATTGGTTAAGATGTGGAGAGAAAAGGAAACAAGTAGCAAAAAAAGCAGAATAAGTTAATGCTACTCAAAGAGGCTTAAAAGAAATAAGGACTTCTACAAATATATGAAGGAAAAATGGGTCAGAGGAAAACAAATGAGACATGAGTAAAATTAATGAAGACTAGAAAATAGCTGAGATACTGAATTTCTCTTTAGAATTGTGTGTGTGTGTGTGTGTGTGTGAGAGAGAAAATCAGATAGCAAGGAAGACCTACTAATAATGGCTATGGATACTGATAGCAGCTGAGAGAATACATATAAAATTTGAACATCTACAGATCGCTCACTTTGAATTATATGCACGCTTGGATATTCAGTGGATGTATATTTGGACTCTTCAGTCATGGGCTTTTTACAAATGTCCATCACTGTGGGATTGGGCCCTGAGAGAATTAACAGACAACTTTACTGTGCTGCTGACAATTCCTTTTGACAAATCATGGAAAGTGGGGAGTTACAGGAAGATTGGAGACAAGCAGATAAAATACTGCTCTTCAGAAATGGAAAGAAATTTGATCCGGGCAATTACGGTCTCCTAAATCTTACATCTATCCTTAATGTGGTAAGAAGATAACAAATATTGAGGGAAAAACATCACTTGACATCTAGGGCCTGGGTGTCCTCTCACTTCCACTAATGTAAATGACGACATTCAAAGTCAATGGAATTACACTGGAGTAAAAATGCTGCAAGTGATAGCAGAATGAGGCTCTTTGAGGATAATAGAACCATGAGTGATCAGAAGCATGAGCTCCTAAAGGAGAAACTGCTAAGAAAATGTGGTAGCTTTTTTAAAGAATTACAAAATGAGTGGATGGATGAAGGAATGGAAAGCAGTACATAGTATATTTGAATTTTCAGATGGTATCTGACAAATTCTTCCACTCGAAGTTAGTTCAAAGGGGAATGGAGACACTGTCACATGGTTTGAAAATGGGCCAAAGTACCATGAACAAAGGGTAAAGGGAAATATGACTGTGTCTACCAATGGGAGGTATCTAGTGGGGTTAGGCTGGTTTCATTTGATATCTTTTTTTTAATGAGAGAGTAAATGGAATGTTAATTAAATTGTAGATGATACAGCACTGTGATCACCAGCAAGGCCTGGGGAAAAGATACAAGAGTCTAGCAAGGATGGAACATGGGCATAAAGTAACAACACGTGATTCAAGATGGGAAAATGTAAACTAATACATCTGGGGATAAAATAACCCAAGAGAGAGATATGAAAAGACATAGGGAAGATTGTGAATGAAATGAGGCAAATGAAAGGCGTTTGCAATGTGATATGGCAGGGGGAAAAATCTGTTCTGGGCTTCATTTATGAAGGCACAATTGAGATTCTCTGCCTTGCCTCCAAGACAGTCTTCTATAGTTTCAGGGCTCTAGTAATAGATTCTGAAGTTGCTCTGCTAATACTCTGCTTTCCTGGGGATAGGACTGAAGGGGAGGGACCTTATGCCCCTGTAAAAAAAAAAAAAAAAGAAATTTAACCTGTGTCAAGTCTGGTTATGCAGGGGAAGATTTATTTGATCCTAAATTATAGGTTTAGATTGACTAAGTGATGAACTGGGGTGGGGTGGGGGACTGAAGGGGGAGGAAGGACCGCGAGGACAGGTCTGTAAATGTTTGATTAAATATCAAGAAGGTGGGGGAATTTTTATGGTGATACAAGTGGGTATAAATAGTAGACATGGGTCTGAATCAAAACATTTGGATATTGATTTTGAACACTCCTAAAATTGAGAATATTTGAATCTCGGAATTTGGTTGGGAAATTCGCATCTTTGATTAGATTCCAAATATGCACCAGAACACCCCCTCACTTTCACCCCCAAATTTTAGAGATGTTCAGGTCAGAGGTGTTGGTTCAGGCTTGACTATTGTAGTTATAAGGTGAAATTGAGGAAAATTTAGAATGAAGAACACAAAAACTGTTTGAAATTTGAGAACTATTAGACTGTGGAATGGGTTCCTGAGGGAAACTGTGGAAGCGCATGTCTTTGAACATTTATGCCGAACTGGACAAAGCACTAATAAATATGGAATAGAGAATAATCCTTCAGTGCCAGGGAGATGGATTAGATGACCTAATAGGCCTTTCCCATCTCTAACATCTGTGATAACATTATGTATGAAAGCATTTTTTCAGCTCCTAGTTAACAATTGTGTATTTAGCTCCGATCAGCCCTAAAAGGCTGCAGTTTGGGGGTGGGGGGTTAGATTTAGCTATAAATTCCTGTCTTGTTCTCTCTAAAATCTAAAAATAGAATTAGTTTAAAACTGGTGTGAGTTGTGATCAAGAATGAAAACAGAAAAGCTGCAGGAGCTGAGGAACAAAATGTGTGTTAAAGAAAAATTCTCTGTTTGGCTCTCTGTAACATTAGTAACACTTGGTACTTATAGATGACACTTTTTGTGTTCAAAGCACTGTTTAGATATTAACTAACTAATCTTCCCACTGACTACGTGAGGTAAGTAGATAAGTAGTAGTATCCCCATTTTGAAGATAGGAAAAGTAAGGCAATGAGAAGTCCTTCAAAACAGAGTTGGAATGAGAAAGTAGAACTGCCTCACTCTCATCTCCATTCTCCGCCCTCCAGTCCACACTGCCTCCTAATACCTGTCTAGTGTCAAAGTCAGAAAATGCCTGAGAAGGCAGGGCAATCACCTTATTAAAAAAAGTCGGACATTTTCAAAACATTTCATGACTGCAACAATTATCAGACTTCAACAATTATTAGCTGAACTGTTTTATTTCAGGGAGAGGAGAATAGGAGAGCAAAAGATATGAGGTTGTTTGTAATTTGCACCAGAAGTCCATATTTTTGACAGGCATATAAGATGCTCCAAGCAGCCATTGTGTCCTGTTTTTGAATTAATATACCAACTACCAGCACAGCTGAAAACTCAGCTGCTTCCTTCTTTTGGAATTTTGCTAAATCACCTACATATCACATACTACTGCGTCTGGTACACCATAATACCAGTCCATGGCATTTCCTAGTGAGTCATGGGAGTGCAGTGATAACCTCATGATATATGGCCCCCAAAGGTGCTGAGTTGGGACTGGGTCATGAACTGCATCCTTTCTGTTGAAGGGGGAAATCGAGCAGCCCTGTAAATAGCAAATCTGCTCAGAGAAGCACAGGGCCCCAAGCAGTCACTTGTTGTTAAGGCTGATTTTGTACTCTATATACCAGCCAGCCCACACACTTGTCACAGGACGGTAACAGTCAAATGCGACATCCGCCCTAGTGGTAAGTCCAATGAAACTGAGACTGATGTTGTGATTGGTTTTCAAATCTGCTACAAATGGTTCTGATTTCTATTACATGCAGATTTAGGAATTATAGTAGTCCTCATACCTGCACAGGCTACTGCACTGCTGCTGAATTTTTTGCAGCTGCTTAACAGAGTAGACAAGCTACCAGATTAGAATTACAGGATGAATACCAAGCAAAACACCTGGCTTTTGACTGGTAATTCAAAAGATGCGAGTGTCTCAAAATATTAAAACGTGTGTTACCTTTAAATTCATTTAATGTTACAGTGCACTCGGATTATGTTCATAGCTTGTGGATCCCCAAGGAAAGCATGTATATAACCAGAATTTCCATTTAGCAGTTGCCTAGAAGCAACATCAGGTATTCAAGTCTAGGTCATACAGGGGACTTAGACTCACGGTTGCAGCATGTAATATCCCCTGCTGCCTAGTGGAATCTACAGCCTGAGTTCGGCACCCAGGTTCCCTATACAATGCATGGGAAGAGTTATGTGCTTAAGAATGGGATCTACAAAACTGGGTGGGGAGCTACCTAAGTTAACCAATGGAAATGCTGAGGAGAGGAGTGTGGCCTAAGCTCTGCCCCTCAAAGAGAGTTAGGCATCTAACTCTGGGCTAGAAGGAGGCACTTTTTTCTGCTTTGGAGTTAGGCCCCTGACTCTTGTCAGTCATTTCTTGCAAAAACTGAGAGTGGGTAGGGGAGGAGTGGTAGCCTTATACCCAATAGCTTAGTGGTTAGGGACCTCACCCAATATGTGGGAGACCCAGCTTTAAACCCCCACTTTGCCTGATTCAGACTTTGAACCCAGATCTCTTACCTCTGAGGAGTGTGCCCTTTGGGCTTTCTGTGTGGGTGTTTCTCAATCTCTCCTGTTGAAGCTGTTCCACTTTATATAAAATATGTATTCATTAGCATAGGGACTGAAATATGAGTCTCCCAGGTGAACGTCTGAACCACTAAGCTGTAGAGTCATTCTAACACTCTCTCTGGCCCAATGAATATTAAAGAATTTTATACAAAGTGGCATATCATCCATGTGTCAGTGTAATTCATGACCCTGATTCATGAATCATAAACTTTAAGACTAGAGCTGTATGGAGAAAATCCACAGATTTGAAAATTCTCCATGAAAAGGAATGGAGCTCTGGCTCCTGGTCGATGCACCTGGCAGGCTGCAGACCCTGGAAGCCCTAGGGTCCCTGATTCTGAGGTAGTCCTCATGGTGGGCTGCCCACATCTCTGGGCTCAGAAAACCCAGGGAGCCCATGCTGCTGAGAAACTGTGAGCCTGGAAGCTGGGGCTTTCAGAGTTTACATGCCCTTAGCTCCCTATCAGCCCATCGGGCGGGGAGCCAAGGAGCCAGGCAAGTAAGCTGGCAGAAATCCTGCCTGGGTTCTGTCAGCATTTTGTGAAAATTGACATGTCTCTGCAGAACATTTCGATTCTGACACATCACCATATTCCAATGAAAAAGTGTTTAGTTGGAGTTTTTCCAACCATATCTAACTGACAGTTGGTAAAGGTGCTGATTAAATACTTGGATTAGAAAATATCAAAAGTGAATGACCTAATTTTTCAGAGGTACTATGCATTCACATCTCCCATTGGCTTTAGTGGAAGTTGTAAAAAGAAAAGGAGTACTTGTGGCACCTTAGACTAATAAATTTATTTGAGCATAAGCTTTCGTGAGCTACAGCTCACTTCATCAGATGCATTCAGTTGAAAATACAGTGGGGAGATTTATATACATAGAGAACATGAAACAATGGGTGTTACCATACACACTGTAAGGAGAGGTTTCAGAGTAACAGCCGTGTTAGTCTGTATTCGCAAAAAGAAAAGGAGTCCTTGTGGCACCTTAGAGACTAACCAATTTATTTGAGCATGAGCTTTCGTGAGCTACAGCTCACTTCATCAGATGCATACCGTGGAAACTGCAGCAGACTTTATATATACACAGAGAATATGAAACAATACCTCCTCCCACCCCACTGTCCTGCTGGTAATAGCTTATCTAAAGTGAGCATCAGGTTAGGCCATTTCCAGCACAAATCCAGGTTTTCTCACCCTCCACCCCCCCACACAAATTCACTCTCCTGCTGGTGATAGCCCATCCAAAGTGACAACTCTTTACACAATGTGCATGATAATGAAGTTAGGCCATTTCCTGCACAAATCCAGGTTCTCTCACTCCCTCACCCCCCTCCAAAAACCCACCCCCATACACACACAGACTCACTCTCCTGCTGGTAATAGCTCATCCAAACTGACCACTCTCCAAGTTTAAAACCAAGTTAAACCAGAACATCTGGGGGGGGGGGTAGGAAAAAACAAGAGGAAATAGGCTACCTTGCATAATGACTTAGCCACTCCCAGTCTCTATTTAAGCCTAAATTAATAGTATCCAATTTGCAAATGAATTCCAATTCAGCAGTTTCTCGCTGGAGTCTGGATTTGAAGTTTCTTTGTTTTAAGATAGCGACCTTCATGTCTGTGATTGCGTGACCAGAGAGATTGAAGTGTTCTCCGACTGGTTTATGAATGTTATAATTCTTGACATCTGATTTGTGTCCATTTATTCTTTTACGTAGAGACTGTCCAGTTTGACCAATGTACATGGCAGAGGGGCATTGCTGGCACATGATGGCATAAATCACATGTAAGGAGAGTGATCACTTAAGGTGAGCTATTACTAGCCGGGGGAGAAACCTTTTGTAGTGATAATCAAGGTGGGCCATTTCCAGCACTTTACAAGAACGTCTGAGGAACAGTGGGGATTGGAGTGGGGAATAAACATGGGGAAATAGTTTTACTTTGTGTGATGACCCATATACTCCCAGTCTCTATTCAAGCCTAAGTTAATTGTATCCAGTTTGCAAATTAATTCCAATTCAGCAGTCTCTAGTTGGAGTCTGTTTTTGAGGGGTTTTTTTGTTGTTGTTGAATTGCAACTTTCAGGTCTGTAATCGAGTGACCAAAGAGATTGAAGTGTTCTCCGACTGGTTTTTGAATGTTATAATTCTTGACATCTGATTTGTGTCCACTGATTCTTTTATGTAGAGACTGTCCAGTTTGACCAACGTACATGGCAGAGGGGCATTGCTGGCACATGATGGCATATATCTCATTGGTAGATGTGCAGGTGAACAAGCCTCTGATAGTGTGGCTGATGTGATTAAGCCCTATGATGGTGTCCCCGAATAGATATGTGGACACAGTTTGCAACAGGCTTTGTTGCAAGGATAGGTTCCTGGGTTAATGGTTCTGTTGTGTGGTGTGTGGTTGCTGGTGAGTATTTGCTTCAGGTTGCGGGACTGTCTGTAGGCAAGGACTGGCCTGTCTCCCAAGATCTGTGAGAGTGATGGGTCATCCTTCAGGATAGGTTGTAGATCCTTGATGATGCGTTGGAGAGGTTTTATTTGGGGGCTGAAGGTGATGGCTAGTGGCATTCTGTTATTTTCTTGGTTGGGCCTGTCCTATAGTAGATAACTTCTGGATACTCATCTGACTCTGTCAATCTGTTCCGTCACTTCAGCAGGTGGGAATTTGTAAGAACGCTTGATAGAGATTTTGTAGGTGTTTGTCTCTGTCTGAGGGGTTGGAGCAAATGCAGTTGTATCATAGAGCTTGGCTGTAGATGATGGATCGTGTGGTGTGGTCTGGGTGAAAGCTGGAGGCATATAGGTCAGTAGGTTTAAGTTGTGACTATCACTACCTCTGGCAATTAGGTGGTTGTCTCCTTTCGGTAGCTGCCAACACAGTCCAACTTCTTCCCTGAAGGAAGCAGGCACCAATCCCATTGAAGATGCACCTACTTCCTCCGTGGTTGAATTTGGCCTTTTGAGCTCATGACCAGGTTTCTGTGTAGCTCAAAAGCTTGTCGCTTTCACCAACAGAAGTTGGTCCAATAAAAGATGTTATCTCCCCCACCTTGTCTCTCTCGATCCTTTGATCAGTATGGCTACAACACTGCAAAAGACAAAGGGTAGAAAGGAAAATAGAAGCGCTTACCCAAATTCATGCAAAAGATCAATGGCAGAGTCCAGAAGAGAATTGCGGTTTCTGAAGTCCCATGTCAATGCTTCTCTACTGGATGGTGCTACTGGGGCCTTCACATCTGCATGTAGAAAACACTATTGAAATGATGCTTTCAAAATATTTTAATTTCAGCTTTACTTCTGTGCCAAAACAAAAATTCACAGAGCCCCCAACTGACTTGTCTTTATCATTTATTTTTGAGCAATATTTTTCCTATTCTTGTGCAAGTCACAAAAAATATTTTGTAGCAGTATTTCAAATCTGCCTGTGCCTTGGAGAATTGTACATTTAGCCACAAAGAAGAAAACTGGATATTGTGTAGTTCTGAAATGTCAGCGATCAGCTGCAAAATTTCAAAATCTATTTCCAACTAGCCAATTAAATCAAGTGAGATGGATATTTAAAGGAAAAGAGAAACATTACTTTCTTTAGCCTCCACTTGGTTGAGGGATCCAGGCTCCTGTCTCTAATTCACTGAAATGTTGTTGCAGATTCATAAGTACATCATCATGTTAAGGGGTTAACCACTATTTTTTCCTTTAGCGAAACATAAAGGATCTTGCTAGCTCACTACCAGTGATTCCCAGGTGCAGTATATCAGGCTGATATGTTGTAAGTGTAAGTATAAAAACAGAAGTCATTGTTGTGCAATGGTAACAGTGAAATGAATTTTACCATCTAAATTTTGCCCTCCTTCCCTACCCCTTTTGTGACCAAATGGCCTGGGACAAAATGAATTCATTATGAAGCAAAATTCTGCTCTCAGCCAAGAACCCAGTTACAATTTCCTGATTGCATATTCAGATAGATGTGATAGTCACCAAAAATGTTGAACCTTAACTTGTCAGCAAATAAGATAACCCTTCCCAAAGGAATAATATAATTCTTCTAGCAGTAGACAGTCTTCAATTTGGGCCATTCATCAAAGAATCAAATCTAAATAATATGAAGGACAATTTTATACCACCGCTGGTCATTTTTACCCCAGTGCAGATCTGGAGTCCTCAGAGGTACAAAAGGAAATGCTGTAGTTTTTTTTTTAATTGCTAAACACAATGATTAACCACTAAATTCAATAACTGCTGCTTACACAGTACTTTACAGCTACAGCTCTCAAAAGTTAGATAAGCCTCATTATCCCCATTTTACAGATTGGAAAGTTGAGGCACAGAAAAGTTGGTAGCCTGCTTTTGCAAATCCTTACACAAATAGTCCCACTGAAGTCAATGAGACTACTTGTGAAAGGGTTCACAGCATCAGGACCTGACTTGCACAGAGTGCACTTCACACCATGAGCCAGGAACAAGAACTTAGAGCTTCTCGTTGCTAGTCTGTGACCTATTCTAGACCACACAGCCTATCCAGTAAGTCTTAACTTGTGTGTATCAGCTTGGAACATGAATACTGGTTTAAAATTCATACATGTTGAGTAATTAGCCTGTGCACTAATTGTTTCTTTTTCTAAGTGACTAAATAATCAGACATCCTATGACAAATTTTGTCTGTCCCTCAAGCATGGCTGACGCATGTGGAAGGGTTATCATTAGCTCAAGCTCTTTCCTGTGTCCGTCTTATCAAACTTCTGTGTTTTCATCCTTTATTAATGCCAGTTAGTAGCCTAAGAAAGTAACTGGGATTTCTTCAACCAATTTGACACACCTGAATGGAGCTGAAAAAGCAGAATGTATCTGCTCATGGGAGTGTTTCCCAATACGCATGCAGTAGTATTAGCAACAGTGCGTGCGTGTGTGCGTGTAGGGAAAGAGAATCTCTTGTAAAAAGCCCTGCTCGTATCAAATAAGCTTGGTGCTCGCAGCCAGTTCCTAGTCATCAGGTGTCTTCATTGTGACAGGGGGAAATAAAGAAAAGACAGTCACACCTCGCAAGCCTGCTTGTGTAGTGTATTTTTATATTCAAAATAAATATACATACTTAATGAGGAGAAAGGTTGGTCTTGTGGTTAGAGCACTGGACTTGAATATATGCAGGAGTGGATCAGTGACTCACTCTGCTGTGGGTTGCCTATCCCAGTCTGTTAGGGCCAGATTCACAAAAGTAATTAGCCTGTTCAGTGTTGCAACATCTAACCCCTAGGTACCCTGCCTAGTGGACTTCTTAGTCCTAAGCTAGTTGCCCAGGCTCCCCATACAATGCATGAGCAGAGTTCAGTGCCTAAGAAAAGGATACTCAGAGAGCTATCTAAGCTAGTAAGACTGAAATGCATAGGAAAGGGGTGGGGCCTAGGTTCCCAAATGTATTTGAGTGCCTAACGCCCACTGATGGATGACCCTTACCTGGGAGATGGAAGACCTAGGTTCATATCCCTGATCTGCCTGGTTTTTTGAGCAGGGAGTTGAACTCACATCCCAGATGACTGCCCTATCACCAGACCACTGAATATTCTGGGGTGGGCCTCTCAAGCTCTCTTGTTCAGAGTTGTTCCAATGCATAAATATTCATTGAAGCAGGGATTAGAACTTGGGTCTCCCACCTCCCAGACAAGTGCCCTCACACACCCACTTCCCAACCCATATCAAAGTTCAGGTGTGCTTTGAATACACCTGTGGGATTGAACTTCGGAGCCACTGAAGCTTCAGCTAGGGCTTTGGGCAGCTGGTTAGCTGCAGGGAGGTATCAGCACTTAGGTGGCTTTGTGAATGTCAGCCAGCAGAAACTTAAGCACCTATGGGGTTAGGCAGCAACGGAGTGGCAGTTTTTAAAATGTCAGTGGCACCTGGATCTCGGCCTTAGTTTCTCTGTGCTTCAGTTCTCCACCAGCAAATGGGGATAGTACTTCTGATCTGTTGTTTATTTACATTGTAAGTACTTTGCAACATGGAATGTCTTTCTGTGTGTATGTACAGTGCCTAAGGAGCTGACTGGTTTTGCCCTGTGTCCTGAAGCCCTAGCCCAAACTTTGGTTAAAATACAGTTACATTTTTGTTTTGTTTGGGTAGGGAGTTGAGGGAGGGGAGGCCAATACAATGCTGTTGACCCTGTTGGGAAATGAAAGGCAGGAGAACTGCACCAAATGTGCCTGGGGCGAGGGCTAACCCTGACTGAGATTTAGGGTTGCCAACCCTCCAGGACTGTCATGGAGTCTCCAGGATTTAAAGATTGTCATGTGATGAAATCTCCAGGAATATGTCCAACCAAAATTGGGAAACCTACTGAGACTGCAGTCAAGCACAGCTGGGTAAGAGCCTGGAGAGGGTAGGGCAGAGAGGTCTTTACCTTCAGTGGGGAGTACTTTTCTGATGGTGAGGATTCTGTTAAGGGTCCTGTGTACCATGGATTCCTCTCTGAAATGTCAGCACAAAGGCAACAGACAGAGCTGAGGTGGCTTTGCTATGGCAGGCTGAGCTGAGACAGGTGATGGCAGTGAGGTGGATTGGGCTGTAGCTGCAGAGAGCAGCAGTGTACCTAGGGTGGTATACATAGTTTTTTAGGTTTCTGCGTGGGACAGTGGGGCTCAAGTCAGAATTAATTAAGTTTTCAGAAAGAACTCCCAGAAAACTGAACCCAGCCCATTTTGCTGCTGCTAACACCTGGCAGAAGAGTTACAGTATTTTGCAACATGGTCTGTCTCTAGTGTGTCTCATGGTCTGTCTTAGTGTGTGTGCATAAAGTACCTAAGACAATGGGACTCCGATCTCAGCTGGGGCCTCAAGGTGTATTGTAATGTAAAATAATAGTCTTATGAAAAGAAATTTACTGCTGAAGATATGAAGATCTGGCTATTTGTCTTTTTGCAGTACGAGTGGGGTTCCTATAATAAACAGTATTACCTAGGAATGCATAAAAGTTAGAGAAACTGAAAATGGCTTTGAAACTTCTCAGAATAGCTTCACTATATCATAAACACCTGAAATATTTATTTTATAAATACATGTTGATTGTCTAACATGCGTAACAAAGTAAATCCATAACATGCACTGCAAAATATTACTGAGAAGTGTTTATAACAGTTAATGCCTTCCAACAAAGTAGCATAAAACTGATGGCTGAGGGAGTTTACTGCTAACCCCACACACTGGTAGTTTGGTAAACCTCAAGGATGATGATACACTGGCTGTTTCAGGAGATGGATAATGGATTCAAAACCTTTCACTTCTAGGTTATTAGTTCAAATATAATCCAAGTCAACAGTGACCAAAAATCACTATTATGACAGTAGTTCAGTGGCATATGTGACATGAGATGGCAGTCCCTCTCCTAGCAGATAAGTGTCCAGATCAAGACCATCACAATGATTGACATTAATTGACAGCTTCAGATGATAAACCAAAGATGGAATTGTGCATGAAACTGAAGTTTCCTCTCACCCCTAGAGGTCAGGGTTGAGGCACATTGATAGGGTGGTGTAGTGAATTATGTATTACTGCTCTTTATGCTATACCTATCCTGTGGATTGAAGTCCTAATTGACCAGTGGTTTAAGATTGTATTTACCTTTTGATGTCAATGGGACTTAAGCACATGCTTAAGTGTTTCCTTGAATAAGGATGCCCTGCTCAATTGAGGACCAAAGCAAGGACTTCAGTTTATGCAGGGATCGCACTACTAAATTCATATTCAGGAGCAATAAACTCATTTTGAAAATTCAATTTAAAAACCATACACACAAGAAATCTGAATGTGCAAAATAAATCTCACTTCACACCTACCTCTGCACTATAGGTGAAAATCAGCTGACCAAAAACCTAGGGGAAAACTGAAAATTTAATCAACATTTTTCATGGTTTTTTTCCATCAAAAATCAAAATTACCATGAAAGTTCTAAAAAAAAAAAATTGAAATTCATAAAATTTTGATCAGCTCTAACGACCCAACTTTTATTGACTTCAGTTAGAAATTTGCCTGCTTATCCCAGTATTTAATTTGCTCCTAAGCGTTCATTGTAACTGTGGTTTATTCATGTTTGTACATTCAGGTTAAAAAAATCCATGTTTCCCACTGCAACCAGTGACTCGTAAACCTGATAATTTAAGCATGCTGTACGATAGGTTTATAATATTATCTGAACCTTGTCAGCTAACAGATGCATTAAAATAGCACCTAAAACAACAAATTGCTGTTTTTAAAATCTGTGTTCTTTCAGGCATAGCTAAGAATGTTCTCTTACACTGAGCCATGCTGATGGATACTTTTTGTGCTTGTCAAAATAAGATGCCCGGAATCATTAGCATTATGCTTCAGTGCTCATATTACAATAAATTATAGCTGTATCTGCACACAATTTCAATTAGCCACATTCTTGTACAGGGAGGCTGAATCACTCCACTGATAGCTACCCCAGCACAAATTCTCACTAAAAAGTACTAATTTTTATAAGGTGACCAGTAGAGCTGGTCGTGCCACTTATGTTTAAGGTTGCCTGACACTTCCTTTATAACACACAGTTTTCAGTTGCTTAACATTTGACAAAGCTATAACTGTTCATGCAGAAATTTTCCATGAACTTCTGTGGCAGGCTGAATTTTTTTGGTAAAGTTTCAGTTAAAATGGTTCAGCTGTTACTCAGAACAAAATTAGGGAAACATACATTATTTTGCTCATGTTAAAAATATTCTTACAACAGTTTCATGCAAAAGCTTTAGTGCCCCCGTGCTTTGGAGCAGAAGCTTGAGATTTTGTTGTGGATAGAGGGTTGTATTTCACAGGGGGGGGAATCCCAAATTTGGCCAAGTTATAAACCATTGAAAAAACCTCTGTTCTCACATGCCCAGTCGAGACTTGTTGGTTTGGCAGCTAAATTCTCTGAAGATGCCACCTACACTGAACATGCCCCATTCCCACTGGCACAGGCAACCTTAATTCTAACATGTCCTTACTTCTGAGGGTTTGACATTGCAACTTTAATGTTTCTTTAACACAGATTTGTGTGTGTGTGTAATATAAATACAAGCTAATAAAGCACAAAGCAAAATAAACAATGCTATTGATATAAAAGTATGCTGGAGATATGCAGCCTCATTATTCTCTCCTTCGTATGGGTACAATACAGGAGTAACTCCACTGAAGCCAATGGATGTAAAACCAGTGTAAGTGTGAGGGAAAAGCAGGTCTATTGTTCCTATGAGATCTGGCCTTGCCAGGACCTGTTGCATGACGCAGAGACTGATTCTGATCTCCTACCAAAGTAAATCAGGAGAAGCAGGTCTATTGTTCCTATGAGATCTGGCCTTGCCAGGACCTGTTGCATGACGCAGAGACTGATTCTGATCTCCTACCAAAGTAAATCAGGAGAAGCAGGTCTATTGTTCCTATGAGATCTGGCCTTGCCAGGACCTGTTGCATGACACAGAGACTGATTCTGATCTCCTACCAAAGTAAATCAGGAGTAACTCCACTGAAGTCAATACCAGTGTAAAATCAGGGCTAAAGGTACAATCCAGCTCCAATAGTAGTCAGGGTAACAGCCAGCTTTCCCCATTTGCCTCTCAACCTAGCTATCATCAATCGGCTAACTTCTTATTGATTATTGTTTACTGCTTTTTAAAATAAACTGAAGTGATTTTCGATCCAAAACAATTTCAGAAGTTAAAAAAATGCATTTTTAAAGTATCAGTCAGCTGTTTAAAGACATGACTTCTATAAAAATAGCCATGTTATAAAATTGTTAGCTGTTTAAATTATCAAATTAAACAAGTAAAAATTAGGACTAATTTGACCTCTTTTATACCTTTAACCTCAGTGAAATGCTTCTGCTTAAGGAAACAGCTGGGAGATAAAGCCTATGAGCATGAATCATCTCTCTAGTGAAGTATGCCAACTACCTATAACTGGGTGAAATGTAATGGCCTGTAATATACAGGAGGTTGATCTAGAATAGTTGAACTAATGGTCCCTTCTGGCCATGAAAACTATGAATCTAATATAGTTTTCCTTTAATCTTGAAGTCTCTTTTGTCATTTGGGTTCTTATACTGCACCTACCACTGGATTATCTCAGTGCCTAAAGGAGCCATCGGCTAGAGGTTGGCTGCAGACCCTAGACCTTTGGATTATGTTTGCTATTTTTCAGTCAGTTCAGCAGCATAAATGCTGAAGCAAGGGACCAGCAAGGAGGTGGTTAATTATAGCTTGTAAGTCAGAGTAGGCAGAAGATACGCTGTAAAAGTCAGAAACCTGAATTCCCATATTCTGAACTTACTATGACCCAACCTTACTATCACTTTTGGGGCGAGGCATTGAAGTTCCTATGCAATTTTTCATAGAGGTGCTCTGTGCTATTAGAAAGGGAGGGCTTTTAATCTTGCAGGATGGGATTGCAAACTGGTGCCATTTGAAACCAGATAGGAAGCCCATTCTCCACTTCCGCTCTCTGGCACAAAAGGCATGTCTGCAGCATGTCAAGATATGCATAAGTAAATGCATCTCTGATCTCAGCTCTGGCACTATTTGCTCTCTGATAGCTTAATTATATCATATTAAGATATATAAAGATACGCTGTTTTATTTTATATTATATAATCTTTCTCTGTTTTACAAGATATATGTATAAGATAATTTATATTTAAAGATGTGTGGTTAATCTAAAAAAAAAAAAAAAACAAGAGAGAAAAGAAAAAAATAGATATATAGGGACGCTAACAAACTGAATGATTGCAGCTGTTTGCAATTTTCCCATTCCCTTTATCTCCCCTATTTCCCTCTGGACCCTCAATCACTGACTGTCTATTTTTAGATTTTAATTCCTTGAGGTAGAAAGCATGGGTGAAATCCTTGCCCTGTTGAAGCCACTGACTGCAATGGAGCCAGAATTTTACCCCTAATCTTCTTGCTTGTCTCTACAGTACTAAAGTAGGGGCTACAATACAGAATCTATAATCCTTGTGGAAATTCACAACTTTATTCTGGTTCTTTATATAACACCCAGATGTGCATGGTGCTTTACAGGAAATTTCTCAGCTCTCACTCAGGCAAAACTCTCACGGACAAGTTTCAAGTACAATCCAATAGCAAATTTGACTTTTTTGCATGATACTGAAGTCAATGGGAATTCTCTTTGAGGAAGACTGATTAACACAGAAGGATCAGTCCGTGCACGCCAAATCTAGCCCTCATGAAAACCCAGACCGAAGTCATAGTTACATCAAGGATATATGTAGCTCAATGTGCTTACAAAATTTCTATTATGTTCTGGAAGTGAAAAATGTCAGACCCAGTTCAGAGTTTCTGGGGGCATGCACATGCAGGCTGACGGAAAGATGTGATTCACTTCTGCTCTACTAAGGGTTTTTTTTTCTTCTTCTTAAATTGTTGCAGCAATGTTTGTGTTCTGTACAAATTTGTAATTTGGCAAGTCATATTTATTTTCTGCACTGTGTTGAAATCAATGGCTGGTGTTTGTATGTGAGTTTAGGGCTTGGGAAAGATGTGCCGTTAACTGACCCAGGAACTGGGTCAAAAAATTGAAACATTGAAAGCTTGCAGAATAAAATAACTTGGAAGTCTAATCATTAAATCTTCGTGTCAGATGACTCATTTTAAGAATGAACATGGTGCTGTTTTTTTCAGATTCATTCTAATAAACCTCTTCCCCAGTGTCTGTAAAAGCTGCTAGTCCTGAGGTCCTCTGTGTTTATCTACAGAGCAGGTACAGCATGGAGAGTTGTAGCACAAGCTCCAATGCTCTGCCCACGAAAGTGCCCCAGAAGGACTGCTAGAGGTGAGAGGATAGATCAGTCTTCATGGTCATCCAGTCTTTGGCCTCTCATTTGAGGGTGCCAGGCTGTACTATTTGTATGGATGTATTTGTGATATCAATACTGGTCCACTAGGAACTCGACTGAGACCATTCAATTCACTCCACATAGGCCATAATAATTTATTTTTAAAAATCCAAATGTGACAGTATGTCACCTGAACAATAGTCTGCCTTTAGAAGCACTCAGTTTTTTGGGGGGTAAATACATATAACCCGACATACATAAAAACAGAATCCACCTTCAAAGTGCGTAGCATGTGCACGCATAATGGCACAGAGAGGGGAATTGGCTATGAATAAATTTCATTATTGATTTTATTTATTATATTGGAGAATACCTCTTTTCAACATCAAAAGGGAAGGCATAAATGCATACCACAATGTAATCAAGTCCTTACGATTCAATATGTATGCACTAGACGCAAGGGGGAAATGTAGTACTTTCCTGGGTTATTGTTTGCAAAAAGAATTTTCACAAAGTCTATAATAGACAGGCTAGATTCTCATTTGATGTAAAGTGGCATACCTCTACCTTGATGGTTCCGACCAGCTAAGAATGTGTCCCAGCAACTCTGTCCTTACATAAATCTTAGGAGCAATTCTAGCCACATACAGCACATTTAATCATCAGCACCTCTCTTCTAACCCATACCAATTCTCCGTTTTCAGGTATCCTTCCGTTAACACACTTTATTTTATACACCTAAGGTAAGGGAAACTAATTAAATCGTATACACCATAAATATACGTGACCATGTTGTGTGTGCCTTATTCTTTTAACTCTGTATTGGTTTGTGTTTCTTTGAAAGGATGACAGGTTTCAGAGTAGCAGCCGTGTTAGTCTGTATTCGCAAAAAGAAAAGGAGTACTTGTGGCACCTTAGAGACTAACCAATTTATTTGAGCATAAGCTTTTGTGAGCTACAGCTCACTTCATCGGATGCTTTCAGTGGAAAATACAGTGAGAGATTTATATACACGGGTGATTTTTCATGTTCTGTGTGTATATAAATCTCCTCAGTGTATTTTCCACTGAAAGTATCCGATGAAGTGAGCTGTAGCTCACGAAAGCTTATGCTCAAATAAATTTGTTAGTCTCTAAGGTGCCACTACTACTCCTTTTCTTTTTTTGAAAGGATGGACATTATGTACTGTTACAAAATGAAGAACTTTAATGAGCGTGTTGTAATGTTTTCAATATCCACTGGCTGGATTCATAAAACTCACTTTGTATCACTACACTTATAATACCATATATTTTTCATATTTCTTTTATGGTTTTGCTTTATTTGAAAATATGGGGTCAGATTTTTCAAAAGCACTCTGTGTACTGAGCTCTTTTGAAAATGCACCCATAAGACTCACAATAAGAGCCAGTGGGTCTGAGCACTTTTGACAAACTGGCCCCACTTTGACAAACTGGCCCCTTCTTCTATTGTCAACAAGAAGTTCAGCTATACAATGAAATCTGTGCAAGAACCTCCACAGGCCTTTATTAGGCAACCTCTTAAGTGACCACCCCAAAGTATCTCAAAATGTAATGGGCTTGATTCCACCAGAGTATCAAAGGCCTATTGTCCCAGGGCAAGAGAGGGTCTGCTAGGAGAGTCTGCTATTGGGGCTGTCTGGTCTCACCTTGTGCTGTGAAAAACAGAAAAATAGCCAGCTTTAAATTGCAAGATTTATTTTTTTTATAGAGGTCAGGCTGTGTTTAGTACACCTGTGAGGCAAGGGGCATGGGGTTCCACATAAGAACCACTAACAACTGTTGTCTCAGCACTCAGGATTGCCTAGGGACTGCTCCCTGTCTTTGGATCAGGGTGCATAGCTCTCCAAAAGAGTAGAGGTGAGGCCATTCCCTTCCACTCTCTACGTTCCAGCTTGTATATATGCAACTCTGCATTGCCCAATGCACGGCTCTTCCTTAAAGTCTCAGTTCAAAGGCACACTTGACCTTTATGCATTTGCCTCAGCAGATCACATTGGTAAGTATAGTCCTCATATGTGACAAAATACAAACTGACACCTAGCTACATTACTACAGCACCTACATACTCCCATGATTGGTGCTCTATAAATGACTAAGATAGATAATGATATAATTTACAAGTTTTATTCTCTTTTAGCACTAAATTTAAATACAGCACATATTAATTTTGTTGAGAATGTATATAGTGTCTATACAGCATAATAATAATACTTTGCACTTAACATAGCACTGTCCCTCTGAGAATCTCCAAGATTTTACATATAGTAATGATTTAACCTGACAACCTTCTCCCCCCCCCCCCCCGCTTCCGTTACACTAATAAAAATGATACCAACAGGATCTTGTAAGAGGGACAAGGCAAATTACCTCGTTTATTGTAAATACAACAAAATATTCCTATATGCAATTTCTATATAGATCCATTCACACACACAGACATTCACACACAGGTTCTACATAAAGGTTGTTATAGTTACCAGTCTAGATGTTGCCCATGCCAAGTCACTGGCCAGGTGGCCTGGACAGGAGAGTGGAGCCAAGTCGTCAGATGCGCATCCGATGCTCCTGGAGGGTGGTCGTAGAACCAGACTCAAAGAACACAGTCCCTGGACCCAATTTTTATAGGTCTCTGGTTCAATACAAGTCTATGGAAGTTGCTTCATCATGCTGAATTTACAATTGAGATGACCATCAATCAGCTCAATCAGCAGGTGGTACATCCATGACGGCTCCATGATGGCTAGGTGTTATCTTCTTGTTCTTCCTTGATGTGTTTTGGGTGGATGCCGGTTTGCCCCCTGGCGGTCATCTGGTTATCTCTACTTTGCATATTCTTCGGCCCATCGATATCAAGGTTGAAATTCTTAGGATTAGGTTGGCGCCATTTACTAACTAATTATTTCCCTGTTTCAGGCTCTCAATTCCATTCACTCATCTTTCATTCTTTTACTTAACAACACAATCTATGACTCTTGATTCATTGGACAAGTTTTATCCCACTATCTATTTTTCCCTCCTTGGTTACCAAGATTTACATAGGCATGACAAGGAGCCCCCATGGGGGAAGAGCATCAGGGTGTTGTTTTGAAGAATTCTTATCACTTTCCAGCACAGACTCTTTGTCCTGTACCAGCCTGAAATAATTAGCACTTTGGCCTTGCATTTGTTACAGAGTGAAATTCAACAGCATGGAACTGATGTTCATACCTTTTTACAATACCTATATACGCTTTTGTCTATCTTTATTTCTACTACTACATAATTATAATTCTATCATACTTATAAAGAAAAGGAGTACTTGTGGCACCTTAGAGACTAACAAATTTATTTGAGCATTTATTTGTTAGTCTCTAAGGTGCCACAAGTACTCCTTTTCTTTTTGTGAATACAGACTAACACGGCTGCTACTCTGAAGCCTATCATACTTATATAACATTGAGGGCGACCCAACACTCCCCCTTCCCCCCACCCATGGTAAAGAAAATAAGTATCACAATCTCCAGTTCACAGAGCAAAACTGAGGCAGTTAAGCACAAAGGCACCTGAAAACACTGCAGCAAACCCGTGCATAGAATCCAAATCTCCAGATTCTCAGTCCTATGGATTAACCATAAATAGTGTGTATATGTAATTCTAGAGATTGGCCCATTCCCATTGGGCCTGAACCAACTGAAGTCACTGGCAAAATCTCCTATTGATTGCAGTGATGTAGGATTAGGCCCACTGAACTGTGGAAGCTAGGCTACAGGCTCCTGGGGACAGAAATTCTGGCCAGATTACAGGGAGAAGCAACATAAACCAGCCATAATCCCTATTCTGCTGCGGGGGGGGAGGTCTTGGAGCTGGCTTGAACAAACCAAGAAGTGGTCAGGATTGGCCAAGGAAGGTGGAGGTGTGAGTGTAGGCATCCCCATATTCACACCCTACACACTACTGCAATGATATTTGTACAAAATATGCCGTGAGGTATCATATGAAAACTAATAATATGCTGGTTATTAATATCATTGTAAAATGCATGCGTTACCTTACGTGAAGTAATGAATTCCCTCTATATGATGTTACCTAGAACACGTTTAAGACCAGACAACCTAACTTAGGTAAAAATAATAAACAGTTCTGTCCGAGACAAAGGAATGTGGGTTTACCTCAGTTTACATATTAGCAGTAAACAAAGCTGTTGAGCTAAACCAGTGGGGATTATCTTGAATTTGAGAGACAGAGAATTAGCATGGCACCTGCACGCCAGAGAGATACAGGAGACTGAATCCCCAGAATGCCTTCCTGACTTGTAAAACAAAGGCTATCCCTTTGGAAATACAAGGAATACAGAGAGATTCCATCTTTATCCTTCACATGGGAAACAAAGAAACCAAGCAATTTGATCAATGGGTCTTGGCCAGGCTGGCTAGTAAAAAGCTGGAAAGGAGACTGAGGGTAAAAGAAACCATCTTGAACAAAGGCTATCTTGCTAGATTAAGTTTTAGACTTTTAGATGTGTTTTCACTTTTATTTGCTTGTACCCATCTCCACCTTTATCTCTATATTCAGTGTTTTCCCCCAGGAATTGAAATTAGGTCGGGTGTTGGAATATTCGGGGTGAGGGGGGGTGAGGGCCGACGAGGGTTGAGACTGTAAGGGCAAAGGTGGGCTGTATGGCACCATAGTAAAAGCTGAAAAATGTTTCACAACCATTTTATTAGATTTAACTCATGTTTTAAAATAATCACAAAAATTAAAGTTGGCTATTCAAGCCTACTATGGAGCATGACATCTACATCCTTCTTGGGTTCTTGTTGTACTTTTGCACTCTTTGGTGTCTTCTTGTGTGTCCGTTACTTCCAGTCCTTCATGATATGCTCCTGATCAGGCAGAAGGTGACTTCTTTCAGAACACAAAATTCTATTCAGTGAGGAAAAAGAACGCTCAGCTGTAGCTCTTGTGACTGGGAGCAGCAAGATATTAATTCCTACTACTTTCATCTTAGGAAACAGCACAAAGATCGGGTTGAACCACGAGTGATGATAAAGAAGGAGTTGAAGTTAAATCTTCATTTGTTTGTCATATGATATTCCACCCTGTGTTCAAAATTTTCTATTCTGTCCTGGTCACATGGCAGCCCCATTGCTGGTAATGCCTCCCTCCACTCAATTGTAGGTGTGTCATAAGACAGGCATCTGTAAAAGATACGTAGAGGTTGAGTAGAATCCAGAAATTGTTATTGTAGATTTGTAAGAATCAAGTCTGTCTACTTTTTCAGCTGACTTAACAAACACTTCTTGTCCTGTTCACTTAAGGAGTCAATATAAATGCCTTCATTAGTCAACTTCTAGACTGAAGTCTTTGCTTCTTCCAGTACTTTTTCAATGGATAGCTCTCTGATTGATCCAAGAGTAGATAGCATTCTTAACAGCCTCATTAAATCCTTCTAAAATTGGCTTTGACAGTGACTGGCTTATAAGGCTTTCTGCATGTTGAGGCAGTCCAGAGGCATCGTGTTTTGCAGCCTTTTCATATAGGTTGCCAGTATTGGCTTAGCTGACCAGTCTGGCAAACCAAGCTCCTCCATTTTTACTATATAAATCCATGATATGCCCACATCTTGAATACTGTGTGCAGTTCTGGTCACCCCATCTCAAAAAAGATATATTAGAATTGGAAAAGGTACAGAGAAGGGCAACAAAAATGATTTGGGGTATGGAACAGATTCCATATGAGGAGAGATTAAAAAGACTGAGACTTTTCATCTTGAAAAAGAGACAACTAAGAGGGGATATGATAGAGGCTTATAAAAGCTTGACTGGTGTGGAGAAAATGAATAAGGAAGTGTTACTTACCCCTTCACTTAACACAAGAAGCAGGGGTCAGCCGCTGAAATGAATAGGCAGCAAGTTTAAAACAAACAAAAGGAAGTATTTCTTCACACAACGCACAGTCACCCATGGAACTTTTTGCCAGGGATGTTGTGAAGGCCAAAACTATAACAGCGTTCAAAAAAGAACTCGGTAAGTTCATGGAGATTAGGTCCATCAATGGATATTAGCCAGGATGCAACACCATGCTCTGAGTGTCCCTAACCTCTGTTTGCCAGAAGCTGGGAGTGGACGACAGGGGATGGATCACTTGATGATTCCCTGTTCTGTTCATTCCCGCTGAAGCACCTGGAATAGTCAGTGTCGGAAGACAGGATACTGGGCTAGATGGACCGTTGGTCTGACCCAGTATTGCCATTCTTACATAAAAAATAATTATAATAATAAAAAAATTTAGTACAGAAACTCCTCAAGATTATGACCTCTTGAGATAGTGACGTTGTGAGATAATGACCTTAGCAAATAATGCATTTTAAAAATCTTGGCCTACTAGGAAACGTATATTTACATACGTTTCCCAGTAACAAATCTAGCATTCTGGAGCAAAGTCCCTAAAACATAGTCCAATGCTCTGGCCACTGTTGTTTGTCGTGCCACTGTTCACTCTACTGCTCCATCTCCAATGGCCCCGCACTGTCACTTTCTGCTGCCACCTGCCACTGTGACCTCTGCGAGTTGGTCCATCAAGTTTCCAACCAGCTCTCAGTGATTTCAGCTCTCAGTGGGGGAACCTCAAAGCGAGTGCAGGCTGAGCTGTCTCTTCCACAGAAACACTGTCCCACAGCAGGTCTAAGCACTTAGACCTGATTATCAGTGATTTCAGCTGTAGTGGTCACTTAACAAACCCAAAGACTCCCTATGGAGCCTAATCAGCTCTATCTCTAAACAGGAGAGAGGGGCAGGTCAAATAGTGCCTGTGACTCTTAAACCCTGCTCTTCTTCTAATAAACTTATTTTACGTCCCCTATAAACCAATGCAGTGCTGTGTTTGAAGGGAAGGGTGTATTTACCCCAGTTAAATTAATAAACTGTGATGTACTGACTCTTTACAGAGCAGCAAACGTAATATAGTCTATGAATGCATAGTGGGAGGGGCTGTGCATAGCAGAGAAACATTTCTGAGGAGCTCGGGGGCTGGAGTTCACGGCTTGTTACCTGCTAGGCAAGGTTTGGGCCAGGAAAGTCTTGAGTTTGCTGGTGAGGAAGACAGACTGGTGGAGCAGGGAGCTGTCTGACAGTCTAACCACGAGCAAAACTCACTCTAGCTGAGGCAGAGTGGTAACACTGTGGTTCACAACTTTGGGTATCTCCAGCAGCATGTTACAGGGAGTCAGGGCATCCTTTGCTAGTCAGGCTATTCCTTTGCTGGAGTTCCAGACAGAATGTACAGATAGTCTCCCCCAGCCGAATTCTCAAGGTGGGCTGTGGCAGTGTTTGGCCCTTTAAGACTAAAGCATGGATTTGGTGACCATCCTGATGTGCTGTAAGACTCATCTTTCTCCCCCAGCTTTCCTGGTATAGGAAGAAGGAGACAACAGGTGAGTCTTACAGCAGGACTGGGAAGGGAATAAGGACAAAGATGAATTATTATAGCTCAGTTTGGGAGGGGAAAGCCTATTTCTGATGTCTGCACCTAGAGAATTGTGCAGAAGGTCAGACTAGATGATCATAATGGTCCCTTCTGACCTAAATATCTATGAATCTATGAATCTATGAATTGCTGATAGGGGCAAATTTAAAGGAATCATAGAGCCAGATTCTGCCACCCTGGCTCATGTGGAGTAGTACTTTATACGTAGTTCTGGTGACATCAATATGTCTATTTGAGAAGTAAGATACTATTCAAGTCAGGTTTACCACCACTTACTTTGATATAATTTACGTCACTCGGGGTGTGAATAAGCCACCCCTCTGAGTGACATAAATTATACCGACCATATGTGCCTGTGTGGACAGTGCTATGTTGGTGTCAGAGCTTCTCCCACCAACATAGCTACCGCTTCTCACTGCGGTGGTTTTATTATGCCAACAGGAGAGCTCTCTCCCATCTGCATATAGCATCTTCACCAGATGTGCTATAGCGGTGTAGCTGCATCAGTGCAGCTGTGCCGATGTAGCGCTTCTAGTGTAGACTAGCCCTCAGTTTGAGTAAGGGTGGCAGAATCAGGGCATAAGTAAGTAGAGCTTCCTGATCCTTTTGAATTAGTAACAATATGCCTTTGCACTCAGAACTAGAGACAAACCCCATCTCCTGGATATGGCTTTCTCACAACATACCTCTCAACCACACATCAGCATCCTCATTTATTTAAAAAAAAAAATCCCAATACTAACAAGAGAGAGAATAAATATTTTGTGTTTGCTTCTTGTGGAAGGTACTCTAGACACACTGGTTAGATGTGACCTTCAAAAATCTAGATAGTCTTTAAAAGTTTAATTGTCCTACTATTAAACTTTCTTCCTTGTATGCTGAAGTGCACAGCACTATTTAAATTGCACAGTGCAGTACCTGCATATGTTTTCCCTCATTTTCTTCACAGCTTCCAGATGGTGGGGAGGAAATGATTTTGCTACTTAGAGCTTCAGAATTTGAAGCAGGTGACTGTACATGTAGGTTCAGCATTTTGTCTCCCATTCATCACTACCTACAGCTAGTAGCCCAAGTGATCAAACAAAAGAACAACAACAACAAAAGCTCAACAGTCAGCTTTTCCTTTTCATTTTTCCAGGGGTAGCTGAGTCATTGTTGAAGAAACTTTTCCAACTTAAAAAATTTAATATATTTAATATTTTAAAGCTACATTTTATGTTATTAAGAAGAACCCCTTTTCCTATTTTTAAAATGAGTGACCATTCAGTTATACTTGTATAATCCCATCAAAACCAAAGGGATTGTGCAGTGTAACTGAGGCTAGAATTTAGCCTACTGTGTCTGTCCATCATTGTAAATGACTTGGTGTGGGGTTTGCCTAGTGCTTCTATATTGAATTTAATAAAAATAATGAAAAATAACATTCTGATATCACCACGCTCCTGCTAGAAGATTCCAAAATGCTTTACAAGCAATGGGCCCAATCCTACCATTGACATCAAGTGAGCACAGCAGGCAGCCGGATCAGTGCCTATGGAACTGATTCTGCAATCAGATCTGCTAGTCTGGACCCCTGCATTTGTGCAGATCCCCTCAGGGCTGTACATGAGCACAGGGATCCTTGCTAGAAGATCCAGTAGCAGGATCAAGGTCTGAATGTACTGAAAAGCAGCCATCGTTGGGGCGTAGAATGTAGCAGGCATTTGGCACCAGCATTATTACATAGCAATATTTAGAAGAGGGAGCAAGCCATTTTGTTCATTGGAATGCAGCAATATTAGTTGTGCCGACTGTGGAAGTAAAGAAAAAAATCAGCAGA
Organism: Eretmochelys imbricata; assembly: GCF_965152235.1. NCBI lineage: Eukaryota > Metazoa > Chordata > Testudines > Cheloniidae > Eretmochelys > Eretmochelys imbricata. The sequence goes on along the minus strand of NC_135575.1, from coordinate 36,749,686 downwards.
GTTAAGAGAGGAGCTAGGAGAAGAGTACAAAAGAGATTGACAACTTTTTTCTCAGTTCAGTTCCCAAACAAACAACTGACTTAAGATTTTAAATAAATATCAATGACTTAAGGGGAAAAAAATCTTCAAAGAACATTGTCAGCCAGATTTTCAATACTCAGCACTCAGCAGCTTCTATTCTCAGACTTCTGAAAATCTGGCCACTTCATTTAGGTGACTAGATGGGATCTGAGCACTTTTGAAAATCTGGTCCTGTCCCTTTAAACACACACAGAGACCAGAAATATAAAGTTCACTTCATACTTAAAAATTCTGTTTTGAAAGTATACAGAGTCAAAGTAGTACAAATAGCTGTAATTCTTGTTTGTATTCTTCTATCCCTACCCACTCACCACCAAATATAAATATAAACATTACACTGGCACCACACAGTTAAAATTGTCCAAACAACCTGACCCTCCCCTTTCCACAGGACAACACGAAACAATCTTTTAACATGAGTATTGTGCAGTCTTTAGTATTGCAACTATTTTTTAAACTATTAATTATGAAAAAATAATGTATGTGTGTATCAACTCCTCTGTGTTTTCTCTGCAGAATAGGTAAAACCATAGATTATATGGGAGAAAAGAAGTATACAGTCTTGTGGCTGAAATACAGGAGTGGGTGTTAGGAAACGTGGTTTCTCTTCCTGTCTCTGCCACAGACTTCATGTGTAACCCCAATGTTCAAATTTAAGTGACTAAAGTTATAAATTCATAGTTAGGCACCCAACTTTGAACATTGTGGCCTTAATCTCTGTTTCCTATCTGAAAAATGAGAATAATAATATTTGTTGGTCTCACGGGGGTGTACTGAGATTAAATTTATTTCTGTAAAGCTGATGATTTTATCAGATTGCCTAAGAGTATGAAATATTCTGGGATCTGTGGCTGTATTTGCAGAATGAGAAGGTTCAAAGGAGACAGCTAGTTGCAAGTGGGTAGTGGAGTCCTGGAGCCCTACTGAGGGAGTAAATAAGATATGTTTAGGGCTATTTCTAATCTCTGTGGAGACGATAGATTGGTACTTGCAGTTTATAGTGGAGTGGTTTAGAAAGGAAGGGTGGTATTCAGTGGTGCTGGAACAATTTTTATCATGACGATGCTGAAGGCAGAAATCATGTATTTGGATTGTTATTACTACTTCAGGCCAGGGGGTGGGGACAGTAGCACTCCCAGCACCCCTAGTTCTATGGTGGTATTTGTGGAATGTACGTTATGTGTACAGGACCCTGTGTATTTCATGACCACCGAATTTGCCATGGGACCCACCTCTTGTCATAGAACTTAAGCTTTCATTTAGAAAAATGTTTCTATCCCTCATGGTTATGAAGAAAGCCTTGAAAATAGGCAGTGTGTGTGCAGGGATGTCTGTCAGAACCTATAGCCACCCTGCAACGATAACTCTGACAGATTTAAACTGAACCCCAAAGACGACTATTTATATGTCAATAGTGTTCACTATTTCACTGATGATCATTTCTGCAGAAATATCCAGCTAATGTGTTTATCCCATAGTCCCAAACCACTTCCCACACATTCCCAGATGCTAAAAGTCCCACCTCTTCCCTATCCAGTTGCTGAAATTTTCATCTTCCTCTGTTACTTCTTCTGCCCTGTGATTGAGCTTTGCCAGTATAAAAACCTGTGGCCTATTGAAAATGGAAAGTGTGAGGACAGTATAAAATGCATTGAATTTAATAACACAGAGGTTACTATGCTAGTTGTATCATTCAGTTTCATGTCTAACTCATTGTAAACCTCCAGTGTTTAACTTTAAATAAAGCTTCCAAAGAATTTCCAGACAACCATATCAGAGTTACAGAATCCAGGGACTTTGCTGAAGAATTTGGGTCTAGTTTGCCGCAGAACACACAGGATCTGGAGTATGTAGAAGGTAAAATGGGCACACGTTGTGGTGTTTTGGCTACAGTGGGAAGATAAGATGGAGGAGGGTAAGGTCTTTGATTAGTAATGTCTGTTAAATGGCTAAACTGCCTCGACAGTTTTGAAAATCCCATTAGGTGTGTATCTGCATCTTTAAGTGCTTCTGAAAATCTAGCCCTTTGGCCTTAACTTCTCCATGCCTTAGTTCCCCATCTGTAAAATGGGGATAACGATACCCCCTCATCTCACAGGGGTGTTGTGAAGATAAAATCATTAATGTCTGTGAGGCACTCATATGGTTGGAGCACCAGAAACCACCCAAGAGGATATTTATAATCTTGTGTTCAGTGCAAGGTTTGGATGGTGTTAATTAAATAAGGCCAGCGGTGACACGCTGAATAAGGACGATAAAAAGAAATATTGAATAATATTTACTGAATAATAATAATTCAGTAATAATACTGAATAAGGCAGGAGTCCTATGGAAAAAATAGTATGTGAGTATGTAGTTACAGACTATATCATAATGCATACAGATAAGGGGCCAGAATTAAGGTTGCACAGGTAACCTTAATTCTGGCATTTCCTAACTTTGAGTGCTTGACTTAGTAGCCATTCTTTTAGCATAATTTTTTTGGATGTAATATGTATTCACAACTTTAACTCCAGTTCAACAAAGTTTTTATATGAGAATTTCTCTGTTATTTTTTTTTTTTTTGCAAGAGTCCATGCAGACTTTGTAAATGTCCAGAATTTTGTATGAATTTTATAAACTCCCAGGACTTCATGTGGAATTAAAAATCTTCAAGTAGTCCGTGTGGGGATCTGACAGTAACTGCAGAAGGATTCCTTGCAGATCTTTTAACCTTTGCAGGAGTCCTGTGAGATTTATAAAACCTGCAGAACTTCCTGCTAGTTTTATAAAACGTGTGAGAATCCCGATGAAGTTTATTAGCTTGTACTATCCCAGTGTTTCCTGCACAGATTACAACTCGGTTTGATATGTTGTGGCTATTATATCCACCACAAGAACTCTTGCACAGGTTCTAAATACTGCTGGGATTCCTAGAGGGTTGCAGCCTGCAGTGATTATAATCCTCACAGGGGTCCCTGCAAGAGTTATTTCCTGGGTAGAAATCCCTGTGGTGGCTGTTACCATTACAGAAATCCCTGCCAAAGTTTTTCTTACTGCATTCTTCCACTTTATCCCATGTATCTTGCCAGCTGTGATACAGACTTTAAGCATTCTCCAGTCTAAGGATGCAGATATCCTAAACCTCATATAACTTTTCAGCTCATCTGCAACTTCAGACTTTTTAAAGTCCCCCCAATCTGATCTGCAAATTTCACAGACTTGCCAAAATTTTTGGCAAATTTTCATGAAAAGCCCTTCTCATTCCAGAGGGCAGCACATTAAACCAAATCTTAATCCAAACTGTCTTTTTTTCCCTCATAATCAAAGTTAGAAAATATTTCCAAAAGTGAAGACTTCTGATACTTCAAATTGTCGCGGCTAACAACTTGTGTGAAACCTCCCTTCCCCCCACCCCAATGTTATTACACACACAAGTCTTATCTGTCAGTGACCTCACATTACTCCTGGGGGAATTCTGCTCCAAAAAATTAAATATTCTGTGCACAATATTTTAAAATTCTGCAAATGTTATTTGTCAAAATAACACTACATAGTCACACCAGTTTCAATTATTGCGGTAATTTATTTCAAAATACCTATCAGCAAGTATGTCTGTAACAATATAGACACAGAAAAAATTTCCCTAGGAGTAGAGAGTTAAAGAAATCCCTAGTTCCTGTTTCTCTGCCCCCGCCCCCACAGAGCCCAGCTGAGGGGTCAGACACCCACAACCCTTCCCCGCAGAGCCCAGCTGCAGGGCATCCCCCCAGTCAATATATCTGGACCTCCTACTCCCCAGAACCCAGCCACAGGGCCCTCCAGCCCAGACACCCACACTCCTTCCCCCCCATAGCCCACCTGCAGACTCCCCCCAGCCGAGACACTCACACCCCCTGGGCTGCAGAGCCCAGCTGCAGCCCCCCAGCTTACCATTCAGAGCCCAGGGATCCAGAGGGAGAAATGGCCTGATGCTGGGTCCTGGGCTTGCCCGGCGTTTCCTGCACAGCACCACCTTTCTTCAGGGCAGATGGGGAACTACAGCTTCCAGGAACACTCCAGCTTCCTCCCCCGGCAGTGTCTTCTATGTGCGAGCTGGAGTCCATCAGCCCCTAGTGACAGCCAGCAGTACTGCAGCCCATTTCTGTGGGGGAAATTAATTTCTGCAAAATTCTGCATTGTGCAGTGGCGCAGAATTCCCCCAGGAATATCACATGAGAAATTGTAGATGGATTGGTTTTGTCTGGGCAAAATTAGTGGCATTGCAGTGGTTTTATCTCAAAAATGATTTATAGCGTTGATTCAGAAATTATTGGGTAAGGTGTAGATGAAGATAATGGTCCGTTCAGACTTTAAAATCTATAAATTAAAATAAGGCTGAGTATAGAAAACAAAGTACAACCTTACCTATGGAGAGAATGCTGTCTCCCCATAATAACTGTAGCTTTAGCTGTAGCAATTTGCAAAAATTCATGTAGTAACTGTAGCAATTTGCAAAAATTCATGTAGTAACTGTAGCAATTTGCAAAAATTCATGTTGCTGCTGGAAGGATATTTGCAGGACACGGGATCACCGTATCAAAACTGGGATATTGCTATAAGATGCTAGATTTCTTCATTAAATAGGACTATTCTCTACTAAACCATGTAATGATGCACCAGTATTTGTTACAGAGATCTTCAGATTTTATCAGATATTGATTTGAACACATTTCAGTATAAAAATGTCCTATTGAAAATACACACAATATTGTGTTGAGCCAAATAAGGCTACATATAGCCTTTTAGGCACAGCCCAGCCCAGGAGTAGTATGGACCACCAAGTGGGAGCACCAGAAGACATTGTTCCTCAAGAAGGCATTCCCTTGCATCTCTAGGTAGCACTGCTGGTTGGTGTGGAATGGAGTAACAAAGAGTAGCATGGCTTATGTCCACTTTGTGGTAACATATGCCCCAAGAGATGCTAGCAAGACACACTCCCATCATCATTCAGGACAGCATAGGTACTGCAGTTGTGGTGTGACCCTGCACAGGGTGTGCCCTTTTTACTCCCTTGTGCATGTGCCAGCTAGTCTGGTCTTCAGTTTTATCTGCTGTCAGGGTTCCTTCCCCATTTGAGAGGACCTTTTTTTTTCTTTTACTGGGGCATTGGTTTTCATAACCATTCGTCCCCATAATGAGTGGCACTGATGGTGGTACTGGGAAACTGAGTGTTTAAGGGAATTGCTTGTGTGACTTGTGGTTAGCCAATGGTGTAAAACCAAAGTCCTATCTGTTTGGCTGGTTTGGTTCACCTTAGAGCTGGAAAAACCCCAGCCTTGGGCTGTAACTGCCCTGCTTTAAGCAATTTGTCTTGAATTGGCACTCTCAGTTGGGTCGCACCAGAACCAGCATCGTTACAGTGACGTAGTCATGCTAGGATCCACAGAACCAGGTCAATTAAACTTTGGATCAGAACCCATGCTATCCAAATTTGAATTTTGGTATTGAGAGTTCAGTTGGTTAAAGAGCAGTTGCAATGGGTGAGCAAAGAGCATATGAGGCCCTTGACAAAAAAGCCCTGAAAGATTTGTGTTCAGAAAAGGGAATAAGCTTTAGAAACAATGCTACAAACCAAGAACTGAGGGATCTGTTAATGGCCAGTGATCAGAAGACAGGAGCCCAGCCCTTACCTGATACTACAGAAGCAATGAAACTGCAAGCCCTGAGAAATGGCCTGCAGTTGGAACATGAACAAAATTCAGAAATTCAAATGAGAGAGAAGCAAGTCTTGGCCCAGCTGGAGAAGGAGGCTGATGAAAGAAAGGAAAGGGCTTGTAAGGGGCGTCTGGAGCTGCTGGCTGCTGAGGAGAAAGCTCACCAAATGCAACAGGAGACTCACCAGATGCAACAAGAAACTGCCAGACTCCAGCTCCAAGTCAAAAAAGCAAGGGAAGAACAGCAGAAACTTATCCTCTTTAAAGTCCAGGTTATAACAATGTTGGTATATGTTGTATAACTCTGAGCAGTTTTCTGGGTGTAACCAAATGTATCCCAACACTGCCACCATGTCAGGGTTCCCTCCCCACTCTGAACTCTAGGGTACAGATGTGGGGACCCGCATGAAAGACCCCCTAAGCTTATCTCTACCAGCTTAGGTTAAAAACTTCCCCAAGGCACAAATTCTTCCTTGTCCTTGGAATGGTATTGCTGCCACCACCAAGTGAGTTAGACAAAGATTTAGAAAAAGGACCACTTGGAGTTCCTGTGTCCCCAAAATATCCCCCCAAGCCCGTTCATCCCCTTTCCTGGGGAGGCTTGAGAGTAAACAAGGGGAACACAGAACAGCCCCTTGGGTTTTTGGGACACTAAAAACTGATCAAGTTCTTAAAAGCATAACTTTATGATAAAGAAAAAGTAAAAGAAGCACCTCTGTAAGATGAGGATGGAAGGAAATTTTACAGGGTAATCAGATTCAAAACACAGAGGATTCCCCTCTAGGCAAAACTTCAAAGTTACAAAAAAAGAAAAAAACAGGAATAAACCTCCCTCTTAGCCTAGGGAAAATTCACAAGCTAAAACAAAAGATAATCGAACGCATTTCCTTCCTATTACTTACAATTTGTAATCTTAGATGCTTAGTTCAGGTATGGCTTTAGGAGATGTATTTTCCCTGCCCTGGTTTCTCACTGTCCCAGAGAGAACACAAAGAAACACAAAACAAAAACCTTCCCCCACAGATTTGAAAGTATCTTCTCCCCTTATTGGTCCTTTTGGACAGATGCCAATCAGGTTATCTGAGCTTCTTAACCCTTTACAGGTAAAGGAGGGATTTTATGCTACCCTTAGCTGTATGTTTATGACATCTGCTCTTTTTGTCTCCTTTCATGCTGTCCTTTACTCTTGGAAAAGCCTCCTAATGAATGTGCTGAAAGCAAGCATACTCATTCTCATTAAATCACTTCTGAAAACTCATCTGTTCCATGTAGCCTGACAGCAATAAAGTCCCTATGCCAATTTGTCTACTGTACCTGTTCACACTTTTACATTCTCAGTCAAGGCTAGTGTATTCTATTTAGGTTTTTGCTTAGCAGATCTTACCTGTTGTAAAGTATCAGGTACAGCTATAGCACTATCCAAATGATAAATAATTCTGAGAGTGGGTGTAGAGAAAGTAGATAAGGAAGTGTTATTTACTACTACTCATAACACAAGAACTAGGGGTCACCAAATGAAATTAATAGGCAGCAGGTTTAAAACAAATAAAAGGATGTATTTCTTCACACAACACACAGTCAACCTGTGGAACTCCTTGCCAGAGAATGTTGTGAAGGCCAAGACTATAACAGGGTTAAAAAAAGAACTAGATAAATTAATGGGGGATAGGTCCATCAATGGCTATTAGCCAGGATGAGCAGGAATTGTGTCCCTAGCCTCTGTTTTCCAGAAGCTGGGAATGAGCGATGGGATGGATCACTTCATGATTACCTCTTCTGTTCATTCCCTCTGAGGCACCTGGCACTGGCCACTGTCAGAAGACAGGATACTGGGCTAGATGGACCTTTGGTCTGACCCAGTAGGGCCGTTCTTATGTTCTTATGTCCAATCTTGAGAGGTGCTTAGCACCCAAAGGATGGTTGTGTGGCCAAGGCACAGGGCTGAGGTTCAGGATATCTGGGTTCAATTACTATCTTTGGCAAGTATCTCCTGTGTAACCTTGGGCAAGTCACATGGGGTGGGATTTTCAAAAGCATTTAACTTTGGCCTAACTCTGCTCCCGTTGGGAGTTTTACCATTGACTTCAGTGGAAGCAGAGCTGGGCCACAGTGGGCACCTTTGAAAATCCCATCCTTAAACTCTGTGCTTCAGTTCCCCATCTGTCAAAAGGGAATAATATTATTTCCTTTCTACCATCCTTTGCCTGTCTTGTCTATGTAGATTGTACTCTCTTTGGGGAGAATACTGCCCCAGCACAACGTGGGCTTGATCTTAGTTGGGATCTCTAGGTGCTACAGTGATTAGTAATAATTAAAACCCTTTCAGTTTTAACATGTCTTGTGATATTTGGTGTTTTGCTTACAGTCCAAGCACCTGGAGCCAGAGGATGATGTGAGACTCTCTGTTTTCATTTTAAAAAGGTAAATGTCTAATCCTCATGGGAGAAAAAGAGAAAAGCTTGAAAATATTCCCCCAAGGACTCAAAAACCAGACAGCAAATAAAAAGAACCCCAAACTGATTAGTGGTCAATATCTCATTATTTGGAGTGTGTGGGGGGGGTCTGACTCCTGATTTTTGAAAGGTTGGGGTTGACAATATTGAAAACTACAAAGTATGAACGAACACATTTTAATCACATTGAACTCAATGCAAGTTAAGAGCATTCAGGTCTTTGGGATGGGCTCATTTATTACTATATTCTCTGTACCAAAACCTACTGCTTTAAACCTTCTGTCGTGAGACTGCAAGCCCTTTGTCATATTGTAAAACACTAAGTACATATACGGTGCTGTTCTAACTAATAAGAAGTTAGTGGCAATCACATCAGGATGTGACAGGTGAGACTGGAAAGACGTGAAAACAAAGCTATGGACATGCAAGTGCTATAATCAGTAATCATGAGAAAATGATGGTTAAACAGCTAGCGACCTAGATTCCCTGACCCACAATGTGGATTGCCTGCTAAACAGTCACATAAACAACACACATGTCCTCGCATCATAAAGCTTCGGGTGCCTGTCTCTCAGTGCCTCTCTGTAGGGGAGAGGTGAATATAGAAAACTTCAGCTACAACCACATGCCCACTAGTGATCACCTGGTCTGCAGTGATTTTACCTTCCACATGCATCTGTATTAACAGATGAGCATCCTGCTGGTTTTCCCTCCTTATTCATCCCCCCTGCCGGAGCACACACAGGTGCATACACTCTCCTTAGTCTGACATCACTTCATTCATACCTCAATTACAGAATAATTTAGAGAGGTAAAAAGAACAGGAGTACTTGTGGCACCTTAGAGTCTAACAAATTCAACTAGAAAAAATAGGGGGTGGATCCCCCCTAACTTATTTAGACCTTTCTGAAATATTTCACAATAAATTAAACATTTCATGTGGACACTAGTTCTTGACCTAAATCTCAGTCCCTGCTTGTTTATTTAAAGATCGCTTCAGCTGACTCTTATATTTCAGTGTTTTTGTTTAATTTACTAAACATCCTTATAGGCCCTCCATAGGAGACTGGTATCCCCCTTTTTAGATCTCAGTGGTGTAGTCCATTATGACATTCAGCTAGAGAACCTGTCTGCTTCATCAACTGCAGAGGGAGAGCTGTCTCCTGGGTCCTGAAGCCCACCAATTCATTACCCTTTGCACCCATCCCATCAACCAAAGCACTATATAAATTCATCTGCTAAGGATGATCAGGTCAAATTCTGCCGGATATTTAGGTCTCAGAATTGAATGCTTTATCAGAATCCTAAAAGCAATCAAAATATTCCCATGATTTAAAATTATTAAAAAAGGATTGTTGGGGGTGGATGGGGAGAGAGAGATTGCAAACACTGCTGGGGAATGTTTACTTTTAACTTCTAAGTAGTTCCCTGGTCTGTGGTCCCCTGGGGTCTGCAGACTATGTCTAAGATTTCCATAGGGGTCCGCACCTCCATTCAAATTTTTTTAGGGGGGCCGCAAATGAAAGAAGGTTGAAAACCACTGAACTGGTGCATCCTTGTGTTGGAGCATGACCCTGGAGGTGAAAATGACTAATTGTGAAAGTGACTAGTATCAGTGCTGACTGAAAGGGGTGGGCAGAACAGCATAAAAGGAATTGTTTGTTAATAAAGAAAATAGAAGGTGGGGTTTGTAAAATAATTCAGGAAGTTTGTCCTCGCATATGATTTTTAACCTGACAGCATCTATTTAAATTGCTTTGTGGGTACAACTGTGGGTATAGCTGAGTTGTAAGGTGTGAGGGAAATGAAAGAGAGAAGGGTAATGTGTGATGTGTAACATACATAACTGTAAATATCTATTTTAGTGCTATCCACCCTATGCATTTATAGTGTGTCCATCACTGCAGTATCTAGGGACCAGTACTAACCAGGCTGAGTTTTCTGGCCAGTCATGTATGTTAGGATGTGCAGGAGGCTGAACAATGGTTGCTGGAGCAGAATCTGACTGAGGAACGATTAATATTATCTCCAAAGTTAATTGAAGGGAATTATTCAAATTAGTAGTAGTGGGGAAGGGAGGGAGAGAGAATTTGATTGGGACAGTTGATCTAATTCTCTTCCAAATCCAATCTCTGAGAAAATGTGCTGTAAACTTTGTTCTGACATCAGCAGTACTTAATGTTCCCTGGGATTTATATGTTTTTACTACTGTAACGTGAACATCGTGGGTAAGATCATTAGCAGCTTCCAGTGCTGGGAGCTTGGGCAGCGTGTCTCATTCAAAGCCATAAAGGAAGTAAACGTGATTAGATGCCAAAGAAGCTAATGCTCAGGGGATGATTTCCTTAATGCTGCAATCTAGTCTAGATTATATTAGTTCCCAGTTTTTGCATGAGCCAGACTGTCTCGTTCTAAACGGTGGAGGATTTTCTAGCCCGGGGGCTACGTTTGCACTTGCAGGAGGTATATGCATGTCACTGTGAGCAAGCAGAGGCTAAACCCTGCACAGACGGGCACTAAGACCGCAACGCCTCCATTTCCTCTCAGGGTGGATGCAGAAGCTGAGAGGAGGAGACCTCCAGACACGGGTGGAGAAGGATAGGAAGAGGAGAAAAGCAATGCGAAATCAAGGGTATAGCTGAGAGAGACAGAAAGAGAGGGGGAGAGAGAAAGGGGCGATTGAAGGGAAGACGCAGGGGAAAAGCTCTTTAGATACTATATTTATATTTAGACATAGGAAGGCATCCCCCCCAGAAGATTGGTCCAATGAACATGTCAGTGTTGACTTTGCAAGAATACGAATTTGAAAAGCAATTCAACGAGAATGAAGCCATCCAGTGGATGCAAGAGAATTGGTAGGTGATGGTTAATGTAGTATTTACCAGTAGCTACTGTAGCTGTCTCTCTCTGAGCATGTGTGTTTTATATCTATGGATGGATTAGACATAATTGACTACAGGGTAATCGCCGAGCCAGTCTCTGTGTATTACTGGCTCCGATGAGGTGCAGTGGTGTGTGTGTATGTATGTATATATAAACATACATACCAATATATGCATCAGTGTGTGCATATGCACATTGGTGTGTGTGTGAATTATTCCAGTGACATAACAAACCACACAACAAAAGCTCAAGGATACTAAGATTGAGAGACTGCCCTGTTTTTTCTAATTTTAAAAAGTTATATAACACCGATGGCAATCCCACTAATAAAAAATCTTTTTTTATAATGAGATAAAACGATTCCCCGCTACCTCCTTCCATTTTACTTTTGTTCCTGTTTCGCTCTTGTACCCCTACCTTTGCCATCTCCCTAATGCCCTTCTTTTCTCCTTGCAACTCCTTTCTGTACGTGTGCCCCATTTCCTCTTTCGGGGTCTCTCCCCCCAGCCTCCCCTTCCCACTGCTCCAGTTACCTCCTTCCAACTCTAACGCAGAAGAACAAGTGAAAAACAAAACACAAGGAACTGTGAGTCCCCTGCTTCAAATAAAACTTAAACTGCAGCCATGCTCCTATTAACTTTTCATGCATGTCTGTAGCTGGGGAGATCTTCAAGTGACCTGGATTTACAAGAAAAAGAGAAAAGTTAAACTGCGTAGGGGCAGGCGGGGAACGCGTGCTGGAAAAGTTCCCATGCAGGGCACATCATGTCTGCGATGGGTGCCTGACCATCCAGGCACGGGAGGGTACAGCCAGCCAGAGCATGGAGTCGCCCGGCAGGGTTTGTAAAGTGCATGTGTATTCGCCGGGAGGATGTGTGAGAACAAACAAACGATGGGGTCCTCTAGGTGGAGGATGGGATCTGGAAAGAGCGTGCGGTGAGGTCTACCCAGACACCGGCTGGCGGCATTCACAGAGCGAGAGCTCGCCGGCGAGACTGTCTCTCTTTCACAACGCCCCTTGTCTCTCGTTGATGAGACCGAGAGAGAGGGGGAGTGAGCCGGAGACGCTACCGGGTCGCTGCAGTCAGGGCGCGCGCTCTGCTGCTGCGATGTCGGGGAGCGGGGCTTTCCTCCCTCCGCCCGGGCGGCGGTGGGCCGGCGGGTCTTGCTGGCTGGCCTGCCGCCGCGCCGCCCGGGCTGCAGCGCCGCCATCCCCCGGGCGCCCGGACGCACACGTGCGCCTCTCTCCAGGCTCTCGCTCGCCTCCCTTTCAAATCTTCCACTCCTCCTCCCGCTCCCTCCCAGGGCTGGACCGGCCGCGGCTGTGGCAGATCATCGCCCCGTTAGCTGCCGCGTGTAAGCCTCCTTCTCCCCGGGCGCCTCACGCCGGGGCCTAGGCTGGTTCCGGGGGGGGATGGCGAGGCGGCCCTGCTCTGGTGCACGGGGCTGGGGGTGTCCACAGCTGAGCTGGGGCTGCCTCTGTTCCCCGCTGTGGAAGCAGCTGGAGGCTGGGGTACCTCGATAGCAGCAGCGCCCTGCGCGAGGCCGGGAGAAGAGAAACCATTGCAGCCCCCGACATGGCAGAATTGATAGCCCCCAGCTTAAAAAAATCTTGAGTCAGGACCCCCAAAACGATGGGTGCCTTAAAGTCACGAGTAAGGCTAAGATTTTATCATGGATATTTTTCGTAAAAGTCAGGACAGGTCGGGGCAACAAAGGAAAATTCTGGGAAGCTGTGACCTGTCTTTTTATTAAAAATATCTGTGACAAAATGGGGGTCTGTGGTCCCCACACTGCCTACAGTGGGGCAGCTGTGTGGCGGCTAGGAACTCCGGGGTCCACTGCCACCCAGGGTTGGGAGCTGTGGGGCCCCTGCCCCTTGCAGCAGCTGGGGGCTGCAGGGTACCCCAGCCACCCACAGGTCCAGGGGCCTGCGGTGGCCAGGAGCTTGGGGCTTCCCTGCTGCCTGCGGCGATGGGCAGCTGTGGGGTACACCCACAGTCTGCAGTGGCTTGGAGCTCTGGGGGCTGCCAGAGGTGGCGGGGGTACCCCGCAGCTCCCCGCCACCTGGGCGGGGGACCCAGCAGCTCCTGACCGCTGAAGGCTGAAGTCTAAGAGGTCACTGGAAGTCACGGATTCCGTGACTTCTGCAACTTCCGTGATTAAATCGTAGCCTTAATCTGGAGACTTAAAACTAATGAATAATACATGTTGGGTTCTTTCTTTGTGCCTTCTGGTTTCTCCCACCTTTAGGCTGCACTTGGGTCACATTTATAAGTTTTTCTGGGCAACCAAGAGAGCTAGAAACTTCCTTCGTGTAGGAAATGAAAGCCAAGAGTCTCACCTCATCACATGCTTCCAGGAGCTGGGGCTTTAACAAACACACCAAATATCATGAGACTCATTATAAAATGAACACTAAAGTGGCCAGGTGAAAAGCAGAGCCCCCAGTGCAAGGCTCAGAGCCTCCCACTACCTCCTCTGCTGCTGTGGTTTGATTGTGTGTGAAAAGCAAGTGCCTAACCAGCTTTATCTGGTGCTGCACTTCCCCTGTGCCACCTTCCCCTGTCCTGCACCCCTTCCTCTCTCCCGGCTCCCTGTACCTCTCATCCCTTACCCTCTGCATCTGCCTTCCAGTGCACACTGTGCCCTTCATTCCTTCACTCTCTGCATTCACCTCCCACTTTGTGCTATACTTCCCCCCCTCTTTTCCCCTCCCTTTGCCCCTTATGCTTGCTTGTTTTGCTGCACTCTGCCCCTAAACCTCTCATTTCTTTGCCTCTGTGCTGCATCCTTCCCCTCATATTCTGTGTCCCATCCCTTCACATTCCCTGCCATCTCTCTTCTCATCCTGCTACCCCAACACTTCGCACAGTGAGTAACTTCTCTATTTCCCGGTGGGTGATAGAGGAGGGATAGGAGCCAGCTACAAGCTAAGGCTGCGCATCCTGGGTTTGCTAGGCCGAATGATCCAAGGCCCTCACTGGGGTACCAGAGATGCTTCTGGGATAGCTCAGTGGCACATGTGGTTTCTAGAACAGCAATGTATTAAAGTAACCATTAAATGTTTTGACTTCTCTGTTCACCTGCTGGAGAGATGATTAGGGAAATTAGCTCCTGAAGGGTACCTATTGAGGCACTCTGTTCAGCCTGATTATTTGTTTTGCCTTTGTTTGTTTTTATTTTCTTAGATCTTAAAAATCTTATTAGGCTTAGTAGCTCTGGGTCTTGTTCCTTTTGTTCTAACTCTCTCTACTAATGGAGAAAATTCTCCTCATGATGTAACATTTCAGTAAAGGGGTGGAGGCAGGGATAGTCAATAAGCGGATTGCAGGCCAAATCCGGACCTCCAGACGCTTTTGAACAAACTGCAAATTTTTTTTATTTACTTATCATTATTGTGATTATTTTTGTATTATTTTCTCTGGAGTCTGCACCTTGATTATACCTTGACAAAAAATAATTGATTACCCTGGGGTGGAGGAGATTGTTTCCTCCATAAATACTTCCATAAGCCCACGAGGGAAGCCGTGTGGCCTGATGAATTAATACTTGACTGAAAGTCAGGCGTCTGTGATCTTCTTGGTTCTGCTGCACTTCACTATGTGACCATCACACTGAGGAAATTGCAGAACTGCTGTGTGCCTCAGTTTCCCCAGGTGTAACATGGGGATAATATTGCTTGCATAACTACCTGATAGGGTGCTTTGAAGATTAATTAGTTAATGTTTGTAGATTGCTTTGAAGATGTGTTGTATAAGTGCTAGATAGTATTATTAAAATCCCCTTAAGTGCCTCAATTTACTGCAAAGGTTTGCCTGTTGCAATTCCAATAATATTAAGCTCCCACTCTCTAGATTCAAGGGGGGAACAAACATTTTCATGCTCTTACTTTGTAGTTGAAGAGATTCGGTCATCCGTGTGTGAACTTCTCAATCTAACTTCATCTGTTTTAAGGGTACTGATGAATTAAGACCTCCAGTTCATATTAAACTGTAGGAGGAGAGATTTGCTCAGGTTTGAGAACATTATTGAAAATGAAATGGAGTCATGTCCATTGAGATGCTTTCTGCTTTGTGAGTGTTCCCTTGGAAATGCTAGTAAAAATTCTTTGTAGTTCAAGTAGATGATAAACTTATTTAGGAAATTCACCTCCCTAACAAAACAATCATGTTTCCAGTGTTTTAATTTTTAAGAGAACTTATGTAGTAAAATCCAGTAGGTACAGAGCATGAGGAAAGGCCTCTTTATCTCCCACCTGAGTAACATAATGGGGTTTCTATACACAGATGAAGGATAGTAAATGGCTTCTTGACTTTGTTATAGGCTTGATATGAAGTTGTCTGGACCAGTGTAATTAACATATGGGCCCTAAAATAGGCATATTAAAGGGCATGTTTTAGGGATAAACGTTTTTGGTTTTCTGGCAAATGCAAATATCAGTGGAATAAGCAAAATCGTTGCTTTAAAAAAATCAAGACATTCCACTGGTGGGAGGCTTTATACTACAAGTTGCAATAGTCTTTTAAGTTAGAATACATCATCATCACCATAACATGGAGGTAGAAAGAAAATCAAATAGGTGTGGCATTTATTATTTCAGTTCCATGTTAGAAATGTATCTTGATAGCTACAGAAAATAAATCTGCAATGTTTTAAATGATTATTCTGAATGGATAGGGTGAAACGGACCTAAGGAATTTACTGTGTCTGCATTTTGTATAGCATGTTTGGAATCTCAATAGTTTATACAATTTTATTCATACAAAGACTCAGCACAGAAGCTGAAGCCTCCAGGAGAGTATGGCAAAAGTAGCTTTACACCCTTTCATGCCTTCTGGATTCTGGGCCACTCCAGTGACCGAAATGTCCGTCTGCAATAGCCCATCCTGGGCTACCCATGGACTGTGATGCAGTCCAGAATCCTCATAGCAACAAGCACTATTGGCATGCTCTCACTCTCCAACTCTGCCTCCAGCAAGCTGCCTACATGGGGACTTTTGACAGTGAATGAGAATTAGGCGCTTGGGCCTTTGAAAATTTCCCTCTTGGAAGCTGAAATTAATGGAGTTCCACTGACATATAGTGGGAGTAACTGTGGTAAATCAGGCCTTCCATGTTTTAACTCCAGATGTTCTTATTTTACTTCATGAAGACTCTGATCCTGCAATGAGGCCCATGGGTGGAGTGCTGTGCGGATGCAGTCCCATTGAAGTCTGGGTCTAAACTGGCAATGTAGTAAATAGCATAGTGTTTTTAAATGCAGGCAAAACGAATGATGAAGAAGAGGAGTACTTGTGGCACCTTAGAGACTAAACTCACGAAAGCTCATGCTCAAATAAATTTGTTAGTCTCTAAGGTGCCACAAGTACTCCTTTTCTTTTTGCGGATACGGACTAACACGGCTGCTACTCTAAAATGAATGATGCTTTTTGTGATCTGTATAAGCTAACATATCTTGTCTTTCTGTTAATATGTGTGTATGTATAATGTAAATACATCCTTCCAGCTATCCCCACAGAATCTCTGGTTCTTTCCCACTTAAAAATTAATTGAGAACGATTCTTCTGGCTGCCAAACGAAGACCTGGCAATGCACCACCCACTGGAGGTGAGATTACTGACTCAGCAGACAGAATCACACAATGCTTTTTTGGGCCAGTAGGCCCACTTGTTATCATAAAATCTTACTTCACTTAATGATGCAAGTATGTTTTTTACATATAGCTGATGGCTTTTTAAAAAATACCAAACTATACCATGTCTCTCACCCTTGCTCTGCCCATCCTTTAAGAACGTTGACTTCAGCGGGAGCAAGATTGGGCCCAGTACCTGTTGAGATGATTTCTTAAATTATGCAGCTCCCCCTAAATTCTTGCAAAAAGGGGGAGGGAGGAGGAATATAGGAAATTAGGAAAGTCTGCAGACTCTTGCTTCTCTAGCTAAACAGCTGTATGAGGAGTTAATACATTTTTACTTATTTATTGTATTTATTTTATGTCAGGTAGAACATACATAGAAATTATTTATTTAAAGAAAATTTACATTGCAGTCAGATGTACTGTGAAATGGATTCTAGAGCTGAGTTTCTAGTTTACAGCTGCAGTCAGTGAGGTAGCAAAATTGGTCAGTGATTGGAAAAAATGATAGAAATTAACTGATTAAGCAGTAAATCCTCACTCTTTTTTTCCTTGTATTCCTGCAGACAGCCAGGTTTATGCCAGAAGCACTAAATGACAGTGCTTGTTGTAATTGTCTAGCCAATAATAATTATCTTCTGATGTCTGCTGACACTGTGTTCACCAATAGGAGAGCCTGAGGTCTGTGCTGACTGCTCGGAGACTACGTATGTGAGGTTACGTCATGAGAGAGGGTTTGCCTAAAATCACACACGAACTTTTCCCCTTTCTGTTCTGTGGAACCTTGTATAGTTCGTATAGTGATGTATACTACCAGTAGGTGCTTCTTCTCAAACTGTTTATTTTTTTAGATTTTTTTTCAGGTTTGCTTGTTTCTGAAATGTTTTACTCTCTTTAAAACAAACAAACAAATATAGAAAATATACAGGCCAATATCTGCTCTCATGTAACACTGCAGACCAGATGGAGTTCCAGGTATAAGTAAGAGCAGCATTGGTCCTAAATCTGTAAGTTATTTTGCTACAAATGTTCTTTGGAGTATATTATAGAAAAGGGCTGTTTAATAAGAAAGCTTTTGTACAAAATGAAACACTGTGTGTAGTAAGCCAGTCATTTATTTAATAGGCACAGGCAACTCAAATGTATAAACCTGAGACCAATAGAAATGTTTCTGCAATTTAAAAACAAATTCCAATGGCTGCAATTGTTTTTAACCCTTTATTGTCTGAAACTAACATTGCAGCGCTGAGTGTGATAACAAACAAACTTGAATCTAACAGTTGATTTTTCAGAGTCAAAGCTGGGGGAAGTGTAAAAATAAAGAGCATAAACGTTGATAACCCAATTGGCTTTTTAAAATTCATTTGCTTTTAATAATTTGCATAAGCACCATAACTAAAGAAATGTGTGTTGTCCACATATGGAGCCAGTTTTTCTGGTCTGCTTGAGCTATGCTCAACCCAGGTCGAAGGTTGGAGGCATGTATAGAGGGCAGAGATGGGTTTAAGCCACCTTTGTGTTCCCACAATCCTGGGCACTGCCTATCCTCTGGCATAAATTAGAATCATAGACATATAGGCCTGGAAGGGACCTCATTAAATCATATAGTCCAGTTCCCTGCACTGAGACAGCACTAAGTATTATCTAGACCTTCCGTGACAAGCATTTCTCTAACCTCTTCTTAAAAACCTCTAGTGATGGAGATTTCACAACCATCCTGGGTAATTTGTTTCAGTGCTTAACTACACTTACAGTTAGGAAGTTTTTTCCTAATCTAAATGTTCTTGTTGCAGTTTAACCCCATTACTGCTTGTCCTGTCTTCAGTGGCAAGGAGAGCAATTTATCACCCTCTTCTTTATAACAACCTTTTACATACTTGAAGACTGTTATCTTGTCGCCCCTCAGTCTTCTCTTCTCCAGACTAAACAAATCAAATTTTTTCAATCTTTCCTCAGAGGTCATGCTTTCAAGACCTATAATTATTTTTGTTGCACCCCTCTGGACTTTCTCCACTTTGTCCACATCTTTCCCAAAGTCTGGTGTCCAGAACTGGACACAATACTCCAGTTGAGGCCTTATCAGTGCTGAGTAGAGCAGAAGAACTTCTTGTGTCTTTCTTACAATACTCCTACTAATACACCCCAGAATGATGTTTGCTTTTTTTGCAACAGTATTACATTGTTGATTCATATTTAACTTGTGATCCACTATAACGCCCCAACTCCTTTCCCACAGTACTCCTTCCTCGGCAGCCATTTTCTGTTTTGTATCTGTGCAACTGATTATTCCTTCCTAAGTGTGGTACTTTGCATATCTCCTTAGTGAATTTCATCCTATTTGTTTCAGACCATTTCTCCAGTTTGTCAAGATCATTTTGAATTTTAATTCTGTCCTCCAAAGCTTTTGCAACCTCTCCCAGCCTGTTATTGACTGCAAACTTTA
Organism: Eretmochelys imbricata; assembly: GCF_965152235.1. NCBI lineage: Eukaryota > Metazoa > Chordata > Testudines > Cheloniidae > Eretmochelys > Eretmochelys imbricata. The sequence goes on along the minus strand of NC_135575.1, from coordinate 36,730,513 downwards.
TAAGTGTACTCTCTATGCCACTATCCAGATCACTTATGAAGTTATTGAATAGAACTGAACCCAGGATAGATCCCTGCAGGATATAACTTAGAGCAAACTGAAGGTTGTTCTAACTTGTGTGTCCCACTCTCCATGGTTCCCGGAGGTCATTCCAACTGCCAGGGAAGGCGAAAGTACAAGGATTCCTCATTGACTCCACCATTCTCAAGAAATGCCCCCTGCACTAGGGACAGAGAGGGGCAATGCTAGAGAGCTGCTATGTTAGCTGTTTGGGATTCTCTTTGCCCAAGTGTAATCTTTAGGGTGGATCTGCTAGCTTTACAGCTATGTTATGCTCCTGGAGCCCCCTAAAGCAATTATAGTGAGGCCAAGAATTTAGTTTAAGATTTTTTAAATAAACTCAAATTCCTGGATTATAAATATATATTCAACATTTATCATTAAGACTATGATTTAGTCATGGACAGGTTACGGGCAATAAACAAAAATTCACGGCCCATGACCTGTCCATGACTTATACTATAAATACCCATGACTAAATCTTGGGAGGGGTCACTACTGGGAGGGGGGGGGGGGTTCACTACTGGCGTGGGTGCCCCAGGGGGCCACTGCTGAGGGGGTGGACTGGGGCCAGCTGCACCAGCTGCTAGGGCCACTGAGGAGTGGCTGCTCGGGCCACCTGGGAACTTCTGCCGGGGGTTATTGACAGTGGCTGCTCCCGGCGACCACTGCTGGGGGCTGGCGAGAGCAGCTGGTCTGGCCACCCCCCGGGACCGCTGCTCAGGTGGTCCCTGGGGCCTGCCACACAGACTGCTACTCAAGTAGTCCCTGGGGCCAGCTGCCTGGGGCCACAAGCTGGTGCGGCTGGCTGCTAGGTGGCCCCAGTTGCTGGCTGCAGAGCTGCTCCAGCAGAAGTCGGTGTTGCTGGCCCCGGAGCCAGCTGCTTGGGCGGCCCTGTGATCAGCCACACTGGCTGCCGCAGAAGTCACGGAGGTCGCAGAAAGTCATGGAATCCGTGACTTCTGCAAACTCTGTAACAAACACGGAGCCCTAGTTATGATTTTTGGTGTGGCTAATATATTACTCTGAGATCAATTTTAAGTGTTGATGATGAAATCAGTGTTCCAGGTGTCATGTAGTGAGTTTACTGATTGAAAATGTGGTTATACATTTCTTCAGTAGACAATGTCAGGGACCTGCAGCAGAACCAACACACAGCTTATTGCTTTCAGCTAATGAACCTGGCCTGATTGGCTGAAGACTACAGCAGGCACATTCTTAAACCCTGCAGCAACCCTGGACCCTGGCTGCTCAATAGCATTTCACACCTGCAGCTGTGTTTCTGGTTCCACTTCCTAGTCCTGGTCTCCTCCTCCTTGCCCCTGATTCTTGGCTCCTGCTCCTGGCTGCTACTCCAGATCATACTCTGCTTCTGACCCTTGGCTCCTGCTTCCTGGCTCTCAGCTCTGGTTTGCCCCCTGGCCTGTATATTTGGCTTTGGACCCCAGCTCTTACCCTTGGTTCCTGGTCCACAACTCCAGCTTCCTCCCTGGACTTGGTAACTTGGTTCCTGATTTGGGCTCTGGCTACTGGACTTGGTCACCCAGGCTCCAACCATTAGGCCAGTTCCCCATCCTGCCTATTAGACTAGGCTGTCCCCAGCCTAAAAAACAGTAATGTCGTAACAGACGCAGTAATGACATGAGGTTTCCAGCCTTACTGCACAGATCAGTCAAAGGTTAGTGTTGATAGAAATCATATGTCAGAACAAGTGTTACACATGCTCAGGATAGACAATCCAATACCTCAGTGATGGATGTAGCATACAAAGCCAAATAGAATAGGAGCATATTGACCAAACAACATGTGGTAACATCTCTTCACCTGACTTGCTTTTTCTTTAGTTAAGATTTGTTCACTTCTTTCTGAATAAGCCTCCTCGTTGGTTTTATTATTTGGGGGCAGAGGGGAAGGAGAAAATGAAATGTTTAGTAGAACTGTGAAGCATCAGGTATGCAGCTGATTCTGTGTAAATGATAAATAATAACTTTCCATAATTTTGGAAATAAGTCATGGTTACCTGAGAAAACAATGGACAGAAGTTTTGCATGTGAACCAGTATATTTAGGTATTGCTAGAGTGAATCACGGGTTGGACTGTGACAATATTTGGACTAAATTATCTGAACACTAACGTGGTTCTGCTCTGAAAATAAGCTCTGAAGAACTGGTATTGTGAAACTCCGGCTTCCATGTTAGATTTGTCTAGCTGACACCATGCACTTGGGCATCCTCCACTGCTGAGAAGTGACCAAAACTGAACTCCCTGTCAGCCTGGCAATACCTTGAGGGAGATCAGAGGGAATTACTATCACCTGATTTCCCTATGCCTGAGTCCCCTCTCCAGCACACCTGACTCCCACAAGCACAGGGAAAAATCATCACCACATGATGGAACTGATTGATTCATTATTGGTATTGTAGTGCCTAAAAACCCAATCATGCTGAGCCCCACTGTACTAGGCACTATATAAATATAGGCCCAGGAGTCTTGTTCTGTCCTCTCCCAGGCCATCCGTTCTTCCCCTTTTGTTAGCTGAGCCAATCAGTTGCACCCTCCTAGAGTTTGTGCTGCTGTGACTCCCATGTAGATGATCTTTCTGCAAGGGGTTCTGCCAGTCCAATTTTTGCAACTGCTGGTTCTGGTGTACAACCTGGGATCTGGAAATATGTTTCCAGGACTAAAGATCCCATAATCAGAACTTTGCTGACCATTTTGTGGGTGATGCATGAGGCAGATTGGAATCCATCCCAGTGTTCCACAGATGTCCTGACTCTCCAGTGCTAAGAGGAATCAACACTCTTTTGTTTTGTGTGTATGTGGGGGAGGGGGAGTTATGACAGTGTCTTGTGTATCCGGAAGTCGTGTTCACTAAAGTTGCCATGTCCACTTTGGGCTCAATTACTTAGGGCTTTTCCATGAGCCCTGAACAAGTGGCAGGGCATTGTTGTGCTGCCACAGGAACAGACTGGAAGGCAAATTGGACCTCCCAGTCACCATCTTGCCTCGTGTTTTCCCCTTAACTGCAGGGAAAGTACTCTTAGCCAGGTCTCTCCTCACTCCAGTGGGGTTCCACGGTTCACCTGCATAACTGTGTTTGCTGTAGTATGACAAGACAGAGCCAAGGCTCCACCCACTCCCCACTGTGTGTACAAGGTGGGAAGACATCAGCACTTTGGAAGGTGTTCTCTCTGTACTGCTTCCTGCAGTGCAGGTAGCTGGCACCAGGGTGTAAGGGTATGGTTTGTGCATCTTTCCTCCTTTGCACTGCCACAAGATCCCAGGTCACAATCTGGCCATTAATGAAGGCTTTTATCATAACCCTTCTTTAAGCCAATTTACTAAATCTGCTGATTTATAGTAATAAGATTGGAGAAAAAAGGATAATTGATATTTTTGCATCTGGCTGTACTGTTTCTGTTTTCATGGTTGTTATACTTTGGATAAGGTGGAGGATGGTTGACTTTGAGCTAGGAATTCAGGGAATTATGGTTGTGTGGTAATTTGGGTGTGTAGAGTACCTGCCTACATAGGAAATTAAAAATATTCAGGAGGCCATCTCGGGAGCAGAGATGTGGTTTCTGTTCTTATTGCTCTCAGTGATAAACCTCATTAGCATTCAGGGAACTATGATAGCTTGTTTGTTATAGTACAGAGTCTGTAGGCAGTACGCATGGCAAGAGTCTATAATCCATAATTATAAAAAAGATTAGGTCTGGGGAGAAGTTTTACATTTTTCAAAAATGGAAATATACATTTTAATCTCCACCTATGGCTTATTATTTTAAAATGGAAATTAGCATCGGTCAAGATTTAAAACAAACTTTCAGCTGAATCTGACCTCTTCATTGTAGGCACTAGCTAGCCTTATGTAACCACGTTATCTTATCACTGCTACCCTCACCCTTTCACCTCTTCTGTCTCCTGTTTGACAAACTCACTTGTTGAGTCTAGTTTTATAGGTTTCAGAGTAGCAGCCGTGTTAGTCTGTATTCGCAAAAAGAAAAGGAGTACTTGTGGTACCTTAGAGACTAACCAATTTATTTGAGCATAAGCCTTTGTGAGCTACAGCCCACTTCATCGGATGCATTCCGATGAAATGAGCTGTAGCTCACGAAAGCTTATGCTCAAATACATTGGTTAGTCTCTAAGGTGCCACAAGTACTCCTTTTCTAGTTTTATAGTCTTCAATTTAAGTTCTTTGGGACAGGGACGGTCTTTATTCTGTTTGTACAGCACCTAGCACAATGGCTCCCTGACCTGCGTGAGGCCTTCAGCTGCTATTTTACTACTAATAATAACAGGGTGCGGTGCTAGTTCTCACATGTGCGCTGATGTCAGATTAACCTATATTTGAGTTTGTTTCTAATCTCCCCAGTCTAGCAGAAGCAACCGGTTGAGCCCCTGTGTGGACTCAGTTACTTTGATTACCGTCAGCCCCATTTATTGATTAAAAAGCAGGACAAAGGGACTTCAAAGGGAGTACTGTCTACTCTTTAGCTAGACGAATAGTGACATGATGTAGAGTCTGCAGAGAGTAAGTGTCACATAACGAAGAAATGGTGGCCAGATCTCAGTTGTGCATAGGAGCCCCTATCCCTTGGTGGAGAGAACTAGAGTGTAAACTGTGGGGAAAGGATGTTCAAGATCTGTTGCTATATAGCTGCAGCATCTGAAATCTGCAAACTGAGTGAACAATTTTTTTAAAAAAATCTCTCTTCTAATGAGCTTTTCAAATTTAATATCTTGATTATAATAACTGACTGCCTCATGTATTCTAGGATATGAAACTTATGCCCAGTGAAAGAGCATTTGTATGTATAAATACCTTCTCTGTAAATCTCAAGCAAACATTAATTAAATGTAACTACACTGGAAAAATATGACCCCGGGATTGTAAGGGGCTAATTGATACTTCAAGAGGAAGAGACAATGGGCCAAATTGACCTCAGTGAAATGGTCTGTTGAAGACACTGGAATTATACCAGGGATGAACCTGATTCTGTGTTTTGAATGTCTTGTATTGCGGTGTATGACCCTTAGGATATACTCAGATGTGGATGAAAGAAAAATGAGATTATTGCATTGTCCCATGGGACATGGAAGGGTAGTGGTTTCATTAACAACTGTTGACAATCCCTGGCTCTTAAAATTAAGTTTCCTTTTAACTTTAATTTGAAGGGAATCATTGTCCTCTCTGATTTGCAGTGCTGATCTCTGTTGCTTATTCTCTCTTCTTTCTGAATGCAGAATTTGTATTGACATCACTGGGAATTGGGTCAAGTGCAGACAGTCGTCCCTTGGGTAGGGTGAATCGGGCAACCACTCCGGGCCCCGTGCTTTGGGAGGCCCAGCACTTTGACATCACAGTGTCAGATGCAATACTTTGCACGCATCCATCAGCGTGTGCGTGTGTATTGCTCGGGGGGTTCGGGGATCCTGGGGGCCAGTTGGGACTGGAGGATCCCGGGGGACCGATGGCCATTCGTGGGGGGATCCTGGCGGTGGTTCTCAGGTTCGCCCCACAGCGCTGGAGATGGCGACGATTGTCCCTGTGTGGGCCTCGTGGCTGGTTGCCCTGGAGATGGGGCTGTGGTGGCAGCAGGATCAGAGTCAGGAGACGGCACTGAAGGGGCAGGGGATGAGTGTGGGGCTGTGGGGGGAGCACAGCATGGTGGGGGCATCCCATGGGCTGGGACTTCCCAGCCCCATCTTGCAGGGGTCAGTGCTGTTGTCCCGGGGTCCCCAGCCCAGCCCAGCCCACTGGGAGCAGGGTCGTGGGAAGGCCCCGGCTCCGGGAGCCTGTGAGAAGCCCCTCGTGGCTAGTTAGTTCTGTGCAGGGCAGGGGGCTGGTCTGACCTGCCGGGCCCTGGCCCAGGAGCTCCCCACGGGGGTGCAGAGCAGCTCGGACACTGGCCCCCCGCTAGAGGGTCCATGCACAGCTCAGTCCTGGTGAGGTTTTTAAAAATTATATGAACTACATTATAATTATACAGTTGGGTGCTATCAATATTTAACCTGCAGCCTGGAGCTGTCCTTGAAGTTCACTGTAACCAGATTTCACCTGTGTAAAAAATGTTAAGGGGAGCCCATACAGGCTGATTTATCTCAGGCCAACATCACTGTAGGGATGGCCCTGAGTGCAGAATATGTAGAACTGCAGTTCTCAGCTTCCAATGATGTTCGGGGAATGGTTGATTGTGAAGCTCTTCTTCCAGTGGCATACTAACTGCCTCCACTACTTGCCACGCATTTTCTTGCATTGGCTACTCCAGTACTGACCCTTTACCTCTAGGGTTAATTGGTGCCCCAGAGTGCAGTGGACCTAAAGGAAATCCCCATTCTCATACAAGAGCAGGGTGAGTATTCTGTACATTGTCTTATGAGCCGTGGGAAAAGAAGCATTTCCTTGATGATACCAAACACAAGGTGAGGGGAGGTTTGCTTTGCAGACAGTACCTGGAGAGATGAGATGGGGAATAGACTGGATGGCCCCTCCTTGAATACCCTGAGAGTTGTGTGGTAACAGCCCATTGGGTCTCCTTTGCCTGACCAGGAGACTAGAGTGGGGGTGAGGCTCTGGGTGCTATGTGGAAGAGAAGTTCAGAATTATATGAATCTAACAAAACTCACCTGGTCTTTGTGTTTTCACTTTTTGTTTCCAAAGTGAAAATTGAAGTCATGAAACCGGTGAAAAGCGAACCTTACCAGTAAAAATAATCAAAATTGATGTGAGCAAGGTTTTACACTACTGTGTGGAACAGGTTGTTTTTATGTGCTTTTCCTGTTCTTCCCCGCCCCCCCCCCCAAAAAAAAATTCTTGATTTCCTGTTAAAACTCTCAGATTATAATGTCAGAAGGGACCAATGTGGTTATTGAGTCTGACCTTCTGTATAACACAGGCCATAGGTCTTCCCTGAGTTCATTCCTGTTTGAACTGGGGCATATCTTTCAGAAAAATATCCAGTCTTGATTTTAAAATTGCCAGGGATGAAAAATCTACCACAACCTTAGTAAATTTGTCTAATGGTTAATTACCCTCACTGTTAAAAATTTGCACCTTATTTTCCAGTGTGAATTTGTTTACCATCAACTTCCAGCCATTGAATGTTGTTAGATCTTTGTCTGATAGGCTGAAGAACCCATTATCAAATATTTGTTCCCTACGTAGGTACTTATACTCAGTGAACAAGTCATCCCTCAAACTTCTGTGTGAAGATGAATAGATTGAGCTCAATGTTGACTTCCCAGTTACAAATACATTACAAGACCTGTTGGCTAGTTTTTAATTGATTTAATGTATGTTATGTTGATTTTTATATCCTTCTGATTTCTTAATGAAACTAACATGCAGTACCAAGTCAAATGTCGTATGGAAATCTAAGTATATTACATCAACATTATTACTTTTACCAACCAAACTTGTAATCTCATTTAAAAAAAATTAAATTAATTAGATAATGGAAAATAGACCTAACCCAAATTAACTGGCATTAATTATATTATCCTCTTTTAATTCTTTACTAATCAATTCCAATATGAGGCTGGCAGACCTGTAATTACCCAGGTCATCCCATTTACCCTTTTAAAATATTGGCACAAAATTAGCTTTCTTCCAGTCTTCTGGAAATTTCCCAGTGTTCCAAAAATTTTTTGAAAATAAACATGAACGGTCCAGTGAGCTCCTGAGGTAGCTCTTCTGAAACTCTTGGATGCAGATTATCCAGCTCTGCTGTTTAAAAATACAGCTGCAGTTTAACATCCTCCTGAGTTCCTATTGAAATGGAAGATATTTCTTCTTCATATGATATGACTACATCTATTTTTCCCAAATACAGAACAGAAATATTTATTGAACACTTCTTCCTTTTGTGCATTATTATTGATAATTGTACCATTTTCATTTAGTAATAAACCTCTACCATTGTTAGGATTCTTTTTCTTCCTTAGGCCTTGTCTACACTACAGGGGAAATTCGATCTAAGCTACGCAATTTGAGTTACATGAATAGTGTAACTCAAATCGAATAGCTTAGACCTACTTACCATGGGGTCCAGACTACATGATGTTGATGGGAGATGCTCTCAGGTCGACTCCCCCTACTCGTCTCGATCTGGTGGAGTACAGGAGTCGACGGGAGAGCAATCTGCGGTCGATTTAGTGGGTCTTCACTAGAGATTTATTATAAAGAAAAAAGAAAGAACAAGAAGAGAGATGTTAAATGGTAAAACAGTCACATGCATACAAAGATTTCAAAGTTCCTATATCAGGTTCCTAGCAGTATTGGTGAGTTTGTAGGTTTGAAAGTCCCTCTGGAACACATCCACAGCTTGGATGGGTCATTCAGTCCTTTGTTCAAGCTTCAGTTTGTTGAAAAGTTACTCCAGAGGTAAGAAGCAGGAATGAAGACAAAATGGAGAAGATGCAGCTGCCTTTTATAGTCTTTTGCCATGCAGCTTGATTTCCTTTTGTTCTAAACACAAGCTGCCCAACACATGGCCTGGAAGCCTTAGAGTTCTGTCCATAGGCATGCCCCTGCATGCCTTGCTGAGTCATGAGGTGTATCCCTTGCCTTCTCTCAATAAGTCAGTTGTATAGTTGATGGCCCTTGATGGGCTGTCAAGCAGGCTAGGCAGTGCTAATGCCAGTCTGTCTGGGGGTGTTACCCAGATGCACAGCACAAGTTTAGAACTACAGAGGTACCATACATATGAAACTTACAATACAAAGGTGATACAGACACATAAGATTATCATATCTGGCAAATTATAACATTTTTGCAGATATCTTACATGGCATATCTGGCATAACCCATTGCAATTTTACAGTATTGGTATTCATAATATCCTGAAGTGTCCCTCAAATTCCATACAGCGTCATACCCTGAAAGCCAGGTTGATTTTTTTTATTTTATTTTTTTAACCAGTGTGGCCTCTTTCTCGATTGTGGTATCTGGTAAAATGTTCTTAAACGGTTCCAAATTATAATTAACATTTTTCTGTTTAAATTCTCTCTCAGCTGATTTGATTCATAATTGTTTTCAGCTTTGTGAAATTGGTCCTTCTAAAGTGCCAAATGTATATATTACCGGCTTTGACTTTATTCTGTTTGCTCATCACAGATGTGACCAGTGTAGGCAGACAACAGCTAATTTTTGTTGCATCATTCTTTTGGTGTTTCAGAAGTTAATAAGTAACTTAGAATTAAAATCTGTTTTTAAAAAAATAATACGTGGTCTGACGGATGATGTGGAAAACTCCAAATAATTATAATGTATATTTCAGTAGCGCCGATAGGTCCCAACTGGGCCAGGTCCTATTATGTTAGGTGCTGTACAGACATGTTTTAGAAAGACAGTCCCTTTTCCAAGTGTCCCAAGGCTTAGACAAGACTCAACAGATGGGTGAAACACAGTGTGACTTTTTCCCCCAAATGGTCAAGATAAATATTGGCAGTCGGTGTCAGTAATGCAAGAGTGAGATCAATTGTACTATGTCATCACCATTACTGTGATAATTGGGTGAACTTTTTGCACTATGCCCAATGGTGTAATGGAAAGCGAGTAGCTTTTGTGCCAGTATGCAGAGCTGGCTCTAAGTATGTGGCGGGGATGGGGAGAAGGGTGAAACAAACATACAAAAAAAGGTCAGCCAAAGAGTTAGCATGCTTTGTTTGCATGGAGAAAAGGCTAAAAGAAACTGAAGTCTGTCTACCAGTGATCACTTGCTTCTGTTGCCAGACGTCCAAAATATGTCAATCCATTTTTAACAATAATAATATATTACACACAAAACATACTTTTTTATTCTAAAAGATTCAAAAAGCTTTACACACTTACTTATAGAATATGGGAGTCATTTCAAATTCCACTGGAATGCAGTAGCAGTTGATGGTGTACAGCAGGAGTGCCTAACGTGAGCCAGAATTGACCAATGTACATTGCCAGAGAGCACAGTAATACATCAGTAGCCCCCCGTCCCAGCTCCCAGTGCCTCCCACCCACCAGCAGCCCCGCCGATCAGCACCTTCACCTTCAGCTGTTTTGTGGTGTGCAAGAGGCTCTGGGAAGAAGGGAGAGAAGTGAGGGCACGGCAGGCTCAGGGGAGGGTGCAGGAAGGGGTGGAGTGGGAGCAGGGCCAGGGGTTGAGCAGTGAGCACCCCCCAGCACATTGCAAAGTTGGCACTTGTAGCTCCAGCCCTGGAGTCGGTGCCTATACAAGGAGCCTCATATTAACTTCTGAAGAGCTGCATGTGGCTCTGGAGCAACAGCTTGGGCACCCCTGGTGTACAGCAATACAACAAAGTTCCAAGCAACTTCAGGGCCAAAAGAAAAATTAAAACTTTGGAAAGTCTGCAAAATAAAACAGTTGAAACACTGAATTCACAAAGAACTGTACTGTCAAGAGACACACTATCTAAAATATTTTCCCCCTCTGACTCTAGTAAACTTTGAGACTCTCTATAGAGCTCAGGCCAGATTTTCAAGTATTCAGCACCCACAGATGAGGCCAGATTTGCAAAAGAGCTCAGCTCCCATACACATAATTGAATAAGGGCCAGATTTCAAAATCGCTCAGGACTTAGTAGCTCCCATTGCAACACTTATGGCCAGATTTGTCAAAAGACCTCAGTGCCCAAGGTACTACACTCTGAAAATGCAGCCACTTATTTTAGTGTCCAAATGGGATTTCAATTCAGTTTGAAAAGCTAGATTGTGGATGCTGAGCTCTTCTAAAAATTCTGGCCCACTGTGCCTACACCAGGTGTCGTTTCAACAGCCTGGGAGACTGAAGTCTTCTGTTCACCCACCCAACTAGTGCAGGATGGACTGTGGCAATGCAGGCTTACCTACACACTCTATCATCAGTGTGCCTTGCTCCTGTCCTGGGAGGCTTACCATTCCCTTGCCCGTTCAATCCCTGGCATTTGCTGACTGCCAGCAAGAGTGCAAGTTCTTACTCATTTTATTGCTTTTTGCCCTTCAAGCACTTTGCAGACTTCATCTAGTTAGTACTAATTTGTGATGATTTTGTAGACTCCTGTCTGCTAGGAGCTGACTCAAACCAACTTATTTGTCCATAGGATTCCAAACAGCTGCAAGATGCCATTACATTTCAATCACTAGAGACCTGGACTAAAACACGTGAACTGCAGAATAAAGACTGTGCTGCATTAGACAAATTGACGTATTATGTGTGAGAGATCTGTGAGCCATATCTAGCCTGCAGTGCATGATCAATGATGCAGCCTTTACGTGGGACACTAGCATTAGTTAAAGACAAGTTTTGGACTATGGTTTGTCATCTTACTCTGTGTATCTCCCTAGTTTTTGTTGTCTTCCATTGTCTCTGGACCTTGTTCTAATGTACCTTTCTCTACATATTTCCACCTTCCTCCTCTTCCCTTTATCTCTATCTTTGATCTTCTCTGTATCTTTTTTCATTGAAGAACAGACGGGCCAGCAGTTCTGGTGACCTGAGGTAGTAGAGAGTTCCTGTGCAGAAGAGCTTGCCAGCAGCACTTATTGTAGAACAGGGGTGGGCAAACGTTTTGGCCCAAGGGCCACGTCAGGGTTGCGAAACTGTATGGAGGGCCGGGTAGGGAAGGCTGTGCCTCCCCAAACAGCCTGTCCCCTGTCCCCTGTCCCCTATCCACCACCTCCCACTTCCCACCCCCCTCAGAACACTCCACGCATCCAAACCCCCACCCCACTCCTTATCCCCTGACCGCCCCCTCCCAGGACCTCTGCCCCTAACTGGCCCCTGGGACTCCACCCCCTATCTAACCCCCCCGACTGCCGCCCCCAGAACCTCTGCCCTATCCAACTGCCCCCTGTTCCCCATCCCCTGACCGCCCCCTCCCGGGACCCCACCCCCTATCCAACTGCCCCCTGCTCCCTGACTGCCCCCCAGGACCCCCTGCCCCTTATCCAACGCCCCGGCCCCCTTACCATGCCACTCAGAGCAGCATGTCTGGGAGCCGCGCCAGAGCCAGACACGCTGCCCTGCATGAGCACGCAGCCCCGGCGCCCAGAGCGCTGCCCTTGCAGCGGCATGGCTGTGGGGGAGGGGGAACAGTGTGGGAGGGGCCAGGGGCTAGCCTCCAGGGCCAGGAGCTCAGGAGCTGGGCAGGACAGTCCCGCAGGCCAGATGTGGCCCGTGGGCCATAGTTTACCCACCTCTGTTGTAAAGTAAAAGTGACTAGTCAGTTTCAATCTGAGGTGCAGCTGCTGAAGAAACCCATCCAGGCAGGCATGCTGCATTATTAGAATCCTGCTGCCCTGGTGGTTGTTGGACATGCTAGTTGCTAGCTAGCTAGATACTAGTTGCTGTAAGGAGGTAACACGCTATCTCATTCAGATGCATTGTAGGATCACTCAGCTGCTTATTTTCTGAAATTTGACAATCAAAACCGCCCCATGAGGACCTAACATTGCACCTTCCAACAATCAAAGCAGATGGAGCCTGAGTTTGTGAAAACATTTCAGTTACGAGGCTTGGGAAGGGGGTAAAACAAGCACAGGAATATTTCCATTTTGTCATGTTCAGATGATCTCCAGTACAAAGAACCACCAAAAGTATTATTATTTACAGTTTGCATTATGGTAGCACCCAGAGGCCCCAATTTAGATGAGCCCCACATTGAGCGAGGCGCTCTGTAACAGATCCTCAGCTAGTGTTAATTATCAGAGCATCCTGGAAATCGGCAGAGCTATGCCAATTTAGATCAATTGAGGATCTGTCCCTATAGATACACACAGTAAGAGACAGTCCCTGCACCCAAAGAATTTAGAATGTGAATAGACGAAGGATTATGGTTCCTATTTTGAAGATGGTATATTGAGATATTGAATGACTTGCCCAACATTACACAAGAAGTCTGGGGCAGAGTCAGGAATTAAAGCTAGCTCAGTGCCTTAAACACCAGCCATTCTATTGACTAGCGTCTCTAATGGCATCCCATAACTGTGCGGATTTACCATGGAGTCACATGTGGCTTGCATCTTAAAACCAGCCCTGCCATTATGTATTTTTGAGTTGGTCAAAAAAGTCGATCACTTTCAGTAACAGGTTTCCTTTTATGTATTGATTGGATTATCATGTTGTTGTTTTCTCTTTTGAAAGACTTTTCAGAACCAATATATACATTGAAGTCATAACTTGGTACAAATAATAAAATATTTGTAGATAAACTTGAGGTGAGTCAAATAATGGAAGCAACAATTGTTTCCCAGGAGAAAGGAAATAAATAAAAGGTTGCAGTGAATGTTAAACAAAATCGTGTTAGCAAAATACAAACAAGCTTAATGGAAAGTGTAGTATGCAAAAATAATAGTACATTGAATTTTGCCCTTTATATCTTTATTGACTGCTAATATTAGTCGGGACAACTCCACTGAAGTCAGTGGAGTTCTGTAATTCAGATCATAATCCTGCAAACACTCACATGCTCAACTTTACACACAAGTAATCAGACCCCTCGCTGTCAGTGAGACTGAGCACATGTGAGAGTTTGCAGGATTGGGGTCTGACGCATCTGTGGATCTGGGTCCATAACTTTTTTGTTGTTGAAAGAGAAACATTTTAAAGATATTTTAGCCATTTTATTCCCAAACTTTAATTACTATTGTGGTATCTCTCTACTTGCAGAGTGCAACTTCACACTTTCATTCCATACCCAAAACTTCAGTTGATGTTAAGAGCTGTTATAGGAGTGTCAGGAATTTAGGCTTAGACTCTAAAAGGTATTCTACATTGCACTAAAACACCCATGGCAGCTGACTTGGGCTCTGGGGCTATAAAATTGCAGTGTAGATGTTTGTGTTTGGGCTGGAGCCCGGGCTCTGGGATCCTTCCCCCTTGTGAGATTTTGGAGACCAGGCTCCAGACTGAACGTCTATACTGCCATTTTATAGCCCCATGGCCCAAGCCCCATGAGCCCCGTCAGCTGACACCAGCCAGCTACAGGTATTTTTATTGCATATTCTAAGTGACCGTGGCAAAAATTAAATCAAGCAAGGTGTATAACATTAAATTTGAAATACATGTTCATGCTCTTTCTCTCTTAGCAGCTTGAAAATAAACCTTTTTTAGTGTTGGTTCTTGTCCTTTTCAATTCAGCAAAATCTAAAACAAGAATAAGCACCTTTCAGGTGCTGTCCATACATTGCATTTAGCCTAGGCTTGGTGATGAAGTTGTTATTAATATATAGAGACTATAACAGAATAAGCCAGTTTAGCCTTTGCAGCATATGCATTCATTCAGTTGGGCACAGGAGCCAGCACAATTTAGAGTATGCCTTAGGCTCCTGGTTGGGCCAGGTACAGGGGGAGGGAGAGGGTAAGAAAGGTAGCTCACAGTATTTGATGATGAAGGTTAATTATCAAAAGGCAGTAAAGTATTTTGAAACTATGAAGCTCCGTATAAATACTGAGCATTATTACTAGGCTCAAAAGCTACTATCCTGTGTGTATTCTGAGGGAGATATTCAAAGGTATTCAAGGGATTTGAGAGCACAACCCCAAATGACTTTCAGTGGGATTTCTGCTCCTCCATCCCTAAGTCCCACTGAAAGTCAGTGGGACTTGTGCTCTGTGGTCCCTTAGACACTTTGGAAAATACCCCACATATGTACCAGCACTGCTTTCTGATGGCTGAACTAATCATGCTGTCTGCTCTTTATTTTATGTAGACAGTGAACTAGATCTTGCCCTTCTCTTGTTATCTGGCACATGAGGCAATAGTGGTGGATTCCTGGGCTTGCACAATGGGGTGATATCAGGAGAGGCTACCATAGTGCACTATTTGGTGTATTTACTGCTGCTTGGAGCTGGAGCCATTGACTTAGGGGCAGAGCCTCCCCATTATTCATGCTAAGTAGTCCCTTATTCTGAGTAGTCCCATTAGCTACAGAACGAAGAGAGAATCTGCCCCTCGTTAGCTATGTTGTCTGCTCGTGTCAACATATATGCTGGCATGGACGTGGTTTGCATGCTGGTACTTTCTTCAGGTGGACCTTGAAATGCACTCGTGTTCAGTATGAAAGGATAATACCTGGCTGTGTGCACGAAGAGAAAAGGCTCTGCCCCTTTCAGCAGCCAAACTTTCAAATTTCTGAATTAGGCAAACACTGTTGCCCATTCCATAAGTGAAACCAGGGATGCAGCTTGCTTAGATAGTGTTTTGGGCCACAGGCACCAAAATATCCAATTCCACCCGTTTTGTTCAATGAATGGGTAAAACACCAGTTTTAAGAATTGTAATAGTGGCGGGAGAAAGGAAGTTATCAGCTTTTAATCCATCAGACACGATGATCTTTATTTGTGACCTCAGTGCATTTGTGGTCATACACTAATAAACTCAGCACTGGAATCAACGCCCATTCAGGTCTGTGGAAAGACTCACAGTGAGTTGAATGAGAGTTGGAATCTTAGTGCATAAATATACCAGTTGGCTTTAGCACTAGACTCGGAGTCGAATTCTTGACTGCTCCTTAAAGTCTGAGTAAACAACTTGTACACGGGTGTTTTCTAAGAAACTTGAGCAAAGTGGAAGAGATGGAAAATGGCCTTCTTTCCCCAGCTCCTGCACTTGGAGCATCACCAGAAGGCCACATAGCTTGTGAGCTAACTTATGGCAATGGAGAATAAGGAGAAATTGACTAGAATAGTTCCCTGTATAGGCACTCTTATTCTAGAATAAGAGTATCCACATAGGGAGTCATTCCATTGTAGCTATAGCACTTAAAATGTGGATATAATTTTCTCATGTAGACAAGGCCGACAGAATGTAAAGGAAAAATCCAAGCTGACATCACCGTTTTAAAGGTTGTTTGCATGTAGGATATAAACTGGATTTTTGTGTGTGAAAATATAGTTGGATATATATGTCCTGAAAGTATCCCTGGTTTATAAATAGCAGTGGCAGAGGCAAACAATAAGAATGCGGGGCTCTGATGAAGTCACAGCGTATCAACTGATGGGAATCCTAGATTTTGGAAATTCTCATTGTAACATCAAACAAAGGCAATTAGCAAACTCTAGAATTCCGATCAGCAAGATTGCACAGTATCATAGTTTCCTTAAGGTCCAGCGATTTCAGCAAAAGCACAGATTGCGTTTGCTTAGAGGCTGATTCTCCTATTTCACTCTTTTTATGCTGGTGTACGTCCACTAATTTCAATTGCATTATTTTGGATGTATGCAATTGGATCCATTGACTGAAAACTATTTGCAAACCTGTGCTATGGCCTACATATTTGGCACCTTCTTTCCATTCAGTTCTCAGGAGCCACGTACCCTTTCTTTGACTGAGATGTGCCTGCATTAAAGAGAATACGTCAGAGCACAGGCATAGATCTGTAAAACAGACTTAAGAGTGCATTAAATGATAGGCAAAGTGAATAGGCTACTTCTGAAAATGTATTCTTTGTCATGACAGTTTAATGCAGCATTAGCATCATATAATCCTCTGTTTTAGTAAATATAAAAAATAGTATGTGTAGACTACATACAAATCTGTGTCTTTCTAAATATTATATAGACCTTTTTTTCCCTTCTCAACCTTAACTGGAGTAAAGGAAGAAAACTGCAGTGATGCCTTCCACAAAATACTATTGAAATAAATAGCTTATATTGCAAAAGAAGAGGGCCCTAACACAAGGTGATGTATTGTTTAAGTAAGCAGAGCTGGATGGGGTTCTGATTGCACATGTTGACTTTGTCTGGGATATTAATAATCTCACAGGGAGTTCAAAAGCACGGATCAGCCTAATGTGTGAGAATGTGCTGACTCACTGTTGGAGTGCTTCCCACTGCCCTCCCCCCGTTTGTGTTCATCTTTATCTCAGCTATTAGGGTTGTGCATAGACACTGCAGTACACGGTAGTCACATTTGTCTCAGATTGTGGTGAGAAGTGTCAACGTTGGGATACAATATTATTATCCACCTGCAAGCTCTGTACCCAGTAAAAAAAAAAAAACATGAAACCCAGTTTTAGTAGGTTTCGCACGTTGGGGTTTGTAAAAGATCCAAAACCGAGGAATCCCCAATGGAGGATGCAGTGCCCCTTACTGGATTCTTTCCTATTGTCTAGAGGTCCTTGTGAATCCCCCAGTGCTGTTTCTGTTATTTAATGTGAAACACCATTTGTTTGCTTTGCTTTGTAAAAGATACAAATTATAAAAAGGCTCTGCCTCTAAAAAGTTTTCAAGCTACACATCACAGATACAGTATAGAGGACATGCACTGAGAAACGCAGAGGAGAGAATAGCTAGAATAAGATATTTAATATTATTATTTATTATGATGGATCACTTGATGGTTACCTGTTCTGTTCATTCCTTCTGAAGCACCTGGCATTGGCCACTGTCGGAAGACAGGATACTGGGCTAGATGGGCCATTGGTCTAACCCAGTATGGCCGTTCTTATGTTCTTAATAATTGACTTACATTTTGTGGGCACCATGGAAGAAGTGAGTCCATAGAGGAATTTGAAATAAGAGTTCCCTTGTGATTGGGCTTTTGAGGTTGGCAGCCCACAAAATAAAACTTTATAAATGCTTCCTGTTGGTGGGGCGGGGGAAGGAAATCACCTTCTATGGGATATGGTTATGCTCACCACATTGGTCCTACTTCCCATCAGCTACGAAAAAAATAGATGGAGCAGAACTGATGGTAAGTGAAGAATGCTATCTAAATCTTGGATGGTGGGAGAAAAGACAAATGAAGACATTTGGAGCTAATGGAAAGATATTCCTGGGGGTGGGAGCAAGGGCCCCATGGAAGATGGTCTTGAGAGGCTGGACTCTCAAGGCTTCAGCCACCAGAAAGAAGCAGTGGTTTGGGCGTAGCAGTCCTGTAAGGAAGCAGCGTGAAGGACTACAGATATAAGACCATGACTAAGAAAGTGATTGCCTTCCATTACATTCCTGTTAGGGTCCCTAAAGCAGGAGAATAGCACCATCAATCCCACATTTGGGGGTTAATCACAGTCCTGTGCAAAATTTAATTTCAGAGAGTATTGCTTTAAAGCTGTCTCTTTGGGTCTATTTTGGGTGCACTTGTCGGATTCAGTTTTCATGTGAAAAGTGACAAAATTCTAGGCAAAATCAGTTAGCTATATTGTCTGGTAATATTCCAACCATCTTGGTTTATTAACATATGCAGAGGAGTAGGTACCAAGCAAGAGTTAGTTGAGGTAAGGCCCAGCAGCTCTTGATCCAGGCAGCAAACACTTCCACCTGTAACCAGCTTGTGCTCCACTACTCACGACCTCTGCGGACACAAACCATGGGAAGTTCCGGCTCAATAGGTCTGACAGAGAGCAGCCTCATAGCTCCTGTTTGGCTCTCTCCCAGTATAAACCCAAGTGGCACTGCAGGAAGTGTCTGAGCAACAGCACAGATCTCCTGTACCTGCCACAACCATTCCTGCTCTTGAACTCCTGGGTTTGCCTCAGCTTGATTTGGACCTCGCCTCCTGACCCAGACCCTGAAACCTGACTTGGATTCTGAATACTGGTATTGACCCTGGCCTGGAACTTGACTACGCACTTCTCTGTTACTCTTGGCGTCTGGTTTGACGCTGCTTCAGCCCTTGGTTCTGACTGCCCTCGTCAGGATCCTGACACTTGGCAATGCAGTAGCCCTCTCATTAATGCATGATCCTGGTAACTTGGGCTCTTTGTCTTGCTCTTCAGTTTGCACATTGGGAATATATGTGCAACACTTCACAGCCTCACTGTACAGAATTCAGCACTTGCAGTATTTTTGAAATCTTCAGTTTTCCTTTCTGATGCCATTGCTATGTCTGCACATTGGTCTCTGTGGTAATTCTGAGTGTTTTGGGCTTGATGGCTTTGCCTTAAAGCAATTTGTCTGAGGGGTTTTAGCTTTTGGTTTTTAGGCATGCTTTGTTTATCAAAAGCACTTCACTGAACCATGTTGTCTATCTCACTCCTTACTGAGGGTTTTTAATGGTGCAGATTTCGCATTATTAGCCAGAGTAATGCTAAGCATTTGCAAACAGACATTCCAGATTTTAAAATGTTAGGGATTTAGATTGGGATTTCCAAAGGAGCTGGAGGGAGTTAGGTGCCCAACTTTTGTGATATTTTAATTGAGCAGAAAGTCACTTTTCAGGGCAAAAATGTCCTTCCACTTTTTGAACCAAGTCCTCTGAAAGTCTTTCCGGTGCAGACCTCCCATTAGCTTCACTGGGAGCTCCATATGTGAAGAGCTTGCAAGATCAAGCCCTTTATTCAGCTTTATATTTATATTTTATCATCTGGTCCAAATACAAACTGGGCCAAATATTTGCTTCCAACAATTTCAAATAGATATATTTTCTGGTTTATTCCCAGTGAGACCCCAATGCAAAGCATGGCCCAGTCAGCCATTGCAACTGTGTGTAAAGGATTAACAGAGTTTCCTATCCCGCATTAAATTTGGCCTCCTTTCTTTTCTAGCCTTTTGAATTTGCATTACACCTACTGGTCAAGAGCATTATCTCTGATTTGAACTGATATTTCTGTATCGTCAAAGTAGCAGAAGAGTTTGAAAAGACGTATTAGTGCAAGAGTTTAAAAACAAAAAGACCTTATTTTTGCCAGTAGGTGGTAGGTATCACATACGCTATTGGGTCTCTTCTAGTAACATAGTTCGTAGCTTGTGGTGCCTATTGCAGGCAAATAGGTTTTTTCTTTTACATTGCACTCTGCCACAGTGAGGACTGAACCGTGGACCTCTCAAGCAAATTAACTCTTTTTTTCTCACAGACTGCAACTCCTGCGTCTGGTAATTTTTTTTATGTCTCCTTCTGCAATTGCATGCTGAATTTCTGCAAGCAGAATGGTTGCTCCAACACATAGCTACTCCCACACCCCATGCAGGTCCAACTGGAAAAGGGGCCTTGCAGCCCAGGTTTCAAATACCTGCTTAAAAAATAGGGAGAAGTGACTGATTGTCCGGTGAGGGAAATATTTCCCCACAATTTAGAGAGCTAAGTCCAGGGCTGAATTATGGCAGTCCTAGACCCTAAGCACAGTCCATACATGTCCCCTTCCCATGACCCTGCCATTACATTGTGGCCATGCTTCTGTGCCATGGTCCCACCCCTCCCGGGATGGCAGCTTTGCTTTCAGAGCTAAGGTGAGGATTGTCTCATTCACCTTTCAGATCTGTTATTTCAGACTATATGCAGCTGCAGGAGAACATCCCTGCATTGGTTATATTAGAGTCCATGTTTTCAAGATTGTTTGCATGCATGAGAGCTTGAAACTCTTATTTTTTGTTTTAAAAGAAAGTTGAGATTCTGACTCATCACGAGACTCCAGAAGCTGGGGCCCTAGGCATGGGTTTATATTTTCTGTGCTTTGATCTTTTGAGCCCTGTTTATTGCTCTCCATGGTCCTCTGTCTTTAGTGTATGCTAGTATTTAAGCTTCTCTCTTGGGTGAAATTGACAGGAAAATTAGAGTCACATTTCCTGGATACATGATGACATTCCTGTACTGACATACTCGTTACTATCATTTAGCCAGTGGCGATCCAATGCTGTATTCAGACGTAAGGGGGACTTTTCAAGGAGTTTCTAATAGAGCTGGACCTGTGATATACTGAAGTCATACATGGCACGATTGTCTCAGTTTAAGGAATGTGCCTGTGTGTGGCAGGAGGCATGGGATGAGAAAATACAGTGTACAGTGGTGTTCAGTGGCTGGTGAGGAGAGACAAACTGGTTCTGTTTATTTTGGATGATGCATGTAAAACTGCACCAGCCAAGGAGTTCAAAGAAACCTTCCTCTGCAGCATGGGGCACAGGTCATTTGCAGGTTTAAACTAGTGTAAATGGTGAATTCTCCGACGTGAAAGTCTATGAGTCTAAGATGTCTAATGGACAATAAAACCCCCTTGCACTGAAATTTAAGGTGTGTAATCTAGCACTGGAAGTTTTCCTGTCCTATTCAGAACCCCAAATAGCATCCTGCTGGTTATATGGCTGTAGAACAATATACTCAATAATAAATACCAGCCATTCCTTTGGCATTTTGTTTTGACATCTTTTCAGCTGGCATAAATGCTTCTCTAGTAACTCAGTTTTAAGTTCCAGAGTTTCTGCACTGCATTAGATTTTAATCTGTGCTCCAGTGGCTGGTAATTTCCATTCTGATTTGCTGTGATTAAAAATAAGCCTAGAATTGGTTGATATTTCTGGCCTCAAAACACTTTGGTTTTCTTCTAAGTCTGGTTTTAAATTGGAAACTCAGGCCCACATCCCCAAAGGGACTTGGAAGCCTTTGTCCCAGTTTTAGGCACTACTGTGACCCCCCCACACACCCCAGCTGCTGCCAAACCCTGTAGACACCTACACTCGATACCTAAATGTTTGCTGTAAAAGTCCCCTGAGTGCCTAAGTTTCTGTCTCTGGAGATGTGTGCTGCTGCCTTATTATAGGCATCGAGATGCCTGTCTCATGCCTAAGCCCCAGTGTGATCCACAGACTGAGGAAGACAGGCAGAGGAGCACCTTGCCTGCCAGAGCATGATCCAAAATCGTGGAGGAGGTGGGGACTCCCTTGTAACTTTTAGCCCAGTAGTTAAAGCACTCCCCCAAGATATGGGAGCCATGGTTTCAGTTACCTGCCTCTGCCTGATAGGGGGAGAGGATTTAAACAGATGTCCCCCACCTCTCCAGAGAGTGCTCCAAACACTGAGCTATCTGATATTCTGATTTGGGTTTCCATCAATCTCTCCTGTTCCACTTTGGATGAACAGTCATTGGAGCAGGGGGACTGGACCCTACGTCTCCCAACTCCCAGGTGGGTGCCCTAGCCTTTTCCCTCTCTCTGAATGTTCCAGTGACTGTTTACACACACTGCAATGGCTTAGGTCCCTTTTGTGGACCCAGGCCTCAGTAATTAGACCCTTGCAAGGCACTCTGCAATCTCTTTCTCTGTTCTGGGATCTCACACTTCTTATTTAGTATTTCAGAGCAAAAATGTACATTGCTGTCTGAGCTTATGCAGAACTATAGTTGAGGTGGCAGTGAGCCTCTTGTAAATAACTATAAAACCCTACTTTTTGAGTTTACTATCTCAGCTGTACCTGTTTGTCAATGACATTTGGCATGTAAGGTTCTCGTTAAGTGTTACTTTTCTTTCTACAAATTAAAAACAAATCTTGTTAAATTTATGTATTATAAATATATTTATATACATTTGCGTTTGTCAAGTTTGGGTAACTTTTGTTCGTATAATTTTAAAAAGTCTTCTTCAAAACTGAATTTTGAAAGCAGTTTATGATGTGGTCCAGTAGGTTTTGTTACTTTGGGGAGAAAAAAAGTATGGAGAACAGATGAGGTAGATGGAGTAG
Organism: Eretmochelys imbricata; assembly: GCF_965152235.1. NCBI lineage: Eukaryota > Metazoa > Chordata > Testudines > Cheloniidae > Eretmochelys > Eretmochelys imbricata. The sequence goes on along the minus strand of NC_135575.1, from coordinate 36,708,082 downwards.
ACACTCGCCTTTCAACTCTTGAAATCCTGCGTTCAGATCTTAGCTGCAATTGCAAATGAGAAATAATTCAGAGGTCTGGTCATGGGGCCTATTTCTGCAACTGTGTCCTACAGAATCAGGCCCTGAGCACCTTTTATTAGGCAAAACTTCCACTGATTTCCTAGAACAACAATTTGTAATTGCAAAATGCCACTTAAAAAGAGGCTAGTATCTCTATTTTTCAGAGCCATATACAGATTGCCAACTTAATTTTCCCAAACCTCGTGTTGAGGATATTTTGCCTATTGATCTCTGACATCTTCAGGGCAATTGGTATAATATGACTGTTCACCTTGTTTAGATCAGCTCTCTCTGTCTAATATTTAGAAATGTCAGGTGCAGATTGACATTAGTATATTAAAATAATAACTGTGAGTGAAATCAGTTAGATGTTGAAATGTCATATTCTGTATCCACAATTATGTGCCAAATTTTGCCCATTAATTCCCTCCTTAAGTCACCATTCTCCCTAAATAATGACACACACTCTGGACCAAACTGAAGTTCCAGGTGTTCCCGCCATTGTTTGCCCCTGCTGTGTGAAGTTTCTTTGTATAAGTTTTGTGTAATCTTTCCTTCTGTAAATATATACACCATTGTATAATTATAGAAAAGATAATCTTTAAAAACAAAACATAACACTGAATTCTACAAGGTTGTTTATAAATCCCTACCTCACAGCGAGTTTATATCTAGCTTAATTTACTGAAAAAGTATGTAAGAAAAATCAATCCATGCAGAAGTTGTGGAACTACAAATGCTTAGTTAATTTCACTACTCAATCTCATTACCTTTAATTGCTCCCATTCACTTCTTCTTTGTCTGCATGTGATCTGTTTAGATTATAAGGAGAGACCTTGTCTGTAAAGAGCCTAGACTAATACACTGTGGACAGAGCTTTATATGGTGATTTTATTAAATAAACAAATGTCCACAAAAGACTAAAGACAAAAGTGGCCACAAAATTTCTAATCTAAACCACGTTGGAACTCTGGTCTCCAAAGGTTAAAGACTAGTGACCAATGACTGTATCATTTAATAGGCCCTACAGATGCCAGCAATTCTGATATAGCAAACATCAGCTTATTAGTTCTTGAACAGGAAATGCTACCTGTTATGCATTAGTGATTGTTAGAATAAGTTTGTAATTTCATAGTCTTACTCGAACTTAAAGGGACAACATTTTATAGAGGCCTGATCCCAGCTTCCCATTTTGCATCCACAATCAAGAACAAGTGCGGATAAAAAGTATCACATCATTATATTTTCTGTATATACTATGTTTTAGAGAAAATTATTTTATTAGAGATGTAGGGCTTGATTCTGATCTCACTTAAACAGGTATAACTCCACTGAGTTTAATGGACTTGCTGCTGATTCATTTCAGAGTGATGATCAAAATCAGACTTGTATACACTAGATACAAAATTAAGATCCAGATCTCAAATACTATGTCTTGGGGGTTTAAGGATCTTTGTTTTTGGGTGTAGCCCATCTCCTATCATGTGAATGTAAACTGGAACCTAAATCCCATTATATTGTACTCTTTAAAATTTAAGTTCAACTCACTGTTTAATGCAAAAATGTTTCACATCAATTTGGTTGTTTTTTTTAAAAAAACCCTAAGAAAAGTTTCAACGTTTCTACCACAGTTTTGTTTTACATAACTTTATTCTGTAGCCACTACAACAAAACAATAGGTCACCATGTTTTCAGCATCACTCAGTTAACTGCATTAGGCTTCATAAGAGGTTAATTTAGGAGATTTAAAATCTGCCCTAAAGGTACGCTATTGTAATGATGTGGGCTTGTGCTGAAAATGACAGTCAAAGGTACTGGCAGGATTTCCAGCATATCACTTTAATGCTTTGCTATAGGTAGATTTATAAATCAGGATACCAGGTTCTCTAGAGAAATTAGAAAGAACTGAAACATAAAGTATAGACTTCTTGAAGTGAAAGCACAAACCAATTACACTTTTTAGATGCTCACCCTGCAGAAGAAGCTCTCCAAAGAAAGTTTGCAGTTATCTTTACAGGCGTGAGCACATGCATGCATGCCCACTAAATAGCTAACTCAAAATATAAACTATTTGAATTACAAAATCATTATTTTAACTGAGGTTCAGGGCTAGTAACAGTCTTACACCTCTTATTTAATATTGCTTTCCTTCTCTTTCCAAGCCACAGCATTTAAGACCTAGGCTAGCCACACAGACATGTAAAGTATAGCAGTTCTAAGCACATCACTCCTATCCCAGAGCCAGTGTCTTATTTTGGTGAGGGTAAGTTAAAATCAGGTAGAAATAAAAGTAGGTACAGCCAAGCTCCAGACTAGATTTCTGTAATTCATTGCACCTGGAGCTGAAGGTGAACACAATAGAGGCTGCAACTTCTGTAGAATATGGCAGCCCCACCCCTTAGCAGGATAGGGTGCTGTGCGCATATCACCCAGAGCTCCTTACCATGCACTAGCTAACCAAAGAACTTCTATTGCCAATGCAGAGCCTTCTGTCCTACTCTTTAAAGTCGTCAGCAGATAAGGAGCCTGCTTTGTGAATGACCACTTCCTAATTATGGTTCATGAAGGCAACTGTGCTCTCCTGGGACAATGCAGCTAAGAGATTCCATATTAAAAGGCTTGAGAGCTGAAGCGTGTATCCCCTTGGGCAAGGAGGTTTAGCTGTGGAGTGAGCTTCCAGAGGAGATTAAGCCAGTGGATCTCAACCTGGGATACACGTACCCATGGGGGCACACAAAGGTCTTTCAGGGGGTACATCAACTCATCTAGATCAGTGTTTCTCAACTTGGGGGTTACAGCCCCCAGCGGGGGGGTCACAGGATAGGGTTAGGGAGGGTTGCAAGTGCAGGGCTGGCATTAGGGGGTGGCAAGCAGGGCAATTGCTGGGGTACCACGCCACAGAGGGACCCGCAAAGCTAAGTTACATGCTGTAGCCCTGCCACCCAGGGCTCCAGCTTCAGGCAAGACTCACAAGTGAAAACCAGGTTCAAGTATCACACTGAAATGTAAATACAATATTTATATTCCAGTTGATTTATTTTCTAATTATATGGCAAAAATGAGAAAGTCAGCAATTTTTCAGCAATAGTGTGCTGTGACACTTTTGTATTTTTATGTCTGATTTTGTAAGTAAGTAGTTTCTAAGTGATTTGTCTGGCATACCCCAAGTTTCACCTCAGTCTCCTGAAAGGGGTACAGTAGTCTGGAAAGGTTGAGAACCACTGGATTAGACTAACCAAAAGCTCACCGTCTGCATAGCACAAACTGCTTTTTAATTAAAAAAAATTCCACCAAAATGAGAATGAAGACGGTGGTTAGGAAACTTTTCCTTTGGCATGTGGGAAGGGAGGACAGTAGAATTACTCCTTCATATCCAATCTGGACTTCTTGGTGCAGAGCTAATTTATCGGTGCAGTGCTTAGATACTATAGTGATGGGCATTAGAGAACACCTTCTATCAAGAGAATGTGCCTGTTAATATGAAAAGGAAAGGACTCAATTAAAAGTAAAAGATGATACTTTGTTTCTAATTCATTTCCTGTCATTGTTGTCAGAAATCTCTCCTACTGAAATCCATTGTATGTTTTTTTCACCTCTTCTCTTTAGTTTCTATATTGCCCTCATCACTCTGGTATTTAACCCCACTTGATATCCTGTTATTGGGCCTGGTAAATTAAGTCTGTCTTGCATAATTAAAATGCATTTCAGTTCAACTTGGTTTTTGTAAAAAATGTTAAGCGCTAAATTCTGCCCTAAATTGTTTGAGGAAGAGGAATAGAGACATTGCCCAGTTTATCCTGCAAACGCCTCCTGCCAACCAAGACAGGAATCCACAGGAAGGAGGGGATGGATGACAAGGCGGTAGTCACAGATTAAGTCATCCTCTGATCTGTGTCCTGACTAGGGCTTGCTGCTGCCTGCAGCAGGTGCAGTAACCACTAGTGGAGTTGAACATCTTCCTAACTCCTTTACCCAAAGGGCTGGGGTCTGTGTTGCATAGGCTCGTGTGTTAACCTGTATACTTTTGCTAAGCGCTCACTTGAATGCTGCGGTATGCGCTCACTCTGTTTGCTCGGGGAGGCTGATTCTATATGTTCACTTACTCCTGCTCCCTGAAGCCAGCCATAGCAACGTAGCCTAGGGAATGATTGAGCTCCAAATCTGCCAGAAATGAGAGCATCCCGGAAGATAGAGAAGTCCCTGCTGTTGTCTATGGTTTGTACTCAAACTTTATTAGGAGCTGGGAAATTGTAATCAGAATATCAGGACATCTATTAATCTTTTTAAAATTCCAGAGATTGTGTCTATGGTTAATGACCATAGTCAAAGTACAGTAGCAACTGAGCATCACGATCTTGTGTCTCCTTACCTTCCATTTGACCCATATGTAATATTTGATATCTCCTCCTTAATTACTGAAACTACACATAGAGACTTAAATACGATCTGACTTTCCTTGAGATATAATAGGCCAAATTCATCCTGGGAGAAAAGATGGAATTATATCAGGGTTGAATTTGGCCTGTTATGTCCATTAGGAGATCAGGTGCATCACAAAATTTCCTTTCAGATACATATACACAAATGCAGAACCTTATGGAAGTGTCCTATAAAATTTACTAGGGGATAAGATTCCAGCTATAGAACTGTTGAAATGATCTCATTCCCTTTTAAATTCTGTAACTTTTTAGAATAATTTCCGTAGAACCCTACTGGATTCATCCCTTTAAATTTCTATAGGACTTGTGCATATGGGGAAAACAATGAAAGTGTATGGAAGACACTTGGGAATTAGAGCCAGAGGATGCGGTGTTCATTAATAGCGAGAAAAGAAAAACCAAAAAGCAAATGCTGTATTGAATTGAACTTGATTTTTTTCTCCTTTCAGCATTTGCAGATCATTCCCTTTCTGGCTAATGAGAGTTACTTTGTGGGAAGCTTATGACTCTAAATATTATCTAGATGTATGCCCAAAACTATTGATAAACTGTTATCTTTCAGATTTTAAAATGATACAAAAAGCTATGAGCCAAAATCAGCACCAACATTCATCTTGTGCAAAGTCATTGCCTTCAGTGAGGTATTATGGGGTGTAAACACAAAATATTGCCAATTAAATTCAGAGCTATGGTTCCTATAGCAAGTATAATTCTGCCCCTATGCATTGCAACAAGCTCTTGAAGTACATGATCACATGGCAAATACAAAATGTGCTTGATGATGCGTTGGAGACGATTTGGTTGGGGGCTGAAGGTGATGGTTAGTGGCATTCTGTTATTTTCTTGGTTGGGCCTGTCCTGTAGTAGGTAACTTCTGGGTACTCTTCTGGCTCTGTCAGTCTGTTTCTTCACTTCAGCAGGTGGGTGCTGTAGTTGTAAGAATGCTTGATAGAGATCTTGTACGTGTTTGTCTCTGTCTGAGGGGTTAGAGCAAATGCGATTGTATCATAGAGCTTGTCTGTAGACAATGGATCGTGTGGTGTGATCTGGATGAAAGCTGGAGGCATGTAGGTAAGTACAGCGGTCAGTAAGTTTCCGGTATAGGGTGGTGTTTATGTGACCATCGCTTATTAGCACCCCAACTAAAACCTTTCCAACTCACCATCAAGGATCTACAACCTATCCTGAGGGATGACCCATCACTCTCACAGATCTTGGGAGACAGGCCAGTCCTTGCTTACAGACAGCCCCTCAACCTGAAGCAGCCACACACCACACAACAAAAACACTAACCCAGGAACCTATCCTTGCAACAAAGCCCATTGCCAACTGTGTCCACATATCTATTCAGGGGACACCATCATAGGGCCTAATCACATCAGCCACACCATCAGAGGCTCGTTCACCTGCACATCTATCAATGTGATATATGCCATCATGTGCCAGCAATGCCCCTCTGTACATTGGCCAAACTGGACAGTCTGTACGTAAAAGAATCAATGGACACAAATCAGACGTCAAGAATTATAACATTCAAAAACCAGTCGGAGAACACTTCAGTCTCTCTGGTCACTCGATTACAGACCTAAAAGTGGCAGTTCTTCAACAAAAAAACTTCAAAAACAGACTCCAACGAGAGACTGCTGAATTGGAATTAATTTGCAAACTGGATACAATTAACTTAGGCTTGAATAAAGACTGGGAGTGGATGTGTCATTACACAAAGTAAAACTATTTCCCCTTGTTTATTTCCCCTCCTGCTGTTCTTGTAAAGTGCTGGAAATGGCCCACCTTGATTATCACTACAAAAGGTTTTCCTCCCCCTCACCCCACTGCTCTCCTGCTGGTAATAGCTCACCTTTCCTGATCACTCTTGTTACAGTCTGTATGGTAACACCCATTGTTTCATGTTCGCTGTGTATATAAAATCTCCCCACTATATTTTCCACTGTATGCATCCGATGAAGTGAGCTGTAGCTCACGAAAGCTTATGCTCTAATAAATTTGTTAGTCTCTAACGTACCACAAGTACTCCTTTTCTTTTTACGGATATAGACTAACATGGCTGTTACTCTGAAACCTACCATTATAAATGTATGCTTTGCTGGCAGTCCCCATGTGTACCAAGTACCAGAGTTCTTGTTAATTCATAGAATATCAAAGTTGGAAGGGACCTCAGGAGGTCATCTAGTCCAACCCCCTGCTCAAAGCAGGACCAATCCCCAATTTTGCCCCAGATCCCAAAATGGCCCCCTCAAGGATTGAACTCACAACCCTGGGTTTAGCAGGCCAATGCTCAAACCACTGAGCTATTCCATTATAAGACTCTGTTTTCAGTTGCTTATAACTTTGCCAAACTTAAACCAGTCAGGCTTAAATTTTCCATGCTGGGTGTCTGCCTGATTGATTTTTTGGGGGTGGAAGTTTCGGTGCTCTCACACTGGGATCCAGGTAGTGTGGAGGAGGAGGATCAAGCAGCCTTTCTCGATGGCAGAGGGGCTGAGGAATGAGGTCAGGAAAGAAGAAGAGATGCATGGCAGGGAACAGGGATGGGAGCTCTAGGGGAAGGTCCAGTTTGAGCTGTGCACCTCTGGAACAGTCACTTTGCCTCACTGAATCATGCCTACATGACACAGTGTTCCTCAGGGCTAACACTTCACTTCTAATCTGACTCTCCCCAGCAGCGGCAGCTGCAGCAAAAAGAGCTTGTCCAAGTCGAAGCTCTGGGGCAAAGACTCCTCAGGACACTGTACTTTGGCTCTAATGAAACTCTTCTTTCCAGCTCTCTTTCCTGCATTTCTCTCACTGGGTTTCAGGGGAAGAGATGGATGGGAATAAGTGATTTCCTGACCTGACTATTTGGGGGGAAAGTTTTGGAAACTAAAGCTACTCTTTGACTTCCTTTCTTGGACTCCATCACTGGGACTCTCCGTGCTGCTGTTTTCTGCGAGAGTGCAATGCCACTACAAAGTCTTTCTTATTAACAGCCAGCTGAAAATCACTGAAAGATTTTCTGGAGAGTGCTGTCAATGAAAGTGGAAATGTGGAGAGCATGAGCACAGTTTCCTGTTGCAGTTACAGTAATAGGGACTGTGTATCTCAAGTCATAAAGTAAAGCTTATCAGACTCCCTATTATAAACTCTTATCTACTGTTGAATTCAGGACAATTGCCAGCCACACATGATGGCCTGATTATTATAATAAGAGGTACATTAGGAGAGATTAGAGATTAGAAAATTAAAGATTGGTGCTTCAATGCCATGATGTCAATTTCATGTCAATTTAAACATCATCTGTGTGAGCCATTTACTGCTGAACAAAGAAAGCTGGGAGATAGTCATATATGAAGATTTGGACAGTCGACTGTGAGTAGCATCACTGCTCCATCATCTTGGAGGGGTGGCCAGGCCAGAGCTGAGATGGGGGGCCCTGTTTGCAAGTGCACTGAGTGCACATTGGCAGAGCTTGAGAGAGTAATACCACTTTTTCTTTTCCACTCTGATCCCTAAAAACATATTATTTCCAGAAATGAGTATATAATATAGAGCGACATATCTCTTCATTTCTTCTTCTTTGCAATATAGTACATAGTTTGTCCAGCCAGTAAATACATTGAAACTTGAACTTACTGGTGAATGATGGTCTCTTATACAGAATGTAGGAAACTTTAGGGACAATAAATGCTACAGGTCAGATTTTCAGAGGAATTGAAAGTGCCTAAAAATGCAGGTCGGTGACCAGTGGGATTTACAAAAGCACTCAAGCATTTTAGGCGCCTAACTCACATTGAAGTCAAGGGTAGTTAGCTGCCTCACCTACTTAGGCATTTTGGAAAATCCCACGGGGCACCTATCTGCCTTTTTTGAGGCCAGATTTTCAAAGGTATTTAGGTGTCTCAAATCTTCCTATTACCTAAATCTCTTTCCACACTCCAGCTCATCTACAGTCAGGGAGCTCTTCTGCTGTTCTGGTCTAGCAGCAAGTGACCTCATGCTCTCAGCAGGGATGGTGTGACTCACTAGCAGCCTGATCCCATATAAATACAGTAGTGCTGATTGGCAATATGTCAAACTCATTAGCTTTCAGGGATTCAGACACAAGGTCTGCTCACGATAATATGAATCAAAGGCAGACAAATCAAAACAACTGTAAAATTAAAAAAAGAACAGAACAACCAAGGGCCTCTGTAGGTGTGTAACTGCACCCCGAGAAAGCTGGCCTGGATCAACCAGTGTGCACTCGGTGCACTTGCAAACAGGGCCCCTCATCTCAGGTTTGGCCCGGCCGCCCCTCCAACATGATGAAGAGGCGGCCAGGCCAAATCTGAGTGAGTGACATTGCAACCTGGCACGTAGGATTGCAGCACCGCTCAGGTTTGGTGCCTGCCATTGTAATGCTGGGAGCAACTTGGCTGCCTCGTTGGTCCCGAATCCCACCCTTGCTGGCTTTGTGCTGGGCTTGAGGTGGGAGTGGAGTCAGGGGTCAAGGATACCTATCCCTCTGGCAGCAGGGCCACAGTTTAGGGAGAGGCTGGACTGGGAGTGGCCCCCTAGCTGCATGCAGGGCAGAGTCCTGCATCCCCATGGGAAGGGCGGTGACCCCAGAGGCCTTGGCATTCTTTGACACCATCATTGCAGGGAGGGCGGTGACCCCACATTTGGATTGGGAAGCTATGTCAGTCCCTGAGAACAATCAATATGCTGATTTGCTTATGAATATGAAGATGATCTCTCTAAACATGAAATGTTTCTAACAATCTCATCCATGGCAACTTGATCTGTGTGATTCAAAAATTGTGCATGGTCTTAAAAAAATAGTGTTTTATTGATTGAGTTGTCTTGGGAAGTGGGCTGCTTATGTTAGCCTGTCGTAGGAGTAAAGTATGCAGTTAGGTCAGCAGAGACGAGCTAAGCCTTGTAAAGCTGCTTACCTTGTATTAGAGAACCTCTGAAATAAGAGGAGGCTCTTTATTTCTTCTCGAGAGTTATTTCAGGACTGTCACTGGAAAGTGCAGAGGATCCCACTTAGAAAACCCCCCAAACGTTAAGATTATTATCAGTTGAACAACAATAAGAAACCAATGGAGAGAACATCTTTTCAACTGGATAAAGTCATGAACACTAGATAAAAGGTTAAATTTCCAGTGCAGCAAACTGTAAAGTTCAGGGTGAGCTATTAAACAAATAGTTTTTTGTGTATTGCAGTTATGCATTAAGATAGATCCCAATGTACTCTAATTAAGACTACCTGTAAAGGATGTCCTTCAATCAGTATTGCATGTGAGTCATCAATGTTTGTAGGAAATTGCCATGTAAGACTAGCAGGTGTAAATATTATACAATTACATAATGCACAAATTGCTTAAATTTGGTTGCACTGAAAATGACAAAGCATCTAGGTAATGCGGCGTGGCTCCCCCTGCTATCCCTTAGAATGGTAAACATTTCTATTGGAAACCTGTGCTTTCAGAGGTCTGTAATCAAGATTTAAAAATTCATTCCAAGGTGTGAAACTTGGAACACAAAATTAACATGGAAAAAGAAAAATTCATCTGGATGTTTGGGAGTTTTAAAAGGGCAAGTAAATAGAATTTGGTGGTTTCAGATATTTTATTAACATATTTACATTTGCTAGGGCTGCTGGAAAATTTTCTTTCTAAACTGCTTTTTGGCAGAAAATTGGGGTTTTGGTTAAACTATTTTTTTGTGAAAAGCATCAGCTTTCTGCAGAAATTCTTGCTATTCCATGTGAAAACTGAAAAGTTTTTAGTCTTCAGCCAAAAATGGAAATATTTTAATTTTAAATGGGAGTTGTAGTTCAGGGCCCCATGCTCTTGTTCTCCCTAATGGTCCAGCTTCTCAGGCCAGACTACGTCTCCCAATGATGCACTAAGGGCAGGGACTCCTATGATGCACCCACTCCTCTCTTTAAGAGTTGAGGAAGAGGTGCAATCATAGGTGATGTAGTCCAGGCAGACAGCCCACTCTAGAAGAGAATGGGAGCATAAGGCACCCAAACTACAGTTATCAGGAGGCACCTCAGTGACATTTGGGATAAAAATATTTTGATTTTCAATATTTTGCTGAAAAGTGGAATTTTTCCAGGGAAAATTGAAAAAAAAAAATGGAAAACAATTTTTGTTAAAATTCTCCATGGAATAAAAACACAATTTTCCAGCCCACTCTAACTTTTACCTCATAACTCCAATAACCTCTGGGAAGTGTGCTAGAGTTAGTGCAAGAATCATATCCAGCCCAGGTCCTGCAAGGTTTACTGGCTGGTTTTTAATAGGGGGAGCTTCTCCACAGTGAGAATATTCCAGACGGTATTCAGTCGCGCTTACGGAAAGAATATAAGTTACCCCATTGTGCAGCTGTAAAGAATCATTCTAGTGAAGAGGGGAGTGGATCCAGTTTGTTCCTGGGGTGGGCGTTATTATCTCTTGGAAGGACAATGGGCATGCTGAACGGTACAGGGAAACTGTTTGTCCCTATGCGTAGCACATTTCAGGGTTGCACATGTATATGGTCTGCAAGATAATTTTCTTCAGCAGTGTCCGTGTGGTCTGCTTGTGTTCTGTGGCTCTCCTTGTGCTGTGCACCAAGGGATAAAAAGCTCTGCAGGACCACCACCAACTTATTTCCTTCTTACGGCTCACGGTCTAGGATGGAGCTTCAGTGTTCATGCTGGCTCCTTCTTCTGCTGTAAATAGTTTTAGAAAAGTTTATTGTCTATTGGAGTATGTCTACACTACAGAGCTAGGGCTATGATTCCCAGCTTGCATAAATATATGCTAGCACTCATCGAGCTAGCATGCTAAAAACGATAGTGTAGCTGGGGTATCCCAGGCAATGAAAGCTGCTGCACAGGCTAGCCGTGCCGAGTACATGTCCACAGGATTCAGGCAGGTTTGTGCTCAGCACGGCTAGCCTGTGCCACTGCTCACTGCTGCCTATGCTACCCTGGCTACGCTAATATTGGGAGGTTCCAAGGTTTCTTACCACTCCCATACAAAAGAATATTTGCCCTATATTCACTAGTACCCTGCCACATGGGGCCCTGTACCAAAGATTTATGAGTTCTCATAGGGGCTGTATTGGGTCCTAAAAGACCTGCTGGTCTTCATCACCCATTACACCCACGTCATGGAACAAGGAACCAAAGCAGACCACGAGTTCCCAGGATAGAAGAGGCGTTCTCTCAGCCTTCTCAGGAGCCTCAACCCCCGCAGCAACAAGAAGAGCAACAAGAATAAGAGGAATCTATGCCCATGACTTTGTTCCCTTTTCCCCTGGATGACATGGTGATTCCAGCTTCTCCACCATGCCCTGGTAACCCTAAAGCTTTCCAGGACTACTTAAGAAAGTGGCAAAGTCACTTCACATTTCCCTGGAAGAGGTCCAGGGAGCACCATACAAACTGCTGGACATTTTGTACAGCTCGGGCCTGAGCAAGGTGGCATTCCCTATTAATGAGGCCATGCTTGAACCTCCCAGTGCCCTCTAGTAGACATCCATCACAATCCCACTGGTATCCAAGCGAGCTAAGAAGAGGTACTTGGTTACTGCAAAAGGGTCAGAGTACTTATTTTCTCTCTCAAATCCCAGCTTGCTGATGGTATCTGTGGCCACTGAGTGTAGTTGCCTAAGACAAACCTGGTCTATGCCACTTGAGAAAGATGCAAGAGGCTTCACCTCTTTGTCAAGAAGATGTATTCCTCGGCTTCTTTGCAGTTCTGAGTCTTAAACTGCCAAGCTCTGATGGTCACATGCAATTTTAACATCTAGGACAAGCTGGCCAGCTTTGGCAATAAGATGCTTCAGGACGTTAAGACCTGTTCCAGGCCCTGATTGATGAAGGGAAGCTGGTGGCAAGACTGGTACTTCAGACTGCCCTAGATGCAGTGGACATGGTGGCGAGAGCCATGGCAGTTAGGGTAATCTGCATGGATATGCACCAGTTCCAGAAGGAGATAGTCTCCATTCAGAGCTAGGAAAAGCACGCTCCTGTTTGTTGATATAGATAATAGACCTCCGTCATGTTGTCTGATAGTACCTGGACTGACTTGCTGCAAATGCAGGGGAGGAATTGTTTGCAGGCTAGTCTGAGTGCTCTCAGCTTCAACACACTGACATGAAGCATAGTCTCGTGACGGGACCATATCCTCTGGGCAACCTGTCCCTCCATGTGTGCTGCCTGTGGTCATAGTTTTTGTTGAAAGAGGGGTGTTGAATGATACCCCACACACATTCTTTTCTTTTATCCTGCTATCAAGGTTAAGGGACTTTGTAGAACCATGATGAATAGCTCAAGACTGTGTTTGGCTGGAGTATAGATAGCCCACAACCAGGCTTGCAGACATTTGAGGTGAAGACTTGTGAACAGAATCACGTAAGTACTCACAGCCATATGATCTAATAGTGCTAGGCAGGATTGCATGGATGTTTTGGGGCTCAAATGTAGTCAGTGAATGAGCCTGGTGACAGAGAGGAGGTGGTTCCCCAGTAAGTAAGCCTTGGCTGTAACAGCATCCAGCCTTGTCCCGATGAATTCCATTGACAGAGGATGGACTTTCCCAGGTTCATTTCTATGCGCAGCCTCTCAAACAGATGTACAAGCATAAAAGTTGCTTCTCATATTTCCTGGGAAGATCATCTCTTCAGAAGTCAGTCATCTAAGTAAGGGTAAACCGTGTCCCCCAGCCAAGGAAAGTGAGCTGCTACCGCCGACAATACCTTGGTAAACACTCCTGGTGCTGTCGAGAATCCAAAGGGGAGAACTCTGTATCGGTAGTGCTGTTGACTGGCTACAAATTTCAGGAATTTACTGTAGGCTGGATGAATGTCTATGTGAAAGTAGGCAACTTTGAGATTGAGAGAAATGGACAACAGAGTCACCATCCTGAATGTAAGCAGTGGATGAACTTGTTCAGTTCCCTGTGGTTCAAAATGGGTCTCCATCCACCTTTCTTCTGGGGAACGGGGGAAATGCCTTGAGTAGAACCGCTTTCCCCTTGTTGTAGGAAATAAAAGTTCTTTTGCTTCCAGCTGAAGGAGCAATTCTGCCTACAGCAATAGGATTTTCTCATGGGAAGGGTCCCTAAAAGAGCATGGGGAAGGGCAAAGGGGGCTGGGAAGAGAACTGGCTGGTATACCCCAAAGAAATGATCTCTTATACCCATAAATCCATTGTGATTTCTGCCCAGACAGATAGTTCGTGAGAAAACCATCCCCCAAAAAGGAGTAGAAAGGCCCAAAGGGTTGTGAAAATCCAGGAGGGGCAGTTGGCGCACAGTTCTCGAAGGTCCCATCAAAATGTCAGTCTCAAGGGTGGTCGTGGTTGGGAGGTAGAAGAAGGTTGTCCAAGAGCATCCTTTCTGTGTGTCCTCTGATGCTTGGTTTGTACTGCTGCTGGTGATAAAAGGCACGTGGGACTGGTTATCTGGGATTTCTTTTGAGTGCAGGTGTGTAATACCAGCGATCGCAATGTGGCTCGGGAGACCTTCAACGAGTGAAGGGACTCATCTGTTTTAGCACTGAATAGAGCATCACACTTGAACAGAAAGCCCTCCACTATTGTTTGAACCTCCTTCACAATTCCCTAAGAGGAGAGCCACGAGCTGCCAGGGATCGGCAGTACTTTGGTAGATACTTTTAGTAGGCATTTCTCTACAGAACACGAGTGGGAGTTACATGACCTAACTTTCCAGGGGGTGTTTTGGATGTGGGGTCTCCTATCCACATACCTTTTCACCACCCATGTGAATAATAAGTGAAGAGAGTTTTGCTCCAGAGGGGATTGCAGTCCAGGCTCTCTGGGCAACATGTTCCGCATACAATGGTCAGGAGCCCTGAAATATGTGTTCCTTCTAATTCCACTCTTACACTGGGTATTGAGGCAAATCAGGCAGGACAAGACACAAGTCATCCTTGTAGCACTGAGGGGTGGGAGAGTGACAATTCTGGTACTCAGTGCTTATGCAACTATCTGCCCAATTTCCTCTCTGTAGTCTCCTGATATGTCAGCTGCTAACCCAGGACGAAGGATGAATTTGCAATCCCAGCCCAGCCACACTTCACCTGAGGGCATGGTATTTGGATGGACATTGGAATTAGAGGGTTTGTTCATCTGATGCTCATTCTGAGCAGCAGAAGAAAAAGCTATCAGAAAATGTTACAAAGCAAAGTGGTGTAAAAACAAAGCAAAGTTATGTTCTGGTGTAACCAACAAGAAATTTTCCCTTTACCAGCTAAGATCCCAGACATACAAAATTACCTCTTGTCCTTAAAATCTTCTGAGTTTATGTATTAGCTTTCTCAGAGTACATCTGTCAGCCATCAGTGTGTTTCATCCCCCAATAGACGTCTACTCTGTATTTACCCACCCACTTACTGCCCACTTCCTGAAGGGACTGGCTTGCAACTTCCCTGCAGTAATTGAACTGATACTTTGTTTTATCAGCTTTCACGGAGCTTCCACTTGAGCTCTTGGCATGCTGCTCTCTGCTATACCTTTCTGTAAAGGGAGCATTTCTGGTTGCTATCATGCTGACCAGAGGCCCTAAAATATGGGTGCCCGATATGAAATATCTTAGAGGAGTCTGATTTTCAAAAAGTGCTGAGCAACTACCCTCTGAAAACCAGGTCCCTTAAAGGTGTCTCAGGTTGACACCTGAAAATGGAGGCACTCAATATCACTAGTCACTTTTGAAAATTTAGGCCATTATGTTTAATAAATCCCTGTTCCTTGCAACTCTGACTGCGTGATGCATCCTTTATTGCTAATTAAATACCAGCTGTATATGTTTATAGTAGAGTTACATCATCAATATAGGCCACTTTCAATGTGGCCCATTTTACATAATTTTATATATCTTTTAAAAGAATTTTCTGCAATCACTGGATTTGGCTACATTAAAATGTTGCCTTCTGAAAGGGCCACAAGACTGGCTCTAGACTAGCCGGAGTGAAACCGATTATTTCATATATTGCAATGGTTTCCCATGAAATTTTGCTGACCACAAAGTACAAGCCTTTCCTTATTGTATTTCTCCTACCCCTGCACACCCAGGCATTCAGGGCACTGTATCTCAAAAAACACGTTTAAAAGAATGATCAAACATAATACACTGATGTGTGAAGGGTGTGGTGGAGATCCACAGACACAATTCATAGCTACTTGTCAATAGCTTAAAATGCATCAGGCTGATGCTAGCCACGAGAATCAATGAGCCTGCTCCCTCCCCATCTGCCCCACCCCCAGGAGAGAATCTAGTCCAATAAAAAACACTTTCCTGTGGCCAAAAAACAAGCAAAGAGAAAGGTAAGATACACAAGAAAGCTTAATTCAGATTACGATATACAGGATGATATGTTCATGTTTCTATTGAAAATTATAGGTGCTGTAGGAAGTGGATACAGTTGGTAGCAGTCTTTCCTCTGAAGCAATGGTCTAACGCTGAAGCAGTGGTCCAGCATGGTAGTAAGGGGAACTGCAGTGTGGAGGTGCCATCTTTTCAATTAAACATAAAACCTAAGTCTAGACCCATGTGTGGTTATAGGAGAAGGGATGTTCACCTTGGTGAACTGGTTGCCTTTTTAGTTCAGTAATTACATTATGCCTACCTAAAAGTCCCCATGTAGTTTTAATGAGTTTCAATTCTTGTGTGGCCTTGAGCAGAGAACTTAATTGCTCTATGCCTCAGTTACCCATCTGTAAAATGGAGAGAGTATTTCTTGCTGTGCTCACAGGGATGTTGTGAGGATAAACTCATTGATTTTGGGAGGAGCTCAGGTACTATGTTGTAGGGGACCATCTAAGGACCCATATGGAAGATCAAGTCATCTTCAGTTCTGTTCTGAATTGTGTGTAGGATTGTGGAATTTTACATCTTACATCCCAGATGTGTCTCTTCTTCAGCAATGATGGAATTGGTCACCTATATTACTGTAATTTGTGAAATGCTTTGGGATCTTTGGCTGAGGGCATTATAGAAACTAGTAATTACAGAAACTAGTAATTACTTATTATGTTGTTTGGAGACCTGAAGTGCATTTGTAGCAGTTTAGTCTACTGTAGTGTCCTTAGCGATAGCCTCTACCAGATGCTTACGAATAACATAAACCTCCACCGCTGATAATTTATCCAAAGAATTGTGCAAATTTATAGCATGGAGGGAAATTTCTTCCTGAACACAGCTGGTGATTAGTTTATGCTCTGAAACATGAGAGGGCTGGGTGATAACTTCAGTAGGTTTTAGCTGAGCTATTGTTGTTTATGCTTGTCTCATTCTCTTTTGAGGCTTGCTAAGCAATAGTAACCCGCAGCATTATTAAGTCTGCATTACATTAAAACAATCTTTCCTTTTAAACTAAAACGTCTTCCGCTCGATTCTTCTTCATTGTATTTACTGGTGAATAAACAACTCTGAATACTGAAGTTCTCTGTCCACAGGCCAGGTATAGTACAAGCAGTGGCATGAAAAGACGACTTCTAGAAGCGAAAGAACAGCCATTCGCCGTAGCCCTACCACCCTCCACCTCTCTGCTGAGAGTGAGGAATTGTGATGCTGGGTTTTGTGATGCTTCTTTCCACTAGGAACTGAACTGAGACCCCCCCTACTCCTTTCGCATAGATTATCAAATAGCCTCCAGGTAATAATGACCTGTGGTAACTATGGACATAGGCGAGATTTGAACGATTGAACTAGAGGTAAAAGGATCTATATCCCATTACCAAGCCACTATCCAGTCCCTCTCATTAACATTTTAGTGGCAAAAGCTCGAATGTTATTTCATTAATAGTCATGAAACTAGCTACGCTGAAGTGCGTCTCGTAGTAGTAGAGGCAACTGACGTTTGTCCTCCCGAATGAATTCAATCTGCGTTAGGAAAATGTTGTTTTCATAGCAAATGAGAGGACTACATTGCAGATGATTAAGAAAGAAAATTTTTTAAAAATGCAGACAGGTTCTAAACACGCAGTGCTGGGTGCTGCTGATTCCTTAATGCAATCAGTTTTTGGCATGAATAATCAAAGTGTGGCTATTTAGGGAAAGAGGGTCCTGTGCAGCATTTTCAATCTTACTGACTGCTTCGGAGGTTCAGAAGGTTTGCAAAGCGGCACTCGGTAAAATGTTTGCATCACAACTTGAACCCAGTCACATTAAGCCTGCATTCAAGATTTGATGTTTTGGTACAAAAATTTGCACCCCATTCTCAAAACATCTGCCCAAGCCTCCCTCTCTTCATAAACAACCTTCCCATTCCCCACAAGCTTGGGTACTCCTTACTGACAATGACCGTATTCAGAGGAGCACAGTAGCCTCTTTCCCCTCTCTACGGTCTCTACAGTGGCCCATCCTCTGGTTCTCTGGGGAGTGTGAGCTGGCCGATCTCCCATGTTCAGTTTTTAGGGGGCCCCTAGATGGTGGAACACTGCCCAATGGTAGGAGCTAGCAGGAAGTGGCCTGAGACTCTGCTATGGGTGGGGCAGGAAACTCTTCTCTTGCTTTAGTAGCTCTGCAGGGAGCTGCAAGGACAAGTAACACCTTACAAGATCAATAGATAGGGAGCACTCAGTGGTTCTCAAGCAATCATAGAATCATAGAACTGGAAGGGACCTTGAGAGGCCATCTAGTCCAGTCCCCTGCACTCAAGGCAGGACTTAGTATTATCTATACCATTCCTTACAGGTGTTTGTCCAACCTGTTCTTCAAAATCCCCAGTGATGGAGATTCCACAACCTCCCTAGGCAATTTATTCCAGTGCTTAACCACTCTGACAGTTAGGAAGTTTTTCCTAATGTCCAACCTAAACTGCCCTTGCTGCAGTTTAAGCCCATTGGTTCTTGTTCTATCCTCAGAGGTTAAGAACAACAATTCTTCTCTCTCCTCCTTGTAACAACATTTTATGTACTTGAAAATTGTTATCATGTCCCCTCTCAGTCTCCTCTTCTCCAGACTAAACAAACCAAGTTTTTTCAATCTTCCACCCCGTAATTGTTAGCCTGATGGTGTGAGCATTCATCAGGGATGTTCAGGGTCTTCCCCACTCTGGTGGATGGGGAAAAGGGATTTGAACAGGGAACTCCCACCCCTCTCAGGAGAGTACTCTAACCACTGAACTATGGGATATTCTGATGTGGCTCTCTTAGTCTCGCCTGTTGAAGATATTCCACTGTGTATAATTAATTAATTAGTCATTGCAGCAGAGCAACTGAACCGTAGGCTTCCCACCTCCCAGGTGGATGCCCTAACACTGGACTACAGAGTCATATTCTCTCTCTCTCTCTCTCATCTAATGATTCTTTAATTATTTATTCACAGTGGAAGAGTTCAACAGGAGGCATTGAGGAAACCCATATCAGAATATCCCATAGTGGTTGGAGCACTCCCTGAGAGTGGTGGAAGTCCCTTGTTCAAATCCTTTCTCCCCACTCTCTCTGAGGAGGGAATTCTAGCTGGGTGTCCTACATCCCAGGTGAGTGCTCTAACCCCTGGGCTAAAAGTTATAAGGTGGGCTCCTCCTGCTACCACCACCACTGACACCATTTTGTGTGGCGGGAGGACCTGCCTCACTCATTCTCACAGGAAACAACTCACAACCTAAATGGTGTGCCTTCAGGAGAGGTGTCCCTGCTGTGGATCACAAGCACAGATAGGTGCTCCCTGCAGCCCAGACTTAGGTGCCTATCTCCAAGACAGAGGTGGGGCTTAGGACACACTCCTCTTGATGGCATCTCCCATTGGCTAGCTTAGATGACTCCTAACCTAGCATGAATACCCACTTCATCGGATGCATGTAGAGGAAATACATTTCCAAATACAATATTTCCACTACATGCGTCCGACGAAGTGGGTATTCACCCACAAAAGCCTATGCTCCAATACATCTGTTAGTCTTTAAGGTGCCACAGGACTCTTTGCCGCTTTTACAGATCCAGACTAACATGGCTCTGATGTTGACACCTAGCATGCTGATACTTGACACCTAGCATGCTGGCTTTTGTGGATCACATTCTTAGTTGCCTCTCTTTCTCCCCATTCATTGTATAGAGAGCGTAGGCATCTAGCTCAGGCTTTGTGGATCACAGCATTGTTCCAGTCATTTTCTAGGCACCCAAAAGTTAGGTGCTGTGACACCAGTGGCCCCTGTCTAGATCTGGGTCTCATTCCCTCTGGAAACCCAGGCTGTCCCAGGGGACAGCAGATGAAGAAGGCTCCCCTGAAAATGGCAATGGGATATAGAAGCATTCAAGGGCTTTGAGAGCATGGCATGCATAGGGGGCCCAGGCTAATAATGGAGTGTGATGTTCCCTTGTAAGTTTACATGTGCTAACTCATACCTCTCAGTGAACATGAAGGAACTGATCCAGTGGTTAGGGCAGTAGGTCAGGAGACCAGAGTTCAGTTCCCTACTCCATCACGGACTGCCTGTGTGACCTTTCGCAAGTCATTTAGCCACTCTGTGCCCAGTTGCCCATCTGTAAAATGGGGATAATATCATTTCCCTACCTCAGGGGGGTGTTCTGAGGATACAGATGCTAAAGAGTGTGAGGTGCCTAGATACACTAGTGCCAGAGGCCATGGAAGTACTTTTGATAGACAGCTGGTTCTTTGCCAGACAACTCATGAGACAAACACAGAATTCAGTTTGCAAGCACCATCAGGCACTGAATCCAGCTGCATTTACAATAGCTCTGTCTCTCTAAGTTATGCAAAGGATTGTATATCATATATGTAAAGATAACCATATTTTAAAAGAGAGCTAATCCATCAATGTTAACATGATTTCAGGTGGATCATAAAACACTGGTCTGAGAAACCAGCTGAAGAAAGAGAATAAAATTCCGCCCTCAGATACACATGCCTTATTTTGTTTATTATTATAATAGCACCTACCAGCTCCAACCAAGATCTGGGTTCCACTGGGATACGTTCTGTACAGACACATAATACAGGGATAGTCATGCCCCACGAGCTTACAGTGTAAATAGACCAGACAAAGATCAGGGAAAGGAAGAATCATTATCCCAATTTTACAGAAGGGAAACTGAGAAATTAAATGACTCATAGAAAAGTTAATGGGAGGAGTATGTGAGAGTGTGATTTGGCATTATACATAACAATGATTTATTAGTTACTGTAAGACAAAGATGAAGCTGTATGCTTTGCTTTTAATAAGTTCTGCTCTTATTTATATACATTAGTTGCCTTCTAAAGGCTTGTCTAGACTAGGTAAACTTGCACCAGAGGAACTACATTGATGTAAGCCAGCGGTTCTCAAACTTCATTGCATTGTGACCCCCTTCTGACCACAAAAATTACTACACAACTGCAGGAGTGGGGACCGAAGTCCAAGCCCACCTGAGCACTGACACCCTGGGTGGGGCTGGGAAGGAAGGGCAAAGCTGAAGCCCATGGGCTTCTGCCCTGGGCGGTGGGGCTCAGGCCTGGGCTTCAGACTTGCTGTGACCCAGGGCCCACACCAGCCTTGGCGGCCCCATTAAAATGGGGTCGTGACCCACTTTGGGGTCCTGACACACAGTTTGAGAACCTCTGAGTAGGCATACCACTGCGGATCCCTAATGTAGACACGTGGCATCAGTACAAGTGGGAGCTAGCATAGTAAGTTGCACTGGTGCGGTGAATTTACTCTGAGCAAAAAAGCCCATTGTAGACAGGACTTTCTTTTTCATTGGGGGCATGAAAACATGTTCTTATGTAACAGAGAAAATTCCCCAGTAAGTTTGGTCCCTCACAGGTTCTCTGAAGCTGACCTGGGAGGAAGATGAGCCTTCTCCTGAACAGAGATGTAACCAGCATACTCCTACCAGTTGGCCTGCAGGTAATAGGAGTTGCATGAGTGTGATTTCCAAGGAGCACCTTTCCCATGAGGGTAGTACAATCTTTCAGTGATATCCTCTGTCACTGCCAGCTTGGCACCATAATGAGAATGTGTATTTCAGAATCAAAGGGCCATACATGGTTCACCTGTTCAGAATTTTTGGTTTACCCCTATCGTGTAACAGTTTTAGATGATGGGTAAAATTTCCAAAAGCATCTAAGTTATTTAGGAGACTAATGCCAGCTCTTCACTAGAAAAGATTTGCTGGTCTAGCTCTATTGGTATAACTAGGAATGTATGCAGGGCAGCTAGCCCCTCTTGCTGCTCACGCTGCCGGCCTTCACTCTATTTTTACTGCTCTAGTTCAATCAGCATAACCTCAGGTATGTCTCATTAGAACGGCCATACTGGGTCAGACCAAAGGTCCATCTAGCCCAGTGTCCTGTCTTCCAACAGTGGTCAATGCCAGGTGCCCCAGAGGTAATTAGCAGAACAGGTAATCATCAAGTGATCCATTCCCTGTTGACCATTCCCAGCTTCTGGCAAACAGAGGCTAGGGACACCATCACTGCCCATCCTGGCTAATAGCCATTGATGGACCTATCCTCCATGAATTTATCTAGTTCTTTTTTGAACTGTAGTCTTGGCCTTCACAACATCCTCTGGCATGGAGTTCCACAGGTTGACTGTGCATTGTGTGAAAAAACGTTTCTCTTGTTTCTTTTAAACGTCCTGCCTATTAATTTCATTTGATGGCCCCTAGTTCTTGTGTTATGAGAAGGAGTAAATAACACTTCCTTATTTACTTTCTCCACACCAGACATGACTTTATAGACCTCTAGCATATCCCCCATTAGTCATCTCTTTTCCAAGCTAAAAAGTGCCAGTTTTATTAATCTCTCCTCATATGGCAGCCGTTCCATACCCCTAATAATTTTTGTTCCCCTTTTCAGAGCCTTTTCCAATGCCAATATATCTTTTTTGAGATGGGACGACCACATCTGCATGCAGTATTCAAGATGTGGGCATACCGTGGATTTATATAGAGGCAATATGATAATTTCTGTCTTATTATCTATCCCTTTCTTAATGATTCCCAACATTCTGTTCACTTTTTTGACTGTCACTACACATTGAGTGGATATTTTCAGAGAAGTATCCACAATGACTCCAAAATCTCTTCCTTGAGTGGTAACAGCTAATTTAGACCCCATCATTTTGTATGTATAGTTGGGATTATGTTTTCCAATGTGCATTACTTCGCATTTATCAACATTGAATTTCATCTGCCATTTTGTTGCCCAGTCACCCAGTTCTGAGAGATCCTTTTGTAGCTCTTCGCAGACTTAACTATCTTGAGTAGTTTTTTATCATCTGCAAATTTTGCCACCTCACTGTTCACCCCTTTTTCCAGATCATGTATGAATGTTAAATAGGACTGGGCCCAGTACAGACCTCTGGGGGATACCACTATTTACCTCTCTTCATTCTGAAAACTGACCATTTATTCCTACCCTTTGTTTCCTATCTTTTAACCAGTTACCAATCCATGAGAGAACCTTCCCTCTTATCCCATGACTGCTTACTTTGCTTAAGAGTCTTTGGTAAGGGACCTTGTCAAAGGCTTTCTGAAAATCTAAACTCACTATATCCATTGGATCCCCATTGTGTTGGGAATGACACCCCCAGCTCAAAGCATAGACATACCCCTAGTGCAGCTGCAACTTACAATGCTAAAAAAAAAACCACTTTTGCTGGTGTAGCTTATACCGGTTCCCCAAATAAAATAAGCTCAACCAGAAAAAGTACCTTTATGCTGGTATAACTGAACCGCCATCAGGGCTTCTGTCAGTATAAATATTTTGCAAACAGTATCACACCCGTAAGCAACATTATTATACTGGCAAATGTATACCTGGCTTAAGTCTCTTTTGAAAGGGGTCTGAGGTGCATACATCACTTAAGTACTTTTGAAACAATGTATTATCTCTTTTTACCACCACGGGGTAAAATGTGTTGGAGCAAATTCACGCACAACTGCTAGTGGGTGTGAGCTCTCACACCATACTACCTATAATATATATCAAAATATATGGAAACCATGGCATACCACGAGAAGCTGGGAGAGCTTGACTTTGCTCTGCCACAGACTATGTGACTTTGAGCAAAACACTTTCTTCTTTGTGCCACACTTTCCCCATCTGTAAAATGGCATTAATTCCCACCTAATGGGAGTAGTGAATTTTAATTCATTATTGGTTGGCAAAGGCTTTTCAGGACCTTCCACCAGGTGTTTTCAAGTGATGACAGAAACATACTACCCTGTATGAGGAGTTTGATCAGGATCAGGATCAAGCTAAACTTTATGTGTGTGTATATATATATATATATATATATATATAAAACCCTGGCTGCTAATTTATCTGCCAGATACTGGCATGAAAGAGAAAAAGTAATATCATAGAATGCCATATCTAGTATCTGTAAAAGTTCTAAAGAAAGATGCGATAAAATGTAATCAGAAATAGAAGCAAACATTATTACACACACCAAGTAGGAAAATTTAATAGAGAAGTAAGTATTTGATTTATGGGTTTTTTCCCCCTGGGACAGGAGTTACACTCTGATGCACCGCAGAATAGCAATCCCAAAACACAAGGAAATTGAAGCAAGACATGCAGGTAGGTGGCCAATCAAAATATGTAATAACTATGAACCAGTTATGTCTGCAACAGTTCGAACAAAACATAATGGTCCAAATGGCAGGTATGTAGCAGTAGGCCCTGGGTAACTACGTACACCCAATGCTATGTACACACACACACACACAGACAGGAACTGGAACACAGTTCAGGGAGCAGGAACCAGTAAACAAACAGGAACAAGGAGCAGGAAGTTCGTGTGCGCACACATGCACACCAGCCATCACAATTTCCTTCTCTTTTCCCCAAAAGTTCAGTGGTATCTTGCCAGAGGCACCAGGTGATCCTGGGGCCATAAGTTATACCTCTGGTTCAGCTCTGGGGGTGGATGTTGTTCCTCTGGCACAACTTCCCCCATTGGCCACATTACATCATCATATGCAGAAAGAGCATCCTCTTCTCTATCTCTCCCTCTTTCAGTAGGCAGTATATCTCGCTGATTAACAATACATTCTCCAAGTGGCAAATGCACTCACCAAGTTCTGTTTCCTGCAGCCTGCAAGATCACACCACGCGTATCAAAAATGCTTCCAGACTCTCACCTGATGTACACTGCTTGTCCAGGACAAAACGCATGGAGACTTACATGACTACACTTATTGAAAGTCCTGTATTTCCTAGTCACATCAGTCAGCTTCAAGGATGGCAAAGGGATGTCATGAACCTTTTCTGTCCGCATAGGCAACTTAGTCCTTATAGGTTAGCTAAACAGCCAATAGACGGGGGCTTCTCCAGTACTTTCATGAGGCGTACTCCGAATATCATAACCATGATTCAGTGCAATAGGGAAGGGTGTATCTGGGCATTCCTCCAGTACGCGAGCTACACACTGCTTCTTCTCCCATGCAATTTCTTCACTATCCTCTTTCCTTTGACATGGTACACAGTCGATTGATAATGTACTGTACCAATATTCATCAGAAAGCCTTCAAACTCTCTTGTTACAAAAGGTGTCCCATTACCTGTAACAAGGCTCTCTAGTAGACCAAACATTGCAATTAACATGGTTAGGCAAGAAATGAGCTCCTCTGAGGGAGGTGTCTTGTGAAATTAGGAATGCAAAGGGTAATGTGAATAATAATCTATAACAGGCAATAGTGTGTAGCTATGCAGTGCAGTTGAGGGGCCAGTAACATCCTCTGCAATTATTTGCCATGGTCTGTCTATGACTACTGGTTTCAAAAGGGCCAGAAGAGCAGTAGTTCTGTGCATTGTACAGTCTTAGCATACGTTCATGTGATGCTGAATGTCTGAGTGTAGTACTGGCCACCAGGCATAACTAGGCAGAAGTTCCTTCATGTTCATAAATCCCAAATATACTTCATGAGCCATACCTAGGACTATTTGTCACAACGCTGCTGGGGTGATCACCTGGGCTCTTTTACATAAGATATGTCCAGTCACACATCTACAAAATTCATTCTGAGCTCACAGTGAAGAATGTATATAAAGTTCTCTTAAGGACTGGGTCTGCCCAATCTGCTTGTACAGCATGCTTTACCTTGCACAGTTCAGCATCTTGAAGAGTGGTTTCAGTGGTCAGCCCTTACTCAACTGACATATTG
This sequence comes from Eretmochelys imbricata, assembly GCF_965152235.1. NCBI lineage: Eukaryota > Metazoa > Chordata > Testudines > Cheloniidae > Eretmochelys > Eretmochelys imbricata. The sequence continues at coordinate 36,682,468 of NC_135575.1, read as the reverse complement.
TCAAATCCTCAAAAATTGTATGCTGATTTTGTTAGCTGATGAAGAATTATGCTAGTGAAATATACAAGCCTAAAGTGCCCCTGGACTACTATAAATTCTGCTAGGATATGTCCAGCATAAAACCAGAAAGCGAATCAGGGAGATGAAAGTAGCTTCCTCATGTCCCCATGTCCAGCTGCTAAGCTGGCACTGTGGGTGTAGCTGGGGAGTGGTTGGGCCAGAAGAGCTGCCTGCTCCACCTATTGAAAGAGAGCAGCTTGAACTTCCTCCAATGATTGCCCAGCTCAACTAGTCAGTGCAGGGGTATGTGTGGCCATCACCCCATTCTCATTCCTCCCATACCCTTTGTAGCTGTTAGTTTTAAGGTCCTTGTACTCAAGGAACCTGGTGAACTGGGACTAATCCTTGTGCATGGCCGTTGCTGGGAGAGGGAGAAGACTTACGAACTGGCACCCTCTACTCCCCTGGCATACTCATGTAAGGCTAGCCACATTCTACCCTTTAACGTTTGAACATACCTTTCTTGCTTTGTCTATAGCTTTGAATTTCTCGCCTTCTCTCATGTATTACTAACTCTGTAAATTGCCTTTGGATACAGTTTGTACGAAAGACACTCTACAGAGAGAAGACAGTTATTTTGTGTTGTATTGCACTCGTGCCCAGAAGTCCCATTCGGTATCAGGGTTTGCTTGTGCTAGCTGTTGCACAAATATGTAGGTAGATGTCTCTGCCCTGAAGGGCTGACAGTCTTCTGTTTTTGTACTGGAACAGCTCAAAAGTAATGGAATCACTTGTGCTGGTATTCGGGTCAGGACTGAGGGGGCCATCAAGCCCTCTCTTCCACAAGCATTCCCAATCACATTTTTAAAAAGAAAAACAAAAAGAATTTACCTGTCTTCCCTCCTTACCAGTGGGAGAGCAAAGTGAGGTGGCTAATGTGCAGGGACGGTGGGTTTTGTGCTGTAGACATCTAATCTTGAAGAGATGTAAAAGCAAATAATATTAGGGTTACAACAGGGCACCATGACCGCCCTTTTTATTTAGAGTGCCTGTGTTTGTTATGTATACGTGCCAATTACGTGTGGCCTTTGAGCCTTTGGTGACATGCCATTGCAGTCCTCAGTAACATTTTGGTTGTGTTTTTGTGGTAACTTTGTGCCAGTGAACTTTCCAAACAATGGTTCAGATTATTCCTCACAAATATTTCATTATTGTATATTTTATTTGAAATGAGTATAAGAATACCCCAAGCCTTCTCAGTAGTCAAAAAGTGTTTTGTGTTAAGCAGAGGCAGCAAATCCTTTTTCACTCTGAGAAACTGAAGTGGCTCGCATGCAGCCGTTGCAGTTTTTTCTTTGACACAACACTAATGCCATTTGACTAGCCAAATCCATTCCCTACACCTCATATTTTAAAAGGAAACTTTGGATACAGGGAGCATTATTGGGGTATATGCCAAAAGGCAGTTTAATATCCCTCTCCTAAACCAGGTAAAAATGCTTCCGCAAACTGTGTTGGAGAGTAGACGTTGTTGACAGAGAACATTTTCTCTCTTGGCTAACTGCAGCACATAAAATTCACTTATGACCAATAATGCCATTTTTTCCTTTGCTAATTAAAATAGTAATTACATAATCCCAGAGAGCCCACCAAAATCGCCGTGTACACATTGTTACTTTCTATTGTCTGCAGTTTTTAAGTTTGATTGGAACTCAAATGAATTTACTGGTTTTGTTGAAACATCTCAGAAAAATCAAACTTTACTCAGTTTATATGTTGCAAATTTGGGACAGGTACGCTGGGTTTTTCTTATAAAACATGGAGGTTGTACTCCTACTTTAAGAGCAAAACAAAACACAAACTTAACAGCTGTGTCGCAATGGCTTCATCATAATTCACAAGGCCAGATTCTAGTATTCTTAAACATTGTGAGTGAATTCATATTCTTTAATAGGACCACTTGAGCAGTTTGGTACTATTCAATATGAGTAGGGCCATGGATCCAGCATATCTGTTTTACCTTTCATCCACCCAAAGCACTTTACAAACATTCAAGTGTCATAACAGTCCTGTGAGTTAGGCAGGTGTTATCCCCCTGTTATAAAGGTGTAAACTACGACATAGGTTAACTGGCTGGTGTGAGATCACAAAAAGTGTGTTAGCTCTGAGACAAGAATCTGTTTTGCCGAACTTCCACATCTGTACTATAACCCCATTACTATTTTTTGGGAGGAGGCTCTGAATATGAATCTAGTATTTCTAAAATACTGGAGAGAAAAGTCCATCTCCGCATTCAAACATAAATATAAAGGACAGCGTTCTGTGGGTATAGTTTTAATTCTTTTTAAATGAACCATCAGCTTCACATAAGATTGATAGATACCTAAAAGAAGGGCTTTGTTGAACTTTCTGTTGATATCTTTGGTAGCTAGACAGACTAAAACATAAACCAAGGTCTAAAAATAAATATATTCAAATTCAACACAGAAGTGAATGTGTTCAGTGTTGTTTGTTTTTTAATCTCTGCACAACCTAATACACTTGGCAGCCTCTGCTCATGAGAGGCCTTGGCCTGGATTGCTGGGATACTGCAGGTCAAGAACGAAGTCTAGTTCTCTTGGCTGTGTCTGCTCAGGAGAGGCCCAGGATCAGACAGTAGGTATAGTGAAAGACAAGACTGAGGAAAAAAAACCGAGGAGTACTTGTGGCACCTTAGAGACTAACAGATTTATTTGGGCATAAGCTTTCGTGGGCTAAAACCCACTTCATCGGATGCATGCAGTGGAAAATACAGTAGGAAGATATATATATACACAGAGAACATGAAAAAATGTGTGTTGCCATACCAACTGTAACGAGACCAATTAATTAAGGTGGGCTATTATCAGCAGGAGAAAAAACCCTTTTGTAGTGATATCAGGTTTTTAAAAATCCTGCTGATAATAGCCCACCTTAATTAATTGGTCTCATTACAGTTGGTATGGCAACACCCATTTTTTCATGTTCTCTGTGTATATATATATCTTCCTACTGTATTTTCCACTACATGCATCCGATGATGGGGGTTTTCGCCCACGAAAGCTTATGTCCAAATAAATTTGTTAGTCGCTAAGGTACCACAAGTACTCCTCGGTTTGTTTGCTGATACAGACTAACACAACTACCACCTCTGAAGACTGAGGAAGACTACAGAATTGCACAGTACCTTTGTGAATTTATTCTAGAAGATAAGCGCCATACATATATTGTTAAATATCTTCCTCTTCCTTTCTCTACCCTGTACCTTTATACACAACATAAAATCTCACTGATTCATTTTCATCAAAAAACAATTTTCTGGCTTACTGAGGAGATGAAAAAACATGGAAACAGTTAAAGACATTTGCAGTAGATGGAATAAACTCTCTGAAGTGCTAACAAAGTGATGATTTTCAAAGTTACATTTGTGTGTGTGCAGTTTTTGGTGAATACAAATATTCACATCAAAAATGTTTTTGTCTTCATTCAGTTGGTAAACAAATAATATGCCATGTGATTTTTTTCTAATCAGTCACAGCTAATCAACACAGACAAATACAGATAAGAAATAAGATACATAATTTTAACCACTGGAACAAACCATCAAGAGAAATGGTAGAGTCCCAATATCTTGATGTCTCTAAATCAAGCTGGACACTTTTCTGGAAGATATGCTTTAGCCAAATGCAAGTTATTGGGCTCAATACAGGAGTAAATGGGTGAAATTCAATGAGCTGTGTTGTACAGACATTCACACTAGATGAGCTGATGGTCCCTTCTGGCCGTAAAATCCATGAATTTCAAAAAGAAAATAGGGAATAATAACAAAAAACTGCTTGTGCCAAGCTCCAGTTACGAAAATAATAATTGAAAAGGAAGACCCATGAGGAAACTGGAATCTGCTCCAGGATATTCTGCCAGCAGAAAAGTTGTTGGATAAAGTATTGATTACAATTATTCTCTGAGCTCTTCTGTATGGCACGCTGTACAGTCACGTTGGCCCATACAAGCAAAATAACCTCTGTGAAACTGCATCAACCGCTCCAAAGTGGAAAAGAGTGTAAAAATCAGGTTTTTTAGCTTTCAAAAGTTGTCACTGTGTAATTAAAACGTGCAAGATAAATTCTAGCACCAAGTCATATAGTTTAACTTTCCATGAGGGTAAAGTAGCACTAGTATACACATAGGTAACTTGCACATTTTAATCGATTTATGGTGACATGACATCTACATGATATAATTATGGTGCATTAGAAATACCTTAGACTGGATGGATGCCTAAAATTTAACCTTTGGGATCTTAAAATGTGGTACACAGCTACCATCTTGTATAATTTACAATAGATATGAAAGTATGGCCCATGGAGACTACTGATTCCAGAAGGCAATAGTCTAAGTCTGCTATTCATTTGTCTCTGTGAATGTCTTTGTCTTTATGTCTTTATTGCTGTTGAACTCAATCAACAAGCAATTTCCATTTATCTAACAAGGAAGAGAGATACAAGCAACTAGTATGGTTGTGTAGTTTTTGGTTGGTTGGTTGATCGGTTGGTTGGTTGATTTTTCAAGTGTCCGCATATGATATTATACATACCCATTAAGTATGGCCCTGAGAATCCTGGCAAAATACCACTTTAGCTGTGGGTGTTGCAAAGTCAGGTCACTCCTAAACTAGACAGAGAAAGAGAAAACTGTAGAAAGTAGACTGGTATGTGTTTGCAGAAGGAAGTTATTAGTGATAGTAAGAAGGCATGGCACTGAAAAGACTTGCATTGTGTGCCAAAGGCATACCAGTGTGACAGCCCATTCAGTGCCGAGTGGAACACAGTTGTCAGTGCTCTCACAGTTCAGCGAGTGATATACAGGCTGTGCTGGGCACACAGCAAAGAGCAATTTATGTATAAATTTGGAAAGCTTTGTAACATATGGGGCATGTTCTGGAAAATGGCATCTTAGCAGGGGCCTTTTTCTTCCCTCTCTTCCCCTTCTTTCCCCCCACCCCCCTCCGGCCCTCCACTGTCTGCTACAGAACCAACATGTTCATTTGTACCCCTTACAAAAACAGTTAAGAGAGCAACAACAGTGAAAGGATGAAAGAGAATGTCTTCCATAAACTCAAGAGGCATTACTGAATTCATCTGCAGCAATAACATCTGGTCATGACATAAAAGCAGTGGCACAGATTCACTGATGCTCTTATAAAAGCTGTAATTGTTTGAAGAAACTGGTAGAAGACAAAAAGAAAAGGAGTACTTGTGGCACCTTAGAGACTAGCCAATTTATTTGAGCATAAGCTTTTGTGAGCTACAGCTCACTTCATCGGATGCATCGGAAGACAGTTTCCTGCATGTAGGTTTGAATGCAGCAGATACTTTTGACTTGAACCGCTTTTATCCAAAAGGCCTTTTATCCATAAGTGGTTATGTCCGATAAGATGCATTATTTCCATTGAAAAGAGCCTACTTTTCCATGTCCCCCATTCTATTAGGAAAAAACATGTTCTATTGCACAAGTGTCTAATGTTTACTGTATGTAGTGTGGCAATTTCCCATTGATTTAAGACAAGCCTGCCTTTTTATTAGTCATATTTTCTTCATCTATTTATAGATCAAATATACCTGTCCCATAGAGATATTTATGCAACAGCCACAATACCACAGGTTTTAAAAAGATGCCAGTCAATATAATCACATCTACAGCTCCTAAATGATTTACAAAGCACCAATGTTTGCCAAGAAAAATAAAGACTTGAGAAACTCTTCCCCCCCCCCCCTTTGTTCTACAACTGCCCATAACTGTTAAGCTTTTCAACACCTTTGTTGCTTATGGAAACAGCAGCCCTGTATCATTTTGCTGGCTGCCACCTTAACAAGTATAATAAACCACACCGATTGGATGTCTCTATAGATTTCATGCTGGATTATCTCTGGAATTTTTGGCTTCGATTTTCAAAGCAGTGTAAGGGATTTGGATACCTAATTCACAGTCTAATTAGTTGAATTTCTCATTTCCTAAAATAACATCATCAAAATGTTACAGAACTGCTGTTTGGAAATTTTCAAATGATCCAAACCACAAATTCAGACATGGTTTGGATATTAAACAGAGCATTGACTGCAACAAATGTACAAGAGGATGACTTTACACATGAATAAGAGGTCAGAAAAATGTGGAATTGGAGGCTTCTAATGATTTTCCCCACTTTTTACATTTATTTTTAAAAAGGCTGCCTGGTGCACAATTACCCATAATGTCTTAATTAACTAAATCTTATATTTATGAGGTGAATCGTGAGAAAACCAAATTTAAAGTTACATAAAAAGCTACTGATGGACAGTCAGAGTAAAAAAGAATGTTTGTAAAGAGGATTGTTTCAAATGTATAAAACCAACTGTTTTGATCATGTGACACCAGGAGTCCAACAATCCTTTATTCTGCTCTTACTCATTTCTTGAAAGTCAATGGGATGTAGTTTCCTAAGTTGCCAAGTCACTTTTGAAAATGGGGCACTTCAATCTAAATCATATAGGCCATGCAATGCTCACTAGAGCAATGCCTAAATTAAAAGTCTGGGTGACGAGACTAAAGTGACTTTAAGAAATGGAAATCAGGTACTTTTATAAAATATATCCATAGAACTAACATGATGAATGCCATCCATCATCCTGATCACTTTGCCTTTACAGAGGTCACACTTTAAAAATTGCTTCCCTTAGGAAAGTTTCTACCAGTTTGAGAGATATTGTCTATAATTAAAAAGGGGAACGCCCCCAGAACAATTAATATTTTTCCAAAAGGCAGATATTCATATTTTATAAGTGCAGTTACTCTGAATTTTCCTGGAATTATATAATGTGACAAAATAAAGTATACCTACATCATATACTATTAGCTGTTATAGTGATCTGTAGCTTGAGATACTTCTGTAGATTTATTATAGGAACATGAATTGCCCTTGATGGCAGTGGGAGTTCTGCTTAAAAATCACAACAGCACTCAGCCATTCACAAAGTTGGTTTTGAACTTTACACTGCTGTATTATATCCTAGCTATTAGTGACTTCATTAAGTCCAATATTATGAGATGTTCATTTACAAATAAATAAATTAGTTTTTGGACCATTGTGGTGATCTTCTGTATGGAACTGAGATAGCTCTGGGCAAGTGGAATCAAACTGAACATTGCTATTTCTTCAAAAGTAGCTATTTGTTGTGCCTCAAGAGCATTTTAATGCTGTATCAGTTACTGCTTCCACCATAGTAGCAGACTGTTCCACTATAGTCTGTTCCATTATAGTTGTAATCACTTGCACCGTCACAATCTGTTACCTTGTTTCTTAATTCCCCTTTTGTATTTTCCATATTCTAACATTTACTAATGGTTTTGTGCACCAGGCTGGTAAAATGTGGGTTATACTATCCTTTTAGGATACACTACCATTGTGTTTTTTTATCTAGTACTTTAATAAGCTATATTCTTTATTTTGCTATTTCTAAATGATCCTTGAGCATATTGAATGTTTTATTATTTATTTGATTAATATTCCATCCTAACCTTCCTTGATTTCTGCCCCAAAATCTATTTTCTGGTAAGGGCATCTTAAAACAGCAGTGGAGCTAAAATTAAGGTTTGGGGGCCTGGTTCTGCAAATTCTTGCTCAGATGTGTAGGGGCTGCATGAGTGTGAATAAGGACTCTTGGGGTGAATTAAGTACTGGCAGGATCAGTGTGAAGGAAATTGAGCACCAGGGGCAGGAAATTCATTCCAAGGCTGATAGACTGCAGAACTGAGATTTTACATTCCAATGAGGTGGCTGTAATGGAAGCTAAATGAGGTTTTATCCCCCCATACCTGTCATTATATCCTTGAATTCCTGACCAGCTGGGCTGTTCTACTTGGTTAGCTGCCCAGTGAATAGAGACTACTTCCACTTCAAATACTTCTCACTCTCAGGTGCTTTCCAGCTTCTCCACAAATAAGATGAAGTGCATCCAGATGAATCTGGCTACTTCCATGTGAGCATTGTCAAAAGAGATGTGTCAAATGTGTTGTCTTCACTGCTGGAGTTTTACTGGTTTCAGTGGTTCTGGATTTAATGGTGAAGCTGGAGGCTGTAGTCTATTACATGGCTATCATAGATTAGTTAAAGTCAACAGCAAGGAAATTTTGAGTTTGTTATTCATTGCTGGGGATTTAACCCTCCTCTGGGAATACAGAGTGCCAACCCCCCTTAAATAAACCATGGTTAAATGCTTGTTCAAGAATACACCATCTTAATGACCTAACCAGTTAAGATTCTGAGCCAAGTTCTCTGCTGCATTCAGTCTCTACTGGTCACATCAGCGGCAGTGGAGCTGGTTGCCGCTCCCTAATCCAGGAGGTGGTGTTTAGAGCTTTTTCAGAGCTACTGTAAATTGTGTCCCAGGTGGCATTCTGCCATTTAAACATTGCTGGAGCACAACATGGTCTGGCCACATCCCTGACTCAGTCCTGCTCTGTCCCCTGCACCAGCAGAATCCCCAGCTGGCAGCATAAGCAATGCAAAGGTTTTGTAGCAGGGCTCAAGGTTGAGCCCTTTTTCTGAAACCTTTCTTGTTGGCAGGGGAGGCTGAAAAGGTTGTGGCAAGATTTCTGCAGCGTCGTCTGGATACCTCTGATTTCCTGTCAGCCAAGTTTTAGGTCTGGGTACTCTACAGTGATTTCATTAGGATTCTTGGTCACTGATTTCCTCCTGGCAATGAAAGAAGGTTAGGAGTCCTGTCAGATTTTCTTAGATCTGTCAAGCAGCCTTTGATACTGATGACCACAAGGTGCTGCGGGCATGCTTCCAGGACCTGTCAGAATGGAGGATCTGTTCTTTGGCAGCTCTGTTCTTTCTTTCCTGAGAGGTGTCAGCAAGTATTCTAGGGTAATTGGTCACCGACTCCAAGGCTTCTCACCTGCAGTTTCTGTTGTCTCACCTCTCTGCGTCAGTGTGTATGTGAGGTTACTACGATAGATAGCAAGTTGCTTTGTGCTGCAGTGCTATCATTATGATGACACCCTGTAACCATGCCTTAGTGGGTCACAACTGAGGATGCCAAATTCAGGATGAACTGCTGAGAAATAGGGATTTCCAATGCTTGCTCCTGGGGTAACACCCACAAGGTAGCTAGCCAGCACATCTTGAAGGAACTGTTCAAATTAAGTGGTTCATCGAGAAACATTTGGTTGACAATGGACCATGGAAGATGCCCCACTTACACTGAGTGGACTGTCATGTCAACTTGCTGTCTGGAGTGTAGGTAATGGCTTCTTGCAGTGACTGAGGGAAATTGGGCATGAACATGTGACTTGCCCATGTAACTCCAAACTCCATCTTAGTGCTGTAATTTCCCACAGTAAGAACAATGGGAGGCCCTCCACATGGCAAAAGCTATAAAAGGCTCTGAAAACACCTCCATTTTGTCTTCCTACTGCATTTTCCACTGCGTGCATCCAATGAAGTGAGCTGTAGCTCACGAAAGCTTATGCTCAAATAAATTTGTTAGTCTCTAAGGTGCCACAAGTACTCCTTTTCTTTTTGCAGATACAGACTAACATGGCTGCTACTCTGAAATCTGAGAAATAGGGAAAACACAACCCAAAACTGGTGGTTATTTTTTATAAGATATACCAAACCAGCCACGAAAGTAAACTCCTGTTTTACCACACGGGCTAACAAGAAAAAACATAAAGGCAGTTTTCTCAGGCATTCCAGTTTCTATATTATCACCAAAAACACTGGATTCAGAGAGTGGTTCTTTACAATCAGTCTCATCAAATAGATTTTTCTGATCCCAAAGGCCCAGCCACACACCCGGGTCAATATAGAACTTAGATCTGACCCAAAAATCATGCTGATGCCAGTCCTTTAGTATCTAAAATCTAAAGGTTTATTTATAAAAAGAAAGAAAGGTGAGAGTTAAAATTGGTTAAAGGAATTAATTACATACAGTGATGGCAACGTTCTTGGTTTAGGCTTGTAGCAGTGATTGAATAAACTGCTGGCTTAAGTCAAGTCTCTGGAATACATCCACAGCTCAGATGGGTTATTTAGTCTTTTGTTCAGTTTATTTAGTCTTTTGCTTCAGTTTGTAGCAAAGTTCCTCTAGAGGTAAGAAGCAGAATTGAAGACAAAATGGAGGTGTTTTCAGAGCCTTTTATAGCTTTTGCCATGTGGAGGGCCTCCCATTGTTCTTACTGTGGGAAATTACAGCACCAAGATGGAGTTTGGAGTTACATGGGCAAGTCACATGTTCATGCCCAATTTCCCTCAGTCATTGCAGGAAGCCATTACCTACACTCCTGACAGCAAATTGACATGACAGTCCACTCAGTGTAAGTGGGTCATCTTCCATGATCCATTGTCAACCAAGTGTTTCTTGATGAACCACTTAATTTGAACAGTTCCTTCAAGATGTGCTGGCTAGCTACCTTGTGGGTGTTACCCCAGGAGCAAACATTTGAAATCCAAGTATAGAGCCAATACTTATAACTTCACATACAAAAATGATACATGCATACAGATAGCATAATCATAACCAGCAAAACATAACCTTTACAGAGACATCTCACTCAATCTTTGTACAATATTTGCTGCAAATATATAACAGTGGTTACAATAATGATCTATATGGTTATATTTTAATTCGATAACATCACACACCCATATCGACATTGTCTTTTAATAAGATCCAGGCAGTGCAGATGCCTTGCTTTCCTGGCCAGTTCCCCTATCCAATTTTTTTTTTTGTAAATTTATCTTCTAATTTATATTTTTCACACATGCTTTAATTTTGGTTTTCCAAGGATAACATTCTCTATCTGAATGAGTTAATATGCAAACATTTCCCAAATACCTTCCATCAATGTTGCATGAATAAACTTGAACCTATCTTTGGATGCTCCTGTTGGTAAGGTTGGTGTGTGATTTTTCGAGAAAGTCTTGGGTGTCCCTTTATATTTCTTTGGAGTAAGTCATGTTAACCCTCTTGAAAAACAAGAGGCCTCTGCACGATTTTTCACAATCCGGTGGTAGCTCTGGCAATGTAATTTCTGAGGAAATGCCCCTAAATAGTGCAAATGGTCATTGTCTGTTGGAGAGTCCATCTCTTAGGACAGTTATACGATCAGCTTGCTGCTGATTTTTATCAAAATTAAATATCCTAAGTTCCATTTGGGGTAATTACATTTTTCCCACCTTCATTCCCTTGCCGTTTCAATAGATACTGTCATTTAAAGAGTTACTGTGTTGCTATTGCTGTGGTAGGGGACTGACATTTCCATCACAGTGCATTGGGTCTAGCACTGGTACCGTGGCAAAGACAACTTTATTCAAACTTTATTGTTATGTTGTTTGTAGTGTACCAAATTGTGCCATTTTAATTAAACATTCCATCCCGAGAGTCCCTGAAACACCTAAATATCAACCACCTAAATCCTGGCAGTCCAGCAGTTTGGCACATATCTCATGCATAAGCCCCAGTGGAATTCACAAACCAGGCGTTCCCCCTCCTAACTTGCCTTCAGGGCCTGACTCGGTAGATGTGCTCAGAGCATACCTAAACCCATACAAAAGATGACTGAGGAGGAGGAGATGGTGCCCCCAACTAGTTAGAGCACTCATCCAGGACATGGGAGATCCATGTTCAGATCCCCACTCTGCCTCATGAGGACGGAACTTGAATTTCATCACCCACCTCCCAGGGCAGTGCCATGACCATAATCACAGTAGGGGTCTACTATAGACTACCAACACAGGAGGAAGAGGTGGAGGAGGCATTTCTAGAACAAATAACAGAAAAAACCCAAAACACGGACCTGGTAGTATAAAACACAAAATGTGCAATAAGTTCTTGGAGTGCATTAGGGAGAACTTCTTGTTTCAGAAGGTGGAGGAAGTAACCCAGGAGACAGTATTTTAGATTTGATTCTGACGGACTGGGAGGAATTGGTTGTGAATCTGAAGGTTGAAGGAAATTTGAGTGAAAGTGATCATGAAATGATTAGGTTTCATGATTTTAAGGAAAGGAAGGAGTGAGAGCAAGACAATAAGGACAATGGACTTCAAAAAAGCAGATGTTAAACTCCGAGAATTGGTAGGTAAGGTCCCAGGGGAAGAAAATCTGAGGGGAAAAGGAGCACAGGAGAGCTGGCAGTTTCTTGTAGACAAAACTAAAGGCACAATAGCAAATTATCCCAATGCAAAGGAAAGCTGTGAAGAAGAATAAGAGGCCAACATGGCTCCAAAATCAAATGCACAACTACTCAGTGGGGAATAATTGGGTAGGTGGTAGTACTGCTGAAAAAGAGTGGGGGATTATAGAGGATCCCAAATGGAATATGAGCCAACAATGTGATGCAGTTGTGAAAAAGGCTGATATTGTTCTGGGGTGTATTAATCTTTATACCAAAGACAAGTGTTGTTTGTAAGACACGGGAGGTAATTGGCACACTCTATTCAGCAGTGGAGAGGTCTCAGCTGGAGTAGTGTGTTCAGTTGTAGGCACCACACTTTACGAAAGATGTGGACAAACTGGAGAGAGTCCAGAGGACAGCAACCAAAATGATAAAGGGTTTAGAAAAACTCAACCTATGAGGAAAGGTTAAAAATACTGGGCATGTTTAGTCCTAGGAAAAGAAGACTGAAAGGAGGTCTCATAAGCGTAAGGGACCAGGCCATAGGCAGTCTAGTCTAGAAGTCACCAAGTCAAGGACTATCACAAGGCAGCAGTCAGCAATCAGGGATCAGAGTAATCACTAGAGCCATGGTCAAATAGGCAAGAGTCGGTCCCAGATTCAGAGACCAGAGATGGCTACCAGGCTAGAATCAGGAGGCAAGAGTAATGGTGAGAGTCAGGCTGGGGTCAGAGACTGGAGATTAGCAAGCAAGGTATGGTGTGGCATCACAGCAGGCCAGAAGTCTACATGGTTACCCAGACAACTTCCTGGGACATCCTCCAGGGTTAAATAGTGACCATGGACCAATCAGAAGGCCACAGGGTGCTGTTGCTCTGCTCCCTTTGGGTGACACTTCCTGTGGCACCTCATCTCCACAGTGCCCCTGTAGCCTCCTGGTGGTGATGTGGGAATGTTAGCTGCCCCAGGCTGCAGCCGCAGCTTCTAGTCCTGCAGATCCTTACCATAATAGTCTTCAAATATGTTAAAGGCTGTTATAATGAGAACTGTGATCAATTATTCTCCGCGTCCAATGAAGGTAGGATAAGAAGTAATGGGCCTAATCTACTGCAAGGGAGATTTTGTTTAGGTATTAGGAAAAACTTTCTAACTCTAAGGATAGTTCAGCACTGAAACAGGTTATCTAGAGACGTTTTGGAATCCCCACCATTGGAGGTTTTTAAGAACAGGTTACACAAACACATGCTGCAGTGCTTACGTTTAGTTGGTCCTGCCTCAGCATGGGGGGGAAGGACTCAATGACCTCTTGAGGTCCCTTCCAGCCCTACATTTCTACGATTCTGTCTTATTGGCTAGCATAGGCAGTTCTGTGTTCATTGTGCTAGCTTTTGTGAAGCCCATTCTTAGGTGCCCAACTCTCCCTATGCATTGTGTCAAGAGCCTAGGTGCCTAATTCCACTGGATAGTCCAGTGTCTGGATAGCAGGGTGCAGAGGATTGCAAAGCCTAAGTCCTCCTTGTGAATCTGACCAAAGAGTTTAAAGGAGCTGTCACGGGGTGGACTGGGCCCTTTAAGAGGGAATTAGTCCAGCCCACCTGTGTCTCATTAACACAGCCTCTCAATGCGGCTCGATACAAGGTAGGTGATCTTTATAAAGAGACAGAGGAAGACAGGAAATAGGGAGAAGAAGCTGTGGCAGAGGCTGTGGAGAGCAGGAGGCTGCTGCAGGAAACTCATGACCAGTGGGAAAGGTTTGGGCCTGAACGGTCACTTGGACACAGAGTTTGTGGAAAAACTCCAGGCAGAAATGCCTGGAAGTTTCTGCAGAGATAAAAAACAGGGAAGGACTCCAGATAGGATGGCCTGAGCATGGATGCTCAGAAGAGAGCAGGGAGTGTTTCAAGGAGTCTAGGGTGGGCTGAGGGGAATGGCTGATCAAAGCCTGCGAAGGGCTGAAAAGCTGTGCCCAGCTTGGAAAATTAAAAGCAGATAGACCAGACCTCAGGGAGGCAGGGCTGTGCCAGCCTGAGACTGGTGTGGAAGAGCCTTTATTTTGCGTTTGTTTTATGCTAGTAAACTAGACCCCTGGAAGGGGTGGGGTGTTGTGTCACAAGCCTTAGTGTAGTCATTGAGGAGACTGAGTGAAGGGGAAACTGAGGCAAGATACAGCAGTGTCACTTCAGGCCATGAGGAGGTGCTCAAGAGGTGGCTGACTTTGTTACAGGAGCCTTTTGGATCTTATATAAATGTAAGGTTTTTATCTTTAAAATGAAAAACAGATTAAATGAGGATAGCTAGAAAAGAATTTGATCACTTTGCTATTGATCTGCTTTATGGAAACACAGGAGTATTGACCATGGAATGGAGATTTACTTTTTTTGTATTGTATCTATAAAAAATATTTCTACCTGTAGATATGTTAATTGAATAACCTCTGGTAAAACTCGGGTACAAATAGTGTCCTTGTAAGTGGATGAGATGTGGGTGAGTAGTCCCCAAGTTCAGCTGCAGTTGTATCTGTTTATAACACAAACTTGGAGCTAGTAAAGGGCCGAAGTTTAAATGAAAGCTGATAATACTAAAAGTGAAAGTGTTGTAGCTGTGCATCAGAGCTACAGTGACTGACCTTGTCATAAATATAAAGGGAAGGGTAAACCCCTTTAAAATCCCTCCTGGCCAGAGGAAAAATCCTCTCACCTGTAAAGGGTTAAGAAGCTAAAGGTAACCTCGCTGGCACCTGACCAAAATGACCAATGAGGAGACAAGATACTTTCAAAAGCTGGGAGGAGGGAGAGAAACAAAGCGTCTGTGTCTGTCTATATGCTGCTTTTGCCGGGGATAGAACAGGAATGGAGTCTTAGAACTTTTAGTAAGTAATCTAGATAGGTATGCATTAGATTACGATTTCTTTAAATGGCTGAGAAAAGAATTGTGCTGAATAGAATGACTATTTCTGTCTGTGTGTCTTTTTTGTAACTTAAGGTTTTGCCTAGAGGGATTCTTTATGTTTTGAATCTAATTACCCTGTAAGGTATCTACCATCCTGATTTTACAGGGGTGATTTCTTTACTTCTATTTGCTTCTATTTCTATTAAAAGTCTTCTTGTAAGAAAACTGAATGCTTTTTCATTGTTCTCAGATCCAAGGGTTTGGGTCTGTGGTCACCTAGGCAAATTGGTGAGGATTTTTACCAAACCTTTCCCAGGAAGTGGGGTGCAAGGGTTGGGAGGATTTTGGGGGGAAAGACGTGTCCAAACTACGTTTCCCAGTAAACCCAGTTAGAGTTTGGTGGTGGCAGTGGATATTCCAAGGACAAAGGATAAAATTAATTTGTACCTTGGGGAAGTTTTAACCTAAGCTGGTAAAAGTAAGCTTAGGAGGTTTTCATGCAGGTCCCCACATCTGTACCCTAGAGTTCAGAGTGGGGGATGAACCTTGACAGACCTACATTATCTTCCTTGCTGGCGTTCTACTTTGTGCCAGCCCTATGATGATGGGGAGACAATGCCAGCAATGTCCTGAGAATGCAATAATATGTCCAAGGAGAAATAATGTTTATCACCACTGCCTCTTTTATAACAGGGAGTCTTGGTGTAAGATGCAGGGTAAATTCTCAGTGTAATGTACAAAGATTTAGCGTCACAAATTCCTGTTAACTTAAATGGGAACTATGTGTGACTAAATTTCTTTGCATTCTGAACTCTAATATTGCAGGGATGTTCATTGTTTTATGGGTTACCAGAAATGAACAGATGGGCCCAGATTCTGTTCTTAGTTACACGGGTGAAAATCCCAAGTAACTGTACAAAAACCTGGTTTCTTAAGGATTTATACCAAAGACTATGAGATCAGAATCAAACCCATAACTGGAAGAAGACACGGACCCATTATCCAGTGCTCTGCAACTTGTATAAATAGTGTTTCTATCAAACTTTGGTAGTCCAAGGGACATCTACACTGCACGCTTCTTTTGGCAATATCCAGTTTACATTTGCACGTAAGTGCCCTCACATGGGTATAAATAGCAGTGTGGAGTTGGTGAGTCAAGTAGAAACATGCCTGATGGCTGTTGGTATGTACGCGAGTACTTATTCTACACGGCTCTCATCTTGCCCAAGCCATGCCTCTGTTTACACTGTTGTTTTTAGCAGGGTAGTGTCCCACTACTTGCTACTGGAGCCCTTCCCTGCCACAGAAGGTTTCCCCACTGCCTCCCTCTGCCAGAGCCTTTCCTCCATGTAATGAAAGGCTCCAGCAGTGAAGAGCGGCTGAAGACTTTCCCCGCTACCAGAGTCTTTCACTGACACATGTATCTACATAGCGCAGTGTGGGCACAGCTTGCTTTTCACTGCTGTGTGTACTATATATATACTACATGCTGCCGCCAGCAGTGTGAAGTGTACACCTAACTTCAACCTCACAGAGGTCTGAGGCTTTGATATATGAGATCAGGTTTTAAAAAGTCATTTAAGAACAAATAGGAAAATTGGGACAAATCCAAAGATGCAACTGATTTGCGTTTAGTAATAACTAACCCATGGCAAACTAGCTGTTAAAATAGAACGAGGAGTCATCTGATGAAGTGGGGAAATAAATTCGTTAGTCTCTAAGGTGCCACAAGGACGCTTCGTTGTTTTTGCTGATACAGACTAACACGGCTACCCCTCTGAAACCTGTTACAACAGAGTATCTTGGAATGTACTTAGTGAATTGTTTCCTAATTCAGTTGGTTATCTGCACTAACTTCTGAGACTGTAGGGAAGTAACTTATTCCATTTAAAAATCTGGGGCAGGAGTGATGGTCATGATTTTTATTGTGGTGTCCTGATCTTTGTGAATTCATAATTAGATCCTTTCACTTGAATTTCATATGTGGTGGTAAAGTTCTGTTCCTTCTCTTAATTTCCATTAGCATCTGCACACTAAAAAGAGAAAGCAAGAATGATTATTTTTAATCCCTAACCATATTTGCTATATTCTTTCCATAATGCAGACTTAATTATTGCTAATCTTTCTACAAAATGTATGTTCTGCAAACTTGATCATTAATATCCTCTTTTAAATAATGAAAAGTTTATCATATATAATAATCGGGAGCTATAAGAGGTGAGCCACATTCCACTGCACATTTACTCTGCATGTGTATGGTGTCTATTTAAACTGCACACTAGTCGAGACACAGACAGAGTGATGTTTACAAAGTCTAAAATGCTGTGGATCCTGTGCAAGTAATAGAAAAAATAATACAACTCCAGTGTTTAGAACTGGGTATCACCGTCAAGGTACATATTGTGTCTTATACCAAGGGCCTGATTTCATTTTCACACTGGTGTAAACCAGGAGTAACTTCATACACTTCAGTGGAATTACATTGATTTGAGAGGGTAATCAAGCTCTTACTATTGAACATCCTGTCCAATTAAATGTTTATCAAAATATTGCTGATATCTTGATATTGAAAGACAGATTTGTCTTATGTGTTTTAAATAGCTACCTACCTGTGACAGTCTGTACCCCTATGTTCACCCTTTTTGTAGAACTATGATAAACCTTGTACAAAGTATGCCTGTGAGGTTTCATTTGAAAAATCATAATTTGCTGATCATTATGGCCCTGGTAAAGTATGTGTGGTAACACTGTATGTAAAGTTATCAGAATCTACTATATGATATTACTAAAACATGTCACAAGTCTGGAAAGCAGTCACAAACCAGTTCTCCAGAGACAAAAGGCTAGCCAACACCTCAGCCAGCTGTCAACAAAATCAAATGGACCATCACCTTGTTAAGTGGCCATTTTTGGCAGGAAAGGATGTGGGTGAGTCCACACAGACTTTGTCTCCTGAACCTCAGCTGGAGAGGATTCTCAAAGAAGAGAATGAACTATAAGAAGAGAGAACAGATGCCCCAAGTGATCTCTCCCTTCCTCTGTACCCATGGCATTGACAACATGTGAAGAACAAAGGAAGTAGCATTGCCCTGCGGGAGGGATCCTGACTGAAAGGAATTCAGCTGGTAAGACTGCTGAAACATGTGGTGAGAGAGACTTTGCTTTGAAATCACTATCTTGTTAAGTTGGGCATCAGTTGCATTTTACTTTTTTCTTGTAATTAATCCTGACTTTTATGCCTCGTTACTTGTAATCCCTTAAAACCTATCTGTGTAGTTAACACATTTGTTTTATTGTTTTATCTAAACCAGTGTGTTTGGGAAACACCATTTGGGATAACAGGGTTTGTACATATCACTTTCTTTTAATAAAATGACAAACTTTATCCAAATTTTATTGTCCAGGAGAGACCTGGGCAGTTCAAGCTGCACGTTTCTGGGGGAAAGACTGGGAATTTTGCTGGTGTTGCTCTGCAGTGTAATTCAAAACTGTCCGGCTATAGCACTCAGACAATATAACTGGGATTAATTTACATGCTGAAGGCTGTTTGTGAGCAGACCAGGAATGGTAGCTCAAAGCACTGTAAACAGCACCCTAGGTTCATCAGTCCAGATCGTACCCTGTCACACAAGCATTTTGAAAGCCAATTTCTATTAGAAATCTAGCAAATGGGGGAACATTGTGAAGCTGACTGCTGTTTGCATTGTATTTCCCTGGTAGCGTGTTACTTGGAAGAATCTCATTAATGAGTGCACTTTCCCACATGAGTGACTTTCATTGTCACTGCTCTAAATATAAATGTCATGGGACATTTTGCTGTAGGCATAAACCACATTACATTGACGCGCATATAAGATTCGTCTTCTGACATATTTCCCTCCTTTAAAATTCTTAAGTACTGTAGGGTGTGGAAGAAATAGTTGCAGAATTGCATATTTACATTCCAGCGTTATCATTACTATTTATTATATAAAGCTGACAAATCTGTACAGTGAACATGTCCTCAGTGATTTTTCTCATATCTGTGAAGCTAGAACAAGGTTTTGCTCTGTTGGTATTTCAGAAGTGCAAATGTTAAGGTGATTAGGAATGGTTTCACACCTTTTTATATGAACAGAATTTGCAATTGTAAATTGGCATCTTGCAGAAAGTAACATTACCTGAGTTACCAAGAACAGGCTGCTTGTAAAATGAGCACATAGATGTGCTGTATAGTAGTTTAAAATAGCCATAGCCTTTTTCTGTGGAAGGCTCATTCTGACAGAGGAAAAACGCTTATTTTTCATTTCACCAGCAAGAATATTTGACCTAAAAAAACACTTCAGTATTTTACAAATTACATTTTCGGGGGAGGGGCAGGGGAAAGAGGAGGAAGATTTATCACTCGGTACCTTTTGTCTTGTTTACTTTCTTTTGTTTTCCTACCTTAGGCCAGGTGACTCAGTCTCTCCCTGCTACTTCTTGATGCCTGAATTGGCTTTCCTGGAGGGAACACTTCCTGTCTGTGACTGACAAGAAGCACTGTTTCTGGTGGGGTGGATTTTCTCCATCTTTCTTTGTTTCCTTCAGTCTCTGCCTCTTTCTCAATTTTTAATCCTTTCCTTTTGCGGTTTTCTATCTCCTGTTCTCACTGTACTTTTCCTCCCTCTGTTATTATACTTCATTTCTCCTTCCCTTCTGTTTTCTCACCTTCACTTCCTTCTCTTTTCTGCCAACATCCTTTTCTCTTTTTCTATAGTCATCATAGTCTCCTTCCCTCCTCCATTTGTCTTCCACTTGTCACCCATTTCTGTCCATCTTCTCTTACAACCCTTCCCTTTCCAATTTCCTTTCTGCCATGCTAAGGTTTCCCTTCCTCTGCTCTTGATTTCCAGAAGACCTCCCACACATTTTCAGCCTGCAAGTCCACACATTATCTTCCTCCCTCTAGCAACCCCCATACTGAGCATAGTGCTCCATACAGACTTTAGGAAGATTCTTCCACTCTGACTGTGAGACAGCAGGCAATTTTCAGAGGCTTAACAAAGAGTGCAGAGCACTCGGTACCGATAGTGTTTAATCCCTGAAGACTGGAAATGTAGGAAGGTGGAAGACAACTGTGAGAAGCAGGAACTCCTGCAAAATGTGGGGGACTTGGCAGCCTTGTCTTTTTTATGTCTACTGTGTTATCCCTAGAGAACAGAATTGAAGGAAGACATATGAATGTGCTAATGCTGAGATTATTAGATGTGAAACTTTGCTACTGACTTACTTTTTTGGGTTTTGAGCTTCAAGTCTTAATGTTGCTTTATTGTTCTGTTGTGTTTAGATTGTCATCAGGGATTTTATCCTTATATTACAATCGTATTACAGTGTCCTAGAACTCTGTCTATAGAATTACTTCTGTGTTACTAGTGTCATGCTGGCTAGAACTATTGCAGTAAAAACTGAGCAGTATTTGATTACCATTGCTTTATATCTGTTCATTAAGAACTGGACTGAGACTACCAACATTTCAAACAGACCATTCTACAAACATTACAAAATAACTTCTGGTCATTAATGATATTGGCCAATAATCTTAGTGTGGAAGGCTCTGCAGCCCAATAACCAATCACCTGTACTCCTCCAGTACAGTCTCCCGAATACAGTTATTCCATAAGGGAAAAATAGAAAAAGTGAATGGTTATTTTTTTTTATCTCCAAAAGAGAGAAGGGATACTTTCAATA
Source organism: Eretmochelys imbricata (assembly GCF_965152235.1). NCBI lineage: Eukaryota > Metazoa > Chordata > Testudines > Cheloniidae > Eretmochelys > Eretmochelys imbricata. The sequence continues at coordinate 36,661,693 of NC_135575.1, read as the reverse complement.
TCAGACTGCTTTATATACAGTACCTTTCCTGACCTCAAGGCTGTACTATTGTGCCCCTTTTAATTTAAAACTGTTCTGTGCAGTACACATGTCCAATACAGTCAACTTCCCTAGTATTTGTCAGCACCAGGGGGAAGTCTTATACAGATACTGTACCATTTAAATAAGAAATATGGAACTCATTAAAAAGCTGGTGAAGTGACCTAAAATGTAGCAATTCCAATTAGTGTAATATAATTACAGTACTGACCTACTTGGTTGGACTTAACACAAAGCAATGTTTTCATTAATAAGAGCCTAAGTGAAATGCCATTTGGGTAAATAAATGTTATCTTGCCTATGAAAGGGGATATTTATATTTCTTTCCTGACTGTTAACATTAAGAAGAAGCATTGAAACTGCATTATGTCGTCTTTATTAAGGAAGGAACATAGTCCCAGATTTCCAAAGGTATTAATTTACATACCTAAATATGCAGAGAGGCACCTAGTGGGATTTTTAAAAGTGCCTAGGCAGCTATATATATCTTTAGATACCTAAATAAAATATTGACCCATGATCGCTTTGACATATTAGATATTCCATTGGGATTCATTTAATTTTCTTCTGCAACGAGATACAATTCACCACTGCAGCACCTCTTGCTGGCTCTTGCTTGCTGGCTGTCCTGGGAATTAGCTCTGGTTAACCAGTGCGCCTTCATCTAGTAGCATCTCGCTGCCATCGCTTTTTGTCATCGCTTATTGCTCTCAGGACTGCAGCGTCCTCTTCTGAACACAGCCCTCTGGCTGTGTCCCGCTCAGTTCTCTCCCTTCCCCCCCTTCTGTATGGAGCCAGCAGTCCTCTGTCCAGCCACTTGCCTCAGTGGCAGGCTGCAGTCCAGGGTCTAGCCACCTGCATCAGTGGCAACTGGGACCAAAGCAGGGGGGGCCCTGCAGTCACGCACTGCGTCACCTCAAACCCCGGCCACCTGTTTCCCTGGGCCATTTCCTCGCAGCCGTAACACCTTCTCTGCCCTTGTATCAGGGCCCCCGTCTGGCACCCGGGAGCTCACTCATGTGCCTCTGACCCACCCAGTGCTGCTCTAGCCATAGTGCTGTCTCTTCTCCCTCCTTCAAGGCATCCAAACCTCCTTCCTCAAACTCCAGGGAGTGACTGAAGCATCTCTGTTCAGCAGCCCTTCTTATATGGCCCAGCCTGGCCCCGATTGGCTGTCTCTCTAACCCTTCTCCCGATTGGCTGTCTCTAGAAGCCCTTTCCTGATTGGCTGCATCCGCAGCCTCCCCAGGGCTGCTTTAACCCCTCTACTGCCAGTGTGGGGCAGACACCCCATCACACCTTCCCTGTGGAGATTCAGCATTAGATACAGAATTAGCAGCTAGAGAAGAACAAACAGAGAGGGTCCTCTATGCACATAGTTAGATATCACATTCTTCAGCACTTCCAATATATTTTTATTTATTTTAATAGCCCATTGTCTAAGCCTCTGGCTGCATTTACATTAATATATCATCATTTATAAGACCTTTAACAACATACTGCCAACAGCTGAAAGAATCAAAAGAGAATCCCTCAGATCTTTATTCCATAATGCATTATAAAATACACAAAGTCAAAGCAATTCTTCCCAGACCTTTCCAGAATCATCCTTTAAATCAAACACTTGCTTTATTGAGTTGATCTCAGGGAAAAGTCTGAGCAAACACAGAGTCTCTAACACCTTGCTCTTAAGTTCAACAAACTTGAACAGTGGTAAAGCAGAATAGGGATCAGTTCCAGAGTGATGAACACTCCAGAGAAAATGACTTGCCTCCAGGCCACGCAGAATTCAAACACTGTTATCAAAAACACCTTGGCTGATCTCAGCTCTTAGGAGGATATATACATCAGGGAGAGAGACAGATTAAAGCAGCCAGGATGCTCAGCATGCATGGTTTTATAGATCAGCACTAACCCTAAAACTATATGCGTAGAGACTCAGATTTTCAAAACTGTCTAGGAGATTTGGATGCCCAGCTGAGGTGTCTGATTCCTCCCCCAGAGCGGGGAGGGGGTTTGAAAATCCCACTCGGAAGCAATTACAAAGCCAGTAGGATATACAGAGAACGGGTATAATGTGCTCAATGCAGCTTTCATTGCTAATTAAGCAGGTTGCTGAGTTTTGCCCCAGCTGAAGATTCCCTGTTGGGTGGCCCCAGGTAGAGTGCATCGCTCTAGTCTGGCATAGAGATGATGAAGGTATGGATAACTATATGAGCAAGACCATAGCTAAGAAAAAAGGTGGCAACTCCCTAGACAAGCATATATGTAAAACAGTGTGATTCTAGTCCAGAGGAAGTTAGGGTCCAAACAACCTCTGAGGTGTGAATCTCATAGACAAAGGGCGAGTATACCCTGTACAGAGGGAGCACACACCACCTCATCCAATTTATTTAGAAGCTTTCCATGCCCATCAGTGTCACCTCCATCGAGCCTGGAGTGAAATTCAACCAACTCATCTTCATCAGTGCCTCATCTCAGTAGGCCATCCATGCCTCATCTCAGGGAAGCGCACAGCGGTACCATCCCGGTCTGATTGGAAAAAAAAGCATAGTGCTGATGATAAACATGCTGTTGTAATGGCCAACCCAGTGATTCTCAGTCTCAGTGTGTTCTTCAAGGGAGGACAGTCCTATGCTTGTCATGGAATCTTTGAGATCCTGAGTTGATTCACAAGTGTTCTTATCCCCAGGGACACTGAAGTTAACATAGGTAACTCCAGTGCCAGGCCAGACATGGATATTTTCAGCTGGGGAGGGTGACTTGAGGTACAGCAGAGCTGTCGATACATCAGCATAACTCTGCATGCAATACTATTAATTGCTTTTTCATTCCAGTTGATGATTTGTTACATGTTGCATTAACTGTGTCAAGAGAAACATACTTTTTTAGAACACATGAAAGTCCTATGTTGTCCAAGTCTTAATGCGATGTCTTTGGGCTCATATCGCTATTTGGCTTTCATTGCTATGTGATATTTATGTTTTGTTTATCAGTCATTAAGGCTTAGATGAAACTGGCTGACTTTGTACTACTACAGCAAAGAGCAATCTGCTGCAGCTGGGTTTATCTAGTCCATTGATATTTATGATTACTCATTTTCCCTTTGTTTGCAATTACACACTTCGTCCAAAAATCTGCTCCTAAATATATATCTATACAGTTAGGACATTAGTAATGTTGTGCCTCATTATTAATTTGGCAGATAGACACTTGTTACAAGTGTCTATCAGAATCTCTTGTGTGCGTAGAAAGGGGTCCCAAATTTAATCCTTTTTGGACCTGCTATAGTTGAGCCTTAGTGAATTATAAGAATGAGGTTCAAATGCTGGCTGATGGAAATATATATCCTGATGTATCATTACAGGCATTTTCAAGTGATGCTTGCTTTGTAGTTCAGTTCATTAGCAAAGTAGTATATGACCATTTCAGCACACTCATAAGACTTCTCCACAGAGAATAACCCTGCACTGCACCCAAATTGCTTCTCATGAACTATAAAAATCAAAACAGTATGACCACTGATTAATAGAACTGTTGCCCTTTAGCCAGATGTTCCCATCTTTTAGGAGCCTCTTCAAATTTTGTTTTGTTAAGATAGTCAACATTCTTATTTGAGGAATCAATGAGAGACTACTGCATGTTAAGCATGAAACATGCAGGCAGCGCTATATCAATTGAACATGTTGAATGAACCATTAAACCTGATCAGTTGGTTCAGATATGAAATGAATATTGATTTTTAGAACTACATGCATGGGCAGAGGACCAAATTGGCCATGTGCCATATGTTTTCCTTCACTAAAGGAAAACGTTCCTGAGTAGGGGGAGAAAATATCTGCAATACAAGCCAAAGCTTGCAGTATTTACTCAGGAAAGTTCCAATTGAGTCAATTGGAATTTTGCCCCGAGTAGGAACTTCAGAATCTGGATTTATGCTCATGTACATTTGACTATTCAAATTAGTAGCAGAAGTGTGTTCAAATGGGAATTGTTTTATTTTTAGCAAGGAAAGTGACAAGTTCTTGTCAATCATCTAAAGATGAGAAAACACTGTGTACAATTGATGAATGATAAATATTTTATGGGGATTTTTTTCTTCGCTTTTTTTACAGGAAGAAATCTTTTCTGTTTTCAGCTCTATATGCTGCCTTTATATTTGGTGGCCGGCACCTAATGAACAAACGAGCAAAATTTGAACTGAGGAAACCACTAGTGCTCTGGTCCCTGAGCCTTGCAGTCTTCAGGTAGGCCTTTTTTAAACAGCAAGGAATTTTTTGTATTAGTTTGTTTACTGGTTAAAAGAGATACAGCCATAACAAGAGCATCAAGATGACAAAAAGCTGCACCTGAAGAAGTATTTCTTTAGTTGTGTCATTTAATGTCTTTGAGTCCTCCAACCTCCCCCCACCCCAAAATAGTTCTGTTTTGCCTGTCACATCACATGCATCTTAAGAGGAGGAAACTAATAGCCAATCTCTTCAAGAGTAAGGAGGGAAGTAATTAAATCAGAAAATTACTTTGTATTATTGTGACAGCCAAACTTTCCTAGTGATCTAAATTACAAAATGAAATAAGCCAATTACGTTCCTGTTCCTGTCCTTGTTCCTGTTTATAGTTAGTATTACATTTATATGGTTGTGTTAGTAGAATCCTTAGGCCATGATTTTGATATGTTACCCTGGCGTAAATCTGAAATAAATTTGTTGACATTAGTGAAGTTACACTGGTGTACTGAGATCAGAATCTGGCCCTTGGGTTATTCCAAGAAAGTAAAATAAATAATTTGTGAATGCAAGGGAGGATAAGAGGAGGTGGGAAATAATCTTACTCTACTGTGACCTATCTCCTCAGAGCTTGATCTTGCCCCATTCAAGTCAGTAGCGAAACTCTCACTGAGAGCAAAGGCAGGCCATTTGTCACCTATATGACCCAGCCGTGAGTCTGACTGATCTTAATGACAGCTTTCCCCTAATATCCCTTCCAGAATTTGTGAATGCAAGGGAGGATAAGAGTACCATCAAATACCATGGTACACATAGTACCAACTCAATTCACCAACCACAGTCAGCTAATGTACAGAGAAACTAGGGAATTCCGAGTATCACAGATTTCAGTGTTTATATGGAACGTGTTATAATTCACTATGTAGCATGAAAACAATTTGTAAACCAATATCAAAGGCCACTGATAGCTGCATATATTTCGAACTCCATGGATTATTCATTATAGCAGTTCACAAACCCACGATTCAGGTTTGCAAAGTGAGCAGAGATGTCAGTAGAACACTGTGGCTGGTTTGCAAATTATGTCACAGACTGTTAGTTTGAGGGTTTGTCTTCACTACAATAACCCCATGGTGTGGGTTTGTTTTTTTAAATGTTGGCAAGTTTTGACTAACAGTCTAACATCTAGTTTAGAGAGGGCAAGGTGTACTTTAGATGGACTCAACTAGCTAGCCTGTGCTTGCCTGTGCCTTGTCTGCACTAGAGCTTTATAACCTGTTGTTTTGAACATGCTAGCTAAGATGGTCTTAAACAGTGTTTCCCAAACCCTTTACTAAGGTGACCCACCACTGCGTTTTGTCTTTTGTTTGTGACTCACCGTTGCATAGTTACATATATGCACCCTCTGCTCCGGCACTGCAACCCTAATCCAGGGAGGCTCCAGGGGGTGGGAGAATGGAGAGCAATACCACCCCACACTCACCCGACAGTGGCAGCTCCTGTCCCATGTGGCTGGGCGAGCTCCCCAGTCCAGGTCTGGCCCACTCTTCACTCAGGTTTGGCCAAGCCATCCCTTCATCATTGAGGGACAGCCAGGTCAAATTTGAGCAAGTGGTATTGGGACCTGGTGCACAAGGTCATAGGGGTGGCCAGACCAAACCTGAATGGCACTGTGACTGCATGCACCAGGTCACAACACCCAGAGTGGAGAGCCAAGTCCAGCCCCATGGGACAGATGCCACTGCTCCAGGGTGAGTGCAGGACAGGCTCTACCCCCGCCCCCCACCAACAGTTATAGCCTCTTCTTGTGTTAGACTGGGAGAAGCATGTGTTTGCCTAGGCCAGGGCCCAGTGATCAACTGGTTAATCCAGCCCTGGACATGCCAAACAATCTAGAACTGTTCTGTGATTCAGTGGTGGGTTAGGACCCACTGTTTGGGAAATACTGTTCTTAAAATAATCATCTTTTGCCTAGTGAAGACACGCCTGAGTGTCCTGACTAAATTCTACTTTTAAGTTCTTACAGTCTGGCTAAGTTTAGTTTCCTGATAGCTTCAATTAGCACTGCATTCCCTACCTCCTATCCTACCTGGACCCATAGGGTTGCCGGGCACCTGTTAGCATTTGCTGTACTTTAGCCCAGAAGTGGCTGAATATCAGTCATGAGTGAACTAGTTCCTAGATGGTAGATGTTTGTAAAGTGATTTAGGATCCATTTGGATGCAAAACGCACATAATTACCATTCTGTTTCCAATAAAATATAGCCGTTAGTGGTTAGCTGTCTTCTGTAACATTGTGTTAGCTTAATTCCCAATTTGAGAAAGTATAGTGCGATTTCATAACTTTTTTTGAAAAAGGTCACCAAGATGATTTTTTTTTTAAATTGCATTCAATGTAGATTAGCCCCACGCTGACATGTGTTGAAGTAAATATATAGTAATGATGACCTGATACAGTTTTTAAAGCTTTTTTTTATTGAGAGTTTTCCGAACGTAAATAATGTACTCCACTCAGGAGAATGAACACGAGAAATGTACTTTACATTTAGTAAATGATCTCAACATGAGGCTAAAACATCCAGAAACTGAAACTAGTACAAAATATGCTAGTCCACTTGGTCAATGGAGTATCTTGCGACAAGCTATTAACCGCATGCTCTGTGATTTGCATCAGCTGCCTGCAGATTTCTGGGTGAAGCTTTAAGGTGTCAGTTTGACTTCTAAAGCTGTCGGTGGGCAGGACCTAGCTGCCTACTTCTCTCCATGGCCATGCTGCCTCAGTTGAGATCAGCCGAAGCACTTGAGCTGGCAGTGCATCAGTGTAAGCAAGAAGAAGCAGTTGTTAGGGCATTCTCTGGGAGGGAAAATTTTGCTTTGGAATTTGCTGCCTCTTTCTTGCACTCCACCATCTAAATAGCCCAGTTCCAATGACCTTCAGGATACATTGCAAAACTCCATTTTTCCCGCATGCTGAAAAGTGGGAGGAAACTGTAAAGGTGGGCAATTGTTGGGTAGGGAGAGAGATCCTGAGTTTTTAAGTTGCCTGGGTTACTGGTGGAGTTATATTAAAATGTATGGTTACCCTTAGGAAGGACTTTTTTTTTTAAAAAAAAAGGTAACATTAAGGGTACCTAAAACATATGACTAGATGTCCCTTCTAGCATTCCCATAAGACTATATCAAGACTATATTAATTTTGCTTCAGTAGACTGTATTTCTAGGATACTGGTACTATTAGAGTAAGTTTAAGATATATGCCTTTCTCTAGGACTGGCTGTAGGCTCTAGAGCATCTTAATTACGCGATGCAATTATACTGTATAGGATGAAAGGGGGAGAGGGAGAAAGGAGGTCAACATCTTATGAAAAGAAAATATAATTATAAGGTTGATTTTGAGCAGAACAGGTTGGGATTTTTCCATTGGAATGATTTTCTGACAGAAAATGCTGGTTTTGCAAAATTGAAATTTTTCTACAAAAATATCAATTTTAGCTGGAAAAAATTCAGTTTCCATGGGGGGAAAGAGCAAACTGATGGCTCTCCAATTCCAGTGTCACTGTCCATCTGCAGGCAGACAGTGAAATTGACAAAAGTCTTCCAGGAAGGCTGCCAAGGCTGGGCACCCTGACTTTCTCCCTCCCAGGCTCTTTGCTTCTCTAGTGGCCTGACCTGCAATGCCCTTGCTCCACCTCTCCCACAGCTGGTCTTGAAGGCTCTTGTCGGTTTCACTTTGTGCTGGATGCTGTTTGTTTCACGGGACAGGAGTTGTCCAGGCAGGCAGCTAGGAAGCAAAACAATTCCATTTTGATTCTCCCAAAAAAGATTTTTTTTTTAAATCTGTTCCCATTAAAATGTTCATTTTTCACTTTTTTATCCTAGTCCAGGACTAACTTCCCCCGCTCTCCAAAAATGCAACATTTATTATTATTAACATTTATCCTTTTCTAGCCAACTCTAATTATGAGGCTTCCATGTTGACATACAGTCTCACAGAAAAAGAAAGAGCCACTTGCCTCAGGAGAGAAAGAATGCATAATAAATAAAACTTGTGATGGAGAGTTCTGATTAAACTAGTTTTCAGTGTCTCTTCCTTGACGCACAATTTCCAGTTCCATCCTGCAGGCCTTCAGTCACCCCTGCTCTCTTCCAAGTGTGCTACACTTAATCCAGTGTTGCTACTGTTGTAATCTTTGCCAGTAGGTTTAATGCTTTTGCTAGTTCCCCAAAGGAATGCAGATCACAAAACAAATATGAGCCAACAAACAATGTGATGCAATTGTGAAAAAGGCTAATATCATTTTGAGGTGTATTAACAGGAGCGTTACATGTAAGACATGGGAGGTAATTGTTCTGCTGTAGGCAATAACGCATGGCATGAGAGGGAAAAGTCTGCTGCAAAACTTCAGGAACATTGGGGAGAGTTAGATCCTTCTCTTATGCATACAGACTCCCATCAGTATAGGGAAATACTCTTTTTTATATGCAGTATTTCTCCTTAGCTTTTCTTGCTTTCTGTTGAAATTGTATTACTTTTATTATACCAGTCAGAGCCTTTAATAATCCATGTTCTTATCTGCTATGAATTTGCTATGATGTCTAAGCAAAATCTGATAGAGTACTTCTCTGGACAATTTCAAGGCCTATGCAAGTCATTTTTTAAAGAAAAAAGTGGGTTTCTCGCTCACTCAGTCTCCATCATCAGAAATCTTAACACTTCACGGAGATTGGAGAAACTGTGTTCTAGACTAAAATAGGAAATTCTATCTGCCAGGCAATGAGTTGGCCAGTCTTCAGACTTTATCACTGTGCCTTTTCTTACTAAGATCATTGAAGTATGGTGGCATCTACAATAGGAAAGTAGCTGTGCTTCTAAAAAACAACAACAATAAAACACAAATTATTGAGAGCTTAATGAGAGTTCATTAATTTGGTCAAGGGTGAATTTTAGAATAGAAATGTTGGGCTGAAAGGGACCTCGAGAGGTCATCAATTCTAGCCCCTGTGGTGAGGACTAAGTAAACCTAGGCAATCTCTGCCAAGTGTTTGTCCAACCTGTTCTTAAAAGCCTTCAAGGATGGAGATTCCACAACTTCCCTTGGAAGCCTATTCTAGGACTTAACTACCCCTATAGTTAGAAAGTTTTTCCTAATATATAACCTAAATCTTTATTGCTACAGATTAAGCTCATTACTTTTTGTCCTGCCTTCAGTGGACAGGGAGAACAATTAGCGCCTCTTTATAAGAGTCCTTAACATATTTGAAGACTGTTATTGGATTCCCCTTTTTGCAAAACTAAACATGCCAATATTTTTAACCTTTCCTCATAGATTTAGAAAAACCTCTTATCATTTTTGTTGCTCTCTTTTGGACTCTCCAGTTGGTTCACATCTTTCCTAAAGCGCGGTGCCCAGAATAGGACACAGAATACTCCAACTGGGGCCTCACTGGTGCTGAGTAGAGTGGAATAATTACCTTCCATGTGTGACATACAACATTCCTTTTAACACACACCAGAATGATATGCACAACTGAATCACATTGCTGACTCATTGAATTTGTGATCCACTATAACCCCCTAATCCTTTTTGGCACCTCTACCGCCTAATTATTCCCCATTTTCTAGTTGTGGATTTGATTTTCTTTCTTTCTAAGTATAGTACATTGCACTTGCTTTGATTGAATTTCATCTTGTTGATTTCAGACCAATTCTCCAATTTGTCGTGGTCATTTTGAATCCTACTCCTGTCTTCCAAAGTGCTAGCAACCCCTCCCAGCTTTGTGCCATCTGTACATTTTATGAGCATGCTTTTCACTCCCTTATCCAAGTCATTAATGAAATAGTGAATGGTACCGGATGCAGGACTGATCCTGTGGCACCCCATTAAATGCATCCTCCCAGTTTAACAGTAAACCATTGATAACCACTTCTGAGTACGGTCTGTCAACCAGTTGTGCACCTGCCCTATAGTAATTTCATTTAGACCACATTTCCCTGGTTTGCTTATGAGAATGTCAAATCCTGTCAAGCCTTTCTAAAATCAAGATATTTCACATCTAATGCTTCCCTCCTTCCACTAGGCCAGGAAACCTGTCAATGTCAGCAGCATTTTTGGAGGGTGAAATTTGACTTGTTTTTTTCTTTGGAAATGTTGCCAGTTTTCAAACATTTCTCTGCTATAATATCATTTTCTCAGTAAAAATAGTTTTATAATAGCAACAGTTACAACCCCAAAACATTTTTTCCATTTTGAAACAACAAAAATGTGTTTTTTTTCATGTGTTTTGCTAAGAATGTAGGCATTTGTTTCCTCTCACAGGCCTATTGATCCATTTCAAGTATGAGAGACTTAAGAGTAATTCTTTGGTGCTGTCTAAAATTATTTTAGTCTTATTTCGTTCAGCTCCCATATTTTAATTACATGAGCTGGATGTACTGTACCCATCTCAGTTCTACGATGAAGTTCCATATGGTTCAGTTTTTGAACCTTTGCTGTTCTTGTTTCCTCTCATTCGACTGCATGATTTCAGGTACAGGATGAGTAACAATTAACCACTATCATTGTGGTTATGATGCTGGCGTAGAGATTTATTTTTCCATCTCCAATGACCTGCGGCAGAAAGTTCTGATTTGATTAGGTGTCTAAATGATATTCAGTACTGGATGTTTGAACATTTCCTGAAGTTAAATTCTGAGAGAACACAGCTAATTTGAGTTGCCAGTTCCTCTAGATAAGTTACTTTATATCCTGTTACAAAGGTAAAGTTGGGGTCATCTTTGAAACTTGTTTCTTAGCTATAGTACAACAAAAATGTCATGCCCACATTGCACTCCATATGTTTATGGAAATATTTTTATAAGTGTAAATATGATGTCACTGGAATATGTTTTATACAAAAGGTCTCTTGTAAAGTATCATTACAAAGCGTATAATCTATGGAGTGTGTTCACCCTATTTGTATGAATGTATCATTCTTGTATCTGAAATTAGGAATATGAAATATAATTCTGAGGCCCTATTGTAGTTATGCAAAGTGTGGGCCATTAATGGTTTGGAATCTTGATGGCCCCCATTAACTAAGACAATTGGTTGTAGATGGCTCTGTTTACTTGTAAGCCTTCCTGTATAGTGTGTGCCAGCAAGTGGGTAATGAAGTCTCACAGGTTATGTGAACATGGCACATGATACTGGAATCCATCTTTAACCTGGTGCTTTCCCAAGGAGGGGGGGCAGACCCAGAGAGAAACAAAGGATTCCTGCCTTGTGCCAAAGGTATAAAAGGGGGAGGAACAGAACAAAGGGCTCCCAGTCATGTGGAATCCCCTGCTTTTCCCCTAAGACGCCTGCTGGAACTAACAAGTCCTGTACCAGGGGAAAGGATTGGGCCCAGACTAGGAAGTGGCCTAGTCTGTGAAAGAAGCTTATTGGAACATCTCTTAAGGATGAGATTTACCTGTATTCAGTTTCTTAATGGATTAGGCTTAGACTTGCGTGTTTTGTTTTATTTTGCTTGGTAATTTACTTTGTTCTGTCTGCTATTACTTGGACCCACTTACATTCTACTTTTTATACTTAATAAAATCACTTTTGTTTATTACTGTACCCAGAGTACGTGATTAATACCTGGGGGAGCAAACAGCTGTGCATGTCTCTCTGTCAGTGTTATAGAGGGCAGACAATTTATGAGTTTACCCTGTATAAGGTTTATACAGAGGAAAACAGATTTAGTTGGGCTTTGGATCCCATTTGGAGCTGGGTGTTGGAGACAGGAGTACCTGCTGAGTGGTTTTCAGTTAAAGCTTGCAGTTTTGGGGATATGGTTCAGACCCTGGATCTGTGTTGCAGCAGGCTAGCATGTCTGGCTCAACAAGGCAGGGTTCTGGCGTCCCAAGCTGACAGGGAAAATGGGCTCAGAGGTAGTTTCAGCACATCAGGTAACAGTCCTAAGGGGGCCTCTGTGACCGAACCCATCACACCGCACCGAACCCATCACACCAGCATTTCTAGGACACAGCTGAGCTGTGAAAAGTGTTTTCACAGAAGGACCCTGAGTCATTAATTCATGATTTCATTACATCTCAGCTGGATTATTGCAATTCATTTTTCATAGGTCCTACAGAATATTTATTGTAGATGTTGCACTATTATCCGGAATTGTGCAACTGAAGCTTAGATAGATTAGGTGTATATTTGACCACCTACTCTTCACACCAAGCAGCAGCACAGACTCATTTTCCTTTGACCTCCCTCCTTAAAACACTAGGTGCAGGGGGATGAGTGACATCATCGCCTCTAATGCCACCAAGGGCTTGTCCTCACTACCCCTTTTTATCATGTTCTTACATGCTATTTAATAAACACAACTATGACATAGTTGGCATCACAGAGGCTTGGTGGGATGATACACTTGACGGGAATATTGGTATAGAAGGGTAAATATATATATACTTGCCCTGAGGATGAGATGGAAATAGGAGACTGGTTGCAAGTCTCTGAGTTAAGGATAAAAGCGGTAAAAAACCAGAATGATGTCATAGTAGGGGGTCTACTGCAGACCACCTAACCACGAAGAAGAGGTGGATGAGGCTTTTTTTTTAAACTAAGAAAATCATCCAAAGCACAGGACTTGGTGGTGATGGGGGACTTCAACAACCCAGACATCTGTTGGGAAAATAACACAGCAGGGCCCAGATTATCCAACAAGTTCTTGGGCTGTATAGGAGACAATTTTTTTTTTATTTCAGAATGTGGAGAAAGCTGCTAGGGAAGAGGCTGTTCTAGATTTGATTTTGACAAATTAGGAGGAACCGGTTAAGAATTTGAAAGGGAAAGGCATCTTAGATGAAAGTGATCATGAAATGGTAGAGTTCATGCTTCTAAGGAATGGTAGGAGGGAAAACACACAATAAAGATAATGGATTTCAGGAAGGTAGACTTTAGCAAACTCAAGGAGTTGCTTGGTAAGATTCCATGGGAAGCCAGTCTAAGGGGAAAAACAGTTCAAGAGAGTGGGCAGTTTTTCAAAGAAACATTGTTAAGGGCACAAGAGCACTATGTAAGAAAGATAGGAAGTACGACGAGACCACCTTGGCTTAACCAGGAGATCTTCAATTATCAGAAACTCAAAAAAGAGCCCTACAAAAAGTGCAAAGTAGGTCAAATTACAAAGGATGAATATAAACAAATACCACAAGTATGTAGGTACAAGTTAGACAGGCCACGGTTCAAAATGAGATTAAACTGGCTAGAGACATAAAGGGTAACAAGAAAACATTCTACAAATAGATGGAAGTGGAAGACCAAGGACAGGGTAGGCCTGTTACTCAATGAGGGGGAGGAAAACTATAACAGAACATGTGGAAATCGCAGAAGTTGTAAATTACTTTTTTGTTTCAGTTTTCATCAAAGAGGTTAGTAGCGATTGGACATCTAACATAGGAATGCCAGTGAAAATGAGGTAGGATCAGAGGCTAAAATAGGAAAAGAATGATCTAAAAATTTCTTAGACAAGATACATGTCTTCAAGTCGCCAGGGCCTTATGAGATACATCCTAGAATATTCAAGGAGCTATTGAGGACATATCTGAGCCACTAGGTATTATCTTCAAAAATTCATGGAAGACAGGAGAGATTCCAGGGGACTGGAAAATGGTACTATATTTGCCACCTATAAAAAGGGAAATAAGGACAACACGGGGAATACAGACCAGTCAGCGTAACTTCAGTACCTGGAGCAAATAATTAAGCAATCAATTACAAACACCGAGAAGATAAGTAACAGTCAGCATGGATTTGTCAAGAACAAATCATGTCAAACCAATCTAATAGCTTTCTTTGACAGGCTAACAAGACTTGTAGATAGAGGGGAAGTGGTACATGTGCTATATCTTGACTTATGTAAGGCTTTAGATACTGTCTCACATGACCTTCCCATATAAAACCTATATGGAGCTAGTATAAGATGGGTGCATAACAGGCTGGAAAACTGTTCCCAGAAAGTAGTTATCAGTGGTTCACAGTCAAGCTGGAAGGGCATATCAAGTGGTATCCTGCAGGGATCAGTTCTAGATCTGGTTCTGCTCAATATCTTAATCAGTGATTTAGATAAAGGCATAGATAGTACATTTACAAAGTTTGCAGACAATACCAAGCTGGGAGGGGTTGTAAGTGCTTTGGGGAATAGGATTAAAATTCAAACTGATCTGGACAAATTGTAGAAATGTCTGAAGTAAATAGGATGAAAGTCAATAAGGGCAAATGCAAAGTTCTCAACTTAGGAAAGAACAGTCAGTTGTACACATACAAAAAGGGAAATGACTGCCTAGGAAGGAGCACTGGAGAAAGGTTACCCGGGGGTCATAGTGAATCACAAGCTAAATATGAGTCAACGGTGTAATAATGTTGCAAAAAAAGCAAACATTATTCTGGGATGTATTAGCAGGAGCGTTGTAAGGAAAACACGAAAAGTAATTCATTTCACTCTATTCCACGCTGATTAGGCCTCAACTGGAATATTGTGTCCAGTTTTGGGAGCCAAATTTCAAGAAAGATGTGCACAAATTGGAGAAAGTCCAGAGAAGAGCAACAAACATGACTAAAAATCTAGAAAAATATGACCGATGAGGGAAGATTTTAAAAATTGGGTTTGTTTAGGCTGGAGAAGAGAAGACTGAGGGGGGACATGATGACAGTTTTCAAGTTCATAAAAGGTTGTTATAAGGAAGAGGGAGAAAAATAGTTCTCCTTAACCTCTGAGGATAGGACAAGAAGCAAGGGGCTTAAATTGCAGAAAAGGTGGTGTTGGTTGAACATTAGGAAAAACTTCCTGTCAGGGTGGTTAAGCACTGAAATAAATTGCCTAGGGAGATTGTGGAATCTCCATCTTGGGAGATTTTTAAGAGCAGGTTAGACAAACCTATCTGGGAAGGTCTAGATAATACTTAGTCCTGCCTTGAGTACAGGGGACTAGACTGATGACCTCTCGAGGTCCCTTCCAGTCCTATGATTCTATGACAGTAAGTTAACTAACACAGTGCTAACTACAACTTTGCAGTCAATGAAGATATGGATAAACCAAGTTTTAACCATGATGAGCTGATGCAATGGAGAACAGGTTTGTCCTTGTCTACCCTGTGTTCATCATCTTAGCTAACTGAACGTTTCACAGTTGTGTTCTAATGACACGAAGTTTTGTAGTGAAGACAAGGCCTAATTAACTGATGGCAATGAAGTAATTCCCATGGGTGCATCTTTCAGATTTAGTTCTTGAGTGCGAGCTCTTCAGAAGTGGCAGCTTCACTTTCTGTGGAAGCCACTGGCAAGTCGCATATGCGGCAATATTAATGGGTTAGCCTTAAGAGGCAAGTATCCCACTAGTTATCCATCTTATACTTGGATTGCAATACATACCAATCTCAGTAGAAAATCACTGTTATTTTTCCTCTCTGGAGGTTGTTGTAATATATTGCTTATTGTGAGTACTGTGCCTTTTTTGGAAATGTGTAATAGATTGTTAAATGGATCTTCACACTTGAAGTCACTTATTTCTTATTCTAACTGTGAACAAAATCATCCCGGTGGGGTTACATCCTCAACAAATCTGTACATTAAAACTATATATATTTATATTCTAAAGCTGAACAGGGAGGAAAAAAAGAAAGTATTAGTCTGAAAAAAGCTAATGTCAATTCACCTGTATTTGTAAATATTCAAACCATCAAACTCTATTACTGTGAAGATTTGTGAAAACTGAATCTCAAACTGTCAGATTTCACGAACTGAATGTACAATCAGGAGTTTTGTGGTGGAGCAATCCAATCAGCTGAGCAATCCGATCAGCCAAGAGAAAAACAAACATGTGACTTATCTAATTAAGCAACACAGCAAAAGTCACAAGTATTCTTAATAAACTGTTAGCAAGTTGTCTGAAAACCAAGCAATATACACTGAAGAGATTGGCAAATAAACTTGAACGATGAACAAATTAACAATTTCGTTATCTATTTGAAAGCTGAAGAGACAAAATTTGTCAAATATTTGTCATTTATTATGAATTACTTGTTCAGCTCTAGTCTACAGTATAAATTAAAGAGTAGGAGAACTCATGCTGAAATATTCCCTAAATTTGTAATGCACTCATATATTCTCAAAGTAACTGTTGTTTAAGGTCCTAAATCAGCAAGAAACTTACTATGTTTCTAACTTTAAGCATGTGAATAGCCTCATTGATTTCAATAGGGCTATTCACAAGCTTAAGTACCTGATTGAATTGAAGCCTAATTTTCCCAAATAAAATCCTGGACAGATTAAAAATAATAAAGTTATATTAGAAGCAGCATTTGGACAGTGAAGTTTTTTGTACACCTTTGGGGAGTGGGGATAGGGAGGTGCCATGACATATGGCAGAAAAGAGATGCAACAGAAGGAAAAAGAAGCTGGTGAGACACTGAAAAAGAAAGTATAGGGATTTAAGAAGAATGACTTTGTAACCCCCGAATTTGACATTCCTATGTGTACCCCAAATGTGATAGTACTTCAGTTAGCCATTTGTGTGTTTAGCCACTGCCAGGCTCAGAGAGGCAAGGCCCTATAGCTACATGCTTGCGGTTTTGCTACTTAGAATGGAAGGTTGGAACAGGGCGTTAATGTTTAATAGAAGGAATGTTTGGACAGCTGACCATGGTTCTGGGTGCCTTTGACACGTAAGTTTTAGTGTTGTTATGATTAGAAATGCTTTGCTAATAAGGAGAATAATTAATTATTACTGGTCATTGCTGAGGAAATTGTTTGCCTCTTAGAGGCTATTACAGATTATGTTTTTGTTCAGAGAAAATTTATAAAAAAAGTTTAGTTAGGAATTGTACTTTGGAGCAGTCCGAGGAAGTTTTTCTTTGGGCAAGTATCGGACACTAAGTTCTCCAGCAGCTGGATGGAAGGAGGGCCCCCAGAAGCTTGGTTGTTCATTCCTTCAAACTATTTCAAACTTTTTGGGTAACTATAAATATTTAAATTCCTCTATACTTACTGCTACAGCAAATAGATATATAAAGATATATATAGATATATAGATATAAAACATAATAAAATAGTTTTAAATAAAAGCCCTCTTATTTATAGCAATCATTTGTCAGACAAAAATGGTATGTCCCCATTAATTTATTCCTAACACCGCCTTAAAAAAACACAATTAAGTTACCACTACTTTAGAGTCTAAAAAACCTAAATAACTTAAGTAATGACAACTAAATTGTAATCCTAATAAGGAAATACAAGTAGTGCTTTGTAGGCTGAATTGACAAACTGAGAAACAAATTGGACAAGGCTAGCAACAGAAAATAGAGATGATTTCTTATATTATTATAGCATATATACTTTTAACATCAGTCAGGATAACATAGTAAAGTAAAGATATATTTCTAATATCACAAATACAATCTCTCATTTATTCTGGTTAATACCATCCCATCCAAATATTTCTATTCTTACAGCTATACAGACCCAGCATTAATGTCATGTGATGGAATTTCCTGCTATTAATTTCTCATCATTTCCTAGCCTTTGTGATCCTGTATAGTTTTATTACCCAGCACAGGCACGTTATTGTTTCTTTGGCGATCAGATGAAATTGTTACTATATGTCTTTAAATTAGAAATAAATCATACAGTTGTACTTTTATGTCATTGGCCCATTTCACTTCTCATGCAAACTGGTTTTACCCGTCTGTAACAATTGATTCTAATAGTTATTCCAGATTTAAACTGGTGTAACTGAGAGGAGAATCAGCCCCATAAAGGGCTAAATCATGGCTTTGCTGCAAAGGGTTGGGGATTGTTGCCAATTTACTGCAGATGTTATGGATAGGAATGGCTGAAAAATTTCCATTTTAACATGATACAGTGGAAAACTGGGTTTTCAGCTAAACTAAAATTTTATTTGAAAGTTCCTGATTTCCTTGGAAAAGTGTGTGTGTGTGTGTGTGAGAGAGAGAGAGAGAGAGAGAGAGACCCAACAATTAAAAATGGTTTTGGCCAAAGTTTTTTTGGTTTTTAGTTTTCACTTTTGCATTGTGAATCCAGTACATCTTCTGGAGACCTGCTGTTTCAAGGAGAATTTTGGTCCTGTTCTGCTCTCATCAAAGCCAGTGAAGGGTTGCTATTGATTTCAAGGGGTAACATTCTCTCTTTGAATCATACCTTACTTGTCAAATACCCCTATTGAAGTCTATGGGAGTACCTGCAAGGCACTACTCAACAAGAGCAGGTCTATCAGAATATGGTCCAATGGCAGGAGCAGGTCCTTTCTCTAGTTTTTTAGTGGATAAAATATTTTGATTGTTTGAGGAATTAAAATCCCTGCTGATGAATCAGGAAGAGAACTGCACTTGTGTGAATGGGACTTATTTATAGGAAATCAGCAACCCCAGTTGTATGTGTCTGTGGGAGGCACCTTGACATCTTGGTCAACCTGGATATGTAGCCCGTATTATTCTGTAAAATAAACCTTTGACAGGTGCAGATGGACCTGTGAAAGAGAAGTCTCTGGGTACTTTCTGCTGAACAGGCCCCAAAAGATTATCCTTGTGGCATTTCACTGGAACAAATGCTGACAAATCTTTAAACTGTTATGCCTCATCAAATCAAACAGTTGATTTGTGAATGAGCCTATTAATTTAGTAATCTGAAACCATGAGTTCTAGTGAAATGAAGAGGAGAGGAGCAATGGCAGGAGATGAAGCTAGAGATCTGTAAACTACAAGTTTGTTTAGAGGAGCAGTTCAGCTTTCTTTATCTGCAACGTTCCATTCAGGGTCTTCTCTAACTTGCTGTTAGATTGCAAATGTATATATTGTTTACTAACTGCAGACCAAATTCCGAGAGGTGCACTTCTACTTAAGTCAATAGGAGTTCTGCCAAAGTAAAGACTGAAAATTAAGTAAGAATCTGTGGCTCTGGCCCTGTAATTGCCATTCATTTTATGGAGCTGAGCAGTTCATTATAGCTATATTATAGCTTTTAGCTTCTTTAAGCCTCCTTTAATCTGTCAAATACTAATCTTTCCTTGTAATTTAGATTTTGCTACATTTGTTTGCTGACTGCTTTACAGTTTTAGTGATCACTAGTCCTCTTGGGTTGATGTAATTCACTGGTAAATCTTTTACTTTATTACTTTTGTTGCATTATTTGGCTAGGGTAATTTTAAACTCCTGAATACCTACAGTTCAGTGCTAAGTATTCCAGTTGCTATAACAACTTGATACATTTGATCCTGTAAGAATCTTAAAATTATCATGCAGAAATAGGTATACCCCTTTTTTGGATTAGTATTCAAATCTCCAGAATATTACAGTTATTCTGAAATTTTCTTAAGATAATTTTGGGAGCCCAGAATAGTTTCAGTAATAATGCAGGGAATGAACGAAAATGCCCCTGAAGCATTCATTAAGGATTAATTAAGAGTTATGTTATGCTTATGAATTCCTTTAGGGCTACTTTAGAAATCCTTAAGTGGATTCCTTAATTCTTATAAGATTTCTTGCCAAACACTAGGTTTAAGCTGAAAATTTAATATTTTTTTTACTAATTTAGCCATAGTCCAAACTTGTTAACATGAATACTGTGGAACTAAGAAATGTTTCTTGATAAGGTTGTTCACTTGACAAGAAATTATTTTAAGAGTGCTGTGGAGTCAGTGGGGCATACACAGAGGTTCAGTTATTTTCGTGGGTAGATTAGTGAGTTTTTATTTGTAAAACGATGGATTTGCTAAATAAATATTGCTTCATCAAGATGCCTATCACCCATATCAGAAATCCAGTAAACAGTTTCAATTGACAGCACACGTGCAAGATAATATTATTTCCTTTCTTATACAGAAAGAATCAATAGTATGAAACTGTTGATTAGTTTCTACAGGACTATGTGGAAGTTTCGTGGGGACTCTCAGATGGAAAGTTGACAGTGGAAAAGGTTAATAAATGTTTCTTCCATCCTGGAGAACAAACAGTTAGTTATTCTTCATTGGAATAGGGTTAAGCTGATGTCCCAATAAGCAGATGATGTTGTCTTTCAGGTCTCAAGAGAGATGATTGAGCAAAGCTAGTCTCCAGCATGATGGTTGCTGCTGTTTCATTGCCTAGCCAGAAGCAGCCAGGCCTTCAATAACCAGTGAATGGTCTCTTATTTTCTCTCTGGAGTGGCACTCCCGTTCTGTTTCCACCAATTTTCACATTTGGTGAAAAGAATATAAGCAAGGATTTAATCATGTCACTTATTTCTTAGGTGGTAGCTTTTTAAATTGGTAAAGTTATTTTCAGCAATTCAGAAAGCTTCAGTTTACTGATTGTTGATGTGCTGTGCTCCATGAGATTGTCTGAATATTGGAATAAAGTAGCTAATCCCTGTCATAAGGAGGGTATATATTTGGGGCATCAAATTGCATTGCTCGACAGGGAACTAAGATTCTATGAGAACAAACTGGAAGATAAAGTAGCTGTGATGGAAGTCCTATTTACGTGTAAAAAATCAACCCACGTGGTAGCCGCAGCAACTGGCAGAGATGTTGGGTTTTATCACTTTAGTGATGAGTAGTTGTTGGATTTCATTTTACTGCTGCATGAATGTGATTTTAAAGTCTCCAGCGGACAGCGTTCATTGATTCTCAGCATTTAGGGCCAATGGGAGATGCTATTGTTTGGAAGTGCTTAATGAGATCTCCTGGCACTTGAAGGAATAGGTTAGGCATGATGTTTTCAGATTCTGTTAATGAAGGGACAGGGAGACAGGTTCTGGGGGTGTGGTGGGTTGTAATTGAAAATTCCGCCGACTGAAGTTGGGCATGTAAATGGTGTAGCAAGAGGCTCTTTGTTAGAATCCTGTGACTCTGTGAGCTGTCAGTACCGATCAAAATAATTGGGATGGCATTTAGTTAAAGCAGAGGACTGACAGTTAAGACATTTGGGTTCTGGGCCTGCTCTGCCACAGACTTCCGATGTCATGTAAAGCAAGCTACAGAGATCTCTTTGGGCCAGATGTACCTGTGCTACTAGCGGCTGCATCTTCAGCGAGGTTGTATCAGCGTACATCAGCAGCAGACTTGGTTCCCAGTGCATCAGTTTCCCACTTTGTAACTTCCCTCTCCCCGCCATCCCAGTGTGGATTGAAGATTAAATCATTCATATTTGTGAAGTACTTTGAGACCTTGGGACACAAGGCTCCTATAGGAGAGAAATTTATTATGTTTCTTCCTCTCCCACCTGTACCCTGTCATCCCATCTCCCCAAGCATTCACCCTCCACTTAGCAGCACTTCTTCCTTCTCATTTTTCCTCTTTATCCTTCCAGCTGTCTCTCTTCCTCCCTTTCTACTAGTCTCTTATTCCTTCCCCTTGTCCTTTCTTCACTTTGCCCCAATTTGCCTTTGTATTATTATTATTACCCCCCCCCCCAGCCTTAATTCTTGCCTAGGGTTAAGCCAGACCACACCAGTTGTGGAGAGAAGGGGTGCCCCCAACCTCTCCTGGCACAGGGACCAGGATCAATCCAGCTCTTTATATTGTGGGATTTTTCAAAAGCACCTTAGGTGCCTATTGATTTAACTGGGAGCTAGGCAGCAAGGTGCTTTTGAAAATACCAGTAGACCCCTATCTGCATCCCTGTGTGTCTAAATAGTTTTAAAAATCTGGCCCTAAGTCCTCTCTACAGCACCCAGCAGAGCTGTTCTCATACCGCACCTTTTGGAAAGGCAAAGCAGGGACTACTCCAGCTTGCATTCCACTAGAGCCCCTGGAGCCTCGGTACCTACTTCAGGCACATTGCCCACATGGGAAAGACCATGCCTATGGGCTTTACAGCCCCAATCTCGGCCTGGGTCTCCCTGTGTTGACATCTGTTCTCATCACTAAAAAGATTTTTCTTAAACTTTCCTGGCAGTTCCCTGCTTATGAATGTTTTACATTTAAAGTATAAAATTTAAATTCATGATCATTACTTTTCATTTGTATTATTCTAGGACCTAGAGGCTCCAACTGAGAGACCGGACCCAATTGTGCTAGGCACTGTATATTCACACACAGTAAGAGACAGTCCCGGCCTAAAAGAGACTACCATTTAAACAGAGACAGACAAAAAGGAAAAGAAAGGAAGCATCATTATCCCCATTTTACTGATGGTTATCCAGGCCAGTAAATTAATGTATGCATATTCAAAATGTACATATCACTACATGGTTTTGGGAAGGTCAGAGTAAGTTCTGATATCTCATAATTGATAGATTTGTTTGTAGGTTGTAGATGTGGTTCTGTTCTATCTGCAGAAGAATGGAAAAGAGTGGGACTGAAAACTTCCTAGGTTAAAAGAAAAGGAGTACTTGTGGCACCTTAGAGACTAACCAATTTATTTGAGCGTAAGCTTTTGTGAGCTAAAGCTCACTTCATCGGATGCATAAAGTGGAAAGTACAGTGAGGAGATTTTATACATACACACAGACCATGAAAAAATATACATTGTAAGGAAGGAGAGTGATCACTTAAGATGAGCTATTACCAGCAGGAGAGTGGGATGTGGGGAGAGAAAACCTTTTGAAGTGATAATCAAGCTGGGCCATTTCCAGCACATTTCCAGGAGTTAACACGAATCTCTGAGGAACAGTGGCCCGGGGGAGGGGGGGGGAGGGAAGAGGAATAAACAAGGGGAAATAGTTTCACTTAGTATAATGACTCAACCACTCCCAGTCTCTATTATTAAGCCTAAGTTAATTGTATCCAATTTGCAAATTAATTCCAATTCAGCAGTCTCTCGTTGGAGTCTGTTTTCGAAGGTTTTTTGTTGAAGGATAGTCACTTTGAGATCAGAAATCGAGTGTCCAGAGAGATTGAAGTGTTCTCCGACTGGTTTAAGAATGTTATAATTCTTGACATCTGATTTGTGTCCATTTAGTCTTTTATGTAGAGATTGTCCAGTTTGGCCAATGTACATGGCAGAGGGGCATTGCTGGCACATGATGGCATATATCACATTGGTAGATGTGCAGGTGAACGAGCCTCTGATAGTGTGGCTGACGTGATTAGGCCCTATGACAGTGTCCCCTGAATAGATATGTGGGCACAGTTGGCAACGGGCTTTGTTGCAAGGATAGGTTCCTGGGTTAGTGGTTCTGTTGTGTGGTGTGTGGCTGCTGGTGAGTATTTGCTTCAGGTTGGGGGCCTGTCTGTAGGCAAGGACTGGCCTGTCTCCCAAGATTTGTGAGAGTGATGGGTTGTCCTTCAGGATAGGTTGTAGATCCTTGATAATGCATTGGAGAGGTTTTAGTGCGGGGCTGAAGGTGACGGCTAATGGCGTTCTGTTATTTTCTTTGCTGGGCCTGTCCTGTAGTAGGTTAAAGCACTCTGTATGCAGGCAGAGATAGGAGATTTGGAGTCCGAGCCTGCAAAGGGCTGAATATACTTTATTCCCATTCATGCTGATGGAAGTTCAGGGCTGTTAATATGCCATACTGAAAATTTGAAAAAATTTATATAGCTCTCTAGGTTTGAAAACTTTTGTCTATAGTAAACAAAAATGAAATATGTTATAATAACTAGGCTTTCAGTTGGGTTGTTTAGGGTTTTTTAAATACTTATGACCACTTCATTATTCCATCCTTACTTTTATGTGGCATGGAACTTGGATTGTATACTAGAAATACAGCTCTGTCATTTAAATTCTGTAAACTTGAGCCACCTTATATTTCCATTTGGGAGGTGGAGGGAGGTGCCTAGGCTACAAGAGTAGGGAAAGGAGAACTGAAGAGAAGTGAGAGTGATCCAAATTAATATTTTGCATAACTTATTCTGGAAAACATTAGACAAATCTTTACTCACAGTGCTAATTTACTCTATTCTCACTTTGTGTCCAATAACTCAAGAGCAACATCTCACTTTTTACACACACACAGCAAACAAACCCTCAGGTGGGAAAGTAACAGCCACCAACAGACACATGCACTTACCTATTTATATATCTGCACTTGCCAATGCATGTTTAATAGAGCCGTGTAAAATATTTGCATAAAATTCTAAATCACTCTGAACTTCCCTGGATTCGCTTTTTGTTCCAAATCGAAAGCCAAATCTGAAAAACTTACCAAGGAGTCTTTTGAGACCTCATGGGTCAGTTGTTTGTTTTGCTCTCAAATGCATGATTTCAGTGGGTTTTGTTTAAAAAGGGGACCAAGTCATCAGATTCTACTGAATAGAGCTTTGAGATTTTGAGTAGGATCAAACCTAAACCTTGAACTTGTCCACAGTGAAAGCAAAAAAAAAAAAAAAATTATGTCAACACTAGTGATGAAAACTCAGCTTTTGCGTCATATTCTGTGAACTTTCACACTGGCGGGCTGCACAAAAATAAGTTCCTATTCTTGTTTAAACTTAAACAGTATTAGATGAACGTAAATGTTCCTAGGCCTTAGAGCTTAACAGGCACATATTTAAAAGGTTTAGATGCACAGTACCCTAACCACTAGGCTATGGGATATTCTGATATGAGAGGGGCTCCTGCCTCCCTCAGTCTCTCCTGTTGAAGCTGCTCCACTGTGTATAAATAATTAAAGCATCAGTTGGCCCGAGAGAGAAAGCAAGCCTGTGAATGACTCTATAGCTTGGTGATTAAAGCACTCACCAAGGCTGTGGGAGACCCAGTCCCCTAGTGCCAGTGACTCTTTAATTATTTATCTAAAGTGGAACAGCTTCAAGTAGAGACAATGTGGGGCTCAATAAACTATCCCATAGTCCAGTGGTTAGGGCACTCACCACTGAGGTTTCAAATCCCTTCTCTCCTTAATGTGGAGGGAGAATTTGAACTGTGGGACTCCCTCATCCCAATTGAGTACCCTAACCGCTGGGCTCAAAGTTGAGGGAAATTCTTCTTGCCTCCCCTTTAGCTCATATGCGGGGCCCAATCTGCTAAGTGGCCTCTGAGCTCACTTTCTGGATCAGGCCCTGCAGGCAAGTTAGGCAGAGGAACTTATGTATTTTTTCAGATCATGCATTGCACTGGGATTTAGGCATCCAGATGCCTAGAGAGAGGCTGCAGTGCACATGCGTGGAGGCAGAAACATAGGCACCAAGGGAGCTGTTACTGGAAAAACTATAGGTGAAAAACTATAGTCTCTACGTAAAAGAATAAATGGACACAAATCAGACGTCAAGAATTATAACATTCAAAAACCAGTCGGAGAACACTTCAATCTCTTTAGTCACTCGATTACAGACCTAAAAGTGGCAATTCTTCAACAAAAAAAACTTCAAAAACAGACTCCAACGAGAGACTGCTGAATTGGAATTAATTTGCAAACTGGATACAATTAACTTAGGCTTGAATAAAGACTAGGAGTGGATGGGTCATTACACAAAGTAAAACTATTTCCCCATGTTTATTCCCCCACTCCCCCGCTGTTCCTCAGACGTTCTTGGCAACTGCTGGAAATGGCCCACCTTGATTATCACTACAAAAGGTCCCCCCTCCCCCCCGGTCCTGCTCTCCTGTTGGTAATAGCTTACCTTACCTGCAAAAAGAAAAGGAGGACTTGTGGCACCTTAGAGACTAACAAATGTATTTGAGCATAAGCTTTCGTGAGCTACAGCTCACTTCATCGGATGCATTCAGTGGAAAATACAGTGGGGAGATTTATATACACAGAGAACATGAAACAATGGGTGTTACCATACACAGTGTAACGAGAGTGATCTGGTAAGGTGAGCATCACTCTCATTACAGTGTGTATAGTCCATTATTTTTAGTGTCTAGCAAAATTATGAATTTAAGCTCCCAGGCTCATCTTTTGAAGGTGGTGTGCAGGTTTCCTTTGAGGATGAAGACCGAGAGGTCAAATATAGAGTGATTGCTTTGTGCACACTCTCATTCTTGGATCTTGTTTAAAAGAAACCAGATACAATTTGATCAGCACAGCATTCCGAAAATTCAGAGAGACACCTTATTTGAACACTACATTTTTATCAGTTACAGTCAAACCTTGTTTATCAAAATGAGATGGGGGAAGTGAAAATAATATGTATAATCAGGGTTTTGGATAAGATGAAGACTTTTCTATGTATCTAAGACACAATTCAGAATAAGAATCAGTTTGACTCTGAATTTTTGGATAACTAGAATCAGGTTAAATAAGGTTCTCCTGTACTCTTTGGGTCAGTGTTTTGACTCCTGCACCTGGCAGCCAACATAATGCTGAAGAGTTCTGTCCTTATGTGGCACTGGCAGGGTACCAGCCTATTGTCAGACTACAAACCCATTTCTATCCTCTTTTCCATGTGGAGATAGACGACATGCCAAATTGTCATGTCTGTTTTTGCAATGCAGACACCACTCCATTAATCATTGAAATGAGGTTGGTTAATTCCACGTAGGTCACTAAACAACCATAAGATAGTAACAGCTTTCAGTCATTATTAACCTGCTCCAGATTTTAACTGGTTACCAAGAAATCAGTAACTTAGCCTCTCGTGGTGAGTAGTGAGACAAGGTGGGTGAGGTAATATCTGTTATGGACCAACTTCTGTTATTGGGACTGACATGGTTACAACAACACTGCAGATCTCATGGTAACGGACACAAAACCTCAGTTTAAAGCCATGGCTTGATAAAAGATCATGCTTATACAGTCACAGATTTACAAACAACAATACCACACTCCTTACGTTTGTTTAAAGCAGGAATAACTCCACTGAAGACATGAAGCTACACTTGGGTAAAATCATTGTAAAGCGAGATCAGAATCATGCCCAAGGTCACATCAGTGTTCCCACTGGCCAGCTAAGGAAAATACGTTGAAGCTGTCAAAAGATAAATTATTACTTGTGGTCAATAGGAGAATCCATTCCTTCCGAAAAATCCATTATTACTTAGATGGCATCCAAAGTGTGCATAAGAAGTTATGCTCAACAAGACTAATAAGACCTGTCTCTTCCCCACTGCAAAGCTGTGCACCTATGGAAGAGTGTGTATTTTTTCATTTAAGCAAACAAATGGTAAAGACATGATTAAATTTAAAAAGGGAAATAACAGCTTCAGTAAATCTGTCCAGTTTGCAAGTACCCCCAGCAGTATTCTGTGTGCTGTCAAGTGTAGCAAAATTATTACTGACTCTGGCTAATTGTTCTGCTCCTTTGCAACTTTCATTCGTTTCCCTATTCATTGGTAGTAACAAGGGGGAGAAGCTCATGTGTGTGTGAGAAACAATGTAGATATGCACCAGTTTACTCTTCAGGGAAAATATAATCAGGGGTTATACTGCTCATTCATCCTTTGTTTCCATATATTAGGTAGTTCATATTCATAGAAAATCTAGCAGGTCCTGTCCCTGCAATTGAATGGAATTCTAATTCAGCAGAAGGACTATTGACAAATGTTAAATGATGTCCTGGTGAATTCTTCCTTGAGATGGACAAATGGACATAATATAGGCTTTTTAAACAATACGTTTTAAATAAGTGTCCAATAAATAGCAAAAAAAAAAAAAAGATTATTGATCCTAGAATTAACACACTCCCTTCTTTGACTACCATTCTAGAGGAGTGGAAACCAGCCATCAACAACTGAAATTAACGCGAGCTCCAATTCTCTCATGCTGATGGATAGCTCTACAGCTGGGCAAAATGTCCCAGTTGCAGATGGTGCAAGTCTTGCAAACCTTAAATGGCATGGCTTGATACATCACAACCCTTGCCTGAAGTGTTAGGTTGGTAGGAACTTGGAAGCTCCAAGATGTACTTGGAATAAACCCTTGTAAATTTGTCAATAAGCTACACACACACACCCCACCCCCATTAGGTTGCAGAACCTTGTCTCATCTTCAAAGGCACCTTCTCCTCTGTCTTTGTTGGATTTTCAAGGAGTACTAAGTAACCTCTTTTCCATCTTGCATCTTCAGTTCTTGCCTTGGTGAGGCTCTGAGGACACCCAACCATCATCCAGGAATGTTTTGCATTTTAACATGGACACAGAGAAAGGGAAAACTGCACTCCCTGCTGGCCCTATTTTTAGAACCAACTTGCCCTCTGTACTGCCATATATCTATCTGCAGGTTTTTCACAAAATAAAAATTTTTGAAAATTCAAAACAAAATGCAAAATTTTTGTGTTTTAAATTTTGTTTAAAGTTTCAGGCTTTTAAATTCTGTGTAAAGTTTTTCACACAGCTCTCTCTTGTACACAGCACTGTTTAAACTCCCAGAGATCTGCCCCAGCATGAGCTGCAGTCAGTGTAAAACCTAGGCACAAATCTACAAAGGACAGATCTTTTTGTTTGCTTATTCTTAAAGTCCTACTCAAGAATCTCGAGGGGACTTCCCCAGCACAACAAGAATATTCCCTTTCAACTGCCAACTGAAAGTGTTGATTCAAAAAAACAAACAGCTAAAATATGAATGGTAGTTTATTTACATTTCAATATAAAAACAGTAAGAAAATATTTTTAAAAATTCTCTTTCCCATTCCTTGTATGGCATGATAATTACAAGAATGGCAAATTGGCTAACACATTATAATCTATGTGAGTACCACACAGTTAGAACCAGCCTTTCACTCATATCTTATATCATAATGCTTACACTAAAAAGTATACTCTCTTAATATTAAAGTTATTAAGTCAAGCACTCAAAAGTTAGGAATTTTTAGGTTGCCTGTGCAATCCTAATTCATCTTATTTGTATGTATGCATTGAGTACAGTCTTTAATTACATCACATACTATTTTTTTCCTCCAGTACTTGTACAATGCACACGATGGTCCATATTCTAGAGCTGAATTAAGGTTATGCAATGAATGAAGCTGTTTTGTAGGACCTCTGCACTGTTTGTTGCAGACTATCCTACAGTGCTTATGCATGCCAAAGGAATATCTGTTTCTCAACAACAGCTTCCTGCCAGCCTTCTTTCAGATGTGTGGAAAAACTTGTTCTGTAATAAACAGGAAAAAGACCACTATTCCAGAGGCTGTGAAGACCAAGGACCATATTTATCTCTGGTTTAAGCAAGTACAAGTCCTGCAGAAATAAATGGAAGTTATTTCCACTTATGCTATGGCTGAATTTGTTCCCTGTGCTTCTCAATGGTAGACTTTCAAACAAAGCTGGTCACAGGTATTTTGGGATCCAGCTTCAAAAGGCTCCACCAAATATGAAACATTTTGAAAGAAGCTTCTCTGTTGCCCTTATAAACATCAGTAGGAGCATAGAAAAGCCTTTATAAACATTCTTAAAGGACTTTTTAAAAAAAAGTTTATATTTCAACGTTCTTCTGTCCGAAATGTGTTTTATGTATGTCAAAAAGATACTGGCAGTGTTTCTTACAACATGGGGAGGTATGGGCCAAATTGACTTATGTGGGCCGAACTTTCATTTATGTTAGTTATGAAATGGATGCACTGTGCATGTGATATCACAGATGTGTAGTCTCCAGATTCTAAAATCTGCTTCTTCAGTGATCTAGAGTTCAAAGAAGACAACTTCCAATATAAGGATTTGAGACAGGCTGTGTTGATTGTTTTGTGACTTCTGTTTACAGGAATAGATGGCATTACACATACAGAACATCTATTGACTATGAACCTTGATAAAATAATTATTTTTTCTATAGACGCCCTTATATAACCAGTTGCTATGCATTTTTCTCTTACTCTGCTAAGCATAGAGATTTTCTGTTAGGTATTTTTACCTCATCTCTCATCCGTCTCAGCGTGTTTGTAGTACACCAGGCCACTTCATCCTGTCAGTGTGGGGGATGCCGTTGTTTCAGACATGCAGGCAACAGCTCAATTTCCATATTACTAAAAGGAAATATAACCTGTTGCACATTTGTAAGCGGTTGCAGCAATTACATCAGCATGCAGACATGCTGGCACAGCGAGGCCGCCCCAAACCATTAAGAAACCAGTTCTTTGGCAGAAGAATGGAAACCTAATACATTCAATAAAATATCTTCTATTGAATTAAACGTTAAGGCTAATGAACTTTTATTATGTGCTGAAAAAAATGTCAAATTTTTAGGAACTGGCCTAGAGACATTTCTATCTGACTCAGCACATTTCACCTGTAAATCTTCTCATTATAAAAAATTGTGGCCTCAATTCTTTTCTTTATTGGGATACAGCAAAGGAGGCTGAAGGCTGCTGAATGGATCTCAATTAGGAACATGTGCTATCTTAAGTATGAAAGTTCTTTGATTTGGATTTTAACTATGAAGCATGCTCGGTAGAAAATCTGGCTAACTCTACAGATGTGCACGTCAACAGAAACTCCCTGCTGATACATGGGCAGTTCAAGGAATACACACTTTTTATAAATACGTCAAGGCAGAATTAAGGCTCCCCAATTCTCAGGGCTAGGCCAGTCCCACAATGGTTGCAACTAGACAGCTCTGAATTCTGCCACTGGATTCTTAATGAGCCCTACAAGTCCCTAAAACTCTTTCCCCACCTCAACATCCTCCCTATACCTGTTAAGAGGTATCCAGACTTCCAGGAGGGTGATAAAGCCAGTGGTATGTTATGTCCAGATCTATACTTTATTGTGACATATAAATTCTTGTAAAAAGACACTTTATAAAAAAAAGGAAACTGCAAGGGTGTGTTTGCTGGAGTTTTTTAAACTTGTGTCAGGAAGCCAGGTTGGAGCCATTTCTAAGCAGAAGATCTACAGTGAAACACAATGAGACCGAGTAGCTTTAGGGATAATACGTTATCCTCATTCTAATGAAGCTCCCTCCTGAGTATTAGAAGAAAGTGACTTTCTCTGAATCTTTACCATAGCCACATGACAGCCCTCTCTTCCCCCCAATTCTTCCCATGGATGTTCCCAGGGAAGGGAGTGACACCCGAACTGCAAGTTTGTAATAGCTTGGCTTTTCCTGGAATTAGTGGTTCAAAGCTCAACCTTTTGTTCCAATCCAGGCTTAGTGTGGGTTGGTGGAGGGGAGAAGACGAGTTTGTGATGAGCTCTTACAAGCCAAGCTCCTCTCTGTTTTGGGTTTAAGTATCCCATGTGTATAAGGAGAGTTTTGCCTGAAGTCCTTGGCCAGAATTTCCCCGCCTTTATGTTTGTGTAGTATGCTGTGATCCAATTGGCTGCACTTCATTAGTGCCATATGTACCTAGTTAGTAAAGTATGGTGGGATCCTTTGGAATAAGAGACACTATGTACATGCAAAACACAAAGATCTGGACACAGTGTACATGTGTAACACATAACTAATTCCTTTTAAATTTAGCAGAACCATACGCAGAATTCTTATAAATTCCAGGGTGGTCCCATCTTCAACTAGGCCTGCAGCCACAAAGCTATGTTTTTGTTTTGTTTCTGTTTTTAAAGAACAGCCATAGTGCTCTGTTTGTGCTGCTGATAGGTGGAACTATTTGACTTGTGGGCTGATGTTGTTTTCTGTTCTGAGATGTGCATGTCATTCAGAGCCAGAAAATGGGCTTTGTCTCTAGATCTGTGAGCAGAAAATAAAATATGTGTCAAATATTCCAGGTAGAATAATACACAGTACTGATGCTGCAGCTAGCTAAACAAGAAAATTGGATATTTTTGGATATTTTAAAGAGTTGAAATAAGACCACATTCTCTGCTCAGCAGTGCAGTGGCAGTGTTTTAGTATATGTAGTCGTGTTTGTCAGATGCTTTCATATCTATGTAGCATGGACACCAAGAGTTAATTCAGCCCCCACAGAAGCAGGTTCAATTCCCATTATTACAGTTGTGTGGAAAGAATGTTGTCTAGTGGTTAAATCAGCAACCTAAGAGTCAGGGTTCCTAGAGACCATTCGTAGCTCCTATCTCTACCTTGCTTTTTGACCTTAGTCCCGTCACTTACCTGCCCCGTGCCTCAATTTCCCCCATCTCCAAAATGGGGTGATGATCCTGCCCTCTCATGGTCTTAATCCATGTTGTAAAATGTTTTGAGAGTCTCATGTTAAAAGGAGAAAGTAAGTGAAGAGTATTAATTTTATATTAGCAGATATTTACCTGTCCATAACATGATCAAAACATATCAATTGGACTCTTGTTAGTCTACTCGAGAAGGCACAGCCTGAAGGGAAAGAAATGCAGGCCATTTTATATTTGAACAGATGAGAAAGCAGTATTTACCAGTGCAGTGTGTCTTCGATAAATCTCTTTATTTGGAATGGCTGTAACTGTTCAGTAGTTACCTTAATTCTAGAATCGCAGTTGATTCCCACTAGCCAGACTGCTTTGGTAGGCAGTTCATTTTAATGCCTCACAATAGTGACAGTACAGAGCAGGGCCTGGGCAAAATGAAGTGGAAGTGATTTACTGAGCAAGCAATCCCATCACCCTCCTGCACATCATTTCTATGTGAAACATAAATCAGTTGGCTGATCGCACCTCACAGAAGGAACAACATGATTAAATGATGGGGGCACAAAAAGCCACTTTGTTTCTCTGAGTTTGACATGCACTTTGGGGCATTCACTAAACATTACACTGTCTGGTAACTTCAGCTTGTCAACTGGATAGAGTGTAGGCACAAAGCACAGCCCAATATATCAGTTAAATGTATGTATTATGCTAAAGGTAACGTTGCTCTCATCTGCCTAATATAAACGATCACTATGGTTGAGTAAGGAAAACTCTGGGTAGAATACTAACCACAAGTCACTCACAGTTAGAAACATGGAGGTAGAACTAAGTGTCCTGCCATGGGATTGCTATTACCCATCTAGCCTTCCAGTGTAATTGGGAATACGCACACATGTAGTACCAAAGGGAAATATGACAGAACAATATTAATAAAAAAGAAATATATAAAGATCTATGTGATCTCATTCATGCCAAACGAAGAATTGATCAGTATGCCCTAGCAGATTTTGCTCTGTTACTTGGATGTAAATCTAGAGTAACTCCTTCAGTTTCCAGATTTACACCAGTGTTAGCTCAATCATAATTTGGTCTGTTATTTTAGACAGACAATATTCTGATCTGAGCTTAAATTCATGATTCAGAAACCTGTTTGATTTGCAAATGTTATTAAAACATGATTCTTTTAAAAGAGCAATGGACATAATGTTGCTTGCAATTATTTTACTTTATAATAGAGGATATTTCTCTCTGATTTTTTCTTCCCCGTTTTATTTTCATGTCAGCAAATGCCTCAGTGCAGACATTAGACTGCTTGGTACTGCACATCCAGGACATGTTCCATCTGATCCCACTAATCTCTGCTTTCCCACCCAACTCCTAAATGAAACAAGAACCTAGCTATCCCAGTCAGCCTGTAGAATTCACTGCTGCAGGAAATCATCAGTTCAAATAACTGAGACTGTGCTGTCTCCTCAGAACAGAAAAGGAAAGCAAAACAGGAGTTAGAATACTTACTAGCTGGAAGAAGAGGAGATACAGCAAGGAGCACCCAGTTTCAATATAGCTGCTTTAAGATTGCAGTTGTCCGTCTCTGCTAAAGTTAAAGGGTGGCCCCAGAAAGATATGAGAAAAGCATGTTGGGAAAAAGGTTCTTCAAGAAAGCAACCCTACACAAAAGAGAGGCCATAAGGTCCAGGTAGATGCTAAGGATAGAAATGTTTTTGTTTTGTTCTGTGTTTATACAGCACCGAGCACAATGGGGTCCTGGTCCATGAGTGGGGTCCTAATAGCTATTGCAATACAAATGATGATATCACCATCATATCACTTGCCTTTTGAAGCTTGACTTTTAGAAGAACAGGATAACTTGTACGTTAATAACACTTGTAGTTATATATACTAATAGAATACCCAAACCTCATGCTTCATGATATAAGGTGATCAGTGCAGGAGTCAGGAAGCAACATTTCCCTCCATGTGCAGCACAGATGAAGAGCCCAGTACTTGATGCTCCACAGGAAGTTAAAAACCACTGTAATGTCTGGTACAATGTTCTTGTGCAATGCTGTATATGGCGGTGAGGGTGGGGATGGTGTTTTGCTGGCCTGCAATGATCAGTTTACACATACCTGTTAATGTTATAGGTCTAGAAGTCAAGAGACTTTATAAAAATGATATAAAGACCTAGATTAATAGATTTACAGATTTTAAGGCCAGAAGGGACCATTATAATTGTGTAGCCTGACCTTCTGTGTAACACAGGTCATAGAAACTCAACTAGTATTTTCTGCCTCAAGCCCATAACTTCTGTTTGAGCTCAGGCATATCTCTGGCAAGATCCAATCTTGATTTAAAGCCTGCAAGTGATGGAGAATCCACCACAACTCTAGGTGAGCTGTCCCAATGGCTGATTACCCACACTGTTAAAAACGTGCACCTTATTTTCTCTTTTTTTGCATGTGTGATTAATATGTACTGCCTATATGCATACATTTCCACAGTCAAATCCATCACATCACCCCTCTTACTGTCACGTGGGTGTCCATGACAGGGGACCATGAGGTGAGTGGGAGACATGGGCCAAGCGGTGAATGCAGGGAAGTGATGGGTCACAGGATGAGGGACAATGGAGGAGGTGATGGGGGCAGTGACACAGCGGTGATGGGGGCACAATGATCTGAGACTGTGATGGAGGAGGTGATGGGAGGCTCTGGTGGGTCACAGTAATGGGGGCAGTGCTCCCAAACAGTGAAGGGGCATAGAGATGCAGAGGACTGATGGAGTAGGTGATGTGGAGCAGTGATGGGGGCAATATCGCAAACCAGTGATTGGGAACAGTGGTTCAGGGCACTGGTAATGGGGCACAGGTATGGAGGAGGCAACGTGGCGATGTCAGGCAACGTGATGTGAGGTAGGGAGCGGGGATGTGATACTGGGAAGGGATGAGTCACAGTGATGAGGGAGGTGATGCAGTTAAACTGAGCAGCGATGGGGCATGGTGCTGTGGGACAATGATGGACCTCAGGGATGTGGGGAGGGGATGCAGGGCACTGACGGGGGACAGCGATGCAAGGCAGCATTGGCTGAGGTGATGCAGGGCACTGACGGGGCACAGCGATGCAAGGCAGCATTGGCTGAGGTATGCAGGGCACTGACGGGGCACAGTGATGCAAGGCAGCATTGGCTGAGGTGATGCAAGGCACTGACGGGGCACAGCGATGCAAGGCAGCATTGGCTGAGGTGATGCAGGGCACTGACGGGGCACAGCGATGCAAGGCAGCATTGGCTGAGGTGATGCAGGGCACTGACGGGGCACAGCGATGCAAGGCAGCATTGGCTGAGGTGATGCAGGGCACTGACGGGGCACAGCGATGCAAGGCAGCATTCGCTGAGGTGATGCAGGGCACTGACGGGGCACAGCGATGCAAGACAGCATTGGCTGAGGTGATGCAAGGCACTGACGGGGCACAGCGATGCAAGGCAGCATTGGCTGAGGTGATGCAGGGCACTGACGGGGCACAGCGATGCAAGGCAGCATTGGCTGAGGTGATGCAAGGCACTGACGGGGCACAGCGATGCAAGGCAGCATTGGCTGAGGTGATGCAGGGCACTGACGGGGCACAGCGATGCAAGGCAGCATTGGCTGAAGTGATGCAGGGCACTGACGGGGCACAGCGATGCAAGGCAGCATTGGCTGAAGTGATGCAGGGCACTGACGGGGCACAGCGATGCAAGGCAGCATTGGCTGAGGTGATGCAGGGCACTGACGGGGCACAGCGATGCAAGGCAGCATTGGCTGAGGTGATGCAGGGCACTGACGGGGCACAGCGATGCGAGGCAGCATTGGCTGAAGTGATGCAGGGCACTGACGGGGCACAGCAATGTGAGGCAGCATTGGCTGAGGTGATGCAGGGCACTGACGGGGCACAGCGATGCAAGGCAGCATTGGCTGAGGTGATGTGGGGTAGCGGTGGGGTACAGGGATCCAGTGTGGTGAATTCTGCATGCCTGAGCATTCAGAGGGTGAAAGGGCTGAACTTTTTTCAGGCTGTTTGTGTTACTTAAAGTTCCTCAAAGTATGACTTCAGAAATGCTAGTGAAGCCACTCAGTTAACCAGTATGCATGAGTGCTCTTATAACTTAGCAAGCAGGGTGAGAAAGAAGCCTTTGAGTCTCTCTCCACATTCGGTTTTCAAGTCGGAGTGTAATGCATCCAGAATGGCTTTCATCCTTCTGGTTACGGAGCCAACAGCTAGGGGTTGCAAAGTGGAGACCTGCTCAGCTACTAGATGATGGTACAGCTGGTGTTGCTGAAGCGAAGCCGTTTCAATAGTGCCACCTGTGTGCCAGTTGTAATCTAAAATGAGCTCTTCCATCAATGACGCTAATTAACACCATAATGTACATCCTAATATATCTCACTGAAAGAACACAACGTATCTGGCTGTCCAAACAGGTTTAAGGAAATGAGGGTGATTTGTGTGTCTCATGAAATGAATTCGTCTAGTGCTATCTTGTCAGTTCCTCTATTAGTAATGAGTTAAGAGCAAACAATGTGCCAGGTGGTGTCTGAGACACAAAATGAAGCCAGCCAGGGCTTCTACCAAAAGAGTTTACATGCTTAAGCTCCTCTCTTGAAGCAGGTTCCCCACTGAAGTCAGTGGAGTTCTAGCTGGGTACAGGATTGCAGGACTGGGGCACAGAAAACAGATGACGGAACATACTAAGAAACCCAGAGGAGGGAGTTAATAACAATAAAAAATGCAAGCTGCTATTAAACTCACTGCTTGTGGGCTGTGAAGTTTCCCAGCCAGCAAGATCAAAATTCTGCAGGCTGCACACTCAAGAGTTAAAGGAGACATACCCATCCACTCTTGACACCTGAAGTAACACTTCCCTAGGACTGAAAGAAGGGAGCTGACATGACTGTACCAGACGGTCACCAGTGGTATTATTTCAGTCCAATAAAACAAGCAGATCACCCACATTCTGCACTCACTCTGGAAATTCAGAATCACTTCTTGAAGGCAGTGAAGTTACTCGAGCTATACACCTGAATCAATATTTGGCCCCAAAGTGCTAATAATTAAGACCATCACTAGCTTTTTACTATAATGATTTGAAGTGATTAAGTTTAGATATTAAGTATATACTGAATGTTCTTTATTTTCTCTTTCTATTCTGAAGTATATTTGGTGCTGTTCGAACTGGTGCTTATATGCTGTACATTCTGATGACCAAAGGCCTGAAGCAGTCAGTGTGTGACCAGAGTTTTTACAATGGACCTGTCAGCAAATTCTGGGCGTACGCATTTGTGCTAAGCAAAGCACCCGAACTAGGTGAGTACCTGCTCTCGTTTTTGTTTAATGTGCACATTTTGGGCAAAAGAGTTTATGCAGAAAACAGGCAGACCATTCAGTGCTGCTGAAACTTTTCAGTGCACTTTTCAGGCTTGTAAATAAAAAAGCCAAACCCCAAACCCCCAAATTCCTCAGTCACTAGGCTTTAAGCTCAGTTGCGCTAAGATTAGAGCCATGAAAAGTTGAACAAGATGATTCCCAAACCCCTCAGGTCAATTCACCTTAATTTTCAGCAGTTTTGATTCAGTTTATGCAAGCTTGGGTTTTTACATAGTTAACTCATGCTCCTGGGCTAACCCATGGCATTTAGCACAGCTCTGAGTTGGGGACATTAAAGAACCACATGAAGCCCGTGCATTGTGCCCCTCCCATAGCTTCCCAGTACTCCTGAGATGATACAACCTGCTCATTCCCTGTGCTCCCAGCTAACTCCGTGGGCCAATGTGGAGGGCAAGTAGGCTCATGGCCCTGTACCTCACAGCCCCCTCTCTGGGGCACAGTGTACTACTAGGGGCAATGGATGGAGCAGTCTCTGTGCTCCCCCAGGCACAGGGGATCTTATTTCTCCTTGACTTTTTTGGAGGGTATGAAAGGAGGCAGAGAGACCTTTTGTGCCCTTTTTTTCCCCACTATTTCTGTACACCTATGCTAGGGTTAAGGACAACCTAACCCCTATTAGCGGTTCATCGTGGAAGTGAGAGTTACCTAGTGTTATCTGCTAGATTGGGGGCAGTCCGTCACCTGTTGATTAAGCAAAATATTCATGCTGGGGCAATTTCCTCTCCCATAGGAGGTGACTGACAGTGGCAAATAAGCCCACGTTGTATTGTTTTTCATTTATCTCTTCATAGGGTTCCTTGTTTCTCCTCTCACCTTATCTAGGGATAAATAAGCATTTATCTAATGGTTGTACCAGCCAGGGCATTGGAAACTTCATTCCTTTACTTTAATGACCATATACACAGGCCTCCTGCAAAATAGTTGGGCCTTGCCCCCTATTTCTAAATTTAGTACTTGTTTAGTTTGTTAGTTCAGCAGTGCTGGACCATGAAGTGCACTCTCAGATATAGGACAGGCACTGGCAATTCAAGCTTCCCCCATACTACCCTGCTAATATACCCCAGGCCTGATCTAGAAAGATGACATGCAGGACTGAAATTGTAGGTCTGTCTTCGGTCCTTGTTCTCTGCTGAGATGGCTGATAGGTGCTAGTTAGTGTTTGTGGTTTTGGTGGTGTGGGCACCTAGTGACCATCAACTCATTGAACATAACTAAAAATCAGTTGCTTTTGGCTAGTCTGCTACCAAGCAGGGCTGGATGTCGGCCACTGAGCTAGTGACCATGACTTCTTGACTGAAATTGAACAACAACCAACATAGAGATATACATAAGATCTGATACATCCTCTGCTATGAGCTTTTCACCAGTAAAATGGCATTAACCTCAGTGGAGTTACTCTTCACTTACATCAGCGTAAGTGAAGGCAGAATCAAGCCCGTACTCCTGATGCAGTTTGTTCAGAATAAAAATAAAGTTTAATAGAAATTCCTAGAATGTTCAGCCAGAACAAAGTTATCCAGACTGGAGTATAAGGAGAGGAAGCAGTTGACTGTTCCATATGGCCATGGGAAACCACCCTAAAAGCCACCTAGGATCAGTAGAAATTGGGGGGTGGGGAAGGAACCAAAGAGGTTCCATCTTGAAATAGAAGTGGTTTTAGGTCTAGGTTCCTGGGGCTATTCAGCTTTGTGCAGCTGGTAGCTCAGGAACATACATATTAGTCAGCAGGTCAAGAAAACCTGATGTAACCCATTGTTCAGTGTCCCCCCTCTATGTGTTGTCTGCATCAGAGATGAATCTGTTACAGCTTTCAGCCAGGATCCTTAAACTCAAGCTGTTGAGGTTCACGGTTAAGCTCTGTAGGTCACAGGTTCAATAGCCAAGAATAGACATCATACTGACTGTATCCAGTGTCAAGGGAAAGTTGCAGCCTTCGGCTTATCACTGTACTTTGACTGATTACATGGAGACAGGTCCTGAACCCAGTTTAGAGCAATACACTAGATTCCTCCATACCTTATCTAGGCCTGTCCCATAAATAACCACGTGCAAAAAACTCACTGTTAGAGTGTACAGGGTGCCCCGTGTCTGAAGCGGTCAGTGATTACAGATAAACATTAATAGAGTGCTTTTCAGGGTCACTCAGCGTCTGCCTTACTGT
Source organism: Eretmochelys imbricata (assembly GCF_965152235.1). Classification (NCBI taxonomy): domain Eukaryota; kingdom Metazoa; phylum Chordata; order Testudines; family Cheloniidae; genus Eretmochelys; species Eretmochelys imbricata. The sequence goes on along the minus strand of NC_135575.1, from coordinate 36,621,979 downwards.
ATATAAATCTGGAAGCCACACACAATAACATCAAGCTATGGAAGCAGGAGGCTTCAGGTCCCATTCTACCTCAGTTCTGTTTTATTTGTCCTTATTTTGTGTGTGTACACACATGAACATTGTGTGTTCCCCCCACCCCACCCCCAAACACACCAGAAGCTTAGTTGGCAGTTTGCTTCTTGCAGACAGAAAATAAAAACCTTTCCCATAGTATTGTAGTTCTTCCACCCACCCTCCTATTGGATGCAGATTTTGTAAATGGTTTTCTCTCCAGCAATTTTTGTAAGGCTATAAAGAATATACTTGCTAGAGTATGTTTAGTACCCAGCCTATATGTTTGCTGCTAATAGGACTTCTTAGTATGAGAGAGAATGGCCTTAATACAAAGTAGGGGACAACGATTCAGCAGCCCTCCAGTTCACTTCTGAGGCTGCAGGTTACTGAAACCTCACAGAGCAGCAGAATTCACTAAATACAGATATACAGCAGGAATAGGTTTGCATTTCAGCAGCAAACTCAATTCAGTGGATTTCAGATGAGCAATTTTATACAGCTCATGAGACAAGAAGACACACAGCCCCCTTCATGCTGTTTCAGACTCTTTGGTTTCTTACTGTTTGAATTACATGAAAACCCACTTAGATTTGGTTTTGTTAAAATCAGGAACTATCTGCTAGAAATGTAGGTGCTAACAAATGTGACTCAGCATTCCTGCACCTAATGAAGCAAACAGAAGTGAGTGGAACTTTAGCCTTAGTATGTAAGGCATAGGTTCAGTTCCACCCCTTACTAATGTTCGTCTTTTGGATTCTTCAAGGATATATGCACCTATAAACACACTTTGTGCTTCATGCTTGACACTTCCCCCCCCCATAAATCACTGTGTATAATAAGAGCATATGCATATAAATAAAATAACGAAGATCAGTGCAGTAGTGGCAAACAGCAGGAAGAGAGGAAAGAAACAGTAAGGGGAAGAAGACTAAAATATCTTTCTGCAGCAATAGCATGAGCATTTGGAGGAAAGGGATATGAGGTATTTCAAAATTACCTCGTTTTCTTTCTAAAACCAGGAAGTGTTCACACTTGCACTCCCTCTCCAGTGGTACAGGTTACATATACAGTAGCATTTTGCATAGTAATAAGGGAATGCAGCTGTTTCAGGTTGATTTGTATAAGTGTCAAGCATTTAGATACTTATTCAGACTGTTTGAGCCTGTTGAGCCCGATGCTGTCACACTAGTCAGTCAATCCAGAATGACTCCATTGCCATTAATGGAGCTACTGAGAACAGAGTTTATTGACCTGAGTCTTAAAAAATGAGTTCAAACTCTCATGAGAGCAGGCTCTCCCTTGAGATGTCTGGTACTTCCTGCTTCAGTTTGGCTAGAAACAGCACAGGACTTTTCTTTTTATGATTTCCATTATTTAGTACTTTTAGTCAAGCCACAACCAGGAAGTGCAGAAATGTGGGGAAATGACAACCAATAGGAGAAAAAAGTCCCAGAAACTTTTCAAAACCTCAGGCCTGGTTGGGTGCGAGCTCTGAGTGAAGTGTCCATGGAAGGTGCGACCAAGATTCTCAAATGCAATTAGTGATTTGGCTCAGGTTTTTGAGGCATCTTAAATGGACCTTATTAAATTAAATTGCTGAGCACCTACCCCTGAAAATCAGCCCCATTGCCTATGTCCCAAGTTGGGCAGCCAAAAAACTGAGGACTCAAAGTCACTAATCATTTTGAAAAACGTGACTGTACTCATTGTTTTATGTTATATTCTCTCCACCTCTCCCCGCCCCAATCACTACAGTCCCTTTAACAATTCTGGCAGTTATGTTCAAAAAATCCTGCTTGCATGGAGGGAAAAACCTAAAGCAGAAAAACCTAAACCTCTTTTGCAGAGAGACTCACTTTCTTTGTTTGTTAATGACCTTTGTGTAGATCAGCAGTGAACGATTTGACAATAGTTTGCTCAAGTCACAATATTCTTTATATAAACTCTGAAGACATGTACATTAAACAGATTTCTTAATAGTTACATAGACACAGAACTTTGCTACAAAAACATTTTTAGTATAGTCCCTCCTGTTCCTATTTATATTAATGCTGAGTGCCACAGGTGACTAGATATATATTGGTGAAAACGCAATGGCACAAACTCTTCCCTCAGTCACTCGTGACTGTCACTGCATTGTGTAACTCCACAGAGCCTGATTCATCTCTCACCCTACTGTAACTCCACCAGCAAACAGACACAGGAGAGGATGGGTCCATAAGGAGTTTTCTTCACTTTGTCCTGTATGCCAGGATCCAGTGATATAAAATCTTTGCGCTCTGTGATTGGAATTTTCAAACCTGGGGGGTAGGGATGTCTAAATTTGGGCATCTAAATCCCTATTTAGGCACCTGAGCAGCTACCACTCTCATTGACTTTCATGTGAGCAGGGGTTGGAAAATCAGATACTTTCTTTCATGTGCCTAAATATAGGATTAGGAGTCTAATTTTAGGCACCTAGGTTTGAAAATGTTGACTTGAATTTTCTGCCTTATAACCTCAGGGACAACACATCATCAGTCTTCCCTTACTATCATTAGCTTTTGGTTTGTTCAACGTGGTTTCCCGGTGTCTGTTAAATACCAGTGCTTCCTGAAGTTGCATCAGACCGATGGACATTGCTTGTGCTCAAAACGTAAAAACACAAGTCAAAAATACAATGCTTATGAGAGACTTTCACAGATTGCCTCCTGAGCAGAGAATGTCTCTGAATTAAGCAGTAGCATTTTAAAATAGCAGTTACCCATGCAACAAAGATTGGATCCTATGTTCTTTTCAAACAAAGACCTCCCCCCCCCCCCCCCCAGTACAGACAGTGTTTAGACCTGGAGTTTTTGTTTCCTATCATAAAGACAAAGGGACACTTGTAAAATCTGGCTCTGGACATACATACAGAAGTTATGGGGTGTTTAGATCCGAGGTTTTCATCAAAACACTACAATCTAAATAACTTCCCACCATTTTAAACCTGGCAGAACATAAGAATTACAAAGTAGTTTGATTTGTTTCTGATATTTTACCCCCCTCCCCCCGTCTTCTCTCTTACAGGAGATACAATATTCATTATTCTTAGGAAACAGAAGCTCATCTTCCTGCACTGGTACCACCACATTACGGTGCTGCTTTATTCTTGGTACTCTTACAAGGACATGGTGGCTGGTGGTGGCTGGTTTATGACCATGAACTATGGGGTCCACGCCGTTATGTACTCTTACTATGCCTTGCGGGCTGCTGGCTTCAGAGTCTCACGCAAGTTTGCCATGTTCATCACCTTATCACAGATCACTCAGATGTTGATTGGTTGTGTAGTTAATTACCTGGTCTTCTCCTGGATGCAACAGGGGCAGTGCCACTCCCACGTTCAGAACATCATCTGGTCTTCTCTCATGTACCTCAGCTACTTCGTGTTATTCTGCCATTTCTTCTTTGAGGCCTACATCGGCAAAACCAGAAAAGCAAGGAAGGCTGACTAGTGGTATAAACAAGACAGAAGCCATAGCTCAGGGTCATCAAGAAAAACAAAATAAAAACAAACAAAAGAAAATGGCACAAGGAAACATGAATGGTGCAGCTAAAACTTGGCAGCTTAGGGACAGCTAGGTTGGTTTAAACCAGTAAGTTTATGATCCTATCATGGTGAGGACTCATTGAATTCTACTCCATCTCAAAGGACTGCTGAGGAAAGACATCTTCCTTCTTGTACCTGTCAGCTCTGAAAAAGGAAAGAAAATAACATTTTGTGGGAGAAAAAATAAGCGTTGTTCTTCCCCAAAGATGGAAGAAAGACTTTTATTAAAAACAAATTATTTCTATATCCTTTCTAATCTTTTTTCTGCATTAAATTTGAACAAAACAAAGCAGAGAGCAAACTGTTTGTATCTATGATACCAGTGCAGTTACAAAATTAAAACTTCATCCTAAAGGGTTGACGTGTTTAGCCCCAAAGTGAAAAATGAATAGCTATCTTGAATGTTTGTTATGGAAAGTCATTGAATTCCATTGCAGTAGTGAATTTAGTGGCTAAAAGATTGATTTCCCCACTCTGTACTATGCTGTGTATGCAAATCTGGTATGCAACATCAATGCTTTGAGCAGGCAGAGAGGAGCAGTAATTTTACAAGATTTTAATGTGATGAGATGTGCTGTTGCAATACATATCATATCTCAGAGAGTGCTTTTTCCAAGTGCATTTTCCAATCAAAGTCAAGGAATTTCTGCAGTAGAATAAGACAGAGGGTTAAATCAATCTCTGTTAAATTACCTCGGGCTAGCAACAGAGCAGTGGGTAGGGAGGGCAAGGGAGAGAACCCCAAAATATTTTTAACAATTATCTGTGAGTCTCAGATTAATCAGCAGTATAATATAAGTTGAAGAAAATGAAAATGGGGAGGAATCAAAAGAAAATCTAGATAGCTAGAGATAGGCACTCTCTCTATTTACAAAATAGAGCCCTGTGGTACAGTACATATTTTATATTTTTGTGAACTTCAGAAAAAGATATCTGCAACCTTAATAGCATTCGGCAGGACTGTATGTGACATTGGGTTACACTGTGTTTCTGCATTTGCTTCATGAGCAGTGCAAAGATGTTTAAAGTGCCCTCCTCTGGTCATGTGGAGATACTACAACAAAACATACTTGGAATAGTTTTTCTTGAGACTTGTATAGAAAAATTAGTCTAAATGAAATAATTTTGCTGCAACAGCTTAAGTCTAATGTCCGGAGAGAATTATCCTTAATTAAGAACAATCTGTACTGTAGCATCCTGCTGACCACTTAAGAAGACATCCTGTTCTCAAGTCAGCTACAGATAGAAGAAAAGGTATTTCACTCTGAACCTCAGAGAGAGTTAGTTGATAAGAGCCATATTCTTTCAAAGAAAAGTAGATTGCATTATCTGTAATATTTCAGTCCTTACAAAGCCAAATAAAATGTGTACAAGTTCCTAGTATTTAAAAAAGCAAGTATGTAAACTTGATGTTAAATGTGTTAATGTAGTATTCTAAATTGTATCAGTTTGGTAGTTTAACTAAACAATTAGAAGAACTAGATGAACAGAATAGGGGTTGCTGTTCTGCATAGAATATACACAGCTACACCCATATACACGTTATGTGACTTGTCAACAAGAAAAAAGTCTCTTGGAAGAGTCACATTTTCTGGCTAATGCAAAAGTTGTCATTATCTCTCTTGCTTTAATTTGAGATTGTACAGTACAAAGTATTATTATTATTATTTTATTATTATTTTGGCTTTAATTGTGCTGACATTCATAAAACCAGAGCTGCGTAATATCCTATTAGAGATGACAAGGGCTTTCAGTGTCTCATTATGTGAAGAAGAAAAAAAATAAAGTTACATTCCGTATTATGTGAATGCTTTTAAAAGAATCAGAAAGTCCTTGGGGGCCTACCCATAACTATAACAAGCAGAAAAACAAGTTTACATGTGTGTTATGTAGGTTATTGATGTTCTGGCCTTATTTTACCGTACACAACCAACAGCAAAATGTGATATTCAGTAATGAAGATGACATGAACTTAAATTATAGAACTACTGTATAGGAGCTATTAGACAAAACCAATTAAAGGTGTAAACGATGGTATTTCACAGATTTGGAAGCAGATAATTATAATGCACAATAAGCTGTTTTCTCCTGCTTCATTTTTCCCCGGGCTGAAAGGTAGCAGTAACTGAAGAGAAGCAAAATAATTAAGGATGAAAAAGGCAAAATTAAACTTGAATTCAGTCAGAACAGAAGCATCAGAAGCAACAGAAGCCAAGGATTGTGCTGTTCAGATGTTCAGTTCTGTGTTTCTGTGGTCTCTAATCATTTCTATGCAGGCTGAAATAAAAAGGAGGTGAAAGTGATCCACATGTCTTTTGAAATTAGGGGTGAAATCCTGACTCCACTGAAATCAATGGGAGTTTGCCATTGACTTGAATGAGGCTAACATTTTCACCCTATAATGCCACTTCTTTTATCTGAGTAATGGGGAAAAATTGCATTCATTTTAATTTATTTTATGTTTATTTAAAGGCTCAGTAAACATTACAAATAAGAAGCTAGACCACAGGTAGGTAAAGTATTGTGGGCTAATCTCAGTGGTTTAACAGAGGGGAAATAATACAGTAGACTTTTTTAAAACAATTATTTCTGTGCAGTATTTTCAAAAAATATACAGTATTTTACACATTTTGTTTAATTTGTCAAGGTGAAAAACAAATGATACTGTATTTAAACATACAGGGCGAGATTCAAATCCTGGGAGCTTTGCCATTGACTTAAACAAAACCAGAATTTAACTCAGGGGGTAGTACCTTACTCCACTATGAGTACATCTACTCAGAAAATGAAGTTGCGAGTATAGCATGGGTAGGCATACCCATGCTAGCTAGATTAAAGCTAGCCTAGGAACAGTAGTGAAGACTGAACTGTCATTTGCTTTATCTGATGCCATACCATGGACTCATTTACTTATGTCCTATTTATATTGCAGTACTGTACAGTAGAATTTTGAAGATGAAGTTTCACTGGATTCAGATGTGATAGTCTCAATTCCTTTAAATTAGATTAAGTCCAAATACAAAAATCTTTGTTTTTATTTTTTTATTTTCTAAAAACCACACATCCAATTCAAACTGTTCAAAATTCACGAGTCAGGCGCTAAAAATCATGATTTAAAAATAATAAGTGATGGTTTCTTTTTCTTTGCCTTCATCATTTGGAGCCTTGGGGGGGTCACAGTCTCAATCTCTACTCTACAAACATGAGGACTAGAGACTTATCTTTTTTCAATGAAAGCTAAGATTCTCTTGTAGTCACATGACTCCAGGAGCTCAAACTTAAGACTGTAAGAAAAACACTAAGTATTGTAAACCTAGGATAAAATAATGACAGTTGGCAGCAGTTCATGGGATTCATTTGGCCTTCTGAAGTCAAGGAAGTTACACCAATTATGAATTCAGCCCACTGGAGCCAAATTCCGTTCTAATTTACACAAGTATACATCCAGTATAATTTCACTGGAGTCAATGGAGTTACTCTAGATTTACACTCATGCAGCTAAGAGCAGAATTTTGTTCTTGCTAAGCAGTGATATTGTATAGTGACTATTTAAAGAAAATATTTTCAACTAGTTAATAAAAATGTCAAAAAGCAGGGTAAGTCTGAAAACTCTTTAAGTTGTGCCTGTGGGAAAATAACCCATGCTTACAAACATTTGTACATCAGAGTCACAAGTGATTTGTGTCCGATCTCCCAGATAGCGCATAAAAGCGACTGGATGCAAAGGAGAACTACTCCTATGGAGCCCACCGGGAGAATGTCACAGTAAACTAGCAACTGCATTTACCTTACAAAATAAGGACACAGCGATGCAAATGGAATACAGTCAACAAGCAACCTGAGTAGTTGGAATCATGGATTAGAATGTATGTTACGGTAGATATGACAAGGCAGTCCTGTCCTGTTTTCCAAGAGATGATAGTTACTGATAAAAGCCATTTACAAATCAGGGTGCAGGTTGGTGTTAAAATTAGGATATTAGATGTGAGAGGTTAAAATGTGGATTAGCAATCTTTCTAAAAATGAGTCTAATGTAAATGGGTTGTATCTATCCTATGTAGCTTATACTACTGTGGCTGGTGGAAAATGCTTTGGTGAAATGGTCTGTCCCTACACATTTTGTTGAGTAGTTAATTGCACAGTGGTTCCTTGGTCCCACTCAAGTGTTTGATAACTTCAGAATTGTTCTATGATTTGTTTTTAGCTTGTGACCCTAAAGACTTGATTTCAGTATGTTTGTTCTCTCTCATAAAATAAAGTCTTGGGAGAATATGTTAGTTGACAAACACTTAAGTGAGCTAAACTCCTCCTGTATTCAGCTAATCAGTTTTACGTAACAGACTGTAAAACACAAATGATTGTGACTATGAAAACAGCAGCCTTTCTGGGCAGGTGCCAGTACGTTAGTGCAATGTGATGTATCAAAACAAGTTAATTGTTTGCTTTCTGTCCTGTATTTCAGAACCACTTAAAACAGTATAATATATTTATATACAAATAAATATAAGTATACTTTATGTATAGTAATAAACTGGCTGAGATAGAGGAAGCAATTTGAATGGATGATGATGAACTCCAACACTGGTGTGATGTCTCTCTCGTTCAGGGCCTGATTTGAAGCCCACTGAAGTGGATGGAAAGACATCCATTGACTTCAGTGGGCTTTGGTTCAGGCCTTTAGAGTCCAGTCCTACAAGGTGATAAAAGACCTAAATCCTGCTAAGTACAATGGGTGTTGAAGTTGCTCAGCACCAGGCCATGAAGACACAAAAGTCATTAATCCTTAGTCACATTACCCTCACTAAATGAACTGCAGAAATTATAAGGAGAAATCTTCAATATTTTTCTATTATTTTATTTCTATACATCTTATGTTCATTTAATTAAAGACAAAAGGCCCAGATCCTGCAACTGGATACATGCCCATGCAGAGCTCCACCAAAGTCACTGTGGCTGTACATGGGCAGAGAGATCTTTACCCACTTGGAATTAGTTGCAGGATCAGCACCGAAGGGAGCCAAAACCACCTAGCAGGTTTCAAGATAACCAGCTATGCCAACCCAAGTTAGATCAGCTTTGCAGAGTGAGTTCTGCAGCTTGGGAGGTAATGGGCCTTTCCTAAAATTTCAATATCTCAGTGGAATGCTGCATTTTGCCAAGTCGATGTGTTTGAATCTCTTTGCTATTGGACATACAGCAGTATTCCCCTTACATAAATGATATTCCTAAGAAGTCCCACTTCTTCCTAATCCTGGGCAGCTTCAAATAGGCCCATCTGCCAAAAAACAAACTCACCCACGCCACACCTCTGATTGACTTTTCTGCTTTCTCAAAAGCCACTACACCTTTGGCTTCTTGGAGTATTAAACCTCAAGATAGATTGCTATTCAGATCAGATTAAATGTGTACAATAACTAGGAGAGAATAATAAGAGAAATAGCTTTATTTTGCCATTTTCAAATGGATATTTCACTACATAAAAGGAATTTTATTTTTTGGGAGGGATATTGCTATTCAAAATAAAATTTTAACTTTTGGTTCAAAATAAATTATTTTTCTGTGTTTTATTTTCTTATATTATCTCTTGGGGTAATAACTCTATTATGTGCGGTTATAGGGTGACATAGGCAATTCTTTGGCCATCAAACTATGGTGTTCCTATTGTATCTCACTTCATGCCCCACCCCTACTATGATTTTTATACACATACACACACACGCCCGTCTTTATTCTTACTGGTAATGGATTTCAAAAGGATCATAATCTTTTGATTTTAACTTTAGAAAAGCTCCATCCATCATGTTTATATTATACTAAAGGGTGGATTTAGGGGCAAGTGACCCAGGCGACCACTTGGGGAGCCAGGATCGGGGTGCTGTTTTTGTTATTAGCAACAAAAGGGAAAATAGAATGTTTGAAGTAAAATGTTTCCGGTAGTCTATATTCAAAAGTTGAACAAATGGAGGGAGGGGGTCATCAAAGACGCTCCTCGCCTGGGGTGCCATTTGGTCTAAGACTGGCCCTGTTGCACTCTGAATGGAGGGGTGGAATGCATAGACACAGAATCAGTCCTTTGAGAAACTGTACACCCCATTGCTTTCATAAGACTGAAAGAATCACAGTAACTTCTGCTGAAGTTTTCTGAGCAGGTCTCTCCTTTCTGTATGGAGTTCTTCCCAACCTCCATGTGCCCTTTAAACCCCTTTACAAGGATTTCTTTAACCATCGAACAATTTACTCAGCCACGCTGACAGTTCCAGTGGTCTTCCCACAACTTCATTAGTCCCTACACACCCCCTAGTTTATTCTTCCTACCCCACCCATCATCAGAAGAGAACTGCTGGCCTACCATATGAGAGTTTCAATAAACAGCCTCCCACAGTGGTCCAGTTTGGAACAATGCTTCTCTTTTTAACAAAACATTAAACACAACATTGCTTGTTCCAGGCCTCTGTAGTGTGAATCACAATCTACATTACCATTGACACACGCCACTACCAAAACATGAACACATTCTTCCATAACCCTACATCAACAAAAACATACATGTTTTTAAAAATTTGCAGTTAAATCAAAGTCATACTTAATTTAACTAATTATGCTAAACTTTTAATGTACAAGCGTATTATTTTGCTGGAAAATAAGCATACTTAGCTCTTATAGTGCTTCTCAGCCACCGTTCTCAAAGTACCTTACAATGGAAGGTAAGCATTGTTGTCCCCATTTCACAGATGTGGAAACTGAGACATAGAGCAGTGAAGCGATGTGCCCAAGGTCACCCAGCAGGTCAGTGACAGAGCCAGGAATAGAAACCAGGTGTCCTTAGTAATGCTTTTGTCACTTGGACTTCTAAAGACTTGGACTTCTGTGTATGAAAATTCAAGCCAGCAATGTGTTTAATTTTATGTTGATTATATACAAGAAACTACTGCCTCAAGACAATATTTATGTGCTAACAAAATCTCACATAGTGTCCTTAAAAGAGGGGGAAAAGGGATGATTATATTCTGCTCTTAACACACTATGCTGTGGCCAAGTACTGCAGCCTGTGTGGTATGTAAGAGGCCCTTAGGAAATGGATCAACAGTAGAGATGGGCCAAAATGAGAACCCTTATCTAAGCCCCTTGGAATTTGGGAAGGCAGGGTAGGTTCATACTTGAATACCTCTGTGTTTATTCTTCCCAACAGCTTTAGAGCCAAAACCAGTTGGGTCTTATTTTCTTGGTCACATACAGATTTTCTGCCAAAAATGGAGAAAACCCACCTGGAGAATGGCTAACCTGTTATGTTTTTCACCATCAGAGGCCACCACCACCTCTGAGATCTCAGTGTCAATAACCCTGAACTCTTGACTTCATTCAGCCTTGAACCTGAATCTTGAAGTCAAACCTAAACCTAAGCCAGATGCAGAGCCAAAAAGTGCTCCCATTGGGCGCTTTTTCTGAGAACAGACTACATCAGTGGGCCATCTGGAAGCAGAAATCCTGAGGCTCTACAGGAAGCAAAACTAGAAAGAACAAAAGGCTCACTAGGCAGTTAGATGTACAGTGCTGTATAAAATGCTCAGGGAAACCACTTGGAGTTCAATCTTTTGACAAAAAGGATATTTCATAATCTATACCCAGAAGCTCACACACCCCGGCAAAGCATTCATTTGACCATTTGTTTGGAAATGGCCAGCAAGAGTTAAAGCTGGAGCAAGATCATCCCTTGGTCAAACCATAGAGCCACTCTGCATTCCCTTGCTTTTGTAAACTCATCAGATTTATGGGGTCCATTTTCAAAGCAGTATGCAGACTATTCAATACAAAATACAGCACCTATTCTTGCTGACGGAATTAATTCCCTCATCACAAATGGAAAATGTATCCCTTATAGCTTAGCTTTTGTCTGTTTGTTTAATGATTAGTCTTAATTAATAGTACAAATAGCACAGGACATTTTCCCAAGTGGAATGTGGTTTTTGTCCCTTCAGGCGCAGCAGCAACCTTCTTAGCCTTCTTGAACAGAAACTATGTCATATTATGTCAGTATTATGCAGAACTCCTAAGTAGACTGATAATTAGGCAAAGTTCTATTGAAACCCATGGTGCATTAAATAAGTGACTTTATTCAGTAGCAACTACTCCATTGGGTAGAAAAGCCAACTATTTCTACATGCTACATACTGCGGACACTCTGGCTATTAGTAATGTGAACAAATCCAGAGTAGCTTCACTGAATTTAATGGAGTTATTCCAGGATTATGTCAATGTAAATGAGATCAGACTCCAGTCCAAACTCTCTTTATGCAATATGAAACAATATTACACTTACTGTACAAATACAACCCCCATTTCCCCTCTACCTTATTTCAATAAGATTTTGTAGAATAAAGTTAATGTGATAATCCTGCATAACATTGACTAGAAAAGTATCCTTTAGATTACACCACCACCAAAATGTCATAATTTACCAAAATCATGTCTGAAAAATGCTAAGATAAATACAGCCAGTTTTTCTGTGCAATAAATCAAAACCGACTCTCCAAATATTTTGACAGACATAAACATTTCATTCCATGTGATTAATATGTAGTTAGGGCCTATCACGCTAAAGAGTAAAGTCTGAAATGTGTGCATCAAATACATTTTCTTCAGTAACTAACATTTTAGAAGGGTGTACTCCCCGCAGGTGTGCCCCCATAGAGCATACCAGTCTCTCCTCATCTAGCACCCCATACCAATGGCCACTCTGGCCCTGCAATTTTCTTCCTTTTCTCATGACTCAGCCCCCGCTCCTTCAAACCCCTGGCCCAGCTAGGTCCCATCCCTTCTGGGGGAACAAAGTTCAGCAAAAATACAAAGTGTCCATTCCATTGCCTCGATTTTCAGCCCAGGGGTTCATGTACCTTTTTCTCAGGACTTCCAACAGTCCATAGCCCCTTATATCAGGGCTTTACACCACCTTAGCAGTGGTTGACAGGCGATCTCAGACCCACCTTGGGCACCAACTACGGTTGCCACCTCTGAGGTACATCTGGCATTATTTTAAGACCATAAAATTGGACATCTAAGTCCCTCACAGATTTCCTGAGAGAGCTAGCGGAACAAAGGGGCACTCCTGGGAAAACCTGGACAGATGGCAACCCTACCTCCAGCCCAGGGATGCCAGACAGGCAGTTAAGAGTCACTCTGCCAGATTCCTTGTTGCCACCATCCTGGACTTCTTCCTATCAAGATTGTCAACAGGCCTTGCTGACAGCCTCTCCACATTCACCCTTTTTTCAGGGCCAGGACGCACAGGGCTCCCCCAGAATCCCCTAATAAATCCCAAGTCAAAAGGATAAACTTAAACCCACTTCAGCCCTCCTTGGGCTTGATCTTTGATCCTTGTGTTCCCCCACTGATAGCCTCCCAGGGCTTTCTCCCTAGAAGTCCACCTCCTGCTGTATTATCAGGGCTCACCACTGGGAGCCTGCTGCACCCCCACAGGCTGCTCTAGCTTTCTCCTGGTATCTTGCCAAACTTTGCTACTCAGCAGCAGATCCCAGGGCCAACTCTCCCTGCCCCGGCTTCCTTCTTGACACTCCTGGTCTCTCAAATTCAGGGGAGAGACCACAGTGCTTCTTTCTAAAGCCCCCTTCTGCTCCAGGCCTCCTGCCTTCAACACACCCATCCTGCTCCTCTCCAGATAGGACTCCTCTTTGGGTAGGCCTGGCGCACCCTCCATGTACAGCCAGAGAGGTTAACTGGCCTCTCTGGCCAGGGGTGAAAGTAATTTAAAGGACTTACGGGTAAGCCAGAGTCCTGAGCAGGGGGGCGAGGCCTCAACCAGAAAGGGTGGGGCCTTTAAAGCCCCGAGCCCTTTAAATCACCGACGGAGCGCAGGGGACACCCGGCTGCCGCCCCTACCCCGGGGCTCCGGCAGTGGGGCTCTGGCAGCGATTTAAAGGGCCCTGGGCTCCGGCCACTGCCAGGAGCCCCAGACCCTTTAAATCACCAGCCTGGGGAAGCCAGTACGGTGGGTGGTGTACCAGCTCTTGCCGGTACGCCGTACCGGACTGTCCCGGCTTACTTTCCCCGCTGTCTCTGGCCCACATTAATGCCAAGATATATATATATCCTACCACAAACATGTGTTACTATTAAGTATGGTTAATGGTATTAATTATTTAATAGTAATTAGTAAAATTAAGATATATAATAGGATTATTCACAACTTTAAAAACATGGAAGTAAAACAATTCAGATGCCCAACAAGTACTATTTTAAGTGTAAATATCTTGATTGTTTCAAATGGAATATTAAAATAACTAGATATAAGCCCAAACCACAATCTTGGATGAAAACTCTTTTAACATGGGTGGCGTGGGGGTGTTCGGTTTTTAGTAGTCAGAATTGAACCTGCTCTCTGGGTCAGATCCAAAACCGAACGAGCCTTGTTTCTGATTTCAGATCTTATGTCACTGAAATCCACCCAAAATAGCTTGTGAGATTTTTGAGCTAACGCAAGACCAAACCCTAGCCCTGGTTCAGCCAGAAACTCAGACTCTCGCTTACACCTCCTCCAAATCTGCAGCTCAGCACTACTTACTCAGCCCATCTCTGTGTGAAACCCCATGAGGTGCATAGTAAGGCCCAGATTTTTCAAAAGTGGCTCCAAATTCAAGGTTTTTTTATTTGTGGCTTGCCTGATTGTAGATACATAGGGCCTGATTTTCAAAGGTGAACATGCACAGTTCCAACTGAAGTACATTTTCCCCTATAATAGCTCCTTTATGATCACATTGCCTTGTCTGCCCTAAACTCACAGTCTAATGGGCCGTCATACTTGCTATTCCTGCCCCTTTCTCTCCGCCTCTTCTTCCTTTCTTGCATCCCCCTCAATTCTCATTGCAAACAGATGGATAAGTTGCTAAGACCCTGACATAGCAAACCAATTCACCTGAGCACACATTTTAATTTTAAGCACATGAGCACTCCCAATGAAGTAGTTTTATATAAGGCATCAAAACTATAGGCCACATTTGAAAATGTTGGACTTAGCATCATCTGAGCTGTCCAGTGCAAAACAAATAGGAGCTTGCTTTAAAATGTATGATGCTCTGGGAGTCCTTGCAAGTGCCTCATTCATTTTCACTGACAGAAGTGAAAAACCCAGGAGAGAAGCACAAGTTTTCCCCTGAGATCTTTCTACTTGGGAATAGTAACCACTGTAAATGCCTTTAAATGTGATTTCTTTAAGGAAAAAAAATTTTTTTTGCTAGACTCTGGCAAAAAATATAAAGTGTGTGAAGCAAAGCTGCATTCTTGCTAATAGCTTGTATACCATACATCAGAGTTGGGCAAACTACGGCCCGTGGGACACATCTGGCCCGCGGGACTGTCCTGTCCAGCCCCTGAGCTCCCTCCCCTGCTGTCCTCCCCTCCCCCGCCCGCTGCTCCTGCCGTGCAGTGCGGGCGGCATGGCTGGCTCCGGCAGGGCTGCGAGCTCCTGCTGCTCTGAGCAGCATGGTAAGGAGGCGGGAAGCGGGGGGGTTGGATAAGGGGCAGGGGGTCCTGGGGGCAGTCAGGGGACAGGGAGCAGGGGGGGTTGGATGGGGGTGGGGTCCCAGGGGGCGGTTAGGAGTGGGGTGTGGATAGGGTTGGGGCAGTCAGGGGACAGGGAGCAGGGGAGATTGGATGGGGTGGAGATTCTGGGGGAGGTCAGGGGATGGGGAACAGGGGAGGTTGGATAGGCTTCGGAGTCCTGCGGGGCCTGTCTTGGGGGCGGAGGTGTGGACAGGGGTCGGGGCAGTCAGGGGACAGGGAGCAGGGGGGGTTGGATGGGGGTGGAGTCCCGGGAGGAGGTTAGGGGTGGGGTTCCCAAGAGGGGGCGGTCAGGGGACAAGGAGCAGACGGAATGGGTGGGTCAGGGATTCTGAGGGGGGCGGGAAGTGGGAGGGGGCGGATAGTGGGCAGGGGCCAGGCTGTTTGGGGAGGCACAGCCTTCCCTATCCGGCCCTCCATACAGTTTCTCAATGCCGTTGTGGCCCTCAAGCCAAAAAGTTTGCCCACCCCTGTCATACACGGTTTCAGCCCAAAGTGCTTTTATATAGCCAGTTATTAGACCTGCAAAGTATGGTTAAAAATAGAAATTTTGAAAGACCGGGAAGGAATTTATCTTCTCAATCTTATTCTAGCATGTTGTCCAGTTACTAATGTGACTATAAAGAGCTAGCTAATGGAGTAAATTGTTATAGCCAAAAGATTCTGCAAGTGTGGTTTTCTACATACTGTCCAGAACATCCTTCTGCTCACAGGATCACATACAGATCATTAGACAACAGTGAGTAAAACTAAGGACTAAATTGTGAGGGACTGCATACTTGTAGATGGGAGTAAGAACTCTCCTTACCCCTCCTGTGCAAGATATCTATGCAGCAGTAAGCAGCCACTCCAAATCCATTTACTTCCACTCCAGAGCCAGTGAATTGAGAAGGGTGAGGAATGGGAGGAGCTTTGGTGCTACCCACCAACTCACTGCCCAGTACTGCTGAGTCAGCATGTAGGGTTCAAAATACTACCACAGAGTAGGGAGGGGAGGAGTTTTGCCTTCTGAGGCATAATGCTTCCTGGGGGTGGCGCAGAATAAACACTGCCCCTTTCTCAGGACGGGGCCTAAAGTATAGCCTTGTATTAATGTAAGGGGTTATATTTTAAGACACGTTTAATAGAAGCCTAAATAATGCCAGTAAGCTTTGACAATTCTGTTACATTAAATTGGAAATTAACGTATTTGCCATACTTTACATTTTTTTTAAAAGGGGTGTTACATACAGAATAGATGGTACTTGGCAACAATGCTGTGGTAGCTGAATGAAGCAAAGGAGACTCTAAATCAGTCTCTTTTTCTTTCTAACGGACACTTCTCTGTGTGATTTTCTTAGTCACAGCAGCCTGTTCCACTCTTGGACTCATGTTAAACATCCATCATGGTGGCACCTGTAAAATATCTGCAGATCCTTTTCTTTTCAGCGCCACTGTATCGCCATATGGCTGTCTGGCTGTGTGTGTGGGTAGCAGGGGAATGTCAGCTGTTGATATACCTTTTTATGTATCTTGAGGCATTGGGCTCTGGGTGTCTGCTTGTATTACTGAGGAAAAAATAAAGTCTCATCATTTAATACCATCACGGGGTCCCTAGACATGTTTTGTACAGGATTCTTGATGACCTTCATATACTAAATGCGTGCCAGTTTAGCATATCATTATTAAGGCTACAATTTAATCACCGGTATTTTTAGTAGAAGTCATGGACAGGTCAGAGGCAAGAAACAAAAAATCACGGCCTGTCCATAACTTATCCCATAAATACCCCTGATTGAATCTTAGGAGGGGAGGCTGCCATGGGGGCGGGGGGCCCATTGCACCAGTTGCCAGGGGGAAGCCCCAGGAGGCTAATGGCTGCTCTGGCCACCACGGTGGGGTGTGCCCCGGGGGGCCAGCAGCGGCTCCGGCTGCCCCCGGCACCACTGCTCAGGCAGTCCCCAGGGCCAGCTGCATCGGCTGCTGCTCGGGCGGTCCCTGTGGCCAGCCACATTGGCCACTCCTCGGGTGGTCCCCAGGGTCAGCTGCCCGGGATTGCCAGAGCAGTGGCTGGTGCGGCTGGCCCCAGGGCCACCCAAGTGACTGGCTGCAGAGCCGCTCCAGCAACAGCCGACATGGCTGTCCCAGGGCCGCCTGAGCAGCTGGCTCCTTGGGCAGCCCTGGGGTAAGCTACACTGGCCACTGCAGAAGTAATGGAGGTTGCAGGAAGTCATGGAATCCGTGACTTCCATGACCTCTGTGACAAACATGGAGCCCTAATCATTATTATACATGTGTACTGCAGGACCACCTAGAGGTCTCCACAAGGCTGTGGCTCATTTGTGCTTGTCATTGTACACATAATAAGTGGGCAGCCCCTTGTCCTAAAGAGCTTGCAATCTGCTTTCTGTGTCAGATTTTGAGGGTGGTGGAGTTTTTCCCACTAACAGTGTTATAAGAACTGTATGTGTCTGTGATGGGGTGAGCTCCCCACACGAACCCCCGCAAGAGCTGGGTTGGGCCAGGTGGGCCCGATCAGTTAATTATGCTGCAAACAGGGGAACTTTAGGCTGGAGGCAGTTGATTAAAGGAGGCTCAGCTGGACAGGAAGAGGTGAAGCCTATAAAGCCCAGAAGCTGAGGCCAGATCTGGCTGGTGGGAAAGGCTGCAGGAAGACTGGCAGCAGCCTCACCCTGGGAAGCGGTTTCTTGGAGCTGATATACTCAGAGAGATAATGGGAACCAGAGTGGTAGGAAGTAGTCCTGGAAGGGCAGAGAGAGGACGCTCAGAGCTGTGGATCCCTGGACTGGAACCTAGAGAAGAGGGAGCCTGGTTTCCCTTGCCAGCCGCTGAGAGTGTGGCATAGAAATGAGGCAGTGAATGCCTAGGGCCACTGATGGACTGTACCCTGGAAGGGGGAACACTCAGTGACCTAGCCAGAGGGCTAAGTCATGATGGAGATGCTGCAGGTCTTGGAGAAAGAGGTGCTGTAGACCAGAATCACAGCCATGGTGTGCAAACTGCAGATGGGGAATATCTACCTCAGGAGCTAATACCCAGAGTGACCAGCAGGATGTGCCAGACCAGTGGTGCACCCTGTGATAGTATCTTTTGAAAATCTCTCTACCTCTTTGAAAAAGGAATGACCTATATCAACACCAGGTGAAATACAGGTCTGTGTTCAACTAGTCTATTTATCTATGTTTTCCTTGAATATCCTATCAAACCCCAAGGACACTTTATAGTAAGACTTAGCAAAGTTGGCTCAGATTTACCTAAACACATAGAAACTATTCAATATAGTATATAATGAATGAAACTCAGTGGCTTGTTGTATTTCCTGAACTACTCAGGGCAGCTTCCTCAGTGGCTATTTATATATCAGCTGAGATGTGAATGGTTCCTTTTTCTAATGCACTTCACCTGCTGTCTAAATGCAATATCTTATTTAATTAATTTAATCCATTCTTTGATAAGATACCCAGTGTGTTACAGCTCACCACTGTAAGTGGACTGTTGCTTACAGGGGAGATGTAATATATATTATAGTACATCTCTTCCAGAAGGCCATCTTGTCCTTTTCTGTGAAGGAATATGTGGAAGGAGGAAATTCTTTGTAACTGAGAGAGAATTCCTGGCGTTCCATCTGAACCAGACAATCCACCAACACCACCTCCTATGCTGGATGGAAAATGAATAACATTTTCACAAAATATGCTGACTTCAAATTTCAAAGTTGTTTTCATTGGGCAGGGTTCAAAATAGCCCCATTTTTCATGTTTTTGGTGACACTTTTGCTACTCTCAAATCCGTTTTAACTTACCAAAAATAGTTTTAGTAAAAAAAAATTGAAAATGTTAACCAAAAAATTTTGAAAAATAGTCCATTTTTGACAAAGAATAATTTGAAAAATTTTGACCCATGCTCTGCACAGCCCAGCAGACAGGTAGTTCAGCTCCTTGAAACTACAGGTGTCCATGGGCTTTCTCCATCAGATCTCAAAGCATCTGTGGACCACCCCATGGAAACTGCTCACTCAGGAGCTCTGCTACAGTGCATTCCCCAGTATGAGCTGGTCCATATTCACTTTCACAGGGATTTCCTTGTATAGAGGGGGCTCACCACGTAAAGTAACATTAGCCCACATAGAGGAATCCCTTTGGGTTGTGGGGGGATGCTGCTATAAAGAGACACCCATCCTCTCCCTTTCCCAACCTGCACAGGGATTTCCATAGGATGGGGGAAGGGAAAGGAGCATGTCCCAGAGCAATGGCTCCCCTGACCACACTTACTCTTGATCCAGCTTCACTCTCCAGCTTTTTTCTCTCCATAGTCTCCCACCCCCGCCCCCCATCTTGTTGTGTCTGTTAATCCCTCTTCCAACTGTTAGCTCCTTACCAGTCCCAGGTCTCTCTCCTCTCTTCTTTCTCTCCTCTCTGCCCTCCTCCCCCCCCCCCCAATCCCCATCACCATGTGCTCTCTCGCATATTCTGGCAGGCCACTGACCACTCCTGTTTACATGTTATATCCATCTCCTTCTGTGTTAAGCAGTGCTTCTCCAAATGGTGCTGTCCAGTACCATAGACCCATCAGGAACTATTGCTGGATGATCTATCCCATCTATGTATTTGTCAAATACCTGAGCGAATGAGAGAGGAGGCTGGATGTGGTACCTGTAGCCAGCCATGGCTGCCTAGCAGCTCTTCCAGGGAAGCTTGTACCATGTCCTGGAGAAGTCTTGTGCCAAATAGGCTTATATGCAATATGAAATTATTGTAATGTGAAAACATCTCATTCATTTCAATAGGGCTTTGTAGAACAAATCACTGTCTTTGGGAGGGAAAAAAAGGGCCCCAAGTTCATTCTACTAATACAATGGATCGTATCTTCATTATAAGACTGAGCTGCACCTAATTTAGTCAAAAACATTAAAATGCATAAAAATGCAAACCCCATACAGCAGTTATCAGTCACTTGAATAATTCACCTGAATCCAGTGGGGCTACTTGTGTCAGTAAGGACTGCCGCATCAGACCTGCTGGGAACACAGAAGCTAATTCAGATCACCATGCTTTGCTAGTTGCCCCTGCCAACCAGTCTTGTAAACTGAGACTGTCAATAAAAAAGGTCCATTTTGGGTAATGGAGGAAATTGGGTTTTATTGCTAGAGCTGAGCAGCTTGTTTTATAAATGTTAATATCAGTGCTACCCTCTGAATGCTTTTTCTTTACTAAGATTTTTGGTCCTATAGTGTATTTACCTGAGTCAAATTTCAGTGGGCCACATCCTCTACTCCAGCTGAGTGTTGCAGGAGAAGCCCCAATGGTCTTGGGACCTGGCACAGTAATGTACTTTAGCACATGCCTCACCCTGAGCCTGATCCAAACCCTATTGAAATCAATGGGACGGCTCCAAGCGCACAAGTAAATCCCATTGACTGCAGTGAGACAATTCTTGCTTAAAATGAGGCACGTGCTTCAGTACCTTACTGACTTGGGGCCTTGGCGATGTTCAGACAGCTCTATGCCACTGGAGGATTCTCTTATCAGGAAGCCAGATGCACTGCATTTACAGCTGCATTGCACCGCCCAGCTGTGCAGAGAAGGCAGAGAGGAGACAATCATTGGGTCCACTATGGGTATACCAAGTCGGGATGATTTAGGATGTTGATGCAAATGGGAACCCTTCATCTTTGATTGTGGCTACTAGTAGCGGGTGGAGTTAATACAAAAAAATTTTCAGGGAGATTTCTTGCCAAATTGTCATTATATCCCTTACAACTAGAGCTGTGTGAAATGTTCAGTAAGGGCCTTGAAAATTGTAGGGTTGTGATCATTGTTCCCTCTAAGCTGTGCGCATGTGCACGCGCACACAGATCCTGAAACCCATGCACACGGCAAAACACCACGTGCACAAAAATTTGCACAGAAGAAATTTTTTGCACACACAGCTTGTCAAAAATTAGAGGGAACATTGGTTGTGATGGGGGTGTATTTGCCACACTGGCCCTTGAAAATAAGTTAGGCCAAGTGAGCCTAATTTGCAAATTAACAATGGGGGGAGAGAGGCTACAAGGATGCCACTAATTAGAGGCACGTACAGCAGGGCAGGAACAGGAGAGGCCTGTAGAAAGCCTAGGAGCTGCAAGGAGGGCTTCAGGAAAGGTAGGCTGAAGTTGTTTCCTGAGAGGAGGGAGTTGAGAGATGGGTGTACCTAGACAGGGTGGGAGTCCATGATGTAGGAAGAAGCCCAGGGAGACAGCAGCAATAGTTAAGACAGTACAGGTCTTTGCTGCATGTCATAGGATCCCTGGGCTGGAACCCAGTGTAGGGGATGGGCCTAGGTTCCTTTATCAGTCCCTGGGTAGTGGCATAGGGCATTGGAGAGATCAGATGGTGTAGAGGGACTGTGATTTACCCAGAAGGGGAAGAACTTTGTTACCTGGCCGGAGGGCCAAGCTACAAACCAGAAGCTGCCTCTCTGAGAGGGGGAAAGAGACTGCAGACAGGGAAGAAGGAGGAAGCAGCTGACAGAGCTTATCCCCAGGATGGCCAGGAGGAGGCGACACAAGCAGTGAGGGAACCTTGTCACAAGGGTGTTGCTTGTTTTGCAGAAAAACCTGCAAAATTTCACTAAGAAAAAAATTTCAAGTAACTGAATCTGAATTTTGAGATTAAAATTTTAATCTGAAATATTTATTTTAACATGAAACATGACAATTTTACTTTTTGTTTTGTAAAAACATTGTAAAATGTTTCAGGGGAGAGTAGGTGCCTTTCTATATAAGGAAGAGGCTATGCTATGAATGTGATTTTTTCTACTGCTGATATTTGTATGCATTATCAGCCATTTCATGAACATTTCCTGGGAAGCAAAAAACTGATACTGTAAAATTGCACAGAATGAAGGAGAGTATTTTTTCCTTGTGGAAAAAGATATATATGCACACATTTTCTAATAGCCCTATTTGAACACTTTCACAGATGCAGCTGCCTATACCTATTGTCCCAGCAAAGCCAGGACTGCCTAAATTAGCCTTCCTACTGCATTTAACTACAGTTACTCATAGCTTCTCAGGGTATTTCTGCTTGGGAAGCAGGAGAGCTTTATGGATCAACTCCCTCTGTGTCCTGGCTCTCATAAATTAAACACCAATAGTCATCAAGAATATAGGGCAAAATTTTCAAAATTGCCTTAGGGCAAGATGTTGTTAAGGTGTCTAAATATGTAGATAGGCACCTAATGGGATTTTTCAAAAATGCCTAAGCAGGTTAATCACCTAATTCCCATTGATTTCATGATCTGGAAGGTGATAGCATATGCTGAGCTTTCTGAGGACTCTAATTACCTTGCAGGATCAAGCCCTCGCTGGAGTTTCCCAGTGAGCTGTTGCATTAATAATAATAATAATCTCGAATGTTGCCAGGGTCGAAGATGCAAAATTCAATGAGGTGGAATGAGTTGCCTCAAAGTAGTACACAAATGGAAGGGCAGTAAGATACCACGGCAGAGATGCCAGCAAGGCCAGTGCTCTGCCAAGGCTTGAAGGCCGGTATGAGCAGCCTGAACCTGAGATGGAATGAGATTAAGCCAGTGGAGGAATTTGAGGGTGAGTGTGTTAATGTGATCAAGACAAATGGCAAGGAATATGATTTTGGCTGCTGAGTACTGAATGGATGGGAGAAGTGACAGGGGTAGACAGAAAAGTCAGAGCCATGGAGACTGCAGTAACCTGGTGAATGAGAACACAGATTAATGTTGTTAGTATGGGTATTAGAGAAGAATGTGTGGAAGGAGCGGCTACAGACCTGGGGAGGATTCTGGATGTGAGGAGAAAAGGAAATGCAGGATACTAGATAATCACAAGACTGAAGGATCTTGTGGTTATTGGCATTTTCACTTATGATAAGCGTGAATGGGTTTTGGAGGAAAGATGAGAAGTTTAGGTTTCATACCATACCTGAAAGATTCACCAATACTCTACTGTTTAGTAAATATTACTAATGTACAATTTTTACTGTCCCAGTAGCTGATGTGCAGAGGACTTCAGAGAAATACGAGCACCATAACTCTTCCAATGTTCTAATCTTGCCAATGCTTAAAAAGAAATAGCACAAATAGACCAACTGTTAGGATCTCATGGGTCTCCCAAAAGCTGTTCTAGCCTTCAGCGCAATACTAATTAAGCAATCCACCTGTTCTTTCCTTTACCATGGTCCTCATCCATCCAAAGAGACTCATTGATGTCTGGTCATCAGATCAGGTCCCATATGACTGTCTGGAGCATGATGATGATTTGTGGTCATGATCTTGATTTTGAAATATTCATAGGAAGGATGCAGTTTACAATGCTTATCTTTTCTATCAAACCACCTAGACCATACAGAATGCTATACAGTTACCACAAAATTTCACATAACCTATGAATGAATCTAAGTTTCCTGCGTTGACAGCACATATGACTTGTGACACATTTTTGGAAGGTGAAATAAGACCACTTTGGAAGAGATGAATTCTGTTTACATATGAACTGAGACTTTCTAAAATTCCAGCATGGTTTTTTTCTGGAGGAAGAGGTTGGGGGGGGAGGTAGGAAGGGAGGAGAATTATGGTTAAATTTTGGAAAGTGACCAAGACACAAAAGTTAAAGCAGATGTTACATTGAACAGTGTTAGCATGGTAAGATTTCAGTATCA
This sequence comes from Eretmochelys imbricata, assembly GCF_965152235.1. NCBI lineage: Eukaryota > Metazoa > Chordata > Testudines > Cheloniidae > Eretmochelys > Eretmochelys imbricata. The sequence continues at coordinate 36,598,111 of NC_135575.1, read as the reverse complement.
TAGACTTTATTGTCCGCTTATAAGTTATAAATGGATGCATGTAAGAGATCAATAGCTCATCATGGAAGAATACCAGCAACTTTTTGGGAAACGAGTATTTCTAAACTGTTCACTTGGGCCAGTTTTTTATATGGATTTTCAGCAGCAAGTCGTAATGCATTCTGGCCTCCATATAGGACTGGGTATTTTTGTTAATATATAGTATACTGTGTGTTTTATGGCTGAATATGAGCAGGAGACATTGGTTTAATTCACTAATTTGGGAAATCTAGATTGTTACAACTGAAATTTTTTTCCCAACTGAGACTATAGTACACTGTTCAGGGGAGGACCACATTACTGAAACCCACTGAATAAAACACTGTTTAAAATAAAATCAATGCATGCTAAGCTTTGCTTCACCTAAAGATGAAAGTGTGGGGAACTTTTCTATTAGACACAGCTGATTATTGGTTGAATATTCTCAAGTTCAGGAAAGATGCAGAATCCCCACAAGAGTACAGTGGCCATTTCAGACTGTGGTATAAATGAACTATTTTTTTTGTTATGACTGCTCATTCGGCATTGTTTCCGATTGGTCACCTAGCTCATATGAAGATTGATTCTGCTTCCTGCGTGGATAACTGAAACTTTTACAAAGGGAAGGGAGCAGAGGGAACTCAGACTTCAAAAGGGCTGAATGAACAGACTCCATCCTGGTTCTGACATTACACCATCAACATAGTGTCTGAGCACCTCACAAAGTTATAACCTCTATGCACAAACACACACTTCTTTCTCTTCCCCGCGGTAAGCTGGGACCAGGCTTGAGTTTTCATAAGACTTATGCTTTCTGTCAATGTTTTGGCAAATCAACAAACTCGCATGAATCAGGGAAAATGAATAACCAGGTTGTGAATACCATCAAAGTGAGTTTGGGATTTTTATCTGAACAGGAGTGCCCTAACGGGTCTACATTTGGAATTCAGATTTATTTTGATAAACACCCAGCATTTCAGATGTGCAGGCCAGATATGTTCTAAGCTCTCCAAACCTCATCAGCCTACAAGTGTGATGTAGAACTCCCACAGAACAGGCTTTCAGATGAAAGTAATGTCAAGCTGTCTTGTTCTGGCCTCTTTATTTCTGTGAAGCACTTAACAAACCATGATATAGGAATTCTACAGAAACTAGAGACTGGATTAGACTGATGGGATGGAAATACAGTTGGAATAATCCTCATGGCATTTCAGTGTTTCTCATACTAGTTTCAACTAGCCTCAGAACCAGAAATGTACAAAAATGAAAAAGACAGACAAACTCAACAGGATGTTTCGGAACCTCAAAGAACTTTGGCTTGAATTCCATTTGCATTATGGCTGAATTTCCAAGTGGGTGTGTAAGAGAGGAGAATTGAATATTCTATCTGAACCCATTTCCAGATTCTAACATTTATATAATGTCAGGTTTTATGCAGTTATAATTTTTTGACTGCCACTATCCATTCTTAAAATCAAGCAGGTCATCTCACAAATGGAATAAAGAAGTTTATTCGATATCCCTAGGGCTGAATCTTGAGCTGATGTAATTCAGCACAGCTACCCTGACTTCCCTGGAGCTTCTCCAATTTACACAATCTGTGGAGCTGGCTCGTTGTGAACTTTTAGCTCAGAGAAAATAAACACTGAATGTTATAGTTCAAGTTGAGCACATTCTACAAATCTCATTGAAACCTTCTACGCCTGGGAGAGCAAAATGCCAAGGAGAGAAGAGTTAATCTTATCAGCTACAATACTGTATTAGTCATCTAGAAGCATCATTAGCCCAGACCAGGATAACCAATGCCAAATAATTCCTGCCTCATCCATTTTACATGTTGTATGAACAGTAACCGATCACTGTACTTTTGTACTAAATGCTGTAAGTGAATTCTAGTCAGACTGGCTATCTTCACACACGAGAGCTCTGGGCTTGTATCTAGTGTTCATGAATTTTCTTCACAATGAGAGAGAAGCCTAAATCCCTTTTCTGCTCTGTGTAAAAGCCCCCTCTGTTAGGCCAGCCTGAAGCATAAGTAATGCATGCAACTACTTGGGGCCTTTGGTGGGCTTGCAACTCCTAGATCAGCTCAGTCTCTTCCCCAAACAGAGGGATCAGTATGGGAGGCAAGCCTCTATCCGATCCCTCTCCCATCAAAGATTGGGACTGACACCACACAAAATGTAAAGCCAGCCTGGATCTTTTGGGCCGGATTTTGTAAAAGCAACCTGCACTGGTACGCCATGTCCCTTGGCACTCTCACAGATCTGTGCAGGTATTTTGTAGATTATCGCCCACACCCAGAGGCGATAGACTCTACCACTGCACAGGCAGATGCTAGAACGTTCATAAGCAAAACCAAGATGGACTGAGGAGGGAGGGAGGCAGGCAGAGTAGAAGCAGAGAGATAAAAAGGGAAGTGTGCCCAAGGAGTACAGGATTTGGGAGAAGAAGCCTCTGAGTGATGGAAGGTTGGTGAGGAAGATAAAAGCCTCCAAGGAGGGGCAAGTTCAACAGGAGAAGATACTCAGGGCCTAGGGAAGTAATTAGAGAGAGAGGCAAGCTCCCCCCCCCTCCCCCCCGGCTTGGGAGGATTGAGGGAAGAGCACCTGAGAAAGTGGGGGAGGGAAGACCTCCTGTAGTGTGTGAGGATCAAGGGGGAAGAGTGAAAGACAAAATGGGGAAGGAGAGCATCAAGGTGTCAGAAAGAGGGCATAAAGACTAATCACTGAGGATGAGAGAGGTAGACTAGGCAAGGATAGTGAATTAAGGGATTAGAGACTCGTGAAGGGGTAGGAGACATGAGTCATATCCAGAAGGGAAGGGAATAAGGCTCTGTGGGAATGGAGTGGACAGGAGAGCTGTTCAGACCATTCATTATGAAACATTTATTCAACAAGTTGGGGACACAGAAGCAGCCCAGAGAATTTCAGGAAATTTAAAGTCTTTTCCTGATCAGAGTTTACATTTTGAGGGGTTTTCTTAGTTTGTTCTTTAAACATTTCTCTGTTTTCCTGATGTGGAATAATCCAGAGATGTAATGGGAATCCTGTAATTTTGGCTGGCAAATTACCAGTTGTATAGTTTACAGTTTTGGCTTTGAAATATCTAAAATTCTAAAATGCTGACCATTTCATCCTGTATTTCACAATGTCTGGAGGACCACCCGGGGGGGGTAGTAGTTGGAGTGGATATGTGTATTTTACCTCCCGACAGCTTTTCACGGCCCCCCACTTTTATATATAGGCCTGGGAAGAAAGAAAGCTTTCCAGTTTCTTACCTGTGTTTTAAAACCCTGTAAATTTCCTAATCTGTATCCTGTCCTGTATTCCTCTACTGCAGTTAGAAACTATATGTCAAAGAAGCAAGTGTATACTTAGCCTTCCCTTTATAATTCCCACAGGATTCAATCCTGCACCTCTGAAGTCAATGGGAGTGTTGCCAGTGACTTCAGTGGATATAGGATCAGACTGCTAATGAACACAAAACACAAGGCTCAATCACCCTAAGAACACAACAAATGCACAAGAGAAGGAAGAACTTCACAGCACAACCATAAGTGTCTAGCTACAGTATAAACAGCCTTACATCAGAGCAACTTGGGAGTGGTCAGCCATAACATTTCATTTCAATAAATCCCCATAGAGAAGCAGTGATGGGTGAACTTGAAAAGATTTGGAGGTACAATCTGGATGAGCCACTAAAGTTCAGGTGCTTATCAAAACTTATTTGAATATGTGAATTATTTGAGGCAACAACATTGATGCACATTTGGAAAACCCAGCAACTGCTTCCAACAGCACTGAGGTAGTATGGACATATTACAATGGAAGACCAATGCATTCCAAAGTACATTTACCATGGAATGCTGCTACATGGCTGGCGATCACATGGGGCCAAAAGCTTCTGTGGTGCAGTAAGATTGCTAGTGACAGATCTAAACTGATGATACAGCCAGACTATCTTAAGCATTTTACCAGAGATTAATCCAGGTGGTCCTTGATCTGCAAGGAGCCCAAATCTTTTTGGCATTTGCCATGACAATTACCTAGGGCTTGGTTCAGGCACCTTATTCATGTTGAGTCATACCTTAGTATGTGAGTAGCCCCAATGTAATGAATGGGACTGGCTGAGGGGGACAGTACTATTCAGTATGGGAAAGGCCCATAAAACTTTGGGGGAAATTGTGAACCCCTTTTTTATAGACAAGACTGTGAACCCCTTACACAAACTGGTGAGCAGCTACTTACAGGATTAGTCCCACTGAAGCAATTGTTCATGATGGCTCTGTATGTACTAATTATTCAGGTGTCAGTCCAGCTCCACCTGAAGTCAAAAATAAAATTCCCATTGTTTTAAGTAGGTACAGGATCAGTCTCTTGATCATTTGTTCCCTGTGGATAAATTTGTTTAATTGGCATAAAGCCTGAGTAATGAGGCTGTATGCAGAACTACAGTGGGGTTAGGAAGGTGAATTTTACATGTCCTATAGGAGCCAGAGCAGTTTCCCACCTGTAAAATGGAGATCACAATACACAACTTTTTGCAGAGTTCTGAGATCTATAGATGTAAAGTTTTTTATTAGTGGACACAGCCCCATAAAAGCTCTGTTACAGCCTTTAGGCTGAAGTTAAGAGTTACTGCACCTCCACATTATTTGTATGGATGGTGTGTTGGTGACACTATATCCAAGTAAAAGCAGATCTGTTAGCCTATCTCCTTGCTGGTGTATGCAGCACTTGCACAGAGAACCTTTCTGCTGTGCACAGGGCAGTTTGGTGGCCCCACTGCAGATTCACTTATGGCCCCCTACATACCTCCAAAAAGGAGCTTAAGTAGAGCAGAGATAGAAAGGAAGAACTGTCTACTGAGTTGTGTGGGACTTGCTAGACCTACGTTCAATTCTCTGCCCAGCTACAGACTTCTTGTGTGACGTTTGGCAAGTCACTTAATGTTTTGGTGACTCATTTCCCCATCTGTAGAATAGGAATAACACCTCCTGTGAGGTAGGGAATGCTGTGAGGATAAATACAAGAAAGATTGGAAGGCACTCAGGTACCATGGCAGTTTGTAAGTACCTAAAATAGATGGTCCTTAGCTGGTCTTCAGCAGCACAAATGACTTACAACCCTACATGGATTTAGGAAGATGAAATGTACTTTTTTCTGGTGTTCCGGTCAATTTCTCTGCTTATCTGCCTGCTCTCAGAACCCTTCTGAAAAACAAGCAGACCATTAAAACCTGCTTCAAAGTGTGCTTTTAAAGCTGTCCAACCTTGACAGAAAAAAAATCACAATAAAAAATCTTCAAGGCCGTGTCCTTTCCTGAGCTCTTTGTTAGAATTCCTTTCAATCAGAGATGAGCAAAACAGTCCAGGTAAAAGAGTAACTGACCCAACCTTTCACCCAAACTTGACCTGAACCCCAAAACCATTTCTTGAAGTTTGAAGCTGTGCAGTTAACTTTATTATTTTATCTTTTCCTTTCTACGTGCTCTGCAAATTCTACAGTTGTATTCCCTCGGGGCATTTGTTCTGAACAAGATTATGTAAAAGGGATCCCATTCTAAATTATCTCAATTCAGCTGTGTGGAAGTAGCTCCCTTTCAGTCCCCAGCTTTTAACCATGAATTCTGAAAGTCAGTTATAATCTGTACAGTTTGCAACCAATTTAAGTCTCATATTTCATCCATATCTAAAGCTGAACAAATAATTCCCAATAAATAGCATGTCCAAAAAAATTAGCTTTTTTTCTGCTTCCGGATACGTTTCCTCAAATATATTCATTATTCTACCATTTTAAAAAAGAATTATTCTATGGAGTGATAGTAACAGGTTTTGCTGTCAGGCCCTCATCCTGCTAACATTACATAAGTGCTTAGATTTACTCACAGGCATAGTCCCAGTGACTTCAAAGAGCATGTGCATAAGTGTTTGTAGACTCAGGTCCTGAATAAGAATTTGATATTCTAAATTTAAACTTGTTTTAGCTATGATTGGTCACACATGGGATTGTTTCTATTCGTTGACTGGTGATCAAATACCAGCATGAAGAAGTGTGTGTTACAAATGTACAGTTTGGTTTTGTTGAATACTTATGAATGTGATTTTGAAGTTCAATTTTGCAACCATTTGTGTCAGTAAATGTTGTTCTTTCGAATGCTTGTGGAAAGTGAACACAAAAGGAGGGTGAGCCTAACTGCCAAAATTTCATTTAAATACTCTAGTATTCATGGAAAATATTTTTGCAATATCCAGAACATAGGGCCTAAATCAATGCCCACAGACTCATTGACTCGGGAAGGATCATACCCTATGAACAACTGACAGTGGATTTATGAGCCTTCTCCAGCAAGGATGGAAAGCTTTGTTCACTGGCTCTTGACTCCTTGGTGAGCAGGTCACTCTAATGGGCTATCTACATGGACATACATTACATGTACACGAGTAAATGGATTTGATTTTATTTGTGTGGGGGGAAATCAAGTGGGAGTCACTATTCTCCCTGTTTATGAAATGGACCCTGGACAGCTACTGGAATTTAATATCAAATATATGTTATGCATGGCCAGAAAGGGTTAAGCATCCTGCACAATGAATGACTCAAGTTCAACCCTTAAAGACACATGGGGAGATAGTTTGTGGTTTTGTGTATTTACATATCTATGGGGAGTGGTCAACAATGTAATCTACAGTCCCTATCTATACTGTATTCTGTTAATTCAGAGATCAAAAGAACTTCTTCACATTTAAATAAACTATAAACATAGGATATTGCTGTATTCATCTCTCTTTGAAATGTATAGCAAATCATCTGTGAATGGTGAAAAAGCAGGCAATTGACTTATGTTAATAATTAATGACAATGCTTAGGAAATGAGGGCCTATTGTTCTCCAAGGGACTCCAACTTGTCAAAGATGTATAAAAGATCCTTGGGTCCTGATCCTTTTTATTTCAGATCCACTTAAGTTTCATCTTGGGAAGTTTGAGATGCCAGATTGAGATCCCAGTTATGCTGGTACTCCCAAATATGATATTGGCCATTGGACTATAACCGTTGGACTAAATTCTAAAAACTCTTTGCAACTACAAAGCTGCTCATCTCTGCTATGAATCTGAACCTAAAGAATTGAACTCATGTCTGTATGTATACTGATCTTTTAACCATACCTTCTTTTGCTTTTTAATAAATTTTAGTTTAGTTAATAAGAATTGGCTGTATGCGTGTATTTGGGTGAGATCTGGAATATTCAGTAGCCTAGCAGGTAATGTGTCCGATCCTTTGGGATTGAAATAATAATTTCAGAAATTTTCATCATATTTGTTTTAAGTACCTGAATGGAGGCCTGAGGCTGGGTTACTTCAAGGGAACTGTGTTGTCAGCTTCTGGGCAACCAGTGAGGTAATAAAGAAGCTGTTTTATGCTGTCTTGGTAAATCTAAGTGTTGAAAATATCCACCATCTTTGGGGATTATCTGACCCATTCTTTGCAGTTCGCCCTAACTGAGTGACCTCAGCAGGCCCCCACTGGGATCCTGGTCACAATATATATTGTTTCATTGAAGACAAATGTGCATGTTAATCAGCTTACAGCATTTGCCATAATCAAGAACACGGAAGACTATCACGATTGGTATCCTACAAAATTGGCCATAACATTTATCCAGAATGACAACCCCCCTGGATATATATGGATTGATCATATTCAGTTCATTTTTTATTTATTGATCTTTAACAGCAGAACAGAAGAGACAAAAAACCCTAACATAATATAAAATCCCTTCTTCTGGCTCATTTAATTAATGAAATGAAATGCAGTATTGGCTTTGAAGATGAATTCTGCAAAACAAACTTTGTATGCCACTCCCTTATCAGCAAACTCTACACATTTGCCACATCAAAGTTACAATTCAAATTCTTTGACCTATGTGCAAGATTTTCTTCCTCTGAGAGGCACTGAATGCTTGGAGCAGTTGCTACTAAGTGTTTTTTTGTTCATTTTGTTTTTAAGATAACTTTATTAGAGCTGGTTGAAAAATTTCAAGTTTTGGATTAAAAGAAAATCATTTCTCCCAAAAAATCCCATATTTTGACCAGCTCAGCCTTCATTCTAGAAGTTTACTCTTCTTTCTCCTTCATCCTCACACCATCCACCTAAACATTTCTGAGAAAAGGAGTACTTGTGGCACCGAAAGCTTATGCTCAAATAAATTTTAGTCTCTAAGGTGCCACAAGTACTCCTTTTCTTTTTGCGGATACAGACTAACACGGCTGCTACTCTGAAACCTAAACGTTTCTGGATCTGTTTTCTTTCCCCTTTGGGTACATACCATTTAATTCCCACACTAGCCTTTCAGCTTGCTGTAGGAGACCATTCTCTGTTTTATGAATGTACTGCTTCACCAGATATGTAGCTGTAATATGAGAAAATTATATGCTATCCTCACCCAACCTATAGTTATTCATGCCTTTGTCACCTCTCAGATGGACTACAGCAATGCGATATACCCAGGCATGACCTGCAGTGCTTAGGAAACGCCAGCTGGTACATAACACTGAAGTACATCTACTTGGTAACACAGATTAGCACCAGTCCAGTCTTCTGTTCTCTACAGTAGTGTCTCATAGAATACTGAGTCAAGTCCAAGGTCTCCATCCTGACCTTCAAGGTGCTCAGTGGCCTGATCCCAGGATATCTAAAAGATTGACAAAAGCTTTGCCATGGTCAACATCTTTGCTCCTCTAGCACTATAGAACTTTCTAAGTAAGGGTAAAGCTCATCTGTGGAGGAGACAGAGCTTTCTTCAGGGCCATACCAAGACCTTGGAATGAATTTCCCTAACAACTTAAAACCCTCACAAACCTTAGCATCTTCTGCATCAACTGCGAGGTTTGTTTCTTTGATCTTGTCTTTTCTAACATATAGCAACATGTGTATATATCTATATTAAAAAAAACCCAAACCAAAACATTCTGTTGCACACTTCCCCCTTCCCTCCCCCCGAGAGAGGAAGAGAGAACAAATATGTGACAAACATAACTTACATTGCTTACAGTGCTACTGGAAGGTGCTCTGACACCAGAGTGATGAGCATGATACAAGAGCTTTTTTGAATAGAACAAAGTGCAATATCTCCAATTATGTAGGAATCAGAGTTGGCATTTGCTCCTAAAGTCAGCATTCTCCTTACTGGACAGTGTGATTGCATTAATAGTCTGCCACTTACATGATCCCATACTATTTTTCCCCAGGTTCCATATTTCATTCAGTTCATAAACTTGTTTCAGAGTCTGTTAGTCAGATTAAATAAAACAACTGAATTGGCTCACCTTTTGAAAATTGGGGAGGGGAAATATGAGCTATTAAAAATTCTCGTTTGTGAGAGCCACTGAGACTTACAAGACACACATACAGTTTTTCCTTTAATTTCACCCTACCCTTTTAGATCTGACAAATAGATAATTCATGGGCTTGTTTAATACATAGCCATAGTACAGTAGGTAACAATGGCTCTTACATCCTGCCTTCTGATAGGATTAATACTTGTACATGGGTCTGACCCCACAAAGGATAGAGACCACAGGCCAAATTTACTAAGGGGTTTCAAACTGGCCTCCAATTGGGTACCTTCAATTTTTTTTCATCCTATCATTTATGCATCCAAATGATAGAATTTACATATCCAAACCCATGTCTATGGACTCAATTTTGCACCATTTCAGTCAACAGGAGTTTTTAACCAACTGCAGTGAAAACACGACCAACGGTTTTTAAAACTTAATTGACATTAAACCCCAAAGAATGTTTTAGAACATCCTTTAAAAAAAAAATCTTCACACACAGAAGAGAAGGAGAAAATAATTTTCTTACCACTTTTATTTCAAAAGTGGGAGGCCTCAATGTATTTGCCCCAAATACAATATTTGGTTTCCTGAAAGTTTATATCTTTCTTTATTTACCTTTTCCCTCTTGATACAACTTAAACATGGTCGTCACATTTAACTGAAATGTTCCATTTGATTTGCCCTTTTTGGTAGTTCATAGGGGTTTAGATGAAGTGATGGGTGAAATATGAGGAGGTTCAGTTCAGACTAGTGCCTAAAAAACTTCTCTATCTGATTTGAATAAACCTGTAAAGCTGGGCTAGAAATCCTGGCCCCAACCCATCCATCATCCATTGAAGTCAATGGGAGTTGGATTAGGGCCCTTTTTAAAAAGTTCCATTCCCAAGACTGGACTGTTGGGTGAAAGCAGCCCAAACAATATTTCAGCTAATGAACAAAATTCTACCACAAACACCCTTAGCATCTCAGAGCTGTTCACGGACGTGTTTGTTTTGAAGCTATCAAGTTATTTTAAAACATGAGAAAGGGTTCAGTTTCAGCTTTGGGAGAATTTGTTGTTTTTATTTTACTTGAGCCAATTCACATAACTCTCTAAATGGCAGGACCTGGCGACAGCTACAATGGCTGCCATTTAAACATTCACCATTTACCAAGAGTGCTTCGGAAATCGGAAATAACTCTGCTATCTTAAGTAGGGGGAAACTGGGATGCATCAGGTAGCACCATGTGGCAACTCTTGGCAAATGCAAGGGTTTTTCATGGTATGTTATTTTACAGCTTCACAAGAAAAATAACCACCAAGTTTTGGAACCTAGATCCTTCAGCTCTGAGAAATTGGTTGTCGCTCCCATGAACGTTTATTGCCTAGTCACATTGAAAGAAAGAGTACAAGGGAAAATTGGTTTCTAGTATCAAAGCTCCACTCTGGCTAATTGAAAACTCACCTGATCTTCCACTATCTTAAACAGAGCAGGTTGCTGCTTCAAAGCAATCCCTCCCAGGTTGAAGAGGTTCCCCAAGTGTAAATAATGAAGCAGTAATCCCAGAACCAGGGATTTAAAGAAAAGAGGAAGCCTTGAGAAGAGCCAGTGGTGTGAAAATTATTTTTCTTTGGCTTGATCTCAAGAGAATTCTTTACATTCTCTACAACTTTCCTTTGAGACTTGCAATAGCACCAGTATTCAGGAAATTCCTGAGCCCCTTTGTGAGCACTGCTCACTGATACGGTCACTTGCCTCTCCCTGTGCATCAGCTAACAAAGGATCGAGTTTCCTCAAAACTGCGTGCAGAGGAAGGAATAAAGAAAGAAAGAGACACATTGGCTTGCGGAATAAACGCCGCTTCAGCAGGCTCCTATGTAGGGACTCTCACATAGCACAATTTCCCTTTCTTTTGACATGTCTGTTTCTGCTCGTTCTATCCCAGCCAGCAATAACCTGTGCATAGGGCCCCACTAAATTCACGGCCATGAAAAACGTGGCATGGACCATGAAATCTGGTCTCCCCCCGTGAAATCTATCCTTTTTTGTGCTTTTACCCTATACTATACCGATTTCATGGGGAAGACCAGAGTTTCTCAAAATGGGGGTCCTGACCCAAAAGGGAGTTGTCGGGGGGTTGCAAGGTTATTTTAGGGGGAATGGCGGTATTGCTATCCTTCCTTCTGCGCTGCCTTCAGAGCTGGATAGCGGGAGAGTGGGGACTGTTGGCCGGGCACCCAGTTTTGACAGTGGTGCCCAGCCAGGAGCAGCGCAGAAGTAAGGGTGGCACCACCGTACCGTGCCCAGCTCTGAAGGTAGCACCACCATCTGCAGCAGTGCAGTAAGGGTAGCAGTGCCACAACTCCCTCTACCCTAACCTTGCAACCTCCCCGCCCCCCAGCACAATTCCTTTATGGGTCAGGACCCCTACAATTGTAACACTGTGGCATTTCAGATTTAAATAGCTGAAATCAGGAAATTTACAATTTTAAAAATCCTATGACTGTGAAATTGACCAAAATGGACTGTGAATTTCATAGGGCCCTACCTATACACTTTTCTTAGCACCCAAAATGTGCTAGGACTTCACAGAAGACCTAGAAAGACATACTCCCTGCTCTGAAAGCACTTACCATCTAAGTCTGAGGGGCAATGCAAGTGAAGGACGAGAAGCAGTGTGGAGAGGATGAGGAAGGATGGACAAAGGTTAATGACATTGAGATCCCCTGATTGCTCAGGTTGGGTGTATGCACATCTTGGGGATTCTGTTGGGGTTTTTGTTGACGTTTAAAGGAAGACAAGGATGATGATGTGGAATATTACTGACTCACTATGTGTCTTGTGGAAGAAAAGAGTTTCAGATGGATTCAGTGGGAGCAGTGCCTTCCAAAATTCTCTGCCTGTCTCAAGAGCAGGTTAGAGCAGCCAGATTCTAACCTATGCTCACTGGCTATGATCCCTAAGGGGCCATCTGCCAGATGGGGATTGCTAAAATGCACAGTGCTCTGGCCCCACCCTCTCCCAAACCCCAACACGCTCCCTAAAACGGGGGCTGCAGAGAGGGAGGTATAAGAGCCGGCTGTATGCCTGCTGGGGATTCATCCATGCTGGGAGGTTTGTGGTCAGTCTCTGACCCCTGGTTTCTCTTTCTGGCTCTGCAACTGACTAACTGTTACCATAGGAAAATGACAATCTCTCTGTGCCTCAGGTTACCCATTTGTAAAACAAAGAAAACACTTACATCAGGTGAGGTCTGTGGGGTCAGTCTTTGCAGTCATGCCTGCAAAGCACTTAGCACCTTCCATCTGAGGATGTTATCTCTATACTTATAAATTGCAGGCCAATTATAGCCCTTTGAGAATTTACTGTTCCTTTAACAAACTTAAGTAGTGAGCTGGAGAATTCTGGGAAGAGTTTAGATGTTTCCAGAAATGTCTAGAGGGGTTAGTTAGTGGAGGATATGAGCTGGCACCTGTCCTTTAGTAAAAGCAATTTCTCATATTAACCAGTCAAGTTACCTGATGGAATTTTCCAAGGCAACAATGGACAAGCAGGCCTAGGTTTTGATTTTGATCATTAATAATGAATAGCCCTGACCATCTGAGGATCTTTACAAATGTGCTAAAGGAAACGGCACTGGTAGGTGAGAACTATTAGCATTTTTACAATACTTTATATGTTCAAAGCACAGACATTAACCAATTAATCCTCACAACATCACTGTGAGATAGATAAGTAGTATTTCTCCCAGTTTATGGAGATCCTGATCCTACAAGGAACTCCATGTCGATGGACCCCAGAGCCCACATAAAGCCTCTGCAGCACCTTAGACAGAATGGTGAACTGACATGCTCAGAGTAGCACGGTGGGTGACGTTTTAGCCCCACTCGCATCAATGACTTCAACCAGGCCAGGATTTCACCAACTGAATCAATGGCAGAGCAAGGATTAAGAACTAAGACTCTCCAGATTCCCAACCCTGTACTTGTTCCTCCAGGCCTGACAGTCATTGTAAAGCTATACTAGTTTTCCTGACTCCTAAAAAAAGTTCCGTTTCCTTATGCAAAATAAAACTCCAATAGTTTTTTAAAAAACTAAATAAAACTTTAGTGTGCCCTCTGGTGGTAGAAAGTGGTCAAAAGACTCCCGTCTTCGCTCATACTGTGTGTCCCTTTCAATTAAAACACTGATTAGCAATACATCATGTCACCCTTCCCAACTCACCCTATCCAGAATAACTGCCAGTCAGCCCCCACGTTGAGAATGGCACATGCATACTGCTGTAGTTAAGACTATGTTCCTTTACTTAAACTTCTGTTGTACCAACTTTGCGCTCTAGCTTCCAGCTCATTATAAATGCACTATGGATTAAACCTTGCTATAAAATGTCACAATGTGAAAGTGATGTTTTCTCTGTCAAATTAATGTTTAACCCCCTTTTAAAAACTCTATTAGCTAATTTCAATGTGACAAATTCTACAAAAAATTGTTTGACAAAATGTAGAAAATCTTTCCCCTTGGAAATTAAAAAAAAGTTCCTTTCAACACAAAATAAATACATAAAAATAAAAATGCTTTTTCAAATGAATTACCTCTGACCACTTTGCTTTGTTGTGTGCTTTAAACAATACACTTGGCCATTTCACATAAAGAAAGGAACTTTTCAAAGATATTTCATGTTGGATTTTTTTTCCACAGAACACATTTAATTTTTGCCCAATAAGTCTAACTGGAACCAGCTGGATCAATAATACACATTTATAAATGTCTTAATCACAAATTCATGTTGGACAGACAATTGTAATGAATTCTAAGAGAAGTTTAAAATAAACATTTCAAAAAATAACTAACTACTTACTCAACTACTGGTGCCAGGATTTCACCCAATTAAAATGAATGGTAAAACTCCCAATGACTTCAATGGGGTCAGGATTTCAACCAATGTGTATTTAACTGAAAGCTAAAATAATGTGTGCTATGATCGAAATTAGCCAAAAATAGAATCATTTGTCTAAAGCTTTAAACTTAGACGGCTCATAAAATATGAGGCCACGCCGGGATTTTTCCTATTTTACCTATATCTGCTTTAGAGCCTGAGATGGTGGAAGATGGTGGAGGGAATTTTTTTAAAATTAAATTGAATAAAGTTTGACTGTACCGCTACCAAACAGGAGTAATTAGCAAAGTGCATTCAGATACCCTCTTTCAGAAGCAATTCAAGATAAGCCAAATCCAAAACCTCATATTCAAACCCCTTCAAGGTTTCAGGGATGGGGTTTCAGAAATGAAAGTCCCGCAATGGTTTTTGTTCCTGACCAGATTCAAAACAGAAAGGATAAGACTTCTTGTGTTATTTGAGATCAAGCTGAAAAATCAAAAGAGCATCTGATTGGGGAGATTCACACTATTAAAGGCAATATCTCACATGCACAGTTCACAAGATTTCACTGCCATTGAATCAGGAATTGAACTCAAGCCTGGACTGGTTTGGCTGCAAATCCACTTGCCTAACCATAGCCTAAATCTGATCTAGAAGGAAACTCCTACCCCTTGGTCCATCTTTGGAAGCAGTGACATGTCCATATTTGCAACAGATGTATCAGATGCTCTAAGACAGAAAAAAGCTCCCATAGGAAGTGGAACTTTGGCCTTTCTTACCTCTTTTCTCATCTAAAGTTAATTGTTTATATCAACTGTTTCAGCCATCCCCAGCAGTCACTTTTTGGCAAACTGGAATCCGTCAGGATTGAGTTTGGTGTGAAATGGAGAGAGGAGCTCTCATTTTATGTTTTTGGTGGGCAGGTATTACTGTGGTATTATATCACAAGGCTGCATATCTATAATATGCATTTGGTGGATTTTACTCCTTGTTCTGTATATATGTAAAAGCAGGATTAGAGTGAAGGCTAATTGCTAAAAAGTCACAATAAATAAACTTGTCTTTGCTTTCTCTCTCCTCACTATTCTTTCTTCTCCTAAAAATCATCTCAGAGATACTGACTCTGCTTAGACCTAGTCAGATGCTTAACTTTATGCACTGTGAATACTTGCTTTGAAGTCAGTGGGACTATTCATAGTGTATAAAGTTAAGCATGTGCATAAATCTTTGCAAGACCGGGACCTAAGTCATTTTTGCTGTTGTTCTACCAGTTGGTTTGTCTGTTGCACTACTCTGGATGTACTGACAGGGCTTGAGGGCACCACCGCTCCGCATGGCCAGTACTTCAGAGCCCTGGAGATTTGCAGTAAGGTGCTCAGATGCTGCAGTGATGAGGGCCGTATAAAGAGCCTACATACAATAGATTAGAATAGACTTGTGATATTTTCTACAACCTGCACTTTGTTATTTAACTAATGCAACATAAGCAGTATAAAGAAAAGCTACCAAAAATATTTTATCGAAACATGCAGTTCTTAACAGTGAACACATGTAAATAGATGAAAGTGCCCAGCAACCTGTCTCCTCAGGCCAAGCGCTGTCTGCCTTGTCTCGCAGGTTTATTCAGAACATTGTTTATGCATCACCATTGCTTGTCTACACTGGCACTTTACAGCGCTGCAACTTTCTTGCTCAGGGGTGTGAAAAAACACCCCCCGAGGGCTGCAAGTTTCAGTGCTGTAACGTGCCAACTGCCAGTATAGACAGTGAGCTGGTTGCTATGCCCATCAGTTTAGGAGGTTCATTACCAGATAGCATTAGACAAGAGAAACAAACTACAAGGACATCAGGAAAGTTGCATTTTATGCTGCTCCTAAGCGGGACTGTGCAACCAGGCCTGAGAGCAGCCTTGCTTAGTGTAGTATACAAACCCTATTAATTACAAATGTATATGCAGTGCAACACCTTACTAACCTGAGTTTCCCATTTGCACCACTCTTTTGCAGATGCCATTAATCTTTGTAATGCAAAAAGGAGGGGTGAAATTCAGATCTGGTGTAAGCAAGTCTAACTCCATTGAAGTCAACAGTTTCACCCACTTACACCAACCCTGAATTTGGCCTGGAGTTTGGAGCAATGTGAGAGAGCTTTTCCTGCTCCTGTCTGCACTCTGCATGAGCTCTGGATAAACCTTAGCCATTGGTGATTAACCTCTCGATCACCTTTCAAGGGCACCATGTTCATTATTCAGGAAAACATAAAATATTTTGATCCATTAAACCCTCATTATCCATAATTATTCTCCAGGGCGCAGGAGATGTTGAGTCAGCTAGCACAGGTTTAATTATCAATTTTTACTGTAAGAAGGCTGTTTATTGATATCATTATGAGGCAGACACTAAAATGAAGCAGATGCTAATCTGAGGTTAAGCTCCAGGAGGCGCCTAGCAGTCTGACCAAAGAGACTAATGATGTTCATCAGATAGTAAAAGAGGAAAATCCCCACCCCCACCCCGAATGTCTGTATAGAAAGCAGGAAATGGCCTCCTTTTGGATATCCCTTCTAGTACAATTTAAAATCTATTAGACAAAGGGGATCCCATTGCATTTTGAAAATTTTGCCTTAACAAGTAATCAGTTTTATTAGACGTCTTAACATCCAATTTTCTTAATTTTTTTTAACAATTTTTTTCAACAGGTACTGGAGCAGAAAGACTTTATAATGTTTAAGGGTTTGGTCCTATGCCACTGATATCAAATTGAGATTTGACATTGACTTCAATGAGCTCATAATCAGACCTTCAGTGAATCCATGACACTGGAAATCTCTGCTCTCAGTTCAAATACAACAGTTTAAATAAAGGGACATTTAGAACAAAACTGAAATTTCATCTGCCTTCTGGTTTCTGTAGTGAGCTGTCACTTTCTACTGTTGATAGCAATTAAATTACTCTATATGATCCCTCTGCAAGAGTATGCTGTCAAACTGTATCCACTGATATGTAGTAGCATGACTGTTATCCATGACACAGTGAACAAGGCCTCAGATTTACCTAATAAGTCAATGCAAATGATCATTTGAATTTATAATTTTCCACATCATATTTTCAATTTTATTCTGTATTTTTCTCTTAAGAAGTTGTGAACATAATTGGCTAGAGGTTGAGTAGGAAATCTGCATGCTATGGTAATATATAATTATCAAGATTATATTTTACAGTAGCATAGATCAGAGTTGGGGCCTCCTTATGCTAGGTGCAGGACAAACACCTGCAAAGATACAGTCCAGGCCCTGACAAGTTTACAATAGATATATTCTATTTTCCCATTCAACCCCTGCCAAAATACATAGTGATATTTATTACTGTATTATGTGATCTGAGACTTGAGAATGAGGTAGGAGATTCTCATCTTTCTGGAAGGTAATCCCTAGCCTTTAGATTATAATTTTAATAATAATAAATATTACTACATATTTTATAAAAATATTACTAATATGTAATGCTCTCTAAGAGTCTAATCCAAAGCCCGCTGATGTGAATGGAAGGACTTCAATGGGCTTTGGATCAGGCTTTTCTCTAATAAAGATTGGGATCATTTGGTTGATAATGTGTAGATAAACAAAAGAACAAACGTAATTCGCTGATTAATATTCACTCACCTTTTTCTTTTCTTAAATCTGGCTCAGTCCAATGTATTCTAAAGTCATTGTCATCTCATTGGACAGTAACCCAGATAATGTACAGAAGTTTATTAATATTGTTTGTTGTTCCCATAATATAAACTAGCAGTCCCATTTGTGCTGGGCAGTGTACAAACACGTTGTAAGAGAGTCACGGATTCGAAGAGCCTCTAAGCTAAATAAGCATTACAAACAAACTGTGGGAGGAGAAACAATGGTGAAGTAGTGATTTGGCCAAGGTCACAGAAAAGATTGGTGACAGAGATGGGAATGGAACCCAACTCTTCAGGGTCACCAGCTAACATGCAACCCAGTGGGCCATATTTCCTCTGTTGGCCTGAGAGTCGAAAACTACTTGACACAACACTAATTATTCATTCCTTCAGGTCCTACCCCTATAACCACCAGTGCAAACTTGACAGAAACAGAACCCTCATAAAATGGCATCAGTACATGTTTGATTTTAAAGAATCCATTTTAATAAAAAAGAAAGCTTCAATACCATTCAGACTTGAAAGAGTTAATGAGTTTTCAGGGAAAATAATCTGCTCCCCTCACCCAGAATTTCAAATTGCAAGAGAACATTGTGCCAGTCACATTTAATCCCTGAGCCTAACTGAACTGACTTTGTGGTTTCATTTCAGGTGCTATTGATCTGTTTTTCATGTCAAAATTACATATTTGCTACAATATGTCTCTATTCCAAGATTTGCTGAAACAAAGGAAACATTTGAATGAAATTTGAGACTGAACCTACTGTCTCAGTCTTCAGGAAGGTAATCCTCAGTCTTTAGATAAATACAGGCATTTGGCTTCCATAATTCTCTCAATCTGACTTCACAGTCACCACATGGATCTAATTTAACATGGACAATTTTTCCCCAGATCAAAAGGTTACAGTGATGAATCTTACCTAGTAAGATATGGTCTTTGGTCCATATCATGTCCTCACTTGCATTTCCACATATTGATACTTGGCCTAGAAGTCGGGAGGAATGGTTTTAGTTCCAACTCATTCAACTGTTTGTGCCTCAGTTATCTCATCTGTACAATGGGGATAATAATAGATTTTGTCCAATCTGGCAATTATTTTCAATTCAACAGATGAGAATCTATGTAAATACGAACTATGATTATTAACACTATAAAGCCCAAGTGAGAAAGCTATATTGATACCTGGGTGTTTTTTCTTTTAAGTTATAGGAAATCTCTCTCTTCTGCCAGCCACAAAATCATGTAAATCTTGTCTTCAGGAAAATTCCATTAAGCAGGGGTGGTCACGCCAAATGTCACCTTTCAGTAGGGTTGGGAGGCACAATGAAGAGAGGGGGACTTAGGCAAGGTCTATACGAGGAGTGCTTTGCCAGTATAGGTATACTGGATATATTATACTGGCAAAGCGCTCTCAGTGTGGACGCATTTTATACCAGGAAAATGGCACTTCTGCCAGCATAGCTTATTCCAGCCCCCCCTGAGTGGAATGAACTGTATCAGCAAAAGGGGAGTTTTGTCAGTACAATTACATCTACACTCGGGTCTCTTCCTGGCACGGTTACGTTAGTCACAAATCACACCCATGACCAGCACAGCTATGCTGGCAAAAACTTGTAATATAGACCTGGCCTTATTATACAGTATCAGTACAGTTTATTTCTGTTGAAGAAAGGAAGTCAGATTGGAAACCAGAGGTGCCCAACTCTAAGCGGCCATGGATAATGGGTAATGAGGCCAGCCCTAGTTCATACAAAGACTGTCAGCGCTGAGGGTAACAGACCTAGTGGTTAGACCAGAGGAATTACAATTGAGGCATCATCTAGCATATATTCTTGACTGTCATGGACTTGGAATATTACCTTGAGTTAGACACTTAACCTTACTGTTACTCCTACTATGTGGGGCCAAATCAGTCCTCCGAGCAGGGGAGGAATTCTCCTTTCATAACGGTCTCCCACTAGATGTCTCCAAGTACATTATTTCACTTTCATTCCTTGAAAGGTTGTGAAACTGACAGTATTTTCCTTGACATTTCATTGAAGCGACACCTCAGAGAGCTCTGCTGGCTCCATGTAGTGTAAGTCTGAAAAGCCTCGGAAGTTCATTCGTGTTATGAGGGGGCTAGAGTTATGCATAATGCAATGGTACAAATGATGACAGAATCTCACAAGAATGTTTACATATATATTTTTGGGGCCATGAGAAACAAACATCCGTAAGGTGGTCCCATTAGAGATTACACTTGGCCCTTAAATGTCATCCTGAAAAAATGGCCTATGTCCACATCTCGTACATATTTATAGAGGGCAGTAGCATGTGGATTTGCACCTCAACTGTGTCATGTGCAAGGTATTCCTATTGTTTTAATATACTGTGTTGGGGCACTGAAATATCAATATTGCGAAGTATTACTTTACAGTTCCCATTAGATTCATTTGAAAGGACAGATTTATTAAATAAAATATTGCTGTATTTACCCCTAAAACTCTGATAGAACAGTATTAAGCATCTGGTTTCAGGCAGAAGTCAGGAAATTCACAGTTAGAGCTGAAACTCCATCCTATCCTAATGCCATAGTGTGTGAATGTTGCAACTTACACATAGGGTGATCCTGCAGATTTTATTCAGGGAAGAGTCCATTGACTTTAATGGAAGTTTTGCCTCAGTATGTAGTTCAAAAGAGTGTAGGATTGGGGCTATGCTATATAGAGTAGATCTTCCATTATTCTGAGTCCTCCTAACAGAGAACTTTATAAAAGTGAAAACAACAGAGCAAAAAACACAGCACCAGTCATTACTTTATAGTTTCCTGAATTACGCTGATTTTGTGAAAGTATAAAAGTTTGAGAAGTAGACCCAAGCCATGAGGTTCCTGTCCAGATTAGAACTCTCCTGAAGTTTCAGATCCAAGGTTCAGTTCAAGTGCATCTCATAGACTTTAAGGTAAGACGAGATCATCATGATCATCTAGTCTGACCTCCTGCACATTGCAGGCCACAGAAGTTCATCCACCCCTCCTACCCTCTGACTGAGTTACTGAAGTCCTCAAATCATGGTTTAGAGACTTAAAGTTACAGAGAATCCACCATTTACACTAGTTTAAACCTCTAAGTGACTCATGCTGCAGAGGAAGTCCGGGGTATCTGCCAAACTGGACCAGGGGAAAATTCCTTCTCAACCCAAAATATGGTGATGTGGTCAAGACCCACCGGCCAGACACCTGGCAAAGAATTCTCTTTAAGAACTTAGAGCCCTCCCCATCTAGTGTCCCATCCCCACCCATTGGAGATATTTTCTGCTAGAAGTCGTAGATTGCCTACGTGCCATTGCAGGCAGTATAGGAGCCAACTCTCTGGATGCTCCAGCCCTGGAGCACCTCCCACTCCACCTCCCGCCCATCACAATCAGCTGTTCTGTGGCTTGTAGGAAGTGCTGGGGGGAGGGGTGGCGGAGTGAGGGTGGGGCATGCTCGAGGGAGGGGGCAGAATGGGGCAGGAAGAGGTGCAGTAGGCGTGGGAAGAGGCAGGGGGGTGGATGGGGACAGGGCCTGGGACAGGAGCACCCCTGGCACATTAGAAAGTCAGTGCCTCTTCTAGGCAGTCTCATCGTAGCATCCTTTCCATAAACTTATCAAGATCAGTCTTGTAGCCAGTTAGGTTTCTCCCCTGCCCCATTCCCTTTGGAAGGCTCTTCCAGAACTTCACTCCTCTGATGGTTAGAAACCTTCATCTAATTTCAAGCCTAAACTTGTTGATGGCCAGGTTATATCCACTTGTTCTTGTGTCCACATTGGTGCATAACTTAAGTAATTCCTCTACCTCCCTGGTCTTTATCCCTCTAATGTATTTATAGAGAGCAATCATATCTTCCCTGAGCCTTCTTTTGGTTAGGCTAAACAAGCCAAGCTCTTTGAATCTCCTCTCATAAGATAGGTTTTCCATTCCTTGGATCATCCTAGTAGCCCTTCTCTGTACCTGTTCCAGTTTCTTAAACATAGGAGACCAAAATTGCACGCAGTATTCCAGATAAGGTCTCACCCATGTTGTGTATAATGGTACTAACACTTCCCTGTCTCTTGTGGAAATACCTTGCCTGATGCAGCCTCAGGCTGCATTAGCCTTTTTCATGGCTGTATAACATTGGCGGCACATAGTCATCCTGTGATCAGCCAATACACCCAGGTTTTTTTCCTCCTCTGTCACTTCCAGCTGATACATACACAGTTTATACACTGCAAGTAGAATACTACTCAAACACTTGGACCTAGATTTTTAAAGGTATTTAGGTGTTGCTGCAATCAGCACTGCAATGCTAACTGATTTAGGAGCCTAACTCTCATTTTCAAAAGGTGTCAAGGCAATTAGGAGCCAAAATTCCTCTGACTATAGATGGGATTTTTGCTCCTAAACTCCAAAATCCCTTTTGAAAATTAGATTTAAGCTTCTACATCAGTTAAGTTTGCAATGCTGAGTGCAGCAACAACTAAATATGTTTAAAAACCTGGGTCCTATGCACCAAATTCACTGTTGATGCAACTCAGTGAAATCAGTCCTGTATACTGAATGGAGCACGGGGACCGGTGGACGGAAAAATTGTTTGTAAGCATATAACTGAAGATCCTATCATAATGCATATGCACAAAAGGGCTAAATTAAGGTTGGATGAGCTAACTTATTTCTGACATTTCCTAAGTCGTGAGTGCTTGAATTATGCAAGTAAAAACTCGTAACTTGGGGGCGAGGGGGTTATGTTATACCACATATTTGGCACTCATTTGTGCCACTCTAGCTTTTGGGGGATTCATCTTTCCCTAACATGATGCAGCACAGACTTCCCGTAAGTAGAAAAAAAAATAACAATGTTGACTCCTGCATGACCCCACTACCTCCAGCCTTGTTCTCTATGACCCCCTGTGACCCAATACCTGAGGTGTTGCTCTCATTGACCCCTTTGCAAGGCTGATTGCCTCCAAATTATTCCTTATTGACCCCCTCAATCACCTCCACTACCTCCAGCCTTGATCTTCATGACCCCATGTGAACCCACTGCCTGAAAATTTGCTCTAAGTGACCCAGCCTGCATCCAAGTTTTTCATGCCTGACCCTTGCCTAACCTGACTATATCCTCCCTTGCAATCCATGAGTTCATTTGAACCACCTGCCTTGCTATGCCACGCGTTGACTCCTCTGTGACCCAGACTGGTCCAAATCCATGCTCAAATGCATGACCCCACACCCTTGAGCACAATAACTTAGTATAAATCACACCCCCTTGATATGACGCCCTCAGGGTCAAAAGGGGTCAATGAGAGCAATCCTGCAGGCAGTGGGTTCACAAGGGATTATGGAGAGCAAGGCTGGAGGTCATTCTTTCATCAATGACAACATATTTGGAGGCAATCAGGGACACACAGGGGTGATGGGGGGGGAATATCAAGGCTGTGGGGTCACACTAGGTCATGGGTTGCAGCTGAGGAGACAGAGAGTTGATGAGGAGGGGTCAATCAGGCAAAACTTGGAGTTAATCAGTGTCACAGAGTGGTGAAGGAGGGCAAGCCTGAAAGCAGTGGGGTTATTCAATGAGGATAAAATTGGGGGAAATCAGGGTCACAGAGTGGTTAAGGAGGGCAAGTCTGAAGGCTGTGGGGGTCATGCAAGGTTAATGAGAATGAATTTGGAGGCAATCAGGGGCAGAGACAGGTCAATGAGTGCAACTCTGCAGGCAGTGGCTTCACATGTGCTCATAAAGAACAAGGTGGGAGGTTGAGGGGGTCATGCAGGGGTCAATGAGGAAACCTTGCAGGCAATAAGGGTCATAGAAGGGTCTCTGAGAGGGTATATCAAGACACTGGGGGGTTCATATGAGGTCATGCATTGCAAGTGAGTATGTAGTGGGGTTATGCATGGGTCAATCTGGAACAATTTAAAGGCAAGAGGGTCACAGAAAGGTCAATGAGAGGGTGAATCAACACATTGGTGGTCAGATAAGGTCATGCATTGCAAGTGCATATGTAGTGGGATTATACCTGGGTCAATCTGGAACAATTTAAAGGCAATCAGAGTCACAGAGTGGTCAAGGAGTGCAAGTCTGAAGGCTGTGGGGTTATTCAAGGTCAATGAGGATAAATTTGGGGGCAATCAGGGTCACAGAGTATGTTAAGGAGGGCAAGTCTGAAGGCTGTGGGGGGTCAAGCGAGGTTAATGAGAATGAATTTGGAGGCAATCAGGGGCAGAGACAGGTCAATGAGTGCAACTCTGCCAGCAGTGGGTTCACATATGGTCATAAAGAACAAAGTGGAAGGTTGAGGGGGTCATGCAGGGTTCAATGAGGAAACCTTGCAGGCAATAAGGGTCATAGAAGGGTCACTGAGAGCATATATCAAGACTCTGGGGGTCACATAAGGTCATGCATTGCAAGTGAGTATGTAGTGGGGTTATGCATGGGTCAATCTGGAACAATTTAAAGGCACGCGGTTCACAGAACTGTCAATGAGGGGGGGCATGAACACACTGGGGGTCAGATGAGGTCATGCATTGCAAGTGCATATGTAGTGGGGGATGCATGGGTCAATCTGGAACAATTTAAAGGCAATTAAGGTCACAGAGTGGTCACGGAGTGCCAGTCTGAAGGCTGTGGGGTTATTCAAGGTCAATGAGGATAAATTTGGGGGCAATCAGGGTCACAGAGTGATTAAGTAGGGCAAGTCTGAAGGCTGTGGGGGTCATGTGAGGTTAATGTGAATGAATTTGGAGGCAATCAGGGTCAGAGACAGGTCAATGAGTGCAACTCTGCAGGCAGTGGGTTCACATGGGGCCAGGAATAAGAAACTGGGAGGCTGAGGGGGTCATGCAGGAGTCAATGAGGAAACTTTGCAGGCAATCAGGGTGATAGAAGGGTCACTGAGAGTGTATATCAAGACACTGGGGGACACATAGGACATGCATTACAAGTGCGTATGTAGTGCGGTTATGCATGGGTCAATCTGGAACAATTTAAAGGCAAGAGGGTCACAGAAAGGTCAACAAGGGTGTGAATCAACACATTGGGGGTCAGTTGAGGTCATGCATTACAAGTGCATATGTAGTGGGGTTATGCATGGGTCAATCTGGAACAATTTAAAGGCAATCAGGGTCACAGAGTGGTCAAGGAGTGCAAGTCTGAAGGCTGTGGGGTTATTCAAGGTCAATGAGGATAAATTTGGGGGCAATCAGGGTCACAGAGTGACTAAGGAAGGCAAGTCTGAAGGCTGTGGGGGTCATGCGAGGTTAATGAGAATGAATTTGGAGGCAATCAGGGGCAGAGACAGGTCAATGAGTGCAACTCTGCAGGCAGTGGCTTCACATGTGCTCATAAAGAACAAGGTGGGAGGTTGAGGGGGTCATGCAGGGGTCAATGAGGAAACCTTGCAGGCAATAAGGGTCATAGAAGGGTCTCTGAGAGCATATATCAAGACACTGGGGGGGTTCATATGAGGTCATGCATTGTAGGTGAGTATGTAGTGGGGTTATGCATGGGTCAATCTGGAACAATCTAAAGGCAAGAGGGTCACAGAAAGGTCAATGAGAGGGTGAATCAACACCCTGGGGTCAGATGAGGTCATGCATTGCAAGTGCATATGTAGTGGGGGTATGCTTGGGTCAATCTGGAACAATTTAAAGGCAATTAAGGTCACAGCGTGGTCAAGGAGTGCAAGTCTGAAGGTTGTGGGGGTCATGTAAGGTTAATGAGAATTAATTTTGAGGCAATTAGGCTCAGCATGGGGGCAATGAGAGCAACTCTGCAGGCAATGGGTTCACCTGGGGGGGTCATGCATAACAAGCTGGGGAGACTGTGGGGTCATGCAGGGGTCAATGAGTAAAATCTGGAGTCATTCCAACTCACAGAAGGGTCAATGAGAGGGTAAGTCAACACACTGGGTTCACATGAGGTCATGCTTTGCAAATGGGTATGTAGTGGGGGTCATGTATGGGTCAAGCTGGAACAATTTAAAGGCAATCAGGGTCATATGGTGGTCAAGTATGGGTAGTCTGAAGGCTGTGGGTTCATGAGAGGTTAATGAGAATGAATTTGGAGGCAATCAGGGTCAGAGACAGGTCAATGAGTGCAACTCTGTCAGCAGTGGGTTCGCATATGGTCATAAAGAACAAGGTGGGAAGCTGAGGGTCGAGGAAAATTTAGAGGTAATCTGGGTCAGAGAAGGGTCAATGAGCGAGTATATCAGTACACTAGGGTCACATGACATCATGCATAGCAAGTGAGGACGTCATGAGGTTATGCATGGGTCAAGCTGGAACAATTGAAAGGCACTCAGGGTCACAGAGTGATCGAGGAGGGCAACTCTGAAGGCTGTGCGGTCATGCAAGATTCATGAGTGAATCTGGAGGCAATCATGGTCAGACACATGAGAAGAACACTGTCCCATCTCACAGCCATGCTCTCTTCTTCCAGATAGAGACATGATTCATGGTGCCTGGTATTGTGCATCAATAGACAATGCATCTGACAGACCCCTAAAGTAGTTTGTTTCTGCATCTCTAATGGAAATGGGACCTTGATTTTTTTTTGGCACTTTTATGACTTGCATAATGATCCCTCTGTATCTATCCCCGATAGTAGCACAGATTTATTGACAGATCACAAATACAATTTCACCATGAAACAACCCAGGAGTTCTTGTGAGCATTTTCTGATATTCCCAAGATGGAGCCTGAGGCAAAAATCTTTTTATTAATATAAACATTGAAGGAAGACAAGTAAGAACAATGTTAGAATTAACAAACATGTCGGTTTGTAAAACCTCTTCAGCCTCCCTATGCCTTTGCTTTACCAACCAGATCAGTGGTTCTGCATCATTTCTGCTGTGTGACCAGCAAAATACATAAGAAATCATCCTGTGACTCACTATATTCTGCAATCATTGCTGATAGAAAAGCTTGTGAGATTTGGGTCACAAGAAGAAACAATGATAAATTTTGGGGTACTGTGGGCTAGATGAGAGGTGGCTGGGGCTCGGTAGTGTAGACGGTTGGCTGGCAGGGTTGCAGGGTGGAAGGCTGGTGATGGGTTTGTAGCTAACATCTCCAGTGCACCCACCACAGTTCAGTTTCAGGATAGTGTCAGGTTTTTAGCACGTGGAATCAAAACAGACTACGATATCTGGCTATAAGAACTGAGAGCTAAAGAAATTATTTCCTCTCTCTCTACCCCAAATTGAAGGTGTTTCATAGTTCCCAAGTATTTGAGATTATAGCTAGTGTAATGTTCATCTGCATACATGATTTAGATAGCTAGAGGTAGCAGTGGAGTAAGGTAATCAAGCTAAGGTCACATGACAAGATACAGCTCCACCTGTCTCACATATGAGTTTCACAGGCCTTGAGGTTACAGGATACATTTTAAAACATTCTTTACCCACAAAGATGCTTCTTTATTACTCTCCCTAGGCAAAAAATATGGATTTAAAGTAGGGCTGTCGATCAATCGCAGTTAACTCACACGATTAATCATGATTAAAAAATTAAGATTAATCACACTGTTAAACAATAGAAGATGAAGTGAAATGTATTAAATATTTTGGAGGTTTTTCTACATTTTCAAATATATCTATTTCAATTACAACACGGAATACAAAGTGTACAGTCCTCACTTTATATTATTTTTTATTACAAATAGTTGCACTGTAAAAAAGAAAAACAAAAGAAATAGTATTTTTCAATTCACCTCATACAAGTACTGTAGTGCAATCTCGTCATTGTGAAAGCGTAACTTACAAATGTAGTTTTATGTTACATAATTGCACTCAAAAACAAAACAATGTAAAACTTCAGAGCCTACCAAGTCCACTCAGTCCTACTTCTTGTTCAGCCAATCACTAAGAGAAATAAGTTTGTTTACATTTACGGGAGACAATGCTGCCCACTTCTTAATTACAATGTCCCCTGAAAGTGAGAACAGGTGTTCACATGGCACTGTTGTAGCTGGTGTCACAAGATATTTATGTGCCAGATGCACTAAAGATTCATATGCTTCTTCATGCTTCGGCCATCATTCCAGAGGACATGCTTCCATGCTGATGATGCTTGTTAAAAAATACTGTATTAATTAAATTTGTGACTGAACTCCTTGTTGGAGAATTGTATGTCTCCTGCTCTGTTTTACCTGTATTCTGCCATATATTTCATGTTATAGCAGTCTCGGATGATGACCCAGCACATGTTGTTAGTTTTAAGAACACTTTCACTGCAAATTTAACAAAATGCAAAGAAGATACCAGTGTGAAATTTCTAAAGATAGCTACAGCACTTGACCCAAGGTTTAAGAATCTGAAGTGCCTTCCAAAATCTGAGAGGGATGAGGTGTGGAGCATGCTTTCAGAAGTCTTAAAAGAGCAACACTCCAATGCTGAAACTACAAAACCCAAATCACCAAAAAAGAAAATCAACCTTCTGCTGGTGGCATCTGACTCTTGATGATGAAAATGAACATGTGTCTGTCTATACTGCTTTGGGTGGTTATCAAACAGAACCAGTCATCAGTATGGATGCATGGCCTCTGGAATGGTGGTTGAAGCATGAAGGGACAAATTAATCTTTAGTGAATCTGGCATGTAAATATCTTGAGACCCTAGCTACAACAGTGCCATGAAAACACCTGTTCTTCAGGTGACATTGTAAACAAGCAGCAGGCAGCATTATCTTCTGCAAATGTAAACAAACTTGTTTGTTTGAGCAATTGGCTGAACAAGAAGTTGGACTAATTGGACTTGTATGCTCTAAAGTTTTAAATAGTTTTATTTTTGAATGCAGGCTTTTTTTTTGTACATAATTCTACATTTGTAAGTTCAACTTTCATGATAAAGAGATTGCACTACAGTACTTGTATTAGGTGAATTGAAAAAATACTATTTATTTTGTTTTTTACAGTGCAAATATTTGTAATAAAAAATAAATTGAGCACTGTACACTTTGTATTGTGTTGTAATTGAAATCAATATATTTGAAAATGTAGAAAACATCCAAAATATTTAAATAAATGGTATTCTATTATTGTTTAACAGTGCGATTAATATTTTTATTGCTTAACAACCCTAGTTTAAAGTACAGGAAGGAAGGTTTGTGAACTTCTTAGTGTATACGCAATGTGTCTCAGATGGCATGTGACCAGGATTCATCACCAAATTTGTTCCTCTGATTTGATCATTAGCTTCCCCAGTCTGGGCCAGGCACTGATGGGGAGCCTGACTTAAACACTGATCCATGCCCCCATTTGTGAACTCAAACACTTAGAGACCTAGAGAGTAGATTGAGAGTTTTGAGAAACCAAACTCCAGTGGTCTCACCAACGCTTTTAAAATGAACCTTCAAATGCTTAGTTCAGATAAGAAATCACATGTTCTGACGCCTATTTGAATCTTAGCCAAATTTCTTGGATCTGCAAAACTGGAGCTCTATTCTGCTGAGCACCACCAAAAATAACTGAGTTGTAAGTATTCTGGACCTCAGAGGATCAGAACCTGGACTAGAAATCTCACTCAGAGCTATCAGGCTCTCCTAATTCTTCTGATCTTCCCTGCATCCAGGGAATTGGTAATGCTGCAACAGCTACAGTTGTAAATAGCTTATCCTTGCTTCTCTTTGTAGTGCCAGATGGAACCAGGAAGTAAAACTATATATTTACAATTATATTTTTAAAAGAAAAATTAGGTTTCTTAAAAATCTCAGTTGGAAGCATCAGACAGATTCCTTCTTTGTTTAACAAAACTCAGTACACAGCCTTCACCCCATGCTCAGTCAAGGCTCGCCTCACGTCGTGCCCATCTGCAGACAAAACCTGGAGAGGACAGAAAATGAAACAATTTTAAAAACAGTTAAACCTCTATGAAACTCTAAAGTTTCCATTTTGGTCTGATGTGCGTTTTGGGCAAAGATTTGGATCAACTGTGCAGCTTAACCCATTGCTAATTTTAAGTGATTGCATGACCATGTCTATATATATATTGAAATCAATGGGAGCAGTGATGGATTAAGGTAATATTCAGCATGAGTAAGGGTATCAGAATCTGACTCACATTCATTAATGAGCCTGAAATCAATGGGAACATGTGTAGCACACAGTGGTATTCAATATGAGTAAGGGTATTACAATCTGGCCCTAAATTTCCACTGGGATGCTTGGAACAGTGCTGTGGAAAGTGGCCTTCCCCTCTGCTCAGCTTCTGGCCTACTCCTCCCCAATCTCCAGCACCTGAATCCCTCAGAAAACCCATGAACTATTGGTGTATGAAGGTGGAATGATGCCACCCAGAGGTAGCATTGTCTGCATTCCTAGATGAGCTGGGGCCCTAAAAGCCCCTCTGTTCATCATAAAAGAGAGTGCAGGAGAGCACTATGTCCAACTCTGTGTTGAGATTTGTGTTGTTTCTCTCCTATATCCACTGGGCCCTCACAGGGGCCCTACTCGGTTATATCAATCTGCAAACTACACTAATGTTAAAAAGGAGACAGAGTGAGTTTTGGAGCCAACAAGTGTTCACATATTAGCGGCAAAGCAGAAATTATTATAACTGATCCCACTGAAACAATGGGGAAGTAAGTGAAAGAGTCATGGTGCTTGTATACATCAATACTGCATTATAATACATTGATGCATATATAATACAAGTGGTGTTCTCTTCCATCCTCCCCGTGGAAGGAAAAGGCCTGGGTAGAGACCGTCGAATGGTGGAAGTCAACGAATGGCTACACAGGTGGTGTCAGAGAGAAGGCTTTGGATTCTTTGACCATGGGATGGTGTTCTAAGGAGGAGTGATAGGCAGAGACGGGCTCCACCTAATGAAGAGAGGGAAGAGCATCTTCGCAAGCAGGCTTGCTAACCTAGTGAGGTGGGCTTTAAACTACATTCACCGGGGGAAGGAGACCAAATTCCTGAGGTAAGTGGGGAAGTGGGATACCGGGAGGAAGCACGAGCAGGAGAGCGCGAGAGGGGAGGGCTCCTGCCTCATACTAAGAAAGCAGGACAAACAACAAGTTCTCTCAAGTGCCTATACACAAATTCTAGAAGCCTGGAAAACAAGCAGGGAGAACTGGAAGTCCTGGCACAGTCAAGGAATTATGATGTGATTGGAATAACAGAGACTTGGTGGGATAACTCACATGACTAGAGTACTGTCATAGATGGATATAAACTGTTCAGGAAGGACAGGCAGGGCTGAAAAGGTGGGGGGAGTTGCATTGTATGTAAGAGAGCAGTATGACTGCTCAGAGCTCCAGTATGAACCTGCAGAAAAACCTGAGAGTCTCTGGATTAAGTTTAGAAGTGTGAGCAACAAGGGTGATGTCATGGTGGGAGTCTGCTATAGACCACCGGACCAGGGGGGATGAGGTGGACGAGGCTTTCTTCTGGCAACTCACGGAAGTTATTAGATCGCAAGCCCTGGTTCTCATGGGAGACTTCAATCACCCGGATATCTGCTGAGAGAGCAATACAGCGGTGCACAGACAATCCAGAAAGTTTTTGGAAAGTGTAGGGGACAATTTCCTGGTGCAAGTGCTGGAGGAACCAACTAGGGGCAGAGCTCTTCTTGACCTGCTGCTCACAAACCGGGAAGAATTAGTAGGGGAAGCAAAAGTGGATGGGAACCTGGGAGGCAGTGACCATGAGATGGTCATGTTCAGGATCCTGACACAAGGAAGAAAGAAGAGCAGCAGAATATGGACCCTGGACTTCAGAAAAGCAGGCTTTGACAACCTCAGGGAACTGATGGGCAGGATCCCCTGGGAGAACAACATGAGGGGGAAAGGAGTCCAGGAGAGCTGGCTGTATTTTAAAGAATCCTTATTGAGGTTACAGGGACAAATCATCCCGATGTGTAGAAAGAATAGTAAATATGGCAGGCGACCAGCTTGGCTTAACAGTGAAATCCTTCCTGATCTTAAACACAAAAAAGAAGCTTACAAGAAGTGGAAGATTGGACAAATGACCAGGGAAGAGGATAAAAATATTGCTCGGGCATGCAGGAGTGAAATGAGGAAGGCCAAATCACACCTGGAGTTGCAACTAGCAAGAGATGTTAAGAGTAACAAGAAGGGTTTCTTCAGGTATGCTAGCAACAAAGTCAAGGAAGGTGTGGGCCCCTTACTGAATGAGGGAGGCAACCTAGTGACAGAGGATGTGGAAAAAGCTAATGTACTCAGTGCTTTTTTTGCCTCTGGCTTCACGAACAAGGTCAGCTCCCAGACTACTGCACTGGGCAGCACAGCACGGGGAGGAGGTGACCAGCCCTCTGTGGAGAAAGAAGTGGTTCGGGACTATTTAGAAAAGCTGGACAAGCACAAGTCCATGGGGCCGATGCGCTGCATCCGAGAATGCTAAGGGAGTTGGCGGATGTGATTGCAGAACCATTGGCCATTATCTTTGAAAACTCATGGTGATCGGGGGAGGTCCCGGACAACTGGAAAAAGGCTAATGTAGTGCCCATCTTTAAAAAAGGGAAGAAGGAGGATCCTGGGAACTACAGGCCAGTCAGCCTCACCTCAGTCCCTGGAAAAATCATGGAGCAGGTCCTCAAGGAATCAATTCTGAAGCACTTAGAGGAGAGGAAAGTGATCAGGAACAGTCAGCATGGATTCACCAAGGGCACATCATGCCTGATTAATCTAATTGCCTTCTATGACGAGATAACTGGCTCTGCGGATGAGGGGAAAGCAGTGGATGTGTTGTTCCTTGACTTTAGAAAAGCTTTTGACATGGTCTCCCACAGTATTCTTGCCAGCAAGTTAAAGAAGTATGGGCTGGATGAATGGACTATAAGGTGGCTAGAGAGCTGGCTAGATTGTCGGGCTCAACGGGTAGTGATCAATGGCTCCATGTCTAGCTGGCAGCCGGTATCAAGTGGAGTGCCCCAAGAGTCGGTCTTGGGGCCAGTTTTGTTCAATATCTTCATTAATGATCTGGAGGATGGTGTGGATTGCACCCTCAGCAAATTTGCAGATGACACTAAACTGGGAGGAGAGGTAGATACGCTGGAGGGTTGGGATAGGATACAGAGGGACCTAGAGAAATTAGAGGATTGGGCCAAAAGAAATCTGATGAGGTTCAACAAGGACAAGTGCAGAGTCCTGTACTTAGGACGGAAGAATCCCATGCACTGCTACAGACTAGGGACTGAATGACTAGGCTGCAGTTCTGCAGAAAAGGACCTAGGGGTTACAGTGGACGAGAAGCTGGATATGAGTCAACAGTGTTCCCTTGTTGCCAAGAAGGCCAATGGCATTTTGGGATGTATAAGTAGGGGGCATTGCCAGCAGATCGAGGGACGTGATCGTTCCCCTCTATTGGACATTGGTGAGGCTTCATCTGGAGTACTGTGTCCAGTTTTGGGCCCCACACTACAAGAAGGATGTGGAAAAACTGGAAAACGTCCAGCGGAGGGCAACAAAAGTGATTAGGGGACTAGAACACATGACTTATGAGGAGAAGCTGAGGGAACTGGGATTGTTTAGTCTGTGGAAGAGAAGAATGAGGAAGGATTTAATAGCTGCTTTCAACTACCTGAAAGGGGGTTCCAAAGAGGATGGCCATAGACTGTTCTTAGTGGTAGCTGATGACAAAACAAGGAGTAATGGCCTCAAGTTGCAGTGGGGGGGAGGGTTAGGTTGGATATTAGGAAAAACTTTTTCACGAGGAGGGTGGTGAAACACTGGAATGTGTTACCTAGGGAGGTGGTGGAATCTCCTTCCTTACAAGTTTTTAAGGTCAGGCTTGACAAAGCCCTGGCTGGGATGATTTAGTTGGGGATTGGTCCTGCTTTGCACAGGGGGTTGGACTAGATGACCTTCTGAGGTCCCTTCCAACCCTGATATTCTATGATGGCGGTATTAGAAATGATTTGTTTATTTTCAGAGAGACCCTTTCTTATGAACTATTGCTTGTCCCTTTCAAATGGAACACAAAAATATTTATTTCTTCTGTCCCTTTCCACTTCTGATCCCTTTACAATACAAATAAATTTTGTTTCATTCCTGTTTTTACAATGAGGAGATTTGAAAATCTGCCCGCATCTCAGAGTCAGCTGTTCCCTTACTTCCTGAAAGTTTGTTTGCCTTTTGGTTTTTGGATGAGTTTACTATTGCCAGTCATTATCTCATCATAATTTGCAGTAGAAGGCATGCAAACACAAATATATGAATGCATATTCCTTTCTGGTCAGCAGATTTTGTAAATGCATCAGTTTATAAAGCCATCTTAATATAAAGCCGAGTGGTCTACAATAGAACCGATGCAGGAATAGGTAGCAAAACACACGAAGAGAAAACCCCCCATTAAAATGGAAGAAACTGAGACCTAAAGTCTATCCCCTTTCTACAAATACATGTGGAAACAATAAAGCCTAACCTGTCTATTCTGAGCTTTTTTTTCTTTACATTCCAAGAACTGATCTGCCAACTTTTGGCTGTTACCTTTTCTATTCTGTTGGTTGCCAAAGTTAATGCACTGTTAAACTCACATTCTTTCCTAAGACTTAAGAATGTATCATTTTTAAGGCCTAACCATTCAAAGAACCTAGCCACCTTTATCTGGCTCATTGAATTCTCCTGCTGGAGAGCCCACAATGGGTGTGATTTGAAAAGCATTTTGAAAGCTTACATCTATGTCTACTTATCACTTCTGTACAGAAGACTAGCGTGACTTACCTATATCTTACCGTTTAAATAGAACTTGCATGGTGAATGGGCCCTCTGCACAGGGGCAAATTTAATGCAAAGAGACTAGACTACAGCAGTTGGAAATGAAATATACTTTTGAATGAATTAGGGTGACTATATACTTTACACAATAGTCACCTATTATGCATGTAACACTCAGACACTGAGGGCCAAATTCAGGTCTAGTATAAGAGGGTTCAGCCCCATTTTTTCCCCCAACAGGTCTGAATCTGGCACTGAAGCAGAAAGTCATGAAAATCTAGAGTAATTTCAATTTCATTACAAATCCAGTTCTCTTTATTATTGCTCATTCTTCTTGCTCCACTGAATTCAGAGCAACATAATTTATGAGAATGATAGCATTTTGTCTTTCTAGAACAACTTCCATCAGATGATCAAAAAAGCAGCCACGAATTACTCCTCACAACAACCGTGATATAGGTAAGCATCTATACTTGTATTTTACAGATGGGGAAATTGAAGCACAGAAAGGTTAAGTGACTTGCCCAAGGCCACATGCAAGTAGCACAGCTAGGAACAAAACCCAGATTTCCTGACCTCAAGTCCTGTGCTTTAGTCTAAGACCATTTGTGAAAGAGTGCTGAGGCCTGACAGATGAGTCAGAACTCTGATCATTGTAGCCTCAATTAGTTTCCCCAGCAACATCTGATTGAGGCGATAGGGAGGAATTAGTTAATCAGACAGGGAGGTTGGGAGAGGTAAGGAATTAATTGGCCCATTAGCTAACTAGTTTAATAAAGGCAGAAATTAAGTGTTAACGTAGGGAGGACAAGGCTAGCTGCACCCAGGTTGAAGGCGATCCCAAGGAAGAGATTTCTCCTTTCCTCCTAGTACCCTGATGAACAAGAACCGAAGGTTATAGAAATTAGGACTGCTGTGCTGTACTGTGTAGGTATTGGTGGTGGGACTTGACTAAATTATACAGCTTGGACCCAAAAAGGAGTCTGAGCAATTCCTGGGGTGGCCAAAGACTGAAGGCACACGCACCCTGTCACATCACCCTTTTCCTTGAGGTGGCTGAGTCATAAAGCTCAGATCCAGATCTGAACTTTCAAGCTTCTTGGGGGGCTGGGTGCGTTAGCTCTAGGCTTTTTGGTTGGTTTATTTTAGTAGCCTACCACTAAATTTCACTTCAGATTCATAAACTCATAGACATTAAGGTCAGAAGGGATTCAGTTCCAAAATGTCTCAGAACCTAGCACTGTTCAGATCTAGGGTCTTGGTTCTCTGGCAGTGATAGGTTTGTTTCCTACCGTCATTTAGCAATGGAGAAATAAATGTACATAATCATAACGTACATATAGCTATAAATTCTGTCTCAGTGTGAACATCCTGAAGGATTACATTTCCCATGTGTGTCCCCCAAGATATAGAAGACGACATTTCTCTTTTCTTAGACAAAGAAAAAATATTCTCACAGGTCAAAAGCCAAAATCACAGTATTGTGACCCTAAAGATAATCCCAATGGCATAGATTGGGTAGTTAATACTATAGTTAGGCCCTCAGCTGGGAGGTTTGTTACTTAAGAGAAAGCTATTAATTAAAACAAACTTCTACTGACCAAGTGGCAAATGAGGAAAAGGTGCTACAAACTTAGGCAGTCCTGGTTTTGGCCTATTTCATTGACTGGATTAACCTTTTTCCTCTTATCTGTATTGGGATTCCAAACACCTAACCTGAATTTGACTGTTTCCACATCCCTGCAAAAATCATTAATAAGCAGCACCGGGGTCAATGGAAAGAAGTTTGAACTCTATTATTTCATACAAATACTGTAGGGGAACCTCAGACATCCCAGAACGATTAGTGTTTTATGTCTCCGGTGAGATGTTCCGCATCTGGCTGTATTTCGTTTATTGATTCCTTTAGAAAGGTTATATTTCAAGAGTCGTTTAAAATACATGTGTATTCCTCATTTCCCATTAATTACAGACTAAAGTCCAAGGTAAAGATTACTTACATAAGAGACGGCAGTCTCAGGCCACATGCTATTTTTGCCCTCCCCCTCCCTTTAACAACTTGACACCCTTGCTTTAATCACAAAGAGAGAACTGGAAAATGGTTAGAGGGCTATTGAAATCTTAAAGTATTTTATTTGAATCATACTGCAGCATGACAGTGTCTTGGGTTGCTTTCCTTAATGTAACACCCCTAACTTTCTCCATCTCCCTCAAAGCTCTCTACAGGCTCTGGAAGAAATAATTCACTTTATAATTGACCCGGGAGGTGGGAGGAAGAGGAATCAATATATTAATACAGCATTCTTTTCACCACAATACATAATGACTAACAATGGTTAATAGGCTAATAAAATGCCAGTTATGCAATCTCTCCATTTAGCATAGCATAGCCAACTGCATTGTTTTGTGCAATCAATATTTAAGAAAGATACTGCCTATTAAAATGCACATCTCTTCTGTACTGCTGAAAATAGTGCATTAAAAATTTATTTTTAAACCAATAAATAAAGGCCTAGAGCTGCCAAAAGTGTGCTAGAGGTTATGAGTAAACCACAAAATTAATTTCAGGAGGGGTTGCATGCACTTTGGAGAGCAGGTTTAGAATTCAAAACGATCTTGACAAATTGGAGAATTGGTCAGAACTCACCAAGATGAAATTCAATAAAGATACATGCAAAGTACTTCACATAGGAAGGAAAATTCAAATACACAACTGCCAAATGGGGAATAACTGGCTAGCTGGTAGTACTGCTGAAAGGAATTGGGGGTGGGGGTATTTATAGTGAATCTCCAATTGAATATACAAGTCAACAAAGTGATGTAGCTGCTAAAATAATATATTCTGGGGTTATTAACAAGAGTGTTGTAAGCAAGATGAGGGCGGTAACTGTCCCACTCTACTCAGCGCTGGTGAGTCCTCAGCTTGAGTAGTGTGTCCAGCTCTTTTGGAATGATGTGGACAAATTGGATGGAGTCCAAAGGAGAGCAACATAAATTATAAAAGATTTAGAAAACCTGACCTGTGAGTTAAGGCTAAAAACTGGGCATGTTTAGTCTTGAGAAAATAAGTTTTCTTGAGTTTGGACTTGATAGCAATCTTCAAATATGTTAAAGGCTGTTACAAGGAAGACTGTAATCAATTCCAGCCTTACATTTCTGTGGTTCTAAATTAATTTTAAAAATAAATTAGCTTCCTACATAGGCAAGAGCAGCCAATTCTTTGATCAACTAATTATTTGAATTGGGAAAGCCCCTGTCATGGGCCATGACCCCCGTTGCTGTTTTACTGATACATATTCTGGCAGCAGCTTGTGAACCTTATCAAAAGTGGGAGAACTACCTTATATGGTTTCTTTCACTTTGTCTTACACTCTTACTTTAAACATTATTTCTAATGGGCTTTGACCAGAGCCTCTTGGATAAGGTGAACTCTGCCTCCTGGACTGAAAACTGGCTGAAGGACAGTATGCATAGGGCAACAATAATCCAGTGGGGGTCCCAGCAGAGGAACCGAATGGGAGGCAACAATGGATGAGAGAACGTGAAACGAGGCTCTCAGCAGGAGTGCAAGTGGGAAGGAAGAAGTCTGGCACTCATTGATGCTCTTACCCCTAAGTATGAGCCTGAAGAGGGGGGGACTCTGTACTCAGGCATACTCAATAAGCCTGGTGGGGTCATATTTTAGTTTCTTACCTTGAGAGCAGGGGGCTGCTGGGTTGCAATGTCCTGCTCAAAGAGGCCTGCCAGGGAAGTGCCTTCTGGGCTTTGGTTTAGTACATAGCTGGAGCCGGCAGAATGAAGAGTGAGAACTCATAAGGAGGAGTAGGCTGGCAGAAGACAATTGTTTCCATTGAGCCTGTTGCACCTGGATGCTAAGGAGGAAGACAAGATAGTGGCTAAGGCACCAATAATAAAGGATTTCTGCAGCAGCTGCCTCAAAAGACAAATTCTATGCGTAGAATTTGCAGAACTTTCTCCAAACCTTGGTAGTAAAGTACTCAGGCTTTACTCTGGGGACTGAATCCAGCCCTGCTTGGCAGTGAGTGGTGGCTGAAAGTCCTTCCCATCCTCTGAATAATGAATGGCCTGTCTGAAATTAGGTGGTCTCTGTCCAGTTCCTAGAGGACAGGTGTCCACATCACAACTGGTATTAAGTGACAGTCTCAGTAGAAAAGCCAAGGAGAGAGTGAGCACAACCGTTCTGCCATGCTTCCAGGTTGGGGCTGTGTGCAGAAGCTTTCACTGATGTTACTATTTTACCCTTTCATGTGGATAAAGATGGCAAATTGTCAGTCACAGAGGCAACAATACCAAGGATGTGCTGTAGGTTAACTGAGCAGTTTAAGCACCAGCTTGAAGTAACATGAGAGATAAAATGACACCCCCTTTAAAGGAAAACACAATACTTTGGCCAGCTGAAGCTTTGAAGGCATATAGCAATTGCCACACAGATCAGACCAGGGTCCTTTTATTCAGTATTCCATCTCTGACAGTGACCAGTACCTGACACTTCAGGGGAAGCTGCAGGAAATCCTGTAGTGTACAATCAATGAATACCTTGCACACAGGGAAAGTTTCTTACTGATCTCCGTCAGCTACTGGTTGTCTTATGCCCTGAAGCATAAGGGCTCGTATACATATACTTTTTTCTTTTTTAAAAAGTACTGAGGATTTTCTTATTATCCATATAAAAGGATCTAAATCCTACTGACCTCTTGGCCTCAACAATGTCTTGTTGCAATGAGTTCTACAAGTTATTCGTTCTGTAAAATAGTTTCTCATTTCAAAATGTGTGACATTTCAATTTCATTGACTCCCATTGTTCTTTCATTGCAAGTTACCTGCTTTATATCATATTACATACAAAAAAAAAAACCTCCATTAAAGGAATGTTCAGTGTGCAAAATCTAACATTCAAAAGCTAGGAAATGCCAGAATTAAGGTTGCTGGGGAAACCCTAGTGCAGCCTCCTTGTGGGTATGCTTTATCACAGAGTCTTTAATTACATGCTCATATACTGTTTGTTCACTACTTGATTCAGTACACAGACTGGACAGTGCTCAATTAATGAGCAACTATTCAATATTTTGTTTTCTCCTCATTGTTCAGTGCCTTAGGCCTTATTTACTGCACATTATTCATAACCTGCTCTAGAGACAGAATTATTAATTTCCTCATGGGCTTTTCTATAGTGCTCATCACTACAGCATCTAAGTGCCTGACAAAGTACCTACATGGGGAACAAATATTTAATAATGAGCTCTCCGAGCTCGCAGATAAAGGTATAACATGATCCAATGAATGCTGAATGTTTCAACTTCTAGCCAGACTGGAAATAGGGTGTAAATTTTTAACAGTAAGAGTGAGAGTAACTAACCACAGGAACAATTTACCAATGGTCACAGGGGATTCTCCATCACTGACCATTTTAAAATCAAGATTGGATGCTTTTTTTAAAGATTTGCTCTAGGAATTGTTTGGGGGAAGTTCTATGGTCTGTGTTATACAGGAGGTCAGACTAGGGGATCATAATGGTCCCTTCTGGCTTTGGAATGTATGAATTTATATACAAACATTAATGAATTTACTTTCACAACATCACTGTGAGGTATAATGGACAGGTATGATGGCATTATTAATCTCAACTCAACATCCCAGTCCCCACCTAAGTTCCCTATGCAGCCGCTTAGGGAACCTGCCCGGTCAGGACCTCCCATTGCTGGGGGAAGGGAGCCCCTCCCTTGGCCCCAACTCACCTCCAGACCTGCTGCAGCTGGGCCTTATTGGAAATTCTGGGAGGCGGGTGGCCTAAACCCAGTCCCTGCCCAGACCTGCTGTGGCCAAGGCACTCCTCCCCCAGCCCAAACCCGCCCCGGACCTGCCACAGCCAGGGGAGGGCATCCCACTGCTCCAGTCCCACAGCTGCTGCGGCAGGGAGAGGTGCCTCTCCCACCCCATCCCCAGCCCAGGTGTTGCTGTGGGGGGAGTCCTCTCTCCCTGCTGTAGCCCTGGGGCAGCCTGCACCTCAAATCCCTCATCCCCAGCCCCACCTCAGTGCCCGCACCCCCATCCAGAGCCCTCACACCCTTGCCCCAGCCCTGAGCTCCCTCCCACACTCCAAACCCCTCGGCCCCACCGCCACCCCATGAATTTTGTTATGTGTCACACATCCCCTCCATATTGCTGCACGGAACACCATTCATTCTGCACGTGTGGAGAAAATTAGAGGGAACACTGGAGGGAAAATTAGAGGGAAATTTAGAGGGAACCACCTACCCTTCTTGGCTCCACATCTCAGTCCCTCCCACCACAGCTGCAAACCACAGGCCCAGTCTCCTTATACTCCAGCTCCACATAATCGTCCCTCCACTCTTTTCCCCACCCCACTCCCTCCTTGCCATCTCCCCAAGCCCAGTGCCTGAGTATTTGAGTCAGGCTGATTATTACTCCTGCTCCCCACTGCCTGAGAGCACAGGAGTCTCTTTTCTCTCACTGCCTCTCACTTGACAGACTCCTGACTACCAGGAGCAGCAATGGCAGAGAAAGCCCAGCTCAGCCCCTGAAGCATGTTCAGCGCAGCTAGAACCTTCAGATAATTTAGCCGCCAAACTCCACAGAGTTTCACTACTGAGAATATGCAAGTTTGGCTCAACACATGGGCAGTTTTTCACAGTGCAGCAAAAGGGACATCCCTAAAACCAAGCTGACCCCACACCACCAAATTTCAAGTCCCTGCCCCAACGGATGAAAGCAATGCAGCTTCTCGAAGAAAGGGTTGTAGAATATTTGTAACAGGGGGCAAAACAATATGTTCCCCCATCCTCCCCCCGTCTAATTCTGAAAAGCCACCAAATCACTTTTGCTGAAGTTTTTAGAAAGAAAAAAAATCAGACTGAGGCAGTCACCCAGTATGGAAAGTTTAAACCTGGACTGGTAAAGTTTGGTGAAGGTTTAAGTAACTAGAAACAGGATCTTATAATGGAACGTGTCAGGCAACCTTGCCTATAAGTGATACTACCTGCATTGCCTATAATGAATATTCGCTCTCTTGTATCAATGGGAGTTTTGCCAATGACTTCAATAAAGACAGGATTATACTCCTAAATGGTTCTCTCCTCCTGCAGAAATCTCTCTGTAACTAATCTTAGTCTCGCTTTTCACTTTTTGTTTTAAAATTCCTCTTTCTAAAGCTTAGCATGATGCATATTAATTTAATCTCATAAAACTCTAAGTTTACCAGTATATTTTTAGGGATCAGTTCTACATCTGCTCCATTTACAGAACTCTCATTATCTTCAATGGGATTTTGACACATGCAGTGGCTGATCAGATAAGAAAAGAGGTGAGCAGGGATATAGCTATGTGATGGTGTTGGAGGGAGCCTTCAATCTTCAGCGCACCCTTGTGGGAAAACCAGATGACAACAACTCTGCCTCAGTTTCCCCTCCTTCGTTGGTGGACCAATTGCCATTTAGCCCATTTGCTGCAACCTTAGCCCTCCAGCCAAGTCACCGGTAGCCTTTTCCTCTCTCAGGGTGCTAAGGAGCCCAATAGATCAAGATGTCAATCACCCTAGGTGAAGGTAATACAATCCTTGGCATCTTCAAATAACATCTTCGCTTGTTCTAGGCCAGGGGTTGGCAACCTTTCAGAAGTGGTGTGCTGAGTCTTCATTTATTCACTCTAATTTAAGGTTTCGCATGCCAGTAAAACATTTTTACTTTTTTAGAAGGTCTTTTTCTATAAGTCTTTAATATATAACTAAACTATTGTTGTATGTAAAGTAAATAAGGTTTTTAAAATGTTTAAGAAATTTCATTTAAAATTAAATTAAAATGCAGAGCCCCCCAGACCGGTGGCCAGGACCTAGGCAGTGGGAATGCCACAGAAAATCAGCTCACATGCAGCCTTTGGCACGCATGCCATAGGTTGCCTACCCCTGTTTTAGGCCTTAATAAACTTCCTTGGTGGGTTTAAGCAGGGGCACACAGACCCACCCATTCCTTTAGGTTCCAGGCCAGGAACCACATATAAAGACATTGGCATCAATCTTTCCCAACCCCTTGCTTTTCCACTGGACTACTTCCTACCATGCCCCTCTTGCAGATTGTTCCTTGAGATCACACCCTCTGGTCCTCTCCTCTTGGAGATTGAGCTTCCTGGGTAGCTTCTCACCAGTCTGCAAAGGAAGCGTCCATGTTTAAGTAGCTTCTAAGCCTCTCTGGCAGTCACCTGGAACTCCTTCGCTCCTGCTGCCCTCTCCTTCAGGGCCAGACCCAGGGTATAAGTTACCTACTGCAGCTCTCCACTCTCAGTTCTCCCCTATTGGTCTTCCAGTCTTCCTTTACAGGAACTATCCAGTCCCATTCTCCCCAGCTGGATCTAATCCTTAATTACCTGTCTCCCCTCCAGGTGCCACAAAATGGGCTAATTGGGCTTTCCAGCTCTCCTTAACCATGTTACTGCCAATGTGGGATTTTATACGCTCAGTTCACCAGCTCCCATTAACTTCAATGTAAATCTAGGCTAACACCTTGGACCACTTTGAAAATGTAGCCTAAGACCATCAGTCATGTTTCTACACATGTAAGTAGAAAAGATAATTTTAGAAACATTCTTGTGAGCAACAGAAAGGAGTAAATATTCAGCAGAGTACATGAGGAATTAATCATGCAGCTTCTCACTGCTTACGAGAGTTGTATAGCTAAAATCCCACATTGAACACTTATTTGATACTCTAGTAAGGCTGGGATCTAATCTTGAGGTATGGAGGATTTACACTAATAAGGATTATCCTTTAAACAGTCAGAGAAGAACCATATCCGTGAATGCTGTACATACACATTAGTTTTTGCAGCTATGGGGTACCTGTTTGGATTATTAGTAAATGTGACATGTATTAAATCTAAGCCATCATTGTGCACTATGTTCTATCAAAACAATGGAAATGCTAGGAATTATTTATTTTATAAATCACAAAGTTTATAAACATACAAATAAACCAAATATATTATATTTATATATCTGTCTTTTCCTTGTGGTTTTAGCACTAAAAAGCATTTTCTGCTTAGATCTATGTGAGTTGAGGAAACAAATCAGTTAATGTTATCGTCACCAGTACCCCCACTGTAAAAATGTATACTTTTGACTTTCAAAACTCTCCAGTGAAAGCTACCAAATTAGAAATGAGATACTTCATACAAAACTAAGGCAGAAAGACTGTGAAGCATGGATTTGAAACTGTACAATTTTTAAGGCATTTGAAACACTTTTGTTTTAGAGATGGTCCAAACTCAAAATCTGAACAGTTTAAGACAGAGGAAGTTTAGATCCAACCCTCAATCCTGATTCAAGGAAGCACCTAAGTACATGCTTGACTTCA
Organism: Eretmochelys imbricata; assembly: GCF_965152235.1. Lineage (NCBI taxonomy): Eukaryota > Metazoa > Chordata > Testudines > Cheloniidae > Eretmochelys > Eretmochelys imbricata. Next base: position 36,554,146 of record NC_135575.1, on the reverse strand, counting down.
AGCACATGCTTAAGCCTCATTGAGGTCAATGGAACCTAAGTATGTGACTAAGTGCTTCGCTGAATCAGGACCTTTTTGTCTGTCTGGCCTCTATTCTTATATTGAGACAAGAGAAATCACTGCCCTAAACAAATATCCCTGCAAAGTCTTGGGAAGTTTGGGTTCAGATACAAATCCACACTTGGAGACTATGATCCATCTCTACTCTGTTCAAAGTTTAGCTATTTACTTTACAGTCCAATCTACATATTGAGAACTTATGGTTCAGTACAAGGGTTGTCCCCTCTTGTATATTATTTAGTGTTCTAACACTCTTCAAATCACTTCAGTCTAAACAGAGGAGTCCATCTGTTCATGTGAGTAGCTGTAATTGCAATTAATGTTAATGGCAGTTACAAACACATTTGAATATTTCCAAGCAGAAATGAAACAACTCTTAACGCTTATGAACCTTTTATAAAAGAGGTGTTTCATAACTTTGCATTGAAAGCACTAGATCAATTCTCCTATTGCTTACACCAGTGGAGTTACCCAGGTATAAAGCTGGTGTAAGTGAATGGAGATTCTGGCCCTGAAACTGCTTAGAGTACTTGCTTCTCCAATCACTACCCAAAACTTAATAAATGGATGGGAAATATATCCTGCCTTTTTAGCAGAATTCTAAAAAAGGGATTGCAAATATATGTGAATGTATTTCATAACATTTTCAGCTATCTACATTAAGAAATTATAACACTATTAATAGTGATGGGCAACTCAGTGGATATTAGAGATGAGGATCCATAAATAGTGCAGGACAAACCTCAGAAACATTGGAGGTTTGATTCTGATGAGCAAACAGATGCCTGCATGAGAGGGATGGAGATGCACATGGGAATATTCATATTATAAGTAATATAGCTGATTTGCAAATACTTTAAAAACAATCTCAGCAATTCAAATAAGCTGGATTCAAATAATTTGAAATTATAAGCGACTAAGTGACAACTCTCTAAAAAAACAGAGCTTTACAACTGTTAGGTTTGTTTGTTAAGTTTTACAACCTTAGTTTTACTTAGGTATTAAATAATTAGAAGTAAATTGTAGCTGCTTGGATGTCTACGATAAAAATAAATCCTCTTATATGTTTACAATCAATCCCATGGATTTAATGTGGCAGCACAAACAAGCCGGTTTTGTGTACATCAATCCAAACTGGATTTTTTCCTATTTTTTTTATAAAATGTGTGTATTTGATGTGGTAGATGGTTGGAACTCTTTCCATATGCCAGACCCATCCATAATGAGCCAGATTTCACTCTCAGTCACATCAATATAAAGTGAGAGTAACTCCAGTGCATTTATACTGAGAAGAATCTGGCCCATTGTCTCACCCCAGGAACAAAACATTTCATGATCTGAAGGGACTTTGAAGATTTTAGATAGAAAGATTTATAAATGACATAACTTTCCCCAGAGGCTACATCTCCCTTGCTGGATATAATTGATGCTCATTTACACAAAAATTCTTATGGTCCAGCTAAATCTTAAAAGTATAGAATCTCAATTTGCTCTCACTTACATAAGTATCTATGAGGAATAACTCCACCAAAGTCAAAGGAGGTATCCTGGTACAAAACTAGCATAGGGGAGAGGATCATCCAGCCTACAGTGTCCCTGAGTAGTATTTTAATGAAGAAACCATTTTATCTGATTCTACTGCATCATCTTAGTTTACAGAATTGCAGTAAATTTCTCCATATGGTCATCCTGCTTACCATTACCTACTTTGTTTTCATGACTTCTGAATGTATATGACGAAAGCAAACACCGAAAATCACAATAAAATCATTCAGAAGATGTTTGTTTCTAATGGTCACCACCTGGGGTGAGTTCTCATCCAGTGTCCTTTTACACGCAAAGTACTGTAATTAGTAGGACCTTTACAGGATATTAAAAATGTAATAGAATATTTAGCACTAGTCTTGTCATCACGGCAATGCTTCCAAGCAGAGATGATAAGGAAAGACTGGCAAGGTATTTTTTTTAATGTACAGTTTAAAGAAAAAATATTGCTTCACTTTGTAAGTTTCAGTTCCATACTACCCCAGCTTCTGCTCAGTTCTCTGACCCTTTAATCAGGCTGCATTAACAGGCTGGATGGTGCTGGGGAGTGAAGGTCACTTTCCAACATGGCAATGGGGCTGATGCTCCGCTGAAGCTGGTGAGGGCTCCTCTCTGCTTCACCGAGCTGAGGCTTCCTACCACTGAGAAAATGTTGCCGGCAGCCTTGCTGTCTCTCCTCTTCCGCTACCATCTGTGCTGCTTTGTTGTTTGTTGCAGGCTGAGGCTGTGCATATGCTGGACGAAATGGATAAATATTACTCAGAGCCATCTGAGAACAGGGATAGCAACTAGCAAGAAAATTCAGAACAGAAGAGAACAGCAGCCATACTGACTCAGACCACTAGTCCATCTAGCCCAGTATCCTTTCTCCAACAGTATCAGAGCTTCAGAGGGAGTGTACAGAACAGGGCAATTTTTGAGAGATCCAGCCCTGTCTTCCTCTCCCAGCTTCTGCCAGTCAGAGGTTTAGGGTTGCCCTAAACATGGGGTTACTTACATCGCTGACCATCCTGGCTAATAGCCATTGATGTATCTATCCTCCATAAACTTATCGAGCTCTTTTTTGAACCCAGTTATACTTTTGGACTCCACATCCCATGGCAATGGGTTCCACAGGTTAATCGTGCATTTTGTGAAATAGTATTTCCTCTTGTCTGTATTAAACCTGCTGCTTATTAATTTCATTGGGTATCTCCTGGTTTGTTTGTTTTTTGTATCATGGGAAAGGATAAACAACTATTTTCTATTCACTTTTTTCCACACCATTCATGATTTTATAGACGTCTATCATATCCCCTTTAATGGTTTCTTTTCTAAGCTGAACAGCCCTAACCATTTTAGTCTCTCCTTTTATGGAAGCCGTTCCTTACCCTTGATCATCTTTGTTGAACCTTTTCCAGTTCCATTATATCCTTTTTGAGATAGGGCAACCAGAACTGGACACAGTATTCAAGGTGTGGGCACACCATCGAATTATATAGTGGCATTCTGACACTTTCTATTTTATTATCTATCCCTATTCCAATAGTTCCTAACATTCTGTTAGCGTTTTTGACTGCTGCTGCACACTGAGCTGAAGTTTTCAGAGAACTATCCACAATGATTCCAAGAGCTCTTTCTTGAGTGCTAGCAGCTTATTTAGAACCCATCATTAGTTGGGATTAGATTTTCCCAATGTGCATTATTTTGCACTTATCAATGCTGAGTTTCATCTGCCATTTTGTTGTCCAGTCACTCAATTTTGTCAGATCACTTTGTAACTCTTCACAGTCTGCTTGGGACTTAACTATCCTGAATAACTCATGGGAACCTTGAGAGGGAGTGGATGTGAAACAAACAAAACTGGAAATGTATCATTACGAATAAAACCCTGTGGTAAAAGAACATTAAAGGTTCCAGAGGAAAGCATTCAGAAGTGAGGAAAAAGCTTGAGATTTTAAGAAACAATTTTTCAAAGACTTATAACTTGGCCAGATTCCTGCTATAAAGCATTGAAATATGAGCACTTCAAGGAAATGGTGTAAGAATTCATTTTCACATGAGCAAAACAACACACAACCTTAAGGCAGACAGCTGCCATTGAGAATTTCAGCCCAAATAGTTAAAGTTGGACAAAGTTATAAGCAGCCGAGAACAGGGTCTTATAATGGAAAGTGTCAGGCATCCTTGTCTATAGGCGATACTACTAGCTGTGCCTATAATAATGGATGGTACTACTCTGTTCCCATCTTGTAGGCTGACCAGATGTCCCGATTTTAGAGAGACAGTCCCAGTATTTGGGGCTTTGTCTTACATAGACACCTATGACCCCCCACACACTCCTTGTCCTGATTTTTCACATCTGCTATCTGGTCACCCTGCCATAGAGAGTCCTTCATCTAAGCTTATCAAAGCAACTTAAAAAGTTGGATAAGCATTTAAGTATTATTCTCATTTATAGATAGAGAAACTGAGTTAGAGAAATCAAAGGGTAAATTCACCTTGTCCATGCGCAGCCTGAATAAATAAGCTTTGTACAATTAATTGAAGAAGGATTAAGGGTGGAATTCACCACCCATCGGTGCATTATGTAGGGCAGCTCTGCAGTCCTTCTTCAGCCAATACTCCAACAAAGGATCTGAACGTGGGGCTGTCAGCTCTGCAAGCATCTTCCTTACGTGTTTGTGGCCACAATATGCATATAGCCTTGGGCCCCCTTCACCATGACACTGCTCCTCCTCCATCCCACCCCCAGTTGACCCACTTCCACAATAGCCATGTGGAAGCCCATCTCCACTTCACTCTCAATATGACTGCTCAACGACTAACCTTTCACACACAGAAGCATGGCAGTTTAACTGGACTGGGGGTGTCTGCTATCCCTGTTAGCATAGGGGTGAACTTTACCCTAAATAAATTGATCAAGGGCTCTCATCAAATAGGAGGCCATGTTGGGAACAGAACCCTGGTGCCATAGTTCCCAGTCTCCTGTTCTACCACTAGAATCTCCACCTCTCACAACATTCGTGCTTTGGAAAATTGGAGGATTTAAAAATGCTAGTCCGGTCAGGCTCTTTGGAAAATCTCTCTCGGTGTCTATCTGCACTTTTAGGTGTCTAAATACCTTTGCAAATCTGGCCCTGTGTGTTTATAAATTGCTGCAGAGAGAATTTGGTTCCCTGATAACTGCTGTAGACATGAGTTAAATATGAGCACTGAGAGGACTGGTTCAGTACATCAAGCCTTTCCTCCATCAGTTGCCAGTTCAAATCCAGCCCTGGTCAGCTGTCAATGAATCCAGCTGACAGCTGAAAGGCAGCATGCTCTAAATGAAAAAGCACAAGCGTCAGGAACTCCTGGGTTCCATGCCAGGACTGCCGCTGATTTAGTGTATCTTTTCCAAGGTCAGACTTCCCCCATCTGTACAACGCAGATAACGCCTGGTTGCTTGCATTACAGGGGTGTTGCGAGGAGGCTTCAAAAGTTAATGTTTGTACAGTGCTTTGAACATGGAAGTGCTAAATAAATACAAACACAGTGCTATTATTCTCAGAATCTGATGGCTGGTTATTCGGATGTCTGTGCGAAAGTACTGGTCTCTGCCCAGCTCCTAATGGATAATGTGTGCGCACATCACAAAATCATCAGCACTGGCACTAAACAGACCACGTGATGTGTGTCAGCAGGGATCAAGGACTGAATGGGCATTATGCAGTGAGGTAAGTGATGCTTACTAGTGCCAAGTGGCCTTAAACTGGCCCCGGATTCCCATGGGGGACCCCTGTGTAAGTTGTCTCCTAGACCAGCTACCCCCTGATCCTGATGTAAGGGGCAGGAGGGAGCATGTCAAGGATGGGCTAAGGTCATAGGGGCATGGCAGAGCTGAGCTCCACCTATGGCTGATACTCTATTGGTGTTAAGGACTTTGTGCCAGGGCTATGCCCTGAAATCAAGACACCTCTACCAGCTCCCTGGCACCTGCTGCCCTCCAATATGGTGGAGAATCAGGGCCAGGGAATGCAAGTGGACATTAAGAGTTCAATATTCAGTGCAGCTTTCAACTCCTTAATCTAAATGTAAATGTCATTAATTCCAGCTGAATAACACAAAGTCATTGGGAGAGACTCAGTGACATAAACAAAGAAATACAGCTTTTGTGAAAAAAAGAACAAAGTTCTCAGTGTGTTTATGAGTAAAATTATCACATCTGCTCAGGCTCACGACCCACTAGAGGAGCAGTATTTTTGGCTCAAGGAGCACATCTAGGCTCCTTACTTCCTCATTATTCTCCTGGCAGAACAGACTACTGCATTTCAGGATGTGGCTCACTTATGCCTTGTCTGTGAATTGCCGCTATAGGCTGGAACTGTTTACACTGTAACTAGCAATTTACCTCTATCTCAAGCAAGAAGATCCTTCTTAAACATCAACAAACGAGATCTCTCCAAGATGAAGACTGCACTTGTACATCAGTACCCCAACCTGACTGTGAAGCTGTCGGATTGTAATGTTGCCTCCTCGCTAAGGGGCCAGGAATGACCTCTTTTGTGCATACTGTTGTACTGTAACTCTGAGGGACTGCTGTATACAAGGACACACTCTGCTGCGAAAGCTGTTAGATTTTTTCCAAGTAAAGCTGCTGCCAAAGATTAAAGAAAACCCTACTCACCGGACTCCGAAGAGCATGAGTGACCGCGATCTGACGTCTCACAGTCCCTTAGATCGACAGCTCTGCGTTCCCTGTGACCGTTTCGTGCCATCACAACAATGAACTGGAAAACATATACAAATCTAGTAGACAGTCTATTGTTCTTTGCAGAGTAACATACAGTGAGCCACACTCATAAGGGGAGGGATCGCTCAGTGGTTTGAGCCTTGGCCTGCTAAACCCAGGGTTGTGAGTTCAATCTTTGAGGGGGCCCTTTAGGGGATCTGGGGCAAAAACTGGGGATTGGTCCTGCTTTGAGCAGGGGGGCTGGACTAGATGACCTCGTGAGGCCCCTTCCAACCCTGAGAGTCTGTGATTCTAAACAGTAGCCATTGTGCTGCACGGGCAGCATGCTCAGCCCACAGGGTGGAGCAAAGTGCCTAATGTCCTCCAGCACCAGTCCCTTCTCTCCAGCTAATTAGGTTGCTGAACTGAAAGCACACCTGTTAAGTCTCCCAGTTTCCCTGGAAGTGTCTGCTCCTAGGTTCCTGAGCACATTTTCAATGAGCCTTTTGGGAACCTAGGAGAAGGCATCTGAAATCAGCCCACAGGCTCTGCCCAGTCCCAGGGACTTGGGGCCTAACTCCCCTTTATTTCCAAGCAAGGCACCTCAGCACTTTTGTAAATCTCCAGATGTCTATCTGCAACTTTACGCATCTACATACCTGTAAAAATCTGCCCCCTACTCTTCCTTTCTCTTTGGGGAGTGAGTCACCAGCTGCTCAGCAGCACAGAGAGCCAGGTCTGCAGGCAATGGCCACTAGGCAGCAGCTCAGAACAGGAGAGAGAGGAAATCCTCCAGAGCAGGTGAGGAAGAAAGCATGATTGTGACTCCCAGTTCCTAGCACATACTCCATGGGCATAAGGAAGAAGGAGACCTTGCCCCTTCTGGAGGTTAGGAGACAAGAGTAATTCTGCCCCAAGGGAGATGGGGAAATTCAACAGAGCAGTGTGAGGGAAGAACCAGAAAGAACAGAGTGAAAAGGCGTGGGAGACAAAGATAAAGGGGAATGGAGAAACTGGCCGTGAGGGATAGCTAAAAAGAGGGGAGGGAAATGGAAGAGGGATGTTCACAGATGAGAGCCAGAGGGAAGGTAAGGAGGGAGAAATTGGAGCAATATTTGATGTTGGCCTGGGGGGCATTGATTCACATGCAAAAAATCTCCAGACCTACAGCTGTAACAGGCATCCGGTGGACTCTGCATTATGTTGCAGATATTTGAAAGGCTGCTTCAAAGTAGAGCTAAACTTGCTGGATTACAGGTCTCAGAATAAACTAAACCCAGAATAGGCTCGTCCAACAGTTTGCCAAGGATCCCACACCTCCTGAGTGAACCTGGCTTGGTTTATGAGATTGCCTACAAAAAAACCTCTGCAAAATACACATCTTAATGTGGGTTTGACAAAAACATGGTGAAAACTGACAGTTTCAATTGAGTTTGTGTTTATTTGAATCTGAAAGTCTATATGAAACTCAAGGTTGTGAACTCCCTTAGTGTGAAAGTGAAGGAATTGTTGGCATAAACCCCACATGCAGCAAACTGCCATGTTTTGCACAACGCTAGTTGCAACCATTCTCCCTCAGCTGGAAGGATGGCGGCAGAGAGAGGACATTGGCATAGGGTGCAGGAGTAATTGAACCATTTTACCCAAGCAGTTCCAGTAACTGACGCCATGGCAATTGATTGCAGCTGGTGGGAAACGTTAGACCCCTTACATGCATGTGGGCTCCACATCAACTCCACATATTTCACAGCTGGGGGTGTGCGGGTGGGCCCAAATAGGGACAAGGCATGGAAGCTGCCTTGCACCTGGCCCAGAGATCAGAGAGCAGATTCCATTCTCCCAAATCCTCTTTTAGCTATACAAACACTGCTTACTGGGACCATTTACCAGGAAAGGGGTGAATTTCATTAACAGTTTACAGCTCCAGGTAGCATCAGTAGCATTATTTATTACATGTATTCTCATAGCATATGATCCACCCACTATTTAAGTAAGTCATTATTAAATAATATTATTAACCATTTACACTTTGGTAGCACCCAAAGACCCTAACCAGGATTGGTGCCCTATTGTGCTGGGAGCAATAAAGGCACAGCTGAAGAGACAGTCTCTGCCCCAGAAAGTAACTGAATTTTCTTTTTAAATAAAACCCACAAAGCTTATAATTCTGAGTGAATAGTAGGAGTGGATTACTGTCCAATGCTTTTCTTGGCAATAATGCTGTTCCCATGCCAAGTATGTGTGAAGATGCCATGGTACTTAATCCTCATGGCTACATCATCATTGAGCAAATTAAATGCATGATGCAAAAGTAATCTACTACTTCTAAGAGAAAGTAATAGTAGTGGGGCAGTGATTACTTGCTGAGCCAGTAACAAGTCATTTGAAATTAATTACTTTATTAAATATATTTTTACAACCCCCAGTAGAAGAACGTAGGTGGTGAAATTCATCACTAGAATGTATATTAGGCAGGTCGGATTTGTTTCTGTTGACTCAGTTAATTGTTTAGCTGTTTAATTACCCCCATACTCAATGCAAACGTCGTCATCAGTTGATATTAGCTGCAGGGACAGATGCTGGTGAGGGCTGTGCTGATCAGCCGGAGGCCACCTAATACACAGGCTTTTCTCAGTCCAAGCCAACAGGCTTTTCTCGATTCCAACAAATGTTTCTGATTTCCCAAACATCAGCTACTTTGCAAACTGTGTTTTTCTTCTCTGCCCATGAACAAGTGCCAGCATGGCTCAGATTCATCGCATTTGCTATCTGATACCTGCAGGAACAAAGTGCCGACTGGCTCAGCAACTGAAACGCTGGTAATAAAAGGTCCACAGCAGCACGAGGCCTCACCAGCTAAAGAATTATTTCACGCTGCAACCATGGTCAAGTCAATTCAACATGCCTTGCATATGTTAAACCACACGTTTCAGTGGCCACCCACTTGCAAACACAGCCTTCAGTCCAGTCCATTTGCAAAATGTCATTTTACTGTTGCTTAAAACAATCTTCAGAGCAGATACATATTACATGCTATTTAAAATCTTCCAGCCCCTCACAGGTATTAATTTACAAACAAACCTGGCAAGGCCTGTAAATGGAATCACTCTGGACTTGGAGACTTGGTGCAATAGTTTCAAGATAGGAACTTTTTATTCAAGATCAAATCTAGAATTAAACCTAATATCTCAATTATTTAAAAAACAAAACAAAAAACATTTAGGGCCTGAGCCTCTTTTACACTAAGGCCTGGTCTATACACAGTTTTTGTAATGGTATAACTATGTAGGTAAGGGATGTGAGTTTTTTTTTAACTGAAATAGTTATACTGATACAACTTGTAATGTGGACACAGTTATACTGCAATACAGCTACCTTACATTGGTCTAGCTTATTGCCTTTCCCATACAAGAATAAATTATTCCACTATATGAGTGCTGAATCCACATTGCAGAGAGGTGGGAGACAGGGGGGCAATGTACTGCTTTAATTATACTGGAAAGCTGTATAACTTGTGTGTGTAGATAAGGCTTTAGGCCACTTTACACTACCCTGGCAGTGAAAAGCTGTCTTAAAGCAAATGTCAGTGTATCCATATTTGCAAAGTGTGTAATTTAGGACCACTTTAAGGTTCGGTTACTGTGTCAGAGCAGTATAAAATAGCCTTAGTGTAAATGAAAATCAAGCCCATAGTGACAGGTTTCAGAGTAGCAGCCATGTTAGTCTGTATCCGCAAAAAGAAAAGGAGTACTTGTGGCACCTTAGAGACTAACAAATTTATTTGAACATAAGCTTTCGTGAGCTACAGCTCACTTCCAATGAAAGCTCACGAAAGCTTATGCTCAAATAAATTTGTTAGTCTCTAAGGTGCCGTAAGCCCATAATGTAGATTTTATGGGGCCAAATTATCTCTATTACACTGGTGCAACCCCAGTGACTTCAACAGACTTGGACAAGTCTGACCACGAGGAGAATTTGACCCTCTGCATCAAGAAAAAATGACTAAAAGAATATTTTATATTCGCTCACGCCTAAGCTGCCATAATAGATTGGATGTTTGTCTTTTCAAGCCTGCTTCTGATACAAAGGTATTTAACTGCATCAAACCCAAATATAAAGTTCGACATCTCGCCCAGCATGCAGAATACTTGGCTTCCAAGAAAACTTTTACAGGGAGGGCATACTTTCCTGTGAAAATAACTCAGTGATATGCCATGTCATCACTTTGCCATTTCCTTAATTTAGAACACAGTTCCAACTGTTGTGTTCAAAGCTAACAATAACACTGGCTAATGGTTGTAATATATTCAGGCAGCTGTGAACTTTGCGGGATAACAATGAGGTAAGATGAACTATGGTTCACAGCAAAGTATTTGATGACTCTAGCAGTTATTTAATATAGTTAAGATGAGAATTATTTGATGGATAATCTCAAGTGGATCCCTAATACCCTTTGATCCTTCCTACTTCCATATTAATATAGTTACCCGAGGCTTATTGCTAGTAGGTGTCACGTTCTCACTGTCGGCACTGCTGCTGGCATTTCTTATCGCTTCTGCGTATGGGTTCTTCTTATAGAAGTTCTGACTTCTGCAACAGAACAAAAGCCCCGACAAATTAACTGTCACTGGGAGGAACAGATGCCATTTTACTTTTACGTTTTATTTTATTGGCGAAGGGTAATATTTTGCTAATACTGACAAATGAGTGAATGTATTTTGTTTTCTTTCATACAGACCAATTAGTACATTACTACTAATTACAGATGTGTGGTTAAAAAGTCCTGACTTGACAAAAGTGGAATGGTTCAAACAGTAGTAGGTACAGTAATAAAATGTTTGTGACAATGTGCCTTCAATATCATGTAGTTTATAAAAATAACAAGGATTTGGGAGGGAATAGTAAACAAATATAAGATTGTTTATTATTGTAATATTTGTTTATTTACAAATTTGGCTTTTTCCCTCTTTATTAAAAGGCCAGATACTCAGGGCTACGCATGCACAAATGCTATGACCGTGTGTCCAGTCACTGTAATTGTGTGTGCAAGTCAGGGAAGTAAATATGCATGCATTCTTGCATGGTTATTTGAGCGTATACAATTCTGAAAATCCAGCCCTCCTTTTTATTCATTGTTTTTCCACGAATGACATCAACAAAAGTTCAGAAAATCATATAGTAAATATTACTAATAATCTAGAGTACTCAAAATTCTAAGAACTAAAACATTTTCTGGAGTAAGCCTACCAGAGATAGTTATATAAGAGGAAAACTGTTTAGTTCTGAAAAAAGCCAATCATATTATTAAGAGGAGAAAAAAAGATACAAGTAATCAGATCTAAGTGGTCAATTTCACAATTCAAAGGCACTATTTTAGCAGTTGAACAATGATCACTGTAGTATAAGACTGAAAATGACTATGACTCCCATTTCGGAAAAGCATCCCTATTGAGGAACAGAGTTTGAACACCTACTTCATTTTAAGCGGGTGCTTAAGTGGTTTCCTGAATTGGGATCACAGACAGAATACATTTACTAGAAAACACAAACAGCTTTTCTCCTGATAAACGTTAACTAGAGTAGTTAATACTTTAGCTATCATCCATGCTCTCTCCTAAACTTAACTTGGGAGATGTCTCCAGATTAATCCTAGTGGAAACCGAGTTACTGCATCTGATAAGCTCTACCTTTAATGCCAGTTACCAATTGATCTTTATTAGATTAAATGAAAATCTTCCTCTTTATTTCACCTTTCTTTTACATGTTAATTAGCTATTTGTATCATGCCCATAACTATCATATTTTGTCACATTTATAGAAATTAAATACAAACCAAAAATTGTCTTCTGGTGGAGATAAGTCAGACCCATCCCCACCATAGATAGTAAGTACCTCCCTGTAGCTACTGACCCTAGAAACTAAACATGAGACTAAGAGGAGGTGTCCTGCACTGCATCCTGCACCCTAGGCTCTGATGTATCGCTGGAGAAAGTTAATTCCAAAGCCAAGGACTCTCCCCCAAGAGTGATAGACTCCAAGAGGATCAAATGTAGAAAAATCCCCCTGTCAGGGGACAGGATGGAAGAGAGATAGTATTTCATGAAGCCACATGTGAACCACTTGGCACTCTACGGACAACTGTCAAAGGGAGCTAGTGCCCGACAGTTCCAGAAGTGACTCAGGCCCACAGCAAAACTCACACACAGGAACTACGTGCTCATAACAGCCTATCCCAGTTAAAAGGATTGTTTGAATTCTATTGTTCATTTTTTAAGCATACAGAACACATGCTAGAACAACTAGGCAGGTTTGAGGATCTCCATGTGTAATTTTGAGAACAATTTGAAGAGGCAGTGACACCAGTTGACTGAGCATGATCTTGGAACCAGGAACTTCTCAATTCTAATCCCAGCTGTGCCACTGACTTGCCCTGTGACCTTGGGCAAGTCACTTTTTCTCACCTGTCAAATAGGGATATTAATACCTCCCAGCTTCAAAGAAGTGACATGAGGCTTATCCAGCTGCAGCACTATAAAAATGCAAGGTGCTAAATATTAACAACAATAATTCTGTTTTATTTGACCATATCCACTAAACAAATTGACACAGTGCATCAATTCTTTTGCCTTCTACATTATAAATTTTGGAGGTGAATAAACATAGTTTTCCTTAGATTCTTGCAATTATAAAGAGATACGAGTTTGTGTTTTATGGGGGGAGAGTACAAGTATTACCAATCGGTTCATGGAATGTAATCAATATGTTTCAAAATATACTCAGCTACAAGAAAAAACAAAACAGCAATTTCAATCGAAATATTGGTTTCTAGGCTCCACTTAAATAGGGATTTTAGATCAGTAGTTTCATTTTGATCTAGTTGGGCTAGTAATAGCTGTAGTACAAAGCCAGTCAAGCATATAACTGAAAACTTGCTCTTGAGGTAAACAGTTATATTGATCAAAACCATCTGATAAAGAAGAAAAGTAAATCAGGGCAAAATGACAAAGATTTTGTTTTTAACAGAGTGCAGCCACGAAAGAAAAGGAAAAAAAGGGAAAAAAATATACTGTATCAGTGAATATCCCTGCACCTTCAAGCCATCTGTATTTTTCACTTTGTTAAAATGACAGCTTCAATTAAAGACACAGAGTTAAGAAACCCTCACTCTGTTCATTTATTCTATATACATAATTCAGCTGACTTGTCTTTGAATCCCAAATCATGAAAACAGGCCAACCTGCAATTAGGTTTAAATCCAGGACTCTAAAATCAGTCAATAGAACATAAGAAATATGGCAGCACTTCCAGTTCTTTGGTCTAATATACTATGAATAATTAAATAAGAAAAAAATTACGTTAACTTCAATGGCTATTTGTGTTTAATGGACTCTGATCTTTAAAAACATACACACGCATACATACACCCACACATACTAGTAGGCAGGTTTATTTCCTTCTTTTTGATCTATGCAGGAGGAGGGTGTCTTGATTTGGCTGCTGGGTATTTTGCTCCAAGTACAAACTATAAGATTGTACTATAGCCTCCGAGAACAGTTGGGTGATGAGGTCCTTAAATACAGATACAGGTATTTGCATGAGAATTTCCTTTCCTAGAGTTTGATCCTGCTTTCTCAGCTCCCGGTGACACCCTGGCAAGTTGGGGGCTGCAATATATTGTAAGACTGAGACCCTCTGTCATCTATAGGAACAGTTTGTTTATAAATAACATGTTGATTATAGGGCATTTTCTCACCAAAAGGCAGCCCATCCCTGTGCAATCCCTAAGAGGCATTAGAGATTGATGGGAGAACTTTCCCAACAGAGACACCGTAGAAGACACATCCCTGTTGCTGATGCTTCCAGTACCTGGCAAGCTGCTGCTTCCACATGCTCTGCTACATGTATCGTTGCAGCGCCTTGGTGATAAAAGGGGAACATATCTGATCTTCCCAGGCCAAGAAAATTCTCAGGCACAGCCCCTGCCCAACCTCACAGGATGGCTATCACAGAAAAGGCAAAGCCCTACCAATTGCTTTGCAGCTCTGCAGTACTGAAGAGAAACCTTAGGGGAAAAATATGCATTATAGGGCATGCGTCTGAACTTCCTCGTCAATACAAATTATGGATCCTCTTCAAACCTAATAGGATCTATTCTTCTTCTCCCTCAACACATGTAACTCTCATTAATGTCAATGTGTGTACTGCAAACAAGGGAGTGGAGCTCAGATGCCTAAGGATTGTGAATAATTCATAGGATAAATTACCCAAAAGAAAAAAAGAGCAAAATACATGTGGGGCCAGATCCTCAGCTGCTGTAAACTGGCATAGCCCCTATACTTCACCATTAGTTATGCAAGAACTGCTTGGTACCTCAGAGTTGTGTTGTAAATTTGTGATTGAAAGTTTTACCTGTAACAGTAAGCAGCAAGAGATCCCAGGAGGAGCAGCAGGATCAGCACAACTATACAAACTGCAATTGTGATGTTCCGCTTCTTTATTTGCTCCACATGCTGCTGTTCCCACCATTCCAAGTCGCTGAACTGACAGCGCTCCCCCACGTAACCAGTCACACAGCTATCAAAAAAGCAAATGAGCACACACAGTAACCAATGATGGAAAAGAAAAATGTCACTGTTTGAATCACCTTTGGTGTTGCTTCATCAAGTGCAACCCTTATGGAAGAGTCTTGGAAAGTTTAACAGGGATTAAATAAACCAAGAGGGTTTTACAGAAATTTCTCTAACCACCATTTAATAGCGAGATGTTATTTATAGAAACATCTTATAGAATTTTATAATAGGGATCTAATACCTTATTCAATTCTAGGAGGTGGTTAAAAAATTATAAGAAATTATTTTCTATTAAATTCTATAGGCATTTTCCATAAGGGAACGTTCCTCTGAGATTTTCAAAGTAGCATCTTCCAACAGGTAAGTTTCAAGTTTTTCCCTATAAAAGACTGTTTGAAAATGAGATCTTGCTGAATCATTTGGTTTTATTTTCAAACTTTTGTTGTTGTTGTTGTTGTTGTTAAAAGCAATGGGGAAAGAGAAAGAAGGGGCATTACAAAAGCTCTTATGGATAGAAAATATCTGCAGGATCTTTTAAAATTTTAAATGAACAGTTGCTGCTTTTTTAAAAAAAAATCACCTTTCAGTGTTGGGACCCCAGACACACACAAAAAAGTTCATGAAATTGACTAGAAACTGAAAAATAAAAGGGAATCTCGCCAATCTAGTTTCATTGTCCAAGCTGAGTGAAATACAAAACGGGAACAATGCAACATAAACAGCAAAAAGTAAACTAGATTCTTAAAATTCTTTCAGGGTTAATAATGTAGACCCAAATCCCACTCACCAAACTGGTCTTACTGAAGTCAACAGAACCACCCACGAGTAAAGCAAGTAGGATGTGGCCTATAGTACCCTTTACTGATGATCTCAAATGCTATGCAAACATTAATTACTAAATTAAGACCATGCACCTTGTTTCAGTCACAAGATATGACAAATACACACTAGAGCTAGAACAATGCTAATATGTTTATGATGTAAAACCGCAATAAATTCCATACAAGCCAAATGGATCACTCTCTAATATGAGCATTTGAATCAAATTAAAATAAATTATGTTTGGTATGTGCAATTTATCACTAAACACATAGTTCCCCTCTCACCCCTAACTACATTCTTGTATTTAATGTGAATTCTACAGTCTAAATGAGGGAATACTGCCATCTAGTGTGCAAATATAAAAATAATCATTCAAAAGGGAGCCCTCTGCCATATGATATATAGTTTTAAACACAAATAATCTGTCTGCGGCAGCAGGGCCCACACGAAGACTTAGTGCACATCAGGCTCGTCCAAGGTAGATGTATAGCCCAGCTTTCCACAAACTAAGTGTTTGCATAGACACCCCCTAAAGAGAGCCCTGCCTTCTTGGGCTTTGGAAAGGATTCAGATGAGGTCTGATATGCAAACCATTTCTGTTGTTTTATTACCATTTTCTCTTTTTTCTAATGAACCCCTTGTTTTTAAGAGGACCGTTGTATTTGATAATTTCACACAGACTGCCCCAAAAGAGACAAAAATCCCTCAGTCTCTAAGTGGAGGTGCTGAAGGCTGGTACTAGTCTGAAAGGGCATGGATGGAGGTGTCCTCTCCCATCACAGAGCACCACAGATGGCTGCAGCAAACCAACCCGGAGGAGAAGCCGAAAGGCCAAGGAGGACACGTGAGTTGGCAGAGATGTGGATAACTAAGTATTATTATTGAAAAACACATACAAGAATATATAAATACATATGTAGGAGTAGAAATGAAAAGCAACTGTTATGCATCCGGTATTCCTTAAAGCTGTGGGCACCTTGGTCTGGCCAGTTACCCTACAAAGGCTGTGTCTACACTGCACCTCTAGCGACCACGTGTAGGGTACGTGTAGCTACGCACTGCAGAAAAAAGCAGGCTGCATTCACACTGTGGCGTGTAGCTACATGTGCCAGTGAAAGGCTGTGGCGGGGGGAGGACATCAGGCAAAGGCTTGGCAGTGGGGAGCTGATGGAGCCTCTCTCTCTGTTGCTGTTGTCTCTCCTTGCGGCTGGGAAAGATTCCAGCACTGGAGAGGCAACAGGACACTACACTGCTAAAAACAGCAGTGTAGCTGGGGGAGGCACCGCCTGGATGAGTAGAGTTCACACCCACAGGGGTCAGATGTGTCCTGATTCTGCTCAGCTCATTGTCTTCACTGCCATGTATCTCTATGCTATAGGGGACAGGTAGTGTATGTACTCCACATGCCACCAACAGGAGTGTGCAGTGTAGATGTACCTATAGACTCTGAAGCAAATATGTGCAAAAGAATCAAGCACTCAAGGAAGAAATCAAATGCTACTGTTAACTGCAATGTTCGGGAACACAGTGAGCATCACTTATATCAACTGAATATAAAGGGCAGGCTCTGCTTACAGTTGTAGGAAATACAGAGAACATATATGGCAAAATGCTTCATTGTTTGTCTTGAGGGAAATGCCCATCACAGTATCTCTAGGATGGCATACATTGGCACAGATGATACAAAGGTCTATACTTACGTGCATGCATAGTCTTGTAGAATTGAAACATAAATACAAACTCCACCATGAAGACAATAGGACTCGTATGAAGAAGGGCAGCCCATAAAACCATCTTGTTCAGAGGAAATGTTGTCATCACTGGTGCTCGTGGTAGAAGGCATAGCAGATTCTGAAATACAGTATTTCACATGCATGCACATCTTAGTCGTTGGCTAAACTGGCAAAATTGCTTGGTACAGAGCTTCAGCATTTCCAGGCAAGATAATAAGTAAGATTCTTTAACCCCAATAAACAGATTGTGATTCGCCCATCTGCACATGGTTAAGGTGGAACTACAATATATACTTTCTTTGTTTCTACAGTTTATGATGTTTTTCTATTACCACCACACAAACAACCAGAGCAAACTTAAGCTTTGGATTTTTAAAACATTATCTATTTCCATAGCGGAATCAGGCATAAAGTCATATATAATTTAATGTCACCATTTCTCGGTTACAGCTAAAACTGCTGAAAAATCGGATTCTTACAAAGAGGGCATGAGAATCTGCTGGTCACCTTCCATTGTCATAATTTCCTTCATTTTTCTGCACAGACAGGTCTCGGAGAATTTTGTAGAATGCTTTCTGTCACTGGACAGTGTACCAGCAAGAGGAAAATTCACCTCTAGGTAGGGGACCAGCACAATGACTATGCTTCACTTAAAGCCACATTTTCAAAGGAGATCAGCTCCCATTGAGGCACGTCAGTGAAGCTCAGCTCCTGTTGTGACACTTATGGCCAGATTTTCAAAAGAGCTTAGCAATCAACACACCCATCTCTGCTGAAAATCTGGCCACTTATTCTGGTGACTGAGCTGAGCACTCTTGAAAATCTGTTCTTTATACTCTAGTTGAGGGCTTAAGTAGGACTTAAACAATAATAATACCTAGCTCTTATACAACACTTTCCCCCAATAGATCTCAAAGCACTTTACAAAGAAGGTCAGTATTATTATCCCCATTTTACGATGAGGAAACAAAGGCACAGGGAGATGAAATGACTTGCCTAAGGTCACACAGCTGGTCAGTGGCAGAGACTGGACTAGAACCCAAACCTCTCAAGACCCAGCCTAGTGCTGTATCCCCTGAGCCACAACACCTTGTGCTGTCTCTGTGCAGAGAGGCTGAACCCCTGGAGAACCTGAAAAATGGCTTGACATGATGAGTCTTAGGTCATCTCATAAGAGGGGCACGGTATTACCCCCAACAAAGAACTATATCTGCTCTTAAAGAAGACAGTGGTTATTAGCTGTAAGCTATTATATTTAGAAATTAGAGCTGGCCCTGAATGTTGATACTTCCAACAAATGGAATCAAATACTCATGATGCCCAGCTTTGTAAAACCAAAATCTGGTCTCCTCAGCCCACCTCTTCTTGGGGAAGTGCAATTTGCAAACAGCAGCATCCAGAACCAATTTAATTGGATTCACAGGCTGCCTGACATCATTATTCAGCAATTTCTGAATTTCCCAGGATGATTCATCTATTGGAGCACTCGACCTTCCTTACTTAGGGACCAGGTTATTTGGCTTATTCACTAACTTTACTCACCAGCACAGTTGACCTCAGTTCCAGATAGACCATTAATGCAAGTGCAAGTGTAGTTTCCTTCAATATTGGTGCAGACAGTGTTTTCTGCACACGTGTGTGTCCCCAGCTTGCATTCATCGATATCTGTCACCCAAACAGTCTGCAGTTAGAAGAACGAATGCCTCTGAGTGTCATTCTATACAGGCAGCAATGGGCTCAGCACTACTGGCATTGGGACGAATGCTGCAGAGCTTCGATCCACAGAATATTCTTGGCAGCAAGTGGGATGAAAGAGCAAGAAAGTGTGCTCTCTGTGAGAGGCGGACAGGTAGGCTTATCCATCCCTGCACCTCAGAGGATTGCAGTGTTGGGAGAAGGACAGTAGATCCTCCACTGGAAAGAGAAGGCAGAAGCTTCACCGATAAAATTAAAGGACAGTGGGATCAGTGGATCTGATTATTAACACGTCTTTAAATGTACTCAGGGTGTAAATGTCAACACCTTGAAGCTCATGCCTATTAAACTAACCTAGAATTATTTGAGGAGTATTATGACACACTGAATACCTGCTTTAGTTTATATGCATGGTAATGATTTCCAATAAATCTCTGTTGGTTCACCCATTTTTTCCCCAGCATAGCCACCAAAGTGTAAACACCAAGGGGAAGTATCCATTGGCAACTAGAGGCTTTGCATATTGATCAGCTGCTCATGTTGCCACACATCAAACAGTAGGAAAAGAGCCAAAAAAGTAGAGATGATAAATGTCATCCGTCTTGGGGAGCTTACTAGTCTAATATTAGTATGCAGGCTCCAATGCCATTTTTCGACCAAGTAGTGGGATATATCATTATAGACACTTAACACAACTCTCACATCTTGACACATAGCCGATCCAAATCATTAGACACGTCTCTTACTTCCTCGTTCATTCTGTCACTGCCTCTCACTCCCCCTGTCACCCTCA
Organism: Eretmochelys imbricata; assembly: GCF_965152235.1. Classification (NCBI taxonomy): domain Eukaryota; kingdom Metazoa; phylum Chordata; order Testudines; family Cheloniidae; genus Eretmochelys; species Eretmochelys imbricata. The sequence continues at coordinate 36,534,235 of NC_135575.1, read as the reverse complement.
CACTCCCCCTCACCATAACAATGAAGCCCATCTCCACTGTATCCCTCCAGACACTTGCAGACATAGCCACCTTCGGTATTGATACAGTCCGATAGGTATCGATTACAGCGGTCCATGTTAAGAGCACACTCATCAATATCTATGAGAAAAACAATGTTAGGAGCCAAGGGACGCATTATTCATGGAGTAACATGCTGAAATGATGGAAAAGAAATGACTGTATGAGACCTACCCGCAAACAATCCTGTTACCTTTACTTGGGGCACGTCTACACTAGAAAGATAAATCGACATATGTTGGGTCGACTTACAACCACCATACTAATTGCACCGAGACTCTTGGCTTCCCATTCCCCACAGGAGCCTGGCGGCTACACCGAGGCTCCCAGCTCCCCACCAGGGGCCCAGCTGAGGCAGGGAGCCAAGAGCCCGAGGGCAGCCAGACTCCAAGCAGCGTGGAGCCAGGAGCCTCCATGCCGCACCAGGGCTCCCTGCAGGGAGCAGGCTGGGCACAGCCTGGCTGGGAGTGGGGAGCCCAGGAGGGCACAGCCTGGCTGGAAGTGGGGAGCCCAGGCAGCAGCTGGGCTGAGAGCAGGAAGCCTGAGAGAAGACAGGCTCTGAGCGGGGAGCATGCAGCCTGGCTGGGAATAGGGAGCCCGGGGCAGCTGGGCTCTAGCTGGAGCCCACCACCTGCCCCATGGCTTTCTTGTCAATTCAGGGCTTCACCATGGATGAAAGTAGACAAGAATGACAGCCAACAGCCGATGTAAGTAACACAGTGTCTACACGGACTTTACATCCCCCTGATCTATCCCGACATGAGCCTATGCCTCCAGTGGAGGTGGAATTATGATGTCGGTTTAATAGGACACCTACATCAGCTGGAGCAAGGCTGGAGTGTGTAAACTGACATAATTAGGTCGACATAAGCTGCCTTATATCAGCCTTACTCTGTAGTACAGAGCAATCATTTTGCTTCTAAAGTACTGGGAAGAGTGAGCAGGGGGTGTGAGGTGTCCTTATTTGTGGCCATGAATTGAGGCTGGGGTTTTCAAAAAAGCCTGAATAAGTTAGCCACCTAAACCCCATTCAACTGGATGCCTAATTCCCTTAGGCTTCCTTGAAAATACCTGGCTTATTTATTGATTGATTTTTATTTCAAAGAAAAAGAACTTTAGCCCAAAGGGCACTCCGAAATAAAGCTCTGGATGCCCATGTCATATGATCAGTATGATTTAAATCCCACCACCACACATTCCCCCAAGGCACCCTCAAACACATTAGCCGTCCCCCAAAGCCCGCTCAAACAGGTGGGCTTTGCAGAGTATGTGCAAGACTATTTTGGACTGGCAGTGGGTGAGCATTCTAAAGTAAAGGTGGAGAATGCTCTGCCAGCAGCCTCTCTTTTATACCATGGGGGTATCAAGCTTGAGCACCCCTGCTGATCTCAGTTGTGGTGCAAAATTGCTTTAAAAACATACTTGAGTAAATTTCTATTTGTGCCAAAAAGGGCTGTAGGTAGAACCAGGCATGATAATGTGTTTATCTCTGAAATTGCAATGTTCAGCTTCAAAGTCTACTGTCCCATGAGGGTGCATCATATACACACTCTCTCTCTCTCTCTCTTTACCCGTGGCCTCCCCTCTGATCTGCAGTGCCTGGCTTTCCATTTAATTTAAGTGACAAATAAATTCCCTGAATCATGAGTGTATAACCTAATCTCAAAACTGCCTCCTTTCTTGCTCTCCAGAAGCACGATATGAAGTGGAATGTAGACTTTGAAAAGAGAAACAAGGGTTAAGAGAAAAAGGTACAATAGTTCAATGAAACAAACATTTCATATCTATTCTCCCTCCCAATTATTATTATTAAAATAATGCTGCAAGTGTCATTGGTGTTTTACAGTCAAATGATTGCCTGTGCTTTATTTCCAAGGTCTGCCTTGTCTTTATCTTTGTGGTAAGATAAAGTGCTTTTATTTATTGTTTCTGCGAGTGCACAAATGGGCTAACTGCACTGTGCTGTAGCTGGTCTCATCACAAGAGTACCCAAGAGCACATTCTAATACCAGAAAGAGACAGGCAGAGGAGCTCCCATAACTATACAATATAAACATTGCATTAGACCCATTAAACCTTAAGAGAATCTACAATGCTAAATTATACATCAACTATAATATCTATGTGCCTTGAGCTTTTTGTAATTAGATGCATTTTATAAATAAATATATTATACTTGTATTTCTATTGCCCCCATAATTTGTATTTGTTATCTCTGCTCTCTACTGAATAGAATGTCTGACGTGTCATAGGAACACAGAATTGCAATACTGGGTGAGAACAATCTACAGTTGTTTTGTCAGTAAGAATGGCCAGTTCCAGGTGCTTCAGAGGGAGGTACAAACAAAATCATACTGAACAATTGACATGCCTTGAGGAGAAGTGTCTCCCCAACCCCAGGCAGCCAGTGATTGGCTTATGCTGGGAAGCACGAGGATTTAGGTCTGATGATTTTTTTTTTTTACCCTGCTGATGTTGCTGTGGATGTTCTCTATTTAAATACATAAAATGTTTTTGATTACCCCCAAGCCCTTGTCCTCAACAAAAGACTGTGGCAATGAGTTCCCTAGGATAGTTGGTGTTGTGTAACAATTTCCTCATATCAATTTTGCTGTCTTCCGGTTTCATTGGATGTGTCCTTGTTCTAGCATTCTGTGAAAAGGCAAGTAGGTCTCTGTAGCATTAATTATTTATAACCCTCTACCATATCCACTGTTATTGGCCTCATCTCTAATTACATAGTCTGAATCTGTCACTCCTGCTAATCTTTTACATCGGTTCAAGTGTGCATATTTAGTGGTTGCAGCCTGCAGAAACTATGAACGCTAATGCTACTACAATGAGCATGAATGTTCAGTGGATCCTATTTGCTTTCACATCCCACACTGAGTTCAAGGGGAACTATCTTCTCGTCTGATAACTCTGCCGCTTACACACTTGAGCTCTCTCTCCCACATATTCATGAGAAGAGCTTCTTCAGCCTTTTGCTGCATCCTCCATTGCTAAGGGCATTGTAGCACATAGTTTCTCTCTCTATTCCCACAACAGACTAAATTCATCCCTGGTATAATGTTTATGAATTAAGAGCACTAAAGTCAGAAGAGTTACACCTGCGGCAAATTTGTCTTACTCATTGATATGAATAGGATTTACACTCATGATTCAAGGGAAAATAATGAATGTAATAATTAACCATTCCATTTCATGGTCTCTGTTCATTATCCTTTTCAATGGAAATGATGTGTCTAAACACAGCGGTCTTGTCGACCTTCCTGTGATGGCTCATGCTGTGGATATGTTAAAGACAGGCGGCTTTTTCAATTCTATCATTTTCTAGAACATTTTAATACTTCCTCTTACCATAGCATGATTTACCCTCCCTGATAAATCCTTTCAAACACTGACACATAGCACCATCTTCCAGCGGAACACACTGGGCGTTGACATTACATTCTAACACAGCACAGTCATCTCGATCTGTAGCACAAACAAAATCAAAGTCCACCACACTGACTAGTTCAGTTAATCAAAGGAGCAAATGGATTTTTTACACAAAAGCATGTACAGCGAAAGTTTTAAAACATGGCCCCCTAGGGTTAACAATGACCAGCTAACAATTTTAAACACAACTGTCTTTGTCTACACTAGGTATAAACAGTGTTTAACCCCTCATTTTCCCAGTGTAAGCAAAACCTTACAATGCATCAGAGTTGGGTGAATAACTGATTTGGCTGAATCCCAAAATTGTGTAAAATTTTGATGAATCAAAAAAATCCATTTGGGGTTGAGCTAACATGATTTTTTTGGACCCAAAATGAATTTTTCCAGGCAGGAGACCAGGCCGCTGTTATAACCATTAGCCCAGTGGTTAGAGCACTCTCCTGGGACATGGGAGTCACAAGTTCAATTCCCCCATGCCTGATGAGAAGAAAGGATTTGACCCTCATAGTGGCAATTCATAAACTAACAGATTTTTAAAGTACAAACGTTCATAGCAATTAACTTGAGATAAAAGTGTCTAGGCAAGAAAAGCTGTTAATCCCTTTTTGGTTTTTCTGATCCAGTTCTTTGTGATTTACAGTTTTCCTGTTAAGCAAAAGCCTTCTGTCCATATTTAATCCAGTGCCCCTCTGGATCCCACCTTTGGTTGGTTCTGACTAAACTTTCTAATTTCATATCATCCATACCTAAACCTTGATGTTTGTTTCTTCTCCCTGGTGGTGTTTATAGGCAGCATGACCATTACAGATTGATCCCTCCTTCCTCTAAGCTCCAACACTCACCTCTGATCCAGTTGAATAAACCAATTTGTATCCAGCTCAGAATTTCACTTTCAGTACAACAGCCATGACCTTTGTGAACCATAAAATTGTAGACCTTACCAAACACCATGATTTCAGCCATCAACAAGTGTTGGGTCTGTAGCTCCTCCCCATTGTTAGTATCCCCATATGTCCTACTATTCAGTAGACTTTGGTATACGGTTTCCAGTGTTGCTGTTTTATTCTGTGGTGCTGCCTTCTTTTGTACAGAGATACCCCCTGAAAATGTTGAAGACAAGTAGAACAGATGGTTGAAGTCTACTGAATCAAAGTTCTGATTTTTAGTCATACATAAATCAGTAATTCACAAGTCACAGAATCTGTGGCTTTCTATTTAAAACAAAAGTCAGATTGTTCTCATTCTGGCCTGTTCCCCCAGGCCTAAAATCCACTCAGTGGTTGGTTCTCTCAAATACAATGGGAAGGAATTAAATTAATTCCCCAATTGCACTTGTCAACATTGAAGGTCCATACTTTGATGTCTGTGTGTCAAGGTCCAATACTACAGAGGTCAGATTCATATGTTACTGCCCCAGTGGTCATCCACTGAGGTGTAAAAGAGCGTGATTTTTTAAACTTTTTAAAAATGCTAGAGATGATACAGCAATTCACTTCAAAGGCACAGCAATTCACCTTCACAAGATACTGGGATGTTCAGGTGAGCCTGACTGTATAAGCCAGTATTTTATGGGGTATGGAAGAAAAAAGTAGAGAGTTGATGCTTTTTTTCAGTCTGGGGGTACCATATCAGAACACAGAATCATAAAAATCAGAGGTGCAAAGAACCTTTGATCCATCCTGAGGGGGATAGTAAAGAATTGTAGCCTACAGTATATTGACTAGCGCTTTGTGAGATGCTTACCTACATTGCTCTCTCCTGTAATATAATCACTTGGATGAATGTGAATCATTGCCCCCCTACAGGATAGAACATGTCAGATTTGCTTAAGTTTTTAGTGGCTGAGTTAGTCAAGCTGCTTCTTTAAGTTCACTGAGGAAAAGCCTTAATTTTCGGAGACAATTGTTGTGAATTCTAACCCTTACGCTGAAATATGTTGTTAAATACAGGACCTTCCTACCCTTAATAGAAACATTGCACATATCCAGGCTCTGACACAGGCACAGCTAACATGATTCAGTGCAACCACAAAGCAGCATTTTTTCCAGCTCAACTGTGTGCCAATCATATTGGCTTGTCCACACGTAGCACAATGCATGACCAGTGTGTATGAATGCACTCCTGGAAAATATAAGCAGTTTTCCCAAATGCCTCAGCTGTTGATGCCAGGAGCAGAGCAGAGAGTTGGTGTTTTTCCACCTGGTGCAATGCACTTTGGTAAGTTGTCAAGATACTTTGGGAAATTCTGCCCTGCAGAACCCAGTTAGAACCTGACCGTCATGTAATAGTCCTGCTCACACATGAAGTCAAAACACGACATATCTATGTGGTTAGGAATTGTGTGTAAATCGTTTTGCAGGAAGACATGAACTATATGCAGAGTCAAACTGGTTACATGCTGACTTCCATTCAAAACCCAGAGGGGAAGGAGAGAGAGAGAAGAAAGGCAGGGGAGTGACACAGTAAGAAAATGCCTATAAAAGGGAAATAAATGCTGTTTTCAAATGTCTACAAGCCTATCACAAATTGTGAAGCGTAAGAAAAATACATTACATTATTATTTGATAGTATCCTTTGAAGACAAGTTTTTTTTCATGACTAAAAGAATATGATACCTGCTGCTGTCTCAGGAATATTCAGGGCCTGACAGGTTTTTCCATTTTGGGTTTTCATAAAGCCTTTGTGACATGAGCAATGAGCAACTCCAAATCTGTCTTCACAGATCTGATCACAACCTCCGTTCTCATGAAGGCAGGGATCTGCCCCTAGGGGAGAGACATATGTGCACCTTAGCAGGATGCAGCCATACGTTCGGAGAATCCTCAACTATTAATTATCTTATCTTGTTGGCAGTGCAGATATGAAGCAGTTAAAAAATTTAAAACTGACAGAGAAGAGAATGCACTTTTTTTTGGTTAAGATGGGACGTGTACAATAAAGTATATGTGTTCCTTAATGACAGTAAAGCAGAACTGCATGCTTTCCATCATACACAGATATACTTACAGCTATTATGAATGCTTTTTATTATTGGACACCTGGAGCCCTATCATCCTCTATAAGGCTTACTTCTGTGCAGAGGATAGTAAGCACTGGGTCAAACTCTGACTGTCTTATTTACACAAGTAGTCTTATCTAAATCAATAGGACAACTCACTTCAGTAAGGTAGATGCAATATGAAGTTTCCTGCAAGCTCTTCCAATGGGTTGGAGTTTGTCCCTTGCAGAAAAATCAAGTGGTTTGGCCCTCAAACCAAAGAAGCTTAGAGGTTCCACAGGTGCCTTTTTGGTGTTACACATCACTATTATTTGTATAAGGAGAAAGAAGCTACACAAAGGCGATAGATGGAGATCAAGAGTGTGGTCTCATGGTAATTGGTCAGATTAGTGCTACAGAAAGTATTATATTCTTAGCTTGAAGCACATGGCTTTAGAGATGCAAGAGCTATTAGCATTAATGGGGGAGCTGCATGTCCAAAGTCTACACACCAAGCTGAAAACAAACCCACTAATGCCCCCATGAGTTCCAGAGTTCCAGAAGACAACAGTTTTCTCATGATTCTAATAAAAGCCAGTCTGACTGTGCATGTGGAGCCTTTTGAAAATTCTATTTCAGAGATGAACATTCCCTCCTCTAAATGTCTATTGTACCAATAGCAGCGAACATAAAAAGAAGCCCGTAAGGAAATGACTGCTTAACTTTTGCAGTATACCTGGTTTCGCCAAAGGATGAACTACAACCACTGACGAGGGTCTCAGCATGCTGCCTCGGAGACGTACCCTGTTTTGGCCGGTCTTCTTGTCCACCCTCGTTAATGAAGGCTTAGCCCAGTCAGAGAACCAAATGTGATCCTCAAATACTGCTACATCAAATGGATGGCCTAGAAAGCAATTATACTCTTCAATGCCAGTTCAGGTTCAAGTTACACAAGTCAGCACGTAACCAAAATAAGTATCCACACACGTCTTTCTAGAAACACAGCAATACCGTAGAGATACCCAGACTTGCACTTTTATGTATCTATCAGTAGATGACGGAAAATATCAGTGCCCATGAATGGTTGTTGATGAGCAGTCGCACCCTGCTCTTCCGACTCCAAAAGCACAGGCCCTTGCCTCTCAAGATTCTCTTTTAGCTGCTACCAATGCAAAGTTGTGATACAGCTGATTCCATTTTGATTCCATCCTATGAGGGACAGTGCTGTGCGCATGTGTGCACATGCACAAGCCAGTATACTACACCATTCACCTACACGGCTTAGAATTAACCCTTACATTTTCAAACTAGTGCACAGAGTAGCAGTTTTTCCCTTGGTAACTCGAGCCTTGCATGGATACAAAATTTATATCTGCAGATGCAGATATCGGCAGATATAAATCATTATCCGCAGAGCTGCAGGGCGCTACCGGGACCCAGAGCAGGAAAAGCAGTAGCCTGTCAGGCCGCCACGCTCAGGAGCCAGTGCCCTGTACCCAGAGCTCCTCCGGCATATCTGTATCGCCCCCAGCCCTGCCCAATGCAATAGCACGGCCAGAGACAGCTGCGGGTGAGCCTGGTGCCTGCCCCAGTGGGCGGGGTTGTGGCGGAGCTGGGAGCAGTACAGCCACATCAGAGGAGCTGCCAGCACAAGGCCCTGGTTCCTGGGAGCGGCAGCATGACAGGCTACTGCTTTCACTGTTGTGGTTCCCAGCAGAGCCCTGCAGCTTCACAGGTACCAATTTATATCCACGGAGATACATTTTGTATCCATGCAGGTCTCTACTGGTAACGGAACATATGCTTAAATTTTCAAATTGGAATAAGGGGATGATTTCCAAACACAAGCATGGCAATTCCGAGTTAAGGATGCCAAGTACTGTTGTATAGATTTTTAAAAGAAATCTATGCTGTCTAATTCTGGCTATTTGAGTATCAGTGTCAGAGTTAGAGATTATTGTTAGGTTGCTATGGGCCTATACATTTAGACAAGTATTCCTCTCCTCAGTGCACGCACGGACAGATCATATATACTGGACCTGCATATATTTTTAGCTGCTTTTGGAGGGAACTCTAAACTCTTGCCAGAGTTTGGATATTTGCCCCATTTTATCAGCCTGTAGCATTAGGTATTCCTGTTGAGTGACAGGTATTTCCTGTAGTAACGCAATTTATACTTAAGCCTTTGCCCAACTGGAAAAACACTGTCTATATGAGAAACATATTACCAGTTATACCACCCACATTTGGATACTTATTCCAGGATAAATGTGTCTTTCTTTCAGTTTAGCTTAACCCTTTTCCCAAGTGACATTAGCTAAACTAAAAAAAAAGCCACTTTTATACCAGAATTAGTGTGTCCACACAGTGGTTTTTAACCAGTATAACCATATTGGTTTCAATTCACACTTCAATTTATATCAAAGAAATGTTCCTATGTGGACAAGACTGTTTACTTTTTCTTAAATGTTGTTTTGGGATTTAGGAATCCTTTTCTATCCCATGAGCACATATCCTGAAGTCTTCCACATCAGGCTTACTCCCTTGGCCTGATTCTCTTCTTATTTCATTCCATGAAGTTTGAGAAACTAGCCAATATCCTGGATAATGTCTTCATCCAAATAGTGAATTATTTTATTACACATAACCTGCACCCTTGGAAGACCAAAATCCTCCCATCCCAATGGGGACATCAGTAATTTAGCCTTCACAGTTTTCACTTATACTTAACCACAACTTAAAAATCAAAAATAAAAGTGGGAAATGATCCAATAAAATTAAAAATAAGAAATAAGGATCCATCCTACAAGAATCATGTAGAAGCAGGACTATGTACCATTACTATGCATCTCCAAACACAATAGGGACTGTATAAACAGAGACCTTTACTGTTGGTCCCCTAGAACAGGTGCTTACATCTTTGTTTTTACTCAAACTACAAAACAGTCATAATGATGGAACAGATCTAAGAAAACCTAATCTGCCTTGCATGCAGCTGTCACTGGATGTCCGTACATTCTACTCATTATTCACATATGACCTGTAACTACAGTGACACTAGATGGCACCCGTGCAATAAGAATGCATACTTACCCAAAGTATGTATAAGGTATTTAGATACCGTTGGGAAGGTTTGAAGTTATATTTGTCCAGGGTACAATGTATTAATCTTAAAATGTTCATGGGTCCAGCTGAGTGTTTGTCAAAGTATGTCATTTAAAAATAATATACAATTATATACATACAATACTTCACACAGACTTTCTCAGACCACACATTTTAAGACAGAGACAATTAACAAAAAAAAACTCCAAATAAACCAGAGAGAAAGAAAATTAATTTTTAGACAACCCTCCCTTGGTCCCATTTTTAAGCCATAAAACACCAAGAGTGAAATGCTTGCCCTACTGATGTCAAGGGCAAAATTCCCATCGACTTCAACAGGACCAGGATGTCACTCTGTATCTCTTTCCCCCTTCCTATGCATAAGTCTGATGCTCACCAACCTAAACACAGTCTCATGTCTGATGTCACCTCTCTGTCTCCCAATACACACACCATAGTCTCAGATCCATCTCTTTTCCTCCACTCTCCTCTGACGTTCCTTTCTCTCGTCCTCTCTTTTGCTTCCCGAGAGATGCTACCCCTTTGACAGTCACTGGAGAACAAAGTGAAACTTACAACAGGTTGTCAGGTTTTTCTTTGCAGCTCAGCCTGCCTGACTCAGCTGCAAAGTGGAGTTTACCACAGTTTGTACTTTTCACTGTCAAACCTATCACAGAGGGGACAAAGAAGAATGACAGGCCAGAGTAGCACTGTGGGGAGGGGGAGGGGAAAGGAATGCTAGAAGGGCACTCCATTCAGCCCTATTGGTACCCAAGGGACTGGAGAGTCCTCCCATCTTTACAGGCAGCCCTGCACATCAGTGATGGGGAATCTGGCATAGAAGAAGAAACACAAGCCACACCAGGGAAAAAGAGCAGCCTAGTACTATGAGATGGCTGCCTAATGTGGTCTCTGGCAGAACAACACGACCACAATACGGTGATAGTGTGGTCATTATACATGGAGGTCTATTTGAACCCAGACGGCAGTCCTCAATTGATCCATGACCTGCCTTTTGGGCAACACTGCTATAGACTGACTACACAGTTACAAAATATATGCTGTCAACAATGTGACAGCGTCGAAGGGCAATCACTGCTCTGTATACACACACAAACAAACACTAAAATGTGGTTTGTTCTAAATGTGTTAGACTATCAGTTATCCTGTGCTGAGGCTTCTGTTCTAGCTCTCAAGGTGATCTTCTCATCTCAAATCACAGCAAGGCTGAGCAGTAATAGCCACCAGCATCTTGCAAAGATCATCTTTCCATTGCTCGCAATGTGTGTATTATGTATTTAGAGATGTCTGCATGTTGAAGACTGTATAGACATAGTCCTTGATACAGAGAGTTTAAAATCTAAAGGCCTGTTTTCTCCTCTCACTTACACAGGTGTAACTCCACTGATGTATGTATGCAGTGAAGCAGTAACTCAAGGAACCAACGTATCATTTTCTTAATGGGATAGATCTTCTAAGGAAGGCAGCATGGAACTCTGTGCAATAGATTTGGGGTGGTCTCTTACAACTAGAGGGTGATTAATACGGCTTGTCTCTAGTACAGGTGTTGCTGAATATACTAAATTCTGCATGGACTTACCTACTACAATCCCATTAATCTCAACGGAGCTACACAGGACGTAAATTAGTGAAGAATCTGGCCCATAATTCAGATTCACATACACACAGAGACAGATATACATAACAAGTAATCATCAACCCCAAAACCTCACCTACATCATACTGTGTAAGTATTCGGCGTTTAGAACCATCCAGACTTGCAGTTTCAATAACAGACTGTTTAGCATCACACCAGTACAACTTGTCAGCTAAGCAGTCGACAGTTATTCCACTGGGCCAAACCAGGTCAGTGCTAGCTATAATCAGACGATCAATGCCTTGTAGGGAAGCACTTTCGATCCGTGGGTTGACCCCCAAGTCAGTCCAGAATAATCTCCTTTAGTGAATAAAACACAAAGGAGTCAGTAAGCAAATATGTTTTCCCTTCAAATTGATCTTGTTTTGGAGAATTCTTTCATGGCAGACTGACTGTAGCAAGTCAGGCACATGGAAGACATAAGGCACCTATCCTCAAAACAAATACTTAGAATACTGATCTTTTAAAAATTGTTTTATGATCCCAGATCATTATATTAAATATATGTGTGGTTGTGAACATAATTCCGTTTTTGCAGTTTAAAATAAAATCTCTGAAGAAACATTTCCCTCATCTGCTTCTTACCGAGTTTAGGTTCTCCGTTTCCCTTGCAACAGATGATAATACTATAACACTCTATAATAATGGAGCGATTGCTGCTTTAGGCACTGTGATAGCAACAGCTGTTACAGGGCACACATGGAATCCTGAATGCACATCTCTGTAAGCAAGTCAGCCAGGAAATTATTTTCTTCTATTTTGTTTTATATATTAAAAGAAACCAAAAATGAGCCCTGTCCCAAATTTTTCAAACTAAGTAAAGATTCTTGATGCTCAGTTTATGGGTGCCCAACCGAGATAGCATAAAGAAGCCTGATTTTCAGAGGTTGAGGGCTCAACATTTTCTGAAAATCAGGCCCCTTTAAAGTGACTCAAGTTGGGCACTTAAAAATTAAGGCATTCAGAATCACTAATCATTTTGGGGCCTCAGAATTTCCCTGGTGTAATCCCAGTGACTTCAGTGGAGTTACATCAAAGGATGAATTTGGCCAAGTTATCTGCCTTTGTTAAATATACTCATGTAGGCCCCAAATCCTACTAGCCTGACACAAGCAGTTCCTCTGTCATCAAAGGACTGCTAATGGAGAGTATCATCTGTCCCACAATTTCTTAATACTCTTGTTTGACTTTGAATTTCAACTTTAATACTGACGTTTACCATCATGGAAACTACCATAGTCCTTTGTTGTTTCTTTAGCCTTTAACTTCTCAACAGGGACATTTTCACTGGGCTCTAATTCCACACCCCACCATATCTGTCCCTCTCCAATACATCTTTTGCTTCAACTTTAAACAATGATTCATCAGTTACTGTTTCAAAAATAATCATCTTGTCAACAGTAATCAAAACTCGCCTGGACTTCTGCCTACTTTTTCAGGAACTAGACCATAAAACTTCGACATTCTGTGACACACTATATATAGGTCAATCTTACTTTCAACTTGAGATTTTACTTTACTGCCATTGATAACTTATAACTAGCTTCCCAAACTCAGGTATTCCTAAGTGTTTTCCCTAGAGACCCTCTGTGTTCCATACCCTTGTTCCATCACCACTTTCCAAAATCTTTTATTTCCTGGATGGGGTTAACAAGGTCCACCTACTCTTTTCACTCAGCAGTAATTATAGTGCACTTTCCTGCAGGATAAACATACCTGACATCAAAATGACTCTGAAAAACCCTGCAATACTATTTCAGGTTTTAGAAACCATCCTGTTACAGACAGGTGAAATCCTGGCCCAAATAAAGTCCATGGGAGTCCATTAACTTCAATAAGGCCAGGATTTCACCAATAACCCGAATCTATCACTTGGTGGTTCTAAAGTCCCCATCAACATATTATGTATGCACCACCAGATATGTAATTAAGATAAAAGTGCAGATATATGTTTATATTCGTGCACCTTCACATCCAGTAGATTATTGTGGATATGACTTCAAAGACTGCAATGTTACTTAAACGTGAATATGATAACTGCAATAAAATCCCTTCCCTGGTGAAAAGGAAAAATTACTTTCAAAGCTGAGCATATAGTGTCCTGCAAAAGATACAATCCTTTTTAACTAATAACATTTACCAGTGAGGGTGACTTTAACTATATATATATAGTTAAATATATATATATATATTTGCTTAGTTTTATTTATATACAATTTATCCCCGGTGCCAGGTGATAATTGTATAAAACGTATAGTAATAACATAATTCCTGTAATTAATCCTCAACTAACAATAGCCCAGCAGTGAAAAAGAAGCCATAAGTATTTTTAAAACCTGCTTCTAGATTCCCATTGCTACAGCTGCCCACCCACACAAAACCAGGCAGATGGCATGTGTGGTCACAGTGTGTCCCAAAGGCAAATGTGTGTCTTTACAATAAAAGTCAAAGTTCCTTGAAGAAGAAAAAAGTCATCTACTGCTTTCTTCCCGTTCCAAGGTGAATTGGGTGCTGATTGATGAAGAATTGACAGAACTGGATAGAGCCAAGTGATGGAAGAAGCTCTGCAAACTTCTCCCACTCAACTCCATCAATCTTCACTCTCAACACACCCAATTACTGCTTCACTGGGCAGTCCACTTCCAACAGTGAGAAGTGGACAAGTATCCTAGGATGAGATCAGTTTATGTGGGAAAAAGGCAGGACCTGAACACTGGTTTCCTAATTAGAGAAGGGGGGAAAAAGCTTTAATATTTACCTTCCTCACCACCTACTCTTAGATCAATAGTATCTATTACTTCTTACTTAGCTAGTGGGTGAACAGCAATCCCTCGGGGCTGGAAGATGTCCTCCTTGATGATCATTTCTCTGTGCATTCCATTCAACTCACTCCTCCCAATGTAAGACTTCCTGCAATATATAGGACACAATTTGAGCCATTACAGTTATCTTCATTCCCTTTTTTAGCAAAATATACTCACTGAGTTTTTAAACTGTCATTTTCTTTAGCTGACCATAAAGTGTAATGAATGGCATTTCAAATACGGAAGCTAGTCTTGCCAGCACTGACTGGCCCATTGTTTTAATCATTCATGTCATAGCTCCATTATCTGGTCCAATAGAATGATAGCAGGAAATTGATTTCTCTGCAGGAAATCAAACTACTTTTTTCGGGTAGGTAGAGAATTGGATGTCTGTTTATTAAGAACATTAATTGGAATCAAGGAGAGAATAAGCTCCTGAATGAGGAAAAGTGTTAAAGAACAAAAGTAATAAATACTTTTCTTAAAGCACTTTTCATCCATGGGTCTCAAAGCACTTTACAAAGACAGGTACATATCATTATCCTCACTCTACAGACAGTGAAATTGAGTCAGAATGGTGCCCAAGCAAACACAGATGGCCTGACTCCCAGTCCTGTATTTTATCCAGAAAGATTGCAGAAACTTTATTCCCACATTACAGTTCAGTTATTCCATATATCAATGTTAAATGTGCTCTGGCATCAGTGCAGAGAGAAGAGCATACCCTCTGTCTGTCCAATACAATTTACGGTTAATCCAGTCCACAGCAAGACCTTCAGGTATATCTATAGCTTCACAAATAATTTTTTCACGATTTGAGCCATCCAGATCAGCTCGTTCTATCCACTTCAAGGCTGTGTGTGCAAAATAAATCTGTTAAGAGGAAACATAAGAATTATTTTCAACTATTTCACAAATCATTTCTGTCCAGTTTCCCTGATCTTACTGTTTCATCTCTGACTATGAATTTTCTTTTTGGAAAAATCCCTATTCACTTATTTATAAACTGGTATCCTGTGATTATTGATCGAACAAACAGGCACTTATCTTCAATCAGAATGACTTCCGCAGGCTGAGCATGCTTAGTAATAAATCCTAGCTGTCCTACATACCACCTCCTCAATAACCTAAGGTTCTCTTTTACACAGCAACCTCCTAAAGTGGAACACAGCCCATGAAACAACAGAAGGAGGAGGCAGAAAGAAATGTGTTAATATTTAGTTGCCAGATCATTTAAGTAAATGAAAACATGTGTGTGGAGGGGGATGGATATAATTTCCTCCTGTTCCACCTCTTTCCACATTTGTCTTTGTTATTTTCTTAAATAACAGGCCCTGTCCTGCAAGGTGTTCCAGGACTCAACTCTAATGGGGCTGCAGACAGGCACAACGGCCTGGCCTACACAGAGAACCTTGCAAAGGCCTTAGACGAAATCTGAAATTCTCCACTGTTTAGAGTTATGGTTACCACCATTTGTAGGAGGGGGGGAAAGTCATTTTATATTTGGTATCAGCAGAGAATTGTATCCTGAACTGCAAAACAGCATACAAAATAACACTAAAACTTCACTGCAAATGCTAACAACAACATTAATGCCTTTGCACTGACTGTAGATTTTTCTTGAGCCTTTAAAAACTCAACTCGGGCAAACTCTCACTAACTTCAATGGGTATTTTGCTTGCAAGAAGAAGGCTCTATCTCCTAGAAGCTACTGCAGCCAAACTGGGAGATTTTAGGCTACTAAAAGTCCGGCGGCACCTGGCCACTCCCGGAAGTGGCCACCACATCCCTGTGACCCCTGGGGGGACAGGGCACTCCGTGTGCTGCCCCTGCCCAGAGCACCAAGTCTGCAACTCCCATTGGCCGGGAACTGCCACCAATGGGAGCTGTGGGGGTGGTACCTGCAGGCATGGGCAGCATGCAGAGACCCCCTGACTCCCCCACCAGTGGCTGCAGGGACATGCAGGCCACTTCTGGGAGTGGTGTGGGGCCAGGGCAGGCACGGAGCCTGCCTCAGCCCCACTGTGCTGCCAACCAGGAGCCGACCGAGGCACCCGTCACCCCGTCCTGCACCCCAACCCCCTGCCCCAGCCCCGAGCCCCCTCCAGCAGCCAAACTCCCTCCCAGAGCCCACACCCCCTCCTGTACCCCAACCAGCTGGTCCAAGCTCAGCCTGGAGCCACCTCCCACTGAACCTCTCAGCCCCAGCCCAGAGCCTGCACCCCCTCTCGCACCGCAACCCATGCATCAGCCCAGTGAAAGTAAGTGAGGGTGGGGGAGAGCAAGTGACAGAGGGAGGGGGGAATGGAGTGAGCGGGGCGGGGCAGGGGTGTTTGGGTTTGTGTGATTAGACGGTTGGCAACCTTACCCAAAACCAGCTGCCTGTGTGCAACCTCCCAGTTAGCCACTCCATGCAGCTGCCAGCATGCAACCCTCCAGTGAAACCCCCTGCTCAGTTGCCACCTTGCAACCCTCCCAGGGAAGCCCCCCTGCCACCTGTGCCCAGCTGCCTACATGCACATCCACTTCCCCCTCACTGCCTCCTCTCACCTCTGCCATGGAGTTACTCTTCACTGGGGCAGCGTTATAGCTCTGGCCCTGGCCGATGCAGCACAGAGGTGCCCAGCTCCATCTTCTGTGCAGCCTCCATGCTGCTCCCTCAGCTGCCCCCAGGAGGTAATGCTGGGGCATGTGTGTGCCAAGCCAAGCAGCCACAGGAGCCAGGTGCTGCGGAGTCTGCTGCCTTGTTGTTACTGCCCATGTGCTGTGACAACAGCAATGTCTATACCCTGTCTAGCTGTTTCTGACAGCAAGGAAGACCACTGGGGAACTGAGGCGAGAAGCTGCCCTCTCATTTATCTGAACTCCCAATTATCCAAATAAAATCTGCGTCCCCCATGGTATTCAGATAAACTTGAGCATACTGCATTATCTTAGAGAACAGTGGAGATAAGTCTCATTATAAGGAGAAAACTGTCTGTTATACAAGGCTTAACAAAGCAGCATTCGACTACCCCTCTTCCAAATTCACCAAGCTTAGAGCACTGGGATGAGGCAGTACTCACTGGTCCTAATCTGGCAAGCTGCTCCATGTGGGCTGACTCCTGGGTCCAGAAGGAACACCAGGCAGAATCAGGACCACATTCTGAAAAGCTAACAAGCTTGCCACATTTGCAGAAGGTTGGTTTAATGCTACTAGGAGAATTGGGTGCAATGCTTGTTAAAAGAGCCTCTACATATTGTATGGGTTTTGATATGTAACAGTGGTAAAGATGCCTTGATTTTCTATGATCCCTCAATAAAAGCACCCGATACATTTCCAGGAAATGATTCTGAAGTTTAAAGTGAGAAATCAATTGATTACACAAATGTTTTTGTTCTAGACAGCGTCCTTTTCACAAACAGAAGTTGGTCCAATATAAGAGACCCACGGTATCTCTTTGTAGTCATGCTTAAAACTATGTGGGAAATGCAGCCATTTTGGCATATGGACTACATTAAACTAAGAGACAGAACTGAAGGGTCAAATTTAACCGGTGGGCTTGTGTTTAGCACCCTACTTGAGACAGAACACCACACCAACTGTGTTGCTGGACATTCAACGGAATAATAGCAGCACAGCATGTCATCTGGATCATTGGCAGCACAAAGGTTAAGGTACAAGGAAGCACAATCCATTTGTCCTCACACCACTTAAAAATCCTCTCATTTTTAATGCCTTACCTTACTTTCAACTGGGTCATAGTCCAGTGCTAAGACTATGCCCATCTGCCAGTCGAGTAAACTTGTGTAATCTGTTCCATCAAAACTGATGCGGCGGATGTCCTGGCCATTTGCAAATAACAAAAATGGCCTGGGGCCTGTTAATGAAATTTTGCATGCATGTTAATTCTTCTAGGCCCAAAGTAATCTGTAGATAAGATGCTTTATGTGTGAAAAAGCAATTAGAGTGCACATTTCTCCTCTCTGTCTCTCCTCGCTCTTTTGTTTCCATCATCTTAATCAAAGTTCAACATCAACAAGATCTCATCAATGAAGAAGGAAAAAGTTAATTGTCTATCACTGAAAGCAATTGCCTCTTTTCCTTTTATTGCTAAATTTTAAACTGGCACTTAACTCTTCTGCACAGGTGACTGCATAGATATGCTGGACATGCACAGGGCAAATCATGAAGTCCTTACTTAGTTATTACTCAGTTCTTTCCTCAGGCAAAGTCCTATAAAAGTCAATAGAAGTTTTGTCTCAGGAAAGGCTGAAAGTCTGGGCCCAGGTATACACAAGCTGAATCAGGATGTCTTTTATTTAACAAAGAAACAGAAAGGGAAGTGTTAAAATACAGAACATAGACTGAAAGCCACAGTCCCTCCTTCCCCCACAGCCCATACTGTGGGAACCGCTAACGGCACGTCAATGCAGCAACCAAAATTAGGCATACTTGTGCTAGCTTTAACCAAGCTAGCAGCACATGGATTTCAGAGCAGATTGTACAAGTCTGCCCAGAACCCTGGGTACATATTTGCTTTGCTAGCACACACTGGTGTCTGTGCCATTGCATCTTCATTGCTTTTTTCAGCCACGCTAACTAAATTAAAGCTAGCACGGGTACGCCTACCTGAGCTGCAATCGGACCTCCGATTGCAGCATCGACAGACCCTAAATTAGCATTTTACAATGCAAAGGAAGGGAGCTTGATAGTGCTTTAGTTTATTGAACTAGCCTTTCACCCTTGGGTCCTTGACTTAAATCTCACTTACTTCACCAATGAAGTTAGTCTGACAGTCTCAATTAATCCCCCCAACATAAATTAATTATTGCTGCTGTCGTCATTTGCATTCCAGTGTTGCCCAGAGGCTACAAGAGAGATTAGGGCACCACTGTGTGAGGCACTGTACAACCAAGTTGTAAGAGAGACTTTCTGCTCCAAAGAATTTATAAACTAAATAGAAATAGTGAATGACAAAGGATGAAAGGAAGGGTGGGGAAACTGAAGCACAGAGCCTTAGGTCCTAATCCTGCAAGCATGTACATGCTTTCCACTTCACAGGAGACTATAAGTAAACATATGTTAAGTGTTTGCAGGATCAGAGCCCTGTCATCTGCTCAAGGGGACACAGAGTCTGTGGCAGAGGCAGAAATTGAACCCACATCTCTTCGTGCCAGTCCAGCAACTCAGCCGCAAGAAAATCCTTCCTCGTATAAAGTGTACATCACAACACCACCATACAATCCAGTTCACTTGACAGTGAGGGACCATAAGGAGCTTTGCACTGTAATAGCAAAGACTGCAGATTGGTATTGACATGCACGGAGTAAAACTGCACAGTGTAGATGTGCACACTGTCATATGCCTGATGTTTGACAATGCAACTTATTCATTTTTAAATTTATAAAATGCAACTTCTCTGGGCATATGTATAATACATAACATAACATCTAACACTGACAAAAATCTAAAAGTAAAGATTCACTCCAAAAACCAATCTACTATCTGCCCACCACCACTATCCTCACCCCAAATAGATGGGCCTTGCACTGGGACGTACATGTCAACAAACTTGGGCTTTTTTGGATCAGTGGTGAAAATAACTTATGCAATAGAGGGCCCTCAGCTGGCCATGCCTTGCCCAGCCCTCACATATAAAAACCTAGACCCCAATCCTGCATTGTGTAGCACATCAGCAGACTGCTGCACACACGGCTCCCCATTTACTTCTGGGACACAGCAATCCCCTCCCCCATGCTACACAATGCAGGATGGGGCCCCTCAAACGACTGAAGTTGACTAAAAGAAACAATCTGTTGCAAGGGAGACTGAACTATGTAGTTATGTACGTCGTGATATATTTCACCATGTTTTATTTTCCCAAACTACCAATATTCCTCAAATTCATTCCAATTAATTAAAAAATGTGAAAGAGTGATTCAAAATACCCAATCCCCTTTAAAAGTTGTTATAACTTTCTTGTTATATGGCCAGGAATATCCAGGAACACTTCAATACTGACCTATAGCAGTGCAGTGTCTTTTATCCCCCTGCAGCTTATATCCAGGAAAACAACCACACTCCCAGGAAGATGGACTTAAAGAGGTACAAATCTGGCTACATCCACCATTATCCAGAGATGTACAACCTTAAACAGAGCATTTTTTAAGAATTAAACTGTAGTTATAATATAAAACACTATAAAATCACAAGTATCAGCAACAGAACAACCCATACAATTGTGATTTTAACTATGAGATAGATTTTATTGTTGCCAAAGATTTTCCGCATTATTGTTAAAGGCCAAAGGTTACCAACATGGGTGAACATGATCAGCTCCTTCTGTTACATCTCCTCTTGAAGATTTACAACAGGGGCAGTAGGACATATGAACAGAGTTTGCAGGTGTTGATTATTTAAGTCAGCTTATTTTACTCAACAGAACTCTAGTCAAATCTACAGAAAGTAACTACTTCCATCAGACACTGAATATTTGTGCTTTGTCCCATGGTACAGCAAATTAAAGCCATTCTCTCACCAGAAGGTGAAATGGGTTAGGGTAATTAAGCAATGAAACCCATTGATCTTCTAACTTGACAGGCCAGAACATCATGTTTTGTTGTTTCATTTTCTAAGCTTAAGCCACCTTGTTGGGAGAATGGAGAGTGCAAATGATTTACTAGATTTAAAAAAAATAAATCACTGCACAGCCCTATCCACACCAAAAGAGACCATTCCTCCACACGAGCTAGCGTGATAAAAATACCTGGGTGGATGTTGCAGCACATGCCAGCCACCTGAGGACAAACCGAGGCGGGTTGGTTGGTCTTGTACTTGAACAGCTAGACCAAGCCACTACCTGTGCCACAAATGTCTAAAGCAGGGGTGGGCAAACTTTTTGCCCCGAGGGCTTCACTGGGGTTGCAAAACTGTATGGAGGGTCGGGTAGGAAAGACTGTGCCTCCCCAAACAGCCTGGCCCCACCCCCTATCCACCCCCTCCCACTTCCCGCCCCCTGACTGCCCCCCTCAGAACCCCTGACCCATCTAACCCCTGCTCCTTATCCCATGATGGCCCCCTCCCTGGACCCCCCGCCCCTATCCAACCCCCTCTGCCCCTGACTGCCCCGACCCCTATCCACACCCCCGCCCCCTGACAGGCCCCCTGGGATTCCCACACCTATCCAACCGCCCCCTGCTCCCTGTCCCCTGACTGTCCCCTGGGACCCCCCAGCCCCGGCCCTCTTACCATGCCACTCAGAGCAGTATGTCTGGCAGCTGCACCACCTGGCCGGAGCTTGCTGCGCTGCCCGGCAGGGGCGCACAGCCCCACCACCCAGAGCACTGCCCACGCGGCAGCATAACTGCGGGGGAGGGGGACTGCAGTGGGGGGCAGGGGCCGAGCCTCCCTGGCTGGGAGCTCAAGGGCCGGGCAGGAGGGACCCATGGGCTGGATGTGGCCCGCAGGCTGCAGTTTGCCCACCTCTGGTCCAAAGGCACACACCCAGCTGCAGTGCAGACATACCCATTGGCTACATAAACTGACTCAACTGAGCCACACTGCCTAAAACTATCCCCACCCCCTTGACCCTTCTTAGATCATGGCTCCTATAACACTCCAAAATATGGAGGAGCTGTAAAGGGGCCCCCAATGGCCCAGGGGGAATTCCTGTGACACCAAAACTTCACAGGGCCGGCAAAGTAGCCCTACACAGTCCCCCCATTGGGAGCAGGTGTCAGCAGTGGAGGGCAAGTAACAAAAACGCTTTATACTACAGCTATTCAGGCCTCACAGCAGCCCATAGGCAGCTGAGCTAAGGCTGACATAAGTTAGACAGCCCAGAATCTGGGAAACTGCAAAGTCACCTCTGCTAATCCCCACCACCACCCTGTTCAACTTTTGAGCTGTATTCTCTGTGCTGTGCCTGCTGAGAGACTCTGCCAAGGGGAAATTGTTAATGCGTGTGTTCTGGAACAAACGTCTGTGGAGCGTCCAGATTAGCATTTACAAAAAGGGCAAGCAGAATACGGCCTGACGAGGTTCAAATGCCGCTGGCAAGAAATGTTTATTGGTACAGATGAGTTCTGTTCATCCAATCAAAGAGCATGATTCTCAGCTGCCTTGCACAGTATCCACAGCTGCACAAAGCTAGTGTGAAACACCATCACCCAGCTTTGGTGCTCAGCACCAGCAATAAACACAGACTTGAGCACTCATTAAAGCAAGAAAAATGTTAATAATCCTACCTGAGCATGTTTTGCCATCTACTCTGAGCACTGATCCCTCAGGACAGAAGCAAACAGGCCCTCTAGATGTTTCAAGACAACCATGGCTGCATTCAGTGTGATTATTTTCACAGGAAATGAGCTCTATAGTAATTTGAAAAGGAAAAGGGTTCAGAACACATACTAACTTGACAAAGGTTAATCAGCATTTTTAAACAGGCACAACAAAGATTCATGTGTGGACACAGCCAGGATAAGATTTCTATGTGCTTTTCAAAATCTCTATTAAGTATAATGGAGGAGAAAGTTGAAATAGTTGCTGTGCTCTGAAGCTGTTAATATGTACCCTGTAATTTTAAACTTTCCAAAATTTTAGTGTGCAGCAATTAAAGACACACTCACCTGTTGCATGTGAAACTGACCCAGTTACTGAACAGGGGCAGGGGCTTTGAAACTGTGTGGAAGGCTCATCTGAAGAGAAGGATGGTCTTGTGGGTAAGGCACTGACCTGGAAATTAGGAGATGTGGGTGCAATTCCTAGCTCTGCCCTGTATTCCCTGTGTGACCATGAGTAGTTAATCTACTCAGTGCCTCAGTTTTCTATCTGTAAAGTGCTTTATATGGGGACAACACTCTTTGTTTTGTCATTAGACCATAATTCAGAAAGGCACTTAAGCACTGAAGTCAATGGGAACTACTTATGTTCTTCGAGTTAGGCATGTGCTTAAGTACCTTTATGAATCAGGACCTTAGATCATAAGGTTTTCCCGACAGGGACCATCTCTTACTTCTGTACACACAGTGCCTATCTCAACAGAGCCCTGATCTCAGCTAGGGCCCCTAAGGGTATGTCTACACAGCAGTTAAACACCCATGGCTGGCTTAGGTTAGCTGGCTTAGGCTGCGGGGCTGTAAAATTGCTATGTAGACATTTGGGCAAGGAGGGAGGGTCCCAGAACCCGGGCTCCAGCCCCAGCCCAGACATCTACACAGCCTGAGTCCTGCAAACCCAAGTCAGCTGACCCAGGCTAGCCACGGCAGTGCCACAGGTCTTTTATTCCAGTGTAGAAGTTCCCTAAGGGTAGGTCTACACTGCAATATAAGCTCAGGCTTAGCAGGACTCAAGTAGTGGACCCTGGGTTACAGAAACCAGGGCTTGAGCATCTACACTGATTGTCAACCCTACATTAAGAATTTTCTAACTTGGGTTCAAACCTGGGGCTCTGGCATCCACACTGCAGCATACAGAACTGAGTCAAACCAACCATATCCCAGACTCCCTAGTGCCCTCCTGAAATGTGGCTGCTCTCGCCCTTTGACCATGGTGTACTGTGAGAAAACAAGACTGTCCACCCTGTACATTACAGGAAGTTTGAACAGCCAACCCACACATCCTGCCGAGCCGCCATTTTAGTCTGTACGCTCCAGCTAGTAGAGCCAGCAACACGGAGGAGGTGCCATTCGAAGAATGTCTCTTACTTGCACTTTAGGCAGAGCTTCTGTGAGTTTCAGGTGGACATTTTGGCAGCACTTTCTGACCCACCAAAGGCACCTGACAGAGCTAATGATGGAGCAGGAGGAAGAAGACACAGACATGGCAGACTCGAACTGGCCGATGCTACTCATGACACTTGGCATAGCTGCTGAAGCCCCCTACGTAGGCTGGGTTTCATTAGGCAGGACCACATCATCATGCAGACCTGGGATGACCAGCAGTGCATCCAGAACTTTTGGATGAAGAAAGCTACATTTCTAGAGCTCTGCGAGCAGCTTGCCCTGATCCTCCAGTGTAAAGACACACGAGGGTAGCCAATGCCCGTCCAAAAGCAGGTTGCTATAACTGGAAGCTGGCTACCCCAGAATGCTATACCAGTTGCCAACCAGTTTGGTGTTGGAAAGTCAATGGTGGGTAAAGTTGTGGCAAAGGTTTCTGAGGCAATCAGACATCTGGTTTATCCCAAGATGGCAGGCATAAAAGATATTCCTGAAGTAATTGCTGGCTTTGAGAGAATGGGGTTTTCAAACTGCACTGGGGCCATTAATGCAACTCATATGCCCATAGTTTGCCCTCCTCAAGGAGTACACAAACCACAAAGGGTACTACCACATTGTTATGCAGGCCCTTGTGGACACAGAGGTGAATTTATGAATGTCAACAGGGGGCTGCACTGGGAAAGTTCATAATGCCATGGTTTTCTGCCCATTGGGAGTCTGCATTCATGGACAGGCTTGTACACTATTCCCACCAAATGACATTGTCATAAACAGAATTACTGTCCCCACTGTTATTCTAGGGGACCCTGCATGCCCTCTTTTGTCTTGGCTTATGAAACTGTACCTGACTCCAGAGGCCCTGGCAAAAGATGCATTGATTACACTCTGAGCAGTTGCAGAATGCATTTGGTAGTGTGAAATCCTGTTGGAGATCACTGCATACTCTTGGATTCCAGTGTCATCAATGCTGTGAGCATTACTGTGGCTTGCTGTGCTCTTCACAATCTTTGTGAAGCCAGAGGTGAACCTTTATTATTTTAAATACAAAGTGTATGAAGTGATGCAGTGACAGCAATAAACTTTCTTGACAAAATAAAGAGATTTATTTATAAATATGCATTCGAAAAGTACAACATTCACCCATTGCCAGGCAGGCCAGCTGCCATTATCTCACCACTACTTAGCAAAACCAAGAAGTGCATGGACAAGGGCAAGCAGTGAAACCATATACAAGACAGAAACCCCTTACCACTACATGTCCCTTGGGCCCCCATTCTCCTTTCCCTTCTTTCCCTATTTGCCATGCACCTGGCACCGGGGGAGAGGTGGAGGCACCCCCTGCCCTGCTCAGCCACTCATGGAGCCCAATTGCCTAGGTCACCCAGCCATGGAGTTTTTCAAGCTTTTTCTGGACTGCATCTCTTGATACCACACAGGGGACTCACGCTGTGGTGTGGGTCATGCAAGCAGAAACCAGTACTCTTGTTACTTTTAGCGGTATTAACCGCTCAAACCGTTCTTTCTCCCTTAGCCACCATTCCTGTTCCGGGAACTGCACCGAAACCCTGTCCTCAAGCTGTGCAGCTAGCCTGAGCCTTTCCTCTCACCATGCCTTTCCTCTAGCCACAAGTTCCTCTGTCTGATACTGGACTTGCTTGTTGGCCCTGTCCAGAATTCCAATCAGAAGTTCAGCATGGAAACACTTCCTCTTGGAATGGCTCATGAAGATACACTGGCTCAGACTTCTGTTGCGGTGTGGGTGAGCTGCAGAGGTACTGCAGCCAGTAGATGTTGAGGGAGCTGGAACAGGACAAGACACGAGGTTATTGTCTCAAATAGCTCAATGCAGGAGCACAGAAAAAATCCTTCTGGAATTTCAAAGACATAAAATGTTACTTTCCAAACTAAACTTCAATATTTTGTGAGAGGGATACTTCAGATCACAGAAGGCCTCTGGACACAGCCTGGTTAATCACAGTGAAGTAAGTGCATAGACCATGGTAAGTTAAAAATGCAAAATTGTTTTTCGCTTTCTTAAACCTTGCAGAACTATTTGGGTTGGGTGCGGGTGGGTGCCGCTCAGTGGCCACGCTGCAAAAGCTTCTTCTATCATTTCAGGCCTTCCAACATTTTGGAGGACATAACAGTTCTTGTGGCTGATTGGTAAAGGGAGATGTTATCCCGAACTGCTGGTGGGAAACCTGCAGTGTGTGCAACTGAAATATTCACACATATAGTGACTGAACAACATATCTATGAGTGAAGTGGGCTGGTCAGCTACTGACGTGGCCCTGGAAAATATTCTCTTCTCCAAAATGCTACTACGTATCTGGAGTTCCTGCTTCAGGAAAAGTTTGCAACTATCAGCGCCTGGGATTGGGTCAAAATTCATGAGAGAAATCAACAGGATGCTGCATTAGCTTCCACAAGGCTTAGCCAGTTATGGCTGCATGGAAACACCCAGAACTGCACAGCCATCTTCCTTACCCCTCTGCCTCCTGCCACGTTTCTGTACAAAATTTCAATGCCCAGTCAAATTTGGCACCTCTGGATTTTGTCACCTATGTTGCATGGACTGCCTTTGGCTGAAAGTGGACTAGAATCACTGTTTCCAGGTGGCTTGTTACGTCGTTCAGTGGTTACAGAACGGCATACTTACGGACATGGCAATGTACGATTATCATTTTTAAGGAACAGGAATGCCCTAGCAAAAATCTGTGCCATCTCAAATAAATATTCACTTTCAAGGTGTTTTTACTGTTTTGCATTTTCTGGTCACCATTTTGAACGCCACGCGGTGGATGAAGAGGGAGCCAAGCCGCTGGTGGCAGACAATCGGCCATTAGCAGATACATGTGCTGGGGCTTCTAATAACTTTTGCATTGGTTCATCGAATGGAAATCCCTCCCATTATAGTATCAACAAACATTAAAACGGAGCCGGAAACTTACCACACTCAGGGCAGTTTCTGTTCCTTCTGTGTCTGCTGCAGGCTCCACAGCAGACTGCTCCCCAGGGGTGGCATCAAACAGCTCCTCAGAGTATGGCCCCTAGATGTGCTGCTCCTCTGGGACCGGTTTCAGCAACAGAGTCACTTCACTGTCCGCACTCAGCACCTGCTGCTGACTCCCATCCCAACGGTCCCCATGCTGGATTCTGGGGCCAGCAGAGTATTGTCCTGGCTGACCATCACGTACCACAGTTGGGTCTCTGCTTGGCACACTGTCCAGCACCTGATCAAACGCTTCATAAAATGGACATGATGTCAGCGAGTCGCCTAAGGTGTGGTTCTTGTTCCTGGTTTTCCTGTCAGCTCCATCCTAAACCACTTCATCTGCTCCCTTCGCTGGTCACCACTCCATTAAATTTGCAACACTGCCAGCTTCTTTGCTATTTGCTGGCATGTGTGGTTATTCCTGGTACTTTTACTCAAGTCCACAGTTTTGCTGGCCTCACACCAAAGATTTACCAACATCCGACTATGTTCCTGTGATCATGAAGTAGTCATGCAACAGACCTCTTCTGCTCAGTCTCTATTGCAAATAGAGAAGGCTGTCGGATGGTGTACTTGCCCCTGAGTGTTCAGACGACAACAGAAGGGTTAAATGCTGACTCACCGAGCTGCTGCACTACACCAAGGGGGGCTGCGCTTCCATTTCCCTGGAGTCAACTGGAGATTCTTGAGATAAAAGAATAAAGGCAGCTGGGCCATGGATCGTAGACACTGATGCAAGGCTAGTCACCCGCTGTCCTGAGTCTCTGTCATTGTCACAATGTCCTCGCTGCTATTTTTAGCTCAGCAGCTCGAACGAAGCTAGCACAAGTCTGTCTACCCCTGCTGGGAGGCACTCTCTCAGCTGCAGTGTAGGTATATCCTAAGTGCTACAGTAATGCAAACAATAAATAATAATGGTAACTAAAGGGAGAAGTACGTGGTGGGAAAAACCTAGAGCTACCCATGCATGCCCTTCCCCCGTTCAGCCATCATAAGAAACTGATCACATGGGATACAATCACCTGTTCCCAACATTTGATCACTGATCCAAAGAAGAGTGGGGGGGAAATAAAAAAAAATTAAGTTCCTTGCCAATATGCCATGAAGGAAAATTTCTTCCTTGCAGTATATTGTTGGTTAATTCAACCATGCGCATATGAATAAAAATCACCAGATTAGCAGCTAATCCCACTAATATCCAATTAATATGGTGTGGTCCTGGTTACTTAAGGTGCTGTCTGTCTCTTTAAATACTGCTACAACTACTGTGATAATTCCTCCAGACATAGCCTGTATTTAACCATTAGGGATTGGAAATGCAGTGTTCTGACTCTGGAACACATTCTCTCAGTCCACCAGAGTCTTAACTATTGATCTTCCAGGCACACAGGAAAGGTGAGATACCATGTAACTATTCCTCTTGGCAAGGGATTGTAAATTGTCATCAGTCTCAGTAACCATTATACTGCCTATTGTGGGCAGAAGACTTGTTATGTGTCTTTCAATTCTTTTGGTAAATTCAGGAAGAGGTTCATAATATGCATATATTTATAAATAAATACAAAGAATTATTCCTTTTTTCTTGAATATCATTAAGGTAAATTACTTCCTGTGGGAGAAAATAGGCTTTCCAGAAAACACAGAACTGACAGGACTTTCTATCACAACTGTTGACAGTGCCAGCTACTGTACATCTTTAGGTTTCCCTCATTAATTCTCTTTTCCTTTCAAGTAATTAGACAAGAACAGCTCTAGATGTCCTTCTTCCAGCCAACATTTGTTTCTTTGCACTGTCTTAGTACCGCATGGCAACATCTGTTGGGAGGGACTGAAACTGGAACAAATGCAGGTTTCCCACAGATGCTTCTGTGTCTGCTGGCTTGAATGGTACATAGCTGCTGTAAATATTCCTTATCCAAGGCAACTGTGCTCTGCAATGCATTTTTCTGACCTCTTAAGTACCTTGAAAGAGGTCTAGAAACTGACCTTACATTAATACCCTAATAGGAATTTATGGCTTTAGAATGAAGAGACTTATATAATAAGCAGGGAATCATTAAAGTTTCAGGCTACTGTGTGGGCTTCCACTATTCCATCTCGCTGCTTAGTTGAGAGAATGTGCTGGTGTTGTGATTATGTGCGCACTATATGGGGTGGGAGTCATTTTGTATTATAGAAGTTACAGCAATAATCTAGGGGTTAAATTAATCCATGCTTGGTCCGTTGCCTGTCTCAGAAGCAGATTATCTTCGTCTTACCTTATATCACTGTTCAGCACTTAAATACTAAGCTGATAGGCGCCTTGGATTGACAGAGTGATGAGCAGCGTTGAAAACGTTTCCAGTCCCAAGTAGTTGCATGTAAAATAGTACCACAAATAAATCACCCCAAGAGAAGGATAGATTGCAATAGGGCCTCCTCTCTAAGCCTTTGCATTCCATGCAAGGGCCTGTCACAACCACAGTCCCTGAGCTCAGTAGAGCACAGCAACTTCTCCTCCCTCTGTGTGCCTCTGGGTTCACACTTCCTCCAAATGGAGGTGCAGAGAAACAGAGCAAAAGCTCCCAAGCAGGCCAGATGCACCAAGAGAAGCAGACTGTACCATCCTACAGTACCATAGTGCAGCCTCCCCCATCCCACCGGGCACCAAAATGGGCTTATGCCTTTTGAAGCATACTACTCCTGCGAGAGAGCAGTGCCTCATCCCCTATTCCTAAATGCCACAACTAAGCCCAGGACAATTTGGGGATGAGTGCCAGACTAGCAGCCAATAGTAACATGCTGTGAGGGTGAGATTTCATGAGATACAGAACACACCCAAATTGCTAACTTGCGAAAAATAACAGTGGCATGTACAGTGGTGAAATGAAACCCCTTTAAAATACACCTGGGAAACAGAGGTAGCACTGAATTTTCACAGGACAACTCCGCCCCACAGACCCATTATTTTAAACAAATTTTCTTCTTTCTCCCATGGGTAAGTGTAGCATGTAAAAGAAAAGGCATTTTCCAACCACAGTCTGAAAACAAACACAGCACCGGTAGCATCGAGGGGACGTAATACGCATGCATGCTTATCCTAATCAAGCACGAAGGGAAAGCCAGTTAAAGAGCCCAGTTGTACTGGTAACCACACAGACTTTCCAAGCCCATGTTTCCAACCAACTTTCCAAGGCACACCTAAGGATCATTGTATCTGTGTAAATCTTGAGTGGAGGGTTACAGAATTTTAGGGCTTCAACAAAGGCACATAGTAGACTGCCCCACAGGCATGACTGCCCCATGTCCCCTCCTGGTCAAACGTAGTGATGCGGGCACTCTTTGCCTCAGTCTACTCCTCTGATGTAGGTTCCCCCAGCCTTCCCCTCACAGGGCAGAACTGGTGAGGTGGCTGGGCCCTCCAGCCAAGTCACAAAACAAATGTAACCCTTTCTGAGATAACAAAAGTCCAGACAAACAAAAGATTCCACCACCCCTTCTGGGCTACCTTTAAATCTTCCCTGCTCCATCAGAGAGCAGATTCCCAGGCTGCTTTTCCTAGAATCACCCTCACAGCTGTCTGGAATTCCCTGCTTCTAGCAAACCCCCTTCCATGAAAGCCTAACCTGTTCCCTGGAGTTCCTCCCTGTCAGCCCTAGAAGACCCAGGTGTTCATCAGGCTATCTGCTGACCCTATTTTTCCCTCCTCCTCAGGCTGGAAGGCAGTTAGTTATGGTACAGGTAGGGGTGATTGAACAGGGCTGGCTCAAGGCCTCCAGACCTTTAAAGGGGCAGGCTGTTAAAATCTATTGTCAGCAAACTTATGCAAAATCACTTTACAAGAGATGCAAAGCATGGTGCACATGTCACACTCTGCATACCCCACCCCACATCAGCTGGGTTGGGAGTTTAATGGGACCAGCCGGAGGAATGCTGCCCTGAGTCCTGACTGGCTCAGTCCTGGGAGAGGAACACTCACCCCTCTCTCTGTAGGCATTTCTCCTGCTGGGCCAAGAGCAGCCAGCAAAGACAGAGAAAATGTGGGTGTACTGGAGAACTCCCTCTTGCTAGTTATTGTGTAAAACTGTGTCCTCTCATCGTGACCCCTCTCTTCACCTAGTAGGGATTAAAACACTGTTTACCCCACAATTATGTTAATCATACCTCCATGATGCCTGATGCTTTATCCCACCTCTGTGCACTGTGTGGGGTGGGGAGGGTTCACCTTTGTTTCCTGACCAAATTAGCTAGGTACACAAAATTACTTTTGAGTTCCCACATACAGTAGGGATTTAGGTGTTCATATTCCCAAGTCTTACACTCAGCAGCTAGATCTGCCTCACAGAAATGGGTGTAGAGGCACTTAGGCTCAGATCCTCAATGATTCCAATGGAAATTAGGAACCCAATGGGTCTCAGATACTATGGTGATTATGAGTGTGGTAAAAGAACCTACGTAGAGCAGAACAGAATAGAATCATGGCGAGGAATAAAAACTAAAAGAAATATGTGTGTGGCCAAATGCCATCTTGGCTGGGCAACTCTAAATGAATGAAACTATGACTAAAAAATTAGACCAATCAAACATAAATAAAACACTGTTGAAATTACTTGATTGATCCAGATCAGTTACTAAAATGCTTCTAAAGACCTGGAGTAGCAAAAAGGGAAATTTTAAAACGATATCCCATTAGACCAACTGATTGGGAATATATGAGCTTGTCAAATTCATAACCCTGCAGAGAAACAAATCTAGAAAAGTGTGTCATAAGGAGATCATTTCACATCACAGCCAGAAGATATGAAGGGTCTAACACAAGGATAATATTACACAGAAAAACAAAAAAAGCAGAATTCCTAACCTTTCGAACTACAAGGGTTATGATCAGAACATCAATTTATAGAAGATATTCCAAGAAAAAGAAGGTTTCAGAGTAGCAGCCGTGTTAGTCTGTATCTGTAAAAAGAAAAGGAGTACTTGTGGCACCTTAGAGACTAGCAAATTTATTAGAGCATAAATTTTCGTGAGCTACAGTGAGCTGTAGCTCACGAAACCTTATGCTCTAATAAATTTGTTAGTCTCTAAGGTGCCACAAGTACTCCTTTTCTTTTTTCAAGAGAAAGAAATTATCCTACTTTCCATTTCGATATATCAGAGCATATTGGATACTTACTCCAAGAGTACGCATTATATGTATTTCATATAACATAAATACTAGGAACTGTAAGATGTGAATCTATAGAAATGATTGGCTCAGCTTCACAATGATATACGTCAGAAAATGACAATCTTTCTATCGCTGGGGAATGAAATTGAGGTATGATTTCAATTTTCATGCTTTGGGGATATATTATTTCCATTATTAATCAACCACAGGAATCTATATTATGTTAAACATTATGGTTCATTGTACTATCTGCAAGCTGTTTTAAGCCGGATAAGCACACAACATATGTTTATATGGCTAAGAGTATTTGGCATCTTTCCTACCCACATATGCTATGTTCTAAATACATGTTACTTGTTGTCTTGTATTAGGGTTATACCACCTATAGAATACCTCAGTAAATGGAAAATAATACCTCACTAAATAAAACAAAAATCACTCAAAAAGAGATTTCTTGGATATAATCACTTCTGTACATTGCCATGAGAAGTGAGAGGATGTTGTAATTTAACCTAACTGCTAGAAATGTTTGTCATTTTCCCAAATATCATCTCAAAGTTGCTATCATTTGAAAAACTCTTCAGGAAAAGTTCTCCAAATAAGTCAGAAGTCCAAAGTCCACAAGACTCCTACCTACCCACACAAGTGAAATCTCTGTGTGCATGTTGGTGAGTTTTATATTATTTTATATGATTACCTCAATTATCATTATCTCAAAATGGATACTCTCTCAGGTTATTCTTAAAGATCTCTTTAAGATCAAGCAAGATAAAAAAAATCACTACCTCCTACATTCTTTACCTTATATATTGCATTGTGATATTTATCACCACAATGTTGCAAAAACCCATTGTCAACATTGCAAAACTATATACACAGTGACGGATGGGAGAACCCCAAAAGTTGAGGTTCATAGCTTGGAACTGGTTCAGGTAAACATCCTAGGATTTGGATGCTTAGTTAACTCCTGTAGGCTCCATGAGGCTCACACTTGATTATCCATATGTAACTTATAGTTGGTGCTTAATTTGTAATGAAAGAGGTGCCAGGGCTCAAGCAATTCTTTTTACATTCATAAGTGGAACAGCAAGCTCAGAGGTGCCAGAGCTATGAACTGCCAAGCATAGAGGTGCCGTGGGGCTCAGCCCTGCCACAAATTAAGCACCGTTTATACTTCCTCAAACATGACCTCTAAATTTGGTTCACTGGGTCTAAGCTGATGTGACTTACACATTAAAGGGCTGGAAGAGAGAAATGTAGCAACACTGGAAACACTAGGTTTGTGTAAGTGAGGATTCCAGGATCAGTCCTTAAATGTTTGTGTATTGCAGCTACTTACCATGACATGTTTTTCTATCAGGCAGCAGAATAAAACCTCGTGGGCATGTACAGTAATACGAGCCAGGGATATTTACACATCCCAGAGTGCAGCCGTGGTTCCAAAAAGCACATTCATTGACATCTGACAAGAGAAACAATTGTATGATAGAGTAGGGTCATTATATATTCAATACATGCAATGTCATGGATTAATAAAGCAAAGTAACACAAAGTTCAAGAACACGTTTCAGAGTAGCAGCCGTGTTAGTCTGTATTCACAAAAAGAAAAGGAGTACTTGTGGCACCTTAGAGACTAACCAATTTATCTGAGCATAAGCTTTCGTGCGCTACAGCTCATACAGCATCCGATGAAGTGAGCTGTAGCTCACGAAAGCTTATGCTCAGATAAATTTGTTAGTCTCCAAGGTGCCACAAGTCCTCCTTTTCTTTTTGCAAAGTTCAAGAAGAAATTCTTATTTAGTTGTTCTACTGAAGATAGGATATTTCATTTTGTCAAATATGCTGGTCTTAAACTATGAAAAACAAGCTTGTAGAGTTCAGTCAAACGAGCTAGTTACTGTACTGATTTATAATTATGAAGGGTACAAATTTTAAGTGCCTAAGGGCCAATTCTTTTAAAGGTCTTTAGGTGACTCAGTGACTCAGGGCAAAATTTTCAAAGCACCTTAAAGATTTAGGATCCTAAGTTCCACTTTCTAAAGTGATTCAATTTTATTTCAATAGGATTTAGGCACCTAACCTGCTTAGACACTTTTGAAAATCCTACTAGGCACCTATTTGCCTCTTTAAGGGCCTAAATACCTTCATAAATTTGACTCCTGAGTGATTAGTGTGCTTTTATAAATTTTATCCTAAAACAAGTTTTACAAATTAAGAAAAAAGTTCAAAGAAAAATACTGGACTGTTTAATTTGGATTAAAACAAGTGAGGTAAAATTTTGAAAAGTAACAGGTTTAGGATCTTGAGTAACTTTTGAAAATGTGACTGAGGTGCCTACATAACTTAGGCATGTTTTGACCATTTTACCCTTGGAGTTTGATTCATTTGAATTCTTATAAGCATACAAAATTATGCACGCTTATCTGAACATCATTTGACTAATCCAAACTGAGACTGCAACATTTCACAAGAATAGACTTTCTTGTGGTATTTTGGTACTGCCTCTAGACTCAATCAGAACCCGGACACAAGAAAATGAAATACTATAAGGAAAAAAAAAGATAGTAAACTGGAATTTACAGAACCTTCAAAAGAAACATAATTCAAGATCTGAGAAAAGGTAAAAGTGTGGGAGAAAACTTATCCAGCTGCCCCATCCATCCCATGTTTTGAATCCATATATTACCTTCACAGTATTGCCTACTTCTACTTAAAACAAATCCATCTGAACATTTGCACCGATGGGTCTTGGAGTCATCCCTGCAGATGCTTCTCTTGCAGTTTTCTTTGTTCAAATGGCAGGATCTGTGTTCTGGAAGAGTAAATGTTTTCTAGGATGGAGATTGATTTATAAAATATAAAATTCAGCTTTACATACAGAACCTGATTTCATTTCATGCGGAAGTCCCATTGATTTGAAAGACAGTTTCATACATGGAGCTACTGCACAATCAGACCCATGATATTCAGTGAGAAAGAAGGACACAAGCATCTTTGATCTCCTCCTCCAAATCCTGCCTCAAAACCCATTCACCATGCTTTCCACCAATGATTTCCACCTTGGGGTTGTCTACTCATTAATTAATTATATTATTAATTATTATTTGCATTGTGGTAGTACCTAGAAGCCCCGTTCTGGATCAAGACCACAATGTGCTAGGCACTGTACAAACACAGAACAAAAAGATGATCCAGGCCCCAAATCTAAAGCTTGCCTTGCCTCAGTCTGTCTTTTAAAACAGCAAAGGAGTACTAGTGGCACCTTAGAGACTAACCAATTTATTTGAGCATAAGCTTTCATGAGCTACGAGTGAGCTGTAGCTCACGAAAGCTTATGCTCAAATAAATTGGTTAGTCTCTAAGATGCCACTAGTACTCCTTTTCTTTTGCAAATACAGACTAACACGGCTGCTACTCTGAAACCTTTTAAAACAGCAGAACTCTTGTTGTATTACTGACATTAGTATTTGTTTTAACTTTTATTGCTCCTTTCCCGACAGTCTTCCTTTGTTACTTTCATGTTCTATGTTTGTACAATTTAGACTATAAAAATTCTTTGGGGAAGGGACTGTGAAGACATCCAAGATTACGGTGCTATGTGTATGTTTAGTATTCAATAATCATTATAATAACTAATGTGAAGCTTCTTTAATGAACAGAGAATAAAGCCTACTAAGTGGGATCACCTTAGAAACAGTAATAATACTCTAGATGCCCTTTAAAGACCCCTGAAATTCTTCCAGACAGTCCAGGGAGCCACACTAGTAATGGAAGCCATGTGCAGTTTATCTGGATATTGCTTTGTGATATTTAAAGTAGCTGAAGAAGTTGATTGTTTGTGTACTGAGATGGATGTTAATATCTAATAGTGTAGGGTGCCTCTGTCAAAAGTTAAAAATACACTTAATTGAAATAAACCCATCAACTAACCAACCAGCACAAAACAACTCCCAACTATATTTATCCTCATGCTAAACTCCTCTCCTCCGAACAACCCCCAAAGTCCCCACTAAAGCACGCACTGACAGGCAACAAACAGAGGTTATTTTGGACTTTTACTCCAAGGGTCCAGCTAAAGTGCCCCCACCCATCGCAGCTGTGGCAGAAAGGCCTGGGAGGAGGGAAGCGGGATCTCCAGTGTGTAGGCTCCACGTCTAGTTAGTGTGTACTGTATTCATCGGCCAATTCCAAGGAAATTCCTTCTCTTTAAAGTTTTGCTTCTTCTAGTGGAAGGCTATTTTAATCCTGCCAGTTAAGAGCAGAGATGCTCTGGGCTCTAACTTGTGCTTCTCTTCAGCTATCTCCACAAACTAGGAAAATAACCTCATCGTCATTTTTGACTTGTAAAACCAAGTCAGCAAGCTACTGTCTAAAAATGAAGCTCCTTGTGCTCCAAAAGGCGAGTGGGGGAAGGTTAAAAGCCATGACTGTGTAGGATCATTTCTGGCCACCTGCCAACACAGGTACTTCCCGGAGGCATCAGGAGAAGGGGCAGAACTGGTTTGGCGGAAGACCCATGGTCGACAGTCAGAGGCTCACAAGATGATTTTTGTTGGTTTGCAAAGTCAGAGGGGTGAGACTCATCTGAGCCAAATGCAAAATGATCCCTCAACCAGAAAAGGATTGTCTGCTTCTGTGATCCACTTTGCTGTCTCCACCTATCTGCACACATACAGAAAAGTGGTCCCTTTACAAAGGGCTTATCACCTTGAGAACAGCGTGTATGATATTGCATTCTGTTTCATATGCTAATTATCATTTTATTGCTCTCTGTTGTTTGTAGATGGCTAATAATTAATCATCTACTTTGTTCTGCTGCCTGGACTTCATGGAACATTTGCGGTGAATTGTCTTCCTTGTCAAGTTCATTGTCACTTTGGAGGATGGGGATTCGTTTACCTTATCTACTGTGCACTACTTATGATGAGACTCAGCAAAGAGTCCTGTGGCACCTTATAGGCTAACAGACGTATTGGAGCACGAGCTTTCGTGGGTGAAAACCCACTTCGTCAGATCAGGCAAAGCATAGCTGTACTGTTGTTGCTGCTGCTGAAGATTAGTATGCAACCATCCCCACCCACACACATGCAGCAAACAACCCTCATGTCACCACACAGGTGAGAACGTACAAGAGAGCTCGTTCACGTGCCCTATTTCCAATTCACCCTCTAAATTCAACCACATGGAAAATAGCCTAACAATTGTATTTCATATGTTTTATTCTGCCCAGCCATAATATGGAAAGTGCTGGCCAACTGGTAGAAAGGCACATCAAGAATTACTATTTAATCAAATATGAAAAAGGTTCTTGGTTCAGGTTTGGTTGGAAGTGTCAAAATTTGAGCTGCTTGTTTCAGAGAGATTAGCAACACTATACACTGCTTCCAGTGGACTTTTGTAAAAAAAATATCATGGAAATATTTCTATTGGTCTCATGAATGAATGAATCATATAGGCCATTTTCTTCACCATGTCTGCTTTAAGGATCAATGGGAGTTACAGATACTCAGAACCAATGAAAATCAAAAGATTTTTATTTAGGTGTCTATATATGGATTTAAGAACCTAAATTTAGATACCCATATTTGAAATGCTTGACTATAAAAGCTAAAATTGGAGCTAAGTTTTGCCTGACACTAGTATCCCTTTAAACAGAACAGTATTGACAGGGGAAAAAAGATAATTACAGGAGAAATCAGTCTTTGAGATGTTAGGACAACGCTGACAGTCTATAAACTGTAAGTAGAAGTGGCAAGTATTCCAGAGGGGTTATACATTTATCAGCAGCTGAATCTGAAGTTATTTACCTCAGATTCTTTATCATGTGGGAAGAACACTTCCACCTTTCACACTTTGCCCCACAGAACAAAGTTGTTGCATCAGAAGGTTGTGGTATTTACATCATGACATTGTGTGAGTACATTGCCTCGAACCCAAAGCCAAATTAATGTCCTGTTAGTTGTGAAACAAACAGTCATGACAAGCTCAAGACTGTCCTGTGAAAGAAAAAGGGGATAGTGGAGGACCTCTCCCAAGCAAGGCATTAATCTAGTGAAAAAAGCCTGCAGCATATAACCCAAATTTGATCTTTGGCAGGAATTGTAGCAGTTAAATATTTCCTGTCAGGTTCTTTTCTACCTGAGGAGAACTTACTTGCCATCTGTGTTATTGTTTTAAATAAGGTTTGATCATTCACATTTAATGCTGTGTTGCAATAAACATTGACTTAGCCTCTACAGGGCATCCAGTTAGAGCCTACATGCTCTCATCTCCAGGTTGCCCTGTTGTAAGATCCCCTATAAATCTCATTTGTGCTCTGGGCTAATTAACCTTCTCAATCCTGGTTCTTGGGCTGGATAAGCTAAGCGATGCACATGTAAAGTCCAAAAGGTTCATCTGGATTGGGCAAGGTAAGCTTCTTTTTCTCCCCATGTATTATAAGAAGCCATTTGGGAGAGGGAAAAAACGCATTACAAGCACTACTTACTTTCATGCTTCTACCAAATTATCCTTGCAGTAAAGCTACAGACAGCATGGTGCATTTAAAAACCTTGACAATTTATCCACTAAGAGAAGTGGGGGAAAAACCCTTTTTCAGTTGAAAAGTGGACACTGAAAAGCAGTATATACTCTTTGGGGGAAAGGGGGGGGAGAATACATTAAAGCTCCGATGAGAAGAGTAAAAGCAAAGTGTCCAGAATCAATAAGCTTTACATTATGTACTTTGCCTCAAGGGAATGCTTATAACCTAGCTGACATCCCCTGGCATTCATTGTGTCAGCAATTATGAACTAGCCAGTTTCTTCTCCCCCCACCCCTTCCACATGCAGACACCTCTATTGGTCAATACCAGCTCAGGATTTAGGAGAAATTATGCAGTACCTTCCAAACCTGGGTCAACTAGTTGCATCACGCTAAGCAATATGCAGACGCTTCACCCTCTGACCCACACCTACCCTGGTCCGGTGGCTGTGTGTGTGTTTTTTCAAAGGGAATGATTCAGTCCGCCAGGTTCAAAGTGACATGTTGTACAGAGCAGTGGAAAAATCTCTGAATAAAGGGACAGGCTCCTTAAGGTCATGGCTGCGTGTTTTGTTGTCATGCAAGCACCTGCCATTTGATTTTAATTGCTAGCATCCCTGCTGCAGCAGAATAAATGCTTGAAGTGAAAATTAAAATATTTCCACAGGCAATACCTCTTGAAGATCTTGGTTTCTACCACTCCATGGTACTCTCCAAAGGGAGAGTGGGCCCAAATATGGCATCGGATGGAGTGAAGGGAGACAAGGGTCAATAGAAGGACAAAAGATATGGGGTAGTTTCCAAGTTATGTTTCAAGAGGGTTTTTTTTACATTATAATTTTTGTTAAGAAATACTCTGTGTTCCTCACCACCTGAGTCGCTCAGAATCACATGGTTCTTCACCTTCCATGGGAGCTGTGGAATTACGATAGTACGCTCTCAGGTGCCTGATTCTCCACTGTCCTGCACTTTGTACAAAAGAAGTGCAAAACGGCTCTGCATCTCAATAATAACCATTCACACCCAGTTGGATATGAATAAATGACTACACAAGGGGCAAGACAGTGGAGAGTCAGGCCCCGTTTTTTTTTCCTCCTCTCCGGGCATTTATAGTGCACCCACCACTGTGGTATTTAGGTGCCATGTTGCAATAGTGGGGATCCCTTCACCTATATTCATCTCAGATCCTACAGTAAAATACCCATGGTGTGCTCACACTTTGAGGTGACTTACTGTAAATCACACAGACTCACGCTTCTTATTTAAAAGTTTCTATTGAAATTCCATATCAGTCCTAGGGTAAACAGTGTGACCCTTAATCCAGTTACTTCAGAGTGGGACTGAGATATACATACATCCTATTGGTTGGAAATTTCATACATTTCTCAGAACAACTTAGGACTGATAGCAAGGTTTTCAATTATGCCTTAGAATGAAAGGTCCACGAGGGGACAGGAATTGAGGAAGTTAGCCTAGAAGGGGCATTGCCAAGGTGTATGTTTGATATACTTAGGGATATGCACACACACACACACACAAAGAAATTAATTCATGTGGATGTTCCTCATTCGTAAATTAATAGAATTAGGATTGTTCTCTGTGTACTTCCTAACTGAAGCTCCTGTTAAAGCCATGCATATTGAGTGAAACCCTGGCCCCAGTGCAGCCCATGGGAATTTTGTCATCGACTTCAAAAGGGCCAGAACTCTCGCTGAAGAAAATTCCATCCTGAAAAATTAAATGGAGCGTGTGACAATATTCTTACACACATAAGAATGTCATTATGTGGTGACTTACCAAAATCTTGAGCATCTGTTCTTGCACCAGGCTGTTTAAATGGATGCACCACTTTTACTTCAGCAGGTGGCAAAAATGTTGGTTTCAGGCTGATTGCAACTATAACTTTTCCTGTAAATTTATTGGCTCTCTGGATTGTGCCACTTTTCGGCTCTGAATAGTAGAAGTACTCAGTAAACAGAGATATGCCAAATAAACGGTGTCTGGAGTGGAGAAGAAATAACAAACAACATTTGATTTCATCCCTATTTAATCATTTGCTTAAAGTCTCCTGAAAACATGGAACATCTAGATCAACCATGTTTGCTTCAGATACCCTGACGTACTTTTTAATCAGAAATTAAAATCTGTGAACACGTGATTGAATGGTTTGTGAGGTATGGTATGACCGTTGAAATGTCACTATGGACACAATATACTGTTGTTCACAACATAGCACACAACATACTGCAGATACAGTGGGGCCAGCCAAACCATTACTAACAGCTCCTGCAGCTTGAGTGACTATTTGACCAGGACTGCCCTGTTTCACAGAGAAAGTCCTGGTATTCTGGCTAACTCTATTGAGCCCATGGTTTAAAACAGACAACACATTATGCCATGTGCCTTTGTGGAAGGAACCATGCCTGTTAAGCATCCCCATTTCTTTAGGAGACTACTGATTTCTAGCACCCTCAGCTGGGTTCCTGAGCCTCTCAGGAGCAAGAGAGAGGCTAGAAACGCTGTATAGATGGCTAGTAAGAGCAGTATGCTGGTTTCCATTTCCCAGAACATACACATGGGGAGGAAGGAGGAGACTCTGCCCCTTCCAGAGCTCAAGGGAAAATAATTTTTCCCCTGAGAACACAGGGAAACTCAAAGGAGGAAGTAGGGAGCTAGAGAGATTGGGTTGATGGGATGTGGGTAAATTCAATGGGAGCAACTGATAGAGATTTGACAGTGTGCAGGGAAACTCAGATTTTATGGAAATTGTATGCAAATGAGATGACGCATACTGAAACATACAATTAGGTGGCACTTTATTTGCATAAAACCTCCCAATTTCCAGACCTACAGTCTTAACAGATATGTTTTATGGACCAGACATAGGGCAGTTGATACAAAACACAATTTTTCTAAGGCAGTTTGTCTGAGGAGTATATCATATATACCAGGATGTGATAAAACCTTGTCTACAACAGAGAATTGTACCATTGCAACTTCCATTGGTGTGGCTCTATTGATGTAAGTTGCAATGATGCAGGGCATCCATAGTAGGCATCCTTTTTTCAAGTGCTTATTGCAATCTGTCCACACAGTAATCCTGTACCATTGCAGAAGCACTAGGGGCCAGATATTTAAAGTGCAGATAGGCACCTAGTAGGATTTTCAAAAGTGCCTGAGTGCCTAATTCTCAAGTCCCATTGATTTCAAAATTGATTGAAACTCAATGGGAGTTAGGTGCCTAGGTTCTTTTGAAAATTCCCACTGGGTGCATATCTGCATCTTTAGGCACTCAAATACATTTAATAATCTAGCCCCTAGATAACAATCCCACAGTTCCTAGAAGATCCCCGGGACTGGTGCCTTAATACAGGAGATATAGACTTTCTAAAGTCCACTGTCCTGGTCTTTCTTCCGCAACTCTTAAAATGTATGCAAAAGGAGCTCAGTCTTGTACAGCTCCTAAAGTGTCCATCATTCGAGGGCATTAACCCTTCTCAGGAAGTGAACAGGATGGCAGAGGGGGCAGGTATTGTAGTATTTGACTGGAACACAGGATGTGGAGGACTGATATACCAGGACCCATGAGGGACAGTTGGTACTGAAAGAGGGGATTTTCCCCTAGCATCTTGAGGTCTATAGGTGAAGGGAACCATTCCTGAGCACCTCCTAAACTGTGTAGAGACAGATCTTTGCTTATACAGACCTCAGGAAGAAGCCATTGGAAGGGTAAAAGGAACATTCTGGTACAGTGCTGGCAATTACAGGAGAGCAACTGGCAATTACAGGAGTGCAACTTTCTATCCATGTTGCGGTCAGTTCATTACTGCAAAGTGACCTGACACAGAATGCAACAAAAACAAGCCTTGCTCCAAGCAAAAGCAATGTGTACAATTGCAAGCACTCTTGTGTGTTCAATGTCACAAGTGCTTGTAATGCCAAAATTCTCTAGTATAGACAAGGCTTATGATGACCGTTGGTGACAGAGACACTCATTGTCACTAGTTCTGTTTCTCTGGAAATGACCAGAGCAATAAAATCAGCAGAGAATTGGACAATGTGTATATAGAGTGCTGCCAGGGTCAGGAAAG
Organism: Eretmochelys imbricata; assembly: GCF_965152235.1. Classification (NCBI taxonomy): domain Eukaryota; kingdom Metazoa; phylum Chordata; order Testudines; family Cheloniidae; genus Eretmochelys; species Eretmochelys imbricata. Next base: position 36,491,737 of record NC_135575.1, on the reverse strand, counting down.
CCTCCAGATCCAGCAGCTGAAGAGGACAGCAAGATTGTATATGACTATCAGACAGAAGAGGAAGACAAGACATGATTGGTGGTCTGAGCACAGGCTGGAAGCCCACACTCCTGAGTTCTCCTCTGAGCCCACCTGCTGTGACCTGTGGCAAATCAATTAACTTCTTTGCCTCAGTTTCTCCATATATAGGAAGGAGCTAATAATAATACATACCTACTTAACAGGAGAGTCCTGAGGATTAATGAGTTGTCCTTTGCTAAAAGCTTTGAAGATGAAAAGTGCCAAGGAGGAGGAGTATTCAGACAGCAATGAAAATGGGTTGTTTATTCTATTTTCGTATCATCTTCTGAAAATGTTGTGCCATTTTGTCTGTACTTTACAATCTTTATTGTTTCCAGACTCAAAGAAGAAGGGGAAGAGTTTAGTTTCCTTCTATCCAACACAGAAAAAACTTACCGGGCAGAATGTTTGGGCAAATGTATAGAGCCACCATTATAGTCACATGATCCAATGCGTGAAACATCTTTCTCACTATCATACTGGATCCAAAAGAGTCTCATGTCAATAAAATCCAATGAGATGGTCTTTATTTTTTCTGTGGTCCTCAATACACTTCTCATGTCAGTTCCATCAAGGATTGCTCTGTGAACGCTAGAAAAAGCACCATCTGAAGACCAAAATAAAAACCTAAAGACAAAAATGAGTCATATTTTGAAAGAACTATTTGCAAGATCATGCAGCAGCCGATGCGTATTATCTGTTATTAACCTCCCTTTTTTTCAGTATTCATTTTTATCACACTATTCCCAGAACCGAAACTTCTAATTCAGAAGTTGAGTAATACCAAGATATCTGTTGCATGAAGGAAAAGTCAGATATGCAGAAACTGGCTACCAGAAACAGAATGTTTACCTTCTTCAATACTTATGCAGTATCACTTGAAAGTCCATAAAAGATACATATCTAAGCAGATTTGAGTCTTGCTCTTGACATACTGATGCCATTATCCTTTACATCTCTTAAAGACCTTTGAGATTTGCAAGCTTCAAGGCTCTCTGTCATTTAGGCAAATAATTTTAATATATTTGTTGCTTATCAGAAACATTTTTAAAAATACCTTTCCTGCTTGTATTTTTTTAAAAGACTGCAGATGTATCAGAAGTGTCAAGTTTAGTCTCCCCTGATTTTGCTGGAGGAGCAGTTGTGGGTCTGAAAGTTTACATATTGGGAGCTCTCTCACTTTAATTGAATGGGTGACCATAATTTCTCCAAAATGTTCATTAGCTATTGGAGTTAAATAGATGTTAACAATTACAAATAAAAAAGAAGTTTTATAAAGTCTGACTAAAAACAGCCCCTGCACTCAGTTCTTAGCTTTCTGCCTCTTGCTCCCCATAATATCATAATTTCACAAGTTCTTCAGTCACTACAGAGACTTCCAGAACAGACAAGATCTGAGGGTTTAATGTATAGGTTAGCAGGAAAATATTTTCCCCTTTATTGTTTTTCTTTATACATAAAAAGTAAATAGGGCTAACACCTTATTTTACTCCTTTTCAGGACACCTTTAAAATAGGAAATAAGTTTGGTTACTGCGTTGTATCTTTTACCAACTGGTGACTGTCCAGTGGCAAGCATTGTAGAGCTAAGATTCAGTTTATCAATTTTTTTCACATTTAAAAATGTTTTCAAGGGGACTGGATGGCTGAGAGAATTAGGTAACAAGACACTAGAAACTCCCCAAGGAAGATCCAGTTTAGTAGACCAAACATTGTTTCCAAAAGTGAGTCATGATCTAGCAACACCCTTGTTGACTCTCCCCAGCAGAGAGGACGGTATTGTCTGGGAACCTCTCACCCCTGCAGGGATGCCATCAAGTCAGGAAAAGGCACATAACTGGGGAAAGCCTGCACTGCTGATGCCTATGTTGTACCTCTTCTGTGGATAAATACAGCTCTTCCATTCCAAGCAATTTTAATCCAGAATCTGTTTTGCAGGCACTTAGCTGAAAAATACTATTTCTACTATTTTATTGATTTGTTTTAATCTAAATGTTAGGGCATAGTCAAAATGTGGCCTTTATCCTGCAAACACCTATGCATGCCCAATGAGATTATTCACTTGTGCAAAATTACTTGTTCCCCTTGAGGTTTGAAGGATCAGGGCCAATATTTGCCAACACCTGGCTTGGCCACACTTCCTCCAACAATAAATGGATAGTTGTTTTATTTTACAGGGTTTGTTTGTTTTTTAAATTCTGTTTGCTTCTTTCTTTGTTTTACAGTTGCATACAGAAATTCCAAGAAGTATTAGTGCATTGCATTGGCTTGATAGCACTGAAATTGTTAGACATAAATATCCCATTCAGACCAAAAGTGTCAGATCATACTGAATTTGAAAGAACTACAATGCTTCTTAAATGTACAAAATAATATACCACAAAGCCTGTGTATCATCATTATTCTTATTTATATCATGGGAGTACCCAAAAGCCCCAGTCAAGAAAGGACCTGACTGTGTGGTAGGTGCTATAAAGATGCCATAGGAAGACTCAGTACCTTGCCCCTGGAAGTTTACAATCTAACTGTTGTGGTATGTGCTAAGTCAATTGGAGATTATTAACTACAGATGAAAAAATGTTTTAGTAAGGACAATACGAGGTTGCTACTATTACAATTTTCAAACACGGCAATAATCATCGTTTGCTCTTTTATAGTACTGGTTATCTCAGGATACCAACATGTTTTAAAAGGTTGGTTAAATTCTATAATCTCCATTTTACAGGTGGGGAAACGGAGAAACATAGAGCAATTAAAGGCCCAGTCCAATTCACATGAACTTCCATTAACTTCAGCACGAGTTGGATCAGGCCCAAGTGACAAGTACAACGTCACATAGCAAATTAGTGGGAGGAATTGAAACCAGATTGCCTAACTCACAATCCATTGCAGTAATCCTAGACAACAGCGCCTCCTCTTACAGATTCTTGACCATGTCTAAACTCCACACAGGAAATAGCGGAATACGGGAAAAAATTGCTTTATTATTATTCTGTAGCAAAACCAGCCAAGCTTATTTTGAGAAAAATGTAATTATTAATTTAGCTATCATGCTGAACTTCATTACTTGAGAGTTGTACACATTTTCAGGAAGCTATATTTCTTCTTAGTTTCTGACACTGCATATGTTTGTCCCTCTGGAAATTAATTTACTGACTGCTTGACTTCACTATATTAATATTAAAATAGCACCATCAGGACTTTCAGACAAGCAGAATGTGCTAAAATATAAAAATGATACATAAGAAAGTAGACTTCTAGGAGGACCTAAACAGTTTATTAATAGCTAACTAGCCTCACATGGCAACATGTGAGTAATGCTTTAAAATAAATCCCTAGTTGATCACACATAGGTGTATATACACCTTAGTCTGTCCGCAGAGTTCATAACAGTTTAGCAAATATATTTCCATTATTCCATTCATAAAATGTTTCTATGTGGCTTTAGGCTGAAAGGGTACAGGGACTTGTGAGAACTTTCAAATCGGTAAATGTGACATTCAGTACAGAAAACAAATAGTCTGGTATTCAGCTTTTCAAATCATACTCAAATGGCAACCCTGTGAGGAATATAGATATTGTTGGTTAGCATGAAAAGAAGGTTAATGTGTAAGTGCAAAAGAGGAGGACACATGAGCCTTAACATTAAAATGTCTCAACAGCAGCGATGAGTGGCTTCATTATAAATTAAAAGTGCCAACAAAAATATTTTATTGCCATATCAATATGGAGTACCTCAATGTCTCCTCCACTGCTATTTTAAACATTACCAATGAAACAGCTTTGCACAGTCAAGAGAAGTCAGCACAGAGTATTCAGGGTGATGATACAAATACAAATATCTCTTCAGAAGCCAAATCTCCCTGCGTGGATGCATCTATGAATGGCTCTCTATGTAAATTGTTTTGAGCCTAGAGAAGCTCCCTTATCAAGTCTAAAACACTACTATATATAGTACGGTAACAACAGTCATTATAACCGATATTTAACCGATATTTATAACAGATATTCAAGATGACCAAAATCGGAGACAAACATAATAGAAAGAAGGGAACAAAGAAAACCACTATGGCATTAGCTCTTCTCTAAAAGTCACCTACTTTTAAATAAGTACTATATGCCTAATTCAAATTATGTTATAGATTGGGGCTTCTCAGCGTTTTCAGCCACCATTCCTGCTTTACCAAATGAAGATCAAGCTCATTCCCCTTAAGTCCTCCACCTCCATCAACTGAGGCCTCATTGGCTCCTTCCCCGACAGTCAAAAACCTCCTCATTCCTCTTCCACCTGGCTAAGTCCACCTTGATGAACTAGGGGAGTCAGTCTCTGTGTTGGTCTCTGGTATGCTGCTGCCACCTGCCACCCTATTTATCTTTATTGTGTTCTTGGGGAAGTTGTAACAATCACTTGACATTTGATCAACATATTGTACGCAAGCTGTTCTGTTAGCCTACAAGAAGCCATCAGAGCATTTGGTTTATTTTGAGACTGATTCAAAGAACTTATAAACCCAAGCAGAGTTACCTTTTCCCAGGGTCAACAGCAATACTTGTGGGATGACCTATGTCCTTTAAAAGGACTCGGGAATTGTTTCCATTCATGTCAGTTGCTTCAATAGTTGCTTTCCGGTGGTTGGCCCAAAGAATATCTTGATTTATCCAGTTGATGGCAAACCCCGAAACACCATTTTCAACATAGCGTAGTCTCTGTAAACAGAAATTAAAAACATAAAAAAACAACAACCCAAATTACCTTCCTAAAGTTGTCACCAAACAAAATAGTGACCTGCAAACACACTGAGGCTTCCATTTAAATCCATTGGCTGGCCTCTTTTTAATAGCATCACAGAGATTGGATTTCCTTGCTTGCTCTTTAATCACCTTGATTTGTGCTGCATTTCTCCCCTCCTGTCACCTACATCTTTAAGCGCAAACCATTGAGTTAAGTCATGCTAAGCAAGGATGAGCTGTTCTCAAATGAAAATAGATCACATCAGGCAGAGGTATCCCAATGTTGCCCAGATTTTCCTTTTACCTAAATTTATCTTGTATTTCCTAAGCTATAAAATATCCATTCACACACTGGAAAAAGCCCTAATCCTTCAAGTTCATACATGCAGGATAAGTCAGTGAGGCTGCATGTAGACACAGGAGTTCACCTGTGAGGAGTTCATTGTAGTCCACTGCAGAACTGGCAGCATCTCGGATTCTGGAAGTGCTGAAGTTCCTTTGTCTTTGCCACACAACCTTAGCCAGATATAGAGCACAGCTATTTCTGAGCAAGAGAGGTAATGCTGAAAGGAGTGTTCATGTAATCTTAGGTCTCAATTAGTAGTTTCAAGAAAAATGTCAGGGGAGTTACATACATTCTCTTCATACTAGCTGTGCAAGCTTGGATTTCTGAAAAAGTCTATTTGAGAAAATCCCACAATTCCAGTGATATATTTAAAGCTGGTAGAAATTAGTACGGTCTGCGAGAACAACACACCTAGATTAGTCTGAATTTCCTCCCCTTAGCCTTTATTCTATCACCATCCCCTCGCCTTATTAAAGAGATTGTGTGTATTGTGAATGCCAGTGGGGTAGCCCACTGAACCCAGACCCCACGTCCCCCCGTTGCTGCCAAGGCTAGCGTGCCAGGGATGCACACTTACAATTGCAAATCTGTAAGCAGAAACTGCACCACTGTATCTGAAGAGTAGCCCCCTCACATCAGATTTCTCATTATGCATGGTTTCTTGGAGAATCCCATGGCAATTACCACCTTACCTCTTGTTTTGTGCCATTCAGGTACACTCGTTGCAGAAGCCCTTTTTCAGAGTCCACCCAATACATTTTCTCTTCTTTGTAATGAAAATCTATGAGCACTGATACGCCAGCATTGGCAACTAGCCGTTCATGATTGGTCCCCTCTCTGTCAACTCTAAAGATGGCATTTCCATGGCTAAAAATTAAGAATGGTGCAGGATCTGGGGTGGGGGAAAGAAATGTGGTCATATATAGGTATTTTTCTTTCATGACACTAAATTCTTTTCAGCACTATGCCAGTCACAGAGTTGGGAAGAACTTATAATACTCATACCTCACAATGTTCTGCATTCTAAGGGTCACTGCCCATTTTAGTCCCAGAAGTTATCTGTGTTTCACACAAATTCAATGCCCCTTCGCTTTTTATTGTAGAAAGTCAATTGAATCAAAAATTACAGACTCATGAAACAGAGAACACAGAAAGAGTTGTTTACACTAAAAGACGGAATCCCACAGCATTTTAAGTTTCCTGGATGAATGCTAATTTTGGTGACCCTCGTTTTGGGTCTTAGTGAAACTGTGTGAGGCCACCTTTGAGCCTTAGCAGGTGAGAGGTATGATGCTACTAAATGGAAAGTCAAAATAAAGCAATTACTGAGTAAAGTCAAGATGCTCAAGAATTGAAATGCCTACGTGTCTACTATAGCGTGCCTGTCAGAGATGAGGGCCCAGAAATCTGAAGACTTCATCCAAATGATTCAACGCTTTAATCTGGATATTTAATAAATGTGGAGCTCTTTAATAACACAGACAACAGCAACTCTCTTGATAAACCTGATCGGACTGCAGCATAGAACACACTTTAGGAACACAGGAATTCCTCTGTTCCTGCTGGCTGCAGGCTCTCCCCTGGGATTTCTAGTTTCCCCTTGAGGCTCTGCCACCAGTTGCCTTGGGCTGGGCATGGGATCTAGCTGCCTCCTGTCAGCAGATGCAGGATGCTCTAGCTGGGCTCCTGGCCCATTGCTTGGTGTTCTGGTGCTGCGGGCTCCCACTCTCCTGAGCCTAGAGAGAGATAGCAACAGCACTGACTAGCCCTGAGTGGCTGCATCTGTATGGTTAGTATCCTCCCAGATCTCTCTCTCTCTCTTTGGTTAGAGCAGCCCCAGCCCTAATCACAGAGAGACAACCAGAGAATCTTTTCAGATCTCCACACTGGGGGATGAAGGTCCTGGCAGGAAGTAGCAGAGACTGGCCAGGTCTGAGCATAGGTAGCTCATGGGAACCAGTAAAAAGCAGCACATACAGACTCATGCAGCCACTAGTTATTACCGTTAATTCCCAGACACAATCCACATTAGGATGGAGTTTGGGTTGAGAGCACATCACTAATTTAGTGCTGCAAGTATCCTAAACTCAGGAAATCCAGAACTGAGGTTAAAGGTAAGGAATGGAAATGCACAGTTAGGGCACCCAAACAACCCTAACTCTGCCCTGTAGTGACATCATGCAATAGCAATATGACTTTGATTCTTACATTAGAGTATCTGTGGCCCCAGATTACATTAAACCAATTTATGGTCTTGTTAGATTTATTTTACCCTCATGGTTCCCCCTATAGGGCAGAGTTAAGGTTGTTTGGGTGCCCTTACTGTGCATTTTCATACCTCAACATGTTTGTGGATTTCTTTTTCAGGGATGAGGGCTTTTAGCAGAGATGCTTTCTACCCTGATAGAAAAGTATCACAATGCATTCCCAACAGCACAGCCCTAGAGGCACTAGCCAGAGTCAGAAGGGATGAGAGAGGTATGACAACCCCCTGACCATTCCCAGACAGGGCCAGTTTGGCATGTGCAGTGTTGCAAGCAGTACACGTTTCTTTTCACTCAGGTAGTACAAGCAACTGCTTATTGACTGGTATGCTGGTGAGAGAAGGGGCTTCACTATACCAATCATAATTCAGCCTTTCATTTTTTAAAAAATGTCTTGCATATCAGGCGGCTGCCTAATAATTAATTTGCCACCAAAATCACATTTGGAGGGGAAAGCAATAAAAATTTCAATGGCAGTTTGTGTGCGTATGTTTAAAAGGTGTCTGAAACGGGTCAGAGCCCATGAAGAGGGGAAAGATGTATGAGAAATCTATTAATAAAGTTATCCTGAAATGTGTAATATGGGTATCACTCCCATATATATTACAGCTATAATAGCCATCCAGTCACCTCTTGAGTTTAGTTTCCAATACTGCAGGGGAAATTTTAAATCCCTCAAACCCACACCCTCCCACCAGTTTTCACACATACATTTCATATTCACAAGGATGAATAAGTACATCAGTTTTAATAATAAGTTTCATAAACTTTTAAACAATTCTTATTAACAGTAGGCATAAGCTGTGGTTCTAAACTCAGTTGTCATAATTCCTATAAACTTGAACTGGATGTCCTCAAGATGCATAACATTTGCAAGGTGAAAGTGGACAAATAAAACTCTGTGCCTGATCCACCTCCCATCGAGATAATGGGACTCCTTACCCCTCAAGTTTCCGAGTTTGATTCTGCTTTCAAATAGCAGGCTAGGCAGCAGTTTTTGACCAGCACCCAAGATTTGGTTTACTGTTGTACAAGAGGAAGTTCACCAGCACAGTGATTTGTATCATAGGCTCTTTTGTACTTGGAGTTTTCAAGGTATTATCCAATTATAACAGCTGCTTCTAGGATGTTAGTGACTCTCTTTTTTCTGCTGTTTGCACTGAGCAAATCCATGTGAGACTATTTCAACTATGTAGACTTGGTTTATGTAAACGGTAAATGAATGTTGAACTGCAGCAAGGTTGATTTGTCTCAGGAACCTGACAGCTGTACTGCTTGCACTTTTGCCAATTACTCCACTGACCAAGAGTTTACATATATTTTGTTTTTGTCCTCTCCAGTCAGTGAATTTCTCACAACAGTAGTTTAATTAAGGGCTCTAACTGAAGGGGAATTGAACGCATTGATGAATTTTGTTTTGTTTGCGTTTCCTGTTATTATTACTATTATTATTTAATATTTATACTGCACTATCATCCAGAGACACCAATCAAGTTTGGAGCGTCACTGTACCAGGTGCTGTACAAACAGACAGAAAGAGACAGTCTCTGCCCCAAAGTCCTTACAGTCTATAAACCGTGGAGGAATTTTGTTTGGTGGGCTTCTGACTGAAGAATTTATATCCAGAGATGGAGATATGAGCTGCAAGGTTTTGCCCCATGTTGACAACCCCTTAAGTGAAAAGCCACCTCTCCTTTGACTGTCCACACATCATATCTGATACAGATTGTTTATATCTGACATAAAATATACAGGACTAGGGCTTGACACTTGTATCATTCTTACAAAGAAGCACAGGAAATTACTCAAACAACAGTTCCAGAAGACCTCTTGGGACAGTGTTTTAAACATTGAAACTATCCCTTATATAAATGATGTCGTTCTCTGGTATTGTTTTCAATTTAATGTGGAACTGTTCTCTGAAAAGCATCTGTGCACAAATGGTATTGTGAAGCTACATTATTTTCCTCTCCCTGGTGTCCGGATCAAATGTACATAGTTTACAAGTAAATATAAGATAAAAATACTTCTTTTAAACTGTCTGAACTGCTTGTAGCCTTGTGAACTCAGCCTGGCATCCAAAAGCCAAGCTTGTTTCTTTCTGGCTCACATGTCATCAGCAGTGTGATGAAGATTCTAAAGCTAGAAAAGAGCTAACAATTCTGTTGTTGATTTGTGAGCCAGACCCAATCCAGTTCAGTCTTCCTTAGCTATACTGGAACTGGGGAGCTACCAGGAGTAAAATGTATTCAAACTTGATTTGGTCATAAGTGCTCAGATACTACAGTATTGGACATGAGAGAAGTTATTATTAATCATGTTTATTAAGGCAGTGCCTAGGGCCCAACCAAGACTGGGAACTCCATTGTATTAGGATTATACAAACAAAGGTGTAGACAGTTCCTGGCTGAAGAGCTTACATTCTAAATAGACAAGACAGAGTGTGAGGGAAAGAGGTAGAACATACAGACAGAATGAGCAATGAGATGGCAGCAAATGTCATGTTAGTGCCATGATTTTGCGGGGAGAGGGATAACAGGAGGGTTAGTTAGGAGAGGAATGGGTGAATGGATGGATGCTATGACTCTGCATAGAGACAGGGAGCTGATCTGTTAAGTAAGGAGGACTCATTTTACATGCTCATTTTTCTTACCACAACCACACTTTATATTTTGTCTGTGAACGGTCATGCTAACACCAGAGCACGGGCCCATTCCAGTAAGCTCATTTTCCACTTTAATTTTATGTTAGCTGTGGCAATTGTTCAATCAGCACGTGACATTTTCCCACGCATGGTCCAGTAGCCTAGTTATGTCCTGTCAATGCTAGGAGCAGACTAGCCTGGACTATTTTCACAGTGTGAACTGATGCTAAACTGCTAGAGAAAGTTAAAAAGCTCCTTTCAGCCATTTAAAAGTATGATCTTACCATCAACATAACAGGCCCACTTGTCATTATCCAGAGTGTAGCCAGGCAAACAGGAGCAGAAATAGGACCCTGGAACATTGATACATGTTTGGCCACAGGTACCTAGACCATTTTCAAGGCATTCATCAATATCTGAAATACAAGTACATAAAGGAGAATTCAGCAAGCAAAACAGAACAAAATACAAAAAGAAAGCATGTGTATGACTCAGCTAGTCAATACTATAATATGTTAACTACAGATTTTTAATCTCCCATTATTAAAAGAGTAGGAAGACTATATGGTATCATTAGCAATGGGTCTGTGGCTTTGCCAGTCAAGTTTATGGCAAGTATAAGTGAGGGGGGAGAATGTGGGTGTTGTGCCGAGAGAGTTGTGTTGATTTGTTTGTGGATTGTGTTGTGCTGGAAGCGCATGAAATTTTTGCAGGTTGTGAATGAAGGGTGTGTGCTGCAGAGAGGGCATGTGTGTATTCGGGGTTATTGTGTGTGCCGGTTGTGTTGTTGTGTGTGGGTTGTGCTGCGCTGAAGTTGTTGAAATGTAAACTAGCCATAGAGTAAGGGTGGTGATTGGTTGTGTTACCTTTGATATCACAATGGTCTAGAGGACTCTTGGCTTGGCATCGACACATGCCTCTCTCTACGCTGCACAGGTGTAATTCGTGAAGTCAAAATAGCTGAGAACCTCAAAATTGGACAGTAACAGGCCTTGAAACGTGGTGATATTTTGAGCAAAAAGAACTCTAAACCATACTTGCAGCTATTTTCATTGCTGCACACTGACTCAACTGACATTTTAGGCTTCAGAGTGACCACACAGAGTGACATTCCGTTAATCATATTATATAGCTTCTTTGTTGCTAAAAGGGGTTTGTTCAGTTGCAGGGGACAAGCCAGGGAAATCCCCCTTCTACCTAATGACTATCCATTGTAACTAACAACTCTCCATTCTAAACTAACGTTCAGTAGCTTCGCGGACAAAAGGAATGTATTTGTGCCCTGCTCTTGTTTGTTTCTGAGGTTGACATTATAGTTTGCTAAATGAATTTTGACACACTACCTCGGTCTGCAGCTGCCTGACTTCTCTCTGCCAGTACTCCCCCCACAATCTCCCCTCCTGCGGTAGGGTTTGTAAAACGTGCCTGAATGCCAAGGCATTCCCATTTCAAACTGGATCTAGTACATTTGAGAGTCAGCTGAGTCTTGCATAGAAAAATCAGACCCTTTGAATTCTGAGAGCAACTAGCCCAAACCAAACACCAGTTCAGTGCAACCAGTGAATCAGTTAGAAATGTTGACTTCTAACTGACAGATTAGTCTAGAGCCTTCGGGAATCAACAAAATGCTTGATGTATTTATGCTGTATTATCGATGAAACAGCTACACAAGTGAAGGACTTTTGGAAAATAAGGTCATTCCTGAAGAGCAGGTTTTATTTGGGGTTTATATGGGAAAAGGAATTAAACACTTAGGGACAACTCCTGCAAGGAGCATATCCACAGAAATACAGAGAGCCCTCAGTTCCAACTGAAATCAAATGCAGCTGATGGCAACATCTCAGTAGGTGTTCAGCGCTTAATACCATCAGGGTCTTATGTATTTATTAGTGTACATCAGAGGAAGCTAACTGGCACAGACATATAAGGGGCTCTTAATTAATGACTTTTACCCTGCATAAAATCCATTTTTCTGTCCATTATGAAGGGAGAAAAAAGCATATCAAAGGCTTCTTTTGGGGGATTATCAGCACAGTAAGTACATGAATGTACACAAACAAACAGAAAATGCAGCAAGACAGCATTTGAAAAAGGGTTGCAATTGATTGCAAGTACAAAAAGGGCATTGATTCCTGAACACATCTTTTCCTAAAAAGTCAGGAATACAGGTCAGAGGATGATAGTCACTGCATAGGTTGCTGAGGATTTTCCTTCTATATTCCTGACCAAGACTTTTCAACAACCAAACAAGAGAAAGCCTGGAGAACCCACCCCAGATTTTAACATTAGCCCAGTGCAAATTGAAAGAGGGCTTTGGGAATTCACTGAATGCTGTGTGAATACTCCTATAGTTCAAATATGACCAAGAAAGCTCCTAGTAATGAATCTCACTTAACTGTAGAGAGACTTGATTTAAGGTGCTTTCAATAATCAGGGACACAGCTATTGCACTTATTCTCCAGATATGTCAAGAAACTGACCTTGATCCTTGCAACATAACAAAGGTTCAACTTTTTCACAAAACTCAGCTGTTCTTCAACAATTTCTCCAATTAATTAGGTGGAGCAAACCCAGCCTTAAATGATCAATATTAGGTGTTACATTTCCTTTTTCTATCCTTTTTTTTAATTGCAAATAAACTGCCTCGCTTACATGTGTAACCCTTCTGCCCGTCAGAGCTGGCAGCAACAAGGGCCGGGTTCAATATCTAGGGGATCCATTCCAATAACACAATGCAAACCGGCTCGAGCCCCCACCCAGTGACCTGGGACAAATATATACCACCCCCGCTGGGCGCCTCCAAGAGGCAATACTTCCCCTCTCGCAAGCACATAGTCTGAGTGTAGCAAAAGCCTTTTAATAACAGAGAGAAACAATGTGGCATTATGTTGGGGAAACACCACCAACAGGATTCATAACACAACCCATGAGCAAAAAAAAAAACCCACCCCAGGCAAATTGGGGCATGCCCTTTTCCCTTTGGTTCTTGAGTCCAGCAACCCCAAATCACCCAAAGTCCCAAAAGTCCAATGCCCCAAAAGTCTCTGTCCCTGGTCAGGGCAGCCCCAGAGTTCGAAAGTTTATCTGCGGAGCTTTACCTCCCAACCTGGGTGGAAATGGGACGGGGGTAAGAGGCACCTTACATGATCTGAAGCTGACCGCCCCATAGCTCCATAGCGGCGCTCCGCTCCGCCAGCCGCCCCACAAACTCCTTCGCTCCGCTGCACTCCGCTCCGCCAGCCGCCCCACGAACTCCTTCGCTCCGCTGCGCTCCGCTCCGCTCCGCCAGCCGCCCCACGAACTCCTTCGCTCAGCTGCGCTCCGCCAGCCGCCCCACGAACTCCTTCGCTCAGCTGCGCTCCGCTCCGCCAGCTGCCCCACAAACTCCTTCGCTCAGCTCCACGACCCACAAGCAGCTCCTGCCATCCACACACTGCTCCGCGTCGAACTGCTTCACCAGCCATCCCGCAAACTGCTCCACAATATATCTTCAGGCTCCCCCACTACTTAACACAACACTCAGTGATTTCAGCTCTTAGGTGAATTCAGCTTGTAGTAGGGGAGCCCCAGTGCTGGTGCACTGTCAGCCCAAAGTGAGCTCAGCAGCCTATAACTAGACTTCTAATGAAATCAAAATTAGCTCTGATATTCCACAGTGGAGAGAGGAGGAAGTGCAATTAGCATGTAAGGCCCTCACCAAGGGGCCCATGCCACCAAGTATTAATACTTGTCCCCAGCCTCTCTCTATTCACACAGTTTTGGAACCCATGACCCTTGCCTAGCGAGTGCTACTTAGTTGATGGTGAATCCCTCCATCATAACAAAAGGCCCCGTACAGTTCCAAGCACAGTTCCCATAATCAGGGTAATAACAATTTATTCTTCCTGCCCCAATAACAGAGACGCTGGGGATCCCACAGCAGCCAAAGTGACCATTTGAGCAGCTATGGTCTCATTCTAGGCGTGGTGGGTGTGCCCATGCAAATGACATCGGCCCCTGAAGTTCTTTTCCACAACTTGCCACACCTCACCACCAGATGTCAGGGTGGAGCTCATCCTGACACTGCTTACACATGGAAGTGATCCAATACAGGCAATCTCACTTCCACATTAACTGGCTTCTACATTCCTCTTCCTCAGTAATTCCACTTCAGCCACTAGAGAGTGTAACCTCTGCCCCAATGTCTTCAAGCACAAAGTCACCAACAGCAGATACCAGAGAGGCAGCAACTTTCAGTGTTTCAGATATGTACGAATCAGAACCATCAGTATAAGGTAACTACGCTCGGAGGTGCTTCAATGCTTTTCTTAGCTCCTGGGCTGTGAAGGAAAAGCTGCTCCTCGGTGGGTAAAAAAAATCAGGTTTACATTTTGAAACATGGCTTCCCTTGGGACATGCATGACTGTGTGTGCATTAATCATTTTTGTGCACAGGTTTCTCACACTATCACTTTTGCGCACAAACAACAGACTTTACAAATACAAACCCCCTCTGTGTGTGCAAACTAAGCGCAGACTTCATGAAACTGGATTTTGAACTTATAAGTTCTATAACTTGTGCGAATAAGGGATAATGCACCAAAAAGGGTGATTACAAGTGATTGTGTGCAGAAGTGAAGGCTGAATTGAGACTTTTGAAAACATAGCCCAGATCTAAACTCATTTCCCCTTGCTCCAAACTCTCTTCCCTCAATCTCTGCTTCACACCTTCTATCATGCCATCCTACCCCCATGCTTTGAACTTCCTCTCACTTCTCTGGTGACAAGCAACTTCCCTTTCTCCTTAAAACAAACTCCTGGCATAAAACTCAATATCTGCACCTATTGTTTATTAAACTGTTATTCGGTGTATTGTGTTTCACTGAGTTAGACAGCATGATCCTTACAGCAGTATGTATGTGACAAATAATAATAACTGAACATAAAGCCCACCCCAAAAGTTCTGTAGTTGCCCATTATAGAGAAAAACAAGAAATGCCTTCTACCCACGTAGAAGCCTTTTATTCATATATGCAGTGAATCACACACCGGTATGTTGTTATGTTCAGATTGTTCAGAGCTGACATGCGGATTGCCAACATGTTTAGCTGGCTACACAGAGGAACTATGTAACATAAAACAAAAGAGACCCTTAAAACCATACTTCCTCCTGCTCTTTACCAATGCAAAATCTAGTGACAGAATCAGTGACATCATTTTTTTTTTATTTTGAATTCATAAAAACTACCCATCAGTCACTGGACAAATTTACATATATTTTATGCATAATATTATGCTGGACGACATTAGCCGTAAAGATAATCCAACCATCACCATAAGCACTTAGGGAAAAGCCTGAGAAAACAGATGAGCAACGTACTCTGCCCTGTAGGTGAATTGACTCTCATTTTTTTGTCACACCAGTGGGAGAACTGAATTCCAGAGCCAGGGATGCTCTACTAAGTAAGCCATGGCATTCAGATCTAGGAACTAGGAGCCAAAGTGCCCCCATCTTATTTCATTCTCAATATGCTGCACACTGAAGGAAAATAAACAGCAAATTTTGATCCAGTTTCTGAGCAGTGTCTGAAACGTGCTTAGCACAGCTCTAGAAGGCATGGGGTACAGGTGGTTTTTTACACCACTTTTGTGATCCCCCTGGATTCTGAGGCCTGTTAACTCCCCAGCATCGTTACAGTAGCTTAAAGACTGCTCTAATTTAAACCCAGGTGCCCAACTATGCTGTTCTGGCAACTTGAGATAGCTGGAGCAAAGATTCACCCTGGCCATGCCACTCATCCCTCAGACAGGACCCCTCCGCTAGCGGCTGGGTGGAAGGGGCACAGAACTGCTCCTTTGGCTCTATGCCATCTTTATACAATGGAAGTACTTCTGTTTGGTTCCTTAAGTTCCCAACTGCAAAATGGGAGTAATAACTTTCCTAGAACCTGGCTTTGTTGTGAGGATAAGTTCATTACTCTTTGCAAGGTGCTCCCATGCTACAGTAGTGGGGACTTCATAAGTCTCTAGCTAGACAGCTACTTCCTCAGAAAGCTTAGTAATAATTATTGTATATCAAGCCCCTCTCCTCAATTTTTTCTAAAAGTTATCTTTTGAAACATCCTGTTATATGATTGATTTTGATAGTAGTCTTTTGAGACAGATTCCTACCACGCTGTCCTTTTGTATATCATTTATTTCAATATGCATCCTTTGCAAAGAAAGCCTTCCTTTCCTTCTTCCTAAACCTCTACATGAAGGTTATTAGCCTACCACACTGAACTCTGCAAAATGCTACACTGAATGTCCCCTAAACTTCACAGTGTTAGGCCAGGTCAAGCAGATTCATTGTCCCTTCAAGGCGTACATGCATTGAAATGAGTTAGACAAAAGAGCAACCTCAACAAAAGTTTTCTTACAACATGTTGCTAAGCAGATTCTTAGGATAGTTATAGCTATTAAGAAGCTGCATTTCGGATGCTTGGGACTAAACCCTGCAACCCTTTGTCAGTCAAAACACCCGTCAATGTCAGTGAGAGTTTCAAATGAATAAAGGCTGCAGGATTTGGGCCTTTAATTTGAGTGCTAGCAGTATTGCCATTTCGGAGGATCACGTTATAGAATCATAGGAAGGTAGGGCTTGAAGGGATCTCGATAGATCATCAAGTCCAGCCCCGCTGAGTCAGGACCAAATAGACCATCCCTGACAGGTGTTTGTCCAACCTGTTCTTAAAAACCTCCAGTGATGGGGATTCCACAACCTCCCCTGAAACCTATTCCAGAGTTTAACTACCCTTATGGTTAGAAAGTTTTTCCTAATATCTGACCTACATTTTCTTTGCTTCAGATTAAATCCATTACTACTTGTCCCATCTTCAGGGGACATGGGGAACAATTATGGTCCTTTTTACATATCTGAAGACTGTTAACAGGTCCTCAGTCTTTTCTCAGGACTAAACAGACCCAGGTTTTTTAACCTTTCCTCATAATAGATTTAGGAAATCTGACCTATCATTTCTGTTGCTCTCCTCTGGACTTTTCCCAATTTATCCACATCTTTCCTAAAGCGTGCACCCCGAATCAGCCACAGTATTCCAGCTGAAGCCTCATCAGTGCTGAGAAAAGTGGGACAATTACCTCCCTTGTCTTACATATGACACATCCCAGAATGATACTTGCTTTTGCACAACTGAATCACATTGTTGACTCATATTCACTTTGATCTCCACCACAATCACCAGATCCCTTTCAGCCGTGCTACCACATAGCCAGTTATTTCCAATCTTGTAGTGGTGGATCTCAAAAGAGGATCATTTGAGGCACTACTAATGGGCTACAGGACCATTTCGCTCTTGCAAAGAAAGGATCATAAGAACCAACCGCTGGAAGGTGAAGCAAAATAAATTAAAATTAGAAATTAGGCACAATTTCTTAACAGAGAGCGTGATTAAAAACTGGAAAAAACTATCATGGTAGATAGTGGTAGATTCTTCGTCTGCTGATGTCTTCATATCCAGACTGAATGCCTTTCTGGAAGGTGTACTTTAGTCAAACACAAGTTGTTGGGCACAAAACAGGGGTAACTGGGTGGAATGTTATGGCCTGTGTGATATAGGAGGCCAGACTAGATGATCTACTGGTACCTCCTGGCCTTAAACTTGATGAATCTAAGAAATAGTTCCTCCAGGCAAGGGCACACTGGCTGGTCAGGGTGAGGGAACTTACACTGCCTCTGTTGTATTTGTTTTGTGGACGGACAGCCGTAAATTCTGAAATTCCTTGTCTATCCGGCACCTTTCATCGCCACCAAAGTTCACATGAAAAAGAAAATCCCCCACACACCCTAATGAGTGAACAAGCACCTTAACTGAAAGCATGCTATAGTGAAAGAATAACTGTCGAATATAAAATCAGAGGCACATTAATAACTCCCTTCTGCTATCAGAGAAAGTTTATTACAATGGCAAAGATGAGGTGCCAGTAGTACACGGGGTACTAGTGAATGTATTGGATCTCTGTGTATGTTCCCAGCGTATTGCAGTAACAATAGATGATAGCCCAATACTGAATATGGTCGCTCCTCTCTGTGCAAAGTTTAAGAAGTAAAAAGGTTATTTCTTAAACTCTTGGAGAAACTGATCCTAAAACTGCCCACCAGGTGCAACATAAGTATTCTCCTTCACCTGCACTATTAGTGCCAAAGGGAAGTGCAGCTGCCATCCTGCCGGAGTTGCTTTATGTATCCCAGCAACAACTAATGAGAACTTTTCCCTGTGAAAGAAATCGGCTTAGTGAACACAAAGGCTGTCTGCAGTGCCCTGACAGGCAGCTCTAAATAGAAAGAATGAGGTGCTGCTCTGTATTCAAAGACTTCTTTATGCAGAGAATGCCTTGAGAATCGGTGAAAACAATGAATCATGTCTTCATGATGCTGGCAGTCCTCAATGCCCTTACACACAAATATTTCAGTTTATTGAGAGTCCTGAGAAATGCTCTGCTCAGAGAAGGTGAAGCATTAGCATGCTTGGCAGGGATGCAGAGAAGCAGTGTGTGTGTGAAGGCTGTGAGTCAGAGTCTGCCTTCATTTACTTACAAATGCAACCTCACTGAAGTTTGGCTCCTGTGGAGATCCACCGGAGATTAATTCAGCCCATTATATCTAGTCACCATCACAATTTTATCAACAAGCACAAACATACAATTCATTTGAAGGATGAAGAAAATCCCCGTGGTGACCTCTTATGCTAAAATTGTACCGTTTAAAGACCTAAGGATAGCAAGAACTGAAAAAAGAAATTGCACTACTATGAAGAAGCAGCAGAAACTGGCATACCAATCTGAGACTGTAACACAGACCTCTTGAGTCTTAGGCTGGTGGAATCTAAGGAGCAGGTGTCAAAATCAATTCTGATGAGTTAATTAAGCAAAACAAACAAGTGTGCTGCTTGTCCATCTGTAAAAGACTATGGGCCAGATTCTCAGTTCTACTTGGGTTACTGTGTGCCATTCAGACATGCAGAGAAATCTCCAGTGGAAGGGGGACTCCCCACTGGCAAAAGCTGCACAAGTTGCCCTCCACTCAGCATGGGGGGAGAAGGCATTGGCACAGCAGAGGAGGTCATTTGGTTAGGGGAAAGAAACAGGCAATTTGCCTATCCTCCCCAGCTCCATTAGGAACCTTATTGGTATCAGTCACGGCAGCCCTAGATTCTCTCTCATGCAGGAGTCTCCCAACCCAGAATCAGGGAGCAATAATGAGCTCCCTAATGTTCACCCCCCTACACATGAGCTCAGATGCAGTGGAGGATCAAGGCTAATATTTGTACTGGGCATTGGTAAAAAGACCCCAAGAATCAGCTTCTTAACCTTCCTCTGACATATGGACCCTTGACCAGCTTCTCTTGACACATATACCATATGTCCAAGGCTATTCCAAATATATGCAGTAACACAGTGAGCTGTAATAAGCTTTATAGTTCTGCTAACTGTACATCGAGACTGCATCTACTACAACACCCACAGCAATAAAGTACTTGTGGCCAATCTAAGAGACATGAGCAATACCCTGGTGATTCTTGCCCCAAGGAGCTTATATCTTTTTCATTTGCTCAGTAAAGCACCTAGCATACTTACAGAAATCCGGATTTTGCTATAATAATAATTGCAAACATGTATATCACCTGTCCATTGCTCCCAGAAGGAAGGATGGTCCAGTGTTTAGGGTGCTAGCCTGGAACCGGGGAGACCCAGGTTTAATTGCATTTATACTACATGCATATATTATATTGCTCTGCCATAGACTATTTGTGTGACCGTAGGCAAGTCACTCAGTCTCTGTGTGCCTCAGGTCCCCATCTGTAAAATTGGGAAAGAACAGCACTGCCCTACCTCACAGGAGTGTTGTGAGGATAAATATATTAAAGATTGGGAGGTTCTGATATACTATGAAAACAGGAGCCATGTAAGTATGATACAGAGATTATCGATCCTTGGACTTTTTCAGTGGAGTTGGGCCAAGGAGATGGTGTTTGGATCTGAAAGCAGAGAGAATTTAGGCTTTGGTTTGGGTATGAAACTGAATCAGGTTTTGGGCCGAGTATCAATGGTGCAAAATCTCTCAAGCTGCTTTCAAGGGCTATCAACTGAAAATGGCAGAAATCTCACAGAGAGAAACTGTACTCATTAGGCTTTTTCAATCTCAGACCCAAATCTCAAGAGCGTGGCCATGTCTGGGCCAGAACTGGCAAACAGGCTATTTTCAATTTGGGGAAGGATCAGGAAAATAAACTGTAAGGGCAAGTTAGTATCCAGGGTGTCAGATACAAAGCCCTTACAGCTGTTCTGAGTCAAACATCTAATTTTGATGGTTCTCTACTAGAGCTGTGCAACTAATCAATTTTTTGGTTCACTGGCTGAACTGAAAAATTTAAAACAATCATTTCAGGACAATATGAAATGAAATTTTTTCAAATTTTTTGACCAGCCAAAAAAGTTTAAAAAAAAAATTTGTTTTGGGTCAAACAAAAAACATTTCATTCAACCCGAAATGCAGATTTATTTTTGAGGGTTTATCTTTTAAAATAAAATTGAACTACCATTCTAAAACAAAAAGTTATTCTGAATCAAAATGCTTCATTTCAAAAACACTGAAACTAATTGTATCAATTTTTTTTAAAAAGTTTTTTTTTGTTTTTTCGACCAAAACAATTTGGCAAATTCAGCAAGAATTCACTAAATGTTTCAATCAACCAGAAACTGCATTTTTCTGCAAAAAAAAGTTTTGTCTGAAAAATTTCACCCAGCTCTAATCATCACTTCCCACATTTCTCTGTTACTGAATGCATTGTTAATTTTATTATTATTATTATTAGCTTGCCTTAGGTACCTTTCCAAGGTAAATCTATTTTTGCCCCTTTTTTGAAAGAGCTCAGCACTTTCTGAAAATCAGGCCTTTTTAAAAGTGTCTCAAGCTAGACACCCAAAATCTGAGGCACCCAAAATCACTGGCCACTTCTGAAAATCTTGACATAAGACTGGACACAACATTAATGCCTGCTACTCCTCACCAAACAAAATATTGATGAGGAAAGCTAAGATCGCTTCATTCTATCAGCCTGACTGACCTGTCTCTAGTAAAACACCACCCAAAGCTCCTTTGGACAAGAAATGTTATCCTTGAAGTCAAGGTGAGTTGCGAGCACTTGGCACCTTCTAGGAGAAGGCCCCATGCGAGATGTGATATTACTTTCCAATATTTCCTGGTTACTTCTTGTTCATACCTCATTTTCAAAGATGCTCCAAATTTTAATCCATAAAGATGGTATTTATTCATATAACGCCTGATGCAATGCCCACTGAAGTTAGTGGGAGTCTTTCAGCTGACTTCAATGAGCTTTGGATAAAGACCCCGGTGGAAAATATCTTCTGTTGAATATTTTGAAGATTCCCATCAAATGTCCTGTCATGCATTATGAAGGTGAAATGTTTAATTAGCACGGCTGGCAGAAAGTTACTAAACATAAGCAAACAACTGTAGTAGCGTAGGTACTGCAACTCTTTCAAAAATATGAGTGAGGCAGGTAAATGATCGTCTGCTGTGCTGGGAATTAAAGCTCCTCTAAGAACCTGACACTGGGTATGCATTCTGACTGTGGTACAAAGTAGCACAACGCCTGTATGGCTGAAACTGCTTTTCCTGTATAGGTGAAAGTTTACATGTATTCACTAAGATCTATGAGAGAGAGAGATGAGTTACCAACTGGTAACTAAGGCCCCAGTCCTGCAATCTGACTAGTTGCTTCCCTACCCACAAGGGTTCAGAGCCTAAAACCATTAATTTTTTGTAAATGATTATATAACTTTATAATGTACAGTATAAAGTATATAATATCCTCTTCCTCGCGTACAGTTCAGAAGATTTGGTCTCCCTGTTCTTTTTATTGCTTGTTCCCAATTATCTATAGAGTCCTGGGCTCTGTGGCCCCTCCCTCACTTGAGGGGACAGGGCCATTCATTGATTTGGTGGGTTTGTCCACCAACCCAGGATTCAAATAAACTGCCTTACAAAGCTATTTTAAAACACTTAGGGCCAGATTATGATAACTTTACCTTAAGTAGCACCTTGATCTTTGAACATCCCTTGAAATCAACGAACAATTCAAGGAGTAAAGTACTACAGTGTGAATAAGGATATCACAAGCTAGCCCCAAATCAGTAGTAATAATATTTAACAACAAATCTAGAAAAGCCTGTGTTCTTTCCGATAAAGAGAGAGCTTTTGCAAAAAGCACTAATCATAAAGTTGTTGTTGCCTTCTCATTTTGGTGAAGGCCTTTATGGCTGACGTGATGCTGATACATTAACAGGAAAACAGACAATGTCAGAAGCACTGATTAATAACCGGTATATTTGTTATGACCTACAGATGACAAAGATGTTTGTCGAGCCCTATCCAGCATTGTCATTGTTCACAATTTGCCAGTCTGAGTCATGAGACCCACTCTCCACATTTGTCCCCTCAGTTGCCTTCAGCATCTGCCCTCAGCTTCCTCACATGTGTTTGCACAGCATCTTTTATTTGCTAATCGGATTCATGTAATTATTGCAGGGACTCAAACATTAACAGTTCTACGGTCACACAACCAGAATCCTGTGTCAGAAGAATAAAGAGAGGGATTTAAAATATCTAAAGTTATTCCACGTAAGTGTTGTTCTTCACTGCTATGCACTGTGCCAAATTCTGCCCTCAATAACACTGACGCAACCCCAAAAGGCTATAACTGAGGGCAGATTCCAGCCCATTTCATTTCAATTTCAGTATACTCTGAACAGTAACATGTTACTTGACATCATCAACACCTGTGATCACATTATCTACTCATTGGCTTAGCTACTGCACAAAATACATACTTCTAAGAGGTTACCCAGAGAGACTTTATAGCTACAGATTGCATGACTATTTCTTCAGCGTCTTGCTGAGCTACTCGCCAGTTGCTCTGGTGGTTGAGGTGTTTAAAAAAGAAATCTCTCCAAGTACAGTATGAAAAATAGAATGGAGTGTCTCTCATTCTCTATAGAAAAGAAGAGGAGACAGCAAAACATTTCTCACTTTCTGGAGATTAATAAATATAAAGTAAAGGTGCAACTGAGTCAACTGCAAGAAAATGAAGAAAGAATGCATCTTTATAGACTTTTAAACTTCAGTGGCCAAAGTCTGCTCTAAATTATACCTAGGAAACATCCTTCCATCCAATGGGGTTGTTGTCGTGTAAGTGAGGACACAACAGGGCCCATACAATGTGTTTAGGCATCATACTGAACTCCCAAAGGAGTGATGAAACACGCCTCAGTCTCTGAAAGGCTTTCAGGTAAGTGTATCATTTGTATATCTTGTACTTGTATGCCTTGTTCCTTTTCTCTTAACAGTAAGACATTTAGGATGCATGCTTTTGTCTTCTGTTTACAAGTTGCCATTTCTTGCCAGCACATACCAAGACACATCTGTTATTAAATCACTGGAATCCTGTCAAGAACTGAGTCAGAGCTTCTGATGCACTAGAAAACCAAGGAAAGGGGTTAGCTTCTAATATTTGGGTTCCCTCCTTGAAAACTTCCAGAATTTTTCCTCCCTCCCTTGCCGCCCAATAGCCCAATGCAGCACTGGCTCTGCCTTTCCACAGTCTTAAAGTTCTGTCCTCAACTTCAGGCTGTCAGGAGAAAGGGCTCCCAGTTCATAAATCTTAATTTCACTAAGATTGAAACTAATATTCCTATGACATCCATTTTTACCAGTGTCTTTTAACATACATGATACCAAATAGGTCCTTGACTCATGTACCATGAGATGTAAGCTAGATATCTTTAAAAAAAAGTTCTCTATATATGCATGTGTGTGTATATATATATATACACACACTATGATTGGCTTAATAAATCAGCTTATATATATTTTTGTTTCCCACAACTAACAGGACTGCTATTCCTTTATTTTTATACCAGAACTAGCCAATGCCAATTTAGCTATCTGAAAGTAATCTGTAAGAGAAAGATTAATATTATTAGTAAAGAGATTTGAACTGTCCCTGGTTACCCCGTTCTGTTTTTATGTGTGTCTCTGTAGTGTGTGTGTGTGTATACACTCATATATATAAAAGTCTATATATTTGTCTATTATGTGTTATTCTGTGTGTGTACATATATATACACACACACACAGAATAACACATATATAGACAAATATATAGACTTTTATATATGAGTGTATGTACACTCACACACACACACACACTACAGAAACACACATAAAAACAGAACGGGGTAACCAGGGACAGTTCAAATCTCTTTACTAATAATATTAATCTTTCTCTTACAGATTACTTTCAGATAGCTAAATTGGCATTGGCTAGTTCTGGTATAAAAATAAAGGAATAGCAGTCCTGTTAGTTGTGGGAAACAAAAATATATAAAAGCTGATTTATCGAGCCA
The DNA here is from genome assembly GCF_965152235.1 of Eretmochelys imbricata. Taxonomy (NCBI): domain Eukaryota; kingdom Metazoa; phylum Chordata; order Testudines; family Cheloniidae; genus Eretmochelys; species Eretmochelys imbricata. The sequence goes on along the minus strand of NC_135575.1, from coordinate 36,467,231 downwards.
ATCATCGTAACACATACACATTACATAAAAACCAAAAGCACATGAAACTCAGATAAGAGGATAAAAAAATGCAGCTTCCCTTAACATTTGAATGTCTAAAGTAAAAGTCACTTACTTACCTATACAAGTGGAGTTTTCATTCCCCAATCGGTATCCCCTGGGACAGTTCCAGTGCTGTAAAGCTGAGAGGCTAACAAAACCAATTTTGAAAAATACTGGCAAAAAAGCAGGAAGTACGAGAAACATAATCTTATGTTTTCTGAACTGTCAATAAAGAGCAACTTGCTTGTACTCAGTCATATCCACGACAAGATGAACATGTGTATTCCCAGAGTGTTTCTACAGCAGCCAGCTTTATGCAATGGGACATCTTTTCACAATCCCCCACAGTTTTATCCCTGTCTTGCTTTTCTTGTCACTTCAGTCCATACTACAACCTTTGAGGAAATTCCAGCAAGATTTCTTCCACACACACAATGTTTTCTCTCTCTCGCTCTCTCTCTTTTTTTTTTTTTTTAAGTCAAGTATGAAATGCCTGACACCCTTGCCACAAATTTAACACAGCTTAAAAGCTAATCTCAGGAGGATCACTACAAATTTCTTTGCAACAAGCAAAGCTGTGGAATAATCTTAAAAACAGAAAAGCTGTAAAACTGCCCACCACAGACCTTAAATGAGTTTGTGGGTAGATATCTATAGGTATTATCCCTCCTAAAACATAGTTTCTCTTTATATACAAACTTGGAATGACTCCCCATTCCTTTTTAAAGCTCTGCTTGCCCCACCTCTTCTCTTTTTAGTGCCACTTGAGTGAAGCCTGTGTTTGCAAATAGTAATGTTGTCAGTTCTATACTATAGGGAAGCCAGCCAAAGTGCAGATATCCCACCATGCATAATAAATACTCAGTATCTAAAAAAAGCAGTCCCTGGTGCCTAGCAGGTACCTGCTTAACGCTGGCTGTACTTTAGCTTCTCAGAGGCTGTATCCAGACTTACACTATGCTATGCACAGTCATGATTATGAATAACTAGTCACTCATCTTAAACATCATGTGTTTCATTACCACAAACAAACTTTATCCTAAATACATATTTGTGCATAAACAGAAAAAATATATTCTTCCAGTTTCCCTTATGTATATTTTTGCCTGGAAAGGTAGATTATATTAGGGTCAGAACTGGCAACCACTTACATCGGTCTGAGTTTGGCCTATCATTCTTTCACAATCACAGGCAGATAGCTATGGTTAGGAACTGAGACAATATGTGGTCTGATTCTGTTCTGTTTTGCACCTGCTGTAGTAATTGATATCTATGCACAGAGGCTATACAAGGCTACCATTCTCACAGAGTGGCCTTTTACACCCACTTTTCACAGGAGTAAATGAATACAAGATGCTAGGTAGTGATGAAACAGGCTCACTTTCTTCCTGCCGCTTCAAAAATCCCCGACATATGAGCGTTATGGACCCAATTCAGCAAAGTATTTAACCACGTCCCTAAGTGATTTGCTGAATATGGATGGATTTAAATGCGCTAAAATTTAAATAGCTGCTTAAGTGCTTTGCTGGACTCGAGCCTGTTACACTAACTATTGTGCGGTGTTTGGTTTTTATATTATTCTTATGGCATTATTTTGGAATAAATACTCTGATAATACAGCAGCTGGGAACACTGGCAGCACCAGACCCCCGCACAGCTGTATGCTAGTCCATCCCTGGGAATTTTTTTCTATATTTGCTTGAATTGACGAAACGTGTGGACTTGTACTGATTGAAAATAATAACCATGAAACATTGATTCTAAGCTGTGTAACTCTCTGCCAAGAACAACTATGTGAAACTGTTTCTTGATGTTGATATCCATGCATGACATCCATGGTTGCTTAATCCACTGCCTTCCTTGCAAGAACAGGGGAAAGCCACTAATTAAATCTGTACTGATAAATGCAAACTTTGTTTTCCTGTAAGACATTCAGGAGAGGATTCACAACTGTGTGCACTATAAACCAACAGTAATGTCAATTATAGAGGGCCAGAAACTGCAGCCCTGACTCCTGCTGAATAGCACTCACCCATGCAAAAAGTCCTATGGAATTCAATGGCACTACTGGTGTGAATGAGAAGTATTCACTGAAGGTTGGGGTTTGCACAATCTGCTGTAAATTGTGATGTTCACCCAATGGTACATTTTCACTAACCAAATGACTTTGGGTCATGGCTTTACTTCCCCTCTTCCCCCATATTTTCTTCTAAGTTCAAGTTGGGGGTGGGGGTGAAAGTGCCTGAGCAGTACCAAAGGAATGCATCACTTCTCTGTGAGTAATCACCAGGCAGTGTTTGCCAAACTGTGAGGTGGGCCTCCCCTGAAGGGCTTTGACCTCTTCCAGGTCAGGCTCAAACAAGCCCAGAAAAAAGGAGGGAAAAAATAAATAATCTCTCCCTTTTCCTTAGGACCAGGGCCAATTTTATTCCTAGGAGACTCGTTCTCTCAGTCTTCCCTTTTCCACCCATGGCTCTATTTAACCTCTCCTTCATCTTTTATCCTGATTCTTTACTCGGTCTTCCCTCGACCCAAACACATGCTCAGAAGGGTGGCACACTGATTTTTGTTTTCCCTTCCATCTCAGATCCCAGATCGCAGGTGGGAGCAAGGAGAAAGTTTGAACAGCCAACACCACAACGACCTTTACCTTAGGCAGAACCCCTTTGGGTGCAGTCAGACAACAGCAGACCCCCATCACCCATTAATTTCAGGACTGTCCTATAAACACAGAGGGTCCCCAGAAACCGGAGAGACGCTCTATCAGTGGTGGCATCGCCAAAAGCTAGAGCTGCCTCAGACTTGACAAAACCAAAAGCAAATATCTAATGTAAGTTATTGAAATCTGGATAAAAGAGATCATGCCTCGTTTGCTTAATCCAAAGTAGGAATCTCCAAGAAAGAGAGGACACTGAACACGCTGGCTTGCCCCACAACAGTCAGGTGACCTGTCCAAATGCGCCATGGGCTGTTTGCTACAGCACCCTAATTTTAAAATGTCTGTCATAATACAGGGAGTGCACTGGACTGGGTCACAGGAGACCCTGGATTCTATTCTTGTCTCTTCCACTGGCTGGCGGGGTGACTTTCAGCAATTCAGCCTGGCCCAAATTTCTAAAGGTATTTAGACACTCGACCTTGCAATGCCTAACTGATTTAGGAGCCTAAATCTCACTTTCAAAAGGGATTTAGACACATAGGAGCCTAAATCCCATCAGCTAGCTATGGGATTTTGGCACCTACATCCCTTTTGAAAATGAGATTTAGGCTCCTAAATCAGTTAGGCATTGCAAGGTTGAGTGCAGCACTGTCTAAATACCTTTAGAAATCTGGGCCTTAGCCTCACCATGCCTCAGTTTCCCTATCTGTAAAATAGAGATAGGGATACTGACCTCCTTTGTGATATACAGATGAAAAGCACTATATAAGAGAGAGGTGGTAATATTATTATTTAGTGCTTAGGAGAGAAATGCTGCAACAAGGGAGCAGAGATGTTGTAATCAGGACCATTACTTCCAAATGGGCAAGGATGCTAAACATGTAGTGGCTGTTTATAGTGTGACTGTCACTGGGGAAGTGACGAACAGTCCTGGACAGAAAAGCCCAAAAGCCAGCTTCTGGTTCCTCCCCAGTGGCCCTGAGTTGTAGAAGCTCCAGGTACAGAATACCTATTGAAGTTGTCTTCTCTCGGTCAGGGTTTTGCCAGGGAATCAACTCCACAACAGTAGCCGAGTGATTCAAGTGCACCTAACTCTGAGGTTTTCTGCTAACCTCCAGGAAAAAAGGATGATGTATTTGTTAACGTGCCATTTCCTACCCACCGAGAGCTTATGTGGATCTCTGGAATTACCATCCCTGGGGAAAATACTTCCAATGACCATGACAGTGCTGAAGACACCACTGAGTAGTGCTCACTTCCTTCTCACACTTATTGGTCATATGATCAACAAGCTGAAAGTGTGTGTTAGACAGCTTTAATATGGGACAGATGCAAGGAATATAAATCTTCATGCTATTCCATATGCCACAGGCAAAGCAGGAAGGGCACAAAGTGAGAGGCATATTCTAGTGTTCTCTGGGCATACAACTGAAAGCCAGGGCTTTCTGAATTCTAAGCCTGCCTATGACACGGATCTTTCTGTGGCCTTAGGCAGAATTCTCTGCCTAAGTTTCCTCATCTGTAAATGGGGGATAATTCTTACGGTCATAATACTGAGATGTCATGAGGATTATTTAATTGATATTTATAAAGGACTTTAATAATGAAAAGTGTTAGGAATACTAAGTAGTATTTTGCTTCCTGTCCTCACTATTTATTTCGTAGTAATTCATGTGCCAAATACCTCACTTGATTTGGTTTTCACAACTTAAATTCTATATTTTTTCTGTTATAAATACAATTTTTTCCTTTTTCTAATAGGATCTTCTGTTAAGATTTTTTTAAGGCAAAAAAGCCATGAAAAAGTTCTTACACTAACAGCAATTACAGCATTAGCTGTAACTTGCATCATCAACTTTCGGCACTTTCACTTTTTAAATTTTGACTTGTAGGCTTTCACATGATGCCTGACAACAATCATCATGCATAGTTACTTCTCCAGATAGAAGATATTCAAAGGACTTCACAAGTAATTCAAAGAGGTGTAATTTTCTGAAAGTTATAATTTTTTAAAATGTAATATAATAGCTAGACAGTTTAATAGAACACCTTATTAATATTCTAGGGAAACAATTTAGTGATCTGCCTATTTTGTCAGGTAGAGCCCACTGTGTTACCTTATCGGGTGATGCCTTAGACCTCTCTGTTAGATGACTACACTATGTCTGCTAAGCATCAGGTTTCGGAATACCGACACTCCCTGGAACCAAATGGCTCAAATTGAAGCAGACCTTCATTATTTTGAGTTGCTATAGATACCAGTACCATTTACCATGTGACGATATTTAGGAGGAGACCTAAAACCTGAGTATAAGACTGCTTGTGTGGCTGACAGTACTCTTCCTCGTCTCACTGTCCTTGGTCAAAAATGTATTCCGCCCCCCCTCCCCCCCCCAGTAGTAAAATGATTCCTAATATGTGTATCGGAATACAGACATGCTGCGAGATCCTTTGGGGTGAAATCTGGCACTGATTTTCAGAGCAGCTGAGCACTCAACACTTCCATTGAAGTCAATGGGAGCTGCAGTGATTAGAATTTTGGACTATCAGGACACCTTTGTACTCCGTAGGCAAATTATCAGATGCATTGCTACTCTGTGTGTGCACCATTTTTCCCCATGAGTTCTGGCTGGGGAGATGGATAATTAACATAACTACAGGTTTCAGAGTAGCAGCCGTGTTCGTCTGTATCTGCAAAAAGAAAAGGAGTACTTGTGACACCTTAGAGACTGACAAATTTATTTGAGCATAAGCTTTCCTGAGCTACAGCTCACTTCATCGGATGCATTCAGTGGAAAATACAGTGGGGAGATTTATATACACAAAGAACATGAAACAATGGGTGTTACCATACACACTGTAATGAGAGTGATCAGGTAAGGTGAGCTATTACCAGCAGAAGAGCAGGGGGGAACCTTTTGTAGTGATAATCAAGGTGGGCCATTTCCAGCAGTTGACAAGAACGTCGAGGAACGCCGGGGGGGGGGGGAATAATCATGGGGAAATAGTTTTACTTTGTGTAATGACCCATCTCCCAGTCTTTATTCAAGCCTAAGTTAATTGTATCCAGTTTGCAAATTAATTCCAATTCAGCAGTCTCTCGTTGGAGTCTGTTTTTGAAGTTTTTTTGTTGAAGAATTCCACTTTTAAGTCTGTAATCGAGTGACCAGAGATTGAAGTGTTCTCCGACTGGTTTTTGAATGTTATAACTACATAATTATTTAAAGCCAATTTCAGTCTGTGGATTGCAAATCTCTGCAGATGACTCACTTTCTCTCTCTCCTCATCTGTAGGCTTGTTCCTCTATAGTAAATAAATGTCTGAGTCTATTCTAAGGTTTTCTTTACAAACACTTCCTGAGAAATTTGGAGTGGTATCACTTGATTAGTTTCATGCATTAGCTCCCTTTACTCTGACAAGTTTGTGTGGCCCCATATCTCCAGCTAGCTTGATTCTCGGCTAACTTACACCAGCTTGACAAAGGTAAATGTGTGTGTTTGTGTGTAACTGGTGTGAGAGGAGAATCAAAACACATATGAGGACACACAGAGATACACATGTATGTACACACATTTACAAAAGGATCCTGTAGGGTTCCTAATTTATGTCTAGTTAAATCAGATACTGTCCATAAAACTATGGCAGATTACAAATGAACAGATGTAGACGTAAACATCATCGTAGGCCAGTTTTTCAAAGTAAAAAATAAACAGCGCCTCTTTCCATTGTTGTGGTTGCGACTGACTGAGATGTGGAACTCCTTGGGGGCAGATGGCAAGACATTCTTAGTGAAGGGTGCCAAACTCTGGCACTTTCTTCCTCCGACAGTTAAGCAGAGCCTTTGTTGATGACTTTCTGAGCACAGTGAAATTTCCATTAATTTAATTTGGCAGAAGGCATTGGTTTGAGGGGTGGTTTTGGGGGTGGCAAAGAGCAAAATTAATAAAATGTGTTGCCAATTGCTGGCGATATTTATTTATCTATTTTTAATTGTGTATTGAGTAAACAGTGAGGTGATCTTGGGATGCAGAAAATGTAATGAATAAGTTGTAGAACCTCCTGAAGAATCCACTTAAGGCAGAGTCTTGCACTGAAAAGTGAGCAAAGCTAGCTGCAGTGCAATTTATTCATCTGAAGGTACTGCATAGATCTAAGGTGAAAAATATATGGTTATTTGGATCCTTCCCTATTGATCATCAGAGTCTTGTATGTGGATCTGCTGTACCATATTAGGAAGTAATTACAGTTCGTAGGGGAAGGGGCATCTCATCGGCAAGGGGCCCAGCCATACACAAAGCAGTCTGACCTGACACAACTTCAGAAGCAGCCTCACAGCTGCCAAGAGACAATGCCAAAGAGCCTATCATGGACCTCAAATGCCACTGTGAGAACGATATCCCGGAACTTGGCATCCAAGACACACCCTGTTTGAGGCCACAGCTGTCAATTCTCCTCTTGGGGAAAGACAAGAAAAAGAGAGCAGGGTGGGAAGACAGGCTGCAGTATTCGATGCAGGCACAACTTATGCTTGATTTTTAAAGGGCACTGATGGTTTATCAGATAAACTCACTGCTTATTTTAAATCTGCAGACAGGTGTCTTACTTTTGGAAGAAGTGAGTTTTTTTGCATATGGAGGCTCAGATTCAGGCTTGAGTGGATGCAACATCTTGGAGTCAGAATGTGCAGGTTTTCAGAAGAGAACAAACAAACAGTAACGCTACTCTGTTTGTTGCTGCTGTGTGACAGGATCTATGTGATGCAGTAATCACGAGTGTGTTTTTAGTAGGCAGCAGACAGAAACACGACTATTCCCAGAGGCGGCGCAAATGGAGGGCACGGGGGCCAGCCGCTTTCCCTTTTTTGCCTCCCCCCACAGCCATTAGGTCTAGGTGAGGCACCTTGTCAAGCATATTGTGCAACTGACAAAACGAGGTGTAAGAGACACAAAGGGCTGGAGAGAAAGCCCACTGCACACTCACCCAGCAGCAGCAGCTCCTGTCCCATAGGGCCTGGCCCAGATCCCCGCTCTGGGCATTGCAGCATGCCATACAGGGTCATGCAGCACTGTGACCCCAGGCACCAGGACGCAATGCCACTCACTCAAATTTGACCTGGCTGCCCCTCTGTCACGGGATCAAACCTGAACGGTGCTGTGAACCCATGTACCAGGTCTCAGTGCCCACAGTGGGGAGCCAGGCCACGCTCAATTGTACAGGAGCTGACGCTGACAGGTGTAGGGGGGTTCACTCTTCAGACCACCACCCACCCAATTGCAACACCTGGCTCAGTCACTGAGTATTACCAGAGTGCTTTTCATGCAACTAAATATCCTAGGGGCCAAATCCTGCTTGGTTTCCCACACGTAGGTCCATTGACTTCATTGGAGACTACTCAAGGGAGCAAGGTGCAGAGGATTCAGCATTAAAGGGCTCTGGGAAATCACTTCATTGTAATCCAGTAGTGGAGTGATTCTCTTATTGGTGTACAGGACTAACAATCAATCAGCAGCGTACCTGCAAACTGTCTACTCAGTTATATGGCAATGTATACTAGCTGCATAGGCTGTGCTTGGATGTACAGTTTTATCGGCCACATTCGGACAGATCTTGGCTCACGTGATGGTCCCTTTGTTCCTCTCTGGGCAAATTAGGCTTCTCCTGGTCGGGGGACGGTGGGGGTTGGGGGCGGCGCGAGTGATACTCCGCTAACATAGAGCTGGATCTGCACCACTCTGTTCCCTTCCCACAATGTAGGAGATATGTCAGGAGCAAGCCAAGGAGAGAGCAGGCATAGCTGGAGTCCTGCTGTATTCTGGCAATCCCCAGCTGGCAAAGCAGCCCCTTTAGGGGCTGTATCCAGCCAGTGAGAGTTAGAGCAGCCTCTAACTTACACAGGGGTCTAACCCAGCATCTGGCAGCCCTGGGAGGAAAAAGGTGGCATCAGGCATTGCTCAGCCATTATATACAGAAATGAAAGGGAAAAAATAAAAGTCTACAACATGTAGTTCTCAGCCTGTTGTCTCTGTATGTATGCTGAGCATCAAGGAGGCCTGTGTTCTGTTTTCCTCTCTGCCACAGACTTCCTGTGTGATTTTGGGTAGGTCACAATCTCTCCCCACCTCAGTTTCCTTACCTATACAAGGGGGATATTGATACTTCCCCTCCCTCAAAAGACTGCTTGAGGCTTAGTTCATTAACATTTGTAAAGTGCACTGAGCTCAGATGGAAGGTGCAATTCAAAAGTGCAAAGCACTTATTATAATTTATTACTACTAACAGAATACTACATAGAGAAAACAAATATGGGGGAAACAAACCAAAAAAAGATCCAGTTAGGATTATACTGTATTTGCATTTGGAAAAAGTACTGATGAATTGTACCATGAGTATGATATGGTATTATCATAACATTTCTGCAAATCACTGAGAACTACTAAATATTATTTACTGTCCCTTAACAGTAAGTATCTTGAATATACATGTCTAAAGTATGGTAAAATATATCAATTTTTCATTTGAGATATGTAAATATTTTTATTGCATACTGAAATCACTACACTGTATCTAGGAAGCTAAGAGCAAAATGGGTTAACTATGTAAAGTCCCTATACACACCGAGATAAGGCAACATGCAAAGGAGCCCTCTGTGATTTTACTAAATCTAGCAGACCACATCTCTAGAAAAGTACTAAGGTAGTCGAAAATAATCTGGAAACATTTCTCAGTGATCACTGGCTTGTACACTAGAAAGATAGCTACCTCATCCTCTTGTGGTCATTTTATTAGATACCGCCATTAAAAATTACTGTGTTTTATTTACTGTAATAGCCCCAAAGTGCTGTACCCACAGTTTTCAAGGGTGTTCCAAATACTGTGGTACCACCGTTACAAACAAGAGGGTTTGCGGCTGTTCGGTAGTATCTGATAGTATTTACAAGTCGTGCTCAGTGGGGTACAGTTTCCAAATGGAGTCACACACCCAAATCCTTCTCCGCCAGGAAAGTGGGAAAGGGTTAGGTTTACCTCTCGGGCAATGCTTTGAAAATTAACCCTCTATGTCCACTTTTCCAAAATGAAACAAGACTCTAGTAAGGGGAGAGGGGCGGGGGAATTCTATTCTGAGAGTTTGCATGTGTTTCCAAATGCTACTGAAACCTCTCCATTTGTGAGTATGGAGTTTGCCTGCCTTATTTGGAGCTTGGTTCCCAGGCAATGCAGAACACGTTGTCAAAAAAAAAAAAGATTAAATACCTAAAATACCTGGATCAAATAGTAAAATTCTAATAATATCTCAATATCCATAGACAGACATCTCAGGACTTACCTTAAGCATGTTGGCATAAAAGTCACAAACCGATTCCTGTGTGAATTCTCAGTGTTCACAGTCCCTTGATGCTACAAACATGTGGACCTTGGGCGTGGGCTCTCATCGTGTTGCTGGAGCACATGCCCTTCCTCATGTTCTAGGATTAAGAATCTGGAGTGACAGCTCTTCCCCTCTAGCTATACCGCATATAGGAAATGATCATGCTCAATTCAATGGCAAAACTCCCATGGATTTCAATAAGCGGAGAACTAAGTCTATCTACAGCAAAGGGACAGATTCTCAGCTAGTGTAAATCAGTGTGGCTCCACTGAAGTAAACGTTTTTTCAATGGGATTGTGAATCTGTCAGGATGACAATGGGTCCTTTGAGAGCAGGATATTTTAGTCTTATGTTCTGCAAGTTATTGTTTTTTATCAATTATTATTATTAATTTAATAATTTAAAATGTATTTACCCTAAATCTGAAATCCTTACTCCATCTTAGAGTCAAAACTCCTACTGAAGTCAAAACATGCTCTGCCTGAGTAAGAATTGAATAAAACCAGATCAAGACTTTAGGATTTGGCCTCTACTGTATATTATTTTATACCGGAATCCATTCTAGGCTGTCAGGGATTGGGACATACCATGTAGCCATTTCTGCATGTCTCTTTCATTTGTATGGGAGGGTTCAGTGACCACGGCAGCAAGCGATTGAGGTCAAAATGTCTAGTCCCTGCTACCAATAAAATCACTTGTAATTCAACATGCAGATTACTCTTCAGAAACATGAGCTGGTGAAAATATCTTAAATTGACAAGTGCTATTTTGGATCAAGTACAGTCTCACGGTTACCAGTACCTCAGCCATAAAATGAAGGAGAGGGAAAATTCCATTAAACAAGGAAAAATTCAAAACCAGAAAGCAACCTGAAATATTGTGGGGAGAGCTGTTTGTGTAGCAATGCTGAGTGGTTAGTAGGCTCTGAGAGTGCAGTTACACAGCTGGTGGTGTCCATATTTTTCTTCCCCAGACTGGGATCAGGATTGGATCCCCTGGTTTAGGCTTTGGGGGTATGTTCAGATGGTTAAAGAAGATAGAGTTCCTAGTCTTGGCATATCAGCCTCACATTCTTAATGCAGGGCCATGCATAATGAAGATTTATCTCTGAAGATGGCAGAATTCAACTTTCAACCCATAAACAAATGAGCTGGGCTACTCCTATGGCTGATGGGGGAGTTGCCCTATGGTTCAATCAAGATAACGTGGAGTCCTTTTGTTTTAGAATTCTCTTGGCAAACTGAACTGCCCAGCCAATTCCCACACAGGCGGTGAGGACTGGAAATAATATGCCTGAAACTATATTGCATCCCAAAAGTGTGGAATTCAGAGCCGGAAAATTACGGCTCAGAGTTAGGGACTATTTCTTCCAGAATGTCAAAATGAGAAAAAATATCTTTTATAAAACTTTTTCATGCCCGGTTGACTTATGAATCTACTAAGAAGCAGAATTTCCACAAATCTAGAAAAAGTCAATGCCAGAAAACCATGCCTCCTTCTTCCTATAGGCCCAGTGCTATCCTTTTCAAAGGTCTATCTGGCAAAGCGGTGGTTATAAGAGGTTCTTTGAGCTGTCTCTCTGGTCATTTGGCAAGACTTGCGGGATTCTAACCTGTATTTTAGGTCCTGCTCTGTGCTGAGTTATTACACAGACATTCAGGCTTACTCCCAGCTTTTTGTAAGGCCCCCTGGGGCTTCTAATAATGTTATTCTGCAAGGAATGTAGGACTACAATGAGATTTCCATAGGTAATTAGAATTTCTGCATAAAAATCACAGGCTGGATATGGACCCCTGTTAAGTAACAGGGCCAACCATCTCTTAAAATCATGGATAGTTTGCTGTTGTGTATCAGCATTAGCGGATATTTTAATGAGTCCTAACTCATATGTTGAGGCTAGCAGGAGATACAGGAGCACAGGTAGATGCCACTGAATCGTCCCAAGCCTCCGGAGAATATGGGTGATTAATAGGGCTCCTCAATAACGTGTCAGCCACCCATAAGGATCTCCCTGGAGCATATTCAGAAAGAGGCTTGAAATTCATAAAATGCATAAGCAATCAGATATCTAATGAACATCATATCAAAATCTTTATTGTTTATTAATAGAACAAGTAAGTTCTGGTCTGTCACGATCTTGAAGCTATCAAAACCTTGCAAACATTTTGTGAATCTCTCTCATGCTCATAGACTTGTCAATCATTCTCTCTAGTTGTGTGTACTTGATCTCGGCGTCAGAAAGCTGTCTGGAACAACATGCTACAGGATTTTAAACATCTCACTGAAACTGGAGTAGTACGCCAACAACTCTAACTGCTGGCATCTGTTGAAACGGCTGTAGAATTGGAAACATCATCAAATGCCTGTTCCAGTGATGTGGTCAATAGATTATTTAGATCCACCAAATTTTCGTGTGCTTTCTCTCAAATCCACACAAAGTCTGCTTGAAATAGTTCATAAGGAGACTGGGCTTTTGTGGAATGTGCTCCAAAAATTTACCAGAGGAAGAATAAATTTCATCATTTCAGATATATTTTTAGATCATGGTATTTCAACTATAGCTGTAACTTCCTCTGGATCTGGCCCCCAGCCCTCTTTATCAATCACATGCCCTTTGAACTATGGTGGGATTTCTTGTAGCATACATTTTTTCTACACTTTTTTGTGTCAAACAGCTTCTACCACCTTCAGGACTCAAGATGTGGTATAGTCCTTTTTTCTATGATACTGACAGACCCCACAGGAGCACATCACTCTGTCAGTGCTTTAAGTACACTATTTCTTCCTCTCCTACCCAGTTCCTCCTGTACTGTGGAAAGAAGGCAGATTGGAACCCTCCAGACTGCATTCAACACACAAGGAAAGGCCCTTTTGTTAGTGCAATCCACTCTAGTTATCCTTTAAGCAGGTAGTTTTCACCAAACATGGTTCCAGCTTCTCCTTTGTTTTTTATGAGGCCCACCTCAATGATTGTAGTAACTTGCAGCGGCCACCTTAATATCCAAAGTGTCAAACACATACTTCCTTGCCTTTGTAGATAGTATGGACTTTGAATTAACCCAAACATCTTATCTGTGCATGGGGTCAATTGAGCACTACCTAGAGCTGCTCCAATTTATGACTGGAAAACACCTCCTAAAAAGTCTGTTTACAAACCAATGTCAGACCTCAACACCTGAATCAATTTTAAATTTAGCATTCAAATCCTGTTCAAGAATGGTGTGTTTGGATGCTGATGCCAGGAAACAAGCATCATTCATCTTTGCTTTGGCTATCATCCTCATCCCTCTGCTTCAACTGACATGGTCCCAATGTCCTTCTCTCTTACCTTACTTGCACATGCCTCCGCTGGTTGGGTGCACCTCATTTGAATGTGTTCTTCATTATAACTCCTACTTTTCAGTGACTCAATGCTCCTAAGCAGTATTTTTTATTGTATTTCTCTCTTCCCTATGGGAATTTTTTCTTTGCTACTTCTTGTACCACGCTTCCATGACACTCTTGTTACTAACTTGCACTTTCCCTAGATCAGGCTATCAACTGCATGGCCTATTTCAGAGTGAACTCAGACATAATTAATTTTTCTGACATTCCCGTGTTTAAAATTCCAACTACTAGACAATCCTTGATGTGTTCTTATGCTTGTTCATATTATGCCTTTATTAAGGCTTCCATGAAGTCTCTGGGCCTCTGCACACCCATAAAAGAACATCCGTTTGAGTATTACATTCTTTTAAGCATCAAAATGCTGATCAAACTCTCTAAGAATGATTTCATGGTAATGGTTATTCTTCTTCTTTCTCAATGAAGGCAAATGATTTTTAAATATCTCCAGGCTCCAGCTTAATTCCTTGTTGCATGAACTAATGACTTGATCTGTACTTCATTGCTGTGTTAAGATTTGTTGGGTTCAAAATTCCACCTCATCAAACTGAAAGGCTTGTGGAGGGTTGAACTTTTGGATCATCTTTTATTAACCCTGTTTCAAATTCAGTCAACTTCTGATACTTGTGTCATGTAACAGTGGTAAAGAATCACAGAACAAGTCACTTTCTTTTATCACATGTCAGTTCAGCTATCAAAGAGTTAAGAAAAACCAAATGCTGTGGTTCTGTGCACTTATTTTAAAAAATGTATATAATGCAAACATAGATGCAAAGTAGAAGCAACAGGACTTTTGAGCAACCTGCCCCCATTAAATCCTTCCCAGGTTTTTCAATCAGGATAAGGCTTGCCAGGACAGAGCTTTGGAAGGGGTATTCAGTACTGTGTGGATATTTATGCAATGCAGATACGACCAATGAAGCCAATAATAGAAAGGTGCCTAAGTGAGTCTCAGTGCTTAGATTTACAGAGCCCACAGCAATCTGGGCATAACACAGCCCCCTTAGGCTCCTGGCAGTGGCAGGTACAAAATGTCACACAGCCAGGCCATCTTGTGCTAGGGAATAGGAGGAATATATTATTTTGTGTTAAGCTATCATCATGAGAAAGATGAGAAAGTTCTCTCACGACCAATAAAAGTAAGCTTTGGAAGAACAGCGTTAGATGCTGCTGCCTCCAGTTATAATCTGAGACCAGAAGCATAGTGCAAGATTACTTTAACAAAAGACAGAGGCTCCCACCAAAAGACAGACCAATTACTGAATTCTTCAGCAAATGCAGAAGCTAGCATAACTTATATATTCTGAACTTAAAAGGACAGGTGCATTATTACAGTACACTCATATTTTCCTCCCCTGTGGCTCAAAGTCCCACTAATCTTAAATGCAAAGGACTGTGCTGAGGAAGACTTAAAAAATACAATTGCTAAGAGCTATTTTTGGAAGCCTGAATATTTGGCCCAATGCTAGCAGCTCAAAAATTCAAGACACATGACTCAGAGGTCAACCTGATCAGTCCATGGCATCAGCTGTGTTAAGAAATTTAGACTTCAGCATCATTAGTTAATCGGCTTCACATGAAAATAAATACTTATGGGTATTGGATTTAACTTTCTCATCAACAAAGATGTAATTGTTTCAAAGACTGGAAAAACTTGCTACAAGGCTAACGCCCTAGGTTGTTTTATTCCTTGTTTTAAAAAAAAATTAAACTATGAGAAATATACGAGAGGGGAGCAAGAACATGATTTGACAATTAGTTTTTACTTTCACTTTTCAGAGTTTTGGAGAAAGAAGCAACTGTTTGAGAACTATAATGCTATCCCACAAGTGTTCTACTTATTGAATGAAAATTTTAACAGCTTAATTACAAAATATTTGTTTCATGCACTCAACTGCCCAATGGCATTCAAAATGGACTTGTGCTAAATGAATGTATTGCCATACTGGATCAGAGCCAAAGTGCATCTAATCCAGTATCCTGTCTCCAACAGTGGACAATACCAGGAGCTTCAGAGGAAGGTGCAAGAACACTGCATTAGGCAGCTGTGGGATAATCTGCCACCCACGTCCCCTTGTTTTGTGTTACAAGACAGGGAGAATAAAAGTTCCCAATCGATTTTTCTCCAGACTATGTGTTATTTATATAGTTTTATCATGACCCTTTAATATTAGTCTCCCTTCTACATTAACATTCCTAATCTTTTCCATCTATATTCACGTGAGAGATTTTCTAGGGCCTTGATCATTCTTGCTACCTTTCTCTGAGCCCCTTCCAGGTCTGCAACATGATGTGACCCTGTGTTTTGTAGGGAAGTTGGTGCTCGACTTCAATCACCATCCAAGGTTCAGATTCTAGTCATCTGTACAATAGTCTCTATTCATAAACTTCCAACACTGAACAACTTCAGGGCTTGTAATACTGCCAGACCTAGAATTTTACCAAAGATGAATATGTACCTGAAAATGGAATTCACATTGGCTGCAGTAGTTGGAGTAATTCCTGATTCTTTTCTAGAAACGAAGATGGGAAGTCACTTCATAGTCAAACTCACTCAGAAAAACTCCATCCCTTTTCTGAATATTATTTGGGTCTTGGGACAGACATCCTTTAGCTCAAGTCTCTTTACTGTGATGATAGCTGTAAAGATTCCTGTCCTAAGCATTGATCTATGCTGTACAGTACAGGCAGTGTAAACAGAATTTTCATCACTGGCATTCATTGCTTAGGAACGCAATTCAAGATGGACTTTTGCCATTGTTGGGAAAGAGAACCTGTGGGCTTCAATATTCATTATAGTGTGGAAAATGGTATTTATTAATCATAGGAATACTTTGCATCCTGGTCCAATTGAAGACAATGGGAAAGCTTTGTCACTGATTTCAGAGGGAGCAGAATTTGACCCTCAGTCACTTTCACACACACATACTGCTTTTTTACAGAGAAAATCAAAAGGGTTAGCTCAGAGTTTCTGTAGTGAAACCGTACCATGTAAAAGAATCTATTGAATTTTGCAGACCAGTCTAAACCTTCAGTTGGAGATGTCCCACAGAGCTCTTGTTATATATAAAACCCTAGCAAGCAGCAATGAGCAATAATGCTAAAATTCAATCAGGGCAGCTGGCACTATCATTTAACTGTTCACTCACCACTAATATATGAAGTGGGCAGCACAGGTCAAAGCATATACAATACAAAGTGTAATAAGGTGACATATGGGTAAAGATGAGTTTAAGTCTACAACCAGGTAGATTGTAAAAAAATATAGTTCAAGGTCACTGTGGTTCTCTCATCTGCCCAGATAAGAAATTCAATTTGTCTTCCTCTCCCAACAATGAATATATAGAATTTTCTATTATTAATGGCTCTCTGTTAAAGGAAAGTTGTAGTAGACAGCAGCCCATTATGTTCAAGTATTATATATGTGGGACTATATCCCTGTCAAAATCTTTACTACACATTTTTACACTTGCACACAGCATATGTTAATTATTTGCATGGATGCCTACTGTATAATAAAATATCCACGATCAGCAAACCTGCATTAACAAAGAGTTAAAATTGAAAGAATTTTTCAGTGGAATTTAGCTGACATCCCACAAAATTGCACTCTTTGCTTTAAAAAAAAAATCTAAAACTTCAAAAGAAAAAAACAAAAATACTGTAAAGCTCAAGATATTAAAAAGTCTAGGAATGATCAGTTAAGGGATCTAGTCTTTTTATATCATCCCACTTCGCTTATATCATTCACCCAAGTTGAACTTTCCCCTTTGTTCTGTTCTGTAGTGGAACAATGTTTTAAAATGTATAAATCTGATTTTATATTTTATGTAGAGTGTAGATGTTGACAGGAAATGCAGTCCTAGGTTACATTAAGTTCAGTTTTCCTGTACTGTGATGAAACTGGTTGAGGAGGAGAATATTTGTGTGTATAGAAATAGAATGACAGATCTGATTTGATGTTCTGAATTGTGTTGATTCTACGCTGTTGCAGGTTTATGCACATGTATTTAGAACTTGAAAGTTTGTATTTTCAATTCTGTTAACCAATATATATAGTATTTTGTCATCAGTAAATTGTTGTATGTGTTAGTTTTATGGCATATCTGAAATGGACACCCTGAAGAGGAAATGAGATTTTATAATCCATTAATTTGTTGTTTTGATTTTTGCATATATTTTTGTAAATTTTCGGTTGCAGAGTTCAAGATGAGTGGAGTGACAGTGAGAGATGGAGGATTATATGGCAGCAGGGGGAATGGCTGGGATTCTTAACTGCTCATTTCAAGACTTTTTAGCATTAACAGGGTTGTTTGTTTTTGAAATTGTAGATTTTTTTAAAGAAAGGAATTTAAGGTGTTAGCTGAACCAATAGAATCACACCTGTATCCTTAAATCAGGGCTGGGAGGAGGAGTTTGTGAATTTTCCTAGAATTTACTGAGTACCAAAAGGAGATAAACAATGCTCCATCAAATCTTATCCAGCCCACCAAAGCCAGGCTACCCTACTCTTAAAGATGAGTACCATTTTCAAAAGCATTTATGACTTTCAATGGGACGGATTCTCCTATATGTCCAAGTCACTTTTGAAAAAATAGAACGTAGGTTTCTAAGTTAGTTATGTACTTTAAAAAAAAATTACCCCATATCTAGAACATTTAATGATTTAAAATTTAGATAGACCTTTCTCAGTCCTCTCTACTCCTCCCCATGATGCCCTGCACTCCCTCCAGGCCTTATACATCCCTGCCCATGCCCCCCAAGTCTCCTGCAAGCCCATTCCATGCCCTACTGTCTCCTACTTCCACCTTCATGTTCCCCGTCCCTTTTTCACACTCTTACCTCTATTCCTCCCAGGACTTTGTACTGCCTTCCATTCTCCAACTTCCATGCATTTCTCTATCTCCCCCTATCCTCTGCACTCCTGCTGTGCCCTTTGTTCCATGATTCCATTTCAAGAGCACCCACATGTCTAGCTTAGGAATGTACAGAACTCCAATCACTGCAGTATATAGGAAATACCCCAGTACACACTTCATCCCTCCTTCCACATCTTGCCAGTCTGTTGTCCTACTAGATCCCCTGCCACATTCACCCTAGACCCCTAGGAAAAGTCTAGGTCCCATGTGGTCCCCTGCCATCTCATCATAACCCCTTCCCTATAAATCTCAGTCTCCTACCTCCTTACGTTCTTTTTGGGTCTCCTATCCCCATCCAAGCCTTCCACCTCTGGATCAACACACTTCTCTTCACTGTGTAATCTCAAGAAATAAGCTAAATCTAAAAGAAAATATCAAAGATCAGGCATGCATTTATGTATACAAGCAGTTTTATTTTCACCTCTTAAAACATTTTTTAAATGAATATACTATTTGAATAACTTTTTGGAAAAGGTAATAAATTTAAATGCCTTTTTATGATCTGTGGTCATTATCCTCTTAAACATAGCCCAGTTTCTACTTTTGCTAGCCATATAAATGTTCACCATATATATATATATGTAAGGAGTTTCCTTTTTACTGAAAAAATGACTCAAATATATTTTTAATTTAAAAGAGGAAGAAGAAATCATATAGTAGTTAGCTATAATAGTTTAAAGAATACAAAGTTTCTCTGAGAATAATGGCCAAGGTTTTTAAACTTGGATCCCTACAGTTAGGCTCCTAAATCCATATTTAGGCACTTAATTAAGTGGCCTGTCTATCAAAAGTGCCAAGGCACTGTGAAAGCCATCGGAAGCTGCTGGGTGCTCAATACTTTTGCAAGTCAGGCCTCTTACTTGGGAACCTAACCGTAACCACCGGTGTCTTTGAAAATCTCTTTTCAACGAATGTAATAAAAAAAGCAGGTCTAGCCTCCGTTGGGACAGAGAGAGAACAAACAGAGCTAAAAAAAGCAGAAAATACATGACGAGAAACATATAGGCATATAAGGGCCAGGAGAAGACAATATGGCCAGTGAAGGGCTGCCCTTGTAGCCCCCTTTGTAGCTGTAGGAAACACAAGTCAACATGTATCTTGCCATCATTTTTATCACTGCATCTATCCATTGGCCAAATCCCTTCTTCCCCAAAAACTCCCATTAGAACTGGTTTACGTTTTGGACTTCCATTGTTTATGTTAATAATTCATTCAATATTTTTCAATCCCCTTTCTCTGTAAATAAAGGACCAACATGTTTTGTGATTTTTGTGTAAATTTCTGTTCCGTTCTGGAGTTAAGATGATTGACGGGGGCATTTTGAGGTGACTGGAAGAAGTGTCAATAGAACTCATGGTCTTTCTAGCATTGTACCCAGATGATATTCCAATCTCAAGAATGCCAATCTCCCAGCCTCGCCCTTTGAAGAGATTGATGGTGTTCCTAGTATAAAGAATACAAAAATCAAACTGGGATTCACTGTTCACTAAGCCATAGTAAGCCAAGTAATAGGCTCAGGACAGAGAGCTCGGTAGGCAATGGAAGAAATCTGCAAAACCAGATGTATGGTGCACCAGAATTGTCATGTCATACTGCACCCCTTCTGAATCATCATGATCATTTACTGTTATATAGTAGAGCAGATTTTGCCACCCTTATTCATGTTGATTAGTACCGTTATCTGCAAATAGTCCCACTGAAATCAGTGGGACATCTCCCAGATTAAGATATTATTCATCTTGAGTAAGGGTGGCTGAATCTGTCTCACAATGATTCTATCATGATTCTCAGCTGCTTGCAGTAAGAGACTGAGACTATGAAAAAAGGTTACCTGGAGCTGATTTAGAGAATTGTGTTACTCATATTATATCTCTCCTAGCAATGAATTCGCAGCATTGATGCTCAAGTTTATGATTTTATGGTAACTATGAGTGAAGGTGTGCAAATGTGTGTGTTGTGCTGGTAGAGTTGTGTGGAATTGTGCATGCATAGTTTTGTGCTGGGAGATTTGTGTTTTATGTGTGGGTTGCGTTGAACTTGGAAATGTGTATGGCTGTGTGTGTGCTGGTTGTGTTGTTGCATGGGTGGTTGTGTTGAATAGTCTGTGGATTGCATTGCGCTGGGAAAGTTGTGAAGGTTCCCAATGAAATTCACTGTTAAGTGCAAAGCAATGCACACTGGAAAAAATATTCCCAACTATACATACATAACGATGGGTTCTAAATTTGCTGTTACCACTCAAGAAAGAGATCTTGGAGTCATTGTGGATAGTTCTCTGAAAACTTCATCTCAATTCGCAGCAGTGGTCAAAAAGGCTAAAAGGATGTTTGGAACTACTAGGAAATGGATAGAAAATAAGACAGAAAATATCATAATGCCAGTATATAAATCCAAAGTATGCCCACACCTTGATCCTATGCCCTGTTCTGGTTGCCCCATCTCAAAAAGGATACAGTGAAACTGGAAAAGTTTCAGAGACTGGCAACAAAGATGATCAAGGGTATGGAATGGGTTCCATAAGGGGAAACTAATATATTAGGGCTGTTCAGCTTAGAAAAGAGACAAGGAGGATATGACAGAGCAGTGGCTCTGAACCTTCCCAAACGACTGTACCCCTTCCAGGAGTCTGATTTGTCTTGCGTACCCCAAGTTTCATCTTACTTAAAAACGACTTGCTTACAAAATCAGATATAAAAATACAAAAGTGTCACAGCCCACTATTGCTGAAAAATAGCTCACTCTCTCATTTTTACCATATCATTATAAAATAAATCATTTGGAATATAAATATTGTACTTACTTTTCAGTGTATAGTGCATAGAGAAGCATAAACAAGTGATTGTCTATATGAAATTTTAGTTTGTACTAACTTCACTAGTGCTTTTTATGTAGCCTGTTGTAAAACTCAGCGAATGTCTAGATGAGCTGAAGTACTTCCTGGAAGAGGGAAGGCGGGGGGAGGGATAGCTCAGTGGTTTGAGCATTGGCCTGCTAAACCCAGGGTTCTGAGTTCAATCCTTGAGGGGGCCATTTGGGGCAAAAATTGGGGATTGGTCCTGCTTTGAGCAGGGGTTTGGAATAGATGACCTCCTGAGGTCCCTTCCAACCCTGATATTCTATGACTCTATGAAGACCTCTGTGTACCACCAGGGATATGTGTACCCCTGGCTGAGAACCATTGTGATAGAGCGCTACAAAATCATGAATGGTGTGGAAAAAGCAAAGAGAGAAATGTTATTTACCCCTTCCCACAGTATGAAAACCAAGGGTCACCTGATGAAATTAATAGGCAGCAGGTTTAATGTGAACAAGAGGAAATACCTTTTCACACAACACACAATCACCGTGTGGAACTCTGCCATGGGATGGTGTTTTGGACAAAAGAATGACTATCTTCACAGAAGAACTGGATATTCATGGAGGATAGGTCTATCAATGGCTATTAGCCAAGATGGTCAGGGATCCAACCTCTTGCTAAGGGTGACCCTAAACTTCTAACAGAAACCAGGAGGGAAAGACAGGGATGAATCTCTCCAGAACTGCGCTGTTCTGTACACTCCCCCTGAAGCTCTGTCAGCTCTGGGCACTGTCAGAGACAGGATACAGGGCTAAATGTACCATTGGTCTGACCAGTAATACACTTTTTATTCATTTAACAAACTACAGAGCTATTATGCAAATAAATTTATCAAGCACCTTTGACTACCTTACCTGCTCTCTGCCCACTACTCCATATTTCTCTAGCACTCCTTTTATCATCCTAACCCACTGAGCAGCTTCAAAGAGATGCCTCGGTCTGAGGGGTTTACACTAAGTCAATTTATGACAAAAATATTTCTTCCTCCTTACCCAAATTTTCCCCACAGATTAAACCTGCCCAAGATGAGAAAGATTTAATCCCAGCCTAATAATACCTAAAAACGTTACGCCTTGAAAACCCATTATGTCATGTTATTGCAGGGGCAGAAACAGGAGCTTTATCTTGTTTATCCAAGAGACCTGGGTTCTATGCCCAGCTCTGCCACTGATCTACTGGGTGACCTTGGGAGAGTCACTTTAACCACTCTGTGCCTCAAGTTATTCATCTGTCAAATGGGGAGAAAGACACTGACCTGCTTTGTAAAGCACTTTGAGATCTGTGGATGAAAAACACTACATAAGATCCAGGAATTATCATCATCCCATTGGGAAGGGAAGATTCCCAGCTTCCCACAGCACTCACATGGAAAGGCCCAAGATATCAAAGATACTTGCTCTTTTTTTTTTTAATCCATTTTGGCATGTATTGTGGCTCCCTGTTTACACACAGTGATACTCATGGAGTTGGAACCTGCAGCAACAAAGTCAATAGGAGTCTTGTCATGGACTTTAATGGACGCAGGATTGGGCTCATGATAGGCAATCCTAGATGTTTATTTTTAAAACATATAATATGATTTTGGAAATGTCAAGTTGTGCTCATAAGTCGCTGACACAATCACACGTTCCAAATGTTACCCTCATCCTCTCGCCTCATTCCCTCCTGCTATTTGTTACATCTCCTGTTGCATCTTGTCTGTAGCTATTGGAGGACAAGACCTCATCTTACCATGTATCTAATACATACACGTATGTATGATATATGGTGTCAAAGGTAAATAATTGTCAACGTTAATTAAATTGCAGTATGTATAATGTTCTAAGGCTCTGATTTTGCAACAGGACCATATTAAGTAGTTTCAACTTATTGTCTCTTACAAAGCTACTCACAGCAAAACCTTACCTTAAATTCACAAGCCACGAGAAGCTCCTTCCAAAAGTATTTGTAGCTTGATGAAGATGGTCTATGTTGCATCTCAAGAAACAAAGCACATGACCTCTGGGTAACAGACTTGAGTTTTGATTAACCCAAAATCACTCCCACTCCAAGAGATTATACAATGTAGTGCTCTATCACATTTTGAAGCACAAGCTGTCATCAGAAAATCTGTATTTTCAAACGTTAAGTATAAGTGACTATCTTCGACGCAAGCAAAGCCAGAGTTTAAGCTCTACTCCTATAGCTTTTCTCCAGTACATAACATTTTTAAAAGAAATGCGGGGAATATTTGATGGATACACCTTGCAGGTTGTACACATGAAATCAGATGACAAGATAAATACCAGAATGTTTAATAAAAACAGAAAATATAAGAACATAAATCAGGCAGAATTACTTTATGCTCTATTTACTCTCCTAGGAACATCACTATCTCATATCAGAAGTCACAGGATGCATGACAGGATGTAAAAAAGACAAAAAAAAAACAAATACTGGTGTCAATTTCCCTTTCCCCCTCCTACCACAATAGTCTGAGTTGTATCAGATGCTATATCTGATAGTGGCATTTCCTACCTGGCACTGATCTGCTTTCAGATACAAGACTGCAGTTTGGAATTAGTTTTACCCTTAGTGTATTTCACATTGTCCACTGTATACAACACTCAACAGAAGTACTCAGACCTGGAGCCCTCACTTTTGAACGTCATCTGAGAATCCATGCTTGACCTAGAGCAAAGCAGAAGTCTTTCTGACTCACCAGTGTCTCTTCGAGTCCAGAGCTCTCCTCCTGTGCCCACTGAACGGGGCTTCAAGGAAAGTGTTTCAAATTTGACATAGGTCTCTTTTGCAAGGTCAGCTTCCCTAGCAGATTTTGGTTTCCTGTGAAGTTTTAAAACTTTATAGAGTAAGAAAAATATCAAAGGTAGAACAATCACACATGCCACACTGCTAGTCATGACCAAAATGGAAACTTGAGAACCACTCTCATCATGTATTCCATCAGTGGAGAAAATAATGCATTGATCTTTCGTAGGTGGGACTCCTTTGGGACAGACACATGCCATGTATTGTGTACTAGGCTGCAAACCATCTATTGTGACTTTGTTTTTGCTGGGATCTGTACTCAGAGGCAGCATATCTTTCTCACCATACTTTGAGTACAATACAGTCACTGCAGAGTTGCTTGTGGCATTGATGGTTTTCCAAGTTAAGGTAACTCTTTCGTCCGTTTCACTAATAACTTTCAGGTACTTTATGGTGACATTCTGTTCAGCCAGTGCTGCTGCATTCAATGAAGTCTCCTCATCTTTTTTGCTGGTTTCTTCAGGCTTTTTGTTGTTTCCATTTGTTACTCCCTTTGAACTTTTTTTCCCATCAGCAATGGACTTGGATTGCTTTTTGTCTGTGATCTTGGCACCTGTTGGCCTTTCAGTGGTAGCCATTGTTGTGGGTAGCGATGTTAAAGGTGGAGGAGGTGTGGTGCTTTTTTCAGATTCTTGCTTGGCTTCCTCCTGTGTGTTATTTTGTTGGTCTGCTTCAAACTTCTTCCCATACTTTTGTGGTGACACAGTCGTAGTGACAACACCTACCACAGTGACAGTAACAGCAGCTTCTGACATTCCAGCCAAATTTTTGGCCTTACATCTGTAGTCCCCTGCATCCTTGTATGAAATCCCTGTCAGACTTATTATGGACCATCTGACACCTTCTCCTGGAGTTTCTTGAATTACTAAAGGAAAATGAATGCATATAGTAAAACAGTGTAACAGGAACATAAAAAAAAAAGAGAAAAAGCTATGACATTACCCCTTCCATGCTTTTGCTATGTTAGAAAGAACCATTTGAACTGAACATATTGGTTTTGTAAACACAACTTGCAAAACTCCCTGCCATATGATAGTATTGAAAAAAGGAGTTGAGGTCTGGTCTGCACTACAGACCTACATCAGTAAAACTACATCACTCACTGAAAAATCCACTTAGCGACATAGTTATACCGACTTAACCCCCTGTGCAGACAGAGCTCTGTCAGCAGGAGAGCTTCTCCCGTTGGCATAGCTACCACCACCCATCAGCAGAGAGCATCTTCATTAAAGTGCTACCGTTACATGGGTGCAGCTGTGCTGACGCAGTGTTTTAAGTGTAGACTCGCCCCGAGTACGGTTCAAAAATAAAATTAGACATTTATATGAGAAATAAAAATATTTGCCGTTTCATTATACAAAACAAAAATGGTTAAAGGGATATAGGGTAAAGTTTCAAAAGTGCATACGTGACTTGGCAGCCTGAATTCCATGGACTTTAGAAGCTAAACTGACTGTCAACAAGACTTCGAACCCTAAGTGTCTAAGTCACTTTAGGAAATGGTACTTTGGCTCCTAATTCACTTAAATGGTCTTGAAGGTTTCACCCATCAGCTCTTATGTTTAAGGGTGAAAGCTTGCTGCTGACTGCCTGAGGTTAGCAAGAAACATTCCCCATGGGCAGGTTATTGCATAATTACCCATTAAGGAGCTTGACACAACTGTCTGAGGCACTGTTTTGGACTACATAGAGCACTGATGCAACCCCATTCGACAATTATCATCATCTAATCCAGGAACTTTATACACCACCTCACAAGGGAGGCTAAAGTCTAAACATGTATTGGAAATTGAATTATCCTGTTTCACTTAAAGGTAGCCCTCAGCTCAGGACTGGAGCTTGTGGCTGGAGTAAGAAGCAGCAGCCTGCACTACCCAGGCTTAACCTGTCCTGTGGACTGAACTTTCCCAGCGCTGTCTATCTAGAACCCTTAAGAGTCCCCCAGGCCCTCCCCCCCCAGTTTTTTAAATCAAGATTAAGAGATTAAGTTAGATCCGTAACAATTAATAGATTTATATCTATTTTTATTATGTGGATTTTACTCTTCACCCTGTATATTTTAATTATTGTAAGCTCCCAGGGTGAAAGACAGGCACTATAAATAATAAATCAATTGTAATGTATGACATCTCGATCTTACAGACTTCTGCGTCTCCACTATTTGTGTGCTCTACAATGACAGTTGTGACATGAACAGCAAGAGCAAAGAAAAATTTTTATATATATATATATATAGCATTCCAGTTACAAAAGCTCTCCACCAAAATTTTGGAAAAGTTTGGCTTTGAGTTCAGACTTCAAACCCACCTCTACAGAATATGTAATCATCAAAACACTTTGAGTTATTAAAATAATTGAGTTCTGAGGCAAACAGTTTAATTTCCAGGCTTTTCTAGGAACTGCAGATTTTATACATTCGCTAGCTTCCCCTACTCTCAGCCCCTTCCTTTTTCTGTCTTTTCTCTTCTACAGTTCTTCCTTAAATCCTACAGATAATCCTTAGATGCTAACTATGTCATCTACTGGCAGCCTCCAGTATTGCACTATAACAATTCATTTCCACTGATAAGCTTATTTTGTTTTAAATGAGTGATATTAGCTTACTGCTTTGAGTTAAAAGAATTTTTCATAATAAATATAACAATTTATGATTGTGGGTTTACAATAAGATGTCATACAGTTTCATTCTCATGAACCCATTACTCAGAAATAGGAAAACTTCTGAATTGCTAGATGCAATTACTAAAATTGACTGATATTCAAAAACAATATCTGATATTCACTGTCTCTTTACCGTTCGGTATGGACATTGGTGGTAAATGACCAAAATTCAAAAAAACTAATATTTATTGCAAAGCCAATGCTTATAATAAAAATTGCTGTGTTTAAGTAGCTCAGTTATGGCTGCACTGTCTTTTTTAACTTCCATTTTGTACCGGAGACAAGCCAAAACTGAAATTTAAAGTCCAAAGCACCCCCTCCAATTTTGGGAAACTGAATCTAAGCCTCCTATCCAGTCTTGGTTCCATGTCACGTTCAGAATTGGAAGCGACCTGTTTGCGTTGTTCATGTTCAGATATGGATGAATTTAACACAAACAGGAGTGAAGAGATTCTGGCCCCAAATGGTGGAAATATTGTGAGAATATTTGGTCTTGTTCGTTTTTCACCATTCATCAATAATGATCTCAAAGATCATTTCAAAGCACGAATGATCAATATTTCTAGGTTCTCATATTTCTTAGTAATAAATTATGAAATACCTGTATAGTTCACCGGTAAATTGTCTGACCTGATCCAGGTAAGTTGTGGGGTTGGATATCCAGTGGCATCACAGCGTAGCAGTACATTGCTTCCCAGAGGTGATGTGATTTTTGTTGCTGAAGTCATCACTGATGGTTTAAGACACTGTTCCAGCTCTGCTCTCTGGAACAAGATACCTGCCAGGCTCTCAGGTCCACTACAAGCCACAAGAGGATCCAGAAGTATAACAGAGGTGTCCACTATTTTGGAAAATTCAATTAGCTTTGAAATCCGACAGTCACAAAACCATGGATTGTCCTGCAAACCTTAAGCAGAAAAAAAAGTATACAGTTAGTTTCAAGCATTATTTGGATTTCATAATTAGAATGGGACATACCATTGTGTCTAAATAGTCATGTGCCTCTTAAGTTCATTAAATATTTAATTTGTTCCTTCTATACTCTTTTTTTATTTATTTATTTATTTATTTTTGGAGGTTCAGGAAGGAGTGTTAAAGCTGTTTTGTTAACATTTGATAAACTAGATCTTTTCCCCACAACCACCTGCACAGAAAATGGTACATGAGTTGACAAATTCTACACTAAATTGTACCATTTTCAATTCCTTTTGAACAACCTCAGAAGGAGCAGCCTTGGTTAGCTGCCAAGTAAGGTATTTCACCAGCGTTTGGCTTCTTGGCAGACCCTTCAAATACAAGTAGATCTTCTAACTATGGACAACTATGGTTGTCTTTTGACTTCCACTGCTCTCCTTCCCCTTCATTAAGTATGGAGTTTTCTAAGCTTCTCTTTTCTTTTCAGGCACCTTTTTCAGTGCTTGGATTTTGGCTGGGGAGAGAACAATGATAAAAGTGTTTATGACTTATACCAACTCTTCTGCCATAGAACAGAGATGGCTTTAAGCCAACGAAGTTTAGATCTGGATCTGAACTTTCCCAATGCTCAGGGGTGTTTGGATTCAGAGATCTCATTCAGGCCAATCTCTTACATACAAAATATTTAAAAGTTGTGGGGGGATGCGGAGAGAGAGGGAGGACGGCAGAGGAACTGTCGAAAGAATTAAAAGATATTCGCATTTTTGATGGCACACAAGGACCCGGACCCGCCCATTTGACTTCAGACTATTTGCCCTTTGATTATGAAGAGCATGAGTGAGGGGACATTTCTTCTCTTGTTGAATTTGATTTCAGGTGAATTACACTGGCCATTTTATAGTAATGTAGGTCCAGATCTTATATTGGTGTAACACAGCATAGCTCTGTTGACTTCAATAGAGAAATATCTGTTTATACCAGCTGAGGACCTAGTCCACAGCATTTCATTCATGCCTTTAAATAGTTTCTGATCTGACTTTAGATCTTTGTACAAATCTCCCTGGAACACTCTATTTCCTCTGAATATTAACAATAAATAGAACTAATTCCCAATCCAAGCTATTTTTGTAGGTAACACAGGACAGCCTCCAATGCTATCATGATGGGTGCATTAAAAGTGGGCAGGCAGATATAAAATAAAAGCTACTACTTTGCAGTGAAAACCTATAATTACTGGATACTCTGAACAGTTTAGCAAACCAGTCATGAATGAAACCCAGATAAGGAGACACAGTACACAGCTCATGATGTGAAAAGATGCATTAACTTTAGGAATAATTAAATAAAAAATTGGAATTATTCCATGTTACCAACACCTTTCTTTTTCCCCTTTCTTAATATTTCATTGGCTTCTAATCTCTTTGCATATTTAGAAAAAAATCTGTAGATGTAGAAATATATGCTTCCTTTAATCACCTGACCAAGATTAGCTTATCTTAAGCACAAAGTCAGTGATTGGTTATACCAGTGATAAACCCTGACTAATCCCACCCTTAAAAACAAGACTTGACCTGAAGAGATTCCTTGACTATAAGTTTATGACATCACAATCCAATTGTACTCCTTCCAGACACGAATGATTTTAAATCTATTGACTAATTATTACCCACAAGAAAAGGAATAGGCAAATCCAAGAAAACTGGTTCAACTATTGTATTTTTAAAAGCTAATCTCCAAAGAGAGAGAGAGAGAGAGCGTGCACATGCTTTGGAGAGTATATACAGCTGTGGTGATGTTATATCATATACAACCTGACAACCCCTGGTGAACTGGGCATATTATATATATATATATATATCTATTTTCACCAGAGGTGAATTTCAACAGGTTTCCTTTAACATCAGTCCATCCTATCTGTAGCTGCCCCTTTGCACTGTATACTTAAGGTGGGGATGTGGATAAAACTAGAAGGGGAAGGAAAAGGTTGATGTTCTTAATTTCCAGCCTACTCCCTTAGTACATAAGATAAACTTCCTTCCAATTCATATATGCAGTACAGGTGTCCCAAAAGCCATAAATTGCAAACAAATCCAGTGTAAGGCCCCTGATTCCCAGGATGTGTAAATGTACATGCCATGTAAGGATCTTGAGACCATTGTGCAAAGTAAAGGTGTCCAAGAACATAAGAACAGCCATGCTGGGTCAGACTAAAGGTCCATCTACCCCAGTATCCTGTCTACCGACAATGGCCGATGCCAGGTGCCCCAGAGGAAATGAACAGAACAGGTAACCGTCAAGTGATCCATCCCCTGTCACCCATTCCTAGCTTCTGGCAAACAGAGGCTAGGGACACCATCTCTGCCAGGGTTACTTAATGTTACTTACCCACATTTCTTAAATATACATTTCTCACATTTTGGAATATTTGTATGTTGCTGAGTTGGGACAATTATGTCTCTTAAAAAAATTAAATAGCATAAATCACATTTTTTAATGGTATGATCCTGCAAAGTCTTACTCATGTGAGTAATAATGATAATAGGGATTTGCAGGATTAATCCTTTAGACAGGTAAATTATTCACCAATATGGCCAAGTGATTGAAATATATAAGTCTACTATGAAACTTTTAAAACATACAAAGGCACACAAAAATATCAACAAATAATTCCACTGAAAGCAATTGTGGCAAAAGAAAGTGAAGGCTGTAGGATTAAGAATTTAATAGTCAGGCACCTCATATGCAAAGGAGCTTCTTAACTCAAATTCATTTCTCACTAATCTGTCCATGCTTCGCAAAATGCTTCTTATTAGGGCAATACATGGTTAATGAAGTTTGTGAGACATATTAATGCCGTATAGTAAAAAAGCAACATCCTACTTAGAGAGGCAAGATGGGTACAATGCAGTTGTAGCCTTGACTCTCTAATAACCTGGGACCAACACAGCTTGAACAACACTGCCTACATCATCCTGCTTGTGAGTCAGGATACTGCCACCAATCTCACTGCAGAGAATTAATTGTAAGACAGCTTCTCAGTGTCCTCCAGCATGCTCTCTGGAGCACATTTATACTACTGAAAGTGGTCCTAATGCCACAATCCTTTTCTTAGGAAACACTATCCCTGAAATCAGTGTAAGTTTTGCCCAGGAGAATGGCAAGATTAACTGCAGCATTTGTTCCTACTGCCGTCAGAAAAACACAGATTCCAGACTGACAGGGAACAATGTTTCTCCTAGAGCAGTGGTCCCCAAACTGGAGGAGGGTTGGGGGGGCCCACAGGGCCCAGGCCAACCCCCCTCCTCCCAGGGTGGCAGAGAGGGAGTGCCACCCAGCCCCCTGCTCTCCCCCTGACTCGTTCCAACCCCAGCAACAGCTCCACTCCACCCATTTCTCTGCCCCCGTCCAGCTCTGCCCTCATTCCTCTCCACCCCCGGGCCAGCTCTGCCTCCTGCCCCAGCTCCTCCCCCATCCCCAGTTCTCCCCCAGCTCTGCCTTTAGCCACAGCTCCTCTGCTGAGCCAACTGTGCAGTAATGACCTACGGGAGGGGGCACAGACAGATTCCATTACTGGTAAGGTGGGGCGGCAGGAAAAGTTTGGCCACCATTGTCTTAGAGGAATGTACCACTATTTCAGTTGCACACGGGGAATTCTCTTCCCAAATAAAACATTCAATGCACTTTAAATATATGCTAGGATAAAATTTGAGCTGTAATAACATGTTAGGGAAGCTTCTTGTGGAATATGTTGTCTCATTTGAGGTATTAATGTCAGGACTATTTGAGATTTGTTTTGTGCTGCATTAACCTCTAATAGTCATTGCAAAATTCTTATGGTATATAAGGTGAACATTTAAAGATGTGTGTTACTCAAAAAGGCGACTAACCCTCATAATCTGTTGAACTCTCTGCCACTGGAAATTATTAACATTTGCAGAGACAGAGTTTCAAAGTCAGGCATGTGCAACTGCACATTGACCTTTGAACATGACTAACTGATGCCTGAAAATAGCTGGTGTTCATGAACATGTCAGATACAACAGCTGAGGGTGTACAAATTGAGTGCCTGCCGTCCATGTGTATATGCACAGATATTTGCTCACAAGTCCAACTCACTCAAGTACACAACTGCATGTGCCTACCTTTAAAATCTGTCCAGTTTTATTTTTTAACTGTTCTGGAGGCAGAGGCTATTCTTATTCAGAGAAATATCTATTCCTTCTTGATATTTTACAAAATGACCTGTTCTCTTCCCTATGGACTGGAGAAAAAGAGTACCGCTAAGATACTGGAAGGGAGAGTGGCTGCTCCTGAAACAAGCCCTTAAACACCGTCAGCTTTCCACACCAGTAAATTATGCTAAAAGCCAGATTAACTACCCTATAAGGCCTCTGTTCTTTCCTGTTCAAAGAGAGTAGAAACATACAGCTGAGGGGATGCGATGCAGTGGGGAAGTGAAGTTCAGGCATGAGGAGACCCCAGGATTTCCAGAGTTAGAAATTTGGTTTCCGCATGGACCCTCAAGATTGGTAGGGCGAGCAGCTTGTCTCCCTTCACAAGGTGGCCGAGTCCTTCTCCCCATGGACAGCTTGTGACAAAGCCTCTTTGGCTAACTTTTCCCCTCCTGCAGGTTTTCCAATAGGAAGTTATGACTTGTTATTTATTGCTCATATTGCAGTAGTGCCCAAAGATTCAGTCCAGATCCAGACTCCACTGGCTGAGGCACTGTACAAACAAACATATGAGACAGTCCCTGACCCACAGAGTGTATAATAGAAATAGACTGAGCAATGAGTAACAAACAGCAGAAGAGAAAGGGAAGCAAAGAACAAGGTAATACGGTCATATGGTTATTTAGGCTAGCCTTGAGGCTTCCAGATCATTTGGAAGCACTGGATTTTGTGAATGCGGAAAGCTGTAGAACCCCAGAGCTACTCACCTGGCCTCTTTCCCAACATATAAATATACTCCTGAATCTGCAGGTAGAGACAGGTGGCTCTTTTCTTAATGTCTTCCATAAGGGAGGCAAAGATTTTCATAAGTTATCTAATTGGTTCTGAGATAAATAATTGTTTTCACTGCAGCCAAACAAAATGCAGTTATTTACAGTTGATTCATTAACACTGTTTCAGTTCCATATGTCCAACATTGACCTCTGAGGAGGTAATTTCCTCATTCACATGATGGCTATTTCCAGCCAGTTATGAGCCAGGGTTTTCTTCTAATACGAAACCAACACTTTAAATTGTTGCACAATAAGCACTGATTTTCCATACATGGATATGATATGGTACAAGTAGACAGCACTGTACAATAAGCAACAGACAAAGCTTCCTTCCTAATGAACCACAATGGAGTTTTTGAGCAAATGGACAGAAAATGGCCACATCCCACAAAGTGTCCTTATCTGATTCATTTGGAGCCTGGATGCTGCAGTGATCACAACAAACTCAAATAATTTGCTTCCTCAGTAACTCACTTGGTTATTCATCCCCATCAATGCCTAATAACAGCCCATAGTTACAACTGTGAATTATATACTCCAATGTGTATCACAAAAGAATACATTTATGCAGTCCCTTCTTCTTGGTAAACAGTTTCCCCTGCACCAGTACATGCCACTGTGTCAATATGGACTTTAGCTTAGAGGCGAGCTATGTAGGAAATTTCCTCTGTAAATCAGTAACCAGCCTCGGAGCGTAATTAAATGCACATTATTCCCCTTTCACTGGGTTGTAAAGTGACAATAAATAAAATAGTCAAGGTTCAAAACGAAACCTGGATGTCATTAACAGGTGATGTTTCCTCCACCCCAGCTGTGATGTTTCTTCCACCCAAGGCTCTCTGTAACTACAATACCATCTGCAGCCCCTGCTGCTCCTCTGGGGTTTAGTCAGTGGCTTCACATAGATTTCATGCAGTGCAAACTGCAGCTCTGTCATATGCTGTATTCCGTCGTACTCTGAATGGCTCTCTAGGAGGGAGACCACAAGGGGAATGATATTACCATTGTGCATGCCTCAGATTTCAAAGCACAGTATGCTCCTACAGCCCAGCCCTGCCACCACAGACTTCAGTGGGAGCAGAATTGGGCCCTTGGTGCCCAAATTGACTGAAGAAACACAAGGAATCAAAATGGGTCAAGCAAGAGTAAAGTTGGGGATTACTAACAAAGGCTAGGGAAAGGCCAGGTTCTTGTCAGCTAGACAAAAGCAGCTCCTGGTATTTCAGGGGCACAGGCAGTCACGTCGCCTGAAGATTTGGAAAGGGAGCCTTCTCCTGCACTCTCCCCTCCCCAGGTTCACTTATAACACTGCAGCTAGCCGAGCCTTCTAAATGTTAAAAATCACTTGGTTTGGATTTTGTTTCAACACAGCAGCGAATAATCTTGGTTGTCCTGGTTCCGCCAACCATTGCCCACATTGAGCACAACCCCAACTGCCATTTTACTGGCAGCATTTCAACAACTTGACTTTGCTGTAAGTACTGCTAGGAAGCTCTGAGTTTCATAGAATCATAGAATCATAGAATATCAGGGTTGGAAGGGACCCCAGAAGGTCATCTAGTCCAACCCCCTGCTCGAAGCAGGACCAATTCCCAGTTAAATCATCCCAGCCAGGGCTTTGTCAAGCCTGACCTTAAAAACCTCTAAGGAAGGAGATTCTACCACCTCCCTAGGTAACGCATTCCAGTGTTTCACCACCCTCTTAGTGAAAAAGTTTTTCCTAATATCCAATCTAAACCTCCCCCACTGCAACTTGAGACCATTACTCCTCGTTCTGTCATCTGCTACCATTGAGAACAGTCTAGAGCCATCCTCTTTGGAACCCCCTTTCAGGTAGTTGAAAGCAGCTATCAAATCCCTCCTCATTCTTCTCTTCTGCAGGCTAAACAATCCCAGCTCCCTCAGCCTCTCCTCATAAGTCATGTGTTCTAGACCCCTAATCATTTTTGTTGCCCTTCGCTGGACTCTCTCCAATTTATCCACATCCTTCTCGTAGTGTGGGGCCCAAAACTGGACACAGTACTCCAGATGAGGCCTCACCAATGTCGAATAGAGGGGAACGATCACGTCCCTCGATCTGCTCGCTATGCCCCTACTTATACATCCCAAAATGCCATTGGCCTTCTTGGCAACAAGGGCACACTGCTGACTCATATCCAGCTTCTCGTCCACTGTCACCCCTAGGTGACAGCTTCCAGTGACACCATGCTTTCAGCTAACAAGCCAGCTAGAGATAGAGCACCTAACTGGATGCTCCCGCAGGAGGGGGACAAAGTACCCAGGACTCTCTGAAGGTTCACTTTGCAGAATTTTCATCCAGAGAAGGCAGAAGGTGCAGAAAACTGCAGATGTGCGAAGAAGTGAAGCTTTAGTCCAATGGAGGGTCAGCTCCTTTGGCCCCTTCTTACCCCTGGCAATGTGGTTCCTGCAGGAGAAATGCTACCATTAGCAGGCCAGCCTCTCTGAGAGGTGCAGAAATGTAGCCTTAGTTAACACAAATTCAAGAAGAATTAATTAAGGCATGGAATCCAAGCAGATACTCACCACCTCTGGGAAGGGGGAGAGTGCTACACAGAACAACTGCTCTTTGGTTCCTTTCCCAGCCCCGAAAGCCTCAATGAGCCCCAGCTGATCTTCCATGGGTTATCAGAGAGGGCAATGTCACAGAGCCATCAGTCTCCCTTTTTCATTATTTCTACCCAGAATCCCTTCTGCTTGGAGAAGTGAAGAAGATAGTCAGGCCCATATAAATCCTACTCAACATGGTACATTTTTAAGCAACAAAAGTACAACAGGGACGGCCTCTCTCTGATGTTGTCACCAGATCCTAAAATCTATCAGGTAGTAACAGCCCTGTCCCTGTGGCACAGACCTGAAGGTGAGACTCCTGCAATGAGTGGGTGTGTGCACGAGTGTGTGTCCGCTTATGCGCTCACACATGAGTGAGAAACATGACCAGGGCACCACAGTAATACAATCAATAAAGAGGACGATATAGAAGGTTTAGTGGGAAGGGGATTGTTGGCTGGTCATGGAACAATCCAAAACACAAGCGGTGTGACACTTCAGATCTCCAGAGGAAATGTTCTTGTTCACCTTCCGATTAATTGTATAACAATCATTATCTGATCGCACTCTACCAAAGCCATTTATTGTGAGTCTATTAATGACTGGAAATGAAGTCAATCATTCACAGCTAGCCTAATTTATAGTTGCTCCAAACTCTACAAAGAAATCATCATTTTATTTTCAGGGTATTTGACTTTAGTATGTAAGTCTGAAGATAGGCAATTGCATACCATCTCCACAGAACATAGGATCCAAAAACTAGAGGCAAATTGACACCTGAATCCATGAATCTACGCCCTTTCATCTCTGGAGATACAGGTTCAAATCCAGACTTGGTTCACAAATGAAAATGAGCTAACGGTCTCATGCTAATTCTCCTGAGGACATTTTTGCACATTATAAAATCATCACATAACATGGCACAGTCAGTCACACATGCT
Source organism: Eretmochelys imbricata (assembly GCF_965152235.1). Taxonomy (NCBI): domain Eukaryota; kingdom Metazoa; phylum Chordata; order Testudines; family Cheloniidae; genus Eretmochelys; species Eretmochelys imbricata. The sequence goes on along the minus strand of NC_135575.1, from coordinate 36,431,106 downwards.
CAAGAGAATACAGGTGCTAGGGCTGGAAGGCTTGTCATGATTAAAGGCTGTTGACAAAGACTGGTGAAAAAAGTTTACACAGTGCCTGCAAGCACTCAACCAGATTCCACGATCTTTGCACAACAAGGGCAGCAGAAAGAGACTGGAAGTTGGCTAGAACTCCCGAGATGAGGATTTCGACATGGGGTAAATCGTCAGCAGGTTTAGAGCTGACATACACAGCAGCAGGGAGGTTTAATTCCCCAGCACAGGTAGATAGACATACTGCTCAGGCTAGCACTTAAAAATAGCGGTGTAGCCACAGCGGTTAAGGCAGCAGTTCAGATTAGCCGCCCAAGTGCATAGTCAGGGGGTCAAAAAAGAGTGTGTCAGGGCAGCTAGCCTAAGCCACTACAGGCAAACTAGCTCATGCAGAGTGAGCACACATATGTCGACCAGCACCTGCACCTCACAGCTGCTGTACAGACATACCCATAGCCAGCTCCTACTCTCCTCCCTCCTGTAACCATCAGTGTAGAGCAGTGGTTCTCAAACTTTTGTACTGGTGACCCCTTTCACAAAGCAAGCCTCTGAGTGTGACCCCCCCCCTTATAAATTAAAAACATTTTTTTATATATTTAACACCATTATAAATGCTGGAGGCAAAGCAGGGTTTGGGGTGGAGGCTGACAGCTCGCAACCCCCCCCATGTAATAACCTTGGGACCCCTTGAGGGGTCCCGACCCCCAGTTTGAGAACCCCTGGAGTAGGGGGAGTATGCAGGGATAGGGACAGAACACTCTGTGCTTCAGCCATCACCAGCTGTGTAGATTAGAGCAGCCCCCACCTATTCGAAGGCTGGTCATCCCAGGATCAGGGAGTCACCCCCCTGCTCCCACATGCAGTCCATCCCCTCCGTACACTCTGCATCCACTGAGTGCAGTGGAGAATCCCTCCAATTATACCTAGTCCTACACACGATTTTTTTTCTGAGCACCCAATGATCAACATGTTCTAAAAAGCAAGTATTAGCCGAAACTTTTACAGAACTGATGAGTGATTCCTGTGGGCCACACAAGTTACAAAAAGCTAAGTGTGTTATACTAACAGTTTAAGACATGCATTAGTATTTCCTACACAGCATTTGTCCAGAACATTAGCGGTACAAATATTTAAAATAAATAGCAGGCAGCAATCAGCATAGTATAAGCAGTTTCACACTATATTTTAAACTAACATATTAGCACTGATATAACAATATTTTGCATGTTTATATCACCTTTTATCCTGAATGATCCCAAAGCCCTTTACAAACTATGGCCTCAATCCTGCAAACACTTATTCATACAAGTAACCCACTGGCACCACTCACATACAGAGTTGCTTACTTATATAAGAGTATTAGCAAGGTGGGCACAAACTAGTTCTCACTCATGATAATTATTCTTACCTTAATAAAGGTTTGCAGGTTCAGGCCTCTGCAGTGGAACACAATGGCTAAACACAACATTACACAATGGTATTTAATTACAACTATGGGACAGAGGTTCCCAAGCTGTGATGTATGGACTCACTGGTGGTTGTCTATGGAGAGCTGGCTGGTTACATGGTGCTAGCTCTCCCATCGTATTAAAAGATGGCTAACAGTATATAAATAAATGGAAAAATAATATCAGGAAAGAAAGCAATAACTAGAGCTACCCTGGTGATATTATGCAATTGCTAAGTGGGGCCAGCAGGTAGGACACAAGATTAGAAATGGGAGGGGAAGTGCAAGGTGGTCTGTGAGATTGCAAATAGGATGGATAGGTGATCCAGAGGACCCTCTCTCTATGATGTGGTCTAGACTAATAGCAAGTTAGGGAACCCAGCAATAGGCAGGATATAATTATGCAAAATTGAGTTTGACCAGAGCGCCAGTTCTCACATCCTTACCACTACCACTGTAGTGATAAATGCCATGGCATCTTTAGAAACCACAGGGCTGATTCTACTCTGAGTTACCCCAGTGTGAATCAGGAATAACTGCACTGGAGTCTGTGGAGTTACACCAACATACAGCCACTTTGAGAGGGGAGTTAGACCCCATGGGAGTTCAGGGCCTCCGTTGAGCATATCATCTGGAACATAGCTCTTCTAACAACTCACTCTCCCCTGTCACCATGCAGGCACAGTAGTTCAATAGTAGAGGGAAAAGTCCCTTCTACTGAGCCACAAACACCACATCCTGCAGTACTTATTTGGGGCATTCCACTGAAGTGCTGATCAAACCTGCCCCCTGCTTAGTTTGGGCACATTTTGAGATCATTGCCTGAGATGGCATGGCTGTGTTTCCAGTAATAGATGGTGTAATGCTACACCAAGTAAATTGACAAGGGAAATCTCATCTTTACATAACACATATATTATATTATATATATATATATTATAAGAATACATATATTCTTTAAAAATCCTTAACAATAAAAAACACAAGTTTTTATGACAGTTGAATATTCCATACATCATGCACACTTACGGGAAGGATTTCAGCAATATTTACTTAGCTCTCTTAATCTGGAGATACCAACCTATCTTATGAAGAGGGGCAACTCTCATTATCTCCACTTTACAGATGACAAAGATAGGATAAGTGATCACACAACAAGCCAGCAGCAAAATCAGGATTAGAATCCAGATCTGCCGACTCCCAGTCCAGGGTCCTATTCACTAAACTAAGCTGCTTCCCTTTTAAAGAGAATATTTAGAGATGTTTTAATAAGGAATCCAATGGCCTCGTGAGCTTACCTAATATGAGTCTCTGTGCTGCCGGATCTGTGTTCCTGGACGGTGTAGCTTCTGAGAAGGGGGGCCAAATGTCCATTAGGTCTGATGGCAAGGTGATTAGTTTGTTGCTGGATAGATCCAGGTAGGTGAGGTTTCTCAGGTATCTACCGGCCTCAGATGGAATGCTGGTCAATTTGTTGTTATGTAAATCAAGGGTTCGTAAGTTGGGCATCTCCACAAGAGACTCCCAAGGGAAACTCGACAGCAAATTCCCATCCAGACGCAATTCATGCAGCTGCTTCAAATTATAAAAGCTGCTGGCATCAATGTTAGCCACACAATTGTAGGTCACCCACAGGTATTTAAGGTCCACCAAGTAGTAAAAGGCTTCAGTGGGGATTCTTCGTATGACAGTTTTTTCTACACGAAGTTTTACTGTGTCCACAGGAACATTCACAGGGATCTCAAACATATCAGGGTCATTACACAGCACAGACCTAGCACCAAACAACAAAGAAAGATCTGTATTTCATTACCAGAGACTTGCATCTCAAATACATATTAAAGTGTTAGTACCATTTCCACCACCACTACTGCCAGAATATCGGATCACTTGCAGTCTTCTATGTTTAAAAGACAGAGACAATTAAGAGGTGGACTTTCTTTCTAAAGAGAAAGTGAATATAAAATATTAATGATACTGCTGCATTAATTCCAGATAAATTTAAATGCTATCTTTTATCCAGTCATTTTAGGGCCAGAAATGTAATTCAAGAACAGAAGGATTTTGTTTGTATTTTTATCATTGAAACAGGAGATTCATGACCTCTATTTTAATAAAAAGTCTATAATTGTTTGTGTCACTTTTTCTAATTTCTCTTCAAGTGTGGAGATATCAGATATTTAAGGCACTAGGGTAAATATATTTGTGGAACTTTACTTTTGTAAGTAGGTTGAAGATTACAAATTTTTCAAACTCAGTGCTTAAATTTAAGCTTCTAAATCCACAGGTAGTCACCTAAATAGAAGTGGCCTAGTTTGCAGAGATTCTGCCGACTTTCTACTTCCATTGACTTCAGTGGTGCTGGGTTTCCTCAGAACCTCTGAAAATTAGGCCATTTCAATTTATTTTAAGTGCCTATATATGGATTTAGGAGTCTAGGCATCCAGGTTTGAGAATTTTGATCAAAGTTAATGTCTCTCCTTTCTCTCCATATAGATGCTGATTTACGAAGAACATCCATTTTCCTTTCTTCCCATCAGAACTTTGTATCAGATATAGCACAAGAATAAAACTAGCTGAAATTGTAATTCCCCAAATGAGCAATAATACAATGTCCAGTGCATCTGCTATAAAATATTTCAAAGTGGTTAAGCTTTTTCTTCGTCATCATACTTTTTCTATTGTTGAACAATGAGATTTTCCTACAGATTAAAGGAAATGTTTGCATTTATCTAAAACCAGGATTACCATACCACGAATAACTGGTTTGAGAAATGGAATTTTCAAGGAAATATCAACATTTAGTAAGTTAGAGTGCAGAGAGAAGTCTCTTTCTGTAAAAATTGAAGATTTAAAAGGCATCCAGCTGCTAAGTAAAAATCAATAAGACAAGAAATTATTGCTATCTGTTAACATCCATGCACATTGCTTACTATGTAAAGTGGCATAAAAATGGAATAAACTTTCCCCTTTATACTTCTAAAAAGTACATGAACTAAAACTAAAACTACACAATCTGTATTCATCAGTGGTGTCAGAGAATGTTATTCTAAATTTCCATCAACCTATTTTCCTATAATTACGTTGTATAACGGCAATAAAGAAAGGCATACCTTGTTCCGGTGCCATCACTTCTGCCATGGTAAATGCAAGTGCATTGTGAAGGACAAAAACTGTTTACCTCTTCAAAAAAGCTAATCATGATGCATAAACAAACAAACAGATACATGACTTCCTCCCAGCAAAATTGATATGAACAAAATCTAAAAACTTTTATTCCCAGGCACTCGTGTGCTGTGTGCTATGAATGTGAATGTAGACATCCATTTAGTAATAGCAGATTACAGTGGATTAGTTGAGATCTGTAGCTACTTAACCTTCAAATGTATCCTGAAAAGGATCAGTTGAACCAGTTTGTTCTTTATTATGCCAAAGGAAAATATTCTGTTAAAATTATACCTATCACATATCAGGACTATCTTTATAGTTAACTATATTGAATATAGATTTACTAGATATATTTTGAGATATCCCTTTACTTCACAGGGGTGTTGTGCAGTTTAGTTAGCTAATATTTGTAAAGCACTCCGATTGTGGAAGAAAATGTACTATATAGGTGTAACATGTCAAAGACAGTATGAAATAATAAGCTCAAAGGGGCATATTCTAAGACTGAATAACTGTACAATGCAGAATGTACCTGCATTTTAATATTAAAAACATTCAAGATTAATAGCACGAGTTAGGTTTTACAACTTTTTTAGAACAATTTTTTGGGGCTTTACCAAAAAGCTTAAATATATTTAAATAATAGTTGCATTCTGAAAAGAATGCAGATGACTTCATATAAAACTTAAATGTTAATAGAACAGTCAAAGAAATAAACTAATTGTTGGTGCCATCTACTGATTATCAATTGATAGCACCAAAAATATCATGTGAAGTGAAACCCCCTTAGACTGTGCTTTAAAATGTGTGTTCTTCATTCTTCCTTGAAGCATTAGAATGTTTGCTTTTTAGAACAGATTAGCAGATGTCAGAACAAACTATATTCTCTCTGTGTTTTATTGTCAGTGAAAGGTAAAAAGTTCAACATCCAGCATTCCAAAAGGGTCTGTGTCTCTTTAAAAAAGGCACAGCAACTGGATAACAGGAAGTGAACTCAATATGTTAAGTCGCTGTAGTTAGATGAAGCAGTTTTAGTTGAGATCTGCCTGAATGTTGTTCATATTTTATATTACTGGTAGACAAGATATTTATTCTCCAAACATCAGAAATACCAATATCAAGTTAACTACCACCTATAACTGAATCTTTGAAAAGATATTCATCCCTTCAGCCCTGAATAAACTGATTCTCCCAAGATGGCCAACCCTAGGCATTCAAAAACCATGAGTCAGGCCTCAAATATCATGAGATTTTCTTAAAATAATAAATTTGGGGGGGTTTTTTTACTTGCCTTCTGGTTTGAACTTCTAACATGTGCTTGGGTCACATTTTCAAGATTTTCTCTGCAGTCACGAAGGTTAGAATCTTACTATTTCTAAAATGAAAGCTGAGATTCTCACATAATCACTTGACTCCAGAAGGCAGAAAACCACATAATATCGCAAAACTGATAATAAAGAGAGTTGGCAATACTGGGGTTAAATAGGCCTGCATACTACAGTACGCACAGAAGCAACCTTTTCAGGTCAGATCAATCTGTGCATTTAAGACACGGAAGGGAATGCAGGATACAGTAATACTGTGCCAGAAGTTTTGGGAACTGGTTTAAAGTCCAAAGAGCGAAATTACACATACCAAAAGAATTACGCATACACAAAATTTATTTCTGTTACTGTAGCACAATTAAGCAGATCCTGCTTTATTCTCCCTTCCTCTCTCCCACACCATTTTATCCCACTATCCAAGAGTTACAAAACACAGTGAGCATTCACGATCGCCTTTCGAGAGGGATAAGCATATTATGCCAGTTGGCCTAGTCTTCAGTACTAAAATCTTGGCATTTTACAAAAAACTGTATTAAATATTATTGAGACAAAGAGAAACAAACTGGCATGTTGGAGTGGATTATTATTACAGTGTAATACAAATTTAATTGTGGCCCAGGTTTGACCACTTATTTCCATGTAGTGTACAAAACATATACGATAGAGTAAATAAAGTGGCAGTGCTTTCAAGCAGCTTCTCGTCATGTCAGTGTGCTTTGAGAGACACTCATTGGTAAGGTGTTATTAATAGTTATCTCCTGCCGAGTTTGACATCGAACCATTGCCAGGATTGCTCTCCGGAACCTGCAATGTGAGGAGGGAAGCAAAAATTCAGATGATTAGAGGCATAGATAAAGAAGCAAAAACAGAGATAAATTAAGATCAAATTCCTCAAATGTGCTATAACAATAAGGCTTTTTATTTTAATAAAACTTTTAGAATTCAATTAGTCTCTAGTCTCGTCTTCTGCCAGTGTAAATCAAGAGGAACTCTGTGGAATTGCATCAGTGTGAAACTAGCATGCGTGGAATTTTGTTCGAGTGACCTTTACAATCCATTTTTTTCAGGACAGTCCCATTTTTCATTTTTTGTCACACATCACCTCCATATTGGTGCACAAAACAAAATTCATTCCACACATGGGTGGGAAAAATTAGAGGGAACACTGGTCATTTCCCGAGCAGGGGATACTGGTGCAAACTCTAGAACTTGATTTAACTCAGCCCTAGCCCCTGGGGAGAGCACCCACAGCAGCACCGCCTGTGGTGCTTGGTGGACCCCATGAGTCAGGCCAGCACACGTTGGGCTGCCCGCCAGCACAGCTGTGTGAGAAAATGTAGGGACATGAGTCGGTGAATGGAAGCATGCTGGTTGTGTGGTACATGAGGGTCTAGGTAAAGGGCAGATCTAAACCAACAGGGTTGGAGAGAAGAGTCAGACCATATCAACTACTCAGCAGTAACAGTTCAGCTTATCTGTATGGATGTCCCAGACCCTGCTTGCAGGTTGGGGAATGGGAAGGGAAGGATTCCAGCATCCCCAACCCCTGTATACTTCCGAACCACAAGCAAAACCCTTTTGATTTTGGCTGTTTTTGTGAGACCAGGAATATGTCCCAAAATTATTATCTCAATTCAATATGATACCTATGCTCAAAATATGATATAGTTTTATTTTGACAGAAGAGGAGCCAGCAGACTTGTAGGTTTGCTCTTAAACGTCTCAAACCACCCCACTAGGACACTTCCCAAGCCAAGCAATTATATCCATGGGAGCTACATGTCACTAAGGCCCAGATCCTCCAAGGTATTTAGCCTCCTAACTTTAATAGAAGCTAGGAGGCTAAATACTTTGAGGATCCCTTGGGCCTAAGCAGCCATACGTTTTAGCCAGTTTAATTAAAAGCAGACAGTCCCAGATTCAGATAGGATTCAAATTTCACCCTGATCCCATCTTGGCAAAGGACTGTATCTGAAATTGTTTTGCAAAATATTTTTATGAGGATAAAATTGAAGATATCATGGAAATGTTGTCAGACACCTTCAGACATATATAGCACAGATACTACCCCCTACCTTTATTAAAACCTGTCCAAAAGATCATCCAACTCATCACAGATAACTCAACACTGGTTTAACCTTTCCATCTCTTTGTTAAACATTTTGTTGTATCTTACAGAAGGTCTTTCTACACAACTAGGATGCCCAGTAATCATAAAGTAGATGGAGGCTGTTAATTTAAAAATGGGACACTTACTTTTTGTTTGCAATGACATAAATACAGGGGTTATAGAATGTGGAAGATTTTGCAAATAGAGGTGCTATGATGGCCATTGCAGGAGAAATCTTCTTTGGGTCTCCAAAGGAAGACCATAAGCATACAATGGAATATGGAGACCAAGCCACCAAAAACATCACAATCATCACAATAGACATCTGTAAAACAAGAAAAAATGTTTGATAGACCAAACCATTTATATATGCTTACCAATATCAAAATCAAACATTATATTAATTTAAGAATTAAGACCCTCCTCCATCACCTTTGTGACATCTACTTGATCAGACCAGTCTATGTTGATGCTCTCCAGGCAGTTACTGGTAGTGTACTGTTTCATTGTTCGGGAAATATTGTAGTAACAGTAAAACATGACTGTTAAGGGCACGACAAAATTAACAGCAATTACAGTCATTGTATAAGAAACAAAGGACCTGTAAGCCAAAAAATAAATACAAGATATTACAACTGTGCAGCTTTGAAAAATGACTGAAAAATGCATTGTTCCCTTATGTTTTATTATTAATAAAACAGTCAGAAAAAACATTTTCAAAAGGTAAGTACAATTTCTTCAACTTGATACATTTTATTAGGCTCAGTGACTCTTACACTTAGGATTCCTAATGCTTTCCAATGTCAAGTATTCTAACATCCTTTTTTGATTTATTATAGACTACTTCAGTATCTACTTCTAAACTGCCATTGACTTTTAGAAATTGCATGGTATGTTCTTAGGAGAAAACACTGACCACAGTGGTGAATAAAAATAAGTGATGGGTCTACATTTGAAAAGTAAAACAAAGTTTTCAAAATCTTACGCATCATTTTTCCGCCAGTTTATTGTGCAGGTGGCTCCTGTTGGATCTGGGGCATAGCTAGCCCAACCTACAATAGGGAGCAAGGCCCAAAAGACTGCATTTATCCAAGCAGCTAGGATCAGGGAAGTATAGGTACAGGTAGTCATTCTTCTTCCTGTAACCAAGCAAATATTTTTACATCAAACCACTCTATTCTTTTACCTCTCTCCAAGGTTTTATTTGAACCAAAAATGTTTCCAAGCAAGACAATTAGCATAGTAATTATAAATGATCCTTACAAACACCTGGCACACTGCAGCTCACCCATTTTACTTAAGCTCTCCTATATCACAGATAAATGACATTTAAATACACCCAAAAAGAGAGCTGGAATAAATCTCAGCATTATCACACCTTCCCCCACACAAAGCTAGCAATAATAGATGTTACTGATGCCATATCAAAGAACTGAGAGAAAGAAAAAGACCGGGGGGATGTAGGGAAAGTGAAAAAATTAACCATTATAATTTTTAAACCCATAATAAAGATCAAGGGAAAAATACAATATAGAAAATGAATGATATTAAGAATGCAGGTCAGCTTCAATTAGTCTTCTTAGTATTATTAAATTATTCACAGACCTGAAGAGCTCTGTGTGGCTCAAAAGCTTGTCGCTCTCAACAACAGAAGTGAATCCAATAAAATATATTAACTAACCCATTTTGTCGTGTCTCCCTCCCCCCCCCCCCAGCTTCAATTATTGTCAGGAAATATTCCACTAAGAAGGGCCAATGGCTTCCTTCTATATACATGACTTTGTTAGCTATATATGGGATAGCTCACATAACCTATTACTGCAGAACCATGCCCAAATTTTGGAAGTAGGTTTCCACAAGAGGAAATAAAAGAACTTGCATGAAGGTTCATAGATGTCAACTTATAAATGATTAAAATGATCATTTTTGTGCAAGACTTATATCCAAGAGAACAGTACCTATATCAGGCCTGCAGATTGTCAGGTAACGATCAATTGCAACAACTGTAAGCAACCCGATACTTGCCATTCCAAAGAAGATATTTAAGGCAGCATAGATCTGAAATTTAAAAAGATAACATGTCCATTGCACTTACTACTGCAAATGCTTCCAAAGGTTTGAGTCTCCTCCTGTGTCCTGAAGCTAAGTGTTATCATGGGTCATATTCAATGCATTCATCAATGACCAATTTGTTTAACAAGCTATTAACAATATGACAGGTTTCAGAGTAGCAGCCATGTTAGTCTATATTCGCAATAAGAAAAGGAGTACTAGGGGCACCTTAGAGACTAACCCATTTATTTGATGTATCTGATGAAGTGAGCTGTAGCTCACAAAAGCTTATGCTCAAATAAATTGGTTAGTCTCCAAGGTGCCTCTAGTACTCCTTTTTTTATTAACAATTTTAGTTGCTTAAGTAAAACTAAACATTTTAAGATAAGTGTGCTTGCATAAGACCTCATAAATCCCATTGAAGAAGTTTGCCAAACGTCACCATTTATTTTAACTCATGTTAAATAATGAATTTCATGATCCTGGGATGCAAAGTTGTTTATTTTTTAATTAATGTTTTTGTTGCATATTGGGGAAACACAAACAACATTTTTCTTACTGCAGAAGTTATAAACAGAAATTCACACTATTCTACGATTTCAGTTTACTGGATTTCTTCAGTTTAGATCAAGTTGAGTTTAGAGTTCTGAAGATCCTAAGAACTCAAATCAAGGCACAGTGGAAACTCTCAAATCTAATCCACAAAATATGTCATCCTAGATGCAATTAAATGAGTGCCCTGGATCGCTGGTGAACATTGGCTAAATTTTGAATTTGAAATTAAATCTGCAATCAGGCAAGTTGTGTGTGATTTCAGATCTTGTTGGGAGCATTCTGCTGTCCTGTTTAATTTTTGCCAGACAAATATTTGCAGGGTGTATAATGAATATGGCTGCTAAATACTCATTTAAAATCATATTTAAGTAACTGCATGCACAGTAAGCAAAGATTATTACATTTCTGCTAATGATACAATGTTTTTAGTGACAATTTTACATGAAGAGAGAAAAATTGTGCAAATTCTAAAATAAGATGGCCATTTCTTTGAATATTTACCAAGATTTTCAAGATGACTATTGGTTATGCAAAAGTCTATTTTATGGGTACCTTAATAGACATGCCTTAAAGAGGCCTGATTTCTGAAAGTGCTAAGCTCCCACGCTCTGCAGATCAGATACTTTAAAGTGTATCCATTTGACCACCCAAAGATTGAGGCACCCAAAATCACTAGTTACTTTGAAAATCTTGGTTACTGAGTGATGAGAAGCATCCATGAATTCTACAATAAGTAATGGGATTTACTTTATTATAGTTATTTTAATATTGTATATTTAACATCAATACAAGTTTATGCTTCAATAATCTTCCAAAGTTTAAATAATGAAAATTAGCAATGAGTCCTAAGCAACTCCTCAGAGCCAAATACCACTGAATTTTAAGGAAGTTCAGATCCAGACCTGGACCCATTGCTAAAGAACATTAAAAAAATCAAAAGGAAGGTATTTTTCATATATTCAGGTTTGTGTTTAATTGCTTAGTACTTGTTTGGTCCTTGATTTAATATAAAAAAATCCCAAATACCTGGCATCCAGTGTAGCCAAATTTCCAGCTTCCATGTAGATCTGAAGCAGCAGACATAGGATAACCAATGCCACTAACACCGATGTCGGTAAAAGCCAGGTTAATAATAATTGCATTTGTTGCTGTCCGAAGTTCCTTGTACTTAACAAAGATGCCTAACACAATTATGTTGCTGAGAAGGCTTATCACCCCTGTGAAAACACAGAAAAAGGAAGCCTTACAAGTGGCAGAAATAAAGATACAGTATAGGTAGTAACAAACCAAAATACATACTCATAATGAAATCTAAATATAGAATGGGTTTATTTGAATCTGCAAAGATCATATTTAACAGAGAGAGCTTTCCTAATTTACGATCTCAAACTCTGATTCACTAAGGTTTATAAGGACATGATTAATTTTAAGTACAAAAGGACATGCTTTAGTATCTTGATGAATCAGGGCCTCACTATCTGAGCTCAATGGGTATGGCAAGTATCCAGAATCTCTCAGACTAGAATCTTAAAAGCTCCATCCTGCTGAAGTAGTGCTGAGCCCTCACTAGCACTGCTGAACACACTGCATTGTCATGATCCAGCAGAATGAAGTACACTGAAAGGAGTGGGTGCGGCAGGCTGGTTGGCTGGCAAAAACACTCTGGCATTGAGCTGCTGGCTGTGATACTGCTTCACAAGATGCAACAGAAGCCTTTATGTGGAAGACCCTCCCAGCAACTGCAGTAACTTGCTTTCTGCTAAGGACAGCTCTGCGGCAGAACTCTAAAATAATGAAAATGGCTACTATGCACAGAATTTGCATGTGCTAAATTATGAGTAAGCTAGAGTGCCCTGATCATCCATCTCCATCCTAGGCACACCCACTTCCTCCCTGCTCATCGGTGGTCAGTTCATTGCAGGCATAGGAGTTTGCTCACATTGTATATATTCCACTCCTTTAAGTCCAGTCCTGCTTCCTTTGAGTTTTCCAATTGGCTTCACGAGTAGCATGGTTGGACCCAAAGTGAGGGCCATTCTGCACAGCTGCTTTGTGCTGAGCACTAGCCCTTATGCTGGAGACACTATTTTCCGTGTGCTCAGCGTGCTATCTGCAGGATCAATATGAATGAAGTCTCCATTTTCTTGTCTCTCCATTAATGATTTCATTTAAAACAAAGCACCCTAATTTTTCCTACATTCTCAACCAGTAGGGACAGCTTCACAATGAGCATCAGTGTATGGTTGTCTCATTGAATATACAGCCAGAGAAACTGAAACAATAGCACCAATTGAGTTCTGAATCTTATTACAGAAACTATTATATTTAAATCAAATATTTTAAACACAAATGTAGCAAAGTCTTGTTGATTTTTCAGCTATATTGCATTCTTTTTATTATCACAAGCTGTTCAGAACATTAGCAGCTATCAGAGTGGGCATGTGTGTTCAGACGGGAAAAGTTTCCTGTACAGCATGCATTTAAATGACAAGAAGGTGCTGAGTGTACCTAAAGGCCACATATGTTTTGATGATTACCAATGGCAGGAACGGCACAGCACAAACTATTAAAATGAAGGAAAAACGTATCCAGATTCAGAAATAGCATAGGGATGCCTCCACTTTGTTTTGTGAGATGTCTTGGCATGAAAGGATTTCCTCAATTAAACCTTGTGATATTTGCCACGATCAAGGTAACAGAGCCTTGTACATTTTTTGATCAAGAACAGCAAAAGGGGGCTCCCCTCTCTTATTCTTCTTTCTAACGGACGGGAAGAAAATTAAGGCAGTCTCTATTCAATAGGCAATAGAGCAGGACCCTGTTACTGTGAACTTCAAAATAATTAAGTAGAATGTAACTCCTGAATAGTTACAATGTTTTAACTACAGAGGGAGTTTGCAGCTTCAGTTAGTAATCCTTCACTTGTAATGAAGTTATTCTGTGACTATGAAGCACTTGATTTAAGATGGTTCCATTTCACCATTGTGAGCAAGCCACAGAGACAGAAATGGTTTGAGCATACCAGTGGTCAACATTAAAACAAAAAATAACCACCCTGTAAACCAAGCTCCAGCAGTTATTTCATTTTCAGAGCATGGTGAAATATCTGCTGATACTATAGCATGATAGCTGTTGATAAATGTTGACTTAATGGTGACCACTGTATCTGTATTTCCTTTCCTTTGTCATCTTCTCCATCTGCTAACTAATACAATGAGATTAAAGTCTTCCACTGATGAGCTCTTTCTCCCATGACAATGGAACTCAATTACTGACCAACATGTTCAGGATGTGAATTTGTTAGAATGAGGTGTTCAGAAATGGACCAAACTCATTGGCAAAAGTTCCTGCACTTAACCTTGGTTCATACTATAGCTGCAGTCATTGCTAGCACTGCTTCCCTAATCAACTAAGACAAAGTAACAAGAAAGAGAAAAGGAAAAAGAAAAGAAAAAGATTTTTCAGCTACAGTTATTTCAGACCGTATTTGTAACAGTTAGTAAAATGTTTTCAGACAGAAGTGTGAATGTTGGGTAGACTATGTCCCTTTAACTCAAAACCCAGCACTGTAGGTTTACACAACTGGCAAATACATACAACAGACCCACATGTCAGTTGCCCAGGTGGGAGAGAAAGAGGAGAGGTTTTTGCCTTTGCTAATCTCTGTATCTCCTGTTAATATTACTCTTCATAAAATGGTCAAATTATTTGATAAACCAGACATTGTTACAACCCTAATCCTGTCAATTTGAGTTAAATCAAAGTCTGGACAAATGACCTACATTTCTGAGAGTGCCAGTATTATCCATTTATCTGCAGATGATCTGGTGGCACCAATGAGTAAAAGAGCATATCTGGAGTTTCAATAGATTATTATTGAATACAATAGATTCTTAGCAAAACTACAAGGAGAACTTAGAAAAGATTAGAGCTGTTTGAAATATCAGCCTTGGTATCAAAAAAACTAAATGAGTTCATCTTAAACAGAAAAACGATTTGTCAAATACTATACAAAAAAGATTCACTGAGTAAAATTTGACCTTCATAATTACTGCACATAAACCATAAAAATCAGAATAATTAGTTGAAAATTCTTCATAAACTAATAACGCTGAAACTGGTTGGAAAAAGTATGCCCAAAACTTACAATATTTCCTAACAAAAATATGTATACCTAAAATGGCTTAATTTTTCAATTGAACAGGCATAAAATAAACCCAGACATATTTTTAAATGTGCTAGATTGTAGAATTAAAGAATTTACTTCTGAAACATTCAATTATCGTACTGAAATAAACAAGTTTTGAAGAAAAGTTATTTCATATTTGATCTTATTTATTTCATATTTTGATCTCAGCTCCTCCAACTCTTATCCCAAAGCCCACTGCAATGAGTGGGAGTAAACTGACTTTGGATCAGGCCCCCAACATGTGTGCTACTTTTCCTAAAAATGGGTCATCAGTGAAACAAACATACTACTGAAACAAGAGTCTCCTTATCTCCCATCAATGAGCAGTCCCCTCCCTATCAGTGACATTCCAACACTTCCGCTTACAACCTCCACACAGACACCCATGCACACGCTCAGATTACACATACATTGTTGTGAACATGTGACCCTCAGAGGCATATCAGGATAACTTCAAGCATATCAGTGAAAAATGCAAAATGTTGCAACTTCTATTCTTATTCCTTTTGCACGCTGGCAGAATTCCGCAGTTTTTGCTATAATCACGTATAAGCAAAATACACTTTTTTAAATAATGCAGTCTTAAACTGTACCCCTCATTTTAGAAGTTTCTATACATTTTACAGTCACCCAGTTGTTTATCTACTCATCTACCTTCAAGTTGAGAGACACTAGACCTTTTGCTTTTTGTATATAAAAGATATTTCACTGGCAATAACCCAAAATGAATATTGAAGCCTAACTTCCCATTAAAAAAAAAAATAACCCACCAACCTTCATACCTGCTGTTATTAAGTAAGCTGCGACTATATTGTGCTCAGTCTGTGAAAAGACTGACTGAGCTTCATTTTCACTTTCTGAGGAGTTAGTTGAAACATTCCAAAACATTTTAGACTGAAGAAACTGGGGTATTCCCTCTATGTCAGTTCTTCAAGAGGACATACACAAAACACTCCCAGATCCTTTCAGGCAAATTCTTCCATTATGAAACAGACTCACTGAACAATTTTAAAAAACTCCCGTCCCCCCACCCTCCGCTGACAAGCTACCAACAGGATTTAACTGGACTATGCAAAGGAGTTTACATGCCCAATTTGTGCAAGGAAAAGCTTCTAAGCAAAACAAAGAGCAGCAAAGAACTAGGTGCATTTCCAACAAGATGCTTACATTTCAGAGTCTTATTGCTAAAGAGATTAGCTGTCACATGCCCCCACACTTTTTACTTCAACTTCTTGTGCAACATTTCAGAAGATCTAGACAAGAGTTGGCTAGATTCAATAGAACTTCAGCCTTCTTTGGAATTAATTCTAATAATCACAGAGAGCACAGGATAGGAACACTAAAAATAAAAAATAGTTTCTCTAAAAATGTAGGATACACCTCATCTAAACTCCACTTTTACTCCTTACTATAACTTCTCAGAAGTCTTTGTTGATTTGACTTAAATAATCCTACAGTAAATATTAACCTTTCATGATTTCTGTATGCTAAACTCTCATAATTTTTTTACATGTTAACCACAATCCTTTTTATGTTGTATATTTATATGTTTAGTGCCCTATACCTACTGAAACTGAAAAGTTCTTTGTCCTTCAGTTGAACCTAGTACATGAAGGGAAAGTGAACCCAGTAATGGAATGTATGTAACCTTTTACCCTGACCTTACAAAGATAGCCAAGACATCTAGGGAAGGGACCCTATGGAAGTATGTTAAAATAAATAAGACTGGGTAATTGATAAGGGGGTGTTTATAATCTCAATTACGTTCTGTCATTTATCAGGGACATTTCATAAATCGCAGAAAACATCTGTGATGACAAATTATGACCCACTGAAAGATGTTTTTAACTCAAAGGAAGTGGTTATTACAACAGGTGTTCTTAATAACTGAATTAGAAATTCCTTTAGCTTATCAAATATGTAAACTAAGTTTCCATAAAATAAATTCTGTGAGTAAATACATAAAATGAGATATCAAAAACAGAACACATAGTGAAATTAAGACTGGGAAGGTAGTTTTCCCACCAAAAAGTCATTTTTGCCTCACACTCTATAAAAGGAAAGTTTGGGAATGACCACAGCCAGAATTCCATCAGTTACCAAGGAAGAGACCAGGGTGCCGTCCTTTCACCATTAACAGGAGGAGGTAATGAAGGTTTCCTTCACGTAGTCTAATACTGTATTAATCTTCAATATTTTAAATTAAATAATTCCATTTGAGCCTGTTATTTTGCCATCTCCCTGTTATTAAATTCAAACACGCTACAATCAAGTGAATGGCTGAAATGAGAAAAAACAACAGCCAATATTTTCAAAAGTAGCGATTTTTGGCAGCCAATTTGACACACTTTGAAGGGGCCTGATTTTCTGAGGGTGGGTGCTCAACACTTTCTGAAAGGCAGGCCCTTTTGATGTGGCTCAAGTTGGACAGCCAAAACTTAAGGTGCCTGTGCTGGAATGCTAAAACTAGGTGGCTTCATGCGTAACATATCTTACCTCAGTTGGTAACAGCCATACTTGGCAGTGGATTACAGTATCTTAAGGAGAACACATCTCTTGTATCTCTCTCCAGGATGGAAGCTCTGTAGCAAGTCCAAACCTGGTACAGAAGCCTGACCTGCTAGTAGCAGCCCTACAACCTAATGTGTACATGACAGCGCCCAAAATCACTAATTCCATTTGAAACTCTTGACCATTATAAACGTTTTAACATGATCATTTGATATCTACATTATAGTAGCACTGAGAGACCAACCAATTTGGGGTCCCATTGTGCTAGATGCTGTACAGTGAATGACACTCCGTCCCTAGAGAGCTTACATACTGCAATTTTTCTCAGTACAAAAAATGATTACAAGTTGTAAAGTAAGAGGTGTGCCACCGCTTTCCCCTCATAAAAGTCTTTTTGGCTTTGCTTTTAGACTGCTGAGCACATACTATAGAAGATCCTGGGTAAGTCTGTGAGTTAGCCCCATCTCTTCTATTAGGACTAGAGATCTGCATTCACTTGTGTAAGTTCTGACATTGCAGCTAGTACTTGTACTTCTTTGTCACAAGAGCACTTGAGTCGGTCTTTGGAATGGGGGCAGGGTGGAAGAGTCTGTGAGGAGAGAAGAGATGATGTTGTCTTGGCAATGAAACTACTCTCTCAGCACCATGCTTTATTTTACAAGACCAAACCATAAAATGTTTCTCCTCCATGAATACGGATATCTGGTTAAAATCTGTTCTTTGCCTACATGGTTTGGCACAATTTTCAGAAGTTCTATAGCTCCTGTAAATTCCATGTAAGTCGAGAGAGGTTAGCACCTATGAGAAACAGGCCACGACTATTTCCATTCTAAACTGAATTTCAAACGCAGGTAATGGCTAATGAAGACTAGGTATAAAAGTTTGCATGTTATCAGAAAAATTGCAGTTTTCTGATCTGTGCAACCAGCTAAATATCACAGAGGTATCATATTGTTTTAGATACCTTATATTCCCAAATTAGGATTTTTTTTTAAAGTAAGGAAATTCTCAGCCAAAAAATGTCAAAATTAAATTAAGACTAAGAATATCTGTCATTATTTAGGGATAAAAATTCTTATAAGAACACTGCAGTTGGCAAAACAAAATAAAAAAAACAAAGCAAGAAATTTAGAATTAAAGCATATAATTAACCCAAATATTTGGATGTGCATATGGAAATGCACAATTAATTTACCAAACTACCTTAAATATATAAATACTTAGCACTTTGCCCCTTGGCATGACTACTTTTATCAGTCAATAAGAAATAGTGTTACCTGTGACAAGAACTAGAATGATTTAGTCTTATAGCGATTATGCCACATCTAGCCTTACTAAATGTCAAAGCCACTCCCCAGAAAATGTTATTTAAAAAATTTCTGAACACAAATAGCTCACTGAAGGCAATCATTCCCCACTCTGTAAGGGCCCAGTCATGCAAGATTGCAGAGGGTGCTCAGTACTCTGGTAGGCAGTGGATTGAGCCTTCTGATGCTGATCCAGTGGAATTAGATGTAACCAACAATGGAGATATGAATGAGGAAAAGACAGTGCTCAGGTACACATTTTTTATCCCACTTGTGAACCTACAAGTTCATTAGCTGTTTAAGCCATAGGCTGGAGCCTTCTCAAAAGGTCTTAGAAAAAGTTGACATCCAAAACCAGCATCTTACAAAAAAAATGCAAGAGTCTCAGAAAAGATGGGATACTGAAATTGTCCAGAATCAATATTAAGGTAGTGTGGGTACCTTAACTGTGAATTTGCATATTTTCAAGTGTTTGGGTTTCTTGTAAGCTTACTCTAAAATTTCCTGCCCTTTTAATGGCTGCTTTTTGCTACTCACAATTGGCTTGTAACAACTTTTACCTATAAAAAGTTTTACAGCTTGTCCGTGAATTACTCTGTATAGTTTCACTAGTATGTGGAACCACTAGAAAATGAGTTGTTTGATGCTAGTGAGTTCTGCTCTGAGTTATTCTCAGACTCTTCATTCAGCTTAAAAGGATACAATATCTATAGTGCTTGTTTCCATCCTAGACTATTTGTAGGTTTCAAGATCTGAAGATCTGAGCTGGACAAAAAGACTTAACACAACTGTAACAAAAACATCAAACTCTCTTCTCTGGCATCCTGACTCTTGTATTCACCCTTAAACTCCAAGATCACCTTTCTCACCACTGCTCTATCACCAGGCACCACCCCACCCTCAAGTTTACAATGGATTTTATTTTCCCCACAGTATCATGTTCAACACTCCATCCTACCTTTCAAGGTTATACATAGCTCTGCCTCACATCTAATCGCCTCCCTTCCTTTGTGTGTGCTATGCATGCAAATTTGACTTTTCCACAAGCAACTACTCACTCTCTTGCATTCCATTCCTAGGACATCCTCCCAGTCTGAGCACTAGTCTTCAAATCCTTCTCAAAACATTTACACTTCCATCACTGTCCTCCACTCCAGCCCTTACTCGGGACACTATTCCCAAATTATAGTAAGGGCAGATTTGCAAAGGCAAAAAGGGCAGTTAAGCACCCGACCTCTCTTTGAGCATCAATAGGAGGTGAGTGCCTGACCACCCTTTGTGCCTTTGCAAATGTTCCCCTTATTAAAAAATGACAGGGGACCAAAGATTATGCATACGTAACAGTAATCGTCCCATGTTCATTTTCATCCTCTCACTTTGTCAGTCTTTGGTATGTTAAATATAATCTAAAATTGTAACATCCTTTGCCATAGCACATCTTTCTTGTCCATAAAATACCAAGCCTGTCTGTTGGACTGTATGAGTAATGCAACACAAGATAGGGGTCATGCTTTGTGACTACAAAAGATGGAACCTTTCACTTCATTGGATCCAGTTTGGTTAAGACCAATGGAAAGTTTTTATTGTTATCCAAGAGTCATTAGTGGCATCAGTAAGAATATCTCCACCTGTATCCAGCATATAGATATCTAAATCATGACTGTTAATGACAACAGATAAGCAAAGAACTGAACTAAACATGGAGACTCAATTTACACTTAACAGAACACTACCTAAGTACATTTAAAATCTCGGTTTAAGTGATTAGTTTAAGGTTTAACAGCAAGTCTGTAGCAAAACCAGGAAGAAAACTTCTACCTCCTGAATCCAAGAGCTCCTGTGCTTGAACAAGTAGACACAGTTTCCTCCCATAAAACGCAACTACCAGAATTTTACTTTATACTCTCCCATCTGTCTGTACCCATCTATTATACTTAAATTGTAAGCTTCTTGGGGCAGAAACTGGGTTTTTTTGTTCTGTGTTTGTACGGTGCATAGTACAGTGAATTCCAGGTCCATGACTAAAGCTGCAAGGGGCTATGGTAATACAAATAATAATTCACCAAGTACGGCAAGGACTGAAAAATAAACATTTTACCAAGGGTGAACATGTTAAAATATATTCACAATAAAATGAGCTTAATATTAATGAGAATATAAAGGTATGTTCCACTCCAAAGTTTATTTTTTTCCATATTGAGAACACTACACAAAACATATATTTCCACTTTATTTTGTACACCTCTTATAAAATGTCCCAGTACATGGTATAAATGATATTACCAACAGCTTCCCCTGCTGATTGATAAGAAGGTTTTACAAAAATCTTCTTTCACGTTTGCCTGCAGAGTACAGATTTTCCCCCCACCCAAATTCTGAAGAGCCACCGTAGTTATTAGCATTCCACCCATCCCACAATGCACCTCATTGGACAAGCCTGCCAAAACCCAGATCCATAGGACAAACACACGCCAGCAGTTTGTGGAATCGTTACTGCAACACTTGTCTTACAGCACACCTGTAAGGGACTAACACTTCACACCATTTCATTATTCCACGTAATCTGGGATGAAGACTGAGGTGGCCTATAGAAGTACATGGTATTAACAACCTGGACTTTCCCAAAAGTTACAGGCCCATTTTTACTTTTAATTAAGATTTATTCAGGAAAGTGTATTAAGCATTCTTTACTATCCTCCTTTTCTTGCATGGTGCATTTTATACAAATTTTCAATTTTTTAAAAAGACAAATGTTGAAATATTTGTCTTTTAGACTCTGTTAATCATTGAAAATATTCCAAAAGAGTAAACAAGAGAAAAAATTAAGCGCGGTATGTGCAAGATACAGAGCATAACAAATGCAACAATAAAAAGACAGGGAGAACAAGACATCAGCCATGTGTAACACAGATTCATATCTGTGCCCTTAGAGAATCTGCAGCTTCTTTTTTACTTCTTCAGTGGATTGTATACTTTCAACTTCAACATGAAGTCAAGCACTAACTAAAATAGACTGTCAGAAATGAAGAATCTAAAACCATAAAATTTAAAGTCTGCTTCGATAATTAAAAAACGTTCAAGTATATTTCAAGTGAGGAATAAAGAGCTGCCTCCAATTCTTCATCAGGGAACACGTCCTCTTCATGTGTGGATACGTATCCATTAGTTGTAACAATTAAGGTTGGCAATACATTTAGTTACTCTGATTGCTTTAAAAACAAATTTTTACTTTTCAGGTCCACTAGAAAATTCAGCAGTTAGATGCCAATATCTCCACTTTTTAACGTCCTTTACCTGTTTTGAAAGAGAAAAGTGTCCATTAAAAAATTCATACCCTGAAGCAAATGTCTGAAATGCACAAATACTGCACAAAGTACTACACTGAGAAGCCAACTAGAGCGGTATCCATTCTTATGCCCCATTTTTGCTCAAGTTAGTTTTGGTCTTACATGGAAATACAGAAAACTGAACTTGGACTAGAGAATCTGTTGTGAAGTGCAGAAACTACCACACAGGTAACTTTTTGCATAAAACTAGTAGAAATGTGTGCTTCTTTACAAGACTGATGGCAGAAAAATTGAAGTGAGTCAAGTATTCAATAACTTTTATGTGTCCTGAAATTCTCTTTTAAAAACACCCTGAAATTAAACAGCACTCTTACCCCTGAAACCACGGCCACCACCTCCACCTCTTCCTCCTCTGAAGCCTCCACCACCTCTTCCTCCTCTGAAGCCACCTGCAAGAAGGCAAGGAAATAAGTTTTCAGAAGTTAGTTCGCAAGTCTGTTCTGTGCTAAGAATGTAACAAGTTACTGCACAAACATCCTCTGTATGAGAAAATGAAACAAAAATAACTGTTAAGACAAGCAAGGTTTAGTGTTCACGCCAGTCCCCTTCTCCATGAGCCACCGCAACTCCTTTCCCAAAATACCAGAAGCCATTTCAAAATACCAGAACGCATATCAAAAACAAAACATATTTGGAGTTTCTATACCAAGCCATTTTGGACATATAGAGAGCCAAAACATGCTAGTTGTTTTTTTTTTTAAAGTAAACCGGTAAAGTTTTCAAGACACTATCACTTTGAAGCTGATGTTTTACATGAAACTTCTCAGAAACTATCTACTCTTTGAGGAGATGCAAAATAAAGTTTCAGAGCAAATTTTTCTTTTTTGGGAAGTTAGGTGTTTGTGTGTACAGATGCATGTCAAGAGAAAAATCAGTCTTTTAAGCAGAGGCCTAGCTTTGACCTTATTTGTGGAGCAGCTACCACAATGAAGTTAAATGTAATAAGAGATGGAAGAGATCTAGCAGGTCATCCAAGCCCACACCCCAAAACAGTTTACCAGACACTATATTGAAGTATTTTGTCCAACATAGATTTTAAATGTGTCATGAAATGGGGCTTTTGCCATTAACTTTGGGAGTATATTTCGTCATCTAATAGATTTTACCACTGGAAAATTATCGCTGGTATTCACCAAGTTTTCTTTTTCGTAATCTTGTGCCTTTATTTCTCCAATAAGCCATACTTCACGAGCTTTCATTGTGGTCTCAAATAAAAGTATGTATAAAACGTGTATTTCTTTAAAAATATACTAATGAAATACAACAATTCACATGAGTGCTTGCTTGGCTGTAGGTTTTAACAAAAAAATCTGACAATTTTTTTTTAAATAGACACTTACCACCACCTCTACCGCCTCCTCTTCCACGTCCTCCTCTACCACCTCCTCTTGGAGCGCCTTTCTCACCTGGAGGCCTAGGCAGAAACCTTTGCAACGGCAATAACTTTGCTGGGTCAATATAAAACTGCAGGAGATAACTGCTGTTAGGCTTCAGGAAGAGCATAACATGAGTGCAATATTCACCACCTTCCTCCCTCTCTTCTATACATGCAGAATTTTGGCTTATTTTTTCTTTATGTCATCAACATTTTTAAAGTCTTCTTTGCAAAGAGGGAAATCAAATGCCCAAAACTTTTAAAAATGTAGTTTGTGTCAACATCATAAAATTATTTCTGTAACCAGATTAAGATTTGTGGTTAAAAGAGTAGATTTTGCAAAGGCACCGATTTTTTTAAAAAAGAGGTAGTTAAAAAAGTGTACGTGAGAGCAGACAGGAAACATAAATGAACACAAATTCCGATAAGCCACTTAACTATCAATGTTAACAGAGAACTAATAACTATAGAAATAAACAGATTAAAGATTTTTGGTTAGAGTGTCATGTAAAAAAGAGAGTAAATTCCTAATGAGATTAAATGTATATTAAACCAATGCACAACATAAAAATAGTTGTTTACTGCATATGCATTTCATAAGGTCCCAATTAAACATGCACTCTAGTGTTTTTCACTTCAATTATGAATGTATTTTTAGATTATGTGGTGATAGGAAATTCAGATTATATAAAGGTTTATTTGGAAATTCTTCATAAGGTTATATTTTCTTCTCTCATTGAATATATCAGAATAATTTTATGCAATTAAGATACCCACCTTTTGTAATTTTTTAAAGGAAGAAGCCTTCATGTTCTCTGACAGTTTAACTGAAAAATACTGTTAGTTTGTTTAAGGAACATAAAAGGTAACTTAACTGCATTTATAATTCTCAGTATAAACGGACAGATGTTGGTATTCTAAAAATGAGGTTATCAATTTAAATCACAGCCAGCTGATTTTTTTCTTTACTGTTACACTCATGATTACTATAAGTGAAAGATTAGAGACATATTTCTATTCTTTTCAGTTTACTTTGTGCATTTGACAGCATTTTGTGGGCATGGTTAAAACTTAATACGGGAAGGAAGAAACTCAGAAACACACCAACGGGAGGAAGGCAAAATGGTAATGGTAATCTGCATAACCACACATTTGGCAGGGGAAGAGACTAGGCTTCAATCATCTCTGGTGTCTTGACAATCAAAGACTGAGACAATGAAAAAGTAATGAGCTGCAGATTTTAAGTGTTTCATGAGTTAATACATTAAGGCCAACATTCTCAAAACAGAGTGCCAAAAATTAGGCACTAAACAGGGACCTATAAACTTAAGTATCCTGATTTTCAAATATACTCAACACTCCAGTTCCCAATAAAGTCACTGAGTGAGAACTGCTAGGAGGTATGCATGTTGGAAAAACCAGGACACTCAGTTAGGTACCTAAATATGGACTTAGGAGCCTAACCTCAACCATCTATGGTAAGTGACAAAAAAGGAGGGAGAAAATTTAGCAGTAAAACTAAAAAGGAGACAAATCTATTAAACTTGCTTTGTAGGTTTCTGCTTCTGTCTACCAACCCCACTTTAAATTCATTATGAATACCATCAAAAGTAAAGTGAAAAAAGCAGCAAAACAAAGTCATAACCCACACACAATCCAGAGTCACCACCATTTGGAATACCACATTAATGTCTAAAATGTATGCTGGTGTAACTTATTAAACACAGTATTTTCACCCATACGTAGGTTAGTATTTGTTTAATACACTTGCATTAATGAACAAATTAATGCATTATTAAACATCTTTAAAGCAGATTAAACATCCAGTGAGCCTTTACACCTGACCTATAAAGTAAGTAAATACCACCTTTATAAAAAACGATATGGGGAAAATGAGAAATGAAAGTCAACCAACTTGCCCAAAGTCACACATGGTGGAAAAAGATCCTGACTTTCAAAACCCAAACTTAATCCTCAATACCACCCGTGTTTCAAGTTCAGATATTCCAGTACTGAGTGCTGGTGGCAGTTTTTTGTGGGGTGAGATGGAAATGGAATTGGTTGAGTTTTTTTAAGAGCTGATAACTAGGATGATTCAATCCTATTACCAATACCCAGCACAGTGGACTCCACTTAAAGAAATGAACTATCCAAACAAACTATATTTGCAAAAACCCCACTGCCTGCCTGTCTTGTTCTATCACTACAGTCATAAAGTTAGTCTGTTTTAAGATATTATAGATTCTCTGCTGCCCATGTGGATCCACCATCTCTGCTCCTCCTGCAGCGTGCCCTTCAGTAGATCCATACACAAGTTTTCACAGAAAGTTGAGATGACCCAGACTTATAAACAGTAGCCGAGTTTTATAAATGGAAAATGCCATTCTTGTGGTTCATAGTAAAAGGAAAAATACTAAGTAATGTAAGGACCCTCCAAAAACAATATCTATTCCTGAGGGCATTCTGTGCCAAAAAGATTAAAAATTCTGTGCACCATATTTTAAAATTCTGCATGTTTTATTTGTCAATAAATAAATGCAAAAAGAAAAGGAGTACTTGTGGCACCTTAGGGACTAACCAATTTATTTGAGCATAAGCTTTCGTGAGCTACAGCTCACTTCATCGGATGCATACTGTGGAAACTGCAGAAGACATTATATACACAGAGACCATGAAACAATACCTCCTCCCACCCCACTCTCCTGCTGGTAATAGCTTATCTAAATATGTATGATAATCAAGTTGGGCCATTTCCAGCACAAATCCAGGTTTTCTCACCCTCCGCCCCCCACACACAAACTCACTCTCCTGCTGGTAATAGCCCATCCAAAGTGACCACTCTCTTTACAATGTGTATGAAAATCAAGGTGGGCCATTTCCAGCACAAATCCAGGTTCTCACCCCCCCCCCCCCCCAAAAATAAATAAAATAAATGCAGAGGCTCCAGCATGGCAGTGGGAGCACAGGCCACTGGCTGCACAAAGGTGAAAGCTCACCCTTCAGCTCCCCATACTCCCCCCAACACAGACTCAGTGGTGAGGCTGCACCCGACTCTGACACAGCACAAAGCCTGGGCCTGCCCCAGAAACACCCTAGGGCCCTGCCCCTCTGCACCAGGTGTACCATGTGTGAGGCAGGTAGGCTCAACCAAGCAGGATCCAAGTGTGGAGGGGATCCAGGTGTGGGGTGAGAATATTCTGTGTGGGACAATCTGGGAGCAGGCAGCTCAGTGGAGGGTCTAGGTGTGGGGGGGATCTGGATGCACAGAGGCTTGTTGGGGGCGTTCCAGGTGCAGGGGCAATGGGACTGTGCAGGGGTTTCCAGGTAAAGGTTGTTGGGACTCAGCAGAAGAGTCTGGGTGTGGGGGTCTTAGCAGGGGATCTAGATGCTGGGGGAGTGGGCCTTGGTGGGCTGGGGGTCTGGGTGCAGCTGTTTGGAGATCAGTGGTGTGGGGGTGGGGCATCAGGGTGGGGATTTGAGTGCAGGGACGTCAGTGGGGAGTGATCTCAGTACATGATCCGAAGGTCTGGGCTCCAGATGCAGGGATTGAGACTCAGTGGGGTAGGGTTTAGGTATGGAGGGCTAGGGGGGTTCTGGCTGTACTGGTTAAGGCTTGGCAGGGTGTCTGGGTATGGGAAGTCCAGAGGCACAGGGGTTGAGTGGATGGGGGAGCAGCTCCCCATATAGTGACCCCTCCCCCACAGCTGAGGAGTGATGTGGGCAGGAAGCAGTGGAGGATGCTGAGCTTCCTGCAGCTGAAGGTAGTGTCTGGGGGTGGGTCTGACACAGCCCCAGCCACTCCTTGCGGGGAAGAGGAAGTCCTATCCTCTCCTGCCTCCAGCCCAGCCAGGACTAGCAGCTGATCCCAGCTCAGGGTAGGAGCCACTAGCTGGGGTGTCCCCAGCCCCACGGTGATTTACCTCTCTGCCAACTGCTCAGGGTGCCTGAATCACTGTACCTGGACTGCTACGGAGGGGTTCGTGACCACTCTTGCAGCTTCCTTTTCTTCCCTGTGAGGAAGTAATTTTTCTGCGGGGAAGCACAGCAATCTGCAGGGGACATGAATTCTGTGCACGCGCAGTGGCGCACAATTCCCCCAGGACTAAATATTTATTTATACGACTTATATTAGGCACGAGTCAAGAAAAAATAATTCAGGTTTTCCAGTGTCTAAAACAAAGAGGCTAAGGGCTTCTTTAACATGAAAGTTATATAAATACAAGTTAAGGCCTAAATTTAAAATGATATAATTATGGTGGTAAAATTCCTCTTGTAGAAACACTTATCCCAATATAAGATTCCCCCCACGTCCCCCTTTTTTTTTTTTTTTTTTAAAGTTTAGCTTACATCACTTTGGAAGGAGTTTAAGGTAAACCAAAAAAAGCCGTCATTGTACCAAAATAAGCGTCCATACTACTTTGGCATATCACTTTGACTAGTAAACATTCTCGTGTACACATGTCCTATGCTATTTTCAAATGGCAGAGCAACTCTCTTCAGTAATTGGCTTTACCACAAATATCCAGAACAATCTATTTTTGAAGGATACAAAGTCTCTTAGCTGTCCAAATATTTCATCCACTTTGCCAATCTGTTCTTTATTATCCAAGTAAACTGGTGCATTGAAATAAGGCACTCTGTTTTCTTCTGTTGTGCATTTACAAACAATGTCATCTTCACAAGGATGCATGAACTCTCCCAATACTGCAGTAAGGAAAAAAAAAGATGTACTGAAAACTGGAACATTCATTCCAAACGAAAATGAATACAATCTCTCGAGATAACTTACTAACTACACTTTCAGGAGGTCCTTGGTCATATCCTCTGTTGAAGCCTCCACGTCCACCCCTTCCACGCCCAAAGCCACCTCGTCCACCACGATTGAAGCCACCTCGTCCACCACGATTGAAGCCACCTCCGCCACCACGATTGAAGCCACCTCCGCCTCCTCCTCTGCCTCTAAAAGACATTTTCTACCTGCTAAATGGGGAGAGGAAGGGGGAAAAAATCAGTCAATTAAAAAGCAATGGTCAAGGGCACTTCATAACTTACTAAGTTTCCAAAAAGAAAAGGAGTACTTGTGGCACCTTAGAGACTAACCAATTTATTTGAGCATAAGCTTTCGTGAGCTACAGCTCACTTCATCGGATGCATACTGTGGAAAGTGTAAAAGATCTTTTTATACACACAAAGCATGAAAAAATACCTCCCTCCACCCCACTCTCCTGCTGGTAATAGCTTATCTAAAGTGATCACTCTCCTTACAATGTGTATGATAATCAAGTTGGGCCATTTCCAGCACAAATCCAGGTTTTCAAGTTAGCTGAGACCCCAGAGTACCATACAACTTCGTTTGCTGATTTAACGCTTATTGATTTGGCTCTTAACTGAAATATATGTTCATTGATCAATTCAAGATTCCATCTAAAATTAAAGCTACCACAAAGTCCATTCATAGAAGCAGAAGGGAAAGGAAGAATTTTAGACTGGTACTTTTTACACACACAGTGCTGTATGACAAACTTCTCCCCCTTCTTTTTCTATGACTGGACACTGCAACAGATTTCAGCTATGACACAAATTAATGATTGCCACGAAACAAGCATGATTTAGCATACATTTAAATTTTTTATCCTGAACGTCTCCAAAATGAATCTTATTTACTCCCAGTATTGCTGCAGGCTAAGTAAGGGTACACAGAGACCAAATATTTCATCTACCTTGCCAATCTAGGTAAAATCCTAGTGGAGATGAGTCAATTTGTAGTTTTCATCTGAGTAGGCAGAACAAATTAGGATATGTCTACACTGCAATAAAAGACATGCACCAGCAAGTTTCAGAGCCCGGGTCCACTGACTCAGGCTTGGGCTGCAGGGCTAAAAAAGAGCAGTGTGAACATTTGGGCTTGGGTTGTGAGGTCTCAGAACTGGGCTTCAACCCAAGCACCTATGCTGCTATTTTTAGCCCCCCACCATGAGCTCGGGTCAGTTGACCCAGGCTCTGAAACTTGCTGCCACGGGTCTTTCATTGCAGTGAAGACTTACCTTTAGGGTACATCTACAATAGAACACCTGCGGCTGGCCCATGTCAGCTGATTCGGGCTTGTGGGACTATAAAACTGTAATACAGACATTTGAGCTCAGGCTGGAGCCCAGGCTCTGAAGTCCATTGCTGCAGGCGTTTTACTGCAGTGTAGCCGTACCCTTCGGGTAAGCCTACACTGCAATCAGACACCCACAGTTGGCCCATGCCAGCTGACTCAGGATCATGGGACTCAAGCTAAGGGACTGTTTAACTGTGGTGTAGGTGTTTGGAGCTCTGAGACCCTCCCACCTCACAGCGTCCTAGAGCCCAGGCTCCAGCCCAAACCTGAACGTCTACACTGCACTTAAACAGCCCCATGAGCCAATGTCAGTTGGCATGGGCCAGTCACAGGTTTTTAATTGCAGTACAGACATACCCTTAGAAGGCTTAGAGACAGCGGTAGCCTAGAGTTTATCTTGATGTGCTAACTCAGGAGAAAACTACAAACTGCCTTGTCTGTACCAGGATTGTACACAAGTTAGCTGAGTGGAGTTGGGACACCTTTCCCTGGCACAGACACAGCCCGACATGACTTCAGCATATTCCACACTGCAGGCTTCTCATGTGAACCTGAAACCTGCTGGATTGAGGCATTATTAGTAACACAGACGATGGGTTTTACTCAGAACCCATTGGAGGCCTGCAGCAGGAATATTTGTGCCCCCTTCAATACTAAAACAGAAAAGTTCTTATAATAAAAGTTGAATTGGGGCCCCCTTGAGGTGCTCGGGGCCCTAAGCAATTGCTCAGTCTGCCTATGCTTAGTGTGGGTTCTGCGTTTACTGATCAGCACATCCCTTTGTCAGATGCACACGGGACCCGGCCAACAGCGCCAGCTTAGGCACGGGGCACAGCATGGCCTGGCCACACATGGGGCCTGGTCCCAGCACTGCTGGGTTCTCTCTCTGACTCTCCCCAACACCAGGCCAGTGATGAGGGGGCAGGAATCTGCAGCCACACCCCACAGCAGGTGGAGAGAGAAGGTGAGCAGTTCGCATGTGGCTGCCCACCTCAATGCTGGGGTATAAGCCCAGCGATGGCCCGTCACAGCAGCACCAGGCGAAGGTGAATGGGCTCAGAGAGGATTAATTGCAGGCAGTAGCCTCAGGCATGGGGGGGAAAGGACCTCTGACATTGAATGAAACCCACTGGTGGAAGGGGAGGTTCTGAGGTGCGATGGGACCCAGCCCAGAGACTGGGGGAAGGGGGGGCTCTGAGGTACGATGGGACCCAGCCCAGAGACCGGGGGAAGGGGGGGGGCTCTGAGGTACGATGGGACCCAGCCCAGAGACCGGGGGAAGGGGGGGGGCTCTGAGGTACGATGGGACCCAGCCCAGAGACCGGGGGAAGGGGGGGGGCTCTGAGGTACGATGGGACCCAGCCCAGAGACCGGGGGAAGGGGGGGCTCTGAGGTGCGATGGGACCCAGCCCAGAGACCGGGGGAAGGGGGGGGCTCTGAGGTGCGATGGGACCCAGCCCAGAGACCGGGGGAAGGAAGGGGGGGGCTCTGAGGTGCGATGGGACCCAGCCCAGAGACCGGGGCAGTCAGTATTTCGTTCTGAAGAGACCGTTAACCCAGTTATTCAAAGAGCCGGAAGCTTCGACCCCCCGAGCAACGCAGCCAACTAGGAGAAAGTAGCGGCAGCCCCCAGCGCGAGTACCCCTCACTCACCCACTACAAGCGCCCCACGTGGCTCCCTACACAGGCCCGGCCAGCCGGCCGCTACCGATGTCGTCAACAAACCGCGACCAGGCACGGGCGCGCGCCTCGGGTCGCCCGCGCCTCTTCCTCAGCCAATCCCAGAGGCGGACAGAGGAATTTGCCGTAAAGCAAAGGCCGTTTTTCACCAACGCGGATTTGCTTTTGCGTCAGTTAACATGTTTACGACAATCTGGGGGCCGCGGCAAGCCGGCGCAGCACTCCTGAAACGGGGGCCGGCTGAGCGCTGCTGCGGGACCAATGAAAGAAAGCCTCCTTCCTTCGCGTCCCCGCCCCCTCAGCTGAGAGTAGCGCCCAGAGGAAGAATTTCCTCCTCAGTGGCGACACGGAGGCGCGAAGAGTAGGGAGGCGCATGCGCAGGAGGATGGTGCCGGCGTTTCCTTCTTCCCTCGCCAATCCTAGCGCGCCCCCTCCCCGCGCGCTCTCAGGCTGTTGCTTGCCCTGCTCAGCGCGTGCTGCCAGCAGGGCGCCAGGCTCCCTGAGCGGGCTGGGGTCGCCCACCTGCGCACGGGGCGGGGGGGGGGCCGTCTAGGTGTAGCTGCTGTGCCCTGCTCTAGACTGATGGGGGGCGCAGGCGGGGGCCGTGGCTAGCCTGCCAGATGCGCTACGAATCGAATGGACGGGCCCGGCCCAGCAGATGGGTGACCACGCGTCAAACCACACTTCAAGGCTTTAGACGCTGTCCCACTTGACTGTATCATGAGCAAACTCGGGAGACTAGAGGGAGTCACTGTTGGGGGTGCAGAACTGTACTGAGTGGTTCACTTGCAGACTGGGTGGCTGCATCTACTGGGGTGCCTCGGGGGGCTGTCCTGGCTGGCTGCATCTACTGGGGTACGTCGGGGGGGGGGCTGTCCTGGCTGGTTGCATCTACTGGGGTACGTCGGGGGGGGCTGTCCTGGCTGGTTGCATCTACTGGGGTACGTCGGGGGGGGGCTGTCCTGGCTGGTTGCATCTACTGGGGTACGTCGGGGGGGGCTGTCCTGGCTGGCTGCATCTACTGGGGTGCCTCGGGGGGCTGTCCTGGCTGGCTGCATCTACTGGGGTACCTCGGGGGGGCTGTCCTGGCTGGGGCTGATACTGTTCGGTGGTTTCCTTAGCGACTTGGATGATGGCATGAAGAGCATGCTTATAAAAGTTGTGGATGACACCAAGCTGGGAGGAGGAGGGTGGAGGACACTGTTAGAATTCCGAATGATCTTGATAAATTGGAGAATTGGTCTGAAATCAATATGATGAAATTCAGTAAAGGCAAGTTTAAAGTGCTACAAAACAAAACGAATGCACAGCTACAAAATGGGGAATAGCTGCCAGCCACCAGTACTGCAGAAAAGGATCTGGGGATTATAGTGAATCACAAACTAAGCACTAGTCTACACTACAAATTTATGTCAGTAAAACTACATTGCTTAGGGGTGTGGAAAATCCATACCCCTGAGCAACACATAACTAGGGTTGCCAACCCTCCTGGAATAGGGCTCCATCTCCTGAAGGCTACTGAAGCCAATCCGGAAGATTTTAGGCTGCTAAAAGTCTGGAGGCACTGTGGGGCTAAGGCAGGCTCCCTACCTGCCCTGGTTCCACGTTGCTCCCAGAAGCGGCCAGCATATCCAGCAGCGGCGCACCCAGGGGGGTCTCTGTCCAGAGCGTCGACTCCACAGCTCCCATTGGCCAGTAATGGGAATAGCCAATGGGAACTGTAGGGGCGGTGCCTGCAGCCAGGGGTCTGGCTGCCCCTGGGCATAGAAGCTGCTGCCGGACATGCTGCTGCTTCCAGGAGCCACCCGAAGTAATCGCCGCTTGACCAGAGCCTGCACCCCAAATCCCCTCCTGCACCCCAAACCCCTGCCCCAGCCCCCTCCCTCACCCAAACTCCCTCCCAGAGCCCTCTCCTGCACCCCAACCACCTACCCCAGCCCTGAGCCCCTCCTGCACCCAAACTCCCTCCCAGAACCCGAACACCATCCCGCACCCCAACCACCTGCCCCAGCCCTGAGCCCCCTCTCGCATTCCCTCCTGCACCCAACTTCCTGCCCCAGGCTCAGCCTGGAGCCCCCTCCCTCACTCCAAACCCCTTGGCCTCAGCCCAGAGCCCGCACCCCTGCCCCAGCGCAGTAAAAGTGAGTGAGGGTGGGGGAGAGCAAGCGATGGAGGGAGGGGGGCTGTAGTGAGCAGGAGGCAGGGCCTCGAAGGGGCAGGGGGTGGGGCAAGAGTGTTTGGGTTTGTGCGATTAGACAGTTGGCAACCCTACACATAACACCCACCTAACTCCTGGTGTAGATAGCGCTGTGTCGACGGGAGGGCTTCTCCCGTCATCGTAGTTACTGACTCTCGGGGAGGTGGAGAGCCTACACCGATGGGAGGAGGTCTCCTGTCAGTATAGATAACATCTTCACTAAGTGCTACAGCAGCACAGCTGCAGTGTGGTAAGGATAGACAAGTCCTGAATTTGAGAGAACTGTATGATGCTGTTGCAAATGAGGCTAATTTCATTCTGGGGTGTATTAATAGAAGTATCATTAGTAAGACACTGGAGGTAATTGTCCTGCTATTACCAGGCAGTGATGAGGCCTCAAATGGACTCCTGTGACCTGTTTTGAGCACCAGACTTTTAGAAAGGTAACACTGGAGAGAGTCCAGAGCAACAGAAATGATATGAGGTTTAGAAAACATGATCTATGAGAAAAGGTTGAAAGAATTGAGTATTCTTAGTCTAGATAAGAGAAGGCTGAAGGGGGATGTCATAACATACATATGTAAAAGGTTGTTTTAAAGAAAACAGTGATCAATTGTTCTCCATGTTTGCCAAGGGTTGGACAAAAAGTAATTGGCGTAGTTTGCAGCAAGGGAGATTCAGGTAGATATTAGGAAAAACTTAAGCAGTGGAACAAGTTACCTGGGTAGGTTTTAAGAACGGGTCAGACAGACACCTGACAGAGTTGGTCTAGGTGGACTCAATCCTGCCTCAGCCTGGGTGATGGACGAAATTATCGTTTGAGGTCCCATCCAACCCTGTATTTCTATAATTCTAGAACCCTCAAAAAGAAATCTAATTAATCTCAATCATATGAACCCAGTAGTTTGAGGTCAACATTTCTGCCCTGACCCTGCCTCCTAATATTTGTTATTGCACAATCACATTTCCCTGATTTTAAAAACATGTTCCCCCGTTGCTGTTTGAAAAACCCTTACAAGTAGCAAGGGAATCTGTATAAAGGCCCTGATCCTGCAATATATGCCAGCAGTATCACACTGAAGTCCCTTTGAACTGTGAAATTCTAGAGACATCTACGATCTTGGGTTTTTTCAGCTACAGCTAATGTCAACAGCTGTTGTACAATATTTTGTCTATTCCTGCTTTAAACTTGAATAAGCTTTGGGCTGCATTTGTATGATTAAAGAAAAAAATTATATCAGAGCCTCTGATAAATGTGTCTGACACAGCCCACAACCTTCATTGCCAGAACTTTTGCCAATATTTTGATATCACTGTTAATAAGTGATATTGGCCTGTCATTGGAGCACAGGTATATCTTCTTGGTTTAGTAATAACCGATAATAGAGCTTCCCTTGTGTGTAGGGAAAGGTGGTCTCCAGAAGTGACTCATTAAACAGTTCAAGCATCTTGACAGTGGGAGTTCAAAGAAGCGTCTATAGAACTTGGCAGAGAAGCCATCCAGCTGGGGGCTTTCCCTACTTTCATTTTCTTAATTTCCTCAATTAACTTGACTTCCATTAGGGGAGCATTAAGTCTTCCACATTGGTCAGGTGTAATTTGTGGTAATGTAAATTTTTTGAAAAACAAATCCAAAGCTAGGGAAAGGTTTGTTTCCAATTTGTACAGATCATTATAAACATTAAAGAACTCTTTATGAATATCTTTAGGTGTATGTAAGCATATTTTGGCCCTTTCCCTCCCTCTGCTCTTTTTAAATGCTTCAGCTGATTTTGCAATCTTTCCCTAGTATTTGGAATGATTGAGAAATACAGAAGTGAGTGATAAATTAGCAGAGTTAACTATGTTATTTTAGTTCCTCATATTTTAAATGTTTATCAATTGAGTGATAGCTGGCACTAACAAGAATACTGATGCGGTAGCAGTAATTCTGTGTATTAACTCACTGGTTATCTATCTAACTCATTTTATAAGTAAAAGTACTTTTATTGTATATTGATTTCATGATACTGCTGGACAAAATAATGGAAAGATTTGGGAGTTTAATTTCTTTTTATTATTTTCTATAGCATCTATGCAATGAATTACAGCAATTCCTTCACTAAATTCTGGTCAACCAAGTAAATAATCTGCATTTTGAAATGCCTTTAGATTAATGTTTTCACCAGAGATTATTACAACACATAAAGTCATTTAATATTAATATAATATTACTTCATTTAAATTACAATATTTTTGGAGGCAAACTGTAAAAAAAACCTCACTAAATAAAAGTTAAGCCTAATATTCTGTCCTTAATCTGCAATGCAGGGTGTGACAGAAATAAATTAAGGACTCATGTTTTGTGCTCTCCAACATTTGCACTAGCAGAGGGAATTAAAACCCGAGAGAATGAGGACATGAAAGAGGAGGAATGCCAATTCTACAGTATGCTCCCTAATTCCCTACAGCCCCACAAAATTCCTTCTGTGTGGGGTTTGGGTATGGGAAGAAAGGAAGTGGAGCTGGGGAGCAGACACTTTCCTCAGTATGTTTCCCTCCAAACTCTTGCAGAAATCTATGATGGAGTAAATGCTGCGTCCACATTCAAGGTTTCTACTGCAAACTGTATAGGGAAGGTTTCAGAGTAACAGCCGTGTTAGTCTGTATTCGCAAAAAGAAAAGGAGTACTTGTGGCACCTTAGAGACTAACCAATTTATTTGAGCATGAGCTTTCGTGAGCTACAGCTCACTTCATCGGATGCGTACCGTGGAAACTTTCCACGGTATGCATCCGATGAAGCTGTAGCTCACGAAAGCTCATGCTCAAATAGATTGGTTAGTCTCTGAGGTGCCACAAGTACTCCTTTTCTTTTTGTATAGGGAAGGTAACTCCTGGACACATGGCTGCTGAAGAAGCATCAGAGGAACAGTGCAATAGTGCTTCTGGGATGCATGGGGGTGGAAGTAATGTTTCTCAGGGTTCCCTGGGCTCTGAAGGCTCCTGCATTCTCTGCAGCCTCCTAACCCACAACTTTAAAGGAATCATGAGAAGAAAACACCAAAAGGCCTCTCATACCCTTTAGGTTTTTTGAGGAGTGGAGGGGGAAATAATTTTAAATGTATTTAACATACATGAGGAGTACCTAATTACACCCCAGGACAGTGAAGTTCTCTGTGTCAGAATGGGCAGCAGTGTTGCAAGCCTTAGACC
This sequence comes from Eretmochelys imbricata, assembly GCF_965152235.1. NCBI lineage: Eukaryota > Metazoa > Chordata > Testudines > Cheloniidae > Eretmochelys > Eretmochelys imbricata. The sequence continues at coordinate 36,394,526 of NC_135575.1, read as the reverse complement.
TTGACTTGGATCTCTCTTAGTGAGGGTAAGTCTCCATCCCCTTCGTGCAATGGTCATTGCTGAGACTGCCAACAAAAGTGCAAGCTGCGATGGAAATTTTTGGGACATAGACACTTGTCCTTTAAGAACTGTTCTGATTCCAATTCATTTCACATAGGCAACCAAACAGTCACTAGTGGTAATGACCTAGGCTGGATTCAAATAGGTGATCTAGAGATGAAAGGATCCATATCCCATTGCTAGTTATCTAGTCTACCACATTTCAGCTGTAATCATTAGGTTTATATATTAGAATTCCTGGGGCTTGAGCATTTCCTCATGCACAATAAAACATGCAAGTGCTGGAATTTACATCACAAATTGCTCAGAAAAACAAAAGCTCCAACTTTTAGACTTATAGTAATTCAAAGGTTTCAGAGTAACAGCCGTGTTAGTCTGTATTCGCAAAAAGAAAAGGAGTACTTGTGGCACCTTAGAGACTAACCAATTTATTTGAGCATGAGCTTTCGTGAGCTACAGCTCACTTCATCGGATGCATACCGTGGAAACTGCAGCAGACTTTATATATACACAGAGAATAAAGTCTGCTGCAGTTTCCACGGTATGCATCCGATGAAGTGAGCTGTAGCTCACGAAAGCTCATGCTCAAATAAATTGGTTAGTCTCTAAGGTGCCACAAGTCCTCCTTTTCTTTTTAGTAATACAAAGTAACCCTTGTGTATAGGAGGCAGTTGTCAGGGCCAAGTGACCAGAGGGTTCCAAAAGTAGTCCGAATTGCAGCACTTCCTTGAAATACAGGGAGGAATCAGTCAACACACAGCTCCCCAGAGTGCTGCTGTTCTAGCCTAGGATGCTAGAGCAAATAGCTGTCTGGGGTTCAGTGATCACTCAGGCTATGTTTATGTGCAATCATAGGGTATGACTGTAGCTCAGGTAGGCATACCCTGGCCTATAATTTCCCAGGTTCTCTTTGTACCTCTTTTTAAAGCTAGGTACTATGTTTGCCCTACTCCAGACCTCTGGGACCTCACCCATGTCCATGAGTTCTCAAAGATCACTAATGGTTCTGAGATTGTTTCAGCTAGCTCCTTAAGTACCCTAGAGTGAATTTTGTCAGGCCCTGCTGATTTGAATACATCTGACTTATCTAAATACTCTTTAACCTGTTATCTGATGATCAAGCCTGTCTTTTTGTCTGACTACCAAGGTGTTATTTAAATAAAGAGAGTATAAGTGTGTGTGTGTATAATTCTGTTATTTGCAGTTTTTTGGAATTGGGGTAACTTGTGCTAGAGGATAGCCTTTCTCTGGTTTTGTTTTCATTCTAGTGTTCCTAGGAACTGACACTCCCATAATAAACCACACAATATACACAGACCTTTCACTTGCCAAGCGGTTGAGCAACATGTACTGAGCATAATCTTGAAATATTAAATTACAGTACTCAGTACATCCTGGTGTTCCTGCTTTTTGTCTGTTTTGCTCCAGGAAAACTCAAAGGAGGAACATACGTAAACAGCTAACAACTAGTGTAGAAGCAATGGAAGCAGCCTGAGCATTTCAATGGTATTCTTTAGCAAAAGTCAGCAGTGGAACCAATGATTGTGAGTTAGGGCATGGAAAAGTAAACTCCTAATGGGATCCTCTTTTTAATCATTTACTTTAAAGACTTTACTTTTGTTATCTTGTATTACAGTTACGGTAAAAAACGTTAGATTGAGGCAGGATCCTTACTGAAGAGTTCAAAATTATCTGTAAATCTGGAGGTTCTTGCACTTTATTTCTAAACAACCTTTTTAAATATTTTACTAATGGTTAAAAATTAATCACAGACAAATACCTAAGCCTAAAAAGAATCAGACACAGAGAAGTTCTTCTAGCTAGACAGAGAAAAAGTCTTCATCATGAAAGTATTACTAGTTCTCTTGGTTTTTTCATGCTCCTTCTTTTGTATTTGTGGATTTCAGGTAAGAATTTATTTTAAATAAGGTGATTCCTCTGCAAGGTTTTCTTCAATAATAACTGGTGAAAATATCTTATTTTCAAATGTTTTCCTGTAATGGTACTGATGCAATTATTTTAATCCAAACTTGAATACTTGAAATGTGACATACATTTTTATTTAATGTAATTACTGTAATTGGGAATGTATGTCAGAAGGCTTCTGAAAAAGGGGGTTTAGAGAAAAATTACTGCAATTATAGTCCCAGGCCCCGTCCTGCAAGGAGTTCTGAAGGGGCCCAGAGGTCTGCCTACCCTGATTCAGTTGCAGAATTGGGACCCTAGAGAATCAAATCCTGCAGTCCATTTATACTCAGGCAAAATTTACAGTGGAGTAATGGGAGTTATGCCAGAATAAGGACTGCAGGATCTGGCTCTTCGTTTGGGCTGTACATTTAGAGGCATAATTAGTTTAACTGAATTAATTACTGGCCTCAGAATAGCAGGAAGTATGTAATACGATTACAAAACAGGGTAAAGTTTTTGGATGAAATCCTGACCCCTCTGAAGTCAACAACAGAACACTCATCAGCTTCAATGGGGCCAGGATTTCACGCTTAGTACTAAAAAGAAAAGGAGTACTTGTGGCACCTTAGAGACTAACAAATTTATTTGAGCATAAGCTTTCATGAGCTGCTTTAGACTTGAGTTGTATTGATTTAATGGACACATTCAAGGTTGATAGTCCCTTTGGTTTATCTTTTTTTCTATATGCAAATTCCATGCATGCAACTTTTATGCTTCAACGTTCTTTTTTCTTAAATAATAAGCCAATAAAAGCACTTTGTTTGCGATGACATCAGGGGGTTTGCATTTTCAAGTTTCCAAGGGGATGTTATAAATAATTGTCACTTCAGTTGACCTAAACCAAATCAACAAGTTAAGTGTAGATTCATGTTTCTTTCTTTATTGTTTGGTTACCTGTGGCTCTTTAAAAATATTTGCAAGTTACTTTTAAAATTAAACAAGATTAGGCCAGTAAAAACATCTGTTTCCAAGCATCCAGCTGCAGACTTTTTAATTACAATTTACTGTAAATCCCACTGCCTACAACACCAGTATTTGAGTTTGTTTAAAAATTCTATAATCTGTTGTGCTGAAAAGTCAAGGACTGTTTGAAGAAAATCAGAGAGCGCAGAGCTCATCCTGCATGAAACATCCAAAAAGAAAGAGAAGAGGGATAATCAAACCCTAGAAAAATAAGAAATAAGAAAGGTGGAGTGACCAAGGATACTACTGCAAAAACCTGAAGTGAAACACTTCATTGTTGCACACAAAAGACAGTAAAAATACAAGGAATAAGCTAGTGATGGGACTGATCTAACGCCCAATTGGAATCAATGAAGGGACTTCCCAATGTTTTCAGTTGGCATTGGACTGGGCCCTATATATCGGCTGATTTGCTACTTAATCTTATTTGATTTTTTATTTCCTGTCTTGCAGCACAGAGCCTCTGAAGGTGAAGAGCAAGTTCAGCAAGAGACGTTCCTGATAAAAGAATGCTTAAATAATCAGTACACACATAACTCTTGTAAGAAAGTTTTCTGTCACCCATGGCAGAGATGTGTTGGAGGAAGTTGTATTTGCAAGCTTCCCTACCAATGCCCAAAGAATACCACTTCGGTTTGTTCTACCAATGGAAGGACATTCAAAAATTATTGTCAGCTAAAGACCTATGAATGCCAGCACCCGCAAGAGAAGTTTCTGAGTAAAGCACAGTGTAGGCCTTCAGGTATTGAAATATCCTTTTCCAAAACTGTATCAGTCACTGTTAGGTGGATGGTGAATGCTCAACTCTTTATTCTCAGAGAGCCTGGTCATTTATTTGTAAATGTTTAATTGTAAAATGTGAAGCGGCAAAAGAAAAGTAATTGAAATGAGGCAGTATTTATTGATACTCATAAAAAAATCAAATAATTGACAGACCTACCTACCTACATGCACTTCTGTTCCTGGCAGCCCAGTCCTGCTTCCACTGTAGACAATTGGAGCTTTATTATTAATTTAGTGGGAGCAGGATCTGGCCATTGGCCCAAAGTGTCAGGGCTGTGTTATCAGAAGTCCCATAATTTTGGTATTTCATAGATAATAATAAGAGCCAGCATTTTTATGGAAAGTTTTCTCCATAGATCTCAAAGCACTTTACAAAGGTGGGAAACTTTATCCCCATTTTACTGAAAGGAGAAACTGCGATATATTGAGATGAAGTGACTGGCCCAAGATCACAAAGTCACTCAGCAGAAGAGTAAGAAATAGTACCCAGGCCCTTGATTCCCAATCTAGTGCCCTATCCACTGATGCATTTCCCGTCCATATGAATGTTACTTATCTACAAGTTCTAAAATAATGACGTATTTGTTGCTGTGGTTGTCTACATCTGATACACTCTTGCAATTTTTTTTTAGAAAAATTTGAAGTTTCTTTGGACTATGCAGATTCACAATCAGAGGGTCTTATTCAAGTAAAGCATGGGAATCATACTGAGAAGTTATTTATATGTAACAGTGAGTGGAGTATGAATGAAGCAAATGTTGTCTGCAGACATCTTGGTTTTAAAATGTAAGTTTTTTTGTGTGTGGGGGTGTTCATTTAGATAATCACAATGTTTATGAAAATGCACTCCTGCTTACTTGTGGCCCACCTGTGGACAATTATGTGATTGGGCAGCCATGGAGAGTGTATCTACTGTAATCTTCTCATAAAGACTATGTAATTCGTCATTTGAGAGTAAAAGCCAAGAGATTTCTATCCTGATAATCTAATATATTATCAATAATTGTTACACACTTTATATTCAAATCATAAGCATTTTTATTTAAAATACCATTAACTGCAGGCGAGATTGGGAATTTTCTCTCAGCCCTATGTTAGGGACAATTTGCAGATCTGCCACCCCAGAAAGAGCTCTGGGAAATAATTGTAACTCAGAGAGGAAATAATTTACTGTAGCCCTTTACAGGACACAGCTTACTTCTCCCACATCTGCCAGCTATCATAGAATCATAGAATATCAGGGTTGGAAGGGACCTCAGGAGGTCATCTAGTCCAACCCCCTGCGCAAAGCAGGACCAATCCCCAACTAAATCATCCCAGCCTAGGCTTTGTCAAGCCTGACCTTAAAAACTTCTAAGGAAGGAGATTCCACCACCTCCCTAGGTAACGCATTCCAGTGTTTCACCACCCTCCTAGTGAAAAAGTTTTCCCTAATATCCAACCTAAACCTCCCCCACTGCAACTTGAGACCATTATTCCTTGTTCTGTCATCTGCTACCACTGAGAACAGTCTAGAGCCATCCTCTTTGGAACCCCCTTTCAGGTAGTTGAAAGCAGCTATCAAATCCCCCCTCATTCTTCTCTTCCGCAGACTAAACAATCCCAGTTCACTCAGCCTCTCCTCATAAGTCATGTGTTCCAGTCCCCTCATCATTTTTGTTGCCCTCCGCTGGACATTTTCCAATTTTTCCAGATCCTTCTTGTAGTGTGGGGCCCAAAACTGGACACAGTACTCCAGATGAGGCCTCACCAATGTAGAATAGAGGGGAACGATCACGTCCCTCGATTTGCTGGCAGTGCCCCCTACTTATACATCCCAAAATGCCATTGGCTTTCTTAGCAACAATGGCACTCTGTTGACTCATATCCAGCTTCTCGTCCACTGTAACCCCAGGTCCTTTTCTGCAAAACTGCTGCCTAGCCACTCAGTCCCTAGTCTGTAGCGGTGCATGGGATTCTTCCGTGCTAAGTGCAGGACTCTGCACTTGTCCTTGTTGAACCTCATCAGATTTCTTTTGGCCCAATCCTCTAATTTGTCTAGGTCCCTCTGTATCCTATCCCTACCCTCCAGCGTATCTACCTCTCCTCCCAGTTTAGTGTCATCTGCAAACTTGCTGAGGATGCAATCCACACCATCCTCCAGATCATTTATGAAGATATTGAACAAAACTGGCCCCAGGACTGACCCTTGGGGCACTCCACTTGATACCGGCTGCCAACTAGACATGGAGCCATTGATCACTACCCATTGAGCCTGACAATCTATCCAACTTTCTATCCACCTTATAGTCCATTCATCCAGCCCATACTTCTTTAACTTGCTGGCAAGAATATTGTGGGAGACCGTGTCACAAGCTTTTCTAAAGTCAAGGAACAACACGTCCACTGCTTTCCCCTCATCTGCAGAGCCAGTTATCTCGTCATAGAAGGCAATTAGATTATTCAGGCATGACTTGCCCTTGGTGAATCCATGCTGACTGTTCCTGATCACTTTCCTCTCCTCTAAGTGCTTCAGAATTGATTCCTTGAGGACCTGCTCCATGATTTTTCCAGGGACTGAGGTGAGGCTGACTGGCCTGTAGTTCCCAGGATCCTCCTTCTTCCCTTTTTTAAAGATGGGCACTACATTAACCTTTTTCCAGTCGTCCGGGACTTCCCCCGATCGTCATGAGTTTTCAAAGATAATGGCCAATGGCTCTGCAATCACATCCGCCAACTCCTTTAGCACTCTTGGATGCAGCGCATCCGGCCCCATGAACTTGTGCTCGTCCAGCTTTTCTAAATAGTCCCGAACCACTTCTTTCTCCACAGAGGGCTGGTCACCTCCTCCCCATGCTGTGCTGCCCAGTGCAGTAGTCTGAGAGCTGACCTTGTTCGTGAAGACAGAGGCAAAAAAAGCATTGAGTACATTAGCTTTTTCCACATCCTCTGTCACTAGGTTGCCTCCCTCATTCAGTAAGGGGCCCACACTTTCCTTGACTTTCTTCTTGTTGCTAACATACCTGAAGAAGCCCTTCTTGTTACTCTTAACATCTCTTGCTAGCTGCAACTGCAGGTGTGATTTGGCCTTCCTCATTTCACTCCTGCATGCCCGAGCAATATTTTTATCCTCTTCCCTGGTCATTTGTCCAATCTTCCACTTCTTGTAAGCTTCTTTTTTGTGTTTAAGATCAGCAAGGATTTCACTGTTAAGCCAAGCTCGTCGCCTGCCATATTTACTGTTCATTCTACACATTGGGATGGTTTGTCCCTGTAACCTCAATAAGGATTCTTTAAAATACAGCCAGCTCTCCTGGGCTCCTTTCCCCCTCATGTTATTCTCCCAGGGGATCCTGCCCATCACTTCCCTGAGGTTGTCAAAGTCTCTTTTCTGAAGTCCAGTGTCCGTATTCTGCTGCTCTCCTTTCTTCCCTGTGTCAGGATCCTGAACTCAACCATCTCATGGTCACTGCCTCCCAGGTTCCCATCCACTTTTGCTTCCCCTACTAATTCTTCCCGGTTTGTGAGCAGCAGGTCAAGAAGAGCTCTGCCCCTAGTTGGTTCCTCCAGCACTTGCACCAGGAAATTGTCCCCTACACTTTCCAAAAACTTCCTGGATTGTCTGTGCACCGCTGTATTGCTCTCCCAGCAGAAATCAGGGTGACTGAAGTCTCCCATGAGAACCAGGGCCTGCGAGCTAGTAACTTCCGTAACTTGCCAGAAGAAAGCCTCATCCACCTCATCCCCCTGATACGGTGGTCTATAGCAGACTCCCACCATGACATCACCCTTGTTGCTCACACTTCTAAACTTAATCCAGAGACTCTCAGGTTTTTCTGCAATTTCACACTTGAGCTCTGAGCAGTCATAGTACTCCCTTACATACAATGCAACTCCCCCACCTTTTCTGCCCTGCCTGTCCTTCCTGAACAGTTTATATCCATCCATGACAGTACTCCAGTCATGTGAGTTATCCCACCAAGTCTCTGTTATTCCAATCACATCATAATTCCTTGACTGTGCCAGGACTTCCAGTTCTCCCTGCTTGTTTCCCAGGCTTCTTACATTTGTGTATAGGCACTTGAGATAACTCGCTGATTGTCCCTCTTTCTCAGTATGAGGCAGGAGCCCTCCCCTCTCGCGTGCTCCTGCTCGTATCCCACTTCCCCACTTACCTCAGGGCTTTGGTCTCCTTACCCCGGGGAACCTAGTTTAAAGCCCTCCTCGCTAGGTTAGCCAGCCTGCTTGCAAAGATGCTCTTCCCTCTCTTCGTTAGGTGGAGCCCATCTCTGCCTAGCACTCCTCCTTCTTGGAACACCATCCCATGGTCAAAGAATCCAAAGCCTTCTCTCTGACACCACCTGCGTAGCCATTCGTTGACTTCCACAATTCGATGGTCTCTACCCAGGCCTTTTCCTTCCATGGGGAGGATGGACGAGAACACCACTTGCACCTCAAACTCCTTTATCCTTTTTCCCAGAGCCACGTGGTTTGCAGTGATCTGCTCAGGGTCATTCTTAGCAGTATCATTGGTGCCCACGTGGAGAAGCAGGAAGCGGTAGTGATCCGAGGGCTTGATGAGTCTCGGCAGTCTCTCCATCACATCGTGAATCCTAGCTCCTGGCAAGCAGCAGACTTTTCGGTTTTCCCGGTCGGAGCAGCAGATAGATGACTCAGTCCCCCTGAGGAGAGAGTTCCCGACCACCACCACCCACCTCCTTCTCTTGGGAGCGGTGGTCGTGGAACCCCCAACCCTAGGACAGTGCATCTCATGCCTTCCAATCAGCGGAGTCTCCTTCTGTTCCTTTCCCTCAGATGTATCATCTAGTCCACTCTCCGCATTAATACCTGTGGAGAGAACATGAAAATGGTTACTTACCTGTATCTGCATTGCTGGTACATGGACGCTCCCCTTTCTTCTTCTGGAGGTCACATGCTGCCAAATTTCTTCACCGTCCTCCTGTCCCCACAGTGCAGCCTGCTCTGAATCTTCAGAATGTTGTGTCTGTAGAAGCATATCCTGACATCTGTCCAGGAAATCTACAGTTTCTCTTATGCAACACAGGGTTGATACCTGTTGCTCCAGATCTTGAACCTTCACTTCCAATATGGAGACCAGCTTGCACTTTGTACAGACAAAGTCGCTTCTGTCCTGTGGAAGAAAGACAAATATGCCACATCCAGTGCAGGTCACAACAGCTGAACACTCCCCTATATGACCAGCTGTGCTCCACTGGTCAAAATTTTGGGGGCTGGAGCCAAGCCTCCACCCACTCTCTGCCCTCTCCTCCACCACCACGCAGCCCACTTTGTCACAGGGCAAAGGAGCAGCTCTACAGAGCTTGTTTTCCACTCTGTGCCCAGACTCATGATCTGGGTTATCCAGGCAGAGACACGTAAGGGGCCAGCCTTATTCTCCTGTACTCCCTTACATGGTCACGTAGGGCCAAGTGACAATCTAAACATGTGTGAGGGCTGGACATCTTGCTGGAGTGCCCCACACCGTCCCTATGAGACTGGGGTTTAATTCCCAGCCCTGGTCTTTAACTCTTCAGACAGCACGGGCTGAGCCTTGTGCAGAGACAGAGCGTTCAGTCCTAGATGGGGCTTACATGCCTGACATAGCCATGGCAAGACTCTCTGGTTCCTTATTTACTTGATGCAGATTTCTTGCATGATGATAGGGCACTAATAAAGTAAAAATAAGGATACAAATCAGATGACTAGGGTAGTCTAATTTGGAACAAGAACAAAGTTGCAGGATGTTTTTAAAGACATATTTGTTGTTGCAGTTCTGATGGTCAGGAAGATTAGACAATTTGGAGGAACTCTGGCAGTTACTAAGGTTTACAACTTATTCTTATTAAGGGCGTGATCCAGCAATGTCCTCAGCACCATAAACCTGTAATGACTTTAATGGTAATTGAGGGTGCTTAGCATCATGCAGGATGGTCCTAAAATTCTGCATCATTAGAACCCACCCACAAATAAAGGTCTGATCCTACACGTTGTTCCACATGAGCAGACCCCTGTGGCTTTGCAGAGACCCAGATATTTAGGTGCCTAACTTCCACTAGACACGTAAATATTCTTCAGGATCTGGCCCTACTGACTTTGATGGAGCTGCACACAGGCACACTGTGAGGAAAAATTTGCAGGATGAAGGCCTCATTTTGTTTCCAAAAAACTCATGCAGTGTGACCTAGTACCTTTTTGTGTTGTCAGGAGTTGATGTGTGTTAATTTTTCCCAGCTATGTCGTAAACACCTTTACCTTCATGGTACAGGAGGAAAATCAAGTCACTGCTACACAGTAACTGATATGGATAATTCTCTGTGCAAGGATAATATATTTTGATTTTTTTATTTGCATCTTCATAGAGGAGCTGAATATCACAAAAAGACCTTCCAAGTCCCAGAATCTGCCTTAACTTCATCTCAATGTCTTCATGCTACTTGCAGAGGGCTAGAGACTAGCCTGGCAGAATGTACTTTAATCGAGAGCCGAAATAGTAATGAGGATTTTGCTAGTGTCGTGTGCCATAAAGAAGATAAAGGTTGGTAAAATATGTGTCTTTTTTTAAACACTCTACTTAGGGTTCTTCAGTTTAATCACTGCATCCAATTAGGAAGTTGCATTATAGCCTATCAAGTATGGTACCACAGGCACCGCCCCTTCTAACTGTAGTCACATTTTATAGTCTTTAAAATAATTTTCAGCCTTTAGTTAGTTCAACAAGGAAAATAATTCATCTTCTTTCACAAAATATTCTGAGTAAAATTTCACAAAAGAAAACATAGCAAAATGTTGTGCCTGCAACTCCCTTCCCCCTCCAAGCCTAACGAAGGCCCTGAAGCTGAAGAAATGTTTCTTAAAATCCTTCTCTTGGGGAAACTTGTGCCATCTCTAGTAAGTTCTGTCTTTCCCTGATCAGCTGGAGGGGTGGCCAGTGGCATCCTTTTAGCCATCGCTCTGTACAGGATGACTGTGTCATGCAATTCAGAACATTGAAGAATCCAGTAGCTTGGTACCAGCCAAGAGCCTGATTGTGTGAATTGCTAGTGCTTCTGCCAAGTGCTCAGCACCTTGCAGCATTGGTCCCAATTTAATTCCTGCACTGGTGTAAACTAAACCAGGTGTTTGCTTAAAACATTTCATAGTTTTGTATTCTATGTGATGAAATTGACAATAATTGGGCTTTCTTTGGCTGCTCTAGTATCATCAGTGGGAGATGCAGCTGGTCAAAAGAGAGATACAGATAGAGGTTCTCTGTCTTTGACCCAATGGCAAAAGCAAGAGTGTAGAGGCACCTAAAATATGATGAATATCCTTCCAGAAGAAGAGTGTACACCATATTACTCACTGCACCACCTAGCAGTGGGTCTGAAATGGCATCTCCATCTTAGTCCTTAACAAAGAGAAATGCAGATCCCCTTTGCCAAGTTGCTGGAAGTTGGATGGGGAAAAGAAAAGGCCATGTTGAGGGTCTGATGCAAAGTCCATTGAAATAAATGAAAAGATTCCTGGGCTTTGGATCAGGCCCTAAGAAGGCTGTGACCCAAGTGTTGCAAAAATAAAATAAACAAAATTTTTCCTTGTATGTTTCTGATGATGTAGAAAGTTAAATAAGAACTTTATTTTTCTTCCTGCTTTGCAGAATGCTCAAACGAATTCCCTTGTGTCAATGGGAAATGCATTCCTTTGACTGAAACCTGTAATGGAATCAATGACTGCGGAGACCTAAGTGATGAATTGTGTTGTAAAGGTAATAGTAATTCTCCCTTCTAAACTGTCTCATAGTTATGGACAGTAATACAATAGAAAACTTTCAAACAATCCTTAAAGTTCTAAGGCATTATCAGTCCATTTCAATTCCGTTGAGGAAAAGGTCTTTCAACTTTCTAAGGTGACAATACTACAGCTTCCTTATAGTTACGCAAGAAATGTTAGGCACCAGTTAACTTCTTGAATCATGTGGATGATCTGTCAGTATTAGGACAAAAAGAATAAAGATTTTTAGGAAGCAGGCAAACTTTAATATAAAGGTTTACTATTTAATATAAAGAGTCACAGACCAAGGAAAAAGTGTGGCTAGTTGGACTGAAAATGGATTATTAGAGATGGACAAATAATAAATAATTCAACAAGTTTACATCTTTTTTCTGTGAGCAAATTGTCCGTAAAGCCAATTAATATTTTTTTAAAGTTATTACTTATAAAAAATTACTCACAGAATAATATCTTTGCCTGGAGCTTGTTCCTGAGCAGTCACTATGGTCAAATATTTAAAATTCCATCTGTTTTGACTGGAAACAAAGACAGGCCATGTGATCTGACTGAATGAACATACTTTTAGAAATTGGATTTCAGATGCCAGAACTCATGATTACAAGTTCAATATTATCTTTCCCCAAATAATGTTGATTTTGTTGTTTTGGTGATTGTTCCTGCCAGTAAATTCATTTGCATGAATATTCCCGGAAAGTGAACAAAAAAGAGGTTCAAACACAGTCAAAAGGTAATTTTTTAATAAAAATATAACATATATACATGGATTTTTAAAAGTATTTGCCAGTCTTAGTTATTACTTTTTACTTTTATCATTGCACCCAAAGTGTGCTTACTAATAGTAAGACGTGTGAAGGTAAGGTCCCTGTCCTGACATTCTTGCAATGTACATAACATTTGTGAGGAAAGTGTAGATAAAAATTAGATTTTTCGGAGTGTCAAACAAAATCTCACCTTTTCACATGGTATTTAAATTATATTCACAATACTGAAATCAAGTTTCTAAATTTCAAAGATGATGCTAAACTATGGGAATCTGAGGAACAGACCTCCTGACCCCAAAGCTTGTGCATGAAAGGATTTACTCCAAGAAGTGCTTGTTCATGTGACTAGTGCTGTTTTTCATCAGTCTGGCCCTGATCCAAAGCCTACTGATATCAAATGCACTCTTCCCCAGGCCTTATACTGGCATTAAGGAGCCATCAACTTTTCCATTAAATAAAAAATCCCTGAATATAGATTTACATGGGAGAATATAAAGTAAGTCAAGAAAACCTGGCAAACCATTGGCTTTGCCCTTCAAAATGTATCACATTTTTGTGCTAATAGAGCAGAAAGTCAGTTACCTGAATTTATAGGAATGTATCACCCAATAGAGGAGTGCCTGACTGTAATTAAGGGCCATGGTCAACATTTTCACAGTACAAGCCTAAAGTTCAGTTCCTAATCCTATATTTAGGCACTTCCCAGTAGGATTTTCAAAAGCATTGCAGTCAATAGAACTTGTGCTCCTAAATCATATAGGTGCCTAAATATGGGTTTAGAATGCTAACTTTTAGGCTCCTACTTTTGAAAATGTTGGCCCTAGTCTTGGGAAATGTAGAGCACCCTAAATTCCCATTGAAATCATCCAGAACACTAACAAGACTGAAAGGTGGGTTGGTGTTTGGCTCGGTTTGTGTGTGGGCAGAAGTTCTGGAAAAAACTGGTAACGGGTCATGCTCAAAACATTTGAGAACTACAGCACTACACTGATGAAAGCCTGAAAAGTTGAAACTCTGCTTTAAAGTTGGAAAATGGGGAGTCTACAGCATTGGTAGCATCAGTTTTGCTTTATGTATCCAGGGTCTGGTTCCGTTACATATTTATGAACAGTTTACTTTTGTCATAATTGTGGCTGCATTGTAGTGAAGTTAAATTAGGTCTCCTACAGTGGTGAGGTTTGTGAATAATTTGACTCCATCCCATACAAACTGAGTTCTCTTTTTGTTACAGAATGCAAAGGCAAGAGTTTCCATTGTAACTCCGACGTGTGTATTCCAAATAAGTACCTCTGTAACAGGGAAGCAGACTGCCTTGCAGGAGAGGATGAATCTCAAGCTCTCTGTGGAGGTTAAACTTTCATAGATTTATCTTCTCTGTTCCAGTCAGTTTAAACTAGAGAATAAAGAATTCCTACATTTTAAAATATGCAACTGATTGCAAAACAAAGAGAATGCACCATTCTCCAAAAAGTTTTGCAGACATTTGTAATAATGTTATGTTAATGGTTTCTGTTGCGTTACAGCCTGTTTCTCCTCTTCCTTCTAGAGGAAGAGGAAAAGCAAGACAACTAAGGGGCTGGGGAAACAGAACTTGCCTTGGGGACCTTCATTGGAAGGGAATGTCATTTGCATCTGGAGTATTGTACTATTCTCCCCATTTTCTCTAGATTCTGCAAAGAGCCACTGGTTGTACCAAAGATCCATGGCCGGGGAGGGGATAGTACTGGAAGTATTTCACCCCAATAGCTCCATGAGGAATCCAACCAAATATTAATGCAACCTGTCTATGCTACCAGCCCACTCTTCAAAATTTTTTTTTTCTTTTAAGCTTGATATACTCTCTCTTCCTCTAGTTCTTACACGGTCATCTCCCTTATCTGATTACCTCCAAATATTTCCCCAAATTTTCTTCTGATGGAGGGCTATCCATGAAAAACTTTAGACAAATTTTGTTTGATTTTCTAGGAGGTGAAGGAAGAAAGGCAAAATATAGTTTATATCAGAAAGCTAATCACTGTGTTATTATTTGTACTATGGTGGTGTCTAAAGGGAATTGGGCAGTATGTTGCTCTATGCACTGTGCAAACATAAAGGAAGAGATGTCCTGAAGAGTTTACAATCTAAATTTAAGACAAGTGAGTTTGACAGACAACAAGGATGGGGGAGATAAGATGAAGGTAACAGGGAGAAGTTTATGTGTTTACACAGGGTAGCTATATGCACAACTTGATGGTTCTGAATTATTTTAAAACATTGGGGTACTGAGAAGAGTGTTTTGCCTGTGATCCAACCATCATAAACTGGCTGATTTCTAGTAAACTGTGCAGTAGAAGTGGGGCTTTAGGAAGGATTTAAGGTTGTATCCTTACAGATTCGTTTAGGGAGGATGTTAGAGGAGCAGCATGGAAGAAAGAACAAAGATGGTTGAGGAAAAGAGGACAGATGATCAGTCCTCAAAGGTATTTGGGCACCTATCTCCGTGGAAATCAATAGGAGTTAAGTGCTTGAATACTTTCAGGATCTGGGCCATAGTTATTATTTGTACTGTAGTGGTTTCCAAATTGGACATCCCATTGTTCTATGCACTGTACAAACATATAGGAAGACATGCCTGAAGAGTTTACAAAGTAAATTTAAGACATATTTTGTTTCAGGAACAATGTACAGCAAAGAAGTGTGTTCAAACTATGCTGTTGTTTTTGTGCTTTATTTCTAGGTGATCAAAAGCCAAAGCCAGAAGTTCCAGGTAAATATTTTGGTGTTCTGTTATTTATAGATTTATTTGTGTGTGTGCGTGCATGTGTGTGTGTGTGTGTGTTTGTATTTACAGACATTTCGGTCACTCTAATATAATAAATATTTTTCAGAGCAATGCAGTACAAGTGTGAGAGCATTTGCGTGTGTATGTCAGACGGAGAGCAAGAATTTTATATATATATTGATGTTTTTGTGTTTTATTCTCAGTGCATTCAGGTGCAAAGGTTATAATTAAAAAAGGGTAAGCTTTTCCAAGGTTGTCCAAACAATTATTGCCTGCTTTCTGCAAATTCAGCAAAGTGCAGGAGTTGAAAACTCTTTGTTGCACGAACAATGTACAGCAAAGAAGTGTGTTCAAACTATGCTGTTGTTTTTGTGTTTTATTCCTAGGTGATCAAAAGCCAAAAGTTTCAGGTAAATATTTTGGTGTTCTGTTATTTATAGATTTGTGTGTGTATGTGTATTTACAGGCATTTCAGTCACTCTACTATAATAAATATTTCTCAGTGCTATGCAGTACAAGTGTGAAGCATTTGCGTGTGTTTGTCAGACGGAGAGCAAGAATTTAATATATATTGATGTTTTTGTGTTTTATTCCCAGGTCGTTCACATTCAAATGCTAACATTCAAGGTAAACATTTTGAAGTCTTTTTTTTTGTATGCTAATTATAGACCGCCACTGTGCAAAGTTCTCCACATCAATTAGCATTTAATCGTGACCTGCAACACTACTGCTACTGTGGTACAAGACCTGCAAATGGAGGTCCGAATTATCAAAATTCCTATTTATTTCAATGGGTGTTTTTATTTGGATAAAGCCTGAAGGTTAAGGTCCAATAGGAACATTTTATTTACTTTATTATGATCCAAATACCCCCAAAACCAGGCTAAAGGAGGCATTTAGCACAGAACTCAAATCATCATCAAACACACATAGTCTACTGAGGACTGTTATGCCAGCCAGAGTGACCACAATTGATGGCATCACACCAGGCATCGTATAATGAAGTTCCCAGATCTGGCTCAATCCCGCAAATCCAATAATCTCTGGGATGGTCCCACAGACAGCATGAGGTAAGGTCGGAGCACGCCCCCTTTTGTGTGTCAATGGAGAGTTTTGAGAGCATGGTATGCTGGGGTTCATCCTGGAGACATTGCCAAAGTGTATGCAACGCAGCTTTTCAAATATAATGAGCAATTGAAGGAAGGCCAGATCTCTATGAGATTATGGCATTTCACACAAAGACAAACCACTTTATTCTCAGGATTTAGCACTGACAGCACATATAGATTGCCTCTAGCCACTCCAAATCTGCCTGCATGAGAGTCTGGGCTTTTCATCTGTATAGCAACATAGGTAGTACACAAGTTTGATAGATCCGGAACTTTGTCTTAGCGCAAAGACATTTTTGCATCCATTAGCAAGACATGGACGTCACACAGGAGGCAGCAAGCCTTATTCATCGAAGAACATCCATTTTGCTTTGACTGTTTGAACTCTGATTGCAGCCTCGGTAGATGAACTCGTCAATGTACACAATTTAAAATAACCTTGCCACATACTGCTCCTTTGAGTGCCACAAAGCTTCCTGAGATGGGTGTCACGGAATGATAAATTTTGAGGGAGTCAGAGTGGAGGAGGATATTACTTGAAGGAAACCAAAAAGAAAGGGAGGAAAATATCAGTATGCAATTGTTTAGATGCAGAATACCCCTCTAATCTTGATTAATTGTCTATTTAGCACGTACATATGAATTAGACCATTTGTTATTTGCATGCTACTTTTAAGCAGAGAAAGCCAAAGAGTGTCATATTATGTAGAGATTTTAAATTTAGAGAAATATTTACAAAGAACTGGGATGAAAGAGTATTTCTAATAATGTGTGGAACAATATATTTTCATTTTTTAAAAACCTACCTTTTTAACACAAACATGTTTAAGTGATAGTGTAATTTAAAATGTTTATAAACATTAAACTAATATTACATTATTTTATTACAGAACAAAAAGACATCTCAACTTCCAGTATGGATGGAGGTAAGATTGATTAAAGCTCCACTTCCTACCTGGTTGCCATGTCATGGGATGAACTTTCCCTAAATTCTCTTCTGATGGAGGATCATCCATGAGAAATTTCAGACCAGTTATGCTAGTTTTGTTTAACAGGTGGTGAAAGGGAGTCAAATTCAGTTTATATCAGAAAGCTAGATCCACAAAGGTATTTGGGCACCTGTCTTCATGGAAACCAATGGGAATTTGGTGCCTGGATGTCTTTGAGAATCTGAGCCATAGTTATTACTGGTACTATTGTGGTTCCCACAGAAGAATGGGTATCCCATTGTCCTAGGTACTGTACAAACACATAAGAAAACACATCTGAAGAGTTTACAGCAGTGGTCACCAACTGGTAGATCGTGATCTCCCGATCAATCCTAGAGGATCTCCCAGTCGATTGCAGTCTCCGGCAGTGGAGCAGGGCTGCTGCTAAGGCAGACTCCCTGCCTGCCCTGGCTCCACACCGCTCCCAGAAGTAGCCAGCATGGCCCTGGGGGCGGGCTCTCCTGCCTCTCACTGCTCCTGCCTGCAAGCACTGCCCCGTGCAGCTCCCATTGGCTAGGAATGGAGAGCTGTGGCCAATGGGAGCTGCAGGAGTGGTGCTTGCAGAGAGGGGCAGTGTGTGGAGCCACTTGCCCCCTGTTCCCCGCAGGGGGGTGTTGGCCCCTTCCAGGAGCAGCATTGAGCCGGGGTAGGCAGGGAGCTTGCTTTAGTGGCAGCCGCACTACACCGCCAACCGGAGCCGCCAGAGGTAAGTGCTGCCTGGCGGGAGGTTGCACCCCAGCCCTGAGCCCCCTCCCAGAGCCAGCAACTCCAAACCCCCTCTTGCACCCCAAGCCCCAGCCTTGAGCTCCCTCCCAGAGCCAGCACTCCAAACCCCCTCCTGCACCCCACGCCCCCTTCTACACCCCAAGCCCCAGCCCTGAGCTCCCTCCCAGAGCCAGCACCCCATACCCTCTCCTGCACCCCAAACCCCCTTCTACACTCCAAGCTCCAGCCCTGACCCCCCAGCCCAGAGCCTGCACCCCCTCCCGAAACTCAATCCCCTACCCCAGCCCGATGAAAGTGAGTGATGGTGGGGGCGGGGGCAGGGGAATGGAGTGAGCGGGACAGGGCACATCCTGGGTTGCCCTTAAATTCAAAAAGTGATCTTGGGCATAAAAAGGTTGGAGACCACTGGTTTATAGACACATTGTTAAGACAAGTGAGTGTGACAGACAACAAGGAAGAGGGATATAGGATGAGGGTAATGGGGAGAGGTTTATGTGGTTACACAGAGTAGCTGTATGCACAGCTTGATGGTGCCAAATTGTTTAAAGCATTGGGGTTTGGGGAAGGGCGGTTTGCCTGTGATCTGGCCATTATTAGCCAGCTGATTTCTAGTAAACTGCAATAGAAGTAGGCCTTTAGGAATGATTTAAAGGAGATGATTATGTCTTTACCGATTTGTTGAGGGAGGGTGTTTCAAATGTAAGGGTCAGCACAAATAAGGTTTTAGGAGAACAGGACAGATTAGCAGTCAGAGCAGATGGTGCAATTGGGAAACGACAAATAAGAGATAAGAGAGAATAAGCGGAAAGGACAGAACCTAAGTGCTTGGATGATAAGAAGCTTGAACTTGAAGGAGTAGAAAATGAGGAGCACATCCTTCTAGCTATTAATCCTACATTTATGTATTTTATTTGTGTAGAATTTGTCCAAACATTCCTATCTTTAATTGCATTTTGGATTGATAAACTGCTCTACAGTGTCTTGTCCACTGACTCATCTTTACCTGTTTTTGCTTGGCTGTGGGTTTTGTTGTAGTGAAATAGTCTAATCAGGCCGAAGCTTCACATTCAGGTTATGCATAGCATATTCTGAAAAGACTATATTTCTTCTGAATAAAAACAAAAAGACTCTTGATTCATATAATCCGGGCATTTTTCCCAGCAGTCATATCTAATACAACCTTGGAAAATCACCAACAAAATGTAGTAGCGGAGGCATAAAACATATTCACCTATCTATGAGGATGATAAAGAAATTAACAGTATTTTATTCATCCATCAAATAAATAAATTATTTGGCCAAGGCAAGTAGACTTTTCCAATGCTGTCCAAACATCTAGTTAATGACTGCTTTCTGCAAAATCAGCAAATGGTAGAGTTGGAAACTCTCTCACCAGAACAATGTACGGCAAACCAGTGTGTTCAAACTGTACTGATGTTTTTGTGTTTTAGCCTTACATGAGCAAAAAACAAAGTCAGACATTCCAGGCAAATATTTTTATGTTCTATTATTGTATGTATATTTATAGTCATTTCAATCACTGCAGTATAATAAATATTTCCCTACTCAATGCTGTACAAGTGTGGGGAGTATTTGCATATGTGTGTCTGTGAGAGAGAGAGAGAATTTGGTGTATATTGATTTTTTGTATTTTATTCACAGAGTGTTCATATGCAAAGGTTAAAATGCAAAATTTTATTTATTTTGAAATATTTTGAAGTCTTTTTATTTTTATATATTTAACTATAGACTGTGCAAAGATCTCCATATCAACTAGCCATTTAATTTTGACCTGCAGCATTTCTGCTATTATGGTATAGGACCAACAATGAAAGTACTTTCATTTCAGCCCTTATTTAGGCAAAATCAATAATGATTTCACTAGATGTTTTGTTTGAATAAAACTTGGAGGATCATGTCCAGTAAAGGAACTTCATATGTGTCAAATTACCTCCATTAAGCAAGCTAAAGGAAGCATTTCACACACGACCGCACCATCGAAATATAAAATAACCCTGCTGCATGCCTTCCTTTGAGCTCCACAAAACTTCCTGAGATGGGTGTCAGAGAACGAAGACTTTTGGGGGTCTCATAGTGGAGGAGAACCAGATGATATTACTCAAGTGAAACAAGAAAGAAAGGGAGGAAAGTGACAGCATGTAATAGTTTAGCAAAATACCCCTCTAATCTTGAATAATGGGGTATATATTTATTAATTGGATCACTTGTTATTTGGGGATCACTTACGGAGAGACGGCCAAAGAGCGTCATGTTACGTAGTGATTTTGTGATATACAGCAACATCCACTAGGACCTGGGATGAAATATGTGTTGTTGTTTTTTAAGGAAAATAACATGCTACCATTGTTTTGACACAAAAACATATGTTTAAGTGCTAGAGTAACTTGAAATGTTTGTAAATATTTGGGTAGTAATATTTCATTATTTTACTATAGAACAACATGACTTCGTCCCAAATTCTAATATGGATGAAGGTAAGTTTCATTAAAACTCCAGCCTAGGTGGATACCATGTCACAGGGTGAACTTTCCAAAGCAATCAGGCATTTTTCAACTGAGCATTTACATTGTTTATCTAAGCCAGTGGTTTTCAAACTGTGGGTCGCGACCCAGTACTGGATCGCGGAATGTAAGGCACTGGGTCTCGGCAGTTCTGGTCAGCACTGCCAACCGGGCCGTTAAAAGCCCTGATAGTGGTGCTGCCCGGCTAAGGCAGGCTAGTCCCTACCTGAGCTGACACGGCGCTGCGCCCCAGTTCCCGGCCAATGGGAGCTGGGGGGACGGGACAGTGCCTGCAGGCAAGAGCCACGTGGAGCCGCTTGTGCGCCTCTGCCTAGGAGCCGGACTTGCTGCTGGCCGCTTCCAGGGTGCAGCACGGTCCACGGTGCCAGGACAGGCAGGAAGCCTGTCTTAGCACCCCCCCTGTGCCACTGACCAGGAGCCGCCCAAGGTAAGCCTGCGCCCCAATCCCCTACCCAGAGCCCCCCCCACCCTGGAGCCCCATTCTGCACCCCAAACCCCTCATTCCCTGCCCCACCCTGCAGCCCTCACCCCTGGACCCCAACCCTCTTCCCCAGCCCTGAGCCCCTCCCAAATCCCAAACCCCTCTGCCCCAGCTCCGTTGGGTCATAGGCATCAACAATTTTCTTCAACTGGGTTGCCAGAAAAAAAGTTTGAAAACCACTGATCTAAGCTATACAAGATTTTAAAAACAAAAAAGAGCAATAAGAAATTGTGGCCCTGGATTCTTTGTTACTCTTGTCCTGAACCCAGCATGCAGAGTATCTCACAGATGTCATATTTTCAACAAGAATTTAAATCAGTCTCCAGTTTCTACTGTGTTGAATTCCTACAATTGCTGAGGTAATTGTGGGCCAGATTCACTAGCAGTTAGGCACCTAGGTCCAACGTTCATTGGGATTCACAAAACCCCCATTCAGCTGCCACCTAACATTCCTAGGGCCCAAATTAGTGCGGGTGTCGGGGGGAGTTGTTGTTGTGGGTTGTTTTATTTTTTTGTTTGGTTGGTTTTTTTGCCAGTGCAGATTTGCACACAAATTGAAAAGAAAAAAAAATCACTCTTGAGTGAGTGGCGTTGTGACCTGGCACACAGGGTTGCATCACACCACCACTCAAGTTTGGCCTGGCCTCCCCTCCATCATGATGGAAGGGAAGCTGGTCCAAATTTGAGCAGCATTGCAACTTGTGCACCAGATCACAGCCACCAATACCTCCTCCTGCAAGAACCAGCTTTGGTGTCTAACTTCAGGAGAGTGTTCACACCTGTGATTCCCAAGCACAGATTGGTGCCTCCTTGTGATCTGGATTTGGATCCCTAGCTCCCTTTGACGGGTGGAGCTCCGGCCACACCCCTCTCCTGGAACTTCCTAATGCAGTGGTCCACAAACTGTGGGGAACGCCCCTGTAGGGGGGCAAGGACGAATGTTTAGGGGGGCTCATGGCAGGGCCTGGGTCAGTCCCCATGGGGGCGGGGAGGGAGAGCCGCCCAGCTTTGGGCCAGGCCGCAGCACCTCTCTGGGCCGCAGCTCCACTCCACCCCCAGGCCAGTTCTGTCCTCATTCCCTCTCTAGCCCCAGTTCAGCCCCCAGCTCCACCTTTAGCCCAAGCTCCTCTGCTGAGCCAACTGTGCAGTAATGGTGGGGGGAGCATGCAGACAGATTCCATTACTGGTAATCAGGGGTGCGACAGGAAAAGTTTGGGCACCACTGTCCTAATAGCTGGTGTAGGCAGCCGGAACCCCACCTCCCCCACTCAGCTTGCTGGCTTTTGTGGATTCCATTCTTGGGTGCCTAATTCTCCCTGTGCATTGTATACTAGGCACCTAACTGCAGGCTGTGAATTCCACTTGGTGGCAGGTGCCTAAGTCCCTGAATGTCCCTGAATCTTGCCCTGAATGGCCATAGAAATAAAATTATTTAAAAAAAAATCTCATTTTGATGAAAATTAATGTGTTCCTTAAATGACATGCTCTTTCCTTGTTAAAGAAAGGAAAACATTAAAGACCTTGTTGCCTCAGTTAAAGTGTGGTGTTACAAGCCACCCAGTAACTCGACGGAAGCGAATCATAGGAGGAAACACTGCTAGAAAGGTACAACAAAAGTGACCTAGTCTGATAAAAGTTGTATATGGGCATTGTTGTCTTTAGCTTTTCACCACCTTGATGTACCAATGGAAGTATTGTCTTAAAGCATAATAAATGCAGAAACCTAATCAGTGTGTAAGATTGCAATTTTGAACAGAAGGGGTAAGTCTACACTTCAAGCTGGGGGTGTGATTCCCAGCTTAAGGAGACATAGCCCTGCTATTCTGATTGAGTTAGTATACTAAAAATTAGGGCTGTTAATTAATTGCAGTTAACTCACGTGATTAACTACAAAAATGGATTGCGATTAATCGCACTTACAACAATAGAATACTAATTGAAATGTGTTAAATATTTTTGGATGTTTTTCTACATTTTCAATATTGATTTCAATTACAACATAGAATACAAAGTGCACGGTGCTCACTTTATATTATTTTTTATTACAAATATATGCACTGTAAAAATGATAAACAAAAGAAATAGTATTTTTCAATTCACCTCATAAAAGTACTGAAGTGCAATCTCTTTATCATGAAAGTGTAGCTTACAAATGCAGATTTTTTTTTTGGTTACATAACTGCACTCAAAACCAAAACAGTGCAAAACTTTAGAGCCTACAAGTCCACTCAGTCCTACATCTTATTCTGCCAATTGCTAAGACAAACAAGTTTCTTTACATTGACGGGAGATACCGCTGCCTGCTTCTTATTTACAATGTCACCTGAAAGTGAGAACAGGCATTCACATGGCACTTGTAAATACCTTGCAACACTGGAAGATGCCTTGGAGGACTCCCCTAAACACGCCAAAGAGGAGGAGGGCCAGGAAGGGGAGAAGAAAGTAGAGAACAAAGAAGCCCCCAAGGAGGGAGAGAAACAGAAGCCCAGGCCCCCACAAAGGGGATAAAGAGAAGAACAGTGACCCCACTGGAGTCCCGGACGCAAGAGAGGCCAAGCCAGGGGGGAAGGAGAAAGCCACCGCGGAGGAAATCAGAGATCACAAGGAGAGTCTGTAGCTTGCTGGCCTTTCCAAGCTGAGCTGATCGTCTGGGCTGTTTCTTTCCTGCTGGGCTCCCTGGGTGCTAAACAGTTTCGTTCCTCATCAGCTCATCGCGTCTGCAATTTGGGAAAAAAGAAATAAAAAGAAATCAGTAACACTAACCATCCCGTCTCTTCCCCCCCACCCGTAGCAGGGTGCATGCTTGTAATAGTGATTTCTAGGAGGCGCTGATCAGTTGATTTGAAATAAAAGCGAATCATCCCTTTTAAAAACAACAACCAAACAAACAAACAAAAAACACCAACTACAGAAGTGCCATGCCAACGTCTGTTCTCACTTTCAGGTGACATTGTAAACAAGAAGCAGGCAGCATTATCGCCTACAAATTGTAACCAGCCTTGTTTGTCTGAGTGATTGGCTGACCAAGAAGTAGGACTGAGTGGACTTGTAGGCTCTAAAGTTTTGCACTGTTTTGGTTTTGAGTGCAGTTATGTAACCAAAAAAAAAATCTGCATTTGTAAGCTACACTTTCATGATAAAGAGATTGCACTTCAGTACTTTTATGAGGTGAATTGAAAAATACTATTTCTTTTGTTTATCATTTTTACAGTGCATATATTTGTAATAAAAAATAATATAAAGTGAGCACCGTGCACTTTGTATTCTATGTTGTAATTGAAATCAATATTGAAAATGTAGAAAAACATCCAAAAATATTTAACACATTTCAATTAGTATTCTATTGTTGTAAGTGCGATTAATCGCAATCAATTTTTGTAGTTAATCACGTGAGTTAACTGCAATTAACTAACAGCCCTAATTTTTACATTGTTTTATTTTTGAGTGCAGGCTTTTTTGTACATAATTCTACATTTGTAAGTTCAACTTTCATGATAAAGAGATTGCACTACAATACTTGTATGAGGTGAATTGAAAAAATAATTTTGTTTTGTACAGTTCAAATATCTGTAATAAAAATAAATATAAAGTGAGCACTGTACACTTTGTATTCTATGTTGTAACTGAAATTAATATATTTGAAAATGTAGTAAACATCCAAAAATATTTAAAATAAATGGTATTCTATTGTTGTTTAAGATCACGATTAATTTTTTTAATTGCTTGACAGATCTACTAAAAATAGAATGCAGCTGTACCAGCACGAGCCACTCAAGTACATTCCTATGGTCTCACACAAGCACGTACTCAGGGTGGCTAGCCCATCGCGCCACTGCAAATGCATGCTATTTTTAGCACACTAGCATGATCAGAACTAGTGTGAGTATGTTCCTTGAGCTGGGAATCACACCCCCAGCTTGAAGTGTAGACTTACCCAAAGATGTCAGGAAAAGCAATAGTTAAGGCTTGAATAGAAAGTTTATTTCTTCAAAGGAAGTTGAGTGTGTCACAGGATTGGCTCCAGTATGCATTCTTAACCAAGATTTTTGCATTCAATTCCCCTTTTTTTAAGATAAGAAAATAAAGATATTAGCTGTAAAACTACTAGTAATATTTTGAACAACTGCATGTGTTTTTTACTGCACCATTTTAAAGAGCTGCAAACTGTACGTTGGAGTTATGTAATGCAGCACTGCAGAGTGGGTGGTGTAGTGAAGGTACACCAGCAAAAACTGGAGCAAATAATTTAGCAAAATACTGTAGCTAGAAAGAGTATCCTGTCAAAGCAGAATTAAAACTTGAGTAAAGTGCCTAATGATACAGTCACATATTATATTTGATCATATAGGGTCAGATCCTATCACATGAACCATGCAGATTTGTTTTATAGGGTGAATTCCCTTGGCAAGTGGCAATTAGGGAGGGTAGTGGTACAGTGAACTGTGGAGGAATTTATATCGGTGGCTGTTGGATTCTGACTGCTGCACATTGTGTCAGGTAAAAACCATTCTGAAAACAATTTGCTTCTTGCAAAGTACAGAAAACATGTTATAGGCTCTTGTACTTCTCATCAGCTTTTTTGCTGACTCTCAATTGCATAGAGGAAAAAATACATTGAGTCGCACAAGTCAGCAAACCAAAAATTATTATAATGAAACACACCAAAAACCCAGGAGAGAGTCTGCACACCAATATCCGTGCTCCGCTCCTCAATTCTTAGTGTCATTGTCGGGTAGATTCAGCCCGGTCAATATCATCACATCAGACTCCCTCTAGCTCTCTCAGCCCCTCAGCATGTTCACTGATTCTACCATAAAGGATTTCCAGATGGGGTCCTTCTTAATGTCTGAAAAGCCTTTCCTGCTTTTTAATACTGTCTATCTAGGCATTTAGACAGCGAACAGCACTATGGTATCAAAATTACATAATTATATAATTAGGGGTCTTCTTATAAAGCTGAATTCTCTTCTCCTTTTCAGGAGGAAGATGAGCCACGTGTGAGTTAGAGAAAATCTTAAGGCTATTCTGCCAGCTCCTGCATGGTTCTCATGCAAGTAGAGCAGCCTCCCGATTCTCCTAAATTTACTCTTCTTTCCCCTCTTCCAAAGGCAGACAGTGGAGAGGATTTGAGTGCTTTTTCTCTTTATGTGTTATGGAAAAGCTATGGCAAAAGGATGGATCTTGCAATTTGTCCTGAACGTGGTCTTGTTAGGTCTGCTATTCCTGAGGAAGGGAACTGCATAGTCAAGGGCCTGCAGCCCAAGTGGCTTTGTTTCCAGCTCCCTCTAGTCTTAAAGCCCCATAATCCCCCACTCTCCCTGGGCTTCAAGTTCAATGCTGCACCTCTGAAGCGCAGCACAGACTCTCACCCCAGGAATCCAATATATGATTACTGCAGCTCAACTGCTTGAAGCAGCATTAGTACACAGCCAGTGGAGGGGAGGGAAATCAGTAGGGGAGGTATGACAGGGATTATGATCTACTGTGGGACACCTCCTCAGGCAACCTGCTCTTTTGGGAGTTGAATTTCCTATCTGTTCCACAGGGGTGTGGGGAGAATTGGGGGAGGGGAAAACAAAAGCCTGCACATACACCTGATTGAAAAAATGAACAGGAAATTCCTTGAGTCAAAACTCTCCCTTTCCTTTCCCCTACATGTGGAAAAACAACATAGAGCAAATGTGAGCTTTATTTTGTCACCATTTAATTTAACTGGCAGGTTGTGGATTAGAATATCAGAGTTTGCAAGAAGGCTTTAGTGGTGCTGCATGAGTACCAAGTCTAAAATTCATCCATATGTATTTTTAATCCACTTGTTCATTTAATTTGTTCAGTCAAGATACATATTTTATTTGTTTAAGATGTTATTTACTGATAAAGAAGTGTCACTGTTGATGTACATTTACACCTAGAAGATGAAAAGATAAGGAGGTCTATGCAGTTGCTTGATGTGATTGGTGGTGTTTCTTGGGTCATTGGTCTGACCCTGCTCTCACTGAAACCATATGGCAGAACTCCCATGGACTCAATGACCATAACATGTATAAATGAATGAAGACAACTTTTCTGTCTCTCCTACATTTTACATGAAATCTTAAGTTATACAATGCATAGGTGATGCAGGAAAACAGAACCTACTGCAGAAGAATTAGAGAAGGCAGGATGTTTGGGGTTGGAGTAGTAACTGAAAAAGTCCCTGTTGCCCGTAATGCAGAGCATGCATTAAAGGGCAGGTTGTAATCTTTCACTGTCCTTGTGGGGGGGAGGGGAACAGGAACTATTCCCTGTGTGTGCCCCTTGGGAGTGTACTTTTCCCCAAAGGGTGCACAGATGAATGGGAAGAAGGAAGTGATAGTCCCAACATCCTCTCCACTCTGGCCCAGGGAGTGGTCTGGGCATACCCGCACCAGAGTGGGGTGAGGAGAGAGGAGTCTATACCACAGTACTTCTATGTACTGGGGCACAACCAGAGAAGCATGATCCTCCTAGTGTTCCTCTTTAGGCAGTGGTAACAATATATTTTGGCCTATTAAATTATTTTTCCATGTCAGATACATCACTATACAATAAGTGGCATCTGTCTCCACATTTGATACAGTTCAGAAAGCCCTGAGCAGAGGAGTAGTAATACTTAATATGTGTAGTATTAATTATTGTTCTACAGAAATGTTGATGAATTGCTAAATGGAATAACACTTACTGCAAGCCAGAATTTACATCTGTGCTTGTATTTATTAACAAAATATAACTGACATTTCTTTTACAGAAAAAGTCGAGTTCATCAGTATCGGATATGGACCGGAATATTAGATACAATCCTCTATAATAAAGAGATAGATACTTTTAGATTAAACCAAGTGATAATCCATGAAAACTATAATGCCTCAAACTATCTGAATGACATTGCTTTGTTGGAGATGAAAACTAATGAGAAAGGAAAACCATGCTCACTGGCATACAGCACACCTGCCTGTGTTCCTTGGTCAGAATATCTGTTTAGATCTGGACATCAATGCAAGGTTTCCGGCTGGGGACTAGCAGACGGTATTTGATTTTTAGTTTATAATGAATAATTTATATTATGGTAGTGTCCAAAGGCTCAAGTCTGGATCAGAACCTCACTGTGCTAAGTACTGTACAAAATGGTAGGAAGACACAGTCCTTGTCCCAAAGAGTTTACAATCTAAATAAATTTTAAAAAGAAACAAAACAAAAACATATGGAGAGAGGTGGGGAAGGAATACAACATTCATGTAAAGTGATCAACTAAGTCATGTTAGTTAAATGTCTATTTGTCGTATATTTGTTTTATTTATAACACAAAAACATAACTTTACAATTGGTCTGGAGTGAGGAAGGCACTCAAGGTTGAAGTGAAGAGGAGGATATTATTGTTGGTGTGAAGGGGGGAATTACATAAAGGGAGAGCAAAGCTGAATGGGACAGAGGGGAAAGAGAAAGAGGGCAAAAAATATGG
Organism: Eretmochelys imbricata; assembly: GCF_965152235.1. NCBI lineage: Eukaryota > Metazoa > Chordata > Testudines > Cheloniidae > Eretmochelys > Eretmochelys imbricata. Next base: position 36,366,135 of record NC_135575.1, on the reverse strand, counting down.
TGGTAAGGAGAGCCAGGCTGGGCAGCCAGGGTACTGCAGTGATGGGAGAGGGGCAGGATTAAGGGAAATAGTAAGTAAAACTCTGTATCCTGACTGATTTGCACAGATGAATGGTGTATTTTGATCACTTATTTGCCAATCTGCATGGGGTAAAGGCCTGGACGTGTGTCACAGGGAAGGAACCTGAAAAGTTCGCATCCGCCTATTTTTCTTTATCACTCTTCTCTTCTTGGACCTCAGCCACACAAAGGTGCAGCCCTGTGCTCCAGTTCTCCAAGGAGTGTAAAAACACTGGACATTTTTAATGAGCTCTCCTTTTGCCAAAGAGGCGATCATTTCCCTCTCGAATTACAGCAGTGGATTAATAGCATATGGTGAATTAAAAGGCTGGCATGGAAGCTACATTTACAATGGCTACAATTATATTACCCTCTTGTGACACTCCACTTAGAAAACCAATATCCATTTTGATCGCAAGTGGCCTGTGATTAAAATGGTACAAAAGAGACTACGCTCTATCAAATGTTGTTGAGGGACAAAAAAGTATAGTTTGTCCACAAGATAGGATGTGACTCAGTCATCTGGTAGCCCTCCTCTTGTGAAAAGAAAGAAAAGAAAAAGGACAACGTAAGAGAGATTAAGAGGGAGGGGAAATAAAGATAGGAAAGATGGGCGGAGGAAAGAAAAAATAATTGAAACATTGAAAATACTGCAAGCTATCACAAGAGTTGTTTACTCTGAACAAGATTGTGAGGATTTATGATGCTGGTCCATTTAGGAAGCCAAGATGAAGAGCTAGAATGGGAAGCATGACATTTTTATCTAGAGGCCCCTAAAGCGTCAGACTGAAATTGAACAAAAGTAAATCTTGAGTGTGGCCTGGATTTAGTTCTTTAAGGATTCTGATATTCCCAGATATAGATAATGTCCTTCCTTAAATGAGATTGCCTAGATTAACATTCTCCTCCTCACAGAAAATACAAAAGGCATTCTACCACTGTTTGTCATATTGTGTGGTCTATAAATTGTAAGCACCGACAGAAAATGAGGAAACAAACTAGGTGGTCAAGAACTGGGATTAGCTAAAAATGTGTTAGAAAATGTAACTGCTGTGTGTGATTCTGTAGTTAAATAGAATTGCTTTTATCTGGCTGATGTGCTTGCACTACATACATGGAGAAAGTATGCATGCATTTAAATTATGTATTGTATATAACACAATAGGTTACATTAAGTCAGGAAAACAAGTATGAAACTTTTGATTTATGACAATGTATCTAAAATGTATTTCAAATTCAAAGGTTCTATTCTTTTCTTTTTTAGGTTTTACCAAACAATTTGTTCTTCGATGGGGCAACATTAATTTATTTCCAAACTGTTCAGATATCTATAAAGAGCGCTTTTTTAACGAAATGGAATGTGCAGGCAAGTAATTCATCACTGTTATTTCTTTCTGGTGTCCTCATCAAGCCCACCACCCTGAAAATCTGAAGTCCTACCACACAGTGCTCTCTTATAACCCTGAAGTACAGTAAACTAGATACCACAGTGAAGCTCTTAGCAAAGTGGTAAGGAGCCAAAATGCTCTTACTAGATCTGCTGTAAAGTGATGCAGACTTTTAGTACCAACTTGCATGTACAACTACACAGCCATGTTTGTAAATGCAGTTATGACTACATGCAATTACTGTGATTATGCATGCAAATTTCAGCAATTTTGTGAGAGATTTTATGTGCACAAGTGGGCTACTGTCAATTGAAAATCTGGCCTTTACTGTCTTTGGCCCGGATTCAGAAAGGTATTTAAGTGCATGTATAATTTAAAGCACATGAGTATTCCCATTGAATTTAATTTAACTATTTGCATGCTTAAGCACTTTGATGGGTGGAAATGACCTGATCCAACATTCTTTGTCCCCTGGAAGATGTTACCAACTTTTTAAAAGAAGAAATGATCAAACCTGGTCAGAAAGCATTAGCACTCTAGGCTACTGTTCCAAAAGCTGAAGTTTAGAGCCTTGAATTCCAAATTTTAACTTCAAGCTACTAGAAGAATTGCCACAAGCTTTCTTAAATTTAATATGTAGCCAATTAATATGACAGATGGTTCTGTCCCTCCTTTAATTCAAGTAAGCAAAGGCAATGCTTAAAAAAAAAATAGTGAAAAGTGGTCTAATTAAGATGTGAGAGAATTGAGTCTGATGCCTGCAAAGTATTGGGTCCTGTGGGACGCATGTTATCTCCTAGGTCTGCCATACTTTTCAACTGATTGTACTTTTATGTGGAAGGCAATCACCTGTTGCAGCAATGGGCAGCAGTCTAAAAGCCTAAGATATTAATCAAAGGTGAATTTTTAGAGAACTTATCGACTTCCTAGACATCAAGAAGAAAAGGGGAAGCTTTCTCTCCCCACAGCAAACACAAACCTTCAATATGGTTTCGGAACGGAGGACTGCTACTTGTGAGAGTATGTACCCACCAGCATGAGTAAGGGTTGCATAATCAAGCACTGTGTGGCTGGCCATCACACTCCACTGTCCACATCACAAAACACACCACCACCATCAGCAACAGCTGACAGTTTTTGGGAAAATTCAGAAGAGAGGCCACATTTTGATAGGCATGGAGATGGCCTCTTATTAAGAGAACAGCTAAAGTCCTAGGTAATGCTCTAGTACTGTGGCAATGGTGCTGCATTATTGTATTTTCACATTCTTCATACTTGATCTATTTTTCAGAACCACTGTACTCACTTAAAAAGGATGTTTGGTGCTTATTTAGGTTCACTTTCTATAGATTACTTTTGAAACAATATAAAATACAATGGACTGAATTCTGCTCTGATACTCTGGTATAAAACTTCAATTACTGTCTACTAACTGAGTGAAGGTTATGCTGGTGTAATGAGGAGAATTTGGCCATCTATGATTTTAGAAAATAAGTTCTGCAGTCTTCACAATAGGAAAAACATGCATATAACAAATTTGCCTTGGTGTTTTTCCTCTCTTTTGCCTCAGGTACCTTTGATGGTTCCATAGATTCCTGTAAAGGTGACTCAGGAGGACCCTTGGTCTGTCTGGATTCAAATAATAGGGCATACGTGTGGGGTATTGTGAGTTGGGGTGAAAACTGTGGAGTTCAAGGATATCCTGGAGTTTACACAAAAGTAGCCAGATACTTTGATTGGATTAGCCGTCATGTGGGAAGGTCCGTTATTTCTTTATATAATGTGTGAAGCTTTGGGAACTAAATACTACATTCACAGCACCTACACACAAAAAAGAAGATTAGTTCTACCTTAGAATCAGCAATCTTATTACATACTTGCAATTTTTGGAAGAAATGTTTAAACAAATCTTTGAAAATGCTGTTAGTGTTCGATAAATGTAATGATTCTTGTGGAAAGTGTTTTGTACTGAAATTAGTTCACTGCAATAAATGCATGCATACTATAAGGAAATTAAAACATCCGATTCTTTGGGGAAGGGGGATATTACATTTCATGTTTGTGCATTGGGATGGGCTGTTAAAATGGAAAATTATGCTGAAAGCAAGAAATAATCAAATGAATACACGACTGTTCAAACCTAGCAGCGAGTATAGCAACCTTAATACTGAAGAAATCCAGTCAGTCACACCAGCATGAGTATGATTACAAACCTCGAGGAAATGCCTAAAGCCTTAAAACAGACACTCAGAATAATACATTCCACCAGCACCAGGTACAGAGGAATGAAACACTAACGTAAACAAAGGATGCATCAGCCAAGAGGGAGAGTAAGGGTCTGATCCCACACAAAGGAAGTCAATGAGAACTTTGTCATGGACCTCAGTGGGTACAGGATCAGACACTACAGCTTGGGGCCATTAACAAAAAGGGAGCACAGAGCAGGAGTGTTCTAACTCAATTCTGGTTCCTCCTAAATTTATGATGAAGCCACTCTACAGGACTTCTTGTGCTCTACATGCATGTGATGATACAGATGGGCATTCTCAAGCAGAACCTAGAGGATAGACCATGCTCTGCATGTTTTTAATACATATGCACTGTGGCCATAGATGCTGGAACTAGAGGTGCTGGCCGTGCTGCCGCAACCCATGGCTTGAAATGGTTTCCATTATATATAGGGTTTACAGTTTGGTTCAATGGCTCTGAGCACCCCCACTATACAAATTGGGGCAGCACCCCTGACTGTGGCCTGGCCTGAGGCAACTCCATTCCATGCTGGATATTCTTATCTCTGGCATATAATAATTTGTACAAAGAGATAAGCCTAGATCCAGGGCAAACCTGAAATCAGGCCAACAACAGTGGGCATTTGTGTTCTGGCCAAACCAAGAGAACCAGAATTTGGCTCTAGGGCTGAGGGTATGCTCTAAACATTAAATTACTAACCACTGTTGGAACTATTTCAAAGAGAACTATAGAGTCCCTAAAACAGTTTAGAATTTAATTGGAAATTAGTGAAAATGTTTGCATTACCTACTTCTAATGAGACATTACTCCTTTCACTTAATTCTCATATTATGGTAAAATGGTATAGACATTTTAGAGCGAATTCATAACCATCTGATTTAAACTGTACTTTTTATTTTCATCCCTCTTCCGCTATTTTATAGAATCACAAATGAGTTAATTTGTTTTGTGAGGTCTGACATATCGGAGTGCAATCCAGACCAGTGAGGGGCTCTGTCAACCCTGCCCTGCAACCCCTACCCTTACAATACCTTCCTGGTAGTAGCTTCCACCTGGGCTGCTCTCACAAACAGCCTTCCAGCATGCAAGTCACCATAGGTGCTGATTCAGTGGGTGCTCTGGGGCTGAAGCACCCATGGGAAAAGAATGGTGGGTGCTGAGCACCCACCGGCAGCCCCCCCTACCAGAACCTCCCCCTCCTCCCAGGGTCTCCTGCCCACCAGGGGGCCCTGCCAATCAGCGCCTTCCCTTCCCTCCCACCGCCTACTGCCTGCCACGGATTAGCTGTTGCATGGCATCAGGAGGCGCTGGGGGGGAGGAATGAGGGCGCAGCATGCTTGGGCGAGGGAGGACGGGGGGGTGGAAAGAAGCAGGGCAGGAGTAGAGTGTGGGCAGGACCTAGGCACAGCTGGGGAGGAGCACCCCCAGGTAGATTAGAAACTCGGCGCTTATGCAAGTCACACTCTAAGTGTCTGTGTGTAATTGTAGTCTGACAACCACACTTGGGTTACACTGTGGCTCTCATCAGCCATGGTTATATCGCATGGTGACACTAACATACTCCCAGTCCCAGATTTCCCCCCATAAATGTATGTCTTAGAATCATAGAACCATAGAATATCAGGGTTGGAAGGGACCTCAGGAGGTCATCTAGTCCAACCCCCTGCTCAAAGCAGGACCAATCCCCAATTAAATCATCCCAGCCAGGGCTTTGTCAAGCCTGACCTTAAAAACTTCTAAGGAAGGAGATTCCACCACCTCCCTAGGTAACTCATTCCAGTGTTTCACCACCCTCCTAGTGAAAAAGTTTTTCCTAATATCCAACCTAAACCTCCCCCACTGCAACTTGAGACCATTACTCCTTGTCCTGTCCTCTTCTACCACTGAGAATAGTCTAGAACCATCCTCTCTGGAACCACCTCTCAAGTAGTTGAAAACAGCTATCAAATCCCCCCTCATTCTTCTCTTCTGCAGACTAAACAATCCCAGTTCCCGCAGCCTCTCCTCATAAGTCATGTGTTCCAGACCCCTAATCATTTTTGTTGCCCTTCGCTGGACTCTCTCCAATTTATCCACATCCTTCTTGTAGTGTGGGGCCCAAAACTGGACACAGTACTCCAGATGAGGCCTCACCAATGTCGAATAGAGGGGGACGATCACGTCCCTCTATCTGCTCGCTATGCCCCTACTTATACATCCCAAAATGCCATTGGCCTTCTTGGCAACAAGGGCACACTGCTGACTCATATCCAGCTTCTCGTCCACTGTCACCTCTAGGTCCTTTTCCGCAGAACTGCTGCCTAGCCATTCGGTCCCTAGTCTGTAGCGGTGCACTGGGTTCTTCCGTCCTAAGTGCAGGACCCTGCACTTATCCTTATTGAACCTCATCAGATTTCTTTTGGCCCAATCCTCCAATTTGTCTAGGTCCCTTTGTATCCTATCCCTGCCCTCCAGCGTATCTACCACTCCTCCTAGTTTAGTATCATCTGCAAATTTGCTGAGAGTGCAATCCACACCATCCTCCAGATCATTTATGAAGATATCGAACAAAACCGGCCCCAGGACCGACCCCTGGGGCACTCCACTTGACACCGGCTGCCAGCTAGACATGGAGCCATTGATCACTACCCGTTGAAGTGATCACTACCCGTCTTGTACTGCCCAGCCCTCTCCTGGATAATCCAAAAATATTAAGTCCATTATTCCTTTAAGGGAACAACATACACCAGTTTACCACCTTAAATGGAGTTACCCGGACACTAATTTTAACACACTGGATTAGATAAAACAATGAAACAGGTTTATTAACTCCAAAGAGACAAATTTTAAGTGAGTACAAGCAATGAGGCATCCAAGTCAGAAATGGTTACAAGAAAATAAAGGTAAAAATGTTTAGTGCCTAGCTCCAAAGGAAAGTTTCTCACCGCATGCTTCCAACAGTATTACTGTCCAAAATTTCAGGTCAGGATCCCTCCCTTAAAGTCCAATGGCTATTTACTTTGTCTTCTCAGGTGTGGACAGTGAGATGGACAGAGAGGGGAGGGCACCTCTTGAGATTTTTGCCCCTCCTTTTTATAGTTTCAGTCTTTCCTTGAAAAACAATTTCCACTGAGAACCAAGAGACAGGGTGTCTGGTGGATGAAGGAGACCTCATGCTATGAATGAAGGAGACCTTTATTCAGATGCAGATCTTTGTCCCTGCCCCTTTCTTGCCAAAGGATGGCCACTTTGTTGATACCTGGATGGGGTCATTAGTTTTCCCTTTGTCTTTAAGAAACTGGTTTAGTCTCTCGCCACACTCAGTCATGATTTCAGCTTATGTTCATAACTTTGCACATAATGTTTCTACATGCATTTTACTATGATATCACTGATCAGCAAGTTGTGAATTTTCAAATGATGCCTCAAAAGGCATACTTTGTACAAAGATTAATACAACACTGTTTAGGGTGTGACTACAGGGGTACATTCCATCACATAAGGACATTGTCAAAGTAAGGGGTGTACAGCTCCCTATCTTCTTCCTAATTTGGCTCCCAATTCAGGAAAGCATCTCTGTTCAGCAAAGCATTTAAAGAGGTGCCTGTGGTTAAATCCTATATGGGAAGGCCCAGATCCATAAAGGGGCTTTGACCCAGATCCAAAAAGAGACATAGGCATTTCAGTGATGAGGGTTGCAACATCTAACTTTTAAGAGCCTTGAAAAATCACAAAGCCTGAGTTAAGCACTCCCTATACAATACATGGGGAAAGGTAAACACCTGAGAATGGGCTCCACAAAAGTCAACACACCATGCAGGAAGCTGCCAACAAGAGGTATGCGTCCTAAACCCTGCTCTTCACAAGGAGTTTGGTGCCTAAATCTGGGTTTGGGGGGAGGAGCCCCCTCATCACCACCAATCTCTGCTTATGATCCACAACCAAGAACACCTCTCCTGGAGTCAGGTGGCTTAAGTACTTCAGTTGTTTCTTGAAAGAATGGCTTAGGCACCTGCCTAGCTCCACACAAAATGTCTAGCAGGACCCCATATAACCTTTAGTCTTAGTGGTTAGAGCACTCACCTGGGATGTGGGCGTACCCCTGTTCAATTCTCCCCTCTACCTCATGAAAAGAAAGGATTTGAACAGGGGAGTCCCACCTCTCCAGTGCCCTCACCCCTGAGCTACAAAGCCATTCTATCTCTGCTCCAATTATTTAATTATTCAATTAAAGAATCGTTTAAACAAGAAAAATTGAGAAAAACCCACCTCAGAATATCCCAATGGTTAGAGCAGTCACCTGAAAGGTGGGGGAGCCATGTTTAAATCCCATCTCATCAGGACATGAGGGGAATGAAACCAGGATCTTCTACCTCTGAGATGAGTAACCTAGCCATTGGGCCAAAGATTGGGGGGGAAATCTCTTTCCCCACCACTGTTTTGTGTAGCGCTCGGCACCCTCTGAGAACACCTATCAGGCCAGCCCAGCAGGTGAGATAAGCAGGGTAAGCCTATCTCCACCTGGTTTGAGGACCAGCTTGGGGGTGGGGGGGGGGCGAGAGGACAGGACAATAGGCATTAGCACTGAGGCAACAGAACAAGTGTGACGAGGTACAACACTTGTCTAGGAAATTTGTACGGGGAAAATGTAAGCGACGAGTGAATTCAGGAACTTACGGGGTTAGGCATCAGCTGAGCAGGAGCTTCATGGATCACGGTGGTTCTTAAAAGTGGGACATTTATGGATCCAGTCTGAAGTGCTTTCCTGAATGGGGGCCTTGGTTCATTGAACACCGGGAGAGTCTTAGAATATCAGGGTTGGAAGGGACCTCAGGAGGTCATCTAGTCCAACCCCCTGCTCAAAGCAGGACCAATCCCCAATTTTTGCCCCAGATCCCTAAATGGTCCCCTCAAGGATTGAACTCACAACTCTGGGTTTAGCAAGCCAATGCTCAAACCACTGAGATATCCCTCCCTGCAAAATAAGGTCAAGGAGGGTACTTCCTTCCTCTTTGACAGGTGGGATAAGAGCTCCCCCTTCTCTTTCAACTTGCTTTACCCAGTGCCAGACACTTGCTCCTGTGTTTCTGTTGGTACTTACTTGAAAGTAATCATTTTATATCCTTGGGTAGAGAAATGAAACAATAAAATGCCTGGTGCATGGGCCTCTTGCCTGGATAGATCTTCCTGCTCTGCTTCCTGACCTTACCTGGGAGCAGGACAGCAGTGTCATTAACCAGCTTTCTGCTCTGATTAATTGTTAATTCTGTCCTGAAATTTCAAAAGCACTACATTTTGAGGGGGTTGGTACATCCAAAAATGAAGGTCTCTTTGCCAGAATGAAAAAACTCTCACCACAATCCTAGTTGAGCTCATGTAAGTAGTACTCAGGATTTTTATTTGTTTACAAACTTAATTTCCAGAAACTCCAAAATGTGTTTTGCAGGTGAATTTACCTGGGCCTACATGTTCTCCTCAGCAAAATAGGAGTGGGCTCTTCATATTTAATAGTTTTACCATCATTCTGCCTTTTCATTACGGCCCTGTCTCACACAAGTGATTCTATCACTGGAGTAGGATCACTCACATGAGTAATTGTTGCAAGATTACTCTCCAATCACATTTAACAATGCCATGAAATAAAATACTGGATTGTATTGCAGAAATTAAATATATATAAATTCATTCACTATGTTCTGAATCAGTATACTTAAGATATAAACGGCCAAATCTTGCTAGGCATATACGCACAAGCAATCCCATTGACTTCAAGTGAATAAGGTAATTATGATTTGCCCAAAATATAGTACCTCTGGTTTTGGAAGTAGTGTTTGCTCAGAGGAGTCCAACTGATGAAATACTAAGGTTTACTGATTTGTCAGGTCTCCGGGCTTGTTCTTTCTCCCACTGCACTCAATGTATAAGTGATATAGCTGATTGGAAAACTGGACCATTTTCCTGCAAAACACGTGACTGTCATTTCCTCCCCCATCCAATCAAAACATTTCAAAAAGATTGTAAATTCAGCCAGCTCTAACAAATGGTCTTTGCTAACCCACTAAAACACCAAAGATTTGACATTACCACTTTCTACTAATGTCACCCAAAGCCACTGTCTCTCATGTGGTCAGCTCACAAAAGGAACTCTCCCAGTTCTTTACCTATCTTATTTTGAATCCATATCATTTCAAAATAATCTGTTCTTGAAACAGACACTACAAACTCAGGCGGAAAGGCTGCTCCCCGCCCCCAAATGACTTCTTAAAACATAATATGGAATAGATTTAAGTTTTACTTGTGGTGGAGCTCTACAGTTTTTAACCCCTTTCCAAACAAAATAGAATGTACTATATAAGGAATATATGAAGTCCATATCTTCCCCATATTATTAATGCAGATGAGGATTTTTTGTTAAATGACTACATTTCACTGGAGAGGGAATCTACCTCAAGGGCATATCTTGTACTATTCATGGTTCCACAATTCTTGCACAGCAAATCAAATCAGGAATACTATATAAATGCTACAAAAACCTTTATGACCTAAGCTGCTTCTTAACTTATTTTGAACCACAAGTTGTTTTCTATAGCAGAATATATTTGAAGAAGGCAAATATTTCAGAATTTAGCTTTAGCTTGGCTTTAGTTTAACCCAAAGATTTATTTATATAATGGGGAGAAACCCTCACAAAGATCGCAAAACTGCAGAGCAAGTTACAAACAAATTATCTAGGAACTGAAAAGCCTGGTACACATTCTTTGTAATAGATCCCAACTCCTGCACAGGCTTAAACGTGCTTAACACTTTACTACCAGTAGTCCCATTGAAGTTAATGGCACTGTTAACTGTAGTTAATTAAGCACATGTATTTTCAGGATCCAGGCCTAACCCATCACAACTCGTCTGACCTAACTCACAATATGTGAAGTGCTTTGAGATCTGCAGACAAGGGGCTAAGCGTTTCATTTATTATTTAAAATAGTTTTGTGTTTAATTCATTAGCATCCGTGAAATGGGGCTTTATAGCTCTGTAACGTTGGAAAGCTTTAAATGGAAGACAGGACAGCAAAGTGCAAAGTCCTTCCGTAGTCTACAGTCCCCACGGGCAGCACGCAGGTCAGGCAGTAGAAACTGTGGAGCCGAGCCAGCCGCGCGCAGCCCCGGGCAGAAGAGCCCCCACATCCCCTGCAGGGGCTGGCGAGCTGTGGAGCGCCAGAGCCAGGGCACGCGCCGCAGAAAAGCCGCGCTCCGAACTCAGGCTCCTCCGCCCAGCGCCCGCCTCCCTTCCCGGCAGGGAGAGCCCCGCCCCGCCCCGCGCCCGGCCAGGCTGGCGGAGGCGGGGCCCGGCCCGGCGGAGCGGTGCTGAAGTTGCACGGGATGGTGGAAGTTCCGCGGCCGGGGCAAGCGGGGGAGGCCCGGGCTGCGGGCAGGTGAGGCGCGCGGGTCGTCCCCAAGGTGCGCGCGGCATGCAGCCGGCCGCGGGGCCATAGCGAGCGCCCCGGCCAGCCCAGCGCGGACTCCCTGGCGGCGGCGGTCCCAGAGCCCGAGCCGCGGGACCTTCTGCGCAGGTAATGGCCTGCGCCCTGCTGCTTCTGGCCTGTGGCTTGCTGGGTCAGTGCCAGCAGGAGCCCCAGACCCCGGACTGGAGGATGACCCTCAAGACCATCCGGAACGGGGTGCACAAGATAGACATGTACCTGAACGCGGCTCTGGATCTCCTGGGAGGAGAGGACGGCCTGTGTCTGTATAAATGCAGCGATGGTAATAACAAGTCATAACCTCCTACCAAACGCCCGGCTCCGGGGAGGGAGGCGCTGAGCTCCCAGCAGAGGTGGGCCTGGATTTTTGGAGAGGGTTGGAGCCAAACTTTGCAGCGGATCCCTTTCCAAAAACATACTAACTGATGGCAACGAAAACTAGATCTGGCTCTAAAAACTCTCGCTGAACTCTGGGGGAGTTCAGTTCCAGATGCCCTCATGCCCTGGCTTGGGTCCATTTCTAGGGGCAACAGATCAGTTTCCAGGTAAAATGTTGAACATCTGGATAGGATTAATGCATTCTGAACCATGAGGTCATCTGTGGCTTTTGGTTTAGGAATTTCTCTTGCCCTAATGTACCCTCATATAAAGATTTCTCTCTCTGCCACCATCAAACCCAGAAAAGAACAAAAACTGTCAGTTTCTACAGTTATTTTGATAACTGATATCTGTGGCAGCCTGACATCATTAATATCTTGTCTGGAACTTTTAAAAAAGTGTATGTTAAAAATAGGGTTAAGTACAGCCCTGTCTTCACACCAGTCTTCTGTATTACAGGGTTTAGTTTCCTTATCTTGGAGATAATGTATAGTGTCTACATTGTACTCATAAGTCTGACACAGGATTTTTGGTTGTCAGTGATTTTTTGTTAACTTTCATGACAGTGTCCAATGTTTTTGTCTGTAGCAACTCTAACTTGCTGTATCTTAGTAGTAATAAAACTGTTCTGAATACTCTTCAAAGTGACCACTCTCTTCTCACTGTAGTTAGTTGCCACAGGTGTAATTTAGTACTTTCATCATTTCAAGGGTCTTTATTACAGAAGTATTGGGCACTTAAGGGAATAACAGTTAAGCGTAGAATGGTTATTGGCTGTACTAGGATATGTTGTTTTTCAGACTTTTGTATATGAAAAATAATGTTCCCTGAAACTTCCATCAGAATTGCTAGTCCAAATTCAATAGTAAAAAGAGGACCTATTTAAGTTACTGTAGAGAAGTTACTCAATTTAACAAACACACAGTTGCCAGAAATTTAATGAAAAACTTAGAACATGATTGCAGTGAAACTTGAGCTTTGGCTTAATACCTATTAAGTTAACACATGCTATTTGCACTGGTAAAACAAACTAATTTAATTTTATGTCATTGGGCATAAATATTTTGCCTGGAAGGGTCAAGACGGATTCTTTTCCTCCAGCTAGGACACTGCACATTTAATTAGGTGTAATGTGTGGGGATTTTACTTTCCTCTGCTCCTCTTATTTTTCATTGCTAGAATCTATTTAGCATATGTAAGATACTTCAGTCAGGGACTTTTTAAAAAAAAAAATCACAAAACTATTTATAACCTCAAGACATATGAAAATGTTAAAAATGGAGGATTCACTGAATAAGCCCTTTTCAATTGGGATAGTATAAAGTCCCATCTGAAATTTCTTCCTTACACTAAATGCATTCTAGCAATTTATATGTACATGCAGTTTTTCTGTGATGCCTCTCTCTGCTTTAGGAGTAGCAGTGACATCATGCATTGCTTTCTAGCCTCCAACTTCTACATATACCCTCTCCCATACACTCCCTTCCGTAGAATGCTTCCTTCAGTTTGGTCTCAGATGCCAAAAGCAGTTTAGCTTATTCTTTAAAAATTCCATATTTCTCCTTATTCTAGTGTAGGGTATCACAGTAATTTCATGGCATTTCCCCTTTGCATGCTTTCTAAAATATCAAGGAAGCCCTGCTCAAACAGAATCAATCAATGTTGTAGTTGTACAGAAATAAGCAACAATATTTCTGTATCATGTTCACTCCAGTTAGTAGTTCTGATGTCTAAAATGAAAATTAAGAGCAGTGTCTTGGATTATAGATAAGAAAAGTATGTAGAAGTCTTGGTAAGTTTACTAAACTTGTTTTTCTGCTTTTTAGTTCTCCCTGCATATAGTACACTTCTGCCTTACCTAATATATTCTTTGTAGGCTTGATGTTTTGAATTTGGATAGCTAAAATCAAACCAAATAAGTAAATAAAATATTAAGAAGTACTTAATACCTGTAGCTCCCCCTGACTTGCAGCGTGGTGGGAGCTTTGAATATTCAGGTGCCTAAATACGGATTTAAATGCCTAGTGTTAAGCATATAGTTTTGAAAATTTTGGCCTATATTATTTTAAGCAGTAAAATAGGGGGTCTGTGCAGTAGCTTGAAGCAAAAGATCTGTACTCAGTGCTTTTAAAATTCCTTTTTTACAGGGTCGAAGCCTCTTCCACGTTATGGGTATAAGCTTTCACCACCAAATGGATGCGGATCCCCGCTATTTGGAGTTCATGTAAATCGTTCCTTCATGCATTTTATTTTTTCATATTTACTTGGACTTTCATATTTAAAAATGGGTTGTGAGCAATCTACTTCAAAAAGAAGTGTGCTAGTTTTACACTTCCATTCTAAACATAGAAATGTGCATCATATTTATAAGGCCAGAAGGGACCATTATGATAATTATGCAAGTGGTCAGACTAAAAGAAGCCAAAGAATCTCACCCATTAATTTCTGTAGGAAGCCCATAACTTTTATTTGAGTTGTAGCAGATCTTTCAGAAAAATATCCAGTCTTGATTTAAAGACTTCAAGTGATGGAGAATCTATTATATCTGTATATAAGCCGCACTGTTTGCTAAATTATTCTCACTTAAAAGTGTGCACCTATTTTCTAGTCTGAACTGGTCTATCTTCAGCTTCCTGCCCTGGTGCTGAAAAATTGGAAAAGGTTCAGAAAAGAGCTACAAGAATGATACAAAGTGTGGACAGTTTGCTCTATAGTGAGACAGCGAGATGGTTAAAAAGAAAGAGTACTTGTGGCACCTTAGAGACTAACAAATTTATTTGAACATAAGCTTTCGTGAGCTACATCCGATGAAGGGAGCTGTAGCTCATGAAAGCTTATGCCCAAATGAATTGGTTAGTCTCTAAGGTGCCACTAGTACTCCTTTTCTTTTTGCGAATACAGACTAACACGGCTGCTACTCTGAAACCTGAGATAATTAAGAAGCTCAATCTATTTAGTTTATCCAGAGAAAGCTAAGAGGTGACTTGATCATGATCTCTAAGTACCTACATGGGGAAGATATTTATGGTTGTATATTGTGTGATTAGATTTCCTAAACGAAATATTCATGTTTTTCTTAGTTTGTGGCTGAATTTCTGCAATATTACATGGGAGAAAAAATTAGTCACTACTAGTAACAGATAGGGCCCTACCAAATTAACAATCTATTTTGGTCAATTTCATAGTCATAGGATTTTTTTTTTTTTTTTTTAAAGGCAAGTTTCATGATTTCAGATGTTTAAATCTGAAATTTCACAGTGTTGTAACTGTAGGGGTCCTGACCCAAAAGGGGGCTGTGTGTGTGCTGGGGGAAATCATAGGCTTATTGTAGCAGGGTCACGGTATTGCCCCCTTTACTTCTGTGCTGCTGTTGGTGGCGGCGCTGCCTTCAGAGCGGGGCAGCTGGAGAGCAGCGTCTGCTGGCTGGGAGCCCAGCTCTGAAGGGAGCACCACCGCCAGCAACTGCGCAGGAGTAAGGATGGCCTGGTATGATATTCTGTGCTGCTGCTGGCAGGCTGGTGTCTTCGGAGCTGGGCACCTGGCCAGCAGCTGCCGCTCTCTAGCCACCCAGCTCTGAAGGCAGCGCAGAAGTAAGGGTGGCAATACCTCAAACCTCCTACAATAATTCTGCAACCCCCCGTAATCCTCTTTTGGGTCGGGACCCCCAGTTTGAGACATTCCGGTGACATCTGCATAGTATAGGGTAAAAGTACACAAAAGACCAGATTTCCTGGGGGAGACCAGATTTCATGCTCTGTGACACGTTTTTCATTGCTGTGAATTTGATGGGGCCCCAGTAATAGACTAGTAACTGGATGTTTGCTAATATAAACATTTTTCTTCAGTACTCTAGAATATTACAGGAATGATATTAAATGAATGATCATTCAACAAGATATCCATCTCCCTCCCCCCAGCAAAAGATCTAAGACCTGCAGTGGATGAAATAGAATATTTTCTGATTTAAAACCAATAATATTGGGTTGACCTAATGATGGGAGAATCCTGGATTCAGGTCCTCTCTCACTGTCCATGCCAGTAACATTTTGTTTGGTATTTGCAGTAGCGGGTAATGTTTTTTTTTTGTTTTTGTTTTTTTTAAATAACTTCATCAACCAGATTGATTCAACAGTGTGCATAGAAGGCAGGCAATTTTTACCAATCCCGATGCAATAAAATTATCTTGTTGGCTGGAATACCAACCTTGATTTTTTTCCTTTTCAGTTTGACATTGGTATCCCTTCGATGACAAAGTGCTGTAATCAACATGACAGATGCTATGATACCTGTGGCAATAGAAAAAATGATTGTGATGAACAGTTTCAGTATTGTCTCTCCAAGATCTGCAGAGAAGTACAGAAAACACTAGGAATATCAGAGAGCGTACAGGGTAAGGCAGAAAAATAGCATGCAAGTTATATTGAGTTGATCTTTTACTGAAGTTGTATAAAGAGTCGGACTCATGGACTTTAAGCCCAGAAGGGACTATCATGATCATCTAGTCTGATGTCCTACAACCTCAGGTCACAGATCCCCACCCACCCACTCCTGCAGTAGGCCCATAACCTTGGGCTGAGTTACTCAAGTCTTGAGTTAAAGACTTCAAGTTACAAAGAATCTGCCATTTTCTCTAACTCAAACCAGCAAGACATCTTGCTGCCCCATGCTGCAGAGGAAGGCAAAATACCCCTAGGATCTCTGCCAATCTGAAAGGCTGGGAAAATTCCTTCCCAATCCCAAATATAGCTATCGGTTAGACAAGTGATACTCCGACTGAAGCAGCAGTGTCCCCTGCGGCTTTGCAGCACATGATATTAAAACACTGATTTAATTATTAACCATCAGGATGCTTTACTGTGTTTTTTTTTTTTATCAACTACAATTGAGTAATGAGTAATATTTGGTCAGTCATTTTGCTCTGAGAATTTTTTTATATAAATTCAGTCGGAATGTCACTGGTCTAACTGATATAGAAATATAAAAAATTCTCAAAGCAAAATGACTGACCAAATATTACTTTAAGGCCAGAAGGGACTATTATGTGTATATATCTAGTAAATGAAACAATGAATTCACACTACTGTGTGTCTTTTGGATAATGTTGATTGCTAATTTGGCTCCTGAACCACTGAAGTCTGAGTATAATGGAGTTAGACCACAACAGCGTGGCGAGAGCCAGACACACACATACTTGGAAAAATTCTCTGTAGTAACTCAGGGCCCTCCCCATCTAGTGTCCAATCTCTGGTCGTTGGAGATATTTGCTAATAGCAGTTGTGGGTGGGCCATAAGCCATTGTAGACAATCTGATCATATCACCCCCTCTATGAATTTATCAAGTTCAGTCTTGTAAACAATGTATAATGGTAATAACACTTCCCTGTGTCGACTGGAAATACCTCACCTGATGCATCCTAGGATGTACCAGCCTCCAGCCACATCACATTGTCATCCTGGATCGACTAATGCACCTAGGGCTTTCTCTGCCTCTGTAACTTCTAACTGATAGGTCCTCAGCTTATAACAAGAATTCTTGCTTAGGCCCTGCATGCATGGCCTTGCACTTTGCACTATGAAATTTCATCCCATTTCTATTACTCTAGTTTTCAAAGATATCCAAATCTTCTTGTATGATGTTCTGGTTTTCCTCCATATTGGCCGTATCTCCCAACTTTGAGTCATCTGCGAACTTTATCAGCCCACCCCCGCTTTTTGTGCCAACGTCATTAATAAAAATGTTAAATAAGATTGGTCCCAAGATCAATTAATGAGGAACTCCAGTAGTAACCTTCTTGCATCCTGACAGTTCACCTTTCAATGTGACCAATTGTAGCCTCCCCTTTAATCAGTTCCTTACCCATCTTTTGATTCTTATTAATATTCTTATATTAATCCCTATCTTCTTCAATTTAACTAATAATTTCCCATGTGGAACTATATCAGATGTTTTACTGAAATCCAGGTAGATTAGATCTACTGCATTTCCTTTGTCTAGAAAAATCACTTGTATTCTCAAAAAAAAAATAAAAATCAAGTTTACCTTTATGTGCTTAACTGCTCTCTCTTTCAGAATTTATTTTATGACCTTGTCTACAGTTTCCTGGATTTTTCCCCCCACGCACACACTTTTCCTTAAATATAGGTATTATATTTGTAGTTCTCCAGTCATAGGGTCTGACCCTCTTAATTTTTTATATTTGTTAAAATTCCGTGCTATTGGATTCACAATTTCATGTGTCCATTCCTTTAACTTTCATGAATGGACATTATTCACCCTTCCCCTGATTTGGTCCCATAAAATGCTGGAGTTCGGCTTCCACCTCATATGTGAGTATTTCCAGTTCCACATCCTCCTTCCCATTAGCCACCCTACCACTGTTCCCAGACTCCTCATTACTCTCATTAAAAACTAAGGCAAAACATTCATTTAAGTGTTGGGCCATACCTAGATTGTCTGATCTCTACCCCATTCTCAGTGCTTAGCAGTCCCATGTCGTCTTTCTTTGTATTCATTTTATTTGTATGGCTAAATAACCTATTGCTATTGGTTTTAATTTCCTTTGCAAGGTTCAATTCTGCTTGGCTTTTGGCAGTTCTCCCTTTTCCCCCTGTGCTTTTTGATCTTCAAGAGAGAGCCTACAAGAAACAGAAGAAGGGGTGGATCAGCAAGGAAAAATGATCTGAAAAATCTTGATGTTTCTCATCAGCCTCTTCTCTCCTTCCCTTCATCATCTGCTCAAATCTCTTTCATAACTCAACCATAGATTCTAGTTGCATCTCCAAACATCAGACCCATCTCTTCCATCAGATCTATCAGGTGGCATTTCATACAAATGAAGCACGTTTCAGGTACCTTCTCCAGAATAACACAAACCACATCTTTCACATCCAGTCATTTTCATTTTCTATTCCATTCTATTCTTCAGGTCACTACCACTGCTGCCTGTGTAGCGGTTGTAGCCTTCTCTCCTAAGCACCTGTCGGGGTGCAACACGCCTTCCCCTGTTCTAATCCATTTGCTGTTGGGCGGGCTGGTTGCCTTTATAGGCATGCTGATTAGGGAAGCTCTGCCCCCAATCAGGATTCAGGTGTGATCAAAAGCTCTGCTTCTCTCGCCACACACTGCCACCTGTTAGACTCTGCAAACTGAAAACAAATCAGCAAACAAGCACACACTTTCAAGAACTCACTCGTAGGAACAGCGGCTTGGCTTGCCTCCCTTTTCCTTCTCCCAACAGATCTTCCAGCAGCCAATGGGAGCTGCTGGAAGCAGTGGCCAATATGTCCCTTGGCCTGCGCCACTTCCAGCAGCTCCCAGTGCCCTGGAGCAGTGAACCGCAGCCACTGGGAGCCATGATTGGCCAAACCTGCGGACGCGGCAGGTAAACAAACCGGCCCAGCCCGCCAGGGGCTTTCCCCGCACAAGCGGTGCAACAAGTTTGGGAACCACCAGTCTAAACTAATTGAATCTGAACCTGGGAGTAGTAATAAACTACTGTTATTTCACTTTCCCTCCCTATTTTTTTTAAGAGAAGAGATCTGTGAGATGTATTTTCTGGCTTTTACATATGTAGAGCTAGTAAAAAAGGTAGAGGAAGGAAAAAATTCTCTGCAAAGAACTACAACTTAATATTCTTCACCTCCTACACCGAGATTCCCTAAAATACTACCCTGACCTGTATCTTTGTTAGACTGAAGTCAAAAGTGAGAGACTATGAAAAGAACTGGCCTAAATATTAAACCTTGTATCTTTTTACTTCAAGATCCCTTTTAATGCGCATGAAAACCAGCAGTACCACTTCATAAAAATTACTATAATCCGATATATTGCTGCAGCACTGCAAATAAAATATTTTTTGTTGCATTGGATGTGATTTAACCTGCTGCTGCATGTGACAGAATAAATTGCAGGCAAATGCTGAACTGTTTCCTTTTACAAATAAAATACAGTTATCTCTTAGGTAGTGAACATTAATCCTTTGCCTAAATGTTCCTTTTAAAGTTTGAATTTTACTCTTAACAGGGTGGGCTCCAGTTACTGAAAAATCCAAGGAGACTCCTGTTCTCTTTCCAAATAATTGAGGTGTCGGTTATAGACTCCTAATGAATTTATTTGCCAGGAACGCACATTCCAGAATCCAGTGGCATAGCTGTTGCTCTTGTGACAAGAGAATAGCCTCTTAAATTTTGCATTATGTTATATATTAGAATTGGTGCTATTTTTAGTATTCTCTTAGTTACCAATCTTACTCCCATTGAAGGCAGCAGAAGTTCTGGCAGGTACTTCAATAGGAGGAGGCTCAGCCCTTAATTTAAGGGCATGTCTACACTTACCTCCAGAGTGATTGATCCAGCGGGGGTCGATTTATCGTGCCTGGTGAAGACGTGATAAATCAACCGCTGAGCGCTCTCCCGTCAACTCTGGTACTCCACCGGAGCGAGAAGCGTAGGTGGAGTGGACGGGGGAGCGTCAGCAGTCGACCTACCGCAGTGAAGACACTGCAGTAAGTAGCTCTAAGTACATCGACTTCAGCTATGCTATTTTCATAGCTGAAGTTGCGTAACTGAGACTGACTTAGCTCCACACCCCAGTGTAGACCAGGCCTGAGTAGGGGAGGAAAGTAATGCTTTGTGCAACAGCAGTAGAGGGTGGAATTATCTTTAAAGAACAATACTATGTTTTGATCTGACTTCTGTGGGAGTGCATGCTATGCTACTTTGTGATCATGGATCCAGTACTGCAAATGTGCAATATTTGACAGCTCCAGATTGTTAAGTGCTGTGCTAAAACAGGGCCACATTGCTTGGTACCATGACTAGTCTGATTAGGAGCAATATGTTCGCAGGAGGAGGCCCTCAAAGTAGTTTGACTGCAGTGAAGTATTTGTCAGAACTAGTGTGAGATCTGCCATTAAAGCCAGAGGCATAACACTCAATGCTATTTCACATAAATAAGGGCAACACGAAGCTGTATTACTACAATTACATTTGTATTGCATTTTCCACAAAAAATGCATCTACTCTATAAATGTTAATTTTGTCAGAAGTTGAAATATGAAAAAGATTCGACGTGTTGTGGAAATTAGAGTTGAAAATTATCATACATACATTCATTCATCAGGCTATGTTCACTATTTGTGCTTTGGCAAGTTGAAAACAATCTTTAAGAAAAAAAGAGTAATGTTTAGTTATTACAATATTCCAGTAAAAAGTACTTCTAAAATGATCTTATACTGATTTCATCTCCCCTTGTATCTTGCAGCCTGTGAATCAACTGTTCAGTTGTTGTTTGATGCAGTTATACATTTAGGATGTAAACCATACCTGGATAGCCAGAGAGCTGCATGTATGTGCCAATATGAGGACAAGACAGACCTATAAAAGAAGACACTGATGAAAGCTGATGAGCTAGAACTAAGAAAAAGACAATGTGTACGGAGAGCCAGTGTTTTGTTACAAAGCTGTTTAATTTCATTTTCACAAAGCATAACAAAAAATGGTTCAAACATACACTAAAGTATTTTCCTATTTTAAAAAACTGCTTAGCCCTCCTACTCTCTGACATACACTTGGAGCTTGAAACTGGAAGTGGTTTCCTTCAACATGTGCCCAGGGGCTTGAGGTAGGGTTGCTCATAGAATGCTACTGCAAAAACTACTGGTGTCTTTTGCTTTAAAGAATTTAAAAATTGGTGGTGGGGAATGAAAGGAGCATGGGAACCAGATAGACTTTTCAAACTTTTTTTTAAAGTAGGTCAAGTTTTGGGTTTACCAACCTTTAATGTTTCTAGTATATCTCAACAGGAAAGGAAGATCTTCTGTGTTTGAAATATTTTGTGGATTCAGTATGTAATCTTAAATGTCTTGCACTTCTGTGCTTTTGGTGAAAATATCACTGTGATGAAATGACTTCTGTTTCTCTGCTTCAACTGTGTTGCTATGTTCTCATATACAGTATGTTGAAGGCTATACCAAACCTAGAACTAAAAACTGCATCTTCCTATCTGTTTTATATATCAAACTCACTTCTGAAGCACTAGTTAGATCGGAAACACTGGCACTTTTAAGGCTTAAATTGCAAAATGGAACAGTGTAGAACCTAGCAAAATATGAGGTGATACTTCTGATGTGACAACTTAAGGAAGCATTGCTGTTATTCTTACAAATTATTTCTTAAAGAAATATTTTTAATAGATGTTTATATTTTTCAAATCCAAATTTATTTTTATTAAATGTACCACCCAACAGAGGCATTCTATTTAACAAAGGTGTCTTTATATGTATAGCAAGGATGGATCTTAATTGTCTAAAGAGAATGATTTTATATTTAACTCTTGTAATGTAGACTGTGTTACTGTATTCACTTATCTTTTCGGCTTATCTTCCTTTTACTCTTTTCTTTGGGATTTTGTAAAAATTATAAAGAAAAATGATTTTTTAAAGTGTCTTGGTATTTCTGCTACTTGTGCAAGGGTCAGAGTATCCAAAAACATCTATGAATATATTGCTATGTGCAGCTAACAAATATACAATTCCTAAGTTTCCCTCCGTGCATTTTTCCCTATGTGACTTTTAACTTGGGTCAGCGAAAGTTATTCAGTTTTATGTCCAGTGTTGTTTTATCTTCATTTTCTGTACTAACTTTAAAAAAAAAAAGTGCAAATTTCAGCAAGAGACCATGGATTTTGATTGTTTATCTCTAAGGCCAGATCTATACTACAAAGCTTGGTCTGATAGCTATGGCAATCAGGAGTGGGTGGGAACCACACACATGCCAGAGCCAACATAGCTATGTCAGCAAAAAAAAAAACTTCACTAAAAATGCAGCTACACCAATAGAGTGCTTCTGTCAACATAGCTAATGGTCATTCAGGGAAGTTGTGTTCCTATATTAGGGCCTGGTCTAAACTACAAAGTTAGGTCAATTTTAACTACATTGGTCAGGGGGTTGAAAAATCCACACCCATGATCAGTGTAGTTAAGCCGACCTAAGTTCCTGTGTATACAGCACGAGGTGTGGAGTGTTGCAGCAAAAGCTAAAAGATCATGACATTGAACCTCTGTTTTGTATATGCTTTATAAAACTGGATTGTGGAAATATTTAGTTTGCTGGGATTCTCTGCCTTAGTTTTTCCAGTGTAGCCACCTATAAGTGCACAAAATATTTATTCCTTTCAAACTGCACAATTGCAGGCAGATAGAAGTGTTTTGGGAAACGTTAATTGTGTTTTGTGACTATCGTACTGTGGCTAGTCTTGATTTCCTGTCTGCTGTTCTAAAATTATTATTGCCAAAGTAGTGATCAAAACTGATGTAAGCTGCCACATCTAAAATTTTGACTGAACAAATCTAAAAACAACACACGCTCCCTTGAGTTGTAAATCTCACTGGGGTAGGTAAGAGAGTTTTTACACTACACACCTGAATGAGGGAACTTTCTACTGCTGCAACAAGCTGTGTCTTGTTCTCCTCAAGCTTGTAGAGAACTTGCAGTGTAAAAAACCTTGCAGGAAACGGCCAGCTACATATTAAAAGGAGAAATACGTGTTTGTATTATTCAGCAGTGTTGAAGGTGAGTGTTGCAATGGCATAAATGGTCTCACTTGCAGTACAAAGGAAGTGTTTAATTTCTTCCACAGTATAGAGTGTTTGCATTTCTCATGAGGTTTCCATCTGGCAGAAAGCTGCTGGATGTCAGAAATTCTTGCTCAGACAAGTATCCATCAACACCACAAAAGGAAAATAGGTAAAAATGCATTATACAATAAGCCCTTCTGCACACAAAGGTTACCTTTTTGTGCCTGCATCAGTTAGATCAACATCTAATCACTTAACATAGTTGTAAAATCCCTCTTGTTCCCTAATGGAATTTAACTCATTAATGTGCTCTCCTAAGCAGTGTAGTCTGCTGCAACATTTATTTAAACATACCCACAAGATGTCCTAAGAGCCAAGGATCTAGTCCAAATTCTGTACCAACACTGGCTAGGACATGTTCCACAATCCACAGAAAACCGTTTTCTGTAGATTGGGCTGGAATGCTTTGAACAAAAGAAGGCCTATTCTCCCCTCTGGGAGATCAGAAAAGCAGCAAGTGGTATATTAATCTGCTAGATGTAGTTGTAGTTCTGAGACACCTGCAGTAAGACTACAAAAACACCAAAACAACCACAAACCATACCAGGGCAAACTGTTCCACAACACACACTTGCCTAGATCAAACAAAGCTTTTCCCTGTTGTCCAGTTTCAGCTTCTTGCAGTTGGCGGTTTGGTGACACCCAGAGGATGGGGATGCATCTCTGGCCATCTTGACTAATAGCCATTGATGGACCGACCTGTCCTTCATGAATTTATCTAATTCTTTTTTGAACCCAGTTATACTTTTGCCTTCACAACATCACAGGGCAACAAGTTCCACAGGATGACTATGTCATGTGAAGAAGTACTTCTTTTTGTTTGTTTTAAACATGCTGCCTATTAAACAGAGTAAGAAAAGCAAAATCCAAAAAAAGTACAATATCATCTTAGTCTATATAATATGAAATATTTTAAATCTATTTTAAGCTCATGCCTATTTCATTCAGTGATTCTGGTAAGATACAGTTTTTCATTTTACATTAAGCCAAACTCCAGTTTCCTGAGGCATCTCAAAACTATGAATATGGCTGTTAAAACGACTTTAAACCTTGGTGAACAAAAGGCTGCTTTGGGGAGCTGTAGGTTTCAGCATACTATTGTTTCCCTTTCTCTGAGTATCCCTCTGGAGCTCTCAGCCCATTCCCTTGAACAGTCACAGAACTTTCAGATTCACTGTTCCCAAAGACATACCACACGAACTGCTAAAAGTAGCAGCATAGATGTGGGGACAGGGGGGTTAGTGCAGGCTAGCAACACAAGTACATACCCAGGGTCACCACTCTGCTAGTATAGCCATGCTGCTGTGTCTACACTGCTATTTTTAGCCATGTTATGTTAGTATAGGAGAGTGTTACTGATACCAGTCCAACGCCATGTGCACATCCCATGACAAACTCAAAAGAACGTTTTCTTTTAATATAGACAGTTTTGTTCAGCTACCCACTGACTTCTGAAACGTTTCTATTATATATTAGAGGTATCACTCTTAAAAGACACAAGAACAGAGCAAAGAACTTGCCTGCAGCTGATTCCTGAAACTTAAACAGTTCACAATCTGTCAACATTTATGGGTCTACAGTATAACAGAAGAGTAAAATAACTCACTCACTAGGTAACTATGTGGTTACACTTGGATTAATTTCACTCCTGACAAAGTAGCTCCTCCTAATCCTTCAAGTGTGAAGTTTTAACCATATCACTGAAATTACTATTGAGTTACCATTAGGGTTTAATGTGCAAAAACAAAAGAGATGGGCTTTTTGGTGGGGGAGGGGGGGTTTGGTGAACTGTTAGCTATTAGGTCCATTTATTCTAAATGCAGTCATTTTGATTAGCGTAACTGGACTATTTTAGAGTGAAGGGAAGAACTTTAATCTGCTCTTTATTCTTTATGGAATCCTCCTCTATTTCCCTAATTTATAGTTTTTAATCTCTTTTGTTTTCCAACCCTCAGGCCCTAGTTCTATCCATTTTTATATGCACATATGTACTTTGGGATTTGGCAAATATGTTGTGATACAAGTGTAGGGAGTAAAAAACTATAGCCACAGCACTTGTGATAAATATATGCTACTGGTCCCACATGGAGCTTTTCTTTACAAAATGAATAGGTGTATAGATTAATAGTAATTATTATAGTGTCAAACATTTACACAACAATCTACCAACAGATTGAGACACGTTTCCTGCCCTAAAGTATTTACACGGTAAGTGAAAATAAAGAAAAAAGACCAGACATAAGACAGGAATTAAGGTTAAAAAAAAAAAAGACATTGTGGAGAGTTTATTGCAGGTTAGAACAGGATAGGAAAATTTCCTGAAAGATGTGAGTGGTAAGGAGGAATTGGAGGAAGGAGGAAGCTGACAATTGTCTGAAATGGGAAACCAGAACAAGCACAGCGGATAGAGAAAGGCAGGAGCAATAAGAAGAGACCAAGAAGGAGAGAATAAAATGGGGAATAACAGAAAATGAGAGCAAAGAGGCACAGTAGGTAGGGAGTGAGAATATATTGGGCCTTCACAGTAAAGACAAGAAGCTTGAATTTGATGCAGTAAGAAACAGGAATCCAGTGAAAGGGTTCACAAGGGGAATAACTTGGTCAGAACAGCAAGTTCCATATTTTTAAACAAAAAAAGATATTTTAAAAGACAAAATACTTAGGTGTGCACATTACACTGGGATTTCCTCCAAGCGACCTAAGGTGCAGATTTTAAGTAAGGCAGCTGTTGCGCTCAACACTATTTGGTGGCTCATTCAGGACCTAATTTTTAAAACTGTGCAGCAGTGAGGCACGCAATTGTCCCTACACAGTTCTAATGACCAAGCTGCCATTGACTCAATTTTGCATGCCAAGCCATATGTTCGAGACCCCTAAGTGTAATGCTTCATAGGCAAGGGCCAGACTTTAGGCTTAGATGGAGTTTACCGCCAGCGCTGGGCTCCATTCTCATGCAACCCGACTCTAAGAAGATCTGGTCCCGGCACGCAAGGGGCCACTACCAGCCTCATACCGTCCACGGGCACCTCTTAACGGTTTCATGCCCTCTTGAACTTAAGAGGTGCCCATGGACGGTGTGAGTCCGGCAGCAGCCCCCGGCGCGCCGGGACCGGGTCTTCTTGGAGTCAGGTTGCTTGGGAATGCAGCCCAAAGCTGTGGTAAACTCCATCTAAGGCTAAATACTGGCAGGAGACCGACAGTTAACAAGAACCATAAGGGAAAGTTGATCCAGAATTTAGGGACACTCAGATGAGCATGGGGGCAGAGGGCTGATCCACAGGGTCTGGGTTCAGTACACTAATTAAAAATATAGGGGCCAGGTCTGAAATTTCCAGCTGGCTCCTGCCCCCTGAAATCTCCCAGTTGCTGGTGGGGTTTGGATCTGGGCCAATGATATAAAACCAAAACCCCAGTTACTGCAGGGAGGACCTGGTTGGATTTTTGCTGGTTTTCTCCCCACCCAGCTGGAGGAGGACAGCCGACTGGACTGTACAACCCCGCTGACCACACCAGGGGCTGGGGAGAGCCCGGCCGGGGCGCGCCCCCCGGGATCCCATCCGCCCGCCGGGAGCCGCCCGGGGTTGCCTGGCGCGGGAAGGGGCGGCGGCCACCGAAGGAGGGAGGCGGGCCCGGGGCGGGTGGTGCAGGAAGCGGCGGAGGAAGACGACGAGCCGGGCAAGGCTGCGGCGTCTGTTAAGCTTCGGCTGGGGGGGCCGCACTTGGAGCCTTTCTCTGGGGCCATGGCGAGCTCCAAGCAGCAGCGCATCGGCGGCAACTCCGGTAGGGCAGGCAAGCCCGGCCCGCGGGCTCCCAGCCTGCGGAGCACCCAGAGGCGAGCGTGAGGCGCCAGCCGGCGCCCTGCGGGGACGGCGGCAGGGCCAGGGCTGCGCTGTTTCCCCTGGGCTCTGCGGTTGGGGGGCGGCTGAGGCATCGTCTCTGGGGGCGCAGGGGGAGGGTGTCCCCCCTCCCGGGCAGGGGAAAAGGAACCTAAACCCCATAGTTCCCCCCGGGGGAGGGGGCTCCCTTTACTGCCTCTCTCTGCAGAGCTGGGGGTGTCTGGCCAGGGGGGCCCTGCGACCATCGGCCACGTCTCCTTGCCCTTGAGAAGGGAAAGTGAAAGGCGAGGGCGCCCTTTGTCTCCGGCCTTTGTCCCTGTCCTTTGTCTCCGGCTCTCAGCCTGGGGCTCCTGCCTCCCCAGCAACACACACAGCTGCTGCCCAGGGTCCCCAAAGCGGCCGCTGCCCTGCTGTGGGTTATTGTGGCTGCGGGTGGCAGCCCCTCAGGGCAGGGATCTGCTGTTCTTTGCTACACTCAGTGCTTAATCTGTAATGAAAGAGGTGCCCCGGCCTCAAGCAATTTTGTTTTACTTTCATAACTGATGTGGCAAGGGAGAGGTGCTGGGGCTATGAACTGCCAAGCCTAGGGGTGCCAGGGTTTAGCCCTGGCAAGCCCAGGCACGAATTAAACCCTGGTTACACTGCACCTATTCTTGCAGTGCCAGGCAAACTAGTGATTCATAAACAGCTGCCACCTTTGGTTGGCAGGGTTTCAAACAGGATGCATAAAATGCCCGATATCCACTACTTATTGATATTGGTCGAAGGAGCCAGAGGTAAATTCTTCCCATGCATACATTGCACATTAAATTAATAGGATGGGCAGTAGTACACTCTCCGTCGAACTAGCGTTTTCTTAAAATAAAGCAGGTTTGCAAAGTATGACCCCTGCAGTTATTTATAAAGGTGATTTAACCGTGCTTTTAAAAGTTACTTTATTTCTCTTGTAAAGAACAGTGTTATTTTTAAAATTTATAGCATCTCCTATAATACCCTGTGCATGTAAAATAGTGCTTAACACATGCATAAGTATTAACCAAAAATCAATTAAAAAGAAGTAGAACTTTGCAATGACTATGCTCCCAGACCTCTTCCCCAACCGTCTTTTCAGAACTGGTATTAGTAGTAGACTGCACAAAAAGATTGTTTACAAACCACCCCCGCCACCCAACCAAACAAAAAACCCCAACCAAACAAAACCCCTTCAAACTTCAAAATATTTACCAGTTATGCCATTGTTACAGCTGTATAACCCCAGGTGGACAAACTTATTTCAGCGTAAGAGTGTCTTTTCCAGTTTAGCTTAACCACCTTCCCGAGCAACATATGATCTTAGCTCAAAGAGCCAAGAAGCGAAAAAAAGACTAAACTGAAAAAAGACACTCTTATACCAGAGTAAGGCTTTGTTTATACTACCACTTTTGCTGGTAAAACTTTTGTTGCTCACGGGTGTAAAAAAAAAAACACACCCCCAACTGACATAAGTTTCACCTGCAAAAGTGCTGATGTGGACAGCGCTGTGTTGGCAGAAGAGACTCTCCTGCCGACATCGATAACGCTGCTTGTTGGGAGTGGTTTAATTATGCCCTCAGGAGAGCTCTCACCTGCCAACAAAGAGCGGCTACACGGGAGACCTTACAGTGGCATGGCTATAGTGGTACAGCTGTGCTGCTGTAAGGTCCATAGTGTAGATATACCCTAAGAGTGTTCACTTGGGGAATGATACCAGTATAACTATATCTGTTTTAATTCACACCTTATCTTATTCCAGAATAACTTTCCCATGTAGACAAGCCCTTCGTTTGCAGCTAACTGAGTGGGTACACAATAATGATGGTTTTTTATTTAACACTGTATGTATTTTAGGAGCACCCCTCCTTTTAAAACAAAGTTTGGATGGATTGGGGTGTGGTTGCTTAGTCCCCCGTGCACCCTGTGGCATACCGTAGCATAGGCTAAAGGGCAGCATTGGCACTGCAGCCGATTCAGAATGAGGTTGAAGAGAGTGTAGCTAGCACTTTGAAATTTGTACCCATGCTGTCTGATACATTGCCCTCTACCCACACTACCTGCTTATTGCCATTGCAGGTACACTTACTACAGATACACAGCTGGCAGTGTACTCTAGCAACCAAACCCTGTCATAAGGCTACAAATATTTCATAGAATCATAGAACTGGAAGGGACCTCGAGAGGACATCTAGTCCAGTCCCCAGCAGTCAAGGCAGGACTAAGTATTATCTAGACCATCCTGACAGGTCTTTGTCCAGCCTTCTCTTAAAAATCCACAGTGATGGAGATTCCACAACCTCCCTAGGCAATTTATTCCAGTTAGGACGTTTTCCCT
This sequence comes from Eretmochelys imbricata, assembly GCF_965152235.1. Lineage (NCBI taxonomy): Eukaryota > Metazoa > Chordata > Testudines > Cheloniidae > Eretmochelys > Eretmochelys imbricata. The sequence continues at coordinate 36,336,784 of NC_135575.1, read as the reverse complement.
AATGTCCAACCTAAACCACCCTTGCTGCAATTTAAGTCCATTGCTTCTTGTCCTATCCTCAGAGGTTAAGAACAATAATTTTTCTCCTTTCTCCTTGTAACAACCTTTTATGTACTTGAAAACCGTTATCATGTCCTCTCTCAGTCTTCTCTTCTCCAGATTAAACAAACCCAATTTTTTCAACCTTCCCTCATAGGTCATGTTTGTAGACCTTTAATAATTTTTGTTGCTCTTCTCTGGACTTTCTCCAATTTGTCCACATCTTTCCTGAAATGTGACACTCAGAACTGGACACAATACTCCAGTTGAGGCCCAATCAGCGTGGAGTAGAGCGGAAGAATTACTTCTCATGTCTTGCTTAAAATTCTCCTGCTAATACATCCCAGACTGATGTTTGCTTTTTTTGCAACAGCATTACACTGTTGACTCATATTTAGCTTGTGATCCACTATGACCCCCAGATCCCTTTCTGCAGTACTCCTTCCTAGGCAGTCATTTCTCATTTTGTATGTGTGCAACTGATTGTTTCTTCCTAAGTTGAGTACTTTGCATTTATTTTTATTGAATTTCATCCTATTTACTTCAGACCATTTCTCTAGTTTGTCCAGATCATTTTGAATTTTAATCCTATCCTCCAATGCACTTGCAACCCCTCCCAGCTTGGTATCGTGCACAAACTTTATAAGTGTACTCTCTATGCCTTTATCTAAATCATTGATGAAGATATTGAACGGATCCGGACCCAGAACCAATCCCTGCGGAACCCCACGCATTATGCCCTTCCAACATGACTGTGAACCACCGATTACTCTCTGGGAATGATTTTCCAACCAGTTATGCACCCACCTTATAGTAACTTCAACTAGGTTGTATTTCCCTAGTTTGTTTATGAGAAGGTCATGCGGGACAGTATCAAAAGCCTTACTAAAGTCAAGATATACCACATCTACTGCTTTCCCCGCATCCACAAGGCTTGTTACTCTGTCAAAGAAAGCTATCAGGTTGGTTTACGCAACTTGTTGTTGACAAATCCATGCTGACTGTTATTTATCACCTTATTATCTTCCAGGTGTTTGCAAATTGACTCCTTAATTATTTGCTCCATTATCTTTCCGGGTACAGAAATTAAGCTGACTGGTCTGTAATTCCCTGGGTTATCCTTATTTCCCTTTTTATAGATGGGCACTATATTTGCCCTTTTCCAGTCTTCTGGAATGTCTCCTGTCTTCCACGACTTTTCAAAGATAATTGCTAATGGCTCAGATATCTCCTCAGTCAGCTCCTGACACATTGATTTATGCCTGTGCCCGTGCCCATAGGAAAGAGGGAAAAGGCATTCCTGGTGTTAGAGGAGGGCCATGTTGTAAGTGAATCTGCTTCAGATGAATACCGTTAGCTTGTGATGCAGTAGACAACCCCTGGCATTCAACTCATACCCTTGAGCAGTCACCACCCACATGTTAAGAATCATTAACTATAACATCCCAGGTTGTTCCCTTCAAGCCAGTCATCTGTTTTTCTTCACTAACTGAAACTACTTTCATTAGGTACACATTCCTACGTAGCCTCTTCCCTGCAAGGAGCTCCACAGAGGTGCATCTTTGCCGAGCTCCTTGCAGGATTGAGGCCATAGTGTATAGAGTTCCTAGGTTACGTTCTATTTTCGAACAACATTTTGACTAGCCACATAATATCTAATAGTGATTATTTTAACTACTGATATTTTTCAGTTATAGCATTGTTATGAAGTTTCCTTTTGTGTGTGAGTGGAAAGGAATGAAGTGTGTCAGAGGCAGAAGGTAGGATAATGGGAAGCTGATACAAAATGAAGGAAACTGCCTCAGGTTTTCCTGCCTCTTCCACTCCTCACCCCCAAAACCCCCTGGGTTCTAGTCCCCCTGTCTGCCGCTGGTTATCACTAGCCTCTCCAAGTTTCCCAGTCACTCCTGCATCTCACAATCTCCTGATTCTGTGAGGTGCAAGAGGACAGACTCCTATAACACCCTACCAGCTGCTACTGGGCACCCATAACACAAAATAAGTTACCATTTCTCCCTGGCAAGAAGTGTCATTCATGGAGCTACACAAAACTTTGTAGCAGTATTTTGTCCTAGGGAAAGGTGCATTGGGTTGGGCACTCGGAGATCATAAGTTTTAGTTCTAGCTCTTCCAATGACCATGTACTTGGTCAGTAGAAGAGAATTAATATTTTTACAGGTGGTCACTAACTGTGTTCTTTTGGAGTCTGATTTGCGCAAGGACTGAGTACTATCATTGATTCAGTTTCAGGTATGAAGACAGATGGTCTAGTTGTTAGGGTGCTAACCTGTGATTTGAGGGAGCTGGGTTTAATTCCCTATTCTGCCACAGACCTTAGGCAAGTCAGAGGGTTAGATTCACAAAGACTTATGGTCTAAATCCAATATTTAGGCACCACCAATGTTCTCTAAACCACTGTGCAGTTGCTGTCTGAAGTCCCCTAAATGCCTAAGTTTCCAGCAATAGACATGTGCAACGCTGCTTGAGGAATGATGCCACCCCAGCTCATTCTTAAGCCCCAGTGAGATTCTCAAACTAACCATTCCCCCTTATCCCTACCTTTCCAGTGAGGGGACTGATCCAGTTAATGGTCTCAGAGCATGCATACTGGTTCAGGCCCTGCACAAAATACATCCAAAAGTACATGCTTGTTAATCTACTCAGTAGACCCATGGTTAGGGCACTTAGCTAGGATGTGGGAAACCCAAGTTCAAATCCATCTGTCTGATGTGCACAAATACTTGAATCGAGGTCTGCACATCCCAGGTAAGTATCTTCCTGGGTATTTGTGGGGTGGATGTTCCTCTCCCAGTCTTTCCTTTGGAGCGGTTACACCTTAAATATTTTTTGGAGCAGGGCCTTGAACCTGATTCTCCCACTTCCCAGGTGATGGCCAAAGCACTAGGCTGTAGAGTCACTCTGTTTCTGTGGCCTGGTGATATAGGAGGCCTGAGTTCCTCCTTTCAATTCCCTGCTTGCTTTGCAAACAAGATCTTCCCACATCCCAGATGAGTGCCCTAACCACCGGGACATGGGATAGACTGAGCTAGAAATACCCCACCACTGCTTGTCCCTGGCTGTCTTTTGTGCAGGGCCCTAACTGGGAGGCATTCTCTGAGAATATCTACTGGCTTGGTTCCCTTTAAGAGATCGTTTGAGAATGCCACCAGGTCTTAGGTGTGACTAGGACTTCAAGCAACTTGGTAGCACCAGCAATTCCCATAGGAGAAAACAATCTAGGCCTCAGTAAATATACCTTTACCGTGTGATTGCAGTCATTGATGAGTGAATCCAAGGATTCACTTAGAGTTAACCAATAAGGAATATACAGATTTGAGTATCAGTGAATTTTGAAAGGTATATTGTCACTTCATTTGGTGCAAATTTTAGATATTGTAAAAAAGAAACTTTTAGTATGGGATTTCAAAGGAGCCAACAGAAATTTAGGTTCCCAGATCCCACTGAATCCAATGGAAGTTGCGTACCCCTCTAACTCCCTGATGTTCCTTTGAAAAATACCAGCTTTACGAGACTTATGACCAACAGAACATTTTCATTAATTAAAAATTTAGAAACTTTAAAAAAAACAACAACCCAAATGAACAGTTCCCAGCAGTGTTTGCAGTCCAAATACTGTAGAGTTTTTCTAATTGAGTATGTGAAACTCAAAGTAAAAATGACAAGAAACTGATTAAACAGAAATGAAATTAAGAGCAAGCAAGAAGTCCTCTTTATTTTTCTTTAGCCTGAGACCCAGCAAACAAAGGGTATCTTACCTCAGTCAGATAAAACTCAACACACAACATGGCTTACTTCAGCATAAGACAAGTCCTTTGGCTCAGCTATTCTCCCTTGAAGCTTATTTGTGTCAAGCCCCCTGCCTGATTCTTTCTTTCCCTTTTCTGGAATTCATTAATTCCCCACAGCTTGCACTACTCTGCATATCCCATCATTATGCACATGTAGCGGTGGCCCTTCCTAAAGAGGAAGGTTAACTTTTCCTTGTCAACACTGAGATAGGCCCAATACCCCGATCACAGAGACCTTAACTATGTATTTGCATACTTAGGTATGTTTTTTGGGAGAGGTTGGCAATTAAGTGGGAACTTAACTTGGAAATTCCAAGTTAAGGAAAGACAGTTTTTAAAGGAAACAATCATATTTTCAAGGGTTGGGTGTACTTTGGCTGAAGTGATACTTTATCAGCCTTAATTCCAGGTTTGCAGGCAAAAACTATTGTGAGTCTCATACACACACACTCTCTGTAATAGTTCTTTTGTTTAAGATTCTGAACTATGTCATTACTGCTAAGTTTAGCTGTGTCTATGCTAATACTTTTCAGCACTTCTCCCATCATTAGTCTAGCACCCTTGGTGCAGTTCTTCTGGTGGTAGCCGCGGTGGGCTCTTGCTAGTGTAGACAGGCTACAGGTGTTTTCTACACTGTTCCATCTAACCTTGACAGTTAGACAACATGATGGTAAAAACACTGGCAACTGGTCTACACTAGCTTTTCCACCATTGTTGTCACCAGTGGAGCTATACCTGTGCGAGACCAGTAATAGGAGAAGTGCTAATGTAGACAAGGCCTTCATGACTTGATTTCAATGGTAGGGTACTGATGGGGCCACAAAGGGCAAAAAATAATCACAAAATTTAACAAATGTGGTCCGTCATAGCTCAATGTTATGACTCCATTCATTTGATTTATTACAGAAACAAATTATGAAAGGGTGTGAGTTGTGTAGTATAAAAATGTGCTCACATTTTCTTTTTTGCAGCTGATACATTGTATGTTATGACAGTAACATTGGTGTGGTGTTTTCAATTGCAGGGCAAATCCAGGTGGATAGTGGGCCTGCTTTAAATACCAAAGGTACAGTAAAGTGTATTACTTTCATAAAATGGCAAGGTTAAAAAGAATAGTGTGGGCTGTCACACTTTTGGTAATATGGATTGTGAGATATCTTCAGATCTATGGAGACACTAACGTATAGGTGGGAGAAGATGGGAGCAGGACATAGTTGACAGCTTTATCTTTAACATCTTTAGAACAGTAGGTCCAGCTCTGTATTCCTTGTACACTCAATAGTGTTGTTAATTTCAGTAGGAGTTTTGGGTGTACTAACACGGCTGATGTACGTATTCTATGCATTTTAGTAGAAGAAAGGGTGTGAGTTGTTTGCATGTTTTAGAATTTTTCTGCTAGTTGGATGTCCTAATACCTACATCACTTACTAAATTGTTGAGCTAGCCTCAAAGAAAATGTTTAGTTTCAGGCTGATTGCATCATGTATTTAAAAGAAGTGCCACTATGTGCTAGAAATTAAATAGTGTATACAAAAGCATGCACAGTTTTTGCATGAAATTACAGAGGCTGTGTGTTAAAATAACCAGACGGAGAGCTTGTCGTTTGCATATGCAGTGTCCATGATTGCTGATATACAATTTATGCATCTGCATTTTTGCAATTTTAAAAATCTGGTCTTTGAGGGTCACATGTTTAAGAATGGCCTCCAAAAGTAAACCCATATGATTGTGCACCCCAATAGGCGTTAATGCAAATCAGGTGATTTCATGCCTAATTATCTGGCCTGTGCATGAACTCCTTGTTTATGTTATCAAGTGTACTTTACAGATTGTTGCACATGCTCTACATATGAGTCCTTAAAAAAGATATGCTGGAATGGATTTCCAGTACTATCACTCATACGTGGTAGTAACGGAACCCCACCAAATAAAGTGCCGGAATGGCATTCTGGGGTGATGTAGCATGACTCAAGCCCTGATTTAAGTTTAAATTCGAAAATCTCCCACTGCCTAAGATATCAAATTTTCTTTTAACAACTGGGTTAGTAATTCAAATACCCTTTGGCTCTCTTTTTGTTATAGATGGAGACCAAAACGTCACAGAAACAGATGCCCTTGAGAGAAGGTAAAGGCCTATATTTTAATCAGAATGACTAAAGATGGTAATGGAAGAGAGAGAGAGATGTGAATGTGAAACTCAAAACATTTATGACTTGGGGTTTTTTAAATCTTTGGTAAGAGCCCAAGCTGAGTACCCAAGAAGGCCCCGTAACATTACAGAACATGTGTATCAAACTCCTACATATCACGTTGTGGCGGTTCAATACAAGACAGGACACGGCTTTAGGCAAGCAAGCAGGCTGGTCTGCTGATGGGATTGCCCCTGTCAGCTTTTCCACCTCTTTTATTTCTCTCCCCCCCTGCGCGTCACATACCCCAGCCGACCGCAAAAGGCATCAACAAAGGAAATAATATGACTTTGATTAATATTCCTATTTACTAGCCTCTATCTACTACAATCTTTATTCTCAGGCCTTGAGCTTCGGCCGAGGAAGCTTCCCACGGCTGATGTCCTTATTTTGACTTCCCAGATGGTCCATGTTTTAAGGTCTATGTCCTTGGACAGAACAGAGCAATGTGTGCATTGCTCCTACACAACAGTCAGGGTGTGCCCTGACTGTTTCCAGGTGCATGAACACTACATGAACCCTTCATCACTGAAGTAGTAGTGTTCATTATTATTTTATTATGGCACCACCCAGAGGCCCTAGGAAGAATCAGAGTTCCTCAGTGCTGGACAGTGAACAAATACATACAGTAGGAAGGAGACGTGGGCTAAATCAGGGGTTGGCAACCTGCGACATGTGTGCCAAAGGCGGCATGCGAGCCGATTTTTACTGGCACACTGCTGCCAGCTGGGGTCCCGGCCGCCAGCCCCACTCAGCCCACTGCCTGCCTGGGTGAACGGAACCCCAGGCCAGCAGCGGGCTGAGTGGGGCCGGTGGCCAGGACCCCGGCTGGGAGGAGCCACCGGACAGAACCCCAGACCAGCGGCTGGCTGAGCCGCTCAGCCCGCCGCTGGCCCTGCTCAGCCCGCTGACAGTCTGGAGTTCTGGCCACCGGCCCCTTGATTTTTACTGGCACGCTGCTGCCAGCCAGAGTCCCGGCCCCACTCAGCCCGCTGCTGGCCTGGGTGAACAGAACCCCCGGCTGGCAGCAGGCTGAGTGGGGCTAGTGGCCGGGACCCCGGCTGGCAGGAGCCAGCGGAACCCCAGACCGGCAGCGGGTGAGCCGCTGCTGGTCTGGGGTTCTGTCCGCCACGCTGCTCAGCCCGCTGATGGTCTGGAGTTCTGGCCCCTTGCCAACCAGGGTCCCGGCCCCCGGCCCCACTCAGCCCGCTGCTGGCCTGGGTGAACAGAACCCCCAGCTGGCAGCAGGCTGAGTGGGGCCAGCAGCCAGGACCCCAGCTGGCAGGAGCCGGCGGAACCCCAGACCGGCAGCGGCTCACCCGCTGCCGGTCTGGGGTTCTGTCCGCCACCCCGCTCAGCCCACTGATGGTCTGGGGTTCCGGCCACCACCCCTTGTCAGCCAGGGTCCCGGCCATCAGCCCTGCTCAGCCTGCTGCCAGCCTGGGATACCAGCCACCGCCCCCGCTCACCTCATTGCTGGTCTGAGGTTCCAGTGACCGGCCCTCTGCCAGCCGGGGTCCTGGCTGCCAGGCCTGCTCAGCCCACTGCCAGTCTGGGGTTCCATTGAGGAGCCCTGTAAATGTAAAATTACTGGCACGCAAAAGCTTAAATTAATGAAGACTTGGCGTGCCACTTCTCAAAGGTTGCCAACCCCTGGGCTAGATTCATGAAGTGAACGTAGGCATTGCAACACTAACCTCCTTGGCAACCTGCTATCGAGTAGAATTCATGGTCCGAAGTTAGGTACCCGGATTTCCCACACAATGCATGGGGGGAGTTAGATTCCTAAGAATGGGATCCACTGGAGCCAGCAAGCTGATTTAGGAGCTACCTAAGCTAGCCAGGAGTGAAATGCAGAGGAAAGGGGTGTGTTTAGGGCCCAGATCCACAAAGGAATGTAGGTGCCCAAGTTCCTGGTTGAGGTGCTGCTGTGATCCACAGACCCCCTGCTCAGCTGCTGCCTAACCTTGTAGGCACCTAAATTTACTTGGTACCTAACTTTTGCTGTAAAGGTCTGTTGGTGCAGTACGTCTCTGTCTCTGAGCGTGCGTACTGCTGCCTTACTCCAGGCATCCAGATGCCAAAGTACCAGCATGATCCTCCAACCAGGGAAAGACAGTCATTCCCCAACCTCTCTTGCTGGTGGGGTCAACGTAGTAGAAATACTCAGAGCATGCCTACCAGATCAGGCCCCACTTAAAATCCAGCTGGAGGATGAGGAGGTGGTGCTGCTACTCTTACAATGTTCAGCCCAGTGGCTGGTTAGAGCACTCGCTCAGGATGTGGGAGACCCAGGTTTAATTCCACCCTCTCTGCCTTGAGAGGGTGGAGGAAAAAAAATTGAACAGGAATCTCCCACCTCTCAGGAGAGTGCTCTTACGACTGAGCTATGGGATATTCTGGTGGGGGTCTCTCTCAAGCTCTCCTGTTGAAGCCCTTCCGCTTTGTATAAATAGGTATAGTCACTAGGACAGAGAGAATGATAATTACTCTCTAGTCTGGTAGAGCATTCACCACTTCTCTCTAGCCCAATAAATATTTATTTATGCAAAGTGGAACAGCTTCAACAAGAGTGACTGAGGGAGCCTACTTCAGAATACCCAATAGCCAGCTGGTTAGGGCACTCTCTTGGGAGTGGGGAGACCTGTGTTCAAAGCAGGGGGCATTCAGTCCTGGTCTCCCACATCCCAGGTGAGTTGCCTGGCTATTGGGCGTAAAGGGACTAGCTCCTCATCAGTGCTGTGAGTGGTGCCTAAATGTCAGAGTTAGGCCTCTAATTCCCCTTCTGAATCTAGCTGAAGAATCAAAACATTTCGTAAATGTCAAAATGAACCATTTCTACATTTCCACATTTTTTTCAACTGAAGCAGTTCACAAAGTCAGCATTAATTTGCCAGAATATTTTGGTCAATCCAAATCTGCATTTTTTTCAGTGAAAAAAGTTTCAGCTGAAAAATTACACCCAGCTCTTAATATGCATGTGTGCGAACACACACACACACACACACCTCACTGCTGCCACTTCCCCCATTACCTGTTTTGGAAGGTCTCTTTGTTCCTAGTGGTGGCTCTGCCCCCAGCCCATGAAAAACAGGTGATGCATGTCAAGTGTAACAGGGAAAGGAGACACAACCAGCATGGAACTGCGTGGATGTCACCACAACACAATTCTTTTAGAATTGAGCAGTCATTTGAAATTAGGTTAGTGCATTAATTTTTTTAAATAGAGTATTTGTATTTTAAAAGGATTAAAGTAAAAGGTACGTTCCAGATATAACTTTATGGAGGAGGAAAGGGAACTAAGAAATACAATATGTGAACAACAGGCACATATTGCACGTGCAGGGAAACAAATTGTCTGAAAAATACATACAATAAAGGAACAAAATTTACATTATATTAATGTCCACTCTATGTTAAGCCCTTTCCAGACATGTCGCGGCTGGGAGGGGGGGCAGGTCTCTGCTCTGAGGATACTACAAGCTAAAGATAGAAGTGACCACTTCTAACCATTAGAAAAATTCGGTGCTGGAACAGCCTTCCAAGGAGAGTAGTGGGGGGCAAGAAACGTAACTTGTTTCAAGACAGCTTAATAAGCTTATGATAGTATGATAAGATTGCGCACAAATGGCATGTGGCCCTTCCATGACTGCTATTAGTCAATATCTCCAATGGCCAGAGATAGGACATTAGAGGGGAAGAACTCTGAGTTACTACAGATAATTCTTTCCAAGATGTGTGTCTGGTGGGTCTTGCCCACATGGTCAGGGTCTAACTGATCATCATATTTGGGGTCTGGTTTGAACTAGAATAAATGGTGGATTTGCTGTAACTTGAAGTCTTTAAATCAAAATTTGAGTAACTTAGCCAGAGGTTATGGGCTTACTACATGAGTGTGTGGATGAGATTCTGGGGTCTGCTATGTGCAGGAGATCAGACTAGATTATCATGATGGTCCTTTCTGGCCTTAAAGCCTGAATCTATAAACAAAGTTGTTGCTTTTTTATGAATCAACTTGATTTACTATAACACTACAGCAGAAGTGGTCTTTCAGAGGGACTTAAATGTGGACAGGGTAGAGACTTTGCAGATGAGCTCAGGAAGGTCGTACCATTCATGGGGGCAGTGTGTAAGTGATTAATAAAGAAGAAATACAGGGGAAACTGTGCCCAGAGCCAGTTCTACAGCTATTGAGATGACATGCAAGAATTCCATATGTCCTCATACCAGCCATTTTCACAGACTTCATTCAACACCCCTTCTCCAACCATTAACCCACCCATCAATTAACTTTTCCCCTCATCATCTTTTTTCCTGTTAGATAAGATCCAGGAACCAAATGGCCCTGGTTATATGTTTAGAACAGTCCACAGCATTTCATTGCAAGTTTGTTCTGCTTATAAGAACAATTAGCATATATATATATTTATACATATATGGATTATGGGCTAGTTAGACAAATGCACATACAATATTTGACATATTACAAATACATATACTACAAATGGTGGGGACAAAGTGTGAGAGAAAGTTGCTCCTTCTAGCACATAGAGGCAGCAATATAGGGAATAGCGGCTGAGAAGCAGCCTCCAACTATGTCTTTGTTTACTGAAAACACGCATGGTCAGTCCTAGGGTGCCAAGTGTGATAGCCCAGGCTGGGTCACACTGCCCTACAACTGGCTCTAGTCATGCTAGCTATTTTTGACAGGTAAGTATTTGGTTTCAGGCCTTCTCAAGTGGAATGTTTACTTTTGTCCTGATTTCATGGGAGAAGTTGTTTAAAACATTGCATATGCTTCCTAGTGGGTATTTGGAAATAGCTTTTTAGTATGCATCTCAAGTTAGACAGGGATCACTGTTTCATTCCATAAGATAATTTCTTTCTTCAGTAGATTCAGATAAGTTGTATGCACCAAATATTTATGGCTGATATTCATGTTTTTTTTAAACTGTGGCCTAGTATGTAAATTTATCTTTTAGAAGTCCACACCATCGCTGCTCAAGTGATTTGGAGACTATCGCTGGTTATACCCGACAATTTTCCTACTGGTGTAGGTTGAATAATTAAGGGGAAGAAAAATGCCCCATCTTTTTCTGCCTTTTTTCCCTGTCCTGATTTTTGACTACTGAGCACGGTGATTCTAAGAGCAGAAATGCTGAATATTACAGACTTGTAAGTTAGTCACGGGTATTAAGGACATTTTGATTTCATCTTGCTTGAGTTATTTGTCTCGGGTAAGCATGGACGAAAATCTCGCTCTGTCCCACCAGCATAAGAAACTTACATCGCAATGTTGTCTTCAGAAAGTTATGTGACTATTTAAAACTGCCATGTTCATGTTGCATGTGATTCAGTAAACAGTAACTTCAAACAAAATTCCAACTAGTGCACACTTACATTATCGAAAGGGGTCTGCTCTATAACTTTTAAAATAAGAAGTCTGGCTAAACTGTGAAACATGGAGAATCAGTACTGAGTCCAGACTCCACTTTAATTTATCATAATGTGCCTAGTTATTGCACTGGCAGTTGTCTGTCCTGGAATTCAACAGATAATCCAAGCAAACAATTAAAGTTACAGAAACAGCTTTTTAAACTCAGAACTTACTGGCCTTTATCTACTGCAGCCAGTTCTTTAATGAGATTTTTGAATGACTCATTTAATGTGCCCCAGGTTTTCAAATGTGACTTTGGGTACCCAACATCTCTCATCACTCTTGAAAATCTTGGCCTCTGAACATACGTAGGTGAACTAATAATTATTTATTTGTTAATTGAAAGGCATGTTCTCTCTTTGTAACAGCCAGCCATTTGATCCAGAAGCACAATACAAAATGAACCACAGGCGAAGAGGGGTTGCTTTAATCTTCAATCATGAGCAGTTTTTCTGGCACTTAACACTGCCAGATAGACGTGGCACACTTGCAGACAGAGACAATCTGAAACGCAGGTAAGATGATATTTGGCTGCTTTATAGAAGGATACTATTTTTAGATAAGTTAAATAAAAATATGCAATTCAAAGTGATTTGTCATGAAGGTTATATAAGCAGCTGTAAAATAACTGATTTCATTGACATAATTGTGACTGAAAGATTTTGCACAGTACCCCATGATAAAAAGAGTTAAATGCTTGCTTCTGCTCCCTTTGAAATAATAGGCAGAACTCCCATTGATTTCAATGGGGACAGGATCAGGCCCTGTGAAAATAGTCTTCCTTACCCTGATGGCTGCCTGTACCTCAGCAGTCTAAGTGGTGATCTTAATTTTTAAAGGATTTTTAGTATTGTGTAACTAAACAAACAATGTATTTTTCTGTCTCAATATGATGAGGGGGAAAATAGAACACAAATATTTTCATTGGTTAATACAGAAAAAAGATAAACTTGATTGTAACGTCACAAACCGGTAGGAAGTGCCGGGAGAAAGGTAGAGTACCTGAAATTACTTTCAACTCATTTTTTGTAATTGACTAGATTTCAAGCTGATTGTGCCCATTTAATATTGCTTGGCAACATTAATTCATCTAATATCCCTAATGCATTCAAGCCAAGTGATGGTTGGACGCAAGTGTCTACTGTTGAGATAGAAGTTCTAAACATGAGATTCTTATAATTGTGCTGCTTACGGTAGGAGATAAATTGACTTTTGTTGATTCACATCTTGCACTTCCTGTGATTCACTAAACCAGTAACCAGTTTGAGTAAGTGATGTGAAGTTCAAATCTGTTTAATAACTTATGCTGTCCAATAGCAGAGTAGTTCAAGGTCAGGTTTGTAGGGTAAACAGATGTGCTGTATGATACAATTTCAAAAACTGACTGAAAAGTTAAGGAAGTTAAGAAGCCTTTATTCCTATTCACTTAGCAAGTACACGTAGTTCTAGCTGCTTGCAGATGCAAAATAGGCAACTGCAGCTTTTGGGACGCAGGACAGCTCTGTTCCAGGCACAATTGTGCTGTACATCCGTATGTTTCTGTGGCTAACTCAAGGAGCCAGTATAGTCTAAGCTTAGCCACATGCTATTTTACAACAATTTAGATATGCAAAGAGGAAGGGATATGTGACTTATAGAAAACACCCATGTCTCCTAGCACTAGTTGTCGTCCGCTGTGGAGTACCAACAAATTTCAGACTCTGCCATCACTGACAATATTAGATATAGAGAGACATGGTAGTTGAGGCGTAATGTTTTTGATTAGACCAACTTCTATTTAGTGAGAGAGACAAGCTTTCAAGCCACACAGAGTGCTTCTTCAGGTCATCCCCAGACTTGAAGAAAAGCTCTGTGTGGCTTGAAAGCTTGTCTCTCTCACTAAATAGAAGTTGGTCCAATAAAAAAATATTACCTCATCGTCTCTCTAATATCCTGGGACTGACACAACTTTAGCTACGCTGCATACAATATTAGATATAGTAATTAGAAACACATGTCCCTCAAAAGAATTGATAGCAAACCCACTATTCCATTCACAAGAAATGCAGTTCCATAATGAATTTTGTTTTAGCCTATGGAACTATGCAACAACAGCATATCATGGATTGAGGAAATGAGTAAAAATGGATAAAGCACCCAGGCTAGGCTAGCATTGACCTGATGTTTATAAAGTAACCAGTTACAAGTGTAGTAGATTAGCACAGAGCTCACAAGGGAAGTGGCTGCACGTATTAACCGAACCAAAAGCTTAATACAGGGAGGTGGCATAGCACAGCATCAGCATATTTCAGGGCATGATTAAGTTTTTATATTCTGTTTATATTAAATTTCTGATTTGATAGTATTATAACCCTTCAAAAAAAAGTCCAAAATTGTCCAGTTTGGCTCATAGTTGCCTGAAAATGAAATTGCATTTTGGCAAAAATGGAAGTTCTACTTTATTTCGCATATTGGTTGGTTTTCAGACAGGTCCCTGAGGGAGTACCTCCATTTGTGTTTTCTTTTGCTCTTAACAGAATTCCTATTTCATGAGAACGCCTTCACTTTATAAATGACTTTTTTTTTGTCCTGTGCATCTTTAAGACACCCCTGGGGATCAGGTTTGGGTACCATTACATAAACTAACATGAATATCTATTCTCTCAAGGAAAAGGTACAGAGTTCTAAAGGGAGCAACAAAAGTGGTGGCATTTTTAGCATAACTCAAAAAGGATACTTATTAAAACATGTGTGTTTAATGATAGTTTGACAGAGCTTGGATTTGAAGTCAGATGCTTTGATGACCTTAAAGCAGAAGAGGTTATGCAGAACATTTATGAAGGTAGGAGACCATGTAGTTGGTATGTCTTAGTCTGCTTGCAGGAGAAGTTCTAGATAACAGTGATAGAGAAATACATTCTTAAGACAAGTTCACTGTAACCTGAATTGTTTCCCTTCTGTGATGAAGTTCCATAACATAAAAAGACTAAGGAACAGAAAATATGTAATTTTATACCGTGGTATCTTCAGTTGTATTATATTGCAAGCGTTGGAATTCCCAAGATGCATCTATGACCAACAGAAGTAGTGTTTACTAAGCATCTCTCTAAATTCCAGTTGACTGGAGCCTCAGCTTGTATGGATCAGTGTAGTTCCAGACTTCAGCAGAGCTATGCTGATTTACAGCAGCTGAGACTCTGGCTCAACATATCTCAAATACAACTGATTTGAGATTAAATGGCTAAATGTGGTCTTAAGTGGACTAATGGAGGGGTGTTTAATAAATACTGTAAGCTTGCGTAATCATCTAAACACAGTTCCACTATTTTAGTGTCAATGGACAACCACAGTGATGCTGACTGCTTTGTGTGTGTGTTCCTGAGCCATGGTGAAGATAATCACGTTTACGCCTATGATGCTAAAATAAAAGTTCAGACAGTGACAAACATGTTCAGAGGAGACAACTGCCCGAGTCTAGTAGGAAAGCCTAAAATATTTATAATTCAGGTAAGATCTCTGTTCTTGAATTTGTGTACTTTTTTCCCCAGTGGCACAGAGGACAGGTTTTTTTGTGATAACTTCTTCTCATGTGGAAAAGGCGGTGGTTATTATGACACTTCCAAGAGGCAGCTTGCTACTACCTGCCCTTAGTGAGAGGAAGTCTTGTCTGTGGATCAGCTTCTTGTCTCCATCAGCCTTTGGCAACACATGCACTACCTCTCAGGCCTCCAAAGTCATAACTCTCTCTCTCTCTCTCTCTCTCCAGGTTAATGATAGGCAGATTCCAACTCCATAGTCCTCTGAGCATCCCTCTGGAGTGCTCAGCCCATTCCGCTGCATGCTACTCAGATTCGCTACTCCCAAAGCAGCTTACTCAGGTCAACTAGGATCACCACTCTGCTTAACACACAGCAGTTAGAAATGTTTAAAGTGAAAACAAGAATAAGTTCATCATCAAAGAACAGAGATTCAAATAATAGAAATTAAGACTATTGAAAATAAATGGTTACATATAAAACAGTCATAACACACTTTGTCGAGCCTAAACGTAACTCATGGGACATTTCCCGGTCTTCTACATGATAGCTTACCCCAGTGCCTTTTCCCAGCGTTTTTCAACCAAGCTGGCTGAAATCCCACTTTCAAAAGATCAAGACTGCAGCTTGTCTTCATGTATTGAAGGATGCTAGGGTCTCTCTCTGCACTCCCAGATATACCAGATGAGAACTTTGATCTTCACCTCTTCTGAATTCTCTTCAAGCTCTTCATTAGCATTTAACTCACTATACTAATAAACTTTTATTGTAAAACACACAATGGTCCACTAAGGAGAAAAACTTCTCCAGACAGGAGGCACTTGTTTCAAGACATGCTGCTTTTAGCTATAAGGCCTAAAACATATTTTTCAGCATTATAATATACATATTATATATAAAAAACATCTTGCAATGATTGACATCCAGTGTGACACAGCTTTAATCAGAGACCCTACGTGACATCTTAAAGTGAACCCAGGGGATCCCTGTCTCTCTATGCCCTCTACCAGTTGGCTTCAAGTAGTCTGTGGGTTAAATTATGTAGCCTGGGTTGGAAAATCTTAGCCAATGTACAAAAGCATTTGAGCATCAGTTACATTGGATTTTTTGCTATGCTAACTAAAACAGGAAATAATTGTGTAATGAAGCTGCCAATGAGTCACAATGGTAAAATTATACTGATACATGAAAGCCAGCTCAAATCAAGACTGTGTAGGATAGATGGCCAACAATTGTCCAGCAGCAGACACCATTGCCATCATTTTTTGGGGGAAGAGAGTCAGTGGCCTCAGCTCATATTTTTAGGTGACCACAACTGGTACCTAGATGCCAGACTTAGGAAGGCTAAAGACTGAATGGGCAAATTCCATGAACTACATCTTTGCCCCATCAGATGGTTCCCTCCCAGTCAAGGATGAGGTCCCTTGGCCTGATGCTGTGGGGAGTTTGTACTGCATGACCTGTGCTTAACATTTTTGTGAAAAAAAAACCTATATTTGGAGCTTGATTAGTCCTGCACTATGTTGGCCTCTCCTGGCCTTTTAGCAAAGGAATTATTTCTTGCTCCAGTGGGGTCTCAAATTGGCCGCATAACTCAAGATGAGTGACAGTGGCCAGAGCCTTCAGGAAGTGAGTGGCCTCCATATGCAACAATCCTGTGCAGACCTGGCCGCAATTTAAAGCTGCCATCCCCTGGATGAACCACTTTATAGCTCCTGTCCTGTAGGGGTGAAACCTCATTCAGACACAGAGTCCCTGCAGAATTAAATCTGCTGTTAATCCAGCATCTTATACTGAGAGTAAATCCACTTTGGATTTTATAGAAGTAAGAGCAGCAAGCAGGGGAGAAGTTCAGTATCTCAACTGGAAAATTAATTATTTAGGGGCTCCTACTAATGTAGACTCACGCATAAAACAAAAACTAGAGACATAACCTAAAATCAGTTCCACCCTTGCTTTAATTTACAATGCAAACCAAGTCATTAGTCAAAGTAGTACTGAACCCCTTGAAACTTGCATCTTATTGAGTCCCCCACTCTGCTTCACTGACAATGCCAGCCTCATGCACCTGCGTCTCTCACAAGGGTATTCCCACACTTCTTTTCAAGCTGCTACTTACACACAGAACACTCTCCTTGAACTGATCTGTAAGGCTACTCCCTCTTCTCCTTCCAAAAGTAGAGAATAGGTCAGTATGGGGTCTGCTATGCTTTGATATTTCTAAGTTGGTGCCCGGCCCTATTAAACAGCTTGCTCTACCAATGAAAGCCTCGGGGACTTACAAGTAGGACAAAAGGTAGTTCTTTCTGAACTTAGTTACATAAATTAAGACCATCTAAACAAACAGGAAGCACTTCTGCTTTTAGAATTTTGTTCGGTGAGGGCTAACTGTACTTGGCTGATGAGAGGATTCAGCGCTTTTTCTCCTGCTAGGCATGTAGAGGGGATAAACACGATGACCCAGTCATTGTTCCGGATGCAGTGGACAGTATTGTAGACCAGTCCAAGGTCAACGAAACTGAAGTGGATGCTGCGGCTATATATACTTTACCTGCTGGTGCAGACTTTCTGATGTGCTACTCGGTTGCAGAAGGTATGTTGTTATTTTGCACTTAAGTTTCTAGCATCTAACTCCTGTTTTACTAAATGTAGTAGGCTTGCAGAGTTTCTTCGTCACACAATCAAAACAAGAATTCAAGTTCCTTAAACTCGCCACTTTGCATGTCTGCTTTAGTAGTGGTGTCTCCTGCACATGGGGTAAAGACTTAAGAATAAATGAAAATATGCCATCTAACTTGCAATTTTTAAATGACTTTGTACCTCAAAGCATACTGATCACATCCCTATCACTGAGCTACCTGTCAGGAGGAAATATTCTTCTGCACTTCTAATCTCATGTCATTTGGATGTGATTTCTTAAACCTCCTCACACAGGTGGGTGCCCTTCCCAAACCATCTCATTCCCAATCCTGAAGACTCTCCTGTAATTCACCAGAGGGGGAATTTACAGAACTGTTTCTGCTACTGAATCAATATTGCATTCAACTTAACATTACCTGATGTTGGAAGGGTATACAAATATTAATACAAAATCTTTTTGCAAAATATTGTATAAAGTCAAATGGCAAAATTAATCACGAACATGCAACTCCGTTGTCAGAAATGGAGTTGCACCCATTATAAGTTATGAGGAGAGATTAAAAGACTGGGACTTTTCAACTTGGAAAAGAGACAATAAGGAGGGGGGCTGTGATAGAGTTCTATAAAATCAGAATGGTACGGAGAAAAAGTATTGTTTATCTCTTCATATGACACAAAAACCATGGGGCTCACCTGATGAAATTAAGAGGCAACAGGTTTAAAACAAACAAAAGGAAGTACTACTTCACACAACACAGTCAACCTGTGGAACTCATTGCCAGGGGGTGGTGTGAAAGCCAAAACTATAATATGTTCCAAAAAGAATTAAATAAGTTCACGGAGAGAAGATCCATCAATGGCTATTAGCCAAGATGATCAGGGATGCAACCCCATGCTCTGGGTGTCCTAAGTCTTTAAATTGCAAGAACCTGGGAGTGGATGATGGCATCGATCACTCACTTGCCATGTTTTGTTCATTCCCTGTGAAGCATCTGGCAGTGGCAACTATTGGAAGACAAGATACTGGGCTAGATCGACCATTGGTCTGACTCAATGTGGCCGTACTTATTAATCCCAGGTTAAATTTGATTATGCAAACTTGCCAAAGTACTGTTTTTATCTCTAACATCTGAGTACCCAAGACAGCATAAATAGTGCAGAGACGTATATCTAAAACTTATCTGCAGTCCATGAACATGACTGGCCAGAAGTAAATTGTGATATTGTAAGTTATTAACTGTGGCTTCTAGTCTTCATTTAAGGTTAAATGGAGTCCTATGCTCTTATTTCCCAATAGGTTACTATTCTCATCGTGAAACTCTAAATGGCACCTGGTATATTCAAGACTTGTGTGAGATGATAAGAAAGTATGGTTCTTCCTTGGAGTTCACAGAACTTCTCACTCTGGTTAACAGGAAAGTATCTCATCGCAAAGTGGATATCTGCAGAGACATTAATGCAATAGGAAAGAAGCAGATTCCTTGTTTTGCCTCAATGCTGACTAAAAAATTGCACTTCCATCAAAAATCAAAGTAGATAGGCCCATCTGAGAATGGCATCTTATTCAGATTCACTCCAAAAAATGGAAAATATCTTCATCACTTAATCTTGTAGTCTAGATCACTGAGTGAAAGGTTGTTCTCTTGTTCAATAGTTTATAACATGATTTTCAATGTAGCTAGAGAACTACACAGTTATTCACATCATGCATTTTCCTCAACAGGACTATTTACAAAAATGCTGGGATCAAATTTCAGGAACCATAATTTAAATATTTTTTAAAAATCTTTCTATATTAGAAATTATTATTTTGTTCTAATAAATCAGCATTGCAGCAACAGCAGTCTCAGGGAATTTTGGGGGAAATAATTGTAACATTGATTTCTGTGTAATAAAAATTTTAAGGTGCTCAGATCCCGTGGTAATAAGGGTCATATAAGTCCTAAGAGAGAAAGCACTTTTTAACCAATTTTTTAAAATGTTCTGACTTGCACTTGAGTGATACCTTGTCTACTTTCTAACTGCATTATAGCATTTTGTAACTTTTTTCACAAAACTTTTAAAACTGCATTAGACTATAAAAGCTGTTTTTTTCTTGCACTGACATTAATTTATAGGGAGTGCAGCTAAGGTATGTTTGTAATTTTTCTGTATCTTAAAAAATATGTAACACCTACAACACATTAAAATGTGCAGTGTGTGTTTCACTAGGCTCCAAGCATGTGTGATATTTTGCCTTTAATTTTAGGGGAGGAAATGAACATCTAAGCAGCACTGCTGTGTTTGGGTTCTTCCTTACTAGATCAATACCTTCTCTTCACTTAACTTTAAAGAACTGCTGTAGTTAGAAAAATGACAGCATGGGGTTCCATTTATTATCTCTCTAATTTACACAATAACTATAGTCAGTTCAAATCCAAGAGACCTACCATCAATCAAAAAACCAAACAAACCAAAACCACTGATCTTTCTGCCTTTTACTTCATCAAGAATAGTAAACTCAGGTTGCCAAATCTTTTACCTGATAAATTTATTCTGCATTATTTTAAATATCCTTTTAGAAATTTGGAAGTCTTCATTGCTTGGTCAAATATTTTCACACAATCTTTGAATATGGGAAAACAACATCTTTAAATAAAATGTGTATTTAAATTTATAGTACCCTGAACACTGTATGCCAAACTTTATATTACTGTACTAGCACCCTGAGTTTATACTAGTCAGGAGAGCTATGTACAAATATGTTCTTCAGCCCCCTGAAGATGAGCATACACTAAGAATTAATACGCAATACAGGCTGAATTAAGAAAACTACAGGTGACTGACTTGGTGTCCAAAATTGTTTGTTGTTTTAGATTTGAGGTAACACATATAACGTGGTCACGGCCATGGTTCCCAAATTTAATTACTTTAATTGGAATTCATTTTAACATGGTCCCTGCTGTAACGCGGTACAGTGCATGGATCCCAAATCCCGCGTTCTAGCGAGGGTCCGGTGTACCATATTATATAGACGCCTGAGACTTAATGTATAGTATATACTGACCTAAGATTGACTAGTTTTATCATTGATTTTATTAATTCAGTATATAAATCACATACAACTTGATTAGGATAAATGATCAAAGCATCTAACAAATGTATTTCTCTAAAATGAAACCGAGCCAGCCCCCGCCCCGCATTTGATATTAGATGGAAACTAACCCTGTATGTTCATTCTAATAGGTATCTTTCTAAAAATGTATTCTTGCTGTGTAACTTAAAATCAAATAGTGCAGAGGATCTTAGTGTGTGGTTCAAGGTTTTTGTGCTCTCATTTTGTCAGTTAAGACAGCACAACTGCCAGAAGTTAGAGCCATGGAGAGAGATCCAAGAAACTGTTTCCATAATCCTGGGTCCCTCAGCTTGGGGCCTTAAGCTAATCATTTAACCTTTATATGGTTTAGTTTCCCCATCTGTAAAATGTGGATAATACTTATCCACTTTCATAAGTGGCAAGAATTTCTGGATGGAAGATGTTGCAGAAGTATAAAAATAGAGTTAGTATCACAAAAAGAGAACTATCTTTCAGGATGACTTAACCACATGATTTAAAGTTCATCTCTGTTCAGGAAAGCACTTATACACATGCCTAATTTTAAACATGGACTTTCCTGAATTGGAACATTAGACAGGAGACCTGTTAAACTATAAAAATACATTTCACCATAAATACCAGAAATCTTTCTATGACATATCAAATTTTTGGTGCTATTCTCTGCTGTTATTAATAGTCCCCCCAAAAATAGTAAAATGCTTCAGTACACTAGAACACCACTCTGACTCTTATGCTCACATCAATTTACTAAAATGGCGAGAATTTTATTCCAAGATCTGAATGCATATTTTGAAAGATTTCTTTATTTCAGGAATTATTTTTTAAAAATCTAATGATATAATAGTTTTAATCAACATTTCTAGTAATGTTCAGAACTACAGTGGTCAAAAATATTCAGTTTGCAACATAGAAACTAAATATTGGAATCGGTTTTGGAAATGACAATTCAGTTATGAAAAAAAATTAGTCTTTGTCATTAATTTCCTGTATTGGAAGTTGCAGATGTAGGGGCTGATGCAGGCGTCTCAGGGACTCTTCAACCTGTAAACGCAAGAGAGAATTAAATGGAGAACATTCTGTGTCCATATTTATCCCTTTCAGTCACCCCTAATTTGTACCTTCCTTTCATACTCTTGATATTCTTTCCCTGTAGCCAGGTCTTTCGCTTCTGTGAAGACACTAACCTTATGGCGCAGATTTCCCACAATAATCACAAGTGTAAACTCCTGGTCAGATCGCTCTAGGGATTACCATCCAAAAACAATTCCTGCCATTAGTGAGTTAATCTGTCAGTCAACAGACCGGCCAACGGGAACTGCAGCCCTACAGATGCATAAACATCCTCCTTCCAAGCGACTGAATGTATGACCCCATGCATAGTGCACGGTCATCTTCAGTCCAAAGCCTAGGAAAATTTATAAAGCCCATTTCATACAACAGCAGAACTGAATTATTTTATATGCTCTAGCATAAATTGCAAAATTCACACTCCAGACTAGTGTCAGATAGTGAAAATATTTTAAAGCCCCAGCCTTGATAAAGGGAACTCGTTTGAATCCTACCCAATTATTTTTTTAAAAATTTAACTCCATCTATTCACTAAGGGTTCTTGATCAAAAACCCAATAAAGTCAAGGGAGAATTTCCATTTACTTAATAGGCTATAAATCAGGGTCCTTTTTATTTATTGTGGATCGGAGGACTCTCTGTATTTCTCATAGAGCAGTGAAGATTTTTCCCAGTTCCATATCACTGCCACTATGGAAGATGGAGACTAGAGAGAAACCAGTTTATCACTACTGAGCAACACAAGTGAGTGACTTGTTTTCACACTCTCCCCCAGCCTCCACAGGCTGCCTGAGCAGTGCTGCAAATTTTCATTCTTAAGTCCTTCCTTCCAGCCTTTAAAGGAACTCCAGGTAATCTGTTACATATGCATATTTTTAGCATATAAAATTAAAATGCATAAATAAATAAATAAAATCTAAAAGCCACTTTCCAATTACCTCATGATTTATTGAAAAGTTTTAAATGGTGAGACCACAGCATCATTCACTTACGGTACATTAAGAGACTTATGAAAATACCTCTGCCAGTGCCTCTTTTAGCTTGTTATACTGTTCCACATCAAAATGTTGGCTTCTGGATTTCCGGTAGAAGTAGTGGAGGAATTGTCTGTCTTTAACATCTGGGTAAACATAATCCTGACAGATAGAAAAAGGACACAAATGTTTCGGTTTTTTTGGGCAGGCAGAGGGTTAGGAGTGCAAAGACATTTCTACAGATGGAGTTAAATCAAACTAACATACATAAAAAACCTTATAGTAATTAGAAGAAATCTAAACCATGACAAATAAATGACCTTATTTTCAGAATTGCAGAGCACTCACAGCTCCCATTGGAGTCAATAGGTGAGATTGTCAGAGGAGACTAAGAAAGTTGGGTTCTTGACACCTTTAGGCTCCTTTGAAAATCCCAGACAATGGTAGCATCTGAAAATCAGGCCATTAGTATTTATCAGTTTATCCAAACAGAATTACCTCAACCCTCCTGAAAGTCAGCAGAAAGCAAGAGGAGCAGAACTCACTCACAAACCCAGCCCTCAACAAACTAGCTGAGCTCCAAAACCCAGCATCCTTCCCCACCTGATGTTTTTTGTATATGTACTATAGGTTCCATATGTGCAAGTATCGGATATTCACCAACTATGTCCATACCAAACAAAATAAAAATGAAGGAGGGCATTATTGAATATGCAGCATGAAAAGGAATACAAGTAACTATCCAACTATGTGCTTTATAGTACATTGTAGGATCCCAAACATTTAATGGGCAAAAATGTAAGTTCCTTTATATTGTACAGGAATTGATGGCCATTTCCACATTCTGCACTTTGTCCACGTTCTGGGTTTTTGATGTTCAGGAACTCTTCCCCCTCCTCTAAACATGCCTCATGCCAACCTGTGACTTCTCCTTTGCACATCCAAGAGCAAGAAAGGAAGTTAGGCCACTTAAGAAAAATCCGCATCTTACTCAAGGAAATAAACTAAAGGTAGTCCAGGAAAAACAGCTGAAAAATTTCCATGCATGCATCAAGTGACATCTGAACTCCATCAAACAGAAAAAGAAAACTGATGGGTTTGCCTTCCTGGCCCACTAATAGGTTGCATTCCTTGACCAGCCCTGCTTTAGTACTTCCACTCTCTATGTAGAGACGTATGAGATACAGTTACCATCCGGGCCACATACAAAGAATGAAAGAGGATAGTTTTCATTTTCAGCATCAGATGGTATCCGCCTGGTCACTAATTGCAGTCAGGATTTTTAAGTGCAGCTCAGATGAGCAGTTTATCCCTGAGCTACATTAAAAACAAAGTTCCAGCCTAAGTGCAGTTCTACAGAACACACATGCACACAAACTTTGATGTTTAAATACATAGGCTAATTTATTATGAAAATCAGTGTAAGATGACTTCAGACATGTTTATATCATGGGACTTACCTGTTTAGTAAGTACAAAGTAAGCGTAGAATGCCAGGGCACTCCCGTAAGTGATAAAATACGTCACTGGCTCCATTATATCCCATGAATAGACCCACCACGTGAGCCAGGCCAGTGCTCCACCTTGAGTGGACAGTAGGGCTAAGCCAGTCCATAGGAGCCTATTGGTCTTTGCATCTGAACTTGTTGCAATTTTGGCTTTCATCTAGGAAAAAACGTTATTCATTCAACATGTGGATATTAATTTCATACATTCCTCTGACACCAGGGAGAGAACACATCCCAGTATGTACTTTCCTCCTGGATCAGAGCCTGCATTCAAGACTCCTACTCACTTTACTCCTGTGCCAAAAAATTAAAAATTCTGTCAAAAAAAAAAATTCTGCACACAATATTTTAAAATTCTGCATATTTTATCTGTCAAAGTAACACAACACAATATAATCATGCCAGTTTAAATTATTTTAGTAATTTATTTCAAAATATCTGTTGGCAAGTATGTCTGTAACAATGCAGACCAAAAAAAGATTCTGGTAATTTTTTTTTTTTTTTAACAAATAGATTCCTTATAGGGCATATTAATATACAATTTTGAGTAATTAATTTAAATTACATTACAGAACTGTATTTCCTGCACCTATCAGAAGCAGTGCAAAGGCTTGTGAGTGTCGGGAGTAATAGAGGAGCTGAGGGAGAGGGAAGGAGCCTGGAGTGAACCTGGAGAGTTGTTGGGTGTGGGTAGAGGTAATATGGAACAGGTTTGGGGTTTTTTTTTGGGGGGGGGGGGAGGGGCAGGATTGTTAGGGAGTTGGGGAGGCCTCCCTCATGCAGATCCTGGCTGATCCCAAGCCTCTCCCATTCAGTCACGCACATCTGCCCCTGTTCCCACCCACCTCCATCCCAATGGGTCCCTGCAGCCCCCTTCCCTTGTTTCCATGTGGCCATGCACCCCACTCCCATTCAACTCCTGGCTCAATGCTGTCACCCCACTAGCTCCTGAGCCCACAACCTAGTCTGTCCCCCCCCCACTAGCCATTCTGAACCTCAGTCTGTGACCCCCCCCCCCCAGCAGCCCCATGTGCCCCCTCTGTCCTAACCTGGCTCCACAGGCCAGGTGCTGTGCCACTGCTTACACGCAGAATTTCCCCCCCCACAGAAAATACATTCTCCCCCAGAAGTGCTGCAGTTCCGCCTTTTGCCCACCAGAGGCCTTTTATGGCACAGAACAGCCCGCTGCATTCATGCTGTTGGCTTTTCTGGCAGCATAGTGGCCTCTTGTG
Source organism: Eretmochelys imbricata (assembly GCF_965152235.1). Lineage (NCBI taxonomy): Eukaryota > Metazoa > Chordata > Testudines > Cheloniidae > Eretmochelys > Eretmochelys imbricata. Next base: position 36,311,278 of record NC_135575.1, on the reverse strand, counting down.
GTCAAAAGGTGGAACTGCAGCACTTCTGGGGCAGAATGTATTTTCTGCGGAAAAAAATAAAATTCTGTAGGACACATGTATTCTGTGCATGCACAGAATTCCCCCAGGAGTATCACTTGCAGGCCTTCCCTTCCCAGAAAGGCTTTGAGTTCACTCCCTGCATGGAGTACAGAGGGAATGAGCTCTACGAGGCCTCCATCTGGCCGTCCATCCACGCCTTTGGGATTCTACCAACTGGATTTGCATACATCAGCTGATGCTGCCTGATTTTTCAGAGAGGCACTTTCACAGCAGCTCTAACATTGCTGCCTTCAGTGTGAGGTCTGTTCCCACCCCATCAGGCACTTACTGGTCTCCTCCTCCCTATTCATCCCTTCATGTCACTTTAGCTTGGCCTGTCTTAGATTCACCATGTTTGCCCCTTTCCTAAGTTACGGTCATCATTAGTCAGATCCAACTGGCTGACCTGGTGATAGCATCATCACAGAAAAACAACACTGTTTTTAATTAACTAATGATTTTTCTGTGATATGGCAACATCACTCCGGACACCCAACCAGGTTCAGACAAAGTAACCAGGCAGTCCAGGGTAGTGCCAGCTCACCATAGTTTTTCTCCAGTTCTAGAAATTCTCAATAGGCTATGCCAAAAAACAGGAGGAGGAGGAGGAACTGGGTTGAAAATAATCCTGCATATGAACTGGCCATCACCTACCTGTCTGACAAATGAGGGGGGCTTGGCCCATTCATTCATGCTGGAATTGTCTTGTCATGGAAATTAGTTAAGAGAATTTTTTATATATATATATATATATATATATATATATATATAAAAAAAAACCTTCCCAACCTGCTCAAGGGGTACTAGCTGTTCCCTTAGGTGGTCCAGTTTCTGAAGCAGTTCTCTCTCTCTCCTTAACTGGTGGTCTTCTAAATGAAGGACGATGAACAGTCTATGAACCAAGGATTTGATATCTTCTGCTTCAGTAGCATGCTCTCTACTCCACTTCTCTGAAAAAAAGATTATGGTTGTCACAAGAGAGACAGGGTGGGTGAGGTAATATCTTTTATGGGACCAACTTCTGTTGGTAAAAGAGACAAGTTTTCAAGCTTACACAGTGACCTCCAGAAGACCTCTGTGTATCTTCGAAAGCTTGTCTCTCACCAACAGAAGTTGGTCCAGTAAAAGATATTACCTCTCCCACCTTGTCTTTCTAATATTCTGGGACCAACACGGTTACCAGCTGCAAACGTGGCTGTCATGACTGGTAAGATGTATCAAGCAATGCTCTTTGAAGAAATCACTGTTTACAGAGAGTGTTTACATGAGGCCACAAACTGAGGCTCAAAGGGGAGATGAAGCCAGACTTATTTTTTGTGGGGACTGCCATGATTTTTTTTTTTTAAAAAAAGACAAAAATATGCCTTGGAACAGATGTAACTGGATAATCAGATTTATTAAGACTTCAACACAGCTGTGGTTCTTACCTTTTACAGGGACTTGTACACTATAAGTGGTGTTGTTGATTACAAGTTTGAAGTCATTCATCAACAAAACTTCCATCAATGCTGTAGCAGGGATCTTGCTACCATCTGCAGGAGAAAACAGGAAGGCTTAAATCCTTAACACAAAATTTACTTTATTAAAAAAAAAAGAAAAACCTCTATGTCCGCGGTTTCCAAAAGTAACACCAGATAAAACTGTGTCTTTTAATAAACATTACATTAAGTTTGGAAGTGGCCAGTATGCAGGTACAACAACAAAGTGCTTTTAACAAATATGTTTCTTAACAGTATTAAGCCAAGAAGCATCATCTGAAAGTGCCCGCATTTCATTTGACCTGTCTGGCATAATTCACTATTGTTAGCAGCCTCCCTTTTATTTCAGTTCCAAGGAGAGACATTGTAACGAGAAAGCTATATTTAAAGACTCTCTTTACCTGTGTCAAGACCTTAAAATACTCCATTTTACCTAACACTAAGTCTTGGTTACTTTTAACCATTTCCTTTTGCATTTGGCTTGGTCTGGAAAATTAAACTAGTTAGATCAGATTCACTTTCTAGAGAATGGTCTTGTGGTTACAACACAGGGCTCTGCCTCAGGAGATCTAGCTCCACCAAACTTATTGAGGGATGCAGGTAAGTCAAAGTTTCTCTCTCTGTCTCTCTGTTTTCTCTTAGTTGGAGATGGTTCTGTTAAGCTCTCAGAAGCATTGAGAGGCTAACATTAATGTTTGCAATGTTTTGGATGGAGGATACTACAACATAAGACAAGACCTTAGAAATTCCACACAAGAACTCAAGGATTATGATGCAAAGTTATTTACAACCTTAATTATAGTATCACTACTGTGGTTCCATTTCTCTTTAGTTGGGATTTATTGTTTGAAATCAGAGTATCAATCACTGGAGGAAGAAAGATGAAGATGTATCTCCTTTCCATGCCAACTTTTTACTATTAAGTTGACAGCCTCTTCAGCATGGCTATAGAAGTCCTATATTTTCAGTCCTCATTCTCACACACAATTTTGGTTGAACCCTGAATAAGATTTGTTGGAAACTAAACAAACCTCACTCGGTTACAGATTTCCTTTCCCTGGATGAGTTCTTCTAGCTGGGAGTAGAGAATTTTGGCATTCTTGTTCTCCAGATTTTCCTAATCAGTCAGTACAGATGGGAAAATTTAGTGCTTATACTTTTAATACATTTTTTAAAGCAGGCTTTAGCTTTGATTGGGAGCAAGGGGTGTGTATAATGAATAGTCTTATTAAGGGAGGTAAGGAGGCAGAAAGGAGACAGTGCACTGGCCTCTGTCGAAGAGAGTTCAAACTCATTCTCATCCTTTTGTCCATAGACTTGTGGAAGTACTTATTGGCCCACCAACAATGAAAAATAAGGGTAAAAAAAAAAAAAAAAAGATTAATAGTTCACATGAATCCGAACAACTATTTAAGATTGCAGACAAGGGAACAAAACAGGAAGGACTGAAAGACAGGTGCAGACAGAGGACTTTTCTAAAACAGTGAAGCACTGAAAATATTGATACATGAATGGTATATATAATAATCACTGGAGTGTAGGACTGTTTTGTTGTTCCTCTCCACCTCAATCCCATTTGCTTCCACTAAATCTATGGTGCAAACTGTTGACGTAAGTTTGCTTGCTGTACTGATGACCCCAATTTAGGAAAATACTTAATCAGACGCTTAAGTCCACTCCTAATGGTTTTAAGGAAACGTTTAAGTACTTTGCTGAACTGGAGACTCAGCACCTGAAATGGACAGACTGCCCGGGAGATGTAGAAGAGGTCTGAGAAACAGGAAATCTGGGCTCTGATTCTATCTCTGCCACTGACTAACTGTTTGATCTTACCTCCATTTTCCTATTAATAATTTTGAGACTCTTGGCTGAGAGGTGCTATACGAGTGGGTAAATATAAGTATGATTCCTGACTGAGCATACTGGAGGTTTTATGCTGCCATGCTACAGTCCCAGACTTTCCATCTGTCTCCATGTGCCTGTTATAGAAGCACACTGTAGATAACTCCACACCTGCACTTTCTCTGCTGTCTGGACCCATTTGGCAGTAGCTGCTGAGATTTCTATTAATGAGCCCAAGAAGCTAACACACCAGCTGGTTCTCCCTACCCACTCTGTGTGGGTCGGGTGACGAACTGAGAGCACTATCACTTTCATCCAAAAAATTTAAATTGTGCACATCCACTCAGTTTTTCAACATTTTACAAATGTCACCTTAATAATTTACATGTAAATGAGCTTCAGCAGTCTCATTAAAATGCCACTGTTGCCATTAAGACAACAATACTTCAAAAAGGAGCACTTGTTTGAAAGCTCCAGATAGGATTTCTTTTTCATATTTGATGCAATATTGAGCTTTATTAACCTGTCTAATGCTTTGTTAACTGGAGGAAAAACAGAAAAGCATTGGAAGCCTGAAAAACATAACAATTTTCTGTACAAGGCAATTTTCCTTCCCATTTATCATACTGCAGGTGCAGAGATGTCAACAAAAAGCTTTTCTTTCTCTAAATTTATACAGTGCTAGAATGATATCCATAGAAAAAGTAAAGTAAAGTAAACAAGCCAGTTCAGGTTATCTTATCTTTTTCTAATATATAGTGTTAGGTTAGATCTTTCTACTTTCATTTTATCTACTAGCAAAAACAGGAGAAATATCTGCATTTAAATCAAAACTTCCTGGGATAGTCATTTCTTGTTTAAAAAAAAATAGAGTGTCACATTTTAAAATGTAATAATCCATAGTGTTTGGCTAACACTTGTCAGTATAATAGTCATTTCCTGATAAAGTAAATATAAAAGTTATTCTACATTGTTACAATTTCTTGGCATTTGAAGGTTTGTGGTGTAGAAGATTAACTATGTCACAACTGTTAAATAAATTCAAGCCAGATACTTTATCAGATGAGATGTTTCCATCTTGGTGAAGTTAGCCGTATTTCCTCTAGAATTGGTAGGGACATCTGCAAAATATGTGGCCATGCTATTTCTTATTGAAATAGCATTGTGTACTATATCAACAAAATAACTGAAGCTAAGAATGCGTGGTTAACATTAAACTTTTTCAGCTTAATATATAGGGATGGGATTCAGCAGACAGTTACACTTTTAAGTGTAAATACTCCATGTAGACTCCACTAACATCAATAAGACTTTGTACTGGGGTACCTGTGCTCACAGATGCACTTTCTGCAGGATCGTGACGTGACTTAGTTATTTGCAAAGATTGGGGATAGCCCCATATTACCGCATAATCTATTGTGAAAACTCACATAAGTCCTAGTCCAGACAGTTCTGGGGGTAACAATTTGTTTTCTTGCTTGCAGAGAATATAAGAAAGTATTACAGAATATAACTTTTGCAATGCCTGTATTTTATCCACATGCTCAAATAGACAGACTATGGCCTTCATTAAATCAATCTACACGCTTTATGAATTCAGAGGATAAAAATGTTTTAAGAGATGAAAATCAATTACAAAAAGGATATTAAGAGCCTATTTTGTAGTTCAAGTATGATATACTCTTCTACTCTGGAAAGAAGAAAATCTAAGTTTCTGCTTAAAGAAAAGGAGTACTTGTGGCACCTTAGAGACTAACCAATTTATTTGCGCATGAGCTTTCGTGAGCTACAGCTTACTTCATCGGATGCATCCGATGAAGTGAGCTGTAGCTCACGAAAGCTCATGCTCAAATAAATCGGTTAGTCTCTAAGGTGCCACAAGTACTCCTCTTCTTTTTGCGAATACAGACTAACACGGCTGTTACTCTGAAATAAGTTTCTGCTTATAACTGTAAAAGTTTGTAAGTGGTAATATACTATTTCAGAGATAACAGTGTTCTTATAGTATGAGCACACACAGTAATGACAAGGTAGTTCTGGTTGAAAAGGCTCCCTCACCATTAATTTCTATTTTCAGCAGATTATTAAAAAAAAGTTCCCTGCTAAAAAAATCACCTCTGGCGCATAAGCACAAAATTTCAGCCCAAAGGTATATTTTCCTAAGTCTGCCTGGTTTTGTATTATACGGATGTGAAAAATAAAATGGCTCATTCACAGTTAAAAACTACAGAAGATGCACATTCTAATAATTTATCAAGTGGTTTTGTGTTAAAGGGAGTGTTGTGCCAATAGCAGTCTTTGTTACCATGATGTATGTTTTGTTGAATTAAAACATTGGTAGAGAAATAAAGATACATAGCAACATTTTCAAAGTGCCCAAGTGATGGTTCAGGTTCTCCCAGGGGAGGATCATCCAGAGTAGGCATCGACACCAGAGTCAGGTGCCTGGAAGAGTCTGTCGCTCTTTATCAGCAGCTCAATGTTCTATGGGGCTTGGTGGTTTTGTTTCTAAAGGATGTATGTGGTCTATCTTCAGGACAATGAGTTTTGCTTAGAGTGCCCCCGATCAGTACTGAGTTTTTAGGGCTGCCTCGGTGCCAGTGATGCTGGGGTCAGTTTCCATGCCCAGTCCTTTATTAGCACCCTCTTCTGTGCGCCAGTCTTTGGAATCGCTTGCTTATTAGACAGGGTGCTAGGTAAGGCTGGTGTGCCTGTTAAAAGGACTCTAGAGCTTGTCTCCTCAGGGTCTCATGAGACCTTCATAGGTGGCTCCAAAAGATGGAGCTTCAACCTGTGACTTACATATTCTTGTGGTGAATGACAGGTGCACCAAATACCCGCTCAGCATACATGACTCTCCCAAACAGAAGAGACATTTGTGTCTATCTTTCAGGGGAATGCGACCATCACAGGACAGACAGGGCTTGAAGCCACAGGTTGAGTCCACCATGTTAAGTAGCCTATAGAGGGGGTCTATACGAGGAAGGAGGTGGGGTGGGAAACAGTCTAACCATCAATACTCAGTCCAGACAGGTCAATATAGATCATGGCAGTCGTATGTTGAAGAATCAGAAGAGTTCTGAATGTTTGTAGAAGATTTTTGGGACGGTTTAGTCAAAGCTAAGAACCATCATGTTGGACAATTGCCAGGTTTTGCCTCATTGCCAGGGGTGGTAAGAGACAACTGAGGGAGAGTCGAGGTCGCTCCACACTTTATGTTTCTGAGACTGGAGAACTGCAGTTGACAGGCTTCATGGCAGAAGTGTGTTTTAAAGAGGTGTCTGAAAGAAGCAGCTTGGCACACAGCAAGAGAGGGAGTTGTAGAACTTCCTGGTGTGAGGGCCAGCATGGAAGAAGGCACAAAAATAGGGAATGGTTTAAGGCAGGAGTGCCTGGACTGAAAAAAAGAGCTATACGTAACACGAGGTGATAGCAGAGTCGTGAGAAAGCACAGTGTTGGGCAAAGCCTTGAAGGTGAAGATGAGAAGTTTCAACCTGCTGGAAAGGCCAAGAGTAGGCAATGAAGGAATTCAAAGAGCGACACGACCTGGTCAGAGTGGCTAATAAGGAAGATAGTTTTGGCAGCAACATTTTGAATTGATTGTAGGAGTGTGAGGTGGGAATCAAGGTAGTCACAGCAGTAGAAACATACAGGATGAACAAATCGGATTTTGCAACAAACAGGACATAGGGGGAAGGAGAAAAGAGGGTCAAATACAACACTGAGGCTGTGAGCCTAGGAAACAGGGATTGTAGTGAAATTGTTAACAGAGAAAGATATACAAGAACCTCAGTTTTTCCCATTGTGAGCTGGGCTATCCAGAAAGAGATGCTGACACACAGGAGGAGACTGGATAGGTAGAAGAGATTGTGGTGAAGATGATGATTTTGGAGTAACAAACAACGGAAGAATGAGAGGTCACCAAGGGAAAGTATGTATGGGGTGGAAGGAAATAAAAGCAGCAGGCCAATGGCAATATTTTCTTAATTAAGGGTTTTTAAGTTTGTAAAACAAAGTCACTAACCCACTCAAAAAGTCTCTCACAACAAGCCTATAGGATAATCTCAAATTGCTTATTTAAGGGCCATATACCCATCTTTGAGCAAGACCTTAGGAATTTCTGTCATTCAGGGAATGATAAAAATTGAGATCTCTCTTCCACAGTGGGTTTTGTTTCCAGAACAATGGAACTCACTTGGTTTTGGTCGCAGAACAACAGAAGACAGATTTCTTACCAAGAAAAGAAAATCTATGCCTTCAGCTAAATAAATCCTCACCTATTGTTATTCTCAAGTTGTCTCCCAACCTCTACATCATACTCACAGAAACACTGACAGACACAACTAGTCACATAGAGAGAGAGAGAGAGAGACTCTCTCTCAACCCAGTGCAGGGGCCTTTAAGACTAGTGGTAGGAGAAATATTGGGAAAGCCAGAAGCATTAAAAATCACTGTAAAAAAGATGAGCTTTTTGAAGACGGTATCAAAGAAAAGTACCAGATCATAAAAAGGTTAAATTGACAGGTCCAAATTCTGTATTTTTAATCAGGCTTCTCTAGGGAGATACTGAAATTAACCCATGGAACATCATTAATTTATGATGCTCTTAAGGAGTACTAACAATTAAGAACCACCCATCCTCTTTAGTTCTATAGAATCTGATCAATGACTGAGAAAAAGAATACTGCCCAAGACAATTACTGTTTACAACCTATTTAAGAAAGGACAAGTTCAGGTTATTTTAAACAGGCAGCAGAGTTTGTAAATACCTGTTGTAAAGACTTCTGCCCTCTGAATTCCTTTATCTTCTTTCTGTACATCCTGCAGGAAGGTCCCCACCGTTGTTAACATTGGCTTGACGGTAAACTGACAGCGCTCTTTTCTTGAAGGTAACATAAGGGTTACCACAGGAAGGCCATATCTGTAATTGACAGTTACTTCTAAAAAAAAGGAAATAAAGCCATATTGTAATGTTTTAAATTTACACTTGCTTTTAAAAACAGAGATGTTTAATATAGAAAGACACTGACAATCTACATTTGTTCAATGTACTGTACTTAACTACAACATAATGCTTCATACTTTAACTTCTGGAACACTCAATCATTATCAATAATAATTAAGACCCGCCACACGACTGTGAAGCAAGTATCCTTCCCATTTTAATCCTGGGGCAACCCAAGCAACAAAAGGGTACGTGAACTGCTCAAAGTCACTCAAGAAGTCAATGACAGGGCTCAGAATAGATACCCAATCTCCGACTCCCAGTTCTGTGCAGTAATCCCTCACCATGGCTGAATGAGAGATACTTGCTGCTATGCAACTGAAGTCATGCACATTCAGTGTTTCTAAACATGTCATTTTCAGAAGGCTGGAACTGGAAGTTCAGTTGATTTGAAAAGAGCAAACTTACCATCAGATGGCACCAGTGTGCTATAGCATGCTGCTTTATAGTGCTTCAGATTTCCACTTTGCCTCAGACACAGCATCTGCAATAGAGATTTTGGCTTTAAGAAAGGGTTGGGATAGAATGTTTCCTTGGTGAGAGGCAGTCTCTAGCCCAATATGGTAATCTACTTAAAATATGAAAAATCATCTCCCTAACTACAAAAGGCTTTAGAGACTCTCTTGCTGGGCAGGACCATTCCTATTTGTCCTAATATTTCAACCAGTATGCTACTAATATCTTAAGATGAAAGCACGGCTCAGAAGCAGAGCAGCACTTCTTTAGTGTTAGGCAGTATATTGTAAATAACTTGAAATGTTTCTACACTGTCATGGCTTGTAGGAGAGAATATCACCACTCATTATGCACACAACTGCTTGGAGAAGGTCATGCAACCTATCTTTTACAATAGTATTTGTCTGTGTTGAATGAAAAATAGCTTACTTTAAGGGAACTGTGTTGTTTGAACTTCTGAGTAACCAGTAAGGTAATAAAGAAGCTGTTTTATACTGGTTTGGTAAATCTAAGTATTGAAATATCCACCAGCTTTTTGTGGATTGTCTATCCCATTCTTTGCAGTTCACCCTGAGTGACCACAGCTGGCCCCCACTAGGACCCTGATGACAGTTACCTTTTGGAATGAACACACAGAGTAATCACAGCAGGTGTTTTAACCTGAACAAGGTCACTAAAAATGTCCACCCCCTGAAATACCGGTAAATAACGATAATATGTCTCACTCAAGGCTTGTCTACACACAAAAGTTGCTTTACCTATATCGGTATAGTCCAAGCAGTACAACTCCTCCCCTCGGGTGGATCCAGTTAGATTGGTATAAAGGTTCTTAATACTGGCATAGCTATTCCCATATGGCAGTGGTTCTCAACTCTGGTCCACCGCTCGTTCAGTGAAAGCCCCTGGCGCCCCGGGCTGGTTTGTTTACGTGCTGCGTCTGCAGGTTCGGCCAATCGCGGCTCCCACTGGCCACGGTTGGCTGCTCCAGGCCAATGGGGGCTGTGGGAAGGGCGGCCAGCATATCCCCTCGGCCCGCACCGCTTTCTGCAGCCCCAATTGGCCAGGAGCGGCCAACCGCGGCCAGTGGGAGCCACGATTGGCCGAACCTGCAGACGCAGCACGTAAACAAACCAGCCCGGCGCGCCAGGGGCTTTCACTGAACGAGCGGTGGACCAGAGTTGAGAACCACTGCCATATGGGAAGGGAAATAAACCAGAGTCTCCTTTATGCCAGTACCACTACAACTACACTCAAGACTGGGCCAGTATAACTATACCTGTTTAGAAAAGAAAAAAACCCAAACCCTGGCCCCCTTAACTGAAAGTTACAAAAAAAGAGTGTGGATATGGACTAAGCAAAGTTGAGACTTGACAGGGAAGGAGGAAACTGCACAGTTTGGGGTCAGTTTACCAGATAAAGGAGTAACCCCCTGGAAGGCTTGCAACACGCTTTGCCTGAGGCAGATATATTTCTGCTTTCAGTGCCTGCAAGCTAAACCCTTTATGAAATGTATCAAGGGGCATTACAAAAGTATGAGGGACCCACCCGCAGGTGCTTGGGGACCTGATTATGATGTTCTTGTATTTAACTGAATTGTGAGCTTTTCCTTTTTGGATAATAAGCACCCTGTAGGGTAGCAAAAAGAATAAGTTTATAAAGAGTGATTCCATAGTATGTGTTGTGTGTTTCATTTATGGGTGGTGGTTTGCAGGGTTTGGATAGGAGTTTTGTTTTTTATATCTGCCCCTCCTGCAAACTGGGTTTTAAAAAGTGAGAGGTTTTCAGGTTGGGAAATTCTCAGTTGCTTGTGACAACTGAGTCTAGACAGTGGGCAGGAACCTGACATTAAATACAAAAATACCTTAAAATTATTGTTTTAAAAAAGAAAATCTGTGGCTGCTAGCCAGTCCATGATTGCTGCAGAACAATCCAGAACTTTATAGCAGTAGCATGAACTGAAATCATCTCTCCCTGCTCCAAAAGCACAAACTCCTTCCATCTGAGCAAAAGGAAACTCTCTATTAGCAAACTAGGATCTGTGACACAGTTAAGCAGTTCTGGTTCCACCTAGTAGAAGACATGCACCGTATGCCACACATACAGCATTAGGCACAACAACAGAAAAAAAATTAAGCAATTCATATCCCAGTTTTTCAGAAAAGCGTTTCAAAGCAAGACAAAACAAACAGACTAATATGTCCTCAGTAATCTAGTATATAATAATCACAATGTATCAGGCATGTCTCCCTGGAAGCTACTTAAGACATGCCTCTTTGTATTGATATATGATGAGCAATTACTTCTGCTTCTGCTCATTAACGAATTACCTGTGGTTCACCCTGTCCTGGACATTGTACCACACTGTTTGCATGAAGGTGCAGCTTTATTTCTTTTGTTGCAGATTTTTTGGCATCAATTTTGTTTAGACAGTGGACAACCTACTCAATAATTATCAGTTGGAAAATACTAATTCACTTTATAGATGCCTTACTTGGAATGAGTTCTTTTAGAACATATGGGTGTATTCTTTAGAAGATTGTGTGTATTGTTTGTAACCCACTAGAAAAAAGTCTTTGTATACTGTATTTATAAAGATTGAAATGAAATTCTGTCTGTAAGATAAAATGGATATAATCTGCATCTATTAATGAAGTAATGTTTGAGTGAAACAAAAGGAATAGCCTCACAGTACATATTTTATATGGTTTCTCTTTCTGCAAAGACTTATTCCTGTGCTTCTCCCCAGTGCAAACAAACAAAACCCTTGATTATATCTTTTTCTTTCCTTCCTGAAAAACAACCTGTTTATAATCAAACACGATAATACACACAAAGAGAAAAATAAATGGAGGTAACTCAAGAGGCTTTATTAGCTTTAGACAGTAAGATAGCAGGAGAGGTTACTGGCTAAGAGTGAAGTCATGCTTTAGGGGATAAAATGGTTTGTTAAATGAGAAAATAGCTGAAAAAGGAGTAACAGTGAGTGGTTATAACTGGTATCTACTCAATGGAAAGAGGTCACTAGCAGATTTGCCCTAGGGTTTGTTTTGTGACTACCCTTATAGATAAGTCATATTTGATCAGAATATAAACATATGACAAAGGCTTGCTGCTGATGCTGAAAACCATGTTCTAACAAACTATATGTAGCAATGCAACCAAGTTCAGAGGGACTGGGAATATTGGTTAAGCAACTGTCTCCATTTATGCACAATGCTGTTTAATGTACAAAAAACATAATAGATAAGCCTGGGAGGGAAACAACCAGTAGACAGTGATGATACTTACTCAACAAGACAGTCATGCAGCAGATTAATCAAGAAAGTTTTATTTGTAAATGGAGACTAATCATTAGTCATCTGCACAGTGCACATAGCTGCAGTACAGAAAGACATAAGTACATCAAAAAAGGAACACAATTCAAATCAAGCCAAGTGATTGTTTCTGTGCAAAGCCAAGTTTCTCCGTAAGGGAAAACAAAGGGCTGAGTTAACATCCTTGCTCTGCTCAGGATTTAAATCTGGGGTTCCAGATGTGATTTTAAGTATGAGTCTCTGGCCATTAACCTATCCCCCCCAGCATAAAGCACTGGGCTGTAGTGATTGCAGTTCTGAAAGGTCACACTGGTACATAAAAGAGAGCATCTTTTCAAACTATATTGCAATTAATTTGTCACTGTTTTTAAGGAGCCAAGAAATCACCACACATTGTAGTAAAAACAAGCAAAGACTCAAAATATTTAAGAGTCAAAAAGCTGATATTAATGAAAGACAACACATTTTTGTTAAAAGAAAAGGAGTACTTGTGGCACCTTAGAGACTAACCAATTTATTTGAGCAAGAGCTTTCGTGAGCTACAGCTCACTTCATCGGATGCATACCGTGGAAACTGCAGTAGACATTATATACACACAGAGACCATGAAACAATACCCCCTCCCACCCCACTGTCCTGCTGGTAATAGCTTATCTAAAGTGATCATCAAGTTGGGCCATTTCCAGCACAAATCCAGGTTTTCTCACCCTCCGCCCCCCCCCCACACACACAAACTCACTCTCCTGCTGGTAATAGCCCATCCAAAGTGACCACTCTCTTCACAATGTGTATTATAATCAAGGTGGGTCATTTCCAGCACAAATCCAGGTTCTCTCACTCCTGGATTTGTGCTGGAAATGACCCACCTTGATTATCATTACCAGCAGGAGAGTGAGTTTGTGTGTGTGTGTGGGGGGGGAATGTGAGAAAACCTGGATTTGTGCTGGAAATGGCCCAACATTTCCAGCAGGACAGTGGGGTGGGAGGGGGTATTGTTTCATGGTCTCTGTGTGTATATAATGTCTACTGCAGTTTCCACGGTATGCATCCGATGAAGTGAGCTGTAGCTCACGAAAGCTCTTGCTCAAATAAATTGGTTAGTCTCTAAGGTGCTACAAGTACTCCTTTTCTTTTTGCAAAGACAGATTAACACAGCTGTTACTCTGAAACATTTTTGTTAGCAGTCCAGCCACTTCATTAAGTTCCTTCAGAACTCTTAAGTGTTTGCGGTTTGGACCTGCTTACTTGTTGATACATTAATTAGCAACTTGTTCTAGACCTCCTCTTTTCACATCTCAATCTGACAGTTTCTCATCTTTATTACCTGAAAAGGGTGGCCTTTGGTAAGCCTCTCTCCAGTATCCTCTTAAATGAAGACTGATTCAAAGAAATCATTTAGCTTCTCTATATTTTCTGGTATTATCTTCCTCAGTTATTCCCCTTTACCTACCTGGTGGCCCAACAGACCCACTGAATTTCCCATAGACTTCCTACTTCCAATATCCTTAAATAATTTGTGTGTTAATAACATTTTAGATTGTTCTTCAGATTAATTCCCCCGTTTCATGTTACATTTTAGCTGACATTGTTTACTTCATTTGGGCTGAATTTCCATTTATTAAAACATGCCTGATTGGCTAAAATTACCACTTGATGCCTGGCTGTTTAACAATACTGGTTGTGACTTGTCATCTTACTTTCTTTTTCATTTAGGAGTCTGACTGCCTTCTGTGACTCAGTGATGGTGTCCTTAAACAGCCACCTGCCTGGGTTTTAACTGCCTTGTTCTTGACTGTAAAATATCTTTGATAAGTTTTCTAATTTAATTTATTGTAAAGCTCCATTTGATGTTAATGTTATAGCGATACTTTTGGGTACAATTCCTTCTCTGAGAACGTTGAGTTTACTTGTAACGTGGTCACTATTACTTAATAATAGTTGAGCCACTATTTTCTTGAGCTAGCTCCTTTGTGTTACTTAGTGCTATGGTGAGAGGAGCCTGTCCTCCTGTGTGCTCCAGAATTAGTTGTTCCAAGAATCAACTATTTAAGTTGTTCAGAAATTGCTTCTCTAAACCTGGTCTCCAGATTTACATTTGACCAGTTTACATGTAGGTAAGCTGAAATCATGCCTCATTAAGGCTTGATTTCCCTAAAACACTACACACTCAATATTAGAGCTGCCCAGGAACCAGGATTTCCATTCCACAGGAAATTCTGAAATTAAAAAAAAAATCTGAATCTTAATGTAAAGCTGAAGTTTGAAATTTCCTGTTTAAAAAAAAGAGTTTTGATTTGCCACTACTCACATGATCAAAACAAAATGTTTCAAATTGTTTCATTTAGATAAATGTATCATTTCAATAAAATCAAACTTTATTTCAATTTTATCATTTAGAGTCATTCTGTTTAATTTATATATTAAAACATTAATTTTAATATGTTTATATATGATATTTAATTTCAATGTAAGAGTCAAAATGAAATGAAATGAAACATCAAAATGAATGAGAAAGTTGAAATGATTCACTTTGCACTTTTTCCCACTGAAAAAGTTGTGGGAGTCCATATATTCCAAATAAATGTTTCTTTTCTTTGAAACTGCATTTTTGATAGAAAAATGCTCCATCGTAAATTTTTCAACCAACTTTACTCAATATATATTTTCCTAATCCAGAGTGTCAACAGCATAATCCTACTAATGTATTTGTATTCTTTGGATATGGGATTTTATCAATAATTCCGAGAGTCAAATGTGCAGCCTTTAGAGAAATTAACTGCCCCAACACATGGCTATAGTCTATATGGTACATGCTAGGCAGCCTATATTCACATTTCTCTTCTTCCCAAAGGCAATGATAATTTATTATTCTACTTTCCTCTTTCAGTACAACACAATTCACTGCTAAACATAAGCATTTTAGAACCATTTAAATTACATTGCAGTAAAAAGCACTCCATTTAAAATAGATCTTGCTGTGAGCCTTTCAACAGTAATATAGTGTTAGAGCTCTTCCTTCTTCATATGAGCAGGGGCGCCCCTATTACTACAATAACTCAGGTGCTCTCAATTGTCACCCATGGCTCTCATTTAATATCAGTGCAATTCTCTTAAACCGTCTGCTTGAGAAGCAAGGAGGAAGAAAACTCAGAAAAACCATTTGAGAAACGAGGGACTGGACAACCGAAAGGTGAATTATGTGTCCTGTCCTTCAAACTGTAATCACTCAGCGCCAAGTCACGTCCCTAGCATGACTCTCTGTATATGGATCTCATCCAGCCTGTGGAGGAAGAGGGGAGGGGAGAAGAGTCACCTGCCTCTGTAATGCTATTTGGTCTGCTGAGTCAGGGATTGGGTCCAGACCAGGCATGCATCAGTCCATGTTCATTGGGTGCACACACATCCCATTCCCTGCCCACCATATTGTCTCCACAGTGATTGCTAAGAAGCAGCAACATCAGCCTGAGTTATTACCTATTCTGCTGGCTCCTTGGTGTTGCAGAGCTCCCCTTTAAGAACAGCCACAGTGGGGTGGTGAGTGGGGAAGGTTAATGCTGGGGCCCCAAAGCCAGTGCAGTCCCACATGGATTTTGCATGGAAGGCCCAGGCTTCTTCCAGATCAACCCAGGATTCTCCTGGATTCCAGAGGGTCTGTGGGGTTCATTGGCAGCCCATGGCCTGTTCTATGGAAGGAGGAGCCATCCCCGTCTCAATGGGATGAAGTGCAGGAGAAAGTTCTGCAGTTTCCCTCCACTATAAAGGTACATTGCCTCAGTGCTCAATTGCAAACAGCCCAGTGAAGTTAATTCACTGGGACTGAGAAGTCAACTGATTACAGACCTTCCTAGACATTCATCTATCCCAGCAAACAACAACAGGCATACTATGTCAGGGGTTTCTATACTCCTTAACATTGGATTAGATAAGTATAACAATGCTTCTTCTAGGTTTAAAATATTAATATGTAAAAATATAAAATGAGATTAATATAAATATAGCCAGCTATTTATGAGAAAGTTCTCAATATTTTACTTACATGTTTTAGCATCCCCAACACACAGCGACACATTATTGGGAGTAAGGGACTGGAGAGATGTGTGCGTGCATGTGATATTAATTGCAATTTTCTCCTCTAAGAGAAACAAATCTGGAAAGCAATTCATGCAGAATGACAAGATTGAAGAGCCAATAGCCGTGATTTGTGACCGAGCCTGTACTCCAGAAATTAAATGAAGGTTTAAAAAATAAAAATAAAAAGGGGTTGCACATCCAAAATCATTAGATACCTTATCCCAAAATGAATCAGTCTTTCAGACAAAGTTTATAACAAGTACAAGTGAAGTTACAATTTAAAAGTTGTTCACTAGACCTATTTTATATTTTTTCTAATGTTAGTTTTTTGTTAGTAAGAAAACATATGTATAAGGGAGCAAGATATGATGAGCCCTAATGACCACCCTAACAATCATTTTATATAACTGTTCATTTGAGCTATGGAAATGCCTCCCTGTTTTGCATGGCAACCCTTTTATTAACATTTCAATAATTTCTTCCTGCTTTTATTGACCAGAATTTTCATTGTTCTCTGCAGTTCCTAGAATTGATTTAAATCACCATGGAATAAGATATTTTTTATACAAATTACAATTCTTGTTCAGGAGGCTGGTAAATTTGAGCAATTTATCAGCAAGAGGACAATTAATTCTTTTTTTTTTTTTTTAAATCATTCACTCTCTGAAATAATACTGTTGTATACAGTTACAATTTCACCCCAGAGAAGATAAATGCCCAGTGCTCCAAGTATCAGAAACAGCCCTTTTCTCTTTCCTAAGAAAGTCATTGCTGATAAATTCTCTTACCTTTCTAAACAACATCTTTTGCATCACAATCGGAATTAGTAAGCAAATCCAGTAGAACCTCAGAGTTATGAATGCCTCAGGAATGGAAGTTGTTCATAACTCTGAAATATTAACTCTCAACAAAACTTTATGGTTCTTTCAAAAGTTTTACAACTGAACATAGACTTACTACAGCTTTGAAACTTTACTATGCAGAAGAAATATGCTGCTTGATTTTTTTTTTTAGTTTACGTTAAGCACAGTACTGAACTGTATTTGCCTTTTTTTTTGGTCTGTGCTGCTGCTGCCTGAGTGTGTACTTCCGGTTCCAAATTAGATGTGTGGTTGACCGGTGGTTTGTAACTCTGGTGCACACTGAGGTTCTACTGTATCTTCTCCCAAATGGAATACTTTATTGTGCTGTTCTGAACAGTACTATGGAGGATTCAACTGCATGTACATATCTAAGGTTCAATCTCACAATTTATCGAAGAGCTACAATTTTTGTAATCTCTTTTTTCAGGTGTAAATTAAGGTTACAAAGTAACAACAGGCATCTTGGAATTCCAACTGGTACTATTACTGTAGACACTGCAACAATTTTGATGTACCCACCGCTGTATAGTACTCTTCTGGCCCTTGGGCAAAACACCTCATGCTTTACATCTCTGAAAGTGAATGACACAAGAGATTCATAGTTTTTCTTAGGGGGCTTCAATTCTTCATAACAGTTAATTAATGATCACTAAGAATCTTTAATATCTTCCTCCTGCACAGCCTTCTGCAGATGGTTAAACACTGAATTTAAGTATCCAGATAAATAAAATCAGTGGTTAAAACAACAGCATTAATTAAGCATATCAAGATGTCAAAGTCCCAGATAATTTACCAAGAGGCCAAATACAGCCTTTCAAGAGCACAGAACATTTCTAAACTTGCTTCAGAATTCAGTTTCCATTCCTGAAGTACAGGAATGCCCTTAGCAGATTTACACCGTGATAAGGTCAGATTATGCCCCTTAGATCCACACATCTCTGCAAAAGAACCTCTCTTCCCTACATGGAAAGAGGTGAAGAGGATCAGCCACCTCTGGAACATCACTCTTCCCATCCTCGGTCCTGTAGAGGGCCTCTTGTGGGGCTGGAAGAGCAAAACGGTGAAATTCACTAGTCTAAATTCACCAAACTATGCGAAGTGCAAAAAAGAAAAACTGCATATATGGGGAACAATAAATTAGATTAGTAATTATTTTATTTTATTTTTTAACCATTTAAGATGTTACTCACAGGTAAGTGAATGTGCCTCTTAAAAATACTGTGTATGATTTTTAACATGTAGTGATCCCTTTAAATGGGACTCATACAACTGTGAACATAACCAAACAACTTGAACATAAAAACAATGAGGTGTCCAGTGCATCGTAAAGACTTAACAGATTTATTTGGGCATAAGCTTTTGGGGGTAAAAAACCCACTTCTTCTACTCTAGTGACACTATCATAGGACCCAGCCACACCATCAGAGGCTCATTCACTTGCACATCTAAGAATGTGATATATGCCATCATGTGCCGGCAATGCCCCTCTACCATGTACATTGGCCAAACTGGACAGTCTCTACGTAAAAGGATAAATGGACACAAATCAGACATCAGGAATGGTAACATAAAAAAGCCAGTAGGAGAACACTTCAATCTCCCTGGACACTCAATAACAGATTTTAAAGTATCCTTCAACAAAAAAGCTTCAAAAACAGACTTCAAAGAGAAACTGCTGAGCTACAATTCATTTGCAAACTTAACACCATCAATTTGGGCTTGAATAGGGACTGGGAGTGGCTGGCTCACTACAAAAGCAGTTTTCCCTCTCTTGGTATTGCACCTCCTCATCAATTATTGGGAGTGGGCTACATCCACCCTGACTAAATAGGCCTTCAACATTGGTTCTCCACTTGTAAGGTAACTCCCTTCTCTTCATGTGCCAATATATATTGATGCCTGTATCTGTAATTTTCACTCCATGCATCTGAAGAAGTGGGGTTTTACCCACGAAAACTTATGCCCAAATAAATCTGTTAGTCTTTAAGGTGCCACCGGACTTCCAAAATTAATGGAGTAGGCAACCTTTCTGCAAAGGGGAGCCACATGTATCTTAATCAATCAGAGCTTTGTAATCCACCAAATAAATAAATATTTATATATTTATAAATAAATATATAAATAAATCAGAGTTCACACAGTTCTTCTAACCATTCCCACATAGTTTACACAAAACAGCTGTTAGAGTAAAATGCTCAGTAAATTTTAAGCAATCACAGAAATAAACAATGGACCAAATTTATCCACTCTCTTCAATGCTGTTACACCACTGATGTGTTTGGTCCATTATCCTGAAGCAAGATTAACATACCCCTTCTTGCTCTTCATTTTCTCTTCATCAGTTTTCTTTTGCTGGTTTCTCATCCCCGCACCTACCCCTCTTCTCAAATTTAATTGGTTTCTCTATTTCTACTATTAACGTGTGTTTACGTATATTACAGCTCCAGTTACAACTTCAGATGTTCAGTTTGGGATATTTTGGAGGCACCAGTACTCGTCAATATCAATTCACTGTGTCATAACAAGAG
Organism: Eretmochelys imbricata; assembly: GCF_965152235.1. Classification (NCBI taxonomy): domain Eukaryota; kingdom Metazoa; phylum Chordata; order Testudines; family Cheloniidae; genus Eretmochelys; species Eretmochelys imbricata. The sequence goes on along the minus strand of NC_135575.1, from coordinate 36,291,660 downwards.
ATGCTGAAAACAGTAACACTAACGTAGGCTGAAAATTGTGAGACAACCTCCCCTCTCCAAGAGCACTACTCCAGAAACAGTGCCTCTACTCTGCAAATGAGCATCTCTGAAAGCACTGGTGGGAGACAGAAAAAAAAACTGAACAGCAGAAGAGAGCTTCTAAGCACAAGATCCTCCAGGAAGCATAAAACTATTTAGAAACTACAGGTACCCCTCCCCCAGCTTTCCTTTTCAAAGCAAGAAGACTGTCAAGCAAGTACGAAAAGGGGGGCGAACAGAATAAATATTGTTACACACGTTGGGTGCATCTGCATGTGTACACATAAGTCATACTCGCACAGGTCAAGGAAGAAACTATACCGTACTTCACACTGATTTAAGAAAATATATTTAAGCATGAAGTTAAATATTCTCCTTTCCAACCTGCACAGTAAAGCCACAATGCAGTTCAGCTGATGGATATATTATTCCCATCTTTTTGGGGGACTACATCATATTACAATTTATGACCATGAATTTAAAAATGGTTTTCAATCTTATCCTTTCTCCATAGTCTATTGCACTCCTTCTCTATTGTCTCTCTTCCTCATGCTCCAATGCGTCTCTCCTTGATCCTTCTCTCCCCACAGCCTCCCTCCCCATGGGTGAAACCTTGTCACCATTTAAGTCAAAGACAAAACCCCTAGTGTCCAACTTTGAACCTTCCATCACTCTTTTCCTCCTGCTAGGTTCCCCATCCCTCTCTTCTTTCCCATAGGGAGAGGAAGGAACAACGAAAGTAGCTTCTGAAGGATTTAAGGTTTCAGAGAGCTGGCAGCGTCATCCACTTTCAAGAAAGCTTACAGTCAGACATTTATAGTCCTCAAACTACAAAGAATCTATACAATCTTTACAATCTATTTTATTCTGTGATCCAGAGGGAGGCTCAAATCAGGATGAGTCAGACAGTGACAGGAAAGGATTATAGCAAGAAAATATACTTGCTTCTAATCAGGAGGTAAAGTCTACATCTGAGAACTGCACCATCTGTCTTTGAACAGTCTAAAAATGAATTTAACAGACAGGAAGTATTCAAGTTGTTCCACAGAACAGATCTCTGTTCTTGAGGTCTGCTTCTATGGACAAGGACCCTGACCAGAGAAAAGCTGTTGCAATCTTTGACTTTAAAACTAATGAAAAGAGACTTTCTTCTTAAAAAGAGGTTTAGAGTATGTCCTATTAGATAATCAGCCCGGCTGCCCCTCCCTCTGCAAATGGTTGGGAAAGAGCTTGGCATAAGACATGTTAATTGGCTCCATCCCTATTAAAAAAATAATTCAGCTCATCTCTAGCAATAGCAAAGTTCTTAAGACTGCCTGATAAGGTAAAGCTATCATTTTTGCCTTTGCTTGTATTTCAGCAGAGATGAGTTAACAGAAAAGAAAAATACGAGTGCAAACCATCAGCTTAACCTGTTCATCCAATGTTGTCTGTTGCTTTACTGACGTTCTACCTAACTCACTCATTTTATTTCTGAAGAGCTTCTCAGATATCTGAAGTGTATTCTAGAAGATAGTAAAACAATTCTGAGTAGCAAATCAAACTGGTTTTTCAATTAAAAGTGACATTTTGTTTCGTTATTTAAATTGTATTAAAAATATTCAAAAAGTTTTTTTAAAAAAACCCATAAAAATGGAACTAAACGTTCAAATTTTATTCAACCCAAAATGAATTTTACACTTTTTGGTTCACTGAAATTTGTTCAGAATATCTGCATTTTGGACCAACTGCCACCCACAACGTTGTTTTATTTTTTTTGGCTGGCCAGCAAACCAAAAAAGTTCTTTGCAGAGCTCTATCATTTACGCTTATATATTTTTTTCAAACTTCACATTTCCAGAACATTTTACGACAAGTTTTGATAAGTGATGTGTAGAATCTAATATATCAGTGCTTTATCTTCAAGGGCTGGCCCAGTTAGAATGTGCTATAAGAAAATGTATCCCGGATGCAGGGCTCCTTCTCCATGGAAACATGGATCTTGGAAACAAATGTAGGTTTCGGTTGAACGCTTTTTTTACTCTGCTTCAGAATCACTTCCTTCAGGGTCGTCATGTCAATGGGGCAGGCAGCAAGGTCAATGCTCCCAGTGTGTCTGATCCATGTTGTGGGAGAAGGAACTGCAGCAGCCCTGGAGTGTTTTTATTTGTTGCACATGGACAGCGGGACAATAGGGATTCCACTTGACTCCTGACAGCATGAAAGGAATCACTGACACTCCAGACACATGATGAAGAGTGGACAGGTGGATGTCTGAGGCCCCTTCTAGGGTTTTGCTTTGGGTTTGTTTTTGGTGGTAGGAGGCACACAAAGAAGAGAAGGAGTGGTGAACAAGGAGAGGTAATGTACAGACAGTGAAGAAGAGTTAAACAATGAAGGGCAACGGAACTGATAGAAGAGACAATCAAGGAATAAAAGTACCAGAAGAGAAAAAACATGGACAAAAGCCCATCCTGCCAGGAGGGGTGGGGAGGGGTCTTAATCCGTCACAGACAACATGCACTGCCACCCACAGAGAGCAGACCAGGCACTAGGAAGTGCAGGAGCATCAGGAACTAAGGCAGTGGTTATCACCAGTGGAGCTACTCTCCTCAATGACAGTTATCATTCAGCTTTTCATCTCCTGCTGCAGTCACAGATCATCTGAAGATAACCCCCTTGGGACCACCAAAACCATATGATGGCATAGTCATTCATTAGTGAAGTGCACTACGAGCAACTTATTTTTCTCTTCTACAAAGTCACATCCACCCATCACCCTCAGCGCAAACAATCATCTTCATCTTCTATCAGATACATACTGCATGTCAGCTTTACTTAAACATAATTCAACAAGATACATAGGCATATGCCTAACATTAAGGACAAGTAATCCCAGCATCCTAATGTATCAGGACCATAATCTTCTCTTCCCCATTATCTCTCATTTAATAAGGCATCAAAAATTAATTTATTGTAACCCCATGACACTAAAAGAAAAAGGGCCATGAATTTTAATTGTAATCTAATAAAATGCACTTCACAACAGTTGAACTTCTGCTTTATCATTAGCATTGTACAAACACTACCATGCACGCCAAAAATAGAATACTTCTTAGTCACACGGAATTGTTAACTGTGCAAGCTTCCATTTCACTCCTATCAAGCCCAGCTTTCCAAACCATCAGCAGCTGTGGACTCCAACCCTTCCTGCTTCATTGCTCTTCAGATCCCACCTTCAGCTTACAGTAAGGAAGGGAAGTAAGTAATCCCAGTGGGAAACACAAGACAAAGTGTAAAATTCTACCTACCCACTCACACAAGGTGAGCTGACAAGTAAAACATGAGGGACAGATTCTGTGATGCATCTTTCAAGGGACACAGCACCAAAAATCACCACCATCTGATGTGGTCCAAAGGTAAATTACAGAAGAAAAGACATCAGAATGTCTGGCTTCTAAAGACACTTCTCCCTTTTTCCTAGTGTATCTGCATTTCCAGGCATCACTTGTCTCACAGAAGTACTTCAAATCTGGAATTTAATGAACACCACACAACTGTCCTTTCCTGAGTGACTAGTACTCCTCTACTGCTTTGTTTTTTATAAGGTCTGCCGTTAGGCCAGCTGCAGGCAGAAGCCTTTCCAAAGGAGAAAACACAATTTTCTTTTTGTCCCTTTAACAAGTGATGTAGGACACAGGACCTGCCACACTGGATCAGGTCAATGATCAATCTAGTCCAATACTCAGTCTCTGACAGTGGCCAGTACCAATATACAGATATACGGTTCAGCAACTCTTACAATGGAAAGTTACAGAATAACCTACCTATGGGGAAAGTTAGTGGTTAGCTTATGCCCTGAAGCATCAAGATTTAAAATCCTTTTAAATGTTACTGTGAATGTTCTTGTGGGTCACAGAAGTGTCTAATACTTTTTTGAACTCTGATAATATACAGATCTTAGCTGTTTATTAGAAAAAGGATCCAAAGAGGGCTGGAAGGAAACCACAAAGAGCCAAAGCAACAAATGTTTGTTGGCTGACAGAGAGAAAAAAAGAGGGGTAGAAAATTTTAAGGAAAGTTTGATTGGAAGTAAGATGCAAACTGAGCACATGCTTTGGAACAAAATTGGGGGGCGGGGGGGAGTGAAGACATGCTATATTTTAAATTTAGACTCAGAGGATAAAAACATAACAAGATTAGCCTATTTAAAACCTCAATACAAGCCTGGAATTTATCAAAACCTAGCAGCCGATGAATGGGGACAAACAAAAATGCCAAGAAAACAAACCAGACTAGAGAAAGAAGAAAACGAGATTACTTTCCTGTAAGTGAAGGTTCTTCGAGATGCGTGGTTCCTATCTGTATTCCACTGAGGGGTTATATGTGCAAGCATCATGCGCCTGGAGCCAGAGCTTTTGAAAGTAGTACTGTTTGGCAGTCCGCACATATGCCCTGTGCCACCTCGTGGTCTCACCCAAGGCGATAAAGGGCGCTGCGGGCTACTGGCATCTCCAGTTCCTTCTCTACCACAGGGCTGTTGACTCTGCAGCAGAGGGGAATTTCTGGAGGGTGGGATTGGAATGCATATTGGGACCACACATCTCAAAGAACTTTCAGTTACAGGTAAGTAACCTCATTTTCTTCTTTGAGCGATGGTCCCTACTGTATTCCACTGTGGGTGATTAACAAGCAGTACCTATGTGGAAGGATGTTGTGAGGAGATTGTGGAACAGAAGACTGCTGCTCCAAGTGAAGGGTGCATCGCAGAATCATGCACTATATTGCACTTATATTCCAATTGATTTATTTTATAATTTATGGTTAAAATGAGAAAGTAAGCAATTTTTCAGTAATAGTTCGCTGTGACACTTTTATATTTTTAGGTCTGATTTTGTAAGCAACTCATTTTCAAGTGAGGTGAAACTTGGGGTTCTCAACCTTTCCAGACTCCTGGAAGGGGTACAGTACTCTGGAAAGGTTGAGAACTACTGGTCTAGGGTATTGGTTATTCTCCACAGCAAATCCTCGAACTGGTCATCTGATGGGACGAGGGGATTGAAGAGGCAGCTGGATCTGGACAAGATGAGGGATGCTTCTCCTGATCCATTGGGCTAATCACTGCGTCGTCCAGCACTACATTGGAATGCCTACCTCACGAGGGTTGTGATGGTGAAGTGGTGGAGTCCTCCCGAACTGAGCAGGTTTGTTTGGAGAGTAAATATTGGGGCCACTCCAGTATGACCAGCCCTGTTGACCCTGCTGTTGCACAGCCTGTGACAGCGGTGCCAGATACCAACTTTGCCAGAAAGGCAAGGTGGCAAACTGCCATTGTGCTGTTGGCACCTTCTGATAGTTGTGCTTCTGGAATGGGAGCAGTGGACCACATCGGACATCTGTATAGTCAGAATCACAGGAGTCAGAAACCTCACTAAATGGCAGTGCCATCAGAACTGCAGGAATGGGAGGTGGCAGGAACAGCTGGAGAAGGGTCCCTTTGACTTGGTGATCAGATTAGGAGTTGTGGAGACCATAGTCCCTAGAGTGAGAATAACTCATGGGGACCCAAGGCACTTCTGAGTGTCCGAGGGGTCAGTGGTATCCATTCTGCTGGAGGAGTTGGTATTGGGAACTGCATCTGTCTGGACACCAAAGGTTCCCAAGATGCTGGTGGAGTTGCCGGTCCGTAATTGGTACTAACGGATCCAGCAATCGGTGCAGCCATTTCTTGGTCTTGTGAGACTTGAAATGTGTGGTTCCTTCATAGTCAGAAGTAGTAGAGAGTGCCGAGTCGTGCTTAGACTTGAAGGAAGACTTACTGCCATGCTTATGTGCATGCTTCCTTGGTTCATGGCTAGGCCCTAGCGCAGGGTCCTTAGCACTCGTACTGGCGGAGCCTGATGGAGGTTCTGCAGCAAGAGGACATTCTTTGCCTGTTCAGGCCAATGTACAGGGCGGGTTCCCTGGCCAGGATCTGATGCTGGACCCCTGACAGCCTTCATAAAATGTTTCCTGAGATGGAAAGTCTGGTTCTCCTGAGTACAGGCAGGAAAGGAGAGGCAGATACTGCACCTGGCCGCAATGTGGGCTTCCCCCAAGCAGTAGAAACAGCGCTGATGCTCGTAACTGATGGAAAAAGTGAGGGCAGGAAGCACAGGTTTAGAACCCCAGCATCTTTGGCATAATCCATTACCCAGGTCTGGATACCACGTGGGGATGGGTGGGAAGTCTGGCAGGAAACACCGTCGAAGCAGCATCCCAAGTCCTAAATTAGGTACGAAAGGAAGAATTGAACAAAAAGAAAATGCAGAACAAATAAAAAAATCTAAGCTACAAGGATAGTTTTGAAAAGTGCATCACCACGATGATAGGAGTAGAAGCTCCGACTCGGGCCATGCGGCGGTGATAAGAAACTAGAGACTCCAGTGGTCTGCCGCACCCTATCTCACCTCAGGCAAGACCACGAGGCAGCGCAGGGCACACGTGCAGACTGCTGAACAGTACTACTTTCAAAAGCACTGGCTCCAGGTGCATGGCACATATGCCTCAGTGGAATACAATAGGGACCATCACTCGAGGACTAACAGAACTGCTTTGAGAGAGGAAGGCACAGAAGCCACAGCAAACCCAATAATAATCAACAGGTTTAAGAGCCTCTTGCTTCACTGCACTCCTTGGAAAACAGTGCAACAAGTCAGGTTTATAGACATTACAATAGCAACAGTAACATTACACTTCAGAAGGCAGCTTCATTCTAAGCCTCTATTTTCAGGGGTTTATAAATATTCTAGACAATTTAATCCCCTCTCCCCTTGATCTGAAGTAGCCCAAATCTAATGATCTTCCAGACATACTGCCAGGCCTATCTATTTACTTGGAAAAAGGAGAATTGTTGGGAGAAATGGTTTTGCTGGTGCAATAGCTGCTGTTTTAATAGGACTGTTTTTTGAAGTTATGTCAAAGGGGCCTAGAGTATACATTAGTGCCTGAAATATGGACAAATAACGGAAATTTATCATTATTTAAGTAAAAAGAAGTTTACGTTTTCCTCATATAGCTAGAGCTAATCGGATTCAGTTAAAGTAATTGCTGATTTAATTGAAGTCTGAATTTTTAATGAATTGATTGAACTACATGCACATTGTTTCCTGCACAACTTAGATTGGCTGCGGAAAATAACTTTGTTTTTTCATTTTGATTAATTTAAAGCTTCCTCTGGACCATATCTGAATCATGTGAATGGAAGGCAGAGTGACGGGGTTCTAGAAGATAATCTTACACAGTATCTATCTTTCCTCTTTTACTGTAGAATGTTTTAATATGCTGTGGCATTTTGCTAGATACTAAAATCAATGTATCTGATGCTTCCCTGTGCTGTAATTTTTTACATTAATTTTTAGGAGTACTTGCTATGTTGTTTTAATATAAGACCCAGAGTTATTTGAGGATTATATGAGGTGATTTTCCCCCCAGAGTTATTGGGTTGTTTTTTTCTTGACATCTTCATTATTGGTTGCTAAACCAATAAGGTTATTTATTACTCTATCTGGAAATGATAACTATATTTTTAAAGTTCAAACAGTAGTGATATATGTTCCCCAAGAGGACTGCATGTGTCATGTCAAGTTTGAACAAAAAGGCTTGGGAAAAAAGTTAAACTGTTTGGAACAAAAGTTACACACTGATATTTTCAAAGTGATCACTAAAAACACACACAGCTGCACAGATCTAGAAAGAGTGGACCAAATTCTGCTCTCAGATAGGGAGTTTAAATCCTGATTTGCTCCACTGAAAGCAATACAGAAGAGCACAAATTGGCCTAGTAAGCACACAGGACAATAGACACCACCATGTTTAGGTTCGATAAATATTCATTCATTGAACAAGTTACATTTTAACAGTTTGTCTTCTCTAAAAAACTCCCAACTCCCTCCTCTCAGATAATTAAAATATAAAAAACCTGGTGATACTATACCATTATGAATGCAATTCAGATGATGAAATACCAGGGTTCTTAGAACCACTCTGACACTTTCTTCACAAATACCATGACACTACGCTTAACATCATGTCCCCTAATGCAAAATCCTACCCACAACGCATCATTGCTACCCACAGCGCAGTCTCGCTACCCATACACCACTATCCTAGATGTTCAAGTATCTGGACAATTGCTTATTCCTGGGAGACATGGTGCTTGATGGCTATTCCACGTTTCTAGTTTATGTAGATTGCAGATATTAGAGGAAGGCAGAATGTGTAGATTGCAATGATGCAATATTACTTTTTTAAAAATAAACAGAACGCAAACTGGTAACTGAAAGGCATGCAGATGACATGGCAATGAGCCTGGTATAAACACTTGACTAGGAAAAGTGGATCCGTTTAGTATGGACTTAGCTAATGTGCTAGCTAAACCGGATATAAACTCAGCCTTTTTCCTAACTAGAGCATAGGCTAGAACTTGACCAGTTAAAGGAGTTACCCGGCATCTATGCTGGAGAAAAGTTGAGTGGAGATTAATCTTAAGTAGCACAAAAGCTAAGCTCAACCTAACCGCAACCACTTCTCCAAGTCAAGACAATCCCCTGGATAGATCAGGTAAGTAATTAAAAGGACACCGAAAGGCTAGAGAATGGGTAAAATTTTTCCTGATATTACAAGGGACATTAAAATTTCCAGGCAGACACGGCAACTGGCAGAAGAAAAGCAGAATAGGAGCACTGAAACCCAAAAGCTTAACAAGACCTCCAAAGAGTTAAAGCAGTATCTGCTCACGTGCTTATGCAAATCAGAAGCAAAGGCGTTCCCTTATGTGGAATATTAATGAGAGTGCATATATATGCCTTTTTTGTGAAGTATGGCCACGGTACTAATTAATGGATGGCAAAAACACTTTTTTACAGCATGGCAGAAGTTAAAAAAACAAACAAACCCAAACTCTTCGTTAATATGCTCGGATTGCCAAAAAAGTCTGTTTCTAGACAGCTCCTCTACCCACCCCGTTATCTCACCACGGAAGTAATGGTAACATCACTGATTGTTCTGCCCCCAAACACGATGTTCCATATCCATCTTACGAGATCCAGCACAGCCAATTTCTGGCTTAAAGAGAAATTCTGGGGAAAACTTTCCTATGTGAACTTTTGGATGCAGGACTGAATTTGAGAATAGGTGTCACATAGAGGTTTTAGAATGAATTTGGTTCTGACAGTGTCGCAAATGCTAAATGCATTCTTTCCAGGATAGTCTCTCTGAGCAAAAAGACAAGTCAAAGATGGAACTATCAAGAAATGGAGATAGAGAGCTTCAAGCAGAGAAGGTTGAAAGGCTAGGCGAAGCTCAGAACATCCAGTAGGCAGATGAAATGTGACTTCATGTCAATAACAGAGTGCCTGTCATAGACAATGATTTTCTTGCAGCAAATCACGAGGTCACTTGGCCTTGTAAAGTGAAAAAAAAATACGAAAAAGGAAATACAAGTTGAGGATTTACCATAGTTGAAAATTATAGATATTGTTAGCGATCTGAGCAGCTCGCCAGTAGCTAAAAAGATGCGACACTTACTAAATAAAGTTGCTTAATATAAAATTATCACCTGTGCAAAAAGAGAACCACACACACAAATTTAAGACAGCAAAATCCATTACTGACTTCTAAAAAAAAAGAGAGAGAGAGCACGCGCGCGCCATATATACTCTCTCACCTACATGTTTTTTAATCTGCTGCTTATTTTGGATCCAAATTACCAGGGCATGGAGCCTCTTCACTCATTCCCCACACACTGAAGGCACTGGAGAATTCATACGGTGTTCCCTGCTAGCACCTCTACCCACACTAGCTACACAAGGAGGGTTGGGGGATGGAGTGAGGGCAAGGCCACAACCCTCCGACCCATACCCTGTCCAAAGGTGGAAGGCCTCCCAATAAAGCAGGTGCACACCTGCGTTTGTGGGCGCCTAGAGTATTTTTTTTTAATCTATGGGTTCTACTCGACATTATGATACACGGAAGCACCTCCTGCTAATAGAGGGACTTTCCTTGCATGCTCCAAAACTTAGTAGGTTCTCCCTGTGTAGGGTCAAAACTCAACCTCTTTTGGGGGCCCTGACTTTATTAACCACAAAAACTGAACAATTAGACATCATGAAGTCAAATCAAAGCCTTCTTCCTCAAGCCTGACTACTACTGGGATTCGTAGTCAGCCCACACCTTAGGTCATTTCTGCATCTCACTCAATGTCCATGTTAGGATTACTTCACTCAGAAGCCTGTTCCGCCCTGCTAGCAGGCACTTCCTCCAGGCTTCATGTTGCTGGCAGGATTTGCAGGGCAAATTTCTTGATAAATACAGATTGTGAATATATACAATATAACCTCCGGGACGGGGGTGGGAGAGAACCCTTTAAGTGCCTAAGTATGTGTGTGTTAGTTCATGAAGCATTCTGCCATAGAAACATCCTGTAATGGAGTTGAAACCAATTGGGATTCAGAGTGCAATATGCCAGTACTTGGAGATGAGACCTTTATAGTATAGCAGGCACACTCTGCAAGACATTTATTGACTTGAATGTTGATGATTCCCTTTCTTCCATAAACAGGTAATTATATCATGACAAAGCCAGAAAGGATACGGAGAAACATAATAAATAGAAGCAATGCACATATTCAAAGAATGGCCCTTTCTGAAAACATTACCCTTTGTTAGGGGATGTGGTGTTTCCCTTTAAATCATAATTTATACATAACTAGACATGCAATGCTCTGCATCAGCCACATGGGAAACCAGCTCATTTGTTAGCTATCTGCCCACAGACACTAGAATTAGAGACAGTTTGTAATAGCTAGTGCACTGAAACCAAGCTCTCATGGTAAAATAAAAGTTAAGCTGCCTCCGCCTCCTTCATTTTAAGTCTCCTATAATAAGAAAAAAACCTCCCTCACACAAAAAAGTCTGAATCTAGTTCATAGTATGCAGGAGTCCGTCTCACTAAAACCACCACCACAGCTGGCAATCTCAACAAAGAATCACACTTAGTTATTTGAGGTGCTTTTCATCTTGGTATCTAAGCCCAGAAGATGGAATAAGCATGAAACATCAATTACCCTCTCACCGGCAGAAACAATCCCTCCAGCTCAGAACTAGGACTATTCATGGAATGGTATGAGTGCATTATCTCTAGATGTTATACAATATAACAAGTTTAGACAAAGGCTAGTCAAACGACTGCTTTACTGAACCGCTCATATACAACTCACCTCCTAGCCCCCGCACTCCTCCCAAGTGCTTTCCCAGTTGCTGTTTCCACTCCTTACTCTGCTCACTAACTTCCATTACCGAGAGTGGAAGAGACTGCACGGCTGTTGCCATACTACATCTCTGCTGTTAAAAGGGCTTCAAATTTCTAGATTTGTCACTCTATCCACAAGCACTCAATCCACTGTAAAAACAGCTTGGAAATACGAAGGTTATTTCACCTTGATTTCCAAGAGCATTAACTATCATTGTAATTAACTTCATTGTAAAATCATTCCATATTACCCACAATGCACATCTCACAGGGAAAATGAGATAATGATGCTGGCTGAATATGAATGATGCCTTGAAAAACACGTCCAAAAACTCTTCTCTCAGCAGCTTTGTACTAGACAGGCCCACAAATCAGCAGGCAAACAACCAGCAGCTCAATTCTTTAAAAGTCTGTCACATTATAAAAATAGCCACTTGAAAAATTATTACCACAGAGCTTTGTTCCTCCTTACTACCTTTATTAGTTAACTAGGCATCTGCATGCAGATTAAACTGGTTATATTGAAAAAAAAAAAAAAAGCTCTTTTCCACACACATTGCATAGAAAAGGCCAAAGCTTAAATCTACAGATAAACCCAAGAAGGCTGCAGACCAAAGACAGAATTTGCAGTGAGATCAATTTAAAATCCTATGTTTGAAAAACATTTGAGACTGAAATGTAAAATAGATTTTTATCATATGCAAATATTTAAAGGAACTTTAAAGAAAATGCAACCTCAGATTTTCATCTAAAATTATTTGAAAGAAAAGGGTGTCTTTTACAAAATATTTTTTCTATTTCATATCAATAAGTTTTTTTTTGTTTTGTTTTGTTTTTTAGGTGTGGGGAGACACTTGTAGCATTGGAAACTCAAACCAGTGAACGTTGTGTCTGAGTACCAGAGTCTGACCCTGACCAGAAGTGAGATAAAACAGACAAATGTAAACTTACAGCCCAGGCTGAGCAAAATGCAAAACAAAAAAGTATTGGGAAGCTAGTTTTACACTGATAACATCTTTAAAAGAAAGTGACTGAAATGGACAGTGTCCTTTTAAATATACCTACGGGGACACACTTCAAAATTACAACATGCTCTGTAATTAGAAGTAATGGGCACAATTTAAACACACATTTCCAAAACACAAGAAAACTATTTTCAAGCACAGTTATTCTCCAAGAAGTGAATGAGCCATAACATTAAGATTACATGTGTAGGCACTGCTGTAGTCAAGATAACCTTTCCCATATCATCTTTTCCACTTATTAGGGAGAAATAGCAGCTCATCACTGCCATCATCTTGTATCAGATTATAACCACAAGGTTGGGCTTTTGCTAAAAGGATTAAAAACTGTTTAATTACACAGCTAACAAACCCTTGTTGCCATGGATAATTAATAAAAGCTCAAATATTTAATAACCCAGATTCCTTTTATTAGAATTTGTACACCAGTGTGATACTGAGGGACAGATCTCAGTCTGACTAGCCACTCCCACTATAGTCCCTTTTAACCCAAAATTGCCAGTTACAGTGACTGAGTGAAATAAAATAAATATGTTTATACCTGGCAGTGTGCACGATGCTGTGTGATACTTTAAAAACAAAAGCAGGCCATGCATTGAAGTGTATTCAGTTCAAACCAGAAGTTTAAAAAAAACAAACATTGAATAGACCACATTTTAACAAAAATTTCCTCTGGGATCATTCTCCCCTCAAATTCACAGCAGACGTAATCTCTCTCGCTATCCCCTCCACCAGGTAGTGGGCATCTGAGTGCGTAGAACACATAAAAGAAATACTGGCATTTAGTGCTGAATGCAGTGAAAGCTAGGCTCATTCTTGTCTCTTCATGGTGTGAGTTCTACAGTTTAGGCCCAGTCCCTATGAAAGCGGTCTTCACTGCTCACAAGCCTTCCCTATTGGTTGACAGTTTCATTGTGACAGAAGATAGTTGCTGGGAGAGGCCGAGATTACTGAAGGAGAGGTGATCTCTCAGGTACCTAGGGCCAATCACATTGAGATATCTGAATATCAGAAGAACAGTGACCTTAAACTCTAATCAGTGTGGAGACAGTGCAGAGTATGCACAAGTGACAAGCTTCCACATCAGTCACTCTCTTCCTTCCTCTCAAATATGCGTGTACACACACACACACACTTTCCATAATACAGAAAAAAGATTCTGCCCTCTCAAATATGGGCTACAGTCAAGTTAAAATCAAAGTGAACGCTGCAGTGTTACTAACACTCCAGTTTCAGATTCTGGGTCAGGCTGTAGCCATGCCATATTGCCTAAATACTGGGATTTAAGACTACTGCAGTCCCCATTCTGGAACACTCTTTCACCTGTCATTTTTTGAACATTTTTCATAAGAACAATCCAACCACAGTATAAGAACAAAGATGTTACTACAAATGTAGAATATAGGTTTCTCAGTGTAAATATTGTACATCAATTTTTCATAAAAATATGAAGTCTGGGTTTATAAAATGCTCCCTGCACATAACATTACTTCTCCATCTTAGAAAGAATTCAGAGTGAAATAATCACCTTTTTGTTATCCTGCAACCTTATGGAAAATCTTTTCCCAATCTGATCCAACTCCAGTTAGAAAAGATGCAGATGGAGAACTCCTAGGTCATACAAGGGTTTATTCATATGTTGGTGTATGGTTTTTTGGGAGGGGATGAGGGACAACAGGGAGGTGGGTGAATGAAGATGTCACACTTAGGTTCTGCCAATCATAGCAGGAGAGACAAATTGGGGGTGGTAATATATTTTATTGCACCAACTTCTGTTGGTGAGAGAGACAAGCTTACATAGGGCTCTTCAGGGACTGACACGGCTACAACAACACTGCATACAACCATAGCATGGACCTTCCCAGAGGTAAGTTTTCCAGCATGGCGAGAGGCAATTTAGGTAAACAACTGAACTGCACCACACACTTAGGCCCCAAGCCTGTAATTGACTGGGGGTGAGTGAAGGGGTCCACCCACATGGAGTCAAATATAGGTCAATTAAACTTAGGATTTAATAACATGCAGTTATTTCCAAAAGGTGATCACAAGAAATCTGGGTAAATTTAAATTACAATTCATGTGAACAATGGTGCAAAAACTTTTTAGTGATGTTAGCATGGAACAGAGACTTCTTGAAAACAATAATCCATACAAAATAAAAAAATGTAAACTAGTGCCTGTGGTGAGAAAAATTGTGTTCAAAATACAGTGATTTGATCAGAAGACAAGCAAAAATACAGAAGTCATGAAAACAATAAGTAGATTTTTTTTTAAGTTAGTGTAGGTATGAAATGCCTACCTCTACAGTAGACATGTTTATTTCCCCATTTTACTGCACAAGAAGAATGGTACAAGAACTGTCACAATATATTATTTTTGTTTATATGTTTACAGCCAAGAGCACCACTATACTTGAACTGCTTTAGAACAAGATTGCTTGGAGGTACCTGAGCTGAAACTCAAGAAAGCACAGACTGTTTTGTTGTCTGTCACAAAAGGGTTGTTGGAAGAGTTGTTTTTTTTTTCATTTCCTCCACCCCTTAACAAAAACAAAAAGGATGGCCTATTAAATTTCAGTTCATCTGCAGAACAATTCCCCACTAATTAACACTAGGAAGCAAACATGATCAATACATGGCACATTTCCAGAGGTACACATTGGGACCAATATTTCTGGGGTGAGGCTTTATATACCAGTAAACAATATGGTATTTTCAACAGAGTTTAACACATCTGATTTCCCCATGGAAGTTTTGTCAGTGCTAATTATCATGTTAAAATAAAACTGCTAGTTAAATTCTCTTACTTTATTCACACCTAAAAATGTTTTGACAGAGAATTCTTTTATATACCACAGCGATAAACTAAATGTGAAAGGTAGGATACAGAGAAGATTGGAATATACAATTGCTTGAGTTGTACACATGAATGAGACCTAGTCAGCTATTTATCACAAGATTTACTCTGCCAAAAGCTTATTTACTTAAAGCTTATTTACTAATCTGTCAGTTCAGTTTTTCACTGTCCTACATCACTGCATAACAAGATACAGATCAACAAATCACATCAGAAATAGATTAGATTTTAAGACCAGAAGGGACCATTGTGATCATCTAGATCAGGGGTTCTCAAACTTCATTGCACCGAAACCCCTTTCTGACAACAAAAATCATGACTGCACGACCCCAGGAGGGGGGAAATCAAAGCCTGAGCCCACCCAAGCCCCACCACCTCAGGTGCGGGGGAGGCAAAGTTGAAGCCCCAGAGCTTCAGCCCAATGCGTGGGGTGGGGGGGTACTGCACACCTCAGGCTTCAGCTTCAGTCAGCAAGTCTAATGCTAGCCCTGGCAACCCCATTAAAATGGGGGTCATGACCCACTTTGGGTTTTCAACCCACAGTTTGAGAACTGCTGATCTAGACTGACCTCCTGCATTGCACAGCCCAAAGAACTCACCCAGTAATTTCTCCATGAAGTCCATAACCTCAGTTTGAGCTAAAACATCTCTTTTTGAAAGACATCCAGTCTTGATTTAAAGACTTCAAGCTGGAGAATCTACCACATCCCTATGTAAATGGCACTAATTGTTACATTGTCACTTAAAAATGAGGATCTTCTTATTTCTCGTCTGATTTTATCTAACGTCAGCTTGCAACCACTGGATCTCATTATGCCTTTGTCTGCTAGATTAAAGAGCCATTTACTACCAGAAATCTCTTCCCCCATGTAGGGACTTAAAAAGCATGATCAAGTCACCTCTTAGTTTATCCAAGAGAAAGTTAAGTAGATCGAACATCTTATGTTTATCACTAAAGGGCAGGTTTTCCAGACCTTGTTTCATTGTTGTTGTTGTTTTCTGAACCCTTTCCATTTTTTTAGCATCCTCTTCTAAATGTAAACATAGTAGAACCTGACAAACTATTCCAGTAACAGGGCATGTCTACACTTGCCATTTAAAGCGCAAAAAGACCCTTTTTTTGTGCAAAAGCCATGGGAGCGTCTATGCTTGCCAATGACTTTTTGCAGTGAAACTCAGAAGTTTCACCGCAAACAGAAAACCACCTCCATGAGAGGCGTACAGTTCTTATCGGTGATACTTTTGCGGTGATGTCCAAATGAAGACGTGTTCTTCCTGTTTACACAGCTTTTAGCCTCCGGAGGATATCGCGCAGTGCCTAGGTGACCATGCTGGCTAGCAGCTCTGCTGCCAGGTAAACAGACATCCGCCCCTGCCCCTGTAAAGCCCTGGGAACTTTGAAACCCTCCTTCCTGTATTCTTGGCAAATGCTCACTTATCATCTGGCCAGGTGACAATGGCTGCTCCATGGAGAAAACAGTCTCCTGCTTGGAGCAATGCTGAGCTACTGGAGCTGATCGGTGGACCCAGGATGCCCCGTGATCACACCTCACTTCCCAAAAGACCTATCCTCAAAATAGAGAGAGCTGCACGGTGGGATAGCTGCCCTCAATGCGCCGCTCTCATCTGCGATGTAAGTGCTGCAAATGTAAACACGATCTGATGCGTGTGGAAGTAAGTGAGAACACAAACCAGCGCTTTTCTTTTACCGGTTCCCTACCACCGGTGAAACTGACAGCGCAAAAACTCTGCAAGTGTAGACATAGCCACAGTCTCACTAGTTCCTATACAGAGGTACTACTCCTACTTGAGTTTCCCTGTGTGATTTTTCCCTGATTGGATATCCAAGGTTTGCATTCCCTCTTCTGTTTACAGCATCACACTGTGAGTTCACTTTCAACTGATAATCTATCCTGACCTGTAAACCCTTTTCAGTGTCACTGCATTCCAAGATGCAGTCAATCCCTATCTGGTAAGTGTGACCTACATTTTTTTGCTCCTATCCTTGCATTTGGCTGTATTAAAAAGCATTTTGCTAAAGCAAGCCCATCTTGACAGAGTACTGGATTGGCACGCAGAAGACTTGGGTTCTATTCCCAGCTCTGCTACTAGCCCGCTGGGTGACTCTGGGCAGGTCATCTCTTTGTGCCTCAGTTTTCCCATCCATGTAAACTAGAGCTAACCTGGTCTGTTGTACAAGAGGGGAAATGGAGGTACACCACCTCATAAATTTCATAAATAACCAGTGAGTGGGGTAATTCACTAGCCTAACTATAGAACAAAATAAGGACAGCCTGGAGGTAATTCTTCTGTTTTTCCTGTAATTAGCAAGATGATTTGTAAAAGAAAGTGGTATTATTATTATTAAGCAATCATCTGTCCCCACCGGTGGGGGGTGTGTGAAAATTGTTTCTTTTCTTTTTCAGACACTCTACAAGCAAGCTGGCGCCAGCGGAAGAATAACCTATAATACCATGGATCTATGTTTTGTGTTGTTTGTCTGTGGTGTTTGTCTTGTTGCTAGCATTCTTGGGTTTCAATAAACACAAAACCTCATGACATGGGTGGGGGATGGCTTCAAAAGGCTGACCTTGGGGGGAGATGTGTATGGGAATGCAAAATGCTCAACTAGGAGGCCAGCACCTGTATAAAAGCTACCATGGTACCTGGAAATGGAATGGAACGGCAACGAAGGTGGTCCCCACAAGTCCTTTGGGAATAATGAGAAGGGGATTTGCTCACTGGGAATCAATAGAGGGGTGTGTAAAATGGTGTAAATCCAGAGAAGATGTTTGGATGTTTCCCTCCCTGATGGCAATAGAGAAGCACAGCCAATGGCCTATGGCAAGGGGGTGGACAATTGGGTGTACTGTGTATGCGGTGTTTTGCTGGGAACGTACATATTACTAGTGGGCACAATTACACCAGCTCATAACTAAACTGCACACATCTAAACACTGCTATCTGGACTTTGGTGCACAAATGGATCTGTAAATCTTATTGCTGTCAATAATCGAACCAGGGAATATGGCCTGATTCCATACCAAGTGGTTAAGTTGGTTTTGACAATAACCCATTTCTCTGTGGACATTCAATGGACTTATAATATGGACAAAAGCACGCAAAACCTGTAGGGGCAGCTTGTTGCAACTGGACACATTAAGATCTTGACCCTGTCGAAGGAGGAAAGGCAGTGTTCGGTGGTGGCTCGGATGTTAAACCATATTGCAGTGGTCAGGACTCTTGGTGTTGCCGTGGATTATCATAGCAGCTAGTGTATTGTTAATTGTATTTGTGTGTTACGTTGCATATAAAAACAATCAAGGGGGGCACAACCCCCTAGAGAACAGCCACTAATTATAACCTATAAATAATGTAGTAAGCCCTCCCCACCCTGCAGTGTGCTAGACAACCTGGACCCAACCTTCTTGGGCCCACTATAACGGGAAGTCTGGAACACTAATTGGAAAAGGTGTGGTATGCCCGTACAACAGAAGGTGCAGGGCACGGTACTACACAAGGGGCAGTGGGACAGATGGAGCATCAACACCTTACACCTTGATGCCTGGTCCTACCAGGAAGTGTGTCACCATATGTCCTTTGCTTTTCCAGGGATACCTGGGCAGGAGGATCCCCCCCCCCCCCCCAAAAAAGGGGGTGTGTGTAGTGTTAGGATATAGATATTCAGGCCTGTAAAGGCCCATGCTTTAAGGATTTAGGTATAGGTTTATCATTTAGCTAGTTATAGTAAGTATAAAAGAAAGGATCTGTGTAAAGGCCTTCTCTCACTGTGACAGTCTGAGGCCCTGTTCTTAGGCTAATACCTTTGGCCAAGCAGCAGAGGCAGCCATAAGCTGGGAAGCATACGGTAACATCCTCACCTTGAAATAAGGCAATCTGGGGCTGTTAGAAAGGTGATCCGATCTATCACCTCCAGAGAAAGGGAAGAGCCTAGAAGATGTAAAAGGAAATTTAGTTTGATAGTTTTCTGTTTGGTAACAACTCACTTATCAATAGACACAGCTGGGAAACCCCTATGTCTTTATAGATGTAGTTGTGAAATCCTCACTTCTGAATCGTTTTGTCATTATAGTTCCCCCTTTACTATTATTTATCTGAATGGTCTCTGTCTGGTTCTGTGATTGTTTCTGTCTGCTGTATAATTAATTTTGCTGTGTGTAAATTAATTAAGGTGGTGGGATATAATTGGTTAGGTAAATTTCAGTAGAATGATTGGTTAAGGTATAGACTATATAAATTACGGGCAAACAGGAAGTAAATTGGGATTCAAAAATAAGGAAAAAGGAACTTGGATTTAAGCTTGCTGGAAGTTCACCCCAATAAACATCAAATTGTTTGCATCTTTGGACTTCAGGTATTGTTGCTCTCTGTTCATGTGAGAAGGACCAGGGAAGTGGGAGAGTGAAACAATAAGCTCTCTAACACTAATGACCTCCTTTGCAAAGAACTTTGAGATTTACTGATGAAAAACAGATCAGAGCTGGATATTGTTATTAGAAGCAGTATCAAGTGATCCAGCTCAGTTTGTATAACTGACCTGCCTAATCATTACTTACCACTCTACTAATTTTGAGTCTTCTGCAAATTTTACTGGTAATCATTTTATATTTTCTTCAAGATCACTAATGAAAATATTGAATCGCATTTGGCCAAGAACAGATCTCTGCAGGACCTTATTAGAAACACCCCAACTGGATGCAATTCTCCATTTATAATTACCTTTTGTGATCTACCAGTTAACCTGTCTTTAAATCCATAGACTGGACATGAATAAATTCAGAGAGGACGAAGACTAATACCCGGGCAGCTCGATCAGGTTCCTTCAATTCCAACCTTGTGATTTTCAAACTTTGAATTTAAATGGATTAATATGTATGTTTCTATGCAGTATCTTTCGTACATCAAGTTTTAAGACTCTGCTGACAGTCAAATGTAAACTAAAGAGAGAAGAATAAGTTTTAAAGGTGAGATTTTTGTTTTTTTTCCTTTTGCTTTTTTGTTTTTGTTTTTTTAAACAGAACAGCTCACTTAGAGAGTGGATTGAGGGAAAAGGATAAATATTCCCCCTGCTACTCCACACTACTATTCTCCATTATATATGATTGCATAGTTCCTCACCAAAGTAAGTAAGTAAATAAATAAATAAATAAATAAATAAATAAAAAAATTTCAGCTAGACTCCAGCCTTTGTCAACTGATGAGCAGCTGAATTCCTTTTTTGAAAGTCTACTGGCTGCAGAGATGGGCAATTTCCAAGTAACCAGTAATAGCTCTCTAGCATCGTTCAACAAAAGGAATTCAGCTGAAAGCAAATTCCTTGCTCATCTCGGTTCTGTGATTAATGTCATAAAAGTAACAGTAAATGCAAGAGTCAAAGATTTGAAAGAAATTAATCCATTTACTGTCTTCAGGGGACTCAGCTAAATCAGTACTACTAGTAAAGGCAAGCAATGTCAAAACATTGTCTCATTGATAAGGTGTAAAAAGATACATTGTTAGCCATCAAGTTTTACATTTAGCCCAGTGAAAGTGCAAAAGGGAGGAATTGAAATGAATAACCAGCATACAGCCAGTGAACAAAACCTAGGGCAAATTGAGAGTCACCTAGTTCCCACCACTCCTATTGTGTGGCGCTACTTGTATAATTTCTTCTATCTTCTCACCCTTCCAATATGATTTCCTAAACTCCTTGCAGGGAAAAAACACTCCTTCCCTATTTTTTCCTTTTTTGGGGTTGTATAGGGAGAAAGAGTGTGATAAAGTAGAATGACCTCCCTGACTGCAGCTGCAGAAGCAACTTTGAGGCAGCTAGCACCTGGACTGAGCGTATAGATGCAGACCAGAACGGAGTTAGCCACAGTGTTCATTCTCTCATGGAGACTTCATATTTGTTCTTTCTTCCTTGTTTTCCTTAAACTGAAATAAAATACTTAGTCCAGTCTTGAGTTCAGGGGACTGGACTAGATGACCTATTGAGGTCCTTTCCAGCCCTAAACTTCTATGATCATGCAAGTCCCTCCAGCTCATCCTCCCATACCAGGCCATCCCATCGTCACAGCTAAATAGAGTCCCACTCCTGTAAAGACTTATGCAGATGCTCAGCTTTAAGTAAGTCTTTGCCAGATTGGACTAGATGCAACTCCTTCCAGGCCAATCTGACCTCTTATGCTGGCAAGTGAGGGTCAGTCAAAAGAAACACAATGGATTGCCTCTCTCCAAGCTTCCAAATGTGCTCTGCCCACATGGTACTTCCAGTATTTGCTGGTCAGGGAGAGAGCTTGAGTCCCAAACTTGAATCCCTCATGTATCACTACCAGGCCAGCTCTTTGACAGTTTTTTATTCCTTGATTGCCTTCCTATTAAATTTAAATAGTTTTCTATTGCACTGTGTCTGTTACGCAGTGGTAATCCTAGCTGCTGTTTGGTTTGGCCCACAAGCAACCTAAGAGTTCACATCTTGGGGGCTCATTTTTGACCAGCTGAACCTAGAGGCTTGTATTTTGTTAGTGATGAAGAGTAGCTTTTTTCTCCAACATGAAAGATGTTCTGAAATTCCCTTCCCTGTATGTGGGTCATCTCTTTTCCTACACAGTTATCCTATCTCTGAAAAGTATTGAACCATATAGCTTTTTTTTTTTTTTGGTGGGGGTTGGGGTAAATTTTGACCTATAAATTATTTATTATGTAAACTCATATTATAACTGTTGTGCAAATGGGCCAGATTCTGAGCTGGTGAACATTGGCATGGCACCATTTTGACTGTATCCTCAGCTTCTATAAAACATCACCCAGATAATCTTCAGCATCTGCCGAAAGAACAGTGATATTGTAATGACAGTTTGTTTGATTTTTTTAGTTACTTGATCTCTCATCAGCACACTGACCAGCTATGTAAAAAGGAAGACCTAGCATGTATCACACCACTGCCCCACTGCAACCAACCACAATTAGTCAGTGTAGTAACAAATAAGCAACAACAGAAGTTAATGACAGAAAGAAAAGACCGTAAACTAGATGCAGAATTTTAAATGTTCCAATATGCCATACGCTTACATTTCTCTGCCTTGTCACTTCACTGAGAAAAGAAAACAGACAGTTTTCAAGGGCCTGGAAGCTTTTCTCAGACTGCATCAAGAAGAAAAACTACAGTTTTGAAGGTTTTCCTCATTGCAGAAAGCTCAGGGTTTCTGATGCCTTCTCTACCTCTTTACTCCAAATCTGCTCCACTCACATCAGAAACACTCTGCAGTAGCAGAGCAGAAGGAAAATGGATGCATGTAGCTCCCTGAGGCCCATGGCCAGCACGTGAACTGCTAGCTCGGGAAGGCTAGGCTCCAGCCCCTCCCCTTCTGACCGAGGCCCTTCTCCTTTCATCTCCCGCCTGAGCCCAGGGCCCCCCACCATGGCCATGGGTCCCTGCCCCAGGCTAGCGTCCCCAGCCCCAGAGCACCCCCAGCCCTGGAGCACTGGGAGGATGGGTAGGGCAGCCCCAGCGCTCTGCTCCCTCTGCCCTGGCCCTGGAATGTCAGGAGGTGTGGCCCCAGCACATGGGAAGAGCAGCAGACTCTCACAGCAATAAGCAGGAGGGGGACTGAGGGCGGAGCATGGGCGAGGCCACACCTGGCTGTTTGGGGAGGCTCAGCCTCCCCCAGCCTATGACACCCAACACCCATGCTGAGGCCTCTCTCTCCTTTGCTTTCCTTTTTTTTTTTTAAAAACAAAACAGTTTTAGCCCAGAACCATACAGAAAATGAAAGTGAGGGATGGCAGGGTCACACACAGGAGTTAGCTAGGACCATTGCAATACGAAGGGAAAAGCCCCCAGCTGGTAAACAGCCCCAGCAACATAGGCAGCACACTCTCTGCCTCTGGAGGCCAGGTCAGGGATCACTCCCTCTGTCCCTTTGCAGGAAAAGAGAAAGGACAATATACTACTACAACAATACACATTTAAATAATAACCATTTTCCTTCATAACATTTAAATTTTCTCACACATTTGGATCAGAAACTGAGACCATTTCATGTCTTCTTCCCATCTTTTCTCTTTCATACTGTTCCCTATGTTTAACTGCAGCTGAGGATTAAGATAGTTCCCCTTCCTTTATCTTCTCTGCTCCATGAAGTCTCCACCCATTAAGGAGACCACAAGTAGGAAATAACTGACCAAAGCAGTGGAGTTTCTATTTATGGCTTACACTGTGAGCACAACACAGTCTCATTTGAAAGCTTTCATATGCTAAGTTTATGCCATTCTCCCAGAGAATGTGGTTTGCACGAGGTTTTGGTGCTATACTGTCATCAGGCAAAGCACCATACATTTTTGGAACCACTTTTTAAAATAGCTTTTCATTCATCTGTTCCCTATTCCTATCTTTTTTTTGGGGGGGTGGGGTGGGGAGGGAGAGTCAAGATTCTACTACTAACCACCATCCGATGATAGCTTTTGCAATTTGTAAATGCCCACACATACAAATGAGAAACAGAAATTCTAGTTATGCTTTTATGTGAAGTGACACAAAATACTAAGAGTGCTGCAATTTCTGTAGGGGAATGTTTAAGCCCCGAAGCTGCATGCCATTGTCTATATATTTATTCCTTTCTCATTGTCAGAGGGGGTTGTTTTGATAGCTTCACTCTGAAATGGACTTAAAATTTGTGACATTTGCCACTTACAATAAAAACCAGCTACCAACAGCATTTATCAGTTTAGGGGATGTGAAGGATGTGTTACAGTGTAACCAGACTGCAGTATGTGATCACACACATTTTATACAAGTAAAGGTTCAAAAAGTCTAGATTTATATTGCAATAAATAAATCAGTGGACTTTAAGTCCTTACTTCACAAACCGCATTAAAATGTGACATTTTAAAAGCGTACCCTTTACATGAGTCAGCTCCATTGGAAACAAATATTAAATCAAAACATGTTTTTATACGGCCTCCTTGGGTTTGGGAAGGTGTAAGAACTAACTGAACAATTAAACTGGCAAAGGCGTCAGAAGTCCTTTATGCAATGATTGGATTTTGATGACCTACATGGTGGTGCAGCCTCTTTGTACCATGTTGCAGGCATAATAACCAACTGAAGGAGCACTACCTAATGTCAGGGTGAGCCCTGAGGGGTGTGGAGCTGCCACAAGGGCTCTTTTAAACCAGAAGTGGGCGAGCAGCAGAAGACAGAAAAGGGGATATTGCCACCCCTAATGACACCAACCCTGGACTGCATTTTCAGCCCCCTATGGCCTGCACAGAGCAAAACTGGAATTGAGTGGCAGTATGGGGAGCTCTAAGACATTTGCACAGCACCCCAGCCTTGTGTTTTTTGCAGTTCAACAACCTTACCCTGCATGGTAGTATACCTAAGACTTCAGCTTCTGAAGCTCCTAAAAATTAAAACTGTATTAGAACTTACATTTAAATTCTCTCCGGTATTGTTATCAATAGCTGGATTCACAAGTATTGTATTAAAACAGCATCTTATTCTAATACATAACATATTTTGAATCTAGCATTGATCAACAAAGTAATGAACCTTCCAAAAGATTTTTAGTGGACTTTGTAAGAATGTGGGGGGATCTTTGACTTCTTAAAGCAAATCTATTTTAGGAAATTATATGGCCCCCATTACTGTGATATGTGAGCATCTCACAATCTTTAATCCCCACACCACCTGCAGAGGTAGGGAAGAACTATTATCCCCATTTTACAGATGAAGAACTGAGGGAGAGATTAAGTGACTAGCCTAATGTCACAAAGGAAGCTTGTGGAGTACAGGAAACTGGACCCACATCTCCCAAGAGCCGACTATCAACCCGTGGACAAACCTTCCTCTCATATGAATTGAACAGCAGTTTGTGTTCCCTCATTTTACCATCCTATGTTTCAGCCTAGCAGACAAAATTGCTCCCAGTGAGTGAGATAAATATTCCATTCCAACCCACTGAATTAATTTAACAAAATGTCAGTCACCTATTTTTAAATTTTAAAACCTTAATGTTTTAATCCTACACTTTTCACCATGTTGCATATTCAGAACAGACTGGAGCTACTTAAATGAACATTTTTGGCCTTGTCCGATGAGTTGGGAGTGGCTGGGTAGCAGATTTGGGAAAATCAATTTTGTGGCAATTAATAAATGATTTCATACCTGTTAGAAATCTAGAGGCAAGTTCTCTTACTAGCCCGAAGTCTAGTCCAGCTCACTGTGCATCTCTCAGTACACAGTTTTCAGAGTAACAGCCGTGTTAGTCTGTATTCGCAAAAAGAAAAGGAGTACTTGTGGCACCTTAGAGACTAACCAATTTATTTGAGCATGAGCTTTCGTGAGCTACAGCTCACTTCATCGGATGCATACCGTGGAAACTGCAGCAGACTTTATATATACACAGAGAATATGAAACAATACCTCCTCCCACCCCACTGTCCTGCTGGTAATAGCTTATCTAAAGTGATCATCAGGTTGGGCCATTTCCAGCACAAATCCAGGTTTTCTCACCCTCCACCCCCCCCCACAAATTCACTCTCCTGCTGGTGATAGCCCATCCAAAGTGACAACTCTTTACACAATGTGCATGATAATCAAGTTGGGCCATTTCCTGCACAAATCCAGGTTCTCTCACCCCTTCACCCCCCTCCCAAAAACCACACACACAAACTCACTATCCTGCTGGTAATAGTTCATCCAAAGTGACCATTCTCCCTACAATGTGCATGATAATCAAGGTGGGCCATTTCCAGCACAAATCCAGGTTCTCTCACATCCCCCCCACCCCCATACACACACAAACTCACTCTCCTGCCGGTAATAGCTCATCCAAACTGACCACTCTCCAAGTTTAAATCCAAGTTAAACCAGAACATCGGGGGGGGTTAGGAAAAAACAAGGGGAAATAGGCTACCTTGCATAATGACTTAGCCACTCCCAGTCTCTATTTAAGCCTAAATTAATAGTATCCAATTTGCAAATGAATTCCAATTCAGCAGTTTGGATACTATTAATTTAGGCTTAAATAGAGACTGGGAGTGGCTAAGTCATTATGCAAGGTAGCCTATTTCCCCTTGTTTTTTCCTAACCCCCCCCCGCCCCCGATGTTCTGGTTTAACTTGGATTTAAACTTGGAGAGTGGTCAGTTTGGATGAGCTATTACCGGCAGGAGAGTGAGTTTGTGTGTGTATGGGGGTGGGGGGGATGTGAGAAAACCTGGATTTGTGCTGGAAATGGCCCACCTTGATTATCATGCACATTGTAGGGAGAATGGTCACTTTGGATGAGCTATTACCAGCAGGATAGTGAGTTTGTGTGTGTGGTTTTTGGGAGGGGGGTGAGGGGGTGAGAGAACCTGGATTTGTGCAGGAAATGGCCCAACTTGATTATCATGCACATTGTGTAAAGAGTTGTCACTTTGGATGGGCTATCACCAGCAGGAGAGTGAATTTGTGTGGGGGGGTGGAGGGTGAGAAAACCTGGATTTGTGCTGGAAATGGCCCAACCTGATGATCACTTTAGATAAGCTATTACCAGCAGGACAGTGGGGTGGAAGGAGGTATTGTTTCATATTCTCTGTGTATATATAAAGTCTGCTGCAGTTTTCACGGTATGCATCCGATGAAGTGAGCTGTAGCTCACGAAAGCTCATGCTCAAATAAATTGGTTAGTCTCTAAGGTGCCACAAGTACTCCTTTTCTCAATACACAGTGTTCACTTTACATCTTTAATTGCAAATCTCTTCTCAATCTGTATGAACTCTGGCACAGAAGTAGTTCTAAGCATTAAATAATCACAGAAGTGAAGTTATACCTCTCTGTTAAGAATCAGATGCAATGGCTGTTTAGAAGAAACAGAGTTATTTGAGGAAGACAATACTGTTATGCTTGAGGGGTGGGTTCGGCAAAACCTCACTGAAGCTAGTAGGTATAACCTCCACCCTTCGTTCAGGATAAATGTAAGAAACAACCAAACACCTTTATGGAGCCACAGTGCTGAAACATTAGGAGCCCCCACTCAAGACACAGATAGATGGCAAGGCTGGAGTAGAATCCCCAGTGTGGCCTAAGGGGTCTGGAGACTGATATAGCACAAAGAGGCTGGGTCATGGATTGGTGGAGCTGTGCAGGTCTGTGCGTAAGAGAAGCAGCCAACACATGCACAGCAGATTACAGAGAAGGAGCAAAGAAGCCCCAGACACAGCTGCACAAGCCCTGGTACAATAACCCTGAGAAAAAAGCTAAGGCTTAGTCTACACTACAAAATTTTGCCAGCATAACTAGGTCAGCTAGGACTGTGACACTCCCCCTAGCTGACACAGTTATGCCAACAAATCCCAGGTGTAGAATGACAGCAGAATGCTTCTGTCACCATAGCTAATATCATTCCGGGAGGTGTTACTATTTAAGTAGAACTACTCCTCCAATGGGCATTGGCTGCATCTACAATAGGGTGCTATGCAACCACAGCCTGCCTACATCGGCCCTGTAGCATAGCCGTGGCCTAAGAGAGCGCTTTTGGGCAGTGTGCTAGCTGAAAGAGGCTTGGAACTGAGAGTGAAGAAACAAATCTCCTGTTTGATTCCTCTTGTGTCCAGGGAAAGAAGATTTTGTACATTATTTGTAAATAAACAGGATTGCATCAAAAATGATTCCATAATCAATTTCTCCTAATGAAGCAACTGATTAGACCCCAAAAACCACTCAAGTCAAAAAGGGGTAACAATATAATGTGTGGGTTTAATGAATTATGCTGATTAAATTTCTCTGTCGCACTTGGATTCTGTTTTGAATTAAATTAAGAATGAAAGGATCAAATGCAGAGAATCTTTGTATATAACCTGAAACCCCTTTGCTAGGTACAGAGAATGGAAGCAACGGCTAGAGAACAACATTTATATCAATTGTAGGCATCCCAACTCTGCCTGTAGATGCCTCTCAGCCAGGCATAGCCCTTTAACATACATGATTTCATAATGCTTGCTGATTACATTGGTAATAAGAAGTAACTTTTGGGCCAGTAATAGGATTTGTAGGGTCCCAGGGTGCTGAAGGGGAAAGAGAAATGTAATGATCGCTCACTGCTAGAGGAGGGATCTGGGGATGACTTTTCTCCTTTAGCTGCAGTCCAACTGACAGAGGGGAAGTTGGGTGGAGAATCTCCTCTCCCTCTAATTTGATGATGGAAGAACAGAAAGGAGGAGAGAGAAGGCCCTTTGGGGCTGTCTGGGGACATGGAATGAAGTGCAGATGTGGTTGTCTGGCTCACTGCTCCCCAAAATGGACCCAGCTGAGGGGTTCTGTTCTCTGTACCTACAAGCTCTGTTTTAGACCATGTTCCTGTCATCTGATAAACCTCTGTTTTACTGGCTGGCTGAGAGTCACGTCTGACTGCAGAGTTGGGGTGCAGGATGCTCTGGCTTCCCCAGGACCCCGCCTGGGCAGACTCGCTGTGGGAAGCGCGCAGAGGGGCAGAGGATGCTGAATGCTCCGAGGTCAGACCCAGGAAAGTAGAAACCGTGTGAGCTGTGTGTCCTGCAGACAGTCTGCTCACAGAAAGGAGACTTCCCCAGAGTCCTGACTGGCTTCATGGGGAGCAGTTCCAGAGCATCGCCCGGAGTCCCGTGACAACTGGTGGTGGTGGCGGGGGAGTGTTTGCTGAGTCAGCACATGACTGTAAAAAGTATGAGGCCCCTGGCAGCTGTTGGTGTTGCTTGCCCTTAACACCAGTCCTGAGTCACCTAGACTGCTGTCAATCACAGAATGGTAAATGGATTACATAACATATCTACTCCATCTTCCTGCCAGTGCAGGATTTTTCCCTATTATATATTTACTAATGTTTTGTCCAGTTAATGTGATAAATATGGACAGGGATCCCCTCCCTTCCGTCACGGGACTATTTTACAATTCAATACATCTCAGGAAGACACTCATCTAATCAATCTGAACTTTCCAACTCTTGATTTCATCCCATTATTCCTGATTATATACCCTGATTAAATTATATACTGATTAAATATTATATATATTTTCTGTACCTCTGTGTTGCTCTTATAACGCAACACTGGTTTAGCATTAAACATTATTAGATTGTATAGATGGTTAGTCAATAACATAACATCAAAGCCCCACCCAACAACAAATCAAATAAGCTACTAGGCCAGGTTGGTGCACAGATGAAACACAGGTTGGGTCAGAGTTCCTTGGGGAGGGGCGCGAGAAGTGGGTTCTGTCTCTCAAGTAAGCTTTTCCCATTAATGTTCGGGGCAGCACCCCTCCCGCCTCCTAATTCACCCCTGGGTATGACAGCTGCATCAAGTTACTGTGAAGTTCTGAAAGGCTTTATTTCAATAACACAGAAGTACAAGGATCCATTCTTAATTTAAAACAACCAACCTCCAATATTAGAACCTGCACTGACACACGAGGTATGTCTACGCTGCAAGCTTGGGAGTGACTGCAGCACACGTAGGCACAACAGCTTTAAGCTAGCTAGGGCAAGTAACAATAACAGCGTAACTGTGGCAGCACACAGGATTCAGCATGAGCTGTATAGGCCTGCCTTGGACCCTGGATACTTATTCAGGAAGGTAGCGCACTCTGAAGTCTATGCTGCACCGCCTATACGGATACTGTTACCCAAAATAACGGGATTAAAGCTAGCTCAAGTATATCTATTCAAACTGAAATCACACCTGACATACCCAAAGACTCACTCTGCATTGCTCGGTAAATAGCTAGAATGTAATGACAATTCAAGAGATTTAAGGTCTGTAAAATCTTTTTACCAACAAAACCTAAAATTTTGAGCCACCTTTGAATCCCTAATATCCTTCACCTTTGTTTTTTCATCAGCCCTTTAAACGTGCCAGAAGAAGTGTTGCCTCCATGGTGGATAAAAATCAATGATTTTTTTAAGAAAAAAAAAATAAAATAAAAAAATTGGATTTTTCTGATAAAATGCTTTTTGAGGAAAAAAACCTATCTAAAGATCATTTTAATTAAGATACATTATAGCTCAAAGATATCTCATCATGGAATAGGCATTATAAATTCTAATTCTATAGTATGAGACAATATATTCATGTAATGTTTAAGAAAAGTTTTGTAAATGAGTTCCAATAGTTCATGGATTAGGGACCCAATCTTATGGTGTTCCAGGGGCTTCTGTATAGAAAGATTAACCTAAATAATCTATCTACCCAATGGGGCTCAGTGCTCAGTCTAGAAGATAAGTATCAGGGAGCAGCTGTGTTAGTCTGTATCGACAAAAACATCTGAAGAAGTGGGGTTTTTACCAACGAAAGCTTATGCTCAAATAAATCTGTTAGTCTTTAAAGTGCCACCGGACTCCTTGTAGTCTAGAAGATACCATCAGAGATGCTTGGTTTTGCAAACTGTGAATTTGTGTCTCCAGAGATAACATGCTTGTTAACAGCAAAAATAGTTTTAAATAAATAAATATACAGAGGTGAGACATAACAGACTTCAACCCTATTGTCCCTCTGCAAATTTGTGTACATAGAGTCAATCCCTTATGTCTCTCTAAAAGTGCAAAGTTTCAAAAAGTTCAATGAATAGAAGACTGTTGGGAGTGGAATAGATCTGCATAAGAAGAAGTCCGGAGACAAATATGAGAAGGGAGGGGCAGGCAGCAGAAACAAAAGTGAAACTGTTCGAGCAGCATATTCCAGAAGTCTTGAGGTCTTTCTGAGTGTAGCCGTCATTGATTTGAGATATATCATACCATTCTCTCACTAGAAGGGAAAAACCTATAACGGCAGCAGGCCATAAAAGAGACCCAGTTTGGGAATATTTTAATGACGTTCCTCTACCTGTGAAGAATATGTATTAAGGTTATAACACCCAACAAGAATGCACTTTTATGTAGAAATCCATGATTAAATAGAGTCTTCTTGACTAAAAGAAAAGGAGTACTTGTGGCACCTTAGAGACTAACCAGTTTATTTGAGCATGAGCTTTCGTGAGCTACAGCTCACTTCATCAGATACTGATGAATCTGAATGAAAGCTCATGCTCAAATAAACTGGTTAGTCTCTAAGGTGCCACAAGTACTCCTTTTCTTTTTGCGAATACAGACTAACACGGCTGTTACTCTGAAACCTGTCTTCTTGACTAGTGATTTAAATCATGATTTAAATCAATTTATATCAAATCCACCCTGTCTGAAACCAGCTGCCAACTGATCGGGGCTGGTGCAACCACTAGCCGAACTAGGCAGTCGCCTAGGGCACCAAGTGGTTGGGGGTGGCGGAGGCAAGGTGAGCTGGGGCAGAGGGGCGTGGGAAGGGCCGCCTGCAGCAAGTAACCGGGGGGCCAGTGCCGCACAGGGGAACCGCTCCCGCCCCAGCTCACCTCTGCTCCACCTCCTCCCCTGAGTACGCCGTCCCGCTTTGCTTCACTCACTCCCAGGCTTGCGGCGCCAAACAGCTGATTGGCGCCGCAGGCCTGGGAGGCAGGAGAAGTGGAGCAGCGGCGGCGGCATGCTCGGGGAGGAGCAGAGGTGAGCTGGGGTGGGGAGCTGCCGCACAGGTCCCCGGGCCGAGGGGAGGGGGGCGGCGGCAGGGAGCTGCCGCAGCAGGGGCACCTCAGGGCGGGGGCGTGGAGTGGGCGCAAGGTGGAAGTTTCAACTAGGGCACGAAACATCCTTGCACCGGCCCTGCAACTGATACGTAGTGACTGCCATTCAGTCCTGACTGAGCCTGACTACAAGAGAAACAATGAGAAGCAGAGAAAACGTTCCCCCCCTCCCCCCCGAATCTAGTTTATTAAAGCTGGAAGCAAGTTTAAGGATATTTGCAGTTTTAACCTTCCCTGGTTGTTCATTCCCAGCATTTCTCAGAATATTTTTATTATGGGATATTTCTGCCTTGGAATATTAAAATCTCCTATTTTGTCACAAATTTGCAAGGTAGACTGGCCTGGTGTGGTAGCAGAGCATACTGACCAGGATCCAGCCAGCCACTGCTGGCTTCTCTCAGAACTTTGAGGATATTTGCAAGGTTGCCAACTCTCACAATTTTATCATGAGTCTCATGATATTGTCTTAAAGCCCCAACTCCTGGAGTCATCTGACTACATGACAATCTGAACTTCCATTAAAAAAAAAAAAAAAGTTAAGTTTCCAGCCCTCGTGGTTGCAGAGAAAAGCTTGAAAATATGAACCCTAAATGCTCAAAACCCAGAAGGAAAATAAATGATAGTCACAATGTATTTTTTTTTTAAATCTCACGATTCAGACACATGATTTTTGGGGCCGACTCATGATATTTGAATGCTGAGGACAGGCAAGACTGAGAAAGTCTCCCCAGATTAAAATCATACCAGGGCCTAATCTATGATAAGAAACATGCATTAAATTCCACTGGCATCAGGAGAAGTCTGGGTTACTATTCTAAGGAAGGATCAGGCTCTGAAAAAGATATGTTAATTTTGTGGCCTGGACTATGCAGAGGGGCTTTAAATAATGTATTCCATCTCTGCTAAATGCTTGATTACGTTATAAATTTATTTGCAAGTGCACTTCAGGGCACAACCTGAAATTTCACATATTCAGATTATGTGATAATTTAAAAAGGCATCTGTAATTCATCCAAATCGTTCAGAAAAGAATCTTGACATTGTCCTACTTTGATATGTATTATTAAAGCCAATGTTACAGACCATAGAACATTCAAGTGTAGTACATAATGTAAAACCCCAAATAGAGTAAAGAGGTCTTTGCACAAAAAATGCACATCTAAATGCTGAACAAAATACTGTTTCTTATCCTGCTGGATATTATTCTGTCAATCCCAAAATGGGAATATTAAAAATAATACAACTACATGTATAGGAGAGAATTTCATCACTTGAACAACAGGAAAACTGCTTCACATCTCTCAGCAGAATTAAAAGCCTTGGCTGTGAATTAAAATAGGCACTATCCCAAAGTTTACAAGACAACATTATCTGCATTACAGGAAATTGCCTTAGCTTTGAAAGCTACTGTACTGGCTAAGAAATAGTTCTGATTAGATAAGGATCCTAGGCCAACAGTACCGCTATGATGCCAGGAGACTTGGAACGTGATCTGGCAAAAATCCTTTATTTGAGGTTGTTTATTTGGGACTCTCTTTTCTCAGTTTAAATGAACTATCATCAGCTTTGCAGTAATTCTTTACTCAGTGAAACCAAAGACAAGCGGAATCTATCCAAAACTGCTAGTTCATCCATTTCAGAACTGATGAAAATGCATCCCCAAGAAGTCCTCTGCTTTTGTGAGACCAAATGGAGAGAGCTACATAGTTTCAAGAAATAGTTGGGGGAAAAAAACAAACCAAAAAACCCCCAAACAAACACTAAGCATAGGCTGGGATCAGGTTACCTGAGCAAGAAAGTACAATCAGAAGATGGCTGGTTGGGGCTATCATTCTTCTAGTGCAGGAATCAGCAACCTTTGGCCCGCAGCCGCTTTGTTTACCTGTCCTGTCCAAAGATGACTAGGGATGGCTCACTCAGCAAAGGCCTCCCTTATGGAAGTGTGGAAAAACTGGCATCTCAAAATGTCAAACAGTTCAACTGGTGAAAAGCTTAATTTTTTTTTCTACAGTGACTTATAGATGTAAATCCTGGGAAACTAATGTTGTAAGAAAATTGAAGTCTTTGAGATGCAGTGCTGGCAAAGACTTTATGGATCTCCTGGAAAGAAAAGACAATGGATGCTTACATTAGAAATATTATCGGAGAGAAGCTGACACTCCTCTTGGAAATCAAAAGGCACAAACTTATATACTTTGGTCACATCAGGCACAGAGATGGAAATAAGATCAAGAAAGCTATGCCAGTGGAAGGATGGTGATGGGATGTCAGCTGCTTAGTTTTTAAAGTTAGTAACAGATCAAGGTTTATGAAAATTCTGCTATGTCGTCTCCAGTATTCAGACAAAAATAAATGGACTTTACTTGCTGCAAGAGACTATAATATACTGATTCTGAAATAGCATTTTCATGACGTCTCTCTTTTAATGGCATTTACATTACTGTGCTAGGATTTATGCAAAAGCAGACTTCAGATTTTCTCTACAGCCAATGCAAGACTAGGACTACTTTGTGCTTAGATTATACCTTAGGCGGTTACTGCACTTCCCTGTAGTTATGCTGTTGGTTTACCATCTCTTCAAAGACTTTTAGACAGTTTTAATCCATCCTCATTTGTTGTAAGTAATTTCAGTTGCAAACCCCAACCCAGAGCAAGATCTAATACATTCTGCTCCAAGATTACTCCCCTAAAGGCAACCAGTTTAGCCTTTAACTGTAGTCGCAGCGCCATCAGAATTCCCATTCAGCATCAAACACCCACTATTTCATTACAAGGGTATGACTGAATCCCCCACCCCTTAATTACAGCTTTGAGGGAAGCTTATAATTAGGCTTGGAAGGATTAAATTGTAATCGGTAAATGTCGGTAAACTTCAATTTCACTCGATACACACAAACTGATTAAAAGTATTTCTATCAACAACTGAAATTTACAGACAGGCAAAGTAAGAAAAATGCTGCTTGACAACCTATTAGAGTTTGATCTAAGGATATTTACCTTGTATATTTTGACATGTGATGTTGACAATTTGTGTTTAAATGGTTATATAGCCTTTCTGAATTTCAATGTCTACTTTCTACAATTGTCAGATCCGCTCCATAATTTTCCACAACTGTGAAAATTTAAGCTGATAAAAATTGAAAAGAATGCTTAGAAACACAATATTATCCATCAAAATTACTTTAAGAAATACTTTCCATAAAGACAGGTTTCAGAGTAACAGCCGTGTTAGTCTGTATTCGCAAAAAGAAAAGGAGTACTTGTGGCACCTTAGAGACTAACCAATTTATTTGAGCATGAGCTTTCGTGAGCTACAGCTCACTTCATCGGATGCATACCGTGGAAACTGCAGCAGACTTTATATATACACAGAGAATATGAAACAATACCTCCTCCCACCCCACTGTCCTGCTGGTAATAGCTTATCTAAAGTGATCATCAGGTTGGGCCATTTCCAGCACAAATCCAGGTTTTCTCACCCTCCACCCCCCCACACAAATTCACTCTCCTGCTGGTGATAGCCCATCCAAAGTGACAACTCTTTACACAATGTGCATGATAATGAAGTTAGGCCATTTCCTGCACAAATCCAGGTTCTCTCACTCCCTCACCCCCCTCCAAAAACCCACCCCCATACACACACAGACTCACTCTCCTGCTGGTAATAGCTCATCCAAACTGACCACTCTGCAAGTTTAAATCCAAGTTAAACCAGAACATCGGGGGGGGGGGGGGGTAGGAAAAAACAAGAGGAAATAGGCTACCTTGCATAATGACTTAGCCACTCCCAGTCTCCATTATTATTAATTATTATTAAAACTTCAAATCCAGACTCCAGCGAGAAACTGCTGAATTGGAATTCATTTGCAAATTGGATACTATTAATTTAGGCTTAAATAGAGACTGGGAGTGGCTAAGTCATTATGCAAGGTAGCCTATTTCCTCTTGTTTTTTCCTACCCCCCCCCCCCCCCCCATGTTCTGGTTTAACTTGGATTTAAACTTGCAGAGTGGTCAGTTTGGATGAGCTATTACCAGCAGGAGAGTGAGTCTGTGTGTGTATGGGGGTGGGTTTTTGGAGGGGGGTGAGGGAGTGAGAGAACCTGGATTTGTGCAGGAAATGGCCTAACTTCATTATCATGCACATTGTGTAAAGAGTTGTCACTTTGGATGGGCTATCACCAGCAGGAGAGTGAATTTGTGTGGGGGGGTGGAGGGTGAGAAAACCTGGATTTGTGCTGGAAATGGCCTAACCTGAAGATTACTTTAGATAAGCTATTACCAGCAGGACAGTGGGGTGGGAGGAGGTATTGTTTCATATTCTCTGTGTATATATAAAGTCTGCTGCAGTTTCCACGGTATGCATCCGATGAAGTGAGCTGTAGCTCACGAAAGCTCATGCTCAAATAAATTGGTTAGTCTCTAAGGTGCCACAAGTACTCCTTTTCTACTTTCCATAAAGCCTACTTAAAATGTAAGTTTGAGGCATCATTAATCATCACCAAAACATTACTATAGTTCTAACTTTGGTCTCTGGGGCAGGGACTGTCACTTGCTATATTTGTACAGCACCTAACACAATGGGACCCTGACCTGGTTAGCCTCTATGCATTTCC
Organism: Eretmochelys imbricata; assembly: GCF_965152235.1. Taxonomy (NCBI): domain Eukaryota; kingdom Metazoa; phylum Chordata; order Testudines; family Cheloniidae; genus Eretmochelys; species Eretmochelys imbricata. The sequence continues at coordinate 36,255,248 of NC_135575.1, read as the reverse complement.
ACAATATCCAAATTAATTTACAGAAGGCATGGGACCCCTGCTCTTTCAATATAATTTTAAAGATGTTGGATCCAAGTTTCCTACAACATGTCCCTTCTCCCCCATGACTAAACATAATGAAGCATGGTCAGATTCTCCAGTAGCTCCAACACTGCAATCCATTACCTCGGGCAGGAAGGAGACTGGTTCAAAAAAATTAAACACAGCATATCAAACTGTGAATATTTCATATGAACTATGAAGAAGGAACAAATGAACATTTCCTGGAGGAAGAAAAGCCAATTATCCATACATTTTGCTCCATAAGCAGTACCTGGGTATTCTAGTCAGAATGGATACCTGTATTACACAGACAGGGAACTGTAATCATCCTTTCATGGTGCAGTGAGTATCTCTGGCTAAAATGATTTTTCTGTGATGTAATTAATTTAATGTTCAAGAAGGAAACAATAAGATTTCCCATCTGTTGTGACAAACATTCAGGACTTCCATTTAAAGACACCTCAAGAGGCTGATCATAAAGCAGCCGCATGGGTCCCCATCACATCTTCCTCCAGCAATGGGGAGATATTCATGGAATGTAATTGCTACCTGTTTTGCAGGTAAAGTAAGAAATATTTCTTGCAGGGAACCAATTTGCATTCCTTTAACACCAGATCACAATGTGAAGCTTGTCAAATAATTCTGGTTTAAAAAACTTGACAGTGAATGTAAGGACGGAATAAATTGCAATTGACAGTCTTACCACTGTCTAGGGTACACAAATTGGTTTTATCTTTTTAAAGATGTATATTCTGTACTTATCCATGATAAATGCATCTTTTAAAATATATTTTGTTTGCAGTCTAGAGGCTTCTTGTTTCAGCATCCTAAACAAGTCTATACAGTAGCAGAGAAATTCAATGAGTAGCATAATAAGGTTAAAGAACCATCTGACAGAGAAAATAATGTTAAATGCTCTCTCAGAAGCGACAGTGGCAGACAGAACCTCCTAATCATTGCACACAGCACAGGGGTTGTGTGTTTACCCACTTATTCGTCATGGCCACCAGAGCACTCTTGTTCCTTGCTCACTAGGTATGAGATGCTATAGTTCTGCTGCCAGTCCTTCCTGGATTAAAGAGAATTACTTTGTAGGTTGCAAAGGCAGACAGCCAACTAACTTTCAGTCTTAACTTTCACTCCCTTCTTTATATACACAGTTATGGCAAATAAAGTCATCCTAACAAGAGATATTTAGTTCACTAGAGATGGGCCTGACCTGCAGCCTGGATCTGAACTTTCCCAAAATTCAGCAGGGCCTCAGATCAAGTGTTCCATTTCAAGCCATCTCTCCTCACAATGATGAAGCTACAAATTACATATCACTAACCCACTACAATATAAAAACACAAAGGGGTGTGCATTGATAAATTGCTACGTGACTCCCCAAAGTGGCCTGCGGGGCTCCAACAGTTTTGGGACCGGGTCTCTCTCTTGGCCCCATCTGCTGCCCCCAGGCGCTCCCCTGGCAATTTAAAATGGCCCGGAGCCCCAGCAGCGTAGCGGAGCTGAGCGGCACCTGCCTGCTCACTCCACGTATCTGCCAGCCCCTCTCTGCAGCAGGGCAGGACTGTGCCTCCGCACCCTGCCCCTGTCCCAAGCACCCCTGCGGCCAATGGGAACCTGCAGGGGCGGTGCCTGGGTGCAGCAGTGCGCGGAGGCCCCCCGGCCCACCCCACCTTGGAGCCCCACGTAAGCACCGCACCTCCCAACCCCAAACTCCCTCCCAGAGCCTGCACTCCCTTCCCAAACACCCCGTCCCACCCCGGAACTCCCTCCCAGAGCCTGCACCCCTCCCCTTCTCAAGCCTGCACCCCCAGCCCAGAGCCTGCACCCAAACTCCATCCCAGAGCCTGCAAGCCAGACCCCCACCCCCACCCAACCTCCCTCCCAGAGCCCAATCTCTCACCCCTTCTGACTCAAACTCCCTACCAGAGCCTGCACCGGAGTCTCCTACCCCAGACCTCCTCTCCCACCCAAACTCCCTCCCAGAGCCTTAAGCAGGTAGGGGGCAGAGTTTTGGGGGACGGGTTCTGGGCAGCATGAGTGACATTATTGGCCCGTTGGGAGCATTTGAGGAGTTTGAGACCCCTGACATAAGGGATTATTTTTTAAGCTCCTCTGTTATTATCCTATAACAGAAATAAAGTCTCAGTTGAGGAGATCCAGATCCCAAAGCACCCCTTGTAGATACAAGTATATCGCTGATTAATACTGTTAATTAATTCAATAAAAGAACTACTATATGATGGGGTGGGGGTGAGGGGGAGCTCCCAGGTCTATCCATCTCCTACCTCAAGCATACAACTAATGACCAGGTTTAATGCTCATTGCGCTTTCCAGACAGGCTTGGCTGCAGGGAATAAATTAGTGGCCAGGGAGATGGGCAATGGCAACCTTATCAAAGGCCTCCCTGTCCTCTCACATCAAGGGGATCACCAGATTCTTGTTCAATATTGAGACAGTACGCATAGCCACCTAGTGAACAGGGAGCCATGTTCCCTCATCCTTACCGTAAGGCCGAAAAGAGAAACTAGTCAGGAGGAGGAATTAATATAAGGAGCCCTGCTTCAGAACTTAGCCAATGTTGCAGCAGGGGCAGGCCCAAAGGAGTGAAATTTCAGTCCTCAACTGGATTTCAAGGAGCATAATCAATTCCCCACCACTGGCCACAGCAGAATTTAGTGACCACTCTTTCCATGAAGAGCAAAACTCATCTTTACTGTGGATTCGCAGGCATGCTGTTATGGAAAAGGTGAATTAGCAACATTCCACTACACTTAACGCTCCACACAGTGATATTTCACTAGCCTATTTCTATTCAAGGTAAGAGAATCAGGGTTTAAAATGTAACTAGATATTGAGGGCAGGTGCACTGCTTATCATTGAGGGCAGGTGCACTGTTTATTGTTCCTTGGGATGATGTCAGCAGAGTTATCATAGCAGACTGGTTGTTGTCTTGGAAAATTTGATTACACAGTCTTGAACACAAAGAGAATCAGTAAACTCATAGAAAAACATCATTTTGGATCAAATGTTTGAAGGTTAAAGAAAAATTGAAAGTGCACAAAAAGGGGAAAAGGTGTGGACCGAAGAGTTCTTAAAACAAGCAATTATTTTGTATGAGTCTCTTAAAACTTAGCAATTATACTGTGCTTTGTGGTAAGCCTTCAAAGCACTCAAGACATTTTACTGATTGATTCTCACTGCCCTGTAAAGTATCATCCTCAGGTTAGAGAGAGAGAGAGAGAGAGAGAGAGAGAGAGAGAGAAATGTTAAGTGCCTTGTTCAAGGTCCTAGAAGGAATCAGGTTTGGAATTAGAAGCCAAGAGGAACTTTGTTTTGTGAAAATTTTTCCATAAAGTGTTTGGGCTTTTTGTGTGTGTGTGTGTGTGTGTGTGTGTGCGCGTGTGTGTATAAATCAATAGTTAGTTTCTTCATCTTCTGTTCATGAAATGTGTAAATCAAAACTAACTACACAAATGGAATGTTGTTTCACTTCTCATTCAGTATAAACCACCAAAATGCAAAAATTAAACAGCCTAAGTGGTAAGGAGAGATTTTTAAAGTTTTAAAAATATAAGATCTTACTACTAATGGATAAAGAAAGGTTTTTAAATATTTGTTCTTTTTTTAGTGACACAATGTGTGATCACAAGGATTCTAATCTTCTCTGGAAGCAGAGAAGATTGTTTTACATTCCCAAATTAATCGCTTTCCTGCAATTAGGTCCCTTCCAGCCCTACACTTCTATAATTCTATGGTATAAGAAATGTTAGCTTCTGTTAAACAATACTGTTACGATCTACAGCAGATGTCAGCCTCAAATGTTGAATAAAGCTGCCTATTACAAAACTCTTAAAACATGACCAGACATAAAATATGGTATTTTGCAGATAACTACATGCATACGCACAAGAATACTTCCTTGCAACTCACTGGTTTTGATTCCAGAATCTACACTCAGAGTGGAGACAGTGAGGAGTTGTGGATGTAAATATATGTAGAAGAACGGAAACAGAGTTTTAATTGCCCTGTACAACAGGTGTCTTTCCAGTGAGCAAATGTTTATCTCAAAGAACGCAGCAATATCCCAGCTGCCAGCTGAAACAATGAGGAACATCCAGTCCCAATTCCCTTATGATATATTGGCATGGCTGCAACACTGAAGGCCAACACAATGAACCTGCTGAGGCAGGCATGTTCCCTGAAACAAGAGTGAGGAATGCACAATGGCTTTTTTAAAAAGCATCTGTGAACATTTATTTTCTAAAAAGTCATGACAAGTGCATAAATTCTCCATAAATAAATACTTTATTGTGTGTGGGGTTGTGTGTGTTTTACTGGCTTTTTAGCCTCTCGTACCTAGAACAAGGTTTGTGTGTAGAGAAGTAATTTTATATACCAATATCTATTCTTCCTAATTGTTGGGTCTGACAAAGAGACAATCATTCCAAACCTCAATGGGTGGGGCTTTAAGCCATAAAGAATTCCCTGACCTCCAAGCACACTGGTGACCAGTTCAGTTCCTGGCATAAATTAGAATAGCTTCAGGGCTGCTCTAACCAATGATACTTACTACAGCTCCCCAGTCATTGAACTGGCCAGAGTTCACTGCAGCATACAAGCACTCTACCCACAGACCCTTCCCACCACCAATAAACTTCCTATGCCAATGGGCCACATAGAGTGATTATACAGACTCCCTCACAGTCGGGGAATTCCCCATAGTCCCATGGTTCAGAGTGGCCTGAGCGGGTAGGGTTTGGCCTGATGTTTAGAAACAGAGGAATAAGAGAGGGTTAAACTGTACAAAGCTGCAATTTATTTAGAATATTCAACTGCAAGGCAGAGGCTAAGTGACGATTCATTACTCTCAGGCTGCTGCATGCACTGTTCTGGGGATGTTGCTTTGACAGAATCCACTAGAAAACTTGACAGTGAAATGCAGGGAGAAGGGGAAAAGAAAACAAGACTGATTAAATTTCAAATAGCCCTTTGGATATTTTTACACATTTTGGGTGTTTGCTCAGGAGCTGATACACAACTGAATTTTAAAATGTGGTATTCATAACACTGGAAGTATGCCAGTAATTTGAGAATAAATGCGGACAGCTGGCGAGAAGAAGAGGGAAGGATTGGAAAATTCACTCTGTGAAACCGGTCAACAGCTTACTAGCTGCAGGCATCACAGCATGGGTGACTTTGAGCTATGTTTATAAACAGGATGCGAGTATCATTGGCAACTGAGAAGCAAAACATTTTTTCCTGCTGCCTGCAGATAAACAAAACAAAGATTTTCTAACCAGCTGCAATTTGCAATCAGAAAGACTCTCCCCTCAGCAACAGGGTTACCTGCCTAGGCCTCTTAGAACATAAAGCAGAACTGGAATATTCTTTCACAAAAATGTCTGCAACTTCGTTTCGCCTGTTCTCACACTCCAGAAATTTCCTGGGGACCGTATATTTCACTGTAGGCTCACAGGAAATCACATTTTCACAGTGTAAATAGTTGTTCCTCAAACATAAGACCATTTTTAAATAAACCTTCACCAAAAAAGGAAACACATTTTGAACTAACAAAACATGAATACACTCAAATTTTGAAAATTTCTACTTTTGCACGCTCTTGTCCTACTGACAGCCAAATTGATACTTAGAGTCTAGATTATGGTACTTCCCTCCTTATCCACATTCTTGCTGTTTCCTGTTAAAAATAAGGCCCTGTCTATACTTGGAATATTTGTACCAATGTAGCTTCCTGACTGCAGACTTTCAGGGTGGATGTATTGCACCTGTGCAAAATGGGGATTGTACTCAAGTGGCTTCTTCTGATTTGAAACCAGCGTGGGTGATTTTGAGCTGAGTTTTGAAACAGGATGTGCACAGCTTACGCTGGATTCAAACCAAGGGAAGCCACATGAATGCAATCCCCATTTTGTACAGGTGCAGTACATCCAAACTTGTGCATCTGCAACAGTAAGAACATCCCGAGTACAGATGGCCCATAGTTTAGTTATGTCTGCAAATGGCTGGAAGAAGTAACAAATCCCAGGCCTACAGAGATTCAGCATTCATGGTTAAAAAGACGCTAACTGGGATAATTTGCAAACTCAGGCTTATGTTAGTACCCTAGGTTGGATGTATTCCTGGAGATTTCATCACATGACACTCTTTAATTAAAGATTAATCTTTAATTCCTGGAGACTCCAGGCCAATCCTGAAAGGTCGGTAACCCTGGGAATATTTTCTGGCTCAGTGCTATGTATGAACAGCAATAATAGTGTTTTAGGTTGACTTCTGTGTTTAGAGATCTTCTCTCCACTGGGATTTTGCTAAGGGAAACCTTTTATTTCAAGAAACCAATGCACTTGTGTCAGAGAAGTAAGAACAATATTTAATAATGATTATAGGGAAATGAAAGAATTAGCTATCTGTAAAATAATCTAATACAAATAAATAAACAAACAAACAATAAAAGAGCTCTCTGTGGCTCAAAAGCTTGTCTCTCTCACCGACAGAAGTTGGTCAAAAAAAAAAGAAAAAAGATATTACCCTCACTCACCTTGTCTCTGTAAAATAATCATAATTTAAAAAAACACTAAGATTTCCATAAACTTTACTACAACAGTGTTTTGTGGGTCACAAACTTTATTTTATATAGCCTGCCAGAAATATGATCAAACAAATGCTTCATAGTTTGCAAAACCTCCTCCTTACAAAGCAAACGCTTTCCCCGGGGAGAGAGGTTTGAGCCATACAAGATTCAATAATACAAAATGAAGCAGCTTTTTCTATAAGGATTAGTCAGACGGCTTAGTAATGACTCCAAACTGGATTCCTGTGAACAGTACCATCAGCAGATTAGTTAATTTTGTGTGAAAACCACTCAGCTGGAATGCTGACAATTAGAGGCACTGCTTTCTGAGAGCACAACAACAGACATGATTCCCTGCTTTTACAAACAAACTATATCCAGTTGTCCTTTTAGGCATTATACTATGGTTCATTTGGTGCCAGACTGGCTGATTTGTTAACCAAAACGTTTATTTACAAGTTCGAGCTATCTTAGGTAATTATATGGCCCCATCACCATACTATCTGAGTGCCTCAAAATAAAATATTTATCTGCCCAACCCTTCTGTGAAGTGGAAGTACTGTCATCCTCATTTTACAGATGGGGAAATTAAGGTACAGGAAGACTAAGAGACTTGCCCAAGGTAATACAAAGTTTGTGACAGAGCAGAGAACTGAACTCTGTTCTCCTAAACCCTGGGCAAGTGCCATAACCACTGGATAATCCTTCCTCTCCAGAGCCAGGATCCAAATACTTCTTTTTAAAAATACACAGAACAATGGCATCCCACGGACATAACACCACATATGGAGAAATGGTAACTGAAAAGGTTAGTTAAAAATTAATAATTAAAAAGTGTTAAATTGAATGAGCCTTCAATCACCTTTTACTAGACAATCAAAATTGCTCAGGTTGATTTGCTGGGACAATTTTCAGTGCAAGTACTCTGTCAATTATTACAAGAGGTGTATATAATTCTTATGGAAACAAATGCTTCATCTGAATGAAATGTGCTGCACACTTACAACTTGTGATTTAACATTAAACAAACACTACAAAACAAATGTTGTAAACACATTTACCTATCTTGCTAATAATATTTTAGATTTTTAGAGGGAAAATTGTAAAAAAGACAGTTGGCTTGTTACTATGTATGCCCTGTTTATTTTTCAATAATTATGCAGTTAGGGAAGTCAATTTCACTTTTGTTATCACGTTCAGGTTCTTAGTGCTACAGTATTTTGGCTTCTAAACAAGGCATGGAAATGTCTGTTAAAAAAAACAAAAACAAAAGCACCTTTAAATTATAGCCCAATGACAACATCTGTTACTGAACTCATGAGATAAAATCCTGGCTGCACTGAAGTCAATGGCAAAAACCCCATTGACTGCAAGGAGCCACAATTTCACTCATGGGCCTCATCTCCATCTATTTTCCATCACACCCAGTTAGAGCACTGGTCTCCTCTCCGTCCTCACTTATAACCTCACCATGAAAGAGTCTTCTGCCTCCACTTCCTCTTCTCCCCCAGCCCTTTGGAATGGCTTCCTAACTCATCAACTCTCAATCTCATTTGATATCTTATCTTAAAATAGCTCTCCCTTGCCCCTCTCTCTTACTAGCTGGGGAGAGAGCAGTTATTTCATACAGTTAGAGAATTAAATATTTTTTCCACAAAGCATTTTGGATAAAGTTTGTAAGAAAGATGCTATACAAAATAGAAGACTAATCCCAAAATGTGTTGAGCAACTTTCAAGATCAAGCCATATATCACATTTTATTGAATTGTATTATTTCAAAACCCGTATTGTATGAGCTGTGAATTAGGAGATTAAACTTTTTTTTTTGGACGCAGAAGTAAGTAGATTTAAGGAAGAGATACTAAATATATGACTATAATTTTACCTTCTTTCAATGCAGTTTCCTAAATTATGATTATATATCCTCATGCATGCATACTTTATATCGGAACTAACTTTCTCAACTACTGAAAATTAAACCTGCATTTTTATCACCAGGCAATCCAGTTAGTAGTCAGTTTTCAAAAGGAATTTAACACTCTTTGCCTGATGCTTCTACAAACACTTCTACTTTAATCCTTATTTAAATAGAGGGGAACATTTTCAAGAGGTGCAAGTTACTAAACCAGTTCAACTGCATTCTCTAAAACCACATTTTTGGCGGTTTGGCAGTTATGACATAATAAAGTTAAAATAATCAAAGCATATTTTCAAAGAACAGCACAGGGCTTTTGCTGTACAACGCCCACTGAAGCATCTGGAGTCCTGTGGCTAAGATGCCACTCAGTTCAGAACCTACAGCCCAACAAAATACTACATGGCGGAACACAATTTCCCATTAAAAATGGAGACAAGGAACCTTACAAATATTCCAGATATAGCTTCCCTTTTAGTATGAAATTCACTCAGTCATAGAGGAACCTGCAAGGATCTGCACCACTGCAGTCTTGCAGTAGGCACTGGGGAAGTAACTTCAGAAGTGCCTCTGAATAATATGCCATTATAGGCAGAGCCACAGATATCAGAGTAAGGTGAAAACACTGGTGGGAAACACCTGCAAAAAGGGCACACGGAGGAACAGTCAGTATGAAGGAGCTGCAGTAAAGCCCCAAACTGAACAGGCAACAGATTACGCACCTGTGAATTCCATCACCCACCTCAGCTCAGCTCAAACTGGGCTCATTCTATCAGAGGCTTTGTGCAAGAGGGGTGAATTTAAACTCTTCTGAATATACAAGTCATGAAGAAAATTTGACCAGGCATGAAATTTTATTTCTATAAGAAAACACAGTAGCTGCACTTTTAAGAGTGTGTCTACACTACAGGCCCCACAGTGGCACAGCTGCAGCTATGCTACCATTAAGTCCCTTAACATAGACACTTGCCATGTTAATGGAAGAGGTTTTTCCGTCGATGTGGGTTAACCACCTCCCCAAGGAATTGTAGCTAGGTTGATTGAAGAACTCTCCCATCAACCTAGGTGCATCTACACTGGGGATTAAGTGGGTTTAACTGGAATGCTCAAAGGTGTGAATTTTTCATACCTGTGAGTGACATAGCTAGATTGATCGAAATTTTAAGTGTAGACCAGCCTCAATAAAAACTAAGATCCCTCTGTTCTTCTAACAATGTTTCACTTCAGAACATTCCACTAAACAGCCTGCAGAAGTTAAATTAAATTAAAATTAAATTAAGACCATAACCCTGTAATCTGATTTGCATGAGCTAGCCTCTGCACTCCACAGAACACAAGTTAGACTGCAGAATAAGGGTTTAAATTAGGATCCAAGTTCTCCACATGTGTACAGCTTCCAGTGAATTTCAAAGGAAAGGCAGGCATGTGAGGGCAGAGTTTTATCCCAGGTTTGGGGTTATTTTTGGGTGGGTGGGGGAAGAGGAGGGTACAGGTTAATATGTGTTAGCTAGTGAAGGTAAACCCTGGGAAGGAAAAGCTCCTTCCCAGGGTTTAACTCCACCAGCACACATTAGCAAATACACCTTCCTTCCGAGTGAAGACATGGCCAGAGACCATACTGTTTTCCTGTACCTCATGACAGAGTGTCATCCATTTTCGTCCCACTTTAAAGCCAGTGTTCATTCTGTTCATTGCTTTCAACTGACTTTATGAACTCTGCATCAGGAAAATTCAGTTAAGGGAAACTTTGCATATGTTAATTAAATAAACCAAACATAATTTTTACACTTCCTCTATGAATGTGTCTGTCGTGTCCCAGACACACATTTTGTCCTTGAATAGGTTGAGAGTTGAGCACCAACATTTTGCCAAGCTTCCTCAGAGCAAACTTTTTAAAAGAAATTGATAGACTCTTTAATAGCCAAAATTTAAAAACATCCTGACAGTGGAACTTGTCAACTACATTTGTCTCCTTTCTTCCAGATTATTAGTACACAGTCACATAGTTACCTTGGGCTATGTTGTCTACAGAACTGTACCTTTCAACAGACCTTTCTTTTAAAAATAGCATTTTGACCCTTTTTGTATAGACAGTGGCTTGGGTTTTTAAAAGAGATTTCTTAAAGGGATACTAACTTAAAATACTGAGACAGAAGAGTGATTTTTTTAATTTTCTCATTTTACAGGTAACATTTAAGGTTAGTACAAATGAAAATAATTAATAATTACAAGTTTCTAGCCTTCAGTTTGTTTACTTAGTGCATTTAACAGCACTTTGTGCACAGTCCATTTAATTGTTTCCCTGTTGAGACAGTCAGTTTCAACTTTTTTTCTGTGGATTTTCCCACACATGACAAAGAAAAGCCATTTTAAAATACCAGTTGAATGCACATAAATTGACAGGGGGACTCAGGAATAGGTGTGGTACCTAAAAACTATACTTTTTTGGGAGGGGATTTAATTGACTAATTTTTACAAGTTTAATGCCCTTTGAGAATAAAGCAATGGGGCACCACAGCCCTCAAAAGGGTGACCCAAATGGATTTCCCCAACAGCTTCAAGATTAGAAGAGAAAGAAAAGAGGGGACACCTAGAATGCTACTACTTAGGGCAGGGAAATCAGGAGCAGAAGTCACATCATGTAATTGGACATGGCATTTCCTAGCTACTAGTTCACCTCAAATAGAAGAAAAATGAAATCCACAATACAGATACCTTCATATATCTGGAACCATCAATGGCCTTTAGCGTTCATCGTAGGGTTCAAAGGCTCCCTTCTCTCTCACCCTTGTCTCCATTAAACTTCCTAATCTCAAAGCCTCATTCTACTACAGCCATCAGTTCCCTGGTGAAGAGCTGAACTCCCTTCAAAGCCTGTCAGCTGCACTCGGACATCCATAACAGTCACCTGGGGCTGCGGGTGCTACCTTCGCAACTGTCCTCATCCAGAAAGCAGCATTCCCAAACCTGATCTCCCACATAGCAATGCTCCCATTACCGTTTATATTACAGTAGCTCCTAGATGCCCAAGTGAAGACAGAGGCATCACTGTGCTAGGTACTGTATAAACACGTAGCATGAGATGGCCCCTACCCCAAAGAACTACTGACAGCCTCAACAGGCAATGTAAACAGTAATAGACAAAGAACGCAAAAGCAAAACATAAGGTATATAACTAGCAAGCTGTATGCTTCTGTTTATTAGTTTCCCCAATACTATTCCCCATATATATATATATATATATACACACATACACACACAGGTTCCCTCACCTCATCACTACTGACCCAAAAAGCCCTTCTTTCAACCTGCCCGTCGCAGAGAAATAGCCTGCTTCCCAAGACAAAGTAAGCAGGGAGGGAATTCTGACATTCCAGATGCTGCAGTCAGATCCTCACAGCAGGACCCTTACATCTGTAAATAGGTCAGGCTGCAGCAATCAAACCTAGACTACCAGGTCACTCTTTGCTCAATCTTTTAGCAGTTCTCAGTCCACCTTTAAAACATGATTATATTTAAAAGCTGAAAACAATATTCCATCTGAACTGGTCCTAATCAAAATGAAACACTGTCAATGCACCCTTCTTAATTTGAGTATAGAAAATACAAAAGACAGTATTTGAGTTAAAGCTGCATTGTCAGCATGGCTAACTTGTATATTTTTTGTGTAAAAAAGGAAAAAAATCATTTTGAGAAATATTGAGAAATATCTTCAAGATTTTACAATATTATTAACACTCCCCTGCAGTGCTGAAAATTCAGAAACAACTGCACTATCTTAAAAAGAAAAGGAGTACTTGTGGCACCTTAGAGACTAACAAATTTATTTGAGCACAAGCTTTTGTGAGCTACAGCTCACTTCATCGGATGCATCAAATGAAATGAGCTGTAGCTCATGAAAGCTTATGCTCAAATAAATCTGTTAGTCTCTAAGGTGCCACAAGTACTCCTTTTCCTTTTGCAAATACAGACTAACACGGCTGCTACTCTGAAACCTGCACTATCTTAGTGTTTATGAGCCAGAAATTGGTAAGGATTATGAACAGAAACTGAACAAAGTGACTGTAATTTCCACAAATAGTGTAGTTTTATGGTCTACTCTGGCTTTAGGTTGAAACAGTAAACAAACGGGGAGAATTAAATATGATGGTAAAAAAACTTCAGTTTCAGTAATCTACTGGGTTTGTACTATTAATTACAGCAACAAAAAAAGCCTTAAGGCGAACCCTGCCAATATGCTTTTAAGAACCATGGTCAGGCCATTTTAACCTTAGACGTCTTGTCTTTTGCTGATTTATAAAACTCGTTTCAGAGTAACAGCCGTGTTAGTCTATGCTCAAATAAATTGCTTAGTCTCTAAGGTGCCACAAGTACTCCTTTTCTTTTATTTATAAAAATGGAATTATTTACAGGATTTCTTTTTTAAGTTCAGACTTTCCCCTTCTTCAGCATGCTCCTCACCACACCTCTCTCTCTCTCTCCAAGGATATTTATCAACAGACAAATAACACAGTTGTGCCAAATCAACTGTTATTCCTACAGATTGCACTGATGATTCATCATCAGCCTATCAGGGAGCAGGGCAACAACGCTGAAGGAAGTAGAAAAATTATAAAGACTGCGCTGACGGACGGCTTCCTGACGTGAGCTTTCACAAGACCGATGTTCTCCCTCTGGCAGGCTTGGAGCGCTATCCACTTCGCTTGAGCCTGTTAAAGTTCCGCTCCCACGAAAAGCGGCGCGCTCCCAGCAAGGCAGACTTCCCCGTAGCAAAGCACGGAACGCTGCTGCCAAATGCCTTTGCCTCAGGTGCGCCTGAACCGCCACGAGCGCCGCCCCACGCCGGGTTCCTGCTCAAAGCAGGCGCTTGTAGCCTCTCTCCCGGGGAAGGATTTGGCGGGGCGTGAGTTTCAATGAGTCCCTTACAACCTCGCTTGTTTCACTGTCCTCCCCTGCAGCTGGAGCCCCGTCAGCCCCGCACACAAACCGGAGCGGCCAGATCCGGGGCTGAACTCCAGCTTCCCCAAGCCTGGCCCATCCTCCGGGGCTGCACCTCCAGCGGCTGGAGCGCGCGGTTCAGCCCCGGAGGAACTTTCCGTCGCCCCCTGTGCGCGGGGGCGGGGGTCCGCGCCGGGGGGTCGCAGACCTAGGACCCCCCCCCCCGCCCCGTACGCTCTGCTCCCCAAGCTGCTGCTGCTCGCCGGGGACAACGGCGCCCGGCCCCGGCCCACGGGCGCGGCGCGGGGCACGAGCAGCCCCGGGAGCCCGGCGGCGGGCAGGGGAGGGGAGCGCGGCCCGAGCGCCGCAGTTGCCCCAGGCAAACTTTCCCCGCGCCGCCCGCCGCGCCTCACCTGGGGAGCCGGCAGGGGCCCGGCCGGCAGGGAGCGGCCGCGTCTCGCGACGGACAGGGGCTGCTGCCATCTCCCCCCGCCGCTCCGGAGCAGCTGCCCTGCCCGCGGCAGCATCCCGCTTCGCCCGCCGCCTGGGGCGCCCCTAGGGCAGGCTCATGAGGCGCGGCGGCTGCACCCGGCGGCGTCCCGCAGCCCGGCCCCGAGACTCGGCGGCTCCGCGGGCTCGTGCCGCTGAAGGGCCGACGAGTTAAAGGCGAGGGCGCTGCCTCCGGATCCCAGGTTTTGGTTTGGCCGACAAAAAGCCAGTCCCCGGGCGGCCGCTGGTGGGGCCACGGAAGCGGCTGCGGGCGGCCCCCAGGCACCGAGCCGCGGGGCAAAACTCTCCCTCCGCACAGGCAGCCTAAAGGGGGCGCGGGTCTCGCAACACAATTTTTCGGTGGCCTCCGAGTGCGGCCACTAACTCTTGCTGGTGGCCGCACCGACCGTTTCCCCTAAAATACTTGATTGACTTTAGGAAAAGTAATTATAAAGGTACGTGTACACATCCAAATCCCGGTCCTTTATTATTGTAGGGTGTGGTGGTGGTGGTGGTTGGCAGAGTCAATAATAAAAATAATGCTGTGGAAAGCGATATTTGCATATTGGTTAATGTTTTGCAACAAGCCCCAGGGCAAATTAAGCCTTGGAGGGGGAATCAGCGAGGGCCAGGGGTGATGGGGGGCCGGATGCAGAGCCAGGGGAGGTAGCGAGGACCAGGAGCAATGAGGGTGGGTGATGAGTCCTGCGGCCCAAGCCAGGGTCGGCAGCTGTGTGGCTGGGGGTCAGGTTCTGTGGCCACAGCTTAGTGCCCAGGGTCAGCACCGGCTGGAGCCCAGGTTAGCACCCAAGACTGGGGTTTGGGGGGCCAGCACCTGGGTCTAGCCCCTGGGTCCAGCAGCCAGGGCTGGAGGTTGGAGCCTGAAGCCCCGTGGGCCTGGCCAGAGCTGGGGGTCAGTACCTGAAACATCACAGCTGGAGCTGGGTGTTGGTGCCCCAAACCCCATGGCTGAAGCCCTGGTCTGCGCAGCCAGGCTCCCTGAGTCCTGCCACCTGAGCCCGCCACCCAACCACCCCAGGGTGGAAGCTTGAGCTCCATTGTGCCGCCGCCTATAGGTCAAGAACTCACCTTGCTCCTTC
This sequence comes from Eretmochelys imbricata, assembly GCF_965152235.1. Taxonomy (NCBI): domain Eukaryota; kingdom Metazoa; phylum Chordata; order Testudines; family Cheloniidae; genus Eretmochelys; species Eretmochelys imbricata. Next base: position 36,240,166 of record NC_135575.1, on the reverse strand, counting down.
AGCGCTGTGCCCCACCTGTCTCCAGAGGTGGTGCAGGGTGGCGCATCCCTGAGCAAGAGGAAGTGAGTGAGGGGGCCGATGCTTTCCCCCATCCCCAGTCACCACACAGGAGGTCTATGGCTGCACAAAAGGCTTCCTGGTGACTGCATTTGAGTAACGCTGAGAACTGGGGGAACAGGCTGCAGGAGCCCTTGGGGTAGAGGCTGCACAGACCACCTGCGGGGGCCAGCCCTGTCTCGCCCACACCCGGCGCTCACAGGCCAGGGTCTGCACATTTCCCGTGCTCCTCATCGAGGCACAAGCTGTGCGTGCCTCAGGAGACCCCTCCCTGACTTTTGGAGCCCTTCGTCCCTCCCTGCTATTGTCACCCTGTGCAGTCCGCCTCGCTAGAGGGCAAAGAAGGGAAAGCGCTGTCAAGGAGGAGGGGCTGAATGGCATTGTTAGATTAATAGTACGGCAATTTCTGCTGGGAATTGTTTGAGGATCTAGTTTAGTGTAAGTGGGGGAATAGTCCTGCTATTGTGGGGAACTTTCCTGGCTTCTGCACTACCCCGGTGAAGTGGTCTAGCGAAAGGATCGGAGTCCTCGCTTCCACATCCTTTACCCAGTGGCCTCTCTGCCCTTGAGAACTCCCCTTCCACTCTCCTGTCTGGCAGAGTCCTCGTAACCCCAACAAGGCTGGGCCCAGGATTCTCTGACCCTCTGATCATTACATACAATTTGAAGCAAATGCAAGTTCTTTAATCAACAATTAATTTTAAAAAGAATAAGGGAAAATGGGAAAGGTTAAAGGAAACACATCAACCCATTCTGTGGCAGGGAACATCACAAACAGTGTCTCTGGAATGTCCGGGCAGTTCACAGTCTGTTCCTTGTAAGTCCCAGGCCACCTTCTCAGGCCCTGGCTGTGCTGCAGGGATGCTGCAGGTTGGACACTCGCTCTGGTGGTGGCCACAGGCTCTCAGGCTCTAGGTGGCAAGGCCCTTCTTCCCAGCTTTGCCCCCGCCCTGTCAGGGTTACCAGTCTCCCTCCAAGTCTGGCCTGCAGAGCCTCCTGGCTGAGGCATCTCCCTGTGCTGGGCCCACTGCCCAGAGTCCCCCACGCTCTACCCAGCTGCTCACAACACCTGGCTCCAGCTCCAGCTCCAGCTCCACTCTGCCTCAGCTCCAGCCCCACTCTGCCTCCAGCTCCCTGGGCTGCTTCTCTGGCCCCTCTGGCTCTGGTTGCTACAGCTCTGCTCCCAGGACAGGTCTGCTCTGCAGGCTGCTTCTGTGACTCTGCTCCCATCACTGACCTGCTTCGTGGGCTGCTTTTCTGGCCCCTCTGGCTCTGGTTGCTGCAGCTCTCCTCCCAGGGCAAGTCTGCTCTCTCTGGGCTGTGCCTCTGACTTTGGGGCTGCAGCTCTGCTCCCAGCACAGGGTCTGATCTCTCTGGGCTGCTTTTCTGGTCCCTCTGGATCTGGCACAGCTCTGCTCCCCAGCTCAGCTTGGGTCCCTGCTCTCTCCTTAGGTCTGCCCCACTCTGTCTGACCCAGGCAATTCCAGCCCACACGGAGGACAGGACCTCCCTGGCCTCCTGACTCCTTGATTAGTCTGCCCGCCCTGTCATTCAGGCTGACCTGGAACATTGGCCTCTCCCATTGTTCCTAGGGACTGTCAGTCTCAGGGTCCTGATTCCCCATCGACCCTTCCCCCTTTTAGTACTGGGAGCTAGCAACTAAAACACCCCCACTGAATGTTAGTAAGGGGGCAACAGTCCCCTTACATTAGGAAAAGGTAGATGTATGTAAGGTGTGGGCTCCAGTTGGGTGGATCCGCCACAATACATTTTCAGTAAGTGAAGAGGTCACCAGAAAGGAAGAAGTGGCTCTTGAAAAGAGCAGCTATTCAGCTCCAAACTAAAAATGAAAACAAGTCCTTATCACCCAGCCAAGTGTTTTCTTAGGGTGGATGCTCACCTGGAAGCACCTGTGTAGAAAAGCATCGCCACCTCATGTGGGGGCATCCCACCCCCTTCTTTTGCAGCTATTGACAGGATATTAAAATCAACAGTCCCCCAAATCTTTTAATCGGGCACTATGCCATGCCAGATTGGCACTGACTCGGCAACACAAAGATTCCATCCCAGAGATGGGAGCTGCTTTCTTTCTTTCCCACGCTTTCCCCGCTGTAGAATGTGATTATCATGCCCAGTAGTACAATTATGACCTAGGGAGTTCCTGACTGCCAACGGGCAGAGGGCACCCCACACCATACAGTCCCTCACATCAGGCCTCTTGCACGCATTGCCCCAACACACTGTTGTCATAATCTGTATTTAAGAGCTAAAAGGTGTGATGTAAGGCAGTGCTACTCAAAGTGGTGGTCCGGAAGCCATCAGCTGCCAGTCTGCGTGCACATTGGGGAAAAAAATTGCTGGTCCCCCACATCAGATAGCTTGAGAAGCACTGACGTAAGGTATCATCTGCAAACTGGTAACATGCTGGTCATTAATATTGTGCGATATATATACAGGCAGTGTATAAAGAACTATAGATGTCTGCTGGAAATACATTCTTAAAAGGTGTTTTGCAAACAATGCATAATGCCAGCCAGTCCTAGACAAAGGAATGCTATTGTGCCTGGTTTCCTGTGTCTCCAATGTAAACTGAATTAGGTAATATCTCCGAGGACAATGAAAAGTACATCTACATGGAATGTAAACAAAGGCATCAAGATAAACAAGTGGGGTAGGAGGAAGAAAGACAACTTAACCATCACAAATGAGGATGGAGCCTGCACCCCCAGGAAGCCTTAGTGGCTCTTGAAACAGATACACTTTGGAAAATGTAAGGTGAAACAGAAAGCCATTTTGGCATCTATCACCTAGGGGACAAAGAGGGAGCAGAACCCTATGAGCTCATACAGAGTGGATCATCTTCGCTTGAAAACAAAGAGTAGCTGGAACTGACTATAGGGGAGAAACCTCCTTAGATAAAGATAACTTGCCAAAGTTAAGTTTTAGGCATTAGCAAGCATGTTTTGTTTTGTTGTGTGTACTTGTAACCATATCTCTGTCTTCTATTTTTACTTGTCACTTAAATATCTGTGCTTTGTTAATAGACTTATTCTTATTTTATTACAAAACCTTCTCAAAGCTGTGTAATAAAATGAAGGGTGAAGTCCCCAGCTAAACTAACAGGCTGATGTGTGCTCTGTCTCTTTGGAAGCAGCAAACTGAATAACTGTGTGTATCCACGGAGAGGGACTGGACAGTGGAGGGCAGATGGTTTGGGGGAGACTCAGGACTGGAAGGGCTGTTGGTGTTACCCTGCAAGGAGTAGCCAGGCTGGTGGAAGCCAGAATCAGGCCATTGTGCTGTGAGCATGCTGCTGGTGAGCTGAAGCTGCATAGTGCAGAAGCACTAAGGGTTACAGGGCAGGCTGTGACAGAACGCCTGTTGATCTGTGTGAGCCCCCAAAGTGTCACAATGGCATTTTAGAGGTAGGACACAACTCGACTGATTACGAACTGTTTCACTCACACCTAAAACGGGCCTCTGCTTTGCTTACTGCTGTAATTTGATCCAAATAATCCTTGTGGCTAAAATTTGAAGAAGCAGCTTCAGTGTCAGAGGCCTAGATTTTCAAAAACAATTAGTGTATTTTCACAATGGGCAAACAAAACTACCAGGGCTTGTCTGTACAGAGGGTTTAAACCAGTATGGACCCAACAGTGCTTCACGCTGTTATGCTGGCACCTGTGAATACCCAGAGGCTGCTTGTGCTGTATCTCAAAGTCAAGCAGATGATGTGGCAGCGGCAGCAGTGGGAACTTCAGCAATGGCAGAAGAAGCAGAATAATGATAATGAGCAACTGCTGCTAGAGGAGCTGTTCCTGGAGCAACTTCACCATTCAGTGTCATTTCTGGTCTCGGGAAACCAGCATTTTCTAAAGGATTGCTCTAAAGAACTGGTTAATGAAGCTGTTCACAGGCCACATGGACAGATAGCCTCAAGAGTTGCAGAATGAGGGGGAGTTGGGGGTGGGGGAGGGGGAGAGAGGTTTGCATCCAGCAGTTTGAAAGAACAGTAGAATGTTTTCGGAATAGGTTGTAACCTGCAAGAAAAATAACAGGCCTAAGACTATAGCTGCATGTTATATTTTGCACAATATTTGTGAAAGGAAGGAAGAAAGCCATGGTGAAAATCTTGGCCAATTTCTGTTGTTGAGAGGCACCAGTAAAGTAGGTTTATCTTTGGCAGACAGCACTGTTTGCAACTGGCACAAAGTGTGTTTGATAACACCAAGTCACCCTTCTGCTGCTTCTTCTTTTTTTTTTCCCCCCCTTTCTGTCCTTTAGGGGCAAACAGTTCAAGAGCTACATCTAACTTTGTATTATTTCTCATGGCAAGTCCTGAGGTTCTTAACCATTTGTCTCAACAAGGACAAGAACAACTTCTATAAAATAGGCCTTTAGTACTTTGTTTAGCTAGGATAGTTACCAACTCCACCAGGAAAACACTCATGTTGGAACATTTTCTCCCTGCAAAGGTATACTCAAAGGCATTAGGGTGTCACTGTAGACAGCTCAAGGAGGACCCCTACTAGATATCCAGCTGTGGTCAACAAAAGCAAAGAAGATATTCAAATGGTAGAAAGCATAAGGAATAGGATAGCAAATAATTCAGAGTTAATGTCTTTTAGAAATCAGTGGTGTGGCCTCATCTGAAATTCCACGTGCAATACTGGTCACCTCATCTGAAAAAGGACATTGCAGAACTAGAGGAGGCCCAGAGAAGGGTGATGAAAATGATCAAATGTATTGAAAAACACGTATGAAGAGAAACTGAAAAATGTAGATCATCATCTTAGAAAGGAGATGAAAAGGGGGGACATGATAAAAGTATATAAAATAAGGAATAGTCTAGAGATGGTAAATTGGGAACTCCTGTTCTTCCTGTCTCATACAAAAGAAGAAGGGGGCATTTAATGAAACTGAAAACCAACAAAACCAAATTCTTTTGCACAGAGCATGCAATTATACTGTGGAATTCACTGCCACAGGAAATCATTAAAATCAAGAATTTAGCAAGGTTCAATAAGGGATTGGACATTAATTTGGATAACAAGAATATCCAGAGTCATTAACAAAAATTGTGGAAGAGCTATGAAAGTTCATGCTTCAGGGTTTAAGACTCTCTGACTATTAGAAACCAGGATGAGACCTAATATAGGGCAGATTATCCCACATCTGCTTACAGCTGCATTCTTATACCTTTCTCTGAAATATCTGGTACAGGCCACTGTCAGAGACAGGTCACTGAACTAGATGGACCTAGAGCTTAAATCCAGAATGGCAATTCATATGGTCCTACAATACTATTTGATGATCTGGGTGTGGTCTGAGAATGGAACCTGAGGAATCCACTTCCAGAGCTGTTTTTTTTTCTCAGTACCTCACACAATCATAGGTGTTCCTCACCCAGAACCAATCTGTCGTCACAGTGTGTTGGAGATGCTCCAGTTATGACAGTTCAGACTTTCATTCTGAATCTCTATTTAAGAGCACTTAAACTTTCCAAAAAATTACCTTTATGAACATGCTTAACTTTATGCATTGAAAATAGGCCTATTGAAGTCATATGGCAAATGTACTAGTGGATACGGTGCTGACTTTTGTGAAGTCAGTAGTAACCACTACACTTGATAGTGATGGTAGGATCAGGCCCTAAATACTCACTATATAGACCAGGGGTCTCAAACACGGGTCAGGGATGTGCAGCCCACCATAGGCACCGACTCCACTAGCAGCCAAGCTCCCCTCACCCCCGGCCCTCCCTCCTCCCGAGCGCACCGCGTCCCCCGCTCCTCCACCTACCTCCCAGCACACTTAGGACTTTCCAGGAGGGAGGAGCGGGGACGCAGCACGCTCAGGGAGGAGGTGGAGAAGAGGCGGGGCTGGGGAGGGGATTTAGGGAAGATGTTAGAATGGGGGTGAGGAAGGGGAGGAAAGAGGCAGGGCCTCATGGACTAGACGAGCAGTCTGAGGTATGAAGTTCAGCATGTATGGTTCTTTGCTGTGAATAGTTGGGAAGAATGTTTGTTAAAAGTGGCAATGTATTTTGTATGAAGAGTTACATTAAAAAGTTCCTGCCATTACAGCTATGTTGATAGACTGTTAGTGTAGATCATTATCAGTGTTACTGACCACATAAGGAATAGTTACAGGTGTTTATATTTTATTAAAACCCCTCTTTGCATTACAGTTTTAAAAAAGTTAATACATTGACTTTTAATAGCATACTATATTACTCTTCTTTTTTGCTATACTTTTGTATCATTGTATGAAAAAGGTTTCAGTGATGCGGCCCTCGGGCCAACGTACTAGTCCTCATGTGGCCCTTTTGGTGATTTGAGTTTGAGATCCCTGATATAAACAAAGTATACAGGCAATAGAATGTATAAAAAATAGCTGTTTAATACACATTTTATTCCACTATATTTGAAGATTCGGCTTTGCTTGGTTTGACAATATTTATTTTTAGTCCATGTTCTTTAGTGGAAGATTAGAGCTTGTAGGGCTCCAAAAGGAAGTGTGTTTTCAACTTGCCATGAAGATAGTCCTCACTGAGGTTCAGTGTACTTTAACATGGCTGCAGAAAATTAATTTATAAATAAGTTATTAGAGCTACCAACATTTATCAAAATTAGATTTTTCAATTAGGTTTTTCAACAAAATTTTGAGACAAAAAGACAGGTGAATTTTTATTATGCTTTCCCACCATCTGTAGAGCAGAATGAAATTGCCATCCGTCATGCTGTAAATTATTGCCCTATAAAAAGGGTTAATCGTGTGCATGCCAGATCCTCTCCACCCTGGCCAGCTTTCTCTCTCTTCCACTAAATATTATTGTGGTGCTGCTAAACCAGCTAACTTGTATATGACCAGAACAATTTAACAAGAGGCATTGCAATTGTAATCAAAACAATCCACTTACATATGGGTATCAAAGAAATGTTAATTAAGCTAGCAATCCCCAACTCATTCACTTTTTATTAATAAGAATCAAACAATAGTTGTTAAGTGTTTTTGTCTGTGTTTACCTATATCCTGTTAGTTTACCAGTGTGACTAAATTAGCTTTTGGATGCTAAATCCATTCCATGTCTTAATTGTGTTCAGTTAACCTTAAGATCAAAGAGGTGAGATACTGTAGGAAACTAATATTATCTACAGGTTTCAGAGTAGCAGCCGTGTTAGTCTGTATTCGCAAAAAGAAAAGGAGTACTAGTGGCACCTTAGAGACTAACCAATTTATTTGAGCATAAGCTTTCGTGAGCTACAGCTCACTTCATCGGATGCATTCAGTGGATATTATCTACAGCTTAACTCTGTTCTAATGCCTAATTGCCTTATGCAAATAAGTGTAACTAGATTTCCTGTGTATGGATAGGAAATTGAATGTTAACTTCAAAGTAGTGGGTTCCTGTGTGCTCAGAGAAGAATCCTGTCACATGCTGTGCTCAAAACACTTAACTGCCTGCTTCAGCTATAAGAAAAGGAGGACTTGTTGCACCTTAGAGACTAACAAATTTATTTGAGCATAAGCTTTCGTGAGCTACAGCTCACTTCATCGGATACATGGATCCGATGAAGTGAGCTGTAGCTCACGAAAGCTTATGCTCAAATACATTTGTTAGTCTCTAAGGTGCCACAAGTACTCCTTTTCTTTTTGCGGATAGAGACTAACACAGCTGCTACTCTGAAACCTAGCTTAAATATGCAATTCAAATTTTGTATGCATTGGTGTCTCTATGACAGTGGTCACCCAATATGATAAACTAGGGCAGTACATGAATCTGCAAAGTAACAAATGTGAACTCAAGATATAATGTGCAACAGATACTTTAAAGGGGTAAAATATCACAGGTTACATTTTGCCTTAGTTATGAAAACCAGGTAAATAATATAGGTAAATAATCTGAGTTCCTCCTTTGAGGAGTTAGTGGTAGATGGGGAAATACTATGTGAAAGCTCGAAAATACATTTTTAAACCAGCAAAACTGGTTGCTTCATATATTGAACAAAGCAATACATTTTTCATTCAAGTATTTCTTCATATGTGCTTAGGATTTATGATAAATTTTAAGAACATAAGAATGGCCATACTGGGTCAGACCAAAGGTCCATCCAGCCCAGTATCCTGTCTACTGACAGGGGCCAATGCCAGGTGCCCCAGAGGGAGTGAACTTAACAGGTAACGATCAAGCGATTTCTCTCCTGCCACACATCTCCACTCTCTGACAAACAGAGGCTCGGGACACCATTCCTTGCCCATCCTGGCTAAGAGCCATTAATGGACTTAACCTCCATGAATTTATCCAGTTCTCTTTTAAACCCTGTTATAGTCCTAGCCTTCAAAACGTCCTCAGGCAAGGAGTTCCACAGGTTGACTGTGGGCTGAGTGAAGAACTTTCTTTTATTTGTTTTAAACCTGTTACCCACTAATTTCATTTGGTGGCCCCTAGTTCTTATATTATGGGAACAAGTAAATAACTTTTCCTTATTCACTTTCTCCACACCACTCATGATTTTAAATACCTCTGTCATATCCCCCCTTAGTTTCCTCTTTCCCAAGCTGAAAAGTCCTAGCCTCTTTAATCTCTCCACATATGGGACCCATTCCAAACCCCTAATAATTTTAATTGCTCTTTTCTGAACCTTTTCTAATGCCAGTATATCTTTTCTGAGATGCGGGGACGATATCTGTACGCAGTATTCAAGATGTGGCCGTACCATGGATTTATATAAGGGCAGTAAGCTATTCTCTATCCCTTTTTTAATGATTCCTAACATCCCGTTTGCCTTTTTGACTGCCGCTTGTTCCTTTCTACTTCAAACTACAGCCTACATTCTTTAACACCTGGAAAGCAAATTGAATTAAAAAATTATATTTATGGATCAAGTTGAATTCTGAAAATTATGATTAATTACATTTGTGGTACAGTCATACAAGATATAAAGGGAGATACTCTGCCACTAGGATCTACTTAATCTCAGTTTTAGGGATATATGCAAATAATATTGAAATTAGTAATATGCCACCCCTTCACTTCCTACTCCATGTTGCATAAATCGAACAATTAAAAAGTTTACTGTATCCCAAATTATACCTTGTTTTACATGATACTTTTTCTCCTTTGTTTACAAAATAGGGGATTCAAATTGCCAACAGACATATTGAAAAGGGATATAATTTAATCTACCACAGAGTTGAAGAATCTGGCAAATAGGTGTGGCTCTTGTGTCCTAGATGTAGATGGAATACCTATTAAAGCCCCTGTCCTGCAACACACACATGCTTAACTTTATTAGCATGAGTAGTCCTATTGACTTCAAACAGAATTACTCAGGCTAGTGAAGTTAAGCACATACTTAAGTGTTTATTCAATTTGGCAGCAATTCTGCAAAGGTGAATGGTACTTAGATAAAATATACTCTAACATGGACTTGAAAATGAAGGAACTAATTCCGATCTCACTTACGCTTCAGTAAATAAGAAGCAACTTTGCTTAAATCGATGTATCTACACCAGTTTGAGAATCATCAGCTCCACAAAATCCAGTACTATATCATACTCTGAAAATTTGGAATAAGCTTCACAAAAATGATCCACATAAAAGTTTACATGTGAACATCTGAAATTACAAAAAGAAAAATAGTGAAAAATGTTCTAGAACTATTGGAACAGCAAAGGATACTAAACATTTGATTTATGCTTGTAACAATTTTTGTTTTTTCTGCAGCTGCAAAATAAAAACAATCTGGATGCAGAAGAGAGGACCAGCTGCAATTAAAGCTGTTTGCTAGGATTAGTGAGCTCATTTCTAACATCTCAAAGAATCCAATGTCAAATTGGATTTAAAAATAACCCTTCCAAAACACATTTAGTATCTTACCTGGGAAGCCTGATAATCAGACCTTGACACAACTCCTCATAATACAATATTGTTATGAGCAAGAATAAGATACCACCTACTATGCTATAAAGGAAACAGTTTGTAGTGTTATCTGTTCTTCAACTGGAAAAACTGGACGCCAACCTTCAATTAACATGTTAAAATTCTGGACACAAAATTGTTCCTGGCAGTGCTTGAAATCTACAGGAACGTATGCACATTTTGGGATTGTGCTCAGGTGAAAGCATATTGGGAAACTATATTTGCTTAAACACCACATTTCTAAAGGTAAACATGGAAATATTAGCTTGTGTATTGAGCCTCTCCCACACACAGCTCAAAGGGAGATTTAAAATGCTCAGGTTTATTCATTGCTAAGAAGATACTATAGAGACTGGAAATATATCACGAATTACTGTACCTGAATAGACATGGCCCTCTAAAATGCACTTCTTATAAGAGACTTTTCTTGGACACATCTAATAAAAGCAATGATTTTTTTTAAAATACTTAAAGTCAAAAATTTTGAAAATTCCTTCTCTCTCCCACCTACACTTTACCTTTGTTTTGCCTATCCCATCCCACTCTTTTCCATCTTCACTTTAGTTTCCTTTACTTCAACCATATAATTACATTATGGTTGTGCTATCCTCCTGCAGGAGTAAATGTCTCTCTATTTTCTCAGCTGTTTGTGCATGGATTAGTTACATTTTGGAGGAAGGAGGCAATATTGAATTCAAATCTGTATTTTAAAAATACTTCAGCTTCAAAATACACTTAAAACAATGTGCAAATGAAAGGAATACCCAGAAAATATATCACAAAAAAAGAGAATGTGTAGCCTCCGTTTCTATTATACTCTGGCCAGTCAACAGCAAGCATACAACAAAAAGATGGTTTTAATATTTACAGCAACATTAAAATATATTCCAATATGTCTCAATGCTTTGTGGAGCTACTGTATTATCAGAAGGTGAGTGCCTTGTGTACTAGAAGTACAATGTAGCTATTCTAATAGCAGAACTAAAGGGCATTACAGAACTAGGGAAAAGCAGGTGTGTGTGTGGTGAGATAAGCCTGGATGCACTCAAACTTGATGCATCATTAATGAAGTGCAGCTTAGGCGAACACTTTAGGGAGAAACCGGAACTTGAGATAATCTGCCCTTCCTTTCTTTTCAGTTTTTACAAAAAACCCCCAGAAGTCTTTGTTTTTGCCACTGCCCTCAAAAAGAGGTATTCAAACAGTCATTTTTATTCTAGAATAAGAAAATTTCAGTTAACTGAGCACATAATAGACAAAGGAATGGAGAAAATGGAACTACAATAGACACTTGCTTTATAATTTTGTTGAAACAGACATACCATATAATGAATGTCCTACCACTGTCAACAATGATTCAGTCTTGCAGGCTATGCACACATATTCCCTTAGTGGATCATGGTTCTTTTGCTATCAGGCCAAAGTTTGATTGATAAATATGAACTTTCCTTCCTGGACTACAATGGAGCGGCTGCAGCAAGAGGCCTCTGCTTCAGAAAAGTTATTGGCAATTAAACCTGAATTTTTCCCATCTCCCTTTGCTGCAAAGCAACATTTTTACTCCACCTCCAAATACATTAGTATTCAGTTGCCAAAAAAGAGCAATTATTTATACTGGATGGAGTTACTGTATATTAGCAGATCTTATATTTTGTATTTCTGTGGTTGTTTGCCATAACCTTGATAGTAAAGACCTACATTCACTATATTCCTGCTAACTCTACCCCCTTTTATTACTGCTTTGCCAGTGGCCATGAAGACACCCCCTTACTAAATGAAGACATCGCTGTTATTCATTCCTCAGCCGAAAGACACTAGTTCCATCCAGCACAGAAACACAATGTATTTCAAACTGGTAGTAAGGAATCACCCTCATTATACCACTTCGTTTCTCCTTCAGAGTCCCAAACACTAGCTTCAATACACATTGTCCCTCTATTCAAGTCTATGACTCCCTTCATCTGGAAAGGTGGATGTTTTTCTCCTTCATAGAAAAGCATTTCTGAATAAAAGAAGAGGAGTACTTGTGGCACCTTAGAGACTAACAAATTTATCTGAGCATAAGCTTTCGTGAGCTACAGCTCACTTCATTGGATGCATTCGGTGGAAAATACAGTGGGGAGATTTATATACACAGAGAACATGAAACAATGGGTGTTACCATACACACTGTAACCAGAGTGATCACTTAAGGTGAGCTATTACCAGCGGGGGTGGGGGGGGAGAGAAGGGATAGAACCTTTTGTAGTGATAATCAAGGTGGGCCACTTCCAGCAGTTGACAAGAAGTCTGAGGAACAATCTTGTAATAAAATACTTAAAATGCTCTCAAAAGACAAAATACACAGTCCACTACACAGAAGTATTTGTATCTCTGTACTGCTTTGCAGCTGAAAGACAGGTCACTTTCATCCTAAAATTTAAACTCCAACCCTAAATGATTTGGCAGAACTATATTCTTGACAGTCTTCTGAATGCAGCAACCTCACAATTTGAATTAATCTCTTTGCAGTACCTTAGTACCCCAAAGAATGTCTCCATTCAGACAGAGGCCCTATTTTAACTGGGTTTCAGCCACAACATGTAGGGCAGAGGTGGCCAAACTATGGCCCGCAGAACCCTCCTGCACGGCCCCTGAGCTCCTGGCCTGGGAGGCTAGCCCCTTCCCTGCAGCGTCAGTTCACTGTGCCGTTGGCGCAATGCTCGGGGCAGCGAGGCTGCGAGCTCCTGGAGCAAGATAGGAATTAACGGTCAGTTTTCACAATGGAGAAAAGTAAATAGCTGGGTGCCCACAGGACCTGTACTGGGACCAGGACTGTTCAACATATTCATAAATGATCAGGAAAAAGGAGTAAACAGTGAGGTGGCAAAATATGCAGATGATACAAAATTACATAAGATAGTTAAGTTCAAAGCAGACTGTGAAGAGTCACAAAGGGATCTCACAAAACTGGGTGACTGGGCAACAAAATGGCAGATGAAATTCAGTGTTGATGAATGCAAAGTAATGCACATTGGAAAACAATCCCAACTATACATACAATATGATGGGGACTAAATTAGCTGCCAGCACTCAAGAAAAATCTTGGAGCCACTGTGGATAGTTCTCTAAAAACACTCACGCAATGTGCAGCAGCAGTCAAAAAAAGCTAACAATGTTAGGAACCTTTACAAAAGAGTTAAACAGAAAATATGCCACTATATAAATCTATTGTACGCCCACATCTTGAATTCTGTGTGCAATTCTGGAACCTTACCTATAGCTGACCTATCCATCCTCATTCTTAAAGGAAACCTGCACAACACTTTCTAAAGACGAGCCTGGGAGCTTAAAATCATTACTCCGCTAGCCACTACAAATTGTGGATCGAACAGAGACACTGGATTTATAGCTTATTGCAACAATCTGTAACGGACTAACTCCTTTGTCCTTTGATTACAGAAATGTTAACGGGCTACTCTATCTTGAATAGTCCCTTAATAATATGTGCTACTTATGCTAAACAATCTGTTCGACTTTCCATTTTGCTGTGATGCTGGGAGTACCTTTCCCAGACTTGAAGAGCTCTGTGTAGCTCGAAAGCTTGTCTCTCTCCCCAACAGAAGTTGGTTCAAATAGAAGATATTATCTCACCCACCTTGTCCATCTCAAAAAAGATATAGTAGAATTGGAAAAAGCACAGAGAAGGGCAACAAAAATGATTAGGGATATGGAACAGCTCCCATCCGAGGAGAGATTAAAAAGACTTGGACTGCTCAGCTTGGAAAAGAGATGGCTGATGGGGGATGTGATAAAGGTCTATAAATCATGAATCGTGTGGCAAAAGTAAGTGTTATTTACCCCTTCACATAGCACATGAAGCAGGGGTCACCCAATGAAATTAATAGGCAGCAAGTTTAAAACATAAGGAAGTACTTCTTCACACAATGCACAGTCAACCTGCGGAACTCTTCGCCAGAAGGTGTTGTGAAGGCAAAAAGTATAACAGGATTTAAAAAAAATTAGGCAAATTCATGGAAGCGTAGCCCATCAAAGGCTATTAGCCAAGATGGTCAGCGACAAAACGCCATGCTCTGGGTGTCCCTAAACCTCCGACTACTAGAAGCTGGGACAGGAGGACAGGGGATGGATCACTCAAATTGCCCTGTTCTGTTCACTCCCTCTGGCACAAACCATGGTCAGAAGACAGGATACTGGGCTAGATGGACCATTGGACCAAACTACCAGAACAGCCACCTGACAGCTGCCATTACTATGCATCTTGTCTGAATTCAAACAGATTAAGAAGTCATCTTAATACTAGTGCCTTGAACCATCCAGTTTATACTATCTTTCAGCAATCTCAGTGTTTCTGGAGTCAGCTACTTTCAAAGGCTAGGAGGCTGGATGTCTTCTATTTTTGTTTCTAAGGCACACTTTTTTTTTTTAAAACAAAGATCCTTGCTTCGTATGCAGATTTAATATGGCCAAAAACCTTTGTTAATTTTTTAAGTTATTCATCATAAAAGCATATCCCCCACCTTAGAATGCTATTGATGAGAGGGTCTTCATGCTTCTTCAGGGTGGTTGCACACACTTCTTGGTGGAAGCACATATCTTATGGCTTGCACCTACTGGTAATTCCTTTATGGTGGTTGGAAAAGAGACATCGGATATTAAACTAGCATCACATAAAAAGAGCCAAAAACTACCAGCTTTTCTATACTGTAAATTGCTTTTACTAAATAAATCAAATAGTTCTCATATGTATTTTTCATAACAACTTTTATATACAAAAAACATAGAAGAATAAAGCTTTAAGTAGCAGTTTTACAGACTATGTCACCATAATCATTGTTTTGAATGTTCCTGGATATTCAATGTCAAGTTTACAAATCTGTATATTCTGGAGAACTGTTAAGATTATGCTAACATCCCCTTCTGACACCTTTTCACCTGTCTTATTCTTCAGTAGCTTTTACCCTTAATTCAAAATGCGGAGTGTAAATAGAACAAAATATATGTAGTTACGTGCATCCTGTTGTCCTGATTTAGGGACACTAGCCTGTATTTCTGCAGACATTTAGGTTTAGTCTACACTAGAAGTGCTACAGCAATGCAGCTGCACCTATGCAGTTGGTGAAGATGTTCTGTGCTGATGGGAGAGAGCTCTCCCGTCAGCACAATAAAACCACCTCCTCGAGAGGTGTAGCTATGTCAGTGGGAGCATTACACAATGCTGTCCCCACTAGCGCTTAGGTTGCTGTAACGTACTTCAGTCAGGGGGGTGGCTTGTTCATGCCCCTGCGTGACAAAAGTTGTACCCACATAAGTGGTAGTATGTACAAGCCCTTAGTAATTGACTATAAAGATGAACAACAAAGATTTACTTGTGTGCTATCCTTGGTATACTTGAGTATATTTAATTAGGGAAAGGATACACAAATTTAAATTTGTGCATCTCCAAAACTGATGTGGTGCAAACACTCAAGATAACACGCTTTCAGGATTTAATTCATCATAAAACAGTTGCAATAACTAGTTATTATATGTTTCTACAGAATACTGTATAGTAGGTACAGATACAATTTGAGTCCATCTTTCCAGGGTGTAGGGTTGTTAATATTCAACTTCTTGAATGCTTTTTAAAAATGTTTTTCTGGACTGTTTTAAAAGAAAATGTGCTAGCATTACTACCATTTAATTTATTTAGCGCTTCTTAGTTCAACTACCTGAACACATAAATTTAATTAAAGCAAACAAGTGACAAAAGTTCAGATCGGGTCATATGACTGACCAAGTCTAAATCAGCAATTGCAGCAGATGGCCAAACACAGTTCCTCCCCCTTCACCTGACCACCAATACCAGATTTTAACTTCGGAGCTTAATCTGTGTTCACAAACCCAGCCAGTTAGTTAGATTTATTAGCAGAAAGAAGGCAGTAGGAAGGTGATTACACTTTGAAATAAGCTTCTTTGAGATTTATCAACTTTTCAAATAAAATATTACTTTCCCTTCATCTCTTCTATTAAAACATTTTTATATCCCTTATTTTTCATCACAGTATTTTTATATCCCTTATTTTTCATCCTGTCACAGGATCCCATTCAACGATTAATCATGCTTATTTTGAGTACCACAAATCCGAGTTGCAGAAACTTGGGCCAGGATTGCTGCAGATTACAAAATGTTAGAACGTTATGCTTTTTCACAACCCAGATATGTGAAAGGACCCAACACTAACCCTTATTGATGCACCTATTGCTCATTTCAAAACGATGAAATATTCTCTCCCCCCCTTCTAGAAATCTGTGAAATAAAGTGGTAAACATTCTCTTGAAAAGTGAATTTTAGATTCAGTATTAGAGTTCAGTTTCTAAATGATTATCAGTTGCATAAATATAAAAACACATGATCAAGCAAAATATTTTTAATTAGTAAGCTGATCATAAATAAATCCATGTAAAAGAATTAACAGGATTACAAAGTTGGGTTTTTCCTATGTGATTCAGATTTCTTAATATGTATTATCAGTCAACCTCATTTTAACTGGGCAAAATGATCTATTATTGAATATGCAACACTGCTGCACACTGAGCAATTCATTGTGTAGTTACATTTTTACATTTTCTTTACAAATGTAACACTTATGTACATTATATATTTTATTTCTACAATTCATGTACTGTATTGAAACTCTATAGTCTTCACAGGGAAAATGTTGAAGTCTTTTAGTGACTATGAATCATTCCTTTTAAAAAGTAATATAAACAAAGACCATATAGCACTGCCCTTGGCACCTCTGCAAGAGTCTGACTCCAGAAAGGTTATCACAATAAATGTAAGAAAAAAGGTTTTATCTCATTTTACATATCATTAAGAAATATCATCCCACATAGCTACATACATTCAACAGCTTGCAATAAACAGAGCACCATACTGCTGCACTACTGGAAATGTGTCTAAACCAGTTAAAAATGTACTAGTGAAAGAGCATCATTACTCCTATCATTTTCAGGCTGAAGCAAATCCGTAAAATTCCACTGGAAGTGTGTATTTTTCCTTTAGCTGCAAAGCTGATACGGTGCTTTGCACTGTATATTGTGAAGAGCAAATGCCTGTTGCTATGTGCTTCTCTCACAGCTAACGTTTATATCCAAAGTTGGGAATTTTCTTCTTTCTTCCACTTTCACTTACAAATCTGCTGTTGAATATGAAGTAAGAATTCATAATAAGAGAATGCTGCCTCTGTCCGGTCTTCAACTAAGTGCTGGAAAAAATCGCTTTTGGCAGGAGACTCATCTCTGCAACAGAAGAAAATATATTAGTCAAAGCACTAAGCAAAACTATTGTAAAGACAAGTATAAGCAGGAAGTCCATACACTGCATATTGCTCTTGGAGATCTAGGATTCAGCAAAAAAATGCTATTAAGTAGAGCTAATAGGGAATTTTCCATTGAATGATTTTCTGATGAAAAATGCCCTTTTCGCATTTTGTAAGGAAATTTCAGTTTTGCCAAAGGGACAGTTCCTGGCTGCCCTGCTGGAAGGCTGCCAAGGCTGAGCACCCTGACTCTCCACCTTCCTTCCACCTCAGGAGGCAGAGAATCAGATCACTCAGCCTTCTCACCACCCTGGACAAGGCAGAATGACCACCCCCACTCTCTTCCTCTAGAGAAAGAGGAGAGATGGGGGAAGAGGACGCTGAGTGGCCAGGCTCTCCCCCTCTCTGGCTGCCAGAGTTTGGGGGTAATTGAGGGTATGTCTACACAGCAACTAGACACCCACAGCTGGTTCATGTCAGCTGACTCAGGTATAGCCCAGGCTCTAGGACCCTGCGAGGTGGAAGGGTCTCAGAGCTCCCAACCCGGAAGTCTACACAGCAATGAAACAGCCCCACAGCCCGAGCCCTGAGAGCCTGGGTTGGCCTGCACGGGCCAACTGCAGGTTTTTCTTTGCTCTGTAGACATACCCTGAGTAGTTCAGCTCTCTGCCTCTTGAGCAGTCAGACTGGAAGGCCCTTGTCAATTTCACTTTTTGCCTGTGCTCAAATTTTCCCGGTTGCTGACCCAAATAGTTTTTTATCTTGAAAGTGTTATGTTTTGACTTTGTAAAGTCCTGGACAAAAACATGAATTTTTTCCACAGTAAGTGATTTTCATTTTCTGGACAACTCTGCTAATAATGATATCAGTTTTCCACAGTAACAAACCAACCTTCTTTCCTGTTATAAAAACAGGAGCTCTAGAATCCGGGTTAAAAAATAGGGAGAGGAAAAAAAACATTAAAAATCTTTAACCTTAAAAAACAAAACGGACTCAATAAGAAACAGTTAGGAAAAAAGGATTTTTGTGGCAGCAGGTGCCATGATTCTGTTGACAGCAATGGACTTTGATCTGGTTAACTTTTAAACTTTTTATAAAATTTTCAAGATTATAGTGTCTGCTGACATATAATCAATTTTTTTTCCTACAGGTGGAACAGAGAAAGGAGAGTGAAAGAGGCAATAAAGCCCCAATCCAGAAAACACTTTCAAATGGGTTTAACTTTAAGCATATCAACAGCAACCTTGAAGCTACTGCAAGCTAAAAGCTATGCAAAATTTTTTGCGGAATCAGGGCCTTAGACTGCAAATTCACTGGGGCACAGGGTGTCTCCATCATTTGTACAGCACCTACTGTAATTATGCCCCAGTCCTTATTAAGGCCTTAGGATGCTACTGTAATGCAAAGAGCAGCAGTTAGGCTAAGAATTAAATATGGAATTTCAGCCCTAACTTTGAATTTCTTGTCTTTTATTAATTTGGGTGACAAAGATAATCTCTAGAGAAATCAACTGAAATTACTGATAATCATTTCTTTAAACAGTTTTTGATGTATTCAATTTTTAAAGGTGTAAAATGTTTACCCAAGATACAGATATTTCATTCTCAGTTAACCAACATCATCTGAAAAGTAAGAAGTCAAAGGAAATGCTGTTACACCCTTTCCTACAGGATAGTTCAGCCAACAGTGCCACTCTAATTTACCTGAGCCTCTTCTTCGCTTCATGGACAACAGCGAGCAGCCAACATTCAATGTAATTTCTCTTAAAAACCTGTCAGACGTGGTGTATCAATCATTGTCAGAGATGAAAAATCTACTGACCGGATACAAGTATAAGCATTTTATGAAGTCTTAGTTTTTCAAGTAGGCAATAGCTTGAAAAGAACAAGAACTTCAGTAAAGTAATTCAATAGTATGTATAGTACTCTGATGAAGAAGAATACAGTTCACATTTTATATTAAGGTTCCATTTTATAAATGGTTTATAAAGGATTAATAAATTATTAAATATTGTAAGCATGTTATAGAAATTAGTAGCACGTTAGTTATATAGATGGTGGTAGGCATACAAAGGTGTTCGAGATTGTTATAAACCATGGTTATAAGCTACTTATTGACCTGTCTGACTAAATCTATAACAACCGATTAACAAAGTATTAAAACATCCATTAATAACTCTATAAACCATTTATAAATGGAGCCTTAATATAAAATGAGACTGGAAATTGATTCAGTTATTTTAATTTATCATGGAGCACATATTGTTTAGTATTTTCATAATAGTAAAATGTATTGATGTCTGAACTTTGACTTGGCACTCTAAAATTAAATGAATTTAAGTATTTAGTAATGCAATCTCTGCAATTAAGATGTCTTTGATACCACTGGGTCTGATCTTGTGAGGTGCTCAGCATTTCCTGTGGTATGTTGAGTGCCTTGCTTCCCACTTATTTCAATTAGAAGTTGAGGGCACTCAGTATCTCTCAGGAGCAGGATTTGAGAGCTGCTATTATGGAATATAATTCTGTTCCCCAGAGATGTATAAAAGATGAGATTACAGAAAGTTTAACTGTAAAAATACTTACTTTATTACTTGAAGAACTGGGCTTAAAGGTCTACTGTCTCTAAGCCAGGATATAAAAGATCGGGCTCTGTCTGAAGAAAGCGTATCTAACTCTGGAAGCTGTGTCTGGTTGAAGAATGTAATTAGAAAAATAAAGTTTTATAATGCAAGGAAAAATAACCTAACAAATTAAAAGAATCATGCTGAAATAAATCAATGGTAGGCTGGAACAATTACTCTAAAAATAAATCCCCTGGGAAGCTCCCCAACCGTGGATGACTGACAAATTAAACAGCCATTTTTTATACATTATGTTTCTGGGTACTGACCGGGTGTGTGTATATATAAGAAATCAATTAGTAAAATAGGTACATGAATAAGAGTTAAAAATGGTTTGGGACAAGATGGATGTCAGTCATGACATGATCCACAAGGGAAACAGTCCAATCTCATCCTACAAAATCATTTACTATGAATTGTATTACATATGCATTTTCTCTTTGATAAACCTGAATGCAAGGATTTCATAATTTTTCCTCCTTAAATAAAATTAATCACTATATTTGAAGTAAAAGACATTTTAGGAAACAGACCTATTAAAAACACAGTACGTAGATTAATTCTGTCCTAACTATATTCACATTTTACCTTCCCTTCCCCCCCATCCCCTGAAATGCATTATTTTAACTTCTTCCCCACACAAGTTCCTGAGCATTGTCCTCTGAATTACTTTTACAGCCCCAAAGAGACCCACATACATACAAGCACCACAAACAAGCCCTGAACAGCAACCCCCGAAGTTCAACACAAGGACTGGACTTGTCTCTCTAATTGGCTGTGGGATCATTGCTGAGCAGCGAAAGATGCTTCATTCTGCCTGAACTGATCATACTGCCTTTGAGGGTTGCTTAGTTTATGGGGCAATTAACATGGGATCAAAATTTATTTATCTGATTAGTTTTAAAACTAATTTCTGTCCTCTGTAGTAAATGGATAGAATGAATTATATTTTAAAAAGTTTCACTTACATTTCTGTAATGGTAAGTCATTCCCTATCATAAATTCATGACCCCTTTGCTTTTGCACTGAAAATAATAAAGCTATCCTTGCACCATTTATCTTCCTCTATTAAGATACTATTACCCTTTCTTCATTCAAATCCATCCTTAAAACCCCCTTCTATGGCGTCACCTACAATTGCCAACTAATTATGGCCGAGTAGAGGGATAGTTAGGACTAGATTACACATGCAAAATAGATTTTAAAAACTTAGAACTAACGTTATTGGTTTTGTGCTAGTTTTCACTGTGACCACTCTGCTGTACGCTTGACTTCTCATCATCCCCCCGACATCTGGTTTTTGTCCTTAATATTGTAATCTTTAGGGCAGAACCTGTTTTCCTGTGTGTGTTTTCTACAGTATCTAACCCAAATACAATTTATTTAGTTCTACCCAAATACAATTCTGTTCAGAATTTTGTGTACAATACAGTATTTTAATAAGGTCCCTCTATTCTCAAAACAAACATCTGTTCTCTGACCTTTTGGAAATAAAATCTTAGTGCTGTCTGAATCAAACACACTTAGGGGGAGATTTTCAAAAGCATCTCAGGGAGTGTCAAGTCCCAGTGACTTAACGATTGACGTCCTTGTTAAAATTGACCAAAGCTAGGAAAACTGAGTAAGTAAAGCTTAAACTCAACCCTTGATTCATAATCTGTTGTACTGTAGATCTTGTGGACTATACAGAGTTCACAAAACATCAACTCTCCAACCACCACCACCTCAAGAGGGTAAATTATGAATGGAAGAGTTCTAATATTAATTCTGGATTCCTTCATTTTTGACAGCTGAGTCAGAATCTCATGATTATTTTAACCTGCTTATGTGAATCCCTTGATATTTCTGTTTTTAGTGATTTAGTTAAACTAATTTTACAATTCAAACAATTTTATGGTGCCCCACATTCTTTAAACATATATTTAGAAGACTTAAAACGGTCTATGATTCTCCATGCCTATAAAGGTGGCAAATGGTTATTAGCATTATGAATGTAATAAAATAAATCTAATTCAGTTTCATAATTTGATACAGCCAATACAAGAGAGAATGTAGATTACCTTGCAATGTATGTATTACATTCCATAGCTCATTAAAGCCCTTACCAGTTTCTG
This sequence comes from Eretmochelys imbricata, assembly GCF_965152235.1. Taxonomy (NCBI): domain Eukaryota; kingdom Metazoa; phylum Chordata; order Testudines; family Cheloniidae; genus Eretmochelys; species Eretmochelys imbricata. Next base: position 36,218,143 of record NC_135575.1, on the reverse strand, counting down.
TGGTACAGATGCATAGTTAGGGTATCCGAGCACATCTTTTATGAAGCTGTTATCACAGCTTTTCCCAATCCAAATGTAAAATATCTGTAAAGGATCAAAATCAATTTTAGCAAAGAAAATGCCTTGCATCTATTTTAGAGTATTGAGTTTTCATGTTTTATTTGTTTTGGAGTTTAGATTTAGAAATTAAATGAAAATGTTTTAGTGATTTTGACTTGTTTTGGGGTTAAAATGTTTAGAATGATATTTTTATGGTTTTGTGAGGTTTCATGTAAAATCTGATAACTTCAAACAGAATCTGATAATTCTTCCAAGGAACGAAAGTTATCCGAATACATTTCTAATTCAAACGAGCTGATATGCAGCAACAGGAGCAGTTTCAATCAATGTTCTCCTACTGACAAGGTTTCATATGGTTGCCTTATCAATCAACTGGCACCATCTACAGTTACATCATTAAATAGCATCTAAGAAACTACAGTAAGTACAAACACTTTTTGAAAACTTTTTTGAATTAAAGAAGTATTCTGAAATTAATCAGATTAAAGAGGTCAATAGTTGTGACATCTGCAGGAAAATGCTACTTCACCAGTCATGCTGAACACTTTAAACATACAGGGTTCAAATTTCTTCATTTCCAGATAACAAGACTAAAATATACTTTGTGGAAGAAAACATTCTTATGGTACTTTAGAAGAAAACTATTTTCTTCAATTGTGTCTGTAGCCCTGCTTTCAATGACACACGTATGAGCATAAGTGCTTCACTAGATTGGGACCACAACGCAATCAGTTCAAAACAACGATCATCATTAAGGAAACAATTGAAAAAGAAAGCCTTAAGTGTCAGGAAGGACAATTTAAAATAACATTGTTTGGTATACATGCAGAGTAACATGAAAAATTAACCTATAAAACATTAATATCCATGCTTGTTTAAGAAATTTCTTTATCACAAAACTAGATATTTCAGTCATTTGCAAATTCAATGCTGACATTCAAGGTTCTCATTTGAGACACTAATTTAGAATCCTGGAATAACTAAGGTGTTGATTCACTACAGGAGAATTGGTACTGTGAGTTAGCTGCAATTAAAAGTCTGAAGTGAAATATTTGTCTTATTCATATCAGATAAAAGCTACTGAAACAGGCAGCTTACTGATCCACAATCCATAAGAAAAGCTCCCTCTCTTGTCAGCTTCTCTGCAGACAACTTCTGAAGAGGAGGTTGAGGAACAACCCTGTCGTTGACATGTATTGTACCCTGTAATAGAGAGTTACAGAAGACCTATTATATAACACAGGACATATAATTCAGCAGCATTAAGCGTAACTAGTTTTTGAGAAAACAGAAGAGAGACTTGTAAGCGTAGTTTTCTAGTTGCATCTTGCAGAGCGTCTCATTCAACAACAAAATGCCATATTTATCCTTATCTTAGTTTTAGTAATTCACATTAGAAGGACCTAATGCCAGGTGATCTTTCTTCCACATAGATCAAGGGATGATTATCTAAGTGGTAATATAATTTATGTATTACAAATATACATATTACATTAAGTGAATTCTCATCCTGCAACTTCGAAGCATAAAAATAAGCCAAGAAACCTAACCTCTGATATTTAATGAAAATAAGTTACAAATAGCCATGGCAAAAGTGCTACACATTGTCTGCCACCATCCTCCTGTCTTACAGAAACATTATTAGAGCAGAACAACCTAAAATTCTACAGAAGTGCACTTCATTGCCACCCCCAGATAGCAGAAATTCCCTTTTGGTCATAACCATGACTGGAATATAGGTTAAAACAGCTAACAAGGCCCTCAGACAAATCTTGGGCCCTGGCTACACAGTTCTGAAAGGGCCTAATTGACCAAACTCTCCTGCAATTTTTTTGTTTCCCCCGTTTCTGCTTTAAACAACGAGGTAATTTAAAAGCCTATCTGCAACTGAGGTGGAATAAAATTGCCAGGCCTACAAAGGTTGGATCACCCCACCCTGCCAGTGACTGTCTGCCCCAATGCTGAAGATCTATTTTAAGGATGATTGAACCTTTCTGCACAGAAGAATTTGGAAATTTACTAAGGGATGACATGCCCATAACTGGACTGAATTATGATAATCATATTAAAGAAAGTAGCATTGATTTAAGAAGTCCACAGAAAAGCAATACAAGTCATTAGTGGTCTTGTGGGATTTGTACATAAAAAGAAAATGAGAACTGTAGGATATAGCCTGGAAGAAGAAAAACTAGAAGAGACTTCGCTGTACACAATTATGGTGAGCATCAAGAAAGCTGATCCATGAAGCTCAAAAGGAAATTTTGGAAACGAAATCTGATGCTTCAGGGCCAAATCTGTTTTCATATATGCATGCATCAGTGGGCATGAGGACAAAATGTAATGCTTATAGCATAAGCTGATCCTCTGCAAAGATCAGGAAAGATTTTTTTCCTCCAACTTACAAGTTGACCAGGTGCATTGTATTTATCTTGATACTCAAAATAACAGGCCTGTCCTGTTGTTGGTCAAAACAATCCTAAGTTTTTCCCCGCTCAAATGGCTTTCTTAATGACCCATAAGTAGGAGCTGTGACATGTCATAAATTATGAAAACATATCATCACTATAACACACAAAGAAAAACTGGGATTAATTGCTTTGAAAGGGCCCGCTTTTTAACTGTTTCTAATATAGCTTAACTCTGCAAGGTTTCCTTTAAAAAATGTTGTTAGGACAATAAGAATAAAAAATAAAACAAAGCAACTACTCAATAAATATTTTGAACTGAGGAAATACCCTGGCTAACCCCTATGCAGAATGAAATATTTAAATTAACTTCTGCCAGTCAACAAAAATACCAGACTGTTTTTATAACATAGTTCTGCAAGAGACAAGGGGGTTAAAATCCTTTGGCACTAGGAACTGGATTTCCCAATGAGATGTGCCAATGTGTTTCCATTAACACTAAGGGCTTGGCTACACTTGCAATTTAGAGTGCATTAAACCAGCCCCAGGCACCCTAACTCACAACCCGTCCACACTGGCAAGGCACTTGGAACGCCTAGACTCTGCAGCTAGAGCGCTCCTGGTAATCCACCTCCACGAAAAACATAACTTTTGCTGCGCCTCGGCTGAAATGCCCCCAGTGTCAGTGTGAACAAGGTGTTGCATTACTGGGCTGCCATCAGCCTCCGGAAACGTCCCATAATCCCCTTAAGTCAAGTGACCACTCTTGTCATTGTTTTGACCTTGGCTGTAGGAATGCGGATATGCCCTTTCAAAGCTCCGTCTCTTACGGCTGGCATGCTTATCTGCTCCGGGACAAAGCAACCATTAGAGTGGAATGTTGCTGCTGTGAGTGGGAGTGGGAGTGTGTGTGTGTGTGTGTGAGAGAGAGAAATGGACTGAGGGGAGGAGGGTTTGCTGCTGTCTGAACTTACAAGGCAGCATGCTGACATGCTCTCAGCCCCCCCAAAACCCACTCTCTCTCCCCCCACATACACACAACACACTCCCTGTCACACTCCACCCCAACCATTTGAAAAGCACATTGCAGCCACTTGCATGCTGGGATAGCTACCACAATGCACTCCTCTCTGTGGCCAGTCTCAGAGACCATTGCAAGAGCTGCTAATGTGGCCACGCCAGTGTGCTTGAATCTGACAGTGTGAACACACTGCAGCGCTTTCCCTACTGCATTCTCCGAGGGCTGGGTTGACTCACAGCGCTCTAAATCTGCAAGTTAACCCTTACAGCTTAACATACAAATATGCTAACTACAGGTGTTTCAGTGTCAGTAGCAAAAACAAAAACAAAAAACTTGGATTGGCTTGCTTAAAGAAACTGTAAGACAGTTAACTGGGAGTGTGATGTGCCAGAAACACGCATTAATTCATACACCAGAGTAAAGTAAACTTAGCTTAGTTTAGCTTCCTTAAAATCATGACTCAAACTTTGAGATAGCACTGGTCAAAACAGCTTGCAAGAAATCTGCCAGCTCTGTCAGCTGAACTAGTCAGATTCAATGACCATATAAAAATAGTTATGTAAATAGACTATGTAATGCTTTTTAAAATACTTATAGAATATTCCCAAACAAATAAAACTTTTAAACTAGAGTTAGAGATGTAAATTCATAAATGACAAACTTTTATTGTGGCATTAGTTATTAAAATGCAGACTTTATGGTTTTGCAAACATGGTTAACTTTGATCAAGAGTAATGCCCATTCTATTAATTAAAAGCCCCTTTACTTCCAATCACCGTACCTCATCTACATTTTAACAGTTATCAAAAAACCTTAATCTTTTTGTACATGTGGTTTTAAAAGAATCCCACCCACCTCACACTCAAACCACTAAGGCAGACATACCAACATCCCACTTCATCCATACACAATGGAAAACCAGGCAAGTATTTATCATTCCAAATATCATCATCCACCTGTATATACAAATTAAAACTCCCCAGCGTATCTACTTTATTCATCCTTCCCACACGGCTAAAAGAACTTAACCTCTAGTAACAGGCCTAATGGAGATTATCTGCTCTTCTTTATACAAACTGACAAAAGATGACAGAGTACCACAGTCACTGAGCCAATCTTTGGAGGTTATTTTTATCTACTGTATTTTACCCTGGCAAGAACTGCAGAAGTAAATATTTAAAATTCCACCCAAAACTTTTAAAGGAACTGCTAGCGAAACGTTACCGTAGGTTCAATAGATATTCAATTTTATTCAGAATTAAATAATGTATTCCATAAGAGATGGTTTCATACTGTACCTCACTGGTCAATCTGTCTATCCTGTACAAGTTGGGATGTATCATTTTCAGCAGATGAACGAGAGGCTGACTCTTTATCTGGCACATGGCATATATACGAGCATCCAAGCGTGTGCTAGTGCCGGTTCTAAACGCTTTCTGTGAAAAAGTATGCGGACGTCAGGCACTTTCTACATTGCTTTTAAACAAATCAGAGGTAAAATGTTGGTTTGGCACGGACAAAAAAAACACCCCCCACCCTGTTTTGAAGCTCACAGATATGTAGCTGGCAAAAAACTTACTTAATTTTTCAAAAGGAAACATTGCAATTAAAATATTCTAAAGTATCCAATAAATCAAGTTCAACCTGAATGCCAAATCTGATGCATTTTACAGCCAATCTATCTTTCCTCTGCCTAGGAAGAGGACAACGCCAACCAAAAGGAAGACTTTTTCCCATTTAGCATATTATTATATTTTGTTGCTTCCATCATTTTCTTTACCTTTATCCATGACAACTATTATGGTTGTGGAACTTATTGCCACAACGTATCAATTAGGCTAAGATCTTAGTAGGAGTCAAAAAAAAGAATTAGATATTTACTTGGATAACAAGTTTATATCCAATTTTACAGTAGTAAAGATCAAAAAATAACCAAGAGTTTTGGAAGGGACATAAATCCTCGTATTTCTAGACACAAACCAGCCTCTACCCAATGAGGATTAGAAAGCCTTTCCTTGAGGACAGGTTAATCTATAAACTGTCTTCTGCACAATTTCTTGCAACTTTCTTTGAAGAAGTTGGCGTTGGCCACTGTTAGAGACAGGACATTGGACTAAATGGAATGGTCTGATCCAGTAGGGTAATGCCTATGTTCAACAATCAGAAGTCTTTGCAACAATAAAGTGAGGAACCCTATTGCATGTGTATCTTTTCTGCTCCAACATGAATTTAAAGTGTTCTAATTCTTTGTTCTGTCATGTTTCTCAAATATTTCCACTGTCCTTTCTGCACCCCACTGGGCTTCTAAATGAGAAATAAAATATTTTTCTGTTAATCTCCCCAACTGCTGTTACTTTTAAAGCAATGTCATCTATGTCTCTTTCATATGAACTGACAGTGCTAAAAGGTCCAATTTTGTTGCTCTTATTTGTTAAGTCTTCCAGGGTAGCCTTAATCACTGTCCTATGGTGGTCCTGACCTTGTGGCTATCTGTGAGCCCCAAAGGAGATAAAAGCTTATGAGTCTCTGACTTGAAGAAATTCCACTTTACTATTTAACTTTAATTTTAGAGAGAGACCTTTTGTTTGGAAAACATTGTACAGATGATGCAAGCTTTAGATATGAAAGTCTCCCAGCTTAGGCCAAGATCTGTTGTTGGGATCAGGGCCCGAGGAAAGTGCTCTTTCTACCTCCATCCTTTAAATGAGATTTTGCTTTTGTTTTTAAATGAAAAACTTACAGAAGTAAACATTTTAAAGTGTTTGCAAACCTAGTCCTCTATTAAGCATTTCTTTCAAGTGAAACCCTAACAAATACATAGTATTTAACTTTCATCTTCAGTTCTTCATTTAATCATACTCGAGAGTGACATCTGATGTTACGCATTTCTCTTTAGATGTATCAGGTATTGGTCACACATGTTTGAGAGTATTTAGTTTATTTGCTTTACCTACTTAATGGAAATTGAGAAAAAAGAAATAAATGGCTTCTAGCCAGAATTTCAAGCAACACTGATTCAATCCCAAATTTTAGAAATGTTAATGGTTATAACATTGATTTTCTAGTTTTTGTTATGAAATGAAAATGTAAACAAAACTGATATGAAGTACTGTATTTCAGAAAAGGGTGAACTGAAAATTTTAGTCAGGAACTGATAACATATCATTCACTAAATCTTTTTCATGCAGATGAACTCTTCAAGAATTTATGTACAAGGATACCTTCCCTCAAAATAAAGTGGATAGCTCACAATAATTTAACAAAAGGGTCTACATCAGGAGGGGAAATAAACTAGATTATGAATCAATGTTTACAGCCTGCCTTAAAGCAAAACACTGCTTTGTATTTGATGTCCAGCATGAACAACACTATATTATAAAGTACCTGTTTGAGAAGAGCCAAAACGTATAAAGGAAACAGTCTGAGGGAATTTGGTGCTATCAGTGTGGATTGCTGCAGGTTTGAGGCAGTTGAGATATATGCTGACAATGAATCTACCACAGCATTCACTAAGGCATCTCTTGCATCTGAAAGACTTGATGAAACTGACCGATCCACAGCTGCAGAATTAAAAGTAGACAAATAAATAAAAGCCTTAATTGCTGTATCTTATTACAAGCAGTTGTGAGAAGTATAAACAAATCAGGTATGATTCTAAGAAGTGGTATTTTAAGATATAAAGAACAGATATGCTGATGAATTTTTAATGAGAGCAAATAAATTGCAGCTTCCTGTCGGAAAAACCACCTTGGTAAGACAAAAGAAGCAGTCCAACACAGCTACTCTCTTTGTTCCCTAGGTCCCTGTTCCTGGAGATCTACGATATTGGAGAAATAGAGAATAATTAAGAACTGAACAATTGTTCCCCCATTATGTGCCAGTTTTAAGATTGTGACAAGAAAAAGAATATTGAATCAGAAGCAGTCAATAGAAAAAAAGAACACTGTGCTAAATGAGAATGGTAAGGAAGTGGGAAACAGCTGATGGTTATTGCTTCTGGGTGAAAAGAAAAAATGAAGATGTCTATCAAAAACAATCGTACAACAACTGTTTTCTAATGAACCATACATTAAGTTGCATGCTTTGGAAGACTCATCACAGGTCTCATTCCACTTTAAAAAGTGACTAATGCCAACTTCAGCAGAAGCTTCTCCCTTGATCCTCTGCAGTTTGGAACAAATGTCTTTGAATAAGAAATCCGAGAAATGTTTATCTTTTCCGTTTATTTTTAAAGGCTAATCTGAACTTCAAATGCTCCTCAATATTCCCATTTACTGCATATTACAAGTCTCAATGTTTAGTGACATTTTGTACTGAAACCTTTCATAGTTCTAAAAATCAAATTATACAACCAAAAAGAGTTTTAGGATCCATATGACTCAAAGCCCGTAGCCTCCGAAGGGCCTGTCTACATTTAAAAATGTGAAAGCAGCACAGCTGTGCCGCAGTAGTGCTTAGCTGTAAAGCACTACCTATGCCAACAGAAGGGATTTTCCCATCAGCGTAGATAATCCACCTTCCCGAGAGGCAGTAGCTAAACAGATTAAATAATTTTCCATCGACCTAGCGCTGGCTACACAGGGTCTTAGGTTGGCGTAACGATGCCACTTTGGTCACACACCCCTGACCAATGTAGTTAAATCGACTTACCATATATACTCAATCATAAGCCGGTTAATTTATAAGCCGACCCCCCCAAGATTGATAAGTAAAAATGGAAAAATTTTATGACCCATTCATAAGCCGACCCTATAATTCAGGGGCTGGCAAACTCTGGCTCCCAGGCCATCAGGATAAGCCGCTGGCAGGCTGAGATGGTTTGTTTACCTCGAGCATCCGTAGGCACGGAGGTAAACCTAAGTAAACAAAGTGTCCTGGCACGCCAGCTGCTTACCCTGACCGGCCGGGACAGCAACTGATGGGGAAATTTTTTGGGGGGCGGGAGAAGCTGGGGGTCACGGGAGTAACCCCTGTGACCACCCCCCACATTACCACACTTAGCCCGGGACCCCCCCACACACTCCCCATCCCATCCCTTCCCACCTTATCTGGGGAGGATCTCTCTGGACTGGCCGGAGCTGCTCTGGCAGGCTGGGCAGTGTGGTTGCAGCCTGCTCCAGCAGCCCAGACTGGGCGGCGCGGCCAAAGCATGTTCCAATGGGCTGGGCTGGGCCGGGCCGGGCGGGTGCAGCCACAGCCAGCTCTGGTGGGCGGGGTCAAGTGGTGTGGCTGCAGCCTGCCAGCCGCGGAACTGCAGCTGCTTCGGAGGCTGGTGGGGCAAGAGCAGCGTGGCCAGAAGCGGAGAGACTCAGGCCCTGCCCCTTCTTGCTCCCTCTGTTGGTGGGGTAGGGGCTGTGTCCCACCTCTCCCACTCTCTATACCCATTCATAAGCCGACCCCCTTCTCTGATGCTTCCCTTTTTTACTAAAAAAATCTGGTTTATGGACAAGTATATACGGGTAATTTTCTAGTGCAGACCAGGGCAAAGGCTTTTTGCTCATCATTTACACTAAATAGGGGCTTCTGTACACAACAAATTACTGCACGACAAACAAGGGTGTGAATCTAAGGGTATGTCTATACTGGCGAGTTTCTGCTCCACAAGTTGTACCACTTTTATTAAAAAGCTGGAATTAAACTGCTGTTGCATGTCCATACTGTGCTCCTTGTGACGGTGGAGTGCATCCACACTAGCAGCTTTTGCAACAGCAAAGACAGCAGTGTATTATGGTAGCTATCCCACTGTGCAACTAGCCGCAGGGTGCTTTTGGGAAGGGTTTGCAATGTCTCATGGGGCAGGTGTCACATGATGCTGGTTTCCCAAATCCCATTGTTCCATGGGCATCCTACTACACTACCAGCTCCTTTGCAACTGAAGTGGAGTGGGGCATGTGTGACAGGGAGTGGGGGTGTGTGTGTATGGGGGTCGGAGGAGACTGTTCTGGGGGACAGAGAGCGTCTGTCTCCTAAGTTCAGACAGCAGCATGAAGGAACCAGTCCTGAGGCAGGGGGAAACCCCGACATCAGCACCTGCTCCCTCCCCAGCTCTCTGCACAGCAATTTCTCTCTCTCACTCACAGACACACAGACACACACACACACACACAATCTGCCTGCCTCTGTGTTCAACAGCACGAGCATTCCACAATAATGGTTTGTTTTGTGTCCTGGAGCAGATCAGCACAACAAGCAAGGACAGTCAGAAATGAAGCTTTGAAAGGGGAGAGGCACATGCCTTCAGGGGAGCCGAGTTCAAAACAATGAGCAAAGCTGCTGCTTGAGGGATTATGGGACACTTCCGGAGGCTAATTACAGCACTGAAAGCAATTGATGTGTTTACACAGACAGGCCAGCGCAGGAGCATCTGTGCTTTAAGCCTTACAACTCCCGCTGAGGTGCTTTTTTTGCAACATTGCAACTGAGGAGTTTCTGTGCAGTAAGTGGTTTGGCAGTGTGTACACCACAGAAAACTGCTTTACTGAGCAGAAACTTTGCCTACAACAAACCACACTCCGGGACTTTCAGTTAGCTGTAGCAAAAAGAAAAGGAGTACTTGTGGCATCTTAGAGACTAACCAATTTATTTGAGCATGAGCTTTCGTGAGCTACAGCTCACTTCATCGGATGCATACCGTGGAAACTGCAGAAGACATTATATACATACAGAGACCATGAAACAATACCTCCTCCCACCCCACTGTCCTGCTGGTAATAGCTTATCTAAAGTGATCATCAAGTTGGGCCATTTCCAGCACAAATCCAGGTTTTCTCACCCCCCACCCCCATACACACACAAACTCACTCTCCTGCTGGTAATAGCTCATCCAAAGTGACCATTCTCCCTACAATGTGCATGGTAATCAAGGTGGGCCATTTCCAGCACAAATCCAGGTTCTCTCACCCCCCCACTCCCATACACACACAAACTCACTCTCCTGCTGGCAATAGCTCATCCAAACTGACCACTCCCCAAGTTTAAATCCAAGTTTAACCAGAACGTCGGGGGGGGGGGGGGTTAGGAAAAAACAAGGGGAAATAGGCTACCTTGCATAATGACTTAGCCACTCCCAGTCTCTATTTAAGCCTAAATTAATAGTATCCAATTTGCAAATGAATTCCAATTCAGCAGTTTCTCGCTGGAGTCTGGATTTGAAGTTTTTTTGTTGTAAGATAGCGACCTTCATGTCTGTGATTGCGTGACCAGAGAGATTGAAGTGTTCTCCGACTGGTTTATGAATGTTATAATTCTTGACATCTGATTTGTGTCCATTTATTCTTTTACGTAGAGACTGTCCAGTTTGACCAATGTACATGGCAGAAGGGCATTGCTGGCACATGGCATACATCACATTGGTGGATGTGCAGGTGAACGAGCCTCTGATAGTGTGGCTGATGTTATTAGGCCCTGTGATGGTGTCCCCTGAATAGATATGTGGGCACAGTTGGCAACGGGCTTTGTTGCAAGGATAGGTTCCTGGGTTAGTGGTTCTGTTGGGTGGTATGTGGTTGTTGGTGAGTATTTGCTTCAGGTTGCGGGGCTGTCTGTAGGCAAGGACTGGCCTGTCTCCCAAGATTTGTGAGAGTGTTGGGTTATCCTTTAAGATAGGTTGTAGATCCTTAATAATGTGTTGGAGGGGTTTTAGTTGGGGGCTGAAGGTGACAGCTAGTGGCGTTCTGTTATTTTTTCTTTGTTAGGCCTGTCCTGTAGTAGGTGACTTCTGGGAACTCTTCTGGCTCTATCAATCTGTTTCTTCACTTCCGCAGGTGGGTATTGTAGTTGTAAGAATACTTGATAGAGATCTTGTAGGTGTTTGTCTCTGTCTGAGGGGTTGGAGCAAATGCGGTTGTATCGCAGAGCTTGGCTGTAGACGATGGATCGTGTGGTGTGGTCAGGGTGAAAGCTGGAGGCATGTAGGTAGGAATAGCAGTCAGTAGGTTTCCGGTATAGGGTGGTGTTTATGTGACCATTATTTATTAGCACTGTAGTGTCCAGGAAGTGGCTCTCTTGTGTGGACTGGACCAGGCTGAGGTTGATGGTGGGATGGAAATTGTTGAAATCATGGTGGAATTCCTCAAGGGCTTCTTTTCCATGGGTCCAGATGATGAAGATGTCATCAATATAGCGCAAGTAGAGTAGGGGCTTTAGGGGACGAGAGCTGAGGAAGCGTTGTTCTAAATCAGCCATAAAAATGTTGGAATACTGTGGGGCCATGCGGGTACCCATAGCAGTGCCGCTGATTTGAAGGTATACATTGTCCCCAAATGTAAAATAGTTATGGGTAAGGACAAAGTCACAAAGTTCAGCCACCAGGTTAGCCGTGACATTACCGGGGATAGTGTTCTTGATGGCTTGTAGTCCATCTTTGTGTGGAATGTTGGGGTAGAGGGCTTCTACATCCATAGTGGCCAGGATGGTGTTATCAGGAAGATCGCCGATGGATTGAAGTTTCCTCAGGAAGTCAGTGGTGTCTCGAAGGTAGCTGGGAGTGCTGGTAGCGTAGGGCCTGAGGAGGGAGCCTACATAGCCAGACAATCCTGCTGTCAGGGTGCCAATGCCCGAGATGATGGGGCGCCCAAGATTTCCAGGTTTATGGATCTTGGGTAGTAGATAGAATATCCCAGGTCGGGGTTCCAGGGGTGTGTCTGTGCGGATTTGATCTTGTGCTTTTTCAGGAAGGTTCTTGAGCAAATGCTGTAGTTGCTTTTGGTAACTCTCAGTGGGATCATAGGGTAATAGCTTGTAGAAAGTGGTGTTGGAGAGCTGCCGAGCAGCCTCTTGTTCATATTCTGACCTATTCATGATGACAACAGCACCTCCTTTGTCAGCCTTTTTGATTATGATGTCAAAGTTGTTTCTGAGGCTGTGGATGGCATTGTGTTCCGCACGGCTGAGGTTATGCGGCAAGTGATGCTGCTTTTCCACAATTTCAGCCCGTGCACGTCAGCGGAAGCACTCTATGTAGAAGTCCAGTCTGCTGTCTCGATCTTCAGGAGGAGTCCACCTAGAATCCTTCTTTTTGTAGTGTTGGTAGGGAGGCCTCTGTGGATTAGTATGTTGTTCAGAGGTATTTTGGAAATATTCCTTGAGTCGGAGACGTCGAAAATAGGATTCTAGGTCACCACAGAACTGTATCATGTTCGTGGGGGTGGAGGGGCAGAAGGAGAGGCCCTGAGATAGGACAGCTGCTTCTTCTGGGCTGAGAGTACAGTTGGATAGGTTAACAATATTGCTGGGTGGGTTGAGGGAACCATTGCTGTGGCCCCTTGTAGCATGTAGTAGTTTAGAAAGTTTAGTGTCCTTTTTCTTTTGTAGAGAAGCAAAGTGTGCGTTGTAAATGGCTTGTCTAGTTTTAGTAAAATCCAGCCACGAGGAAGTTTGTGGGGAAGGCTGGTTTTTTATGAGAGTATCCATTTTTGAGATGTGGGATGTTGCTGCCAGGCAAACTGGTGCGCTGTAGATTCGCACCATGATTTACTGTACAGTAGCTTGGTGTGTATGCAAGCCCGAAGACTCTTCGGTTAGTTCCACTCTTTTCAGCTGGTCAGAGGAGTTGTTTATCAGTGAAACAAGCACTGTCTCTCCTAAGAGGCTAAGGGCATGGCTACACTTGCAGATGTAGAGTGCTTTGAATTAAACTAGCCTTCGTAGAGTGCAGTAGAGAAAGTGCTGCAATCTGTCCACACTGACAGCTACAAGTGTACTGGCGTGGCCACATTAGCAGCTCTTGCAACAGCCAGAGAGCAGTGCATTGTGGTAGCTATCCCAGCATGCAAGTGGCTACAATGTGCTTTTCAAATGGGCGGTGGGAGTGTGACAGAGTGTGTTGTGTGCATGTGGGGGGAAAGAGAGTGGGTTTTTGGGGGGGCTGAGAGCATGTCAGCATGCTGTCTTGTAAGTTCAGACAGCAGCAGACCCCCTCACCCCCCCAGCCTCTGTCACACACAGCATTCCATAGTAATGGTTGCTTTGTCTCGGGGCAGGTAAGCATGCCGGTTGTCAGAAACGGAGCTTTCAAAGGGCATATCCACATTCCTGCAGCGAGTTCAAAACAACGAGAAGAGCGGCCAATTGACTTATGGGGATTATGGGATGTTTCTGGGGGCTGATCAGAGCGCAGTAATGCAACACCGTGTTCACACGGATGCCCAGGCGTTTCAGCCAAGGCACAACAAGAGTTAATCTTCTCGCCGAGGTGGAGTACCAGGAGCGCTCTAGCCATAGAGTCAGAGCGCACTATGTGCTTTAATGTGCTCTCACACGCAAGTGTAGCCAAGCCCTTAGTATGCTGCTTGCAAAACACTCTTCTCCTGTCAAACTTAACAATGAAACTGCAGTTTCCTATATGGAACCACAGAGTGAACCAGCCTTTTCCAGGTAAATTTATTATGAAATTTCAGTTTAACTAATGACAAATCATCTGCAGTATATCAGAGCTCTAAAGTGTAGATTAAAATTTAAACGTTAATAAAACAAAGTATTATGTTTTGAGATATAAAAGTGACACTTAAAAGCATTTCAGATCTTTTTTGCAGACCTCCCAACATTCCCAGCAGTTAAAACAGGATGGGTTCTGTGCCCAGGGGTGGGAGGGAGGGTTATAGTGGGAGCTGAAGAGCAAGCCAGCCCCGTACTCATACCACAGTGGAAGTTCTTGCCTGTGGGGCTAGCTGGGCTCGGCTCCAATGTTCTGAGTGTGTGCTAGGATCAGGAAAAGGCCAGACAGAGGAGCAAACTGGAGAACAGGGAGAGGAGGGGCTGTGAGGAAGGATTAGGGGGAATAGGAGGGAGAAGCAGATCACAATGCCTGGAGTGGGGAGCTGAGTCTAGCTAGCCCACAGGACAGGGGGCTTTTGTAGGTCAAAGCAAAACATGGGACTGTTGGGAGGTCTGCTTTTGTAGTAAGAGAAATGTTGTTCTGTTTTGTTGAAGCAGCTAGAGTTAAACTTTTTCTTCATTGCAATGCCAGGGGTGTAAATACGTTTTGGTTGTAGGAAGCCATCTACAGACTGAAAGTAAATTTAGCATCTATAAAACTGAAGTGCTACTAGTTTCTCCCAATACAATTTGTTTAGTAGACCATTAGTTTGAAACACAGGATATACTAGAGCGGGGCAGTCAATAGATGGACTGTGGCCAAATCCAAACTGCTAGACACTTTCGAACAGACCCCAAAATCCATTTACTTATTATTGTTTTCTTTTGTTTGGTTTTTTTTTTTTTTAAATGTTTTTCCCTAGAGTCTGGACCTTGACAAGAAATGTGGACCTTGACAAAAAATAATTGACTACCTCTATACTAGAGGGTCACACTTGGTTTCTTCTGTAGGCCACGCTATACACCCAATGAGAGAGAGAGCAGCATATGAAGCTGCTGCCTGCAATGTGTAGGCAGCAGCATGGGATGCCTTCAGCAATCTGGTGTAGGGTGGGGCAATGAGAACTGGAGGGAAGCAGAGAGGGGATTATGGGGTTTATAGATACCTCCCCAGCCCTTGCACTGAGAGCTGCCTTGTTCTTTACCCTTCAGAAACTCAACCTGGACTCCCTCCTCCACTCCCCACCCCTTTCTGGATCCCTGCTTCCCCAATCATCACTTCATCCTTCCAGTTCCTGCTGCTTCTGCCTCCCTCTCTGGATCCCCACTTTCCCTTCAGCATGCCACACAAAAGCCCTCTCTCTAGGGCTCTCATTTCTGATAGGCTAGGTCTACAATAACAACCCTTCACCCATATAGGAATACCAGTATGCTATACTGGCAAAGCACACCTAGGTTGGATGTAGCTATACCAGCTTTGTACCACTCCCTGAAAGGAACAAAAAAAGCTACACTGGTAAAAGTGCAGTTTTGCTGGTATAGCTGTGTCCACACTAGGGTCTTCTGCTGCACACTTATTTGCAAGACCAAGAGAACTATAGACTAGCACAAGTCAGTAGAGTAGCCATGGCCCGAGCCTAGGATACAGTCAGTCTCCCCACACAAGAAGTTATGCTGCTGCCTCCGATACGTATGGACAGCAGCAGGCGGTGCCAGAGAACATCATATGTCTGCTACACCAGGCAATCTGGGGGCCACGGTTTTTCTCTGAATCAAGTTTTTCCCTTTTTTACCAATAAGGTTCTACCCACTGATGCCTAGAACATTCTTTGACATTTTGGAAGTGACTAAATACAGTGTTTAGGAGTTATACTACATACAGACAAACAGAAATAGCAGGATGCTGAACATAGGCCAGAAAGTTATCCAACATCACCCTGGCAAAATGAAGAAACCAATAATAAATCTACAATACATTATGTTACAATAATACAACTATAATATACTTATCATTAAAGGATAGGGCTGGATTTTCAGAAACACTGAACACCCACAACTCCAACTGAAGTAAATGGGAAGAGATTCTCACTCATTCCTCAGGAAAAATGAGTGCAGTCTATCAAAGTCACTAAACATCCCAGGGACGCTGGACCATGCCACCATTAAAACAGCAGCCTGGGGGCTGCCACTGCAGCTGTTGTGGAAGAGGGAGAGAGAACCAGGCTGGGCTACAGTGACAACTCCTCCTCTTTTCTTGGACCCAGCATATGGGTCCAGCCCCCCAGGGCACCATACAAAGCCAGAGTTCCCCCAATTGCCAAGGGAAGGAAGAGCCAAGTCAGTCTTCCCCTAGTCCCACCCCACAATCCTGCTCTTGAGGTACCACATGGGCAAGAGCCTCTCACTTCCACAGATAAGGAAGAGCATACCAAATTGGGCTGCTTTTTACTGCCGCTAGACCCAGCACATGGAACCAGCCCCCGCCTCACTGAGATAACAGCATTCTTCTGCTGTCAGCTCACGTAGGTAATCAGTAAGTCAAGCAGCAATGCTAAAGGTTCAGGGTACAAGCCCTGATGATGATGACAATGTTACCGCTGTACAAAACATACATAACAAAATTGTTTTTTTACCTTTGTCCTTGAAAAGCATTAGGAAGTTACATGCAAAAAGTTACATTAAAAGAACATTTCGGTCAAGGACTCAAAAATAAGGACACGTAGATGTACAGCTAGCTCTGCATCCTTAATTTGGTCCTCTGGTATGATCTCATACTATTTCTTCCTCAAGCATCCCTGCCACACTCAGTGCAGAGTTTGGATGTACACTGGTCCAAATTAAGCTTGCATGGGAATACATAAATCTGGCAATTCTTAACTGACGTTATTTTAATGTAGTTTTTTTTATGTAATATGCTGTGGTGTAGCACACTTTGTAGCTTCTGTAAGCTCCATTCCACCCACTAGCTCTGTTGCCACCCTCCCATCCCCTCTCTTCAGGGACTCCCTGGAAATCCATCCAATCTCTCATCCCCTCTACCAGGGGTTCTGTGTGCCCCCTCCTTACATACCAGGGTCTGTATTCTCACCCCAGGACAGGGCTCATGTACTCCCTATTGCCCCCATTCCAAGGTTCTCCATTCTCCTGCCATGGCTACGGCTCTGGGTAAGCCCCAATTTCCCTCTTTCTCACCCATCTGCCACAAACAAGCATCCTCCTGCCCCCCATTCCCTTCAGCCCTTTACTAAGGTCTCCTATTCTGCCCCTATTCCCACCATCCCCTCGATGCTAAGGGCTCTTTACCCTCCCTCACCCCATAAACAGGGTCCTCCCCAATGCCAGGGGATGTGTGCACATTCCCATTCCATCCATGCTTGTTCCTCCCCCCACTTATTTGTTTGGGATATAAGTCATTTAGGGTGTCAACATATTAAACTCTTTTGGGAAGATGGACAGAGATAAGAATATTGTTATGTTAGAGCTACTATCAACCAGTTGTTTGATCTACAGACAATTGCAGAGGTGTTTGAAGCTATAACTGTGCTGAACAGATGACAGGGACTCCAAGCGTCCTCCTTTTCTCCCAAAATCAACATGGTTCTGGCTACTGATGCCTAGAACATTCCCTAAAACATTAGAATTGATCAGATGCAGCATTCAAAAGTTAGTGTTACATAGGAACAAACACAGATGTGCCATCAAGTTGAGTATAAGGGGCCTTTGCAAACCTGGCCAACTACATATTTGATCACTTATTGCCGTACTCACCCATGTTTGCTAAGAGGCAGACAACTGCTTGTACATCTGCTCCTGCATACACATCAGCCAGTGAAGTGACTACGGGCAAGCAAAGTGTGTGCACACGAATTCTCCGTTCACCTACACCAAAACGATGAATAAATTAATAATGCAATATCCACTGATAGGAAAGAGGCAACTGAAATTGTTTACTAAGTACATTCCTTCTCTCATTCCAGACTCCTTTGCTCCATCAGTGACATCAGTCCTGATGCCCACAATTGTTCCCTTCTCCCATTCCGTCTATGAAATCTTTTACATACTGTCCATTATGCATGAAATCTCCTAATCCAACTTCATAAAACTACCACCCTATTTACATTCTAATTCTCCCTAAAAAACTTACTTCCATAATGCAAAAAGAAAAGGAGTACTTGTGGCACATTAGAGATTAACCAATTTATTTGAGCGTAAACTTTTGTGAGCTACAGCTCACTTCATCGGATGCATGCCTATGAAGTGAACTGTAGCTCACGAAAGCTTACGTTCAAATAAATTGGTTAGTCTCTAAGGTGCCACAAGTACTCCTTTTCCTTTTGCGGATACAGACTAACACGGCTGCTACTCTGAAACCTTCCATAATGCAATGTCCAAGTTGAGTTCATAATTTATAAACCAAAGTTATTTACTAGAAACTAGATCTTCCAGAGGTGCCTATGTATAGACCCACTCCTGGAATCCAAGATGCCTGCACCATAAGATTTTGGATTCTTCAGAAAACCATGCTCTTTAGGTCTTCACAAGCAGTTTACTCACACTAGTCCTTTGGATCTCATCAGTGGTAATATACAGAGGCTCCTGAAGAAGAGATTTAGGACATACTCCAGAGGAAGGAGTAACTTATTTTCTCTATATCTGTCTTTTAAACCATAAGGTTTTTATGGCAGGGACTATATTTTGGCCAGATTATGCCACCTGTACTCAAATTTAGTACCCAAATCCACAAGAAGCTCAACTGATTTCAATGGGACTATCCACAGAGTAAAAATGTCAGTATTCAGCTCTTGGTGAACTGTACAATGGCAAGCACATTATTGTGATAAATACTATTACTACTAATATAATTTTAAATTAATTTTCACTTCCTGAGATTAAATTTTGTTTTACCTGAATTAGACTTATTATGGAAAAAAATTCTAATTTGCAACAAAGTTCATTGCCCGTGATCCTGGAAAGACTTACATGTGTGCTTAAAAGTACATGCTGAAGTAGTACCACTGACTTCAATAGGGAGATGAAGTGCATAAAATTAAGCATGTGTGTGAGAGACTTTGCAGGATTGGTTCCAATATGTGTACAGATCTATTAAGACATTTAAAGCTTAGCATAAAAATGTCAAAAGTATTAATTAGGCTGTCTTGGTAGTAAGACAATGCACTGTCATGAGCATGAAAGAAATCTGTACTCAATTTGATGGTTCAATTAAGAACATGACCAATTGGCCTCTGCATGAGTCATTAACTAGCAAGAGCATTTCAGTGCAAGATGAACTGCCTTAAAACAGAAAATAAAATGCAACAAGACAGAAAAGAGAAATCAAAAAATAATGGGAGAGAAGATACCTAAGAGGTCACAGAATTAAGTATAGAAATAAATACTGCTGCTTCAAAAGATTTATTTTGAAGAGAAATAATGTAATAAAATGTTGGTTGTTTTCCAGTTACCTTTGCTGGAAGTATACAAAAGAGCCGTCTGAAAACACACCAGAGATGTGCTTGTTAGACTTTCCTCGATGGACATCTGTACTGCGAATCCAGCATCAGGATTGACATTGGCAAGTGACAGCAAGTCAGTAGATCGCACAAAAAGATTTCCATGGAAAGTATGTATTGAAAGACCTAGAAGCAGACGAGATCATTTAAAATATGGATAGCGGCAACATAAAAACCTAACTTCCATAATTATATACTTTTAAAAACCAAAAGCCCCCAATTTTATTTCAAACAGGATAATGAAAGTTAATTTTTCTAAATACTAATGCAAATTCATCAATGACTGCATAACGGTAAGAAACTTAAGGATAATCTCAAAATTCTTGTTTCCATCCATTTTTTAATACTCTTTGCCCTGACTGCAAAACATGTAAACTTGAAGGGATGGACTACAAGAAAAAATTAGACTCTAATCCTGCAAACCCCTATGCAAATGATTAACTTCAAGCAGTCTCATGAAACTATTCTCATGCTTGAAGTTAATCACATAAGTGTATGCTGGAGCAAGACCTAAGCCTGTATATTTATTTTTGTATTAGCCTTTGCTCTAACTTTCTACTTAATGCCTTCTCCAAAATGTAACTTGTTGCAGCATCCCCACCTTGCTTTTGTTTTTTCTTTTTTAACTGTTCTTTGACGGTCCCTCCCTTCTCCTGTCCCACCTCCCCCTAGCCATGCCAAAGCTTCTGGAAAAAGTTGAGTGTGGATGAGTGAGCATCTCCCCAGAATTGCCTTGTGATGGAGCTCCACTCCTAGGGAGATAACTCAGAGCCAGCAGAAGAACCACTTTAGATGCTCAGCCTAACAGGTGACACTGTATGGAAAGGTACAGAAGATGATGGTCAAAACCAAAATGGAAGCTGCCAGACATTTAAAAAATTTCATAGTAGAGCAGCGTCCACGAGATTCAAGTCTAGAATTAACAGGTGGCTTCTAGAACACATGAGTAAGAAGGAAAGCCAATTTGGTCAGGGAAAATTACAATCAGTTATAAATGCAATTAACATTTCAAGGAAAGACAAATATTACCGGTGAAATAATGGGATTATTTTTGGCCATAAAGGCTGATGAATACTTTGACTATGCTAAGATGTTGAATTTACAAGTCTGTATAGCTAAAGAAAAAATCATAAGACCCAGTTCTTATAAAGCAGTGCACCATGTCTCTAGTCATTTAATTTTAAAAAGGGATGGTCTAGGTGTGTTAGAGACTAGCACTCAATGAATTAAATGTGTTTGGACTTTTTAAGTTCCAGAACTGAATATTAGAATTTTTTATTTTTTTTTTTTTTACACTGGGTAAGCAAAAATATGGTATAAAAGTTTTGCTGTTCTCCTGCATTTATAGTCAATTAGTAATGAAATCAGATTGAAGCAGAGCAAGAAGAAAGAAATGCATATCACAGCAATAAACTACTTCCTATGCAGTTAGAAACTAGTCACTTATGAGAATCATTCAAAATCAGGACATACATCACCAAGTTCAGTAAAATAAACTGCATAAAATCGAAGAGTTCCTAATTTAAACACTCTGGAATTTAACATTTGTTACAAATGTTCACTGAACATTTCGTAAATTTCTATAGAATCACACAGTAGTTTTGAACCTTCATTCTAACTACTACTCCACAGATATAAACCATGATATATTAGACCATTCCGAATCATAGGACATAGTATATAACGTACTCAAATGATGCACAAACAGGTAAATTAGCGCACGGGAGAGTCTCATTTACATAACAAGTGAGCCCCTGCAAAACATCAGTGATGTTTTTCTAACTCAAAAAATTATGGAAGAGTTAAGTCATTGCATTCATTTCACAACATAAACAAATGGCTATGCCTTGGGAGAGCATTACTGACTCCAGACTGGATTTAATTTCTTCTTGACTCATGTAGATTATTCTGATGCCCAAATTAAATTTTTGACTGGCACTAACAAGTTAGTTAATTTATCAAAGGCTGTACTTGTCCTAGTTAGACTACAGAATGTTACATTTAATTGCACATCCTATACACCACCGCATTTTTGATTAAGCAGGATGAACTGTACTTTTCATATCAATCATCAGCATATGGAGAATTCAGCTGTACACAATACTTAGAGATTAAAATGTCTAGCTTGAAATTAATGTACCTTTCGTTTTTTTAAGTTATAAAAAAGTGTGACATTAAGCATCAATGGCCAATTTTTGCAAGAAAAATTTCTCCTTTCAGAGCACCTTAAATGTATTCAATTGACACTTGAGGCAAAATTCACCCTAGTGTGAAAGGCTCATGCAAGGCTATCAATACTATTTAAGATTTGTGATAGGCAGCAAGGATTGTGAAGGCATAAGCTGCATCAGAGGAAGGGGACAGGGCTGTTCATCCCTGAATGCAACTCAAGGTAGATTTTATTTTGGTTCACATAACCCAGAGCAGAAGGCAGTGATGGGACAGGAGAAACCATCAGATCTATAATTCATCATCATCTTAAGGAAACGTCTTCCATAGTATTGATGGTGGACAGCAAAACCTTTAGGAACTTTTTAGTGATAATATAAACATTGACCGAAAGAAAGCTGTACTTTTTTCTCAGATACAACTTATCTTGCCTGGGAAACCTGAGGCCTAAGATTTTGGTTCTTCCAGTAGAATTACCTAATATGTGTTAAACTTATCATTTGAGTATGCTGTGCAGAAAGGTATAGTAGCTACTGTAAATTTCTTCCTAGCAAATTGCAATGTAGACACAGGGGATCATGTCTGAGGCACTGCATGCAAACAGGATTTTTCTTCTGATATTTTTTTTCCCAGGGTATGAAAAAGGTTTTAAATATGAGCTACTATTCTAGCGGATATAGAACAAGAAAATGCATAGGTGAAAAATACACTCCATATTTTATCCTAAGGTTTTTAAAGAGAGTTAAAGTCCAAATGCTTAATGATGTAGGTATTACAATTAAAAATAGTGAAAAGCTGACAGCTCACATACAGGTGTTCTCAAATGAGCCTTTTAAAAAAAGTGAAATACATTTTGCCTCACTTTACCTCAATTATCTACTGCAGGCAATCCCTAGCTTAATACACATTCTGAAACTTCTTGTAAAAACAATTCCAAGATGTAAGCCATACCTTTTGTACATCTTATTCTCATGACTGCCTCAAATCCAATCTTCCTTGTAAGGTATCTTTTAAGGTCTTTTTGCAATTTTTCTGCTTGAGCAGGATTGTGGCTATGATGGAAAGATGGATAATAATAGATGCATCCAGCAGAATACTTGGACATACAAGCTTTTGAGGAGAAAGAGAAATGGTTAATATTTATATATGAAGATGTGTAATACAATTTATTCATAAATCGAGTTGTTTTTTAAAAAGAAATATAATCCTTTGCCATTTTAACACAGATTAGCACATTAGAATGAAGGAAAAAAATTAAACTGGAATTTAAGCCTTAAATAGCTAATCCACAGGGTTTCTGAAGAGCAAGTAAAGGGTGCTATAATGGAGAAGGGGCGTACAACCACTAGCCACCTGGTTAGGTCAGGACACCTGAATAGAATAAGGCCTGTTCCAACTTGCTGGAATCCCTATTCTATTTTCCTGATGTGATCCATCTCTGTTCCGGCCAGTTCCCAACTTCTTACTCAGGCCAAGAACCAGGAAGGGGACAGTGAGTCATCCTAGCCACTCTTTATTACCTATATACACACTAGTAAATAAGCATTTTAATGTGGCATGCCACATTGAGAACTGTACAGTATTCATGTAGACATAACTAATTTCTGGTGTGCAGAAACATGTTTTGATTTAACCTTTAGAAAACTAGATGAGAATACTTTTCTTACACATTCAACATTGACCATTAATAAACTTGTCTTCACTCATTCACTCTCTCACTCCTCAAGTTGTTTCCTTTCCTAAACATAACAAGGCCATCTTTTATCTCCTGCAATGGCAGAGCATCAGAATATAAGATGACTCACACACTATTAGCCTGCCCTCCCTGTGCTTTCCTGTTGGTTTCCATTCCAGCTCCTCCACAGCAGAAGAGTCATATTTAGGGAAGTGTTAAAATACCCATGGACACAATTTAAGGGCTCCTGAAGGAGCTTTGATTTTAATGTGAGTTTAAAACACAAATTGTGGAAGCAGGTAAAAAGACAAAATAGAATCTCTTACCTAGAGAAGCCAGGTCAGAATACTGAGAACTTAAGAGAAACAAATCCACAGCTGTTTGCTGTCCTGAGCAGTCCAGTGCCAACTTTTTGTAAAAATCTGTGGCGGGGCCAAGATGCTGTACAACCTTTAGTAAAGGAAATTATACAGCAAAGAGTACAAGTTGGGAGCATACTACCAACACAATAAACGTGTTATTAAATAAAAACACATTATAAAAGATAAAAGTACAATATTTAGTATTTTCTTACAATAATCATTTGTAGTTGCTTACTAACTTTTGCAGAAAAGTATTTTTTTCTATTCTGAACCTCCTGTTAGTTTACATACATAATCTTCCTTTCAGGAAAACATAAGTTCAAATACAAATAAACGTTCTAACAATGTGCTGTTTAAACTACAACACACATGGGATTTCTAAAATAACAAAAGTGACAAAATATTAAAGATAAGAACTGACGTTTCAGAATCCTTGTTGGTTTGGCACAGATGTTCATTCTGGTTCTAAGCCCCTGTCTGATGGAGACAGTTAAAATAAAAAGCACTAGTGGTATTATTCTTCCAGCACTGTCTGACTACCAGTTTGGTGATGGATTAAGGAAGATGGAGCAATCTGCTCACTTGCCTTGAAGACAGAGGAATAGAGCATAAAATGTTTATAATTAAATTCTTATTAGACTAATATAGATGTGCTGAAGAGATATTTAAAAGCTAGCAAGTTGCAACACAGTAAACAAATACAAAAGGTAGCTTGTACAAACTAGATTAGAAAAACACTGGAAGTTATTAGTTTCAATAATAATGAATGATCCATCAAAAAAAGTTAATAGTACCTTTGTGCTTGATCTTTGATTGGGATCTTCTCTGGAATGCAAGAGCCCTGCACCCAAGGATGGTAACTGTGACTGAAACACAGATATGCGGCCACCTGTTGGAGACATCAATTTAAAGGCAGCCTGAAGCGCAGGACCCAGTGCGCTGTGTGTTTCTCTTGCATTGGTGAACATATTTGGTAGTGCATTCAATAAATCTTTTATCAGCTGCAAAACAGATTGAAAGGTATTACTGCCAAAATAGGGATGTAATTTCTCAGAAGCTATACTGGCATGGCATGAGCACCTGGTGCTCAATATTTCAGCTTATATTAAACACATATTGTATGGAAATATTAATATTAATAATAAAATGGCAAAACAGGATTTCAGTTGTACACTACAATACTATCATGAATTCCAGCAAAATTAAAATGTTGGATTTAAGCATTATGTACATGATATAGACTTGAAATCAATGGAATTTAACTGCAGGCTGCATAAAAATATTTTTAAAATGTTTATTTTATCTATGAAACGTAATGCTACTTTTTTGATCAACCATACCTCTTTGCTTTCATGCAGATTTACAAGTAAGCTATCAGGTGTAGGTAAGAAAACATCTACAGAGGGAAAAATACAAATGTCATTAAAGAATAAAAGCACATTCCAAACACCACAAAATATTAATTCAAATATAAATTAAAATATTAACAGTGGCACTGTTTTTTGTTTTTGTGTTTTTTTTTAAAAAAAGGATTAAATAAACCCTGGGGTTTTTTTTGGATATAAATACAAAATGTATTTTATACAGACAAAGACTGCTTTGTATCAGTGCCAATATAATTAACATCAGAGTTTCATTTTTCAGATCCAAGTATTTTGCAATTTATTTTTGAAGTCAACTTATTTTAACTGATAACTTCACATTATGCTGCTATGCATATTCATCATATTTAAGCAGATTTTAATCGGTCCTTAAAAATGTGAAATAAACTCTTGAATATTTTTTATTCCTTTTCTTCTTGCTACTTACCATCAATATCCGAGACAATCAGCATTTGAGGCTGTGATAAACCTTCCTGCAAATTGTAGAACTGAACAGTGCTGTCAAATGTTATGAATCCTATTCTTGTTCTTGAATCGCCAGGCAACCTTAAGATAACAAAGCAAAAACAAATTAAATACAAAGCCAAAAATCCAGATCTCAGATACACTTCTGCAGCTTCCACTGATGTTAAAGGAAACCATGTTTGTGTATCTGAGTCAAAACTGGGCCCTAATTGCTTAGGCTAGGTCTACAATAGAAAGTTTACTACTATAGATGTGTCAGATGTATGAGAAGGTCACATCTCTAACTGACATCGTATGCCAGGTACAGCCCTAGTGTAGATGCAATTATGATGGCCAGTATAGCTTATTCCATTTGGGGAAGTGGGTTAAGCTATACCGGCAACAGAATTCTTTTCTGGCAGAAGCTACATCTCCATTAGGTGAGTTTGACAGTATAGCTAGACACCTAAATGTAGTTAAAAATACTTTTAGCATGAATAACCTAAGACAGACTGAATTTACTTATTTTAGGCAGTTATAAGAGGAGGCTACTTACCTATCACTAGAGGTTCTTCGAGATGTGTGGTCCTTATCTGTTTTCCACTGAGGGTTTACGTATACACACCATATGCCCTGAGATGGAGAATTTGAAAGTAATAGTGTGTGTTGGTCCACGCATGTGCCCTTGCCTCATGGTTTCATCTGGGGCGATAAATGGTGGGGCATATCGACCGTGTATCCACTTCCTTCTCCACTGCAAATTGCACACATCTACAGCAGAGGGGAAGGAGGGCGGGAAGTGGAATACAGATAGTGACCACATATCTCGAAGAACCTCTAATTACAGGTAAGTAACCTCCTTTTCAAGTGATGAGTCCTATTGTATTCCACTGAGGGTGATTAACAAGCAGTATGTAAGTCGTAGGAGGCTGCAAGGATGAGGATGGAACAGTTTAGCAGAGGACAGCCATGCCGGATGAGACATCCGTCCAGAGTCCTACACCCAGGCATAATGCATAGAGAAGGCATGTACCAAACTCCACGTGGCCGCTCTACATGTCTTGAAAGTGGCACATCATGGAGGGTGGCCATTGTTGAGGCTTGGGCTCTTGGGGAATGGATGCTAACCCCATCCTATGGAGGCCACATGGATGTCTATGGGGTATGTCCTGCATATCGAGAGCTGTAAACTACATGCCTTCTCCATATGAAATGTGGGTTTGTGGATAAAGCAACTGAAACAACCGAGATCCAGGTTAGGTCTCCACTCACCCTTCTGTTTGGGTATCAGGAAGTAAGTTGAATAGAACCCCATTCCTTGACAGTCCAGAGGAACCCGCTCTATTGCCCCTCTTGGTAGTAAGGAGTCCACCTCTAGGGCAAATACATTGGCATGAGAATGGTCCCTGAGGAGGGAGGGGGCTGTGGATGAGGTAGCGTGATGAATTCAATTGTACCGTCATAGTGGATGACATTTAGCGCCCAATTGTCTGTTATTGCACTCCAGATTAGTGAGAAGAGTGCTAGATGACCCCCGAAAGAGTTGTTGGCAGCAGGCGAGGTGGCTGGCAGCTCTCTGATGTTCCTCAGAAATATCTTTTCTGAGAGGGTAACATGTGTGATGAGGAAGGCTGTGAAGGTGGACCAGGACATTGAGACTGTTGGGTCTTCTGGTGCTTGCATGGTGGTCTGTAAGGCCTCTGGTGGAAAATCTGGGAAGTCTGGTACCATTGTGCAGGCGGCAGGCGGTAGTATTTACACTTGGGCGCAGGTGGGTAGATACTCAGCGAACTGAGTGTGGCTCTTGAATCTTTGAGTGTGTGGAGGGAATCGTCAGTTTTCTGATTAAATAGATGGGATTCATCAAAGGGGAGGTCCTCAATAGTAATTTTGTACCTCCCTGGGGAAAACAGAGGAATGAAGCCACAATTCCCTCCTCATGACATAGCCTCATGACATATGCCCATAGCCATTGAACATGATGAAGTATCTGTTGTATTTACAACTGATTGAAGAGCTGTCCTTGCCACCAGTTTGCCTTCCTCCAAGATTGACTGGAACTAGCCCCGATCTTGTTGCAGCAGTTTTTCAGCAAAATTCTCGTTTGCTGTAGTTCAGGAAGTCTTATTTGGCAAGCAATGCTTGATAATTTGAAATCCTGAACTGAAGGCTAGCTGAGAAGACAACCTCAAATCCCAGAAGTTCCAACCGTTTCCTCTCCTTATCAGTCGGAGTGAAGCATGGGTGCTGCTGTCTGGACTGCTCCGTCATGGCCTGTACCATAAGGAAATGCAAGGGTGGGGTGGTGGTGGTGAGAAAAGCAACTCAGACCCCTTAGCCGGTATATAGTATCGTGTACAGAGGCATGCGTACGGCCAGAATGTGCCAAACTCTTCGAGATTCTGGAGGATGGCATCGCTGACAGGCAGAGCAGCCCTACCCAGCAGCAATGAGTGAAGGATGTCCAGGAGTTGATGTTGTGTGTCTTGTACCTCCTCCAGGGGAATGTGAAGTTCATCCACCACCCTACGCAGGAGACCTTGGAATTACTGGAAGTCATCTGAGGGTAAGGGGGAAACCGAAGTCACTGCAGCAACTGGTGAGTATGATGGAAAATGCTCCTGGCTCCAGCGATACCACTGGAACGAGACTCAATGGGTCTTCATAATTGGCTCTGAGCGTCTACTCAAGGGCACTCTAGACGGGAGAGAGGTGAAGTCTCCCTTACAGAATGGGTGGATTCCGACAGTGGGTATTAGGGCCAGGGTCCCCATTAGGGCCAGCATGATGGATCTGGAGGATGCTGCAGTGGGCCCCAGAATGTAGGGAGCCAGTGGCTCCTCGGCACTTGGAGTGGAGCATATTGCAACGATGTAGACGGCGTCTTTGGGTACTCAGTGTCAGTAAGGGATGGGCAATCCCTGCACTTCATCCGATTCCTCAGAGGACACGAACTCAGACACTGGTTCCATCAGCGATACTGCTGGATCTGGTAGAAGCATATAGTGAAGGGTGCCTTAACTGCAGCACATTCTGGATAGGAGATCTGGCCTCCCTCATGTGGATGGTAGCAGAAGGTTCTCCCAGGGCAAACAGTTCCTGGGGCTCTGGCACCTTTCCCAACTACCCTGGTGTTAATGGTACTCTTTCCGTAGTGGGAATGGACGCTAGAGTGGCAGACTTTCCTGGAGCAGGCATGCTGACATTGACAGCATGCGCAGCTCAGTTCCCAGTATCGGTGTGGGTTCTTGTCATGTTTATGAGTCTTGGAGCACACTGCTTCCCCATGGCTGGAGTTTGTGGAAGGAGCCTCCCCTTTCTTCACTTTGGAGGAAGTGCCATGCTTATGTGCATGCTTCCTTACCTCCTGACTAGGCCCTGGCATGGGATCCATAGTGGTGGTACCGCCAGAGCTGGACCCTGTCTCCATAGCCAGAAGTGCACTCCTGGCTGTCTCAGGCCGATGTACAGGGGTTTCCCTGGCTTGGGTCCGAATGAGGTCTCATGGTGACTTCCAGGAGGTGCTTCTTGAGGTGGAGAGACCAGCCTTCGCAGGTACGGCTTGGGACAGACTGACAGATACTGCACCTGGACGAAAAGGTGGACTGCTCCCAAACAGCAGAGGCAGCGCTGATGTTCATCACCGGCCGAGAGGGAAGGAGACACACATGTTAAAGCCTGGGGTCTCCAGCATGGTCCAGTATCCGTGCATGGGTGTGGGTGGTGGTGGTGGTGTTTACATGTAAACAGATCCCCCAAGTCCTAATTCCACTCTAAATAACTACTAAAACGATGAAAAACTA
Source organism: Eretmochelys imbricata (assembly GCF_965152235.1). Taxonomy (NCBI): domain Eukaryota; kingdom Metazoa; phylum Chordata; order Testudines; family Cheloniidae; genus Eretmochelys; species Eretmochelys imbricata. The sequence goes on along the minus strand of NC_135575.1, from coordinate 36,188,998 downwards.
TGTAAAAACAGTAAAACAGCAAAAGACTACCAAAAAAACCTAACTACATACAACTATACACTTTTTAGGTGCGTCACACAAGAGGACACTAAGGGCGGATCTACACTACTACAGTAAATCAAGCTAATTTACGCAACTTCAGTTGCATTATTCACGTAACTGAAGTCGATGTAGTTAGATCCACTTACCGCAGTGGCTACACTGCGCTGTGCTGACAGGAGAGCATCTCCCATCGACCTCCTTCATGCTTCTCGGGGAGGTGGAGTACATAAATCACACTGATTTAGCGGATCTTCAGCAGACCTGCTAAATCACCACTCATTGCATCAACTGCAGCAGTGCCGATCTATCAGCAAGTGTAGACATGCCCTAATAATTCTTACCTGGATGATGCGGTGGTAAGAAGAAACTGGAGAAGCGGTCAGTCCACCCCACCCTTAATCACCTTGGATGAAACCATGCGGCGAGGCCACGTCACATGCGTGACCAGATCAACAGATGCTACTACTTTCAAATTCTATGGCTCCGGATGCGTGGTACGCATACTCAGTGGAATACAATAAGGACCATCACTAAAAGAACTTCTGTTACAGTGCTATGCTTTTGCAAAAGGAAAAAAAGGTTCTCTCCATTTATCATGTGATGTTGCTATGGGACAACAGCCTGTGAATTGTTACATATTGCAATTCACTTGGCATTGCAGTATAAAATTACTAAATAGAAAGTAACAAGGATAGTTGGGTACTGAGAAGTGCCTTCTTGGCTGCCCACTCAACAATTTAAAAAAAAAAAAGAAAAGAAAAAAAAAATGTGATCTCAATGTTTCCTGAACAGGTTAGACAATCATGATAAAAAGCAGAACTATGCTTCCAGATGTCATTACAGATCAGCCCTCTTAAACAGGTCAAACTTCAACAATATTTTAGGGTTTACTGCAGAGGATTCAAATTTGTTTGAAAAAATTATTTATGATAGCAAGAACTAAGCTGTATTATAATGCATCTAAATTTACTTTTAATTTTCTTTTTTCTCCTCCCTTTATTCTTACATCTTATCTTTTCTTGTACTTTCCCCTCCTTATAGCTTTACTGCAGTAGTTCTCAAACTTTTATACTGGTGACCGCCTCTGAGTGCGACCCCTCTTATAAATTAAAAACACTTTTAAATATATTTAACACCATTATAAATGCTGGAGGCAAAGCAGGGTTTGGGGTGGAGACTGACAGCTCACGACTCCCCATGTAATACCCTCCCAAACCCCTGAAGGGTTCCAACCCCCAGTTTGAGAACCCCTGCTTTATTGGATCTGTTTAATCAAAATCTGCAATGTAATAGTCCAGAAAATGTCCCTCCTAACTGCCCCCCAACAGAAAATTAAATCTTTTGTTTTCATCCTTTGTTAGAGAAAAATGCCAGTAACTGGTGCAATGGTGATTTGTTTATTTAAACTCTAATATGAAAATGTAAGATGCGCATGATACATCCCATATGCTTCAGAGGTAGGATACTTGCTATGCGTATTCTCTGTGTCAAATAGCAATAAAAACACCAATTGAATGGAAGTTATAAAGTGGCATTTCAGCAGAGAATACTTTATCAAGCTCAAAAGTCCCAAAACTGAATGAAAGAAAAACCAAACCAAAAAAGTTTTTAGGGCTGTCAAGCAATTAAAAAAATTAATCACAATTAATTGTGCGATAAAAAATTAATCGTGATTAATCGAACTGTTAAACTATAATAGAATACCATTTATTTAAATATTTTTTGATGTGTTCTACATTTTCAAATATATTGATTTCAGTTACAACACAGAATACAAAGTATACAGTGCTCACTTTATATTCATTTTTGATTACAAATATTTGCACTGTAAGAAACAAAAGAAATAGTATATTTCAATTCACCTAATACAAATACTGTAGTGCAATCTCTTTATCATGAAAATTGAACTTATAAATGTAGAATTATCTACAAAAAATAACTGCATTCAACAATAAAACAATGTAAAACTTTAGAACCTAAAAGTCCACTCAGTCCTACTTCAGCCAATTGCTCAGGCAAACAAGTTTGGTTACAATTCGCAGGAGATAATGCTGCTCACGTCTTGTTTACAATGTCACCTGAAAGTGAGAACAGGTGTTCGCGTGACACTGTTGTGGCCGGCATCGCAAGATATTTACGTGCCAAATGGGCTAAAGATTCATATGTCCCTTTATGCTTCACCCACCATTCCAGAATATATGTGTCCATGCTGATGATGGGTTCTGCTTGATAACTATCCAAAGCAGAGTGGACCAATGCATGTTCATTTTCATCATCTCAGCCAGATGCCACCAGCAGAAGGTTGGTTTTCTTTTTTGGTGATTTGGGTTCTGTAGTTTCTGCATCAGTGTTGCTCTTTTAAGACATCTGAAAGCATTCACCACACCTTGTCCCTCACAGATTTTGGAAGGCACTTCAGATTCCTAAACCTTGGGTCAAGTGCTGTATCTATCCTTTGAAATCTTAGATTGGTACCTTCTTTGCGTTTTGTCAAATCTGCTGTGAAAGTGTTCTCAAAACGAACGTGTGCTGGGTCATCATCTGAGAAGGCTATAAATTAAATATATGGCAGAATGCAGGTAAAACAGAACAGGAGACATTGAACTCCTTGGGGGAGAATTGTGTCACAAATTTAATTAACGCATTTTTTTTTAAACGAGCATCATCAGCATGGAAGCACGTCCTCTGGAATGGTGGCTGAAGCATGAAGGGTCATATGAATGTTTAGCATATCTGGCACGTAAATACCTTGCAACACTAGCTACAAAAGTACCATGCAAAATCCTGTTCTCACTTTCAGGTGATATTGTAAATAATAAGCAGTCAGCAGTATCTCCATTAAATGTAAACAAACTTGTTTGACTTAGCAATTGGCTGAACAAGAAGTAGGACTGAGTGGACTTGGTAGGCTCTAAAGTTTTACATTGTTTTGTTTTTGAATGCAGTTATGTAACAAAAAAATCTACATTTGTAAGTTACACTTTCACGATAAAGAGACTGCACTACAGTACTTGTATGAGGTGAACTGAAAAATGTTATTTCTTTTCTTTATCATTTTTACAGTGCAAATATTTGTAATAAAAAATAATAATATAAAGTGAGGACTGTACACTTTGTATTCTCTGCGGTAATAGAAATCAATATAGTTGAAAATATAGAAAAACACCCAAAATATTTAATACATTTCAATTGGTATTCTATCGTTTAACAGTGTGATTAATTGCGACTAATTTTTTTTAATCGCAGTTAATTTTTTTGAGTTAATTGTGTGAGTTAACTGTAATTAATTGACAGCCCTAGTTATTTTATATCCTGAGGCAAAATATTAGAAATTTAGAATTGATGAAAGGAATATCCACCTTTAGTCATAGCTATTTTGAGTATTCACTATATAATTCTTGGATTATCTAAACAAAATGCTTTGCAGATCACTTCTAATCATATTCATAAAAAGATATTCTTTGCCATTATACAAATGGTCCTAAGTTACACGGCCATATTCTTTTTCTACACTACTACAGACATTTCAAAATCTAATTTAGTTAGCAAAACATTTGCCCTGTATCAGTAGGTCCTGTAAACACTGTATGAAACAGTTACAGTAAAAGATACACCATAAGTTAACATTGCAGCCTGCTCACAATTATAAAATAAAGTCAATCTAAAAAGATGATGATGTATATACTTACTTGTCTAGGTTTTCCAGCAATGACTGACACACAATTGTCAAGTATCCAGCTTCCACTGCATTATGAGACACATCTAAAACAAACAAGTACACTGCAGGCTGAGGAGGACGAAGCTGTAAAATATAAAAAAGAATTAAAAATTCTTATTTTAAAGGGTAAAAAATGTTAATGGATAACATTCCCTTGGGGGGGGGGGGGGGGAAGAGGAGCAAGAGAAGGAAGGGAATGCCTTGCAAAATGTTTAAAAATATATCCTATAATTAAATTAACCAAAAATAAGATTTATACCGTCATTCTGGGTTTTCAACAAAGTAAAATAAAAGAAATTCTGACTTGTGTTAAGTTTATCATTAATGTAGAAAACAAAATCAACATCTTAGTCTGTCCTTTTGTCAGCTGGGTCAGAGGAGAGCCTTTGATGTCAACTGTAAAATTTATTCTGAAAAATGGCACTGTTCTTTCAGAATGATGACAATGACACAATTTACTATTCTGAATTACAATAAACATCAGCATTACATTGCTACCATAATTATAATTATGTGTATATTTAAGGAAATTCTATATTCCATTATCTAATCTCCTTAGTCAGAGTTTCAGATCTAAAATAAGATTCAATCCAGCAAAGACTAGTGGTGAATTTAAATTTAACCAACCTGATAGAAATTCAGTAGCTTTTGTGAAAAGACCATTTTAATCCTATTTATTTGCAGCTATGCTTTCTGTAACTGAGTTAATACAGCACTGACCCTGCATTTCTTCTCCTCCCGCTCTGAAACAGAGAGGACTGATGGCCACTCAGAATAAAGAATTTTGGCACCAGAGAGACTTCTCTTAACTCTCCGGTTTGATTCCTTCTGACAAAAATAAAATAAAATTTATTTACTTTATCTTTCTATTCTAGATGAAAAATCTTATCCTTTCCATCCAAAAGCCAATTTCCTCTTGGATGGGTGTTTGTGCTGTCTTGACCCACTCACGGAAAAAAAATCTGCAGGTAAATGGGACTCAATTTAGTCTATGATTGGGGCTATTACAGCATAGATCCTGGGTTCTTGAAGTAACCCAAAAGATAATAAAAAAGGAGGTATGACTCACTATTGGGAGGGACTATCACTTCCTCAACCTATACCCATACACACTGATTCACATAACTAGTACTTGTCCATTCCATCCTCAAATACCCTTTTGATATGGACAAAAATCAAAATAAAATACTGGTTACTGAGGAGGCCCTGCGATGCAGGTAGGAGAAACAGGGAGGAGAGACACCCTTTTCTTCCTTTGTCAAATATATATGGAAGTACAGTTGTAAGCATACTGCAGCTGAAGACTACATGAGCAGATGTCTGTTGGTTTAACTCCTGAGTATCCACAACTTTGAAGGCTATTCCTGAGGTATGAGAATCAGTAGGGCCCTGCATCACACAATAATTTCCAGCACTTTCCAGGTGAGGAAATGGAGGGACCACATAAACTACACAGAAATCCCAAAGACTGATAATGTGTCATGAGCTAAGAACTTCCTACTCTGGGTATCTGCTGTAGAATTGATTGCATTTAATATTTTTTCATGTCACAAAGAGATGCCATGGTTGTCACACACTGCTGGCTGCTAACATTTGTATGGGAGCACTTCAGAGCTGTTAAACCAGTCTGACTGTAGGTTCAAGCCTCCAAGATGCGCAGAGCTCATGCTGAGAGCAAGCTCCCTGTCCATATGAACAGGGAGCGTTTCTTCCCCCTTGTTGATTTAGGTGCACAACCACTGCTGTGTTGTCTGAAGTTTATCAGGATACATTTGCTATTGCTCTTTGCAGAATGCCAAAAAAGCCAGTCTCACTCCTCTTAGGTGCAGTTATGTAAAGTGCCTTTCTTCTCAGAGACGAGTCTGAGCTAGTATGGAACCTGTGCAGAGTCCTCATTCTATTAGGTTTGTTTCAGTTGTGACATGCACCTTGTTCAGTTTTTGTGCAGGTCTTTTCTGTACTGGTGCTTCCACCACTGTAGAGTGTTTCACTTATCGGGCGTTCAAAGTTCTCTCTCAGAGCTTGATCTAATGGGATTGCTAGTTGCTGAGCGTGTCCTAGAGCAGAACTTTTTCTTTCCGCAACATTCTATAAAAACCTCCACAGCCCACCTGTGCCACAACAACTGTATGTCTGCATATCCAGTAGATTAAAAGCCAGGACTGGCGTAAGCAGGTGGCAAACAGAGCAACTGCCTGTGGCCCCACAGGGGACTCCGCAAAGCTAAGCTGCTCAGGCTTTGACTTCAGCCCTGCACAGCTTGGGCTTCGGCTTTCTGCCCTGAGAAGCAGCAAGTCTAATGCTGGCCCTGCTCTCTGGTTTATTTTGGAGGACCCCCTGAAACTTGCTCGTGGCCCCTCCTGGGGGTCCCAGACCACTGGTTGAGAACCACTATTCTAGAGTGCCACATTTCCCTCATAACCAGATTGCAGCACACAACCCTCAAGCCTCAGAGGGATAAGACTACAGTCTGAGATGCAGAGTGAAATTGCAGGCTCAGGTCTAAAGACAGTTCAGTTTTTAAAATCTCTCTTCCTCTGGGAAGACATTGCCTTGTTCAATAACTGTCAATGCATCTAGACAGGTTAGAACCTGTACCAAGCAAAGAGCATTCTTCTCATGCTTAACTAAGAGGTCTATGTTCTTGAACATATTCCAAGTTTCAGCCATTTCCCCCAAGGTTCTGCAGCTTCACAATGATAAGTCAGCTGACCAAACTTGGAATCTTACAGAATCCCCTCCATGAGAAGGCAGCTGCACTCACAGATATGACTATTGTAAACACCCTCAGTATTGAAGCCAGCCCAAAGGGCAGGGAGTGGTACTAGAAATGCCAGTTCAGGGTGAAAATTTGATGTTATGGGAATATGAAGACATTCTTTTTAAAAATCTACTGAAGAATTTTTTTAAATCTCCTAGTCGATCACAGCTAATATAGACTGGAGAGACTCAATCTTGAATTTGAGTCTTGAGCATTAACCCACTTCAGATCCAAAGTGGATCTTGTCCCCACCTCTATACCTTTTGGAACTACCAATTACCTAGATCAAATTCCCATCAGCTGCTGCTCTCTGAACAATTACTCTGATATCCAAGAGATGTTTCACTGTCCATAGGTCAGGTTCCTCTTGATGGGGCGCAGGGGGTGGGGGGGAGGGAGAAAATGGCAACCCTGAGGAGAGGGGAAGAGCTTAAAGTCAATCTGGGACACAAATGACAACTATTGACTGAAATGATCCCTTCCTGTTACGATATAAAGGAAGAGATCCTTCTTTCTCTGAATCACTGCAAACAGAGGAAGCGGACAATCAGCAACACTGACAGCTCTGGAAGGCCACAAAAAGCAGTGTAGACTTTGAGTCTGATTTCAAAAATGAATAACTCCCTCCCCTTTTAAATCCCAGACCGAGGTGTGTATTTAATAAATCATCTTCTGGAGTGGCTTTTAACTGATGAACGCTTACACTTCGTAGCCTGTGAAGCTGGCATCATAGAGTCACTCTTATAGATTACTGTCCTCAACACCTAAATATTTCGTATCCCAGTTTAGAAAAAAAAACTCTCTTCTTTGCACAAAGCACTATCATTCTGCCTGTACTGCTGCTGGCTCAGTGGGCTGCTTCCACATGTTACACTATTAGAACCTGCCTCAGGCTGCAATGGAAGCCCCACTTTCTGGCCAAGTGCTGGTCAGCAAAGCATGGTTGATGGTGCCCAAAATGCTATTGTAGGATGCATAAAAGCTAGGTATTCTCTTATCGGAAAGATTTTCAGGGCCCGTTTCCGTACTGAACTGTATTCAAGATGACTATCAGAGGGTGGCTGCAGGTTGCTTTCTAGTTGTTAATTTTGTGAGAGATAGGAATTAATCTGGGGAATGAAGAGGAGTTCTTTGGAAGATGCCAAAATTCTGTCTGATCAGTCATTGGTCTTGCCCACCTTTCCAGAGAAAAGGAGAAAGCCAGAGACTGCTGTAGCATTCCCAGTCACAGAATGCGTTTGGTGGTCTTTGGCAAATTAGAGTGTAAGTGCCCACATCACAACTGGTATTAATTGACACCTTTACTGTCAGTTTTGGCAGAGAAAGATTCAAATGGGAACTGAGACAATTAGTCTTTCAATCCTAGGGGTCCCTCCAAGTGAAAACTGAGACACACTGGTAGGGCACCGTGGGGAAGTTTGAAATGCGAGTGATGTACACAGTTTTCAGTGGTAAATAGGGTTGTCACTCTAGCATCTTGCACTAGTATTAAATTCACATACTTAAAAATATATATTTTTACCATGTAGTCTGAAGAAGCAATGAACTCCACTGTAGAATTCTGGACCTCTGGCCGTTTATGAGGCTCCCCATAGGATCGTGTCAAAGGGTTATACATAAATTCTTCAGGAACTAAACAAAAATTATGAATCCAGAGTAAATTATTCACTGACAGGTACACAGATTTTGTGCCTAATTACAAAAAGCAGCAATTAGACCATAAACATTTAATAAGTATGTAAATAAGGAAACAATCCGTGTTGTGAAACCTAAATATCAAAGTTAAAAGAACTGGAGGCAAGAATGTCTATTTTATGAACAACAAGGTACATGTATACTCTGTGCTTCCAGTGCCCTACAATGACATCTCAACATGCACTGTATTTATGAAGCTGGTCATCATCTTTGACTGTTGTTAATTATGACCCTGACTTGATTGTGTATTATGCTAGTAAGCAGTAGGGAAAATTGCTTTTAAATTATATAGCTCAGGTTGTCCAATCTGATATGGTGCTCTCAGGCTCCTGACATGTTGCATGGTAGCCTTCACTTGGGCAAAATATAGGTGCCTTTGAAAAATGATTTAGATATTAAAAATCCCAGATATTCCAGGTGAAAGACATCTCGGTTGTTGATATAAATGCAAGACATTTTAAATACGTCAGGTAGATACAAGAAACCAGCTACTTACCTCTGTAATGAAACTTACCATCATTAACTCGATAGCATAAGTTGCATTTCCACCTCCTTTGGTCAATGAAGGCAACAAAAGGGTTGATATATGTCCTACATGATCTGCATCTCACAATGGTGCTTGATGTTATTACAGGTAATTGCTAAAAAGTAAAACAATGAAAAGCTGTAGCAAAAAGGTTCCCAGTAAAATTTTTAGAGGACAGGATTGTGCAATATCTTAATTTTTGAAAGCTTCATAAAACCAAAATATTCTGTTAATCTTGTCTCCCACTTTGTCCTTTTAGTTCATTTATATACAGTGCAATATTCACACCTTTACTAACATTCTTCCTTTACAATAGGAAGACATAATAAAGTATTATTTTGATTGAACCAGAATTTTATCTCACATACACCAGTGTAAATCATGTGTTACACTTGTCTACAAAATGTTGGAGAGAAGAATCTGGTCTGATAATGGCCATTAATATATTTAGTTGGATAAAAGGAATCTGACTGATCACCATGACTGCAAGGGTCAGATGCAACCATTTTCATTGTAATTCTAGATAAGCAAACAACACAGCTGAAGTTAAGTTATGCAAGAATACTTGTACATTTTGGATGATTGACGGCACTAGCAGTTGGATCTTGTGCCTGAAAGAATACCCAAGACAGCCGAATACCCAAGTGGTATAGCTTCATGGTTTATTATGTATAAGCAATAGTACTTGATACAGAGAGAGCCATAGGTTCCCATACGAAGTTAATGAGGACAAGAGTTGCTTAATGTATGTGCACACTTTCTCAAGCAATTTGGATATGCAAATTACTCTAAAATCTTAGTTCTGAACAATGTAAAATGACCAGAGAAATAGGAGGAGCTGATTCTTGCCCTGTTTCCCCAGAATTTGATCAGTTGTGCTTGTTGAGAAGAGATTCCTGGAGGGGGTGGAATACTTCAGATCTCTCCCCCAGTTCAAGTTCACCTTATAAATTAACAAGTCAGTAGGAAGTTACATTTTCCATTGTCTACACAGAAGACATTTTTGCAAGAGGCAAAACTTCAAATAGCTATTAAATTAAGAGGAACAATCAATGTATGCAGGCATAGAGCACAAGACATGACATTTAAAAAATACCAAGGTAAGCTGTTCCCTCTGATGAAGCTTTACATAAAAACAAACAAGCAAAAAAGACAATTTTCCCTGAACCACTCCTACCACACTAAGGTACATAAAAAGCCTTAATTGTTGTAATTTGTAGTTTCTCTAACTACTTTGTTCATCTTATTAGATGCTACATTTCATTTACAAAAACGATGAAAGATTTACAGCCATAATATTTATTTTACAGCAACTGAATCAGTTCATCCTGTTACATTTAAGATAAAATTTTGAAACAATCAAAGAACAAACACCTGAACAGACAAGTTGAATAGAAATTCTACGGGAAAATAGTTCCACAGCGCCTGCTATTATTTAATACCCAATAAGGCTTAGACAAGATAAGAAAGTACCACACAGTATAAAACAAAGCACTATGAGAAGATATTCAAAATAAAAAATATTTAAATTTTACCGTTAGGTCTCTGAACGGATGCAGCAGCAAACCCAAGGGAAGTTTAGCTTTGTTTAACAAAGCCTGAGTCTGTGGAATATTTGTCAGTGTACATCGAAATGAACTGGAAGGAAATCATACCAAAATTAGCTTGCAAAGCAAACTTGAGCACATAAGTTGAATTAGCATGCAACTATATTCCCTGCAATTCAAAGAGTTGTGAAATTTTAACTATTGCTAAACCTATTTTCAAAACAAACAGAAACCATTGCCTAAAACAGCAAAAGTCTCCTCCAGAAAGAATAATATTCAAGGGTAAGTAGGGCACCAAACAAAAAGCTGAAAGTATTGCATTTCAAAAGGCAATGCACATTGCAGCTATCACGGAGTTTTAAAAAAGAACAAACAATTGTTGGGGTGGGGGGGAGGAGGGGGCGAGAGAAGGGGCTAGTACCCGAAGTAATTTAAACTTTGAGATGGTATTTCCATTCATGATAAATATTTTCTAATCTCAGAACTCACTAAAGGAAAATTGTACTTGCTAGTTGTTGAAAAGTTATTTTAATGGGAGAAGGAATATAGGAGGATCCTAATGTTTCCCTCCCACAAAGAACTGTTATGAGTCATCCTCTTCTCTTATGGACATGGAATGGATGTGACTCCCTAAAAACTTATTAATACCACTCAATATAGTAACCAAAAGGGAATAGCTCCAGACATACATAAGGAGTCCAGAAGAGGAGTACTGCCTCCAAAGTGCTCCAAGCATGGGACTGAATATGACCCACTCTAATTTCCCTCCTGCTCACAAAACAATACTTTTCCATTAGTCCACCAAGTTGATCCAAGTTTACATACTGGATTAAAGCTTCTTTCAGCATTACAACTAAGCTTTTTGGAGCAGAGACTTATTTTTCTTGTTTGCATGTGCCTGGCACAATGGGTCCCAACTTGGTTGAGGCCTTTATGCACTACTACAATTTAAATGTTTAATCATAATAATTATAATGTCTCTACTACTAATATACAAATGGATGGATTATTGTAGTGTGCCTGGTACGTCCTTCGAAAACTGCATGCTGGTGACTGGCAAGGCAATACTACATAAAATTTCCAAAGATTGCACTACTGTAGGTTACTATTTGCTTCAGATGCAAGCCAACATACTTAGATTGAAATATAAAGTCATTCAGGTTCTGGGTCCTGGCTACTTGAAAGACTGCCTCTCTCCTAAAGTGTTATCATCAGCTCACCATAAGGAAGTTTGATTTGAAACTTGTTTCTTCCCCTGGTCTCCCAGAGACCAAGTCTGTTGGGCTGTTAGGGCACAATGTAAAGCATCTCTCTTTCCCTAGGCTTTTGCCCAGCTTTAAGATTATGGGGTTATATTTTAATAACAGACCTTCCAGTGTTGACACCGATCACTAGTTACCTACAGTGAGGGATTTTTTTAGTGCTAGTCATTGGCTGAACTTTGCTCCCACTGATGGCAATGGTAAAACTACCAATGACTTTACCAGGACCAGTTAGGCCAATGCTCGGTGATTTTGAAAATTCCACACTTTAAAAAAAAATAAAAATCAGAAACTGAGTATTTTTGATTTTTATAAGTTACTGCTTTTGCAATTGATCTCAATTTGTCTTTGTGACCACCACAAACGATGGTAAATAGATTTTATTGATGAGTAAAATGAGGCAAACAGAGGTTAAGTGATCTGCTCAATGTCAAAAGCAAATCAGTCGCAGAGTTGGGACTAGAATGCTACTTAGTCTTATTTTGGTAAGCCTCATGAAGATTGTGTCAACAGCTACTTTATAAAATGTTCTCTTGATTTTAGAATGCCAGGGCCTTGAAATAAGAACAGTACATTGTTCCAGTAGAAAGGAATACCATAAGTTACTCAACAGTGACTTCCCCAAACATAAAGCAACAATATTGATAGACTCTAAAAACGTCCCATCTAATTGCCCTAAGAATGGTAGCCATAATGCTAAGCACTGATGGCAGGAGATATAAATTAGAAACAGCTTCAGTGTTCACACAGAAGTGAAGAGGACTTAACCTCTTTTCTCCAGAGGAAACAGACTACGCTGGTTGACCAGTGAAAGCAGAATACTGTGGTCAATTTCATCCCTTATACATTTTTTTCATTATTCTTAAGTAAATTATAAAAGGTCACAGAAAAATGCTATGTCTAATTGAAAACAGTATACCTACTCTGGGCTGCAATTTAATTTTTTAAGGTCTGAATTCAAATTAGGCACAGGAGCTAGAACTGGAGAAACAGGAAGAATATTCCTATCTTGAGTAAGGTTTACTGGTCTCAAGCTTTCTGGCTGCTGAGAATGCTGTAGACTTAATCCTCCTAAGGTGGATGATAATTGGTTCACACCAGGATACTGCTGAAAAAAAATAAGAGCATTGCAAAACAGTTATACTACATGTTTAATGAACATAATCATTACATTATTCTTTCAGATCACCATTAAGGAAGATATACCAGTAGCTAATAATTCTTTGCTGATGAGAAGAGAATTGTAATTTTAAAGGGTTACACAAGGGGACAACCGCTTCCCAGAATCTTAGCATATACTTCTTTGAATAGCATTCAGTCTACAGCATGAAGTCAACATAAAAGATAATTTTACAGGAAGTGCATAATCCTCATTTTAAAGACACTCTTATTCAACATTGTCTAAAGAAACCTAGAGGTAAATCAGCTCAGATATTACAAGAAAACTGATATTTTCCCCCCCTCTTATAAAGATCTCACTTTTTTCTTTTTCCAAACCAGAAAAACAGGCTCTACGTTTTATTTTCTCCCTCCAATCCGTGGTAAACCTCAGACTACATCATGCATTCCCTTGTTCCTGTAGCATTTAGAAAGATTATTTTAGATAAGTATTTGTAAAAGCTCTCTCAATTTAAAAACTCAAATTCAATTAGGTTTTTGTTTTAAAATTAAAAAATGCTTTAATTTCATTACACAACTGTCTGAAGTCAAGGAACTGTAGTATTATCACAAAGAAGGCTGTAAAACGTCTCTTGAAAAAACATCTCTTAAAAAACATCGCTTTGGCTCTAATCCTAGTTTCTAGGTGAATGCCCAATTGTCTTTTATTAATAAAGTATGGAGGGGTGAAGGCTGTGAACCAAGCACAAAAAGGGAAACGTTAAGTTAAACAGAGCTACACTTTCCTTTTCCTTTAGAAGAATTTTCATGTATACTAACCAATCTGCATTCCCCAAAGTGAAGAAGTACTCTCTTTTGGTTATGACTGTCATCTAGTACTGCTGTACACAGACCAATGGGAAATTGGATTGTATATCGGGAAATTACTGGTCTTCCTCCTTATTGAGTGTTTAACTAATAAATCTTCAGTTTCTTTCTCCTTCAAAAATAACAATTTAATAAAAGCTTAAAATATTAAATTTAAAAAGGGTTTTCTGTTTTTGTTTTAAACTAAAAGTTAAAAAGTAATTGCATGGGCTACAGCAATTTGTTGGTCCTCTCCCCAATAATTCAAGTAGCCATCTCATTCATTATTTTGAATTCAGAGCTACTACATCAATATTCAGACTTTCTTGATATTTACAGTTCTCACATTTAAAACTGTACTCATATTTTTAAAATAGACCATTGGGAACTATGTCAAAGGCACATCACTATAAGCTTTACAAAAGGATTGAAAAGAAACATCAAATAATTTCTCAATTAAAAATCTCACTTGTGGATATTGCTGAAACCCAGAATGGTGCCCTGGATTACTGGGCTGCATAGCAGAAGTAGGTGGTGCTGCATTCTGGTATCCAGGTTGAAGAGTTGGGTATCCGTAACCAAAGGGCTTAGGAGTCCTTGATGTCTGAGGAGTAGGAGCTGGACTACTTGTCGCAGAATTTGTTTCTTGGATAGGGAAAACAAATGTTTTTTCAAAATTGTCTATTGCATTTAAATAAAATAAGAAGCAAAATACCAGCAGCTGATCATGAGAATAATGCTTTTGTTAATTATAAAGAAACAATTCAAAAATTTCTCTGCATTGATCAAATGGATATCGTAAAACCGCAGAAAAAAAAAGTTTCATCTCACTGTCAGTACCCAGGGCAATACGTTGGGGAGCACTGTCCTCTAACTCTACTTCAAACCTATTTGTCTTCTAACTCTCCTCTGCATTTAATTAAATGCACCTCACCTACTAAGCAATTGGAACTTCATAATGTCATTTTATAATTGCCCCTTTTTAATAGAAAGGTAAGAGTAAATATATTGCAAAAATATAAAAAATAAGATCTCCTTAATTACAATTTTTCTCCAAGACTGATCTTGCTCCCAAATCTCCCCTGCCCTGCTAACTGCACCAAGACCTATTGCTCTGTAGCCTCTCCTAGTCACCCATGATGCGATTTAGCTAATTCTGTCTTCAAGGGTGTACATGGGATTTCTGTTGAAGTCAATGTAAGCCCCGCATGTGTATGCCAGGACAGAATTTGGCCCAACCATTTTAAAAGGCTGAATTATTTGCAGCATGCAGCTGCCAATTCAGATAGTTTGTTACGAAGTGGTAAGGAGAGGTAGACTGGACAAGAAACAGAAGCATAGCGTACTGATTATAGACTGATGTCTCAATAGCTCTCAGAGGGGAAAAAACAGCAGTTTTGAAACTGGTACATCTCAGCAACTTTAACATGTGGAATAATATACCTTAAACTATCACCTACAGCCAGGGTGAATAGAGGCTAGAAGGTCTACCTGGAGCAGAGGCATGGCAGTGCAAGTCACCTGCAACATCCACACTAAGGGGCAAGAGTTGGCCTGTGCAAGCCTGGAAAGTTGACAAGGCCAGAGAATCTGGGGACGGTCGCAGAGAAATTTAAACCTGGCACCCTCATCCCCCCGCAAAAAGGTAAATTCTCTCAAGCAGGGGATGCCCACAGGAAAGATTCAAAGTTGACATGAGTAAGATGCTACTCAACTCTATGGTGCTATACAAATGTTTTGTAAAAAACAACAAGCCAGCTTAATTGGGAATCACACATTTTAATATATAATGGATGTCTCATTGCTGATGACTGAAAGGGAGGCAGTAAAGATAAGCAGGAATCCGTGATGGGATTCCACGAAAGGGAATCTAGAGTAAGAGGAAATGGGTGATGTTTTTAAAAAAGAACAACCTGAAAAACTAGAACTGTATATTATAATTTTTCTGTTTTGTTATACCTTAACAATTCAGAATTAGCATGCAACAAAGCGCTCACCTGGATAGCCACCTCCTTCAAGAGCATCATAACTGTTGACAACAGGAGAGGCACTGCTAGTAGTGGAGGAGCTGTCAATAGCTAAAAATAAATACAAAAATAAAACAAAGATTTGCTTTAAGCAATGGCAAGCTTCTGTGAGGACAGGGCTTCAGAGAACATTGTTTCTTAAACTTCTGGTAAGAAACTGTTCAATATTGTACTAAGAATCCAAAGTTATTGCTATTGGAAAACACAAAGATCATACCTAAAATGTAGCCAATTTGGTATTCAGAAAACATGGAAAAAGCAACAAATGGATAAGGACAAAAATGAAATTAAAATGATTTAAAAAGAGGTTTTTAGACAACCATTTATAAATTCTTTTTAATCTAAAAGAGTTCAGGTAATTTAAAATATTTCTATTTATACTGCCTCAATGGCAGCATTCAGCACCCCCATATCATGCAAGACGTTCAATGGTCTTCAAAGGGAGTTTTGCCTTAGTTGAAAGTGCTGGATAGAGTATTTTGAAGTAACCTTTGCATCAGAAATTTTCCAACGTCCCTCCTTTTGTATGCTGTTGTAATAAAGAGTGGCTTGTCTTATTGTTAAATAATAAGCAACATTCAGTAGAGCTTTTGCAAAAGTTCTCTGCCCTAGCTGTAACAGATGAAAATTGGTGAAGCCAAAAGGCATACCTAAAACACACTAATAAAAGAAGTAAAGAGTACTTTAAAAAAATTTCTTGGACTACTGATGAATAATTCTTCCTAGTGCCACACTTATTCTCTATTTAACTGATTACCTGGATTGTAATACATTAAATGAAAATAAGAAAATGTTTTAAAAGCATTTGTGTTAGTGCAGTTTCATATACATTTGCCACAAGAAAGGGACAGGAGAGTAGAGAGATTTTGTGTGCCTGCTCCCTAGAAACAAAAACACAAACAGATAATTTTGGCCTCTGAAATCTCGTATCTGAACTACAACTCACAAAATACAACACAAAGAAAAAAATAGTTTATGTAAGTGTTCAGCCAAAACAAAGGCACATACAATCCTTCCTTCCTAGTGAAGCCAAAGTGGGTTTCAGGAACACATTAATGGAGAGAGCATGCTGGCTTGGCAAACTAGAATGGGGAAAGTGTTCCATGCACAGGAGCAGAGTGAAATGCATCTCGGAGACAACATTACTAGTAACCTGGAGACACCACTATTGTAAAGATTACTTCGGCATTTCAATTATAACTATTTCTATGAAATTTTTAAGTAGAGTGTAAAACAAGGCTTAAATTCAACATTAAAATCAGTTACTCTTAGGAACAAAGTTTTAACTTCCCTCTTTAAAAAAAATATTTTTTTAAAAAAGTACAGTGTTAATTAAAAATAACAAACTTGTGAACTTAGTAAACATCTTCCTTTGTTATATGCACTTATGAGCTTGAAAAACATTTCTTTCCCTATCAAATTCTCTCTTTTTTCCCCCAATCAGGTGAAAAATCCTAGGAGCTGAAGCAAACAAGATTCTTGTTGATTCAGCAGCATAGCTTCTG
This sequence comes from Eretmochelys imbricata, assembly GCF_965152235.1. Lineage (NCBI taxonomy): Eukaryota > Metazoa > Chordata > Testudines > Cheloniidae > Eretmochelys > Eretmochelys imbricata. Next base: position 36,171,950 of record NC_135575.1, on the reverse strand, counting down.
TAAGTTAGGTTAACCACTGCTAATTAAAAGCCAAAAGGGGAGCTTATTTCCACACCCAACAAAATATGGTAGGTATAGATGTAGGATTTTTTTAAATGAATATATGTTCTTTGCACCAGGAAGCCAATTTTACTTAAATATATATAAAAAATACTAAGAGGACACACTACCCAACTATAATCATTTTAAGGTAGGTCAAGTTTTGTGAATGTTCTGATGTTACAGGTTAGTTGTAGAATATATTTCTTATTTATTCAACTGTAAATTGGATTCCATAAAATTTATTTGTGGCACCTTAGAGACTAAGGAATTTATTTGGGCATAAGCTTTCGTGAGCTACAGCTCACTTCATCGGATGCATACTGTATGCATCCGATGAAGTGAGCTGTAGCTCACGAAAGCTTATGCCCAAATAAATTCCTTAGTCTCTAAGGTGCCACAAGTACTCCTTTTCTTTTTCTGGATACAGACTAACATGACTGTTACTCTGAAACATAAAATTTATTCTATCAATCCACACGATCAATCAGATATCAAATCAATTTGCACTAGTCACTCATTAAGATTTTACTATAATGATCAGACTATATGGCAGAATAAAGCACAGGCACTTCAAAGCTTTACTTTAATGAATGCATAGCAAAAACTGATTGCTATGAAAAATGTGGCTAAAGCTTGAAATATATCTATCTCAATGTGTAGCACTCTAATTAGGTAGTGCTGGCATAAAATCAATAACTATGAAGCAGAAATTAAAATATATATATATATATATATATATATATATATATATATATTAATGGATACAATAAAGTCAAAGTACATATCTCCAAAGAATAGCATGAGGATCTTTGAGAGATGAATGACAGCTTGGAAGCACAAACATTAACTTTTTTTTTTTTCTTTCCCCCCAGTGTCACACTAAAAATGTAATTAAATCTGAATTATTTTTGGTTTCTTCTACAAAAGTTCTCCAGGCTAACTCTGGGAGAAAGATAAAGTATGAAAGAGGTTTATAGTTGGAGAGAAATATCTCAGGTTCTCTGTTTAACAATTCTACTAATAAGTATAACATGATGAAAATAAGAATACGACTCCTCATATCCTATGAGAAACATTTGACTCCATCGCCCTGAAGATCTTTTATGTACTGTTCTTACCCCCTGAAAAATTCATCAGAGTCCCAAGATATACTGAGAATTCTGAGGGGTCTATAGATTTCTTCCCCATTGCAAGGCATATTTTGTTGATTGCACTACTCCATACTATTATTCTGACATGTTGCATTTTACTGATACCAAACTACGACTGGACTCGGATTCAGCAAGGTACTTACACATTTATTTGACAATAGGAATCCTCACATGCTTAAGTTTAGTCACTTATCTTGCTGAATCAGAATTATAACAGCATTCATTTCTTTGTATACCTTACCTATTAGTAACAGAGTTCCCTCCACATTACTGACTCTTCCAGCATCATGTACTAAGTGACTCGAACACCAGAGTACAAGATAACCATCACTACAATATACACGAAATGTCATTGATACCATGAACTGTAATGTTGCCATCAGGTTCTGTGGTTTGTTCTGCAATCACTGCAGCTAGAATTTGAGACACTTTTGTAACCAGATTTGTATACTGGTTGCACAAGGAACTATCTATTTTGTACCTCTGACTCATCAGTTCAATACAGTGAAATCTAAGAAACAGACCTACTGTTAAAGTCCCCTACACGCAATATCTAGTCTCAGTAAAATAAAGTGACATTTTGTTGCCATTGCTTTAATGGCATTATTCTGCTTCAAGTGATAGAGCAGTAGTTCTCAAACTTTTGTACTGGTGACCTATTCCACATAGCAAGCCTGAGTGCGACCCCCCCTTATAAATTAAAAACGAACACTTTCTTATATATTTAACACCATTATAAATGCTGGATGCAAAAAGGGGTTTGGGGTGGAGGCTAACAGCTTGCGACCCCCCCATGTAATACCTTGTGACCCGAGGGGTCACGACCCACATTTTGAGAACCCCTGTGATAGAGAGGCCAATTCTGTTCCCACTGAAGTCAACAGAAGCAGTGAGCCTAGAGTTAAGTAGTGCTATTTGTGAGAATAAACTTCTAAATATAGACAAAAAACTTACAATGAACATCTAATGACCAATGTAAAAATATTATTGGTTAAAAAGCTGATCATGCTAGTAACATAATTATATCTATTTTACAACCTTTCTTCAGCACCACTTCTAAGTATGTAACAAACTAGAGAATCAGATTACATAGAGAGCAATTGTTACAAAGAACAATTTAGCAGAAAATATTCCTCAGATCTATAAAATAAGCTAGGGATAAACTTAATTTAAAATTAAGCAGGATAAAGATTTAATTTAAGATCATTCACCAACAAACCTGTATTCTGCTTTTATTCAATTTTAATTTTAAAAACACTGAAGACTAAACGGATTAACTTAATTTCATTCAGAAACAGATGCTGGCCTCTGCAAAATGCTAAAAATTAGCTTGGGGGGGGGCGGTGGGGGGAATACATGGTAGATTGTAAGACCAATCTTTTTCTTTGGAAGAGGAGGGGAAAACATTGCCCTTTTGTTAAGCAAATTCTCCAGGAACACTTCTTGCTGTTTGGTTAAATGCTAACTGAACAAAAGACTTTCTATGAAAAGCATCCTCCAACTGAACTCAATGGACAGGATACATGAGCTGGTGTAAGATACAAGGAAACAAATCAAAGGCAAGAAATTATTCTCAAAATATCCTTCTAAATCACTGCAGAAAACAAACTTCTACACAGCATTCACAGCGGAGTAAAACTTTCATGAGTAACAGCCTGACTAGCGTGTTTTTCAGAAGAGGCAGTTGCAGGAGCAGTATGTCAAGACTATGGCGACTGGTAAAAGCACAGAAATAGGCTTCCAATGTGGCTCCTGTACGTTGTTACAGAGAAGTAACCATTCTCTCCACTCCCAAAGCAGTGAATGTCCTCACGAAATAAGCCTAAATTGAGCATGGAGCCTCTTCAGCTTTTAACAGTAGGACTTCCTAGTAGTCCTCAAAACCAACAGCACACGCAGTAGTACACCATACAAGAGGTTGCATATGTCTACCAGTAGGATGAATCAATGGCTACATATCTTTCTCTCTCAAGAGGGCTCTCTGAAAGAAGATATTTAGCACTCTCCTCACCATCAAGGCTGAAGATCTACTTCTCTTTTAGGGTTCATGCAGAGCAAGAAAAATAAATAATGACCTGAAAAAATATCATGACCTGAGGAACTACCAAAAAACATGGAACTAGTTTTGAAACTAAACCATTCTGATAAAAAATAAACATGGATCCTTGCAGTGAAAAGCCTGAAACTCCCAACAATCCTACCCAAATGAACTGCCATAAGAAAAATAGTTTTCAAAGTAAGTGACCTCTCGAAATTATTCACCGGGTCTGGGGAGAGATAATCCATAAAGACAGGCAGGGTGAAGACTCCACAAGAAAAAGGGAGGACAGCTCTGGTCTCACTTTATCTGCCTCCCTAAATACTTTCAGGTAAGTGCCTGTGGACAAATACTCTATTACACATAATTAAGGCTCCATTATGAAATTGCACAAAACCGATACTCTGTTACATATTTTTTTTAAGGAAATGAAATATCACAACAAAGGTTGAGTGGAGAAGGGCAGAAGTGTGCCGAATACTGAAGCTCTAACGTTTTGCAATAGACTGTGGAGATGAACTACTTGTGGACCAACAGAAACATGGCAATCACTTTCTCAGAGATCTATATTTTTCTTTATAAAGACTGTCCTCCCAAAAGCCATGCCATACTGGCCACTGGCATATCAGAAAAGGAGAGGATGATCTTGAGCTTAAGTCACTAGACTGAGAATACCTCAGGAGTTTTACTGTTTTCCTTTCTCTGCCTCCTAAAACTGAACAGTACTAGAGAAACACAGGACAGGTTCTGTATACAGTTATTGACTTAAAAATAATATTTACCACATGACAATATATTTTACTTTACTGCAGTATTTACAGTGTTCCCTATACTTAGAAGGAGAAATATATAAAAAAAACTGATAAATTTAACTATCATAGGTGGTAAAACATCTACATGTATAACTGTAACAGAGCTAAACCAACCATCATCCAAAAGCTCTACATCCAGACACATTCCATTAGAACATTACAAGTTTGCTGAAAGTTAGAATACTGAAATTAAAACAGCCTCAAAGTGCAACCGTTACACTATAAAATACGAAGATGCATGTTACCTCAGGGGAAAAAACATTGTACTGAGCAATTTCCAATTACTACACTCCATTTTTAACTACCATATTCATATAAGAGTTGGAAATTTTCCCTCAGCTTGCTAGGTGTCTGAAGAATTGCAACTACTTTTGGGATTAAATTTTTAATTTTAATAATTCAAGGAGGTGGAAATATGAAGACAAAACTTGGGTAGGAAAAAAGCAATATACTGGTGTAAAGCTAAAGCAGACCTGCTTCCTCATCCTCCTCATCCTCTTCCTCATCATCTGAACTTGATGACAAGGGAGCTGGTGCAGAGCTAGCTTGATTATTAACATATCCACCATACTGCATGCCTGTGAAGTGGAAAGCACAAACACAAGAGTCAAACAGACAAGAAAGATGAGAAACAAAAGTCACAAATCATTGCATTAAAAGTGAGAGAAATCAGGCATTCCAGAGAACATCCTAACATGCAAGTGATGAAAGTTTATTAAAGTCTAAGAGAGCTAGATAATCTCTGTAAGTAGTTTAGCACAAGCAGCTTTTTAGTGAACTAGTTTGGTTCAGCATTAGTAGTGCCTAAGAAAAACTAGTAGGAAGGAAAATATATATATTTATATATAGGACGGAATATTATAAAGAACGAAACATTTTTCCTCTGGACAAAGAAAGAATCAGTTTGCTCGGCAAACTTGCCCTTTTAAAAAAGGATTCTCCAAATTCTTTAGTATTTTGCAGTTTAGCAAGAAGAGCAATGAAATGTACCATTGCCTCACCGTATAAACGCACGTATGTTCCACCTTTCCGTGTTTTCCATCACACTCTTACCATGCATTTTAAACAAGATATGCCAGTTTAATAAGTATTAGTATTACTGTGCCGGTTGACTTGGTCAAGACTGTCAAAAATGAGGGCCTAAAGCTAGGCTCGTAAGTCCATATTTAGGCACCTACATACATGGCCTGATTTTCAAAAGCACTGAGCACCCAAGAACATCACCACAGAACATTCTACAAACTGTAACCAACAGTTTTTAATACAATAGGCACCATACACAAATACAAACAATACGCAAGGCACTAGATACATATAGTGTGCAAAGATGTGCTGTATAGCAATGTTAAGTACTGATCAGTTGACACTTAGTGTGTGCAGAACTACTGACTTTACTTTAACTACGCAAGTACTCAAACTTTTGAACATCTGTTGATTTTATAGATGCAACTTACCATAGTTTTCCTCTTGGCAGCCCATTAGACTACTATGCTTTAAAAAAAATTAACTCAGACACTTCCAAAGTTTTGAAGAGTTCTGTGGTTTGCTAACAGAAGTGCCAAATTTAAACTGGACTGGTATACCACATATTAAACATGAAAACATATTTAACATTCTATTACAATAAAATTGTTGCAGATAAATCATATACACGCTGGCATTCATGTATACATACAATGATGTGTATACGTAATGACATTCAATTACTAACTCAAACTGTTTTAACTGTTGTACAGTGAGCCATATTAACATGTATTTTATTAAAATACACAAGCTAGCCATCACATCATTCTGCTTTAAAAAGATTCTCAGATGAACAAATCAGGAGTATTTAAATTATACTTATTACAACCCAGCAGGGTCAGTTTGAAGAGCAGCTACCGAGCCAATGGAAGAGGTAATAAGAAATCAAAGAGAATACCAGAACACTGTCTGGCCAAGGCAGAAAAAAGACAGGAGTCTGTGGATATGGTTTAATTAGGCGGCAACTTTATTCACTTAATATATTTTCAAGTACCTGGCAAAAAGTAGCACAATGCAGGCATTTCCCTAATCATTTCCACCTAATGCCCAACCTGGTTTCAGCCATCCTGTTGCTGGACCCCCACCATTCTCCCGTCATATGAGATAAAAGGGGCTATAAAAGGAGGGAGGTCCTTTCTCTGCTGTATCAGCCTTAAACAGAAAAAGAGAGGGTGCTAAGCCTCCCACTGTAGCAGACTTAGGAGCCCCAAATACCCCTTTACTCAGCTTTCTTAAGTGATGCTTCCCTTCAAATCGTTTTCCAATCCATTTCATCCAAGAACCATATCCTTTACATAACGAGTACATTTATGTCTGGCTACCTCCTCCCACCCTGTCCCTGACAGGTTCCTAGATATTGACTGATTCCTCCCTTAATATTAGAGAAATAGGTATACTCAATTTTCCCTGAATAATTCAGGTGTCACTAAGATATGTCCCAAATTATCAAACTCCCTTGATTACAAATGAATTTATCCACCTCCTTTTCCACATACCTCCCCATTATATTGACCCAAGGAGGATTCATGGCTCCCTTCTATATCCTACATTGCAACATGTCAGACCAAATAATTGTCATCCCAGGAAACAACTCCTGGATCTGCACCACATCCCTCTTAACTCTGAGCATCAATTGAACCCTCTTATGCCTTCACGATAGTTTTCAACGAAGAAAATAATAACTGCAACCAGTTTCTGTTCCTAGGCTGCCAAAGAGTGTACAAGGGGCATCAACTGTTCCCATAGCATGCTCTGCCATCCACATTAGCTCAGGACCGCCACCCTACCTAGACACAGATGTGAACTGCCAGATGAGCTGAAAGCCCACTTGTGCACCCAGTATACAATATTGTACCTACAGATCCACACCACTGCTTGCTTGGTCCATTTGCATGATTCTGAAATTGGAAACAGTAAAATTAGTTCAGATTCTCTACCTGGGGTCTCACATATGTCCCACATGCATTTGAATGTCATTGCTCAATTGCCAGAATAGCCCTCGCCCTAGCTATTGAAGTCTGGAATGAGTGGGGGCCAAATTATGCACCAGTAATGTCAACTCTAAAAGCCCTTTTCTGAAAACTGTAACAAGCTGGTATGTTGCGAGGGGCCTTCCATCACCAAGAATAAAGAGGGGGTCCTCTCCAATCAGTCTCATCTCAGTTTGAAGTCCTTAATGCACCTAGTGGGCATATTCTGGCTTCACTCCCCTCCTGTAGTATGATGGACTCACCTCATCCCCTGAACAGTTTTCAATATCCTCAGGGTCAAGACAATTAATTGTACCTCCCACCTGTAAATTCCTCCACTCTAAAACCCATTTCAAAGCATCCTTCAATAACCCAAGCACTAGCTCACTCATCTAAAAGCTCCAAAAAAACTACCAGGAATGCAGTCTTGAACAAGGCTGACTCTTGTCTGCTTCTGCATATTTGGGTGAGAACCTGAACCAAATCCCCAAGTGTCTGAACAGCAATCCTCTCTGGGACCCATGTCTTGAGGCTATGCTACTAAAAACCTCTTTATGCCCAATATATGATGTTGGCATTTTGTGTGGAAAGCCTCCAGCTTTGCCCAGTCTCAGCGGCATAGTGTCCTGTTTCGCAACCATCCTACAGTATGGAAAGGATACAGCTCGAATAGATCTTGAACTGGGTTGTCATGCTGAGATGATGTTGATTCCATATTCATTGTAAACGCCCCTTGGCAGACACTGTGATGCCCATCTGATGGAGAACCTGTTTGAGAGCTGGAATGAACTGGTGAGTACAGACCCCAAATAGCAAAAGCTGGGGACTGCTTCGACAGTTGGGAGTCATGGGTGGACCTGGTCCTAGATTTTGCAGCTTTGTCTTTGACCACAGAACATGGAGGCCAACCTTAGCTGACTCCTCCTCCATTTGCTGGAGTGCCTCACGAAACCTGCAGGGGCTCTGTACTAGAAGAAGAGGCGTAAGAACAACGTCATCGGCGTAGTCAAGGTCTGAGAGTGAGAGACCACCGATCTTAATGCCTATGGACCTGATAGAATACTGTATTATGAAATCCATTGCCCGACAAAAGAGTGCAGGGGCCAAGACACAGCCCTGTCTGACACCAGATACTGATTTAAAAGGTGCCGACATCCAATTCCCTAAACGTACACGGGCAGTGGTTCCATTATGCAGCTCACTAATCAAGTCCAGCAGAGTGTTTGGGACACCTACGTCCTTTAAGGCCTTACATAGCACAACTTGGTCAACTGACTCAGACAAAGCTTTAAGATTGACATATGCTACATGCAGGGGCTTCTTGAACTCATGGTGTATCTCCAACAACAAGCAGAGGGCCAAAATGGCGTCTAATTGGACCTGTTCCTTGTAAAGCCTGAGTGTTGGGGGCAATGCTTCTAATGTAGCAGGGGCTCCAAATGGGCCAGCAGAACATACACAAGCACCTTCCCTGGCATGGACAACAAGGTGATTGGGCTGTAGCTCTTACTTTATAAGATCAAGGGACCGCGCAGTGAATGTGAGATCACAATACCGTTCTTCCAGGCAGTTGGCAAGGTTCCAGTTCTCCACATCAAACGAAAGATGGCCAGAAGTGATTCTGCTACAGAGTCAATAGCACATTTTAGCAGCTCTCGGGAATGGCTGAGCATCCATTTTCAGTCAGCAGATGGCACACTTCATCCAATGATGGTGATCAGTACAAGTATCTGGGTCTGAAACCACAGTGGCTGTCAAAACGTCCAGCTCTGAACAAGCTGCAGCTGGAGGGCGATTCAGGGCCCTGTGATAATGTTCCACCCAGCGTGAAAGGATGTTGTCATCTAATTTACATGAATGGCCTTGGCGGTCATTCAAGATCCCTTTCATAGTAACTACCTCTTGACCGCCAAGGTTGCAGATCATGCAGAATGCCAGCTTTAAGTCTCCCCTGGCTAAACCAAATTCTTCATCATCATCATCATCTACCACTTGGTTAGAATATGCCTCAAGCTCACAGAATGCCAAGGTGTTAAACTTTCACTTCAGCTGAGTATGAGTGTGCTTATCGCCACACTGACTGGATGTGACCTTCAATTTAACTGTCTGGAAGGCCTCCTTTGATAGCCATGGTCAGTGTGCTAGATGCCTAATAGCCAATTGTCTGCTCGGCAGATTGGTGGAGGATGGAGGTAAACGAAGAGCAGGCAACCTCGACATCAACCAGCAAGTCAGCTAGAGCCAAGAATCTATTTCTGATGTCGATACATAACCTGTTGGCTAAACCCGGCACACAGAGAAGCGCATCAATGTCAAACGTTTTCCTCATCACAGAGGGCGTACTCACTCGTCAGAGTGTCAATGTCATGCAGGCAACCACTAGGTGGTGATCTGTTTTTGTGGCACATTCTGCAGCACAATATACTCTACAGGAGGCGAAGAGATGCCTGTCACGTGCGATATGTGGTCCAACTCCTTCTGAGTGATGCCATCGTGAGAGATCCATGACATCTGATGTATGCATTGCCGCTTGAACCATGACCCAAGAATGGAAAGATTCTGAGAGGCGCAGAAGGTGAGCAAGCGGCAAGAGTGTACCTGAACTGTAATGGCCAATGACCTGATCAAGCCCAATTTGCCGGGAGCCAGTAACTGCATTTAGGTGGCCCACAATCATGAAATTGTCATGTGGAGGGACTGTGCATACTAAAGATTCCAACTGATCGTAGAAATGATCTTTGAATCAACAGATTTCTCTGTCAGCAAATAGACCACTATGACAGCGAGGTGACTGTGCTGATGTTTAAGACGTGCAATAAGTAGTAGAGAAGACCTGGGCATCCAGGTTATCAAGAAGGACTTGGTTTTGCCTCGCAGTAGTAATGCTACCCCTTGTAAGTGGTTGGGGCCACTGGAATACAGAACTAATGAATCTTCCACCTTGTGGCATTCGTGATTTATCAGCCTTGATTCCGTCAGGCCTGCGATTGATATGCCAAGACCGTCCACACGAGACAGCGACCTGATGACCACACCTGTGAAGAGTTGCAACACTCCAGGTTGCAATTTTGATGGGTTGGTGGAGAACCCAGCTGCGATTGAATACATTGTCATGGTACACTGCTGACGTGCCTGCCGACATCAGAGAACAAGCATCCTCAGGCGGTCTTTGGTATGAGCCCATCACATCTGCACTGAGAGAAGACAGCACCGGTAGGTCATCTACAGCTGAGAGTAAAGCAGGGGCTTTAACCCTGGTGCTGAGTGCTAAGTTATTCATGTTGCAAGAGAGAATGATCTATAACTGTGTCTCTAATCAGTTTCTCCCTCCGAAAAGACACTCCATGAAAAGGATTCAGAAACTGTTCTCAAGTCCCCAAAACCTCCTTCACCTCTTCATTAAGCTTATAAAATGGTTGGGCTTTGATACTCCCAATGGAAGCTGACAGTCTGGTGCAAAATGCCCAAGACTGCAAACTCCAGCACTGTATGCTTCCTTGCCACTATAGCCTTGATAATCAATCCCAGAAGTTCCCACAATGTATCCTATGGGACTCTAGATACCCCAGTCTGTGTCTCTATCCCACTCCCTAAATAGGTCAGCTTAGCAGAGGGCCCTTGTTTTTTCATCAGCCAGAGGTATCCCCAACATAACATGGACTCACCATATATATAGCTGTAGTGAGCACATTCTTGAGAAGCTGAGTTGTCAGATGCCATAACATATTAGAGAGGTTTAGAAACAAAGCAAGGCTGAGGGTATCTCAGTTTTTCCAATACGCTATGCAATAACATTCCCACAGGGACGATCACACTCTGCTGAAGATCCTATATGTAACAACTGGCTAGTGCGACACAGGCAGAACCAACAGAAATGAAACTGATGAACTCTTCAATTTCTCTCTGCTGCTAGAACGTGGGGAAAAAAACGTGTTCAGATATTCTTATCCCCTGGTTCTATGGAGTGCACTTATTAAAGAGGAGGGAAAAGAAAAATTCTCTTCCCAGTACCAGATTGTATTTGTGCTTCTCTTAAAGATTTTACTTATGGCTCAGCAGGAGCTGCAAAGTGCAACTGAATAGGAATACGTCAGTCTCCTTTTACAATGCTTCAGGAGTGCTGAGCAAGAACATGTTGATTAAGGCATGATTAAGAGGGGGAAAGAAACAGATTAAGATCAGTACGACAAGAGGTGAGGAAGACCTAAGATAAAAACCACAGGAGTGGGGTCAGATATGAAGAGGAGAAGGAGTGGAACACAAAAGGAGAGAGAAACGAAAAGCAGCTAGAAAGAAGGTTAGTATGGTGTTCCTCTCACAGTGAGTCAGAGTTTAGGATGGGGCTTGATACCAAACTACGTGTCCCAGAGCGAGCTGGGAGTTCTGCAGGGGCAGTACATATAAACTGTGAGGAAATATATGCTCACAATCACTCTTTAATAATCCAAATGCAATCTCTAATCTGAAGAAATCTTGGAACCATTAGCAATTATCTTCAAGGACTGATGGACTTTGAATGAGGTGAGACTGGAGAAGGACAAATATAGCACCTAACTTTAAAAGGGGGAACGAAGAGGACCTGGGAAATTATAGACCAGTCAGCCTAACTTCAACACCTGGAAAGGAGATACTCAAACAAATTATTAAACAATCAATTTGTAAGCAACTAAAGCAGTGGTTTTCAATTTGTGGCCCATGTTGGGGGTCCACACCTCCATTTGAAATTTTTTAGGGGTCTGCAAATGAAAAAAAGATTGAAAACCACTAACCTAATTTAAGGAATAGCCAGGATGGATCTGTCAAGAACAAATCATACTAAACAAACTTAATTTCCCTCTTTAAGAGGGCTATGGCCAAGTAAATGAGGGTAAGCAGAAGACATGAAATATCTTGATTTTATTCTATAGTCCTACATGGAATTCTCTTAAGCAAACTACGGAAATGCAGTCTAGATGAATTTACTGCAAGGTAGGTGAACAACTAGTTAAAAGACCATACTCCAAAAGCAGTTATCAGTGGTTAGCTGTCAAACTGGAAGGGTGCATCTAGAGGAGTTCCAAAAGGGTCAGTCCTGGATCCAGTAGTATTCAATATTTTCCTAAATGACTTTGATCATGGAGTGGAGAGTATGCTTATAAAATCTAAAGATGACAGACTGTGAGGACATTTTGGAGAACAGGATTAGATTAGAAAAGGATTACGATTACCTTGACAAACTGGAGAATTGGTCTGTAATCAACAAGAAGAAATTCATTGAAGACAAGTGCAAAGCACTCCACCTAAGAATGAAAAATCAAATGCACAACTACAAAATGGGGAATAATTGGCTACGAGGTAGTACTGCTAAAAAAGATCTTGGGGTCACAGTGGATCATAAAGTGAATGAAAGTCAACAATGTGATGCAGTTGTAAAAAAAGGCTAATTTTCTGGGCAGTATTAACAGGACTGTTGCATGTAAGGACATGGAAGGTAGTTGTCCAGCTGAGGCCTCACCAGTGTTGAGTAAAGCAGGGAGTATTGTATCTAATTCTGGGCACCATAGTTTAGGAAAGCTGTAGACAAATGGGAGAGAGTCCAAAGGAGAGCAACAAAAATGCTAAAAGGTTAGAAAACTTGATCTATGAGGAAAGGTTAAAACAACGGTGCACATTTAGTCTTAAGAGACGACTGAGGGCAGACCTGATAACTGTCTTCAAATATGTTAAGGAAGAGGATGGTGATCAATTGTTCTCCTTGTCCACTGAAGGTAGGACAAGAAGTGATGGGCTTAATCTGCAGGAAGAGAGACTTAGGTTAGATATTAGGAAAAACTTTCTAACTACAGTATAAGGTAGTCAAGCTCTGGAAGAGAGGTTGTGGAATCCCCATCAACAGAAATTTTTACAAACAAGTTGGACAACAACCTGTCAGGGAGGGTCTAGCTTTACTTGATCCTGACTGAGTGCAGGGGGCTTCCTGAATGCAGGGGGCTTCATGACTTAGAGATCCTTTTCAGCCTCAAATTTCTATGATTTTATGAAAGCTGACTGAAGAGAGCCATATTAAACCTTCCTCAACTAAGTATTATAAAAAAAAGAAAAAGGAGGGATTCCAGCATGTATCACACACCAAAATGGAAAGGGGATGAAAGAGAAAGAAACTGAAAGGTTGGGGTAAGAAATAACAAAATCCAAGGATGGGAAAGTGAGAAAAAAAACAGGAGCAGAAGGAAGGTAATTCTACTGGGATATTTTATTTGGCATTTTTGAGCAAAAGAAATTCCAAAATAAAGCTTCTCCTTACAATTTTTCAATTATAGCCAACCCACTCAAATCTTTGTTCCATACCAGTCATACTCAGGTCTGATTGGTTCAAGAGAAAAAACTAGTGATCAACATTACCAAAAAAAGAGTCACTGTAGTGTAAATTTATTGTTTCATTTACTATAGTACTATTCATATTTAAATAGTATGATGGGAAATAATTTAGTCAATAGATTATTCTCACAGTAAATAAGTTAATAACTTGAGCAAGTTGCTAACTTAATTAGTTAATAACATGGTAAAAGCATTCTAACTGCTTATTAATTAAAATCACACTGTTTTAATATCACGTGCTGCAAAGAGCAGCAGAAGACACTTTAAAGAGCCACTTGTGGCTTCAGAGCTGCAGTCTGAGCATCACTGTTCCATACAATACATTTACAGACAAATGAGGCTGAAGTTGAGAGAAAGAGCAAGGACGAAATGTGAAAATATTTCATTTACAAAAAACAGGAAACTAGTTATACGATATTGCAGGGTTTTGTTTTTGTTGCTAAAACAAGACTATTCTAGCACAATATGAAAGATTTCCAAAATGTAAATTGCACAATTACTGGGTTTGGATTTCATAATAGTGGTAGTGTCAAGAATAAAACGAGAATTGAGTGAAAAGAAATTAGATTATAAAGTAGGTTTTTGTTTTTGTTTTTTTTTAAAAAGTCTTCCTTTTCATTACCCTCAAATTTCCAATACAACCATCACCACAGTATCGAGGCACTGACTGAAATACCAAGATTAATCTTGCATTTGTTCAAAATGGACCCTGCTGTTCAATATTCTTAGATTTAGCTGCTTTTAAACAGTTTTTTTATTCATCAGCTTCTGTTATTAGAGAATTTATGCAGGCCACAAATTATTTAAATTTACCCACTATATGATAGGACAAAAATCAGCTCACTTAATCTAGGTGTTACAGCCAGTGTCAAGACAAATATACATTTAGAGCATTAAAACTTCAGTTAACTTCCAAAAAGCCACACTGAGATTCTGTAGACTCTACTTTTAAAAGAAAAAATGAGTTTACAGAAGTTTCCCTGACCATCTTCACAACATTGCTATTTTTAAGCCCTGTTCACATTGGATCAACATTAACCCAGCTTCCAAATATACAACAGTGTAAAATTCAGTTATTTTAACAGGCTTTCACAGTTGCAGCCCTGATTCAGCAAAGCACTTAAGTTCATGTTTAACCCACTGAAGACATTTAAGCACTTGCTTAAGTGCTTTGTGAAATATGACTTACGCTTAAATGCTTTGTAGAAACAAGACTTAGGAGCATCTATGCAGTCTTACATGAATGAGATGAGATGTACTTTGTAATGTACAGAACCACAGGACAAGGTAAATTAGTAACCCAGAGTGTGCACATGCCATGAGGAAGAGCACACTTCATTAAACCTAAAAAATAATTTGTGACACTTTATACTCATCTGTACTACAGGCAGAATCCCCTCCCAAATTGGAAAAAAAAAAAAAAGTGTATTACGTGATCCCACATTCAAATAATCACTGGTACAAATATTTCAAAAGTGCCTTAACTGCAGCGTTTCAGAGACCTGAAATGAACCTGTAACTGAAGAGGATAAAGCTGATCAACAACAGATTTCTGTTGCTGGTGAATGCCAACAACTTTTATTCATATATCAAGGAAGATGCAAGTACAAGAAATGTGATTTATTATTGATAAAATTAAAACAAATATATGCAATCAGTAGAACCCTCAGGCTCCTGGCAAATTAAAAAGGGCCTTGGTGTCAGACCATCTGGACATCTCGGTCTTGAAAGTGTGATTATCCAACTGTGCTATATACACACACACAGACTGAATTTATGAAGATTTAAATATGCAATCATATCACATTTCTTCCCTGGTTTGTACGTACAGACTGCATGCACTTTGTACGTGACAGTTATTATTGTGAGTCTGCCTAGGATTAAAGAACATTGTGCTGTAGCAAACCCCATTTAGCATGTCTATACTGCAATTAAATTCTGTTCAGCAGTTCAGGGTTCAAACTGCTACTTAACATCACTGTAAAACTGTTTAAGAACCAAACAGCAGCTGCAAATCAATTTCCAAAACCTCACTTTCTGTAATGATTTTTAAAAGATTTAGTGTGGGGATAATACTTTTCAAACAATTAATAGTTCTCATCTCTGCATGTTTGGGGGATAAAAGTCAGGTTGATAGACAATAGATTACTTTAATGGATTTTCCTAGGTTTTTTATTCATTGATAAATATGGAGATTATAACCCAGATTACAAAAGGGCTTTGAGAACTATATATGAAAACACTGTATCAGAGCCAAGTATTTAAGATTTAAAAGCTTTTGAGAATTTTTTTAAACCTGCACATATTTTATTAGCAAAAAGAAAAGGAGGACTTGTGGCACTTTAGAGACTAACAAATTTATTTGAGCGTAAGCTTTCGTGAGTGTCATAAATATAAGGGGAAGGGTAAACCCCTTTGAAATTCCTCCTGGCCAGGGGAAAGCTCCTCTCACCTGTAAAGGGTTAAGAAGCTAAAGGTAACCTCGCTGGCACCTGACCAAAATGACCAATGAGGAGACAAGATACTTTCAAAAGCTGGGAGGAGGGAGAGAAACAAAGGGTCTGTGTCTGTCTGTATGCTGCTTTTGCCAGGGACAGAACAGGAATGGAGTCTTAGAACTTTTAGTAAGTAATCTAGCTAGGTATGTGTTAGATTATGATTTCTTTAAATGGCTGAGAAAAGAATTGTGCTGAATAGAATAACTATTTCTGTCTGTGTATCTTTTTGTAACTTAAGGTTTTGCCTAGAGGGGTTCTCTATGTTTTTGAATCTAATTACCCTGTAAGATATCTACCATCCTGATTTTACAGGGGGGATTTCTTCATTTCTATTTACTTCTATTTTCTATTAAAAGTCTTCTTGTAAAAAAACTGAATGTTTTTTCATTGTTCTCAGATCCAAGGGTTTGGGTCTGTGGTCACCTATGCAAATTGGTGAGGCTTTTTATCCAACATTTCCCAGGAAAGGGGGGGGTGCAAGTGTTGGGAGGATTGTTCATTGTTCTTAAGATCCAAGGGTCTGGGTCTGTAGTCACCTAGGCAAATTGGTGAGGCTTTTTACCAAACCTTGTCCAGGAAGTGGGGTGCAGGGCTTTGGGAAGTATTTTGGGGGGAAAGACGCGTCCAAACAGCTCTTCCCCAGTAACCAGTATTAGTTTGGTGGTGGTAGCGGCCATTCCAAGGACCACGGGTGGAATACTTTGTACCTTGGGGAAGTTTTGACCTAAGCTGGTAAAGATAAGCTTAGGAGGTTTTTCATGCAGGTCCCCACATCTGTACCCTAGAGTTCAGAGTGGGGGAGGAACCTTGACATGGTGGCATAGTGGTGGGATTAACCTGAAATCATTTTGAGATCCAGTTGAGATTTTTTGAACTAGAAATACAGATTTTAAAAAGGAATTTTTTTTTCCTGTGGCTTTGAAGCAGCTTTGAAACTGAAAGCATCTTGGGTTTTCCCTGCTTTGTGGCCAAGCAGAGACAAAAGGGGATTATCTTGTGAATTGCAGGTTTTCTTTGCCTGGAGGCAGGGTACTTAACTCCTGCAGGGAAATTCACAGTCTTCCAACCCAGAGGTTTTTTTTTTTCTTTTCTTCCTAAAAGTAAATAGGGGGTGTGTGTTCTACCCATTTGCTTTTTCTTTGGGCTGGGTAAGCAGGTTTCCAAGTAGTTGGAGGTTTTTTGCTTTAAGTTGGGCCCAGAGCAGAGACAAGGGAATTGTCTTTTTCTGTAGGCTGACAATCACTATCAGAGAATAGGTATTCTATTCCAGCACAACAAAATTTTACAGCCAAGTTTTGTTTGTTTATTTCTAAACCTCGGGTGTAAAGTTAGTTAAAAACAGAGAGGTTAGAATGACCAAATCCTCAGCTCGACTACAGCTGGAATTAGCCAAATTTCAGGCTGAGGAAAGACAAAGGGAACATGAAAGACAGATAGAACTCATGCGGCTGAAGAAGGAACAAGAAAGGGAGGCAGAACAACACCAAGCGGCTGCTCACAGGAGAGCTATGGAAGCGAGGGACAAAGAACTGGAGGAGAAGGAAAAAGAGAGGAAGTATGTGGAGGAGATGGAGAAGATAAAGGCTCAGCAGAATATCCCAACAAACCCTAGTAATCCTTCTCCAAGTACCACTTCCCATCCCAGAAAGTTCCCCACCTACAAGGCAGGCGATGATACTGAGGCCTTCCTAGAAAACTTCGAAAGGGCCTGCCTTGGATACAACCTCTCTACTGACCAGTACATGGTAGAGCTGAGGCCGCAGCTCAGTGGACCCTTAGCTGAGGTGGCAGCTGAAATGCCTAAAGAACACATGAACAAGTATGAACTGTTTAAATCCAAGGCGAGAGTCAGAATGGGGATAACACCCGAGCAGTCTCGTCGGAGGTTCAGAGCCCTAAGGTGGAAACCAGACATGTCATTTACCCGACATGCCTACCACATTGTGAAACATTGGGATGCCTGGATATCAGGAGCAAGTGTTGAATCTCCAGTAAATTTGCCCTTCCTAATGCAAATGGAACAGTTCTTAGAGGGTGTTCCTGAGGAAATAGAAAGATACATCCTAGATGGGAAACCCAAAACTGTAATCGAGGCAGGAGAGATTGGAGCCAGATGGGTGGAGGTGGCAGAGAAGAAGAAAACTGGTCGCAGTTGGAGCGGAGACCAGAAGGGACCACCCCAGACCACACCCTATTACCGGGGGCCGCCCAAGGCCCCACCTACCTCCCAAAGAACCCTCCAGACCCCTTATCGTCCTGCCACCCCGTTCTCCAGCAACCCTCCTCGCCCCAGTGACCCGTCAGCTGGACGATGTTTTAAATGTAACGAGCTGGGGCATGTAAAGGCCAACTGCCCCAAGAACCCCAACAGATTACAGTTCATTGCACCGGAATCACACCAGAGGTCCACAGGCCCAGATACTTCCCAGATACCCTTAGAGCGGAGGGAAACTGTGAGTGTGGGCGGGAAGAAGGTCACCGCGTGGAGGGACACCGGAGCACAAGTGTCAGCTATCCATGCTTCCTTAGTGGACCCCAATTTAATCAACCCAGAGATCCAAGTGACGATTCAACCCTTCAAGTCCAACTCTTTCAATTTGCCTACAGCCAAGTTGCCTGTCCAGTACAAGGGCTGGTCAGGAATGTGGACTTTTGCAGTCTATGATGATTATCCCATCCCCATGCTGTTGGGGGAAGACTTGGCCAATCATGTGAAGCAGGCCAAGAGGGTGGGAACGGTCACCCGCAGCCAGGCTAAACAAGCCGTGAGGCCTAGCTCTGTTCCGGAAACTGCTATCAGGACCCAGTCAGAGGTGATGGACCTGGACCTTAGGCCAATGTCTGCAACAGCAGTAGTGGATCCAGTCCCAGAGACCCAGACGGAACCAGTCCCAGAACCGGAACCAGCCGAACAACCAACACCAGACCCTGTGTCAGCACTGAATCCAGTACTTGCAACCTCAACACCAGAGGGCCCCACTGAACCTGAACTGGCAGCAGCCGATAACCCTACACAAGAGGCTCAGCCGGAGCCTGAATCCCAACATAGTGCACCAGCGGAGAGCGGTTCACAGTCAACAGAAACAGCTCCATCCCCTATATTGCTTCCAGAGGGACCAAGCCTAGGTCCACAATCCAATGAGGAACTGATGTCCCCAGCATCAAGGGAACAGTTCCAGACCGAACAGGAAGCAGATGAAAGCCTCCAGAGAGCTTGGACGGCGGCACGGAGCAACCCACCGCCTCTCAGCTCTTCTAATCGATCCAGGTTTGTTGTAGAAAGAGGACTTTTATACAAGGAAACTCTTTCTGGTGGACACCAGGAAGACTGGCATCCTCAGAGACAGTTGGTAGTTCCAACTAAATACCGGGCCAAGCTCTTGAGCTTAGCCCACGATCACCCTAGTGGCCATGCTGGGGTGAACAGGACCAAAGACCGTTTGGGGGGGTCATTCCACTGGGAGGGAATGGGCAAGGATGTTTCTACCTATGTCCAGTCTTGTGAGGTGTGCCAAAGAGTGGGAAAACCCCAAGACCAGGTCAAAGCCCCTCTACAACCACTCCCCATCATTGAAGTTCCATTTCAGCGAGTAGCTGTGGATATTCTGGGTCCTTTTCCGAAAAAGACAGCCAGAGGAAAGCAGTACATACTGACTTTCATGGATTTTGCCACCCGATGGCCGGAAGCAGTAGCTCTAAGCAACACCAGGGCTAAAAGTGTATGCCAGGCACTAGCAGACATTTTTGCCAGGGTAGGTTGGCCCTCCGACATCCTCACAGATGCAGGGACTAATTTCCTGGCAGGAACTATGAAAAACCTTTGGGAAGCTCATGGGGTAAATCACTTGGTTGCCACTCCTTACCACCATCAAACAAATGGCATGGTGGAGAAGTTTAATGGAACTTTGGGGGCCATGATACGTAAATTCGTAAATGAGCACTCCAATGATTGGGACCTAGTGTTGCAGCAGTTGCTCTTTGCCTACAGAGCTGTACCACATCCCAGTTTAGGGTTTTCCCCATTTGAACTTGTATATGGCCGTGAGGTTAAGGGGCCATTGCAGTTGGTGAAGCAGCAATGGGAGGGATTTACACCTTCTCCAGGAACTAACATTCTGGACTTTGTAACCAACCTACAAAACACCCTCCGAACCTCTTTAGCCCTTGCTAAAGAAAACTTACAGGATGCTCAAAAAGAGCAAAAAGCCTGGTATGATAAACATGCCAGAGAGCGTTCCTTCAAAGTAGGAGACCAGGTCATGGTCTTAAGGGCGCTCCAGGCCCATAAAATGGAAGCATCGTGGGAAGGGCCATTCACGGTCCAGGAGTGCCTGGGAGCTGTTAATTATCTCATAGCATTCCCCACCTCCAACCGAAAGCCTAAGGTGTACCATATTAATTCTCTAAAGCCCTTTTATTCCAGAGAATTAAAGGTTTGTCAGTTTACAGCCCAGGGAGAAGATGATGCTGAGTGGCCTGAAGGTGTCTACTACGAAGGGAAATGTGCTGGTGGTGTGGAAGAGGTGAACCTCTCCATGACCCTTGGGCGTATGCAGCGACAGCAGATCCAGGAGCTGTGCACTAGCTACGCGCCAACGTTCTCAGCCACCCCAGGACTGACTAAACGGGCATACCACTCCATTGACACAGGTAATGCTCACCCAATTAGGGTCCAACCTTACCGGGTGTCTCCTCAAGCTAAAACTGCTATAGAACGGGAGATCCAGGATATGTTACAGATGGGTGTAATCCGCCCCTCTGAAAGTGCATGGGCATCTCCAGTGGTTCTAGTTCCCAAACCAGATGGGGAAATACGTTTTTGCGTGGACTACCGTAAGCTGAATGCTGTAACTCGCCCAGACAACTATCCAATGCCACGCACAGATGAACTGTTAGAGAAACTGGGACGGGCCCAGTTCATCTCTACCTTGGACTTAACAAAGGGGTACTGGCAGGTACCGCTAGATGAATCTGCCAAGGAAAGGTCAGCCTTCATCACACATCTCGGGCTGTATGAATTTAATGTACTCCCTTTCGGGCTGCGAAATGCACCCGCCACTTTCCAAAGACTTGTAGATGGTCTCCTAGCGGGATTAGGAGAATATGCAGTCGCCTACCTTGATGATGTGGCCATATTTTCGGATTCCTGGGCAGACCACCTGGAACATCTACAAAAAGTCCTTGAGCGCATAAGGGAGGCAGGACTAACTGTTAAGGCTAAGAAGTGTCAAATAGGCCTAAACAGAGTGACTTACCTTGGACACCAGGTGGGTCAAGGAACTATCAGCTCCCTACAGGCCAAAGTGGATGCTATCCAAAAGTGGCCTGTCCCAAAGTCAAAGAAACAGGTTCAATCCTTCTTAGGCTTGGCTGGTTATTACAGACGATTTGTACCGCACTACAGCCAAATCGCTGCCCCACTGACAGACCTAACCAAAAAGAAACAGCCAAATGCTGTTCAGTGGACCGGAAAGTGTCAGAAGGCCTTTAACAAGCTTAAAGCGACACTCATGTCTGACCCTGTACTAAGGGCCCCAGACTTTGACAAACCGTTCCTAGTAACCACAGATGCATCCGAGCGTGGTGTGGGAGCAGTTTTAATGCAGAAAGGACCTGATCAAGAATTCCACCCTGTAGTGTTTCTCAGCAAAAAACTGTCTGAGAGGGAAAGCAACTGGTCAGTCACTGAAAAAGAATGTTATGCCATTGTCTACGCTCTGGAAAAGCTACGCCCATATGTTTGGGGACGGCGTTTCCACCTGCAAACCGACCATGCTGCACTGAAGTGGCTTCACACCGTCAAAGAAACTAACAAAAAACTTCTTCGGTGGAGTTTAGCTCTCCAAGATTTTGATTTCGACATCCAACACATCTCAGGAGCTTCTAACAAAGTGGCTGATGCACTCTCCCGTGAAAGTTTCCCAGAATCAACTGGTTAAAATCGTCCTTAAGATGTGGAAAATATTGTTAGTCTTTATGTACTTGGTAGTATATTTAGAGATGCATGTGTCTTATTAACTCTGTTTTTCCTAGAGCTCCAGGAAGAAATCCCAGCCAGTGTTTCACCCTAGCTGAGATTTGGGGGGCGTGTCATAAATATAAGGGGAAGGGTAAACCCCTTTGAAATTCCTCCTGGCCAGGGGAAAGCTCCTCTCACCTGTAAAGGGTTAAGAAGCTAAAGGTAACCTCGCTGGCACCTGACCAAAATGACCAATGAGGAGACAAGATACTTTCAAAAGCTGGGAGGAGGGAGAGAAACAAAGGGTCTGTGTCTGTCTGTATGCTGCTTTTGCCAGGGACAGAACAGGAATGGAGTCTTAGAACTTTTAGTAAGTAATCTAGCTAGGTATGTGTTAGATTATGATTTCTTTAAATGGCTGAGAAAAGAATTGTGCTGAATAGAATAACTATTTCTGTCTGTGTATCTTTTTGTAACTTAAGGTTTTGCCTAGAGGGGTTCTCTATGTTTTTGAATCTAATTACCCTGTAAGATATCTACCATCCTGATTTTACAGGGGGGATTTCTTCATTTCTATTTACTTCTATTTTCTATTAAAAGTCTTCTTGTAAAAAAACTGAATGTTTTTTCATTGTTCTCAGATCCAAGGGTTTGGGTCTGTGGTCACCTATGCAAATTGGTGAGGCTTTTTATCCAACATTTCCCAGGAAAGGGGGGGGTGCAAGTGTTGGGAGGATTGTTCATTGTTCTTAAGATCCAAGGGTCTGGGTCTGTAGTCACCTAGGCAAATTGGTGAGGCTTTTTACCAAACCTTGTCCAGGAAGTGGGGTGCAGGGCTTTGGGAAGTATTTTGGGGGGAAAGACGCGTCCAAACAGCTCTTCCCCAGTAACCAGTATTAGTTTGGTGGTGGTAGCGGCCATTCCAAGGACCACGGGTGGAATACTTTGTACCTTGGGGAAGTTTTGACCTAAGCTGGTAAAGATAAGCTTAGGAGGTTTTTCATGCAGGTCCCCACATCTGTACCCTAGAGTTCAGAGTGGGGGAGGAACCTTGACAGTGAGCTACAGCTCACTTCACTGGATGCAACCACTGAATGCATCCAATGAAGTGAGTTGTAGCTCACGAAAGCTTATGCTAAAATAAATTTGTTAGTCTCTAAGGTGCCACAAGTCCTCCTTTTTTTTGTGGATACAGACTACCACAGCTGCTACTCTGAAACCTGACATATTCTATTGTAACTGAAGCGACTGGTATCTGCTCAAATTTATGTATTCACTATTTAAACAAATATATTAAAATGTTATTTTGTAGGAAGTTACAGAGCACTAAAGTAGCCAAGAGAATACACTGCAAATGTGTAAAAACAAGAAAATAGAAATTGGAATCTCCATCTATCTATGCATAATGTAGTGTTTTACAACTTGGAAGGCAAGCCAGAACAGACCACTGAGAATCAGTGAGGATGATGAAGGTGCAATAGTCTAGATTCATTCCAGTTCCCCACTACAAATGTGCTGCCATGCGTAAAGCACCAAGAAGCTTCTTTGAAAGCTTACCTCCCTGCTCCTACAACAGTCCCTATTGTAGCTTGCCACAGGAGCAGTTTATAGGGCTACAGGCTCAGGAAACAGCTCCCCAGCCCAAATTTTTTTTATGTCTGCTTTTCAAACATAGATCAGCTGCAACAGCATGTGACCAGATCCCACAGAGTCACCAGTGGATGCATGCTACCCGAACAGCACATGGCCTTTTGGTGAATTAGGGAAATGGCATAGGGAGGGGGAGTAAAAATGAAAACAGCCAAAAAGGTCAAAAAAGGGGTGTGAGAGGAGAATGGAAACAAAAAAGAGAATAGTCAGAATAAATGCAGACACAAGATAACGGTACATAGCATTTTGAAAGGATGCAGCAAGGGGTGCCCTGGCACTAGTCAACCACTGAGGGGGTTCAACAGAAAGCAAAAACCCTACTATACATAAATGTATGTAGAACAAGTTGCAAATAGGTCTATTTAAAAAAAATAAAAAATCAAAAGACAGAACAGAGACTGTCAGGTATGTTTTGTCAACAGGAAAAAAATGGAAAATAAAACTAAAAACATTAAAACCTTGATAAATATTAAAAGCTAAGATACTATTCTGTATTCTAAAATAAGCTAATACCTTCTTGAAGCAGTGGTTCTGATGGCTGTGTATTGGAAGGCACAGAAGCAGGTTCAGTTAAGTGGTCTGCAACAGGTGTTCTTATTGAAGAGGTCACAGCAGAAGAAACAACAGATGTTTCTACACCAGGCTTGGTAAACTGAACATTCTGGTTTACAGGATGCGATGAATCTACAATACCAACTGAAAACAGAGTGGGAAAAGAAGATAACATTTTACTCATTAGCAAAGACAATTGCACAAATACCAGACAACAGTTAATTTGATGCTCGTTTCATAGTTCCTAAGATAAAAGCTGTTGCTCTTTGAAATACTTTAACTGCTAGATTGCTGAGAAAGAGGAAAATATGTTTTTCAGTTGAACACCAATTCTGTTAAGTATATACTCCATTAAGATGAAGAGATTACTGTTTTGAATATTAATGGTACCAACAACTGAAGCAGAAAATATAATTTCACACAGAAAGCATCAGATAGATGGTTTAATGCTAAGTAGAGCCTGGGTACACCAGATTTTTAATCCATCCCCAAACCTATGCCCTCTAATTCCACCTCCAAAAATCATTCTCAGCCTGTCGTACTGCCCAGACACTAATCTTCCTTCCAAGTAAGGCAGCACAGTCAAGATGCAGCAATCAGCTGTGCAGTGTTTCACTGCTTTGCTTCCCTACCACAATGGTCGTTTCCAACTAGGGGGCCCAGACACCTAGGATTCTGCTTTAATTAGCAATTCATATCACATGGAATATTAAAATATTTTCACAGGGAATTTGCAATGTTGTTTTGAACATCTGAACATGATAGAATCTTCCCATTAAAACGCAAAACGATTGCCACTAGACAGGCTATAGCTCATTAGGAATACTTACCATATCAAAACTATCCTCACTTCACTGAAGTGAGTTTTAAAGGGGCACAGATATTGTAAAGGGGAGTAGGTCAAATATAGTTTAAAAAAAACTTTTGTAAAGGTACAATAACTTTGTTTCCACCAAAATTCAATGTAGTCTGAATAAACTGTACTTTTAGCAAATGTAACTTTAAGCCACCTTTGTTTCAACACTTAAGGCTCAATTCTCCCCTTATGAACCTGAGAGTTATTAGAAATTGGTTGATGCACAGGTGCAGAGTACCTGCTTTCACAAGGTAACACTTCTGTCAATGCAGACCAATAAACCAGAAGCCAGGATCAAGTCTTCGATGATTATTTGACCAGATCAGACTATTAAAATGGCAAAAATAAAAGCAAAAGAAACTCAACTGACCACCAGCATAACATTTAGAATACAAATGAAACAAGTCTTACAAGTAAAAAATTGATAAATATGCATCATATTTTTAAAATAATAAATGTTATGATTGCAGTTACAACTCAAGTCAGGAAAGCCAAAGTTTTGTATGTGCAACCTTAACTCAACCACCTGTGTATATATTAATGATAGTCCAATCATGTGATACTATACTATTTTTCTCAAATGGTACAATATTATTTGAGCGGATTTTAGGGGATGCTTGAGGGGAAAGAGTGCATGTAAAGCAACAATTCTGTTCGTTTGATTTACTGGCTGGCTAAGTTAGTGTTAACTGCACATGAGTAACGATGCTAGGTGGTCACTGTATTTTAAGTTTGTTTAATTATTAGGCTGCCTAACACTTTTTGAATGATTTATTGCTGAAATCTAAATGATATAAAAAACATTAATGAAACACTATGCTTTTTTCTATAGCATATATACAAATTTGAGCAGTTTCTAATAACGAGCACTACTTATTATTTTTGCCAGACAGTGTGAATTGAGATAGTTTATAGCAGGGATCGTCAACCTTTGGCCCGCCAGGGTAAGCCCCCGGCGGGCCAGGCTGGTTTGTTTACCTGCCACATCCGCAGGTTCGGCCAATTGCGGCTCCCACTGGCCGCAGTTCGCTGCTCCAGGCCAATGGGGGCTGCGGGAAGCGGAATGGGCCGAGGGAAGTGCTGGCTACTGCTTCCCGGAGCCCGCACTGACCTGGAACGGCGAACCGCAGCCAGTGAGAGCCATGATCAGCCCAACCCATGGACACAGCAAGTAAACAAACTGGCCTGGCCCGGCCCACCAGGGGGCTTACCCTGGCGGGCCGCATGCCAAAGGTTCCCAATCCCTGGTTTATATAAAAGATGAGCAGTGATAATTTTTCTATTACTTAGAACACTGGTAAACTGCTATGATCAATTGTTCATAACTCAGTTAAAAAACCTAACCAATTTTCACTGGAACATTCAAAGATTCTTAATGATTTATTTCCTTGCCAAATGTTAATTTTATCACAAAAACTGTTGCAGCAGAAAGCTATCAAAAAAAGCTTTCCCAAACTTATAGGGAAAGGTTTGGGGCTTTTATTTATACTCCTTCAAAACAGCAGAACAGTTTCTCTCACGCTTTAAAAAATTATGTTGCCTTCAAGCAGAAATAAGGCCTGGAACATTACATTTCCTAGAGGAAAGTTTTGGAGTCCTGAGCAACTGAAAACAGGGGATTACAATGAGAACACATACACAACTTTAACTATCACCTTTGTTACTACTTTAAGTATGCCATTCACTCTTGAAAGACCACCACAAACCACAATCTCCAGCAGTTTTAAATTTTGCTAAGTTTTTTTTCCCCCCTCAGCTGACAACAAGATGAAGTACATACTCAAATAGTGATTAACCTACAATACAGCAATCAAGCTCAAGATAAAGCTTGACAGAACATCTGTTTAAGTACATATTTTCTATTGGCTTATCCTCAACAAGCCTGATTAGCCACTACCACATTCCAGCTAGCAGATGCCATAAAAATGCACCTACAAAACTAACAATGCTTTGTTGGCTCATAGTAAATGTGAAAAAGTGCAGACGAAAACCCTTTAAAGTTAGCCAGAATTAGAGGAAAAGTGCAACATAAAATAAAATATATTTTATGACATTACAGTGAAGAATTAATCACTAAATGTGTAATAACCTTAAATATAAATTAAAATAATTAAACAGGAAGCTGCCATTTTTGGCACAGATAGGTTAATGTACGATTGCATGACAGAGGGAAGTCAATGTTTAAATTTTATGTATTTTGTTAACTAACTGTAGTTCAACCACTTGCCTTGCAAACATGACAGCCTCTTGCCTTATCATGGATTCAAATGCTGAGCATCCCACTCTGCTTTTAAGCGTCAAGCTGGACCTTCTATTACAAATCGTCAGTCAGTACAGTAGCACCATTCAGTTACGAAGATACAGAAACAGTACTTTTAAATACAAAAAGAGTATTTTGGTGGACAGTCTTTCCAGTATTTGTAGTAACATTCTGCAATTAGAAGACTTAACATTATAGCCAGGGCCATGTGCAGCTATAGCAATGTAATGTAAGTCACACGCTATATCCTGTATATTTTGTGGTATACAACATGAAGCTATGATAAGTAATTAACTATTTAAACAGGAATAGAAAACACTGGGTAGACAATGTGGCCAGTTTAACACTGCTGTTGGCATTTTAACTTTTGAATTTTTTAATTCTGATTAACTGACAAGCATTTTATATTTAATGTTACATAGGTAAAGTTACAATTTATTGGTGAGGTGCTGTTATACATCCATATGTACACTTATGTGATTAAGTAACAATAAGCACAGATGTAGATGAGCAAGTAGATAGCTTAAAGGATTTATATACAGGCTTTATAGGTACTACAGGGCACGGGTACATGGCATAGCACTGTTTTAGCCCAGGTCCAGACTAGTATCTATATTATATTGGCAAAGCACTCCTAGTTCGGACACAGCTTATACTAGAAAAACTTTACTTTTGCCAGCACAGTTTATTCCAGCCCCCCTTGAACAAGATAAGCTATATCAGCACAAAAGCAGTTTTGCCAGTATAACTACATCTACACTAGGATCTTTTGCTGGCACAGGTATCTTGGTCACAAATCACACCCAACTGAAAGAGCTGTGTCTGCAAATGTTTGTAGTGTAGATCTGGCCTTACTTGGGCAGGCATGCAGGTTTTGCTTATTACACAAAAGTGACAGATTTTAAATAAAAAAGTTTAATTTTAATTACAGGTCGCGCTCTGTTTCCTGCATGTTACAAGAAGTTCACTTTGCTGCTCAAAATGGCTTTAGGACTATCTCCTGAGCTGTGATCTTTGCTACATCTTGTTTAGACATACTTTAAACTGTAGATATAATCTTAAAGCCTTTGAGTATCTTATCAAAGTCTATGTCCAAAGTTTTCTGTAAACTTATTTACATACATGAGTCAAAACATTTCATTCTATGGACAATCCCAGAAAATGCTTTCTAATCTAGATGAGCTTGAAAGGGTTTGAGGTTATTTTGTTGACAATTTCTGTGTACTGTATCCATGAAAGCAAAGTGATGCGGGTACACATTTTGGAAAATAGCTGCCTCTGAGACATCTGTACTTTCTTGAAATTCTGTTTCCTTTTGAATTACTTTATTTTTTGACACTTTTCAGAGATACAGGAGAATGTCAATTTGGTTTTAACATGTGTCTGGCTTACTGGATTTTTGGCTTTATCTTTCCATCTGTTTTGGTGTGAAAGAAATCCCTACATTTTTTTTTATAGTGACCAGCTCCTAACAGTGCAAAAAATTACTTCCAAGTAAAACTATTTCCTTTAAAATTATGCAAAATGAGGGAGGTCTGTTGTAGCATCTTTAAAGTTTGATACCAAAACAGCTGGTATAGCCAACCAAGTAGGTAAAAATGGAGTAGAACCATTTAAAGTGATCAGCTGCAAGAAGATTTAAAGGAGCTGCTGCAAATTTTACGTCAACCTTCTCTAAGCACAAGACACATTAAGTTAAGCTGTATAACACTTCTTATGCTACACTGAACAACCTACCCTCTAAGAAATGAGAGAGGTAATGAAGATGAAAGGAAAGTAAATAAAAAAAAAATTTGTTTGTAACTACATTTTTTCTAAACATATGCAGTGCAGGATGAAGTTTTATAGCAATACCAAACAAAATTTACTCAATCTGAAAATGCTTTAAGCCTGCACCAACAACCTGAAAAAGTAACTAAAATTGTATCACTCCCTCCCCCCCGCAGTGAATTAATTACACCAGGAACAAAGAAACATTTGGCATCTTACTCCTGACCTGACTGTTGCAGCAATTCAGGTTATATTTTCAGTATAATGCCACGTTAGTCATGGATAAAAATCTGCTGAGCAATTTTAACTGGAAAATTGTGAGTTTCAGCAAAAGTATGGAATTTACCATGAAAAGGAACATTATTTATTAATGCTTTGTTTACCCAGACTTCCCAAATGGTGCAAATTTATTATAAAATTGGCTTTTGGCTAATTAATGTTAAGAATATTCAGCCTCTTGTATGTAACACGATAATCTCAAACAGAACAAAATAAAACTTAAATTGGGTACAACTCGCTGACTTAGAAAAATTAAAATTAATTCAAATTGACTTTGAATCAGCCAGCGGCATAATTATCTACCTTACATTCAATGAGCTCAGTGTTGTTA
The DNA here is from genome assembly GCF_965152235.1 of Eretmochelys imbricata. Taxonomy (NCBI): domain Eukaryota; kingdom Metazoa; phylum Chordata; order Testudines; family Cheloniidae; genus Eretmochelys; species Eretmochelys imbricata. The sequence goes on along the minus strand of NC_135575.1, from coordinate 36,142,402 downwards.
TATTGCTCTAGTACAGTAGAAAAGGAATACTGTATTAGTGCTTATTCTTAGGTATGTAACTGTAAATAGGTATATATATAGATTTTAAAGTTACATTACACCACATTAGGCAAGCAAGCACAGAACAAATAGACTATCCCTGCCCCCAAAGAGCTTACAATCTAAATAAATGTTTAGTTGAAATCTGAAGGTTAAACTTAAATCTATACAGATGTTTTTCAGAAATCAGTTAAAACCAGACAGAAGTTTGCTGAATGAAAAAAATTGTATGTAAACACTACTTTAGCACTCATAATTCTAATTAAGCAATGATTGCTTATCTGACCGCTTAATTAAGGAACAAATGGAAGACCACAAAAAATATCACTCCACACATCTTTCAAATTCTCATTTAGGTTTTTGCCAGCTCCATTTCCCTGTCTTAAAAAACATGTCTCTTGGAGACAACATTGTTAGGAGCAAATAAATAATTGATTTTAACATGTCTAACCATCAAAATTTTTCATTTAAATGAAAAATGTTTGTAAATGCAACATTAACACAGAATTTGAACAGACACAAAAAGGTTAACACTAATACTACAGATATGTATGGTAGTATTTTCAATTGCTGCTTGGATAATATTTTTCAATTTTCCCCCAGGATGTGTATAATGTGGTCAAGTTTATTATTACTGTGAAAACTTCAAATTTTCAATATCCTGACTAATCCATTTAAATTTTCAAACTTAACAAGGCATTAACTGGTTTCTGCATTTAACTCTTTTAAAGAAAAACAAAAGAAGGAAGGAGAGAAGTCAAGCAGATCTGGGAAATGAAGTCATTTATGTCATCACCCCATTTCATATAAGTTACTTAATGCTTGACACTAGCTACCTCAGTGAGATTTCGTTTTCAATTTTTTTACGTTATTTATTTTTGGGGTGGGAGGGAAGGCCAAGAAAGAGGGAGAGTGTGTGTCAGGAATCTTTAGGGAGTGTGGCATCATAGAAGGAGTATCTGCAAGCAATGAAAGGAAGAAACCAGCTTTCTAATCTCTCCTTGCAACTGCAAATCCCCTATAAAGTAGGGATGGAAGAAGCAGCAGCAGATAGGCATCTCAGAGCAGCAGTAGAGACTTCTTGGTATGCAACCTAGCATGGTTCTAGGCTAATATATAAAATATATTAGCCTAGAACCATAAAAATATTTAAAAATACATAAAATATAAAAAATATATAAAATATAGCTAATCAGAGGAGATAAAGTGAACAAGGATTGTGAGGGGGCTCACCACCACCAACCTTCAATTTTGACAGATGAGGAAAGCAGCTTTTATTAGACAGAGGGAGGAAAGGAAATACAAAGATGCTTGTCCTTAGAATTCTTAGGTGAAGAGCATCAAGTTTTTATGGTTAATATAAGTAAAAAACATTTCCACACTTCTTTTTCATAACCTTTCAACAAACTATCACTTTCAATCCAGCAGGCGCCTAAGCTACAACTCAACATACTAAAATTAAGCTAAAAGGTACTCTGCATTCAAACTACACAAATAGTTGAAATTAGGCAGGGCTTAACTAGCATGTGTTAATTAAGCCTGATCAGAACTCAACCATTTTTCTGAGTCAAGACAAACCTTCAACTAAAGGAACATGATAAGCACCTCTCTCAAACTCTCTTTTAATACGCCTCGAACCCAAGTCCCCTTTTCCCGGCAAAAAAAATTCTTACATCATCTCCAAATGTGCAATGAGAATTTGAAATAGACTGTTTTCTAATTCAAGTGTGTTCAGTTGTTTAGTAATCATTTCTTCCAGTAAAGGAAGACTATACCCATCTTGCTCAGCTCAGTCAGGAACTTAAAAATGTGAGAAATTTACCTTATTTTTTGTTTAAGGTGGTATCTAACAGAACTAAGGATTCTTATTCTCTTATTACAGTTGATATTGGGAGCAGCTACCTTGCTAAAAACGTGATGTTGCCAATGTTCAAGTAACTTATCAGTAAGATGGCTGCTACCAGCAATAGGATTTTCAAATGCATTTAGGTTATAAGTGGTTTTTCACCTTTTGAATTTTCAGAGTGGGCTTAACAAAATAAGTAGAGTTTTCCTTCGCTAGCATTTGAAAGTATTAATCACCATGTTGGGGCATGACCAACTGATTTTTGATTAGGTTGTCTGTCTTCAGAACTGATTGAGAGAAAATATAGCTAGTTTGTCTCTTTTCCCCCCTAAGCATATATATACACACTAGGTATTAGAAGCCTCTTTGATTCTTCAGTTCTGTTTACGCATACGTTTATGTATTCTTTCCCAAAATGTTTATTAGAAACATTTGCACAAAAATTGTGTCTTTTTCCTTAGCTGACTTCCATTGAGAGAGATGCAAGTCACACATCTGTCAGCAACACCACAATTAGCTGCTATGGAGAGAATTATGTCCTCACCAACAGAAAATAATGTCTTCAAGGGATTAATAAGGAACAGGAGGTGATAAACTTAAAGGATACAGGGGCCCTGTATTTATGCAAATGTTGATTAAAACAAATTAACAGAAATACCTACACCTAAAATATTTTCAGATTTCCATGAGGCATCATCATTATACACTAATCACTTAAAATTGTTTCAATTATAGAAAAATACTTCATTTCATTAAGAAACTTCCTGATTTTGGCATAGTACTATACCTGTATTTATTTGGTTGCTTGCTTTAGCCAGGGATCCAGTGCGATTCCTGCTGAAGTTGTCTTGAGCTGACTGAAAATCTGAAGTGGACCATGATGTAGAATCATATCCCAAAGGAACTTGGTGTGGCAGTGTACGAGGTACAGTTGAACTTTGACCAGGAAATGCATTAGTCTCTTCAAACTGCCCAACAGCTGGAAGGCTCTGGGAAGTAAATACCTGCCCATATGGACTACCAATAGACATAGAAGGATAGGAAAGATTAGGATATACAGCACTAGAGACGGTAGGCATGGCATAATGACCAGAAGAAAGGGGAAATCCTTGAGATGCAACTGAAGAGCTGGTTGAAGAACTGTAGTGACTACTCAATGCAGAATATGTCTGTGGAACACCTGTATGTAAATGGGATGCAGATGATATTGCTCCTTGGGTAAGTCCTCCAGCTGACTCCACAGGATGAGCAGCCCCACTGTACAACTGCTGGGGCTGCTGGGTGTTCAACATGCTGGGACCCACAGAAGGTGTGATGACACTTTGAACTGGTATTGAATAGCAAGCAGAGTGGTAATCAGCAACATACTGGTTATTCAACTGCGACGGGACAGCTTCATGGGGCACTTGTGGGTAGTGTCCGGAGGAAGCACTATAGTTTTCAAGATGTAAGCCATATCCAAAAGGGAACTGCATCGGATTCTGCATTGGACCTGAAAAGAAGAGAAAATGTCATATGTATTAAAGTTGTATGGGTTACACACACCTTTATCGCAGTTGGCTGACACACAGACAGACTGCGGGGATCAGTGTGCTTATTAGCATTAACATACCAGCAGCAGGAGCAAGCAAGCAACCAACAGCACCAAAAAAGGAAGCTACTTCCAAACCGTGGAAAGGACAGAATGGCTAAAGTAGCAGACATTTATGTGAAAACAAAATACTTAAAGCAGTTTGTGTACACATACAAAACACAATTTTCAAAGTTCCATCTCAGATATTTGAACATTTATTGTAAAAAGTTTTCCCCAAGTTAAGATGCTATATGTCATATTTATATTTGGAGGATTATTTTTTAAACAAACATGTTAGAAAGCCCCTGAAAAGGAATGGTATTTATAACAGAAAAAACGAACAACATTATCTGCTACTTTTGGTATTTATAACAGAAAAATGCCAATATGATAAGGTACTTCAAAAACAACCTGCGAAATGTGATAGGAAAACAAAATCTTCCATTCAAACCAATCTGTCAGTGGATAAAAGTTAGTAATACTTAGTTTTATGAATTCTTAAGAGATAAGTAAAGAGTTGCTACTGCTTTTTCCATTACCCCTCTCACATGGTTTTTGAAGTCTGAGCTTTCACAAAAGCCCAGCTATAAACATAGTATCCAGGACGATAGCTCTTCACTTCCATTCACTGCCCCATAGTCCTCTGGTACAAGACAGTCACTGCCAAGTACTTTTAGTTATATATGAATTCTCATTTGTTTTTCCACACTCTAATTTGGCTCTACAGGATAAGCTGCTTGAATCAAATATGCTTTTATCTTTGCCCAGGCTACTGTGCATACATACATTCATTCATAGAGCAACTTGTGTTTTGATGTTATACCAATAAAATATAAACCAGCAGGATCTTATTAAAGGGAATAAGGCAAAATGCCACATTTATTGTGAATACAGAAAGAATCATAGTAAACAGTTAGTTATAGCTATAACAGTCCATTCAATTTCATATTTTTCACACATTTGTACTTAAACAAGTACACTTGCCAGCACAGAATAAATCAGGGAGCAGCTGGATAAAGTAACCTGCCTTCTTAGGGTTTGTCTACACAAAATACAGTAAAAAATATACAACAAAGTTGCACTGGTTTAACTTAATATGTGATGTTAAACTCATTTAGCTAAACCAGTACAAAAGACCGTAGACATTCTTATTTTGGATTGAAGTGAAACTAAAATAATCCTGGTTTAAACTAAAAATGAGTCCACACAGACTTTACACTGGTTTAAAATGTGATTTAAGTTAAAGTGGTGAACTTTTTTAATAGATTATCTCTTTAGTTTTTAATATTTCAACATGTTTAATTTTTAACGCTGCAGTTCCTTAAGACTGTTGGGAAAAAAATCATTAATAGTCTGAATTCATATTAGAGTACTACCGTCACCTAGGTGTCACTTTTCAGCTAGATAGCAGACACCAGCAACATGCTCAGTTATAATTAATAATTTTATTTTTAAATATTCCGTGAGAAGTTCTTACATTTGGACTTCAAGATTGATGGGCTAAGCAAAATAGGCATTGTTTTAAAAGAAGGGCTTCAACACAGAATCAAAACAGGAAAAGTTGAATAGTTAGGAAGAAAAACTATTAAGACAAACAAAAGCAAGACAATTTTACAAAACATTTTCTTTTTAAGGTGTGTACCAGTATGAAAATCACTAAGGATCCTTCACATGGACTTGTCCCCTGGATCAGACAAATACTGTCAAGGCCATGAGAACTAACGACTTTTTGAATACTTTCAAGCCCCAATTTATCACCTCTGCCAAACACTAAATCCTTTTGATGGAAGTCTTTTGATTGAGCTCTTTGTGAGGTTCCAATAAATTCCAACAGTTGGGAGAAGATTTGACAGAATTTATGAAGTCTAATGTATGCAGTACTTTCGCAGCAATGCATACCGTTATCTCTAGCATGTGCAAACACATCAGTAACTATATTTACATAAGCCATACTTACTCCTCACAACATATAACACACACTGATTTTAGAAGCAGAGACCAAATTCAAGGAAGCAGATGGTGCCATTCAGGGCAAAGTGGAACATGGCATTAAAACTAAAAAAATCAAGTCTTGCAGTCTTGTTTTTCGATTTCCTGTTTCCCTTCTTTCTCCCCTTCCTTCATATAAACAATGCCCTAAATGCTGCATGTAAGTTCCCCAAGTAGATCAAAAACAAAACTATATTTTTCAAAATGTTGGAATGTTATTCTGTGGTTATGTAAAGTGACAAATTAAATTAACATCTTGCCTATGAATCACTAAATCTACATGACTGTAAATATATCCCAAGATAAAGAGTATGCAAACCAAGAAACAAACAGATACTCAGTAATTAAAAAAAAAAAAGGAGTTAACAAGATGAAAAATGCAAAAGTCGCCTACTGAGTTTATTTTTAAAAATTAAGAATTAAAAATAATGATTGTCTGAATCATAAGTAAATTAAATGGTCAAACTTTAAAACGAAAAGGAGTACTTGTGGCACCTAGAGACTAACAAAGGTATTTGAGCATAAGCTTTCGTGAGCTACAGCTCACTTCATCGGATGCATTCAGTGGATGCATCCAATGTCACAAAAGCTTATGCTCAAATACCTTTGTTAGTCTCTAAAGTACCCCAAGTACTCCTTTTCTTTTTGCGGATACAGACTAACATGGCTGCTACTCTGAAAACTTTAAAACAAAATTATTTACCCATGTTGCTGATAAGCCTTTAAATTATTACAGTGAAAGAATTTTAAAAATCCAAATGATCATTACTATTTTTACTCTTATTTTTGACATTTCTTCCACGGTCTTAGATACAGTAAAAATAGATGAGGTAAGTTATAGTTTCCTATTTTTAGTGTTGCAATATTTGGATTTCAACACTGAATGGAAATGTCTGTTTATTTGAAAACAACTGTTTACATTAGAATTTTATAAACATGGAAAAATTTATATTGGTTACAGTTATTACAAAATTAAACTTCTGGGCAAAATTTAAGTTGAAAGTCTCTTTCTAAAAGCTTCTATTTAATCGTACCCAGTTTCCACAAACCTTCAGCAATATGTGCATGAACTTGATTCACAATCTGTTGCCTAAACATGACAGAGGCTACCACCTAAAACTTTGTTCATATAACCAAAGAGCATTAAAATTAAAGACCTCAATCCTGCAAACAGATCTACAGAGACTACCCTCTGTGCCCATGCCAACCAGACTGTAAAATCAGAGCCTAGGAGAAGATGTTAAAATGCAATGCTAGCAAATATACTTAATATAAACAACACAGAAATGAAACTGATTAGGATCAGAAGCTGTAAAGACCTCATTAAATCAATTATACATATTTTAAGATCAATTTTAAAATTGTGAGCCATAAAGTCAGTGACAGTATCATTGTAGATTAAAATATATGTAAAAACATATCCTCTTAGTACATTTTCATGCTAAACTACACAGGCAGTTTGCTCAATTTTAGGATATGTAACTTGAAGTGCATGTCTTCTCATTTTGTTATAATAAAACACTATAAGAAACAAAAAGCATCATATTTCCCCAAAATCCCTGAAGTCTTAACCCTGAAGATTTATGTACATGCTTACTTGGTGTATATGAATAAACCCACTGGGAATGCAAATATTTCCATCGAAACTACTCAGGTGTACAAAATAAACCATGTGTCTAAGTTTGCAGAACAAAGGTCTGAGCATGTTACAGCCTCCAAATTGTTCCCAAGATGCAGTTTCCCAACTAGAAAAGTTCCAAAATTAAATTAAATTCAAGGAAAAATATTGTACTACCCCACTTACTATTTTGAATAAGCCTACCTGGCACTATTTAATATTCTGAGAAGTTATTCCTCAGTTTCAGAGCCAGAATTGCAGTGATAGTCAAAAAACAAAGATTGGGTTTTTTATCTCAGTTATGCAGCTACTTAATTTCAAACACTTCATGCCCCCTTCCCAAACACCAGACACTGTAAAAAACACAAACTATGTCTAGATAGCTGTGCATGCTGGTCTATTAAGCCAAAAGTCACCCCTGCAGGGCTCTCCATAATGCCAAATAGGTGACATCCACCTGCAAATCATGGGTGTCCACGAAGAGGGAAGTCAACATCTAGGCTAGTGATACTCAGACCACAGTGGTTCGGTAGCCAAATTAGCAATCGACATTACCCAAAAAAGAGCCACAATAATGTGAATTCATGGTTTCATTTGCTATAGTACTATATATTCATATTTAGTGTTTATACAGATACATTATTCTCACAGCAAAATGACTGCTCAAGTATTACTTTATCAGCTACAAGAGATTAACAACATAGAGCTGGTCTACACAAAAGCTGTAAGTCAATCTAGAGTTATACTACTTCAGTTATGTAAGTTACATAACTGAAATTGACATAACTTAGGTCAGCGTATAAGCAGTGTGCTGTGTTCATGCTCTCCCAGCAATTTACCTTATGCTTCTCAGGGAGCTGGAGTACAGAAGTCGACAGGAGAGCGCTATGCCATCGACTTAGCTTGTCATCAACAGCACTGCATCAATAGCAGCAGTACTGATTTAGTCGTTAGATAAGCCCATAGCAAAAGCATCCCTCAGGTCGCCCCACCACCCTTGTCCCAGCCCCCTCCAGTCGCCCCCTCCGCCACGTCCTTGCCCCAGCCCCTCCAGTCGTCCCCTCCGCCACGTCCTTGTCCCAGCCCCCTCCAGTCGCCCCCTCCGCCACGTCCTTGTCCCAGCCCCCTCCAGTCGCCCCCTCCGCCACGTCCTTGTCCCAGCCCCCCCCGCCCCCTCCAGTCTCCCCCGCCCTCCTCTGTGCCAGACCCCACCGTCCCACCCTCTGCCCCTTGCCCTCGTCGCTCTTCCACCAGCGCTACTGCCCCACGCTCTGCTGCCCCCCGGCCAGCCCAGCCCCGCTCCAGCGCTAGGCCCGCGCGGGTCCCCAGCCTCGGCTCCTCACCGTTCTGACAGGGCGGGGCCCTGGCCGCGGCGACGGGCGCTCTGGCCCCTCCAGGAGCTGCGGCAGGGCGCGGCGGGATCCCGGCTGGCGCCGACATAGCTCCTCGCTGCGCCTCTCCCTCGGCGGACGCGCCGGACGTCACCAACGGAAACGGCCCTGGAACGCGCGCAGCCGCAGCCTTCCGCCCTGGAACTGATGCGTGAAGGAGCGAGAGCAGCCAATCCGGACTCGGAGTCACCGCCACAACCCACAGCGCCCCCTGGCGCCTCCTCCCATCCCTGCGCCACCGCCGCAACCTGTGGTGCCCCCCCAGTTCCACCTTCACAGCCCACAGCGCCCCCTTGCGCCGCCTCCCAGTCCCGCACTGAATTCCAACCCCCAGCGCCTCCTAGTTCCCCTCCAAAATGGCATCACCACTGACTCCCCTGCGCCTCCCAACCATGGCCCATATAGATATGCAAGTCCCAACTTCTGCCCCAGCTTCTCCAGACCCTACTGCAGCCCTTGCTACTGCATGTGCCCTATGGGCCCTTCCCTTTTTCTCTTCTCTCCTCCTCTCCCCTAGATTTGAGCCATTTCTGATGGGGGTCTGGAGTCCTTCAGCCAGGGCCCCTTTGCTGTCTGTCCCATCTCCAGCTGGAGTGTTCCTGCTGATTATTGCTCTAACAGCAAAGCTTTGGGAGGGATCTTGTTTCTCAGGAGAGATCAGCTCCTTAAAGTCCATCCAGAGACCCAAAGGCAGTTAGGGTGACCAGACAGCAAGTGTGAAAAATCAGGAGAGGGGATGGGGGGTAATAGGAGCCTCTATAAGAAAAAAACCCCAAAATCGGGACTGTCCCTATAAAATTGGAACATCTGGTCACCCTAAAGGCAGTGCAGATCCTGGCAGAGCAGTGCCATGCGTTCCCCCTAGGATATGCAACTTTTAAGATCCGGCACCAGTTTCAGCTTCCAGCTAGATTTAAGGTGCAGCCCAAGGCAGAGTACAGTACAGTGATCTAGTCTGGCAGTTACAAATCCCTGGATGAAGAGCCACATTTAAAGGGAACAGTTGCACTCTTCAGACCAGACAGAGATGGAAAAAAGTTTGTTTTGGCCACTGTGACTTTGTGATCTTCCAACAACAGCTGTGAACCCAACAGTACTTTCACACTGAGATATCTGGTGATAAATGTCAGGTACACACCCTCAGGAAGAGAAGCAGATGTCATCTCCACACTATTCTTCAGTCTACCAACAACACCTCAATTTTATCCAGATTGAACTTCAACCAGCTCGCTCTCATCCCACCCTATGTGCTGGCTGGATTGGATGAGGCAGAAACACAGAGCTGGGTGTCATTAGCCTACTGAAAGCAAGGCAGCCTACGTCCGCTGACTAGCCCTCCCAAGAGCACACTGTACACACTGAACAGGAGAGGTGAAAAAATGCAACCCTGTGGGACTCCACAACAGCACTAGTAGGGACTAGAAGTAATTGTCCAAAACAACTATCTGGGAACACTCAAGAGACACCCAGCAAAAGCCATTTCCTTTCCACTCCTACTACCATAATCAGAGAGTAAACAACACTTAATGATTATTGGTATCAAAGAAGACAATAGATCAATAATGTCAGCATCTGCTAGCAAAGGGAGATAGCAACAGGATGGCTTGCCTTCCCTGGGCTGGAGAGTCAGGGGCTAAATCCACCTGATTACAGCATGAGTCCCACCTGAGGGGAATCAGGCACTTCCCCATAAAGAGCAGAAGGTGGTTCTAGTAAAGAAGGGGAAACTAGGTGTAAGTGGTGATAAATCCCAGGTGGAATGAGCACTAGGTAGGAAGCTCAGTAGGAAGGAAAGCTTTTCAGTAGGGAGATCTCTGAGACAGCCTCACTAAGTAGGGAAGAGATGCAGAGACCCAGAAAGGAATTTAAGAGGCTGGGTCAGAAGTGGCCTGGGGGAAACTGCAACACTGGTAAAGAAGTAGACTTAGGGCATGGCTACACTTGGAGATGTAGAGCGCTTTGAGTTAAACCCGCCTTCGGAGAGCGCAGTAGGGAAAGCGCTGCAGTCTGTCCACACTGACAGGAACAAGCACACTGGCGTGGCCACATTTGCAGCACTTGCAGCGGCATTGGGAGCAGTGCATTATGGGCAGCTATCCCACAGAGCACCTCTTCCCATTCTGGCGCTGTGGCTTGTGGGAAGGGGATGGTGGGTGTGGGGCATTCTGGGTCCTGTCCCAACGCCCCATGATGCATCGGTTCGCATCCCAGCAATCCCTGTACTTCCGTCCACATTTGGTGCCGTCTTTCAATGTTTTTTGTATTGTGTGTTCTGTCTTCCCTTTCCATCTGCGCGAATGGAGCCCGAACTGCTGAGGAGTATGCTGACGAGTCTCGCCAGCACGTCACGTTTGGCAGTCGAGTTATTTCTTATGATCCAAAGTGACAAATGAGGGCTCCGACGATGATATTGATTCAAGTAACACATATGACACGAGTTTGCTTGTGGCATTCATGGACATGCTCACCACCGTGGAACACCGCTTTTGAGCTCGGGAAAACAAGCACTGAGTCGTGGGATCACATCGTCATGCAAGTCTGGGATGACGAGCAGCGGCTGCAGAACTTTCAGATGAGAAAAGCCACTTTCATGGGACTGTGTGAGGAGCTCGCTCCCACCCTGTGGCACAAGGGCATGAGATTGAGAACTGCCCTGACAGTGGAGAAGCAGGTGGCTATTGCAATCTGGAAGCTGGCAACTCCGGACAGCTACCGATCGGTCGCTAACCAGTTTAGAGTGGGAAAGTCGACCGACCGTTGGAATCATGTTGATGCATCCTGCTCAGAAGAACCGTGACTCTGGGTAATGTGCATGACATTGTGGATGGCTTTGCACAAATGGGTTTCCCTAACTGTGGAGGGGCGATAGATGGCACACATATTCCAATTCTGGCACCAGCCCACCTAGCCTCTGAGTACGTTAATCGGAAGGGGTATTTCTCTATAGTTCTCCAAGCACTTGTGGATCACTGTGGGCATTTCATTGACATTAACGCAGGCTGGCCCAGAAAGGTGCATGACACATGCCTCTTTCGGAACACTGGTCTGTTCAGGAAGCTGCAAGCCGGGACTTTTTTCCCAGACCAGAAGATCACCGTAGGGGAAGTCAAAATGCCCATTGTGATCCTCGGAGACCCCGCTTACCCTTTAATGCCGTGGCTCATGAAACCCTACACAGGGATCCTTGACAGCAGCAAGGAGCAGTTCAACAACAGGCTGAGTCGGTTCAGAATGACTGTGGAGTGTTCTTTTGGCCATTTAAAGGGCCGCTGGCACTCTCTGTATGGGAAGCTGGACCTGGCCAATGACAGCATCTCCGCGGTTGTAACTGCGTGCTGTACCCTCCATAACATTTGTGAAGGGAAGGGTGAATGATTCACTCAGGCATGGAACTCAGAGGTTCAACATCTGGAGGCTGAATTTAAACAGCCAGAGAGCAGGGCTATTAGAGGGGCCCAGCACGGGGCTGCAAGGATTAGGGATGCCTTGAGGGAGCAATTTGAGGCTGAAAGCCACCAGAAAAGTCTGGTGCCCTGCACGGGAGTAAAGTGAAGTGGTTCCAATGTTAGTAGGAATCTGGGTCTGCTATGCTGACTTGCAGTGTCTGTTTCTTTTCTGGGCTAAGGTATCTTTTCCTTTATGTAAGAATAAAGAATGTTTTCAAAGCCAAAAAATCCATTTATTGAAAAGAAAATTCATTTATTGAAAAGAAACACAACTGCTTGGGAAACAGAAAGGGCAACGGGATGGGGTGCGGAATGGTACGATCACAGATTTGCTTATGTCCTGTTATCATACTGTGACAAAGTTCCTCCTCTGCCTTGGTGGGTCTTGCGCTTATTGGCAGATTTGCTCACCTCAGAGATTCATGGCAGCCCTCAGTTTGACCACTTTTGCTAGTGGCTCAAACCTGCCGTTCACTCAGCTAACCTCATCACTGGCCAGTATGGGGAAAAGGAAGGAGAACAATCCCCGCAGTCTCTGTTGGTCCACCTAGTGGGTTGGGAGACAGGCTAGGGACCTTCTCCTCTGGTGGGACCCACAGTCCAGGTCAACTCCTCCTGTATCCAATAGGGAGTTGTGGGGATGGGGGGAACCTGGGCCTTCTCTCTACTCTGAGTTCCAGCCCAGGGTCCTGTGGATCACAGCTGTCTACAGTGTTCCGTGTAACACCTGTGTGATAGCTACAACTCCCTGGGCTACTTCCCCATGGCCTCCTCCCAACACCTTCTGTGTCCTCACTACAGGACCTTCCTCCTGATGCCAGATAGTGTTTGTACTCCTCAGTCCTCCAGCAGCAGACCCTCTGACTCTCAGCTCCTTGCATACCCCACACTGACTGAAGTGAGGTCCTTTTTAAACCAGGTGCCCTGATTAGCCCGCCTGTCTTAATTGATTCTAGCAGCTTCTTAATTGGCTTCAGGTGTCCTAATTAGCCTGTCTGCCTTAATTGGTTCCAGCAAGTTCCTGATTATTCTGGAACTGCTCCAGTTACCTTACCCAGGGAAAAGGGACCTGCTTAACCTGGGGCTAATATATCTGCCTTCTATCACTCTCCTATAATCAGCTGGCCCGACCGTGTCACAATACTCAGCCTTCCTGTCTGGAGTGCTGTGCAATAAGTGCTGCACATCAGGATGGCTATACTGCATGATGATGGGGGCTGAGAGTAGTGGGTAAGGGTTGTAGTTTTCAGGACAGGGTGGTGAAGCTACAGGTGTTGGAGGCAGCTGGTGGTGGTAAGAACCCGGATGTTGCGGAAAGTGGGTTGGAGGTGACATGGGGCACAAGGCAAAGAGTTTTGGGACAAGGGCTGTGGGGGGAGGCTGGGGGTCAGGCACAGTAGTGTTCCACTTGTATGGCTACGAGTGCCTGGATAGAGTCTGCTTGATGCTCCATTATGCTTATCAGCTGATCCGTGCTTTGCTGCCGGAGCACCACACTTTTGTGCTGGCGCTCCTCATTCTACTGGTGGATCCTCCTTTCACTGTCCCGCCACCCCTGCACTTTTTGATTTTCATTACTTGAATGCTGCATTACTTCATGCAACATGTCTTCCTTGCTTCTACGTGGCCTCTTTCTGATTCTTTGGAGTCTTTCAGCCGGTGATAACACAGATGGCTGAGATCTCAAGGTTGCATCTGTAAAGGTAAAATGCAACACTTAACAGAGGCAGCATTGTTCACACCAGACAGAGCAATGATTCCCCCGTACTTAAGGGCAAGCACAGTCTACACAATAGCATAATTTGCCCTTCCCAAAGTGAGCGCACATAACCCACAGGAGCCCCAAAATGGTGACTGAGCACAGGGTCAAATGTGACTGATTGTTTCACAGCCGTACTGTCCTCTGTGTTTCTGTGCCCTGGGGAGAGCTAACAGCAGCATGGGGTCCCTATACTGAACATTGTCCCCACATTTTCCACAGGAGTTTGTCCTGGAAGATATCTCGCTGTTGAGGGTGACCTGGGAAGCAAGGGAGGGTCTTCTACTACAGTGCGGCTTCTGCGCTGGCCCATATGCAGCTTGCCTGTGTGCAGCAATGGTCCCCCGCCCCTCACGGCACAGTGGCGGGAACAAATTAGCCTTACTGGAACAAGGACCACAGTGGCTCTCCCGAGAAACCTGTGCAAGCGCTTTGCCCAAGTTGTGGATGAGACCTTTGAAGAGATCACTGAGGCCGATTACGCGATGTGAAAGAGCACATTAACGCCCTATTCTGCATCTAGACATGCATGCAGCCCTAACCCTCCTCTCCCCAAGAGCCCGCACCGAATAACTTCCTTCTCAAAATAAAAGCCACTTACTGGGAATCTCCTCTGGTGTTTGTCCTTCCCCAAGCACTGGCCGCAGTGACTGGCTACCTTCCTCCTGGCTTAAGAACAGCTCCTGGCTGCATGCATCTAGGGATTCTGGGATGTCTTCCTCTGCCTCAGCACCCTCACTCCCGCTTTGCTCCTTCTCCTCCTCCTCCTACCTTGTTGCACTAGGCTCTGAAGTGTCCATGGTGGTACTTGGAGTGGAGGTGGGGTCGCCCCCAAGTATCGCGTCCAACTCTTTGTAGAAACAGCAGATTGTGGGGGCAGCACCGGAGTGGCTGTTTGCCTTGTGGGCTTTGCGGTAGGCATTCCACAGCTCCTTCACTTTAACCCTTCACTGCAGTGCATCCCGGTCATGGCCCCTTTCCATCATGTCACTTGATATCTGCCCGAAGGTATCGTAATTCCTACGACTAGAGCACAGCTGGGACCAGACAGCTTCCTCCCCCCAAACACTGATGAGGTCCAGCACCTCACCATTGCTCCATACTGGGGATCACCTGGCACCTGGAAGCATGGTCACCTGGAAAGATTCACTGAGAGCACTCCACGCCTGGCTGAGCAAACAGGAAGGGGATTTTCAAAATTCCCAGAGAATTTAAAGGGCGGGTCTGACAGTTGGTCACCTGAGGGCAGGGCAGTAGAGTTCAAAGTGATGACCTGAGTGGCTAGAACAGCCATTGTGGGACACTTCTGGAGGCCAATCACAGTGCAATAACAGACCAGGACATCCACACTGGCACCGCAGCGCTCCAGTGGGGGCACACAAAACGTTATTCCACTCGCTGAGGTGGAGTACCAGCAGCGCTGTAGCTGCAGAGACAGAGAGCTCTACGTGCCTTGCCAGTGTGGACAGGTAGTGAGCTAGTGCGCCCAGGGCTCCTTTAATGCACTCTAACTCGCAAGTGTAGCCAAGCCCTTAAGGTATATCTATACTGTAACATCTGTAAACCAGAAAGACCTGTGTGGATAAAGTTGGAGAAAATAAGAAACAAGCTGGTGACACTGTTCTAATCCTATTGCTATAAAACTTTATTTACAGGACACTATGCAAAAGTTAAATCAAAAGCTGAAATGTTGTAGAAAATGGCACCAATCCAATGACTAAAATGAAAACATTTTTAAATTACTCTTTAAAAGTAGACTGAACAAAGTTCTAGAAAATATTATGTCGGAACAATCCTTTGCTGGCTCCAGGGAATGGACTACATATAATTTAATAGGCCTTCTCCAGTTCTGTGAGTCACTGTGTGTAATAGGCTGCAGTGATGCTCACACAAATGTTCAACTTTTTAAAGACTTTAGAATAATCCAAAACCAGTTTAAATTTCATGCAGTTCTGTATTTATTTTTCTTGTATCCATCATTTTTAAGGGCTTGGTTCAAAGTTGCTCCATTTGCCCTCAACTACTTGTAATGTTGGACTTGCTTAAATATCTGTAGGTTTCCTAGGAGGTGAACTTATAGGTTCTTCTTTTGCAGCTTTGGGGATTCCTTTTCTCCCCTTCCCCACACCCCCCAAGACACATGGTATTGGATAGACTTTTTAGCCAGACATGTTCCAGTATTGCTGTTAACTATGTTTAACCTTTTCTGCATAACAGAAAAGGAAAAATCCTCACACAAACACCAGCCAGTTATAACTGACACCGTATTAATCAGCACATGTGGAGCAAAGCATAGTGTTCCAAAAATACGAGAACCCTATGAAAAACTTAAATAAAGGGGTCATTTTGGAACTTGTAGTATTTTCCTCATATCCACCTCATTTTCATTAAACCACCATGAAAAATTCACATAGTACTAAAAAACTTTTTCTCTCTCTCTAAATTTGCTATTCTAATGAGATTTTTACAAAATGAAAGTTAAAGCTCCTGCTAAACTGTAAATGTTTGATTCAATTTTATGGAGTCACAACCAGAGCTGCTATAACAAATAGTGC
This sequence comes from Eretmochelys imbricata, assembly GCF_965152235.1. Classification (NCBI taxonomy): domain Eukaryota; kingdom Metazoa; phylum Chordata; order Testudines; family Cheloniidae; genus Eretmochelys; species Eretmochelys imbricata. The sequence goes on along the minus strand of NC_135575.1, from coordinate 36,126,186 downwards.
TTAATAGGGGAATGTTAACTATTGTAAAGTAGTTAAGTGGCTGTTAAAGGAGTTGAAATTCTAAGCTATGATTTTTTTTTTAATGCACAATTTGCAAACTAAATAATTAAGGGGTATTTTTCCTGGGAACTAAGAAGGCCTCCATTAAGGGTAGGAGGCCAAATAGTTCCAGGCCAGTGGTTCTGAGACTGGGCTTATCTAGATTAGATAACTGTATACTGCTATGGTATAGTTATTCCTGTATGGGAAGGGAAATAATACCAATAAACATCACCTTTGGATTGGTATAACTGCATCTACACCAGAGAGATTGGTCTAGGCTTTTACTGGTATAATTATTTCAGTTAAAAGTCACATCCCTTACTGAAATAGTTACAGCAGTGTAGAACATGCCTCCTGGGGCCCATTTAAACCTGACATGTGTGGTGACTCACCTTTGTTATTTTAATCAATGTAGATATAATGGATTTGTATTATACTGTACTTTAAAACAACCTGTGTAACCTGCATACCTCTAGTAGTACATGCACCAGATCACAGAGCTGACAACTTCCATGAGCAGTTCTTACTCTTCAAAATCAAGTATGTAATGTCTGTAGGTTTCATGCAGAATTAAGGATAACCATTGATTTTGACCTTTCATGTTTAGCTCTGTTCTGAAGTGCTTGATTTCTCACCTTTAATGTTGCATTAATAGTGGGTTGTTGGGGTGGTGTTTGTTTTGTAGAACATATAGATTATATAGATAGATTTGTGTTTTAATAAGTTTTCCTTTCAAAGCATAGTTTATCCATCCTGCAGTTATTACATCAGTCTATTGCTATGGAAATATTGTGACATCTAAACTGGTATTTAATATGACTTCACTGTAAGAGCATCTACAAAAGGAGGACAAGCTGAGGAGAGACACATGTTTAATATTTAGCAACTAGTATAAGTCATTATAGAAAATATGTGAAAGGTTAAAAGCCTTTGAGTTTTCAGACTGATATATTTGCAAGCTGCCCCCATTATAAACTACAATACTAAAGTAAAAAAAATGTAGTTTTGGGTGTTTGTTTAATTATTTTGAATATTGTTTTACAAAGCTTAATGAATTGTCTTCCACGTATGGCGTTTATGCTGTGATTAAATCCATTCAGTGGAAGCAAATGCAGATGTGATAGCAGTTAACACACCAGCCTCCTAGTGTAATTCCATCATAAACTCAAATCCATTAATTTTCAGATTCATTATGAATGAGGATGCATTAGCAAGGGTTGGATATTAAATCTGTAAGCAGTTAATACTACCAAGCAACCAATAACATATGAGTTGGCTTACTGAGTCAGACCATTAGTCCACCTAGTCCAGTATCCTGCTTCCAGCAATAACTAAGTCCTGGTGATTCTGAGGAAGGCAAAAAGTGGCCATCATGCAGCTAGCCATTTGTGCAGTGCTGTGAAAAAATTTATTTCCAGACCTTAGCAGTCAGCAATCTTATTCCCTGATATATAAGGTTCAGTTTCCTTTGTGTCTTTTAACTCCCACAAATGCAAATATTATTGTTCATACAGATTTTCAATCCTTTAACATTTTTTGTCAGAGAGAATTATTTTGAAACAATACATTTTAATGCAACAAAGTATACTACTATGATTAAGGATGTGATCCTGCAAACATAAACTATACTGCTTACTATCATGAGTAATTTCATTGATAACAGTAAGTACTACATCCAGAGGTATTTACAGCATTGCCACCTCTGGTGATTTGGTTGGAAGTAATGCAGTTTTGGCCTGCTGCTGGCAGTCTCACAATGATGTAAAAAGCTCCAGCTGTCGCATGAGTTTGGGGTAGCAAAATATGTGAGTAAATCTCTTCACCCTACAATGCCCTGTAGCCTAATGGAAAATACATTAAATTTACAAGCCCAGAGGCCATGAGCTAGGAGGAGTTCAAATATCAGAAGACAGCCCAAAAATGATATTAAATCTTTCCTCTTGAATATTGTGATTTTGGGGGACAATCTCATGATTTGGGCGGAGACTAACTCATGACTTCTGAACTTTTGGGGTTGGTAGTACTGAATTTATAGAAGCAGGGCCTATATCTGTAAAGCAGCCTTGCAAGTTTGCTCACTTTAGATTTGATAGCATTAGCTTTCGAAGGGCTGATGCTGGCTTTCATATTGACAAAGTCTGTTATAGAGAGTTAGTTCCAGGTGGCAGATACTTATATTGGCTTCCACTGTCACCTGCTGACCCACACACAGAGGTTCTAGGGCTCTGGGAAAAAATAACAAATGTAGGCCCTGCTCCTGCATACAATTAAGCATGTGCTAACTTTAATTACATAAATAGTCCCAAAGACTTCAATGAGACTGTGTGTGTCTGCAGGATCAGGGCTTTAGTTACACAGTTACTAAAATAGTTTTTCCACTGAATGCATCCGATGAAGTAAGCTGTAGCTCACGAAAGCTTATGCTCAAATAAATTTGTTAGTTTCTCAGGTGCCACAAGGACTCCTTTTCTTTTTGTAAAATTATCAGTGTTGTCCGAATATTAGGAAAATATTCGGAATAAGATTTCACCCATTTGCCATTTTTTTCTTTTATTTTGGATAAAATAATAGAAGAATCCACATTAATGTCTGGAGCTCCCAGACAGAAAGGGGACAACATGCTACTGTTTCAGTTAGAGCTAATCTGCAAAGGGAAGAAAAGAGAGGAAAGGGTTGTGAAGTGATCTTTTTTTGCTTCTCTGTGATGTGTAAAGAAGGCCTCTAGTTCTTAAACTTTTTTCTGCTTGTTTTTTACGTTAGTAATTCTGGTCTTGTCTGCTCTGAAAACTCTATGATGACCAGGGAATTAGTTAAATAATATCGCAAGAGTTGAGAGAATAAAAGTTCAACAACTGAGAAGAGATTTTTAGTGAGGCTGCTTAAAATGTTGTGGTGTTCTTGACACTTATTTAACATACATGACTAACATTTTGTGTAAAGGACATCTCTGTTGAAATTTCAGTACCTCTGCCCCCTCAGTAAGGCTCAGGGGGTCATGGTAAACATGCTCTGAGACATCCAGGAGGTCCTCTGCAAAAACAAGGAATGTGAAACATACAACTTCTGATGATTCTAAGGGGGGAAAAACAAGCAAGAGAAAAGCCACTTTAAGCAATGGAAAAAGGGTACAAATGCAGGCACCAACATAGGGACAGAACAGAGGCAGCTTCCATGCTTCCCTTTATAAGAACTGCCATGGGGAAGGAGGGCAGTGGGACCCTCAGCACAGACTAGGGCATTTTTGAGGCCCTAAGTTGCACCCCTGTTTCACTGGTCTCCGGAGGCTTGCAAGGGTGCCCACCTGTGCTCCATCCTGTCCCTGAAATACCTGAAATGCCTCTTTAGTCCATCCCACTCCATATCTATCCCAGAATGCTTCTTTGACCTGTTGTAAAGTTAGTGCAAAACTGACAGAGCTAGGTCTTCACAAAGAGTTCCCCTGCATCCATCAGGCTTAGCCTGTCCTACTGTCCCTTTGGGCATGCCCAGCTGGTACCAAGGGGCCGCAGGGCATTCAGGCTTCAATTTTTAAAAATCAGTTATAGGTCACCTTTTTTAAATCTAAAAGTAATGTTAGCATTATAAATACACAATATAACCTTTCACCTATCTCCTCTGTAGTAATTAGGCCCCCCTAGAGAAAACATAGTACCATTGATTATAATAAGATTATTCATATGTGTAAGTGTTTGGAGGGTCAGGGCCTTAATCTGGCCTTTCAGTAACTGAAAAGTAAGAAATGGCTAAAGCCAAGAAGAGTTTGCTATAGGGATAGGAGACATCTCTGAAGGGAAGTATTGTTCCTCTGTGATGTTAATACTAAGCAAAAGCATGGCGTTACTGAGATTCTGATAACTGGATCAGTTTCCTTTGTATCCTCTGAGACCCAAACGTACTATAGAAGAGATCCTTCTGCTGGGATCAAAACAGGTTGAGCTTGAGTTTATGAGATATTTCAGTTTTAAACAATTACAGGTTTGTTTTTCTAGTAATTTTTAATGTTTACTGTTTAATGTTTAAGTTTTACCTTTTACACATTTTTCCATTAAAAAGGAGCCCTGGTTGTCTAATCCAATGGTGCTGCTGCCTTCTTTCATGTGACTCCAAATAGGCTTTTTCCCCTAAAGCTAACCCTGCTGTTTGTTATGAAAGAACGATGTCGTGCAAATCTGTGAAACTGTAGTTAGAAAGAATCTCTCCATTTTAGGTATACCTAAGGCACTGACCCCCTCCCTATCTTCACTTCGGCAGTGCATAACAAACCCTTCCGCAGAAAAAAAACACAGTTCAATCTTTTCTGTGGATTATAACCTTGCAAACACACGTCCTTCACTATTTATGTAAATTGTGAACACAGAGCCTGAGGAGCTCACTCACATGATAGCCCAGTTAGTTTCAAAGGGATTTCTCATGTGAGTGAGGGCAGCAAGACTGGGCTCATGTGAACTGTAGATCAAAACATTCAGAAGCTAAAGTATAAGATAATTAAGCCAACGAAGCACGAGGACCATGCTGTGGATTAACAGTTTATCGGGAACTATAAATGTCAAGGCTTCTGCGGTCACAGTTTAGAAACTCTGGTGCTCTGGCTATAGTACTTTCTGAACAACTTAAGAAGCTGAAACTGGCCAAATCTTTATGGGAAGAGACTGCTGCCCTCAAACGGATGGAGAAATTCCTTTCACAAGGCACTTTGGCAATACCTGGATAGCTTGTCATGTCAATAAGTATTACAGAAAGGAATTGACCGGGGCCAGATTCTCTCCATTGAGTAGTTCTATTGGCTTCAGTGCAACAAACTGGGAAATAAGATGCATAAAATTACCTCTGGTTAGGAAAAGCTTTACCCACAAGCACGTTGTTACGTAAATTGCTGTTTTGGGGAGTGTGCAACTTCCTCTGAAATATGTGGCACTGGCTGCTCTTGGAGCAGTATACTGAGTTATAGACAGATCACTGGTCTTGCCTGGCATGGCAATATTTCTATACTGTGGTATACCATATAAGTTGGTAAATATTTACCTTTACCAGGACATAATTGCAGTTCTGCTCCCTCAAATCAATCCAGATTTTACATTGAGTAGTCCTGCTGGGTGTCAGTGGGACAAACTGAGAAGTGAGGTACTATTCAGTATAGGAAGGGTGGCAGGGCCTAGCTCTTGAAGGAAAGTGAAGATATATTATAGGTGAGGGTGCTCAAAATGATGACACAATGTATGAGCCACAAATAGAACCATAATATCCACAGACAGCCTCCATTTTCACATTTCAAGTAAAAATTAAGTAGCGTAAACAGAGAAACTTTATTTCAAAACCAATTTTAATTTTTAAACTCAGATCTGTAAAATACTGAATTATTTTTAAAATTCTGATTGTAAGGCAGAGGTTAGTAACGGTGTTGTAACCATCTTAACTCAAATCTCTCTTCTGTGTGTGGGGGTGGAGTGGGAGTCATTGGCTCCTTTCCAGTAGTTTCCCCCAATTTAATTTTGTTTCCTGTGAAGTGGCAGTAGTTTTTTTGTTAACTTTCATTGAAGTAAATGGTGGTGCACTAACTCCTAATTCACCTGAAAGGGAATCAATCTAGTAAATATTTGTATTGGCAAGTAACAACATTTATTATCCTGCCCTAGCACCATGCAACAAAAAGTTGTGAAAGTTGTGTGTGTATGCTCAATAGCTTCTTTTCAATAACAAAAGCACGATGAGTTCAAAACATGTTTTTGAACAACACTCGAATAAGAGATTCATGTTACACCCAAGATATTTTTGGTCTAATACTTCTGCTTTAAAAATGCATCTTAAACAGTGTGAAAGTAGTTCCTTGCTGTTCTCATGCATCAAATGCATTCTCATGACATTTGGCCACAGAGCCCTGCATTAGAAATGGTGCAGAAGCACGCCCCCCCTTGAAGAGCAATGGGGAGGTACTGTGATGCAGAGATAATGAGGTAGTGCAATCTGTGACCACTTTTATGGGGTGCACCATATTCCCCTTGCACAGCCTTCCAGTCCGACTGGCCAGCCCATCCTGGGGTGTAGTCATGGCTTCTCTTTCTTTTGATCCTCACCATCTGCCTTTCAGCTGACTTCCTCTTGGTAGCCACCCAGTGGTACCTCAACTGTAAGGGGATATACTTCTAACTGGTCTTTATCTGGGTGTGCCAGAGGAAGGGTTCCTTACTTCCATCCTCCTCCACCTGTGCAACTGAATAAGGGCCAGCCACAATCCTTCCCAAAGAAAATAGACTATTTTAAAAAATCTAGCCATAAGCCATGACCTAGGCCCTTTTCCTTGAATTCCCTGGGCCAAATCCTCCCCTCAGCTATGTCTGTTAAATCTCTCTTGCAGAGGGGAATTCCCAGATGGTGTAAAAATTGCATAACCAGCAGCTGTGTGCTGCCCAGTCCTGTTTTTTCCAGCATAGCAGGAATTCCAGGAACAGGAAGAGATGTGCTGTGCTCTGGTGATCCTGGGCCAGTAGAAAGGCACTTAGGCCCTGAGGCTGCTCCAGCTTGCACCAGTAGTTGAACTAGTTCCCAGTTAATTTCAGGATCTGGGAGCGTTATGTCCTTCTTGCTTGAGTGCACCTGAGGATCTTGTCCTTCAGTTCTTCAAGCAAATGGAACCTTTCATGGAGCAAGTACATGTGAACTCCTATTTGATTTTTTTTCCTGCTTCTCATCTCTCTCCCTTTGCTCCACCCAAAGTTCATGGCTGTCTCCTTCTGCAACTCTCATCTTTGTGCCTTCTTCCATGCTATCCTTTTTGCCTGGAATTGATTTCTCCGAGTATACCCAAAACCCACTCTTTGCATTTTCATGCCACTTTAAATTACAGTTCTTTGACTGAGGCTTTCCCCATTAATATAACTAGAAACTAATGTTAAAAGGTAAATTGTGTATTGTTCTGTGCTCAGACCTTTGTATGGGAGCTGGCTTTGAACTTTATCATGTCTCTAGGTTGAGCCCCATCAAGCAGGGTCGGTTTTCCTCAGCATATTGTGAAATGCCAATCATGCAGACAGTGCACAATAAATGCCACAGTTGCTGGAGCCGTATGATCTTTCTTCTGTACATTTTGCATCACCAGAGGACATCACATGAAGCAGTTCCTATATCCTAAACCTTCAAAGAAAAAAGAAGTGCCTCTGTGCAGAGAATAGTAACATGGGAATAATGTGTAAAGTTTAAAATTGTACCTTCAAAAGCCATACATTTCCTTTCCAGGGCTTACCGTAATGGATTGGGCATTTGGCCTGGTTTAAAAGTTGCCCAGTGGGCCGAGGGGAAAGAAAGTAATGCGGTTCATAAATATCTATGAACTGGTGTAAACTAAAGACAGCTCAAAAGGCCAATATTTAAAATCAGTTCAGTTGGTGAGTTCTCTTCAAATAAGGGACCTGATACTGGCCCTGATTCACAAAAGCACTAAAGCACATTCTTAACTTTAAAGTGAAGCATCACTTAATCATTATCATCATGGCAAATTCCAAGGGGACACAGCCTCCTTGCAGATGGAATGCTTCCCGGATCAATCTTTAGCTAGGTCCTTACGGTGCGATGTTTATCACTGGCGATCTTATTACACCACTGAAGCTTTTGTCATTTATGTGATCATCGACAGTGTAGCAGCATTCCTTGGTAAATGCACTTTGTAATTAGTTGGTCTTATATCCTAATATAGCCAGGAAACATAAAGTTTACATAGACACCTTTTTTGGATTGGTAAAAGGACAACTTGTCCTCTATCTTGGCACTCCTTCTCTTTCAGCTTTTTGGTGCTCTTTTCGAGTTTGGCAGTAGGATATGGCTAGCAATAGGGAACGCATATAAGGGAGTACTTGTGGCACCAATTTGTTAGTCTCTAAGGTGCCACAAGTCCTCCTTTTCTTTTTGCGGATACAGACTCACACAGCTGCTACTCTGAAACCTGTCATATAAGGGAGTGTCCACCCTCTGAGGGGCAGTCTGTGTCTCTGGATGCTGTGAAAGCAGGTCATCCCAGTGAGGCATAGGAGTCCTCCCACAGTGTACCAGCTTTGTTATTAGCTAGAGCCCTGAGGGAATAGGACTAGTGGTGAACCAGTAACACCTACCAAGCTTCCCTTAACTTATCTCCACTCACCTGTTCCATCAACACGTTAGATAGCATTCGCATCTAACACAAAGGAGCACAAAGGACGATAAGATCAAGAATAGAAGACAGAAGACACCATACTGAAGATCTACGTACCTGTCACCAAAGTTCCTGAGGTCAGCTTCCTGTTGTGTTCCTGTTCCTGGCACCTGTCCCTAAGATCCTGGTTCCTGTCTGTGTTCCTGTTCTCCTGTCGAGTGTCTGCAAGACATTGTATAGTCCCTCTCTGTTATTTTTGTAAACCCCATGGTGTAAGGGTTTGGGCTCTAGGGTTCATCCCCATTATGCCATCTGTGTTAACAACCGAACAGTTATTCTTTGTGTTATCTTAGTTGCAGGGAATCCTAGTTTATTGTTGTGAATCTCAATAAACACCATTTTGTTGCTTGCAACCTTAACTTGCCTGTGTCTTAACTACACTAAAACACCATTGATAGATGTGGAGGGGGGTTGGATACTGCAGATAGCCCATTTTCTGTGAAGTAAAATCTAATCTTGATTGTCTCAGGCTAACAGCACAATCTATGACAAAGCATGCCTTTAACTTGACTTCAACAGGGGCTAATAATTTGCTTAGGGGCTTCCCTGAATAGGGATGCTATCTTGAATAGGGTTCCCCTGTTCAGTGCTGAGCATTTGCAATTCCCATTGAATTAAGTGGGAATTGTGGGTGCTCAGCACCTCAGAAAATCAAGTCCGCTCTATGAATGTGTGAAAACGTTTTTGTGCTTATACTGAATCGCATCTGACTAGTCTAACACCTTGTTAACTAAAGACGGGTTGAAATATTACGTAATCTTCAGCCATTGTGCTGTGTTTAAGTTATTGGAGTGGTCAATGTTGCTAATTAAAGTTAAGTTTTGTTTGGCTGGTGATGGCAATGATAGTAGTAAGAATTTAGAGCTGTCAATCTTCAAATTTTTTGGTCCTCAGCGAATTTTTATGCACTGCTTATACATTGTTAATTTATATTTCCCTTCCCTCCTTTACATGCCAAGTATTGATATTCCTATGCTGTCTGCAAATTGTTGGAAATATCTGGAAATTATTTGTTTCTGTAGTACTATAAATGTGCATGGTTCCTTGGAGACCAATCAGAGAACAGGTCCTTGTCCTGAATTGCTTCTAAAGTAGAGATGGGAGGCCAGAGTCCTCTTACTTACACCCATGTAAATCAGGAAGTCAGTGGAGTTACACTGATATAAAATCTAAAGTTAGAGCACAATTATATCCACGATGCACATGGGATGTGGGCAAACTCCACAAGAGCCCTGCCAGCAGAGGATTTCCTGGTCCACCTGGCTCTGCCCCATTGGTCTAGCTCCATTCACTTTGTGGACTGGTGATGTCCAGTCCCAGACCCCCAGAAAGAGCTTGAGTGGCTTAGTCTCGGCCAAATCCTGGGGATGAATTTAGAGTTGCCAAATCCAAGAGGTGAATGTTGCCGTTAGTCTTTAGTGTTAGCATTTGTGAGATAAAAAACAAGTCAGACAAAATCAAATTCATGCAAATTTAACTGTAAAAAGAAAACACTGCATTCATAGTTATTATGCTCTTTTCCAAGTAGTAGTATAGTATGTCCACTAGGGGATGCTGCTGTACATGGAATACATTGAATATGCACAAATGAAGGAGGGAAATACTTTTAAACACACAAGCTTGTCTCTCACACCAACAGAAGTTGGTCCAACAGAATATATTACCTCACCCACCTTCTCTCTCTATCAAACCATGACATGTTTTCAACAGCTATTTAAATGAAAGAGCAAGAAATGTTTCTGACTGCCATAGTGAGTGGAACAACAACCCTCAATTTCCAGTAATTGGGAAAAGGAATATTTTTACACTTAAAGGCTATACATTTGAGTTCTTATATAAATTACTTATGCAGCAATATGCTTTTCTGATCTAGGATTACAATAGTGACTACTGAGAATGTTGTAAAAAGACTTATTTATGTGCATATGGGAGGGGTTATGTCTGGTCAGCAGTGTAACTTTGACATATTTGGAAGAACTTGTGGGCTAAAATAAACTTACTTTTGGGGGATGTTATTAAACTGAGAAATTAGAAATACTCTGGAGAATGCAAATAATGACATTTTCTATGTCTGGACAGAAACCTGATAGCTTTAATGATTTCACTTTGAAACTCACATATCGGACGAGGATTTCCTGGAGACAGTGGAGAGGTTTTCCAAAATAAAGATGAATTGAAACTCCATTATGTGTTTGTATTTGCTGGTCACTGCAGCAAAGCTCCATAGGCTGAGTAGCTTTAATGTTCTACTTCGCAACTTGTGGCAGTAGCTGTGCTCAGAATGTGCTCAGAGATTGTCTTCTGCTGTCATTTTATTATCCCTGTGAATATTAGTAGAACATTCCTTTGGCAAAACAAAATGTTTACGTTGCCAACATAAATGACTGTTCGTGCACGAGGACTCTGAATGCTGAATTAACTCTTTCGTGGCCACTGCACAAATCTCTGAATGGATATTGGGGGTAGGGGGTGGGTGGGAGTTCAATAGCAATCCATGGGGCAATCGAAGTCAGGCACAATTAGAGCGGCAGTATCTTATGGAACAAGGCCGATATTTTCAGGCTTGGTGTTTAAAAGCAAGCATTATTTCCATACTTAGTATACTTGAGGATACTCACTCTCTCTGAAAATTAGGCACCTAGATAAGAGACCTAAATATAGAGTTAAGTGCCTGGCATAGTGCCTAGTAAGTAGCTGAACTTCCAACGGTGCTGAGCCCCCACACGTCCATTGACTAAATATGGATATAGCTGCTCAATTTTAAGCACCAAATTTTGACGTAAATATACAAAATCTATGGCAATCAGCCAAAAAACTTCAGGAAAGACATGCCACGTGTAAGGGTGCCCTGAGGGAGCTGGTGTAAGATATTTTAATTGTTATCTTTCTGTTGTGTGGGGAGGGAGTGAAGGGTGGGGGTGCGGCCTCTCCGCATACGAACATAGAATAGTTTGGCATATGACAAATTTCTTTCATTCCCTAAGAAACTGAATGCCACATTAGGGTGCTTTCTTTAGTAACTTTACTACTAGAAGCTCAGTAGAATTCCTGCTTACAGGACAAATGCTAGTGGTGGTGGTGGTGGTTTTAGTTTAGTTCTATAATGCCATAAATATGCTTTGCAAACACACACAAGACTAGGCCCTGCCTTAAAGAGTTTACAGTCTACTTCAGACACAAGGCACTGGGTACAAGTTCAACATAAAGTGAGTACAGATGTTGGTGAAGATATCGTCACTGAAAGGAAATGCATTTAAGGAGGGATTTGAAGGAGGAAATGAAGGAAGCTTAGCATGTGAGAATGTTTAGACTTTATCCATAAATGACTGGACAGCATTTGGAAGTCTCACAGAATCACAGAAATATAGGGCTGGAAAGGACTTAGAGAGGTCATCAAGTCCAGCTCCTTATGCTGAGGCAGGGCTAAGTAAACCTAGACCATCCCTGACAGCTGTTTGTCTAACCTGTTGTTAATCTCCAATGATGAGGATTCCACAACGGCCCTTGAAAGCCTGTTTCAGAGCTCAACTACCTTAAACTATAGCTAGAAAGTTTTTCCTAATATGTAACCTAAATCTCCCTTGCTGCAGATTAAGCCCTTTCCTTCTTGTCCTACCTTCAGTGGACATGGAGAACAATTGATCCCAGTTCTCTTTATAACAGCCCTTAACATATTTGAAGACTGTTATCAGGGCTCACCTTACTCTTCTTTTCTCAAGAGTAACATGCCCAGTTTTTTTAAGCTTTCCTCATAGGTCAGGTTTTCTAAACCTTTTAGCATTTTTATTGCTCTTCTCTGGGCTCTTTCCAGTTGGTCCTTATCTTTCTTAACGTGTGGCATCTGGAATTGGACACAATACTCCAGCTGAGGCCTCACCAGTGCCAAGTAGAGTGGGACAATTATCTCCCATGTCTTATATACGATATTCCTGCTAATACACCCCAGAAAGATATTAGTCTTTTTCACAACTGCATCACATTCTTGACTCATATTCAATATGTGGCCCACTATACCCCCCCTAGATCCTTTTCAATAGTACTACTGCCTAGCCAGTTATTCTGTATTTTTGTAGTTGGGCATTTGATTTTTTTTCCTTCCTAAGTGTAGTATTTTATGCTTGTCTTAATTGAATTTCATCATGTTGATTTCAGACCAATTCTCTAATTTTGTCAAGGTCATACTGAATTCTAATCCTTTCATCCAACCCCTCAGATCCTGATTTCATCTGCAAATTTTATAAGCATACCTGCCCCTCCGTTATCCAAGTCATTAATGAAAATATCGAATAGTACCAGACCCAGAAATGACCCCTGTGGGCATAGGTGCCAACTTTTAGTCTTCCTTGAGGGGATGCTCCACTCCGCTCTGCCTGAGGTCCTGCCCCCACTCCGCCCCTTCCCCCAAGGCCCCACCCTCATTCTGCCCCTTCCCACCTTTGCTCTGTCCCCCTCTCCAAATGCCCCACTCCACTCCCTCCCCCAAGGCCCTGCCCTCACTCTGCCTCTTCCTGCCCTCACTCCGCCTTTTTCTGCCCCCACCCCAACGCCCCCGCCTGCTGCTCACTCCCCTCTGCCCTCCCCCAAATCCCTTCCCAAGTTGCCAATAGCTGTTTGGTGGCAGCCCCAATCAGCTGTTTGGTGGTGCCCCCGATCAGCTGTTTGGCGGTGTCCCCGATTAGCTGATTGGGGGTGCTGCTGAACAGCTGTGGCTGGTGGGTGCTGAGCACCCACTATTTTTTTCTGTGGGTGTTCCAGCGCCTGAGCACCCACAGAGTTGGCGCCTATGCCTGTGGAGGACCCCACTAGACCTATGCCTGTGGAGGACCCCATGTCTAGATATCACCTTGCAGTTTGACAGCGAACCATTGATAACTACTCTTTGAGTATAGTTTTTCAACCAGTTGTGCATCCACCTTACAGTAATTTCCTCCAGAACACTTTTCCTTAGTTTACTTATGAGAATGTCACATGGGACTGTGTCAAATCAAATCACTTACTAAAATCAAGATATCCCATTTACTGCTTCCCCCACCCCCATATGCTAGGCCAGTAACCCTGTCAGAGAAGGTTATTAGGTTGGCTTGGCATGACTTGTTCTTGACAAATTCATGGTGGCTATTCCTTATAACCCTATTATCTTCTAGGTGCTTGCAAATTGTTTAATAGTTTGTTCCAGTATTTTTCTAGGTTTTTCCAAAGTTAGGCTGACGGGGGTCTATAATTCCAGGGGTCCTTTTTTTTTTTTTTTTTTTTTAAAGATAAGTACTCTCTTTGTCCTTTTCCAGCCCTCTGTGACCTCACCTGTCCTCTATGAGTTTGCAAAAATAATTGCTAGTGGGTCTGAGATTGTTTCAACTTGTTCCTTAAGCACCCAAGGATTAATTTAATCAGGCCCTGCCAACTTGAATACATTCAATTTATCTAAATATTCTTTAACCTGTTCTTTCCCTATTTTGGCTTACATTAGTTGTTAATATTGTGTTGAGTATCTGGTTGCCATTAATCTTTTCAGTGAATACTAAAGTAGATATTAAACACCTTCTTCATATCATCAGTTTTCTCTCCTTCCCTGCTAAGTGGAGGACCTACATGTTCTGATTTTGTCCCTACATGCTTATGCCTTTTTTTTTTGTACTCCCCTTTAGTAATTGATCATGTTTCCACTTTTTTAGGATTCATTTCTAATTTTCAGGTTATTAAAGAGCTCCTGATAGATCCATAGTGATCTCTTGTGATTCTTCCTCTCTTTTCTTTGCATTGGAATAGCTTGCACTTGTGCCTTTAGAATTGTTTCTTTGAGAAATTGCCAGCTTTCCATTACACAAAGTAGTCAGGAGTTAATCAGAGCTGCACTCGGGTTCTTCCCCCTAACAGGAGTGCCCTAGCACTACTTTGATGTTCAAAATTGTATGGATTTGGCTTTTCTTTTTTCATTTTATCAAGTGATTTGCAGAAGAAAAAATATTGGAAAAGTTGAAACAAAACATGAGGAAGGAAGCAGTTGGAGCAGTTAATTGGAGGAGCTGGTCAAACCTCTTCTTCCTTACTCTCCCTTTCTTCACTCTCTACATTAATTGTGCCATGCCAGAAAGCTCAGAGCCACGTGGTGTGAATTTACAGCTGTACGCCCTCTTTTTCTTCTTGCTTTCAATGCTCTGTGATTTTTAACTGTAGACTATGGATTTAATGGCTGATGTGTTTGAAATTTTCAGGGAAACCTAGAGGATTTGGACCCATACCTGCCATTAAAACTAATGGCAGATGTATGTATAGAATCCTTTAAACTGCTTTGAAAATCTCAACCTCTGTCTGTCTGATTCTGATCTCAGATCAGTTTTACACTAATTGATTTCAGTGGATTATTACATTACATCCTTCTCAGGCAAATGTTGGCACACAGGAGAAATTAGCCTCTTCCATTCTCCTCTGTCATCTGCTGCTGCTTCCATCTGTTCTATGGTGTTGATCAACTGTTCTGCCCTACCTGCTAAAGCATTCTTCTTAATGTTTTTCTTGAGTGCCCTCATTTCCTCACACCGGTTGGTTTCCTCTTGATAGCTTCACATGAGAATCTGTGTCTTGGCATCTGGAGCACATACCCCAGGTAAGTCCATTATTTCCTTCTGATTCTTGTGGAAATGAGCTGCTGAAATCTTTTGCAGGAACTTATTTTTGAAGAAATATAGCTTTTGTTGTAACACTCCAGTAGATCTCTGGCTATCGCAGCTGTATATTAGCCATATGTTATGTAACTGAGATTACATTTGAATTGAAAAGTCTGTTTTGTTCTGATGCTATACATCTTTGATTTCCATACAGTGAGTTTAGTAAATGCTGTGGATGTCGCTTCCTTTTTGAGGTCACAGTTGGCCAATATGGTGCTGTCCAGGTAGGTGAACTGTTCTACTTTCTTGGGTTTTGAAATTGTTTTTCCTTCTAATCTGATGTTACTGCTTAACATCTGGGATTCAAAGATGGTTGTTTTAGCATAACCTAATTTTGAGCGCTATTTGGCCTCCTGTTTTTCGCCAGATTGTCTTTGTAACTTTTTGGGAGTGTTATTAAGTAGTTCGATATCAGCAAAGTCTCGGTCTTCTAGGCATTCGCCGTCCACCCATGCTATACCCAATGTTTGTGGTGCTTATACACTTCATTATCTAGTCTAAGACAATGCCGAACAGTGGAGGTAAAATGCAGCCCTGTCCTATGCCAGTGTCCACATTGAACCACTCTGTCTTGTTGTTCAGTGGGTTACTTGTGATTTATACTAGTGTAAGTGAGAGAAGCATTAGACCCTCTTTGTTTCCTAATGGTACCCTGGCTGTGTCAAAGACTAGCCCAGTTAAAACAGATGAGGAGACTAAGAAGTGCACTATTAAGTCCAGCCAGGCTGTGTGTGGACTTTGGGGGATCCACTTCCCCTTTTAAATCACTTCATAAAGTTGGTTCCTTCATTTCCTCAAAGAAAACTGATCTATCTGTGGACACAGTAGTTCTGTTGTTAGAAAAATCAGATACTGAGTGACATACAGCTTCTTGTGGGCTTTTTATTATTATTATAAGATGTCTTTTGAGTAGCTGTCATTTCTCATTGCTCTCATATTGGATTCTAGCAGTTAAAACAATGTTGCTGCTGGCATTGTGCCTGTTGCAGAAATAGTTTATTTGTATAGCTTTCTCATTCTTCATGTGCAGGAGACCTAATGCATTTTATTCATTCTTCTTATGATAGAATGTGGCCACTTCTCATTCTCCTTTCACAGTCTGTGTGTAGCTAACAGCTACCAACTGCTCTAGTGGAATGAGGATGAGGGTTTGTAGTAACTCTGTCCTCTATTACCATAAGCAACTCTCTGGTCTTGTGCCAGCTTCTTCAGTGCTACCCACTGTGATATCGCCACTTGTGTTTCAGATCTTTAAGTCTATCCTTCGCTATCCTATTCCGTGCACTCGCTTCTTGGCAAGGTCTCCCAACAACACGATCGCACAAAGTAGAGCTAATAAAGTTCTTTGTACCAGAACTTTATAAAGGGTTAAAACAGGTGTTTTAATCTTGGCATGCAGATATCTAAGAAGTGGGAACACTGGCAGTTGCTCCTGGTCTGGCCATTCTGTTTCCCAATATCAGTTTATAGTATTTAACTTTTTACAAGTTTATACTTAAAGTGCCCCATTCTTTCTGCAAGGGGATAGATTAAAGAATTGTTGACTACACAGAGCCTGCACAACAGTCAGTTAGAAATTGTAGGTAAGGATTTTTAAACTATTTAGGCACCTAAACAAGTGGGATGACGTTCAAGTCAACAGAAGCTGAGCTACTGTGTGCTTGACCCTTTTTTTTTTAAATTCAGGCCCCTAATTTAGGTGCCGAAACATGGGATTTCAGGCCTAAATCCACAACGGGACTTCTGCAATGCTCAGTGTTGCAATGCCTAACTTTTAGGTGCCTTGCCACCCAGCAGAATCCTCAACCCTGAGTTAGGTCCCCAGGTTCCCTGTACAATGCGTGGGGAGAGTTAGCTGCCTAAGAATGGGATTCACAATCTGAATGGGTAGCAACCCAAGGTAAACACCTTTCAGTACTTACTTGATCTTTGAACACTGCTCTTTGGCTTCTGTAGTCTCAAGGGCTTAGTTAGGCAAAGCCACTTGGAAATCTTCATTACTTCAGTACCTCACTGAATATCTCACACATAGTTTTAGGTCACCCGCACTTTTTGCACACTCTACAAAATGCTTCATCTTGTACTGGCACCTATATAAGGGCCAGGAGGAATTTGCCACTAAGTAGAGATTATACCTTACTGGCAGTGGAAAGAAAAATATCCTTTTAAAGGATATTTAGCCTTCTATATTACAGCCAAAGATGCCAAAAGTTGGCCACTCTCCTTCAACAAACAAAAGGAATATTGAACACTCAATTCTCTTAAGGAATCAGCCAAATATTATTTAGCACAGATGTTTCTGATGGTGTAGCATATCAAGAATTTTTATAGTGTTCCCGTTTCCTCAGACTTTATCATGACTTAGAGTGGTGCTGTCTAGCATTAGTACGTTGGCCTAGAATATAATTGCTATTTGGTCCATCCAGCAGACTTTATTTAGATAGAAGAAAAAGTTAGACCATAGGCTCTCAATTTAGGAGTTAAGTACAAGCGTCAAGGAGAGGTGGGTGTCAGAGGCCCCCACCCTGCCTTTCCCATTTTTGCTACATGGGTGGGGAATCCCAGAGGGAACCTGGTATGGAAAAAGATGAGAACCACGGATCTAGCCTTTTGATATGAGCATGGGTATCACAGCTGGTGTTTAGAAGCACATCTATTATGGGGATCTACAACAAGCCCAGACTCCATGATACCAGAGCTCAGCTCTAGTATTATGGCTGGCTTGTATGTTTTTATCATGGTAGTTCTCGGGCTATCTTAGTGACTGATAACCATTCACAGATAAACCAGTTAACTTCTATACTAATGTAAATTGAATGTCAGGTGTATGTTGGTCAGAAAGTGGGTATAAGTGCTGAAACAGGGTATCTTGTGAAAAAGATGTGTCATTTAGTGCATATGAAATTCATGTAATTACATGCTGAGAGGGTGGGAGAATTGTATGAAGCAGGAAAAGAATTTAGCATATAGGTGTAAAATAAAATAGCCCCACCATCTGTGTACAGTCCCTTCTTGTTTGGTGTTTTGACACTTCTGCCCTCTAAGTATGTCAGATACATGCTTTTTCACATCCATTTAATACCAGATCTGTGCAAGTCACTCTATTTTACCATTTACACCTGGTTTTCAATTGACTTACACCTGACATGTAACTTACAATGTCATTTTTGTCACTGTTGAATTTGGTCCACAGTGCAACAACCTCCATCAGCCTGGGTTTGGGTTTGGCAGCTTTCTTGGTACAGATATATTAGTATGAAAACCAACCAATTACAAAGCACACTTATCGAGGAATGCTACTGCATAGCCAGTGAACACCAAGGCCGGCCCACAACATTTTGGCACCTGAGGCAGGGAGCTCAAATGACGCCTCCATTCCCCCTCACTTGGGCCAAAACTTTGAAAGGTCTCAGTTCTGCCTTCTTCCTGTTCTATCCTTCTCATGGTACTGCTCTGCTACTTACCCCAAAAAAGGAGAACTAATAACTTAAAATGCCTTGTTCAAAAATTTTAAGTAACACTTGACTTTCAAACGCCTGAACAGCAAAGGTAACTTTTCTTGTCTGCACAGTAAACACTGGCATTTTTATCTGTTTGAATAATCAAAGTGGTGCTTTCCTTGCCTTCTTGGTTGCAAAGATTTGAACTGTTTCCTGAAAGTCCACAGTCTGGGCCAGCTTATGCTCTTTTGAGATGGTTGCAAGGCCGACCAGCCTCTCCTGTGTCATTGTGGAGTGTCAATGTGTTTTTATTAACTTCATCTTAGAGAAGCTGCGTTCTCCACTGGCAACTGTTACAGGACGTGTTAGAAGTATGTGCAGAGCAACAAAAGCATTTGGAAAGAGGGTGGTCATCTTATTTGTGCACACATATTCCAGAACAGCCTTTGGAGTTGATCCTGCTGAAATGTATCTTGAAAGGCCTTTCAGTTCATTACCTAATCACTCGTATCAATATCGTGCATGTAATCATGTGTCATTGTCTCTAGTGCCCTGCATTGCTGATGTAGGTCTTCTTCAAGTATAGTGAGGAGTTTTGGAATATCATACAACATCCCAAATACACTGCTGTGTTCCTTGAGCTGCATGAATTGTTCTTCAACTGACTGTATTGCACAATCTAGCACCTGGTTAAAGAATTCAACTTTGAGTTGTTGTTTGGGGTCTCTTATGGGATAATCAAAATGCCTCATAATCAAAATGTCTTCTTCTTCTTCTTCTTGACTCTTGTATTCTTGAATGGGTGGGAAAATAGCTTCAGTGTGAAGTTCCTCTGCCAACTTCTGTGCACTCTTCAGAATGTTTTGAAATCCCTCATCTGACTGGTAAGACTGTAGATATGACTTTGCTTTGTCCAGTTGTTCCATTGCTCAACACCTTGGAGTCTCTTGCTTACAACATTTATTTCAAACAGTATGTCATGCCACAACACTAAGCCACACAGAAATTTGAAGTTATGTATGTTTCTGGTGATTCCATTTCCCTCTGCCACTGTTCTCCCATGAACAGTTCCTGTCATAGCATTATCCTCCATAATGGCAACTATGGCATCCTGTAAAAGCGGCAAAGAATCCTGTGGCACCTTATAGACTAACAGACGTATTGGAGCGTGAGCTTTCGTGGGTGAAAACCCACTTTGTTGGATGCATGTAGTGGAAATTTCCAGAGGCAGGTATAAATATGCAAACAAGAATCAGGCTAGGGATAACGAGGTTAGTTCAATCAGGGAGGATGAGGTCCTCTTTTAGCAGTTGAGGTGTGATCACCAAGGGAGGAGAAACTTCTTTTGTAGTTGGCTAGCCATTCACAGTCTTTGTTTAATCCGACAAAGTGGGTATTCACCCACGAAAGCTCATGCTCCAATACGTCTGTTAGTCTATAAGGTGCCACAGGACTCTTTGCCGCTTTTACAGATCCAGACTAACATGGCTACCCTTCTGAAGTATGGCATCATCTATCTTCCCAATTTGGTGTTTGACAGCCTTTATTGCCTCCACTCGACTTTCCCATTATGTGGCACTCAGTGGTTTCAGTGTCAGAGAGGATGTTCCCAGATGTTGCTTCAAAATTTGCCATAGATGAGTTGATGCAGAGAAAAATACATAGATGCTTTGAATTACATTAAAAAATTCAGCAGCCTCACTAGAAGCTGATGCTGCATCACTGACCACCAAGTTCAATGAATGAGAACTGCATCAGACGAAAAAAGCTTGAGGGTTTAACTCTCAGATCCGTGTCTGCACTCCTCTGTTCTTTCCTCTCATGTTGAAACCATTATCATAGCCCTGACCTCTCATCTCAGCTATCGCAATTCCCACATCTTCCAGCTTTTTAAGAAGCACATTTGTCATACCAGCTCCTGTAGTATCATCAATGCCAATAAATTCTAGAAAATGCTCTCTGACTGTCACCATTACAGGGACATTTTCACTAGGTTCTGTTGTTGTTGCAAAACACACCATTAAAGTCATTTGTTCCGTATGGCTGATGTCAGGTGTGCAGTCCAGAATAACAGAGTAATATCTTGCTGACTTCAGATCTGTCACTATCTTCTGTTTGACTTTTGTTGCCAGTAACTGTATGATCTCATTTTGAATGGTCTTTCCAAGGTAGTGATGAGTGTACATTTCTTGGGTGGTGACTCTTCTTAGATGCTCCTGGAGTACAGCATCAAACGCAACCATCAGCTCCACAATTTTAAGGATGTTTTCATTGTTTGGCACACACAGCTGATCTGAAGTGCCACACAGTGCTAGGTTTTGTGTAGCAAGCATTCTCACAATGGCAATGAGCCTTTTCAGAACATTTTGCCAGTAAAGAGACTCTGATGCAATCTTCTCTTGATGCTGATCATCTATGGTGGCCTTTAACCTTAGTCTCATCTCAAGCTCTTTCCACCTACAGAATGCTCTCTGGGATTTGCTGCCTTTTCATGGCATGCCAGATTTCTAGCCATATTTTTCCAGTCCTTTGTTCCTGCAGAACCCAATGTAGCTGGAACATTAGACTGGAAGAGTTTGCAACAAAAACAGTATGCAGCATTCTGGGTTTTTGAGTACATAAGCCGTGGCCTCTCCACTTTGTCACCATTGGGGATTTCACGCCAGTAATGTGTTGGATGGAAACTTCTATTTTCATTGTCTTTGGGGAACATGAAGTTTTTCACTTGCTGTGGCCCATGCAGTACAAGGAAGTCCCCCAGGCTACTGCTCAAGTGGGTCCACAGTCCTGGATCATCTAGACTTAAGGAACTAAACTCAGCAGCAGCTGTTTCTTGCACCTCCACCACACTCTTCTCTGATCTACACTTTTCTTCAGGAATGTGCATGGTTACATCCATTTGAGATGGAGATATGGATGCTGCAGTAGCTGCCAGGTCACCTTCACTCTGACTAACTGGAAGATCAGGCATCTCCTCAACACTCACATCCTCACTGGGGCCGGAAGGCTCACTGTGAACATCTGTGTCTATGTATCTCAGGAGAGCTCCTTCCTGCTTAGATAGAAAAGCTTCCTTTGCTTTCTTTCTTTTTCTGAATGCTGCCCCAGAGGAGCGTTTTCCTCTTTCACTCAGGACTGCTGTTCTGTGCCAGCTATAGTGGCTCTCAACACTCAATTGAAGGGGACAAATAAGCAGGCTGGTAGCAGGGCCTGAGTGAGGGAAGATATCCGCGTCTTAAGGGCCTAACTGGCCCCTACTACTTCAGTTGACTTCCTGTTCTCCTCAAGTGGGTTCAGGGAAGCAGCAGGAAACAGGAAGCTCCCAGAGAAGCTGGTGTTAATCAGTCCAGGCTACTGGGGGTGCTAGAGAGGTACAGAAGAGGTTCCTCCTCCTCTCTCTCCCTGCAGCTCCTGCTGCTTTCTGTTCTTCCCTCTCACCTTTCCTCCTGCCTGCCTGTTATGTCTCTTGTGCCCTCCTTCCTCCAGCAGAGCACTCCACCATCCCTGTGCATCTAGAGCAGAGGGCTACATATGCACCAGCAGCAGACACAATATTCTACACTCTGGGTCCTAGTGGCGCCCCCCCACAGTCTGGCACCTGAGGCGGCCGCCTGAGTTCACCTCATGGTAAGGACAACCCTGGTGAACACATGGGTGCCAAAAGCTTCAGCAGCTTGTTACAATTGCCATTGAGGGACATGGTGTAAACATCCAGCCAGGCCATTTTAAGGACTTACCTAGATATTGATCCACATGGTATTTGATCTTCAAGGAACCTCTGTTCCTTTGGGATTTGCAATGGTGATGAAATGGATGAATAGCTCACGTTGAAGTTATGTCCTTGTGCTACTCATGATTCTTTGCCTTGCCATTTATATTGAGCATGGTTAGAAAGGACAAGCTATGCTTTACGGGGTTATCTTTGTAGCTGACCATCTCACTGTAGAGTGTTATTGCTAACATGCCACAAGTGTATATCAAAATAAAATAGTGATGGAGTAGAAAGGGAATATGATTTGTATCAAGTGAGATGATGGCTTTCCCTGAGTCCAGAAAGCATTTAATCCAAGGTACTTTTTTGCCTTTGCTAAATTAGATTGTTTGAGCAGCAGTTAAATTTATGGGATTCAAGGATTAGTAAGAGAATGAGAGGTTGTCAGACTTGCTCATAATGAATAAAAGTGCAAGCAACAACAAAATATATTGCTGCATCTCTTTTCTCTCTCTGCAGGGTAGCAAGTATTGGGTTCAGAAAGTAGTTCAAAGTACACAGTTGGCTAATGCTGAATAAGAGAGCCCCACCCCCAGGTTTGAAAATAGCGAAAGCTTGCTGAACAGGATAAACCCAAAGTAGCAGCAGTATTCTAACTGAACCATTTCAATACTAATTCTTCCTTCTAGAAAGAAATCCATGTCTGATTCATGTTTATTTTGTTTTCTATTGTTAGGCAGTTGCTTCCCCATGAGTCATCATCACCCATAATTTTCCTGTAAGCGTTCCCCTCCCTCCCCCCTCCGGCATCTACTCCTCTGTAAATTAAAACAATGATAAAATCACAAAGGTGGGCCAAATGAAAATCTGGTGAAAGGAGTTGCATATCTGTTGTATCCTGGAGAGTTGCTCCCTCTTATACCAGGTCTGTGTTGGGCCCACTAAAGCTAGGAAAAAGATGAGTTTACTGTAGTTTTATTCTGCTTAATTTCTTTCTAGTTTGTAAGTGACTCACATATATCCTTTACATATAATCTTAGGCAGAATTAATTTAATCCCTCTCACAATGGATCCATATTGCAAACTGTTAGGATTCTACTGAATTGAGGATAAATCACAAAAACATGGGAATCTGTATTGTTAACTTTCTGTCCCCAAACATTTTGGGTAGGGGGTCAGCTAATATTGGGACAATATGTCTGTCTTTTTAGTTTTAGAAATCTCTGAGCTGTGCTGTAATCTTGCCAAGACTTAATTTTAACTTTATTAATGATCGATGTTTGACCCATAGAACATTTGATTAAAAAGTGCTGAAATAGACATCAGTATCTAATTATGTTTCAATAGTTACATTTAAATAGGATGAGAGGAAAGAAATAATGCTGACAAGTTCAGAGAACACATATGCAAACCACAGAATGTATACTTTTTTGTTAAGCTCCAATTTTCTATTGCAGTTTTACTGGCGTACCCCTCAGGCACTGTGATTAAGTTCTGCATGTACAAAAACAGGGAGGTGATATAGTACCTCTTTCTATAATTCCGTTCTGATTGCACCTGGACTATAGCACTTGACTCTGGGCATGCCATCGCCAAAAATAGTTATTGACAATCTGAAAGGAGTTCAGAGAAGAGCAACAAATATGATTAGGAGTTAGAACAATCAAATTATGTAGTTATAATGGTTGTAGCATGGGTAAGCAGTGTGTAATAGGGGACATGATACAAACACTGAACAGATGGAAGCACCTAAAGACTATAAGAATTATTTACTATGGTACAAGGGGGTATAACCATAAATAATGTCATGAAACTAAGAAAAGGTGGTGGGGAGGGGAGGGAGAAGAAAACCAGAACAAACAACTCCTCCTTACAGTGGGATCTATAAGATTATGGAATAGTCTTCTGAGGAAAGTGGTGGAAACCCCATCTCTGAAGAGAATTTGTACTCTGTGCATTAGTTTTGAACTTGGCCAGATGAATGAATGATGCTGAATTAGGCAGCAATCCTATAATGGCAGAGAAACGGGCTAGGTGACCAAACTGGTCCATCTCTACTACAGCTTTCATGATTCTATGAGTTCTACCCTTTACAGTGTGATATCCAAGGCTGTTAATTTATCAGACAGTTTTGACTGTTGGACTTCTGAAACAAACCATTGATGGCCAACAACACCACAAGTGTGCCTAGCATTTTACAAACAAAAAAAAAAAGGCACATCCCTGCCTTGAGGGGTTTACAACATAATGGCCAAATTATGCCACCTAGAGCTAAATCAGGAGGAAACTATGTTTGCAAGTCCGCCCTCATCAGCATAGTGGACAGATTGGCCACATTTATATCACCATATCCTGAACCCTATCTATGCAGGGAGTTCCATGGCTACAGGGACCTGTCTGTGAGCTCAGGAGCTAATAAATAGACCCTCCCACACTATAGAATCTCCTTTAATGTTCCAGAGGCAGCCACCAGTGGCTGAAGCCGTAATAGTGCCATTCCTTTGGAGACACATTGTCTGTGAGCCGGAGGAGAGACTGGGTCCTCCACAACCAGTGCAGATTCCAAGAACCTCCATACAAATGGCCTGGTCTCCTGTAAAAACCCACTGCCTCCCCAAGGCTCTGGGAGAACCCATGGATTCTGGAGGTGGAACACTTTGTTCTACAGGATAACAAACATTGCCCTTCCCTCTTGCTGAACAATTTAGTGGAAACTCCATGAACTTGCAGAGTGTCCCTCCCCCCAGGTTTTCTCCTTGGGATTTTCCACCAGAGGAGTGATGTAGATCTAAGTGGAACTTACTGAATGACAGACAAATGGTTGGGAGAGCAGTAGGGGAAGGATAAGATTTACAGTTGTAATGGACCATAATGCTATAAACTGCTATATGTGCATAATTCATTTTGCATTCCTTTTAGTTGCATTGAGCTTTCAGATAGTAAAAACAACAAGGAGTCCTTGTGGCACTAGCACGGATACCACTCTGGAACCTTTCAGATAGTGAGTTTTTTCCTTTTTTAAAAAAAAGATTAAATTAATGATGTCTGGGACAAAGTCCAGCAAGAAGCAAGAGTGGGGTTGTGAAGGATAGCACTGGAAGCTCAGTAAATGCAGCGTCTTGAATAGGGATGGGAATGTTGGTAGTGAAGTTGCATGGCATACAAGATGTGGAAGAAGAAAAGGAGTACTTGTGGCACCTTAGAGACTAACCAATTTATTTGAGCATAAGCTTTCGTGAGCTACAGCTCACTTCATCGGATGCATACTGTGGAAAATACAGAAGATGTTTTTATACACACAGACCATGAAAAAATGGGTGTTATCACTACAAAAGGTTTTCTCTTCCCCCACCCCACTCTCCTGCTGGTAATAGCTTATCTAAAGTGATCACTCTCCTTACAATGTGTATGATAATCAAGGTGGGCCATTTCCAGCACAAATCCAGGGTTTAACAAGAACGTCTGAGGAACAGTGGGGGGGGGGAAAGGAATAAACAAGGGGAAATAGGTTACTTTTTATAATGAATCAACCATTCCCAGTCTCTATTCAAGCCTAAGTTAATTGTATCCAATTTGCAAATTAATTCCAATTCAGCAGTCTCTCATTGGAGTCTGTTTTCGAAGTTTTTTTGTTGAAGGATAGTCACTTTGAGATCAGAAATTGAGTGACCAGAGAGATTGAAGTGTTCTCCGACTGGTTTATGAATGTTATAATTCTTGACCTCTGATTTGTGTCCATTTATTCTTTTACGTAGAGACTGTCCAGTTTGACCAATGTACATGGCAGAGGGGCATTGCTGGCACATGATGGCATATATCACATTGGTAGATGTGCAGGTGAACAAGCCTCTGATAGTGTGGCTGATGTTATTAGGCCCTGTGATGGTGTCCCCTGAATAGATATGTGGGCACAGTTGGCAACAGGCTTTGTTGCAAGGATAGGTTCCTGGGTTAGTGGTTCTGTTGTGTGGTATGTGGTTGCTGGTGAGTATTTGCTTCAGGTTGGGGGGCTGTCTGTAGGCAAGGACTGGCCTGTCTCCCAAGACTTGTGAGAGTGTTGGGTCGTCCTTCAGGATAGGTTGTAGATCCTTAAAAATGCGTTGGAGGGGTTTTAGTTGGGGGCTGAAGGGGACGTCTAGTGGCGTTCTGTTATTATCTTTGTTAGGCCTGTCTTGTAGTAGGCGACTTCTGGGAACTCTATCTGGCTCTTCTTCACTTCTGCAGGTAGGTATTGTAGTTGTAAGAATGTTTGATAGAGATCTTGTAGGTGTTTGTCTCTGTCTGAGGGGTTGGAGCAAATGCGGTTGTATCGCAGAGCTTGGCTGTAGACGATGGATCGTGTGGTGTGGTCAGGGTGAAAGCTGGAGGCATGTAGGTAGGAATAGCGGTCAGTAGGTTTCCGGTATAGGGTGGTGTTTATGTGACCATCGCTTATTAGCACTGTAGTGTCCAGGAAGGGGATCTCTTGTGTGGACTGGACCAGGCTGAGGTTGATGGTGGGATGGAAATTGTTGAAATAATGGTGGAATTCCTCAAGGACTTCTTTTCCATGGGTCCAGATGATGAAGATGTCATCAATATAGCGCAAGTAGAGTAGGGGCTTTAGGGGACAAGAGCTGAGGAAGCATTGTTCTAAGTCAGCCATAAAAATGTTGGCATACTGTGGGGCCATGCGGGTACCCATAGCAGTGCCGCTGATTTGAAGGTATACATTGTCCCCAAATGTAAAATAGTTATGGGTAAGGATAAAGTCACAAAGTTCAGCCACCAGGTTAGCCGTGACATTATTGGGGATAGCGTTCTTGACGGCTTGTAGTCCATCTTTGTGTGGAATGTTGGTGTAGAGGGCTTCTACATCCATAGTGGCCAGGATGGTGTTATCAGGAAGATCACCGATGGATTGTAGTTTCCTCAGGAAGTCAGTGGTGTCTCGAAGGTACCTGGGAGTGCTGGTAGGGTAGGGCCTGAGGAGGGAGCCTACATAGCCAGACAATCCTGCTGTCAGGGTGCCAATGCCTGAGATGACGGGGCGCCCAGGATTTCCAGGTTTATGGATCTTGAGTAGTAGATAGAATATCCCAGGTCGGGGTTCCAGGGGTTTGTCTGTATGGATTTGATCTTGTGCTTTTTCAGGGAGTTTCTTGAGCAACTGCTGTAGTTTCTTTTGGTAACTCTCAGTGGGATCAGAGGGTAATGGCTTGTAGAAAGTGGTGTTGGAGAGCTGCCGAGCAGCTCTTGTTCATATTCCGACCTATTCATGATGACAACAGCACCTCCTTTGTCAGCCTTTTTGATTATGATGTCCGAGTTGTTTCTGAGGCTGTGGATGGCATTGTGTTCTGCACGGCTGAGGTTGTGGGGCAAGTGATGCTGCTTTTCCACAATTTCAGCCCGTGTACGTCAGCAGAAGTACTCTATGTAGAAGTCCAGTCTGCTGTCTGAACCTTCAGGAGGAGTCCACCTAGAATCCTTCTTTTTGTAGTGTTGGTAGGGAGGTCTCTGTGGATTAATATGTTGTTCAGAGGTGTGTTGGAAATATTCCTTGAGTCGTTAAAGTTAATGCAAGTGTAAGCCACATGCTTCCTGGGTGTTCTGTCCCATCTAGTGGCACTGAGGCCACTTAGAGAGAGAGATAAAAGGAGTCTGCTCTGCAGCCTTAGCTAATAGGCAGTTGGCTTTTAGCTCATGTGGTAGAGGCTCATGCAGTAAGCTCCAGAGGTCCCCGGTTCAATCTCACCCACCGACAACCTTGGTCTGTTGGAGTTCCACAAGTTCCACAGCTCGATCCCTGTTGTTTTTCTTGTTGAAAATATACCTTCAAGTACCACATTGCTAAGTATGGAGGTTGTCAAAAGAGCATCTAAAATCTATTTTTTTTAAATACTCAAGCACTTTTAAAAACAAGAAGAAAACTAAACCCACTTGAACAAAGTTTTGGAATAACATTTGTTCCTGGGCTGATGACTTTAATGGCAAGTTATGTATGAGTTACAAACCTGTGAAAATGGGGCTTAAAATGAAAACTGCAACTCAACCATGTAACGATAACATTGCAAATGTGATACTGTGATGCAGAATCATTCATTGCCTGAATGAATTGCCTCCGTTGGAATGCTGAAGAAATCACTCACTTCATACCATTCTTGCCTGAGCTGAAAAGAAATCAGCAGACTTCTCTCTAGATGAAAAGGATCAGAAATGTCAGCATGTTATGAGCTTATTTCAAGATTGGAAATGATGGAAGAACATTTAGAATCGGTTTTAAATGGTTGGCAAACTGCTGCATAGGCCACTTTGGGGGAGGATAAAGATGCAGCAATTTAGTTATTTAACTGTTTTACCATATCCATAAATATAGTACAGATGTTTCCTATATGAGTGCATAGTAGGCATCCAGTTTGAAAATAACTGTATTCACTTTAAATCTAAACAGAGCAGCTTATTTGTATAAATTCAACATAACACAACAAAACCAAATGTTTTTGAATGTTTCATACAGGGTAGATTTATTGATGGATCATTATGGGTATGTGAAATGTAGAGAGTTATGATCAGGTTGAATGTCTGAAATGCACCAAATTTTTTCACAGAAAGCAATACACTTTCATGTCTGCTTTCACAGGAGATAATGAGATTCATTCATGTGGGCCAGCACAAATGCCACAATGTTGCATTTATGCAAAACATTAATGAAGCCATAAGGTAGAGATTTAAACTCACCAATGCTCAATAACTGAGTTAATGTTCCCTTTGTACAGATGCATTATATTTCATTACATGATCACATAACATAGGGCAATGTAATGTAATGTACCATACTAGTCAACAAAATGTGACATTGATAAATGTTTTACTCATGTGAATAGTTGTGGAATAATAAAAGTGATAGCATCTAGTATCTGTAATGGAATGAAGGTTCACACATTTGCGTTGTTCATAGAACATCATTATTGTCATTATGGAAATGACAAATGTTGCATGCTTAGCCCATCAATTTTAAAAAATATCTTTGTTCCTTTAGATCCAGATCTTGCCACCTTTGGTCCTTTAACAGTCTGACTTCTAGGTGAGTAAGGGACTATGCAATCTGAGTAAGGGTGTGAAAGAAAGTCTGAAGCCAGAGATTTTTCAAAAGCAACTGGTGATTTTGGTAGCCTCAATTTTTGAATGATCCACTTGAGACACACTCGAAAGGGAGATGATATTTCACTGTTTACGTACTGTGTCTGAGTGCCTTTACCTGACAAAGTTTGGATTCAAGTTCACATTCAGGGGTTTATGATCCCAGCTCTTCTATATCTGACAGGTTGAAAAGGAGTTTTGAGTGGCTTTCTATCCATAACCTCAACTATACCATCTCCATTTTAAGGCAAAGAAAATGGAAAAGAAGAAAGAAAAACCAATGCCTTCGGAGCGAAAAGTGCATCAAAGCAAAATCATAGCACACCTCATACGCTGAGAATCTTCTACGTGTTTTGACAGGTTCAAACTCTGCATTTTCCTTTGTTGCGTTGCCCCTCACATGGCACAAATATCTGATCTAATACAACTTAGACGTCCAGTGGATCGGAGAGAGGGCTGGGGGCCAGGAGTCTTTTGTGTTCTCCGGCCTGCTCCTCGTGCAAAGTGCTATGTGACCTTGGACAAGTCTTTTCACTGTACTTTTGTTTCCTCACTTGCAAAATAGAAGTAATGGAATTTACTGATTTTTGTAAAGTGCTTCAAGGTCTACACTATAGAGGAAACATACATAAACGTTACTGATAATATACTGAGTCCAAGGAGCCCTTAGATAGGGTTTGTTTTAAATACCTCAATCTAAAAGAGCCCAACTAAACCAGAGAATACCTGAGCTATTGGTTTCAGTTCAGCGCTATATTTCATGCCTTTTTGATGTCACCAATTTTGTGCTGTAAATACCCAAAACTTCAAGAGTTTTTTCCCCCTCTTATCCTATTTGTTGGCTTTATTCATGCCTTATATCAATTCAATAAATCTGGTCCCCTCAGCCATGAAGGGCAAGGCACAGAATTTTTCCAATGCTACATCAGTAACAAGCATTTTGAAACAGTTTCCAGGCCACTCTACTCCTCCTTAGGTGTCTTTTGTTTGAGGATTGCTGCTGTAGAATCATAAAGATGGCCTGCAGGCTTAAATTTAGCAACAAAATCATAGAATCATAGAAATGTAGAACTAGAAAAGACCTTGAGAGGTCATCTAGTCCAGTTTCCTGCATTGAGACAGACTCAGTATTATCTGACAGGTGTTTGTGTAACCTGTTCTTAAAAACTTCCAGTGGCAGAGAGTTCATAACCTTCCTAGGTAACTTGTTTCGGTGCTTAACTACTCTTACAGTCAGAGGTGGTGCTAGCCCATTGGGGGCCCTAAGCATGAATATTTCCCCCCCAACACATAATAAAAAGTGAACAGGGGGGCCCTGTTGAGCTGCTTGGGGCCCTAAGCAATTGCTTAGTCTGCTTATGCCTAGCTCCGGCTCTACTTATAGTTAGGAAGTTTTAACTTATGTCTAACCTGAGGTTTCAGAGTAACAGCCATGTTAGTCTGTATTCGCAAAAAGAAAAGGAGTACTTGTGGCACCTTAGAGACTAACCTCTAAGTCTCTAAGGTGCCACAAGTACTCCTTTTCTTTTTGTCTAACCTAAATCTCTCTTGCCACAATTCAGCTCATTTCTTTATGTCTCATCCTTGGTAGTTACAGAGAACAGTTTGTACCCGCCTCTTTATAGCAACTTTTTATGTACTTGAAGGCTGTTATCATGTTCCCTCTCAGCCTTCTCTTTTCCAGACTACACACACCCATTTTTAAAATCTTTTCTCGCAGCTCATGTTTTCTAGATCTTTCATCAATTTTGTTGCTCTCCTCTCGATTTTCTCCAGTTTTAGGATCACATTTGCATTGTGACTATAGTTGTTGTATTTCCAACCCTTTTTATGACCAGTTGGGATGTGAGCAATTTATTCTATTCTATTCTACTGCCATGACAATGTAGAAAAGTGAGAACATGGGCTGTTTTTCACTTCATCCTCTTTTTTTCTCTGGTATAGGGTAGGGCCTCTAATTTCTAGGGCAATCTAACCAAACTGAATACACCATTATTTATATAGGACACCACTAAGAAGAATGAACAATGCCTTATTGTGAGAATGGAGAGAGATTGTTGATGGTTCAGCTTTAACCCCTGAATTCCCTCCTCTAGCTTCGTATCTGATCCCCAGGAACCCTTTCTCCCTGTCCATCACTCCCCTCTGTCCCCTGAGAGTTCTTTGTTGTGTTGCTATTTAATAAGTGTGCTTGGTATACTCATTTGCATGCCAATATGCGCTGCACTTCCAGCTCACTGATAGTCCCAAACAATGCTTATGCTCAAACGCTAGAAACAAACTGTAAGGTTTGGGAGCCCTTATGTTTGTTCTTCAACAATTTGCTTTGCAAGGAAGAATGGAGGCCATTCCCCATGTTTAGCCTCCATAGTCTAGCTCTTTTGACAGTGGTGTCAGTAATACAAAAAGTGTGAACTACATTTTAAGATCCTAGTTTTGAAAACTTTATTCGGTATAAGCTTACAATATTGTCCTGCCCTCCTTCCAGACAGAGTATTCGTGTGTTATAACAAGGCTGTAATAAATAATGGCTTTTAGTGGGACTGGGAGCCAGGGGAAGGTAGACTTATTGTAAGTCACCCTAACCTCTTACGTAAGAATCAGTGGGACTAGAACTTGAGACCATAGGGATTCTAGGTTTCTGATGCATCCTCATTGCCAGTGGAAGCTTAGCCTGAAACTTTCTGTTGAAGGCCCTATTGGGTGGTACATCCTACAGTGCCTCGCTTCCCAGGGTCCTTAGTGGCAGCTCCCTGCAGCCCACTGATTGGCTAATGCTGGTATATAAACAAGGAAGCTAGGGAGCTGTTTGAGCAATAATGCAGATTGCCTGTTTGTCTCTGCTCTGGACTGTGCCTTGCTGTGGACCCTAGACTTCTGATGCTGGTTTGTCCCTGACTCTATTTGTCCGCTATCTGTAACCCGGCGCCTGACCCTGACTCCTGGGTGTCCTGACCCAGCTCAACCCTCATTGCACTACTGGCTTGCCACCTGCAATTTGGTGCCTGATCCTGACTTCCTGGTATCCTGACCCTACTGCCTATTTCCCGACCACAACTTGGTAACTGACCAGTGCATACAGGCTGCCCTTAGTCCAGCCCTGATACTGTGTAATGGAAAGCTTTATAGGAAAGACTGATTTCATTTATTTCCTTGTTGAAAATCTTTGCAAATACATATTTTGGCTTACCATGCAGAGCCTGGAAGATATGTCATTAATAACATATTTTTTTCAGTGTTACTAAGAACCGAACTTGAATGAGCTTAGCTAAGTGTGTCTAGTGGTGGAAGGCCCACTCTTTTCATAGATGCCCAGTTTTCAAACTTGGCTTTGAAATCACCACTTAAAATACATGTTTAAAATAGGTATGTAGGATTTCAGTGGGATGATGCATGTCAGATTCTGGTTTACAGTCTCTCTGTGTGAGATGTGTAAGTTTTATGACATTCTCAACTTGTTGTGAGTGCTTGAGTTGTGTAAATGATGTGATAGGTAAGTACGCTGTTATGCCTTAGCAATCTTTATTAGTTTATTAAACAAAGCTTTTGTTTGTTTTTGAAATAAGTAAATATAAGTAGGTTAACTTCCATTAATGTGAGCATCAGGATGTGTCAATATAACAGGTTCATATTGACCTATTGTCTCATCCATATTTACCTCCAAGGATAGAAATAATCTTGGTATTTACTGAAAAAAAGGCAATATATTGGAAAGCAGCCAGCATGATACACATTTAAAAACTCATGCCATAATGTAAAAGCTTTCAAATCTTTCTGAAGTGTAATAATTCATCTTTTTAGGCTAAAGTGGATATATAAGTCCAGAGAAAAATCTCAAACTCTTATTTGCCTCCTGAGTGGCTGCAACTGAGTTACCTGTCTGGATGGACTCATTTACATATGTGCTTTATTTAGTAAGCATGGCTTCAGGCCTCTATATTGCTGACCTCTGAAGAAGTAATTAGTAGAAACCTAGGCCTGGTTGACACTATAAAGTTAGGCTGATGTAAGTCTCCTTGCATCAATCTATTTATGCATGGGTTTACGCTCAACTGTGTCTCCTGCTGAGATAAGCATCCCATTATGGCGATGCAGTAAAACCACCTCCCTAAATGGCGTAAAGCCATGCTTAACCTACTCTGTCTGACACAGTGCAAGTATAGACAGTGCATGACCTATGTTGACCCTAACAGTCCTTCAGCCACTGTCCAACAACATCCCAGTCCCCATGACAGTAATTGCTTTGTTCACAATCTTAAACTCCCCTGCCTGGGGTCACAGACTGGAACAATCTCCTCACCCCCTTTTAAAAACTCTGAATGTTTTTGAAGTGCCCTTTCCTGGTTGCCCACCTTGGTAAGCACACCTTGTAGCTCACCTTTGTTTGTGTTCAACCAATCGAAGTGCCATTCATGGAGCAGGCAAGAAGTGTTGGATTTCCTGGGCCCTTGGGGAGAAGAGTCTGTACAAGCACAGCTGCAGAACAACCATAGAAACATGTTTCAGAGTGGTAGCCGTGTTAGTCTGTATCAGCAAAAAGAATGAGGAGTACTTGTGGCACCTTAGAGACTAACACGTTTATTTGGGCATAAACTTTCATCGGCTAAACCCACTTCATCAGATGCATGCAGTGAAAAATACAGTAGGAAGATATATATACACAGACAGAGAACATGAAAAAATGGGGGTTGCCATTCCAAGTCTAACAAGACTAATCAATTAAGGTGGGCTATTATCTGCAGGAGAAATAAACCTTTTGTAGTGATAATCAGGATGGCCCATTTCAAACAGTTCACAAGAAGGTGTGAGTCACACTAGGGGGAAAAATTAGCATAGGGAAATAGTTTTTAGTTTGTGTAATGACTCATCCACTCCCAGTCTTTATTCAAGCCTAATTTAATGGTGTCTAGTTTGCAAATTAATTCCAGTCCTGCAGTTTCTTGTTGGAGTCTGTTTTTGAAGTTTTTTGTTGAAGAATTGTGACTTTTAGGTCTGTAATTGAGTGTCCAGGGAGGTTGAAGTGTTCTCCAACTGCTTTTTGAATGTTCTAATTCTTGACATCTGATTTGTGTTTATTTATTCTTTTGCGTAGAGACTGTCCGGTTTGGCCAATGTACATGGCAGAGGGGCATTGTTGGCACATGATGGCATATATCACATTGGTAGATGTGCAGGTGAACAAGCCTCTGATAGTGTGGCTGATGTGATTAAGCCCTATGATGGTGTCCCCTGAATAGATATGTGGACAGAGTTGGCAACGGGCTTTGTTGCAAGGATAGTTTCCTGAGTTAATGTTTTTGTTGTGTAGTGTGTGGTTGCTAGTGAGTATTTGCTTCAGGTTGGGGGGCTGTCTCCCAAGATTTGTGAGAGTGAGGGATCATCCTTCAGGATAGGTTGTAGATCCTTGACGATGCACTGGAGAGGTTTTAGTTGGGGGCTGAAGGTGATGGTTAGTGGCGTTCTGTTACTTTCTTTGTTGGGCCTGTCCTGTAGTAGGTAACTTCTGGATACCCTTCTGCCTCTGTCAATCTGTTTCTTCACTTCAGCTGGTGAGTATTGTAGTTTTAAGAACGCTTGATAGAGATCTTGTAGGTGTTTCTCTGTCTGAGGGATTGGAGCAAATGCGGTTGTATCTTAGAGCTTGGCTGTAGACAATGGATCATGTGATGTGGTCATGGACATCTATGAGCATATTGCACGGGCGATGCAGGCAACGGGGCATGATGGGGTGAACAGCGTCGCTGTGTGAAAGTGAAGGAACTTCACCAGGGATACCACAAGGCAAGGGAGGGCAACAAGAAATCTGAGGCTGCCCATCAGACCTGCTGTTTTTACAACTGACTGCATGTTATACTTGGCAGTGACCCCACCCGTGGACACCTCAGAGGAGCCTGACATGGAGACCCCTGCCATGAACTGTGAAGAGGAGGAGGGCGGTGGAGACACAACAGAGGATTCCAACCATGCAGCAAGCTAAACCCATTTAAAATTCCACAGGAGTCTAGTCTGTCCTGCTTGGTGCCTGTGGGTGAGCCTGCTGATGTTCAGGTAAGTGTGAATACACGTTTCATATTTATAAAATGTACAACAAGCACCACACAATTCACAGTGGCAGGCAAAGCCCCAAGTCCAGCACTATTTATAATTTTCAGGAGGCACTACAGCAGTGGTTCTCTAGCAGGGATACATGTACTCCTGGGGGTACCCAGAGGTCTTCCAGGGGGTACGTCAACTCCTCTAGATATTTGCCTAGTTTTACAACAGGCTGTATGAAAAGCACCAGCAAGGTCAGTAAAATTTCATACGGACAATGACATGTTTATATTGTTCTCAGTGTTTCTCAACCTGGGAGGGTCATGATTTATTTTATAATTATATGGTAAAAATGAGAAAGTGAAAAATTGCTTACTAAGTGTGCTGTGACACTTTTGTATTTTTATATCTGATTTTGTAAGCAAGTAGTTTTTAAGTGAGGTGAAACTTGGGTTATGCAAGACAAATCAGACTCCTGAAAGGGGTACAGTAGTCTGGAAAGGCTGAGAACCATTGCACTAGATACCAGCAGGCAAAAAGCAAAAATGACATGATTTAAATTATACTGAAGATTACTACTGTAGGTGACCGTGAAAATTAACTTTTAAAGCATCCTTCAGCGACACAACTCCACAGTTGTCTCTTCTAATAACATTTGTGTCATTGGCTGTTTCATTTCAGCAACCAGCCACTCCACCTCACCCCTCCACCCTGGTGGCAGCTTCTCCCTGCTTATCTCCCATATTATGTAACATGCAGCTGTAACCACTGGGATGTTTTATTGCTGAGATTTAATGTGGTGAGTAAACAACACCAGTGACCCTTCAATCTACCAAAAGGACGTTTCATAGTCATTCTGTACCTTCTGAGCCAATAGTGGAATCTTTTCTCGGCCCAGTCCAGATGGCCAGTAGATGCCTTCATGAGTGAGGAGTGGGATGTCTCTCCCGGAATCACTACTGGCATTTCCACATCACCAATGTTAATTCACTTCTTTGGAAAAAATATTCTTGCATGTAGCTTTCTGAACAGACCTGTAGTCTCATGTGAGCCTCATGCACCTTGCCTGACCAACCCACACAAATATTGGTAAAGCCTCCTTAGTGATCTACTGGTGCTTGCATAACCATGGAAAATGTCCATTTCTGTTGAGGTACTCAGTAGCAAAGTGGACTGGTGTCAAAACAGAGATAGGCATGCTATCTATTGCATCATTGCAGTACGGGAACCCTATTGCTGAAAATCCATTCGCTGTTTCTTGCACATTGCCAAGAGTCACAGTTTTGTGTAACAGGAAACGATTAATGGCCTTACACACTTGCATGCAAATGTCCCCCAGTACCAGTCTGGCATTTTAAGCTTCTCACCATGATCATCACTCACTTCTCCACTGTCCATGCAGGTCCCATTCTGGTGTCCTTGCACTGGCAGATTTGGACAAGGTTGGCACAGAGATCCTGGAATGGGCCTTTTTCTATCAGAAAGTTCTGCAGCCACTGGTCTCTGTCCCAAACCTGCATTACAATGCAAAGTCACCAATCAGTGCTCGTTTCTTAGGCCTAGAAATGGTGCTCCACCATCTGTAGCTGCTCCATGCACACCACCAGCAACCTGCAATTTTTTTCAGTATGTCCATCAACAAACTGTCCTCAAAGATACCCTCATGTTCCTCCCTGTGATCCTGGTGGTTGGGGTACACCCTGAAGGTCTGCAAATACAGCAGAATTGTACACCCTGTATTTGCAATGTTCGTGAGAATAGTGCTGAGCTCGGCAGGCTCAATGCTTCTGTCAGAAATGGCAGAGACTAAAAAGGGTTGTGGAGGCTTGTGGGAGTTTAAAAAAAGTCCAGAATTATGGAATATGGAAGGTATTATGGGGTGGAGAAAGTTGCATGCTGGGATCTTGACCCCTTACTCCCAGAAGTCCCTGTGCAAATTGTTACTATGCCATAAAACAATGCGAAAATGTTCCTAAAGGCATTGTGCCAGAGAGCGGCCCATGGCCTACTGGGATACTTACCTGTGGCAGACTGCGCTTTACACCACCGTAAGCACTCCTAATGGATATGTGCATCACTGACGCAAATAGCCACATGTACATGTGCGATATAAGCTTTCAGTGGTGATAAGCCAAAGTAAATTGTCAGCCAAAGTTTGTAGTGTAGACATGGCCTTCCTGACATGTCACCTAGCTAAGCCCTGAGACAGGGTTTTCACAAGCTAAGATGTTCCAATTATATGTATCAATGTGTGAAAGTGAGCAGTATATATTTTTCCCCCCATTTTTATTATTGGGTTGATCATAGTGGCCCTACTGAAATGGTGTCTTTTCTCCAACATTTATTAAAATAAAAAGTAGATGACAGTGCTTGCCATCAAACATATTTCCTGTTTTCTCTTGCTGTGTGTGTATATATATATTTATTAAAAAAGAAATGCTCCTATAAAGCTTTATCTAACAGTCTCCTCCTCTGAGTTAAAGTGAGTCAGCTCATGCCATTCCTCAGCTGTTGTCTTGTTTACATATCCTGGTTTAAAGGACATTCCCGCCATGGGACATATGGAGCATGTATGTTACATATTGCATTCTAGAATAAGTCTGGTTAAATCCCATTTTTATGGCTTTAGTTTTTAAGTCCCTGTGAGACTTTCTAGAAGGAGACTGACGAGAGGGACAGGTGTATCACGGATTCAGCTTGGTGACAAGCTTTCAAATTCAGCTGCATTCTTGCAGCGGCAAAGTTAGGAGCAGCTGGCCTCTCAAGAGCCTCTCTGCTTCTGTTGGAATTCCTGTGGCAGTAAGAAGAATGTACTATTTTGCTCTCCCTGTGAACAACACATCATGGAAGGCCGCCACACTTCAACTGAGTCATGCCAGGTGCTCAATCTCATCAGGTGAAGCCTCTTAATTACAGATTCAACAGCCTTCATTTGCCCCAATCTGAGTGTAATATTTAGACTCTGATTCTGCAAGATTCTGAGTGCTCTTAACTCCTAGCAAGGTAAGTGTTGGCTGCAGGTGCTGAGCACCTCTCAGATCAGGCCGAATTTTATGTAGAAGAGGGGGGAAATATGCTGTCCTATTAATAGATAATGCATAGGACCTGTGCAATGAAAGTAAAGCTTTTTTGGATGAGGAAATACTGCAAAAGCAAAATAGGGTCATATAAAAACTTTCCATTTTAGAATTTGGGTGACAATAGAACTCTCCCATCTTACCCCCCAGCCTGCTTAACCACTGCTTCTTTTGTGAACTAGCCTCTACAGGCACAAGTTTGTGATACATCCCACACAATTTGCGCGGGCCAACCAGGTAATTCCATGTGCAAATTGAAACGACTGATGCACAAAAAATGTTTCAGGCATAGTTTAGCTAGCTCTTTAGAAAATTGGGCATGTAATTCATTTGATAAGATGAAGAATGAGTGTGACTATGTGTTGCCAAACAGTACTGCGTGTGGAACTAGATCTACAGTGGTGGGCTAAATTATGGGCCATTCTGTATGGGTCCAATAAAGAAGAGAGCATTCTACCCCCATTGTGTGTCCCCAGACATAATCTGTCTTTCACCATATGATAGCACAAGAGGAGTGGCTGCTATGCTGGCCAGAAATTAGCATTTCTTGGGGGGAGACAGTGCCCCAGAGATTGCTGTGCTGGGGCTAGTACTGGCTACACCTGTTAAACAGTTGTAGCAAGGGTTCCCCTCTCCACATTCCCCCACCACCATGTTTCATCTGGAAAATCTCTTGTGTATATTTGTGGTGATTGATGTATACCCCACTCAATGGCTTCCAGGCTGGGAGAGCTACATCAGATTCCTGGCCTAACTGCTCAGGCCGCAAACAAATGCTGCTATGTGGGAAAGTGGCTGGACAAAAGCAGAAACCAGTCACTATGTTTGGCTGGCAAAGGGAATGGTGTGAGAACCAGGGATGAAATCCTGGCCCACTGGAGTCAATAGGAATGCTGCTAGTGACTTTAGTGGAGCCAAGATGTCAGCCCAGGTCTCTCTTAGGGCCAAATCCTGCAAGATGCTGAGCTCTAACTGGGAATTGCTGAAGGTTCACAACTACCACTGAAATCAAGGGGAATTAAGTGCCCTGAGCAATGTTCAGAAAGTAGACAGTTCTACACAGGATCAGGCCCTTCTGAATCTTAGAAACACATCTGAGAGCAGCAAGAGTAAGGTTTTTGTTACAAACACAAGAGGAATGAAATATTTGAAATATTTTTTTTTAAAGTTATGCTATGGAGCTGTTCTGTCAGACACGAGGGGACCAAAAAACATTTGAAATCCAAACAATTTATGTGCATAATTTCTTTGTCAGGTAATGTGGAGCTGTCAGAGCTGTTAACAATCTTATAACACAAAATTGGGGCTAAGATAGTCCCATTTTAGATATGTTTTTCCACATATAAGAAAGCTATTGCTTCTTTGTATCTCCTCTCCCTCACAGATCATGATAAAATGTAGATTTCTGTAACTCACTCATAGCAAAGGCAGATGCTAAAGTCATCCTAGTCTAAAAAATAAAGATTTTGTTTGCTATTTTGTAATGAGAGTTGGTACCAGAGACCTTTGAACTTTCCTTGTAGTCTTATTTGCCAGGGAAAGAGTAACTCTAAATATCAACCACCTGATCACCAACATTATCAAAAGTTTTTATAAAAAACACGTTCATTTAAGGCTACCTTGACCCCCCCACTCTCTCCTCCCCCGAAATCATGCTGTCTCCTTCCTAAAAGCAGCAGCTGTGACTGATGCATTCATCCAGTGGCTGGGAGGACAATAAGCCTCTGAAACTGCATTGTTGCTTGGTAACCACCTGCTAGGCAGCGCAAAAGTGCAATGCACTAAGTGCCCTGGAGGCTGAGGACATCACATCTCATAGACAAATGGGTGCCTCACAGTTGGCCTAAGGATCAGCAGTGCTGAACGTGGATGTCTCCCTCATGGCAGCCACAGTCTTATGCACTTGGCCATCTGGCTGCGTCACTTCTATATTATGGTTCTTTTCTGATCTGAGCAAGGATAGTTATCTTCTCTAGCTACAATAATGTTGCTCTGCCATCCCGACACAGCTTTATTATACTGAAGGAAACAAATTTAGTGCAATCTATTTTTTATATACAAATAAATAAGGAAAAACACTGCATTCTCCATGCTGCAACATAGAAGGATACAATGTAGAAGAAGTCTTTTATTTACCAAAACATTTGTATTCGGATATAATGATTGTTTACATTTTCAAACCCAGACATTGTGAGATTTTTTGTTGTGTGTTCTATTCCAAGTGTACTTTTGGATTTCAACGTATTAAATATGGGTCAAAGAAGTGGTATTTCGCTCCAGATCA
The DNA here is from genome assembly GCF_965152235.1 of Eretmochelys imbricata. Classification (NCBI taxonomy): domain Eukaryota; kingdom Metazoa; phylum Chordata; order Testudines; family Cheloniidae; genus Eretmochelys; species Eretmochelys imbricata. Next base: position 36,085,632 of record NC_135575.1, on the reverse strand, counting down.
GAATCCTGACTAAATCTAGTTATGGTCTGAAAACAATTAAAACTAGAGGTTTGTGTTCAGATTAAACAGTGCTCAGTGAAATCTACTGAGCTGTTCTCTTGAAAGTTCAAACAGTGGACATCTTGAATAATTAAAACCTTGCAAAATCAGTTGTACTCACTAGGTTTCTGCCCTCTTCGTCTGAAATCTGATGAGAACCAAATTTCATCAGTACCTGAATCTGACTGGCAAATAGGTTCCTTTTGGATTAGATCTGGAGACAAACTGGGGCTTTTGGGCTCAGATCTAAAGATTTGAATTGTGTCCTTTCTCACACTTCTAATTTCAAACAATAAATATTTTATCATTTAACAACCAACACAAAGGGCAGAAAAAAGGGTGACAAGGATTTCAACCTGGCAATGTCAAAATTATCAAATTATTTGATGTTGCTGACCATTTGTATTGAGTTCAGCACTGTACTTGTTACTGGCTCAAAACACAGAAGCACATTCCAAACATAAATGGAACATAATAGAAAATACTTCTGAATATTTGCCATAGTGTGTAATATGCTAAGCATCCTGCAGGAGATTCATACCTTTGTTAATTTGAAAACTAGATTTGTGTACATACCTTCTGTGCATCACTTTGAAAACTGACCCTATAATATTAATCTGAGGGTTTTACTATGTTGGAGTAGAGCTATTATAGCACAGATAGAAAAGGAGGACTTTGGCACCTTAGAGACAAACAAATTTACTTGAGCATAAGCTTTCGTGAGCTACAGCTCACTTCATCGGATGCATTTAGAATGCATCCGATGAAGTGAGCTGTAGCTCACGAAAGCTTATGCTCAAATAAATTGGTTAATCTCTAAGGTGCCACAAGAACTCCTTTTCTTTTTGCGAATACAGACTAACACGGCTGTTACTCTGAAACCTATAGCACAGATATACATTCATTTATATAAATGTTCTTCTAATGCTTCCTCTCCTTGTTATGCAGCATCCTGGGTGCCAGATGGCTGCCCCCCTGCATACCAGAGGTGGCGGCATCTCAGCAATGCTTCGTTTGTGATCCTTCAGGATGAAAGGTGATACAGAAATGCTAATTATTATTTCTGAGAGCTATGCATTTTATTTATCATTGTCTTATCTATAAGATACAGGAGAGAATGAGCTTCAGGGAGCCTGATCAATCAGCTCATTCTGCTGGCCAGAGAAGTGGGGAGGGAGGAGAAGACCTGTTTCCTCCCTGCCCCCAGCCTCTTGGGGGCATCTTATGCCTGTGGGCACATACTGATGGAACATTCCTTGTGCTCCCCAAAGCATAAGGAATGCAGTTGTGAGAGGCCCTTGTGCAGGCTGCCCAAGAGAGCTGCTCAAGCTCACTCCCCCCCACTAAGCCCCACACATCTGCTTAAAGGTCAGCTACAATGTGGTTCTGTATAATTTACTGACAAGCCTAAACCAATCATAACTACCCCATGTCTCCAGTTATGCAAGGAAACTTGGCTATATTATTTAAGACAATAGCAGCTGAGAGCAAATAAAAGTGCAAACACTAGCTTTTCCAAGAGCAAGCATTCAAAAAACATGTCAGCCCCACCCCCATCATGAAATTGGCTATAAATCATACGTGTCTAAAAACTCATAAATTATGACACTTATTTGGCTTCTGGTTTTTGAGTCCTTAGGGTTCATGTTTTCAGGCTTTTCTCTAGGGTCTAGAAACTTTTTTTTTTAAAGGAAACTGAGATTCTCATGTAATTGCCTGACTCCAACACAGAGGACGGGGCTTTCAGAAAATCATCAAATCTTGTGAAACTCATTCTTACCACTGTAAGAGTTGGCAACACTGACACACCCCACTAAGAAGGAGCCCCACAATGTAGGAGTCTGTGTTGGATTTTGAACCTGCAAACTGCTGGCTATGTAGCCACGCCAAGCAAGTGATGGAAAGAAAGTGAGCAGCATTTGACACCTTAACAATTTGAAAAGTGAGTAAGATAGCAGAATTATTACACCATCATGCTACCTGCACAAAGCAGGGATGGAGAGGGCAGATAATGATGTGCATGGGTTATTCTTGTCTCGTGTATTCTTCTCCTAAAGTGGCATGGCCGTGTCCAAATCCCTTCTGCTTTGTGCAGCCCTCTAGAACCAGCATTAAAAAGCAATAACATGCTAACTTTCCCCTCCACATATGGGAGCTATTATGGTGCCACTGTGTGAGTGAATGGTGGGGAGACTCCACCTACCAGCATGGCTGATGGATTTCATTCTGACAGTTGTATCAATTCGGACTTGTTTGATTAGAGGTCTGCTGTTCAGTGGCCAATGGTATGTTAGGCTTGGTCTAAACACACAGTTGCACTACTTTAACTAATGGTGTTATGTTGCACCAATTTAGTTAAACTAGTACAACTTTGTGTGTGGACACCCTGCAATGCATCTAGCCCCTTTGCCCCTGTTAAACTGATATAGGCAGGTTTACGCTGATATGAGTGCTCACCCACAAACTTGCACCGATTTACTTAAATTGGTGGAGGTTTGTATGTAGACAAGTCCTCTGTAATGAGCTGGGAGCATTGTTTCAGAGCAGGTAATATATCCCCTATCACATTTATATGATTTCTGTTTCTTAGCTGTCATCTGCAATGACTGATATTTTCATCAGTCTTTTCCTGAGTGTGTGGTGCAGAGTGTAAATATATATTTCACACTCCCATCTGAAGCTGCTCCTGACTTGTTCTTTTCTTGCGACATGCCCTCTGCTGCATGAGATAACTGAGCACCATCTAAGATTCATACTGTGCTCTGAAGTGACGTGAGTTTACTGAATGGTGGTGGTGGTGGTGACAGCAGCTGCTTTATATTGGCAGAGCCTTCCTACATAGACTCATAGAATATCAGGGTTGGAAGGGACCTCAGGCGGTCATCTAGTCCAACCTTCTGCTCAAAGCAGGACCAATCCCCAATTTTTGCCCCAGATCCCTAAATGGCCCCCTCTAGGATTGAACTCACAACCCTGGGTGTAGCAGGCCAGTGCTCAAACCACTGAGCTATCTCTCCTGCCCTGTTGAGTCCTGCCACACTCTATACTTACACCAGATCTCTACCTCCACAGGATAGTTTGCTTCTGAACTTATGATCTTTTGCACAGGATGGGCAAGTTGCAAACAGTATTTTACATGCAGTGTCTCTCCCCCGCCCCCATACCGCACCCGATATCATATAATCTTGATGTATCCCAAAGCTGGTGATAATTGCTGCTTTGTCCTACCTCTTTTGTTAGCATAATAAGATGGATCTCTCACACCAGAACTAAGTGATATAGACAAACATGATAACATTACTGCATCAATGCCTTTCCTTTATGTATGGACCATCTGTGAAACCTCACCAACTGATTCCTGCTCACATTACCATCAGTGCTAGGTGAGTTTGCACTCATAGGTGTTTGTCATATCCTCCCAAGTTTTTGGTGCATCTTTTTTTACTATGCACACTTTTTAAAGTTACCTGGGATTGATATGGTCATCGATTTCACCCTGTCCTGCTATAATGTGCTGGGATGATGTATTCCCCTTCAACTTCTCCTTGATTTCATTGTCCTCTACTGCAATTGCAACATCTTTGCTTAGCTGAGAAACGTGGAGGTCCAATGGCCCTTTGTGGCTACAGATTCAAATCACAGACACTTCAGATAGCAATAGTAGTTAACAAACATTTTAGAAAAGATGGAATAGTAATAACATAAATTGGATGGTCATAATGGTGTAAAGGATATACCTTTACACAATGGATAATAGCACATTGGATAATGGTGCAAAGGCCAACATGTTATGTCTAACATACTGTCTACTGTCTGTGAGCAGTGACATGATATAAATCTCTTACGGAGAGCAGGAGAGCAAAATTCAAGTACTGTATCTTGCAATTTCCTCAAAACTTTGAGGTTAGTGCTAAGATGTGCAGCATTCAGTTTAGGTTTTTTAAACTATATTTGAAATATCTGCAGATAATTTTTTTTTATTGAACTGTATTGCAAGCAACCTTCTGCCCTTCTCCATCTTTATTGTTTTGCTTCATTTTGTTAGTGATTTGCTGTTAGAGGAGAAAATCTTTAGCTTACAACTGAATCTGAAGTTATTTATTATGTTAGATGATGGAAATATAACTCAGCCAGCAAACATAGCTAACAGCTCATTTGTGTATAGTTATTGTTATTTCTGACGTATGGAGTGCCATTCCTATGCACACTGGCCCATTAAGTTTACAGGAAAAATTTCCTCTCCACCTACTGCAGTGCTGTGTGCCAGTTGGTTAACTCCATCCACCCTTGAGGTGGCAACATATCAGTGGTACTGTATGTACGCAAAGGCTGATACTGTAACCATCAAGGTCTCACTATTCAAAGGGAACCAACAATGATCTGTTTATCCCAGTGGGACTACTCAACATCACACCTGGTAGTAAGTGCTGGCAGTATCAGGACCATAGTTTGTAAAGTGCTTTGGGATCCTTTGGGATGAGAGGTGTTACAGAAATGTAAGTTTATACTAAGACAATGCAAAGAAATAAATCTGTCTCTGTCTGGTGTCAGACAAATAACTGTCCCTTCACAGGGGTGAAATATGGGAGGGGAAGCTTCTGTCTCTGAATGGAAACAAGTTGCTGAGGAAAAAATAAGTGTTCTTAAGTTCACAATGAAAATGGAAAATAAAGTAAGGAACAGTATCTCAAGCTTCCTTGAGAATTATCAATAAAGGGAGTGAGGGAAGGATTGTTCAAAGAGTGAGAAATGTGTGCTATATGTATTTGTAAAGACAGAGCAATAAGACAAAATAGCTGTGAGAGGTGAGAAATGCTAAGGAAACAAAATGGTACCGTAAAAAAGGTGTTTAAGAGGTTTATTCTCCCTGGATGCATACCCACAAATCTTATTAATGTTAATGGTACTTAAATACATGGCTCAAGGGGACAAAACAGTGACCCTTATGTGTTTGAATGGGTCTTGCAAAACTCAACTAAAATCCACAAATTCTCATTGTAAGAGGCTGATTAAGTTCTAGGTCTCTGTATCCAGTTCTAAGCAATTATGCTGTATTTTAAAGTTAATCACTGGGAAATAAAATTCAAGCAATAGCAACTGATATAAGGACAATTTGATTTGTTTTTAAAGTAGCACGGTTTTTTAGGCAAAACAATTTCCATTGATTGCCTACTTGTCTAGCATGAGAGATTACCTAATATGTAGAATGCCGTTTATTCAAAAACAAAAGGGCCAGATTCTCAGCTGGTGTCAGTCACTGTAGCTCCATTGCCTTCACTGTAGCTCCATTGCCACTCGCTCCATTGAGCTGTACTGATTTATACCTGCTGAGGATATGACCTATCTAACTTTTGTAGTAAAGAAAGACCAACTGACTTTGGCCAGTAACTTGAAGATCAGCTAAGACGACAGTAAATAATTGCAGAGAAATCAGGTAATGCAAAAAAGTGCTGCCAATAATTTATCAAGGGGCTCTCACAGAAATATTCCCTCTTAACGTGTGATTAATTTCACATAAAGGAGGTGCATGTGCTTGGAGAGAGGAGAGGCTGGAGAATCCATTTATTTATGATTTGAACACCAATGCTTTCTCATAGCCAAAACCAAAGAAACAGGGAGCACTTTTTGGTAAACAAATCTGTACGAAGTGATGCTTTGCTGAAAATGTTTATTTTCTTGGAAATTGTGATCTGGCCCTTAACCAGCATAATACATTAATAGTACAGGAGAGTGTTATACTTGTGTAATTTGTAGAGGTCCTTGAGGAGGGGTCTCCTCCCTTTTTCCAGGGAGGTATCTTCCCTAGGAAACAATTGATAACGTTTTGTCCCTTGGTGCATCCCAAAGGCAAAAAAAAAAGTCTCTTCGGAAGTATTTGTAAGAGCCTCAGGACTCAGTCCCCTCTAGGAAAGGTGATTTAAGCAGTACCCAGAGCAACAATGAACTCCAGTAGAGACAGGAAGTCACCTGCCCTTCCCTTCTGTTTGGATGCAGAACTTTAACAACGAGGTCACAGGAGCCACCAAGAGTAATGCAAAGGGAAATAAACAAGGACTGCATGTGACTAATTTACAGAGGTTTCCACCTTTTGCATTTGGGTGTATCGGGGGGCGGGGGGCTGTCCATTCTGAGCTTCAAATCCAGTGCAAGTGACAGTCTGTCAGATTATGTAGAAATATTTTCAAATTAATTCGATTCATGATGGTATAGATGGTGGTGATAGTACGGCTACAGCAGTAAATCGACCTATTGGAATCATCTTACAAAGGCTTATCTGAATTTCTTCGTCAGTATATCTTTTCAAATAAGACTCCAATATAGAGGTGTAGTCTTCAACCAAGATCACTAGGATAATATGCAGCTGTCTTTCATAGGAAATATAGAAGCAGCCTGCAACCTCTTGTTTAGGTGGGCATGCTGCAGTGTGCTGATCATAGTGGGGTAACAATTGCTCACTATAACCAAGAATCTGAATTTTTCACACCACTCAAAGTCTTATATCACAGCTGTAGTTAATAATGTGTTAAAATAAATGTACCATGTTTTGTGCCAAGATACTTCAGTGGGTGCATCTTTCATAAATAAATAGGACTTGCCCTTCTCTTATAAACAGACTGAGAAGAAGGCTTATGAGTTTCTTAAAATATGTAATCCTATACAGGCAAGCTCTAACTTCCAATAAGAAAAATCCAGTTTTATTTTAAGCATATGGGCTGGTAGTCCTGTGGGTAAACCGCCTAAAAAATTAGTTCCAGAACAGACACATTAATGAAGACACAAATAACTAAACCATATAGTACAACTAATGAAATTTTGGCAGCAAAATCTTTAAGCATTTCCAGAAAAGAGTGGGGTTCCCACCTTATAGCCAAATTTTATTATCCCTTTAATGATTGATACTACCAGTATGTCTTAATATTGGTAACTTTTAAGTATTTATTACATTCTAGAGATTAATGTGCATTGCCTACATTCATAGTACTTTGTGCTATGATGCTGTCAAATTTCACAAATTAAGTAAGGGTCAATCTAAAGTAGAACTTGAAACACTTTTGTGATGCTGCTGATTCCATAGGTAGACTTCTTCCTCCTCAATCAATACACTGATCTGCTAACATAGTGTTGGAGGGCACTGTAGGTGCCATCTGTTTCATGAGGCATAAAGCTGACATCCTAAGTATGTATAGTTATTAAAGATTCGGTGGGACATTTTGCAAATATAGGAGTGTTAACTCTAGCATCCTAACACAATTCTGATTCAAGTAGTTTATATTCTACCTAATTTTACCCTATGGTCTCAGTTTTTTCCCTTCCTTTCAAACCTGTTGTATAGGATTGCTATGTGCTGTTAGACATTTAACATATTTCATCCCAGCTGTAGCTGAATTTCATGGATCAAGTGGCACTGCTGTAAGGTACATCATTATCATATAAATAGATCAAGTGTCACTGTCATGATGTGGCCCTTTAAGAGAGTTAGGCTTAGCCCCCACCTGTGACTGACCAGCTGCCTCCCAGCTAATACTGTGGAGCGAGAGATCAGGTGATAATTAAAGATAATATGGTCTCTCCAAAAATTGCATCTTTCCAGCTTAACTGATCTACTTGCTGTTTTTCAAGAGGACCACGTTATTTTCAATTATCACCTGATCTCTAACTGAAGCCCCGAAGGAAAAAGGCCTGGAATTCTGTGGCTGAGAATTTTTTGATGCATGTGCTGGTTAGTTAACCCACTGGCTTTCAGTCAGCTACCCCCACCCATCTGCTTCTCAACCTAACCATCGTTAGCTGGGGCTAATGATTGATATTACTAGCAAAGATTTAAACTTGCAGGTAGGCAAGGCGTGTGGGTAAAGACACAAACTCCTGATTTCATCTTTGACTTGTTCCTCACCTACAAACTATAGAACTAGTCTAAAACATAAGATAGAGGGAGTCTATGGCAAGAATGTGGGAAGTCTGTGCCTCTGAAAGATTCTAAAAAATGCTCTGAGAGATGTTGGCCCAGGGGGGTCAGGATGATGGAGACAAAACTCTGAGGCCCATATTCCCAAGCAAATATGGGAATTGTATTACATAGGTCATATCAGCTCCTGGCTATCCATAGACTCTTGAAGGGGCTAACTTTTACGGACAGGCCTATTTTCTTGGTGTTTTTATCAAAAGGGAAAAAACAAATTCCTCGCCAGAAAGATTTCAGAGCAGCACAGGTCTTTGCTAAACCTTCTGCTACCTCAGAGTAAATTGATTCATGACAATGTACTGGTCATCATGTTCCTTTTAGCTTGATAACTTCTCTTTACAGCTAGGGGGAAATATTAGTTTCTCAACATTTTACTGATAATAAAGACTGCATTTATATCCCACTGAACTCTTTAATAATTTAAAATAAGAGTAAGCCCAGAGAATTTCAAATAGGAGTGGTTATTGCATTGCTGTACATAGAAATGCATTGAGAAGAAAAGATTCTTGATATTGAGGTCACCATTCTATGCAGAATTCTCTCTTGAATAAGTCAGTGCTGAAGATGAACATGCGGGGGTGCTCTCATAGTAGTGTCTTGCTGCTAAGGAAAGAGGATGTTCTGCCCACACTTCATCTAGAAATTGGACCCTGATCAAAGGCAAAAAACAGGCAGACTGCCTTCCTCTAATAATTTCCTAGGTACTGAGGCCCAAATCCTCAAAGGTACTTAACGTTGCTCTGTTCTGTATTGGAACACCTCATTCTAGGCACCTTGCTGTTGCCAATAGTCCTGCTTTCTTTCTGAGGCTTCCTTTATGCAAAATCAGAAAAACCTGTAGTTTGTAAGCAGAACTAGGGAATGAATAGAGTTCTTGTGGGGGTGATTTGGGGTAGAAATTAAAATATATCATGGTAACTTAGAAAACTTTGCCATTCATCATCTTTTATCTTCAGGGTCTTGTTAACATCCACGAAATAAGAAGCAACAATCCTGAAATGGAACTAGGTCAAGCCATAAAGTTTCCTCTCATATTGCAACTGCTTAGGGAGTTTTGGTAAAACACTGATGTTTGAGCAAGGGACTGTTTAACAATACACGGAACAGCATTCTCCCCTTTCCTAAATGTGGTTAAACTGGGGGGATGGAGCCATCTCTATTCAGACCTCCGTGAAATAAGAGGGTCTAGAACTGATTGGAAAAATAAAATATCTCAAAGCAATGCTGGCAAAGTCCATTAAAGACTTTTTACTGCAGATTTAGTAACGTATATAACATATATGCAGATTTAGCAATAGATATAACATAAAGGGCTTAGGATGGCAAAGGAAGCACTAAAGGTGGAAAGAAGGGAAGTTTCAAATGGCTGAGACTGAGGGTGCTGGACATCTTGATAGTTCATCCTTCCCCTTAGAAAATTGGTTAGAGGGAGAAGAATACATAATCCTACACAGAGTTATGGCAGTAACTCTAGAAATGAGAGAGAGGCGGCAGTGTTAGTGGTAAGATATTTTATTCCAAATCATCTACTAAGTCTCAACTGCCTTGTCCCCAATTAGAGCAGACACACTCCACCTTGAAAAATGGCAAAACTCCCAGCCTAAATGGCTCCCTCACTCGTTTCAAATCCCTTCCAATAACTCTTATGTTCTTCCTCACCCATTACTCTTCATTTTCCATTTTAATAAATCAAATTCTACTCCCAGAGTTTGTTTTTTCCCCATTCTAAATCATTCTTCCCACAGTGGAGGAACATAAGCCTTTTATCTCCAGAGTTGATGTAGTTTTTACAGATGAGGGGCACACATTGTGCCCTGTAAAGCAGAGTACGTTTTGTTTATTCTTCTTTTCACGACTCTAAAACAAAATTTTAACCAAAATATATGGAAGTTGCTTATATAAAGAAACACTTGACATTGACCCAACAGCAAAACAAAACAGACAGCCAAAAAGCTCCAAATAAAACTGTGGAATCAATAAAACAAGTGGCAAACAGCACTTCTCTATCATGTGCTGTTTGCTACATCCCATCTCCTGCTTCTCCTTTATATGTTTTCTGTATAGGCCCTGATCTTTCAAATACTTTAGTGCCTGTTTTAACTATACTCCTTGACTTGGATGGGGCTACTCATGTGTAAAGTTATGCATGAGCGTAAGTGTTTTCAAGATTGAGTCCTTAGATTATTCACCGTTCGGGGCAAGGACCTTGTCCTCCCATTTGTCTGCAAAAGCTTATGCATACCAATGGTGCTATATATGTAAATAAAAATAATAGAGCAGAGCACCCACGGACACTAACTGTCCTGGAGTCATAGTAAGCCTCTTTCAGTTCAAGGTTCTCAAGTCTGGTCTCCTCATTCCATTTCTGACTGTGGTTCGCCACTCATTTTTGGCCTCCTGCCAGGATTTCCCAAATGTCAGCTGTAAAGCTAGCATCAGTGAATATTTGAGGGTCTAAAAACAAAGGATAGATTTGTATCTGCTGTGAAGTGATCTATAATACATTCACATGAACAATGCTATAGAAATAGAAAGTGGATTTCTTCCTTGGGGAATTACAGAGCAGTCAGCTTAACTTTAGTACCTGGAAAGACAGTGGAGCAAATAATTAAGCAATCAATTTCCAAACAGCTAGAAGATTATAAGGTGATAAGTAACAGTCAGCATTGATTTTTGTCAGGAACAAATCATGTCAAACCAACCTAATAGCTTTCTTTGACAGGGTAACAAGCCTTGTGGATGGGGGAAGGCTTTTGATACTGTTTTGCATGACCATCTCATAAACAAATGATGGAAACACAACCTAGATGGAGCTCCTATAAGGTGGGTGCATAACTGGTTGGAAGACATTTCCCAAAGTGTAGTTATAAATGGCTCAGTCAAGTTGGAAGGGCATATCAAGTGAGGTCCCGTAGGGATCAGTTCTGGGTCTGGTTGTGTTCAAAATCGTCATCAATGATTTCGATAAAGGCATAGAGAGTACTTATAAAGTTTGCGGACAATACCAAGCTGGTAGGGATTGCAAGTGCTTTGAAGGATAGGATTAAAATTCAAAATGATTTGGACAAACTGGAGAAATGGTCGGAAGTAAATAGGATGAAATTCAGTAAGGAAATTCAGTACAAATGCAAAGTACTCCACTTGGGAAGGAAAATCAGTTGCACACATACAAAATTGGAAATGACTGCTTAGAAAGGAGCACTATGGAAAGGGAATTGGGGGTCATAGTGGATCACAAGCCAAATATGAGTCAACAGTGGAACACTGTTGCAAAAAAAGCAAACATAATTCTGGGGTGTATTGAAAGAAGTGTTGTAAACAAGACACGAGAATTAATTCTTCTGCTCTACTCCACACTGATTCAGCCTCAACTGGAGTTCTGGGTGCCACATTTCAGGAAAGATGTGGACAAATTGGAGAAAGTCCAGAGAAGAGTAACAAAAATGATTAAAGGTCTAGGAAACATGACCTCTGAGGGAAGATCGAAAAAATTGGGATTGTTTACTCTGGAGAAGAGAAGACTGAGAGGGGACATAACAGTTTTCAAGTACATAAAAGGTTGTTACAAGGAGGAGGGAGGAAAAATTATTCTCCTTAACCTTTCAGGATAGGGCAAGAAGCAATGGGCTTAAATTGCAGCAAGAGCGGTGTAGGTTGGACATTAGGAAAAACTTCATAACTGTCAGGGTGGCTAAGCATTGGAATAAATTGCCCAAGCAGGTTGTGGAATTTTTAAGAGCAGGTTAGACAAACTCCTGTCTGGGATGGTCTAGATAATACTTAATCCTGCCATGAGTGCTGGGGACTGGACTAGATGACCTCTCAAAGTCCCTTCCAGTCCTATGATTATATGATTGATTAACATAGTGCTGTTTGAAACCGTACTACATTAAAGTGCACTAGGGAACAGTGAGCACCAACAGGGTCTACATGGACCAGTTAATGTGCAATATATTAGTGCATTTAAGAAATCTCAGCCCTGTAGAGCCCACTGTGTCAACAAGCCCTTAGATCTGCCCTACTGGCCACATTGTCTGCTACCCTATTTGAGCCACACAGACGTGAGCTCTGCTGATGGGCCTGAAGCCCACTGGTATGACCCACAAAGTACACAGGGAAATCAACAGTGCATCTGGGTGCACTTTCAGGTGGCAGAGTTCTTACTAAAGCTTCCCTTCCCTGGCAGAGGGTAGCAACAGTGCTACTACATTTTCTTTTGCTAGCAGGTGAATTTCCCACTGGGTGTGTCTGGCCTGATAGGTACGGGGCAAGCAAACCGCACTTCTCTGGTCTGACTGGGGTGAATCAGGCTCAGTGAGTGAAAGAAATTACAATGCAAACTGGAGGTTTGCAGCATTTTGTGGCAAGTCTGTGTGAAAGGAATGTTATAGTTTAGGTGTCATGCTGTAGTTGGAAAAAGCTGGTATGTGATCTGCCTCGTGCCATGAAATGCCACTCCCTCTACTACAAAATGTTGAATATGAGAATTTGGGGGTGTAATAATTCATGGGCTGCAGTGTTAAGGACAATGAATACCAAAAAAAATCTTCAGAACTCCAGAGTGTGATTTCCCAGACATGTATCATGTGAATCTTAAACCATGTGAGCAGAAGGTGAGTTCCTCTCTGGAAAAAGGTGTGAAGTAGGGCAGAATAGAGAAGAGTGGAAGGAGGAAGCAACAGCCAGGATCTAGGATCCACATCCATGTAATGTATAAATCTAATTTAACCACAGCAGCCACAGCAACATTTGGAATATCAGGCTAAAATTCCATCTTGGAGTTTTGGTGACTGCATTAACTCCTTTTAATCTTCTTTCTCTAGATGTGGAACCAGAACCCGAAGGCAGAATCTGAAAAACCCAACATTTATAGCTAACTCTTGTCTAGTCTAGGTCTCCTGCATTTCTTGACCATAGATACAAATGTTGCCTCAGCTCAGGGTAGCCTGTAGTTTCAGCAGATGATGGTTTATTTTTTATTGATTTATTCTTGTATGCGTCTAATCAAGGTCTATGTCGTCCCTGGTAAGAAATGGAGTTATATATTGGTCAACTGAAATGAGGCACACTGAGGAAGTAAAAATATGGAAATAAATTCAGACACTAGCCCTGTCTGGCATAAATGCATATCTGCAAATCTCATCCACATCTCCAACACAGATCTGTGAAAATCAGACAGGAGCATTTGGTACAAGTTCCTCTGTCCTGGTCATACACAAGATCTGCTGAAATGTGGCACTTAGAGATTTGGATCTTCAAAGGAGTCAGGAAGAGCAACCTCTTCCTGTCAGAGAGTAATGTTGCCTTGAGTCTTTGAGCACCATCAGCTCAATAGATCTTATTTAGAAACCTCTTCCTTATTTTTTAACTGCCTTTTGAATTTAGCTGCGGCAGATCTGGGATTTCTTGTATTTTGCCCTCTGTATAGGTAAATAGCTTTCCTTGTAATATTTGGATATAGTTCTTATTTCAAGCTGCCTTGTTCTAATTAGTTACCAAATGCAGAACAGGCTCTAGAACAGGTTCTATACTCTGAATGTAAATAGAATACACTTTATCTGTGACCTACTATATCTGAGGTACAGATACTGTTTCAGAGTGGTTAAATTACTTGTTTGCTCATACGAACTGCTACCTGTTTCAGTCGTGAAGCAGGAGCGTGACTGTTTGGACCTAGTTATCCCTTGTAATTCAAAAACATGAAATCGGGACTAATAAAACAACACTTTCAAATAAGTTGTTGGGCTATTTTTAAAAACAAAAATGAAAAACAGTTTCTCCACTATGTGAATAACAACATACTCAAAAGCAACATGGAAAGCTGGCTTCAGTCTTGATGATGGCTCCAAACAGATGAAATCTTAGCTCTGTCATCATGATGGCTCCAAAATAAAAACAAGGTCCACTGGCATTGGGAGGGATGCCCGTCATGGATTCTCCCTGTAGCTTGTTGAAAGAAAGCAAAAGAAAAGTGTCATGGTCTGATCCCGTTAGTCCAGTGCCCTGCAGTGTGTTATGGTCAGTGAAGAGTGAGTATCTTACATAGCTAATAGTTATCCATTATATTATATCCAATATAAAATGTGAGGAGAGCACACTTACTGAATCCTTTCTGTTCAGGGTGTCTATCAGGTAGAAGAGGGTAACCAAAGAAAATTATTACAGTTACACACCCATGTTATGTCCTCATTCATACTGACTCAGTGCACTAATTGCATTTGTTCCATACTTACTGCCTTGCTTTTCACACTCTGGAAGCAAGACATCCCAACCTGGTATTAGCCACATGGGTGAGCATGGGCAGGTGAATGAAGACGCCTCTGTGATGATTTTTCAGGCTTTTTTTGTGGAAGAGAAACACAAAGATCACCCTATTGACATGCATTTGCCTACAGTCACAAAATTGTCTGTTTCACAGACAATTTGAATTATGTGCAGATGGTAACCAAGCCAATAGAGATTTTAATGCTATCTCATCTTTATCTGTTGCTTTCTGGACAAATATTTTCATAAGCATTTGCAAACAGCATTTTGTATGACAAACCATTTCTGACCTAGGATTTTGTAATAAAGAAAATGTTGCTTACGTTAATCACAGCAGGGCAGGATATTTGGCACTGGTCGTCTCAGAGATGCACAAACACCCCCTCTTTAGCCAAACAGTAGTCCCTTTTCATGTTATAACAAGTCAGATGTGATTTATGGCTAATGTTAACCCCTGCTTGGGGTATGTAAGGATCTAGAGAGAGGCTGTTTCTGCACTGAAATGGAAATAAACTGCCATTTCCACCATTAACCTCAAGGGAGAGTTTCACCTTACTCTGTGAAGCAGTACCTACCGTTGATGTCGTGTAAAATATAGCAGAATACTATTTGTCTTGAGAGAGGCACAGGAATAATCTTGGCTTTAATAGTGGCTTCCTCAGTGGCCTTAATCAAGACACTTGTCTTCTCTCTGCCTTAGTATTCCCAGCTGTAAAACAGAGATAACAATGCTCCCTTACTACAGGGAGAGGTGTTGTGAAGATTATTTCACATGGCCAGGTTATGCATTGCAAATAATGTTTGTTGCAAATTTAGCTCTTCACTGCTAGCAACTAGTATTTGAACTAAGCCTAAGAAAGTATTCATTATTCATCTGTGTTGACTGAATAGTTTGTGTGATTTTGACCTATGGGGGGTTGTAAACTGTTCATTTCAACTGTTCACTATTTATAGCGAGTGACTGATCACCTAGAATCACATGGGATTAGTTTTGCTCCCTGACTGGGAACCTAGAACTTTAAAGGGAAAAAAAAACAACAAATGACAAATAGCAAATGGGTAACTATGAATAATACAGTTCTGCTACAAATTTTCAAATACTTTGTTTATGCTAGAATGGACAAAGCTGTTGGGATTTGCAAATGTTTTAATGATAGCAGTCACTGTCTGAATAGTCCTAAACAACAAATGATTCCACCAAAATAAAAAACCCTCTCCTGAACTTGCTGCTGTTGTTTGTGAAAATATTTGCAAATCACTTTCTGTATTGTCTGACCAACTCTGCTAATCTATTTGAAATCAGAGTATGGAGTCCTTATTGAGTACGGTGAGCACTTTCTCATGTGAGTAGTTCCATTGTCTTTCCTGAGAATATTTCCATATGTGCTCACCAGGGTGAATAAGGACTCTACTATCAGGCCCTTTAGTGTCTGAAATGTTTGCTGAGCATGAAAAGTGCTATATAAGTGCTAAGCATTAGTTTTAGTCAGCAGCAACTCTCTCAACTACATTGTGACAAGGCTAAAATGGGAAACAAAACCTAACAGGTAAATGCAGTGTTAGCCGGAAAGAGATATAGAGAAAGAGAGGGCACAAAAACTGAACTAGCCACTAGGTCATGTCGTGATTCAGTACATACAAAACAGGAATAATGCACATTCATTAGTGTGTGCAAGAGTGGAGAAGCAAGTTGGTAAAGACAGGAAAAACAAAACAAAAATCCAATAGCTAAAATGACTACACAAACACAGGGTAGGGGAAGAAGCACACATCTCTCAAGTGACACAGAATTTGTGCAAGGTTCATGTGTCCACCTTGGGGAAAAAAAGAAGCATATTGAGTGGAGTCTGAGTGCACACACTTTGCAAATAGCAACTACATTGTACACACAATTGTACTTTTCATTCTTAAATGGTGTCATACATCCACTTTAGAAATAGCAACTGAATAATAACACTGTGAAATGCAACATATATTAATGAATTACATATCATAACACTCTCTTATTCATCCCCTGTGAAAGTATGCAAGTATTCTCTCTCCTATTTCACAGACAGGGAAATTGAGTGACTCCGAGAGCGGTTACTTGATGGGGCATGGTATTGGAAAACCTGGCTTCTGCTCCTGATTTGGCCATGGAGGGTATATCTACACTGCAATAAAACACCTGCAGCTGGCCTGTGTCAGCTGTCTAGGGCTTGCTGGGCTCAGCTGTCTTGGGCTCCCTGGCTGGTCCCAGAGGCCCAGCTCCAGCCTGAGCAGCAACATCTACCCTGCAGTTTTGTAGTCTTACTAGCCTCAGTCAGCTGACTTGGGCCAGCCGCTGGTGATTGATTGCAGTGTCCACCAACCTGCATGGCCACAGGACCTTGGGCAAGTCACATAATGGTTCTGTGCCTCAGTTTCCTCAGGTGTAACACAAGGATAATGATGTTTACCCAGCTTTGTACTTAGAAGTCTGGGGAGGGGAGAATGCTAAGTAGCAGAAAGTAGTGCTATGGCCCAGGATTTCGCAGGGAGTTTGTGGCAGAATCAGGGAGGGAGCCAAGCCCTGTCCTTAAGCCGCACACCCTCCACCTCTCCAGAGGGACAATGCAGAGTTCGAATATCACTCAGAATAAACTGCTGCCAGGTTCTTTCGGGCCGAGCTCCAGCGCCCCACCCCGCTGCAGGGGCCAGGGGCCTTGCTGGCCTCGCGTGGAGCAGCCCTTACCCCATTCCTCCCCCCACTCGCAAGTGGCCCGTCCGAGCCCGTTAGTCTAATGAACGGTCGGGCGCAGCCAACCAGCTTTAGGTGAGCCGTCCGGGCTTCTGCATAAATTATGCGAAGAGCCGAATCCCCCGATCTTCCCGCGGGGTGAGGGGCTGGGCGACCTCCCCTCGGACTAGGTGAATAAATTATGTTAATGAGGCCCGGGAGGTTCTGTCGGGGGCTTGGAGGCGGCGTGCAGCGGGAGCTGTGGCCAGTACGGAGGGGAGAGCGGGAGAGGGGAAGCCGCCGCCGCCGCTCTGTGCTACTGACACACATACAGCGTGCGGGATATTCGGGGCTCTCACACCCACAGACTGGGGGCTGGGGAGCCGCGGGGCTGCAGCCACTTGCTGGGTCCCCCCTCGCCGAGCCGTGCTGCGGCTCTTGAACTGAACCGCGTCTTAGGGGCGAGCCAGGTGGAGGGGAGAAGGCGAAGCAACAAGTCCGCCCTCTCCATCTCCCGGAGGGCGCCCCGTTATACCGCCCCCCCCATCTCCCCATCTCCTCCCCGTGCACCTGAAATCTCGCTGACAAGTGGCAGGCGTTTGCAGGCGCCGCTCTTGGGATACTTCGCAAAGGTTTTTCTCCAGGCGGGTGGGGAGCCAGAGACACTTCCGCCCCCCCCCAAAAAAAAACCCCACCCCACCCCGCTGCTTTGTTTTTGCCCGGCAGGTTTTTTTGGGTCTCGCCCTCTCTCCCGCTGGATGGTTGGTTTTGATCCCTCCCGGGGTGCCTTGATGAGGTTGCCAATGAAGGCTTTGCTGCGTGCTCTCTCCTTGCATTGAAAGCGTGTAACCCATTTCTGGGCTCTTGCTTTATTTTTTCAGCTGTTTTTTGCCTCTGTAAACTAGTTGCCCCCACCGGGGGGAAGGGGAAGGGGGAGGGCGAGGAAAAGCTGCTACATCTGCAGGGTGGAAAAGCATGTTGGGGAAAAGCCAAGAAGCCAAAGGGCAGGATGGCAACGGGGAGCCGAGCTGCCTTGGGGGACAGCGCTGCTGCCCTAGCTGGACTCTGCCCTCCAGTTCGCTGCTGGCTGCTTTCCTGTCAGTGGTGGCTGTAGCCTCCTGTGTGTATCTGGGGGTGAAGACCAGTGATCTACATGCGAGGGTCTCTGCCATCGAGAGCGCCCAAGGGGACTTCTCTGCTGCTGCTGCTTCTTACCAGCTGCTGCCCGGCTTCTCCCTGGATCAGCTAAATTCAATGATGCAAGAAAAAGTGGAGCGACTTCTCGCTCAGGTGTGGAAGACTTGGTGTTGTCTGTGTGTCTGGACATGGGTGGGACTGGGAGGTCCTATGCAGGACCTTTAATTAGTCATTTCCAACATGAGTTTCTGCTTCATGGACGTGAGCAAACCTATTCCCCAGGATTTATGCTTGAAGTGAAAGTTGGGGTGGGGGTAGATGAGTCGGGGGGGAGGGCATTCGTGGAAATGCTCGAAAAAACATTGGGCACTTGCAGCAAAGTGAAATTGCCAAATGTTTGTATGGCAGAGAGTAGAGGGAGAGCTCAAGAGACAGGGACACTTGCCTGTGTTTAAAAGATAATATGATCTCGTGGAGATTAAGGGAAATCCCTTTACTGAATATTATTGATCCTAATAAAGGCTTTACTTGGGGTGGGTTGGATACATGAGTATCTAAAATTAAGGCTTGAAAAGAAGCCCCTGGATGTGGCTGTTTCAAAGGGCTCTCATAAGGATCTCTCTAGCCCGTTTGGAAGCAGTGTCTGAAATAACCCTGATAGAGTAGTTAACCTTCGTATATAATGTTGTTACTGACTCTTCTTTCACCCGAGGAACCCAAGTTTCTACATTTAATCCATATGCCCCAGATGCTATGTGTGTGTGTGGGGGGGGTGGGGGGTGGGGTGGGAAGAGGTAGTTTGTATGGATATGTAATACCACACATGAAAAGCTGCGATGGGTAGGTAGAAACTCTCTCTGTGTGTGCGTGAGTGAGAGAGAGAGAAAACTGCTCAAGTTGTGGTCGGGGTGTTTAGGTCACTGATACAGTTTGGATCAAGTCCAAGTAAAGAAGTCATCATTAGTTATGCAGTCTTTCAAATAGTTGTAAATCATAGTTTAACACATGCAAGTCTATAATCCTGGCTGTAATGGAGTGAGCTAATGCTTACCAAGTTGGCTAATGTTTCACTTTCCCCCCACAGAAATCCTACGAGCATTTGGCAAAAATAAGAATAGCAAGAGAAGCGCCTCCAGAGTGCAACTGCCCAGCAGGTAAACAGGAACAACTCTGAAATGTTTCCTTGGAGTCAGAGGATTTTGACTTTTTTTTTTATCCTTTGTCTGTCAGCCATGCATGTAATAACAACAAATATTAAATATAACACGTGGGACACAGCTTTTAATAAACAACTGAGCTTTTGAGAGAGAGGATAAAGCCCGTAGTGTTACCCTGCTTCTATCGTGGGGTGGCATAAGATGAGAAAAAAATATTCATGAAAATGAAATTAGACCAGGGGATGCTTAAAAAGTGTAACCAAGCCTATGCATTAGCTTAATGAGAAGAAATATATTTCCTATATGCCTCTGGCTTTTTTGAAGAGGAGAACGCAATATGTTAAGTACATGCAGCTTTAAACAGATTAAAAATAACTTTAGGATTCCTTTTAAATCTGCCCTAGTGTACCTATGAACTTTTCAGTTATCTGTTTTTTTTTCTTCATCATGGATAATATGGTATTTTAGAAAGTGACGTTCTCATAATGGATATTATTTTAAGAAATGTGGACCCAATCCTGAAGTCCTTACTCAGGCAGTACTCCCAAGATCTTAAGTGAGAATGTAGTCTGAGTAAGGATTTCAGAGTTGAGTTCTGTGGTGGTCGGATCAGTTGCTTGTGGACCCAAACAGTAGTTTTATGGTCCTTTCTGTGTTGTGTTCTCTACTACTGGTCTGGTCTGGTGCTATTTTTTTTAGGTAACTGCTGAAGATTAATTTTATTTTATCTATTAGACTTCTGTTGACATATACAACAGAGCATTCTGACTTCTCAGAAATTACAGAGACAATGCTGGTGTTCAGTAGGTGCTGCAGGGACACTGGCACATATTGTGCGTGATGAGGCACCAGGGATGTACAGTATGCTATATATGTATTGTGTTGAGAAAATTGGCTCTTTATTTAAAAGATGGGGATGTTGACATGCATAGAGAGATGGAATATACTGAGTCAATATTGGACATGGTGTGTTCTTGATAAATCATTTGTATGTCAGTAGGTTGTGAGACTGCAAAGTAGGTATTTAAGGAAGGAGCTCTTCTAGTTAAGGGATTAACTCATGACAAAGTCATCAATTTTAGGGGATTATTGAACCTCAGGGATGAAACTCCCTGTGACAGTTGGTATAGTATTTTCCTGGTAATGCAACTGATAATCCTTTTTTTACTATCCTATATAGAAACCTTAGCAACTAGCATGAAATGGGGCATATGAATGTTGGAATAGGATTTTTACTCAACTCTTAGCTAGTTTTGGTAAGAAATATTATCAAATTGGGGAGTGTAGGGGGGGAAAGCAATAGTAATTTTATCAACCAAAAAAAATGAGTCATGCATACAGCCTGGATTTGATATTCCTAATGCTTAACTCTAGAAAGATTGATGATGTTCAAGATTTAGCACTAAAGAACAGTGTTATGCTTATACACAGAGATGTATCCATGATCCTGAAGCATCAAACAGTTTTCTCTTTTCGTGTTAACTCTTTTAAATTAATCTTGTCACTTTCCAACAATTCTCTTTTCAGGCTCAGAACATCCTCTGCCATTGTCTCATTTGGTGTTATGTGCTGCTTTACTTCCTTACTGCCACTAGAGCTCCACATAATACCAGTTTTTACCTAAATGTACTTTATTTTTATGCAATACATTCCATTAAATTGTACCAAACGGATTGAAAGCACTAGAATATTTTCAACAATCCTCACTAGAACGCATGGCATAAATCAGATAGCATAAGTCAAAATACAGTATGTTGGGAAGCATGTTTCCTGTTGGGTAATGTAGATCTATCAGATTAGGATAATGAATATGAACTGGCAAAAATTATTTTACAAAGAGGAGTAGCTGGTCAGAGGATTAGAAATAAGATACATAGCTTTTCACCTCTTTGTAACTATTTCAGTTTGGAGGCAGGTTTATAGTGATTGAAAGTTAGCACCATGTGATGGCTACATTTTGGACTATTTAAAATGATTTGATACTCTCATCTGCATTCCCAGTGGACAGTTGTCCACATCAAAATGACTTTGTTTTGGCAGTCTCAGCACAGAGGACAAGGACTGAATAGACACAAAGGCAAAACAACTGTGCCTTAGAAACTGTAGAAGGTGCGTCTCCTAGTCAGGGTTGAAGCAGAGTAGGAAAGTGGGGGAGAGTAGTGTATTGCTGTTGCCCATGTGGTATTTGTTCTATTTATAAAGAAATATTTCTTCCCCCAGGCAGCCAATATATTTTTCACATGCACTAAATTGTCTTTTTAAAGTAAAATCTTTAAAATAATTGATTAATTTTCAATTAGGAATGGTTTTTAACTCTCCATGAGGGGCTTTCTTTGGGGAATATAAATAAAACATTTCCATTACAAACCTGAAACGCTCTATTCAGGGAAGTGTTTGGCTTAGCAGGAACGGAATCATGGAAGCTCATTGGGCTTCTGTGGCCTGGCACCTGCGAAGCCTAATCCTGATTCAGAAGAGTAAATAGTGTCTTTACCATGACTGCACAATCCCAGTTTTGCTGTTCTGCTTAGTTCCCTCAATTCCTCACTAGGGCTACATAGTAGTAAGATATACGATCATTAGATCTGACTTCAAGGAGAACTTCACAGGACATGCAGAGGTGGTCCTTTAACACCAGTACTCTGGGAGTTAGACAGCTGCCAAGTGGCCACCAAGATAGTCTTCCAGCATTCTGTGTCTCAAAGAGAAATGAAGGTTATTTAAAAGTAGGTTATCTCATGCTCTATCAAAGTGAGAGAGGGAAATTCAATCTGCAGAGAAAAAGGGTGAGAATCTGAGCTCTGATTTGTTGTTAAACTTCTGCAACTGGTGTAGATCTCGTTAGCTTGAGTTATTCATCCCCTTGTGGTTGTCTGTGATAGGAACTCACATGTTCAAAGGAAAATGGGTTTTGAATAGCTTGGACACTGAGGGAAGCCAGATTCTCAGCTTTCATAATCTGAAAGGCCATACTCGTGTGGATCCTTTTAGCCAAATGGGGGGTTTAATCTTCTTGTCTAGAATAAGTAGTGCTTTGTTTTCTCATCTAAAAACTGGACAGTTCCACTAAACATGTTTTTCTAATTATGCTTTTTTTATTAGCAAAAAGCTACACAATGAAAAGCTTGTTTAACATCAGGGACATTGTTTGATTTCAATTATGTGGGGCTAAAACCAGACACCGAAAACAGGTAAATTCAATAATGTTTACAGAATTTTCAAATGACAGTAGTAGGCATTCCGTCCCCTCACAAATCAGAACAATAAAGTTTGAAATCTAAATTCCTCTTTAATTACCTCAGACATAATGAGTGAGCCAGTTTAACCCTACACTTGCAACTAGTACTACAATAAAATTCTGGCAAGATGCCCTCCACCCAGGGGACTGGGAACAAATTGGGTTGCTAAACATTACTTTTCATAGGTTGTTTTGCCCTAGCAGGCAGTGGTGCTGGAGCTGGGGGTACCGCCGCACCCCCTTGCTTGAAGTAGTAATAACAAACACCAAATACATGGTTTCCATGATTTCCATTACCAGTACCCCCACTATAAACATTGTTCCAACATCCCTGCTAGCAGGACACTTTTTTTTTTTTTCTTTTTGCTTAGTTATAATCTATTTCCCAATTGTTAGGAATCTTTAAAAAATCAGTATGTTGGCGTGTAGCACAATGCTCAGTCAACCTGTTGAACTCTTTGCCAGAGGATGCTGTCGTCATATTCCACAAAGCACTTAAGCCTGTATACCCTTACTCATGTTGAGTCATGCCTTACTGAATGAGTTGTCTTCCGTGAGACTACGTGTGGAGTAAGATGCTACTTGGCATATATAAGAGTGGCAGGGTATCGGTATAAGAGTATCAGAATCTGCCCCTAAATAGTATTAAGATACAGCGTTACTGATTTAAGCGAAAGTAGGAATTGTCTGGTGGCACTTGTACAAGAAAGTAATCTGACACAAGAATAACACTGAATTAAAATGCTAAAAGTGTCTGTGGGAGAAAAAAGTTTTTTTTATGGTTAACCTCCACTTTCTGAGGGTTATTGGTCGATTGAAGGGATGCTGAAAAATGTAAAAACACAGGATGAGTCAGTCTTAACTGGGTACTGCAGCTCGGTTTGTGATGGCTAAACATAGCAACATTACAAACAGCTTTTATATAACATAGTGGGTGAAATTCCATGCAGTTGTTTAATGTTCCTCTTACTTTTTAAAAATATCTTATTAGCCTTCAAAATGCAAGTGTGGTACACCCATTTCTGAGGCAGGTACAGTTTTTTTCTTTCATGCTGGAACAACATCAGCTTTTCCAAAATTGATCTTGCTATTTTTCGCCTGCAATTTTTTTAAGCTGTCTGATCTTTAAAAAATCAAACTGCAGCAAGTAGTAGGGTTATAATGCAATCATTAACAGTAAATGAACATAACAAAACACAAAAATCAAGGTAAATAGGAATTTTTTATATGAAATGTGTCATACATCCTTGTAAGTGCTAGATTGTGCATTCCATATACATGATGGTGAGCACTTACATGAGTGTCCCATACATCAGGGATTAATTTGGCCCTATCCATTTTATTAAGAGTGTCCTTCAAAAGTCTTGGAGCTATCATTAAATCTTACTGCATGTGCTCAGTTTGGCCAGCAGTCACTGAAAAATATTTAAGTTAAACTTCCAAGAAAGACCTGAATAAATGTCATTTTTTTACTTAGCCCTTGTTTTACGATATTGTACATATGAGACTTGGCTACGCAGTCTAGTCCTGAATGTCTATGTACCCTATGTCTGTTTAATTCTGCACTGTCAAAAGGATGGACTATGTGGTAACATAACCGGTCTTTTCCATGTCTAACTTCTATTATATACAGCACTTGCATTATGTGTATTTATAGCTTAACTATAAAATGATTGTTTATTTTTCATTATTCTGTTTTTCTGGAACCTTTAGCTAAGTTTAATTACTTGAATCCCTGGGTAGCTGACAGAATCTCCAGTGGCCAAACCGAAGTTTAGTTTAGTTTTTATTTTTCCTTTTTTGCATGAGAGGGTATCTTTTTAATGTTTTTTTTGTTCTTTTCCCCCTCATTTTCTCACATTTTCCCACCTTTGCCCTGTGCGTTCAGATACCTGTAGCTTGAAATCATTTCCAGTCTCTAGACACCATAATAATTCTCAACCTCCTCTTTCTTCACTCTTCTGCCATCCACTGCTATTTTGTGCTGTTTCTGCAATCGTGTCACCTTGATTCACCATCCCAGTGTCAGAAGATCCCCATGGTTTGGCATTAGTAGTGCCTCCCAGTTCACTGTGCTATTTGCTACAGTCAGGCTATCAGGTTTGCTCCTGTGGTGTTGTATATAAGTATGCTCAGTCTGTAGATGCAGCAATGTTGTAGGCCAGGTTTTTCAGGGATGTACAGTTCCAGTTTGTCCAACTCTGTTTATAATTTATAGTTCTTATTGTGAAAGAATTGTACTTTACAGATACTAATGTTCTTATATAACATATGCATCAGATTTATTGTGATACTGGTATGGGTGCATGAAACCAATGTATTTTCTTTGCATACAAGTGCTATTTTTGTTCTCCTGAAAGCCTAGGGTCTGTCTTAAGGTACAGTGCCAGCAGCTGAAGTGCGATATATAGTATAGGCAGAACAGCAGCACATTTCTAATTGTCAGTGTTCCATTAAGATTGTTTCCTGGAGTATTGCAAGTAATGAGGCTGAAAGAATAGAGGAAAAGTCCAAATTCAGAGATTAAAAGAATCCAGAAATTGACATCAGCAGGGTATGTATTCTTTATTACGACCACAATGAAGTAATCCTACAGAAACTACAGAAGTAAAAATAAGGGGAGACGACTTAATGTTTGCAGGTTGGGGGAATCCTGAAGGAAAGTATGGAATGATAGAGAAAATTATTCTGATATTTTCTATATTATTTAAAAATCCAGCAGTGTGGTATCTTATTCCAGCACCCAGAACTACTTATCTCCTTGATGGCTCTGCATCAGCTGTTTTGTGAATGCAATTCTCTTCATTAATGTTAATTTTTTCTGACAATGCTTTTATTTCCTCTTTTATACTTTCACTGATTCTTTGATTCCAGCTCCTCGGCACAGATGATCTTTGATGTGCAGTAGTATGCAACCTTCTGGGTAATCTGTTGTCACTTTTGGATGACTGCTTAAGGTTACTGTTTTTCCCCATAGTACACATAAATGATTTTATTGGCTAAGATGTGACCTTTTAAATCTCTTCGCTGTGGGGGGAATGTGTACAACGTGATGAATGAAACATAAGGATGATTAAAGGAAGGATGATTGACAACAGTATGCACCAAATTCATCTCATGTGTAACTCTATTGACTTCAGCGGTATTGCACCAAATGGTAATTTGGTACTATATGTTTTATTAATAAGGTCTTTAAAAGTCTTGGATTACATCTTACTGAACTTGCTCTGCTTTGCCAAACAAGTTTAGAAAAATATTTAACTTCAGCTTCCAAGAAAGGCCTGAATAGTTATTTAGTTGTCGTTTGACCCTTGTATTACACTTTGTATGATAAACAGAATCAAAACTTCTGTTTATGGTGGTCTGCTTCTTTTCCACCTGAAGTCTTTACAGCTTGGATATGTTCAGTTTGGTTTAGTCAAAGTTCTACTGAGCTTTTCTCCAGTTAAATGTTGGTACACTGAACTGATTGGTGCTACATTCTACTGACTATGTTGCTAAAACAGTGGCATTGCTATAGGATGCAGTAGTGCTCTTTCTGATTCCCTTCTAAATTGACTTGCCACAGCCAGCCAAGCTAGTTAGCTGCATGATTGAATGCTACAGTGATTTGCTGTTATGCTCAATACTGTAATAACCAGCTAGCTTTGGAAGACCGCTTGGCTGACCGTAGCCATTCTCTAAATGCCTTTTTAGGTCACCAGATAGAATAATAGAATTGCTCTGTTCAGGTTATTGAGCTTTTTGAACAATTTATTTTATTTTTAATGCACAGCTCTATTACTCATAACACTAGTTACAGCCCTTTCAAGATTGCCAGTGTACAAAGGGATTTTTTTCCCCCTTAATCATTTCAGTTAATTACCCTGCTAGGTTTCCTAGAAGTCCTCAATAGAATGGCAATCTGATCGCCCACCTCATTTAGGAAGATGGTAAGGACAGGTAGAGTAATATGGGTCAGAAGAGCTCCTCCTTTCACATAAAACTAAAGCTGCAGCAAACTGTTAGGGAAAAAAATGTACTCTAGTTAATGTGATCTTGTAGGCTTGCGTTCTGAAAGTTTGTAGCCTCCGTCAAGTTTTCCTATTCGAATCAAAAGCAAAGTCCGAGAGCTGTGTCCACGGAAAGAGACAATTTGTGAGATTATGATAAAAATGAAAAGTAAACAGATGAACTGCCCATGCAAAACTTTCACTTGCCCACGCAGCTTGTATCTGCTTGTGCAGACTGGATGATTGTGTGTGTCTAGATGGGTCATTACGTGAACATGCAGTTGTAAGTTTTCTGTGTGCAGTATCTGTGGGTGCAATTTATACAAAAAGTTTTGAAAATGTGGCCCAATCAGGGCCAGATTCTGCCACTCCCATTCATGTTCAGCAGTAGCTTACTATGGAATCAGTGGAACTACTCCCATAGCAAGCACTCACAAGGATGGCAGAATCAGGCTTGGAGTGATTACTGAACTCAGTGGAGATTTCTACAGGGTGCCTATGGAGTTCTTGGCAGCGCAGAGATGGCATACCTGCAAATAATCCCAGCGGTTTAAAGAAGGGCAGAACAGGGAGCAGTGCTAACCCATAGAAGCCAGGCAGAGTCTGCCCTAAGGCTTTTTTGTTTTGGTGATGGTGAAATTACAGTGTCAGCAACTACAGTCATTCTTGGCATGCTCAATAGGTGTCTAAGGGGTTGTCTATACGGAGGCAGGAAAATTAATCTGAATTAATTTTAAAAAAAGTGAAGACAGATTGAGGCCCCCACACTCAAAATTAGGCCCTTATACTTCAAACAATCTTCTTTAAACATTCAGATTCCTACTCTGGATTTGGTTGTGGATTATCTTTCAGGTCATGTGTGCTGTACGTGTACATCTGAAGTCACAGTGGCCTAGTTTGCTTTCAGTGGAAGTTAGGAACCTAAATACCTTTGAAGATCTGGGCCAATGTGTCTCTAAATGGTTCATATTAAAAATAAATACACTTCCAGTAAACATGGGGAGGAAAAGGGTCTTTTGAAAAGGGACTCAGGGATCCCATTTTGAGAAACTGACCTTTAGCCCATGTGCTCCCCTCTGCTGTGAAATGGAACAAAAACTCTCAAATCCTCTGTGGAAGGTGTAGAACTGGGCCATGCAGGGGAGGAAGGAGTATCTACCTATTGGGTAGCCTCCTTCAGCCCCTCAATGGCCATAATGCACAAGCTCAGCTGAGGAGCAGTGAGCTAAAGAAGCTGAAAGGGATCAGAGAACAGCTGCTCTGAGAGGCATAGTTTCTTCTCAGAGCAGTATAATTCATCATACAACATTCAGTGTAAATTCTCAGAGCAGCATTAAGTCCATCTATGCAGTTTTTCATGTTGTATAATGCCCAGGGTAGGCTGAGAGCCAAACCATGGCAACATAGCAAGGTAGCCTTGGAGGGAAAGCAGTGGACAGCCTGGAGTTGTTGGGGAATCCCACGTATAATCAGAGTGGTCTGCCCTACTATTTACTGTGGGCTGTGAATATTTGATTTATGCTATGAAATTATGGCCAAGGCCTCATACCCAGTTACTGTTTCAGTCTATTGGTCTCAGGAGGATGTTATGACAGACTGACTCTCAAGTGCTCCCTTTTCACTTGCTTTTACATAGGAAATGGAGTCTATAGCTTCATAAAATTGCCCCCCCTCTGAGATACTGAGGTGTCATTATGAATTACCATTATAGGGGCCAATGGTACAAGTGCAATAACTAAAACGCACAGGAGGAAGAGGGCAGAGAATAAACAGATCATCTTCACCTGCATCACTCATGGCCCTAGGCTGCTCTGCCATTTGCAAGTTATGCTGTCTTTAACCAAAGTTCCATTTATTCCACCCTTCTGTTTATTCTTTCTGTTCTTTTCTATATATAGCAACGCAGAGGAAAAACAACAGGTCACACCAAATCCGCAAGTATATTTTAAAGGTTTAGCTCATAAGTGGGATTTTTTCCATAACCCAGGGAAACATTATTCATTCTCTGCATACTGTATTTAGCGATATTTTGGACAATATTGATTGATGCATTCAGCAGAAAACTGCTTTTAAAAGAAAATCTTATAAAATGAAGGGGGAGGAAAGTAGTTTTGAAACCAGAAAGATACTTTTAATTGCCAAGAGGCAAAATCTGCTCTGAGATATGTGACTCCCATCAGAGTGACTGACAGTTGTGCACACACGTGAGGGCAGAATGTTACCATATATTTCGGTGACTGGAAAGATAAATAAGCTGCTAACTTACATTGCAGAGGTGTAAGTTTTATTAGATCATGTATGGATACAGGCTGCAAGAGTACTAGATCCATTTGAATACAGACTCAAGGCCAGATTCTGTAGTGCTCATTATGCCAACAGGACATGATGCAGGGTCTAGTTGGTGTAGGGCTCCTTGTGTATCAACGCTCTCTCTTGGGTCATTAGTGGGGTTTTGATTCAGGACCTTCAGTGCTAAAGTCAAAAGCCTCTGTGACTAGAACCACATGGGTAACTCCATTAGCTGGCAGCTGTAGTAATCTCTTATCTTCAGGATAAAAGGATTAGCCACTAGAAGGCAGCGAAGACCTGCTCTCTTCCAGTACAGTTTATGCTTACACCTTTTATTCTATTTAAGTCCTTATACCAAACCCATCACCACAGAATGTGAGCACTTATCCTCCTCTTTCCCCCGTGTACCTTCACAAAGGGGACAGAAAGGATAGTCTTGCTATGCTCCTGATCCAGTGTTCCCTGTTCTCCAGCCTGTGCCCCATGTGCACACGTACAAGAGAGTGAAATCATTATGATAAAGACCACTATATGTGTTGAAGAGTCCCCATGCTGCCAACTGGTTGTTCTCTGCAGGCATCAGGCTGTCCTCGTTCAACTCTTGCCCTTCCAGCACCATACCAGAAGATGCTCCAGTGCTGTCAGTTCCATGGAAGGCTCAGTGGATGCTTTATGCCCAAGAATCTGCGCCAGCCTGTTGTAGGAAGACATGTTATACAGCTGATGGCTGTATGATGCATCTGCAGTTCCTGTTTATAAGAGCATGGCATGTTTGAAGTCTCTTCTTCTTTTGTATGGCTGGTGTAGAGCAGCAACTTATAAGTTTACCTCAAGTTGATCGCGCCAAATGGCTACATCAGGAGTAGCAGAATTTACTGTGGTAATGCCTCCTTCATATTTATAAATTGGGCAGTAAGTAGTGATATGTTCGATGGTCTGTCCTGGATGTGTCTAACCACACTTGCGCATCGGGGAGTCCTTGATTTTCCATTTGTGCATTAGATATCTGTATCTACCATGTTTGGTTCAAATTCGATTCAGAGTTGACCAAGATGACCTTGAAGGTCAAATCCAGGAACCTTCTGCATGGGATCTGGCGCAAGGTGCTTATTTTTTTAAGTCTTGTTTAGCCCAATCTGCTTTCCCAGCCTCCTTCTGATCATAGCCTGATTGCATGAGGCTAAATGAATGTTCTCAGAAAGGCATGCAGGACTTAAGACATTGCAGGGAAGAGGGGGGCAGTGTTGTCAAGGTCTTTGTGAAGAGGAAGACATCTTTTTTCCTGGATTTGCTGAGCTTTGCAGAATGTTGCAGCAGTTCGGTGTATCGGTGAGGGAGCGATGTTAGACAGGACAGGTAGCCATGATGTTGGAGTCCCGTGATGCACCACATCACTGTATTTAGCTGGGTATCCACAAGTTGTGTGTGGCTGCATCTGGTCCATACTGGTGCACAATATTCAGCTACTGAATATACAAGTGCTATTGCAGATGTTCGCAACACTGATGCTGATGCACCCCACGTTGTACCTGCTAGTTTCTGGATTATCTTGGCTCTCGTTTTTATCTTTGCAGCTTCCTTCTCAAGATGACCATGGAAGGAGAGGGTGCGGTCGCGTTTCACTCTGAAATATGTTGGAGTGTAATCATGCACATTTTTGCCACAGAAATCTACTTTCAGTGTTTTTGGCACTCTTATTATCAAGATGAAATGCACTTACTGTTGTTTTTCCAGGGTTTGGTTTGAGCTTCCATTTCCGGAAATATTGTTCCATATTTTGGAGGTCCTAGAATCATAGAATATCAGGGTTGGAAGGGACCTCAGGAGGTCATCTAGACCAACCCCCTGCTCAAAGCAGGACCAATCCCTAACTAAATCATCTCAGCCAGGGCAGTGTCAAGCCTGACCGTAAAAACTTCTAAGGAAGGAGATTCCACCACCTCCCTAGGTTACGCATTCCAGTGTTTCACCACCCGCCTAGTGAAAAAGTTTTTCCTAATATCCAACCTAAACCTCCCCCACTGCAACTTGAGACCATTACTCCTTGTTCTGTCATCCGCTACCACTGAGAACAGTCTAGATCCATCCTCTTTGGAACCCCCTTTCAAGTAGTTGAAAGCAGCTATCAAATCCCCTCTCATTCTTCTTTTCTGCAGACTAAACAATCCCTGTTCCCTCAGCTTCTCCTCATAACTCATGTGTTCCAGACCCCTAATCATTTTTGTTGCCCTCCGCTGGACGTTTTCCAATTTTTCCACATCCTTCTTATAGTGTGGGTCCTCAGAAGTGAACCAGTGTTTGCGGAGCCATTGACAATAGTTGTGTAGAGCTGGTGCTATTGTAATTGTACTGGCAATGCTTGTGCAACCCTGGAAGCGTTTCTGAATATGGAGATGAATTGTTTTGCCAGCATTGCAGGCATCAAATCCGGGTACATTTCTCTTTTGTGTAGACTAGCCTTTAGGTCTGTAATTTCTGTGGATTTTGCTTTAGAACAGATTTATTTTCTTCCTGTCCATCAAAGAGTTATTTTAAACCCCAGAGCAAACAACACCTTAAAATGAGCCTTCATTCTGCACTTTGGAGTAGCCGGTAAAGAGGCTTCATATAAACCATTATAGTTCCCTCTTCAAGAGGAACAAATACTTTCAAAAATAAACTGAGCAACAAGATACTTAAAGCAAGTGCAAAATCACTAGGTTTTATCTTTGAGTTGGTTTGGTGTATGTAGGATGTTGTTTTTATGTTTGTCGTAGACTCTAGACCATCTTAGAAAGTCAATAAAATAAGTATATAATAAAACTGGCATCCCTGGTTCATTTTTACAATAAACTGGGGAAGAGAGTGTTCTGTAAAGTTCAGTTTTTCTCAAGAAGTTCAAGGGAGTAAATGATCAAAGGAGGCACTGTGGTTTACCCAGTAGTGGGAGCAAAGGACTTGGAAGTAGTAGTCCTGTATTCTAATATGGCACTGGCTCATTTGCGAGTTTAGGGGAGTCACTTACTCTTTCCGTGCCTCAGTTGCCCATCAATAAAATGGGGAGGATGATGATAATTATGGTTACAATTTTGTCATGGTAAAATTAGGCAAAATTTAGTGAACCGTCATGATAAAAATGTACAAAATCATGGTATGGTCACGGCAACAAAAATGTGCAGCAATTTAACAATAAAGTATTACAATGTAATGCGGAAGTATTGACACTGACCCACAGTTTGGGTGGCCCGCTGAGGTGAGTTGGGGGTGGAAGTGGCAGTGCATCCCTGAGCCCTGCTGCCTGGGGCTGAAGCTGAAGAACTTGCAGACATCTTAAAGACAAGGAATCCATGACCTCCCTGACAAAATCTTATCTATGATAATTACCAGTATTTCTAAAGTGCTTTGAGATCTTCAGACAAAAATTCGCTATGTAAGTGCAATAATTACTCTTATTCTGCTAAATTATTAATAATTTACTGTTTGGGGAGGGAGATCTTTTCTTTGATAAAATTAATTCCTCTCTCCTTTGCTGTGGTCTTCCAGCAACTCTTTGAGGAGAGGTCACATATCAGCATTGTTTCTTTTTGATTCCTAAGAGCAGCTAGAATTCTTAAAAGCACCATCACTGTCAATTCTGTGTGCATTTTAAAGAATTCTGCAATGAGATCTTGAATTATGCACTCTTTGTTATTCCTGAAGATTACTGAACCATCACATATAAAAGATGATTTCAAGTGGATTGATTTGTAATCAAAGTAATCTTTTGGGAGGAAACCAATATGTTTCCTTCTAAATCGTAACCGTTTGCATCCCAGGTGCATTCTAAAAGGTTCCACCTGGTCTTCTATAGGGAATAAGATGGCATCAGTCCAACTGCTAGTGTCATATTTCTTGGTTAGAAAATTTATTTTTGTATTGTACAGAACAAATCAACACAACTCACCATTGGACGTTAACAAAGAAGAAATATACTTGTATGCCCTTTTTAGACTGAGATTAATATAAATTTAATGGAAAGAGGGTTTTTTTCTGCATGTGATAATTGGATTTAAATATTTCAACAGATAAAATGTATTTGCAGTGCTTGGTTAGTCATTCTTGCTTGCAGTGTTCCAAAGAGATTTGATGGTTTCATATCTATATTTATTTTGTTTTTTCTTTCTGGAAAGTGGCTTTTTTTTCATAATTTCTGCTCTGGAAGATTATTTAAGAAATAAATTCATAATAAAACAAAAGACACCAAAGAACATTATTCACTGGCTAACCCAGATGGATAATGGCAAGTTCAACTTATTCAAACAGAGAAATAAGGTATTATGCTAATATTAGCAAAATCCCAGGAATTAGACTGATGACAAGTTACAGTACATTCGTGCTAATAAGGACTTCACTTTTACAAAAAATAAGTGAAACTACCTTTAAAATAGAATTTTAATAGAGTGAAAATAATTGGGTCCAATCCTGCAAACATGTGCACATGTATAACTTTACACATGTGACTAGCCTCATGCCTTTCAATTGAAGTCAGCAGAATTACTCTGGATTTATATCAGTTTATATAAAAGCAGACTCTGGCCATATGTCAGTTTGGACATCTTATGCTTATGTACAGACCCGAAACCAGCCCCGAAAGCCTATTTTAGCTCGAATATTATGAACATTTTTAAGATGGAAAAGAACTACCTAAGGTTAAATGGATATAACCTATATCCTTTTTCAATCCTTGGTCTAAAAACCAAAATCTTCATTTCTTTGCACATGGAAAGGTACAAGATTAGTTTCATAACACTATAATAATTCTATTAGTACTCAGATGCTGTCGGGACAGTGGTAATTGTTAAATGTATTCATGCTTATTGCAGGGCTGGGTATTCCCACTTTTGTGTTCAAAGTATGTGGGGCCTCTAAATATTGGTTATTTCCAAATGACTGAATTTAGTTACTAAAAAATCCTTCTCAACCTACAGATTTGTTCAAAGCATCAATTCTGGGATTTGAAAAAAAAAAGTGTATACATGCGGGCCTTTATGATCTTTACCGTATCACTCTGATCAGCTTTTTGAGTGTCTTCCTCTCCCCCGCCCCCCAAACCAACTGGCTGTTTCATTTTTTTGCATATGTCCCTTCTGTTCAGCTCAGATGGTTGTTTGAACTTCAAGTACTATTTCACCCATTCCCCAGCCTCCAATACAGAGCTCCAAAAAAATCACTATTCGGTGAACTCAAATGTTCCCTCCCTTTCTTTGCTGAAACAGTGTTTTACAGGCTATCTTTTGCAGGTCTCTTTGTGTTCAGTGTTAACACGTTCCATTTGTGGTTGCTGGCAAGCTGGAGTGCTATGGGGGAAGCCTTCTCCTCCATTAGAGGAGGGATTGCTTCAGCAGAAACCAGGCTGAATGGTTCGAGACCCTGGTGAGTTGATAGGCTGTGAGGGGAATCCTGCTCTCAAAGGTGACATGACTGAACAGAACAGGCAAAAGACAGCTTTTGTAAACACAGATCAAGCCAGAGTAATATCAGCAAAAAGATGAGTAACACATAACTTGGGGCTCAACCAAGCCATCAGATCCTGGGTAAGGAGCCCTCCCCTCAGGCATTCTCAGTCTCTCTAGCAACCCTTCCTATATCTCGTCCTCTGAACATCTAGGAAAGGAGAGCTGGAGTTAGCCTCTTGAAACCTGGCACCTACGTATTGTCATCTCCATACTGTGATTATGGCTGCAACACAGGGCTTTGAGAGTGTGGCAAAATGAAGTGGGAAAAAAAAAGATATGGGTGTCCTTCGGGTTCCATCAGGGACAAGGGGTGTCCAGAAGTGAGCGAGGAAGGGTGACACTTCACTAAGTCACAGTTTCTGGAGTTGTGTTTTTCCTTGGTACACATATGAATCACTTGTAGGGACTTGCAAAAATAATAAAATAAAAATCTTTAATATATTAACAGGGACAGAGGCCCAGGTCCTCAAAGGTAACTTCCGTGGAAGTTAGGAGCCTAAATACCTTCGAGGATCTGGGCCATGTTGCCTATGTACCTATGGAGGGAAACAATGGGGAGTAAGCCACCCCTCCCCCTCATGCGGCATGTGCAGTTAAGAAAGGACTTGTGCTCACACTACTTCTTCAGCAAGTGGCTTTGCGAGAAATGAGTGTGGCCATGCTTCCATCCTGCTGAGAGTGTGTGGTGTCCAGCAGAGTTAAGCTGGTACAGGAGTGGGGACGGATAATTTGCTCTGGCGACGAACTGTAGCAAAGTACTATTCCCTGGAGTAAGGGGGTCAGAAGGAAGGAATCCTGAATCTCATCCTGGGACAGCACAGTTACACACCCTGCCATATACAGGGCTTGTGGTAATACTGCTTTCCAGTGTTGTAAATACAGGGTCTCCTGCTACCTCCCCCTGTGCTGGGGATGTTCCTCAAAGCCCCAGAGTGTCATCATATTTTGAACTGTGTTCATATCTCTTGAAGCCCCAAATTCTGATGGGAATTATAGCTGCTTGCTGGTTTTAATACCCAATAAAAACATACCAGCTTCCTATGCCTGAGATAGAGTTGCCAACTTTCTATTTGCAGAAAAGTGATCACCCCTGCCCTGCCCTGCTCCTTCTCCAAGGCCACACATCCACTCACTCCACCCCCACACTCCATCGCTCGCTCTCCCCATACCCTTGCTCACTTGCTCATTTTCACTGGGCTGGGGTGGGAGTAGGGGTGTGAGAGGGGGTGAGGGCTCTGTGTGGAGGTGCGGGCTCTGGGTGAGGCTGGAGATGAGGAGTTTGGGGTGCAAGAGAGAGCTCTGGGTTGGGGTGTGGGAGAAGGTGAGGGCTCTGGGATGGGGGTGCTGGTTCTGGGGTGGGGCCAGAAATGAGGGGTTCAGGGTGCGGGAGGAGGATCCAGGCTTGGGCAGGGGGTTGGGGCATGGGTGAGGGATGTAGGTTCCAGGTGGTGCTTACCAAAGGCGGCTCCCAGGAAGCAGTGACATCTCCCTTTGGCTCCAAGGCGGAGGCATGACCACGTGGCTCTGTGCACTGCACACGCCTGCAGGTGCCATCCCCTCAGCTCCCATTGGCCATGGTTCCTGGCCAATGGGAGCTGCTGAGTTGGCCCTGGCCATCGTTCCACCTAGGAGCCAGAGGGAGATGCCAGCAGCTTCCTGGGTGGGAGTCGTGTGGAGCCGGGTCGGGAGCCTGCCTGCATCGCCATCCGGACAGGGTCCCTTTTTGACTGAGTGTTCTGGTTGAAAACCGGACACGTGACAACCCTAGCCTGAGGAAGGCTAGGTTTGACTCCTTCCACAGGCTGTTAACTTCACTCCTGACTTGATCGGATGACTCTCGCTCTTGCCTCTTGGACAGATCATACTGCCCCCACAGTGCTTCCACCCCTTGCGTGATGGGAAGCCAGGGATTAAACCCAAATCTTGAACTCTGATCCTGTGCATGGTTTCATGTTTTGTGAGCATTGGGCCTAGGAGGTTCCCAAGTTTCCTCCGTATGAGGGACATCAGTTTATATCGCTACTCCAGTAAGAGGGAATGCATTCCATCGGACATCATTATGAATGCATTCTTACCGCACGGATGCTGCTATGATATACAAAATGCTTGGCTTCTAAGAACGGCCCTATATAGCAGGGACACAGTATATTATCCTGCCATTAATCACACTTGAAGCTGAACTGTGTCTGTTTAACATAGTCAATTACTAATAATAGCTCTGGGATAGGGAATAATGAATCCATGATTATTCAGACTCTTTGGGAAAATTCATGATGGTATTAAAGAACACTTGTTTCCAGCTGAAGACAGATTTCCCCTCAAATCATCATCTTTCTTTCAGGCGCCTAAGCATACTCTCTCTTTGACTGCATTCAGTGTTCTTTACACTGTGTTGCAGGACATTACAAAAGGGGTTACTCACATCTCTGCATTGCATTGTGTCCAGATACACTAATCTTTTTGTTAGGCCATGATTGGTCACCTCAGTCTAAACCCTATGGAACCTTTGAGCAAAAGTGGCTTGAGAGGGACTTTTTGTGACAGACAGGCATCAGTTCAAAGCCTGGGAAGAGGGGCTCATGTGGGTCGGGGGGTCCTTTCATGGCAAATGGACAGATGTTTTTCTCTACTTGGGATCATACAGAATATACAATGATTCGAGCACTTGCATCCCCATCATGTGATTTTTGCAAGGCTGCTTCATGATGGGAACATATACTTCTCATAGACTCAGCAGGGGGACATTTACTTGTTGCTACTGTTCCTTTCAGCCGCTTTGTTGGGAGGCTAAAATTACCCTTTTGTGAAGTGAAAAAGGGTTTTTAGTAGAACATCAGCATCCTAAAGACTGTCATTCTTTACATATGTATCTTCTGTGTAAAAACTAATTTTGTATTTGGAATACAATCAGAAAGGAAGGGTCAGTACCAATAATTCCAAATCCTGTTGTTTGTGTTTTGGTATAATATAATTAACTGTCTCAGTTGTGTTTGCAAATAATAGGATAGAATCAAATGAGAATTTTTCATGTAGAAAGTTAATTATATGCTTATTATATAAAGAAAGAACGTACACCGGAGTAAATTAATGTTCTTAATCCTGCTGTACGTAATATAGCTGATGTATTGCACAACAACAAGCTACTCTTAATGTTAATTGGCATTCATTAAAAGTGCTGCATTTGCTAATTCAGTCTGTTTTCTTTTTTAATTATGTCTGTACAAAATACGATTTTTAGACATCAGTCCTTTCAGGGGTCTAAAAATGCCTCTTGGTATAACTACGGGGGCAAAGGATTGATTCTTCTTATTCTATTATCATCTGTAAACTGACTTAAAATAAGGTGAAATGGGACAAAAGCTGGGGAGGGCGCATACAATTGTTTGTTAATCCCCAAACAACACATTTTGTAAAATGAATGTATTTTTGTTTGTCTAGGTCATTTTTCACTGTAGTCAGTGACAATCTCTATTTTGATGATAAACATGCTCTTAGAATATTTATTTTTGCAGTCACTGTATGGGGTGGGAATAAAATAATGTTAGAATCTTGCTGCTTTACTGGGCTGCCAACTACTAAATAACTTTATTGGAAATGATTGTTCGTAAATTTGGCATTGAGAAGTTTAGTGTAGAGCTTGAAGCATTGTTATTAGTTATAGTTCATCTGAAGTAATTTCTGTTTTCCTTCTGACCTTTTCTTTCATTGATCTTTGGTTGCAGTAATTATGGTTTGGAAACCTGAAACCCAGGCAGACATACATTAACAGAATAGATTTTAACAATATTTATCTTACAGAAAATGAAGAATATAAAATAGAGAGATAATAGGTAGATATTGCTCCATCAGATAATTCTAAACACACAAATGTAAAGTGATCTTTAGTCACCTGATTTAAATGGGACTCCCTGTGACTAAATATTACCCTGCTTTTATAAAGCATGCAGGATTGAGTCCTGAGCACAAAGAACTTATATAGAAGGCTTGACAGCAATATGTCCCCTTGTCATGAAACAAGACAAAGTCTTTACTTCAAATAAAAGGCCGCTGGAAATGTGCAGTGCCTCCTTGGTAAAAGTCCTATAAATATAAAAGAACCCTAATGTGTAAACTTCAAAAATATGTGTGTGTGATTTCAAATGATTATGTAAAAAGAATAATAATACAGTGTAAACAGAATTACATTTGTGAAACAAAATATTATTGCTTAAAATAAGTGACATTTCGGAACTCAGTTAAGTGAAGACTAGAGTTGGTCTGAAAATGTCCTCCCCCCCCATCCCCTTAAAAATTTAGACTTTTCAGCAAAAGAGGTGGGTAGAAGGGTTTGTTAGAAAAAAATTTGTGGTCAAAACTGAAAGCTGCAAACATTTTTCTCTGAAAATGAAAAAAAAAATAGTTTTCTGAGTTTTTGGCTTTCTGTCAAAAAATCAAAAAATTTTGAGGAAAGGGGATACTTTATATATATACACACACTCTCTCTCTCTCTCTTAATAGAAAACCCAATTTTCTGTCAGAAAAATGTTTGATGGAAGAATTTTGTCCAGTCCTAGTGCAAACCAAGGAAGATTCTGAGACTCTCCCATTCTATACAATATAGAGTCCATTAAGTAATGCTAACGTAGATACCATTGCCCTCCATTCTGAGCTCTTGCCCTTTGCCATTGTGGAGAGTGGAAAGATTCGGTCCTACCTCCTGCAAAGCATCTCTCTTCCTATCTAAGATAAACAAGCCTCATAATTTTAATCATCATTCTCTCCCCCTATATAATGCCTCTTGTCATTTTACATTTTAGCCAAATTTATTGCCCTCTGATTGCATCAATCATAAAATTGTTACTATGCAGAGAAGCATCAATACACTGATAAATAAAATATTTAGGATAAAATATAGTCCTCACAGGACATCAGTGTGGTATATTTTGCAGGGGGGGAAAAAGTAATAGCAGGTAACAAATAAAAAAACTATAAAAATTCTTTGAATGCTATTAGTAGTTTCTCTGAGGTTATTTTCTTCCACTATTTTCAGTAAATTCAGCATCCATTTTATCCACGATGTTTATCTTTATGTGGGTGAAAGGAAAACAACTTCCTGCAAACTCCAAACCCTGTATACGAGCAGGATAAAGCAAAGCAAAAACCAATACAATTGGAATCAACAGGAATTTTCCCATTGCCTTGAATGGCACTGAGCCTTGATTCTTTAAATAATAAAGGTTTTTTTATTATCCCATAAAAGGGGCTGTAATTCTGGAAAAAATTCTGGGCCGGATTCATTGCTCCAGCTGCTTTGAGTCGATCCAACAAAGCAAAACATCCATAAGCTAGGCTGGCTAGTGAGCCAGGTTTATGGCTGTTTTATGTCACTGGAGCAGCGGAAAGCAGTCCTGGTGAATCTGGCCCACTATTCTTAAATCTTTTAAAACTATACTCTGGCATGCTTCCCATGTTCAATATTTTTTACTGTCCTGGACTGTATATTTTGTTGACAATATACAAGATATGGGCTGGACTTCAAATGTGCTGTGACTCAGTGCAGAAGCAAATTAAAAATATTCAAAAATATCTCCGTTAGGGCTGTTAACTCATGCAATTAACTCAAAGTAATCATGATTAAAAAAATTAATCACAATTAATCGCACTATTAAACAATAGACTACTAATTGAAAGTTATTAAATATTTTGGATGTTTTTCTAAATTTTCAGAAATATTTATTTCATTTACAAGACAAAGTACAAAGTGTACAGTGCTCACTTTTTATTTTATTTCAAAGACTTGCACTGTAAAAATGATAAAAGAAATAGTATTTTTCAATTCACCTCATACAAGTACTGTAGTGCAATCTCTTTATCATGGAAGTGCACCTTACAAATGTAGATTTTGTTTGTTTGTTACATAACTGCACTCAAAAACAAAACAATGTAAAACTTTAGAGCCTACAAGTCCACTCAGTCCTACTTCTTGTTCAGCCGATCGCTAAGATGAACAAGTTTGTTTACATTTATGGGAGATAATGCTGCCAGCTTCTTATTTACAATGTCACCTGAAAGTGAGAACAGGTGTTCGTATGGCACTTTCGAAGCTGGTATTGCAAGGAATTTAAATGACAGCTATGCTAAACAGTCGTATGCCCCTTCATGCTTTGGCCACCATTTTGAAGGACATACTTCCATGCTGATTACATTAGTTAAAAAAAGAATACATTAATTAAATTTGTGACTGAAAATTGCATGTCTCCTGCCCTGTGTTTTACCCGCATTCTGACATATATTTCATTTTGTAGCGGTCTCTGAGGATCACGACCCAGCATGTTGTTTGTTTTAAGAACACTTTCACTGCAGATTTGACAAAATGCAAAGAAGGTACTAATCTGAGATTTCTAAAGATAGCTACAGCACTCGACCCAAGGTCTAAGAATCTGAAGAGCCTTCCTTGTGTTTTTTAGCTTGAGAATTTAATTATTCAATGTGCAGTTATAGCCAGAAAAACGACCCTTTGAAAAAAATGATTTGTGTGTGTGGGGTCAATATTTATTCTCCTCGTGTCCTCATAAACGTGTTCAGTTTCCAAACCAAAGATGATTTTTCTCTTTGCCAGCACTGTGACCACAACCTATTTATTTGAGAATCAAGCTGTGTTTTGTTGTCTTTTCACAAGCAGCATCATTAATGACAAAGATTCTGCAGTAGTGTTTATGGTGTACAAGGCAGAAGAGCATGCAGCTTGCACTTGCCTAGCTGTACTGGATCTGCAGGGCCAACAAAAGTAAAAATGAAATTAAAGTAAATTTAAGTTGATAAGATGTGGGGACATACAGAAAAAAGATATCTTGTGTAATAAGGTACCACTTTTATGTGGCTCTTTTTCTGACCAGAATAATAATTTTTGGTCTGCATTTTCAAAGAAGGATAGTTAGATTCCCAAAAAGCAGTGTTCATATTTACCATGATTGCTTGTGCTAACTGGGCGAATGCATATGCAAATTATGTGTTAAGTGGCTGAATGTTACCTGCATTGCAAGCACAATTGTGCATTTATTATTTGCATGTATATTTGTGCTTCTTTCTTTTGAATATTTGGCCATCATATTTTACCGTTTCATGTATAGTAAAAACAGTGCTTCAGTTGTCATTTCCAGACTGTTTTCCTCTGTCTCCCATTAATCTTGAATCAAATTTTTCAATTGTCTTATTCATGGAACAAAAATAGCCTGGATCACAGCTCATTTATTGTGGTGTCCGCCAAAGTTTTATTCCTGAAGTAAATAGAAATTTGGTAGGTCAGGTTTGCATGACCCTTTCTTGTCCCCATAGTATTCTTAACATCTTGAAAACACCTACACTTGTAATTTTATACTGTGACGAATATTACAAATGCACTTCGGGAAGATGGTTGATTCTCATAAACAAATGATGACAAGTGAATAATTTACATTCAGATGTTGTATTACAGTATTCAGAGATGTGTGGAATAACTTTCAAATAAAAAAAATGAACAACATATGCAAGTTACTTGGGAGAGTGAGAGTTAAAGAAATATTTGCTTAGAGAGCAACTCTTGTCCTAAAATAATTAATGGTTCTCTCTGTCATGTGCTTCAGAATGAGAAGTAAAACGACACACTCTAAATAAATATCTTTATTAAATGGCTATTAATTATATGCCACATCCCCACCAGGAGATTAAACTGTTTGCTCAATGAGAAAATCATTTAGCTGCCTGCTGCTACTTCATCTGTTGCTTCTGCAGGTGAGCAAGTGGCGCTAGTTTTGATTTCCTTGTGGATCTTGGTGGAGTCCCAACATTTTGTCTTTCAAAAACTCTTCCTTGGCAGAGTTTCTCTGTTCGTTAAACCACCTAATCCTGGTCCTAATAAAAGTAAGAGTCAGTGGCCTGCCTCCTAATTTGTGGCAGATGTCATTACTTCCAAATCCCAGCTACTCACTGATTAGCCACAGGGATATACAGTAATTACTGTGGTGTCTACATTGGACTCATTATTAACAACTGCTAAATATTTAATTGCAGAACTGAAAGGGGGACCCTGCTGATAATATAGCCTACTTTTTTTTCATAACTCATCTAGCCAGGGTTTAAATGTGTGTGTAAAATAAATTTTCTGAGTGGAACCGCCCATCATTTTCAGTTTTGTGTTGCTCCTTAGTGTAAAATTAATGGTGTTGCAGTCTGAGAGAGAGAGAGCAGCTAGGCAGATTTCCTTTCAACAAATTGTTAGGGGAGTTACTATCAAGGGAAATTGGAGAATATTTTGAAGGTATCCAGATTAAATATGAACAATACCTCTAATAACTTTGCATTTAATTTAATTTGAATTCACATTTATTTAAGGCACAGTAGCTGAATTCTTAAGATATAATTGTGCTTGGAACAGAGGATCTTGAGAAGATCATTGTTTTTTGGCATGCAATGTTTATCTTGGTTCCAACAGAAGATGAGTTCTTGATGGTATTTTTAGTTAGGCAAGGATAAGTAGTTTATCTTTAAAACTGTGCAGTACCTGAATGATGACATCCTTTGTTTTTTTTTTCTTTTTTTCTTTTTCTTTTTCTT
Organism: Eretmochelys imbricata; assembly: GCF_965152235.1. Taxonomy (NCBI): domain Eukaryota; kingdom Metazoa; phylum Chordata; order Testudines; family Cheloniidae; genus Eretmochelys; species Eretmochelys imbricata. The sequence continues at coordinate 36,042,810 of NC_135575.1, read as the reverse complement.
TTTTTTCCTGAACTGCACCTGTGGAACTTAGAACTTGTAAGGAACAAGAATATCAACAAACTAATTGATTACATACAAGCAGTCTCAGGCTGTGCGGTCTTATCCCAGTTTGCAGACTAAAAGTTCAGATCTAGTCAGTATTTGGATGGTAGACCTTCAGGGGAAAAAACAGGTACTACAGGAAGTATGTTGGTGAGTTACTAGATCATACTAACGCAGTGGAAAGAATATTGAATCAATATTTCAGCCTCGTGTTTGGGGGAACTGTGCTTCTAGAATATAAATTGAAATTGTGGTCGCTTGTCTAATATGTCTACTCATTCTGTTCTTGATATTAATTTTATAGCAAGCGGGCCAGATTCTGATTTCTCTTACATCTGTAAATCTGGAGTAACTTTGTTGAGGTCACTCTGAAGCCTGTCATGGGTCTGGGTCAGAAAATTTGATCCATATAGTTGTAAATTACATGTACCATAGACCCTGGAGTCAGTGTAGCCTCATTTAAAAAAAAACAAAACCGCACATACCACCTTTACCTGTGGGTTTTTTTTAAATTTTTTTTTAAAGTTGGTTTACTTCAATAATAGATAACATAATGCCAGATTCTATTATCTTCTCTGGGAGCTCTCTGTTAGGGCCAAGATGGAACGATGAGCATTCCCCCACCCCAGTCTCCTCAGCCTCTCCTTAGTCAGTTGGCCTCTCAAGAACTGCAGGGAGTAGAAGATAATGCCATGGAGGCAGATTACCCTTCTCCCCCTTACAGACATAAAAAGGGAGGTCTTTTCTAGAGAGTGGAAACTTTACCTATAATGCTTAGTCTATTCTAAAACGAAAAGTTGGTACTTGCTTATGTCCTCTGTGAAGAGGGTTGCAAACAACAACAAAGTGCTAAGGGCACCCTTCAAATGCTTGGTGGCAGCAGAGATTAAACGAATGTGACTTTGAAATATAGTTCAGCTCTGAAAACTGACTTTTAAAATTAACACGTTTTCTCTCATAAATTGGCTTGTGTGTATTCATCTCTCTCTCTCTCTCTCTCTTTCTCTCTCTCTCCATCTAGACATCTTTGTCATTCAAGTCAGTATATAGATACATGTGTATGTGTGTGAATGATATGTAATATATATGCCTTGAATGACAAAGATGTGTTTCTTTTACATCTGCTGGCAACTGGAGACTGAGTTGGATTCTGTTCTTCCTTCTGCATCGTCAACAGAATTGTGTAGTAAATTACAGGGCTATAATCATTTTCACCTGTGCAAACCAAGGGAATCTACTAATGCAAAAGTCTCCCCAAATGTCATGGCTGATGGTAGAGTTTGTCAGAAGGAATCTTTATTACTGGTAACAGTGAGCAAGCAAGAAAGAAATGAGCTTTATTTTCAAATCCCAGATTGTTCACAAAATTGGAAATTAGAAAAAAACGCATATTTTTATTTATAAACTGAGCACATGTAGAAATTATTTAGACACAATAAAGGCCTTTCATACTCTCCTCTACAGAATCAGTGTTCAGAGTGGGACTGCATTTAAATGTTTACAAATGACTGAAACTTGTACAATCCTAGCACAGATCTCACTTATATCAGTTAATTCGATATTCAACCTATCAAGTACACAACCATTGATTACTTTAGGGTTAAATTAATGTGATACTTGTAGGAGTCTATTCCAGCAAAGAAGACATTAAATATGAGGCATATTGTTTGCATCATTAAATTAAACTACTAACTATATAGCTTAGAAGAGAAGCATAGTCAGCAGTGTACTCTTAGAAATCGAGAATTGTATTTAGTAATTTAAAGGCATTATTTTAACGTTTGATAACTGATATAAATCTGAATTTTTGACACACATTTCCTTATAAATAGAAGCTTGCTTAATTAAAAATCCGTGTTTACTAAATACAGAAAATGAGTTAAATAATAATTGAGACTGTGACCCAAAACAACAAAAGGAAGAAAATTCCCATATAAGGATGACTTGAGCCATTGGGACACACCCCCTCAGGTATAAATTGGCATAACTGCATTGACTTCAATAGAACTATGTTGATTTACACCCGCCAATTGGCCTATTGACTGGCTAAGGACTGTATGAGGAGTACAAACACAATGCAAAGAACTGAACATTCAGTGGGTGCGATTAATTTAGCTAGATATGGAACACTGTCGAAAACCTTTGGATTCATACTGCTGCATTTGCGATCTCCAATGGCACAGATGGCTTCAACCTCCATGGTGAGAGGGTGAGCGTCCTGGCTTAAGCAGATGACCTGGTCCTGACCGCAGACAACCCAGAGATCCTCCAAGGTATGCTAGATGCCACCAGTTGAGCTGCCTGTCATCCCCCTGGCAGAGGGGCAGGCGTGCCAGAACCTTGGCATGCCGACGGGTTTCCGTGTCTGGCAGACACCCGAGGACACCATCCAGGAGATCTTGCAGGATGCCGCCAAGATCGACGCCTCCGTGCTCGAACCATGGCAGAAGATAAACGCCCTGAACACCTTCCTGATCCCCAGCATCTCGTTCATTCTAAGGGGATCCGCCGTGGTGAAGGTACCCCTCAACAAGGCAGACAAGATCGTCCAGCAGCTGGTGAAGAAGTGGCTGTTCCTTCCCCAGAGAGCCAGCAACGAGCTGGTCTACATCGCCCACAGGCATAGCTGGTTTACATCACACACAGGTCTACATCGCCAAAGTCCCCTGCATGGGCGACCTGTGTGACATCGCGGTGATCACCCACGCCTTCCGCCTGCTGACGTGTCCCGATGCCATGGTAAGGAACATCGCGGCAAACGCCCTCCATGACGCAACAAAGAAGCGGATTGGCAGAGCCTCCTCCAACCAAGACATCTCCACCTTCCTGAGCGGTTCCCTGGATGGCGAATTCAGACAGGATGGGCGCAACATCGTTTCACTGTGGTCCCGCCCTCGCAATGCCACACGTCGCCTGGGGAAATACATCGGCTGCCGCTGGGAGTGGTGCGAGGAGTGCCAGGAGCTGGGAGTCCTGGTGCAGCAGATCAGGTCCGATGACAACACCATCGTCACCCCAAGTGCCAGGGCATGCTGGAGAGGACCCTGAAGGCAGCCATCCACTCACTGTACATGGAAACCCTGAAGCGTAAGCCGGACCAGGGTAAAGCCTTCAAACTGACCAGCAAGTGGGATGCCAGCAACCACTTTCTCTCCGGGGGCGGCTTCACCCATTTCGCCGACTGGCGGTTCGTCCACCATGCCCGGCTCAACTGTGTCCAGCTCAATGGAGCCGTCTACCACGGGAACTGAGACAAGTGTTGCAAGAAGTGCGGCTACTCCAACGAGACCCTGCCCCACGTCCTGTGCAGCTGCAAGCCCCACTCCAGAACCTGGCAGCTGTGCCACAATGCCATCCAGAACCGCCTGGTGAAAGCCATCACACCGCACCTGCGGGAGGTTGCCATGAACAGCACCATCCCCGGTGCTGACAGCCAGTTGCGACCTGACGTGGTAGTCACCGACGAGGCCCAGAAAAAGATCATCCTCGTCGATGTCATGGTCTCCTTTTGAGAACAGGACCCCGGCCTTCCGCAAAGCCCGAGCTCATAAGCTGGAAAAATACGCCCCCTGGCCGACACCCTGAGAGCGAAGGGCTACGAGGTGCAGATGGATGCCCCGATCGTCGGAGCCCTGGGCGCTTGGGACCCCTGCAACAAGTGTGTGCTGTGGACCTGTGGGATCGATGGATGCTACGCACGGCTCATGCAGCACCTCGTGGTCTCGGACACCATCTGACGGTCCAGGGACATCTACATCAAACACATCACCGGCCACCGACAGTACCAGGAGGTGTGAGCCAGTATGACATCGTGTATCAACTATGAGAAAGGGAGCGAGAGACTTTTTCCATTGGACCATATGAACTGGAACCATGAACTCACTGAACATTAAATCTCACCAAATGAGGGTAAATCCATCCTCATCATCGTATCCACTCATTATACTCCACACCTGAACATAGCCATTATATGAACAACATACCCCCATATCTCAATGTCTGTACTTTGACCTGTTAACCTTTTACCCCCAATCGGGGAGATTGCAGATTATCTATTCCTTATACCATCGGTTCCTAAACCGAATTTTGCACCCTTTGATAATCTGTACCTTATTCCCTGATAACCAGAAATTTCTATGCTTAAACTCTGTACCATTTTCCTTTTATTTCCACATCATCTAAATAAAATTGTCATTCCTGATGAGGTTGGTGGATCTGAGAGCTTGAGCTCTAGCCTGAGCGGGAACGTCAGCGCTGCTATTTTTAGGCTCCGTAGCACTAGGCCTGAGACTCGAGCCCAAGTCAGTTGATTCAGGTGCTGAGACTCTCTGCTGCATTTTCTTGCAGTGTAGATGTACCCTTTGACTGTAGCTCAAACCAAGTAGTTAAAAAAAAAACCCAAACACTTTTACAGAAAGTCCTTGTATCTTAAGATTCCATACCAAGACGGTGTGTAAGTTCTTCGTGCAGCTCGATCTACAATGGTGCCAATATGCCTTTATTATTTTTTTTTTAAAAAAAGAGAGCAAGAAATTTTTTTAAAAAAAAGCTTTTAATAAAATGGCGGGGGGTGTTAGAAGAAGTTTCAGAGAGAGATTCTAGGACTCTGTCTTCAGAAGAGCAAATCCAAGATCATGGGCAAGGTCTTGCAGGACCCTGCTGTTTGTCCCACGGGTTTGGTCTGCTTTTCAAAGGCTGGAACTGTATATATTAAACTAATTAATATATTTTAATAAGGGGAGTTGTATTTCCCCCCAGTTCTCCCTGAATTTGAGCCCTGCATGATACCCTGGACAAAGGGAATACTGTAAACATTTTTCCTGCAATCAGTACTATAGGTTTTGTGAATATCCTCCCCCAGCCCGCTTCCTTTATAAATAAGATTAACATTTTCACAAGAGTGAGAAGGCCTCTGTTTGGCCTCATTAAGTTTACTTTTTGGCCTTTGCTCCCCTGTGGTGCTGGAAAACTTGTCTGGAGTGTTTTGACGGATTTTATTGGCATGAAAGGAAAAAGGAAAATTTCATTATGATCTAGATTTATGCAAACAGAGTGATGGCAATTTCCCTTTTATGAGTGTGCAAAGATACATAAAAGCTGTATGAATAAGGTAGTTGGGGGGTAGCTCTTGTAATGAATTATACTACATCCTGAAGCTAACAGAAGTTTTTCAAAGGTGTATGGAAGAAATAATAGCTTAGCTGAGAACCTATATTTTTCATTATTTTATATAATCTTTTCCTTAGAAATGTCTGATTATCAAATTGTAAAGCAAAGGATCTCAATTATATTGTAACAATATTGTAAAAGTAAGTAATGATTGGATCTCATCAGTTCAGCTTGGGAAGCTTTGGGAAGTGACATCAGTTTTTTTTAAAGATACAGTATTGCAGTGTTTTTTGCTTTTAAATAATACAGCCGTTACCTGATCAATTAAACATGAAATGTTTTCCCAAACCATACCCATATAGTGCCAAAGAAACTTTCATATGTCATCACAAATGTTTCTATATTTTTAAGTCACCAAAATCCCTTAATGCATTTAACGTTTTTCAGGACTCAGACAATCCTGCTTTGTTAATACAACCTTGAAAATTGGCACCTTCTTTACTGAAAAACACTCAAAACTGGAGAACTCTGAAAGGGTAACACTTTTATTTTCAGTATAGGTTAGTCATTGTGAATTCTGCTTTCCATCCTATCATTTACTTTTTTTTATTAAAAAAAGAAAAGGAGGACTTGTGGCACCTTAGAGACTAACCAATTTATTTGAGCATAAGCTTTCGTGAGCTACAGCTCACTTCATCGGATGCATAGTTTTTTTTATTAGTTCAACATAGTTGTAAGGTTTTATTACAAATGGTTCCTTTGCTGCTACTGAAAAAAATTGTTTATTTCAGTTTCTAATCTATCAAATGCCCCCAAACTCGTGCTCTGGCACCTTTTACAAAATTAAAAAATTGCTTCATATACATGTACTTTATATATGGACATCAAGTAATTAATTACTCCATCCATCCTGAGAAGTGTAATGGGCAGTAACCTACTAACAAATCAGAATATTCGTGAATAGATAAAACCCTTATTTTTTTCACACTTATCTTCACCTGAGACCTGATTCAGCACATGCGGAAGGTAAAAAATTTGGGCTCTGGTGGACCAAGTGGGATGGCAAATGTCAGAATCTGTGGTACATCAGGTAATACCCTACTGGCATTTCCTTCTTGTTAATATTGGGGATCTGATATGAGTGCCTTTACTGATTTCCAAATGCAGTAATATTGCCTCGTGGGAGAGATGGCCACTTTTTAAATCTGGTCCTAAATTATTATGGCCTTTATAAACTAAAAGCAATACCTTGAACTCCACCTAGGACTTTCAAACAGCCAGTGCATAGCATGGAGCATCATGTGCTTTCCACAATATGCCTTAGTCAGTAGGTGGGCTGCTACATTTTGCACTAGTTTCAATTTGAGAAGGGTTTTAAGATATATCTGTGTATAGGGCACATTGCAGTATCTGTCTCAAAGTGACAAAAAATGTGGTTCTTCATGCACCTTAATATGAGGTTAGAAATCATCATCATCATCATTATGTTAGTAAAACCATAATAGGCCAAATTCTGCCACACATACTTATGTTGAGTAGTAGCTTACTTATCAATTGGTCCACTGAAATCATGACAACATTGCAGTCAGGTCACTTTAAGCTCCTATTTCTGAAAATCTTAGCTTCCATGTAGGTTGTATAAATACTAGTTTAATAAATCAGTTTATATTATTTTGTATTAGAATAATGGTGTTGACAAGCTAATTTTATATTAGGATGGAGTTTCATTTGGAATAACTAATTCTCTAAATTCAGTGTACAGCTGTATTAGTTTACATAAGGTCAATCAAGTGCAAGTAGTGTAGTGTCTTCCCATAACAAGTAGATTGTTTACTTTGTAATAGAGACAATACTCAAATAAACAATCCACGGGAAATTACATAAACAAATATAAATTGTTAACTGTAGGACATATTATAAAGCTGTTACTATTTTCACATTTCTAACTCATTTTTAATATAAAAGCTTTATATAACTACATTTAATACAAGTTGGAAGGAGACCTTTTATAGTTTAAGCAGTAAGGCCCAAATTCAGTAAGCAGTACTTACGTATGTGTGTAAGTGCTATGCTAAATCAGGGCCAAAGTTTCCGCTACGACATGTGGTGCATTAAGTTTTTGAAATACATGAAGAATACATTCAAAAGTACCTGCAACAGCATTACCCTGTAATCAACAATTGAAACTCAAGTTAGCTTGTTCAAAGGCAATGCTGTTCCACTTGCAATGATATTATGTCTGCAGTGCAGACCATTTTTACCCAGTATAATGCTATGAGCATCAGGCTATGAGCATTAGCCTAGATTCTAAGCACCTTGGATTATTTCATTTCCAAAACATTAGTATGGGTCAGCATATGGTGGAGACAAACAAAAATAGCTAAAGGGATAGAATACTGACTTAGATCTAAAACTTCTGATTTTCTCATTAAATACTGGAATGTCATTGGGCCCTGCTGAAATGACTAAATCATGAAATTCTCCATCTTAGTGACATTGTTAAAATTGAAAATGTCAGAAATGTCGGTTGTGAGCATGATGCATGAACACAAATCTGGATTTTATTTCATTTCTCCAAATGGCCAGATTAATTTGAAGTAATATTGAAGTCCTGTTTTACTCTTCCGCTCCATAATGAATCACCAATTTATTTGCTGAATTTTCACACATCCCTCATGCAACAAAGACAACACGAGCTGTATTGAAATAGTAAAAGGCATTAATTACTCTAAAGACAGCATGCACTCCCGAAGCTGAGGCACAGTACTTCATTGGCAATTGACCTCAAGCAAAGAAACATTTCAAGATCTAATTCAGCCGAGATGATTGCATAACGCTATAGATCTTGGGTGCAGACCTGGCTGAGCTTTGCAGTAGAACCTCAGCAAGGCTGCATACAGTAAGTTTATTCATTAAATTTACTCAAGGCTGCGGAGTTCTCAGGAGTGGGAGGAGTAGGAGGAATTGAGAAAATCATGCTAAAGAGTTTTCCACCCCCTGCAGAACTCTGATCCTGCATTTATCACCAGGCAGCAGCCTTTTAAAAGCTTTATATTCTTTGAAAAGGATTTTCTCTAGGGAGCTGCAGTTGCTGTAAGTCCTTTCATGAGACTGCACTTTAGCATGGTTTTTATCATGGGGAGGAAACAGTTTGATTAGAGGTTAAATCCCAAAACTTAGGCCAAGTTTGCCGAGGTTTGATAACCTTTCGACAAAGAATGTGGCTTGAGTTCTGAGCCAAATTTTTCATGAACCTTGGCCAATTTATGGTTTTGTGAGGAAACTGGGCAAAACTAGGTAGTTACAGCTGAGTTTCACTTTTGCGTTTGGAACTGAAACTCAGATCAAAACTGGGGATAAGACCTTGGCAAACCAAAGTAAATCAAAACAGGTTGGTATGAACCCTGGAAAACTGTTAAGATTTACAGACTACAGTTACAAGGAAATCTTTACGCATTCCATTAACATTGTGTTATGTCCAAAGCATTCAGGAATTCTACACAATCCCATATACTTGTGGTGATATAAAAGAGGCTCCATACTGTCTCTGTTGCTTCGAAAACATAGGTTTCAGAGTGAATGCATCCGATGAAGTGAGCGGTAGCTCACGAAAGCTTATACTCAAATAAATAGGTTAGTCTCTAAGGTGCCACAAGTACTCCTTTTCTTTTTTCGAAAACATAGTGGCTCTGAGTATTTTTGTCATGCTAATGGAATTTTAAAAAAAATTCTTTTGCTTAATAAAAGTCCATTTTATGTAACTAGGCAAAGCATTGGAAACAATCATTCCAGTGTTGTGAGAGCAAAACTTGATGTTGAGTGATTTGTTAATAGTAAGAGATAGTGGAACAGACTAAGGAGAGGAGGTGGGTGAGGTACTATCGTGACAGATGTTCATGTATTTTGTGGGCTTGCTATCTGTGAATTTATAATTGTATTGTTCTCACAAGTGATAAGGCTGGTGTAAATTGCTAATTGTGACAAAGTTAAAGGTGACAGTCATTTGTCCTGAACTTGTGCTATCTTTCCTAGGTATTACACTAAGATCCTCCACTGAAATCTCTGTATCTACTATGTGCATGGAAATGTCTAGGCACAAACAAGGGCATTAAAGAGTGGTTGTACCAAGAGTGTCCACAATTTTTGAATGTTTTTAGTGCCTTTGGAGTAAATCCCCACTGAGGATGGTGGTGGTGTTGTGTGTTTTGTATGGTGGCTTTACTTTAAAGGGTGGAATTTACGACAGTGGAGAGGTCCCATCAAAGCCCCAGGAACTATTTAAGCTCTACATTAAGTTCCTATGGTGTTGATGTGGCAAAACACATAAGCGTGTGCATACATTGAACCATGTGAGTAGTCTCATTGACATTTATGTAATTACAGTTAATTAGGTACTGGATCAAGCCCCAAATGGTGTTGAATGGGACCTTTTTTGGGCTGTCTGCATTTGGATAAATTTCACCTATAATATAGCTAATAAACGTAATGTGATAGGCTGGCTATTCCACTAGTAACAATTTCTTTGACTTTGACAGTATGATCAATGTAATATTGTTGTCTTGCATGCTAATGCTGGTGCTGCTAAAATGTATTGCTTCCTATGCCTGAGTTATTTAGAAATAATGAGAATAACATTTAGAATCATTTTAATTAGTTTTAACTTAACTGCAATAAATAATCTACTTAGAAATATTACTTTAAATTAGGGCTGTTGATTAATCACACTTAACTCATGCAATTAACTCAAAAATATGAATAGTGATTGAAATTAGTCGTTAATTGCAATTTTAACCACTTTATTAAACATTAGAATACCAAGTGAAATGTATTAAATAATTTTAGATCTTTTTCTACATTTTCAAATATATTGTTTTCAATTACAAAGTGTACAGTACTCACTTTATATTATTTTTTATTACAAATATTTGCACTGTAAAATGATTTAAAGTTTTTTTCATATCACCTCATACAAGTACTATACTGCAATCTCTTTATCATGAAAGTGCAACTTACAAATGTAGATTTTTTTCTTACATAACTGCATTCAAAAACAAAACAATGTAAAACTTTAGAGCCTACAAGTCCACTCAGTCCTATTTCTTGTTCAGACAATCACTAAGACAAACAAGTTTCTTTACATTTATGGAAGATGTTTCCCACTTCTTATTTACAATGTCACCTGAAAGTGAGAACAGGCATTCACATGACTCTTTTGTAGCTGGCATTGCATACCATATATGCTAAACATACGTGTGCCCCTTCATTCTTTGGCCACCATTCCAGAGGACATGCTTCCATGCTGATGATGCTCATTAAAAATATTATGCGCTAATTAAGTTTGCAACTGAATTCCTTGGGGGAGAATTGTGTGTCTCCTGCTTTGTTTTATTTGCATTCTGCCATATATTTCATGTTATGACAGTCTCGGATGATGACCCAGCACATGTTTGTTTTTAAGAACATTTTCATTGCAGATTTGACAAAACCAACGTGAGATTTCTAAAGATAGGTACAGCACTAGAACAATGTTTAAGAATCTGAAGTGCCTTCCAAAATCTGAGAGGGATGAAGTGTGGAGCATGCTTTCAGAAGTCTTAAAAGAGCAACACTCTGATGCAGAAACTACAGAATCTGAACCACAAAAAAAAAGAAAATCAACCTTCTTTGGTGACCTCTGACTCAGATGATGAAAATGAACATACGTCAGTCTGCACTTGGATCATTATTGAGCAGAACCCGTCGTCAGCATGGATGCATATCCTCTGGAATGGTGGTTAAAGCATGAAAGGACATGCATCTTTAGTGCATTTGGGACATAAATATCTCGCGACGCCGGTGATGACGGTTCCATGTGAAAGTCTGTTCTCGTTTTCAGGTGACAGAGTAAACAAGAAGCAGGCAGCATTATCTCCTGCAAATGTAAACAAACTTGTTTGGCTGAACAAGAAGAAGGACTGAGTGGACTTATCGGCTCTAAAGTTTTACATTGTTTTGTTTTTGAATGCAGTTATATAACAAAAAAAATTCTACGTTTGTAAGTTCAACTTTCATGATAGAAATTTCACTATAGTACTTGTAATGGGGGAATTGAAAAATACCATTTCTTTTGTTTTTTTACAGTGCAAATACTTGTAATAAAAATAAATATAAAGTGAGCACTGTACACTTTGTATTCTGTGTTGTAATTGAAATTAATATATTTGAAAATGTAGAAAACATCCAAAAATATTTGAATAAATGGTATTCTATTATTGTTTAACAGTGCGATTAATCACAATTAATTTTTTAATAGCCTGACAGCAGTAGTTTAAATGCTTTATTGTCTTTTTTTCTTTTTCGTTTTTTTTGCCCCTCAGAGTAGCAAAGCCAGTTGGTAACAGTAGAATTTTAAATGTCAGTTGGCTTTGTAGAACTGTCTGAAAAGGACCGTTTTGATTATGGAAAAAGGAATTACCATCTTAACTCTGACTAACTTCTCTCCCTGCAGATAATCACTGGGATCACAGTCATGATCTGCTAGTGTCAATAGGACATTTCATGCTTTTCTCCCATGCTGCCCCTCATGATTGGGAGGAGCTCTCCATAAACATCCACAGAGCCACTTAATTGTTCAAATTGTTCAGTTGTTGTTCAAATCCCTCCTTAAAATTCTCCCCTTTGCTGTGATGCCTACATAAAGCTTGATAGCATTTAGGCTCTGGTGTGCTCAGATCCCTTCCCTGACCAATGTTGTCTCACTGTTTCCTTGTACTTTCCTATCAGTCTGTATCCATCTGATGTTGTCTTGTTTTATATTTCGATTGTAGGCTCTTTGGAGTGGAGACTGTTATTTTGTTCTTTATTTGTACAGTGCCTATCATAGTGAGTTCCTGATCCATGACTGGGTTTCCTCAGTGCTATGGCAATACAAATAATATATAATAATAACAGGGACTAGCTGTATCTTAATGTTTTCCATTTCTCTTTAGTGACGAGGGAAGGAGACTTGCAGAGTCTCAAGGACAGAGAGAAGCAATATTCTGAGAGTTTGGGAAGGGAAAGCTTTTTTGATAAGAGTGAATCTTGATTTGAGATAAATAACTTGTAAAGAGGCTTCCAAAGATGACTTTTAATATCTTGGAGTCTTGAGATCATTTCTTCCACATATGTAGTTTCCAGACTTGACCAGCCTGAAAAGCATAGTCCTGTGGTGACATCTTAGTAAGGTTACCCTATATGGAAGTGCATTTTGCAATCATAGCTAACTCACAAACAGATTAAGATACCCTTGCTTATGGTGAGGAGCAGCTCACTCTTCAAATAGTTCAGCTGATTTCAGAGGGAGTACTTGAGGTGCAAGGTACTAGTCAGTATAAATAAGGGTATCAGAATCTCTCTCTAAAATTGTCTTGTAACAGGAAAAATACACCTAGGAATCTATGTATAACAATGATGTAATTCGTTTGCAAACTTTAGTAAAACTTTCTCCTGCCCAAAAATAAGTGTTCCTGAGGATCTGCCACAGTAATCGTCTTGGCTTGTGTGATTGCAGAAGGTCGCTAAGCAATTTGGTTTCACTGAAAGAGGGCATTATTCCATCTTTCCTGTTTTTTTAATATATAAAATATATAAAAAGAACAGTTGTGCATCAGAATTTGTGGGGTTTTTTGGGGGGGGGGGGAGGAATCTATTACTGGCATGACTTTCAAAACAATTCTAGTTTCTCTGTTTTATCAGAGACCTAGATAAAACTTGGTTTGTAGTGATTTTTCCAGTGCTTATTTGAAGATATGTCCTGTTTTACAAACATTGGACATGCAAAGTAGAGTCCTAGTAAGAGGTGAGGAATAATTAAATATATAGTTGAGACCTGTAGGCCAGATTTTTAGAAAAGTTTTTTGCATACATTTGTAAGTGCAGCTACTGCAATTGGTCATGCATATCATACATTTGCATGTGCAAATGAGTATTTAGATGTCTTTTGATCACAGTAATTCTGCATTAAATCTGGCATGTTACACCCCAATTCTTCAGAGAAATATGGTTATGATATGAATATGGCCTAAGATATATTTGATGCAAGATGGGTCTTGTAAGGTATCATTGGAAAAGTTATGATTTACTGAATGTGATTATCCAATTTGTATGCATGTATCATTTCTGTATCTAAAGTTAGGATTATTGACTACATAACAATTACATCTGTGTGTGTATTTGGGGAGACACCCTCCAGACAACAGGCCATCAGCTTTGATGGACCTTGAGGAAGAAACAATAAGACTTTGAAGGTACTAGTTTCTCTCCTTCCTGAAAGGACATAGCTGTGAGACTGCTAGGTCACATAACTAGCACATAGCTGTGAGACTACTAGTTCCTGTCACCTGGTACTAAACACTATCGTGGACATCTAGTAATTTTTCACTAAAAGGAGGGGGAGATCAAGACGGGAAAACAAAAGATTCCCGCCTTATGTAAATCTATTTAAGGCTGGGCAATAAGGCAAACATGATTCTCCTCCATTGCCTACCCAAGAAGAAAGAATACTGAAAGTAACTGAAGAAAAAAAGGAACTAACCTGAGGGTAAATGTAGGGATGAGTCCAGACTGAGGCCTTGTCTACCCTGCCACTTCACAGCGCTAAAACTTTCTCACTCAGGGGTGTGAAAAAACATCAGGTGGCATCCCAAAGGGGATCCAACCCGTCACACTATGTATACAAGAATGCAATGCAGGTCTCTGGTTTCTTTGATTAGAAATCTGATGTAATAAATATTAGTGTCAAACTATTATTTGGGCCTGAAACAAATACTGCGTTCACTTGGGTAAGTCACCTTTTTAATGGATCATCATTACTTCTCCAGTTGAGGAATATCAGTATTTTTTGGATTAATTTTAATTGATTCAGAAGGGAAATGTGGCATGTTTAGTATAAAGTCTTAGTGAAAAAACTGCAGTCAGTTTGTCATTCAGAAAAGTGGTAACTTTATCATACTGCTTTTTACAAAGGCCAAAAATAATTACTTTCTAATGGAAAATATGTCCCTTCTTAGGGTAATCTGAACTGATGACTATGGAAACATTTCCAAAGGTACTGTTTAAATTTTTTTGGCCACTCTTTGTGAAACTGGAACCCCTTCCAGATGTACAGTCTGTTTATATGAGGAGACTTTTTGATCTTGAAAATTCATTGAAGGTATCTTTAAGTTCTGTATGGGATAATAAAATCCTCTGAATATTATAAATTTAGCTCCCTAAGCAGTCTATAGAATGCATTAATGCCCTGGCACCACATGCCAGACTTTCTTATTTCCGAACTTGAAAGTGGCTGCACAACCTTCTGCCTTTGACCTAAATATGGAGGTTTGTGCTTCAGAGCCAGGTGTTTTAGAATAGGAAATTTCAAGCCTGTTACATCATATTCAAAGACTCATGAAGTCTGTGTCCTCAAATGTTGGTGTCCTCAAGTTCAGAATGCACTAGCTGATTGAGTAGGGATGGCAACTTTCAAATCTCACAAAACTGAATGCCCCTGCCTCGAGGCCCCGCCCCTGACCCATCCCTGCTCTGAGACCCTATCTCCCCTCTCTCTGTTGCTCACTGTCCCCCACCCTCACTCACTTTCACTGAGCTGGGGTAGGAGGGTTGGGGTGCGGGAAGGGGTGAAGGCTCTGAGATGGGGGCGTGGACTCCAGGAGGGGCCAGAAATGAGGGGTTCAGAGCTTGGTGGGCATGTGTGTGTGTGTGAGGGGCTCTGGCTGGGAGTGTGGGCTCTGGGGTGGGGCTGAGGATGAGGAGTTTGGGTGTAGGAGGGGGCTCAGGGCTTGGGGTTGGGGTGCAGGAGGGGTTTGGGAAGCAGAGTCTCTGTGGCACTTACCGCGGCTTCCAGGAAGCGGCCTCTAGGTCCCTGCTGCCTCTAGGTGCATGGGTGGCCAGGCAGTCTCCGCATGCTGCCCTTGTGCCTGCAGGTGCCAACCCCATAGCTCCCATTGGTTGCAGTTCCTGGCCAATGGGAGCTGTGGAACCGGCACTTGGGGCCTGGGCAGCATGCGGAGCTTCCCTGCCTGCCCATGCGCCCAGGGCCTGCAGGGACCTGGCAGCTGCTTCTGGGAGCTATGCGGAGCCAGTGCAGGCAGGGACCTTGCCTTAGCCCCAGGCCCCCACTACGCCGCCGACTGGACTTTTAATGGCCCAGTTGGTGGTGCCAACTGGAGTCGCCAGGGTCCCTTTTTGACCGGGCATTCTGGTCAAAAACTGGATGCCTGGCAACTCTGAGTGGAGGCTTCCTTTGAAGGCACCTGGCCCAAATCATAGCCTATCATTCCCACTACTATTTGAGCTTATTTCTTATGCAATCAAATATGCTTACTCAGGGCTCTGTTCTGCTCTCACTCAGGGCTATGTCGAAAAGATGCAATCAAGTCCTGATATAATTATATTGTTCCTATGCTGGCTTGTTGGGGCAAATTCTTTTTTCATTTATACCAACGTAAATCTGGAGTAATTCCTGAAGTCAGGGAAGGCAGATTAATCTATTACTGAGGTCTGGTCTACACTACGGGGTTAGGTCGAATTTAGTCACGTTAGGTCGATTTAAAAATGACTGTATCCACACAACCAACCCCGTTCCGTCGACCTAAAGGACTCTTAAAATCGACTTCTATACTCCTCCCAGCGATGGGAGTAGCGCTAAAATTGACCTTGCTTGGTCAAATTTTGGGTAGTGCGGATGCAAATTAACGGTATTGGCCTCCGGGAGCTATCCCAGAGTGCTCCATTGTGACCGCACTGGACAGCACTTTGAACTCTGATGCACTAGCCAGGTACACAGGAAAAGCCCCAGGAACTTTTGAATTTCATTTCCTGTTTGGTCAGCATGGCGAACTCAGCAGCACTCAACAGCACAGGTGACCATGCAGTCCCCCCAGAATCGTAGAGCGTAGAATGTTTCTACACTCCCCCTATCATCTCCATCCCTGAGGTTATCGGAGATTAGAAGGTGAAAAAAACACATTCGCGATGACATGTTTTCTGAGCTCATGCAGTCCTCCCACACTGATAGGGCACAGCTTAATGCATGGAGGCATTCAGTGGCAGAGACCAGGAAAGAATTAAGTGAGCGTGAAGAGCAGAGGCAGGACACGATGCTGAGGCTAATGGGGGAGCAAATGGTCATGCTGAAGTGTCTGTTGGAGCTGCAGGAAAGCCAACAAGAACACAGAACCCCGCTGCATCCACTGTACAACGGCCTACCCTCCTCACCATGTTCCATAGCCTCCTCACCCAGACGCCCAAGAACATGGGCAGGGGGGAGACTCTGGGAACCCAGCCACTCCACTCCAGAGGATGGCCCAAGCAACAGAAGGTTGTCATTCAAACAGTTTGATTTTTAGTGTGGCTACAATAAGCAATGTGGCTTTGTCCTTCCCTCCTCCCCCACTCCACTCAGGCTACCTTGTCCATTATCTCTCTCTCTTTTAATTTAAAAAATAAAAAAGAAAAAATGCATGGTTTCAAAACAATAGTTACTTTATTTCGAAGGGGGGAGGATGGACATGAAACTAGTTTTCAAAGCCCTACTGATGCGCAGCGTGCCTTGCTGTGCTATTCTAATTGCCCTGGTGTCTGGCTGCTCAAAATCGGACATCAGTCGATTTGCCTTCCACCCCACCATAAATGTCTCCCCCTTACTCTCACAGATATTATGGAGCACACACCAAGCAGCAGCAATAATAGGAATGTTGGTTGCGCTGAGTTCTGACCTAGTCAGCAAACAGCGCCAGCGAGCTTTTAAACGTCCAAAGGCACATTCTACCACCATTCTGTACTTGCTCAGCCTATAGTTGAACTGCTCCTTACTACTGTCCAGGCTTCATGAGCCATGGGAGCAAGGGGTAGGCTGGGGTAGGTGCGACCGCGTGGTGCTGCCAGCTGGGAGAGCAGCCTGAGGCAGAAGCCTCCAGCTTGCATAATATTCCAGGCAGGACTAAATCTCTATGAAATGAAACTTAAAGAAGAATGACCTGGAATCACTTCCATTCGGTGCCCTAAGAGGAGGATAACCCTGTCTGTCCAGGCGCCCCTGATCGACCTCACTGAGGTCTGCCAGGAGCACCCAGGAGACGTACGACAGCTACCAGTCCTACTGCACCGTCTGCTGTGAAGGCAAGGAGCTGCTGCTGTGTAGCAGTGCAGTACCGCGTCTGCCAACAGCACCCAGGAGATGTACAGTGACGGTGAGCTGAGCGGGTTCCATGCTTGCCTTGGTATGGTGTCTGCATGGATAACCCAGGAAAAAAGGCACAAAATGATTGTTGCTTTCATGGAGGGAGGGGGCCTGACAACATGTATCCAAAACCACCTGTGACAAAGATTTTTGCCCCATCAGGCATTGGGAGCTTAACCCAGAATTCCAATGGGCAGCAGAGACTGCGGGAACTGTGGGATAGCTACCCACAGTGCACCTCTCTATAAGTCGATGCTAGCCACGCTAGTGAGGATGCATTCTGCCGACTTAATGCGCTTAGTGGGGACACACACAATCGACTGAATAAAATCGATTTCTAAAAATCGACTTCTATAAAATCGACCTAATTTCATAGTGTAGACATTTATAGAGACAGCGGGCCCATTTTGGATCCTGCTTACACTATTTGTGTGCGTTGTAACTTCATTGATTTTGATGGAGTTACTCCAAATCTGGAGTAGCTCCACTGATGCCAATGATGTTACTCCAGATTTACCCTGATACAATTGAGAGCAACCCAGTCTCTCCAGCTGAGGGTTGAGGCACATTGCTGGACTTGACATTTATTTAGATTTATGAAAGAAGACAAAACTAGATAATACAAGCAGTTATACTGTCCTATTGAACATAGAGTGAATTGGGGGGAAAATAGTCTATTAGTGTCCAAGTTATATATCTCATCATGTTGGATCTTCAAAATCAATTTTCATGCTTATGTTTTTGACATAAATTGATTTATCTGTTTTGTTCTGAATTAATTCTCCATGGTAGATAAATGGAAATCGGAAGTTTCTTTTCTGCCAACTCCTGTGCTTGTTTGTTCACATGGTACTATGGTTTTCATAATCCCTTTGGTCACTGAAGAAATATTTTGAAAGTGGATTAACATCTCATTTTATCAACCAGCAGAAAGAGGCAGTGAGTTTTGATGAAAACTTTCTGTGTATAACTGTAGTATAAGTTAATAGCTCGCAAATATAAGATGAGAGTTTGAAAGGGTGCTTAATGTGAATCTGATTTATGTTTAAATTATGTTTCAGACAGAGGGTAAAAGTTTGGCTTTGAATTGAACTCTGAGTTAGCTTTCAGCTCTGGAAAAATAGGGTCATTTTTCGAATGACAAAATACAGTACCCTATTTATCAGAATTAAGAAAATGAAGGGTAGTTTAGTGGATTACACTAGGCAATATATTGTATTTATGGGGGATAGTGCAAAATCAGAGCAGCACCACAGGAGTCTGAAAACTAGAAAATCCCATATCCAGAAGTGATGTGCTTGTAAATAGGATGTTATTTTTCATGATACAGCCCTGAGACTGTGAGGCTTTACTGGACAAACTGGCTCAGGCTTTGAAAAGAATTTATCCAGGAGAATGAAGAATCTGAGTATAGGATTAGGACTGCCTATGATACTCTCTCAGCCTTCACATTTACACAAAGACAGACATACAAGAAGGATGTTTTCAGTACTTGAAATGTATGTTGTTACAGCACTCATAAATTTAGTCTTTTGAAATGACTCACAGTTTTAATACATTAATGACTGTACATACAAGTAATTGTAGTTGTTTGTCTACATTAAAATTCTGTGGATTAAATTTACATTTCATTGAATTAACTAATGTGGCAGCCAGGGCTTCTTTTATATTTGTTGCTTTCTTTTTTTTTTTTTTTTTTTGATGGGACCAAATTATTTTTAGAAAGTGAACGTGGAGGGAATCGGTAAAATTCCCGGGACAGGAGAGGTATAAGTCCCTGATGGGAAAGGGATTCAGAGAAAAAGATTAAAAAATGGATCCCAAGTGCTGAATGTCATAATAGCAATTGTATTTGAACCTTTTGGCTATCAGTCTAATTAGTGGTGAATACCAACTCAGGCCTGCTCTACACTTGGGGGTTGGGGGGGAGGGAAATCGATTTAAGTTATGCAACTTCAGCTATATGAATAACGGTGTCTTCACTGCGGTGAGTTGACTGCTGCCGCTCCCCCGTTGACTCTGCCTGCGCCTCTCGCAGCGGTGGAGTACAGGAGTTGACGGGAGAGTGCTCGGGGTTCAATTTATCATGTCTAGACTAGACTTGATAAATTGACTGCCGCTGGATCGATCGCTGCCTGCCGATCCAGTGGGTAGTATAGACATACCCCTAGTTCACTAAAAATCTTAGGTCTGGGATTTTATTTCTTAATGTGCTCCCATCTGAAAGTATGTGTGAAAGATTCTCTTCTCTATGAGCAAATGTGATTAAATAGTGGCTCTTTGTGTCTGTGCATTTACAATATGGTCTTCTGCATATGATCAAACACTTCTGGGCACTGTGATATGTTTTTCAGCAAATATCACAATAGTATGGAATACAATGTAATGGAAAGGAACTACAGTGGAACCTCAGAGTTATGAACAACAGAGTTACAAACTGACCGATCAACCCCAAGACCGAAACCGGAAGTATGTAATCAGGCAGCAGCAGAAACAAACAAACAAACAAAAAACCCCAAAAGACAGTATAGTACTGTGTTAAATGTAAACTGCTTAAAAAAAAAAGGGAAAGTTTAAAAAAAATCTGACAAGGTAAGGAAGCTGTCTTTGTGATTGTTTCATTTAAATGAAAATGGATAATAGCAGCATTTTTCTTCTGCATGGTAAAGTTCCAAAGCTGTATTAAGTCAATGTTCAGTTGTAAACTTTTGAAAGAACAATTATAATGTTTTGTTCAGAGTTGCGGACATTTCAGAGTTACATTCCCAACGGTGTTCTTAACTCTGAGGTTCTACTGGGTACTTTTTCCTATGGCCCCTATCCTGCAGTTGCGTCCCTGTGGATGAATACTTATGCCTGCAAGAAATCCACATGGGCACAAAGGATCCACCTGTGCAGATCTTGTTGCAGGCTCAGAAACTGAGTTTGTATAGCTAAATTATATTGTGCACTACTGAGTTTTGGTGAAATGACACCTTTAACCACATATAGCATTTTCTGTAATGGAATTTGTGTTGTGTAATCATGTAATGAAATACTCTGTTGTAATTCACATAAGAACAGAACTAATGTTCTTATGAAAATGCTAGAGCCTGATCCTGCAAACCTTACTCACAAAAGTAGTCTCACTGACATGGGTCCGGACTACTCACTTATGTGAATCAGGGTTTGCAGAATTAGGCCCTTTACTCTGAATCTGCTAGCTCTGTCAAATATAATTCTCAGCCTAGAGTTGCAGTAACAAAGATAATTTATTTATCATTGATTGATGGTCAGTTTGCAATGCGGACGCCTAATATAATAACAAACAAATAAGAAGTGTACTGGTAGTTGTTTTGTAGCACTGAAATCCACTGACTCGTAGCAGTATGTTGTTTTTCTTTTGGTGTGCTTTTGTAAGAGTTCAGAGAGAAGTGCTTTTTTCTAGATAGTTGTATGTAACCTTTTCATGCAAAAGATTTTCCCAGCAAGTCTGTTGGCCTAGCAAAAAGCCTGCTAGAGAGGAAAACAGAGGCTTCAACTCATGAAAGTGAATAGGCAATCTTAGCTATGAAGAAGTGAATACACTCAGTCATCAAAGAGTACTTAAAGACAGTCTGTAAGTTATCAACAGAAACATAAGTCATTCTTTAGATCTGCAAGCATTGTGGGAGACTGTGAATTTCATGAGCCACTACTGCAGGGTCAAGCATGGCAAAGCTGCTTGTAAAAGTATTTAATTTTAAAAGTCATGCTATATACTGGGCATAAAGAATTGCACTAAATTTGTTGCTCGAGGGTCATGCATAGAAACTTAGTTTATTTTAGAACTCAGGAAACCTCTCACTGACTGAATCAGGAATCTATAGATTGTACATATTTGGTGGTTATGTAAGATAAAACTTTTTTATATCCTATTGCAAGTGCTCCAGTTCCAGAAACACTCAGGTGAGAAATCCAGACAGTGCTAAATAGATAACACCTACTGTAACAACAATTTAAAAAAGTAAGTCAGTACCTTTGATGTGAAAAATAGCATAACGTAAATAGGCAATCCTAATGATCTTCCAGAATGTTGTCTGGTAAATGATGCTGAAATACCTGGCATGCTAACAATTCAGATAATTTCTCAACCTTCACGAATCAAAAGAAGCCAGAAATGTAGTAAATTACTGGGATGAAAGAGGACCAGATGGTCCCGTAAGCTGTTTGTTTAAGAAAATTTAGAAATTGTTAGTGGGGAAAGTTACTGGTGGGAGTCTAAGTGAAACTGAACTCTGACCTCAGGGAAGATACAGGTAATTGAGTGTAAGTTCATGTGTGAAAGGGGATTGCAATCTCCATTCCCAAACACTACTACAAGGTTTGGCGTTGGGACGAGGAGAGTTAAAGAATCAGAAGGGTGCTGAATGTGGCTGCAGGCACTCAGAATTAAGCAACATGTTTATTTCCATGCTCCAGAAGTGAAAGAAACAGCTGTTTAATCAAGTTCATAAAGATCCAGATCCTCAGCTGATGTAAACCAGCATAGCTCTCATGGTTGGGGGAAGGCAACTTACAGTAGCTGAGTACCTGGCCCACTGACACAAATGGCATAAAATTTAGAATTGAAAAATACATGTCAATAATCAGTGCTCATGGTCCATGTACATTACCAAACAAATATTGATAAAGGCTGTAATGATAAAGCTCAGATTCAGAAGCTGCTGCTGTTTTAACTGCGTACCTGGAACTAGGACATCGTTGTTTCACTTTGGAATGGATTGTATCCAGTAACATGACATAGATATTATATTTGCTAATATCATGATCAATATAAGATTTGTCTGAGATATTGTGCAAGACAAAAGCAACACAAGTTAAAGGAAAGTTTTAAAGAGATGACTGACGATATCTACTTAGTACAGTAAGTCTGACTTATTAAAATCTTACTAAAATGAGTTGTTAGAACATATTAGAAGAGAATTCACACAAAGTAGTTGTTGTTGTTCAGAGCCACAGGATTTTGTGGATCTCAGATGCTCTCTCAGATTCCTCTCTGCCCTGCCCTCCCCCCGCAATTGCCTTTTGTTAGAGTTATTTTCCTCTCATGTTTTGGTTCCTTCTCTTCTAATGGGAGTGAGCAAGTCAGCTGTTCTGCCCTTTGAATTTAGGATACTTAGGATAAATGGGGTTAGATTGAATGACCCCTGTGGTCCCTTCTAACCCTAATGGGTCTATGATTCACTAGACCAATCAAGTTGGTTCCTTTTTGTACAAATATCCAGGAATCCTGCTATCATGGAATTATTCCTTGGGAGGATAGTATGGCCAGATGTCAAAATTTGGGGCCAGATCCTTGGGCTTACAGTGGCGGTGTTGAGCTTTCTGGGCGATGCTAAGCAGCTGTAATGCCATTTTGACATGGTATGCGGGTTTTCCCCTGGAGATATGTGCATAGCTATGCTTCCTGCCAGTCGGTAACTCCCTTTAATGTTAATTGGAATTGTGTGTAGGGAAGGGAAGAAGAGGGGCGAAGGGAAAAAACAAGTGTTCATATTTAATTATTATTGTTATATGTATTGTAGCACCCAAAGGCCCCAGTCTGGATCCCAGTCCCATTATGCTAGGCATTGTACAAACACATAAGACAAATGTCTCTACTCTAAAAAGCTTACATTTTAAATAGATAGTACAGACAACGAGTGAGCAGAAAGGGATTCAATGTGTAAGCAAAATAGTGAGAGTGAAATGTTAACTTGTTTATATACTGGGTGAGCACACAAACACACATGGATCAAGTCGAGTGAGGGGAATGGTAGGAGCTGCAGAGTCACTAGAAGCATTGGAAAAGGAAGGAAGGGATATGGGGATGTTGCAGAGAGGGACAGAGGATTTGGGGGAGGAGGGTAGGAAAGATGAGGGAGAAGTTGGAAAGGACTGGCAGAGGGAATGAGGATCAGAAACAGCCAATCAATGGAGAGGGAAGTCCAGCATCCTGACTGTAGAGTATAATGATACTGCTTGTGCCTAGTGGAGTCTAATAGCAATCCTGCAAATACCTAGTCACACAAGTAACCCTTAATTGAATTAAGTCAATGAAAACTGTTGGTGAAAAATCACGCCGCTTATTTAAGTGGCTAAATATGGATGTTGATGCCCCTTGGCACCAAGGACCAGATCCTCTAATCTGATCAAAATGGTTTAAATAAACAGGGTTTACAGCTGCTTTGCATCACTGTTGCAGTGCAAAGTAGTGTGAATGCACCATTCTGGTCCTTAAGTCTTTGTGCTTGAGTTGGAGTTTCATGGGGCAATACTGATTTGGTGGCTTTGGTGTAATGAAATGGTATCAGTGCTAGGTAATTTAACATGGAAATTAAGATTGTATTTTCTGAAGTTAACCAAAAAAAAAAAGTAGAGAAAAATATATTCAGTGTTAACGATTTACAGTTAGCTCTGTAATTTGGTATTTTGTAATTAAAGAGCAAAAGCTGAGTTAGTTTCTGACAGATAATGTTCAGACTTTCTGCAACTTCTCCAAATCTTTCCTGCAGAATAACAACGAATCTTTACATATTACTGGCATCAAAGCATATTTTTTGTGCAGTAAAATTAGAGCACCCTATAGTTATGTTTGTAATGACATCACTTTGATTTTCTTTTTTTGATAATGACTTATTTATTAAGGGGGAAATTATTCACACATGCTATAATTTCTGATCCACTGGGATTTCACAATATACCTTGTCCAATTCATGCACAGTCTGTTGGCTTTTAGCCTAAACCATAAAATACTTACTAATTTGACCAAAAAATCTGGAAAATATGTAGTTATGAAGAATGGAGGAGCCATTCATTTCCAGTTGTGAAGGGCTGGTCAAAAAAGGGTTAAAGACTTTAAATCCAAGGACAATTCTAGAGGGATTGTTTGCATGATTATACTTTGAGTGGATATGGACTGCACACATGGTGCAAAGCTGAGGAAACACATGGCATTTCCTTGGGTGTTTGTATACAGGAAAAGCAGCCTGGTGAGATACATGACAAGTATGTGCAAAGACGAGTGGTATTCCACTTAGAAGCTTCAGAGCAGTGATGTCACACTTATAAAATGTGCTGTATATGAGAGGAAAAGCAAGACAGCTATTAATATTCCAGACCGAAGGTTCTTTGTCTTTGCGCTTAGCCTCTGTATCCGGAGCTGAAACAACTCAAGTGGACACAAGGTGAACTGAAAAGAAATCAATAGCTCTTCTGTTAATAACAAATCCATTTTTATGTGAAATCATTTAATTCATGTATTTATTTGGAGTTCAAGTACCATGGAAGCACTTTATAATTATTGTCATAAAAAAGACTTATGAACACATCAGGAACTTGAACAGATAAATTAGTCATTGAAGAAGCTGTCTGGGGTGAGATCGGGGTTACTGGGGTTTCACTAACTCTACTTCAACAACAAATTCAGAATGTTTCCTGCTGTAAATTAGAAACTGCTCTATTTTAATTAAGGCCATCTGGAAGCTCAAAAGGACTATAGGTCTAAAAGTAGTCAAAGGTGAAAACACTATTTCATACTCACATTTTTGTCAGACAAGAGACCTTCTTTACAAGCATGTGTTCTTCATGGTTTAAAACACTGAGGACTGTACAGTGTTTTACTTTAGTCAGATGTATCTTTGACTGTATGTGCTCTGAAAACTGGATAGGTGTTTTGACTGTACTCTATTTGGGAAGAGCATCTGATATATCATAAAAATGTTGAGCTGGAAAGGACCTTGAGAAGTCAAGCCCAGCCCCCTACACTGAGTCAGGACCAAGTAAATCAAGGCCATCCCTGAAAGCAGTTTGTCCAACTTGTTTTTAAAGCTTCCAGCAATGGGGGACTCCAGGACCTCCTTTGGAAGCCTGTTCCAGAACTTGACTACCCTTAGAGTTAGAAAGTTTTTCTTAATATCTAATCTAAATCTCCCTTGTTGCAGATTAAGCCCATTACTCCTTGTCCTACCTTCAGTGGACATGGAGAACAATTGATCACTGTCTTTTTTTTTTTTGCAATAGCCATTAACATATGGGAAGACTGTTATCATGTCCAGCCTCGGTCTTCTTTTCTCAAAACTAAACATGCACAGTTTTTTTAACTTTTTTCCTCATAGGTCAGGTTTTCTAAATCTTTTATCATTTTTATTGGTCTCCTCTGGACTCTTTCCAATTTGTTCACATCTTTCCTAAAGTGTGGTGCCCAGAATTGGACACAATTCTCCAACTGGAACCTCACCAGTGCCAAAAGGGCCAATTACCTTCTGTGTCTTACATACAACACTCCTGTTAATACACGCCAGAATCATATTAGCCTTCTTTGCAGCTGCATCATATTGACAACTCATATTCAGTTTGTGGTCCACTATTAGCTCCAGATAATTTTCAGCAGTACTACTACCTAGAGAGTTATTCCTCATTTTGTATGGTATATTTGATTTTCCTTCTGAAGTGAAGTACTTTTCACTTGTCTTTATTGAATTTCATCTTGTTGAATTCAGACCAAGTCTCCAGTTTGTCAGACCTGTCCTCCAAAGTGCTTGCAACTGCTCCAAGCTTGGTGTCCTCTGCCGATTTTATAAGTATACTCTCTACTCCCACTATCCAAGTAATTAGTGAAAATATTGAATAGTACTGGACCCAGGACTGAGCCCTGCAGGACCCTTTTAGATATGCTCTTCCAATTTGACAACAAAACATTGATAACTACTCTTCCAACCAGTTGTGCACCAATCTTATAGTAATTTCATCTAGAACACATTTTCCTAGTTTGCGTATGAGAATGTTGTGTAAAACTGTGTCAAAAGCCTTACTAAAACCAAGATATATCATGTCTACTGCTTCCTCTCATCCACTAGGTCAGTAATCCAATCAAAGAAGGAAATTAAGTTGGTATGACTTTTTTTTTCTTGACAAATCCATGCTGACTATTCCTTATAACCCTGTTGTCCTCCAAGTGCATACAAATTGATTGTTGAATAATTAGCTCAAGTATCTTTCAAGGTATTAAAATTAGGCTGTTTGGTCTATAATTCCCAGTCCTCTTTGTTCCCCGATTTAAAGATGGGTAATATGTTTGCCCTTCTCAAGTCTTCTGGGCCCTCTACTGTCCTCCAGCAGTTCTCAAAAATAATTGCTAATGGCTCTGAGATTGTTTCAGTTAGTTCCTTAAGTACCCTAGGATGAATTTCACCGAGTCCTGCTAACTTGAACATGTCTAAATTATCTAAATATTCTTTAACCTGTTCTTTTCCTATTTTGGCTTGCATTGCTTCCTCCTGGTTGTTAATACTAATTGTTCTGAGTGTCTGGTCACCATTGATCTTTTCAGTGAAGACTGAAGCCAAATAGGCATTAAGCACCTCAGCTTTCTTGATATCATCAGTTATTAGCTTCCCCATTAAGTAGAAGACCTACACTTTCCTTAATCTTTTTCTTGCTCCTAATAATTATTTTGAGAACCTCTTCTTAACGCCTTTTATGTTGCTTGCTAAGTGTAACTCATTTTGTGCATTAGGGTTAGTCTACGCTGTAGACTATGCTGCTGGAGCACATCTGGTGAAGACTCTCTCTGCTTACAGGAGAGAGCTCTCCTGTTGGCATAATAAAACCACCTCTGTGAGAGGCAGTACCTACTTTGGTGGGAAAAGTTCTCCCACCAAAATAGCACTGACCACACCAGCGCTTAGGTCAGTGTAACTTATGTTGCTCACGGGGTGGCTTATTCCCTCCCCTGAGCGACATACCAACGTAACCTGTAGTGTAGCAATCCCTTAACCTTCTGGTTTTTGTCCCTACATACTTGTTCTGTTCTTTTGTTCTCCTCCTTATCAGTTTGACCATGTTTCCACTTTTTGTAGGATTCCTTTTTGATTTTCAGGTCATTAAAGAGCTCCTGGTGGAGCCATATTGGCTTCTTACTATTCTTCCTGTCTTTCCTTTGCATTGGAATAGTTTGCACTTGTGCCTTTAATATTGTGGCTTTGAGGAACTGCCACCTTTCCTGAACCTGTTCCCTTCAATTTTCTTCTCATGGGACCTTACCTACCCATTCTCTGACTTCGTTAAAGCCTGTTTTTTTGAAATCCAGTACCCTTATTCTGCTGCTCTCACTCCTTCCTTTCTTTAGAATCATGACATCTATCATTTCATGATCACTGACACCCAACTTTCCTTTTCAGCTTCAGATTTTCTACCAATTTCTCCCTGTTGGTCAGTATCAGGTCTAAAAGGGCTGCCCCCCTGGTTACTTCCTACACTTTCTGTAACAAAAGGTTGTCCCTGATACATTTCAAAAACTTATTGGACATTTTGTATTTTGCTGTATTTCTTTCCCAACAGATGTCTTGGTAGGCAAATTTCCTCTCCACCCCAGGTCCTGTGTTTTCGATATTTCTGTTATTTGCTTTAGAAATGATTCTTCGGCCTCCTCCTGATTTGGTGGTCTATACATGCATGCGTAGACTGGAATACAGGTGAGAGAACAGCTTTGAATTTGAACTGCTGTTAAGGACATAAACAAATTGGTTCTGTAAATTGCTGAGTGCCCTCATCTCTGTAGGAATTGAGGACACTGAGGAGTTCATCACTTCACAACATTGGGCCCAAGTTTACTCTTGGTGGCTTTTTGGAAGGGTAGGGGAAGGGCACAAGTCTTAAAGGTGAATTGAACTGCCTTTTACCTACCATGATCTGAGTTCCTCAGGTTGTTATTTCTTCTGTACAGCTCATGATATCTCTAGCACTTAAAGCTAGAGCATTGCATTCCTCCTGCAGATCCAATAGTTTGCAAAGTTACCAGCTCTAGCAGGGGAAACGCAGAAACCTGAGAGTGGATAAGTGGAAAAAGGAAGTATTTTAAATACTGTGGGCCTGAGTGATCACTGTTGCTCTAATTTTATGGTACATCAGCCCGCTTTATTTTGTTTTTAAAGCATTTTTTTGTAATTGAGTCTGCACTTGTATTCCATTAAAGATTTGGGATTGTAAATCATTGCACTTTAATACACACTCAGCTGGTATAGATTGATGTGGCTTCACTAACTGTAAAGGAACTATGCCCTTTTAAATCAGTCCCTATATCTTATAACATTTCTGTAGCTCACATCCCCATAGAATGTGGAGCAAATTTGCTCCACATTTCTTTTTTGCCTTCGTGAATACTCTCAAACTTGCAGGTGCTTAAGGGTATTTACATGCATCAGTCAGGTGAGCAGTTGCACAATTACTGAAACTGTGTGTGTAGATTTGTGGTTTTACAAATGCACACAACATTTGTGTGCATATCCCTAGAGCCACATTGGAAATATGAATCTTGATGTGATATTTAGAGAAAAATAAAGGGATTGACTTCTTTATTGCAGAATGTGAATAGATTATGGACATAACACAGCCCAGTTGTGCAGTAATGCCTCATTCCTTATGGCACTATAAAAAACATATATGGTGCTTTTCATCTGCATTGATCTGAAATTGCTTTACAAGCTTCACAAAACTGATCTACATACTGTGGGTCAGTCTTTGCTCTGTTACACCAGTGTCAATTCAGAATAACTCCACTGAAGTCAGTGGTATAATTGATGGAAGAATTTAGATATTTATGAATTGTTTCTCCCTCCCTTGAAATACAGTCACTTCTGGGAAGACATGAGGCAGCTGTATAACAGTGCACTGTAATGCTACTGTAATCTGCCAGAAGAATCCCACAAAAAAGAAAAGGGCAGAACTCCATTGGTAGTCTGGAAAATTTAGGGCCTGATCCTGCCCCGTTGAAGAATTCCAAAGGGTTCAATGGGAAAAGGATAGGATTGGTTATGTGGCAATACCCTTTCTATGTGGTAACTGCAATTCCATGTTACAGTTATATCCTGTAAAAAGTGCTTTCCCTCCAATATGGGTGTGTAGCTTCCATTGCAATAAAAAGAATGTGGCCACACTTTAATATCTGGGTGCCTAAAGTTAGGCTCTGAAATTTATATGTAGACACTTAAATAAGAACCATCATTTTAAGAGGTGCTGAACACCTAGATCTCCCATTGACTTCAAGGGGAAAATATACCCATTGGGTATATGGATTTAGGTGCCTAACTTTATGTACCCAAAGACTTTAAACAAATGCATTAACATTAGTATCATTTATATAGAATATATCTCCCTGTGTTAGACAATACATAAGCACATAAGAATGGTCATATTGGGTGAGACCTATGGTCCATCTAGCCCAGTATCCTGTCTTCCAACAGTGGCCGGTGCCAGACGCTTCAGAGGCAGGGCAATTACTGAGTAATCCATCCCATCATCCAGTTCCAGCTTCTGGCAGTCAGAGGTTTAGGGACACACACAGCTTGTGGTCAGGCATGGGAAGATGAAGCTCAAGACAATGTGTACTAATGTAATCTAATATAGTGGGGTGATGAATTCATCAGGTCATAATTACTGCTTCTTCAGGGAAAGAGTCAAAAGAGAAGGGGCACATGCCTGATGCTGAAGGACAGCCTTTTTGCGCCTTAAACATTGTGGAAATTATTCAAGAACAGTTTATCCCTATATAAAGATTATCACTGTTTAGTAAGATTTGGATAAGCTGCTATGAAAGGGCTGGTTGAGAAAATTAAAATGGCCCAGGGCTTTTTCTCGCACACCCATTTTATTTAATGGACTCTCCATGTTTTTTGCTGTGTACTGGTGCCACTGGATTGTTAATTCAAATGAAGCCCCATCTTTATTTCCTCCACATTTGAACTTGAGCAATCTGAGTAATAAAATTTCCATTTGGGTGGACCCAATCCTGCAAACATTTATATAGTCCATACTCCTGTAAGTAGCACCATTAAAATCAATGAACCAGATCCTCAGCTGTGACCAAGCTGAACGCAGGCTATGTCAGGGGTGTGTGTTCAAGGGTTGCTGAAAGGTTCTTCTTGTACAACCCTACTTCTGGTCCCACTGTTCTGTGTTATACCAGCATATCTTACCTATCTTACTATTATATCTAATCTATTTCATCTCAAGTAGTAGAACTGGTTAGAAAACTGAATTTTCATTCCATGGGAGAAAAATACATTCTGAATCAGAATGAAAAGACAAAAATTTCCACAGATCAGAAATTCAGAAAAATTTCATTTCAGAAGCATTAAAATGTTGACAGTTTTGATAATGGTGATGTTATATTTTAATATAATATATTATAGTAGTCAAAATTAAGTGAACGATAGTTAAAAGAAAACATTTAAACATTTATTGAAACGAAATATTTTGATACTTCCAAATTGACACAAGATAGTCAAAATGAACAGTTTTGAAATTTTCCTGTAAAAAGTTTAATGAAAATCAACATGTTCATGTGAAACACTTAGATTATGATGAAAGTGCATTTTCTGATTGGAAAACTGTTTCCATCTAAAAATTTTTCACCGGCTCTGGAAGGTAACTAAATACTTATATGGTGTTCATCACTGTCGTATCTGAATGCCTTACAAATATTCACTTGAATTGGATTTTCTTCATCTCAACACTCCAGTATGTTGGGGAAGTATCACACCCAGTTTATTGATGGCTGCTCCAATTGATACTTGGATGTAAATGTCAAAGGTGGCCAAAAACATAAGTAAGGATCAGCATAGCACAGGGCTGCCCCAGCCACCCACCCCTCTCTCTACTCCTTACCCCCACTTTTTTTCCAGACACATTCCCTTTTCTCTTCTACTCCAGTAGCAGGGAGAGGGAGTGGCATAAGAGCCCTTATATCAACTCTCTGCCACCAGAAATTAACCACTACAGTGTGGGTTACCCTCCCATGGCTGGTAAAAACAGCATTAGAGTAAGATGGTAGTTGGTAGTGCACTGCGGAAAGGTGGTACTGCAGGGAAGGAGCTGGCTCATTGGATCTACTTGTGAGAGACCAGGCGACTGTATTTTCAGGATAGGGCCTTGATTTTGCATAAAGGTCCCTGTCAACATATATGAGGTAGAATTTATTGAGAACCTGAGGAGGTGGCGGTAGTAATATTAATAATAATAAAATATACGGCACCTTTATGACACCGTGTATCACAAAGGATTCCAGAGTACTTTATAAAATGCTGTAAGAATCTTTTCACCTAACATTGAAAATATTCCTCTGGAATGGAATATGGCAGATGGTTAATAGCATAAATAGCACAATAGTATAGAAGGGAAAGTAAGAAAGAAAACTGTGTATCCATCTTAACCACCGATGTAAATATTAGCTTCCAGGCATCATATAGCAATCCAGATTGTAATTTGGGAAGATGTAGGGGTACTATTGGATCCATTTGGCCCAGCACTAGTCAGGACCTTGGTTTACAGGGCAGTTCATGGGAATAGACTGTAACAACAGCATCCTTCTATTCCATGGATTTACCTCTAGTGTGTATTAAGAGTCATTAGCTCCTCACTTGATGGGCGTAAAATTATATTTATACTGCTTTTTACTCCTTTTTTAACAACACAAAGTCAACATAGCTATGAGGGGAGAGCTGGATTCTCATCCTTGTTGTTCATCAGTTGATGTTTACTATTATACAGTCAATCATATCTGCTTAAACCCACTGAATATGGCAATCAAACCAAAAACTCTTGCAAACTTAAGCACATTTAACATGGAAATCAATGAAAGAAAATAAACAGGAAGCCTTACAATACTGTTTTTACAGCCACTGCTCAGAAAAAAATCACACTTTAAGTGTCACCTGAAAGATGGCTCTCCTAAATCCACTCTGTGGAATTGTTTTAGTATGGACTTAGAATGATGGGTGCCATCAACTGCATCATTAAAACCACTTCTTGTAGCATTTGGGATTACTTTGGAGGTTTCCCATTGAGGTAATGACCAAGCTGAATTCCATCTAGTGGGTGAGATCTCATGAGATCACAGCAGTACTCTCAGCCATATCACTTTTGTTTTTTGTAACCAAAGATTTTTTTCAGTGTTACTACCACTTCTGATAAAAAGTTAACTTCTCTAAGATAATCATCCAAGGATCACTGTAAAACAGCTACTCTTCAGCAGCTTGTTTTCATAACCTGCAATTAGAAGTGATGTGATCCCCTGTTCATCATTAATTCATAGATGACTTATAGGAGTTTTTGTGTTCCTCCAGTTTCTATGCCATAATGCTCTTCACCTGAATAGTCACAATCAGCAAATCAGAGTTGTTATTCTTACTAAGAAATACATCACACTAAAAACATTTTTCTGTGTAGCTATCTGGTTACCCATGCAAGAGACATGGTATTGTTACCGTGTTCCCAGGATAAAACTAAGCATTGTGAGTAAAACAGAACACACTGTTCCTTTTACATGACTGATCTGAATCATACTGATTCAAGTTTATGTTCATGGCAGGTTCATTTTCCAAGTTCACAGTGTAAGTCAGATAGCAGTGTTTTAGACTTTTTTTTAAAATTTATCAAGCCCTCTTTTTACAAGAGTTTGAAACAATGATTCTCCTCTGGCTTACACCAATTTTACACCAGGGTGACCCCACTGTCTTTAATTGAGTGACTGTTGATTTATAATGGTGTACGAGGAGAATCAGATCAAATATCTGCAGAGAACAAACAAACAGGAAGAGAGAATTAGAGTGTGCAGTTTAAATTTAAAATGTTCTTGTGTTCTTGAGATAATTGCATTAACAATGGAGAGGGTAAAGGTTCAGGTCTATAAATCACACATTATATTGGTGAAAGTAGATAGTGAGATGTCCTTGTTGGGAGAGAATGCAAATCTTCTACATTGAACACTATTCTGTGCTAAATTTCATTTTGTCCAAGGCCTCATAGAATGGGTATGATTTATTCATTTTCTGTAATCCTGAAGGGGTGAAATGTCCATTTGTGGTTGCATTTATGACTTTAATGGGGGGTTTTGAAAATGAGCTGGAGAAGTTACAGGTGTACTGGGAGCTGCTTTGGGTTTCATTTAGTTTAGATTTAACGTGCCCTGCCAACCACTGTTGCGTGGCGGGCAGGAGAATATAGAAGAGCTCTTGTTGAGGGGAAAATTTGAGTTAGATGCATGTCGTAATTTATTCAAGCTCTGTACTAAACTGGCTTTTTTAAAAAAATGTGGCTGTTGTATACAGGGCATCAAACAACACTCTTTAACTCAACGAGAACTGAGTGACATGCTCAAGTTCAGAGCCTTGGAAAAGGCTAATCCCGTTTGACTGCTCATTCAGAGCAGTTATCAGCAATCTTTAGCATATTATTTTGCAATCATTTCCTTTCTTCTGAACTGTAAATTGTTTAGCAGCTTAAATGCAGATCAGAGTGATAGTTTTTAGTCTCCTGAAGAACAGGCTGCCAGTGTTACTAATGGTGTTCTATTTAATACCTGGAGTTTTTATTCGGACTTAAATTCTGAGTACAGGCTACATTGTGCCTTGCGGCACATCCCTGAGCAAAAGGGGCAGGGCAGAGAGGGAGCCAATGGAAGCACAGAGACACCCCAGTGAGGCACAATCCCTCTGCATCTCCCATGTCGCACTACGGAGTAAATTGTTACAACAGTTTAAAAAGTGCAGCATATTTTCTCATGAATCCAGCCTTGTCTGCACTGCAGCTGGGTGGGTGAGTCCCAGCTCCGGTAGACAGACGTGCGGTCAGCTAGCGGTAACACACTAGAAATAGCAGAGACTCGCTCTAGCTCAACAAAAATAGTAGTGTGAGCACAGGCCGCCTTAGCTCAGACACAAATGGGGCAGGCGGGCTTGGATTCAGGTGGCTAGGCCCAGCCGCCACTCATGCCGCAACATCCACATTACTATTTTTGTTGAGCTAGAGCGAGTCTGTGAACCCGTGCAGGGAATCACACCTCCCAGTTGCTACGTACCTTTTGTGGGGGAAAGCCATCGTTATGTCCCAGCCTCCCTTCGTCCTGTCCGCTCCCCAACCCTCCCTGACCACTTGGTCTTACACCAAGATTTCCCCTGACCCCCTAGAGCTTATTCTGAATCGTTGTGCAGGGGTTGGGAGGAGGCTTACTCCTTGCACAGCCACATGAGACCAGGGAATGGTCTAGCCCTATATTTTATGTTGTGCTTCATGCAAAACATGGGTCTAATTCTGATTTCACTTACATTGGTGTAACACAGAGTGGAGTTACTCCTAATTGACCCAGGTGTAACTGAGAGCAGAATTTGCTCAGTGTCTACAGGAATAAAGTATGTAAAATTCTGCTGGAGTAGTGTTTGGTGCCCTAGAATAGTGTTCTGAATAGTAGGGCTGAGTAAATAATATGCACTGAAGAGTTGACTTGATTAATTGTATCTTTTCCCCCCCTCTCCCAGTTGTGGGATGTCACAAGTAAATGATTTACTCCACAATTTTTTTGAGTTTAAAAAAATATTTATTGTTTGGACCAGTGGCAAAGAGGCTACTGTACATATCTTATACCTGATATGCAGCCTTTAAGCTGTTTACTAGCTGTGACTGTCCACATTAGTCGCATGTTATTATTTGTGTTCTTCAACCTGTGATCAGCTTTGGGAACTGAGTTTAGAAGGGATATTGGGGAATTGCAGGGGATTCACAGATGGGAAATGAGAATGATTAAGGCAAGTAATAATTCTCTTGAGAAGAGAATGAAATGACTGGCACATGCTTCAAGTTAAGCGGGTGCTTAAGTGCTTTTCTGAAATGGGTCTTTATGCAAGTTATATTCTGAAACCTACAAAGTGCTACCCTACAGTTCTTACACAGACACACATCACTGGTGTAAAGTCAGTAGAGGTTCTTTGTTCAGAAAGATTACAGGACTAAGTTCTTAGAACCATATCTTGAGGTCCTGAAGCCACTGGGTGCTCAGCACATTTCAGGATGGCCTAGGTTAATGACTAACAAAAGCCATGACATTGGTAATGCCTGGGAAATGGAAGGCATGGTTATCTACAGTCAGATGGCTTGACATTCTCTCTAATTCCACCAGTGGTTGACTTCCTCTTTCTTACTTAGAACGGTAATTAGCACTTTTTATATGACTTTGAAATATTAGAAGGAGAAACATGAAGGATAGCACTGAACACTCTTGCACTTTTTTTGGAACATTGTTTTCACGTAGTAGTGCCAGCTGTTTGTTTGGCTCTGTCTGGTTAACGCTCTTTCTGTTGAAGGTTTAAAAATGCATATATGTTATACTGAAACCAAGACCTTGGTCTAGTGGAGACTATTTTAAGTGGGCAACAAGTGGTAGAATCAGAGATTGATTTACAATGCATTGTTCCTCATGTAATGGGCAAAAGTCTTAAAATTTACCTCAGCCCACACTTTCTCTGGGTCCCTATCCAACGGGAAAACTAGATACCATTTAGAATGTGGTCTGTTACAGTATTTAATGTTTTACACCTACCAGAAGTTATATCTAAATGAATTCTTCTTTCTTGTAAGTAAGTGAATTTTTCATATGATCTATGACTCACGAGAGAATTTCCAATAAAGGGGAAACCCCATCTGATGCCCCAAAACGTCTTTCTTATTTCATCAAATTATCACAGCAGTTTTCTTTGACACACTCTGTATATCAACACTTGTGGGCCAATCCTGATCCAAGATATACAATACACTACCTATTTACACATGCCTCCAGTGTTCTAGTAAGTTAAGCAATATAGACCCATTACACTTTTTTCTCTTACTTAAATTTCTCTGTGTCAGATTTCCTCCCACTGCAAAATCAGCTTTCATCTAATCTAATATGGATACTCTGCAAAAGGGTATTTGAATTTTAAATACAGAGCAAAGATGTAAAGAAAAAATTAGTATAAATGAGTTGACATAATGAGTATATTTTTTAGTGTCTTCCTTCCCCATCTTACTAAGGTTAGTGTCAAAATCCTCCTTATAAAACATACCATAAGAGTCCTTCTCCATACTGATATTTGAGTAATGGGGAGGATGGGGAATAATATTCCCAAATACATTATTTAGGCATTGATAGACCAATATTGTTGAATAAATAATTTGAACATCTGTAGAGCTAGTTGAATAACGAAAATGCCTGTTTTCAAATAACATTTTCAGGGGAGGAATATTGATGGAAATAATTACCATGAACAATTTGATGAGCAATATTTATATTTTAAGCATTTTTCAGTTTTAACTAGAGCTGTGATCCTGAATAACTTCTGATTTCCCCTCTGCTCTTTTGCCGTCTTCCCACAGTCCCTAACTGCACCCCTTCCACATCACACACATCGGTTTTCCTTATTTTCCTGACATAAAATAATAACTATAGGGTAAAATTTACAAAAATGCCTAAGTCCCATTTTCAAAAATGAGGAGACTAAATCTCACTGATGGTCACTGAGACCGAGGCTCCTTAGTGCCTAAATCGCTTTTGAGAAATGGGACTTAGGCTCTAAATCACTCAGGGTGCTTTTGCAAATTTGTAGACCAATTAAGCAGAAAGAAAAATAGAAACAAGAGGAAAAGGTATATTTTTCATGAGGGGTAAAGTGCAAAGGAATGCTGGAAGATCAGAAAAACCTATGTGAAAACTGTAGCCTTGGGGGCTATCCAACATCCCCTTTCATTTCAAGCACTCATTGATTTTCTGTTGTGAACTGTGGTGATGTAGAAAGACACTTTAAAGGATTTCTGATTAACATTGTACATGAAACAATAATCAAATATGTAATCATCGTTAATTGATTTCACTGTGAATTTGTCATATTTGATTTATAGTCTACAATAAATAGACAAATAAACAGTTCATTTTTAAATCAGTGAGTACTGATTATACAGTGATTAAGGCTCTGTTTCAAAGCCCACTGAATTCAAAGGTAGCATTTCTATTTAGTTCAGTGGGCTTTTGATCAGGTCCTAAATGTTGAATGTACAGCTTCATAATTCTTGTATGTCATAGGTTTTTGATGAATTCTCTTCAACATTAGAATAGTATTAATATTAAGAAAACAGAGGACTCATTTTAGATTTTTTTATGCAAATATATCAGCATGGACACAGCAGATGAATTCAAATATAGGAGTCTGTTTTTCCCTTGAGGCCTTCATAATCTCCATTGCTGGTAATATATATTGCATATATGCACAACAGTGAGAAAAGACCTCATAGGGCCATATTCAGACTTTATTTAAAGGAATGGAACATGGAAGTCAATGAAGTTGATTCCAGTTGAATTCAATGAGTTTTGAAACTGAGTCAACTGAAGTCAGTGAAGTGAAGGGAACTGAGTCAGTTAAGTTGCACCCACTTACACCAAGTCTAAATTTGTCCATTTGTTGACCCCTGTATGGGGAAGACACTTTTGTGAGGATGTCTGATAGGGCAAATTCATGAGTCATGATGTTGCAATGTGATGACGTTACTTTAATATTTTGTCACGCAGTGTGATGATGTAGTTAGACCTCAGAGTTTTGTGGCGCAATGACATTGCGATGAGACAATGCATTGTTGTACAGTTCGCCTTAGGCCCAGTCCATCTCCCACTGAAGTTAGTGGAAAGACTCCCATAGATGTTAATAGGAGCTGGGTTGGGCACCTTTACGTAGATGTGCGGAAATCAGCCATTATGAAATATACTCTAGGATTCAAGTCACATGTGATCCCATAACAATGCATTTGGATTTAATGGTTAATATAGGAACATGCAGACTCCCCTCAGGGTTTTAATATTTTAACTTACCAGTCCGAACAGTGGTTACGAGAAGCAAAAAAACCCACACCCTAACTACTCAGACTTTTTGTGGAATCAAATCATGTTGTATGCCTAATGTCCAGGGAGCAACCAAAGCTCAGGATAGGGGCATCTGGTCCATTATTTGAAATGTGTCTTACAGGTAAAAGTTAATGACATTTGTTTATAAAATAGAGTGAAACAAGTATGATATGTTTTATTCTATGCAAATCTGTCCCAGCAAAGGATCAATTTATAACTTTCATGCTTTTATAAATAAGTGAGAATAGCTGTCAGGCAAATTAACTATTGGATTAAGTGCAAACATAAGGGTCTGAATTTAATTAAACCATTTTATATTCCTTTTAATCTTTGAAAGCACTTTGGGGGATGAAACTCCATAGAAGGCTGTACAAACAACTACTCTCATACCCATACTGAATTTGGATGGTTTAGTCTGCACAATACTAGTTGTGACACAGGGCTGAATTCCCCCTACCTTGTTAAACCCCATGTTTTGGCCCAGAGACTAAAGTGAATTTTCATTTGAGTAGTTTCCTCCAGTTCATACTACTCTGGGACGGGCAGGATCCCGCTTCATCCCATGGAATGGGTAGTTACATTTGATACCCTAAACTTGCAGATATTAAACTGTTCTTATTAATCCTTCCATGTTGCAAATGGCATTCTGTGGGATTACAGTGCAGGAAAACATACATTTAGTATTCTTCTTGGAAATCTCTGCCCATTATAAGGGTCACATTTTAGTAATAAATGAGATTAACAACTATTAGTTAATAATTTTCTCAAAGGTACTGCTTTTATACTTTGAGGGGCTTCCTTCTATTTCTTGGAACAGGTGCTTCTGAACTCATTGTTTAATGGCAGTGACATTTGCAGCCATTTCCTCCTTGAAAATTTAAACAGACCTTCTTGGTTATTTTTTTTCCAAAACATAGGAATAATGTATGCCATTTGATAAACTTTAAAGGGTCTTCCGTAAATCTAAGTCTTTGCGGTGTTGAAACCCATTATTTGATGGGAAGTATGATAGGAATTATTTAATAAAATATAGCAACTGTTGATTGTCACCAATCAGAAGAGCTGTAAATCCTAGGAATTGTGAAAAAATATTTACAATGTAGCAACGTATTATTGTGGGAATTACATCACTTTCAAAGAGGACATTTGAGAAACTCACTGTGTCTCAGAATTAAAGATTGGGATGAGTAAAACTTGGAAAATGGTTTTGCTTAGTGCTTCTGCCTGCTACTGCCATCATGTAACTGGAGAAAATTGTTCAGCTTTCTTTGATCTTTCAGTGCTAATGGATTTTTCAACTCTCTTTGTTTTAAGGATGATTATTTTCAGGAGGAAAATGTTGTTTAGAACTATTTTACCCTTATCATCTCTTGGGTATTTTTGTTCATTCTCACTTCTAAATATTACTATTTTGTGCCTTACTCAGTTTACGAAAGAGGGATAACAGATTTTTAACCCTGATGGAAATTAACCATTGGAACAATTTACCGAGGGATGTAGTGGATTTTCCATCACTTGTCATTTTAAAATCAAGATTAGATGTCAATCTAAAAGATATGCTGCAGCTTGTCTAGAAATAATGGTCTTGTTGCAGGAATCACTGGATGAAATTCTATGGCCTGAATTATCTGGGAAGTCAGACTAGGTGAATGACCTTAATGGTCCCTTCTGGCCTCAAAGTATATGAATCTGTGAGTCTCTGAAAATTACTTAATTTAGATTACAGTTCTACTTAATGGCATTTCAGTCAGCCAATTGAGTCTGGTTGCTGGAAAAAGTTCATAGAGTACTAAGTAACTCCTCAGAACAGCAACAGAAGTGTGGTACTTAGAAAAAACTCCCACTGAAGTCTTGATAAAGGACCGAATAAGGATTTGGTTGCTCTGGAATAAGACACAACAAAGTGTGAATTGTGCTGCATAAATGCACTTCTAGCGAGGGGTTATGCATGAGGTCAAAGGATGAGTGCCATTCATATAACTAAGCATGAATTAATAGAATTAGTTACAATTAACCATGCACAAAAGGATCAACAAAATCGTTCATCCCAGCAGGCCATTCATTACTACTCATGTTTTCGAGCAGCTATAAACTTATTTAAAATCTTTGTTTGGAAGATAGCACTGTAGAATAACTACAAACGAGAGAGCTTGTGAAATTGTCTGCTTTTTGAGAATGTTGTCTTCAGTGTCCTCACTGGGCCAGATTTTCAAAAGGGCTCATCTCCTATTTAGGCACCAAATCGAGTGGCTAGATTTTCAGAAAAGTATTCAATACCCAGAAGCTCCTATTGTTCTCATTACCTAGGTGGCAGCGGATCTCTGGAAAATCCATCCACTTATTTAGCTACTGAAATGGGAGTTGCTGGGTGCTGAGTTTTTAAAATTCTGACTCTTTCTCCCTGCTGGCCAGATGCAGAAAAAGTATGTGGTCTAAACTAGCATAAATGATCTCTCATGTAAGGACTTTATGTAAGAAAAAAATCCATCTGTGTTGGACAGCTAAACTACATGTAGCATGCCAACATCTACAATAAATGCAGATTGTCTCTCTGTCCATCACATTTTAATATTAAGGGCCAGATCCACCAAAATGCTTTAGTTTAGTACTTTTAGTTTAAGTGTTACACTGCTTTGAAGATGCAAACTAGCCACTAGTTGGGTACATATGCTGAGTCTGTGGCTGTTTTGCAACACCAGAACATAGCAAAGCAGCCAGAGTGTGATGGTGAATTTGGCTCTACATCTCTCAAGCAAGCAATGGTGATCTGAATGCAAGCATATGAACAAAGAGTATGTATCTAAAGAGAAGCAGTGGTTGCTTTAGATTTTCAAAATTTGACTAGCAGTTTTGGACCGTGCCATCAGTTTGTGTGGTGATTTACTTTATCTGAAACTGGAAAAGAGTAGGATTAGCTGAAAAACGTTCAGCAGAGCGTGATGCTAATCAAAGAAATTTCAAGCCATAGCGAAATCAGGTTTTGGGTGTGTAATTTACTTTATTTAGGCTGTGCGTTGAAACATAGTAAAATTATTTCTTTACCACACTTACCAACCTTATTGTTTCACAGTCTGTGACTATGGCTATGAGCTCTTGCTATAAGTAGAAATATAGAAACATGATATAATAAGAGCAATAAGGTGTTGAAATAACACAGAAGTTAAAAGAAAGAAATGTATGGTCTTACAAAAGAGAAATTGGTTCCATGTGCCCCATGATTTATATTTCAGAATTTAAATCATACTTTTGAAAGACTTATTTGGTAATCATTTTTATTTTATTATATAGATTTAGCAATACATATATATAAAATTTGGGCCCCATCTTTCAGTCCTTACTCGGAGAATGCTCCCACTGAAACCATCAATTAAGTTCAACGTATACTTATGCAATAAACACCCTTAGTGAACTACAATACTTTGTATACCTGCTTGAGTGCTATTAAACTCAAGCATGATGCACTGGCATAGTTAGCTCAGTTTTGTTCAACATAATTAAAATTCTGTGGTAAATTTTTCCTGCATTCCACAACAAAATAGCCACTGTGTGCCTGCTCAATGGCTTTGTAGACGATCTGTTTGTCTCCACTGAACTGCTTTTGTTATTAAGAGATCTGTTTGGTCCAGTCACTTCTGAATGTCTCTCCAGTGTGAGTTAAATCACTAATACAAGTACCTACAGTGATCTGGAGGTCTGTTCAATATCAAGGAGCCTTAAGGTTCATGAACAGGGGTCTACTGAAGATCAAATCAACTAATCTTTAATACAAAATGTAATGAGCCAAATAAAGAAACCACAGTTCAGATAGCTGACATCATATTATAATATCTCCCAGACAACACAAGACTTCTCATGAATGTGGGTTGATAAATTTTTTGTCCTATGGACACAAAGATTCCAATTGACTTGAGAGCTCCAACAACCAGATTTTTAAAGGTATTTAGGCTCCTAAAGATGAAGATTGTCATCTAGTAGAGTAAGGATTATTTAGGGGTGCACAGACTAAAACATTTCTCCAGTAGATTAATTATGTTTAAAGGTTTTCAGATTACAATTTATAAAATAGAATTAACAGAAGCTGCCCATCCTATTGTCCAAACGAGAAGAGTCTGGGTTAAAAATGAAGAGAACCAGAGCCAGGTTTAATGGACACCATTATCTACAAGTCCCAACACTCATATGAGGATTTTTATTGGTATTGTCCAGCATTTCAATTTTATGAGGGATTATCTTTCATCAGGAATCTGGGTAAGTCTTGAAACTAGGAACATCTGTGTGAATGGCCTGAACATTATCGGATAGAGTTTTCAATCTCTGAGTACTTTAGTTTCCTCCTTTGTCTTCCATCTTAGATGCTTTCAGTCCTTGTATGACTAAGACACTAATTTTCCTCTAAAATGTAATTGCTTCAAGCACTGAATGGAGAGATGCCTTAAATGTCCCTCCTAGCAGAGCGTCAGCTAGTATTTCAGAATCACTTACAGCTGGTAAAAGTCTCCTTCCTTGGAGGGGAGAAGGGCTGTGGAACAGGCACGGACTCGCCTTACAGTACTCCTCTTCTCCAGATCATGCAAGGGTCAGACTTGCGGAAATCTCTTTAGTGGACTCACTTCCTGCTGCTCTTGACTCTGTCTTTTGAGTGGTTGGATTGCTGTCTCTGAGGAGAAAACCTGCAG
Organism: Eretmochelys imbricata; assembly: GCF_965152235.1. Classification (NCBI taxonomy): domain Eukaryota; kingdom Metazoa; phylum Chordata; order Testudines; family Cheloniidae; genus Eretmochelys; species Eretmochelys imbricata. The sequence continues at coordinate 36,000,083 of NC_135575.1, read as the reverse complement.
GTGAGGGCTGTAGGGAGGAAAATCTTGCAGAGTTCCCCCCCATTAAAGGGTGAGACCTGCCTCCCTGCAGAAAAAGCAGTGGTTTTGCTTGACAAATCCTGGAACTGCCCTGAGATTCACTCAAGACGAAGGGCAACTTGCATAAAGATGCTTGCCTGCCCAGGCAGCCTTACTGTTACCCTTCTGGCTCCCTGACAGGGTGATTCCTTTATAGCTGGTGGTCAGTGGTTCCAATGCCCATGGCAGCTCCCAAAACACCCATTAAAGTGCGGAAAGCTCCACTATGTCAGCTGGGGAGAGAGAGCTTGGAAGACTTAATGCAGCCTGAGGCACGTTCTTTTCTGCAAATTTGCCATTGGGTTCCCAGCTCTGTCCCAAGCACACTCTGTGGAGTCTTTCCTGTTAGTTCAGCAACAGAGGGGATACTGCTGAGGGTCTGTGTGGCTGCTCCTCTAACGTGCCTCCAAACCCTTACTGCTCTGCAGAGAAATATAGACAAAACGTCAGCTGACAAGAAAAAATGCAGACCTGCATTTCAGATTGGACGACTGAAGAAAACGCATACATGTCCAGTTAGCTCCCTGAGAAATCATCGAAGCCTCCAATTTGCTCTCCTGCTTCTCAGTTAACTTGTGGCATAGCTGCTTTGTGGCCTATCCTGATATTTTACACCCTGAAAGTTAACTGGTTTCATCACTGTAGGTTTAAAAAAAACTTTATTCTGGTAACTTACAGTGCTATTGACTCAGTTTATATTCAGCTCTGTCTACACTGCACACCTTACAACGGGGCGACCATGCCACTACAGCCACGCCGTTGGAAGGTAAGCTCAGGTGAGAGCTCTCCTGACGACAAAATAAAACCACCCCCAATGAGGGGTGGTAGCTTCGTCACTGGGAGAGCCTCTCCTGGTGACGAAGCGCTGTTCACACTGGCACTTTTCGTTGTTAGAACTTTTGCTGTTCTGCAGGGTTTTTTTCCACACTCCTAAGCAACAAAAATTTTTAATAATGAAAGTGCAGTCTAGGTATTAGGAAAACTCTAACATCAACAGATAGCGCACGACTCAGCAGAGTAAGACACCACAGGGCACAATAGTCTTCTTGCAATGGTAGATGATGCTACATATAGTTAACATTAAAATAGTTATTTCAACTATCTGGGCTATGTCCCATAGATGAATGGACATACAATGTTTTGTGTACCATTTGTGTGTGCCTGCATTTAAAGAAACAATTTGATTATAATCTCCTTCAGTCAGGTACTGAATCTTCTATGTTTAGTACAGGCTCAGCACATTCTAGGTTCTTAAATATAATAATTAATAACCAAATAATAATTAACATGTAACACTAGCGTGTGGTCTGGGACCTATTGCTAGAATCACCAGTGCCTTAAGGAAGCAGAAAAAATAATATGGCAGGAGCCTATGTTTAAAATAGTCTTGCTCCTTTGGATGCGAGACCTTCAATGTTGCTTTAAAATGGCACCTGTTGAATATAAGTGAGATGTTGGGAAAACATGGCTTTTATTATCAAAGGACACGGCAAATGGATAGTTTGGAAAGTGTTTATTTGGAGTGTTTCTTGAAGTAAAACTAAATGCTGTGAAATGACAGATGACCCATCAGCCAGATACCCACGTGACAAATCCAAAGGGAAAGCTAAAGTTGTCAGCACAATTGCCTATGGAGCTCACGAAACCCAGAGGCTGATGAGAGAATTTAATAAGCATTTTACTGTTTTACTCCCATGACACTTAGAGTATGCCTTCAAGCTAGCTATCCTGATCTCACTGTTGGGAGAGAAAATCTAGGAGGAAGCAGAGGGAAACCATACTTTTTTTAAAAATCAAGCTAGGTGAGTTGTGTTTAACTAACCCATCTTTTTCCTCCTTAGATGTAAATGACAAAGGATAACCCCTGCTCTGTTTGATGCAAAGAAGATGCATCTTTTGCCCAGGAAATTTTACTATCTAGGGCAGAATTCTTTAGAATCAGAGAGGACAAGATTACCACCGTTCCTCTGAATCTGCATGCCTTCTCCCAGACCTGCATTTATACATACACGTATATATAAAGCTCTTTTGTTCGCTTGCTGATCGTTCCCAAATCATTAGCCATGCGCCTTCTCTTAGTGTGATCTTGAACACTACAATGATTTTCTGTCCTGCTGTGTGCTCAGGAAGAAGAGGCTTCCTATGCTTTCTCCTCATTGTGTACTAGCATATACATAGTGGGAGATGGCCCCAAATCTTCATAGATGTTAAGTTGCATGTCTGAAAAACATTACAAGAAAATTTCAACACACTTGCCACCAATGTTGTCCATCATCATTGTTAGTAAAGATGCAAAAAGGACAATGATGACTTTCTTATTAGTCACCTGCACAAGTTTTCTACTGAGGAGGGTTCTGAAGACAGTGAATGAAAGGAAATCCCTTCTCCATATAGCCAGGGTTGGTGAGAGCCATTTGGGAAAGCAGAAGCTTTCAGGAGATTTCTTAAGAACTGTGGGTTTGCAGACAGAAGCCCCTTCTTGTTAGAATGAGGAACCCTTACTTCCCCACAGGAATGACTGAGCGAAACTTTGTGAATGGAAACTTACAGTACCATATGTGGGTTTTTCTCATGTAAAGAGATATCTGGGCCAAAGTTACTTCTTCTCACCCTTTGATATTGTGACCTTATATATCTCTAGAGAATTCACAACTGAACACTGAAACTTTGGTCCCTTTTTGCTTTTTACATAACTATGTTGTCATAAATGGATTTTAATGAAATATTTAAGATGTGTATTTAAAATATTTAAAATAAGCTTATAGTTAATGTAAATCTTTAAAAAAATCTGCTTGTAATTTAACTTGCAAATCATAAAAGAAGTGTGCAATCCTTAAGACTTCTTTTTTAAAAGAGTCTCTTGAAAATAAAGTTTCTATAAGAGATATAAAGCCTCATAATTCAGGACATGCACCAGCTTCTTACGCATGGTGTTGGGAAGAAACTCCCCCTACATACACGTTATTCATTAGCTGTTTTGTTAGCAGTTGCATTTCCCAATATGCGTTCTACACTATGAAAAATCCAAACTAATTCTCTGCATGGAGTTTGCCTTTATTATCAACAACAACAACAAATCAATAATAAAATAATCTGAATCTCAACTCAGTCTTTCTCCCCAGGCTTGGCTATTTCTGTGGTTCCTCTTGGGACTGCTCAGCCTATATACTCTAGATCCTCTCTCCTAGAGCGTTGCATACTGGCATTGCCTATATTGCCTATTACTTCCTAAAAATGGAAAGATCATTAATGTATGATTTCTGGCACTCCATGGGGCACTTACACACACACAGTGTTTGACATAAGAAAGTGTTCATTCTAGTTGTAATGGGAGGTGAATACCAGCACAGATGTGTTTTAAGCATTTATAAAGTTCCTTGAATAGTTCTCTTTCAGAAATCCCATTGACGTGCAAAAATATGTTGGAAAGTGAAAATAACAATTAAAGATTAAATTAAAGCTACTGCAAAAGCTACTTCTGCCTCCATATGGAGTTTTCTTTATACCTGCACTTGCAGGTATATAGAATACATCAGGAGGCTAATGGAAATTCTGTGGCCAGCAGCTATGCAGCTCCTCAGTGTCTCCTAAAACCATAGATTCCTCAAATTATTATTTTTAACAAGACAAAAAAGTCCATTTCTTTTCTGTAATAGCTGTGCCATAGCTTGTTCTCAGGCATTTTAACATATGTATCCTGTTACAGTACATTTATTAGGAAGTATGAAATCATTAACTGTACTCAAGAATCCATTAATAATGGTTCTGTATAAACACTTCTGTTGGCTTTCATTCAGGCCAGCTTGTTGGTAAACTTATAACTCACCCGATAAAATGACAAATGCATAAGTATTTGGGCACTTCCTTTTCATCCAATCCAAATGTTGTTGTTCATTCCTCAAAGCAACACATTCTGTTATTTTCAAATAATTGTTTCCTAGATTGCTTTTCCATTTAATCTCCAAGCTCTCAAAGTCATTCCCCCCCAAAGGCAGTCGGTAAAGCTGTATTGTGTCAAAATACACCCTTACGACACCACTTAGTTTCATATTTGTAGTAATTCCTTTCCATACCCTACCAAAATGCTTCAGTGCATTAGACCTAAACTTACTTACTTCACTTTTTCTACTGAAGAATAAGCCAATACCATATATTTACAAGACTATGTGGCCCTCAAGCCCAGAGCCTTAAATGAGGGAAGAGGGGAAATGGGGGAGAGACCCACCCATTATCCCCCCATAGTACAGTTCCCCCCCAGAAGTATGCCATCAGGTCACACTCATATGGAAGCAATACAGAGACACTCCCAGGCAGTGCTGACAGTTTAGAAATGCTCCATTTCCCCATCTTTCTGTTTTGAAGCCTACATTTATGGGGATGGGAATTGTAGGACTGTGCAGGTTAGTGTGGATGTAATTCATGTGGCCTGAGAGATTGGATAATTTATACAATCTCTGATGTTACCATCTTAATGCTGACAAGGCTGCTTACAGGAGAAAGTCAGGCAGTTAGACATGACTTGCTTCTTTTGATCCATAGACACTTTTTTGGGGGCGATTTTATTTGTCTTGTATAAAGAAAGTAGATAGGGCGGCAGAGAGATACTTAAGATCCTCAATTTAAGAAAATTGGTGTAGTACTCTTCCTCCACATGAGGGTGTGTGGCAGCCCCCTGGAGTTTGCTCTGCCCCATGTGCTCCGACCTGCAATGTCGATGGCCTGCGCCGGGGGAGTAAAAGCACTCTGTATGGTGAGTTAGCCCTAGCAAACCAACGGCAGCAGGCAGTACTTTGTTAATATTACTTAGACAGGCTGGGCCTTGGACAGGAAATGTGTTTGGTAGCAAACCATCGGATCTCCAGTCCCCCTTTCTCAAGAGACGGCACTGAATATGGGGAAGAGGAATCTAATTGCCCTTCACTGATCACTATACGGGCCAGGACATCTTTCTAATGGAAAATTAAGTTGATTTTTACACTGGCATGTACCCTTGCAAAATTCATGGATCAGCAGAATGGCACCAGGATAGCTCTCGCTCCTCCTTCCTCCTCTTTTTTGTTCCTCTTTCCAAAGACCCCTTTCCACCTCATCCCCTCTCCAGTTTTCTCCTCTTCTCCCTCCCTTCTCTGCTGCTGCTCTGCAAATAGCTGATCATTGAGCAGCCAGTGGTACTGTCTGGCAAGCCTTTTCTTATTCCATCTTCCTTTGCTGCTGTTGCCCAGCTCACTGAGGGGAGTGATTGTGTCAGCAGAGATCAGTGAGTGGTGCAGTGTGAGAGGAAGGGTCACACAGACAGACAAACAAGGTTGTTATATACTCAATATAGGCAGCCCTGAACTAATGCAAACACTCAAATAGATGGCTGCACTTGCACAGACATTGTGCTGAATTATGCCAACATTCAACATTATATTTTTGCTTCTGTTTTTTTTGATTTTCACAAGTATTCAAGTATTCTAGTCAGATATATAATTATGATTAATCATGAAAAAGGATACAAAAAGTACAAGTGCTATTACTTCTGTATTTCTGACTAGCATGGTGCTAAGGTTAAAATTTAACATGTAAGGCTCCTGTTTTATTTACAGTGATGCACTTGTTCTAGATAGCTGCCCTGTTGCTTAAACATAGGACATGGATTCAGTTATTTGTATTTGAGCTTCTTATATATATTTTACAATCCTTAGAAAGAACGATGGAATAAGAGATTTCAGGATAAAGTTCTAAAAGACCTATTAATTAATGGATTACATCTCACAGAATCTATTGGATTTGTTTGTGTATGATGGGATACGTATTCTAGTCAGTAAAAATTATTTTTCACTTACAAGGAGAGAGCGTTTTGTAAAATCTCAGCAACTAGAACCATGAATTATAGATAGCTATTACAGTGCCTTACTATAGTGTACGTGTGTAAATGTGAGAGAGAGGAAAGGATGGCAGTGTAATGGTAAGACCTTGAATGTCCCTTGTGCTATTCATGCAGACACTGATATTATTTACATCTCTATAACTATACTCGAAGGATTGTGCCAAGATCTTTAAGCTTCTGTTTTTTCCCTGGCTAATTGACTATCTGATCTGGGATGCTTTGACTCGGCAGTATCACATATACACAGAGTGAGATACAAGGGCAGCTGGCATGCTCATTTCTAATTTCAATGTTTGGCAACTTCCGAAATCAGCATGGTGCACACTGAAACACTTGGCACTTCACCCAAAAGCAGCGAAGTCTTTCACTTAACCCACTGTGAAGGTAAACAGGATGTTAGCCCAGGGTCACTTAGGTGTCAGATATCAGATTAAGAATAAAACACTTTGTAATTTATGGACTGAACTAAAATACTTTTTACAATTCCAACTTTTTGTTTACAGTTTTAATCCCATTTCCAAATTCTCTCCCTACTTTAGTTGCCCACAACAGGGCCCTGCATAGTACTATCAAATAAAGAAAGAAATAGTTTGATATAAGGCCAGATTTTTTTTCCTACTAGCTAGACCCAGTGAGGTGGCAGACATGCTGTACTAGACAGTAGAGAAGCTGTGGCTGCACTGTTCTTTCTGAATCTCCCTTATTCCTGTCTGTTGCTTCTTCAAACCCTTATCAAACCTATTTTGCATGAGATGTAAATTAAAATGGGTGTTAGTATTTAAGTTAGTGAATCTTAGAGAATAGGCAGGGGGGAGAAAAGCACCAGGCCACCCACCCTAAAACAAAAATTATTCCCTGAATTTGCTAAGAGAAAAGGCTGAATGAGAAATAATGGGAAAATAAAACTTCCTATGTATAATTCCTTATGGAACTGAATTCCCTTAAATATACCTTAAATTTCTCTCTTTAGAATCTTTTGCCAACACTGGGTGAGCCCTGCTTCTCAGGAGAATCAGGCTTATTCTAGGCTGTATGAAGTAACTCAGTCTGTTAGCCTTAGTTTGTAATTGATGTGCCTAAAGAAAAACAAACAAACGTAGCTGTAGTAAACAATTTATCCTGTTGCTGTGCTAGGTCATAATCATGTTGGAGGAACATCTCGGAATTCTGTTTGTTGAAGTGTGTTCCTGAGACAGACTCCTTCGAATGGGGTGAGACTAATTCTACGGCTGTTGCAATATGGTTACAGAACAAGCAATCCTCCTTCAGCAGCCACTTGCCATGTTACCTAATTACTTTCATTAGGCAACAGATGATATGTGGAGAATTCTTTAATCTTTATTCATAAAAGCATTGCTCAAACTTAGTATAGGTAATCAAATGATATCTTAGACTTTGGACATTCCCACCTATTGTGAACTGACAAACAAGACTGGTCAGTGTGTGTGTGTGTGTGTGTGTGTGTGTGTGTGTGTGTGTGTGTGTGTGTGTGTCAGAGGAGCTTGGTTATGTGATATTTTAAGTGTCTGTTAAAAGGTAACCTATATTTGTAGTCCAGATTGTGAGTGCAGAGTTAAGAGAAATGGTGATGTTTTGATCACCCCACGTATGCTAACTGTAAAATTGCCAAAGGGATATGATGAGATTCTGGGCCCCTGTGTAGAAATGCATTATTTCTGCTTACCCATCCTGGTGTCAGGTGCTAGGACCCTGCACTGTGTTGAGGTTATTTCTGCTGACTCTTAAGACCAGGTGAGTTCTTGGATTATTATAGCAGAGTACCTATAGTTAAGACTGAGTTAGAAAAAGTGTCTGAGGGCCCATCTGGGACACACTAAACTAGATCCAGGAAGAGAGGGGCCCTGAAGGGAGAAATCCTTGCAAAAGGGCAGACTCAGGAAGAAGCTGACATTGAGATTTATATGGTGGTTGTTTAACAAAAGCTAAATCCAGGAAGAGGGGAAAGTTTTGGACATTGTGGGAGCAGTCCTGCAAGATGAGAGAGTATTAACCCCAAAGGTTCAAAAATTACAAGTCAGGCCCCAAAATTCATGATTGGCTTAAAAACTGTTAAAATGATAAATGCTGGTCTCTTTATTTGATTTCTGGTTTTTGAGCTTTTAGGGTTCATGTGCAACCTCTTCTACACAATCATGAAGACTAGATACTTACTTTTTCTCATGAAAGCTGAGATTCTCACATAATCACAGGACTCCAGAAGCTGTGGCTTTAAGAAAAACATCAAATATGAGACACATGATAGTCATGAGAATTAGACACACTGGGAAGAAAACTCCTACAAGGAGATGAGTGCCCTCAACTCCCATTGATCTCTTATGCACAATGTCTCCAGGGGGCTCGCTGGCATGGCTGAGAAGCCTGCTTGCTGCTACACTCTGAATGGTGCTCCTCCCTGTGAGTAGCCAGCTCTGCTTTTAGTTGTAGAGTGGTGGGAGATTCACTTTGTCCCTGCATCTAGCATGGTTTGTATTGCATATGGCACTAGCCCTGAAGTCCAGGTCCTCAAGCAGGAGTAGGTGCAAGACTCTCTTTGCACCCTTTCTTTCCCCAGTTGCCCACCCACAGTTGTATGAATGGCTACTAGCTCTTACGTTTTAATGCCAATAGTATATTACTTTTGATCTCTTTTGCACTCATGTACTGATGCTGCTACTTCAGGGTTTTGTTATGAGCTTGAGTAGGGAAAATTTGAGTTAATTTCTAGGATGACTCTGAAAGAATGAACACTAATCCTTCTTTGTCATTACTAGGCTCAGCTCTCTGGTAAACAAAGAACTCTAAGGTTTCCAATGTCAAATGTTTTCTTTGTTGGCCTTTGTACAGTATCTACTTTGATGTGGCCTGCAGCCAGATCCCCTTCATTTGTGATTTTGTGATCTTGCAAAGTAGGCCTGGCCAGCATGTGGATGGGAGACATTCAGATAAAATCTAGCATTCTACTGGGTGTGATGTTTACATTTCAGCCAGTCGGCACTCTTCATTGTGTGATCATATTGAACCAGGACACTAATTGGGGCAGAGATACTGTCTTTTGAAGGAGTTGTAAACTCATAATCTTGACCATGGACATGCTTTTAAGATCCTGTAACACTTTTTTCAAGAGTAAGGCTGTTATTAGCCTTAGGGTCCTGGTTAAATCCCATCTTGGGAAATGCATTTTATCTACGAAATTCATCCTGCAGTGTCAGTTGGATATGGTAAGTCTGATTGTGGTCTCATGTCAATCTAAATCAGGAGTAATTATATTGAAGCCTAAGTAGTTAAAATCACTGTAAAATCGAAGTGAGATTGAAAATTGACCTGATATTTAGGATATATTTAGCTTTCACTTTTACCACTGTAAATCTGGAGTAAATTTAATTATTTGTGTGGCATTAAATTTACATGAGTATAATTGCGAACAGAATCAATGCCATAGTCTTCATTTCTTGTCCTAAACTGTTGTTGCTATAGAAGTGATTGTGCTTCAGGTGAAGTGACTGTATCCTTTGGGATGGAAGGCGTTATATTAATGCAAGCTATTATTATCATAATAGTGTTCTGGACTTGCAACCGTTCACACTGGATTTTCTCTGCCTTGCACTGATTGGCTGTTTTGTGTCAAACCTCTCTCTCCCTCTCCTTCACAGTTGCTTCACCTTAGCTTCATCCCACACCTGCCCTCTTACCCTCTTCTCTCCTACCCTGTCCCCCTGACCTCTCTTTTATTCCCTTTTGTTTCCATTTAGCTGATCCCTTCTAAGTAAACCCTTCCAAAATAAAATAAAATTGTGGAATTAACATGATGTTTGCTGCCATCACACTGTTCATTCTTCTTGTGTGTTATGCCCCTCCTCCCACCCTGTGTCTATCATGTCTATTTGGATTGTAAGCTCTTTGGGTCAGGGACCATATCTACTTTGTGAACGTCTAGCAAGGTCCCATTGTTGGTTGGGTCATAGACACTCACCTAATAAACATGATTGATTATAATATTTATTAATAATAATGCCATAGTTTATTCCCTTGGGCTTATCAGTTTGACCAGAATGTCTGTTTCCCAGGTTCATACGTGTACTAGCTACTCAGGTTCACTTCCTATTTCTATTTGATTTGTCACCATAATCTTCTTTGTTACTATTAAGTAAATTTATGCTAGTGAGGGGGCAGATAATCAGGTCTAGAGAACAACATTCTCTATTTACCCACAGGCTATGATTAAGCAAAGCTCTTAAGCATGTGCTTGATTTTAATCACAGGAGTACTCCCATAGTCTATCAGAGCAATTACTAACATACTTAAGTAAGCACGCTCTTAATCATAGTTTAAATCTGTCCAATGTAGCGTCACTGAAAGCTTCTCCTTACCATCCAGCTGATATGCCTTTGACTGACCACTTTGCTGTAGTTCAGATGTCACGTCCGTCCAGTCTTTGACTTCTCTGCAGAGCCTTCATGGGTGCAGATTAGTTCTGTTGGTGATGGTGACTTGTATGTTGTGCTTTGTAAACTCCTGGTCTGTTGCAGTCTGTATCCTATCAGAACAGAATGGGATGTGCTAATTCTTGCACATGTGATTATGTAAAGTAGAAAATATCATATACGCTTACTTTGAAATGTATTGTGTATTGAATGGATAAATGCAACTATTTTAATTTTTAGAGCACATTCGCCTCTTTTAGGTCAATTTCTAGGAGCTAGTAAATCCACTGGTAGTAAATTGATCAAATATTCACCCACTTGCATTTTTAAGACTTCCATAGCAGTGTCCCATGCAGCCTTAGTGCTTAGTTGTGCCCTGGTCCTATGTGGCCAATGGGTGAGTGAAACACCCAGCCTTGTGTTTGGCTCTGCAGGACCCTTCTGGGTTTGAAGGGCTGCGTTGGCTTTGGAGGTGCAGCTACACAGTGCCCCTTATACAGGCTTGAACCTGAAGGCTCAATCTTGCCTTTAAGAATTTAGGGCCAAATCCTTCAAAGGCATGCATACAACTCCCAGTCAGTGCCATGGCATCCACATGTGACCATCTGAATTTGGTCTTCCTTGCACAGCTCTGCTGCCCTTAAGTCAAAGCCCTCTATGACTTCAGTAGGTGCACTCTTGTCTTCATTGGGAGTGCTGAGTAAAGCTGCATAGGACACTGGTGTGGGAGTCTTGAGAATGCAAGTAGGTGAATGTTAAACACTGAATCTGAGCATATATGAGAGGAGTTTTGTTTTTTAGATATTTCTCATCACAGTTGAAAGAATGATTTATCATACAATGGGGTCTGCTGAAAACTATGTTCATATTCTCTGAGCTCCCATCTCTGCAGGGAATGTTGTGAAACAGTGCATTATAGTTCAAATTTCCTCAGTACTCTGCAGAATATCACCAGTCCCTCCTTGCTGGAGTTCTGTTTTTCACGGACTGCTGTGTAATTGGATAGGTACATTTTTTTTTTTTACCTATCTCCCTGTAGACCTAAGGCCTCTTCCTCATGTTGTCATCATAATTCATATGGAAGATAAGTTAGAAGTTATTGAAATCTGATATTAAATAGCCTACCAGACAAGTGAAGTAGTATTTTAAAAGTACTTATTCTTGTTCATATTCCAGATTTAACTCAGTGAACTAATGGTCCGGGTTTTGAGGTTGAAATCTGCTTTCATTTGCATTGGTGTAACTGTGGAATAATTTGTTTAAAGCCAATTGAGTTACTCCAGATTTATACTGGTGCAGCTGAAATTAGAGTTTGAACCGTAGGTATCAAAGCAAACTCTGTTATACTGGAGATATGAAGAGTGAATGCATTTTGCAAGAGCTGATTTTGGTCCATGAGATAGAGAGGAGATGTATTGTCTTGCTTACCCAAGTTCCTGGAAGGATAATGTACAAGTGGCCTAAGTGCTAGACAAGAAGACTTTGCACCTCCTCACAGCTGGAATAAAATAACTTAGAGGCAAGCTACAAAGGAAAAGAGGACTCCAGGTATAAAAATATTATAGTCCTTTGAGAAGACTGAGAAATCCTGACATTATTAAATAGCAGAATGTTCTTGCTTTAACACAGGCCTCTTATGAAATTACACAAAGATGTTACAAGAAATAAAACAGTAAATGTTGCAAAATTGCTTTGGTATATCGAGCATAAATACATGTGTAATAATAATGAGACCTGCCAATTCCATGGAGCTTTTTAAACATTCAGGAAAGAATTGTGACCACGGTGCACTGCTGGACTACCAGTTGACTATTCCAAACATTTACATTGATGATTAATCACTCTATAGCAAACAGGTATGTTAATCCTCAGAAATTGATTTTTAATAGCTGGTTGGTATTTCAGTATCATTCAATAACTAGCCTGTTAAATCTAACAGTTTAGATTAGAGTTGGGTCAAAACTAGAACCTTGCATCCATATCTACCCAAATTCTGGCAGTAAAATGGGGGCTGTAAGCGAGGGTTTGTGTTAAAAAGACCCAAGTCTGAACTGCGCATGGTTTATGTACGAAAACCAACCCCCACCCCCCTCTGGTTTTGTTCATCTTGTGTATATATGCTATTATTTCAAGTGAACCTAAATGTATGGTTCAATGGAAGAATTGTACGGTACAAAATAAAGCAATTTAACTGTACTGTCCCCTTTGTTCTCCAGTCTTTTCTGTGCCTCAAATGGAAGTACAATAGTTTTATTTTACCCAGTAATTTTATAAAATGAACTACACACAGTGACTAGCACTTTTGTGCAAGTGAAATATTTGCTTATAATTTTTAACACGCATGCAGGGGATGATAAATCCACTGTCACTCATTTGTGGCATGGAGCAGGAACTGCATAACTGTAGATGGAATTGTCTGTCACATTCTTCTGTATGGGACCTGATCCAGCTGAAAGTAGTATGTATATAGTGTGTGTGTGTGTGCGTGCACGCACGTCTGCAATGTACTGTACTTAAGGTTTCTGTTCAATATATTATTGCATAAATGAAGAATGTTATTCTTCAGAGCGTAAACATTTGGGTGACATCCAAACCATGTGAACATCTTTAATACGTTATCATTTTAACTTCACTGAGGAGACAAGGAAAGCTGCCCAACTCAGCTTACTTTCAGTTTTGCCTACACTACTGTATGGACTTTTCAGTGTTTTGAATTGTCTTAAATTAGGGACTGTAGCAGCCTTCACTCGGGTTCAGCCAAGCAACAGGTATACACTATGCTATACAGCACACGTGTGCCATACTTACGGGGTGTGTGTGTATGTGTGTGTCTGTGTGCACACATTATATCTACTCTGGTGTCCTCTCACAATTTTGAGTAGGTATCTTTTTCTGCTATGCCATTATGCTTCAATTGCAGTTGGCAAAACTTGATAGAGAGAAGGGAATCAGGGCTCTGAAGATGTGGATTGAGAAAATAGATATAAATGGACAGGAGTCTTCAAAATGTGAGCCACATATATTATATACCACATTCACTTCCTCTGCAGAATACAGTTAAATGAAAAACACATGGAGTGACTTGTTGAGTTGATTTTGTCCTGTGCTCCATCCTCGTTGTGGATTTGTTTCCAGAATCAAACATTCTGAGTGTTTCTTGGTGGATGCTAGCAGGCTTGGAAATATCACAGCATGTGAGACCCAGTAAAACATGAATTTCATTTGTTTTTCTTGGCTTCTGTGTGTCATGATGTGTTCAAGATGACAGCGTCTGGAAAACTGTAAATTTTAGTTGAGTCTCAAAGTCTGAATCCTGAGCCTTGTCTGAGCAGCAAAAGAAGTCTGATAGTAAGAAGTAGACTGATGTTCAGCTCTGTTCCTGAGGGTATACTGTACAGTGTGTGTTTTGTTTACATTAAAGGTATACTGTCAAGGCTGGTGGATTTGACTTTAGACTTAATAGTTTTGTTTGGGTTTGCAGCTGTGTCAGGCTGCCCCTGTACTCTGTCTGCCTGCTGTGTTCTCCACAGCATTGTAATACACTTTACAGGCTCTTAGAGCACTTTTGAGAACAAGATCCTGGTATATAGCTGCAGTCTCATAAGAAGAGACCAAGGTGGCAGATTGGAGAGATGGAGGCATGCCCATGAGCATGTGAGTGCTCCTGCAAGTTGAATGCAAATGTGGACCCCTAAGCTGAAAGAGACTCATTGTCTTTGGTTTTGCAAGAGGGTAGTCTAATAGAGAAGCTGTGTTTATCAGTCTTGCAAACCTTCATGGAGTGGGAGAGGTGATAATAGAGAAGTGTAAGAGGAATTCAAAATAAAATTTGGAAAATGAACTTTTTCCCATTTAATTTTGGATTTTTCAAAGAGGTGCAGCAAATAAAATTTTAAAATGTTGCAGTTTTATTTTTTAGTAAAAACATTAACATTTAAAATGGTTATAATTTAATATTTATATTAGCAGTTGAGGCCCCGATTGCGATTGCGGCCCTGTTACACTAGGTACTGTACAAATGAAGAAATACCATCCCTGACACACAGAAATTACTGACTAAGCCCTGATTCTGCAAATTGTTCCACTCTGGCTTTGTAATTGCATAAATAAATAAATATTGACTCCCCCAAGACAAGAATCAGTTAATATTGGAATTTAACATGCTTTCACTAGAAGATAACCATTTAGTAGAAATTTTATAGGGATTGTTTAGTGGAAATTTTATTTTTAAGAGAGAATATTTTTGAGCTCGGTGATGATTTTGGCCCATCCACCTTAATTGTGACACTTTAAGTTTGATCTTAATAAAAAATTATATTCTGTGGTCTAGCTGGTAAAATGGATCCATGCACTGATTTTATTAATGCAGCTGGCTGAGGCCACAAGTGAAAGTCAGTTTGCTGGTCTTTGTCATTAGCTGGTGCTTGTCCTAGTCACAAACCAGCATCTGTTTTTGTCATATCAGGCTCTCTCTGCCCAGGAAAGGTACAGCACATTGAATTGTTTGGAGTCAAATATTGCAGGTCAAGGTACTGGTAAATCAGCAAAGCTGTGTGGGGAAGCATTGTTTTGCATACACATCCTACTCCACCTGCACTTGTCCTCTAGCTAGGGCTATCATTCTTGGAGTTTCATGAAAAAACAATTTGCCCAGTTCACTCCTGCAGATTTTTTATTTTAAAGTTTGCATTAGTCCAAAATGAAAAACACTTTAAAGGCTTGGGAAAAGACAGAACCTCATAGAATCAGCTGGCTAGTTAATGAGCACTTGGCCCTTCAGAGCAGCTGCTCCACTTTCAGTGTTCCATGTCTCTGTTTCTTGTGGGTGATAAGTAAAATGTCTCTTGGACAGAGACAGAATGAAGGAACATTGGGGTTCATGGCCTCAGCTGTTCAAGTTTGTCACCCAAGTCAGATAACTAGGATTCTCTTCTAACTAGACTTCACGATTTCCCACAAGGATGCTCTTCCTTCCAGCCTGCAAGGTCAAATGCATGACTGGGTATAACAACAAACTTCAATCGAAATATGTTCTAGTCATGGAAGTATTAATCTAAAAAAGTACCATGGAGTGTTTTGATAAGGATAAGCCTCATACTCTTATCAACATACAGCTGGCCTGATTCTCTCCTTTCTGCTCCAGTTTAATGCTGATATCACTTTGCTGATATCACTGGAATTACACTATGCCATAAAACTGGAAGAAGGGAGTGGATAATCAAGCCTACTTGTTAATGGGTCTCTGTTTTTAGACAGTTAAGTATTTAAGACTGAATTGTGACATAGAATCTCAGCCCTGCATTGGTGGCAGGGCAATCCACATGTTTGACTGGAGCAGTGGACAGAGGGAATGGAGTAATGGCTTTTCCTCTTCCCTTTGTCTTGCAGCCTCCTTTGCAGAAGCTAGCAGTGCTGATGGCCCTAATCTTAGACAGTACAAAGGACCCCAGATGCCCTCAGTGCACAGCATGAGCCATTAAAAGCCCAGAGCCTGCAGCCTGGAAATACATTCTAGAGTTAAAATTTCTATGCTACTGGAGTTGTTTACCCACAGTTTTCACTTTTAAATACTCATAATAAAAGTGTAACTAAGTTGTGACAGATCCTTAGCTAGTGTTAACATCAAAGCCCTATTGAATTGTATGGAGCTCTGCTGATTTACCTCAATTGAGGATCTGGCCTACTGTGTTTTTTTTTTTGACTGTGAGCATGAAACTCGATGAAGTGCATTCTTTCCAGATTGCATAGTGTGGCATATCTCCATATCATTAAGTCTTGTCTGTCTAATGGACAGTCTATAGGTTACAATGGATGCAAACTTACATAAAGAATATGGGTTCCAAAGGTCCGCAAACATCAGGGTAATGGACCCTTGTGATTTTCCTGTGTCATGGTATTATTGTTTTTATAGGCATTAAACTATGGGAAGACTCCAGAAGTTGGAGCTATGTTTAGATGATGTTTTTTATTTCTTTCAAGCATCAAGCCTGCATTGTTCAGCTCAAGATGGTTATTTTTTTGAAAGCTCAGGCTTGGGAGAAGATGTGAATTAAAACTGTATAGAAATGTAGAAAAGAGTATATACAAACATTTCAAGTTTTTAATAACATCAAATTGTTCCTTTTTTCTTCATTATTTCCATTAGTATTACATAAAAAGTATAAATATTTTGCTTGAATTTTTGTATCAAAGGCCCTGCAAGTAGTTCCATTAAAGTCAGAGGGGCTACTTGCATGATTAAGGGGTATGGTATCAAGCTTCCAGTAATTACCTGCTTTAGGTCCCAGTTCAGCAGTCCATCCCTGTTCAGCAGAGCACCTGAGAACATAGTTAACTCCCATTGATTACAATAGGGTTTAAGGGACGTGCTTAAAGTTGAGGATCTGCTTAAATGCTTCACTGAAGTCTTACCCAGGTTGTTCACGGGTTGTGCGTACTTTTTTGATGAGTTGTTCAGAAATCTAAGGATTGTCTTTTCAGCCTTCCACGTTAATGCTTTGGGATAAGAAATAAAAATAAGAGCAGAAGAGGGGAGAAAATGAAGAACAGTCAAAAGGAGGAAAGTTTATCTTAATGGTGCAGTGGAATTCCCTGTAATGAATCCAGCTCCCTAGCCACTGTAAGTAAATGGAAGATACTACACTTTAGTAGAATGGCCCACACAGACAGTGGTGACATGTAGAAGCATCTGGTGAAACAGGGCTTGTGACTCAGCATGCCAGCTTCTGTTGGCCTGTAGTGACTGACAGCCATTATAATATATGCATTAGAAACTACAGGGCTCTGAAATGACCACTTCTGGGTTATTTTATTATTGCAGGTCTGTTAACACTCAGTAACATGACAATAGTGGCCTGTTGCTACTGTACTGTCCATATGTGGCACAAAAGTGTTTGTTTTGATGTTGTATCTGCCGTATAATCAGGAGCCAGATTTTTGGAGAGATTGTCTGTGTGTGGTTCAGAAGGGGCTAGATAGTTATAGTCACGGTGGAATTACAAAGGCAGGAGGGTAGGAGGAGCCTTTCTTTCCTATCCTCTTCTCCACATGGACCGGTTAGTGACATTCCTTCTGCTTACCAGAGCAGCCACCTCAAAGTGGTACTAGTTGGCAGGACTAGGTAAAGTCATGACCCTTCCACGACTGTACCCTGGAGATGAGGAAGAGTGGTACACATGGCATCTTCTTAAGGCATATAGTAGCAGCCCACTCCCACTGCAGCTCCACCCTGCCCCCAACACAGCCTCATGCTTTCAAGTCATGACAGAGCCCAGAGAAAATCTCCTTCTCAGTTTTGCAGCCGGAGGCTTAGCAGTGTCCTCCTCTGCTTCTCAGTGACTGTCAAAATCTCCATCTCCATCGCTGTCCACAATTACAGCTGTCCACAGTTATGGTCACCATAAACTCTGTAAGTCTAGTAGTTCTTGCTCCCTCTACACACTGTAGAATTTAGCACTTTAGAGGAGGGGGACATCAGAGTTTGCCCTCTGCTTTGTACAGGAATTTGACTGTTTTTTCTTTAGTTAGTATCCGGCATTGACTATGTGCAGTTCCTCAGTAGGTGTCTGGCTGGTCCTTCGTGATCCTTTTCCTCCAGCCCAGCTTGCAGAACTTGTGAGACTAGGGTAAATGATTATGGCTCTGGCAACTGACTTTCTCTTTCTTCCTCCCTTGATCATGTTGTAGATCTCTCTTTTATAGTGGTTACTTGTCAAAGTGGGCTGAGGAAATGGGATTTCCGTGATGTATAACACAGAAAAATGTGTGACAAATGACAATTATAAGGCTGTGCCACGATTTGTAGAGCCTGAAATATTTAACAGACACCTGTTAGCCAAAGCAGAACGCTTTGCCCTTGTCCCCCCTAACATGTTCATTCCTAGTCTCGGAGAGCTCTGTAGATACCTGGCTAGCTGGAGCCTGTGGAGAAAGACCCTTTCTTACCCAAACATCCAAAAACATCCTTGCATCACATTGCTTTGGGAAGACAATTGTGAATGAAAATTAAATCTGGATTTGGCATGGCAATAAAAAATTACCAGCTGTGACAGGATCGGGCCAGATGGCTATAGGAGAGTAATAGAAGGCAGATATATTAGCCCCAGGCTAAGAAGGTCCCTTTTCCCTGTGTAAGGTAACAGGGAAGGTTCCAGAACAATCAGGAACCTTCTGGAGACAATTAAGACCAGCTGATTAGAACACCTGCAGTCAATCAAGAAGCTGCTAGAATCAATTAAGGCAGGCTAATCAGGGCACCTGGGTTTTAAAAAGGAGCTCACTTCAGTTTGTGGTGTGCATGTGAGGGGCTGGGAGCAAGAGGCACTAGGAGATGAGAGTGAGAACGTGGACCATTGGAGGACTGAGGTGCACAAGCATTATCAGACACCAGGAGGAAGCTCCTATGGTGAGGATAAAGAAGGTGTTGGGAGGAGGCCATGGGGAAGTAGCCCAGGGAGTTGTAGCTGTCACACAGCTGTTCCAGGAGGCACTCTAGACAGCTGCATTCCACGGGGCCCTGTGCTGGAACCCAGAGTAGAGGGCGGGCCCGGGTTCCCCCCAAATCCTCCCAACTCCTGGTCAGACACAGGAGGAGTCGACCTGGACTGTGAATTCAGAAAAACGGCCAAGCTGAGGGCTGCCGTGAAGCTCCAAGGCGAGCAAATCCGCCAATAAGCGCAAGACCCACCAAGGTAGAGCAGGAACTTTGTCACACAGCATATTTGGGTCCTACTGAATTTCTGCACAGTCTTTTCAGCGTGTGCCTTACATAGTAATATTCATGACTAGGGCCCAACCAAATTCACAGCCAAGAAAAAGGCGTCACGGACTGTGAAATAAGGCCTTTTGTGTGCTTTTACCCTATGCTGTGTACATACTACCCTATGAATAGTATAGGGTAAATGCACACTAAAGACCAGATTTCATGAGGGAGACCAGCATTTCTCAAATGGGGGGTCCTGACCCAAAAGAGAGTTGCAGGGGGTGTGCCAAGATTATTTTAGGGGGGTTGCGGTATTGTCACCCTTACTTCTGAACTGCCTTCAGAGTTGGGCAGCCAGAGAGTGGCAGCTGTTGGCCAGGCGCCCAGCTGTGAAGGCAGCGCCCCACCAGCAAAAGCACAGAAGTCCGGATGGCAACACCACACCTCACCATGCCAGCCCATGCCATGCCATCCTTTCTTCTATGCTGCTGCTGCTGGTGGTTCTGCCTTCACAGCTGGGCTGCCAGCCAGCAGCCATCGTTCTCCAGCTGCCCAGCTCTGAAGGCAGGGCCACCGCCGACAACAGTGCAGAAGTAAGGGTAGCAGTACCGCAACCTCCCCTGCAATAACCTTGTGACCACCCCACAACTCCTTTTTGGGTCATGATCCCTACAATTACAACACCATGAAACTTCAGGTTTAAATAGCTGAAATAATGAAATTTACGATTTTTAAAATCCTTATGACCTTGAATTTGTAGAGCCCTATTCATGACTCTGACTCTATTTATAAAAATATTGCATGGAAATGTACTTGTATTTCAGACACCAACAACTTGTATAGTAGAACTGCTTTCTGCTCCAGCCTCTAACACCTCATTAAAATCTGGGAGTGGTCTTCATGTTAAATGCCAGTGTACCCATTTTCTTCTGGTACTATAGAAATATAGGGAGAGAAAGAGAAATAAAAGAGAACACTTTATTGAAAGGACTTTCAGAGCAGAAATACTATACAGCTCTGCACAGAGGAAATTCGGCTACAGGCTTTTTGGGCCTATTAGTGAAGATTTCTAACCAAGTAAAAGACATATATTTGATAAATATTTAGGTCAGCATAAACCTATGAGCAATATTCCTTGAAAGCTTTCATTTGGAACAAAGCCATCTGCTTGGTCACAGAAACCTGTGGCCAAGAAAACTTCAGCGTTCCCTTTTCTCAATGATACATTCTAAAAGGTGGAACAATAAAACATTTAATCCTGTCTGCTGTAGAAAAGTCACACTTTTTGGTTATATCTTTGCTTTCGTAGAAGGAGGGCACTGAAGAGGCCTTGGGATATCCCCTTTTGAACAACTTAGTGATTAATATTAAACTATTACTTGTTTTAAACCTGTTATTTACTTTAATGTGGCATTTTAAAAATTAGTTTTCTATATTTTTTAGAATGGGCTTAATATTGCAAGGGGCAAACACATCTCTGTGGCAAGCATTAAATTGGGCTTATTAAAATTCAGCACGAGACAAAAACATATTAGCATAATCTGCATCCTCCTGAATACATTTGTTTTTAAGCTTCATGTTAATTTTTGATAACAGGGTATGTCAAGGCATGCCACTTTGTTAGTTTTAGAAAGCCAGTAGTGCACATTAAGATACCCAAGAGCAATTGAAGAAAAGTTACCTTACTTGATTGAAGTAAGTGTATGTGAAAACAACATTGGTTGTGATTTTTCCACTTGTATCATCTAAAAGGAGGACTTTGAAACTGGAGCAAACTCAATCCTGAACCATTGAAGTCAAGGGAGTTCACCATTGAATGCTATGGGAGCAGAGTCACAGCTCGATGGGGAAAACACCCTAACCCCATCAGAATAATCATACAAAAGGAATTGTGTTTGGCTAGTACTTGTGAAAGTCCCCCCACTATTGTTAACACGTGTTTTGAATAAGAACTTTCTCACTCATGGCCCAATTTCTCTTTCTTCCTGTTCCTGTGGTGACATCATCATCTTGCCATTCATGGCAGTCAGGCACCTGGGGTTGGCAGCAGAGGAAATAATTAAAGCATACAGGGCCTTGTCAATGTCCTGGTAAGGCAGCTGGGATGATCTGTAAAATGGTCATGTGGTCCAAAGAAACGTCACCTGATGGTCAGCTTTGAAACAGAGCAGTCAGCCAGGCTGAGGAGCCAGGGCCTGAGAACCCCCTGTCAAAAGATCTGTATGCAATGGGAATGAGAAGTCTCAGCGACTGCCACAATCACATCTCCAGAACTCATTTATGACTTCTCACTTCTCCCTCTCCTGCTAACCTGCGCTGCATCCTCTCAGAGGGGTGCAGGTGCAGGTCTTCGCCACTATCACTTTTATCTGTTGGGCCAACTGTCCCGAAGTTCAGGTAGCTCTATACCCAGTGAGTTTATGTAGCCATCTGGAGATGACGTCCCTTTCTGCAACCAGGCTCTGAGTTTGGCTTGACATAATTTATGAGCATTCAGCAATTAACTTGAAACTCTTGACAGCTCATTTGCTTTTAAATAACTCATGTATTTCCTAATCTTTTGCAATAAAATTGTCATGCTGAGATAGCCAGGCCTATAGAATGCAAACATGTAGCAGGAGAATGACGCAAAGCCTATTTCCCATCTTCTGGAGAAATAAAAAAAAGTTTGGAACAGACTATGGCCAGCCCCTGTGCCAGTGCACAAGGAGCTGGGTGGCTGAGAAGACTCCCTTGCATTTCTGTGCAGGGACGATCTCATCCCTTGTACATATGTGAGCACAAGGACTATATGTGCTAGCTGCGTCAGAGGAGGTGAAGGGAAGTCTGAGTATGAGTCAACTTTGAGCTCCATGCTAGTCACTTGTGTTGCCGGCACCCCGTGCCGAGAGGCAAAATACCAGCAAGGGTTTGTTACCCGGTGTGCTTCACTCAATAATCACAACGGGGTGGAGAAGCAGAAAAGTTTATTTGAAGCTTCAAAAAGGTACAAGGAGATTAGAATCTCAAATCCTGTACACAGAGCAGGAAGTTACACAGGCTTTTATATATCCTTTCTTTAGCATACTTATTTAATAGCAAGCTGCCCTAAGTATCCATATAGCCAGCGAATCCAGTTACCAGCTAGTTCCCTTGTTTTTTGTATTATTTGTTAAAGTATACATAAAGCTGCTTTATTCAGCATTGTTTTTCCATATTTGCCCTGTTTGGCCTTGTTTAGTTTCAGCCAGTCTGACTCTGCAACATATTGTTGCAGATCCTCAGCATAACTGCTGCGAGTGCCTCCAGGCCGGGGGGCCAAGGACACTTGGGCCTACTACGCAGAGCTGCTGCGAGTGCCTCCAGGCAGGGGGTGGGGGGGTGCCAAGGACACTTGGGCCTAATGCGTGGGGGCTTCATCGACACTTGTGGTCTTCCATCCCCTCAAGTTACCTAGTGGCCATGCCCCAGTGTCCCCAACACTTCTCTGAGCGGCGATAGCTGGGCTAACAGAAGAATTCCAGGGGTTAGGCTGGCTTAATTGTGGTTTTTTCACACCCTGAAGTGATGTAGTTAGGTCAATCTAAATTGTACATGTAGACCAGGCCTTATAGGACAGCCAAGAGAAAGAAAAACAGCTCTTCTGTTCTGGATTTATTTTTTAAGTAACATTTAGGAAGTTCATTCTCTTTATGGCTTTGACTTGAGAAGACAGCTGAATTTATTGCAGCACAGGTCTTATATAATACAGTGCATGACACAAAATGAAATTAAAAAAAAATGTTCTAACTTGAAAATATACAGGCAAGTTTTGATACAGGATTTAGTTTCTGAAGTCCAAAGAAGCTGGAGCAAATGTTTGGGAGCGTGACAACATATCAGAGGTCTCGGATGACGATGGTCGAACCAGGATGAGACCAGCATGCATAGTTTAACCGTACAGGGCTTTGAAATCAGCAGTACTGGCTGGAGCTGTCCAAACAGTTGTTGTGTCAGGTGCAACTGGGGCCAGTCAAGACAGGTTGCATGGAAGGCCATCTATGACGTGGTGGAGGATGTGTTCCTTTTGCCAGCTTGGAGGAATTCCAAAATCAGCTGCCCAGAACATTAATTTAGTGGGGCACAGATGGTGACTGTCACCTTTGGTGATCATAGTGTAGTTAGTGCAAACTTGCAGTCACTGGTGACTGCTAACAAGGATATGAGGATATGACACTCAGCATGCCTGTACAAGGGTGGCAGAGCACATTCTGAGGATGTCAAACATTGACCTTCCTCTTAAATGACTAAAAGAAGTTATACATTAGTCATGCTGTAAGCTATAAAAATGAAGAATTGTCAAAACTTCGGCTGAAAGCTCCTTGGAACAGGGACTGGGTCTTCATAATTATTTGCGCATCTCTGAACATACTGCCTGCCAGTTCTCAAAATATAAAAATATAATAAAAGAAATAATAATTCATAGTTTTGGGCTTTTTAAAACATTTATTTTACTTTATTTTTATGAATTCAACTTACATTCCTGCTACTCTGACTGAACTTTACTCACAATACCTGTTGTAGCAGTGTGCCAATTTTCTGTGGCATGTGGGAAGACTAGAGTAGTTATAAAATCCCTAGCAGTTGCCTGTTCATGTCTATTAAAGCATCTAATAAAATTGCTAAGCCTGCCATGCCTGAGTTATGGGAATTTATAGGAATACGTCAGGCTGTTTCTATTCCTACTAGTAGTGTTGAGATGTCCAAAGTGTGCCTATCTACATTACTTAATATGCTTTAGCTAGCATTCACATATCGCTTTACAGCAGAAAACCGGAGAAAAGCATTTATACTTTTTAAACTTGCAACTACACAATAGTGATATAAGTGGGAAATTTATAGATGAAACGTTCTTCTAGATCCTTACCGTAACTACATATATCACGTATTTGTGCCTAGATTTAATGAAAGAGTGATCCAGAGAGAGGGTGAAGGTAGAATGTGTGTTCCAGTGATCTGAGCACAAGATTGGGAGACTGGAATGCCTATATTCTACATCTGACACTGATTTGGTCTTGAGCAAGTAATTTAGGCTAAAAGTTTCAAATGTGTGCACCCAGAATTAGTCCTTGCATCCACCCTGAGACACCTAAATAAAGGTGACCTGATTTTCAGAGGTGCTGAGCACCCAGAACTCCTGTTGACTTTGTGACTCCAGTGTTGGGACTTATCACTTTGGAAAATCAGGCTATTTTTATTCAGGTGCTCTGGTATGAATGTAGGTGCTTATCTGTATACATTCGGGCTTGAAAATATTGCTTGTAACCTTTCTGCCTCCATTTTTCCCATCTGCAAAGTGAGTATAAAAATAGGTACCTATGTCAGAGGCGTGTTGTAAGGTAGTTAGTGCTTGTGTATTGCTTTGAAATAGAAACGAACACTATATAGTAAAGGTTAGATTTGCAGAAGCATTTGGGGTCAGATTTTTGAGGGCCTCAGCAGCTACAGTTGGGTCCAGGTTTTCAAGAGCTCAGCTTCCATTTAGGTAAGCAAATAAGAACCAGATTTTCAAAATCACTCGGCATTCAACAGCTTTTACTAGATTTAGGACTAGATTTTCAGAGAGGCAACATGCTGAGCTCTCTTGAAAATCTGTCCCTATTTGTTGCCTTTACTTAACACAAATAAACACTATTTAAGATAATTATTGCATTGCTATGTTCAGATTATGTCAAGTCAGCTTTGTTCCTTGAATTGGGTGCTCATTCTGTGATAAATGACAGCCATACAATGGTGGGGACAGGGGAGTTGGAGGAGAAAATAGTTTTAGTGGATGCTTCCTCTTTGTCATTAAGTACTTTGTAAAATCCATGTTTAGACATGTGATGTTTTCTTTGCTATTGTACAAGAGTAAACCTAATGCAGCAAATACCATGCATTTTCATTCAAATACTATGGCTAATGTATAGTTGTAAGTTTTTAAATATTGTACACCCAAAGTATTATTAATGGGATGGAAAAGATGGATGCAAGAAAGTGTAGTACTTAAAACAAACGCCCTAATCATACCTCAGTCTAGATGACACAAATACAGTTTACTCTTCCAAATGCCAAACAGATTTTGATTGCTAAATACAGGCACGTTATCCTCACATCAGCTATACAAACCAGTAGCATTTTTGGACCCAGGTTTTCAGTTGTTAGTCTTTAGGTGCCACTGGACTCCTCGTTGTTTTAGTTGGTGGAACAATAGTGTGGTCTTTGGGCAGCAGAAAATCCACCGGTTTTTATACAGCTTCCACTCTTCCAGGATTCAGATCTGGCTGGATCAGCTGGACTAGGAGTGGGATCAGAGCACGTGGGCGATGTGTTGATTCAATGCATGTCTTGGGTAGCTCCTGCTAAGTAGACTCCATGGAGCTCCATCTGGAGCTTAAAGCCGCTCTCCCCTGATGGAGGGCATTTGTGGCAGTACTGCCACTTATTCCTCCCTCCCCCACCCCGGGCACAACAGGTGCAGATTTTATTCCTTTGTGCCACAAATGTGAATCAAGTTCACTGTCTCTGAAGAGGTAGGTTGTCTTTGAGTGTTTCACTATGAGTCTCCCTCCCTCTCTCTTCCTTTACTACCCCATTCCTTCTAAATTACTGTGTGGGAAGTTAGTTCTGAGATTGAAGCTGTATTTGAGTCCAAGGATTGGGGCATATTTACGGGAAAAGGCCTGGTGAGGAAAGGAACCGGGGTGGTCTCAGTTGTAGGGCCCAGTGTAGGCATTACACTGTAGGGAGGGAGAGGAAATGCCCTAGCAGGGTAATACCGGCACTAGGCACATCCACAGTGGCTCTGCCCCTTGATTATTCTTTCATCCCACTTGGGTGGGTGAGGGCATAGGCCATCTGCACAAGAAACTCCAGCTGGGTAGGTGGAAGCCTGCTACTAGACTCTAAACAGCCTTGGAGCCGGGCGTCCTTAGCTTGCCATTGTCACTCCTCTTCAGGAAAGCTGGGACCTATCTTTAAGCCAGCCTGCTGTTTTCTGTCTTTGACTTGAGTAAGGGACATAAACTCTCATGGCCCAGGTCGTGAGCCAACCACTAACTGATGTGGATTAGGAAGACTCTTTCCCTCAGGGCAGGTTATTCTGTAATTGTCCTCTACTCTGTTTCTTGTGTCTTCGTCTAGAGCACCTGGTACTTGTCACTATGTAAAAAACCAGGATAGTGGATTAGGTGGACCATTCGTATTTGGTTTGCAAATGCCTGTGTTCTATGTAGGACTTTATATATGAAAAATAAGCTCTATAATGTTAAGCCAAATATATGATGGACCATTTACTTTACTAATTTCAGTGGCACTTGAGATTGGTGGGCTGGATCTCTTTCCTTTTTATAGTCTTGAGACGATGGGAAGCAGGACCTTCTCTCACAACACCTGGTATTTTCTCCCCACTATATACCTAGTCATATCAGTGGGGTCCTCCCAGCAAGGCTGAGCATTTTTAAAATTCCACTTTAGGCTGTTTGCGGGGCTCCGATGTATTTTTGTTGGGCTCTGGATTGTTAGTTTATTCTGTTCATTATGCTGCTTCACATGCTTTATTTTAACCATAGGACTAGGGTTTTTCTTAAGAATTAGTGCTTATTATTATAGGGTGCCTAGAGTTCTCCAAGAATTATTATTTATAGTTCCTCAAAGTGTGAGGTACTTAACAGAACATACAAAAAGCCCAGCCCCAAAGAATTTACATTCTAGAAGTTAGACATCAAACTAGTGAAGGAGACAAGCAGAAGGCAGGGAATGAACATTTAAAAATTTAAAATATAATTATGCTGAATCTAAAGATGTACAGCTTATGACCAAAAAGAAAAGCGGTACTTGTGGCACCTTAGAGACTAACCAATTTATTTGAGCATAAGCTTTCATGAGCTACAGCTCACTTCATCGGATGCATACTGTGGAAAATACAAAAGACGTTTGTTTTTATACACATAAATCATGAAAAAATGGGTGTTTATCACTACAAAAGGTTTTCTCTCTCCCCACCCCACTCTCCTGTTGGTAATAGCTTATCTAAAGTGATCACTCTCCTTACAATGTGTATGATAATCAAGGTGAGCCATTTCCAGGACAAATCCAGGGTTTAACAAGAACGACTGAAGAAGGGGGGGGAGGGGGTTAGGAAAACAAGGGGAAATAGGTTACCTTGCATAATGACTTAGCCACTCCCAGTCTCTATTCAAGCCTAAGTTAATTGTATCCAATTTGCAAATTAATTCCAATTCAGCAGTCTCTCGTTGGAGTCTCTTTTCAAAGTTTTTTTGTTGAAGGATCGTCACTTTGAGATCAGAAATCGCGTGACCAGAGAGATTGAAGTGTTCTCCGACTAGTTTGTGAATGTTATAATTCTTGACATCTGATTTGTGTCCATTTATTCTTTTACGTAGAGACTGTCCAGTTTGACCAATGTACATGGCAGAGGGGCATTGCTGGCACATATGTGCATATATCACATTGGTGGATGTGCAGGTGAACGAGCCTCTGATAGTGTGGCTGATGTTATTAGGCCCTGTGATGGTGTCCCCTGAATAGATATGTGGGCACAGTTGGCAATGGGCTTTGTTGCAAGGATAGGTTCCTGGGTTAGTGGCTCTGTTGTGTGGTATGTGGTTGCTGGTGAGTATTTGCTTCAGGTTGGGGGGCTGTCTGTAGGCAAGGACTGGCCTGTCTCCCAAGATTTGTGAGAGTGTTGGGTCATCCTTCAGGATAGGTTGTAGATCCTTAATAATGCGTTGGAGGGGTTTTAGTTGGGGGCTGAAGGGGACGGCTAGTGGCGTTCTGTTATTTTCTTTGTTAGGCCTGTCCTGTAGTAGGTGACTTCTGGGAACTCTTCTGGCTTTATCAATCTGTTTCTTCACTTCCGCAGGTGGGTATTGTAGTTGTAAGAATACTTGATAGAGATCTTGTAGGTGTTTGTCTCTGTCTGAGGGGTTGGAGCAAATGCGGTTGTATTGCAGAGTTTGGCTGTAGACAATGGATCGTGTGGTGTGGTCAGGGTGAAAGCTGGAGGCATGTAGGTAGGAATAGTGGTCAGTAGGTTTCCAGTATAGGGTGGTGTTTATGTGACTATCGTTTATTAGCACTGTAGTGTCCAGGAAGTGGATTTCTTGTGTGGACTGGACCAGGCTGAGGTTGATGGTGGGATGGAAATTGTTGAAATCATGGTGGAATTCCTCAAGAGCTTCTTTTCCATGGGTCCAGATGATGAAGATGTCATCAATATAGCGCAAGTAGAGTAAGGGTGTTAGGGGACGAGAGCTGAGGAAGCATTGTTCTAAGTCAGCCATAAAAATGTTGGCATACCGTGGGGCCATGTGGGTACCCATAGCAGTGCCGTTGATTTGAAGGTATACATTGTCCCCAAATGTAAAATAGTTATGGGTAAGGACAAAGTCACAAAGTTCAGCCACCAGGTTAGCCGTGACATTATCGGGGATAGCGTTCTTGACGGCTTGTAGTCCATCTTTGTGTGGAATGTTGGTGTAGAGGGCTTCTACATCCATAGTGGCCAGGATGGTGTTATCAGGAAGATCACTGATGGATTGTAGTTTCCTCAGGAAGTCAGTGGTGTCTCGAAGGTAGCTGGGAGTGCTGGTAGCGTAGGGCCTGAGGAGGGAGTCTACATAGCCAGACAATCCTGCTGTCAGGGTGCCAATGCCTGAGATGACGTGGCGCCCAGGATTTCCAGGTTTATGGATCTTGGGTAGTAGACAGAATATCCCAGGTCGGGGTTCCAGGGGTTTGTCTGTGCGGATTTGATCTTGTTCTTTTTCAGGGAGTTTCTTGAGCAACTGCTGTAGTTTCTTTTGGTAACTCTCAGTGGGATCAGAGGGTAATGGCTTGTAGAAAGTGGTGTTGGAGAGCTGCCGAGCAGCCTCTTGTTCATATTCCGACCTATTCATGATGACAACAGCACCTCCTTTGTCAGCCTTTTTGATTATGATGTCCGAGTTGTTTCTGAGGCTGTGGATGGCATTGTGTTCTGCACGGCTGAGGTTGTGGGGCACATGATGCTGCTTTTCCACAATTTCAGCCCGTGCACGTCGACGGAAGCACTCTATGTAGAAGTCCAGTCTGCTGTCTCGACCTTCAGGAGGAGTCCACCTAGAATCCTTCTTTTTGTAGTCTTGGTAGGAAGGTCTCTGTGGATTAGTATGTTGTTCAGAGGTGTGTTGGAAATATTCCTTGAGTCGGAGACGTCGAAAATAGGATTCTAGGTCACCACAGAACTGTATCATGTTCGTGGGGGTGGAGGGGCAGAAGGAGAGGCCCCGAGATAGGACAGCTGCTTCTGCTGGGCTAAGAATACAAGTTAACAATATTGCTGGGTGGGTTGAGGGAACCATTGCTGTGGCCCCTTGTGGCAAGTATTAGTTTAGAAAGTTTAGTGTCCTTTTTCTTTTGTAGAGAAGCAAAGTGTGTGTTGTAAATGTCTTGTCTAGTTTTAGTAAAGTCCAGCCATGAGGAAGTTTGTGTGGAAGGCTGGTTTTTTATGAGAGTATCCATTTTTGAGAGCTCATTCTTTATCTTTCCCTGTTTGCTGTAGAGGATGTTGATCAGGTGATTCCGCAGTTTCTTTGAGAGCGTGTGGCACAAGCTGTTAGCATAGTCTGTGTGGTATGTAGATTGTAATGGATTTTTTACCTTCAGTCCTTTTGGTACGATGTCCATCTGTTCGCATTTGGAAAGGAAGATGATGTCTGTCTGTAAGTTTTTTCATGCCGTTGATAGAGTACCTTACTATATATAGCAGTCAGTGGCAAATCCAATAGCAGTGCTTAATTGATCCATAAATTAGTCCATTCCTCAATCTCTGACGGCATAGACCATAAATTCACATTTGTTTAGATTAAATCAACGTCCTATATATAAGTTCCCAGACTTTCAGATTCCAGTACTGGGACGCTATGGTAAAAACAACAGCAGTCCATTGGAGTGATGGCTGTGTTGCCATCCAACCAAGTTAATCTAGCCTTGAGTTTGAAAGCCTTGGGACGATTGAACTGGTCATATTGCAGAATGGAAGTGATCTATCTCTTAAGGGAATATCCCAGGTGTTTTGCTCTGCAGCATCTCATCTGACCAGTCTGTACATTAGCACTGGAATTGATTTACTTGCGTAGTTTCCCAATTGGACGATTCAAATGTCACAGTAGTGTAACAAATAAAAAAGGGAACACGAGGAGTTAAAAATATGAACTGCCTTAGAAAAATTGGAGGTAATTGAAAATAGTTAATTTTAGACTATATCAAAGATTGTAATAGCTGACATCAACTACATCATTTTAACTAAATTTCACGTACTTTTTAAAGCTTTGAATATTTACATATTTCCATGAATTCTCAGCTTTGTTTAAAAGACCTGTGTATGGCAATGCAGCCTAAGTATTCGTTGTCTCCATGGCATTTTGCTTCTAGAGACTGTAACTTTTTTCCTTTGCATTATTTATGAAGTCAATTTTGATAACAAGCAAATTTACAATTGCTAATGTTTGTGGTAAATGCATACAGAAGCAGATTCTCTTGGTGCCATAATTAAACAATGAATCACATTATCTGGCACATCAAGCTCTGACGTTTTTAAATTATTCAAAAATGTTTTTGTTTTGAGCTGGCACATCCTCATTAGCATGGATCTGGTCAGCCAGGCTGAATCAATCATGCAGGGAAAATTCATGAACTGCCATGCTTGTCACCTCCCGTTAACTCACAAGATAAACTTGGCCTGAAACAAATCTCGACTGGGAAGCGTGTGGACGGTATTGATAGCAGATGGTAACCACTACATTAGCCCTGAAGGAGCTCAGATATGCAAAGAGGGAGGGGGTAGGGTGAAGGGAGAGGAGGACACTCTTGGAAGAAAGTTTTGTAGCTCATTTTAATGATGTGGAGATAACAGAGAAGCTGGCTTCTTTTCTTTGCTGAGGAAGAGATGCACACGCTATATATGGGCACCTGTCTGACTGAATACAGTGATGCAGGGAAGAGAAAATAGTCACGAGCATAACTATACTCTGTATGAGTGATTTTTGTTTAAGGCAGTTTTCTGCAAGTAAAGAGATGTTTTACGATTTATTTTGTAGAAATTAAGTGATCATTTGATTGGCAAGCATTACATTTGTGTCATGGGTTTTTGGTTTGTTTGTTTGTTTGTTTTTAAAGTAAGTTTTGGTGTTTTTTTCCCTCTGTCTTGGAAACAACAGCAAAGTCCATTGGCCAAATTCTTCTAGTCACTTACATGAAAATTAGAGAAACTCAGCCAGGGGATGGAATGTGTGGTATTGCTTATGTTGTTCAATCCTGGCTTTCTCAAAATCCATAGGATTAAATCCTGGCTCCACTGAAGTCTGGGTGTGGGGGTGGGGTGCTGCCATTGACATCAGTGGAGTCAGGATTTCACCCATAGAGTTCACAGTCCACAGGATCTCCAGGGCTCATCTCCACCATACAGTGCCTCTTCCCCCTGCCATACTCAGAATACAGAATATTCATTGTTTCTCAGCTATCACTGAGAAATGTTGACTTTCAAATGCTAATGCTCCTGACCTGAAAAGTGAGCAAAAACCATGCAACAGTTTGGAGTAACTTCAAATCCAAACTGAAATGTGTTCTTGTGAGAAGGCAGAATTTGCAAACGAAAAAGTCTGAATCATGGGTCTGAAGTAGAAAATCTACAATTCTGCACTATAATTAGAATTGACCAAGACATAAGTTCTTGGCATTCTGGAAGGTATTAGCCATGAGCTGGATGTCGAAAATGCTGGTGTTACTTCTTCCAACAATAGTTAGTATTTTATCTGCAGGAGAGTGAGCTGCTGCATAGTGCCCATACCCTCACGAATGAACAGTCAGGATAAACATAGTAAACATCATTTCAAGTTGTCTGTGTATTTAGTACTACAGTTATTTTATTTCACTTATGTTTCTGGCCATCTTTGGTGTCATTCTGTATGACCTTAAATTTGAAACTGGCATGTTGAACATCTGCTCACCCATTTTAGGGAAGCCAGCAGTGCCATTTGAGTGAAATTAGTACTGTCAGAAGAAAGAATGTATAAAAAACATATATTAAGACTTCTGGGGTTTTTATAATTTTGGCATCCTTGTTTCTGTGTACAGTGTTGGTGGCACTCAAATGGTAGTGACAATGTAACAAGGCAGAAAACAGCTGTTTGATTGTAGATGAGTAGGGTGGAAGTAGCAGTTTATTTTTTATGAAGTCACAATTTATACCTTTATGCTACTAATGTATGGGTCCAAATCTATACATTATTATGTTATAGAAATTATAACTTTTATGGGATGTAATTGGTATGAAGGAAAATGCCTAATTTATGCATTTGCTCTATGGTAAGTATTTCAACTCATGAGAGCTTTGATCTTTTATGGCATTTACGAAGAGGTTTGATAACTAAAGAGCGATGTAGCCCTGCATGCAATATCAGGTCTCTTCACTTAAGAAGGTAAATGTGTACAAAGTCTTGTGCTTATCGAACCTGATCCCATCCCCAAGTGGAATCAATGGAAGCTTACAGTTGGATTGGGTCCATTGTTCACTCTTATTAAATATGCAATTACTGGGAGCATCACAGATTTTCTTATTGAGAAGCATGATAGAATAACTATATGGTTTGTTTATGCAATCACTTAGTTTGCAGGAAGCGGGGATGTAAATCTAACCCATGCTAGCCTGCTGTGCATTGTATTCATATGGACAATGCCGCTACTTTCCCTAGTGTGCCTCAATCTACTTCTCTTTCAAAGATTTACACCCAGCTTGCCACGAACTAAGTGTTTGTAAAGACAAGCCTTGCCTGTTAGATTTTCTTATTCAGAAAGATGCTGTTTGGATGATATCACAGAATAAGCTTCTGAGAAGTAATGATCATCATTAACAAATAATACCTAGCTCTTGCATAATGCTTTTTAACAGTAGATCTCCAAGTGCTTTACAAAGGGGGGTCAGTATTATTATATAAGTATTATGGAGAATTAAACCTTCATTGGAAATGAGAGTACATAATTTAAATTGCTCTTCTCACCTTTGATTTGGTTGTAGGCACTCCTATTAAGCATAAACAGTTTTGAGATATGGGTGGCACAAAATAATTTTTACTATATAAAACAATATGACTTTCCTATTTCAATATCCATTGTTTTGAAATGCACTAAACTAAATTTTATCAGTCTGTTTCATTTTGCTATCAAGGGAGTAAATGTAATTTCACTTCTCCATGATGAAAATAACAGCAGGAAAATATATATAAGAATACAAGTTTAATTTCCTCCTGGCCTGCATTACCCTTCTGGAAAATTATGAAGTGTTATCTCAGTCAGTTATATGCAGCATACTCCTCTTCTTGTTCCTGACCTTGCTGTATGACAGACACATTTTTCTTCAGAATAAAACAAGTGTTGTTAGTCTTAAATGAGGTAGTTCAGTCTCTTTACTTTTACTATTCAGCAAATGGAATTGTAGAAAGTGTAGCTAATGGTTAGATGTTGGCTTACATAAATTGATTTTATAGTTCTAATCTTTACATTTTAATGGTGTTTTCGGTGGAAATCAATATACACGAGATGAATTAATAACGGCACATTAAGGGCTCAATCTACACTCTGGAACAAAAGTCCTATTCTTCTGAATCTTGAAAAGTTAACTGCTGGGTATAGAAGTATAAAAAGGTGAACCCAAGAGAATGCATGCTCCTATGTCTTGGGAAAGTAATCCCACGACGCAGTGATTCAGTGGGAAGAGACATGTGGAAATGCGTAGGGGTGACAGTGAGAAGTAGCCTAGTTACGAATTTTGGTATATGGTACATTTCAAAAAGACAGCAATATGATTTTGAATTGTGGCTACTGTGGTATCATGTAATTAACCAGGGAACAGGGAAAACCTCTTTGAGAGACTGTGCTTAGAAACTAAATGCAGTACTGGGCCTCTCTCAATGCCCTACTAAATTATAGGAAATTTTCAGAAGAGCAACAGAAACAATTTAGTGGATTATGAGGAAAATTAAAAGGACAAAATAGTCATATGTTGGTTAACCAGCATCTAGCAGTGATCTGATGATCATTTTACATTTATTTGAAGGATGTTAACACCAATAACTGTTTACAAGAATTGATTAGGATACTCAACAGAGCATTCAAGTAAGAATAATAGTTTGGAATTAAATTAAGCAATGGAAAATTAAGGCTAAATATTATGAAAAAGAATCCTAATAATCAAATGTATCAGACGATGGAATAATATCTCAAGGGAAATGGGAGAAGCTCCATTACTAGGTTAATGAAAAATTAATTTACTGAACCAAGCGCTGGAGAAAATATACTGTAAGGGAACAATCCTGCCATTCCCAACCCTACTGTTTTTGTGGTGTTAATATGCATCCATTTTCTAGGTAAAACACAGGAGTCTGTACGTTTTTCTATTTTCATGGAAAGAGTGAGTTTGTTGTATGTGTAAAGCAAATGGTTGTGGTGGTGGTTTACTTTTAACTTGACTGTTTCATAGATGAAAGAAGGAACCCTAACTCAAGAGAAATGTTTCTGAGAGTGAGTTATGTGGTACTATAGTCTTTGATACATAAACTAACAAAAGTGAAAATGCTATCTCATAAACACACACTCTTTTATCAGTCTTGTTTATGTTGTGGTATTTTCTTAATACTGCATGTTTGTAATACCCTACATGCTTTGCACAAAATGTTAAGGATTATTAATGCCATTTTGAGGATTACTCTTGTGTGTTAGACAGACAGCGTTTCTGACCCAGGTCATTCAGTGCAGAGGGATTCCGCAAATGGCAATGAGTTTCTAAGAAAATTTGTTGTTTATGGACTTATATGTGGCTTTGACCCAAGCCCTGAACAAAAAGCAAATGCATTTTTGCACTGTCCCAGGAGCAGTCTGGAAGTTGGATTGTGACTCAGTCACAATCTGCTGCCTGCTTCCTTCTACTCCAAGGGAGAAATACCCTGAATAGGGTATAGACCCGGTACCACATACATCTCAAGATGCACCATGTAGCTACAGTAGCTGCTGTGTTTGATAACTGGAGCCAAAGATCTGCCCTTTATCTTTCCTGCCCTGTCCACCCTTCTTCATTGTGTTGGGAAGCTTGGATGTAACTGACCCATGTAGGCTGCTCTCCTTTTTGCACTGCTACCTTTGATCTGAGCTGCTGGCACAAGCCAGGCCATATATGAAGTTTGTGTGTGTGTGTGTGTGTGTGTGTGCACACGCGCATATAATCTATGTATTTGAGAGAGGGAGAGAAAATACATGGTGGTGTAATGTTGTTTTAAAGTTCTGTTAGTAAGGGCTTTGACTTTTTATTGGACACAGCACATTGGGAGAACCACATGTGACTTATGCAGGCCATTCCAAATGAGTGCTGATACAATCTTCATCCCACACTTGTGTATGCCACCTGTGTTACAGCAAAGTACTTTATGAATGTTTTAGACACTGTAAAAATTGTGCTTGGACTATTTCTTGTACCCATTTGTGATGCCCAGTACTTTAGTTACCAGTGAATCCAATTTAACAGGACTAAAATAGTTTTTCCAAAACAAAAAAGTCAGAATTTTAAGGTCTATTATTTCTAATCCTTCTATGTACATACCAACCGCAGTCAGGTTTAGTGGTCTTCTTTGGCACCACATCACGTTGTCTCATTCAGAGAGCATTTTGGAGTTTGCCAGAATGCCATTTTTCTGCCATAGCGTCAGCCACATTATGGATAGAAAACAACATTATTTAAGGGTGCCACAGGAACGCATTTGACTTGTACTAAAACCTAGATTGCACCTACTGCATACTGAATAAACTGATGACGGAAATGTGGCCAACTGAGTACGAGTTTGCAGTTAGAGCTCCGTCTTCACTGTTTTGGAAAATCATTGGTCCCAAACTATTTCCTGCACATTTGGAAGAGATTCAGTAAATTGATTCTTCAACTTTTGTCACCTGGCAGATGGTAGCAGAAGGTGCAGAGCACATTTTGGAGCAAGAAGAAGTCTGGAGATTTCACAGTGCCATACAGTCTTCTAACAATAAACACATTTCATCAGTCATAATGTTGACTTCAGGAAGAGATCAATGGAACATAAAACCCATTGCACCAATATTTTGATGTTTAAGTAGGCATTAAAGCCGGGGAGGCATTGGCACCCGTTCCAGCTGTGGCATGTATAATGCAAATAAATACAACAGACAACTGGGACAGTAGAATGCAGCTTAATTATTTTCATTTGTGATCCAGAAGCAACAGGGAAGATGACAAAGTCATACAGAACAGATTTGTGGAAGCCTAATTT
Organism: Eretmochelys imbricata; assembly: GCF_965152235.1. Lineage (NCBI taxonomy): Eukaryota > Metazoa > Chordata > Testudines > Cheloniidae > Eretmochelys > Eretmochelys imbricata. Next base: position 35,963,690 of record NC_135575.1, on the reverse strand, counting down.
TCCTGAATGTACACCAAAAACCGAGGAATGAAAATGATGATCTCATTCAGCAGAGAAGAAAAGAGAAAAGCTTAAGAATAGCATTGCAACTAGATTGGCAAAGAGGAGCAAATGAGTTTCAGCTGTATTTAAAAGAAAATCTTTCAGGTTTTGAAAATTAACTAGTGATGGATGGAGACTGTGACAATTGATGCAACACTGGTGCCAAGTGAAACACATTTGTTATTCAACAGGGAATAAAATGTATGCTACTGAAACCCTTCAGCACAGTTTGAAGCTTAATATAACTAAAGTATATTTTAAAATCATGCCAATAGTTGTTAGCAAATAGCAGTTTCTTTCTTGGTTCCTTCCCCCCCTCCTGTATTCCTTTGTGCATGCATGTGTGTTCTTTCTTGCATTTGAAGAATAAATTACGGTACAGTAAAAGTGAATATGCTGATATGTTGCAACTGTGCGGGAATGCTGGATTCAAGGACAAATGTTTGTTCTTCATTGAACATTGAGTTTACAGGTACGAACCTTACTTGAAATGTCAGAAAATCACCAGCAAGTGGGCACTAAATGCTACTCTCTGTGCTGTTGTGCAGAGGGGTGGAAAAGGACATAACAAAGTTTAATTCATTCCATGGCACTTCAGTGTTTTTCCCTCATATGAAGTAGTGTGGAGAGTGGGGAAACAGACCACATGATCCTATACTGGCTGTTCTCGCCTTTCTCTTCCAAGGCCAGCAGAGAAGCCAGCATCCACACACTCCGCAGTAGTAGTAATGGAGGCTGCTCTGGAACAGGCTCTGGCTTATTGTCCGTGGGCCTGGTCCACAAGTTTATGTGCATATGACTTCTGATTCAGGAATTAACCCTATACAATACAGCTCACTTACAGACCATTTCTGCTTTTTCCTGTGTGTGTGTGTAAATATGCATTGATTTTAGGTGAAATTTCATATCACTGATTATAGCTTTATGGGGTTGTGTGGGCCCCTAGAAGGCTGCACACACTAGCCATCAGCAGAACGGATGAATCAAGGAGAATGGTTAGCGTGCTATCCTGAGCACCCTGGTTGCCTGTTATGCTGGAGGGCTGCACCACAACATAACTCTTCTATATGAGCTTCTCTCCTGTGAGCTCTCCAACCTCTGCCTCTCAGCTAAGACTGCACAGACAAGGGGAGTTTTTGCAGGCCTGTTTTGGAGGAAAAGAGTAGCCCCAAGAGGGGGAGAAGGATGGATTCTGATCATCTGGAGGGAAGTGCAGGGGGCAAGGGGGACATGTTACAAAAACTAAATAAGAATCGGCTGTTGGGGTGTGTGGTGAAGTGCACCTTCTTTCCCTCTTTCACTTCAATCAGACTTTTTGGAATCTGTGGCTCCACCCTTGGTCAGAGGGAATTTTGTACTAAACTGGCATTCTAAAGGAGAGTTACCTCATTAGAAGACGGGGCAGTGTTCATGTCGGCATAGCTAGGGTGGCTGCCAAACTTCTGTGACCCAGCAGCTGCAGATGCGGTGCTTCCCTTGATGGGGCATTGAATACTGTGTTGATATATCCCTTTTTGTTCTGAGATCTTTATAAAACACACCCTACAGCCAAGTTGATTTCTATTATTTTATTATTTGTATTGCATTAGCGCTTAGGAGCCCCAGTCGTGAAGCAGGACCCCCTTGTGCTAGGCGCTGTACCAGCACAGAACAAAAGGATAGTCCCTGCCCCGAAAAGCTTATAGTCTAAGTTTCCTTGCACTAAAGTGTTATGGAACATTCCTGCTTTTATGTACCAGTGCACCACGGAGTAGTTTTCGCTTGTTATGACCCTATATTTTGTTTTTACTAACGTATATTTTGCTTTGTGCTGTTTTTTTCCTTTAATAAATGGAAAGGGGAGTAAAATGGGTTCCACAAGTAAGTTGGTCTAAAACTGCCAGAGCTTATATTTCATCAGTGTTACACCTAAATTTGAATTTAACTCCCATTTGGCTCCCTCTGGTATCAAATGGTGATAATTTGATGGATAGAACAGGCTGAAACTAATGAAAGGGCATGTTCAGTCTCTGGGGCTTTACAGTAAAAAAACAAACCAACAAACCCTGGCTGTCTCTTTCTGCTACAATATTTGCTTATTCTTTTCACAGACAGAAACATGATGAAAAAGTGTAAAAGACTTTAAATCAGACTCCAGCTATTTAATAATTAACTCCTGAAGTGCCATGAGGCATAAACTTTACGTCCAATATTTATAATGAACATGTAGAAGTCAGGACCAAAACAATGATGGTAACCACAAATGTTTCAAAAGCTTTAATGAATCTTGTTCCTTGGTTGGATTCTGTGTGACCAACAGCTGTGACATCTATCTCTTAGTGAACATATGTTGAGTTTGAATGGATGGGCGAAGATCATACCGAAGTAGCAACAGACTACAAGGTACTAACTTGTTTTGCATGTAAAGTTATAATGAAAGGTAGGGAACAAGATCTCTGTGCTCTTGAGCTTTATTTTTTAAATTGTAAGAATGAGTTTTCTTAGCAAACAAAATGTGCCGCAATGTGGATGGGGTGTTGGGTGTGCAGTAGGAGTTACAAACAACTCTGCAGACTGTAGTAAGATAGTGCTGCTTTCTCCAACGAGGCATGACAAAAGAGTTTAACAGCTACAATGAAACTCAGACTTTTACTCAACTGAGACTGTATTTATGTACATTTAACAGGCTTCTATTCTGATTAGGGCTTTGCTGTTTTGGTTACTTAAATGTATGATATCAGGGAATATTTGGAAGGATACTGATTACTATAATAACAAAAATAACCATATTCTTCCTGAATTCCTTTGCCAAGAAACCATAACAATGCTGCTTTTTAAACAAAAGGAACTCCTCATATCACTCTATGAATTTGGAACGGGATATCATGTTGACTGAGGATTATGAAAACTATGTAGGCCCAACCCAATCAGCAGTATTTGATCTGTCCAGTGGTAGGGAGTGCGGAACAATTATAAAAAGAAAAAAGTTAGAAGAGGAATCTCAGCCATTGGAGTGAATATAGAGCATGCTGGTAAATACCACAGGCATCATGAAGCAAATGTCTCGTTTTCAGGCTTTATGTGAACTCTTGGAGTGAAATGGGTTACATGGGTGTAACTGAGAACATTATTTTGTGATAGAAATATCAAAGAATTTGGAAAAGTTCCATTTAAAATGATACTTTAATTACTCTAAAAGTAAAAATGTAGAGGGTGAGGGAGCATTTGTAACCTGATGGCAGCAGAAATGGTTGCATGCTCAAAGCGCTCCTGAATGTCGGCAGCCATTCAAGCATTTTATCTCTAATACCTTCAGAAGAGTAGATGTTACAATGGAGCATGGATTTGGGGCCAGAGTCTGCCACCCTTAATCATGTGTAGCAGTAACTTAATCTGCTTGTAGTTCCATTAATTAAAATTAATTACTATGGAATAAGAATAGTAGAATCTTATATTTGGTAAGGCTTGAAGGAATAGGGGAATGAAACATTGTAATAAAGGAAGAGGGGAGTGAAATACAAACACACACATTTATATTTATTATTTAATATAGAGAGCTAGAGATATATGTAGGAAAAATGACTTGACTTCATGCAATCAGCAAGATCGGAACAGAGCAAGCTCCATCTTTCATGCCTCTTCTTAACCATCGTGCTGTAGCTAGCACCCCGGAGAGAGATTTTTAGAGGCTTTGAACACTATGATTGATAACACGTAAGGTATTCTCTCTTCTACACAGTGGACAGTTGGAACTCTACCTGCTAAAATTAGTAGGTAGGATAAAAGCAAGAGCAGACACTCACAGCAGCTGAAACCAAGATGGGAAATGTTTGAGGCTAAAGGAAAGGAAAATAAACTGCCCAGGGAGTAAAAATTAACAACAAATGGAGTGAAGGAGTGAGCTGACTGAGAATTTGGTGAATGGAGGAAGTGTTCTGAGTATGGGGTTTTCCTGCAGGAGTGGAGGGCACAGACTCTTTGGGCTCTATTAGGGTCATGACTGAGATTTCAGGGTTTAACCCTGAAACTCAGCCATTTCTAATATGAATGGTTTAATCCAGTAAATTCACATGAATAGGTTTGTTATTGCAGTGACGAGAAAAGCAAGAAAATCAGACTGGCAGCACTTTCAACTTTTTATCATGGTTGATGAGGCAAAGAAGAGGGAGCCGCTGATGAGGACAGCAATCCAAAAAGAGACTTTTTAAAGGGGGGAAAAACTCTTAGTTTTCTAGATGTAAGCCCAGGAACCCCAAACTGGAGCAAATACCTCACAGTGATGAAGAAAATTTTTCTAAAAAGAGAGAGCAGTTTTTTTTAAAAGTCTGAAAGCTGTGTGCAAAAAATTTGCATACATTTGCACACCAACATTTGCGTGGGCAATTCCACAAACTGCATATAAAAATACTATTTTATATTAGCATTTCAGAACCTCAGATTTCCAAATGCAGCTTCCCTCTTCCAAATTATGAAAGGATTTTAAAAGGCTTTTATGGTTTTATAGTTTTGATTTATATTATGTTGTCTAAGATATGTTTCCTACACATACAGTCAACACCTATAAGAAACTCTTTAGAATGAAATAAAAAGTAAAAATACTGCTTAAGCAACATCACCTTTCTTATTTGGGCAGTGGTGTGCAGATAAAATACTGTATATTTGATCAGATTCTGGACTGCCTGAGACCTAGCAGCCAGTTAACCCCTAATTCTGGAATGCTTCCCATTTTCTTGGTAGAATTTAATCCTCCATATGAAATGTATTCTTGGTCTGTAGATGCTATTTTGTGATGGTATAAGATCATATTTGCAGTGTGAGAGTTTCCCCTCATTCCATCCTCTTAATATTTTGTCTTTTGGAATTGAACCATAAATTGCAGAACTGCAAACTCAGTAAGAAGCCTCAGGGACCAATATTTTCAGGGTTGTACAGAATTGAAAAGATCCCTTTAATTTGAAAAATGATTGCCACAGATTTAAAACATAATGGTGAGTGGCAGCCGCCAATCATGGTGTCTTTCAACACATTTGGAAGGTTTTATAACCAAGACTTCTGCAATGAAATCTTATGGATTTTGTTTCACTTTATCTCTAGGCAGCCTGTACATATTTCCTTTGCTGATAAACTGTGAACATTTGAACAATCTTCCTTAAATGTCTGCACATGCATATCACCAGTTTAGCTTTCTGACTCTGGATATGAGATATGATTTCTGACATTTGTCACATCCGACACGTGACAGAGATCCTGACCTTGTCCTATGTCATGAAACCCTTTAGATGCATGATCGCCTATGACTTACAGCTCCCTTAAGAACAAGGGTATTGTTTTTTAAATGAAGTGAAGATGCTTAATTGTCAGTGAAGATTTAATGGGCTTGATTCTGATCTTTGGTGCAGTGATGTATATCAGAAGTAACTCCACTGAAGTTAAGTTCTCAGGCCCAATGACTTCAGAAGCACTTATGGCTAAAGTGTTGGGGGAATTCATCAGTGCTGACAATCAGAAATAAGCCAGAAAGTCTTAACACTTAATGGCACACGTTTTTATAGTCAGTCAAAGGGGTATTAATTCCTGATAGCTAACAAAGGCTAATCCTACAGTAGGATTCTTTGGCCTACTTCTTACATCTCTTCAGGGGCATATCACTTGCCTAGTTCCTCTGATCAGCAAATAGGCTACCCAACAGCTCTCCACCTAATGGAAAACATTTAGAGATGCTCATAGACCCTGCTAATAAGTTACTGAGCTCTTTCCCGCTCCTCAGAACTTCTGAATGTTGAATGCAAAGAATGTTATCTTGGTACCACTTTAAAATAAGGGGTTGGAAATTGTATAGTATTGTAGTTTCTTATTGGTTATGCTGAATTGTTGAATTTTGGTCGTAAAGAATGTCCTTGGACCGCTAGCTGAGCAGATTGCTTACCCAGTTGATACAATTTGAGATGATCTGCATTTTGTCTGAACTGATTCCTAGAAAGCTTTGTAAGACCATGTTTAATTTACTGATCTGATCTGAGCTATTCTTAATAAAATCTTCCTTGGAATCAAATATGTTACATATTATGAGAAGGTATTATAGTGTGCGTGTGGGTCATATAAAGTACAGTAGCTGGGACTCAAGATACAGTATCCTTAAACTCAGTGAGCGCTATAAGAGAACTTTTTATAGCACTGATGGAGTGTATTATAATTTTGAGCAATTTTATCCAGTCTTTTTTTAATCCAGGCTCATACTGTATGAGACAAAATAAAGTGCTAAATAACCCCCTGTACTAAGAAGGACATTAGAAAAGTTGAAATGGTGTTGAACAGATATTTTATATTTAGAGGTAATAATGCTATTTGGGGTACTGAGTTTTTTGTTTGAGCAGCTACGCATTTGGTCTAGTCTGGGAAAACCATTAATCATAATGACCATTTTAAAGCACTCCCTTTCGTTTACAGGCTGGGCCACAAGGTCATCAGCTTGTCATTCAGGTCAATAAATGGGTCACACATCTCCCCCTGTTTGACTACTGGCTCAGCCTATAAGTAGTCATTGGGTTAACAATAGGCTACTCTTCTGGTAAATATAGGAAACGTGACAAGTTTGTACAGATGGACAAAGGTCAAACATGAAGGAACTTATAGGTGGTGGCAGGGCCTGCAGCTCAAGGCTGAAACAACAATATAAGACAAATCAGTCTCAGCCTCATTGGAATTAACATATTTCCTAGGATTCTGCAAAAAAGTATTTCTGTTTGTTTTAATCCTAAGTGGCATGTTGTTTGGGCTTCATCTTTCTCTGAAAAAGACAGCACACAGAGTAGCTGTTCATAATGATGCATTTTGTGCTCAGAGACCCTGATCTCGTGAAGAATGAAGGGTGTGTTTAACTTTAAGCATGTGCTTATATACTTTGCAGAATCAGGATCAAGAACAATACCTAATTCATTGCAGCAGTTGGCTATATTTGTATCCATACTCTACATATATAATAAAAGTCAATGCTAGAGACAGAAGCTGCATTTTCTATCTTTGTGGTTCTTCTCTTTCTCTATTTGTGTGGATTTATCTTGTCTTTTAGGAAACAGGATTGCACTTTAGCAACAATGACAGCTCTAGCTCATCTCAACTAACCTTTTCTCTTTTCTCCAAAAGGGTAGCTATTACCATCTTTAATACCATTTAACAGGCTGTCTAGTGGGGGGTGGGGGTTCCTTCTAAAAACTCCCTCCAGCAAAAGGGAACGGGATGTTGTTAAAATGAAAGTTGTATTTAATACTTTACATTTCAAATCCTGTAACTGTTTTTCCTTTTTTTTTGTATCTTTAATCAGTATACTAAACCCCGAATCTTGTTTAAAACTGTTTAATGTTGGAGAGTGACAGGATCATGTTATCACCTTTGAGTCTTTGGGCCCATTTATTCCATCTAAATTAATAAAATAGGACCTCAGAGTTTGTCCCAAATGTTTATAATTTCTCAGTTAAAGACAATGGACCAGATTCTACATTATATTGCACCAATGGGATAAACTGGCAGAAAAGTCAGTGTAGCTGGCCGAGGGGGATTCACCTCCATGCAGAAATGATCTTCCGATGACTTAGGCTTTTGTAAGTGTGTAAATCACTTATACTCCCTGTTGTTACTGGTTAGCAAGCTAAGGGGTTTTGAGTATGCATCAGGTGTATGTAAGTGCAAAGATTTGCACACATCCACCTGACTTGAGACTTGTGCTGGTCAGCCGGACCCTAGGCTCTGACCCAATATATGGCCATTTAGTACCTAGATTTAGGAATAAATCTATTGATGGTAAGGTATGAAACCGCTCATTTTTTGTATAGTGAACACAATTGATATTTGTAGCCTCAAAAAGAGAAATTCCACAAGGAATCCTTTGGTTCCACGGGGGTTGTCATAAAGAAAACAATAAGGCAATAGTAACTTTGATGAAACCAGATTCCTGATGTAGCACAAGTCCCTTGGAAGAGACAGAAGTGGTGTGTGTGTTGAGTTCTGAGAGGCTGCAGTCATTAGAGCTGTGTTCGAACCAAACTCTTTGAGCTCAGTGTCTCCAAACTTTGGGAAAGTTTGTATCCAGATGCCAACTTTGTGGTTTGGGCCCTGGTGCTCATATGTTTTTGTGAAATGTGGAGTATTTTTTTAAAAGAATTAAGGGATATAAACCTTCAGGCTCCACTCTAGTCAACAGGGGCTAATGCAGTGACACTCAGACCTCAGTGGTTCAGGAGCCAAATTAGATCAACGTTACACAAAAGAGCCACAGTAATGTGAATTCATTGTTTCATTTATGATATATATATAATAATAATCATTCTCACAGCAAAATGACTGACCAAGTATTCTACAATTGGATGATAACATAGTAAAGGATCCTGATTGGTTAATAACTTAGACTGGTTAATAATTAAATCACACAGTGTTTTAATATCATGTGCTGCAAAAAGCCGCAGGAGACAGATTAAAGAGCCACTTGTGGCTCCTGAGTTTCAGTCTGAGTATCACTGGGCTAATGAGAAAGTTCCCTTATAGCAGGTATACCATAACTGCCTACTACGGCCTTTCATACATCTTCCTCTGAAGCAGCTGGAAACTGGCTAGATGAACTACTGATCTGGTATAGCAATCTCTGTTTCTGTGTAATTCTGAATGAAGTGGAAATAAGCTGTTAAATCCTAATATTTCTTCTTTTTTGGCATATACTTCAGTCCTACTTCAAAACCTAGTTACTAATGATGACTGTTATTTTGGTATTCTCCACAAATCATGACATCTGTGCTATTTATAAGGAAGTCAGGACATTTTTGTCTTTAATTACACAGATTACATATTGTCGGAGATAGAATTTTATACCAAATGGATATGTTTGATTGATTCGTTCTGATTTGGGTTCCCAAATCCTTCTGGCATACTTGAATTCTCTGTGTCCCCCCATCCCATGCTTTATGTTTTGCTATTTAATTATATAACCTTCCTGCATACTAACGCCTCTTTTGCCTTCTTTTGCCTTCTGCTGCTTTCAGGTTACTGTCTCTTCCATTCTCTTCTATATTTGTATCCCTTGCTGTGTCACTGATCTCCAGACCTTCCTCTTACTAACTTTTATAAATGCCACATTTCTTAATCTTTCGTGAACCTGCATGTTGAATAGGAGGACTTGTACACACTTACAGCCTGTACAAAGAAAGATGAAGGGACAGGAAAAACAATGAAATACTGTATACTGTAAAACCAGCCTACCAATAAATCCTGACTATCTCCTTGCACAACTAACACCAGCCTAATGAAATCCACTATTTTACATTTAACATTCCAGCCAAATAAATCCACTTTATTAATGCCAAAACAAAAACAACCTCAATATTTTGAATCAATAGTGCAGTTTAGGATTCTTTACATATACTCTTTAATGGGGATTGGTAATGGGATACAGAGCCTTTCACTCCTAGGTCAACCAGTTCAAATCTACCCCAGGTTGATAGTACCAGCTTTCAGTGACTATCTAACAGCTGATAGTTTATGTGAAATGAGTAGTTGGTCCTAGTCCAGTCCCTACTGAACAGGTGTCCACATTACCCTCCCCCCCCCGCCCCAAAAAGCCGCCATTCTTATTGTTATTCTATCTGACAATCTTAGTATGGAGATAAAAGGACTGAATAGATATAAAGACTGAACTGCCCTATCACCTCTAGAAGGGGTTACTTATAGTTAGCACTGAGGTTTATTTGTGGCAAATTGATAAAACTTCCAAGTCCTGTTCCTGTACTGTGAAGAACTGGAGGGATTCAGTTTCTCACCTTATCAATATGGCACCTTTCAAGAGCATTAAATTATTGTTATAGCAAAACTGACCCAAAAACCCCTCTTTAAAACCTATAATTCAGAAATATTAATTTTATATCAACAATTAAATCTTTCTACGCTATAGAACATTTCAATCAAAACATAAACAGAACATACTAGAAAAAGATCAAAACAGATTTAAAAAATAAGTATACTTCCCTTTTCTGTTAGAAAGTTGCTTGAAATTACTTCCAGTTCTCTGCGGTTTCTCATCGGATTTTTCTTTTCCAGTATCTTTCACAATCCCAGTTTTTGCTAGCAGATCTATGTGTACCCTGTAGGGTGAAAATGTGATGCCAAGCAATAAAACTTGACATTTGGAAAAGCAAAATACCCTTTGTGGGATGCTTAGGAGAGAGAAAATCTGATAAATTGAAGTGAAAAGATGTGGGGAATAGAGAACCAGAATATTTTAATGTAACTCATTGTAATATTGTCATGAAAGAAACTTTCTGTAATATATAGTTATATGTTCATTTTTTGTCTCCCCTCCCTCCCCCGGAGGTTTCTTGGCACCCAAAGCTCCCATTAAAGTCAGTGACTGCTCTGGATTCTTAGCACCAGTGAAAAATCAAGTCAACAGTATATAATACAATACTGCATAAAAAACTGTAGTGTTGCATGAATGTGATTTCCTAGCTTTTTAAAAACTGACTCTTGCCCCCAAATTCCAACCTGTGAAACCATATTGACCATCCATTGGCCTCCATGTCAGAGGCATGTAACTTGACCAGATTTGGGTGGATTTTCGTGGGGATGGCAAAAGGCAGATTCCTGACACTAGAATGAGCTTCCTGCTGAATTTCAAGACCCTACTCTAACGCATGGAAGAGCTAGAGTATCTTAATGAAATGGTTGTAAGAATTTTGTAACATGTCCCAAACAATGTAATTTTCCCCTAATTTTGTTCTCTGAAACAGCTGAACATTTTGGTGGAACTTTCCAGATTCAGCCTGAGGCAGACAGCTGGCTTAGCAAACTTGAGCCCAAGTTGTTCGAGTCTGGCAAAGTTCTCAGCAAATGAAAACAGGGTCTTATAAAGGAAAGTGTCAGGCATCCTTAAAGTGGGCAGCACTACCGACTCAGCCCATAATTGTGAATGAATTAGATGCACAATTATTGTCTTTGTTCAAAGGAATCTCAGGGATGGTGAATCGTTCTGTTTTTTTCATCTAGCTGATTTTTGTAGAACTTTAAAACCCACCCAATTGTTGCCAATTGAAAGCCAGATTGCGTGGGTTTTGCATGGATCCCAGTGTTACAAACTCATGATTTTAAGTAAAACACCAAATAACATGGGACTCACGATAAACTTATGAATCCTTTGATATTTGGTGTTTTATTTAAAGCCGCCGTTCTAGGAGTCATGGGAATCTTTTAAGATTTCAGCTTTTCTTTAAAAAAAAAGAAAAAAAGCAAGTTTTTAGCCTTTGTGGTTGCAGAGATAAGCTTGAGAAGTGACCCAAGTACACCCTAAACCAGAAGGCAAAATTTCCCCATGCCCCAAATTATTATTGTTATTTAAATCTCATTATTTTTAAGCCAGTCTCATTGTTTCTGAATGTTTGGGGCTGGCAATGCTGGGATCCTTCAGGGCAGAAAGCGAGGACCTCCTTGTCCATCCAGAGCAAAGGGTCAGAAACAATCAGTCTCTGCTGGGAGAGCAGACTGCACCATTCCAAGGGTTGGTGGAACCTGTGCTTTCCCTGTGTGCACTGGGGAGCCCAGGAGCAGAATGTGCCTCTTGAGCCACAGTCCCTTCTGCATCTCCTCAACAGAGCCCTTTGCTGTTTGCACAATCTGGCCCACAAATTTGTGTAGGAGAAAAGGAAAACGTCAGGAGGACATGCGTTAAAAGGTGGCCTCACAAGGGCACAATGTGATATAGTTTTTCTTCAGCTCAACAGGTGGCTTGTCAACATAACTGTAATTTTATATAGAGGTATTTAGAAGCTTTAGGGACATAGACTATGGCATTCCAATTATGTCCATGCCTTTGATACTGTGCTACAGTGTCAGGAATGGTATGGCACTATTTAAACTCAGTGTATGTCAGTATTGGCTACATGGTTGTGTGCCTGGTGCCAGCTCAGTGCTTTCTTGTGTCAATGACTGCTCATGCTGTGCATGTGAAAGGCAGCTGTATTAGTAAAGCTTGGGTTTCTTTGATTTGTTGCTAATATAGATAAACACCATTGTTAGAAACGTTGTCATAAAACAGCCTCCTAGATAATGCATAAAATATTGTCAGATGAACAAATGTGCTTAATAAGGGGAGGCACATAGTGCAAAATAGTACCTTTGTCAATAAGCAGACCTGGCCAAAGCAGGGTGCATGAATGATGTGGTCTGTTTTATTTATTGCTCTCAGTTTCAGGAGCAGTTTCATTACATGGTAGGCAACAATTAGTAAGACAGAAGGAAACTTTGAAGAGTGTGGTTAAAGGAATATGTTTAGCCTCTTTAGATCAAAAACTGGAGCTGTCTTGGAAGTGATAAAATCTAAAAAGGGGAGAATATTTTCTAACAACCTGGTTCCCCTCTCACTTACACTGGATAGCTCTGTTGACTTAATTGATTTATGGCAGTATGTGTGATGGGAGAATCAAATCCAAGATATCTATTTTTGTCTCAGTGCCACTGTGTCATTGGTGTATAAAAGGGGGAAGAATCAGGATATAATAACACCAAAATATGTCATATGCATTAACTGTTTGATGCCCCCTCATTTCTCTATAACTGGATTTGAACAACAAAGGTCCTGTTCCTACTCCATTTGAACTGAATGGGAGTTGTGCCCAGACTAGAACACTGTACCTTTTTACAAAGAACAAATAATGAATAGGGTGCCAGCAGTTCTTAGCCAGACTAAAAACCCTACAGGTGTGCATCATCTCACTATCATCAAATACTGCTACATTCGTGTGTATGTGTATATACAGATTAGGGTGTTCATAGATATACAGTTTCACCATGGAGGTGATTCAGATATGAAAAAAACCCATCCTAATGTGTAAATAAAATTCAGTTTAATCTAAACTGGGATCACAAACACTGAAATGCCTTAATCATAATTGTATTGTTGCATGGCGTCACGAGTTTTGGGTGCCTTACTGCCCATTTCCATGCCTTATGGATTTCTTTTAAGTGTAACCTTATCTCTGAGTTTTCTTGATTTCTGCTGCTTGGTTTTGGGATAATTACAACATCCCTGTAATGATTTTTACTCTTAAATTTTTGCTGTGTACTTTTAATCTTAACTGCACTTTAATTTTTTTTTGTCTTGGAATCTGTAACTACATATATATAATGTCCGATTGTTCTTTTACAACCAGTGAAGTGAAGAAAAAATAACCATTTTTGTGCCTATTCATTAGTCCAGTGGCTCTCAAATTGTGGTCTGTGGATCACTGATGATCCATTGAGTATTTGAGTCCACATGCTTCTAGAGTCTCCTCTTAATTTTCAGCTGCTTCTTGAAGGGCCTGGACAGCTGTAAAACCAGGTGTGAAAAAAAGGAGGAGCAATCACAGGGGCCTCCCCAAGGGTCTGCTGCAATCATAAGAATAGGGAGGTATAGGAATTCAAAGCTATTAGCACAAGAAAATCCAAATTCTGCCATGTGGAGAAAAGCCAGGTAGCTGCTAGCAGGACTGGAGTCAGGAGTGTCAAAGACAAGGAGACTGGGCATGATGAGGATGTGTTGGAGAGAGGGGCATATACAGGCAGGATACAAGATAGAACAAGTGCAAGGGAGAATGGGTGTAATTAGAGGGGGGCGACGGGACATTTTAACCCCCACAACTTTCAGCATGTGGTGGACAACATATTATATCTCCCCTCTATTTGGAGGAAAGGGAACAGCAAATGGAGGAGGAGGGATCAGTCTGAGGTTGCATCAGACAGCAGTGCTCACCGCTCTCCCCTCCCACCATCAGCTTTGACCAGCTGGACAGGGAGGTGGAAGCCACAGTTGCAACTTCCTGCTAATAGGGTCACTATGTCCACTGCTGAACACATACGACCTGGAATGAAGATCCACGTAGGTCTGGCATAGCTGAGCTGGGGGTTAGGAGGCACAATGTAAAAGACACGGGTACAGGCTAGCTCAGATAGTATTTAACAAGATAATTTTAAAAATATAAATAATATACTTCCCTTCACATGTAAGTAATTTTCATTATAAATCCAATTCAGGATATAGAAAATACTTCTAATATCCTGGCCAACTGATTTGTTGACTTTAATACAGCTTTGGTAATTCTAGAATTTAAAATGGTAGTAAATTATTATTTACGGAAGTATTATTATTTGGGCATCTTCCCAGATAGTTATGCACGTGACTGATAGTTTATAGAACTTTTCTTAAATGTTTTTCATCTGGAGTGTTATTCCCAGTAGGTAACGCTAGGTTCAGATTTCCCATTGCCACCCCTGTAATGTGGGCTTTTTTTCATTACAGTCAGTACGTTTAAGGTAAAATTTTGGCCACCAGATCCATTGTGTGCATGTTTTCTGAAATCGGTGCCAGAGAGCTAGTCCCGTGGGTTAATTCTCAGAATGTTAATTAAAGGGTTAAATTCAGTGTTTGCCAACTTGCAAGATATGAAATGATGGATCATTGTTTATAATTGGTGTATATAGTTGGCAGCTCCATAAACAACATAAGAATGAGGGTGATTCATAATCATACCAAGAGGATCTTAACAGTATAACTAGATTCATGTTGTTCAAAAAGACAGGAAAAAATAGGTACAGTACAGCTTTAAGTGTGTCAAACAAAACCCCTGGGCAGACTGTTTCATTGCTGTTTGTTTAAAAATATTGCAACATATGTTTCTTGATGAAGTAAACAAATACCTGATTTTGTAATAGATAAAAGATGAATCTCCATCTGAATAGCAATTATTTGACCTCCCATGCTTCTAGTCGGGAGAATGCTGGTATGGGATATGAGCTAAATATTGCACCTAGTTTACATTTAAAGGCCGTTTCAGCCTTAGTGATGATAAAACCTATCCTAGTACAGGAATCATGGAATAGAAAGTTCTCAAACTGGGGGTCGGGACTCCTGAGGGGGTTGCAAGGTTATTACATGGGAGGTCGCGAGCTGTCAGCCTCCACCTCAAACTCCACTTTGCCTCCAGCATTTATAATGGTGTCAAATATATAAAAAAGTGTTTTTCACTTTTAAAGGGGGGGTTGCACTCAGAGGCTGGCTCTGTGAAAGGGGTCACCAGTACAAAAGTTTGAGAACTACTGGTTTATTGGGACTCACATAAAAGGGTACACATTTTAAAAAATTGTGTGTGTATGTGTAAAACCAAAATTATACTCAGAGAGTTGGTATATGAAATAATTATAAAAATACTCAGCAAAATTCTGTCATTTAACAAAAAAGGTCATTTATCTGACCCTCTATAGGCCAGCTGCATGCATCTTCAAGTTTCTGTGGTGAATGTGACATCATCAGCAGAGGCCCCACTTCAGGAAAGCACTTAGCAAGTGAATAAGTGCTTTCTTGAATAGTGATGCATTTCTGAATTGGGGCCATTGTGCATTCTAAGCCTTATTAGCCACAGGAAGGTGAGATCCACAACTTTAGGGTACTTGGAAGGAAGATAAAATGATGTTTTAAATCACGTGTTTGAATAATACCCACAACCTTGCTTATGGGGGATTCAGTACAGAACTCTTCAGCTAGTTCATTGCTCTTTAAATACTTGGGAATCATTTCCTGCATGCACTTTAATACTCTGAGGGAAAAAAAGAAGATGCTTTCAACTCTGTTAGTCGCCCTCACTCTAGTAGTACTCAGAGGCCAGCTTCAAAACCTGGGTCTTAAAAGGTCCTTAGCTTTTATCTGAAGCAGGCAAAGCCCTTTCAGAAAATTCCTTCAGCTTTTTGTTTCACTTGGCATCTACACACTGTGTCCCAAAGAACCAGGTCTCAATGGTTCCTTTTTATGCATTTCTAATTGTGATTTTTTTTCTGAAGGGTCAAATTAGCGCTCCTGCACTCTGAGCTGTGGCGGTGACTTTTGACAGCGTTAGCTCAGTTCTACCTCCTGAATCACGTAAAGCAGCCACTTGGAGGGATTTTTTTAAAACATAACTTTCATAAACATTCCTATGCTGACAAAGCATCTAATAGACCTTCTGGGTTCTCACTGGCTTTATTCCAAAGGTTGTTTTCTTAACTTGAGTGTCTGACTCACGTTTTCTCTGGTCTTTGCCTTGCCTTTTGTGTTAGGTGTTACACATCAATGATATGCAGATTTTTAATACAATTTATTATCATGTATACTCACCCCAGGTAATTATATATTAACAAAAGTAAAAAGTCAAGAGTCCAATCCTGCAGACACTTTTTACTGTATATAATGTTTACTACCACAGACCGTCCTGTTGACTTCCCTGGGGAGGGAACGCTATGATTCAGGGTAGGGGACGCTATGATTGGTACCAAGCATTTGCAGGATTGGACCATTTAATTGTAGTTGTTTGAAGCTTTACTTAGGAACAGCTGTAGGTTCACAATCATTCACCATGTTTCCTAGACAGCTGGGCTGCTATGGGAGGATTTTTACCAACAAGTAGCTAAATGGTTAGAAGCTGCAATGCACAGGGCCGGATTTCCAATTAGGGATGGTAGGCACATGCCTAGGGGTACCAGCGTTCTAGGGGCACCTTACCTCTCTAAAACTGTGTGCAACATGAAGGTCACCCGTAGGCAAGGGAGGCACTGAAGATGCTGTTCTTTGGGATGTGTAAGGTTTAAATCTGGCCCTGGCAATGCATATTATCTGTTCCTTTAAGTGAACTGCTCTCATGTAGCCAAAGATATGTGTGGGAGGGGGGAAAGCTGAAGGTACCTTTAAAAGTTTACAATTTGCTAAGCTGCTTCTCTTTCATATGTGGAGGATACACTCATCATTTTACAGTTGTTACAATTACTGAGCTATATCATGCTGTCAGAACGCCTACATGAAATCACGAAGGAGTTTTGTTAGCAAAACTGGTAGCACAACTATCCAACTATAAGTAATGTACCCTCAACATGTAGGGCCAGAGTCTGGTCTCATTACCATTTAAATCCAGAGTGACTATATGAAAGGCAATGGAGTTATTCTGGATTTATATCCATATAACTGAGAGCAGAATCAAATCCTGTTGGGCTATAGAAATGAAATTTTTTCTTCAAACTTGCAATTGTTTTTAAAAAGTCTGTCAAAATTTGAAAAACATGGAATCAGATGGCATAGCCAAGATGGCAGGCAGACCTCAATGGAACACTATTTTTAATCTACTTTTACTAGTTCTGCTAGCTCATTGCATTTAGGGCCAAATTCTGCTACCTTGGCTCAGAATAAGTAATACATCACCCCTGGGGTAATGCCATTGAAGCCAACTCTTGTAATGAGCAGCTTTTTAAAAGTTGTGAAATTGACACCTAAATCTGAATAAAAATTGATGGAATTCAAGTCTTATTTTACTGGATTAGAATCCTGTTGCTTTACATCACTGGAAGTAATTTATGACTGTTAAAATAAGAGTGATGGATGGGGTCCGGAATACGTGCTGCTTTTTCCCAATAGGCTAAGGGTTAGCTGTGAAGGTCAGACATGCTGTACAGGAAGCTTTTCTTTCTCTTTTGAATGCCTTGGTGTTTTTACATTTAAAAAAGAGGCTGATTGTTTCTGAACAGCTTAAAAAATGGTTTCAAGAGATTCTCTCTCTTTCTAATGTAATCTTTGATTTGCTCTCATTTTTATCTTTCTGTAAAAGTAGCTGCCTTTGAACTTTTGAAAAGTTTTAATGTTACAAGCATTATTCCCTTGTGTTGTAAATTGCTCATCCTTTTACCTCTGATGGTTTCAGTGGAATCACAGACCATATTCCAACAGAATTTTATTAATGCCATCTCAGTGTTAGCTTCTGTGTCTCAATCATCAAAATAAAAGATGGAAGAGAACTCGTACTTGATCTTGTATATCATCTTGCCAGTCTGGGATATTGTCCAGTGCTTTGTCCAGTCTTGTCTTGTTTTAAATTATTCTAGTGCTGGAATTTTACCAGTTCCTTCAGGAAACCATTCTAC
The DNA here is from genome assembly GCF_965152235.1 of Eretmochelys imbricata. Taxonomy (NCBI): domain Eukaryota; kingdom Metazoa; phylum Chordata; order Testudines; family Cheloniidae; genus Eretmochelys; species Eretmochelys imbricata. The sequence continues at coordinate 35,945,720 of NC_135575.1, read as the reverse complement.
AGCTAGATATTTTACTTTGTTCGGATTTATTCACTTTCCTCCTTAGATTCAGTGCTTATATACCACAGTGATATGTGTTATATAAAAGTCATATATGAGAGAGGACCACCTTGAGCAATTTCTCTGCCTCTGGGATGTTTACACTCTCCAGATACTTTTAGACAGTTTTCTAATACCACCTGAGTGATTGATTAGTCTAGCTGTACCTTCTTAGGTCTCTATAGCATGTTCCTCTCCTGCATAAAAGAATAAAGGACAGCAGTTACCTGAAAAGTTGTATGGCAGTATCGCTAAACATCTCTACATCCATCCCCTGCACCATGGGACTGGTAGTAATGCAGTTGGGATAAAAGATTTGCTCTCAGAAATAGAGAGGCAAGAGGTCCATTCGTTGCAAAGCATCAAAATCAGCAGGTCCTTAGCCGTCTGTTTTGAAAAGGATTCTCTTTCTGTGCTAACACAGCCCACTAATGACTGTCACAGAGTACAGAGGATGAGTTAGCGTTCGTCCGAATTTAAGCATTCTAGATTCAGAAATATGATTTGACACAAGCTATAGCATTGATGCATGTTGTATTCTTGAGCATGGATGTGAAGTTGGAACTTAAATACTGTGGTAATAAGCATGTTATAAATATCTAGGTAAGTAGGTGTACTGTACATATTAGGACAGTTTAATATGAGAGACATTTCTGCTAAGGCAGGTAATTGTAGACAGACCATATTGTCCTCTATTGTATTAATATTTAATACACTCGTATAATTTTGCTTCCTAACCTTTTTCTTAAATTTATGCTTGTAACTTTTTTTTAACTTAATCATCGTTTTTCAAATATTGATACCAAGAAGCCAGAAGCAGGGACTGGAAGCAGGAGAGTTGATCTCCAGTTCAGCAACTTATTTCAATTATAAAAAAACAAAACCACACCAATTTGGCTTTAGTCCTAAGGAAATTTCAATATTTTAAAAGTAAGCTTAAGGGGCACAGCCATTCTGTAAAGTGATATTTGATATATTCGTCTTGCAGTTGCTGTGATTATGAATTCATATATTATTAATATGAGTGGGATTCTTTGCCACTTCATACTTATTAAGTATCGCCTCTTATTAAATACATCACGTGCAGTCTCTGAACATCAAGGAGTCCTATTAACTTAATTTTGTCCCAGTGGAGCATGATCTCTGGGATATTATCAGAATAAACAGTGTGTCTAATGAATTTTCCCATAGGTTCATTATTAAAATTAGTTCTCAATTATAGGTAATCACTGCATAACTACATGTATATAAATGTGTGTGTATATATATTATAATTGTGCGTGAGGATACTTGTTATTATCCTGACTACCCAGCACTATTTTCTGGGGGGGAACTTGAGCCTTTAATATAAACCACAGTGTGGTAAAGCTCTATAACAACACTTGCAGTTGTTTCAAAAACATGGGGCCAAATTCAGCCTCATGAGTGCAATAGGACTACCTGTAGAATAATACTCCTTAACATAAGTAAAAGTGCCAGAATCTGGCACTTAGACTGTAAACTCTTCAAGGTCTGTGTTTTCTTGTATATGTGAGCAGCATTTAGCACATTGTCGACATTGCCAGAGGAAAGTATTAACAATGTAATCCCAGTTGTGCACCTCTCCTGGTCACTAACATAAACATTTAAATTGGTCAAAATAGGATTATGTATCTTCTGCTTGTCCCTTTCTTTGTTCTCTGTGTTAAATAAATAACATGAACCAGATTCGCTATAAGAATGAGACTCTGAGCCTTCAGCAACCAAGGGTCTTTCAGGAGCTTGGGTGCCACCTTGCTAGCCACTGAGGTTTCTGGCTAGTGCAGTCTACAGAGTGGTTGGGGTTAGCCTGGCAGAAGGTGGGGGCAGGACATCTGGGAGATGCAGCCACAATTTATTCCTCTGTCTGTTGTCTGTCCTGGAGCAGGAGGTGTAATTTACAACTAGGATAGACATAGTTGCACTAGTTCTGATCAAGCTAGTATGCTGGAAGAAGGAGTATTGCCATAACAGTGTGAATGGTGGGACAGGCCAGCTGCCCCGAGTCTGAGACCATAGGTATATACGTAGGGTGGCTAGCCTGTCCCACATGCATGCCATGGTGGCTACCCTTCTGTTTTTAATATGCTATCTTGATTAGAGCTAGTGTAGCTACCCAAGCAGGAAATTACACCTCCAGTGTAGAAATAGCCTAAGATAAGTCCTCACGTTAGCCCTTATTCAGGAAAGAATCCTTATTCAGGAAAGGACTTAAGCACATGCCGTGGGCCATAGGCATGCACTTAATGTTAAGAATATGCTTAAGTGCTTTCATGAACAGAAAAATATTTAAGCCCATACCTGGGAACTCTTCTGAATGGAGTCCTTTATTAGCAGAACAGGAACAGTACAGGCAGCAGCGCTGCAAATTCCTCCATTCCATCCTGCTAGTATGACTGAATCATGTTCTGGAATGACAGTCTCCAGGGCTGAGAAGGTAATTCATTCTCCATGCCAGTCATTGGTCGCTCTGCTGAGACTGCCAACTAACTGCCAATTATGATGGTGGTGGTTGTGATATGAACAGGTGTTCTCTAGGAATTGGACCAAGATCACCAATTTATTTGACATGGACTAATAGACAACAGAGAATGAGTATTACTGTATGTGTAAATGTATTACTGTACATTTAAATGTTTATGTACTGTGTAATTGGTTTCCAGTGGAATGTATTTAATAGATACAGTAATATGTTTATTACAGCTAGATTTAACACAAAAAGTACAGCTAAAGGGCTGGACTGGTGTGATATGGAAACTTTCTGTTTGTAAGCAATTTCTCCCATGAAACATGTTGTCAAGGTTCCTCCCCCACTCTGAACTCTAGGGTACAGATGTGGGGACCTGCATGAAAACCTCCTAAGCTTACTTTAACCAGCTTAGGTTAAAACTTCCCCAAGGTACAAATTAATTTTATCCTTTGTCCTTGGAATAACCACTGCCACCACCAAACTCTAACTGGGTTTACTGGGAAACGTAGTTTGGACACGTCTTTCCCCCCAAAATCCTCCCAACCCTTGCACCCCACTTCCTGGGAAAGGTTTAGTAAAAATCCTCACCAATTTGCATAGGTGACCACAGACCCAAACCCTTGGATCTGAGAAAAATGAAAAAGCATTCGGTTTTCTTACAAGAAGACTTTTAATAGAAATAGAAGTAAATAGGAGTAAAGGAATCACCCCTGTAAAATCAGGATGGTGGGTACCTTACAGGGTAATTAGATTCAAAACATAGAGAATCCCTCTAGGCAAAACGTTAAATTACAAAAAAGACACACAGACAGAAATAGTCATTCTATTCAGCACAATTCTTTTCTCAGCCATTTAAAGAAATCGTAATCTAACGCATACCTAGCTAGATTACTTACTAAAAGTTCTAAGACTCCATTCCTGTTCTATCCCCCGCAAAAGCAGCATATAGACCGACACACAGACCCTTTGTTTCTCTCCCTCCTCCCAGCTTTTGAAAGTATCTTGTCTCCTCATTGGTCATTTTGGTCAGGTGCCAGCGAGGTTACCTTTAGCTTCTTAACCCCTTACAGGTGAGAGGATTTTTCCTCTGGCCAGGAGGGATTTTAAAGGGGTTTACCCTTCCCTTTATATTTATGACACATGTCACAAAAATAATGTTGGTAACAAGAATGTGTAGTGTTGTGAAAGGCCATTTGTATCAACTTTGTTCCTTCCAACCCCAGACACTTTTTCTCCAGGCCTACTTGCTTCCCATCCTTTAAGTCCAATGCTCATGAACCACCCATGGAGAGGCTGTCATGGGTTTTCAGGGAAGGGGACGACAATGCAGTGTAAGTAGCATTTCCCCTTTTCTGTGCTTTTCACCCAAAATTCTGGAGGTCTGGATCCCCTCTATTTGCAGAAGTTTAGGGGACAATCGATCCATGATTGGTAACACTGAGGGTGGCCTTGCTCCTAGTGACAGTAAAACAAGTTTGTAGCTAACTACAGCACTTTAATTTTGGTTTAATATTAGAAGAACCTCACTGTTTAAATATTTTACAGTACACTTGTAAGTGGACTAAGGTCCCTTTTTCAGACCCAGTTTGCACCTGCAAAATGAACTGTGGGGATGAATTAGAGGATACATTTCCCTACCTTCCTAATTTGCACCTATGGCGAGGTAGTTAAAGGGGCAGGAATTCTGATGTGTGCTGTCAGGTTCTGCAAATCTTAAATATTGTGAGTAGTGGAGTAAGCAAAATAGGCAATAGGAGAAGAAAACAAAATAGTTCTTTTGCTCTGCTACTCCTGATGGATAAGTTTTCAGAGCCTGACACATTTAATTCAAAAATGTAAGTAGCCAGTTCTAGGTTGCATATGCTAGCCTGTGGGCATTTTTTTCCCCTAGTCCCTGAGCAGCAAGGAAATTTGCATGGTCACATCAGCTTGGAAAATCCCTATTCCCATATGAGTCCCTAGCTCAACACTCAAATGGCTGTTTACACCGGCCCAAGCTTTTGAACATTTTGGTCCATATTTTTAAGAAACTGCCCCTTATCTGCTTCACATTTCACTTCTTCAACACTAGAGACAATGTGTAAAACTACTTTTAAAAACCAGTGACCAGTTCCTTACTTGCAATATGTATACGCCTTTTCCACTAATTCATGTACTGGTGAGGCTGTTGTATTGTCACACTAAGCCACAGGGGTCCCATTGGATGATGCTGAAATATTTTGAGTGATGCTGCACGGTGTGGGGCAGATAATGTCATTTAGAAACAGAGAGAATAATAATTAATGGGCAGCACAAATTTCATGGCACTGAAATTTGGAAAATCTCTGTGGCTGGGCGCTCAGCTGAGCCTCTGAGTACTCAGTCACCTTAGGCATCCAGTTCAGAAAGAATTTCCAAAGAAATTCCCCTATTTCCAAAGAATCAGGATCACCCATATTCTGCTTTGAAAATGCCCTTCATTTTCTGAGCTCCTAGACTTGGGCAGCCATATCCTTTGCAGAGTGCCCAGTGGAGGCTTTTTGGAAATTTTCCTTTTAACTTCTCTGTGTCTCAGTTCACCCATCTGTAAAATCAGTGAACCAATGCCAACTTCAGAAGATGACGTGATAATTAATTTTTGTAAAGTGCTTTGAGATCCACAGATGAAACATACTATTTAAGTGCGTGTTATTATTGTGAATACTATTATACATAATTTTTTGAGATTTTTTTCATTGCCTAAGTATAATGTGAAGGTCACTCCTTGGAGTTTTAATGTGGGTTTGAAAATGTTGTTCCTTCCAGTACTAGATTAATTTTCCCCATGCTCATTTGCTTGATGTTTTTGAATTAACAATTATTTCTGTTACATGCTGTTAAAATAAATTAGAAAGATGCAAGGACTTTTCATCAAGTCAATATATTTGTCTTTTGCCCTGACAAAGTAGTGCTTCACAGCACTTGCACCCCTGGGGTTTATCCCACATATAAAATCCCATTTTCATAGCATTCAAGAAATTATGACCCTAGTCCTTCTCAGAAGAGCCCTTAGGAGGTATTGCTTGATTACTGTGTTGAGGAGAACTGCCAAAAACATTAGAAATTCAGGAAACCTAATAGTTTCTAATTTTGAGAACCACATTGGGGTAAGCCAACTTTCAGAGTAATTGTAGTGAGATTGATTTTGAAGTACATAGTTATGCTATCGTGATGGTTTATGAATGAACCTTTATATCCCCCACCTTTTCATATTCGGCCCTCCACCAGATTTTTATAGGAAGTGGATTCCAGCATATTATCTGGCATTCACAAAATATCACAAAATCGAAGCAGTCAAATATATTGTATCATCTTGTGGAGCAATTAGATGCCATTATTTTTATTTTGTTTTTAGCTTTCCTTCTTTTTTATTTCTGTCCTAACTGCTGCCTACAGGCTGGTTGTAGGATGTTGGCTGTCAATGAGACAATTTTTGAGGTATTATTTTAGTATTTTGACAAGGATTTGTGTACTGGCTCTCTTTGTAGATGGGTGTCTGAGTGCACTCTATGTGGTTTAGATTAAGGTAAACATAATCCATAGGTATAATACAGAGAGCTGATACCCACGAGTCTCACTGGGCACCATGAAGGATAGAGATAAGAACGTTGTTGGTGGGTTTTATTTCTGAAGGAGGGTGGGAATCAGAGATACGATAACTGTACTGGTAAATCTGCTGTCAGAATTAAAAACAGAACTGTTCAGTCATAAACAGGGGGTATCTGGTTTTTATATTAGAAAAGATTTAAAAGTTTAACTGATCAAGACCCATGGCTAACCTGGTTCCTCTGCTTGAGTTTGTAATCCCTGACTGGAAAGGTTTAATCTAACTATTAAACTGTTGTTCAATGGTCTCTCTCTCTCCCTTGACTTTTGCAATTTATTATCATTGTTCTCATCAAAAAGAAAGCAGTACAGATACTGTTATGTTTGTATTCTTTTAATCATGTTATATACTTCATAGAGCTCTCCAATTAGAAAGTCTCTGCACTTTAGAATGTATAGTATTTCCCTAACATCTGCATAACTTAATTCATTTTTACTGCATCATTTGTAGCAAGAAATAATATCCATCTCTGCATCCCAGCTCAGGTTTGGCACTGTAAAGAGGATTTGGCCTGGTGTATATATCTCCATTGCAGCCCCTTTCAAATCTAACCTTCCATTTGTGCAGTGAAATAACTCACACAGAGGGCTGGTTTGTCTCTTGGCCGTATCTAGTTTTGGGGGAGGCAGGAAGGAGGCTCCCGCACCTCACTCAGCTACACTGAGTGTGAGATGCAAGTGGGGTTCAAGCTGTCAGAAAGATACTGCTCTTGCATTTCTGTTCAATTATTACTATTCCCTCTGGGAGTGTGTCAGCCAATGGGGTTGGGGAAGTATTGTGGAGTCTCTTCGTAAAAGTGATGGTATCAGAGGGAACAGGAAAGGATCAGAAGACGATTGAGCAGAGGCAGCAGAGATCTGTGTTTTTGGAGCTTCAGGAGAGAGAGCAGGAGAGACTTGGGAGTCTGAAGATCAGAGAATCACCAGTGTGAATGGTTCAACCCATGTTAGTCTCACAGTATATCTAGAGTGGGAAAGACTCATGTTTTTATATTTTAAAATCATTCCCTTTGCAGCAGGACTATTTAACTTAAACCGTTGGTGGGGGGGTGAGGGGAGAAGCTTATATAGCCAACATAAAATTACAACTTTTTATTGAAAATCATCTAAAGGAAACCACAGAAGAGATGTCCCAGAACTGTAAGAGACTCAGTTTGGACATATGCAAATTTTTCTATGCAGTGTTGTTCTAGCTATGTTGGTCCCAAGATATTAGAGAGATAAGGTGGGTGAAGTAATATGTTGGTCCAATAAAAGATATTACCTCAACCGCCTTGTCTCTCTAAAATTCAAATTCTGCCAGAGAAGCTGTTAACAAGTTTTGACAATGTAGCTCAGACAGCTGTCACTTTTATAAAAGGATGAATGTAATTATGGGACTCTCAAACCCTAAATAAATCTGCCAGAGCTCCAAGAGAATTTTTCAGGTTCAAAACTTCCAAAATTAGTGATTTTAACTTATTTTTGAAACCTTTATTTCTTCCCAGATAACACAGAAAGTTTTTCAAGGCCTGTGGTGACAATTCAAGGCTTGGTTTTGACCTCCAAGCCCTGACCCCATTCTAGTGCATTAGATCTAAAAACTTTTATCCCTCTTCTTTTGTTTCCTTCAAATAGAGGATTGCTGCTAAAAATATCAGGTTCTCTCAGGTTGAGTTGTTATACTGAAAGCTTTTGTAAATAAATAAAGGAAAAAGCCAACTTGACTTATTGTTTACTTGTGAGGGGACAATATAGCAACATGGCCCAAAAGAGGGTAAACGTTTAGACACAAAAATTGGACATACGTATGCATTTTAAAAAAAATGTTTAACGGGCAGTTCCTCTTTAAATGTGGAGAGTTAATGTTATTATAAGGATTGAAAGGATATAGGATGCTCTGCTCTAGATGATTGTGATGTTATCTGGGATTTCAGTAAATCAGTAGGTCCCGGCACGTAGATAAAGAGGGGGACCAGTTTCAAATATCTTGTTTTAAAATATATTTGTAAATATATTTAGATCTGTAGAATTTTTGTAATGACTATACTTTTCAATTCCATTATATAGTGCCTTTCATCTGGGCATTTCAAATTGCTTTACAAATGCATGAATTTAGTCTCACAACACTCTGGGAGACAGGGATGTTTTATTATCCCCATTTTTCATTAAAAATCACACATTATAAATCCAGAAGGGACCATTTTGATCATGTAGTATGACCTCTGGCATAAAACATGTCATGGGACTTCCCTGAATTAATTCCTGCTTGAATTAGAGCATATCTTTTAGAAAAACATCCAATCTTGATTTTAAAATGTCTGCGATGGAGAATCCACCACAATCCTTAGTAAGTTGTTCCGATGATTAAAAAAAAAATATTGCTCCTTATTTCAAGTCTAAATTTGTCAAGCTTCAACATTCTGCCATTGACTGGAAGTGGAAATGGAGGCAGAGACAGATTAAAGTCAAGTGTTTCAAAAGTAACAACTGATTTTGAGTTTTTCTGCTTTTGGATCTCCAGCCTGAGATGTCTACATCTCCCTTTTTCTTCAGTGGGAGTTCCTGGGTGCTCAGGATTTCTGAAAAGTATGCGGAAGTGTCTTAAGTTGCTTCCACTAAAATTGAGGCATATAAAATCAGTAGTCACTTTTGAAAATGTTAGTCCAAGTGGCTTGCACCAATGAAAAGTTTGTGGCAGAATGAGAGTAATCTCAGTCCTATATCTGAGCCAAACTTCGGTACTCGTATATTCTGCCTCTCATTTGGGGACTGTAATTAGGCTTTTGAAAGGTCATGTCATTTAGAATTTACGTTCTAAAAGAAATATTGCAGAGTCATATGTAATTTTCTCTACTTTCAAGCTGTAAATCTCTATGGAAGTGGACTCATCCTTGCAGTTTTCATCAATTGAATGCAACCTTGTTTCTTCTCTGCATTTTTTCTTGTTTGTTTCATCCGTTAGTACCTCTGACTTGCAAAATTCTCCATTCGCAAGAGACAGGTTCTGTCCCTGGGACATTTCAAGATGTCAAAAATCATTGATGAGAAGTCTTAAAGCTCAATCATCTTTTTTCCCATAATGGAAGCAGAATGGTAGGAAATGAGAAAAGGAAACCCCAGGTAATGCAACTGCATGGAAACCCATTTCTGCGTATTTAAGGGCAGTTGTTGTGTTGGGACATGGTATGCATCACGGCTGCCTCTTGACAGGTTCACCATGGAGAGACACAAATTAAATTCTTTCAGTTGCAGTTTTGAAGCTAAAAGTGTTTGACTGGTTCAGCCCCTGAATGGTGTTTAAGGAATAAAGGGAAAAGAGCAGGAAGTTCTAATTGGCAAATTATTCCTTGTTATTCAGTTTGGCTTCTAAGTTGGAAATTACGATAATGAGGAGCTTTGTGGGACTTGCCCTTGAACAGGACCAGGAGGCTTTTTGTTCAATTACTATTTAATGTGAAGATATTCAAGGAACATATTGTAGCATTTAAGCCATCACTTTCTATTAAACAAATATTTTATTGTAATGATTTTTAAATCTCTCTCCATGGATGCTTTTATGATTCAAAAATCTCTAAGTGAAGTGTAGATTGCAAAGAAGGACTAAAAAAATCTTCTGGTTACTTAGCATATATCAAAGTGTGATGCATTTAGTGGCTGTAAGTATATAATTCACAATGTAATACACCCCAATTGGTCTTTATGTACAATAACTTAAGATGTTCTAAAGCATTAAACTGTGCAAGAATTGTCTTATGAGATACCAAATGTCATATACATTTATTAAGCAGCTTTCGCAGTAAAGTGCATGACTCCATTTACTAGTGTATTTTAAAACCGATTAAGCTTATTCTCACCATTTCTTAAAATAAAGAAGGTCAGGGTGACAACAGAAAGCCATATTACCACGAAGGGTGTGATCCTGCCAACATAAATACACATATTAGCAACCCATATCACATTACTTACTCACCTACTTGCATGATTGGGCCCTAAATTTCTATTGCATTTGTCATTATGTATCATGCATTAAGTATAATTACACGTGAGCACACTTGTAGTCTACAAAACCAATAAAAGAACTACATGCATTGGGAGATGTATTGGGTTGCTATTTACAAAAAAATCTTTTTTATCCTCTAAATCATGGCATGTATTGGTTGACCTTGTAAAAACTCGTACTTCCCTGAGAAATACAATGCAATAAATATAGCTTCTTCGCTTTCCCTGTATTTGTATGTGAGATACTTATTTTTTTATTAGTGGTTGTAATACTGTACAAATTGCCTAGGAGTCTTTTTTGATCTATAACTAGTACTTATAATAATTTAGTAGTAGTACTGTGCTCGGTACTTCACCGTGCAAACAAACGGTCTGAGGCTCTGATCCTTCAAACACATGACCAGGACCATAGTCCCTGCCCTGATGTGCTGAACTTATCATTTTAGACATGATATCACAAATATAGTAACAAGCAGTGGGGAACGGAAAGAATGAGCAAGGACAGTGTCCAGCAATAAGATCACATAGTTACTCAGCATGGGTCACGTTCATGACTTGGTGATTTAAGAAAAAGGATTAAAAAACCCCAATAATTATTATTTATGCTCTTCGTCTGTGCGTCATGGAAGAAGTTAGTTTTTAAAGGGGATTTGAGAAATGAAAGGGTAGTGGGTTGGCAGAACAGAATCAGCAGATTTTGATTTAATTAGATAAATGGATACAACAGTAGTTTGAACAGAAAAAGTTGTTAATTCCAGGAATTATTTGCATTATGAGATATAGATCCCCTTTCCCTCTCCCTCTGTTTCTTCCATACCTATATGTGTTTGTCTTTCTTCACTCACTCTAACCCTTATCAATTTTTCAATAAAAGGTTTACCTGATATCTATAAGTTACTTCATACAGACTGAACATTAGGTTATTTGTTTCACCTTTCTGGATGGAGTGCTCCTGGCAACGCCGCAGAGAGGAGTCGTGTCGTCCTGGATAATGAGTGGTTATTAGTTTTACAAAGTAAGCCTTTGACTTTGCCTTTGACTGCCATTCCTATCAAGTAGATACTGAGTATTTATTTTCCAGTTTCTTGCACTGCAGACTATGGAGCTGGTTCTTAGTTAATAGCTGTTGGGAAACTATTTATCTGTAGCTATAAATCGAATGAGAGGAAGGATAGAAATTGAATGAGAGGTTTTGTGGTAAAGGCACTGAACTAAGAAGAGCTGGGTTCAGTTCTCAGATCTGTCACAGACTGTGTGTGATCTCAGCCAAGTCACTTACTTTCTGTGCTTCAGTTCCCCATCTATAAAATGGAAATAATACTTTTTTCTTCCACTCTTTCTGTCTTGTTTATTTAGAGTGCGCGCTCTTCAGAACAGGAACTGTCTTTTAATATATATCTGTACAGCCTGTCAATACATTTGTATCATCCACATAAGTTATAGTACAGGGTTCAGAGTAGCAGCCATGTTAGTCTGTATCTGCAAAAAGAAAAGGAGTACTTGTGGCACCTTAGAGACTAACAAATTTATCCGATGAAGTGAGCTGTAGCTCACGAAAGCTTATGCTCAAATAAATTTGTTCGTCTCTAAGGTGCCACAAGTACTCCTTTTCTTAGTAGAGGGTTGTCATTTCTTCCCGTGAAGTAAATGTATCTGTTTCCCTCCATCTCTGCTACCAGAACTCTGGTCCATACCCTATTCAGTCTTCTCGTTCCCTTTTCTGCATTCCAAATTTAAATGACTTATTCCTTTTCTAATTTTTTGTAGTGAGGAAAAAAGTCCAAACCCCAAAATCCTTCTTCCGTTTTTATTCAGTTTATTGCTCCAATGGAGTTTGCCTGTACAAGGACTAAGGACCTGTACAAGGACTAAGGACCTGTACAAGGACCTGTAGAAGGACCTCAGACTTTAATCCAGAGTGATTAGACTCTTGTGGACAAATCAGTTTCTTAATGTGATAAAAAACTTAAAGCAGAAAGTATTAGGTGGTGACACCTTATGATACCGCATTATTTAAAAATAATAATAAAGTGGGCCCTGAGCTATCAAGAGTCACCCCACACAAGTACCTCTTCTCTTGCTTATGTTTCTGAAGTTAAACCCTTTTTAGTTGGAAACTCAAAATTATAAATCAAAACTAGAGAACTTTTCCTACCTCCCCAACATTTACATTAATTAAGAATGGCTAAAGAGACCGTTGGGGGAGGTTTAATTTGTTCAATAAATTTTCTTCTGAATTAGGCCCTTTCATGCCAAATTTTGGCCTAGAGCAAATATACTTTAATGCCAATTTATAAACCTCTCAAAACAGGGATATATAATAGAAACACTGACCGATTCTGAACTATAGCAGTGCTGCTGGATGCTGTTCTCATACAGTTGATTATTGTTTCCGTGTAAGTATAGGACCAGTGGATGATTCATAGCTCACTCTTCTGTCCAGAATAGAGAGCTTCTTTCAGAGTGAAACCGTAGGCAGTTTAGTCCATGTTTTCTTTTGGTTAATCAAATAACCCTAAACACACTGTGATAAGTCAGCACAGCTGAGTTCTGGAAATACTATTGCAGTCATACATATTTTTGTAATATTTTAATATGCCATTTTAAACAAATATTTCAGTTTGGTGTGTTCCATTGAATTTACATATATATGAAGGCTGTGTCATTAGGAAAGTCCTATGTTTTGTACATGAGTAGCCAGAAGTGGTCTGTTTTGAATTGGTCCCTGTGAGAGGAAAAGTTGGTTCACATCAAATGTCTGAAAAGCACCCAATCGCAAGTAAAATCTGTTAAAGCAGCCCTTGCTTTTGCTTTCACTGGAGACCTAAAGAGTATGTGGGTAGTTGACAACTCAATTTACTTTGGCAGTTCACTATCTGAAGTCCTGAAGTGTTGAGTATGCTCTACCGGTGGATAGCTGTCATCACTTTCCCAAATGACACTATTTAAGGAAAGACCGAGAGTCAAAATAAAATTAAATTCTCCTGTCGCATATGCTCTTGGGTCGTATATCTGGTGGTGTGAAATTTCTAAATCACTTTCATTGGTAAATTAGCTACTGACTCAGTGGTTGGCAACATAAATTACATATTTTTTATTAGGGGTGCTTTAGGCACATTTTAAAAACAGTGCTTTCAGATAATACTTCATTATTCGGTAAATGTATGGAATGCCATAGTGTTCAATGAGTTTCCTGAAACTTCTTTCCCATGTTCGTAAATGTGCATACAATTTTTGCTAAAGGGAAAAAAAATTAACTAATCAAAAAGATGAAGAGGTGTCAAGGTTCCTCCCCCACTCTGAACTCTAGGGTACAGATGTGGGGACCTGCATGAAAAACCTCCTAAGCTTATCTTTACCAGCTTAGGTCAAAACTTCCCCAAGGTACAAAGTATTCCACCCGTGGTCCTTGGAATGGCCGCTACCACCACCAAACTAATACTGGTTACTGGGGAAGAGCTGTTTGGACGCGTCTTTCCCCCCAAAATACTTCCCAAAACCCTGCACCCCACTTCCTGGGCAAGGTTTGGTAAAAAGCCTCACCAATTTGCCTAGGTGACTACAGACCCAGACCCTTGGATCTTAAGAACAATGAACAATCCTCCCAACACTTGCACCCCCCCTTTCCTGGGAAATGTTGGATAAAAAGCCTCACCAATTTGCATAGGTGACCACAGACCCAAACCCTTGGATCTGAGAACAATGAAAAAAGCATTCAGTTTTTTACAAGAAAACTTTTAATAGAAAATAGAAGTAAATAGAAATGAAGAAATCCCCCCTGTAAAATCAGGATGGTAGATATCTTACAGGGTAATTAGATTCAAAAACATAGAGAACCCCTCTAGGCAAAACCTTAAGTTACAAAAAAGATACACAGACAGAAATAGTTATTCTATTCAGCACAATTCTTTTCTCAGCCATTTAAAGAAATCATAATCTAACACATACCTAGCTAGATTACTTACTAAAAGTTCTAAGATTCCATTCCTGGTCTATCCCTGGCCAAGCACAGCATACAGACAGACACAGACCCTTTGTTTCTCTCCCTCCTCCCAGCTTTTGAAAGTATCTTGTCCCCTCATTGGTCATTTTGGTCAGGTGCCAGCGAGGTTACCTTTAGCTTCTTAACCCTTTACAGGTGAGAGGAGCTTTCCCCTGGCCAGGAGGGATTTCAAAGGGGTTTACCCTTCCCTTTATATTTATGACACGCCCCCCAAATCTCAGCTAGGGTGAAACACTGGCTGGGATTTCTTCCTGGAGCTCTAGGAAAACAGAGTTAATAAGACACATGCATCTCTAAATATACTACCAAGTACATAAAGACTAACAATATTTTCCACATCTCAAGGACGATTTTAACCAGTTGATTCTGGGAATCTTTCACGGGAGAGTGCATCAGCCACTTTGTTAGAAGCTCTTGAGATGTGTTGGATGTCGAAATCAAAATCTTGGAGAGCTAAACTCCACCGAAGAAGTTTTTTGTTAGTTTCCTTGACGGTGTGAAGCCACTTCAGTGCAGCATGGTCGGTTTGCAGGTGGAAACGCCGTCCCCAAACATATGGGCGTAGCTTTTCCAGAGCTTAGACAATGGCATAACATTCTTTTTCAGTGACTGACCAGTTGCTTTCCCTCTCAGACAGTTTTTTGCTGAGAAACACTACAGGGTGGAATTCTTGATCAGATCCTTTCTGCATTAAAACTGCTCCCACACCACGCTCGGATGCATCTGTGGTTACTAGGAACGGTTTGTCAAAGTCTGGGGCCCTTAGTACAGGGTCAGACATGAGTGTCGCTTTAAGCTTGTTAAAGGCCTTCTGACACTTTCCGGTCCACTGAACAGCATTTGGCTGTTTCTTTTTGGTTAGGTCTGTCAGTGGGGCAGCGATTTGGCTGTAGTGCGGTACAAATCGTCTGTAATAACCAGCCAAGCCTAAGAAGGATTGAACCTGTTTCTTTGACTTTGGGACAGGCCACTTTTGGATAGCATCCACTTTGGCCTGTAGGGGGCTGATAGTTCCTTGACCCACCTGGTGTCCAAGGTAAGTCACTCTGTTTAGGCCTATTTGACACTTCTTAGCCTTAACAGTTAGTCCTGCCTCCCTTATGCGCTCAAGGACTTTTTGTAGATGTTCCAGGTGGTCTGCCCAGGAATCCGAAAATATGGCCACATCGTCAAGGTAGGCGACTGCATATTCTCCTAATCCCGCTAGGAGACCATCTACAAGTCTTTGGAAAGTGGCGGGTGCATTTCGCAGCCCGAAAGGGAGTACATTAAATTCATACAGCCCGAGATGTGTGATGAAGGCTGACCTTTCCTTGGCAGATTCATCTAGCGGTACCTGCCAGTACCCCTTTGTTAAGTCCAAGGTAGAGATGAACTGGGCCCGTCCCAGTTTCTCTAACAGTTCATCTGTGCGTGGCATTGGATAGTTGTCTGGGCGAGTTACAGCATTTAGCTTACGGTAGTCCACGCAAAAACGTATTTCCCCATCTGGTTTGGGAACTAGAACCACTGGAGATGCCCATGCACTTTCAGAGGGGCGGATTACACCCATCTGTAACATATCCTGGATCTCCCGTTCTATAGCAGTTTTAGCTTGAGGAGACACCCGGTAAGGTTGGACCCTAATTGGGTGAGCATTACCTGTGTCAATGGAGTGGTATGCCCGTTCAGTCAGTCCTGGGGTGGCTGAGAACGTTGGCGCGTAGCTAGTGCACAGCTTCTGGATCTGCTGTCGCTGCATACGCCCAAGGGTCATGGAGAGGTTCACCTCTTCCACACCACCAGCACATTTCCCTTCGTAGTAGACACCTTCAGGCCACTCAGCATCATCTTCTCCCTGGGCTGTAAACTGACCAACCTTTAATTCTCTGGAATAACAGGGCTTTAGAGAATTAATATGGTACACCTTAGGCTTTCGGTTGGAGGTGGGGAATGCTATGAGATAATTAACAGCTCCCAGGCGCTCCTGGACCGTGAATGGCCCTTCCCACGATGCTTCCATTTTATGGGCCTGGAGCGCCCTTAAGACCATGACCTGGTCTCCTACTTTGAAGGAACGCTCTCTGGCATGTTTATCATACCAGGCTTTTTGCTCTTTTTGAGCATCCTGTAAGTTTTCTTTAGCAAGGGCTAAAGAGGTTCGGAGGGTGTTTTGTAGGTTGGTTACAAAGTCCAGAATGTTAGTTCCTGGAGAAGGTGTAAATCCCTCCCATTGCTGCTTCACCAACTGCAATGGCCCCTTAACCTCACGGCCATATACAAGTTCAAATGGGGAAAACCCTAAACTGGGATGTGGTACAGCTCTGTAGGCAAAGAGCAACTGCTGCAACACTAGGTCCCAATCATTGGAGTGCTCATTTACGAATTTACGTATCATGGCCCCCAAAGTTCCATTAAACTTCTCCACCATGCCATTTGTTTGATGGTGGTAAGGAGTGGCAACCAAGTGATTTACCCCATGAGCTTCCCAAAGGTTTTTCATAGTTCCTGCCAGGAAATTAGTCCCTGCATCGGTGAGGATGTCGGAGGGCCAACCTACCCTGGCAAAAATGTCTGCTAGTGCCTGGCACACACTTTTAGCCCTGGTGTTGCTTAGAGCTACTGCTTCCGGCCATCGGGTGGCAAAATCCATGAAAGTCAGTATGTACTGCTTTCCTCTGGGTGTCTTTTTCGGAAAAGGACCCAGAATATCCACAGCTACTCGCTGAAATGGAACTTCAATGATGGGGAGTGGTTGTAGAGGGGCTTTGACCTGGTCTTGGGGTTTTCCCACTCTTTGGCACACCTCACAAGACTGGACATAGGTAGAAACATCCTTTCCCATTCCCTCCCAGTGGAATGACCCCCCCCAAACGGTCTTTGGTCCTGTTCACCCCAGCATGGCCACTAGGGTGATCGTGGGCTAAGCTCAAGAGCTTGGCCCGGTATTTAGTTGGAACTACCAACTGTCTCTGAGGATGCCAGTCTTCCTGGTGTCCACCAGAAAGAGTTTCCTTGTATAAAAGTCCTCTTTCTACAACAAACCTGGATCGATTAGAAGAGCTGAGAGGCGGTGGGTTGCTCCGTGCCGCTGTCCAAGCTCTCTGGAGGCTTTCATCTGCTTCCTGTTCGGTCTGGAACTGTTCCCTTGATGCTGGAGACATCAGTCCCTCATTGGATTGTGGACCTAGGCTTGGTCCCTCTGGAAGCAATATAGGGGATGGAGCTGTTTCTGTTGACTGTGAACCGCTCTCCGCTGGTGCACTATTTTGGGATTCAGGCTCCGGCTGAGCCTCTTGTGTAGGGTTATCGGCTGCTGCCAGTTCAGGTTCAGTGGGGCCCTCTGGTGTTGAGGTTGCAAGTACTGGATTCAGTGCTGACACAGGGTCTGGTGTTGGTTGTTCGGCTGGTTCCGGTTCTGGGACTGGTTCCGTCTGGGTCTCTGGGACTGGATCCACTACTGCTGTTGCAGACATTGGCCTAAGGTCCAGGTCCATCACCTCTGACTGGGTCCTGATAGCAGTTTCCGGAACAGAGCTAGGCCTCACGGCTTGTTTAGCCTGGCTGCGGGTGACCGTTCCCACCCTCTTGGCCTGCTTCACATGATTGGCCAAGTCTTCCCCCAACAGCATGGGGATGGGATAATCATCATAGACTGCAAAAGTCCACATTCCTGACCAGCCCTTGTACTGGACAGGCAACTTGGCTGTAGGCAAATTGAAAGAGTTGGACTTGAAGGGTTGAATCGTCACTTGGATCTCTGGGTTGATTAAATTGGGGTCCACTAAGGAAGCATGGATAGCTGACACTTGTGCTCCGGTGTCCCTCCACGCGGTGACCTTCTTCCCGCCCACACTCACAGTTTCCCTCCGCTCCAAGGGTATCTGGGAAGTATCTGGGCCTGTGGACCTCTGGTGTGATTCCGGTGCAATGAACTGTAATCTGTTGGGGTTCTTGGGGCAGTTGGCCTTTACATGCCCCAGCTCGTTACATTTAAAACATCGTCCAGCTGACGGGTCACTGGGGTGAGGAGGGTTGCTGGAGAACGGGGTGGCAGGACGATAAGGGGTCTGGAGGGTTCTTTGGGAGGTAGGTGGGGCTTTGGGCGGCCCCCGGTAATAGGGTGTGGTCTGGGGTGGTCCCTTCTGGTCTCTGCTCCAACTGCGACCAGTTTTCTTCTTCTCTGCCACCTCCACCCATCTGGCTCCAATCTCTCCTGCCTCGATTACAGTTTTGGGTTTCCCATCTAGGATGTATCTTTCTATTTCCTCAGGAACACCCTCTAAGAATTGTTCCATTTGCATTAGGAAGGGCAAATTTACTGGAGATTCAACACTTGCTCCTGATATCCAGGCATCCCAATGTTTCACAATGTGGTAGGCATGTCGGGTAAATGACATGTCTGGTTTCCACCTTAGGGCTCTGAACCTCCGACGAGACTGCTCGGGTGTTATCCCCATTCTGACTCTCGCCTTGGATTTAAACAGTTCATACTTGTTCATGTGTTCTTTAGGCATTTCAGCTGCCACCTCAGCTAAGGGTCCACTGAGCTGCGGCCTCAGCTCTACCATGTACTGGTCAGTAGAGAGGTTATATCCAAGGCAGGCCCTTTCGAAGTTTTCTAGGAAGGCCTCAGTATCATCGCCTGCCTTGTAGGTGGGGAACTTTCTGGGATGGGAAGTGGTACTTGGAGAAGGATTACTAGGGTTTGTTGGGATATTCTGCTGAGCCTTTATCTTCTCCATCTCCTCCACATACTTCCTCTCTTTTTCCTTCTCCTCCAGTTCTTTGTCCCTCGCTTCCATAGCTCTCCTGTGAGCAGCCGCTTGGTGTTGTTCTGCCTCCCTTTCTTGTTCCTTCTTCAGCCGCATGAGTTCTATCTGTCTTTCATGTTCCCTTTGTCTTTCCTCAGCCTGAAATTTGGCTAATTCCAGCTGTAGTCGAGCTGAGGATTTGGTCATTCTAACCTCTCTGTTTTTAACTAACTTTACACCCGAGGTTTAGAAATAAACAAACAAAACTTGGCTGTAAAATTTTGCTGTGCTGGAATAGAATACCTATTCTCTGATAGTGATTGTCAGCCTACAGAAAAAGACAATTCCCTTGTCTCTGCTCTGGGCCCAACTTAAAGCAAAAAACCTCCAACTACTTGGAAACCTGCTTACCCAGCCCAAAGAAAAAGCAAATGGGTAGAACACACACCCCTTATTTACTTTTAGGAAGAAAAGAAAAAAAAACCTCTGGGTTGGAAGACTGTGAATTTCCCTGCAGGAGTTAAGTACCCTGCCTCCAGGCAAAGAAAACCTGCAATTCACAAGATAATCCCCTTTTGTCTCTGCTTGGCCACAAAGCAGGGAAAACCGAAGCTGCTTTCAGTTTCAAAGCTGCTTCAAAGCCACAGGAAAAAAAAATTCCTTTTTAAAATCTGTATTTCTAGTTCAAAAAATCTCAACTGGATCTCAAAATGATTTCAGGTTAATCCCACCACTATGCCACCATGTCAAGGTTCCTCCCCCACTCTGAACTCTAGGGTACAGATGTGGGGACCTGCATGAAAAACCTCCTAAGCTTATCTTTACCAGCTTAGGTCAAAACTTCCCCAAGGTACAAAGTATTCCACCCGTGGTCCTTGGAATGGCCGCTACCACCACCAAACTAATACTGGTTACTGGGGAAGAGCTGTTTGGACGCGTCTTTCCCCCCAAAATACTTCCCAAAACCCTGCACCCCACTTCCTGGGCAAGGTTTGGTAAAAAGCCTCACCAATTTGCCTAGGTGACTACAGACCCAGACCCTTGGATCTTAAGAACAATGAACAATCCTCCCAACACTTGCACCCCCCCTTTCCTGGGAAATGTTGGATAAAAAGCCTCACCAATTTGCATAGGTGACCACAGACCCAAACCCTTGGATCTGAGAACAATGAAAAAAGCATTCAGTTTTTTACAAGAAAACTTTTAATAGAAAATAGAAGTAAATAGAAATGAAGAAATCCCCCCTGTAAAATCAGGATGGTAGATATCTTACAGGGTAATTAGATTCAAAAACATAGAGAACCCCTCTAGGCAAAACCTTAAGTTACAAAAAAGATACACAGACAGAAATAGTTATTCTATTCAGCACAATTCTTTTCTCAGCCATTTAAAGAAATCATAATCTAACACATACCTAGCTAGATTACTTACTAAAAGTTCTAAGATTCCATTCCTGGTCTATCCCTGGCCAAGCACAGCATACAGACAGACACAGACCCTTTGTTTCTCTCCCTCCTCCCAGCTTTTGAAAGTATCTTGTCCCCTCATTGGTCATTTTGGTCAGGTGCCAGCGAGGTTACCTTTAGCTTCTTAACCCTTTACAGGTGAGAGGAGCTTTCCCCTGGCCAGGAGGGATTTCAAAGGGGTTTACCCTTCCCTTTATATTTATGACAAGAGGTGACTTGATTATGGGGAGAAAAGCATAGGAAGAACCAATGGGTGGAAAGTAAAGTCAGACAAATTCAAATGAAAAATAAGGCACATATTTTTAACAGTGCATGTGATTAACCAGTGTGATAAACTACCAAGAGAAGAGGTGGAGTCTTCATCTCTTCGTGGTGTCTTCAAGTCAAGATTGGATGTTTTCTGGAAGGTATCCTTTAGTCAAACAGGTTACTGGGCTTAATGCAGAGGCAACTGGATGAAATTTGCTGGCCTGTGTTATACAGGAGATCAGACAAGATGATCAGATGATCCTTTCTGGCCTTAAAATCGATGGAAAAACTCACTTGGCAACTCTGTCTTGGGCCCATAACTCTACCGAGTCAATTTTCTAATGTAATGTCTTCCCAATCCATATTGTAATGTGTTCCATGCAAACAATATATGAGCATACATCTTTAAAATTATATCAAAGTAATTGTTCTGCATCAGTAGTTTATTCATTCTTGGGCATTGTAGTTGATAGCCTGGAATGTATTGCTTGTTTGTCAGATTGCAGAGGTGAAAACATAGATGAAAAACGTTAACAATCTTAAAATAATAAAAATATAATTAAGATCATCCCGTGAATTGAAATCTGTTTAGCCTTCCACCCTCCCCACCCCAAAAAAACCCAAACAACAAAAAACTTAAAGGTGAGATTCTGCTGGACCCTTGGACATGTGCACAGTGAGTTGTGGGGATTGTGTAAGGGGCCTTCCTACCTATGCTTATGCAATTTGTATAGAATCCTGGCAGAATTTCAGCCCCTATACTTATGGGTACTGGTGCATGTAGGTACTGGTGCATCCTTACTCCCCTGTGGGGACACAGCACTTGATGTGGTTGTGGCAGGTGTACATAGATGCTGTATGACTGGGAGGTATTCTACATCGCCCAAAAAAAAACGCCTTGCAGTAATTCTCTGGTTCAGTGCATTTGCGCACACAACGTGCCAAAGCAAGCCCAAATCATTACCTGTTTGTGACAGATAAAATTTTTGGTACCCTACCAAAAAAAATCAGTTTTGAATGAAAGTATCACATTTAAGGACCAACTGAGTCTTAGCTCTTAAAAAATCTACTTTTTCTGATTTAATCTGTGAGGCTCAGATTGGCTCTGTGTTCCTCTATGAATTGTGTTACTAGTTGCATATAAAATCTAGGGAGGTTTACACCTCTGCATAATTTTATACATTCCTTATACTTTTTGTCTGTAAAGCAATGGACTTGAAAATTCAATATAAGATTCATCACATGAATAGCATGCAGTTATATTGCTAGCAGAATTGTGCTAAGCAGTCAAGGTACAGCTTGATATCCAGGAAAATTACTCTTTGCCTGCCTGCAGGGTTAGCAAAATGGTGTAATTATGATTCTGTATTCTCCAGCAATGGAGTGCTATAATCCAGAGACTCCCTGTGCTGGAATGTCTGTTTCTTCAACAGTGAGGAATCTACAAAGTAGCTAGGAAGTCTTTCTATAGCAGGACACAGCCATTTTACTGTTGTTTTATGTTTATATATACAGAGACACACACTAACAAATGTTATGTGAAAGGAACTCAATGCTTGCAAAGAAAATTAGTCAAAAGATCTACTCTTTCTGGTAGCTGGTTGAAATTTTTTAGCCAAAACTTTTCAGTGAAAAATGCAGATTTGCTGACATCGAAACATTTAGTGAATTCATGTTGATTTCTCTGGATTGTTCAAAATTTAACAATCAAAAAGATTAAGAAGTGACTTGATTATTGGGAGAAAAGCATAAGAAGAAACAATGGGTGGAAATTAAAGTCAGACAAATTCAAATGAAAAATAAGGCACACGTTTCATTTTTTTGGGGGAGAGGGGAAATCAAAACATTTTGTTTTGAAAATCTGAGAATGAAATGTTTTGATTGTTTTTGTCTTGAAACAATTTTTCATTTCAGAATTTCCTTTTATTTGAAATTCAAAAATGTTTTTAAACGGTTGGTTTTGGTCAAACCAAAACCAATTTTTATTTAACTTTTCAATTTGCTGAAAGTGTTTCACAATTTTTGTTTTTGATCCAAACCAAAGCAGTTTTTTTTTAAATTGCCAACGATCTGAAAAATCTGCTCGTCGCCTAGCTCTAGGCTTTATTCCTTGGTTAGTTATGGTTCACGTGTGTGCTATGATGGGCTGGAAGAACTCAGTGCCATACAATGTGTAAAGGGCTCTCACATGCTGGTAAGGCATAGCTCAGAGGCAAGGAGCAGTACAGAGCTCTTTGTCTCCCAGGGAGAGCACTGGGAGAGCAGTGGGAAGTCACTTTGGCCAGGCAAGTAAAGTGCTCCCACTAGTGTACTCCTTTATGGGATGCAACATGCTCCCCCTTGTGCAGTTGCCCCCTCTGTGTGCTGTTGTGAAAGGCAGAGCTATGGCCCCACCTTGTATCTATACCTCTCCATCCTCTTTGGGGTGCCATGTGCCCCTGAAGGAGTAGGGATGAACCAGTGCCTGTGTGCCCCTGAGTGCAAGGCTCCTTGTGCCTCTCCTTCCTCCCCTCTCCATGTACTGCATAAAAGGGCAAGGGAGGATATGGCTCAGTGATTTTCATTCTTTTGCATTCCAAGATGTCTGGGTGAAGGGTTCCCCCCTCCTTCCCCACTCTCCCAGCATGTACCAAACCATTGTTTCATTGCCCTTACTGTTAAAAAGTATACCTTATTTACCATCTGAATTTGTCTAGCTTCAGCTTCCAGCCATTGTATCATGTTATACCTTTTGTCTGCGAGACTGAAGAGCCCATTATCAAATATTTGTTCCTATGTAGGTACTTAGAGACTGTAATCAAGTCACCCCTAGACCTTTGCTTTGTTAAGGTAAATAGATTGAGCTTCTTGAATCTGTAACTATAAATCAAGTTTTCTAATCTTTTAACCATTCTCGTGGCTCTTCTCTGAACCTTCTCCAGTTTTTCAATTTTCTTCTTGAATTGTGGGGACTTGGACACTGTGTTCAAGCAGTATTCACACCAGGGCCAAATACAGAGGGAAAATAACCTCTCTGATTCTACTCGAGTCCCCTGCTTATATATCCAAGGATCGCATTATTTCTTTTGGCTGCAACGATGCACTGGAAGCTCATATTCCGATAAAACATTGTAATAGTCAAGTTTGGGAGGAAACTTAAGTATCAGTTGTATTTTTGTTCTTCAGTTATCAGGAAAGCCTAACCCCAAGAAGGTGAGAGTTTTGATACTAATTCAAAGGTCTATGTGCTCTGTTGAGACGGTTCATAGCTGGCAATTGTGCAAGAAATTTGATACATCCAAATGTTATTGCCTGACAATCAGAGTGAGATTCTCAAAAGACCACAACATGGACCTGACTCTGTTCCCATTGAAGTCAATGTGCAGCATTGATCTAAACCTTCTCCAACTGAAGTCAATGAGACCTTACAATTGGCTTCAATGGGAGCAGAGTTTGGCCAACCCTAAGTGCTTTCTAAAATCCCATCCATAATGAAGAATCTAGGCTGGGATTTTGAAAGGAGCCAAAGGAAATTAGGTGCCCAAATCCTATTCAGTGTCAATGGGATTTAGGTCCCTGACTCTTAGGATCTTTTGAAAATCCCAGCCTTAGCCTTGTTGTATATTAGAGAATGGCAAATTTCTTCTGGTATTTTTGCAAAATCAGGAGCTTTAAATCCTCCTTTAAAACAGCTTCTATATAAAAACCAGTGATTATTAAAATGAACATGTTTCAGACCAATAATCCATGTTGCAGAATCAGTTAATTATAGATTTTTGTTTTTAATTTGAAAGAGTTTTAGAATATTATCTATTGCTCATATCTGCAGATGGAAACTACTTTTTATAGCCTTTAGCAGACTGTGTATTATGGAGCCATTCCAATAGTATTAAATCCCACTGATTTCTGTGGAACTACTATCATCCTAGTACCGTAATTCTGTAGTGTTTAATAGTCTTAATATACAGAGGAGGTAATGACGTTGACTAGAGTAGTTACAGGATATTAGTTAGTGAGCATGTAGTAAATGTTCCATTTCAGTCTATCTTGTGGTTCAAAGATTTAAGTTGTTCTGAGGCTCATTGGCTCCCACTGGTCCCAACGTGCAAAGATGTGGATTGAAAAGGAGATGCATACAAGCAAGCAAATACATTAACCAAACAGTTCAAAGAAAAAACAAAAACAAAAAATTGCAATGGAGGAAGGGTGAAGTGACACTGGCAACTGATCCACATCGCTAAGGCCCAATCTGGTCCAATTTTAAATTTGGTAAAACTTGGATCTTAAATGCTGGAGCTAAATTTGTGATATGCTGACAAAATCAAGTGTATTACAAATTAGAAACCTGATGCTGCATTCCTCATGCACTCAGATCTTCAATTGACTTCAAAGGCTTCACAAGGAATGCAGGAACTGGCCCTGAGACTTGCACTTTGGGCCAGCTTCTGACCTCAGTTAGAACCTATTTAAATGTGAAGTAATGCTATTGATTTCAGAGCCTGGCTCTTTGCCATTAAGCAGTTAGGAAGCTCTGCAGGAGTGAGAACATTATCCAGAATTGTGTTCTGTTTCCTTGTCAATTTCTTTACAAGGCCAAATGCAGCCCTGGTGTAAATGGATGCAAACCTACTAAATTCAGTAGAGTTGCATCCACTTACACTAAGGCATAATCTGGCCCATCAGCTCAATGTTCTTTATCACTGGATTTTGGATGTGTTGTGATGGAACTTCATTCTATAATAAATGGGCTCTGGTAACTGTCTCCCATTAAAATAATTGGGGCAAACTGCCTGGTTTCAATTTTATACTTGGTGGTCTGGAAACATCAGTAACATTAAGATCAGAAAAGACCTAAAGACACACTAACTACTGCACATCACTATTCTTGCAGTTTTGGTACTAACTGTGAGCATAAAAACCTCTCAAGCATGAAGAATTATTCTTTCTTTTATCAATAGTTGTGGTTTAAAAATGCTTCTGCCTTTACTTTTTTTAATGTGTATCTGTGTTGAGGGAACTGTGTTATTGAAAGACATATTATTTTGAAAAGTGACTATATAAAACTTAATGAACAATTCTGCTTTCTGTGTGTATCATAACACAGAAACAGAACTGTTTCCTTTAGTTACAAACGTAAGTTTTTACTGCATCTTAGTTCATTTAGTCCTACAGAATCAAAGCAGGTAGAAGAATTAATTGGATTTTATTCCTTCTTTAGTATTGTCAGTTCCAATCTGAGCAAATTTACTAAAAGTAATGAGGTGAGTAATGTAATGCACAGGTGTCAATCAGGGCATAATATGAAGACTGTTAGATTACACACGTGCTGTTAAGAGCCAAGAACTAGTGTAAAGTATGCTGTGTGTGCACTTAGCTCTCTGTTTCCATCATATCAGTCCCAGTTGGTGCATCAAAATAAATCAACCTGGTGTCTTTATAAAATCCAAGTGGGCATAATTCAGAAAAGACCGAAATGAAGTTGGTGAGTTGGGAAAAGCAACTGGAAGAGTTGGGAAGGGTAACATCTCCACCACTGGTTGAGGGCGTGCACCTACCATTTGTGACTCTCAGGTTTTATTCTTGGAGCTTTATGAGATCTAGGGATGTTTTGGGAAGATCAGAAAGGAGCTTTAATCAAAAAGGTGGGGGTTTGTTTGCATCCCTCTGGCTAGAAGAGCATGACCTTTTCTTTTCAATATTGACCTTGCTACCATGATTTGTGCCTTTGTACTTTTTGAAATGAGACGTCAGTAATGCACATTTCTCATAGATTCCAAAGCCAGAAAAGACAATTGTGATCCTCTAGTCTCATCTCCAGTACAACAAAAGCCCTAGAACCTCACCAAAACAATTCCTGGAGTGTATCTTTTAGAAAAACATCCAATCTTGATTTAAAAATTTCCTGTAATGGATAATCCACCATGGCCCTTGGTAAGTTGTTCCGGTGGTTAGTTACTCTCACTGTTTAAAATGTCTGTCTTATTTCCAGAATGAATTTGGCTAGCTTCAACTTCTACCCATTGGATCATATTATACCTTTCTCTGCTAAATTGAAGAGCCCATTATCAAATATTTGTTCCCCATATAAGTACTTCTATCCTGTAATCAAGGCACCCTTTAACCATCTGTTTCGTAGGCTAAATAAATTGAGCTCCATGAAGTCTATCCCTGTAGGATAAGTTTTCTAATCCTTTAACCATTTTCCTGGCTCTTCTCTGAACCTTCTCCAATTTATCAATGTCCTTTTTGAATTGTGGACACCAGAACTGGACATAGCATTTCAGCAACAGTTGCACCAGTGCCAAATACAGAGGTAAAATAACCTCTCTACTCTGACTCTAAATCCCCCTGTTTATATATCCAAGGATTGCATTATCCCTTTTTGCCACAGCATCATAGTGGTCAGCCGATTGTCTGCCACAGCCCCATACCTTTTTCAGATTCATTGCTTCCTGGGATACAGTATCCCATTATCCAAGTATGACTTACATTTTTTTGTTCCTTGGTAGGAGGCTACACATTGAGACCATTTGGAAGCTCTGAAAATGCATTAAGTGGCTGAAGCTGGTGGGTAGTGCATTATGCAGTGTACATTTAACAGCAATATTCCGAGAGATGCAATGCATCCTGATACGTTTCCAGGTGGAGTCTGTGTTTTAAATTTTGGGAAATGCCTATGTCTCTGGATATGTAGTAAAGAAATACATAAATAATTTTGTCCTGAAATCATCACATTACAGATTATGATGTACATGAAGGGAGGAGCCAAGTTTGACTTTCATACCCTGGGCCAAGTTTGAAGGATGGCCGAGTGATCTTTATGTAGTTGAAAACTGACCCAGTTTGGTACTGAAATCATGGAGAGGTCAGGTGCAGGAACAATTTTTATAATGGGGGTGTTGAGAGCCATTAAACCTAACTGTAAATCCTGTATATGGTGGAAGCCACTTCAAGCCAGGGGTTGCGGTAGCACCCCTAGTTCTAGCACCTATGGTAGAGTCAATGAACAACCCCGTAATGCCATTCTCAGAGTCACATATCTGAGCATCTTTAAAACACAATAAAATAGCCCATAGTAATACCACTTTCTTCTATGAAATATTGTGTTTGACAGCATGAAAATATGTCCAGTAAAACACACTGAAGTAAAAAGTGCCTAACTGAGATTTTCATTATAGTGTTACATCCTCAGATGAGTGTTCTCCCTTCTACTGAGAATAAGGTATGTGCTAAACAGATTACAAAGTTTACAGGAATCGATTTTTATCACTGTATTCATTAGTCTTACAGGCTAATGAAAGTCTTTCCCCCTAATGGTAGCTGTCTGATTTCTCTTTCTTCTCACTGAATGGAAGTAAGTGGGGAATGGCTTATGTTTATAATCCCCTTTGATATATCCTAAGGAAAAGAAAAAAAACATTTCCATCGACATCAGTTTTGTTTAAATTCTGTTTGGAAAGTACAGGCATCTTTTACATTTCTTTCCTGTCTTAAACAGGATGTCTTCTGTGTACTTTATCCTAAATATAGTCCACAATGTATGATCAGGCAATTTATTCTGAGCAGTAATAATGGAACAAGTAACATGGGTGATTTGTGGTGGCTTTCCTTGCTCTTTCTACATACACTTGAGAATCTGCAACAAGAACTGTTGCATTTGTAATGCATAGTTTTGTTTGGGATTCTGTATGAACCATCTCAACCTCTGGATTTGTAAGACATCCTGAAAACTATTGCTATTTTGAGAAGACTTTATTTAATCAATGGTAAAATGAGTTACATGGAAATAAATGAGATCACTAAAGAATATTTGAAATGTCATGTTATGATATAAAATCCAAGGGTTTTTATATAGGGGATTTTTTAAAATCTTTGAATTTGGGCACATTGATTTGTTTTGTTTGCCTCATAACCAAAAATGGTGTTCTTGTAGAATGACTCATTAATTGTGCTGGCTTTTGATAGTGATGCTGTATTTGAAGGGGAATTTACCACTGATGGTCAGATTCTGCTACACCTGCTCATATAGTGAGTAGCACCTTACTCCACAAGCAGCCCAATTGAAATTATTGGTACTATACATGGAATATATTACTATTCAGTGTGAGGTAGGGTAGCAGAATCTGGCCCTGATTGACTTGGAATAATATGAAAGGGAAATGAGAACACTTTAGAAAGAGCATTGTATGTTTGTGATCTATGGAGAGGAAAGAAGTATTGCCCCCTCTGAAAAGAAGAAATTTCTTTCTGTCTTTCTGTCTTTCTGTCTTTCAATAAGATTCTGGCTGGAAAATATCATTATGGGTGTAATTGGCAGTTGCATACTTTGTCATGTGTCATTCCTTGTGCTGAAAAATATTTTTACTCAGAACACACAGTAAAGGCAAAATGTTCAGCACAGCCAAAGTGGGGTGTGTGTATGTGTGTGGGTGTGTGTGTGCCCGTGCACATGCAAAATACCAGTATGACCATAAAATATTTTGTACTTCAAAATTATTTACTCTAGGTTCAGTTGTGTCTTTGCCATGAGCCCACAGTAGAAAAGCAGTATGCCATTACTCTGCTCCAGTAGCACTCTCATGTTAAGTCACAATCTCCCTTCCCTTTCCATCGCTGCAGGAGCAAAATGCATTGGGTCTTTTCCTGTGCAGCATATATTCCCTGGCATTCCTGGGCAGTATGCTGGCTGGTGCATTGGAGGAATGGAGTCAAAGCTCTCCCCAGCCACTGCCCTGTTCTGCCCACCTGCATGAAGAGTGGGTTGGGGGGAATGTAGTGGCTCTGCAGAGTCTGCTTCCTTCCCATGCTGTGGGTAACCAATGCGCCAGCGTGAGGGGAAGCTTTGTTCCCTTTTACACTTCTGTGCTATTGCTCTAGCTGAGCTGCAATCTGGCCCTGTAACTTTCCTTCCTCTGAAAGGGTGTTTCTGGGTAAGCCTAACTCTGAAGTGAAAGTTTGGGTCTGGCTCAACATTGCTTTATGTCAGAGTCACTCCACTGGAATCAAGAGTTACATTCGGAGAGTGTGGGGTGTATGAAAATGTGTACACAAAAACAATGACAGACAACATATCGTTACCAGGTATGCACCTCCTCCTCCTCCTAGAGCAGGTAATGTCAATGTAATAAATGTTGGGAAATGTGGGTCATTAGTCCCTGTAAAGTAAATAGAATGATCAGTTCATAAATTAATAGTAATTGGGGAATAATTACCCACTGTTTTTACTAATCTGTAGTAATAGCCTGTACTAACAGACATGAAAGACAGCTAGATTACATTTGTCAATATCTGTAAGTCTCTGTAAATGTTTGATTCACATTCTCTTTTCACTCTATTGTGGTGCAGCCACATGCTGCCAAAGCATCAGCTCCGTTAAGCACTGCCTTAATGTCTGTGGCTGTAAGTGGCATTGTGAGCTTTGTACATCTATCCAAGGACCGAATTCGGTGCTAAGACTTTACATACATGTTGGGGTTCTGATATCACAAATCACTTGAGGTTCTGGTTACCATGGATGTCATCAGGCCCGCTTGATGTGTGTGTACAGTCATATAGTTTACATTTACTTGTAAAGAAGTTATTCTCTCCTTGATGTAGGCATTTAACTTTTGGTATGTAAATGGCCGTTACTGCGCAAATCAAGTGGAAAATATAACTCATGGTTTCCTCTCTTTCTGTCTGTACACCTTCTCAATACCAAGGACAGCATACCAACATCTAGTATAGCATGCTCTTCGATCTAGGATTCCTTTCCATACAGCCTTCTTCCTGTCTGTTTTTGAGCTGGATCAGATCCGCATACAGTTGATGCAATCCTTCATCTCTGCAGTGCAGATCATCTTACCAAGGAGATTGAGGAAGGAGAGCGGAAGTGATGAGTAATTAAACTTTTTATTTGGAGTGATTCATTGCTGTGGTACATTAGTCCTTGTGATGTTGATCCAATATTGCAAATACTCAGTGTTCCAGATCACCATGTCCAGCAGCAATTGTTGGGATCTAATTTTGGCATAGGGAAAGAATAAAGACCAGGGGGGTTCCCCCACTTGGTTTGCAGGTTCCTTTGTTGTTTCACCCCAGTGAGTAATTTTGGCCCCAAAATTATCATTGGTGACAGCAACCCATACCTCAGGTGAACATGTGTATCACATTAATAACATACTCATTCCTCTAACAGTTTTCTAAGCGAAAATCTGTTAAATACAGCAGGTGACCTCAATGACCTTAATTCCTCCAGAACTCCAAGGACTCATGAGTGCCTCACACAAAAAATTAATATAATTTTTGTAACTTGTTAGGCTGATTTTCTTTTGGCTGACCTCTTGTGGAAAACCCAGTGGTCATATTTGGAATTTTCCTTGTACTCATCTGCCATAATAAATGAATCTGTGCCAAATGTTATTATTCTAAGCCAATGGGAACTTGGTAGTTAATTTTATCAGTCAGCCACCTGTCAGAATCATCTGTATTGCTTTGGATTAGAACTACAAATATTTTTAAAGCCCCCATTATAAAGGTGCTTTGGTGCATAGTGGGGGGTGATGGTGGTTAGACAGGCAAATTATATTCCCATGCAGAGAGCCAGCACAAGACCCAAGCACCATTTAAATTTTGTTTTGGGGGGTGTAGATGGGACTACATGCATGCATGTATCCGCCTTGTCTTGCCTTTAAGCACGAAGAGGGGAGTACATTAGATAGAATGAGAGGACCAGCTCAGAGATGATTGCTGCTCAGAAACGCACTCTTTGATGATTGTGTAGCCCATGTGTCAAAAATGTGGGGCAAATCATGTTACCACAGTCTTAAAAAAATAACTGTTCTTTGGAATATGAAGGAAAAATATTTTAAAACTTGTCTTAGGATGAATAGATCCATCATCACTGAAATAACACTATTAAACAATCTTTAACTGAATACCTAGGATGTAAAATCATCACTCCCTTAATGAAACTATTAATTATTTCTATTATAACAGTTGAGTACTGCTGTACTGAAAACATGGAAATGTCTTTCTTCAGACCGTTCCTGTGACCTGAGAGGTTTTCCACCCAGAAGGAATCATGTTTGCTGTTCGTAGGATCAGCCCCTGTATAATAATGTGGCATATAAACTTCAATACTCTGTGCAACAAAGTGATTCCATTAAACAGGCCATGTTCTATTCCATTTCAATATGTATTTCTGTGTTTTTTTTATCTACAGAAAAAATTAAATCCATGTAAAAAAGTACAAAAAAGTGAATGAAACTAGAGACAGTATTATTGATGATGGTCTGGTGCCCTATGTAAAATGAATGAACTGGTTTCAGTCCAGTTCCCAGTGGACAAGTATTCCTATCACAAAGCCAACCATCACAAATGGCACTCTTGCTGGAAGCTCTAGCAAAAAGCGCTCTTGCTGGCAGCTCTAGCTAAGGACTAGGCAAGGAGAGTGAAGTACCTTTATCCGAGGCGGTCCTTTCATCTGGGACTTGAGGTATATTTTAGGGTCAATGTGCAAAAGCTTTCACTGCCACTGTGCCAGTCTTGTGGATAAAGACAGCCTTCAGTATTCTGGATGTCATTCTATATTGGAACTCTCATGAGTGCTAAATTTCATTAACTCCCACTTCCATCATATGTGTGAATGTACATGTGTAACAAAAATACCACACAAACATACACAGTGTGTAGAAAGTATAACAATTCAGTGTAAAGTGTGATTTCTGGATAGAAATAATGGGAAGGACAGATTAATGTTTGGAGGTTGGATAGTCCTCTTAAAAAGGACAGTTCTTTGATGAGAGTTTTAAAAGAAAAGGCCTTATCAGTAAAAAATACCTGTTGAACATCACTGTAGAGCTGTATGTTTAAAAAATCTCTGGTATTGTTTCAGATTGGGAGCGGTATTCCTTGGAAAATGCAGTGCTGCGGCTCTGTATAATATCAAGGAGGAAAGATCTGTTTTGCACATTTGGGGAAAATCTCTTCCCGTAGCTGCAAATCAATTTGTTTCTGTCATCGGGGGTTAAAGAAGCAGTCTTCTTTCTGTTCGGTTAAGAGAATTTTTTCCCCTTAATTGTTCAGGGAAGCACATCAGAGGAGGAGATTAGTCACAATTGACCAATGCTGCTGTAACATGGCGTTTTATTTTATATTTCTGTAGTACAGGAACATTTTGTGCGTTCTGTTTATCTAATGCTAAGAAAACTCGGAGACTCTCAGGTGCCACAAGTACTCCTTTTCTTTTTGCGAATACAGACTAACACAGCTGCTACTCTGAAACCAGCAGGAATGATTATAGCAGTTTGTGGAACTGAGAAGATGAAGACTAGCATTGACACAGATTTGATATATATTGTGAATATTTTTAAAACTTTTAGAACTTTTTTAAATTGAGAGTTATGTTCATTATCAGCTTCATTTGACCAAATTTTAGGAGAGACTGATGACCTGGTGAGGGCTTGCATGAGCCCACTGTTGACAGAGTTAGGCTTTGGGGCTCATAAAGTTGAACTTCAGCTTTTGCTAAGGAAAAAGGTAAGTCTGTAGCCCTTTTCTAGATACAGATAGCCCTGGAAAGGTAAACTGGTCACTAAGCCTGAAAGGAACAAGAAATCAAGTGCCTCTTCTGAAGCAGGAGCAGGGGGACCCACAGTGCCCCCCCCCAATATTCTGTAAAATGAGTCAATCAAATGTTAGTATGTCCCAAATAATCATTTTGCTAGCCCTCCCTTTAATAATTCATCTGGCCCTGTGCAGGGAGTTTGTGATGTGATACTGATGGGTAGGAGTCAGCTGTGTTTTAAAAGGGCAGCAAGAAAACTGTTCACAGGTCTGCCCCCCAAATGTCTACCCTTTTGGGGGCTGGCACTGAGCCAGCTTTGCTCATTCAGGCAGATGTCATACCACGGGTGCATGCCTACAGTTGTCATGGCAACTGCTGCTAGGGCTCCTGCTTCTTGTGCCTGCTGCTATCACCAGCACCGGCCATGGTGGATTGAGAATGCCAGCCTTGCACCCCCATCTCCACATTGTCAGCTCCTGTTGTGCAGGAAAGAAGGTAGGGCCAAGCTGTGCTTCACTGAGGGAGAGTCCTGCAGTGCTTCCACCCACCTGCTGCCTGCCTGCCCATCCATCCTGGCTTGGAGTTTGGTGAGCCATGATTGGAGGAAGCCTGTTGCCCCACCGGTTCCCTCCTCCTTTCTGTCTCTCAATACATAGCACCCAGGGGAGACCTGCTCCTCTACCTGACTCTCTATATCAGCTAATGGAAAAGCTAGCAGATAGGTGAGGCCTGCCTGTCTGAAGAACCAAAGGGGATCTATTCCTCAATGGACTGCTCAGCCTGCCAGTAGAAGGGAGATGTATTATTGACTGCCATGGATAATTTTTGAGGGGTTATCCTCTTATTAAAATTTGTCAATACACCACTAGTGAGATCACAATCGGGCCCAAGGATCTAGTGCTTTGTATAGGAGTTGAGTCTTACACAGTGTCATTCATACATTCATATAATGTAAATGTTAGCTTTTTAGGCAACAGGATTGGCTATTTTTAGGCAACAGGATTGGAGAGACATGCTGAGAGACTAGATGGGAGATGATCTCATCTGGTATGGAAAATTCTCTGGGCCAGGTGCTCCATTTTGCTAAATCCACTTTGCCCTGGATAAACGATGCAATTACACCAGCCAGAGAAATCCAGTGGAGAATCTCCCTTGTGAAAAAGGGGAGGAGGGGAGGCAGGTGGCAGGTCAAAGAAAAGGGGGCATAGCTGAGAAGGAGAGTAGAGAACAAGGGGATTGGCAAAGCAAGGCTCTGTTAATCCTGACTTTCTGCGGATGGAAGGTATTCCACCAGCAGTGTAACGTAAAGCTGCCTTCCTTCAGCTTTAATTTAGTCTGTGTCCAGGCAAGGAAGAATCAAGAAGCTGTAATGGCATCCCTGTGACATCCTCCTTTAGTTGTGTGGATAAATGAGCTGTGTGCTCCTGTGTTCCCCTGTACTGGAGTTGTGTGCCTGACCATAATATGGGCTCCATAAGTCAGGCTTATTGCTTAATTATTCCTTTTCATGGTCATGTAAAAATGTTTGCAAGGCATGGAATAAGAGAGACTGTTTGTTTGGTTCCACACTATTTCCAAACCAATCATAGAAGATGCAGAGGATGCTTTTGTGTTGTTTTAGTCTTTAAAAAGAAGACTTTTTCTGCATATGAAAAACCTCTCCAGACTCTACTGTCTTGTATTTCTACCACCCTCTAATGAAACATTCCCGAATGAGCATGGCAGTGCCCATTTAAAACAGGAAATACTCTGAGGCTGCTGGTGTTTCAAGAGTGCCCATGTTGGAGACACCACAAGATTGTCTGCTATAAAAGCCAATGTGTTTACATTAGAATACTGCCAGAGGTTCACCTGTACGTGGAACTGAATACAAACTGTATTTGTGTGTGGAACTGAGTACAAATTGAAATGACCATTTCCCAAAAATTTCAATGGGAAAAATATCTGAATTCATATTCAGACACTAATTATGGAAAAAGACCTTATTCTAACAGCCATGTGCAGGGAAAAAGAATCAGGAGAGGTATTTAAGTTTAATGCAGTTGTAAAAGACTGTAAAAGACAATATTTGCTTCAGCTTACATTTGTTGTAAATTTCAGAGACTGAATTGCCATATTTCAGTTAAAGGATTAATATAAGAAAGGGAGGGAACTAGGAATGTGATTAGACAAATTCACCCTTCAGTGGAAATGCTGGTTTGTAAAACAATTTCTGTTATACTGGACATATTTCCCAAGGTCTTTTCAGTCCTTATTCTGGGAGGTATACCTATAGGCATATCCTAAGAAGTATTGACTGCCTGCATCAACCCTTTAACTCGAGTAATAATTGGGGTGTGTTTAGTGTCTTTAGCTACTACTGTATTACTAAACCCAGGGTACTACATTATATAAATTGAAAAGTCAAAAGGAGAAAAATGAGTAGCATTTATTGATTGCCAAGCCTTTGTTTGTTTCAATAGTATTTGGTATCACATTGAGGGTCTTCATTTCTTCGAAGCAGCCACTTATTGTTTTTGTCTACACAGGCTGTTCTTTGGTGACTTTAGAGATGTCAGCACTATCCTAGTAACTGTTTTCTGTAAGTATGGTCTGGTATATCTGATTACTTCATGTTAATGTTCTGCATAAAAGAGGTGATGAAAGATTGACAGATAGCTCCCCTGCTTCTGCTTTATCTCAGTGTCACAGGAACACATTTCAGTGATTAAAGGGAGCAGTTTTGTGCGTTTTCTTTATTTTATGCTAATTCAGTAAACATTTTGTATTCTCCCCTCATTAGAAATGGAAAGACAATTATAAAATTTATTTTGACAGCTTAACTACTTAAACTCAGTAACTACTTAAATTCACCTGCTAATGATTTCCTTCCCCATAACTAAAGTTATAAGCCACAAAAATTTCATTCACTTCTTGATTGTAAATGTTATCCATACAGTCTTTCAGTTGGTTACAGTTGCTATCATAGAAGGAAAAAACACTAATATTTATTTGTTAAGCACTGAGAAAGAACTAGTATGGAAACTGTTTGGTAAAAGGTTGCACAGTCACTATTTCAGTTCTGCATTAAGGGACGTTTAGCAGCAGAGGCAGAATCCTGCCTTTGTAGTTCATATACTGGCATTAGAAAAGGTTCAGAAAAGGGCAACTAAAATGATTAGGGGTTTGGAACGGGTCCTATATGCGGAGAGATTAAAGAGGCTAGGATTTTTCAGCCTGGAAAAGAGGAGACTAAGTGGGGGGGAATATGATAAAGGTATATAAAATCATGAGTGGTGTGGAGAAAGTGAATAAGGAAAAGTTATTTACTTGTTCCCATAATATAAGAACTAGGGGCCACCAAATGAAAGTAATGGGTAGCAGATTTAAAACAAATAAAAGGAAGTTCTTCTTCACTCAGTGCAGTCAGCCTGTGGAACTCCTTGCCTGAGGGGGTTTTGAAGGCTAGGACTATAACAGGGTTTAAAAGAGAACTGGATAAATTCATGGAGATTAAGTTCATTAATAGCTATTAGCCAGGATGGGTAAGGAATGGTGTCCCTAGCCTCTGTATGTCAGAGGGTGGAGATGGATGGCAGGGGAGAGATTACTAGATCATTACCTGTTAAATTCTCTCCCTCTGGGGCACCTGGCATTGGTTACTGTCGGTAGACAGGATACTGGGCTGGATGGACCTTTGGTCTGACCCAGTATAGCCATTCTTATGTTCTTATAGAGACTGCATGATAGAGCTTTATTACCTCTGCGATGGACCTCCACTGAAGCTAATTCTTGCACCAGATTGTCTAGAAATATGTGGTGAAAAAGCCTGCACAGTGAAACTGGTGACCATTAAACTAAATCATTCATTAATTTCTCCTCCCTTGAGAAGAGAAGTAATGAAATTTAAAGTGACCTTCAGTAATGTTATCTATCTGGAGCTGTGAAGTTTTTTGTAAAGCTTCAAATTTATGTTCTGTATTTGGATATTTAATCCATCCTTAGAACGTCACATGTACTGTAAACTGTTATTGAGGCATATGTTGCTCTGGATGTTGTTGTACCTCTCTTAAAGGATACAAGTTCTGAGTGCCTGGAGGTGGTTAAGAATATGGAAAAGAAGCTTTCATGAGTACATTCACATCTGTCTTTATAAGCAAATGCTCCTACAGATTTGAAATTCCAGTGCTTCTGAGCGCCTTGAAAATCTTTTGGATAATTGCAAGATTTTTTTTGTCTGAACGGCATTTGGTGGGATGTGTTTAACCAATGTTTTCTTTGCATTGTTGTCAGAGTCAATTTTCAGAAGAATCAGATTTGATATTCAGGCACTGTTGAGTCTGTGAAGATGCAGGACCAGAGTAAGGGCTGTCATAAGGTGTTTGTGGGTGTACAGATTCGCGTGTGACCGTACAGCTCAGTAAACATGAATTAATTGATTTTTTTTTAACAGTAAAGGAATGAAGTCTTCATAGGAGATTAGGAGATACAATAATTGAGCATAGTTCTTTCCTAATGTATGCCTCATGCAACCTTATCAATATGAACAGAGTTGTGCAAAGTGTAATTAGGGTCAGACTTAAGCCACTTGGCCAAAACTTTCAAAGATGAGAACCTAAAGTGAAGCACCTAAATCTATGTTTAGGAACCTGAATGAACGTTCAGCAGGGCTGAGGGCTTACAACTGCTACTGAAGTAAATGTGAGCAGGGACTGCACAGCACCTCTGAAAATCAGGCCAAATGTATTTAGATGACTAATTTTATCCACGTACGTTTGAAAATTTTGGCCTTTTCACCTTTCTTTTTCTGAGCTAGAATGTCAGATTCACCTCAGATTAAAACATTATATACTCCTACACTTCTGCCATTCTGAAACTGCAGCTTCATATTCTTACTCTTTCCCTTTCTCCACCCAAGAGAACACACCATGGGGTTCACTAATTCTAAGAATGAGAAAACATGCACAGTCGATTCATTATGCCTAATAGATTATCATGTCTGACTGTCTAATTTGGCATGCATTTTCTACACCATCATATTCGTGTGTAAAGATGGTCATTTGGATTTCAACAGTATTGAAACAGTATAGTTTTGACAGGGAGCTTTACGGTTTCTGGAAACTAACCATGTGCAATAATTGGAAAGAAAATGATATGTTGTAGATTGTGAAGAAAAATGTGGCAGAGCTAAATTGAAAAACCAATGTTTACTGCATTCAGATTCTCTGAACAATACATCTGCAGAACCTCAAGGAGCAGAACCTTTCTTCTTTTAGTCATCCTTCCAGCTTTTCTAGCCATTTAACAATAAGAAACACTGTTAATTAAATGACAGGTTTCAGAGTAGCAGCCGTGTTAGTCTATATTTTTGTT
This sequence comes from Eretmochelys imbricata, assembly GCF_965152235.1. Lineage (NCBI taxonomy): Eukaryota > Metazoa > Chordata > Testudines > Cheloniidae > Eretmochelys > Eretmochelys imbricata. Next base: position 35,907,259 of record NC_135575.1, on the reverse strand, counting down.
AATTAAATGGTGACCACTCTGTGTTCTGGGTGACCATTATTTTTCTTTTTAGGTATGTGTCTCCATTTAATTCTGTGGATGCTCTCACTGACACTAGTGGCACTGCTATTTCAGCATAGTGGTACTCCTCAACGTTCCTCCCACTCTACCCACTGTATCACTGTAATCTGCAGAACTGATCCCATGCTCCTTAAGCAGCCAAAACTCCTGTTGCATTAAATGGAATTTTGGGTGCCATAGGAGTAGAGGATTGAAAATGAAGAGTATTGTCTGTTCTTGAAACAAATAAATAGGAATTACAAGGTTGATTCTGAGGCTTGGCTCCCATGTTGAAGTATACTAAAAGCTGATTGTGGGGAATGGCTTAACGTTAGGCCTTCCGAAGAAAGCAGTAAGTGGGTGTATCTGTCTACAGGTGGAGAATCGCATCGTATGCCATACCCATTACTGAGGAAGGAGAGTTAATTTTTACACAGCAGGAAGTGGTGCAGTGGTTGGTCATTAAGTAATACTATGTCTTCTCTGTTTTGTTGCTAAGCAAGTGGAGAGAGAAAAGAGGCAAGTTCTGGTTCATTTGGGGCTTCCATCCCCAGTTCTTTCCATTATATACAGTATATGCTGCACAAACGATGTTTGTTTCTGTATACTGTATTCTTGCTCAGACAGCATCTAAGCACAGCCCATTCATATAGGCTGTTGCTTCAAAAGGTATAGGGACTGTTTATAGGGAGTAGCATTTGCTCTTAGCAAATGCCTTCATGGGTATACATACAGATCTTGCCCACTTCCACCATAACCACATAGAATCATAGAATATTAGGGTTGGAAGAGACCTCAGGAGGTCATCTAGTCCAATTCCCTGCTCAAAGCAGGACCAACACCAACTAAATCATCCCAGCCAGGGCTTTGTCAAGCCAGGCCTTAAAAACCTCTGAGGATGGAGATTCCAGTACCTCCCCAGGTAACCATTCCAGTGCTTCACCACCCTCCTAGTGAAATAGTGTTTCCTAATATTCAACCTAGACCTCCCCCACTGCAACTTGAGACCATTGCTTCTTGTTCTGTCATCTGCCACCACTGAGAACGGCCTAGCTCAGTCCTCTTTGGAACCTCCCTTCAGGTAGTTGAAGGCTGCTGTCAAATCCCCCCCTCACTCTTCTCTTCTGCAGACTAAATAACCCCAGTTCCCTCAGCCTCTCCTCATAAGTCATGTGCCCCAGCCCCCTAATAATTTTCATTGCCCTCCACTATACACTCTCCAATTTGTCCACATCCCTTCTGTAGTGGGGGGACCAAAACCGGATGCAGTACTCCAGGTGTTGCCTCACCAGTGCTGTATAGAGAGGAATAATCACTTCCCTCGATCTGCTGGCAATGCTCATACTAATACAGTCCAATATGCTGTTGGTCTTCTTGGCAACAAGGGCACACTGCTGACTCATATCCAGCTTCCTGTCCACTGGAATCCCCAGGTTCTTTTCTGCAGAACTGCTGCTTAGTCAGTTGGTCCCTAGTCTGTAGCGGTGCATGGGATTCTTCCTTCCTACGTGCAGGACTCTGCACTTGTCCTTGTTGAACCTCATCAGATTTCTTTTGGCCCAGTTCTCCAATTTGTCTAGGTCACTCTGGACCCTGCCTCTCCCCACAGCTTAGAGTCATCTGCAAACTTGCTGAGGGTGCAATTAATCCCATCATCCAGATAATTAATAAAGATGTTGAACAAAACCGGCCCCAGGATTGACCCCTGGGGCACTCCGCTTAATACTGGCTGCTTTACTCATGCCTCCAATATCACAAAGTACTTCTCATCTGTCCATGACTTTCTAGGTGATTTCTAAATTGGGACTGCAAACTTCCAATATGGGATCCCACAGGTTTCTTTCACCAGTGTATATGCATTATTAGCCAGAATTTGGCCTATGGTTAATTTTTTGTTTTAAATTAGGAAGATAATGAATATGGTTTATACTGGAAGGGGAGCCAGGTGAGGGGGGATCCTCTGAGCTCCTTCCTATTTCCCTCTCAAAGGCCCTCAGCAGCTTGACAAATCCTTCTGGCTAAAAAGAGCTAAATGCAGCTCCCACTGAAGCCAGTGCTGGTCCTGGCTTGGTGAGAGGGGTGTGAGGCATTCCTTCCCCTAAGGGAGCTGAGTGTACAGCCTCCACGGTGCTCCCAATTATTGCCAGTTTGGGATTAAACTAAGGACCTGAACTCAAATTCTCCATGTGGCACACCTTAATGCTGCCACTTGACCTCCCATATTGTTGTATTGCTTTGAATGAAGATCTGATTACATTCGTGTATGAACAATGAGTCTTGTAAAGTTCTGTGTCTAACAAACTTCATTATAAATACTCAGAGCCAAGTTCTGCTGTCTTTACTTTCTTCTTCTTGGACCAGGGCAGAGTAATATATGAGCTGTGAGCATGTTATTGCTCTTTATTGAGCTTGGGTAAGAGTATCTTGTAAAAAATTTAATAGTTAAGGGAAATAATAAAGGTTTTAATAGTATAAAAGGAATATGTTCCATGTTATTTATTAAAAGTTTTCTTTCATGTCTTTTCAGTCTAGTTGTAATGTTGCGTGTTTTTATAAGGTCAGATGTAGTGAACTGTTGGTTATGAATTTCTCATTGGGGATAGAAAAAGAAAAACGCCAATGGTAGCTCAAACAGCATAGTGTGTGTGAAGGGAAAGCCCAGGAGAAGCTCTGAGAGTTTGAGTTTCTATGGGGGACAGCTAGATGTCAGCTTGAAAGGATTTTTTTTTCTGTTTCTGTGCAGGGTAGCGTGCATTTCATGCAAAGTATAATAAACATATGGAAAAAGTTACTGAGAAGGCTGTTGAAGCAAACAGTATAAATTAGGGCTTGTCTACACTTACTGGAGGATCAACGCTGCGACGATCGATGCATCGGCAGTCGATTTAACAGGTCAAGCGAAGACCCGGTAAATCGACCGCTGATCACTCTCCCGTCGACTCCTGTACTTCTGATCGAAAAGAGTAAGGGGAGTCGACGGGAGAGCGTCTCCCGTCAATGTCATGTAGCATGGACCCTGTGGTAAGTAGATCAAAGCTACATCGAGTTGAGTTACTCTGTTCATGTAACTCAAATTACATACAAGTTACATACATACATAAATATGTATGATCAAATGAAATAACCATGCTTTAATAGTCTTCCTGTTTAAAGTAAAGAGCAATGTGACCTCTGAATGCGAATGCATTATTCAGACATAATTACGCTTGTATTTGTAGGATATTGATCTCCCCTCTTTCCCCCCCTCCCCCCCAAACCCTTTATTGAAGACTGTGGTATAAAATTTTTTTGGCTTGATTTGTGATGTACCTATTACATATAAAGAGAAAAGATAACTTCATTTGGGAATTGAAATGGCTCAGGTCCTTACAGGAAGACCCCAGCACCTTGCATGATTAGTTCTTAATGAAGTTAATGGGAGCTGAGTCTGGCAGAACCTCACAGGACCAAGCCCATAATGTCCTCTCTACTGTGCAACAGCAATCATCATTTTTAAAAATTCATACTCTAGAAAAGCATCTTTTCTCTTTATATGTGATAGGTACATCACAAATCAAGCCAAAACAATTTTATACCACTGTCTTCAATAAAGGGTGTGTGTGGGCGGGGGGGAGGGAGGGCAAAGGCGGGAGAGGGGAGATCAATATCCTACAAATACAAGTGTAATTATGTCTGAATAATGCATTCTCATTCAGAGGTCACATTGCTCTTTACTAGAGCCACCTCTTAGATCCCGATACTAAAATCAGAACCGTGCAGGTAGATCCTTATGCCCAAACGAAATCCCAATGAAGTCAATGGGCTGTGCACAGGTGTCAAGTGATGGGTGTGATTGCAGAACATGGCCTTAGTCAGTAGAAGAATTGCTGGACACTTTCTCCTGTGTCCTGGGCTCTGATTCAACAAGGTATTTAAGCACAACAGTAATCCTATTCATTTCAATTTGACTCTTTTTCACATGCTTAATGTGAGAGGTATGTGCTTAAAGTTAGATATGTACTAGGGGGTCTTGCTGAATCAGGGTCTTAAACAGGATAAAGAAAACATTAGGGGCACATTATGGCTGGTGTCTGTGTGGGTACGCAAGAGGATTGGGGCACAGAAAGAGCCTTTCATCCTCTTGCCTGCTGTGCCCCTGTCCCTTGGGACCTTCCACAGTTATAACCTTTGTGTTAGTCGGCCCTTTAATTGTTGTAGCTGTAAATTATTCTGCATTTACACAATGTAAAAGCTGGAATTTCCATCTCCATCTGTTTTAAATAAGGAATGAGAGATAGGAATAGTGTCCTTAAGTTCAAGGCTGATTGTGTGAGACCTGGAAACAGATCTCTCTATATCATATAAAGTGAAAAGGTGCTTTTCTGGAGTATGAAATCTTTAAAATAATGTTTGATGTCGTACAATAGAGGGGACATGATGGGCCTGCTCCCGTGAGGTTCAGCCTGCCTCAGCTCCCACTGACTTCAGTGGGAATTGAGGAGACTCATCTCCGTACAGGAAGTGCACAACACCTGGCATGATTAGTCCTTACACATGAAGAATATATTGAAGCATGGTTATTTCATTTGGTGTGCTGAAAAAACACACCATGCTGAAGGTGGGGAAGGGAAGGGATAGCTCATTGGGGGAAGGGATTGCTCAGTGGTTTGAGCATTGGCCTGCTAAACCCAGGGTTGTGAGTTCAATCCTTGAGGGGACCATTTAGGGATCTGGGGCAAAAATTGGGGATTGGTCCTGCTTTGAGCAGGGGGTTGGACTAGATGATCTCCTGAGGTCCCTTCCAGCCCTGATATTCTATGATTCTAAGCACCCAGTCACAATTGGGAAGTAGAAACAAAGGTAGCTATTAAAGTATACTTCACAATAATTTCTTTCTTTGGTGCAGAGGCAGATGTAGAGGATATAGATTCTGATTTCATGCCTTTGTGAATCAGGAATAGTTATCAAAGTCAATGGAGTTCACTGACAGGTCTTCTTTCACTTCTAAGCCCAGAGATAGCTATGGAAAGGACATTAACTGATTAACTACCCTAGCACAGGTGTTCAGACAAGTTTTGTTAACTCTTTAACATTGACTCCAACCAAATGTACCCAATTTGATTCCCTGTTTAACCTGCCCATGTCTTCCCTCAGTGATGAATGCTCCGAATTTGCTGAATTCCTGACTGCTGAATTCTATCAAACAAACAACTCTAAACCCTATCATCTGCAGTTCAGAATATTCCCAGTATGCTTATGTCATCCACTTGGAGATTAATGGTAACTTTCTAACGATTCATGTGCTGATGGCTGAAGAAGTACCAAATTGACATGACAGACTTTTCTTGTGAGGAAGAGCTCTGTGTAGCTCGGAAGCTTGTCCCTCTCACCAACAGAAGTTGGTCCAGTAAAAGATATTACCTCACCCACTTTGTCTCTCTAATGTCCTGGGACAACAAGGCTACAACAACACTGCATACAGGCTTTTCTTATGGCATTTCAGACCACACTAGAGCCTGGAAGTACTGGAAATTCTGTATTCTATTCTCACAAGATTTCTAAACACTACACCCTCATCTGAACCTATACTACATGCTTATCACTTGTACTGGTGCTATTCATACAGAGCATCCAAAGATGCACTTTACAAAGGGCCAAATTGTCAAATTCAGGCATAGGCCAGTCATTGTGGGGCTGTGCTGTGCTGATGTGAGCTTTGGAAACTCACCTGGCATGTGGGCAAGTGTGGACCAAAGCCATCCTCTGGAAAGGTGTAGTGTGGGCTTCCCTTCATGGCAAGTCATTCTCCCTCCACAGGCTGCTCACCCTGCTCACCCTCCCTGTTCCCCCTTTGGTCGGTTAATGCCCATGGGGATATTAGAAAAGAGCTGTCCTTGCTCTCAGGAGAGCGTAGGGATTTCAGCTGTGCCTGGCTCTAGTGTAGGTGCTAAAGGGAAAAGGCTGCTTGCGCCCTCTCCTGGTTAAGCACCTGTGCCATCACCAAGCACACTCTAGCCCTAATTAATTAAGCTTCTCAACACTGCTATTCTGCTAAAAGAACCCAGGTGTCCTAACTCCCAGTCTCTTGCTTTGATCACCAGACAATACGCCCTCCCTTCTCCATGATTCAGAGAGTGCTGCACTAGCCAAAGCAAGTGGATCAATGGGGCTGTGTTTTCTTTAAGCTCTGTTAAGTTATGAAATGGCTTAAAACAGAATATAGTTTATTTTCGGTTTAGAACAAATATATTTGCCTTCACTGAGATGAATGGAAATTGGCCATATGCACTAGGTTCATTTCTAAAATGACCCCTGCATTACCTCATGCTTTTGCCCATAAGGAACTTTCTTGAATTTCTCTCTCACTATTTGTATATGACATAATGCATAAACATGTCTGTTGAAATATAGGCAGAGCATTATCTTTATTGAAGATTAATATTGTTGCCTTCATATAATGAACATACTGCAAGATTTTATATACACAAACCTGCTCTTGATCCATTATTTAACAAACGTATATGTACAACATTTAAAAATACACCATCCCTCTGTCTAGACATGTAAATATTTGATTTGGACAAGTCATGCAAACATTGAGTTTTCTAAATGAGCTCAGCATGGCCTTTCCATTGAGTCAAGTTGCTAATCTCTTCTTTTCTGTTAGGTTTACCTTTCCCAAGGAAGGCATTTTGTTACAAACGAATTCCTGCACAAGATTCCTGCTGGCGAGTCTGAACTCACTGTCCATTGCCTGTTTACCTTTAAAACCCCAAGAAAGGGAAAACATTATTATAAAGCAGCTGTTACATAGTACCCTATAGACAAAATGCTGGTGGCTGCACATTGCTTAGTAATCTGACTTGTTCATTTGCCAGACACTGATTTCTGGGGGAAAAAAAACAATGCTGCCATAAGGAGCCTGATGTATCATATCATTTCATATCTCTCTGTACATATTACATTTCTTACAAACAGGTGAAGTGATCTGAGCTAAATTAGTAGGGCACTCTAAGTTTGTTAAGCCAAGAAGTGCAAATGACAGAGGCACTTTCAAGCGATGGTGATGACCACTGATGTAAATTTGGGATCAAAGCTAATTCTTTACCAAAAAATGCTTAATTATTATTCTGAAAGAAAAAGAAAGGGAAAATGATACATGTGTTGGAATGTCAAAGGTAATTAAATTAGATTCAAGCAAGCTTCCTGGCATGTTAGAAAACATTCCAGTAGCTTAGAGTGCAGCAGGTGGTTACCCATATCTTTTAAATTAGTGCCTATGGATAGATAGGCATTTGCTGGATTTTGCTTAAGCAAATAGTGGTGTCAAAACCAAAAGCATCTCAATATCCAGATGTGTTAGAATTGTAGTCTACTAAATGCCCCCTATGTTTCCTGGTGTCATATTCCTGTATCCTCTGTTCTACCATCACTTCCTCATTCAGGTTGAAAAATACCATTGTCTTTCTGTGTGCAGACACTTACCCACATGACAGCTTGAGTCTTGCAAAGCAGGTATCAACTTAAGCAATTTAGCACCACTGTAGTCTGCTTAAAGAAAAGCAGCACGCTATAAATCCAGAAAGTTTTTCAGGAAGCACATGATTTTGATGTAAAGTGCTGTCTGGAGCAACAAAAAGCCTTCACATATACTCCACCAAAGAGTGATAAAATACCTCTGTGTAGAGGAGCCCTTCACAAAATCGATAGACCATCTGTCCCTCAGCGGATGTTGTTGCCTCATAATTTTGAATGAATGTCATTTGCTGTTTTAAAAATGAAATTTGTTGTTTACGTGGGACGATATAATCTCAATTAAGGAAGTTCACATGCCCCATAATCAGATATACCATTGAGTTTAGTATAACTGCAGCTAGGATGAACTCCTGGGCAAGTTTGTCAGTCATGATAAAATGCTATTGTGTTTTATTAACAAAAATAAAAGTAGGAGATGAACTAATCCAAAGTCTAAAACATTTAAACAAACAAGCTGACAGTAATCCTCCGTGGTTAGTTATACTTTCTACATGTTTAATGCAAACAAATATCGCTCTGATTTAACTCTCAAATACTATAGATAAGTATACAGTATGTGTCCTCAGTAAATAGTAATAAAGTAATGTGGATTAGTATGTCTGAGTAAAAGACTGGTGAGGTGCAGTTTTGTAGCAAACCTCTGGCCTTATGTGAACAGACACCATTTGTCATCAGCAGTAATAGAAACTCGGATTGGCAGCATCACATTTTCCTTTCCTTCCAGTGGTAATGGGTTATGCTTTGGATGCTGTATATCCTAGGTTCTCTCTCTTCTGTCTGTCTGTCTGTCTCCATCACTGGTTCGGTTTGTAGTAAACGTCCCAGCTTTGATCTAGCTCCCTTCTCTACTCTCCCAGCCAATGACCCTGCCTGCTGTGGCTTCAGCAATCAACATGACCTCTCACCCACTGACAAGTGACCCGCTCTCCTCGCACTGTATGAGCCTTCTCACAACATCTGTGACTATGGCTTCCCACAACATCTGTGTGACTATATATAGTCCTATTCCTATAATCCCTAAATGGCCATACCCCTCTCAAAGCTGCAAAACTCTGCTACTTGCCTCCACAGACCATTACACCTGTGTCTCTTTCAAAAGCTCACAGCCCAACAGGAAGTCTGAGTGAATTTCCTTCTCGGTGATGTACCTTCCTTTTGTCTCAGAGGGAGACTCCAGTCTCCGTCAGAGTCATCAAACACTGCTTTAGCTCCAGTCCCTGAAGATGTGCCCCAAAGTTATACTGCTGAACCCCCTTGCAGCCCTTAACTGCTGAACCCTCCTAACATCTCATTCAGTCCACCCACCAGCATCACATACTGAACAGGCTTCATTTCCATGTGTCATCTACACTGAGATCAGGCACCATCCTGCGCCTGTCCAAACAACTATACTAGAGAAATCTAAGGAGAACAGGCTCTCTTGTGAGATTTCTACTTTCAACTGGGTCAGAGAAAAAAGATCTTTTTTTGTAGTGTTATTTCATTATTCCACATCTGGTATTAGGAAACACTATGAAGTTCAGATGGCATGTGACTAGAGATGGTAAAAAAATATTTTTTTAACAAAAAATTTTTTTGTTGAAAAAGGGCCTTTCTTTAAAAAAACAATTTTTGGTGAACATTTTTTTTTAAATTTTCAATTTCTTCAACAGTCTGAAAAAATATGTTTTTGTTTTGGTTTTTCCACACCCTCTTCCCTTATTTTTCCTGCCTTCTACCCCTTTTTTCAGTGATAAAATGGAAAAAAAGGAAATGAAGGAAGGGGAAAAAATGGTGAAAGTGGTACAAAATGGAAAATCAAAAATTTAAGCCATCATTTTAAAAACAAATTAAAAATGGTTCTTTTCCAAAATCTGTAGAATTTTAAAAATATCAAGAAAAATCATCACTGTTTTTTCTACCAGCTCTGTGTGTGACTAATTTAAACCAAACTAAGCAAAATTAAGATTAAGAATTTAAAATTAAGAACTTTTTAAACCTCCAAGAAAGGTTTGGTTTAGAAAGGGTTTTTTTTTTAAAACAATGATTTTAGTTGATTCTTTGCTTCTTCTGGCTGGCTTGCCTATCACTGGTCATGATCCACCATGAACTCTGCTCCCATTACTTTTTTATAACAAAATTATTTTGTTTTCTGTTAAGTAACTTACAGGACCTCCAAACTTGCTTTAACTAGTGGTTTATTGGAAAAGTAACTACCACAAAATGTAGAGTGTTCATCTAAAAATTCACATTTCTGGCTGATTAATCTCTGAACCTTCAACAGTTTTTCAAACATGTGGTATGAGGGCTGTTGCCAAAATATAATGTTTTAATACTGTGTGATATAAATTATTTGATTGAACTGACAACCTGCTACCAAAAATATAAACCTTACGTCAAGCACTAGGTATGTATATGAATCAAGCTAAATCCTCTTGAAAGTAGTAATGGCACTTAAAGGAATAATAGAGGATTCCCACATATCTAAAAAGGAAACTGTATATAGTGTCTGTTAGAATAGTTTAAAAAGCAAGTGTTCAATGAAGACTGATAGGGAGAATGGTAATGTCTTTAATAGGTTTCCTCTGTTCTGATAGCATTTTCGTGCCAAGCAGAAGTAGTGGAAATGAAGAGAATTAAATTCAAGGGCTATTCTAGTGCAACTGTAGGATGTCTGGCATATTCTGAATGTAGATATTGTTTTCTAGCTCTCCCTAAATAATGTATCTTATCCATCACATATGTGGTCTAGATTGATTTTTTGTGTGCATATTTTGTATATGTCTATCTATTAAACAAAAGATGTGTGTTAGCTTTCAAGCAATTGAACCTGCAGCGATTACCATGATCTTTTCAGAAAGAATACGAGGTCATTGATTTATGTGAATGCTTTACAATTCATGGTGAGCTTGAGTTTTGTCTGATCTGTGGCAAAAGGACCTTGAGTGGGGAATAAGAGCTTTTTAGAAAAACATTTTGGTTGAAACAGCAATTTCTTATACTATGTTGATGTTAGTTATAATAATAAATGCCCAGGTGCTTCTAAACAGTTTTGCTGGTAGACATGAATCATGTTAGGAGGTTTAAATAAAAAGAAAGAAAGAAGAGAGAATTAGAGTTGGAATTTTTATAACCTTTGGATAATTGCTTGGGAAACCAGCAGAGCTTGTAACCCACATTGTTCAGTGAAGTCGAAAGCAGCAAACATTAATTCTTGATTGGAGCTCAGTGTTGGATGCTGTAGGCTGTCTTTGCACACGGCTGTAATTTGTCCTGAAAATTGTTCTCTCTTTTCACAGCTATCGCACTTCACTTTTGACTCTCGATATGCTCTCTTGCTTTCTGTCTTCCAACCAGAGAGCTTTATAGCTTTTCAGCTCAATACCAAACTTCAGCTGTGCTGGAAGATAACTAGAGGCCTGCAATTCATAAAGCAGGAGAAGAGCTTGCTTGCCATTAACAATCACTGTGTGGACTCCAAAATAAATCAAGGGCAGTTTTCTAGAAAAAAGAAGTCAAATAGCAAGCGGAGTGGAAAGCAGTGAAGCAAGGGAGACCCGGCCTCCAGAGTGACCCCTTCCTCAGGCTAGTTGGGTAGATGAGCATTTCCTTGAGCCTGGGTCTCCCACATCCCAAGTGAGTGTCCTAACCATTGGGCTATAAGAGTCAGTTTCTCTTTCTCTCGCTGGGTCAGTGCGTATTTAGGTATACAAAGTGGAACTGCTCCAGCAAGAGAGATTGAAAGAAAGACAGAATCTGACTAACAGTAGCACACTTGCATCTAGGTTCAAATTCCTGCTTTGCCTGATTCGAAGCAAGGACTTGAACGTGGGTCTTGCACATCCCAGGTGAGTGCCCTAACCACTGGGTTATATGTTATTCTGAAGTGGCTCTGTCTTCCTCTACCCCGAGACATGTTCCCAACTAAAGCTTTGGTGAAAGTGATATGTTTCTATTTTCACCAAAAAAAATTTCCTGACCAGCTAGTTTTGTATGTGTGTGTAACAGTGGAGGTAAAGTTGTGGGGCAAAGATTAATTACAGTTGTTTGTCTCACTCATGTGATCACTAATTGATTTTTCCACAACAAGACCAGGGAGGTTCAGTGGTCCTCAAACTAAAAAGTAAAAAGAAAATTTGCTAATAATCTGTGGTAATTTCTTGTCTCCTTCCCTCCCCCCGAAATCCAGTTTGTGCTATTATAATACTCTATGCAAATTAGGAGTAAAATTATTTCCCCTCTGTTCTAATATGGGGGCAGAGATCTTTTCTAAAGAGATGAAAGAGAGGCTGTGGATCATAGCTTAAAATCAGTTTCTGTTAGATCAAAAAACAAATACTGGGCTTTGGGGAAACTTCCTTATAGTGAGGAATAGGACAAATGTTGGGGCAGAGCTGAAGGGAGCCTAGAGCTAGCATGAGGATACGGAGCCTCTGCACATACACTTCAAGATCTCAGGATATCCATAGCCTTTGTGGGCCAGATTCCTTCCACATGGGGGCACACCTCACTCTCCCTAAAACAGAAGAATCCATGAACAGAACTTCACAGACGTTCCTGGCCCCTATGGGGGCACATCTATCTGGCTCTCAGTGTTTATGCAGCCTGTACTCATGAACAAAACCATTCACATAGAATATGAATTCATTTGGTGACAGTGAATGTAATGTGCACTTTTCACCTTACTGGGTTTTGTTAAATAATAGTAGAAATTCATCTGCTTTCCACAGTAAGCAATTGTCATGCTTTTTGCATAATACATACTCCCCTGCCCCAAACATCAGGTTATCCCTAATGTGTACTGAACAATTACACAAACTGTAGTTTTGCATTTCCACTTATTTTGACTAAAGATGCTGCTAGAGTTCTCACCAGTCAATGTTGTGACTGATTGTAACTGAATTTTAATATGGAGCTCTGACTTTACAATCCATTATGCAAATGCTTATACTTGGGTGTATCTTTTGCAGAATCAGGCTCTTAGTTCACAGGGATACAGGCAGTGCACCTGTTGAGATTTCTTTAGGTCCTGCAAAGACTAACTCAGATTTGCTAGAGCTATTGGTTGGTCAACAGTGCCATGTGGGACATAGTAATGTGGAAAAACCTGCATGGAAAAAACACGATATACTGAAAGAGCTGCGTGGCACTTGGTGTTTGACAGATGGGCAAAGCAGTTCTGCTCTTCAGTCATAGTTTTCAGTAAATAGCTTTTGAGGTGATACTCATAACTACGTGCTGTTCAATTTTAGAAACAAAATCCATTTATTATAATCCTAGAATCAATTGCTTTATGATTTTAATAGCATTTGTCTAAGGGGCTTCTTAGTGCTTGACCTTTTCCCTTTAATGCAAATTATTAATTTTATAATGATATGATGTACTCAGGCAAATGTAAGAATACATTGTATCTTTGCTTCTTCAAAAATGCTTGTGTTAAGCATCTTTTGTTTGAAGTAACAATTGCCTATTATAGAAGAGCTTTGCCATTTTAGCCTTCTATCAGTCTTAAAATCAGCACAGGGAAATCATATGCTAATAAGAAATAATTAGAAAAAGTAAAAGGTTCTAAAACGGTTATGGAAATTTATTTTCCATGAATACTTGCGGTATAGCCACTGAGAATAACTTAGTTTTAACACAAGCCTTTGCTGATGAGGGTCCCAATCCTGAACTCTCCAATCCTACTGTGAAGTCAATGCAAACTTTGCCTGAATAAGATCTGAAGGGGAAATCCTCCCAGACAAGGAAAGGCAGAGTGAGTCTGCAAATGCAGTGAAACCACTGCTGCTCTACTGCACTGCGAAGTTCAGGGTGTAGCTAGCCCATGTATGAGGACTGCATATCCCTTATTTGCCACAGACCCCACTCCTGGAGTGACCTTTGTCCTTGGCTTACATAGTGGGAGGTAGAGGATGTGGTGGAGGGAAACCCATGACTTGAATCCTTGGATCTAAACTCATGCATAGTGCCCGTGAATGCTGCTCCATTTCTGAGGCTGCTGTAGAGTGACCATGCAGGTGGCATGTGGTAGTCCTGCACCCTTTTTTGGGTAGGTGGCAGGATTCTAGCCTACACCTGCCATGTACCATTTGCCTGGGGTAAATCCTGGGTCAAAATTTTGCTGTGGGCCTTAGATGTTTAAATGATACCTTTTGCTCACTTTGGCCCTTGCACAAGTTTATTTTTATATGTTTTATACTTGTGTTGATTTTTAGATTTGGACTATAGAACAAGAAGTCAGAGAAAAGACCTGGTTTTTTTTCTAAAAGATATGTTGTAGTTCAAGCAGGAATTAATTCTGTTATATAGCTTCAATGGCTTTTGTTATATAGGAGGTCAGACTAGATGGTCACAGTGCTCACGTCTGGCCTTATCTATGAAAGCAGAGATTATAGTAAAGTTAGAAGGCTAGGTAGTGGGAAGCACGGAGCCATGCCACCTGAGGAGATATATTGGGAAAATTGTTTCAGGCAGCCACAAGCTCCTTTGGTAGTGGTCCTGCTGACAGGGATGTGCAGTTTGAACCATACATAAGGCAGGAGCAGAACGCTCCTCTCAGTATGCTGGCTCTGCTCTACGGACTAGTACTGATGGGGTGGAGACATGGCCCCAACTCCTTCGTGGCCCTCCATTATTTTTGACACCACATTCACCAAATAGGAGCAGTCTGCATTCTGAAGAGTGCAATAACTGCTGTTGTGTGCTCAAGAAGGGGAGTGTTCTTGCAGGCCTCGCTTCAAGCAAGGACAGCAAGCAGTCTGGCCTCAAGTTTGCCCAACAGTTCAGAATAAAACCAGAGCAAGAACCTCAGGTCTTGGTCCCATATAAATAATATAAGCCTGCAGCATTTTATATTTCTGTGCAAGATGCAGAATTTATAGTGGTTATTTTATCACTCTCCTCAAACGTGTATGACCGTGGATCTGGAATGTTGTTACATTCGCCTGGTAGTTGAAAAGACCGCAACTCAGAAAGACATGAACACACTGTTAATACAGTAACAAATGCTATCTGTGCAAAGGTTTCTGCGATGCTATGATGAAAGAGTCAGTTACTCAAGTGGTTACTATTTCTTTCAACTGCTGCATCAAAATACCTTTGTGTTTTAATCCAGTCAAGAGAACAGTACACTACTAAGATGATGCTCACAAATAAAAGGTACATGGTGGAAATTAAGCAATTGTGTTATATTTCACACTAGTTTAAAAAGCTGTTAGATCTGATTTCACATTTTATTTATTTTTCTAATTAACAATGCACCTATCACTCATCCCTAGATGCACACATATTCAAATGCAATAACACAATAATCAATGCAAATTGACAGTACTGTCAAGAATAATACAGTACCTACCCCTTCTTCCCAATTCATAGAAATAACCGCCATCCCTCAGGAAAATTCTGAGTAACTAGATAGGGTTTGCAACTTAGCCTTGAGGTCAGCACACTTGAATTCTGTTGGACCTATGGGGAAATGCGTTCTAGAGTCATGGGCTTTGTGGTAAAAATGCCTTGACAGTAAATTTTTCACAGCGGAAAACACTCAGCTATTATGTGTCTGAAAATATTTTGGATTCACTGGGCTACCCACCAATCAGAACAGTTTTGTTATACAGGACTTTGGATGTACTATAATGTAGGAGGAGATCCCAACATAAAATGAAGAAGAACCACATTTAATAAGAGATTAGCCTTGGTGCGCTCATACTCAAGGGTAAAATTTGGCCCTCTGCAAAATATTTTTCCAAACTTATTCTTCCACACTACTCCACAAATGTGCCTCAGCTTCCTTGTACATTCAGTCCTTGATCTTTCAGGGGAGACTTGCATCACAGTGCTTCTTGCAGTGGTGGTTTTGCAATGTGGACAGCAGTCCACTGGGAACATAACTGAGGTCAACAAGTTCATTTCAGATGCTACAGACCACCAGACAACCAAGGGATGATGCCTTTCAATGAGTAATAATCTGAAAGCCAGGTGCCTAAATTTAGGCCTTTAAACCTGTATTTAGGCACCTAAATAAGCATCCTGATTTTCAACACTGCTGAGGACTCTGTGTGCCTCAGTGACTTCAGTGTGCAGATGATCCAGTTTGGGGCTCAGTTCTAATCTGAGATACACATCAACTAGTATCCATAGCAGTGCCCTTGGAAAATCCACTACTGCACTTGTACACTCAAGTACAGCAGCAGACTTTTCAAGATAAGTGGTGATATATATTGGCATATTTCAGATTAGAATAGATCCACTGAATTGAGTCCTGAAGACAGAAATCTGTTAAAAAAATTACTTTTTTACCTGAAGAGCTATTATCTGCCACATGTAGTATATGGAATACTTTGCTACAAATTACCAGTGGGCTCTGAAAAGTGGAAGTACGAGTATAGAAGGTGATTTGATTACCTCTGAAACAATGCTTGAAGTGGTAAAGGCTTTTTGGACACCACATATTTCTTTGTAAGTTATTGAGAAACATATATTGTAATTGATTTTCATCAGTGAAGAGCACTGGAAATGATAATACATGCTGAAATAGGGTACCAGACTTATGGAAGGTATGTGCATTCATTTTCCTTGGTTAATATTTTTATTTGTCCATATAAGCACTTGAAGCACTACTTCAAGTAGTGGTGTCATTAGCATTGTCCTGGGTGAATCTACAGGAAGGCAAATTCACTTTTTGAAAGCAATCAATCACTACTTCATTCTGAACCGAATATAATTACTTCAGTAGTTGTCACACTGTTATGCTGCTCCCATAAGTCTGAATGATGTTGGTTGAGAAAATAAACTTTCAAGTGGAATTGCAACCCTATATATTCTGCTGGGCATTCAAACTGAGGTGTTAGTGTTTGAAATTGTAGTGGCAAAAGAAGTATTTCTTCGTAACGCTTAGGAATAAATTACCTTTATAGTAATGCCTGAAACAAACAAGAGAAGGAAGGAAACCAGTTACATTTCAGCACCTGAAAGGGAGACTTTTTAATGCTTGTCTCATGTTCCAGAAAGGCACATTTTTAATTTGGTTTAAGTACACAGTCTTGATGATTTTTTCCAGCAGTTGTCACCAATTTGAGATAAACACAGTAAGTTTCAGATGATGGACATCTTCCTCATTGCGCTAATCAATATGGAAAATCGTTTACAGAAGCAAGTGGTAATTATGTAGAGGCAGAATATGGAAGGGGAATAAAGCAAATCTGTTAGCATGGAAACTGTTTGAAGATTAAAACTTCAGATTAAACATCCATGAATAAGTTATCAAAGGTTTTATCAAATGACTAAACCTTGGAAAAGCATGACAACATGCCTGTGTCTCTCTCCTTAGCTAGATAGAATATACTCTTTAACAAAAAAGCCTTTTGTTTGATGCATGTAGAGAGAAATAATTTTGTTTGTTTGGTTTTCTCCCCGAGTGATATTTTTAGTTTAACAGCGCTTTACACCTAATTGTGGAATTATTATTTCTGTAAGAGCAAGCTTAGTGCCATTTTATAAGACTTGTGATATAGGATTCTAACATATTTCTTACAAACCTTTGCAAAAATTACATTTTTGCGAGGATGTGACATCTATGTAGTAATTGGCGACACTTACTCTGTTTGCTTTTATACATAAGGCCATTGAACTAAGAGATTTCATTGCTGAAATGCTTGAACTCTTCTAAGAACGTTTACCAAGTAATTACAGGTTTCAGAGTAACAGCCGTGTTAGTCTGTATTCGCAAAAAGAAAAGGAGTACTTGTGGCACCTTAGAGACTAACCAATTTATTTGAGCATAAGCTTTCGTGAGCTACAGCTCATTTCATCGGATGCATACTGTGGAAAGTATAGAAGATCTTTTTATACACACAAAGCATGAAAAAATGGGTGTTTACCACTACAAAAGGTTTTCTCTCTCCCCACCCCACTCTCCTGCTGGTAATAGCTTATCTAAAGTGATCACTCTCCTTACAATGTGTATGATAATCAAGTTGGGCCATTTCCAGCACAAATCCAGGTTTTCTCTCCTCCCCCTCCCAACCACCCCCACACACAAACTCACTCTCCTGTTGGGAATAGCTTATGTAAAGTGATCACTCTCCTTACAATGTGTATGATAATCAAGGTGGGCCATTTCCAGCACAAATCCAGGGTTTAACAAGAACGTCTGAGGAGGGGAGAGGAGTAGGAAAAAACAAGGGGAAATAGGTTACCGTGCATAATGACTTAGCCACTCCCAGTCTCTATTCAAGCCTAAGTTAATTGTATCCAATTTGCAAATGAATTCCAATTCAACAGTCTCTCGCTGGAGTCTGGTTTTGAAGTTTTTTGTTGTAATATCGCAACTTTCATGTCTGTAATCGCGTGACCAGAGAGATTGAAGTGTTCTCCGACTGGTTTATGAATGTTATAATTCTTGACATCTGATTTGTGTCCATTTATTCTTTTACGTAGAGACTGTCCAGTTTGACCAATCTGCATGGCAGAGGGGCATTGCTGGCACATGATGGCATATATCACATTGGAGGATGTGCAGGTGAACGAGCCTCTGATAATGTGGCTGATGTTATTAGGCCCTGTGATGGTGTCCCCTGAATAGATATGTGGGCACAGTTGGCAACGGGCTTTGTTGCAAGGATAAGTTCCTGGGTTAGTTCTGTGGTGACCTAGTTAAACTACTACTACATGCCACAAGGGGCCACAGCAATGGTTCCCTCAACCCACCCAGCAATATTGTTAACCTATCCAACTGTACTCTTAGCCCAGCAGAAGCAGCTGTCCTATCTCGGGGCCTTCTCCTTCTGCCCCTCCACCCCCATGAACATGATACAGTTCTGTGGTGACCTAGAATCCTATTTTCAACGTCTCCGACTCAAGGAATATTTCCAACACACCTCTGAACAACATACTAATCCACAGAGACCTCCCTACCAAGACTACAAAAAGAAGGATTCTAGGTGGACTCCTCCTGAAGGTCGAGACAGCAGACTGGACTTCTACATAGAGTGCTTCCGCCGACATGCACGGGCTGAAATTGTGGAAAAGCAGCATCACTTGCCCCACAACCTCAGCCATGCAGAACACAATGCCATCCACAGCCTCAGAAACAACTCGGACATCATAATCAAAAAGGCTGACAAAGGAGGTGCTGTTGTCATCATGAATAGGTCAGAATATGAACAAGAGGCTGCTCGGCAGTTCTCCAACACCACTTTCTACAAGCCATTGCCCTCTGATCCCACTGAGAGTTACCAAAAGAAACTACAGCAGTTGCTCAAGAAACTGCCTGAAAAAGAACAAGATCAAATCCGCACAGACACACCCCTGGAACTCCGACCTGGGATATTCTATCTACTACCCAAGATCCATAAATCTGGAAATCCTGGGCGCCCCATCATCTCAGGCATTGGCACCCTGACAGCAGGATTGTCTGGCTATGTAGACTCCCTCCTTAGGCCCTACACTACCAGCACTCCCAGCTACCTTCGAAACACCACTGACTTCCTGAGGAAACTACAATCCATCGGTGATCTTCCTGATAACACCATCCTGGCCACTATGGATGTAGAAGCCCTCTATACCAACATTCCGCACAAAGATGGACTGCAAGCCGTCAAGAACACTATCCCTGATAATGTCACGGCTAACCTGGTGGCTGAACTTTGTGACTTTGTCCTTACCCATAACTATTTTACATTTGGGGACAATGTATACCTTCAAATCAGTGGCACTGCTATGGGTACCCGCATGGCCCCACAGTATGCCAACATTTTTATGGCTGACTTAGAACAATGCGTCCTCAGCTCTTGTCCCCTAACGCCCCTACTCTACTTGTGCTATATTGATGACATCTTCATCATCTGGACCCATGGAAAAGAAGCTCTTGAGGAATTCCACCATGATTTCAACAATTTCCATCCCACCATCAACCTCAGCCTGGTCCAGTCCACACAAGAGATCCACTTCCTGGACACTACAGTGCTAATAAACGATGGTCACATAAACACCACCCTATACCGGAAACCTACTGACCGCTATTCCTACCTACATGCCTCCAGCTTTCACCCTGACCACACCACACGATCCATTGTCTACAGCCAAGCACTGCGATACAACCGCATTTGCTCCAACCCCTCAGACAGAGACAAACACCTACAAGCTCTCTATCAAGCATTCTTACAACTACAGTACCCACCTGCGGAAGTGAAGAAACAGATTGATAAAGCCAGAGGAGTTCCCAGAAGTCACGTACTACAGGACAGGCCTAACAAAGAAAATAACAGAACGCCACTAGCCGTCCCCTTCAGCTCCCAACTAAAACCCCTCCAACGCATTATCAAGGATCTACAACCTATCCTGAAGGATGACCCAACACTCTCACAAATCTTGGGAGACAGGCCAGTCCTTGCCTACAGACAGCCCCCCAACCTGAAGCAAATACTCACCAGCAACCACATACCACACAACAGAACCACTAACCCAGGAACCTATCCTTGCAACAAAGCCCGTTGCCAACTGTGCCCACATATCTATTCAGGGGACACCATCACAGGGCCTAATAACATCAGCCACATTATCAGAGGCTCGTTCACCTGCACATCCTCCAATGTGATATATGCCATCATGTGCCAGCAATGCCCCTCTGCCATGCAGATTGGTCAAACTGGACAGTCTCTACGTAAAAGAATAAATGGACACAAATCAGATGTCAAGAATTATAACATTCATAAACCAGTCGGAGAACACTTCAATCTCTCTGGTCACGCGATTACAGACATGAAAGTTGCGATATTACAACAAAAAACTTCAAAACCAGACTCCAGCGAGAGACTGTTGAATTGGAATTCATTTGCAAATTGGATACAATTAACTTAGGCTTGAATAGAGACTGGGAGTGGCTAAGTCATTATGCACGGTAACCTATTTCCCCTTGTTTTTTCCTACCCCCCTCCCCTTCTCAGACGTTCTTGTTAAACTCTGTATTTGTGCTGGAAATGGCCCACCTTGATTATCATACACATTGTAAGGAGAGTGATCACTTTAGATAAGCTATTCCCAACAGGAGAGTGGGTTTGTGTGGGGGGAGAGAAAACCTTTTGTAGTGGTAAACACCCATTTTTTCATGCTTTGTGTGTATAAAAAGATCTATACTTTCCACAGTATGCATCCGATGAAGTGAGCTGTAGCTCATGGAAGCTTATGCTCAAATAAATTGGTTAGTCTCTAAGGTGCCACAAGTACTCCTTTTCTTTTTACCAAGTAATTATGAGTTTTTCATTACCAGATGCTTATAAATCTTATGTTATGTGAACAATAATCTATGGCCCAACAGAATAAAAAACGCTGCTCATAATTTTGGATGGAATAGGTTAGTTTTGTAAACATTTCTGTCTGGAAGCTGATAAGGCTGAGTGCCGTAGGGTGAAACTCTGGTCCCATACTCAACAAGGCATGCTACAGGGCTTTGCTTTGCACACCCAACCTGTTGGTAGGGTACAATCCAGCTACAGGGGTACTAAAGCCATGGATTACAGTAGTGGCTACAGTCTATTGTACTCAACTTGCATGTCGTTGCGGTCCCTGGATCTGGGCAGTTCCAATATCCACTATCCACCCACAAACCCATCCTCTGTGCTTCCATGTGGAAAGATGGTGGGCAGCAGCCTTTGCAGTCATGTTTCAAAACTTCTCTTTTTCTCAGGACCTCTCTGCTTGAAATGTGGCATTTTTGCTAGGCTTGGTGCCTGCCATGGTTGTGTAGTGGTGTAAAAGGAAATAGTCTCTCATTTCAGGATTAAGATTGAAACAGTTTTGTATTTTCAAGCAAACCTGGAGACATTTGCTGGGTTTCTACAGTGAATTTAAATTGCTCCTCTCCTAATGCGCCCAGGTAGCCCAGGAGGAAGCTGTAATTTATCTGCAGACTCTGAGAAGGGAAGCAGCTATTGCTGCTTATAGAACCATCAGTCTCAGAAATCCTCCTCTCAGTACACCTCCTCATCTTTTAATGTAGAGTTCATTCATTACAACAGTAATACCAGCTTATTAAATCAGTTTTGTACTTAACTTCTTGAATAATAATGATTTCCTTAGTTTTACATATAGAACAGGGATAGACAACCTATGGCACGTGTGCCAAGGGCGGCACGCGAGCTGATTTTCAGTGGCATTCCCACTGCCCGGGTCCTGGCTACCGCTCCGGGGGGCTCTGCATTTTAATTTAATTTTTAAATGAAGCTTCTTAAACGTTTTAAAAACTGTATTTTCTTTACATACAACAATAGTTTTGTTATATATTATAGACTTATAGAAAGAGACCTTCTAAAAACGTTAAAATGTTTTACTGGCACACGAAACCTTAAATTAGAGGGAATAAATGAAGACTCGGCATACCACTTCTGAAAGGTTGCCGACCCCTGGTATATAATAATGGTCTGAACACCATATGGAATACATGCCATGCAGTAATGAGAAAGGACAGAATTCTTCTCCTAAACCAGTATTTGTGGGATTTTCATTAAGCAGTAGTATGCTCCCCTTTGGCCTTTAATGATTTAGGAAACTTACTCTGTATCTCTGCAAATACAGGAGGCACGTGGAATAGAAAGAATACTGCAGACCATATGCAAGAAAATATACCACTGAAATCAGTGGGAGTTTTGCTGGGATTCTGAGTGCTGCAGGTTTGGGTTTAGAGGAGTCAGGGTAGAGGTAAACAGAGAAGGAGGAATAGATGTTCAGATTTGTACCATCTGTATGGTGACATACTCTGAAGGGAAGAAATAAGAGGAGGGGGACCACTGATTTTAGTGGGAGCAGATAACACTGAGCATAATCCAAGAGGCCCTCCTCACCTCCTGGGATCAGGCTCATATATCCTCCAAGCTTTCATGCATGTGCAAGTGTTTCTTTTAACTTCCTTAGTGATGCTGAGGAGCAAGGGGTCTCTAGATCTGAAATAAACATCCTGTGCATGACAGATGAGCAGAGCTTCTGCAGTTTCCAGTTAGACTGGAGGGCTATCTTGCACCTGTGCAAGCTGTTAGCTGGGGAGGTGGACAGTAACTAGTGCACTGGGTCAGAGAGTGGCAGCTGATCATGCTGGCATTAGTCAAGGCAGCAATGTCTGGATGCCTCACAGCACTTTTGTCTGCCATCATGCTTCATTTTTGAGATACAAGTTCAAATTCTTTTCACTGCTGCAATAAATTTAAAGGGAAGGAAGATTTTATGTAATCCATGGGGCTGTCTTACAATTAAAGGGTTTTATAGAAATTAAGAATAATACCATAGTATGAATCACTAGCACTAGAATGGCTGGGATCCACCTATGTTTCTTACGTTTCTTGAATGATGCAGCTCCATCAGCTACTCGGGACGCTTTCACCAAACACCGTGTAGTTGATAGGCAGGTCCATAGTTGGCCTTCAGCATTACTCACACCCTGATGCTGTCACTGGTGAAACAATATAGCATGGATTCAAAACCAACTGTAGGTGACAGCAGGTGTTCCATTACTCACTGTCTCACGAGCCTCCTCTGGTCTTCTCCTCCTCCTGCTGTACAACACAATGCAACATACTGTGCCACTAGACTTGTTACTGAATCTGTTTGTGGAATTGACATCATCATGCACTGTAGATGCCTGAGAAATTCCGGTGGACATTTTAACTAATTCATGAGAAGACCTGTGAAGTGATCCTGATTTGCTGTATAATCTGCGTTGCTCAAATAGAGTACCTAAGAGGGGCATAACAGAAGATGAAGAGCTAGTATTGCTTTGCTGCTTTACCATGCTTTTGGCTAAGGATCTCAAAGTGCTTTGCAAACATTAATGAATTCTTACAGTATCACCCTGAGATTATTGTGCCCATTTTACTTTGAGAAAAACTGATGATCTGAGGTTACATGAGCTGCCCTATGTCACACAGTGACATGAGTGTTAGAGCTGGGAAGAGAACTCTGGATTCACTCCCAGGATATTGTGTGCTCAGTATGGTTTAGGTTGTACATTTTACATACAATCGTATGTCAGGGACAGCGTGACAAGCCTCTTATGCCACAAGTCTCTAACCTTATATTTGTGGTTTCTTTGTACTTGTACCAGTAACTAGTAAAAAAATAAATAGACATTGATACATCATTTAAAAGTATATAGCACTTTAAATGTTTGTTATGAGAATTGTGCCCTTTTTTTTCCTGCATCCAGCACTGATTTCCAGGAGAATTCTGCATTAGCTGCTTTTCCAATATTTTGTGAACCAAACAAGAGACTATGTATTTCAACAAGATACTCTGTTTCAAGGATTCTTTTTTTCTTCCTGTATGGAACATTACAATTCCTTGCATTTATCTGGATAGCATAATCAGTATATACGTTTAGTTAAATGGGCAGTTATACATGATTTGTATTTATTAGTATGCAGCTAGTTAGTGCAAGCCCAGTGACACTCCTTTCTGTGATGACTATCAACATGAGCCAGAAATGCTTCTCTTCAAATATAAATGGGATTGGGAACTATTAGTAAGAATGACCACCTTGCCTGACACTTTGAGGTCCAGAAAACCATTGCCGTGATCAGTAAGATGTGATCCTTGATCCAGCATACAGACTCCTGTTAAGCATAATTTACAGTCTCCCCTCATGCTACTGCTGCAGTCATATCTTGACTTTATTAACAGTAAGAGTGGTACAGTATGAAGTATTTATCTGAGCACCTGTTTGGGATAAAGTGCTGGCAGGGTATAAAATATGAATTACTATATAATGTTACAAATGAAAATGGCCACAGGAGCATATTACAGTACTTTGGAATTGGCACACAATCTCATGCCATTCCAGTTTGCTTCCAGGAAAAAAAATTACTTTTGACTCCAGCAAAATAACTTGATATGAAATCCATCACTTTAAACAAAGAGATAGAAGGTGACATACCATTGTAATTTTACCAAGCTGGGCATTTTGCCTAACTGCAGATGGGCTTTAGATACTGGAGGATAAAATCCTGCTTTGCAGTTTTACTCACAGCCTTAATAACATGAGGGCTTAAACTCCCAAAGAATACAGTTTGTTGTAAAAGTGTTTAGGCCCCCCTGTAGTGTTAGTTAGAGTCAGTGATGTGAAAATAAACATATCGTAGCCATCTGGGTTGGTGGAAGTTATTGCAGCATCTCTGGAGCTTGTGGTGTAGCTATATGGCCTTTTAAAGAAGATTTTGTGATGGGTTACACTTTAGTAAGTATTCCCATTGTTGGTATTAATGTGTTTTGAGCTGTGAAATATTGACCTAACTGAAAAATGTCTTTAAAAAGATAATCACTTTGGAAATGTTTTGGAGATTGTACTGTATATATAACTTTCCCTTTGTGTTTTGTTCTCTTTCAGGTTTTCATTTAGCACTATTAAAATATAAAATGTTGTCATTATTTCTGAATCCAATGATTAAATAAAGTAACTATAGGCCCAATCCTGCAAACACTTAACACAAGAGGCAGTATTTACTGCTCTGAATAGGCCCACTGAAGTCAACATTGAACTCAATAGTAAACTCTCAATGCTAAGCAATAGTATATATTTGTGGGATTGTGCCCTGTGATGATAATATATTGATATGGTGAATATTATAGACCTAAATATATTCAAAATTGTTGTGTAGAGCTGGAGCGAACTTCACACTGTCTCACAAACTGTTAAAGGTTATATCAGATATATTGTGCCCATGTATGAGAGTCCTACTGAATGTTTGTTGTAAGTATCAACATGTTAAGATACTTGCAAACAGAACATTTCTGTCATTTCCTTTAAAACTTAGGCAGCCAACATGTACTGCTTGAATAGTTTTATTTTATTTCATGTAAATGATTTTAATAGATTATAGTAAGTCACTGACTAAGCACGTGAAACCAGAGTTGTTGCAGTGCTAAACCAGCTTTTGAGAGCAGTACCCTCTTTTGCAGGTGCAGAGAGAATATTTTGTTCATTCTGGTTTATTCAACTAGTTCAGTTCAATGACTACTTCGTTCAAAGTTAAGAAACAGATTGGAAGCTGAAAAAACAGGAAAGCTTGTTTTCCTCTTCCAATCTAAGAATAAAAATGAGGTGTGAGAGGATCAGATCTACTACTTCTAAAATCTTGCAGGACATGGTGACCCAGAAACAATCCATTCAATTCACTAATTATAGATAATACATCTTTTGTTTAATAAATCCGTTAGTTTTTAAATACAAAAAATGTTTTAATAAACTTACTTTTTTTCATATGTATCCAGCACATTTAAGGTAGGTTTACTTAACTAATAAAACAATTTTGAAATACTGTTCTTGTCTATTTTTAATTGAATTCCAAATTGCATCCAAATGCAGGTTGGCACAAATCATGAGAAAAAAAATTAGTCATATGGTAAATCAGATATGCATTATTCTAACATAATAAAACATATAAAATTCAGAATCTGAATAAATGTATGTTAAGATATATGTTTGCTTAAATAAATGTGTATAGACATAGTGTATCCTCCTGGTTAGCAAAAAGAAGTACTGAATTTAGCCTAAATGCTATATTTGGTTGCAAATTAATATTTTAATATAGTGATTCTCAAACTTTTTTTTTCCGCGGACCACTTGAAAGTTGCTGAGGGTCTTGGTGAACCACTTAATGATCTTTCCAAATGTTGTTTGTACTGTTAGCTCATATGGTAAAGCGCTTTGGATAAAAGCTCTATATAAAAAAACTCCTTAATAATAATTAACTTTTTTTCTATAAATAAAAGCACACAACTCATATTTTAATATCAGTAGTCTTACCTTTCTAATGCGATGGATGTGCTCTCTCTCCCACGCCACGGCAGCCCCCGAGCTGGGGCTGGGAAGGAGCGGAGTCTCTCCCTCTCTCCCCCACCGCAGCAACCCCCGAGCTTGGGCTGAGAAAGAGGAGGGTCTCTTCCCCTCCACAGCAGCCACAGAGCTGAGGCTGGGAGGGAGGGCCGCCACAGCTCTGGAGCTGGGGAAAGTCGCCTCTTTCTCTGGCCGCCACAGCCCTGCACGTTCTAAATTCTCCCCACCCCCTCTTCTCACCCCAGTGACCCCTCCCTGCGCGGCTCCACTAATTACGTGGGTGGCCCTTCATTGTTTTGTCTGCGGCCGCCCAGGCGCGCACCTTAGAGGGAACTATCCACGGACCACCTGAATGGAGCTCACAGACCTCTGGTTTTGATGGTTATCGACCAGTGAGAATAAATCTTTCTTTAACTAAAAAGTACAGATGCAAAACAAGATTAAAACTGGTGATTTAAATCAAGGTTTCTTGGTTGCTGATTTAAATCACAATTAAAAGTGATGATTTAAATCACCCTGAATTAAAGGGCCAGAGTCTGTTCTTACTTAAACTAGTGTAAATC
Source organism: Eretmochelys imbricata (assembly GCF_965152235.1). Lineage (NCBI taxonomy): Eukaryota > Metazoa > Chordata > Testudines > Cheloniidae > Eretmochelys > Eretmochelys imbricata. Next base: position 35,880,343 of record NC_135575.1, on the reverse strand, counting down.
AAAACTAATCTCACTAAAGTAAATGAAATTATATAAGAAGTCTGGAATAGATATAGTGCTGGAAATGGGTTCCACTGGTGAAAAATCAATTAGTGGGATCAAAATTATGCCCCATCTACAGTTTTGTTGTATCCAGCCTCCACAGACAGAGAAGTTTTGAAGGTTGCTCTGTTTCTTAAGAAATCACTCATAACTCATGGCCAGTTTTTTTTCTGATTGGGAGATAATAGGTTTTATTAAATGAAGAAAAACAGACAAAAATCACATATTTAGAAACCCCAAATTAAATTTTGTCTTCAGCTAAACTCACATCTCCATAAGTTCCATGGGAATTGTACATGCATCTCTGAGGGCAAATTTGTGTCCTATATTATTTCTTTTTGTTTGCTGAGAGTTGTATGAGAGGAATGATATTAGAATGAGTGAATATTGCTGTCTCTCTGGTGGATTAGTAACAGGATGCAATGGAGACTGAGAAAACAAGAGAATTTTAAAAAAGCTAACAGATTTATCCTTTTAAAAGTCTATTTGAAGAAAGTATATTGTAAAGTATGGATAAAGTGGTATAGCATGGTGTCCTTTGTTATACTTCTCTGTTGCATCTATGTATATATAAGCTACTTTTAAAAAGACTGTTCCACAGCTTTAAAGAGTTTTTTATTCAGAGGTCATGTACAACCTGAAACAGTTGAAAGGCTATTATGTTCATGTCACCCGCAAAGTTTTATCACAATACAGGAGACAAAAGCAGGAGTACCACTAGTTGTGGTAGTAAAGACACCTCTTGAAAATGCCATGCAATTGACTTTCCACCATTCATATCTGAGAAAGACAGTATGTCCTTACCAAGAAGAATGGACCTTGTGGATTCCCATAAAAGATTTAATACCACTGTGTGTTCAGATGATGCAGAGATACCTACAGGAATGACAGATGCAGGTGTTCCTTTATTATAGTAACTAGAGTTTTGGACTCTTCAAAGACTCTTGGAAAATTTCTGTGATGGGATTTACAGTGCATGTTGTGCAAATAATATGGATGGCTGTTCATAATTAAGTACTTCTGTATACCTTCCATAGGATAGATCCGCTGTCTGAGAGAGCTGCAAGAATGTTAGTGAACTTAATCTTGGAACGGTTTATCTATTTTAGAGGAGTTTGGGATATACTTTCATTAATCACCTGCTGAGGAAAATCTGTAATAAGCAGGGATTTCAAGTACATCAACAAGATTTGCAAAAGCCTTGTGGCAGCAAGCACCTGTAATTTTGCCAAGGATAACAGCAAACCACTTTACATATTTAGTCAGCAAAAGCAGCAATCTGATTTTAAATAGCTCCACCACAGTGAGCTGTTCTTCTGAGATGTGATCTCAAACAAACAAGTCCTTACAAGCTTTCTTGGAAAACACTCCTAGAGATACCTGTATCTCTAGTCATGCTCATGATGAAGCGTGAGTTGAAAATAGAACCATAAATTGTGTGGCAAAATTGTCTGAGGAATTCATAGTTCTCAAAGCATGGGATCCAAAAGAACAATGACCTGGTTGCTGAAGCCATGACACAGTATTTCAAATAAGATTCCTATATTGTGATTTTGCTGTGACTGTATTTTCTTAGTTCTTCCTGAGGTGTATGCTTCAGTTTAGAGAGGTCTGTGTTGTATACTGGTGAAGGAGGTGGAAAGGAGTTTGTGTGCATTCTGCTTTTCCCTGTTGGAGTTTTAATTATTTTGCATTATATCAGACATCAGGCAAACGAGTAGTAGTAATACGATCACCTAGCTCTTACGCAGTGCTTTTTGCCCATAGATCTCAAAGCGCTTCGTGTCAGGAAGTAAGTATTGCTATCCCCATTTTACAGATGGAGAAATTTTGGCTGAATGAGGAAGAAGTCTTGCCCACCGTCAGCCAGTGGCAGAGACAGGAATAGAACCCAAGTCCCCTGAGTCCCAAACAAAACTACGTGATATATTTGTCTGCTTTTTTAGGATTCATTTTGTTTTATTGTATCTTAAGGATTTCCTGGACCAGAGAAAACAATAAAATCTTTGTGACTGTGTTTTTCATTTTATAAGCACTAAGATAACTAATTCCATATTCTAAAAAATATGTTTCAATCCAAATCCTTCTGCAGTCGTAGCAGAAGCTGGTTTATAAAACTGCTGAGTAAGCAAAGGTCACCCCTTTATTAAGAATAAGATGGTGGAAGTTTGGTGGCAGGATATTATTAGTGCTCGCTAATATTATTAGTGCTTAGTGCTTTCCATAACTGAAGGGGCAGTCATACGATAGGGTATAGACATAATGGGTAGAGGAAAATCTCTAGAAGAAATTAAGAGCAGTAAGACTGAGTAAGGAGAAGGAATCAGTTGAGGAAGAAATCTGGACTTTTTCTGTCAGCGGTGTCACTCCAAGGGCAATCAAGACAAAAAAAAAAAAAATCCCTCCATCCTCTCTTTTCCCCACCAAATGATTCTGTAATGGGCGATCCCTACATTATTGAACAACCATCTCTCAAAATACTCTTTACGTGATACATTTCAGAGCTGTAAAAGCATTCAGACGTATAGGCTGCCCTTGTCAAAGTTATAAATGACCTTGTTACATTTACAGATTTTTGTCTTCCGATCTGTCCTCATCCTGAAGCACTAGATCTTAGGACAGCTTTCAACACCACTGATTATTATATATTTTTAAAATACTTGAGGGATTTTGACATTCTGTCTGGTTCCGTTTCAAAGTGATTTCAGTCATATGCACCTGACAGTCGAACAGTATGTTTAAATAGGTGAGCATTGTTTTTCTGCACAGTTATTAACACTGGTGTTCCACAGGCTTCTAATCTAGAGCTGTCACTGTTTAATATCTATAGATGTTGCCTTCATGTCAGATTATTCATAGGCACCATGTTGGGTTTCAGTTTTCTGCTGATAAAATACAGGTCTGTCTCCCAATTAGGTTAAACTGAATAATGTTGTTTTTCTGGCAGTCTGACAGATATTAAGCAGTAATGAATGCTAATATTTTTCACTTATCTTCAAGTAAAATTCTAGTGTTAATAGTTTGCTCTTACCAACAGGTTGAGCAAATACATTTGAGAGATGAATGTTGACTGGAATTACAACAGTAAAAACTCTTCCTTTATTTAAAATGGTATCTGTTCTATAGTTAAAGCTCCAAACTCTATAGTAACACAGGATTTGATGCCATTATCTGTGAAATGCTCTTCATCGTAGTGTCTAAGTGCTAAATATAATAATGTAAATTTTCATAGTTGGCCATAGAAGGATTCAGCTCCGTGCTTCTCACGGGTTATAGAATGGTTTTGTGTGTGTGTGTGTGTGTGTGTGTGTGTGTTAAAGCATCTGTGTGTATGTTATCATTTTCTTGTTGGTTATGGTGGCAAGGCAAAAACAACAGGTGGTTTTGTAGTATCCTCTGAAGTTGAATAGGTTTTGGCTGATTACTCCAGTATTCCATTAATTAGGATTGGTATTGTTCTGAATCCAGAAAAGACATTTGACTCTTGTGTTCATCTGATGATTATGACCTTGTATTATCATCTCTGGCAGCTCCTAACATGCTTGTCCATGACTGACACTGAGAAACAACTCTATGCCTTTATTTCATCCATTCTAATACCCTTTTAGTTGGCTTGCCAAGTAGTTTGATAAGCAAGCACTAAGTTCCAAATTTTGTGGCCAACGTAACATTTTGTCAGGAATATAGGAGTTCATATCACCAGTCTTGACATCTTTACAGTGGTTACCTGCTAAACAACCTTTTGATTTTTAAGCCCTTATGAATGCTCAAGGCCTCTCAATAGACACAGAATATGTCCAACAGTATTGTGGCCCCTACTAAGATTGTGTTATAACACTGGTATAAGGAAAATGGCTTGATTTCTTAGCTTTAGTTTAGCCCTCTAACTTTTTTTGATCCGGAGACAGTGTGCTACCTTTAAAATTTAGTTTAAGGTTTAAAAATGAGACATTTTTATTAGTGGTTAACATTAATGGGAGTTATGAATGTAACTTCCTATGTTCCACAAAGACAATTCAGCACTTAGATTCAGAATGAAGTGACAATGTTTAACTGCCTGTAAATTCAACTTTCAGGAGATTTAAGTGCCCTACTATATAAATTTGTTAGCTCTAGAGAACACTTTAGATTTAATGTATAGCCTAACCCTTTCAACATCCCATTCTGCTCAGGCACTAATAAGTTGTACTCACCAGCTTATTGGACAATGAAAGAAGTGGTTTATTCCATTCACGGTCCTTGGTGTGTTCCATACTCAGGCAGATTTTCAGGTGCTCATCATCCCCTTTGGAGACAGATTTTCAAAAGAGCTCAGCTCGCCTTTAAATAAGTAAGGAGGAGCCAGATTTTAAGTGTTCAGCACCCAGCAACTCTCCTTGTGACATGAATGGCCAGATTTTCAAAAAAGCTCCATACCCAATGTGCTGAACACTTTTGAATATCTGGCCAATAGTGTAAAAGAAAGGAATTGATCACACAATGTTCCTGAGCTTTTTCCCTCTTAATGCCGTTGTTTCAGTGACATCACTCTAGATTGTGGTGATACCTCCAGTTATGTAGAAGAGTCCAAATATTGTTTCAGGCAGAGACAGTTTTTAATAATTGGATGGTTAGGAAGATCTTTTTTTCTTTAAAATGTTGTCTACAGTTCTAGGAAATTCACCAGGGCAAAAACATAGACAAGTTTGAGAGAATCCTAGAAAGACGCCCTAGGTCATCAACCTGCTCGTACAAGCAATACCAGTCATTGCCTGATGAGGATGCATTAGGAATGACGGGCTATATCATGGGACTCCTACACAGGCATACAGGACTCATAAAGAGCATTAGCACTGCATACTGGCTGAAGAGGGAGGAAAGCAGCAGAGATCATATGCAGCGGATTCAAAACCCTGATGTTTTACAGCTATCTCTGTGGTGGGTCTCCACAGCTCACCTGGGGGAATGTGGACATGCCAGAAAGGCATGGCCAGTGGGTCCATTCACAGTGCAGCTGTAAAGCTACATACAAAGGGGGCAATGAGCAGTATCAGTTAATAACACCTAGCTGTTATAAAACTCTTTTCATCAGTATGTCTCAAAGCCCTTTACAGAGGATGTCAGTACCTCCATTTTACAGATGGGGAATCTGAGGCCTAGTGAGGCCAAGGGTCAGCCAAAAAGGCAGTGACAGAACCAGGAATAGAACCGAGGTCTCTTGACTGCCAGCACAGTGCTCTATCCACTAGATCACACTGCCTCTGGCCCCTTCATACCTGGTTCCACCTCATATGCACTGCTAGGCATTGGCACAACTTGAGAGCTATCCAGCTGTACAGCTTGGAGCTGAATAGAAAAATAATGAGGTCCTATTAATCCCATTATTTTTGTTTTTTTGCTTGGAGATGATTGATAGATGGGTAAAATACTGTCATTATTTAGTGGCTTATCACAATAACAGGTTTCAGAGTAACAGCCGTGTTAGTCTGTATTCGCAAAAAGAAAAGGAGTACTTGTGGCACCTTAGAGACTAACCAATTTATTTGAGCATGAGCTTTCGTGAGCTACAGCTCACTTCATCAGATACATACCGTGGAAACTGCAGCAGACTTTATATATACACAGAGAATATGAAACAATACCTCCTCCCACCCCACTGTCCTGCTGGTAATAGCTTATCTAAAGTAATCGTCAGGTTAGGCCAATTCCAGCACAAATCCAGGTTTTCTCACCCTCCACCCCCCCACACAAATTCACTCTCCTGCTGGTGATAGCCCATCCAAGGTGACAACTCTTTACACAATGTGCATAATAATGAAGTTAGGCCATTTCCTGCACAAATCCAGGTTCTCTCACTCCCTCACCCCCCTCCAAAAACCCACCCCCATACACACACAGACTCACTCTCCTGCTGGTAATAGCTCGTCCAAACTGACCACTCTCCAAGTTTAAATCCAAGTTAAACCAGAACATCTGGGGGGGGGGGGGGGAGGAAAAAACAAGAGGAAATAGGCTACCTTGCATAATGACTTAGCCACTCCCAGTCTCTATTTAAGCCTAAATTAATAGTATCCAATTTGCAAATGAATTCCAATTCAGCAGTTTCTCGCTGGAGTCTGGATTTGAAGTTTTTTTGTTTTAAGATAGCGACCTTCATGTCTGTGATTGCGTGACCAGAGAGATTAAAGTGTTCTCCGACTGGTTTATGAATGTTATAATTCTTGACATCTGATTTGTGTCCATTTATTCTTTTACGTAGAGACTGTCCAGTTTGACCAATGTACATGGCAGAGGGGCATTGCTGGCACATGATGGCATAAATCACATTGGTGGATGTGCAGGTGAACGAGCCTCTGATAGTGTGGCTGATGTTATTAGGCCCTGTGATGGTGTCCCCTGAATAGATATGTGGGCACAATTGGCAACGGGCTTTGTTGCAAGGATAAGTTCCTGGGTTAGTGGTTCTGTTGTGTGGTATGTGGTTGTTGGTGAGTATTTGCTTCAGGTTGCGGGGCTGTCTGTAGGCAAGGACTGGCCTGTCTCCCAAGATTTGTGAGAGTGTTGGGTCATCCTTTAGGATAGGTTGTAGATCCTTAATAATGCGTTGGAGGGGTTTTAGTTGGGGGCTGAAGGTGACGGCTAGTGGCGTTCTGTTATTTTCTTTGTTAGGCCTGTCCTGTAGTAGGTAACTTCTGGGAACTCTTCTGGCTCTATCAATCTGTTTCTTTACTTCCGCAGGTGGGTATTGTAGTTGTAAGAAAGCTTGACAGAGATCTTGTAGGTGTTTGTCTCTGTCTGAGGGGTTGGAGCAAATGCGGTTGTATCGCAGAGCTTGGCTGTAGACGATGGATCGTGTGGTTTGGTCAGGGTGAAAGCTGGAGGCATGCAGGTAGGAATAGCGGTCAGTAGGTTTCCGGTATAGGGTGGTGTTTATGTGACCATTGTTTATTAGCACTGTAGTGTCCAGGAAGTGGATCTCTTGTGTGGACTGGACCAGGCTGAGGTTGATGGTGGGATGGAAATTGTTGAAATCATGGTGGAATTCCTCAAGGGCTTCTTTTCCATGGGTCCAGATGATGAAGATGTCATCAATATAGCGCAAGTAGAGTAGGGGCTTTAGGGGACGAGAGCTGAGGAAGCGTTGTTCTAAATCAGCCATAAAAATGTTGGCATACTGTGGTGTGGTCAGGGTGAAAGCTGGAGGCATGCAGGTAGGAATAGCGGTCAGTAGGTTTCCGGTATAGGGTGGTGTTTATGTGACCATTGTTTATTAGCACTGTAGTGTCCAGGAAGTGGATCTCTTGTGTGGACTGGACCAGGCTGAGGTTGATGGTGGGATGGAAATTGTTGAAATCATGGTGGAATTCCTCAAGGGCTTCTTTTCCATGGGTCCAGATGATGAAGATGTCATCAATATAGCGCAAGTAGAGTAGGGGCTTTAGGGGACGAGAGCTGAGGAAGCGTTGTTCTAAATCAGCCATAAAAATGTTGGCATACTGTGGGGCCATGCGGGTACCCATAGCAGTGCCGCTGATCTGAAGGTATACATTGTCCCCAAATGTGAAATAGTTATGGGTAAGGACAAAGTCACAAAGTTCAGCCACCAGGTTAGCCGTGACATTATCGGGGATAGTGTTCCTGACGGCTTGTAGTCCATCTTTGTGTGGAATGTTGGTGTAGAGGGCTTCTACATCCATAGTGGCCAGGATGGTGTTATCAGGAAGATCACCGATGGATTGAAGTTTCCTCAGGAAGTCAGTGGTGTCTCGAAGGTAGCTGGGAGTGCTGGTAGCGTAGGGCCTGAGGAGGGAGTCTACATAGCCAGACAATCCTGCTGTCAGGGTGCCAATGCCTGAGATGATGGGGCGCCCAGGATTTCCAGATTATGGATCTTGGGTAGTAGATAGAATATCCCAGGTCGGGGTTCCAGGGGTGTGTCTGTGCGGATTTGATCTTGTGCTTTTTCAGGAAGTTTCTTGAGCATATGCTGTAGTTGCTTTTGGTAACTCTCAGTGGGATCATAGGGTAATGGCTTGTAGAAACTCGTGTTGGAGAGCTGCCGAGCAGCCTCTTGTTCATATTCCGACCTATTCATGATGACAACAGCACCTCCTTGTCAGCCTTTTTGATTATGATGTCAGAGTTGTTTCTGAGGCTGTGGATGGCATTGCGTTCCGCATGGCTGAGGTTATGGGGCAAGTGATGCTGCTTTTCCACAATTTCAGCCCGTGCACGTCGGCGGAAGCACTCTATGTAGAAGTCCAGTCTGCTGTTTCGACCTTCAGGAGGAGTCCACCTAGAATCCTTCTTTCTGTAGTGTTGGTAGGGAGACCTCTGTGGATTAGTATGTTGTTCAGAGGTATTTTGGAAATATTCCTTGAGTCGGAGACGTCGAAAATAGGATTCTAGGTCACCACAGAACTGTATCATGTTCATGGGGGTGGAGGGGCAGAAGGAGAGGCCCCGAGATAGAACAGCTGCTTCTGCTGGGCTGAGAGTATAGTTGGATAGGTTAACAATATTGCTAGGTGGGTTGAGGGAACCATTGCTGTGGCCCCTTGTAGCATGTAGTAGTTTAGAAAGTTTAGTGTCCTTTTTCTTTTGTAGAGAAGCAAAGTGTGCGTTGTAAATGGCTTGTCTAGTTTTAGTAAAATCCAGCCACGAGGAAGTTTGTGTGGAAGGTTGGTTTTTTATGAGAGTATCCAGTTCTGAGAGCTCATTCTTAATCTTTCCCTGTTTGCTGTAGAGGATGTTAATCAGGTGATTCCGCAGTTTCTTTGAGAGCGTGTGGCACAAGCTGTCAGCATAGTCTGTGTGGTATGTAGATTGTAATGGATTTTTTACCTTCAGTCCTTTTGGTACGATGTCCATCTGTTTGCATTTGGAAAGGAAGATGATGTCTGTCTGTATCTGTGCAAGTTTTTTCATGCAGTTGATAGATTTCCACTCCATACGGCTAAATGCAGTGCCTTGCATAATGACAGGTTTCAGAGTAACAGCCGTGTTAGTCTGTATTCGCAAAAAGAAAAGGAGTACTTGTGGCACCTTAGAGACTAACCAATTTATTTGAGCATGAGCTTTCGTGAGCTACAGCATGCCTCCAGCTTTCACCCTGACCACACCACACGATCCATCGTCTACAGCCAAGCTCTGCGATACAACCGCATTTGCTCCAACCCCTCAGACAGAGACAAACACCTACAAGATCTCTGTCAAGCTTTCTTACAACTACAATACCCACCTGCGGAAGTAAAGAAACAGATTGATAGAGCCAGAAGAGTTCCCAGAAGTTACCTACTACAGGACAGGCCTAACAAAGAAAATAACAGAACGCCACTAGCCGTCACCTTCAGCCCCCAACTAAAACCCCTCCAACGCATTATTAAGGATCTACAACCTATCCTAAAGGATGACCCAACACTCTCACAAATCTTGGGAGACAGGCCAGTCCTTGCCTACAGACAGCCCCGCAACCTGAAGCAAATACTCACCAACAACCACATACCACACAACAGAACCACTAACCCAGGAACTTATCCTTGCAACAAAGCCCGTTGCCAATTGTGCCCACATATCTATTCAGGGGACACCATCACAGGGCCTAATAACATCAGCCACACTATCAGAGGCTCGTTCACCTGCACATCCACCAATGTGATTTATGCCATCATGTGCCAGCAATGCCCCTCTGCCATGTACATTGGTCAAACTGGACAGTCTCTACGTAAAAGAATAAATGGACACAAATCAGATGTCAAGAATTATAACATTCATAAACCAGTCGGAGAACACTTTAATCTCTCTGGTCACGCAATCACAGACATGAAGGTCGCTATCTTAAAACAAAAAAACTTCAAATCCAGACTCCAGCGAGAAACTGCTGAATTGGAATTCATTTGCAAATTGGATACTATTAATTTAGGCTTAAATAGAGACTGGGAGTGGCTAAGTCATTATGCAAGGTAGCCTATTTCCTCTTGTTTTTTCCTCCCCCCCCCCCCCCCCCCCAGATGTTCTGGTTTAACTTGGATTTAAACTTGGAGAGTGGTCAGTTTGGACGAGCTATTACCAGCAGGAGAGTGAGTCTGTGTGTGTATGGGGGTGGGTTTTTGGAGGGGGGTGAGGGAGTGAGAGAACCTGGATTTGTGCAGGAAATGGCCTAACTTCATTATTATGCACATTGTGTAAAGAGTTGTCACCTTGGATGGGCTATCACCAGCAGGAGAGTGAATTTGTGTGGGGGGGTGGAGGGTGAGAAAACCTGGATTTGTGCTGGAAATGGCCTAACCTGACGATTACTTTAGATAAGCTATTACCAGCAGGACAGTGGGGTGGGAGGAGGTATTGTTTCATATTCTCTGTGTATATATAAAGTCTGCTGCAGTTTCCACGGTATGTATCTGATGAAGTGAGCTGTAGCTCACGAAAGCTCATGCTCAAATAAATTGGTTAGTCTCTAAGGTGCCACAAGTACTCCTTTTCTTTTATCACAATAACTTTCTTTTAAACATTGCAGTAGGTTTAAAACCATATACATGCTTATGAGTTTGTAACTTACTTGACATTTTGTTTAGCTACATTTTGTACATTGTTTGCATAGGCAATATATCTATCATAAATTAATTACTTCAGGTTTACATACATTTCCCTGTCTATGTCTTTATCTTTAATTATTCACTCTGAAATTTAATTAGCTGGTATGTGAAATATATTATTATGTACTAGGTTATATTTATCATTCTAAATGTAATAAGAAAAATAAAATCTGTTAAACTAATTTCTCAGAGGTTGAGGTATATCTTGAGCTACTTTTATTTTATTGAGACTGTACTCAACAAAACTCCCATTAATCAAAAACTGAGTAAGGAACCTCAGGAACTGGCTTTAAAGTAGAAAGCGTGTGTGTGTGTGTGTGTGTGTGTGTGTGCGCGCGCGTGCACATGCTACTCTAGTTTTACCTTTTTTTGTGTCTGGCTGTCTAAAAGGATAGATCAGTTCAATGGCTGGGTTTTGCTACTTATTAGTAACTAGGTTGGTTCTGCTAATCTGGACCCATAGTGAGAGGAAAGAATTATATATATAAAGAGTAATATGAACAGTCATTGGCTTTTTGGAGTCTTTATTGTATCACGAGGAGGACCTTGATAAAAGAAAAGGGCACAGGTTCCACCTGTGAAAAGGCAATAATAGAGTGGATTAAGTTCTTTAAGTTCAACAGAGGGTTACAGTTGTATGTCAGAGTTTACTCACTGGATGGTTTCCAAGCTACTGAAGGTACAGCTGGTCATAGAGAAGCAGCTGAAAGCATCCGTCCCCCTTTTCTGCCTTTTGAATATTGTGTAGAACATGTCCTGCATTCAAGCATGAAATTTTTATTGGGCTTTTGTTTGTTTTATGAACAGTTTTACAATCACTTGAAAATTGTAAGGACTAGCTGGCCAAAGACAAAGCTGTGTAGATTTTCAATAAAACGTTCATCCTTTAATGCTGAGGTCTCATTCTGTGTCCAATCCATTGTAGTTTTCTTTAAGTTTTCAGCTTAAATTATGCTAAAGACATCTACAGTTAGAATAATTAATGCCCCGCCTTTCCCAGCATACACAAAATTGTTGCTGTGACTATCCAGGGCACCAGCATCTCCTCCTTAAATAATCTCCCCGAGCCGAAGACACACTGATTGGATTTCATCAGGGAAATTTTAAGAGAATGTCTAAACAGGAGGATATTGCTGAGGATGACCAGGTAGCACTTTCATTGAGCATTTATAGTGCAGTCCATGTTCAAGAAAGTCTCTTGTTGAAGTCAATGAGCCGTAGCAGCAGAGTTTGGCTTAGAGTGAATAGCATGTTATTTTGTATGTAATTTTACCTCTATCTGCCAGGATGAACAAGTATGTGGTGGGGTTGTAGCCGAGTTGGTCCCAGGATATTAGAGAGACAAGATGGATGAGGTAATATCTTTTATTGGACTAACTTCTGTTGGTCAGAGAGACAAGCTTTCAAATGTACACACAGATCTTCTTCAGGTTCTGTGGCCTGCAATGTGCAGGAGGTCAAACTAGATGATCATGATGGTCCCTTCTGACCTTTAAAGTCTATGAGGTCTGGGAAATGTACTCAGAGTGTCACAGCTAAGTAGAAGATAGAACAGATTGTGTAGCATAAGTAGTTAACACACATTTCAAGGGACCATTCAAGGTGAAGTGGCTTGTTAATACCTCTCTTGTCATAGGGGGTCAGGAACAGCTGGGAGGGGAGGGTTGAGTGGGCTATAGATTGTTGTAAGAAGCCATCTATTTGATCCATGATTTTTAGTGTCCAGCAAAGTTATGAACAAGTATCTTCTTAGGAGCCCAAAGTCATTACCTCTGCAATAGGCCAGCAGGGGCTCTGAGATGTAAGATATCAAGGGTAAATTACTTTCTATTTCTTGGTTTTGGACTCTGATTGTTGTACCCCCCACTCTGTGTTAATCCAAGAGAGACATTTAAAAACCTATAAATTTGGTTTTTTTCTTTTGTAGATAATGGAGCCTCAGTGCCACTGCCATAGAATATCAGTGAAACAACCATGTCCTTTATCACAAACAAGACAATGTTATTATGTTTTTGCTATTTGTGTCTTACATGTTCGTTCAGCATTGTTATGCAATAGGAGATTATTAAATGTTTCAAAGCCACTGATTATTTTTTGTAATTAGAACTAAACTCTGCAGCTGTCACTAAGCTCCTCATCAAATGATATATTTATTATGTTAGAAATGAGAGGGGACATGTGAACCAGACTTTGAAAAGAATATGCTCAGCTCAGAGTCGAGTATTATTTTTAAATGGACGATCAGCATGTGTGTGGGTTAAACCAAGATTGTTGCAGTATCAGTGTGCCCGACTTACGTGCCACCTTAATCTTATAGTGTTGTATTTCATTGTCACTCGGTGCACTACTGTCACGAGTGAAATGAAAAACCTCTACGTTCAATGAGCATTTTAATCTGTCACTGTAATCACGAAAGTCTTGTCAATCTTGGCCTAAAAGTTAAGCATGCAGATCAAATATGTGGTAAAAGGAGACACCTGGACTCCACAATGTAAATGGACATTGCTGAGGGGAAGGATATGAAATATTTGTCTCTTTTGTGTTTTATTACTCTAAATGAACATATTTAGAATTGTTCCATATGGTCAAAAACAAACAAACAAAACAGGAATAGAGATAATGCTAGTCTTCCCTTGAAGGAAGAAATTGCTAGCCAAAAGTACAGCACATAAAAATGTGACTATTTCCTGCTAAAGCCTGCGGTAGCACTATCCAAGATCACTTTTGCAGCATACATGCCTCAGTGTTTTTTAGCCCCTAAACTTGCTCTACCCACGAAAGCAAGGAACGTTCTGTTGGTTCAGAAAACGGACAAAATTAGATCACCAGAGGTTGACAAGAGAGAGTAGAAACTGAATTTGCTGTGTCCAGAAGACAGTGTATTTAAAAGCGGAGTTACACCTTGTTAACAAATATTTTGTCAGCCTTTGTGTGGTTTTAAAAGCCTGGCATAAAAATGTATTAAATTATATCTTTCATTTATATATCATAATAGCAACCTTAATACTGCAAAGTGCAATATAAAGTAATATATTTTGCTATCATCACAATAGTGAAGTCTAATACAATGCTAAAAATGCTTTCTGATTTAATGAAAGATACTGTGACTTCAACATGGGATTTTGCCCGGTTGGGGGAAGTTCTATTAGAGACTAATACAGTTTTCTGGAGATGAACCTGTTTTTGTATGAGATCTACTGGAATAGTAGCATGAATATCTAAATTTGGAACATTACTTTCTTTTTTGAAAGCACTTAGTGGTGCATTAAATTACCCCTTTTAATGAACATTTACGGTAGGATTTTCAGGAATACTAGTGTTGGGTTAACTCTGAACTTAGTCATAAAACTCCCAATCAGTATGGTGAAGACTTTTGGAAATCCCACACTTAAGGCACTTGTTCATCCTGTTCCCTTTTACTTCCATTGCGATGAATGAGAGTAACATTGCTTATTATTATTATTTTATCATATGTAGTGGTGTATATCATTCAGGTTGCCTGACACTTCCATTATAAGACCCCATTTTCAACTGCTTCTAAGTTTGCCAAATTTTTACCTTTTGGGATGAGATATTCCATGTCTCAGGGTGTTTGTTTCAGGCTTTTTTTTTTTTTTTTTTTAAGCTTCAGCAAAAAATAATACATTCATTTCCAAGAATGGGATTAGGTAACAATACATTGTTTTGCCCATTTTAAAAAATGCTCACAATCTTTGGAGCAAAGGCTTAAAATTTGGCAAAGAGTGGTCCTTGTCTCAGGGATGTCTTTTGCTGTTCCCTTGAAAAACCACCCACATCTGGCCGTTATAAGCCTTTGACAAATCACAGTTCTTACAAGATTGTTAGGAACTTGTTGTTATAGTTTGGCCATTAAGTTCTCAGGCTGAGTATTCCCTCTATACTCATCATGCTCCATTCTTAACTCACAGTTCTCACAGGGGACAGAATGTGCATGCACCATCCCCCAGAGTGACTGAGCATGTTGCATCCCAGGACTGCTAGGGCTCAGCAGTATTTTCTCCTCAATTGCTGCTCTCAACTGCTGTGTTGCCTCTCTGGTTCTGGGAACAGGATCTGAGAGCAGGGAGTGTGTCTCTCTTGTGCTCTCAGTGATTCCCCTGCCAGCATCCAGGTGGCAAGGAGGAGGAAGCAACCTGATTCAAATGGAGAGGGGGAAAGAGCTGGACTTCTTGGAAGCATCAGCAAAGCCAGTAGATCAGGACCAGGAGCTTGGAGAGAGTTGCATGAACAGCTTTAATTCTGGCATTTCTTAATTTTTGAGTGCTTGACTTTGCAACATTAATGTTGTTTTAATGTAATTTTTATGTGTATTTTAACATTTAGATTACTGTAGCATATGAAGGCTGCAACTAGGTTGGACCCTTTGTGTTACGCACCATACAGACATGTAACAGTGACAATGCCTGCCCCAAACAGCTTATACCATTGGTTGGCACTAAAATGTGAACATTTATCTACAGTGGTACCTAAGATATCTCAGTATTGCTCTCTGGTACGTATCCCAGGTATTTCTATGTATTACCTTCAGAATGTTGATATTTCATGGTGATCACTACAGACGCCTTATTTCAGATTTTGCATGCTTCAAGCACTGTACCAGGAAGGTAGGTCATTATTATAACCCCATGTTCCTGATGACAAAACTGTGACACAGGAATATGAAGTGGCTTGCTCAGGGCCACCCAGCAAATCAAAAGCAGGGCCAAGGTTGGAAGTTGAGAATTCCTGATTCCTAGCCCTGGGTTCATTTCTCTAGATCACTCATGATATATTAAACATATAAAAACATTAAAATATTCAGCATAGTTGTAAGTGCTCACAAAGGACCATAATCTGTCCTTATTATCTGGGTGTAGTTTCCACTGAAGTCAAGGGCAGAATTTGGCCCTAACATCTTATTATGAGTTCATCAAAATTAAATATGTACTTGAAAAAGATAAATGAAATTGTTATGATTTTCTCCATACATAGTATGCTTTTTGTACCATGATAAGGAAAGTGATTGGCATGGCCATGGTAGTAATACAATGGAATGGCAAATTGAAACTATGAGAAGGCTTTCATGCCTTACTAGTATAGAGTGGCTATGCCTGCCTGCTTCAGCTGTCCCTCAGTAGGATTTGTCAGCCAGGTCATGAGAGCTATTTCTGTATTTGCAAAGAAGACTATGTGTGCATGCAGTGTTGTATGCTCATTGATTGTGCCCCACCACATTATATGTTAGAACCAATCATTGCTTCTGGCCCAGGCTACTTGAAACACTTATAAATCAAAGAGCCGAAGCGTTATAGTGAGGTATGTAACTCTAGCAGGAGCTTTATTAATACCTATGCAGTGCAGACACAATCAGTAAATTGCTGACTAAACCTCAAATTCCTGCCCCAGCATTCACTGAGTTTATTATAAAACGTGAGATGGATTGTTTTCTGGGGTGAATTTATTCCTTCTTTTATAAACGTGGTCTTGAATCTGGACATTACAACCATGTTATTTTTAAAACCATCACTCAAAAGCAAATTGTTTGTTTACACTAAAAGACGATAGACTCTATTCCACAGACCTAATCACTACTCCAGCCCTGTTCCACTAGTCCAGGAAGTAGTGGAGGGCGTTAGTAGTTTTTTGAACGTTGCCGCTATGTTGCTTAGCCTTCCCAAAATAAAACCACATCAACAGCAACCTGCTGTGCACACATACACAAAATCCATATCCTGCTGACTGGAGGGAAGAGAAGTATATATTCTTATGTGTACATTTCATGATTTGGTAGGTGCTCAAATACTTAGGAAAGAGACCTGGGTGAGACTGTGGATGGCTCAGAGAAGACTTCTGTTAAATATGCAGCTGTGGTGAAAAACAAACAAGATGTTTGATATGTAAGGAATGGGATGGAGACTAATACAGAAAATATTATAACACCTCTGTCTAAATCACTGATACAGCTTCATCTAGAATATTCTGTACAACCAGTCACCGCATCTCAAAAAGGATTTGAGGTTTGAAGTGAGATGGGGAATTGAGGTACGGAAATTACAGATGAGCTATCCGAAACCGTAGGCATTGTAAAGCAAAAGGCTGAGATGCCAGCTGTTGTGAGATTATGTAGAGACAAAGACGAAAGGAGGCTCATCGAAAATGAGCTGAGGGACCTGGGAGGGGAGTACAGAGAGAAAAGGTCCATAGGAGATAGGCTGGAACAAATCCATGCAGTATTTTAAAATCCACTATCCTTATGTTCCCCTTCTGCAAAACAATGTGTTTACCCAAATCCTTGGATCTGCTGGAGCGAAAATCTTTTCACTCTCCCTTGGTTGGGATGGGGTCGGCAGCAGGGGCAAGGGGTGTGGCCTTCAAATTTCACATTGACAAGAAATCCAGAGAACAAGACAGTGCAGATCCCTGTCTCCCCCGGCTCAGATGTCATGCTGCTGTTTGTTGTTCTCTGTGACCGTTCCAATGCGAGTAACATAGTACAAATGGGTAGTTATTCAAGCAGCATTAACTTCAGTTCACTTTGTGCATACCATATATATACTTCACAAGAATATATGTCACGTTCAGCAGAGGTTGTTCATCTCTGCCCCTTGTCTGCGCACGTCCCTCCCCTACAATGTCATGCAGTGCTTTAACTCCTATGGCTTTAGCACAGAGGGGCTATTTGGCACAGTGAGGAAGCTGTGGGATAGTTTACTTGGTTCTCAATGCAACTCTGCAACTAATTATTTTTCCTTTTAGCAAAGAGAAACCTAGGACAAATTAGAGCTGTTGAATTGGATCCTGAAATAAGTAGGGAACCAGTGAAATTGTTTGCAAATTGGATGATAGAATTTGCAATTGTTTACATCTGTGACAAGGCCGATGACAGCTTTCTGTTCCTGCTGAAGTCTGGTTGGAAAGGCCAGTTTGGGTTAAAAAGTGACTTGGGGGCATTTCCTTATCATAGTTTTAACAACATTGACCAAGTTGTACTCTCTGTTACACCACTGAGAAACTGGAACCACTCTACTAATTTCAGCAAATTTACTCTGGATTTCTACTCCTATAACTAATACAATAGTTGGACCCATTAACTTTCCTAGCTAATAAGAAGTGGATTAGCGCGATGCTGTAAAATTCAAATGGCAATAGTTACCTTTTTAAACGCCTTGGCATGTATTCTTTTGGTGTCCGCATGAAACTCCCATTAACTTCAGAGGGAATTATGTGCATATGTGGAGAGATGAATGAGCAAGAGCTGGTGCATCGGTTAAGTTGTGAATGGAGTCTTGTGCATATCTGTCTGTCCGTCTTTCTTGGGTGGTACACTGAGTTGGTGCATGCATATTTAATCTCTGGAGTTCTGTATTCAAGTCTAAAATTAGGTCACATGTAGGTTCCAGGTCCTGTTTGACCAAATGACAAAACAGTTTGGCATGACTGGCAGTCGCTGACAGGGGGTTGATAATAGAATCATAGAATTTACTGATGGAAAAGACCTATGTGTTTTCCTTTTTAAAGAATAAATGCCAGTGTCCATAAATAAATAAATAAAATCAGGCAATGGCATAACTGCATTTGTGTGTGCAATAATTTATTTACAGTTGCATGCATGAATATACATAATTTGCTGATAGACCACAGCTGCTGATAGTCCCCCCCCCCAAAAAAAAACAAAACAAAACAAAACAATTGGGCTGTTAGGTCATTTAATACAATTCTTTGCTAATATAGAATTATTCCCAAAAAGGTTAAGAGTGAATTGTACTGCCAAACAGGTTAATGGGAAGATTGCACAGTGCCTGTGGCTGCCAGATTCTTAACTGGTGTAATGTAGTGTCACTCCATGAGGCAACACCAATTTACATGAGCTGAGGATCTGGCTAGATCCTCCCAATACTATGTACATGTACATTTTCACCTTTAAGATCTCAACTCTTCCTTCTATAATCAAAAATAAGATTGTGTTTCCTTTGAGAGAGATAGTCCCTTAATGATTTGTTTTGGAGAGGGCCATTCATACTTTTAGTGCATTAACAGTTCCAAAGTCCATGAAATGTTGTTGGGCTTTATTTCCCTCAAAAGGCTGGTCTCTGTTTTAGCATGTGGGTGAAGAAGACGACTAAAGAGAATACCAATTTTCATTAAATCACAGCTCCTTCTCCCCATTCTCTCTCTCATGCACACCATTGATTCTTTTTCAGCTTCTAAAAAGTTAAATTAGAACAAACTATTAGGAATATTCACTTGGTTCCTGTGAGGTTCGTGTGAGTTTTGCAGAACAAAATGTTGAGTTTAGAATAATCTTTATTTAAAAAAAAAAAATTAGACCAGAACAGCCTTTTTGTTTTTTATTTTTTGTTGCAAGTCTTGGAGGTAACCCATGTTTTTAAAATTGTTTCTTTCTTTTCATGTACTATGGAAAATCTAAAAAACCACTCACTGTATATAATGTGTACCCCTTTAATGATAAATTGTCTCCAGAATCATGGAGGGGGAAAAAAATCTAACAATGAAACACTTTTTAGGAAATAAGAATGATAGAAATAACAACTGTCACATCAGACCTCATTAGAGTCAATGAACTCACTGTGGTATTTAACAATTTCCAAGAAGTAGGCCATAATTCATAAATTAGTGTAATTCATACAGTACTTAATTCATAAAATAGCACTGTTGAGAACAGCAGCAGTATACAATCCTTGGTCTATAGAGACCTCTTTTTAAAGAGTCAAACCTAGGAGCTGGAAAATACAGGAGTCAATAAAAATTAAAAAGGCCTGGGCTTTATAGCCATTGTATACAGTTTGGAAAATGTATATCATTCCAAAACCAAAAATCTTTGTTTCAAAAACCAGTCAAGGTAGATAAATGACAACAGTGTACTTATGTATCTCATCGTTTGCCAAATGCAAGGACTTAAAAGCAAGGAAATGAATAGTTAGGGACATCATAAATCTTATTCTGGACAAATAATAAATATAGACACATTGGGACACACTGGTCTCTTAAGGCTGCTTCCTGCTGTATTAGCAACTTAAAACCAGTTTAACTGCAAATGGTAATCCTTCTGTAGGCATAACGGCTTCTATGCCAATCCCCCTCCTGATCCCCTGGTTGCTGAAATGACTCCTTTAGGGCTCCTTATGTCCTCTATCTATAGGAAGAAAGTCATAAAGTAGATCATCTGTAATAATGCACTGCTCTTCTTTACTCGGAGGATTGGCTCAGTAGCAGGGTGACCATATTTTCCCAAAGGGAAAATGAAACACCACACAGGACCGAACCAAGCCCCTCCCCGCCTCCGGTATTTAATGCCCCCTCTTCCCCCACAGGCCTTCCTGCCCACGGGGCTGGCCTGAGGCCCCCATTTCTCTCCTGTGCATGAGGCTGGCACAAGCCCCTCGTCACCTGCCCATGGCCCCCCTTTTCTCCCCCTGCACATGGGGCCAGCCCAGGACCCCCTGCCACCCGCCTGCATGGGGCTAGGCTGGCCTGAGCTGCTCTCCAGAGCCCTCCCTCCACTGCAGGTTTGGCATTGCTTCTCGCCCCTCCCCCCACACGTTTCTTCACACCCTGCTGGGGTCACACCACATTTTTTGGGGGTGTCAAAACCAGGCGTTTGTCCAGTTTGCTAAAATGGGACAAATGCCCAGTTTTGCCAAAAAAGTCAGGATGGCAGGGACAGGGCTTAAAAAAGGGACTGCCTCGGCCAAAATGGGACATATGGTAACCCTACTCAGTAGCCAGACAGCCCCAGGATCAGGGGCTGCAAAGGTGGCTTTTCCAGAACTGAGCGTAGCTTGGCTGGACCAGAGCATCTGGCCCTTTATTCTTAACACGTACAAAGAAATGCATAGTACATCACAACATAACCTCAACTCTGACCACAGATATTTTTGAAAAGATGTTTTGTCATCTTGATTTTAATATCTAAACAAACTGTCCACAGTTGAAATTATTCATAATAATTTGCTTCACTACAACCTGTTGTCTTCAAATATAGTTGGTGCATGCGTTTTCAAGAAAATGTATCTACATGGAAAGTCTAAAGGAGCAGTTATAAGACATTTCAGAACTAGAGCAGTGGTTCTCAACCTTTACCATACCAGGACTCCATTCCCTCTAAGATCTAGCTAAGAACATCCTTCTGTTTAGCAATATGGAAAGAGCAGAGTGGTTCAGATGCCCTGATACCTGTGTGCAACTCCCCCATGTTGTGAACCCATGAGCTAGAGGAAGATAGATGAACATCTGACAAAAAGTGCTAGTCATCCTGATTATGAGCACTATAATTTGGGGGTTTCTGAGTGTATGAAAAGGTGGATGAGACCTCTTCTAGATTAATAGGAGAGGAAAGTTATACCTTATGTTTTTTAAAAGTAATTTTCCATAAGAATTTTTACTTGACCTATGTCCTTAATGATAATTTGCCCATTTTTAACACACCCATTCTTCTGAATACTCCAGTAGTTATCAGTGAGAGGCGTTTTGTGCTTAATTCATTGAACACTGTGGAACATGTTCATTTATAACTCTTTCACTACTTCATTAACTGCCTTAGAAAGCATACACCAACATTAAAGTACTAAGTCTAAAGCTATAATCTAGCTGAAGTACAGCTGAAGTACATTTGATCTTGTCTAGATTTTTTTTTAAAAGCTAAGGTTTTTCAGAAAGTAATACCTAGCACCAAATTACTAGAAAGAATAACTTGGGGATAGCTAAGGTTTGTGGAATTTCAAGAAATAATTCTAATGATAATTACCAAATTGTTTTCTATTATTAGAAAACAAATATTAAGATACGTAATTACTTAGCTATTAGATTTTTGATAAATATGGATAATCAATAGTTATCACCATAACAATTTGTCAAAAATGTATCTGTAGATGAAGAATAATAAAATTAATTGGTTACATTTTAATGTAAAAAAAAAAAAAACCCTGTCTCTTTGTTAAGCTTTTAATTAAAATTAAGATTTCCAGAAACTGGACTCAGAAACAATCTCCTCAAGAATGAAATTTGTTTAAAACATCTCTAAAGTGAAACAGGGAAAAAAAGGAACAAGAGCTGATTTTTCCAATGTTTCACTTGCACTCCTAACCTGTAGGTAAATCTAGAAACCCTGTAGAACAGTATGTTGGCAGCTCTTGAACTTAGCTACTGTAAACTGATTTTCCCTACTGCTTATCATTTGGCATCATTAATCTTCATTAAACCAGTTTATCCCATTGAGCTTAAAGTCTCTTTCTTTTTAGAGACATGAAAATTGAAAAAGACATTTAAAACAAACAAGTCTTGTTTAAGTACTCTGTATGGGTGAAATATAACTCAGCATAGAATCTGCTGATCATATTCTACAGGGATTTTATCCAGGGCGAGAACATTCAGTACATTTGCTTTATATATAGTACTGTATATCACACCAAGCTGTATAAATGAAAATCTGTTGCATTGCCTTAAAATTAACTGTCATGCTTAATATAGCTTTTTAAATATTGATCCATTTCCTCCACCACACCACGCCTCCCCCAAATCCCTATGTTATTTGTGAGATAATAATAATACAAACATGGAAAAATATGGACATTCATAGTTAAGGATCAGTGATTTTGATAGCTGAACACAATCGGGGCAACAGAGAAGGCTAACAACCCTGATTTAGGAAAGGATCCCTATTTGAGATGGCGTGTAAGCATGTCACGTGCTTTCCTGAATGGAGAGATGGACCTAGGCAGATGTGCTAGTGCTTTTCTGAATTGGGGCCAAAGGTAATGGCCTATCTGCATGATAAATACTTATAAGTGGAATCCGTTGCATATATAAAACAATTGCAGTATTCTTTTCGTATCCTCTGGTGGTACTCAGCATTCCAAGGGAAGTTTGAAGGATCTGCCAATTATTTCACAGTTTACATTCCCACATCCCAAGGATCAGTATAAAGGCCGCAGAGCAGGATTGGACAAAAGTTCCTGAAGATTTAATTAGGAAGGAGGAGTGCCTCATGTCATTCAACAGCAGTTCCTGCAACTAAATGGGGCTGGCTTGGGGAGCTAAAGGTCAGGGGCCATGTTCTGATCTCTTTTATACTGGCATAAATGCAGAGTAATTCCATAGTCTTCAGTGGTATCATGACTATGGAGGTACAATAACAATCAGAATGTATCAAGTGATTAGCACTTATCCACATTTTCGTCCAGTGATCTCAAGGTATCAGTGTATTTGTGATCTGCATTTGATGCCAGAAGAAATATTCAAATAGGTTAGTTTCTCTTTAAGGGCAAAGTTGCTGGGCGTATTCTTTTATTGCTGTGATTTATCTGGCTGATCTTACATCCATCCAATACAGTCAGTGGAAATGTTGGATGTGCAAGATGTGCAACATTGGGTCTTGATTCCATAAATGCGAGTTACATATGGGAACAGAGTTTTACAGCTGTGCAAAACTTCAGTTTAAGAAACTCTGTTGTTTTTTGTTCATTCCCTCTGAGTTTCGCTTTGAGTTCTCAGGTTTGAACCCAAAATCTCAGAGCAGCTGGAACTACAGTTTCAGACCATTTCAAGTTAAAACCATAAATCCCTCCTTAGCATCCGTGGGGAGGGAGGCTGTTTGTGCAAAACTTGGCCAAGGCTCATTGGAAACCTTTGTAAATGTCAGACCCCAGTTTGTACTAAGGTCTTTCTTGGACAAGCTCTAACTGACTTCAGTGGAAGTTTGCCCAAGTAAGGACTGATTTAAAAACTGCATAATAGAGGAAGGAAAGTAGAAACGGGGGATCAATTCCTGATGCTCTTATTCTGGTTTACAAATAAAATTAAAAAAAAATCTTTAAACTGACAGGATTTGATTTGCTAACTCATTACTTCAGTTTGACAGCAGTGTAACTTCATTGATTCCAATGACAATACACTGGCATAAAACTACTGCGACAGTGATTGAGGTCTGTATTCTTTAAGTTTCACAAGACAGTTCTCTGCCTTTCTAACCTTGTATGCCAAGTTTCATAGAGGAGGAAAGTTATGTCCAAGTTGCCCCCCTGAAAACAAAGTTGCATATAATAAAAGCAGATAAAACTGAAAAGTAGTGTTGGGGAGACTGTACAACACTGTAGTAGAATATTTATTTTGTTTAATCCAACTAATTTTCTCTTTCAAGTACATATTGCCCTTTCCCTGCCTGAAATAATGTTTTCCCCATTCCCATGTACTGAGCTCCCATTGACATTAATTGGCAGTTTCACGTGTGGAGGCCTTGCAAGGAAAATACACTTTATGGCAAATAAATTATTTATTTTTTAAAAATCAGTTCCATCTCCTCATATCCTCTCTCTTCCAATGGCTTCAGTCAAGTAAAAATTCTAATCCTCTTTTTGTGACTCCACAATCTATTGTTGCATGAAAGTTTGATTTCTGGTGTTTAATCAAAGTCCATGAGACTTACACATATGAATAACAAAACTTTGCATACCTGTAGCACCTTCAGTCCAAGTATTTCAAAGTGCTTTACAAACATTAATTCATGACGCCTCACAGTACATTTTGAGGCAGGATGGTGTTACCCTCATCAGTGTTGTCATTTTGCAGATGAAGAAACTGATGCACACAGAAGTTAAGGATGAAATTTTCAAACTTGGGTATTTAAAATCAGGCAGTTAAATCCATATTTAGGCTCCTAGAGCGCAATCCTGCTCCACTGGAATTCAATGGCAAAACTTCCACTCACCCCAGTGTTGTAGGATCAGGCCCTTAAAGGAGGTTTGATTTTCAGATGTTCTGAGCATCTGAGTGTCCCATTGAAATCAGTGGGACTACAAGTGCTCAACATCTCTGAAAATTTAGTTCCCTGCAATTTAGGTGCTTAAATACGGAATTGTATAACTTTCGCTGGCCACATTTGACAATTTTGATCTAAATGACTTGACAACATCACACAGAAAGTCCCTGGCAGAACTGGGAATGGAACCTTGACCTCCTGATGCCTGGTCCTCTGTTTAATCACAAGACCATTCTTTCTCAATTATCTGTACAGTATCTAAGGACAAGATTTGACCGTGACAAAAAGCACACTGTATACTTAGCAAATACCTGTGTACTTGCACCAATATTTTGATGTTATGTCCATTGAGGTAAATGAGAGTTTTATGTGTGAGGAGTGCAGGACCAGCCTAATGGTTTGCAGATGACTTTACATTTGGTTAGATTGTCCCCTTAAATGTAGCCTTAGAATTAGGGGCTGCACATTCTTGCACTACAGCTAGATGAGCCCTGGGAAAGAATCATGGGTGGGATTCTCAAAGGAGCCTAAGAGCCAACTCCCACTGAATTTCAGTGGGAAACAGGAGGTTTTTAAAAGCTCCCAAAGTGTTTAAGAACACAAGTCCCTCTGATAGCCTGAGATTTGAGCTCCTATATGCTTTAGGTACTTTTTTAAATTGGGGTGCCTAACTCCCTTAGGCTTCTTTGAAAATCCTTGCTTATATCTCCCCATTGCTGACCAGAAACAACTTCCCCTTCTTGCCACACTGGAAATCTCTGCCCTGCACCTGTCCGCTTCTGTCGCACCTGCATGGGGGATGTAACAGGTGCACAGGTGCAGCAGCAATCTGTGAAGGTCACACAGGGGTATGTGAGTGGGAGATGAACCGTATACAGTTCAGGTGTTCACATTTTAAAAGGATGTTGCAAAATTGGAGAGGGTGCAGAAAAGAGTCACAAAAAATGATTCGAGGGCTGGAGAAAATGCTTAGAGTAAGAGACTTACAGAGCTCAATCTGATGATTTTACCAAAGAGAAGATTGACGGGTGACTTGATTATAGTGTCCAAATGAATATCCTTGTGGGAAGAAAATAATGGGTAGTAAAGTACTCTTTAATGTAGCAGAGAAAACTTAACAAGAACCAATGGTTGGAAATGTAAAACAGACAAATTAGAAATTACATTTTAACAGTGAGGGTAATTAAACATCAGAACAAACTGCCAAGAGAGGTGGTGCATTCTCCATCTCTAGATGTCCTGAGATAAGACAAGATGCCTTTCTGGAAGAAATTCTTTAGCCAAACACAAGTTATGTTTTAGTCAAACATAGGTTATTGAGCTCAGTACAGAGCTAAAGGAGTGAAATGTAATGGCCTGTGGTATACAGGAGGTCAGGCCTGATGATCTAATGGTCCATTCTGGCCTCAATATCTGTGAATATGAATCTTACTGTTGTTCATATCCATGCAGCCAACTAGGAGCAGGGCAAAATCTGGCCCATTATGATGAATTTTATACTATTATGTCTACATACAAATTGCATTTTAAATGTCAAGAACTATATTAAATTGCAAAGTCACAATCCAGAAACTGCTTGCTTTTTCAGGCCCTCCGGGGAAACGAGGTAAGAGGGGCAGAAGAGGAGAGACTGGTAAGTTTTCACTTTTGGAAGCAAGATGTCAGATTTTATTTTGGGTAGATGGGTTTTTCTCAGTATTTTGTCCGTTTTGTGCAAATGTATCTATTATTCTACTGGATAGATGATGACTCAGCTACTTTATTTTGGTTTGCATTTTGTCTTGGGGGAAGAGGAATGCACCTAGCATGCCTTATTTTTGTTCTTTGTTGCCTGTGATCTATAGGAAGAAAAGACCTGTTTAAAAAAAAAAATTCTGATAGAAGTTTTGTGATCCTTGGCATATAACTTGTGGCCTTCTAAATTGCTTTCAATCTCAAATAGTCATTAAATTGTAGGCCTGCTTCATAATACTTGATGCATCTCTAGAACCTTGAATAGTTTTTATAATTTCTGACATAAAAGCCATTGATAATAAAACTGGTTATTGATAATTCTGTAATAATTTCAGCACTCTGAATCTTCTCTCATTTATACCTGTGCACATCTGCATAATTCCATTGAAGTACATAATGTTACAATGGTATAGATGAGTATAAAATCAAGCCCTTTGTGTTTAGAAAAGATCATGTCATGAGGAAAAGGGAACATGTGTTATGTGAATGGTCATGGAGATAATGTCTAAATAGACTGAACTTTGTAAAATAAGCTGTTGATTATCAGGAATTTGTAGCATTTAGGATCTTCTTGAATTAAAATCCAGTCTGTGTTTGTGGCTGAAAATTTGCAAATGCAACACATAAATAAAGAGAGGCATTTTCTTTGTGTGGAAACTACACTTGGGGCTTGATCTTCCCAGGCGCTGGGCACCTTCAGCTCCTCCTGACATCTGTGGGAGTTAACGCACTGATCACCTTGCAGGATTCAGCTCTTTGTCAGGATGGTGTTTCTAGAAGTGGCAGAGAAATGGGTGCTTCAGATCCACCTGGTTATATTAGGTATTTCTGGTCATCTGTGAATTAATCTGGCAGATTAGGAGAAATTTACAGTCTGGTTGATTCCCATGAATCTTAGTTGTTCACAGTAATCTATTGTTTTGTCTTTTAGGTAGTTATAAATTAGAACTTTATTTTGTTCTTAGAAAATTATTTCCTTCTTTTTCTTGGATAGCTAAGGTAAAGCCAAACTCTGATAAAATTAGATCCACTAACTTTGATATGTTAATCAGTTTACGATACTTGCTGCAGAGACAAAAGTTATTATACAGCGGGAATTGCTCAGGTTGAATTTGGCTTTACAAATGATCTTGACAATTCAAATGAACTTGGCAGCTACCTTGCAGTATGTTTGACTTTTTGTTTTACACATCAAATAAACACACATTAAGATATTAACAGAGGAAATTGATCTCTTTCCTTTAGAAACAGACCCTGCACATTAAAATGCTATTTGGAAATGTTTACCAGTATAAAGAAATTACCTTAGTTACTAGACAATAAAATCACATTGTTAAAAACAAAAGCCTGACAATATCAAAAGCAAACTGAAAATACAGCTGTTGCTATTTTATGCCCCTTTTGCACCTCACTTTATTCAGAAGTTAGAGGGAGGCCATGAGAGCTAATGAAAAGCCGTTGATTTGGGAGCTGCAGCTGCTCCACTTAATAAGAGTGAAATATTAGATTTGATTTGCAGCCCTTTGATAATGTTCTCAAGAACTGCTGTACAAAAGCCTTTGAATCTAAATAATTGGAAAAATGTGCAAATATCACTTCACAAAGTGTGACATTTTAATAGGAAGCATTTTATAAGTGGGTCTTGAAAAAAGACAGTGATGAAAGGAAATGTCTGTAGAGTCAGGTGATCACTGGAACTTCTCCTTATTGGCAGAGGAGGAAGGTAAGAAGATCTAGATGCAAGTATTTCTGTCTTAATGCCAAGGTTAAATGCCAAGGGTAAAAAAAAATTGTGTAATTTTGCAGACAAGATGTAATTTAATTCCCAGTTGCATGGCTAATTGAAACTGGTGGATATAAAATATATGCACATGTGAAGTCTGAGAAAACAAATTGTATTCTATGGTTAATCTTTTTTTGGCCTGCCATGAGACTGCATGAAAATAAATAAAAAATAATTAACATGAAATTGCATGGAATGGGTGAAGAATATTTAATTCTTCAGCAAAGTAACTGCATGTGTTCTAGTCTTTGGCATCACTACTAGTCTCAAAGAACCATCGAAGAAAAATGTTGTTAAAGAACAAAATCTAGACAGTATGTTGATTATGCTAATTTTATAATCATGTGGTCTCATTTTTGGCTTCTTGCATATGAATCTTTCTTACTAACGTCATAAACTTATATACTCTTTTTTTTTCTCTCTCTCTCTTTTTTTCCCCCCTACAGGACCTCCTGTAAGTACAGTTGATACATTGTTCGGTCTCCCAGGTTAACCAGGATCAGGCAGAAATGCGTTTAGACCCTGTTAAGTAATCTCCATGGTGAATGGATTATATTTGATCCAGAGGAAATTTAGTTATTGTTAGTACAGTGTAAACTTTTACTAATTTTGCTGGAGTTGAATGATTTGTTTGGAAACTTATTTTTCTTAAACAAACCTTTAAAACAGTAAAACTTTACCTCAGCCCTACAGATAGCATTTTTGGATCAGAATAGCATGTAAGTATGTTCTGTTCATTTTGTCTACTAGTTATTAATGTCTGTTCGGTCTGGTATAGAAACGTTAATCAGTAACCGTGCCAGAAGACTGAACCATATAAATATAGGAAATGATTCAGCAACCTTTACTTGCACTGAGTAGTAACTTACTCTGGTAAAATAAGCTCCTTGAGACAGGGACTGTCTTTTCGTTATGTGTATGTACAATGCCTATGGCAGTAGAGCCCTTATCCAGACTGCAGCCACTATATGCTATTGTAATACAAATAGTAAAAAATAATACTCAGTTTTAGCAAGGGTGGTAAGTCTGGCCATAAATTTGTTTCCGACAAAATAATTCCATTTTTTCTTGTTCACACCTTTCCAGACTTAAGTCACGCTTCTTTTTCTATGTATAGTATTTAACATATGTATCTAAAGTATTCATATTTGTTGTGATACTATACAATCTGAAGAAAACAATGCAACCATAAGAATAATATCTCCTGTAAAGAGATTTTTATGAGACTTGCTCTTTTCTTTCCTTGGATTTGTCATGGCATTTCCAGTCTTACTTTCGTGACCAGATCATCTTGTCAACTGAGTGGCATATGTATTTTAGAATAATTAATTAATATCCTCAATTTCTGTTGTCTGACACAATCATTTTAGCATTAACTGTAACTACCGAGTAGTAACGCTATAGGAAACATTTAAACTTCTAAATTGTCAAAATGCTTAGTGGCTCACTTTGGCAAACTCATTTGACAGACTATCAACGAAAGAGCAGGCTTAATGCACACTAGTGCTCTTTAAATGAAGGAAATGCTGCTTTCCTAAATATCTTTTGCAGTCTCTTCTCACAAAATGTAAAGATCAAGCATTAATCAGGATATAAATGATTTTCCTACTGCAAGAGAATTTAGCAAAGCAGATAGTGAATTCTGAGTATGCAAATCTTTACTCCTTGACATCATCTCCCTACTGTTTTAGCACAGTTCCATTTTTTTTTAAAAAAAGGAGAGTCATACATTATTAATATAACCCAGAATTAGCTCCAAGGATGATGGGTAAAGTTTTCAAAAGCATCTAAGTGATTTAGGAGCCTAAGCTCTGTTTTCAAAAGTGACTTGGGCACTTAGGAGTGACTTTCAATGAGACTTATTCTCTGAAGGATGGAATTTTCAAAAGCACCTAAATCCCATTTTCAAAGACTTTTCAGAAGTCTAATTGGGAGTCAATGGACTTTGGCTCCCAAGTTCCTAAATCACTTCTGAAAATGTTTTACTCTAGCTTTGACCCTGTGAACATAGTGGTAACCCTTAAAAACTATACCATGGTTATCACCTGGGATCCCACAGTAGTTCTGTATATTTAGAATAGTGAATAATTATGGTACCTTAGGTACCATCGTGTAGTAGCTGCAAGTGGCTATTGCATCTTCAAAGGTGACCACTGAAATTTTAGCTGTCTTTTCCTACCTATAACCAGTGTGTCAGGATGACAATCCAAGTCCCATGGATTTTTATTTTTTATGACCCAATAGAACATTCTACGATTTCTTCTTTGACACTGACATACTGTAGGCAGCACACCTTCCATCTATCTTATTCTCTTTCTGCCACGTGCTGCCCCTCAATCTATGTATATAACTCCTACTGATAGCAAGAATTCCATCAAGGATCAAAGGCAGTAAGTGGCCCTTTTGTTAGTTATTTTTAATGTTGACTATGTTTTATCTTGAATAATGTGCCTTGCCAAAAAAAAAATGTTCACTGTATATATATATCTATGCCATACTTGTTCATCTGTAAAATATAATCAAGTGTAGAGGATCAATGGCTGTTCGAATTTAAATTTTCCATTAGTGTACTGCACATGTTGGTAATGTCACATGTCATGAATATGCTCTTAATGTGTGTCATACTCATTTCATCTCATTCAACCAGGGTCAACCAGGGCGAAATGGCTATCCGGTAACTGCTCTATCATATATTTATGAGAGCTTTTTTTGCTCTCAGAAACATTCTTTTCTTTTCTGTCTTTTTGTTTGTCTCTGCCTTATTAACCTTCACATGAACTAGGGGAAATTCACCCTTCCCTGATGTTTCTCAAGTGCCTATAGAACATAAGGCTTTTTTTATTTTTTAAATGTTTGCTTCTTCATGTAGCAGTCCTTTGTAAATGGTCTAGTGAGATGGACATGTATAAGGTATGCCATAAACACTATGCAGTGTTTGATACTAGAAATGTTTTGTTTGTTGAACTTGTGTATTCCTACGCACAAACAAATAATTTTTTCACCATAATTTTAAATGTTACTTAAACTGGATCCTGCATATCAGTTTTCTCTATCAGAAAGCTATTCGGTTGGCATGTTGAACCTCCATATCCTCCACTTGCATTGTATTCTGTTCCTTTTGGCTGCTTAGTTCTATGCATCTTGAGCAAAGTAATTGCTAATATAATTAGCAGTTGCCTGCAAAGCCTGTAATAGAGCAATTTTGTGATAATGTATATAATTCACTTTTGTGTCCTCTTCATTTACATCTTTATGGCTTTCTGTCTAAAAAATGGAAATGTATGAAATAATGCATCTTTTTGGAAAAGCACCAATAAGAAGTTTAGGAAATAACCAGTCAGCAGCACGAGCTTGAGTTATATTATCTCCTTTGTGGGATCCAGAGTGTGACCAGTATCATATATATTTTTGAAACCAAGTTACAAAAGAGGATATTGGATAAATCTGAGAGAGACTATAATTGCAGAACACAGTAATTGCTTAAGTCTGGTTCTGATTTTATTTTAAGCACTTACTGGTAGTTTGGGGCCTTCAAAACTTGGGTTTGCATGTTCGACTCAGGCAGTTAAATGTCTGATTGCTCAGTATGTGTTAACAATTTGTGTGTGTGTATGCAAACCACAGCATTGGGGCACTCCAAATTAGAGGTCAGGTGGAAGCTACTATGCAAATCTATCCCTAAATATCTTCAGTTTACTGTTTAGTTTACCAGGGTGGGACGGGAGGGCAGAAGGAGTGTGTGTGGAAACACCAACTCAACCCTATCAGTAATTTAAAGGCAGCATTGTGATGAAATAGCCAACAAACAATACAGCAGAACTGCATCTAAAGAACATGGACATGCTGAAACTCCATTATAGTTAAATACTGTAGCGTGAAAGACCTAAATTGCTTCAGAGTACAAATTGCAATTCCATTCGTAATGTTTAGACCAAAGTTGTTCTGTGTTGGGGAAAAAAATATTTGACAGTAATTCTCTTCTGCCTCATGGATATGCCTACATGTTCCGATTACAGAGGATGGTGTTTCCAAAGAACCCACAGAGAGCTAGACTCCCTGGCCATATGGAGATTCAATAGGAACTGGGTGCCTAGCTCTAGCCAGAATCGTAATTATCATTGATGCATGGTGAAGAGAATGTAGGAAGCAGAAAGAAGCCAGATTAAACTTTTATTGCTTGGCTTGAGATGTAAACTGAGAAGACTTGATCTGCAGATCATTAATTTGTCAAGATGATGGTTACAGACATATGTCCATAGAGTTTTTAACTATAAGCGTATTTAGAGCCTGAGAGCACTATCTTTGGTTCCACTCCATCTACTTTGGGCCTGTCAAGGTTCCTCCCCACTCTGAACTCTAGGGTACAGATGTGGTGACCTGCATGAAAGACCCCCTAAGCTTATTTTTACCATCTTGGGTTAAAAATTCCCCAAGGTACAAACTTTTACCTTTTGTCGTTGGACCTTATGCTGCCAGCACCAAAGTGTTACACAAAGAACAGGGAAAGAGCCCACTTGGAAACGTCTTTCCCCACGAAATATCCCCCCAAGCCCTACACCCCCTTTCCTGGGGAAGGCTTGATAAAAATCCTCACCAATTTGTACAGGTGAACACAGACCCAAACCCTTGGATCTTAAGAACAATGAAAAATCAATCAGGTTCTTAACAAAAGAATTTTAATTAAAGAAAAGGTAAAATAATCACCTCAGTAATCAGGATGGTAAATACCTTACATGGTAATTAGATTCAAAACATAGAGAATCCCTCTAGGCAAAACCTTAAGTTACAAAAAGACACAAAAACAGGAATATACATCCCATTCAGCACAACTTATTTACCAGCCATTTAAATAAAACAGAAATCTAACGCATATCTAGCTAGATTACTTACTGAGTTCTAAGACTCCATTCCTTTTCTGTTCCCGGCAAAAGGATCACACAGACAGACAGACAGACCCTTTGTTCCCTCCCCCCCTCCAGCTTTGAAAGTAACTTGATTCCTCATTGGTCAGGTGCCAGCGAGGTTATCCTAGCTTCTTAACCCTTTACAGGTGAAAGGGTTTTGCCTCTGGCCAGGAGGGATTTTATAGTTCTGTATACAGAAAGGTGGTTACCCTTCCCTTTATATTTATGACAGGGCCCTAGGATCCAGGGGCTACAAAAGCTTCTAAAAGCCACTTGTGTCCTCCACCCAGGCTTCTGAACATGGCTTGGCTGGACTAGAGTTCTTCAAGGGCTACATAGTAAAAATTAGAATTGAAGTAATGCTGAATGTAATTTTTGCCATTATTAAATTAAATGCATAGAGCTATCAATTGCATAACCTGAGGCAGATTGTTGATTTTGTGTCCACAAACGTGTGTGTGTGTATGTATGTGTGAAAGGAAGAGAGAGCAATTTTGAAAAGTGCTCAACATTGACCTAACTCTGCTACCGCTGAGTGGGAGTGATTGGAAGAATTTGGCCCTAATTATCAAAAGCCGTATTCTGACTGGCTGATTGGTCCTTTTTGGTGAAATTACAGTCACCTACTAACTTTTCTCCTGAATGGAATTTAATAACAAATGAGATACATTTTTAATTTTTTATACCATCCTATGCAATTCTATAGCAGGGATCTCATTCTCTGTTAAATTTAGCATGTATTTTGGAGCCCTGTTTGATTCCTTATTACTTTCATCATGGTTAAGTTTTGTAGGAGATACTACCTCACCCATCTTGTCTGTCTATGTACTTATATGGTTCCTTTCACGTCAGTATCTCAGGGCCTCCATAGTACTGGAGTGCAAAGTTCCCCGGAGGAGTTTCCCTGGCATTGTTCCAGGGAAAGAGAGAAAGTTTGTGGGGTTTCTCCTACACTCTCCCATGACATCAGCCCCCCCAAAACCTGCTAATGCCCCAAAAGCCACAAAACCTCTGGGACCAGTGGAGGCATAGGGCTGCTCCTTGTGCATCTACACTGAGACCTGGCCTACACTACAAAGTTAGATCACGTAAGTTCACTTGCGTCGACCGTTATGCATTTTTGTACACTAAATTTTTTCTCCCGCTGAATAAACGACCCGTTACAGCGATGCATTAACACCACCACTTCCCTGAATGATGAGAGGCCACGGCTGACTTACTTAGGTCAATGCAGTGCGAGTGTAGACACTGCATTAGTTGTGTTGAGCCTAAAAGTTTTCCAGCTGGTGTTCCTCAATTCCCACAACAGCGACTGCTCTGTTTACAATTTTGAATTCTACTGCCCAGCATTCAGAGGGACCAGAAGCACACCGCCACCTCACTTTAAAACCCCAGGTGTTTTTGAAATGCCTTTTCCTGAGTGCCTAGCTTGGTTAGCACAGCGAGCAGTTCACCTGTGTCATGTTCATTCCGCTGTCCAACTGACCATACCAGCTCCACACACACAGATTGCTACTCGATGCACGGCTGCCCGAAATAGGCAAGAAGTCTTAAATCTTCCCGGGATGTGGGGGAGAGAGGCTGTGCAACCACAGCTATGGACCAGCTGTAGAAATATTGACATCTAGGAGCAAATTGCATGGGGAATGCTGGCAAAGGGGCATGATGGAGATATGCAGCACCACTGCGTGAAAGCAAAGGAACTATGCCAGGAAAACCACAATGTGTGAGAGGGCAACACGAACTGGTGCTGCCCTGCAGACCGGCCGCTTCTATGATGAGCTGCATGCCATACTTGGCAATGACCCCCCCAGCACCCCGCAGACCACTGTGGATATCTTAGAGGAGTCTGAAACCCCGGCCAGGAACAGCGAGGAGGAGGGGGTCAGGAAGGGAGTCGCAGCAGGAGACTGAAACCATGCAGAGAGCCAGGAATTATTTGACACTCCACAGGAGTCTAGCCAGTCCAGCCAGGTGAGAGCAGATGAGCCCACTCGTGAAGGGGAAGGGAGCTCAGGTAAGTGTGTGCGTGCATTATTTTTTGTAATGTTTTTGGGCTTTTCCTTTCCCTCAAACCTCATCTCCCTCTCTCCTTTCACCCCCCACCTTGGTTCCCCATTTAAAAATGGTGCCTGGTTCGTCCATAAATTAAGACAAAGGTATCAACTTGTCATTGCTACACTGATACAATGTAGTAAAATACAACCTTAGGGAATAAGTTCAAAAATAGTAATATAGCAGTTTGGTTACACAGTCCACATCATATCATTATCTTGTGTCTGGGTAGAGGTAGAACAAACAGAGGTAGAATCAGTGTCAATCATTTCATTTCTTTGGCTTGTTGGGCTAGATGGCGGGACCATGCAGAGTACTCTGTTTATCTGAATAGGGGTATCTCTTTTATCCTCTTGAGAGATCTCAATGAAACTTTCATGAGGATACTCTGCAGTCCTCTCCTGAAGATGTTTACTCTTTACTTCCGTTTTCATTTGGGATTGTAAACTATGGTTGACCCTGTTAACAGTGTTGATAAATGTTTCTTTAACCTTGTATATGTGTGTTTGAACTTTAATTTTGTTAGCTGCTGTTCTGCACACAATAAAGTCCTATTTTTGGAAATTAAGAGGATCTTTATTAGTTCACACCAAGCATTACACAATTCACAGCGGCAGGCAAAGACCCAACCAAGAAATTATCTAAAGTACATAAGAGAGAGAATATTTCATGAAAGCAACAGAGAACTGCACTGTGGCTGACTGTTAAAGTGTTCTTTTAAAAGGCTCCTTTAGCTGCAGAGCTCAATGGTTGGCCCTTCTAATAGTTCTCATGTCTGGCTATGCAAATTCACCAGCCAGCTGGTCAACCTTGCCCCTCCATCTTGCCTCACAGGTAGTATGCAGTACACATCATGCAGCTATAACCACTAAGATGTTTTTCCTGCTGAGATCCAGTCTGAGTAAATGATGCCAATGTTCCTTCAACCTCCCACAAGCCCATTCAACAGTCATAGAGATGCCAACCCTCCCTCATGTTCTGTAATCCTCTCAAATTGTATATGTAATTGTGAAATTTCTAATTCAGGCTTAAATCCACAAATTTTGCAAGTTCACACTTACATGGCATGTGTGTGTATGTCACTCGCCAGCACACGGGTCACCAACACAACAAATAGTGGGGAGTCTTCTTCTCTGCCTCTCCTGTGGCACATGCACAGACTGCACAGTGAGGGTCTGATAGGAGGTGAGCTGCGGTGACGTTGAATGTGCTAGGGGTCTGCTGGATTCACCACCCAAGCCACAGGCTATGCATTGTTGTGTAATTGCTCCATGTGGACCCCGTTGGACTATCTTAACATACTCTATGTATCTAAAGCATGACAGCAGAGTCTACACTGGGTGGTTAGAGTGCAACAGACAGCCTGTGGCTTGGGCAGTGAATCCAGCACCCTAGACTCCACTGACAATGGTTGTGGCTTGCCTGCTGTCAGACCCTCACTGCGCAGTCTGTGGGGGAGAAGAAGATGGAGGAGCAGGAGGAGGTGGTGGTGGCAGAGGAGGGAGAAGAGGAGGGTAATCCTGGGAAAGAGGTCCAGGCCTGGAACTGGCCAAGGTAATTAAGAGCCATAGGAGTTGCATAGGAGGGCAACTTTCCTAGGATTGATTCTCCCTTCCTCCCTGTTCGGCAGTGAGGTGCCACGGTGCAACAAGGGTCGGGGCCAGCACTCCTCTTGACCACAGAGAGCGAGGGGAGAGGGCTTGTGGGAGAGGTCCCAAATTCTTCAGGGTGAGGTGTGTGGCAGGGAGGGGGAAGGGAGAGGCCCACTTTCTGTGGGGATAGCACAAGCAGTGGAAGAGCGATCCAAGGAACCTCCCTAATTCCTCCCTACTTTTTTCATAAAATCCCTAAAAGTCTCAGAGCAAGCTTGGCATCTCTGCAATCATTTTGCACCCACTTAGCTGGTAAATGAATCTTTCCTTGGTGCTGTCAAGGTGGTCACTGTACAGTTTCATGAGCCAGCGGAGCAAGGGGTAGGCTGGGTCCCCCAGAATCACTACTGACATTTCATCATCTCCAGTGGTAATCTGCTGATTGGGAAAGCTGTACCTCCAGGCAGGTTTTTGAAAAGTACTGGTGTCCTTAAAGATGCCAGCATCATGCACATTCTCTGACCAGCCCACACTGATATCAGTGAAGAGCCCCCAGTGATCCACTAGCACTTGCATAACCATAGAAAAGTATCCCTTTCTGGTGATGTACTCAATATGAAGTTGGGCTGTTGCCAGAAGAGAGAGGTCCTGCAGTCCGTTGCCCTACCACAGTTTGGGAACCCTGTTGCTGAAAATCCACCCACTAATTCCTATATGTTACTGAGCATCACAGGTCTGTGTAACAAGAGATGTTTAATGGCCTTACACACTTGCGTCAACGTGACCCGCACTGTGGATTTTCCATCTCCAGAATGATTGCCTTCTGATGGGTAGCAATCCAGTGTTGCAAGCTTCCAGAGCATGATCACCACTGGCTTCTCCACTATCAGTGCAGGTCTCATTCTGGTGTGTCTGTGCCAGAGGGCTGGGGTGAGCTTGGCAGCACACAGTTCAAGGAATGTGGGCTTTCTCATCTGAAAGTTCTGAAGACACCGCTTGTCATCCCAAACCTTCATTACAATCAGTGCTAGTTTCTTGGGCCCAGAAGTGGAGCTGCTCTGTGAATGCTAGCAGCAACCTGGCATTTTTTTTACTCTGTTCATCAGCACCCAGTTATTGAGCTGGAACATCTCTTCATTGTCCTCCTCACCATCCCGACTGTAGCAGAGATCTGCAAATACTGGAGAATGACGTGTCCTGTAACAGCACTGCACATGAGAATTGTGCTGAGCTCTAAGCTTCTGTCAGAGAGATGGCCGAGACTGCAAAGTGGTGTGCAGGACTGTAGGAATTTTAAATAATGAGGCAAAAATTAGGGGATGTGGAAAGTATCATGGAATGGAGAAAATGGTCTGTTGGGTTCTTGACCTGTAGCTCCCTGAAATCCCTGGACAAAGAACTTCAAAAATATCCCAAAAGGCATCGTGCTGGACAGCGGCATCGCGTGCACTGGCATACTTACTCATGGTGCACCACACTTTACATTGCTGCAGACATTTCTGGTCAGTGCGCACAGTGCTGATGCAAGCAGCCAACTGTGCATGCACCCGAGTGTGGAGGCTTTGCATCAACTGAAAGTTGTAGTGTAGATACAGTCTGACTCCCAGCTCCCTACGGTCTGTGTCCCTTCTCCTTAAGGTGTGGGTGAGTTCCCACACTGCAGAATGGGAATGTACCTAACTTAATTGTTCATCTCTTGTTATTGTCATTTATTGGTTTGGTGGAAATTTGGATATTACCATTTTTCCAGACTCAAACTCGATACCCTTGGGGTTTTCACTGGTCACTAATTAATAGCCTTGAAAAATGTTAAAATATATTGAACCATGAACATTGTAGCTGACATACTGGCAGAGTTTTCATTTCCCACCAGAGCTGAGGTTGGGGTAACAGAATTTCCATACGCATCAGTCTGTCTATAATTCCCTCTAGGTTACAGGACAACTTTAACATTACACTTCTGGTTTTCCCACTCTAGTTAGAAATAACATCCACAATTACAGTACTATAAGATGGGGGACCATGACCTGTGGAGGGGTTGCAAGTAGGTGTCAGGAGGTCGTGACCACCCTGCCCTTCCCTCAGTGTTAAACGGGAAGGGGACCAATGCTAGATCGTAGATGGGTTTTTGGACAGTCTAGGTATGGAAAATGTTGAGAACCACTGCTAAAAGAGACAAGAGGGGGGAAATAATGTTTCAGTGTTTCTCTGGGCATGTGACAGCACTTACTATATAAACCCATTTCATTGTTCCCCCTGTATAGGCAGTGAATTAGAGCTAAATTGTGCCATATATACTAAGGGGCCCTGTAGAGCCATCCCACCCCAGAAGGAGCACTGGTAGGAATTCTGCACGGTGAGACAGAATGCCTCTTGGGGCTCAGGGACAGACAGTGATTATGCATTGTGCAGCCCCTGGGCAATAAGGAAGAAGCAGCCGGATATTCCACAGAATGTGAGGGCTGTAATGCTTTCCAGAGCTTACAAAGATGGTGTGTGAAAGTTCCTTACGTCCTCCCCCACAGAACAACCACAGAATCTGGACCTTAGTTTCCCCTTTTGTCTCTGTGGGTCTTTCACGCACCAACAGGGGGAAGAAAAATATTTTTGAAATATTGTAAAGTGATTCTAAAACCACAGACATTGACAGTGGGACTCAGGGGCAGCAGTGCAGTACAGGAAATTACTTTTCATACAGTTTTATTTTATTCTGCTTAGATTTGGAGTTGATAGTGTCCCTGGAAAACTTTGCATAAGAGACACCAGGCCATTTGTAAAGTTAGGGGAGGGCCAGAATAAGCTCTTTTGGTTTTGATTATTATTTTAAATATTTTTATACTTTCCTAACTAAGAAATGACTGTGGACTTTTAAAAAAAGAAACCAAATCCAATTAGTACCATAAGGTACTTTTTTTTAGGGTTTCCTCTGGAATCCCCCTATTTCCCCAATCCTCTTCCTCCCCTCCACAGTGACTCTAGAAAATAGTATGGTGAGATCCTATGCTTATATTACCACACTGAGTTCCAAATCAAATTTTCTCATCATACCCTCTCACTCCCCACCCCCCAACAAAAAAAA
The DNA here is from genome assembly GCF_965152235.1 of Eretmochelys imbricata. Taxonomy (NCBI): domain Eukaryota; kingdom Metazoa; phylum Chordata; order Testudines; family Cheloniidae; genus Eretmochelys; species Eretmochelys imbricata. Next base: position 35,840,806 of record NC_135575.1, on the reverse strand, counting down.
TCTAACAGCAAATTCATTAGGGAATAAGAAAGTGAAGATGGGTCTGGCTGATGCATCACCATCAATGGCCCTGATCCAATTGAAGTGTGTTCTGGGTGAAATTGGGGTGTGTCACCTCTAATCCTGCTGAGGTGGATTCTGGTTACTGGTGATTTTATGGGAACACAGCTTGACTTTCAGATACTAGGGTAAATTTGCACGCTGGCAATTAGAAATAACATCTTTTTCCATGCACTGTAACTGAGTAAATTTGATCTGGAAATCATTGAGACACAATAAATGTGGAACCTCCTGGTGCCATTTTTATGGAGTTGCTTTTCGTAACAGAGAGCTGCACTTTGTGATGCCTCTGCTTATGCAGCCTAAAATCACATTGAGTTTTGTTACTGCCATATCATATTGCAAGTTCATGTATAATTTACTGTCCACTATGGCTCCTAGGTCTTTTTGACTTCACTGTTTTTCAAGTTTTCCCCTCCCATTGAAGATCTCTGTTTTGGATTATTCTTCCCCAGACATTCCAGACTTCCACCCACCGAATCATGCTCATTTAGGGGCCAAATCCTGGTCCCTGTGCACACCCCAACTGAACTGGATATATGCAAGTAGGTGGGAGAGAGAGAACCCACCATCTCAAACCTGGCACAGCATGTGGAACACTTTAGCCAGTGTATCCGAAATTCCCCCATCTTGTGCCCCCTTCCAGGGGCCTGATGAAGAGGTATGGTACTCAGGGGGTGCACCCCAAGTGCCCTCTTTGCACCCTGGCCTTCCCTCTGCAGCAGGACAGTGGTGGTTCTGCTGCATCGACGGTCCTGCTGCACCTTTGAGAATTTGGCCAATGGTATCATAATTCCCTAAGATTTGTAAAGAAATGTAATATCTTTCTGTGCATCTCATTCCTTACTGTCTTACCTGGAGGATGCTGCTGGTTACCGATATCAAATAGCCTTATTCCCTTTGTTCTCAAGCAGACCCAGGATGGCTACTCCTGTGTTTGACATCTCTCCTCTCGGTATCATGCAATTTTTCTCTGTGGGCCAGATTCTACCTTTCCCTAACTCTGACATATAGTGTTGGGGGAGGGCATAAAGAGCTTCTTACCCACACCACAAAATTCCAGTTCTTCCTCTGAGCAGACCACAGGAGCTTTCTCTACCTATAGTTCCCTGGGAAAGGTGATAGCAATTGGGGAGAGAGGAGATGGTGTCCTGACACTGTCCCCCCAGCAGTGGCCAGCAGAGCACACCCCACAAAGGTACATAGTCTCCGTGCTTCCAGGAGTTATGGGAGGCTCTCTGTACATGACTGTGTATGTCACCCATCAGACCACTGGATAGTTTACATTTACAGCCTCCTGCAAGTGCAACTTGACTATTTTTACAGAAAAGCAGTTGTCCTTGAAAGCCCAGAATAATGCATTTCCTGAAAATGCCTCCAATATTTTGTTTATTCAGCCAGATGCTGAACATTTGTGGAAATGTATTATTCAGAATGACACCCCTACTCACAAGGCTTTACCATAGGCCTGATATTGCACCCACTGATGTCAATGGCAAAATTCCTATTGATGTCAGTAGGCGCAGGATCAGCTTCCATGTTTGTACATTGCTTCATTAGATAGCATCTAAAAAGATGGTGTAAGAAGGTAGTCCCACCTGGAGAGCCTTACTGCAGCAAGCTGCAGCATGAGAGGCATGCTTGCCTCAGTTTCCCTTCTCAGGTAGCCCAAGGACTTTATGCCACACTCTCTTGCTTGAATAATGCCTCTCCTGGGAGCCAGGCTGTTACAAAACATAATGTAAATAGTCTGGTAAGAAAAGTTCCAAAACATAGTTCATATGATCCCCAGTGCATGTCGTATTTAACACTCTGCTCTTCCCAGTAGGAACCACCCCCAGCCTCTCTGCTGGGAGTGCATCCTCATCGTACTCTGGTGTCTTCCACCACACCTAGTTTCCTTGTCCATCCTCCTCCATCCCTATAACAGGATAGTCAGTCCAGCTCTTCCAGCTGGAGTGTAACTCCATTCTTCCCAGCAGAAATCTCCACAGCTTCTGTGCTGGGAAATCATTCTCTCCTTGGTCTTCTCTGTTCCCTTCGGTCCAGCTCTCCAGCATGGAGACATCAGTTGGTAAGTCCCTCCAGTGCTCCCCTACCATCAACCTTCTACAGCCCTTGCCTTCAGCTCTCTGTCTTAGAGCCCGTAGGCATCTCCCTCTGCTGCTCCTCTTGCCTTCAACCCTCTGGCCCTGGCTCAGAGAGTTCAGCCAGCAAACTACTCTTGCTGCTCTTCTTGCCTTCAGCTTTCCCGCAGGAGACACCCTCTGGCTCCGACAGCTCTCATCTCCTGCCAATCCTCCTCCTCCCAGGCACCTCTTACTCACCAGGTCTCTCTTCCTCTAGGACCCAAGTGCCCTCTTTTAAGCCCAACTGGAGTGAGCTGATAAGGAATAGGGGCACTTTCCCCCTGCTCTCTCTTAAAGGGGCCAGTCATCCTGTGACAGATGGCCTTCCTTACTATGCTGATGCTATCATCAACTAGCTCACCCTGCTCAACAGTGATCTATTTGGAAATGCAACTCTTGGGAGTATCATTCAACACTGCTCTGCATACTAACTGAGAAGTTGTTGAAGCAGTCAAAATATCCAATATACCCTTTGGTCTGCAAATCTGAGTTTGTTCAGCCCATCTCTAGTAAACATCATCTTGGTTTTTTCATTGTAAATTATAAACGGGTATAAAAAGAACTGTTTCCAAAAGTCAGTTTTTGTGCTAAATTTCAGTCCAGCCTCTGAGTTGACAACTGAGTTAATATATGAACCACTAAATACAGGATTATGTATATTATATTGGCAGATCCTCAGTTGTAGTAGAGCTAGTGGCTGCCTATTTATTGTGTTGCAAAGAGGCCACATGATGGTTTGTTCTATTCTCCCAATGCCTAGTACTATCAAGATTAAAATTCTCTTACTTGATGTATGTTAGCAATTCAAAAGTGTCCTTGGATCTCCTGGCCACTGCAGTAACTGTGTATTGCAGTGCAGATTACACTGACATACCTTGCAGGAAATCAGTGTAACAGGGAACCTTTGGAAACGTTTAATAGCTGTTACAGTGCCTACTAGGCCTATTACATGATTGTGACAGAGAGCTGAAGGACAAGGACAATGGACTTCAAAAAAGCAGACTTTAACAAACGCAGAGAATTTGTAGGTTAAGGTGCCGTAGGAAAAAATCTAAGGGAAGGAGGAGTTCAGGAGAGCTGGCAGTTTCTCAAAGAGATGATATTAAAGGCACAACAACAAACTATACCAATGTGAAGGAAAAATAGCAAGAGACCATTATGGCTGCATCAGGGGCTCTTTAATGACCTGAAAATCCCCAGGGAATCCTACAAAAAGTGGAAATATGGACAAATTGCTAACGAAAAGTACAAAAGAAGAGCACAAGCATGTGGGGACAAAATGAGAAAGATTAATGCACAAAATGAATAATCCCTAGTAAGGGACATAAGGCAGTAAGAAGAGGTTCTCTAAATACACTAGGAGCAAGAGAAAGACAAAGGAAAGTGTAGATCCAATATGTAGCAGGGAAGAAGAACTAATAATGGATAAAACCAGGAAGGCCAAGGTATTTAATGCCTATTTTATTTCATTTTTCACTAAAAAGGTTAATTGTGACAGATACTTAACATAATTAATATTAACAACAAGGAGGAAGGAACAGTGTGATGCAGTTGCAAAAAGAGCTAATACGCTGGTGTGTATTAACAGGAGTGTTATATGTAAGACATGAGAGGTAATTGTCCCATTCTACTCAGCACTGATAAGTCATCAGCTGGAGTATTGTGTTCATTTTTGGGCACCATGCTTTAAGAAAGATGTGGACCAACAGGAGAAAATCCAGAAGAGAGCAACAAAAATGATAAAAGGTTTAGATAACCTGGCCTCTGAGGAAAGGTTAAAAAAACTGTTCTTGTTTAGCCTTCAGAAAAGATGACGGAGGAGGCACCTGATAAGTCTTCAAATATATTAAGGACTGTTATTAAGAGGATGGGGTGTCACGGGGGTCCCTGGGAGCCACACTCAAGTTACTCAGTTAGGGTAAATTGTAAAGAATGGGGCAGACAATTCCCAAAGCTGGTGGATATTACAATACTTAGATTTACCAAGCCAGCACAAAACGGCTTCTGTAATACCTTACTGGTTACTCAGAAGCCAACAACACAGTTCCCTTAAAACAGCCAAGCCTCAGGCCTCCACCCAAACATCTAAGTCAAATATGATGAGGATTGCTGCAAATTTTATTCATTGTATAAGAAAGTTCCACCAATCCCAAAGGATCAGATGCATTATCTCCCAGGTTAATGAATATTTCAGATTTTACCCAAATACACGCTTGCAGCCAATTCTTATTAACTAAACTAAAATTTATTAAAAAAGAAGAGAGAGAGAGTATTGGTTAAAAGATCAGTATACATACAGACAAGAGTACAGTTCTGAGATCAGATTCATAGTATAGATGGTGAGCTTTGTAGTTGCAAAGAGTTCTTTCAGAATTAGTCCATAGGTTATAGTCCAATGTCCAATATCCATATCCAATGTCCATATCCAGATCTCAGTCTTATGTCTGAAGCAGATCTGAGATGAAAGGATCAGGTCCCAAGAGTCTTTTGTACAATTTTCTAGCAGCCTCTTGACCTCTTCACCTCACCAGTCCTGGGTGAACAATAGGCTTTTGATATAACCTTTTGTTTCCCAAACATCACCAGTAATCAACCACATGGATTAACATAAGGTAATTTGTCCATTAAGTAGCTCATATACAGCTTTAAAGAGACATTTCGACAATGACACTGTTTCATTTAAATGTTAATATTCCCTTTTGATTTCTGAATCAATAACTATAATAATAGACAGGAACTGTCTGTTTACATGGCTATCATCTAACACGATAGAAGTAAACACATACAATTAGTGTCACTTCTAATTCTCTAACAATACAAGTTTACATTTCAATGTTCTAGCCTATCTAACATGGAATGGCCGTAATTACTATTTGCATACTTTTCTAATATGTCTCTGTCAAGGTTCCTCCTCCACTCTGAACTCTAGGGTACAGATGTGGGGACCTGCATGAAAAACCTCCTAAGCTTATCTTTACCAGCTTAGGTCAAAAACTTCCCCAAGGTACAAAATATTCCCCCCGTTGTCCTTGGACTGGCCGCTACCACCACCAAACTAATACTGGTTACTGGGGAAGAGCTGTTTGGACGCGTCCTTCCCCCCAAAATACTTCCCAAAACCTTGCACCCCACTTCCTGGACAAGGTTTGGTAAAAAGCCTCACCAATTTGCCTAGGTGACTACAGACCCAGACCCTTGGATCTTAAGAACAATGAACAATCCTCCCAACACTTGCACCCCCCCTTTCCTGGGAAATGTTGGATAAAAAGCCTCACCAATTTGCATAGGTGACCACAGACCCAAACCCTTGGTTCTGAGAACAATGAAAAAGCATTCAGTTTCTTACAAGAAGACTTTTAATAAAAATAGAAGTAAATAGAAATAAAGAAATCCCCCCTGTAAAATCAGGATGGTAGATATCTTACAGGGTAATTAGATTAAAAAACATAGAGAACCCCCCTAGGCAAAACCTTAAGTTACAAAAAAGATACACAGACAGAAATAGTTATTCTATTCAGCACAATTTTTTTCTCAGCCATTTAAAGAAATCATAATCTAACACATACCTAGCTAGATTACTTACTAAAAGTTCTAAGACTCCATTCCTGGTCTATCCCCGGCAGAAACCAGCATACAGACAGACACAGACCCTTTGTTTCTCTCCCTCCTCCCAGCTTTTGAAAGTATCTTGTCTCCTCATTGGTCATTTTGGTCAGGTGCCAGCGAGGTTCCCTTTAGCTTCTTAACCCTTTACAGGTGAGAGGAGCTTTCCCCTGGCCAGGAGGGATTTCAAAGGGGTTTACCCTTCCCTTTATATTTATGACAGTCTCTAAAGGTTGAATTTGGGTCATTTATGCTGCAGGATGCTTAACCCTTTCTGGCCATGTGTCACATGGGGATCAATTGTTCTCTGTGGCCACTGAAGGTAGGACAAAAAGTAATGGTCTTAATCTGTCGTATTGGAGATTTAAGTTAGATATTAAGGAAAATTTGTTAACTGTAAAGATATTTAAGCACTGGAATAGCTTACTTCGGGAGGTTGTGCAATCCTCATCATCATAGGTTTTGAAGAACAGGTTAGACAAGCCCCTGTCAGGGGTGGTCTAGGTGTACTTGGTCCTGCCTCAGTTCAGGTGGCTTGACCTGATGACCTCTCGAGCTCCCTTCCAGCCCTACATTTCTATGACTTTGATTTGGCGTGGTAGCCAGAGCAAGCAGCACCAGCACACATCCTGGGAAGAAGCTGGATTCCCTAATTTTTCACCACTGCTCATTTCTTCTCATCTATTCCCCTCTCATCTCCTCCCAAGTGTGCTCAGTCTCAGCCTGCAGTAATATTACTCATCTCTGCAACAGTTGCTGTATTTTCAGTGCCTAATCAGGGCTTCTGTCTCCCACAGGTGCTGTACAGTAAAGCTGCCTAAGTTCCAGCAGTCACTATGTCAGTTTCCAGGCCTGCCTCTTTGGGTTTCTGTCTGATGACCCTTCCCCACTTTACAGGATTTCTTCTCAACAGGCTTCTTCACAAGACCACCCTTCCCTCTTGACATTCTGCCAAGATTATGTCTCATGCTTGCATTTTTGCATTGAGCACTCTGAGCCCTTAGTACTTCAAAATATTGCAAGATAATGCTAATACTCTGGTAGCTTCTGAGAACTGATGGCCACTTCACAACTTATATAAATAGGAAAGCCTTTGCGGTCTTTTATGTATTAAGATATTCCCTTAAAACACAGGTCCAAGCCCACAGTCAAACAACAAAAAAGGAAACTCCAAATTGTTGTACTGCAGCCCATGTACTGCTGAGCAAAAATCAGTCCTTAGGGTGAATGTACCAACACTTTGCCCTGACCCAGGTGAAATTTAATTCTAATACTGCTTAGATGAACCTTCTTCCTCTTTTTTGTGTTTGCACTTGTGCTACTGTCCTGCTCTAATTGGTCCTCTGGCAACAGAATTAGTGTGGTTTTGCTGCCCAAGGAGTTGTAGGAATTAGAGAGTGTGGAGGGGGAGCATGGTATGTGGCTCAGGTCTGTGGCACTGAGTAGCATGGTGTCTAGGGACAAGGCAGTTATTCCACAGGTGTGGAAGAAGGAAGCTTTCTGCCTTTTTCATCCACATATCTATCCAGCACCCAGCCCAACAGTAGCCATTAGAGACAATGGATACAGACCCATGCCCTGTGATAGGGGTATAAGCTTGCAACCCTGACCCATGGCATGTGACTGTCCTGTAAACAAAGCTCAGTCTCATGTGTGACACCCTTGGTAAACTAAGTTCTTGGGCTCAGTCCAAGGCCTCAAAGTCTTTCCTATTTATATTAGTTGTGAAGTGGCCATCAATTCTCTTAAGCAACCAGAGTATTAGTTTTTAGGCAGATACGTCCAGACAGGCTCTTGAAAAATCCACATTCCCATGGATAACGGATAAACTCTGTGCCCTGGAGAAAGCTTTACTAATGCTCTCTTTCTTCTAGTTGCCACTCTGCCCTGGTGTACGCTTGATAGGCTTATGGCCTGTATATGCTTAATATAAAATACCTCTATGCAACAGATAATTTTGATTGAACTTGAAAGCTGTCCCTAAGTTATAATGCAGTGATTCAGAATTTCTCAGCAATACAATACTATCAGTGCCAGCTTTTTACAACATTCTCAGATGCATTTCTTGGTATCAGCAGGCACAAAAGACTGTTAATAAGTTAACTAACCAAGCAGTACTGTCATGCTATCAGAAATCAATGATGGTAATGCATTTTCTAAGAAATACTGTCGCTGAGGACATAATAATGTAAAAGAGAAATCTATCCCTGGGTATGTGGGTGTTTGGCTGTTAGAAACTCATAGTCCCAGTCACTGGTTACACACTTATCCATTTCACCCTGAAGTTATACCCTGCATATTGCTTCAGGAGCCACATGGAGCACAGCTCTACTGTATGCAAAGTAGAGGCAGAATTTGCTCCTTATATATGGACTTCTTAATGCATGCTCTTTAAAGAGGCTGGTAATGTTGCTAGAAAAGATCGTGTAAGAACAGATTGCCCAAGAATCAAACGGTTTAGAATCTCGCAGAACTGAAGACAAGAATTTGGAAGCAAAATGTGTCATAAGTATTTACATACTGACAAAATACTGCTCTCAGATCTACATTATGGATCTCTGTTGCATATCCACTTACAGCAGGCACCATGACAAACTTACATTTACAGCGACCAATTTATAGCTAATGTTGGTGTTATATGTGTGTGTAAGGCATAATACAAATGCCACAGGTAAAGTGAATACCATCGTGTAGTAAACATCATAATTGTAATAGCACCCTCTTTACTATACTCTGGGTAAGGCCAATGAGAATTTGGTACACGGGACGAGTGCTGAATATGCAATGGATATGCGATATACTCTTAGAATCATAGAATCATAGAATATCAGGGTTGGAAGGGACCTCAGGAGATCATCTAGTCCAACCTCCTGCTCAAAGCAGGACCAATCCCCAACTAAATCATCCCAGCCAGGGCTTTGTCAAGCCTGACCTTAAAAACTTCAAAGGAAGGAGATTCCACCACCTCCCTAGGTAATGCATTCCAGTGCTTCACCACCCTCCTAGTGAAAAAGTTTTTTCCTAATATCCAACCTAAACCTCCCCCACTGCAACTTAAGACCATTACTCCTTGTTCTGTCATCTGCTACCACTGAGAACAGTCTAGATCCATCCTCTTTGGAACCCCCTTTCAGGCAGTTGAAAGCAGCTATCACATCCCCCCTCATTCTTCTCTTCTGCAGACTAAACAATCCCAGTTCCCTCAGCCTCTCTTCATAAGTCATGTGTTCCAGTCCCCTAATCATTTTTGTTGCCCTCCGCTGGACGCTTTCCAATTTTTTCACATCCTTCTTTCTGTAAGCAAAAAGTCCACATTTTGTATCAGAGGTGAATTTTACCATTTTCATTATGTGCAATTATTAAATGACAATTAAAACAACTCTAAATCTGGAACCTTATGTGGTGATTTCAGAAGAGGATTTGTGATGTAATAAACACACGCCATTTGTGTGCCCTGACTTAAGCTCAATAAAACTTTCTCATTATATTCAGCTCATTTTCATTTTTTACGGTTTCATTTTGTAAACAACTTTGTAAATATAACAATGAATACAATAATAAATTAAAATGTTAATAGGCACCTGAAGAGGCAGCATTAGTGACTCAGCCATCATTTATCATTTTTCTCACTTCTCATGCAGCTTCTTTAAATTAACATGTGCAGCCCAGTTCTAATGTTAGTCATTGGTAGATAACTCCATTTGTTTTGTAAAATCAACATATGTGCATGGAACTTCATGCAGTAGTTCACTTGGCAAGCAAGGCGTCTGTATATAGTAAGAGCTGAGCATAATAAAAATTGGACGTTATGGTATAACTAGTGTAAATTGATGTAATTCCGTTGACATAATTTGGAGCTATATTGACTTATGTCAGCTGGGGAGCTGGCCCTATGCACACAAGAAAATAAAGAGAAGATTATATTTGATGGCAGGGAGACAACCACATGCTCTGGGTTTCCCTAAGTCTCTGACTGCCAGAAACAGGGAATAGATGACCGGGGTTGGGTGACTTGATGGTTTGATGGTTACACTGTTCTGTTTATTCCCCTTGGGGCATCTGGTGCCAGCCACTGCTGGAGGACACGATGCTGGGCTCGATAGACCATTGGTCTGACCCAGAATGGCCATTCTAATGTTCTCATGGCAGATGGATGAAGTGGGAGCAAAGAGACAGCTGAATCTTATTCTTTCACTAGTGGTTCCCCCCCCACCACCAAGTTTATTCTCTTCTCTGTTGGAGTTCTGTGTGCAAAGAGAGAAAAAGTATAACTTAGTGCTACCTAGAGGTTTGGTTCTGCCATCTATTTGAAAAATTAACAGTAGGTAAGTTTCTGGTCACACTGGACAGATTTATTCTTTGTTCTTGATACATTGATTTTAGTTTGGCAAATAAACATATGCAGAAGAGGCTGAAGACAGGATTTTCATATCCGTGCTTTGGCAAATATGATTCATATTTAACCCATACCTAAAACCATTTAAAGATCTCCAGTTGTGTCTTTTATGTTTTCTTGTTCTGGCTATCCTATTCTGAGCAGGCAACCTAATCATTTCCATACAACAGATAATATAGACCAATAGAGTAAATGAAAATAGCATTATATAGGAAATAATCAACCTTTGACTGAAACTTCAGGTTCTAAACACTTTAGCCAACATATACATAAGCAAGAAATGTAATACCGGCTCTCATTTGTCAAATTGTATTTGTGATAGTTACAAGCTAAAAAAGTGTGTGTGTGTGTGTGTGTGTGTGTAAAACCCAATGATAAATTACTTCATCAGTAAATATTTCACTGTTTTAAAATATTTCTTACCGTTTGTATGACATTTTCTTATACGATGAGGTTCTGAAAGATCAGAAGAAAATATATAATAGTTATATTAATGGTTTGCATTTATTTTTATTACTTATAACATGAAGATTATCCATATATCTGTCATGGGTGAAAAAAACCCTACATATAAGAATGAATGTAATCCATTCACTGCTTTGTAGATACAAAGCTCTCCAGGAGTGTCACAAATCAACATGATATCCTTGAAAGCTAGATTTTCCATCTGGATCTATGATATAGCTGAAAGAGGTGTAAAATCCCGTTTAGCCAGACAGTTCCCAAACTAATATGCATATGAGGAAGCTCATGTACATTGTTGATTGTAGAAAAAGTCAGAAAAAAATTAATCTCAATAATTTGTTCCTGAAGTGCACGCTTCAAAGATGGTAGTATTTTTATGACCTGACTGGACAAAGCACATGGGAGGATGATTTTCCAAGTGCATTTAGATACCCAGTAGAAATCAGGGTCCTAATTCCCATTTATGCCTTTGAAAATCTTCCCGTGGAGAATATATTGAAGGAACAATCCTGCAATGGCAGGTGACTGGACTGGGTGACCTAATAGATCTTATTTTATTGTACAAATAACTGTAGGGAGGGCTAAATCCTCCTACTTTAAATGCAACTTGCTATAGGCACAGACACATTGAACATGCTTTTCTCTCCTCTCCTGCTTCAAGGATACTCTTACGGCAGCAGTTTTGTGTGGAGGCTGTTGTTAGCTCTTCACACGCACAGATTAGTTCACTGGTATACATGTGCATATCGGACAGCAGAAATGGGGATTAGTTAAAGCAGTTACTTTTTTAAAAGCTTTTTAAAAATGCTTGTCTAGTATGAACAACTTATAAAGGCAGTATGGAATGTCAACTGAAAAGTTTCCCATGACAGTATACTGTACAGCTCATAAATCAGCCTCTCAAAAGGGTTCTTTGAAACCACATTGTAATTTTGTTTTTTATTGATTTCTTTAGCTTAAGTTAAAAAAAATTAGCATTTTTATTATAATTGTCTATTATTTAGATGTGTGTATCATGTACAGACTATATAATATAAAATCACTGATCTAAGTTCTGCTCCCGTTTTCACTGGTGCATTCAGAATAAATTATTCTCAGCAAATGCTGGTATACCAAACAGAATTTGTCCCCTCGGCTTTTTTTACCTCTCAAGACAAGCATGACGAAAAACATGAATGCTCATTAATGGAAAGAAGTATTCAATTGTAATGTAAAAATCAGTTTCTTGCTGTTACATGATTTTTTTAACAAATATTGTGCACTATATGTTCATGGTCTGTATATTTGCGGCTTTTTATAAGAGAAATAGAGGAAAAACTTGGAAATTTCCAACATTCTTTTTTTTCCCATGTGCCATTTTTGATAAACATCACAGAAGTTTTTTGTAAAAGTTCCCTTTATACCATATTAATTATACTACGATAGTCCTTTGTTCTATAATCCTTGTTCGCATTGAGCAGCACTTTCTCAGGAGAGTGGTCCTATATTGCCATGGCTACTCACCTGAATAAATAAAACTTACCACAAGAAAGAACTGCAGCTTTGGGGCTTACAGAAACACATTTCAGGAGAAAAATGGTAATTGTTTATGAAAATGCTCTACTTCTGAAGGCACAGGTTTTGCTAAGCAAGTGAAAGACATGTCTTATCCCTGAGTTTGAGAAATTACCGTTTACGTTCGGGTATACAGTTTCGTTCAACAGTAGATGCACATAATAGGTCTCTTGATTTGCAGTTATCAGGATGACTTTAGTCTACTACTTACAGTTGGTTCCAGAGAGCGTTATTAACAACTTTGCAGGCTTCCACAGGTGAGAGTGAATGCTGAAGAGTGGATTAGAGTACACTGCAGGCACCTAGGATAATTTGTAACCATTTAGTATCTTTCATCATCCACAATGCAGCATTTACACTCCTAATCAACACTAAAGTGTAAGTGCAGATACATTTTTATAAAAAAGGTTCCCTTGAGTTGCACTAATCGGGCTCTGGTCTTCCGGCAGGTAGTCTAACCATTTAGCCATTCCTCACTATATCCCTAAATAGGAAAAGACCAAACATTTCCACTTCCAGCTGTGTGAATCAGTTATCTTGATATTTTCCCCATTCTGTGTTTGATAGGAGATCTCTCATTTTGGGTTTTTGCCTTTAAAGTGTGGAAAGTGTTATCTGCTATTGCCATCAAATGCATACATACAAATTGTTCTTCACTGGCCATGAATGCAAAGGAGCAAACTTTTGTTCCTCATATTGTCACTGGCTTTTGCAAGAATCCTTTATAAGCTTGAAAACTAGGTAAAAGTCAGGAAAATTGCTGGTTTTTGTTTTTCTAGCTGTGTGTGTGTGAGAGAGAGAGAGAGGGAGAGAGAGGAATTTGGCATTCAAATGGGCAATAATGTATTGGGTCAACATTCAAATGCATACTTGACAAGTTATTTAATTTCGTGCCATTTTGCTTCCATCCAGCCACAATTCAAGGTATAGTTCAGAGATTGCAAGACCAATGAGGAGATGAAGCTAACTGTTAAATTTGTTAACTTGATCAGATTTTTAAAAAATTGATGAGCCACGTTCTGTCCTCAGGTACATCTGCTTAACTCCTGTGAACTTCAGTGGATGTTGCATCTGTGGGCAGAATTTTGGTGACTGTTAGAAAAAGGATGTGTTAGCTATTGGAATATTGTTCACAAAAGCACAGGTGTAAAACATTGATGGGCAAACAGAAAAGTTTTCTTCCCCAATGTACTATCTCGCTTGCTGATATTTCAGTATTTTCGGCCTTAGTGTCTGCAGCAAAATTTAGTTAGTTGTTCTTGTTTGCCACTATCCTTGTAGCAATGCTGGTAGGGAGAAAAGGAAGGACTTCTTTTATCAAATGCAAACAGAAACATGAAGGCTATGATACCATTTTGAATTATGTGGAAATTTCAGAACCATAGTAAGAAAATCAGTATATTCAATTCCAGCTGCACAACCTGCAATAAATTACTTTAACCACAATGATCAGGGCACAGGTACAGAGGAACTCAGTGGCCCTTTCCAAATAACCTTTGAAAAAAATGTGACTCCAATAGGCAGATTTACGGATAAAGAGCTGTGTTCTTGCTGCCGAACACGAAGAGAAACTTCTGTTTCGTTTCATATTTAATACAATTCAAAAGATGTAATTGGAAACAGTCATAAAAGTTTCCATGTTTCAGCACTAACAGCCTTCTTCACTGATCCCTTTTAAGGTCCCTGAAGAAGGCCATCTGTGCCAAAATCATGGAAGTTCTGACTGTTTTCAAACACGTCTCTTGAATTCTGCTTAAAAAAAAGAGAAGTAGAGTTTCCCTTCTCTAGAAAGTAAAACACAGAACACTGTGAGATAGATATATATATATAAGTTTCTAGGGTCAAATTCTGCCTACACTTAGGGTCCAATCTGGAATATCCAGAATGCGCTCAAATCCAGAAATGGGGTGGAAAACACAGCAAGGATCAGCCTTTGTTGGAGGGGAAATGGGAACCAATATGAGGCTTTCAGAGCTGCCACTTCCTCTCCTGCCTTTGTTTGGCTTGGCAGGATGTAGGATGTGGGGAGAAGCAGCTGGTGGAGGAGAGGTAGAAGATGGGGCTACATTGCCTTCAGCTTGTGGGGAAGGATAAGAGCAGCAGAGAGTAGGGATTTTGCACAGAAGCATTGTTGCTATTTCCCTGAAATGGCGGTAAAGAAAAGTGGCAGTTTTGGGGAAGACCACCTTCTCCAGTTCCACCACAATTAGTCCTAAAGCAGCCAACTAATAGCAAAGCAATTGAGAAAGAAAACACATTGTTAAGGGCTTCCAAAAGATACACTGTCATCCTGACCCTGTCTGCCTACTGGGTTCATGTCTCCCCACACTCTCTTCTTCTTGCTCTTTCCCCTTACTGCCTGCCTTCCTATGTCTGAGGTTTCTCTCCCTCGTGCGGTTTGCTGTCTCCTTCATGCTCTTCCCTTCCCAACCACTGCCTGCCCCTGTTTTTCTCTGGCCTGATTTGCTGGAGGTGTAGAAGGCTCTTGAGGTTTCCCAATAGTCCTTTGTGAAAATTCTAGTACCATCAGAGTGATTTCCCTATTTCTTTCTGATGCCATCATTCCCTTTTCAGGTACTACTAGTTATCTGCCAGAGATAAGTTACCTTGGGACTTGTTCAAAAGAACACACTTTTCCTTCCCTTTGGAATAGACGAGGTTGCACCGAGCATTGTCAAACAATGTTCCTGGTAAGGATACTCCTATCAAGGTCATCACCACCGCAGTCACCTAGGAGTTGAATGCTGTGCTGTATTATCAGTATACTCACTATGGACCTGATTATAAAGCACATCAACATCAATGGAAATCTTTCCACTGACTTCATTGGGCTTTGGATCAGGTCTATATCTCTGAAGGACAAAGAACAAACATTTCTAGTGAAGTGGTGCAAGAAGATTGGAGCCACTGTTAGTTTTGCTTGAGTGCCTATGTAAATATTGTTTATACCCCAGATTTAAGTTGAGGGTGCTCACAGGAGGTGTTCAGATTTTGTAGATTTTACCCATTTGAGATCAGCGTGGCTGCATAAGTAGAAGTGAGGATAGATTTTGACTCCCTAGCTAAACTAGTTAAAATCAAATCCTATACCTCACAAATAAAGATATTAAAGGCTCCTCTAAATACTTAGTGATTTATTATCCTCGTTATTGCATGCTCAATAAATTAGATTTCTCGGGCACTCTAGTAGTCATTCCTTCTGGAATCCCGGTTTTGATAACTGTCATGGAGAAGGTTTATGGGAATATTTTTTTTTAGGACTAGATATAACCCTTTGTTCAGGTATGAGGTACAGCAGGTGGTGTGCCATTACAATCTACACAGGGAACCTGGTAGTCAGTCCATTTCTAAAATAATTTATTCAGTGTACCTTACTCCGTGCCTGATTGTCTGTAGAAATTATACAGATATATAAGTGCATTTTAGGGTAGGAAGAGCGAAACACAGTATGATGATAATTGAATAAATATAATTGCCCCTTTACAATGACTACAAGTAAATGTCATTTAAATATAGGACGTGCGTGAAGCAAATATCTGGAATCTGAATGGACCTGCATGTGCACCATGGCAAATTCTAACATCAGGGCACATGTGGCAATGTGTTTGTGGGGGACGGGTTGAAAGCATTTGTTCTGTTATTAAAATTTAACATGGTGTCTCTGAACAGTCTTTCCCTATATTTCTAGCCCAGATGAAACTGCTGTACCTATGCACCAGGACTAAATATGAACATTGGCTCTTGAGTTACCCTTTGTTTCCCTGATCTCAAGCTATGTCTGCACTGCCATCGGGGTGTGTGATTGCAGCCCTATGTGGACATAACCAAGCTAGCTTTAATTTAGCTCTCACAAATACCAGTATCAGTAAAGCCACAGCAGCACAGACTTCTGTGTGGGCTAGAAGCTTGAGTGGGCTTGTACAGCTCACGCAGAAGCCAATGCTGTCATGGCATCACTGCTGGGTACTAACACTAGCTAAATTTAAACTTGGATATGCCTACGTAGGCTGCAGTTACACACCCTAATTGCAGTGTAGACATCCCCAAACAGTTGCATGGAATAGACACAAATTGGTTTTGGATGGAACAATTTTTCAGTTTTACTTTGAAACCTCCCATAACATTTGTTTTTTGTTTTAAAGACTTTGGCCATGATTTTTCCCTGTCCCTCTATATGTAGTGGAAGTGTCTACTCTGGTGGATCTCCTTTGCGGGGTTGCAGAAGCGGGAGGTGTTAATTCTACCCTTCTCTCAAGCCTGTGGAGCGGGGGGGAGGGCAACCATGGTTGCTCCAGATTTCAGGTTCTGCAGGCGTATGCAGAGACAGACTGGAGGGAAGGAGTGACGTGGTGCAGCTTTCTGTCATATTCCCAACATTCTCGTGTGGTGGGTGGCGGCCTGCCTATCCGGAGGGGAATATTTGTAGAAACTGAAAAATGAACTGAAGCCCTCTGAAAAAGAATTGAATAAATATATTTTCATCGTACCATGGAGATTCTCTTCAGTTGTCACAACAGAGATAGTAGAACAGATGATTGTTTAGTATGACTTATGTGAACAAATGGATTGATTTGGGGTGGGAAGTGGTTCTTCAGAATTATTCCAGGAAAGAAAAAAAATCTAATTAATCAAAGTCATAATGCCACAGCTGTTACAACAATCCATCTCTGCTGAACTCGAGCTAGCTAATTTTGAGAAGTGACATTTTTCACAGTTTATTGTTTTCTCATCAACATGACACCAGCCACATCAAATATATTCACAGAGTGATGTTGGCATTGATGAATTAGCCATGTGCTTCCTATTTATGGGTACAGGAGTTTCAATTTCTTCAAGAGAAATGAGAATTTTTAGGCAGAGGGTTAGAGATTCCTATCTGTTCTATGCACATGCTCAGTGTTCATGTGCATGGGTGAGGAGAGTAGGCTATCACTTCAAGACCACAATTTTGATACAAGCTTCAGAGTAACAGCCGTGTTAGTCTGTCTTCGCAAAAAGAGAAGGCGTACTTGTGGCACCTTAGAGACTAACCAATTTATTTGAGCATGAGCTTTCGTGAGCTACAGCTCACTTCATCGGATGCATACCGTGGAAACTGCAGAAGACATCATATACACACAGAGACCATGAAACAATACCTCCTCCCACCCCACTGTCCTGCTGGTAATAGCTTATCTAAAGTGATCATCAAGTTGGGCCATTTCCAGCACAAATCCAGGTTTTCTCACCCTCCGCCCTCCCTCCCCCCCACAAACTCACTCTCCTGCTGGTAATAGCTTATCCAAAATTGTAGGGAGAGTGGTCACTTTGGATAAGCTATTACCAGCAGGAGAGTGAGTTTGTGTGTGTGGTTTTTGGAGGGGGGTGAGGGAGTGAGAGAACCTGGATTTGTGCAGGAAATGGCCCACCTTGATTATCATACACATTGTGAAGAGAGTGGTCACTTTGGATGGGCTATTACCAGCAGGAGAGTGAGTTTGTGTGTGTGTGGGGGGGGGGGGGTGGAGGCGGAGGGTGAGAAAACCTGGATTTGTGCTGGAAATGGCCCAACTTGATGATCACTTTAGATAAGCTATTACCAGCAGGACAGTGGGGTGGGAGGAGGTATTGTTTCATGGTCTCTGTATGTATATAATGTCTTCTGCAGTTTCCACGGTATGCATCCGATGAAGTGAGTTGTAGCTCACAAAAGCTCATGCTCAAATAAATTGGTTAGTCTCTAAGGTGCCACAAGTACTCCTTTTCTTTTTGATACAAGCTGTTCTTCAAATTTATAATCTGTTGTTTCTTAGTGCATCAAATCATGTATTATCCTCCAGGATTAAAATTAAGTAGCGTGAAAGTCTTTATTTTATTTACCAAAGTAATTGAATGTTGTTTAATTATGGTCCCTGATGGTAGAAGGAAATTATGTTTGGCATTCCTCTCTTTTCCCATCCTATTAGTCAAGGGCACTGATATATAGTGATACACTAATATACACTTCACCCACCAAGAAGCATGGGATCAGTGAACACCTGTATATAAGCCCACCCATTTCCTTCCCATTCCTGGAAGAATCAACTGGCTTTCCTTTGCATTAGCCAGGCTGCACAAAAATTGACCATCATGGATCCAAACATATTCTCTATGATGTAATTTGACATTGCAGTAAGACAGAATCTGTTGTGGATGTGCCTTGTTCCATCTCTTCAGATGATCCTTGAGCATCATCCATACATATGAAGACACATGGAAATGATCTGTGGGGGTGTTTGGCAATGTTATATCTTTTCTTTGCAACTGTTTTGACAAATGTCACAGTTCACACAAAATATCAAATATAATTCCTAAATTTTGCCGGAGCATGACAGAGATCAGGATGTTTCCGATGCTATTGTACTAAGCACATTGCTTGGCACCTCTGTCTTTGACTGTGAAAACTTCAGAAATGTTTCTAAAGAGAAGGATACTCATTCCACACTTCTTTAATAGATGCCTGAGTTGATACTCCCCCAATATATACCCAGGATCTTGCCAATGATGAGCAGACCTGTCACCACACTCTTAGCACAGATGTGTAATTATTATTTATCCTTGGGAAACAGGTTTCAGTGGGTATGTGACTTGTTGAAGTATCACCTGCAAGTGATTCATGCTGTTTGTTAGAGTTGGTTGGGAATTTCCCGTCACAATGATTTTTCTATGGAACTTGCAATTTCTGTAAAATTGAAATGTTCAGTTTGACCCAAATTGGAATGTTTCATTTAGTTGAACTGACCTGAAATGTTTTGTTTTGAATCAGTCCAATAAAACATTAAACTCTGTTTCCTTGTCCTCACAATGGCTTGTGGGAGGTGTAGTTTGGACCAATCTCACTGACAACATGTGATCTCCCTCTGACTGAGCTTGATGTGATGCATCAAGGTGCATCATGGGAGATGTAGTCCAGCCAGGATGCCCGTCCTGTAATAGGGAACAGAGGCAATGTGCCACATTGGGAAAATTTAGTTAAAGTTGATCTGGCCAGAAATTAAGCATTTCAGGTCATTTCAACAAACCAAAACGAAACATTTCAATTTCAGACATGTTGAAATGTTTAATTTCAATTGAAAATATTGAAGCAAAAGATTTTGATATCTCCAAACTGAAAGTTTTCTGATTTTGCTCAGCTGTACTATTGATGTTTCAGGTAGTGTCTCCAGCAGTAAGTTCCAGCCTGCGACAACAGCCAAGGCAGACAAAGAGATCGAGATACTAAGTTAGCAGATGGTGAGCTAGTCCTGACTGATTTTCTTCAGCATGCTGGAGGCACTGTCAAATGCAAAAGAATTACAGTTACTCTGCAGGAAGTTTTCAGTGAATGTACTGCACCTAAGGCATTCCAAGAAAACAGCTACAGTACTTACAAATGGACAGTTAGTCAGATGGGCCAGCTTCAAAGAGAAAGACAGTAGTCTGCATCTGGAAATGGTCCCATTGCTGCCTAATGCACACAATCAAGACCGAATGTTAGCTTGGCCGTCGTCTCATCTACCCTCACAATGTGTTTGGCTCTATTCACCAGTATATTTGGAATGTTTTTTTTTCCTTCATTTTGGCCATAATATATTCAAGGATATCCCTTACTGAAGAACTCATCCCATGTTGGGTCCATTCCAGCTCCTTCTGTGTATCTGCATGAGTAGGAAAATCAGTCAAAGCCCTCTGATACTTCTCAATTTTTTATGTTATATGAAAAATCTGACAGATGGCTTCTTGTTGGGCAGAAATATGCCTGGCTCCATTTTGGGGGGGCCCAAGAGAGGTTTGATTACTTCAGCAAGTATTTTTCTGCTGCAAGATTTGCTTTTGATAGCTTGTGAATATAGTTTTCGTTCCACAGGACTTTGTCACACTGACTTATTGTCACCATATGAGGTGATTTTGTAGTTCACACCATGGACAGCCAAACTCCTAGCAATTTTTCATTTTCCAAACTCCTCGCCTTTAGATATAATAACCACCCATCATCTTGTTCTTTCAAATGAGCTATTAGGGTAGTCAGATTGCATTTCAGGCACCGGCTAATGCTGCTGTAAGGAACAGTGCTGGTGACTGCATCCATGCTTTCAGGTCTTGCTTTTCATGGACTGATGTTTTCTGTTGGACTCTTCAGAGGTGTTCTGTCTTTTTTTTGTACTCATGCCCTTACTGCCTAACTCAGACTAAATAGGACACTAAACCTACTTTAGCAAATTCATAGCTTTAGATTCTGTATTAAAAATCAAAGAAGAGACGAATCAAGAAGAAGGGAAAATGCAAATAAAACAAAAGGCTATATACTTACTTGTACTAAAGCTGGGGACTAGTTTGAGGTCTTGGTCCCTCTGTCTTTCACTAGTTGGTCTGAGGTTTTGTTCATAAGTCTTTCCAGCTGATTGGGGTCCAGTCTGGAGTCCTGTACAGGCTTCCTACGTATGAGGTCTGGTTTAGTGTCCTGAGGTTCCTGCTGTTCAGTTTTAGCTGAATTATTGCTGTGCGGGCTTCTGTTCCTCCTCTTCACCTGAAAGGAAAGATCTTGAGTTCCTGTTGTTCCCATCTTCTTGCGTCAGGAAGCAGCGTGCGTAAGACTTGGTGATGCTGGCTGGTTGCTAACCAGCCAGCCCTCACTTCAGACAACGGTTGCTATTTCACCCACTCCAAGCAGCAGCTGTTGCCCTGGTACAGTGGTAGCAATGATGGCGGCAATTTGGGGCCCCCAACCTGGACCAGTGGTTCAGTCTTTCATCCCTGGGATCCCTTGCGGTGGTGATTGTTTGGTGCCTTTCCCCAGGGCTGTGGTGGCTCAGACACCTGCTCAGTGGTGGTTTGGTGTGGCAGTGGTGGTTTGTAGGCACTGTGCAGAGGTGAGTTTTTAGGAGGTGTTTGAAGGACAATGTAATGGTTTTGCATTTTTTTTTTAGGAGGAGGTCTGCTCTTTCCCTGAATAAAGAATGGGAGAAAACACAAAGGTGTTTGAGGGGGAAATTAGATGGATAGGTAGTAAGCGATGGCAAAGTGGGCATAGGGGAGGGAGGGTTTGAAGTCTTGAAAAAAGTAGGAAATGATAGGTGGTGTCGGTCAAGGCTATTATAGGCTTGACTATTGTAAACAGTGTGTTTGCTGCAGTGGAAATAGGAAGGCCAGTGGAGGGTTGCAAAGCGTGTGTGTGTGTGTGAGAGAGAGAGAGAGAGAGAGAGAGAGAGAAATCAGAGCAATGAGCTGGGGAGGTGATCTTGGCAGCAGCATTTTGAATGGATTTAAGAGTGACAACATGTCCTTTGTCAAAAGGACCTGGAATAGGGACAGGATTGGGGTCTACATAAATTGCTCCTAATTAAGGCTAGCCAGGCACAATTCTGCTATAAAAATGTATATTAAAATCATTTTTACAATAGAGATTTAAAGCAATAAATCAATTCCCCACCTCAAAAGGGATTCATTTCTCTTACCATATAAAATCAATGGTCCATTTAATCTACTCTCATGTTGCTGTCAGGGACCAGTACCAAATACAAGAAACTCCACAATAGATGTTTATGGAATAACCTGCCGATAGTGCTTTCATGCATCTCTGCTGTCAGGGCTTTTGTTTTTGTGGACTTTTTTTTTCTTTTTGAAGAAGGATCTTTTCCTTTCCCTGCATTTCATTGTTTAAGGGGTGACCGTCACTCCAGCCAAAGAGGACTAGACCCCTTGATCTTGTCAGTGATGTTCTGTTGGCCAGAAGGAGTTGCTGCAGAATGTTTTAAAGTGCTCCTTCCCTCCAGGAGACTGGGCACACAACTTCTGTAGCTAAACTGTTTGCAATCACTATACTTTTTAACAGCAGTCATTCAGACTCATACAAAAAAGAACCAACAGATTTTCATCAGGAGAAGCAATTTAGCTAGTGGAGGAGCTCCTCTTAAAAAAACCTACCACCCACCTATGTTCTAAAAATCTTTTACAAGAAAAAAAACCCAGTCATCAGACTACTAGGAATATCGCATTAAAACACCTAATTTAATGCCAATCTTGCTAAACATGTAATTAGCTGGGGGAGAGGAAATGGAGATCAATTATTTTTAATGGCTTCATGATGAACAGATTTGATAACAGTCAGGTTTTTAACCAGTGTGAATCTGGAACTAGCCAAGGTAATGCAAAAAGAAAAATTTGCCATCTTTTACCTAATCTGAATTTAAAGTGGATGATTTGTTAAATTGCTGTTTGACACTGAAAAACTTTTAAAAATAGGTATTTTAAAGTTCTCACTGAAAATAATAAAAGGTAAGCAACTCATGTAGCTACTTTACAGCTAATTCCTGCTTTATTTTTCTGAAACTCTGCTGGAAACCTTCTAGTGGATATGTATTTACATAAAAGGATTCAGACAGCTGCTAGTAACAATTTCACAACCTATCTTACTGCATAGTGTTTAGAAAATTGTCATACTTCTAGTCATATGAATCAGACTAAGAGTCTGTGAATTCAAATATGCATCTGTGACAATCTTAAACTAGTATAATTTAACACTATGTCAAATTAGTGTCATAGAGACAAAAAAAATCACTCTGGTGTATATATTAAAATGTGATTGGACAATAAAGTGCCAAATCTTGATCCCACTGAGGTCAGTGATAAAACTTCCAGTGAATTTAGTGGGACTTGAATTTAGCCCAAAGATTACTTGTGCACTTGTTAAATTATTGCAGTGAGATGGACACACATGTCTCATTAGGTCTATCTGTGAGCACAGAATCTTGCATGAAAAAAGTGGGAGCAGACTCTGGTACTTATTTGCACCATAAAATGAGTTCAAATTGTGTGGAGCAAAATCCTGCTCTTGGATCCACAGTGGGGATCTCAGTTCCATGTTTTGCAAATCTGCTATGTGTGTGGGATTTCTGCTTTGGTCTTGCATGCAGAATATACAATAGAGATCCACAGATGAGACTAGAGAAGATACTTTGGTCCAAAATATTTCATTTAACATAAATTGGCCTGGAAAAGCAACGTGAATGATTAAGCCAAGTTTGGGACGTCAATACAGATTTGGAGCTTATTATATTAGCTTGTTAGCATATTGGTTCATTTCTAGTTACATGCGTAAATATAAATTACACTGTCCATAATTTTCCTTAGATACTTTTCAGAGAAAAATTGTCTCACAGCAATAATGTTAAGATGAATTGTCCTAATTATAGTATAAGTGGCTCAAACCTCACACCAGCTATGATAAGACAATACATCCCATAGTATGCAAAACAGGTAGAAAATGTCTAATGCAATGAAAGATCTGCACATATCAGATATTAGATCATAACTGCCTTCAGCTGAGTATGTATTTTATGATTCATTTTGGTGAGATTAAAAGGATCACAAAGAAAGAAGTGATCAAAGAATCTTAGACGTTAGAGATAGAAAAGATGTTAAGTCATCTAGATCCTTCCTCTTTTTCTCTGCCTTTGCTTTCCTTGGAAGACTCTATTACTGTCTAGTTGCTCTCACGAAGTATTTCCTGATGTTGAGCATTCATTTTCTTAATTTTACCAATTACTCCTAGTTATGCCCAAACTGAGACCAAGACAACACTAATAAAGCTGGTATCTTTTGGAAGCAGAGATATATGTATATTTCAGAGGTCCCAAAATTTTTGTTGATGTCTTTTCAATATTGTTAAAACTAATTTTGAAAAAATATATTAATTTAAAAAATATAGGCCTCTAAATTAATCCATAAATAAGAAAGAGGCATTGATTGTAAACAGGAAAAATTGATTTGTTAAAGTTTTTTTACTTTTGCATGTGTAATTTACTAATTTTGTTGCTTTTCCAGCTCTAAATATTCTTGAGTAAAATTAATCTCTCTGCTTAAAACCAGAATATGTGGGTTTTATGCAAGGAAATAAGTGGGAATTGGGGAAATATGGTCCCAATAGAGCAGTATATTCAGTACATACCCAGTAAGAGGACACATTTTAAAGATAATAGTGCAAACCTAGAAAGGAATTTTGTATAATCAGGAGAGAGCATTCTGTTCTTTGTACCCTCCACAATGTCCACAAGAAGTGAATGAGTAATAGTGTTAACTATTTTTTAAAAACCTATCAGTCCCTTCTGTCACGGTGCATCCTGTCTAGTCTAGATAGTTCTTGAAAGAGATTTGACAGAGATTCTCTCATAGAAAACCATATACTTTGTTGCTGCTTGTCAAAAAAATATATACTAATTAGTAATAATAATTGTTGTTAGAGGAAATGATTGTTTCCGTTTTTGAAAAGTGCATTATTTGTTTGCTGTCAGTAGCAGAAGAAGATAATAGAGAAAAAAACAAGTTAGCAGTTAATATGATGTTCAGTTCAATATTTTTATAAAATAAGAATCTTATTAATTCTTCTGGTAGAGTAATTGCCTCAAAAAATAAAAACACCATCTTAAGTATATGCCATTAATTTGTTTTTATTTTTCTGTAGATCAGTATTCCCCAGTTAAGTTTCCCTCTCCTTTCCCTACATCTTTAAAAGAAATCCCAGACGATCCATCCAGGCTGAGATCATGTGCTCAGTTCTGCTCCAAATGGAATCAAAAGGAAAACTCCTATTGAAATCAATAGGAGCAGGATCCAACCTCATTTATGTTATTTTCAGCTGAGTAGGAATTTCACTTTCCACCCTTCCAAGAGTTATAAAACACTGAGAATCATGGACTTACTGATAGAAAATATGTTTCACACAGACCCTTAATTCTAGGGTTGTAGTGATATAAATATGGCTGTAGAGAAGGTAAAAGCTATAAGAATAATTAATGCCCATCATGTAAGGTAACACAGCTGGTGATATAAATTATGTATAATGTTTATTCTCAGTCAGGCAAAAGAAATTCCCTGTTCGTCTGGAAAATAGAAACATTATTTTAATTGTAAGAGCTGCAGTAGACTAGGGGACCCACTGAGACCATTCCTTGTGAGCCAGCAGTTACATCCTATGATGAGTTTTCCTTCTAAAAATACTTGTATAATTCTTTATTTATTCATTCATTATAAAAGTAATTAAACCTCTGGGGTTTAATGCTAAACCTACAGTTGGCCAAATTGTTAAACTCAGCTGCTGGCCCAACATGGGGAACTTAGGGAGGGTTTGTATATCTACCTACTTGCTTACTATGACACATAGTACGGTTAGGAGGATTAATTAGTTAATGTTTATACAATGTTTTGTAGAACTAGAACCTGATTTACAGTCAGGATTCAACTCAGTCTTCATTTCCACACCTGTAACAAATTGCAAGCGCAAATATTAACAGTTAATATATTTGACTACTGTACTAGTAGTTATATGTCTCGCTATTAGATGTTCACTTACCCAATACTTTTATTTGTGTGCACGGTTCATTGTGGAAGCAAAAATGCATGTGTTATAATTTGAGGATATAAGATTGTGCCTGCAAAAACAAAGATAATTTATAAAACTATAGGCCTCAAGTGCAATATAATTGCTAGGAAATCATTAAGTGCTTTCTATGTGGTACATGTTAGAGGGTATTGGGGAAGCAGAATAGTGAACACTGCTCTTTTAATAAATTGGATACATGTTTTTCTTTATTATGTATTAATAAAAATTGATATGGGGGGGAAAACAAATTTTACTTCTAGGAGACCAATTACAAGACTATGTAGGACCTTGAGGCAGCTGTCGACTTTCTTCCGCCGTCACGCAATTGTTATTTATAAGAGGGAGATTCAAACCACCATGTTTTAAGCCTTTGTTGCAGCTCATATATGCTGTGATCCGATATTTCTATAAATGAAAGTCAAAGGGCAGATGAAAATCTCATTCTCAAAAGTAGTGATTCCAGAATGGCTGCTGTGAAGTAATGTAGCGGGTGTTGAGAATGTTGATGAGGCAATTGACTTTTGCTATGCTTTAAGTGACTACTCTGTCCTGTTTTGGTATAAATTCTTTGCACACTACCCATGTGTTTGCTTTCTTTAAGACATATTTGTTGGACTGATAGCATTTTATTTTCAGTATCTGAAATCAGATATATACAGTACCATTTGTAGGTTTCCCATCTATTCTGTTTTTGTTTGGTTGGTTTTGCTCAGTCCATGGCTGGACTAAAGCATAGGCATATAGACCCATGCATAGACCCCCCACCAACTGGTGGCACAGGATGATGTCAGTCTCTCAGCTTTCATTGAAAAAAATAAAGCTTCTAGCACTCATGGATATGAAGAAAAGCTTGAAAACTTGATCCAAGTGTAACTGGTGGAGCCATGTCTCCTTGTGTCCGTAAAAAGCCTGAAACAACCACATCAAGAAGTGTGAATTTCCCCCATTCCTCTTAACCTCTGTCCCTGCAAGAAGGTGTGGGAACATGATGCAGAAGTGGATTATGCGGGGTCCCTTGTAGAATCTACACAGGGCTTCAGATTGCCTTAATTCTCCTCTGGATCAGTCCAATTTTTACTTCAAGCCTAGTTTGCAGGACATCAAAGGATCCAAAAATGACTTTCAGTGGGTAGATTAAATCTTTGCATATTGATTTTGTATTAGTGTTTGATGCATTGTCATGTCATTTTATGACATGATGTTGCATTGTGACTCAGATATAATGATGTTCAGTGATATACTGATAAACAATCGTATCAAGGCATAAATATCATCATACTGAGAAGCACGATGTCTTACTGGACAAACTCTCAAAATGAGTGAATGACTCTTACATAAATCCACTGCTAACTAAACAAACGAGTAACCAGAATTATTGAAATATATAAACTCTATTTGTCAGAAGACTGTTGCGATTCAAGAACAAATTTTCAAAAGAGTACAGCACCCTGCCTCTCCCATTTAGACACCTATGTAAGTGGCCATATTTTCAAAAGAACTCAGTACCCAACAGCTTCCAACTGAGGGTGCTGAGAACTTTTGAAAATCTGGCTTTAAATCTTAAATAATATTTCCCAAAACAGTCTCAACACACTTAGTATTGGTGCATATTCTGAGTTTCACCAATATGGATCAAAATAACTCCATTGAAGTGAATGGAGATACTCTGAGTTTACATCCATATAACTGAAATCTGAACCTGGACATTGGGTAATAATAAGTAATCTGTCTCTCTGAAATATCACATAGGTGCAATTGTTACCAAGAAAAAGTCAATATTTAGCAGAGGGGTTTTCTTTCGCTAAGTACAGAGAAAAAGTTCAGTACCTCAGCTAACGCAATGTAGTAACTGTTGGCAAATGCTGCCTTTTTAATAGCAGTCATTGTAATAACCTCATCTGAAAGCTAAATTACTTCAGAGATTTTAGAGAGGAGTGTTTGCTTTTTTCAAGTGTTCTTGAAGCCATAATTGTGATAACAGCTATACAGTAAATGGCTTACCTAATATAGTTCCCTAATTGCTTAAAGCAAAATACATAAGCCAGATGCATTATTTCATATGTTCTGTCGTATTGTACCATTGTGGTTTGCAAGCCTAACAAATCTTTCACTTCAAGTTGAACACTTTCTTGTGAAACACCAGCTACTGCCTGATTACTTCCCACCATATTGTTCTGATTACTACCTTCTTAGGTCTGCTTCTCCTGCTGTTCCTTTTTCTTAACTTTGGTGCCTGCAATGCCCTTAGGGTATTGCATTTAACTGCTGACATACAGTAAATCATCCTCTAAAGCCTATAGTATTCCACAAGTCTGTATATTTGCCCCTGACATCAGTGTTCTTATGATTTAACTGTTTTGTTTTGTTTTGGCTTTTGATTATCCTAGGGTCCGATTGGTATGGATGGAAAGCTGGTAGGTGATTTGTTCAAAACTAGTATGAACTAGGTCTTTCCACACGTTTTTCCTCTGTTCTTTCTTTTTTGAATCATTTATGCTAAAATGTATATTAAAGTAAATTTATAGCCAGCCATGGACTGGTTCATCTTAGTATAACCGATATGGCCCTTAGTAACCTAGGCTTGATGACCTACCAACCACCTCTTCTTTTTGCATTCATCCAAGTTAACTGAGAACAGCCAAGTTATCTCTATGTCCTAATCACATTTTGTCTGGATCGTGCTGGGGCAGGGCCATCTCAGTTCAGGATCTTTGTCCATGGAACTCACTCACAGGAGGTCCATCAAAGTATCTTGGTGATTGTCTTCATAACTTAGCATGAGGTCTGCCTATTTGTAATAGCACATCTATGACCCTTTTTTGGCTGCCTTTTTTCACTGGATTTTCTTTTGCGGGTTTTGTGTCTTTCTCCAGTGTTGTTGGCTGGTGGTATCTGGGTTGGCCTGGTTTTGGTTTTATAGTTGTTTGTATCACATCGCAAATACTCTTTTGGGAGATGGATATTTTTAAAATTTAATTAATTAAATCAGAGGTGGGTTTTAATTTTGTGGAGTGCATTCTGTTCAGTTATCAGTTGTCACAACAAATAGTTTCTCAATTAGAAAATGAATGTTGAAGTGATGGAAGATCTTGAAGTTTTTTGTTTACAAATCCTTTAAGTATTTAAAATAAATATTGTAGGTGGTTTATAGGCCTGTTTCTGCTCCCTCTCTTACTCTTTCTCAACGTCTAAAAGGTGCTCTTTCCCTCTTTCATTATCACTCTTTCCCATCCTTCCCTCCCTTTTCCCAGTTGGGCTCTTCTTTTGTTTTGATACTAGAAATGCATATCTTTCTTGGCGTTCCCTCTATTTGCTGCCAGCCGCAGTCTTAGCTGGCCACACCTACTCCTCTCTACTGCCAAGCTCCCTTCCCCCTCCTTTTGTTAGTCTTTTCTCTATTCTCCAGGGTTCTGGTTCTGTTGGAAAGTAACCTTCAGCTGCAACTACCACCACCACTCACCACGCTTCTTCATCTGTACTTTTTTATCACCTCTGGTACTTGTCTGGAAGACTTTTAGTGTTGGCTTCGATGCTACAGCTGCTTAAGTTGGCCCTCACTTCCTTGCCCCCTCCTTTCAGTATCACTTGCCCTGTCAGTAGCGGATATCAAATTAGCTGGGAGGAGGGGATCAGTTAGCAGCCAGTCTAACTCCCTTTGATCGACAATCTTGAAGAGGCTGTCAAATTGAACTCCAGAATTTTGAAGCCAAAAATTTTCAAGTGAAACTCAAACCCAATTGTATTAATCTGCCTCCCCCCCCCCCAAAAAAAAGTACATTTGAAGGAAAATTGTTCACAAGACTCACCTGAAAATGGGGAGCACTACATAGCTATCTTTATCATAGTATTATATGAGAAAAGGCAGAAATGGGTGATGGCTAATGAAACAGATGAGAGAAGGTTGTCAATATAATCATCACAAAAGTAGTTCTGCATTTGGTTCATAGCAGCTACCCCAGTGAGAACGGCAAGATTGGTTACCAGCATAGGGAGTGAGTTGTAAGGTCACATTCAACAGCATTGTGCTAGTTCATGAAAAACAGAAAGTGAAACAGAGTAGAAACAGAAAATAAAACTACACTGTATTGCAGTTTCACCATCCAAGCTGAGGGAAGTGCCAAAAGCAAATAAAATATGTACCTCAATGGGGAAAAACCAATACAATTTTTAAAATCAGCCATCTAAAAATTATGGAAGTCAGAAAATATAAACAGGGCACCTTTCAGTGCTTGAACTGGGGTTCCAGGTGACTACCACATCCCCGTGTCCTTCTGCTACCTGTTGAATAAAAAAAAATGGTGCATACCATCACTTTTAAGGCACAAACCACCAAATTTTCCCAGTTAAAACATTCACTCTTTCTTAAGATCAACCCACCCGCGTCAAGTGCATCTCTGAGTCATGTATGCTTACTTTACCCGCAAAAGTTGCTCCTGTTAGCATTGCAAGAGGCACTACTTGTATGGAAGAACAAGCTGGATTTTATCCTGCCTCAGAGACTGTAATCAAAATAGTCAGCTGATTACTGGTGGTGCTGGAAGAGGCAGTAAGAACCCAGGTTGACTTTACAGATCTGACAGAAGAAACACCTTTAGACTTTTAAGATGAGGACATTTGATATGCCAGACACTGAGAGACAATTAATATGAAGCTCCACAAAGTCATTTTTAGAGTCACTTTCCTAAGTGAAATTATACTTTAATCGTCTAAAATGTTATAAATTATATAAATTAAGGAAGTTATTCTTTTGCAAATTAAATAGGACCAATTCTGTGCTCAGCTACCACAGTATAAATCCCACATAACTGTAGTGAAGTGTTAAAACAGAATTCAGCCCCATACCTTGATGTTATCCCTTTTTAATATGCAGTAGAAATATTAATTGTACATTATGTAGCATATTTTAGTAAAGAAGCACTCACTAATGTTTCATAATTAAGATTCTGCCAACCTTTCAACATCAGAGCCAATTTTTCAGTGATTTTTATCTAGAATTTTAAAGTTAATTCCCAGCTAAAACCTGATATACAGCATCATAAAGTGCATTGTGTTAAAGATCCATACTACTCATGCACCAGGAATAATTTCAGTACCATTGAGAGACACTGTCCTTCAGCATTCCCTTAGAAATACAGTACTATTGCAATGATTGAAACGGAGCTGCCTAGGAGAGTTTTCAAAACAAATCATGTTCATATTATAATTTTAAAAATAAACACAAAAGCCACTCATTTAGGACCTGGTTGTGCTTGGCCCTTGTGTAGCTACATAAGGAAGGAGAAGGACATCATGAACTTCTTTATGCCCTCTACCTTTGCCTTCTTGTGCTCCAGGCCAATACAAATAGCAGCTAGTGAAAAGGTAGAGGTCAGACTCATGGTGCCATCCCTCCATCTGCACCTGGCCAGCACCAAAGTAGAGGGTTTGCTACACCATCTCTTGTACAACAAATTGATTTTTTACATACAAAACAACAAATACATTAGGGAGACAAATGAAGAGAAGCAATAATAAAAACAATTCTATAACTGCAATTATTGGGTAGTGTAACATAAAATATCTGACCTACGAAGGGTATACAGAAATATTTATTGATCAAGAAGGGTTAATAGCTATGAAATAATTAGCCTGGTTGATACAAGGTTCCATATTATATGTTCACATTTGAAAGGAGATTCTGTATTTAGATTAGAGCAGACTTGGAGATCTTTTCCTGTCTAGTGGTGCTTTTATATTGGTTACCCATATATACAGTTCCATGTTGGATAATTCTGGTGTTAAGATTGAGATAGCCAGTATAAATCAGCCTTATTAAGGACGATGCACCCTTATGCTCCAAAGTATTTCCACAAAGCACTATGGCCCCAATCCACAAAGGTACTTAGGCACTTAACCCCCAATTTAGGCACCTAAGTCCCAGTTTTAGGCTCCACTGCAATCCAGAAAACTTCTGCTGAACCCTGTGGGCGCCTACACTCACTTGGCACTGAAATTTACAAGGTAAAAGTTCCTTAGTTAACTAAGTTTCTGCCTCTGAGCATATACACTGCTGCCTCCCTCTAGGTGTCCATACAACTGTCTCCTGCCTAAGCCCCACAACAATTCATGAACCAGCAAGAATAGGTGTTTGTTTGTGGGGCCTGATCGGGTAGGGGGTCTCAGAGGCTGCCTACCAGATTGGGTTGCATTCACAACCAAGGAGGCGGTGATGGTGTCATCCATCTTGTAACTTTGAGCTCAGTGGTTAGAGCACTCACCTGGCATGTGGGAGGCCCAGGTTTAATTCCCCCTCTGTTGGAGAAGAAGAAAGGAATTGAAGAGGAGATCCCTGCACCACTGAGAAGAGTGCCACAGCTACTCAGCTATGGGATATTCTGATGAGGAACACCCGCAGTCTCTCCTGTTGAAGCTGTTCCACTGTGGATAAATAATTAAAGAGTGATTGAACCAGGGGGATTGACCCATGGGTCTTTCACCTCTCAGGCAGGTGCCCTAAGCACTAGGCTGTAGTCATTCTCTTGCTCTTTTTCTGGCCCAATAGCTATTCCACTGTGAGTAAAGACTTAAATAGTCATTGGGCAAGAGAGAGAATTAGTAGCCTTGAGGTTGGGGCACTCACTGGAGAGTTGGAAGACCTTGGGTCCAGTCCCCCTGCTCCAATCACTCTTTAATTATTCATCCATAGTGGAATAGTTTCAACAGAATATCCCATGCCCAGTTGCTAGGGCCCTCACTTCAGAGGTGGGAGACCTCTGTTCAAATCCCCTTTCCCCCTTTGGCAGAGATGGAAGAATTAAACCTGTGTCTCCCACATCTCAGGTGGAGTACTCTAACCACTGGGTTAAAAATTATACAGTGGGCACCCCGACTTGCTGCTGCCATTTTGTGTGGAGCAAGGCACATATCTAACTCATTCCCACAAGAAGGTACTTATTACCTAAGCTGTGTGGTTCCAGGACAGGAGTTCTCGCTCGTCAATCACTAAGTAGAGTTAGGCATCTATTCTGAGAGA
Organism: Eretmochelys imbricata; assembly: GCF_965152235.1. NCBI lineage: Eukaryota > Metazoa > Chordata > Testudines > Cheloniidae > Eretmochelys > Eretmochelys imbricata. The sequence goes on along the minus strand of NC_135575.1, from coordinate 35,808,212 downwards.
GGTGCGGAGCTCCCTGCCTAGTATGCCAGCTTTTGTGGGTCACATTATGAGGCAGCTATCTTCCACCATTCATTATGTAGGGAACCTAAGTAACTAACTCAGGTTTTGTGGATCACAGTGTTGTTCCTGTGACTTTTTTTTTTTTTTTTTTTTAGGTGTCTAAAAATTAAACACTGCAATGCTGAGCATGGCAACATCTAAATCCCTTTGCAAAGCTGGGCGTGTGCCTCTATGAGACACAGTTGCACTTGACTCTCTCTCTGGGGTGCAAAAGCGGCCCTGTGCCCCTAGTACATAGCTGAGGCTTAGTGCTACAATGTATACATGATAAAAGAAAAGCAGAGTTAAAGAGAAATCCTGGCCCTGTTGACATCACTGGTAGAACTCTTAGTGGCTTCAGTGGGACCACAATTTCATCTCCAGTCTTAGCTGTGTGCTACACAACACCCTCTAAACTGCAACACTCTGTAGCATGTAGGCACAAGATATGGAGATAAGAAAGGAGTGGCAGCTTTCAAATCTATTTTTTGTTTAATCAATTTATTGCTTTAAATCAAAACCCTAGTATTGTTTGAATATTGGTGTTGATATTTCTGAATGTATGTAAATATCTGTGTATTGCTGATATTTGGGCCAAATTTTCCAGTTAGATGTGCACATTTGTACTCGTATTGCGTACATCTACGTTAGATTGGGACATGCTTATGGTATGTGTGCAAATCAAAAGTTTGTACGGACATGTATGTGCAAGTGTAGGTACACATGAACGTGTACAACTGACTTTGAAGTTCTGCCTGGTTTTCCTTTACATTTCAGTTCTTATGAGATTATTTTAATAGTCTTTCATAGATATTTCAGAATAGAGTATGGCTTTACATGTGTTTGTGAGTCTGTGTGTGTATATATGTGTGTTTGTATTGTTCCAAATTTGGTTTATCTATAGGGGGCCCAGTCCTGCAGTCATTACTAGGCAAAATTCTCATTGATTTCAGGATCAGGACCAGCATGTACATGTAAAGTGTCACTGACTTTAAAATTGTTACAGCCGGGTGGGACAAAGTGTAGGCTTTTGGGAAATCCTGTGGGACTTGGGTAATTCTTTTCATTGCCTTGGCTTAACCTAGTCTGAGGTGTCATCCCCAGAGCTGAGAAATTTAGAAGCTTCATTTTACAGTAGAACCATTTACCAACTTTTAAAATATTGTTTTGTCTTAAAAAAAGGAAGCTTTGAAATCTTCAGGAGTGGCTGGCTCTGAAACTCACTCCTCCAAAGGAAGAAATACAAAATGCCAACCACATGCTAAGTGGTAGGAGTTTGTAGTTCTCTCTCAGTGCACATCTGATAGCCACAATTCTGCTACACTTGGACTGTGATATCTCTGTAATGTTCTAGTACTATTTACTGTGTGGTGATCATAGAATTCATATGGCAAAGTGACTTATTTATAACTCAAAGGGACATTTTCTTCTCTATTTAGTGTAATAAAATCTGATCATCTATAAGCAAAAAGTGGCATTATTCAGAAACTTTTGTTTGTAGGTAATAGTCCTTGGGTAGAAAACATCTCTATTTATGCTATTTAAAGTTCTAGGGAAAAATAGTTGAAAACAGATTGAGATGGTTAGAGGCCATATAAACCTTTTGACCCATTTTAGGAATTACAGTATCCTGAAACTAAAGTGAAGACATTTTTTATTTCTTTTTAAAATGTCTTTAGGCGCAGTAACATTTAACAAAAGGAAAGGTTTTTCTCATTAAACTAAAATATTATTGAGTTACTAGAAAAGCCAAAAATCTTAGCTAGTTCTAAAAGCTCAAACATTTCCCACCTTGTAAAAGTTCCTCTGTCTTCCAATGTGATTTGATCTTCCGTGAGGTTGTAGTTCACAATCACACTTACTATATTGTACCATAGTACATTTCCTCTTCACATTTACCCGTGGAACTCGCTAACTTTTTCCAGAGGAATCCAAGATGCAGGGACCCCTGTGGTAGAAAGTCTATCCAAAAAAGGATTGCAGCAACACAAGATTCCTATAGCTCCTTGGTCTGCCTTGGGGCCCTCAGCTGACCGGACCAGCAGTGCCCAACAAAAGTCAAGGAGCAAGTGGATTGCTTGCCAGGGAGGGTATGGATGGGAGATGCACTGAATCAGTGTATCCTCAAGCCACCTCTGCTGGCAGGATTCCTGTGGTACTGCAGCCTTAGTTTAAACCTACCCACCCTATGGCAGGGGTGGAAAGACCATGTAATCTCCCTGATAAGTGTGTTCCCTGATGTGGCAGCCCTCATTAGCACAGTACATAAGAACATAAGAATGGCCCTAGTGGGTCAGACCAAAGGTCCATCTAGCCCTGTATCCTGTCTTCCGACAGTGGCCAGTGCCAGGTGCCCCAGAGGGAATGAACAGTAATCATCAAGTAATCCATTCCTTGTCTCTCATTCCCAGCTTCTGGCAAACAGAGGCTAGGGACATCATTCCTGTCCATCCTGGCTAATAGCCATTGATGGACCTATCCTCCATGAATTTATCTACCACTTTTTTGAATCCTGTTATAGTCTTGGCCTTCACAAAATCCTCTTGCAAGGAGTTCCACAGGTTGACTATGCGTTGTGTGAAGAAATACTTCCTTATATTTGTTTTAAACCTGCTGCCTATTAATTTCATCTGGTGACCCCTAGTTCTTGTGTTATGAGAAGTAGTAAACAACACTTCCTTATCTACTTTCTCTACACCAGTTATGATTTTATAGACTTCAATCATATCTCTCCTTAGCCGTCTCTTTTCCAAGCTGAAAAGTCCCAGTCGTATTAATCTCTCCTCATTATGGAAGCCATTCCATACCCCTAATAATTTTTGTTGCCCTTTTTTAACCTTTTCCAATTCCAAGTAGAGAGTAGTTTATACCTCCCTGCACCAGTGGGATAAATCAAACCGGATGTCTGTAGTTTAACTGCTTAAAATAAATAAATAAAGCCCAGTGTTTTTGTCTAAATAAATCCAATATCTGTATCTTCTCCCTCACTCCTGTATAGTTAATTTAAGTCCTTCCATCATTTCTGAATCACACTAATCTGATCAGTAGAACTACGAAGTTTCTTAAATGAAGGTGTATTATTGTCATAATTTCCCATGGATCAATTAATTATGACAAAAAGCCACTAATTTTAGTTCTAATTGAACATAATGATGAGACTCCAGAATCTAATTTTATCAAGGTTGCTTCTTGCTGGAATGTTCATCACCTCCGTATCAGAAAACTTTGTCAGATTCTGTTCAGATTAATGATGCCTTTTTGTAACTCGCCCTCTTTCCCCCTCTCTCTCTCTTATTTTGCAGGGTCAACCGGGTCCTCAAGTAAGTGTCATCTTGTTCTTTTACACTAAATTATGCCTAACTGTGGAGTCAACAGAACTCTGATTATCTTCAAATTCTTTTTATTTTTTGGGACGGGCATTTAAAAAAGGCTAGAAGCTGGTAATCGTTACACAACACAGTAGACCAAATATTTCCCAAGAGAGAAACATGGGGCCCCCATATGGTTGTTTTAATTCCATCAGCTGTTTGACCAGATGGTGGGTTTAACAATGTATTACCAAATAAAGCAGATCACTTAACTATGGGTTGAAACTTTGCCACATAACTTTAAAGCAAGATGAAATAACTTCACAAATGTGTAGCAGGAGCTGGTTCACATTAACTGCTTATTAATCACATTCTAATAATGCTGTTGTAATCTGGGCAGGCTTCAGTTATTTCAGATATTGCACTACTGACTTCTTTGATTAATTATATACAATCCCTGAATTAGTTCTGCTTTGGTTAAGGATAACACAACTACATGTCATGTGAGGGGTAATTAAAGAAATGGGAATTCAGTGAAAAGGAAATTCATTCAGAGTTCTCAGTCAGACACAGAAAATAAAAGAGGGGAAGTATTAGATATAACAGAAATGATATATAAATTACTTGGGTTATATTCAGAAAAATGGAAGAGTAAAAGAGGAGGAGGACTAGGCAAAACTAAACTGGGTTTTAGTTAATATAAAATTAAGGTTCTTTCCATTTGCATGGTTGTAATGCATCATGAAATATTTAGATTTTTTTTGTCTGAAAACTTTATGGTTTTCTGATGTTTAAGTGTTTTTTTATTGAAAAATGAATATTTTGCATAGAAAGCAGACACTTTCAGCAAACTACCCCTTCCCAGTTTTGATGAAAATTTTTTGATCAGCCCTGGTACTAAATAATTTTCCCAGTCTTAACTATGCTCATGAGGAATTTGGAGTGCAAAAAGTTAATCGGCTTGGCTAAACTAAATGGCTTCCTGGCTCCAAAGAATAAGTTTTTCCTATGCTGTCAAAGGGAACACTTAGAAAGTTTCCCGTGTTATAGGTCTATTTGTTTGCACTAAGAGCAGAGCTAAATTACAGTACTATGTCCTACATTAACACCTATTCTTGCGTCAGCCTTGATATGTATGAAGTATTTACTGCATCCATGCAACACACACATAAATACTGCACATAAATAAATCCACAACTGGAAAACAGTTGTATTTAAGTTTTTATTGATTCAATATCAACGGGGTCTTTTTCGTAATAATACAATATAAAAGATCATTTAATTTTATGTTTTTCCTACTTCAGCTCAGTAAAAATGATCTCTGTATTACAAACCACGAGCACTTCCTGTAAAAGCTCCTCTTCCTATTCTAGTGCTGACAATAATGACCCCAAAGCAGAACTACAGGTTTTTTGTCATAGCCTTTAAATAGCACAGCGCCTTTTTAGGGTTACTTTTTTCCTTTAAAAAGAAAACAGTTTTGAATACCCTACTGTTAACAGAATTAGTCTGAGGAATAGTGGCAATACATGAAGCCGGGCTTTGGTTTTTTAAAGTTAAAAGGCTGGTGCTAAAATGATTCCGAAGAGCATCAGGGATGTCTTATTTCGGATATGAAATCCAGCGATTAACACTCACCAAAGGGGTTCATTTCCACTGGAAATCCATAAGGCCAAATTCTCCCCTCAGGCATGACCATGCAACTCCTATTGAATACAATGGAAATACATACATTTATCAAAGAACAGAATATTGCCTGTAGGTTATCGTTAAGCCTGCGTAGAATATAATACCCTGGCAGTGAAAGAAGATGGGTTACATTAATGAGAAAAGGAGTAACTTTTGTTATTTTCTCTAGTAACGAAAGGCACATAAATGTTAGAAAACAATGAGCATACTACAATAATCAAAGGAAAGACCAAACTTGCTTAGGAAATCCCACTGTGAGCTCTTTTAGTTGAGTATTCGTACAGCGCCTGTCACAAAGGAGTCCAGATCCAAGACTGTGGCTCCTGGATACTGCAGTAGTACAAATAATAAATAAAAATAATACCCACCACCAATAAATAAAAATATTGTCAAAGTGCTTAATTGTAGCTTTTTTTACCGTTTACCTCCCAGTTTCCCCCAGCATCACGTGGAAGTACCCTGTGCCCGGTCTTTTCCTGGTGCAGTATACTTCTTCCAGTGTTCCAGCATAACTACTTAGGAGACCAAGCCAAGAGACTGACAACTTGCAATCTGCACTTTATATGGGACATCACAGCTTTACAGAGACTGCTCTCCTCTCTTCAGTGGCCCTCCAAATCCTTATTAGAACTGGGCAAAATATTAATAATTATTGGTTTTAATCAGACATTGCCTGTTTTCATATTTGTGAAATGTCTGTGAAAGAATTTTACATCCATTTGATACTTCCCAATTTAATGTTATGTACATGTCATAAGGGAACTGCAACACTTTTTGTGACAAATGTTCGCATTTTTTTTTTTAACTTCGAGCTTCCTTAACTTCGAGCTTTGAACAACAGTACTCGGTTATATTTGGTCCCAAAAACCCCATAGTATTGGCTCTGGTTTCCTGATTGGCTGAAGCCACTCTATGTAGTCAGCAGGTTTGGCGAAAAAACACTTTGATGTGTTTTCTAAGAGTAGTGCCTTCATATTGTACTTTTTTCCTGTGACAGTCAGGAAGAAAATTGTCAGCAGCACACAGAGAGTAGCTCTGTGATGTCTTGTGCTGCAGTATGTGTGGGAACGCAGTTTATCATCCCTTAAAGAATTTCCAGGATTCTAGGGGAGTACTGGCCAGGACTGGTGGCCCCGCAAAGACACTGGAAGAGAGATCAGTGCATCCGCCAAAGAAACTAGAGGAGGGTAGCAGGCAACAGGTCCTTTTGCTTAAGAAGCAATCACCAAGTAGAGTTGGAAGGCAATTATGTGGGGATAGTGGGCTGCAAGGCCTGGTGAGTTTCTCTATAGGTGCAGGCAGGTTGGATAGCCATCCACATTCAGCCTTTTGCGGTACCTTTCTCAATAAATATATATATAATTTAGTTTTGGGAGGCTGGTTTACACCAGGCTGCTACGTGTAGGTGGCTATGTTAAAGCTATAGTCCCGTGGCGTGCAGGTCATAAGAATCAATAGTGTTGTAGGTACACTGAAGAGTTGGAAAACAGGCTGGGTTATCTGGTGCAACACCATCACAACAAAGCCTAACAACAATATCCATTATTCCCTCAAACTGGCTTCCCTTTCTCCAGCTGCTCCAAATTGAGGTTTAAACTCTTTGACAGTTTCTCCACCTGGGTGCTTGCAATATTACCATGGATTGTAGGGGATGGAAGAGAGGGAAAGACAAGCTCACAGTGTGCAGGATCAAAACCGGGTCCAGAGAAGTAGCCCATGACTGCGGATGCAGAAGAAGTGATGCCTCATTTACTGTCTCCTGGCCCATGGGCATCTCAGCCAGCTGCAATGCTAGCTGAATGACACTGTCTTCTAGCTGTCCATGAGCCAGAGATTTTTGTCAACTAGCACACACCGCTGATCATCCAGTGCCTTGTCCTAATGAGTGAGAGAAGCCCCAAACTCACAGGAGATGGCTGTCATCTGGGCCACCACCTGTTCCACTCTGCAGAAAAATCTGGCAGCTGTTTCCCTTTTAGTGGCCGCTGATGCTTCACTTCATCAAGTGGTCCCTCCCCCTGCTGAATGATAAAAGGAGATATGCCCATTTATTATGTGAAAATTCCATTTGTTTGTGCAGATATGCATTATGTGTGATGCACAGTGTATGCAGGTCAAACTTAAGCCCCAAACTTTACCAATTTGATCAGTGTTACATAAAGTTATGTACAGTCTCATAAATCCTTCATTTCGAGGCACAGTGGACTGAGTTAAGTATGGAGTGAAATTGGTATAGTTGTGGTGATTAGTTTAAATGATATCATTAGAGCCAAAATTTCAATATAGGTGTGCTTGGAAGGATTCAATGTTTATCAGTAAATGTTGGGAATGTCCATTTCACCTTCTACACACAAATGGACTAAAAAAATATTTCCATCGACGATCACTGAAATGTACAGTTAGGCAAAGTAAGAAAAATGCTTCCTGAGAACTTACTAGAGTTTGATTTAAGACTATTTACTTGTATATTTTGACATGTGATACTGACAATGTGTGTTTCAATGGCTATCCGACATTAACTTTTTGAATCTCCGCTTTTCTGTCATTAAATAATTGTCTAGCCCTCTTCCCCATTGTTTAATTCCCCTGTAATTTCTCACAACTGTGAAAATGTGAATTGATAAAAATAGGAAAAAATAGTTAAAAATAAACATCAATATTATTCATTGAAATTGTATTTAAATCTAATTAGTCCAAGCATAAATATGGGCTATGAAACTTTTGCTACAAAGTTTGTACATTCACTTTGTATGCGTAAAACTGCATTTTTTTAATGTAAAAACTGAAGTTTGAGTAACAACTAAATAAGGACTTCAGTATAAGGCCCACTGTGCATCCTCATTACTGTGATCTTTCATTTAAAATGAAGCCAAAAAGCTTTTTACTTTTAAAGACACTGGGTCAGTTTTTTTGTTTTTGTTTTTTTTGTTTCCTACAGTAGATGACTTCACTAACACATAAACAGTACAGAGAGCTACTGCATATCCCCTATCCTGTATCAGGTGTTAGTGATGTCTACATCCATTGACTGGAAGACGTAGAACCCTGAAATCATATCTTGGCAGGTGCTGGAAGTTAAGGGCGGAAAATATTTTTTTATGGGAATTAAAAATTTACTAGACTTTTATAATAAGGAAGAGGAGACATTGAACCAGAATTAAACAATGGGTCTGCTTATTTTGATTGTTCTTTATAAAGGTATTTACAGCATCTGTAGTTTTGTCTATACATAAAGACAATGATTCTCCTCTCGGTTGCAATCATTTATATTCAGAATATCAAGTCAATAGAGTTACACCAGTGTAAATGAGAAGAAAGTTGGGCCCAGACTCTGATAATTTGGGCTCTTAAACTATTTGATTTTGTTGTTGTTGTGCTTTTGAAAAAAAATCATTACAGCTTACTTCTAGCAACCACATATAGGTGATGGATGTAATAGAACAGAGAATTAGAGAGAGAGAGTGTGCAAAATTCTATTTGTTATGTCTGCATTTTAGCAGCAAGGGCCAAAACTTACTTCTATTGAAGTTAATGGGAGTTTTGCCATTAACTTGTGTGGGATCGGAATTTAGCCTTAACTGAGTGCATCTCATAAATAAGCTTGTCTGAACAAAGTCACTTAAGTATCTGACTGGTAGAACTTCAGAGAGTATTCTGGACACTTTATTACTTCTCTTTCTATTACGTCTCTGTTTGATAACCTTCCTTCCTTTTTACAGCCATAATGTAATCTTTGTACAGTACTGAAATTTAATGCGATCTTTACAGGAAACACTCAGCCAGCATTAAGTTGTGTAACTAATGAAACAAATGCCATAGCCATGGTCTATAAATTTCTTTACCATAGTTGCCCAGTAAAAGGCAACAGACCAGAGTCTTCCCTGGCTCCAGTGTTGTCTATTGACTTCAGTGGGGTTGCTCCTGATTTTCACCAGAGAGAGCTGGAGAATTGGGCTCAAGACTTTGTGTTGATGTCTGATGTTTCAAAAAACAAAACCCATGCTAAGGCTTACTTTTACAGAAGTAATTAACTTAATAATAGTTTCAAAAGTGTGTTGATTTTTTTTCAGGTTTCAGAGTAACAGCCGTGTTAGTCTGTATTCGCAAAAAGAAAAGGAGTACTTGTGGCACCTTAGAGACTAACCAATTTATTTTGAGCATGAGCTTTCGTGAGCTACAGCATGCATATTATAAAGCAAAGATAACTTGTAAAATAACTTCTTGATAAAAAAGATTTGACAGTAAGGGGCACATATTAAACCATGAGTACTTCAGTTGCACCTGGTAAATATACACATCTGTGCATACAAGTATTTGTAAATGCCTAATATTAACTGCCCACTCAAACGACTAAATGAGCAAATAATGTAAACACCAAGGGTGTGCTTCTATGCTAGAAACACAACATGGAACTCACAGGGGGGAGTGGCTAAGGTGGCTTTAAGCCTTTGTGTCCTCCTGATCCTTGGCTGCTCAGGAGGCTGGAGAGGTACCTGGTATTTATGGCAGCCTCCCCAGGGCTGCTCTGTGGGTGAAAGCACTGAGCAAAATCTCCACAGCACCGCATTCTGGGCATTCACCTGCAACAAAACCCTTCCCAGCCCTACCCTTAGTACACCCCCTCCCACTGCTTTTGCCAGGCCTTGTGAGGTGGCAACCTTATGGCTGTCTTCTGCAGTACTTGTGCCAGATGAATCCTCCCTGACCAGATCCAGGGATTTTAGAGTCCCTTTACACCATTCTGTTCCCCATTTTTGCCAGTGGAAAGGAACTGGAGCGGGGATGAGGCTCTCATGCAAAATATATTTTCAATTGCATTTACCTACTTTGTGCAGAAAATGCATTTTGCTTGTTCAGTTTCCTACTTAGGGTTGCAGTTCGGGTAATGGGCTTTGGAAATCTTGTGAATCATAGAATCATAGACTATCAGGGTTGGAAGGGACCTCAGGAGGTCATCTAGTCCAACCCTCTGCTCAAAGCAGGACCAATCCCCAACTAAAACTTTGTGCTTGGATAGCAGAATATTTACGTGCTTGCCAGCAGATCCAGGTACTGATATTGTACAGATTTAGTCTTCTGGTTCAGAAAGATGTCTGGTCAAATCTGTTAATCCCAATAATATTTTAAAGCTGCTTTCAGATTTTTTTTCCATCCTGAAAATGTATAAGAATATAAACCAATGTAACAATCAAAATGAAAGAAATCATTGGAGTCAGCATCGTTTAGAAACAGGGCTCTGTGCAGGCTAACATCAGTGCCAAGGGTGCTGATGCACAGCTATGGAGTTTTTATCTTCCTCATCTACTGGTGAAGGACCCTCTCAGGAGTAGCTGCATATAGCAGATGAAGACAAATTGGAGAGATAGATTCTCTGAATAGGTGGGGCTCAATCTTTAAGGGCACTGAGCACCTTGTGCAGCATGCTGAGTACCCCCATCTCCCAATTAAATTAATGGGAATTGAGGGCACTCGGCACCTTGGAGGTGTTGCTCAGCAGTTGCAGAATTAGGCCCTGGGAGACCTAGGTACACTTTAATCAAATAATTACTAATGGGGGGCATGAGGGAGAGGCTGCAGGGAGAACAAATTAACCATCTACTTCTATTTGCTCAGTGGTTTGAGCATTAACCTGCTAAACCCAGGGTTGTGAGTTCAATCCTTGAGGGGGCCATTTAGGGATCTGGGGCAAAAATTGGGGATTGGTCCTGCTTTGAGCAGGGGGTTGGACTAGATGATCTCCTGAGGTCCCTTCCAACCCTGTGATTCTATGAATATCTGTGAAGGGTGTTATCTCTAGTTTCTTTTGATAGGCCCATAGCTTCTGAAATCCACCAATACCTCTTTTAAGACAAAACCAGGATGGATCTGTTCCCCTCGTCTCACACACTTAACGTTAGTGTTAAGTGGAAACATACCATGCACATTCTATCTTTTTAACCGGGAATTGATTTCACACTCATCACCACGGTATTCTGAGCGCTTAGATCTTCTCATGGCAAGAAGAGAAAAAATGTCTTGCATTCCTTAATTCTGTATAGTATTACTCAACAAAGCACACATGAGCACAACAGGCCAATTGCAAGCATATACTGTGGTTCCCATTTGAAGTCTACAAACAGCTTGTCAAAAAACAATTAACGAACTATGAAACATCTCTTGTATTCCCATAGCGTTCCCTAGTTTTGAGTCAGATTAAAGTTACATTTTACTGGTATAGTCCGAAAAACTGTGAAAATGTAGTAGCGTCCTCTGTGTTTTATTAGGAATTATGTCAGAGCAAAATACTGTGCCATATTCATGTATATAACATGGTATTTTACTATCCTACTACATATGTTTTGTATTCCATATTGAATGCCTACTACCCTAGCATTTTTAATGATCCCCATGCTCTCTTTCAGTTCTAAATTCCAGCTCAGTCTGTTGCAGATTCCTATAGTTTCACTGAAGCTAAACAAAACAAAACAAAAATCAAGAAATTTGAGAAGCATTATTCTTTATCAAACTGTTGGGCAGCTTTAAAATATCTGAACTGACTTCTACTATATAGGGCCTGATCCTGTATCTTTTGTGAGAATAAAGCACTTCTTATTCATGTGAGGTGCCAATGTTAAAAGGGCAGATGGGTTGACCAGGTAACTATAGGCTGGTTAGCCTGACATCAGTCCCTGGCAAAATAATAGAAAAGCTCACATGGGATTCAATCAGACTCATAGACTTTAAGCAGGGCCGTCCCTAGCTATTAAGGGGCCCTACGCAGCCGCATACCTGTACATTGCAGGCCACAGAACCTCAGCCACCCACCCACCCTGGTAACAGGCCCATAACCTCTGGCTGAGTTACAGAAGTCCTCAAACCATGGTTTAAAGACGTCGCGTTACAGAGAATTCACCATTTACCAATTAATAAAGAATTGGAATATAATTAATGCTAGTCCGCATGTTTTTGTGAAAAATAGGTCTTGTAAAACAAACCTTAATTTAATTATTTGATGGAGATTACACATTTGGTTGATAAAGATAAATGCATCAACAATCTATTTAGGAGTGGGGCCAGGGCCACAGCTGCAGCAGGGCCAGAGCGGAGCTGAGGACAGAGTGGGGCTGGGTGGCACTCCCTCCCCAACCCCCATGGGGGCTGGCTTGGGCTCCACTGCACCCCCCCCCCCGACATTCCTCCATGCCACACAGTTTGGGGACCATTGAAGTAAAAGCAGTTTAATGCTGTGGTTTATTTCATGAACTGTACATTAATAGTATGTACATACGTATGTATGTATGTCTTCCACTACATTGCCTTACTTTGACAGCCTGGCATTGACACTTAGACTAGTTTATTATTAACATAAACACATCTACCTAATGTAATCTATTGGATTTTTTTAACATAATGGTATTTTCATGTACTTGCATGGTCCAAAATTTGGGCAAAAATCACTAGAAAATGAAGTTTTTGTAAAACCTGGGAATTTTTCAGTAAAAATCAGTAAAAACTGAAAATGAAGGGTCTTACCATTGGGGAATCCTCATCAAATGATGTGTTTCTACTTGGGAAGTAAGCCCTACACTATTCAGCATTTTCATGAATGAGCTGAAAATAAATTTTAAATTACTGATGATAAAATTTGTATATGAGACAGATTGGCAAAATGGTATACAACAATGAGGACAGGACAGTCATAAGTTGGATCCAGTCCAACAAAATATGTTTTAATATAGCCAAATGCAAAGTTATACATCTAGGAACAAGGAATGCTGGCCAGACCCAAGGAATGCTGGGGGACTATATCGGAAAGCAGGACTCTGAAAAGGATTTAGGTGTCATCATGGATGAGCAACTGAACATGAGCTCTCAGTGTGATGCAGTGGCAGAAAGGGCTGATGCATTCCTTGGACATATAAACGGGGAGCAGTAAGTAGGAGTAGAGAGGTGATTTTAGCTCTAGTAATTGGTATGACGCATACTGGATACAGTTCTGGTGTCCACACTTTTAAAAGTATGTTGAAAAGAAAAAGCCACAGAAATTATTTGAGGGCTGGAGAAAATGCCTTACAGTGAGAGATTTAAGAGCGCAATCTATTTAGTTTATCAAAAAGAGGATTGAAAGATGACTTGATTACAGTGTATAAGTAGCTTAATGTGGAGAAAATACCAGATACTAAAGATTCTTTAATCTAGCAGAGAAGGGTTTAACAAGAATCAATGGCTAGAAGCTGAAGCCAGACAAATTCAAATTGGAAATTAGGGACACATTTTTAACAGTGAGGGTGATTAACCTTTGGAACAAGCTACCAAGGGGAAGTGGTGGATTATCCATCTATTCATGTCTTCAAATCAAGACTGGATGCCTTTCTGAAAGATATACTTTAGCCAACACAAGTTATTGCGCTCAATACAGAAATAACTGGGTGAAATTTAAGGGTCTGTGATATGCAGAAAGTCAAACTAGATGATCTAATGGTCCCTTATGATCTTAAACTCTATGAGTCTGAGTAGTGCAGTTGAGTTCAGCAGGACTACTTACAAGTGTAAAGATTAGTTGTGTGTGTAGGGGCTGGATTAGTAATGCATACCATGGGAAAAATCCGGACTTCACTGAAGTCAGTGAGAGTTTTGCCAGTGACTTCAGTGGGTCCTGGTTTTACCCTAAATTTTCAGTAAGGGCCCACTTTACAATGACTTGTGCACGTGAGTAAACTTACATGCATAAGCATTTGCAGGAGGAGGCCCCAAAATGTTTAAGACTTACACTAATATTTTGGTATTATAACAATACTGTTATCATACCCTCTCTTTCAGGAATTTAATACATTATGTGTATTTGATGAGGAGCTGGCATGCATAGCTCTGGTGATGCATTATTCTGCTTATATGCATATGGGTCACATTTACATGAGGATAACATGATGCAAAAAGAACTCAGTGTGGTAGGAAATACTGTAATTCCATTCATAAGGACAGGTCAAAATGTCTCTGCAGTTTCAGTAATTTGCCTGTTTGCATCAAGATGAAGCATGGCATGCTGCAACCTGTAATCTCTACAGGTCACCATTGTGTATAGCAGGCCATAATTCAGAACTCCACGGGCCACATTCTGCCCATGGAACACAATTTGGATGCCCTGCTATATAATAGAGGCTCTTGGATAATCTCAAACACTGGCAGTCATAAGGAATGTTAAGCATCATGAGCTGCTGGGGAACATTTAAAAGAATCACATATTTTTGAAGAAATATAATACAATTGCATTGTTCAGTACGTCTGCTAGTGATCATTTGCCAAAAGAATAAGTATTCGTTTATATATACACATACATATGTGTGTAATTTCCCCTGAAGATGGTCTGAGTTTTGCAGACAAAAATATTACTCTTAGGAAAATTTTTAGTTTTGTTTTTAATAAATTTTATGTTGTTTTAAATTGCTTCCTTTTTAAAAAATGTTGCAAGCCTCAGAGGTTACAAAAAATCTCTCTAGTCACCTCATGTTTATATATACATTAGTCTAAATATGTGTAGATATGTATAACTGATGTACAATAATGTGTAGCATTTATAGGGTGTTTCATCTTCAAAGCACACTATAAATATTAACTAATTCGCAGAATACTTCTATAAAGTATGCCTTTATTATCTCCTATTGCGGATGGGGAAACTGATGCAGAGACGTTAAGGGACTGATCCTTCAACCATCACTCACACTAGTAGGCTTTACTATATGTGTAGTCTCATTGACTTCAGCTGACTTACTTGTGTGAGCAAGGGTTGACGGATCCATGTCAGAGCCAGAAATAGAAACCCAGGAATTCCAGACTTTGCCTATCTTGTCACGACTCAGATAGGATGTTTAGATATCTTGTAGTGTTCTGCTGGACTGTAATTTGCCTCAGATGGATTTAGGTTATGGAAAGTTCTACAGTTCTTATTACGCACAGTTGATAAACAGCCATAATGTACTTTGTTTTAAAAAGATGTTATGATTTGTTTACACAATGTCTGAGGTTGCAACAACATTGGCGGACAGAGAAACTATTTGAGGACTTACAGGATGTGCAAGGTAGCATGGAAACGGAGGAAACATAAAGTCCCACAGGAAAATTTAAAAAGCAATTTCAATGGTGCAAAATTTCACTCCAACATTTTTGCGTGTTATTTTCCCAAGCTTTAGCATACCCTAAGGATTAAAAAGTTACCTAGACTGTGAAATAATTCCTTCACTCCTAGGGTATTGAGATTATATTACAATCTCAGAAACTCTTCTATCCCTTGGGCAATATTTTACACAGCTATGGCTTCATATTAATATTTTACTGCTATTGCCCTTCTAACCAGTCATGATTTATATAATATAACCTGCCACCTCTTTTACAATTGCATTTTATGGTTGTATTTGTAGACATTTCTAAAAGGAAATCTAAATCTTTCTTTGGTTTTCTGCTTCCTTGAAAGAATGAATGTGTGTTGTAATGCAGTTTATAGTAAAATTTGGAAGAAAAAAATACAGTACAAGCATAGGTTGAAATATTGCTCTCATTGATGCCAAGATAAATCCAGAGTAATTCCACTGAAGTAAATAGAGTTACTCTGGATTTGCCTTGGTGAAACTGAGAGGAGAATTTGGCCCCCAGATTTTTAAATGCTTAATTAAAAGCCAAATGCTAATGTGGCTGTACAACAAATTGCCTTCACGGTTCTTTTTAACACCATGTTCACAATTCTGCTCAGTTATGTAAGTGCAACTTTTATTGATGTCATTTGGATTTACACCTATGTAACTGAGAGCTGAACTGGGCCCAAAATTCTACAAAAGAGGCACCCGACATTTAATAGCAGATATCATGAGACATTGTTTTTAGTATTTTCAGTAACTAAATCTTGTTTTCAGGTTGTGGAAAACCAAACAGTCTTGAAAAATGTCATTCAAATCTGAACAAAATGTGCAGTGGTTGCAATTAGCAAGTCGACATACCGTCGATTAGTATGTAGTTATTTCAGTAGATACTGTGCTGTGAAGATGTTGGTAAATATTGACATTTTAATCTTGGCCAGTTCTCAGCGCTTAGTTAGTGACAGATGAACCTCATCACTAATCAGATGCTTCATAGTTTTATTTTTAGCAACTTATTTTAGAGTTTTCTGTACTGCCCATCACCTATGGAAGGTCCCTAGTGGTCTGCAGGAGTCTTGTGCTCATAGACTCTTAGACTTTAAGGCCAGAAGGGACCGTTGTTATCATGGAGTCTGATGTCCTGCACATTGCAGGCCACGGAACCTCACCCACCCACTCCTGTAATAGACTCATAACCTCTCGCTGAGTTACTGAAGTTCTCAAATCAAGATTTAAAGACTTCACGTTACTAAGAATCCACCATTTACTTTAGTTCTGCTCTTCTCCATTCCTGGTTGCAGGAAGCTCTGCTTGGGATATAATTAAATGCTTTTCCCCGAAAGACGAAAGTAGAGAGATTTCACTGAGCCCCAAAAGTGGGAAGAAAGCTTGAAAGACGGATGTCAGTACTTGAAAGACAGATGTCAGTAAGCAGCAGTGCTGCTCTTGAACTGGCTACTAATAGTGACAAGTTCACATTAGTCTCAGGGTATGTCTACACTGCAGCTAGAAATGTGCTTCCCAGTATGGGTGGCCAGTATGGGTGGGTAGCTCTGTTTGAGCTAGTGTGCTAAAAATAGAAGAGTGGCTGAGGTGGCTTAGACCAGCCACCTGAGTACATACCCAGGGGTCAGGTGTGATTGTACTTGGATGGGTGGCCCGTGCCTTTGCCCATGTCACCATGGTCACACTGCTATTTCTAGTGCAGAGCTAGTGTGTTTCTGTCTCCCTGTGCTGGGAAACACCTTCCTAGCTGCAATGTAAACATAGCCAGAATTGGCATTGGATCAACTGGAAACAAAAAATTTTAATTAAAAGTTGAAAAAATGTCATTTTGGGTTGAGCAAAAGTTTAATTTTAGTTTTTTAACTTTTTAAAAAATAAAATGGAAGAAAAATTCTAAATGAAGAGTCATTTCACACTGAAAAACTGTTTTGACTTTTTCAGAATTTTTTTCCCAGCTGAAGCAGTAGACAAATTGAACATGGATTTGCAAATATTTCAATGTACCCAAATATGCATTTTTCATCAAAAAAGAGTTGTGTCCAAAATATTTTGCACAACTGAACTCTGAACCTCTCTTGCATGGAGAAGTAATTTTCTTCAAGGTGTTAGAGGCTGTGATCCAAAAGAAAAAGACGCTTAAAATAACCCCCTGAAGTAAGTCTTTCACAAGGCACTGGGTTATTCACCAGACCACTGCGTAATTGGACAAACCACAACAACCTTTGCCTTAAAAGAGCTGCTTTTCAAGTTTAAGCTAACATGAATAAAACATCACATTGTGAACTACAGTTACCTAAAATGATATAAAGATTTCCTAGGCCTCATCAAAGAGCCATTTTCATATTGTACTTTTAGAAGTAAATGGAAGAACATGCCAGTTCAGAAAAATCTGCAAAGGGAAATGTAAAATAAATAAAAATTATAAAAAAGGTTTAACGGTATGTTTATATCTCAAAAGACCTTGGAAAAAAAGGGTTTATGGCTTTGATTGGCAGGAGGTATAATTTTGCTGTTTAATTTGTATTGTGCTAGGAAAGAAATCCAGAATATGCTTCTCTGATCTATGTAGTTTTATAAGCCCTGCATTTCACTGGACTATATCAGTCTTCCTTTTAAGGTTTTTTTCTCTTCCAAGTGTTCTTTCAGTTCTAGACCACATTAATTGCTTCCATGAGGCAGAGCTTTGTGATCAGAGCCAGTACCTAGTGAGCCCTCTTAGGCCTGGGCTCAAATGAACATCATATCTTTTGAGAAAAATAGCTTAGTAGTAAAGATATCCTCACAGAAGTGTCCACAAAAAATACAGACTTTTACAATATCATTGGTAGTCCTAATACGGGCGGCTGACTGGAAGATCTAGCAGTTCTATTTATTTTTCCTTCTTTTCTTGTTTTGTTTCATGGCCACTTTAATCTTTAGCATACAATGAAAGGTGTGTGAAATCTGAAATTATAAATCTGTTTATAGCTGTAACTCACTTTTCCAGCGTAACAGAGTTTGACACCATAATAAACACAATTTTTCGGTGGAAAGGTGCTTTTATAATTCTTTGTCCAGTCTCTAGTTCCTTTTTATTGTAAATTCTAAGGTAGCCTTTTATTCCTTTCTTCTTCCTCCTTTTTTTGTTCATGCAGCTGATTGATTTATTGTTCTGCTACCTGAATTTCAATAATCTCTGTTGACTGCAGTGAATATTTATTAACCAAAGTACAATGCCAGAGTCAACTGCACTTTCTCTTGCTATTGAATCCTATCAAGTGCCCGTGACTTCCAACAAATACTTTCTATTAGTGTTAAGGGGCGTTAGAAAGCATTTTCCCCCTTCCATGCTTGAGGTGTGACATAACTGATTATGCTCTGCCTCGTTACTTATGAACACAGAGATGCAGAGTGAACACTAGTGTGAGAAATATAGTATTACATTGAAATTCTGGCATGGGTACACACATATAATCCCAGTTGAGAGAGAACATGGCAGGAAGAAGAAAAGAGCACCACTTGACATCTTCCAGAATAGAGATTGAATAGGACTGCATCCCCAGAGCAGGGGAAGAATGGACCGAATAGGGGATACCAAAATGAGTTTGAGGAAGGGAAAAGGAAATTAACAACTGTGCTGCTTCAGTCTCTGAATGGCCAGTCTCTAAAGATAAGTTATGACTCAGATAGGTTGTTATTGAAAGTTATCACCAAACAGCTTTTCAGCTGCCTGTGTAATTTGGGTGGTTTCATTCCATTTCCCAAGGAACAGTTCTCCACATCCCCAGAATAAAAACCAACATGGATGGCAGTCTCAGCAGGATGCCAAGGAGTGAAATGGCCGTTGAGGCCGAGATTTCTTCCTGATGTGAGGTATTCCCTCCAGGTCAAGGTTGAGACATGTTGGTGGGTCAGTGTGGACATCCTTCACCCATGCTGCACTTTTTCTGTGGATACATGGATGACTTCAGTCTAAAGGACTCAGTCAGCACTTTTTGCCAATATTTGGTGATTACTTATTCTGTTCATTCCTTCTGAAGCATCTGGCATTGGCCACTATCAGAAGATAGGATACGGGGCTAGATGGACCTTTAGTCTGACCCAGTATGGCTGTTCTTATATTCTTATGTACTAGATTCATATGTTTAAGCAGTACAAAGTTTTGGGTGCTTACCTGAACTGGCCTATAAATACTAATCCTTCTATGGTTTGTCCATCACTAATTAATTACTCGATAGTTGTCATAATTTTAACAATACAGATATATCTTCATTTTATCACAATAATCTTTTATATGGCTTTATGAATTCACTGTATCCCTCCTCATAAGTGCTCAAAATTTGCATGAATACATAAGAGTATCAGTAAATTCATGCTTATGCAGAGGTGCAAAGTATGAGCATAGGGAAACACATTGTGACCAATGAGGTGATGGCTCAAATTTTTTGATCTGGGAAGTACATTCATTATATTGTATTAGCCAACAAATGGCATCCAGGAACTGTCTGACTATTCTGGATGAGAGAATTACCTCAGTATTCTGGTTCTGCTAATGCACCTCATTTCTCTGCCATTATATTCTTGGTCATGGTGTCATGCTAGCACAGCAGGTCTAGGAGTAACCTGCAGGTACTCATCTAGCTCTGGTTCAGAAGAGACTGAACAATTTGATTGAGAATGTCATTATGCTTGACTGATTGTTTATATTGTTGGACTGCTAAGAAGAGAAATTAGGCCAAATGCATTGCTAGTATAGGCAGGCTCAATACTACTGAAGTAAATGGAGCTGCATTCACTTATGCTAGAGGTAAATTTGACCCTTTGTCTATAAAACCCAGGCAGTGGACACTTAGGCATATTCTTTCAGTTATTTTATTTTAAGTATTATTTGCACTAAGGTTTGTGATTTTTCAAAGAAAAGCATGTGGCGAAAAGGAAAACAGCTGTATTGATTAACCAAAGAAAACGCATGCAAGATAAAGGATAATGTGTTCAAAGGACATATAACAATAGCACAATGCGCTAACATGCTGGGAATCTGAGCTTCGTACTCTGGCTTGGTTCCTGACTACTGGGGTGGCTGGAAGCACTGTGGAAGAGTTCTGTGGTGAACCACTGGCCACTGTAGTTCTCTGAGAGCTTCCGGGGCAGTATTGTAAGGCTGCAAATCCTGATCTCAACCCCAACACTGCATGAGAAGTGAATATACATGTGTAAATCAGTGCTATTATAATGTAAGTCTTCACTTTCCTGGTACCTCTTGGATAGATCATATTTTCTAACCTGCAGTTTAAGAACCTGTGTGATTTGCATAGCAGTGTATATCACTGCGTTCTGGATACGGTGGTGTAAATAAATGTCAGGTTAAGGTTAACATTGACATCAACAAGTAAATTACAAGACTGAATTGTTTATCTAAGATACGTTATGTACAATGATTTTACATCTTACTTTTTGCACGCTTTCATAGTGTTTCTTGATTATTAAGTCAGGTACAAATTATACTGTCAAATCTGAAGACTTCTTTTCTTCTGTACTGGAAGAAAGATGTCACAAAAAGAAACTGCAGTGCAGAGGGAGAGAGTTAAGCAAAATTTGTTACAACATTGTTTATGATCCAAGAGAAGCTATGAGAATCCCAGAGGGGAGAATGAAACATGTCCAAGAAAGGGGATGGAGGCAGCATTGGTTAAGAAGAAGAAGAAGCTCTACAAATGCACTGGAAATTTTGGAGAGCATTAGTAAATTTGATCCAAGGTGAGATGTTGGCATTGTGTGCCAGCTAGCACAGCCCTTTGTCTGCAAACATGGCCAAATTTAATGAAGTCCAAAACCATGCTGCTTAACATTCCTGGACTCATAAGGGAAACGAGAAAAATAATAGGGCAGGAAGCTTAAAATGATTTTGTAACTCTTTTCTTAATACTTTCTATAACATCACATTTCATAATTCAGCATATCCAATCCTATAGTATTTTACAATAATTGCTGGGTTTCTGTGAGTTTTATGTAAATTTTAGTTTCAAAGTCAAGGAAATCTCTTGTAATTCGGGACAGTTGATAGTTCTGAGCAAAATTGTGAAGGAAGAAGTATCAATACTTTCATAGTGAAATGGCTCTTCCTCACCTACAGAAACTACCTTCCATCACTGAAATAAAATCCTCAAAAAACAAACAGCAAAAAATTCTAGGTTAATGTTATGTTTTTATATAATTCTGAAAATATGATTTAATGCCAGTTTATCAATAATGAGAAGCTGCCTGATAACTCTTCCAGGTTAAGGAACAACTTTGGGTTATGTTCTGGGTTTGTGTGTTTACTGTAAGACTTGGCTTGGGCTAATCTAACCTGCATATTACAATTTTTAAAAAGTGTCTTGTTCTTAGTTGGCTAATCAGTTGCATTTCTGCAATTGCATTGATGCTGTCTCTTGTTTGTAGTCAGTTCTTTAATTCTGTTTCATCCTGGGCACCCTCCAGAAGACCACAGTTGACCTCTAAACGTTCCTTAGGCCCCAGTATGCATTGTAATTTGGTGACAAAATCATTGTGGGGTTATTTTGTCCAAAATTAAAAATGAAATCTTAATTCGTAGATATTTTTAATCCTGCAAGCCAGATTCCGTCCTACGTGTGCAGGGATCTCCTTGGGCCCTTAGGCACTGACTCCATGGGTGCTCCAGAGCTGGAGCACCTATGGGGAAAAAATGGTGGGTGCTGAGCACCCACCGCTAGCCCACCTGATCAGCTCTTCTCCCTCCCAGCCGGCGCCTCCCACCTTCTGCGATCAGCTGTTCCACGGCATGCAAGAGGCGCTGGGAGGAGGAGTG
Source organism: Eretmochelys imbricata (assembly GCF_965152235.1). Taxonomy (NCBI): domain Eukaryota; kingdom Metazoa; phylum Chordata; order Testudines; family Cheloniidae; genus Eretmochelys; species Eretmochelys imbricata. Next base: position 35,786,256 of record NC_135575.1, on the reverse strand, counting down.
AGGGTGGGGTGCACTCGGGGGGAGGGGGTGGAATGGGGCAGGAAGAGGCAGGGTGGGAGTGGGACCTTGGGGGAAGGGGTGGAGTGGGGGTGGGACCTGGGGCACAGCAGGGGTCAAGCACACCCCGGCACATTAGAAAGTTGGTACCTCTGCTGGGGCTCACAGAGGAAGCTAGCTGAGGGGTAGAAAAGAGAAGGGAGAAAAAAGTATTATCAGCCCCTTCCACAGTGGTTCTACTAGGGGAGAACAGCTTTGTTTTACACTTGGGGTTCCCTAGAAGCCCCACTGGTGGATGCACTGCCTGTGTTGACCTTGTATCATCACAGGCTACTGAACACAGTTCATGGCCTGTGCCAATCACCTCTGGCCTCCGGAGACTGCTGGTAACTTGCACATGTGCATTACTGCTCCGAGTGGAATGAACTTACTGTCACCAGGGACCCACACCTTGGGGTCCACAGCTGTGAATCTGGCCTTCTATGTGTAATCTGGGCATATTGCTATATCTTTAAACCGCCTCTTCTTGGGTATCCTTGATCTGTCAGGTGTCACACTACATTATACACTCTACATCTTCCCTATTAAATTATTGAGCCTCACTCATTATTTCATGTCCTGTTTAACTATTTGTATAGAAACAGATCATATGTAGAGACAGACCATAGAGTAAAGTTGGGAGACTTCTTTGTTGAATATACAGTATACTAGTTCTTAATGCAGAGACATGTTATGCAGATTAAAGTTGGGGTCTATAATGAACGGAAGATTGTGGCTGTATTTATACTTTTAAAGAAAAGTTGGACTAGCTTGGAGGATAACAGAATGCACAATCAAATATATTTTTTAAATTGTTTGATTTAAATACTGGCTGTTGAGAAGACGTTGCTACTATGATCATCAGAACACTTTTACAGGTGGGAAATAGCTGTCACGGTAGAGTAAAGTAAAAAAATTAGCACCTTTTAGATAATGTGCCATGAAATACTTCCTATGGGCTAAATCCTGCAGACCTTACTCAGATAATTCTCTCATAAACTTCAGTGGGAATCTTGTCTGAATGCAGACTACAAGATTAGGCCTTATGCTGTCCATTCTCACATTGCCCTGGCCTTCCACTCCTTGTATACCCATTTATAATAACAAGGATGTGACAAAGGAATGGAAATGTGGCTGCAGTCAAGACAGCAAGAAAGAAGCACCTGCCATTAATCCTGAATGTATAAATGTAGCTTGTGTCTGTACTCAGGGGCAGCAACAGCTGTAAAATATAGTTGACCCTTACTTCAGCTTTGTTCTCAGTTGGCAGGTGCCTGGACGCCTTTCAGTCTGCTTTGGAATACCCTGTTTTAAAAAGAGCAGTATTTATCACCTAATTATGAATGCAAATTTTGCATGTGTTTGTGATTTACGAGGCCTTGCTTATGCCAAAGAGGCTATAAACTGTATTTGAAAATGTATGGCAGTCTGCAGTAGATAATTACTCTTTGAGAAAAGAGCCTCTGTTTCCAGTGAAAACATAGTAAAGTTATTTCAGAAATGTTCTGACCTCAGACGTTTCACATAACAGACACAAAATGCTTTCACATTTGTGCAGCAGTTAGAGGCCTGATCTCTGCCATCTCACAGATGAAAGCACAGAAAGCTCCTTTGGAAAAAGGGCAAGATGTCTCTGTTGCAGCCTTCGAAATTAGCATTTTTTTAACTCACTCAGTTCTTTGTTTCTATGCTCTTAAGAAGAAAGAATAGAGTTTTTGGGAAAAACAAACCCCCTGCAACACTTGCCCTCCTTTAAACAAACCAGTCCCCAACTCTCACCCCACCTCCACAAACATCTCTTTGCCTCAGACCAAATCTGTACAGCCTTTCCTCCCTCTCCCGAAAACACACACATCAATAAAACCTGCAGTACAACCTTGGGAGAATTTCTCCACACAAATGGAAAGAAGATGTCAAAGGCTGAGGGTTGGAGATTTCTTTCTTAAAGTTCCCAAAACAATGGAAATGGTATTCTCAAAAATTAGAGCTGGGTGAATACAGCCATAAAATATTACTTGAATATTCTTACAATGAAATGCCACTGATTCCCTTTACTGGTATTTACAAGAGCTAATTTTTATTTGCAAGAGAGCTCACAGAAAGTAAAAGCATTGTGAATAAAAGTACAAGTGTTTGTGAGAGTATTTACACCACAAATGCGCTTGTGGCCATTTTGAAAAGATATTTTTGTTTGTTCATACAGTAGATTTGTTGAACATTAACAAATACTTTTGGATAATTTGTAAGCAGAAAGGTGCATGCTTTTAAATTATAAAATGTCCAATCAATAAACAGAAACAATACCATGTGACTTGGGTAACTAGCCATATTGTGCAAAAAAGCAAATACTCACATCAACCAATTTGAGCCATCAGACAATTGTGAATAATTAACTAATTCACAGAAGTCAGGGTTTTTTCATGGATAATCTACAATGAGAAAAGAGGGCAAAAATCATTGGATAAGTTATTTGAAACAAATAGTAGAACCAGCTCTATTAAAAATCATAAGCTGGATTCACATTCATGTTCCCAGAGCTCTAGCATGTCTCCTGGGAAGAAGGTCGTGGTGGTGCAAATTGACTGCATCCTTAGTTGTGTCATAGTGGACTAATTACATACTTGTGAGCCCAACAAGTGCGTGGCACTGGTCGGGAAGGGCTGTAGCTGCAACAGTTGTACCATGCCTTCAGCAGTTTCTGCCAGTGGAGTTTCTGTTGAAACCAGACTGTGAATAACTGCATTCCAAGAGAGTACAGTGGCAGTAAAATGCTCTGCCCTTCCTTAAGTTGAGTTGAATACCTTTGGGTTGCAGAGGCCTCACTAGCACAGGGAGTGTAATATACAGCGTTACTGAATCTGGGCCCTTAGCTATAGTGCACAATTGGTGGGTCGTCAAGGGTCAGTTAAAGGATTATTTTTTTTAAGGTAAGGGAATGTAACCACAGTCGATATTGTATTCTCAGTTCAGTGGTCACCATTTTAAAGTCAGTATTGACCAACAATTATTACACACCTGCTATACTCTCAAACACTATTCTGCAGTAACTATTGGTAAATGTTGATATATGTTTGTCTGAGAGCTTGCAAGCTTGATATATATATATATATATATATATATATATATATATATATATTCACATGTTTTAAAGCAGGCCTGCTGAAAATGTGCTGCGTTATTATCCCTTTGAGTCACATCAGTACAAGCATTCATGGGGTCAGTTGCTGACACAGAATATAGAATTCTGCATGCAATTTTAACTGTTTGTCATGTGAACCTCAGTGTGTAAGCTGACCAAGTGAATGCACACAGACAAAAGTTCATCACAAGTTTATCTGTTTTAACTTGTTTTTTAAACTTCAGGGAGGGACAGTGTCCAGCCTCTGTGTGGGGATATAAGGGGGAGAGGGCCACAATGACAGTCATGGTATTCAATTGAGTGCAAGGGCTCCACTCCTCTAGCTGCCCCAAAGGAGAAATGGGAAGGAAAGGAGGAGGCCAGGGCTTGATTCTTCCCCCCTGCACCAGCCAGAAGAGATGGCCTGCTACAGAAGTTAACATACATTGCGTCTCTTTAAAAGGTGTAGTAGAAGGGGCTCTCCTTCATGCTGGGGAACCCTTAAAAATGCACCAGAAACCGGCTAGCACGGGAATTTTCAAAGCTTTTTTCGCTGTAGCCAGCATCCTAATAGACAGTGTTTCATGGGCCACTTCTTCCATTTGCAAGTCATGCAAACCACTTCCCCTGCCATTTATGATTATGAAATCCTTCTGGCAGTTATAGTGCTTGGTTACATGGAAAAGTAGCACTAGGAAGATAGTTAGTTTTAACTATGCTGCGGGTGGTGCCGCTCTCTGGTAGTGGTGCTTTTTTCCTCTCCTTCTCTTGTAGCCATGGCCCCTTTTGAACACAACTAGACTGGGCTTGTCCTCTTTGTTTCCAGATGCTTTTACCAGTGACCATACTCTTATTTGCACTGAAACACCTGGACATCTTCAGAAGGAGCTGGAAGCTTGTAGGCAGAGACAGCACCATTTAATCTGCCAGTTCTGTGCAGACTACCAGCAAGTGATCCACAAACCACAGCTTAAGAACTGGGTCTAGAAAGTTGATTCTGGACAGTTGCACAACACAGAAGTTGGGAACTTGTTCAGACAACAGAGAATAATGAAAGAACCTATAGTGCCACCCTAATATCACCACTACACCATTTTGTTTGTCTGGTGTTTTTAAAATAATTATCCTTCATTCTGAAAAGTCATATCAAACTGAATTCTGATAAAGAAGAGCTCACTTTTCTCTACCACTCACAGTATACCACTGGACTGAACATGACTTGCTATGCTCCTAGAATTCCTAATCTAATTTTCCTTTATTTTTCTAATTTAAGAAGGCTGCCAAAATACATGACAGATTTATTAGCCATATTTGGTAAAAAGTTTTACTGTTTTAGAAAACGCTTATTACCAGATGCAGGATGAAATCCTGGCTCTGTTGAAGTCAGTGGGAGTTTTGCCATTGCCATTTGCTATTGCCAGGAGTTCCCTCATGTTTTTTACTATTGTGAGTAATCCCATTGAAGACCGTGTGCACAACTCAACAGGAGTAACCCCACTACACCTGCTACTAAATCTTTGCAGAACCTGTCCCAAAAATACCTGCAGCTTATGGAATGAAAACCGTAAGAAATCATAACATTAGGGATAGATCTCTGGATCATTCAGACCTGCTTCTTACTGTATCCCTGTAACTGATCACTGAACTTCATTAGCATCAATAATTTGTCAATTTTTTTTCTATTTTTTTTAGGGTCCTCCTGGTCCAAAAGGTGAGAAGGTGAGTACACATATTGTCAACACTTACAAAATAAATGGAAACCCCTCCTGGTATTTACTGAACACATAGTTTATATTGACGCAGTACGATGTGAAATTATGTAAGAGAGTTGGGTAGCACACAGATGCTGTGTTAAAACTATCATCTCATCTTTCCCCTTTGCAGGGAGATCAAGGTGATCAGGGCCCTCGGGTAAGCATCTTAAAAAAAAAAAATGTTGCACTTCCCCTTCCCTGAGTAGGCTATTAGTCCTTAGCGCAAAACTAAATGAAATATAGTGTCTTAGCTAATCATGCTTATTAGCTGCATTTACCCTGCATGTTGTAGTAAGCGTCTGCAGGACAGCAAATATAACCAAACAGTCTCTGGGAAGCATTTGAGTAAGAATAGCCACACATACATTACTATATATGAAAATGTACAACTGCTGCTAGTGGGGGGAAATGCATTTGACAGTGATTGTGCTCTGCTGTGTAAGAGTTGGTATGGTTTGCCAGAGTAAACCTTCCAGTTTTCCCAGCCATCTTTCAGGTCTTGCATGGACTCCTATAATGCAGAGGGCATTATTTAGAGAATTATAAAAGCATGGCACATTCATGGACTAGTTCTTATGCCTACATACATGTACCAAATAGAATAATATTATTGTCTCTTAAACATAGCATTTTTCCCCCAAGCAGTTAGAAACAGAGAAAATTTTAGCGTTAGTGATGTAAACATAACACATTCCTTGTGGAGTTATTTTAGTTGTTAAGTATTGTGTTTGTTTTAATCACAGGAATACAATGGTGAACAAATTGTTATGTTGGTAGTGCCAGTTCATTGTCTTTACATCCGTTCTTCATTATACAAATATTTGAACATATTGTTCTAATGATGCAGAGGCTCAGTTCAGTTGCATGTTTATACATTTTCTCATGCCAGGGCACGTTTTCTGTCAATTAGTTAATATATTTTAATTTTACTGTGAGTGAGAAATCGTTAAAGTCATAACATATTTACTTGGCCATATTATTGTGACGACAGTAGTGCTTAGAAGCCCCAGTCAGGCCCCATTATGCTTGGTGATGTGCTGACATTAGAAAGCTGCAGTCCCAGTCCTAATAGCTTAAAATCTAATTTAAGACAAACAAGAGAAGGAAACAAACTAAAGGCAAGAATGAAGAAGGATGACAAGAGTAATAGTGAAAGCAGCACATTGTTACCTAGAATGATTATATGCACAACTTAATGTTTGTGAATCATTTAAAGTTGTTTTTTAATTATAAGATAGAAGTAGCTAAAATAGATCTCAGAAATCCTCACTGGTTGTCTACTTGAGCAGACTGTTTGCTGAAGGCATCGTGGCAAAAGTGAATCTTTAACAAAGGATCTGGAGGAGGGCAGGCTAGCATCTCTATACTACTTTGGAGAGGTATTCTATGCATGAGGTTTTGCACAGAAGACAGTGGAAACATGCTGGTGGGAGAAATGAGCATACAGGCATTCAAGCTTGGCATTGTTAGGAAAGCAAAAGTGGCAAGGAACAATCTCAGGAAGGTACAAGAGAGTGATGTATGGAAGGGCAGAGTTGAGAAAGGCCCTAACAAGCTGAGGAGAAGGATCTTGAAATTGATGTGGTGGAGAAGGAGTTGTCAGTGGAGGAATTCAAAAGTAGGTGTGAGTGAGGCCAGAGGAAAGGGGGTTGCAGGAGTTAAGCCAAGAATCATCAGGGCCTGGGTGAGAGCTTTAGCAGGATGGAAAGAGAGAACACGCTGGCGCTTGGAAATTCTGTTGAGTAAAATATGAAAAGATTTGCAAAGGCATGGTTGGGTGTGGCAGGATAGAGGGTAGAGTCAAAAATGGCTCCCAAGTCATGCGAGAATGGAGGAAGTCTTAATGGTGACAGGGAATGGGAGGACTGGAGAGGCCATGGGAGTGGAGAAAAGGGCCCAGATTCTGTAGATTGGACCAGCAGTCTTGGCACAAATCCAGAATGAGGGGAAAGGGAGAAAGTGGCTTTAAACCATTGTTACAGCTCTTCAGTCCTGGGGCTAGCAAGTCTAGTTAGACTTTAGACTAGTGCAATGCAGCTAGAAGGTACAGAAGAATCAGATCCAAAGAGTTCAGCTTTAAGCATGTTACGTTGACAGCGAGGCAACCTGCAGGAGATGTCAGAGAGACTGGCTCAGATGCAGGACTGAATAGTAAAAACAGATCAGGAGTGGAGATGCAGAGTTGGGAGAGGGTATCCTGTACTGTAGATCATGTTCTTGAGAGCAGGTCAGTGTTGTACCTATGGGGGTATAAGAATAAGAACATAAGAATCTTCATCAGAGGTTTAATTAGTTTACACTGTATTGAAGAGTTTCATTAAGAAATTTTGTAGATATCATTTGAGTAATTTTCAGAGTCTCCTTTCTCATGTCCTTATCTTTCTCAAAATGAGTTTGGATATGCTTTACAGGAGCCTTTCCTTCTTTTTCCTCAGATTTTTCAAGTGTAAATATTAGGATAGTGCTTCTTACTATTTTATTTTTCATGCTACAATAGTTATCTTTTCTGATTACTGTCTTCAGGATGTATATGCTCAACTTGCATTGCCAGCGGATTAGACGTGTAATTAATGGAAGTTCTTCGTGTAAATCCATCATGCACCAAAATGAAATTATACCCACTTCTTCTTTCCTTGGTTACTTTTCTGTATGTTTTGTATCATTTCGTATGTAACATAGGTTTTGTGGTGGGTGCCACAATCATGTTTTCTATTGTTCCCAGAAGTATTCTGCCTGAAAGTGATACTGGAATGACATCAACATTTACATTCAAAAAGCCTGAAAATAGACTGGTTACTGTACCTGAAAGTCCTGGACACTTTTAAACTAGCTCATCTTTTGGAGATATGGAGCCTGCAGTTTCTTTGTTATATAAGAAACTTTTTACAAATGTTTTTGAAGCTCAGACTTGCTTATAGCAAAGGTTTTACTGCTCCAAGCCATTTTTATGGCTTTGAAAATTCAAAAGAGCCCCTTAGCCTTTATAACAGCCACCTTCTTCTTTCAGGCACTTTCATTAGTAAAAGAAACCAAAGTAAAAAGTGGAGATTTGCCAGGGTGAAAATGGGACCCTGAAGCTTGCAAAATCCACAGTGAAATGAAGAGAAAGATGTAGATCATCATCATCTTCTCTCATAACTTATACCTGAGACAAGAACATCTCTTGCAACCCTCAGGCACGCCCCTTTTTCAATTTTCCTATTTTGATCTTAAAAATTTGAAGACGCTCCTTGCTTAAATCACTCTGAAATTATTAGGGGGGAAATTAAATACACTATTTCAGAGTTGTGGAAGTTCACCTTACTTGATTTGCATACACAACAGTATGCACAAGATAGGTGGACAATAGTATGCTTACTGGTTTGAAAATAAGGCCCTATATAACACATTTCCAATTGACAGAGATACAGTATTGCAAATGACAGGTTTCAAAGTAGCAGCCATGTTAGTCTGCATTCGCAAAAAGAAAAGGAGTACTTGTGGCACCTTAGAGACTAACCAATTTATTTGAGCATAAGCTTTCGTGAGCTACAGCTCACTTCATTGGATGCATTCAATGGAAAATACAGTGGGGAGATTTATATACATAGAGAACATGAAACAATGGGTGTTACCATACAGACTGTAACCAGAGTGATCACTTAAGGTGAGCTATTACCAGCAGGAGAGCGGTGGGGTAGGGGAGGACCATTTGTAGTGATAATCAAGGTGGGTCATTTCTAGCAGTTGACAAGAACGTCTGAGGAACAGTGTGTGTGGGGGAGTAATAAACAAGGGGAAATAGTTTTACTTTGTGTAATAACCCATCCACTCCCAGTCTCTATTCAAGCCTAAGTTAATTGTATCCAGTCTGCAAATTAATTCCAATTCAGCAGTCTCTCATTGGAATCTGTTTTTGAAGTTTTTTTCTTGAAGAATTGCCACTTTTAGGTCTGTAATCGAGTGACCAAAGAAATTGAAGTGTTCTCCGACTGGTTTTTGAATGTTATAATTCTTGACGTCTGATTTGTGTCCATTTATTCCCATGGCCCCACAGTATGCCAACATTTTTATGGCTGACTTAGAACAACGCTTCCTCAGCTCTCGTCCCCTAATGCCCCTACTCTACTTGCGCTACATTGATAACATCTTTATCATCTGGACCCATGGAAAAGAAGCCCTTGAGGAATTCCATCATGATTTCAACAATTTTCATCTCACCATCAACCTCAGCCTGGACCAGTCCACACAAGAGATCCACTTCCTGGACACTACAGTGCTAATAAGTGATGGTCACATAAACACCACCCTATACCGGAAACCTACTGACTGCTATTGCTACCTACATGCCTCCAGCTTTCATCCAGACCACACCACACGATCCATTGTCTACAGCAATGCTCTAAGATACAACTGCATTTGCTCCAACCCCTCAGACAGAGACAAACACTTACAAGATCTCTATCAAGCATTCTTACAACTACAATACCCACCTGCTGAAGTGAAGAAACAGATTGCCAGAGCCAGAAGAGTACCCAGAAGTCACCTACTACAGGACAGGCCCAACAAAGAATATAACAGAACGCCACTAGCCATCACCTTCAGCTCACAACTAAAACCTCTCCAACCCATCATCAAGGATCTACAACCTATCCTGAAGGATGACCCATCACTCTCACAGATCTTGGGAGACAGGCCAGTCCTTGCTTACAGACAGCCCCCCAAACTGAAGCAAATACTCACCAGCAACCACACATCAGAACCACTAACCCAGGAACCTATCCTTGCAACAAAGCCCATTGCCAACTGTGTCCACATATCTATTCAGGGGACACCAACACAGGGCCTAATCACATCAGCCACACTATCAGAGGCTCGTTCACCTGCACATCTACCAATGTGATATATGCCATCATGTGCCAGCAATGCCCCTCTGCCATGTACATTGGTCAAACTGGACAGTCTCTATGTAAAAGAATCAATGGACACAAATCAGACGTCAAGAATTATAACATTCAAAAACCAGTCGGAGAACGCTTCAATCTCTCTGGTCACTCGATTACAGACCTAAAAGTGGCAATTCTTCAAGAAAAAAACTTCAAAAACAGACTCCAATGAGAGACTGCTGAATTGGAATTAATTTGCAAACTGGATACAATTAACTTAGGCTTGAATAGAGACTGGGAGTGGATGGGTCATTACACAAAGTAAAACTATTTCCCCATGTTTATGCCCGCCCACACCCACTGTTTCTCAGACATCCCTGTCAACTGCTGGAAATGGCCCACCTTGATTATCACTACAAAAGTCCCCCCTCCCCCACCCCGCTCTCCTGCTGGTAAGAGCTCACCTTAAGTGATCTCTCTGGTTACAGTGTCTATGGTAACACCCATTGTTTCATGTTCTCTATGTATATAAATCTCCCCACTGTATTTTCCACTGAATGCATCCTTGAAATGAGCTGTAGCTCACGAAAGCTTATGCTCAAATAAATTTGTTAGTCTTTAAGGTGCCACAAGTCCTCCTTCAGTATTGCAAATGAGGATCCAAATCCTGCAAACATTGTGTGGAGGTTCAGAGACTTGCATTTTTCATGGAGTTATGGGTATTTTTCCACTTTTTTTTTTAAAGGGGCTAATGTTTGTTAGAAGTTGGATTTTTCAAAAGTGCTCAGTGTTGGCCTGCCTTGTTAACGCCAGTAGGACTAGAGATGTGCCAGTGCTGAGCCCTTTTGAAAGTCCTACCCTAAATGTTTGATCTTCCCGAGTAAGTTTGTTTTCTGCCCATGTATATTTGTACCTAACCTCTTATGAATTTGTTACTTATTTTAAAAATTCGGATTGAACCAGATATTTTGGTCACCTGCAGAATTAGAATTCCTCCAATCACAAGTGTAAGAGGCTCAGTGTTAGTAAGTCTCCCGAATCAATTTCCATGAAAGTGCTTGTTTCACACATGACTGTAGAGGTCTGCATTGCTATACTGAGTCATGACATTGAAAATTAAAATTGATGTATTTTAGCCTGTGGGCTATTAGAATAAGTGCTGGTACTGAACCACTACTCAGTTCCAGTTGCTCAACTCCACTTCAATTTAAAATTATTAGCTTAGAAACTAGCAAAGCCTTTGAAGATTTCATAATGACTTTTACTTAAGGAACTCTGCCACCTTTAGGTGGCAAAGGATTTATTGTCCAAGCAGAGTTTGAAGCCTAATTAATGAAAATAGACTTTGAGAGGTGAATGTGCAGAGGCTAATCAGCCATAGCACAGTATCTTAATCAGTCTTCTATCATCTTCCTGCAAATGACATAATAAACAGCTTCTGTCATTCACTCCTGATACATGAGAGATTTCTTGTTTATCAGATCAAAAAATCGTAAGCCAGCAGCTGGTTCTAAATTAGTTTTGGGAGCTAGGTGCAATAGCAAGTCACCCAGGAGCCATACATAATGACTTCGATAAAATTATTTTCTCCTCATGGTGTGTTCAAGTAAATTTTCCTAGCAGCTGGGTCTACACAAAACTGATAGCATCTTTAAAATGTCTTAAGCAGGAGAGATTAGGTTCCAGAAAAGCAAGGCATTCAGAAGTTTATTTTATTATCTTAACCTTTGTTGACTTGAATGATTAAACAGATTCTTTTGCTCTGTTAAAACAGTTAGGCCCAGATAGTAATGCAGTGTTCCTATTTGCTTAACCCTTGCCTCCCTCCTCTTTGCCTTTAATGAATTTGCTGCTTATTTACTGCTGTATGTATTGCTTAGGGAAAAGAAATCGCTGTGTTACAATTGATGCTTTACAGGTTCTATACTTGAGTGTGGGAAAACTGTTTTAATTTCTTCCAATATTGACAGAAGTTGGCATGATGACAGCAAGCTCATTAAAATTAAAAAATGTCCTGATTACATGTTAAAATCAAATCACTTTTTTGCCTATTACATTTTAGACTCTGTTAGAAAAGAGCTTTATAAAATGTTCTATATTTAATGGAAACTAAATATATCAGTACGTTTTGCCTGTTGAGGGAGTATTTGGGGAAAAAGTCAAATTGTTTGTAAACCCAATCGACTAATACATGTACGGTAGCTTTAGTTAATATGTTTCCAGTGAATGCAGAGTAAAAACAACACTTTGGGTCTATCCTGCTCTCACTGAAGTAAGGCTATGTCTACAGTACCACCTATGTCGGCAAACTTACGTCACTTAGGGATGCAAATATTGCCCCCCCCCCCCCGTGAGCAAAATAAGTTACACCGACATCAGTGCTACTGTGCACAGTGCTGTTGGCGGGAGAACTTCTCCTGCTGACATATCTTATGCCATGCACAGGGTGTATTTTTTATGCTGACAAGAACTCTCTCCCATCGGCATAGACCATCTTTACCAAAAGCACTGCAGAGGTGCAACTGCATCAGTACAGCCACACTGCTGCGGTGCTGTAGGTGTAGACAAGGTCTTAAGCAGTAAACCCATGTTGACGTTAATAGGTGCAGGGTCTAGTCCAACTCTTTACTCTCTGATGACAAATCAGAAAATAGTAATTAGAGGCTGAAGAATAAATCTCTAGTCGTTACCTTGCATCAAAACCACCTTGTAATATATTTCCAGCCAGCAGTCTGATTCTTCTCCCCTCTGAGGTCAGTGGTGAAGTTCCATTAATTTCCGTCAGAACAGTCTCAGTCCCCAGAGTAGGAATTTCCGGACCGTATCAAACCCTTTGTTCATCTAACCTGGGGTCCTGCTTCAGTCAGTAGCCAGCGCCCAGTTCTTTAGGAGATGATGAAAACTCTCAAGAATGTATGGTAATTAGTGGTGAGATGCAGCAATTTTTTCTGAACCCCGCTTGCAACTAGTTTATGCCCCAATGCAGCTTTCTTATCATAGCTCTAAATTATACAGTATGAATGGACATAAAATTATCTAATCCAGCCATATTGTAATATTTGTCTTGATGACCTCCTGGGCTTCACTGACTGACTATATGCCACATAAAGAAGTGTTTCTTTTTATTTGTTCTAAATGTACTGGCCATTAATTTCACCTAGTGTCCTCTTGTTCTTTTTTTGTCTGTTTAAGAGAGGAACTGATTAGTTTTCATTACACTTGCCATAATTTAGCAGGTCAAAATCAAGTCCCCTCTAGCTCTTCTCCTTCTCAGATTAAGTAATTTTAGAGCTTGTTTACATGGAAAGTTATATCAGTACAGTAGAATCTCAGAGTTAAGAACACCTTGGAAATGGAGGTTGTTCGTAACTCTGAAATGTTTGGAACTTTGAACAAAACATGATGGTGTTCTTTCAAAAGTTTACAACTGAACATTGAACTGAACTGACTTAATACAGCTTTGAAACTTTACTCTGCAAAAAAAATGGTGCTTTCTCTATTTTTTTAGTAGTTAATCTTTAATACAGTACTGTACTGTATTGCTTTTTCTTGTCTCTGATGCTGCCTGATTGTGTACTTCTGGTTCCAAATGAGGTCTGTGGTTGACTGGTCAGTTCGTAACTCTGGTGTTTGTAACTCTGAGGTTCTACTGTATTAAGTAAGATGTGAATTTAAACCACTATACTTATAGTGGTATAACTCCCTGTGTGGATGCTTGTATTACGGAAGAGTTCTTTTTTCTGGTGTTGGTTATCATAGAATCATAGAATATCAGGGTTGGAAGGGACCTCAGGAGGTCATCTAGTCCAACCCCCTGCTCAAAAGCAGGACCCATACCCAATTAAATCATCCCAGCCAGGGCTTTGTCAAGCCTGACCTTAAAAACTTCTAAGGAAGGAGATTCCACCACCTCCCTAGGCAACGCATTCCAGTGTTTCACCACCCTCCTAGTGAAAAAGTTTTTCCTAATATCCAACCTGAACCTCCCCCACTGCAACTTGAGACCATTACTCCTTGTTCTGTCCTCTTCCACCACTGAGAATAGTCTAGAACCATCCTCTCTGGAACTACCTCTCAGGTAGTTGAAAGCAGCTATCAAATCCCCCCTCATTCTTCTCTTCTGCAGACCCAGTTCCCTCAGCCTCTCCTCATAACTCATGTGTTCCAGACCCCTAATCATTTTTGTTGCCCTTCGCTGGACTCTCTCCAATTTATCCACATCCTTCTTGTAGTGTGGAGCCCAAAACTGGACACAGTACTCCAGATGAGGCCTCACCAATGTCGAATAGAGGGGGACAATCACGTCCCTCGATCTGCTCGCTATGTCACTACTTATACATCCCAAAATGCCATTGGCCTTCTTGGCAACAAGGGCACATTGCTGGCTCATATCCAGCTTCTCGTCCACTGTCACCCCTAGGTCCTTTTCCGCAGAACTGCTGCCTAGCCATTCGGTCCCTAGTCTGTAGCTGTGCATTGGGTTCTTCCATCGTAAGTGCAGGACCCTGCACTTATCCTTATTGAACCTCATCAGATTTCTTTTGGCCCAATCCTCCAATTTGTCTAGGTCCCTCTGTATCCTATCCCTGCCCTCCAGCGTATCTACCACTCCTCCCAGTTTAGTATCATCCGCAAATTTGCTGAGAGTGCAATCCACACCATCCTCCAGATCATTTATGAAGATATTGAACAAAACCGGCCCCAGGACCGACCCCTGGGGCACTCCACTTGACACCGGCTGCCAACTAGACATGGAGCCATTGATCACTACCCGTTGAGCCCGACAATCTAGCCAACTTTCTACCCACCTTATGGTGCATTCATCCAGCCCATACTTCCTTAACTTTAGGCTAAACCACAAAAAGCCACTCTTATTCCAAATAAATGTGTCCACACAGGGGGTAATACTGGTATAACTATATAGCAATTTAAATTCACACCCTACTCTATAGTGGTATAACTTCCCATGTAGACAAGCCCTTAATCTTTGCATTGTCTCATCATATGTAAATAAAGGAATAACTTAAACTATCTTCAGTATCTTCGTTAGGTGTCAATACTGAAGCTTAGAAAGTTTCAATGGCTTGTCTGGGAGACACTGGGCTCTAGTGAAGTGCAGAGAGGCTAGGGCCCATTCTGGTTCTAATGGTGACTTACCATGAAACATGGGGCAAGTAATTTAACTTCTCTGAGTCTCAGTTCCCCTATCTGTAAAATGGGATCAAAAATATTTACCACCTACATAAATAGGCCTGGTTATCCACTCTGCTACACCAGTTTTATGCCATTGTAGCTCCACTCGTTTCAGTAGAGTTACACCCCCATAAAAGTAGTGTAGCAGCGTGGAAAATCACGCAGCGAATGCAAGCAGTAGAAGAGGTTAGAACAGAACTCAAGTTCTCCTGACTGCCCGCCATATGTTTCATCCATTAGAAAATGTGGACTTGGGGAATCTCTTCTTTCAAAATTCACAAAAGTGCCTTTTGATTATTATTATTTATTTTTTACAACCACCCAGAGCCAGACTATGCCTTTTAAGTCATGGCGCTGGGGTGCCATGGGAGAGAGCAGCTGCAGCTGTGACATCCTGGGGAAGTGTTCAGTGTACTTGCCCCCCTATATTAGAATGCTGGCATGTCTGGTCTAATGGTTGGGGGCAGTGTCTTCAATTTGTAGTAGGCTCCTTGCCAGTGGTGCAAGAAGGGCAGGAATAAGGAAGGCTCTCTCAGCGTGATTTCCACTGCATGCACAAACACGCCCATGCTAGTCTCAAGGTTGTGAAAAATATTATACACAAAATTTCACCTCAAAATGTTGACATTGTGTAAAATTGTTTCAATTACCATGAAGTACTACACACTTCAAATACACAAATTTGATCAAATAAAACTCATTATGAATATTTCACCCAGCTCTAATAAATACTCTAAATGCACTTTGTGCCATTTCTCGGTTCAGATACTACAATATGAAATGAATAGAAACAGAATGAGCCAGGACTGCAAATTTTGAGCAGAGGGTCCAGGAAGGAGGCCTCTGCTTACTAAGATCCTGTCCAATTCAGCAAAAACAGTGAGGAGTCCTTGTGGCACTTTAGAGACTAACAAATTTATTTGGGCAAAAGCTTTAGTGGGCTAAAACCCACTTCATCAGATCATGCATCTGGTGAAGTGGGTTTTAGCCCACAAAAGCTTTTGCCCAAATAAATTTGTTAGTCTCTAAAGTGCCACAAGGACTCCTCACTGTTTTTGCTGATACAGATTAACACGACTACCACTCTGAAGCCTATCCAATTCAGTTCACATCTCAGAAATGGAGTGCAATTTGATAAGGGTTGCAGATGAAACCGGACACAGGAGCCAATCCAACCCCTGTTGAAGTCAATAGGATTCTTTCCCACTGATTTTGGTGGGAGCTGAATTGGCTCTGAGACATTGTCTTTAGACAGGATAGTTCATGTAGTTCAGGTTGAGATTGTTTATTGGAACTCCTATTATGCCTGACTGTGGCAGAGTTACCATGTAGGCAATTAGATTGCAATTTACATTAACGTGTTCCCACTTAGAATATACTTGTAATTGAGTTATTTCTGGAGAGGATATTGTGTTATGGGAAATTCGTCTAATGCTAAAAACAAAGTAGCTCAATCAGAGTCTGGTATGAAAGTATAGTGATCATAGAAAATAATATTTTGTAACGACCCATCTCTAGCCAGAATTAGTTTGTGCTAGTTGCTAAATATCAGGTTTCTATTGAGGTGATATGAACTCTTAACAGTGGCATAATACATTAAAATTAAAGCTCTGTGTTGTATTATTGTGTATGGGAACCCCCCCCCCCCATCCTTGTCATTCATTGCAGGGCATTGTGTAAGTTAGCGGAATTCTGGTGATGGAGAAAGCAGCAGTTGTGATGAAAGAGATTGTATAAAAGAGCTCCTGCCGAGAGTCTGTGGCACAGGACAGAGTGATACAGGACACTGTATTCCCCAGGGCAGGTACAATAATTAGCTGCAGGACTGGCACTTGGTCTGAGGGATTAATTAGAATTTGAGGGGGTGGGTGGGGGAGGGAAGTCAGCCATAAAGAGTGTCAGAATCACTCTGGCCTGAAGCCTGTGTGATTTGATGTGAAATAGCAGCAGCTGGTTGTAATCTTAGGAAGTGCAAGTGAGCAGCAGGTGGTAATTCCTGTCTCATTTACCATGTCTTCACAGGAACATGTAAGCTTTTGCAGCATGGGTTTATTGACAGGTCAGAAGGAAAAGCCTAAGCAAGACTTTGTATACAGTGTTGTAGCTGTGTTTGGTCCCAGGATAGTAGCAAGACCAGGTGGGTGAGGTAATATCTTTTATTGGACCAACTTCTGTTGGTGAGAGAGGCAAGCTTTCAAGCTTACTTCAGGTCACCTGAAGAAGAGCTCTGTGTAAGCTTGAAAGCTTGTCTCTTTCACCAGCAAAAGTTGGTCCAGTAAAAGATATTACCTCACCCACCTTGTCTCACTGATGAAGACTTTGTCACATTTACCATAATAAGCAAATCCAACAGTCAACATACAGTATATGCATCAGCATTATATAAAGCTCGTAATAATGACTTCATAATGTTACTACATTTATAATACAGCAGTAAAATTATGATGGGTTTTTTAAAATATCTTAAAGAAGTTGTGACCTTATGTAAACTGCCACACTGAGCAGAGTGTATTGTATTCCCACCAGAGTGTATTCTGGGACTGCTGGTGGGAATTCCTCCACTGAAGAAGTTAGACTACAGTATGAGGGATATAAGAGGAACAGTTACTACATTGGAGTGAAAATTCTGAGGAAAAGCATCAGAAAGTTCTAACATTCTTCAGTTTCCTCCATAGGTGTCAAATGGGACTGTACAGCCATGATGTATGTTTCCAAATTGGTAAGCAGGGCCCTATGCATTGTGCAATTCCATGGCTGTGGGCATGCTCCAAAGCTCCTCGTTTTGCTTAGGCTATTGTGGAGGGGTTGGGATGAGGGGGTGTGACAGTGTGCATATTTGGATGTTGTGAACTACTGGAGTTCTGGAATGGAAATGAATTCAGACTGTGATTGTCGATGAACCTTAGTGGTCCAGTGTAGTTGTTGCTTATTGTGGTGTCCTAATTATTGGAAGGGGAACGCAGAGCGTGGGATGAGTGCTCTTTGTATGTGTGTTTTAAAACTTAAACAAAATAATCCATCACTGAACAACTTTGAATCCATCCCTGATAACAGCTCTAGTTAGAAAAAAAAAATCAAAAAGATCTAGGAACTCTTGAAGGTTATATGTATAGCAGAAGGATGAAAGAGGGAGGAGAATTCATTCTGTGGAAAAGGTAGATCTTTTATGTCCTTTAATTTTGAGAGACTCATTGTGCACTAGCACCATCTTCCCTGAACCCCAGAAGGTGGAATGCCTCCCAGAGTTCCCAGGCATGCAGACGCTATGTACCCATTTCTGCTCACTTTCATGGGGCTCTACCTAACATCTTTGCAGGGTTGGCTAGCTCCAGAAGACACTTTGTGGGAGATGAACCATTATCCTCACTCCCTTCTACCCCCTTTTGGAGCACCTTGTGTCCCTATGGGAGTAGGAAGGGAGCAATCTCTGTGCTACCCTGAGTGAAAGGTCTGGTTTTTAAGCATCTGTGCCTTTCCCTACTACTGCACATTTTCATGAGAACAAATCAGAATCTGGTCCTAAACTAATATTAAAAAGGGAGTTTCTCTCATGCCCTCATGTGTTTGTACACACAAATAGCTGCAATCTTGATAACTACTCCTTATTTTGCTGATGTAGCTTCAGAGGGGTTGAGTATGCCAGAGTGGTATGTGCAGAGCTCCAGGTGAACCCTTTTTAAAGGGCTGTACAAAATTTTCACAAGCCTGAGCCTTTCAGAGCTCTTGAGTTGAGCAGAATGGCACCTTTTCAGAGCAAAATCTCCTTTTCTATTTCATCCACAGGTCTGGTTCGTATTCAGAAGGGAATAAATCAACACTGGTCTGAGGTTCCATTAATATTTTTTAAATTGCCAAATTTCAAGCCTGTTATATTCAGAGCTAACTATGAAAATGTGTGCATTATCATGTTGTAATTGTAGAGCCTACAGAGTAAAAATGAAGCCGTTAGAAGATTTTCAATTTATCCTTTTTCTAATATGTGAGATTTAATATTTATCATTGCTCTTCAGGTTTTAGCTCTTTTGTTGGCTTTTTGTTTGTACCTGTTTACATAAGGATTGTAGTTTTGTCAAGGAAAGGAATGGACCGTGTGTACAGTAGGGCTAATGAATCACAGATGTAAAGATTCTGGCATGTTACCATCTAATAACTTTTTAAACTTATATTCCATAATAAGACAAACACAAATTAAATACATCTGTTTTCCAAATTATGCATCATTCCTGTGTTTGGTAGCAGTGTGTGTTTAGATGGTTTTAGCATGTTTAAAAAACATAAAAAGAGGATGATGCTGTTCTTTCAAAAATTATATACCCTCAACGTAGCAGAAAGTAGCAAGGCCAATAAAGTTTGCTTTGTACTGTTGCAGTACAGTACTAGGGTCAGTCTCTGCTTGCTTGCTATAATCAGGAGTAACTCCACTGAAGTCAGTAGAGGTACCTCGGTATGAAACCAAAGTGAGAGGAGGGTCACACCCCAATTCTTAAGATGTGATTTAAATGTACCATTGGAGAAATGCCACATGCATTAGAAAAATTCCTATGACCTTATCTGTAAAGAAAAATCTTAAATCACTGTGATCAAAAGGGGGCGGGGTGTGAAACAGAAGTGGTATTCAACTATTCATAATGGTTAAAAAATCCTGCTGTGGCTTACAGTCTCTGTCAGGCTAAAAGTGCCGTGAGATGCTTTAGATAATATACTGTGCTACAGGCTAGAAGAGGTTTTTGTTTAAAATATACCTATCAACTGTAGAAGAGAGAGAGGCCTTTTTCCTTTGTTAACAGGTCTAACTCCCACCCTCCAGTGCAATACTGGAAAAGTATAAATTGGGTGCAAAATTCACCTCTCTCATCCTCTCAGCTGGTTCCAACTCTGGTATTTGTCTTGTCCTCCTTCAATACGATGGGAGTCCTGCACATGCAGGGAGAGTAGAATATGAGAGGCTAGATCCACCATGGGGGATCTGAGAGGAGAATTTTGTCCTGAAGGTGGAGATACTGCTGTATATGTCAAGAATGTTGAACTCAGCCATCTGACTACTCCTGATCTAGCAGGAGACCATTGTTCAATGTGTATTATTGTGTATATACTGTCAGTGTATGTGCTGAATGTCATATGTTGAACAGAGTATTAAAGGCATAATAATTCAAAGTCATTTCAGGATCTGCTCTCAGTCTTGCAGGTTCCACAGTGATCTCCAGGCAGAGCTTTGTACACATACCTCTCTAAAAGTACTATAACATATGTTGATTGAAAATGGCTTACCCCCTCAGCCAACTGTAGCCTAACAGATGTCAAATGTTCATAATTATCCATAATAATATTTGATACTGCTAGGTGGCTTTTCTCTTTAAAATTCCTTTATATTCTTTATGCAAAATAATCAATCAAATCTCTGATACATTGCTTACACCTAGTTCTGTTTCCCATGTGACAGACAGAGCTGTTGATAGGCAGTGGGATGTACTAAACACAGTGTTTGTTCTGTTTGTCCATTAGTAAATTGTCTGTGTGATGTTTTGTGTCGTGTTGTTTTGGTCCTATGTTATGTTGTGTCCCTAGGGTCTGCCAGGCTTCCCCACAGTTGCTGCTCTGCACAGTAATCAGATCCTCACCGTCAAGGTTTGTGGCTGACATGTACCAGTTCAGTCAGGTCTTTCTATCAGCATAAGAGTGCACATGAATAGTTAATTTTGCCATGGGATACCAATTAGCCCATCTTACTATGGGCCTAATTCTGATTACACCACACCTGGGTTTCATGCTGTAACTCCACTTATTCCAGTGGAATTACTCCTGAGCTACAGTGTGAGTGAGATTAGAATCCAGCTCTGTGTGTGTTAGTACCTACCCTAACGTCCAAATCACACATACTCTTGGTTTTTAGATTAAGTTTTGTTATAATTGTGCTTTATTAAGACATACAGGAGTATGGAAAATGTCAAAGTACTGTACATCGGGCACATAATGAGCATCAGCAGATTCAATGATCTATTTCTGTTTATGTGTCGTGCACCAGTAGTTTAAGCTGTACCCTTGCAGATGCACTTTGAAAAATGTGTAAATGAAACAGGAAAGATTTAAACAATCAAGGTATGCCTGGACTTCAGATATCATTAAAATGGCACCATTCTTCATGGCGCAATATGCTGGTTGGAAAATCTGACTGAAAATTGAATTGGTGCTTTGTCTATGGAATCTTTGCTGAAAGACTACCATATGAGAAATGTGCTGATTTTATACCCCAGGGATTATAAAATGTTGATGAACTCAGAGACACCTAGAAGAATTGCTGGGAAGAAAACTTGTGTTATGTTACCTTCAATCAATCCATAAGTAACAAAGCTTCTATCTTGTATCCTGTCAATCCTGTTAACTCCTTTAAAAGAAAAGGCACAGATTTTATCAGACACAAGCACCAGTTTATACTATATTAGCTATTATAAATCTAATGTATATATCTTTATTTCTTTCTTGGGGCCTTCTGATGTCTATTCTTCAACTCTCTCATCTCTGAACTTCAACCTTTGACCTCACCTGCCTGATCAGATGGTGTTTCCTAAAATCAATCATGGGTTTCTCTCTGCTGATCAGCAGCTCATTAAACGCCGCCTCATTAAGGTAGTGCTTAATCTCACTGGAGTCTGGTTCTTCTTTACATTTGAATATTACTCTATACTGTACTTTTTGTCATTAGCCTTCTTTTAGTGGGTAATTAATCTGAAAAATGACTTGGAGCCAAACCATTTTTCGTGAAACGTGTTTGTGTAAAATAGCAGTGGAAACTACACAAAGCTTTGCTAAAAGGTTCGTAGTTAAAATTCAGCCAATGAGGCTTCTTACAGTAGTTTGTCTTCTGGAAACTGAATAAAAATGCTAATTTTTTTAAAGGAAAGAAATGTTTTGACAATTTGTAAATTTAAGTTATTGCAAAATCAATGTATCAAAACCATAAAAGATAAAATATAATATGCAACTTTTCAGCAAGGCAATTATTTTTCACCATCATTTTAGAACTCCATCAGTGCTCGATTGTTGAGGTTTGCAAAATTACTTTGAAAATATAACAACTCTCAGACAAACCAACTCACTCAGTCTTTGCTGTGAATCTATGATCATGATGATGATCACAAAGTGAAAATTATACCTGCTCTTCCAAATCAATTACTTGCTTTGGGAAACTGAGTGAGTAGAGTTTTGCAAGGCTATACTAAACAGCAGTGTAAATCCTGCTATTGGACACGCAGTTCGGAACTTGAGCCTCTCTTTGTGACTGTCGTGGCTGGTTGCACCGTACAGGTGCAGCACACTAATCTTCTGACGCAAAGTGCAATCTCTGCCATAAGAAATGAAGCAGCAGTTTAAAGACCATCTCCATCCATGATCTAAGTAAGCATCCTGCTCATAGCAGCTATTTCAACCCGTCAGGAACTCATTGTAGGTAAATCGGTGCCTTTTTGTGGGGCTTTGTACATCTGAAGACAAACTTCTGATTATGATTTTGTCGACTCCTGTTCAGGGTGACCAAGGACAAGCTGGACCCCCTGGTCCTCCAGGGCCACCAGGACCCAGAGGTCCTCCAGGAGACACTGGCAAAGATGGCCCCCGAGGGATGCCTGGAGTACCGGTGAGTTAGCCTAGAGGATATAGAGGCATCACTGTGGTATATGAGTGTTTTACAAGCATGAATAAATTTAGACTCAGAAACACTCCTGTGGGGTAGGAAATATTATTATTCACATTTTATCAATACGAAAGCTGAGCAATAGGCAGGTTATATGACATACTTATGGCAACACAGTCAGTAAGTAGCCAGGCTAGGAACAGCACCCAGATCTCATGACTCCCAGTCCTGAAAATTGTTTCCCCCGGTTCCTGACCTTTCTGAATTGTTCCCTGATATTCTAATTATTGCAGTGCTGGGCAGCCTCTTTGCACATAAGAAGAGAATTAAAGCTAAACTTGAACCTAGGTTATTGTGTGTTTGATTAGACTTCTGGTTCCCTAATGATGATTAATATTTTAAAAAAATGAAGTTAGAAGAAATAGATTGTTAAACTCTATACGCTATTCCCAGAGCCTGATTCTGCCATCCATACTCAAGACGAGCGGTAAACTGCTCCTCAGAAAGTCCCATACATTTCAATGGCACTACTCACAGTCATCATTTGTTTGGGAGGAAGAATCAGGCCTTTAGCTTTTTGGCATTTTGTTGTTGGAAGCCTGCCAAAACTTTTTTAAATTAAAACATAAATACAAAAGTCACTTGGCCCTATTTTTAACAAGTCTTGGAAATGCTCATGATTTTACATTTTTGTGACGTACTAAACTCTTTAGGTTTATTGTAAGGGGATCCCCCACCCTCCATTTTCATAGTCCAATGGGACATAAAATCAACATTGTGAAGGAAAATTCATGATTTCATATGTGGGGCCAGGGCAGAAAGACATAAACCTTTCCAAAAGAGTCCTTTTTTGGGTAAAAGGTAAAACCAAAAGGAAAACACATCCAAGATCATGTTCTGGTCTCATTCTGAGTGCCTCATCCTACATTATATTAACTGTATAAAATTATAGAACATAACAGAGCTGAACTATTATTATGTTAAAACTTCTTTGGAAAACCCAACAAGACCTGGCATTTAGAAGTCTGAGTCCAAAAAACCTTGGTTGAAAAACCTTTGATTAGAAGACCACTGTGAAAGGTTGTACACATCTGCTACTTTCCATTCTTTAAGGTTCATCTCAGCCACCCACTCACTTCTGCCAGTGATGCACCATCCCTGCATTGTCAGGGAAAAAAAACTTTGGACCTCATTCTGATATCCCTTACCCTGGTACAATTCCAGTCACATAGTGGAGTTACTCCTGCGTTACAGTTGTGTAAGTGAGATCAGAATCAGCTGTCTGACTCCAATAGTATAATTTTTTCTGGATAATCCACAAGAGGCTGGGGAAGGTCAACAATGATGGAGAGCAAGACTGATTATAATGTGACTTGATGTTTGCTTCTCAAGCAAAGGGAGCAGAATAAGAATAAGTAGGCACAGGGACTGATTTGCCCTTTTACCTTTACAGTCCTTGCAAGCCATAGTGAAGGCACTTTAATGGGACAGTCTATGAAGCCTTACACTTATACTCCTCTATACCTGTGGATAAAGGCCTTCAGTTCCTTGGGCAGTCAATACAGCACTTTTAGCAAACACTAAGTTGACATGCACAAAAAAATAACATTTAAGAATAGTTACCTGCAGCAACTATTTACCAGATGCACAAATTGCTTCCTATCCAATGGCAAAGCGGTCACCAAAGATGGAACAATTTAGTGACATTGTGGCAATGTCAGAGAAAGCTAGGATGTCTGAGAACTATTCCATTTCCTTTTCTAGCATTCTGTGTAAATAAACCATTTAGCTAGAGTTCAGGTGTATATAACATCAGTGTTTTCTTATATTTTATTTGGGGTCCTGAGGGCCAAATTTTCAAATGTATTCAGGTTTCTAAAAAGATGCAGATAGGCACCTAGTGGAATTTTTCAAAAGCCTAAGTGGGTTTCCCAGTGAAGTCCATGGGACTTTGCAGAATCAGCACCTTGCAGGACTGGACTGACACATCCAACAAAGCAGTGATTAGAGAGTGTAAGAGAAGAGACACTGCAGAATTCCACGGCTAGAGGACACAGACCCCTCCATCATCAGCAAAGTCCATATTAGAGCAACCATTAATAAAATCAGCACTCTGCCCTCCTCTTCAACTCCACGTATTTAAAAGAAAACTGGCCAATGGTGAGGCTGCCTTATCTTATCTTCCCACCTGAAATGGATGTATTGGACAGTTGCACCAACACCTAAGTTTCAGTACCGCATGCATCCTCAGAAGGGAATGGAGTGAGAAATTAGGTCTCACTGCAGCTATTCTGGGGCTTTCTCAGTACTTATGTCCCAGAATACAACAATGTGCTTCTGAAACCCTAGCATCATTTAAATCATGTGCCAGTAGCATGCTCTGAGAAAGTTTGAAGCAACCCTGGCTCTGCTTTGCATCTTTTCCATCTAATAGGATTGTTGCAACATATAACCCATCAGTTTTCTGACACAAAATAGCTAGTGCCTTCTTTACCACTGAAGAGCAAATGAAAAGGTTCCTATCAGTCAGCAGAACAGTAATTCTTCTTTTGACCTACTCAGTGTGAGAAAGAATTTGGAAAAGTTCTATGCTGAGATTTTCAAAGCCAACTATAGGATTTATCCACACAATTCTCACAGAAATTAATAGGAGCAGTTTTCAGAGTAGCAGCCATGTTAGTTTGTATCCGCAAAAAGAAAAGGAGGACTTGTGGCACCTTAGAGACTAGCAGTGTGGCTTTGAAAATATCAAGCCTAGGATTTTTTTAGCAATTTATGTAATGTGCCAAAGCACTAATTTGCAAAGAGACAAGGTGGGTGAGAGAATGTATTTTATTGGACCAACTTCTTTTGGTGAGAGAGACAAGCTTTCAAGCTTACATCGAGCTAAGATCAAAAGCTTGTCTCTTTCACCAACAGAAGTTGGTCCAATAAAACATATTCCCTCATCCACCTTGTCTTTCTAATATTCTGCAACCGACATGGCCACAACAACACCTACTTTGCAAAGTCATTTATAAGCCTACTAACAGAGAATGTAATATGTAGTTGTAAATTACTTTGGAATGCACAAAAAGCAGGTCCTATAATACATATGCAAAACAACATTACTTCATTTTCCTTTAAAACTGCAGTTTGCTGGGAAGGAATGTTGTCTGTTCATTAGAACAGGGGACTGGAAGTCAGGATATTTGGTACTTAAGAGCTCTTGAATTAAGAGAATTATCCCACTGAAAGATTGAAAAACCACGAGCAACTCTTTGAAGCCCATCATGTTACCAGGAAGGATTTTTATCTGCCATTTTAGTAGCCAGTGATCATAGTAACATATATGTCCCTGCAGCTGTCACGTGCTTCAGTAGGTATTTTGGTATAATGTAGTTAATAGACATTTTAATGTTACTAAGTAGGGAGTGAATGTAAATAACATTATTGATATAAATCCAATTTGTTTTTAAGGGAGAGCCAGGAAAACCAGGTGAACAAGGGTTGATGGTAAGTACCTTTATTTCTTCTGTTTCCAGTTCACTAAACAGTTATAAAAAGTACCTTTATGTTCTCTTCATAAGTAATAACTCCAAAGAGTCTTATGATTTTGTTCTGCTTAACCCTTTTTTATTACAAAAGTGTATGGATTCTCCTCTGTAATGAGAGACTTGAATGACAGATCTCCTATGCACAACAGGCTGACTCTTAAGGCCAGATTCTTCTCTCAACTTACAGAAGCAGAGGGGACCTTAACCAGCTGGTAGCACGGAAAGGAGAAAGAGCCAGCCGAGTTGCACAATACTCCACTCCCAGGGAGTCCCCATATATGTCCTCCCTTCAAAGCTTAATTGTTGCCTCTTGCCCAAGTCTTTAGAGAGCCCAACTCTCACCTGGCTCTGTGGTGACAGTCCAAGCCCCTTTCGCTGATGGAACAATAAAGAGGAAATGCTGCACACTGAAATTCACAGGGTCTTCTTCTCCCTAGGAATTTTTTCCCCATATATGGGAGCATCTGGCCCTTAATTCCATAGTCAAGGGAATGCATTTTTAATGAGTACAATGATCTGGGAATAGTTGTGTTCTGCTGCATCAAGAAGACTAACCCCATTCAATTTGAAATAAAATGAGTACCATCATTTTTAACCCCCACTTCAACCAAAGAGCCGGTGAAAGAGTGACTGCTGCCCTGTGCACACATGATATGTGGTCCATACACTGGTTTTTGGCCTTTGAGGTCTCCTCTCACAGTGCTGGCCAGGCCCAACCTTATTCTCTTATGAGAGCTGACAAAATCACAGCCCATGGCCCTTTTGGATTTGTGGATCTCTAGAAGCCCTGGGTAGCAAGATAACAGGATCAGTAATCAGACACAAATTTGATTGCTTATAGTCTGAATTTCTGAAGGTTTGAGCAGATATGGTGTTGTTTTATCTTGAAAAACTTCAGATTATTTTGGATGGCAATAGGCACATATTCTTAGAAGCTGATGAACCTAAGAAATGTCTTGGCTCTGAAATGTCCTGCTGGGAAAACAGTTAAAGAAAATCCTATGGCCTGTTCATTTGAAGATAATGATTAAGGAAAAAAGAGTACCACCCAATGTTCTGATCAGTTTATTTCTTTTCTCCTTCCCTCTTCTGTTTTTCTGATTGCCCGTTGATTATAAAGTGTATAATAGCTGCGGGTTTGTTTTACGTTTGCTTTAATACTGTTCTACATGCTCTCATTAATGCACTGTGGACTAGATTCACTCAGGCTCTATAGCAGTGTCTTCTAGTACAGACCTTGGCACAGGATCACCAGAGGCAAAGTCTACCTGGATGAGGTTTGCAGCAGTGCACGGTGCCTGCAACCTCCTTGCCACTGGTAGAGACGGAGCGAACCATTCCAAAAATTAGGTTCAGTGGGATTACTCATGTGAATAAATGCTACAGGATCAGGCCCTACACTATTTCTGTGGAAATAGGCACACCTACCTCATAAGGATGTCATAAGGCCTAAATGTTGGTAAAGCTCCTTGACATCTTCCTATAAATGTGAGAAGTATTTTTAGAATGGGGGAAACTAAGGTTCCAATCTTTGCAATTATGGACCAACAACTGCAGTGCACATCTTGAAACTACTTAGCTTTGCTAACTATTTTCTGCTCTCACAAATAGTCAGTCTTGCAGCCTTCCAAGTGGAATAACACTTCACAGAGAGGGACTGTTGGGAGATAATGAGATGATAGCAAGTCTTGGCAGCCTGTGTGTCAGTGTTCACCCACAGCGTACAGTACACCGACACGCACAGCAATTGCATACCATATTGTGTGTTACTCCTTACGTAGTAGTTATGGCAGAGGTTTCATCACAATAGTTCTCAAAATAAACCCTCCCTATACTTTCAAAGTATATTACAGAGACACTGTAAAGTCATATAAGGTCTGAATTCACACAGGCTTAAAACTTGACTAATATAGTAGCAAATATAATTCTTATTTAGAAGCACCAATTAAAATCAAATCTTCACACACATTTTCCCTCAATTTGCTTGCATAACTTCGCTTAACATTAATAAGAGTTATTCAGGCATACTGAAGTAAGGACAGATTGGAACTAAAATGTGATGATAGCATATAGGCACAATTTGCATACATGTGTAGGGCCTAGAGTGAGCACAGTGACTTTTTAAATATTATTCACATGTACATACAAGTCACTGGATGTATTAAATTCTTATATGTAAATTTAAAACAATTCATGCTTCTGTACACAATAGTCTTAAATCATTTTAATGTAGCTGGATTCCTGAGAATAATTTTCTTCAGTTAAATGAGAGGTCCACTGACTTCAATGGAGTTATGACGGTTTACACCAGCTGGTGGTTGGCTCCATTTTACTGAAAGCTCTTGAACAGATAGCAATGTTGGATTGATTGATAAAGGAAACGCATACTTCAGATGAAATCAGTAGGGCAGTTGGTATTACAGTGCCACTTCTCACTTGGAGGAGGTTTGGTTGGACCAGTTTGAGGATGGCCAACCCCTGGTTCCAGAGAGGCACAGGAGAGGAAGTGCTTGTGCTCATATATGCAGGAGCTTAGTCCCCACTCTCCCAGGTGCCTTAGAATGAAGGTTGGAGTGCCCCTTAAGGAGAGAAGGGGTTCTCTGCTTCTCATTGGCCAGTGGGATTCATGGGGGAATAGAGGGAACCAATTAGGTCTTACAGGCACCCTCATTTCAGTGTAAAGATGCCCCATAAGTCTTGGGGCCATCTTGAGGCTACTGCTGCCCCCTCTCCCTCCCTATTGTTGAGATACTGTTGATCTCCGTTTTCTAGATACTGTGGCTCTAACTGATTGTATCTTCTGTATTGGGGAGGTGTTTTTTCCGTTAGGGCCAAATTGTCAGGATGACAAGGATGGAAGGGTCCCTTTCCTTGCAGCATCATGGAAGACCAGTTTTAGGTGAAAGAGAGTGAGAATACAAATATTTAAGGTTAGGAAGTGATAAAGGAGTATTTAGTTTGTCACCTCTTGTGTCTTCGGTCTAATACAGATAAAGGTTAAAGGTAGTACCCGGAGGTAAATCTGAGTAAAAGGCCCAGGATATAACTAGTTGTCATTTTTGTGTATATGGAGAGAGGAACACTACGTCTTCTGAGACTGAGGTAACCCCCATTTCCCCTCAAGTGTGAAGGGTGGGCAGAAGATTCAGAGATGGGCTGAGTTGTGGAGTTAGGCTAAAGTGAGTCAGTTCTGAATTATTGGTTAGCTGGTATGCAGCTATTTAGCTCCATACTGAACTAAATGAAATGCCTGGTATGTGAGGGGGTGAATGGATTGTGCCCCTTCCAACCCCCACACTTGAAGCCTGCCACTTACTATCCATCCTTGTTGTCTGTGTTTTATTCACTTGTGTGTCCCAACCAATATGCTGTACAATCTTTAATACCCAAGAAGTGGTTCCTATTATTTCCTTCTCGTTTTCAGAACTGAGAATAAGAAATTTGAATTGCTGATCATTTTGTACCGGGAGTTAGAATTTCTGGTTGCAAACTAGTGAGTGCCTCATTTGTGGTTTGTGACAAGAAACTTCAACTCCTGGCACTGAAATATTAATGTTCTTATACTGTTTTATATGATTCCTTTGCAGTCTCCATTTGGAGTGTTTAAACACTTCTTAAAGCATTTTGTGTCAAGTTCAGTGGTATGTGCCTACTGCTTTGTGCCACGTCAGTGGTACAGAGCAACTGGACACCTGGCTTAACAGTCAAGTAAGCTAATTTTACAGCTGTTTTGCATCCCTAGAGTAGTGCAAAGCAGCCAGAGTGTACTGGTAGTAAATACGGACCTTTGCTTTTGGGATGCAAAAGTTTCATGCTACTATAATCATCCCTAGTGCAAAACCACCGCAAGCTACGTATAAAGTCTGTAGGATTAACAACTTTGCATTTATCCATTTTCACTGGGCAACTCTTCTAGAAAACATGACCTACATGTTGTTTTTTTCAGATATGCAAAACAAGGGCCTGATCCTGGAGTCCTCTCTCATAAGAAACTGTCACCCTTGAAGAATAGTAGAAGACTGCAGGATCGGACCCTGAATTCTCAAAGTGCCAAATCTTGAAACTGAAAACCGATTAATTTTCATATGGAGAAAAAGAAAGCAATCTAACTCTGAAATAAGCTTAAAGTGGTTGTCAAAACGGAGACTGTGAAGTGCTATTAGTTTAAACTTTGGTGAAATCCTGAGGGGTAAATCCTCAGCTGATGTAAATTCCCACAGGTCCATTGATTTCAGGGAAGTCTGCCCTGAAGTCAGTGGAGCTGTGGGAATTTACACCAGCTGAGGAGTTTAATAATTTTGCTTTTATACGTGTAAGATCTAGACAAAGCTATAGTGCACTATTTGTGCCATTCTGGCAGTGTAGTCAATATAAATCCTGGATGAGTTTATTTTAGAATTAAGTTGGCTACAATTTGCAACTTAGGGGCTAAAAGTTGGCAGTCCAATTTTCAGCCTATAAATCCTAAGGCAATTATTCCTTCCTCCAACACAAATCTAGGTGGCTGTTTGGAGTTGCTCGTGCCAGTTGCCAGCAAGAATGTCAGTCATGTGCTTTTCATCCTTTTTAATGTTCCTCTACCTCAAGTCTCTGCATGTTTTAATTTGGCATCTCATATGAAAATATAGTATGCGTTTGTATGCTTTTGTATGTTTTAAATATACCTCTAGTATTTGAGAGTAGACGCAATGTAGTTGTTTTTCAGAATGGATAATTGTCTCTCTATTTTGGAAGGCAAAAAACATATAACTCGTTAAGATACTGAGATGTTAGGCCAAATTTTCAAAGATCTCATCAACAGGTGAGCTATAGAAAACGTATGTGCACAAATTGTGTGTGTAAGCCAGTAAATGAGAAAATGAAATCAGTTTGCATGTGTAAATATGCAAATGAAGAGTTTTGTAGGAGCAACAGATGTACAAATATTTTGCATGGTTCATGTGGCCCAAACGCTAAGCGCTTAACAAATTGTGCACTCTACAAATGCAGTACATTTTCATTACATTAGTACAGAATAGTGTACAGTCATACAGCTGTACTAGGATGTCTCCAGTGGAGTATTTAAGGTCTGTTGAGCAAATAATGAACATTTGGGGCTCTATCCAGCTGATATTTTCTATAGCTTTCCAAAATAAGAAAACTGCTGAAGATTAAAAGTGCTGGCTGCCCAGCTGGCCAACTTAAGTCAGGTGGTCTCCGTCACTGAAAAAGTCCTTTCACACACACACACACACACACACACACACACACACACACACACACACACACACACAGGCCAAAGCCTGGGCGACAGCGTGTTGCAAAAGAGGCATGTAACAGGCAAAATATAATTGCTTTAATTGCAATTTGTTCAGACAGACAAAATTCCCTATTCTTGTGAAAAAATTCATCATAGCTTTAACGATCACAGATCATCTGTTCTTGGCGCAAATCTCATCCCCAAAATAGGCACCTCTTATGGAATAGCATGTGTAGGATCAGACTGGAGTATTTGCTCTGTATTTACTCAGAGGATAAAGTGCCACTACTGAATTATCAAATCTGCTTTCTGCAGTATCAGGACTTTCTCTGGAGGTTTTACTATCCTGAAGTGGCATTATTGGAGGCATCTAATCCTTTTAGTTCTAGCTTTTCCCCCATTTATCACTGAGCTCTTGCAGTGCTCTCAGTTTAAAAAAAAAATCAGTTTGGGCATATTTCCTTCCTGCGTCTTTCTTTCTATATCTACATGACCTATTCTGGAGGAGCAAGTTCACGAAAGCAGAAAGGAATGTCTCTTCACTTCCTCCTTCTGTTGCTGCCTCCACCCATGCTCCGCCCACCCACCACATGTTGGACATCTTGCCCTTCCTGCTGGCGTCTTCCCTCCCAATTCTTTAGCGTTCCATACTTTCCCCCTTTATCCTTGGTCTTCACTTACCAGTCCTCCTGTCCTCTGGCTGCTCAGCCCTGGCTCCTCCAGTTGGTGCTGTCCCTGCTTTTGCCCTTCCTTCAATCAGTGAAGGACTTCTCTCTATGTGATCTGCCAATAACTCACTCATTCTCTTATCCTCATGGACCAGCAAATCCAGTGGGAGGCAGTTAACGAGGTATGATATATGTTAACATTTAACTGATTCTGAAAGTATCTTTTAAAATACAATGGATATTTTTACTTTCTTTATCCACTGACCCTGAGAATGAGTTAACAATATCTTTCTTTGCCAAACCAAAATTTTGAGCCATATACATGAAATAACAGAGGGACAGTGGAGAATTGTTGTTTGTGTTTTTTTAATTACTGTTCTTTTAAAAAAAAGTTTTAGGAGAACAGTTTTGGCACATCACTCTTTAAATTCATAAACTACTCTCTTGTTCTAGAAATGTTGAGTCTTACTTTAATTCACAAATTGTGTGACATAAATGGATGCAAATCTACGCATGTAAACGTCAACTCTTTGTTCAAAGGGAAGTTTTGCAAACATTGGGGAACCTAAACTGACCCGAAAAAGAAACCAAAGTTGAAATGTTGAAGTTATAATGCAAACCAAATTAAATGATAAAATTTTATCATCCCTGAGCCAGATCCTCAGCTGGTATAAACTAGCATTTCTCCACTGACTTGCTTGAAACTATTTACCTCAGCTCAGGACGTGACCCATAGTTTAGTTCCAAGAGTATATTGCTCAATTTATAATTATCTCTTCTGCACTTGTGGTATTATCAAATAGAACGACACTTACATTTTCTGGGATGCCATAGCAACAGAGATCGGCTGAAGAAAAGCACTACATAAAAACTAATTAATTGTTGCTGTTGTTTTTTCCATCAGTGAATGCAAATAGCATTGAGGCCACTGCTTAATCAGAATTTATGTGAAGTTTCCCATCTGATAATTAGTTTGTTTCTTACTTAGCTATTATTTTATCCAGTTGACTTCACCAATACTAGAGACAAATGCAGTTAAACATAAATACGTACTATAAGAATGAATTAGCTCTGCATGGGGCAAGTCTCCTTTGGAGCCATACAGGACCATATTTTCAAAACGTTTTCATGTGCTCATTGTGCATACAAAACAGGATCAGATGTTCAGTGGGTGAAATCCTGGCTCCAGTGAAGTTAACGACAAAACCTTCATTGACTATGCAGCCTGGATTTCACCCCTGATATAAGGTTAGAGCTTTACACTGTCCCCTGGTTCAGATTTCTATTTCAGTTTTTCTGCCCGCAGGCTGGCAGGGGCTGGAAGTTTTGTAGGGCCAACAGACAGGGAGCAACAAAATGTGTACTGTCTCTTTAAAGGAACAGCAAATTTGTGAGGTTTTTGCGAGTGTTCCAGTGAGAGGTATTGGACATTGCAGGGGAGACCGTTCGGGGGAAACTCGGGGCTGGAAGGGCTCTTGGTGTCACCTTGCAAGTAATAACTAGGCTATTGGAAGGCCACTGCACTGTGAGCCAGCTGCTGCTGGTATCAGGGCTCTGAGCCAAAGCTGCACAGCATAGAGTCACCAAGGGTTACAGGGCAGACGGTGACACAGCCACTTACTGGTCTGGGTTGAAACCTCGAGCATCACGTCAACATGCAAGCAGGTGACGGAGGAGTTTTTCAAAGTCACAGTATCACACTTTGATACTATTTATTTATGGCCATTGAGAGATGTTTTACTTCATTAAAAGCATCTAATATAAATATGCCTCAACAAGCAAAAGCACTCACATCTCCTTTATTTTTTCATTACGTTTTCTCATTTGGCATTTACATTCGCTATCCATGAAATCTGATATCTTGTAAAACAAATCATCTGTGCTGTACCAGATCATACAAATAAAAATGGTCCAAGTTCCTATTTCTTACATTTCCTTGAACGTTAAACATCTAGGTAATTTGAAATTGGATACAAAACACCTTGAATGACTCTTCCTAAAATATTACAATCTGAAATTACTTTATTTTTAGGGGGTTGGACTAGATGACCTCTTGAGGTCCCTTCCAACCCTGATATCCTATGATTCTATGATACTTTTAAAGTACATTATAATATTTTCAGGACAGATTTATATATTTCCTCATCACTATAAGACTTTTTCCTGTTCTGTAACTTGCTAAAACACACACAGTTAACAGATTGTGCTTAAAAATATTTGGACAATATAATGATTATTCTGTTCTTACCCCCACTTTTTCATTTTAATAGAAGAGTTGGCTGTGTAAGGCAGCTCAGAAGAAAATCCTGATCCCACTGAAGTCTACAGTTTTACCATTGACTTCAGTAGTGCCAGGATTTTACTCCAGGTGTTTACTAACCAGAGAACACCCAAGTATCAAATCATCTGACACACCTCCATTTGTTCATCTTTGCTGTTCTCAACCCTAAAGAGACAGAAGTCCAGAGACCAATTAAATTCACAAAGTAGTGATTAAAGCCAATCTAGAAGTCTTCTGGCTTTTACATGCACACTGTCACACAAACCAGTTGGGTCACCTTATCCCAGGATATCCCATTTTTCACTAGCATCAGATGGAGGCATGTGCAATGTGTTGTAAACACACTTATAATCAGCTGGAGCAATCAATTAGCTTCCCCGCTGCAATTATACACAATTAGCAATATGAGGTTCTTGTGAACTACAGCCTCCCTCCAGTCTCTCTTCAGAACGTATGTGCCAGTGGTTAGGCCTCCAGAAGACATTCCCAAACCTGTCTTTCATCTCTGGTAATGCTCTATATTACCTTCTGACATATTAGCTATGTTTACTCACTGTGTATCTTAAGATATTATACTGTTTAAAGAAGTAGCTTTACAAAGATTTTGATGGCCTCTGATTAGCAGAAGCTACACTTTTATTTTTATTGTATTTTAGCATTATTTTAGCTCCCTGTTTTGTGCAGGCATTACAGCCAAGGCATTGAAACCTGACTGCTTCAGGTTAGCCTTCCCAGTCCACGTTAGAATTTAAATAAAAGTGGCATACTCTTTAAATGTGCTGAGCACCTGCAGCTCCCATTGACTTAATGGGATTTCAGGGAGCTCAAATGCTTCTCAGAGCCAGGCCACTTTAATTTAGGTTACAAAACATGGATTGAGGAGCCTAACTTGAGGTATCAGGTTTGAAAATTTTGGCCCAAGCCTCCCAGCAGGTCAGTAAAATAGATAAGTATTATCATCCCAATTTACACAGGGGACTGAGGCACAAAGAGAGTAGGAGATTTGGCTAAAGCCGTATGAACGTCTTCGGTATTAGTGGAAATAAAAATTAGGTGTAGGCCACTTGTCCTCAAGCTCTGTTCCTTAACTACAATAACATCCTTTCTGCTGCTAATGGCGATAGTGACAGTAGGCCAGATGCCACTCTATGCTCGACGAGGAAAGTAGCAAAGTAGTGTAGATTGGGCCTTATGCTAGAGGAGACTACTGTGTGTTTCACCTGTCTCCATACACTGCAAAGGCTCCAGGGCTTGGGGGAAAGGTAGAACTGAGATGGGGAAGAGGAGAAGGCACTCATGCAGCATATGCCCTTCAAGTTCAGCCAGAAATTCAGTAAATAGCTACCCAGATATTATCCTGGTTGAATGTGCGGCTGCAAAGCACTGCTGAGAAGGGTTTCATTGCAGCCACTAGCAGGGACCAAAATGTGGCTCCTGAGGGAGCCGTGCTATGGAAGTAAGACTTAGGGAGCTGTGTGGAAACTGAGCCTCTCTGTAGATGTTTCTGGAGCTATCCCAGGGCCTAAAAGGGGTCCAGTACATTAGGTGGGCAACACAGCCCTCTCCCAATTCCAGGGGAAAAGTGGGAGTTTATCATGTAGGGTAGCAAGTGCTCCCAATTGCAGTCCTAATAAGAAAAGGTCATTAAAATTTTACCAGATATTTTACTTATGTGCTTAGAGACCCATATGAGAGAGACAAGATTGGAGAGGTAATACCTCTTATTGGACCAACTTCTTCAGCTCTCTGTAGCTCAAAATCTTGTATCTTTCACCAACAGAAGTTGGCCCAATAAAAGATATTGCCTCACCCATTATTGTCTCTAATACCCTGGGTCCAAGCTGACTACAAGAACACTGCAAATATATATATATATACACACACACACACACACACGTATCAATGCTATATTATTCTAAAAGGGAAGGCTTCCAACATGCTTTGTTAGAAATTGTAGACAACCCATTAAAAACAGAATCTAAGGGAAGTCCAGAACATGCTAAAATTTTGGTATTTAACTAAGTTCTCTCCTTTGGTATATAAATGGCTACATTTCCATTGTTCTACCTAGGAGATGACTGGAAGGTGGGTGGGGGGAGGAATCATCGGTGGATCAGCTGCACAAAGTTTCCACACAGCTTTGAGTGCCAGATCTTCACCAGTCCCAATGCCACAGGGCAATCCTTCAAAGAAATACTGCTCCCATTTAACTGAGCTCAGCAGTTTGGAAGTTCACAGGGTAAGAAGCACTTGTCACCCTGAATATCTAGGTAAGTTTCTAATTACAACTGCCATTTCTGGGCTTAGTGCTGGAGGCAGCCATCTTGCTGAAGAGTGATATAATCTCTGACTCAAGTAGTGTAAGAGCTCAATGGAAGAGACAGGAAAACAATTTCCAACCTGATTTAATACAGGTTTGGGTTTAAGCACCATAAAGAGAACACTAATAATGACATAAAATACTTCATTTTAAAATATCATCCACTGTTTTCTTTGCACAACTGTTAACCCATTTAGAAAGTGCTTTAGGAAGTAGTTTACTGTCTCTTCCACTGGGCTTGCATGCATTTAGACTTTATCTGTGCTACGATTTCCTTCCTAAAATTTCTTTCAATTGCCACTAACAAGTTCAGTTCCATCTGATAGCAATGTCAGGAGCTCTACTGTGAAAATCACCAATGGAATTAGACGCAGTACTTAAAACCACCAACAGCAGCCTGTAGCCCTGTCTATACGAGAACTCCAATTACTACTGCCCCTGGTGGAGCTGGAGTGGTGGTGGCGATGGTGAGGAAATTCTAGGGAAAATGCCTGGTTTGCCACAGCCACAGGGTCACAGATTATATCACTTTTCAGCAGACTAGAAGCCTCTGGCACTAGACACAGAAATGTCCCATATATAATTAATAAACTCCCAGTTCACAGTTTATTCTCGGAGATAGCAATAATATATTAATGATATTAACTTCTGTTTAAATAGTCACTTTCCGCTGAAGGATCCCAACTGGCCCTTCAGTGAGAGATACCTTAGAAGAAACATAGAGAGATACCACTTCAAAAAGTATAGACATAGAGCACCACTGAAATACAGCCACATTTGTGATGGAGGTCAGCAAAGAACAGGAGCACAGTTGGGGGAAGGCAAATTTTGCCAGAGATCTCATGCCTAACCCTTGCTATAACAGTACCAGGGGTTTTTTAAGCTGTCATCCAAAATTGTTTTTCACCCTTACAATCTGGACTAAGGGTTCTTGGTAAAGGCTTCCTTTAAAGAACTCATTGTTATGATACTATTGTTTTCATTTTGGAGGTGTCTGAGGCACTATCCTGCATGTCTCAAGGTTTATAGGGGGTGCTATTTTTGATGGCATGGTTAATGTAACACTGTTTTTGATGGCCTATTCCACTTCAGCCCATGTACCTGGATTAGTCTCCCTCGCCTTGTACACCAAGTGACCTTACTATCCTTTTTCAGATCCCTAATCAAAATTCAGGTCTTCGGTCTAGCTAATGCCTGCTCTGGTGCTGCCTGCCGCTAGACTGATGCTTAAGCATTTAGGGCTCTATCAGACCTTCAGACCACGCTCCTGCATTACAGCTGTACTGTCTGAGTGGGAGCTCCAGTATGCTTGGAGTGGCAATTGCTGTGCCCCTAATGGGGTGCACTGCAATGTGTGCTCCTTTCTGTGGTCAGGCAGCTCTGCTGACCAGTAGAGAGGAAGGTAGCGCCATGGCTCCAATGCACCGAAGTCAGTGCAAAATTGCCATTGGCCTCAATAGAATGGTTAAGAGCCCTACATTGTAACTGTATTTCTTCAGGGCAGGGACCAGGACTTTTACTTGGTATGTAAAGTGCCTCACACATCACAGTCATTATATAAACAATAATAATAATGCTCAAACTGGAAAAAATATGGTGTGCTCCTACCATTCCACAGTTTATCCTTTTTTTATCAGGTATTAGGAGTAATGGGATGATGTTACCACCCACAGTACACCTCACTATTTGAGTTACTTGATCCCAGTTATTAGAGGATGCTAACAATTACCAAGTATGCTTGATACAGGAGAAATGCAAGGAGCCCTTTTGCTCACCAGCACAGCTGTGTGGAAAGTTGCAGCATTGCTGCAGGTAGCACAAGGGGTATCTGATACGGGTGGGGGATTTGGCTGAGTGTTTCTAAATTAATGGGTGTCGTGGTGACTGGCTCTAGTAGAAGCTTTCTCTCTTTTTTTCCATTGGGAGGAGAGAGAGAAAAATACACCTTGTAAATTATCACTGTATGTTTTTATGCCCCTGACTGCTTACCCAATGTACTGCACTCAATAGGACACACGTGCTATCAACATCCTGGTATTTTTTCAACTTCACCTTGAAATTTCTTGCACTTCGGTGCCACCCACAATTAACAATCAAGAAACATGCATTCTTTTATTCCCACATCCAGCATTCCCCCCTCCCCCGCCACACACCCCCCCCCCCCCTCAGCCACCAACAGACCTTCTTACCAAGCGCCAACCACTTAATGGAAATAAGAGCTGACTTATTCTACAGTTTCTTGAATTCTGTGGCCTGGAAGGACTTGTCCTCCAGCCTAGTAAACCAGACAGCAGTTCCAGCCACTGTCCTGATTCTTCCCAGTGCTGAGCACATTCAATTCCCACTGAAGATTGGAAGCTGAAAGCACTCAGCACCTCACAAGTGGCTTTCCGCATCTCTGAAGATCAGGCACTGAAGTCAACAGAAAGGAGGATGCTCAGAATATTGCACAATCAGGCCTTAATCCTGCTCCCATTGATGCCAATGACAAAACCCACATAATCTTCAGTGGGACAGGATTGGAACCTAAATAATGAGCTATCCTTATTCATGAGAAATCCAATCCAGGAATGAATTAGTCCAGGGAATTAGTGCCTGAAGGTGATAGGATTTTTGATGGTGAAACTGGAGAACATTCTATTTCTGTTTGATGCTTAAACATTTAGGGCTCTGTCAGACCACTCTCCTGCATGACAAAGGCACTAACCTAAATTTTTCAAACTTGGACACCCAAAGTTAGTCACATAAATCCAAATATGAAACCTACATAACTCCATCCGTATTGGCAATTCTAGGACCCATAATTCACCACCGTTGGAACTCATCCATGCTAGCAATGGTGGTGGCTGTGGTGTGTCATCCAACACCTCAGGGGATGAACAACTGAAAAGTGCAGAAGGTTATTGTGTCAGGGAGAGAGTGTTGAACAGAACACATTCTGCACCCTGGACATTCCCATGGCCTCTATCTCCACTGGCCAGCAATGGGGTGAAGATCACACTTCACCCTCTTGATTAATGTTGTAATGGCTGTTCTTCCACTGTGTGCCAGGAAACTCCAGGAGGCATTGTGTCCCTTAGCAACCTCTGCCCTGCTTTCACAGCATATGCCATAAAGCAAAATCCATCCCTATATTTCAGAGCAGCATTTTCATTGTGCAAGCTGAGTGTCTAAACAACTCCAGCTCTGGTATCACTCCCCTCTTTGACTTGGGGCAAGTCACAAAGGGCTGGATTTTGTGTTCTCTTCTGTTCGCTTTGTGTCACTCAGGCAGCATAGACAATTGACATACCTGACTAGTAAAGAATTTCCCCTGCGTTGTGGATCTCTCCAGGGGTGACAGAACCAGCTTCTGCAACAGCTTCCCCACCTTCCCTTGGCCATTGCCTAGGAAGAGGGATACAGGAAGGACTTGTGTTGGAGCTGATCTGACTTCCTCCAGGACCAACTGACGTGGATCGAGGAGCTGCATGATTTCCCTGATGCCTCTCCTCTGCAGCCAAGCTCCATTTGGGTGGAGTGGAGAATCCAGGCCATTGAAGTCCCATTAAAATCAACAAGACATGAGCACATGCTTAATGTTAAGCAGATGTTTAAGTGCTTTTTTAAGACAACAGCCCATTAACCTCTCTGATCATCTGTAAAATAGGGATAATAATGCTTCCCTACCTCTCAAGGGTGGTGTTAAGAATAATTGGTTAATGTTTTTAAACTGCATTGAAGAATAAAAGCACTGTAAAAGCACTGTAAAATGCTATGCAGATTTGCTTAATCCTAGACTTAGAGAGGTGTGTGTTGCAGGGGAGGGGGAGTTTATTTATCTTTTTTTCCCAAAAATGTTCATTGCTTAAATCTTTTCTTTATGTTGGCAAGCGAATATGTAATGTAGGTATTTCACTGTGGAAGCACACCTGTTTCTTAGCTGGTATTAGAAGCAGAAAGGCCTTAGCTTTCTAAATGCTGACACATTTGCATCTATAAGAAGAAACAGACAGAATGGAATATAAAAGATTAAAAAAGGGGGGAAATCTGAATTTTTCAGTGTGTAGTTAATGCTATTCCAAAAAAGAGGAGAAAAGATCCATTGTACATTTCCAGCAGAAAGTTTTACTTTTCCTTGATGTCCAAAACATCAGCTGGTTTCAGTCCAGCATAAGAATGCTTACACAATAGGGCATTTTTAATTGGTCATTTAAGCTTAAATTGGCTACATTATTATGCTAATTAAATTATTTTCCCTTTTCAGGGGCCTCAGGGACCTCCAGGACAAAAGGTATAGTATAAACAACAATACTGTGAAAGTGATTATACTTCCTAGTGCCAAATTGCAAGCAGGAGAGGTGAATGGAATTAGCTACTGTACACCACATTGAAGCAGTTAGTTTAGTCTGTGAATTTTGTTTTCCGAAAATACAACTACATAATGTGAGACACAGGATTTCTAATTTCGCCCATTATAGGAAATTCAAGCAATGCAGAGCAGACTGTTTTCAATCTGTCTGCTGAACTTGCAGGTTAAAAGGGCACTATAATTTTCTTTATTCAAGTACTGTATAACTATGAAACCAAACTTGAAACACTGTAAAAGGTGGGGGATAAAGTTTCAAATTGAATGCATGTCTTTACTCAAGTAGATCAGTGCCATATGACCAAAAAAGTGACCAGAAGAAATAAAGGATGTAGGTGTTGCTGATAAATGGTGTTTGGTTGGCTGTATTCAGGTGGCCTGCCGGTGTCTTCCTATTTCTATGGTAACCTGACAACTGACTTCCTGTGAATGCTTTCAGCATTATTTACACTCATTAGGACTGACTGCTGCAGTTTGATGGAATGAACCAAGGATTTATGGGATTGAACCATCAGAACAATACTAAATATATCGGTAATAAAAACTAGTAGGCTGCACTTTGCCAGTGTGTGACCCAATTATCATGAAGGCCAAATTGTTTGAAAAGTGATTTCAGAAGATAAACAATATTGTCAAAGATGTTTAAGAAAATTCATTTAATGATTTAAAATTATCTAGAGAAAACCTAAAAGAATAATTATCCTTCAGAGGTGGGAATGATATTGTCCCCTGTTTTTCTGTCCCTGAGACTGTCACAGGCACAGCATTCTTTGAAATCTGGGTTGTTTGGCATTGGTTAAAACAAAACATTTCAAACAAAAGAAGGTAAAAGCTATGAAGATGTAAGGGCTTGATCCTGCACCATTCAAGTCAATGGGAGTTTTCCCACTGACATAAATAGGAGCAGGATCAAGCCCTAGGACTAAGGAGAGGAGCGTTGTATGCTTAGCAATATAACCTCTGATAGACAGTGTGTGAAATTGTAAAGCTGCCCTAGTCCCCATGTTGCCATTTTAAAACTGCTCCTTCAGACTTGGGAGGTACTTTAATAGCATGCTTAACATCAGCAAAGCCTTTCTTTTTTTTTTTTTTTTTTTTTGGATGTTAGAAAATCTGAGATCCTTTTGCATGATTAAGCATATGCTAATTTTAAACCTGTTTTATTTATGCATGTCAGCATCTTATAAGAAAAATCAGCAGATATCAATAAGGGAACAGTCCATACTAAAAAAAACAGTTTATCAAGAGCCTGATGGCTTACCTCCCTTCTGAGCCTGTGTGTTGCCCTCTGTTTTTTGGGAGGAAGAACAAGAATATGTGACTGTTCACTAATGCCCCCTATTCCTGATTAGCATTCATGGGCTGCTTGCATCAAGCAACAACAGGGCTGGTACAGACAATGCTACCAAGTCTGCATCCTTCGGGGGCCTCCAGGTCCTGAAGGCCTCCCCACATCCCTCCAGCAGGGAAAAGGGTGAAATGCTCATTTGATATCTCTTGCTAAGGTTACAGTGCCACGTTGTATGGAATACAAACAATTTCTGAATGACTCACAGCTCTATGGAGACAAGAGCTGGAGCCTTCTGAGAGTTCAGGATGTCTCCCTTTACTGTGGCCCATTCTGGGACACATGACACATTTCCTCCTTTTCCTATTTAGCAGGAATTTTCCATCCATTATTCTCCTAACCCAATCCATCCACAAATGCAGGCATCAGTATTGGACACATTCCCTAATGACTTCTATGTCCCCGGACTTCTCCCACTAGACTGAACTTTCTAACTGGTGTGCATAACTGGATGGAGGGGAGAGGGTCCCGCACTGATTCTTTGGTCTTGCAGAAAGTGGACCCAAATGAATGGCTTTACAGGGGGCTCTAGATTTGTTTGAAAGAGTCCTGGACAACAATACACCCCACCACTGGCAATCCCCTTCTCTTTAGAACAAACTAGCCTGTATAAAGAGGCTCAGATGCTTGTGAGCTAAGCTGAGGATGTGTTTATAAATGAAAGATAAATTGATGGTTTCAATGTACTTTTTCACTGAAACTTAGTGTTTAAAAAAAAAACCCGCTATGTCAGCACATACTGTACTGCTGCTTTCCTCACCTTCTGAATTGTCACTGAAAATTCATAATGACAGTTGCACAAGTTAGTACAAAAAGACAATGCATCATAAAGAAGTTTACATTTGTTGTAAGGCTTTATAAAAAAAGATCCCTCAAATGTTACATTTCATTGCCGATTTCTTTTTAATTCTTTCTTCACGTCTGCTTCTTGTTTGATCTATAGTGGTTTTTAATGTTTTGATTGTAGTAACTAAAACTAAGCAGTGCCAGACAGAATTATTCCAGCTTATCTCTTAAAAGTACTAAAGATTGGTCAGTGTTACCAGTTGGTAGCTTTAAAGCATGGTTCCCGTTATGAATATTTTTAATTACAGAGGTCCAAACACTAGATTTAGGAAGCTCTGTCTTCCAAATTCATGCAGAGTGGTCAGTGGAATTGAATTATAATTCTTTAGTTTTTACTGAAGGTTTCAG
Organism: Eretmochelys imbricata; assembly: GCF_965152235.1. Classification (NCBI taxonomy): domain Eukaryota; kingdom Metazoa; phylum Chordata; order Testudines; family Cheloniidae; genus Eretmochelys; species Eretmochelys imbricata. The sequence continues at coordinate 35,742,729 of NC_135575.1, read as the reverse complement.
AACATCACAATATAATCAGCCATTTGAAACTTGGTTAACGAAGTAGGACATCAAGTATGCAATAATTATAACACTAGGACACTTCTGATTAGTGCAGAAGGTCAAGTGGGAAGAGCTCTTACCATCAACAATGATTATTTTTAAAAACATTTTGCACTTATGGCAAGCATGTGTTCAACATAATTCTTTAAGTATTGGGTTTAGAGCTGACATGTTTTATGATTTGTTTGTCTGTTAAACTTGCTAAACCCAAGTCTATGGTTCCCACCAGGGTTCTGTTGGAGTGCCTGGTGTTCCAGGAATAGATGGACATATGGTGAGTTCAATATGAAACTTTTTCGCCTTCTTTTTCAGTGCTGAAAATGCTATTTACTTGAGTTTCTAAAGCCAGTCAGAGTTTTTCTACATGAAAGAATTGCACTGATATAACCAAAGATGTGATTTTTTAACAGATTTTGTTAACTTGCTGCCAAAGACACCGTGGACACTCTTTTTTTGTTTAAGGGACTTTTTTTGATTTAGCTTAAGGCAACTGGAGACAAGTTTAATTGAAACTGAAACAAGCCACTGTGAAACTGGGCTAAGAGTGTTCACACAGGGGTTTGTTTTAGTTTAACTAAATCAGCTTTTAAAAGACACCCGTATAACTTAAATGGAAATGCCTTATGTAGACAAATCCTCAGTCACTATGTCTCATTAGGAATAATTTTTAATTTCCCAATTCATACAATGAAATTTTAGTTTTCTGAACTCCCAGGGAAAGTCGTGAAATACAACAGGATCAATGATTGGCTATAAAAATACACATAAATTAGGTAAGCAAAGATAGCTAGACAAAGATTCTGTTCAAAATGATAACACTATTGTTGCAAAAATAGATGTTGAGGTAAATACGTACAATGTTATTGTTAGTTTTAAATTGAAGTTTGTGTTGGAGGGTTTATTTTGGGTTTGCATTTTATATATCACCAAATATTGCAGTCCCCAGTCATTTATGTTATTCAGACAAAATTTCCATTGAAGTATGTGGGAGTTTTGCTTGAATAAAGAGTAAATAAAGATTGTGGGATCTGGCCCTTAAATGGAAAGAACGAGATAAAGCTTTTAAGCTGAAACGAATACAGTCCTGTTGGTATTATGAGAACATGTAGTTTTAAAGTCTCCTTACAATTAAATTAAGACAACAAATAGCCTTAAATTACTATATACATAGGGAAAAAAAGACAACCTTATAGCTTTTTGTTGGGCCCAGTCCTGCAGAGAGCAATTTTACTCCCATGAGTACTTCCGTTCAAGATAATGGGACTTCTCATGTGAGTAAATTGACTCATGCTTCAGTTTTTTGAGGGTCAGGCCCCCAGTGAGCTATGCCCTCCACCTGCGAGACACCTATGAAATCTGAACCTAGAAACAAGCTTCTTCTTTCACTGATACACAAGACACGGCTGTATTTGGTTCTTTCTATAGATCATGCCAAGTTCTGCAGCTAGGTTCAGGGAGAGATAAATGGAAGTTTGTCAGATGGATGTGTATAACTTTACACAATGTATCTACAAAAAAAGAAAAATACAAAAGATTTTTTGTAATTTCTTTTTTCTTTCTCATGGCTTAATGCCTTTCTATAAAGGACCATGTCTTCTCTGCTGTTTTTACAGTGCCTGGCTCATTGTTGTGCTACTAGCAATAAATAATGAATAAGAAAATGGATTAGAAATGTAGGGGGAACATAAACTTCGATTCACTGTGGAAAAATGCAAACTAATCCATCTGGGAGGAAAATAATCCCCAAAACAATTATTCAGTTGGGACGGGAGGAGGGATTTATCTTTGGTCACTAGTGAAATCAATTTGGTAGTCCTAATCTTTTAGTTCCATCACCAAACTGACTCACAGTTCAGCATGACTGATGGTCTCTGCTTACAAGAGAGGCCTCTGACTAAAACAGCAGGGGTGTTTCACATCAGCACTAAGGTCTGTTGGCTGTGCTGGGTGGGGAAGTTTACATAATATGCCTGGCCCAGCTCTAGACAGTACTATGCATCTGTTTTTCTCATGAACACTTACTTTCCTACCAAACTTCAAAAACACTTGCAGGGAATACCAAAAGGAAAAAAAATATAATTGATTCACTGTGTTCGGATGACAAACCATTGTATATAAAGATGGTGCTATGCATACAAAAAAAACCTTAAAGCATAACTCCAAAGTGTTTGATCATTTATTTTGAATTGAGTTTTTCTTAACAAAAAAGAAGTACAGCATTTAACATTATAATTTGCAGTTCTGGATCTGTATAATTTGATTATAATAGTTAACATTTAATAGTCATTTCATTTTATTGCTAGTAAAACATGAACCTAATTTTGCCATAATATCCGAGGAAGACAAAAAAAAAATAGTGTTGTCTGTTGTAAGACAGCAAAGGAGAAAATATTTTGGAATCAGCATATGTGAGATCTAAGATATGTTAAAATATCACCAGCCAAACTTTTCATGGGGTCTCAGATTTTGCATCTGCTTTTTTGTGACTGTACTTAGTTGAGAGAACGATTCTGCAGGCACAATCACTTATGGGCAAAAACAGTAGAGTGTAGACGCTAATTACCAGTGCATTATTTGTATGTTCAAATCGGGTTTGTGACCATGTAGTCTACCTCCTAAACGTTATCTGGTGTGTCCACCAAAGTGTGGGTGCAAAATTAGTAACATCATCTTTGAAAACTTGGCCTACTTACTTGTAAAGGAAGGACAAGATTAATTCCAGGCAAATTGAACTATATTGGATTGATGATTCACTTCTTATAAAAAACATTATTTTTAGGGGCTTGAGGACACAAATTTACTCAAGCAAATAGTTTTTACTCACATGAGCAGATGCATTGATTTCAATTGGACTACTCATACGAGTTAGGATTTGCCGGATTGTGGTCAATATTTTTTTTTTAAGATAATACATTGGAAAGACCAATGTGGACTTTCACTGCGGGTACGAATAAATGATTCTGTGGTCTCACAATTTGTACATCTACCTTCTGAAAGTTACGTATACGGCATGGTATTCATACTTTACAAAGGAAAAAATAAATATGGAGTTTCCATAGGAAAAAAAGGAAAAAATGTTACAGCTCTTTATATGCTACTCATCAAATTTAAATTGTGCTTCAAAGATAGAACCTAACAGTTTCTGTTTATAGTTTTATGTTCTGATTTCCTTCAGTAGTTGTGGCATTTTCAAACATTTTCCTCTGTATAACTTGAAGACACTTTTAAATGCTTATACATTTCCTATAAAGGCGTCATCACATTTTCATTCAGGTTGAACGCTTTACTTTTGGCCTGGAAGAAAGAATGTGCACATTACTAAACTAAGAAACTAAATCCTAGAGCAAAGCTATAGAGATCTAAAATAAAAATGTAGACAAAATTCTTTTCATTATACTACAGTTGTTTTTCACAGCCCTTGACGACATGTAATATTTTATTGTGAAAGAAAATGAATTACTTTAATGTAGCACAAATGTGACAAAGGTGGCATGCTGCAATTCCTTTCAGTAAATGACTAATAAATTCCATTTGTTTGCGAATAAATGAAAAAAAAATATTGAAAAGCTAAATTAAAATAACATTGTATAATATATGAAGAGGCGTATAATATACTGTACAATACACCATGCAGTATAAGGTTTGTTCCTGCCAGTGAGCTGTGCAAGTTGATCCCTGTGCTCAGATTTTGGTGCCAAAAGGTTAAATCTTTCAGATAGCATGCAAACCCATAGTTCCATTTTATGCAGGAGATACTGTTGAAAAAAACTGGAATAATAACTTCAGTGTCTGGCTTAATTTTTCCATTGTCCATTGTAGGCTTCTCTTCCTCTGTAGTCTCAAACTAGAGATAGACTCCTTTGAGAAATGAATGTTTATGCTGAAGAAGCTAGTTTTCATGAATTAAAGTTAGAGTTTGTTGTGGGATGCTGGCTGGTGATTCTGGCAGCGTTCTTATGGATTTACTGTGATTTGCAGAATATTGAACCAGGCTCAAATATGTGATGCAAATCATCTCCCTTGAAGACATATGGGTAAAAGGTTTAGAAAAGCCTTAGAGCCATGATAGCCTTTTAATGAGTGAACTCCCTCCGTCTAATGATGTATTGGACTAGAATGCAAGGGGCATTAATGGGGTTAATATTTTCTTTCTTAGGATCCAATTCAGGAAAGTATCTCTGTTCAGAAAAGCACTTAAGCATGTACTTAATTTTAAGCATGCACTTAAGGCCCGCTGACTTAAAGTTAAGCATGTGCTCAAATGCTTTCCTCAGTTTTACTCCCCCTTCAGAAATAATCACTCACCTTGAGGAAATTTTGTAAGGTTGCCGTTAGCCATAGCAACACCCCCAGCAACTGAAAGTCCGCAGTGAAGTTACTTTTTCTTTTAATGCGAGCCGTTTAATGTGCAGCGAAGCACTCTCAGTCATAGAAGGTTTTTCTATATTCTTCCTTTTTTTCTTCATCCGTCCTTTAATTGGAATAGTGGAATATGGAAAACGGATACTGCTTATGACCAATAGGTCCGGCCCGGGCTACATAGCAATGTAGACAGGCACAACAGTTCTTGGAGCAGTGAGAGGATGTAGCTCTGATCAGGGCCTTCTCTTCCTTTTCACAAAACACAGTGGGCACCCTGTGCCACTGGTGCTCTCCTGGCTAGTCCAGAGAGATAGCGGGGCTCTAACCCCACTCCTCTCCACCCGCTTTACAGAATCAAGCGCTCACAGTAGCACAAGCCTGCCCCATCGGCGTGCACTGGGAACACAAGGTGCAGGATTGTGCCTGGCCTATGTGGGGACTCAAGGGAAAGTAGAAGAGTTCTTGCACTTACACAGTGTATCCCTGTATCACTAATATTAAACTGGCTACAAAAGGATTCTTGAAAAGTTTAGATAGTACAAGGATATGACTCAAATCAGTTATTCCTTATGTGGGCTTTACTCAGGCAGAACTCCTGTTGTCTCCAACAAGTCAGAAGGACTTTTGAAGTCAATGGGAGTTTTGTCTCAGTAAGGACTGCAGTATATTTGGCCTGAAGGAATTCACTTTCCCATGAGCGAATTGGAGATTTACTTGAGCTGTGTAATTCTCATTAGCTTTAAATGGGACTTTCTTACAGTACATAAATCCTCCCCTCTTCACCGCCTACATATGTTAGACCCCTATTTTTATTTATACATTACTTGGGAATTTTTTTTGAAAAGGATGTATTGAAAGCAAAATGTGTGGTCAGTGTCGATCATTCCACTTTAAATTGCTTCAGTAGTTTGACCAAGTTACCAGATAGCAATTTGGCAAACCTGGAAAAAAATTTCCTTCTTTTACATATGCTAGTAGATTTAGAGACTTGAGGGTGTGCAGATTTATTATTACCCTTTTGATTGCTTATTTATTATTACTCTTGTGCATATACATTTCTCTTCCAGTACTATTTATTACACAGGATACATATTTTAAAAGATTTTCTTTAAAGTATTTTTTGCAGGTATAAAAACCATGTTGTATGAAGTGCAGTTTATTAAAAGAAGAAATACAAAGAAAGGAAACATCATTGAGTATAATTCACAAATTCTCAGACGAGTTTGTGGGCCAGCTGAGCCTTGTTGAAGAGTCTTTTCACTTAATTTCACCTGGTGAGTGGGCCAGAAGAGATTTCCAGGCCTTAAACAAACAATTTTAAGTTCCTTTTGGGGGGTGGGGGGGAGGGACGAAAAGCAAGTTGAAAGGAGGTAATTCAACCCTTGCTTGAAATGAAAATCACAGTAACATGTCTGAGAAACCACTTTTTCCCCCTGTCCTCGTTCATGTATTTTACAGGAAAATTAGCCTGGATTAGGTTTTGGGGGCCTCTTGTATTTCCTCTTCCTTAAAATTAATTACATTCTAGTGACTGAAAAATATAGCAGCACTGACAAACCTTTCCTCTCAAGGGCAGGGAAAAATCAACCAGATGCTATACCAAGAGGTACTCATCACACCAAAACTATGCTGACATGAAAGAGGCTGCTTTTTTTCTTGCTTTTTTACCCTTTTGGTCCTTTTTCTTTTAAATTCAAGACATACAGCAAAAGTTAGGTTAGCCACCCACCTCAATTTTTGCTGAACAGTCCTGATTTTAGATCCCAGTCCTGCAGGGCACACAGTACCTGCAAGGTGAAACAGGCTTTCAACTCCCTTTGGTTCCTTTGCATGTCTTTCCCACAGCTTACAGGATATCAAAACAATTCTAAGATATATTTGGGGTATTATGCAATGTCTCCATAGTATGTAGTATCAAAGTCCAAGGGCAAAATCTGAATTTGTGTGGACCTAACACAACCTAATAAAAGCATGTGCAGAGAAAGACACATGCTTCTCGCAATTGTCCAGACATTAGCTCAGTTATCAGAAGCCAAAGTCGTCTCAAAGATAGGTACTACAGCAGGCTTCTGGCAAATCCTCCTTGCTAAAGAACCTATACTATTAATGACATTCATGATGCTGTTTGGAAGCCCCTGTTTTAATTGCCTTCCATTCAGCATATCTTCAGGACCAGAACATTTCCAAAAGAGAATCTTTCAGATTGTGTCAGGTCTGCCTGGCATCCTTTGCCATGCAGATGAGGTGGTGGTGTATGGCAGAGATAAAAATGAACATGAAAAGTGACTACATGAAGTTTTGAGATGCTGCCAACAAGCTGGCCTCTCTCTGAATGGGAAATGTGAATTTGGAAAAAGGAACACACAAAATTTGTTGAACACACAATTAGTAAACAGGGAATGCAGCTGGATTCAGACAAACCGAAGGCATTACTGATCTTACCTTAATCCAAAGACATTTTTGCTGTAGGAAGATTCCTGGGCATGATAAAACATTTTGTAGAATTCTTAACAAATTTAGTTCATCTAACAAAACCCTTAAGAGATCTCCTTTGTGGTCATAATACATTTATCTGGGGGAGCACACAACAAAACCCATTTAATAAAATAAAAGAACTACTGATATCGCCACGTGTTTTTGCACAATATCCCATAAAATATCCAGCAGCAGATGAATCTTCATATGGTTTAGGATCAGTGTTCACGCAAAACCACCCAGAAGGAGACCAGAGGCTGTTGCAGTCATATCAAGAAGGCTTACCGAAAGCGAGCAGCAATATCCTCAAGTGGAAAAGGGAAGCTCTAGCAGTCACTTTTGTCTGTGAACAGTTCAGTGCATATCTGTTTGGCTGGCATTTGAGTATTAAAACAGACCGAAAGCCTTTAGTGGCATTATGATGTTCAAAACCATTGGATGACTTTCCACCTAGGATTCAAAGATTTTGACTATGGCTGCTTTCTACATTGAACATATAGCAGGGAAAGCACTCATAGCAGCAGACACTTTCTAGATCCCCAGTTGAGCAGCCACAAATGGAAGAAAAAGCTTTAGAGAAAGATGTCAAAGTCTACATTGTCCTTTTTCTGGAAGCAATTCCAGCATCTGCTAGCTGACTTCAACAAATTGGAGATGAACAGCTAAAGGATAGGAGTTACCAGAAACTGACTCAACTTTGCCAAAGTTCTGGAGCCAAATTCCACCAGACCTACTACAATATTGGCAGAATCTAAATGACCGTCACATGACTGTTGTTTCTGAAAGGACGGTTCATTCTGATCCCGATGGTACTTCAGAAAGAGATGCTCTCCAAAATCCATGAGAGACACCAAAGCATAAACAAGTGCAGGGCATGAGCACAACAATCCATGTGGTGGCCCTGTCTGAGTAGGCAAATTCAGAGCTTAGTAGAGGGCTATGAGATATGTAACAAGTAAAAAAAAAAAAAAATTGCCAGAACATTACTCTCTACAAAGCTACCTGACAGACCTTGGCAGCAGGTAGCCACAGATTTGTTTTCTGGAAAGGACTCGCACACATTATTGTAGTTCTCCAGATGTATTCACTTGGACATACTTACACACGCTTCATCAGCACAGGTCATCCAGAAACTAAAGTCAGCATTTGCAAGACATGGAGTTCCTAAAGTCTTCATATTTGATAATGGGCTTTAATTTACCTATGAAATACTGCTAGCATTTGCACAGGATTTTGATTTTGAACCTCATTGTAGTAGTCCCCTTTATTCCCAGAGCTACTGGGAAGGGGAGAAACAGTGTAGACTTTAAAAAGACTTCTTCAAAAATCAGTGGATTCATAACAGAAGACTCCTGGCATATCAGTCAATATGCCTCGTGTCTGGACTATCTCTGGTAAAACTTCTGATGTCAGGGTGACTAAGGACTGACCTGAAGGAATTTTGAAAACAGGATGCTGGAATAAAAATTCTGCAACAAAAAAACTTCATTATTCAGCACAGAAGACAAGCACTACCTGAACTGAGACGAGGGAACAAAGTTTGTCTCAAAAGCTCCCAGACACTTGGAGCTGTTCCCAATTTGGCAGAAACTCCCCGATCCCACCTAGTGAAGACTCCTAAAGGACTCTTCAGAGGAATCGGGTTCATCTTCAATATTTTGCAACACAACAAAGAGAGGATCTGGGTCCTACAGATATTCTATCAGGAAGTGAGCCTCCTCAACAGGAAACTCCATGCATAAACTCAACAGAACTGACAACATGGTCTGGAAGACTGATCAGAGCCCCTGAAATGCTTAGAATACTACTCTGGACTATTTTAATGCAGTTGATAAGGGGACATAGTAGTGTAAATAGTTTTAAGAAAATTGAAGTTTATTTTGAACTGTTCCACTGAATGCATCCGATGAAGTGAGCTGTAGCTCACGAAAGCTTATGCTCAAATAAATTGGTTAGTCTCTAACGTGCCACTAGTACTCCTTTTCTTGTTGTACATTGGTTTATAATTTAAGTTATAATATTTAATGAAAGAGAAAGGGAGATGTGAAGTGATTATAGAGTTCCTGATCTTTCACAGTAACCAGAGAAGACCAGGATGTGTTGCAGCAGGGAGCTTAATGAATGTAGGAACTTCCTGGTTAGGGGGTTCTTTAGTTGCTGCATAAAGCTTCGTTCTTTGTGTTTGTGTCCTCACTCTACTGTCAGTTCTAGAAATTCTCAGAAGTTCTGGGTGGTAGGTGGTGTTATTCAGAATGGTTCGCCCATCCTTAGCGATAATGTAATATAATGATGTTTCTGTGTTACGCATTGGCATCACAGCTTACTGAAACAACAGTTATCTTTAACAGTGGCAATCCTGTGATCTCTATAGCAATAGTGAAGGCTGCTTAACTTGTTAGCATGTTGTTGCTGATTTTGCATTACTGTGCATATTGTCCCATCAGTGCACTTGGAGTTAATGTGCAGAACTCCACTTAGCGTTGATGGCGGCTACATGCCCAGAAGCTGACTCCTGTAATATATTAAAGCCTCTGAATGTTTCAGCCTATTTGTGTGTTTGTTTGAAAATATACCATCATTACTGCACAAATGAGGACCATCTCTCTGTATTATTATAAACAACAAAAAAATCCTCCTGGGTCAGCAGTATTATTTTTCTGTGTCAGTGGTCAGCAGATAAACTACTTATTTAGAGGTCAGAGCAGGAAGTTGAGGTCAGCTCATGAGCTGGTGTTACATTGTCATGGAGTTCTGAACTCCACTGAAGTCACTTTGTCTCTCTGTGTCTGAGTTTCCTCCATGTGTAAAATTAGGATGATGCTTCTCTACCTTACAGAGGATTTGTGTGATTTAACTCGTGTTTAGATAATGCTTTGAGATGCTTGGTTTAAAGACACTGTAGGAGTCTAAAGAATTACGTGCCTGATTCTGATCTCTTTTATACCAGTATAAATCCACTGATGGAATTCATCCTGATTAATACCAGTGTAAATTAAATCAGTACTCAGTCCTTTATTGCGTGTAGCATGTTCCTTTTTCACCACTCCTGTCCCGCACAGACTGCGCATATGCTTCGTGGTCCATTTTTGGCAACTTCCGTAATACTGCGCTATGTGATGTGACTAAAATTCCCCATTCTTATTGCTGACAAGGTAGCTTTAAAACTTCTACCAATGTGCACCAAGGTCCAAATTCACCATTGCTTAGGTCACAACATACCTCTCTCTGGGTTAGGAAGAGACTACAGGAAGCTTCATGTTCTTTTGCCCTGGGTTTAGCTAAAGTGACTTGATGTCAGACTGCCATGTGGTGATCCTGTGGCTGCAGTATTTAATGTTTATCCATTATCCATGTTTACGAACATGGACAATGTAACTCACTGTTCCAAGTTTTATAGCTCTTTGGCCACATTGATATTAATTTTTGAAAAACAATAACTGCAACCCATGCACTTTTTCTGATATTTCATTGTCTTTTGTATAGGCAGTCACATTTTTTTTTTCAATATATGATCCTTCTTTAGAGGTGAATGTTGTGTTCTTAAAGGCTAGGAAGTGGTACGGTTGGTAATGCAAAAAAAGTTAAAGGATATTAAAACTGCACTTTTGCTCTAGAAGGAGTATTTGTATGTTTACAGTCTTGGGACATGTTTTCTGTGGACCTGATTGCCACCATTGCTTCTGCAAGGACACCAGATCAAACAAAACTGACAGCAGCTGGGAGGTGTGCGCAGCAGAGAAGCTACCAGCACCATGACATCTGCTGCTGGACATTGTGGAAGCTTCTCTACCAACTACTGTGTCAAGTGGGCTCCACAGAGCTGCAAAACCCACTTCAAGAGGCAGGGCGTATCCCAGCTCACATTAATACTAATAGAAGCAGTGTTTGCTAAGATGCTGTTCCTGCATATGACAGGGTGGTTCTGTCGTAGGCATAGCATTAGTAGCCAATAGGAGCATAGCTTTGAAGAAGCCATCTAGCTGGGTGTGGAACAGAGAAACAGAGCGGAAGAACTGGAGCTGGAGATTCCCTTGGATCCACACGGGGTTGGGAAGCTGCAATACTGCTTCCTCTGCAATCCCCGGAGCCCCTCCCTGCAGGGAAAGGATTATAAGGGAAGTCTCCAGGCGTGACTTTACAGAGTTTCCTGGGCCCTATGTCCATCTTCCATGTGAGGACACAATACAGTCCTCATTCTTACTTTAATTAAGAGCTTGGATTATATTTTACGCACTAAAAGATTATAGGACATGTTATGTTTGCTTGGTGGTCCCCGCTCCCCCCTTAGAATGATGGTGCCTTTTTTTCCCCCCAGAAGTTTAAAAAGAGCGAGCCATTACCTAAACTTTGGAATGTGCTCTGAACAAAGTAACTGTTTGGGGGGTGGAACCCCCTCCCCCAAATCCTGAATAAATTATAGAGCTAAATGTTATACAGAAGACAACTATTTCCACAATCTAACATCTTTGTTATCATCATTGTTAAGGGTAGACTTCAGCACTAGTCAGGAAACACATCCACTGCAGCATAGCGAATGTCAAATTATCTGTGATTAAAGATTTAAATTCACAGCTTTCTTCATTTTACCAATGCCAAGTTGAAAAACAATCTGATTGAAATTATTGCATGTGATAGCCCTGTTGAATGACCAATTTTTCCTTTGGTGCCTCATTTCCTTAAAAAATGGTGTAACCACTTTTCCACCTTAAAAATGACATAAATCTTTTGTTTCTCTTTGAAACAGTTACTTGAATGGTTGAAAAAGACCCAAGCAGTGTTTTACATTATGGTTTTAAAATGTGTTTTGGTTAAAAAAAATATAACGTAATAAGCCATACTTTGTAACAAAGGCATTCAACATTATTTTCAGCCTAACTACTAAAATGGTCAGTTGGGACCAATAAACCCGAAATAATGTTGTGTTTTAAGGTATAGCAGAGGAAGCACCATCAATCTATCTACATTTAAAATGTCAGCTGCTGTTTTGCTTTTATAACTACCTGTGGAATTTCCTAATCAACTGAGTGTTTGAAATGTTGTCGGGGTTTGGGGTTTTTTTTGTTTTGTTTTTTGAAAGACTTTGAAAAACAGAAACGTTAAAAACCATCAGTGTTTATGGCCAGATCCTACCCTCTGTGCCAGTGATGCAACTGAAGAGCAAAATGTGGTCCATAGTATAGAGAGATCACACAAGCCGTAATGGATTGTGTGGCAGTGTCCCACTTTGAGATTTGACTTTCCCCTAGAAAAAAGTTGCAACTTGCAAAGTTCCCTTGTGTTCTGCTGCTCTTCGTAGTGCATTACCCAATACTCCTTAGAAACAGCCAGACTGTAGGTTTCTGCCATTTTCCCCCTGTTGTGGTTGTCTTCTCTTTGCTTCTACTAGGTTCTTTGCAGGGCTGGCCCTCAGTTTGGTGGGCTGTGAAACAATTTTCATATGCCCTTCTCTCCCTGCTGATGTAATGCACTCCTGTCCTGAATGGTCACACCACCGTTCAGCTCAAGAGTTTTGGAATAGCTTAGTAAAATAAGCCTTTGGAGCACCCCAATACTTGACTGAATTATTATCTGTAAAAAGGTGCAGGGTAGGGGAGGTCTTTAGTTTCTCACTTGCAGGAGAGATGTAGCTAGTTGCTTGCACTAGGGTACAGGGCCAATGTTTAGGAAAGTTTAGTACAGGGCAATGATACAAACTAGCTGGGTGAGGGTACTGATAGCTCTGAGTTTGCTGCCAAGTTTTTGAGATTTCATGTGTGCATGGTGCTAAGAATAATCAGCAATATCATAGCTGATTCACCCATCAAGACTCTCAGAAAACTAAATGGGCTCCTGGAAAAGAGTACGATGAAAAATTGAAGAGGGGGTATTGTGTGTATTAAAAAAAATCAGAACATGAGATAATCCCTGCAATGCTGGCCATTAAATTCAGAGGAGGATAATCCGTTCAAATGTATGTTATTCATGTGCTGTCCCTCCAGATATATTTTCAGTTTCTCCTTTCCCCCATAGCTCTCTCTCACTTGGTACCGACCACCCTGGAAACCCAGCACAGGGCTTAGGCAGAGTAAATTATAGAAACCCACAGGGGGGGTCAGAGATGGAGTTTTGTTTTAGGAGGGATTTATTATAACTCGATAAAAGCTTCAGCATTTCATTTCACTTCAAGGAAAATCAGATGAATTTTCTATTCTACTTATGCAGCCTCTCTTTACCATACCAATAACTATGGGCATTAATACCACTGATGTGCAGGCCTAGGAAGAAGGTGGAGGCTTGGAACCCTGATACTTTGATTAAAGACTTAAGCCCTTGGCAAGTGTCAGCAGACAACAGCTGTTTTAAAGTGAAGGGGACAGAAATGAACAATGACTTGTTTTTTGGAAGGGTGGAGAAATGAGTAAATATACAAGTGCTCATTCCATCTCAGTGTCTCAAATGACAGTTCTCTTTAAGTGACTTTTAGATTGTCCCTTTGTAGGACATGGATGTTTGATAGCCAGTACATTTAAATCCTAGCTTCCTGATAGATCAGATTTAATTGCTACAGTAGCTGGCTGTAGGGTTCCAAGCCTCCAGGTTTGTCCTGAAGTCTCCAGGAATTAAAGATAAATCTTTAATTAAAGATTATGTCATGTGATGAAACCTCCAGCAATTCATCCAACCAAAATTGGCAATCTAAAGCTGAACCCATTTAAAAATATTGACAATGAATTGCCCAAGTTGGCCATATAACTCTCTGTGACTATCATGGTGCTCTGATGGCTAATTCCTCACCCCCTGCTTGGAAAACATCCCTCCTTAATGTCACAAATGCTTTTGGGAGAATCTCAACATTCTTGTTTTGTATTATTCAAATTACCCAACTCTTGATAATCATAACATATCCCACCTTTTTTATGACCTAGTGCAGAAATAGAATGCTACATGACTGTGAGGAATGGGTACTTCAGAGCTGTGGTTTATAACTGACCATAGCAGTTAGGGATGGAAAAAGCATCTGGCAATGGAAGATTGTGTTCTGGAAAAGTAGAATCTTTCCATAGTAGTTGTAGTTGCAAGCAGCTTCCATTTTAATTGCCCTCTAACTTTGACTTGCAAAACTGGTTTGTTTTTCGCTAGATTTTCTCTGAAGGCAGAAGAGAATATTTCTGCAAAGTCTGAAGAAATTTTCCCAGTTTTTTTTTTCATTATTATTATTATTTGGTCAGCTCAGTTCCCTGTGTTATGTTAGTGTCTGTCTCTAGCTTGGCTACAGTGGAAGCTGATGAGTGTTCAGCACTTCTTAAAACCAGACCACTTTATTTAGGTACCTAAATATAGATTTACAAGCTAACTTTGTACATATATGTTTTTAAAATCTTGACCTCTATGCCTTTTGAACATGTTTGATCAACAGTCGAGTGAAGGTAAGCTGTGCTATGCATGCATGTGGTTAAAGGTTATCTGAGGAACATGTATACCTTATTAGGTGATTGAATGAGGCAGGGTTCTGTAGGAGACATTATTAGGTTGGCCAGCACCACTAATTTCTTTAATAATTGGTTGACCTCTCCATCACATTTATTTAAAAAATTTTAAATGGTGTCTTTATTTATCTACACAGAGGGGGGAAAACATGGGAAATTCATAAAGTGGAAAAAAAAAGTGTTTAAAAAAAACAATTAAAGTTTGTAAATTACAATGTTCTTACCTACCATTCAGACATTTCCTTGCTTTTAAGTGGTTGGGTTTCATAACCTTACACTGCCTACACAATAAACAAACACTACTGAGCATTAGCTAATTACTGTTATCCCAACCTGCGCATCTTTGAATGGGCACCTCCTGGTTCTCCATCCTCAGTTTCAGGCCATGAGAGTTGGGCAAATAAGTCCATATTCAAAAATAAAAACAACACTCTACTTCCCAAAACCTCTCACATTTCTAGATTTGGACCTTTTTGAAAGCTAACATTTGTTGTCATGGGTTTTCACATGCCTCTGCACATCTCTCCTCCAGAAGTACCAAAATAACTTTTTTTTAAAAGGCCATTATTGTGCTATTTCCAGGCCAAAGAGAAGGAGGACATGCTAGCAATCTTCTTAGAAAGATGTATGAGGATAATGGCCAGTTTTGCTGACTCAAGGGCCCTGATCCTCCTCTGAGGATAATATGACACCATTGTAACTCCACTGACTTCGGTAGAGTTATTCCTGATTTATACAGGAGTAAATGATATCATAATCAGCCCCAAGAGGTTCAGCAAGCTTCATATTAGCATCCCAACTTTGGGGATCTTATCCAAATTGAACCCTTTTTGAGATTTCTCCATCACTACTACAAACCCAATAGGAGACATTAGGTGGAATATTGCTGATATTCTTCATCTTCTTTTTCTTAACACCACGTCTTTATTTGTTGTCATTCTAGGGTGAGCCAGGTTTGCCCGGTGAAGTGGGAGAAAGCGGAGCACCAGGGCTTAAGGTTAGTGCAGAAAACCAACTGAAAAATAAAGCACAGTACAGGTATGTATATGGATGATAGTGTCATGCTTTTTGATTTGTATATCATGATTAATTTGTAATAGGCTCTGCCTCTCTACAGTGCTAAGTGGTATTAAGAGACTTTAAACATTTCACCATAAAGGGGCATGTTCTTTTGCTGCACATGCATAGTTCCAGTCAACATTAGTGACGAGTATATGTGCACTGCAAGGCAAATATGATGCAAGCGTTTAGGAATTTGGAAACCTGTTTACATAGTATTGTTTATGCTTCTCATAATGCATTTCAGACCCTTTTTTAAGAACTACTGCAGTCAATTCTTTGATGAATGTCAGGATTAAATCTTGAGGTCTGAGACTGCTTCTTTGGAAGTTAACAGCAAACTTGAGTGGGAGAAGGTTTGAGTCCATAGTTATGGCAAAAAGAAAATGTTGCCTTGCATTTATTTTTTTGATTATTATTCCTTACTCGATTCCGAACAGATGAAATTGAACACACAAAACTTGATAACTTTGTTTGAATAAAAATCAGACACATCCAAAATGCTTTGATTGTTGGGCCTCTCAGAAAGGATAATACCAATTTCTAATCCCATCAGCTGTGTCTGTGTGTCTGTGCGGGCACATATGCTTCTCAGCTGATTTTACAGATCACATTGCTATTGACAGCTAGCCAGGATAGTCTTTAAAATGTACTGACGTGCCGCTTGTCCATCAGGAAAGAAAACAAGCCATTTGGGGCATACCCTTTTCTTGTTTTATACTCAGTGAATGCAAAGTATTTGCAGTTATTGCTTAATTCATATTCACAGCAGTATTCTTGGAGTTGCCAAGCAACCATCAAAAGTGGTGTGGATAAGCTAGAATGGTCAAAAATACAGAGATGAGTTGCCAGGGTCAGATTCAGTGTATGAAAGGGGATTTGCCATTGTACTGGCTTCTCACACAAAGTGTAATTAAAAAGTAATGGCTATAAACTGTCTTTTTTTATATAAAATTCTGCAAGCATTTTTTGCTCTCTACCAGATTATGAATCTAGACAAGATATTTAAGGGGTTTCTGTTTCTCATTAGGTGTCCTCCAAACTCCTCTCCAAACCTCAGGACCGCTCTCTTTTTCATTTTCTTCTCTCCCTCAGTCCCTCCAGAGTAAGGTGGGCTTGGCACATCTCCCTCTGGTTCCTCTCGGTCCTAATGGGTGGCTTCACAGAGCCATGAAGTTGTTCCTCACTTCCCTTAATCCAGAGTGAAAAACCAAGATGAGCCTTCCACACAACTGACCAGCCTTTTGCATTGCACTGTGTGTAATGTGTTGATGCAGCCCATCAGATTATAGTATTGAATCCTTTCTGACATGGCTTCTTCTATTGAATAATCTGTAATATTAAATGAAATTCAGCTGCTCTACAGTGTCTTGCATTAAATATGTTATCTAATGTCTCTTCTGTTGAGTTATCTAATGACATCATCTTAATAACGTCAAGATTTCTTTGTTCCTACTCTTTTGATCAGGGTGACCCTGGAGAACGAGGAGAAAAGGTGAGGCATATTTCACTTTCCCTGTGTTTATCTTGTTTTGAAGAATTGTGAATGCACAGGCAGCAGTGAGGACTGATCTGTTAAAAAACAACAACCTGCTGTGTTAAAAATTATTAACTAGAATTCAGTCACTGAACTGACAAAACTGTGGACCCTCTTGTGGAACCCTTTACTGGGGCTAAGTAGCACTTACTCATGCAAACAATTCATTGACTTAATGAAACTACTCATGTGAGTCCTGTATGTGCTCACTAATATATGCTAGGGCTGCACAGGTGGACTCTGATATTATAGTATTTTTAAAGAATGTTCCTGCTTTGAATGAACAGAAAAGCAAGCTGGTTTGCATTACTTGGTGTTGGTGTTGTGAGTGTCTGTGGGCAGTAGTTTCTTGGAAAGGCAGTCAGATAGGACAGTGATATCTCATTTTACTCATGTTGAGTTCTCTGTTGCAGCCCAGCTCTACTTGAATAAGGGTGAGAGAATAAGGGTGAGAATAAGGATGGATGGCCCATCCATCTCAACTTTAGACTTCATGAAAAAGGACAGGAACACAAATGCACTACTTGTTCTCACTTGCATTGGTATCAATGAGGAACAACTCCATAGAAATCAATGGAGTTACACCAGTACAATATCACAGATCAGAATCGTCCCCACAGTACTAGTAACTATGGGTCTGATTCTGTCCTATCAGAGCAGAATTCTAATGGGACTACTCCTATAAGAAAGTGCTACTCTACATGAGCAAGGCTTATAGAACCGAGCCTCCCTTTACTCTCCTGAAGCAGTGTAATAGATTGAAAACAATGGGGCTAGTCAAGGAGTAAATTTCTCTGGCTATATGCCATCCAGACCTCAGGAAAATCCTGAAATGCACCTTATACTTGGGCCAGGAGGGAAATGGCATAGAGAATCATCCCCAACTAGCTACATAAGCAGATAGGGTGGGAGGCCAGGATTGGGCCATACCTTTTTTAAAAGGTTTTTTTTGTTTGTTTTATTTGGGCAACTTTTTTAATGATCCTAGTCAGGAAAATTTCCAAAATGGTTTCAAAAGCAATGAGAATTCCTTAACAAATATTTTATAAATGACAGCCATCCATTACTTGTATAAGAATTCCTTGTGTTTGACATGGGTTCACTGGTACACTCTTTGGTCCAATAGTAGATAATATTTATCAACAAATTTTAGTTGATGAAAAAAATATTTTAAAAAACCCCCTCTCTTTCAAGAACTCAGAAGCCTGCAAAAGTCTTTGGGCCTGATTCTCATTTACACCTTTTACACTTCTCTGGCCAGCAAGGGGTGAGTCAGTGTAAATTAGGATTCAGCCTTTCTGTACAGGTGAAGCTTTTAAAATATTTCTTTAAAAAAGCTATCAACAATTTTTAAATAGGGACATTTTCTCCCAGGCAATGACAAGAGTATTACTTCAACATTACCTCTTTGAGTAATGCTTAGCATTTACATGGAGACATGAATGGTTTTGGTAGCTTATTCTATATTTTAGTTAAGTTTTACTAGCTTCACACTGATTCATGGGGAAATACTTGAAATTCAAAGAGCATATCATGAACTGCTTCAAAATCATAATAAAAATGTATTGGAAGCCAGTAATTGCCAACTCTGTTTGATCAAATGCGTCTATCAATGACTTTGTGGTGAAAAATATTTACTGGTTATTCCTAATGCTGAATCATCATAAAATCATTCCTTTGTCACTGAACCAGAATGAACTGGGGATGTCTGTAGACTAAATGAACAAGAAGATGAAATGACATGACAGTATGTATTTACTCAAGGAACTGTGAAGAGGTTTATAACTTTGAAATACCTTTCCTATCAGTGATCAAATATAACAGTTGTGTAAGTTATATTTCAGACTACAAATCCAAATGAAATATATCAAATCATGTTTTTCTCCTCCTGTGGATTTAAGTTGAATGAAGACTCTGAGTTCATGTTGTAAATGTCTTATTACATTTATTTGAGAGACAGGGTGGTAAGGTAAATACATTTATTTATTTGGTCATTTATTATAGACTCTGGCTGGTGAATTAAAACTGTTAGCCTGGTAATAGTGTTTGCAAGTTGCAAGTTATTTCTGGATACTTTGTGAATGCATGAAAATTATTTTAAAAATTGCAAAACAGCACTGCAAATATATATATTTTTTAATTTTAGGGTGATGCTGGAGAAAACGGACCCAAAGGTGACATGGGTGAAAAGGTACATCTATTAATGAGTAGAGATGAAAGGATATTTTAAAGGCCATAAAATATAACCAGAAGATGAAAGGGGAATGATACCAAAAAGAAAATATACAAAGAGACTTTTAAAAAGGTTGAATGGTCTGACCTTGACTCATTCTCACAAACAGCAGAAACTCATCAGTTCTAATTAAGTACAGAGGGCCTGCTTATGCTACAGTAGTTAAAACATGAGACCTGACAGTGCATCTTTTATAAACCTCTAAATATGCATTACACAGAAACTTGAATCACAAGCTATCAGATATTCTTGTTATGTCTGTTTGGTAAATGATGCAAGTTTTGAGTATTAAGGCCAAAGACATTGCTGCATTCAGCATTGCAATGCCTAACTGGTGTAAGAACATAAATCTTATTTTCAAAAGGCAGTAAGAGACTTATGAACCAAAATCATATCAACAGTCAATAATAGTTTGGCAGCAACATCTAAATACCTTTAAAAATCTGGGTCCAAAATCCTAGCTGCAGTGTACAGCCTGAGTACTCAGGATGTGCATTGGGGAGTTCCTCTGAGTCTGAGAGGGAAGAATTCTACAACCAGGACATGGAGCAGCAGCTAGGTCTCCCTATAGATGGTACTTCAGTCCCCACTTCCCTCCCAGGACATGCCTCTTTACATGCCAGGTAGATCCACTTAACCACACTGCTGGAGATCTGGAGCTAAGGGAGATGTGCCAAGGCACAGCACCCCCATACAGAGACCCAGTGTCCCCAACAGATCCCTGAGGTTAGTAGGGATCTCAGGAGATCTGAGGGTTCTGAGAGGACCAACCCCTTACTTTTTCAGAGTGGGGAATGCTGCCCTCTGACTGGATCGGAAAAAAAAATTCTGTAAGGGGAAACTGATCCCCTTCCACATTCTTTTCCAAAGGAAGGGCCAAGGCAATCTGGCATACAGTTGAAAACATAATCCAAGTGGCTGACCAAAACCCCCAAAAGTTTGAAAATTCAGAGTGAAAGTTAAAAATTATGTTTCAGATCTTTGTTATTTCACACCAGCTAAAGATCTGGCTTCCATGCCTTTACGTCAGCTCAGTCTCCTCAGGTACCATATTTCAGAAGTCTCCAAAGAATGGGTGATTTTGTATATCATGTGCATTATGACTGAGAAATGGGAAGCTGAGATTGTTACCACTGACAGATTTTATGGTTTAAGAGGAATGGGAAAAATAGAGAATCATACCTGCAGGCAATAAATTCAAATCCAGTCCATGTCTCTAGCACGGTTGCCAACTTTCACGTGGTAAATAAGCACTCCGACTTCCACAATAAGCCAAAAATCAAGCTAATCCCATTTCAAAACAAGGCCAAAATAAGCCAGTCCCTAAGAACCCCAACACTCTGTAACTATATCCCCCCATCGTGTAGTCTGGGACTGTGGTGGGCCTGCTGTGCACCCCTGACTCTCTTCTCCCCTTGCCTCTGTTTGCCCCTTGCCCCCGCTTGCTGGGAGTAGATAAAAAAAAAGAAGCAACAAGCTACAAGCCAAAAACTAGCCAACAAGCATCTTACAAGTCAATTAAGCCAAAAACAAGCCCAATTTCTGCATTTTTATCACAAGTTTGGCATGTCTGGTCTCTAGTGGCCAGGAATCATTACTATCTATTTTTGAATATTTAAATTATTATTCTATTACTCAAAAATATATGCAGTTTGATTTCATAACTATTTTCCTGAGAGACCTAGTAGCATGTCTAGAGACATTTTTTATGTCCTGAGAATGTCATGCTTAGCCAAATCATTGGAACAGTAGATCAGATAAATAGGTCATGTATATGTTCATGAAACAATATTAAGGTCCAACAGCAGCTAAAATAGAAGTTCAGAATCTCTCCTGTGAGTCCCATGACGCTTCAGTAATTGTTCTTCAATTGTGTCTGCTACTGAAGTACTTGGCATGTGTCCAAGTGAAAACAAAAAAATCTAAAAAAATCAATTCCTCATTCTGTTGGGAATTTATCCTTCCAAAGCCAGACATTGTGTGTGTTTCTGTGTGGACCTCAAATTGTTTGGTATTCTAGTTGGGAAGAACTTTTAGAAAAGATAGGTCAGCAGATGGCCTTTTGAATGTTCATCTGAAAAACTTTAACTGAATTGACTGAACCTCTGAAACATATAATGCTCCC
Source organism: Eretmochelys imbricata (assembly GCF_965152235.1). NCBI lineage: Eukaryota > Metazoa > Chordata > Testudines > Cheloniidae > Eretmochelys > Eretmochelys imbricata. Next base: position 35,721,430 of record NC_135575.1, on the reverse strand, counting down.
ACCACTTCCAAGTTTCATGTAATTGTCTGGAGTACTGGGGTGAAATGAGGATGGATAGATAGTTTTTGTACAGGTCTCATTACTTTACCAGCATCAGGCTAGTTGCTTCATGATAGGAGTTGGGCTTCCCATAGATCTGTGAAGGTATAGGAGAAGGCCACAGAACTTCTCTGATTATGTCCTGCAGAGTGACTCTGCAGTGGAGGACTGTTTGGTTAGGAGTTTAGGAGAATATATTTTTGGTGTGGAAGTTTAGGAGTGAGTAAGCACTGAAGTCAGAGTAATTACTCCACAATTACACCAGTGTAGTTAGGAGCAGTGCTCCTGTGGCTAGTGCTCCAGTGACTTGCACTATCTTTGACCGTCATTATACTTATAGCAGAGATGAATTTGACCCAGTGGTTGTTAATTGTGTTGGTTGCAGAGGAAAAAAATCACGATGACTGCTGCCCCCTAATAGGAACAGCCAACAGTAGCATACTCACCAAATAGCTCTCGTTTTCCTTCCCTTTCTTAATCCATCAGTCACTTCTCCCCGTCAATGGCAGGATCGTCTTCAGGAGACAGACGGGAGCTCTGTGGCTTTCTCTTCCAACATAGTTGCAGGAATTTCGGGTAGTGCCATGAGAAGCCTTTCACACTCTCCTCTAGCCATTGATGGGGGTATGGGAAATCCTCTCCTTTTCCCCCTGCCCTGATAGAAGCAGTTGGCACTGTGTTCCAGAATATCTCTCTACTGTCCTTTCTGCTGCACCGTTAATATTGGGTGTTGGTCAAAGTTATGCATGCTATATCTAAGCCAGGATGCACCATATGCCTCAGAAGTCTCGGAACATGGGATATTTGGATGACTCTTGGGCTTCTGAAACATTTGGTGCACTCTAGGACATCACTAGGGCAAAGCATTGGAGCAGTACTTGAGCGGCAGTGAGGCTTACGGACTTACTGAGCCTCTTTTTTCAAGGTAGCATGGGGAGGGGTCTTTGAACCTGAGAAAAGAGGGAACCACGGAAGTTTTGGATGTGCAGGAATGATTTATCAAGACTAATCTGAACCAAAAATAAGGTTCAGAGATGAAAGAAGATTAGAGCCAGTTCACCCAGACCTCTCCCTTTGTCCACACCCCCATACAGTAAACCTCCATAAATGTTGTCTGAATGAACAATACATAAACCATTGCAGTAAATAATAATAATTAATAATTAATAATAAGCAGTTATATAGTATCTTTATCCAAAGATCTCAAACATTAAGACTCACAATTCCTGTGACATGGGTAAGTATTATTTATCCCCATTTTATATATGGGGATACTGAGACAGAGAGGTGAAGAGATAACAATTTCAAACCAGGGTGCCTAAAGTTAGGAGCATATACCCATATTTATGCACCTAAATGAAAGTAGTGTCATTTTCCACAGATGACGCACATCCACAGCTCCCATTGATCTTACTACATAAACATAGACTTAGGTGCGTATATTTTGACAACGCTGGCATCAGTGAGCTGTCTTAGGTCACATACAGAGTCAGTGGCAGACTTGGGAATGGAAACCACTCATTAGTCCTTGCTTCCATTCTCCTGCTGTAGCCATTGGCCTCTCAAGCAGCCAAAATCCCCTTGAAGTACTTTTCCATTTGTGTTTTCTCCTGCTGAAATTCTTTCATTTCCAATCCAGCTGACTCAGTGAGGGACTGAGAACACGCTCTAGCTACATGGTTTTTACTTTATCCTGTATTAGTTTTCATTCTTGAATGAAAGTGGATCATAAACACTTTGTGTCTTATCTGTGCTATTTCCAGTGTTATCCCTTAAAATGTTTAACTTGTGACTGTCTCTCAGCAGTTGCTTTGCCACTTTATAGCTATTAAAAAGTCCTTGAGATTTCACAGTTGTACGTGCTGTGAGGGACAACAGCAATATCACACATACATGTCTATCAAAATGAGACCGCTCAGGTTTCCAGACATGAATCAGCCTTTCAGAAAATGGCCTTTTGTTTTCTCTTTGCCCTCTGAAGAGAGAGTTACAATAACTATGAAAAGGAAACCAGGCTTTTAAAATATAAATCACCACGGCTCTTCGTTCAGCTTTACTGAACCACAGGACAGCTAATCAAAAACTGGTGTTTTTATACTAGTAGTTTACATTTTATTGTTTTATATAGTGCAAGACTATAATAATAATACTTAGCATTTATACTGTGCTTAACATCTGTTAAGATGTTACTGTTACAGATATTAGCTATTCTACTCAGTATGTGCATCAGTAGCATTCTGCTTTAAGACACAGGGTAAGCTTACTGCACAGTGATCTCTTAATTTTCTTGATCAATCGTAATTCATAATAATAATAATAAGGAAACTGTCCAAATACAGGTTCTGTAAACAACTTCTACAGTTTTCACAGGGTTGACCTATTTACATGAGTAAGTTGACTAGCAAAACTTTTCAAGTGAGAAATAGCATTTAATAATTTAGCTTCCTCCACTTTACTTTGGTGTTCCATTGAAGACAAGGTGCAGTGAAATGAAAGTACAGGAATTTTCAGAAGTCTACAAAGGCTAGTAAAGAACTGAGAACCAGAAGCACTCTGCCGTAGCCACTGGCTGATTCTGTGACTTTGGGCAAGTCCTATCAAACCCAGACACTCAGAGCAAAACACAGGAGAACCTCTTTGAAAGTTAGTTGCTTCATCAGAACTGACCTTTCCTGAGCAAATAAATTTCAGCTCATCTGACATTCTGTTACTTACAACATTTAGTGCATTAAAGCATCAAGATAAAAACAGCGAAAATCTGTGCAAAAGAGATGGATAGTCTGACATGTTAAACAAGATAAACTAATGGGTCACTGGATTCTTTGAGGTTGAATGTCATTAACACAAAAGCTTTGTCAATTAAGGCCTGAGACTTGCCATCTGTAGTTGTGGACCCAAAGGACCAGTGATGCTCTTTGATATGGCAAATAATTTTGAATGTGTCATAGACTTGGGGATGTCAAAACATGAAGAGGCATAGCACTATACTCTAGCTTCCCACTACACATCTCTTTAAAATTCCTTTTTGTTACAGCAACTACATTATTGGTTGTAAAACTTTTCAAACAAGTGAATAGGTTATTAAGTGGTCTGGATAAATGGAAAGCAAATCCCACATCTGCATTTCTTTGAAAGCAGAATTGTTTCTCTTTGAATAATACTGACTTATTGTCAATGGTCAAATTGGTATGCAGTGTCTCAAGACATATTTAATCTTGCTACAGTAATTGAGAGGTACTTTGAGAAGGTTCCAGGATAATCATGCCTGTGTTTGTTAGTTTCCTGAACTATCAGTTTCCTGAAAATATACATGTACATAATAAGTGTGATCATTGTTTCCTTGTGAATTTTATATCAGGGTGATCCTGGATCTTCTGCTGCAGGAATTAAGGTAATGTTGTGTTTATAGTGGTCATTTTTTGCAGAATCCCTGTCACTTTATGCCACAACTCTTTTCTCCTCTTCTACGACCCTGAGGTTTTTTTTTTCACTTTGTCTGATCTTGTGGTTGCTTATTTGTTTGTTTATTTAATCTTTCAATTAGGGAGAACCTGGAGAATCTGGTCGGCCAGGACAAAAGGTAATACATGAAAGCATTCAGTCCCTTTTTTCCTCACATTTAGACTTGCCATCAAATCTTGTTTATACAAAACATTAGTACTGGAGATTCCGTCTTGCACATAAATTGCTTATTTGGTCATAGCAATGATTGCAAGATAGTGCAATTTAACTGATTGCTCAAGGTCTATACACATTTTGTTTATGATAATTTTGAGTTTTGAAAAAAACTTGAATAAGAATGACACTGGATAGAGTGAAAAGTGAGAATTAGAATAACCCACCCACTCTTATAACTACAGGGCACTTTTTTCCACACTGAAAGTTTGCACTATCTCAGCTGTCTGAAACTAACAAAGAATGGCTCTGCTGTCTGAATGTTGACAACTTACCCTCGCATGTTTGACTAAATATTGACCTGCAGATTATAGTATGTTATTACACCTCATTAAGATGAAATAAATATTGACTCTAGGGCTGGAAGTTCTCTCTCACTTGTGCTGGTAGTGAGGAGCTAAACTGGTAGAAGCGGACACAAGCTTTGAAAAGTTAGGAGCAAGTAGCTCCACTACGTGCTACCCCTCCCCTGCCCCCCGAGAAGCCTTTCCACTGGACACTGTGCAGCCAGAGCTTTCTTGGTTGGGAGGAGGTGTAGCGGGGAACAGCTGCTCAATATGGCATGATGCCCTCTTGGCCTAGGAAATTGCCAATAGGAAGTGAATGGTGCACCAAGCAGCATTGCCTGCCCCCTCCATGCCTTTGACCCTTTTTCAGAGGATAGGATAGGATGCAGGCACAGATGGGAAAGCTTGTGACTGTGTCTCTCCTCAAGGAGCCTGAAGGTGCTAGCAGAACACCAAGGAGAGGTTGGATTTTAACACTACAATCCTGGGAGGTGTGAGGTAGCAGTTTGGCTTCCCTCTGGAGTGTACAGTGTTTCCTGGGAACAACCCTTCACCATCCCCACCTCTTGTAAAGTAAGAAACCTCTCCCCTATCCCAACAGGAGAACTGGAAATTTAATCTGCAAAGTACACTTTGGAGATTTTCCAGTACTCAGGTCAGGGGACAAGTAAAATCATATACTGTATATAGGGAATATCAGGCCAGCTATATTCTAAAACTCAGTTCCTTTTTATGGCCATATGGAACTCTGAGAAACCATTTTTTTTAAAATCAGTAAAAGACAAAATTGCAGCTGAGTTTCTCTACTTGGCAGGTTTTAATCGGAATGATTTGTAACAGACTCTATACGACTATTATGATATGCAAATTAAATTTGTTAGTAAAGCTCAGTTTCGAGTAGGAGAGCTAGCGAAAGCAGTTTTAACCTGTGGAATCATTGTGCATCATGTACTGCATGTTCTACTTGGATAATAAACTACAGAATGCACTTTAAATGTTTAGATTCATACTCTCATTTGCTATCTGCCAGGCAGGGAACAACTAGCAGTGATTTATTAGCAAGATACTGATCTCACTGCCCAATGCAATCAGGTTTGATATAATAGATGTAATATAGATAAATAACCAGTAGCCACGAACTTCACATTAATGTAGAGTTTTATAAGTGATGAGCTTGTCTTTGTGTGGTTGCATATGATGTTATGGAAAGAAAGTGCCAGGCTTTTGTCTCAAACATTTACATTGCCCATAATATTTTGAATACTCATTCTCTCTCTGTATTTTATTGTTCTCTTTTTTTAAACTTACGAGTGAATTGGGGCATGATTCTTAAACGTACTTCAGCACCTTGCTGTACCAGAAGGGACTGTGCACATTTCTTTACACTGCCCTTCCAATGCACCTCAGTCTTGACCTCAGTACACCCTCCAGTTTCGGCATCAGGCCACACTTGAGCATATATTGCCAGTCAGACTAAAGTGAGTGATTGTTTTGTGATGTGGTCTAGTGGCTACTTTGAAACCACAGAACATATTTCACTTGTGATCTACTGTAAATCATATTTGAACTCAGTACTTTAGAGGCAAAAGGCTTGTGGATTTATGCATTGTGCCACTTAGCCCATATGTTTCCCTTCATTATGTGTGTATACACACACATACACACACACACACACACATATATATATATAATTATTTTCAAACCTTACAATCTGGAGGCAAAAATATGTTCTCTGCGAGATCACTGTAAATGTAATACCAAGAAATTGATGTGAAGATAATACTGTAAATAAAAAGAGTCTCTCACTGAAATAAGATGGGCCAAAGTTTTAATGAATAGATGCTGAGGTTCATAATCACTTGTATTTACATGAGCATATCTGTCAATTGAATGTGCAAAACAAACAGGTTATTGCTCATAAAATATCTGTTTGCTTGTACAATTAACCGGTTTCTTGCACAAATGCACATATATGGACTTCTGCTTCTGGTCTTTAAAAATTTGACCCTGTGAGAAAAATTCTCCTCTCTGATCCACAGTAAAGGTATTTTATTCACTGAAGTGCAGATCTCTGTTGTGTAGTCTGTAATCCATCCTACATGGAACGCCAAGTCACACCAGTCTGAGTTCAGTACTTAAAACAAGTGCAGAATGTCTGATAGAGATCTGAACTGCAGTGAATAAAAGACCTGTATTATGGATCAGAGGGTAATTTTGCCTTATATTTTTACTTGCCTGTGAATAGAGAATATGGGCTAAATCCTATAGTTCTTACTCAGGCAAAACTCCCATTGCAGACAATGTGAGCTTTTCGTGAATAAGTAATAAGTATGAAATGAGGGTTTGACGTTTCTTATATATATACCATGCATGTACAGATTAATGGATAAATACATATCAATCTACATTTAAATATCACACTTTAAATGAGATTCACTATTTGAGTGTAAATATAATGAAGACACAAATAAACTAGCAATGAGAAACGTTTATATAGGCATGAACTGTGTCAACTGTCAATTTCCCAAATTTTTGTTCTTTCCTATTATGAGGACACCTTCAGAATGTACAGCTATTTTTACAGCACCCAATGGGAGTTTTCTCTGATTAAATACCAAGAATTTGATCCTCTATTAGTATTCACTAGAGTAGATATGTGTGGAAACACACTGAAGTTCCAGATCTCAATGTAGTATTGGAGCCTTAGTCTTTACGCATGAAAAACTCCCATTGTGCACCATAAAATAATAAAAAGGACAGAGCAAAGACATTAAGTTTTGGTCCATGTTGTGCATTTATTCATGTATTGATTCATATGTGAGGATATTTGTGTATGACTGAATGAAATACGTCTGTGTGTGAATGTATGAAAAAAGGATAGGTGTGCCATATACGTTATAGATGTAGCCCACGTACATTATATATGTTCTATAACAACTTAGAATATTTGACTGCTTTAGTTTGATAGACTGGAGTTTGTATTCAGCTTTTGTTTGTCTTTGGAGTCATTTAATCTCATAAATCATATCAAACGTATATTTTGAAAAAAGTTAAAGAATGAAAATAGTGTCCATTCAACTTCAATGAACTTCATAATAGAACACGAGTAATTGAAATGTATTTTTAATCTTGCCTTGAAGAGTACAGTTTAATCACTTTAGTTAGTGTACTTAGAATTTGAGTTCTCCAAGGAAGGGACTGTCTTTCTGTTATATGTGTGTGAAGTGCCTAGTACAGTGAGGTCCCGAGCCCTGATCGTGGACTGTGCATGCCATGGCAACACAAATAAAATAATAATAAAAGATCTATTAATTATAATGATTAAACATTTATATTTAGAACTGATTTTTACTTATTTTAAAACAGAAGGAGAAAAAGTCATGTCATGTCCACGTCAATGAAAGTAATTGACAGATTATAGTATTAATATCTTTGTTTCACTAGCATATCTGACTCTTCATGCAAGAAAAAAAAAGATGGAGTAGAACTTTTGGGCTAATACTATATCAAGAGTGAATGTAATACATCCTGTTCAGAGAATTACTCTTTAAACAGGAGTAATGGCTCAGTGTCTGTTAGACAATGGTAGGCAGTATACCAACTGGTAATAGAATCTGCTGAAAATGATATCCTGTCCTCCATTCCTTTATTGTATTTCACATTTAAAATTTCCAAAGTGGATTGTCCTTTTCAGTAGCTTCAGTCAGAAAGATTTGTTAAAATTCTGGAATGACTGAAATCTGCAAGGAAGATGGGCTTGGGTCCTCCTAAAATGTTTCACAGTTCTTTCGTTTGGCAAATCAATTTTCAAATCAACTATTCTTTTTTTGGTTTTGTTGTGGCAGATTGTAAATTTGCTAGAAATTCTTCAAGTACGTTTTAATATTATTACCTAAAAATATAGTGCAGTTGGTTATGTAAGCTGAGGAATTTGTGTGTGCTTGTAATCTCCATGCACTGGCCCAAACCACAAAATTGAGATCTGGATTTCAGTAAAGTTCAGGAATGGATGAATCTAGAGTTTAGTTCAAGAGGTAGGGACCAGCTACAAAGTTTGGACCTGATCTTCCCTATAATTCAGGGATGTTCAGATCCTGGGCTTTGGTTCAGGTCTCTCTCTATGATAGCTGGAAATCTACTGTCTGTCTAATTGTTTTGTCCTTGAAATCAAAATTATTACATCCATTATATTCCTAATGCCCTTTGATTTTTGGTGTTCATCATTTTCCTTCTCCTAAGAGGACATCATTTCAGCACCATTTCAACTAACTTCTTAGGATGATTGTATGTATGTAAATGTTGTGCTTGTCCTTCTCTCCCATAGAAAAATATCAACTTCATTCCAGAATGAATGTGTTCAGTCTTCAATTCCTGTTACACATTTTCTTCTTGAAAGTAGAGTATTTTGTTCTTTTTTATTGCAGTGCTAAATAAGCAGGGTATTTATTAGAAGTAGTTCTAGTTTATTTGCTTATGGTACTTTGTGGTGTTGTGGATGTGTACGTGTGTGTGCATTTACACTGAAATGTGGAGAGTGTTGATGGTTCTATAAAAATGATAGTTAATTGTAATTGAGTAATCCCCCTGAAAATGTACAAATTAAATTAAATTTTTGAGCCACATTTGTAGCTAAACTGGACATTATACTGCACCCTATCCAGCCAATAACTGAATAGGGGATAGAATTAAATATCTGCAATTGCAGTTTTGCAGAATTACTGCAAATGCAGTAAATGTCAGTATTCATATTATTTAATTAATACTATTTATTCCCTCTTCTTTTGATAAAAATACTGGCCAGAATTTTCAACCTGTGTGTCTAGTTAGGCTCCTAAATCCACAGGAAATGTTTAGGTACTTAAATGTAGGTTTAAGAGACTAAATTTAGGCATTCCGTTTAAACATTTTAGTGATACTTCTAGGTTAGCAAGCCCTTTAATGTACATTGTGTTGGCCTGAGTATCTGTGATCCCTGAAATGAATAGCAATCGTGTGTGTGTATGTGATTTCATACTATACCTACTACAGTGTATACCTGGTTGTTTTCTGGATACCAATTATAAATGAATATTGTTCTGTAATGTTATGTAATTTTCCTGTATAGGGTGAACCAGGTCTTCCTGGGCTTCCTGGACTCCCCGGGATAAAGGTAAATACAACCATAATATCTGTATAGTGGTACTTATATCTTCCTAAACATTTTTTATTTTAAAAAGGATTTTGTCACATGAAGGCCTTACACAGAAAATTGATCATCTATATATGAATGAATGAACAATATGCCTTACACTTTAATGTGCAGTAAAATGTCAGCTTACTTTGAAAAAAAAACCTGGACTCCTTTAAAAATAATGTCTTTTTTACATTTTTATTTAATTCAGGAGTCATCAATGTTTGTTTGCAGTTTAATTAGTATTTGCCAGTAACAATAGCCTACAGAACCTGCAAAGCTAACAGCCAAAGAACTGTCTTCATTATCCACAAATTGTGGAGGACCAGCTATGAGCAAAAATAGTCTCTGCTCTCATTGCTCATTAGTAATTTCCACTGACAAGTCAAAATATTTGAATAAGAATACTTCATCCAGTATTACCATTAAGCAGTCAGACAATCTGTGGACCAATAACTGGTTTATCTGCTGACTTCCATTCTGCCTGTTATATTTAGGCAAATTATTATAAAAGACCTGGAGTCAGTTCAGCCCTGGCGTTGCATTGGGAGTTGCTGCCAATTATACTGGAACTCAGTTTGATTCATTCTGTATTATACTATAAAAAGTGAGCAGATTTGAAATGTTCTGAATGAGAGCTGACTGAGTTGATTGCTTCTCTTTCATGGCAGGGGTAATTCTTTCAGACAATGAAAACTCTTAGAATTTCCTTATATTCCATTTTCAGCATGGGCCTGTGAACAGCTGATGGAGAGCTTTTATTTTCTCCCCACTGAATACAGGGGATGAAATCCTGCCTCCATCAAAGTAAAAACACCCTTGAGCAGTGGGACCAGGCTTTCCTTCAAAGTGTATAACATTTGCAGTAGCTTGCTCAGTGACAGTTGTCGAGTGCCACAATGTTTTAACTTAGTGTCCATTTTTCATTTGTGGAAAATAATAAGAGGAGTTGATTGGACATCCTACACATGCAAGAGCATGTGTGCTTATTTTAAAATGTGGGCTTATGTGTCTTAATACTGAAAGGTGCAGGACCTGGAGATAGAAATTATGTTAGGTCCTGTCTGTTCTGTAAGAAAGAACCATGGTTTACTGTGTCGTGAAAGATCATGTTGCAAATGGATCCTTCAGAATGGTTAAATTTATAGTGTAGATGGGACATTAATATATACAAAGAAACACTTTTAGTGATTGTCTCTATCTACTTTGGAAAGTCAGTATAGAAATAACATTTGTTTTGTAGTGTGTCCTTAATATAGTTCAGTTGGAGGTCACTGCCAGCAGATTAAGAGCAATTATCAAAACTGGCTTTGGGCACTGAAAAACCTGAGATTGAGCCAACCAAGCTAGAAGATCTTATTACGGTAACATCTTCTGGGGGCTAGCAGAATGAGCACTTTTGAGATAGTTCCCATTGCAACATATACATTTTAATGAGAAGAAAGATGAAGCTCGTTGGAAAAAATCAGAGTCACATCTCCTAGTACGGATTCAGTTCCTAGAAAGGAATTTTCTTTTCTTTTTTTTCTAGATTTCTAAAGGGGACTATCCACAATAATGAATTCTCTTTCGAGCACCCTTTGACTCGTGGTTATTGATACTATACTACGACAGGTGATCTGCAAAGACTCCAGTGACTGTCGCTGACAGCTGGACCCCAAAAAATCTAAAACTAATTTAAACATGTCTCTCAGGGAATGTCTAGTTGAACATTTAGTGTGCGGCAAGCTGGGGTGTGAATCTACAGTGCTGCAGCCTGCCGTGCACTGCCTGTGTGGACCCTGCTGCAGCACACTAAAAATTCCCCAGTGCACTTTGTATACGGCTGTTTCAAACTTATGAGAAAGCAGTCACCTTCAGCCTTTATATGTGCTTTTGTCTCTTCACATACTATCGTTTTGGAGATGATGGCAGCACAAAGAGGGTGGTAGATAGGTCCACTAGAGAGACAAAAGATTAATGATGTGAGAAATGGGGGAAGCATGAAGTTCTGGATATTGTGGAATAGATGTTTTCCAGCATTAAGCCTCTGGGGTGATGCTGACTTCTGCTGGAATAACGTAGGGTGCACTGGTAGAATTCATACCTGCCACATAGGAGGCCCAGGTTCAATTCCCAGCCAGTTCAACACTGAACTCTAGGTGTTCAGATACTATGGTATAAGGATCTATATAGAACAGACCAGGGCCCTGGTGGTGAAAAGCCTGCCTGGATGTGTGTGGCATTGTTTGAGATGCCTTTGAATGCTGTTTCACTGGGGAGCCTGCAGACAGCCATTGCCATCCAAAGGTGGGAAGCAGTGGTAGGACAGGTACTGGCATTGTATCTAAAATGCACAGATTCTTATAGAGCATTGGATGCCATTTAAAGTTACATTCCCTGACCAAACCCTCAGGGGAGCATGGTACTATCAGTGGAAAACTAAATCCCCAAGAGACGATCAAGAGAACATTAAGTCATAGGAAGCTACCTTGGATGAGCTAGTCAGGTGAATGAAGAAATAATAAAGGTACATAGAATCATAGAATCATAGAATATCAGGGTTGGAAGGGACCCCTGAAGGTCATCTAGTCCAACCCCCTGCTCGAAGCAGGACCAATTCCCAGTTAAATCATCCCAGCCAGGGCTTTGTCAAGCCTGACCTTAAAAACTTCCAAGGAAGGAGATTCCACCACCTCCCTAGGCAACGCATTCCAGTGTTTCACCACCCTCTTAGTGAAAAAGTTTTTCCTAATATCCAATCTAAACCTCCCCCACTGCAACTTGAGGCCATTACTCCTCGTTCTGTCATCTGCTACCATTGAGAACAGTCTAGAGCCATCCTCTTTGGAACCCCCTTTCAGGTAGTTGAAAGCAGCTATCAAATCCCCCCTCATTCTTCTCTTCTGCAGGCTAAACAATCCCAGCTCCCTCAGCCTCTCCTCATAAGTCATGTGTTCTAGACCCCTAATCATTTTTGTTGCCCTTCGCTGGACTCTCTCCAATTTATCCACATCCTTCTTGTAGTGTGGGGCCCAAAACTGGACACAGTACTCCAGATGAGGCCTCACCAATGTCGAATAGAGGGGGACGATCACGTCCCTCGATCTGCTCGCTATGCCCCTACTTATACATCCCAAAATGCCATTGGCCTTCTTGGCAACAAGGGCACACTGCTGACTCATATCCAGCTTCTCGTCCACTGTCACCCCTAGGTCCTTTTCCGCAGAACTGCTGCCTAGCCATTCGGTCCCTAGTCTGTAGCGGTGCATTGGATTCTTCCGTCCTAAGTGCAGGACCCTGCACTTATCCTTATTGAACCTCATCAGATTTCTTTTGGCCCAATCCTCCAATTTGTCTAGGTCCTTCTGTATCCTATCCCTCCCCTCCAGCGTATCTACCACTCCTCCCAGTTTAGTATCGTCCGCAAATTTGCTGAGAGTGCAATCCACACCATCCTCCAGATCATTTATGAAGATATTGAACAAAACCGGCCCCAGGACCGACCCCTGGGGCACTCCACTTGACACCGGCTGCCAACTAGACATGGAGCCATTGATCACTACCCGTTGAGCCCGACAATCTAGCCAGCTTTCTACCCACCCTATAGTGCATTCATCCAGCCCATACTTCCTTAACTTGCTGACAAGAATACTGTGGGAGACCGTGTCAAAAGCTTTGCTAAAGTCAAGAAACAATACATCCACTGCTTTCCCTTCATCCACAGAACCAGTAATCTCATGATAAAAGGCGATTAGATTAGTCAGGCATGACCTTCCCTTGGTGAATCCATGCTGGCTGTTCCTGATCACTTTCCTCTCATGCAAGTACTTCAAGATTGATTCTTTGAGGACCTGCTCCATGATTTTTCCAGGGACTGAGGTGAGGCTGACTGGCCTGTAGTTCCCAGGATCCTCCTTCTTCCCTTTTTTAAAGATTGGCACTACATTAGCCTTTTTCCAGTCATCCGGGACTTCCCCGGTTCGCCACGAGTTTTCAAAGATAATGGCCAATGGCTCTGCAATCACAGCCGCCAATTCCTTCAGCACTCTCGGATGCAACTCGTCCGGCCCCATGGACTTGTGCACGTCCAGCTTTTCTAAATAGTCCCTAACCACCTCTATCTCCACAGAGGGCTGGCCATCTCTTCCCCATTTTGTGATGCCCAGCGTAGCAGTCTGGGAGCTGACCTTGTTAGTGAAAACAGAGGCAAAAAAAGCATTGAGTACATTAGCTTTTTCCACATCCTCTGTCACTAGGTTACCTCCCTCATTCAGTAAGGGGCCCACACTTTCCTTGGCTTTCTTCTTGTTGCCAACATACCTGAAGAAACCCTTCTTGTTACTCTTGACATCTCTCGCTAGCTGCAGCTCCAGGTGCGATTTGGCCCTCCTGATTTCATTCCTACATGCCCGAGCAATATTTTTATACTCTTCCCTGGTCATATGTCCAACCTTCCACTTCTTGTAAGCTTCTTTTTTATGTTTAAGATCCGCTAGGATTTCACCGTTAAGCCAAGCTGGTCGCCTGCCATATTTACTATTCTTTCGACTCATTGGGATGGTTTGTCCCTGTAACCTCAACAGGGATTCCTTGAAATACAGCCAGCTCTCCTGGACTCCTTTCCCCTTCAAGTTAGTCCCCCAGGGGATCCTGGCCATCCGTTCCCTGAGGGAGTCGAAGTCTGCTTTCCTGAAGTCCAGGGTCCGTATCCTGCTGCTTACCTTTCTTCCCTGCGTCAGGATCCTGAACTCAACCAACTCATGGTCACTGCCTCCCAGATTCCCATCCACTTTTGCTTCCCCCACTAATTCTACCCGGTTTGTGAGCAGCAGGTCAAGAAAAGCGCCCCCCCTAGTTGGCTCCTCTAGCACTTGCACCAGGAAATTGTCCCCTACGCTTTCCAAAAACTTCCTGGATTGTCTATGCACCGCAGTATTGCTTCCCCAGCAGATATCAGGAAAATTAAAGTCACCCATTAGAATCAGGGCATGCGATCTAGTAGCTTCCGTGAGCTGCCGGAAGAAAGCCTCATCTACCTCATCCCCCTGGTCCGGTGGTCTATAGCAGACATGTATATTGCCTTTGATCAAATTTACAGTAACATGGCCTACATCAGTGTATATTATGGAGAAGGATGCAGATGACTGAGGAGCATGTGTTACAAATCCCCTTGGAATTGGCTGGTAGTCTTCGAACTGATACACATAGGCTTCTTCATGGCATATGAGAAGCAGAGCAGGGGAGGCTTTCTCTTGTGCCACCAAATTCTAAGAAAGCTTCACTTAATGTCTTCCATTCTTGTAACTCTGATGGAGAAGAGAAGTACACAACACCTAGGCATTCTCCTGTTTTATGGATATCATGTGATAAATATGAGGTATAACCTTTTCTGTTCCTTAAATGTGTCATTTCATCTACAAATTCTTCTGAGCTAATCTCCTCTGAACCTGTCCACTGTGGCAGGCTGTATAATAAAACACAGTATGCAACTGTAAATAGCAAGTACACTGTTTATGGTATAAGTTTGAAAGCAATCTTTGTGTAAACTTTTAAACTCACAGGTCATTTCAATCAGTGAATCTTTCAAACTGCCTCTTATCTTTCTTGTGCTGGATGTGGTACATTTGTAAAGGGATCCATTAAGATCATTTGGAAAGAGTAGCCAAAGTCACTTACAACATTAATAAGCATCAGTCAGTAGAAAAGTTTCAACTTCATAATATGCAATTATTCAATTAGTTATTTAATGCAGCAGTTCAGTATACCTTCAAGATAGCCAGTTAGAGATTGGTTGAACATGATTTCACTCTGAATGAGTGGCAGCATCTGAAAGGCACATTAGTATCTTGTGTGAATTCAGTATATGTGACAAAGAAGTTATTAATTATATTCCTTGGCTCATTCACTATATGCATATGGATGTTTTGGGAGTGCTTCCTGATCTCTTTCATCCCTTTCATTATCAAAGGTGCCACAGAGAGTACAGAACTTCAGTCAGTTATTTCCAGGACTGTGGTGAAGCCAGCTGTGACATATTGTAGAAACTTTTCTTGACCATCTGTTGCTGTTTAGGAATGGCTGGAAACTTAATGAGCATCTGAATGTTTTCCACCATGTCATTCAGGAAAATGAGTAAAGCACCTAAACACAGAATATTGACTCATCTCTGTGACATCTCATGTTAGCCTTTAGTAAGACCCTATTACTGATGCCAAAAGGATGCAGAATACTTTCAGTACGACAAAAATGTAGTAACTTTGTTTTATCCTACTCTTCAAGAAGTCATAAAAAGTACATACAAAATGGCTCACCTATTGAAATCGGAGGCATTTGTAATTTCATTCATTTGTGATCTCTAGACCTTCTTTCAAGGTGTTCTATTAGCCTGGTTCAATTTTGTGGCATTTAATCAATACAGTCATTACATTTTACATTATCCCAGCTTTACCTTTACCAGAAGATAAGCTGTTTGCAATAGTTGGCCCAATATAGTATATTGTGCGAGAACAGGCTTTCCATCAACAGTAGACATAATCTGTCTTCTTGTTCCTCTCATTTTATGAGACAAATACTGGGGCAAATCTTGAGGTCCCAGCTGAGTTTTTAAATCAGCCCTTATTCAAGCAAACTCTCATTGAAGGATTTGGCTTCTCTGCCCTACTTGTTTTGTGACAGGGAGAGACCTACATATAAGAGTTTGCTCTATTCTCAACACTGAGAGAGACTATAGAGTTGCCAACTCAGTCACCTACATCTTTCTACGTAGTTGCTTATACAGGCCATGTGATTTCAATCCAAGCCAACGTACTCTGTTCCCAGCTGCATGACATCATTAGAAATTTTGCCTGAGTAAGGACTCAGTAAAAACTGGCTAAGGACCTCAGGGTCTGTCCCATATTCGCTTTATCGAAAGCAAAGACAATTCCAACCTTCATTTATATTTTGTATTTGAATTTCATTTTTTCTCTCTCTTACTATATCCCAGGATCTTGTTCTTTGCTTGCACAGTAGGACTTAGTGGCCTAAGAATCATGTTTGAAATACTTAAAGCTTTTCAGAACCAAAGTTTTAAGTTCTGGAAGAGTCAAATAAACTTTGCATCCAATAGAAAAGTGACTCCCATGCAGACAAAACTTTAAAAACAAAAGCCAAAATTTTCAAACCTGGGTGCCTAAAGTTAGGATCCTAAATCCCTTATTTAGATGCTATTGAACTGGCTTGCCATGGAGATGCTTACTCTCTATTCTCTTTTTCTTTGGCCTGGTCTGTTTAGTCCTTGCTCTGTTTTTTGGCATTAGAGGGGCTGACAGGTTTCCAAGGCATGGTAGATCCTTTGCCTGGTTCTCTTTAGAGAGGAATCCACAAGCCATTCCTGTGTTCTTCAGGTTTTCCTTTCTCTCTTTAAAAAAATTCACAACAGGTCTTAGTTTTCCATGGTGTCTCCCTTACTGGGAAGAAGGGAACTCTTATATCTCTGCTCCTGTTTCATGCATGTGTTGCTGCCAAGCTACAACTTTTATTAGTCCTAGAGACCATCATTCCAAAAATTCCTTCTTGCTGGGCAGAAATCAGAAAAAAGATCAGGGCTGGATCTTGAACCCCTCTAAACAGAGCAGTTCACCTTGTGACTGGCATCTAAATAAAAATCCTTTGATTTTCAGAAGTGCTGAACAGCTCACTGAAGTCACTGAAAACTGAAGAAATTCAACCCCAAACTATCTTTTTGAACACTTTCACAGCTTCCTAATATGCATGTGCCCCCATTTGAAATCCCTGGTGAAACATGCAGGCTGGTTAACTCCTACGCTTTCCTCATCCAAATAATGATGTCCTGGGGGTAGGTTATCTCTGGGAGTAGAAAAAATAGATAGTGCATGCAGGTCAAATGCTGGAGAGTAGAGTTCAATGAAATGTGTGTCGTGATAAAAATGGACAGTGGGAGGAAGTAGTATCAGGAGGGTTTATACTGTTTGTTACATTGATTTATAGACCTGCTTTCAAAAGTAGGTACATGGAATTATATGTACAAAAATAATACACAGTTGTACACCTAATTTGAATATGCCGTTACCAGGATTGTAATAGATGCATAAATCAGGTAGTTGGATGCACAGAAAGTAGTTACACAACTAACTGTACATTTGCATGCCCACTTATCTAATTTCCTTATGTCACTATGGCAATTGCACAAATTAGGCATGTAATTGCCCAGACCTAATTTTGAAAATCAAGCCCAGAATATGAACTCCGCATTGACAGTGGACTGTGAATGAACGACTAACTGTTGCAGGTGGCAAGAGCATTTGCTATGGCATTCCTCAGGATATATGCAATTCTTTGTAATCCCTCAGAAACAATATCCTCTAAATCCACAAAAGCCGGGATTTCTTTCCTGGAAAAGACACTAACGTACTAGGGAAGTGAGAAAAGGGTAAAACGTAAGTAACTGAAACACAGGATGTGAATTCTGTTTCCCCAAAAGCTGTTACAGGTTAAAAGATGGATTTGGTAGAGTGAAACTGGTTTACAGTGTCTTTTAATTTGCTTCTTTGTGCTAGATAAAGTCAGTCCAAATTTAGAATCCAGTTGAATAATCTGAGAGTCCAATTAGCAGACCCATGTATTCAGAAATCAGGGATTTTATCAGCCATAATGGAGACCTCAAATAGTAAACTGAAAACACTCTTATGATGTAATGCCACCATAGAAAATGTTTTCTTGATTTTATATAGTCATAAATGAGTAAAAACAGTTGCAGTTCATTTTTAATATTAGCAACAAAAGCCCCTTAAATTTATCATCTAATTTGGTTCTAGAGGAAAACAATTTTTTGGACAGACTATAGAGTCTCATTCTTTTCTTCTAATAATTTAGCAGATCAATCATTGCAAAAGTTGGCTGCCTTTAGGAAAAAACAAGGCTCTTATTACAACAAATGTTTTTACTGTAATCCTCAAAAGCAGGTATCGTGCTGACTTGAATTCTAATTAGCCTTTAAGTAAGAAGTATTCTGTATGACTAATGCATGGAGAATCATGACACATTCGTCAGAATTATTGCTGATACTTTTAGCACCCTTGCAAATCAGCACATATTTTTCAAGCACCACTGCACTTTTCTTAAAATGAAAATTGGACTCACTAAAAGGCAATAAATGTTGTAGAAAACGGAGTCTGGTTATAAGCTGAAGCTTTGGGTTTTTAGGCAGGTTAAAGAATAATACACTTTTGCCTCTAACGAATCATAAAAACTGAACAAATGGTCATAAATACAAAACCAGAGAGATTTTTCCAAGTTAAGAAGTTGATTAGGCAACTGGGTTGATCAGAAAGTCAAAATATGGTTTCATGGGTGATGAGGGAGCCGGGGAGCCTGTGCAATGGGGCACCTATGGAGCCAATTCTGAATTAGTGTCAGAAATCAAAACAGAGGTCTAAGAAAACGTGGATCATTGTTTATGGGGTTTACCTTTACCCCCTTCATTTCCTTACCGTAAGCTCACTATTGTAGTCCTTCTGAAAGCAAAATAGGAAGTAAAGGACAGCAGATGCCAGTGTCTGAGACTCAACAGAGGAGGCAGTGGCTCAAATTCAGGCCTGATGTACTTCATTGCTTTCACTGAAGTTGCTTTATTTTGTTCTTTTTAATCTCAATCTGCCTCTAAATCTCTTAATAGCATAAAGGAAGGAATACAGCTCATATTGTTTCTATTTTAAATATGCCTAGGCATGAGTCATGAGAGTCTTTTAGGGCTGGCACATCCCTATGTATGATGGGCTAACTATATATCTGGTTGACTGGATAAAATGAGGATATTCCGTTTGCACAGTCCATAGCTCTCCTTGCTAATAGGAGCAAAAATGGAAGAGGGCATTGAAAAAATGGATTGGACCTTCTCTGCAGTGGGCTATCTTGGGTCTGGGGCTCTGCAGTGTGCATGGGGGCGGGGCGGGTGGTACGTTGCTGAGCAAGGGGCTGGTGGGTCATGGAGGATCTGCCATATGCAGCCATTAGCAGAGAACTCCAAAGCATATAGCTACAGAGGTTCATGCTGGAAGCAATATTAACTTTAAAGAGGGGTTTGCAGTAAATCACTGGGGTGGTAGAGTGAGTGGTTGTCAAATGGGAAGGACAAGTGTTTGGCAGGTTTGACGGGGGGTCTGTAAGGCTTAAGCCTGTATTCCTTGGAGATTCCTGGTCTAAATGTCCTTTGCCCTCCCACTTCCATGTAACTACCATAAACGCTTCAGACCGAGGAACCTCTGATCACTATAACACAGCTTCACATGGTGTTCTGGGAGGGTCTTTGCCCTGGCAAGATTTTTTTCTATGGCAGGGAGAATTGGGCCCATATTTTTTTATTGCCTTACATAAGTATTTCAATGAGAGAATTAAAATACCTTTAAATTTCCTAATAATATAATTTCTGCATCACTGACTGCTAGAGGTCAAAAATATGCAGTTTTGTTGTGGCTGCATTGGTCCCAGGGTATTAGAGAGACAAGGTGGGTGAGGTAATATCTTTTATTGAACCAACATTTGTTGGTGAGAGAGACAATTTCAAGCTTTCAAGCTTAAGCATCTCTCTCACCACCAACAGAAGGTCAAAGATGTCAGCAAATTTTTAAAAAGTTGTCAGGCTCTTTGGTACAATTTTTGTTTTTAAGGTTCAGTTTATTTGTGCATACATAGTTCTGACTGAGAAAGAAATTATGTCATTAAAACATTAATGATAAAAGCAAGGCCCTACTTACTCCTTTGCAACCAAATGTATACTACTTACCAACAGTTGTTGCGTATATATTTAGTTTATGTGTTATTCTAAGCAGCATATTTATATTATTTTTAAAGTCCATATGCTACAGAAATATTTTCCAGGCACTTGATGCAGAGTAGACCTATTTAAAGTGTTAAGTGTTAAATAATTCTGTTGATCTGCATATGAACTGTGAGATGACGACACAACCTAAGTCAGTAAGTGGTTAGAAATCTACAGCTAATAAGTTGCAGTGTAAATCCTTCAACAAATTACTGGTGATTAAAATGCCGTTAGCACAACAGGTGGTGTTTTCACCATTAGGGGGCTAAAAGCAAAGTACAAATTTGCAAGGTATGGCAAGCAAGATACCCACAGTAAATGGTGTTGCTCTTACCCTTAGCCTCTCATATTAAATCTTGTCTCCACTTCCTCACATAAAAGTTTTGATAAATGTGAAACAGTCACTGAAGAATTTGTCTAGATAATAATCTTCGTAAAAAAAGTAGACTGTCTTCAAAAAAAAGTTTAACATAATTATAAGCTTCCCTATTGCTGAATCTGGAAGCCCTTTTAAGTATAAAATATTAGCTAAATATCTATCTAGCTTACATTCTGTTAGATGTCCGACACACCATTTGTTTTAATGGACTAACACATTTTTTCATTTTGATGTCCCGTGTTTACCTGATTAGGAGCTAAAATAATACTAACAAGGTTTGCAAAAAGTATCTTTGTAGTTTGTCATTTGCCAAGATAGCAACTCTGCATTGCATGAACACTCATAGTGAAATCAAAGAGGTATGGATTATTGTTTCTGGTGGTTTGATGTGATCACATTCAACCAACTAACAAGTGTAAACTCCTCAGGCACTATGCAGCCTTAATATGGACTCACAGACAGTCCCCTGGGGCATTCTGAACTATCTTGCCACCCAGGCAAGCTTGACACTGTGATAGATGGTCATTTTACACCAAAGATCACAAAATAGTCAGGGTACTCCAAGTGCCAAAGGACCAGTCACTTACCTCAGGTCAATTTGCACCTTAGATCTCACACCACAGACAACACTTGTAGACAAACCTCTAGTAAATTAATTAAAGGTTTATTAACAGACGCCATGTCAACACCACCACTTATGTCAGCAAAACTAATGTCACTCAGAGGCGTGAAAAAAACGCTCCCCTGAGCAGTGTTTCACCGGCATAAGTGGTAGTGTGCACAGCACTGTGTTGGCGGGAGAGCTTCTCCCACCGATATAGCTACCTCCGCTCCTTGGGCGTGATTTAATTACGTCGACATGAGAGCGCTCTCCCGTCGGCATAGAGCAGCTACACGAGAGAACTGACAGCAGCTCAGCTGCCTCGGTACAGCTGTGCCACTGTAAGGTCTCTAGTGTAGACAAAGCCTAAGAAAAAGAAATGAGAGTTATTTATGTGGTTGAAACAGGTAAACATACACACACACACGAGTTGCAGTCTTAGGTTTCAGATGGTGGTAGAGTGCTGAAATATGCCATCTCTTTAAGTCCTTTAGGGCTAACTCAGGTTAATCCTGGGGATCTCTTCCTTATGTTTAGGAATCTTTGCCTCTTAGAGTCTGAACTGCATAAAAAAAACTCTAATTCCTTCTGGCCAGGAATTTTTATCCCCATCTGTCTTGAGGCCAAGATGATAGGACGAGCGCTTCTGCATGTCCCCCTCTTCATGGTTGTGTTGGGAGCAATCAACAAAGTTCTTGCTCTTTAATGGCTTACTATGGCCCATTTGGATTCAATAGGTCTTCCTGATGGGCCAGAGATAGCCCCTCCTCATGGGTGGAAACCAGTATTTCACTTGGTGATGTTTCTTTCTTGGCTGGATTTACAGTTTCAGAGAGAACATTTGTACATTACAGAACAAACACTTCAATATTACCTTACTGCATGGGTTAGAGATATTATAAGTGAGATTAATGGACGCAGCAACTTACAAGTATTTCATAAAGTCTGAACACATTGGTACAAGTCTAATACCTATTTTAGCAATGCTAACACATAGGTGAGTCAGACTGATTTCCAGCTACACATCTGATAGCGTTCACTTGAGGCTTTGGGACCTTGGCATGAGCTGACATCTGGTCTACCAGCGTAACAAATAACAACAAATGATATGGGTCCTTTTGCATAATGGAAGTAATTAATAATTTTTGGAATGTATCTTGATATCAAGTAAACTGGTGGAACTTGCCTCAATCCCAACAAATCAATAACATCTTGGTCTGAAAAGTTGGAAAACCTGGGCAGTCTTTGGGATGACAGTTGCTAAGCGAGTGTTTCATAACTAATGAACACAAAAATCTTAAGCTAAAATACAAACAAGCAATCCTCTGTGGGGGTTTTTAAAGCTTCCTGGCAGTACTATTAGTAGAGGAATTGTTGATCCTCTAGAAAATACCAATGGCCAATCTCCTACCACAATCCTCCTGCCTGCCTAACATGTCACCTTCAATATTTCATGCCCCCAGATCAGTTTCCTGCAGCCCGATCTACTTATAATAGATCCTTCAAAGATAAAACTTCTGTTTTGCTTTAAGAAACTGCACCAGGTGTTTAGATAAGTCAAGGTTAAAGGTCATCTTGATTTTATAGACAGCAGTGTTCACTTCAGCATCTCAGGGTCTGAGAATCTATGGATTGTCTGGATGGTGACATGACACTTATCTGCTACCCGACTGCAAGCTGCATTAGCTTATATCTAGAATCAGTTTCCAGGACCACAGCTTTTGTCCCCAGCACCTTATGCCTATTGATGCTGAAGTAAAGATGACTAAATGCAAATGTGAAAGATACCTAGTGCTTACTTAATCAGTGATGCAAGGTGAATTTAGTTTTTGAGGATGCATTTTAAACAGACTAACACAAGAGCAAATATGATTAATCATCTATGATGACATTAACCCCAGTTTGGAGGGTCTATTTGAGCCTTTCATGTGGGCCCTAGTTGGGGGTAGAGGGCTTGGCATGAGTGCTCTGCACGGGGTGAATTTTTCACCTATCATACCTACTAGAAAAATCCTTTGCTAAACTAAAATAGATGAGTGTGTGTGACAGCAGGTACCGTGAATCCTAGTGGCATTATGTGCTTACATTAAAGGATACTGCATCCCACAGTAGTTAGAGCCTGATTCTCATCTTACTTAACCAATGGAGATAAGAAGTAACTGCAGTGAGTCAATTGTTACACCAGTGTAAAAGATCTGTGCAAATGTGATCAGAACCAACCCTTACTGTTGTATTCCTGTGGCAATATGCTGGGTTAGATTTTTACTGTCAAGTATTATTTTTACCAAATCATAGTCTTGATTTTCTAGTTATAATCCTGTATGGCTTCTGTGTCATGTCTGTAGCAGGGACTAATCAAAATGATTTTCCCTTTTCCTCTGCATTGCAGGGGCATCAGTGTACGTTACTGAGATAAAACTGTTTGTTTTCATTATGTTTCACACACTTATAAGTCATTTGATTTGTTATCTGAGCAGCGTAGATTATGATAAAGCAGAAATCTGGCAATATTAGCACTATACAGTAGGTAGGATGAACATATATTGTTTGCAAAGCAAACATTTCCTTTATGAGTAGCTGACAGAAAAGCCAGGGAATGGGCTTCCTACAGTTTCCTGCACGTATTGTGAATGGCACATAAGTACTCTTTATGGATATTTTCTGTCAGTAAACATGCTGTAGTTACACTGAAGAGCTGTTAGAGATACACAGACAATGTATAAATTATATTGTTAAAAAAATGATTTTTTTAAAGTTTGAAACTTAGTTCTGTTCGCAAATCACTCTTATATTTGAACAGCTACCTATTTACCTTATATTTAAAGCTACCTATTTGGTCATGCGAATTTCCTTGAAAATACATTATATTCCATTTGTGCCTGATGTTTCCCAAGGGGTTCCTGGGGTTGTGCACCTCTCTACCACCTGCCCTGTCTATGCTTGCTTGGGTCAGCTCCCCTGACACCGCCAGCTTCTAGCAACGCAAGCACTGCCTTCCAGGCCTCCACAGGCCTTGCTCTCTGTACAGGTCAACAATAGGCATACTCCAATACCTGCATCATCCAAGCATCTCCTGGGAGTGCCCTGCCCCTGATCCACTGGGCACTCTGACTTCCCAGGTCCTCTGTTCCCAAAGAAACAGTACACCACAGCTTACCAGTTACACCATAGAACACAGCTTCGCTTAACACACAGCACTTAGATTTGTTTATTGAGAAAGCAAGTTTCTGTAACAAAGAACAGGGATTCAATGATAGCAAGTTGAAATGTTGGAAACGAAGGGTTACATATAAAATAAAATCATAGCACACATGCTAGAGCCTAAACTTAACTTCCTGTCATTGTCATTTCATACAGAGCAAAAGGTCACCCAAAATCCTTCCAGCACATTAGAGCCAGGTGTGGCTGTGATCTTCCATTTATGAGGGAAGCACACTGTCATGTTGACTCCTCAGTGGAAAGATCCGGAGTTTGTCTGTGTCTCTGCAGTTGTAGTCCAAAAATCCATTGTCTTCACTTGCAAACAGGATAATCCTTGCTGCGTCTGTTTTCCTGTCTAGGATCTACCCTGGAGACTTTGCAGTCACTTGATAAGCATTTTGCTCAGACCATAAAATTAGGCGTGACATATACAATAATCAGTGTACATGTAGACGGATAGATAAACATCTTCTGCCTGAAAAAAATCTGTTTCTCACCTTTTGGTGACCAGTCCCAAGTCACAGACCTTAAGGACATAATTATCAATGTAGATATACATAACTCTTTTTATATTATCCACACATAAGATTCACAATTATTATGAGGACCAGTGTGACACAGGCTTTCAGTAGAGACCTGTGTGACACTCACTGGCAAAATAGTATGTAGATACCAGACCAATGGGATCCCGGTAACCCTTATGCATCCCTATGGCCATCTGCCATTTGGAACCAAGAGGTCCCGGGTTCACAGTGCCCTTCCTGGTTTTGGTGCTTGAGTACAGAGATATAACCATGCTCCAGCAATGATCTAGGAAGACTATAAGCAGAGCTGTGTTCATTTTTTTTTTCTTCCCCTGCTTTGTGGCCCTTCGCAACTGTAGTGATTAGATCAATTTTCCATTTTATCTATCTATCACTTCCCTCTTGGCTCAAGTACAGTAGCTTGGATTCAGAGTAGCAGCCGTGTTAGTCTGTATTCGCAAAAAGAAAAGGAGTACTTGTGGCACCTTAGAGACTAACAAATTTATTTGAGCATAAGCTTTCATGAGCTACAGCTCACTTCATCTGATGTGATTTATTTTCCCTCACTACTAGTACTGCACATCTGCCACTTCCGTCCGGGGCATAATGTGAGTTTGGAATTTGGCCCTTGTCTTTATACATTTCAGACATGTCTACACTAGACAAAAAAACTTGAGGTAAGGTACTTTGTCCTTCATGTGAAGTTGCTCGTAAGTCTGTGAAGGTTGGACCCCACACCAAAGCTGAATCTGCTGAGACATTCAGAAGTGCCACCAGAAGCCAGATTGCTCTTCTGGAGAAGCAGAAATCTGTAAGAACATCTGCTGATGTCCTAATTCCTCCCTTTTTTTAGCTGCAGGAGTTTTTAGGGCATTTGCAAGTATCAACCCCATCTCCACAGGAGGCCTTAAGATATTCGGGAGTGGGGGGGAGGGGCGGAGAACAGCCACAAGGGGCATGGCCCTGGCAGGTGGCAGCACAGTAAAGTACATGAACACGCATAGATGTGGCATTAAGCACATCAACCTATGTATTTTTGAGGGCAACAAGTATTTTTTTCTATTTAAAATGGCACAACAGGTATTTATAAACCATATTTCTGTCTGTAAACTGTAGCCCCCTCACCCCAGCAGTTTGCATCAGTGACATTATTACATTGAGAAATGTAGTACGATATCACTGAAACGAGCTGAGGTGACTTATCATCCAGGAACATTAACAGATGTGGACTTTTTTCTGAACAATAAGAAAAAGTAAAAGACAAAAGAATAATTCTATGAGCATATGATTTGCCAAACACACTCCTATCTGTGGTCCAAAAGCAGTCATAGTAGGTGCCAGAATGCTGGCTGGCAGAAGGCCCATCCAGAGCTTCCCTGAACCCCCTTATGAGCACAAATAAACCACTCAGATGGGTTATATTTAGGGGTCATTCCCAGGTCAGGGTTATAGTTCTGTATCTGTACAGATTAATGCCTCACCCCTATACCTTACTCCAGAAGGAAAGTAGGAATATGATGGGCTGAGCTTTCCAGATAAAGAGAGAAAGTGGAAGCCTTTTATGTACTTCGATTTTCCCACTACACCTATCCCAGGCCCAAGGATATTACACAATTTATAGAAAACTATTTTGATAAAATATTAAAGCAGGTCTCGATATAAACCCTGCACTCTCAGATCATGGAAGTAAAACCACAGACCTTGTACAATATCCTCCATGTTTTCTGTTACAAAGCACCTGTAGAGCAATCTCTCTCCAGGCTTGGGGGAAGGCTGGGACTGCAGTGGAAAGATTTTGCCAGCACTCCTTTTATAGTGTATGAAGTTTCTAGTATGAGCCTATGCACAATGGTCTGCCAGAATTCAAGCCAAAAGCTTTTTGTTAAGATCTTTGTATAACATTTCTAAGCTTGGCCTCTGATAGACAGAAGTTGGGTCATGGAATCAGTACTTGTTTCTTCCCCTAGAAATCATAATTAACAGGTCAAGTAATAAATCTGCCGAGTTGACCAGGTGATAGTTTGTGTTGGTGTGCTGTAAAATAATTTTGAGCTGTCAAGCTCCTTCCTAATTTTAAAATAAATTATTGAAATTCCATGGCTGTGGAGGCGAAGTGCTTTTTTCATTAAAAGGGAATGCCTCCTTCCACAGTGAATACCCAAAGGTTACTCTCACTGGTATGCACTAACACAGTTACATTACAAAGACAGCATGTGAACTATAGGATTATTTTTATTGTTATAACATACCCTCTAACCTCATTAAGAAATACATGCTTCTGCATTATTTATTTCCTACTAATTTCCTCGCTTCCCCCTCTCTTTTTGTGCTTTAGCAGATATGCTGGCCTTTATTTCATACCACCAGTGGTACATTGATCAGTGATAGCAGTGATTTTCATATGTAAATATGCAAGAAACCTCCCTGAGTTCATAACCTGCACTGTTTTTCTCACCAGTGCACCATACCTGTAATTCCATGCCGATGAGCAAGTTGATATTTCCCTTTATTTTCTAATTGGAATTAAAAGTTATTCAACCATATGTCTCCCTTTATCAATGTAAATAATTTTGTAAACAAGGAATATGGATGTGTCTGTCATTCTAGGTATTTAAAATAGCAAGTGTTTGTGATTTCTTTTAAATGAAGCCATTAATGATCTGCTGCTGTGAGGTGCTGTTCTTCCCCAACTCCCACTGACTTCAGCAGGGGCTGAGGGTACTCAGCGCCCAGAAGAATCAGTCTGCATAAAGCCAAGTAGAATTTTTGTTCTTAGATTCCGGGGATACCACTAAAACTTATATGTGAACATTTTTTTAAAAAGCGATTGTTGGCTCAGTAGTATTTTGGCCACCTGCACTCATGATGGCTGGTAGCTAAACCTCTTCTTGATTCAGATTCTTGGGGGAAAATGTAATGCTAGGAACCATGAGGCCTCATTCAGAAAGAGCCTGTAAAGAAAAACGTATGGTTTGTCCCTTACAGACCATACAGAGTTATTTAAAACTTTTTGTAGTTGCTAATCTAGAACGTGATTGTCACTGCTGTTCCTTAGACATGCAGGGGAGTGAGAGGGGACAAGACCCTCCTTACTCCCTACTCAGCTGTGTTCAGATTGCGACTGACCATGGTGGGAGAGAGCAGGGGCTACTTACCTGTTATTCCGGTCTGCAGATAAATGGGCAGGGAGGGTACAGGGAATGAAAACCCACCTACTCCACCCCATCTACTCCCTGAATCCACCATGATGTTAGTCTTGCCATGGTGGATTTTTGTTTCATAAATTGCATCATAATCTAGGGTCATGTTAACAGTCCTTAGCTTCATAAAAACAAGATTTGCAGCTTTCAAGTTTGTTTTTCTCAAACTACGTGAAGCTTTGCTCCAAGAAGTATGCTGATGGAAATAATCCCTGATTAATTAATCATCCCTAATTAATCTCTCTATAGTTGTTGGATCACAGCAGGAAAGCCCTGAAGGATCAGGGAAAATACTATTAAAAGTAAACTGATTTTATTGTAATAAATTTCAATTAAAAGAAGAATAATCTAATATGCTTTCATCTGTTAAAGGGTGAACCAGGTTTCATTGGTCCACAGGGAGAACCTGGATTACCAGGGTTACCAGGAACAAAGGTAAGTTTAGTTTCTACCACACACTCGTCCATATTATATTGGGTTCTTTTGTGTTAATGATCAAAAAAAAGTTAGTGAAGTTGAGGGTCTATAATCAGTCATTTAAGGATGAAAATCCTTATAAGAATGTGGTACTTGTAAAAAAACTGCCAAAAAGTTTAGAGTTCAGGTTAAAATTTTAAAGTATGCCCAAAATTTGGAAATATTAAAATTAATGCTTTGGGTACCCAGGTTACTTTAAATTGGCCTACAGCGTGCCCTGAGAAAACCAGAAAGTCAGAGTACTTAATCATTCATAGGCGTCTCAAGCTCCTTAGCTGCCTTAGTCAACGTAGCCTCTCTAAAGCTACCGAATGCCTAAATTAGGCCATGAGAGCCAACATGCCAGTATGGACAATCTATCTTAATAACTATTAAGAAATAGACTCCAAGCAATGAACCTTTGATCCTGTGCACTAGATCTTGGATATATAAATCCATTAATAAAAACATTGTTCTTCCTCTCTCCTTCTGTCTGTTCTTTTGCAACTGAGCGGGAAATAAAGTTAAAAGAATTTTTGAAGTCTTGTGGACTCACCAATTGAGAGCCAAATTTTGTGAACCTATTGTCCCGTTCACTTCAGATTTGGAAGAAAAAAACAGAACTCCAGACCAATTCTGAAGTCAACTTTCCATTTTTAAAATGTTGTATGTGTTTTAAGGTAATGCTGGAGAATGCAAAACAAGCTTTGAATGGAAAGTTTCAGTCTTAACTATGGAATGGTGCTGTTTCTGTCCTTTTCTATGAGAGGACATGATTTATTCCTAGGCTTCTAGAGTCCCTAATTGCTTCATTAGCCATCCCCACTCCTTAAATGCAGACCCCAACTCAGTATTCTACACCTGTATTACTTCTAGATGTGACTACTACAATGAACTTTACCTTGGGCGAAGTGTGGAAAGCACTCCACAGCTCTCACTTGTGCAGAATACAGCTGCTCACCTAACCAGGGTGAGCCAGCAAAAGTGATTTGTTTGCTACACCGGCTGCCAATAGGCTCCTAAAAGGCCACCTCTTCATTTCTTACCCATCACATGACCTACACTCATTTAGATCACTGGAACTAACTCACCCCAGGATTGTGAGAAGGGAAGTAAGAGGCAGCACTACTTTAACTTTGCTCCCTTCGGTCTATGTCTTATTCTGGTCTTTTGTTACATACTGTTTCTCAGATAATACAGTCTTGTTCAACAGAAAATGACTCAGATTAAGTTACAGAAAACATCCACTTCTGCTTTCAGGAATGCTGTAAATTTACCTAGGAAAAATGTTCTCCATCTCATTATAGCTCTCACATGAGCTTGAAAGTACATCCTATTTAGTTTTTCTGAACTGACTTTGTACTATACTAAAGGTTGCCTGTGGTTTGTGATGCATACATACATGTGTGTTGTAATCTTTGACAGGGTGAAAGAGGAGAAGCAGGGCCTCCTGGAAAGGGTGAGCGAGGTGAACCTGGAGTTCCTGGGCTAAAGGTCAGCCTGATTTAACACTGGCATTTCAATAATTGCTTTGAATAACCAGAACAAAACTTTGCAAATGAGCTTTAAAGGAGAACAAGGTAAATTCATCCCTGTACACTGCTACTAGTCAGGCAGCTAGCCTCTGCCACCATGGCTACACTGCTATTTTTAGTGTGTTAGATCAATCACAGCTAGTGTGTGGACATCTGCCTGAGCCGGAAATTATATCTCCGGCTGCAGTGTAGACATACCTACAGTTTAGTCCAGAAGTCAGTGGTAGTATAATGTTCAGAACTGCAGAATTAGGCCCTAAGTGGAATCCATTATTTGGACTGAAGGAGACAGATCCTCAGATGGTAGAAATTGTGATGGAGCTATGGCAATTGACAAAAGATGAAGCTCTGCCCTGATGTGTCTATAAGCACCCTAGTTTGAGCTTTTTGAACACTGTGACCTTTCAAGTTCAGAGAAA
The DNA here is from genome assembly GCF_965152235.1 of Eretmochelys imbricata. Taxonomy (NCBI): domain Eukaryota; kingdom Metazoa; phylum Chordata; order Testudines; family Cheloniidae; genus Eretmochelys; species Eretmochelys imbricata. The sequence continues at coordinate 35,691,143 of NC_135575.1, read as the reverse complement.
ATCCATTTTGCTTCTTGTTTTCTAATTTTGTAAGAAAAAATAAAGAAATAATCCTCAATACATTTTAATATCTTCTGAGCATTTTCTACTGGATTGGTGCTTGAGTTTTCTACTCTTAGCATATCTTTAAATGGTAGTCCGGCTTCTCTGTCAGGTAGATTTTTATTTATCTATACTTCCTGGGAAAACTGTTGTGGTAACACTTTGTTTTAGCAGTACTATCTTGTAAACACTTAGCGGGTCTATTAACCTCTCAGTTCTTGGTGGGCCTAGCAGTACAGTTGGCACCCCCTGCAAGGCAAAATTATTTGTGCCAGCCGTCTGCAAGAATCAGTAAGAGAATAGTTGGTGGAATTCCTGTGGAAGAAGGGAACCGACAGTGTGAGCGCATTGATACTAATTCATTATTCTGGGTGCTAAACTAGATGGATTCATGAGGTTGTTCATAGAAAATAAAGTGTTTCCACTGCTCTCTACTACTAATAGCCAGAACTAATTTCTCTTTTCCTCTGCTCTTTCCTTTCTCTCTTTTTTCTTCTGCCCATCTTCTATGTCTTCCTCACACAGGGGAAATCAGGCGAATCTGGAACTAGAGGCCCAAAGGGGTCAAAGGTCAGTGTCAACTGAGTTGCCTCTTTTGGTGTAACATGAAGATTTCCAGGGCAAATTATTAGTAATATCACATCAACTTTGATCTAGAAAGAAATGATAACTGATTCTGCAGGCTTCATACAAGCAAAACTACCAGGGATTTCACTGGGCTTTTTAACTGTAAGGTCTGCAGAATCAAGTGCTATATATTTTGTACACCATGATTGTGCTCTTTCTTTCTCTGTTGTAACATCTTAAAATGATTAGTCTCTTTTTTGTCTGTTCTCTTTTTCCATGTACCTGCTTTATCTCTCTCTGTTTGACGGTTGTGTTTTAATCCATTTTCTTTGGGATTGGAGGAAAGAGCTATTAAAATTGGTACTTTCTACCTTTTGCTGATCCAATAGCCATTGAAAAGTATTTGATTTAAATATAATTTCTTATTGTTATTCTGCTGATGTTTTGTAGGGGGTTCGTGGCTGTTTATTTTGAATCTTGGGCATGAGATGTACCAGGCTTGGGTCTCTCAGATTTGTCTTCTAGATAGTTGAAAAACTACCAAGGACCTTGGCAAAAAGTTAAAGCTTCAATACCATAGTGAATACAAAATCAGTGAAAGTAAAAATTTTCAATGGATTTGCAATATTTTTTGCAAAATCTTACTAGTGTCTGCCAGTTTATACTATGAGGTCCAAACAAAATAAAACCTGAAATATTTATTCTTTTGTTTAATTAAATGACTTTGAGAGAACAAAGCTGTGCTGAGAATCATTTCTATATTGCTTGCAATGTCAACCCTCAATTGGCAGTATATCTCCATTTGGCAAAACACATAAGCACACAATTAAAGTTAAGTAAGTGCTTCAGTCCCATTGACTTCACAAAGTTAAGCATATGCTCATAGTGAATAATAAAATATAAAAAGTGGTTCACAGAACCAAGGTGGTGTAAACAACAATTAAATACTCCTGATTTCTTTTCCTCCTTATGCTGAAGAACTTGGTCTCCACTGGAATATTATTCACAGAATAATGTGGTTTTTTAGGTCTTGTCTACACTACAGAGTTAGGTCAATGTAACTATGGAAGTGTCTACGCTTAATTTTTGCTCCCACTGATGTAACTCGCCTGCCACACCAACTTAATAACACCACCTCCACAAGCAGTGTGGAGTCAAGGTCAATGTAATTAGATCGACACAGCATGAGTGTAGAACACATTGCTTCCGTTGGCTGTTACTGGCTTTCAGGAGCCATCCCACAATCAAAACAGGCACTCCTGTTGAGGACGTGCACCGCCGACACAAGAAGCAAAGTGTAGACACACGCAGGGAATGTAATTACTGTGGCAGCTGTATGCTGACGTAAGTTAGGTCAACTTTACTTTGTAGTGTAGACCTGGCCTTAGTGCCTGATCCTACACCAAGTCAATGGAATTTTCACCACTAAATTCAGTGTGTGCAGGATGATCTTAGAAGCACTTTTCACCCATAGGTTGTCAACATTGACTTTCACAAAAGGGAGCCCTTGGGAGGGGCGGGAGATTGATAAAGGTGTTTGCTTGTCAAAAGAGAGAGAGAGAGAGATGATAAGCACTACTTCTGAGACCTCCATCATTGCAGTATCTGATCACCTTCCTGATATTGTGGTGGGTATCCACACAACATCGCAATGAGGTAGAGAAGTATTATTTTTATTCCCCTTTCAGAGAAAGGCCACCGAGGCACAGCTGACCAGTTTTCAAAGGTATTGAGGCACCTAAAGATGCAGAAAGGTGCACAATGGGATTTTCAAAAGTGCCTGAGCAGATTAGTCACCTAATTCCCAATGGGACTTAGTCACCTGAGCACTTTTGAAAATCTATCGAGGGACCCGTCTGCATTTTTAGGCAACTAAATACCTTTGGAAATCTGGCCCAGAGGGGCTACGTGACTGCCCAGACTTACACAGGAACTGTGTGGAAGAACAGGGAAATGAACTCAGATTTTTAAGCAATACGCCAGTGCCCTAGCCACATGTCCACCAGCCCTCTCCTGTTGCAGAGAAGATGACATGGGATATAGAGCCAGATGGCAGAAATGTTAGTATCTCCTCCCACTATGCACCTCTCTTTTTTTCTCATATGCACCCTTCTCGTATCATTAGTGAATTAATAATCCTTGTCCATACCAGAATCACAAAAGCAAGTATAGATCCAAACAGGAGTAAGAGTAGCAGTATTTAATTGAATTTACTGACACTACTGACAAACAAGAAAGCTTATTGTGGAAGTGACTGTGAATGTGAAATAAGTCCCAAGCACTAGATTTCAGATTATGAAGACAAGGTTCACTCACAGAGTTTGCCCTTATGGATAAAGTTTTCTCCACCCCTCTGAGCTTATTAGTGACAGCCAGGAGGAAAAAGATGAGAGTGAGATGATAAAGATCTTTATTCCGTCTGGGATACTAGGGCAAAGAAATCATTACATGTTGACAACGATGATGTGGTGGTCAGAGAGGCAGTGGCTGAGGAAAGAAGTTCTGCAACCCCAATGGGAATAATGAGCACACAAAGAAATGCATGTGTGGTTTGAAAAATCCCTTTTGAAGAAGTTGTGTGGCAATTCCTGAGGGTATGTCTACACAGCAGTTAAACACACGTGGCTGGTCCATGTCAGCTGACTCAGGCTCACAGGGCTTGGGCTGTGGGGCTGTAAAATTGCAGTGTCGAAATTTGGACTCTGGGACTCCGTGAGGGGAGAGGGTCCCAAACATCTACACCATAATTTTACAGCCCTGCAGCTCAAGCCCTGTGATAATGAGTCAGCAACACAGACCAGCCACAAGTGTTTAATTGCTGTGTAGACATACCCTGAGTGACTTACCCCTTGAGCTTTCTTGTAAAGCTTCTGATAGTGGGGTATCCATGCTATCAAGAATGGGGAAGTTGTTTAAATGACTGAATTTGCAGTCTGCCTTTTATTTGATCCTTTGTTATTTCCAAAGCAACCCCGGTAATGTATTATATAGTAAATGCTACATACAAAGAGCCAAACTCTGTTCTCAGTTGCAACAGTCTCAATCCTTACGTTCCATTGACTTCAGCGGAGTTACCCCTATGTAACTAAAACCCATATTCTATTTGTTTATAACCCATGTCAAGTTTTTTTGTTTTGTTTTTTAAAATAAAGTATATGCTCAACTTGGACAGTAATAAAAATATTTAAACTACCAACAATAAAAACTATTGGACAGATTGTTTATATTTTTTTGCTTACGAATATTACTTTTCCATAGGGTCATCCTGGAGACAAAGGTGATTCAGGAGCAATAGGTCCTAGGGTAAGTGTACTTCATTTTAACCTGTCCAATGGAAATCTCAATTGTTACATGTAGGCCACATCAACAACTACAGGTGAAAGTGAGTTAGCACCAGCTATGGTTAAACATGATTGTTGCTAACATAGTTGTGGCATGAAGAGGGTTTCTAACAGGAGTTCAGTGTCAACAGGGAAATCTATGTTATAAATCATACTCTAGATGCCTAGAAGATTAGTAATATCTTTTACTGGACCAACTTCTGTTGGTGAGAGAGGCAAGTTTTTGAGCTCTGTGTGAGCTCACCCACCTTGTCACTCTAGTATCCTGGAATCGACACAGCTACAACAACACTGCATAGAAGATTAGTCATCCTTCAGTGCTGTTTGGCAAATATTTGCTCTGCTGTGGCAATCACTTGATTTCCAGGTGAAGTTTAAAGTGTTGGTATGGATCTATCCTATAAAATCCTAAATTGTCTGGATCCCACCTTTCTGGAAGATCCCCTCTCCCCCAGACTTTCTCTAAGGAAGGGAGAGAGTTGATTGGGAAGCTGCCTGAGAGGATAGCGGGATTCTGGATTGGACGATGATGTTTGAGATTTGCAAAATTTCATAGGTGGGGTGTGGTTTTTACTTGAATGATCCAAGAGAGTAGGCCTGACACAGCACCTTCTTTCAGTGTTCTATCTAAATAGTTTTATATATCGGTGTTACTGTTTGGAGCACCATTCACTGTGTTATGATTTACTCATTCATATTTATGTTTTTTAAAATGTTTGTTCCTCTTAAAACAACCTTTGGTTTTAGACTAACTTTTGCAGTCTGTGATTTATTGAAAATGCTATAAAATGATAAAATGTACTGTACCAAGATTTACAAAAAAGTTCAGGGAACAAATGTGAATGAATAAATAGTGCAAGTCAGAAAACAACCCTTCTCTACAGTACGTCATGGAAACCGTACAGAAAACATGCTTACGATAATTGTGTTTAAATAGCATTGTTGCTAGCACAGACTCAGCTGCAATGTGAAAGAGGCTTGGGTCAATATTTCTTTTCATAGAATGAGTTTCACGCTTCTGAAAACCTCTTTAATTAAAATATAAAAATATGAGAAAGAAACTAATGAGTTATGGGGCCCAAATGGAAACACAAGATTCAGATCTAAACTTTGCTTCTGGTTCTAATCTCTATTGTGGGCCAACCAAAACCTGGATCTTAGCAACCCTGAACTTTTCAGCGCAGGGAGATCTTTCAAACAAATGCTGATTATAGAATGAAACAGTCTCAGACAGACTAAGAGAGACTAGGATAGAACAATCAGTCACTAAGAGTTTGTGTGCTTGATTCAAATAATGTAGTGTTTGGGTGATATGTTACAGGGCCCGCCTGGACAAAAGGGAGATCAAGGTGCAACAGAGATAATTGACTACAATGGCAATATCCATGAAGCTCTGCAGGTATGTGAGCATAAAGAAGCTCAAATAATTAAATACTGAAAGAACAACTCTTTGGCATAATTATACTTTTGTTTTGCACAGGACATGAAATTACTCCACCATAGTATCTTAAAGATTTGCTGGAAATATTAATTAGGAATCTCTTGTGCTTGGAAGCTAGATTTTCTTGCTGGTGTTAGACAAAGAGTTTCCTTGATGCAGTGGTGAGGGAATTAGCTCTATATATTCCTTGGACTGTATTGACATCATCTGATGAGGACAGAACTGATTCACTGCTGGCTCCACAGCTTTTAGTGCTGAATTCATCTAATAAACCACTTACACAGATCCCACAGAAGTGTCTGCTTTTCAGTTCAAGTAGAATAATATTGACCGTCTCTCTTTGTCTTTGTCTTTTTCTTCTCCTCCTCCTCTTACTCTTTCCACAAAATGTAAAGAGCAGAAACTTTGAGGTTTGGAAACCAACTCACTTGACTCCATTAGCAAGCTGTGGATTCAATCAGCATCTTGAATTAGGATCCTTAGCAGTAAATATATTAAATAGACTTAAGCATTGGCCGCCTTATTTACTCAGCCCTAGAAAAATAAGTGTTTTACATAAAGGGTGAGTGAATGTTCACATGAAAGCCAAGTGTACCAGGGTGACTTGCAAGCTATGAGAACGGTATTTGGTGGTCTTGCTAACTACCAGTTCAGTCCTATGAGATGGAAGCACTCACCTGCAATTTTCATTGTGCCAAATTCTTGGAGGTTCTGGGACTTTTAACTTAAATAGGAGTTTGTAGGAATTTTCAGTATTCAGTGGGTTCTCAGTACCTCTCAGAATGTAAGTAGAAGTTGACAGAGTTTACAGGATCCAGTCCCTCTGTCTGAATGAATTTTTATACAATTTGGGAAGACATCATAAAGAAGCCTGGAGGACTCAGACCAATTTACAGTAGTTCAAGTTCGTGCCTCCCATTGCATTTCATGTGTCACTGGAGAATGAGACATCTTAGTCCATCAACACAGAAAACGATGGTATAGAAATTATCACCACAGTTCAAGCAAGAACCCTGCAGCGTTTATGTATCTTTGACTTAGAGGACCAGACACAAAATACATAAGTGAGTCTCTCTTTGGGTCTGCTCCTAGTCCTCACAGAGACAAAAGCGAATAGCTGAAGTGGAAATTTTACCTTTGGAGGAACTGCAGGATCAGGTGCTTTATGTATTAAAATTTTAAATATATAGTTAGAAATGAACACTGAAAATTAAATTAAATATATAGCTAGAAATGAATGTGAAAACTGTAAATTACTGCATTTGGTATAATTAATTTAGTTATTTGTCCTGTAAATTAGCAGAATTGAATTTTTCTTCCATTTTAAAATTCTTTAAATACTTCCATATATAGGGTGAATGCAAATGCACCACCATATAAAATGCCATCTGCTAGAGATTTTGGTTCCAAAGTTAGCTTGTGTTGATATGATTCTAGTTTTATAAAAAAATGTTCTTTATTGTGCAATTCTCTATAAAATAGTGTATGATTATATGCCTATTAAACTGAATAAGACTAAATCTTACATTTAGATAGACACATTAGATGTATGAACGTCTTTGCTGACACATAGTAAAAGCATTTTCATGACTAAATACTGCCTACTTTATTTGTGCAGGTGGTCACATTGCTGTCAATGAAAAAACCTGTATGAGTAAATTAAACACAATTCAGCCCTGACTATGTTTAAACAATACAACCAAGTAATTTTGTATTGCCTTTTGAGAATTTTCACTACTTTTTGTTTTATTCTATCTTTGAAACACAAAAAATTACCAATCTAACTATTTTCCCTTTTTCCATTATGAAAATATTGATCTGCCCCTCCTCCAAATGTTTTAAATGGAGCTGAAGTTAAGATGGCTGATATTGTGGATCAGCAACTTGGTTTGTGTACCGTTATTACTACCTACATCACAGCTCTGGGAATTGTATTTGTTAATGACACAGAACCAGCAGAGACCTCAAAATATTGGGCAAAATAACAGCTTTTAGAACAGGAGAGGTGTGGAAGATTAATATATAGCTATGTATAGGAGCCAAAAGTTTTCCCCCATCAAATTCTACTGTTGTTAAGGTACATCTTATTTGGACCTAAAAATTTTATAGCCAGAGCCTGTAGTCTTCACTTATATAAAACTCCAATGTAAGATACAGATCTCCCAGACACAGCACAGATTCTGTGAAGTTCATTATTAAACAAGTGAAATATTTTATTTCAGTATTCACATCTGATAACATTGTCTTTTGTTAATATATTTTGCCAACAGAGGATTACCACCCTAACTGTCACGGTAATTCTTACTGCATGACTTATTGTGCTTTGTAGCTATTTTATTCTGTGTAGTTGCATGTTCATAATTCTGCTGATTTAGGATGTATCTTCATTCATCTGATTTTGACCCTGTTCATCATCATGTATGTGTCTGTTCACTAAATTTTTCCTTACAATGAACATATTGTTGAAAACTAGGGCCAGATTCTTTTCCTATCGAATAATGACAAAACTCCATTGATAGAAGTGCAAGACAGATTAGACATGTAAGGTTCTTAGTATTGCTGTCTCTGTGCACCAGATCCTTCATTTGCTCTGTTCTCAAATCTCTCATTAATTTAAATGGGCGTTCTGAGTGTGCAAGAAGTATAGGATTGGGCACCAGTTAACTTTCCGTTGTCAGCCTTATTTTTCAGGGTAGACAGTTCAGTTATTTTAAATCATATTGGGTGAAAACTTTACACAGAAGTTCACCTTCCCCCCTCCCCCTAAAAAGTAGCCTATTTCAGTTTATAAGCAGGAATATAGGAGAGAGATTTAGTGTGATGATTTCTCCTTCTCTTTCTTGTCAGACACTGTTAAAAGAACTTGTCATATGAAATACTGAAATTTTTCCAGTACCTACAGCTCACATCCTGCAGAGTGCGGAGTATTTTCTATGCCTTGCACTCTCACTGACTCCCACTGGAGGTTTATACACATTGGGCCAGAGTTTTTGACTTCACTAGAAACTTAGGGGACCCAGTGTGTCATAGGACACACTTAGAATTTTGCAGAATTAGGCTCCAAAGGAGCTGCAGATTTGATCAAATTAATTTATTCCCTTTTTTGTTTAATTGTTTATCTCTAACATTTTCATTAGGCCTGTTTTGCCATCTTTGTAAATGTTGTTATAACAGTGATGGAATTTGTGTGTTTTTAATGCATCCCCCCATTGTGCAGCTTTTCAGAACAGTAAGCAATCATATAGGCTGTTTCTGCTACAGTTGCTAGCCAAAAGGGGATGAGTTAATGACTCATGACCTCATCCCACAAAGCACTGAACATAGGAGTTTGTCCATTGATTTCAGTAGGCTCTGATGCCAGCTTTACATTTTTCGTACTTTGGGATTCAGTCTTGTTCCCACTGAAATCAATGGAAGCTTTGCCATTTCCATCAATAGGAGCAGCAGCCCCTTCATAAGTTCAAAACCATAACCATGAAATGTTATTTTAACACAGGTTTTTGTGACTCCATATTGTCTGTTGAGAGTTGTCATAAATTAACAACCTGTTTGTAGCTGGTGTTGGTTCTTCCCATGTTAATAAAGTTTTCTTAAAAAGACTGGTTGTGTTTTTAACAATGGTGACGTTCACACTTATGTGTATCTGATATGTTCTGAAAGAGCTTAGACGGTTCAAAGCTAACAGATTTTTCTGTTTCTGTGTCTAGGGTCCACCAGGGCCACCCGGACCTCAAGGAGCACAAGGACCAAAGGTGATCTTTCTTAATTAACACATCCTCTTATAAAAGTCCAGGAATTCACTAGCAGAGCTGGGTGAAATTTTTTGACTAAAACTTTTTTCCGGTGAAAAATGTAGATTGGATGACACTGTAACATTTTGCAAATTCATGTTGATTTTACTGAATTGTTTTGGTCAGAAAAGAAGCTAAACAAAATTCTATAAAAATTGAAATGTTTCATTTTGAGATTTTCTAAATGAAATGTTTCAACTTTTTTATTCAAATTACTTTTCCTCTCAAAATTTCCTTTAATTTTTTTAATGAAAAAAATGCTCAAAAATGAAACAAAATGTTTTATTTAACCCAAAATGATTTTTTCCAATTTTTCAAAATTGCCAGTGAACCAAAAAATGTTATATGTATAGTCCAATTTTCTGCTTATTTATTTGCTTACATACGTGGTTCATTTATATATAAAATATACTGCATAGACGAGCATATACACTTGAAATATTACATGATGGGACTAATATCATGATATGCATCTTAATTAGTATAAAATGTTTATTTCAATATATGTACACTTTTGGTTGGGTGTTGTGCATTGATGCCCAATAGAAAATCACCCATGCTCAGCCGATGTGGTGCACTGCTGGTGTTCCCTCCCAGCTCTGCATTGAGGTTGCTCTGTAGGCCTTCTGCTGTGGAGGAGGGTCCCAAGGTATGGCCTAGTGGTCAGGGAGGGTGATCCACATACTTTTAGAAGTAGCTACTTCACCAGACAATGGCTCCCATGCACACAGCAACATCCAGATTGTTCACACTCTTGGCTGGCAGAAATAATCTGCACTGGGGCTGTACATGGAAGTGCTTGCCAAAATATGGGGACAGATTAATGCAGCTTTTGTATCATATATATGCACCAGAAAGAGAAAAACACTGATTCCTGCAGCATGCTATACTGCTGCTCCAAAAAGGAACAGCATATTCTACTCCCCTGACTTGCCACCAAGTTCAATATGTGCACAGGGTGCCAGGAGACTGGCTGCAATCCCAAGCCAACTGATCCCATCTCTTTGGTGCTGTGGAGCATTATCAGGCCAACACCATATATGGCATTCAAGACAACTAGGACCATATTCTGCCTTGTATTTGCAGAGATATGCAAGAGTGGAGGAAGTTCCCTTTTCCACTCCAGTAAACCCACACAAAATAGAACAGAGTCTAGCTGTCTGTTTCTCTGTCTACATGTATTTTTCATATAGAAGATGTCTTATTAGCTAACATTTATTAATTGCAAAACAAAATTTGGTTAAATTTGAATAGTCTCTATATTTTCTGTATGATGATGCACACATTAAAGTGCAGCATATAGGAGCTGTATGCTATGCATTTTCCAAGTGGGGCTCTGTTTATACAATCTAAATCATGAATTGCTTATACTTACAAAGGGGTTGTTTTTTTTTAAAGCAGAATATGTTGAGTGAACAGTGGATCCTCCCTAAGCTGGTGCAGGATAGCTAACCTATCCAGATAGGATTAAATAAGAGATAATTATTGTAGTTCTTAAGAGCTTATCATATAATGTATCCTCCAGAATATCCTGTTTGGGTAGCAGCAAACTCTCTCAGTGATTATGAGCTCTCGTGAAGAGCAAATACTCTCTTGTGCAGCCCACACTGGAAACAATGCCATTTGTTTTAAATTTATGATGCATCCCATCCCATGATATCATGGGAAAATGCATTATTTTTGGTTTATCAAAAATTGTTCTTGCATTTAAAGGTTTTTCACCAAATGCCAGTATAGATGTAAGTGAGTCAATGCAAGCATTTGTGAGAAAATACTGTCTTTCTGGTTTTCACAAACTGGTGAGGGACAGTATATGTGAGGGCATAGAAAGACATTTCAGTAGGATCTGTGTAGCCTACAGAGTCTCTGCAGCTCCCAGTCAGGGGTGGGTTTCTGAAACTCTGGGGCTACAGTTGCAGAACATGGCTTCCTTGTCAAAGAGGATACTTTCCCCCTCAGAAATAGCCAAGGTAAACCAGAATTCAGCCTTAAAGAGGTTGGAACCAAAGATCCGACCCCAACTCCCCTATATGTCATCTCCTCCCGTGGGAATGACATTCAGGAATCAGGGCATCTTCCCACATTCTACTGGGGTAGGGAGGCTCTTCCCTGGTTGACTGACACAATCAAATTAGCCAGGCAAGAAATCATAAAGGGTCTGAGTCGTCCATATTTATTCACCCAGGCTGCAACATTGTTGAGCATCCTAAACCACTGCTCATGAGCTTAATCTTATGTTCATTGGTGTGAATGACAAACTCCCATTTGACTTTAATGGTGCAGAGTGGGTGTTTTTTGGGAGGATGGTGGAATTTTTCTCCTGTGTAAGTCAGCCAGTGTGCAGTCAATTTATACCCCTTTCTGTGCCTTACACAATCTAGTTGGGCAGGGCCCATTGTAAGTATTCTGTGTATGTAGATACTGTAGCAGATAAACTTCCACAACAAGTTTAACAAGATGACACATCTCTCTCCTATTCTCTGCAGTGTAATATGCAGCTACGTCATTCATTGTGCTGTCGTGCACTGCTAAGGTGTGGGGTTTGGGGTATTACTGACCAACATAATTTACTTAGCACAGCATAATCTCTCCAATAATTGGAGTAATAAGGGAAGATAACGCAATTCCACCTTATGTCTTACAGGGTGAACCAGGATCCCAAGGAACTCCAGGAGCTGAAGGGGAGCAGGTACATCATGAGTACATCACCTAGGGCCAGACCCTATGAACAATTATGGCTTTTTTTAGAAATAATGTTACTGTACATTGTGGAAGGGGTGGGCTTTAGAATTCATAGTCACATGACATGGCCATATGTGACACATGCAGTGACTATGCAGTGATGCAATAATAAATTCATACCTATCAGAGGCAAAAAGTCACTCTATGTTTTACTGGTTTATCCTTAAACAAATCCAGGATTTTATTGATATGTGAGCATTGTATAAGTCATTTTCATGACAAAGATATGATTTTTCAGGGTCCTAAAGGCTCAAAGGGGGACGTGGGTGAGTCTGGCATGCCAGGAGAAAAGGGAGGAATTGGACTTCCAGGCTTACCAGTAAGTTTGCAAAATCAATTTAATTTAGCTGAAAGCTAATTTGGGTTTTTTAATGATATCTTCCACATTTGGTAATTCTTAAGTGTTTGTACGTTTCAGAAGTAGCAGAAAACATAAAATGAAAGTGTTAGTAGTTCCATTTCTAGACTAGGAGGAGGCATGAATAATAGACCAAAAGTTGTTTGCCAGAACTTTTCATTCTATTTATGGGCAAATAAAATGTGGAAAGATGTAGATTAACTGGTATGCTGACAAATTTATTTGTCCATTGTAAGAGTCATCAATCACAGCAGTACTTTGACAAAAATAAATATGGTAACATTCAGGAGAAATGAGCTGCTTGATTACACAAGAAATAGCTTGATACCGGGAATCTCAGTGGCTGACTCATATTCTTGAAGGAGAGAAAGTCTATTTTTGTGTTTATAGAAGGATTTTAAATCTATATAATATATGCTATGTATATTTGTTTGGGGGGGGTGTATATGTATATATATACACACATACAGATACTAGGGCTGTCAAGCAATTAAAAAAATTAATCGGGATTAATCGCGTAATTAATCGTACTTAAACAGTAAAAGAATACCATTTATTTAAATATTTTTGGATGCTTTCTACATTTTCAAATATATTGATTTCAATTACAACATAGAATAAAAAGTGTACAGTGCTCACTTTATATTTATTTTTGATTACAAGTATTCGCACTGTAAAAAAACAAAAGAAATAGTATTTTTCAGTTCACTTAATACAAGTACTGCAGTGCAATCTCTTTATCATGAAAGTTGCACTTACAAATATAGAATGAGGTACAAAAAACCTGCATTCAAAAATAAAACAGTGTAAAATTTTAGAGTCTGCAGTCCACTCAGTCATACTTCTTATTCAGCCAATCGCTAAGACAAACAAGTTTGTTTACATTTTCAGGAGACAACGCTGCCCGCTTCTTGTTTAATGCTTCAACCACCATTCCAGGGGACATGCATCCATACTGATGACAGGTTCTGCTCGATAACAATCCAAAGCAGTACTGTCTGACACATGTTCATTTTCATCATCTAAGTCAGGTGCCACCAGCAGAAGGTTGATTTTCTTTTTTGGTGGTTCGGGTTCTGTAGTTTCCACATCGGAGTGTTGCTTTTTTAAGACTTCTGAAAGCATGTTCCACACCCTGTCCTGATCAGATTTTGGAAGGCACTTCAGATTCTTAAGCCTTGGTCCAGTTAGAAATCTCACATTGGTACCTTCTTTGCGTTTTGTGAAATCTACCATGAAAGTGTTCTTAAAATGAACATGTGCTGGGTCATCATCCGAGACTGCTATAAGATGAAATATATGCAGAATGCAGGTAAAACAGAGCAGGGGACATACAATTCTCCCCCAAGGAGTTCAGTGTCAAATTTAATTAACGCATTTTTTTAATGAGTGTCATCAGCATGGAAGCATGTCCTCTGGAATGGTGACCAAAGCAGGAAGGGCCACACGACTGTTTAGCATATCTGGCATGTAAATATCTTGCAATGCCAGCTACAAAAGTGCCATGCGAACACCTGTTCTCACTTTCTGGTGACATTGTAAATAAGAAGAGGGCAGCATTATCTCCTGTAAATGTAAACAAACTTGCTTGTCTTAGCTATTGGCTGAACAAGAAATAGGACTGAGTGGACTTGTAGGCTCTGAAGTTTTCCATTGTTTTGTTTTTGAGTGCAGTTATGTAACAAAAAAATCTACATTTGTAAGTTTCGCTTTCAAGACAAAGAGATTGCACTAAGTACTTGTATGAGGTGAATTGAAAAATACTATTTCTTTTATCATTTTTACAGTGCAAATATTTATAATAAAAAATAATACACACTTTGATTTCAGTTACAATGCTGACTACAATAGATATGAAAATGTAGAAAAACATACAAAATATTTCATAAATTTCAATTGGTTTTCTATTGTTTAACTGTGCAATTAAAACTGCGATTAATCATGATTAATTTTTTTGATAATTCATTAATCATGAATAATGAGTGTGTATACACACACACACACACCCCTCGACAATGTATAATGAAATCAGTATATTACAATACAAAGAACTTTTAATAAACTCCTTGCTATCTGCTCTATCTATATTTTTAACCATGCAAGTTAAAATTAATATTTGTAATTGTTTGATAGTCTAGTGCTTACTGGCTATTATCATGGGATTTTGCAATAAGCGTACATTTATAATACATGGTGTCAAGTATGAAAGTCATGACAGTTAGAGATACAATTCCGTTACAAGCAAAACTTTTATTATGAAAAGCATAAATATTTAATTACAAAAATGTTCTTTTCTCTACAGTGAATTCAATTGTTAATAAGACAGAAATTGTTTAATAACTCTTTATAATGATTTTATAGGGAGCCAATGGTATGAAAGGAGAAAAAGGAGATGTTGGTTTGCCTGGTCCTCAAGGTCCTTCTGTAAGTCTTGCCATGCTATTGTGATGTGCTCATTATTGTGGCAGTGGTTCTCCACCTTTTCATTCTGAGGGACACTTCATATGAGAGAAAGAGGGACCTTCATGGATGATCTCTCCTACCAACCCCAACAGTTTCCTACTTTTGGGTTGTTTAAATGTTTCACTCTATGATCAACCGCGGTGGGCAAGGGAGACCACTGATGGACAATAATTTGAGAATCACTGCTCTATACAGACTTCTGGAAAGTAGGTCACTAGTTTACTAACTTAACCCTATACTATGTTTTAAAAACTATATAAGAATCCAGACCCCCTACATAAGTCATTGACAAAACTCCCATTGGCTTCACTGAGAATAGAAACCATCCCTTCTTGTGTTGAATCATAGAGAGATAAGACAGAGAGTTAAGACTGATGGGAATTTCTTGTCTCAGCAATCTGTTTATCTATCTGTCAGCCTTGTACAGTGAGTACCAGATCTCCAAAGGGCTATAATGATAGTAGGCCCCAATCCAAAGCCCATTAAAGTCAAATGAAGGACTCCCATTGATTTGGTTGAGCATTATATCCGGTCCTTAATGGCTTCAGGGGTGCATCTTTACTGGCATGAATAGTCCCATGGAAATATTCAGGATTACTCACATGAGTAAGTGTTTGCAGTATCAGACATGTATGTGGCTCTTCAAAACATTTTACAAACATAAATAAAAACCTCACACAAGGCTCCTGTGATATAGGTAAGTACCATTAGCTCAATATTTTAGATCATGAAACTGAAGCAAAGAGGTTAAGTATCTTGTCCAAGACAACAGGCAGCCAATATTAGAGCTAGGATAAGAATTCAAGAGTTGCTGGCTCCCTGTCCTGGCATCTCTAGATCCCATTTCTCAGTACAGAGCACAAATGTCTCAATCTAGCTCTGAAGGGAAAATCAATTAGTTTCTTTCCAACATTATGTGTGTGTGGAACTCAAAGATCTTGCTGAATTTCCTAGTAGTGTTTTTGTAAAAGGCTTATCCCCCAGAGAAAACAGCCATGGCAATCGTCCTTGTTTTCTTTTCCATCCCACTCCTCTCCACTCCCAGGACAAATTCCCACCATCCATTATCAACCCTTCTCTCTTCGTCCTATTTTATATTTTAAAACCTGCTTTGTTGACACCACACTTAACCTCAGAGGTTTGGCTAGAAAAGTGATTAGCGCTATATGATAATCCCTAGAACTGGCTGTGCTGCTCAGCAGCCCTCCTGGTAGCTCTCAGTACTGCTCTCATAAGTCACAATTCATAGCTATTTTGGATTGAGCCCAGTGTGAGAAGTGGTGTTAAACATTATAAATACCAGAATGAAATTCTTATTTCTGGATTTGGTGGGATCAGTAAAGTAAACCAGCATGTAATGAACACATGCTGAACACTGAATAACCTGATTACCTGTTGTAATGACTTCATCATTGGGATTAAGCCTGAACATTTGTGCAAGTAGTGCTTGTTGGACTAAATCAAATAAACAGGGAGGAAGAGGGCAATCTAGATACGTCCCAAGACTTAAGGTAAATTGTTTAGTTTTATCTCCATTGATCAGGATTGGAAAGGAACCAGGGAATGGCATCACAGCATTCTTCGCTATTCCTGTAGTATATAGATTGCAAGTATAGCAGGGAATATGTACCAGAAAATAAAAGAGCCAACAGCATTTGAAGAAGTTTACTACTAGCTAGTGTTTTAAAGTTATCTAATGGTTTGAGTGGAGGACTGGGAATCAGGAGACCCTGTATTCTGTTTGTAGCTCCGCATCTGACTTGAAGTATGACCTTGGACATGTCATTTTTTTCTCTCTGTACCTCAGATACCCCGTCCATTAAGTGCGAATAATAGCCAAGTCTGAGAAGCACTCCAAGTACAAAGCTAAAGATGCCATATATATGTGCAAGTTATGCTGTTACTTTTTAAAGTGCTCTCCAGCAACTGCAGCACTCTGCAGTATTCTTCATCTGAATAGTGACAAACGATGTTAGCAGAGAGCTGGGGAGAAAGAGTCTGACTTCCTGTATTTACAAGGGAGATCCCTTCACTACATGAGCTAATGACATCATTTTCTATATGTAGATCATAGGACCCTCAGGACCACCAGGGCCGCATGGGTCACCAGGCCCTATGGTAAGTCTTTCTTTCCCTCTCCACATTGTAATGCTTGCTTAATAAAAGTGCTGAGAGTACATGACTATTAGAGATGGACCCAAGCCCTGGATTTTGGACCTGTATTTGGATCCTAACCCAAAGTTCTTAGGAAGTGGAGAAATTAATTGTGGGTATAAATGTGTTTCCCTGTTTTGTTCCCCCAGTGGGGTACTTAGCGGTGCAATTATTTATATTGGCACTTGCAATTTATTTTGTAAAAAGAAAAATGCAGGTGCAACTTGTACCTAGAAAAGGCAACAAACCTTTATTTTCTTCATTAAAGATGGAATCTTTATTTTCAGGGACCCCATGGACTGCCTGGCCCAAAGGTAAATGAATAATTGCCTGGATTCCTTAAATCTGTAATGTGCCATGCTATGTTCTTTGTTAACCATAGTGAAGCATGCATCTATGTTGTGTCCTTTGTCTCATTTATTTGTGAAATATTTCTGATACTCTTAAGCCTTTAAGCAGATACTAAAGTAAAAGTTAAAGGATATTTTTGAATTGTAATAATTTATGATGATTGCTTGTGTGTGTTACACATGAGCATAAATGGGACTAGATTTTTATAATTATGATTATGAACTGGTATTAAAATTACCTAGCCTCCTGTTTGCTGGTGAGAGTTTCATGCTATTCTAATTAGTGATTTGCAATTGCCTTAAATTACGCTTTAGAACACAGAGGATGAGTGTGTTGTACATGGAGGAGGAGAAATCAAATAAACTGGTTTCCAGATATGCCTCTTTTCCTCTTCCTCTGCTCTCTCTCCCATCTCCTACGCCTTCCAACACAAGTTCACCTTCCTTCCCACAGTCCCCACTAGGAGTCCCACACCAGGCATCAGTATATATCTTAGTGCTGCTGGAAACACTCCCTCATCCCTAGCATAGAATGTGCGCATGACACATACCCCAGAAACCCTGCAAAAGTTTTAGACAACAGCCAGTTTCCTGAAAACATGGATGATTTTGGAAAGATTAAAAGAAACCATGGTTTAATTTGTATTTTAATTAAATTAACACATTAGTTCAAAAATTTAGTATCACACTCAAGCATAATGAATCCTGTAACAACCATTTTAATCATTACATTTCTCTTTTCATATTCAGCTTTCTAAAAAAGGATTATTTGGTTTTTGAGGTACGGGGGATGAGATAGAAATATCCCTTTTTAAAGGTTTGAGTCACAGACTATGTCAAACTTTGCCTGGCATTGGAGGCTTGGTTCAGTAATGATCTTCTGAAATCAGTTCTATTTAGGGCTATCAAGCGATTAAAAAAATTAATCATGATTAATCGCACTGTTAAACAAGAATAGAATACCATTTATTTAAATATTTTGGATGTTTTCTACATTTTCTACATTTTCAAATATATTGATTTCAATTACATCACAGAATACAAAGTGTACAGTGCTCACTTTATATTTATTTTTTATTACAAATATTTGCACTGTAAAAAAACAAAAGAAATAGTATTTTCAATTCATCTAATACGAGTACTGTAGTGCAATCTCCTTATCATGAAAGTTGAACTTACAGATATAGAATTATGTACAAAAAACCCTGCATTCAGAAATAAAACAATGTAAAATTTTAGAGCCCGCAAGTCTGCTCAGTCCTACTTCTTATTCAGCCAATCGCTAAGACAAGCAAGTTTGTTTACATTTGCAGGAGATAATGCTGCCCGCTTCTTGTTTACAAAGTCACCTGAAAGTGAGAACAGATGTTCCCATGGCACTGTTGTAACCGGCGTCGCAAGTAATTTATGTGCCAGATGTGCCAAAGATTCATATGTCCCTTCATCCTTCAACCACCATTCTAAGGGACATATGTCCATGCTGAAGACGGGTTCTGCTCGATAACAATCCAAAGCAGTATGAACCGACACATGTTCATTTTCATTATCTGAGTCAGATGCCACCAGCAGAAGGTTGATTTTCTTTTTTGGTGGTTGGGGTTCTGTAGTTTCAGCATTGGAGTGTTGCTCTTTTAAGATTTCTGAAAGCATGCTCCACACCCTGTCCTGATCAGATTTTGGAAGGCATTTCAGATTCTTAAACCTTGGGTTGAGTGCTGTAGCTATCTTTAGAAATCTCACATCAGTATGTTCTTTGCGTTTTGTGAAATCTGCAGTGAAAGTGTTCTTAAAATGAACAACACGTGCTGGGTCATCATCTGAGACTGCTATAACATGAAATATAAGGCAGAATGTGGATAAAACAGAGCAAGGGACATACAATTCTCCCCAAAGGAGTTCAGTCACAAATTTAATTAACGCATTATTTTATTAACGAGTGTCATCAGCATGGAAGCATGTCCTCTGGAATGGTGGCCGAAGTATGAAGGGGCCTCCGAATGTTTAGCATATTTGGCATGTGAATGACTTGCAGTGCCGGCTACAAAAGTGCCATGCAAATGCCTGTTCTCACTTTCTGGTGACATTGTAAATAAGAAGAGGGCAGCATTATCTCCTATAAATGTAAACAAACTTGTTTGTCTTTGCGATTGGCTGAACAAGAAGTAGGACTGAGTGGACTTGTAGGCTCTAAAGTTTTCCATTGTTTTTGAGTGCAGTTATGTAACAAAAAAAATCTACATTTGTAAGTTTCACTTTCATGACAAAGAGATTGCACTACAGTACTTGTATGAAGTGAATTGAAAAATACTGTTTCTTTTGTTTATAATTTTTACAGTGCAAATATTTGTAATGAAAAATAATATACCCTTTGATTTCAATTACAACACAGGCTAAAATATATATATGAAAATATAGAAAAACATCCAAAATGTTTAGTAAATTTTAATTGGTATTCTGTTGTTTAACAGTGCAATTAAAAACTGCGATTAGTCACGATTAATTTTTTTAATCGCAATTAATGTTATTGAGTTAATCGCGTGATTTAACTGTGATTAATTGACAACCCTAGTTCTATTCCAGCTTAGCACCTGTCTTACTTCAGACTTTTGACCTGAGAGTCAAGTTTTTGTAGGATTTCTGCTTCCAAATGTCAGGAAAGGGACAAAGCATGGATATGTCTATTTAAGCTGGAAATTACAATTTCCAGCTCCATTGTAGAGACATCCATTCACTCAAATGGAGGAAGAATAGAGAAATGGCTCCTGTTTTAAGGCAGGGACAAAAGAGACATCACTGAAAGCAGAAGCATAGATTAAATTCTTTTATGGTTTGTTTGTTTGTTTGTGAGAAACCCTGGGAGCAGGGCACCGTCCTTCGCACAGAGAAAATCCTATGCATTTCCATTTCTCACTGGAAGCAGGTATTGTTAGCACCCTGAGTTGTCTATAGAGCCACCATGCTGTGGTAGTTTTACATAGTGTGAAGATGCCTTTACACATACCCTAGGTTCACCATTATTCACTTCACCATTTTTAATAGAGCGATGTCCAAGTAACTAGATAATCTCAATCTTTCCACAACATCTTTTGTTCTACTATAAATAGCTTTTTTGTGAGATCAGTGAAGGATGGACCCCCAAAATGCATTGTCCCCGTACAACACACTGCTCCTCTTAATTTCCTGTTTAACTATGAGTGCTTAAAGGTTTAAAGTATCTTTACATAAGACTGTGTTGCAAATTCCAGTTTGTCATTGGAAGAGAATGTACTTCCACACAAAATGCACCTTTCTGCAGATCTCACTGCAGAAATCAATTATTACTAATCTGAACAAAATACAATCTCTAATATTCTTGTCTAAGGTTTTTCTTTTCTTTTGAATTATCAGTCTATGACAGAAACGTGTGGGCATAGAGGAAACTCAGGAGGCAGGAAAATTACAATTGACCCCACATGAGACAAATACTTCAATAATTATTTAGAAGTGAGTCAGGAAAGTTTTACACAGCAGTTTCTTGTATTATTTCAACACACAGTTGTATTTAAAATGACCAGTCATTGTCTATTGTATATTTTAGCACAGGTCAGTACAATATCTCCATGTAAATTGCCAATAATCTGTGAATGCTGAATTAGTACCTTACACTGAAAAGAACTTGCTTTTGTTTTGAACTGGAATTTGCAGCTACATCTAAGACTGGCTCTCTTCTGTCCCAGCTTAACTACCCATTATAGCACCAAAAAATTGGCATTTATACTTTTACATTTAGGGTGAACCAGGGTTAAATGGTCTTAAAGGATTGAAGGGTGAACCAGGTCAAAAGGGTGACAGAGGGCCCCTTGGTCTTCCAGTAAGTAAAAAAAACTATTCAATTTCAGTGCAAATCACAGACTTTTTCTCTCTACTTTCAACCAACAAATCTGGTTTACTCAACAGCATTTATAAACCTCTATCATGTTGGAGCAGAACATCAGTCTTGTTTTGTTGTATCTAGAGTCTGTACCATTGTCCAAAGTCACATCCTGTAACACACAGTGCTGTCAGTTTCTTTTTGTCACGTGTCAGTGGACAGTGTTAATAGCCTCACGAGGATGCTGTCAGCCCCATTACATTAATCATGTTGTGATTTCAATGTTGTGTGGTGTTTGCTTTAAAAACGTGGTTTTATCAAACACGTTGTGTTTTAATTTCGATGTATCCTCAGTGATATTTCATTGAAGAACTGCCACTAAGGTGGGAGGTTTGCCTGAGTCAGGACTGAGTAAAATTTGAGTAAAGACCTTGGGAATTGGCTTCTAGAATTTTAAAACATTCCCCATTCAGCCAGAGATGCTGGATTTTTTGTTTGGTTGTTTGTTTGTACTTTTGCCTTGTACTGTTCAGAACAGTTTTCATTATAGGTACTTGGCATAAATTGATCTTAAAGGGACATAATTGACTTAAAAATCACATTTCCATTTGAAAATTTTGTCCCAAGAGACACCAGAGCTGAAAGTGATTAGAAGAAAAACAATATATTTTATGTTTCCTTTGTGCATTTGACAGCAGTTTGTGAAAAGTCAATTTAACTGTTTTCCACTTTATAGTCAATCTGCTTCCCCTGTTGCTGTGTAGATATTGTGCGCAGCAGCATTTAAAAAAAGATCAGAAAAAATCTGGTCAAAAGTTTTTAAAGATTTGCAGAGAGACTCTGAGGAATGTCACCTTTACCAGAAAGATTTTAGTGTCTTTCAGTGAAACTAGCAATTTTCAAGTTGACAAAAAGTCCCTTTGATAATCCAGCAAATAGTTTCCAGTGTACCAGTCTTATGTTATTCATATAAAATCCACCAGGGGTCAGCCAGTCCCTGAGGATGTTAAACTGAATAGCCCAAAGTGCAATGCATATCTGCACTTCCAGCCTGGAATTAGATTCAATGTTCGTGAACATGCGCTACAATTGTAATTTGCTGGTAAAAACAGGAAACGTCATTGTCTCCTGGGCTCTTGAAAACGAATAAAACCATTGTAATGAGGGCCAAGATTTTGTTGGTGATGTAACACAATTTTCTTCAGCTTAAACTCTTCTTATCGATGTTAAAATGTATATTTTAATTTCATTGCAAAGTAGAGTAGTCAGTATTGTCAGTATTTTATAATTCACATTAGACAACTTGTTAGTTAATTTATAAATTAAGTATATGCATATTAAAGCACAAGAAACACCATAATGTCTGATGTTTGTAACACTAATATATCTAGGGCCTCATTCTGATCTCAGGTACGCTGGTGTAAATCAGGAGTAATTCCATCAGGTCTGTGATGTTACATCAGTGTAAAACCAATGTAACTGAGATCAGAATCCGGCTCTTAATGTTGTATGTAATTTTTTAACTAACATATTGTAATAATGTAATCCTCATTCCAGAACCCCGTAACAGCTTATATTCTGTGTTTAAGTTATGTTTATTCATCAACACCACTTACTAATCTCACATTCTTGTCATTCATGTTATACCCATCATCCATGCTTCCACCTAATCATACAGGGAGCATCTGGCTTAGACGGAAAGCCAGGACCCCGGGTGAGTCCCTTGCATTCCTGTGTCATGCTTTGCTACTGAGTCTATGTGTTTCACAGTGGTCCTATTTGCCTAGTTTATACATGTGACTTACATGGAATGAGGCAAAATTTATCAAGCAACTTACATGATGCTGAATCTGAAGAAAGTCTTGGTACTGGTTAGCAGTGGGGGACAGATAGTGGCATGCTCTATAGATGGGGCTCTGAATCTTAATGTATTATGGGGTGAAATTTTGGTTGGAGCTGGCCTAGTTTATACAGCTGTACAGGAAAATCTGTTAAAACGGGGACATGGCTCAGAATATCTAAGTATATTCATCTTCTTTCTGAGCTTTATGTTCATCTTGGATTTACATTGGCCTTGGAAATTGTAGCTTTGTCACTGAGACTAGCTTTCAAATCCCATGTAAGGAGAACTGCCATTTGAATGAAGCATGCTGTATTTCTTCCTTTTCCTGTCTTTTATTTGTACTGTTCCGTCTGACTTCAGTAGTGGAAACCATGCCATGCTTGGAACATCAATTCTGAGCTGAGAAAGCAACAACAAGAAGTGTAAAAAGCAATAGTTTCACTAGCGCTTGTTCTACTTGGTAAAATTAGGCTTCTCTGTATAATCTGAAGCCCTGATGAGTTTTGTACTACCTTCACAAGACCAGGTAATACGGAGTCTGTGAGAGTGGTGCAAAACTTCTACAACTCGATGTTGAGCCTTTTGATATTTACAACAAATGTTAACTGCTGTGGCATTTATAATGATGAAGAAGGAAGGGGAAAAGTGAAGGAACAACATAGCTATGTATTTAAAGGCCTTGTTAAGCCTGTCATTCGTCATTATGGCCTCTTATATTTAATCTACACAATTTTTAGTATAAACTTCCTTGTTTAACCCTTTAACTCCTAGTGGCAGAAATTCACTCTACATTTTAAAACCTTTATTAATCTGTTGATTTAAAGCAATAAAGTACAAACCAATTAGATGAAAGATGAGCTACATACATCATAGCTAATAGTTTATAGATGGGATTTTCAAACCCCCTAGTGGATTTGGATGCCCAATTCCCAGCATCATTAAGATTTGACAATCTCAACCTATATTTTCAGCCAGTGGGAGCTGAACTGATCCTAAGGTAGTTCCTGACCAGAATAAATCTGCAATTAAGAACCGCTAACAGATTTCAGGGCATTTGTTTTTCACTACTTGTTTGTTTAATCTTTTAGGGTATGGATGGCCCAGTCGGTCCACATGGCCCAGCAGGTCCTAAAGGAGATAGAGTAAGTACACATTATTCAGATGTTTCTCCTTATGAAGAAAACATTGTGGCAAAATGTTGTTCTAAAACTAATGACACGCACAAATGTTAGTGAGCAGAATAGTACCTCTTGTGTTTAAGGGTCAGACTTCCTAAAATAGTTTAAAGTGCATTTTTAATCTGAAACATGTAAAAATAGCACCTTCTTACTCATATGATCTACTCCCTGAGTGTATTCAGTCATATCTGCTTAATTTAGTTACTCAAATAAGTTTTTATTGCTTTTCATTCCTGTTAAAACCTGCCGCGGTCACAAAGATGAGAGGAAGGGAGCTGTATGCTAGTCCTTCTTGTGCAGCAGCAGGAGAATTGTTTCCTGTGTTTCAGTCAGTTACAACAAGGCAAAGATATTGACAATATGCATCGCTAAGGGTATGATCTAAAACAGAGGTCTCCAATCTGTGGGGGGGCACAGAGAAACGTTTGGGGGTCGGGGGTAGCTGCTCAAAATAAAGAAGGACAAATCCAGAGTCATCCTAATAGTTGCAACCTGGCCCAGACAAAGATGGTTTCCTTATCTGATGTACTTTGCCATTTGCTTACCAATCACTGTCCAGGGCCTTCTGTCTGGATAGGACTAAACCCTTCAGAAAGACCTCCAAATTGATGTCTTGCTTGCAGGTAGATTGAAAGGGCCTGCAGTCTCTAATCAAAGACTTTCTACGTGAATAGCTGACTGCATTAATTCTTGCTATGAATCTGGTAATATTCAAGCACCTACGGACATACATACTCACTCTACGAGGTCCATTTCCACCTCTACGGCATTTCTCAAAAACATACCCATTATTGGAATATGTAAGGCCACTACTTGGCTTGTCTGCATACATTCGCTGAACACTACGCAATGGCTCACGACTCAGCTTCTGATACTGTGTTCGGCTTGGCTGTACTTTCTTCCATACTGGACTCCACACTGAAGCCCCCTCTGCCTTAAGGGGAATTGCTTGGTAGTCACCTAGTGTGGAGCACCTGAAGGGACACTACTTGAAGAAGAAACAGTTACTCACCCTGTGCAGTAACTGTAGTTCTACAAGATGTGTGTCCCTATGGGTGCTCCACTACCACTACCTGCCTGCCTTCCCCACTGCTTTGGAGTTCTCTGCTATAAGGCTTCACAGCAGAGAAGGAACTGAGGGTGGTTTGCCCACGCAGTGCTATACAGCAATGGCACAGGGCAGGAGACTGACAAGCATACATGTGCAGGCCAGATGGACACTGCTATGAGAAATCTCTAGCGCACCTAAAGTGGAGCACCCCTGGGGAGACATCTCAAAGAACTACAGTTACTGCAGGATGAGTGACCATTTGTTAGTGCCATACTACATCAGTGAGGCGGGCTTTAAACTAGGTTCACCGGGGGAAGGAGACCAAAGCCCTGAGGTAAGTGGGGACCTGGGATACCGGGAGGAAGCACGAGCAGGAGAGCGCGAAAGGGGTGGGCTCCTGCCTCATCCTAAGAAAGCAGGACAAACAGCAAGTTATCTCAAGTGCCTATACACAAATGCAAGAAGCCTGGGAAACAAGCAGGGAGAACTGGAAGTCCTGGCACAGTCAAGGAATTATGATGTGATTGGAATAACAGAGACTTGGTGGGATAACTCACATGACTGGAGTACTGTCATGGTTGGATATAAACAGTTCAGGAAGGACAGGCAGGGCAGAAAAGGTGGGGGAGTTGCATTGTATGTAAGAGAGCAGTATGACTGCTCAGAGCTCCAGTATGAAACTGCAGGAAAAACCGGAGAGTCTCTGGATTAAGTTTAAAAGTGTGAACAACAAGGGTGATGTCATGGTGGGAGTCTGCTATAGACCACCGGACCAGGGGGATGAGGTGGACGAGGCTTTCTTCCGGCAACTCACGGAAGTTACTAGATCACAGTCCCTGGTTCTCATGGGAGACTTCAGTCACCCTGATTTCTGCTGGGGGAGCAATACAGCGGTGCAGAGACAATCCAGGAAGTTTTTGGAAAGCGTAGGGGACAATTTCCTGGTGCAAGTGCTGGAGGAACCAACTAGGGGCAGAGCTCTTCTTGACCTTCTGCTCATAAACTGGGAAGAATTAGTAGGGGAAGCAAAAGTGGATGGGAACCTGGGAGGCAGTGGCCATGAGATGGTTGAGTTCAGGATCCTGACACAAGGAAGAAAGAAGAGCAGCAGAATACGGACACTGGACTTCAGAAAAACAGATTTTGACAACCTCAGGGAACTGATGGGCAGGATCCCCTGAGAGAATAACATGAGGGGGAAAGGAGTCCAAGAGAGCTGGCTGTATTTTAGAGAATCCTTATTGAGGTTACAGGGACAAACCATCCCGATGTGTAGAAAGAATAGTAAATATGGCAGGCAACCAGCTTGGCTGAACCGTGAAATCCTTGCTGATCTTAAACACAAAAAAGAAGCTTACAAGAAGTGGAAGATTGGACAAATGACCAGGGAAGAGTATAAAAATATTGCTCAGGCATGCAGGAGTGAAATCAGGAAGGCCAAATCACACTTGGAGTTGCAACTAGCAAGAGATGTTAAGAGTAACAAGAACGGTTTCTTGTTAGCAACAAGAAGAAAGTCGAGGAAAGTGTGGGCCCCTTACTGAATGAGGGAGGCAACCTAGTGACAGAGGATGTGGAAAAAGCTAATTCACGAACAAGGTCAGCTCCCAGACTACTGCACTGGGCAGCACAGTATGGGGAGGAGGTGACCAGCCCTCTGTGGAGAAAGAAGTGGTTCGGGACTATTTAGAAAAGCTGGAGGAGCACAAGTCCATGGGGCCGGATGCACTGCATCTGAGAGCGCTAAAGGTGTTGGCGGATGTGATTGCAGAGCCATTGGCCATTATCTTTGAAAACTCATGGCAATTGGGGGAGGTCCCGGATGACTGGAAAAAGACTAATGTAGCACCCATCTTTAAAAAAGGGAAGGAGGAGGATCCTGGGAACTATAGGCCAGTCAGCCTGGAAAAATCATGGAGCAGGTCCTCAAGGAATCAATTCTGAAGCACTTGGAGGAGAGGAAAGTGATCAGGAACAGTCAGCATGGATTCACCAAGGGCAAGTCATGCCTCACTAATCTAATTGCCTTCTATGACGAGATAACTGGCGCTGTGGATGAGGGGAAAGCAGCGGATGTGTTGTTCCTTGACCTTAGCAAAGCTTTTGACACGGTCTCCCACAATATTCTTGCTGACCACACATTCATCTACTTAGGCTGTAGGAGATGCTTCTGTTGTTCACTAACAAAGAGGAATCCAGGGTAATGGGTATTTTGCAATCACAGATCAGGAAGAAACTAGTAGGACTCCTGCATTCTGAATGTTGCACAGAACAGGTTTTTGGTCGGTTTCATTGTCTTGTGTGCCTAGAATGATGGAGAAAACGGAGAAAGCAGAAGACAGTGTGATTTGATTGTGTACATGCACAATGTCAAAAAGCTCAGTGCTCCATATTTATGACTGCTGAGTCATCCAGCGAGGAACAGGGATTTTTACAGTTCTTGTTCTTAGAGGAGCTGAGGGGTGTCCTCAAAATCTGGAAAGCATCATTTAATTATCACTGTTTTTTAAGGTAGAAGCTAGGAACTGAGCCTGTTCCCATTGAAAATCCGTAGGAAATTTCCTATCGATTTCAGTCTAAATAAGATGGGGGCCAGGCATTTTAACTATGAGCCTGTCAACCTTAACGCCACTTTAAATTTGCAGAAAAAAACAAAAGATGATACTTGATACTGACTAAAATCTCCTAGGAGTCGCAAACCCAGAATTACGTCTGTTTGGATTTCTAACAAACAGCTGTGGTAACACTATTTCAGACCTGCCATACTGAAGTCATTGGTATATGGCCTGGATCCAATTTGCTTTAACAGCAGCTCATCCGAGACAGATCTGCATGACTTGAGGATTCATTTTTGCAAAAATATGTGGTGAGATATAAGATGTAGACATGTCCTGTAGTCCAAAGCAGGTACAGTAGCTAATGTTGCCACTCAGTTTAGTTTAATGGTCTTGAGGGCCCTAGCTTATTTTTTGTAGGGGATTACATTACTCAAGTCTTCTTTGAAAGAGAGACATCTCTGTGTAGTGTAAGAACATAAACATGAAGAGCCACGCGTTAAGCAGCAACTAGAGAACTCCCTAATCAAGAAGTTCCTATGTTTATTAAGCTCCTTGCTGTGACACATCCCGGTCTTCTCTGGTAAACTGTGGAGGACCAAGAATTCTGTAACCACTCCAAACCTTTTTTAAAAAAGAGGAAAAAAAGAGTGAAAAGATTAAAACTTAAATTATAAACCATGTTTTTTTGTTCTCTGTTTGTGAAGTTCCCAACACAATGGAGTCCTGGTCCATGATTAGGGCTCCTATGCACTACAGTAATATAAATAACAAATAAAACTAATAATAAATCAATTAAATGATGGGGGGTGGAAAGAAGTTTTTTTGTAGGTGACAGGCTTGCAGAGCTCCTGCCTGAATAATTATTTAATGCTGTTGGAGCTTTGCTGTGGCATTTGTTATGAGTCGGAGTACCTAGACTTTTGTAAAAATGTCTTTTTAAACTATTTAAATTGAAATAAATAATAAATGCACTATCAGCTATTTTAATGCATCGTTACAATTTGCACATGCACTTATTGAGCTTCTGTATGCAAAAACAGGAGCACAAACATTTTGTCCTTGGACCTCAACTTCTACATTTCAAAATAATGGGCCATATATGGCTGCTGGATATCATGGTACAGGATCAAATTTTGTCCATGATGACAACTAAATCTTTGGTTCAGGAACAGAAGCTAGTGTTAAGTTGGAAGGCTATGCAGATGTCTCAAGGTGAAATGTTGAGGAAGGGTCAGTTGCAAATACAAAGTAAATTGTAAATCCACATATTATACTTATAATTTGGAAAGCTAATCTCGCTTTTTAAAAGACACTGTAGTTGAGTGCAGATTTAGGACTCCTTAAACGTTTCAGGGAGCAAGGAAAATCAAATTAAAATATAATTCCAAATTAAAATAAAATTCCCTTAACTATATGGATTCATTTTTGTATATACAGATTTTGGGCAGTGATGGAGTCACCTGATCTAATAACATTTACCATTCTGTGGCATGTGGCAGAAGGAACATTGTCCAGATCTGAATTTTTTCGAGTTTAGCTATTTCACTAGAATATCAAACACTGACTATTCCAATTTAGATGGAGGCAGTGTGATCTAAAGAACTGGTTCAGGGGACTCCAAGACAGGAAATTATCTAATGCTGGATCTGGCAATAATTCACTGCATAGTCTTGGTAAAGTCATTTAATTTCTCTTGGCCCAATTCAATTCTGGCATAAGGGAATACAACTCCCATTGACTCCAGTCAGAGTTGCACCTATTTAATCCAGAGCTGAATTTGATGCTCTTTGTCTAAGTTTCTCCCTCTGTAAAACTGGGATGGTGATAATTGCCTAACCACCCTATATAGTTATTGTGAGAATAGTGCTTTAAAAATGTAAGATGTTGTATAAGCTTTGCAAATTATTATTATCTGTTTTATGGGAATATAATACTCTCAGATGACCATGGGCAGCATTTCAGGATGACACTTTGTGCACAATGATATATTTGTATGTGATGCTTCTTGTTGTAAAAGAGATATGACAATGAATTAAAATTTGTAAAACACTTTGATATTCTGGTATGAAAGGTGCTACATACATTCACATTTTTATTAGTACACTGAAAATATCAGCATTGCCATTTCACCAGGAACTGCAGGAGTTTTTACTACAGCCATCTCTGCTTATATTTTAATGATTTTTCTAACCAAAAATGGAATTGATTGTTTAATAATAGATATAAAGGCTGGCTGGAAGCCCTAACAACATCTAATTTACATTGTCTGTTTGCCAGTAAACTCTATTTTCCCTCTGGACAATCAAACATTTTGGAGTATTTGTATTTTATATATTCCCTATGGCTAATCATCCAATAGCTAATGTAAATTTCAGCGATAATGTTGTCAGACAAAACGGCTTCTCCAGTCTCTTATTAGTTCAAAAGGTCTTGAAAGATTCACACTTAATGAAATAGGAATTGCAAGGGATTCTCATCTGTGTGGCAAAGTTTTGTCTCTGAACTTAGCTCTTTTCAGGACCTCAAACATGTGGCTTGCCTAAAACTTCTGTCACTAAAGACATTCAAAATATGTTAGTGTTTCTGACAACACATTTATTTATTTAAAAATCTTCTCAGTGGGGTGGTCTCATGAGATCTCCATCTAGTTTGTGTGCAGGTTCTAGGGTGACACCAAATATAGTGTTGTTCCTGCAAATACAGTACTTCAGCACAACACAGAACAACATAATTCAGGACACTGGATCTAAAATGGCAGGAAACAACACTG
Source organism: Eretmochelys imbricata (assembly GCF_965152235.1). Classification (NCBI taxonomy): domain Eukaryota; kingdom Metazoa; phylum Chordata; order Testudines; family Cheloniidae; genus Eretmochelys; species Eretmochelys imbricata. The sequence goes on along the minus strand of NC_135575.1, from coordinate 35,660,644 downwards.
AAGAGCGACAAAATTGTTACTTTTGCACTGGCAAGATTCTGAAAATAAAAGATTAAGAGTTTCTTAAAACTAGACTGTGAAAGTCTGTTTCCGTGAAGCAAGTAGTTTATTTCACTGTTCGGGGCAGCAATCCTAAAAGTCTTCCCCCCCATCCTTAATCCATCCTAATCCATAGCCACTGATGGCATGAGCCCATGTTCCAAACACCTTTCTGCAGGTGCTTCACATTGGAGGTAGAAAATCTGTAGGGTACATATCCAGTCCGATCCTTGTGTATAATAGATGGGATGACTTCCCTGAACTGATTTGCCAAACCCTTTGCCAGTATTTTTATGTCTACCATATGTTTAGCAATGATACGGGCCTATTTTGAGAGGACTCCATATGGTCTAGATCAAAAGGACATTAACTAGTCTTGATGAATCTCAAATATGGATCAGAGAACTTTGTAGCTGTTATATTAAGTAGGTTAGCAAATCTCTTAGCTTCTTCTGGCAGAAAGTGCTGAGGCCCCAGGGGATTAATTTTGTAAATCAGCTGTTACTTCTAGTACCTCCTGTTGTTTTACAAGGGTATCTAGTCTCGCTGCCTAGTCAGAAACAGTTGGGAGATCAACGGAATCAAGAAAGACCTTAATCGGACACTTAGTCTCATCCAAACTGCGGCACATATAAGAAGCTATAATCTTCATCAAAAAGTAAAGTATCTAAACTTGATCAAATGTCAGTCCCCCAATGCATCCTTTGTTGCTGGGATTATTAAACAAGAGATTCTTTCAGCTATTTTTTTTTTCTGAAGCCTCCTTGCTGTTACTACCCAAGCAATATAATTTACACTTCAGTGGTACATTCTCAGAGCAGTGCACAGGGATTCATCCATGACTCCCAAAGATAACACACACATCTAAATCTGTGCTTTTAAAACGTACCCTTTCTATTAATAATGGATAATAAATAATCTAGATTTTTAGAGTACATTTCACCAAGAGGCAGACAGTTCATCTACCACTGAACTGTAGTAATGTCTGGGATGGAACATGGTGTCTTTCCATGCCGGGAACGTTACACGAAAGCTTTGTTTGTATTAAGGAAAAAAAGTGAAAAAGATACTCAAGCGACACTCCAGGGGGAACCTAGTCAAACAAGAAGCCTTGAAAACCGTACGTGACCAGGACCTCTCTTTTCCGTCTCATGCAAAACACAACACCTCCAGCAGCACAGTCCCACCAAAAGGCTATGCTGGAGTGTTGGTTCAGTACTCAGTGAGAGGGAAGAATACCATGGAAAGCAAACCTTTCATTATTTACTGAAATAATACTGAAACATTATTTGATGTTTCTTGGAGTCTCCCATTTCATTGCTCCCCAGGCATATCTATGTTTAGCGTACACGATTTAACATGATCACCACCAGAGGTCCTGCAGCAGCACTGATGCAGAGCCATGTGTCAGCTAATTTGAAAGGTGGTTTTTTTTCTGTCAGTCACCTTGAAAAACACTAAGTCCAGTATGGATTCCAACCTTACATTTGTTTTCTAGAGATTTCGTTTCATTCTGGAAATGCTTCCTCTGGACTGGCTTGTAAAAAGTGATGTGCATAGTTGCTTTAACAGCACTCCTCTTTGGAAACTCTCTATTCTTCCACTGACTTCAGTGGGGAGTGGGATCGGACTCTCGGTGAGAATCACTTCCGTTTGTCTCACCGCGGGTTAGAATTTTTATTTAATGTATCTGAGCAGCTAAATGTATGGCTCTACATATGGTATGGTCTTCGCGATATTACTGTTAATAATATTGCCTGTTACACACAAGCCTTGGTTGACAGTAATTTTGTGGTTCATCATAGCAAATCTCAGCTGTTTAGCCAGAGTGGGATGCAAGGTGTTGAGCACCCACAGCTTTCATTACAGTATTGGGCTCCTCCTGAAGGCCCAGTATTCCAGCTGTTACGAGCTCACAGCGCTGGCTGGAAGTTAATAACACTGAATAAGTTAATAACACTGAATGCATCCAATGAAGTGAGCTGTAGCTAACAAAAGCTTATGCTCAAATAAATTTGTTAGTCTCTGAGGTGCCACAAGTCCTCCTTTTCTTTTTGCAGATACAGACTAACACGGCTGCTACTCTGAAACTGGATGTTTAGCGACTACATACATTTTTGGAACTAAACAAACTACACAAAATAGTATTAATACATGATAATGTTTACCTTTATCACAGTTGCCATTTATCATACTGTACTGGCGTATCTTTAGTTGCCCAGAAAGAGATACAATCAGTGTGTCTGAACATAGGAATATACAGCCCTGTCATTTTCATTTAACTATTTACTGAAAATCAGATTTGCAGATATTATCCAGACAAAGGATTAGAGATAAATAGGCTTCCACTTTTGAGCAAGAGGGATTATTTTAACATGAAGAGACTGTTTGTGATTGAATCAGATGTGTGTTTTTAACCTTTTTCCTAGGGTGAAAAGGGAGCTGTTGGTGACCCTGGACCCAGAGGACCATATGGTTTGCCTGTAAGTTGCATGGAACTTGTACACATTGCAACTTTCACCACTCCTTGATTAAACTTTGCTGTGTTTTATGACCATTTTCCATCCAGCAGTGTAATTAGTTGAGAGTGGTGAGAGCAGATGATAATCCGTGACAACGCAAAGTCCTGAGCTTGAAGCAGGCCCATATCACAAACTTACGCAGATTCCTAAACATACATACATCTGTGCGAAAGTAATGGAATGGAGCTAACAAACCAAAAAGAAAGAGGAAATATAGAGTTAAGTGCCCCTTATTCTGCAATTTATGCCATTTTGATTATGTATGGTCGACACATGTTGTTAGATGCCCTGAGACCACCAAAATAGACTGGCAAAGAGCTCAGGACAGAGTGTAGCCATGGAAGTTTTTGTGATTTTCATAATGTCTTATTCAGATTTCTTTGATGCAACAATATTTTGCTGTTACTATTTTTTGTGTTGTTTGTGTGTGGAAGATTTTGGTTTGCTTTGATTTTTTGCATTTCTGTGTACTTGGGATGGGAGAACTTTAAAAGGTTCATAGTTTGGGTTTGGTTTGGATAAATATTTAGAAGTTCAGATGATTACCTAAAGCTTATCCAAACCTCTCAAGTTTGCACATTTGGCTTAGAAGTCTCACTGATTTTCTTATAGTATTTTGGTACTTGTTTCCTGATCAGAAACCAGAAATGATAAAAGTTTTATCTGACTATACCAGAGCAAGCAACTTCAAGGCAGGGTTGGGCTGGAGGGGGGATCCTTTTTTCTATAAGTTAGTTAACTAGTTTACCCATCCCTAACATATGTAGACCAGGGCTTCAGTTGATGTAAATCAGCATAGCTCCACTGAAGTCAATTGAACTACCCTGGTTTATCCCAGCTGAGGATCTAGCTCAGTGTGTGTGCACATGGATATCTACTGTGTGCATTGACACAAAGGCTGTGGTGTGTTACAAACACAGATCTGTTCCAGCTTTGGTAAGATCACAGTGGTTCCACTGCAATTATATTGGGTCATTATTTACAAAGGCAGAGTTTTATACATCTCCTCTCCAGTTTCATTTGTTTGAACTGGATTCTCTCAAGACTGAACAGGGAGTTGTAATTTACATCACCCTGCACTAGAGAGTCTCTCAGTATGAGAGCAGGTGGTAGTGTTGCCACCATATTCCTTTGACAGTTTGCCACAGTAGGGCAGTTTTATTTTCATCTGGAAGTTCCATAGGAGCCCTTGTGAGAGGTTGCTGAGGGAATGTGCTAAGACAGTGCACGCCCTGGCCATGCCCCTTTCCTAGCTACCGCTGCCCCTTTGAGAGGTGAGTTGGATTCTGATAGTTTCCTCAACACCAGCGAGTGTTAACTACCTTTTACCACCACAATCTCTCCACTGGTAGTGGACTTTCTCCCTCTGGGGCTGTGAGCAGGTCAGGTAAACCTGGGCCAAATCTGACCCATATTTATGTTTCCAAAAGATGAAGGAACACAGAGTACAAAACCAGCAATCAAGTGCATGACAGGCCCAGGCCCACAGTTCTTAGTCCAGCAAAACTCCCAAGACACAGGACCAGATTTTCCACTGACTTGCCCATTGTGTAGTGATTCACACCTGTGCAAAGTGAGAACAAACCAGGATTCTCTACTCATTTGTACCAGTGCTAGCATATAACACTCACTTTTTACAAGCGTAAAAGATAAGTAAAGTGCAAGATAGTGGAGAATAAGGCCCCAAAAGTGTAAGTGTTGCAGAACTGGGCCACTGAACTAGATCATTTTAAAAATTCTGCCCTCCCTTTTTTTTTCTGTCCACAGTTTGCAGATACAGTTAATGTCACTTGGATATCTAATAGCACCTGCACATCGAGTATTAGACATCAAAGTGACATCTCACACACAGTTATGTGCTCCCACAAAACTGCAGGCACAAAAAGGGATGCCAGGATGGGGCTGATCTGAAAGTTAGACCTATTATGTATTCCTTTTCTGGTTGTTGTAATCACAGGGCTACTCTTTACTCAAAGCACAACTGCCTCCAGCCCTCAGTGGAACACTCCTGATCACCAGGCCTTGTGCAGTGCCCAGACATGATCCGATTTCTTGAGCACAGAGATCACACGGAGTCTGCAAAGCTAGCACTCACAGCAGCATTATCTTTCCTGAAAAGAGAGTGAGGGGCTGTGGGTCTGTCTTCTCAGCCCAGGAAGTCTGGTCCAGACCCTTTTCTTCGATTTTTAGGTTTATTTCTTCCACATTAAACTAGTATAGCACATACATCAATTATCCCTTCCCCCTAACCCAGGATCTTCTGCAGGAGCCTATCTATTTCTGCTCTATAAATCACTTGCCTGACAGTCATACTGTCATTCTAGGGCCTCCCACAAGAATCATAGAATCATAGAATATCAGGGTTGGAAGGGACCTCAGGAGATCATCTAGTCCAACCCCCTGCTCAAAGCAGGACCAATCCCCAATTTTTGCCCCAGATCCCTAAATGGCCCCCTCAAGGATTGAACTCACAACCCTGGGTTTAACAGGCCAATGCTCAAACCACTGAGCTATCCCGAATCAACCTACTTCCTGTAGTTCTCCCACCGTGACCCAGGGGCTACCTGCTAGAGTCTCCCTATTCCTGGGAGCTCTCTACCCCTAACTGAGCCACTTGCTGGCTTTTATAATTACCTGATCCCTAGCTGATCAGACTCAGCTGGAAGATAGCTGGTCCATCACAGGTGAGGTTGGGCCCAATTCCCCTTAAAGAGCCAGCCACTCTGTGACAGAACCTAACCACATTTTCTCTGTGTATCAGCCAGAGGTGAAAGTAAGCCAGTATGGTACGGCATACCAGCAAGAGCCGGTACACAGCCAACTGTACCAGCAGGGGGCAGCTTCCCCAGGTGGGCAGTTTAAAAGGGCCCTGGGCTCCCAGCAGTTGCCAGAGCCCCTGGCCCTTTAAATCACCCCCAGAGCCCCAGGGTTCCCGTCCACCGCCGCAGCCATTGCTACCATGGGGCTCCAGCGGTGATTTAAAGGTCCTGGGGTTCCCGGCCACCACTACCACAGCCAGAGCCCTGGGCCCTTTAAATCGCCACCAGAGCCCCGCTGCTGGAGTCCTGGGGTAGTGGCAGCGGCCGGGAGCCCCAGGGCTCCGGTAACAATTTAAAGGGCCCAGGGCTGCCCTCAGCTATTGCTACCGTGGGGCTCCAGTAGTGATTTAAAGGGCCCAGGGTTCCCAGCCGCCGCTACCGCAGCCGGAGCCCCTGGCCCTTTAAATTGCCACCAGAGCCCCGGGGTAGCAGTGGTGATTTAAAGGGCCCGGGGATTTAAAGGCCCCACCCCTTCTGCCCCCCCAGCTCAGGACCCTGGCACTGCGTACCGATAAGTTACTCTTACCCCGGTATCAGCTAGCTCAGCTGTCCCCACTAGAGGGAAGATGACACAGCAGCTTTATTTTGCATGCACGCCCTACAGCTCTGAGGCCTTGTTGCCTGAGCCAGATTTCCCAGAGCTGTTTTGTCTGAGCCTTGGAGAAATTAAATAATTTACATTGAAAGGAAGCGTATAAACCCATGCCTTTGGGATCAGTGACCTGGCATGTCTTCCGTGCAACCAGCGTGGCTGTCCTACTGAAAGTGGAACAGATCACTAGCAGACATTGTGTCAGAATGAGGCTTATCTCTGAATCTGTGCATGCTGTGGGTCTTATCCTCTGAGGAGCTGAGCGCCCTCAACTCCCATTGAAGTCAATGCACCTAATCCTGCTCTGACAAGTCCATGGCAAAAGTTCCATAGACTTCCCCTGGAACAGGAGAAGGCCAATGGGTAGTGAGGGCTTTCAGCTTTATCTGTGTACTAAACATCTCTGTGAAATACTGGATGAGTATTGGTTTGCGGTGTATGCTTATTTGCTGGCCACTTTCATAAATAAAAATCTTCACCTTTTCCTGCTCTTTTTGTGAATTGAAACTGGTGAAAGCCTAGTGATTGCATTATTTTAACTTGCTCCTGGAACAATAAGCTTCAATCTGTAGCAAAATTTTACAGTCAAGTTATCAGTTCCTGGAAACAGGGGAAATGTTAAACACTGACAGAAAGACCCTTCACTAATGGCAATGCTATTTGTGTAACCCTAGAAATGTGTGTTGCTGCTGTACAAAAAGAATGCTATTGCTCTCCTGTAGGGAGAAGGCAGGGGCTTGCATATCTACACAGCCTTCATAGGTGTGATTAGCAGGTAAGACATCAGCTAGTCATGAGGCTTAGGGATGCTAACATAGTTTATATGGTTCTTTGGCAGGGCAAAGATGGCGAGCCTGGCCTTGATGTAAGTAATATTTATGACCAATTTACTCATAATGGTAGGTAAATGATTCCTTCACTGGGTGCAGCACATTTATTTCCCATTTTCTGTGCATGCTGAACATGCAGAGAACATACCAAACATTGCATTGATGTTTGCATATGATAAAGAGAGGTGAGAGGGACAGACTGAACGATGGTATTTTGAGAAAGTACAGCCCAAGCCTGCAAAGCCCACAAGGCACAGTGCTTACTACCCAAAGGAGTCCCATTGACCTGCGTGGGACTAATCACAGTAGTAACTACTACACCTGGTAAGAAGAGTTTGCAGAGTCAGACTCTAACTAGTGCCCCTCACTAGGAGCAGAACAAGAAGCCACCGACATTTCGTTAAGTAACTTCAACCCTCTTAAAAAAAAAAATCCTGCGCTCTACAAATGACGCGTTTTTCACAATTTAGGATTTCTTATGGCATGCAGGTGAGAGCCTGTTGTGATCCCATTCCCACCTTTCCCACTCTCATCCCATTCCCACCTTCCCTACTGTCAAAGGCCCCAAATTGCAGCAACCCCCTTTGGAGCCCAGTAATGTCATTTAGTATGTACAACAGTAGGAGTCACTTTGAATCACATTTTACTTCCATTGCCAGAAAATGTCCTTGCTGAATATGAGCCAAGTTTCTGACAAATAGCATGGAGTGCAGTATTCTTTTTCTTTATACATTTTTTCCAGCACTATTTTAAAACCTAACCAACATTGATAGAGAAGCCAATAGATATCTTTGTTCGTTTTTTTTTTTTTATAGGGTTTCCCTGGTCCTCGAGGAGAAAAGGGTGACCTAGGCGAAAAGGGAGAAAAGGTGACCTCAGTGCTGTTATCTGTTGTTTGATTCCTCAGCCCAGTCCATTTTGCTGTCCCAACCCTATTGTTTGTCCATTAAACCTGATCTTTCTTCCTACTGTGTGCCAAAAGGCAGGTCACGTGTATTTGTTAGACAAAGTCATCAGTCAGAAGGAGAACCAAAACCTCCATGCAGAACCAGTAATACAACACTTGCCGAGACAGGAAGGGAAGAGTTTGTCCACTCTCACCCTAGGATCAGGCTCCTTTTCTGTAACCCATGCCATGCCTGATGAAAGTCCTTCTCAGTCTGTGATTCTCAATGCACGTGTCATTGGGGTAGTAATTTTTTGTGAGGGAGATGCTGACTCAGATCCTCAGCTGGTATAAATCAATGTAACTCCAGTGGGTCAAGACAGATTGGTACCAGCTGAGGATCTGGTTCCTTAGAAAGTATTCTAGGGATTATTTTAAAAAAATTACAAACTTTACAATTAAGATAATTACCTTAATTATTTGCATTCAGTTGCTTTTATGGATTAAAGCTCTTCCCTATAGTTTATGTAAACCAAACAATGCAATATTTCTCTAATGCATGAGAACCATAAGGTGAAATCATTAGCCTCATTTCACAACCCAAGCTGAGTGATATGCAAATAATAAACACAGTGAAAAGCAATTAATATTCTAGGGCCAGATTGTGATTCTCCCTAGGGCCACAGGGAGAGTTTGCAAAGAGACTCCTTTCGTGCTGCCCACACAGGGGCTTACAACAAGTGTAGTCTCTCTATGCCCACAGGAGGAGAGGGCTGCTCCTTCAAAGGGGGCCTACAAGAAGGTATGACCTTGGCCTTGTACCAGCCTACAGAGCAAGCCACTTGTGCTGGGGAGCAGACTACATCATCCTAAAGGAAGACACTGCAAATGGTGTCAAAGAATATTAGCTTGAGTTTTTAAATGGCTTCACTTTAACTGTACCCGTACCACTTTTGTGTTCCTGTTCCATGGACATTCATGTGATCAAGTTTCATTGGCATGAATGTTCACAGAAAGTGAACCTCAGAGTCACATGAGCAAGTATTGGCAGACACAGAACTATAAATATTACACGCATGATGAGTATTCGCTCCAGAAGTGCCTGCGTATCTTACGAGTCAGGGCACAGAAACAATACTGTTATGGCAACAAGTGCTAATATGACGTCTGTTGTGAGTCATTGAGGTATAAGCATTCAGGAGGATTAAACCCTCCATAGAAAGGGATCTGTACAGTACTGCACCCAGACATTTCTTAAGAGGATTGTGTGGGTTAAAGCGCTCTTCTTTCTGATTAAATTTGTTTTAGAGTTCTTTTGTTTTGTAGAGTAGCAGAAGGGATAGCCATGCCACCTTTGGAAACCATGTAATCCTAGGCAAGGGATTTCCCAGAAAGCCAAGGGGCTGAGGTAGGAAGGGGAACAATATATTAAGCACTGACATTCCAAGAGAAAGAGTGGTCCAAGACAGGTGCTTCTTGGTAAAAAGGCAGTGGTGTCTAAGCTGAGGTTTTTTGCAGTTTTTGACGACTTGTGTTCAGGGAAATAGGAGGTGTATACTTCTTGGAAATAAATTATACTAGAAAACATCTTTACTCTGCAACACTGATTTCTGCTCCTAGTGGGAAACAGACCCACCAGGTCTCAAGATCTGCTATTGCTTGGCAAGGGGAAACAATACCGTGTGACTTATCTGCCCAACCACCCTTGATTAGCACAACTTTCAGAGCAAACAGCCAAAACTTGGAGAGAAATGTTCATGCATAATCGATTCATAGAATTAAAGAAATTTAACCCCTCTCCCCAAAAACAATATGTTTTTGGAAAATGGATATGAGGAAATCACAATCTGCTTGTCATTGTTCCAAGATCAGAACAAAGAGGCTAATTTTATCCAATACATTTTTCAGTAAGGGCTAAATTAAACTGATAAATCATTCATTGTAACTTATTTTCTCAGCTGTAATAGTTAGGGTAAGAAAAAAAGGTCAAGAGAGCTGAGGCCAGGTCCTTAGCTAGTGTAAATTAGCATAGCTGCGCAGATTTCAATTCAGCTATGTGCCAATTTACCATGATTTTTTTTCTGGATAACGTCACTTTAAATATTGCTGAATGATATTGACTGCTAGGCTGGTGTCACAGAGATTCAGATTATTAAATTACTGCACCGAAAACCTGAGGTTCATTTACACTGCAGAAATTTCTCGCATAAACAACATGATGTTTTTTAGCAACCAGTGACATCTCTTCTTTCACGTGTGCTCCGAATAATGTTGGGCAGCGCATAAATCTGCAGCCCCTTGGTTCTGGATTAAGTCATAGACTGGTAATTTCTCCTACAGGTGCTCACTAGCTCTGCTACAGTGAAAGTGAGTCAGTGTTTGCGTCATAATTTCTTCATAACTTGGCTGTAAAAATATAATTTTTCAAAGCTGCAAATTGACATACAAGGTTATATTCCAGGAGCACTTTTTGAGAAATAGGTTTTTTAAAATGATTTGATTGGTTTGTTGTTAGTTTGACTGGGTTTGGGGTTTGTTTTTTTTTTGTTTGTTTGTTTAAATTGTATTAATCAAAAAAATGAATCCTCAAAAGTCTGCACTTAAATAATGTGGTATTTTGGGTCATTAAAATGGGTTTTAAAAACCTTACTAAATAAGAGGCCAGTAGTTTTACCTTTTGTTTTTTAAAACCCACCTTTTTAAAAGATATTACATTAACAGTTTAAAAAAGGACAAAGATTGATTTTTCTCAACCCAGGTTAAAATTCAATCTCACAAAGTGCCCATTGATGTTAAGGGAGTGGGGGGAAGTCCAGAACCTCACTGGACTGCACTCTAAGGGCCTCATGCTCTCTTCTGTGTTCTGAGGGGAGTCTGTCTCCAGGGGAGGGAGGAGCCTGTGTCCTTCCCCTAATCACATAGCAGTCCCTCCACAGGTTTTGGGCTGCACAGTTCTGGAGAGAACAGGAGGGAGAGTGGGGTAGGGAAGCCAGGTAGAATTCTGTTGATTCTCCATCTTTAATCACATGGGGAACACACAGCACAAGTTATAACAGCTCTTAATCTGTTGTCCTTTGTGCTGCTTCTCCCCCCCCAGATGCTGTTCCTCTCACTGGGGAAAGAGCCCAGAGTCAGGACATATAGACTGATCCCTTGAAGCATGGTTGCTTCAGGAGCTGTGCTCCCCAGCATCCATCAGTGCTGGACAGCAGTAGTGACAAATGGGACATTCACACAGATGCTCCTGGACTTCTGGGGATCCCTTGAAATCTGCCTGAAACTCAAGGAAGTGGGGAGTGGCAAGTTAAGGGAACAGCAACAATCCCCCCCATTTTTCCCACCCTCCCCCAGTTCATTGAAGAATTAATAGGAGGATCAGCGAGTTAAAACCGACAGAGGCCTGGTTTACATTTAGAATGTAGGTCGACATAGCTACGGTGCTCAGGTGTGTGAAAAATCCACACCCCTTAAGCACCAAGGATGCTGATCTAACCTTTTGTAGACACAGCTAGGTTGATGGAAGAATGCTTTTTGGCACACAGGAAAGATAAATGAGGAAATTCTGTTCTCATGGTGCCATAAATACAGTATATCTGTCTGTGGAAAACTCTTGTTTACATTTGAATGGTACTGTATTCTGTAGTATTTCATGTATATTATGTGTTTTCCCTTTTGTAAATGCATTACAGTAAGACAGTTTGCTTCTTAAATTTATCAAGTTTTTGTAAAAACAAAATCATTTTCTAAATGGATTTAATCTTTGTGTTGTTGTGAAACTGGTTGAAAGTCCATTTACTGTACTTCATCCTAAACATGTCTGCCTTTTCAGAGGTGCATTCTTTCCTTCTCCTTTTACCTTCCTTCCTTACAATTTCCTTGTCCTTTTTACCCTTTTCCTTACAAACTGAATCCTTTCCACAGCCACAACCCTTGAAAGCCCTCCCTTGGTTGTTCTCCAGTGTCATACTAATTTTCCTTTCACTGTTTTTCTATTTCTTTGTAATATACATGGTGCACCCACCTCTTTTTTTATTGTCCAACTCCATTTTTTTGTTTTTTAATAGAAGCAGTTTTGGTTTTATTAAACTGCAAGTGAGCCTGAAACTCATTTACCATTGTGATCAAATGGTGTGAAATCAATTATAAAATTGACTCTCCAAATATCACATACTGCTGGAGGGGAGTCATCCTTTCACGGTAGGCCTGTTAGGAAAAAGAAGATTCTTTTTCCGTGTCTCATTTCAATGGATTATCAAAAGCTGTGAAATTTGCTGTAAACCTCTCTTTCAGAAGTCTTAATCGTTTGCTTTTTTAAAAAGCAACTCAGTGCAAACTCAGTCACCTGCTTAAAAGAGTGAATAATAATAAACCAATGAAATTTTACCTGCAGTGGAGAGATGTTTGGAAATCATGTTTTGAACATGAAATTTAAATGAAAATATTCATTAGCATTTCTAATTTTTTTTCTAATTACAGAAAGATAGGGATCACTGGAAAACTGTATAGCACCTCAACATCAAGCAGTATGGATCTTCTGAGTCCTTTAGCAGGGTTTGAAATGAAGGGCCAAATTCTGTTCTGAGTGGTATCCATGCCATCCCATTGACTTCAGTGGGTTTTGCATGGGGGTAACTGAGGGCAGAATTTGGCCCATACGCTACTGGGACTGATGCATGCAAGGTCCATTCAATAAAGGACATGTTGGGACATAGTCATCCGTGCTGTGACTCCACTGAATCACACCGGGAATCAGTTGTTCCCACTATTTTCCCCTCCCGCCCCCTAATGGTAGAAATGAGATTGATCTGTTTAGTTGTTCCAAAGGCACCTCTGACTAGAAATTCCTCTTCCTCTGTAGCTCCCAAAGAAAGGGCCACAATCCGCTTGCCATTTCTGTCCTTATCCACAGTTTGAATCAGGAAGTCAGCCTATAATTTCAAACCCTACTTTAGGATTCAAATAATTCATAATACAAACATTCATACAAAAGCTCAATAATACCAACTGATGCAGGTCTTGCTTATGATCATATCATTTATTTTTCCACATAATGCACCATCCAAACCAGAACACAGTGGTAAGTGTCCTTTCAGCCCTCCACTGGCAAAAAAAACATCTTTTAAACCAATCTCTTTCATTTATATTTTTTTACCCAAAAGAATGAAACATTTGTTTTATCCAAACCATTGTGTCCACAGGGGGAAAAGGGAAAGAAAGGCAAAAAGGGGCCTAAAGGGGAGAAAGGAGAACAGGGTGCCCCTGGATTAGATGCACCTTGCCCATTGGTATGTCTCACTCATGTATTGGAAATCGCTCCTCCTGCTGTAGATTATAACGGGATAAAGTGAGAGAAGAGGAACAAGCCACAGCTATAGTGTAACCTGATATAATTCAAAGGGTTTCCTCTCCTAGTCTGAAAATTCCAGCCTGGGCTATTTTTTGTCCTCCTAATTTGGTTTAAATTAACAGTTTGACGGTCTTAAAAATGAATGTCACTTGTGGAATATTTTTCATGGAATGTGTTGCGTAGACGTTCTGGCTCCTTGTACTTACCTGTCAGTGTTCTATACAAATTGGAAACCTGTTGTGCTAAATAGTTCTTTCTTGATTGGAGGGTCATTTAAAGGCTAAGATCTTAGCTGTGAGACTGCACCTGGGTCATTTCCACATGGGTTTTAATCACTGCTGCTGTAAGCTTGCTCCTCTTGATCTCTTTTTTTTTTTTTTTTGCTCCAGTTAAATCAAATACCAAAGACACTTCTTTGTCAGTAACGTTGCAAGTTAATCTTTACAAACAGGGATTCCGTGGAATTAAGGGGGAAAAAGGGGAGCCAGGCCAGCCAGGCCTGGATGGGCTGGATGCCCCTTGCCAATTGGTACAGTATTTCTCTTTCCTACCAACCCTGCATGCGATTCCTTTGTATATAGTCAGTCATTCTCAGTGTAAAGTGGTGTTTTTCTGCGCAGACTTTACATTATCCACTAATACATGCATGTGCATGAACAAATCAGCTGCTTCAGCAATCATAACTGTATCGAGAAGACACATTCTGTCAACACCTGGAACCTAACACCCAGCATTTTGCTCCCACATCACATGGTAGTTTGAGTGTGCTCTTCCAACATAATTTTTCCCTCAGCACTGTTTGTTTTTTTCTCCCAACAAATGCCTTTTGCCTTCCTCACTAAGAATGAAATACACCTCTTTGCGGAGAGCCAGCACAAGGACCATACGGTATTTAAGTCCCACAACATAAATGGTGTGGGGACCTCATGCTGGCTCTCTGCACAGGAATTAGTTTCACCCTAACCTGCACCTGAAACGATTCTGCACACTTGACTCCAGCTGACATCAATGGGAGTTTTGAGTGCATCTTTTTTTCAGGATTGAGCCAAGATGACATTTATGCAGAGAAAGAGATAAATATCAATCTGTCAAAGTTAAATCATAGAGCTTTGCAATAAGCAAAGATATGCGTAAGATCTGCAGGATGAGGCCCTATGAACAAAGATTTTGGGATCGGGCCCATAAATCAGAGTAGTATTTAAATTTGAAACAGAAAACTTAGCTGAGCTTTGTAAGAAGATAATGGTCTGCAGCCCAAACCCTCACTGTCTTCGTTATTTAACGTTTTCAATTTAATGGTCTTTCCTTTGGAACTTACCTCCCTGCAATACACACAATACTCCCCCACTCTGTGTTAGCATGAATTCAAGTTCCCCCCATACTAAAATTCTACTTGTTGACCCTCTCCCTTGTACCAATCTGGCAACACAGATTTTTTTTTTTTTAAATCTAAGTATGTTCTATTTTTTCCAATTAAAATTGAACCGTACATACACATTTCCGAAAGGCTCAAGATATAGGTGTTTTTAATTGTTGGCAGTTAAATTTGGTCTGCATGTTCTGATATTGTTTGTTAGCTAAGCACGATTATCTAAAGATGAATGTTAAAATTAAGTAGGTTTTATATCAAGTACAAAGTTTCTAATCTAAATTGTCAATGGAATTTTAATCTGAAGTATATAGTCCATGTTATATTTTGTTTGCTTCTGATTAATGATAACCATATCTCATATTTTGTTGGGGGGTAATCAAGCATGCCTTCATAATTAAAAAATGTGTTTGTCTTTGTAGTATCATTTATATCTGGAGAATCCTTACACCACTGCTGTGAAAATGTTCTTCTATTGGTGGGATAGATAGTTATCAGAATAAACTTTTAAACAAACAGCACTGTTTCGTGTTCTAGAAAGCAGGTAGTTTTTGCCAGAAAATAAATAAATAAATAAATAAAGCCACCCCACACACAAACACTGTTTCTCAGAATTGTTAGCAGAAAAGAAATCCAAGTATGAAGTAGTATTGCCCTTAACCTAATAAATGGTTGGGGCCTGATTCTCCTCTCATTTATAGTCCAATTCTGTGAGGTGCTGAATTCCCTCGACTCTGTGCACTCATCACATTACAAGATCGGGCCTCTACACCAGTGTAAATCAGGAATAACTTCATTATAACCTGTTTCAGAGTAGCAGCTGTGTTAGTCTGTATTTGCAAAAAGAAAAGGAGGACTTGTGGCACCTTAGACACTAACAAATTTATTTGATCATAAACTTTCGTGAGCTACAGCTCACTTCATTGGATGCATTCAGTGGAAAAACATTATAACCTGTGTATTATAAAACATTATAACCTGTGTATCTAAGACCAGAATCTGTCCCATGAGCTAAACTGGGGACACAGATGTGCAAGAACAGAATACAGTGCTGGGAGTATATTTAAGTGCTCGTAACTAGCACAGTCCAAGTTACAAATAGCTTGACAGCCATATGTTATGCATGCTACAGAATAGTCAGCTTCTACCTTAGTGCCTTGCTCTCATGGAAACTTCCCCCACTGATTTTAGTATGAATAGGTTCAGTCCTTTAGTTTTCATTTTATAAAGGTAAGAATTAACGTGTATGAAAATATTCCCATGTGCAGTTTGGATATAAATATCCTATCAATGGGTTAACTTTGTACTAGGACCACAAAAACAGTAAGCGATACACTATTGCTGACTGATCTGTGGCTAAATGTCACTGACTTATGAATAATAGATACACTTTAGATTAACATATAGTCTGCTGGCGGTGAATCCAGCTCTGCTGATTTGACCCCTGATAATGTTGCCATGACAGCAAAAATAAAGCAGTTATGATTTAAAGTTCTTACCATGATTAAGCACACTGTAGTTTGGAATTTGAATTTTTCAGAGGGGCCGGATTGTATGTATTTACAATGTGAACGCACTCAGCCTGTATTGGATGTTGGAATTTTCCTCATCTTAACTGACAGAATTATTAGTTAGGAAGTGGGAGCTATTCATTAGCTAAGAAGGCATGATTGTTTCATCAGATATACTGTCCGGCTCATCTATGCACTTTTTATCTTTTTCCTTGGAACAGGGGCCAGATGGATTACCAATGCCTGGCTGTTGGCAAAAGGTAAGACGTGCCAAATTATTTCTCCACAGAGGTACCATCCCTTTTCTTTGGCATAAGAGAACCCTTTTGACCTTACACACTCTGATTTCAGTAAGAATAGCTTACAGATTTTGGAATACACAGCAGTCCAAGTTATAACCTCTTCTCAAATATTATTTGCATGGTGAATTTGTAATATGTAGAGGTTATAACAGCAACTGATTTATGCAGTATTTGAAAACAATTGGCACCTGAGTTGCTAAGAAGTCAAAGACCATCATTCTTCCTCACAGCGAGAGCTACATCTCCTTCAGCCCCTGCACATGAGCTGGGAGACAGTATCAGATCTGCCCATCAGGGGTGTGGCAGAGTCTTACCAAAATGTTCATATTGACCTATCAGGCTTTGGGTTTTCTAGGTTATCCAAAGAGACAATGCATCTTGCTTCCTGTTTGTCTCTTTCCCAACCCCCAAAGTCTGCTGTTGCATTTTATTACTGCTTGCTGCTGATTTTTCAGCAATGCTAGGTAATAACATTGTTACTTGGTAAAGTTTTCCGCTATTGAATGGTCGAACTCTGACAATGCTAGATTTAAAAGCATCAGCATTCAGAGCAAATGTATCCGTGAACAGATATTTATTCCTCTCTGAATACTGATGCATGAATTCACTTGAAAGAATAAACCATGTGTGAAATCCTGTCTGGGTATGGAAAAACTCTCATTGACTTCAGAGGAGCCAGGATTTCACCCCAGGCATTTTTCAAAAGATGATTCTAGATAGTTGTGGTCACATAGTAGAGTCTGGCTAATAATGAAGAGCGTTGAATATTTTATTTGAAAGACACCAGTTAGCAGGTGGAGCTGTGGATCAGGAGGGAGTGTAGCCCTCAAGCCAGGAAGCAGGTATGCTGCCAGTAGTAGGCGTGCTGACTGGCACAGGTATAAAGTTATTCAGCTAAGAGGAGCTATAAACACCACTCAGTGGGCAGCAGCATACTGTGGCAGCTTGCACTGAGTTGTCCTGCTTTATAGAGCGGGACATCATACATCGCCAACAGTGAGCTGCTCTACCTTTTCCCAACCTGCCCACCCCCAAGCCAGCTACTGCAGAGCAGAGCAGGGTTAGCCCTATGTGCAAAGCTGAAACAATGTGTAGGTTAGACTGAAAATAAAAATTCTACTTCTAAGCTGGGAAAACGTGTGCGGAAGTGTAGCTGTATTTGCAGAGAAAGTCAATACACCTGCAGCTTCCCTTTAACTAGTGCCTCTCTTGACAATTTAGAGGCACTGTTTCAGCTGTGGCTCTCAAAACAGGCAAAGCAACTCCGGAGTTGCTGTAGTACTTGAAGCTATTTGTTACTCATATTTGAAGATGACCAGATCTAAAATTGATGGTGGTATTTACACAGCTACCCATCTTGTTGCTAGAGGTAAACAGGAGCCACTATTTGCTTCCCAGGATAATAAGCATTGTTTTTCTTCTCAAAAGAGGTCAGTATCTGCCTATAATTCTTTAGGTAACTGACAACTGAAGTAGGTATGCACATTAAATCAGTGATTCTTAGTTTCCCAGAAAGAGTTATTCAGAGGCATTTTTGTGACCGCATCTCTGAACAATAATTAAAAAAACCCACAAAAGTATTATAGGCATTTTGAAAGCACATTTGTGGCTTAGAGAATAAAAGATGTTTGGGGTTCTGCCCTATCTTTATATACTTGGAATAGAAGTTTGGCTACTAGAGTACTAACCTGGCCAATTTATCTCTTTTTGTCTCTTTGCAGTGATGAATCTAACCTTAGAAGCATGAAGTTGTGTATAATACTCCACTTTTTGTATTTATAGTTGAAAACAGAAATTTTATTTTACAAGTCTGAGATATGTTTACATGTAGCTGCTTCTACTTGTTTGCAGTAGTCCATGTGTACATTTTCTTCACTTACATCTGCAGTTAGGCAATATATATAACCACAGGAGAAATCTGCAAAAATAAAGATTAGTCTCTCTATAGAGATATCTATACAGAGATAAATCATGGAGATTTAGTTTTTTCTGCAAGTTCTCTTATTTTTGGCTTGTGGACCTGCATGGACAATGAGTGCCATTAACTAGTTTACATGAAATTGTGACCAAATATGAGCTAAATGCTATGAAATGCACTGTACCAACTGTCATTGGAATTTACTGACTTTGCTTCCATGTTCATCTTAAACACCATCACTGATTCATGCCATCATCCCTGCTTGTACAGACTAAAAAAAAAAAAAAAAAAAAAGCATGAATTGTGTGTTAAACCTGCTTGTTGTGTGATCACTCCACATGCTAAATGGCTGCTCACTGTGACCTTTGATCCAAAGTTCTGAATTATTTCCTTTTGTTATCTCAAGGGAGTCACACCGTGGCTTATTGCCAAAAAGAGATAAAGGAGAGGAGATTAGAAAAAGGTCTTGAATTTTTGGGGAACACAGTTCCAACTGCAGGTGGATGGCTTCCAGTTGTGTGGGTCATGTGCACCCCCCCTTGGTCAAAAAGGGGTCATGCCTGTTGATCAGCATTGGTTTTTCTTGCACTGCTCACTGTCACGAAGACATTCAAGATAGATGGGTTTAGATGCCAAGTGCTGTCAACTGTTTAACCAAGAAGGAAAGAAGTTTGAAGGAGAAACCAGACTTCCTCTGTGGGCAGTTTGAAAAGGTTGAAAAGATGCCAAGTGGATCGTTTGACCGCAGGCCCCATTTGAGATTAGAAACTTCTCAGTCTGATTCAAGGATTGCAGCACATATTGTATTTTTGGGTTGCTAAAGGAAAGCATTCTTGGCAATGGGGAATCTTAGAACACTCTTCTATGGACTAATGAAACTGATGGGATCTGTATGTACTGTAGTGTGTGCTTTGGATTATCCAATTTAAATTACACGACTCTTGTATTTTGTGGGGGGGGGAATGAAACAAAATTAACCATAGCTTTCAAAACTTGCAGAAGATTAATTTCAGTAGCCTCTTTCAGATTTGTTGTGACAAATATTTAGGCATTGAAGGAAGTACTTCACACCATGTGTTCCTCTTGTTTCAGTATTATCTATTTTTAGAGTCTCTGAAGCCTTTAAATTGGAAAAAAAGTTATTTCATTTTACTTTCACAAGCTGATTTATTCACATAGTTCTTTTTCTGCAATTGCAATGATCTTGCTGAACATGGTTACCCAAAGAATGTAGAAAAGGAGTGAGCCCAAGTGATTATCATGATATGGTAGTCACAATACACTCTATAAGGTGTAATTATTTTTCCATTTCTGATCAAGTGACTAGTACACAAAAGAAGCAGAAACTGTTTTGTTTCGCTGCATTTTGATTACTGGAAACATTGAATTGGTGCATAGTTTGTAGTTTGAGCCTCCCTGAAAATTTGTTTGTTTCAGTTACAGTTTTGAGTCTTCATATGGTGTATTTGTGGTCAGATTAAGAGATTAATTTGCATGAAACAATTCTGTATTTGATAGATGCAAATCATTTTTAGATCTGTTCAAATAATGTGCATATTGAGATGATCACAAACTTTTAATATACATTTCTGAGAGTTCATTTTATAGGCAGACCAAAAACAGAGTTGCAGAAAAAGAGTATTTCTCCATCAATGTGAAGGCACCCTGCCATTCCTGGAAATATGCATAATTTGTTGCTCAGTGGGTTTGTAGATCATCTGGAAGTGGGGACCTTTCATGATTTCACTCTCAAGTGGATAGTTACTACTACATTAGAATCTCAAGTCACTAGAATCCACACTGTAGGCATTTCTTTCATTCTGCATAATATTTTTAATGCCGTTTCAATATATCAAAACCATGTCAAGAAAATAGCTTTTCAAGGAGAGAGAATAATTAATTTTTTTACTTCTATAAAGATGATTTCTTTCATAAGTCTCCATTTTAGTTTCCTAGAGAGAGCCTGCTTCCAGGTGCAATTGTTTTTTTAAAAGGCCCAGTGATGTTTTGCTAGAAATGGATGTTTTACTCTACTTAAAAAGTAGTAACAACCACCACCAACAGCTTGATCTTGCAACCGTTGCACAGGCTTGTTATGTACTGTTTTAAGTCTGAGTGTTCCAGTATGGAAGTTTCACCCATGAAGGGGATTACAGGAACAGGGCAAGAGCAGCATTCCACCCTGCCACCTCCGAGTTTTATTCTGGTTTCTTGGGAAACCTTCAGGCTGTCCTCTTAACAGGAGAGAATCCTGCTGTCCATGTCCTAAAATGACACATAATGATTAAGTGCATTATGCATATGGGGACTGGAAGTAGCATCTTTCTGTGGCACACCAATTTCTGGGAACCACCAGCAGCAAGTTACTGGACTATATGGTCTATTGTCCAGTGCAGTATGGTAATTCCGATCTTCTAATGAGAAAAATTGCCCCGTTAGCTAAGACATTAAGATAAAAGGTAATAATAGCATGGAGTCCGCTAGTTTTAGTGAAAAAATCAGGATACGTGCATGTTCTCCCTCACATTTTGTGCTTGCAGAATAAATGAGGAAGGTTACTACCGTGTTAGCATGCTGAATATGGTCGCAAAAACTTGGAATTGCCCATGAAAGTGAGTCATTTCAAGGCGTTCGCACCAAGCTAACGCACTATTAAATGCGTGCTGTCCCTTATCACCCCAATATTTTTTGCTGTACCTGACTTGACATCAACTTTATAAATCCTCTTTTGTAAACAAGAAAAGCATGAGCCTTCGTTCCGATACTTGTGTTGAGGCTCCCCTCGTGTGGAATATCACCGTACATACAGTTCTGGTGATAGTACTTGGTGACTTCAACACAGGGCAACATTCAGCTCTGGTGTAAGTGTGCGATAGTCAGTAACACAATGACCCACAGAATACGTGTATCTGTAAACTTAAAAACAAAAATAAGTAACATAAATTGCTTATTTTTACTCCCTCCAGGTAAGAATGCTTCTGCTGTCTGTTAACGGTGTCTTGGATTTTGGCTAATGTCAGGAAAGGATCATTCCACTGAAATGACAGGGTAGACATGCAGCGTTATCAATATAACCAGTCAGATTAGAATAGTAATACATACCTATTAAGTGGTATTGAAAAGGTGCCTACAGCATGCAAAGCAGGGGGGAATCTAGAAAAGGTTGATGTGTAGTATAGACAAAATAGCTCAAGTTGAATATTTCATAACGAAAAGCACCCTCTGAAGACTTGCAACATGTTTGTTTAGTTTAAAGACAATTGGTTTTGGTGCTATTACCAGTATATCATTGTTTTTGTTTGGCAGTACAGCTTTGGTTCGAACCACCTTTTTTTTATTATTACAGTTTTAATAGCATTCCTCATTTGCTTTGTTTAATTTTGTGAATATGCAGAAACAGTGGTTCATCTACCAACCTTTTCAGTTGTAAAAATGTGTAGAGGACATGAATTTACTTAGGTTTTGTATCCTTCGCTTTGTTTTTGTGATTATTTCTTGTTCCTTTGTTTAAGGTTTTCAGTATTTGTTTGGTACCAATCTTCTTATGTATCTTTAACTTAAGTGTATTGCAGTCACATTGAACAGTGGCCTTTTGTCTTTATTTTCATAAGCTAATTACAGAGGGCGGGGGGGGGAGAACTTTCTTACAGGATGCTTTTAAACCTCATTTTTACAAAGTAAAGCCTGAAACATTCGTTCACTATATTGATAAGTTATTTTTCTTTTAATATTTTTTTAGTGTATTGGTGATTTTGATGTCACTGTCTGACAATCTGGTGAGGCAGAATGACTCTGTGCATCCAGCTGTTGTTATATGTGTGTTCTCTGTATACCATAGAAGTATTCTTGGAAAGTTTGAAAGAGGTCAAATCAGCATGTCTGCATCCATAAAAAGAAGCATATGTGCTCTAATAGCTTAAAACGGGTTATCTTCAAGAGTCAGTGTTATGTACAGTGTGAAAAATTGAAGCTTTATAATATTGAATACACACAAATTAAGTACCTCTGTGTATTTGTTGTCTGATGATGACAGTGGGACATACTACAACCCTGCCTCTGGCAGTCCTTAACTGCTTAAGAGCAGACAGTGTGGTCTAATGGCTAGAGCACTGGGCTGGGAGTCAGAGGAAATGGGGTGAAATCCTGGCCCCATTGAAGAGAATGGGAGTTGTTCCATTGACTTACACCATGGTTTCATTCCCTGGATTCTATTCCCAGCTGTGCCACTGCCATGCTGGGCAAGTCACTTCACTGTGTGCCTCAGTTTCCCCACATGTAAAATGGGGATAATGATACTACTTACCTCCTTTGTAGAGTGTTTTGAGATCAACTAATTACAAGTGCATAGAAGAGCTAAGCATTATTAATCGTGAGAGAAAATCCATTGACTTCAATGGGACTGTGGATGCAGGAACAATATCGCTTTTCTGAAAACGAATAAGATCCTACAGGACATGCAGAAGTTGACATTTTCTTTCAAACTTCCTTACCTCCACTACTTGTCCATCATACAAATGTATTGGTAAATCTGTATCTTTACATTTTACCTGAGGAGAACACTTCAGTTTTTACAAAGGGAAAAAAAAAATATCTCACAGAAGTTCTGATCTTTGCAAAGAGACACGTCAGAAGCAAGCATGGAGTATGATGGTTCTGGATTCTGATTCATTTTCCTGGGGCCATTAAAATAATAAGCCTATCATCTGATTGTTTTCTTTCATATGGCAACTTGTTTTTATGAATCGATGTTACAGTAATATGAAAACAAAGGTTCTCTCAAACCTTCTGTTATTGAAGTATTTTACGTGGTGGTTGCATTAATTAAATGACGTTGCAAACAAGTGTCTGCCACCTTCATTTCTGATAGAATTTGAACATAGATTCCACTTCTTTTGTGGAGTAACATATTAAAAATAACCTTCTGGAGTGTTGTTTGTTTTGTAATTTTAAATATATCAAGTTAATGCTGCTTAGAAACAATTGTCTTTCTTTGGAGAATGGGGGCCTTACCCAACCTGGGACCTTTAGTGTTTTATTTGTTTAACCAAGAAGTTATATGAATTTCCCAGATACCATTGGTACTTGCACACTTCTCTGAAGTATTATTGAAGAGGTTGGTTTGTAGAAGAAGAATGTTTACATATTGTTAACATTTATGTGAATATTCTTATATTATTGTACATGTTTGGGAAAATATAATATCATACTGCCTAATAACATTTTTTAAAGATGTATGTATCTGACTTTTTTTCCTTTGGAAAATATTATATATTTTTATTTGTATTTTTTACTTTTTTCATCTATAAGTGCAGTTATTTTTGTATTGCAAATGGTCTCTTGTAAGTACAGTAGAGGACATGAAAATGCAATGAAAAGTAATTTGGCAAGAGTTACACTGCTTTTGGGAAAACATTGGGTCAGTCTCATGTAATCAGTTCTGTTACAACTCTTTGGAGTGTCTTATCACTGTAAATAATGGCACAAAACCTGTTTTGCCCAGTAGTGTAAATAATTGCAATGTTTAAATAATCCATTTTAATTTGTTATTTCCACTTTATTGTGGCCTCTGGTTCGAACGGCATGGTTTTGGTTTTGTTTTGAAAGTTTCTCCTTGGTTTTCAGTTTTTAATATTGTTTTGTTTTGAGTTTTGTACTTGGGTTTTTGGTCCTAGCTTGTGAGAAGTTGATCTTCAGAATTATTTTTACACTATTTATGACTTATTTTCATAATGTAAAAAGTGTGTAATTATTAAAATATTAATCCAACCATTGATGCTGATTTCCATAGTTATAAAGTTCTCAGTGTTGATGCAAAAATTTGTTCTAGTGTGTCTGGATTCAAAAATGTATGTACAGTGTTGTGACTAATTGTAGCATGAAATACAGTGCCACTTCCTCCAGTTAATATTCATACCAGCTCCGATTCCTCTTACATCAGTGTTTCTCAGCTAGGGGTTGTGACCCACAGGGATCCATGAGGTGTTGAAAAATTTATAACAGTCTAAACCAAAAATCTTGTTCTCCCACACCGTTACTTTTCAAGATCAAATATTCCCTGTCACTCCCTCAAAACACAAATAAATTATGGTATATGGGTTTATCCTTAATAGATTATTATTTTTTTAACTTTTACAGAAAATTTAGGGCAGTGATACTCAGACTAAGGCTTTCAAGCTGCAAGTGGCTCTATAATGTATTTCCTGCGGCTCTTTGCTGCACATCATATTAAAACACTGTGACTGAATATATAGTGCTATAGTAAATGAAAGAATGAATTCACACACCTTTGGCTCTTTTGGGTAATGTTGATCACTAATTTGACTCCTGAAACTCTGAGTTCTGAGTATCACTGATTTAGGGGGTTGCAAAAATTTGACTTCAAATAAAGGGTTGCCAACCTGAAAAGTTTGAGAAATAGTCTTACATTAAGCTGTTTATGGTGCACCATAAACAGGAGAGAGAGATGCGGTCTGTGGTGAAACAGCTGCAGTTTTGTTAAACAGATATTGTAGTTAGAGCAGCAGCAATCACGATAGTTAAAGTTGTAAAACGGTTTCTGGTCTAGAGCCCTCTTCTTGGACAGACAGAGCTTTGTAACACACGCTCTTGGAGGGTTTGGGTGTTTGAGATTTTCCATGCTTCTCCTCTTCCTAAAGGATAACTTTTGGTTGTGAAAAGTTCGAGCAAAAACATTTCAACCCTTGAGAGAGAGGTGACTGAAAAAAAATGCATTTCCATTTATAACATTTTGGATCCTGTTTTTAACAGCCCTGCAGCCAAAATGATCATTTGAACGTTGCAGTTTTGCATGGACAATAGTCCTCAGTGAGACACAGAGTCTTGTTCTGGCAGCAGTTGGTTTGATTTGACTGAATTATGAACATTCAAAAATTGCACCATGCAGAATAGAGTGTTGCTGAGTTGGTTAAGTGTACACCTAAGGAACAAAGCACTGTGTGTGTGTGTGTAGGAAACTACTCATACTGGCTGAGACAACTTTCCAGATGTTTTTGGAAAACCCAAGATCTAATTAAAGGACTTGTTCTCTTTTTGCTTTCCTCACCAGAATCCCTGCTTGGCTCAGGGGAATTAATACAGGGCTGAGTGGTGAGGTCATGACTTCTATTCTCACTTCTTTGTCAACTCTAAATCTCTGTTCTCAATCTAATTGAGTGACACCACATACTCCTAAAGGGAATGAAAAAAAATGCTGGTCCCTTTCTCAGATAAGGGTAATTTAGCAAGGGGCTGTTAAGTGGCTTGCCCACTGTTACACAGGAGGCGTAAGGCAGGTCTGAGCTCAGCACTCCAACCCTTTTGTGTGCTCATCCTGTGCTGTATGTAATAAACCAAAATATTTCTCCAGTATATGGCTTTAAAGTTCAGTCCTCATTTTGCACACAGTGTAATGCTTTAGCCGCCCTTGCAAAGTACGGGGAGTGCTACAGCCTAGTCAACACGCTGACCAGCATTATCCACTACACTGGAGAAGAGTTGAGACAAAAGAAAGAATACAATCAAACATGAAAGTAGTACATACCAACCACTGAATAGCTAAACAACTGGAAAGGGTAATGCACCAATGAGACCAAGAGCCTCTTTCCTGTCCACTACAGGCAATCTCAGGGCGTGTAACAGCTAGCCAACATGCAAAATAAGGCAGTCCCAAAGGGGAGTGGAAGGATCTCACGTGCGTGCGCAC
This sequence comes from Eretmochelys imbricata, assembly GCF_965152235.1. Classification (NCBI taxonomy): domain Eukaryota; kingdom Metazoa; phylum Chordata; order Testudines; family Cheloniidae; genus Eretmochelys; species Eretmochelys imbricata. The sequence continues at coordinate 35,634,807 of NC_135575.1, read as the reverse complement.
ACACATAGTATAGCCCTACTGCTACAAAGCAAACAGGTGCTTGGTAAATAGACCAGAGACTTTTCCTGCTCTCAAGTTTTATCTTTATTCTGGCCCAGGGAACTGATTGCAGCCCTGATGCTGTTGTCAGGGCTGATTTTCCCCGAATGCTGTTAAAGACCTGCTGAGCAATCTATACTTTTGAGTGCAGGAATAGGTGCACCTCACTCCCTCCAGGAGCACCTGGCAGGATTTGTGTGGGTGTGCAGACCTAAGAGTGCCAGTTTTATTTGCAACAGCAGGAGGCGTGAGTACTTGGGGAAGACCTGGGTTCTAGCTGCTTATTGTATTTCTTTTCTAATTTGGAGTGTGCTCCCATCAGAAGTTATTTGGGCATGTGTATCTGTTAAAACAAGTTCATAAATATGAGGTAATACAGGGACTTTCAGGACTATAACCCTACCCTTCACAGCCTCAGGCAAAGCGGATGAAGCAATTGCGCTTTGTGTGCCCTAGACATTAACAAACTAAAGTCTGTTGGATCAACTGAGAACCTCTTGCAGAGTGAAGTGAACTCCCCCATGCACTGCTCAGTCACATTAATGCTCCACCCCCTGGTTTGTGGCCAGATGAGGTGTATAAGCCAAACAGTTGCCAGAGCAGGAGCCAGAATGAAAGAAAGGCAAAGTAGGTACGCCGCTATGCCTGCATTTGGACCTGCTCAGTCTCCCTTCTGCAATGGTGAAGGATAGTTGTTACTATGTTGCTGCTGCCCCACCCTCAGAGAATTAGCCAACTGAGCTGTAGTCCACCACACTCCTCACTGTTGGAGTGGGAGCCAGACCAAGCTAAGGCATTGCTAACCAGGGCTATAAATGTAGTTTCCCTGTACCCTGTCAGGTCTCTCAAACAGGCAAAAGAGGGTATGAGTATCGTCACAACCTGAAAGGGCACATGCAAAAGGTGGTCTTGGATATAATGCACATATATTGAAAAAGGGGTGTGTCTTGTCACTGGATGGTTTGGGACTTCACATAATGCCCTGTAAAGTCATACATGTGAGCCCATCTGCAACTAATCGGATCAATTTAGGACGACCTACTTTGGGGATTATGCCAAATGTCAGTGTCATGCTGTCTGGAGTGGTTTACAACTCAGAGTGCCAGTCTCAGACCAGACTGTCAGACAAAAGGTTAGACACCCCAAACTGGTGGTATATTCTAGCCTCATGGGGGCATTCTGCGCCACTGTGCATGTGTAGAATTTATGTCCTCTGCAGATTTCTCCCCCGCCCCTTGCAGAATACTACAATGGCAATTGCACCTTTTGCCCACCAGGGGCTGCAGTGGTGCTAGAAGAGAGGGCAGCTAGAGCAGCCAGCTGAGGAAAGGCTGCTTTCCCTCACAGTACCCTGCCCATGGGGCCAAGTGAGGAGGCATGGGATGGGGAGTGTGGGGGGAGAAGAGAAGAGGTCACAGACTAATTCAGAAGAGCTAGTGAGGTGATAGCACTGAGCCAGGGACTGAATGGGGGAGGAATGCAGGGCTACATGGGAATGGATATAGATATACCTGACTGAATGGGAGAGCAGCAATCAACCAGGGTCTGCATAGGAGAGGCTCCCCATCTCTAACAATTCTCCCCTCCCAAAAAAACCCCGTATCTTCCATACTTCTCCCACCCACACCCAACAACCCTTCAGGTTCACTCACAGGCTCCTGCCCAGCAATTACTTCCCTCTCCTTTAGCTCCTCCTTTGCACTGCTTCTGAGGGGCATGGGAAATAAGTTTCTGTATTGTAGTTTAAAGGACTTACTTAAAGATCCATTTTAATATGCCTAGCATGGGATCTATTTGTAAAAAAAAATGTTTCTTGAATCTTTGTCTGTATTGACATGCTTGCTGACAGGTATTTTGACATAAGTTACCAAAATAATTGAAACTGTCAGATTATGTTGTGTTTTGACAAATAAGATATGCGGAATTTTAAAATATTTTGTGAAGAATTTGATTTTTTGGTATAGAATTCACCCAGGAATAATACTATAATTAAATTTCACCAAGCCAGTAACAAATGTGCATTCCTGGATCACCATACCAGTATTACCATGGAGTCACAGACAATCTCCTTACGACCCTCCAACCTGTCTTGCCACCCAGAAAAATTGAACTTAGTGATAAGAGGTTATTAAAACCAAAAATCACACCATTTCAGGTTACTCCCAACCCGAAAGGGGTCAGGCACTTACCCCAGGTCAATAGATACTCAGTCTCACACCAAAGACAATGCTGACAGCCAATTTCTCTAATAAGCTAATAGTTTATTAGTGAAGAAAAAAATCAGTTGAGAGGTTAAAGCTGGTAAAATACATTAACAGGTGAGTCAAAGTTTGTAAGTCCAAAATGATAGCAGAGATGTAGTAATCTGCCACTTTTCCATAAACCTCTCAGGACTACCCAAAATAACTTTTGGGGTGTCTGTCTTGCACCTGCAATGCTTCCCTGTGAGTGTCCATGAAGTTGAGAGATGAAGACTCTTTCCTTGAATCTATCTTTTATATCTTTGCGCGCACACAAAAAAGCTTGTTGACAGGTTCTGTGTCCACCTTTTTGCATACTGCATCGGAAATAAGGTGAAGTTTAGTTTGTCTACTTCTGGTTGAAAACTAATCTTTAATACTCTGCTCTTGCTTGCCTTTCACATAAGGACCTCAAATGCCTCTACAGGCACCCCTGGTAGGTTGGTAAATTTTATTCTACCCATTTTGTAGATTGCCGCAGACTCAGCTAACGGCCTGATCCTGCTTCACTGAAGTAAATAGCAAAAGTCCCATGGACTTCGATGGTGCAGGAATAGGTTCATGATCAGGAATAAAACCCAGCCATCCTGGTTTTTTCTTCTGTGTGCTAACCAACAGCCAAATGGGGTCAATTCTGAATTTGCATTGGTTTTACATCATTTACGTCAATGGAATTATTTCCAATTAGCACTGATGCAAGACCAGAATTGGACCAGAACGTGCTAAGCTGCATTAATCTAATGAGAATGAAAGTATCAGTCTTTGGTACCATAGTTTATTATGAATTTTTCTCTTAACTTGACTTCAATAGGATCTTTTAAATAAGCACTGCAGGATATAGTGTTATTGGGTATTAAAGGCAGCCATGGGCCAAATTCATCCAAAGCTCCCACTGAAGAGAAATGGGGTTTTGCCTGAGTAAAGTGTCAGTGGATGAATTTGACACAGTACATTGAAACTAACCCCTCCTTCGTAGCTTTAAAATTAACCACTTAAGTTTTGCAGAGTGAGAATATTCTTAGCTTTGAGTTTAAGATCAGTTACATTTTTTGAGAGAGACGCCACCATCACTTCTGTTTCAGAATTGAGTATCCATTGCCTTGGTTTTATATGAATTTGGAGTTCACTAGCAGTAGAATTATTAGTGAAATATTGATTTTTAAAATTGTCAGTAGTTTATCAAGTGCTTATGTTGGTTCCACATTACTACTAGTTCGAAATGACAGTCTAGGCCCCTATCCTGCAAAAACCTTTATACACATACCAGTCTTCTCACTGATTTCAGTGGCATAAAGTTAAGCAAAGCAGGTGCTTAGATCTCTGCAGGATAGGGCCTTTAGACTACATTTTTTTTGTTTACTGAAATATGCAAGTCCCAATGCTGCATTTAGCTCTGCATGGGTAAGCCACTGAGCATGGGGCTTTTATGTTTGTTGGAATGTGTTCAGGTAATCAAGCATAAGATCTGGTTGCTACTATAAACAATGAAACTTATAAATAAAACTTCACTCTACTGAGGAGAATTTTATCATTCTAGTGTTAGGGCCACAGGCTGTCCTTTAGGAGACTATAGAACTTAGTGACACTGCCAGCTGAAAAATCACAGCAATTCATTTCTGGTGTAACTATTGATTTATACCAGTGATTAACCTGGCCCTATGTATTTAAGAAAACCTTTTCATTACCTGTGTTAGTAACGCCTTATTCTATTGAAGAGTAAATCTTTACAATCTAGGGGTGAGAGAATATTGCAATTGCCCAGTCTTCCCAAGGCTTGGCAGAGGCTCTTAGCTCTTGTGGCGGTGACAGCTCTTTGTTAGGAACTGAAACAAGATCCCCTAGCCACCCTCTAGTTAGTTTTCAGAGTTAGTCTGTATCCGCAAAAAGAAAAGGAGTACTTGTGGCACCTTAGTAATGCCTTTTGACAATTGCCAGCTGGCCCAAGATTCCAGCTGGCTCCAAGTCCCTGAGGCCAGGAAGGTTCTAATCAGAAAGGTGGGCATAAAAAAAGAAATCTGATAGAGGATTGGGAGTGGCAGGCAAACATTTTTAATGTCCATATGGCTCAGGACTTAGTCAACTGTTACATCAGTGCAATCTTTTATAAAGTCATCAGCACAGCCGGAAAGGCAGGGACACTATGTGTGCCCCATATCAGGTTGTCAACAGCAACTGGGCAGAACCAAGGACACAGAGCTCCCACAATGGAATTATTGTGGGTCTGCTCTATGTTTCCACCCTGCACATTGTTCTTAAGTGAGTTGTTTCACATGCTCAGGCCTGGCAGGGCTCTGGGGGTGAAGGCAAGAGCAGGACCCAGAGGGGCTGGAGTGGCTGTTATGGCACCTGGGATGCTGGCAGTGAATAGCTAGGTACTGGTGTGATTGGGCAGCATTTCAGCTGCTTCCTTGCTCTCTATCCAGAACACCCACCCCCCTCCTATACTTGGAACCCCAACTGTACCCTGCTCCCCAGGCAGATCACCCACCAAGAAGCTATGTAAAAATAGTCCCCTCTTACTCAAGAGACCTGCTCCCTACAGTCAAGATTCTGGTTAACCTAGGTGTGGGTGTGGAGTGTGAGGGGAAGCCCTAAGGAAGAGCTCAGATCTGCTATCAGGATGCTCCCTGCAGGGAGGCAGAAAGGGGCAGTAAGTGGGTAGAACTATAGTTCCGCCCCCTACCACCCATGCTGGCTAGCAGCACACAGGGAGAGGTAGGCTGCACTCCCTAAGCAGTGGGGTAGTTTGTTCAGAGAAGGGCACACAAAGGGTCTCGAGCAGATATTCAGCCTCCCAGAGAGACCAGGTAAAAGCCTGCCCCTACTGAAGTCAATGGCAAATCTCTAGGTGTCTTCAGTAGATCCAGGATTTCACCCACAATGCCTCTAGTGCTCCCCCCAGAATCACTGCTGCAACTCTACACCACCCAGGGAAGCCCCTAATGCAGTGTCCACTGGCTGGATTTGTCCTCTTTACACTGCCGGAGTGGTATAATGAGGCCTCACTGTACTGCAAATTAAGGTTGTCTGGGGGTAGGTATTATTGGGAGAAACATTAGGAATACTGGTTCCCCAGGGGTACAGATCCCATCTGCCTATGCAGTACATCAAAACCAATGCATTTAAAGAAAAACTGCATTTATCCAGAGTTAGATTTAACTAAACGTTAAATCTTACCATAAACAGTTCCACTCACAGCCACAGCACCCTTTAATGTCAGGCCATGGCACAGGCATCCTTAGCTCTAGTCTGGTGGTCAGGTCACTTTTCCAGGTCTGTCTCCTCCTGACAGAAGGAGAACCCAGCTGAAGAGCCAAATAAATATCCAAACCAACAATTCTTCTGCTATTCTTGGGCTAGAGGGAAATTCTCTGCTCTTTATCTCTTACTTCTACACCCTGCAGAGTTCTACAATGCTGCTTCTTCAGAGCAGGCTTCCCCACTGCCTCCCCTCCCAGGGGACTCTGGTGGCTACTCTCAAGGATTTAAAGCCCCATGTTTACAGGCTTAGCTCCAGACCTCGCACACAAGCCTGACCAGCTCTCTGCGGTTCTCTCTAGCCTGCCTTCCTAAACAACAAGAAATTTCCTTCCTCCATATGCCTGTGTTTTCTCCCTTCAGTTGAGTTCCCCTCTCTATGTATTGTGCCCATATCATAGAATCATAGAATATCAGGGTTGGAAAGGACCCCTGAAGGTCATCTAGTCCAACCCCCTGCTCGAAGCAGGACCAATTCCCAGTTAAATCATCCCAGCCAGGGCTTTGTCAAGCCTGACCTTAAAAACCTCTAAGGAAGGAGATTCTACCACCTCCCTAGGTAACGCATTCCAGTGTTTCACCACCCTCTTAGTGAAAAAGTTTTTCCTAATATCCAATCTAAACCTCCCCCACTGCAACTTGAGACCATTACTCCTCGTTCTGTCATCTGCTACCATTGAGAACAGTCTAGAGCCATCCTCTTTGGAACCCCCTTTCAGGTAGTTGAAAGCAGCTCTCAAATCCCCCCTCATTCTTCTCTTCTGCAGGCTAAACAATCCCAGCTCCCTCAGCCTCTCCTCATAAGTCATGTGTTCTAGACCCCTAATCATTTTTGTTGCCCTTCGCTGGACTCTCTCCAATTTATCCACATCCTTCTTGTAGTGTGGGGCCCAAAACTCCAGATGAGGCCTCACCAATGTCGAATAGAGGGGGACGATCACGTCCCTCGATCTGCTCGCTATGCCCCTACTTATACATCCCAAAATGCCATTGGCCTTCTTGGCAACAAGGGCACACTGCTGACTCATCTGGGGTGGACATATCTGGGGTTACTAATGGTAATTAAGCCACAGGATCAGGATCAGCTGGAGGACAACTGCTATTTCCCAGGTAAAGCTGAGTCTGACTCCCCTTAAAGGGCCAGTCAGTTTGTGGCACTTACCTAAATGCAGTATTCAAAATTGAGTACTTTTCCCACTGGAATCAATGAGAAAGAGTCTTTCCATCACATCTAACCTGTTCATGGGAAAGCTGGTACAATGTGTCCCTGACCACAAACGCTTCCATGTTTATTACGTAAATACCATGTGAATTCTAGAAGACCCTATTCCATTGGTTTAGATATAGGATTACATAATTCTAACAGATGGAGGGGGGGGGGATCTTTGGCCTTTGCCTCTAAGACTGGTATGATACAAGCCCATTAGCTGCAAGACATATAGGGGATATTTATCCTGGAGTAGTAACTAGCCCTGCAATCTTTGTGAATCTCCTGGTGCCAGGAAGAGCACTATGGGGGGGAGAGCAGGGGCAGCCTGAACTATTTAAAAGGAGTGCACAACTATAAATCGTAGCACGCTGTAGTGCCATCCTTTCGCTCCCTGATGCTCTCTGCATAGATCCACGTGGAGACTACCAAATGAGTGTCTCGTCTACATGGGGAAAGGTTGTCAGTTGGGGTGATGGGGGGAATGAGCTATCATGGGGTTTCCCTGTCCCAGCGTGATTTTTTTTTCAAAAGCCTCCCCTGCCCAGTGTTACTTTTTTTCACAGAACCACTGCTATTCTGACTGAAGTCTCTGACTTCTTTGTGCTCCCAACTGCTGATTGTTACCTACATAACACAGTATAGCAGAAGTCAGAGAAACTGGGACACAGAGTCAAGAACAGGGCAGGATCTTGATCAGTGGACGAAGATCTATATTTGTACAAACCACACACGTGGAGAGGAGCTGCTGCTTGAAGAGCCCCATGACCGAATTCTCTTTGGTAAGGGAGTAGGAGTGAAGCCTGCCAGGAGCCAAACAGGAGTTGCTGGCAGATCGGGGGTGAGAATCGGAGTTGCAGTGTCTCCAACCCCCACCAAAAAAAATGTTTCGTTAGCTCATTTCCTAGAGAGCAGATAGAGGAGAGAAAGAAAAAAATGCAGAGAAAGGAAGTGACACACATAACCAAACATGGGCAGGGACAGGGAGAAGAGAAACTGAGAAAAGACACCATGAACCTTTTCCTCTTCCCTCCACAAAATAAGGATTCAATGCCTGTTCCATGTCTCACTCCAGGAAGCTTTGACTTAATATCCCACCATCTGCCTTTCTGTTGGAATTAGTATTAAAGTGGCAGCCTCCAGGGCCAAGGCTAGATGAGAGGACATTCTGAAAAAATTCTGGCTATTTTTAAACATCTTTTTATAATGTACATAGTGGCCCCAACCCTGTACAAGTGTGGTGATATGTCCTGGGTCAGAGGCCCCGAGAAGTCCTGCTAAATAGTGTGGCGAATTTGTGATGTGAGAATACGGTCTCAAATTGACCCCTAATACAACTTGATTGCAATGCAGATCTAGTGCTGGCAACTAAATAGAAAAAATTCAGTAACCAGTGGGCATTTTAAAATGTGCAGAAAACACTGTAAATATAAACCCACTTTCATGCAAATCATCCTACTTAATGGCTGATTCTGATTCTGGGGGTGTCACATGGGGGTCACAGAGAGCATGACAAGAGGTAGTGGGGATCAGGCAGGGCTCAAAGAGTATTGATTTGGAACTTATGTTGTCCAAAAGGGACACAGAGCACAAGACTGGCCGTAGCAGGGCTCTCACACACAATTGAATTGAGATCCATATGGAGGCAATCAGGGTCACACAAGCATCAATGAGGCTCAATTTGGAGGCAATGGGGTCAAACAGGGACACAGAGAGGAAGACTACACAAAGAAAAGGTCATGCAAGGGTCAATGACTATTAGTATGGGTTAATGGGGGTCAAATGAGGACGTGGCGAGCAAGGCTGGAAGCATTCGACATCCTGCAGGGGTCACAGAGGATTATTTTGGAGATAGTGGGGTCAAATGAGGACACAGAGAACAAGGCTAGAAGTCACACACAGGTTGATTAGTATCAATTGGGAGGCAATCAAAGTCCAACAGGGGTCAGTGAGAGCCAGTATCAAAACAATGGGGTCAAGAAGTGGGTCAATGAGGCCTAATGTGGATGCTGTGAGGTCAAACACAGAGTAACACTGGAAGTAGCAGGGGTCAAAGAGGCTAATTTTGGAGGTAGTGGGGGTCAAAAAGAGGACTTGGGGAGCAGGGCTGTAAGGAGCAGAGGTCATACAGGGATCAATGAGGATTAATCTGGACATACTGGAGATCAAATGAGGACATGGGGAGCAATCCTGAAAGTAGTAGGGGAGTCACGCAGGGGTCAATGAGGATTAGTTGGTAGCTAGTGGGGTCAAATTAGGACACTGAGAGCAAGTCTGGATGTACCAGGGGGTCATGCAGGGGGTCAATGAGGAAAAATCTGGCTCTAGTCGGGTCAAATGAGGACAATGAGAGCAAAGCTGGAAGTCCTGGGGCTCATGCAGGGGTCAATGGGGACACTGAGAGCTAGGCTGGAACTAGTAGGGGTCATGCAAGGGTCAATGAGCTTTAATCTAGATCTAGTGGGGTCAAAAGAGGACACTGAGAGCAAGGCTGGAAGTCCTGGGGGTCATGCAGGGGTCAATGGGGATTATTATGGAGGTAGTGGGGTCAAATGAGGACACTGAGAGCAAAGCTGGAAATACTAGGGGTCATGCAGGGGTCAATGAGCTTTAATCTAGATCTAGTGGGGTCAATTGAGGACACTGAGAGCAAGGCTGGAAGTCCTGTGGGTCATGCATGGGTCAATGGGGAGACTGAGAGCAAGGGTGAAAGTAGTAGGGTTCATGCAGGGGTCAATGAGATTTAATCTAGATCTAGTGGGGTCAAATGAGGACACTGAGAGCAATCCTGGAAGTAGTAAGGGTCATGCAGGGGTCAATAAGCATTAATCTGGATCTACGGGGGTCAAATGAGGACAGTGAGAGCAAGGCTGAAAGTAGTAGGGGTCATGCAGGGGTCAATGAGCATTAATCTGGATCTAGTGTGATCAAATGAGGACACTGAGAGCAACACTGGAATTACTAGGGGTCATGCAGGGCTCAATGAGGATTATTATGGAGGTATTGGGGTCAAATGAGGACACTGAGAGCAAAGCTGGAAGTACTAGGGGTCAATGAGCTTTAATCTAGATCAAGTGAGGTCAAATGAGGACACTGAGAGCAAGGCTGGAAGTACTAGGAGTGATACAGGGGTCAAATGAGGACACTAAAAGCAAGGCTGGAATTATTAGGGGTCATGGAGGGGGTCAAAGAGGATTATTCTGGATAGGGTCAAATGAGGCTAGTGAGAGCAAGGCAGGAAGTAGTAGGGGTCATGGAGGGGTCAATGAGCATTAATCTGGATCTAGTGGGGGTCAAATGAGGACAATGAGAGCAAAGCTGGAAGTCCTGGGGCTCATGCAGGGGTCAAATGAGGACTCTGAGAGCAAAGTTGGAAGTCCTGGCGGTCATGCAGGGGTCAATGGGGAGTATTATGGAGGTAGTGGGGTCAAATGAGGACACTGAGAGCAAAGCTGGAAATACTAGGGGTCATGCAGGGGTCAATGAGCTTTAATCTAGATCTAGTGGGGTCAATTGAGGACACTGAGAGCAAGGCTGGAAGTCCTGTGGGTCATGCATGGGTCAATGGGGAGACTGAGAGCAAGGGTGGAAGTAGTAGGGTTCATGCAGGGGTCAATGAGATTTAATCTAGATCTAGTGGGGTCAAATGAGGACACTGAGAGCAATCCTGGAAGTAGTAAGGGTCATGCAGGGGTCAATAAGCATTAATCTGGATCTACGGGGGTCAAATGAGGACAGTGAGAGCAAGGCTGAAAGTAGTAGGGGTCATGGAGGGGGGTCAATGAGCATTAATCTGGATCTAGTGGGGGTCAAATGAGGACAATGAGAGCAAGGCTGGAAGTCCTGGGGCTCATGCAGGGGTCAAATGAGGATACTGAGAGCAAAGCTGGAAGTCCTGGCGGTCATGCAGGGGTCAATGGGGAGTATTATGGAGGTAGTGGGGGTCAAATGAGGACACTCAGAGCAACGCTGGAAGTAGTGGGGGCCATGCAGGGTCAATGAGCACTAATCTGGATCTAGTGGGGTCAAATGAGGACACTGAGAGCAATGCTAGAAATACTAGGGGTGATGCAGGGGTCAATGAGCATTAATTTAGATCTAGTGGGTCTAGTGGGATGCAGTGAGGGTAAGTCTGGATGCAGTGGGGGTCATGCAGGGATCACTATCACCATTCTCTAAGCACTTGAGTTCGCCAGCCCACAAGCAGTACATCTCTCTTGGTTCTTCTGACAGGAGCAACAAGTTTCTGTGGGGGTCTTTGTGACCCCTGCCACAACGTGGGCTGGTTGGGGTCCAATTCCTCACAGGGGGATTAGTGCTCATTTCACATGGAAGATATAGTATGATTGGTGCCTGCATTCTCCAGATGCTGGGCAATGGCTCTCCCATTTTCTGGGGATGGAGGAAGCACTTCGCCCCCCCCACCCTCTCTCTTCCTTTGGCCCTTTACCCATAGAAGTCAAGGAAAATAGCAAAAGCTACAGGGCAAGGCCCACCTACAGGGAAGCTAGTAACCAGCACAGAGACTCAAACCTGCAGTGGTGATGTTTACCAAGCAAGCTAGCCTGCCTATGTCAAAGACCCGTCCCACAGCCAATTCAGGTACATGAAATAGGCTGCAATGGGATGACATCAGAGTGGTGCCCTATTTTTTGGTCAGGTGGATTAGCTGAAATGGTAGAGGGCTCCTTTTGCATATGAGTGGTAATGAGATTGATGCCTGCATTCTCCAGCCTGCTCTGCTGTGGCAGGGGGGAGCCATGCCTTTGGTTTGCTCAAGACCCTGGGACCATCTCTTTGTATCACTGGCATGAGAGAAGTCAGCTGAAGGTGGGGATTAGCTCAAGACATAGTGTTCTCCAGGCACTGGGGTGAGGCCTCTTGCCAGCTCCATGTGAGGCATCGAGCCTGCCTCCTTTCCTATTTTTGGCCTCTGTGCTCAGAGCAGTGAGAGAAAAGTCACTTTCCAAAGGCCTGTGTCTTCTAAGGGATCCAAACCCATAACCATGGTAATAGTAGCATCACACACTAACCAACTGAGCTAGCCAACCCACAAGAAGAACACCTCCCATAGCCACTTCAGGAAGGAGCAACATGCTACCTCAGGGACCTTGCAGCCTCTGGCATGGCATGGATGGGTCAGGTATCAATTTTGGTCAAGGGAGTAATTGAAATGGTAGAGTCGTTGCTTAGCATACAAGCGGAGATGGGATCAAGGCCTGGGTGGTGACCCTGCTAGGTTATGCTACCTCTGAGGAGAGGCAGAGGCACACTGAGACAAAAGTGACAACTCATAAGAAAGTATTAGCTTCATGGGATTCCCCCTGTGCACCCAAAGAAAGGGGAAAGTTTCTACGATGCTATATTTATCATGATTTCTGTACCGTGTAATTAAAACAGGACATACAAGGCCAACTCAAAGTGTTAAATTATCTATCAGTCTAATCCATGGTGTTTATATGGCCCCCATCACCCTAGTGTCCTAAAAAAGGATCACACAAAAGAGATATTGGGAACATTCCCTAACGAATGAAGCAGGACATGAGTGTTTCACAATCTCATTATATTTATCAGCATGATGTTCCATGAGGTAAGCAGGCGGCAGTGGCATATCCCTTCTTGCAGATGTGGACCTGATGCACAGAGAGAAACTGATTTGCCCTAAATTATCATAAAATAAAGAATGTGATTATATTCTAAAAAGTGACGCTGTAAATATGGCACTTTGGGTTCTTTATTTGCTGTCTCTCAATGATTTCCTGACTAAACTTGCTCAGTTTTCAAGTAAGAATATGGCTAACTAAACTGCCACCTCCAACAAACTTGACTGAGATCTGGAACTCAAACTAGATTTAGTGGTTTTTGTTTTTTCTTTTTCTTTTTTTTTGTAGGGGGGTGGTGGTTTGGCAGTGGAGGGGTTTGGCTTGTGCAACCCCACCAGCAGTAAAGATTCTTTCATCAGCACATACATAGGTAACTACTCTGTTTGATAGTGCAGGAGTCAGGATAGAGTCTTTCTTGCTGTGTTGGTTCTGCAGGGATAGCATGAGTGACAAGTAGGAGAGTGCTACATCAGTTAGAAAATATGCTGATATGGTAGAAAACACAAAAAGGTACCATGTGACTTTGAAAAGTGCTCAGTGTTGACCTAACTCTGCTCCCGTTGAAGTAAATGGTAAACTCCTTTTGACTTTAAAGGAAGACATGATTCCAACTCAGATTATGGGAGGGATTAAAAAAAAAAAAAAAGATCAATGTGTCAAAACCCCTGCATCCCCAGGTTCTAGTCCCCAAGTCCTTAGAGGCAGGCTACCAGCAGTAGTGATTTCTTTGCAACACTGCTCATGCAGTGTGAGGCTATAGCCTACCTGGGTCAGTTACAATAGTCTCTGAGGACAAAATCCTGAGATACTTACTCCCACTGGCTGAGATTTACCTTCATGCCGTCATTAATACTCTTCAACCAATATCTTTCTTACTTGCTGTGTGGTTTTAGAGCGGTTGTCCCCTAGAGTAGGTAAGCTTTAACAAAATACATGTCAAAGGTTTTCTTTACACTTTTATGTTCACCTGACCAACATGGCTGGATCTGTGGGCTGCCAAAGACAACAGGAGTGTGGTGCCCTTGCACACATCCTTTCCAAGGGCATGAGCCACTCTCCATTAATATCAATGGGAGTTGATCCATTGACTCTAACAGGGTTCTGATTAGGCCCTATCAGGGCTTGCACTTAGATGCATTCATTTTGCTGGTGATTAAAGAGGTATAGAGAAAACATGAAATTGCTTCTCACTAGAATATTCCTAATGATGGTGAAGAGGTGTTGATGTATGCATTTTGGAGGATATCTGCCCAGCATTCTGCTAAGGCTAAATCAGTATTCTCATTCTATACTGAGAGGCAGAACATTGCTGTAATTGGACCAGAATGCTGTGAAGATGAGTGCAAAACCATTTACACCTCCAAATCCTGTGATCTGATGATGTATTGGCACTTACTTCCCTTGCGGTGAAGATCCACTGTAATACATGAAAACAACCTTAGGATTTTTTGTGTGTTAGTCCTTCTAAAACACTTCTAAACCTCATTATGCTCATGTCATTCTGCTAGCTCCTGTTAAGTGCTAACCCTAATCCAAACTCATGTCCATTTGTAAAACGGTGAGAAGAAACTTTTCCTGTTCATTTCTGACATTGCTTCCACTCTCACAATGTACTGCACAATGTGAAAGGACAATGTTGATGCAAAAAGCACAGTAATATCTGATGTGCTAGTTTGAATATAAACTGCCTTCCATTTAAAGACGACTATTTTAAAATTGAGAATGCGAAACAGCTTTGGCTCTAACTGTGACCCACTTTAAAATTGCTATAATATACAGAGAAATGCATCTTGGAATCCAAAGACCAAACTCCTACGTATATAAAGATCACCACTTACATGCTAAGGGCCTGGTCCTTGACCCCTGCTTCTTCTCTTATACTTGCAACTTTGTGAATGCCCAAGCTTACGCAAACACCTGGGTAGATAGGTGATATAGATTTCATCACCTTGAGCAGGGAGGTATTAGCACTGGAAAAGCAAGTCTGTAGGCTGGTGTGCAGGCAGAGCTGCTTCTGCACAAGCAGAGCTCAGATTGAAGCCTCACTGAAAATCAGAGACTGAGTATTAGTGGCTCTTTGCATGAGTGCTAAGCAGCAGAGCTACTAGTATTTTGCTCTTTGGTTTTCATCTATATTTATGGCAGAACAGATGTAATTATGGGTGGAGTTTCCAGATACGTACTTCTGCCAAATATGGCCAGTGTTTACCCTGACCTTTCTGCACCTGAGAATCTCAACTTATCCTTTTATATATCTGTCATAAGCCTCAGACTTTATTTAATCAGATGAAAATAGATTACATCAACAATGCTTGGATCAGTGGGGTCCTAATAAATTGTTTAGTTTATTGTGTATTACTAAGAAATTTCTGACAATTAGATAGACAGTTTACCTCTAATTCTTATTGTGAGATTCCCTATGGTACAATCTGGACTGCTGAACAGCTGTGTCCCCCAGGTTCTCCAACCTGGGGTGCCTTTCACATTACTTCACGATGAGAACAACCACTCCTCGTCTGTTCACACGCAGCCTCTAGCATGCAAAATCACTCCCAGCTGAATTATGAGTGCTTCTAGCCAGCCACTCCTGAATTATATTACAGGGCAACAAATATTACAACAAATCCCCAGTCGCAGACTCGTCCCCAGAAATGTGCATCTTGTACTGCCCAGCTCTTTCCTTCTGTGCAGTACAAGCTCATAGGAAGTCTGTAATTTCATTAATAGAAAATGATATGTACAAACCCTGTTATCTCAAATTAAGTTTCCCAAACACTTCAATCCAAATACTCACTGGCATAGATAAAAAAAGTTTATTAACTACAGAAAGATAGATGTTAAGTGGTTACAAGTAATGAGGCATAAAAGTCAGAATTGGTTACAAAGAAATAAAAGATAAAATGCAAACTAATACCTAACGTAACAAGCTAAGTTAACTTAAAACAAAAAGGTTTCTCTCATTATATGCTCATAGCAGCCTGACTGGATTTCTCAGCTTGTTTCCCTCCCCTAGTTCCCTGATGCTTTCTTTGTCTTTCAAATATTGTTGATGCTGTGAGTAGAGATGAGGGGAGAGAGGTAATTTGTGTCCTCTGTTCTCCCTTCTTATAGCATTTCTCTTCATTGAGAATCATCTCCAGCTGGGGTTCAGGTAATAGCAAGTCTGTTTGCAAAGATGTAAATATCTCACTCATGCCCTTCTTTCTGCCAAAGAATGGCTGCTTTCCCAGGTGATTGTCCAACTGATTTTGTTGACACTTGGCTGAGGCATCTGTGATGGGTTCGATCACAGAAATCCCCGTGGGACTGTCACCTGATGTGCTGAGACTACCTCTGAGCCTGTTTTCTCTGCCAGTTTGGGCCTTCAGAACCCTGCCTTGTCGAACCAGACACACCAGTCTGCTCCAACACAGACCCAGGATCTGAACCACATGCCCCAAAGCTGCAGACTTAACTGAAAACAGCTTAAGAAGTACTCCTGTCTCCAGCACCAGCTCCAGACACCCAGCTCCCAATGGGGTCCAAACCCCAAATGAATTCATTTTAGTCTGTATAACACTTATACAGGGTAAACTCATAAAACTGTCTGCCCTCTATAACACTGACAGAGAGATATGCACGCTGTTTGCTCCCCCAGGTATTAGTCACTAACTGTGTGTTCAATAATAAGCAAAAGTGATTTTATTAAGTATAAAAAGTAGGATTTAAGTGGTTCCAAGTAATAACAGACAGAACAAAATAAGTTACCGAGCAAAATGAAACAAAACACTCAAGTCTAAGCCTAATACATTAAGAAACTGCATACAGGTAAATCTCACCCTTAGAGATGTTCAAATAAGCTTCTTTCACAGGCTGGACTCCTTCCTAGTCTGGGTCCAGCAATCATTCATACCCCTGTAGTTACTATCCTTTGTTCCAGTTTCTTTCAAGCATCTCTTGGGGGTGGAGAGGCCATCTCTTAAGCCAGCTGAAGACAAAATGGAGGGGTTTCCAGGGCCTTTTATATTCTCTCTTGTGGGTGGAAACCCCTTTGTTCTCCTGTGCAAAATCAGAGCAACAAGATGGAGTTTGTAGCCACCTGGGCAAGTCACATGTCCATGAATGATTCAGCTTTTTACAGACTGACACCATTGTTTACATGTTAGGTTGGACCTTCCCAGGAAAGCTCAGATGTGCATTGGTGTCTCTCAAAGTCTATTGTCAGTTAAGTGTTCCTTGATTGAGCACTTATTGAGAATAGTCCTTTCTCAAGAAGCTGACCAAATGCTTCACTGAGGCTACTTAGAATCAAACACATTGAGATACAAGTACATAGCTAATGTTCATAACTTCAAATACAAAAATGATACACACATGCAGACAGCATAATCATAACCAGCAAACTACAACCTTTCCATAGACACCCCACTTGACCTCCTCTGTACAAGATATGGTGCAACCATAAGACCCTGGTTTCAACAATGATCTATACGGTCACAGTTCATGTCAATAATGTCACAGTGTCCATTTGTCTTTTGTCTCTGAGGAACAGGTTTGTGGCTGCTTCCCCATGTTTGGAATATGCCTTAGTAATATCATACAGTAGAATCTTAATTTACATACAGAGTTGCCACACATTTTACCAGGACAATGAAGGTCAGTGAATTATGAGTTTTCAAATGATACCTCATAAGGAGTACTTTGAAAAAAATTCATCATAGTTTTGTAAAAGTGGTGAACATAAGGGTAAAGTCTGTCACATTTATATCCTAACTGTGATAGCTAAATACACAATATTTCTACATATACATCAACATATACTGATATAATTTGTAGTAGGGTTGCAACATATTGTATCACACAGCATATTCTGAAGAAAATATTATTGACACATCTGTCACAAATTTTAAAAAGAAACCACATCAATGGATTAGCATAATCTATTCATTGATTGCTGAAGGCTGTTGCTTTAAAGGTAACAAATGTTCTTGATGTCTCTGAGAATGGCTTATCTTCTGTGCCTTCCTGATGTTGAATGGTGAAAGACTAAGGCATCTGGAAAATGTAAATAGAACTTTAACATCTTCAGCAAAGGTAAAGTGTTTTATTGTAGAAACACGGTGAAAAACTATAAATAGACTTAACATCTTGAATACAAAAATCATTGCTTGAGCCCCAGCACCTCTTTCATTATAAATTAAGCACTGGAGTTCTACCACTTATAGTTGTGCACTACTGTTAAATAGTTCAGGTTGCCCCTGCTCTCCCCCATATCTTCCAGGCATCCAACCACACTGGGAAATCACATTAGTCGGATATTTTTGCTAAAGTGATCAGCAGTAAAAAAGTTAACATCTGTAGTCATTGTTAGACTTCAGAATCATCCCCTCTTTGGGATGAATGGGAACAATTCACACCTTTCTTTAAGTTACTGTTTCAGGCTGTTTGTGGACTCTGGCGGACAGCAGAACATGTGTAAAATAGCCAGGTTTGTTTGTTTGTTTGTTTGTTTTTTAAGTTAAATTGTGGTTGTCCCGTGGAAGTGACTTCATTAAAATGGTTCTATGTAGCTCCTTGTATTTTGTCTCAATGATTTCCAGATCACATTTGCTGAATTTACAGGTAAGACAAAGGTGTTTTTTTTTTTTTTAACCCCGCTACCATGGGGCTAGCTTGAGATCTGATAGTTAAGCTACATTATTTTAGTGGCTTGAGCACTAGACTAAGATTCTGGTGATTCGGGTTCTATTCTTGGCTCTGCTACTGGCCTGCTGGGTACTTGAGGCAAGACACTTCTCTTCCCTGTGCATCAGTTTCCCCATCTGTAAAATGGGAATAGTAATACTGACTGCCTTTGTAAAATGCACTGAGAGCTACTGAAGAAAAAACACACTATATAAGAGCGAGGTATTACTTTTTATTTGTGCACTATCAAGGTTCCACAGGCCCAAAGCTGCCTTCAGTTACATTTATGTAATCCCATTGTCCCAAAAATCTAATGCTCAGACCTTATTTACAAACAAGAATTGTACTGCTTTGGTTATACTGGTATAGTTTAGGCAGCACAATCTCACTACTGTAGACAGCTATGTAGAAAAAGAGGTGTCTTTACCTATATAGCTATTCATGTTTGGGAAGAGGAGTCAACTATAAGGCACCTTTATACCAGTACAACTACATCTGGCTTAGAGGCTGGACCAATTTAGCTATTTCAATAGAAAAAAATCACTCCTCTAACTTCAACAGTTATATTACAAAAATAATTGTGTGTAGACCAAATCTCATAGTCTTAGGCTGCCCATTTCCAGAATATCTAGGTGCTACTACCAATAAACCCATGGTCATTGTCTGTGCAACCTTATTGCCCTCAGAGAAATGACACTGGGGTAAATGAGGGAATAATTTGAAGCCAATAGGGTTGCAAAGATGGTCTTGCAATTGGACCTTACATCTTCTCTATGTGGGGAAATTGATTAGCTTAGCTATTGCAGAATAACTCTCCTGTGTGGACACACTCCTCCGAAATAAAAGTGACTTCAGAAGCCGAGTAATTATTCCAGAAAAAAATCATTTTAATTCCAGAATAGAGTGTGCATGCAGGAGAGTTTTTCCAGAATACTTACATTATACCAGAATAGTTATTCTGGAATAGCTATGCTAGTCAATTTCCCCCATGTAGACAATATTTAAATTAATCTTGATAAGGATCCAGCCAAAAGAGAATCCAGTTCTCTCCCCAAAACTGTGTGTCTGCTTCTGTCATCCTTGCATAACTAAAACTTGCTCTTGTCTAGGAGGCAACAGGGATGATTTTGAGTAGAACAGCAGAGTGGAAGGGCCTGTTTTTACATAGTCATTGTCCAGAGTGAAATTGTACTTTGTTATAGAACAATTTAAAACCCTGAACAGAGAAAATATCCCTGTAAATATTTAGTCCATGGCAAATTAATTTCTCACCTACTGTCTACTATCACCCCAAACCTCTCAGTATTACTGCTCCCCAACTGTCTCCTTCTCTTTGAATATCTGGGTTTCAGGTATAATGGCACGTTATTTTCTCTCCTTATGGATTAGCATGGACTTTCCACTTTACTATTCTGCCTGTGTTTCTTGTTATCTTGGTCCCCTTTATATTTTGCTTGTGTTGCTGTTGTCCACATAGTATTTATTATAATCAGTAGAAGACGTCCGACTGACAGCACTAATAGCTGAAATCTTTAATCAATACTAAGCTAAGAAAAAACAGAAAGAGGCTAACACCTTGGTAACAAGCAACAGCAGGCCACTGATTCCCTTTGGAAACAGAGTACTCTTGTGTCACTGGCCTATTTTTCCCCACATGAATGCATGGAAAAATACTGCCACATATCCAGTAAAAGATGCCAAGCTCATAAGCAACTTCAATTATCAACTAAAACATAATAACAGAATCAACATACTACTCTGTACTGCACTAACTAGTAAATGAGGGTGTCATTTATGACATGTAACGTGGTGTTTTCCTGCTATTCAACTATGTTCGCTAGCTCCTGCCAGCCTGCAGCTTCCAATCCTATATATTTATTTTCCACCTCCTACTTATCCAGCAGCAGCAGCATTAATGCATTCCTGAAGGCTTTGCTTCTGCAGTGGAGTCAGCTCATTAAGCCTTCTCGGGTGATTCAGCACCACCACACCTGGGAAAGAAAGGGAAAATAAAGAAGTTCCAACTGTGTCCCTCAGAACATCAATGCTTTGATGGGAAAACAGTCCCCGGAGCTCGTAAATGAAGAGTACATATGCAGGAGCCTGTGGAATTCACTGCTGTAAAACGTCACTTATGCAAGTATGTTTACAAGTGCATCAAAAGATACTGATGAGCAACGATAGCATTTACAGACTGGCTTGCTATGTTACAAAGGCACAAAAACTGAGTGGCTTTTTTATGAGGGTTAAAAAGATAGAATTCTGTAACTGAGTAGGCTCACCATGAGACATGAGAGCTGCAGCTTCCCACTGGAGCATCAAATGGGAGCCACTGCATGAGTCTGAATAATCAGATAAGATTGACCAAACTTCAACCATACTGGCATAGCAGAAGCATACAAAAAAAAACCTTGTAAGTGTCAACTAAATAATTAACTGGTTAGACAAGCTTAAAAAAGATCCCTTCATGAAAGTTCCCAGGCAACTGTAGGCCACTCTGAAGGACATGGTAATACTCTCTAGTCATAGGTAGCATGCAATCACTCCTCAGTACTTCCTGACTTAACAAGACAAATAATTTATTTAAAAACAAACAACAACAACAAAAAAAACAAAGGGGCTGCAAGAGCCAGAAAAGACAATCTTGTGAAACATGTTAGTGTGCAGATCACATGCAGGGGCTGTCACATGAGCTTTCATTTAGCAGATGTCATACTTTTCCTTTATTATAAAATTGTTCTTAATTTTACTATGTTTAAACGTGTATGTTTGATTCCTTTCCTCAAGCAATGTTCTATGACATGTGTTATTAAGTTGCCTGCTTTCTGCACTTTCCTTTCACCTGTTTTGGGAACATATATGTCTACTTCACTATGGGCCTGATTCCAGAGCCCTATTTGAACTTCAGATCAGGCCCTATTTCTTTATACTGTTATGGGGTGGGTAAGATGTCTTTGAAACAGGTGGGTGAAATAGCCACCTTTCATTCAGTATAAACGTAAAAAGCAATTGAGCTCTATCATGGAATAGATAGTTGAAAATTAGGGCATCCACCAAAAACAAAGCCACATGCAGAGCTGGAGTAGGATTTAGCCAGGCAGCCCAAGGAGGGGTTCCACTGTGATTCGATAAACTCAAGGGCCAGGTATTGATTGGACCACAGTAGTGTGTCAGTGAGAGTGAAACAGCAAGAACCATCATCACAGAAGAGACGCAGGAAGCCAAGGAGACAGCTGAGCAAGTACTGAGAGCATGGCCCTAAGAAAAGGCCTAGAGAGCTATTCAGACTGAGTGCTGGCTGAAAGAGGCTTGGAACTGTGAGAAAAGAAACTCCCCTGTTGCTTGATTTCCCCCTATGTTGAGGGAAACAGGATTTTGTAATCCTTTATAAACAAACAGGATTGCCACAATGAACTCAGCTCCATCATCAGTTTCCCCTCCTCATTGAAACAACCCCCAGGACTCCCAATCTTGGCTAACCACTGGTCTAAACAGGGTAACTATATTGTGCATCTGCCCTGCCATAAATAGTTTAAAAATATTCAGATGTATTCACAGGTTAACACCTTTTTCCTTTGGCCAGAGAAACATCAATAGTTTAACAGCAACTATAAAGGTAATTCACTACATCAGAGTTTAGATGCAATACCTTCTACTAGCAATGCATTTCTCCTGACTCGGGTTTACTTATATTGATCCTGACTCATGTATTTTACCCTCTTTGGTATTTTAAAGGAGCCACAGTTTTTGGTTACAGATACGATATTGCAGTTTCAGGCTCTTTTTTTTAAACATAAATGAGTGCCTAAAGTTAGGCACCTGAAGTCACTTGTTTTTTTAAAATTTGAACATTTTAGCTGTTGTTTTCAAATCAACTGTTTGGCAAAGTTTTTGGAGGAGTCAATGGCAGCAGGGTGACTAGTCTCGACCTTCATGAGAATTCATGGTTTGAAAGAAACTGTCCCTTCAGGCTTTTAGATCAGGCCACAGTTCTTGGTTGTTAAATGAGAGTTTAGAGGAGCAATTTTCAAGCTGGGATTCTTAAGCTGCAAGCCAAGCATCAAGGCTATCGATGGCTCTTGCAGAGTCCATACTATCTATTCATCACTCTGTTCACTCAACCTGGTCCCAAGAAAATCAAATGAAGAACTGATCAGTGGAGTGCTCCTTAATCTGAAACACACCTGTATCAACCAGAATGGGGAACACTGAGCAAACATTGAATAGGTCTGACTGGAAGACTCCTACCACATAATGACAGGTTTCAGAGTAACAGCCGTGTTAGTCTGTATTCGCAAAAACAGAAGGAGTACTTGTGGCACCTTAGGGTATGTCTACTCTACAGAATTAGGTCAAATTTATAGAAGTCATTTTTTTAGGAATCGGTTTTATATATTCGAGTGTGTGTGTCCCCACAGAAAATGCTCTAAGTGCATTAAGTGCATTAACTCGGCAGAGTGCTTCCACAGTACCGAGGCTAGAGTCGACTTCCGGAGCGTTGCACTGTGGGTAGCTATCCCACAGTTCCCGCAGTCTCCGCTGCCCATTGGAATTCTGGGTTGAGATCCCAATGCCTGATGGGGCTAAAACATTGTCGCGGGTGGTTCTGGGTACATATCGTCAGGCCCCCCTTCCCTCCCTCCCTCCGTGAAATCAGCAGCAGACAATCGTTTTGCGCCTTTTTTCCTGAGTTACCTGTGCAGACGCCATACCATGGCAAGCATGGAGCCCGCTCAGGTAACCGTCACCCTATGTCTCCTGGGTGCTGGCAGACGCGGTACTGCATTGCTACACAGTAGCAGCAACCCATTGCCTTCTGGCAGCAGACGGTGCAATACAACTGGTAGCCATCATCGTCATGTCCCAGGTGCTCCTGGCCACGTCGGCTGGGAGCGCCTGGGCAGACACGGGGCAGGGACTAAATTTGGAGTGACTTGATCAGGTCATTCTCTTTAGTCCTGCAGTCAGTCCTATTGAACCATCTAATGGTGAGCAGGCAGGCGATACGGATTGCTAGCAGTCGTAGTGTACTATCTTCTGCCGGACAGGCAAGAGATGAGGATGGATAGCAGTCATATTGCACCATCTTCTGCCGGGCAGGCAAGAGATGACGATGGCTAGCAGTCATATTGCACCATCTTCTGCCGAGCAGCCATGAGATGTGGATGGCATGCAGTCCTTCTGCACCGTCTGCTGCCAGCCAAAGATGTAAAAGATAGATGGAGTGGACCAAAACAAGAAATAGACCAGATTTGTTTTGTACTCATTTGCTTCCCCCCCTCCCCTGTCTAGGGGACTCATTCCTCTAGGTCACACTGCAGTTACTCACAGAGAAGGTGCAGCGAGGTAAATCTAGCCATGTATCAATCAGAGGCCAGACTGATACTGTGTACGGCTTCATGAGCCATGGCATTAAGGGGTAGGCTGGGTCGCCAAGGATACATATAGGCATTTCAACGTCCCCAACAGTTATTTTCTGGTCTGGGAATAAAGTCCCTTCCTGCAGCTTTTGAAACAGACCAGAGTTCCTGAAGATGCGAGCATCATACACTGGAGCATACTGGTTTGGTCCTCCAGCAGCCTCAGCATTGAATCCTGCCTTGTTCCAGTAAGAACAATAACTTAGGTGCACCATTTCTTATTGGAACCCTCCATGAAGTCCTGCCTGAAGTACTCCTTGATGTAAAGCCACCCCGTTTGTTGATTTTAGCTCCCTGAAGCCAACCCTGTAAGCCATGTCGTCAGTCGCCCCTCCCTCCGTCAGAGCAATGGCAGACAATCGTTCCGCGCCTTTTTTCTGTGCAGACGCCACACCAAGGCAAGCATGGAGGCCGCTCAGCTCACTTTGGCAATTAGGAGCACATTAAACACCACACGCATTATCCAGCAGTATATGCGGCACCAGAACCTGGCAGAGCGATACTGGGCGAGGAGGCGACATCAGCGCGGTCGCGTGAGTGATCAGGACATGGACACAGATTTCTCTGAAAGCATGGGCTCGGCCAATGCATGCATCATGGTGCTAATGGGGCAGGTTCATGCTGTGGAACGCCGATTCTGGGCTCGGGAAACAAACACAGACTGGTGGGACCGCATAGTGTTGCAGGTATGGGACGATTCCCAATGGCTGCGAAACTTTCGCATGCGTAAGGGCACTTTCATGGAACTTTGTGACTTGCTTTCCCCTGCCCTGAAGCGCATGAATACCAAGATGAGAGCAGCCCTCACAGTTGAGAAGTGAGTGGCGATAGCCCTTTGGAAGCTTGCAACGCCAGATAGCTACTGGTCAGTTGGGAATCAATTTGGAGTGGGCAAATCTACTGTTGGGGCTGCTGTGATGCAAGTAGCCCATGCAATCAAAGATCTGCTGATATCAAGGATAGTGACCCTGGGAAATGTGCAGGTCATAGTGGATGGCTTTCCTGAAATGGGATTCCCTAACTGTGGTGGGGCCATAGACGGAACCCATATCCCTATCTTGGCACTGGAGCACCAAGCCGCAGAGTACATAAACTGCAAGGGGTACTTTTCAATAGTGCTGCAGGCTCTGGTGGATCACAAGGGATGTTTCACCAACATCAACGTGGGATGGCCGGGAAAGGTACATGATGCTCGCATCTTCAGGAACTCTGGTCTGTTTCAAAAGCTGCAGGAAGGGACTTTATTCCCAGACCAGAAAATAACTGTTGGGGACGTTGAAATGCCTATATGTATCCTTGGCGACCCAGCCTACCCCTTAATGCCATGGCTCATGAAGCCGTACACAGGTAGCCTGGACAGTAGTCAAGAGCTGTTCAACTACAGGCTGAGCAAGTGCAGAATGGTGGTAGAATGTGCATTTGGACGTTTAAAGGCGCGCTGGCGCAGTTTACTGACTCGCTTAGACTTCAGCGAAACCAATATTCCCACTGTTATTACTGCTTGCTGTGTGCTCCACAATATCTATGAGAGTAAGGGGGAGACGTTTATGGCGGGGTGGGAGGTTGAGGCAAATCGCCTGGCTGCTGGTTACACGCAGCCAGACACCAGGGTGGTTAGAAGAGCACAGGAGGGCGCTGTACGCATCAGAAAAGCTTTGAAAACTAGTTTCATGACTGGCCAGGCTACGGTGTGAAAGTTCTCTTTGTTTCTCCTTGATGAAACCCCCCACCCCCTGGTTCACTCTACTTCCCTGCAAGCTAAACATCCTCCCCTCCTCCCTTTAATCATTGCTTGCTTAAAGTCATTGTTAAAGCTTAATAAAGTCATTGTTGCTTCACATTCATGCATTCTTCATTCATTCATCACAAAAATAGGGGGATGACTACCAAGGTAGCCCAGGAGGGTGGTGGAGGAGGGAAGGAAAATGCCACACAGCACTTTAAAAGTTTACAACTTTAAAATTTATTGAATGCCAGCCTTCTTTTTTTTGGGCAATCCTCTGTGGTGGAGTGGCTGGTTGGCCGGTAGCCCCCCCACCACGTTCTTGGGCTTCTGGGTGTGGAGGCTATGGAACCTGGGGAGGAGGGCGGTTGGTTACACAGGGGCTGTAGTGGCAGTCTGTGCTCCAGCTGCCTTTGCTGCAGCTCAACCATACACTGGAGCATACTAGTTTGGTACTCCAGCAGCCTCAGCATTGAATCCTGCCTCCTCTCATCACGCTGCCGCCACATTTGAGCTTCAGCCCTGTCTTCAGCCCGCCACTTACTCTCTTCAGCCCACCACCTCTCCTCCCGGTCATTTTGTGCTTTCCTGCACTCTGACAGTATTTGCCTCCACGCATTCGTCTGTGCTCTGTCAGTGTGGAAGGACAGCATGAGCTGAGAGAACATTTCATCATGAGTGCGTTTTTTTTTTCTTTCTAATCTTCACTAGCCTCTGGGAAGGAGAAGATCCTGTGATCATTGAAACACATGCAGCTGGTGGAGAAAAAAAAAGGGACAGCGGTATTCAAAAAGACACATTTTATAAAACAGTGGCTACACTCTTTCAGGGTAAACCTTGCTGTTAACATTACATACATAGCAAATGTGCTTTCGTTACAAGGTCGCATTTTGCCTCCCTCCACCGCGTGGCTACCCCCACAACCCTCCCCGTGGCTAACAGCGGGGAACATTTCTGTTCAGCCGCAGGCAAACAGCTCAGCAGGAATGGGCTCCTCTGAATGTCCCCTGAAGAAAAGCACCCTATTTCAACCAAAAGACCATGAATGATATCTCCCTCTCCTGAGGATAACACAGAGAGATAAAGAACGGATGTTGTTTGAACGCCAGCAAACATACACTGCAATGCTTTGTTGTACAATGATTCCCGAGTACATGTTACTGGCCTGGAGTGGTAAAGTGTCCTACCATGAAGGACGCAATAAGGCTGCCCTCCCCAGAAACCTTTTGCAAAGGCTTTGGGAGTACAACCAGGAGAGCCGTGAATGCCAGGGCAAATTAATCCTTTCACATACTTGCTTTTAAACCATGTATAGTATTTTAAAAGGTACACTCACCGGAGGTCACTTCTCCGCCTGCCAGGTCCAGGAGGCAGCCTTGGGTGGGTTCGGGGGGTACTGGCTCCAGGTCCAGGGTGAGAAACAGTTCCTGGCTGTCGGGAAAACCGTTTTCTCCGCTTGCTTGCTGTGAGCTATCTACAACCTCATCATCATCATCATCATCTTCGTCCCCAAAACCTGCTTCTGTGTTGCCTCCATCTCCATTGACAGGTTTCAGAGTAACAGCCGTGTTAGTCTGTATTCGCAAAAAGAAAAGTAGTACTTGTGGCACCTTAGAGACTAACCAATTTATTTGAGCATGAGCTTTCGTGAGCTACAGCTCACTTCATCGGATGCATACCATGGAAACTGCAGCAAACTTTATATACACACAGAGAATATGAAACAATACCCCCTCCCACCCCACTGTCCTGCTGGTAATAGCTTATCTAAAGTGATCATCAAGTTGGGCCATTTCCAGCACAAATCCAGGTTTTCTCACCCTTCACCCCCCCACACAAATTCACTCTCCTGCTGGTGATAGCCCATCCAAAGTGACAACTCTCTACACAATGTGCATGATAATCAAGTTGGGCCATTTCCTGCACAAATCCAGGTTCTCTCACCCCCTCACCCCCCTCCCAAAAACCACACACACAAACTCACTATCCTGCTGGTAATAGCTCATCCAAAGTGACCACTCTCCCTACAATGTGCATGATAATCAAGGTGGGCCATTTCCAGCACAAATCCAGGTTTTCTCACCCCCCCCCACCCCCATACACACACAAACTCACTCTCCTGCTGGTAATAGCTCATCCAAACTGACCACTCTCCAAGTTTAAATCCAAGTTAAACCAGAACATCTGGGGGGGGGTGGGGTAGGAAAAAACAAGGGGAAATAGGCTACCTTGCATAATGACTTAGCCACTCCCAGTCTCTATTTAAGCCTAAATTAATAGTATCCAATTTGCAAATGAATTCCAATTCAGCAGTTTCTCGCTGGAGTCTGGATTTGAAGTTTTTTTGTTGTAAGATAGCGACCTTCATGTCTGTGATTGCGTGACCAGAGAGATTGAAGTGTTCTCCGACTGGTTTATGAATGTTTTAATTCTTGACATCTGATTTGTGTCCATTTATTCTTTTACGTAGAGACTGTCCAGTTTGACCAATGTAAATGG
Source organism: Eretmochelys imbricata (assembly GCF_965152235.1). Classification (NCBI taxonomy): domain Eukaryota; kingdom Metazoa; phylum Chordata; order Testudines; family Cheloniidae; genus Eretmochelys; species Eretmochelys imbricata. The sequence continues at coordinate 35,607,154 of NC_135575.1, read as the reverse complement.
CAGAGGGGCATTGCTGGCACATGATGGCAAGGAGTCAAACAACACGGCGGGGGTAGTGGTGGCTGAACCCCCTAAAATGGCATGCAGCTCATCATAGAAGCAGCATGTTTGGGGCTCTGACCCGGAGCGGCCGTTCGCCCCTCTGATTTTCTGGTACGCTTGCCTCAGCTCCTTAAGTTTCACGCGACACTGCTTCGGATCCCTGTTATGGCCTCTGTCCTTCATGCCCTGGGAGATTTTGACAAAGGTTTTGGCATTTTGAAAACTGGAATAGAGTTCTGATAGCACGGATTCCTCTCCCCATACAGCGATCAGATCCCATACCTCCCGTTCAGTCCATGCTGTAGCTCTTTTGCGATTCTGGGACTCCATCATGGTCACCTCTGCTGATGAGCTCTGCATGGTCACCTGCAGCTTGTCACACTGGCCAAACAGGAAATGAGATTCAAAAGTTTGCAGTTCTTTTCCTGTCTACCTGGCCAGTGCATCTGAGTTGAGAGTGCTGTCCAGAGTGGTCACAATGGAGCACTCTGGGATAGCTCCCGGAGGCCAATACCATCCACAGTACCCCAAATTTGACCCGGCAAGGCCGATTTAAGTGCTAATCCACTTGTCAGGGGTGGAGTATGGAAATCGATTTTAAGAGCCCTTTAAGTCGAAATAAAGGGCTTCATCGTGTGGATGGGTGCAAGTTTACATCGATTTAATGCTGCTAAATTCGACCTAAAGTCCTAGTGTAGACCAGGGCTTAGAGACTAACCAATTTATTTGAGCATAAGCTTTCGTGAGCTACAGCTCACTTCATCGGATGCATACTGTGGAAAGTGTAGAAGATCTTTTTATATACACACAAAGCATGAAAAAATACCTCCTCCCACCCCACCCTCCTTCTGGTAATAGCTTATCTAAAGTGATCACTCTCCTTACAATGTGTATGATAATCAAGTTGGGCCATTTCCAGCACAAATCCAGGTTTTCTCACACACCCCCGCCCCCCCCCCACACAAACCCACTCTCCTGCTGGTAATAGCTTATCTAAAGTGACCACTCTCCTTACAATGTGTATGATAATCAAGGTGGGCCATTTCCAGCACAAATCCAGGGTTTAACAAGAACGTCTGGGGGGAGGGTGGGTGGGAAAAAACAAGGGGAAATAGGTTACCTTGCATAATGACTTAGCCACTCCCAGTCTCTATTCAAGCCTAAGTTAATTGTGTCCAATTTGCAAATGAATTCCAATTCAACAGTTTCTCGCTGGAGTCTGGAGTCTATTACCAGCAGGAGAGTGGGTTTGTGTGTGGGGGGGGGGTGAGAAAACCTGGATTTGTGCTGGAAATGGCCCAACTTGATTATCATACACATTGTAAGGAGAGTGATCACTTTAGATAAGCTATTACCAGCAGGAGAGTGGGGTGGGAGGAGGTATTTTTTCATGCTTTGTGTGTATATAAAAAGATCTTCTACACTTTCCACAGTATGCATCCGATGAAGTGAGCTGTAGCTCACGAAAACTTATGCTCAAAAAAATTGGTTAGTCTCTAAGGTGCCACAAGTACTCCTTTTGTTCCTACCACATACTAGATGCTACCATAAACAAATAATAAACAGTGGTGCTTCAATACAGATAAGCTATGGTTTGGTCTTGCCTTGCCTCAAAAATGAGATTTTTACCATTGCTTAAGGGGGCCAATGATTTAGCTCATTCCTCCACGGCAGATTGGAAGAGGCCCTGGAGGTTTTTCACCTTCCTCTGTAGCATGGGGCACAGGTTCCTTGCTGGAGGATTCTCTGCTCCTTGAAGTCTTTAAACCACGATTTGATGACTTCAATAGCTCAGACACAGGTGAGAGGTTTTTCACAAGGATGGGTGGGTGAGATTCTGTGGCCTGCATTGTGCAGGAGGTCAGACTAGATGATCATAATGGTCCCTTCTGACCTTAGTATCTATTAATCTTCGGCACCGGTATAGCACAGTTCAGGAACATGGGCAAAATTGTTTGGCTCCAGTACACTGCAAGACCATACAACATTTTAATAATGTTGGTCAGAACATTGTAGCACACGTTCCCCGCAAATAATGATAATGTTTCATCTGTGCCCTTGCAAATTTCCATCTCTCCATTGCTGTGCAGCACTCCCACAAAACTGCTGTGTGTTTCTTTACCTTTCTCTGGCACCTTCTCCTTTTTGCCCATCTATGGCTGTTGTCCAGTTCTAGTAAATGCAAAGATACCCAAACAAGCACATGCTGTTGGATTGGGCACTATCATCTCCACTAAATGGTTCTGCTTTTGGCAGATCTTCAAAGATCTTTCTCTGATTCACTAGATGTTGTTAGGCTCTGGCACCAGGATTTTCATTTTCTTTGAATGTGTGTCTGCACCAACACCTCCTGTGTGATTTACAAACAAGAAAGGCAGCACATCTGCTGGAGAGAAGTCTCACCCGATGTCCTTGCCATTGTGTGAAGTGTTGCCGGAAAAGCATTGGTCAGAGCAGGGATGTCATAAATATAAAGGGAAGGGTAAACCCCTTTGAAATCCCTCCTGGCCAGGGGAAAGCTCCTCTCACCTGTAAAGGGTTAAGAAGCTAAAGGTAACCTCGCTGGCACCTGACCAAAATGACCAATGAGGGGACAAGATACTTTCAAAAGCTGGGAGGAGGGAGAGAAACAAAGGGTCTGTGTCTGTCTGTATGTTGTGCTTGGCCAGGGATAGACCAGGAATGGAGTCTTAGAACTTTTAGTAAGTAATCTAGCTAGGTATGTGTTAGATTATGATTTCTTTAAATGGCTGAGAAAAGAATTGTGCTGAATAGAATAACTATTTCTGTCTGTGTATCTTTTTTGTAACTTAAGGTTTTGCCTAGAGGGGTTCTCTATGTTTTTGAATCTAATTACCCTGTAAGATATCTACCATCCTGATTTTACAGGGGGGATTTCTTCATTTCTATTTACTTCTATTTTCTATTAAAAGTCTTCTTGTAAAAAACTGAATGTTTTTTCATTGTTCTCAGATCCAAGGGTTTGGGTCTGTGGTCACCTATGCAAATTGGTGAGGCTTTTTATCCAACATTTCCCAGGAAAGGGGGGGGTGCAAGTGTTGGGAGGATTGTTCATTGTTCTTAAGATCCAAGGGTCTGGGTCTGTAGTCACCTAGGCAAATTGGTGAGGCTTTTTACCAAACCTTGTCCAGGAAGTGGGGTGCAGGGTTTTGGGAAGTATTTTGGGGGGAAAGACGCGTCCAAACAGCTCTTCCCCAGTAACCAGTATTAGTTTGGTGGTGGTAGCGGCCATTCCAAGGACCACGGGTGGAATACTTTGTACCTTGGGGAAGTTTTGACCTAAGCTGGTAAAGATAAGCTTAGGAGGTTTTTCATGCAGGTCCCCACATCTGTACCCTAGAGTTCAGAGTGGGGAGGAACCTTGACATGGTGGCATAGTGGTGGGATTAACCTGAAATCATTTTGAGATCCAGTTGAGATTTTTTGAACTAGAAATACAGATTTTAAAAAGGAATTTTTTTTTTTCCTTTGGAAAGCAGTTGAAACTGAAAGCAGATTGTTTTTCTCTGCTTTGTGGCCAAGCAGAGACAAAAGGGGATTATCTTGTGAATTGCAGGTTTTCTTTGCCTGGAGGCAGGGTACTTAACTCCTGCAGGGAAATTCACAGTCTTCCAACCCAGAGGTTTTTTTTTTTCTTTCCTTCCTAAAAGTAAATAGGGGGTGTGTGCTCTACCCATTTGCCTGGAGACAAAAGTGGCAGGGGTTTTTTTTTTTTTTGGATTTTGATTTTTTTGTTTTACAAGGAGCACAGGTTTGAAAGGGAATTTTTTTTTTCTTTGGGCTGGGTAAGCAGGTTTCCAAGTAGCTGGAGGTTTTTTGCTTTAAGTTGGGCCCAGAGCAGAGACAAGGGAATTGTCTTTTTCTGTAGGCTGACAATCACTATCAGAGAATAGGTATTCTATTCCAGCACAGCAAAATTTTACAGCCAAGTTTTGTTTGTTTATTTCTAAACCTCGGGTGTAAAGTTAGTTAAAAACAGAGAGGTTAGAATGACCAAATCCGCGGCTCGACTACAGCTCGAATTAGCCAAATTTCAGGCTGAGGAAAGACAAAGGGAACATGAAAGACAGATAGAACTCATGCGGCTGAAGAAGGAACAAGAAAGGGAAGCAGCGAGAGAAGCAGAACAACACCAAGCGGCTGCTCACAGGAGAGCTATGGAAGCGAGGGACAAAGAACTGGAGGAGAAGGAAAAAGAGAGGAAGTATGTGGAGGAGATGGAGAAGATAAAGGCTCAGCAGAATATCCCAACAAACCCTAGTAATCCTTCTCCAAGTACCACTTCCCATCCCAGAAGGTTCCCCACCTACAAGGCAGGCGATGATACTGAGGCCTTCCTAGAAAACTTCGAAAGGGCCTGCCTTGGGTACAACATCTCTACTGACCAATACATGGTAGAGCTGAGGCCGCAGCTCAGTGGACCCTTAGCTGAGGTGGCAGCTGAAATGCCTAAAGAACACATGAACAAGTATGAACTGTTTAAATCCAAGGTGAGAGTCAGAATGGGGATAACACCCGAGCAGTCTCGTCGGAGGTTCAGAGCCCTAAGGTGGAAACCAGACATGTCATTTACCCGACATGCCTACCACATTGTGAAACATTGGGATGCCTGGATATCAGGAGCAAGTGTTGAATCTCCAGTAAATTTGCCCTTCCTAATGCAAATGGAACAATTCTTAGAGGGTGTTCCTGAGGAAATAGAAAGATACATCCTAGATGGGAAACCCAAAACTGTAATCGAGGCAGGAGAGATTGGAGCCAGATGGGTGGAGGTGGCAGAGAAGAAGAAAACTGGTCGCAGTTGGAGCGGAGACCAGAAGGGACCACCCCAGACCACACCCTATTACCGGGGGCCGCCCAAGGCCCCACCTACCTCCCAAAGAACCCTCCAGACCCCTTATCGTCCTGCCACCCCGTTCTCCAGCAACCCTCCTCGCCCCAGTGACCCGTCAGCTGGACGATGTTTTAAATGTAACGAGCTGGGGCATGTAAAGGCCAACTGTCCCAAGAACCCCAACAGATTACAGTTCATTGCACCGGAATCACACCAGAGGTCCACAGGCCCAGATACCTCCCAGGTACCCTTGGAGCGGAGGGAAACTGTGAGTGTGGGCGGGAAGAAGGTCACCGCGTGGAGGGACACCGGAGCACAAGTGTCAGCTATCCATGCTTCCTTAGTGGACCCCAATTTAATCAACCCAGAGATCCAAGTGACGATTCAACCCTTCAAGTCCAACTCTTTCAATTTGCCTACAGCCAAGTTGCCTGTCCAGTACAAGGGCTGGTCAGGAATGTGGACTTTTGCAGTCTATGATGATTATCCCATCCCCATGCTGTTGGGGGAAGACTTGGCCAATCATGTGAAGCAGGCCAAGAGGGTGGGAATGGTTACCCGCAGCCAGGCTAAACAAGCCGTGAGGCCTAGCTCTGTTCCGGAAACTTCTATCAGGACCCAGTCAGAGGTGATGGACCCGGACCCCAGGCCAATGTCTGCAACAGCAGTAGTGGATCCAGTCCCAGAGACCCAGACGGAACCAGTCCCAGAACCGGAACCAGCCGAACAACCAACACCAGACCCCGTGCCAGCACTGAATCCAGTACTTGCAACCTCAACACCAGAGGGCCCCACCGAACCTGAACTGGCAGCAGCCGATAACCCTACACAAGAGGCTCAGCCGGAGCCTGAATCCCAACCTAGTGCACCAGCGGAGAGCGGTTCACAGTCAACAGAAACAGCTCCATCCCCTATATCGCTTCCAGAGGGACCAAGCCTAGGTCCACAATCCAATGAGGAACTGATGTCCCCAGCATCAAGGGAACAGTTCCAGACCGAACAGGAAGCAGATGAAAGCCTCCAGAGAGCTTGGACGGCGGCACGGAGCAACCCACCGCCTCTCAGCTCTTCTAATCGATCCAGGTTTGTTGTAGAAAGAGGACTTTTATACAAGGAAACTCTTTCTGGTGGACACCAGGAAGACTGGCATCCTCAGAGACAGTTGGTAGTTCCAACTAAATACCGGGCCAAGCTCTTGAGCTTAGCCCACGATCACCCTAGTGGCCATGCTGGGGTGAACAGGACCAAAGACCGTTTGGGGGGGTCATTCCACTGGGAGGGAATGGGCAAGGATGTTTCTACCTATGTCCAGTCTTGTGAGGTGTGCCAAAGAGTGGGAAAACCCCAAGACCAGGTCAAAGCCCCTCTACAACCACTCCCCATCATTGAAGTTCCATTTCAGCGAGTAGCTGTGGATATTCTGGGTCCTTTTCCGAAAAAGACAGCCAGAGGAAAGCAGTACATACTGACTTTCATGGATTTTGCCACCCGATGGCCGGAAGCAGTAGCTCTAAGCAACACCAGGGCTAAAAGTGTATGCCAGGCACTAGCAGACATTTTTGCCAGGGTAGGTTGGCCCTCCGACATCCTCACAGATGCAGGGACTAATTTCCTGGCAGGAACTATGAAAAACCTTTGGGAAGCTCATGGGGTAAATCACTTGGTTGCCACTCCTTACCACCATCAAACAAATGGCATGGTGGAGAAGTTTAATGGAACTTTGGGGGCCATGATATGTAAATTCGTAAATGAGCACTCCAATGATTGGGACCTAGTGTTGCAGCAGTTGCTCTTTGCCTACAGAGCTGTACCACATCCCAGTTTAGGGTTTTCCCCATTTGAACTTGTATATGGCCGTGAGGTTAAGGGGCCATTGCAGTTGGTGAAGCAGCAATGGGAGGGATTTACACCTTCTCCAGGAACTAACATTCTGGACTTTGTAACCAACCTACAAAACACCCTCCGAACCTCTTTAGCCCTTGCTAAAGAAAACTTACAGGATGCTCAAAAAGAGCAAAAAGCCTGGTATGATAAACATGCCAGAGAGCGTTCCTTCAGAGTAGGAGACCAGGTCATGGTCTTAAGGGCGCTCCAGGCCCATAAAATGGAAGCATCGTGGGAAGGGCCATTCATGGTCCAGGAGCGCCTGGGAGCTGTTAATTATCTCATAGCATTCCCCACCTCCAACCGAAAGCCTAAGGTGTACCATATTAATTCTCTAAAGCCCTTTTATTCCAGAGAATTAAAGGTTTGTCAGTTTACAGCCCAGGGAGAAGATGATGCTGAGTGACCTGAAGGTGTCTACTACGAAGGGAAATGTGCTGGTGGTGTGGAAGAGGTGAACCTCTCCATGACCCTTGGGCGTATGCAGCGACAGCAGATCCAGGAGCTGTGCACTAGCTACGCGCCAACGTTCTCAGCCACCCCAGGACTGACTGAACGGGCATACCACTCCATTGACACAGGTAATGCTCACCCAATTAGGGTCCAACCTTACCGGGTGTCTCCTCAAGCTAAAACTGCTATAGAACGGGAGATCCAGGATATGTTACAGATGGGTGTAATCCGCCCCTCTGAAAGTGCATGGGCATCTCCAGTGGTTCTAGTTCCCAAACCAGATGGGGAAATACGTTTTTGCGTGGACTACCGTAAGCTAAATGCTGTAACTCGCCCAGACAACTATCCAATGCCACGCACAGATGAACTGTTAGAGAAACTGGGACGGGCCCAGTTCATCTCTACCTTGGACTTAACAAAGGGGTACTGGCAGGTACCGCTAGATGAATCTGCCAAGGAAAGGTCAGCCTTCATCACACATCTCGGGCTGTATGAATTTAATGTACTCCCTTTCGGGCTGCGAAATGCACCCGCCACTTTCCAAAGACTTGTAGATGGTCTCCTAGCGGGATTAGGAGAATATGCAGTCGCCTACCTTGACGATGTGGCCATATTTTCGGATTCCTGGGCAGACCACCTGGAACATCTACAAAAAGTCCTTGAGCGCATAAGGGAGGCAGGACTAACTGTTAAGGCTAAGAAGTGTCAAATAGGCCTAAACAGAGTGACTTACCTTGGACACCAGGTGGGTCAAGGAACTATCAGCCCCCTACAGGCCAAAGTGGATGCTATCCAAAAGTGGCCTGTCCCAAAGTCAAAGAAACAGGTTCAGTCCTTCTTAGGCTTGGCCGGTTATTACAGACGATTTGTACCGCACTACAGCCAAATCGCTGCCCCACTGACAGACCTAACCAAAAAGAAACAGCCAAATGCTGTTCAGTGGACCGGAAAGTGTCAGAAGGCCTTTAACAAGCTTAAAGCGACACTCATGTCTGACCCTGTACTAAGGGCCCCAGACTTTGACAAACCGTTCCTAGTAACCACAGATGCATCCGAGCGTGGTGTGGGAGCGGTTTTAATGCAGAAAGGATCTGATCAAGAATTCCACCCTGTAGTGTTTCTCAGCAAAAAACTGTCTGAGAGGGAAAGCAACTGGTCAGTCACTGAAAAAGAATGTTACGCCATTGTCTACGCTCTGGAAAAGCTACGCCCATATGTTTGGGGACGGCGTTTCCACCTGCAAACCGACCATGCTGCACTGAAGTGGCTTCACACCGTCAAGGAAACTAACAAAAAACTTCTTCGGTGGAGTTTAGCTCTCCAAGATTTTGATTTCGACATCCAACACATCTCAGGAGCTTCTAACAAAGTGGCTGATGCACTCTCCCGTGAAAGTTTCCCAGAGTCAACTGGTTAAAATCGTCCTTGAGATGTGGAAAATATTGTTAGTCTTTATGTACTTGGTAGTATATTTAGAGATGCATGTGTCTTATTAACTCTGTTTTTCCTAGAGCTCCAGGAAGAAATCCCAGCCAGTGTTTCACCCTAGCTGAGATTTGGGGGGTGTGTCATAAATATAAAGGGAAGGGTAAACCCCTTTGAAATCCCTCCTGGCCAGGGGAAAGCTCCTCTCACCTGTAAAGGGTTAAGAAGCTAAAGGTAACCTCGCTGGCACCTGACCAAAATGACCAATGAGGGGACAAGATACTTTCAAAAGCTGGGAGGAGGGAGAGAAACAAAGGGTCTGTGTCTGTCTGTATGCTGTGCTTGGCCAGGGATAGACCAGGAATGGAGTCTTAGAACTTTTAGTAAGTAATCTAGCTAGGTATGTGTTAGATTATGATTTCTTTAAATGGCTGAGAAAAGAATTGTGCTGAATAGAATAACTATTTCTGTCTGTGTATCTTTTTTGTAACTTAAGGTTTTGCCTAGAGGGGTTCTCTATGTTTTTGAATCTAATTACCCTGTAAGATATCTACCATCCTGATTTTACAGGGGGGATTTCTTCATTTCTATTTACTTCTATTTTCTATTAAAAGTCTTCTTGTAAAAAACTGAATGTTTTTTCATTGTTCTCAGATCCAAGGGTTTGGGTCTGTGGTCACCTATGCAAATTGGTGAGGCTTTTTATCCAACATTTCCCAGGAAAGGGGGGGGTGCAAGTGTTGGGAGGATTGTTCATTGTTCTTAAGATCCAAGGGTCTGGGTCTGTAGTCACCTAGGCAAATTGGTGAGGCTTTTTACCAAACCTTGTCCAGGAAGTGGGGTGCAGGGTTTTGGGAAGTATTTTGGGGGGGAAAGACGCGTCCAAACAGCTCTTCCCCAGTAACCAGTATTAGTTTGGTGGTGGTAGCGGCCATTCCAAGGACCACGGGTGGAATACTTTGTACCTTGGGGAAGTTTTGACCTAAGCTGGTAAAGATAAGCTTAGGAGGTTTTTCATGCAGGTCCCCACATCTGTACCCTAGAGTTCAGAGTGGGGAGGAACCTTGGCAGATCTTCAAAGATCTTTCTCTGATTCACTAGATGTTGTTAGGCTCTGGCACCAGGATTTTCATTTTCTTTGAATGTGTGTCTGCACCAACACCTCCTGTGTGATTTACAAACAAGAAAGGCAGCACATCTGCTGGAGAGAAGTCTCACCCGATGTCCTTGCCATTGTGTGAAGTGTTGCCGGAAAAGCATTGGTCAGAGCAGGGATATGGTCAGTACTTCCTGGGGTGAACTCATCCAGCACATTTCGCAGAAGCCTATGCTGACAGAGATCCTAAACAACCCCTTATAGAAACTAAAGCTGCTCTCCAATCCTGACTCTCTCCAGGTTTGGGACATGGACCCTCCACACACAACCAGCCATGCTGGAGGGGTACAATTTGATGTCTCAAATGAGCCCAGATTATCTGATTGAGAATAGGCTTGCAAGCTTGTAAAAGCATGGACCATACTTAAGGTCACACACCAACCCTAGGGCTTGTTTTTGTGAAGAAATTGCATCAGTTTAATTTAAATCAGTTTTTAAACCACTACAAACCTCTCTGTGGACACTTATTTCCAGTTAAGAGGGGATTTATACAGTATAGGGAAAGTCAATTGGGAGCAGGTTTAAGATAACCCTAAATAAGCCTCTTAAACTGGAAAAAGAGTGTCCACACAAGGATTTGCACTGCTTTGACTAAATTGATTTAAAAATGGATTTAAATTAAATCATAAACTTCCCATATAGAAAAGGCCCTAAGTAAACCTCAACCTTTTCTAGGTGTGAAGGAGTTGACTCACTCCTGGCACACCCCCTCATAGCGAGATTTATTGTTATAACAGCACTTTCCTCCAGCACTCTCTGAAAAGAGCCACTTTGGCCATGGCAGTGGTCTGCCTCTTTTCATGATTCCACCCCCCAGCCAGGTGACCTTTAGTTCCACCCTTTCCAAGGTAAACAAGAAGTACAATACATTACATTCAAATTAACATACCTCTTCACTCCTTCCTAGGCTGGATCCTCTGCAGACTCTTCACCCCTTCTAAAAAAGAACAGGAGTACTTGTGGCACCCTAGAGACTAACAAATTTATTAGAGCATAAGCTTCATGTCAGATTTGTGTCCATTTATTCTTTTGCTTAGAGACTGTCCCTCACTCTCACAGATCTTGGGAGACAGACCAGTCCACACTTACAGCAGCCCCCAACCTGCAAATACTGAAGCAAATACTCACCAGCAACTACACACCGCACAACAAAAACACCAACCCAGGGACCAAACCCAGCTACAAACCCTGGTGCCAACTCTGTCCACATATCTATTCAAGGGACACAATCATAGGACCTAACCACATCAGCCACACCATCCGGGGCTCGTTCACCTGCACATCTACCAATGTGATATATGCCATCATATGCCAGCAATGCCCCTCTGCCATCTACATTGGCCAAACCGAATAGTCTCTGTGCAAAAGAATAAATGGACACAAATCTGACATCAGGAATCATAACATTCAAAAAACAGTAGGAGAACACTTCAACCTCTGTGGCCACTCAGTAAAAGATTTAAGGGTGGCAATTTTGCAACAAAAAAGCTTCAAAAACAGACTCCAAAGAGAAACTGCTGAGCTTGAATTAATATGCAAACTAGATACCATTAACTTGGGTTTGAATAGAGACTTGGAGTGGCTGGGTCATTACACATATTGAATCTATTTCCCTAAGTTAAATATCCTCACACATTCTTGTCAACTGTCTAAATGGGCCATCTTGATTATCACTACAAAAGTTTTTTTCTCCTGCTGATAATAGCTCACCTTAACTAATTAGCCTCTTACAGTTTGTATGGCAACTTCCACCTCCTCTGTATGTGTGTGTATAGATAGATAGATAGATAGATATCTTCTTCCTATATGTTCCATTCTATGCATCTGACGAAGTGAGCTGTAGCCCACGAAAGCTTATGCTCTAATAGATTTGTTAGTCTCTAAGGTGCCACAAGTCCTCCTGTTCTTTTTGTGGATACAGACTAACACTGCTGCTACTCTGAAACCACCCCTTCTGAAAAAAGAAAAGGAGGACTTGTGACACCTTAGAGACTAACAAATTTATTTGAGCATAAGCTTTCGTGAGCTACAGCTCACTTCATTGGATGCCCCTTCTGAGGCTCTGCAGGGTTGTCCTTCCACTTTTGTGCAGAACAAGACCTCCCTGGGCTTCCTCCCTGGATGCCCAGTTCCAAACTCAGTAGTCCTTCTCCCCATCATGTCAGGGTGTTTCTGTTATGTGAAGCCTCCACTCAAATGCGATTGTAAGATCTGTAACTTGTATCATTAAGTTCTGCAACCTTGTATCATTAAGTTCTGCAACCTTGTTGCAGACTTTGTAAGTTCAGTTACTGTTAGCATAGCCTTTTAAGTTTTGTAACCTTTGCAAGCTCTGTAACCTTTTCAAGTTACCACTTGTATGAACTGCCAAGCTTTGTAATATCCCATCACGCGATCAGAGAGAGAGTGTGAACAAGGGAGTGTGTGTACGGAAGATAAGGAGGTGTGAACGAGGGAGTGTATGGGGGACTGGGCGGAGAGGAACTGCAAGGAGAAAAGAGCCCAGAGCCAGGAGCCAGGTGTGTCTGATATAATCTGCCCTGAGAAGGCAATCACGGAGTGCTGTAAAGAAAAGACGCATGAAAGGAACAGGGACTGGGACTGCTTCTCGGTAACGGACACAGAAGAAAAACTCAGTGTACATGACAGGAGCGCCCAGCTCCAAAATAAAAGGAAACAGCCATGCACACAAGCTGCTGCTCCTTGACCTGCTCACTATCCCAGATCCGTGACCGCAGGTGGACACACCAAATCTACCACGCTTCAGCTTCTTGGCTTCTTCCCATGCTGTCTTCGGTAACCCTCCTCTTGTGTAAGTGTGTGGGTACATGGGGGTATGAATGCGGTGAATGTGAATATGAATGCGGTGTGTAAATAAGCTCCTTCCCTTTTCTGTCTGACCTAACAGTGGCATTGTAATAAAATTAATACAAGTGTGACCCTGAGTTGTTTTTTTAGGGGAACAGAGGTAACAGTTTCCACATCACCTTTCCCAGCAGCTAGCAGGGGAGCTCAGTCCCTCCTTCTCTTCTGGGTTCCAGTACAGGGACCCTGTGATGAGCACCTAAGGTCTGCTACCTCAGACTGCTCATTGCCTCTCTGCATTTCTTCTTACCTTGGCCTTCCTTCCTTTTCAACAGCCCCTCTCCGAGCTTACTGTATATCTGCAGAAAGAAAAGGAGTACTTGTGGCACCTTAGAGACTAACGAATTTATTTGAGCATGAGCTTTCGTGAGCTACAGCTCACTTCATCAGATGCATACCGTGGAAACTACAGCAGACTCTATATATACACAGAGAATATGAAACAATACCTCCTCCCACCCCACTGTCCTGCTGGTAATAGCTTATCTAAAAGCCATTTCCAGCACAAATCCAGGTTTTCTCACCCTCCACCCCCCCACACAAATTCACTCTCCTGCTGGTGATAGCCCATCCAAAGTGACAACTCTTTACACAATGTGCATGATAATGAAGTTAGGCCATTTCCTGCACAAATCCAGGTTCTCTCACTCCCTCACCCCCCTCCAAAAACCCACCCCCATACACACACAAACTCACTCTCCTGCTGGTAATAGCTCATCCAAACTGGCCACTCTCCAAGTTTAAATCCAAGTTAAACCAGAACATCGGGGGGGGGGGGGGTAGGAAAAAACAAGAGGAAATAGGCTACCTTGCATAATGACTTAGCCACTCCCAGTCTCTATTTAAGCCTAAATTAATAGTATCCAATTTGCAAATGAATTCCAATTCAGCAGTTTCTCGCTGGAGTCTGGATTTGAAGTTTTTTTGTTTTAAGATAGCGACCTTCATGTCTGTGATTGCGTGACCAGAGAGATTGAAGTGTTCTCCGACTGGTTTATGAATGTTATAATTCTTGACATCTGATTTGTGTCCATTTATTCTTTTACGTAGAGACTGTCCAGTTTGACCAATGTACATGGCAGAGGGGCATTGCTGGCACATGATGGCATAAATCACATTGGTGGATGTGCAGGTGAACGAGCCTCTGATAGTGTGGCTGATGTTATTAGGCCCTGTGATGGTGTCCCCTGAATAGATATGTGGGCACAATTGGCAACGGGCTTTGTTGCAAGGATAAGTTCCTGGGTTAGTGGTTCTGTTGTGTGGTATGTGGTTGTTGGTGAGTATTTGCTTCAGGTTGCGGGGCTGTCTGTAGGCAAGGACTGGCCTGTCTCCCAAGATTTGTGAGAGTGTTGGGTCATCCTTTAGGATAGGTTGTAGATCCTTAATAATGCGTTGGAGGGGTTTTAGTTGGGGGCTGAAGGTGACGGCTAGTGGCGTTCTGTTATTTTCTTTGTTAGGCCTGTCCTGTAGTAGGTAACTTCTGGGAACTCTTCTGGCTCTATCAATCTGTTTCTTTACTTCCGCAGGTGGGTATTGTAGTTGTAAGAAAGCTTGACAGAGATCTTGTAGGTGTTTGTCTCTGTCTGAGGGGTTGGAGCAAATGCGGTTGTATCGCAGAGCTTGGCTGTAGACGATGGATCGTGTGGTGTGGTCAGGGTGAAAGCTGGAGGCATGCAGGTAGGAATAGCGGTCAGTAGGTTTCCGGTATAGGGTGGTGTTTATGTGACCATTGTTTATTAGCACTGTAGTGTCCAGGAAGTGTATCTCTTGTGTGGACTGGACCAGGCTGAGGTTGGTGGTGGGATGGAAATTGTTGAAATCATGGTGGAATTCCTCAAGGGCTTCTTTTCCATGGGTCCAGATGATGAAGATGTCATCAATATAGCGCAAGTAGAGTAGGGGCTTTAGGGGACGAGAGCTAAAGGATGACCCAACACTCTCACAAATCTTGGGAGACAGGCCAGTCCTTGCCTACAGACAGCCCCGCAACCTGAAGCAAATACTCACCAACAACCACATACCACACAACAGAACCACTAACCCAGGAACTTATCCTTGCAACAAAGCCCGTTGCCAATTGTGCCCACATATCTATTCAGGGGACACCATCACAGGGCCTAATAACATCAGCCACACTATCAGAGGCTCGTTCACCTGCACATCCACCAATGTGATTTATGCCATCATGTGCCAGCAATGCCCCTCTGCCATGTACATTGGTCAAACTGGACAGTCTCTACGTAAAAGAATAAATGGACACAAATCAGATGTCAAGAATTATAACATTCATAAACCAGTCGGAGAACACTTCAATCTCTCTGGTCACGCAATCACAGACATGAAGGTCGCTATCTTAAAACAAAAAAACTTCAAATCCAGACTCCAGCGAGAAACTGCTGAATTGGAATTCATTTGCAAATTGGATACTATTAATTTAGGCTTAAATAGAGACTGGGAGTGGCTAAGTCATTATGCAAGGTAGCCTATTTCCTCTTGTTTTTTCCTACCCCCCCCCCCCCCTGATGTTCTGGTTTAACTTGGATTTAAACTTGGAGAGTGGCCAGTTTGGATGAGCTATTACCAGCAGGAGAGTGAGTTTGTGTGTGTATGGGGGTGGGTTTTTGGAGGGGGGTGAGGGAGTGAGAGAACCTGGATTTGTGCAGGAAATGGCCTAACTTCATTATCATGCACATTGTGTAAAGAGTTGTCACTTTGGATGGGCTATCACCAGCAGGAGAGTGAATTTGTGTGGCGGGGTGGAGGGTGAGAAAACCTGGATTTGTGCTGGAAATGGCTTTTAGATAAGCTATTACCAGCAGGACAGTGGGGTGGGAGGAGGTATTGTTTCATATTCTCTGTGTATATATAGAGTCTGCTGTAGTTTCCACGGTATGCATCTGATGAAGTGAGCTGTAGCTCACGAAAGCTCATGCTCAAATAAATTCGTTAGTCTCTAAGGTGCCACAAGTACTCCTTTTCTTTCTGCGAATACAGACTAACACGGCTGTTACTCTGAAACCTGTATATCTGCCTCACTCTCTAGGCCTTTCCACCATTCTCTAGCAGCCAGCCTACAGAGTTCTTTCTCCTAGTACTCCCTTCTCATCTGGGCTTCTTCACTACCCAGCTGGGCTTCATCTACATTTGTGCCTGGGCCACCCCCCAGATGCCTTAACTGGGGTCTCCATTTCCAGTTAACCCTTTTAGTGCCAGGCCTGATGGACATGAGGCTTTAAGTCATTTAGGATATATATGGTCCATTATTTCCTCCATTCTCTAGCAGCCAGACTACAGAGTTCTTTCTCCTAGTACTCCCTTCTCATCTGGGCTTCCTCACCACCCAGCTCCTCCTCCATTTAGGATATATATGGTCTATTATTTACCTAATATATTTTATAAGGGCTTGTCTACACAGGAGAGCTGTTCTGGAATAAAATAAGGTATGAGATTAACTATTCCAGAATAAGAATTTATACGTGGATGGGAAGAGCTAATCTGGTCTGGAATAATTCCATGTGTAGACAAACCCTAACCAATTATTTCCTTAGGTCTGGTGAACTCTGCTTGGCTAGTTACTGTTTTCATATCCTGTGGCACTCAGAAACTACTACAGGGTCACAGTTATGTCATGTGTCATGGTGAGAGCTCATCCTTACTTTGATGCTTTCCCATAGCTGGGCTCTGACTTTTGGTATGGAATGGACTTGTATGTTTGCAT
Organism: Eretmochelys imbricata; assembly: GCF_965152235.1. Taxonomy (NCBI): domain Eukaryota; kingdom Metazoa; phylum Chordata; order Testudines; family Cheloniidae; genus Eretmochelys; species Eretmochelys imbricata. The sequence goes on along the minus strand of NC_135575.1, from coordinate 35,590,753 downwards.
TTGTTTCTCTCCTGAAGTCAGTAGTAACAACAGTAATATTTATTCAAATGTCTTTCTCATCACATTGTGATAATTTGTTTTTGCATATTCCTTGAAAAATGAATGAAGAAAAAACAAAGATATTGATGAAAAAAGTGTGCCAAAATGGAGCATACCTGGTTAATTTTTTAAAACTCTTATCAATCCACTGAATCACTAGGGGCTAGTTTATGGCATTTATATTGCATCCCTATGGAGATGGTGGAGGAATGCAGAGCCCACCATCCCAACAAGCGCACTGGAGAGATTGTGCCTGCCTGAACCACAAGCTTTCTGGAGCTGTGTTAATGCAAGGGAGATATGCATAATTTGTTCCATCCATTAGGAGCAGATTACTCTCTCGAGTGCATTGATTCTGGAAGAAGGAATGCAAAGACTATGAGCCAGTGGGCCTTGGGAGGCTTCTTGATTGCCTTTCTGCCCCTGCTTGGCCATGTAAAGGCCTCTTTCAAGCTGTTCTCTAACAATCTATTTCTAGTTTATACCTGCCCTTTGCTGCGGGAGCTTATTGTTCCCATACCAAATGGAATTTCTATGATAATCTTCCCTCTCTCACCATTGGTATTTTGCGAAACTCATTGCACAATTCTAATGGACAGAGATTAACATACTTTTCCTACCAACAGAGGGCAGATGCAGACAGTGAAGGAAAGTGGCTTGTCCTTAAATGCCCTTACATCGTCCTTTCAGATTCCTTCACACTAATTTTCATGATAAAGCAGGGAAACAATGTCTGGGCTGGGCTGTCTCTAGTTTATATTAGTTTAATAAAGGGATTGTAACTAGGTCAGTATAAAATGTGCATGTCCTGAATTTTGTCTGTCACATCATTGTTTTGCAGCTTTTAGAAAAGGAGGCAAGAGAAAAAGGCAGTACAAATTGGCTTGGATCAAGACCTAAGCCAGGTTCAGACTTAACACAGCATCCGGGCATGCAGCAAGGCCCTATGCAAATGTACGTGGGGCCCAGTCTCTCTTCCTCTATTTGGGTGAATTCCCCTATCTCCATGTATCCGCTGACCCACAGATTGGCAACAACCTCACCTGTTTGTGAGGTAGCATAGTCTCTGATGTCTCTCCTACAAGGGCCAGGACCCTTGAATATGGAGATGAAGAGCAGCTACTCAAGCTGATGCAGGGAGTAGTAAGGAATTTGTCTGCTGACAAATGTTAGTACACTTCAGAATTATCATTTCAGGAATCCTGCTTACCTAGGTATGTCTACACTTAAACCACTACAGCCACACAGCTGCTGCTGCACTGCTATACCACTTAGCGTACACGCTACCGATGTGTGCTGTCCCCTCGGTGTAGGTAATTCACCTCCCTGAAAGGTGGTAGCTAGGTCAATGGAAGAATTCTTCTGTTGACCTAGAGCTGTCTACACCTGGGATAGGTACATCTTTCAGGGGATTGGATTTTTCACACGCCAAGAGCTGTAGCTGCGCCGATATAAGTTTCCAGTGTGGACAAGCCCTTCGGGAGACATCACTGCATCAGTTACACCTTAGGTTTTGAAAGTTTTTTCTATCACTATAACAGCTAGAGAGTGAGACTTAGGGCTGGTCTTCTCTAGCAAACTAGATTGACCCAGCTATGTCACTCAGATGTGTGAAAAATCCACACCCCTGAGAAACGTAGTTAAGCTGACCTAAGTTCCCATGTAGACAATGCTAGGCTGACAGCGGAATTCTTCCATCTCCCGAACTACCAGCTCTCAGAGAGGTGGTTTTACCACATTGACGGGAGAACCCCTCTGGTTGCTGTAGTGTCTACAGTGAAGTGCTACAGAAGTGCAGTTGCAACTCCGCAGCTGTACCACTGTCGAGTTTTAAGAGCAGGCATAGCCATGCTGTTTTAAATTAAAATTTACATTCTGGAGTAACAGCACCCAAACAAAGCAAAGAAAAGCATATTCGCTCATAGAGCTGATAATGATTTGACCTAGTTCAAGTCCTGATCTTTGCCTCCCAAAGATGTTGTAAAGGATAAGGGTAAATTCACTGATGTTTGTAAAACACTTTAAGAATTCAAAAATATTAGTGATGGCTGCACTCTGTTTTCTAGATGATGATGATTTATTTGGATTGCAGAAGCACAGAGGGCACCCAGTCAAGGATCAGGGCCCCATTGTGCTTAGGCACTGTACAAACACAGAACAACAAAGATGGTCCTTATATATTTGCCTGGCCTTACAGCTAGATCTGTAATAATGGATGGGTTCTAGGAAGTATGTAGATGAAATATTACGGCCCTTAAATTATGGTTCCAGGTTTGGTTAACTTAACTACCCTAGGTTGCCCATCAATTGAGTCTATAGCTAAGATGATATACATAACAAAAGTAATTTGATAAGTGGAATTTTCAAAAAGGTGTACACTGGGTATCAAAATAAAGGCAATGATGTTCATAGCTCACTGAAGTATTTATGATGTGTAGGTGGTGTGCTATGTACAAATGTCCTGTGTATATTTTAAAGGGTCCCCTGCAAAGTAATTTTGGACAGCGTCCCTTGTAAAAGTAAAGCCATTTTGTAAAAATGCAGTTCAGATGTTTGCAAGATTATGCTGTTTACGTTTTTTTATGAACCCTCGATCAGTACATTGAAAAACATAGCTCAGATATGTCCTGCTAGGCTACTGTGGGTTTAAGCAATTCGGCAGAATGACCTATCCTCTCAGTCAGACAGAAGCCAAACTATTTATTGGTCACTTTTGGCTAAACCCTGTGTAATATTAGGAAATTTGGCCAGAAAACTAAAATACTCTGTCCTACAGGACAATGCTTTGAAAGCTCAGGAGGGAAAGAACTGCAACCTAGCATGCCAAATTAACATAAGCTCTCTAAAAGCATGAGGTAAGTAATCCCCACAGCACCCCAGTGAGGCAGGTAAATAAGTCCTAGAAGTAAATCATCCAGGGGATAAAACAGAAAAGCAGTAGAAGTAGTAGGGCTTCACATTGGACAGTATTTGTATGGGCCTATTACATGGAACGCGGACGCTGGCAGTGAAGAGGAGCCAGGTAGTGAAGCAGAGGGAATTGTTGAGCCCCCTTGAGGAAGGTCCTCCATGGGGTGAAAGGAGAAAAGCAGAGAAGCAGTGGCCCAGAGGGGGAGGCAGTGGCCGGTGGAACAATGTTTAGAGTGGGGGCCGGGGGGGCTGAACACCATTGAACACCGCTGTTTACGATGGAAAGCACTCCAAGCCAGGGGGTGCGGCGCCCCGCGCCCCCATTTCCAGCAGCGCGGCCAGGAGAGCTGGGCCAGAGGGGAGGGAGGCCGGCTCTCTCCTGGGCAGGGCGGGGGCCGCGCAGAGCATAGCGCAGGAGGAGGGGTTTGGCAGGAGGCAGAGCAGAAGACGGGATAAAAGGAAGATGAGACAAACCGGCTCCCCGCCCCATCACCAGCCTCTTGGGACAAGGGCAGCGCAAGGCGGCAGGAGAAGAGGCGGGAGAGGCACAGCCGGCCAGCGCCCCGCGGGAGAGCAGCGCCGGCATGAGCGAGCTGTACAGCAAGGCGGAGACCCTGGAGCTGAGGCGAAAGCACATCGGGTGAGCAGGGCCAGGGCGCGGGAGAGGTCCCGCGGCACGGCCGGGCCGGGCCAGGCTGCTGGAGGGGGGCCGAGCTGTGGCCCCAGGTGCGGGGCAGGGGGAGCTGCCTCCTCGGGCGCAGAGCTCCCGGCTTTGCTTCTGGCGAGCCCCGCGGACCGAGCTGGCCACAGTCCCAGCAAGGGGCTGGCGGGAGCGGCCCCCTCTGTGGCCACCCGGCCGGCGGCTGAGCCCGCAGCCCCCTGAGCTTCTCCGCGCGGCGCATCCCTCCTGCCTGGCCCCTCCTCTTGCTGGGATCCCTCCCTTCCACCAGCGCTGCACACACGCTGCTTCTGCCCTCGGCTAAACCCGAGACAAACAGGAGGCTGCGGGGGCAGAGCGGCGATCAGGGTGTGACAGTCAGTGCCCTGCGCTCGGTTACATAAACCAGCCTCCACTGAGGTTACGTAAAACGAGGGGGTTTGTCTTCCTCCCCTCGGCACAAGCTGAGCAGAAGCCGGGATCAGAGGTTGCTACATTTTAAATATTTTATCCCCAAGTTTAAGTGTTTCTTCTGCCAGGAGAGCTGGACTAGAGAATTAAACGAATTTTGCAGCCACAATAATAGGTAGCATTTTGCTTCTAAGGTTGTTTTTCTAACAGTTTGTTTTAAGTAGACTCAATTCTAGCTGAAATCCACGAGCCCTGTATAATAAATGGAATGGGCATCAGCGAATGGGCTGCATATTTAAATACATACTAGACCTATAAAAATGACCAAAAGCATTGAGAGTTATTAATATTGTTAAGAGCACATGGTAATACTGCTTTCCCACAGAGAGCCTTGTGATCCAGGGAGCCATTATAATAATCATTTACAATCCTATAGAACCTTCACAAAGACCATCAACGTGCTCGAAAAATTACATAACCCAGAAGTTATACAGAGCTACCCGTGGGGAGGGCAGCAACCAGCAGATAGTGCATTGCAATAGTTATGTGGAGGGGAAAATTTGGTAAACACCTGCTCTTACATAAAGCTTCAAGCTGGAGCAGACCAAGCAAAGCCTGCCCTCCGTTGCACCCAGGCAAATTCACAGTAGCTGCACTGAAGTTAACTGGTTTATCACTGAAACTGCAGACCCTAGCATGCGATCTTGGTTTTAAAGGTCTCTTACCCATAGTGGAAATTGCATAGAATTTAGTTCACCTACCTCAGACATATGAAGGGCTGAATCATCCTGTTGGTAACCTGTGGCTTCAGGGAATTTTGACATGTCATAGTTGGTGCTTAAAGTAGTAAATCATCTTCCTTTGGTACCTTCCATTTGTGTGGCAAAACAATGTTGAGTTTACTTATATCAAATTTAAGTCATCATACATAGGTAGTACCTCCTCATTGTAGATAACTGGTGAAAGAAATACAAAGCAAGCAAGAGGAAGGTCAGTTTTTTAGTTTGTAATTCCGATATTTAAGACTTTGCCTCTTCCTGACAAATGCAGTCTCAAAAACTTACCGGTACTTATTTAATATACTGTACTTGATGGCAGATTGCACAAAAGTGAGCACCATAAAACTATGAAACAGAATAGAATGCCCAAAGTAAATTTTTAAAATGCTATTGTTTGGTTAATTCATGGACGAATTTAGCATAAATTCGCATAAAAGGGGGGTCTAAAGGGTTTGTCTTGAGCGTAACCTCGCACAGACAGCTGTGGTGCAGATTTTCCACACCAACTCTGTAGTGCTCCCTATTGTGCCACTCTTAAAAGCCTCTTCTTAGTCAAGACTGTGCAACTGTGATATAATGGGAAGTAGGGTGAGGCCATCAAATACTATTTTCTTTCTTGTGACCTGAGCCAGGATTGAAAGAAAATGTGAACTATAGCCTTGTCACGGTATGTATCCGATACCTGTTTATCATTTACCACAAGTTAAATAATATGGTTTTCTCCAGAGCATGTGGTCTTGATTAATATTTCACTAGGTCATGCCAAGTGAAAAGCTAATTCATCACTGTTAGATATGAAAGTACAAAGATGCTCACTGACTTTCTAATATTATGCTACTGCTAAAATACTCACTTGTTTAGACTCTTACGTGTATAGAGTCATATTGTGCCATCAATTGTTTTAATATGCTTAAAAATCAATGTCATCATAGCATGTAGAGCCAGTCATCTCTAAGGGCCAGATCTTGTGATCTGGGAGTCTTGCTTGAGTACACATTGCAGGATCAGGCTCTGTAAGGCAAACAACTACTAACTGAAAAACTGTACCAAAGAAATGATATTTGATAGTGTTCAGTCTGTTGCTTTACCTCCATTTCACTTTTGAATTGTCTTATGGCAGTAGATATGTAAGAGTAAATAAAGGGGAAATAGCTCTGAAAGATGCCCCTAGGTAACTGCTTAATCAGGCAGAAATTCAGACACTAAAATATTTCAAACACTATAGATTACATCTTATGAGTAACAGTTAGGGTCCGTGTATACAATTAATTGTATTGCATCAGGTCACCAGACAAAATGGACAATAAGGATGCTTTTAGGAAAGCAGTTTTATTATTTGGAAACAATCGCATCCCTCTTCGGTTAAATAAGTACTATGAAAGGTTTCTAAATGTTTTCTCCCTGTTCAGTAATATTTCTGAATATAACTGTATAGTAGGAATATGTGTCAGTGTTGCATGCTCAGAACAGAAAAAAGGGGAAAATTTTCAGACGTGCCTAAGTGACTTTAGGAGCCTGAGTCTCATTAAGTCAGTGGGATTTGGGTGCTTTTGAAAACAAGGCTTAGCCACTTTTGAAAATTTTGCCCAGAAAATCTCAGTACCCTAAGCCTGATTTTTCAGAAGCGCTGAGCACCTCTGAAAATTAAGCCCATCATATGTTGGCATTTTGTTCTAACATATGAACTCTATAAATCTCAGACATCAAATTCAGCATAGTCTTCCATTGTGCAATCAATTTTGGGCCATATATTTTTAAAAATTTCTTAAAAATTAATCCTATTTCCGGAGAGTTAATTTTTTATAAACTTTCATATTATGTGTAAATTAGTAAGACTGTGTCAGACAAACATAGCCAGACTTCCAAGGATGCAATATGGTGCACATTCCATTGTGCTCACAGGAAACCATACACAGGACTTTTGTACGCAGGGACACTCAGCAATGTTAATCCAAACTATGTTATAAATTGGATGAGTTAAATCATATTAAACTCCTGTGTGGACGCTTTTATTCAGAATCCAAGTGGCCTTAATTAAGTTTCACCACTGCAATTCTGAGTGTGTATATCTCCACACAGGAGGTTAATGTACTTTTAAATCACTCCTTTAGTTAATTTTGATTAATTTTTTTCTACGTTCCCATGTTCAAGCCCGTAGATACAAAAGCAGGGGTTTGAAAATAACCTCATTAAGGACCTGCTCTTGTTTCCATTGAAGTCAATGGGAGCCTTTCCATTCATTTTAATGAGTTGGTTCAGGCCTCACTTGGCCATCAGTTAAACTACAACATAGTATACAAAAAAATCATATTTGCTTCACAGGCACTTCATAGAAGAGATGGCCTCATTTACCTATAATCTACTGAATGGCTTCTGTGATTTTAATATTTCAAGCTTTGCCACTTCACTGATATAAAATAGCGTATTCCCTGGACTTCAGCAGCTGTCCATATGATGGTGAAGGTGCCTTTGAAGTCAGTGGCAGCTTTGCCTGTGCTGTGACTGCAGGAGTACATGGGATTTAGTTTTTGTTTTCCTGAGCCCTGAGATCATCAACTCTCAAGATTCTGAGGCAGGGCAACAACTGAGCAAGCTGAAATAATTTTATTCTATACTTTTTAGACCTTCATGCAAAGTTTTCTTTGCAAAAGACCCTATCAAGATAGTGCGTGCTCAGGGGCAGTATATGTATGATGAGAACGGAGAAAAATACCTGGATTGCATCAACAACGTTGCACATGGTAAGTACAAAAGCTCCATTGACTAAGTTTACGTCATTCCCACTAGAAATCAGAAGATCCTTTTTTCAAGGCAAGCTGACAGTGCTAGATTCAAGAGAGCTCCCTGACTCTCTTTGTGTGATTCAGTAACTGATCACGTCAGTAATTATTAATAATTTCTCGTTTAGTTGGCCACAGCCATCCCGATGTGATAAAGGCTGCAGTGAAACAAATGGAACTGCTCAACACCAATTCCCGATTCCTGCATGACAACCTTGTCCAGTATGCTAAGCGCCTCACAACTACCCTGCCAGAGAAACTCTCCGTTTGCTATTTTGTTAACTCTGGGTATGTCTGAAGGATTTTTCATTGACACTATTTTGTTGCTGTTTAAAAAGGACTTTGTCATGTCAGTTTAGGCCCAAATTTTAAACTGTGAAAAAACAGGGTTTAACAAAAGTAATACAAATGTTTCCATGGAAATTTATTTCTAAATTACTCTAGGAAAACTTGTTTTTTGTTTTGGTCGGACTCAAAAATATCCTGTGCAGTGTTTGCGACCCTCACCTTTGCTGTATTGTCTTAATCCATGAAAACCAGAAAGTGAAACTGACCCTCAGCAAAGTGAAATGGACTAGTCTGTTTTCATAGTCTATGCCAAGCTTATGCGAAAAGGAAACAAACAGCATGTAAATAATAGGAAAATACATAATTTGGTTAAACTAAACTAGAATGTTTAACAACCTTTTTAGTCAACGTTCTTGGCTTCACTGAAAGAAATTACATGTTCAAATGTATTCTAATCCCAGATCCCCGCCAAACATGAATATGCAGCACCATATTCATTCCTGGCATAGATCCCCAGAGAAATCACTAGCTTTGTGGACAGGCCCTGAACTCTGACGATTGGTCCTTAGCAGGGAAGATCCAGCTGTGATTGGAATCTATGGCGATTTTCCCATTGACTTCATTAGGACCAGATTTGACCCACAATATGGAAACTTTGAAGCAGTGATGATCCTTTTCTATAACAACTAGAGGAGACTACATCAGAAAGAGCTGATACCATGTATTTTCTGAAAATAGATCTGTGTATTTAGAAACAAGAGGGCTCAAAAGAAAGAAAACACAAAATTAAAATTCAGCAGAGAAATTTACTCAATTCTCTTTGGCTGATCTCTGTAGAGGCATCATGTATGTCTGTTTTAATCAACAGTCCACATTCTAATACGAAATGCTAAATGCTGCTATTCTTCAGTCCAAATAGATTTATAACCCAATATCCCTAAAGCGAGTGGATCTTTTTGTTTAGCATAGCCAAGCTTGCACATATCAGTACTACCTAAAATCCTTATTCAGTCATTGCTATAACATAGCCTCAGAGTGACTTGTATTCCCCATCACAAGTCTTGTTGCTTCTTCTTGTTCCAGCAAATGGATCATTGGGATATGTGGGTTGTACTATATTTTAAAGGGGGCAATATTGCAATAAAGATGATTTATTTTGTTTGGGATGTCTTACTGACCGAAGCCTATCTAAATCTTTCTACAAGATAGTCTGATGTACTGTAGGTTGATGGTTAGAGAGTAGTGTGGTTTGGTGCTGAGTGAGAGCCCTGACTTTCAAAGTAAACTTGGGTCTTCATCTGGGCCTGCTGCTATAAGGTGCTGAGCAGGATGTGGTCCATGTGGAGGCTGGGAAGCTGCTGGGAATTTTGTAACTTTAATATGAGTGGCAGTTGCATTGTTCTCCCAGCTGCTGGCTGCTGTATGAAGTGGTGTTATCTGTACAAAGGGGAGGTTAAAAAACGAGGCGTCCCTGTGGCACCTTAGAGACTAACAAATTTATTTGGGCATAAGCTTTCATGGGCTAGAACCCACTTCATCAGATGTATGAAGTAAAAGATACAGGAGCAGGTATAAATAGATGAAAGGATGTGGGTTGCTTTACCAAGTGTTAGGTCAGTCTAACGAGATAAATCAATTAACAGCAGGATACCAAGGGAGAAGAAATAACTTTTAAAGTGGTAAGAGAGACAGTTGACAAGAAGGTGTGAGTAACAGTAGGGAGAAATTAGTATTGGGGAAATTAAGTTTAGGTTTTGTAATGACCCAACCACTCCCAGTCTTTATTCAGGCCTAATCTGATGGTATCTAGTTTGCAAATTAATTCCAGTTCTGCAGCTTCACGTTGGAGTCTGATTTTGAAGTTTTTTTGTTGAAGAATTGCCACTTTGAGGTCTGTTAGTGAGTGACCAGAGAGATTGAAGTGTTCTCCTACTGGATTTTGAATGTTATGATTCCTGATGTCAGATTAGTGTCCATTTATTCTTTTGCATCCGGTTTGGCCAATGTAGATGGCAGAGGGGCATTGCTGGCACATGATGGCATATATCACATTGGTAGATGTGCAGGTGAACAAGCCCCGGATGGTGTGGCTGATGTGGTTAGGTCCTATGATGGTGTCCCTTGAATAGATATGTGGACAGAGTTGGCACCAGGGTTTGTAGCAGGGTTTGGTCCCTGGGTTGGTGTTTTTGTTGTGTGGTGTGTAGTTGCTGGTGAGTATTTGCTTCAGGTTGGGGGGCTGTCTGTAAGTGTGGACTGGTCTGTCTCCCAAGGTCTGTGAGAGTGAGGGGTTGTCCTTCAGGATAGGTTGTAGATCCTTGATAATGTGCTGGAGAGGTTTTAGGTGGGGGCTGTAGGTGACGGCTAGTGGCCTTCTGTTACTTTCTTTGTTGGGCCTGTTCTGTAGTAGGTGACTTCTTGCTACCCTTCTGGCTCTGTCAATCTGTTTCTTCACTTCAGCAGGTGGATACTGCAGTTTTAAGAATGCTTGATGGAGATCTTGTAGGTGTTTGTCTCTGAGGGATCAGGGCAAATGCGGTTGTATCTTAGAGCTTGGCTGTAGACAATGGATCATGTGATGCGGTCTGGATGAAAGCTGTAAAGTGCCCACAAGCAAACAGGGCTAGAGGAATAAAGCATCTCTTTGTTTGATACATATACAAAGAGCTGTTTTCCCTCTTATGTGGTATTTATGTTCTGAATCATAGCATTCTAATCTGAATAACAGAGCCTGCTGTGTTGATTGTTTGTATTAATCAATTCCATACCCTTTTTCTGTTTTAAATTAAAATGACTGGTAAGTGCTTGCTTACCATCTAGCCCTGGTGTTGCAATAAACCATTTTGTAGGTGTGTATAGTCCCCTAATTTATTTATTATTTTGTAGATCTGAAGCCAATGACCTCGCCTTACGACTGGCTCGGCAGTATCGCGGACACCAAGATGTGATCACCCTTGACCAGTAAGTTTGCAGAATAGCATATAGAATGCAACTAGCCACTTCCGCAGTATCTTCAGAGGTCAACTCTATACAGTTGTATGGTATATTTCAGTGAAAGATCAATGTTGCCTTCATACAAACATTATAATTAAATACAGACAGCTCCATTTAAAGTGATGCTAACTAGGTTTTGAGACACAATCTGACAACAAGAAGTAAACTGAGATCTGAAGGGACACTAAAGTTTGGTGGGTCTGAAAGCTGAGCTACCATGATAGATGTCCTAAACTAGGCCTGATTGCACACACTTATGCAGGAAAAATATCCAGAGAGCTACACTCAATTAATGTTTTACCTATGTGACAACTACACAGACTAGAAAACTTACAATTCTATATATGTGGGTTTGCCGTGGGGACAGGGGGGTTTAGTTGATCTATGCTGTGTTGTTGTTGTTGTAAATCCTAGACTCACACTGTCACAGTGGCCAAACTGGTGCTACAACATTAAGAACTAACTTTTCAAAAGGGCAGATGCCCAGCCTCCCTTTTGACATGCTATAAAATTTGTGCTCCATAATTAACTGGAGCAAATCTGAGTGTTTGTGTACCCGACTATCTGATTTGCAGCCCTCTTTTAGAGTCTGCCAAAATCAGACAACATTGACTAAATCCCAGGTTAAGGGCCCTTGTGGAATACCTCAGGGGAGAGGATTCCGACACCCAAGTGCAGTGGCAGCTGGCAGGTGATGGCTGGAGCAGAGGTGGGACATGGAAGGCTGGAGATAGGAGGGGTTGTGGCCAAGGTGTACTGGCTCCCAGCAATTCTGCATCCTTTCAAAATCCTGTGGGCCATTGTTACAGGTAGACTTAGGAAGACACAAACTTTTTCTGTCCTTTCAGTGGCAGGGATGAATTTGGCTTATTAATTCCAATCCTGCTCCACTGAAGTGAATAATAAAACTCCCACTGCCTTCATTAGGTCCAGGAGTGGTCCAATTAACTTGAGCAGCCCCCACAAACACCACCCCCATGTTTCTGGGTACTTTTTTTAATTCTGGGTTGTGTGTGTGCGCAGTTGTGAATTTTAGCTTTTCTAAAACCTTAATGATAGTGATTTTGCATTTAACTCCCATTGCAGTGCTTACCATGGTCATGTTTCTTCTCTGATTGACATTAGTCCATATAAATTTAATCAGCTGGGGAAGGAGGGCAAAAAAGAGTTTGTGCATGTGGTGAGTATTTTTTCAACTGCATATAAATTACTGTCCTTTGTAGGTGTTTTTTCCCTTTCCTCTAGAGTCATTTCAAAATCTGCTTGTGTGCTAGCTTTATTTCCCCAGATAAAATTATTCCTAACCTGTCATACTATACACTCCTGTCATTTTATAACAAAGGATTAAATTCAGCAGAAATGTTTGCTGCTGGATTTGTAACAAGTGGCTTATTACTAGCTTTGATGCTGAATTGCAATACAATGTAATGATATATTAATTTATGGGTAAGGAAATCAGTAAACAGCTGATTAGCACTCACCTGGTTAAAGCTCGAGTGAGCCTCCCACTGCAAATCTCCAGCCCTAAGTCATATGTAGGCCTCCATCCAGCTATCTCCCACTCTAGATCTGGTGCTACAGCTCTCGTGCCAATGACATTCCCCAGGCTGGGTTCTACCTTCCAATGACCCCTCCCTGGCCCTTTGAACCCTCCCCACACTGTTCGTAGGGGTTGGCAAGCCTGTGGCAGGCCCACCTTCTCTCACAAAATAGGAGGCCAAGCGGTACAAATGAAGCACAGGTTTCCCATGGAAGGAAGGGGCATCAACTATTCTTGCAGTCTGTAAGAACTGGAGTCAGTCAGTACTATAGACCAGGAACTAGTGGTGGCTATGGGCTGAATGGATGCATGTGGTGGAAGGCTCTTTGAAGAATGGAGGCCTGGAAGGTTGCTAGCGCTAAGTGGCTAAGGCTTCCACTCGGGAAAGTGCATTGACATTGCTCTGAATAATGACTTCATGGCTCTTCCCTGAACAAGTTAAACTTAAACAAGGGGAATAGTCCTGCCCTCATACATTTACTCATCTCTGTATTTCCTATAAACAGAGCTAAGCCCTGGAAAAGAAGACATTAGTCAAATACTTATTTCACATCTAGAGGAAAGTATCTTTCCTGTAATACATGGTACAAGTTTCAACTCCTAATAGTGTACATGAAGTTCAAGGCAGAAATTCAGAATATCCAAACTTTGTGATATGTATGAGAGAAGGTGGTATTTTTTCCGATACAGTTACATCCCTAATGAAAAACACTGGGAACTGTCCAATAGAAAATGCATATTGCAAGAAGGCATGCATTTGAAATAAACTCTGCTGCTTTCAGGCTCATTCTCCAGATATCTACAGAGGAAAATACAGGGAAGATCATCCAGATCCAGCAAACGCTTATGCAGATGATGTGAAAAAGATTATTGAAGAAGCTGAGAAGAGTGGGCGCAAGGTTTGTAGCATGAGCTGTAGAAACACTGTAACCCTGTTCATGTTTAGTAATGAAACTACATCTGTTGGCAAAATAATAGGGGGGAAAGGAGACAAAAGATCAGCATCTACACAGTGCAATTTCTTCTCCTTTTCTGCCTTCACTCTTCTGTTATGGGTTTTATATTCTAAGGCTTCCATTTTCCCCTTGATGCACTTTCATAACTCTCATTAACATCCATGAAAGTTATATGCAAGGATCAAGAGGAGAATAGACTCATAAAGGAGCAAATAAATCAAAAGTTGTTTAATTCACTATTTTGTGAGCCTTTGAAACACAGTCAAGCTTTCAAGTCCTGTTTGAGAGATTATGGTGAAAGTGTTAGACAGGACATCTAGAAAACCACTGCCTGGAGAACAGATAAATGAGGAAAATCACGTTTCTAAATTCACCATTGCATTCAAGCACATTGAGATAAATGTATTGCACTTTTACGCCTCATAACTTGGAATCCAAGTACAAGCTGGTGATAACCTGTGCTACAATCGTGGATGCATGTGGCAGCTAGCAGGTGATAGCTGGAGCAGAGGTGGGACATGGAAGGCTGGAGATGGGAGGGGTTGTGGCCAAGATGTACTGACTCCCAGCAATTCTACATCCTTTCAAAATCCTATAAAATTGGATTTAGAATGTCTGTTATCCAGTGCTTCCTGGGACAATTCTAATTTTTTTGAAGACTGCTAGGGATTGATCTAAAGCCTGCTGAAGCCAATAGAAAGACCGCAATGGATATTGGATCAAACAGTCCCCTTTTAGTCCAAAGGGTTACATCACCTGTCTTTAATTTCTTCATCAATTTTTTTTCTTTTTTTGACTAACTGACAGTTTTTTTTTCTTTTCTTGTCTTCCTTTTTTCCCTCCTTTTGCATATCTTCTTAGGTTTTGGTGCCGTAGACCTGTGACAGAACAAGTTGTGATAAAGGCTAAAGTCTCACATGCTATGGGGACCCTCGTACTGTTTGGCAGTAGTGTGCCTCTTCGAATATAGTGTACACTTCTTTACACGTTACTGCTCGACCTTGTTTCCAGGAAGACTGCATTGCTGGCCAGCTCGCGTGCACCTGTTGATGCTCAGGGAGGGTTGCACAAGCGGTGTGGGAGGCAATCTGTTACATAGCAGACTTGTGGTGACGCTCCTGGGAGATCTGGGGTAACACTGTCTGTGCTGCACAGACTTAATGTTGACAAGGAATGTAAAACTTGATGTTCCAGTGTATCTGATCTGCTGCTGTTGCCCTTCCTGATTTGGAATAACTACTTTTTTTCATTCCTAGCAACTGGAATTACTTCACCTATAGATTCTCTTTTGTGAAGTGCCTTGCCCTAATATATTGCTTGTTTAGTCATTTGCCTGAGGCAGGGGTGCCCAAAGCAAAGCCAGGGTGTTCTAAAAATGCAAACTCTGTCTGCCCTGTCCCTGGCCACCACAGGTTTCTACTGCTGGTGTTCCCTGACACTAAGCAATTTCTATTCATCTATCAGGGAAATCATAAGTACCAGTAAGTATGTATTTTTTTAATTGAAATTTCTATGTAAACTTACATGGACCTTATAAACCTGATCCAACTCCCACTGAGGCCAGTGGGACATCAGTGGCTGGTGGTTTAGGTCCTGGATGTGGCCCTTTGATTTCTGGCAGGCTGCCAGCGTGGCCCTCGGTGTTGCAAATTTGGGCACCCCTAATGGAAATGTTATGCCTTAGACATTGACCACAAACCACAGCTGTCCATCCCAGCATGTTATTAAAGTCACCCAGATCTTTACAATTTCTTTCTGTGAGCGTTAGCTTATTTGCAAAGGCTAGATAGAGGAACATTGCTCTTACTTCATCTTCTTTTATGTAGATTGCGGCCTTTATTGCTGAATCCATGCAGAGTTGCGGAGGCCAAATAATTCCACCTGCAGGCTACTTCCAGAAAGTGGCAGAGTATGTACAATACTTGGAATGGGCATAGCTGAGAAGTTACGCAGAGTAATAGGTTGAGGCTACAGGCTTATTCTATTAATCCCTTAGGGGGTTTTTTGTCCTTCATTTTTGTTCCACCTTTTAAATACCATTATGTAACTCATGTCCAATGGAATTTTCAGTTATCAATCACTGTAAAAAATACAATCCATATGTGTATCATTAAAAAGCAAACAAGTAGCTTGAAATGGAGTGATTTAAACATCAACCATAAAATGCAGTTGTGAGGTTTTGTCTGAAATCTTCTAAATTAATTGTATGCTCATTGGGAACAGGGACTAAGTCAAATTGTAAACTTCTGTAACACACCCTCCTTTGCGCTAAAATAGGCCTGGACACTAGAATCCTATTATGTGGTGTGGCATTTGGACTGTTCCTTTTGTTTTCAGATATGTGCATAAGGCAGGTGGCGTATTCATAGCTGATGAAGTCC
Source organism: Eretmochelys imbricata (assembly GCF_965152235.1). Lineage (NCBI taxonomy): Eukaryota > Metazoa > Chordata > Testudines > Cheloniidae > Eretmochelys > Eretmochelys imbricata. The sequence goes on along the minus strand of NC_135575.1, from coordinate 35,575,017 downwards.
AGGTTGGTTTTGGTCGAGTTGGGAAACATTTTTGGGGTTTCCAGTTGCAAGGCAAAGACTTCGTACCCGATATTGTCACCATGGGAAAGCCAATTGGCAATGGCCATCCAATGTCTTGTGTGGTTACAACAAGAGAGATTGCTGAAGCCTTCGGTGCCTCTGGATTGGAGTATTTCAACACGGTAACGTTCCAGATGAAAGTCTTCCTTTTTACTCCTACAATAGCTTTAGTCTGTATTCAGTGCTTGCAGAAGATGCTGGGTTCATAGAGCTGGAGAACTGTAAGGGCCTAAGTTTCAAAAAACTCAGTATCCAACTTTGGAGCCAGATTTTCAAAAGAGCTCTGCTCCCATGTAGACTCCTAAAAGGAAGTGGTCAGGTTTTCAAAAGTGCTCAGCACCCAACAGCTCCCATTGAGAACCAGAATTCCATGGGGCCCTCATTTTCTTTACCTTTCAGGGGCAGCTAAACACTCTCCCTGTATCAGGAAACACTGGAGCTGTGCAAATATTGCAAAGCCACTACTTTGATTTCGTCTCGCCTGTTCAGTCAGATGTCTGCCATCTTTTCCATTGTGACTGAGTCTTGTCACTAACTGCAACCAAGTTCCATTACTTAGTTGGAGTCCCTTTAAGCTTTAGATGGCAGAGATTCTGAGAGGTGGCTGTGGAACCGTATGACTGGAATGCCGTAAATGCTATTCACTAAGAACTTTGGAAAAAACACCATCAGGGTCAATTTATATCATCAACATCTTTAAAAGAATGAATGATTGTAATGTTACACCCTATCCAGCAGAAGATAATGGCTCACATTGTCCCTCTGAGCTCACATATGGAGGGGACACTCAAAATGGATCTTACCTTTTCCATATGGAAGGCTGGTCAACTGCCTCAACAGCATCATCCATTTCTCTCTCATACAGTTGCTGGACCAAGAAAATGCCAGTAGTTGTCCAAGCTTCTGAACCTACAAAAAAAGGGAGGGGAGGGGCAGGATTAGACAGTTGTATGGATCACACAAATATCCAGAGTTGTAATAATTGAGTATTGGAAGGGAAATAAAACCTCATGTTTCGGGGCTTAAACAGCTCTTTAACTATTAAGAGTTAGGGTGAGACCTTCGGGGCGTATGTGGGGAGGGGAAATAGGACAGATTACCCCACCCCTGTCTACTGCAGGGTTTCTTGCAGCTGCCTCTGAAGCATCCAATTCTGGCCATTGTCTATAACAGTATACTGGACTATATGGACCTAGGGCTGATATAGCATGGCAATTCCTGTGGTCCTATGTTTTTGCAACCTAAGGCTGAGGAACAACTGGGGAGGGACATCTCGGGTGCACCCCACTGCACTGCATGGTTGGGGGGAGAGGGGCAAGGGAGGGAGGATCCAGTATCCCATTTTCTTCCTGAGCAACCACGCTGGGACTAAGCACAATGTTGCCTAAAGTCCCTTTCTTTAAGCTTTGTTCACATTTTACTGACGTGGGAAATGTTAGTGAAGCCTCCAAGGATGGAGGCAGAACAGAATTTCAACCACTGTTTTTCCATTTGTCTTTGCCTTCAGTTTGGAGGCAATCCAGTGTCCTGTGCTATTGGCCTGGCTGTGCTCGATGTAATTGAAAAAGATGATCTCCAAGGAAATGCCATACGAGTAGGGAATTATCTAACAGAGCTGCTGAACAAACAAAAGGAAAAACATCCTTTAATAGGAGATGTCAGGTAGGTACCTCAGGGTACAATCAAGAAGTTCCCAGGCAGAAGGTGGGACAGAGAAGTGGTTATTCTGGTAGCCCAATAGGCAAAGAATATAGGACAAAAATGAGGAAATTATAAGTGATGATTATGTCTCGTAAATTATCCAAAAAATGGATCCCCTCAAATTTCCTGGTTTTTGTTTTTATTCATGTCATGGGTTAAAATCCCAATCCAAGCTGTAAGTATAAATAACAACGAATCAACTTACAGGTAGTTTGGACCTACAGGAGGTAATGAGAGGCTTTTCTCTTTAACTGATAAAGCAACTTTATTAAGCCAGCAATGTGTATATCTTTACGAATAGCATTGAAAAACTTAGTACATGAAAGAGTAGTATCTTTCTCTATATATTTGACTCACTTGCTGGAATTGTTGGAGCAGTGTTACTATCTGTGCAAGAGAGGGGCTTTGCTATTGGACAGTGGATCTTATCGTTCTTCCTCCCTTTATGTTCTAGGGGTATTGGCTTGTTTGTTGGAGTAGATCTGGTGAAGGATCAACTGACGAGAACACCTGCCACAGCTGAAGCCCAGCATATTATCTACAAGTAAATATTTATCTTCTGTGTCCATGCATAAAGTACACTGGGGGCAATCTCAATCTGACCCTTTACCGGCCTTTTCTTAAGGAGGTTGAAAACCTTGATTTTTCTCCAGCAGATGTACACACACCACTTTAACTGGAAATTAATATAACCTTTGATTTAGTATTAGAAGACGCAGACAGTGGCCCAACCCCTGACCTGGTATAAGCAGATGTAATTCTCTAACCTTCAGCATTGTTACATCTACATACAACAGCCTGGCGTTTGGTCTGATGGACCTCTCTGCATCCTGACATATGCAAGTTACATTGTGCACTTATGATGCACATGTAAAAAGGCATCTTTGTTTTCTACACAGACTGAAAGAACAGCGGATCCTCCTAAGTGCGGATGGACCCCATAGAAACATTCTGAAATTTAAACCACCCATGTGCTTCACTATGGAAGATGCAAAGCTTGTAGTGGACCAGATTGATGAACTCCTCACAGGTATGCATGCATTACAGAATGTCCCTCCTTGTTTGTTTCCACATGATATGCCGGAAACACCCCCTAAAACCACTGAAATCTATACCATTACGTACAGAAAATCGCAGCAAAGATTCATAGGAAAGCTGGCTTTTAAAACTTTATTTCCCTTTCCTTGACAGAGCTGTTCCCCTGGCTCTATCCTAACAGACTTTCTTAATGCAGTTTTTTATAAATTATGTATAGGGCCCTTTATTTACATTGATGTGAACCTGTCAGGTCAAATCCTGCACTTACCTCTGCCACATCCCCATTATTTATTATTGTCTGTCTGTTTCTGGTGATACCCCTAACATGGTAGACAGCAGAATTCCTACCCTCAAGGGTTTTGAAGTTAATGGGGTTGCAGAAGATGTAAGTCATCACAGGATTTGGCCCACTGACTTTAAAGAGGTTGCACAGGTGTTGGATAGATCAGTAAATGGCTAAACTTTTCAAAGTGACCTCTAATATTGGATTCTTCAGTTTTTCCTTGCACAACTTTCAACGTGATGGGTCAAATTCTGCTCTCCTTTACATCCCTGCAATCCTGCAGACTCCTCTGTTCTGTGACAGGCAATTGGCCCAATGCCAAATTACCCCAAAAATGTGGGTGCATAAAGGCACCTTTACATTCTCTATTCCTCATCTGTATCGAGTACTTCTTGGCCACAACTGAGGATCTGGCTCAGTGGTGTTCATCATCATGTTCCTATTACGCCTCTGGCGTTTAGGGCCGTGACGAAGCTCCTCCACGCCTGTCTGTTTCTGGCAAGTCTTTCAATGGTTCCCCAGCTGTGCCCCAGGTTTTTTAGCTCGGCTTCCACAGCTCTTCGCCAGGTTGTTTTGGGGCGACCTCTTTTTCGCTTGCCTTCACGTGTCCATCTTATTGCCAGTCTGGTGATGGAATCAGTTTCCACCCAAAGCACATGGCCAATCCATCTCCAACGCCTCCTGGCAATGATGGTGCTCAGATCCTCTTGGCTGCACTGTGTCAACAGATCTTGGTTTGAGATTGTTCTGGGACAAAAGATACGGAGGATTTTTCTGAGGCTGGTTGCATGGAATGGAGACAGTTTGGACATCTCATACTTTCTCATTCCCCAGCATTCTGCACCATAAAGTAGTGCTGAAAGTATGCAGCTCTGATAAATCTGGAGTTTGGTTTTGGTGTTGTATTTTGATTATTTCCAGACTGCATTTAAGATCCTGAAGGTATTCCTGGCTTTATTGATTTTGTTCCGGATCTCCTGGCTTGTTCCACCATCCTGGAGTTACAATGGTGTAAATTAAGTCAAAATTAGGCCCTTTATTTATGTGCCAACCTGAAGGCAGATCTGTACAGAAGTGCTAAGCTTGCAAATTTCACCTCTGCTCTAAATGCCTACCATCCTCAGGCCACTAATCATGGTAAATTCATCATTCTCCAATGAGGTGTGTTAGAAAGGGTTAATTAGTTCTTCAGTTAAGCTTATTATCTTTCTGTGCAGTGAACATGTGGCTAGTAGCTCCAGTGCAGTATTGTCAAGGTAATAGACATTACACCGTTTTATGGGTGCAATTATTGTAACAGTGATAATGCTTGGCCATGAAAACATGATCATTGAATACTTTTGCTTGTTTTAGCTTTGGAAGAAGCAACTGGAGCCAGGACAGGAAATGGAAGATCTACAACTGCACAACATAAAAGAAAAGTAAGTGTTGGGGAAGCACATACAAATGACTTTAGTGGAGGTATAGCATAAACCCAGAGGTGTAAGTGATCTAGACTGATGTAACTGAGATCAGAATCTGATCTATGATAAGAGAAGACAGAAAACAATCTGTTATGATTCCTGTTACTGAACAAATATGAAGAGCTGAGTAACAGACTATATTCTTTAAATATTATTTTCAAAAAGTTTCAAGGATTTCACTTCCATTTCATACCTTTGAGTGTGAGTAGCCTACATTATTGGACCCCATAGATTGTAGTGTTAGCCTTGGACACTAAAAGTATGCATATTACAGATAGCCCTGCAAGGTTCCGTAAAGAGCATATGCTGTGTGTGTTTTCTGATGATGTCCTGAAGGGCTGGAGAGCAATAATTTAATCTCCCAGTAGGATGACTATTAAGGCAGAGATCTTATACTAATGGCTACTCTAGAAATACCATAAATGGAGCCTACGCCTCCTTTCGCATACACCTGTGTGAAAGTGGAGTAACTCCATTAATCTGCATGGAATAGCTTCACTGAAAGAGGAAAATCAGGCAGACAGCTTCCTAACCCTACAGCCAAAGTATGGGATTAGAGATTGATACAAACGCAGGCTTATTCATTAAAACTTTTTGCGTTTCAGATGACTAATGAAGGGAATTCCCAGTCAGACTGTATCGGTGAAAGCATCAACCATATCAACGGTACTGCCTGCAGACAAAAAAAGGGCTTGTACACTGATAACCGTACAGTGCCTTGTAAAAGGATCAGAACATGAAAGGAGACGTTTTCTTTAGATCGTGTATTTAAAAAAAACAAAAAAAGGATGAGTGGATGTGTGCAAGTATCATACTGATTATTCAGGGTCCAATCCTGCCTTCTTACGTGAGCAAGACTCCATGTAGCTTTATTGGTAGTTTAAAATACATTTTCACCCACATAAGGACTGCAGGGTCAGCCCTTGAACTTAACCAGATTAGGGGTGTGCTAAATAAAGTTCTGATTTTTAACCCTCTTGGGTCATGATATTTAGGTCTGGTATAAGTGGATGCATCTCCACTGAAATTCATGGAGTTGCTTCTGCTTACGTAAGGTCAGAATTTGGGCCATTGTGCTTAATAACCATGGAACCACAGGACCAATCCTATTAAATCCTTGTTTGCAAAGCATTACACCTTTTTATGTATTTGAAATTTCAGTGTGCAGTATTGAGATGTTAATTACTTTCCATGTTTTAATGGCTCAGTTTACAACACAAAGCTTGAGAGACAATTCACCCTGGGAGAAGATTTAGGGCCTATGGACCAGGTCCTCAGCTGATATAAATTGGTATTACTGTAGTGAAGAAAATAGAGCTCTGCCAAGTTTATACCCACTAAGGATTAGGGTTGGTGTGTACAATTATATGAACACAACATGTATGCAAGATTCCCACTTAATATTTAGAGATTAAAAGAGTTTGAATCATAGTTTTTTGCATAGCAAGTGACTATAATTTATTAAATTTTTTGTTATGGGTAAGTGGCAATCTACTCAAAAATTATCTACAGTAAAAATTACTGTAAAGAGACTCTGTTTAAAACAAAAGACATCTTTCCATGCACAACAAATGCAGGAAGATTTTAAAAATCAATTACTTTAACCTCAGGCTAGCATGAAAATGAGATTTCCAGGGGTAACCCCAATTTGAATTCTTATGATTTTAGACATTTTTAATTGTTGTACTAGCCTCATACAAAATCGGGTCTGATCCTCTGAAGTGCTGAATGCCGTCAATTCCCATGAAAGATAGTCAACAAACCTTGAGGGTGCTCTGCACCTGGCAGGATTGGGACCTCAAACATATAACATTAGTTACATTACTAAAAGGGGAATAGAGCATGAGACACAGAACAAACTAACACAAGGATCAGATGGTATTCTTACTCCAGCTTCCCAGATGGGTTTGGGTGGGAGCAGAATCCAGAGGAGCTTAGCTGTTCCCCTTGCTCACCCCAGTTTAAGCACTTTGGACTTGTTTTTCTGCTGCTAGCAGTAACATGGACCTTGCATTGCACGGTGTGAGTGTTAAAGTTGGATCAGGGCTTTCAAGTGTCACAATTTTAATGCATGCACAAGTAGGCTTTATGGAACTAATTGAGGGTTTTTAAAAATGAGTTATATTTACTTTAACAAAGACAATATGGCTTTATAATTTTCATTTACTAAGTTTTGCTGCTTTATACTTGTTAATGACTTTTCATTAATTGCATATGACTGAAAACTAAGAGGTTCTGCTATTTCTAGTCAGTCTTATCTAGTTTTATACCTTCAACCATTATGTTATATTGGTATTTTCTGTATGAACTCTTCTGGTAGCATCAAGCCAGCTCATTAACTGTTCAGCGATCCTTGGTTATTTCAAAAATTAAAGTTATTTGTAAACACAAAGACCTTGTGCACTTTGTTTTGAATTTAACCATTTACTCTTTTAAACACTCAGTTAATGAGGAAAGTAGTGTTCTGGTGCTTACTCCTGTCTACCTCCCCCAAGCCAAGGGTTGGCTTCAAATTGAGTTATATACAGGCATAGCTTTATTGCTATATACATGGCTTTATTGCACAGATTATAAACTAGTCAGGTTTTGTCTATACTGGAATCTAAAATGGCCTTTAGCACCTTTCTAGAACAGTTTCTAAACACTTCTGAAAAAAGCCTCTCATTTAGAAGCAACAGAAGATCTTCATTCTCTATCTGTGGCCATCTCATTTTAACATGGCATATATCCCCATGCAGCTGATTAACAGAGTACAGATCCTCAAGATGTAGGCCTTGTCTGCATGAGAATGTTAGACTGGTATATGTCAGGTTTTTTTTAAAACTCATTTCATTAATCTGGTGCCCCTGGGAGTTAGGTACCCAGGCACTTCTGAAAATCCCACTGGGTACCTACCAGCACCTTTAGATGCCTAAATACCACTACAAATCTGGCCCTCAGTTGCCTTCCATTGCAAATATACACTCAAGCGTTGGGATGATTGTCCCTTCAGTTTATAGTCAGCCTCCTCCCTTCCTCCATCTGGGCTTTCTCCTGACAAGAATTTAAAGATTGTGCTAGCTAACACTTCTAAACTAGGCACGTTTTAATTCACTATGTGCTAAACTGGTTGAGTTAACGTCTAGGCTCCCTCCTAGGCTTTCACCACATTCAGCCAGTGGCATGACCTCAAGGTGGGTAAGACAAAAGCAGAAGAACAGCTACTCTGCTGCAGCTGCAGGTGACCCATCCCTGGCCACCAGAATATCAACATAGAGGACAGGTAAAAGAATAGACAACAAGGATCAATAGGGAAGGACAGAGGAACAAGTGTAGCTTTAGCTACTGACAATCGTTATCCTGAATGATGGAGCCATGAGGGCCACACCTACTGATGGGTGGTGGAAGAGGGGCAGAAGCTAGTGGGATTCAGAGGTGGCTGAAGACTTCTGTTGAGGAAGTATGGTGCTATGAGCCTTGTCAGCTGCTGAAGATTTGGATATGGATTGGAGATGGAAGGATACACATTCTAGGTCAAACTGCACCCAGCCCTGTGTGAGTGCACAAGGGGAAAAGGGTGAAAGAAGGCTTCTTCCCTCTCTTGCATGCGGGGAAGGGCCAGGCAAAATGCCAGTGCTTGTGCACTCAGTGTTTTGCTACCAGACATATTTACATTCCCTTATAAGGTTTGTTTGCAACTCAAGGTGCTTAACATGTAGTAAAGGCTACTGTGGATAGTCCCTGCAGACTTGTTCTAGGCCAGCAGTTCTCAACTAGGGTCTGAGACCCCCTGAGGGGCCTCAAGCAGGTTTCAGGTGGTCCCCAAGCAGGGTTGGCATCAGATGCCATGGGACTCAGGGTAGAAGGCTGGAGCCCCTCCACCCTGAGCCCCACTACCAGGGGCTGAAGCTAATGCCTGAGCAGCTTAGCTTCACGGGTCCCCTTGTGATGTGGGGCCCTGGGCAACTGCCCTGCTTGCTACCCCCTAATGCCGGCCCTGGCTTTTATATGCAGAAAAACAGTTGTTGTGGCACAGTGAGCTGTGGAGTTTTTATAGCAAGTTGAAGGGTCTCGGAAAGAAAAAGGTTGAAAACACCTGTTCTAGGCTACTCCGTAAAGCACAAATGTGTGAGGAGCGTCCACACTAACAGTCCATTTCCTGGACACTACAGTGCTCATAACCGATGGTCACATCAACACCATGCTATACCAGAAACCTACTGGCTGCTATACTTACCTACATGCCTCCAGCTTCGATCCAGGACATACCACACGATCCATTGTCTACAGCCAAGCTCTAAGATACAACCGCATTTGCTCCAATCCCTCAGACAGAGACAAATACCTATAAGATCTCCATCAAGCATTCTTAAAACTACAATACCCACCTGCTGAAGTGAAGAAACAGATTGACAAAGCCAGAAGAGTACCCTGAAGTCACCTACTACAGGACAGGCCCAACAAAGAAAATAACAGAACACCACTAGCTGTCAACTTCTGCCCCCTACTAAAACCTCTCCAACGCATCATCAAAGATTTACAACCTATCCTGAAAAATGATCCCTCACTCTCACAGATCTTGGGAGACAGACCAGTCCTCACTTACAGACAGCCCCCCCCGAAGCAAATACTCTCCAGCAACTAACCACACAACAAAACCACTAACCCGGTAACCTGTCCTTGCAACAAAGCCCGATGCCAACTCTGTCCACATATTTATTTAAGTGACACCATCATAGGACCTAATCACATTAGCCACACCATCAGGGAGGCTCGTTCACCTGCACATCTACCAATGTGATATATGCCATCATGTGCCAGCAATGCCCCTCTGCAATGTTGTCAAGGTTCCTTCCCCACTCTGAACGCTAGAGTACAGATGTGGGCACCTGCATGAAAGACCCCCTAAGCTTATTCTTACCATCTTAGGTTAAAAACTTCCCCAAGGTACAAACTTTGCCTTGTCCTTGAACTGTATGTGGCCACCACCAAGCGTTTTAAACAAAGAACAGGAAGGGGCCCATTTGGAGACATCTTCCCCCAAAATATCCCCCGCAAGCCCTACACCCCCTTTCCTGGGGAAGGCTTGATAAGAATCCTCACCAATTGGTACAGGTGAACACAGACCCAAACCCTTGGATCTTAAGAACAATGAAAAAGCAATCAAGTTCTTAAAAGAAGAATTTTAATTAAAGAAAAGGTAAAAGAATTACCTCTGTAAAATCAGGATGGTAAATAGCTTACAGGGTAATCAGATTCAAAACATAGAGAATCCCTCTGGGCAAAACCTTAAGTTACAAAAAGACACAAAAACAGGAATATACATCCCATTCAGCACAACTTATTTTACCAGCCATTAAACAAAAGGAAATCTAATGCATTTCTAGCTAGATTACCTACTAACTTAACAGGAGTTGTAAGGCTGCATTCCTGATTTGTTCCCGGCTAAAGCATCACACAGACAGACAACCCTTTGTTCCCCCCAAGTCCAGATTTGAAAGTATCTTGTCCCCTCATTGGTCATTTTGGGTCAGGTGTCAGCGAGGTTATCTTAGCTTCTTAACCCTTTACAGGTGAAATGGTTTTGCCTCTGGCCAGGAGGGATTTTATAGCACTGTATACAGAAAGGTGATTACCCTTCCCTTTACATTTATGATGCATGTAGATTGGCGAAACCGGACAGTCTCTACGCAAAAGAATAAATGGACACAAATCTGACATCAGGAATCATAACATTCAAAAACCGGTAGGAGAACACTTCAACCTCTCTGGCCACTCAGTAAAAGATTTAAGGGTGGCAATTTTGCAACAGAAAAGCTTCAAAAACAGACTCCAACAAGAAACTGCTGAACTTGAATTAATAGCCAAACTAGATACCATTAACTTGGGTTTGAATAGAGACTGGGAGTGGCTGGGTCATTACACATATTGAATCTATTTCCCTAAGTTAAATATCCTCGCACCTTCTTCTCAACTATTTAAATGGGCCATCCTGATTATCACTACAAAAGTTTTTTTCTCCTGCTGATAATAGCTCATCTTAACTAATTAGCCTCTTTACCGTTTGTGTGGCAACTTCCACCTTCTCTGTATGTATGTATATATATCTTCTTACTATTTGTTCCATTCTGTGCATCCAATGAAGTGGGCTGTAGCCCATGAAAGCTTATGCTCTAATATATTTGTTAGTCTCTAAGGTGCCATAAGTACTCCTGTTCTTTTTGCGGATACAGACTAACACGGCTGCTACTCTGAAACCTGTTACAAGTGTGTTAACTACTTCAAATTAACTGGCGATAAATTAAATTCATCCAGATAAAAATGCCGAGAGGGAGGAAGGGGGATGGAGTACATTCTCTACCTTTAGAGTCCATCTCCTCTGCAATTAGACATCCACAACTGGCCCGTGCCAGCTGACTCCGGTTTGTAGGGCTCAAGCTAAAGGGCTGCCTGAGCACCTTGAGCCTTTGTCAGCTGGCACTGGCCAGTCGTGGGTGTCTAATTGAGGGGAGACATACCCTAATGGATTTAGCAGTAACTGTCCTCCCCTTACACTGCAGAAAGTACTGTCTGGCCCATGTAGAATGCCTCTGGAGCGCCTGCTGAGACACTATGTCACTGTCCTACTCCCTACTGAAGCCCAGTTTAGCCCTCTGCTTGCATGGACCATGGGCTAGTGTATTGTTCCACACATTACAAGTGAGGCAAAAGTAGTACATAGTTCCCAATGAGCAAAGTCCAGTGGTATTTATTAGGAAACTTATTTTCAGAAGCACAACCCAGCAAGCTATACCGTACCCCGCACTCTACTGCGGAGCCATGTCATGAATCTTGAATTTCAAAGTACACTTCAAACAACACATTTTCCCAAGGCTAATTTGATTTTGAAAGTGATTAACAATTGTATAAACCCAATGGGCCTACTTCGCTGCTGCCTTGCACTGTGTGTAGTCGTCATTCACACACATGCACAGTGGGTGAAAACACTATCATTCTGAGTTGGCAAGGATTTACACCTACATTGCGCTACACTCATGACCATGAGGTGTGGAGAATAAGGCTCAATAAGGCTTTTGCTAGTAAGTTGTTTAAACTGCAAGTAGCAGACATACTTATTTTTCCAACAAAGAAGTTTGGTGCCTTTTCAGTTTCCCTGTAAGAAACCCGTACAATCTGAATGGTTTTAGGGCACAAAAAATCCAAGAGCTAGCAGGACTTGGGTTAGACCTATCTGCATTGCCACTATTCTTGTTTATATTCTGCTAGTACTTTTGGGCCTCAACTGAGATCGGGGACCCACTGTGCTGAGAGCGTCTCCATGCTGAAGAGCTTGCAATATAAATAGACATGTCAGATTAACGGATGGGAAAAAGGAAGTACAGGTGGGCAGCTGAAGCTAAATGACTTGCCCTAGCTTATATAGGAAACTGGGAACCCAGATTTCCGGAGTCCTGTTCCCCTGCATTTGTCACCTGACTAATATCCTCATATCATGATATAGGCTCCATTTATTAGACAGGCAAATTGGAAAGGTGAGAAATAACAGCCCAGCGCTTGCTGAGAATGGTTATAAAAGACCATCGTACACAGCAGGTACATCCACACAGCAAGCAGGATCGTGCATCGCCTCAGAGCCCCGGTTTACAAACTCAGCTTCACGCTATGATGCTAAAAATAGCCGTGTAGCCATTCGGTCTCAGGCTGGGGCCTGGACTTAGGGCCTGAGCCAACACAGCTATTTTTAACACTGCAGCAGAAGCCCTGCAAGCCAGGGGCTGTATACCTGGGCTCAGAAACTTACTGCCGTGGGCTCCTGCTTGCTGCGTAGACAGACCCATTGAGGGCCCATACACGCACAACTGACTTGAAAAAACCTGTTACAAAAGACATCCCTGTACATGGCAATACTGAGCTGAAAGGAAAATATACAACAAGCATTCACACCTTTGAAAAATACAAAACGCCTTGGCATTAGCTCTGAAACACTGCAGTATGAATACACTCAGTTGTCAAACATTATAGAAAACCAGGTTTGAATTGTCAGCATTGCAAAAAGCATGAGAACACCAGGCAGAAACTCAAACCCCAGAGGCCTCAGTGGCTTTGGCAGTTAAAAGCTGGGGTAGGGAGAAATAGTAGTGCAGAGGCCTGGTCCATATGCATAGGACTCCACTCGTTCAGGGATCCTGTGTGTACACACCTCACACTATCCCACCCTGCATTGTGGGTGCGTCCAGAGAAGGAAAAAAGGGTGTGTTTGAGAGCTGTTTTTGCTAACACATAGTAAACTCCTAAGGTGGACATGGCAGATATATATGTCATGTGTTAGCAAGTCCCTTGTTCACACTAGGAGTTTATCATGTGTTAGCTAACATGTGATTTAAACCAAACACCTTCCCTTCTCTCCCCCACCAAAAGAAAGCAAGGCCAGATCAGTAATAGCACTCCCTTGTCTCTTACAGCTCTTGTATCCAGTTTTATCCTCCCAGCTGAAGCTCTTAATTTTACCAAGCAGTGGGGTCCAGTAAAAGAGGCATCAAATTGAGAATGAGATGGCCAGGGTTCTATTCTTGACTTTACCTCTGAATCACTGTGTTTATTTGAACAAGTCACCCCCAGGAAGTTAGGTGCCTAAATACCTTTGAGGATCTGGGCCTTCACCTCTCAGTACCTCCATTTCAAGATTATTTATCAGATGCCACATGGATGCATTATGAGAACCTAGTGGAATATCAGGATGGACAATCAAAGAACTAGAGAGGGGCCTGAATGAAAATCCTGGATTCAAACATTTGAGAAGCTTGGAGCAGGATCAGCACTTCACAGGCTCAGGACAAATCTCTAATAAGCAAAAACAGTCTTTCACACTTCAGTTCCCTGAAATACAAAGTTGGGGCAAGCAACATTCTGACCCCCTGGTAAAGCATTTTAAAATGGGTGAGGCCGTAGAGAGAAAGACAGAAGGAGATGATTGATGAGAAATACTCCAGAATGGGTCAGTAAGAGTCTGCTTATGGGTATCTTATTAGATATAGGCAAGAAGTGTAGTCTTGTGGTTAGAATAAGGAACTGGAGGATATGATTCCTGGAGTCAGTTTAGCCATTGATTCATTGTGTAGCCTTTACCAAATGACTTAATGTCTTTGGCCCAGATCCTCAGAGGTATTCAGGGTCCTAATTTCCACTGAGTTCGGTAGAAGCTAGGAGCCTGGGCCTTTGTGCCCGAGCTTCCCATCTGTAAGAGAGCTGTAATAACCGCTGCATGGGATTGGTATAGGGAAGGTTCAGTTAATGAATGTACAGTACTTTGGAATTATTGGATGACAAGCACTAACAAGAAATGTAAATGATTATCCCTGGTAATAAGTCACACACTAACAAAGTACAGATAGTACTGATTACTAAATTTGCAGATGATGCAGTCACTTTCCCTGCTGTTGCTTCTCATGTGCCAGATCTATTCACAAGGTTTTGCTATCTGAAAAAGCCATCATCATTAGGACATAAAGCCTGACTTTGGTTTGCATAAAGTCAGTCCACGACTGTATTAAATGACACGAATGATAAAGCACACCCACAGATCAAAAGGCGGGCTGTCCAGAAAGTTCTGTAAACATGTTTTCAGCTGGCACAGAGCATTTATCTAGCAAAAATAAAGCCAAGGCTTATCCTTGATTACTCAGCTTCTTCACTCTAGTCACGACATGAGGAAGGAGACTAGTTCATCTGGAAACGTGTACATATAATGTTCCTTCACAATCCATAATGCTGTTCTTGGGAGCAAAGCTTTCTGCGCACTGTTCAGATGGGTCCTGTTTCTCTGTTGCCTTGCACACCTGTGAAAAGTACATAGTGGCATGTTAGGCCCACTTTGCACTCTTTGAGGAGGTGTAAATGTCTACTCAGTGGCAGGCAGTTGCGAATCAGGCCCATGAAGCCAATAATGGCCTTCAGTCTAAAGCTTTATCAAGATGGGAAAGGTATTGGGGAGGTGGGGGGGGGGAAGAAGAGCTATAATTATACAGGTACACTAAACTGAAAGAGTGCATCCACACTTGTCTAAAGCGGCTGAAGTGCCTTCCCTTGCAAAGGATAGGGTCCACACGGCACAGCTTTCTCGGTAAGTTCTACTGCCAGCTTGTGCGTTCTGGGTTGTTTTTTGCAGTGGATTGTGGGGTAGGTTACTAGAATCTACTGGAATTCTGAGACTTGAGCTAAAAAACCTCCCCTGCTTCCTACCATGGTATCTTATAACAATCTGTTTTTGCTAGCCAATAACATTTCCAAACTGCTTCAATTTATAAAAAGAAACCAAACAAACCCAAAGTGCTGTCAGGCAACATGGAAGGAACACTGGCAGGCATCGCACTCTGGAGTCATTAATCCCAACAGTGATCCAGATGTAGCGGCAATCATGAAGACTGGTGGCTATGGATGAGATATAATACCATCACCACCGCCGCCATATTTGTGCAGGTGGAGGTCACAAATATGCATAGGTGGGATTGTAGCTATTTTCCTTGTACTGGGTGTGGAATGGCATGGGAGCTGTCTGTCCCCTGCCACGGGAATGAGCGTACCTACCTGGGGTGGAATTTCACTCTTCTTCCACTCCTTGACCAGGCCCTGGATATAGTACCCTGCACATACATCTGTCTTACCCAACAAGTCTGAGATTGAGCTCTGGTTTTTCCCTTTGGAGTGGTGAAAAGTGGCCACGGTCTTCTTAAGCCAAAGTATTGTTTATTTTAACCATAGGAACAGAGCATTTAGAGAAAAATAATTTTAAAAGCAAACAATCTACACACTCTTTTGCTTAAGGTCTAACAATCCCTTGATGCTAGGCAGACCTAACTTGTTTAGACATCTCTGGTGGCCGGGGTTGCGTGATTCCCCCAAACAACTACTCACCTCTCTTGAGAAAGGGTCCCTTTTATTCCTGACAGGATTTATTTCTTCTTCTGTGGTCGCAGACCTTTTCCTTCCCTGTTCCAAACCAGGTTGGCTGGAAACAACACAAAAAATCAAGGGTAATAGTCCTGGCATTGTTCCTTAAGTGTTTTCTGAGAGGCGGCTTAACTTGAGCCATTCTGTTCCTTCCTGCCTGTTTCTCTGGTTAGTCCTCCATTGAATAAAGCCCATATATTCACAGTAAACATCCAAATAATCAGGCCAATGTGCAGTACTCATAAGTTACAGAGCAGTTCCAAATCCATAATATGTGCTTTTTCTACTGGTATATCATTGCCTTTTCTTTCATTATAATAAAGTTGTCTCATTTGCATTGTCCTTGTCTTTATAGATTTTTCTCCTCTGCTGCTGGACCACCATATCGTGCATTGTACTGGTTGCGTGGTGGTGGTGGGGAATGGCAACTGAAGGACAGGGAACATCAAGTAACTTGGAGAGAAGGGTGGGATGGTATGTGTTGGTGTATGGGGATGCCTATGTTTTTGGTGGGAACAAAGCTGCATTTGACAGTTTAATTTTCTGTCCTCAGTAACATTTGGAGCATGCCCTGAAGGTCAGAGAAAAGTGGAACAACAGAGGAGTAATGGTAATGCACAGGGATGGACACATCTGCCTGAGCAATATCTGCCAGATAATGATACCCAGAAGAAAGTTTTCCAAGTTCCCCATAACAGGTACCAATGACAGATTATAAAATAGCACATAATACTTACTGGATGAAGCCCCTCTTCAGCTGTGTCACTCTGGCTTTCCGGCTCAGATTCAGGTGTTTCTCTGACCAAGAACCTGGCAGCATCTCCAGATAGGTTTTTGGCTGGCTGCAAGGTCTTGGTTGTCTAGGGAATTTCCTCCTGGTCAGGGTCTGTGGTGTCCATTATGGCTTCTGAAGGTGCATCTGCCTCATTGTGGTTTGTCATGAAATTGTTCAACATGTATTGAGATTCTGTGATGGCCTCAGGCAAAAATAGGGTTTTAGCTCCTCGAAGTAAGCACATGTACTAGCAGCATTATCAGCAGGCTTTTTTTTTGTCTTTGGCTTTTTTGTAATTCTGCCACAGCTATTTGGCTTTGGTGCAACTCTGGCATGCATCCCCAGGAGCACCCCTTGTTCTGCATTGGCTTTGCTAGCTGCTGGTAGATCTTTGCATTAGTTACTGCTGGAAAGATGAGACTGGACATGCACTTCTCCCTAGAAGGCCAGGAAGTCCAAGATCTGCTGATATGACCGTGTGGAAACATGGGGCATGGTAGCTGTAATGGACTTGGTGTCTGAACTGCAGTCACAAACAGATGCACATAAGCATGCCCCAGCATTTAACAAGAGAACATTGATCAAGATTACCTCAGAGCAGTGGAGAGCACACAGGTAACCAGACAAGCCAGTTGGGAATGAGGGCCTGCAGCAGAGCCAATCTCTGGGCACCTAATGAGCATGGCTGGCCTGTAGTAGGCTGCCTGATTGGTGGGAAGAGTCACGAGACACCTCTTAAGACCAGCAGCAACAGCAGTTTGGTGGTTGTTCAAAGCATTTCTACAGCTGTGTTAGTTCCTGCCCCTGTTCTGGACCCAGCCCTTTTTCTGTCCTGGACACAGCTTTGCCTCACTCCAGGTAACCTGGCTTGGACTCCTGACTTGGGCTGTGGCCATTGGCTCTGGTGTCTGGCCTCGGACTCTAACCCTGCGGTCCTATTTCTGGCTGCCTGATCCCTGCTCCAACCACCAGGCATGACTGTCCATGTCCTGGTCTCTGCCACAGTCCAGATATGAAGTAAATGCATTGTGGGAAGACTATATAAAGCAGTATAGTTCCATCATAATGGGGGTGCATCCACATGAACCTTACAGTGATATAATTCATTCCACAGTGGAGTTATGTTGCTTCCAACCTAACCTAAAAAGATACTGGGGGCGGGGGAGAACTTTCCCATTCTAGACCAGACCTAAAAAGGCAAGACTACTTACATCAGTAAGCCAAGCAGGATTTAGCTCTAACATTGCCAGTGTGAAGCCATACAATTAGGAGCATTTTACAATACAGTAGTAAAAAATGTATTTGTGCTGAATGCTTGCGTTTTTTGTAAAAAAAATTTGGTCCTCTGCTGGTATATATCGTCATTGATCCATTGTGGAACTATCCGGTTTTACACCAGATAAGGATCTGGCCCATACTGTTCAATCTATGACTTCCTTGATCTCTACCTGTCAATCAACAATATTAAAAGGATTCCTATTTACAGAAGTAACAGAATATCACCAGCCTATATTAAATTACATATACCAGATATACATTGTAAGAAAAACAATTGTTAGTAAAATGTTAACAGCTAAAGAACTTTTGCAGCATGGGTTTTTGTATGTTATAGGTAGCCCTTTTCCTCTCAGTTATTCCTTTTAGGAAGTCGTGTGCCCAGCTAGCAACTTCAAATAATCAAGAGATGAAGTGCAGCTCTTAAAAACAAAAACAAAAAACGACCCAATCCTTTCATTGTTCTACCTGTGATTCTCCCACTGGAATCAATGGAGGAGTGACTCAATGGTAGGACTAGGCTGAAATGGCCTGATGTTCAGCTAATGTAGAACCCCATTCTGTCCAAGTTAATCTACATTTATACTAGTTGAGGATCTGACCCAAAATGGACAATATTATACAAACATAATAGACACCATAGATAATGGATAGGTGAGGCCTGTATATTTTGGCTTAAGAACTTGTTACAATCAGTTCATTTTTCCTGAGTTGTATTCTGATCAGGTCCTTGACCTCTATTTCTAGCATTTCAATATGATCATTAATAGAAGAGGGCAAAAAATTAACAATCCTGCTTTGCAGAGGTTTCCATATAAGCTTTTCCTTTGGTTTAGTCTGTTGTACTTTCAGATTTTAAGTCAAAATTTCACAGGGCAAAACTCAGTACAAAAAACTTTGCATTTTGCCTGGCTTGGGCCCAGTATGTCTAAATGACTTTGATTTTCAAACTCATGACAACTTATTTTACATAAAAAGAGCCAAATTTACTAATGCTACAAGTGGATACGGCTCCCATTGAACTGATAAATACACCTGCTTATACCAATAGTGAATTTAGTCCTACATCTTCCTAAATTGCAAAACTAAGCGTGAGCCCATTTTTCCAATGGAAAATACCTCTTCAGTCGTAGTGTTATTAGTTCAATTATATACGTGCAGTGGATGATTACACAGAAAAGGTTTTGCTTACCAAGTTTTGAACAGATACCAAGAAATAATGCATGTAGGGCAAAACACGGCTGTCTCCATTTACGCTTAAACATTTTCATTTGGATTAGCCAAATGATAAGATGCCAGATTCATCCCTTGCATAAGGAGGTGCAATTCCCATGAAAACCTCTAGGATAAATTTGACAGTGACTTGAACAGTGGGGCAAGTTACATATGGGACTCGATTCTTTCGCCACCCTACAGCTCAGGGTTAAAGCACTTTGGAGGGGAAGCTTGTACCACTGCTACTTATGCTGTACCTGTTCTGTACATAAATGGAAGATAGATCTGGGCTATTTCTTTGTTGTACCTGATTCCTTTTCCTGGGGGAAGATTAGCCATGGGTATATTTGTATTTAATTATACGATGAGTGGCTTATTGGCAAATGTATTTTCACTAGAGCTGTTGATTAATCACAGTTAACTCATGTGATTAACTCAAAAAAATTAATCGCAATTAATCGTGGTTTTAATCACACTGTTAAACAACAAAATATCAATTGAAATTTATTCAATATTTTGAATGTTTTTCTACATTTTCATATATTTTGTAGTCTGTGTTGTAATTGAAATCAAAGTGTATAAAAGAAATAGTATTTTTAATTCACCTCATACAAGTACTGTAGTGCAATCTTTGTTGTGAAAGTGCAACTTACAAATGTAGATTTTTTTTGTTACATAACTGCACTCAAAAACAAAATAATGTAAAACTTTAGAGCCTAAAAATTCATTCAGTCCTACTCCTTGTTCAGCCAATCACTAAGACAAACAAGTTTGTTTACATTTGCGGGAGATAATGCCACCCGCTTCTTATTTACAATGTCACCAGAAAGTGAGAACAGGCATTTGCATTCAACTTTTGTAGCTGGCATTGCAAAATATTTACCTGCCAGATATGCTAAATATTCATATGCCCCTTCATGCTTTGGCCACGATTCCAGAGGACATGCTTCCATGCTGATGACACTTGTTAAAAAAATAATGCGTTAATTAAATTTGTGACTGAACTCCTTGGGGAAGAATTGTATGTCCCCTGATCTGGTTTACTTGAATTCTGCCATATATTTCATGTTATAGCAGTCTTGGATGATGACCCAGCACAAGTTGTTCATTTTAAGAACACTTTCACAAAACGTAAAGAAGGTATGAATGTGGGATTTGTAAAGATAACTACAGCACTCGACCCAAGGTTTAAGAATCTGAAGTGCCTTCCAAAATCTGAGAGAGACGAGGTGTGGAGCATGCCTTCAGAAGTCTTAAAAGAGCAACACTTTGATGCGGAAACTACAGAACCCAAACCACCAAAAAGAAAATCAACCTTCTGTTGGTGGCATCTGACTCAGATAATGAAAATGAACATGCATCGGTCCGCACTGCTTTGGATTGTTATTGAGCAGAACCACTCATCATCATGGATGCATGTCCCCTGGAATGGTGGTTGAAGCATGAAGGGACATATGAATCTTTAACGCATTTGGCGACATAAATATCTTGTGACATCAGCTACAACGGTGTCATGAGAACGCCTTTTCTCACTTTTAGTTGACTGCTATGGGTACCCACATGGCCCCACAGTATGCCAACATTCTCATGGCTGACTTAGAACAACGCTTCCTCAGCTCTCTTCCCCTAATGCCCCTACTCTACTTACCCTTCATTGATGACACCTTCATCATCTGGACCTATGGAAAAGAAGCCCTCGAGGAATTCCGCCATGATTTCAACAATTTCCATCCCACCATCAACCTCAGCCTGGACCAGTCCACAGAAGAGATCCACTTCCTGGACACTACAGTGCATATAAACACCACCCTATACCGGAAACCTACTGACCCCTATACTTTCCTACATGCCTCCAGCTTTCATCTAGACCACATCACACGATCCATTGTCTACAGCCAAGCTCTAAGATAAACCTCATTTGCTCCAATCCCTCAGACAAAGACAAACACCTACAAGATCTCCATCAAGCATTCTTAAAACTACAATACCCACCTGCTGAAGTGAAGAAACAGATTGACAGAGCCAGAAGAATACCCAGAAGTCACCTACTCCAGGACAGGCCCAACAAAGAAAGTAACAGAATGCTACTAGCTGTCACCTACAACCCCCAACTAAAACCTTTCCAGCGCATCATCAAGGATCTACAACCTATCCTGAAGGACAACCCCTCACTCTCACACATCTTGGGAGACAGGCCAGTCCTCGCTTACAGACAAGCCCCACAATCTGAAGCAAATACTCACCAGCAACCACATACCACACAACAGAACCACTAACCCAGGAACCTGTCCTTGCAACAAAGCCCAGTGCCAACTCTGTCCGCATATCTATTTAAGGAACACCATCATAGGCTCATTCACCTGCACATCAGCCACACCATCAGAGGCTCATTCACCTGCACATCTACCAATATGATATATGCCATCATGTGTCAGCAATGCCCCTCTGCCATGTACATTGACCAAACTGGACAGTCTCTACGCAAAAGAATAAATGGACACAAATTAGATGTCAAGAATTATAACATTCAAAAACCAGTCAGAGAACACTTCAACCTCCCTGATCACTCAATTTCAGACCTAAAAGTCACAATTCTCCAACAAATAAACTTTAAAAACGGACTCCAACGAGAGACTGCTGACGTGGAATTAATTTGCAAACTGGACACCTATTAAATTAGGCTTGAATAAAGACTGGGAGTGGATGGGTCATTACACAAAGTAAAAACTATTTCCCCATGCTAATTTTTTCCCCTAATGTTACTTAAACCTTCTTGTCAACTATTTGAAATAAGCCTCCTGATTATCACTACAAAAGGTTTTTTTTTTCTCCTGCTGATAATAGCCCACCTTAATTGATTAGTCTCATTACAGTTGGTATGGCAGCATGCATTTTTTCATGTTCTCTGTGTATATATATCTTCCTACTGTATTTTCCACTGCATGCATCCAATGAAGTGGGTTTTAGCCCACAAAAGCTTATGCCCAAATAAATTTGTTAGTCTCCAAGGTGCCACAAGTACTCCTTGGTTTTTTTGTTTGTTTTTTTGTTTGTTTGTTTTTACTGATACAGACTAATTCGGCTACCACTCTGAAACCTATTAGAATCATAAAACTAGAAGGGACCTCAAGAGGTCATCTAGTCCAGTCCCCTGCACTCGTGGCAGGATTAAGTATTATCTAGGCGATTCCTGGCAGGTGTTTGTCCAACCTGCTCTTAAAAATCTCCAATGATGGAGATTCCACAACTTCCTTAGGCAATTTATTCCAGTGCTTAACCACCCTGACCTAATGTCCAACCTCAACCTCCCTTGCTGCAGTTTAAACAACATTGTAAACAAGAAGCGGACAGCATTATGTCCTGCAAATGTAAACAAACTTGTTTGTCTGAGCGATTGGCTGAACAAGAAGTAGGACTGCGTGGACATGCAGGCTCTAAGATTTTACATTGTTTTATTTTGAATGCAGGTTTTTTTGTACATAATTCTACATTTATAAATTCAACTTTCATGGTAAAGAGATTGCACTACAATACTTGTATTAGGTGAATTGAAAAATTCTATTTCTTTTGGGTTTTTTACAGTGCAAATATTTATAATAAAAATAAATATAAAGTGAGCACTGTACACTTTGTATTCTGTGTTGAAATTGAAATCAATATATTTGAAAATGTAGATAACATCCCAAATATTTAAATAAATGGTATTCTATTTTTAACAGTGCGAATAATAGGGATTAATTTTTTTAATCGCTTGACAGTCTTAATTTTCACCCTATGGGCTGGTCAGGGATAACTATTGCTCTGAGTACCCCCTACCTGTACTCAGTTTTGTAGGATCTATGATGTTGCTTTTGCTCTCTGATTTGATAACTCCCACATCCAAAATGAGCTTTCAGGATGGTTACACCAACACACTAGTCACAACAAATACTTGTGCAAATATACAGGGTACTAATGAATATTCCCAACACTTTCTCTCTCTCTTTATTTGTTCACATAAATGTTTGTAGAAATCACATCAAGGGGAGGAGGGGAGTCATGAAAGCCATCAAGGTGAATTGGCATGTCCTATTCGTTGAATTTTTGCAGTGTTTTCCCATATTATTAATCCTGCACCTTACATAAATAATTTTAAAAGCCTGAACTGTCTTATCGTCCCCCTTTGCTTGGTTTTCTCTTTCCCTTACTCAGCCTTCTCTTTTCTGTTCTTTTCAGAGGTCTTAACATTTGTTTAATAAGGATCTCCAGTGAGAACAAAAGAGAGACAGCAGAGAAGACAAGGGAGCTCAGCAGGGGAACCCTTTCATTAAATAATTTCTACTGCTGTCCTTGAATACCGTGATATATGTTGCAACCAATGATTCCAGAAAAACTAGGGTTTCTGATTATTTTTACATATACAACTTCAGAACCACAGAAGGCAAAGAGCTATGTAACTTGCATAACCAGCACTGAACAAATAGCTCTGCAGGGGGCAAGAGGCAGATTAGCACTGGCCTATAAAAGTGTAACAAACAACTGAGTCAAGCAGTAGATAACATTAATATAGGCCTGTAGTCTTACACAACAGCTGTGTCATCGTTCAGGAACAAACTCCAGCAGCGACTCAGTACACAGATGACAGACACATTCAGTAGCTCTCGAGGCTGGCAGCTAAAGAATAGCTCTCCCTGAGAGAGGGTATGAGTCTAGCAAAACAGATTACAATTTTTTTCTCTTGTTAAGAGACTTATTTTCTTAACTTCTTACATCCTTAGTTACAAATCCAGACAGTACAGAACTGTGAAACTTCTATAGCAAAGTGGTAAATCCAGACAGTTCATAAACTCAAAGAAGGAATAATAAAGTCACATGCATAGGTGGTCACTCTTAATGTTTAGGCCGTGTGACAACTGATATACAAGGAAAGAGCAGGTGCGATGCCTGACTCTGGGAGGCCAATCAAAACAATCTGTTTCCATTTTTCCCACTTGTGGCTTTGATTGGCCTAAGAAGTTGTTTTCTACACGGCTATGTGCACAACCTGGTTTTGATTCCTAATCTCTTGCTCTTTAGGCTAGGAAACCGATTTGCAATCTTAGATCTCGTCTGGGTTTACCTAAGCCCTTGTCTACATGGTGCATCAGTGCACAACCCTACAGCGTGGACTAGTGTCTTTCACACTAACTGGCCCATGTGGCCTCTGCTAGTGAACACAAGAATTCCCTAGTTAATTTAGTGTTTTTTGAAACATGATTGATGAAAGTAAGGTGCCAAAATGCCTTTGAATATTTGGCCAGAAGGGACAGTCCGGTAGGGACCATTCAGCCCGTTTAACTAAAGCAGGTAGTGTTTCTTTTAGGCATTTGCATATAGTCAGTACTCCCCTGACTGTTCTTTCCAATGACAGGCTTGTGTATATGCACTGGGGTAGATCTGTGTTGAAGTGATTCCTGAGGAATGTCTGCCTCCCCAAAGGTTTTAAGTTTGGAACAACCTAGCAGAAAGAGGAGCCCCTACCATTCAGACAAAACAACTGAGCTTCCTAGTGGTTTCCACGTGAAATAATGAATCCAATCCAATAAAACACACTGGTCTTAAACCAGCTACAATGAGCCAGATGTTCAAAGCTGGTGTAAATCAGTATAGTTCAATTGACTTCAGTAGAAGCATGTCAAGTTATACTAGCTGAGGCTCTAGGCCAATGACTAAAATACATCAGACTCGGTACCAGTACAAACAAAAATGAATCAAGTTAGCACAGTGAGTGGGTGGAGGACTTGTGTACAAGCTACATCCTGCCCCACTTCACACCTAGCTTCAGTCTCCATCTAGTTTAAGTGGTTGGGTTCTGTGATGGTGGTGGGAGGGGTGGGTCCATGTGCTGTAGGAGTAAACTATTTTTTGTCAAGGTCCAGATTTCTTGGTCAAGGTAGTCAAGGTCCAGACTCCAGAGAAAATTTAAAAAAACAAAAACACTGATAATAAGAAGTAAATAAAAAGATTTTGGGGTCCGTTCAAAAGCATCTGGAGGTCCGGATTTGGCCCCGCGGTCCACCTATTGGCCACTCTTGGTATAAAGGATTCCTTTTCCCCTACAATTGATCCATGGCTCCTATTACAGCTCTGAGGCTACACCAACTCACTGCTCCTATTCTCCCCCTCTGCTGATGGCCATGGCTCATGGATCTTCATAGCAATGGATCCATTAGATCTTCCCCAGTCTGCGTTAGCTCTCCTTACAAGCCCTTTGTGCACAGCAGCATACTGGAAGGTCCAACAAGTGCTCCCCAAGTCCAGCCTCCCCCTTGGAACAGAGTCTGACTGCCTCCACTGCATCTGGACACCTCTGCAACCCTGGATGAGAGGTTTGGGAGCAGTATTCATACCTGATAGTCTACTTCAGTTAGCTGTACTGACTGAAAGTGTTAAAAAAAAACAGAAGCAAATGCTGCTTGTGTGAACTCATGACCATTGTTGCTCATGGCTATTTTATAATAACCACTTTGAAGCTTCTCTCTTCATATAAGTCCTTGCAATAAGAGTCACACCCAGGTTCCATTGCAAAACCAGATCTGTCCTGCGTGCACACATTACAGACCAGCTTCACTTTTTCCAGGAAGTGACTGAAACCTTATACAAACCTACATTTTCTCCAACCCCTGGAGGCCTCATGTCAGGGAAGCACATACATACTTAAAGCATATGCTTAAATCCCAGTGACGTCAATAGGATTTAAGCACTGAGCCTGTGAGCTTGTCCACACGGCGACGCTCAGGAAAATTAAGACAATAACTAATGCGTTCCAATGTCATATCCTTTTAAAGTGCGTTCAGCACCTGTCTGAATGCTCTCATTCAGAAGTAAAGTGGCCTTCGTTCACCCTGTGAAGGGTGTTAAGCTAAATCAAAATAAGGCCTCTTTATTTCTGAAGGATAGCATTCATTTGGGTTTTTAACTTCACCCCAGTACTTGATTAGTCTTAACTTTCCTGAGGGTATGTCTACTTAACTTCTCCCATCAGCAGCAGGGTCGGTAATCCACCTCCCTGAGAAGCAACAGCTAGGGTGATAAAAGAATTCTTCTGTCAGTCCAGTGTTGTCTACATTGTGACTTTTAAGGTGGACTTAATGCCTCTCAGGGGTTGGATTTTATACACCCCTAACCAACAGTTAAATCAACCTAATTTTCTAGTGTAGACCAGGCCTATGTTATATTACTCAGGCCAGGTCTACACTAATGATCTATATCAGTATAACTACATCACTCAGGGGCGTGAAAAATTCCTATCCCTGGCTGACATAGTTATACCAACTTAACCCTCCCCCTACCCCCGTGTAGACAGAGCTCTACTGACGCGAGAGCTTCTCCCATTGACATAGATACTACCTCTTGGGGATGTGGATTAACTACGCTGACAGGAGAAGCTCTCCCATCGGCGTAGGAGCATCTTCAATAGGCGTTACAGCAATGTAGCTGCACTGGTGTAGCTCTGCTGCTGTAGGTGAAGATAAGCCCTCAGTTATTTATAACTGTTTCTGTTAAATGGCCACTATATAAAAAGCCAACCGTAGTTTCTCTTTCACAGTACTGTGAATCCCAAAGGTCATGAGTTAGGTCCCAAAAATCGGG
Organism: Eretmochelys imbricata; assembly: GCF_965152235.1. Classification (NCBI taxonomy): domain Eukaryota; kingdom Metazoa; phylum Chordata; order Testudines; family Cheloniidae; genus Eretmochelys; species Eretmochelys imbricata. The sequence goes on along the minus strand of NC_135575.1, from coordinate 35,548,670 downwards.
ACTTCAGTTAAAAATCAGGTTTTTATAAAAAATGAATGTGTTTATTTGCCATCTGTTTTTTGAGCCTTCAGGGTCCACTCAGGTCAAACTTCCAAGCTTTTCTAACCCGCATGGTTGTGGAGAAACCAAATACAGACGCTCCCCGACTTACGCAATAGTTCCGTTCCAGAACGCCTTGCATAACTTGAATTTTGCATAAGTTGGAAATGTCTACCCCACCACTACGCAAAAAACCCCAAAACAACACCTCCTATTTCTAGCTTATGGAACTTTTTCCATAAATGCGGATTTACGTAAATTGGGTCTTGCGTAACCCGGAGAGCGTCTATAAAGCCATCCCAGGAAATCATGAAAATAACTGCTCAGTTTTAGCCTCCTCCAGCAATATCCACATGGTCAGCACCACAGTGATATTCTGGTCTCCCACCTCATCCAAAACCATTGTGATACAGCATAGCCAAAGGGCAGCAGGAGCGTGGGTTTTTTTTTTTTTTTTTTTGAAGTAGAAAAGAATTTTATTTGTGTAACACTTACAAGGAATCACCAAAAAGGATAAAGCAAAACTATGCAACAAAACAAAAGCAAACACAAGGTATAACACAGCAGCCTTCAGGAGGGGGAAGTGTTCAGGCTAGCCTGGGCCCAGAGCGGGGGGGCTTCCTCGACATTCGTAGTCTTCCACCCTCCTGAGTTACCTGGTGGCCTAGAGCGGGGGGGCTTCCTCAACACTCATGGTCTTCCACCCCCTCGAGTTACCTAGTGCCATGCCCAGTGTCACTGATTATTCCTCTCCTGAGAGTGCCCAACAAGATGGGCACGGCTGCGGGGTGGGCGGTTTGGGGGTGGGGGGAACGTACACCACGTGTGATAGGACCCCTCCTAGGTGACAGTGATGATGGTATCCACAGCAGCAACGGCTAGGGCTGGGGTCTCTCGCTCTTCCCCTCAATCAAAGGGTCAGACGGAGGGAACCGGACGGGGTCACCGAGCAGAGAACCTCGGACAGCGCCCACCACTCCTTGAAGGCGTCAAGGGAGTTGGTGGACGCCGCCCAGAGGAACTCCGCCCGGATACGTGAATGTACTGAGGATCGGAAAACGGCCCTACAATCGCAGGACGCTTCATTAGCCAACCTCCCCTCTCTGGTTTTATAAATGGCTGTTTTAGCTAGGGCTAGGAGGAGGTTAACCAGGAGATCTCGCGATTTTGTGGGGCCACGGATTGGGAGTGTGTAGATAAAAAGGTGAGGGAAAAGTGTAGCCAAAAGCATAATAAAATATTCGTGAGGAGCCAGAAAAGGGGCTGCAGCCTGGCACACTCTAAATATACGTGCGCCAGGGTTTTCCTCACTTTGCAAAAAGGGCAAGTATCCGGGACGGGGGTGAACCGTGTCAAAAACACGCCCGTGCTCACAGCTCCGTGAAGGAGCCGCCAACTAATGTCCCCGACAGGCCTCAGGACCAAGGTGGAATACAGGCTGGCCCATCGGGGTTGCTCACCCTCTAAAGGTGGCAGGAGGTCCCGCCACTTTGTATCAGGGCGGGACACCAGGGTGTGGGCGTGAAGGGTGAGAAGCGTGAGTGTGTATAGATATTTCCGTGGCACGATTTGGAAGCTCACTGGCTGCAATTCATGCAGCCGGCTCGCAGTGAAAGGGTGAGGCGTTTGTTGGGATCTACGGCGTAGGGGCCCAATTGAAAGGTCCAGCGGGCCTGGGGTAGAGGGTGGGCGGGGTGCGCCCTCGCGCAGGGCTCAGTTGAGACAAGCCCGAGCAGCGGGCGTCAAGGCGGCCTTCACCTCCTGAAGTACGCGCCGGGGGTACAAGGTCTGGAGAGCCCCATGCGCCGAGCGAGCGTCAGAGGATCCAGCAGTCTCCCTGGTCGTAGTCCAGGAGGTCTCCGACTCTCGTGACTTCCGCCAGGACCAAACTCTGGCGCACCAAGCGGGACTCCGCCACCTGCACATGGAGCTGGGGGTTGTGTAGCAGGGGCTCCGCAAGGAGATCTGCTCCCACGGTGGCCGCCACGGACCTGGTTGTTGAAAACAGTTTCCAGGTCCGGAGGAGGTCCTGGTAGAAGACTGGCAGCCCGGAGAGGTCTCGCGGAAAACTTCTCGGACAAAGATAAAAGAGCTGCTGGTCGTATCGGAGCCCTTGGAAGCGGCGCAGGAAGGCGTGTGCCAATATGCTCCACGTCGAACTACCTGCACTATACAGGAGCCTCTGCAGGGCCTGGAGGCGGAAGACACGGACCTGAGTGTGCAGACACTTCAGGTCCTGCCCTCCTTCCTTCAGGGGTAGATGAAGAACCCGAACAGGGGCCCAGTGCATTCCTGACCAAAAGAACTCTAGAATCGATGTCTGGAGGTTGGTCAGGAAACCCGGGGCCGGGACCGGGGTGTTGAGCCGGTACCAGAGCGTGGACAGGACTAGTTGGTTAAGCACCAGGGCTCTCCCTCACAGGGAGAGACATCGGAGTAGCCTCGTCCATTTCTGGAGCCGCTCTATCACCTCTAAATTTTGCCAGTTCTCCGGTGGAGAAGGGTGCGTGGCAGAAAGGTAAACGCCTAGGTAGAGCAGTGGACCTGCACTCCACCAGATGGTCTGAAGCGCGGGTGGGAGGGAGCTCACCTGCCGCCAGTCCCCCACCACCAAGCCAGAGCTCTTGACCCAGTTGACTCGGGCGGAGGAGGCTGCTGAATAGGTGGCCTGGCAAGCCTCCACCCGTGCCAAGTCCCCTGTGTCCTGGACCACAAGAAGCACGTCATTGGCGTACGCCAACAGGACCAGCCGCAGCTCCGGCTCCTGCAGCACCAACTCTGTCAACCTCCTGCGGAGGAGACAGAGGAAGGGCTCGATCGCCAGAGCGTACAGCTGGCCCGAGAGGGGGCACTCCTGCCGTACTCCTTGCCCGAAGATGACCGGTTTGGTCAGGGTCGAGTTGAGCCTAACCAGACACTCCACGGAAGCGTACAGCACCTGGAGAAAACTCACAAACTGAGGTCCGAATCCAAATGCCTGCAGAGAGCCCAGGAGGTACCCATGGTCCACTCTATCGAACGCCTTCTCCTGATCAAGAGACAGGAGGGCGAACGACAGACCGTCTCTACGCCCGAGTTCCAAAAGATCTCGGACTAGAAATAGGTTGTCAAAAATGCTGCGACCCAGGACAGTATAGGTCTGGTCTGGGTGGATCATGTCCGCCATCACTGACCTTAGCCACAGCGAGATTGCTTTCACTACGATTTTGTAGTCCGTGCTAAGGAGCGAGACGGGACGCCAGTTTCGTAAATCGCGGAGGTCCTCCTTCTTCGGCAACAAGGCGAGCACTGCTCACCTGCACGAAAGAGGGAGGACCCCGCCCTGCAAAGACTCAGCCCAGACAGTGGCTAGGTCTGGGCCAAGGATGTCCCAGAATGCGCGGTAGAGCTCCATGGTCAGCCCGTCCATGCCCAGAGATTTATTGGTGGGCATGCAACGGAGGGCTTCCGAGAACTCGGCCAGGGTGAGAGGCAGCTCTAGTCGGTCTCGGTCACCCACGCTGACCGTGGGGAGTTCCTCCCAGAGCACCCTGCAAGCGCCAGGATCGGTCGGATCCGGGGAGAAAAGGCTGTGTAGAAGTCAAGGGCCCTCCCACACATCTCCACCGGATCCGTGAGGGGGGCGCTGTCTTCTGCTAGAAGGCAGGTGACGTATTTATTGGCCCCCCTCGTTTTCTCCAGGGTGTAGAAGAAATGGGAGCCGCGATCCATCTCCCGAAGGGCATTGCTGTCCACCCCATTCCTAAAGCTGTCCATCTGTCCGATTACTTTTTTAATCTTTGAAGCCCATGTCCTGTGCTGTAGGACAATACATTGTTTCCTTCCTCAGAGCTTCAGTCCAGGAAATGTTTCTCCTCCTGAGTCATAACAAGATTCATTTTGAAATGCATCGAAGTAAGGCGTTAAGTTCATGCTCACTAGCTTTCTGTACAGAGAGCACAGTGCAAACTGTATAAAGCAAGAAGAGTAGGTGTGTTCTGTGAACAACCTATGTTACAACTGGTCTTCATGGAATAAATTTAAGATGGTGTAAATTTAAAAAAACAGGACAGGCCTGATTTTTATTTCACACTGGGGTCAGTCACATCGTAAAACTTGTAGGAGATGTGAGCTTTACTTTTGAATTTAACCTAATACCACCTAGCTTTTATATAGCACTTTTCATCAGTAGATCTCAAAGTATTCTACAAAGAAGGCAAATATCATACTCTGGTTTACAGAAGGGCAAACTGAGACACAGAGAGAGTTAAGTGACTTGTCCAAGGTCACCCAGCAGGCCAGGGACAGGGACGGTAACATAACCCATATCATTGGAGTCCCAGTCCAGTGTTCTATCCACTAACCTAGGGATCAGGCTAGTGTATAGTACTCTTTTGTAGCTGGACCAAATGCTTAGGAGTGTCCACACTAACTTTTACAAACGTGTTATGTATCTTTGGTTAAATGATTGCCAACTAACTTAAGGTACTTCAGTCTAGTGAAGGCAAGCCCTCCCCCGCCACCCCCCGCCCCAGGAAGAAATGGCATATTTGGTGATAACTGACCAAATACTGCTCACCATAGCTATATGAGAAATCCCATGGTTTCAGTAAGACATATGTATGAGTAAGGTGAGAAGGATTTGGTCTAAAATACGTACTAATTATCCACAAGGCTGGAGCAGCTCTGATCCATTCCTGTTTCATCTGTTAAAAAGATTTGACACTGCACTGAAGTAAAATTAAGTTGACAGAGGCAGCGTAAGGCTGTTTTTCATGGTTAGCTCTTTCCTGATATTGTCCACAATTCTGTAACTTCAGAGATCCTGTTGGTTTCAGTGGAAATTCCCTGCAGGAGCAGTTGCAGACCTGGGCACTTTACATAGAGGTCTTGCTGTCATAGTAGTCTAGCCTCCTAATACTGTTCAAAATGCTCATGTAACATTCTTACATAAGAACTCATGGCCTTGTGTGTTCTGAAGTCTATGGTTGTTTAACCAGACAAATACCTGCCAACCACTGAAAGTTATACTTGGGAACATTTTAAGGAGACAAATAGGCACAACTCCATAAAACTCCTTTAGACTAGAATAGCTTTTTGGAGGGATGGAGCAGAGACATGGAAAATAATTTGCTAGAAGAATTAGGGACTGTCTCTCCCCAGCAGTAATTCATATTGAATTGCATCCCTGCAGTTGGCAATCTGGAGCCTGCTTCTGGTCTCACCTACACTAGGCTAAGTCAGGAGCAATTCCATTGAAGTCAATGGGCCAAACAGGTGTAAACAGCTACCAGATCAGAGTAGTAGTGTTTTACACTCACTTCTGCACAGGTGTAAGTGACTACACAAGGAGCAAGGAAGAATCAGGAACAGGGCTACATTAAAGCATAGGCACTATAAGCATTTGCCTAAGGCCTCCCGACTCCTGAAGTCATGTTTGTTACAATCCCAGCTTTCATTTACAAAATAAAATAAGATTTATGAAGAAAACCTTGAAAACATAAGATGGGTGTGACCAATGCAGTGACATCTGCTTGAGTCTACAGAGAGCCTGAACCAACAGCTACAGAATGATTAAGTCCAAGCCTCACTGCTCTGGGAGACCCTGCTGACAATATCCCAGCAAAGGATTGTGTGTGGCAGAAGAGTGCAGTGGGCTCCACACACCCACCTAAACATTCACCTGAAGGAGAGGTGGAGCTGGGGTGATAGAGGCCCTGCTGCACCTCTCCCATTGCTCCCTGTGAGAAGAAGCCCCCTCCTCCCCCCACCCACCCACACACATCCTGCCACCTGCCTTTAAAAATGAGAGGGCTTTTTGCCATCACAACCCCAAGTGGGTGATAGAGGCATGGAGCACCATGTGATGGTGTGCCCTGGGCCCCAGAATGCCCTGTTGGCACCATTCCTGCAACACCAATTGAGTCCACTATCTAACAAGCCTGTTCTACAGTCTCCAGAAACATTAGATCTGACTAACTTCAGGAAACTTCTGCTGCTTCCCAACCCCCTACCTCAGCAGCAAGGAGAGGGTGAAGTCTAACTATCAATGTCACAACAGAGAGCCTTAGATGCAAGGAATACAGCTGATAGTAACCAAGGCAAACAAACAGCATGACTTAGCTTCTACCTCCTTGTTGTACAGGAAGTTCAGACTAGAAGATTATAGTTGTCTTTTCTGGCCTTAAAATCTCTTTAGTAGTATGTTTTTATTAGGTGGCTGCAGTTGTTTTCATTACTTAGACTGTAAACTCTTTGGGGCAGGGACTGCCTTTGTTCTGTGTTTGTACAGCACCCAGCACAATGGGGTCCTAGTTCATGACTGCCACTCTTAGATGCTACTTCATACACATAATGGGAATACAATCTATGTATTGGTTTAAGCTTGTAAAACACTCTGCTAGCCTTTGTGATGGAGACTACAATGGAAATTTAAGAAGTCAATCATTAAAGTCTCCTATTGGCCTGTATTATGTAAAATCTTTCACAATTTACTGGGAATAATCAGTTTTTTGGGGTAGGGTTGTCCTTGCACAGAAGCAAAAAACTATTGTGTTTGCACTTGCATTAAGCTACATTGGAGTAGGGTTAGGAAGAGATGATCAAACTCCAAAGCATTACAGGTAAAATTGTAATTTGGCTCAGGTAACTAAAATGATTACACAGCCCCTATTAAGTTAAAAACAGAGCTGCTTCATCCAGAATTCAGAATCATAACAAACCTTCTTGAAAAAAAAATGAAGGAACTAGTAGTTAGAATATTCCGAGAAGCACTGTATGTGTTAGCATATCAATGTCACTTGCGTGTCAGTCAGTCTGTTTCAGGACGCTCAAAATTTGTACACCTTATCAGTAGAGCATGAGTTCATGGCTAACCTCAAAATCAACTTGTTTAAATCAGTTCAATATGGAATAGGGGAAGAGCACATCATCATACTGTAGGGTTACCATATTTGAACATTCAAAAAGGAGGACACTCCATGGGGAGGGAGGGTGTATTTGCTTGCACCCCCCGCCCCAGCCCTGCCCCAACTCCACCCCTTCCCTGCCCCCATTCCAACCCCTTCCCCAAAGTCTCCGCCCCCCTCCCTGCCCCATTGGACCCCTTCCCCAAATCCCTGCCCCAGCCCCACCTCCTCCCCTGAGTGTGCCGCATTCCCCCTCCTCCCCGCTGCACAAAACAGCTGTTTTGCAGCGCAAGCACTGGGAGCTAGGGGGGAAAAGCGGGCACTCTCTCGAGTGATCAACATTCACTTTCTTTCTCGAATGATCAACTCTTCTTTGGGAAAAAAATAATGGCAAAATCCTGGACATTTTTAGGTATTTAAAAATTCCACCTGGACGGCGATTTAAGAACCAAAAAGCTGGACATATCTGGGAAAATACAAACGTATGGTAACCCTATCATAGTGGCAAATGACCCAGTCCTTGGGGAGCCAAAGTCACCGGATAAACTGTTGTTAATCCGTTTCTGCAGTGCAGAGGAGGTGAAGTGCTGAGGTGAAGTGCTGAGGAGGGAAAATTTCTTCCTCACAAAAGGGAGCTGTGAAGCACCTGAATGGCTGCAAAACCTGCCCTGAATGTGCAAGTCTGTGGATAAGACCCACATCTCTACTTTTGCCCATTTACGCCGAATTAAAGGGCTAGTGCATCACTAAGGGGCTCTACACATGCTGGATCCACCCAAGGGTGGAAGACAGCCAGAGGCAAAATAAAGTCACATGGCTGATGGATTGTCCTGATATCCAACTGCAGAGGACATGGAGACTGCGTGTGGAAGACAAGGACACAGCCTTATCCCTGAGGTGCTCCACAGGCAGGACTCCACAATCCAAAGAGGATCTTTTAGTGGGGGAATCTTATTTGTCTGATTGGCACTTTCTGCAGACATGGCTCCCTGGGCACCAGAGTCCCTCCCAGCCCACTCAGAACTGTCAGGACAGTGTGGTGTTGACATGTGCCAAAAGGCAGAATTCCTCAGCAGAGTTCCAGCCTCTCAATCCCTTGTTTAATCCTGTTCATCTGTTATGCTGACTCAAAAACATAGCTGCAGTACAGTAGGACCCTCGTTTGCAATGGTAAATCAGACTACTGGTTTAATACCACACAGGTTTGCCAAACAGAATGGTATTTTCTACCTACCAGGAAAATGTAAACAGAGACTTCACTGCTACATATCCCTACATTATTTCCACTTAGTTTCAAGTATAGGGCAATTCACGGACTTTTCTACTGCTGCCCTGAAAAGCACTGGATGCAGCTGACAGTTTGGGTGGTGACACAGAAAGCATTTGGGTTTTAGATTTCCTTGCAAGTGAATCAAGGGTAGAAGCAGCTGCTGGTTTTCTAGCTCAGTTTTTTCATTCAAAGTTTCACAGGTTCCCTTTGGAGCTTGCCTCAAAAGTGTGAAGAGAAGAATAAATGATCAGGGGATTCTCTCTGGTAGAAGTTATTTATGGCATCCTGGGTACAAAGAAGCATGTGATAGTTTTACAAAAGGAGTACTTCAAATGGAGTTAGGATCAGATCATATCAGGAAGAGAAGGTGTTCTTACCTCTTACTTCTATGAACAAAAACGGTATAAAACCTGATTCCACAGTTCATACTAAACTAAGCTCCAGTTGAAATCCCTGGAAATTTTGCCTGAGTGAGGACTGCAGAACCAGACACACAGACAGCTACGTATTTCTATAGTGCTTGTGCCAATTCCAACATCTCTCTCCCAGCCCAACAGTTCATTAAATTAATAAATGTAATTGATTTTAAATTAAGAGCTGAGAGGTTTGGAGACAGTTGGTTTCTAACCTGATCTCCTGGCATTTGAGAGTGATAATGGCAGGTGTATATATCCAATATAGTTTCTTCATATTTTCCCCCCAAATAGAATCAAAGTCACTTTCTATTTTTGAGCCAAGCTACCGCATCATTCTTCCCCTTCCCCTGTACTGTAACCTAAGCTGGCCCTGGCAGTATTGAGTTTTCAGTTCTTTGACCTTTCGGCTGTGTTCTTGAAACTGACTGGTTTTATCCTGTCTGCGATAGCTCCAGGTTCAGTTACACTGATAACATTTCATGGTAGGAGATACTTCTCAAAGTTAAGGTCTTCTGAGCTTTCCAGCAGAAACAGGGAAGGAAAATGGCTTACATTCAATTAAATGGCTACAGGTCGAGAATGGCTCATTGTTAGGTTGGCACATTCCATGTTGACAGAGCAGCACAAGGGCTAGTGCTACTTAACATAAGTCCTATTCTGAGGGCTACATAGAGGCTTAAGTGAAGCACAGATTCAGTGCTGAGCCTTTTTACACAAGAGCAAATTTCACCCGCTGAGCCTAATTCTGCAGTCCTTACTTCTGGAAGACGCCTGTTGAACTCACTGGATAGTTTGCTTTTGTAAAGGAGGGTGGAATCAGGCCATCTGTGAAGTCCAACTGCTTGCCTTCTCTCTTTTAAATGTACAGATGGCTATGCATTTATATTAAAAAACCCAAAACAAAATTCATTGCACACACAGTTCTTGCCCAGGAGAGAGAGAGAACAAGTCTCATCATTTAGTGCAGTACTGGAAGGCGTTCAGATACTACACTGACGAGCTCCATTTAAAAACCTGTATAGGACTAGAACAGAGGAAGTGAAGTGAAAGTTGAAGTGTTGATGTTGTTTATCAGCTTGATCAGGGGTTCTCAAACTGGGAGTTGTGACCCCTTAGGGGGTCACAAGATTATTACATAGGGGGTCGCGAGCTGTCAGCCTCTACCCCCAAATCCTGCTTCGCCTCCAGCATTTATAATATAATTTATTAAATATTTTAAAAAGTGTTTTTAATTTATAAGGCGGGGGTCACACTCATAGGTTTTCTGAAAGGGGTACCAATACAAAAGTTTGAGAACCATTGACCTAGATGTTGCTTTTTGGAGTGTTGATGCCGTTTATCAGCTAGATGTTTTTTGCCTCTCATGCGCTGCGAAGGCTGGGGAAGGAAAGGGAGAGATTTTTGCTGATTTTGACTATGAAAAAGAATTGCAGGTTTCCACAAAAAAGCATGGGTTCTTTTTGTTTAGCCTCAGGTATCAGGGATGTTAAGACTTTTATTCCCTTTTTGTTGGGGAACCTCAGAATCTGGGGCTTGAATCTTTCTTCCAACCATTTATTTGGTGTTAGAGTTAAATGGATGTTAGCACCAAGCACCAGAAAGTTTTAGTCAGTCTTACTAACCCCTTCCCAATTATTCAGTTTTCTGCCTCGTTACATCCACTAGTTCCCCAGTTGTCTATCGAGGCTTCTAGCAATGATAAGATCTTAATTTCTTAGGTAATCTCCTCTCTTCCCTACTCCCCTCTGTACAATAATTTAAAATACCAACACAAACTTTAGGTTTTCTTCATACATTATTAAGAGGCAAAACAGGGCACAGAGCCAATGGTTTTTCCTTTTAGGTCACCTTTAATAAAACTGATAATAGCACTCTTTCCAATAAACTCTCTGTTTTACACATTTTACATGGCTGAATCACCTATTATTGGGGTGGAATCATATTCCTTTTTCAAAATAGTTTAAATACAGAACACAAGTGTTCTGTAAGTTTGGCATGTATCAGCTATTAGCATCTACTTAAAGATTTCTGTCTTCTCCATGTGTGATGCTTCTGCTTAATAGTAGATTGTTTAGTTTTAAAAATTCTCCCTTTTTTAAAGGCCAGATGTAGAGCCCTTACTCACAGCAGGGAGTATTTACTCATGTGATTAGACTCACTGGCTCCATGGAAATACGTGGGAGTAATGGCTCACCGTTGTGACAGCCCTGGAGACCAAAATATTCTGTTTATCCCAAATGGATGCACTGCTGCTGCCTATTTTGTAACTGTCTCCCTGATGCCTTGGCAATTTATTTCAATGTTGAGCTGAAGCAGCCACTCCCAGGGGCAAGAGGGTAATGCAGCTTCCATAGCCCATTGAATCCATTGCCTGTCTACTGAAACTGCCAACAAGATGGCTAACTGTTAATGCCATTCTGGATGGTGCTTTGTGATAAAGAAACTTGTCCATGATTTCATAATATGCACACGTTTGTACGTGTTCGCACCATCAGCTAAAGTCTAACTCTCCCTTTTTAAGCAATTGTAAAGCTCTATCAACTTTTCATGCTCCAAAGAGGGGAAACAATGCTGTTGTACAAGTCTCAAGCTTCTCACACTCCCAGGGAACTTAAAGCTCAAGCTATCATTCCATATAAAGGATGATAAATGGCAGCCTGGCTATACAAGATGGATAACTTATTACCTATTCTCTACATTGTTAATAAACCGGCATTGCTACTTTAGAGTAAAGATCCTGTGGTAATGCATGGTAACTTCCCTACACTTTCTCATGGACCATCTCTGCGGGTGAGAGCATGACTCAGTCTGCTCCCAGTCAGTCCTTGGACTCTGCTGAGACTGCCAGCTAGAGCCAAGTGTGGCAATGGATTTTGGTTTTGCCATGTCCACGGAGGGCACCAAATTCATTCCACGTAAGCCTCTGAACAGCCATTAGACTGCAACTCTCAGCCCTACTCACAGACTCTAACTGGCAACCTAGACGTGAAAAATGGTACATCTTATTACCAATTCCTGAGTCATCCACTTGCTCTTGGAGATATACTGAAAATAAAGTTATTTAACACAGATCATTGTCATCCAATAAACAACTAACCCTGCCCCTCATTTATCTACTACCTGCATCTCAGAAGGTGATCCCCATATACCCACAATTTTTTATTCAGTCTAGAGTAGGGCTAGTCTATTCAGGTTCTTATGACTCATCACAACTGCATCTGAACACCTTCCAGAAGTCCATTATGTGCGATGAGTAACATATTTCTCTCTCTCCACATCTCCTCAGAGGCAAAATAGTGTGTGAAGATTATTGTTTCATTGGGTTTTGTAAAAATAAGTTATAGGTACAATATGCTGTATGTGTATTAGGCAAGGCAATCAAAGAAGTGGAAAGTGGTGAAGGCTATGGTGGTACTTAATTCCTAAAGCAATGTGCTACACAGCATTACCTTTGCTGTGGGCAGTCCCAGTGTGCCTGAGGAATGGAAAGGGAGTACTTGTGGCACCTTAGAGACTGCCACAAGTACTCCTTTTCTTTTTGCAGATACAGACTAACACGGCTGCTACCCTGAAACCTGAGGAATGGAGTTATCTATCTATGGCACCAGGGCTGTAAGAATCTTCTAGAACTTATAAGATAAGCAGGGCTTTGGGGGGGGTCTAATCAGCAGTTGAATAGGTGAAATTCAAGAAGTAAAATAGACAGGAGAGTCAGAGATTCAGTAAGCGGTGCTGAACTAAGTATTGGGACACTGTGCTACCCTATTTTGTAAAAAACATAAAACCCATGGTCCTGATTACTTGAAACAAAACACAGAGCAGAAACATACACACAAGCCTTGGACTTTCCACAAGCATTGCGGTGTCTAGCCTTATTTCCCTGGCCAATTTCCAATTTACCAGAGATAGGCACATTGAATCTCTAGTAACAACGTAGGTAAGCCCAGTTGGACACGATATTCTTGTGGATAAAGTTCTTGTCCTAAACTTGTGCTAACAGCTGCTTTGTTCCACCCTAGAAATGGCTACATTCCAGTGACAGAAGAAGGGATTCCTTTTGTGTACAAGATGCAGTTTATAAAGCATTTAGGGATACTTCGGGAGAAAAGCTTAAATTCTATAGCACTTAATGACACCCTCATGCTAGTTTACTGCATGTGTTTTTTAATCTTCCTGAAACTTGTTTAATCCACTGGGAATCGCAAAGTCCAGGAATCTTGACCCTTAAGCAACCTCATGTGGATTTGTTTGACCAAAATTTCCTCATTTGTAACGTAAGAGTACTGGCAGAGCCAGGCAGAGGTGGTTAAATATTTTTTAGACATTGTGTTATCAACTCATTGTGTGTGATTCCATGTCCCTGAAGTGTTATATAATCTTTCAACATTATTAAGAATGGACTTTTCATGAGATCATGGGACAGTTTTAATTCACACCAAGTGCACATTTTCAGTGAAATCAAGCACAGAATAACTGGGCTACAGGAGAAAACCAATGAACATAATACTATGTGGCATAAGGGAGACCCCCCCCCACCCAAAAAAAAAATAACTATAATAAAGGAAATAAATGAAACTTGGCAAAAGCCTTCAAGGATGACAACATATGTCAAGTGTATGGGCAGAGCCATCCTTACCCATACACAAAATACACAGCTGCGTGGGGCACCAAATTTCTTGATGCCCTCCACAGCTATGTGCTACTCCAGCTCTTCCCCAAGGCCCCCGCTCCGCTCTGCCCCACCCTAGCCCCACTCCTTCTCCCCCCCGCTTTGCCCCCACTGCCCTGAGCTCTGCAGCAGGGCCAGGCCCGCACTCATAGGCGGCGGGAAGTGCAGTGACCCGGCCCCAGCACAAACTGCTGGTGAGTGCTGTGGGATGGTTTCCCCTCCACCCCAAGCCAGCCCTGTGTATGGGCCAAGTAATGGCCTAATAAGCAGCAAAGATGAAGAAATTGAGTCTTCCATTTGGTCTTGCCCCAACAGTGCGACCACAAGGGTCAATACTATTATATTTGTACCTCCACTCAGGGAGCTTTTAACATGGGGTACGGCAAAGTGTCCATTTAAAAAAAAAAAAAAAAAAAACGCTCACGAAGAAGGACTATTGTAAGCTCTTTGGGGCTTCACTGTGCTGTGTACTGATAGGAAGACAGGCTGAGAGCCCCAGTCTGGACTGGTACCTCTGTTACCACACTACAAATAATAGTAAGTGCACATAATTAACACATCCCACACACATGGATGTTACAACTGGTAATTATAAGAGCATTTCATGTAAACAACATGAAAACAAGAATATCAAAACCTGAAGCTGGGATTGTTAGAAGCATTCAGTATTGGCCTAATTCTGCTTCCATTGAAGCCACCAGGAGTTTTACTATGGACTTGAACAGGACAGAGTTAGATCCTACTCCTAAATCCTACTTATAAATAAAATCAAACAGCCATCCCAAGTGACTGATATTTTAATTAACTACTTATTGCCTACCTCAAGAATCTGGGTGCTTGATCGCTGATCTGTTCAGCTTTGTTGCCCTAAAAATATTAATAAAAAAATAGGATAGTATAAATGAGTCTACTCACTGCTAGGTACGCCCTCATAGCCAGGCATAGCATAGCAGCTCTCTCGCTTCTCTAGCATTCCCCTGCCAACAGTCACTACAGTAACAAGCTCAGAGTCACCATTTTAAGTCTACCCCTTTAAGGGTCACAGTTGTCCAAGTCCCAAAATGTCTTTAACACAAAGTCCTTCCACCCTCGCTCTGGAGCTTTTCCTCAGAGCATCTCCAGGGCTTAGCCTGCAGCCCTCCTTCTAGGCTCAATAACCCTTGCAATGGAAGAGGAATCCTGTCTCACCCTCTACTCAGGGTTCTAGCCCAGGGCCCTGTACTAAAACCACAAGGTCATCTTCTTTATCTGCACTGCCATTCTCCCCATACCACTCTCACAAGACTGCTTAAGTTCCCTTCCAGGTTTCACTGTCTCTTCCCTGCTTAATCAGGGTCTCTCCCAGGCCTCCCTGTCTGGAGAGCTTTCCTTGCTGCTCTGAACTGCCTACCCAACTCACACTCCAGCTCTTTGCCCAGCTGGCCTTCATTACCACTTAAGCCTAGCTCTCCCTTCCATTAGGGCAGCCATCTTCAGGTGGGGCTGATTCTGTAATCAGGTTGGCTTAACCTCAGGCTCTCCAGCCTGAGGGGTAATTCACCCTGTTATAGATAGATTCTGTCCTTTAATCTGGATTCAGTATGCTACTGCAGTAGTGTATATGTGCCAGAACTGTGCCCTAAGGGTCATAGGAGAATTTCCCCACTACTAGCATAGTGGAAGACCTCTATAATCAGCCCTATGATGGGCTATTTGCAAGTCCTGGTGCAGGGGGCACATTAGGCATGCAGCAGGGTGTGTTGTAAGATGAGAGCCTAAGCAACCACATAGTCAATGAACATGGCTTCTGATGTGTTAGCCAGCATCTTAACAAGGGTTAAGAGTATTCTTCAGTCACGTGAAGCTACACTTGAACAAACAGTATTGAAAAGCAGACCCTTTTTGCCTATCAAGACACGACTCTAGGGCACAACTCTAGGCCTTACACACTGCCACAGTGGGATAGGAGCATCTGATTAGGGGCCAGAATCTCTCCCTATATTTTTGGAGTCACATTTTAGGGCACCACAACAGCCCAGAATCCTGACTGCCCAAAGGTGGCTTCATTCTGTGCGCCAGGAGGCACAGCCCCAAATTTCAGTTACATAGAGGAGGGAACCCTAGATCCAAACCTCTAAACTTTGAGCAAGTTTGATTAGATTGGATCCAGATTCATTGCTGGCCATGACTGTTTTCTGTAATGGGCCAAACCAAAATCCTAGAGTCAAAGACAACATGCAGTAGGGGAGCTTGACTCTCAATCAGAATCTTGGCTTAGGTTTGTCCATGTACAGCTTCCTTTGGTGAATCAAATATCAATGAACTCTGGAACTGCCACTGGTCTTTCTAACCCGAGGGGACACTGCAGCTTCTCTAGGATTTTCTTCCCCTGACATCAGCATACACGTCCCTCTCGAGTCCAGAAGACAGATTTTCCCCAGAAGATTGTCTTGGAAAGACTCTCCAGAAAGAGGCCTTCTTAACAGCTCCACACTATACTGATGAGCTAGAGTGAGCTCACACGAGCTCCTTATTAGCAGCTCCAGCCTTTTGACCCCATGAAGAATCTCAGTTTTCATTTAAATAAACAAAAGTTAATCTCTAATCCTTTTCACTGTGCAAAAGCCTTGAAAATATAAAGCAATAAAAACTAATAGCAAAGGTGAATAGGAATATGCTGCTGGGGTCCACTTCTGCAGTAGGAGGTGGGGGCAGGGGTGAGAACCTAAAGATCCCCCACCACTTACAGACTGTGATTGAAAATGAATCAGGTAAGCTTGGGGGTGTACCTCAAAAAATAATATCACTGAACCTCAAAATCCCTAAGCCAAGCCAGTGCACAGAACTGTAATGCTGGTGAACAGGAATCAGTTATGTTGGTTGCTAGACATCAGTGCAATGTTCTCCCTTGCACAAGATCTGCATTCAGGGCCTGATTCTGTACTTTTACATTGGTGTAATTCCATTGATTTCAGTAGCGTTACATCAAAATCAGGCACTTAGTGATGCCCTTTTCTGGTGAGTGTACACTTTACTCAATGACTTCCCCATTCTATATTCTATGTAAAAGACGGGGTCACTGAGTCAGGGCCAGATCCTACAAGGTATTCTGCGTGGGTGGACCTCTGTGCCTGCACAGAGCTCAGTGCAGGATCAGGACCTAAGTGTGAAGTGTGTAAATAAAAAATGTGGTAACAATTTCTTACAGTGGGCAATAGGTCAGCTCAGAAGAGAAAACAAAGGGCTAATGTAAGGGAAACTTTTCCATCATTACAGGGTTTGCTACTAAGCACCATCTCTAAGAGAACGTCAGTATCTTCTAGAAAAGGTGAACAGAAAAATTCTACACCTAAAATCTCCTGTAACTTTCTTCCTGTAAAACCACTCCCAGTGCCGAACCTGATCTGTTATGTTTATCATTTTGAGTGGTAGCTAAATGAAGCACACTATGAGTTAACATGCTCAGTCTCGCAGACTGTCTGTCCATATTCTGTGTGTTCATAGAAGTACATCTGATCAACAGCACACAGACACAGTGAGAGGTTAGCTTGGG
The DNA here is from genome assembly GCF_965152235.1 of Eretmochelys imbricata. Classification (NCBI taxonomy): domain Eukaryota; kingdom Metazoa; phylum Chordata; order Testudines; family Cheloniidae; genus Eretmochelys; species Eretmochelys imbricata. Next base: position 35,531,857 of record NC_135575.1, on the reverse strand, counting down.
ACAAGCAGCATAACACAAACACGTAGCGTTAGCAGGAAAATGGATAGGACAGCAGTGGAGGGTGTGTCATGATTTGTTCCTAGGCAGAAAAAGGCTCATAACCAAAATAGGGAGAAAGTTACTGGCCAGCAATTTGAATAAAGACCTAGGGGGTTAGAAAGCACAGACAATCTAATTAGTGTGTCAGCACTTTTCAGCAAATAGATCTCCAGGGAGGAGGGTGAGAGAAAGGGAGAAAAACTAGAGAGAGAGTAAAGTGGGGGTAAGAAGGGCCGGCACTGGGGAGTTCCAAGAGGAACTTTTAAAACTAATATGAAACCTCAGCCTATTTGATGTAGAGATTAGAACAGGTGAGGAGATGCAAGGAGTATTCAGAATGGAGAGAGGTAAATAGCTGTGTCCCCCAAGGGGTTTGTACTGGGCCCAGTCCTAATTCAACATATTCATAAATGATCTGGGAAAAGGGGTAAACAGTGAGGTGGCAAAATTTGCAGATACAAAACTACTCAAGATAGTTCAGTCCCAGGCAGACTGCGAAGAGCTACAAAAGGATCTCTCAGAACTGGGTGACTGGCAACAAAAAGGAAGATTAAATTCAATGTTGATAAATGCAAAGTAATGCACATTGGAAAACATAATCTCAACTGTACATATACAATGATGGGGTCTAAATTAGCTGTTACCACTCAAGAAAGAGATCTTGGAGTCATTGTGGATAGTTCTCTGAAACCATCCACTCAATGAACAGCAGCAGTCAAATAGCAAACAGAATGTTGGGGAATCATTAGGAAAGGGATAGATAATAAGACAGAAAATATCATATTGCCTCTATATAAATCCATGGTATGCCCACACCTTGAATACTGTGTGCAGATGTGGTTGCCCCGTCTGAAAAAAGATATATTGGACTTGGAAAAGGTTCAGAAAATGGCAACAAAAAGGATTAGGGGTATGGGACAGCTGCCGTATGAGAAGAGATTAATAAGACTGGGACTTTTCAACTTGGAAAAGAGGCGACTAAGGGTGGCTATGATAGAGGTCTACAAAATCATGACTGGTGTAGAGAAAGGAAATAAGGAAGTGTTATTTACTTCTCATAACACAAGAACTAGGGTCACCAAATGAAATTAATAGGCAGCAGGTTTAAAACAAACAAAAGGAAGTATTTTTTCACACAACACACAGTCAACCTGTGGAATCTCTTGCCAGAAGATGTTGTGAAGGCCAAGACTATAACAGGGTTCAAAAAAAGAACTAGATAAATTCATGGAGGATAGGTCCATCAATGGCTACTAGCCTCTGGGAATGGGTGACAGGGGATGGGTCACTTGATGTTTATCTGATCTATCCATTCCCTCTGGGGCACCTGGCATTGGCCACTATTGGAAGACAGGATACTGGGCTAGAATGACCTTTGGTCTGACCCAGTATGGCCATTCTTATGTTCTTATTACGATTCCCCATTAAATAGTTCAAGAAATGTGAACATTTATTCATTTTCCCAAAATTCTGCTACAGGCTTTTTTTTAGTATTACAAAGGAGAGAAAAAAGAAAAAAGAAACAAACAAACCCCAAAAAACCAAGCAAACAAACAAACAACCCCAACCAAAATATTTCACTTGTTTGGGCAAAAATGTTTGGTTTTACTGAAAACTTTCACCCAACCAGCCAAATATTTTCAGGTTTTGGTTACTAAAAGAAATAATAAATATTTTTGTTTTGTTTTTCAATTTTTTGTCACAAAGGACATTTCCCATAGAAAATTCTATTTTGACAAAAAAGCCATTTTACACTGAATAACAATCAAAATATTTACTGCTGACATTAATTCCTAGCCATAGCATATGAAAGCCACTAGTCTTCTCATTAAAGCAAAGGAGTGGGAATCAGAAGGATCTGCATTTTATTCCTTACTCTGCCACTGAGCTGTTACATGCCTTTGGGCAAGTCTTCAGCTTCCCCATCTGTAAAAGGGCCATAACAACAGTTGCTTACCTCACAGGCACAGTGTGAGGCTTAATTCACTTTTGTTTGTGAAATGCAGAGTGTTAGGAGGGAGGCCGGATCTAGCTCACGGGCACTGTAGCACACTTCCAAAGCGTAGGATGTACACACACATTCCTTTGCAGACTGCCCTTTTCTCTCCCAGTTTCTGTTTACTTTGTGTCTATAAGACATACTCATCATAGGCTGTCATTTAGTTCTCCATTCAACTCAGTGGAAAGGCTCCCATTGACTTTGATGGTAGTTGGATGAAGCCCTTAGTGTCTTGAACAAAGCACCTCAGAATTTGGCCTTTAGTGAGCTGGGATATCAAAAAGGAGGTTTTCATATTACTCCTAGAGAAGGGCCTGAACTGCAAAGTGTGAGGCTCAGGTCTTAGTGTGAACTTTTTCAAAACCTGACTGTGTTCAGATCTAGCATTTTAGTTTGGCAATTATAGAGACAGATGTTGGCTATGACTTTCAATACACAGGGCTGAATTTTCAAATAAGCCTTAATCTGCCTGATAATTTGTATTTGTCGTGTACTAAAATCAAAGTCTGTGGGTCGTACATTTGCATATGCAAATTTGATAACTACAGGGCCAAGTTTTTTGGCACTCGAAAACATGTAAGTACAGATTTAGAAAAAATCTGACCCACTGTAAATGGAAAATTCATTAGTGGTGTTCCTCTTTGGTAATTTCATTGCCTCTTAGTGGCAGGAGGATGGTTTTATGGTTAAAATCTAGGACTAGGAGATAGGGATTCTATGCCCAGCTCATTCCCAAATGTTCTATGACCTTGAGCAAGCCAAATAACATCACTGCACTTCAGCTTTCTAGTCTACAGAATATGTGTAATACTACTTACCTGCTCACCGATGTATTAATTTAATCTGTCTTTGGAAACAACTTTGACATCCTTGGATAGAAGGGCAAGGTGGTCAGTATGAATTCTCAGTCAGAAAGATTTCTACAGCTCAATTATGTTTGAAAACTCAGCCACAAGTTGTTCAAAGAGAAAATTTGTTCTCATGTTTGTACTCTTAAGAAGCAGAAAGATGGTGTGTTAAATACATGAACAATGCTGATATTTTGTTGGATTTTGTAAAACAAATACAAAAGTATTAGAGTGTTTGTTTCATTGCCCTTCAGTACTTTTCTACAACTTTTTAAAGGAGTTTCTTCTCTCCAGCACCTCTGTATTCTCAGAGACAGGGGAATAGCATTGTAGTGAGCACCATCCAGTGGTCAACGAGGATTTGGACTGACACTTCATATTGCATATTTGGACTGACACACGTTATATAAAGCTGAAAAGTTACGGCTGGAAAAATAGCAGAGGTGGGGTTGATGGTAGTGCCAGAGTTACTGGAAGGTAGAAAAAATATTTTTATTTGGCCAACTGCAGAAACACTTATAATTTTGAAGTAAAACAAAAAATGTTATTTTCAACAGGATTATCTCTGCCAGTCGCTGAATAATGTCTTAATGTTTTTAGTAGTGGGTGTTTTGGGGTTCAGTCTTTCTCTGGTTCAATCTACACAGAGCTTTCAACAAAATTTAATGACAATGCTTAAGCACAGTTTGAGCTGTCATGGCTGAAGCCATGGTTTGCTGAGGCAAGGTGGCCATCTCTGATTTACCTAAGTGGGATACCTTAACTACAGCATGAGTTTTGAGACAATTTCTACAATTGGCTTTGTCCACACTGCTGATCCACAGCATGTCAGATGAGGCTGTTTCAGCCACAACCTAATTTAAACCATAATTAAGAATGGCTGTTAAATTCATTTGAAAAATTACAGGGCTTATTCTCCTCTTACACTGGCACATCTCCATTGATTTCAATAGAGTTTAATCTGGAATTACACCAGTGCTAGGCGAGAGGAGAATCTGCTTAGGGCCATCAATGATATGAGCTACGACTTCAACAAGTACCAAAAGAAGAAAAGATCTAAGTTGGCGGGAGCTGATGTTTATTTAAATTTCTCCTGACTAGGTTACAAACCCAAATATTGATTTAATCTAGTTTAACATAATCATTCTGTTTTACCTGTGCAAGAAACAGTGATTTCAATGGTTAGGTGGGCACCTGACACACAATTAACCTGTGGAACTCATTGCCAGGGGATGTTGTGAAGGCCAAAAGTATAACTAGGTTCAAAAAAGAACTAGATAAGTTCATGGAGGATAGGTCCATCAATGGCTATTAGCCAAAATGGTCAGGGGTGCAACCCTGTGCTCTGGCTGTCCCTAAAATTCTGTCAGAAACCAGGAGTGGAAGACAGGGTTGGATCACTCCAAAATAGGCTCTGATCTGTACACCCCCTGCAGTACTATCAACCACTGACTAAAACAGGATACTAGGCTAGATGGACCAGGGATACGACCTAGGGTAGCAGTTCTTATGTTTTGATATCTTTAAGAAGGAAGCCTGAAGGAAGTTTCCTTTTCCTGCATTTCTGAATGTGTGCATTTCCTGGCTATGCCTTATGTGCTGTGTATGCTACTCTGTTACTTTATGAGTTTTCTCTGTTTGTTCCATTATGTACAGTGATATGCTATCCATGCCCATTAAATGTTCAATTGATTTTTTTAAAAACAACTAAATTACATTGCAAAGAAATTTTAGAACTTTCAGCTTATCAATTAAAAGATGTTTTAAGTCCAAGACCAGGAAAGGAAAGTCTACTTTTTAAAGAGACAGTGCTACAGGAAAGGAGTTTGGACACTGCAGTGTCTTTGTTAGATCTCCAGTGTATTATTGTACGATGCACTTGGATTTCTGTTGTTTTCAGAATGATTCAAGCAAGAAGCACTACAGAGATAATGAGGAGAGTGGAGCTATAAAAACATAGTGATACCAGGTAACTAAGAGAGAAGACAGGAGTAGTCAAGGGAACAGAGAAGGGCAAAGCCACTGGGGAGCCTGAAATAAGATTAGAAGAGCCAGGAGGCTATGTCTGCACTTGGTGCTGAGGGGTGATGCCCAGCTGACAGACATATGTGCTCTAGCTCTGCTCAAGCTAAGATACAAAAAAATTGCAACGTAGCTTTATAGACCAGTAAACCTTTTGAAACATTCTTCTGCAGGTTACCCCTCCGTGTAAACTTTATTCAAGCTTTGAGCAAGGTGACAGAGCATGAAGCTTCCTTCACCACCACCACACTCATTCCACCCTCACTGGCATTGGCTAAAATACAAATTGTTCTCTTTCTGCCATCTCCTCCCCCTGATGTCTTGATAGTCAGGTTTACTGCTTGTACAAAAACTGAGGCAAAGCCCCATTACTTTGTTTAGGACAGACCTATTTAACAGTTTTACATAGGCAAAGCCATCTGGTCTTGAACATATTCTAGAAACATCATATGGGGGTGGGGGGATTCAGAATTTTACATATAACAATACTCCATACATTTTGCCATGGTATTGTTGAGCAGCGAGTTATCCGTTTTAAAACAATACCTCATTAGCATATTTTTTTCAAAGAGTAATGTCTTTATCAGCATATCTTTCAAACCACAAACTTGTTCATCAGAGGGTTGATTCAATGCCACAAATACACCATATTCTATTTCTGATATTTAATTCTCAGAAGGCTGGGGTAGTAGAAAAAAGGAAGTCAGGACAGTGCCCAAGCTTGATAACCACACTTCTAGGCAGTGTATGTTTAATTCTCAGCACTATTACCAGTCTAATACCTCTCACCTTGCTTGGAGTGCTGACATGCAAGAGTTCCAAATTCAAGTCTATTTCTAGCACACCAGCCTAGGAGGGACAGTTTTTTTTTTGTTTTTTTGTTTTTTTGAATATATCTGAACACAGGAGTTCTTAATTTGACTGCCACGAAGTTTCTATCACAAAGCAGATTGAAAGTGCTGTGTTTACCAAGCTAGTAAATAGCCGTATCTTTATTTCCCCACTATGGAGAGATGTTTTCCTGTTATCAATATCTTTACCTTCATGCAGCTTTTCAGTCCACTTGACAGGTTCTCTCCCATCATATGCTTTAGGATGGGGCAGTCTAGACAAAAGGTAAAGCCAAATTTTTTTTGTATAATTCTCTTCCACTCATTCATACATTTTCTTGAATAACCCAAAACCAGGCACATGAAGCCATCTGGTGGTGTGTACAGTAAACAGCATACAATTTAACAACACACACCCCTTCACATAATTGAAGAGTCAGATGAGATCCAGCAATGCTGCTCTTTTACAGTTTGTTTGGTACACTACCTCACAGAAGAAACCTCTCAAGACCATGCCAGAATTGAACCAGGTTCAGTCCTGTACTGAGGCTTTACGAACCAAACTACTCCCGTTTCTGCATGGTGTACTGCACTTCTGGGCTCGCTCTCTTATTATTCTCCTCATCTGTTTCTTTCTGCTCTCTCCTTACAGCAGAGGATAATAGCTGGTCTGTAGTGGTCCTGTAAATAGTACTTTCCCCACTAAGACTGTCAGTACCAGGAGGGATACAAACAACACACCTGGGAAAATGTAGGATTCCTGTGATCATAAGCTTCCATCAGAACTCACTCATAGCTTTTAAAAAAAACCCCACTGTCAAGGTTCCTCCCCCACTCTGAACTCTAGGGTACAGATGTGGGGACCTGCATGAAAAACCTCCTAAGCTTATCTTTACCAGCTTAGGTCAAAACTTCCCCACGGTACAAAATATTCCCCCCATTGTCCTTGGACTGGCCGCTACCACCACCAAACTAATACTGGTTACTGGGGAAGAGCTGTTTGGACACGTCCTTCCCCCCAAAATACTTCCCAAAACCTTGCACCCCACTTCCTGGACAAGGTTTGGTAAAAAGCCTCACCAATTTGCCTAGGTGACTACAGACCCAGACCCTTGGATCTTAAGAACAATGAATAATCCTTCCAACACTTGCACCCCCCCTTTCCTGGGAAATGTTGGATAAAAAGCCTCACCAATTTGCATAGGTGACCACAGACCCAAACCCTTGGATCTGAGAACAATGAAAAAGCATTCAGTTTTTTACAAGAAGACTTTTAATAAAAAATAGAAGTAAATAGAAATAAAGAAATCCCCCCTGTAAAATCAGGATGGTAGATATCTTACAGGGTAATTAGATTCAAAAACATAGAGAACCCCTCTAGGCAAAACCTTAAGTTACAAAAAAGATACACAGACAGAAATAGTTATTCTATTCAGCACAATTCTTTTCTCAGCCATTTAAAGAAATCATAATCTAACACATACCTAGCTAGATTACTTACTAAAAGTTCTAAGACTCCATTCCTGGTCTATCCCCGGCCAAGACGACTACAGACAGACACAGACCCTTTGTTTCTCTCCCTCCTCCCAGCTTTTGAAAGTATCTTGTCTCCTCATTGGTCATTTTGGTCAGGTGCCAGCGAGGTTACCTTTAGCTTCTTAATCCTTTACAGGTGAGAGGAGCTTTCCCCTGGCCAGGAGGGATTTCAAAGGGGTTTACCCTTCCCTTTATATTTATGACACCCACTAACTACACCAACTCTCCTTACAGACATAGGTGTAGCAAAACAAATGAATGTAGCAATGATTACATAAACATATGAGAAGGAGTGAGTGGAAAGTCTGCTTCTCCCGATGGCATGTCAGGTAGTAGATGCCAAACAGCAAGATCTTTAAAAACGTAGGCATACTGAGGTCCTAAACAGAACTATGGCTCCCAGTGACAGAATTAGCTTCTGAATTCAGAGGATAACATAGAACTTTGAACACTTGTGACTAGGTAAAGGACCTTGCTGTGATTTTTGACAAAGACTGTTTCTTCCCACAGAGAAAAGCAATGCATGACCTGCACAAATAATCTCATTACTCTAATTGTCAATATTTCCTCTCATGTGTATACACACTAATAAAAAAAATAAGTTAGTGTCTGTCCCTAGCCAATTTAAAACAGAAGCAGAAGCTTCCAAAGTAATTCAATGGTGTACCATTTCACCACAGGCTCCGGTGAGCTTAGGAGAGACAGCTACAGTTGCCCCCTGCAGTTTACAATATCACTATCCAATAAAAGATACATTAAGTAAACAACCATTGTGTAGTAGCATTGTTACTGCAGAACCTATAGAATAGACTGTGTACAATTTGCAAAAATTACTGTTTTAGAAATCACACAAAATGCAAGTGGTTTAGTAGAAAACATGTTTAATTTGACTCCTTTCATACACTGTTCCAAAAAGAAATGCACTCACACAGTGTTGTATCCAGTGTACATCTGGATTTGTTAATGCGTTGCCATGAATATCAAGGCAACAGGTGCCTTAGAAATAACTTCACTAGACACAGTGTGTTTGATAGTAAAGTATCACCAAAAGACTTCTCTCCAGGTATAAACTTGGTATGGGGCAGGCCACAGAAAAAAGGCCAGAGAGTGCTGCACACTTTAAAATCAGGAATTGTAAAACGTCTGTCCAATACCTCAGTCAGGTTAAGGGAAAAAATGCAGAGGGGAAAAATACCAGTTTTACATTTTATAGTGAATTGTTTCAAGATACAAATTCATACCTAAAGCTAAGTAACAGTTCAGTAACTTTTTCTTTTTTAAAGATAGAAATAGACAAGTGATAAAACCCTGTTTTAAAAATACACCAACCACGGGTAATGACGGTTTTTATTAATGAAAGGAGACAGTTGGAAGCACTTCTTGCACTTGCTGATTCGCATAACTAGACCTTTCTTGTGTCTTCTTGTGGTGGACAGTATTTTTTTTTTTTTTATAGATTGCTTGTTTTTAAGCTCTTCATGAAGAGAAGCAAATCCATTTTGTGCTTGCATATATCACACAAGGCACTAACCCATCAAGTATCCCCTGCAGGACAAAATAAAAGTTGAGAGAGAGAAGTTAGGAGCACAGCACACCTAAACTGAACAGATTACAATTTTCAAAATAAAGCTATACCAGGTTACCAGTGTACCGATTTGTCAGACTTAAACAATTGAAAAAGTTATATATATTAAAAAATCTTAATGAGCAAACAACAGGAACAACAAATTGCTAGCTAAAATGGCAGTTCAAGCCTTAAATAATGTTATGGTCTAGACCTTCGCTAGAAACATGGTCAATGGATACCTATGAAACTTTCCACTCAGTTAAAACTTAATGAGTCTATTCCATATTCAAAATTTTCACCAGAACACAGAACCTATTCCTGTGGTGAATGTGATATATTAATGGAAGTTTAGTTCCACAATTCCAGAGCCTCTTTTAAGAATATAATTTTCAAAAACAGAAGACCAACAGATGAAGTTGTTCAGAAATAACCATACAATAAAGTATGGATCCAAGGATTCTTTCTGTTCTCCCTGTTCTAGGTTAATTAACTGGAGTCTAGTTATAATTAGGTCTCAGGTCCAAAAATCTGGTTTTAGTAGCTGACAACCAGATTATTCACCAAGGTCAACTCCAAACATTGGCTTGTGGTTGAAACTAGTTGCAGTTCCCCCTAGATCAACTTCTCTAAATGCAAGTTTCGAGTTGGTCTGTATAAAATTAAGATAGCTACTCCCTGCAATTGTCTGAAATTTAAAGAAATGCAAATTCAGTTTACAGTTCTAACATTTTATAGTAAAGCTCAAACTGGCATCTTTGTGGTGTTGTTCTGGTAACATATGCAAACAAGCTCTGTAATGGTGGGAAACACTTTGGGCACTGCTGGAACATTGGAAACACCTACTCTGTGTCCTTAAAAAAAGGCTGCATCTTTGGTCATTTGAAACAGGTCTTAAAATCCTGTCTTTATTTCTGATCTTTCATCACATTCATGTCCATGGAGGGTTCTACTCTATGTTTATCAAGCAAAAAAACCAAAACAAAACCCTCTCTAACCAAAAAGGAAATTTTCATTTGATGAATATTAAAGATCAAAAACTTTCAGAAGTGCAATCTGGAGAGTTTAAGTCCACTCAAGTCCATCAAATAACCATCACATTGGGTTAATGTTTTTAACAAGGATTTTATAAAGAATCCGGTAAAACATTCCTTGGAAGAAATTTCTTCCATTCCTTTTTACCAACTTGTAGTAGTCTGGGAAGTTTCTCCTTTACTGGCACACTATTACCTACTGTAGATAGGGATCTACATGAAGAGAATCATGGCAGCTGTGCTTGGGTGTAGGTAGTTATAGCCAGGTAGCCCTGAGAAGATATCCCAGCAGGCTGGCAAGGGACTTCTATACTAGCAAATCCAAGGGGCACCTTCATATACCAGCATTTCCTAGCCTTAGTGTTTGTGCCATTAACTGCAGAGAAACTTGCTGAGAAATTCAAGGGTGAGACTGGTTCAAACAGGAACCTGCTCTGCTGACTAGCTTGAGCACTCCACCCTCCACCCCCATTTTACTTTGATATAATCACTGGAACAGTTTTAGTCTATTATTCTCAACCTAGCCTTTATCATCATGAATTCTGGAAGCCTTTATTACATTTTATGAAAGGTTCTGCATTTGCGCTGCTCAAACAGACTATCAATTTCAAGATCCTACATCATTCAGCCCAAACTGGTACAATTGAGCCCCAACTTTTCTCCTTTCCTGTCTCCTCTAACCTCCACTTCTTCAATGAACTAAGGTAAAGTAATGGCCAAGACACACGTCTTACAGAGTAGCTGTATATTATTGCAACCTTTGTCCTTCCTTTCCCTAATTTCCCCTTGTCGGTCTATGGCTCTCACTTCTTGAATCATGTCTGAACCACAACATTTCAGAGCAATGACTGTCTTTACTTGTTTCTGTAAGGCATCTAGCACAATTTTGGGTGTTTGAAAATCAGAGCAAAAACAGAAGGGACAGCATAAGTCTATTGTTGTGAGTATAACTACAACAACAATGGGAATCACGATTTAGATTTTAAACCTGTGTTCTCAGATACAAAAACAAGAATAATGTCCACATTAATCAAAAACAATGTAATGAGTACCACCAGAATACAAAGGCTTTTCTGTGCTTTGAGTAACTTAGGAACTGCCTGCCTTTCAATAAAAGTAAAATTCAGGGTCGTGTCCTGTATCCGATAAGTCTTGTATTTTCATTAATGAGGATTTAGCAAGTTATTTGGCACTCATATGTGACAAACTCTCCCTTAGGCAAGATATTCCTGAATATTAAATAATCAGTGAACAAAAGGGTGCTAGGAAATTAACTGAAATGATACAAAGTCAGTATACCATGTAAAACCTTTGTTATTGTTAGAACATCTGTCCAAGCTGCAAATGATTCTTATAAGATTTCCTTCCTATTTTTTAGAGTTTCTCTAACATGACCACGAACTCTTGAGACCAGCCACATTTGATTAAAAAAATAAATCTATTGTATGCTGGTGCTTTATGCTGAATTGCTACACACTGCCAGGAAACCCAACACTTACATTTTATGGGCCAGTAATTATATTGCAGAGGAGATTTAGTGACTCTCCAAGAAATGGAAAATGACCATATCATTATTTTAAAAAAAAACAACAAAAACAAACCAGAAACATCCCCTGCCAGTTAATTCATGGAGTGGTTTAGCAGTGGCCCTCAAAGAAACTGCTGCTGTTGGCAGCTCTAGAGGTCATAGTGGGATTGAGAAGTGGGAGGGAAGGAGAAGAGACAGGCAGGCAGCAAAAATAAAATAAATTCATTATAAGCTACTGAATAGACTGGAAAACACAGAATCAGGAAGCTCGAAAGCCCTGTCAGTACATGCAAGAACTAACACTACTCTACCTTCGTTGGAAGATTTTTCACAAGCTGTAGAACAATTTTCCAGATAGCCTCAGTTTCCCTTCTTCTTAATTTTCACCTTGTTATACCCCTAACTCATCTCCCATCCTCCCAATGCTTACCTATTTATGCTTCTCTCTAAAGTCTGTGCTGGATTTTAGCCAACCTGTATAGATTAAGTCTTTTAATCTTTCCTCAAAATCCAACCCATTCAGTCTAGAATCAAACTGTATTATAGCTATGATTTCTGACAGGGAGCCTGTCACCTCCCTGCACAACAACTTGATGTCTCAGAATGAATGGGCAGACCCAAAAACATTTACACCTCACTAAAGAGGGCACATTCCAATTTTAACTAAAACACCTTAAAGCAAAGCTGTGAGTGTTTAATCTACACCAATTTTTTTTTTTAAATACAACTTATCCTTGCTTCATATGTAGTACTTTGTAAACTTAGCTGGGATCCTAGAAATCAGTTTGCCACAGAAAAACATGGAATTTGCATTTTTACAGAGATTCTTTAGTTTTTACATTTTGTGAAAAAATGAAAATGTATTAACTAAATTTTACTGATGGAAGTACCAGTGCCACTTATTCAATGGGTGCAACCTCTCCCTCTTGTGGTTGATTTTTGAATGCGCTGACCGCCCAAGCCCTTACCACAGTCAGCCCTGGGTGGCTGGTGGTTCAGTTAGTACAGACAGCCAGATAATGGAGACTCGGATAAACTGTACATAGCTAAACACACTCCAATACACTGCTTTGGCATATAGAGGTTACTAAGTGACCTTTAGGGGTTTGTATTTTAATGCATCTCAAATTTCAGCCTCCAGGACTAACTCAGAAAGTGAGTAAAGTTAATAGAAAAGCAATTTTTGCTTTTTATTTTGTGCGTTAAAAATAATTTTCTGAAAATATAGAAAGCAGACAAATATTTGGTATTTGTAAGAAATACAAATTGTAATTCTATTAATTTTATTTTATTATAATGATTGATGTCACTGGAAGGCTTTGAACTTGCTCCAAAAATGTTAATATACCAATAAAACATTGTGTTCAACTGACACCTATATTTATAGTGGCTAGGGAAACTGAAGTTCAGCATTCCACTTTAATCGTGGAAAAAAACCATACAAATCTGATTTATCACAAAAGTAGGATCCCTGCTCATCAGTAACAGAAAGGGAGGGGAGAACAGCATGAAGTGTCCTAAACAACTTACGGCAATTTCATCCGCATGAAAACTCTTGCCATGAAGAAGCTCAACAGGACGCTGACAAATCCAATAAAAAGCAACAGAAATCTATTGAGCTTTGGGATATTTGGTGCATTGGATCGGTCCAGAATTATGAAGCCTAAGCCTCCCATTGTGAAGAGGAAGCTGGATGCGAGTCCTTCCATAATATACTGTCCATTTACTCTGGGGGGAGGGAAAAAACAGGAATAAAAGATATTTCAGTAGAACACCAGCCCCTCAAAGTATTATTTTCACTTCAAGAGCCAGCTATTTAGTGTAATATTTTGATCTGCTTCCGTTTTACAAAAACCCAGGACAGTTCATTTTGATGTTTACACACTTAACTCCAGCAACGTGTGTTATGTTCCACTGTCTCCTGATGCGATAAGGGATTAATATATAATTTAGCTCCTGGATCAGTACTTTGCAAGGTGACAGAAACGTACTAATGCTTTTAATCATGAGTATTCACAAAAGGGTAATGTGACTGTATGCAAAACCACCACATTATATACATTACTTATTTAGAATTTTAGATATGAGTGGTAATTTCAAATGTGTCTTGGTTGAAAGCAAAAATAAGTTAACAAATGAATGTAAGTAGGGACCCAAAACTTCTAGACTGTTGAGCTTTCAAGTTTGTTTCCCAAACCATTTCTTAGAAGACAAACCCCAAATTCCAGTCACTGCAAGAAGAGAAGCGTTATTCAAATCCATATCAAGGGAGGAATTGTGTCTCCTTGTTCTAGCACAGCATTAGGAGTAAGATGTGCTAGACCAGTGGTTCTCAAACAGAGGTCCGGGGTCCCTTTGAGGGTCACAAGCAGATTTCACGGAGTCCACCAAGCAGGACCAGCATTAGACTTTCTGGGGCCCAGGGCAGAAAGCCAAAGCCCCACCTAATGGAGCAGAAGCACGGGGCTCTGAGCCTCGCCACCCAGGGCTGAAACCAAAGCCTGAGCAACTCAGCTTCACAGGGCCCCCTGCAGTGTGGTGCCCCGGACAATTGCCCTGCTTGATACCTCCTAATACTGGCCTTGGCTTTTATATGCAGAAAAACAGTTGTTGTGGCACAGATTGGCTACAGAGTTTTTACAGCATGTTGGGGAGGCCTCAGAAAGAAAAAGGTTGAGAACCCTGGCACTAGACTGCATTCTCATTTCTGTCACTGCATGATTTTGGATAAGTCCCTTAACACATCCGTGCCTCAGTTTTCCAATTTGTAATACAGGTATACACCACCACCTTGGTAAAGCACTTTGCTGGAAGGATCTACAAGGGTGCAGAACATTTCATTAGTGTCTAATCTTGATAAATAGTAGTTGAATCTTTTACACTGTTCTTCCCCATGACTTTCACTAAAGTGCTCCCAACTTCCTAGAGCAATGTGATTCATGTATATTGCAGTAGCCCAAAGAAATCTGAAGCATATATTGGAAGATGTTAATCTGAACACAAACTCTACGCAAAAGATTCCTAGAGTCAAGAGTAACAATAAGAAACTACTATGTATTTTATAATCAATTTTTTTTTTTAAATACAGTGTCAGCTCTTTTTTACAATGAGGTACTTTTAGTTAAAAAACAAAAAAATAGCCCAACATTTTCTGCAGGAATTAAGGATAACCAATCCAGACAGACAAAATCCAGAGCTCTGTAAACTTACTCATTAATTTTCTCAACTAACTTCTGACTAAATTAGTTTTACCTCTAATAAAATTTTAGATTCTAAGCAAGAAGAATCTGCTGAACTAATTTTGAAGGACAGACACTGTAGATTTAGGTTTCAAACTGAATAAAATCTGTCCCTAAACTGCAAGTTACTCCATATGGGGGATCCCCTGCATTTATGCAAAGTAACTAAGACCTTGATCTTGCAAATCATTTTATTTTGGGTTCAAAAACTGAATGCAAATTACAGATACGAGTTCTATAGTTTATTGCTGTTGAGCGTAATTAGAAAAATAGGATTTGTGGTTTGCTCTTACAGCAGAACTGGATGTAGAACAGAAAAATGGTCATTCAAAATATTAGAAAAGAGTTGGGGAGGGAAAAGAAAGCAAAAGCCAACTAAAGACAGGTTATATTAATACACACAACTAGACTGGGGTATTCAGTTTTAATTGTTACATGTTTGCAACCACCCACTTTTCCTTTCACAAACAAGCACTCAAAAATATTTCACCCATTATTAAACAAAGTTTAACAGAAAGGAAATGTATAAAAAAACCATTACAAAACTGGTGTATTATGTCAACTGTGACAAGTAATTAAAAAGATATCAGTTATGAAATATGATCAAATATAGCTTCTGTTTGTTATAAATCTTGACTTCTACTCATGAAAATTAATTTGTATCATCTACCTGAAATTTCATTTCCTGTAATGCAAAAATCTTTGTATTTTTATCAATTACATATCTACTAAAACCTCAAACCCTTCCAAGCCTATATATGAAATATACTGTGAATATTTAAACAATTCATTTGCAAAAGAAGGCTCCAATCAGTGAAATCAGATGCATATTTGTGGATCCTGGGGCCCTCAGAGAGCACAGCTGAAGTCAATGGAGCTCTCCAAGAGCACTACGGTTCACTTGCATTCATCTGTTTGCAGGTCAGGGAGAGACCGTTCGATTATGACAAAGGATAATTTCTACCTGTATGCCAAGAAGGCCACTGGTCTCTGATGTCCATGTTCATCTGTCATAGACCCAACACTGGGAGGTTCTACAATCACATCATAGATTATTCCTATAAAAAAAGAAAGAAAAAGAAAAAAAGGACATTAGTTTTGAATGATGAGCCAGCATCATCCATCTCTAAATATTAAGAATGATTTCCTTCTACAGACAGTATGAATAGAAAGGAAACAGTTTAGTAAATTACTTGCCATTTTACATCTCCTGTTCAAATGGTAAGAAACACATAATTAAGTAAGTTATAACCTTAAAATTATAATAGGATGGATATCAGACATTTCAGAAAGCCATTTTTTTACATTAGGGTACACCTATACAGCAGCTGGGAGGGTCGTTCCCAGGTTGGGTAGAAATACACATGCTAGTTCTGCTCAAGCTAGCATGCAAAAAAATAGCAGCATGGCCACAGTGGCTCAGGCTAGTTACCAGAGTACAATCCTGCCCGACCCCCAGGGTAGGTACTCAGGCAGCTGAGCTGCCACACCACCACTCCTATTAGGACACTAGTTCAACCACTCCTAGCGTGTGTATGTCTACCAGAGTGGAGAATCACCACTCCAGCTGCTGTGTAGACTACCATTAACAGTAAGTGGCTTATACATGATTAGTGCTCCAATGACTTTTCACATTCACAGTCTTAAGTGTTCTTCATATCAGAGCCTAGGACACTAGACCTTGTTTTCCTACTTAATAGAGTTTAATCTGGGATTGTTAACTTGATTAATTCTATTTACCTTTATAAGGATAACAAAAATAAAAACCACTTTTGGCTGAAAAGACTCAAAATGTACAGTAGTGTTCTATTTAGGGACCATTCTTTCTTACTGTATAGGTACAGACACTATAGAATATCATGGGAAGATTCATGTTGCAATGTCATTGAGCCGAACAGAGATCCTGTAAACTTTAGCTGTAATTTTGAATTTAATCTAGAATTTTAGGAGTTACTTACATGAAACTCTAAATTTATTCCAGCAAATTTACTTGAGCTACTGCCTCTTGTGGTTGGACTTCACATTCCTTATTTGTTTCTGGATGACTACAGCATACGAGGCACTGTATAAACTCACAGGACGCACATTCTCAGCCCCAGAAAGAGAAGCAGGGGGAAAGAAAAGGAGAGGGAGCAGAAAATACAACATACAAGGAAAGTGGTCAGGAGGATAAATTAGCCATGTCTTGATATGGTATTTTTAATTAATATACATTAGGGCTGTCAACTGATTAAAAAATTAATCGTGATTAATTAGAAAATTAAAAAAAATTAATCGTGATTAATTGGGCGATTAAAGAATACTAGAATACTGTTTATTTAAGTATTTTTGGATGTTCTCTTCGTATTCTGTGTTGTAATTGAAAATAATATATTTGAAAATGTAGTGTACAGTGCTCACTTTATATTTTTATTACAAATATTTTCACATTAAAAAGCAAAAGAAATAGTATTTTTCAATTCATCTAATACAAGAGCTGCAGTGCAATCTCTTTATCGTGAAAGTTGAACTTACAAATGTAGAATAATGTAAAAAAAAAAACCTGCATTCAAAAATAAAACAACATAAAACTTTAGCGCCCACAAGTCCACTCAGTCCTACCTCAGCCGATCCTCAGACAAACAAGTTTGGTTTCAATTTGCAGGAACTAATATTACCCGTTTCTTGTTTACAAAGTCACCTGAAAGTGAGAACAGGAGTTTGCATGGCACTGTTGTAGCCGGCATCACAAGATATCAATGTGCCAGATGTGCTAAAGATTCATATGTCCATTCATTCTTCAACCACCATCCCAGAGGCCATGCGTCCACGCTGATGACGGGTTCTGCTCAATAACGATCCAAAGCAGAGCGGACCGACGTATGCTCATTTTCATCATCGGAGTCAGATGCCACCAGCAGATTGATTCTTTTTTTTTGGTGACTCGGGTACTGTAGTTTCTGCATCAGAGTCTGCTCTTTTAAGACTTCTGAAAGCATGCTCCACACTCCGTCCCAATCAGATTTAGGAAGGCACTTCAGATTCTTAAACCTTGGGTTGAGTGCTTTATCTATTTTTAGAAGTCTCATATCCTACCTTCTTTGCCTTTTGTCAAATCTGCTGTGAAAGTATTCTTAAAATGAGCATGTGTTGGGTCATCATCCGAGACCGCTATAACATGAAATATATGGCAGAATGTGGGTAAAACAGAAAAGGAGACAGTTCTCCCCCAAGGAGTTCAGTCCCAAATTTACTTAACGCACATTTTTTTTTAATGAGCATCATCAGTATGTCCTCTGGAATGGTGGCCGAAGCATGAAGAGGCATATGAAAATTTAGCATATCTGGCACATAAATACCTTGTAATGCTGGCTACAAAAGTGCCCTGAGAACGCCTGTTCTCACTTTCAGGTGATAGTGTAAATAAGAAGCAGGCAGCATTATCTCCCATGAATGTAAACAAACTTATTTGTCTTAGCAGGTGGCTGAACAGGAAGTAAGACCGAGTGGACTTGTAGGCTCTAAAGTTTTACACTGTTTTGTTTTTGAGTGCAGTTATATTACAAAAAAATCTGCATTTGTAAATTACACTTTCATAATAAGGAGATTGCACTACAGTACTTGTAAGAGGTGAATTGAAAAATACTATTTCTTTTATCATTTTTACAGTACAAATACTTGTAATAAAAATAATATAAAGCAAGCACTGTACACTTTGTATTTGATGTTGTGATACAAATCAATATATTTGAAAATGTAGAAAAACATCCAAAAATGTTTTAAAAATTATAATTGGTATTCTATTGTTTAACAGTGCAATTAATCGCAATTAACTTTTTGAGTTGATCACATGAGTTAACTGTGACTAATTGACAGCCCTAATATAAACTATTCTACATGCCCCTCTACCTATATTTCTTGCAGGTGACAAAGAGAGGATCTTCATGAAGGATTTGAATGGAGCCGCTCTGCAGACTAGTGCAACAGACTTCTCATGCCATTTAGGGATAATTGTAATAAATGCAGAATTATGTTTCTTTGGTGCATCAACCCAAACTACATTGTATCATTTGACTGGAGTTTCCTTTGATAACTAGAGAAAGAGCTTGTGATCCACATACCATTTGCTATTAAGCAGCAGTAGTGATGAATAAGCCAAAAACTGCTACAGGGTTGGCATAGGAAAGCAAAACAGCCACCTGCCAAGTCACTACTCAACAGTACCATTCTCATTCCTTAATCAACACTCCCCAAAAACCAGGTAATCAAAGCTAAAATAAGGTTTTCAGATATGCACCAAAATCTCTAATTTGATCACTGATTAAATTCTACCTATCACACACTAGAAAGTCCCATTCCAGCATCAGGATTAAGGCAAAATTTCCATAGTGGACAGAGAAGGGTGGGAGTTTTGGGGGGTTGGGAGGAGCACATAATACACCTCACTAACATAACAGATATAAGAGTTTAGGGGCTGCTCTTCTCAGGCTGCATATCAATTTAAAGGAGGGAACTTTTGAATGTCTTTGAAACACACAGAGCAAAATCCTTCACCACTAGAGAAAGATGTTATAAGAGCGGTCTTAAAATTATCTGTTCCAAAAGCCAAGAATGGAAAGTAGGCCTGCCTACAGGAACAAAGGTTTCTCCCTCTGGGACACTCATCTCCTGACTCAGACACAGTATCAGTTTGATTTCCAATATTGCCTATACTAAGCAAGTGTATCCTGGTCTGGAGATGGATATGGTCCCACAGATCTCTTCGGTTACTGCACCTGAACTAAGATCCTCACCAAGGCCTATTTTTGAACCAAGACAACCAAAACCTTCTCCACCGCCTTGCCCGCTGGTCACAGAGCTGGGCCAATCACCCCAGCGGGGACGGGGATTTGCGTACCACCCTCAGCGCGGATGTGGGGGTTTACACCACGGGCAAAGACGACCCCTCTCTGGGAACCCCACCGGAGGGCGTCCCTGCACTGTGTGAGGCGGGGCGTAGTGACACAAATTGCTCACGGGTGGGAAAATTGTGCCGGCTGCTGTTTTTGTCCTCACAGGGGCCCTCTCCGGGCAGGCTCAGGCAGGGCTTCCCAGGGCCGCAGGCGGAATCCGGGGAACCGCGATGCCCCAGGAGGGGGTGCAGAGCAATCCCCCGCCCCACACACACACACACCGTGCGGCTGTGACGGGATCACCTATATGGGGGGGGGGGTGTCACACTCCTCCGCTTCCCTCACCCGGGGTCTCCCTCGGCCACCACCTCAGGGAGCCCCGGCAGCAGGCTCCAGCCCCGGAAGTGTGGGGATCGGGGGGAGGCACTCGCCCGCAGCCAGGCTCCCACCGAGAGAGGTAGGGGTAACCCCACTGCCCGCCGCCCCCAACAGGCGCCCTAGGAGCGGAAAGAACAGGCCTAATCCTGCTCCCCCTCCCCGCGCCCAGCCCTCCGCCCGGGGCCCGCTCCCGGCCCCCCAGCCCTCCGCCCGCCCGGGCCCGTTACCTCCGGTGATGAGGAAGTAGGACACCACCACCAGCGCGTAGACGGTCATAGCTGAGGGCGTGTGCACCCAGCTCGGCCGCTTCAGCTTGATGTTGGGGCACTGGAGCACCGCGAACGGCACCCGGTAGAGCGTCTCCATGATGGCAACCCAGCCACCGCCACGGAAGGCTAATCAAAGCCAGCACCACCGCGGCCGTCTACCCCGCCTTGACCCGCCGCGGCCACCGTCACTCTACACGAATGCGGAAGCGGAAGCCAGCTAGAGAGGGAACGTAGGGCAACGGCGGGGTCCTGGAAGGTGATAAGAATAGGGCGAAAAAGTGCAAAATTGAGCATGGTAAAGGTCACCTGGAGAAAAACTTGAGCTACGAAATCTCACGTCGTTAAAACACCGCCAAACTCTGGAGTTTCGAGCCGACTATACGTGTCTGGGGAATATCAGTATTACACACCTGCCAGATCCTAGCAGCCCCTGACGTGGCCTAGACACGGCAACTGGGAGAGTCTCGGGCGGGACTGGCCCACCCGAAGCCCCGCCCACAGAGCAGGAGGCCCCGCCCACAATGCGGAACCTGGCCGCTGGGGGCGCCGTGGCTGGCCTATAGCTCGTAATCGCTTGTTGCCGTTGCGGCACCGGCCGGGCAGCACGTGGCAGGCGGTGCGTTAAGTCTGTCCAGCGTGTGCCCTCTCCCAGCACCAGAGCGCAGGGAACTGCCTCTGGGTTCGGCCTCGGATCGGCCAGCCCGGCGAAAAGCGGAACCCGCCGCTAGTCTTGCGTCGGTGAGAGGGCAGCACGGTCTCCCTTCTACGCGCCCGTCCTCTCCCGAGCGTAGCCGTTCTACGCCCAGGCGGGTCGCCTCTGTCGAGGAGCGTGTGAACTTCCCAAGGTGCAAAATCTGTGTGGGTCCTTCTTATCGCTAGACCGCAGAAAAGCTGGATGCCAAGTGCCGAGCCGGTGCGGCACTCTAAGAAGTTTGGGTGCAGCAAGCTTTTTTTAGGTACTGTGACCAGACGTCCCGTTTTTAAAGGGACAGTCCCGTATTTAAGCCCTCCTGCAGGTGTCCTGACTTTTTCTTAAAAATGGGCAAATTGTCCCATATTTTCTGTCTTCCACCCCCCACCCCCCCCCCAATCGGTACTGGCGGGTAGGGCCATCCTTAGGCATACGCAGCATATGTGGCTGCATAGGGCACCCAAAAATTTGGTGCACCGCTGGGACAGCAGGTAAGAACAGGTCGGCTCCCACAGACCCAGCGCGTGTGGCAGTCTCCTTAGGCAGGGGCCGTATTCACAGAGCCGGATGCGCCGGTGTGGCGCATTCTGCGTGAGGGAAAGTGTACGGGGGTCTCTGCGGGGAACTTTGACTCTCCGCCACCAGGCGGCTCAGTATCCTTTTCTGCCTCCCCTTTCCCTCCATTGGCCCAGGCTGCTGCAGTCAGCTCAGTGTGTCAGCAGTGCAGAGGGGTTCTTCTGGGTGTCTGCAAGCACCAGTTTAATAATACTGTGTAGGACTCCAAAAATCCTAAGGACAGCCCTACTGGTGGGTCCTGCTGCTGGCCTGAGCTCTGCAAAGTCATGGGCCAGGCCATCCCTTTTCCCCCCCTCCTCCTCCTCTGCGGTTGGAAGCAGCTCCCATCCCTTCCTTCCCGCACAGTGCTGAAAGGCTGCTACTGACCATATTCTGTTGTGTATCCTCGCAGAAATGGGCATGTGACCCTGAATGCCCCCCATGTATTGCCTCGAGAAGATGTGGTGCCAAGTACCAGGAGGGATGGGTTTGTCCCGGGGGCCCAGTCCAGCATGGTGGGCGGAGAGCGCCAGGCAGGGATGGTTGGGTAAGTCAGTCACCTCCCCTGTGTGAGAGAGGTGTATAGGGAGTGTGTGTGGGAGGGGTAGGGATGTGTGTGTCACCCCTCCCCATGTGAACCCTAAAGCCTTAAAGATAAGAAAGTAAATATAAAGAATTTTAGATGCAGCATTTCTTTTTAACAGGGGCTCAGTCAACTTCATGTTAATTTGAATGTTTGTATTACATAGTTCTGACTGATTGCTGATGAACTCGCTTGAATACGAGTAATTTTAGGGGCCTGGAGCCCCCTCCCAGACCCTGAACTCCTCATTTTTGGCCCCACCCCGGAGCCTGCACCACCAATCAGAGTCTTCACCCCCTCCTACAACCCAACCGCAATTTCATGAGCATTCATGGCCCACCATACAATTTCTATATCCAGATGTGGCCCTCTGCCCAAAAAGTTTGCCCACCCCTGCTATAGGTTGTAATTGACTACAGACTTAATTTGATTTGCATTTGCCATGTCTCTGGGCATCTGTGACATTTTATAGGAGCATATTTTGTTTTGTATTGCATCTGGTTGTTTACAGCACTCCCGCTTGTTTCTAGTAGAATCTCTATTCTTTCTTAAAGAAACCTACATTTGTTTTATTATAAGTGATCATAAGTGCTATGTGATTTTACATTGGCAGAGGATCTGGGATTTCTGTGAATAGCCGGTGTCAGGATATCACAGGGGAATGATGCAAAGGAACTTGGGAACTGGGATGCATCTATTGTTAATCTCCAGCGAAGACAAGTCTGGCATAGCCCAGAGGAGAGTGCTTGAGTAGCTGAAAGCTCGTGCTATTAGGGAATTGATACCCAGCCAGGCATAGGCAAGATTCCCTCAGCTGAAGGCGGGAGGTAACAAGGTGACTAGGCTCCTGGGTACCCCAAGAACCATCACACAAAGTCACAAATTTATAAATAAATAATTCAAGCTACTTTTGTGTGTTGCAAACAGTGCAGATCAAAGCCATTAAATAAAGATATTCTAGAAAAAGTTGCTCCCGACTGTGGAGTTTAGAAAGAAATCAGTGAACCATCACATTCAGCTAGATAATGAGATCTCACATTTACATTAAAATTGTGCTTCCCAACATTTAATGGTTGGATCAGTGGAACTGTGCCTGGTCCTTCTAGCATACCTGAGGTCACATTTGTTTTCTTTCTCCTGTCCTTTTTTTTCTGTCCTCTCATTTTTCCTTCTAGTGGTGTTCCCCCCCTCCCGCCCCGCACCCTTCTGTGTTTTTTCTTCCTTACTGCCCTTTACCTTACAGCTTTATTCATCCCTCTCCTCCCTACTCAACTTCAATTATTTCTTGCTTTTTTCTCAGTTTTCATTCTTCTCTGCAATTCTCCCCACATAGCTTTCCTTTGTTTTTCTCCCCGTTCCTTACTGCTGTGGTCTTTCTCTTCCCCATGTTTGACACCATACTATGTTACGGACAGTACACAAATGTGTGCACTGTTCAGCAGGGCTGGGAAGAGAGCACAGAGCTGGAGACTTGTGCCCAGCAGTTTCTCATATCAGGTAAGGACAGGTATACATCCAGAGCAGTAAACCCTATACAATGGAAATTCCAGTCCTAATAAGCTGAATTTTGTGCTGCCTCTGAATAGATTTAAATAATAGAACATAACTGAGATGAAACTAGTCCTGATCTGCATAGTTGAAAGTCTTTGTTTTGTTTCATCGCTGACTACTTTGATATAATATTATTGTAAATTGATATATTTTAAACTGTAGTTGACTGAGGTGGCCACAGCGTGGTAGGAGTACGCTTTTAAAGTAATTGTGTCCACAGTAATTTAATCTTAACAGATGGAAAAACGTGTATCATACTCTGAATGTTCCCAGGAGAGATTGTTGTAGCATTTGCTCAGAAAAATAAGATGCAGATCTTAAGAAAAGGAAAATACTGGCAGCTATCACAGTAAAAGACTACTTAGGCCAATGAAGGAATGAGGACTCATTTGAGTATCAGAGGAGGATAGCAATATACTGAAAGACATTTTTGGGAACTGTGGGGAAACAGGATTCTTCAGAGGACTGGAGGTTAGTTCTAAAGCCTTTCTCCTTTAGGTCATTCATTCAAATCTGGCCCAGGTCAGATGAGATCAAAAGTTATTACCCTCTCTTTTCTCTGTACAGCTCCCAGTATAATGGAGCCTCAATCAAGAGCATGTGTTACCATCAGGGCTTAAATTCTCAAAGATTATTTCCCAGAGCCCCGGCACCTCCCACAGGGCTGAAGCCCCAAGCCCCAGCAGGCGCTGTGAAGGACCTTGAGATTAAACAGCTTGAATTTGAGACCGTGAAAGGAGAGCCAATGGACAATTCAGAGAGTGAGGTGAGATGACTGCGGCTACAGGCAAGGAAGATGATCTTAATAACTATGTTTCATCAGGACTAGATGGGAGCAAGGTGGGCCAGAGAGGAGGTGATTGCAGTAGACAGAATGTGAGATGATAAGGGCCTGGACAAGTGTTTTAGCTATCCGGAGAGAAAAAGGTGACCTGGCTTGGAACTGTTATGGAGGAAACATCAGCGGATTTGGAGGTAGGCTGGATCCGTGGACCAAAAGGGAGGAAGTAGTCAAAAATAACTTCCAGGTTACTGCCCTGTTTGAGAGGAAGGATGATGGCACTGTCAGCGGTGCCAGAAAAATATACATTATATCAAAAAGATTTCTCAAATTTGGATGGAGGGAAATATCTAGTGCATTAAGCCCATCTGAATATTTATAGCATGCTGACATGCTTCTGCTGACAATTAATCAAATGCAGTGTGGCACGTGCAGGTGATCTTAACTTTTAAATTGTGGGAAAAGAAGAGCAGGTAATATTTAAGGTGAAATAAAGGATACAATTTTCAATACTGCAATTGAAACTAATTCTGATTTTGATTCATTTCCAGTATTAGCACTATCCTTTAATCATCAGCATGAAGAGAAAAAAATAATCTCTACTTCATTGAGATGTATTTGGAACCCCATTACATTGAAGATGACCCCATGTTTTTCAAGGGAAACTGATGCAGCGACAAATCCCTTAAAGTCCAGATTGTAGGTCCATTAAGCAGGAATTCCACACACACAAAAATCAATTTTCTACCATCACCATGAGTATTCCAAATCTCTCCCCAAAGCAGCATTACCTGCCCAAGCTGCCACTGATGTCAGTATTCAATTATATGTAAATTACAACCTGCTCCAACTCATACTGAAATTAGTATCAAAACTCTAATTGACAGCAGCATAATGGTAAGGATCATGTCTTCTTATACATCTGTAAAGAGTTCTGTAAATAGGAATATTGCTACCATTCAGTAGGCATAATTTGACTCCATTGGTAAAGCAATAAAACTTGTACATGAAACCTAAGCCCCACTGTCAACCATGAAAATGTTTGGTTATTTGTCAGTGTTTAGCAGACTTGCTCTACAAGAAAACATACCTTGCCTCTAAATAATTTAATCTAGTGACTACCTTGAAGACATTGCTAGTTAAGAGGCACATCACACCTGTAAAAACTGCCTTGATATCTAAATTGCAGCTGTCTGCTTTGAGTCTGTCATCAATGTAAAACAAAAAACCCACGCACACACAGATCTAACAGCCTTATTATCATTTCCCTGATACTTTGTCTAATGACTGCATTTTTATTTTTGCTGCTAGCCAAGCTATCATACATGGAAACTAAGATTTTAGTTGCCCTTGTTCTTCACTCAAATTTCATTTTTATAATTGGTTTCTTTTCTTTCCTTCCAATTCCCCCGCACCCTCACACACCCCAGTTCAGAGCAAATTGCCTAATTCCACTGATTTCTGCCTGTTCATTATTTAGCAATGATTAAATTGGAAATGTTGTACAAACCAAAATGGAAGCTCACAGTGAATATCAACTCCTCTCCCACCATTCTTCCCCCACCCCCAAGAGCCCTAAAGGAAATCTAATCTAACAGACATTAATGTAAATCATGCATGTTGAATCATATTTAATTGAAAAACCACTTATGGGGAAGATTAAACACCTGTCTTCATTTCCCTTTCCTGTCTGAAATCCATACTTTTCAGCATATTGCAGAGCAGATACAGTTGTATTACATTAAGACAGTGAATATAAACTTCAACTTTGAAAACTGAACTTTATATTAACACACTGCTGCTCAGACAATTTAGTGAATGTTACAATCCCAGGGCAAGATCTTTCTGCTAGTTTATAGCCTTTAAAAATACATTCCAAGCTGGGTTGGCAATGGTAGAGCTATTGCTCTGAATCATAGAATATCAGGGTTGGAAGGGACCTCTGGAGGTCATCTAGTCCAACCTGCTCAGAGCAGTACCAGTCCTTAACTAAATCATCCCAGCCAGGGCTTCGTCAAGCCTGACCTTAGAAACCTCTAAGGAAGGAGATTCCACCACCTCCCTAGGTTTTGAATGGTCTTTGATTCTCAATCATTGCTAGGTACTAACATATAATAAAGCATCCTGTCCTGAAGAGTTTACAGTCTAAATAGCTGTATGTTCATTCAATTTGAGAACATTAACCAAACTGTCTTCATTGCCTTGGCAGACCGGAAGGGCACTTCTCTTGGGGGACAGAGACTGTTTCACCTCTTCTGTTAATACCCCACCAAACTATTCAGGAGTTTTAAATGGAGACCTTTGTTTCTCCATGAAAAGTGACCATGGCTGAGGTCCATAATATTGGGAGAAAAATGAGCAACGAATGATACTGAGGACCTCTTCAAACCAGAAGACTACCACCGTTGGTCAGTTTTTTAATATCAAATTATTCTTCCCCTTCCATATTTGAATATTGGCTGGTTACAGTATAGGCCGAATTAAGGGTTCTTTGCTCTTAGGGAAGAGCTGTTAAAGGCAGCTTGCAGCAGAATAAAATTGGGCTTTTGCCCTTTTGACTTTTTTTTTTTTTTGGTAAATCATAGTCTTCTAGCACAGACAGAACTAGAATTACTAAGGTAAAAGCTAGAAGGGGAAAAAAAACACTAGAAAATTGAATAATAATGCTCACCTCCTTTGTGATCTACTGCTGAACAGCACTGTATAAAAGCTAGGTATTATTTAAGGATATTTTAACAGAAAAAAAGCAAAAATGTACAAGCCCATTTTTCCCTTTAGAGATCACCTTTAAGAGAAAAGTTGTATACTTTACTACTAGATAAACTGCAGCTAGTGAGAAATCTCTTCCTAGCTGATGGTTATGCATCGGCTTGTGACCACGAGCAGGAGTTTCTCTAGTTTGTTTTCATAACGTGGAACCCATTTCTCCACCGTTCCTACTTTGTTACATTATGGCAACTACAAGTCTCACTGTAAAAATCAGTATTAGCAGATTTAGTATATTTTACTTGTCCTAACAGAATATTGCATACCTCTGGAGACTAGTTACTTAAGTCTAGAGTTTTAAAGGTATTCAGGCATTGCTCTACTCAGTGTTGCAAGGCCTAAGTAAGTATTACATGTCCAAGTCCCATTTTAAAAAAGGACTTAGTCCCCTAGGTGTCACTGGAACAGTGCAAGTGATTTAAATGGCTAAGTCCTATGTCCCAATGACAGGCACCTCGGTGTACATCTATACTGAAAAAAATCTTGTAGCAATGACTCTCAGAACCCCAGGCCAACTGACACAGGCCTACACTATAGGGCTAAAAATAGCAGTATAGACATTCTTGCTTGGGCTGGAGCCTGGGCTCTAAGACGTTTCTCCCTCACTGGGTTTCAGAATCCTGTCTCAAGCCCAAGGAGGAACATCTAGGCTGCTACTTTTAGCCTTGCAGTATGAGCCTGAGTCAGTAGAGCTGGGCTCTGAGACTTGCTGCCGTTTAGTGTTTTTTGCAACATACATATACCCCAAGTCGCTTTTGAAAATGAGACTTGGACATGTTACTTGGGCCTTGCAACACTGAGCAGAGCAATACTTAAAAACCTTTAAAAATCAGGCCTGGTCTACACTTAAAACCTAAGTATATATAGCTACAGCACTTGGGTATGAAAACCTCACACTCTTGAGCACCACAGGTACGCTGACCTAACCCCCAGGGTAGATGAAGCTGCGTTGATGGAAGACTGCTTCCAGCAACCTGGCTACTGTCACTTAGGGAGGTGGAGTTACTACAGCATTAGAAAAAACTTTCATCAGTGTAGTGCGCATCTACATAACGTGTTTCATGGCATAGCTACACACCATTGTATGCTGCTGTAGCGCTCAGAGTGTATATATGTGCTTGATCTCCCTCATACTTCTGTTGCCTGTTCCTAGGTAGATTTTTATATTGCACTGTGTGATATCTGAACATGGTTGGACCTGCTGCTGCTTCCCTGCCACTTGCATGCTTCCTTGGACATATTACCCAGTCAGCTGGTCAACAGCTCCCATCTTACTGATTCAGAGTAAATCTTGATTTCCCTCTGTAGCAGCCAGTACAGAGTGAGGCTTCACCTTTTTTCTTTATCTCTGGGCTGCCTGTAGAATCAGTTACAAACAGACAGAGCCAGCATCCTGCAACCAGTCATCTCTCCAGACACCACACTTTGGGAAATGTTAGTAGTTACCTGAATTTAACAGTAGCAGTAAAATGACAACATTTTATTCTGAGTGGAGGATCAATGACACGTTCCAACTTACTGAGTGAGGAGATGCATAACAAGTTACATTTGAGGACATACCCCAGCCACTTCAGCAGCTCCTCCATCAGTGCTACAAAACTCTTCTCCCCAGCGGCTGGCCTAATGGGAGATCCCTGTTCAGCAACACTCCGTCCCATCTCAACTACATTCAGGTTGCAGAGGAGTTCTGAAGCTCACTAACCCTTTTGTACTGTGGCAGGCCAGGGCCATGAAGGGGAGGCTGAGTGGGGGCAAAGTGAAACCTCTTTCTTCCCATATGCACAGAGATTTGAGTGATCATTAAAAAGTTGCATAACAAGTCTGTGTAGGGACTTTAAAGCTCTTCACAGAGTAGTTACAGTGGCTGTGAAAACTACAACAGAGAAGAACATCTTGACTTGTGAATGAAGACTGCAGAACACTGAACTAAAAGGTTATTTTTGCATTTAGCAAATCTTCTGATGAAGATGCTTTCTAGCTTTGCCCATGCTTATGGCAAAGATGTGTAGAATGGTAGAGGACACAAGAAAAGTTGAATTTTTATTTATTAGGCAGACAATACAAAGAGATTCACTTAGATTTCTGACTCTGTGCTTGTGCCTTCAACACTTTCACAACAATCTTCTGCTCCTCAATAAGGAAAGCTCGTTTGATTCTAGGGAAGAGAAAAAGCCTTCATTAGCTCTTTAATATATAAACTGTGCTTTGATATTACACGCATTTCTCCAAGCCCAGCTATTAAGCACAAAATACCTAAACCCCAATTTTTAACTTTTCTACTTGCACTCTTCACCACTCCCAGCACTACTGAAATAAGACATGCATACCATCTGAATTTAAAAATGCTTTTGGCCTCACATAGTATTTTCTTGGCAAAGTGGGCAGAAAAAACACTCAGAAAACTGCAAAGGCCTAGGTATTTCAGGATTAAAACAGTTCTCTCTTCCCCCCCGCACCCTTCACGCACACAGAGGCCACAGTCATATTTAAACATGGTTATTTTTGTAGGTTAGACATGGTCATTATGTAGAGGATCTCAAGCCTAAAAAGATTGAACACTTAACTCACCAGACAGCTTGCTTGATGGTTTGCCATACCCAAACACAAATATACCATATGAACATTTCTAGTTACCATTTAATACAAAGGTGGTTAAGTGACATGGAAGAGTAGTTTAATAATCTCATTAAAAAAGCTGCTGTTAGCCTAAGCAAATTCAAATACTAGTGATGGAATTAATCTGATTCTCAAATCCATGTCTCTACAAATATTCCTCCCATCCCTAATTATACACATAAGACCCACCCCAAAAATAAAGAATACTAGAAGTGTGCCTTGCCACATGGCAGCAGACATTTGTTACACTGACACCCAGTCTGTGGCTCCTTCCTGTTGCCCAGAACCCCTGCTCCCCTCCTGCATGATAGTCAGGATCTTTTCTCCCCCCACTAGCAGCACCAACTCCCTCTAGTGCCATATGCAGATTTATTTGCGTGATACAGAGAATCATTTTGTAGCCCAGCAGCAAAAGAACCCTGGAATTGTCACCTTCCTAGTTAATCAATATTAAAAACAGTTTAACTGAACCCTAGATTGCCTTTTCTGTAGGGTATAACACAGTAGTGCTCAAGCGTCTCACAGTTAGAAACTTCCTTCACCTCCTGGAGTTGTATCCAAACACCCAATTTACCTTCAAGTTGTCGTGAATATTAGTGCTTCACACTTAGTAAAAAAACACCTTTTTGAACTGTGCAGGGGGGGAGGGCAGTGGCGCATTTAGCATGGAAAATTTTGAACGACGCATTATGTCAGTCACACACCTGATGTCTTCCACATATCTCTGCAATTCAGTTTTTAAAAGTACTTAAAGGTAGAAAAATTGCTAGCAATGGTTATAGTACAGATCAGGCAGGGAATAGTATATTAACCTTTTAACTTTGGAGATCTGGACTCAAATCGGTCTAATACGCGCATAGACGAAGCTCATTGTGCCAGGGACCTTTTTGTTATCTCTGGCTATGACATGGCTAATACACATTGGCACTTTGCCATAAAATTAATTAAGATGGCCTTAGTTTAGTGTGCAGTGTAAAATTTATCCATATAGCAAAGCCATTATATCAATGCTGAGATGCTCAGCGTGCAGCTAACAGGGACAATAATTGTCAGGACTTGGGTTCAGTGAACAGCATGAGAAAGCTAACACTTCAACTTATATCTATTCTTAGTCACTGTTCACACAAGACAGGCAGAACTATTTAAAATACCCGAGTTGTAAGAATATGTGCTATGTATGCAGAGTAAGGGCTTGTCTTCACTAAGGCGCTAAGTCCATGTAAGTTACATAGCTTCTGCCTCTCTTTCAGGTGGATTACAGAAGTGGATGGGAGAGCGCTCTCCCATCAATTTAGCATGTCTTAACCAGACTCACTAAATCGACTCTGCTGCATTGATCGCAGCAGTGCCAATTTAGCCCTAAGACAGACAGTAAACTAGAAGATTAACTAGTGTCATACTTTTATACAGGGTCAGCTTTGGCATTAATGCTTTCCTTAAATAACTACACTTCTCTCCTGTATCAATCAGTATTCAGAACGTAACTCAAAGTTCAGGTTTATACAGAAAGATCATGATGTTTGATGGTAAATTACAATGAAGAATCTAAAACCTTTATAAAAAAAAAAGATAGTAAAACAGGAACCAGCTGGAATCCAGGGGACAAGATTTTGTACATATAAATGCATCTAGATTATTACATCACTGCTGAGTTTCATAGTCCCATGTTTATCCATTCCAAGTCAGTCGAGAGAAATATTCTGTTAAAAAGAATGTTAAGCACCCAGGTCTGAAAAATTTGGCTTATAAGAAGAAAAATGTGTTATTGCTAATATATGAACAGTAATTCTCCCCTCCCCCATTTTGACCAATATTTATGATAAAGTTGCTTAGCTTTTTAAAAATTTACCTGTCACGGACACATTTAGCACACATGGAACCGCCATAGGCTCTGCTAACATGCTTTTTTGTTTTTGACAACCTCATAAGGACTTTAGGGCGCACAGCACGAACCTACGTGAAGCAAAAATTGAAATGTCATACAGAATAATTCATAATCATGCATACTTTTTGGATATACTAGCCATATTTAAAAAAAAATCAAGCAGACCATTTAAGCGTGTCACTTCAGACTAAGCATAAGGAGGTTGAGCAGTTTCTCTTGGAAAAAAAAAAGAGAACTGCTGCTGAATGTGCAAGATATGCTTTTACAAGATACAGCTGTTTGCAATATCTCTTTACTACAAATATCTTACTAAAAAGTCCCTACTTTGATAATTTATTGGTCTAGGATCTCCCCCAACCGGCACTGTGGGAAACTGGTAGTTAAATGTCAGTAGATTGCTTGGGCCAAAATACTGCATGACAACCTGGAAGTGAAGCTGAGAACTAGACTATAAAAAGAAATTCTAAGACTTATCAGTTTTTAAATAACCCAACATGGTTTGTTAATAACATAACTAAGGAAATTTGTGTTACAGTGTCTCTTCAAGTTATTGTACATATTCTACACCAAACTTCATCACACTGTAGACTACATCATAATAGATATTACTGTAATTGCTTTTACTGAAAAGTGACATTTGGACATTATGTACTAGCTATCTTTTAAAGACATTTAGTGCTAGAAACAAGGAGATGACGTATCATGTGGTCGAACAAGCTCTCTGGCAATCACCAGCAAGCAGTCCATGTACTACAAACAAATAAGAACCTCTTTTACAAAAAAATTAAAATAAAGCCCCAAATATTTTCTTTACAAATATATCAGTCTTTTATTAAATACAATGGACACAGCAGCCAGATCAAGCTAGGCTGGTGGTGGTATTACTTGGAAATGGTAGAGTCAGAGAGGATGACAATATGAGTTTTAGAATACACATTGTCCTTTAAAATGTCACTTTTCACACTGAACCTGCAAACCCTTTTAAGTGTTTCAGCAGGCAGGGTAGTTAGTGATATATTGGAAGCAATCCTAGCAAAGATTAAATCAATTTTCTTCTTTCTGTAAGAATAAAATGATACCTTTGCTACATGGACAGTTTTTTTTTTTTTTTAAAAATACTGCCGTTACTATAACTCACTTTTGATTGTACAATCTGCACATAGAACTACTACAGTTTCCTACTACAGTATCTCTTTGATAGTTATCTATGTCTAGACTAGCAAGGATTAGACTTTTATGGCTAAATGTCAGTAAACTGCAATTTCATCCCCCCATCCGAACCAATGAAAAAAATATTATTTCCATTGATAACTGAAATTTACAGATAAAGTAAGAAAAATCCTGTTTAAGAACGTAGGGGTGTCATTAAATAATGCTCTGACACCCCCAGAATTTAGTGCAACTGAAAATTTAAATCCATTTAAAAAAATCACTTAAAATAAATATCATCCATCCATATCTATATATCTATATATCTATATATATATATAAAAGGTGAATTCTGTTAAGTCTACCCATGCCCAATTTTTATTGCATGGGCATTTGCTACTTATCCCCTAAGCTAAAGGGGCTCAGATGCTGTGGATTATAAGCACAAAAATTAAGGAAAAAAATAGCATCACTATCCAATAAATGCTTTACGTTTTCAGAGTTTTAACAACTAATCCTCACAACAAACACATATCTCCAATTAAAGACTGGAAAGCACTAGGCAAGATTGTTAACTGAAAAAAAAAAAAAAAGAAAAGAGAAAAGAAAAGAAAAATCACACAGCAAGTCAGCAACAGTGGGAGTTGAAGTATTTGATCATGGTACCGAAAATGACCAGTTAAATGAGTAAAAAGAAAAGGAGTACTTTTGGCGCCTTAGAGACTAACAAATATATCTGAGCATAAGCTTTTGT
Organism: Eretmochelys imbricata; assembly: GCF_965152235.1. NCBI lineage: Eukaryota > Metazoa > Chordata > Testudines > Cheloniidae > Eretmochelys > Eretmochelys imbricata. Next base: position 35,498,369 of record NC_135575.1, on the reverse strand, counting down.
GAGCTCACAAAAGCTTATGCTCAAATAAATTTGTTAGTCTGTATCCGCAAAAAGAAAAGGAGTTCTTTTGGCGCCTTAGAGACTAACAAATTTATTTGAGCATAAGCTTTTGTGAGCTCACAAAAGCTTATGCTCAGATATATTTGTTAGTCTCTAAGGCGCCAAAAGAACTCCTTTTCTTTTTGCGGATACAGACTAACACGGTTGCTACTCTGAAACCGGTTATATGAGTACAATACTTACACCACGAAGTCTTCCTGGACACACACCACATGCAGACTTTGGTGCCTTGCCAACTTTCTTAGTGTAAAGGTAAACAATCCTGTTACCTGGTGTCCGGGACCTGTGTGCATCAGAGAAACATGCAATTAGTGTAAATAACTACATTCAAACAGATAAAACTCTCAGAAACTCTGATCTTACTTACAGCCTAGTCTTGTTAGAGGCTGTGTTGTAGGACAACCTACGACGGTATGTCAGACGCTGAACCATTTTTTATATCTAAATAAAGGAATGAGAGAAAGAGCATTAGACTCACAATGATCTTTTGCCACTAGGTTTAAACTTTTGTTTTGGAGGGGCGGGGGGAGAATTTGGACAACAAGAAGTAGATGACATCATCAGTGAATTATATTACTTTTAATGGCCCTGGCAACAGCAGTACACTGAAGTTTGACATGGGCAGCAGAATGCTTCAGGTTTCACACCTGCTAGTAGTAAAGATGTAATACTAATCCCACAAACATAACAATAATAAGCTCTGAGTCTTGGCATTTGTCTCTTCTAAATCTCAAAGCACGTTATAAAGGAGGGGGAAGTATCCGCATCTACAAACAAATTATTCTATGTTGAGATGTTGTGGAATCACAGTGTAGCTAGCACCTACATACTGAGCGCTTGAAAACCCCTATATCTTTCATAGCACGCAGAACTGTCTGCTCCCCGTCTCCTGCCTATTGAACGACACTCCTGTCACCACCACTGCGCCAGGCCCATCCCAGAAGCCCCGTGTTCGCTCTCCCGGTCGTTCTGACACAAGCTGCACGAGTCACTAGAAGGCAGCAGGGCTCCCCCATCTCCCTGCCTGGCGCCCCAGCCGTGCGAGAAGCAGGAGAGGCGTCCCCACCCAGCGGGTCTGGCCCGGCCCGGCTCCGGAGCATCCCTGTAACCCCGCGGCCTGTCGATGGCCCCAGCGGCTCGCCAGGCCGCAGAAGAGAGTGCGGGGCATGGGCTGCAACCAGCAGGCGCGAGCCCAACCGCGGCCCTGCCCGGGACACCCCGGTCCCGAGGCTCCATCCGGGCCTTGACCCAATCCCCGCTCCTCAATACCGCCCTCCCGCGGCTCCCCACACTCCAGTACCCGCCCGGAACTCAGCCCCAGGCCGCCCGGGCCCGCCAATCCGCGGATGGAAGCGGATCGAACCGGCTCCCGTACCTAGGCCAAGCCATGGAAGCCACCATACCTGGTCTCGCCGGGACCGGAAGAGGAAGGGGAAGGGAGCGGGTCAAAGTTCAAATAGTGACGGAGCAAGCCCGGAAGTAGTATTCCCGTTTACTAGGTCAAGCTTCCTGATCGCAGTCGAGCGGGGCATGGGTATCGCCATGTTGTACGGAAAACTAAGGGCTACTGGCCGTGGTGTGAGTTTCTGCCTGCGGGGGCGTCGAAGAAGATCGGGCGGGAGCCCACAGTTCGCCACCGTTGGGCCGCCTCTCGCCCTCCCTTCCCCGGCCTGGAGCGCGGCCGGGGAAGGGGTTCGGGGTGCGGGAGGGGGCTCAGGGCAGGGAGTTGGGGCGCGAGCTTCGGCTGGGCAGCGTTTACCTCGGGCGGCCCCCGGCATGACTGGCAGGTCCAGCTCCTAGGCTCAGAGGTGGCCAGGTGGCTCTGTGCGCTTTCCCTGCCTGCAAGTGCTGCCCCGGCAGCTCCCATTGGCTGTGCCTCCGGGCCAATGGGAGCGGTGGAGTCGGGGCAGGGCATGGGGGGCAGCCTGCGGAGACCGCCTGCGCCTAAGCGCTGCACATGCTGGCCACGTCTGGGAGCCGCATGGAGCCAGGGCAGGTAGGGAGCTTGCCTTAGCCCTGCTGCACCGCTGACCGGACTTTTGGCCGATTGTAATCTCCCAGATTGCTTTTAATAGTCACTTGGGGATTGAGGCCGATTCCGGTAGACTCTTGGCCAATCCGGGAGGGCTGACAACCTTAAATTGGACCCATAACACTGGCTGCGGCCACCCTGGCTCTAACACACACAGCATTGTGTGTACCTTACAAACCCAAACCCTGCCAGAGCCAAGCACTGGGCTTAACGCACCTCCTCACCCTGGGAATGGAGGGGAGAAGGAGTGAATCACAGGTGGCAGATCTTGGTTGCCTTGCCTGATGCACTGCTGGAAGGCTCTCTGGATATGCCTTAGGCTTAAATACTAGCTTTGGTATAGACACTACCTATGCCCACAGGGAGGGATTCCAATCAATTGTCAAGCCTGAAAGTTTCCCCTTGGTTGCTCCCTGAGTTGCCACACTGGGATTAATTCTCACTTTAAGGGAAAAAAATGATGTGGTAACTTTTTATATAATTTTAAATCAGGAAAATAGTCTACTCAAGACTTCACATGTTTTCTGACAACAGTGGGACCTAAGAGTTATCTTCTTAGCAGCCTGCCTTTGCAGGACCAATCTCTCTGTTTCTCCTCTAATCTAGTGGATGCCATTGTCATGGTTGTGGCTGCTGCAGGCATAGTATCTACTGCATTGACGATATTTACTACTCCAGTAATCCTGAGATTTTGAAAGCAGTCCTGAGGACCTGAGAAATCTAGACTCTTGAGTTTTAAACCAAAAGCCTGAAAATATGCAGAGCTAGAGGTATATAACACCTATTAGCTGTTTCCTCAGAAACCTGGAAACAACCCAAGAGATAATTTCAGGTTTCAGAGTAACAGCCGTGTTAGTCTGTATTCGCAAAAAGAAAAGGAGTACTTGTGGCACCTTAGAGACTAACCAATTTATTTGTGCATAAGCTTTCGTGAGCCACAGCTAACTTCATCGGATGCATACGGCAGCGGGCAGCGGAGCGCCGCGGCTAGGAGCTGGCGGAGCTGGGAGACCATGCTGCTGACTGAGCTGTCATGAGGCTTTGAGTTGAGCTGTGAACTCAAAGCCTCATGACAGCTCAGTCAGCAGCACGGGCTCCCAGCTCCGCCAGCTCCTAGCCGCGGCGCTCCGCTGCTGTATGCATCCGATGAAGTGAGCTGTAGCTCACGAAAGCTTATGCTCAAATAAATTGGTTAGTCTCTAGGGTGCCACAAGTACTCCTTTTCTTTTTGCCAAGAGATAATGTTTTGGACAGCCAATAAAGAAAAAGTACAGAGAGCCCTAATCAGGCAGTTCCTTTTTAACCCCCAGTGATTACTTCCATTTCCTTTGTTATTTTTTATTTCTTTGCTGCAATAAAATTGTCCAATGGAAAATAAAAACACATGCCTATCCCAACAAGTAATCCCTTCAAGGTAAAGAACTGCACTGTGGATGCCTGTTTTCTCCCCATTCTTTTCTGACTGGTTCTAATCCTCTTCTGCATTCCAGAAGTGAAGCAGGATCGTCTACACAGATGCTAATTCTTGCAGTTTGATACATTATAATTTTCAGTTTGTGAGCTGTTTTCAGACTGCTGCTTGACACCATTGCTGAACCCAGGATTGTGTCTAAAAAGTAGAATTGCAGTAGCTGGTTTTCTGACATCAGTGAAGCTGGAACAGCTGAAGTCAAGGAAATCATTTAAAATGTATATCTGGGTAGACCCTTCTGTTTTTTCCAGGGTTCCACTAATCCTGATTTTTTTTATGCAAGCCTATTTTCTAAACATCAGATTATTTCCTGAACACCTTATTGTTTTATACTGTGGCAGTTATGGTTCATGCCCACAGGAAGAAAGTTTTAAATCTACTACTCTAAACCATAAATGACCTGATAGGTTTTGTTTGGTTTTGCTAATGGAACAAGGGCAGACAAAGCATCTTGGACACATCCTGTTTTTTTATACAACAAATCCATGGGTGAAATCCTGGTCTTGAAAGCCCTTTCTGAGGAATGCCCATGTGGTGCAGTTGAAAAAGCACAGACACCATGGTTTAAAAAGAATGACTTTGTTTACACATAGATGCTGTGATGAATGAAGGGTGGGTGGAGCTCCCTTTTATGAACACCCAGACAGCTAGTTAGCTATAAAGTCCCTCTTGGTGGCTGTTCTCTGCTTGCTTTACCTGTAAAGGGTTAACAAAGTCCCCCAGGTAAAGGAAAAGGAGTGGGCACCTAACCAAAAGAGCCAAGGGGAGGGCTAGAATTTTTTAAAATTGGGAAAAAACTTCCCTTTGTCTGTGTGGTGTTGTTCTCCCAGGAGAAGGGCGGTGACACAGAGCAGCAATGCTGTAAACAGCTTTAAGCCAGGTATGATCACAGATCATCATTTCATACCTCGAACTTACTTATCTGAAGCCTCAGATATGTAAGTAAATTAGGAAATGTCTAGAAAGATGCAATTAGGGTTATTTCTTTTATTTCTTATTGGCTTGTGGACTCCTCTGTGCTAACCCCAAACTTTTGTTTTGTTTGTAACCTTTAAGCTGAAATCTTAAGAGAGCTATCTTAATGCTTAATTTTTGTAATTGTTTCTTTGAAGATCTAGCAAAAAGCCTAAGTTCCAAATATATTTCCTTTCTTTTTGGGTTTAATAAAATTTACCTTTTTTAAGAACAGGATTGGATTTTTGTGTCCCTAAGAGGTTTGTGCATATGTTGTTTAATTAGCTGGTGGCAACAGCTGATTTCCTTTGTTTTTTTTTTCTCAGCTCTTCCCAGGAAAGGGGGTGAAAGGGCTTGAGGGTACCCCACAGGAAGGAATTCTCAAGTGCTCCTTCTTAGGTTCTCAAAAGGGGGGTATTTTTTTGCACTTGGTGGTGGCAGCATCTACCCCTCCAAGTTCAGAGAGAAGCTGTGACCTTGGGAGTTTAATACCAGCCTGGAGTGGCCATTATTAATTTTTTTAGAATCCTTGCAGGCCCCCATCTTCTGCACTTGAAGTGCCAAAGTGGGGAATCAGCCTTGACAGATGCATTCCCCTTTCCTATAATAAGAACAAAGATGTGAAGGTCACAGCTAGTTACACTGGTCAAGGAAAAATTGTCCCCAAGTACAAATGTTTCTTGAACCTGTGGCTGCACCAGATTCCTGTGCATGTCCGGTCCCCTTCTACTTTTTTTTATTCCTGTCTTACTCAGTCCTCAACACGCACCCCTTTGCCCTCCAAAACTCAGCAGTGACATGAGTTGTGTTCACGTAGGTTACAGCTGTCTGCAATATTTCTTGTTCTACTTGCAGCTGAACTGGGAGTTCTGGATGGGGACTCCTCTTTTCCCTGGTGTGCGGCATCAGAGGTTCTTCAGCAGTCTCTGTTAACACCCACCCATGTAATTCTGCTAGCCCATAAACATAATAGTGGAGGGTTCTTATAGGGGATAATCTGGTGCATCTGAGCCTGGATAGTCCACTAACAAACTATGCCCTTATCTGAACTTGTACTGCCTCCCACTTGCACTGCACAACACGGGACAGATGCTAAGACTGGAAGCAGTAAGAGTTGAGCACAGAGGAAGTCAGATGGTCTCTCAACAACCAATGAGAGTACTCCAGCTGTGTCAACTCCGCCCATGGAAATCTGATGTTATCTCCTTATTTATTTCGGAAAATGATTTCTATCAATAATTTTCAATTACCTTTACGCAGTGGAGTTTGTTACCTATACTGAAGAAAGGAATGCTAGCTTTAAAGATTCCCATTGTATTAGGTTTCTCGAGTCTCTTCAATTGGACCTTTGTCAGAGATCACATCCCACACATTGAGGCCTTGACAGGTTGACGAGTATGTTGACAAGCATGGCTGGCCTTTTCACTTCGAAATTAGTGACTAGTTGGCAATAGGAAGGCCAGTGTTTTTCATTTTGTTCTCTACCTCAAGGATGCTGCTCCCATCCCACTATGGGACGCCAAGGCATCAAAGAACAAAATATTCTAAAACATATGTTTCCATTCCTTCTGCTCCTGAGCTGTGGTTGCTCTTGGTGGTTCCATTCTTTACTTCACACAGCACATGAGAACGCATTGTGGGTGATGTGGTAACTGACACCGTTTATTTGCATTTGATTTATAAGACCAAATTCTGCCTAAGGTTGAAGACAGAGCCTTAACATTGGCTTCAATGCAAGCCCCCACTCCTCATTCATTAGGAGCAGGATTCCACCAAATGAGTGAAATGAAGCCATGAAGTGTTCTCTGCTACTTTTGTTTAAACAGTATTACAAAAAATAAAATCTGTTGTATACATTTTCAAAGGACCTGTACGCACATCTCAAGGTTCTGATGCAATCATTAGCCACTTGAGCTTTGCTCTTGGAAGTAGCATGTATATAGAAACCTTTGATGTGTGTTCATAGCCTTATTTATAGATTTTTAGTTCACAGTTCGTTGTGCAGCATTCTCCCTGTCTTATATCTATAATTATTATTTTGGTTAATTATTGACTCTTTTTAAATGCAAATTATGGACACCAGAATTTTCCTGCTTCGTGAAAAAAAAAATATGTCCGAACTAGATATGAGAGTACATTTGAAAAAGAAGCACATTTTAGACAAGTGAATTTCAGAGCAATTAGAGTATTTAATTTGAACTTTCTAGGCCCAGATCCCTATGGAGAGTAAGGAAACCAATTAAATTACATTAAATAATCATGCTCTAAATATAAAAATGTAACAGAACCCAATTGTTAAAGAACAACACTATTAAATTACTGATGAAGTAGTTTGGAAATGCAACAGTTTATTAGCAAGGAATAGTTACCGATACTACCTAGACTTAGCAAATTTGGGCCACAACGTCACCTGGTGTAAATAAAAGTAGCTGCATGGAAGTAAATGAACTTGTACTGATTTACACTGGCTGAGGGTCTGGCCTGTTGTTTTAAAACACATGCAATTTATTTTGTACGATTAACAGGACTGTCAAACGAGTTTACAAATGCATCTTTAAATATTAGTTTGATGGCAACCTTTTTTTAATACTATCTGGTTTGGTGGATCATAGCTGAAGAAGAAGCTTACTAGGAGCTAGTGAACAGGAGCAGCTAACAGAGGAATTTTGCGAGGGACTTCTCCAGGTGAAGAAGGAGCGATTACATGACCCTTAGGGTAAGTTTGTTGTTGTGTGTGTGTGTTTGTGTTTGCTTGTGGTCTGTTTGTTTGAGGGACAGTGTGCTGACTGTGTGGGTGCTGAGCCAAGCGGCCTGCTAGGCAAGGCTGAGAGCTTCTTAACGAGGCTTTGATCCCTAAGCCTTTTAGCACCCATAAACCTTGAACCAGGGGGCGGGGCTACTCAGGAAGACCATGGCTTTAAAAAGCATGCTCCTAAGCGACCAGAGGAGCTAGCGAACAGCGGAGTTTTGTGAGGAAGTTTACGGGGGGGTGGGGGTGCTGCATACTTAACATTCCTTGAACTTCTTTAAACTTAAGCTAAAAAACATCCCATGGTAAAAAGAAAACAACAAGAAAGAAACCAGCTGCAGTAGTAAAAAGAGAAAGCAGGCAGAAGTCCAGCAACAGAGTGGGGGCTACCCAGTTTATTGCACCTAATGCAGCATGTATGATTACCTGCCCTATGAGCAGGTAACGTATGTGTGCATTTGGTGCAAGGAGCTCCTGGCCCTCAGAGACCATGTACAGGCTTTGGAGGCCAGGGTGGCTGAGCTGAAGGAGCTAGAGAAGTACCTAGATGAGACTTTCCGGGACACAGTAGAATGGTCCCCCCCCTGGTCTGACAGCCTCTGTGCTGTTGTGGAGGATGAACGTCTCAGGGAAGGAGAACATCCAACTGGAGCAGAGGGAAACGATCCCATAGTTGAGACCCTCCTTCCAGATGATGTTGTGGTATCCTCTCGCACTGAGGATACCTCTCCAGGGGAGGGAACTCCAGTTATTAGGAAGAGACAGGTATTAGTAATGGGCGATTTGATCATTAAAAACATAGATAGCTGGGTTTGCGAAGACCGGGAGAACTGCATGGTGACGAGTCTGCCTGGTGCAAACATTGCGGATCTCTTGAGACATCTAGATAGGCTTATGTGTAGTGCTGGGGAGAAGCCGGTGGTTATGGTACATGTAGGTATCAGTGAAATAGAGAAGGATAGGAGAGAGATCCTGAAGGCCAAATTTAGGCTGCTAGGTAAGAGATTGAAGTCCAGGACCTCCTTGGTAGCGTTCTCTGAAATGCTTCCAGTTCCACGCACAGGGCCAGTTAGACAGAACTGCAGAGTCTCAATGCGTGGATGAGATGATGGTGTATGTAGGAGGGGTTTAGATTTATTAGGAACTGGGAAAACTTTGGGGAAAGGAGGAGCCTATACAGGAAGGATGGGCTCCACCTAAACCAAAAGGGAGCCAGATTGCTGGCACTTAAAATTAAAAAGGTCGTAGAGCAGTTTTTAAACTAAGGGCTGGAGGAAAGCCGACAGGTGCAGAGGAACCCGTAGTTCAGATATCCCTTAAGGGAGGAACTATAAATGGAGATTCTCTATGTCCTAATAAGGAGGAGAGGATGGAAGATGATAAAATACAGGTAGGATCTGATGAGAAACAGTCAAATGAAAAAAGTCACATTCAATTACATCATGTAATGGCAGGCAGCTAAAAAGTGACAAGTTTTTAAAGTGCTTATATACCAATGCTTGAAGTCTAAATAATAAGATGGGCAAACTAGAGTGCCTCGTCTTAAATGAGGATATTGCCATAATAGGCATCACAGAAACTTGGTGGAATGAGGATAACCAATGGGACACATAATACCAGGGTACAAAATATATCAGAAGGACAGACCAAGTCGTGCTGGTTGGGGAGTTGCACTATATGTGAAAGAAAGCGTAGAATCAAATGAAGTAAAAATCTTAAATGAACCGAACTGTACCATAGAATCTCTATGGATAGTAATTTCATGCTTGAATAATAAGAATATAGCAGTAGGGATATATTACCGACCACCTGACCAGGATGGGGATAGTGACTGTGAAATGCTCAGGGAGATTAGAGAGGCTATTAAAATAAAAAACTCAATAACAATGGGGAATTTCAACTATCCCCATATTGACTGGGTACATGTCACCTCAGGACAAGATCTAAATTAGCTGTTACCACTCAAGAAAGAGATCTTGGAGTCATTGTGAATAGTTCTCTGAAAACATCCACTCAAAGTTCAGTGGCGGTCAAAAAAGCGAACAGAATGTTGGGAATTATTAAGAAAGGGATAGATAATAAGACAGAAAATATCATATTGCCTCTATATAAATCCATGGTATGCCCACATCTTGAATACTGCGTGCAGATGTGGTCGCCCCATCTGAAAAAAAGATATATTGGACTTGGAAAAGGTTCAGAAAAGGGCAACAAAAATAATTAGGGGTATGGAACGGCTGCCGTATGAGGAGAGATTAATAAGACTGGGACTTTCCAGCTTGGAAAAGAGATGACTAAGGGGAGATATGATAGAGGTCTATAAAATCATGACTGGTATAGAGAAAGTAAATAAGGAAGTGTTAGTTACTCCTTTTCATAACACAAGAACTAGGGGTCACCCAATGAAATTAATGGGCAGCAGGTTTAAAACAAAGAAAAGGCAGTATTTTTTTCACACAATGCACAGTCAACTGCGAACACAATCCAGTACATCATCCAGCGGACGTATTCCGGAATGTTCTTGGTTTTCACTGCCTTGTAGGAGGCATAGGCCGGATAGAGCATCCCAAAGACCAGCACTACCACGCAGCAGATTATCCAGGAGACCATGGCGCATCAGCAAGGGGTCCCTGGGCTTGCAGGCGGAGAGCAGCTGGCTCCTGCGGGGAGCAGAAGGCTGAGCGCAGCGGGGTGGGGTGGCCAAGGAGTGCTAGAGAGGGGAGAGATCTTGATGGCTGAGCCTGGCAGCCCAGGAGATACTGCTCGGCTGGGCTTTGGATTAGCTAATGCTTTGCGCTGGGTGTCTCTCGGGCAGAGCGGGGCTCTGTTTGTCTGGTTCTCGCTGCTTCTGCCAGGTTCCCTCCGGGTGGTGCAAGGCAGGGCCTGCCGCTGACTTGTTCCTACTTGGCCCTGTGGTCCTGGCCTGGCTAGCTCTGAACTGGGCCTGGCATCCCCTGCTCCGGGCACTTTTTGCCAGAGGATGTTGTGAAGGCCAAGACTATAACAGGGTTCAAAAAAGAACTAGATACATTCATGGAGGATAGGTCCATCAATGGCTATTAGCCAGGATGGGCAGGGATGGTGTCCCTAGCCTCTGTTTGCCAGAAGCTGAGAATGGGCGATGGGATGGATCACTTGATGATTACCTCTTCTGTTCATTCCCTCTGGGCCACCAGGCATTGGCCACTGTTGGAAGACAGGATACTGGGCTAGATGGACCTTTGGTCTAACCCAGTATGGCCATTCTTATGTTCTTAGAGTAGAATGTAACTAGTGTTGTACAGTGATGATCAAGTGATTTGACCCTCCCTTTATTGCTCCCACTTTCACAGGGCTGAACTGACTTTCTGGAGGCACTGTGGTTGACATGTGGCATTAACTTCTGCTGCTCCCCTTGGATGAAGCATAGTGTACTGGTGAGGGATGACAGTCAAATGCAGCACAGCTTCTCAACAGGGAATGGGAGGCCAGGAGCATCACTGAAGAATCATTTCCTTCGGTGATGTCCCTGGGTGCGTAGGTCTGGGGGGAGTGAATCTTATTTCCCTAGAGAGCCTTTGCTTCGTATGGTGTCCAGACCATTCTTTTGTCTTCATTGCAAAACTGAAAACCCCTCCCTCTTCAGAGGTGGATAGGGAAGATTCCCTGCACAAAGAACCTCACAGAAGTTCCAGTGGACTTTTTACCCTCCTCCAAAAATGAGACAATCTGGCTACATGCCAGGAGTCATATACACTGAGATACCCTCTTGATGAGCATAGGATAGAGAGAGACGTACAGACAGGCAAAAATCATGACAGTTTTTTCAGAAAGATATTTTATTTATTTGAGTACAAGAGGGTCTTGTCCAATAGAATCTACTCAATACTTTGTTTTGTGTTAGGTAACAGTTAGGTGAAGGTGAAGTGCACTTTATGTTGCACCAAATTTTTTCCCAAGCTTCATCCCCAGAGAAATTCCAAGTTCTTCATTCATTTGTCCTGGATATGAAGAAAGATGAACAACAGCATTTAGCATTGGCCAGCAAAGTATAACCAAAACTTCTCGACTGAACCAGGCCTCTAGGTGCTTTGTAAATATTTTAAGATCATCTCATGACATCTTGAATCATAGAGTTTAATGCCAAAAGGGACCACCACATCATCTGGTCTGACCTTCTGTATATCACATCCCACCAATGTCACCCAGTGCCCCGCACACTAAACCCAACATCTGAAATTAGGCCAAAGTATTACAGCTCACAGGAGGCTAGACTATTATGCATCACAGGTAAAGAAGACAAGGGACTGAGGTGCACCAGTGCCCAAGGCCCCTGAAATGGCAGGGAAATGATTAATCCTGGCAAGTGACCACACCCCCATGATGCAGAGGAAGGCAAAAATCCCCCCAGGTCACTGCAAATCTGACCTGGAGGAAAATTCCTTCCCGACCTTAGAAACAGCAATCAGTTAAATCCTGAGCATGAGAGCAAGAACCCACCAGCCAAGCACCTTGTCAAGGTTCCTTCCCCACTCTGAACTCTAGGATACAGATGTGGGGACCTGCATGAAAACCTCCTAAGCTTATTTTTACCAGCTTAGGTTAAAACTTCCCCAAGGTACAAACTATTTTACCTTTTGCCCTTGTACTTTATCGCTGCCACCACCAAACGTCTAACAGATGTATAACCGGGAAAGAGCCCGCTTGGAAACGTCTTTTCCCCCCAAAATCCTCCCAAACCCTACACCCCCTTTCCTGGCGAAGGTTTGATAAAAATCCTCACCAATTTGCATAGGTGAACACAGACCCAAACCCTTGGATCTTAAGAACAATGAAAAAGCAATCAGGTTCTTAAAAGAAGAATTTTAATAGAAGAAAAAGTAAAAGAATCACCTCTGTAAAATCAGGATGGTAAATATCTTCCAGGGTAATCAGATTCAAAACATAGAGAATCCCCGCTAGGCAAAACCTTAAATTACAAAAAAACAGGAGTCTACATTCCATTCAGCACAGCTTATTTTCTTGGCCACTTAAACAAAACAAAATCTAACGCACATCTAGCTAGATTACTTACTAAGTTCTAAAACTCCATTCCTGTTCTGTCCCCAGCAAAAGCATCACACAGACAGGAAGAGCCTTTGTTTCTCCCCCCCAGCTTTGAAAGTATCTTGTCTCCTCATTGGTCATTTTGGTCAGGTGCCAGCGAGATTATCCTGGCTTCTTAACCGTTTACAGGTGAAAGGGTTTTTCCTCTGGCCAGGAAGGATTTTAAAGGTGTTTACCCTTCCCTTTATATTTATGACACACCTGAAAGAGAGAATGTTCAGTGCCACCTCATAGCCCTGGCCCACCTCCCCAGTGTTCCATGTCCAGCTGTGGCTATACCTGATTCTTCAGAAGGAGATCAAAACTACCCCCACTCCCACTGGAGGGAATTCCCTTCCTGATCCCTAGAGAAGACCAGTTGAAACCCTTTTTCAGGCATAAACCAGAAGAGAGTCCAAAGGCTGTTGAGCCCTGCCCCCGTACTTAGCTACTGCTCTTTTCTTCCTTATACAGTCCTCCTCCATGACCGTCTCCCTTCCCAAGATCCTCAGTTGTGCAACCCCATACTCCATACTCACACTGGAGAACACTCACTCACACTAGTAGCTCCCTTGAAGTCACAGGGTAAGAGCTCTAAGGCTTACATAATTGGACTTTCAGAAGGTATCCTCTCACCACCTCCTTTCCTTTTCCTGGCTGTCCTGTCTCATTCTGGTAGTCTAGTACTTGCAGGCTTCCACTGTGAATCCACTGTGCTGGTCCTCTGCCCCTGTGGTGATGTTGCTCGCTAGTAGACTTCTGCAGTCCTATGGGCTCTTCTAGTTCATAAAATTTGTTTCAAGATCGAACTACTATTTAATCTCTTATTCATTCATTGATTTACTCACCTAGTCTGCCAAAATTCTAAAAGACGTGGGGGAAGCAAGCACTGTATGTGCACGCAAATAAGTATGGAAGAGAAAAAAGCCTAGATGCAACTGGGGAATATGTTAAACCTATTGAGCCCCAGCTACAGAAGCTGTTCTCCACTTGCAGAGCTCTGAGGAAGATTGCTGTGCAAACGCTGCCTGCTCTGTCCCAGAGTGAATCCCCATTCAACTGTGTGAGCTCTCACTGGTAGTGTGGCTACACATTGCATCAGCAGAGGTGAATACATGCACACAGGTAGAGGGTACAAGAGACTAGACAGGAGAGGATGCACGCAGGTAAAGGGTACAATAGACTAGACAGAAGGGGATGAAAATAAATGGGGAAGAAAACCTGTAAGATGACGTACTATATATAAGGGACAGGTGGCATTTATTGAGTTTACTGGTCTATACACAGTTTTTGTGGCTGATATAACTGTGTCATTTAGGAGTGTGAGCTTTTACTTACTAGAACGACCCCTCATGTAGATGCAGCTATACCACTTTAAAACTATCTTGTACCAATATAGGTTATAGAGGTATAATACCAGTATAATTAAAGCAGTACAACCCACACATAAGCTGTATTGGTCTAAGACAACTTTGTATTAGTATAACTGTGTCCAAGGTGTAGCTATAGCAGTATAATTAAAGCAGTACAATTTGTGTGTGTAGAGAAGCTCTTTGACTTCATGATACCATACTGAAAAGCATGACATTTAAGCACCTTTTTCAATAGATTCGAAACTTCTTCCTCTGGATTAAAAAAAAAACACCCCACCAGATACCTTTACTATTCACAGTTAAGCAGTCCTTGAGTTATGTGTTTGGGGATGAAAAGATGCTGAATGGACTGCAGTCATCCTGTGATTTATTCATATGCATGTTCTATAAAGTCTCTCATTTCTCATTAAGGGCCTGACTTGTAGTCCTCATTCAGTCCATATTTTCACTGACTGCAACTCTCCTTACTCTCATTTACACTAAAACTCCTTAGTGCAGTGTTTCCCAGACTTGGGACGCCACTTGTTCAGGGAAAACCCCTGCCAGTCCGGTCCGGTTTGTTTACCTGCCGCGTCCGCAGGTTCAGCCAATCGCCACTGCCACTGGCTGCAGTTCGTCCCTCCAGGCCAATGGGGGCTGTGGGAAGTGGTGGCCAGTAAGTCCCTCAGCCTGCGCCGCTTCCTGCAGCCCCCATTGGCCTGCAGCAGCGAACCGCAGCCAGAGGGAGCCGCAATCGGCCGAACCTGTGGATGCGGCAAGTAAAAAAACCGGCCCGGCCCTCCAGGGGCTTTCCCTGAACAAGCGGCGTCCCAAGTTGGGGAAACACTGCCTTAGTGTCTATGAAAACCTGGCCCAGAGTATTGGTTGAATAAGAACAGCAGGATTGGGTGTTTACATAAGGAAAGAAAGCAAGAAATCTTTATGGTATGTGCTATGAATTGACTAAAAGGGCAGAGAGAGGGAAAAGTCCTAAAATCTGGTGCCCCTTTGAAACTCTTGCATCTAAAAAACAAAATCACATAATCTTTTCTTGTTAACTGTGTGACGTGTTTCATGATTCAATTGTATTCATCTAAGCTAATGTAACCTTTCATGACATGGACTTGTAGAAATTACATTACAAGTAACCGGATTCATTTCCATTTCAGTGGAGCTTGTGAAACAAGCAAAATTATTTTGTAGCAATGGGGAAAACAATTTAGCAGAATGCACGTCTAGCATAGAAAGTTCATAAATGTCGTATTTGGGTTGAAACTTTTTCTGTCAAAAATGTCATAACCTCATAAGAAAGAGAATTAAAATCCCGTTATTTTAATTTACATCTAGCCACAAGATAAGTTAAGTTATCATTGAAATTCTAATTAAATAGGATGATTGAC
The DNA here is from genome assembly GCF_965152235.1 of Eretmochelys imbricata. Taxonomy (NCBI): domain Eukaryota; kingdom Metazoa; phylum Chordata; order Testudines; family Cheloniidae; genus Eretmochelys; species Eretmochelys imbricata. The sequence goes on along the minus strand of NC_135575.1, from coordinate 35,483,287 downwards.
TAAGGTAGGACATCAAAGAAGAGAAGTGAATATGATAAGTCAAAGTCTTATTAATTAGTCCGCGTGGAAGAAATTCCAGGACGTCAAGCTGAGGCTGCTGCAAGGAGAAAAAAAGCAGACAAGAAAATGTGTGTTTCTTTGAAGTTAGGAACTGAGATGGTGATGGAGGTAATTGTGTCTGACTGGATCCAGTAATGAAGAGCCGTAAATCAGACCTAGGAATCAGAGGAAAGATTCTAGTAACGAATGTGGCTACCTCCCTGCTGCGAAGAAACAGAATGCAGAGCCGACTAATTGACCCAGTCTATCTCCCAGTAGCTCTCTGTTATTATTTATTAATTTTTAATTTCTGAATTATTTACGTTCTGGGAAATTATTTTTGACAGCCTGTTAGGCGCGCCAAAGTTAATGGAGGATGAAAGGACCGGTACCAGAATTAGTAGGGATGTAGTCACAGGTTACTGAATTTAATGATTTTGGAAGGGAAAATTGATTTCACACAATGTGTCACTTTATACTACTTTAGGGATACACCAGCTATTTGATTAATTGAGGAATAACCAACTCAAAAGTATATTTGAAGTGTAAATGAATTATAGTGCTCAGCTGTTTATTTTTCTCTTTTGCTGATTAGAGCACCGAGTTTGCTTAAAGTTGCTGAAGAAAACCAACATAGGTGTGCCCCATTTGTGTACCTGCTTAGTTCCTCCTTTACCCTGGAAAAAAAAGTCTCACCGTCTGGAGGAGACCTGCAATCCTCCTATTCTCTGGAGGTGAAATTTAACCTGTCTTGCACTAAACTCAATTAAATGGGCTCTGTGTAAATCTCCACACAGTAGTTGTATGGGATGGAATACAACACCCAACATGTGGGCAGAGCATGGGGTTAAAGCACGGATCCTCCTTGGAAGCCAGCACAGCCTCTTCCACCTAAGCTGTTGTAGTGGCCACTGGCCTCACACATCACATATGCAGGGATTCAGTCCACTGTGTCAGCAATTACGAAGATACGTAATTGCTGACACAGTGGCATCAACCTTGGTCCAGCCCCCACGCTCCTATCTACACCAGACTATGTGTGATGAGTGCAGATGCCTTCACTTCAGTACACAGTCAGTGCAGGATTCGCTCCACTCTGCCCTGAGATCCCTACTATGAGGCTACAGTGGGGCATTCATAATTGTGCAGGCCCTTTGCATTAGCTACATATTATCCTTCATGTGAGATGCAAATTAATTTTGTTTGTAGCTCATGTCACTCTGTATAAAACCCCTCTTGCAATAATGTACAGAGGATGCTGGGAGGTGCTGCAGGCTATTTGTTTGCCACATTACTATATGATATACTCACAGTTTCCAGAGCGGTTTGTGCTGGAAACCTCTCCACAGTTCTTCAGGATCTCCTGTTTTGTCTCATTTATGGATGTGTCTTAATGTGAGGAACATACTTATTTTTAACCTACATTATAGAGCAACTGTGTGCTTCAGTGTCCTAAACACAGGGCCAGGAGGGCAAGATCTACAGAATTCTAATCCTCATTCTGACACAGTTTCCTTCTGTGGGCTTGGATAAATCACTTAGGGCCACATGTTCAAAAGTGGCTACAGATTCTGGATGCCCCAATTTTTGAGTGCCCAACATAAGACACATTAAGCTATCTCAAGATGAGCACTCAAAACCCAAGGCAATAAAGTTGATTAAATTTTCACCCTTAACATCTCTGCTTCCTATTTCTCCAGTTGCAAAACAGGGTAATAATTTATACTTACCTATCTTGGAGGTATGTTGCAAGGAGGATAATTAATCAGTTAAGAGACCAAATGTGCTATGAAAACGCCAAGCACTGAATAAGATCTGACTCAAACAATTTGGCCATATGGTAAAAGAAAGCCCGCCAAGGCAGAGAAGAATGATCTGGGCTAGACTCTGTTCCCATTGAAATAAATAGCAAAACTCCCTTTGATTTCAGTGAGTGAGCACAGGACTGAGCTGTAACTTGAGTAGACAGCAGGACAAGAGCCCAAGGAAGCTGGTGTCCCACTTTGAGGCCTAAAGAACAGTGAAGCATTAGCAAATGCACCAAATATTGGGCAAGGGATGATGAAATGTCAATCATGAGTCAATTTTTCTTTAAAAATATGTATTTGTGCTCTTAAGTTAAAGATCAATGAAGAGGTACAGGAAGGATTTGCAGGTGAGATAGTCTAAGGGGTTTATAAGTCATTTAAACATCTCAGCTTATTTTTCTGAGCCGTTCAGGAGCACTGTGAACATTTCTTTGTGATGTTTTACTGACAGGAACAGGCAAGGTTAGTCTGGGTTTATCTGTTACTTTTTGGATTATACCACTGGCAATTAACCATGCAAGGAGGATCAGCTAAAAGAGGGTGTTATGTGAGATGTCTGACCTGTGGCCTCTACTTCAGGGATTGCTACTTTATCATTTTCTCAGCATGTGCAGCCTGGATTGGCTCAGGGGACAAAAACCTGAAGTGCAGACTCAGGGTGTTCTTGGGTCTCTTAAATGTGTTAGAGATATTTTTTTATTGTAGTAATTAAAAACTGTTCAAAGAGAGACGGAGAATGCATATGAGAAAGCTGAAATACTGTACAAGGATGTAGATTCTGTAACAACCTCAAATATGCCACTGTAAAGCAGACCCATTACAAAACTGCTCATTTTAGTTGCAGTGAAACCTTCTAATTGGAACTACTATTAGGAAAAGATAAAGGCCAAGTTCAGTTCTTATGCAACCCCAGTGAATTCAGTTTGGGTTGCACATGAGTTATTGAGACCAGAATTGACCCCCCTGCATTTTCTATGCAATGTTTTATCCATTTAGATAATGGATGAAAAACAGTGGGGCCATATCTTCAGCCGGTATAAATCAGCTAGCACCTTTGAAATCAATAGAGCTATGCGTAATTATACTAGCTAGGGATTTGGCCCCAACTTTTCAAAATAGTGTATGGAAGAGATGTTCATAATCCATTAAAAAAAAACCCTTAAACACCTCCCAGGGTGCATTTAGCAAGTTCTCCCTTAAATGTATGTCTCAAACAATTGCAATTAAGCATTTAGATAATGAAGATTTTTAGCATGCACTGCAGCTTACAGAGCATAATACACATGCTTTCCTAGATCACAGTGCTGGCTTCTCCCTATTTCAATATTAAAACAAAGGGGTACAGTGCCCTGGGAATTCAGCTCACAACTCCAATTAACAACAACTAATTCCCCGTGCTGAATATTTACCCCTAAGTGTTGGCTAGATATAATAAGTCATGCATTTTGCATTTAAGCTCTTAATGCCCAGAGGATAACAAAAATCCATTTTGATCACTTTTTATTATCATCTGAAGAGAGAAGAATGCATCACCCCATTAATCATGTACATTACTGAACTAAAAATATGAAACAGACTGCCCCTCCCCCATTACCACATCTTTTTTTTAAAGAGGAAAAGAGGGTGACAGGATCATTTTGTTTCATTTGCTTTTAGCTAAGTAAATGTTAAAACGACACAGAACTAGCTGTCTTGTACTGAAGGATGATCTATGGACTGAGACTCTGAAGATCAACATTTAATTCTCAACTCTACGGCAGACTCCCAGTGTGACCTTGGGGAAGTCCTTAAATGTGTCTGTGCCTCAGGGTTCCCTATTTGTAGAATGGGGATAATAATATTTCCTTTCACCCACCTTTTGTTGGTCTTGTCTGTTAAGACTGTATGCTCTGTGGGGAATGAACTACCTCCTGCTAGGTGTTTGCACAGTGTTTAGCATAGTGGGGCCTCTAGGTGCACCAAATAAATAATAAAATAATGATAATACCAAAAGTGGCAAATAGGCCAACCTGTCATTTCCCTGAATAATAATAATACTGTATATTATTTGTGCTGCCTGGAGGTCTCAGCTGGGATCAGATCCCACTATGTGAAGCATTATATAAGCACATAGTAAGAAACAGTCCCTGCTCCAAAGAACTTACAAGCTAAATTGGCAAAACAGATTAAGGCTGAGAGGGGAAACAGAGGCACAGAGAGATTAAGGCCCAGATTTTTAAAGGTATTTTGGTGTTGCTCTGCTCAGCACTGCAAAGCCTATGTGATTTAGGAACCCAAAGCTCATTTTTAAAAATGGTTTAGGCACTTAGTCTTCAGAACAATGCTTAAATATCTTCAAAAATGTGGGACTAAGTGACTTGCCCAGGGTCACAGGGCAGGTCAGTAGAAGACCCAGAAATGGAACTCAGATCTCTGGAGTCACAGCTGAGTGGCCTAGTTGTTGGCCCATAATGCCTCTTTCCTCAAAATAAGGATTTTTTGCTTAATGTAGAGAAAACTGCCTTTGTACCTCTAGATCACAATACAACCGAAATAAACCTCAGGTTTGGTTTCTAATATGTACCAAGGTGGAAATGCTGAAAAGGACAGCAACATCATCACAGGCACACTGGGAACCAAAGAATATCACGCTACTATGTGATCCAAAACTTGAAGAACAGCTGTCTGCCTTCCCTACATCAGTGTGTTGCACATTCATTTAGGGCTGAATTTGACCTCCGTGCTCACACTGTGGGGTAGTTACAAACCTGCGCAGCCCCAAGGAAGGCATTACTCATTGATAGATAAGAGAAGAACAGTAAGACTTTAGACAGCATACTGCAGAACATTACTTTTCTCTAGGGACTAAAAATTACTAAAGTTTGGAGCTGTCAAGAATGGGGCAATGAATGTGGTATAAATACTTAATCTAGCTAGATAGATAGTGTTACAGCCTGAAAATAAAACAACTAAGGGCTATCTATACCCATGCAATGTGCAACACATATGGAAATTTGTTGTAAAAAAATTAGATGTTGTGTGTGCAACAAGAAAATGATGCTATACAATACAGTGCCCATCAGCCTCCAACTGCACTAAGCAGATTGCATGGTGGTAATGGCTAATTCAAAAGATTCTCCCTTTCTGCTTTGTAAAGAAAAATACAGCAAGTCACACTGCTTGCTAGCAACACAAAACCTCCCACTGTAACAGAAAACCTGGATCAATAAGCTAAGGCAGCCTTAGATATCTATGCCTATGATCAGCTGGCTACATATATGGCACAGAACACACAAAATATTTCTACAACATTATACCTCACTCTGTGGAGAGAAACCCCCTGGAGATTTTACCTTTTCATGAGTTTGTGACAAACTGGTTGTCTCAGTTAGGCTTCTCCTTGATGAGCTGCTCCTTGTACAGGACTCCGAGATGTACGTGGACACACAAAGGGCCAGATTTTCTCGTGCTCAGTTCTCAACCTCAGAGCCAAAGATTTCCAGAAGAGCTCAGCACTCAATGTGGCCACTTCTTTAGGTGTCTAAATGGGAACTGAGTGTTTTCTGAAAACGCTGGCCTAATGGCCAACTTCTGCTTCATCCGACATACCAGTGACAAGACTTTACACAACAGTACAGAATATTTCTGCCATGCTTGGAAGTGTTTTTCTGTGGACCTCTCTATTCTGTAACTGGAGGATGCAAGCAGATGCTTTTTGTACCCTGCTGAAGAAGTGTTTTGGCCTTATCTTGTGCTCAAGCAGATTTTAGCTCATTCTGTACTTTCCCCACAAGACGGCCCCCATTAAACAACAAAACGAGAAATACTGTGACAGATGGCTGCAAAAAGGGCTCTGTGTATAACAAAACAATAAACAAATTAACATGATACCTCAGGGTCAAACTTCCCACATGCTGGAAACCAGAAGAAAACAGCAGCACTAATGATTTGTTTCTTTCCAAAGGCTTTAGATTTGTAAGTACTTGGAGGAGATAGAAAACAAGCATTAAATTTTGATTAAAGGGACACTGTCTGCTTATTTTAGGCTTAGAATTTAGGCCTTCTTAAAAAGCAGGGGTGGGTAAATGAGGGGCTTGTGTGTTGGATATAAATATTTCCTTGCAATACTCGAACCCAAATATATGATCATTCTGCTGGTACATGAGAACCATCAAGCAAAAACCATTAGAAACAGAAAGTGATATTGTCCAGTCTAGTTCTACTGTTGAAGGGGAGTCAAGTGCAGAAAGTAAACACTATTTGACTTGTAACATTCCGTCATATGTAGTAACAACGGTGTTATTAGTCTGACAAGGATTTTAAAAAACACATGGTGTTTATTTTAACAGTGACCAAAAGAACCTAAGTCCTGTTTTCAAAAATGATTCCAAGAAGGGAGGAATGTGAGTCCTACTGACTTTCAATGAGAGGCTCCTGTGCCTAAGTCACTTTTGAAAATGGGACTTAGGCTCCTAAGTCAGTTACACACGTCTGTAAAAGAAAAGATACCGAGTAAAAATTCAGTGTCCGCCCAAGTTCTCTACAGCATCTTATCAAACCCTAGTCTCCATCCCCTCCTCCAGCATAGATATTGGACCCACAGAGAGGTCTCTCTGGGGTCCACAGAATGAGAAAGGGACATGGAGGTGTCTGACTACCTATATGGTAGCCACCACTGTCGTACCTGAGCCCTTCACAACATTCCTGTGAGGTAGAGCATGGCTATTATCCCAATTTTCAGATGGGGAACGGAGGCACAGAGGGGCTAAGTGACTTGCCCAAGGTCATACAGAAAATTTATGGTGGAGCAGAGGACTGAATGTGGATCAGTTGAGCCCAGGTTAGTGCCTTAACCACTGGGCCATCCTTCCTTTCCCACCTTCTAGGGGAGGCTAGGTGGCCTATCAGGTAGCATGCTAGACTAGGACTCAGGAGACCTGAATTCTATGCTTGGCTTGGCTAACCAGCCTGCTGGGTCACCTTGGGTAAGTCATGTCACCGCCCCGTGCCTCAGTTTCCCCAGCTGTAAAATGGTGTTAAAGATACTTATTGTCTCCCCCCATCAAGCATCCCATTGTGTGAGAGGGAGGGGATCCCTGTGTGGATGCTGCCTTCCATGCTCAGATATTGGGGTGGGGGGAAGGGAGGAGGGGCAGGGCACTCCAGGTCCCTGTGATTTCTCAGCCTTTTTTTTTTTTTTGGTCTGTTTGCTGAAAGTGCAGGGAGTGATCGAGTTTTAACCCTGTCAAGTTGTCCTGCCATGGCTCAAGAACAGACTGTTAAAAACCAGGGCACAAACCCCGAATTGGTTGTGTGTTCTGTACATTTTCAGAGGCCAATCACAGCACAGGAATGCAACGTGTCCTCCCCGCTGATGCCCCAACCTGCAGAGGTAGCTTTGTGGGAGGGGAGAGCACTCCTGCTGACAAGCGCCGTTCCCACAGGCGCTTTTCATCCACAAAACTTTTGTCTTTTGGGGTGTGTGTGTGTGTTTTTTAACACCTCTCAATGACAAAAGTTGTATTCAGTTCCTAGTGTAGACAAAGCCTTTCACTTGCATCACTAATCTTCCTGGGTGTGTGTGTAAACAACAAAGTCTTTTGTCCTCTGTAATGTTCAATAATAGTTCATCTGGTGTCAATGAGCCTTCCTTGTCCGATAGGACATAACACCTTCTGTTGGAGACCAGCATTTCACACTAGTTAATGTCTCTCTCATGTCTGGTGAGTTACACAGTCACAGAGGCTTACTCTACAAATGCTTAAATATAATCTTACAATGTGGAATACAGATATTATAAGTGAGATTAACGCACGCAACAACTCGCTAGCATTCAATAACGTCTAAACACCAAATGCATTCTTACAATCCTAATACCTATTTTAACGATACTAGTAACACAGCTTATGCTTATGCTCAGATAAATTGGTTAGTCTCTAAGGTGCCACTAGTACTCCTTTTCTTTTTGCGAATACAGACTAACACGGCTGTTACTCTGAAACCTAGTAACACAGGTGAGCCAGACTGATTCCAGCTATGTATTTGTCAGTGTTTAGTTGTGACATGGGGACCTTGACATGAGCTGGCTCCTGATCTACCAGTATCATAAATACACATGTAAATTCAGATCCCTTTGAATTGGCTTTTCAGCTTTGGGTTTGTTTGTTCTGTTTTCTGAAAAGACTAGTTATAGCAGACATTGCAGATTGTCTATTTGTCTGTGCAAACTTCTCATTCGAGTCCTGCCAGCATGTCTCCCTTCTGACTTGCAAGATACCACAAACCATGGTTCTCTTGTACCCCTCCATTGTCTCTCTTCAGCAGTTAAAACCAATCAAGCTGTGACACGGATAAAATATCCTATCACTAACATGAGATCACACAATTCATTTCCCCCTGTGATGTATATTTGACTATATTTGAACCAAAGACTCCAAAAGTAAAAGGCTATACTATAGCATCTTCCTGCATGTCACCACTTTAACACAGCCTGGCACTGTGTTGGGGTTTTGCACGCGAAAACATTGTTAGGGGGAAATAACAGCACGGTGAATGAAAACCACATCCTCAGCTGGTGTAAATAATCATCGTTTCATCGCCTTCAATAGAGCTATACTGATTTATACCAGCGAAGGATCTGGCCTCACGCACAAAGAAACATTTGGCCTCAATCATAGCAGTCCACTGCAAGGAAGGTGCAACTGACCTTGGCTACAGATACACAAAGTTATTTCTGCTACAAGCATTTCTACATTACCTTTGCCATTTTTATTAATTCAAATAAGTCCTTTGTAACCTGGAAGAAATGGCCAAACAAATCAAAGAGGAAAAGAATGGTGCCTAGACTTGCTCACCTAAATACACACAAAGAGCAACAGAATAATCAAATAACCAACCCTGTGGCATAAGATACATTTTGAGGGCAATGGAAGTGCCACACACCAAGGGCCTTGTACATCATTTAAGGGGTGCTTTCCAGTGTTATTAAATATATATTATATAACCTGCCTCTGAGATGATAGAGCTTAGAGGAATGTTGAAACACAAATTGAAAACTACTTGTTAAACAAGGTTAATTTGTTCTTATTCCACATTATAAAATAGCTTCAAACACTTCTAAACTAGGTCATTTGACTGCTCTGAAAGTATATGGTACAAGGCAGCCGTCTTTAGCAACAAGTTTATTGGAGAGTTTGATTGCATCCCAAAAGCATGATAGATATTTCTGACCGTATCAAAGAAAATTCAACTGTTTTATCAAGGCACACTAATGAGACAGTTTGTTTAATTGAAATGCTTTAAATTACCATGTAGTACAGCATGAAAAAATCATTATTTTCATTAGATGAGCTACTCGTTAGCCAAAAAATCCAAGTTACAAAACATCACTGCATGAGATAATAAATATGTTGTAAAAAACTTTAAAATCAGGCTATTAAGAGGAATTTTCTTTTAAAATATACAGTGATGTTAGTTGAGTGCAATCTCTAATCATATAAATCAGGTTTGGGCTGTGCTTAATTTGTGCCAGGGCTTGCCAGGGCTGAGCCCTGGCACCTCTAGGTTTGGCAGTTCAGAGCCCTGGCACCTCTGGCCTTGCTGCATCAGTTAGGAAAGTAAAAAAATTGCTTGAGCCCTGACACCTAATTGCTCGCGCCCCGACACCTCTTTCATTACAAATTAAGAACTGGATTTGAGTCTTTGAAAAGGACACTCTGATACCCACAGACAAAGGTCCTGATTCTGTTGTTACTGAAATCAGCATCAAAACTCCTACTGGCTTTAGTTAGGGGAGGGTTTCTTTGATAATTGTATGTCATTATTCTGTAATAATAGCAGCTTTGGTAGCAACAGGTGAAGCTTAGAAGATTCTAAGGGCTTATCTACACTACCACTTTTATTGGTACAAGTTATGTCAGTCGGGAGTATGAGTGACATAAGTTACACTGACAGAAGCGCCGGTGTGGACAGCACTATGTCCGTGAGAGAGCTTCTCCCGCTGACATAGCTACCGCCGCTCATAGAGGTGGTTTTATTATGTCAACAGGAGAGCTCTCTTCTGTCGGCACAGAGAGGCTACACAAGCAAACTTACAGAGGTTCAGATGCATCAGTACAGCTGTGCCGCTGTAAGCTCACCAGTGTAGACAAGCCCTAAGGTTCAGAGACTTGTCTGAAGCTTATCCAGATGGTTTAAACTTCTTGGCTGAGATTCACTGCTTTGCACCTTGTGTAATCTCTCACACCAGTGCAAAGTGGGTGTAAAATGCTCCCAAAACAGAATGGTAACATTTTACACCTATTGTGCAAGGTGCAAATGTCTACACAAGGGTGCAAGGCTGTGGAGGATCCGGAGTGCTTTGGAAAATTTCCAGTTTCCTGTTTATGGATAGGCTATGGTAACAGCCTCTCTCATGGTACGTCAGCACTTTCCGATCCTGGGTGGAAATGCAGAGGTGCATGAAAATAAAAAAACAATGAAGAGGGGGAAAAAAACCAAACTCCTCATCCAGAGCTGCGGGCTAGATTCCTGCTTGGCTCAATACACCAGCGGGAGGGATAGCATAAGAATATGGCACAACTACTGCACAACATGGCCCCGGGAGCAAGTTCGTCATTATTTCAGTATTCTAGATAAGGGGTCCTCAATCTTTTTCTTTCTGAGGACCCCCCAACATGCTATAAAAACTCCACAGTCCATCTGTGCCACAACAACTGTTTTCTCCATATAAAAGCCAGGGCCGTTTTTAGGGGGTAGCAAGCCGGGCAATTGCCTGGGGCCCCACGCCACAGGGGCCCCTGTGAAGATAAGTTGCTCAGGCTTCTGCCTTAGCCCTGGGTGGTGGGGCTCAGGGCTCCGGGCTTCAGCCCTGCATGGCAGGGGTTAGGCTTTCTGCCCTGGGCCCCAGTGAGTCTAACACTGTCCCTGCTTGGCAGCCACTATGAAATCTGCTCGTGGCCCCCCAGGAGGCCCCAGACCCTTGGTTGAGAACCACTGTTCTAGATTAATGAAGACATTTTACCCTCAATTCTCATTTTAATAATAATCCCCTCCCTATCACAGAGCTACACATATATTATTTACTTGGCATCCACACAGGAGAAGATTGGGACAATCCCTAGAGTGGTAGATCTTTTAGATAACTTCACTCATGCTCCTCCTCCTTTCTCCCCCCTGCCTGAGTAGCTCAGTAACACAGAAGAGCATACTGATTGTAGATGGTGGTCTACTTACACTATGGGCCAAAATCAGGCCCTATGCAATATTTAGGTGGAAATGAGCATACAGAAGATGCTGCCAATGTGACAGTAAAGTGAGCCAATATTCAGGCCTGCCCAGGAATGAGCACACCACCCCTTTCCACCCCACTGCTCAGATCACTCCTGACAGAAACACACACAACCCCAACGAAGCAGAGTGCACAGGAGATCAAATCCCTGGAAGTAAAAGGCAGGGACCACCCCTTCTCACACCCTGCAAGGCTCTCTGCAGAGTGTGAACTCTGAAGGATTTGGGGGACAGGGTAGGAAAGCTGCACTGCACCAGGTTGTCTCTTCCTTTCCATTTCTGATGTTGAGCTTTTCAAAGTTGTATGAGTTATCGTCCACTCTTCTCTTTTTATGTGAGTTTTGTTAAACGCTTTTAGAATCTCTTTTTTTTCTCTCAGGGGCCAGCAGGGATGTGGCTTGAAGATTAGTACTACTGTTAGCTCTATTTAATAGGCCTTTTTTATCCCATTTAAGTAGAATAAAGAAGCTTCATTTGTTAGCTTAAAAAAAATCAAGACTTTAATTCTTGATTATTGCTCCCCAGAGAGCCCAGCTGGAGTTCTCTCATCATCACTGATCAACTCTGAACTTTTTGTTGTTTGCTATTCAATCTCAGTTACTTTCATTGTTTTAAAGGCTTTCAGCATTACAGAGACAGAGGATGGGACTCCAACTACAGGATGGGAAAATCCCCACAGCAATAGGGAAATGTTACATAGGATTCAGCTGCAGCCCTCTTGTCCATAAAGACACACATTTACATTAAATTAAAATTAATGAGTTGCATATTTTAATGATAGTGGTAATCATTCTGCATGGATCATTCTCACCATAATTTTAAACTTACTATTTCTTCTTCCTTTTTTTTTTTTTTTTGACAGATCTTCAACCAATTTCTCCCATTTCATGCCAGTGAAGAGATTTTATTTGGGACCAATATAAAAATCCCCTCTGATTCTGGAGACACACTGTTAGTAAACTGCTCTGGATCACCATCTGGTGAACTGGGACACAACCTCTGCTGCATTGAAATAAATGGAATGGAACCTGCTTATGCTAGGGATGAATTTACTCCTGTGGCTTTTCCAATTATAATTTTTTTCTAAGAGGTCAGTCAGTCCATTTGTCATGGGGATCATGATGGATCCCAGCTTTGCAAACCACTTTGCTAGTTCAGAAACAGTTCATTCAGTCTTTTTACCTGATTGCTTGTGCCTGACTGCTTGGAGCCTAGTGACTAAACACTAGGGTAGATTTGTCCTGTGAGTACCATCCCTCATCCAGTGGCTGGACGTGCTTTTGATGTGTTCATGTTAAGGTTGCTGAGACTCAAGCTGTGATCCTAAACATATGTAGGAAGCTGTCATAATAGGGGTCCCAAATAGAAGCCTCCCCAGAACCAGCACAATTATGAGCTGTCCGAAGCCTTTCTTATCTGCATGACACATATTGTATAGTTTAGTAGCATACCAAACCCTTTTATTCTCTGCACTGGCCTCTGGAGGTTTCAGAAGTAGTCTTGAAATAGGACTGTGAGTTCCAAACCTCTCCATTCACTTTTCACCTTAGATTCCCACACCTGTAATCTGTAAAGTCTTCTGTTTCTGGGCTTCTTGTCTAATGACGGTGGCTCCATGACAGAATCTTGTGTGACTGAAGAATGTCATTGGCATCACCTCACCAGGATGCAGCACAGGGGTATCATGGAGGGATTTATTTTTCAGAAATAATGCGAAATGTGTGAAATCTATTCAGACATTATCTTCAGCAACAAGATCTTACATCTGCAGGGCTCAGCTATGCCTCCACAGAGGCTGAGCCAGGGTGCAGAAGGGAAGAAGGGGCACTGTCCAACTAGCAGTTCCTCCAAAGGTAATAGGGATGTAAAATAGCATTTAAAAAGTTAACCGTTTAAAGGATATCATTTTAATCGTTTACTTATTTAACCAATTAAAGGGAGAGGGGCTGGGGCTGCTCCAGCTGGCCCGGGGCTGGGGTCGGGTTTGGCCGACTGGCCAGCATAGCTGGGATTGGCCAGCCGGCCAACCTGGGGCTTTTAGGGTCGGCGAACTGGCCAGCCTGAGGCTGCTGGGGTCGGTGGGCCGACCAGCCCGGGGGGTAACAGTGAAGACGGGTTAACAGGTAAGACTAATGTTAGCCAGTTAATAGTTTACATCCCTAATAGGGGAGCATGCTGGGCAGCTGGCCTTTCTACGTCTCTCAAAAAGGTGTAGTGCAGTTCTGCTGGTGTTCAGGAGAACGGGTAATAGATGCATCACATGCAGGTGCCGCTCTTTCTGGAGCTGCTAGCACCGCTAGCAACCTGACCCAGCGGCCCTGACTTGCATCTGCCAAGGTCCGCAGCTGAACTTTGCTCTCCTCTTGCTATGGGTGCACTAGGAGACAAGAGCAGCCTGCATCCTCAGCACTTGCCTGTGCTGGAGCAGCCACAATTTGACTCATTTAGTAGCTTTTATCCCTTAGCAGTTTGGAAATTATGCACATATAGGAATCCCAAAGACACTCTGCGGCAAGGAACCACAGTGAGAGAGAAGAATGTTTTGGCAAAGGACAAACATCTGCTTTTCTGAAGTGCCACGGGACCTTTAACGTCCACATGGAGCAGACTCTTGTCTTTTAACTCGACAAGATCACCCCCTAATAAGCTGCCTGGAACTCAACTTTTTTCCTTAAGGTAGAAGGCCTGAGACGGTCAGAATGTAAACCTATCATTCCAGCAAACTCAGGAATTTCATATGTGGTGCTTTTGCCACTTCCCTGTTCTCCATTCATGCAGAATAGCTTGTATGATCTAAATGAAAATCTAGTCCAACTCATCCCCAAAATTAAACAGTTTAGTAAACGAGGCAGAAATAATGTACCTATACACAGGGAAACCTGCCAAACTCTAGCTGCATCAGAAACAGGATGATTTAGAAATAGCAATAGGCAAATAAGAAACAAGCTAGGGATATGAAAACCAGTTTGAAAAAAATATGAACTTTCCTCCTCTCTTCGTCAAAACTCTGCCTTCACTTACTGAACTTGCACACAGTAGGGGTCTAATCAGATCAGCATTGATACTTTTAAGCTTGACAAGTCAAAAATATTTTTTGAACTGAAAATCTCTGACAACAACTGCAGTTTGTGATTGGGAGGCAGGGTAGGGGTTAAATTGTGAGATAGCTGAATGTAGAAAATAGCAGTATAAAATTATTCTTATTAATCACAGTGGATAAGGGCAACTCAGATTTTTCCCTGCAGTTGAAGTCATCATCAACAGAGGGCAGTACAGGATGAAAAAGTAATTACAACTCAACCAATTCTGTTCATTGCCTTCAGCACCAATTCTCTTTTAACACACTTTGAAAATGACCCTTTCATCTTGAAAAACAAGGAATCTGCAATGCTGGCCATATGTGTGACATGCTGCCACCACTCAGATATCATCCTCCTCCTGCATCACTCACATTACCGACACACTTTTAAGTTGTGCCTTGTGTATGTCTGTGTGCTGTCCAAGGAGGAAGGAGGCAGAGGACCAGGGGAATAAAGGCCTTCCTTTCAGGAGAAAGTCGCTAGTCACATTCATTTCCAAGGGAAGAGTCCTGCCATTATTCCCTGCCTGCAGTCACTCTCAGTGACAGGTACACTATATCTCTGTAATAGTTTATTTAATTATTAGTTCCTATCAGTCTTTTTTGGATGCAGCACCAAATTCTCTCAGTGAAAACAGATGCACAGGACTTTCCCAAGGATAGAAATGTACCCACCAGTATAAGCTACCTCTGTGAATGTTCATGTTTATTTTCACTGATATGGACAAGTTCAGAATATTGTTTGTGGGGCAAGAGACAAAGAGCATGAGTCTGTCTGGGAAGAGGGCGGGGAAAGAATTTGTTTGTGGGGCTGGATGAGCGGAATCAGGGAATTCCTCTGGAGCTTCTGCACCAGAGCAGCCTGTCTACTTCCCACCCCCCATAAGCTGTGGTTTAATACCCCCCTTAGTTTTAATAATCCATCCCTACAGTTTATGCCACTTCCAAAATGGCCAGAAGGCTCACTAGAGAGCAACGCGAGGCGCTGCCTTCTCCCCTCTCCCTAGTGGCTGAGCTCATCGACTTTACAGTTAACCTGCTACAGCACTTCTGTTCAAAGCTGAAAACATCCCCACCAGTGACGCTGCCCGATACACTTGGGTTCCAGCTCTGAGTGTTCCCTCCTGCAGATGTATCAGTACAGCTTCTCAGTAGCACATTCTCCCGGGAGGTGATGAGACTGGTTGGGACAGTAAATAATTAGCTTTTCTGCCTTTAGCTATAGAAATGATTATGAATTTTTAAGCACTGTGAGTGATTGAAGCCATTTCTGTTTGCCTTCTTCTACTCACATTGCAGACTTTAGCTCCGAGAAGGAAAATACCCTTAGAGCAGGTTGACATGCTGGTGGAAAAACACAGAGGTGCAAAGGGGGCTAAAATCAGGGGGCATATCAATGAGCATTTGGAGCTGGGGAGGAAGTCAAGATAAAGGGGGATTTCATAATAAAGGAGAATCTTGCTTGTTCAGTTCTGGCTTTATCTGATAATGGATTATTCCCTAAGTAGGTTGATAATATTAGCTCCTGGGAAGTTATTTTTGAGTGGGAGCTCATAGTTTGGCAGAATTCACTTTTTCTTTAATTCAGTTTTTTTTAAATGTGTCTCGATTTTTTTTAAAATTAAAATACTGGTGAAAGGTAATGAACTGACAGCAGCAGAAACTTGCATTCTCTATTTAGACACAGACCAGCTATATCTAGGCAGCACCACCTTCGCCATATTCCTCTCAATTCTGATCTGGATTGGCATTCTCTATGCATAGGAGGTCTCCAGGCCCATTTGATTCTTGGCCTCTCTTCTGAGACTGCCAATAAGGAGGCTAATGAGTGCCAGCAGCTGTGATACTACTGGCAGCTTTATTACACGGATACCTGTCAACTAAGAACTGAAATGTATTTCACATGGACCACCAAGCAGCCTTCAGATGGTAATGACTTTCAGTTACTACCAGCCTGGGCCAAATTCAAAGCAGTGTCTTCTTGACATATTGTGCAGCTGGCAACCTTTCTCTTCTGGCTGTTGACCCTGCTACAGCAATCCGCTCCTTTAGTGGCTCCTAGACTAGACTTATGAGTTGGCCTTTATTTGGGGCCACCCCTGAAAATTAGCCATGGGTTGCAGTTATTCCAGAATATAAAAGAATGACCAGTTGAGGAGGACTTTCACCTGCACACTGCAACCCACAATCTGGCTGCGCATTATTCAGGGAGGGCCTGATTTAGAGAGCCTTGAGCCAAGGCTCACTGAAGTCAATGAGAGAATTTCTATTGACATCAGTGGGCTTTGGATCAGGGCCCGAGTGTACGTCAAGGTTTTACATATACAGGTACAACCTCATACCTGTTAACTTTTGTCCCATCTAGTCAGTTGAGATAATCATTAATAACTAATTATAAACTAATGAGGGCTCCATGAAATTTTTTTCCAAGATAACAGCAATATGGAAATCAATTTTCCAAACATTCCCTGTTCATCTACTATATCATTTGACTGTTTAACTCTTGCAATTTGCTAGGTGTCTAATAGGGTGACCAGATAGCAATGGTGAAAAATCGGGACAGGGGGTAGGAGGTAATAGGAGCCTATATAAGAAAAACACCCAAAAATCAGGACTGTCCCTATAAAATCAGAACATCTGGACACCCTAGTGTCTAAGCAGCTTTTTCAATCTGCTCCTGTTTTTATCTGCACTTCCAGCTTTTCACCTTTACCCATCAACTGGCTGCACCAATGGGCATTTTGCCTACATCAAAGTTTATCAGTGAAAACCTCAGTCCATCTCTGAAATCCTAGCAGCTATCATTTTGTAAGCAGAACAGCAAAACAAACCATGACACCAGCTGTTGAGATGAACTGAAGAGTCTGCTACATCGGCACAAGGCTAACTTGATTTCACTGCATCCTGAAGGTGGCAGTCAGGGCACAGAATATTCGGTGCAATGCATGATACCATGGTCACCCTATCACATAGCTCATGTGGCTATGTTTGTTGGAAAGACTGGATTGCAAATTGGGTTTTCTAAAATACCAATGGTATTAGCTGCAGTGGGTTCTTCCAAGTCCAGGAAGAGGAAGTCTGAAACGATAGCTCCTGTGGGAAGGATTTTCTTGCATCGGTCATGTTGAGAAAAGCTAAGAGACTGAACTTTACAAAAAGAAGCATAAGCTTGTACTAAACAGGAAACATCAATTCTACTTTCAGTGCTGTGTCAAACCGGTGCTATTCCCAAAATGATTTCCTTCAAAGTCAACTCAATGCAGAGGTGTTCTGCAGAAAAGATTTTATTTTTTTCCATCATTAAAATGGGACCCTGGTGACCTCTACTAGATGGGTAGGATCCTGACAACTGATTTACCCACCCACTTTCTCTCTCAAAATCCCCTCATTTAGAACCATGTGTAAACGAGTCACATGGCTGCACTTACCTTAAGCAGTTTTCAGCTGCAGACCATCCTAAACAGGAGCTTCAGCCACATTGCACCACTCCATTGGCACAAAAAGCCACCCTAATTCTGGTGGATCCAGACCCCAGAGGATCTCCTCTATATAAAGGCATCTCCAGGGGATGTAGCCACTGTACATTTCTTATGCCACCCCCTTCATGGCTCAAACCTTTGGGATGTGGCTGAATAAGAGTAGGGCATGGCTGGGGCTTCCCAGAACTCCTCTTCCCCTGACTTTCAGAACTGTTCCTTGGGGCTATTGGAAACTGTGGCAAGGAACTGGCACAACAGCACAGCCTCAGGAACAGGGTTGCTCAAAGGGCATCTTTCATATCCCTCATACTCAACTCTGCTGGGCACTCTGTCCCTAACAATGTCAGTTTACTTTGCAGTGGTACTTCTTGAAAAAAAAATGACAAAGACAAATGGCACAAGGGAAGTGGCTTCCCGTATTGCTCTTCACTAATTGCGGTATCCCCTTTACAAAATGCTTACATAGATGTTCCAGTCAGATCACTGAGGCACCAAATTTTAAACTTTTCTCACTTCCTGTTAGTTATTTGTTTATTTAACTATTTATGGCCTGATGCTGTGGCCTTTCATCAGGCAGAATTCCTAATGAAGTTTTCAATGGGACCTGAGCATGCATCTCAAAACACTGCAATCAAAGCCAAAATACAAAACCTTAACAATAATCAAAAAGACTTACCCAGCCCATGTACACCGCCAGATAGAATCAAAGAGTCTGGGGTAGAAGGAAACGGAAGGCAGCAGATGCAGAAGGAAAAAAGCCCGGGGACCAAAAAACAGTTAAGGATTGGGCAAACAAAACTACTATGTTGTATTGACATCTGGGGTGAGTGGACTGGTCATGTTAGGACAAGAACACACTGCTCATAGGATTTTCAAAAGCACTCAGTCTTGGCATAACTCTGCTTCTATTAAAGTAAATGGGAGTTTTATTATTGACTTCAGTGAGAGCAGACAGTGAGTGTTTGTGAAAACCCCATCCTGCCTGTAGTTTTGCAATAGCCAGAAGAATTAGCCGTAGAATTCAAAACAACCTTGACAAATTGGAGACTTGATCTGAAATCAACAGGATGAAATTCAGTAAAGACAAGTGCAAAGTACTACACTTAGGAAGGAAAAAATCAAATGCACAACTACAAAACGGGGAATAACTGGCTAGGTGGTAGTACTGCTGAAGAGGATCTGGGGGGCAGAGTGGCTCACAAACTGAATATGAAACAACAATGAGATGCACTTGCAAAAAACACTAATATTCTAGGATATATTAACAGGATGTCGTATATGAGACGAGAGGTAATTGTCCCACTCTACTTGGCACTGGTAAGGCCTCAACTGGAGTACTGTGTCCAGTTCTGGGCACCAAACTTTAAGAAAGATGTGAAGAAATTGGAGAAGGTGCAGAGGAAACAAAAATTATAAAAAGTTTAGAAAACCTGACCTATTAGGAAAGGTTAGAAAAATTTGGCATGTTTAGGCTTGATAAAAGACGGAGGAAGTACCTGATAACGGTCTTCAAATATGTTAAGGACTGTTATAAAAAGATGGTGATCAATTGTTCTCCATGTCTACTGAAGGTAGGACAAGAAGTAATGTGCTCAGTCTGTGGCAAGGGGGATTGAGATTAGATGTTAGGAAAAACTTTCTAAGTATAAAGGACAGTTAAGTTTTGAAATAGGCTTCCAAGTGAGGGTCTTGGAATCTCTGTCACTGGAGGCTTTTAAGAACAAGTTAGACAAATACCTGTCAGGGATGGTCTAAATATACTTGATCCTACCTCAGTGCAGGGGGCTGGAACAGATGACTTCTTGAGGACCTTTCCAGACCTACATTTCTATGATTTTGTGATATCTGAATCAGAAGTGGTCTCCTCTGCTATTAATAATGATGACCTGGGTGATTATAGGCTTGTCAGCCTGACATCGATCCTGGGCAAAATAGTGGAGCAGCTGATATGGGACTTGATTAATAAAGAATTAAAGGCGGGTAACATAATTAATGCAAATCAGAATGGGTTTATGTTCTGTCAAACTAACCTGATATCTTTTTTTTATTTTTTAATGAGATTACAAGTTTGGCTGATAAAGGTAACAGTGTTGATGTAATATACTTAGACTTCTGTAAGGCATTTGACTTGGTACCATATGATATTTTGATTAAAAATTAGAATTATATCAAATTAACAGGCACACATTAAATGGATTAAAGACTGGCTAACTGATAGGTCTCAAAATGAAATGAAAATGGGGAACCATCTCTGAGTCTATTTAGCTTAACAAAAAGAAAGTTAAGGGGTGATAATTACAGTCTATAAGTACTTACACGGAGTACAAATATTTAATAATCATCTCTTCAATTTAACAGAGAAATGTAAAAAACAATCCAATAGCTGGAAGTCGGCGCTAGACAAATTCAGACTGGAAATAAGGCGTAAATCTTTAATGGTGAGAGTAATTTAACCATTGGAACAATTTACCAAGAGTCATGGTCACTGTTCCCTTTAAGCTGTGCGTGTGGGCGCGTGCACACAGATCCTAAACCCCACGCACACGGCGAAATACCACACACACAAAAATTTGCACAGAAGCACAACAATTTGCACAGAAGAAATTTTTTGCGCACAGGGTCTGTCAAAAATTCGAGGGAACACTGGTCATGGTGGATTCTCCATTGCTGACATTTTTAAAATCAAGATTGGATGTTTTTCTAAAAAATATGCTCTAGGAATTTTTTTTTGGTGATGGTAGGGAGTTTTATGGCCTGTGTTATACAGGAGGTCAAACTAAATCGGGGTTCTCAAACTGAGGGTCGGGACCCCTCAGGGGGTCACGAGGTTATTATATGGGAGGTCGTGAGCTGTCAATCTGCACCCCAAACCCCGCTTTGCATCCAGAATTTATAATGCTGTTAAATATATAAAAAAGTGTTTTTAATTTATATGGGGCGGGGGGGTCGCACTCAGAGGCTTGCTGTGTGAAAGGGGTTACCAGTACAAAAGTTTGAGAACCACTGAACTAGATGATCAAAGTAGTCCCTTCTGGCCTTGAAATCTATGAATAAACTTGTGATTTTTGTTTGTAATTTACTCAGAAAAGCTCAAGCAGGATGCAGACTCTAGTTTCCAAAGATTTCTTGCCTTTCTGTGGGCTGACTGAGGTCCTGTGAGTTGCCCAGGGAAACATAATCTCAACCATAGCTCATCTCAGATTATAGCCTATTGCCCAGGACCTTCCTTGACTGCAGTACTTCACTTGAACTTATTGACCCCAGTGTCTGCAGTCACTTGGCTAAGTCACAGCAACAGTATCTCCCACCCACTGGCTCTTCCTGGGCTGCTTCGGACACAGGGAGAGAGGACCGAGTTCCATTTTGTCTGCAGCAGAGTTCCTTTGAATGATTGAAAAATGGGCCAAACTCATCCTGGGTGTGAGCTCACTAGCAAGAATGAATTTGGCCCAGTGACTTTAGCATGCTTTCTGCTAGGTGTTTGCATTATTGAAACTGAATGGGAGAAAAATTCCTCATAGCCTTTTTCAAACACCCAACAGAGAGCCGGGCCTGAATGCTGTAAAGAATGTGCTGTTACCCTCAAGGGACCAGAGAGAGTGTAATAACAGAGAAAAAGCCTTATGCAGAAGGGGGAATGTTAAATGTAGCTAAACCAAACATTTCTTTCCCTTTCCTTTGGGATAAGATTCTTTCCCATGGAAATTAAGGTTGTGCCCCTGCATGTGCAGCCTGGGGAGAGATGCTTTGATGTGAAAGAGGATCCTGGTAAAGTACCGGATGCAGAAGTCAGTGTGAAAACAGGAGGAACTTCCAGAAGCAGGAAAAAACATTGTCCCAGAGAAGGCTTATTTCATTCCCTCTCAGTCATCATTCAGACTGTCTGGTTAGTTTCCTTCTGCCGGTCACTCTGCTGTGAGGAGAGTCCTGCGTTAATCATGGGGCAAAAGTTGACACCTCTGATGAGTTTGTCAAAGTGAAAATATCAGATTTCATGGTGAGACCTAGATACTAAAAATGAAATGAAAACTCTGTGCATTATGAGTTAAATTTTGCTCTCAGTCACACTACTGCAAACCAGAGCAACCATGTCTATCTCAGTGAAGCTATTCTGGATTTACACTGGTGTAACTGTGAGCACAGTTTGGCCCAATATGTTGTATGAAAGATACAAAGAAAGGAAAATGAATTTAAACATTTGATACTTGCTGGTACGTGCAACCTACAATGTCAAAGACACAGTTTGAGACACATGGAGCCTCTATCCAAAAGGGAGGCTAATTTGTGGACACCCCTCCTTCAGTCTTCAAATGTGTGTGTCACAGTAGGATCTGCCACTGTCTAAATGCAATGACCGGTAACCACCTCGCTCAGTGGTTTTCAACCTTTCCAGACTACTGTACCCCTTTCAGGAGTCCAAATTGTGTTGCGTACCCCCAAGGTACACCTCACTTAGAAACTACTTGCTTACACAATCAGACATAAAAATAGAAAAGTGCCACAGCACAATATTACTGAAAAATTGCTTACTTTCTCATTTTTACCATATGATTATAAAATAAATCATGTGGAATATAAATATTATACTTACATTTCAAGGTATAGTATATAGAGCAGTATAAACAAGTCATTGTAGGAAATTTTAGTTTGTACTGGCTTTGCTAGTGCTTATTATGTAGCCTATTGTAAAAGTAGGCAAATATCTAGATGAGTTGCACCCCCTGGAAGACCTCTGTGTACCGGAACCACTGGCCTAGCTAACCCTAGTGAGTGAAAAGTAGTGCACTCTCTGTGGGCCTGCTCTGGGAATATCCCTACCACTAGGTCTTCTTCCTCTGTCTGATCACCACATGGTAACAGGTTCTTTCCCAACATCTTCTTCCCCCTTCTGGGAGATTTAGTGCTGACAGTTGTGTTAGACCAGGGATGGGCAAACTTTTTGGCCTGAGAGTCACATTGAGGTTCCAAAACTGTTTGGAGGACCAGGTAGGGAAGGCTGTGCCTCCCCAAACAGCCTGGCCCCCTAACCTCCCCCTCCCACTTCCCACCCCCAACTGTCCCCTCAGAACCACCGACCCATCCAACCCCCCCTGCTCCTTGTCCCCTAACCACCCCCTCCCGGGACTGCCCACCCCTAATTGCCCCCCCCCCGCTCCCTGTCCCCTGACTGCCCTGACCCCTATCCACACCCCCGGCCCCTGACAGACCCCCCTGGACTCCCACGCATATCCAACCCCCACTGTTCCCCGTCCCCGACCGCCCCCCCCCACCCCAGAACCTCCGCCCCATCCAACCGCCCCCTGCTCCCTGTCCCCTGACTGCCCCCCAGGACACCCTGCCCCTTATCTAACCCCCCCGCCCTCTTATCATGCTGCTCAGAGCAGCATGTCTGGCAGCAGCACCGCTCGGCTGGAGCCAGCCACACTGCCACGCTGCCCGGCAGGAGCTCAGAGCGCTGGCAGCATGGCAAGCTGAGGCTGCGGGGCAGGGCGGACAGCAGGGGACGGGCTAGCCTCCCCGTCCAGGAGCTCAAGGGCTGGGCAGGACGGGTCTGTGGGCCATAGTTTGCCCACCTCTGTGTTAGACTCAAACAGTCCTTGTGCTCAAGGTAGTGCAAGGGTTGCTATTCCATGTTGTGTAAGGAGTGGAAGTTCTCTGAGCCCTCCCCTCTTGGGCATCCATGCATACAGTTTGGTCACAGGCCCCAAATCTCTCCAGTCACAGAAAAGTACTGGCCAAGAACATTTCCTTTCATATAATTTGTCTCTTTTCTCAAGTTTTCTTCTGTATGAAAATTCCCCTTAAGAGTCGTTCTAAGGAAGCTGATATGCGAGGTCAGAGATTATTTGTTCCAGAGTGTCTACACAATCTGAGTAAGGATTTCAAGGCTGATCCCACAAGCAGTCATGCAAAAGTGCATCATTGTTTTCTATACCCACTGAATTGTGATGACTTGTCAAGGATGTAACAAAAGACCTGTCAGCACTTCCACTACAAAGCCCTATTTGTGGAGGTTTAAAGCTATTATAAACTGCATCCCAGAGTGAAATCTGGCACACAACTTTGCAGTCAGAACATTTTTTTTAATTAAATTGTTTATTAAGATTATGTATTAAGGTTATTTCAGTGATAAATTGAGGGGGCTTCCTTTTTAAGAGGCCATCAAATCTCTGAGATTAATAGCCCATAATACACTTATTACTGAGGTAGCATGAAGTACTCTCATGTGGTTATTGTTATTATTAAGAAATGTGTTCACTATCCTCTCACCCTTACGTTATAACCCTACTGCTCTGCCTACTGTTTCCAGTGCTCTCTGGGCAAATCCTCACAACAGCATTCCATCTGGCTTTAGGAATCCACAGCTCTGGCTCAAACCATTGGGAGTTGTGCGTGCCTAGCACCCCTTGCGATCAGGCCCTGTGGCCAACCTTTTCAGAATTCTCCACTAATTCTGCTTACCTCCATTTCTGAATACCCAGCTGAGACATACTAGGTGTCTCAAGATGGGTATCCAGAATTAGAGGCCCCCCATAAATTAGAGACCTCCTTTGAAAAGTTTGTAAACTCTCGCTGCCTGAGTTTCCCTGTCTGTAAAATGCTGGCAGTAATATCTTCCTACTTCACAGGGGTGCTCCGAGGCTTAATGTTATTAATGAACATTGAGATTCTCGGATGGAAGGCATTAGAAAAATGAACATATTCTTACAGTGCCAAAACCTGAGGTCTTACTCAGCCCTTATTCTGGCAAGTTTCCCTTGACCTGAGTAAAAGTCAAGTAAAAACAGAGTGAGGACCTCAGAATTTTGTCTATATTATTCAGTCAATATTATACAAGTTGCCCATTTCTGGGCATAAAAATATACTAACGACAGACTAATTTTTAAGGGCCCAATTGTGAGCTGTTTACTCACAACCCTGAGGAGTTACTGACATGAGTAGTTCCATCCAAGTCAATAGGACTACTCATGTGAGTACTTGCTCACTAATCAAAGCAATCTGTTCCCATTAATAACACTTTGAAAAGCAGCTGAGAAAGATGAGGCCAGGAGGTAGATTCAGTTTAATAAGCGTTCTTCTTTTACCTGAGTTTTCTGTTCTGTTCTTTTATCTCTTTATCAGGGAAGCTGAATTCCAACATGCCTCAGGGTACAACAACAGAAGGTGACAGAGTTGCTACTCATTACTGCATGACAGGTGAGTCACCCACTAGCTGTTATCTATGTTATTGAGACAGATCACTTGAGGGCTGGATCTGAAAACACCCCAACCCACAAAATTCACCAGTGTAAAAATTTCATGATGTGACATGTTTGTCTCTTTATTTCTATTTGAGTTTCTTTAATAAAATTTACAGTTACAATAATGTAATGAAGGGCATCTGTGCAGTGTTTAAAGTGACACCTGTGTCACATTCCCATTAACCACTAAAGATTACCACACAAACATACTCTACCAAATGCAGAATGCTCCATTATCATTTGTTTCACACTATGTCTAGATCAGATGAGAACACTGCTCAGAAACTCAGAAAGAGAGA
Source organism: Eretmochelys imbricata (assembly GCF_965152235.1). Lineage (NCBI taxonomy): Eukaryota > Metazoa > Chordata > Testudines > Cheloniidae > Eretmochelys > Eretmochelys imbricata. The sequence continues at coordinate 35,458,075 of NC_135575.1, read as the reverse complement.
CGCAGTGAGTGGAGAAGAATATTCTTGAGGTCTCCTGAGGCCCTTAACTCAAGCAAAAGCTTCACTGACTTCATCTTTTTCAGAGTGTGATGATTAACTATTGTCTGTAGATTTTAGTAGCTTCAGTAAGTTTGTCATTATAAAATGAAGTCTGGGATATTTTCTTTTTATATTTTGACTCTATGAAAACACTTCAAGACAAACAGTATTTATAAAACAGAGAGGAGCAGGGGCAGTTGAGGCTCAGAAGAATTGGTGGGGTTGTGGGTCACAAGCCACCCTCACACCTACAAGGATATAAGCCGGGGTGAAGGGGGGGGCGCGGTTACAAGGAAGCATTTTAGAGGGAGATGGGAAGAAAAAGGGTCTCCCTCCCCTCTTTCCCTTTCAGAATGAAAACCTGGTATACTTCACAGTAAAGGGCAACTTGAGAGAGAACAGTATTCATCCCTCTGTGATCCCTTCACTGTTCTCTCCTCTCAACCTCTCCCTCTCCAGTCTCTCTGTTAACCTCCCACACACAAACTCACCACCAATTTGCCCACACCCTCATTCCCATGTGATTCCAATTCCACCTTGGACTCAACCTGCCAACCCAAACATCCCCCTTCTCACTCAGACCCTACCTCGAGCGTTCTCAGCTACTCCCAAACTAACTCCCAGCACTTGCCAACATGCACACCTATCCCTCCAGACTGAGGTCCCCTCCATTTCCAACTCAGCCTCTTCACAGCTTAGAATGATCACCTCAACTGAGACATCTCCCTGCCTGGCACCCCTGGACTCAGAACACACACACACACACACCCCTCCAGGGCACAGCTCTTCCTCTTCATAACTGACACTCACCACTGCTAGGCTCAAAAGCTCCCCTTCCTCTCCTCTTAGAAACTCCCTGCTCAGTTCAGAACCCACCCAGTCACATCTGGCTTAAAGCCTCTCCTCCCCCCGGGGCGCTGTGAGTTCTGGGCTGCATTTCTTATAGATGCAGCACAGAAGCTCACCCCTCGTCTTAGCACCAATTTATATATCAAACTCCTTTTTAAGTTTGCCAGATAAATGAAGATATTTAAGATCTAAAATACCCTGACAAAAAGAAGGAGAAGAGACAGAATATACAGAGCTGCAAGTAGATTTTAACTCTTATTGGTACGGTACCAACCCCCCGACTCGGGATGCATCCGATGAAGTGAGCTGTAGCTCACGAAAGCTCATGCTCAAATAAATTGGTTAGTCTCTAAGGTGCCACAAGTACTCCTTTTCTTTTTGCCAATACAGACTAACACGGCTGTTACTCTGAAACCTGCACAAAAAATGTTCCACAAATAGACGCCTGCGCGGATACAAATTTAGACCCGCGGATGCGGATATCCGCGGATAGAAATCGGTATCTGCTGAACCGCAGGGCTCTCCTGGGAACCGCAGTGGCGAAAGGAGCAGAACCAGGGGCCGCCGCTCCTCGGAGCCAGCACCCCACGCCGGCAGCTCCTTCGGCACAGCTGTACCACCCCAGCCCTTCCATGCAGCTGCACTGCACAGCCGCACCAGAGGAGCTGCGGGCGCTGGCTCCTGGGAGCAGCGGCCCCACGTTCGGCTCCTTTCACTGCTGTATTTCCTGGGAGGGCCCTGCAGTTCAGCAGATCCTGACTTCTATCCCTGGACGGCTGCATCCGCGGGTATAAATTTGTATCCGCCCAGGGCTCTACAGCTCATTCTTGAAAATGTCTCTTTCCAGTACGGTGTACCGGCAATAAATATCTTCATGCTACGGTGTTCTTCACTGTACCGGCTTTCTTGCACCACTGAGGATATAATAAGCAGAAAGGGACACAGTAGATTCTTTCAGCTATTTATTTACTGGTTACTCTATTTGCGGAGCTGTATTTCCATTTTGGGAACCAAATTCTGTTGTTGGACACAAGCCTGCAACTCCTATTACTTACAACTGTGTATAGGAAGACAGATTTTGTCCTATAGGTTTTGAGTTCATTACCAGTGAAAAATAAACTATTTGGGCATTTCTCACTCTCCTTTGATTTTAAGATTTAGAATAGTGAGAATGGATGTCTCTGCTTTACAATCGTGTGACTCAACTAAACTCTTGAGAAAGAAATCAGACTGAGATCTCCACCCTTGTGCTTTCTATTTACCTCTGTTTACTTTATGAAGGTGTGTCCGTGAGATCAAAGAGCTAACTGTTATTGTACAGGTTTCAGAGTAGCAGACGTGTTAGTCTGTATCCACAAAAAGAAAAGGAGGACTTGTGGCACCTTAGAGACTAACAGATTTATTTGGGCATAAGCTTTCGTGAGCTACAGCTCACTTCATCAGATGCATTCTCTAAGGTGCCACAAGTACTCTTTTTCTTTTGGTTATTGTACAGTAGCCCTCCATTTTAAATACAGAAGCTGCAGGAAATAAAATGGTCTCTTTGTTCGTTTGGTTGGATTTTACAGCTGGAGACAATGTGAGTCCTGAAACTACCAAGGTTCATGTTATTTTTATTTTATATAAGCAAAAAACTGTTTTGTGAGGGAGTGGTGAGTTAAGTGTCCTAGAGGAAGAGAGGTTTTCAGTTACAGACACACACTGCTCTGAGTGCCCTTCATCAGCTTTCATCTCAGTTACATTCCTGGGTGTGTTAGATTGTGGTCAAGTCAGTCCGTCATTTTGGAGAGCTCAGAATAATGCCAACATTTTGTAAGAAACATTAAAAACCTAAAAAATTAAGCAGCAAAGATCTTATTGAACTGAAAAGCAATTCAGTCCCTGAAACTAGGTCTGAACACTTGCGTGTTGAATAAATGGGGGAAATAAATTATTTCTCTCCCCTCAGCCCCATTTTTCTGAAATTTGATACTTCAAAACTTGAAATGTTCTGAAATTTGACATTTCAAAATTCAAAAATTTTTGACCAGATCAAAAAAAGAGGGGGGGGGGGAAGAGAGGGAAGTATTTGCGAACATTTTGTCCAAAATTTTCCCATTTATTTTTCAAATTTCCTTGAAATTTCAAAATTTAAAAAATTGCAACCAGCTTTTGTGGTAGTCAAGCCTGGGTGTGACATCTGCAGCAGGAAGGAGAAAGGGGGAGAAGGAAGAAGACCATTTAAAACCATGACTAGAATGAGAGTAAATCCCAGTGGCCCAGAACACGGAGACGCTAGATGTTTTGTTTCCAAAGCTTATAGTGGGTTGGGTCTGTTTGAAGAAATTAATTCTGAGTAACATAAGTTACTGAAATCTTGCCATGTGACTTTAATTTAATTTTAGATTCTTCCAGTGGGAAAATATTTCTCCCTCTCTCCCTCATTTTGGTTGTTATTTTTTAGTTCAGCATGGTAACATCAAGCAAAAGAGACTAACCACGATGGGCCAGATCATCAGCTGATGAAAATCAGCACAGTTTCATGGAAGTCAATGGAGCTACCTGAGTTTACAGTGGTGAAGGATCTGGCCCAAGAAGAGGGACCTAAGTGTCTCTTCTGATGCACATTTGACATCAAAGGCTTACTTGTTCTGTGCTCTGTTGTGCAGAGTGCAATAAATAAATAAATAAAACCCCACCCCCCACCTCAAACCAAACAAAACTGCAGTGTGTGTCAAGGAAAAACTGAAAAGGTCCATGAAAACAGAAGCAATGTGATGCTGTGCCTGTGTGTCTGCCTTCAGATCAGTGAGCATGCTAGCAGTGTACACTGAACAGAAGAGGCAGAAAAATAGGAAGGTAGTTAATAAAAATTGTGGTCTGACTAAAGGCAGAGCACGTACAGTATGTTTATACACTACTCTCCACTGTGCTTGGGGAAAGAAGCACTAGGAGACCATACTGTAAAGCAGCCATAGGTGGCTGTGTCTAATGCAGGAGTCGGCAAACTTTTTGGCCCAAGGGCCACATCTGGGTATGGAAATTGTATGGCGGGCCATGAATGCTCACAAAACTGGGGGTTGGGGTGTGGGAGAGGGTGAGGGCTTGGGGTGGGGCCAGAAATGAGGAGTTCAGGGTGTGGGAGGGGGCTCAGGATTGGGGCTGGGGGTGTGGGCTCTGGGGTGGGGCTGAGGATGAGGGGCTGGGGGTGCAGAAGGGTGTTCTGGGCTGGGACCGAGGGTCTCAGAGGGCAGGAGGGGGATCTGGGCTAGGGCAGGGAGTTGGGGTGCAGGAGAGGGTCGGGGTGCAGGCTCCAGGAGGCACTTACCTCAAGCAGCTCACAGAAGCAGCGGCATGTCACCCCTCCGGCTCCTATGTGGAGGGGTGGCCAGGTGGGTCTGCGCACTGCCCCATCCACAGGCACCACCCCTGCAGCTCCCATTAGCCACAGTTCCCAGCCAATAGGATCTGCAGGGGCGGCACTTGGGGTAGGGGCACCGTGTGGAACCCCCTGGCTGCCCCTACGCATAGGAGCTGGAGGGGGGACATGCCTCTGCTTCTGGGAGCCATGCGGAGCCATGGCACACATGGAGTGGGGCAAGCCCAGGACCCTGCTCCCCGGCAGGAGCTCGAGGGCCGGATTAAAATGTCTGAAGGGCTGGATGTGGCCGTAGTTTGCCCATCCCTGGTCTAATGCAATTCCATGTGCACCACGGTACAACTGTGACTGACCCCTTAAGATGCTAGTAATAAAATACATTAGATGTCATATTGGAGACTTAGGACCTGATGTTTGCCATTGACTTCAATTAGATCAGAATCACCTGTGTAACAGCTGCTTAAAGGAAGCACATGGGTGCACAATGATCACACAGACTAAAGTTGTGGTCTGTGGCCTGCACTCCTGATGTTTTACTTCAATGGACATATCAGAATGATTAAATGACAATAGGGTTTTATGGAGTATAGTTACAAAACCCATCCCCTGCTCTTATCTTCCCTTTCCCTGCCCTTTCTTTTAGCTTCATAACCCCCCTCCAAATAGTTTTTGCAGATGATTTTGTTTCCAATGTCAGTTAGGGAACTACAAGCACATTTCACTACCAACATGACAAAAACAACCAAAGCTTTAATGTCTCTACTGTCTTCCTGCTCTATTCCTCAAGAGTAAAGGATTTGATTCTCCTCTGCCTCACACTTGGGAATAACTCTACTGAAGTCAGCAGGGCTAAACCTATGTAAAACTCGTGTAAGTGGGAAGAGAATCACCCAGGCTTGCCAACTCCTGAGATTTTATCGCCAATCTCGTGATATTGGGTGATTATATGAGAATCTCAGGTTGTATTAGAAAAAACTAACTTTCTAGCCCTCAAGAGAAAAGCTTGAAACAGTGACCCAAGTGTACCTCGAAGGCTCAAAAATCAAGAAAGAATCCAACATTTAAAAAACCTTTTGATTTTTCGGGGGCCTGACTCATGATATTTGAATGTTTGGGGTTGGCAATGCTGATCATCCTCACTGGGCTTAGTTATATTCTCCTCTGAAGTACGGCTTGGCACAGTAGTGTGGATGGATCCAGACACTAGTTCTACTCCTCACATAACTTAGAGCTACTTCTGGGCAGTTCTAATTTGTGCCACAGACACAGGGTCCTCAGTGAATCCTTCGCCAGTGGAGGATCTACTGTGTCTCACCCCTTCCAGCTCTAACACAACACCTCTCTCCATATTCCTGTCTGGTTTGTTCCATTTTGTATTGTCCTGTATTGTACTAACTCATGCTTTCAGAATGTAAACTCTCCTGACCATGGACACTGCTATTTGTTCAGTATAATGAACCGACTACACAGAGTCATGTACATCTACAGCACTATACAGATATATAAGAATAATGATTAGTCATGGGACACAAACAGAAGTTTCTGTGTGCACATTTGTATCTGACTGAAGTAACCATAACCAGGTTAGGGCTCCATTGTGCTAGGCATTGTACAGGCATATAGTAGAAAGCAGTCCAAAAAGATTTGCAACTTCGGTAAAGCACACCTACGTCTTCTTGAACCTGGCTGATTGACTTCTATTCTTATTGCTTATTTTCACTCCCCGCATAAATAACTGCATTCCCATTCCCCACTCATCTACTCTCATACCAACTGGATGCAGACTCTTGCTGATACCATCTGCTGACCATGTGATACCTGCCATTTGCACTGCACAAACCTCTCACTTGAGCTGCTTGCTGTAGTTATGGACAGTCTGCTTGTTCATGGGTCTCTGGGAGTCAGAAGTAAGGGGCGTTTATAATCCCACGGGTAAAAACAGTCTCTTCTTTATATCCTTTCCATCAAGCCTCAAAGAAACTAAACCCACTGATTGCTGATAATATTGAACATTCATGAGGCCTTAATGGCGTTTCAAGCTTCCGTATATGGCAGCAGTCTTTGAAGAATGTTTTCACTCTGTGCACCTCTATTCCAAAGGGGACAATCTGGTTCTATATGTGAAGTGCTGCAAAATAACACTGGATTTAGCTCCTTAGCAAGAAGTCAATTATTTTGTGTTGGCTTGGCTCTGTGAGTTCTTGCCTCAAACAACTGTCTGAGGCAGAAAATGAATACCAGATACCATATCTCAGAATATATATTTTTTCTCTAAATACAAGAACCCCTAGGGCAGTTTTCTTACTTACTGAATATGCCCCACTTTTAAGAGCTTACAGAACAGTGGTAGGAAAATGCAACAGCAGCCAGTTTTGTATGTTCTCTTCAAATGGAACCAGCTCACTCCCATGCCTGCTGAGTTAAGCAAGAATTTGGAGAATCCCGCTGGAGAATGTTTCCTAGCACAAACCAAAGCATACCTCCAGCATGTGACCAAGTGGGGAAAAGTTATGCACCAGGAGGGTCAGTTACTGCATCTTATATTCTACTTATGCTTTTCTTGTGCTGCAGAAAGGTGTGTTACAACAGGAAAAGCTGTGGAACCAGTTCAGACTTTAGCTTAGTAGACATATTTATAACAAGAATCATAGAAATGTAGGACTGGAAGGCACCTCAATAGATTATGTAGTCGAGAACCCTGCACTGATTCAGGACTAAGTTTTATTTAAACCACCCCTGAAAAGGAGTTGTCTAACCTGCTCTTAAAAACCTCCAATGGTGGAGATTCTACAACATCCCTAGGTAATTTGTTCCAGTGCTTAACCACCCTGACAGTTAAGGAAAAACTTCCTATGTCTAATCTAAATCTTCCTTGCTGCAATTTAAGCTCATTATTTATTGTCTTTTCCTTAGTGCATAAGGAGAACAATTTTTCACCCTCTTCTTTATAACAACCTTTTACGTCCTTAAAGTCTTGTCTTCTCCACACTAAACAAACGCAGTTTTTTCAGGCTTTCCCTGTATGTTTTCTAGACCTTTACACACCTTTGTTGCTCTCCACTGGATTTTTTCCAGTTTGTCTACATCTTTCCTAAAGTGTAGTGCTCTGAACTGGACACAGTACTTCAGCTGAGGCTTATCAGTGCTGAGCAGAATGGAAGAATTACACCTCATGCCTTGGTTACAACACTCCTGCTAATACATCCCAGAACAACGTTCACTTTTTTTTGACAACAGTATTACATTCTTGACTCATATTTAGTTTGTGATCTACTATAGCCCCCAGATCTTTTTCTGCAGAACTCCTTCCTAGGCAGTTATTTCCTATTTTGTATGTGTGCAATTGATTATTCCTTCCAAAGTGTGGTACTTCACATTGTCCTTATTGAATTTTGTCCTATTTATTTCAGATAATTTCTCCAGTTTGTCAAGATCATTTTGAATTCTAATTCTGTCTTCCAAAGCGCTTGCAACCCTTCCCAGCTTGGTATTGTCTGCAAACTTCGGCAGTGTACTCTCTTTGCCATTATCTACATCATTTATGATGATATTGAATAGAACTGGATGCAGGACAGATCCCCACGGCACCCCACTCGATATGCCCTTCCAACTCGACTATGAACCATTGTTAACCACTCTCTGGGAATGGTTTTCCAACCGGTTGTGCACCCACCTTATAGTAGGTTTGTTTAGGCTATAGTTCCTAGGGGGCCTTGTACTTCTTGTGCCGGGTAAAAAGAAAGCTGTGCATGTTAATAAGGTTGCTGCTGAGACTTTGATGGGAACAAGAGTAAGTAATCCACAAAGTAAATGTGCATATATGATCAACGTTTTCTTTTTAAGGGCTAAATCTTGCCCTAACCAGGGACTTTGATGGAGGCATCCTCCATTCCAGTAATTCCCTGCTGGTCAGGATGGGATTCCACAAGATGGATCTGGTGGCACACCCTTTAATACTGCTCTGATGAGGAGTGATGTCCCAGCTTGTATGTGCTGCTGACCACAGCATAACAGCTGGGGGTTGAGACAACACTTTTGGGCTCTGATAGTGAGCTTTTCTTCTAGGGACCTTTTGTGCAGTCGGAATAGATCCTGCTATGTTGTTGCTTTGGATTATGAGAGTGAGAAAGAGGCTTCCTCCTATACCCCCTACACTTCTCCAGTGAACTAGTACAGTACAGGACTGAATCTAGCCCTAAATGTCCTAGTGTTCTGCATTTTGTTTGGTAGAGAATTACATGTTTCCTGTGGGTCTGGCAAAAGGAGGTAGCAGGTATTGCACATGCTATGCCGGAAAACATGGATTGTGCTTTTGGTTCTTGACACTGTAGTAGACTAGCAAAAGCTGTTTCAGCCAGGAGGCAGGGCAGAGGACAAGACTTCAGCTCAGAAACCATTAAGCTGATGCATAGGAAAATTTCTCCAAACCACTACTTTCATCTGCTAAGACTGACTGCCTCATATAGCTCAGTACCGAAGTTGAGGATGAAGTGCTGGGCTTTGCTCCCACAAATAGAGGCATACAAATGGCACAGTGCTATGGTCTTTTGATCTCAGTCAAAGGGACAGAGATGGGGGGAAGTTATGTTAACCACTAATTGAAGTATTTTGAAGCCGCCGACTCAAGATAGCAAAGAGAGAATTTGCTGCCCAGTTTCTTTTTTAATCATTGTGATCAGTAGCAGCAGCGGCTCATGCCCTTTATTCTTGGGGTGTTTATTGCAACATATAACAATATTTCAGAGGTGCTGGAAGATGGATATCCTTATTGGGTAATTTATTAATTGTTCTAGACCTAACTTTCCAAGATCACAGTGCAGAATTTTTGAATAGTAAACAAAGAAAAATAGATTTTACTAATTTCTAATTGTTCCTAAACCTGAAGTTCTAACACAGAGCAAAATTCCCAATGAAATCCAGTCAAAGCTCCCATTGATTTAACTGATATTTGCACTGAATCAAATTTTTGTCATTTATTAGATTAACAATGATGCAGATATAATTTGCAAAACCTAATGGGCAAATTCTTCCATGGTGTGACTCAATGAAAGCCAATGGATTTAAGTAAGGGTTGAATTTGATACATCTCTTGATGCTACTACGGTGGCAGTGTGTGTGTGTGATCTATATGACAGTGGTGAATTACCATAAGTGGCAACAGCAGTGAAAGCGATACTGTTTGATACAGAATGAAAAAGTACAGCAGAAATTAGGAACCCCTGAAGAAACAGCATCTGAGCAGCTACTGAGCTGAAGAAGTTGGAGATGGTGAGCCATGCTGCGCTCAGATGACCTGAGGCAAGACGGGGTACCCCCTCCAGAGAGGGGAGCTCCCTTTTCCACCTACAGAGCATGCAGGGGACTTATAGTCCCACATATAGTACCACATATAGTCCACATAGTCCAGCAGTAACAGCAATGATGGCAAGAACCTTATGCAGGAGAGACTGATAGGCTGGAGGCAGAGCTGGAAGTTTGCTTGACCCTACTCCAGTCTGACTGTATCATAATCTGTAAGAATGTAAAGGACCCTGCGCTAGGTGGGGAAGTCACCTTGATTCAGTGTGGGGGGAAAAAAGACAGGGGTGGTCAAACTGAGGTTATGCCGCAGAGCCCAGGCTATGGGGAAGAATGTTTATGACACAAACTGCTGTCATTTGAAATGAGGGAAGGTATTGGCTGCCATGCCACCCAGGGAATAAACCTGTGGGTTCTACTAGGATGCTGGTCAAGCACCCTAGCCACAACCACTTCATCATGGGGATATGTGATTGATATTGCAACCACATGCAGGGTCTTTGGGGAAACCTCGTGCATTAAAGTTTATGAATGGTTATGTCTCATTGTGGGCCAGGGGTGGTATGTAACTTGGAGTGGGAGGGGAGGGAGAGGGTTGCCACAGCTCAGGGTGATGGAGGTGAATTGCATAGGTTATAAACACCCCCGGAGAGGTACCATCCCCTGGGCAGGCTTGCGTGTCCTGGTTCAAACTGGGGTTTTTCCTGACCCCACCAGACAAAGAAAGAGCTTTTGATATAAAAAGGCTAGGTTTAAACTGATTCAGGCTAGTCTTCCTGGTCAAACAGGATGGGCAGCATTTTCTGGGCAAGGGAGACCCTAAACCTTGCAGAAGGGTTAGAAAGACGTTCATCTACCAGGACACCCACAAGATTTGATTTTGATCAAAATTTTCCATTTTTTTTCATTCAAAAACGGAAAACTTTTCTTTTTTTTTTTTTCTTTTTTTTGAAGACTTAAATGTTTTTCTAAATTAAACCTGGAAAATTTCCACAAAAATTTAGGAAAAAAACTATACTTTTTCATTTCTTTTGAAATTATACATGGAAAATACATACCATTTTCTGACCAGGTCTTGTAGACAGATAAAGGAGCTGCCTTTGGGGCAGGCAGGGAGGGTGTGCTAGAGAGAGACACACACTTCTAAGAATAAGGTTGATTGCTTAATGCATTAGTAATTCCCACATACTACCAAAGTGTAAGCGAATTGAGAAAGACTTGTACAGATCCCCAGTGTGGTGAAAGCAGGTGTTAAATTGTACATTACATACTTCAAGACCCACACTGGCTGTGTATGTGTTGTGGAAGATAACAACATGTCCTTTCCCCCACACACACATGCTGTTGAAGGTCCACCAACACTTGAAAGCAGACTTGCTGGATTTACTGAGCCTTGAAAACCTTTTGGTCACATTTGTCACTTCAGGAGAAAAAAAAAAAGTCATATAGCAGCTGTGTAAAGAAAGGCATTTTAGAGAAAGGAAAAATGGGCCTTCAGATGGCATGAAACCATCTGCATTTGTTTAAGAATGAGTCAGAGCAAAAGCGCCACCATTTTCGTATTATATTATATAAGATAAAGATTGCTCTGCTCTCCTGTTGATGTTTATAAGAGACTTTTCAGTGAGTGAGAAAATAACTCTCCAAAGGATGAGTGAAACTGACTAAACACAAAATGCTGCAAAATGCACAAAATAAGCAAATTGAAAAACATTTTCCCTGCTAATTTCCTTCAATTACAATCATTTTAGGGGTTACTTACAACTATAGTAGGTACAACATTTTTGGACAGAAATGTGGTTTTTCAAGTAGTCTGTTTCCCTTTAGGATTCAGTATTCTCACGCCTGTGAAATTCAAGAGGAAGTTTGTGTACTTCTTTCATATATTCAGCAGAAAAAATTAGAAACTATCATATTCTAATAATGATCATCAATAGAAAGAGTCTGTCCTTATACAATGGGGCAGAATATTAAATTAAAGGTAATGTAAATGTAAATTAAAATTGATTTTGACTGCAAAAGTATAACAAAGTACACCTGTAATGTATTTCTGTGAGAGTGTATGTTTATTTTTTTAAGTTTAAGTTACTTGCCCTTTTGAGTGCCAGGTAACCTATGCATCTGAATTTTTCATTAACACATGCTAACATGTTGGTGATTTCTTAAAATTAATTAGACAATGGCTTCAAAATGCTGGGCATAAATAATCCTGTCCATGCCTGCAACTTCCAGAAAATATAGAGGTCTGTCTCTATATGTAAATAATTTCTGTATACTGCCAGCAGAGAGACATTCATGGTGATGCTGTCCTGGGGTCTTATAGTTTCACCTTCTAAGTGAGTGTAGTCTCAGAGTAGAGTTGAACTGTGTAATAATTACCAAGAACCACACTGTCTGTCAGCCAATGTCTTGGCAAGCAAAGGGAAGCACTGCCAAATGACAGGTTTCAGAGTAACAGCCGTGTTAGTCTGTATCTGCAAAAAGAACAGGAGTACTGGATGCCCAGACTCACAAGCAATCGATTTCAGCTTCCAGGGCCACGTAAGCTAGAAGTGTTGAAGACCAAATGCTCCAAGCCTCTGAGGGTAGGAGGGTGAAAAGTTGAGGATGTATAGTTTACCTCCTTCTTTATTAGCACCCTCAACTTATACACTGGTGTGAGGTCACCTTTGAGGAAGCTGCAAAAGACAGCACGGTGAGTGCCATGAATGGTGCTCTGAAGGAAGGAAGACATTTGGTGGACAATTAGGTGTTTAGTTGAGTTTGCTGTGCAAACTGATACAGCTGTGGGGCCAGACAGGAATCGAGTTGATAACACCATGATGTAGCTTCTTACTAGAGAGCTCTGCAGAGACAACACTTCTGTTTTATGATAACTTTCAAGATTTCAAAATTTGTTTTTCTTCTACCTTGGAAAAAAAACAAAACTTTTCAAACATTTTTGTGAAACAGAATTTAGTCAGAATGGCTGTTTTCAAATAAAAAACCTGAGTTTTCAATCTGGTCTCTTTCTCTCTCTCTTTAGAAGTGACCAGGGAGTCCTAAAACTTGAAAAACCTTCCAGACAAAAGTTTTGTTGAAACAGATATCTCTGTGAAATGTTTTGTCTTTGTCACAACTGCAGATTTTTATGAAATTTCACTTAGTCATAAATGTTCCAGCCAGCTCTACTTCTGACCACTGGTTGACTCTGGATGAGTAATGATGGTTGCTCTGACTATGGGTCAATGGTGACTCAGAATGAAGGAGTAAAGACCCTCTCTGAATGAACTTGTAGGCCATGGCCAGGTTATGTAAAGGACAGCCCAAATGTGTTTGGAGGGAGTAAGAAAAGAAATCAGTGATGCGTATTGAAGAAAACACACTATAAGAAGGGGACAAGGAGCTGGAAAAAATCGTGGGCCAACATAGTACAATCTATGTGAACAACGCATGGTAGGAATTCTACTGCCAATTTATATCCTATCCCTAAATAAAACACCATATACATTGAAAAGAAAACATTACATTTAATCTGACAGCCATAGAATTAGCCTTGTGTTATGCAGAAGTTAATCAGAAGAAATACTGTGTGTCAAAATCCATGCTCTTGGAAACACACACACACACAAATTCCACTGATTCATTGGGTGTGGGAAGGGAATCTTAGAGTTCCCAACAATCTGGAGATGTCCAACTTAGAGAATTCTATTCTCTATTGATAGATTTGTATAATATTGGCTTTAAGGAAAAGAAACTACAGCACATAGCCATCATTAGGCTAAAAATGTTATCTCCTAAAGGAAACAAATAAAGTTATAGAGATACTAGCATTCCTCTAATTTATGTTATGTTAACTGGTGATTTGAAATTTGGAGTGTTATATAAATTAGATTGGCTTTAAAAATTAGAGGAGAACTTCAGAGTGATTTTGCAGGTCCACACACAAAATCCCTAGGGCAGATCCTCAGCTGGTGTAAATCGTCATAGCGTCATTGACTGCAATGGGGATATGGCAGTTTACACCGGCTGAAGATCTGTCATCAGTGCTTTGGGTACTAAACAGCTCACAATCAGTATTGAATCTACTGCTAATACTCTAACAATTTTGCTCTCTCTGGATTTTCTTGTAAAGGTGAAGCAAGAGTTGCTCGCAGGCAGAGACAAGCGACCCCAGGTGGTGCTGTTCCATGTGGCTCTCTTAGGTTCTACTTCCATTTGACAAGTGCTTCTGGCATTGTGAAAGTAACATGGGAAATCCCTGTACTGAGATACTAGGATTAGAGATAAGTGGTTCTGCAAGTACCTGAGGCTGGTGAAGTAAATTGGGATTGGACTACAACCAAAACATTTATGAAGCCCTACTTCCGTACAAATGGGGACATGCATATGAGTATATCATAATTACCTTTGGCATCTGTTGAATATTTTGGTCTTTATATCTATGTGCACAAACTCTACAGATATTAATAATTATAGTGAGCACAGAGATGAAAAGGAGCCTAGAGTGTAGAGTAGTAAATTGATATAAACTTGTCTGAGAGCCCAATGACTGAAAAAGACTGTACTAAATCATCATGTACTAAAAATACTTAGATCCATCATTACACATTGAACCTCCTCCAGACTGAGGGGAGACCCAAAGAAGGCAAAATTAGCCCTCAAAATTGCTGGTCCCCAAAATGCAGTCGATGTCAGATTCGGAGGCAGAGTATTTCCCAGCACACTGATTGTCAGTCAACCAGGAAAGAATTTTAAATGCTCTCCAGTTTGTAGTGGTCATCAAATGAGTGGAAGAGAGAGGCTCATTTGGATACTTAATCACTTGTCTACTGAAACTTCTGGCCCCTTCTCTCATTCCCACACAGATGTATTTTAAAAATAATTGTGGGTACACAGCCTGACTAAGAGGGCCTAACCCTATTTGCTCTCTCGACCTGTGACCTACAGCCGTTATCATTCATATGATGCATGTGTTCCTCAGTAAGGAGACCCCAGGGACAGGAAGTGGGCCACATGGAAATTAGAGATAAAGGAAAAGCCGTAACCACTTCCAAACCTCCATCAGATAAACAGAGGTGAGAAGCCCTGAGGCTACACCTGCTTGGGGCCTGGTCCAGTGCCCATTGCAGCCAGTGGAAGGTTTCTCACTGATTTCAGTGGAGCTTGGATTAGGCTCTTGATGGAAAGACGAGAGAACCCCATGCCCCTATTCTCTGCTAAGGGAGAGGAAAGGAGATGTTCCCTGAAGACACCATACTCAGACCTGCCATTCTCCCCTGATGATGAAAGATGTGAGGCAAAGAGGCAGAGGTGAAAGTAAGCTGGTACGCCCTGGTACGGCATACTGGCAAGAGCCAGTGCACCGTACTGGGGCAGCCCGGCTTCCCCAGGGGGCAATTTAAAGGGCCTGGGGCTCCCAGCAGTGGCTGGAGCCCCAGGCCCTTTAAATTGCCTCCAAAGCCCTGCTGCTGGAGCCCTGGGGTAGCAGCTGCAGGGCTCTGGCAGCTATTTAACGGGCCTGGGGCTCCCCTGCTTCTACCACCCGGGCCCTTTAAATAGCCACCGAAACCCCGCAGCTGCTACTCCAGGGCTCCAGCGGCTATTTAAAGGGCCAGGGCGGTAAAAGAGGGGAGCCCCGGGCCCTTTAAATAGCCCCCAGAGCCCCGGGCTGCTGCTGCTGCTACCCCGGGGCGGGGGGGTGGGCACTTACCTTACACGGTGGGCTGGGGCTGGCTCTGACCCCCTCAACCCCGCCCCTTCCGCCCTAGGCCCCGCCCCTTCTGGGGCCCAGAGCTGGCCCCAGAGTACCGGTAAGTCACTCGACTTACTTTCACCCCTGTAAAGAGGGCAGCAGGTCACTGCACCTCTCCACAAGACGACAACTCCAGGGCAGAGGATTTACTTGATGATGAAGGCTCATGGGGCTTTCAGAGGTTGGGATAAACATCCAAACTCCTGGAAGCTTATTTGAATCTCAAACCTTCTGAGGCCCTGATAAACAGGACAGACATATTAGAAATAACCTATAACTCAGCTGGATGCACAAACACTCCTGGCTAATCTAGAGAGCTGAGCTACCCACAGAATATATCTGGAAATGTTGGCAACTAGGCTGTATCCAGTTCAGATACTCTTTGGCTTATTTACACTGAGACCCACTTAAAAGAAAAGCTGTTGAAAGAATCAACTTGTTTAAGGAATTGATTTCTTTTTCTCTGAAAGATATAAGGAAAATACAATGAAACCTTTGAAAAATAAAACACCTTATGAAAGTATAAACCAAACTTATATGAAAGTATAAACTAATTAATAATAGCCTGGAAAGGTAAAAGGTCTTGCTCAAGGGGAGATTTTTATAAAAATAACTAGCAGCATTTATCCAAGGTTGTAGGCGTCCCTACCATAAATTACAAAGATTCAAAAATAAACTTAAATAGCCAACAGAACACAAAACTCCCCTCCCTTCCCACAGATCTGAACCCCATCAAAACCCACCCTCCACAGCAGCTCACGTAAATAGGTGCACCTGCAGCGTGCCCTGAAGACCAACAAATCAGGACTATTTCAGACTGAGAAGTCCCTCATGGAGAACTTTCTACCTAGTCCCCTCTTTTTTAATTTGAGGTTAATTTCACACATTAAACATATTAAAAACTGGCTATCTGATAGGCCTCAAAATAGAATTGTAAACAGGAAATTGTCATCACGTGGATGTGTTTCCAATGGAGTCCAGCAGGGATTGGTCCTTGGCCTATGCTATTTAACATTTTTAATCAATGACCTGGAAGAAAACTTAAAATCATCACAGATAAAGTTTTCAGATGACACAAAAACTGGGGGGAGTGGTAGATAATGAAGACAGGTCACTGATACAGAGCAATCTGGATCACCTGGTAAACTGGGCACAAGCAAATAATATGCTTATTAATGTGGCTATATGTAAATGTATACAACCAGAAACAAAGAATGTAGGGCATACTTACAGAATGGGGGACTCTATCCTGGAAAGGAGTGACTGAAAAACATTTGGGGGTTGAGGTGGATAATCAGCTGACTCCCAATGTCATGCTGTGGTCAAAAAAGCTAATGTGATCTTGGCATGCATAAACTCGAGTGGTAGTAGAGAAGTTACTTTTCCTCTGTATTTGGCATTGGTGGACCACTGCTGGAATTTAATGCCCA
This sequence comes from Eretmochelys imbricata, assembly GCF_965152235.1. NCBI lineage: Eukaryota > Metazoa > Chordata > Testudines > Cheloniidae > Eretmochelys > Eretmochelys imbricata. The sequence continues at coordinate 35,441,367 of NC_135575.1, read as the reverse complement.
GTTCAGGTGCCCACAATTGAAGAAGGATGGAGAGGATTCAGAGAAGTGCTGTGAGAATGATTAAACGATGAGAAAACGCACCTTATAGTGATAGCCTCAAAGAGCCCAATCTATTTTGCTTAACAAAGAGAAGGTTAAGAGGTGATTTGAATACAGTCTAATTATTTACATGGGGATCAAATATTTAATAATGGGCTTTTCAGTCTAGCAGAGGAAGGTATACAGAGCTCAGTGGCTGGAAGCTGAAGCTAAACATGTTCAGACTGGAAATAAGGCGTAAATTTTTGACACTGAAGGTAATTAACCATCGGAACAATTTGCCAAGAATCATGGTGGATTCTCCATCATAGACAATTTTTAAACCAACATTGGAATTTTTTCTAAAAGATCTGTTCTAGGAATATTTTGGGGGAAGTTCTGTGGCCTGTGCTACATGGGTCAGTCAAGAGGATCACAATGGCCCCTTCTGGTCTTGGAATCTATAAGTCTATACTCTTAATGCAATGAAATACTCTCTCCTCAAAACAAGCTCCCCAAACCATAGCCCCCACCACTGAAATGCCACCATCAGTGCCAAATAAGTGACAGAACATAAACCACCACATTAAGAAAGATGTTATTTGTGGATACTGTACAATCCTCCGAACTGCTCCTTGGGATTGGTGACATTTTATAGATTATGGAATTCTTTTATTTTTGGCATGGTCTAAAACAAGATGGATGGGTGAGGGAACTTCACAATGAGAATGATTTCGTGCTGGAGTACCTTGCTGAATCAGGGCATATATCAGTGTGCCTTATACAGATCTAATACAGTTTAGGTAATACTAATGATCAAACACCGTTATCATCTGATGGCTGTTCGACAGTCTATGAGAAATGAACTTAGGGTCTCATGCCAGTTCCCAGATGTTCACATCAGATTGCATCTGGCACTAACAGGTACCCGTGTTGGCAGCTCATCAGAATAGGTCAAGAATTGAAAGTACCATGAAAAGTAACATTCCTTCCACTAGCTCAGAGTTAAGGCACATTTTGTGGGATATGATGGGGAAGCTTTCATCGATACTGCTCATGTTCTGTGGCTAAACAGCAAACTTCAGTTTCCAGTGCTATCGACACAAACTGAAGACTTAAATTCACTGTAACCTTTTTTATAAAAAAAATCTTACAGAGATGTTTTGTTCTTTAGGAGATGTGTGATAGAGAAATAGCAATATTATTTATGTGACTTCTTGAGGGGGTTTCCTTTCTACAAAGCAGGAATTATATCCTGAGGGCCTCTGAGTTTATTTAACCCAGGATACAGTTATTACCAAATTAACAGGGAGCTCCCGCAAATTACTGACTGACTGACACGATCCATTGACATGCTCCCATTGAGATAGAACTCTGAAATTCAGTACTCTATTGTGGACTGCTGGTCATAGGGTGCAAGGGAAAGGCCAGTCCTATCATTACACGCCAAAAGGACCCTAATCAATCACTTAAAAATAGATATTTTAATTATTTTCTTTGAGATCAAAAGCACTCATCCCTGAGCATTTCAAATGTCATTGTCAATATTTTGTACACCTCTAGTGATGGGTCAGTAACTGTACAGCATCCCTGCACCATGAATTCCAAAGACTATTTCATTTCAGTGCCACTGGGGAGACATCTTCCCCAAAAAATTCTTTCTTAAATTAATTTTTAATCCCAAATAGACACATAGGCCCCAATCCTCAGCTATGGCTAAGGAGCACACAGCACAGCAAAGGGATGACATCTGTGCTCCCTTAAGTCTTAGCCCACTCCATGCAAGGACAGTCCTCCAGCATAACTCAGAGCAGTCAGCAGGTGTGATGTTTAGCAGCTGCACTGCACCAGAGGATCTGACCTGTTATCTTCACAGAATTTCAGCTCCCCTGTTGGTTCTAAAATACATGCCAGCTGTTCCTCCAAAAATCTCACCTACTCCAGTGGATGTCAGTAGAGTTAAGGAAGTGTCCCTATTCTACTCCCCACCACTGGCAGGCACAGCCTGTGCAAGGTGTGACTTTGCAATAATACATTATATTGCACCTTCCATCAAAGGACCTCAAAGTAGTTTGCAGAGGTTATTTAAGGTTCACAATACCTTTAGGAAGCAGGGAAGTATCATTGTATCCATTGTACAAATGGCTAAACTGAAGTAAAGAGAGGTTAAGTGACTTGCCCAAGGTCACACAATAAATTGGTGCTGGTGGCAGAATAGCATCCAAGCGTCATGAAACCTAGTTTCCCTACTCTAACCTCACTGATTGGGACAGCACTCCCTCACCAATTGGAAATTGTGAATAATATATACAGGGAGGGACAGAGTCAGTGTGTGTACGCCAGATACTAACCAATTTTCAAATGGTCTTGTTTGGCTGTAGCCGGAGTTTAGAGTTGCTATATTAGCATCTACCGCTAGATGGTGCTGAATAATTAGAGAGCCCTAACGTGGATAGTAAGCAGATGATGAGGCAGTAGAATAGGAATTATACCAATTTTCCTCCCTCCCTTTCCACCTCCTCCCATTTTCCCAGTTTGGCTGATGTTCTAAAGGTGTTTCTTCTGGAATGTCTAATGATAACAGAATCCCTTTCCAACTTATGGCCAAGGTGGGTAAACATCATTAGTGGACTCATCCTTTCGTCTGATACTAAGGAGGGAACAGCCTCATAGCATGAAATATAAGCTGGCGAGCTTTTGTCCATCTTCTCAATAACAAAGTAGCTTTTGAAACACAGGGATTACATGTTTGTTTGTTTTTTAATTTAAAGCAGGCATTGGACTTGCCCTTTAACAACACAATGGACAGCTCAGGATCACCAGCACCCAAAAGTCAGTGCTGGGCATGTACTAACCTGAATATTTATAGGTGCAAAAAAAGCATGTCAGTGTAAGAGTGAGAAGTCTCTGTCTCTCTCTCTCTCTCTCACACACACACAAATAGTCTCTTGTAAAAATAAATAAAATAATTAAGCCCATGTCAAGATATGAAATCAACTTTCCTCTTCAATTAAGATCTTTATGTTTAATTCTGTCAGAGTCCTCTTGGCAGCATGAAATGTATCCTGTTTAAATCACTTTAAAAAAAATACTCTATCCCCTCATTTCAGTTCTAAGCAAAAAATAAATAAATAAAAATAAAAAACAGAGACATCAGAACTAAAGTCAACCTTTCCTGTCCATTAGCTTGGGGGGAAACCTGATGAATGGGCAATCCTGACATGTTCACAGGAGAACACCCTGGGTGATCCACAGTGGGAGACAACAGCCTGCCTTATATATTGTATAAATGCTAGATAATTAGGTGATATAAAATTACTGAAATAACTATGTCCAGAAGAAAATATCTTGCGTGTTTTTTAAAACATATTATTACTATTTTCCCCAACCACTGACTCATATCATTTCTTGACTCTTAGCTCAAACCCATTGGAAAAGTGCTTCCATGTATGAATGCAAGGACAGTCAGAATTAAAGTCCTCTTACAATTCCATCCAGGAAGAAAGGAACTTGGTGCTGGGTGTGTTTTTGCGGGTCAGAAAAAGAGGCATGTGGGAGGGAGATTCTGTGGGGTGATTGTGAAAGAGAGGGGGTGTGTGAGAGAGAATGTGTGTGGGAGTCTGAGAAGAGAACAGAGAGTGGCTGTAAGTAGTCGACAAGAGATGGAGTGAGTGTGAGGTGTAGTACATGTAAGATGAGGGGGGGTCAGTATCTGTGAGGGGGAGGAGAGATGTGTGGGTGGCGTTTGTGTGTACTGTTTGTGAAATGGGAATATGTCATCCAAAATGCCTCATTGTCGAGACTGTTGAGAAATAAAGCAAATTTTTACTGTAATTATGATTTTTAAAACAATCACCAGAAGCAAGATGGGGAAAAAAGACAGTTCTCAGAGGAGTTGGTAATGAATAACAAAACTGCTCTAGTGCATTGTCCAGAATGGCACACTGTATAATCACATAGCCAGCGCCAGGGCTTAATGTTACAGTCCATTGTGGTGTTTCCTCTGTGAGCAGACACTGTATGACCCATGACTGACCGCAGCGATTAGCCCAGCACAAAGTCTGCTGGCCAATCTATGTGCCAGAGGGAAAGATCATGCCTGGTATGGTTTACCACTCCAGTGACCACAGCAAACAGTGTAGGAAAGAGTGGCTCAGCCTGTTACGTATTGCTTATAGCTGTTAGAGTTGGTTCACTTGGGCAATTTGAATCACAGCTGTCTTATGCAGGGTGCTTCTCTGAGAAAATCTGTAGCAGTGCATCAGTCAAGCAAATAGAACTGTGCAAGAGAACTAAACTCTGGGGAGCAGAGGAAAGCAGAATAAGAAGCTAGAGGATAAAGAAGAAATATAAGAGGATATGTATAAAGTCCCAGAGCCAAATTCATCCCTGTTGTAACTTCACCATACCAATGGTCACAACTGTTAAAAAAGGGATGAATTTGACCCATTGTTCTTATCTACTCTAAATGCAGCATGGGATCAGAAGATGGTCTAGCAGACAGGACACTGGATTGGGATTCAAGAGACCTGAACTCATTTCTCTCACACAGGGAGTCTGACTATAGGCAAGCCATTTAATCTATCATGTGCCTCAGGTTCCTTTCTGTAAAATGGAAGTTAATACTTTCCTGCTTCACAAAAGTGTTGTGAGGATAAAATCCATGTATGACTGTGAGGTGCATGGGTACTACAGGGAGGACAGACAGCATTTTTAACACATCTAGCATGGTACTACCTAAATGCTGAGCTCCTATAACTACTGAAGGGGCACATCACAGTTTGGCAGATCTATGTTGTTCACAATTAGTATCTATATGGAGTAGGAGCAAAAACGAAACCACATGGGAGCTTTCTGCACCGCAGCTGAAGCGTCTTTGAAACAGTGAAGCATTATTCTGCAAACATTTGCTATTGAATTGGGCCCCCAGACAATATTTAACCTCTAAACTCACTCTGACAGCTTAAGAACTGCAAACATTTGGGTGTTGCCATTCACATCATGGCTGTACATGGAAACTTTGTGGACACCACAGTTCCGGGCAGTGGTGCTTAGCACTGCTTGCTGGAAAGAAAGTTAAAACTAGTAAAGGCCTCAACAGGGTGGTATCCATCACAACACTTTTCATGATGCCAAGTGGTGTAAACCCTACTTAAACAGTTGATCCTTGGTGCACCCTTGTCAGCACAGATCATGTGGGTTATTCAATGTCCATCACATGTGGTACATACTCCCCAGGCACCTCTTGTAGACTGTAATCCATATCCAAAGGATACTGACAGCAAACTCCAAGGAGATGCCACATGTACAGTGTGGGGATTCAGAATATATGAAAGGTTCAATGCAGACTTCTACTAGATTATTACAAAGAGATGAAGGACATGCCCTTGGAGAGAGAATTACCCTTAGATCTGACCTGTGACCTTGATGTGCAATAAGGTAACCATGTTTTCAAGACATGTGTTGCTATTTTCTCTCATCCCGGTCTACTCCCCTCCCCTGTCACCTGCTATTTAGTATGTTTATCCAACTGTGGCACTGGTATTTTCTCCAGTCTCTCCCTCACACATGATGTAAACTTTTACCTTGTTCCCCCTCCTGTCTTATTCTTTATTGCTTTTCCACAGCTATAGCCTTCTTTCTACCCTCCAACACCAAGCAACTTTTACTTCTTGTTTCACTCTTTCTGTCTGTGTCTTTTGTCATCATCCTGCTATTTCTGGTTTTTTGTTTCCTCTTTTTCTCTGTCTCCCTCTTTTCCCCTCCAGAACTCTTCTCCCCTTATTATATCTTTCAGGGCAATATCCCATCCTGGTCTCTGGTCCTCACTTAGCATCAAGACTCTACCTACTATTCTTTCACATCTCCTGTTCTCTTCTCCAACCCAATTCCTCCCCACCAACTCTCTCATACTCCCCTTTCTGTTTTTCTCCCACCACCACCACTTTGCTGGTCATAGACCTGAAGATCTCCTTCCTGATAAGCTGAGAACCCACTGCTGCTTCAGCTCTCCTCTTTGCATCTTTCCACGGTTGCCAAGAGTGGAGGTGGCTTTCATTCCCTTGCTGATCAGCTCAGAAGCAGTTGGGGCAGGGGGAGAGCAGTGACATTGTATGAAGCTCACACTGCAGCACTAATGGAAAAGACCAGACTGACCAGATAGAGTGTTGCCAACTGCAATTTTAATCACAAGTCTCATGGTATTTGATGGGTTGTTTTTTAAAGTCCCTGCTCCTGGAATCTAGTTATTTTGTGAGATTTGAGGCTTTCAGTTAAAAAGATGTTTCTGGCCCTCATGGTTGCAAAGGAAACTTGAGAATGTGAATCCTAAAGGCTCAAATACCAGAAGGCAGCTCAAAGTTTATTATTTTTAAAATTGCATTATTTTAATGCCAATCTCATGATTACACTGAGGCCTGGTTCACAATTTTTGAATGCCTGAGATTGGCTACACTGCAGATGTCCCAAGATTTTAATGAAAAAGACAAAATAATTGTTTCAGTAAAATGGACCAGTACACCAAAAAAGTCCCTTCAAATCAGGATAGTACCAGTATATCCTGATGTCTGCTCATTGTACCTTGATGTCTCAAAAATTGGCTACTCTTAATATATCCCTTCCTTGGTGAATATTACCACTCGTAGGGATGTAAGTCACGTGGCTCAAGAAATTTTTCCTTTTCCATCCTGACCGGAGAGAAAGGATACATTTTAAGTCCGTGAAGAAGCAGTCACATGGTCTGTCAGGCTTCCCAGTTCAAGCCCATGAAAATTCCCATACAGGATCTTCCAGGCTTGCCTCCAGGGGCAAGATAGCTTCTTAAAGAGACACCAGCTCCTTATAGTTGCAAATATATGCTGAAAGTAGTTAAGCACATGGAGCTAATTTTGTAAATAAACATCTTTCGTAAAGAAACAACTATGATGATTCTGAATAATCCAAAACATAAAGAGACAAAACGCTAATGTTCCAAACAATGAAAACAGATTCCTAACAGCTTCGTTTACAATAAAGAAAATCTGCATATGTCAAGAAATGCTGTATTATCACATGGCTTAACAAAATTTTAAGTGCAGCTGCATTGCACATAATTGAAGTTTGCTAATAATGATATTGTTCACATATTTCTGATTGTCCGACAATATTAGCAAAGGAAAAAAAATGCACTGCAAAGCCAGCAAGCACTTGTGAGGAAAATATTTTGTCCAACACCTATTTATAAATATTTATTAATCTTTTTGATTTTTGAATGCTTGAGGTTGTGTCAGGAAAAGCAGCATATGCTGATGCCCTCAAAACCAAACCAAGTGATCAGCAGTCTCTGTATAAAAAGCAATAGTTCAACACAATAGTCCACTGTTGCTGTGACTCTCAGTGTTGTTTACATCTCACAGAAATTCCAAGTACAAACTGCTTCAAACAAACCACAAACAGACTCTAAACTAAAACCATCCACCAGGTTAATAAAATAAATATTAACTGGGTTTGAGGGCCATAGCAGTAAACTATTGCCCTTGGATTAAAAGAGTTTCTTTGTTTGGGCAATATTGTCCAAAGCCTTCAAACAATATAGCACAATCTCTGCTGAATCCTCAGGCACTATATTACTGGTTTGTCCATCATCTCACAGTTGACTCTATTTTCTACGTTGAAACCTGTAATGATGAACGCTTTCCTTTCTGATATTTCTTTACTTGAGGAACCTGGATGCCTCTTGTCTTCACCCAAGCAGATGATTAACTCCTTAGGACCTGATTTGTAACAGTTAAAGGGTCCAATTCTGCCCTCAGCTACTCACACAGAACTCCCATTGCCCACAATTGAAGTTGTGTGTCAGTAGCCATGCGTGGAATTTGGCTTATGAAATTTAAAAATCACCCCACCTCAGTATGCTGGGATCTTCTATCTACATTTGCTCTGAATTATTAGAAGTATATTATATGCTCAGTTCTGCCCTCAGCTACATGCATGCAGCGGGGGACAGCAGAGCAGCACACAGCAGGAGTTTGCCTGGGAGTTCACCTGGAGTGAGCCCAGTGAGGCTTACAGCTTGCCAACTTCTCTGAGGAAGCTCATAGTAGGAAGGTGATATGGAAGGGTGGGGTTCAGCTGTTGCGACTTGCACTGGATGTGCCATGTTTGTCTTCCTTCCGCAGGACAGAAGCGACTTTGTCTGTACAAAGTGCAAGCTGGTCTCCATATCGGAAGAGAAGATTGAAGGTCTGGAGCAACAGATAACGACCCTGCGTTGCATACGAGAAACGGAGGATTTTCTGGACAAAAGTCAGGATATGCTTCTACGGGCACAAAGCTCTAAAGATTTAGAGCAGGTTGCACAGCGGAGCCAAGAGGCCAGTGAAGAAGCTTGGCAACATGTGACCTCCAGAAGAAGAAGGGGGAATGTCCGGATTCCAGCAACGCGGACACAGGTAACTAACCGCTTTCATGTTCTCTCCACAGGTACCATTGCAGAGAGTGGACCAGATGATATGTCTGGGGGGAGAAAGCAGAAGGAGACTCCGCTGGTTGGAAGGCATGAGATGCACTGTCCCGAGATGGGGGGTTCCACGACCACCACTCCCAAGGGAAGGAGGCGGGTGGTGGTGGTCGGGGACTCTCTACTCCGGGGGACTGAGTCATCTATCTGCCGCCCTGACCGGGAAAACCAAGAAGTCTGCTGCTTGCCGGGGGCTAAGATTCGCGATGTGACAGAGAGACTGCCGAGACTCATCAAGCCCTCGGATCGCTACCCCTTCCTGCTTCTCCACGTGGGCACCAATGATACTGCCAAGAATGACCTTGAGCAGATCACTGCAGACTACGTGGCTCTGGGAAGAAGGATAAAGAAGTTTGAGGCGCAAGTGGTGTTCTCGTCCATCCTGCCCGTGGAAGGAAAAGGCCTGGGTAGGGACCATCGAATCGTGGAAGTCAACGAATGGCTACGCAGGTGGTGTCGGAGAGAAGGCTTTGGATTCTTTGACCATGGGATGGTGTTCCATGAAGGAGGAGTGCTGGGCAGAGATGGGCTCCACCTTACGAAGAGAGGGAAGAGCATCTTTGCGAGCAGGCTGGCTAACCTAGTGAGGAGGGCTTTAAACTAGGTTCACCGGGGGAAGGAGACCAAAGCCCTGAGGTAAGTGGGAAAGCGGGATACCGGGAGGAAGCACAGGCAAGAATGTCTGTGAGGGGAGGGCTCCTGCCTCATACTGAGAATGAGGGGCGATCAGCAGGTTATCTCAAGTGCTTATATACGAATGCACAAAGCCTTGGAAACAAGCAGGGAGAACTGGAGGTCCTGGTGATGTCAAGGAATTATGACGTGATTGGAATAACAGAGACTTGGTGGGATAACTCACATGACTGGAGTACTGTCATGGATGGTTATAAACTGTTCAGGAAGGACAGGCAGGGCAGAAAAGGTGGGGGAGTAGCACTGTATGTAAGGGAGCAGTATGACTGCTCAGAGCTCCAGTATGAAACTGCAGAAAAACCTGAGTGTCTCTGGATTAAGTTTAAAAGTGTGAGCAACCAGAGTGATGTAGTGGTGGGAGTCTGCTATAGACCACCGGACCAGGGGGATGAGGTGGATGAGGCTTTCTTCCGGCAGCTCGCAGAAGCTACTAGATTGCACGCCCTGGTTCTCATGGGTGACTTTAATTTTCCTGATATCTGCTGGGAGAGCAATACAGCGGTGCATAGACAATCCAGGAAGTTTTTGGAAAGTGCAGGGGACAATTTCCTGGTGCAAGTGCTAGAGGAGCCAACTGGGGGGGGAGCTTTTCTTGACCTGCTGCTCAACCGGGAAGAATTAGTAGGGGAAGCAAAAGTGGATGGGAATCTGGGAGGCAGTGACCATGAGTTGGTTGAGTTCAGGATCCTGACACAGGGAAGAAAGGTAAGCAGCAGGATACGGACACTGGACTTCAGGAAAGCAGACTTCAACTCCCTCAGGGAACGGATGGGTAGGATCCCCTGGGGGACTAACATGAAGGGGAAAGGAGTCCAGGAGAGCTGGCTGTATATCAAGGAATCCCTGTTGAGGTTACAGGGACAAACCATCCCGATGTGTCGAAAGAATAGTAAATATGGCAGGCGACCAGCTTGGCTTAACGGTGATATCCTAGCAGATCTTAAACATAAAAAAGAAACTTACAAGAAGTGGAAGGTTGGACATATGACCAGGGAAGAGTATAAAAATATTGCTCGGGCATGTAGGAATGAAATCAGGAGGGCCAAATTGCACCTGGAGCTGCAGCTAGCGAGAGATGTTAAGAGTAACAAGAAGGGTTTTTTCAGGTATGTTGGCAACAAGAAGAAAGCCAAGGAAAGTGTGGGCCCCTTAATGAATGAGGGGGGCAACCTAGTGACAGAGGATGTGGAAAAAGCTAATGTACTCAATGCTTTTTTTGCCTCTGTCTTCACTAACAAGGTCAGCTCCCAGACTGCTGCGCTGGGCATCACAACATGGAGAATAGATGGCCAGCCCTCTGTGGAGAAAGAGGTGGTTAGGGACTATTTAGAAAAGCTGGACGTGCACAAGTCCATGGGGCCGGACGAGTTGCATCCGAGAGTGCTAAAGGAACTGGCGGCTGTGATTGCAGAGCCATTGGCCATTATCTTTGAAAACTCGTGGCGAACGGGGGAAGTCCCAGATGACTGGAAAAAGGCTAATGTAGTGCCAATCTTTAAAAATGGGAAGAAGGAGGATCCTGGGAACTACAGGCCAGTCAGCCTCACTTCAGTCCCTGGAAAAATCATGGAGCAGGTCCTCAAAGAATCAATCCTGAAGCACTTACATGAGAGGAAAGTGATCAAGAACAGTCAGCATGGATTCACCAAGGGAAGGTCATGCCTGACTAATCTAATCGCCTTCTATGATGAGATTACTGGTTCTGTGGATGAAGGGAAAGCAGTGGATGTATTGTTTCTTGACTTTAGCAAAGCTTTTGACACGGTCTCCCACAGTATTCTTGTCAGCAAGTTAAAGAAGTACGGGCTGGATGAATGCACTATAAGGTGGGTAGAAAGTTGGCTAGATTGTCGGGCTCAACGGGTAGTGTGATTAATGGCTCCATGTCTAGTTGGCAGCCGGTGTCAAGTGGAGTGCCCCAGGGGTCGGTCCTGGGGCCAGTTTTGTTCAATATCTTCATAAATGATCTGGAGGATGGTGTGGATTGCACTCTCAGCAAATTTGCAGATGATACTAAAGTGGGAGGAGTGGTAGATACGCTGGAGGGCAGGGATAGGATACAAAGGGACCTAGACAAATTGGAGGATTGGGCCAAAATAAATCTGATGAGGTTCAATAAGGATAAGTGCAGGGTCCTGCACTTAGGACGGAAGAATCCAATGCACAGCTACAGACTAGGGACCGAATGGCTAGGCAACAGTTCTGAGGAAAAGGACCTAGGGGTGACAGTGGACGAGAAGCTGGATATGAGTCAGCAGTGTGCCCTTGTTGCCAAGAAGGCCAATGGCATTTTGGGATGTAAAAGTAGGGGCACAGCGAGCAGATCGAGGGACGTGATTGTCCCCCTCTATTCGACATTGGTGAGGCCTCATCTGGAGTACTGTGTCCAGTTTTGGGCCCCACACTACAAGAAGGATGTGGATAAATTGGAAAGAGTCCAGCGAAGGGCAACAAAAATGATTAGAGGTCTGGAACACATGACTTATAAGGAGAGGCTGAGGGAACTGGGATTGTTTAGTCTGCAGAAGAGAAGAATGAGGGGGGATTTGATAGCTGCTTTCAACTACCTGAGATGTGGTTCCAGAGAGGATGGTTCTAGACTATTCTCAGTGGTAGAAGAGGACAGGACAAGGAGTAATGGTCTCAAGTTGCAGTGGGGGAGGTTTAGGTTGGATATTAGCAAAAACTTTTTCACTAGGAGGGTGGTGAAACACTGGAATGCGTTACCTAGGGAGGTGGTGGAATCTCCTTCCTTAGAAGTTTTTAAGGTCAGCTTGACAAAGCCCTGGCTGGGATGATTTAATTGGGGATTGGTCCTGCTTTTGAGCAGGGGGGGTGGACTAGATGACCTCCTGAGGTCCCTTCCAACCCTGATATTCTATGATTCTATGTCGCATTGGCTTCAATGACACTGAATTCAATGGGAACTGCCCTGTGTGCCTGAGGGTTCTAAATCTGGCTCTGATGGCCAGATTTTCTAAGGATTTCTGCTCCCATATTAACCCACCAAAACAAGAGACTGGACTTTCAAAAAAGCTACAGATGTTGAGCTTTTTTGAAAGTTCATCCACAGCTCTGGGTGCTGAGATTTTGAAAAGCCTGACTCACGTGTGTTCCACAAGATACGAGAGTCAAAGACTGAGAAGGCTTTTTAACGTTATACAACGTTATGGGTCTGAAACGGGTCTGTACCCAAACCCAATATGTTCTACACAAGTTTGGTATTTTTATTCTGTGGGGAGGTGGGGGGGAGAAGGAGGAGGGGAGATTGTTATTTTGATCAAAAAAGGAAATAAGGGATTAAACAAATCAGACAAGTGCTTTGTAATTGGTCTCCAGACTGCTCTTCTTCCTTCAGTGAAGTGCATGGAAGTGAATAAAACTGCATGGACAGACTTTATTAACTGCAGTTTTTCTTTCCAACCCTGGGATTAATGGACTGCTTTAACCTTGACACATTCATCTTATACTCATAAAGCTCCATTTTTAACAGTCCCTTCTCTTTACCTTTTCATACTTGTCTGATTCTGGCAAATGCCTTTGTAAATTAAAAGAGGATAGTGCTGTCTCTCTTTTTAAAAAAACAAAAAATTGATTTTTCTCACTTATCTTTGTTAGCAAGAGCATCAGGGAATTCAAAATGGTTTATCATCAACACATATTCTAAAAGACTATCGCAGGTGGCAAAAATATGGCCTAAGCAGAGGTTTATATAAATAGGGCTCTCTCCACAGAATAAATGTATTAGGCAGTTATTTAAACATATTCAAGCAAAAGTAGAAGGCACATGTCTTTATTCACTTGATTGTAATGTAAAGCAAAGCATACAAATATATGCGCTTTATGTAGCTGAGAGAAATGGTGCCTCTTTGAAGGTCCAGTTGTACTAGAGCAGTGGTTCTCAAATGTATTCGATCACGCCCCCCTTCTTTGTGTCTGTAGTAGTTTATGCCCCCCCCACATACAAGTACATATACTGATAAAAAAAATCAACATGCAACTCTGACTAAATATTAAAAATGGTAAGACATTGATTCAAACTGAGCCAACAATCCATTGTAATAAGAGCAAAAGCAAAACTGCACTTGTGTTCGATGCTTACAATTACATGTGCACTGCGTCATAGCAAACAGATTAATGTATAGATGGCAGTGACTTTGTATAATATTATGCAGGCTTAACAGAAATCCATGAAATCCACAGCGCCATCTGAGGACCTGATATGTCTGGAGGAATTAGCTTTCCTAGTTATTCATTGCTGTAGGTAAAATGTGCACAGTACTTCCACGGCCCCAGCTTCTCACACCTCCCCAGAGTACATTCCACATCCCCCAAGGGGCCCACCCCTTCAATTTGAGAACTTCCATACTAGAAAAATCTGGGGTGAGATTTTCACAAGCACTTAGGATGGTCTAATTCTGTTCCAGTTGAAGTCAATGGTAAAATTGCCAATGCTGAGTGCTTGTTTGTGAAAATCTGGGTGTGATAACCTCCATGTTGGCCCCCTTGCACTCTTAACAAGAGCTGGGTGAAATTTGTTGTGGAAACCCTTTTCCCGCATCCCCAGAAAATGCAAATTTGGGTCAACCAAAACAATTTACACATTTGGGTCAATTATGGTAAAGTGTTTCAGTCAGAAAAAAGAAAAAGGAAAAAAAATTCAGAAATGTCAAACCCATTCGTTTTGGCATTTCTGATATGAAAAGTTTTGACATTTCACTTTGAAAGAAGGTTTTGTTTCAGAATTTCCCTCCATTTTATTTAAGAAAACATTTTAAAAACCACAAAATCAAAACAAAATGTTTACTTTCAGGTCGACCAAACTGTTTTTGTTGACCCAAAATTAATTTTTTCCCCCCAACATTTTAGTCCGCCAAAAATTTTGAAACATTTCAGTTTCAGGCTGATCCAAAACTTTTTTTTAAATTTTCAGACCTTCACCTAAACCAAATATTCAGTTATTCACACAGCCTTACTCCCAATACACTTAGCATGCACACACAAAACTGGAGGAGTTGGTCAGAGTGATTGTGGGCTATAAGGGAGAGAGGCAGTGAATGTGGTGGTGGCGGGGGGCTTGAGTGAAACACTTGAAAGTTAACTGCAGAATAAAAGAAGATCCCTCAAAGGTACGTATTTCCCCAGTGCACCGATTTATTATAATTATGGAGTTTACCTTTACCTTTTTTTCCTTTATCCAGCCACATATTTGAGTTGATTTAGATTAAAGTAAATGTCTTGTTAATTATGGCATTTACTTCTCAATTGTAATTGGTGTCTGGTGCGCCTAAGCTCCTATAACTCTTCTTGTCACTGTTTCAAGGGGGCCTGTTTAAATTGCCTGAGGTAAACTAAAATGGAAAGTACCGTCTTACTTAAGTAATTTGAGTTATTTCTTGTGGCTTTATTGATTTAATGTTGCATGGGGTGTGTGGGGGGGAGATAGGAAGAGATCACTATGGGCAGAGCTGTCTGCTAAGATTTAATCAAGCATGATGCTCAGCACCAATAATAATTATAAAGGGTTTATTATTCTGTTCTCTGGGAAGATAAAAGTAACACTGTAAAAATACACAAACAGCACTAGATATTGAATAAAACCATTAAACTAAACCGATGAGGACTTCCATGCAAAGTCTTCCTTTAAAAATATCTTGTATGGCTGAGTGTGAGAAAGTCCGCTAACTGATCAAATTGCAATTGCATCCCATTGCTTGGGAAATGTGTCATTCCCCCCACCGCCGCCCCCAAAAATCCCATCCCTTCTATCATTTGCTATACAGTTCTTTATTCATACGCTATGAAATTGGAGGCTGCCTACCCAGGGACAAAAGATTCAACTGCGACTTTGTGGATATTTGGGATTGGCCCACCCTCCGGCTCTCAGATGCCAAACAATTCTTGCTGTCACATCATATTGTAACAAACCATAGCACCCACAATAATATTCAAAAAACTGACACAGATAAGTTTTCCTAAAGCTCTTTTTAGGCACTTAATTTTTGTTCATGGTTACTGTACTTTTAGGTCAAAGTTTTCAAAAACAGGGGCCTAAACTTAGGCTCCTAAATCCATATTTGAGCACCAGTCAGAATGTAAAAGTGCTGACTACTGAACAATTCCATTCACTGCAAAATAAAACATCACTCACTTTTCTTCCCAATACACTGTATGACTCCAACTCCAACACGCCAATAAACTAAAAAAATTTAGCTCATCTCCAGTCAGGATGGCCTAATATCTCTGGCCAAACAAAATGTCTGATTTTCCACTTTCCCTTCCCTCACTCCCCGTTATGCCCTTCCCATCCAGGTATCAATACAGCAGATCAAAGCTAAAGTAACTGATGTTCCTTACACTTCCTGTCTGCCAAAAATTCCTGCACTGCCTGTCATCCTTGCACAGCACATACACAGTAGCTATTGGTCCTGTTCTACAAGTCCCTGCTGCTTGGAGGTGTCCAGGAATGTCATTATCTGCTCACTGAGCTGCTGTCCTGTGCTAGGCAGCGAACAAACTCTGTGACTGTTGTGATGGGTTGAGTCACAGAAACCCCCTTGTGAACTGCCACCTGATGTGCTGGGACTACCTCTGAGCCAGTTTTCCCTGGCTGCTTGGGACTTCAGTGCCCTGCCGGGTTGTGCCAGACACGCTAGCCTGCTACAAACACAGACCCGGATCTGAATCACGTCCCCCAAAAGCTGCAGGCTTAACTGAAAACAGCTTAAGAAGTGCTCCTGTCTCCAGATACCCAGTTCCCAATGGGATCCAAACCCCAAATAAATCCGTTTTACTCTGTATAAAGCTTATACAGGATAAACTCATAAATTGTTCACCCTCTATAACACTGATAGAGAGATATGCACAGCTGTTTGCTCCCTCAGGAATTAATTGCTTGCTCTGGGTTAATTAATAAGTAAAAAGTGATTTTATTAAAAATATAAAAAATAGGATTTAAGTGGTTCCAAGTAATAACAGACAGAACAAAGTGAATTACCAAGCAAAATAAACTAAAACACATAAGTCTAAGCCTAATACAGTAAGAAACTAAATGCAGGTAAATCTCACCCTCAGAGATGTTCCAATAAGCTTCTTTGACAGACTAGACTTCTTCCTAGTCTGGGTCCAGCAATCACTCACACCCCTGTAGTTACTGTCCTTTGTTCCAGTTTCTTTCAGGCATCTCTTTGGGGTGGAGAGGCTATCTCTTGAGCCAGCTAAAGACAAAATGGAGAGATTTCCACGGGCTTATATAGTCTCTCTCTTGGGGGTGGAAACCCCTCTCTCCCCCTGGGTAGAATCACAGCTGCAAGATGGAGTTTTGGAATCACATGGGCAAGTCACATGTCCATGCATGACTCAGTTCTCTACAGGCCAAACCATTGCCCATATGTTAGCCCGAACGTTCCCAGGAAAGTTCAGATGTGGATTGGCATCTATCAAGGTCCATTGTTAGCCAAATACTTCCTTTTACTTCACTAACCCCCTCATATAATGTTGATCAAATCTGCCTTAGGTGCTTTCTACAGCAAACACTTTAAAAACAAGCATAGAGCCAACGCTCATAACTTCAGATATAAAAATGATACATGCATATGAATAGGATGAATACATTTAGTAGAACATAACTTTTGCAAAGATGTGTTACATTCCATATCTAGCATAAAACATATTCCAGTTATGTTATATTTACACTCATAAGCATATTTATATAAAGCATTATGGGGTGCAATGTCACACTTGTCACCCACACCGGGAGTGAGAGCCTTTTGTTCCATTGGTGCTGTGCTTGTGAAAGACAGTGACAGCAACCCTGTGATGTGCTGTACCTCGGGGGAACACCTAGCACCCCCATGTTCATCCTTGTAAAATGATTGTGTGGTATCCAATCCAAAGTTTGTCATGTTGGGTATCTTTGGAAGACTCATGATATACTGAGCATTGTTGTTATAGTGATGTTATGTTATGGGTTATGATTTCATGTATATAGTTATGAGGCTGAAAATGTATCCTCATGGCTTAAAGCAAGCCCAGACAAAAACTCTCCAAGAGCAGAGAGGCAGTTCACTCCTCATCAGGGCAGGTATGGGACAAACCCAGGCCAGCTTCACAGGAACAAAAGATGCTGGCCTAGGCAGCAACAAAAGAATTGGGGGAGTCACCCCCCTTCCTTTGGTCAATTTGGAACTGCAATGAGGTAATGCTCACCTGACTCTGAATGGGGAGGCAAAGCCAAGAGGGAAGAAAGATCATAATAAAACGGAGAGACATTTGCCATCCTCTTCCTCTCTCTTCCACCTACATCTGCGGACAACACCAGCACCAAGCGACTGAAGCACTGATCAAAGGGGATAGCCTGGCTGAAGAGTGACCAGCCAGCCTGTGGTGAGAAGCATCTACGTTTAGAATGCGTTTTGCTTTTATTTCATTTGACCAAATCTGACTTGTTGTGCTTTGACCTATAATCACTTAGAATCTATCTTTACAGTTAATACTTCTGTTTGGTTTGAAGCTTGTCAGAGGCTCTCCTTGGAGAACAAGCCTGGTACATATCAATTTCTTTGTTAAATTGACTAATTCATGTAAACTTGCAGCATCCAGCGGGCATAATTGGACACTGCAAGATGGAGGTTCCTAGGGTTGTGTCTGGGACCAGAGATACTGGCTAGTGTCATTCGCTTGCAAGTAGCTGGGAGCAGTTTACATGCCAGAGGCTGTGTGTTAACAGCCCAGGAATGGGGGTTCTCACAGCAGAGCAGGGTAAGGCTGGGTCCCAGAGTCAAGGATTGGAGTGGCCTAGCAGATCACCAGCCTGGAGAACACCAGAGGGGAACATCACAAACCCCTACTGGGGAGGAAAGGTCTACTCTTATTTATTCATGGCACAGGTACAGCCTGTGTGGGTGCCTGACTGTCCCCTGTGGCCACCCTCGCAGAAGCTCAGAGGGTAATATCCATTTCCCCAGCCCTTGGCTCTTTCTTACAAAGGCCATCAGCTGTGCCAAATTAATCACAGTCACTACAAGCTGTAATGAAGTTTCAGCCCAGGTTCTTTCAAATGGAAAGGGCCGTGCTTTCATCAATCTATGGTGAAGAGGTGAGTTCTATTTCTGTGGTGGGTGGCCTTGCCATGTTCTCTACTGGCTAACACAGATTCCGGAAGCCATTTTAGAAAGTTCCTCTTCAGTGGCTTCAGTGGGACTACCCCACGTGGGAGAGGCAAGTGGGATCTGGTCTGTAAAACTCAACCCTGAGGGAAACGCTAGAAGCTAGAGTCATTTAAAACCAGAATGGACAAGATGCTACAGGCTCTATTGTGCCCATATATAAGCCCTGTGCTGAGAGCAGTGTGCAACACCCCTCACCCTGAGACATTTTCCCTGTCAGAGCCCCCCCAGTACACAGGGAGAGCAAGTACCCTGCTAAACCCTTCTAAACAATGCAGCACGCTCCCTCCACAGGGATGGCCAGAGTGCAAGGGGCAAAGCTATGGATCTACCTACTGCTTGTCCCTCCTACCCCCTTTAGGTGCTGTGCTTTCTGCAGAGAGACAGTAGGGAGCAGCTCCTGTGCTTCCCTGAACATAAAGAACAGCAATTCTGCACATCTCTTCCACACCCCGAGCAAGGGGGAAGCTCCTTACTCTTTTCTACACTCCCAGCATGCACGTGTGTGTGGATGAGGCAGAACCTAGCCCTATAAAAATACACTGTAGGGGAAAATCCTGCACTGGCATGGGGATGTATTAGACTAGATGCCCCTTTCAGTAAGTCTTTTCTACCACTCATTTCTGCAGTGTCTGCTTCTTTGAGCCTTCAAGCATTTATAGCTGCATAGTTTTCTTTTTCTTTCCTTTTACCGGCTTTTTTTGCCTTAAAAAAATCTTATAATTCAATATGTTTAGTTTTCTTCTGCTTATGCCAGGTTCTGTTTAAATTCACTATGCATTCTTCAGGACAAAAGAAAAAGATCCAAATGTACACTTTTCTTCCAGTTCTTTCAGGATGACCATAGATTTTCTTTTTCAAATGGAAAAGTACCATTGGTACTATATTCCTTAGAGGTGAACACTGTTGCTGACATAATTTCTATTTAACTGGTATCATGTGTAGAGGAACACATAATGCTTGTCCACACACCCATACAAAAACTTTTCTTGCAGTTATATGTTTTTCCACTACAACTTCAAAATCAGTAAAAAGAAAAAAAATATGGATGCACAATCAATCCTCTGTATGGATTTTATACCTAGCCTATTCAGAATCTTGTAGAGCAGTGGTTACAGCAAAAGGGTTAAAAACCAGAAGGATCTCAGAGTACGTCTTCACTACAGAGCTAAATTAGCCATGCTGCAACCAATGCAGTGGCCTCAATTTAGCAGGTCTGGTGAAGACAATCTAAATTGATGGCAGAGTGCTCTCCCATCAATTTCTGTACTCCACGTCCCTGAGAAGCATAAGGTAAGTCTGCAGGAGAGCGTCTCCTGTCAACACAGCGTGGTGTAGACACCGTGGTAAGTGGATCTAGGTACATCAACTTCAGTTACATTATTCATGTAACTGAAGTAGCGTAGCTTAGACCAATTTACCGCAGTAGTGTAGACCTGGCCTCAGATTCTAAAATCCTAGCTGAGAGTCCAACTCAGTTTAAGTTGGAATTAGTTACTTGACCAATAAGAAAAGGAGTACTTATGGCACCTTAGAGACTAACCAATTTATTTGAGCATAAGCTTTCGTGAGCTACAGCTCAAAGTGAGCTGTAGCTCACGAAAGCTTATGCTCAAATAAACTGGTTAGTCTCTAAGGTGCCACAAGTACTCCTTTTCTGTTTGCGAATACAGACTAACACAGCTGTTACTCTGATACTTGACCAATGTTTGGTCTTCATCATCCCCACCTGGAGAACTAGGTGAAACCCAGGCCCTTGCTGAAAATCAAATATTTTAGGGGAAATAGAATACAAACAAGAAAAAACAAACAATATTTTCATTATGGAAAATGTAGTCATCAGGTAACATTTTCAGATGTGCCTATGTGACTTAGGAGCCTAAGTTCCATTTTCAGAAGTGAGGTAGGAATTTAGGAACCATTTTAAAATGTCATTTAAGAACTTCTGAAAATTTTAGTCCTTGTCTCCATAATTACCTACACCTAATTTTCAAAAATCATGAATCATGTCCCCCAGTGTCAGGAGATTGGTTAGAAAGCATGCGACTTTTTAAAAATAATAAACACTGGGTTCTTTTTATTTGCCTTCTGTTTTTTGAGTGTTTACTTTGCACTTGGGTCACATTTTCAAGATTTTTTCTGCAACCATTTGGGCTAGAAATGTACTCTTTTACAAATGAAAGCTGCGATTCTTGCGTAATTGCTTGGGTCCCTAAGCTGGGTCTTTAAGTTAAACATCAACTATTGTGAGACTTGTGATAAAAGTTAGACGAGTTAGCAATACTGCATCTAGAATGGGGATGAAAGTAAGGTTATATTAATGGCACTAGTTTTAGATCTCATTTATACTAGAGCTCAAACAGTTTTATTAAAGCAGTTCAAAGCACAGTTTGGCTGTATAAACCAGGACAAAACCATGTTTGAACCAAGTTTGCAAACTATGTTCTAGCCTAGGTTTAAGATAATTTAAAAGAAAAAAATTACTGCTTTGAAATGGACATTGGTATATTGTGGTTTTACACCATTGCCTGTCCACTTTATAATGTAAGTTGTTAAGCAGAGTCCACGTCTTCCTTTCTGGTAGCTCCAAGCATACCAAGAGCACTCAATACATGATATATAAAGTAACAACAACAAATAATAATTGGGACCTTAAAGAAACAATACCAAGCTTGGTAACTGATCTGCTTAGTTGCTTATTGATCATACACTGAAAGGCCCTTTGTAGTACATATGTGAAGGACTGCTGTGCGAACCTTTATTCTGAATGTCCTGACTTTTCTAACTTATTTCAGGTTTATGATACATATATATTTGGAGAAAGCCTTCTCTGTAGAAAGTTTTAATACAGGAATAGTTTCTGTCTTGAACTCTTTGTGCTCTGTAGTAGATAAAGCTTTTGATACAGAATAGCAGTTCAAGGTGTCTACGAGCTCTGCTGGTGGGGTCATCAGAGGTCTCATTCCTGCAATGAGCGCCATGTGGGGCCACCCTTCTGTCTGAGCAGGGCTTATTGAAGGAGCAGGGCCAGAGTTTGTAAGCTCCACAATCTCACTAGCTCTTTAAACTCTGCAAGTCAAATCACTCCAGAGTAAGGACGTACAAGCTGTGCAAGCTCTATAGTTTTGAGTTGTTTCTAAATGAAAAACATGAAACACTATTACTGTAGTATGCTGTTAAGCTTACTGTTTAAAATCAATATTCAGAAAAAACATAAACACATAGAATCATAGAAATGTAGAGCTAGAAAGGACCTTGAGAGGTCATCTAGTCTAGTCCCCTATTCTGAGGCAGGACCAAGTATATCTAGATCATCCCAGAAAAGTGTTTGTCTAATATGTTCTTAAAAGCCTCCAATGATGGGGATTCAACAGCCTCTCTAGGTAACCTGTGTGACACTGCACCCCATATTCTTCATGGTGATATTATTATGATATGATTATGGCGTAACTATGAGGCATTTTGTAGAAGATGGGTCATGTAAGGTGTCATTGGAAAAGTTATGATTTGCTGGCTATGATTACCCTATTTGTATGCATGTATCATTTTTGTATCTGAAGTTGTGAATATTGATTATGTATCTGTACTTCACATGTAGCCACACCCGGGTGACACCCATTTGGCAAGATGCTTCCAGTCTACATAACTAGTTGTAAAGGGCCTAGTCAGAGTAATGGGCCATTAGGAAAAACAATAGACCTTAGGAAAAGCTTATCCCCCATCTGGGAGCCTTCCTGAGAACACTCCAGATGTCCTCCAAGTAATGGCTGCTATGACTCTGTAAGGGCATGTGACCAGATCACATGACTCTGGACTCCATGTTGGGTACCTGTATTTTTCCACAAACTGGGCTGGGAACTGTTTTTGGCACAAAGGGTTCCTGCCATATGCTAAGGCATATGCCTTATATACTGCCTTATATAAGGCAGGGATTGACCTTATCTGTTGTTCTTCATTCCCCCACAACTCAACACCTGAGAGAAGCTCCGAAAGAAAAGGACTGGGAACAGGGGTGGGGATCCCAAGCTGCAAAGCAAGTGCAGCTGGTCCCTTAAGAATCTGAAAGCCTGCTTGTGTCATCAGCCAGGGTAAGAATTTGCTAACTCATATCATATCTTTCAAGTATCTTAGGCTTAGTTTGTGGTTGTTTATTTTTTACGTAATCTGCTTTGATCTGCTTGCTATCACTTAAAGTCTATCTTTTTGTAGTTAATAAACTTGTTTTACATTTTAACGTAAACCGGTGTGCCTTTAAGTAAAGTGTCAAGGGAAAAATCTCAGCTTGGGTACCACAAGTGTACATATTCCTCTCCACATTGAGGGAGAGGCAAACCAAGTAATAAATTCATACTGGTGGGGGTTTTGAGCAGGGCAGGACAGTATAGCTCTGGGGTCCTCGGCTGGGAAGCTGCGGGTAATCTTGGCTGTAGCCTTTCTATTGTTGGTTCGTGCAGTGGCTGGTCAAAGCCTGCATGTAACTGCAGCTGGGTGTCCCCCTGCCTCTGTAAATGCTGGTAGAAGTGTAAGACCAGGAACAGTCTAGAGCTTGTCATAGCAGCACAGTGTGAAAGGGAGCCCAGGCTGGTCAGTCAGAGGGCTCAGTGATACCCCAGTTCCAGGTGGCACCCCGGGGAACCCACCACAACCTGTTCCAGTGCTTCAAACATGTTTCAATCTTATTGACGTCGAAGTCCCACTGAAGTCAAAGGGACTGAAGCACTTGCTGAAATTCGAGCATATGCTTAATCTCAAGGGGTGAAATTCTCCCTTCTACAGAGGGTCAATCCATGGACTATGCACTATTTAAATTCTTCTTGAGCCTTCTTTTGAGGGCTAAAGTGTGAGTCAAATGATTCATAGTCCTTATGTTGGCCTACAGCACATGGGTGAATTTATCCACAGTGCACAACAAAGATGAGTAAAAAACAAAATCTGAGAAGCATATATCACCTATGCCTTTTGAGGCAGGGATTATGTCTCCCTATGTGTTTGCACAGCACTAGTACAAAGGGCCCTGATTATGACTTGGGGGTCTCTTGGTGTTACAGTAATAGAAATATTAAATAATGCACAAAAATCCTCCACCCAGGAAGCAATAAGTATGGAATTCTTACTCACAAGTAGGCAATAAAAGTTTTTATATTATAATTGTCTCAAATTCCAACTCCTAAAAATCCCTTTTATATTTAATACAAGATAATTTCCTTATTGTGTATCATGATATTTAGGTAACCTGAGAAAGCTAGAAAGGGATTCCTGCTGATTTCTCTGCTCCAGGCTACTCATAAAGAGAATGATGTATAACATGAAAAACTTTATTTTAGAATCACTGCAGACTTTCATTTTACAAAGTTAAGAACAAGATTAGGGGAAATTCCTCCTCAAAATTTAGAATCCCTCTTTTTGGCCACCTTTCCTGTAGCTGTTTTCTCCCTAACTACGACTCCATATGCACAAATATGTGTCCATAACTGAAGTCCTCTTTTCCATGACCCTTTCTCAATTTGTTGACACCAATAAACCACACAAACCCTTTGACAACACAACCTCTGAGAGGAATAGATGTACAGTTAGCATATCCAAGGGCACATTTTCAAAGGTGGGCACACTGGATGTACTTGCAGAAAGATTGGTGCACCCATATAAAACACTTCACTGGTGCATGCACTTTGGATAGCTGTGCACACAAATGCGCAGTTAGGGAAGTAATTTCTGGATTTGCACATGCAAAAAGGAAACAATTTTTCAGGCACACCCGCTGACCCCATAATGGAAAATTTTACCCAAAGAATCAAATAACGAGGAAGATTTAAAAAACAAAACAAACAAACAAACAAAAACCTCACCTTACAATTTATACCATCTGAAAAAGAACTGGGTTGATCAGAATAATAGGTACATGACTTAAGTAGGTAACCTAGGGACCTGCTCCACAATTTTTGATTGTATGCAAATTCTGCCATGGCATAATGCTGTCATTAATCAGAAGTTATACATGGCTACCTACCCTGTATCAGTGTTCCTTCACCTTTGGAGACCACCTATAGGAGAGAGAGGATAGCGCAGTCTCCATGACCAATCCTCAGCCTCTCTATTAAGACTGCCACCAAGGATGCCATTTGTCAAGTAGACCCCTGAGTATTAGGTATTGGAGCAAGACCAACAAACTCGTTTCACATGGACTACTAAAATGCCAAGAGAAGCAATGGCATTTGATCACTAATGACTGGAGCTGAATTCAAGGCAGTAATTTAAAAATGAAAGACTCCTTCCCCGTTTACCAGTCTCCTGAGTCATCCAGTTCCATTCTCGCAGTACAGAAACCAGCGCGATTCTCCTCTCACACCAGTGACACCCAGGACAAGTTCCACTGGAGTTACACCAATGTAAAACCGGAGTAGGTGAGAGGAGAACTAGGTCCTTCATGTTTTAGGCAGTGTACATGACAGGAATACTTTTCACCCATTCCTTCCCCTGCAGCCAAACTAGAGTGACCCAGTTTTCCCAGATACTTCCAAAGCCAAAACATTTCTGTTTAAACATTATGATTTCCTTACACTTCAATCAATCATAAAAAATTACAAGTAAAAATAAACAAGATAAACATGGCCCTGGATTGTCTCCAGAGGCCTGTGGGACCATTGCAGGCGGAGGATAATATAATTAAATATGGGCAGCCTGTTGACTGCTCTCACACTCGGACGGATGAAAGCTAAAGAAATTTGTCCTGTTGCAAACATTTGTTTCACAGTCATACAACTGAATTTAGCATGGAAAGCTTCCTCAGGCATTAACAATGGCTTATCTCACTAAGGAGGGAATAATACAGCCTTTTCAATTTTGTGGGCAAAAATTCCCTCTCAGATCCATACTCGTCTTCTGTGCAGAGAAGGCATTCAGGTCTGCAGGGACACACAGGCTGCAAATAAATGAGCAAGGGAACAAAGTTAAAACAGTTCCTCCTGTGGAAAACATAGGAAAGAATATATAAAATGCACTGATGTACTTTACCAAAAGGAGAGTGGGGAGGGATTACACTGAGTATGCTGGAGTTTGCCCCATTTCTGAGGCTGCTAAGTCACCTATACTAGAGATGATTTATTTGAGGTAGGATGAGACCCATTCCTAATTGGGCGGGATAGTCCCAAAATATACGTATCAAGTCCCGGTCCTGAGCTGCGGGGGGGTGGCGTTTGGGGTGGGGGCAGCTTACGGAGCCCCCTGGCTGCCCCTACACATAGGAGCCGGAGCAGGGCCATGCCGCTGCTTGTGGGAGCCGCATGGAGTGGCCCCCGACCATACTCCCCAGCTGGAGAGCCGGAGCGGGACAAGCCCCAAACCCCGCTCCCCAGCAGGAGTTCGAGGGCTGGCTTAAAATGGCTGGCGGGACCGATCCAGCCCACGGGCTGTAGTTTGTCCACTCCTGCCTTAATGCATGCCATTTTGCCTGGGTACTGCAAGACAATATGCTTGTCACTGAACAATGTGCAGAATATGCACACACACAGGGTAAGCCTGGGAAGGAGATTTAGCCTAAACTCAGAATTTTCTAGTGGTTGTGGGTTTTAGGGTTATTTCCATGAAGTCTGTAGCACACTATATTTGCACTAGTGCTCTAGATGGCAAATTAACTTTTTGCTGCCATTTTCAGGTATTGGCTAGCTTTTTATTTTTCGCACACTGGGATGTTCCAAGCATGTGTGAACACTGTGTTTCATCATGAGACTAATTTAGAATTGCACCTGGGAGAGGACATACCCCGCAGCCCATTGTTTATGAGAATATCCTACCAGAGATCCACATCTGTGCTGGGTGTAGCATACGGCATCAAGTTCTCAGAAAACACATGTCCTTAGCAATATTGCCAACAACATGTCTTTGAAATGGCCTGTCAAATATTTTCAAAGCTAGTTCTTTTGCCAGTATTACTGAGGCAGTCTCTCCTTTGGTGTATATTTGTATATAAAAAGATACCAAGAATAGATAAATGTCAGCACCTGGTTTAATCCTGACTCATTCCCACGTGACTCATTTGGGTGGAGGATGGCAAACAAACTGGCAATATGATTTGCGTTGCTAGATGAGAGCTCAAATAGCAGCCTTTCTGCTTTTATGGATCATAGAAGAGTCACGTACAGTTTTTACCTTTGCAAATGTGCAACAGGCAGAGAGCTGATTTTGTTTATTTTGCTGGTCACAGGCAGAAACGCAGCTCCTCAAATCCCCTAACAGGCCTTTGGGCCTGCCTCAGATAGGGGAGTAATGACATCATCCAACAGAGCCAACAGGCAATCCTCCATTGTGTGTCACAATGCAAACAGCACATCAGAGAGTGCTTTCTAGCATTTGGAGAAGGTTGTGACTGACTTTAAGAGGGACCTTGGAGAAATCACTTTAATCTCAATCTACCTCAGTTTACCTATCTCTATACAAAACAATTTCCATTCTCACAGGGTTTGTGAGCAGGTTTGTGGCAGTGAAATCTGACTTAAACAGTCTGATAAGGTATAGGCGGAAGGTATAAGAGGCCACGAGAGGTTAAGCCTCCCCCGACTGCCAGCCCGCTGCCTTTGGAGTGCACCGTTGCTGAAAGAGTGGGTGCCCTGGCCGTGACCCCACATGCACTCTGCCCCAAGGTCCCACTCATCCTCTTCCCCCAAGGCTCCACCTCTTCCCATCACCGCTCTGCCCACATGGGGGCGTCGCAGGAGAGGGTGAAGAGGTGCGTGCAAGGGGTGAGTGGCCAGCCAGCTGGTTGGCTGGCCAGCGGGTGGGGCCAAGGAAGCAGGCAAAGAGGCACAAGAGCGGGCGGGGATGGGGCCTCAGAGAAGGAGCTGAATGGGGCCAGGGTTGGAGCCTGGGTGGATCTTTGGGGGGAGGAGCTGAGAAGGGGAAGGCCTCAGGGCAGGCCCATGGTCTGGGTGCACACAGCCTCCCCAAATGGAGGAGTCGCCCATGTGATAAGGGTTCCCCTAGTGCAAAGAAAGTTTCACTCCAGCAGTTCCACAGGGCTCAGCTTTTGTTCCCCTTCTCTTCTCCCTCTAACATTTATCTCTGGGTAATCTCATTCACAAACAGAAATTCAACTACCATCTTCACGAGGATGATTCACAAATACTCCTCTACACGTCAAACCTGTCTTCTTCTGTCCAAACTAATATATCAGCCTCTCTCTCAGATATCTCCTCATGGATGCCTAGCTGTCAGCTCAAACTCAACATGGCTAAAACAGAGCTACTAATATTCTCCTCACCTCATATCCTCCTCGTTACCACCTTTCTCAAGTGCTGTGGGGCAACACCACCATATTGCCAGTCAGTCACTCATGCCCATAACCTAGGCATCATCTTCGACTCAGACTCTTTCAAGGTCCTCACATCTGGGCTCTGTCTAAGTCTTGCATATTCTTTCTGCATAACATCTCTAAGATATGGCCTTTCTTACCCAGGCACAATGCTAAAACTCTCATCCAAGCTCTTATCTTGTGTTTTGATTACTGCAACAACCTTCTCTCTGGCTTTAATACATGCAGTCTTTCATCCAACATAAACCACTTGTCTTCACTTTCAAGGCCTTTCGTGGCCCTTCCACCTTACCTATCATCTTTCATTCACTGTAGAAATGTCAGTTCCGTCTCCAGTCAGCCCATGATGGAAGCCTCCATCGTCCACTTGTTAAATTTCCAAACAAGCACATTCTTTCCCATGCTGCCTCACACACTCCCCATAAACATCTGAAAAACAAACTCACTATCATCCTTCAAAATCCTTCTCAAAACTCTACTTTTCCATGATGCCTACAAAAAACATGACAATGTTTAGTCTGCTGATGTGCTGAGACCACTGCCTAACATGCTGACCAATACAGTCTCATTGTTGCCTTGTACTCCCTGGTTAGTTGGTCTGTATCCATCTGTTGCATCTTGTCTTACACTGAGATTGTTAGCTTTCTAGGACAGGAACCATCTTTTTGTTCTGTGTTTATACAACATCTAGCACAATGAGGTCCTTGTCCATGACTAGGGCCATGGCAATACAAATAATAAAATAAGAATAATAATTGGCCTATATCAGCATAACTAGCTCTATGCCACTCACCTAGGCAGTTTCTAGCTTGAGGCATGTTGCGGGCAAAGTCAAAATACTGCTTCATTCCAGCTAGCCCTGGCTGTTACAATGGCCCCTGGGGGACTGGTGCAGTTGGGCATTAGTTAGAAAAGCCACTACCGAGCCCCAAGGTCAGGAACGGGAGAAATAAAGGTGGCATACAGCCCACTTTTGCCCCCTGCATCACCCCCACACAATCAGGTCCTGCACTAAGTGCAGCTCAGCTAGCCCTAGGATTGATCCTTGTTAGGTGTTTATTCCCCTCTACTTGGAGTAGAAACTAAATATGGCAGTTCAGATACCTCTGGGTGCTAACCTTTGGTTAAATGTTTATTTCTAAATGGCCACGCCTTCACACTGGGGCATCTGCTTTCATCCAGAACAAACAGGCACACAGATAGGCAAAAGTGAAGAAAAAAATTAACCGGTATTTCCAGTAACAGTGTGAACTGTTTTTCTTACCCACGATCCATAAACCTGGAAATCCTGGATGCCCCATCATCTCAGGCATTGGCACCCTAACAGCAGGATTGTCTGGCTATGTGGACTCTCTCCTCAGGCCCTACACTACCAGCATTCCCAGCTATCTTCAAGACACCACTGACTTCCTGAGGAAACTACAATCCATCGGTGATCTTCCAGAAAACACCATCCTGGCCACTATGGATGCAGAAGCCCTCTACACCAGTGATTCTTAAAGCCGGTCTGCCGCTTGTTCAGAGAAAGCCCCTGGCACGCTGGACCGGTTTGTTTACCTGCCGTGTCCGCAGGTTCAGCCGATCATGACATTGACCAAACCAGACAGTCTCTACGCAAAAGAATAAATGGACACAAATCTGACATCAGGAATCATAACATTCAAAAACCGGTAGGAGAACACTTCAACCTCTCTGGCCACTCAGTAAAAGACTTAAGGGTGGCAATTCTGCAACAGAAAAGCTTCAAAAACAGACTCCAACGAGAAACTACTGAGCTTGAATTAATATACAAACTAGATACCATTAACTTGGGTTTGAATAGAGACTTGGAGTGGCTGGGTGATTACACATATTGAATCTATTTCCCTAAGTTAAATATCCTCACACCTTCTTGTCAACTGTCTAAATGGGCCATTTTGATTATCACTACAAAAGTTTTTTTCTCCTGCTGATAACAGCTCATCTTAATTAATTATCCTCTTACAGTTTGTATGGCAACTTCCACCTTCTCTGTATGTGTGTGTGTGTATATATATATATATTCTTACTATATGTTCCATTCTATGCATCCGATGAAGTAGGTTATAGCCCATGAAAGCTCATGCTCTAATAAATTTCTTAGTCTCTAAGATGCCACAAGTACTCCTGTTCTTTTTGTTTTTCTTCTGAACTCAGACAAGTACAACTCTTTGTGAAATCAGACGATGTGCCAAGGAACCCATTCAGCCATAACCCAGGAAACAAAAAAAAGTCATACTTACTGTCTTGACAAAATGATGTAGTGCTGTGCACCCCCAGTTTAAATTAATTATTATTCAACACTTATGCTGTGGTAGCACCAACAGGCCTCAGCCAGGGAAGGGTCCCATTGTGCTAGGTGCTGTACAAACACACAGTAAATGATAGTCCCAGTCTCCAAAGAGTTTACAGTCTACAGCACAAGATGTGACAGGAAAGGGAAAAACAGACAGGCAGGGTGGGGAGGGGGAATGGGCTATCGCTAATAATAGATGTTTCAGGATAGACTAGCTGCGTGTGTAGTTTGTGATGTCAGGAGTGAGATGTTTGAGCTGAGTCTGAGAACTAGCCAGCCTGGGCTCCAGGCTAGTTAATGAGCTTAGCTGGATTACAGTTGGACTGCCTGATTGGCTGACCTGCCTGATTTGATGAAGGGAGCCAGCAGACCTGTTTTTAAGCTCAGCAGCAGGTTACTGGCTGCTCACTGCTTATGTCTGCAGCTGTGATTACTCCTGTGCCTGTCTTATTCCCAGCCTTATTCTTGTCCTGCTCCAGCCCTGCTTACTCCTGACCCTCAACTCTGGTTCCTCACTCCCCCTCCAAGCACCAGGCCCTGACAACCCATGCCCTGGTCGAGACACATAGATGTAATAAACCCATCAGTATGCCCTAGTATTTCGTTATTGATTCATTTTAGGGTTACATTAGAAAGTGGGTCTCCTGGCTGGTTGACTAGAAAGACAAAGTTTGCTATATATAGATAATGATATTATGGTTGTTAAATGAGGAAAGAGGAAAACAAAGCATGAAGACAAGCTTTTGAGTCATCCTGCTTCATGCTTATGCCAGATGTTGTAGAATTAAGGAACAGGCACTGACATGCACTCATGAGAGAATATGCTGTTGCTTTAGATTTAGCCTCTCCCAGAAAGTGATGCTGCAGGGCAGTGAGACCAAGGGGAGTTTAAAAAAAAAAAAAAAAGAAATGATAACTGGGATAAAATGGAGAGGGGAAGAAACTTCTCAGCGTATAAATCTCAAAGTGTCAAAGGCTTTATATCTTTTGGCACCTAATTCTCACATGCCTACTTTAATGAGTGCTGAGCTGGGGAACTAGCAAGTCTTCAGGATTAATTCTCTTTGTGTATTTCTCCTTATTGATGTTTTACCTTTACAAACCTTAATCCATAAGCATTTGCTCAGTACTTCTCAGCGGACTCAGCAGGAGTTTATGGTAAGATTGTGTTGAGATAAATGGCCTAGACAGGAATGAGAGCCAGTGCTTTCAGGGTTGAGGTGTGTAATACTTTGTAATGAAATCCAGGTCATTGAGAATCCCAAACTCATGTCAATTGCACAAAATGTTTGCCAACATTTGCAAACTTGGAATGAGATTGGTGAGAATGAACCTGAGCCAAAATGAGCTGGATTGGTTTAGGTCAGGGGCTATCAGTTAATTTTTGTCAAGATCCAAATTTCTTGGTCAATGTGTAATCAAGGTCCAGACTCCAGAGAAGTATTTTTCACACTGCAATAACAATGATAATAAGTAAATAAAAAGATTTTGCAGTCCATTTGAAAGCATCTGGTGGTCTGGATTTGGCCCATGGTCCACCTATTGACTACCCGTGGTTTAGGGTTTCAGATGGTATCACAATACAAATCAATAATAAAATAAAATAATAATATTAGAGTCAGTCTCTGATGTGGGGCCTGCTTTCTTGTTTCCCCAGTCTGTTCACAAGTGTCCAACTTATTCATCTCTTACTCACTGCTGCTTGTAGAGCTGGTTACATTTTTTCTAAAATCCCCCCCCTCCCCCACAAATAAAGACAAGTTTTCACACACACAAAAAGAACCCAGCCAAACAAAAATCCTATTTTCCCACCAATTCTAGTTGCCAGCTCTCAAAGAGGAGAGAGGGAACGCAATTTTTACTTTAAAAGAAAGAGCCCAAAGACCTGAGCATGGCTCCCTGCTCAATACATCTTCGAGAATCCACAACACTGATTAATCTGCGTCTGGAGGGAAGTGATGAGGTGAGGCAGAGACCATGGCTGATAAGGAAAGGTATGTGCTTCATTGGCCTACTCCGTTAATCTAGCCCTGGTCTGAGGAATTTCACAGGTTTGGAACATCTTAAATATCACAAATTACTGTAAAAAGAAAAGGAGTACTTGTGGCACCTTAGAGACTAACCAATTTATTTGAGCATGAGCCTTCGTGAGCTACAGCTCACTTCATCGGATGCATACTGTGGAAACTGCAGAAGACATTATATATACACAGAGACCATGAAACAATACCTCCTTCTACCCCACTCTCCTGCTGGTAATAGCTTATCTAAAGTGATCATCAAGTTGGGCCATTTCCAGCACAAATCCAGGTTTTCTCACCCTCCGCCCCCCCCACACAAACTCATTCTCCTGCTGGTAATAGCCCATCCAAAGTGACCATTCTCTTTAAAATTACTGTTTAGCTCCAATGAAGTCACACTAATACTAGGGTCAAATTCAGGCCTGATTAATACCAAATTTAGAGTTGCAAATTCAGACCCATGGGGCAGGGTTTGTACTAATTTAAACCCCTTGCAGCCCTTGGTTTCAATGTTCCAAAGTCATCCTGAGTGTAAATTCACAAATATCAACAGAGTTATGCCACGGGTTCAATAGGGTATCAATCAGCAATGAATTTGAACCAGTCCGATCTATATTTTTTAGCTGTCTGGAATCTCAGAAACAGAATTTTCAGGAGCATTTTCGCTGTGGTCAATAAAAACTTAGACCATCTAAGCTGGGGTTTTCAAAAGAACCTATGGGCTATAGGGGTTCAAACCAATTGAAAATCTCAGCCTTAAAATTTTATAATTCCAGGGCCAAATCAGATCCATCCTGGGCCCAATTGCTTCCAAGATGGCTAGTGAGGCCCAGCAGCAAACTGCTTCAGTTGCTTTCTAATTTGTTGCTTTATAAAGTTTTCCCTCTTTCTCCTCAAGCCATACTGAAAAGAGGCAAAAAAGCATACTGCCAAGTGAAAGAAAGTTTCTGTTTCTTGTACATCTGTAGCTCATTAGGGAGACGATCAGAACAGAAGACAGTTTGACGAGGCAACTTCAGACTTCCTCTGGTTCAGATCTAAAAAATGGTATGAGTGGTTGATGGAACATCAGTAATCACTGACTGCCTGGCAGAAGCAGCAGCAGCCGCCACCACCCCGGTGTAAAGTGCACTCTTAGGTGAAGACACCCCCGGAGGTCTGAGAAAGTACCTAAGAAGCCACAATCTCTTCAAATGACTTTGGCATGTCAGAACCCACAGAAAAATGTTCCTTCTATGTATTATTTATTGCTTTCCTGTATTTATATAATATTCAGCTTCCTGAAAGTAATTTGTTTTGGATTGTGTAACATTGGGCAGAACATCAAAGGTATGTTAATCAGTGGTAATAAAACACTAAAGTTTATGGTCACTGAGGTATTAAATATTGCTAATAAATTACAGGGTTAGCATTTTAAATGAGCTATAGTTTGGAGAAGAGCAGCAGCACCATGTCTAAAAGCATTAATTGCCATTGCCTGACTCAGTAATTATCAAGAGAGTCAGATATTTTTTTAAACCAACATATCACAGTATGATATGCATGCAAAGAAAACCAGCCACATTTGAAGAGATTCAGTAGTGCTTAGCACTTAACCCCTTCAAAAGCACTCTACTAACATTAAAACGCAACACTGCTGTTAGGTAGTTAATTATCATCATCATCGGTTTCAGAGTAACAGCCATGTTAGTCTGTATTCGCAAAAAGAAAAGGAGGACTTGTGGCACCTTAGAGATGAACCAATTTATTTGAGCATAAGCTTTCATGAGCTACAGCTCACGTCATCGGATTCATCATCATCATCATCTGCATTTTACGCAAAAGGAAACTGAAGCTCAGAGAGGTTAACCCATTACAGATACTGGGGTGGATGGGCCTAGGCCCGCCCCTTGGGAAGAACCACAGAGCCTCAACCACAGAGATGTTAAATGGCTCTTCTAAGACAACACAGATTTAGACCTCAGGAGCTCATGGTCTCCAGTCCCATGCTCTAAGTACTAGAGAGCACTTCTTTTCTTCTGTGGGGTGGCCTAGTGGTCATGCAATAGGGATCTGAGCCCAGATACTGTTCCTGTTTTGTTTTGTTTTTTTTTCTCCACCTCGGCTGCCTTGAATTGGGTGCATCAAAAGGAAGCAACTCTTTCATGGAGACACCCAGCAGAGAGGTAGCACTCCACTTTACTGCAGTTTTCTACAGCAGGGCCTCTCATGCTTTTTCAGAGAGTGGACCACATCTTAATAGAGAGACGCTTTTTCATGAATCACCTCCCCAGCCATTCACCTTTGTGTGGACTACCACCCCTCCTATTCACCATCACATGGAGCACCTCCCTTTTGCATCACCCACCAGTGCATACTTTTGTAACTACCACAAAAGCAGCTACTTACATAGAAAAATAATGATGGGACAGTATTCAGCTACTGTCAGCTGTTCTATCATGTAATACTTTTGACAGTATTAACCACACTGTCTCTTTTTGCCCTTCATTTCACCTCCCCATCCCATCTGTGCTGCTTTTCTCCACCTGCTTTACTGCTACCTAGACCTCTCTCCTTCGTGCCCTTCCCTGCCTCTTGGTTCTCCATTTCCCTGAATGTGCTGTCTTGTTATCTGTACCTCTTCCCCTCCCACTCCCCATACTGCCTCACTCTCTTCTCCCTAGGATACACCTCACACTGGGAGCTGGTCATTCCTGCCTCCTCTCTTCCTGCTCTGCTTCTGAGGCAGGGGCCCTTAGTAAAAACAGCTAGGCTGAGAGCTCCTTGTTCCCAGCTACTTTTACAGGCTTTATGCTCTTTTCCCTATAACTGGCTACTTAGAGCCAGATACTGAGATGGTGTAAACTGATGTAATACCACTGAAGTCAGTGCAACATATATCAGCGGAGGATCTGGCCTTTCAATTTTGCATATGTAGAGCACCTTTCATCCAAGGATCTCACAGCACTTTACCAACATATGTTACTTCTTACAGCACACTCGTGTGATAGGTAATTTTACAGAAGCCAATAGAGTTGCATAGATATAATTAAGGGTGAAAAGTGGCTCATTTTCTCTCCTAAATCGAGCGTAGAGGGCAATAGGCAAACCCAACATCTGCCAGACATTTCCCCCACCTTCTTATCTGTTTGGAAAATCTGCCTAATAATTTTCTAAGTATTTCCCTCTCAGGATAGAGACACTGTTTCCTAGCTCTTCTTTAAAACAAAAATTTGCCGTGATAATGATTAAACACTTATGAGTAGGGGTCTACTTAAATTGCAGAGAAATCACATTTTTTGCAGGTTGGTCACAACGTAGATAGCAAATTTTGTGGATGTGTTGCACATCTGAGAAATTGGTTATTTATGCCATGACTAACCCACAAAAAAGATGTGACTTCTCCGCAGCATTTCTCAAACTGGGGGCCCTGGCCCCAAAGGGGGATTGCCAGCCTCATCTCAGGACGGGGGTTCATGATATTGGTATAACTAAATTGGCATTCGGGACGAAAGGAGGACAAAAATTTCAACAAGGGAACAAGTTTCAATTTCAAGTTTTCAAAGGGCTTTTAACCACAGATAAAGAAAAATTACTTTTTAAATTATGAAACGTTTTGATAGTGTCTATCCTTAATGCAGCACCATTCTTTTGGTTGCATAATGCCAATATCTTCCAAGGGGTGCAAGCTACATAAACTCTTCTTTGCAGTCCATTATATCTTCACTGCACTTGTAAGGTAGCTACTTAAACTTATCTATAACAGCTCCAGTCCTGTTTGCTAAAGTTTCTCAGGGTATATCTACACTTGGAGCTGGAAGGTCTGATTTCCAGCTGGAGGAGACATACCCATGCTCACTCTGATCAAGCTAACATGCTAAAAATAATGTCTAGCAGTGGTGGCACAAGTGGCAGAAAGGGCTAGCTGTCCCAAGTATGATCCTGTCCAAGACACTTGGCATGTACTCAGGGCAGCTAGCCACTCCCACAGCTACCTTCTACTTCTAACACACTGGCTCAAGGAGAGCTAGGTGAGTATGTCTCCTGGGGCTGTGAATCACACCCCAGCTCGAAGTGTAGACATGCCCTCAACCTCAGCAAAATTACTATTGCTAAAGAAGTTAGACGGGCTCAAATGCACAGGTTTAAACAACTGCATAGGTTGCAAGGCAGCGGAGAATCAGGCTCTAGTCTCCTGATTCACTGCATCTGCCCCTTGTAAGCTGGCTAATCAATAAGGTATCAGACAGACCGACAGCATCCCATGAGTCACATGAAAAGCCCTTAGCTTGAACAGGTGCTGCTGGTACAGAATAAAGAGCCATGGTGGATGAGAGACCAGACACAATAGCACTCTCTGGCAAGATTGTATCAGCATGAAGACACATGGATCCGATGACTGTTCGAAGAAAAGCCTGCGACAGAACAAGGAGCATGCACGCACCATGAGTCACATTGGTCATTACATGGGCAATTCAGGTGGTCTGGAATGTGACTTAAAAAGTGGTCAGAAGACATTATCCAAAACCAAAGTAACTGCTTCAATAGCAGCATAGCTCTACATGACATAGAGAGCTACCTTAGGGCTAGACTGTACCTAACGCACATGGCAAGACCCATTTTTTCATGTTCTCTGTGAATATATATATATCTTCCTACTGTATTTTCCACTGCATGCACCCGATGAAGTGGGTTTTAGCCCACAAAAGCTTATGCTCAAATAAATGTTAGTCTCTAAGATGCCACAAGTCCTCCTCGTTCTTTCTGCTGATACAGACTAACACAGCTACCACTCTGAAACCTGAAATACACAACCACACTCGGGCCCTCCAGAGGCATTGGCCATGATTCTGAGTTGAATTACACTGCAGTAACTTCACTCATGGAGCAAGAAGAGAATGAGGCCCATTGTGTCTAAAGCAAGCATAGTTCCTCCAGTGGCGTTGGAAGACCATGGACAAAAGCAGCCCCTGCCGTACCCTTTAAAAGACTTCAGCTTTTTGTCCTGAGCCTGTGCAGAACCAGCACTTCTGCTCAATGTGGAGTAGGGGGCTACCAGTGCTTTCCTAACTAGCCTTGAGCAGTCCTTGTTCTGCCTGGAGTCAAGGATTAATACTATGTTTGCCCTCTGCACAGACGTGCAAGTGAGGTGGGAAGGCTCCTTGACCCATTCTCTCCACCCTGCACACCCACACTGGACCAGACACCTTCCACTCTGACAAAATAGCAGCCTCTCTGTCAAGGAAGAGACTCATTCCACCTACTTCACTGGAACATCTCACAGTGAGAGGAATTGACTGCAGCTCGGGATGGAAAGGAAGACAGAAAGGAAATCCTGAAGCCCAAGGCACATTTGGACATTTCCTGGTCATGAGGAATATGGGAATAAAGATTGCCCACAAATTTCACAGGCAACAATCATGTGTCCAGAACCCAAATCAGGCATGACATAAAACATCACAGACCAGAAAGTGACATTTATGAAATGAGAAAAGGATTCATGTCAAAGTCTTTGCAGAAAAAGTTCTCTACGCTTTGCAGAAAAAGCTTCTCAACATAAATAGAACAGTGCCAGTGCTGTGGGTTCCTAAACTGCTACCTTCTCCCTTTTTATATTTATTAAGAAAACTGAACAAGTCATTTAACCGTATACAGACATTTTTCATAAAAAATGCAAACTAACATCCCAGTGTTGCAGTGTCTCTAGGACTCTATTGACACTATACAAAAGATAAATGAGAAGCTCGGTTGAAAACCACTGGTCACAGCTTCTGTTTTACAGCTGACATTTGTTTCTGTTTTTAATACCAGTATAAAATCTTTAAGCCATCAGTAAAACCCCAACATGGCTTTTTCTCTCTGTTGAAGCCCTTAGCACAGTCTAGAGCTGCACACTGGAGCCACTGATGTTCACTCAGAAAAGGAATGGATGTATTCAGTGCCAAATCCTACTTATGTTTCTTACTCAGGAGTCAGTGGAATTACTTGATGAGGAGGGGGAGCAGGATCTGGCCTCATGTTAGAGCAGCTGTGCTCTAACTCTCTAACTTAGGCAACTGCTACAGCATAGTGTTTGAATATTTTTCCATAATGACTTGACCCCATCCACGTTATCCATCCAAACATAGTTAGAGACACTTTTGCCCACACGTGAGTTGGACTGGTGATTAAGCAAGGTTTGACACTTCGTTATCCTGCTGGTGTGGACAGACACTGAGACAATCTTAGTGTAGCTCCCTCCAGTTGGCAAACTCCCTTTTGCTCACTTGGGGCTTGATTCCCCCACCGCTGTGAGAGTTCTGCTATAGGTTTCAATGGAGGCAAGATGAGGAACTTGGGGGCTCTAG
This sequence comes from Eretmochelys imbricata, assembly GCF_965152235.1. Lineage (NCBI taxonomy): Eukaryota > Metazoa > Chordata > Testudines > Cheloniidae > Eretmochelys > Eretmochelys imbricata. The sequence goes on along the minus strand of NC_135575.1, from coordinate 35,403,027 downwards.
AATATTCTGGTTGGAGTCTCGTCTGCTACAGCATTAGAGCAAGTCCAGACATTGGATGAGAGTTTGCACTAGCAGCCTACATTCACTTGAAGAGTCTGGTTGCAGGTATTTCTTTCCCGGAATATTAAAACGCTGAAGGTATTTTTCCTCATAGACTACCCCAAAAATTTTTTTTAAAGCTGATTTTGAAAACCACAAAAGATGACAGCCCTGCTACAGCCCAAAACCGCTTCCACATCAAAGCCATCTTCTTTTTCTGCCAGATTAATCAAGGTTTGATTCTTATTCCTCCTGACAACCTAAAACTCCACAGGTATTTACAGTTGTGTCCAACATACACCTCGTTTCCTGAGTGAGCACTGTATGCAACAGCACTTCAGTTGTGAGGCAAATACACTTTCCTTCCCCCCTCTCCCCCCCATGGTCTCCCTGGCTGTACACTTAAGCATCCCTGGCCGGTCCACTTGTACAACCTTTGGCAGCAGAGAGCATGACATTCCTCTCTCTTTCAGTCTGATCCCATTTCTCCTTGTGTGGAGTGGCAAGTGTTTCAGGGGCACCTGAGGGCACAGTAGCTGAAGTATCTTGCTGCTGTGGTTCTTAATTTCTAGGTCATGCAACCTCTTAGGGGTTGGCACATTTCTTGGAGGGTAGAGGTCACAAACACTATTATTCTATTTAATTAACTTACCTTTCAGCTCCTGTTAACCCCTTACCAATACAGGTGTTTCTCACCGACATAGCTTATGCTGCTCGCAGAGGTGGGTTTTTTTATGCCAACAGGCGAGAGCTCTCTCCTTGGCACAGAGCGTCTCCACCAGACACGCTGCAGCAGTATCAGTACAGTGAATCAATACAGCTATATTAGTACAGCTTCACCACTGCCCATATAGATATACCCTAAAGCTGTGAGCAAACCCCCGCATTACAGTGGACTGGGTCACCTAAAGGAAACAAAAGAGCTCTGAAGTAAGTCTGAGGGCTTTGTTACTGGTGAGGCTAGCAGGAGTGATGCAGACGTATACAAAACAGCACTTTTCAAGGAACAGGGAATAAATACATCAGCAGCAACCACCTCCACCCTAAGGGATTTTCCTGCTCTTTTTGGGACATAAATGCCTATATTTTCAAAAGCAACTAGTAATATTGGCTGCCCAGCTTGAGACACCTTAAAAGGGTTTGATTTTCAGTCAGGCTCCTTTGAGGTGTCTTAAGACAGATGCTCAAAATCCCCAGTCACTTTTGAAAATGTAGGTGCAAACTACTAATGATGGTTCTGTGATACATAGAAGGGGCTGAGAGTCAAGAATGCTGACTACAGGGTTTGTGAATTTCCGGTTGGAAATAAATTTCTTTAGTGTATTTTGGTTTGTCTTCTGTCTTAACTCTTGCATTTGGCAGCGTTCAACAGCATGTTGGAATCTGCTACCTTGCTGCTCTAGGTCCACCCTCAGTGAACCTCTATGTAAGCTAAGGCAGCCCCTATCAGATAAAATCCAAGCCACGTCACATTGGTCTTTATTATTTTTCTGCTCTCGAGGATAAAAAGCGCTTCCCTGTCTCACTGAAAGGCTGCTGGAGCACTAGATATGTGTTCATAGAAGCTGTCCCAGCCCTTAACTTCTATTGTAAATAAATGAAATTCCACAACAGAGCAGTGACACAGACTTAGCACTGCCCTGATACCACTAAGCCCTGGCCCTTGAGTTAGGACTAAAAAGCAGAAACAGAGCTAAGGATGAACAGGGTTGCTTCAGACAAACCAAATACGTGGGTGCTTGGGTACTGCACTATAGTACAAGAATTCTCAGGCTACCCCTGCATTCATCCATTCCTGCTGTCAGAGGGGGGGACAGCTATCTACTTCATTTCATTTTGAGGGTCCTTTTGTAGCTAGGTCTTTCTCACATTCCGGGGTGCAATCCAGACCAGTAAGGAGTTGTGTCACCACTTACTCCTCAGCGTTGGGTGCCTCACAATGCTTTACTGTTGTGGCGCCCAACCAGGGCCACTCACAAACAGCCTAACAGTATACCAGTCACCCCCTGAGAGTCTGTGTATAGCTGGAGTCCTGGTCCAACAACGCTGACCTCAGCATCCTGTCAGCAATGCTCCAGTCACACTCTTGCTTCCAGCAGCCTTTGTTACTACTTGGAGGGTGACCCTAACATACTCCCAGTCCCAATTTTTCCCAAAACATGTGTTCTGCATTGTCCAGCACTCTCCTAGATGGTTCAGATATTAAAGGTCCATTGCCCTGTAAAGGGTCAATATTCTACAGTTGGCTACTGTAAGTGGAGTTACAAACAGTTCTGTTTAAACACAACACTGGACTAGTTTAGATTAAAAATAAAACAAGTTCATTTAACTATAAAGATATAAGTTTTTACTGAGTACAAGTGCTGTAGCTCACGAAAGCTTATGCTCAAATAAATTGGTTAGTCTCTAAGGTGCCGCTAGTACTCCTTTTCTTTTATAGCAGAAATAGTTACAAGAAAAATAAAGATATAATGTTTTCTAATACCTTAAATTTAACAAGATAGACTTGGTTAAAGATAAAATCCTTACTGCAGGCTCCCTTTTATTTGTACAGTCCAGTCAGGTAGGAGTGGTGATTACAAATACCTAGCAGATAATATACATAACCAACAGTAAATAAGCAAAGCCTTATTTTTATTATGATCTTCCAGAAGTCATAGTGCTCTTATTTTGGAATAAGAGTGTTCTCATGGGGAGCTATTCTGGTTAATTTCCCCATGCAGAAAAGCCCTAAAACCAGATTATGGACTTGAACCAAAATTCTGGATCTAAATTCCAAGACTAAAGATGAAGTCTGTACGCTCAGTTGTCAGCTACAATATGGTCCCTTTATGCTTCTCCATTAGTGCAAAAGGGGTCATGAAGTCAGTGGATACAGCTACTTGATATAAGGGATTTCCTTAGGTGAAATGGGATGTAGCCAGAATAATTCCTTGGGGCCACAGCATAAATTAGAACATCCATCAGGTTGACCTGATTTATATAGAAAGCCAGCTCTAGCATATGTAGGTGCAAAGGTGGTGAAAAGCCATCTTTGTCCCGCACTTCCCAGGTCTTGTGAGAAGCGTAGGTCAGCCAGATAAGCCCTTGTATTTCTGTACAAGGCAGCCTGCACTCAAACTCCTGACCCAAGTACTGCTGTACGTGGGGCTTGTCATCTGGATCAAAATCAGCACTTTCCCATACTGTCGAGTGGTCAGGTGCCTCATTATTATTTTGCGCTCCAAACTCAGATTGAGAACGTTGGTTTGGGGCTACCTTTCCACTTAATCCCTTTCCTCCACTTGAGGCTTCCAGCTAACATCTCTTATAAGGACTTTCTTAAGATCTTCAGGACAGTCTTTCCTTCTCCTTTACTCTGACTTCTCTCCGTTGTGGCTCCCTGCTAGCAAACTGAGTGTCCTCCACTATTCTAAACTGTCCAGTCCAAGAAGCAGCTACTCTGACTTATGTCTGCATTTCACACTAGTGTAAGATTAATTTCAGTGCAAACTAGCAAAGTTTGAACCATCCATTTAAAGGTATACATGCCCTCCCAGGTGTTAGCTATTAAAGATTTAATTGGTCACATGCCACCTGAGGCACGTTGCACATACACTAAGAAGATTTACAATGAGGGATTCCACATCTGGAGTACTTTACTTGTCACAGTTCTAAAAAGTAAGACAAAAAGGATGTCATGAGAAAGAGGAGAAAGTGCTGGAAACTTTCATATTGTTATTGTTGCTAGGAAACCATCTCCTTCGTATCTACATGTCCAGCATCTCTGTCCCATTTTATCCCTGATTCTCAGACAATGCTACATGGATTGTGACCCAAAGAAGAAAAGTGCCAAAAAAAAATACTATTTTAGAGCACATAAACTCCTTAATAAAAGCATTTCAAGGGATGTTAGAAGGTATTTTTGGCTTAATTTTTGGACTAATTTGCAACTTAAGGTTGTGCAAATGGTATAAGGGAAGAGAAACAGCCTTTTCTATCTGAGGTGCTTATATATCCCGCACGACTGTAGAACTTCACAATCTTTGGTGTATTTATCCTCACAACCCCCTGTGCAGTAAGGCAGTGCTACTTCCCCCATTTTACAGGTGTAAAAATGAGGCACAGAGAGACTAAGGCCAAGGTTCTCAAAGGTATTTTGGTGCTTAGCTTCCAATTAAATCAAGTGACTTGCTCAAGCTCACACAGGAAGTCTGTAGTTGAGCTGAGTCTCTAGAGCCCCAGGTCAGTGCCCTAATCACTGAACCACCCATCCTCTCTTATTATTAAAAAAAATATATTCTGAAGAATATTCTGTTTGCTGTGCTGTCCACAGGACAGCTGAGCATAAGCCAAAGGTTAGAGCAGTAATCCAGGAGAAAGAATTGATTGGGTGTAGTCCCACCTCAGTTCCTGATTTGCTGGGTGGCTTTAGGCACATCACTTCCCCTATTTGTGCCTCTGTTTCCCCATCCTAAACAATCAGGCTAATATCTGCTTTCTAAGGGTATTTGTGACGCCTTTGTGTAGAACCAGTAAATGTAATCCACATCAATATCTGTAGGAAGTAGTTGTGGCGGGGGAGCATAGATTTAGCTCTTTTTATTTTCATATCATGTGACCTGTGCAAACTCTGCTTTGGTCTTGGTTTCTTGCTTTATTTCCTCCTCCCCCATCACTGGAAGCTTTCACATACACTTCAGTGGAAAAACTGTCAACAGTTTGTCAATGGATCAAACCCCTTCAGATATTGTGTACAAGTTTCAATGCTATTTTCACATTCACTTCCTTTCTTGTTTCCGTGCAGATAACCCTTTGATGCCAATGAATCGGTCTGGACAGCAGACCCACAATCCACATTTGGGAGAATTTTTTGACAGCTGTGTTCATGACCATGACTAGTTTGGGATGAAGGACATTTCTTTGACCTAATGTGGCATCTTATCTTGATTTGCAGTGCTTCTTTTCAGGGAAAATATTTTTATTTAAAAAAAAAAAAAAGAAAAGGTAAGACTTTCAAAATTCTATGTTTTAACCTTCATTTAATCTCTTTACCTACTTCCTGTGCAATAGCCCTGTCATAAATATAAAGGGAAGGGTAACCACTTTTCTGTGCTATACAATCCCTCCTGGCCAGAGGCAACATCCTGTTACCTGTAAAGGGTTAAGAAGCTCAGCTAACGTGGCTGGCACCTGACCCAAAGGACCAATAAGGGAACAAGATACTTTCAAATCTTGGGGGTGGAAAGGCTTTTGTTTGTGCTCTTTGTTTACATGTTTGTTCTCCCTTGGGACTGAGAGTGGCCAGACAGAAATCTATCTTCTCCAACCCATCCTAATCCAAGTCTCCAATATTGCAACCAGTATAAGTAAGCCAGGCAAGGCGGATTAGTTTATCTTTTGTTTTATGTGACTTTTCCCTGTGTTAAGAGGGAGGTTTATTCCTGTTTTCTGTAACTTTAAGGTTTTGCCCAGAGGGGAATCCTCTGTGTTTTGAATCTGAATACCCTGTAAAGTATTTTTCATCCTGATTTTACAGAGGTGATTCCTTTACCTTTTCTTTAATTAAAATTCTTCTTTTAAGAACCTGATTGATTTTTCATTGTTCTTAAGATCCAAGGGTTTGGGTCTGTGTTCACCTGTACTAATTGGTGAGGATTATTATCAAGCCTTTCCCAGGAAAGAGGGTGTAGGGCTTGGGGGGATATTTTGGGGGAAGACATCTCCAAGTGGGCTCTTTCCTTGTTCTTTGTTTAAAACGCTTGGTAGTGGCAGCATAGGGTTCAAGGACAAGGCAAGTTTGTACCTTGGGGAAGTTTTTAACCTAAGTTGGTAAGAATAAGCTTAGGGGGTCTTTCATTCAGGTCCCCACATCTGTACCCTAGAGTTCAGAGTGGGGAAGGAACCCTGACAAGCCCAACCCCATGAACACCTATTACTGGCTGTAGTGCTTTCTCCTGGTAATAAGCACACCCTACAGTAGTCAATGTTTGCATAATTGGGTCTTAAGAAAAAATAAAACCCATCCAAAGTCTGTGTTGATTTTCTACAGTCCAAACTGTTATAGCAAACTGAATTTGGATCCAAACTTCCCTCGAGCTTGTCAAGGTTCAGACCCAATCTGGGTATACATCTCCAGTTGCCGGAGGTGAAGTAGACATGAACAAAACCCCCGCACCCTTTTTGGTTTGGTTTGTTTTTTTTGGGGGTAGGGAGGGAGGAGAGGGCCTATTGTTGTTTATCCCAGGCCAGATTATGAGTGGTGCTGTCCAACATAAGTAAGATTATCACAGTCTGGCCCATAACATATATGTATAAAGCACAGTGCTACTCATAAGCCAGGGGACCCAAATTCAGTCCTACTTGTTCAGCACTGAAAATATATCAGCACTACGCAATAGGACAGTGCATTTTCTGTACCCCCAGTCTATAGGATCTGGTTTTTAGATTTTTGTTCTAAATCTATGGAAAAGCAATGCTGAGGACTGTGATTTGTGATTCTGCGTTTACAGCCAGCCCGCATGGCCTCTTTCTGCAGCACTTTAATTTCAGATTTGTCATCCTGCTTGGCAGACCTGAGGGAGTGGGAGGCAATGTGTTCTGCTTTGGGGGTAGCCTTGGAATACTCTCAGAGCAGCCATTACAGATTGGTCCTGGGCAGATTCTGCAGGAAGCCCTAGCCATCCCTCCTGGCTGGAGGAAGTATTGGCACAGAGACTCTCTACAGGGAGGAAGGAGGGAACAAACAAACAAAAAAACAAGTGGGGGATGTCTTCAGGGCCCTTATTCAGCTGAGCACAAAGACAGTGAAAGCTCATCAGGGATGGGAGGAGGAGACCACATGCTTGCTGGTAGCCCTGTCACTTCTGCAGTGATCTGCATTTGACAGACTTTCAAACCATCCCAAAACATATAGCAGAGACTGAAACTGTACCCTGAAGAGTTCACTAAGGTCCAAGTGGACATAATGCAGATAACAGACAAGAGGCCCAATCCTACAGTCCTTACTCAGGCAGTACTCCCTGCGAGTATAGGACTGCAGGATCAGGCCCAAGGAATGCTAGTCATAACCACTGTTTGGAAGGCTGGAACAAGGAGGTTTACAGAAGAGAACATATTTTCCTGTCCCAAAGCTTTGGATTTAGGGATTAGGCTTTTAGGGGTTTCCCAAGCCCTCAGAACTGCTCCCAAAACCTCAGGACTTGGGGTTGTTCTGCAGCAGTGACCATAGCAGGTATTATGGCCACAGGTGCCAGAATGATGAAAGTGACATTGCAGAAATGACTCCTGTCCTGGCAGGCCCCTGGTGAGGCTGCTCTGGAGCCTCTCCTTTGCCCATATTCACAAAGTAGGGGACATGTAATCTGCTTCATTTAGAAACCAGTTCTCAGTTTCTCCTGTTTTGAAAAATTTTCCCTGTTTGTGAGAAAATCCCTGTCACCTGGGTTCTCAGCCTAGCAGTCAGGACTACCGCTGTGGAAGTAACTGAATATTTAGCTCAGGTGCATGTCCAAAAACATTGGGAGAAAATTCACCTTGGGGCAACCTGAAAATGTTTCAAAATTTTCAGCTTACCAAAATGTCAAAAAAAAAGTTTTGTTTTGATTTTGAGGTTATTAAGATGTTTTAAAATGTTTTAAAATAAAACAGAGGGAAATTCTAAAATGAAACCTTTTTCCCAAACAAAATGTTTCATTCTGGAAGTGCCAGAGCAAGCTGTTCCAATATTTCCAAAACATTTCTCTTTTTTCCACCCCCCAACCAAAATAATTTGCCAAACTAGACCCAAGTTCTTGAATTGTTTTGATCAACCCACATTTGAATTTATTTTCTCAAAAAAGGGTTTCATCCAGCTCTAGTCAGGACCACTGTGGCAGGCTTTACCTCTCCATTGCCCCCTTGGGGAGAGGGGTGGGCACTGCTCCTGTCACATAATCCACAGTACAGCCCTTCTGGCTATGCTATTCAGGATCTCCATCCCCTTTTGAGGGGAGTTGAACAGTCCAAACAAAAAGTTAATACATGCTTCAGCATCACACAAAAAGCAGAGCCTAAGCTTTCAGGAAGCCAAAAGAAAGGAAAAAGGGAAAGTACCAGCCCTTCACCTTTCTGCCAGGAGGACCTGGGCAGCCAAGGCTCTCGAGCTATTTCACCACTCAGCAATCCTTTCTTCCAGGGAACTCTGAGTCACAGTCCTCCTTCAGAGCACTGTCCTCCATTGAGCAGTGATCCTCCCTTTAAGGACAAGCCCAGGCTTGACAAACCTCACAGGTGCATGGGGTTTGGGCCAATTGTGCCCAGAGGTGCTCTTTAACCTTTTCCTGGCAGGTGGGGATCTTTTTCTTTCTTTCTTTCTTTCTGGCTAAATGGATGGAAGGTCCCAAAAGTTTCTTCTGTTGTAACATAGGATCACAATCTCAGAAGCTGAGAACCGCTGCCCAGTAATGGGAAGTAACAGTAAGACGTTTCAAAACTAAAGAAAACTTTTAAGTGCAATCACAGTATTTCAGGAGAATTCAGAATGCTTAAGTCAGATTTAGAGGAGAGTCACATTTTTCATTCAGGGTCAAGACAAGCATCATCAGCTTCTTCCACCCTTTCCACCCCTTTCCAGGCTACACGTTTTGAAAGATTTTTCAAGTCTCCATTTTTCCAGAGTCTAGCGTGGGCTTAAATCAAGAATCTTGTCAGAACTTTGGATTTCTCCAGATTATTCCACAATCTTTGCACATCAGTATTATTTTCTACCTGTTCAGTTTTTGTGTCATTAGTGACAAGACAAGGACTCAATAGAAGAGTAAACTTTCTTTCCAAGTTCACTATTGCATCAAAAATACTGTTCAGTACAATCCAATGTAATTAGTCATGACCAGCTTTGAATGTAGACAACGTTGCTTGTGCAGCTTAGGAAAGCTCCATCGATACATTCTCTTTACAAAGACAACACCTAGGAATAAGAATTTCTCCCTTAGGTTCCTGTTTCCTATTGATCTGGGGGTAGGTCAAGAGTTAAAGATTTCTCCAGCAAACCTGTCTCCTACTGGCTTTAGGTTGAAGCTTATAAGCCATCCTGTGACTTTCCATGGGAAACAGGCTCAACAACATTCAACAAATTCAAGATTCAAAATTCCCAAACTAACTCCAAAGGTATATAAACCCCACATGAGCTCAACTGAGGCCAAAGAAAATTAAAGTGGTATTATCAACCAGACTTAAAATCAAGCCTCAGACCAGAACAAATTAGATAGTGTGCAACGGATCTTAACTCAATAATCAGCAGAACTCTGATAGTTCCCAAACTCAGTAATGCAGAAAAGTTGATAGCCTGCCTGATATATTCAACAGAGCAAAACCAAGCTTTACCCAATGTCAAACACAAACAGAAATAGCTCACTGCTTAAAAATTAATGCCTCACAGCCAGCAAAGACAGCTGAAGAGATCCCAACAACTAGCGCTCCATACTGTAACCATAATGAGAGCTTCCACTTCTGGTTCTGTCAGGGACAGGAAGTCCAAAATTGTGGAAATGACCATAATAATAAATAAAGCAACAGTTTTTTTAACTTCAGAAGAGGTTCAGGTTTGGTTCAGATTTGGACAACTGTTTTAGTTTTTTTTTTTTTTTAATTTTATTTCAACTAATTCACCCATCCATAGGATTTACCACAATGAAGAGAAATAATTCAACTTGCATGAAAAGTCCAGCGCCTCAATTTTGAATTCAGCAACAAGAACTGCTGTTTTATATACAAATTCAGGAGAGTTTTCATCGTTGTTGTCTATGTTCCTAAGAAGCTGTGATGTATTTGGTGCTTGGTGTAGTGCACCTTTACATTTCTAGACATTCTTCAAGTGTACAGAATTCTGCTGCCATTTTTTCTCGAAGCTCCATACAGCCTGAGTATGAAGAGGCACACATCCCGTGCTTTTTCCTGGAGTCTTTTGTTCTTTCTTGTCCTGTTCTCTTAATCATTCTGATTGCTCACTGTGTATGGGAAAAAAACATAAAATGTTTCCCGAGATACATTTCTTTCCATTTCCAAATGTTGTAATTCTGTCGTTCCCTCTGAGCACCTGTATTCCCTAAAAGATGCCATGAAACCAGTTCTGCTCTGTGATATGATACGCTCCAGCGTACAGGGTGACACTCTTAGCAAAGCAAAATCAGGTCCTGGGAAAGGTGACTGTTAGGCTGGTTAATAACAGGCTTTGGTATAGTCCATTAATGGATACCAAGACTTCTGCCGGCCATGCCTGTAAGAAATGAAACTACCATGCTTGCCACCACAGTGGCATATTGAAAATAAGTTACATTGACTGAAAAACAGAAAAGTAAACATAAATTTGTCAATTTTAACTGGGCTCATGATGGATTCTCTCTCCCTGAATTTCATCCCACTAGTCCTTGTCACCAGAGTCTCTCTATCAGCAATTCAAGCTTTTCATAAGTAGTGACGAACAACAACATTTTGTGTTTGCAGATCATCATCAATCGGGGATTTGTTTTGCAACATCAAAACCAAGGTTGGTTTGGGGATTTTTATCTCATTTTACTTAAACCCCCAAAATTCAGGTGGGTGGGAGATTGAACAAAGAGTTCATGGCTTAGTCTCTTCTGTAGCCTCTTTTGTTTGGTAGCTGCAGCTGTTCAAATGATTGTTGTCTATATGGTCACCCTGGATTTAATTAACGTGTTAAGGTGCAGAAGCATTGGCTATTAAATTATTTAATGAACAATTAAAGCTTAGTCACATTTTATCCTCTGAAGTACACTGTCTATGTTTTCTTTTCATGGGCTGTTCCAGTATTTTTCTCTCTATCTTAGGGTTTTGTGCTAGCACCCATAGCATCTGATTGCCTCCCACTTGAATTAGATGGGCAAGACATAGCTCCTAGCGGATTTAATGGAGTCTTCTGCTCTTCTCTGGTCCCTAGTTACAGGATCCTTCTTAATGATTTGTGGCTATTTCATGTGTTTTGTTTTGTCTTCTTTTTATTTTTGGGGGGGCAGGGGTGGGGACAAAGGTTGAGTTTTTTCTTGTTTCTTGGGGTCTTTTTGCTAGATATTGTTGCCATGTTTCATATTTTTTTTTATATTTAAAAATAATAGAGATAAAGATAGCAACTCAACAGTAAAATCTGCCATGCTGGGCCTTGCTCCTTCAGAAATCAGCCTCCATTAGTTATATAAATACACTCACTGATGTGGACAAATCCCACTCTTAAGATATATGTGCCTAGTCTGATAAACAGAATATTTAATCAAAATATAGAGCACAAAGAGATTATTTATTACAATTGCAGTTTGTGACTATGCTACAGTAGGATTTAGAGCCATGGTGGAGTATAGCTCACCCCAGCAACAAAAGTAGTACCAAACTGGGGTGACCAAACAGTGATTAAGTCACATTCTAGGAACTGTGCTTTGTCTGTCCTGGCAGCAAGTCCATGTTAGTCCCCAGCTGAGGAAGGGGCCCAGGGACACATTGTTGATACCCCTTGTTCATAAGAGACAATTATTATTATTTGTTTTGTGGTAGGTACTACCCAAACCTATAGGAAACCACCAAAGAGCTCGTAATTTAATTAAAACAAACAACAGGCAAAGGAGAGGAATAAAATATCCAATCAAAGTAATATGTTTGGTTTAAATTGGTATCAACTTTTCTAAACTGGCCCTCTACCCAGTTGTTACTTTAGATGTCATGGTAGTAGTAGGTCTCAAAGAGGGATTTGAAGGAGGAGAGAGTAGTGGACTTATAGACTAATTCAGGGAAGGTGTTCCTTGGAAGAAGTGGTACAGACACAAGCACATAGGTAGATAGAATAAACAGATAAATGGATCAAAACTAGCATTGTTGGAGGAATCCGATAGTGGAGGTGAACCAGGGTTGTGGGGGTGGGGTGGGGTCGTGTGATAGGAGAGAGTGACAAAAGAACCAAAGGTGAAGGAAAGAGTGAAGTGGAGAGAATCAATAAGTGGGTCCCTTAAGGGAGCAGAGTGACAGCAGAGAAAGTGCTGAGAGTGGCCGATAAGTGATGTACTAATGGATTGGAAGCCTTAAAAGGGCAGGGTGGAGAGTCAGAGGGTAAGTCTGCTTTGTTGAAGCAAATGAAGGGATAGTCAGAGAGAGGGACTTTGGTGCTGGAATTATCAGAATAGGAGCAGTGTTTAGGGAAGACAAGAGTGAAGGGCCATTTTGGTGAGTGAGATTGTTGATCCAGGGTTGAAGGTCAAATGAAGAGGTGAGAGAGCAGAGGTAGGAGGCTAAAGGGTCAGGCAAGATGTCAGTGCAGAAGGAGAAGTCATCAAACTCACTGAGGATAAGGGTGTGATGAAAAGAAGTGATCCACGCCAATATTGTGTCTAGAGAAGCAGGGGGAAACCTGAGCAAGAGACATGGCAAACAAGGATGCATTGCTGGGACAGGATTATCATGAGTGAAACTGGTTAGCATTAGTATATAAATAGATTGTTGGGCTTTTTAAAGTCTAGCAGGTTCTCTCTGATGCAGTCCCCACCCACCCACACCCTGTTGAGATGAATGGCTCCATTCATTCCAACTGGAGTTTTGTGGGTATTAATTTCAGAATCTCTTGTAAAACAAAAATTCATTTGAGGCCTGTACCCCTTGATGCACCCATTTCCTGAAAGTTGCCTTGAGATCAGAGGATTCTTGGTATATGCCCTCAGGAAGGGGGAGAGCCCAGCTCACAATTCTGGGGAGGCTACAAAAAAAGTCATTAATCAGTAAACTAGCCCCTGACCACACAGGCAAATGTCTCACAGAGTCCTCTTGTTTGCATTTTGTCAGTGCAGCCTCCATACAAGAGATCAGTTACTCTTTTCTACAGTCTAAACATTCGCCATTAGTTTTACCTTACAAGGAATATTAGGGTTTAAGCATTCAAGTTTAAAATTCTGAAAGAAAATTACAGTAATTATTTTATGCATAGGGGAGATTTGGGGAATTCTTTAAATTATGCAGATTACTGATTGCAAACATTTTTGAAAGAAGTTGCTACATTAGCCAGGAAATCCAATGAGACCAGGGTGGCACAGTATTAAGCAGCAGTCAGCGTTGGTCAGGCAGCTGCTGTGCTGAAACTGCTGCGTATCACACTGACCGGCATCCTCTAGTTGCTTTCTTGTGCTCCTGCCTCTCTCTGTATCCAGCTGTTATTTCTCATCTTATAACTAGACTGTAAGATCTTTGGGGGGGGCAGGGACCATCTGTTTGTTCTGTGTTTGTTCAATGCTTAGCACAGTGGTGTCCTGATCCATGATTGGGGCTCCTAAGCACTACCATAAAATAGAACAATAATAGTTCTGGTGAGGTACGAGATGTGTGTGTGTGTGTGTGTGTGTGTGTGTGTGTGTGTGTGTGTGTATATACACACACACAGATACAGATATATCTGACGTGCAAAATTTACATTAAACGTAAAATACATTTTATTGTTATGTAGTGTTCTTAACATACAGTATCACAAAAACATAAAATGAAGCCTTTGAACACATGGTTTGTAAAAAAAAGGGACTAAATAGCTTTTATGGGACGAGTAATGAAATAAAGATCCTTTTATCTCTTAAGTACTGGTTAAATTCTGACTGCGCTGGGAACGAAAGCTGCTATGGTGGTCGGCCAGTCTATGGGAAGTGGTTTTGGTGGCTTTCATCCCTTCCAAATAACAAGGTGCACCCATCAGAAAAGCTGTCATCACTACAGTTGGGCTAAAAAGTTTTGGGGTGCTTTGTTTTTTTTTTAAATGAAAAATGGCCCTTTTTTGTAAATGAAACTTTTCACCAAAAACTTGTTTCATTTGAAATTTCTCAGTTTTTCAACAAAGAACCGAAAACAAAGTATTTCAATTTTTGAAAACTGGAAACCAAAAGCATTACTGCTTCGGCTTTTCCCTCCTTTCAGCACTTTCTTCCCCTCTACCACCCTTTCTCCCCCCGCCCCACCCCCTTTCCTTGTTTCCAGTTTGCTACTGGAGTGGGAAGAATGGGAGAGGGGAAAAGAGAGAAAAGGGGGGAAGTTTTGATGAAAAGCCAAAACATGAAAAGGGTGCAGAGAATTTTAAAAACCTGAATGTTTTGACCAGCTCTAATCATCACACTTAGCACTAATTGTTGGTACAGTCCAGGGCCGGCTCTACGGTTTTTGCAGCCCCAAGCAGTGAAAGAAACTGCTGCCGCAGATGACAAAAGGGAGGAGCTGCCGCCTAATTGCCCCTTTCTAACTGCCGCCCCAAGCGCCTGCTTGGAACGCTGGTGCCTGGAGCCGGCCCTGGTACAGTCTCATGAGGGAGGCAAGAGAGGGGGAAGGGGCTGGAGAACCAACTGTCCCCTCTCCAAGAAGATTTCTTCAGGTGAAGCTCATTCACAAGGCAGGATATAGAAGCTAACTGCCACTTCCTGTGCTGTTCTCAGGAATAAAGGATTTTGGTCACGCAGTTAGTCAAGCTAACCCCTTTCTGGAGTGCCCAAATGGCATTCGGGGAAAACATCATCAAACAAAAACCAAGCAGGCATTTCCACCCTCAAACAGGACTAAAATTGTTTTCTCCTCCCCAAGATCGCTGATGTTTTAAGTGCCTTCTTTTCTGGCTTGGTTCTTTAAACAGAGCCTCTAACAACAGATCTAGACTCTGTGACAGTGACCCAGCAAAGGAGTTATTAGTATCACTTCACTTTGCAAATGGAAAAATCATTCTGTTCCCTCTTTACCTGCTCATAGCAGTTGGTGGTAGGTTAATGGTGTACAGTTTCCAGTTGTTCCGCTAATCACACACAATAAACTCCAGAAAACCTGTAGTTGGATAGAGCTCATTGGGTGCTACTCCTGCTTTTTTTTTTTTTTTTTTGAATTGTGCAGCCTGAATCCCATTCAATAAGAGCATCAGCTTTAGACCTAAAAGCACAAGGGTCAATTGATTCTGGCAAGCCAACTGACTTAATTAATATTTGTACAATGCTTTTGAAAATGTGTGCTCCAGAAGTGCTAATTACTAATATGTGGCCTAGAAGGGAGTAGATCTACAAACAAAGCACAGGATAATTTGACTTATATGTGGCTGATTTAAAAACACTTAAAGGAAACAGACAGGACCTCTTTTCTGAAGGATCAGTCACCTACCCCGTCACCTCCAAAACCCAACAAACAAGAAAACTTGCATGTTGGATTGATTGCTAACCTCACCTGCACTTTCACATTTTTCCTCTTTTATACATAAATGCTTTTCATTGCTTTCTAGGCAAAGTATAACAGATCTCAGAGTTTATTACAATTATAACAAGCATGTTGGGCCGCAGAACTGCCTTGGCACTGTTATAGTTCCCTGATCAGGGTTATGTGACAATGCAGATCAAATGTTTGGAAGTCCTGCTTAGCCAGAACATCACCTATTAGCTCTCCCCTTTTGCACATGCTCTGAGTTACTGTGTAAAAATAAATGTCCTAAAATAAGACTGTAGGTGGCTGAGAAATGCCAGCCATTGGATAAGGTGAAAATGATTTCTCTTCAGATCTGCACAAAGGTGATAGGGACTTCAGAAGAAGAGCGTTCTATTCCCCCACTTTACTCATCAAGAGCTCCAAAGTTTAACAGGATTCAAAAAAAGGATCAGACATTTATATGGTTAACAAGAATTACAACAGCAAGAAATAAATATAATCGGAAAAACAGAATTTTGGAAAGGATATAAACCCTCATGCTCAGGGCATAAGGCAACCTCTAACTAGTAAGGTCAGGTAGAAACTGTCCATGGGTGGTTTAGCCCATAATCACCCACTATATGGGTTCTTGTGCATTCCTCTAAATCATCAAGTATTGGCAACTGTCAGGCCCATTGAGAGAAATTTGGGGCCATGGTACATCACATTGACTGAAGCACCTTCCTCTCTTATTTCAGTTTATTTACACAGATGTTGCAGATGTTTTGGAAGGCCCTTTTAGCTGAGTACAGTTTCTCCACCACCACCCCCTTCTTCAGCTCCGGCCACCATCAGAAATAGGATACCGGAATTAGTGGATGATTGGTCTAATCTGGTATGGCAATTCCTGTGTTTCAAGGACAGAACCATGACTGGGGAGGCTGCAGACAAGCATATCACTTACAACTGGGTTGGAAAGCTGCCAGAATGGAGCATACAGAACCTACCACAGCCCTCCCTCTCCCACACTCCCAAAATGTGACACTTCAGGTGAGAGAACAAGCAACAACAACAACAACAAAAACCATTAGTCTCCTCACCACATGAAAGCAGGAGATGGAGACAGAATTAGGCAAGAGGCCAGCCCCCTGCTACTTGCAGACAAAGTAACATCAAACCTGCAGTTTGGAAGTTCATAAATAGACCCAAAATGTTGATACTCTGGGGGAAGGCGTTTGGAGGGAGGGGGGGAAAAGAGGGCAGTGAGCAGGGCTTACTTTTTAAACCCCAATTAAGGTATCCACCACCAAAACTGTCACAATAGTAGTATAAGAATAGTATCAACTGGGGGACAATTTATGGCTCCCCCACCTCCACCCCCAACAGCATTAGTGCCTGCTAGTAAGACCAGAGCAGCAGCATGTATGTGAAGGAATAACCTCTTTATATGTGCACAGATGTACAGGTCCAGATAAGTTATTGATTTAACTCTTTGAAACCATGGATATCCTCATGCTATGTACTACCACAAACTCTTCAGACTTTACTGCTTGGTTTCCATAGACGTACATCACTAGGGCAGTGGCAAAACTACTAGGAACTGAGCATTACCTTTCAGCATCCCAGTGTGGGCACAGGTAGAGCTCAAGGAGAACTACAATCCTTAAAACAGACCTTTCCAGTTATTTGTGTCTTGTAATGATCGGATTGGGGCAGGCATATTCTTTTGTATTTGCAGAGGGAGGAGAGACCTGGTAAACACAGCTATTTAAAAGGTGTTTTATTGCTGTTGAGGACATTAATGGAGTCTTAATTCTCCTAAATCTGCCTTTTTTCTCTTGGCTGCTTAATATTACATGTGATCAAAAAATGGAAGGAAAAAATTCTGCAGAAAATATAATAGGAAATTTTCCATTGGAATGTTGAACTTCTCTAAAATTTTCCAACCTGCAGAATTTTGACAATTTTAAGCTGATCCACAAAACATAAAATGGTTTATCTGACTGAGACAATCATTCCAAAAAATATGTTAGAATGAGATCCAAAAGAAAGTGAATTAATGTTCTAGCAGGCCTCCTTCATTTCACCTCTATTATTGGCAAGAGTATCAGTTAGCACATGCAGATCTGAGGGGTTGAGCTTGCAAATGGCTGCACATCCTGAAAGTTTGGTCACAGGTGCCCAAAGATTTTCATATGGGAGGGAAGCTGCTGGGTTAGGGAAGGAGAATGATCGAATGGTCAGGGCAAAATAATTCCTAGAGCATACCTATAGATTTCAGTACATAAGACAGAGTAGGGGGAGAGAAAGCAGGGCCAGGAAATAACAGAAGGCGTTGATCTCTGTAACCCAAAGCACCCCTGAATTCACACCCTACACACTACTGGAATAATCTTTGTACAAACTATGCCTTGTAAGGTATCATTTGAAAACCAATAACTTGCTGGTCAATAATATCATGGTGAAATGTACGTAGCAACATTTTATGTAAAGTTATGAATTCCCCCTCTGTGGTGCTATTTGTTCAAAACCAGACAGCCCTTCCCAAGCAAAAGTTATTAAACAGGCCTATCCTAAACAAAGGAGTGTGTTTCAGAGTAACAGCCGTGTTAGTCTGTATTCGCAAAAAGAAAAGGAGTACTTGTGGCACCTTAGAGACTAACCAATTTATTTGAGCATGAGCTTTCGTGAGCTACAGCTCACTTCATCAGATGCATACCGTGGAAACTGCAGCAGACTTTATATATACACAGAGAATATGAAACAATACCTCCTCCCACCCCACTGTCCTGCTGGTAATAGCTTATCTAAAGTAATCTTCAGGTTAGGCCATTTCCAGCACAAATCCAGGTTTTCTCACCCTCCACCCCCCCACACACAAATTCACTCTCCTGCTGGTGATAGCCCATCCAAAGTGACAACTCTTTACATAATGTGCATGATAATCAAGTTAGGCCATTTCCTGCACAAATCCAGGTTCTCTCACTCCCTCACCCCCCTCCAAAAACCCACCCCCATACACACACAAACTCACTCTCCTGCTGGTGTGTGTTTCCCTCAAATTACATATACGTAGAGAACAGGGTCATCAAGGGAGCAGGGGGAGGAGATGGCAGGGAACGGAACAATTTGCATTTCAGCAAATGCACATGTGGAGAAAAGAGCCAGGAGCCTCCTTCACCTCCAGACTCCGTGTCAGCTTCCTCCCTACTTGAATAAGCTCTACGCTGAGGGGTAGCCGTCAGAAGAATCCACCTCAGAGATTCAATGGACTATAAAAGAAAGGGGCAGAGACTGCCAACTTCTCTCTTTCCCCTAAGAGGACAAAGGCACCAGCACCGTTGGGTCTCTGGAAGACATCCTGACTGAGGAGAGGGTCAGCCACCACCTTGCTGGAAGGCACTGGATGAGACAGGCTACCTTGAAGAAATCTTTGAACCAACACTTGCTAGGTTCAGTTTTAGACTTTTAAATGCGCGTTTGCACTTTTATTTGCTTGTAACCATTTCTAACTTTATCTCTTATACTTGAACTCACTTCTTTTGTTAATAAACTTCTTTTACTCTTTTACTATTAATCTAAACCTACAGTGCTGCGTTTGTATTAAAGGGAATGTCAACTCCAATTAATTTGGCAAACTGGTATGTTTTGTCTCCTTAAAGGAGCAAACGAACCCTATTATTTCTCTGAACTGTCCAGGAGAGGGCTGGATGTTGCAGAGCATACACTTTTGGAAAATTCAGGACTGGGGATGTGTTGGGGTAACCATGCAAGTAGTAACCAAGATTGCTGGAAGCCAGAGTTGGGCTGTGGGGCTGTATACAGGCTGCTGGGGTCAGAGCTGCTGAACGAGGGCTGCCTAGCACACAGACAAGCGGTGACACAATCCCTTAGTGTTCTGGATTGCACCCCAGACCACACCAGTCTCCATCTAGTGATTAGCTCCTTCGGGCAGGGACCATCTTTTCGTTCTGTGTTTATACAGCATCTAGCATAATGGGGTCCAGTTCATTACTTGGGCTCCTAAGTACTATAACAACATTACTAATAAAGAATAATGAGTGATTGCTGTTTTATGCAATTTCCAGAACATTCCCTGCTGAATTTGCTGCAAGTTTCAGTAAAGAGTTCAGTTCTAATAGAGAGTCTTCAACTCTCCTTAATGCAAAAAGTGTATTGGTGGGGAGCAATCAGAGAGTTGCACTTAGTGTATTCATTCCCCTAACTCTGCTGTATCTGAATCATGGACTGGATATGGCTAATACATTAGTCTTAGAAGTTCCTACTTCTGGAGATGGGACTTTTGCTCATTATGTCATAATTTTCCTTGCCTGCCACTTCTCATGTTCACAGTATGGGAACCCATCTAAACTGCTCAGACAACAAGAGTAGATTGATCTGTTACGATTATTTAAATGATATGGGACATTTTATATTATGCAATCTTCTTATAGTCCCATAACAAAGTTATGATTAAGGATTAGTAAAATCCATATTTTTAGAATAGAAATAAATTGGACCATTGCAGAGTTTCAGTCTATTTTGGGAATTTCTCTGTCATTGTTTGACAACATAATTTAGCACTTTGTACTTAGAGAATTTTTTTTCTGTGAGTTAAAAGATTCCCCCTGCTCCCCGTAGAATGATGTGAAAAAGGATTGAATTTAGGAAAGGATTAATAGCTCAGATATCCCCTTTCAAAAAAAAAAAACTGTTGCACCAAGATACTTTTTTCAGATGGGACTGTGGAAGGAATAATCTGATTTTAAGTAAAAAAGAAGTTTTGAGAATGGTTTGTTTTTACCAGGAACATAGAGGGTAGAAGTTTTTTGGTGAGTAGCAAAATACAAAGTTTTTGCAATTACAAGGAGCTCACAATTAAGCTACAATTAAGGAATCTACAAATTAAGGAAATCATTGAAACAGGACATCAACTAAACATATTTCTGACGTGTGTATATATGTAATAAAACATGTATATTAGCACTGGCATAGAATGTTTTATTCATACATGTCAAAGAGCTTTACAAAGATGGGAAGCATTATTTCAAGTGGGGAAAATGAGGCACGGAAGTGAAGAGAGTTACTTAAGGCCAAACAACAAGTCAGTCAGAGAGTCGGGAATAGAAACACGGATATCCTGACTTCCAGTCTGAGATGAATGAATGTGTATGAATATCATATATAGTAATGTTATTCTGCCTAGAAACATTAATTTAGGTAACTTTGTAGTCATTTGCTATTTTTAATGGTGTCAAAAGGTGATGAGTCACAAAATACTGAGCAAACTGAAACCAAATAAGAGGTTAGGACAAATCCCTGCTTATTCAAGATATTGATTTCTCACATGAGACAGCTACAAGACAACACTGTCTACATGAGAGAAAACTACAGTTTTAATCAGAGCTGAGTCAAAAATTGACACTTCATATCACACCTCTTCAAATTTCAATAGATGCATGCAGTCAGAGTGTACCCTCGTGAAATGGAGAGATGCCCTTGCGCATATTCCTGTTACAAATGTGCAACTGATTCTTACCGATTCCAGTTGGTCAGCTAGGTTCTGGAACAGAGCAATGGATCTATTGAGCTACTGGTTTGGGCCACCAAACAAAATGAGCAGAGACCAGTAGAAACCAACAAAAACAAGTTTAAAGAGTCTACTGGAATTTCAATGAGGGACTGAATCCTGGAACTTGAACTTGCCTCCATAGTTAAGGTTCCAAGTCTGCTCCAAAACCATAATTGTGCCTATTTACTGGTTTTGTCTTGGATGTAGATGACCTCTGGTTATTTTGCCATGCTTACGAGATTTCTGTCCAAGATGCAGAACACTCTTGTGAACAGTTGATCTCAGGAGATTTCTATCATCTCAAAACAAAAGAAGCCTTCCATGATCTCCCAAAAATTTGGCCCTAAATGATGGACATCTCACAAGGTTAGTGTGACAGATATGGCAATTTCCTGCAATATCTTGGGGAGATCTTGCTGCATGAAGTTTATGTGCCAGTGATTGTATGTAAGGGAGGGTGACAACATCTCCACCAGGAACTAAAAACAGTGGGGGATAGCTAGGCAAATTCAATCAGGTAGTACCACCACCTGGAGAGGCTCACATATACTAGCCCAGACTAGAGTCTTCAGAGACCAACAGACAAAGAAAGGACTTTTGGATAAATAGTCTGAGTTTAAAGTGACTCATGGCTTTCTTTCTGATCCAGCAAACAGACAGGACTTTGTGTCCAAGAGGGGCCCCAGTCCTTCCTGGGAAGGGTTGGAAGGATTTTGGCCTACAGACACTCCAGAAGACCGATGGGTGACTTCTAGTAAGCTTTTATTGTTTTTTAGACATTTTCTCTGTAATGCTTTCACCTTCAGAATAAATGTATTGGCCTCTAAAGAGCTCTGTGGTAATTCATAACTGCTCACAATTACATTATTACGTAGACTTCAAAGAGAAAGCAAAGTTCAGACTCTGGCCTGTTCTGGCAGTCTGGCTTGCTGGGGTATCACAATGTAGGCAGGGAGCTGTGCAACCAAGAAAAACCCTCGTCAGAAGGAAAAGGGAGACATGGGTCTACAACCAAGAGAGGTGACAACTGAGAAGTTGCGAGTTTAGAGCGTGCGTCCTAAAGGGATTATGGAGGGGGGATACACATGCAGTTGCACTGAACTGTGACAGTCAGCTCACAAGATACCATCTCTGTTGAATCATAGAATCATAGAATATCAGGGTTGGAAGGGACCCCTGAAGGTCATCTAGTCCAACCCCCTGCTCTAAGCAGGACCAATTCCCAGTTAAATCATCCCAGCCAGGGCTTTGTCAAGCCTGACCTTAAAAACTTCCAAGGAAGGAGATTCCACCACCTCCCTAGGCAACGCATTCCAGTGTTTCACCACCCTCTTAGTGAAAAAGTTTTTCCTAATATCCAATCTAAACCTCCCCCACTGCAACTTGAAGCCATTACTCCTCGTTCTGTCATCTGCTACCATTGAGAACAGTCTAGAGCCATCCTCTTTGGAACCCCCTTTCAGGTAGTTGAAAGCAGCTATCAAATCCCCCCTCATTCTTCTCTTCTGCAGGCTAAACAATCCCAGCTCCCTCAGCCTCTCCTCATAAGTCATGTGTTCTAGACCCCTAATCATTTTTGTTGCCCTTCGCTGGACTCTCTCCAATTTATCCACATCCTTCTTGTAGTGTGGGGCCCAAAACTGGACACAGTACTCCAGATGAGGCCTCACCAATGTCGAATAGAGGGGGACGATCACGTCCCTCGATCTGCTCGCTATGCCCCTACGTATACATCCCAAAATGCCATTGGCCTTCTTGGCAACAAGGGCACACTGCTGACTCATATCCAGCTTCTCGTCCACTGTCACCCCTAGGTCCTTTTCCGCAGAACTGCTGCCTAGCCATTCGGTCCCTAGTCTGTAGCGGTGCATTGGATTCTTCCGTCCTAAGTGCAGGACCCTGCACTTATCCTTATTGAAGCTGAACCCGAGTTCTGATTTGGCCATGAATGCTACTGTACCCTGATGTGCATCCCAACCTGAACTATGGCTCTTTGGCCTGTCTTTAGAAATAATCTTTGCTTTAAAAACAATGGGAAAATCAGCAGGCTATATTTCTGACAATTTAGAAATTGAATGTGAAAGGATCCCTTGTGGCTTTAATAAATTACAATCTGTAGATTCCAAACCCTGTTAGCCAATCAGAAGGCAGCACCGTATGGAGTTTTTCAGGTTTTTCTATTTTACATGATAAAGCCCAAACTTTTTATATCCATCACAACATGTCAGTAAATGTGACTCAGTCAGTACACATTACGTGCACCAAATAAAGATGCCAAGATAAGATATTAGGACTGAAATCAATACAGGATGCTCTTTTACATATCCCAACAGTCTCATTAACTTCAAAGTAGCTGATATGAATGTAATTAAAGAGAAGAACAAACAGAAAGAAAAAAAGGGGCAGGGGGGAGAACAATGCATAAGGCCTGGTTAAGATTCTTACTAAGATGACATAGTATGGGGCTGTACAGTAAACCACACTATACTTTGCGGCAAACTTAGCATAATTTTTTAAACGAATAATAATAGTGACATTTTACACAATTTAAATGTATAAATATAGGTGTGTGTGGTTTAAACACAAATAAGCACTGCCACCAGGGAATAATTTTAAACAACAACCAAAAGAAGTACTTGGTACTTTAATATGCTAAACCAAACTCAAATATTGCAGTTGACTACTAGAACTAAACCTGCATGCTGCTCACACAAGATAATTCTGTAAAAAGAAGAGCTATGTGCACCATGACTGAACTGAATACTAAAGCTTGACTGGAGCAAATTTGCAAGTCTTCTTTGAAAGTCAACAACCAGAAAACACATCACTCTGCAGCATTTAAACGTACACAGTTGCTAACTATTAACCCATTGGGCTGTCGCCACTTTTCCAGTCAAACACATGAAATAAAATACAAATGATCGGACAAAAGAAGTTTGGTGGTCTCACTCCAGTTCACAGTAGATAGGTGTCCACCACCCAAAAGCCAACATAATAATGGGCAATAATTGGCACTGACAGTAAAGAGGTCTCAGAGACTCCCATAGCTGGTCCCTCTGGAACAAGGCTGAAAAAGCACATAGGTGGGGCAGAGTGAAGAAGCTTGCACTGCTGCTAACCATGCTGTCCTGTTCTGAACATAAAACAGAAGACTTCCGTTTTGAGAGATGTCAGCTATCAGAGACACCATGGTAAGGAACAGGGTATGAATATCTAGATAGGTGCAGTATGTACAGAAAAAAACTGGACATCTTTCATGAGTTATTTTTCTAAACCCTCCTCCCTCCATCTCAATAAAATGAATTGGATAGAACAGTGGATCAATAGAATAATAGCACAGAACGCCTTTAAAGGAACATCATGCCCCCCTTTATTTATATATACTAGGTGAATGCTCCTACCAAGTGCTAAATTAACATTTACAGTAGTGCTAATTGAAGTCGCATTTCTGTGTGTGCTGCTTGCTGTGAGGCAGGATGAGATTTCTTTTTCTGGAGATTAAAACTTCAGTAATATTTTCTTTGTGCTTCATACCAGTTTAATGCCAGAGCAAAACATAATTATAGTATGCCATTAATGGATTAAAATATGGTGGGTGTTGCTGTCTAGCTGTGTTCCAGTTTTTCCTCCATTGGCTTTGTGGTCTCTGTTGTCATTTTCTAATTATCTGTTCTCTTTTCAGTTGGCAGCTTTAATATTTGGGAGTATTATTCAAACCCAAGTTAATGTATCTTTTTCCAGGAATTGCTTAGAGAGTGAGTGTTATTTGAACTGTGATATCACAATAAAATTTTATCAGATGCAACAGTTTGGGGTTTTTTTTGTTGGTTTGGTTGATTTCTTTAACCCAGATTCACAGTCGTGAAACCATTAATAGTAGAATGTTGACCAGCAATAGAAAATGCTGATATTACAAAATAAAACAAAAACTTTTTCATATGTTTTGCAGCTGATTTTGACATTTGTTTTCTTGTGGTCTGATGCCACCAGCCATAACCTGCAACAGATCCTCCTGATGGTAGGTAGGAAGGGCACCTTCCCTGACAAAGACATCATTTATAAGCATCAATAAGGATTTGAATTAAGATATTTATAATAATAATGACAATCAGTGTTCAAAATCCATCAAGAACATAAGAGGAGATACCTGGTGCTGAAATATGAGAATTTTCATTCCTGCAGCCAATACATAAATACTACCACTGCTTATCATTATATAGCACCCTCGGGTCCTACCTGTCAGGTGCTGAACATTCTCACCTCCCACTAAGCCAGCACCTCGCAGAATCAGATTCAAAATCTTTGGAGCATAAAATACTGTGCACCCATTAGGTACTCTGCTAATCTTTGTGGTTTGTTGTTGTCACCCAGAAAAATATACTCTAGAAAATAATTATTCACGAACAGCCATTTTAAGTGTCTACAGGGAAAAGTCCATTAATGCACACCCTACCAACATTAGGGTAAAGTCAATGAATTCCTAAATCAAATTTCCTGAATATAACCAGCTTCCACCAGTCCATGTGCTTGCTGTGAATGAAGCTGCACTAAAGAATGTCTTGCAATGTTTCAGTGTAATATTTTAAAAGCTGTCAAAAAATCTCTTGCATTCTCTCTTGCAAACCACAGTAATTAAAAAAAAAAAAAAGAGGAAGGCAAAAGAAAATGCAAAAAGAGTTCATTTGAAACTAATCAAGCACCGATTTTACTTCATGGCTTCAGAAATCTCTTTTATTTTAATGATGAATTCATTTTCAAAGGCGTGCCGATCCTTTTAAGGGGAATTCCACATATCACAGCTGCACAATCTGCCCTGCAGTGTAGGTCTCTCACCCACCTGCTGTCTGCAAACCATCATGAACTTTCCAGAGTTGAGGTTGTGCCAGTTTAACTGTCCTGTGCACTAGTCTCCTGGTCATTTGTAAAGTCAATACCCAATACCTTCTGAAATAGAAAGTTACAAGGTTCAAAACTATATAACGAATCAGTTAGCCGAATCATTGTTACTTTGCAGAGTGCTGTACTGTATTATGTATAGTTTTCTGTTAACAATGCATGGTTTCCTACAGCAGTTAAAACACAGTTTCATCATGAATCCGATGAAGTGAGCTATAGCTCATGAAAGCTTATGCTCAAATAAATTTGTTAGTCTCTAAGGTGCCACAAGTCCTCCTTTTCTTTTTGCGGATACAGACTAACACGGCGGCTACTCTGAAACCTTTCATCAAACAGTTTCATTTTAAGAAAAATTTGTTAAGAATGCAGCTCCTTAAAAAGAGCTATATTCTTGTTCCATATTCTAAGTATAACGCCCGTACTGCAAATAAAGGCTCAGTCATGTTTTAAACACATTTTGCAATTCATGCTTTGCAACATCATGAACTCTAGCCTCAAGTACTTCCCATTTGATAGTTAATTTATTTTTGCCTGCTTTTGTTTTCTCCTTCATTCATGTAGATTCAATGGTATATATTAAAATTTTAATTGCCCGGCTTGCTGTGTGTTCAGGTGCTAACAATGAACTGGACTTGATCAGTTTGAAAGCTCATTTAGTGGGCAAAATTTATGTGTCCTTTTGTTCTTGTAAGGGCCCAAGTAGCTCTTATTATTGTGGAAGATTAAAAGGGCTGACACTTGCAGTGAGACATACAGTGGTAACTTCTAAGCAGAGCAGAGATTCAAATGCTCTATAGAGCAGTGTTTCTTGATACCTTGCAGAGCACTAGAACATATACTGTATCTGCCAGCGGTATTTGTTTTACCTTTCATCTTATGCTAGCATTAGCTACTGAATTGGCTGTACAATAAAGGAAAACAATAGATCAAGTCCAGACTTGGTGAATCCTATCTGACAGGCAAGCATATCAATAGGAAAAACACAAAAGTAAAAATCACATCCCCTCCTTGCTGTTGTGGTTGTCTCTACTCTCTTATACCGCTAGGGCATAATCAGCCCTTGTAGCACAAATATTCACATGGGAACAGAATACACTCAAAAATACGTCAAAATATTGGAGCAAAATTCTACCCTGTACTGTTCCTATGGAAAGAATACAGTTACCCACGTGCAAAGACTACATGGCAAGGGGAACAGATATGACCTATGCCTAAATCTGGGTAAAAGGCAGCATCACCAGTGTTATAAAAATTACAGTTCTTTCTGACACCCACCAGCCACAAAAGCAGTTGCTGTGATGAGAGTGAGAATGGCAATAGTGTTGCCAACTCTCACAATTTTATTATGGCTCTCATGATACTTGGTGCTTTTCTTAATGCTCTAGCTCCTGGAGTCATGTGATTATGAGAGAATCTCAGCTTTCATTTAAAAAAAAAAAGTTCCTAGCCCTCATTATTGTGGAGAAAAGCTTGAAAACGTGAACCATAAAGGCTCAAAAACTAGGAGGCAAATGGAAAGATCCCCAAAAGTATTACTTTTTAAAAATCTCATGTTTTTAACCCACTCTTTGAACAGTTGGTGCTGGTAGTATTGTAACAGCAACCTGTCATAGACTACTCACCCTAAGGTCTGCAAAACAAAGTCCGACAGCAGGTATAGTGGACTGTCTAATCCTGGGCCCTTTACAGTACTGGAACACAGTTCTCTGTGGAGAACACAAGCCGAATGCAGCCTGTCAGCAGTGACAATGCACCAAGAAGCAAATAAAGTTACCAATTGCACCAGTAGTGAAATCCAGTACCTAAAAATACTAACTTATTATTAATTACTTGTTGATAATGTCTGGGTAATAGAATGAAGACTGAGACTCTGAGAATATATCAAACTTTTTGGTTTCAAACCACTCGAAGCCTGGCTGGCATTAGAAAATTGCCTACATAAAAGAGAACTAGCATCATTTTTATTCAGTGGATTTGCTCTCCATGCACCTGGAGTCATCCCTAATTACTACAATGAGAGCAAAAAAATCACCACATTTGTACTCCTCCCTACTCCATTTCACACTGCAGGACTAAACAGCGATGGGAGAATCAGATGGATATTTTTCTGGTTTAGGTATCATAATCAGAGTTGTGAACTAAATTCCAGATGCAAAATCTTTCTGACATTCAGATCCAAGGCTCAATTTAAAAGGACAGTGATTAGTAAAAAATATATTTTTATTCGTAAACTGTGAAAATTTGATAGAGTCTCTGAAACACAAAAAACTTAGCATATGGATCTTCATGATGTTGACAGTCACTTTTCAAAGCATTTTTACAGTCTCTTAGAAGACAAAGTGCAATATCTGTTTATATCAGAAGAGCATACTATGTAGTCCTCAAAGTAGACGCAGCTAAAATGCTTCCATTGACCTAATTACCACCACTTGAGCAGGTGCTGTCCCTACACAGACAGAAAACAACCTTTCCATCAGTGTAGGCTAATTTTCCCATCCATTTTCTCCTAAGTATTATTTTCTTGTCAGTCATCATCTTATTTACTTTTCTTGGGCTGGTTTAAACTGCTATTCTCCTCACCAATAATGCACACAGGAACTTCCAATAGCAGTAGTACTGAAAAAGTGTCTGAAATCTAAATAGATTAAATAAAGCTATAGAAAACAATAAAGCTCCCATTGGGGAAGAAATAAGTACCACTCTTGATGGAACTGAATACTTCACTGTTATGGATGCATCCAGTGGAGTTAAGCGAATCTGACCAAGAGAATTCTAAGCACGCCGCACATCTGCAAGATACTGCATCTTACTACAATCATGTCTTAACTCTGTTGCACTAGAACTAAGCAGAGTTGTACCTCAGGTGTGGTGATCTAGGACAAAACCAGAGAGGAATATATGATAGATTAGATTAAGAAAAGCTCTAACTGGAATGAAAAGAGGGTTTCAGATTTAATAAAGGAAAACTTCAAAACACTAGAGCTTAAATAGCTGAGAAACATATTATCCAAAAAAGGTATTAAATTGGAGAACTTCAAATTTACCAGGAAAGCGGTAGTACCTCAGAATAATAAGAATTATAGAGATACTTAGGAATGCTTATGAACTTTTCCAAAGTCTTGCCACAAATGTTAGTGGTTTGGTAACCATGCCACTTAGAGGGTTATACCAAAAGGACTGCAGGCTTGATTCAGCCCATGATTACACCAGCTTCTACTCTGTAACCTAGAGACAAATTCCACCTAGAGGAGGATGTGCACAACTTTGCTCCACTGAAGGTCCAATAGCCAGCCAGCCAGCCAGACAAAAATAAGCAGCACTGGCTAAGAAGGCGGCATGAACAGAGCACCTGGGCAACCTTCATTGGCGGGGTTCCTGTGGAATGCCTACCACAATTGACATGCGTGCCTGCGGGATGAAAGCCATGAATCCCCACCAACACCCAAGGATGTGAGCCCACTAAATAGCTATCTGAAGTAAAATCCATTCAAACAGTGGAAAAGGCAAAGTAACGGATAAGAAACATCCTTATCTAGGATTGCTTTGCTCCAAATAAGACACTTTAAAATGACTGCCAATACCCTCACAAAGCGGATTTGGTTCTGTTACATAATGAGTCCACAATTGGCTTTGCTTCCAAAGGAATTACCCCAACTTTAAAGAAAAAAAGGCTTAAGTTAATGGAAGCTCTATCAATAGGGCACCTACCTGTGGGAGCTACTGAGAAATATCATGATAAAGTAAGCTTCCCTTCAACTCCCATAATTTGCACCACTCACAGCTGTTAACAGAATAGCTCTTCCATGAAGGTTTCATACTGGACAACACTACTCCAATGTTCCATGCTTGATGCAGACTTTCCAGTAGGGGGCTCCATAGCTGTACTGCACAGTCTGTCAGTCACATCAGAGCTCTGCGGGGCATCTTCAAAAATGCATTTAAGTAATGAATACCTAATTACAATGCCCCACTTAAAATTCTGCTCGAGAGCTTCTACTGGCCTAAAAAGAAAGATACTGCCCATAGCATTTAGGTGTGAAACGTTTCACCAGCATGTTCACGGGATTCATGGGAAACAACTTGGGACAGTAACTTGACCATACCCCATTAGAAGTCATTCTTAAATAACGTTTGACTAGTACATCTCTTCAAAAATACAAAGAATGCTGTTGATATTAAGGTGGCAGCTCAATTTAAACCATGTGCCAGAAAACTGAGAGCATCATGGAACACAAAATAGAAACACAAGAACATATTGCGCTTATTGAAAATCTACTGTTCTTGGCAGCTAAAAATAATAATAGATAATAGCAGGTTTCAGAGTAACAGCCGTGTTAGTCTGTATTCGCAAAAAGAAAAGGAGTACTTGTGGCACCTTAGAGACTAACCAATTTATTTGAGCATGAGCTTTCGTGAGCTACAGCTCACTTCATCGGATGCATACTGTGGAAACTGCAGCAGACTTCATATATACACAGAGAATATGAAACAATACCTCCTCCCACCCCACTGTCCTGCTGGTAATAGCTTATCTAAAGTGATCATCAGGTTAGGCCATTTCCAGCACAAATCCAGGTTTTCTCACCCTCCACCCCCCCACATAAATTCACTCTCCTGCTGGTGATAGCCCATCCAAAGTGACAACTCTTTACACAATGTGCATGATAATCAAGTTGGGCCATTTCCTGCACAAATCCAGGTTCTCTCACTCCCTCACCCCCCTCCAAAAACCCACCCCCATACACACACAAACTCACTCTCCTGCCGGTAATAGCTCATCCAAACTGACCACTCTCCAAGTTTAAATCCAAGTTAAACCAGAACATCTGGGGGGGGGGTAGGAAAAAACAAGAGGAAATAGGCTACCTTGCATAATGACTTAGCCACTCCCAGTCTCTATTTAAGCCTAAATTAATAGTATCCAATTTGCAAATGATTTCCAATTCAGCAGTTTCTCGCTGGAGTCTGGATTTGAAGTTTTTTTGTTTTAAGATAGCGACCTTCATGTCTGTGATTGCGTGACCAGAGAGATTGAAGTGTTCTCCGACTGGTTTATGAATGTTATAATTCTTGACATCTGATTTGTGTCCATTTATTCTTTTACGTAGAGACTGTCCAGTTTGACCAATGTACATGGCAGAGGGGCATTGCTGGCACATGATGGCATATATCACATTGGTGGATGTGCAGGTGAACGAGCCTCTGATAGTGTGGCTGATGTTATTAGGCCCTGTGATGGTGTCCCCTGAATAGATATGTGGGCACAATTGGCAACGGGCTTTGTTGCAAGGATAAGTTCCTGGGTTAGTGGTTCTGTTGTGTGGTATGTGGTTGTTGGTGAGTATTTGCTTCAGGTTGCGGGGCTGTCTGTAGGCAAGGACTGGCCTGTCTCCCAAGATTTGTGAGAGTGTTGGGTCATCCTTCAGGATAGGTTGTAGATCCTTAATAATGCGTTGGAGGGGTTTTAGTTGGGGGCTGAAGGTGACGGCTAGTGGCGTTCTGTTATTTTCTTTGTTAGGCCTGTCCTGTAGTAGGTAACTTCTGGGAACTCTTCTGGCTCTATCAATCTGTTTCTTTACTTCTGCAGGTGGGTATTGTAGTTGAAAGAAAGCTTGACAGAGATCTTCATACCACACAGACTATGCTGACAGCTTGTGCCACACGCTCTCAAAGAAACTGCGGAATCACCTGATCAACATCCTCTACAGCAAACAGGGAAAGATTAAGAATGAGCTCTCAAAAATGGATACTCTCATAAAAAACCAACCTTCCACACAAACTTCCTCGTGGCTGGATTTTACTAAAACTAGACAAGCCATTTACAACGCACACTTTGCTTCTCTACAAAAGAAAAAGGACACTAAACTTTCTAAACTACTACATGCTACAAGGGGCCACAGCAATGGTTCCCTCAACCCACCTAGCAATATTGTTAACCTATCCAACTATACTCTCAGCCCAGCAGAAGCAGCTGTTCTATCTCGGGGCCTCTCCTTCTGTCCCTCCACCCCCACGAACATGATACAGTTCTGTGGTGACCTAGAATCCTATTTTCAACGTCTCCGACTCAAGGAATATTTCCAAAATACCTCTGAACAACATACTAATCCACAGAGGCCTCCCTACCAACACTACAAAAAGAAGGATTCTAGGTGGACTCCTCCTGAAGGTCGAAACAGCAGACTGGACTTCTACATAGAGTGCTTCCGCCGACGTGCACAGGCTGAAATTGTGGAAAAGCAGCATCACTTGCCCCATAACCTCAGCCATGCGGAACGCAATGCCATCCACAGCCTCAGAAACAACTCTGACATCATAATCAAAAAGGCTGACAAAGGAGGTGCTGTTGTCATCATGAATAGGTCGGAATATGAACAAGAGGCTGCTCGGCAGCTCTCCAACACGAGTTTCTACAAGCCATTACCCTATGATCCCACTGAGAGTTACCAAAAGCAACTACAGCATTTGCTCAAGAAACTTCCTGAAAAAGCACAAGATCAAATCCGCACAGACACACCCCTGGAACCCCGACCTGGGATATTCTATCTATTACCCAAGATCCATAAACCTGGAAATCTTGGGCGCCCCATCATCTCGGGCATTGGCACCCTCACAGCAGGATTGTCTGGCTATGTAGGCTCCCTCCTCAGGCCCTACGCTACCAGCACCCCCAGCTACCTTCGAGACACCACTGACTTCCTGAGGAAACTTCAATCCATCGGTGATCTTCCTGATAACACCATCCTGGCCACTATGGATGTAGAAGCCCTCTACACCAACATTCCACACAAAGATGGACTACAAGCCATCAGGAACACTATCCCCGATAATGTCACGGCTAACCTGGTGGCTGAACTTTGTGACTTTGTCCTTACCCATAACTATTTCACATTTGGGGACAATGTATACCTTCAGATCAGCGGCACTGCTATGGGTACCCGCATGGCCCCACAGTATGCCAACATTTTTATGGCTGATTTAGAACAACGCTTCCTCAGCTCTTGTCCCCTAAAGCCCCTACTCTACTTGCGCTATATTGATGACATCTTCATCATCTGGATCCATGGAAAAGAAGCCCTTGAGGAATTCCACCATGATTTCAACAATTTCCATCCCACCACCAACCTCAGCCTGGTCCAGTCCACACAAGAGATCCACTTCCTGGACACTACAGTGCTAATAAACAATGGTCACATAAACACCACCCTATACCGGAAACCTACTGACCGCTATTCCTACCTGCATGCCTCCAGCTTTCACCCTGACCACACCACACGATCCATCGTCTACAGCCAAGCTCTGCGATACAACCGCATTTGCTCCAACCCCTCAGACAGAGACAAACACCTACAAGATCTCTGTCAAGCTTTCTTACAACTACAATACCCACCTGCAGAAGTAAAGAAACAGATTGATAGAGCCAGAAGAGTTCCCAGAAGTTACCTACTACAGGACAGGCCTAACAAAGAAAATAACAGAACGCCACTAGCCGTCACCTTCAGCCCCCAACTAAAACCCCTCCAACGCATTATTAAGGATCTACAACCTATCCTAAAGGATGACCCAACACTCTCACAAATCTTGGGAGACAGGCCAGTCCTTGCCTACAGACAGCCCTGCAACCTGAAGCAAATACTCACCAACAACCACATACCATACAACAGAACCACTAACCCAGGAACTTATCCTTGCAACAAAGCCCGTTGCCAATTGTGCCCACATATCTATTCAGGGGACACCATCACAGGGCCTAATAACATCAGCCACACTATCAGAGGCTCGTTCACCTGCACATCCACCAATGTGATATATGCCATCATGTGCCAGCAATGCCCCTCTGCCATGTACATTGGTCAAACTGGACAGTCTCTACGTAAAAGAATAAATGGACACAAATCAGATGTCAAGAATTATAACATTTATAAACCAGTCGGAGAACACTTCAATCTCTCTGGTCACGCAATCACAGACATGAAGGTCGCTATCTTAAAACAAAAAAACTTCAAATCCAGACTCCAGCGAGAAACTGCTGAATTGGAATTCATTTGCAAATTGGATACTATTAATTTAGGCTTAAATAGAGAATGGGAGTGGCTAAGTCATTATGCAAGGTAGCCTATTTCCTCTTGTTTTTTCCTACCCTCCCCCCCCAGATGTTCTGGTTTAACTTGGATTTAAACTTGGAGAGTGGTCAGTTTGGATGAGCTATTACCAGCAGGAGAGTGAGTTTGTGTGTGTATGGGGGTGGGTTTTTGGAGGGGGGTGAGGGAGTGAGAGAACCTGGATTTGTGCAGGAAATGGCCCAACTTGATTATCATGCACATTGTGTAAAGAGTTGTCACTTTGGATGGGCTATCACCAGCAGGAGAGTGAATTTGTGTCGGGGGGTGGAGGGTGAGAAAACCTGGATTTGTGCTGGAAATGGCCTAACCTGATGATCACTTTAGATAAGCTATTACCAGCAAGACAGTGGGGTGGGAGGAGGTATTGTTTCATATTCTCTGTGTATATATGAAGTCTGCTGCAGTTTCCACAGTATGCATCCGATGAAGTGAGCTGTAGCTCACGAAAGCTCATGCTCAAATAAATTGGTTAGTCTCTAAGGTGCCACAAGTCCTCCTTTTCTTTTTGCGAATAGATAATAGATTGATAATAGATACTGGTGAGGATGCAAGACTGCAAGTCCTCCAAAGAACTGAGGTTCCAGTGAGAAGCTGTATTTCTCTTTTTCAGTCCACTTTACACACACACACATCCCTAATAAGCTAGATCTTTAAAAGACATTTGATAATTTCATAAGTGAACTGCATAGCCATACTTTGAAAAAATTCCCATGGATTTTGCTGGGAACAGGTCCAGGCCCTTACTGTGTATTATTTTTTATATTGTGGTAGAACCTAGTGGCCTCAGTCAAGGATTGGGGCCCAAGGACTGGGGCTGTGTGTGCACACATAATGAAAAAATAGACTACATAAACTATTTGGGGCACAGCCTAAGACAAGAGACAATAGGCGCTACAACACATATCGGAATCCTTTAATGACTGCGTACAGTGAAGAGAGTGGCCTGGGCTGATAAGTCATGAACTTGGGGGTTTTGCACTTTTATCCCTGTGGACGAGACTCACGACCCTGGAGCTGAACATTAAGCTCTTAAATCCTTATGTAGATGCTTAAATAAGCAGCCTGATTTTCGGAAATGGCAAGCACCTACCAGCCCTCACAAAATAACCTCTCTCTTAGGAATAGTCCACAATTTGAAAAAGTTTGAGAGCCACTGTATTACTGAACTGATCCCCAGCTTTCTGGCTTCAGCACTACGTAAGTCCTGCATCTTTATTTCCTGGGAGAATGCTCTTGTTCCTGGTACTGTATTCTGGCACAAAAACAAAGCATAGACCCTCCGCAACTTGTTACCTCAAAAAGAACAGCATTCCCACAACCAGTTCATCTGCTGAAAAATCTGAAAGGGTCACATCCACAACTAAAAAGGTTTTTCACTCCACCAATGAACATTTTTCAACAGTGTGGTTTTCTGTTGGAGACGACCCACCCCCATTGCTGTGAAAGTTGGGAAAAGAGAAACAATCCCCTGAAAAGGATTCATCTCTGCATTGAGAGGGCAACCTCTGAGTACAGCAATGTGATTAGAATCCCAACCATTACCAGTCTTTGCAAGGAGTGCAAAAGAACTGCATCGGGCAGGACTGTGCCTGGCCTACGAGTTCGTGTTCAGGATGTGGGTGGGGTGGGCACAAGGAGTAAGGCATAGTCATAGTCCCCATGCTGTCCTGAGTGCAAGGGCTGCACCTTCCTGGCACACCTCACATGTCAGCTGTTGGGATGAGGAGGAGAAGGTGTCGTCCTTCCCTGTGTACTAACCACTGGAGCTGATTAGCTGCAGATGTGAATGCATGCTGCACCGTCCTAAGGGGTAGTACAGAGAGCATGCTTTCCTTGCACACCTGGAAGATCATCATCTGAGAGCAATCTTGCCTCCCAGAGCTCCCCATGTGGCTCTCTAATACCATAGACAGAGGAAGAATCCAGCTCTTGGTCCTGATTCCCTAAGCTCTCAGATATATTTTGCCAGATGGTTTTGCTTTCGCCCTTTGGGAATTGGCTGACCAGTTCCTCAGCTGATAATTGACCTGTTCCTTAGCTAATAAACAACAACAATACACAAGATTTCCTGTACAGTTTCAAAGAACTGTGCTAAGATTACTATCTAATTCTCACATCCCCCTCTGTGATAGTTAAAGAAAAGCCCATTTTGCAAAGGGGTATAGAGACATAGATACGTGAAGTGACTTGCCCAAGAGGCAATAATCAATTTCCTGTCTTTTCCAATACTGTCGATATCACATCTTGTTGTTTATTATTCACAGATCCCCATAAGTCTGCATGGGACATTACAAAACATATAAACAGCTAGATCACTGTCCCAAGGATCTTGCTATTGCACAGAAAAAGAACGTACACAGAAGTACAGTTCAGTTGCAAGAAGGCTTGTGGACATGGCTGGCAACGTGGAATTGGCCATTGGAAGTCTTTACAGAAGAAACGGGGTTGAAGGGCAGATCTGAAGAAAGGAAGGCTGAATGCTTGGCACTCAGGAAATGGAATGCTGTACAAACGTGTAGGGGGCGGCATAAAAACCATGCACAAAGAAGTAGGGAAGGAGGAGACAGGAGGTTCAGTCTTGCAAGGCATTGATCTCTCAGCTCATTAAAATTAATAGGAGCCTCAGGCACTCAGTGCAATCCAGCTATTGATTATACCTGTGTAGTTACATGGCCACATCACGGAAGTATCTGAGTGCATCACCATCATTAAGGAAAGTTCCTGCGAGGTAGGGAAGTACTATTATCCCCAGGTTACAGAGGGGGGACTGAGGCACCAAGAGATTAATCTCAGGAAGTCTATGGCTGATGCAGGACTGAACACAAATCTTCTAAGTCTCAGTCCAGTGCTTTAATCACAGGACCATCCTCTCTCCTAAGTGGGTGTGACATACCAGGGTGCAATCCAGACCAGCGAGGCACTGTATCACCCTTGCCCTTCAACCTGGGGTGCCTCACAAGGCCTTGCTGTTGTATCTCCCAACCTGGACCACTCGCAAACAGCTTGCTAGCATGCAGGTCACTCTCAGATGGTGTAACTACAGCCTGCCAATCATACCCTGGCTCTCACCAGCTTTGGTTATACTACAGAGCGACCCCAACACACTCCCAAGTCCCAGATTTTGCACCACAAATATATGTCTTGTACACCCCAGCCCTCTCCTGGATAGTCCAAATATATTAAGTCTGTTATTCCTTTAAGGGAATAATACACAACAACTTGCCACCTTAAATGCAGTTGCCCAGCCACTTTAACTTAAACGCACTGGATTAGATAAAACAATAGAACAAGTTTATAAACTACAAAAGTTAAGATTTTAAGTGAGTACAAGCAACGAGGCATAAGAGTAAGAAATAGTTACAAGAAAAATAAAGATGAAACACTTTTCTAGTGCTAAACTTAAACTATATTAGATTCAAGCAAAGTTTCTCACCACATGTTTCCAACAGCATTACTGACTAAACTCTTCAGGTCAGGACACCTCCCTCAGACTCCAATAGCTGTTTCTTTTGTTTTCTCAGATGCAAAGAGTGAGATGGACAGGGAGAGAAAGGAGAGACATCTTGGGGTGTTTGCCCCTGCTTTTTATAGTTTTAGTCCCTCTTTGAAAAGCATTTCCAGCTGAGAACCAAGAGACAGGGAAACTGGAAAAGGAAGGAGACTTCATGCTGTTTCTACGCTAAGATGCAGATCCCTTTGTCCCTGTCCCACTTTCTTGCCAAGGATGACCACTTGATAGGTCCATCAGCTTTGCTGACACCTGGCTGAAGTATAAGTTTGCCCTTTATCTTGGAGAAATTGGTTTAGCCACTCCCTTGATTTAGCTGGGAAACACACTTCTGTTATGATTTCAGCTTATGTTCAAAACTTTACACATAATGTTGCTACATGCATTTTACCATGATATTACTGATCAGCAAGTTATGAGTTTTCAAATGATACCTCACAAGGCATACCTCATACAAAGATTATTACAGTAGTGTGTAGGGTTTGAATACAGGGGTGCATTCCATCATAGTGGGTGAGTCCAGAGAAAAGATATAAAGGAGTATAAGTGGCAAGAAAGGGTATATGATGCTATAAGAGCAGAAATGTAGGCAAGAACAGAATTGTGACCATATCCAAAATCTAACCCCTTTTACAACCCTGCTTATCCAAGCACTATTTAACTGCAAGTCCATTTTAAAGCTTAGGTGCCCCAGCCAGGGTCACTTTCCCTAGCACTCCCCTGATTGCTCTACCCCCCATTTATCCAAATACTGTGGATTTCCCAAGCCCTTTTGGATAAGAAGGCTTATGCTGGGGTTTTTTGTTTTGTTTTGTTTTTGCCTATCTAGCTCACTGGCTACTATAAAAATCCATTCCTTATTCCACCAGATTAATACTGAGGATAGGTGGTGGTGACCCAAGTATATAAACTAAAGATAAATATTTTAAAAAACCACCCTAAACATTGATCACTATAACTTTCCTACAGCTAGCTGCCAGGTATAATTAATTTGTGCTTCCAGCCATATTAAATTGCTAACAAGAAATAACTTAAATAAAATGCAATTAGGGATATGCAGTTATTTCAGTCTGGGCAAAGTGACCCTCATTCTAATAGCCTGGTAGTTAATGAAGCTGACTTGAAAACATTTTCTTTTTCTCCCCCTTAACAGTATCTTTATTTTCTCCTAATCTTCATAGTGAAGTTTCAAAATTTAATTAAACATGTTCACTATCTGGAGGAGGGAAGAAGCAAAAGATAGCTCAGCAATGGAAATGGGAGACTAAGTACCTTTCTGCCAACTATAGCAGTCATACACTGGGTTGCTGTTAAAGTGCTGTAGAAGGAAGCAGAAAATCTAAAGGCAAGCTAAGCAACAGGCAATGGGAGAGAATGGTATTACCTCAGCTGGGACCATTTCTATATTGATTAAGGCTAAGAGTTAAAGGGAAACACAGCCAACTGCCCAACACTATTTTGTAAGATAGACCTCCATTTATTAGTATAGTGGCTCATTGTTTTTGAGAGGGGTCCCTGTTTTTTGAAATAATCCTCTGGTATTGGGCTTTAGGCTATGCTGAACAGAGGGGCTCCGTCATAGGCAGAGAGTCAGTACTCTGGTATCTTTGCACCTCTCTGTTCGAGGGCTCCCAAGAACAGAACTGTGATGAGTGGGGAGTATATGGGCAGGAGTTCCTTCTTCCTTTTCCAGAGGAGGTGAAAGATTCAAGCAAGACTCCATCCATACAAGGTTCATGCTTCCCTCTCTCCACATTCCTTTACTCACCTGTTGGGGTATGAATCTAGTTGCAATGGGGAGAAACCTCCTGGCTCTGAGCAAATGCCTTTCCCTTTTGTAGTTCTCTAGCTAGCCAGCAACTCTTTCCCTTCATTTTATACTGAATTTTCCTTCCAGAAAGGGACTTCTCTGATCACAGATGAGCTGCCAGCCTCTTTGAGGCAGATTACTTACCCAGAGGATGAATCTGTGAAGATCTATCATTTTGTTGTTGGGCTTCTGAAT
Source organism: Eretmochelys imbricata (assembly GCF_965152235.1). NCBI lineage: Eukaryota > Metazoa > Chordata > Testudines > Cheloniidae > Eretmochelys > Eretmochelys imbricata. Next base: position 35,363,743 of record NC_135575.1, on the reverse strand, counting down.
TAAATTTCCTTGTGACTTAGAAACCTTAGAGAAAGGGAGTGCTCTTAAAATAAAATGAGTGCCTGCAGCAGAGTGAATCTATGCCCATGAAAGGAGGAATTTATGGGAACTCTCCCAGGGTTATACAAAAGGCTGCTTAATGCAGGGGAGTTAGTTGGTTACTCAGCTCTTAGTGTAGAAGTCTTGTAGTCCCTGCTGATGTAATGTGTCTTGATCTCTTGTTGCTGGGTCAAAAGGCAAGTTGCATGAATTATTCTGGGTTTTAAAAAAAATCTTTTGTTTTATACATTTAAAAAGCCCAATTTTAACAGACAACATTGGGGCCCAACACACTTGTGTATTCAACAGCTGGACCCATCTGTTATCCTAGGGCCACTGAAACACACACACTCGTCCAAATGTCAGAGTGTGGAGCAGCCCATCGGCAGCTACTTCTCCAGCTTTTGCATGGAATAAGACCGCTGACCCCTGTACACCATCTGAATAAGAGATTTTGGTTGCTGCACCTGCATAACTAACCAACTGGTATGTCAAGTCTTTTCCAGAGGAAAGTGTATTATCAATACATATGTATATTGAGAGGTAGCCCAGGGATCCAAACAGTTCATAGGTTTACAGCACATTAACTATGTTCATGGGAAAACACTGTTTTTTCTGCCATAAAAAGGGGTCTGTATAATATGTAAATGCCGCATTAGTACAAGAAGTTACTTTTCCAGCATGTGAAAGTATGTTGTAACAATTCTCAGAAAATTCATCAGCAGCCTAGCCTCATGACAGACCCAGAGGCAACTGCACGACTCTCATCACAACTGCCCATGAGAAATGAGCCAGACCAACTGATAAATTAGAGCTAAACATGGTCAAGAATAGTATTTTACAATGGGTAGGTTCATAGCACTATGCAAGTTTGAACTAGTTCTGAAGGAAAATACTGTAGCTCCAATAGAACAGTCCCGTTCCTCTATGACATGATGTTTCACAGCCATTCCTATATAGAAAAGTCCTAAAAAATTCAATTGGGATAAAACCTATTACATTCTACAGAAATTTCTCTGATCACTTATAAAATAAAATAATCTTTTTTTTTTTTAAACCAGGCTATAGAGTTCTATAGAGCAAATCTCATTTTCTAATACATTCTCAAGAGCAGTCATCTATAGAAGTTAACTTTTTCTATCGAATTATATAGGACTTTTCCGCAAGGATAGTAGTTTGTTTCAGATTGTGACAAAGGCAACATCACAAACCGGGAGGAAAACAAAAGATACACAAAAATGTGTTTAAATACTTAAATGTGTTTAAATGTGTACAATACTCTAACAGAGTATTTTCTAGGGATTCTGAATCCTTTTGGATTTAGGTGCGATGGACAGTATGCAATGTGAATTTTACCCACTGGGCAGTGATGCATGATCTACACATTTTTATTAAATGTTTTATTAAGGTTGTCTGATGTCATAATATACCTAATATCTCTGATCTAAGTAACATCTCCTTGATAGCTTTTGTCCAATTAGCTGTTACTATTATTCTTGGGAACTCAGTTGGGAGGAACCATCTAATAAATAAACCAACCCAGGCCTCTCTGAAAGATATTTGAGACCTGCTGTGTCTTTTGTTTTTTACACAACAATAACAATATGAAGAAACCACAGGGAACAGTTGGGTCCAGAGAACCATGTTTACTAACGATACACAAAAATGCCATACTTGTTGCTGCCCTGGCTGATTTCTGGCAGCATCTAAAACATGGAATACAGAGAACACCACCACTGGGCTTACAAACTACTTAAAGAGATACTACCCTATTCCAACACACATCAGGGATCATTAAGAATATTAAAGAGTGGACCCTTAAAAAAACAAAGTCCAAGTGTCAGAGGTACTGAGTCCCTACAGCTCCCATTGATTTCAATTGGAGTCATGGGCAGTGCCTCTGAAAACCAAGCCCACAATCGCCTAATATCTATGTATACTTGGGAGACAAGAAAAAAAGATGAATTACTTGAAATAGGAATTCAGAATAGAATGTGACTTGCTGATGACATCTCCCAAGGTAGAGTTCCAATCCAAAATGGTTTACAGTATGACATAACTCCTTAGAGAAGTTGGCCCAATAGAAGATATTGCCTCACCCACCCTGTCTCTAATGGAGGCATCTAAGTCATCTGAAAAATGGCCTTTAAAGGCCCCACAGGTCTACAGAGAAGAGAGAGTAGTGCAATAAGCCACTCAGAGCAGGAGCGATACCTACAAACTTAGGTGGCGTGCTTTACTGCTGTAAAACAAAGAAACAAAACAGAAACATAAAGGACATCCTGTGCATTTAAGAGCAAAGCTGACACAGAGCAGAACTTCTGACAGTTAACAGAGATCCCACTCAGCTCCAAATACTCCCTCTGGGATCTGCTTGAGCAAAAAAATAATTCCAAAATACCACAACATGAACCCTAGACTTGGCTGCTCTTTACCCAAGCTTAAGCCTTTTCTCCAGGGGTCTGTCCCCAAGGAGCTCACTGCAGGATTGTAGCTTAGCCATACAGAAGAAAAAGTGAAACTAACTCCATGCAAAGTGATGTCAAAAATCACAAAGTAAAGGCTTGTCTACACTTACAGCGCTGTACTGGTGCAGCTGCACTGCTGTAACGCTCAGTCAAGACACTACCTACGCCAATGAGAGAGCTGCTTCTGTCAGTGTAGTGTCAGCTGCCCAAGAGGCGGTAGCTATGTCAACTGGAGAAGCCCTCCCGTTGACAGAGTGCTGTCTACACCGGAAGTTAGGTCCACACCGCTGAGCGACTTAGTTATATCGGCATAAATTTGTAGTGTAGGCCAGAGCTAAGCCAACTGAAAAAAAAAAATGAAAAATGAACCATCCTTTCTCACTAACATTTTTCAGATATAGCGATCTTTTAGGTTCTTTTAGGTGTTACTTGTTCTAACACTAGGTACGCACGCTTTAAAAGAAATCCCACATTTCTCTGAATTGCCATTATCCCTTTAACTTCTTTCTTAATCTTCCGAGTACCTCTCAAGGAACGATGACTATTTTAAATGGAGAGTGTTAGGTGGAGTTTGCTTACAAATTTAGGCTTTATTGAAAAAATAAAGTAAAAAAAAATAATAACTTTTGATGAAATCTTAATATCAATATTTCTATTACCTTTTTTAAACCCAAATTGAAACTGTTTCTTTAAAAAAAAACAAAATAAACAGACAAACCAGGCATTCTTCAGTTCTGTTTGCAGCTCAAACATCATAATATTGTGCTAATGCATGAGAACCTGAACCTGTAACTGACTGAAAAACAACTACAAGCAAATAGGAAATTGACTCGTCTATTTTCATCTGCCAAGCTTAGTTAAATGTAAGCAATAAACAAAAGAAACAGTGAGGAGTAATTTGTCATTTTAAAATTCTGGTTTTGTTAAATAGGGTAAAGAAATCTGATCCATTGTAAATATATATTTTTTAACTTGACTGAAGCCCCTTGGTGGGGGAAGGGAATATCAGATTCACCCAAGCTCAGCTCTGTGTGGGAAGAGACACTTAGGGTGACATTTTCAAAGCAGGCCAAGAGATTTCAGCTACACAGCTTTCATTAATATCATTGGGGGTGTGTGGCTAAATCCCCTGGACTACTTTCAAAACTGTCCCCCTACGTCCCCCAGCCCGCCCGCTGTGTTAGCTCCTGCAGAGCCCAGCTAGTATGATTTTAGTTGGTTTGTCTAAATTCCCGACAAACATGAATGCATTTATTTTGAGTGAAGCGTAGGACAGGAACCATGCCACGTGCTGGAGCCCATCATGGTTCTTGTGAATCTGTCCCCAAGGCACCTTATTGAAGGTAATGAATGGGAGACGGGCTGTTTTTGGTTTGGCCTGGATGTAGGCCTGTCTCTCTGTTTGAAATCTCCAGTAACAGAGCTGCTGCTGTAGAAGGAAAGCATTTCTGGTATAGCAAACAAAGACAGCCGACTTTCCAAGATTTTTTACGTAATCTCCCGGCCTGCCAAGTGGCCCAGCACATGGTGTATGCAGAAGCAGTAGGAGACAGACAACTTTCATACCATGAATTCCTTTGATATGCTTTGACTGTGAATGACAAGAACATTTCCCACTTGAATCAATGGCAAAAAATTCTGGTTCAATCATGGACTGCCAAGCTAGCTACCCTGGCCTGACAGCAGTTTGTAAGCTGTTATAAGCTTTCCCTACTGCCTGTTTTTTTTGTGTGTGGTTTTTTTTGTAAATGAAAAATTTGCTTTCTGACATTTGATTTCTCAGCAGGATTGCTATGTGCACTAGTTGCTAAGGGAGGCCAGCTGGCCAGGGAGAGCAAAAGCCAGGTCTTAAAGAATGTAAGTGGATTTACTCATGTGAACATGTATTGTCAATAGTTTTGTTATGCAATTGGCATCAAACTCACTCCAGAAGTTGGGAGCAAATTCTCCAGAATGTAGAGTTCATAGTAACAGACAAATAAACCCAGAAAGCCAAGCTTTGAAATACTTGCACAGCTAATGCAAATGGAGTGCCTGTTTCTTGCCGAGCAGCATTTATGATTCTGAGAAATCTCCTCTGAGGGAATGTCTTCTCTTGCTGCGGTAGATAAAATGGTTTTCAGAGCGATGAGGCCCACAGGTGGGGGAGATGCAGGTGCCAAAGTCTGTTGCTACAGATGGCATATTTGTTAAGTGATAAAGAAAAACACTGGGGCAAATTCAGCCCAGGAGTAAGTGGGTGCAACAAGCAACAGGGCCACATTCTCTTCTCACTTACTCTGGTGTAAATCTGGAATAACGGCACTCGTCATCAGTGGAGATACACTAGCGTGAGAGGAGAATCTGGACCCTAGCGTCAATGAAAGATGTGTGGACCTGACATCAGTGGCAGTTGCCCTTACTCTAGAGCTGAATTTGGCTCATCGTGAGGACATTTTTTACAAAAAACCCACCGTTTGTGTTCACTGGTTCAGCTGTCTGGGTATTACCTTATTGGCTTCCTATAGCATATGTTCAACAGCAAATTTGTCAGCCTTAGGCTTTCAGAGGAGTCACTGGCTGTTATGAAGGCAGCAATGAGAAGCATGGAGGAGCTAAAATCACCATCTATGACAGGTGAATTAATCAGTCCCAGTATTGATCCAGAGCTTTGGTTCTAACTTGTACTAACTTTTTTCACCATTACCAGAATCCTTGGCAGCTGCCTGAGTTCTTTTTATTATTATTATTATTATTATTAGAGATCTGACATGTCATTGGCTTTATAAGGAAAAGATGCAGGGAATGTTATTCTTATGCAGCATCCAAATAATTTAAATGAAGATGAACATTTTGTTAAACTCTCATCTCTTTCACTGGGGTAGCCGGTATGTCTCCAAATTCCTGCTGATTTAAATGGTGGCAGCTGCATGAAATGGACTTGTGTATCACAAGCACTGTGCAATAGGAGATAACGGATGGGTTAGGACTTCAAAGAAACTGGTTGTAACCATTCCGAAGGCATAGGGCTGCTGCCTCTGACAGTTGGTAGCTCCAAGCTCAAGTGTGTGGCCATGGGCTCCCAAGCAGCTGGAAGTTTGCCATATCTTGGAGGTGATGTACATTAATCCTGAGGGTGGGGGAGTTAGAAGATGGAGGTTAGAAAGGAGCCAACGATTGTGATACTTCCATCGGCCTCATTTGGTTCATCCACAGCCAGGCAGTAGTATCAAAACAAGGAAAGGGTTGGAATGAGGGAGGGAAAGAAGTGGGCCACTTCTAGTTTAAAGTCTACCATGTTGATTTCTAAACCTCTATGAAAACTGCATTCAGGAGAAGAGCTGTGCTCAGAAATGCAGAGGCCCCTGCTGCAAGTTAAAACAGCCTCAAAGATGCGCTAACTTGAACTGTGATATTGTCTCTGGCCCCAAGGGAACATTCTGACATGGGGAATAGCTGGAACACAAGGGGCATCCAGGCATGCTGCCTTTGTCAGGAACACTCCATGTACTGGGAGAGCCAGGAGAGGTGTAAGTGTGGGCAGGAGGGGGTAGAACTGATATGGTAGCTCTGCACTACCCAGGGATTCTCCTATGCTGATAGCATTCTGAGGACTGGTTCATCAGGCTTATGGCCCCTTTATGCTGGGGCTGTTACAGGACAAAGAACGAATCAACACCAAAAATCCATTTGAATTGTAAATCCAAATAAAGAGTGGCTACCGGAAGGGGGCTTTCCTAATAAGGCACTCATCCCCTGGCTTTGGGGAGATTTCTAACAAAAGACCTTTGTCCCAATTTATTTTTGTGACATATCTCCTGCTAAGGTAGGTAAGTGTTTATGTCAGAGCTCCATGAACCACATGCAGCTAACCAGCATGATGTAACTAACCTTTCTATTATTCAGAAAAAGGTTATCTGTGTGGTATATAACCATAGGCCACAAAGATAATCCCACCAACATGACTACCATGTTGTACATCTGTAGTACAGAAGTGAGGATACCACACCTGCTAAAAAATAACAACACAGCCCAGAGGAGATCTCCTTCATCATTTCCATACTTTATTGCTACCAGCACCTTACTAATTACTTCTATCGGGTAAACCCATTCCTGCTGTCAAAAACTCTTTTTTAGTATGTAATGATGTTTACTGTTCTTTCCTGAGAGTCAGTATTCAACACCTATGGGGCTGGGTGCAGTCCCAGCACATCACCTCACAGCACAGCAGGCACCCTGCCTCAGTTTCCCCTCACCAGTTCAGTTGCTGAGGTGGCTGAGCGCTCCAGCCAAGTCACAAAAAGTCCACCCCTTCTAGGTCCAAAGGCCAAACAAGCCCAAAACAACTCTTCTAACCCACCCTCTCTGGGCACAGTCCTTCCTTCTCGAGGGTCTGTCTTCTCTTACATATCCTTCCAACACTGCCCTTTCCTGGGCCCTGTTCTAGTCCCTCTGAGCTCTGTTCAATCTCTCCATCCTCCTCTTCACAAGATCCACTGCATCACCTCAAGAGGTGGCAATGTAGGGGAAACCCACCCCAACCCCTACTATAGAGTCCAGGTCTTGGGAACTCTAAACAACTGGGCCCTGCAACTCAAACCAAGATTCACTCTCTTTCCTTCCCAGGGCTTCTGACTATGTACTGGCTTTTCCAGAGAGGTCTTTTTAGCCCCAATCCTGTATTCAAACTTCTCCCCATAGGGCAAGGTAACTGCAGCCCCCCTCCTTCCTGTGGCTGTGCTTCATTTCTAGCAGGCTTCCCCAGCTCTCTAGGTCTCTGTTCTACTCCAGGGACAATTTTCTCTGAAAGTGTCTCCTTGACTCTCCCCCTAAACCACAGAGCAAGGCTTTATCACGCTCAAAAAGTAATACCCTAACTGGCATCAGGCCCCCATTTCCAGCTTGAGTCCACCAGTTCTTCCTGAACACCTATTCTGACTCGAACCATGCCTTGGAATAGGGCTGGGGCTCCAGGTCCTTGCTGCCCTTGAAGACACAGTTCCCTCTAAGCTGTGCACATGTGCCCGCGCACACAGATCTGAAACCCCGCGCACATGACGAAACCCCGCGTACACAAAAAATGAAATACTACATCGGAGCCAGGCCGAAATATCATTTACGGGCAACTTTTGATATTGTTTGCCTGCCATCTATCAACACAGCCAGATTGTACTAGCTGGCAAGAGGGGGAAAGGGAAAGGAGGGCAATGAATTGTACCCCTCCCCGCCAGCATTTTGAATGTGGATCATGTCGGGACCCGCACATCTCCTTGTAGTCTGTTCATTTGGCTGTGTACAAACTCAAGTATGTGTGAATAAATCAAAATGCCTGGCCGTAGTTGCTAAGGAACTGCAAAGATTTCCCAGAAATGAACAAAGGTAAGTGTTGTTTTTGTGATTTAAAATCTTTCAAAGGCACTGGACTTCATACATTTACTCGTGAAGTTTTGCCATTTTCCCACATCTTTTTGCCACAGATGCATGGACGTAATCGGAACTGTCAAGTTTCCTTCCCCACTCTGAACTCTAGGGTACAGGTGTAGGGACCTGCATGAAAGACCCCCTAAGCTTATTTTTATCAGCTTAGGTTAAAAACTTCCCCAAGGTACAAACTTTGCCTTGTCCTTGAACAGAATGATGCCACCACCAAGCATTTTAAACAAAGACCAGGGAAAGAGCCCACTTGGAGATGTCTTTCCCCCAAAATATCCCCCCCAAGCCCTGCACCCCCTTTCTTGGGGAAGGCTTGATAAGAATCCTCACCAATTGGTACAGGTGAACACAGACCCAAACCCTTGGATCTTAAGAACAATGAAAAAGCAATCAGGTTGTTAAAAGAAGAATTTTAATTAAAGAAAAGGTAAAAGAATCACTTCTGTAAAATCAGGATGGTAAATACTTTACAGGGTAATCAGATTCAAAACATAGAGAATCCCTCTAGGCAAAACCTTAAGTTACAAAAAGACTCAAAAACAGGAATATACATTCCCTCCAGCACAGCTTATTTTACAAGCCATTAAACAAAAGAAAATCTAATGCATTTTCTAGCTAGATTACTTAATAACTTTACAGGAGTTGTAAGCCTGCATTCCTGATCTGTTCCCGGCAAAAATATCACAGACAGAGCAAACCCTTTGTTCCCCCCCTCCAGCTTTGAAAGAATCTTGTCCCCTCATTGGCCATTTTGGGTCAGGTGCCAGCAGGGTTACCTTAGCTTCTTAACCCTTTACAGGTGAAAGGATTTTGCCTCTGGCCAGGAGGGATTTTATAGCACTGAATACAGAAAGGTGGTTACCCTTCCCTTTATATTTATGACAGGAGCAATACACAAACTTCCGGTATCCTGATCTGAATGATCTCCCATTTGCCCTTTTGTCGAGTCATTTTTTTAAGCGCATTGAAATAGTAGCCATATAATAAAAGTATTAATTTTAAATAAACCAATCTAGTAAAAAAATCAATCCCAAAATGTCACTGTCTAGAGGTCTAAAGCGTAAAAGAACAGCGACTTCATTTAAATCTGGATGGCTGGATCAGACTATAGAGACGGTTACACCACAGTCACATAGGGTAATGCTTGTTAAACTTCGTGAAATATTCACATATGATGAGGACAACGGAGTGGTTTGTGTATATTTTTGAGATGCCAGAGCTTCGGGAGAATTTTCAATGGGAAGAATGTGGAACAATGTATGGAAGTTGGATTTCTTAAAGCATCATCTGTCAAGTAAGTCTCATATAGATGGTGTAACAAGACTTAGAAACAAAAATCCTTCCTTACCGAGCGGATTGCTTAGCATGATTCTTGAAAGTCCAGCTGAAAAGCAGAGAAGGCAAATTAATCTTGAACTAAAGCGTTCAAACCCAGAAGAAATCAAGGTACTTATTGACAGTGTTAAAATGAACAGCTCAATGCTTTCTGTTCAGGATATTAATGAGCATATTCATGAAGAATGGTTAAATTTCCTTTTTCAAAGTATTTAAAAATGACATTTATAAAATAACATGGTGTAAAACTATTATTATCACAAATTGCAAATTAAAACTTCTAAAATGTATAAGCATTTTACTTGCTTGGGCGCATTTGCCTCATGGCGCACAAATTTGAACTCTGCTTCAAAAATTTCCACAGAAGAAATTTTTTGCGCACACGGTCTGTCAAAAATTAGAGGGAACATTGCTTGAAGAGGACAGGTAAGCCTGTTACAAACTATCTCCAGCTGAACATTAAGGTTCTGTCAGTCCTAGTGAAAGTAGTCTGATCCCCATCAAGGATAGATACCACTACAATTTATTCTGTTTGCAAGAATTTTAGTTCACATATTAATGTCCATATTCAAAAGCAATATTCAAATGGCCCATAAGAATTCTCTATGCAAGAAATATCTGAAATTTATACTATGTGGGTATTTTGTTCCTGTTTCTAGAATGTGATTAAAAAAAGACGAGTTGTATCTCTGTAGATATTTTTTGTAGAAAACTCTAAGAAAACAGTCTAGAACAGGTGAATTGTTCCTGAATAAACTTTTAGACTAGGATTTTCAAAAGCACTCAGCTCAGAGTCACCCTATCTCTGCTCCTATTGAAGCCCATGGGTGTTTTACCACTGACTTCAATGGTAGCTGAGTTAGATCAAAGCTAAGCACTTTTGCAAACTCCACCTTAAGTGTGTCTATGTTTGTACTTCTTGGATATTTAGTGATCTGATTAGATGTATGTGTAGATAAAGCAGGGTTATTGAGGATGAGGGGTTGATTGGTTATTTAATTTCTAGGTTTGAGTCTGGAGCCTCTGAGTTATATAGTTTTTCTTAGTATTTTGCAAATTCGTTTCAAAGTATTGTGTATTGTCATTTGAACTTCTACTTTTCAAGTTTCTAATGGCTGGTAGTGGTCTTTGTTCAGAGGAACCACTAAGCAATTGTAGCAGAAAGCAATTAGGTTTGTCAGCAGAACAATATATTTTTAAATGTCAAAGTGTTTCTTATCTGTACATGTGCACAGTAATATACTCAGTTCAAATCTGAATCTCTTTAACCTATTTCTAAGTGTCATGTCTACCCAATACGGTTTCAGCATTTGTTGTTGCGCTTTTGGATTTCTCCTTCAATCTCATTTATTTCCTGCCATTGTAACATACAGGACAATGTACCTGTGTAACCCCTTTTGTGCAGAGCCTATTGGGGGACAGATGCTCAGCTAGTGTAAATTGTCATCACTCCATCTATGAAGCAATGGACAAAAATTTACACCAGCTGAGGATCTGCAGCTAGAAGAGGAAAGTCCTCTTACTAGTTGTCACAGGGTGGACTGGGCTCCTTGAAACACGCTCTGCTCAGCAGCCACTCTCAGGAGTCTTCTCCTTATGCTCAACCCCTTCTCCAAGTTAGAGGTTTCCTGCAGAAGCCACTGCTCACTGCAGCTTTTTTGAAGTCTCTGCCACAGTCTGGCTCTTTATGAAAACCAGCTTCCCCCAGTCAGGTCCCATTGTGAGGCTGTTAATGAGGCACAGGTGGGCTGAACCAGTTCCCTCTTAATGAGTCACATTAGTACATGTGTGGAGTATGCAGAACATGTATTTATTACACAGGACAAAGCATATTTGACTAAACTCAAACAGTAACTCCCCACTTAACGTCCTCTCGCTTAATGTTGTTTCAATCTTATGTCCCTGCTCCATTACAGAACATGCTCCATTTAAAGTTGTGCAATGCTTCGCTACAATGTCGTTTGGCTGCCTGCTTTGTCCACAGCTGGCAGCCCCTCTATCATCTCCCCTACACGCTCCCAAACAGCACCTCCCGCCCGCCGGCAGACCCCGCAGATCAGCGCCTTCCCTCTCCTCCCTCCTCCTCCTGCCCGTGGCAATCAGCTGGCTTGTGGCATTCAGGAGAGAGGGGGAGGAGCGAGGATTCGGCGCACAGGATCCCCCTCCCTCCCCTGCCTCCCAAATGCCACCAACCAGCTAATTGTCACAGGCAGGAGGCAGGCGAGGGAGAGGGGAGGCTGAACACTGAGTCCTCGCTCCTCCCCGCTCCCTCGTGCCTCCTGAACGCCTCAAGCCAGCTGATTTCCGAGGGCAGGAGGCAGGGGACAGAGGGGGGAGGAGCAAGGACACGGCGTGCGGAGTAAAGGGGGAAGGGGGGAAGAAGAGGTGGGTTAAGGGTGGGGACTTGGGGGAAGAGATGGAGTGCGCGGGCCGAGGATTGAGCCCCCCGCCTCTGGTGCTTGCAGAGTAGGGGAAGCTGCTACTGCTGCTGCTGCACAACGTGCTTCTCCTAGCCTACAGCACCTTCAGCCGCCTTGCCTGCCTCATTGTCCCCAGTGCCAGTGGGCTGTGCCTGTGTGGGGTAAGGCAGGGGCACCTCCCAACTATAGTACTGTACTGTATGGCAAAAAACAATTTCCCTGGAACCTAACCCCCCCCCCCATTTACATTCATTCTTATGGGGAAATTGGATTCGCTTAACATCGTTTCACTTAAAGTCGCATTTTTCAGGAACATAACTACGACGTTCAGTGAGGAGTTACTGTACTGGTGTAACTCCACTGAGCCAAATTTTGCTCCCAACTATATCCGAGCAACCCCACCAATTTAACCAAGAGCAGAATTTGTCCCATTGTGGCTACAAGTTAGGCCTTGGTGAGTGCTTGGTTTGTGAATACCCACACAGAACTGACATGATCATACAGTTATCCTTAGTCACAGAACAACTGTATGTAGAACAGCAGTTTTGGGCTGTACAGGGTAGTCAGGTTAGGCAACATGCAGGAAATAATAGATGCACACACACACACACACCCTGGACTCTGAGTACATAAGCAAAAAGGAGTACTCCTCAATGGTTATGAAGGCCTTGGTAGATCATCATGGACAATTTACTGACATAAATGTTGGCAGGTCTGAATAGTTCACGATGCACAGATTTTTAGAAGCAGTGCAGTTTTCGACAAGCTGAAAGTGGGGACTTTTTCAACAGATTGTCCAATTGACATTAATGGGGTTTATGTGCAAATTATGATTATTCATGACCCAGTCAACCTTTTATTTCCCTGGCTCAGATGCCAGTGAGCTGGACACAAACAAAGAAAAACATGGAAAGATTTGTTTGCCACCTGAGCAGATGGAAGGGCAGGTGGAGATGTCTCGGGAAAAGGTTTGATCTCAGTGGGAAATATATTCCCCCAAGTACTGCTGCATGCTCTGCATTGCATAACATCTGTGAGACCAAGGCTGAGACCCTATCCCCGGGTGGATGAGCGAGGTGGCCAGGCTGTCTGCTGAATTCCAACAGCCTGAAAACAAGCTAGTTAACAACCACCGCCAGTGCAGTTCAGGTGAGGGAAGCTTTAAAAGCTTACTTGACAGTGGGCAATAGCCTGCCAGTGTTTCTATGGATATGTCTGCACCAGACTGGAAGGTATACTTTTTAGCTCAAGGAGGCATACCTGTGCTAGCTCTTTTCTAGTGTGCTAACTCAATCGAAGCTCGCATGGGTATGTCTTTTATTTATAGTAATTATTAGTGCAACCAGTGGTACATTGTATTTGTACACTGCTTGAGTGGGTCTTTTTGTTTTGTTCTGTAACATAGCATTAATTAATTAATGTTAAGAAATATCTGACAGGAGTACAGAAGACTGACAGTGAGCAATAGTAAAATAATTGTTGGTTATTGATAGACTGAGCAAAGGCAATTGTTTCTGTAATATATATGGATTATGGACTTTGAAGTATTTGTTTATTTAGTTAATGAGGTACGGAATCCTTTCTGGCCATATGGATTACTTTCTAGCACTATAAGCAGCTCTGCAATGCTAGCAATTACAATAAAGATGCAAACAACGTGTACGGTATTAGCCACACAACATGCCAGCATCACAAAAGAGAGGCAGCCACTTACAAACAACTGTGGCTCTACTAACTGCACACCATAGCTATGCACACACAGTGCAATGTGCAGACTGGCTGGCAGCGCATCACAGATGACAGGACTTACAATCAAAGCAGTTCTTTTTGTTCCCTGCGGTAGAGTGTAATGAAAAATGACCTGGGGCAGGGGGGCTCGAGGAGCTGGGGGTATGTGATCCCTGCCAGTAGCCAATATTGTCCAGGCTTTGGAGTGGGTGGAACTACAACAGTGGTGTCCTTGGTACTCCCTAGTTAACAATTAATTCAAGCAGCTGGGTCTGCAGTCCCAGTAGCTGCTGTATGTCTTTCTGCACCTCTCTGTCCTTCCTCCTCTCTTCAAGCAGCTGTTCATGCCAATCCCTAGCATCCTCTGCATTTTGCCTGGAGCCCTGTACAGTCTCAGAGAACAGGTCCTCCCTTGTGCACTTCCTTTTGGCCCTGAGAGTGACCTGATGCTCTACAGGTGTACGTGGGGCACTCTTCAGGATTCTCCCGGCTGAGGTCAATGATAAACAAACGGAGAACAATGGTTAGGCTGAGTAGGGGCTGGTGTTCCACACCAGATAACTGTTGCAGCTCGTCAGATTTTCCCACCTCATGCAGTATTCATATGCGCACCACCTCAGAATTACAAGAGCATCACGAGTCTTAGATCCTACAGAAGGGTGAGTATATTGGAGTTCTTAACCAAGCCATTTAAGAGGAACAGGTGGAAGAGGGGGTTATTGTGGTATATAAAAGGATACTGTTTAGTAAAAACAGCTGCACCTATTTCAGACAGTCGTGATCCCTAAGTATTTATCCAGGAGACAGATCCCAGAGTGGCAGAGCAAGGAGCTGTTCAAGAGGCCTGGAGACATATGCAGCCAAGCTGTTTTCCACACTGATCCCCCTCAGTGGTTCTGGTGGAGTGGCATGAGAATGTGTCATACCACAGTGTGCTGGCCAAAGCAGCTCTGCCTTGCAATGTCCAAGCAAAGCTTAAATATTCCTTGCTGGAAAAGGTCTGGAAACTGCACTGACAGACTGGAAAGCTAAATGTGTAAAAAATAACAGGCTGCTCCAGCCAGAGGCCGTGGCACTGCAAAGGCCAGTGGGTGAGATGTGTTTGCTCACTTCTGTGCTCTGTCCCCACCCCAGCCATGCTTCACCCAGAATTTTTCTAAGGTCAGTGTGTATCCCCTCTATACTAACTGTACCTCATGAAGGTGCTACGTATGTATGAGTTTGTGGTTGGAGTTCCTGGTGCCTTTCCAGATGGCGTACAGGGCCTCCATAACAGTGTAATGTCACAATGCTACTCAACTATAAGAGGAAATGTACAGTAGGTTGTGTGATCTTGAACTACTAATTCTAAATGCACTGTATGTGTTTCTATTCATAATTTATGGTGTCTTGCCAACCTACCTGTAAAGTTTTGAAAGCACTGCTCTGTTGTTAGAGAACTATGATGTGTGTATGCAAACCCTGTATATACATGCAACCCTATTATTTCAACCTCATGAAGCCATTTATTACTAATGCTGCCTCATTTGCTTTGCTATGAGCATTGCACTACTGATGCAGTAAGGGCCTTTGCAATAAAAATGCTATTTGAAAAGAAAAATTTTCTGCAGGCATCCGCTTGTCTGCCAGTTTGGGGGAGGATTTGATTATAACGTAGGCACTGGAGCGCATCTCATCTCACAATATAAATGGAGGGAGTGGCAAGTTAATTTGGGTGCACTGAGAATGTGAGGTGCCTGTGGGAGTGCCATAGCTTTGCCTGCACACACTCATCTCCCCTCAGGCACAAGGAAATCAAGCACCTCACTCCTGGACCAGGCAGCACCACCAGAGCCAGAGTGAGGAGCTTGCTCTCAGCAAAATGGCAGCAGGTAATAGGTACACCTGTGGCTGTGAAGACCATGCTGAGCATTTCAATATAAAGTGAATTATGATCACTAACATAGCCTCCATTTAAAATTGAATTGATAGTTCTGTGTTAAATGATAGTGTCCCTAGGGGTAAGCTCAGCTCCTGTGTGCTAGAGTTTTCAGAACAATAGGGTGAACGGTACCCTGTACAATTCTCTTCAATTGGGAGACTCTTAGAAGCACACAAAGAATGAATACAGTGACCACATACACAGTTACCCAAGCAGGATCCACCCCTCTATCAATGACCACCTACTGAGGAAATCCACCAGACTCTGTGATATCGTTGGGTATATGAGTATGAATACAGCATAGATTGGTGCTTGGGCTCTCTCGGATTGTGTATGAGGGTAACTTATAAACAAACAAGAGACAGTTTAAAGAAACTTTGCTCATGACCAGAGGAAAAACAATGAGGAGAGAAAAGGTCCTGGAAGGAAACAAAAAAAAAGTGTGTGTGTGTGTGTGTGTGAGTGAGACAGACTGGTTCACCTAGGACTGGTTCACCGCTCTGTGCGCCTTGTAAATGCCCCTGCAAGGTCCAAATTCGGAGATAATTGATTAGGACTGGGCAATTAACCAGTTAACGAGGCAAATCAACTCTCATACTTTTTTTTGTTTGTTCCCTACCAGGACCTTTTCTCCTCATTGTTTTCCTCTGGGGACTGTCATCCCCTCCCATGAGCAAAGTTTCTTTAAAAGTTTCTTTAAACCTCTAAGGGTATGTCTACACTACGAAATTAGGTCGAATTTATAGAAGTCGGTTTTTTAGAAATCGGTTTTATATATTCGAGTGTGTGTGTCCCCACAGAAAAAGCTCTAAGCGCATTAAGTGCATTAACTCGGCGGAGTGCTTCCACAGTACCGAGGCTAGAGTCGACTTCCGGAGCGTTGCACTGTGGATAGCTATCCCACAGTTCCCGCAGTCTCCGCTGCCCATTGGAATTCTGGGTTGAGATCCCAATGCCTGATGGGGCTAAAACATTGTCGCGGGTGGTTCTGGGTACATATCGTCAGGCCCCCGTTCCCTCCCTCCCTCCGTGAAAACAGCAGCAGACAATCATTTTGCGCCTTTTTTCTTGAGGAAATGAGATTCAAAAGTTCGCGGTTCTTTTCCTGTCTACCTGGCCAGTGCATCTGAGTTGAGAGTCCTGTCCAGAGCGGTCACAATGGAGCACTCTGGGATAGCTCCCGGAGGCCAATACCGTCGAATTGTGTCCACAGTACCCCAAATTCGACCCAGCAAGGCCAATTTAAGCGCTAATCCACTTGTCAGGGGTGGAGTAAACAAATCGATTTTAAGAGCCCTTTAAGTCGAAAAAAAGGGCTTCATCGTGTGGACGGGTGCAGGTTTACATCGATTTAACGTTGCTAAATTCTAGTGTAGCTAAAATCCTAGTGTAGACCAGGGCTAAAACACCTGTAGGAAACTTCTCCATCTTTCGCCCACAAATGTGCATTCGATGGAGGGGGTAACACCCACATCTCTGTTTCTGTCCACCTGTCTTCACATTCTGGGTAACCTTTTATACCATTGGACACCACAGCACAGCTCCCCTGCTTTTGAAGTCTCACCATCTCCTTCCTCACCTGACTTTTTCTTCTCCTGCAGCCTCACAGTCATACCGGTCGTGGAATTTGTGCTGCAGTGAAATCTCAGTGGCATTTTACAGACAGTCCACTATGTCAATGTGGGCAGTCACAAACCTTAACACACATTGCTGAGGACTGCAAAATGACAAACCTTCCTGGAGGTCTTTGTGCCTTGAACACCGTTGGTAGGAACTCTGTGGCCTGGCTTGACTGGATTGCATATGCCAAATATATGTCAGTAATTTCCCGCCTTTCCTTCTTGTGTCATAGACAGATTGCTTTACTAGGGACATCAGCGTCTACACATTCCTCTGTGACTTTAATGGCAGCTTCTAAAGTAGCAGATTGGTGCCTTCAATCCCAAACCCTAGTGACCTCAGGGAATCTCTTTAACAGCTGTTCCAAAATGATGGAATCCTTGATCTCCCCAGCTCTTCCGTCATCTGGTCTCAGCCACCTAGGTGCCCAATCAGATAACTTCTGTGCAAAGGCCCTAGGTCTTGCCCCCTCTGACCAACTTGCTGCTCAAAACTTCTGTCTGTATCATTCTTCCCACAGAGCAATCCAGTCTAAAATGGCTGTATTTATGGTGTCATCATCCACAGCTTGTTCATCACTCAGACTCATATAAGCAGTTTGAGATTCTCCAGAGAGGTAAGGAGCCAATCTGATGGCCCATACCCTCTTTTTCCAGACCCCTCCTGAACCCTCTTGAACATTGACAAAAAGGTATTGGGATCATCTGTCAGGCCCATTTTGCACAGCTCCATGCCCATCATTCAGTTATCACTCTCTATCAAGACACTCACCAGCCGCTAGAGCTGTTGCTGCACCTGAGACTGACCTGCAATAAATTGCTGTCAGCTTTGTTGTTGTTCTGCTTGCTAGCAGTGGCGGATTAGCCACTGGGTCAATGGGGCCCATGCCCAGGTGCCCCAATCGGGGGGCTCTGAAAAAATGGGTGCCCCTCCACCCCGATACCATTTCCCCAGCAAGAGTGCCAAGCGGAGTGGCGGACTGCAGGCAGAAGGGGTGTGGAGGGGCCCCACTTGCTCTGGCCCAGGGTCCCACAAAAGCTTAATCCACCTCTGCTTACTAGAATAACAAGGATTGTCTTTCTGTGAGCTGGCTCCATTGAAACTCCTGAAAGGCCTTCTTATTGGTTCCCCTTTCCAGCATTTGTCTACACTGAAGTAGGAAGTTCCTGGACAAGCCCCCAAGTGTCACAGGGCATGCTCCCTCAACCCTGAATTTCTCTTTGCAAGCAGTCCTCACCCACACTTTCATTAGGTCATCATAGTGTACTTTTTTACAGTATGTTATGCAGCTTCATGTCCCATCATGATAACGCTTTCCCCAAGCTTCAACATATCCCCTTTGGCACGGGGGGAGGTCTCACTTCTCTGTGATCTTGAGCTTCTTTGCCCTTCCTTCAAGCCTCCCTTTCTCCCTTCCTGTCTTCCATGTAACCCTTCCGGGCTGATGAGCTGAATTGCCTCACTAACTGGTTAATCAGTTATCTCCCAATTTGGCCTAGGCAGGGGTGATTACAAAGTGCACCAAGTGGTGAGCCAGCCCTAGGCTACTCCCACTCTGTCACAGGTTCCTAAGCCACTTAGGCTCTTTTGAAAATGTTACCCATAAACCTTAATGAGATTTTGTATTCTTTATCTTGAAATTTCTGTTTTAAGAATATGAAACCAATCTTGTGAGTCTGTGATCTCTTCTATCAAAGTGTATGGCTAGGATTTATGCAGCCTAGTTAGTATGTTTCTTTGATATGTGCAGCTGATGATCCAAGCATTTATCCCACCCAACTCTTTTTCATTTTTACTGTATCCCGTGTTGTTACATGAGGCGTATGCATGTTTTACTCAGAGTTCTAGTTTTTTATGTCCTAATACATACAGTTTTCACCATTTTTGCATATTTGTAGTACTTCCTTACATTTCCTGTGCAAGTTTCAAGTATCTCTATGCTGATACTCTCTGAACAACTTCACATTGATGCCAGCACAATGCTCTGTTCACGTGTAAGGTGGCCCACTTGCCTCTCATGGGTACCCCTGTCGGCCGGGTGTGTCTGCACCTGCACTGCTGCTTGTGGTGACCACTGCTGACAGTTAACCTTCTCAGGCAGATTTTCCAGTGACTCAGCCCTCCGGCCGAGTCACACACAGTCTTTAGGCTTACAACAAAATAAACCCCCTCTGGAGTACTCAGTCCAACAGGGCCCATCACAGTGCCCTTAGCTATGTCTCTATCTGTAACCCTGTCCCTGGACTCAGTCCTCAATCAGTCCAACAGGGCCTATCATAGTGCCCTCAGTTAGTATCTTTACTGACTCTCTCTGGGCTGACTGTTCTGCCCCCATCTGGGCTAGCATTCAAATGGTCCTTCTCAAATGGTCCCTGCTCTGGGATAGAGCGGCACTCCAGGGCTCCCTCCCTGGACACTCTTTGCCTCTTGGCAAGTCTCAACTGATCCCAGCTGAGTCCTTCTCTCAGTTCAGTCTTCTTCTGGGGGGTGTATCAAAGTCCACAAATGCTGACCTCTCTAGGGTCTTCAGCCCCTTCCCCACGCTTGGTTAAACTCCCCTTCTTCAGGGTCTTGGGCACTCCACCTGTGGCCAGTGGCCCAAACTCTTCACCTTGGCCACTCCACCTGTGACCCAGGTCCACCCAGTACTTCGTGTCCCAACCCATGGCTCCTATGAATAGCAGCCAACTCTGCAGCTCCTGGTCCCTGGGCCACTTCCCTGCAGCTCCATTCACCTTTATTGTTACCCTTAGCTCAGGGCTGAAGTCTTGCTTGAGTCCCTGCAGTCAGCCAGGAGCACCTTCCTTGCTCCCCGGTCCCTGCCAGAAGCTGCTCTGTCCAGCCCTGCAGCCAGCCAAGAGCATCATCCTTGCACCTCTGACTCCAGCCAGCAGCTGACTTTGCTCTGTCCAGCAGCTCCTTTTATATGAGCCTGCTAGGCTCTGATTGGCTGCTTCCCCGCAGCTTCTCTAGGCAGTCTGGAGGACTCACCTCTACTGCACTTTTCCTGGGCTAGGGTTTAGTAGAACCATAAGGCTTGCAGCAGGCCTGCAGCCTCAAAAGGCCTGATACACCCCATCACATCATGCTATCTCCAATGTTTCTACTCTTTCATATTCCATAAATATTTCTCAATATATCCATTTTTGAAGTATCACAACTAGCAAATTTTCCTTCCTCTGCCAAACCATGAGTAACTTTATAAAAAGTGAATCTCTAGTAAATTTTCAAAATTTTCATTGTCAATTGTCAATTTCATTGAAAATTTTGGCTTTTGAAATTAACATGGTATTTAACAATAACAAAACAGCTAGACTTACTCCTTAAAATAAATGGAGGCCATGTTGTTCCTTTGAAAAGGACTGCACTGATATGGAAAGCCTTCATCTCCCATTCATTTCAGCTAGAAAACAGTTGACTTTTAAATGTTACTGAGGAGTGAAAGAAGAGCCTTGTGGTTAAGGCTCAGGACTGCGAATGAGGAGAGTTGGGAGGTTCTAAGCCTGGCACTGCCATATGTATCCTGTGCTACCTTGTATAAGTCACTTCCCAACTCTGTGTCGTAGTTTTCTCATTTATAATATGTAGCTTATTATACATACCCTATAATATGAGGGCTTTGAGGAATAAATACAAAGTTTATAGAGCATTTGGAGATCATTGGAAATATACAAAATATATTTACATGGGGTGTAACGTGTACTTAATATGGAGAGTAGGGTAAATGTAGTTTTGTTTTAATTTAACTTGTTTTTGTTTACCTTGTCGAGAGATGGTGGTGCAGGAGTCATACATTAAAGAGACAATGTACCAGAGTGATCTGGGTTGGATAAAGGAAGAGACAGCTGGAACTTTTGTTTGCATATACCTAGGTAACTTTTAGAATGTTTTCTGTGAACTGTACCTTTCAATGTTGACAATTCTCATAATTTTGTCATGAGTCTTGTTTGGTCATTTTTTTAAATCCCCATTTGATTATGTGAGAATCTCTGCTATGACTAAAGTAAATGAATAGATCTCATGGTGGCAGAGAAAGGTTAAAAAGGTAATTCTCAAACACCAGAAGGCAAATAGAGATAGTTAAGTTCAAAGCTAAATGCAAAGAGTTACAAAGGGATCCCACAAAACTGGGTGATTGGGCAACAAAATGGCAGATGAAATCCAATATTGCTAAATCCAAAGTAATGCACATTGGAAAACATCATCCCAACTATACATACAGAATGATGGAGTCTAAATTAGCTATTGCCACTCAAGAAAGAGATCTTAGAGTCATCGTGGATAATTCTCTGAAAACATCTGCTCAATATGCAGCAGTAGTCAAAAAAACTACCTATGTTAGGAACCATTAGAAAAGGGATAGATAATAAGACAAAAATATCATAATGCCACTATATAAATCCATTGTATGCTCACACTTTGAATACTGTGTGCAGTTCTGGTTGTCCAGTCTCAAGAAAGATATATCAGAATTGGAAAAGGTACAGAGAAGGGCAATAAAGAGATGATCAGGGGTATGGAACTGCTTCCAGATGAGGAGAGATTTAAAAGACTGGGTCTTTCAGCTTAGAAAAGAGATGACTAGGGAGGATATGATAGAGGTCTATAAAATCATGAACCGTGTGGAGAAAGTGAATAGGAAACTATTATTTCCCCCTTCACGTAACAAAAGAACCACAGGTCACCATGAAATTATAGGTATCAGGTTTGAAACAAACGTAAGGAAGAATTCTTCACACAACGCACAGCCAGCCTGTGGAACTCATTGCCAGGGGATATTGTCAAGGCCAAAAGTGTGTATGTCTGTGTTCAAAAAAGAATTAGATGAGTTCATGGAGGATAGGTCCATCAATGACTATTAGCCAAGGTAGTCGGGGATGCAACCCCATGCTCTGGGTGTCCCTAAACTCTGACTGCCAGAAGCTGGGACTGGACAACAGGGGATGGATCACTGGATAAATTGCCCTGTTCTGTTCATTCCCTGTGAAGCATCTGGCACTGGCCACTGTCAGAAGACAGGTCACTGGGTTAGATGGACCAATGGTCAAACTCAGTATGGCCGTTCTTATGTTCTTATTACATAAAAAGAAAACAAGTTGTATTATTTTTTTAAAATTCTTATGATTTTTCAGTCAATCTTGTGATTGTGAGCACTTGGAATTGGCAACGGTGGGAGCATTCATGTCTGCAGAGGAGGCTGCCATCTTGAGTTCAGTTCACAGGCAGTCCTACCAGAGGGGAGCCATGTTGCACATTCGTATGGGGTCTTTCCTTTTATTCTGTCCTGGTTTGCTGTTCTCCTTTACTCTAGAATAAAGATCATTCAGACTGAAATTATGTGTATGCTTTTTATGTACGGTAAAATGTTATACAAAGTTTATCCAAACCTGAAGTTAACTCTTTCTGGGATTCAAAAATGCTCAGAGGTATTATTATTTTTCACTTTCATTTACCTCTGCATTTCCTCATTCCGACCTGCACCAGAAATCTATGTGCCACTAAAGAGACTGACGCAGCCCCCAAAAGATTCTACTAATTTGGGATAGAGTTCAACTAAATATCTGATCTTTTGCATGTTCTTCTGCTCTTGCCCTTGAAGCCTTTGAGGGTATAAACTGAATGATAGACGTATCTCCCATAAAAATCAGAATTTCTTACTTGAGTCTGAGATCCCACCAAGCCAGCCTATGCAAAAATGTAATCTCTCTTGGCTTCTAAGCTGCACCTGGTCCTGCCTCCTTAAGCGCTCACAAGAAAAACACTGACAAGGACAGAATATGAGACAGAGATAGATCTTTTGCAGCAGAGGGGAATTTTACAAATATTCTGGTGAATAAAACTAAATCAGAGGCATTGTAACTCTGTCAATAATGTATTATACTTGAAAGGGTCTGGGTATATATATCACTTAGCAAGTTACATTCTCCCTTTTAAAGGGAGTTACTGTATGTAAAACCCTTACCTGATTTGATGGACCAGCGCTTTCAAACTAGTCAGCACCTGCTCTCAGACTTGATATACTCCTGCTCTGTTTCAAGTGCAGCCAAAGGATCAAGACTTAATTAGTGGTGAAATATCTCCCACTGATCAGCTCAATACCAACTCCCCGAGGGACATAGATTTGTCTCTATTTGGAATCCCCACCCCATCCTCACATGCTTGTTAGGCCGTTTGTGGATTTTTGTCATTTGGCAGACACTTATCTGCTGCGTGTGCTGTGCTGGAACGCTCCTCTTGGAAGAGGAGTCTTAGTGTCTTTAGGAAAAGGGAAGGCATGTTGTAGCAGCTTCATTTCATACTAACGCTCTGGCTCTGCCAAACCAAACAAAGCCAGGTGACCTGCCTCTCCTGGTGCTCTTCAAACAGACACTCTTGTTTCTTATTTGTTGGTCCATTGAGTTGTAAAGGAAATTAATTCTTTCCCCTCCCCCCACCAGGATCAGTCACTTAGGTGTAGTACTTCATTCACAAGACTGGCCTTGGGCAGCGGCGGCAGCAGCAGTAGTAAACATAACCATTGCTCAGGAAAAGTACCTTGCTCCCACCAGAAGCTTAAATTATGATGACATATTTATGCAGTTATTAAGAGTAGGATTTTCACAGAAGTCTAATGGAATTAGGCATCCCATTCCCACTGCAGTTCAAAGCCCCTGGTGAGGTTTCATTTGTTAATCTTTATTAAATGCTTTGAGATCTCAGATAGAAGGTGCTATAGAGCTGTAAAGTATTGTCATCAAGGAGCAAGACCAATGGGGAATTCAGCACAGAAGAGACTCCACACTTCCACTGACTGATACCCAATATCAGTGAAAACAAAGGACAAACCCAGTACACTCAGTAATAGCCAGGCCCTGACCTCTCATTCACTTCTGGCGATAGCATTTTTTTTTTTGTCATTTAAACAGTACAAAGTGAGGTAACATGGCTGTTCCCTTAAGTTTTGCAAGTCTCTATATACATCTGTCTAAATATCCAGAGGCCTAGAGCGGAAAAAGAACTAAG
This sequence comes from Eretmochelys imbricata, assembly GCF_965152235.1. NCBI lineage: Eukaryota > Metazoa > Chordata > Testudines > Cheloniidae > Eretmochelys > Eretmochelys imbricata. Next base: position 35,339,798 of record NC_135575.1, on the reverse strand, counting down.
AACGTAATTTAAGTAGTATAGTGGTTGTCAAAGCTAACTTCTCAGTCTTTGCTGGGATTCCTGATAGTAGGTGGGACGTCAAACAGTTTGGCTTGGCATCATTCTCACGCAGACAACTTATTGATGGCAGTGTTTTGGGAAGGAATCTATGGTTATTATCAGGTCCAGGGATGAGAGCTGGAATATTTTGACTGACTGCTCGCCTTCACTTTAAAGTGAAGATAATCCTGGAAATGAAATTATAAAAGCAAACCACTTTCTGCCAAAGAGACATGACTCATAAGTAAATTAAAATGCTGCTGAAGTCTCGTATATAATTTGGAAGAGTATCCTGTTTAGAAACAACATAGTTCAGAGAACATATCTGTGGCATATCTCTCTCTCCCTTGTTCTTGTTATTTTTAAGAACATTTACTTGATTTCCAGGTGTTAAGAGTTCATCTGCTTCTCCGGTGGCTGTTGTCATAACCCCACGTGTGACATCATCATCATAATTTCCACAGTAGCCAGTTATTGTGCTTGTGTTGTTGCTCCAATGGAAGCAGTTTAGAGGGGAGTAATGGGGAAAGAGAGAATGAACAGACTGAAATGTATGGCCTATGTGCATGACTGACTTCTTTGTAGAGGACTGGAAGGAAACTTCACAAGGCAGTGGGCTTTACAGCCTCTCTGTCTTACACTGCTTCCATGGCAGCATGCTGCACTTGCAAATATTCCCCTATGGTCACTGTCCACATAAAGGAGGGTCTCTGGGGACAGCCTTAGGAGACTGGGCGCAAAGAAGAAACTTTCCTCAATTAAAGCTGATTTACTCATCATTTCCTTAGAAGATTCCCCACCAGGTTGGTCAGAGGAGATAATGCCACTGATGGGGACAACAAGTCTGGTCGCGCCTCCTCCCTACATACAGACACTGGCTGGAACAGAACACCAATAGAGGGGCTTCTGCAGGATGCAGAGAAAAAATGGAGGATGTAGCAAAGGTGGCTTTCTGCCTTCAGTGGTCAGTGTGCACCCAGCTCTTCTGGGATGTGGCTCGTAAAGAAGAAAGCAGAATAAGTATTAGCATGTACAATAGTAGAAAAAGGTAGTATAGAGCAGTGAGAGAGTAATAAAATAATAATAATACCTAGTTCTTATCTAGAGAATGAGAAAGCTAGAAGAGGAAGCAAAAATAGTTAAAAGTTCAAATCAAAGAAATTAGAGCTGGAAAAGACCTTCTAAATCATCTGGTTAATCCTCTCAGTGCAGGGCTGGTCTTTCCATAATTCAGGTGATTTTTCCAATCTTTTATCATAAATAGGAGACTATTCTAATCTAATCAGTATCATCACTGAGAAGTGTTTCCTGGCATTTACTTAATTTAAAAAAGTTTTCTTCTTTAATTCCATCCTACAGCACTGCTACTATTGTGCCTTGTAAACTGTTTGAGTGTGACCTCAGATGTGGCCAGAGTGGACAGGAAACAGGTGTGTTTGTGGGGGCGGAGAGGGGGGAGGAAATGCTGCATCCTGCCACTCATCTCTAGTCTTTTGTAATCATTTTACTCACACTCCTTTTTTTTAAAAAATGAGGCGTGATTTAGAGAAACGCAGAGCACTCTCAGCACCCACCAACATCCAAGGACTGTGGGTGCTCAGCACTATGCATGTTCAGGTTCAAAACAGACAAGATTTTTACTTCCTGGGTTTAATTTTACATTCTCAGGCATCTGAATTAATGGGAGGCTAATGTGGCTAACAAGCCTGAATTCTTATGGTCCTGGTTGGTGTCCATAATAAGGGGGGAGTTTTGTTAGCCATTCAGAGATTTGACCTTTCTGTAAATCTGATCAATATGTTTGACCAGCATTAGTAGAGCTTTTTGTCTTGCAGTATCAACCCCTTATGTTTTATGGGTTTATGCCTGAAAGCAGCTTTTAAAAAAAATAATTCTTGGTTGAATCTTGTCATGTGAAGTCTCAGCCTGCAAGGAATTTTCTTTAATTAAATTGGCTGTTTTAAATTATTATGTATGCAGGCCTCTTCGAAGGAGGGTGAGCTTCTTGATGATTACCTCTCTTCCCAACCTCCCACTCTTTGCTTCTCATTGTTAATATACTGCAATCTGCAATCCAATAGGGAGCCACAGGTCAGAGATTTAGAAACATTGGGTGAAACCTTTAGGACACTGAAGTCAATTAGGGTTTTGCCATTGATTTCAGTGGAGCTAGGATGTCATTCATAGTGTTTAAAAAACTAGACATTTCTTCGTTTTTTCAAGGCCATGTCTACACTAGCAAGCTTACTAGCTCTCCCGTTGACATAAAAAAATCTAAACCATTGGTGGTAGCTATGTCAGCAGGAGTGTCTCTCACCAACATAGTGCTGTATACATGAGCGCTTATGTCAGTGAAACTTATGTCGCTCAAGGGGGTGTTTTTTTCCACATCCCTGGGCAACATACATTTTGCCAATATAAGGGGTAGTGTAGACCTGCCCCAAGGGTCCCCCCTACTTTTGTCTCCACTTTAACCTCCTTCCCATGTCCTCCCATCTGCTCCTGATCAAAGAGAGTCATTAGTGATTCTCTTTTAACGCTCAATCATGAAAATTGCTGAGCCCCCTAAACTCCCATTTATTTCTTCTTATTTAGATGCCTATCGTTATATACCCAAATTTAAAAATTCTGCTGTAATCCATTACATGGCCTGATTGTTTCTGATACCATGTTAATTTCATGGTGCCCTTCTGGTCTATTTAAAAGCCCTAGACCTTGATCCAGGTCACTGTTGGGAGCATCCACAACTGAAGCCTATAATGGGAATTATGGATGATGGGCAATTTGCAGGATAGAAAATGCTTATAGGAAAACATTCTTATTTATGCTACACTGACCATCTTCTAGAACGTGAGGGCTTGTATTCCAGAGAGCAATTCAATATTTTTGGCTTTCCCTATGACCATGAAGTTGATATTTCCCCACTGTTCTTCCACAAAAAGCATCCAGGGGTTACTTAACATTTAAAGTAATAAAATAACTGACCATTCACAGCCACTTCATGTACCCAAAATTCCCATTGCCTACATGTGCAAGATAGGACACAAAGAAAGCAGGGCTGGTAACTATGGTGTGACACTCCACACCCCATATTCACCATAGTAATATGATTATGATACGATTATGATGCATCTTGTACACGATATGCCATGTAAGGTGTCTATGTAAAAGTTATAGTTTTCTGAATACAATTATATTATGTATGAATGTATCATGTTTGTATCTGAAGTTATGAATATTAACTATGTATTTGTATTTCAAATGTGCTTCAAAGCTTTACATACAGTTTGCCAGCACACTGTGATTGGCCTATTCAAGTTGAATGGCCCATCAACAAGGACAGTGGGCCATGGGGAATGCTTATCTTCACCTGATGAACTTTCCTGGGGACGCTTCAGTCAGCCTATGGATAATGGCTGCCATGATTCATCGAAGTATGCAAGGGCATGTGACTAGATCACATGATACTGAACTCCAGTTTGGTACCTGTATTTTTCCACAAACTGGGCTGGGAACTTGACTTGGAACAAAGGGTTCCCACCATATGGAAGAAGCTATAAAAGGGGGACGTGACATCACCAAATGGCCTCACTTCCCACACAAGAGAACCCCTGGAAACCCCTGAGGAACAAAGAATGAACTGGGGAAAGTGCTGGTCCCAGGCAGGAAAGAAGGAAGCCTGCCTATGTATGAATCCTTGGTGGACTGTCTAACAGGTTGAGACACTGCTTAATTCAAACGTATCTAGTATATTAGGCTTAGATTGCGTTTTTTATTTGCTAAGTAATCTACTTTGATCCGTTTGCTATCGCTTATAATCACTTAAAATCTATCTTTCTGTAGTTAATAAATCTGTTTCATATTTTACCTAAAACAGTGTGGTTTGAGTGAAGTGCTTGGGGGAAAATCTCAGCTCAGGAACAAGAGTTGGTGCACATCCACTTTCCTTTGTAGAAGTGACGGACTGGGTAATAAATTCATACTGGTCAGGCTTTTGACCAGGGCAGGATGGTACAGCTCTGGGGTCCCAGGCTAGAGTGCTGGGGATATTTTGGCTGGAGCCTCTCTATTGTTGGTTCATGCAGTGGCTGGCCAGAGCATTCATGAACACATCTGGGTGTGATTCCTGACTGTGGATGTTTGTGTGAGAGCAAACTTGGAGGCATGGCAGCTTGTCAAAACATCACAGTGTGAGAGGGAACCCAAACTGGTAAAACAGAGGGCTCAGCAATACTCCAGTTACAGGTTGCACTCTGGGGAAATCCGTCACATATGGCTCTATTTTATTAATCCCCTTGAATATCACAGAAAAGGATAGGCTATATCCAACACTGGTGTGTACTGGTGTGGCTTTGTGAAGGTACTGCATACATCCATAACATATTTGTGTAACAGCAGGTAAGATTTGAAATTTTACTGCACATCCAGAAGATGCAATTCATCACACTCAAGGATCACATCATTTTTTTATTACTGTATTATGGGAGCATCTAGAGGTCTGAGCCATGACTGAGACCCCATTGTGCTAGGGGCTGGACATACACGTTGTAAGAGACAATCCTTGTCCTGAAGAATTTACAGTTGTTGATCAATTGTATAATTAATTTCTGGACAACATTTTGGTTCTTTAAAAAATATGCTCAAGAGACCAATATCCATTGTCAGTCAGGTTTATTAAAAGGGACAGGAAAAAGGTTCTGTTCGATACCAGTCTCTGAGGAGCTATCCCGTATAGCAATGCTACATTCACCTTCTGCAGAAGGTATGCTCCCCAAGTTACACATTTCAGCTGCTGCTATTAATATAATGATTTTACAAGTTACACATCTCTTCCCCCATCACTAAAATCCAACTCATCAGTTTGTTCCAGATCCCTAACTTGCTGTTCTGTTCCTTCCTTATCTTTGTTTTGGATATTAGCATTCCAGATACTGGGCCGGGAAGGTACTTCCCTCATTTGTACTAAGACATAGAATAAATGTAACTTGATTCTGACAAGTTTCCGATCTGCTTATGCCAAATGCAAAGAGTTATGGGATACTTAGCATACGTGAACAGGATTAGGGTATAGGCCAGTTTAGGCTATCTCACTGTTACAATATTTGTGCTTAATGTTATTGGAGCTTAATAAGTACTAATATATAATGTGACAAAGTTCCTGCTCTACCTTGGTGGGTCTTGCGCTTATTGGCGGATTTGCTCGCCTTGGAGTTTCACGGCAGCCCTCAGCTTGGCCGTTTTTCTGAATTCACAGTCCAGGTCAACTCCTCCTGTGTCTGACCAGGAGTTGGGAGGATTTGGGGGGAACCCAGGCCCTCCCTCTACTCTGGGTTCCAGCCCAGGACCCTGTGGAATGCAGCTGTCTAGAGTGCCTCCTGGAACAGCTGTGTGACAGCTACAATTCCCTGGGCAACTTCCCCATGGCCTCTTCCCAACACCTTCTTTATCCTCACCATAGGACCTTCCTCCTGGTGTCTGATAATGCTTGTACACCTCAATCCTCCAACAGTCCGCGTTCTCACTCTCAGCTCCTACGCTTCTTGCTCCCAGCTCCTCACACACACACCACAAACTGAAGTGAGCTCCTTTTTAAAACCCAGGTGCCCTGATTAGCCTGCCTTAATTGATTCTAGCAGCTTCTTGATTGGCTGCAGGTGTTCTAATCAGCCTGTCTTAATTGTCTCCAGAAGGTTCCTGATTGTTCTGGAACCTTCCCTGTTACCTTACCCAGGGAAAAGGGACCTACTTAGGCTGGGGCTAATATATCTGCCTTCTATTACTCTCCTATAGCCATCTGGCCCGACCCTGTCACAATAAATATGGTGTAGATAACAGATGTTATTAATATGATATGATAGGCAGCATATATTAGTCAACACAGTCTACTAAATTATTTTTAATACAATTTCTCACCAGACATACACACAACAAAACAGGATTAAATTAACCTGTGCAAACATCAGTGGGATACAAATACAAACACTCAGCACAAAGCTAGCCTGTGCCTTCACACCTGTTTGGCGCAATGACATGTCTCTTTAAGGCTGCTGTCACTGGCACAGATGGAGCTGATACACATGCACTAAACCCCAGCGAACTTGAAGAAGCTGATGAGCCTGTGGCGTTACCAAAGAGACCTTTGAAACCTGTTGTCACGTCTGCCAAGCCACTTTGCTCTGACCATTGTTCATCCTAACCAATGTTTATTCACCATTTCGGCCTATTCAGCAGCAGAACTAAAACAGAGAAGCAGTAAATCTCACTACGATTTCCTGCATTATACTACTCACTTTGTTAGAACAGAACAAGGGGTTCAGCTCTGCTGGACCACATCAGGTTGGTCTGCATGAAGTATCACATTTTAGATTCAAATCCCTGCTAAACCCTCTGCTTACGCTCGTGGTTAACATTATTTTTATATCTGTCTTCAGAGATGACAGACCGAAGCAGCTCGCACATAGTAGTGATGGCAGCGGCAGCTTTTAAAGGCAGACTCCATAGATTAAAAGGCGATACACTGAACATCACCCCAGTGTCTACTGATTACATTGGGAGTAAAGCTGAATGACAAACATGTTTCCAATCTGCCTAGCCCATGCAGCGAAATGGAGCAATCTGGCCTGAAAAGGGATTTAGACTTTTGTTGTGCCTGAAGAGGGGGAAAAGCTGATCTAAATCCATCAACAATGCTTTCCCTCTTGGTGATCTTGGAGATAAGACGCAAGAGGCTGAACACAGTTCATATCCTACTTCTCCCCATCTCCCCATGTACCCCACTCAAAGACAAAAGAAAAAAACAGCCATCCTGGCAGAAATAGAGCAAATGATACCGTCTTTCATCATTCATATGAAACATGTTGTACAATATATGGTGTCTGTTGGACGTGTCTGCTCTCACACTTTTAAAAATGACAGTGCGCTATTCTTCCAAACCGCCTAGAGAAACATACGACTCTTTCATACATCAAAAGCATTGCCTTTATTGAGATGGCCCCATAGGTGTGCATGGAGTTTTATAGACAAGTAAGGTCCTTGCCCCAAGTCGCTTGCAGATTAAATTAGATAGACATCACAGCAAAAAAAGACAACAGACCGCAGTAATTAGAGGTGGGGTATGCAAAGAGGAGAGACATCAAAAGAGAAAGGGAAAGGGAATACTGCTTCGGGGGGAAGGTTATTTTACAAGGGAAGCAGATCATGTGATTTGTTTGATTCTGTGTATGTAACATGTGCCATATCATGCACTTCACTGTAAAAGTCCTGAAGAGACAGCCACCTAAAAATCCATATTTACCTGTTGCCATGAGGACTATAACATGCAGTTACAACCCATTTTATAAGATCTCTGCCAGACCCATGGAAAAAGATAGATTTTTTCCCCCATCCTAAAGAGATGAAAAGGTTAAAAAAATACTTTAGAAGTTTGCATGGCTGTAGGCAAATCTGCTCTTGGCTCATCATTATATGCACTCATTTAAAAAAAAATTATGTGAAAGGTCAGTCCCCTTCAGAATGCAAAGAGGCTCGCTTTCTCGTGGCAGAATTGTGGATGATCCCCTATGATGGCTGTGAAGAATACCAACAAAATGGTTGCCGGAGAACAGCAGCAGCAGCAGCAGCCACTGCCGCTTCTATTACTCCATGGAGGCCCCTTGCTACTGGCGTACTTGGGGTAGGGCTTTTTCGTTCACAATTATTAAAACAGTCTCCAGCAATCTCTTATTCCTACCATATTTGGGAAGCAGCATTCAGATGCAGATTGCCTTAAATCCCATCAACCCATTCAACCGTTTGCGTGTGAGTGTGTCTGCCTGTGTGTGTTTATACATATATACAGTCCCCCCCTCCCACCTGCACACACACACAGACACACACTCTCTACCCCATCATTAAAAAATAAAGCTAAAATTGTCAGAGGAGACTGTTTATTTTCCAGGCTACTTTGTCAGTTGCTCATGTGCGCGTCTTATAAATATTTCATACGAAATATTTAACATTATTCTTTCCCCAATCGGATCAGCTTTGAAATGCTCCTCAAAGTGAATTCTCCCCTAACAATGGCTTGACGCAAAAGCCTTTTTTTCTCTCTTAAGAAGAAGAGGCTGCACATGGTCTGCTGCCATAGCAGCATGAATAGTTTTTCTTTAATGGAAAATAAAAGATACTTTACATTAATTCATTGGGGGGATGGAAAGCTGGGCACATATGTACCTTGCGCTTCAAACATGGAGGGACATCGTACCTTGACCTTCCCTCTCTGGTCCCATGATTATTACCCAGCCTGCATTAGAACTGTAATGGGAAGTGACAAGTTTATGTAAATGATCCACACAAGGATTTTGCTCTTGTAAAACAGAGCAGTTACTGTGGGCTTTCTAATTATTTCATGCCTTGTGGTTCTGTGATGGGGCAAAGATGACTATACTTGAAAAGTATATTGTGATTGACAGGTCACTGTCCCCCTGGAACTCATTAAGGCCTGTGCTTTGTAAGTGGGGCAGTGGTGGAGGGAATCCCTATCAGGCAAATATATATATATTAGTGCCAATGGTTCTTTCGCTTCACTTGTTGGGATTTTTGTGTTGGTGGAAAAATCAGTGTGTATCTGAAAAGAGCACTACCTGCTTTTCTACAAATGGACCAATAATCCTCTGCCTTTTGATTTTTAAACCTATATATTTAAGAGCAATATAACTGTCAGGCATATACCAACTCTTAGTTTTCAAGTCTGTTGGATGCAAATCATTTTTTATAGTGAAATATTCACTGGAGGAAGACAGAGAGAGGCTATATCATCTGCCATTGGTGAATGGCTAATATGTGATTTATGCAAGTGCTTCCCTATCTGTACACATGGCTATCCTGCTGCCAGTGGGTTACCTGTTTGTGAGTTGGATGTCCAGAAAAAAATCAATTAAGGAAGAAAGGCAAGCAAAACGGCAATGTGTTAGGTGAAAGCAGATCCTCTGTCTTTTGAAACATACATCACACTCCAACTATGGGTAAGGGGAAAATCCCATTCAGCCTGCTGCTTTAATATATCCCATTGTAGAGCTGGTTTTGAATTCTGATGTTGGTTTTAGATGTAACACAGTTTAGCATAAAATCAATCCTGTGTTAACTCTAAAGTGGTTGAATCTTATGGGCTCTGAATTTATTCTTTTCATAACTTTATGGTTTGTGACTGAGGTGAGCTCTCCAGAAAGGCTTATGGATTGGCACATGGTCCACAGCTGAATTCTCCTGTCAGTGGACATTGTCATTGTGGGCACTCTGGGCTGTCTTGAATTTTGCATATTAGCAATGAACATTTTGGGGCTTTCCAGATAACAGTTGGCTAGGAGGTGCTATGTAGTCTATGACCTTTCCAACTACCTATTTGTTTATGTTTGGTTGATGCAAGATTCCAGCTGAGTAATTCATGATTTATTTATCATTTTCAGGAATGGGCTGGAGTTGAAATTACAGTTACAACCATTGATACCTAATAGCTTTGTGGGGAACTGAATAACCTAATTCATCAATAACCCACCCAAAAAAGTCCAGGTCATGGGTGTTAAATACTCAAACTAATTGACTTTCCTAACGTTGGACCAAAAGCAGTGTGTCATTGACATGTACTATCATTATATAGAAAGAGAGAAGTAATAAAAGCAATGAAAAGAAAAAGAAGTGTCCCTGAAAGCCAGTTGTTCCTTGGAGTAGAAATAAATTAACAGTGGTCTCAGCCCTGAGTTAAGGTGGGTTTTCAAATCACTGAACATTGGCCTAACCTGACTCATATTTAAGTTATGTGAAGGATCATATAAGTGTAGGTAAGATGCAACTGTGTATATTCCTATTACACATCTTATTTGAGTCAGGTTTACTGGAAATGACAGAATGTACTTGGCTTTCACATTCCAGAGTGAGTTTGCAATATTAGAAAACATATCATTTTACTGTAAACTGAGCAAATATGTCTCTCACTCATTTCCAGATCAATGACCATGGGACCCCACAATGCTATTTTTCAAAGTAGACCTCCCTTTAACCATTTGAAGCAAGAAAATCTATCCCCATCGAGCAGACTTTGTGCTGCAATTGACTTTTGTTTGTCAGTAAAGCTGTGGGAAACAGTCTTCATATCCATCAAATATTTTCAAGAGTTTGATTTTTTTCCCCATCTTGAATCAAGACAAAAGTCAAAATCTTGAAAATTTAGCAAATCCAAAAAAAATTTCACTTTGTGTCAATCAAAACATTTTGTTTCCATTTTGATTTTTTTCACCTTTTTTTTTTAGCCTAAGTCATTTTGAATTAGAAAAACAGATTTTGTTTCAAAAAATGTCAAATGGAACATTTCAACAATTTTCAAAACGTTTTCCCCCCAGCCTTTTTGGAGGTGGGAGATTTATTGAGACTGACCCTCAAACAATTTCCATTTTGATAAATTGGTATTTTTGATGAAAAATATTGTAAAAAATGCCTGACCAGCTCTATTCATCAGCAGTCATTGCTATTTACTATTCATTAGGTTACATCAATTCCCTTAAAGTGTCTGTTAAGCACATCCTGATTAAGCAGATTATACCATACTCTTTGAAAATCATTATTCAGTAATCTACACATGCTGCAGAAACACCTATTGCAGTCTATATCTTCACTTATATTTAAATTTAAGCGTTGTCAATCAAAAATATTGAAGTCAATGTTCCAGTTGCAGCAGTAGTTCTGACATTCCTCAGGTCACTAACTCCCCACGTAGACCCTGCTAGTGTGCATTGATGTAGTCCTGCTTCAAATAGGCCTATATAAATGTGCACTAAGGGAACATTTAGTGAATGCCAGCAGGGTCCCCATGGGGGAGTTACAGAGCAACATAAATCATACCCTTGAAGTGCGGACTCCAGGGTCATGCAGACAAGCCCAAATATTCATGGAAAATTCGCGGGCTGGATGAAACTATTCTGTGGGCAGGGTACGTTTGACACCCCTTTAGATAAGGGTAAGTGTCCCGGCAAGGGGAAATGGCACTGAAGAGCACTTTCCCTCCAGATGGAGAGTAGATATCCCAACCTACCAAGAAAAATAGTTTTAAAATAAATCAAAGGATGAATGTAAATAATGACTAACATGGTTTGTCTTTATGCATTTCTGTCTGAATAACTTCTGAATGTGGCCTGCATCAAGTGGCAGGCCTGCCATATGAAATCAGTTTGACACCCCAACTGTTCTTTAAATCCTCCCTGGTTCCAGTTCAAACTGCATCTTCAAACCAGCATGAATTTTGTTTTTGTCCATTAAATCTCCATGGAAGCTTTTTCTTGAATTTTCTGGATAACTGACTTTTACAGACTGCTGTTGATGTATTTTGAGTTTAAATCTGTTTAGCTGGTTGATATGATGGAAATCACACATTACTTTTGCCCTGTCCCAGATTTCCTAAGCCTTAGAACTTGTCTTTACTATCAGAGTGCACCAATTTAACTAAATCAATCTAGTTAAATCAGTGAAAGTACCTAGTGTAGACAATGTTTGAACTCTTAATCTTTTGTTATATTGATTTAGCTTAAATGGTAACTTATTGGCATGATTTTTTTAATTGATTCAGTTGAACTGAGGCACCTTTTAGTACAGAGAAGGCCTAATTATTAGAACTATCCATATCTCTCTGGTCTGCAAAACTGGAAATTTCACAGGAATGTCCATTCTTGCAATTCTCTGGTACACCACTTCTAGTCTTAGCCAGAACCAGGAAGTGCAGTCATGTGAAAATTAAGTATGGGTTCAGTTCAGTTCAGATTATCCAAACCATCCAAGGTTTGTGAGCCCTGCTCATACAAATCTCAAGAACTTCTTTCCTACTCCCAATACAGTCCCAGCCCTTCGAACAGCACCCTGGTTACCCCTACATGATTGCAGGTCTTTATTTTGTAAAGGACGGCATAGTGAAGACATGAATCATCACACTATGACTTTGTTAATATGTTAAAAACAGCAAAGACCATAGCTAAACCCACGTGATAACCTAAATCCCTGGCTAAGAGAAGTGAGGCATGAACAGTTCTGGATTATGCTTTTGGTAACAAGAATTCAATGTGGTGCACCACCCCACCCCTCTTGGTCACAGCAAAGGGCATTTACAAAGTAAAACACTGACCATAAGCATCTGATTGGCAAACAGGACACTGGCCTGTTTTGTTGCTGATTTTTAATCTGTAACAGCTTCACAACTAGAGCTGACCCACTTTACTACCAGTAGCATCTGCAGTTAACCCTGTCTATATGAATCTTTACTCCTCACACTCTACTGCTATCTCACCTTACCCCTGTCCTGCTTTAAAACATAGTTATTGCTCAGCAAATGATTTTTTCTTCCTGAACATGACAAGGACAGTATTAATTTGTCCCAAAATTAGTCTGTTGCTTTTCTTTTCTTCTTTATTACACATCTATATCTTTCACAGAGGTCTTATTTACATAAAACAGTGCACCTGGATGCAGTTGTGCTTAATGAGTTTCAGTGTAACCACTACAGAGCAGGTTTCAGAGTAGCAGCCGTGTTAGTCTGTATTCGCAAAAAGAAAAGGAGTACTTGTGGCACCCTAGAGACTAACCAATTTATTTGAGCATAAGCTTTCGTGAACTACAGCTCACTTCATCGGATGCATAACTGAGCTGTAGCTCACGAAAGCTTATGCTCAAATAAATTGGTTAGTCTCTAAGGTGCCACAAGTACTCCTTTTCTTTTCACTACAGAGCAAACAGATTACACTCACTCTTTCTAATTATGAATCATCTGACTGTGTTAAAAGAAAACTTCAGCAAAGAGTGCCAGGAAGCTTCTTTCCAAACTTTTTTTTACTATAAAGAGCAGTCATAAATTGTGAGCTGGGACTAGATGTTGCCCTGGCTTAAAGCAGAAACAGTAGTGCGATAAAACTCTGATTCTGCTCATATTTTAGGATCACTGGCTCCTTCCTACACCTAAAAAGCCTTTGCTGAGGCCGGTATAATAAAGTAGGCCAAATTCTGGTCACAGTCACATCCATGCAAACCCAATGAAGTTAACAGGTTATACAGATATGTGGGATTTTGGCCCTAAGTGGCTTTTATTGTTATTAATTATTATTATTATTATTATTATTTATTATTACAATTCAGTTATCAAACTCTCAGAGATTAGACCCAAATTCTGCCCTTGGATTTATGTCTTTAACTTCTATGTATTTTCTATGGAAAATCTGTCCACATAACAGAGTGCTGAATATAACCCATTATCTCACACTTTATCTGGTTCAGTTATAAATGACTCATGGGCAAGCCCTTATTCATGAGTGAAGCTTCCTTGGCTTCCGTGTAAGAGGCTGGATAGTCATTTTGAAGATGCTGTGGGTGATACTGTGTGTCACTTCACTCAGTCACTTTCTTCTACTGTGAAAAATCAAGACTCAAAGCAACATATGTGAAGAAGAATCATACCCTTTACTTATGATCTTCATTCTGTTGGTCTTTGTGACAGACTGACAATATCCTGAACAAACCTTATGGAATTAAGATAACATTTATCCAACTCAGTTAAACCTTATTGAACTAGTGTTAATACCTTTGGGGTGCTTTGTATTAAAAATTTATGTATCATTCTGACATTGTATGTACCTTTGCTAGTAGGAGGGGATGCTAAAATACTCCTGCTGGAATTCTGCGCCACTGCACAATGCAGAATTTGCTCAGAATTAATGTTCCCCGCAGAATTTTATTTTTTCCACACAGAATTTGTGATTTCTACCAAAATGTTTCCTTTAGCAGGACATTACTTAAGAGCCTGATGTTATACTTATTTTCCCAAAAATAAGAGAACACTCCAATTGCAATTCAACAACAAATTCTGCTTTGTAGTTGTTTTTAACAAGAAAACAAATGTAAGAGTGCTGCAACCCTACCTTAAGATAGACTGCTAAGGTGAATGAGGCACACACATAGAATACCCATACATATTCCATCTCCTAATAGGAAATGTTCTATTTGAATCATAGAATATCAGGTTTGGAAGGGAGGTCATCTAGTCCAACCCCTTGCTCAAAGCAGGACCTAATCCCCAACTAAATTATCCCAGCCAGGGCTTTGTCAAGCCTGACCTTAAAAACCTCTAAGAAAGGAGATTCCACCACCTGCCTAGGTAACTCATTCCAGCGCTTCACCAGCCTACTAGTGAAATAGTTTTTCCTAATATCCAACCTAAACCTCCCCCACTACAACTTGAGACCATTAGTCCTTGTTCTGTTACCTGGTACCACTGAGAACAGTCTAGATCCATCCTCTTTGGAATCCCCTTTCAGGTAGTTGAAAGCAGCTATCAAATCCTCCCTCATTCTTCTCTTCCACAGACTAAACAATCCCAGTTCCCTCAGCCTCTCCTCATAAGTCTTGTGCCCCAGCCCCCTAACCATTTTTGTTGCCCTCTGCTGGACTCTTTCCAATTTTTCCATATCCTTCTTGTACTGTGGGGCCCAAAACTGGACACAGTACTCCAGATGAAGCCTCACCAATATCGAATAGAGGGGAATGATCACATCCCTAGATCTGCTGGCAATGCTCCTACTTATACAGCCCAAAATGCTGTTAGCCTTTTTGGCAACAAGAGCACACTGTTGACTCATATCCAGCTTCTCATCCACTGTAACCCCCAAGGTCCTTTTCTGCAGAACTGCTGCCTAGTCACTCGGTCCCTCGTCTGTAGCAGCACATGGGATTCTTCCTTCCTAAGTGCAGGACTCTGCACTTGTCCTTGTTGAACCTCATCAGATTTCTTTTGGCCCAATCCTCTAATTTGTCTAGGGCCCTCTGTATCCTATCCCTACCCTCCAGCGTATCTACCACTCCTCCCAGTTTAGTGTCATCTGCAAACTTGCTGAGGGTGCAATCCATACTGAAAAAATATAGCCCCAGGACCGACCCTTGGGGACACTGCACTTGATACCGGCTGCCAACTAGACATGGAGCCATTGATCACTACCCGTTGAGCCCGATGATCTAGCCAGCTTTCTATCCACCTTATAGTCCATTCATCCAGCCCATATTTCTTTAACTAGCTGGCAAGAATACTGTGGGAGACTGTATCAAAAGCTTTGCTAAAGTCAAGGAATAACATGTTCACTGCTTTCCCCACATCCACAGAGCCAGTTATCTCATCATAGGTTTCAGAGTAACAGCCGTGTTAGTCTGTATTCGCAAAAAGAAAAGGAGTACTTGTGGCACCTTAGAGACTAACCAATTTATTTGAGCATGAGCTTTCGTGAGCTACAGCTCACTTCATTGGATGCATACCGTGGAAACTGCAGCAGATATTATATACACACAGAGATCATGAAACAATACCTCCTACCACCCCACTGTCCTGCTGGTAATAGCTTATCTAAAGTGATCATCAAGTTGGGCCATTTCCAGCACAAATCCAGGTTTTCTCACCCTCCACCTCCCTACACACAAACTCACTCTCCTGCTGGTAATAGCCCATCCAAAGTGACAACTCTCTTCACAATGTGCATGATAATCAAGGTGGGCCATTTCCTGCACAAATCCAGGTTCTCTCACCCCCTCACCCCCCTCCAAAAACCACACACACAAACTCACTCTCCTGCTGGTAATAGCTCATCCAAAGTGACCACTCTCCCTACAATGTGCATGATAATCAAGGTGGGGCATTTCCAGCACAAATCCAGGTTTTCTCACCCCCCCACCCCCATACACACACAAACTCACTCTCCTGCTGGTAATAGCTCATCCAAAGCGACCACTCTCCCTACAATGTGCATGGTAATCAAGGTGGACCATGTCCAGCACAAATCCAGGCTCTCTCACCCCCCCCCTTTCCCCACCCCCCACCCCCCGGGACACACACACACACACACAAACTCACTCTCCTGCTGGCAATAGCTCATCCAAACTGACCACTCTCCAAGTTTAAATCCAAG
The DNA here is from genome assembly GCF_965152235.1 of Eretmochelys imbricata. Lineage (NCBI taxonomy): Eukaryota > Metazoa > Chordata > Testudines > Cheloniidae > Eretmochelys > Eretmochelys imbricata. Next base: position 35,323,803 of record NC_135575.1, on the reverse strand, counting down.
TTTAACCAGAATGTGGGGGGTGGGGGGGAGGAAAAAACAAGAGGAAATAGGCTACCTTGCATAATGACTTAGCCACTCCCAGTCTCTATTTAAGCTTAAATTAATAGTGTCCAATTTGCAAATGAATTCCAATTCAGCAGTTTCTCGCTGGAGTCTGGATTTGAAGTTTTTTTGTTTTAAGATAGCGACCTTCATGTCTGTGATTGCGTGACCAGAGAGATTGAAGTGTTCTCCGACTGGTTTATGAATGTTATAATTCTTGACATCTGATTTGTGTCCATTTATTCTTTTACGTAGAGACTGTCCAGTTTGACCAATGTACATGGCAGAGGGGCATTGCTGGCACATGATGGCACATATCACATTGGTGGATGTGCAGGTGAACGAGCCTCTGATAGTGTGGCTGATGTTATTAGGCCCTGTGATAGTGTCCCCTGAATAGATATGTGGGCACAGTTGGCAACGGGCTTTGTTGCAAGGATAAGTTCCTGGGTTAGTGGTTCTGTTGTATGGTATGTGGTTGTTGGTGAGTATTTGCTTCAGGTTGCAGGGCTGTCTGTAGGCAAGGACTGGCCTGTCTCCCAAGATTTGTGAGAGTGTTGGGTCATCCTTCAGGATAGGTTGTAGATCCTTAAAAATACGTTGGAGGGGTTTTAGTTGGGGGCTGAAGGTGATGGCTAGTGGCGTTCTGTTATTTTCTTTGTTAGGCCTGTCCTGTAGTAGGTAACTTCTGGGAACTCTTCTGGCTCTATCAATCTGTTTCTTCACTTCTGCAGGTGGGTATTGTAGTTGTAAGAAAGCTTGACAGAGATCTTGTAGGTGTTTGTCTCTGTCTGAGGGGTTGGAGCAAATGCGGTTGTATCGCAGAGCTTGGCTGTAGACGATGGATCGTGTGGTGTGGTCAGGGTGAAAGCTGGAGGCATGTAGGTAGGAATAGCGGTCAGTAGGTTTCCGGTATAGGGTGGTGTTTATGTGACCATTGTTTATTAGCACTGTAGTGTCCAGGAAGTGGATCTCTTGTGTGGACTGGACCACGCTGAGGTTGATGGTGGGATGGAAGTTGTTGAAATCAAGGTGGAATTCCTCAAGGGCTTCTTTTCCATGGGTCCAGATGATGAAGATGTCATCAATATAGCGCAAGTAGAGTAGGGGCTTTAGGGGACAAGAGCTGAGGAAGCGTTGTTCTAAATCAGCCATAAAAATGTTGGCATACTGTGGGGCCATGCGGGTACCCATAGCAGTGCCGCTGATCTGAAGGTATACGTTGTCCCGAAATGTTAAATAGTTATGGGTAAGGACAAAGTCACAAAGTTCAGCCACCAGGTTAGCCGTGACATTATCGGGGATAGTGTTCTTGACGGCTTGTAGTCCATCTTTGTGTGGAATGTTGGTGTAGAGGGCTTCTACATCCATAGTGGCCAGGATGGTGTTATCAGGTAGATCACCGATGGATTGAAGTTTCCTCAGGAAGTCAGTGGTGTCTGGAAGGTAGCTGGGAGTGCTGGTAGCATAGGGCCTGAGGAGGGAGTCTACATAGCCAGACAATCCTGCTGTCAGGGTGCCAATGCCTGAGATGATGGGGTGCCCAGGATTTCCAGGTTTATGGATCTTGGGTAGTAGATAGAATATCCCAGGTCGGGGTTCCAGGGGTGTGTCTGTGCGGATTTGATCTTGTGCTTTTTCAGGAAGTTTCTTGAGCAAATGCTGTAGTTGCTTTTGGTAACTCTCAGTGGGATCATAGGGTAACGGCTTGTAGAAAGTGGTGTTGGAGAGCTGCCGAGCAGCCTCTTGTTCATATTCCGACCTATTCATGATGACAACAGCACCTCCTTTGTCAGCCTTTTTGATTATGATGTCAGAGTTGTTTCTGAGGCTGTGGATGGCATTGCGTTCCGCATGGCTGAGGTTATGGGGCAAGTGATGCTGCTTTTCCACAATTTCAGCCCGTGCACGTCGGCGGAAGCACTCTATGTAGAAGTCCAGTCTGCTGTTTCGACCTTCAGGAGGAGTCCACCTAGAATCCTTCTTTTTGTAGTGTTGGTAGGGAGGCCTCTGTGGATTAGTATGTTGTTCAGAGGTATTTTGGAAATATTCCTTGAGTCGGAGACGTCAAAAATAGGATTCTAGGTCACCACAGAACTGTATCATGTTCGTGGGGGTGGAGGGGCAGAAGGAGAGGCCCCGAGATAGGACAGCTGCTTCTGCTGGGCTGAGAGTATAGTTGGATAGGTTAACAATATTGCTAGGTGGGTTGAGGGAACCATTGCTGTGGCCCCTTGTAGCATGTAGTAGTTTAGAAAGTTTAGTGTCCTTTTTCTTTTGTAGAGAAGCAAAGTGTGCGTTGTAAATGGCTTGTCTAGTTTTAGTAAAATCCAGCCACGAGGAAGTTTGTGTGGAAGGTTGGTTTTTTATGAGAGTATCCATTTTTGAGAGCTCATTCTTAATCTTTCCCTGTTTGCTGTAGAGGATGTTGATCAGGTGATTCCGCAGTTTCTTTGAGAGCGTGTGGCACAAGCTGTCAGCATAGTCTGTGTGGTATGTAGATTGTAATGGATTTTTTACCTTCAGTCCTTTTGGTACGATGTCCATCTGTTTGCATTTGGAAAGGAAGATGATGTCTGTCTGTATCTGTACAAGTTTTTTCATGCAGTTGATAGATTGATAGATTGGACTATTACCAGCAGGAGAGTGAGTTTGTGTGTAGGGGGGTGGAGGGTGAGAAAACCTGGATTTGTGCTGGAAATGGCCCAACTTGATGATCACTTTAGATAAGCTATTACCAGCAGGACAGTGGAGTGGGAGGAGGTATTGTTTCATGATCTCTGTGTGTATATAATATCTGCTGCAGTTTCCACGGTATGCATCCGATGAAGTGAGCTGTAGCTCACGAAAGCTCATGCTCAAATAAATTGGTTAGTCTCTAAGGTGCCACAAGAACTCCTTTTCTTTTTATCTCATCATAGAAGGCAATTAGGTTAGTCAGGCATGACTTGCCCTTGGTGAATCCATGCTGACTGTTCCTGATCATTTTCCTCTCCTCAAAGTGCTTCAAAATTGATTCCTTGAGGACCTGCTCCATAATTTTTCCAGCGACTGAGGTGAGACTGACTGGCCTGTAGTTCCCCGGATCCTCCTTCTTCCCTATTTTAAAGATAGGCACTACATTAGCCTTTTTCCTGTCATCCGGGACCTTGCCCGATCGCCGTGAGTTTTCAAAGAGAATGGCCAATGGCTCTGCAATCACATCCACCAACTCCTTTTGCACCCTCAGATGCAGTGCATCCGGCCCCATGGACTTGTGCATGTCCAGCTTTTCTAAATAGTCCTGAACCACTTCTTTCTCCAAAGAGTGCTGGTCACCTCCTCCCCATGCTGTGCTACCCAGTGCAGTAGTCTGGGAGCTGACCTTGTTCCTGAAGACAGAGGCAAAAAAAGCACTGAGTACGTGAGCTTTTTCCACATCCTCTGTCACTAGGTTGCCTCCCCATTCAGTAAGGGGCCCACACTTTCCCTGATCTTCTTCTTGTTGCTAACATACTGTGACAGGGTCGGGCCAGATGGCTACAGGAGAGTGATAGAAGGCAGATATATTAGCCCCAAGTTAAGTAGATCCCTTTTCCACGGGTAAGGTAACAGGGAAGGTTCCAGAACAATCAATAACCTTCTGGAAACAATTAAGACAGACAGGCTGATTAGAACACCTGCAGCCAATCAAGAAGCTGCTAGAATCAATTAAGGCAGGCTAATCAGGGCACCTGGGTTTAAAAAGGAGCTCACTTCAGTTTGTGGTGTTTGTGTGAGGAGCTGAGAGTGAGAATGTGTACTGTTGGAGGACTGAGGAGTTCAAGCATTGTCAGACACCAGGAGGAAGGTCCTATGGTGAGAATAAAGAAGGTGTTGGGAGGAGGCCATGGGGAACTAGCCCAGGGAGTTGTAGCTGTCACACAGCTGTTCCAGGAGGCAGTCTAGACAGCTGCATTCCACAGGGCCCTGGGCTGTAACCCAGAGTAGAGGGCGGACCTGGGTTCCCCCCAAACCTCCCAACTCCTGGTCAGACACAGGAGGAGTTGACCTGGACTGTGGGTTCATGAAAATGGCCAAACTGAGGGCTGCCGTGAATCGCTGAGGCGAGCATATCCGCCAATAAGCACAATACCACCAAGGTAGAGGAGGAACTTTGTCACAATACCTGTAGAACCCCTTCTTGTTACTTTTAACATCCCTTGCTAGCTGCAACTCCAAGTGTGATTTGGCCTTCCTGATTTCACTCCTGCATGACTGAGCAATATTTTTATACTCCTCCCTGGTCATTTGTCCAATCTTCCACTTCTTGTAAGCTTCTTTTTTGTGTTTAAGATCAGCAGAGATTTCACTGTTAAGCCAAGCTGGTCACCTGTCATATTTAATATTCTTTCTACACATCAGGATGGTTTGTTCCTGCAACCTCAGTAAGGATTCTTTAAAATACAGCCAGCTCTCCTGGACGCCTTCTATTAATGACTTCTATTAACTAGAAAACTAGGGTAGATCATCTTGAATAATATAAGAACTAGGGGCCACCAAATGAAATTAATGGGCAGCAGGTTTAAAACAAATAAAAGGAAGTTCTTCACACAGCGCACAGTCAACCTGTGGAACTTCTTGCCTGAGGTGGTTGTGAAGGCTAGGACTATAACAGGGTTTAAAAGAGAGAAATTCATGGAGGTTAAGTCCATTAATGGCTATTAGCCAGGATGGGTAAGGAATGGTGTCCCTAGCCTCTGTTTGTCAGAGGGAGGAGATGGATGGCAGAAGAGAGATCACTTGATCATTACCTGCTAGGTTCACTCCCTTTGGGGCACCTGGCATTGGCCACTGTCGGCAGACAGGATACTGGACTGGACGGACCTTTGGTCTGACCCAATATGGCCATTCTTATATTCTTATGTGAATTCTGATTTTACTTGTGGAGCATTCTGCTCCAAAACATACATATCACCTTAAATAAACTATGAAGTCAAACAATTGGGAGCACCCCATCTCCTGGAATGTGCAGTACTGGAAACTTGACCAGAGCACTGGATATGTAATACAGGCTTGGGAGAAGAATAGGTTTCTAGTATGGAAGCAAAAATTGGCACAGGATCATCTGGTGGGAGACAGCAGAGTGAATGCATTTGGGACATGCCTGTAGCAGGATCATAGAGCAGGTCTTAGCAGAACCCATACTGAGGAGATTTCTATTACCTTTGTTATTTATTGTGATGGGACACCCTCTGCTCCAGACTTCTTTGCTCGCACACAGACTGCCCAGAGACCTTCCTTTTGTAGATACCACCAGGTAGTTTATTTACAGTGCTTCACCTCCCCATCTTTTTATATACTCAGGCAGTCCTACTATTTACAGACTCATTCAGCTTAACTACCCCTGCTCCCTAGGGGTGGGAAAGGGCTCTCTACACAAAGACAGGTCCACCTTACCTTTTCTCTCTCTTCTGCCTCCCCCCCCACCACCACCCTTCCTTCCCATGCTCTTTTATCCAGGCTCCTTGTTAATGGGCTAGTTAGCTCATTAGCTATCCATCCCCAATCTGACCTGATAATCAGGAACTCTTCTACTTATTCAAGCCCTCCCCATGGGCCTAATTGGTTAAACAGTGACTAGAGTGTTGGTTCAGTGGCTGATTTCCAGCACACTGTCCCATTTATTCCACTTATTTTGCTTTTGTTTTATAAAGATTATCCTTTGAGGAATAGGCCTTATTGGCCACAAGTGAATTCTCTTTTTGTGAATCATTTCAGGCTCAGGTTGTAACACACTTTGTGAGTGTCAGGCACACTAATCATGCTACGTTCTTGATACAATATAAACATAATTGTAAACCGTTCCAGACATGGTTATAAGATATCAGATGGACAGGCCTTCAAATGGGTCTGTTTTAAGAGATTGATTAGAAATCTAGTTAAAGGAAGAGATTAGGCCCTATCCAGGTGATTCTGCATATTCCTATTGGATGAGGAGTAGGAGATGATGGCAGTAAACATAAAGATACATTTTGACTGTGAGGACTTCTGGAAAGGTCTCTCAAATTTTCTTAAGTGTACAGGGCATGGGAGATGGTGAAAGAACAAAAAACTTGAATTGTGGAAGAAAATACATGAGTGAATGTCAGGAAAACAGTGAAAGGAAGCAAGTGCTGAGCAAAGGATTAGTGAAAAAAAAGATATGAACGGCTGCAGGGAGCAGATGGTGTCTTTAAATAAAAAGGTAAAGTAGAATAGGGAATTAGTCTATAGAAAGGTATGCTGACAGCAAGGAAGGGGGGTTAAAAATAATATAAGAAGGAAATTCAAAGGGCTGAATTCTCAATTACATTAAACAAACATCAGTTTTAAGGCCCCCTTACAATGCCAGAGCTAAGAGAATGGAATTCAGTGTAACTGAGAATCAGGCCCAAAAGTTTTGAAGGTTTGGCCTGGATACGACCTCCAAGAAAGTCTGAATGTTTAACTACAGAGTGGCTGAACTATCTGAGCCATCTGGGTCAGCAAAACTAGGATAGAAATATTGTGAAGATATACCCTCTCATGCTATTTCAGTCCCAGACAAAATCCCAAAGTGCAGAGAGACACAAAACATGAAATTCATGGTAATTATTAATTAACAATAGTAATTCTGAACATTTTGCAGGAAGATTTATTTTGAGTTATGATTGATGGTTCACAAAGTGAAGTAGGGGTATGGTTCTTTGATATTTTATTATTTATTACAGCCTTAATCTAAAAAAAGTAGATTATAAGAAAAGGAAATCCCCTCAGTTCTTGTCTGTGACCTGTGCTCCTCTAGGGCTACGTCTACACTTGCAGCTGGGGGTGTGATTCCCCGCTCAGGTAGACATACTCGTGCTCATTGTCATCGAGCTAGCATACTAAAAACAGTAATGTAGACACAGTAGAACAGGCAGGGGCGAATAGTGGCATGGGTTAGCTACCCTGAGTACAAACCCACCCAGACCCCCAGGGGTAAATAGTGGCATGGGCTAGCTACTCCGAGTACAAACTCACCCAGACCCCCAGGGGTGAATAGTGGCATGGGCTAGCTACCCTGAGTACAAACCCACCCAGACCCCCAGGGGTGAATAGTGGCATGGGCTAGCTACCCTGAGTACAAACCCACCCAGACCCCCAGGGGCGAATAGTGGCATGGGCTAGCTACTCCAAGTACAAACTCACCCAAACCCCCAGGAGTATGTATTCAGGGCTGGTAGACTGCACTGCCGCTGCCCATGCTACTGTGGCTACACTACTATTTTTAGCATGCTGGCTCTGAGAGCTAGCACAAGTAGGTCTCTGCGAGCTGGGAATCACACAACCTTAACTCCAAGTGTACATGTAGCCTAATTTTTCATTCAAATGCTATTCTAATTCCAGAGCAATTCTTTACATGCCACGTAAATCACCTTGCTGGGTAAATCACCGATGGCACCACATACAAATGCAAAGTAACAGCAATAGTCAGAAGAACTCCTGAGTTGCAGAATGTTTTCTGGCCTGGAAAGAGTTATGGATCAGGACTCTGCAGACTCTGCATAGCTCTGCTTTCAGAGACATCCCGATTTAGATGGCTGAAACTCCTCCGTCAGATGAATGAATGAAAATGAAGGGGAAAGAAAAGCAAATTCATGCTGAAGTATTCCTTAGCCTTTTCATGCAATTGTGCTGCCCTACAGACCTTGGGTATAATTTTCCAAAATGCCTAAGTGACATAGGAGCCCAAGTTCCATATTCACAAGTGACTTACAGCCTAAATCCCACTGACTTCCAATGAGACGTAAGCTCCCAACTACGTAAGGGCTTTTCTACACGAACAATTAGACCGCAGCAAACTGAGGTGTGAATCCATCCCGCACGAGCCTGCTGCAGTCTAATTGTCCATGTATACCCTGCTGACATGCATTAACATTTCATTAGAGCGCTTTGAGCTAGTTCTGTTGCAAAGAGAACTAGCTCAAAGTGATCTAACAAACTGGTAATGTGCATCAGCAGGATGCAGGAGGCTAGTGTGGGGCAGATTCACACCCCAGCTTGCTGAAGTCAATTGTTTGAGTAGACAAGCCCTGAGTCACTTTTAACAATGGGACTTGAAATCCTGGCTCCACTGATGTCAACAGAGTTTTTGCCATTAACTTTAACAGAGCCAGAATTTCAGTCTTAGGAGCCTAAGTCACTTAGGCACTTTTGAAAATGCGTCTCCTATGGCTAGCATTATTTTCAACCCTTTCCTCTGCAGGGAGGGTCTGATCCAAATCCCATTGAAGCCAATGGGAGTTTTCTATTGATGTCAAAGAATTATGGATCAGGACTTTATTGACCTCCTCACCTCCTGAACTTCTTCCTTCGCAGTTAGCAGTTGCCGCCCCCACCTGTTTTCTTTAGCTGATGGTTGTGTTAACTTCCTTTTTTTTCCAGGCATGACAGCAGTGAGGACAGCCAGGTGTGGGGAGAAAGGTGAGTGGCACACACCTCAAGTTTGAATCATGGTACATGTGCTATCAGAGAGCAACTATTGTCTCTAAAACATAGAAGCAGCTGCAAGCCTGAGTCTGGGTTTCTACCTGAACTTTTCCAAGTTCAGGGGCGGTCAGATCCAAGAGTTCCATTTGGGTCCATGTCTAGATAAAAAAAAGAAGTCTGCGTTTGGAAGGACTCCAAAACGCATCGTGTCTTGTCAACACAAAGCCCCACCCCACTCTAGGGAGGCAAAGGAAAAGGAATGTAGACATACAGGGACAAATCTGGCCTGTATTATCTCAGTTTCACCTGTTAACGATAAAGCGCTCTGCCCCCCCTGTATTGTGCACCATTTCGGTATACAAACTAGGCTCTCCATGAGTTCTCAGTTCATGTCCAAGATAGCAAGGAGGAAAAACAGCCAAAACCAAATGCATCGTCGTCATCTGCTTGTGTTCTCTCAGTGTGATAGAACTGACCTGTAATTAATGTGTCTTCGAACCTCTCAGTGTCTTGTCTTGTGCAGTTTTGTTTTATGAGGTTCTATCCCACACAAACACTTTAATTAAAAGAGAGTTAAGGTTAAAAGAGTGTTATATTATACAGCCACAAAACCAACCATAGTTCTCAACCTCCCTATGACAAACATACTAATCCCTCCACCACCCTATTATTATTAGGAAATTAGTTATCTAGCCACTTCCTCACTGCCACATGAGAACTGACCATTTGGCATCACCCCAAACACTTTCAGATACTACCATACACAGGCAAAATTGTGCCCTTAATTATTATCGAGAGGCGAAAAGATGCATCAATATGTCAATAATAGATCAGCTCTAACATACTGGGAAAGCCAGAACAAATGATGATAATGCAGATGCATTTGGATTTAGTTGTTTTTCTCTCCTTAGCATTTTAAAAGCCAAGTTAAAAAGGTGAGAGCTTATGAAAATCCTGGTTTGTATAATAAAATGTTACATGACCCAATATCGGTAGAAGCACATTTTTCACTCTGGAAGTGGCTGCTCCCAAAGCAAACTCTACTAAAAGAGGTACTTTTAGATAGAAAATTCCTAGATTTGGGGAAATGAGCTCGACCATCTAACTCCTCTAGTTTTTGCCACCTATGCAAATAGCTGTGATATTGATCTGCTCTGCAGAGTTTACATCTGCCTGTCTCTCTAAAAGTCTGGGAATTTCCTGCAAAGCATGGAACATGCTTGAGGCATCTAATTTTTAACATTTATTTGCCAAAAAAGGTGTATTGTTTGGCTTATTTCCACAATTACTTAATTCAGGGACTATGAAAAGGATGAAAATGGAAAACACCTTTCAGTTACTAAATGTCACTTACATGATTCTGAATCTGGATAAATTAAGTCACAAAAGTCACCACAAAAATCAAACCCCAAAGTAAGTCATGGTGGTTTCCAGTTGCCCAGCTGTGAGCCCATTAATAAGCTGTAACCAAGACAGAACAATGTAGCACAGTGGTTAGAGCAGAGGAGTCAAAGTAAAGACTACTGGGTTCTGTTCCTGTATTGAGTGACCTTGGGCAAATAAAGTAACTGCTCTGGGCCTAAGTTTACGCATCATTAAAATGGGGCTGATGTTGCTTACCTACCTCATGGTTGTGGTGATGCTGAATTTATTCATACTCAGTGTTGCAATTCTCATGATTTTACCTTAAGTCTTACGATATTTGGTGTTTTTCTTATTGCCCCAACTCCTGGAGACATGAGGACCTCAGCTGTCATTTAAAAAAAAAGACCTCTCACTCTCTCCCCCTCAGTTGTGGAAAAGAGTGAACACATGACCCCCTAAATGCTCGAACACGAAGAGGCAAATAAAAACAACCCAACATTTATTATTTTACAAACCTCATGATTTGCAAGCCGATCTCATGATGTTTTTATAGTCTGACTCATGATTTTGAATGCTTGGGGTTGGTAATACTGAATACTTGTAAAGCACTTTTGAGATCCTTAGTATAAAATATTACTATGAAACCAAGCCAAGGTCTTCAAGAGTGACTACTGATTTTCGTTGCCTCCATTTTTTGGTACCCAGCTTGAAACACCTGAAAGGGGCCTGAGTTTCAGAGAGGGGGCACTCAGCACTTCTGAAAACCAGGCCGCTTTAAGGTGTCTCACACTGTGCATCCAAAATTTGAGGTGCCCACTCTATCCCAGTGATTTTGGAAAACCTTGGCCTCAATCCAGAATCATTCTTTCACCAGTGTGAAACCAGCTAGTCCTGCAAAATGGAGTTAGTGCAAACCTCAGGCCATCTGAATAACCTAAAACCTCCAGTATTCCCCTAGAATCACCCTTATCCAGTCAAACCAACAACAAAAGCCTTTGTGTCCTCAAGAACTTTTTCCTGACATCTGACTTCGCTGACCATTTTGGCCTCCCTTAATGAGCTGTAGGATTATGCCCCAACTGTTTTGGTCTTCTGACTGTTTAGATTTTATGTATTGTCCTAGATGCCTGGATTTGGGTACTTCAGAAAATAAAATATATACATAAATTGAGAATAAATTGACCTCACCAATTCAGCAGGCACTGAAAAGACAATGCAGCCATTAAAACACCCTGCTTAAGGCAACAGTGAAATAAAACACAGAATGAGGAAAGGAATAAAGAGATTGGAGACAGGAACTTGTCTTAACCCTCCTGTTTACCCCATTTAAATGTCTATCTTGTTCCAAGGATGATTTGTAGCTATGTGGCATTCAGTTATCACTTCCTCAACTTGTCACATATTGAGAATACACCTACTTACACTGAGCTATGTAAAAGCCAGATATCAAATTTACATAAATTAACATAAAATGTACATAACCATTACTTATTAGAAAAAAAGTTTTCTTTAATTTCCATTCAAGGGAAATTTAACCCATCCCTTTCAACCAATTCCCCATGGCAAATTCAGAGGCATATCCCGATCTCTTTCTCTGGGAGCCTAAGGATGCTTCTTTTCCTGAGTGGTTCCTCATCTCTCCCTCCCTTATAGTTATTCCATTCTCTCTTTGTGTCTCTTTCTCTCCTCTCCCCCATTTCTTTCTATTCCTCCTTACCCAAGTCCTGAGACATCACTTGCATGGAGCAATGGAGTTTAGTTAGCTGACCCAGCTGTTGCAGCAAGTGCTGTTGGGCTGGCAAAACAGTTTTGCAGTCAGATTTCTTTTTTTAAATGGCAGCTGTTTGAAATGTGCTCGGAGATGCAGAATATTGGAAAGCCCTGCTGAAACGGATAGGAGGCAGGTCAGAAATTCAAAAGTGCATGATACATGCAATTTATCACCAGGCTCCAGAATTTATCGCACAATTATTATCACTATATATATATAGTATAAGTATATTCTTATTTAAAATAATATCTAATTACCTAAATAAGTATAGCTAATTATGACTGAATTTTTCCTTGGTGTACTGTACTTGTAAAATTAAAAAGATCACTGATTGTTAAATAGCAAAGGAGAGAAAACGTTCCCACACTTTCTGCAAATAGACAAATGCTGCTGAGCTGACTAGGACACGGCTAACTCCAAACCTTAATATAAGATCGGCTATAGGTTACCATTATACAAACAAGTACTAAAATATTACAATTTTAATGCAAAATTATGGAAGTTTTTCTTAAATATCTACTACAAAATTACTACTGTCATTGTCTTGATTTTCATAGTAAGCTGATGTGCAATGTGTTTTTTTTTATTTCAATCGTCCCCCTTAGGCTTACCCACAAAACTCAACCACATATTTATTCAGCAAATTAACTAATTTAACTTCTTCCAAAAGAAAAGCTCAGATCTTCACAGGTTTTGGCAGAAAAGACTGGAATTATGGTGTCAGAGTGACGCCATAACTATGGTTCGACCACAACCATGGTTCAAGGAAACGTGGATTCAAAGAAGGCCATAGTCCAAATTGGACACATTCTGAAGTCATTTACACTGTTTTGGAGTAACTTAATTGACTTCAGTGGAGTTACTCTGGATTTGCACTGGTGTAACTGTGACCACAATTCATGCACACCATGTACTTGATTACAAATAACCCTATATTGAAAGTTTCCTTTCACTATAATCAATCTTTTGGGCCAAAATTCTTCCCTCTGTCACTCCCACGTAAATACATTAAATTCATGGCTGTAATTTATAAGAGAATATAGGGAACATGTAGATTCTTTTTAAAGAAGTGGCATGACATTACTAACATATAAACTTCAGAAGAGGATAAAGGGAATTTCCATCTTTCCCAGTTTGACAATGTATTTTGAAAAGCCATATTTAAGAAGTAACAAATTGAGTGGCAGGACATTTGCTGGGGTTTAATGACTGTCCAGAAGGAGATGGTGGCCCAAGGCACTGCTTGCGACCATTAACTCCAGACAATTATTAATCCGTAGGAATTACATATAGCTAAGAATGTTATTGCTATTCTTACCTGTGTCCCTCCCCCCCAAAAAAAATCCCAAAATTTGTTTAAAAACAGTTAAAGTTGCTCGAGTGCAAATACCACACAACCATAAAAACCATGAGCCAGGATATCACTAGCTAATCCTTCACTGAAATTCTTACAACCCACTAGAATTATGATTGTGCCTTCTCCACATTATTTCACCCACCTCTACCACTCAGGTCATAAATGACTCCACCCTCCACCCCTACAGGAGGATGGAGAGAGGTAGTCTCTTAGGTAGGAAGGTCCAAAAGAGTTCTAGGCAGCCAGAACAGATCATGGAGCACAAGTTGAATATTCGCAAGGCAAGACCACTTATTAACCAAGCAGCCTCTCATGTCTTGCACTGGCTTCCAATTCTAAATGGTTTTATGATGTAGCCCCTAGTAGAGAGCACATTATAGTAATTTAGTCTTAAGGTGACAAAGCAAATATGAGTTACAGTGGTGATGTCTGCTTGGAAAGAAAAGATTGCAACCTGCTCACCAGATGCAAATGTTAGAAGGTCATATTGGCTACTGATGAAAGATGGCCACCCAGCAATAACTGGGAATCTAACTAGACTGCCACCAGTCAGCTGGTGGGGAGCCATCTTCAACTGGTGGAACAGATATAATTTTTCCCATATGTTCCAGTTGTTATTTCTGAACCACCAATATCACCTCTGTCTTCTCTGGACTGGGCCTAAGCCTGTTTGTGGTAATTCAGGCCTGTCCCCACCAGATACTGTGAAAGCCACTCAACTGCTCTTTCTGGGTGAGAAGAGATAGAAACTAAATATGGTGTTGGCACTCAGTTTCATGACTGATTATTAAATAGCAAGGGAGGGAATTACTACCACCCATGCTTCCTTGTTAACACTCCAAATGGTGCTTAGCCACATCAGATGGATTGAATCAGCTTTCAACCTTCTCTTCAGTTTTTATAAGTATCAACAGAGGGAAAATCATTTTTTGTAGTGACCCAGCCACTCACAGTCTTTATTCAGGCCTAATTTGATGGTGTCAAGTTTGCAAATTAATTCCAGTTCTGCAGTTTCTTGCTGAAGTCTGTTTCTGAAGGATTTTTGGTTGAAGAATGGCCACTTTTAAGTCTGTTATTGAGAGTCCAGGAAGATTAAAGTGTTCTCCTACATGTTACAATTCTTGATGTCTGATTTGTGTCCATTTATTCTTTTGCGTAGAGACTGTCCAGTTTGGCCAATGTACATGGCAGCAATACCCCTCTGCCATGTACATTGGCCAAACCGGACAGTCTCTATGCAAAAGAATAAATGGACACAAATTAGACATCAAGAATTGTAACATTCAAAAACCAGTAGGAGAGCACTTCAGTCTCCCTGGACACTCAATAACAGACTTAAAAGTGGCCATTCTTCAACAAAAAACCTTCAGAAATAGACTTCAATGAGAAACTACAGAACTGGAATTAATTTGCAAACTTGACACCATCAAATTAGGCCTGAATAAAGACCAGGAGTGGCAGGGTCACTACAAAAAATAATTTTCCCTCTGTTAATACTCACAACTTTTTGTCAACTGTTGGGAATGGGCAACTCCCATCTTTTCATGTGCTGTATATTTATACCTCCTTACTGTATTTTTCACTCCATGCATCTGATGAACTGGGTTATAGCCCATGAAAGCTTATGCCCAAATAAATTTGTTAGTCTCTAAGGTGCCTCAAGGACTCCTCATTGTTTTTATTTCCAGTTGTAATTTGTCTACCTTCAACTTCCAGCCATTGGATCTTGTTATTAACTTTAACTACTAGACTGAAGAGCCCATTATCAAATATTTGTTCCCCATGTAGGTACTGATAGACTGTGATCAAGTCACCCCTTAACCTTCTCTCTGATAAGCTAAATAAACTGAGTTCCTTCAGACTATCACTATAAAGCACATTTTCCAATCCTTTAATCATTCTTGTGGCTCTTCTCTGAACCCTCTCCAATTCATCAGCATCCTTCTTGAATTGTGATACAAGAGCTGAACACAGTATTACAGCAGTGGTTACATCAGTGCCAAATACAGAGGTAAGATAGTCTCTCTATTCCTATTCAAGATTCCCCTGTTTATGTACCTAAGAATCCCATTAGTCTTTTTGGCCACAGCATTGCACTGGAAGCTGATGTTCAGCTGATTATCACCATGACCCCCAAGTCTTTTTCAGACTCACTGCTTCCCAGGATAGAGTCCCCCATTCTGTAAGTATGGCCTCCATTGTTTATTCCCAAATGTATACATTTACTTTTGGCTGTATTAAATGTGTGTTATTTGCTTGCACACAGCTTATAAAGCTATCCAGATGGTTCCGTATTAGTGACCTGTATTTTTCATTACTTACCACTCCCCCAATTTTTGTGTCATCTGTAAACTGTATCAGTGATGATTTTGTGTGTGTATGGGGGAGAGGGAGCGGGGAGCATTCTAGATCACTGAACAAAGTACTAAATAGCACACGGTGGAGAAGCAGTTCCTGCAGGACCCCACAAGAAGCACAACCACTTGATGATTCCCCATTTTTCAGTTACATTTTGAGACCTGTCAGTTCACCAATTTTGAATTCATTTAATGTGTGACATATTAATTTTGTATTGTTCTAGTTTTTTAATCAAGTTATTGTGTGATACCGAGTGGCTTGTGCTGGGCCTGACATTGATTTCCAGGGCTCCAATCTAGTCAGAACTGGACTGCATCATTTCTACTAGTTGCTCTAACCCGGCCACTTAGGATGGGATTCCCTTCCCAGCCTCCTGTTCTTCTCTTTGTCCTTTCTGACCTTCTGGATTGCCTCAGGGTCCGGGCTATGCAGCACACATCCCCCTGCACCAGATGGCTGCAACGGGTCTGTTAGCCCATCCTGCTGCCTCATTGGGTCTCAGTCCCAGCCCTGCTGATGGCCAGCCTCATGCCCTGGATAATCAAGCAGGTTTCGGTCATTTCCAGACTGCTGCTTATGATCCATGTGCTCTGCATTCTCTAAACTCCCATTGTAACTGACTTAGTATCTGACCCTAAGTAGTTCCAACTATATTTCACTTAAATAAAAACTAACTAAAACCAAAATCCACACACTTGTATCAGTGGCAAAGCCCTTGAGGATGTTGTTTGGAACATAAGAACATAAGAATGGCCCTACTGGGTCAGACCAAAAGTTGATCTAGCCCAGTATCCTGTCCTCCAACAGTGGCCGGTGCCAGCTGCCCCAGAGGGAATGAACAGAACAGGTAATCATCAAGTAATCCATCCCCTGTCACTCATTCCCAGCTTTTGGCAAACAGAGGCTAGGGACATTATCCCTGCCCATCCTGGCTAATAGCCATTGATGGACCTATCCTCCATGAATTTATCTAGTTCTTTTTGAACCCTGTTATAGTTTTGGCCTTCACAACATCCTCTGGCAAGGAGTTCCACAGGCTGACTGTGTGTTGTGTGAAGAAATACTTCCTTTTATTTGTTTTAAACCTGCTGCCTATTAATTTCATTTGGTGACCCCTAGCTCTTGTGTTATGAGAAGTAGTAAACAACACTTCCTTATCTACTTTCTCTGCACCAGTCATGATTTTATAGACCTCAATCATATCTCCCCTTAGCCATCTCTTTTCCAAGATGAAAAGTCCCAATCTTATTAATCTCTCCTCATACAGCAGCCGTTCCATACCTCTAATTATTTTTATTGCCCTTTTCCGAACCTTTTCCAAGTCCAATATATCTTTTTTTGAGATGGGACGACCACATCTGCACATGGTATTCAAGATGTGGGCATACCATGGATTTATATAGAAGCAACATGATATTTACTGTCCTATTATCTATCCCTTTCTTAATTATTCCCAGCATTCCGTTTGCTTTTTTGACTGCTGCTACACATTGAGTGGATGTTTTCAGACAGCTATCCACAGTGACTCCAAGACCTCTTTCTTGAGTGGTAATAGCTAATTTAGACCCCATCATTTCATATGTATAGTTGGGATTATGCTTTCCAATGTGCATTACTTTGCATTTATCAACATTAAATTTCATCTGACATTTTGTTGCCCAGTCACCCAGTTTTGAGAGATCCTGTTGTAGCTCTTCACAGTCTGCCTGGGTCTTAACTATCTTCAGTAATTTTGTATCATCTGCAAATTTTGGCACCTCACTGTTTATCCCTTTTTCCAGATCATTTATGAATATGTTGAATAGGACTGGTCCCAGAACAGACCCCTGGGGGACACACTATTTACCTCTCTCCATTCTGAGAATTGACCATTTATAACTACCCTTTGTTTCCTACCTTTTAACCAGTTACAAATCCATGAGAGCACCTTCCCTCTCTGGAGACACTTGTTTTACATATTTTACTCAGCAGCAGCTCATCCCTGTTTATCCTCCTTTCTCCTGTGCTGCTAACATCTGTGGCCTGCTCCATCTTCCTTGCATCTGTACATTCTCCATCCATCACAAGGAAGCAGCCTGGCAGAAGCCAAAGTTGTGAGTGAAAGTTCACTTAATAGTCTCAGACCATGTGCCTCATGATGATTATTCTTTAGAATATTCAGGCTTTATGCCCAGATGCCTAACCCTGACTCTCCCTTGGGCTGGCACAGTGACATCTGGCTCATCACAACATAAAGAATAGCAGGATTTGTATTACAACAAGAGAAAACGCATCATTTTCCTTCTTTTCATTTGTTTCTTCCTCCTTTTTTGTTTTGTTTTGTTCTGAAGCTACACAGATTGTTTTCTTCTTCTCATTTCGGTGATGAGCTCCTTGGAAGCCACAAAATATTCACACTGTAAAGGACATGCCAGTGGTTACAAGATCTTAAGCAGAACGTGTGTTATAACAGACAAATCACAAGGAAGAGAGATTCTATGTTGTTGCTATACAATTAAAAATGTGTATGTCATTTGTAGATTATGCTTTATTTGCTTACACGTATTTTAACAATGAAATATATGAGTTTCTACAAGAAGCATTTCTACAATAAATTGTGTTTGGAGACCACTGTAACAGGCATCAGAGATAAACGGATGGCAGCCCTAAACATGTCTGTAAGATTTCATTGAAAGAAGACACTATACAAAAGTATTCCAATAAGATAACCCCAGTTTGGGTATGGGAAATGACAGTACCTTGAGTCTGAAGGGCAAATGAAATGGACTATTTCTACACAGACAAAAGGGAAGGGAGTAGAAAAACTGGCTGGGCTTGTAGCTTTGAAGACCAGCATCCCCCATCAGCCCCAGGGCAAAAGGGTTTACTTTTTAATGGCTTCATGCTCTCTAATTAAGGTTTCCGAGAGCAATCCTTTTGAACAAATGTTTAATGAGAACAACAAGACAAACATACTTACTCATCAGAGACCTCTGTGGTTACCTACACACAAGGCAAATGAACCAAAGACATGGTCAAGGCAGGGGTTTTGCGGTTTTTAAAATTATTTAACTACCTGATCGGCACAAACAAAACAAAAACGAATGTTACCACATCTGAAATCTGTATGTGCAATTGTGGGTGCACATTTAGAGACTGAGCTAAAGCCCCTTTGAAAATTTGACTCATAGTATCTTAGGCTTTCTGAGGCGCAGTGGGATATTCTCATCCAGAAGCAGAACTAAATCTTCTTTTCCATTTAAAACTTACACAAACTTCAGAATAGGAACAAAGGTTTGTCCAGGAAGGAAGAAAGGATGGGATGCTGCTTAAGGCTCCTGCACAAAGGACTCTGGACATCTGGGTTCAATTCCCAGCTCCACCACAGACTTCAGTCTCTTTGTGCCTCCATCCTTCAGCTGTTCTATGGGGATAACAGCACTCCCCTGTCTCACAGGAGTATTATGAGTGAAATTCATTAATAATTGTGGGATACTCTGATGGAGGCCATATAACGTACCTAGACAGATATGTGAGCTACAGGTGGGAAAGGTGCATTTGAAAGCACTCTTATTTCTGATAAATAAAGAAGGAGATTTTTATATCCCATTTTCACTACTCTATCAGCTTTCCTCCTCACCATGAAATTCTCTCACTCTAGACATGACCCTTCTGGCCAGGGAGGATTTGACAAGGTGTGTGTATCTTTTGGCTCGTCATCAGTCTTCCTTTGCCATCCCAAAGGGTAACGGTTAGCAACACATGGCACCCCACCTCATTCAGGGGCTGAGCACAGCACTCTCAGCCCTTTCTTCATCCAAAGAGAATGAGGGAACTAGACCACGAATGAAACCCATGGCTCCCTCACAGCAAATACAATACTAATGCCAGGCTCCCAGGAAGGATCTAGCTGCAAATACTTACCTCAGATTTTGGTGCAATTTAATTCATAACGGGTGTTTAGCCTCTTTCCTCCCCCTTCCCCTCCTGCCCAGTGTCTCCATATCTTTTATGCCACATCCCTGTATCAGCCTGGGGCAACTTTTTATGGGTAGATATAAAACTTAAAAAATGAAGATTTATTTGTGGAAAATGCTGGTACAACCTTAACTAATATGAGACAAACTGGTGCCACAATAATTAAGTAAACGTTTAAATGGACAGTCATTCATTCAATATGATGACCCTTCAAGTGGAACATGTCAAAGCCATGGCCCATCACTTCATGCTCCCATCCTCCCAAACACACAGCCTTTGCAGACAAAGATTAATACAGGTAGCCGTCAGTAGTAAGAAATGATACACATGATAATGAGCAAAAGGATAAGGAGTTTCTGATAGCTCGATGTTGCATGTTGGTCCCATGTAATCTGATTTTAACATGCAGCATGAAGAGAGCTACCAGTACTGCACCCTGCTGTTGTCCTCACCATAGAGAGACAATGGGGCTTTCACTCAAGGAACTAGACTTCTTTCATTTTTCAGGAACTTCTCAATAAAAGATACATCGAGTCCTGGCACTCAGTATTTGGTGTGCCCTTTTACTAAAGAGGGAATAAAGAAATCTTTCACTAAAGTGGCCTGTGTCATGATCCAGGGCCAGCTAAACCTCTGTTCAGTTTCTCTGTGTGTCCCCCCTTAGTGGCAGGCCTCATGCCTTTACCTCGACTGAGGTGGAATTCCACAATTCTCCCACTTTTATCCCAACAATGGGCTACAGGGCTCTGGGTTACCGTATTCTGTGTATCAACCGTATTTACCCAGCAGGCAAAACTGAGTTTGGAGACCTGAGGTTCTTCCTTTCAGGAGTCTTGGACTAATGGTGTGTAGCGATAAAACAGCATGCTTAAAAATACTGTTTATTTTAATAATAGGAACAAAGCATTTAGAGAAAAAGGATTTAAAAACAAAACCCTCCATATCCAAATCTCTCTCAACTAAGAGTTTACCATCCCCTGATCCAGGTTAGACAAACCTGACTTCTTCAGACACCGTCAGCAGGTGCCTGTGTTTGTTCCCCAGAACAATTAACCCCCTCTCTTGAGTGTGTGTTCCTTTTAAAACCTGCTACAGTTCTTTTGATCTCCTGTGTTCAGGGCCTCTTCCTATCCTAGCATTGTCTCTTCACAACTCAGTGTTTGCTGAGATGTGGCTTATCTTGAGCCATTCTTTCCCTTCTTGCCTTTTCCCCCCAAACCCCCATATTAAACAAAACCAATATAGTCATATGTAAACATCCCGAAAAACCAGGTCAATGTGCAGTTTTCATCAATTCTTACACAGCAAGCTCCAGCTTCATCACAGCCTGTATTTAAACTGCCCTGAACTTTGTGAAAATTTGCATCTGGCTCCAAATCTGAACTTTCTGATAGCTCTGGTAAAGACACATTTTCTCTTAAAACTGTAATGGGAACA
This sequence comes from Eretmochelys imbricata, assembly GCF_965152235.1. Lineage (NCBI taxonomy): Eukaryota > Metazoa > Chordata > Testudines > Cheloniidae > Eretmochelys > Eretmochelys imbricata. The sequence goes on along the minus strand of NC_135575.1, from coordinate 35,303,065 downwards.
GAAAAAAATGCCTTATCACATCAGATCAGTCATACAAGTGTAGTATCCTGATTTTATTAATGGCCTACACTTGAGGCTTTAAAGGAAGACACACACAGAAACAACAGTTACCCGTGATAAACCTGGCCAGTTGTGTAAAGTTGATCATGGATGAAAAACTCCATCCTGAATCCTGTGCCAATCAGTTGCTGCCATGAAGCATGTGATTTGACTAGCCCTCTCTTACACAGTTACAAGCCAAAAAATCTGGCTCTGAAACCAGATCTAGCGTATGGCTTAGGCGTGTTATAAAATTAGGTATCACTTTCATATAACCCCATGGATCTGGGGTTGCATTCGGAACACCCTCAAAGTTCAGGGGTGTTTTGGTCCTTAGCTTTGTCTTGGGAATATGTCTGATTAAACATTTTGTTACTGGTCATAAAATGATCACACCCTCTTCAATTTAACCCAGCCACTGAACTTGAATGATAATTTAGTTGTATACATACAGTAGATGAAAGAAAATGCAAGCAAGCAAGCAAATACACAAAAAAAGCACTGTCAGGTACCATTCATGCTGGGTGGTGCTATCCAGGTTACATTGGGAGATATATTAGCATATGAGCTACATTTTAAAAATGAATGTTGTTCTCCAGTTACGTGTTCTTCTCCCCTCCTCCGCCCCCTGGGTAATTGGTGGTGTTGTAAGTGTATTAATGTATCTGCTCTACTGTATGTTTCCCCTCCCTGCCAGTGTTTGCAAGGCAGGCTTTAAGTAGCAAGGGGAGGACCTTCTGGTAATCAGGGGCCAAGCACTGCTGACTCTCCTGCACACTGCAGTGCTCACATCAGCAACCAGTGAGGTTTCACAAGGGGCTGCTCAAAGCTCTGAGGACAAAGAATAAACTGCATGGGAAATGGAGGAGGAAGAAACGAAATGAGAAGCAGTCAGTTAAGGCAGCAAAGAAAATAAGTTAATCTGAGGCAAAGGTGGCTTGGGGAATTAGGGAATTGTAGGGATCTACAAATGTTCAGGAGGAGGACTCAAACATTTTTAGAGGAAAGATAGAGCCATTCATAAAAGAGGAGAGGGTTGATATGAATAACTCTGAAATTGCTGATATACTAGACTCCTTGGACAATTAGGAAATAGGGTTTGTAAAAAGAGTTGTGGATACAAAGCAGGTAAGGATATACTTGGAAAATAAAGGAGGTCCAGATAACAAGTGTTTTAAGGGGTGAAGGGACTTACGGCAGCAAAAGAATAACAATCTCTGACACAGTTTAAAAAGATTGGGGAGAACTGGAGAGGTACAAGGGCACTGGAGAAAGGGCACATGTACTAAAAAAAAATTTTTTTTAAAGGAAGAATAAGTGATCATGGCAATTATCATCCAGCAAATTAATTTGAGTCCCTAAGTAATGGCAGTTAATGCTTGAGTAAGAGCATAGGCTTTTACCACTTGAGTTAAAGCCAATGGGAGTTAGATACCTAAATACCAGTGAGGATCTTGGCCTATATCTCTGGGACCAACTGTTAGTGGGAGGCATGATCATATGCGCTAGGCCAGTGTATTACTCTGAGACACGGAAGTAACTAAGGAGGACAGGAACTGGACTACCACATGTGATAGTAACCTCCCTCCTTTGTTGACATGTTACCTTTTTTCCCTTCCTTCGCTGAGAAAGCCTTGATTCTAGGTCTTCAACAACATGGCATTCATTCATGTATTGTATTCTCATCAAACAGTCACACACTGGTACTATGTAAATGCTTTATATTGCATCAGCTAGGCATTAAATTAATGTAGAAATAAATTAGAACATCTTCTTTTGCTTTGTTTATCCTTTCTCTTTTTAGCTTGTAAGCTCTTTGGGACAAGGACTGTCTGAGCAAGTAAGCAAGCATGTGTGTATAGACACATGAAGCTGCAGCACCTAGCACAATGGAGCCCTGATCATGATTGGGGCCTCTGGACCCTACTTAAAGTAAATTCTCTCTTTAATCATTGCCCGGGTATTGCTCCTACTGAATGATTGATCCTGATCCATAATGATTTGTTTCTTGCAGAATGGTCTTCATTTATAAAAATGACTAGTTCATTTTGGGGTTTTTTTCCTTCTCTTTTTGGATTATGCTGACTGAAAAGGCTGAGAATATTAGTAAAAAATCTGGCTTCTAAGTGTAGGGGGTAGTCTGTATAATGTTTGCAATTTTGGATGCCTTCTTGATCTATGTGCTCAAACTGCATGCCTTCTTCATTCCTTACTCAATAAAAAGAATTTCCAATAAAGCTTTGTTGAAATTAACCATCTTGCTTTCCACATTTCACATGGGAACTGTGGGGTAAGCATTTTCTTTTTCTCAATTTGGACGACTCCATCATAAATTTAACAAGAAACTCTTTATGTAATGCCCCCAGGATAAGAAGGGGAAAAAATGAGGTTTAAACGTAAATGAAAGACGACAGCTAAATCTCTAAAATCATAGTAACACTAATATCTCTGTTAAGTACAGTAGCTGCAAAACCACACGAGTTCACTGTGCAGAGCATGCTATTTTTTCTTCTGGTTGCAGGGAGCTGTTTGTTAAAAAATTGACTTTGAGACAGACTGTTCAGTCAGTCATTGGTGTCCTACTTAATGAAAATAATTGAAATAAAAATTGTAATTACTACCAAAAATAATGCCAAGAGGTGAAGATAAGTGAACCACTCAGTAATAGCGACCATAATGTAATTAACTTTAACATCCAAAGAAAGACACCATAGTAGCATTTAGCTTCAAAAAGGGGAACTACACGAAAATGAGGCGGCTAGTTAAATGGAAATTAAAAGGAACAGTCAAAAGAGTGAAATGCCTGCAAGCTGCATGGAAACTTTTTTAAAACATCATAATAGAGGCTTAAACTATATGCATACCCCAAATTAAAAAGAAGATGAAGACGAAAAGACGAAGACAAAAAAGAAAGAGAACCAGAAAAATGCCACCGTGTCTAAAAGAGGCTCTTAAAGACATCTTTTAAAAATTGGCAGTCAAATCCTACTGAGGAAAATAGAAAGGAGCATGAACTCTTGCAAGTCAAGTGTAACAATATAATTAGGCAGACCAACTAGCAAAAGACACAAAAACTAACAGCAAACATTTTTGTTTAAGTATCAGAAGCAGGAAACCTGCCAAACAGTCAGTGGGACTACTGTACAATTGCTAAATGAGCTCTCAAGGAAGACAAGGCCTTTGTGGAGAAGGCAAATTAATTCTTTGCATCAGTTTTCACTGAAGAGGATATGAGGGAGAATCCCACACCAGATCCATTCTTTTTAGATGACAAATCTCAGGGACTGTCCCAGACTGAGGAGTCAATAGAAGAGGTTTTGGAACAAATTGGCAAATTAAACAGTAATAAATCACCAGGACCATATGCTATTCACCCAAGAGTTCTCTCTGGAATTCCAATAAGAAATTCTATGGTATGTAACCTATCACTTAAATCAGCCTCTGTACCAGATGACTGGTGGATAGCTAACATAACACCGATTTTTGAAAGGCTCCAGGGATGATCCTGGCAAATACAGGTTGGTAAACCTAATTTCAGCACCAGGCAAATTGGTTGAAACTATACTAGATAACTAGAATTGTCAGACATAGATGAACATGATATGTTGAGAAAGAGAGTCAACACAGCTTTTTTAAAGGGAAATCATGCCTGACTAATCTATTAGAATTATCTGAGGGAATATATGGACAAGGGTGATCCAGTGGATATGGGGTACTTGGACTTTCAGAAAGCTTTTGTGTCAGAGGCTTAGAGGTCCCTCCCCAAAGGCTCTTAAGCAAAGTAAGCAGTTATAGAATAAGAGAGAAGATCTTCTCCTGGATCAGTAACTGGTTAAAATATAGGAAACAAAGGGTAGGAATAAATAGTTTTCATAATGGAGAGAGGTAAATAGCAGTGCTGTTCAACATATTCATAAGTGATCTGGAAAAAGGGGTAAACAGTGAGGTGACAAAGTTTGCAGAGAATACAAAATTACTCAAGATAGTTAAGTCCAAAGCTGACTGCCAAGAGTTACAAAACAGGGTGGCTGGGCAACAAAATGGCAAAGGAAATTCAATATCAACAAATACAAAGTGATGCACATTGGAAAACAATCCCATGTATAGATACAAAATGATGGTGTCTAAATTCGTTATTATCACTCAAGAAAGATCTCAGAGTCATCGTGGAGAGTTCTCTGAATACTTCTGCTCCATGTGCAGTGGCAGCCAAAAAAGCAACCAGAATATTAGGAACCATTAGGAAAGGGATAGATAATAAGATAGACAATATCATAATGACACTATATAAATCCATGGTACGCTCACACCTTGCTCAAATAAATTTATGCTCAAATAAATTTGTTAGTCTCTAAGGTGCCACAAGTACTCCTTCACCTTGAATACTGTGTGCAGTTCTGGTCACTCCATCTCAAAAAAGATATTAGAATTGGGAAAAGATGCAGAGAAGGGCAATAAAAATGATTAGGGGTAAGGAACAGCTTCCATGTGAGGGGAGATTAAAAAGACTGGGACTGTTCAGCTTGGAAAAGAGATGACTTAGGAGGAATGTGATAGGGATCTACAAAGTCATGATTGGTGTAGATAAAGTGAATAGGGAAGTATTACTTACTCCTCCTTCACGTAACACAAGAACCAGGGATCCCCCAATGAAATTAATAGGCAGCACATTTAAAACAAGCATAAGGAAATACTTTTTCACACAACACACAGTCAACCGCTTGGATGTTGTGAAGGCTAAACCTATAACTGGATTCAAAAAAAGAATTAGACAGTTTCATGGAGGATAGGTCCATCAATTGCTATCTGACAAGATGGTCAGGGATGCAACCCCATGGTCTGCAGGTCCCTAAAGCTCTGACTGCTAGAAGCTAGGTCTGGACAACAGGGATGGATCACTTGATAAATTGCCCTCTTCTGTTCATTCCCTCTGAAGCATCTGGCACTGGCCACTGTCAGGAGACAGGATACTGGGCTAGATGGACATTGGTCTGACACAATATGGCCATTCGTTAGTTCTTAATACATACAGTTTAATTAAGGGACAAGAGCTCTTTGTCAGTGTCTAACTATAGCTAGTAGAGGGCCTAATTTTAAGAAATATTATGACAATATGGGTCTTTGTCCCCCTGTAGTGACTGGGTCACACAAGGGGTTAAGAATCTGTTAGTTAATTTAACTATTTCTTTAGCTCAAGTGGAAGAGACACATGCTTTTAATTTTGACAGTCCCAGGTTCAAATGCTGATAATGGCCCTAAGAGGGTCAGCTGTATTTGACACCCATACGTCTAGTAAATCAGTGGGAGCCACGGGTGTTCATCATCTCTGAAAAATTAGCCCTTCAGTATTTGATGAGCAACCCTTTCTCATGTTCTAAACAAAACAATTACTCCCTACCCCACACATACACTTCATCATCAGTGGTGTTTGTCAGGGGATGACCAATGCCATCCATATATGGGAAACTGAATGAGCATTAAACAAATTCAAGATCTAAGGCTGTTCTGTTGCAAGATGACATCAGATATTAGCCACCATTTCTTGGTTCATCTCACGCTTATCCCCACAGTAATCAGGATTTTAATCAGGTCTCTGGGTAGTTGCTTGGCTGGCTTGCAAACAGCACAAGTGCACTGAACTCATAGGCGACATTTACATAGCTTGTAGCACTGAGCCTCCCAGCCCAGGTCAACAGATTAGGGCAAGTGGGGCTAGTGCTCTAAAAATAGCTTTGTAGACAGCACATTGAAGTTGTGGCCTAGGGTGGAGCTCGGGCTCTAAAGCATAAGCAGGGAGGTGGGCTTCAGAGCCCTAACTCCAGCCCACACTACAACTTCAAAGCACTGTCCACACAGATACTTTTAAAGCTTTAGTGGGGTTCTGGGAGGCTCGCTTCCATGGACTGTGTAGACATATAGCTGTTTTTGCTTTAGACACAAAATTCAAATCTATATTGGAATTTTGAACCACCTGAAGTTTGGGGGTGTTGAGATCGAGGGTTTTGGATCAGGCTCTTTTTAGCATGATCCTCCCAAGGCTTTTGGTAAATCAATATGTGCTACATAAAAGTGATGGGTTTATAATACTGGCTGGTCAAATATAGTGCAGTGGGGTGCAGTGAACATGTCCCTCACGCATCCCTGAGAGTGAATCTCAACTGTGACCTGCAACTAATGACAGAATAACCCCAAACAATTCAAAGTTTTGGTTCAGTTCTAATTAGTACTCTACAGATTGGTTGCTTACCCAAGCTTATCTTAACTATCCACATTTCTAGAGTCTTCAAACTGACCAAGAAAGCCCATGAGACTAAGCCCTCTCACGAGGTTTCAGCATTTCTACTTTCAACCCCAACCAGAATTAAAAAGTTCATAAAGATCTGAACGTGAAAAGTAAATCTCAACTCCCTTTAACTTCACTAGTGGGACCAGGAGTAGGGCCTTAGTCCTCCACCAAGAATACTAGGTTCTTCTTCTGTAATGTGGAAAAATGTGGATTACAGTGAAACCAACAAGATCTTTAAGCAGCATATGAACTCGGGGCCTGGAATATGGTCTCTCTACATTAGTGTAATTCTGTAGTAACTCCCCTAATTCAGGGAAGTTACACCTGATTTATAGCAGCATAACTGAGATAACAATCTAGCCTCAGGTCTGCAAAGGTGAAAGGCAAGTTACTACTCTGATCTTTTCTCATTACACTTGGGCAATCTACCATCATGGCACATCATGGAGGTGTTTCAAGTCTCCCACACTGTACCACAAATTAAAATACAGTTATCAAAGGGAAACACCTACTCACTTTTTATGTGTATACCATAAATGGATGCTTTGCATATTTTTAAATGTCTCCTCTTACCCTTACATTAAAAGTTCTGTTTGTAATTTAGCATTTTTATTTTTGCAGATTTAACTTACTCTTCTAAGAAATTTTAAAATAATACAGATTGCTATGATAGCTCTGAAATTAATTATTTCTCTTCTTACAGTCACAGGTATAACACAAGAGGCTTTATTAGCACCCATACAGGCAGCTGTCAGCACCCCTAGAACTAGCCGGAGCTCTTTAGAATAACTTGTTACCACCAGACTGGCTGGGTTCAGAGTTAGAGGAGTCCGAACAATATGTGATGGGACACAAGCTTTCAAGACCTTCCCCCTTTAGCAAAATTAGCTCACACTTTAACTCCTTGTAAACTGAACAGCACTTGCAATACATTCAATGCCACAGTGACAAGAAAATGCATGTGACTTCTCTGGATTAAATTAACAATTGACAAGATAGCGGAGCATAATCAAAAATTATAAAGAGCTACAGTGTGATAAGAAGATGGATCCAAGAGCTGGTGGATTGGAAAGATCCAGAGAACTACAGTTAGTGGCAGTAAATCCTCAAAGATGAGTAACAAGTGAAACGGGCCAATTCTAGTCATCCTGTTACTTAGTGACTTTGGAATGGAGCATGTTATGAGACTGGGAGAACAGAAGTTCCCAATCTATCATCTCTTCTCCATTCATTATTTTGTATACTTTTATCATATTCCCTTATTCATCTTTTCTTTAAGGTTAACAGTCCCAGTCTTTTCAAACTCTCTCCATATGAGTCTTTCCATACCTCTAACAATCCTTGGGAAGGTTGGCACAATGGTTGCACTCCCCAGACCTCCAGGCGCAATCTCTCCCAGAGCTTCCATTGAATGGTGCTCCTCACCCCAACCCCAATGCTCACCTGCAGCTGGAAGTCAAAGCAAAGCTGCGGCACTTCCCCCACTTGAACCTCTGCAGAGGATACATCTGAAGGACTGTCAGGGACCATGAAAAACAGGAATCCCAGGAAGTTTTTTTAAAATTTAACTTGGTGCTGATGTGACTTTGTTTTCTAAAACAGATCACATTACATTCTCACCTTCCTAGTGTTAGAAACCACTGAGCAACAAAGTAGACAACACAGAGCCAGCTCCTTCTCCCATCAGAGTCAATGGTAAGTCTCCACTCCAACAGCAGCAGAGTGCATGCAATGCGAAAACAGCCTTGGGTTGTTTCAATTTATATGATATGCAGCTTGCCCTAGTTTACACAGACTGAAGCATTAAACAATTAGACATGCTGAAGTGGCATTATCCGCCTGATGCGTAACTGAGCTTTCCGCGTCCAGACTCTCTCTCTCCCGGAGGGCAGGTAGGCTTCTCTTTTTGCCCCTCCCCATTGAATAGCTGCCCAATAACTACAATTAGCATAGTCTTTCTGTTCCAGTGATTTTGAATTAAATGTGACCCTTAAAAAAAAAAAACGAAACAAAACTAGAAACCCGCATGACAACATTAATTGTTTTTTGTAACGTTTTATGTTGATGGGGGGAGGGGAGTCTTAGGCAACATTTTATCAGTTTTCTTTTCTCAGTTTTCATCTTCAAGGGTTTGCGTGCTTTTTAGTTGAAGGGAAATTGGCAAGCTTAGTCACATGGTGCGGTTTTTCAAAATCAAAAAAATGCTCGTTTTGAAAAAGTACCCTTTTAAAAAAACCCAAAGAACATGTGGAAAGTTTCAAAAAGTGAACAGTTTATAAAATCCAACAAAACTAAACAGACTAAGAAATACTGGCACCTTTCTTTGTTTTTTTGCCCAGCTCTACTGATACATTTTAGTACCGCTTGCCAACGTACTTAAAACAGCACCAAGTGTGTGACCGGTTATATCTTAAATCACAGCGACTGTTGGTAGAGGTGGGCAAAAAGTTTTCTAATTAATAGTTTATTCACCAAAAAAAATGCTAAACTATTGGTGAGTTTGTGTCATGTTTGCCCAACAGTTTAAATTGAACCGGAAGAGTCCGAATATTTCACTAATGTTGGCACAAAACTCTTTGTTTCGTTTCTACCCCCCAAAAAATTCATTTTGATTTTCAGGCACTTTGACAAAAGCGTGTGAATGCGTTAGCCCACTACACTCACCACCAATGTATGAGACAAGGGTTCAATTCCTCTTTCTGCCTGCTGTGGAGAAGGGATTTGAACTCGGCTCTCCCACCTCCCACATGAGCAGCCAAACCAGCAGGCTATAGAATCACTCTCACAGTAGGTCCCTGGCCCCCCTGGCCCACTATCTCTTGTCGTTCATAACGGTGATTCCTAGTCATTCTAAGCTGACCCCTAAGTACTACCATGATAAACATAATAATTAACAACAATGTAAATCTGAAGTAATTACACTGATTTCAGATTTACATCAGGGCATCTGAGAGCAGCATATGGCCCACAAAATGTAGAGAAAGACAAGACCTCAAGTCCATCCCATTATTCCCTTCAGTATATTCTCAAGTACTGTATTCAGACTACTTTTAAATATCCCCATATAGGGCTTCCACCATTTCCTTCACAAGACTATTCTTCAAGCTAACAGATTACACCACAGGGAAGTATATGCTCTTAGTTATACTATTTGGTCTACCCTAAATAATAATTTTCCCCACTTTGCACCCTTCCAAAGCTAGCAGATGGTTATCAAGTCTAAAGGAAGAATCATTAGGATTATACTTATATGCAAAATTACAGATGAATGAAATAGAAAGATTAACACTGAGCAGATACAGTATGGAGCATCTAAAAATACCTCAGTGCTGAAATGCAATGGAGATGGATAAAGATAGCACCTTACACAGTATTTAGATATGGATAAATAATGCAATTAAGCATGTGCATGTGAGTCTGAAGGAAAGAAAAAGAGAATATTATCCCTTCATGTTCTGTAATGCTAGCAGCCTTAGGTTAAATATCATTTCAAAGTGTTTCTTGGCTGAGTCTAGGGTTCCAATCTTTTGAGGAAAGTTGTTGGATCCCACTTAAAAGACTGATTATCCTGCAAAGAGGAAGACCACATTACTGCAAGCAAGTTTATTAAAAAAAAAAAATCCTTTGCCTATCACTTATTAGAAAACATTTACCAGCAGGCTGGGCATTCTTTATAAGACAATGTTAATTTATTTTAGTACTTGCTGCATTTTCTTTTTGTGTCAGGCACACTAAGCATAAGGTATCACTTCCCAGGGAAGAAGGTTCCCAAGGCCAGATTGTGAACCCCCGACTCACCCTGTGAGAAGGCACACGAGTAGGCCCATAGACATGGACATTTTGGGAGAGCTCTGAAGTGAGGTGAATCTATCCAGTTTGGGTCCCCTGGCGCTGGGAGGTGGCTGGGCAGAGAAACTGCTGAGCTGTTGCTTGGCTGGATATTGCAGGCACATCAGCCTGGCACTGGAGTATTGAAACGTACCCCAGTAGGAGCAGCACCTTCTCCACTTCTTGTCTGAACTGGCTGGAATGTCCAGCTTGTCATGTCCTCTGTGGCTCTTGAGGCTGAGGCCTAGAAGATGGCACACCAGTCTGAGGCACTTGCTGCCTTCTTCACCATGAGGCAGGACAAAAGCAGGGAAGGACATCAACCCACCATCCACAGTGGGAAGCTAAGCCACAAAAATAATGTTGTCCTTATTGTTTAAGGTATAATCTTTCCATCTAAGCCTCCATCACTCAGAAATGTGTTTGTTCTAAGGTACCAAAATGTCGTCTGTGAACCTCTGCACACTCTGCTCCCGGCTGCTCTGCAGTCACTGAATAGTATTGATATACCCTCATTAAAACAAGCCTTTCCCTTTTACTGGTTGTGGGGCAGATTCTGTGACTCAGCAGAAGCTACTGTGTGAAGAAACAGTCGGCCTGATTCTCATTTACACCAATGCCCCCTTTATACCCTTTTGTCAGGGTAAAGGAACCCGAAAGTGAGTGTAAATATCACTTATGTCCACTAAAGGGCTTCTTACGTTGCCAAAGCAGCATCAGGCCGACTCAGTGTGAAGGAGAGTCAGGCTCAATAAGAAAAGAAATGCTACACTGGCTTGTGTGTGGGAACTTTCCCAAAAGCCATCTCCCACAGAAACTCTTATCCAGGCTGATACACGTTCCGCTGGACACATGTGGCCTGCAGATCTTTTTAGTTCATTAGCCTCTGAACATATGTGACGGCGTCTCTGTGCAGTGGAAAAACGAGGTGTCTCCACATCCAATCCCACAGAGGATGTGAGCAAGCTGCGTATACTTCTTCACTCCAAGTCAGTCAATAAAATTAGATCCTTACATCCCCATCCCCCTTCCCCTCCCCCCGCCCCATTCCTTGAAGACATTTAATGAGTTGCACATTAGGCTTTATAGGGACCAGAGTTCACACATGAGTACTGTGGGTGAACAGCAAGAAGAACCACTAGGCTGGTTTCTGGCACTGCACTATACAATCTTACTGTTAGCCAGAAACCTCAGAGGCGGAGGTTAACCATGAGTCTGAAGACTAGGAAGAATGTAGTGCAATTTGTGAAGTATACCTTACATTATCAAGCTTTTTATGGAATGCTTTTTAATTAAGGCTTTCAGATTAACTCATTTTTAATTTATAAGATGTTTGCACACTCATAATTAAGTATCATTATGTATTTATGGCTTTGTTTTTTCTTGCTTGTTTTTATTTGTGTTTTAAGATGAGTACGTAGTCCAAGGTTACCCTGAAGAGAATCTAGGTATGCAAGGTTTTTGTTAATTCTACCTATAGGGGAAAATATGCATTATCTTGTCAAGCTTTTAAAATAATGTTTCAAGTCACTATAATCTCAATATAATGAAATACTCAGTGATTTATCTATATATTGGAAAGAAAATCACTGGTCATTTCATCATATACTTTCACATCAGAGAAAACTGGCACAAACAAGTTATGAAAATAAAAACTACATTAATATGGCAAAGATGGAAGGTAGATTCCCCCCCTCTACTCTACCTTAAAACTTGTGGCAGTCCCAGATATCTGAAAACTTTATTCTAACAATGTGGCTCAGAGTTCTCTCTTGCAACTCTTCAAGTTCCCTGTAGGTCAAAGAGAAAGTTGTTTCCTCTGACTTATGATTCCAGATTCTGAGAACTTAAAATAAGCCCATTTTTTAAAATGGGTATTACTTATAATCATGGCATTTTCATTTTCCTTTCACCCGCTGGTTCAAGAGAAATTTAAAAAGAAACTTCAGCAAAATATGCTTTCTTGAATTATACAAAAAAGAAAAAAAAAATCACGCAGAATACCAATAGCATTTAGGAAATCTTCACAGACTTCTCCATTTCCTTTCCCACACCTGGGTACAACTCAGACATCCAGAACTGAGAAACTGGCACCCTCCTCTCTGTTTAAAGAGTTCTTTCTTCTTCTGGAGTATTAGATTCATTGTACACACACTGCATCTGTCTCTTGCTTCTGCTTTTAATGTGTTCCTTTGCATTTTACTGTTTGTCATAATGTCAAATAATTTTATTTTGTGCTCAAATATTTGGATTAATTTCATGAACTATTCTTCTCCTTCCCCTCTTCCTATACTAGCTCCCTGCACCTTTCACATTAATTTATTTCCCTCCAAATGACATTTCAAGAGCTTTATTGTACAAAGACTAACTGGAAAGACTGTTCATTTTCCACAGAAAAGACCCATATCCTACCATGATGCACAGTAGCACATTTTAAGTGCTGGGCATTATAACCCTCAACAGCTTATGGTACTGTTGTCATTCTATACAAATTCTCTTTCTAACTGTACATTTGAAACATGTACAGCAGTCCCCCTAGCTTCCCTCCATGCATCCCCACTGCAGGAAAGCTATCTGCAAATGTAAAAATGATAAAAAGTGCTCCTATTAAATTCCAACTCTTGGAACCTCCTAAAGTTGAATTCATCATTGTGGACATTTACTGACAATTTCTTTCTTTCTTTCTTTCTTTCTTTCTTTCTTTCTTTCTTTCTTTCTTTCTTTCTTTCTTTCTAAACTAGGAAGGTCAAGAACTAAAAAAAATTAGGGAAAGACCTGCTGAAAGGGTTAAACTTTTCCCAGCAGCTTCCCTAAGCGGAACTGATATTCTTAGTCTGACTTGAGGATATGGAATAGAAAGGCTGCCAACTTCTGCTGTGGTCAGAGACAGATAAAAGAGACTAATTCATAGCTGGAAGAACCCATGTACAGCATTCTGTGTTGCATTACCCTTTTCACAAAAACATTCAAAATAGGGTCTGATAGTGTGGAAGATAGATATCCACCTAAACTTCTCCACTGTGGGGATTGAGAGGCTTCCTAAGAATAAATACACCAATATCATCATCACATTAAGAGAGAGAGCGCGTGTCAAACGTGAAACACTAAGATTGTAATTGTAAAATTCCAGGGGAGGGAATATTACAGGAACAGACCATATATCCATGCTACTAAATAAGGGAAAAGTAAAGAAGCAAAAAGAGTAGAAGACAAGTGGCTTCGAGGGATAGGGCCTGATTTTGATCTCACACTAGTGTAAATCAGGAATGTCTCCATGGAAGTCAATAGGATTGTGCCAGTGAAAAATTGGCATGAGGTCAGGATGAAACTCTCAGAGTGCACACTTTCGAGACAATTAGCTCATTGTACCCGCTCCCTCTCTTGTGTGTGGGGTTTTTTGGTTTTGTTTTTTGTTTTTAAAGACGATCTCTCTATAGGAAAAGAACTTCACTGTCTGAAAGGGGTTTCAAATGACACCCATTTTACTACAGGAAGAGAACAGCCTACAGCCAAGCAGTAGCACACTAGAATATAAAAGGTTCCAGGTTGTATATTCCTTACAATTTTGGTTTTGGGTCAAATTCTGTAGGCCTTATTCATATAAAACTCCCAGGGGGAAGTCAGTGGGACCTTTGCCTGAGTGAGGACTGCAGGTAGGGTGACCAGATGTCCCGATTTTATAGGGACAGTCCCGATTTTTGGGTCTTTTTCTTTTTCGGCTCCTATTACCCTCCACCCAGTCCTGATTTTTCATATTTGCTGTCTGGTCACCCTAACTGCAGGATTTGCCCATGTGCGATTAAACTAGGAGATATAGCTAATGGTGTATAAATATATATATTGAGAGACCATACAGCTAGGAATTACTGGCAATAAAGATTGTGGCCCAAATTCTCCACTACATTAAGTATAGTGGACAATGGCAGCCACAGGGAATGGTTCAAGTGGCTCAACCCTGGTAGAAGTTAGAGCAGCAGGGGGCCTATTGGCATGAAGTCTGGCCCTTATATCAGGACATAACAGAATTCCACTCCCCTTCCCCATGCCCTGTCTCTGGAAAGCCCCAGACATGTCTCCTTGCCCTTATGCCGGAGATTTGGAAGCCACTGACATAAGAAATTACTCTAGCGGAGCGTTCCCCTATTCAAGGGGAATTCTCCATCGGCTATCTCCAACCTTTTAAAGCCAGTTAGCGCTGCTTGTCCTTAACAGACTAGAGAGTCTGGCCTAACATTCCTAAATTAATATAGATAAAGAAAATCAAACTCAACTGTGGGGGACAATCTGCATTGGAAGTGGTTCAATAATCAGAACTGTGTTATCACTACTCTCTCCTCATTGTACATATGTAATTGTGTATGTATGCAACACTACAGGTACAAATTTCGAAGATTTTTTTGTAAGTTTAACCCACATCGCCTATCTTACAGTTGAAATCTAAATTCAAATTTAACAAGATGCTTCTGTGTTCAATATATAAACACAAAGAATTACTAAAATAATATTTGAGGTGTTACCACTATGGAATAGATATTCACATCTATTTCAGTGTTAAAACCTCAAAATAGGTCTTTAACTATTGATATGTATTTATTTTTTCATGCTGCTATTTTTGTAAATATAAATATGTTTTGAATAACCACTTTATTTTAGATGCATGGCAGCAAATGATTTAAAACAAATTTTGAGATTTAACTACACATAATCAGCTATATATTGAGATCAAGATACATATTGCTACTTATTTGACATATAAAAATGGTCTCACTGGAGTGAACTAAAGGATCAGATTCTACGCTCAGCTCCTCACTGCATGTCTCCCAGTTTTTAATAATTTATGTGTCTAAGGGGGTGACAGAGGCCTTGGCACAAAATTTGATCCACTACTAGGATTTTGCCGTCCAACTTGTGCCAGTCTCCACATCCATATGTCTTCCACATCTGTGATGGCAGCTCCCCAAAAAGGGACATTGTTTGAGAAAATTGGGGAGGATTTAGCACATCACACAAGTTCTTCATGTTCCACAATCCAAAATAGACTTATCTGGAGCCAATTTACTGGGTTTAATTTATACCAGATCCTTGCTGGAATAACTGGAACTTTTGCGGCTCCTCAGATGTATAGCCAATAGGGAGCTCTCAGTCTACATGAGTTTTTATTCAGAGGTCCAAATACAAAATCCAGCACCCAGAGACAGCATGTGGATTTCTGACACACTCTGAAAGAAGTTGGGCCAGTAAATCAACAGATGGATTACATATATTCATAGATTTTCCCAGCTGTGACAGGTATAAAACGGGGGAAAGAATCCATGTTAACATTTAAAAAGTATTCTTCAATGAGTAATTAACCCAAACATTTAAAATAAGATAGTACCATATGTGTAAAATCTTTTGCATTTCACTTAACTATTTCAGAATTATGTAGGCCTGATCCTGAGAGCTATTGAGCATCTGTAACTTCCCCTGAACTCTCTAAGAAATAAGCAATCTTATTTTGAATTTGCAGAGTCCCAACAGCTTATCTCACAAAAATTTATGAGCATGAAATATAATATGCTATACCGTATTTGTCCACACATTTCATATTCAATTTATGACAGTTCCAGTCATTACATATAGCCAGCATCACTATTTGTACGTTGCAACCCTTCTGGAAATTCATTGTGAATGAAGTCTCACTCTGTGTTCCTTGCTCTACTATACACAATGTGAAACCATACATAGTGATCAAATCCATTAGGTTGATTGGCTATAATAAAATAAATAAATAATGTATTTGTTTAATTACTGGAACCATTTATACAATAAAACGTCACTCTGATGTTGATCCATGCTGCAGGTGAAAAAGAAAGGACTAGGAAATAATTTTTGGGTTACATACCCAAAATAAGACACATGCTAGGCACAAAAGAACATATCTATCCATGCCAGAAGCATAGTTATGGAAACCACAAACAGTTCCACACAGAGCAGAATAGAACACAAATTCTACTGGCCTTATGGCATGCAGGAATCTTCCAAAATTGTTCTTATAGGCCTTGTCCTTCACAAAGGACAAACTCATCCTTTGGGAACCTCAGTAACATTCAATCAACTGAGCTTAGAACATAGCTATCGATGAATCTGTCCGTGTTAGGTTCTTATATGCCCCCATTACTGCAGTAGCTGAACACCTCACATCATTCGTGTGTTTATCCTCACATCACCCATGTGAGGCAAGGCAGTATTAAGACCATAAGAACGGCCATACTGGGTCAGACCAAAGGTCCACCTAGCCCAGAATCCTGTCTTCCGACAGTGGTCAATGCCAGGTAGCCTAGATGGAATGAACAGAACAGGTAATCATCAAGTGATCCATCCCCTGTCACCCATTCCCAGCTTCATGAATTTATCTAGCTCTTTTTTTGAACCCTGTTATAGTTTTAGCCTTCACAACATCCTCTGGCAAGGAGTTCCACAGGTTGGCTGTGTGTTGTGTGAAAAAATACTTCCTTCTGTTTGTTTGAAACCTGCTGCCTATTAATTTCATTTGGTGACCTCTAGTTCTTGTGTTATGAGAAGGAGTAAATAACACTTCCTTATTTCCTTTCTCCACACCAGTCATGATTTTATAGACCTCTATCATAGATCTCTATCATACTCAGCACCCTCAACAGTGTTGGAGAGAAACTCGGGCTCTGATTCTGCAAAACACATAACCATATGCTTAACTTTAGGCATAGGTTTCAATGCTTGTCTGAATAGGAGTGGACTTAAAAACATTCTTAACTTTAAGCATCTGCTTAAGTGCTTTGCTGAATCAGGGCCTCAGGTAAAAACAGAGCAGGATCCAGAAGGGAGAATATAGCCTTTATTGCCACACCCTGATCAACTCAGAATCATTGCTTGTTGACAGTATGTCTGCTTTGTCTAGGGTGACCAGATGTCCCGATTTTATAGGGACAGTCCCGATTTTTGGGTCTTTTTCTTATATAGGCACCTATTACACCCCACCCCCACCTCAATTTTTCATACTTGCTGTCTGGTCACCCTAGCTTTGTCAATAGCAGCTGGCTCTCCCTTTTCCTGGCTTCCATTTGAATTCTGTTCTCTGGGATTGGCATTGTGTTATGAAGTGCTAATGTCTTGCCACATTTACAATATTTTATCCCAAGCATCAAACAAGTCAAGTATCCTCTGGGTGGGGATATGATCCCCTGCAACTTCTTTAAAGATTTGGAAATTAATCTCATTTCTTGAAGCTTGCCCTGCTGAGGACCATAGGCTTATATGTCTTCAGCATACACACACATTGTACATTCTTTTCCACACTCACAGCCTAGGACTCTGTCATTTCTATAACCGTGCCTAACAGTCTGTGCAATGTAAGCTCTGGTTCTCTAACAGCTATTCTGTCAAAGCTGATTGATGAACAATGTTACACAATTTGCACCTTGCTCATGACCCAAGTCAACAAACTCACATGTGAGTGCTTGTTAAGGGAATCTGGCCTAAGGTCAGTGTCTCCCTGGTTCTTGTCTCTCTTGCTGAAGATAAATATTTTATTTAACGCTCTCTTTTTACAGATAAATGGAAAATCAGAACATTAAGGGATTTTTCTTTCAAGGAGATCTTAATCTTTGCTAAATATTTTGTTGGGCAGCAACTCAAATGTCTTTCATCTCCCTGCAATAGGCAACTAGTGTAGCAGGTGGGAACCCTGTCATTTTAGACTTCCAATTCGAAGTGCAGTGAACAGATTTCTGAATGTACTTTTCCATTTCTGCCATTGCTGAGCAACTGTCTTACCTCCTGGATATTAAATGCCAGTGATGAAGATAAAAGGAAAAGCATCAGGGCATTTGCATTAATTCTTTGCTGTTATTTTTCTCTACCTGTGATTTTATATAGTTTCTTTTAGGCTTTTAGCTACTTTATTGCTGTTGCCTCCTGAGTTCTATGCACTTTTGTTACTGCTGAGTTTATGAGCTGTTCCCTGTTAAGTGCTTCTAATCAGTGGAGTCAGTGCTCTTCCCATATCAAAGATGGCTGCAGCAGGTGTTCTTAGTTTTTTTTGCCTTCATCAAAGATTGGAACTGCACTTTCTGGCATGCAGCAAGCTACTTTTTCAATTTTCTGAAGCTCTGCCTGAATACCAGCACACAGAGATTTAACTCACCCCTTAGCTATCCCACAGGTGTGCAGGGTGAAGAAAGAAAGCAAGGACTGTGGACCCAGTTAGGCACTCAAGGGAAAGTGATTACCTACTTTTTCCATGTATTTATATGGTACCCATTTATCATAGTGTCTGAGTGCCTCCACAGAATTCATGGATTTATCCTCTCTACACCACTATGAGGGAAGAGAAGTATTATCCTTATTGTACAGATGGGGAAATTGAGGCACAGAGACATTAAGTAACTTGTCCACAGCTACATAGGGAGTCAGGGACAAGCATTGAATTGAGGTTGCTTGAGTCCCCATTTAGTATATTATTCATGAGGCCATTCTTCCTCTATGAGGCTTTGACTCAAAATAATACTTGAACATGTGCTTAAGTCCTAGTGAAGTCAATTAAGCACATGCTTAAATGTATTGCTGAACTGGGGCCTATAAAATCAGCTCTGGAGCCCCACACATAATAGTTAAGAAGCCTGGGATATAGAAAAAGAAAAGATTTTGTTTAATATAGTAGAAAGTGTGAGCAAACAGTGCCACCCATTTAGAGGTGAATTCTGCTCCTTGATTGCACAACTATTTTTAACCTTCTTAGTGTCATAGAGAGTCTGGTTATAACCCTTGTTATGTTTTCCCCTCCACACACACAAAAAGAATCCATGGACTTTCAGTCGGAGTGATTTATTTTAGATTAAATGGGATTTCTAATCTGAAAAGTGACAAACAGAAAAAGTGGCACCTTCTTACCCAGCAGATCTGCTCCCTGTGTGTATTCAGTTTTACCTGCTCATGTTAGTGATTAAATGTATCTTACTATGTTTTAGTCTGTTGGCACTGCAGAGCTGATACAGCTAAGAGGGAGCAAGTTGGATTCTGTCCCTTTTTGTGCTTTAACAGAACATATGCAGTGCTTCTAACCCCCAAGAATTCAAAAGTCATGAGGAAGGCCCCCAAAAGTCATGCTGTTAGCTTAAAAACCCCATGAGATTTTTTAAAAATAATAAACTTATGGTTCTTTTTTGCTTTCTAGTTTCTGCGCCTTTAAGGTGCACTCTGGTCATATTTTCAAGTTTCTTTGCATCCCTGAGGGCTAGAAACTTACTGGGGTTTTAGTTTGTTTGTTTATAAATAAAGGCAAAGATTCTCAAATATTCACTTGACTCCAGTAGCTAGGGCTTTAAGAACTCACTGCAAGACTTGTGATGAAGTCACAAGAGTGAGCAGCACTGTCTAAAAGCGTCATTATACCTGTGCAAACCCTTTGAAGACATTGAGGTTGCCCAGATGTCACTGAGAGCATAATTTGACCTGTAGCACCATCCTTGCCACTCAGGCCCATTACCAGCACAGACATCTTTGACTCCCCCCACCCCCCGCTTTTGTTTGTAAAGACTAGTAGAGCAAGCATGTCTATGACATGTTACTCAGTAAGGGCCTGCTTCTGTATCCATTGAAATCAACAGAAAAGTTTCTGTGACAGAGACCCCTTTGGCAAAAGCACCCTGTTCTTGGCAAACAACTCTCACCTCAGAGCAGACAAACTCATTGCACCAAACACATCTTACAGGCTATTTATCCATAAAGCAGAACATGTAAGGTGTCCACAGAAAGCTTGTAATTTGTCAAAATTCATAACCATTGCAAGACATATGGAATGGGTAATATTTAATGAATAATGTATTTATACTGAAAGTATGCTTTATGGACTTGGCGTAGAAATTAGTCACCAGAAGATAACGCCGCTCAGTCAGGACCCATGGAGGCAAGGGGGAGTTGTCACCCCACTCTGTTCAGCCAGGGAGACAATGCAAGGTTCAATTGTTTAGCCTTGCACAGTACTAAGACTTTGAGTGGGAAACCAACAGAGGCAACAACAAATAAAACCACTTAAAGGTAAAAAAAAGAAACTTTACCACAAGACAGGTGGTAAAGAAACAAAAGGCTGCTTTCAGTATAACACAGAGGAGGGGAAAAGCATCCTGTATCCATTCATCAAGGAAACCTCTTGTGGGGCAGGGGGTGCTTTCATGAACATTTGGAGCCTGGTTCTTGAGCAACCAGCTATCTCTGCATCAGACTGTATTTTGTGGGAGAAAAAAAATCTACTTTATTAGATCAGAAAGGTAACAATTGATAAGTATAGACCCAGGCTTACATTTTAGGATTTTGTTTGTATTGTAACCATTTGTTTCCTGCACCCTCTCTTGTTTCTAGTTAAATTTTTGTTCTTTCTTAAATAAATCTGTTTTTGTTTTCTTATAAGTGCTCACGAGCACTGTGTGGTTTAGAGGAGCAGTGGTCTAAAGTCAAACTGGTAAACTGGGTACACTGATCTTTTGGGTGCAGAGGATCTGGCATTTCTGCAAGTAGATAGCATGAGGGGCTGGTTATCATAGGGGACTACTGCCAAGTAACTCAAGGATTGGGGTGCACCTACTGTTAACCTGTAAGGTGAAATTAGAGCTGGCATAGCCCAGAAGAGAGCGTTTGTGTGCCTAAAAAGCTGGTGATGACAGGGAGCTGACAGCCAGCTACTACAAGACAGAAACTCTCACACTCGAGGCAGGGGGTAACAAGGTGGCTCTCAGTCCTGGGTACCCCAAGATTCATCGGTTACCTTTGATCAAGTTCATGTAAGTAACTTTTGTTTATTTCAAAGAGAATGGTCCAGTGAACTGCACAAATTAGAAAAGGTGAATGTCATACTCTGAAAAATGTATGCCTTCCCGGTGGTTCTCTCTAGACTCTAGATTGTAGCTTCCTGAGTATCAAGGGAAAGTTTACTCACTCTTGAGTTTTTTATTTCCTAAATATTTTCAGCAAATGTGCTTTGAGATAGAAAATTTTAGAGATCGAACAGCCAACAAAACAAAACAAAAAACTAAATAGAAAAAATGTCACCCTCAAGCAGTTTCATCAAGGGAGAAAATTTTAAATCACATCATGTCTCACACCCATTTCTTAATGTAAAATAAATCACTTGAACAGAGGGCAAGCCAATTTTTACTTTAAAAAATGTTTTTGTCCTAAGGCTGTCTTCATGAACTTCAAAAGCACACTTCATAATTACGCTACCTATCTAAGGAAACCCAATATTTTACCTCCAACCTTCCTCCACTTGTGTTATAATTTTTAATAGTTAATAAATTATTTTAATTTTAAACTGGTTATTTTCTTGAAATTACATGTCTTAATGTAAAATAATTTTGTATATCTTTTTAACATATACACCTTAAAGTTATATTTTAGTAAGCGTAAGAAATTTCTTTCCCATTACCTCTTGGTTTAGTATTTAATTTTGGAATACCCCCATTTTAATTTGATTTTAATACTAGTTTCTTTATTTTGAGAATCAATTTATTTTGGCAAGTTTCTTGATTTTAGGAGGTTCAGAATTTTTTTTCTCTTTTTTGGCAAGAGTGTTCCAAGATATTTTGTTTTGGAGGCACCAATGTTTATTGGGTAAACATTTGTCTTTCATAAGCATTCTGTTACAAACTACAGAATTAAGGATGATAACTCCATAATGTATATATTGAGATGAGCCTATGTTCACAAATCCCAACTCACTGAAATGAGTTTTGTTCCTAAATCTTTTTGTATGTTTCAAAGTATGTTAATGAAACATGAACCTCGTTTCCCTTCTAGCACAACCCACCCATCTCCTGAGAAGCCACTAGGTTCTAGCTTAATCTTACCTGTCACAAACATCATGGGAACAAAGCCTACAAGGACATTGCATTTTTCCTTTAAGATGCGATTGGGTGGGTGGATGGGGGAGGGACAACAAAGGATAGAGAAAGAAAATTTGTAGGCATGTTTCTCCAACAAAAAATGGGTGAATGGGGGCAGAGAAAGTAGAGTTGGTCCCTTTTATGTTATGAGGGCATCCAAAAAAGATATTTGTTACAATAAAAAGCAAAGCACAGTAGCTTTCTGAATGTTTAAATTTTATTTCCCGCAGTTATCATCATCTAAGGAGCAGCATGTTTTCTCTTGAGTCTGGCATAGCCACTGGCTGAAGCAACAGATGTATCACACTGATGATACTGAAGGGAAGGGAAAAACATCTGTCTGTAGGAGCTTTTTTTGACTCAGAGGACTGAATGTATAAGCCTTACAGGAACCCCCACACACACTTGTAATCCTAATTTATTCATTGTTGATTTATTTATATACCTTTATTCAAGAGCCTCGGGTATACAGTAGTGCATGTAGATAAGTTTTAGTATATAAATGAAATTTGTTCCCTATTTTAAGACAATGCCAAAGATTTCTTTTAAAATTAGGATACTTGTAAAGCAGCATGTTAGATGTCTAATCTATTGAAGCTAGCATCTGATGTTTTAGAACATATACACTGCCATCTAAGATGCCCAGCGTATTCTCTAGCACATCTGTGGTTCAATTAAAGAACCTAGTGAACAATTAAAATTCAGGTCAGCACACAGCAGCAATAGCTCATTTTGATGTGAGGTCAGTATTGGTCACTCATGTACTCATTAAACAGGTTAATCCATTTTGTGCCATAAAATCGCCTTCGTGCAGTAAATATGTCAGAACTAACCAAAACTCTATTTAATTATCATTGTTCTGAATGCAATCGTAAATAAAACAGCACTGCTTGTTTGATATATGAATATTTCTTCTTCCAACCACACCAGAGCTAGAAATCAAAGTTCTGGAGTTTTGGTTGTAAAACCGGTTTATGTCATGTACTGTTGCTATTACCCTTGCTTGAGTGTTCATGCACGCATGTGCAAACACACATCGCTTTGATATAGTGGCTAAGCCCCATTATCAGCCATTTAGCTCTGTGCTGGCATAGGAGACCACTGCACAGATCTAATTGACTTTATACATGGTGGGGATATGGGATCATACACCTCTGACGACCCCTCCCCACACTCTGCCCATTAATCTCTCTCAGCCAAGCCTGCTTTTTAACATCCCAAACATTTGCTGTCTGAAAGCTGCTCAACCACGAAATAAAACCCAAACACTGCAACAGCCACAAAAATGTTTCCTTCTGTTGTCTAAATGTGGGATTCTTCCTGACCCTTGAATAAATTACACTGGTCTGAGGCCCAGAATAGGTTATATTCATTCCTGCACCAGTGATGAGCTTATGGTCCAATATCTCCTAACCTTTGCTCTAGATTCCCAGCTTCCCAATGGGGGACACAACACTTGTTTCTTGATGTAGGAGGCCAGAAGTTAGACTTCAGCTGGTATTTGGGAGCTAGGCGCCCAACCCCTACTAAAATGCAGTGAGTTGGAGACTTGATCCTTCACTATTTAAGTACCGTTTACTTCCATGGGAGCAAAATCTGCTCATAGATACCTAATTTACAAAAGGTCCTTTCAAACTCCAAGCCTTAAATTGTATTGTTATATACTGAAAAGACTGTTTTAGGTAATATTTACAGGTTTTAGAAACATTAGTTATAATTGTCTTCTTTCAGTCCTGTGCACTGAACTTATACTTGGATTTACAGTGCTAAGGGAGCCTGGCTTCAGAGGTGGAGCCTCTGGTGGGATTTGAAAAATAGTCCCAGTGAAAGTTTTAATCTCTTCCAGAAATGTTTGAGATATTGTTTCTGTCCAAAAAAGCTCCTACAGACACATTAACATACACAGATCTCTACACACTTTAACATGAGCCTTGTAGAACTAAGTTAAGGTGAGTTAAAGAGTATTCTGCATTGCTTCTTCTGCAGCTGTGACTGATGAGGATTTAAATCCGGCCCTTACATTGAATCTCGAATACCAACACTCCATTAACAAGTTGGTATTTTTTGCAGCTCTTGTGCTGCTGGTAATCCCCACAGCAGTTACTGACTACATTCACAGTCTAATGGAAGGCCAGTCCAGATTATATCCCTTTACACCTAAATTTCAGGAAATCCTACTTTGATTATTTTGTATTCCCATTTGTGGGGCTCTTCCAAGCCAGAAATACATAAGATTCCATTGTCATTCAAGGTCGATGCTGTTCCTTGATGTGACTAGCACGAGGTGCTCATGTAGCAAAAACTTCTGCCCAACAGCTCTATGTGACAGTTTGCATTAAGTTTCTCTTCTAAAATAAATACAATAATGTTTGAAAGATACAGCACCATTCTACTATAGAAAGAGAAAACTCTCTCTCTCTCTCAACATAGCAGGAAACCTGGCTTGGGCTTTTCTGCTAAGTGAATGTAGATAGATGAATTATTTCTTTCCCATTAAAGTTATTGTCATCAAGTGTATTGAGAGAGGAACAAAAATAAATGGAAACATTGGGCCCTAGTAGACTTACAATTTGTGGATTCTTTTTATACATATCCATGGAGTATTCCATCTTTATCCTCCCAAGTTACTCAGAACAACACATCAAAGAGCATGTTTGCATTTCTATAATAGATAACAGCATTGACACAAGTTTTGGGTTCAGATAAATTACAACTGAATTAACAATCTCACAATATTTATAAACTATAAATTGAGCCTCGTAAAAATCCAACAAGGTGAAATAATAATTTTAAAGCCATTTAGAAATCACTTTTTCATAGTTAAAAATATTAATTCAGATGGCCAGTGCATCATCATTTTATTTTCTAACAACTCTGATTCTGTTGCAAGAGTCAGACAGTAGCCCTTTTTTCTATAGGTCACAGTAGCACCAAACATTTGAACAAGAGGGTTTGGTGACTGAATCATTGTTCCATGACAGAAGTGAACTGTTACTGATCTAAACCTGTGCCAGCTGGCACATTTTGAGGTGAAATCAAACCTCTGCCCACTCCTCACCTACCTGTATGGAATGGGCAACAGCAGCCCATAAAGGCAGCTCACCCCACTCTGCTGAGACCAACGAGGCATGTAGCCTATATCAAATAAGGAACCATCTTTCCTGTAACTTCTGTAGCACTTTCTACTTGAGAATCTGAAAATGCTTTCACACATTATAAGTTATACCTCATAAGACTACCCTGCCTTAAGTTATTACCTGTTTTACAAACCCGGACACTGAGGCAGAGAAAGGGCCTTGTTTTCAGATGAGCTGTGCAGCCACTGCTTTTATCAAAGACAAAGGGGCAGGCCAGCCACCGGGGACTCCCTGCGTGTCAGATAGGTCCTACAAGGGCTCTATATAGCACTTTCCTTCACAGTGCCTGGTATAGTGGGTATGAAGAGAACAGGGCCAGAAAGCACAATGTAACTCCTTCTATTCTTGGCTGCCAGAATGGCCTCTTGAGGCTATAGTAGCCAAGAGCAAATTTGGGCAGCCCTGAGGCTCTAGAGCTACCTTTCTCCCACGTCCAGGTCCTGGGCTGGGCAGAATCCATCCTACCTGAGAACTTAAGCCATAGTTTCGGTGTTAATAGGCACTTCAGTGTGGCACCAGATCTTACCAGAAGTAGATGCAAAATCTGCAGACATATGTTCACTGCCACAAAGATCAACACACCTTTCAAGATCCAGGAGTCCTAAACATGCCTATCACAACTTGTGGTGTACCTCATACAACCAGACAACTAGACAATCGCTACACTCCCGAATGAGTTCACACAGGAAAAAGATAAAAGACAAACACCACATCACCTATGGGTGAACACTTGTCACAAAGCAATCACTCTATATCTGATTTATTAGTCCTCATCCTCAAAGTAAACCTGAACAACACTTTCAAAAGACAAGCCTGGGAGCTTAAATTCATAACTTTGCTAGACACTAAAAATCATGGTCTTAATAAAGACACTGGATTTATAGCTTATTACAACAATCTGTAGCCCACTAACCTCCCTTTTTGTTCTATGAACATGGTGTTAACAGCCCACTTCACCTTGAACTGTCCTTTAAAATATGTGCTAACTACTTATGCTAAACTATTTGTTTGATCTTGTATTTATCTGTGACATTCTCAGTACCTGTCCTTTTCAAGACCTGAAAGAGAGCCCTGTGTAGCTCAAAAGCTTGAATCTCTCACCAGCAGAAGTTGGTCCAATAAAAGATATTACCTCTCCTGGAATTAACACCTCCTCATCTATTATTGGGAGTGGACTACATCCACCCTGATTGAATTGGCCCTGTCAACACTGGTTCTCCACTTGTGAGGTAACTCCCTTCCCTTCATGTGTCATTATATAATGCCTGCATCTGTAATTTTCACTCCATGCATCTGAAGTGGTATTTTACCCATAAAAGTTTATGCCCAAATAAATCTGTTAGTCTTTCAGGTGCCACCAGACTCCTTGTTGTTTTTGTGGAATCAGACTAACACAGCTATCCCCTGATATTTGGCTCACTGGCCTTTTCTCTCAAATATCCTGGGACTGACACAGCTACAACAGCCCTGCATACTTCAGTGTGAAGTCAAGTTAAAAACAAACGTGAATCATTCAGGCAGCAATTCTCTACACAGCCACATTAACAGCATAACATACATAAGACTTGTCTTCACTACCATGCTACATCGGCGCAACTGCATCGATGTAGTGTACCTGCTGAAGACACACTATGTTGACGGGAGAGCGCTCCACCCTCAACGTAATTACTCCACTTCAACAAGAGGTGTAGACCCCGCTTTAAGTTAATGCAACTTACGTCGCTCAGAGGGGGTGGATTTTTTTCCACCCCTGCGCGACGTAAGTTACATCGACTTACGCAGTAGCATAGACAAGGCCATAAAATCATAAAGGAAAACAAGGAATACAGGAAAGTCAGTGCAAGGTGTTCAGGTATCTTCACACATTTAGTTTAAAAGAGCAATATAAACCTCAGAGCAGAAACATTTTCCGGATCTTAATTACCAGCCTGGGCAATCAATTCATAGTCAATATTCCCCAGGAAACATCCTGTATGGGGATTATTATTACTTAACATGTGCAAAAAAAGAGAGAGAGAAAAAAGGGGGAGACATCTTTTATGAAAGGACAAAGTTTATAAAGGTGTGAAATTTTAGACAGATGGTTTTATACAGAGACATTTCTAAAAGAACAAATGAGATGGACAAATGTATTACTCACCTTTATTCAGAGTAGATCCCATATTTAAAAACTGATTGTCAACTCCTAGACAGGACATATATCTTCCATATTTGGATACTCACAACAGTAGATAAGCATAAAAAAATATACATTTAGTGTCAGATTTTTAAAGGTATTTAAGCATCTAAAGTTGCAAGTTGTTGCCTTGTGGGATTTTCAAAGCATGTAGATGCCGAAGGTACTTAGGCACCTACTGGGATTTTCAGGAGTGCTTATCTGCAATTAAATATCAATTAAAATCTGGCCCTTAATTACTCTTGACTTGAATATTCAACTGTAATAGTTGGATAAACTATTGTCCAATTATTACCATTTTTGAAAATTGGGTTTACTCTTTCAGAAATAGCTATCCCTGCTGTACTATTTTACCTTATAGATTCTACCTATATTTCCCCCCACTCCCAACCCCGCCCCTAGAAAGTCCTCCAGGAAACAGAATACATGAAGAAACCGTTACACTATCTCCTGGTGGCCTCCAGTATTGTATTAACAGAATGGTGTCATAGTTCCCTTAAATAGAATACCATTCGATTTTTTAAATGATCATTGATACTCACTTTATTTTAGTTACCAAAAAAAGCATTTTTCCCCGTTATGTTTCTAGCTTCCTGAGCCTACAACTACAAACTGTTGAGAACTCTTCCCCACCCCAAAAAACATGTCCTGCTTGATAGAGTGGAGAGATTCCACACCCGACCAAGTAGAATACACTAAAAGTCTGTTGCCTGGTGACAAAGCTCACCTGTGAAATGTTTGTGGAGGTTCTCCCAACCCTAAACAGGACCTATTCTTGTCCACTCTTATGACATTAACAGGTATAGGGGTGCCATTAGAGTTTTTGGGAAGAGTCAGTGAAATGATTCTAGCTACAATGGTGGCAGTCAAGTTCTGTCAACTCTCTGCATGAATTTAACTCCTAAAACCCTTAGCTCTGGTGGCAGAGAAAGAGAGTAAAATAGACAGAAATATTAAGGTAAAAGTGCAGAGAAACTTCCCACTGGCTAGATCATGTCTAAATACAAAGAAAAATGGGAGGGAATGGGTCTTTTGCCCACCCCAGAGAGCTCTGCTCCAGTGCTCTATGCATCAGAAAAAGGAAATCAGTTCTCTTCAGTGATGAAAACCCCATAGACAGCGTCACAGAACAGACTCAACTATCATCTCCTTAGATTCACTCCAAAGCAAGCTAAATGACATTATCATATCCCCTTTCTGTCTTGAGACAAGTGACACTATCCAGGCAGATCAGCAAGTTGGACAAGTGAGTTCAGGTTTTGGAGAAATACACAGCACTGAACAGACCATCAGAGAAGGAGCCTTGGCATATAGCTGTAACACTAAAGGGATTTGGATTATACAGGTGGAGGGATATGAAAAAATAGTCCCAATAACATTTGCAAAAACTCTGTAAAATGGAAGTTTCCAAACTGTCGATCACTGGTGTTCTATGGGGAGCTGGTTGATAAGTTGCTGGTTCTTATTTGTTTCCAGCTGTGCAGTGCATTAAAAGAAGTGAATACACTAAGTTCTTTCTGTACAGCACTTTTTCATATCACTAATTGTGTTCATCAAGGGATGCTATGAAATTGCATATGGGGTAGTAGCCTGGGAAATCTTGAATGGAAGGAAAAGGCCCACAAGATACTCCATTAAGATACAGTGCATACTATGGAAAGGTTTGAGATAGGGCTGTCAATTAATCTCAGTTAATGTATGCAATTAATGCAAAACAAATTAACTAGATTAAAAAAATAGTCACTTAATTGCAGTTTTAATGCCAATATTAAACAATAATAGTATGCCCATTTAAATTTATTAGAAATACTTCTGAATGTTTTTCTACATTTTCAAATATATGTATTTCAATTACAACACAGAATAAAAAGTTTACAATGCTCACTTTATATTAGTTTTTTTTTTACAAATATTTGCACTGTAAAAAAGATAAACGAAAGAAATAGTATTTTTCATTTCACCTCATACAAGTACTGTAGTGCAATTTCTTTATGGTGAAAGTGCAAATTACAAATGTAGATTTTTTTTGTTACATAACTGCACTCAAAACCAAAACAATGTAAAACTTGAGAATTTACAAGTGCACTCAGTCCTACTTCTTGTTCAGCCAATCGCTAAGACAAACAAGTTTGTTTACATTTATGGGAGATAATGCTGCCTATTTCTTATTTCCAATGTCACCTGAAAGTGAGAACAGGTGTGTGCATGGCTAAATATCTGTATGCCCCTTTATGCCTTGACTTGTAGGCGCTAAAGTTTTACATTGTTTTGTTTTGTTTTTGAGTGCAGTTATGTAACAAAAAAAATTTACATTTTTAAGTTTCACTTTCATGATAAAGAGATTGCACTACAGTACTTGTATTGAAAAATACTATTTATTTTGTTTCTCTTTCAGTGAGAATATTTGTAATAAAAATAATAATATAAAGTGAGCACTGTACACTTTGAATTCTGTGTTGTATTTGAAAATGTAGAAAAACATCCACAAATATTTATAATTAATTTAAATTGGTATTCTATTATTGTTTAACAGGGCGATAAAAACAGTGGTTAATTGTGACTATTTTTTAAAATTGCTTGACAGCCCTCATTTGAAAACCTCTGCTCCAAAATATCTCTAAAGTAGAGTTTTCAGTAAGATATGTTGGTTATATAGAATGCCCAACAGTGTGGTATAGCATAAAGGTTTTAATCAATGCTCATTTGGAGTAATCTGTACAACTCACAAGCAACTTTGCTACCTGTGAGGAATACAGACATCCCTCTACATGGGGATATGCCTAAAACAACCCAACAAATTTAAGCTGGCGCAGAATGGAGTGGCCCACTTAAGTGGTGCTTCCTGGTAGTGACACGCCTATGCTCCATGATCTGCCATGAATACTTATGTTTCTAGATTGAATTTAAGGTGCTTGTTTTGACCTACCTACAAAGCCCTAAAAGGCTTGGGAGTTTCCTACTTGTCACAGCTGTGGTCAGCAGAGGTGCACGAGCTGCAGCCCACCAAGTTTAAAAGAAGGAGCCATGTCATAAATATAAAGGGAAGGCTAACCGCTTTTAAATCCCTCCTGGCCAGAGGAAAAAACCCTTTCACCTGTAAAGGGTTAAGAAGCCAGGATAACCTCGCTGGCACCTGACCAAAATGACCAATGAGGAGACAAGATACTTTCAAAGCTGGAGGAGGGGGAAAACAAAGGGTTCTCTCTCTCTCTCTCTGTGTTGTTTTTGCCCGGACCAGAGCAGGAATGCAGGTTAGAACTCCTGTAAAGGGCTAATAAGCAGTCTAGTTAGATATGCGTTATATTCAGTTTTGTTTAAATGGCTGAGAAAATAAGTTGTGCTGAATGGAATGTATATTCCTGTTTTTGTGTCTTTTTGTAACTTAAGGTTTTGCCTAGAGGGATTCTCTATGTTTTGAATCTGATTACCCTGGAAGGTATTTACCATCCTGATTTTACAGAGGTGAGTCTTTTACTTTTTCTTCAATTAAAATTCTTCTTTTAAGAACCTGATTGCTTTTTCATTGTTCTTAAGATCCAAGGGTTTGGGTCTGTGTTCACCTATGCAAATTGGTGAGGATTTTTATCAAGCCTTCCCCAGGAAAGGGGGTGTAGGGTTTGGGAGGATTTTGGGGGGGAAAGACATTTCCAGGCGGGCTCTTTCCCTGTTCTATATTTATTAGATGCTTGGTGGTGGCAGCAATAAAGTCCAAGGGCAAAAGGTAAAATAGTTTGTACCTTGGGGAAGTTTTAACCTAAGCTGGTAAAAATAAGCTTGGGGGTTTTTCATGTGGGTCCCCACATCTGTACCCTGGAGTTCAGAGTGGGGAAGGAACCTTGACAAGCCTATTGGTATAGCATTTTCTGTGAGCATTTGCAGCTTCAGAACAGACTTTCCCTCCCAGTCCAGAATAGCCCAGGTCTATTGACACTCAGGATATGCTACAAGGGGGCTCTATTTGCAAAGTCTGCTGAAGAGATGGGCTGTTGAGGCGGGAATTAGATTTGTGGGAACAGAAAGAGAAATTGTGTGTTTTTAGCTGTTTCATTTGATTAAGGGGATTATGTTGGGGTGCCTAGAACCTTGGCTAGGTGCCCTTTTTTAGTTTGTGTATGTCTAAATAAAATAAAACTCCCAAATTCCTGCCAATAAATCCTTCACATCACACTATCATCTCTCTCTATAGACAGACACACACTATATTAAACAGATGGTAGATTTTCTACAGAAACCCTTCTAGGCTGAGTGAATGTGGTTAATTGCGTAGCCCAATCTGACCACACAAAGGGCTGTTTTCATACACAATACCTTGCACTGATGCAGAATGTTGCATCTGAAAGGAGGGGAAACTGAAAATAAAATGGCCTTACTAGAGCTTTGTGCATTGCAGTGCTGCTACCTGAACTGCCCTCCGTCAGACATGATAAAGCCGTAAAGACAAATAAAACACCTGGTTCATCAGCAGCCCTCCCAGGTTTTGAGACCCTTCCACTCTTTTCCCATTAGGAAACAACAGACTGTAAAGCCCGCATTGCGCCTCAGTTTGGTTGTGTTTGCTTTCTTCAAAAGAAAAGTCAGTTGAAAATAAGTGTATTGTGCATTCAGGTTCTTTGAAGTATTTCCCTAGTCCTGTGCTTTCATATGGTATGCACGTCGAGTGCTGGTGCTTAGACGGGGCATCTCCAGAGATATGTCACTCTTCTTAGGCTAACAATGTAATACAGAGGAGAGCCTTAAAAAAAAATCAGAACAACACAGAGTAGCACACGTTGACTTGAACCTGCTGCGTCGAGCAGGCGTGGAGTGCTGCACACGTAAGCGCAAGGGACAGAGCGTGCAAGCTAAATCTGATCCTGCATTAATGAGAGTGCTGCTGCACAGTGGCCAAGTTTCTCCAATCACGCTCACGTTATTCTAGTAGTAAGAAGAATGCCTAAAAGGAGAGCAAGCAGATGAACACTTCAAGCCTCATTGTGCAACTCTTACCCAGGCTGGGGAGCACATCTTCACACAAGTAGTAGTGCTGTAGTCAAACAGGCTACGCACAAGAGCAAACTGTTCACCAGTGCGCATGTAGGTGGGCAGAATCAGGCCTGTGCAATAGAATAGAACAGCGGGATCCTGTGCTGCACGCCACACAAAAAGTTTTAAGATCAAAGACACAAATTGGAAGGTGGGGATTATTTCCTCTCTTTACTGATCAGATGCTAATTTAAAAGCAGGAGGAGCACTCCACACCTTTCTTTTCTGTTCTGGGACGTTTGGGCTTTCCATCACCATAGGAAAAAAAAATGGAGAGATAAAATTCAATAATCCTAAAGATGAGGGGCTAAATCCTGATTTCAGCCTGATTAGGAACTTCAATAGGAGTTTTGTCTGAATGGAGTCCAAGACCCCAATTCTGCTTTGTTGAAGTCAATAGGAGTTTTGCCATTGGCTTCAGTGGAAGCAAGACCTGGCCTTATGGAATTTCAGGATCCATTCTCTTAAGCCACTGTCTTGGTTGCAACGATCTTCACCTTGCTATTATTATTTATTCTTTGCATTTCCATTGCATCCAAAGGCCCTAATTAGGATTGGGGTCCCATTGTGCTGGTCACTGTATACACACACACACATGGAAGACATGGCCCTGCTCAAGGAGCTTACACAAGGAACACTGAGTGTGACATTTTAATTTTTAGGACACAGGATCACTTCTGGAGAGTGCAGATATGTCTTCCTTCTAGTTTAACCTAACACTGTGGCCACCTTGTGTTGGTCTGCTGGCAGAAGTTGGCCTCTAACTTTGCAGATCTAACCAGCATGGATTCATAATGCATAAGAGAAGCTTATGGTGGCACAGGGCCACACAGACATAGCTTGGGATCCAGCAGACTTCAAAAAAGCATGATTAGGCCCCTAAAACCATAAGCAAAGATTAATTTTAAACTCTCTGAAATACGTACCCACTAATTCTTTCAGTGTCCTTCCTAGTGGAAGCTTACAAACTAGATAAGATCAACCGTACTTCTTAAGGGGTTCATGACAAAATTACAGTGGCCTAGTATTTGTGAAGCTGCATAGGAAATTTCAATGTAATATTTAAAATAATCTTAGCAAGTTTAGGGCAGATGCTATGAAGTGCTACACCCCCTCAACTTTCACTGACTTAAGCAGGAGCTGAGGATGCTAAACACCTTACAGGACTGGACCTTTAAATTACCAGGCAATTAATTGTCAACGATTAAATTTGTGTGTGTCTTTTTCTTTGGTTAAAGGAGGACAGTGGTTGAGGGACAGATTCTGTCACTCATACTCACACTGAACAGTACTTGAAGAGTAGTTCAAGTGATATCAGTAGGATTATTTCCAGTGTCAGGTATTATTCTGCATGGGTACACGTAGCAGAATCTGGCCATGAGAGAGGAACTAAGCTTACCCAGAAACACCTGTTATTGTTACATAGTACAGTGAGGATTCAAAGATGGAAAATTAAAGAAGCAGGAAGGCGGCCAGTAGCAGCAGTACCCAAAGCAGCAACTTTTATAAGGCTGAGCTGTAGCACCAAGTGATGCAAGCCAGGTGTCTGTCTTATTGCTCTTGTATCAGTTCACATAACAGTGAACCAAAGGATCAAAGAGGAGACTGGCCACAGATGGGAACAGAACTGTCACAGAGAGTTGTTTTGCTACTGTTGCAAGGGATGTTGTTGCACAACACTGGTTGGTTTCTTATTTTTTAAAAAAGAAGTCCCTTGTGGCACTTTGGACAAAACCCTGCTGTTGCATTTAGTTGGGCAAGATTCCCATTGATATGGAAGTTTTGTCTAAGAAAGGAGAGAAGAATGCAAAATGTGGCTCTTAACTGCACTGCTTCTGACCCCACTGAAATCGGTAACAAAATTCCCACTGCCTTCAGTGGAGCAGGATCAGTTCCTGTCCTTGATTGTAACCCTCTTATTGCTTCTAAGGACACAGGAATGAATTCTGACAGATGCTGAGCACTTGCAACACCCACTGGCGCTATGATGTCAAGAGTGACTCGCCACTTGCATGTCTCTTCATGGCAGTGCCCGGCATTCCAGGGTCTTCTCATCTAGTGTCCCCTACCAACAGCAACTTTGGCTCCACAGTGGTGTATTTCTTGTGAGTCAGCCCTCCAGCCAGCTAATTCATAGCCTCCCCCAAGACAATAGAACAGTGGCATCAATGTTCTCTGGTCCAAGACAGAAATCAGCATTCTTTTCTTCAACTGCTGGCTGAAGAACTGTGGACAATCTTGAAATATTCCATCTCTTTCCATTTATTATTACAGCAGAATCTCCTTGGATTTCTGTTATCCACAAAGGACATGAATATCTTGAACATCCTTTTTGACTCAGTATGACAGCTTCACACAAACAAAATCTCCAATTTTAAATTTGTAAGCTTTAGTACCTTTCTTACGACGTACATACTGTCTGTATATCTTCTGTTTGTTCTTAACATGTCCACAAATAGTTTCATTGGAAGGCTTGGTTGAAAAAGTAGAAGGTGTAAGCCCTTGAAAGGTAATAAGTTATGTATTGGCCTTGAGTCCTTCTAATAGTATAAAGGGTGATACTCCTGTTGTGGAGTGTGGAGTGGTCCTGTAAGCAAATAGTGTTTCACATAACGCTTCTTTGCATGGTCTTGCTGCAAGCTGGTAAGTGGCAAACTTTCTTTCACCAGTCTGCTCATTCTCTCGGATGGTATAAAGAAACTGTTTTGTGCTTGATGACATTGCAAATGAGGCAGTGCTGCATTTCAGCAGAGGTGAATTGCATTCCATTGACAGTTATCAATTTCTGGGCAAAGCCTTCTGTGTCGAAGACCGATACATGAACTTAATCACCAGTGAATGTAACTTCCAGCCACTTTGAAAGATAGTTTATCATTACTATGGCAAATCTTTGTGTAACAGGCTGATCTTCAAATGATCCCATTATGTCAAGAGCCAGTTTCTCCCAGGGATAGTTGGGATAGTCAACTGGTGTGAGAGGGATGCTGAAGGTTTTCTGAGACTTATCACTACTAGCACAAGCCTTGATATTCTTATTTCCTCAACCTACTTGTCCATCCCTGGCCACCAGAAGTCTTGTCTTAGTTATCTTTTGGTTAGACTCATTCCCAGATGTCCTTCATGTGCCAGGTGATTTAATCATTCTCACAGAAGTGTAGACACAACAAGACAGTCAACTCTCAAAATTAATTCATTTTAAAGAGAGATAATGTGATATATGTCTACATGACTGCTAGTGTTCTGGTGTCACTGGCTTGTAAGGCCAACCATGGACTATGCAAGTGTTTAGGTTCTAAAGTACCTCGTCTTCTCTCAGTTCTTGCCTACTCTGAGACTCTGTGATCACTCCTTGAGTTGTAGCAGAGATCTGTGCAATGGCAATCTTTTCATCATCTTTCTCTATGTCTATGGCACCCTCTTGATAAGGTCTGGGCAGGTGAGACAGACAATCTGCAGTAGTGTTCTTGGCACTTGTAAGGTGAACTGAGTGGAAATCAAAGTCCATTCATTTGGTGGCCCATTTGGCAATTCTTGGAGTTGCATGTCCAGAACTGCATGTGGTCAATAAAGCTGAAAGGTTTGTGATCAGACATTAAATCTCCTACCTCACAGATAAGTTCTGAAGTGTCTTACTGCCCAGACGCATGACAGAGCTTCTTTCTCAATGGCAGAATAGGATTTTTCTCGATCAGTTAAGGCTCTGGAGGTGAATGCAGTAGTGACTTCTTTTCCTTTTTTTTGCCGAGTCAAGACAGCACCAAGATCATACTCACATGCATATGTTGTGACAATTGTTTGCTTCTCAGAATCAAAAGGGCTAAGAGCCAGGTTGTTGGAAATTGCTTGTTTTATCTCATTGAACTGTTCTTGCATGCTTCATCCCATTCAAACCTGACTTCCTCTTTTAGGAGATGACACAAAGGAACTACTTTCATAGCAAATCACTTATAATCTTTGAATGGTACTTGCACAATCACAAGACAGATAAAAGTTTATTCTGTTGTCAGGCTCTGGTGCATCAGAAATGACTTTCACTAGGTCTCATTTTCGTGTATACTGTTCTGAAAGATTGTATGTCCTAGATATGTCACTGAGTCAACACGGAATTGATATATCTTCTTGCTGATAAGTCCAGGTCGTTGAAGTTTTTCTATAACCTATTTTAAGATGACATCATGTTCAGATTCATCTTTTCCATAGACTAGAACGTCATCCTGAACGTAAGCGATTCCCTCTGTCTCTCCAAAGCATCATTCTTTGGAATATGGATGCTGCAGATACCAAAAGGTATCTGTTTGAATTGGCAGAAACCTTCTGGTGTGATGAAAGCTGTGTACTTGAAGGATTTTTCCATTAAGGGGATCAGGTGTTAAGCTGAGCATAAATCAAGTATAGTAAAGACTCTTGCCTCCTTCAAGGTGAAAAGCACTCCACTGATATTGGGTAGAGGCTGACAATCCACAACAATGTTGGAGTTTAGATCTCTCAAGTCCACACACATGCAGATAGCACCATTACATTTCCTGGTGAGAATGACAGGAGAAACGCATTCTGATGAATCAACAGGTTCAAGGATATCTGCTTCGTATAGATTCAGAACCTCCTCCTTGAGTAACTGTCTCTGTGCAATTGGTATGTTTCACATTTTATGGTGTACAGGCACTACACAGTTTTTTAGCTGGATCTTGTGCTTGAACTTTTTTCCAGCACCTATGGTATTGGTGAAACCTTCTGGAAAGTCAGAGACAATTCCTGGTTGTGGTGTCTCCTCAGTTTGCAGGACAGGTCCTGTACTATTTGGATTTAATATCATTTGAAGAAGGTGAAACAGAATCCACTAACATCCTCATCTCATGGCCCTTGACTCACACATGGCAGTGTGGAGTGGTGTACTG
This sequence comes from Eretmochelys imbricata, assembly GCF_965152235.1. NCBI lineage: Eukaryota > Metazoa > Chordata > Testudines > Cheloniidae > Eretmochelys > Eretmochelys imbricata. Next base: position 35,265,788 of record NC_135575.1, on the reverse strand, counting down.
ATCTGTCACATTCAGAACACCGTCAGCATTCAGTTCGCTCTCATCCTCATCTGTGAGAACTCCAGATACAACAGAAGGATAATTTCATTTCCCCAAATCAGACTAACTTAAGCAGATTAGTTATTGGTTCCAGGAGGCAAGCTTCTTGCAGACTGTAAACTCTTTGGGGCAGAGGTCTAGGGCAGTATCCTATCCTCAAAGGTTTTAGGCCCCTAACTACCCCAGGATTTGGGCCCTATCTGTATAGCACCTTGCACACTACTGACCCTATCCAAATATGTTAATAAATTAGCATCCACATAGCAAACACCACAGGTGAGGCTAGGAGTGAGGAACTGGAAGACCATCCCACAGTTGTCAGAATTCTTTAACCACAAATTCAGCTAAATGAAATAAAAACAGGCAGAAGTCCAAGAACTTTTTAAAATAAAAGTTACTCAGCACAAGTCTGTCAGAGTTGCAGAAAACATTGCATCTAAAAGCAAAGAACCCATAAAAATTATGGATACCTGTATACCTGGTGCATCGGAGCTTTTTTCCAGAGTATAAATAACTTGTCTAAAACAGCCTCACTCTAAAATCCCCATGCAAAAACTCCTAATGCGGTGGTTTTTACTGAATTATAAACTACCTTAAAAACGCAACATAAATTAAAGAATTAACTATTCATAGCTCCCAGTAGGGAATCCAATAATTAATATATAGTTTAATCTACATTTTTCACTATCCTTATGCAGCTCTAGCACTTTGGCCTGAAGCCCCTTTGTTTTAATTGCTCTTGCTAAAGATAAAACTCTTCTAATGCAAAATAATCTGGTGAATTTGACGTCTGTATCTGAGCTAAACTTGGGGTTCACAGGAGGAAAAGAAAATAGCTCAAAGTATTGTGAAATCGGCTTGCATTAAAACAAAAAAATGCTTTGCAGAAACCTAAAATATTATATAAAAAGTGAAACTAAATCTCCTGCAAAAAAATTGCCTTCTCTTTTTATTGTGGGTTAGCTTTGTCTTCATGGTGAATGTTTCATGAAACAACCTTTAATAGCATACTATTTTAAGGCACAGTATCAGCCTGCCTGTATTCATGCCAAATGTTATCTTCCTTAAAGGAACATAAATCCCTTGTAACATTGATGGTATTTATACAGAGATGTAGGTTTTTTTAAACTCCAGAACGTATATTTTTTTAATTAGAAATATTGTTTGGGTGATCATCAACCCAAACATATTGATACGAACAGGAGTCTTGGCTGAGTTAGAATTGCAGAACTGAGTTCATAGATAGGAGAGCTAGATACAGGGAGTGTTTAATTTCATTATCAACATAATAGTGGCACATGCACATCAGCTGGTATTAATCATCATTATTGCTTGAGGCTCAGTCATTGTAATTAGTGATTGATGGTACATTGTAAACTCAAATATTTTGGGGGAAAAATATGGTCGTCTTAATTTATGTATTAAATCTCATTTTAACTCAGATAAGACTGCAAGTTGTCTGATCTTTAAATTGCGTAAGATACTTATATTGTTTTCTATATGTTCCATTTTTTTATAGGTTCTTCTGTTGTGTTACTCTTGATGAAATTAAAGGGACCCAGGGAGTTAAAGATTGTCATAGGTTAATGTAACATTTTATGAACTTTCACACATTTTTTAATAATTGAATTCACAGTTGGAGTAGGCCTAGTGGACCCCAATTATTATAATATTTCTTTTGGCTAAGATGACGAAGGTTAGCAGTATTAGACTACTAGGCATTAAAACATGATTTGTTCTGAAGGCCCTTTAAACAGTAAATGCAATATAGGTATCACTGATCAAGATTTTCAAAAGTGACTGGTGAATCTGGATACCTCAGTTTTGGGTACCCAACCTGAGATATCTTAAAGGGGTTGATTTTCAGAAAGTGACAAGGACCTACCCTCTCAAAATCAGGCTCTTTTAAAAGTTTTCTCAGGTTGGGCATCCAAAAATTGAGGCACCCAAAAACACTAATCACTTTTGAAAATCTTGTCCACTATGCCCAGAAGTATCTGTGTCATTTTCTGCCGTGTTTTTATGTGCTATAATATATATTCTTCTTACTGTATTTTTCACTCCAGGCATCTGATGAAGTGGGTTTTAGCCCATGAAAGCTTATGCCTGAATAAATGGGTTAGTCTCCAAGGTGCCACCAGGACTCCTCATTATTTTTGTCATTTCCTAGTTACTAATGAGGCACTAATTTACCTTTGTTGCAACAGTATGGACCTCTCTGAGCAACTTGCTCCTGACTGCACTTCAGCACAGTACAACTACATTCAGTGGTTGCAAATTTCATGGAGATTTTAAAGTTTAAAACAATCATAGCAACCCCACCCCAATATTAAATATTTGTTGAGTCTAGGAGTAGGCACTGCAGTATTTTTGCCCCTCTAGGAAATTCCACAACGACTGATACAAATATGGGGACTGATTTACATAAATATTGAACAGCCACAACTCCAGCTGAAGTCAATAGAAAGTGTAGATGCTCAGCAGCTCTGAAAGTCAGACGCATGTAGTGTAAGGAATTTTGGGACACTAGACTCAATAATACAGCTCCACCTCGGTTCCTGCATTCTCGCTAAATTCATATTCTCTCTTTTTTCAATTTCTAAATGTTCAGTCTTTACTCAGGCAAAACTCCTGATTAATGTCTGTAGAATTTAGCCTAAAATTGTTTTCTCAAGAGCATATTGTATTGTTTCAGTCTCCTTCTCTAACAACTCAGTCACTCTTTTTTGTATTAAATAATTCTGCCCACACTCCCTCATTTTCCTGATTCTTAGGGAGTGATTTTGGAATACTTAATCACTCAGCAGTAGGAATAGTATATTTTCTACTTAAAACAGGTCTTCTTGACAAATTATACAATGCCTATGCGTAACAGGACTGAATTAAAGGTGAAGTTTTCAGCCTCAACTCAGATTTTTCTTTCATTGTGTTTTTAAGAGAAAACTTACCATTATTCTGATATACTTTGTATTTCAGTCACTATCAAGCTGCATGTTTTTATTATCAGGCTCCTAAACCATGCAGTTATGGTATTTTAATAAGGACCCTCTAAAACTATACCACAGACTTCTACAATACCCTTCCAATTGTATTCTTCTGGCATATTTCTTTAGCAAACAACACTGGATTCTGCTGGCATACATCTGTTACTATTAATTTATGAACCTTCATACCTTCAGTGTCAGTTACTTCACCAGGAAGTAGGAGGCTCAACTTCACAATAAAATAAACCTCTGAATGTCTCATAAGTGGGATGGGGTGGGGTGGGGGTGGAAGAGACATTTCCATATTATTTGTTTTAAAAACTTTCCTCGGGAAAATGCTCTTCTTACAATAAAGACAATTCTGTGGCATAGCCCACAGATCCTCCCCTTCTATCTCCAGCTGCATTTGTGAAATGGACTTGGTCAGACAGCGGTCAAAGAATTAAAAAAATATATAGGAGTCATGCACTTGGAGCAAACATTCATTGCATTGCTTAACTGTCTTACTAAACAAGCAGAAGACTCCCACATTCTCATGCCTTCAGTACACAGCTGCCACTGGAAAGTTGCCCATTCCTACTCACCCCCTCCCACCTCTTTCAAAGAACCTTGTCTGAAGCTACCAGACCTCTCCTACTAGCAATATTTTGTTAGAGCACAGGGAAATAATGTTATTTAAAAACAAGTTAAAAATTACTATCACAGATTTCCTCAATCAATGGAGATGGTAGCAAGTCACCCTTTCAGGTAAGGGAAAACAGTGATATACAGAGAGTTCTGCGTATTAACTGGTGAGGAGCCTCAACATGAGAAACATGAGAATGTACCACGCAAAGAGGTATTTTATAAGGATTATGTGCCTGTAGGGAAACTAGCATACTTTTGGCACTATGTAAATAACAATACATAACATTTTCAGAAGGTGACCTCCATTGGGGTGTGCACAACAGCACTTGCATAGGCATTTTGAGCATTGTCACTAGTGCATGCAAGTGGTAATACTCAAAGATGTGTGCACAAATATTTATGATTGCAAAGCTGTACATGTGCAAATGGAGCTTGATTTTAGGTCCCTTTGGAAGTTTAGCCATGTACCTGCTGCTTAGGTATCCACTGTCCTAGCTCATTGAAAGGGAGAATTCCATTACCTCCAGTCCCCACACTGGTCCATGCACAACATCAAACTATTCAAGGGCAGAATTTCACTCTAAAAAACTTCAGCATCACCTGACAAAGTTGCTATTTTGGAAATGAAACACCCTTCTTCAAATGGAAGGTCTAAGTGCAGTGTCTTATATTGCCCATTTTACCTTATGTGAGGGTAATTACAGATAGAATTTTCAAAGGGGCCTAAATGTTTTCCAAGTAGCACATATTTTAGGAGTGTGTAATCAGATAGAGTCCTCAGCAGGATCTGAAAACACTGAACAACCAGTGAATCATTGTCCTTTTCACAGGGCTTGCCTTTATTATTGTATTAAGGAAAGCAAAACATAAACCTCAGCCTAAGCATTCACCTGTACCTGAATGTCTGGAATGGCCACTAATTCTGTACCCTTTAGAGAATGGGCCTCATTCCTCTTTTATACACCTGGGTTGGAGTGAATAGGAGTCACCTGCTGTGGTGAGTCAGCAGAAACCATTCTGTATCCATGCAGTCCTAATACTTTACATCAGCATGAGTCAGCAAAATTAGCTCCTGTGACAGAGTTTATTTGAACAAACCACACCATTTCTTATGCGTTCTGTGTGAAGGTTAAATAACAAAACAGAAGAAGAGCTGTACTTTGGAAAAGAAGATAATAGAGAATAAAGGGGAAATATGGTGGGTAGTTTGCCTCTGACATCACAATTCTATTTTGTTAAACCTGCAATCGATTTGTTTCTTAAATGAGACAATATTGCACAGCTTGACTCTCATCTCTCTGACACAGAAATAATTCCAGGGAGCTCCCCAGAATGTTAACTGTTTTAATTTTAAAATTATTTTTAAAGTATTCATGCGCTCTAGGCCACCAACATCTTCATCTAAAGAAAATTTCTCAAGTAAAAACAAATAATTGAAATTGCCCATTAAAATCCCATAAAACCCACTTCATCTCAAGGGGATTTAGTTAAGAAAAAACAGCACTTTATGTACTGTCATTCTGAGTTAAGAACACTGATGGCATCCCAGAACTGAAAAGCTGGATGTGTATGATACTACTACTAATAATAAATAAATAATAATTAAACAACATCCTAATCTGATATGTATTATACATGACCACTTCCAAAATACTCTTGGCCTTTGATACTGCTGCTAGATATATAACTGAAGTGCCCTTTTACTTTAAATAACATTGTTTATTTTATAAAGACTCTTATGACAGCTGAGTTTGAAAAAAACCATAAGATTATTTCATTCTATATTTCTTGTTCTCAAAGAACAAATTTGTGAAGGCCAAATTATGGGGCAAGTACAGAAGTTATTACATGATCCTTACTCAGCAACCCATTGACTTAAATAAGACTTTTGCTTGAGTGAGGACTGAGTCAAAACTTCAGGATTTAGCCCCTTTTAGTAACTTAATGGAAACTCCATAAGAAATTCTGCATTTGTAATGAGTTCCAGTAACATCACTTTTCTGTGTGCTTCAATTTAACCACCCAAATGGGATGGCATCATTTTATGTACCAGACACCCCACTGATGAAACACTTTGAATCTGCAACATGTAACTTCCTCATTATCTGAGTTCAAACCATTTGCAGCTGAAATCAAAGGTTTGGGAACTGCATGATTCAGGATTGAGATATAGCCTGTCAACTCTAGGTCACTCATTCAAATCTGGCCCACATCAGCAGTGACTGAAAGTTGTTCCAGTCTGATGACAGCTCAGAAACCTATGGGAAATGGGCTGGGTGGTCACAGTCCAGTGCCTCATAAATAGGTGTCACCTTAGCACTAGTTAGTACCTCTGTCTCAGCAAAGAGGCCAAAGACTGAACTACCCCCTCACCTCTGGAAGTGGTCCTTTTATGTCAAGAATGAAGATAATTGATAGGCTCTGGGTGGGCGGTTGTACAGCCATTGCCCATGCTGTACCTGACCTGTGGATAAACAAAGCATTTTGGTTGGGTTACAGTGCTGTCAACCTGGTACCTTTCACTAAAACTTCCTTTATAGACTAAAAAGAGTAAAGGGAGACTGTAATTATTGCAGCTGACATTTACATTTATTTGTGATCAAAAGTAACAGCTGGATTAGCATGATACTTGTTGTCTTCCTTTTACATTGCAGTCAGTATGGATCTGTTAGTAGCACTTTTGTGTTTAGGCAAGAAGTGTTGGTCTTGTACCCAGTGCTAGAAAAAGCAGAGGGATACCTGCATTGTTAAAGGAGACATCCTTAAAACAGACTCTCTAGAATGGCCATCCAAATTCATTATTTATAGGCTTTCCTATGGTGCTCTTGACTGTAGTATATCATAATGTAGTACATGAGCATCTCACACACACATATGAATTTATCCTCACAAATCCCCATTAGGGAGAGAATATTCCCATTTTAGAGATGGTACATCAGATTACAGAGAGAAAGGTGCCTGCTTTAAGGCACCTTGGACTTATTTTCAGAGGTACTGAGCACCCACAACTCCTAGTGAAGTGAGTCAATCGGAATAGCAGGTGCTCCGCACCTTTAAGTGTCTTGAGTTGGGTATCCAACAATTGAAACCTTTCAAGAATTTTTGCACTCTTTGAAGTTTTGCCTTGTAATGGTAACATTGTACATAAGTTTGTGTTGCTAGTGATTGTGTAACTAAGGGCTGGTCAGTTTAGAAGGACCCATTGTGCTGAAATAATTGTCGGAAACCAAATGCTGAATAATACTTTATAAGTACAAAGGATTAATTAGTTATTATAAATCCTTTATTCAGTCCTTATTTAACCCAAGCCGCCTGTCATTTGGGACTTGCCTGAGCAGGAACTTCAGGATTTAGCCTATACACTAAACTTTCGTATAAATCAAGATGTTATCTAAATACAGTGGAGAACAAAGACTGGGGAAGCATGTTCATTCAATCAGGTAGCCTTTTTAAAAAAAGAAAAGCTCAACTGCTAGTTTAGACTCTAGCATCCTTTTTCTTTCTTTTTCTTTTCTTTTTAATCCCAGTGGGGCAAAGACAGCAAACATAAAATACAGGAAAAGCAGAGACAGCTTTATCTCAGAATGTTGACACAGTTTAGTAAGTGGCAAGTTTACAGAGAAACAAACACCAGGCTGTGACAATTAATGTTTCAATGCTGGTTCTCTCGTTCCAACTTTGTAGCTATACTGCAAATACACCTCACGGTTAATAATTATACAAATACAAAAATGGTATGTTCTGTATCAGCAATGTTTTTAAAATCTGTTCATTAGACCCTATTTTAAGTCTGCCGAGTTGGATTTTTTTATATAGTATTATCGGAGGGGCACTGATTGCGATTCCAACAGTGAAGTCTGCCTTAGGCTTTTGACTTTCAGAGCATACCGGCAGTAGCTCACTCATATGTCTATAAATATTTTCACTTGGTAAGAACACACTGTTGTATGTTTTGTCACTACACAGCATATTTCTAAACATTACAGCAGACCTGCCAAAACTCCCTCCCTCCCTCATTGTGGATTAAACTTGGAGGGGGTGGGGAGGATTGTTGTTTTTCTTTGTTTGTTTAGTAAAGTACTTCACTCCTCTGATGACAAATTTTGCAGTGAGTCATAACAAAGCTCACTCATCAGCACTGTCGGTCCGATTGTCACATCTGGAGAAAAGAGCAAGACGCATTTCTGTTAAAATAATACTTCTAGTTGAAGCCATTTGGCTGCACAAAATGGTAAGTATACACGTGAGATTTTCCTTAAAAAAATAATTGCAAAACCTCCATAAAAAATCGGGGAGGGGGGGGGAAATAACTCTTCCCCTCTGATTTCTTCTATTTTACCCCACGTGCTCAACGCTCCTTCCTCTGTGTGTGTGTCTCACTCAGGCTGCTCAGGGTTGGAATGCGTCCAAGGCTTGATTTTTTATTTTCAGTGCACATTTCAGATCCAACTCCACAAACTCTTTGATCTTTCTTTCTGTCTCCTTACCCGGAAGAGAACCCTTCCCTGCTCAGCTGGGAGCTCAGAGCACACGTGGAAAGCCTGGCGCGTCTCCATGTTCTTGCCAAATTTAGTCACACAAAGGGGCCAGAAAGGGGATGGGGGGCAGAGGGGGAGAGGATGAAAGAGGCAGCCGACGGGACATCAAAGGGAGCTGCCGCCCCGCCCCTCTGCTCCCCATACCCCGCCCTCTGCCTATTTAAGGGGAGGCTCTCAGTAGCAGGCTCTTCTCACGCAATCCCGCCTACTCCCCCCTCCACATATCTCGCTGCCTTCTCTCTGCTTCCCAGAGATTTGCCATGATCTATTTTGAATGGAAGCAAATTAGAAAGCTGTGTTTTCAATGTACATTTGTAGACAGGGTGGGAAAGGTGGCGGACTCCCTGCTGGGCGTTAACTTTCTTCACAAACTTATTCCAGGCGGACCTTCTACTTTACGAACTTGACAGTATTTTGGGGAGGGGGGTAGGTTTTTAGTTTCCATTTGTAATTCTTTCTCTCTTCTCCCCCCCCCCCCCCATTTTCTCTTGCTCCGCTCTTAGCAAGCAATTGGGTCGCCGTTTCTCCTCTTTATTATTTGTGGCTGTTGGAAATGTCTCGTTAGCTTTTGATGGAGGATTTACAGCCTCGGGTCGATATAGTCATATCCTGATGTCAGACCTTGGCTAATACCCTTGTTCTCTTTCTAGTGATTTATCCCACTGGTCCATCCGCTGGTGTTTATTCAGCTCCATTACTGATTAGTATGTTTCCTATAATTATTCCCCCCACCCCCCAAGGCCAATTGAGCTTGATTATCTGGGGCGGTAAAAATCCAGCCCTTTATGTTTAAGTAATATTAAAAGCGCAGCTCACTTTCTCTCTTCTCACCCCCTTCCCCCCGAAGTTCAGAGGATGTATCAAGTTACAGGGGGATTGATTTGTCAAACAATGAACTGGCTCCTTCACTTGCATTGCACCAACTCTTTAGACCAAATCTGCAAGAATATTAGGTCTGGCTGCGGGAGTGTGTGTGTGTGTGTATAGACAGGGAAGAGGTAAAGGGGAATATAGCCTATTTGACTAGTTTATTGCGGGCGGGCGGGCGGGGGGGGGGAGGTGTCCGATTTCCACCTGATTTGTTCTGTCTCAGTGTTTGCAATCTTTCTCTCTTCTCATTCTCTCTCTCTCTCTCTCTCTCCCCCTTCCCCCACTATTTTAACTCTACATCCCTGCTTTTGTTTGCAATAGACTTAAATTGCCTTTTCCTCCTGTTTCATTTCTCCCTCCAGTCCTATGAATTGAAAGTACCGACAGCTTTTTGTTGTCTCCAGTCAAGTCTGGCGCTGGAGTTGAGGTTTCCTGAGTTTATCCTCTTGTCATAAATCATTACACTTCCCCCCCCCCCGCTTTTAAAAAGTTCCCACCAAAAAACTGCTATGGGGAAAACTCCAGCCCACATGAAGGGGAAAAGCCTGGTGGGGGTGGCGCGGGGAGCTCTCTAACAAGGGACACAGCTCCGTTCTCTTTAATTAAACACAGTTTATTTTTGTGCAGACTAATTTGGCAGGGGACTGCTGTTCGGATTTTACCTACCCCCTCTGGCTATAAGGAGAAGGGCATCTCTGTAACACGGCAGAAATGTGTACATGACTCCACTTTTCCAACCACCCCTTTTGTTTGGACCTCCACAGAGAGAAAGCCTGCTCAGTGCTTGTACGTAAGGAGAGCAGAGAGAGAGAGGACAAAACACAAACAAATCTCTTGCTAATTGTTAAATCCGCCACGTGAACCTCACACCCTGGTAAAAAGAAACCTATAACATGACTTCTCCCCTCATCATCCTCCAGTATTCTGCATAGTAAACAACAAAATAGACACATCTCATGGGGACTGGAAAGGATTTCAACATGGCAACATCTCCTTCCGATTTAATGCCAATTCCAATCGATTAGTTACGTGGGTGTTTGCATGTTGATTGGGGATCCATATGCTAATGGTCGTGACAATTAGTGTAGTCTTCTCACAGAACATGTCTGTTCAAGATTTGTTTTTTAAATAATAAAAAGGTTGAAAACATCTTCTCCAGATTTTTTTTTATTCTTCATGCCAAAACTATTTTATTCTGGATCTGTAAGCGAACCCTTTCGGCTACCATGAGTTCCTTTTAAACTGGACGCGTGACAAGAGCAGGACAGCAATATACACAAATACAGTCAAGCCACTAAAAATCACATGTGTATGTTAAAGAAAATTCCTAGAGCATCTAATGGGCTTCGTTAGTTTTCCAAAATAGAAGATCCCTGCGAGAAAACACCAAATGGAACATCTTCTCCTCCTCCTTCTCTCTAAATTGGGTCCCATTAGGTAGCTTAAACTCATTCTTCTTGACTGCAATAATTTTGAGAGCAAAGGGAGGTGTCTGCAATGAGTATGGAAGTCCGAACAATTAACATGAAGGAGAAAATAGGATTTGAATTAGGTGTAACTTTCAGACTTTACAAATTATCACTAACTTCCCCATTTTCCAAACAACCGCCTCTTAATTACTTTACTCAAACCATCTTCAATAGAATGTTTGTTTAATTAAGGGGACATTGTACACGTTAGCTTCTTTTGGGGGTCTGTATTTTAATGTCTTGCTTTCTAATGTATTTAGTGCACTTGTTTAATAACGTGACAAACATATCCTCATTTTTCTTTTTCTATTTTCATATCACGGTTTGTCAGTTTTATATTCCCGCTGGATTTTAATTACAGTTTGCATGGGAAATGATGTAAAGAAAATATTTAACTTTTGGAATTTCATCCTAACTTTCATGATTATTTCAGCGAAAGCAGTTTTGCCGTCTAGGGGGTCTCTTATAAAGCGTAAAATTATAATAGGTTAAAAACGGATTGAAAATATCTTTACATTTCTATTTCACCGTGTTCTTGAGCTTGTATGTTTATCAATTTTACAACGGCTATACAAAACATGATTTGTAGTCGTCCGATGCCAAAGTAATTTCAGCTGGTTCCTGCACAACATATGTTTACGACACCACGTAGATAGGATAATCAGAGTAAATGCATATTAATGACATTTCCAAATGCCCTGAACGCTGGGTGTTTTATACAGATACCCTGGATGCTGTTTAATACATAGGGCTAACAATAAAAATTCTAAATGAATGGGATAGGGAGGAGAGTTGATTGTCTTTTGCTATTCCTAAAATGTTTATTAGAGTTTATTTTGATGACTTGAAACGTGAGACCCTGATACCTGTTTATCTCATTGTCTGTTCAAGGACTACTAGCCAGGTACTTCTCTCCGTCAGTTGCTGGATTGCTATGTTGAATGACGATCTAATAACTCTGCCCTTCATCTGAAATTACTGCAAACATTTTTTTAAAAAAATATTTAGCGTCCCTTTCCCCCTGTGAACAATCTAATGCGTGTGCATCCCCCCTTGTCTCGGAAAAGGGGAAGTCTTAACAAAGCATCCTAAACACATCCTTGTTACAGATTTGTCTGGGGATGTTTAGATAGCTATTCTTTGCCCTCTTCGGGGTGTGTGTGTTCCGTTTTGGGTGAATTATAAACCTCCACCCCCTAGAGTAAGTAATTCCCTTCACAGCCTCCCCCCGCCCTTGGCGGCTCTGCATTATAGAAATAATCAGTGTTACCGCAAGATGCTGAGAACTTGCAAAATCATCACTGGCTAAATGCAGACTACTGAAGGTTTGCACCATGCAGTAGTTCTGCACTTTCAAAAAAAAAAAAAAAAAAAAAGACAGATTTTTTTTTTTAAAAAGTGTCCCTGTCCCCTCCCCCCAAATCGCTTCACTTTCTATCCTCTCCCCCCCTTTCTGCCCTGGAACTGAACGAATCGATCGCTTTACCGATTCCTCGTTACTGGCTTGTGACAGCCGAGGCGACTTCTTTGTATTTAACGAGAAGGCTGCAGCAGCTCTCTCCGCTGCTTGGCGGCTCGCACTCGAGCTAGCTAAGCCGGGCTGCGGCGCGGATCCATTTCCCTTCCCTCTCCAGAGTGTCTATCAATGTGCTGTCAATCAGAGCGGCGGCTTCTCTTTCATCTCCCCCCCCGCCCCCGCCCTGTCCACAGAGAGAAGGCGGGGGCGGGGGGCGGAGTGGGTGGAGGGGATGTTAAAGTTACATTACAGAGACTGGCTCCCACTTCGCTCTGGCGGGCGCGCTCGGTCCGTCCCTCTCCACTTTCTGCCTGCCCCTGCCCCGGGAGAGAGAGACGCGCACGGGCCACGGGAACTCGTCCTACAGGCTTCCAGCCGCGCCTCGCCACCTTCCCGTCGGCCAGCCCAGGAGAGGCGGGAGACGGTGCCCTGGGACCGCGCGCGCGTGGATTGCCGGTGGCGCCCCTAAAGCCAGGAAGCCGCGGCACCTGGGGAGGCAAAAGGGGCCGCCGCTGCCGGGTGTCTCTCCTCCATGGGGTGCTCCATCCCCGGCCTGCAGCGGGCGGCTCTCGGCGGCTGGGCTGGCCCCCTTTAGGGGTTGTGAATGCGGAGGCGCCTTGGGCCGCTGGGACGCCTCGAGAGAGAGAGAGAGAGAGAGAGAGAGAGAAGAACTCCTCCTGGCTCGCGCCGCCCGCGCGCGCCGTGATTTCAACACCCGCGCCCGGGGTTTTGCTTTTCCTCGTGGCTCTCACGCCGCCCGGGCGAGCCGGGCGCGGCGAAGAGGCGAGAGCGGCGCTCCGGGGAGAGCTCGGGCGGGAGAGGACAAAAGCAAAGAGTCTTGGTGGGTTTGGCTTTGCGCGTGGGGCGGTTATTGCGAGCCGGCGGTGGAAGCGCGTTCCGGGCCTCCTTCGTCTTCCCCGCCTCCCTGACTGGCCGGCGGGGACCCCCCTTAACTTTAGAGGCGAACTTTGTAGCCCCCTTCCCCCAAAGAAAGGAGAGCCCGAGCGCCGGGGCTGCGCTGGAACCGGAGAGGCAGCGGGCCAGGGCTGCAGGGAACGCTCCTGCTCTGCCGGGCAGCGGGCTCGCCCCTCTGGCTGCTGCACGAGCTGGAGCTCGCGGGATCTTCTCTCCCCCTGTAGCTTGCGGGGGAATGGGAACCGGGGGGGAGCCTCTCCTTTTAAAGAAGCCCCGGAGAAGATAAAAGCAGATCCAGAAGGGCCCCAACTTCTCCAAACTCTTCTGTCCTCTTGCAGACACAACGGAAACCGGGGGAGGGGGGAACCCCCCCCCCCCCAGCAGCAGACAGACCGACAAGTCAGACAGACAGACCCTCCTTTCCCCCCGTGGCTGTGCCCGCCTGGCCTCCTTCGGGAAGAGGGGGGTGGGTGGGATGGAGAGGGGGAGGCTTAGAGTAGCGAGGGCAAGCGGCTCGTAAAGACGTAATAAATATTATTCTTCCTTTTTATTATTATTGTTCCCCGGGCGGAGCAGGAATTAAAGAGCAATTATGCCTCAGCTGCCGGGAGCCGGAGGAGGCGGTGGGGGGGATCCGGAGCTGTGCGCCACAGATGAAATGATCCCTTTCAAAGACGAAGGCGATCCCCAGAAGGAGAAAATCTTCGCAGAGATCAGCCACCCGGAGGAAGAAGGAGATTTGGCCGACATCAAGTCCTCTCTCGTTAACGAGTCCGAGATCACCCCCAACAGCAATGGGCATGAGGTAAGGGGGTCCGAGGGCAGGGCAGCCAGCTGCTGTGCAGTTCGTGATGCCAACGGAGCGTTCAGAGACCCTCTGATCAGGGATCTTGGGAGGGGGCAGCTCTAGAGACTTCGGCCAGGGAAGACCAACACGCCTCTTCGCGGTTTTGCTCATTATAGGGCTCTGAAGCACCTTGATTCCAGCCTGGCCCCTCTGGTTCTACAGTCAAACTCCTCCAGGGTCCTGGATCGGGTTAATAGACCTGGATGAATTAAAGGCGGTACAGTCAAATGCGAGCAGCACTGTGGGCACCTCTCCTGGCACGTCTATTTTTAGCGAAGGCAGGGGACGGCGGGGGTGCAAAGGCAAACAGGACGTCGTCAGCCGCCAAGCGAGATGCGGTTTTGACCAACGCGCTTTGTGAGCGAATACGCCAAGTTTCCCGTGAATGGGAGGGCAGGCGCTTGGGAGTTCGTGTAAGGGGTGCGGGGAGTGGAAGAGCGAACTCTGAGACCTTCTTTGCAAACCGGAGAGATGTGTGCAGAGCCTGGGCAATGGTACTATTTCATTCAGGGCCGGCGGTTCTTTGATCTGCCCCCAACTTTGGGCGCACACTGTTGGGAGACCCGTGATGATTGATTCAGCACGGCCGCGTCGGCTCTCTCCCGGTCTGTCTCGTGTGCTCCAGCCCGAATTGAGATAAAACCCCCTTTTTGGAGCCATGTGCTGTGCATTATCAAACTTGTTCTTTGCTTAGGGGCTCCTTCGGCTCGAACGCCTTGTTAGTACAGTAAGCTATCAGAGCAGAGTAAATAGAGACACGTGGGTGCCTGTGGGAGGGAGCTAACTAGGCTTTTTTTTTTTTTTTTTAAAAGGAGGGGGGAGAAGTTGCAGATCATCTTTCAGCATCTGATAGGAAATTTTCGCGGGGAGAAGGTCACCCCTCTATCTTACTAAAATGCATTGGCCTGTGAAAACATTTAAGAGGCAGACCTAGAAAAATCCCAAGATTTACCCTCAAACACAGAGGGATTTGGGGAAATTCATTGCATTGGGGAGTCAGATTTTGTAGATGACTGACATCTGGTGCCCGAGATCTGATGCATTCACAACATGAATTTCTGGTGTTTAGGTTTAAGTGGTGGATTTGAGTAACAATCTGAGATTGCTCAACAAGATTTGTGAAGACTCCTATTCAAGTTTGATCACATCTCAACCATTTTATTACCTTTTTTGTTTTTTGTACCTAATCCCTGCATTTCAGTTGGTGATGATTTTAGGAAACTAGAATGCACAACTAATGGACTGAACTGCTGGAGTTTATATAGTGCTACTTCTAGTAACTAATGAATGGGCGTGGTAGGTTTTTTTGTGGGGGGGAGGGAGTAATAGAAGGTGGATCTGTAGTAACTATATTGATTGGCAGACGTATTGGAGCATAAGTTTTGGGTATTCACCCATGAAAGTTTATGCTCCAATATGTCTGTTAGTCTATGAGGTGCCACAGGACTCTTTGCCGCTTTTACAGATCCAGACTAACATGGCTACCCCTCTGATATATTGATTGGGAATTGTTTTGCAATAAGCTAATATATTGGGGTTGCAATACTGAGATGAGCTGCCAATAAAAGCATTAGAAGTTACCTTGCTTTGACTCCGGAAGTCTTATTTTTGACTGTAGATTAATTCTGCCAACTAACAAACAACCTTTCACTTATAGTCAGAACTGACATGCTGGTTCTTGGCTTCTATTGCAGCTTCCACTAGGGGACTATCCAAAAGCTTAACTGGCTTTTTCTCAGTTCCAGGCTGTCTCATGATCAAGCCAAACTGCATGTTGTAAAAATAGC
This sequence comes from Eretmochelys imbricata, assembly GCF_965152235.1. Taxonomy (NCBI): domain Eukaryota; kingdom Metazoa; phylum Chordata; order Testudines; family Cheloniidae; genus Eretmochelys; species Eretmochelys imbricata. The sequence continues at coordinate 35,250,196 of NC_135575.1, read as the reverse complement.
CTTTTAAAAAATAAAGGAATCTGCAGTGTTGCACTGTCGTATTTCAAGTGAGTGCTAAACACCTTTTTAGTGTGTATGCAGGAGGACCTTCTCTCTCCTTCAGATGTCCATTTCCATAGCCCAGGACAAGCAAGTTCATATGAGTCACAGGATCCTATAATAGTATTAGGCCTAAAGTAGCCATGGAATTTCTTTGGTAAAATCAAAGGTCAGAGCATTAATCGTAAACTCTTTAAAGGATTTGCACAAACTGTTTTGGTAGCAATTTATTAACATGAAAACAACTTAAGAACAAGGATGGAATTTTTAAAAGCCCATATAGTGGGGGCACTCAATTTTCATTATTCTTTGATACCAATTTAGGAATACTATTTTGATTCCTAAAGCTTAAAGTATTCTTAAGAAATAAGGCCCTTTAGTAAATTACTGCACTACTTGTGCTAGAACTGCTTTGTAGAACCACATGGTTATTACATTTGTAATAAAAATGACCATTCTATGTTTTAGAACACTTCCTTTTTAGCATGAGGTAGGACAAATATACAATCGCTTCTCCTGACCTAGACACTTAATAATTTTTTTTGAAAGATCAAGTGCTAAGCAAAAGTGAACAGATATGCATAAAAATACCATTTTTTTTGTTTTTTGTTTTTTAATGGTGGATTCTGTGTGGTTAGGTTTCCAGGCAAGGCCAAGCTCAGGAATCCTATCATGACAAAGGCAGAGAACATTCTGAAGAAGGTGAGATGTGCTTATTCTTTACTCTACATTGTTACTTCCTATGTCCCTCTCAATGTGTACACAGATGTAACTTTGCTTACTAAAAGGCAATATTAATCAGTTGAACTTGTATATAAAATGTGACCTGTATTTATGGAAAAAATCCAAACATTTTCGAAGTTGAGCAAAAATGAGATTTGGTGTGTATTCATCTAACTTCAGTAACTAAATGGTATTTCAGTTGTTTGCCAGTTGAAGTAAGTAGGCCAAACAGATCTTTTTGCTGAAAAAATAACTATTTTTAGAATATAAGTAGTTCATATATAAATCTTTTCTCTTCTCTCATTCTGACAACCTTACTGAGTTATGTATATTAAGAAGTTGTGTGCTCACTTTCCAACCCAAGTCTGTCACTTAAAAAAAATCAGGAACAACATTTTAATGTTTTGATGTGCAAATCAGTGAACTCTAATACTTCATTAAGGAAGATGAGTGAAACTGACAGTGTACATATTTAGTTTAGAAAGCTGGACAGTAATGTAGGATTGTCTTCAGTATATTATTATAGTGGGGTATAGCTCATAAGAAGGAGGATCTCCATTAGAATTAAAATGAGAGTTTGGGGCTTCAGCTTTTTGTCAGTCCTGGTCCTTGTTGATAGCCTGTTATTATTTAAATTAGATATTCCACAAATTGGAAGTGGAACCCCCTTTGTTTTAAATAGGCCCCAATAAGCAGTAGGGTATCCTTGCACACCAGCCTGTATTCCTATTCTCCTTAATAGCTTTCAATTAGCATGACCAGAAAGAATTGTTCATACATGCAGTATGTCAGCTAGTGAAGGAAGTGTCTCTGTCTAACCATACTACTGCACTTTCCTGCAACCAGCTGTGTAACTGATGGGAGAAGTCCATATGCTACCTAAAATGAAAGAATTACTGCTTTATACATTTGATCTCCATTGCTGTTATTTGATGTCTGTAGCATTGCTTGTTGTTCATGCAATGGAAATGCACCAACACAGCCTAGAAATGGTGTTTCTCTTATGGTGTCTAAAAATTATGAGCAAAAACCAAAGACCACCAAGTAGCTTTAGAATCTAATGTAGTGCATTACATGTGTGTCTATTCTTCCAGGCTCTTATGCAAATCATCCTAGTACAATCTCTGTGTTTGTGTTTGAATAGACTCATAAAATAGACTGGCTATACTGAAGTCTTCCCATATCTTAAGTGCAGTTCCTAACAAATGCCTGTTTAATAAACCATTTAAGTGAGTAACTGCTGTCAGAAAGCAATAAAAATAAAATGGAAGTCCCTAGCAGTTTGCCCCCCTCCACCTCTCCAAAGATTTAAAAAAAAAAAGATATTGTGCATTTCTTACTGTAAAATGCCTCTAATGTACCAGAAAAACTTAAGTGGAAGCTAAATTAACAACTCTTATTTTCTTTCCCAGGAAAACATCCGGATGGTGGTTTATACAGCAAAGGCCCATCATACTCTGGTTATTCTGGGTATATCATGATGCCAAATATGAACAATGATCCCTACATGTCTAATGGATCTTTGTCTCCACCCATCCCTAGAACAGTGAGTTACCTGTTATACAAATAGTCTTTGGAGAGACAAATTGCTTTCTGTTCCGTATATTACACTTTTGATATTATATGTTAAATAGAACTAAGATGAACAATACATTGCTATTCTGTATGCTGCTTTCATATGGGGTATAAACTTCCCGAGGATTTTGATTGGGTTGGTGGAGGAAAAGCTGCAAATCTAATAAGTGAAGTATTGAGTTTTGTGTTTGAATAAGGCTGAAAAAGATACCTTTTAATGTGACTTTATGGAATAAGCTGTGATGGAATGGTGTAAATGCTACCTTTATAGTGATGGGCAGGACAGAAATACTCCTATACTGGCTTTAGTCCCTCCTGCTTAGGAGGGAAAATAGAGAATTGGGGGTAGGACTACTGGAATTGCTAATCTGTACACGACATTCAAAAAGAGCTGACAAATGTTTTTCCTCATCTACTTGTTCTTAGCTGATATTTATTTCTAACACAGGCTGCTCTGTGTGAAGTTGTCGGGTCTGTGAGATTGAATGTCACCTGGAAAAATAACCATAGTTGAAGATATAGCATGTGAAACAATTGTGGATGAACTAAGATAACTATATAAGATGTAGCTGAGAGTAACTTTTGTGTTTGTGCTCTACCATGTGTTGGCCATTGGCCCTGATTTACTGTCAAGATGAGTAATTTTCTCTGGTTGGTGTAGAAGTGTGCTTGATTAACATCTGTACACTGAATTCCCACTTGTTTTTGTAAATTAGTGGGAATTTTTTGTAAATTTAATTCTAGTTGAGGAAATCACATTAGCAGAATTGCCTTGGAAAACCGGAAGTTGTTTGTGTGTCTCCTGTTGTAGAATTCCACTGATGGTATGAAATTGTTTCTTACATTTTATTCATTTGTATGCTGTGCATTTTTTTTCCCTAGTAATGGAGAGCTAGTAAAATGCAAAAGTGTTTGGCAACTTCTCTACTCTAACTTTATTTCTGTGTTTTTTTTTTTTTTTTTAAACTTGTTTGGAAAAACTTTGAATTAATCCATATTGGTATTTTTAACAGCAAAACATTATACTTAAACATTGGAGACAGTCTCCACCAAATATAGGTGCTTGAATTCAGAATGACACAATCGATTCTGGCATTCTGAACCCTGCTGCAAATGTTGCTTATATTCTGCAACCTTATTTACATTTGAAAGAATAAAAAAAGGAGTATACAATACTGTTACAGTTTTGTCTTTAAAAAAAATCTGTCTTGAATAAGAAGATGGAAAAACCTGTTGGTTTTTTGGGGGTGTTTTTTTTTTTGTTTTTAGGTCTATATATACTTAATTTTGAAGCATTCAAATTATATCCCATGTAGTCTTTGTATACTGGCTTCTGCTGAAAGATATGTAAAATAAAAATTCTTGATAGATTAAACTGCAGTTCTATCTTGCTGACAAAAAGGATGCAGTCAGTTGGAAGTCTTTAATGCTCAGATCCATGTCTCCTTGAAGATCAGGAATTTAATAAGACCCTGTGCTACTTTCTCTTTCTCCAAGAAACAATACATGAGTGCAAGATTTGGAAGCAAAATAAATCCAACTTCTTAATGTTGCCCTATAAAAATGACTAGAGAATTTAAAATTTCAAAATGTTTTGTTCTTAAATGCGTCACAGTGGGACATCAGTTATTTACTTGCACACTACTGATACATCTCTTCAGATAGTGGAAGAACGATATTTCAGACTAAATTGATCAGCTTCCTTTTATTGTAGAAATATTTGAGTAGCTATTGTGATATTGGCGGGGATAGAAAGCAGATGGATTTAATTGCAATACTCTCAGCCTAATGTCTAAGGGAGCGTATTGGAGCAGCACCACAATTCCTGTAAAATAGTGTTCTTGTAATATACTAATGCTGACCATAAACTGAAATCTCCAGACTTAACCACAAGGCTACATGCTTGAGTTAATCTTTTTTTATTTGTTTGTTTAATTGAACTATCATCTTTGTTTTTATACTTGACAGCTGTCTTTCAGAGTGTGTGTGTGTGAGAGAGAGATCAAAACACTGCATCCAGAAGATTATACTTGCTTACTTTGCTATTAACCACAACCTATGTGGTAAGCAGTTATGCCTTCCCACCTCGTCACTTCTGCTCTCTACCTTTGTTGGGCTTCTAACTGTCACCCATTCAACTTCCCTCTGTTTCCTTGCAGATAGCAAGGTTGAAAAACAGTTTAGATAAGTCGGTTTAAGAGACCCAAGCTCTCATCAGTGGTGTCAGCCTGACCATTTGCGTGTGGAGTAACCTTGTGGTATACCTGAGATTCTTCATTTGCATAACAAAGCAACTGCTTGTTTACCGCATCTGTTGCCTGGGAATGTTAGACAGAATTTGAAACAACCTCAGGATTCTGATTTTCTCCCCACACTATCTGAACAGTCTGACTTGTTTACATTCAGATAATCCAGTAAAATGCTCATTAAACTGAATAGATATTAGCTGCAGTGGCCCTTTCTAATTAACACAATTTTATTTCGTTATATTAGACATAATAGTGTAAAACCAGCTCTTCTTTCAGAGGACAGGGATACAAGCTCAGGCCCTGATCCTGCCAACGCTACATGTGCTTAACTCTATGCATGTGAATAATTCCACTGATCTTAATGGAATTAGGTATATGCATAAAGCTGTGCAACTATTTGCCAGCAGGGTTGGGTCAAACTACACCCATGGTTGAATAACTTCTATTTTTTGCCTGGGGGGGACACCAGTCATGCCAATGGAGCTGCTCCTGTCTGAGGCTTGCAGTTTGGGGTGGGCAAATTGTGTCCAGGCATTCAACTTGCGCTTTTTTCTCTGGATCTTTATATGCAATATGTACAGACTTGTATACAAGGGCCAGGGGAGTACTAGTGATATTTGTAGCTAAGTTTTCAAGCAGTTATTGTCAAGATTAATTTGATTTGGGAGAGGAAGAACAATACTGTCAGTAATCGTGCTTAGAAAAGATGCTGGGTGAAAAAACTAGTCAAGATTACTGAAAATTTCAGAACAATGGAAAAATGACTCAAAAGACTGATGTTTAAAATGCTAAAATTTTCTTCATGCATACTTGATTCTTTGGACTTTAATTTTCCTTTTTCGATGTTTAGTACACATCTTGCACTTTACTATAGAGTTTAGTTTCTGATGAGCTGATATTGACACTGTTCTTGATGTAGAGCAGTGGTTCTCAAACTAGGGGCGCTGCTTGTTCAGGGAAAGCCGCCTGGGGGGCTGGACCGGTTTGTTTACCTGCTGTGTCCGCAGTTTTGGCCGATCGCAGCTCCCACTGGCTGCAATTCGGCGCTCCAGGCCAATGGGGGCTGCGGGAAGCAGCACATGCTGGCCGCCCTTCCCACAGCCCCCATTGGCCTGGAGTGGCGAACTGCAGCCAGTGGGAGCCGCAGTCGGCCGAACCTGCGGATGCGGCAGGTAAACAAACTGGCTCGGCCCCCCCAGGGGGCTTTTCTTAAACAAGTGGCACCCCAGTTTGCGAACCACTGATGTAGAGAGATGAAAGTCAAATTTGCATTCAATTTTTACTAGGGTTAGGCTACTTTCTCCTCCTGCATTCTCTCCTCCCCCTCCCCCCCACCCGCCCCGGTAACTGATCATTCATTTACTACTTGCAGAAAAACAAGCTACAAGCTCTTCTACACCTCCAGCACTGTAGAATAGAAGCCACTATAACAGTATACTCCTTATCAGATAGCTGGGTAGGCGAAAGAGCAAAGAAATACATTTAGGTAGCTGCAGCAAAAGTGATGCTCGCACACACAGGATAATATGAAAACCACAATAACACCTGGTGAATGAGTCCCGTGAAGTGGAGAGTTCTTTTAGTGGTTTCTCTTTGTTGGTGCGTAGCATGGGTGTTGAAGACAGGAAAAAGTAGGCAGCTGTTTGTTTTTTGCCCTTTGAGCAAGATTAGTTTCAAGTAGCATTCTTGGAGCAAAACCTTCATAAAAACCTTTGTATTTTTAAAATTCCTTAATGAATTCCTACTATGCTATTAAATGCATCTCTTTCCTAGGGATTAGGCTTTATATTGTATGGTATAGAATTCCTGCAACTCTATTTCCACCCTTCTCCCCCCCCCCCCCCGCACCCCCACCCCCAATGTGCATGCATACATGCTTAGCAGAAAGTAAGAATTCTTTTAATGTCCAAACTGGTTTTTGATTAGCAGCTGGAATTATTAAGTAGACTGAAGAATATTCTCAGCAACATTTGGAAAAGGCTTGGATATAGTCCCCTATGGACAATGCATATGGAATTCATTAGACGTTCCACAGGAAGGAATTCTAATGTGGAAAGTTGTTACAGTGATGTTCAAAATTTCCAATTGCATTTGGAGCCCAGGTTGTGCTAGGTGCTGTACAGATGCACAAGACCGTTTCTGCCTTGTGGAGCTTACATCTCAAGATAAGTGAAACATAGTTGGGAGAAGGCTTAAGACAAAAAATGATTATACAGACTAACAATTTTGGTCAGTGGGAGCTGTCCCTTCAAGAACAGGGTAGGGCATTTGATTACTGAGTGTTTGTGGGAGCCTAATAACAGTATGGGATTTTGGGGTGGGGGTTTGGTGCCTCTATATCCAGAGTAGATGATGTTGCCTGGCTAAGCTTCAAATAGCTCAAAGTTGTGTTCTTAAACTTACCTTTCGAGAAAGCAAGCTTCATTCTTGAAGGTATCAACGTTGGCACTTACAGGGAGACTGGATAGTCACCAGTTTGAAACCAGCCTAATTCAGGAATTAACTTTCTAATGGATATTTTGTGAGTCTGAGTGCAAGATAAGATGAGTGATGGGGGAGCGGGAATAAACTGAGATCAAGACCTGTATGGGCCCTAGACAAAACTACTCCTATTACTCTTTTTTTTGTTTTTAAACAGTTGTCTCTTTTCCTCACCCTCCTCCACCTACAATAATCAGAGTGGTGGCATGTTGGTAGGCAGTGTATAGGTAAACAGAGGACTTTATTCACCAAGGCTGTCAAGACACTCTTTCACCAGCACTGAAATTCCACACTTTTTTTTTTGTTTTTTAAGATTAACTTTGGGGTTAAGCAAATTCGCTTATTAAATACCATACATTAAAAAAATCACGTGTGGAGCTGCCCAAAATTTGGTACCTAAGTTGGTACTTCATTGGTACAGTCTGGATAGAAGTGAAGTGGGGCCCTTAGACCAGATGGAAGATTTGAATTTTTTTTTTTTTTAGTTTTTGTTTTTTACTCCAGTGTGGGCATCCAGCTCATACATGGAGGGGAGAAAAGGGAAATCCTCAGCATGAACAAGTGAACCTTACTATTTCAACCATTTCTGCCAGCTGACCTGGCTCTGATCAGCTGTGATGCCGCATGGAGCATCAGTCTGTGATGTCTGAGATAGGTCCTTTGAAACAGAGACGAACTACATGGGGTTCAGTTTCTCATTTGTTAAACAAAGTACGCTGGACATTTGGGAAGAGGAATGGGTGAGACAGAACAGAAGTTACCTGAGTGCCTCTGGTTTGCCCCTGTTTCAAAGGACTACTGTAGTAGCTGTGACAATGTAGAATGATGCTGCCTGGGGCCTTATGAAAGGCCCTATGCATATACAGTGCACTTTTTTAAAAAAGACTTTTCACTTGTTTATTGACTGTCCTTCTCCTGCCATTAATGAGGGCATTCAGCACATAGTGGTTTTCTACCGCTGCTTTCGTCTCCTTCTTAAGCTGGTGCAACCCTTACTTGGAAATGAACTTCCACAACTGAACAGTTGTTAAAAATCCTTACTGGCTGTGGAGAAATAGAAAGCAGTCAGTGACACCGTTCTGGCTTTGGACTGAGCTATAGGAAAAAAAAAAATTGCTCACTGCTCCACTTTTGATTCTTCATAGCTTTAGTTGATCTGGTTATTTGACATAATCTCTTATTTCCCCCTATAGCCAGAGTCTGTGTATAGACAAGCAAATTTAATGCAACTTTTAAAAACTGGAAACTGCAACTTTCATTTTAAGGAGGTTTAAAAGTAAAATGTCATCCCGTTGGTGTGGTGGTCATCTTTTCTTTTTCAGTCATGCTCCAGAGAAAATGTTGATCAGAATTGCTTGTTGCAGGCTCTCAGTACCATGCAGGATCTGGTGCTAAAGAAACGGGCATTCATTTGTTATCCCATCCATAATGTTAGATGCCAAGAAGAAAGGGGGAAGAAACCTTGCCAAATACATGTCATATTCTTCAATGCCTATAGTCATTCAGTCTGGATGCAGAAGAGCTGCAAGATTGACTAAGTTTCTAACATCTGTCTTGGGTATGAAAAGCTCCTCTGATATGAGAAGGAAATGTCACTAAAACAGTGAAATGTTAGTGTATGTCTTCTAAAAACCTTGTTAGATGTATGTGCTATAGTGATGGAAAGTTGCCTCTTACCACTAGTATACAGAACAATTTTATTTTTTTAGTAATTTTGAGTTGTCGAACCACAAATAAAATAAGCCATGTCTACATTAGCTAAATCACAATTAACTCCTCTTCTTACTATGGCATGGCTAAACAATGACCCTGTGTGTCTTAACTGGACCGTGTAGATGAGGACAAAGTGTTTTTAACAAATCTGCCGGATCACTACTATGCAATGTTACCACCCGCATATGAAAGCCAGTAAGGAGAGGGATCCTTCTTTCCCAGAGTATAGGAAGGGACAGCCTAAGTCAGAGGATGAGGTTGAGAGCCAGTGGCTTCATGTGAGCAGGAGTAGTAAGCCCAGAGAATGCAGATAGCTGGACAGAGAAGTGGCCTTTTGCTGGCAAAATGCTAGCCATGTCAGTAGCAGCCTGAGGGGTCCCCATAGGTACAGTTATCCTTGTAACCCATCCTGGACTGTCATGAGTGGCTGGGTCTGTTGGCTTACTGTTTGTTATAAGCTAAAGGCACTGTGCCTAGAATATTTGCACTTTGTAGTATTTGGTGGCATTAATAAAAAGAATCCTGTTAGTTGTTTCCCTTGAACATTCATGCTTCAAGTAAGACAAGAAATCGAAGAGCCTAGTGCTTGGCACTTGTGTTTTGCCTTTAAGCTTGTGGTACGCTTAGCATACTAGCACGCATCTAGAGGGGATTGGTATACCACCACACTTGCAGTGACATTACAGTGGGTTTAATTACACTCTATGGGCTTTTGCCTTCACAGCTAAAAATGCTATGGTTTTTCCACCGGGATGGGGGGGAAGGAGGTGCATATATGAATGTGTACTAGCTATGCCAAGACTGAAGATAAGGTGCTTTAGTTTTACTGCTAGGGCAGTTCCTGGTGGGGATACATAGTTGGCATTCTTGCTGGCAGAGAGAAAAGAGATTAGACTGGGCAAGAAGTCTGAATGTCATTCTTGCCACTAGTGTTGATCTATCAGGATCATTGGTAGGTCATTGTGGAGAAGCTTGTATAGCTACTTTGCATGCTGTTCCTACCCTGGGTGTCTAGGATTAGCCTCTCTAGTTATTGTTTTGGCCCTCATAAGCACTAAATTAATAGTAAAATTACATGCAGAATAACTTAATTTAGCAGCCTAATAGTTTCTATTTTGAGACTCTCATCTTGTGGGATAGCTTTTATTTATTTTTGGCTTCCCACTTCAAAGGAATCTGCCCACTCAGCAAGAAAGCGATTGAGCACTTAAATAAAAATATATTAATTGAATCTTTGGGCTTGAACTAAAAGTACAGTATTGAGTTAAAGTATGCCCCAGCTGTGCTAATCAGCCAGGAATTGTCCACTCCCACAAGAGGGAAAAATGGTGATGTGAATGATTTTAGAGGAACTTGAGTGTATTCAGCGGACATGTGTGTTCACTGACTTAGATTTCGATAGGTAACTAAAGCTAATTGTTTTTTAAATAAGATATAAGAACGGCCATACTGGATTAGACCAATGGTCTATCGGCCACTATCTACTTTCAGGCCCAGAGGATAATGCCAGGTGCTTCAGAGGGAATGAACAGAACAGGGCAATCAAGTGATCCATCCTGTCATCCACTCCGAGCTTCTGGCAAACAGAGGACAGGGACACTCAGAGCGTGGTGTTGCATCCCTGACCATCCTGGCTAATAGCCATTGATGGACCTATCCTCCATGAACTTATCTTTGTTAGTTCTTTTTTGAACTCTTATGCTTTTGGCCTTCACAACATTCTCTGGCAAGGAGTTCCAAGAGGTTGACTGTGTGTTGGGTGAAGAAGTACTTCCTTTTGTTTGTTTTTAAACCTGAGGCCTATTAATTTTATCAGGTGATTCCCGGTTCGCATGTTGTATGCAGGAGTAACTAATGCTCTCTTGTTCACTTTTTCCACACAAGTCAAGGTTTTATAGACTTCTATCATATTCCCCCCCTTAGTCATCTCTTTTCTAAACTAAAAAATCCCAGTCTCTTTAATCTCTCCTCATCTGAAAGCTGTTCTATGTCCCTAATGATTTTTGTTGCCCTTCTTTGTACCTTTTCTAATACCTTTTTTGGGATGGGGAAACCAGATCTGCACACAGTAGTCAAGATGTGTGTATCATAGATTTATATAGAGGCATTATGATATTTTCTGTCTCATTAGCTACCTTTCCTAATGGTTTCTAACATTGTTAGCTTTTTTGATTGCTGCCTATTGAGCGGATTTTTCAGAGAACTATCCACAATGAGTCCAAGATCTTTCTTGAGTGGTAACAGCTGATTTAGACCTCATCATTTTGTATGTATAGTTGGGATTGTTTTCTAATGTGCATTACTTTGCATTTATCAATATTGAATTTCATCTGCCATTTTGTTGCCCAGTCACCCAGTTTTGTGACATTTTATTTCTGAGCTAGGAAAATTAAGATTGTATGTGGATAATTAACTGTCCTCTATGGAGAAGAAAGCAGACTTAAATGTCTGTGTGTGCGTTTTTTTTGTTTTGTTCTGTTTTTGTTTTTTTAATGTAGTTGGGAATATGGCTAAGTGTTACTTAACTTTTACTGCATTTTTATTAAGTGTAATTTAAATAGCAAACATACTGTTGACACTACCTTACACTTTTGTGTATAGAACCATTTTAGTTGTATTCATTATGTGAGACACAGATTGATGTGCTCCCAAAGGTTTTCATCCACACAAGAGTTTCTGTAATCAACACTCAGGGCTTCATTTCAAGTGCCACTGCATAAGGGTTTAGGTAGATCCTACTTAACCCGAACTGATGCACTGGGTCTCTTGGGATTCTGTGATTCCAATTCACAGCATGTAGGCACATATGCCTTCTAGAAATTTTCTAGGCTTTATGCCAGCATTTGCTGCAGTGTGTGTGGGGTGTGTGTTTACTGGGGAATTCTAGTAATGCTGTCTCAAATAGCAAAATATTTTTTGTTTTGGAGATGATCCTTTGCTCACCTTTTTTGAGGATAAGGGAGGCTTAAAATGTATTTTAATGAAAATACATGCTGTTTTTTATTACAGCGGAACCTAAAGGCCCCACTATGCTAGACTCTATACATACGCTCAAACTCTATAAGACACTCCCTGCCCTGCCATTTAAACCTACTGCAAGTATTAAAACAAAGGAAAAAAACAACACACCAGAGAGTGAGACTTAGCGGGATTTAAAAGCCTGATGCTGAAAGGTGAAGAAAGTTGAATTCCCACTAATCTCAATGAGAGTTGTACTTTTCTCTGCATGTCTTGGCTTTGGGCCTTAAGTGGCGATCCTTTGCAGTGGATGTAGAACAGGTGCCGGTGCTAGGGATGAGATGACAGCCAGTCTGGCAGTGCCCAAGTAGGTAGGTAGGTATCTGGGAAGGACTGCAAACGGGGGAAAAAAAGGAACATGGTCTGGTAGCCTTTGTAGGGTATGGATACAAGCAGGGCCGTCCCTACCCATACGCAAAGTCTGCAGCTGCGTAGGGCACCAGGCAATTTGAGGCACCAAATTTCCTGGTGCCCTGCGCAGCTGCGTGCTGCTCCAGCACCTGCCCTGCCTCTTCCCCTTTCCTATATATTAAAACAAAGTGCTCATGAAAGTGACTTGGGTGGCATTTGTCCCCCACGGGTCTTACATGTTAGCATCTCTACCCACTTCCCTGCTTTTAATTTTTTGCCCTGTGTTCTACAGGTGATCACAATAGTCCTTTCTGGCCTTGGAATCTATGAATCGAATAGTGTCTTAGTGAGGTCTAATATTTAAAAAGACATTTTACTTTTAGAAATTACACTTACAAGGGAAAGTCTATAACATGGTGGTCCGTCCAGTGGTAATGTATGGTGCTGAATGTTTGGCAACAAAGAAGAAATGTGAGCAGATCTGTTCAACAGAAATGTAAATGTTGAGATGGATGAATGGTGTAAGCAAGAAATACCATTGAGGAATGTGTAGACAAGTAACACCAATAAAGGGAAAAATGAGGGTGTGCGGGCTCAGATGCTTTGGTCATATAAAGCGCAGTCCTGACAACTGTGCGAGTAATAGTCCAATAGATCAAGACTGAAGGATAAAAGAGAGGAAGACTCAAGAAGATATGGTGGGATATCACAAAGGAAGACATGTTAGCAGGTGGTGTGGTAGAGATTATTGAACAGAGTACCTTGAAGGTAGAGGACTTGTAGAGCAGATGCTGTTTGTGGGATTAACGCAAGGAAGAAAACCCTTTAGAAATTATAGTACAAATCATTAACTAGTGCAGTACTTCATTTTACAAATGTAGAATATGTAGCTTTATTTACAGACAAAGTTGCCTCCCTGATGTGGATCTCTTATTAGCTAATTACAAAGTTCAGTAACTTGCAGTGCATGTGCTGGCCATTAGTGAGGCTTTAACTACAATATGATATAATCATTCAAAACAACAAAGTTTGGGTCTTTTAAAGCACTGCAGTAATGTGGTACCATGGCTGGGGATGGACTCTGGGAGGGGGTGCGGTGAGGGGAATGAGACAGATTGGTTAAAAAAAAACAAACACACACCCCGAGCATATTGATAATTATGATTGATCCCACCATGGCTGCAACTTCACTGGAGCAGTCTAAAAGCAGTCTTCCTGAGGAAAGCTTGGCATTTGTCTTGCCCTACAGAGTAAGGCTGTCTCTTCTGCTGTGACACCATTTTAAAGTTCACTGGATAACTATTTATGACTAAAGAGAATACGGTTGGTTGTAATAGGCTACTTTTACAAAACAATTCTCTTTTCATCTTTCTGATATCACACTTTAACTTGACTAAACTCCAGGGTTTTTTTGCCCCCAGAGTAAGACGTATCTTCAGTGCATTCAGTGGTGCTTTTTTTAAACTGCTTGTACAGGCACTGGTGAGAAGAAGCAGAAAGCAGACTGAGGTTTGACTACTCTAATTTCATGTAGAAACTCCTGAGTTTCAGGAAATGCTGATTTCTGGTATTGACTGTTACATGTGAATTGCCTGGTAAGAGGAGAAAATCTTGCTAGACTATATCTGCAGCTCCTTCCAAAACTCTAACAGCACAGTTTCATTCTGGCTTTGTGTCATGTCAGTATATGCAGGGCAAGATCAGACGAGATACTTCGACGCCTGCACAGATAACAAGAATTTGCAGACCTCTGGGGAATAGGCAAAGGAGAAAGAGTGGAAAAACTTGCAGTGAGTTTCCTTCCTCCCCTTCAAATATCTAGGGCTATGCAGACCACAAGATACTGTTACTCCTGGCAATCTAGGGTTTGGAGACAGATGGCTGGACTAAGCACAAATCAATAACTTCCTGAGAGGGAGGGGAAAACTTTCTATACTGTCTGATTGCTGGACTTCAGGAGGTGGCTCACCCCTCACCCAGTTGCCTTTTGTGGCCTTTAGAGCTGCATGGTTCCTTCCTCTTTCCCCTGATGATTGACTGCTAAAATAGAGCTGCCAGCTGTGGGAAGCCAAGCAACTTCAGATTCAGCTTCTGTGAACATTTTTCTGGGACTGAGTGAGCTCAGGTGAGAAGGAACACACTTTTTTTTTTTTTCCTCTTTCCCCTCCCCCCAATGGAGTATGATGTCATTTAAGGGTACCTAAGTCTTGCTGGGGATGGGATGGCTGCAGAATGCCTAATCTAACATTCAGATTGTTAGAGATGGCCATACAAAACAGCTTCCTCTGTGGGTGGAGAACTTCTGCATGCCAGATACTGCAAAAATTTTTGGGTTGGATTGAGCCTTTCAATGTACATTAGAATAAAGTCTACAAGAATGTTCAAGAATCTTTTATATAAAGAACCATGTGTAAACATGTGCAGTGCTAATTGAGGACATTGTGCTATGTCAATCTGATAAGAATGACAAAGGAACTGTTTTGGTTTTTTTTTGTTTTTAAAAGAACTGAATAGCAAAATAATAGTGCAAAAAACACTTTGTGATAAAAGTGTCTCTAGAAACCATTTTTTATTCCCCTCAAGGGCACAAATGGTGAAGTAGTCTTACATCATCGGGTAGATATGGCCTTACACCCATGTTTGCTCCTCCAAAGCTTAAACCAAACTGCAAAATTTTAATATTTTTATTCAAGCTCTTAAAACTTGTCCCCTTCTGCTGGTGAACTTAAGTAATCTCTTAAAAGCTGAGTGTATGATAGGAACTGTCACTTCACTGAAATAGTGATTTGGGTTGTTCGCATTAGAATCCCTCTTTTTCCTTCACTTTCATATCCTATATCCCTTGTGACTGGGAGAAGAGGAAGTCTTGTGACCAGTAAATATTTTAACTAAATTGCGCAGGTGGGTTATTGCAGTGATCCCAACCCAAGGAATAAAGTTGTGGTTCTCAAACTGGGGGTTGTGACTCCTCAGGGGGTCGTGAGGTTATGACATGGGGGTCGCGAGCCGTCAGCCTCCACCCCTATATCCTGCTTCACCTCCAGCATTTATAATAGCGTTAAATTAAAAAACAAAATTTTTTAATTTTATATGGGAGGGGCTCAGAGGCTTGCTGTGTGGAAGGGGTCACCAATACAGAAGTTTGAGAACCACTGGAATAAAGCGATAAGGCTTGAAACTGGGTCTTTGTGCCATTAAGCTTTTGGACTGGAGAGTGACTGGTGTATGGATGGGCACAAAGGAGGAGAATAAACAGGATATGCTTCACTCAGATTCCTTCACCTAACTGTTGTCTAATGTACTGGATTTTTTTACTGAGAACTATTGCAGTACATGGCTATAGGATAGCTGGCATTTCTTATCAGAATGACATGTAAAAGTTGACTGATACTGTTCTTGGTAGCAAAGGGGTATGAACAGAACTGCCATAAGGGCACCAAGTAGAGGAGGCTAAAGTATTTTGTTCAAAAACTTTCTTGACGAAGGCCTTTTTGGAAAAATAAAAAATTATAGAAAGCTTTTCCCCACAAAAAAACTTCCCAGTTTCTCAACAAAACTGATTTGTGTATGTTGGGTTAAGTAGAGTTTTTGGGTTCCTTCCCTTTTTTTTTCAGTGGAAAACAGATACAAGGAGTTTTTGTGTGTAACACTTTGATCTCTGCCTCCTTTCTTTGCTCAACAACAGCAAAAAGTGTATGGCCTGTGTTGTCCACAGTAGAACAGTATTTATCTCAATGATGGAATCAAACGTATATTTCCCCAACTGAAGAGAACTCAAGGCTCAGAAAAATAGTTGTTGACTTTTACATCCTTTTCATTGTTAATAGTAGTATATGTTACAAAAATGCCTCTTGCATCCTTTTATGTACCATGTAGGCTCGTTATAGCAGGTGTGGGTTAAGGCAGTGTACTTGGGATTCAAGGCCAGACTGTGCACTGAATCAGAGCCCTCTCTCTCTGATCATGAATCAGCAGGTGTGGAGGGAGAGGATCACAGTAGACAGTCGGGCTGTGAAGAACCAGTCCATCCTCAGGAGAGCAGGACTGGCCGTGCAAGGCTACAAACTTGTTTAGTAGGGTGGGTGGGGATGAGAGGGACTGGTTTGGAGCAGAATACTGTATCGCTGTATTGAACAACAATAAAAAAAAGTGCTCACAGAAAAGTGCTGAGCATGATAATAATTAAATCTGTGGTAACCACACAGCAGCATTAATCTCGCTCTCTATATTCACACTCCATAGATTTAACTCCATTTGATTATTTAAAAAGAAAAGGAGTACTTGTGGCACCTTAGAGACTAACCAGTTTATTTGAGCATGAGCTTTCGTGAGCTACAGCTCACTTCATCAGATACATACCGTGGAAACTGCAGCAGACTTTATATATACACAGAGAATATGAAACAATACCTCCTCCCACCCCACTATCCTGCTGGTAATAGCTTATCTAAAGTAATCGTCAGGTTAGGCCATTTCCAGCACAAATCCAGGTTTTCTCACCTGTGTGGGGGGGTGGAGGGTGAGAAAACCTGGATTTGTGCTGGAAATGGCCTAACCTGACGATTACTTTAGATAAGCTATTACCAGCAGGATAGTGGGGTGGGAGGAGGTATTGTTTCATATTCTCTGTGTATATATAAAGTCTGCTGCAGTTTCCACGGTATGTATCTGATGAAGTGAGCTGTAGCTCACGAAAGCTCATGCTCAAATAAACTGGTTAGTCTCTAAGGTGCCACAAGTACTCCTTTTCTTTTTGCGAATACAGACTAACACGGCTGTTACTCTGAAACCTTGATTATTTAAGTCTATCTTGGCCAGCTAAGAAAATGGAAAACCCACTTGTTGCCCCTGTTTCCCTCCAGAAAAATCATCCCTAAGAACATATCCTCAAAGCCCTGTAATATATAAATGGCTTTTACAGTATGCCCAGGAAATCAAAATTGGACTGGCATGTTCTGCACCAGCTTCAGCCTTTGAATGGCTTTAAGGAGTAGCCCATGCAGAACACATTACAGTAGTCTAATCTTGAAGTGACAAAGGTATATAACGGCAAGGTCTGCATCCATAAGAAAGAGAGACTAAAGCAGAAAATATTTCCTATCAAGAATCCCCGAGACAAGGGTCACTGACTAAATAAATAAAAAAGCAAACATTAAAACAATGCAGGAAAAAAGAGGAGGGGTGTGTGTATGTGTGTTTTTTTTTAAGGAATAAATGGATGTTCATAATATTTTAAAGTTGCATTGCTTGTATTTTTACATATTCTTCCATTCCTGCATTAGCACACCCACACATTTAAGCAATTTTTAGCTGGCAGCTGACCCGTTTCTATTAGATTCCTGTTATATTTTTAAGATAGCTGCCATCCAAGTATTTCAGAATAATAAAGTATTTACCAAAATACCCAGTGCTGCACATCTGTGGCCAGAGTACTGATTTAGAGTTGTGGAGCGGTTATTGATGCTACTCTCCTTTTCTCTTTACCTCCTCCTCATCTCTGTTTCCTCAAATTGTTAAGTTACTGGAAGAAAACTTCAAAGTTTATCTGGTTTATGCAAGTTTTTTAAAATCAGAATCTGGAAAATTTGTCTTGATAAAGACAAATCCAGTTTGTTTGGGTTTGCACTGTCAAAATTTGGCATGGGGGTTTGCATCTGAGTGTTTGGCAATTCTAAAAACATTGATATGGCTGGAACAATTTTAAGATGGCATAATAGGGTGAGAGAGAGACTGTACAGGCGCTTCTGTGGAGAAAAAGCCTTGAAGGAAGCTGCGTGGTTTTTTTTGTTTTTTTGTTTTTTTTTAAGTCCTTTAGATAACTAATGAGGATTTTATGCATTTCTAAAATGAACATGTGATGCATTACAAATGCATAAATGAACCATTGTCTGCTTACTACAAGAAGATGGGAAGGGGAGACAATCCTTAGGCATCTACTATTTCACCTTACATCAGTGCTTAGAAAGTAAAAAAATATTTTCTCCAGTTTGACTCATTTATCCATTTGTATTTTTACTGAAGTCTTTACGCTTGAAAAAGCGGGTGCATAATGATTAGCTCATTTTGTGTGGTCCAGGCTATAAAATACCCCCTCTGTTCTTTCCATATGAAAAACATGTTTTTAATTGTGTGAAATGTGTATAATTTGTGTGCTTTCTTTTATTATTTCATATTTAAAAACAAATGCTTAACTTTGCATGTTCCAAAATAAGTTATCTTTCTGCTTTTGTTACTTTAAAACAGCTATTGGTGATGTCAGAGTCAATACTAAAAGCATTAAGATTGCTGGCAGAATGTAATGCAGCTGCAATCCAACGTGATGTTAGAAATGGGGTTGAGAGCATAAAGGCTTTCCATATTCCCAGGGCGCACAACTGCTTGCGGCCTTGGCTTTGATCTCTTCAAAGGCTGCTGCCTCCTCCTAGATGGAGAGACTTGGCTGCCACTCGCTTGCATTGAAAAAAGGCAGAGGTCTCTATTCAGGCAGAAATCAATCATTGTGCAGAAACAATTATGTGTAATTCAACCATCATGAAAACAGGACGAGATTATGGGTTTGTTACCTGAGTTACTGTGTGGAGATGGGGAACAGAGAACGCTGGAGTCCTGCTGACATGCCACATCTTGATGACAATTATAGACATCTGAATGATGTGGGCGGGGGAGGCATGATGACAAATGCTGGTCACGCTGTCCAGCAGAGCAGAAAATGAGGTTACAATTGGGAGATAATGTTTGCATATGTAACCATATTTCAGAAAGCTGGGCAAATTCAGGGAGCAGATGAGATGGACTATCATAAACAAGGGATGTGTGTGTTATGTGTGTTGGCTTTCTGTAATACAAAATCTATCACCAGTATAGGAAATCTGAGTGCCTGCTTTTTTTTATTGTACAGAACTGATTATTTAAAACATCTTAGCAACCTTTGGGGAAGGGGAGGAAGAGAACTGCTAGGTGAAGAGGAGAATCTCAGATCATTACAAAGGAGGTTTAATGTAGAAGTGACTTTTTTTAATTGTCGGTTGATTTGATTTCCTATCTCAGAATATGCTAGTATTAATGTTTGTGTTGACACATCATTGTTTTGACACAAATGTGTCTCTTACTATCTCCCCCTTTCTGTGGGGTATTAAGTTGATTTTCATATGATTAATCTTCAGGTAATTGTGTGTGGTGGTTTTGAGACTTTTATATGGTAGTGTGTTGACTGTGGCAGTCTTGTATGTAGTATATATAACATGACCTGTAATGGTGTCCTTATGTTGAGAATAAGGGTCTCCCTTCCCCGAGCATTAATCTGCGGTTCACAAAGTTTCTCTTTTTAAAATAAGTCTTCATGACTACTGTGTATGCCAGTACTCCTTATTCAAAATCTTGTTACCTATAATATAAAGCCTTAAAATAGTCTTCCTTTCCCATAAAAAGCAAAATAAAACAGATTATAAAATAGTATCAGTGCTTAGTTTGATACACAGGACTAGGTTTACCTTTTATGCTGCTCAAGCTTCGACATCACAGGCATGAGAGCTGCTTTGAGTTACAGATCTTCAAACAATAAGTCAAAACAAAAAATCAATCCCTCCGGTCCTTGGGTGCAGTTATCTAAAGATAAAAGAGAAAAATAAGGTTATGCTAAAGCAGATAGAGGAAAGGAACAGATATGCCAAGGAAACACAGAGGACAAGTGCAGAGTTGAAGTGGGCCTAGTGTGAGCCAACATCAATGAAATTTTATCTTCTCAAAAAGTTTTAGGGTTGCCAATTCTTTTCAAACTGGATCCAGTCTGCTCCAGGGCTGCCTGAAGCATTGGCTTCAATACAGTTGCTTCCCCTCACCCCCTTAAATACAACCATACAGGAATTAGATTGCATGTTACTTAAGGTGTAAAACTTTGCTGCAGACTTCAACAATATATGAGGGGTTCTGATATTTTGTATATAAATACAGATTTCTTTTTAAAATGTTTCGTGAAAGGTATAAACTTAAATGAAAAGTAGGGCTGTCAATTGCAGTTAACTCACATAATTAACTCAAATTAATCACGATTAATCGTAGTTTTAATCGCACTGTTAACAGAACAATTGAAATGTATTAAATATTTTGGATGTTTTTCTACATTTTCATATATTCTGTGTTGTAACTGAAATCAAAGTGAATGTTATATTTGCACTGTAAAAATGATAAACAAAAGAAACAGTATTTTTCAGTTCACCTCATACAAGTACTGTAGTGCAATCTTTGTTGTGAAAGTGCAACTTAAAAATGTAAATTTTTTTTGTTACATAACTGCACTCAAAAACAAAACAAAACCATGTAAAACTTCAGAGCCTACAAGTCCACTCAGTCCTACTTCTTGTTCAGCCAGTTGCTAAAACAAAGAAGTTTGTTTACATTTGCAGGAGATAATGCTGCCCGCTTCATATTTACAATGTCACCTGAAAGTGAGAACAGGCATTTACATGGCACTTTTGTAGCCGGCACTGCAAGGTATTTGTGCCACATATGCTAAACATTCGTATGCCCCTTCATGCTTTGGCCACTATTCCAGGAGACATGCTTCCGTGCTGATGATGCTCGTTTTATTTAAAAAAAAAAAAAAAAAAAAAAAAGCGTTAATTTAAATTTGTGATTGAACTCCTGGGGGGAGAATTGTATGTCCCCTGCTCTGTTTTACCCACATTCTGCCATATATTTGATGATCTAGCGGTCTCGGATGACGACTCAGCAGATCTTCATTTTAAGAACGCTTTCAGAAAATGCAAAGGTACCAATGTGAGATTTCTAAAGATAGCTAGAGCTCTTGACCCTAAGTTTTTAAGAATCTGAAGTGCCTTCCAAAATCTGAGAGTAATGAGGTGTGGGGCATGCTTTCAGAAGTCTTAGAAGAGCAACGCTCCAATGTGGAAACTACAGAACCTAACCACCAAAAAAGAAAATCAACCTTCTGCTGGTGGCATCTGACTCAGATGATGAAAATGAACTCACAATGGTCCACACTGCTTTGGATTGTCATTGAACAGAACCCGTCATCAGCATGGATGCATGTCCCCAGGAATGCTGATTGAAGCATGAAGGGACATTTGAATCTTTAGCGCATATGGCACGTAAATATCTTGCGATGCCAGCTACAACAGTGCCATAAGAATGCCTGTTCTCACTTTCAGGTAACATTGTAAACAAGAAGCAGGCAGCATTATCTCCTGCAAATGTAAATAAACTTGTTTGAGCGATTGACTGAACAAGAAGTATGACAGAGTGGACTTAGAGGCTCTAAAATTTGACATTGTTTTATTTTCGAATGCAGGGTTTTTTATACATAATTCTACATTTGTAAGTTCAAATTTCATGATAGAGATTGCACTACAGTACTTGTATTAGGTGAATTGAAAAATACTATTTCTTTTGTTTTTTACAATGCAAACACTTGTAGTCAAAAATAAATATAAAGTGAGCACTGTACACTTTGTATTTTGTATTTGAAATGTAGAATGCAAAATATTTTAAAAAATTAATTGCATTGTTAAACAATGGAATACCATTTATTTAATTGTGTGATTAATCGCGATTACTCTTTTTAATCGCTTGACAGCCTGAATGACAACTGAGGCAAATCTCTGTAGTGCTTTTTTCCCCCCTCCAAATCTTAAATTGCACTGATGAGAAATCCTAGGTTTTTCTGTTTTCAGTGGTTAAAATTGAAATTTAGTGTGTGTGCCAACTTAATGAAGCATTTTTGGTTCACCTTGGTGCATGACTTAGTCCCTGAACCATAGACAAGCCTATAGCAGTAAAGCTATGGCACCCTAGTTATGCCAGCATAACCCCATAGTGTGGATATAGCCTACAGTGAAGAAAATGCTTCTAAAGAAAAATGTAACTTTGTTCTTAGTTTCTTTAATGAGACACAATCAGTGATGTATGTCTGACGTTTGTGGGTACAGAATGCCCACTTGACCTCAATTGGAGGAGTAGTAAGTGCTCAGTACCTCTGAAAAACAGGCCTTTGGAGCTCTGATTTCAAAGGTTTATAGGAAAACTTCGAAGGTGTAATTGTTTTTTGTTTGAATCAAAACTTTTTACCTTTCCAGGCTAAAAGGAAAGATCTTTCTTAGGCCCTAAATTTAAACAGACTCCTGAAACCTCTAATCTTTTGTATTTAAAAGTGCTTCTTAATGCTCATTTTAAAAATCAATCAACCTATGAAGTAGCATTTTTAAGTGTTTCAGAGTAGCAGTCATGTTAGTCTGTATTCGCAAAAAGAAAAGGAGTACTTGTGGCGCCTTAGAGACTAACGAAAGCTTATGCTCAAATAAATTGGTTAGTCTTTAAGGTGCCACAAGTGCTCCTTTTCATTTTTAAGTGGTACTTGATGAAATGTAGGTGCCAAAGGTCAAGAACTCATCTCACTATGTTTCAGGACTAGACCTGTACCAAAAAAATACAATAGCTCCTGCTTTTAATTGTGAGAATATGGGGAGTAGAATTCCTAAAGGAATTTTTGTTCCAAAAAAGGCATGGACTTGGACTCCTTACCTTTAGAAAGTACTGTTCATGCAATAGTAACAGAATAGTTGCATCACTTCTCAAACGGTGGCCGGTGGCCCACAGAGTACTTGCTAGTGATCTGCAGAGAGCTGGCTGTTTGCCTGATGCTAAATTGCATTTAAAGGCAGCTAAAAATTCATAGCTTTTTCCATGTAAGCAGTTTCAGGAGCTGCCAGAAGGATGTTATGGGCTCACAAATGGGAGGGAAAGGAGGGGACGACAAGGCATTCTGTATGAAGTTGTGGTCCATATTGTGATAGCTGGGGATCTCTGAAATTGACAGGCCGAAGGCATTAAATTACAGCACCTCTAACCAATTCAAAATGTCAGAGGACTGCTTAGTTGTTCCTCCTTTTTCTCCCCCCCAAATTCTGTTAAAAACTTAACTACATTCATCACAAATTAAATTAGCATCTTGTAGATCACTTTATTTTGAAACCTGTTTTAATTGGAATCCTTGCTGCCTTACACTTTGTAGTATAGAGCAGTGGTGTGGTATCTATCACCAGGAATGTTTGTAGTTAAATTGTACAAGAAGCTGAACTGAATCTGGTGCCTGCCAGCCATAGCAGAAGAGTGGATGGTGCATGTGTGTGTTTCTTCATTTTTGGAAATAGCTTTCCCATTCATTAGTCTCCTCAAACCCATGTTGTTTAGCTGCTGAAATTGTCATTATCCGTGTCAGCAGCATCTTGCATAATTTTATGCTGTGATAGCACCTAATTCAAGTATCCTTTCTGAGATTAATTCATTATATAGAATACAAAACTTCTTCTATTTGTGGGGCAAATACAGTTAAATCCCACAAACTGAGGGCCCGATCCTGAAAATACTTGGGTCTGAGCCTGGAAATATTTAGCTTGGGGTATAATGTGAGACTAAGACATTGTGTTTGTAAGATCAGACCCTGCAGATGAGGAGAACATGTGTTGATGACCCCTGCGCTTTTTTTTTAAATATCTTAAAGTCTTGAAAGGGGTGTGTGTGTATGTGTGTGTGTTTCCATCCCCCCGCTCCTATCCTGGAGGACTCTAGGAATAACTGAATAATTAGTTGGTTTGAACCAAGATGAGAGGTGTCTTGACTAGAAGCACATGACTTAAAATGATTTAATCTGAAGTAAGAGACATTATCATCATGGGGTTATTTAACTTTGACATTCAACTTAAATAATGATTAAAAAGTGTAGTAATGCCATGTTTCTTGACTTTCATTCTTTCCCCTTGTTCCCCATTCTACAGCAAAAAAAAAAGCACACGCCAAAACTAATTGAAGTCTCCGTCATGGGAAGCCACTTGAAAAGCAGTCATTAATGCTCCTTTGCAATCCTCCGATAATGCTGCTTTAGGTGTGGCTGGGTTAAAGCACCTCAGATGAAAACCTTGGTGATCTATCCCCAGTTCCTGTTCCTATCCCCAGTAGTGAGTAAAACGTGATATCTCTTTTTGATCCAGTCTGTAACTGAGAATCTCAGAAACAATCAGCTAATTAAATTACTGGAGTCTCTATCAACCAACCATTCGGTGAGCAGATTTCAATTCTGTAATTTTTGCACAGTGTGTAGTGAATCAGAAATGCATACCTTGACTGTGAGTTGAAATTAGATTAAAAAATTTTAACACAAGCGATTCTCCCAATTCAAAATTAACTATGTACATTATGCAGCTGGGACACTGAGTGGGTACTAGTAGCAGTGCATTGAAAGCAAGAATTAACAAGGTGACAGCCCTGACACAATCACTGAAAGTCAGCCTGCTTACATTTTAAAGTAAACCCCAGTTTTTAACCAATGGACTGAAATGTTAATAGTATGAAACCAATGGTGAAAAGGCAGAAAACTCAAAGCTAAGTTTGTGACACTGGTTGAGAATGGCACAGGAGTGTGAATAAGCTAAGTTTTTAATTCTGAATTTCTGCATTTGTCTTTCTCACAACTCTACTGTTACTCAGAGAGCAAAAAAGTTTGTGTAGTTATGCTGCCTCGAATACATCCATGTTTTTAAATTCTGTCCATTTGTATCCTGATGGAGTGGAACTCTAAGTGACAGGCAGTTGTATGCATAAAGTGTGTGGTACAGCATGCATTATAGAAATTGTACTATCAAAACTTGGCTGAAGTGCTCTCTCTCTATAATGCATCTTGGTTTGCTGTGCAGTTAAACTTTTTGAGGACTATTGCTGCTGCGCAGGAATAGGGGAAATCCAAATCTCCTGTATAGCTGTCCCAAGTTCCTGAAGATACGTAGATTGAGAGTTGCTGTATTATCAGTGAATCACAGTAACGTCATTTGGGCTTTTATTGTAGTTAACTTTCAAACTGATCCTTTACTTTTAAAACAAACCTTGAACACTTCTTTATAGGAAACTTTTTAATTTGTCTTTTCTTTACTCATCTCAATTCCCCTCCCTGCTGCCTTCCTTTTCAGATCAGTTAGCAATGCCAAAGAAAGCTCGGTTCTCTTTCTTTCAAATTGAAAAGTTTGATCAGCTGCACCCAGAAATAAATGTATTGAATTACAAAAAAACCCAGCACGATAGAGCTAAATCACCACTAGTGCAAGCTGATGCAGCTCCACTTCACGTCAGAGGTGAATGTGGCTCCACTAATTGACAGCCCAGACTTTAATTAAACTTACCTTTCAAAACTGCATAGTGAATGGGTGAATTGGGGGAGCGGGCTATGGAAGAAGGCTGGGCAGAGATCCAGCATGTTGCTGGTGGGAGGTCAGTAGTAACCACAGCAGGAGAATGCAAGCAGTGTGGAGGGGTCCCAAGTCTTACTTGATGTCCCCCCTATGCTGGATGCCCTTGGGCTGAGTTAGGAACTGTTGTGATTGTGTTGTAATTGCTAAAGTAGTCTTGCCTAGGTTGGTTTGCACCTCTATTTCTGGCAGCCTTAATGAATGAATCCTCCATTACTCTGTGTGTGTGTGAGAACGCCTGGGGGAGTGGAGCCTAATGCTTGGAGTGCCAACAGCAGTTGACTGAGATTGTGACACAGGAAATGCTACCAGTCATCTAGAGGGGGACCACAACAGTCACAGCAGCATGCTGCAGTGGGTGAAATTACAATAAACTTTGCTCACACATGCATCACCTTTCACACTCCAGTGACAAAAATTTAATTAATTGGCACACCACCTAATTGATATCCAACCCACTGCTGGACAGGCTTTCTTCCCCCAAATGTTTACATAAATAGTATCTCCGGCGGACAAAACATTTTAGTATCTGTACATAGATTTCCTATATCTGAGACCCTACAATCCTATTAGTAGATTGTGTAGCTGCAGATGTGTACATAGAGTTCTCAATAGGCTTTTACTTTTTTTACAGCTAGTGCTCTTAAAAAGCAGTAACTGAATAGATCAGTAAGAGGCTGAGATAGATAGGGATTGAGTGATGGTGCAGACTGAAGAGGGAGATCTCTACAGCACACTATATAACTCAATCCTACACATTCCAGCTTACCTCAGGAAAGTACAGTTAGTTAATCTTGCAACAGAAGTGACGTACCATTTTGTTTACAGTAAAACTTAAACGAAACCCACTTTCTGGCTACATCATCACTTCAATGAACTGCAACTGTACAAGTCTCAACTGTCTAAGACTGATGCACCTTCGATTTTTATTTACACCGATGTCTGTCCGTTTTCTGAATTCTTCTTCCCTGATTGGGTCAAAACTAAGAATTAGCTGAACAGCAAGAGTAAAATGGTCAAACGGTCTTCATGTTTCACACATTGCATGTAAATGTTGCATCTTCCCCTCTTCATGTGCATGACCTGCATATATTGGATACCTACACTAAAAGTACCTGTTTCTCCCCTTGTATGTGCTTCATATGTCTAGGATGTTTCTCTAAACTTATGAGAAACCCATCTCTGATCCAGACCATTAGGCGCTTCCCTCGGAAACGCCATGCACCTCTGCCTTCTGTATCTACCTACCACAGGGTTTTCTAGAGCGTTCATCACCATGGTATCAAAGCTTGCTTCATCAAAATGTAGATAAACATACATTAATATTCCTGCATTATTTCTGCTCATCCTTTCTAAAGTGAGGCTGTCTTAGCCTGTCCAGTGATTTAGCAGCACTGGTGCATTATCTGGGTACGTAAGAAACCTGGGTTGGGCAGTAGCCTTAGGGCTTACATTGTATACTGTGAGCTTTTGGGGGCCTGTCATGTGGCTGTAGGAGATGCCAGTGGTGTTTTGGAGGGTAGAGAGCTGACTCTATGTAAGCAACACCCACTCTCAGCTGGTTAACAGAGAGATTAATGACTGCCTTGGAGGCCAGCCTTCTAGCATCCTGGCAAGAGGGTAAGCCTCATAATAGCTGCAGCAGCTGGTTTTGGGAGGGGGGAAATAGAGAGAATAAACCTGCGTGCCCAATATGCCAGGGTAGCTTGTGTCCATGCTTTTGTATCTTCTGCCTCCATATGGACACAGGCTACCCTGGCATATTGGGCATACAGGTTTATTATCTCTGTTTCCCTCCTCTCAAAACCAGCTGCTGCAGTTCTATCAAATGTAAAAGCGAACATGTATTCTGCACATGAGTCTGTGGCTAAAAAGGCCACTGTGTCCTTAATGACAGAGTCGTATGCATCAGATCATAGTATGGGAGGAGGAAAACGAGCTGAATTTTTTTATTTGGGTGCAGGGGTTACAGCTCATTGATGGTTCAAAGGCTTAGAGTTTGGATCGCTATCTAATTAGGTGTAATAACTGCTATTTAAAGGAAGTATTAATTCCAGGAGGTGGCTTTACCTGGACTTGTGAGGAGATTCAGCTCTGAAAATCTATGAAATCTTTATTCTGTGAAACTTGAATAGAAAAGGTACAGAAATTCACCTGTGGTTCCAGGGGAGTGTGCCTTGACAAAAGGTCAGCATAGCTCTGACCAGGGCGAGAAGCAGCAGCATAAGGGTTTCCTCAAACACTCAAGAAAATCTGTCCTGAAACCTGAAGAAAGGTTCTTCCAAAAGTTGAATAGTACGCTTACTAAGACAGGTAACTAAGAGGAGTTGTCTCTTTCTTTCTCCTGGTACTGTAGTACTTAACACTTCTGTATCCACTTCTCCAGAGCACACTTTAATAGGCAACCCTCCCTCTTGCCCTTAAGATTTCACAAAACCCAATTAACAGAGATGAGAGAGTGCTAGTATATATACACATGAAATTTCAGCAGGCTAAAGGAGACTTTCTTAATATCCTAAAGCCTGCCCTAAAGTAAAACTTGTATCTGAAATCTACATAGCTAACCTCCTAGAGCAGGGGTGGGCAAACGTTTTTTTTTGCAAAAGCGTCACATCGAGGTTGCAAAATTGTATGGAGGGCCGGGTAGCGAAGGCTGTGCCTCCCCAAACAGCCTGGCTCCCGCCCCCTCCCACTTCCCGCCCCCCTCTGAACCTCCAACCTATCCAACCCCGCCCTGCTCCTTGTCCCCTGAGAGGCCCCCTGGGACTCCCACACCTATCCAACTGCCCCCTATTCCTTGTCCTCTGACCACCCCCCTACCCCACAACCTCCATCCCATCCAACCCCCCCTGTCCCCTGACTGCCCAGGCCCAGGACCTGCCTGCCCCGTTACCATGCTGGAGCCAGCCATGCCGCCGCACTGCCTGGCAGGAGTGGCAGGCCAGAGCGCTGGTTGCGCCACGTGCTGAGGCAGCGGGAGAGGGGCCAGGGGCTCAGGGATCGGGCTGCAGGTCAGATGTGGCGTGCGGGCCGTAGTTTGCCCACCTCTGTCCTAGAGGAAGACAACATGACTGATTACAACTTTTTATTCAACAGGGATAACGTCCAGGTTTGCTAGATATAGCTTCAGTCCGCTTGCAGCAGATGAGAGCTCTGCTCGGTGACCCATGTTTGTGGTAAAACCATTATAGACAATACAGTCCACAACATACCATTTAAGGAATTGTAACCAACTTTTTTTTAAATCATTTTAAAATTGCATGAGCAAAAACAATTTGAGATGATCTACTTGCAAACTTATGTAAAACAAAGCCAAAAATAGGCTAGGTGTTACGTGGGTTTGGGTCTTATTAAAGAAAATGATTCAAGATTTGATGTGATTAGCACATACAATATTCAGCAGTCTACCCAGGGCTCCAGATGTTTCATACTTTACTAACCTAGTACCATAGCTGTTAATTTTAAATTATTCCAAATGAGCCATTCTGAGGTAATGCCGATAAATTAGATGTAACTTATTTTTAATAGCAGCCTTTTATATATAAGAAATAATATGGGTTAAATATTCAAAATGGAAGTAGGGCTAAAGATTTCAGCCCACAAGCAAGTTTGTGTGTGTGACTGTTGCTCTGACTCTTAAACAAACCAGTCTTAAGCAAAAGCTTGAAGATGGGTCTAACCTGCTCCCCTTCTAAAACATTTTCTTCAGCGTAAATACTGACAATGGATCCGTTTAAAATTCAGGTCTAGAAACAATATCTAGAAAGGAAAGCTGGGGATTGGGTAGAGAGCTGGAAATACAGTAACTATCTGGCACTAAAAACATGAGGCCTCAAAGCTGCTGGTGTGCGGTGGCCTGTGTGTGGGGGGTTTTTTTGTGTTTTTTTTTTTTTTTTTTTTAACTCCACCAGATTCTGCAGAGGGCTCGTTATCGCACACTGTGAGTCAGCATGATCAAAGCCCTGGGAAAGGTCAGGCATTCCAGTAGGAGTGAGACACTGCTGCCTGCTAAACACTGCTCCATCCCACGACTCTCACAGCAGCAGCTTCAGCACCTAACTGAAATCCTTTATCTCGTTACTGAGTGAGCCTACAGATTAGTTGGCCTGGCCTTACCCTGAAGTCTAAAGCATGAAACACCTGGCCTGGGTTTTCTGAGGTGGCAAAGCCATCTCCCTGTATGTATAAAAAATTACTTTTTTGGGGGTGGGGTGGGGTGGGGGCTTAGCTGCTTAGTTTTGTGGAGGAGGCAGCATTTCCTTGGTCCCGCCCCCCCGCCCCTCCAAACAACATATAAATAGTGTGCTGAGGAGGGTGTATCCTTTGGTATATTGAAGCAACTGAATAACGTAGACTTCTAAGGATCTGGCTGTGTTGGATTATACTGTTTGGGATTCCAAAATTTAGTTTACAAACCTGAGAAGCTCTCCAGTAGGAGGAGAATGGTCTTAATCTGACTTGCATTGTTCTGCTAGTTTTAGGTACAATATTGGTCTCTTGCCAGCTGTCCTACAAGGGCAGCGATTGTTAAAGAATGTGTGGGAGGAGAGAAGGGTGTTAGAGAAAAGTGTGTGTTGAGATAGTTTAGCTGAAGTGGTTTTAAGGCTTGGCTGCATGCAGTTTTTTGTATCTAACTAATTGGTAGTAAAAATGAGGCGAGTAAATAGATGCAGTTACTACTGTACTTGTGCCCACAACAAGGGGTTGCACCTACTTAGATTGGTACAAAAACTGTGTAGACAAGCCCTTAAACTGGCTCTAGTTAAATATGCCTAGCCTCAGTGGTTGTGGTGGGGATTTTAGTCTTCTAAAGAACTCAGTTTTATACTACCTAATTATGGTTTTAAAACTTTGTCCACAGCAACCAGGCAAACTGTAACTAGTGTCAGCCTTAACTAGTTTAAAACTGTTCTTTTTAAAAAACGAGTTCAGCATAAACTGTTCTTGCAGTTTAATCCTCAAGGGTAGAGGCAATAGGTGGAGGATTAACTGATGCCTTTGCCTGCTTTTCATGGCATGCTGTCCTGTTGGTACTGACACAAGGCAGCTGATGAAAATGTGTTGGGATCCGTAGATTTGTGAAGCAGATTCTTTTTTAGACTGGGAGTGAGGCATAGAAATACAAATTCAAGCAACGTTCTGAGAGAATGGGTACCAGCATACATAAACTTACAGGGCAAGAGGCACTTTGTGCTGGGAATGGGCAAAAAAAGTTCCAGGCAATCAACTTTAAATCTTGTCAGTCTTAACTTAAAGGTAATTTCAGATGTCTGAGTCCCCTTCCTTATTTCTGTGGTTTCATAATGCCATTTTTCTTTTTTAAAATATCTTCCTTGTTACTGAATGCGAAATAACCTGGGGAAACTGTGAAACTACCTAGATACAAAGTTCTGTCAAATGCATATAGTAAGTAGAAAGGCTTTCTCCCCTCCCTGTCAGGGTTGGTTTGTTTGTTTGTTTATTTATTTATTTACTTATTTTAATATTCAGACAGCAATGTGATTAAGTTTGGAGTGTTCCTTCTTAAAATAAGAACTAAACCTTGAACTGCCCCTGAAATCTGAGAACGGTAGGCTAAAGAACATCCTTCTCTGAGGAATATGGGAGGATCTGATGTATCCCTGGATCCTGGCTTCCACTTTTTGAAATAGTCATTAAAAAAGACTCTGCCAGTTTGTGCTGAAAAAAAGATTGGTAAAAACGTTAAGCCTTCTGGAAGGTTCATAGAATCATAGAAGATTAGGGTTGGAAGAAATCTCAGGAGGTCATCCAGTCCAACCTCCTGCTCAAAGCAGGACCAACCCCAACTAAATCATCCCAGCTAGGTCTTTCTCAAGCTGGGCCTTAAAAACCTCTAAGGATGGAGATTCCACCACCTCCCTAGGTAACCCATTCCAGTGCTTCACCACTCTCTTAGGCCTTGTCTACACTATGAAATTAGGTTGATTTTATAGAAGTCGATTTTTAGAAATAGATCTTATACAGTCGATTGTGTATGTCCACACTAAGCGCATTAAGTCGGTGGAGTGCATACTCACTACCGTGGCTAGCATCGACTTACAGCGGTGCACTGTGGGTAGCTATCCCACAGTTCCCACAGTCTCTGCTGCCCATTGGAATTCTGGGTTAAGCTCCCAATGCCTGATGGGGCAAAAACATTGTCACGGGTGGTTTGGGGTACACGTTATCAGGCCCCCCTCCCTCCATGAAAGCAATGGCAGACAACCGTTTTGCGCCTTTTTTTTCCCTGGGTTACCCATGCAGATGCCATACCCACGGCAAGCAAGGAGCCCGCTCACCTCACTGCCACCATACGTCTCCTAGGTGCTGCTGGCAGACGTGGTACTGCATTGCTGTACAGCAGCAGTTCCTTGCCTTTGCGGCAGATGGTGCAGTAGGACTGATAGCTGTCGTACGTCTCCTGGGTGCTCCTGGCAGACTTCGGTGAGGTCGATCAGGGGCGCCTGGATAGACATGGCTATTCTCCTCTTAGAGCACCAAATGGGAGTGACTCCAGGTCATTCTCTTCTTTAAGTTTTTCGTCTCATGGAGATTCAGTCCTGCCTGGAATATCATGCAAGCTGGAGGCTTCTGCCTCAGGCTGCTCTCCCAGCCAGCAGCACTGTGTGGTTGCACCTACTCCTTGCTCCCATGGCTCATGAAGCCTGGACAGTAGTAAGGAGCAGTTCAATTATAGGCTGAGCAAGTGCAGAATGGTGGTAGAATGTACCTTTGGATGTTTAAAAGCTCGCTGGCGCTGTTTGCTGACTAGGTCAGACCTCAGCGGAACCATTGTTCCCATTGTTGCTGCTGCTTGCTGTGTGCTCCATAATGTCTGTGAGAGTAAGAGGGAGAAGTTTATGGCAGGGTGGGAGGTTTAGGCAAATTGCCTGGCATCCGATTTTGAGCAGTCAGACACCAGGGCGATTAGAAGAGCAAGGCACGCTGCACATCAGAGAGGCTTTGAAAACCAGTTTCATGACTGGCCAGGCTTTGGTGCGACAGTTGTGTGTTTCTCCTTGCTGCAAACCCACCCCCTTTGTTGATTTTAATCCCCTGTAAGCCAACCACCATCCCCCCCTTCGAAAGAAAGTAGCTATTGTTTTGAAACCATGCATTCTTTCTTTTTTTTAAAAAAGAGAGAGAACGTACGACGGTTATCAGTCCTACTGCACCATCTGCTCTGAAAGCAAGGAGCTGCTGCTGTGTAGGGTGAGGTGGGGGAGGAGGGAAGAACAAGACCACATGGCTTATTGTAGCCACACTAAAAATCAAACTGCTTGAATGACAGCCTTCTGTTGCTTGGGCCATCCTCTGGAGTGGAGTGGCTGGATGCCTGGAGCCTCTCTTTCCCTCTCCCCCCCGGTGGGTTCTTGGGCATCTGGGTGAGGAGGCTATGGAACATGGGGTGGAGGGTAGGCAGTTATATAGTGGATGAGTGGGGGGGCTGTGCTCTTGTTGGCTTTCCTGCAGCCCCAACAGACGCTTCATCATGTCCGTTTGTTTCCCCTTTAGCCTCAGCATCGTGTCTTGCCTCCGCTCTTCGTGCTCACTTAATTCTTTCCTGGCCTCTGCCACTGAATGCCTCCATGCATTAAGCTGTGCCCTATCAGTGCGGGAGGACTGCATGATCTCAGAAAACACGTCATCGCGAGTGCATTTTTTTTCCCACCTTCTAATCTGTGATAACCTCAGGGACGGAGATGATAGGGGGAGCATAGAAACATTCTATGCTCTACGATTCTGGGGGGACTGCATGGTCACCTGTACTGCTGAGTTCGCCACACTGACCAAACAGGAAATGAAATTCAAAAGTTCCCAGGGCTTTTCCTGTGTACCTGGCTAGTGCATCAGAGTTCAAAGTGCTGTCCAGAGGGGTCACAATGGAGCACTCTGGGATAGTTCCCAATGGCCAATACTGTCGATTTGCGTCCACACTACCCCAAATTCAACCCAGCACAGTCGATTTTAGCACTACTCCCCTCGTCAGGGAGGAGTACAGAAGTTGATTTTAAGAGCCCGTTAGATCGACAGAATGGGGTTGGTTTCGTGGATGCAGTCATTTTTTAAATCGACCTAATGCAGCTAAATTCAACCTAACCCCGTAGTATAGACCAGGCCCTAGTGAAATAGTGTTTCCTAATATCCAACCTAGACCTTCCCCCACTGCAACTTGAGACCATTGCTCCTTGTTCTGTCATCTGCCACCAGTGAGAACAGCCGAGCTCCATTCTCTTTGGAACCCCCCCTTCAGATAGTTGAAGGCTGCTATCAAATCCCCCGTGTCAGCAACATAACCCCTTTTTTGCCTTTTGGTTTATGGTCACACCAGACCTCAAATAATTACTGCTCCTAATTGCTTGCCTAGCAACTCACTCTCTCAAAGCCAGACTTTTTTCCTTGTTGTGATATCGCTTCTGTGGTTGGATGCTGCTCCTTTTGCAAGAGTATCTCAGTAATCTTTAAGCAGACACCTTGCCTTCCTCTCTGCCCCCCTACCCCTTCCCCCTACTTTATCTCCAGTTAATAGGACAGAACCTGTCACTCCTAGTCACCGGCTCAAATCTGGCTAACATTGGTGGTAGCAACTGAAATGGTTATTGGATGGTAATGGTCACTGACTGTGCAGTGATTAGCACAATGGGGCTCTACCTTGGCTGGCCACCAGACTCCACCGCAATATTGATGTTTTGCTATGTGACAGCTATGCAGTGGCCTGTGGGAAATGAGTGGGTCTCAATACAGTTTTACAGTGCAAAAAACCAAAACCAAACAACCCCGAAGAAAAACCATTGAAATTGGCTTTTAAGACAGCCAAGGACACTGACAGCTGAGAGTTCAGTCTGACAAGAAATATGTTGTCTGAACCCAGCGGTTCATCTAATGCAGACTCCCTTCCTTGTATAGACCGAGGTCTAGGAGACCTGGTGATGAGTATTGAAGTGAACTGTACTGTTGCCACTAAAGGTGGTCTGTCTGGGTTCATGGTGGGTCATCTTATTGGCAGAGTAACAAGGTGAAATTTACACTGGATTTAAGTCTCTAAGCCTGTCGAGCTGGCACTTTTTATGAATTGCACCCCTCCATCCCTGTTCTGAATGTTGTTGTTTATTCCTGGACTCAGTAATTGTCTTAGTTTTGCTGTTCCTCTGTCCCCTGAGGGGATAGACCTTCAAAAGTTCTTGGTTTTTTTCCACAGGCAATCCAAATATTTCTTGCTTCCTGTGCTACCTAAAATATCTTTTCACTTTTTTGTCAAAACAAGATATTAGTAGAGGCTGTAGGGGATGGGACGATGAATAAAAGTGCGGTGCCTGCTTGCCAGTCAGAACACTTTCTCACTTGTTGAGCTTTTTTTAAAAGCTGGGCTGGTTGTATGTTTTTCTTTTCTTTTTTTGTCATGGGTTTGTTTTTATTTTTTCTTTCTCTCCTTCAAATCTCAGCCTGGCTAAGACCTTTTATGTGCTAAACTTTTTAACCTGGAACAAATGAAAGAGCTGACAGAAGTCCTGAACCCTTAAACTCCTTTTGGTGGTAATGGCACTGCTTTAATGTATAGAATAATTGTGAGAACCCAGATCTAGTGATGAGGAAGAATTGTGAGAATCTTTTAAAGCAAGAATATCCCTTATTGAAGATTATATTTTGTAACCTCCTGTAGCTCTGTGTGACATGAAGAGAGATGGGGGGAAAAATCTTAAGTTTATTGCCTTAAAAAGCTGTTTTGACACATGCTAATTTTGTGTCTGATTAAATTGTTTTGCAATGTGCCCCTCGTAATATAATGCTTTTGTTTCTCCCCAGAGGATACTATGGTCTTTGTATATAAACTGCTAAGGAGGAAAGCAGTTACGATTGAAAATCATCCATCCTCCTCACGTATTTAGGGGAAGGTGCTAATTGCATGAAAAATTGAAAGAGCCATTTGTAATGGAAGGATAATGGTGAACTTCAGAAGTCTCTCTCTCTCTTTTTTTTAATTTTAAAAGCATAATTCATGTTTTATAATGTTCCAAAGAGTTCGGTAGGATTGACTTTAGTCTGCAATTATCTATTAATGCTAGCAGGTCTGTATACAACAGAACTACATCCAGTAGTGTTGATTAAAGACGTGAATTAAAAAAACTAAACCTTGCAAAAAGACCTTGTATTGGTTATATGCCAGACAAGTGTATACAGGATTACTTTACAGTGAGCAAAGGTTAGAATTGTTTAACTCTTCAAACTTTTTTAAAATATTTTTTCTCCTTTAAATTTAAAAAGGCAGCTCTTGAATAAAAAATTAAGCCTAGCAGCAGACAGGAAGTTCCTACATAGAATTTAAAAGGCATCACCTCTGTTGTGCATACCAACAACTTTTTTTTAAAAAAAAAAGCCTTTTGGCCAGCTGGATGACGATGCTCAGGAGTAACAGAATGAAATGACTGGGTGTGGGGTGGAGGGAAAGGTTGGGAAGAAGCATTGCTGCAGTCTCAGCTATTGTGAAGTTTGTTCATGCCTCTCCCTCTAGGTGCTTGATGTGGCAGATCATGGTCTAGCATGCAGGTATGGCATTCAAGCAGCAGGAGTGTCCAACTGTCAGCAGTGAGGAGTCGGGGCTTCTAAGACTCAGTCTGTGCTGATTTTATCCTTAGTTAATAGATGCATGACATAGGTCTTCTGGACCCCTTCTTCCTGCCTTGAAAAACAGTTTTCAGAGTAACAGCTGTGTTAGTCTGTATTCGCAAAAAGAAAAGGAGTACTTGTGGCACCTTAGAGACTAACCAATTTATTTGAGCATGAGCTTTCGTGAGCTACAGCTCACTTCATCGGATGCATACCGTGGAAACTGCAGCAGACTTTATATATACACAGAGAATATGAAACAATACCTCCTCCCACCCCACTGTCCTGCTGGTAATAGCTTATCTAAAGTAATCATCAGGTTAGGCCATTTCCAGCACAAATCCAGGTTTTCTCACCCTCCACCCCCCCACACAAATTCACTCTCCTGCTGGTGATAGCCCATCCAAAGTGACAACTCTTTACACAATGTGCATGATAATGAAGTTAGGCCATTTCCTGCACAAATCCAGGTTCTCTCACTCCCTCACCCACTCCTAGTGATGACTGAAAATAGTCTGAGCAGACCTGTGAGAGTCAGTTTTCAACCATTGGTGGTTTTTTCTAGCATAGTCAATGCCTAAACATAGACAGAAGAGTGTTCATTTTGTCACAGGCCTGAGGTGCAGTTTGGGCTCCTCTGTAAAACCTAAGCAACAGCGACTAGAAAAGCAGTCCAGATCACCCTCAGGATTAATACCCTGAGCGTTCATCTGGTCAGTGTGGAAGAGGAAGTGATACATAGTAAACTAGATGGAATCCTACAGCAAGTTAAACAGATGCTGAGATCAATTAAAAGACATTTTTTTGGTTTCAGTAATGCTGAGAGAGTGCAAGTTTTCACTTTCCAAAGTACTGTAAACTTGACTTATTGAGTACTGAAGCTGTGTAATGTTTCTTAATTAACTGGATAAATCTTGGAGATGTATTCTTAGTAATGATGGACGAATCTCAAACCGCTAGCAGGTCAGCATTCAGATGTCTATCCAAAGTCTGAGCTGCTGAATTGTGAAGCAAGCCTCAATCAAGTCCTTCCTCAGCATTTGGAGACTGTTGCAAAAATTCTGATCTTTGCACACACGAGCAAAGATGTACATGTGTGTGTGTGCGTGCACATGTGAATCCTCCTCAAACCACTCTCCTTTTCTCTTTTGCTTTCCTCTCTTCCCCGCACAAACAAATTCATGGATCTGCTCAGATATGTGTCGGGGATATTCAGTGCTTGACTGATACTCACAGAAAACTCATACTGAAGCATCTCCTTTACATGTAAAATGAAAATGTTAATAGAATCTTCTCTAAAAATTGCTGAGTGTACTGGCCCCAATCCAGCAAAGCACATACTTAACTTTAAGCATGCTAATCCCATTGACTTCCCTTGTTACTTTCCATTAGCATTTCATATTTGTACATGTGGTGGAGAGATGGCATGTTGATGATGGTTAAAAGCACTGGGCATCTAGGATATAGCTAGCTAGCTTGGGGTTCAGTTAGTCTTCCGATTGGCATCTGAATAAGTTATTAGCCACAGTCAGTTCCCATATATACTGTGTGGGTTACAAGTCGTCTTCTACCTGTAGATTTGAATGCCCTTTACATAGAAAAGTACCTAAACTCTTCCAAATTATTCTTGTTCTTCTCTTATAAACATAATTAAGATGTGGTTACAAATCAAGTCAAATCTGCATCTTATTCTTGTCACAATTGAATTATGGGCTCTGATAGAAAAGTCCTGTTCTCAAATGCCACATCTTTTCAACAGGCTTCTGCAGTTCTTACAAATTCTTATATCATTTAGTAGAAAATTAATCCTGGCAATAAAATTCTGTAGGAAGATTCAAATAACCTGTCTAAATGAGATTTCTTTAATAGAGTGACTGCAGTAGGGCCCTGTTGTGTTAATTTCTGTTAAATTCTATTCCACAGAACTATTCCACAGAAGGCACAATTTCAGGTACTTGCAGATGTTTTACCTCCAGATATGTTGCAGCTTGCATTGTTAAACTGCTGCTTTTGGTGTAATCATTATACCTGTAGTGGATTTTTTTCAGTTTAAAATGAATATTTTATTTAAAGACATTGGACCATCGTGACCATATCCAATGATGGATGTCTAATGAGATGACTTTTTTACCTTCAATAAATGACTGTTGTCTGCACTGATGTATGCTAAGACTTGATGCTTTAAATCTTCAGCCATTAGCAGACTCCATCAGCAGAGAAGTCAAATCACTTAGAGCTGAGACTTAAGACTTTTTTTAAACCCAAATTTGCATATTATTGGATAAATCTGTTAATACGATTTAACTGGACTCGAAGTTAGTTTAAAAAGTTATTTTTTCCCCCACTGAGAGTATGCAGGGTCAGTGTCTACAGAAGTCTTGAATTTCAATAAACTGACCCTCTGCTTCTCTTCCCTTTTTGTATATTATGTGACCAGCATGTTAACTACATTGAACAAGATCCTGAGACTTGTGACACTACACCACATAATCAAGGGTCTGTGTACTTTGCTTCAAGCGGACATGTATTCTGTGGCAGACTCAGAGCAAGTGTAGATGGTGGTAAAAAGACCAGTGTCTGGTAGCACCTTGTTGAAGTTAGCAACAGTGTGGTGGGGGGAAAGGTCCCACCCACCTATTATGTCATGAGTTTTTATATATTTCAATTTCTTTGGGGCAGAGACTGTAAGCTTTTACACAATGTCTAGCGCAATGGGGCCCTAATCTGGTGGTTCTCCAGGAGTTTTACCGCAATATAAAATGTGTAATAGTAATGAAGGCATTGCAGGGAAGAAGACTTAGTAAAAGCAAAGTCTGATCACTGAGCAGCTGCTGCAGTTAGCAGTTTGCTCCTTTGGCTTTTTGTGTATTGATCTCTACAAGCATTATTACTTCCAATATAAGAATTAGTGTTTTTGGCTTGTTGAGATTGTGACTCCATTTTGAAATAAGGCAAGAACACTTGAGAACAATTTCCCACTATACTTAATAGCATAGCTTGTATAGTTTTGTTGGTGCTTTTTGGCTAAAAGTTAGTAGGTGATGCCTGTCTCTGGTTTTCTGATTTTAAAAAAAAAAATCACAACTTCAAACATAGTGAATACATTTTTTACTTTCAGATGTTTCAAATATATAAACACAGTCTGCATAAACACCCCTCTGAACCACAAGAACTTTTGCATTGTAAGCAGGGACAAAAGACAGGACTGGGGAATATTTCCAATTTCTGTGATTCTTGCATATTTTAAACCAAGGCCCCTCTAATCCATAAACCTGACAATTTGCTGTTCAAAGAAAAACAATACTGTTACTAATCTCACCTCATTCTCTGTAATGAGACCTCATTACAGAATTCTTCAGTCCTTACTATTTTAATGATATTTATATAGCATAGTATATAAACATTTATAACATGCTATGTTGTAAATTTAAATGTCACCTTACAAAATAAATGAGCAAAGTATGTTTTGTGATGCATCTGATTTTAAATTTGTTTTGTTCACTAGATCATGTGGAATAAGCAATCTGTAAAGGATCTCCTAGTGATTAATACAAATTAGCAGAATCTTTGCACATTCATTTTTACTCTCCCACAGTGTTTCAATACCATATATCATTGTAAGACACCAGGAGTTTCAGAAGTAGTCCTCTTATTGTCTTGATGTGAACTGTCTGTTGCTGGACCAGCTTCTAGTGTTTGAGGGGTTTTTGTTTAACCATCCTATCCTAAACTGAAGGACTCCAAGACTTTGAAGATGACAGCCCTGAAAATGTTTCTACCTTAATGTCTAAAGATTATCAAGACACTTATTACTAACCAATTAAATTATATACAGTATGCAAAACTTGCAGCCTCTTAACCTCTTGAACATAGGGACATGAATAGCCACAGTGTCACCTTTGTCTCACAGGGTGGTGATGATCATTGGGATAGGGCACCCAGCAAAGTACCTGGCTTCCTGCCACTGCATGCAGTGCACATCCTTACTTCACCAAATCCAGTCTGGGCAGCAGTGCTGAAGCAGCATAACAAGCATGTGAGGAAGGACATCAGTCCCCTGCATTGGCTTCCAGGCAGTTTCATATGCGAGTTTGTCTTCAGTTCTAATCTTCAGTGTTTCTGAAGTTTGGTCCATTAATTGCTTTGAAGATCAAATTTCAATCTATAAACCAAGAGAACTGTGCTCCTCTGAGACAATAAAAATAACAAAGCCCAGGACAAAGGGTGTGAGCTGAGGTCAAACCACCTTGAAATGAGGGGATCTGCCAATCGCATGATGGGGAGGGGAAGGTTGGGCAAGGGAGGAGTTGGAAAGATGCAGAATGGGAGTGTGGAAAGATGGGGTCACAGGGACAGAAGGGTCTATAACCACTAGAGCACTTTCCCATCCAGAACCTGGAACTGAACCCAGGAGTCCCAAGTCTCCAAATTCTTCTGCTGTAAGGAAATAACTGTGAAACCCTCTGGCAGTGGCTCCTCCACAGAGAGGATAAAACCCCTACTACTGCTACCAGTTACTCCTTATTCTCGAGTGGCAGAGGACTGTGCTGCAGATCCAAGGATCCAAACTCTGACCCAAATTGGGGGTTAAAAAGATTCCACATAATTTCACATTTTTAAGTCCTTTTTTTAAAAGGAAATAAAATTTAAAATTTGTTCATAATGTTAAGGTTTCAAAGTCAAAAACTCAAACTATGAAATGCCAAAAGTAAAGTTGCCCATGAGTCCTGTGGAAACAGGTGTGTGACATGTAATTAAAGAGACTCTCATAACACATGTACAAGTGGGCTGAATTAAGGATGCATGTACAAGGGGGCTGAATTAAGGATGCACGGGCAACATTAATTCTGACATTTCCTAACTTGAGTGCTTGACTTTGCAACCTTGATATTTTTAACATAGTTTTTTTTATGTCTTTTGTAATATAAACTATATTAAGACTAGACAAAACTAAAGGAATCACTAGTGAAAAATACTGGATTTTTAAGTAAATTATTTAATCGGTGTTCAAATTGCAGAGCATTTCCTGGAAATTTGCTATATGATGAAAATGAAAGATAAATGTTTAGATATGAGGACTATTTTTAATGTGATGTAGTTTACATTGTAAATACACATATTTTCCAGAGAATGAATGTCTTGTTGATTGCATTGTCCTAGTGCCTAATAATAACAGTTGATATGGCAATGAATTTCTAATCAAGATGTTCAAAACTTTTTTATTTTTAAAATCACTCATTTAACTCCAGTGCCTATTGAACACATGCAATAAAGGCATGTCTCTTTAAGTGTCAGTTCACAATAAACATATCTGAGATAGTCTTCCTCTTCTCCCTGCCCCAACCAGAGGTCATCCAGCAAAACCAAAGAAGGCCAGATTCTTTTTAAATCTTAAAGCAGTTAATAAATAAGTAGCATGATAATTGCAAAATGGCACAAATTCTCTTTTTAAAAAAAAAAATTCTTTACAGGTCACCTTTCTGCAATTTTGCTGTTTCTCTATGATGCACAATCTGAATCAATGCAGTAGCTACTCTAAACTGGCCAATTCGGTGGTGGTTATTCTAGTATTTATCAACTCATTTTTTCTGCGTTTTTTTCCCCTTCATTCTTTGTTCACAATCATAGAATCATAGAATATCAGGGTTGGAAGGGACCTCAGGAGGTCATCTAGTCCTACCCCCTGCTCAAAGCAGGACCAATCCCCAATTAAATCATCCCAGCCAGGGCTTTGTCAAGCCTGACCTTAAAAACTTCTAAGGAAGGAGATTCCACCACCTCCCTAGGTAACGCATTCCAGTGTTTCACCACCCTCCTAGTGAAAAAGTTTTTCCTAATATCCAACCTAAATCTCCCCCACTGCAACTTGAGACCATTACTGCTTGTTCTGTCATCTGCTACCACTGAGAACAGTCTAGAGCCATCCTCTTTGGAACCCCCTTTCAGGGAGTTGAAAGCAGCTATCAAATCCCCCCTCATTCTTCTCTTCCGTAGACTAAACATCCCCAGTTCCCTCAGCCTCTCCTCATAACTCATGTGTTCCAGTCCCCTAATCATTTTTGTTGTCCTCCGCTGGACTTTCCAATTTTTCCACATCCTTCTTGTACTGTGGGGCCCAAAACTGGACACAGTACTCCAGATGAGGCCTCACCAGGGTTGAATAGAGGGGAACAATCACGTCCCTCGATCTGCTGGCAGTGCCCCTACTTATCCATCCCAAAATGCCATTGGCCTTCTTGGCAACAAGGGCACACTGTTGACTCATATCTAGCTTCTCGTCCACTGTAACCCCAGGTCCTTTTCTGCAGAACTGCTGCCTAGCCATTTGGTCCCTAGTCTGTAGTTGCGCATTGGATTCTTCTGTCCTAAGTGCAGGACTCTGCACTTGTCTTTGTTGAACCTCATCAGATTTCTTTTGGCCCAATCCTCTAATTTGTCTAGGTCCCTCTGTATCCTATCCCTACCCTCCAGCGTATCTACCTCTCCTCCCAGTTTAGTGTCATCTGCAAATTTGCTGAGGGTGCAATCCACACCATCCTCCAGATCATTTATGAAGATATTGAACAAAACCAGCCCCAGGACCGACCCTTGGGGCACTCCACTTGATACTGGCTGCCAGCTAGACATGGAGCCATTGGTCGCTACCCGTTGAGCCCGACAATCTCGCCAGCTTTCTATCTACCTTATAGTCCATTCATCCAGCCCATACTTCTTTAACTTGCTGGCAAGAATACTATGGGAGACAGTGTCAAAAGCTTTACTAAAGTCAAGGAAAACACGTCCACTGCTTTCCCTTCATCCACAGAACCAGTTATCTCATCATAGAAGGCAATTAGATTAGTCAGGCATGACTTGCTCTTGGTGAATCCATGCTGACTGTTCCTGACCACTTTCCTCTCCTCTAAGTGCTTCAGAATTGATTCCTTGAGGACCTGCTCAATGATTTTTCCAGGGACTGAGGTGAGGCTGACTGGCTTGTTGGTCCCAGGATCCTCCTCCTTCCCTTTTTTAAAGATGGGCACTACATTAGCCTTTTTCCAATCGTCCGGGATTTCCCCCGATCGCCATGAGTTTTCAAAGATAATGGCTAATGGCTCTGCAATCACATCCGCCAACTCCTTTAGTACTCTCGGATGCAACGCATCCGGCCCCATGGACTTGTGCTCATCCAGCTTTTCTAAATAGTCCCGAACCACTTTTCTCCACAGAGGGCTGGTCACCTCCTCCCCATGCTGTGCTGCCCAGTGCAGTAGTCTGGGAGCTGACCTTGTTTGTGAAGACAGGGGCAAAAAAAGTTTTGAGTACATTAGCTTTTTCCACATCCTCTGTCACTAGGTTGCCTCCCTCATTCAGCAAGAGGCCCACACTTTCCTTGACTTTCTTCTTGTTGCCAACATACCTGAAGAAACCCCTCTTGTTACTCTTAACCTCTCTTGCTAGCTGCAACTCCAAGTGTGATTTGGCCTTCCTGATTTCACTCCTGCATGCCTGAGCAATATTTTTATACTCATCCCTGGTCATATGTCCAATCTTCCACTTCTTGTAAGCTTCTTTTTTGTATTTAAGATCAGCAAGGATTTCACTGTTAAGCTAAGCTGGTCGCCTGCCATATTTACTATTCTTTCTACACATCGGGATGGTTTGTCCCTGTAACCTCAATAAGGATTCTTTAAAATACAGCCAGCTCTCCTGGACTCCTTTCCCCCTCATGTTATTCTCCCAGGGGATCTTTCCCATCAGTTCCCTGAGGGAGTCGAAGTCTGCTTTTCTGAAGTCTAGGGTCCACATTCTGCTGCTTTCCTTTCTTCCTTGTGTCAGGATCCTGAACTCCACAGGTACTAATGCGGAGAGTGGACCAGATGATACGTCTGAGGGAAGGGAGCAGAAGGAGACTCCACCGATTGGAAGGCATGAGATGCACTGTCCTAGGGTTGGGGGTTCCACGACCACCGCTCCCAAGAGAAGGAGGCGGGTGGTGGTGGTCGGGGACTCTCTCCTCAGGGGGACTGAGTCATCTATCTGCTGCTCCGACCGGGAAAACCGAGAAGTCTGCTGCTTGCCAGGAGCTAGGATTCACGATGTGACGGAGAGACTGCCGAGGCTCATCAAGCCCTTGGATCGCTACCCCTTCCTGCTTCTCCATGTGGGCACCAGTGATACTGCCAAGAATGACCTTGAGCGGATCACTGCAAACTACGTGGCTCTGGGAAGAAGGATAAAGGAGTTTGAGGCGCAAGTGGTCTCATCCATGCTCCCCGTGGAAGGAAAAGGCCTGGGTAGAGACCGTTGAATCGTGGAAGTAAACGAATGGCTATGCAGGTGGTGTCGGAGAGAAGGCTTTGGAGTCTTTGACCATGGGATGGTGCTCCAAGAAGGAGGAGTGCTAGGCAGAGATGGGCTCCACCTAACGAAGAGAGGGAAGAGCATCTTCGCAAGCAGGCTGGCTAACCTAGTGAGGAGGGCTTTAAACTAGGTTCCCCGGGGACCAAAGCCCTGAGGTAAGTGGGGAAGTGGGATACCGGGAGGAAGCACGAGCAGGAGCGCGTGAGAGGGGACGGCTCCTGCCTCATACTGAGAAAGAGGGGCGATCAACAGGTTATCTCAAGTGCCTATACACAAATGCACGAAGCCTGGGAAATAAGCAGTGAGAACTGGAAGTCCTGGCATAGTCAAGGAATTATGATGTGATTGGAATAAGAGACTTGGTGGGATAACTCACATGACTGGAGAACTGTCATGGATGGATATAAGCTGTTCAGGAAGGACAGGCAGGGCAGAAAATG
This sequence comes from Eretmochelys imbricata, assembly GCF_965152235.1. Classification (NCBI taxonomy): domain Eukaryota; kingdom Metazoa; phylum Chordata; order Testudines; family Cheloniidae; genus Eretmochelys; species Eretmochelys imbricata. Next base: position 35,205,409 of record NC_135575.1, on the reverse strand, counting down.
TGGGGGAGTTGCACTGTATGTAAGAGAGCAGTATGACTGCACAGAGCTCAGGTATGAAACTGCAGAAAAACTTGAGTCTCTGGATTCAGTTTAGAAGTGTGAGCAAGAAGGGTGGTGTCGTGGTGGGAGTCTACTATAGACCACCGGACCAGGGGGATGAGGTGGACGAGGCTTTCTTCTGGCAACTCGCAGAAGTTACTAGATCGCACGCCCTGGTTCTCATGGGAGACTTCAATCACCCTGATATCTGCTGGGGGAGCAATACAGCGGTGCACAGACAATCCAGGAAGTTTTTGGAAAATGTAGGGGACAATTTCCTGGTGCAAGTGCTGGAGGAACCAACTAGGGTCAGAGCTCTTCTTGACCTGCTGCTCACAAACTGGGAAGAATTAGTAGGGGAAGCAAAAGTGGATGGGAACCTGGGAGGAGTGACCATGAGATGGTCGAGTTCAGGATCCTGACATAAGGAAGAAAGGAATGCTCCCCTGCTTGCTCCCATGCTTCACTTCTCATAATATGCTCTAACTACGTAGACCTTACAGAATGAACCTCTTTTTTGCAGTCTGGCTTGCACTTAAGTTTTGCTCCTCCTGCTTATGTGTTGCCTTTATTTTCCAGCTCTTTGCTCCATTTTTTTTATGCTTAAAACTCTGATTTGTATGCTGGTCTGTGTCCCTGGCGAATGTGTAGCAAACTCTATTCTGCCAGATTTAAAAATATCTGACTGTGAAACATACCAACAGCAAGCAAATCTAAATCTACTAATGTAACCCATCTCATGTCACACTCTGCAGACCCACAGGTTTCTCTGAACTGGCCATGCTGAAAACACTGTCTCTCAGGGGTATAATAGTTTTCTAGCAGGAAAGCACATAACAAGATCCAGTGGTTGGAAACTGAAGCCAGACAAATTCAGACTAGTAATAAGGTGCACGTTGTTTAACAGGGAGGGTAATTAATCATTTGAACAGCTTACTTTGCAACATGGTGGATTCTCCAAACTTGAAGTCTTTTTAAATCAAGACTGGATATATTCTCTTTCTAAAATATATGGTATAACTCAAACAGAAGTTATGGGTTTTGGCCTGTGTTATACTGGAAGTCAGACTAAATGCTCATAATGGCCCCTTCTGGCCTTGAAATTGATGCAGCTGATGGGCCACAAAGTACAAATTTAGGGTTGTTGCCTCCAACCCTTCCCACAACCTGCCTTTCTTAAATTGCCACCCTTGCTTTCCCCTCACCCCCATTTTTCGGGAGGGGGGCTTTCCCATCCTCTTCATCCACATATTAAACATATTAAATCCCCCCCTTCCCCCCCGGGCATTTCTGTGTCTTTCCTTATTGTCTGCCCCCTTAGCCCGTTGGTGACTGGTAAAAACATCTGTTTGGCTGCTGCTTTCCCAGACTGTCTTCCCACGTGTTGCGGCTATGGCCAGTTACTACAGGGTTGCCCAGGACCTAGGGGACAGCTAGAAGACAAACTGGCTCCTTTAAATTCATTACTAGTTGCTTTCTTCTGCACCCTAGCAACAGCAGGAATTTTCTGCAATAAGGTGGAGATTTTTAGCACATTTCTCTGCCCCCTACTGGTCATCTGTTTGTTTTTTGGCTCAGGTGGCCTAGTCCTGGTTTCTTCCCCACCCCACCCCCCCGGCCCCAGCTTCTCCCCCCCCCCCATCCTTTTGGTCTCCCATGCTATTGCAGCTCTTATCTTGTTTTGCATAAAGCTCCAAGTGGAGAGTGATACTGAATGTGTAGCACTTCATTTACAAAATGAGCTGTTAGTGCCTTTGAATGAAGAGAATTACTGCACCCTCACAATGTCCTCTGCATAAGAATAATATAGGATTTGCCATACCATTTCAGACCACTTTCTTTGTCCAAGTTGGGTATCTGCCTCTGCCTCTGTTGTGAATGCCTGATTCAGAGCATAATCCTTCTCTTCCCCCACCCCTCTCCAGTAACTTACCTGACTGACAGCAACTGCACAAGAATTCCTTTCTGATTCTGCAGGCGATCAATTTATCCCCTAAAGCATGAGATTTCGTTTTCAGTTTTTATAGAACTAACCAATCCCTTATTTCAGAGTGGCTGCAGTATTTGACTCTGCCCTCCTGTAATAGCAAATCCATGGATTGATGCACTTAAACATTTTCCTTTTTAGTTATACATATACATTATGGAAGTGGCTTTTTGTCATGTTATGAAGCAGGGCAAAAGGATGGTCTGGGTCAGGTTTTACAGTGACTTTCACAACTTTGAATGCTTTCCTGAAGCCACCAGTGACTCTCTTCCTTACAGGGTATATTAACTGTGTGTGTGTGTGTGTGTGTGGACACCCCTTCCATTAGTTCTTGCTGCATCACTAATCATTTTTGTTGCCCTTGTCTGGTCCTCTTCATCTTTGCTACTGTTTACTTACGGTCAGGTGATCAAAACTCAATGCAGTAATTCAGAGACTGCCATACCTTCTGAGTATAGCATTATTTTCTATTCTGTCTCTTTAAAATAATCTCTGCAAGTCAGATCAGGAGTCCTCATTCTGCAAGCACCTAGAGAAGGATGTTTAGTGTTCATTCTATATAAAAATTATTACTGTCCTAAAATTTTTTTTTTAGGTGGGAGGAGGGAAAATAACTTGAACTTTAGATATCTCAAGCTTGCCACATCTCTGCCATGATGTCCCCATAAAGCTGCTATCTAATACGTGCTAGGAAAGTGGTGAGTTTCAATTACTATGACACTGATCATCTTATTATATCTACATGTAGCTAGTTCATGCTAAAACATTCTATTCTTGTTACCCACATCCTCTCCACCCACCACCCAGTCCACATGTTCATTTCACCCACTTGTTAAGTCTTGTTTCTGCCTGTAAAACCTTTGTGGCAATGGGAGGCTAAGCTCCTGAAGGTCTTTTAGGCTCGTCACTTCCTACATTATTCAAAACTTCATTTATTAGAACAAGAACAGTCCTCATATGGAAAAACCTAAGGATTTGCTAATCCATTACAATTCAGTCAGTGTTTTGATGGGAAGATTGGGATAATTTCCCTTGCCTTTGGAGTTGCCCCTCTCTTGATCTGCTAAATACTCCTTACCAAAAATAATTTTAATCTCTGATATATCAGAGCACAACACTCGCTCTTGGAATTGACTAAATTAGATACCGAGTGACAGATGTCTTCCCCCCCCCCGCCCCCCCAATCTTTCTCCGGTGAGATGATCGCTCTCCCACAAGGTCTCCGTTCGTTTCAAGAGAGTTTTAAAACACTTGCTATGTTAGCAATGCTCTCAGTGTTTTGTTTTGCTTTTTTTTTTCTGGAGGAGCTAGCTGAAATTTTCCAAATTATTTATTATTTATTTATTTATTTATTAAACTTTTCATTAAAGTGTCAAATATTGGGTTGGTTTAAAAAAAAAATTAGCAACTCTATTTTCAGGAATAAAGTATGAATATTCCCTGCAAAGGATATTGAACATGAATTTGCTAGGCAGGGTGTGGTGCCTCTCATTGATAATGACCGAATGTTTTTAATTTGGTTGGGGATCAAATTAATAGATTTCCAGGTCCTTTTGCCGCCCCCCCAACCCCCCTTCCCCCCCCCCCGACAAGTGGCTTCACCCTGGTACATGAATTTTGTGAGTGTAACATAGTAACAGTACTTCACTGACTATTGTTTCAGCTGTAATTATAACTTAATCTGCATAAACATGCCTTGCTTAAAAAAAGAGAAAATAAATGATATATGAAATATTCTACAGTTGCTGAGAAAAGCGGAGTGGTCTAAGAGGTTCCAACGGGATAGGGTTGGAGAGGTAGGCTATAAAACAGGTGTACTACTAAATTCTGTGTCACTATAGCAAGTTCATATAATTGTTGAATTAAATAACAGTATCTTCATCTCTTAACAGCAGCATGAAACAAGTAGAGCGCAGATAGTATTTTAACAGAACATAAAAATCAGCCAGTGCAACAGTTGCGTTTTGGTGTTTCCTTTCTGTGTAAAGTACAGGCAGGCTATCTTTTACTCTTAAATCATTTTTATACTCCTGACTTGTTGAGTCTTGTTACGTTTTTGTGATGCTACTGTATCCATCCAGTGGCTGAGGTTCTGAGCTATTTTAGCCTAGAGGCAGGGAACTAATCAGAGTAATTACTGATGGTTGCACTTCAGAAACTTGTGTAGCTGAGATCAGGTCAGTCTGGATCACGTCAAATGAAGAGCTATGAGGATTCTCCGGAATGATTTCAAACAAAGATTGGGATTAAAGCCCCTCTAGTGTGCAAACAGATGCTGGGTGGTGGTAGGGATGTCAAGAATAAATATCAGAGCTACCTAGCAGTTTAGGTACAGCCCAGAACAGCAAAGGTAATTTGGGAACTTGATTCGACTCCATCCTACTATTTGTTGGAGTCTGTTTTGTATATACACATTTAATACCTGCAGTGACTACCATTGAAATGAATGGGGATGACAGCATGAATTTAACCTTACTGAAGATGAGTAATCAGTCCACTTATTACCACAATATTCTCCACTTTTGCTCATGGTGTTTGGATCACAGGTTGTACCTTTTTTTAAACTCCTTGTCCAATTGTTAACACCTCATCGTCATGGATACAAGAGCCCTTTGGAAGATTATTAAATTAATATCTTTCTCTCAGCACCTGGTGGAACAGAGTCTCCATTCAGCTCAATGCAAGTTTCCACAACAGCTTGACTCATCGCTAGTGTTAACCAACAAACATTTTTGTGGTAGCTCAGTCTTGGGCTTTTTATAGTTTTGCACACTTGTTGCATATAGGATATCTTACAGCTGTTAGCTTTTACTGAAGCTTCAATTAATCATTTTTCCTTCACAGACCTTTAAAAATAGAACAAAAACATTTAGAGCTTAAACTGAATCTAATATATGGCATTGTTATCCCCCAAAGTCTTCTCAGATTAATTGATTTGAATGTATTCTTGAGTGGTGTTGGAAGAGTGCTCATCCAAAGATTTTTAAAAAAAGAAAGTGAAAATTATGGCCAAGATTTTTTTTTTTTTCCCAAAAGTGACTACTTTTGGATATCCCAATTATTGGTTGCTCAACTTGGAGCACCTTTAAATGCACTCTTCAGAAAGTCCTGGGCATTCACTACTTGAAAATCAGGCCCTTCTGAGACATCTCAGGTTGGGCCCCAAAGGAGTAAGGCACCTAAAATCACTACTCACTCCTGAAACCTTGGCTTAGCTTCTTTTCGCAAATATGTGGCATATATTCTCTAAAGCCTTTCTTACATTGGAGTGTTTTGTGGAAATTGTCAGCAGTGAAATTCCAGTTGTAGTAATATCATCATGGTAGACTTCTTAGTCTAAAGTAGATAAAGCCCCAGTAGTCTCTGAAAGAAAGAGCCATCAGCCAGGAAACCTGTTTGCATTTGTATGAACTCTTAACAATTTTCTGCATTTGATCATAAACTCATAACTTTTTTTTTAAGCTGACATTCTGTATATGGGAAAGATCCTACTAGAAAATTGTGGTTTCTTTTGTGGCTGCATTTACTTTTTCTATTAAACATGTTTTTGGTTTTCATTTGTGGAAATAGTGCAGTTGTAACATTTTGGATGACTTTAAGGCAACATCCAATCTTTCACTAGTAATTTTTGACCAGTGTCGTCTGAATGCCCAGGAGGGGTCTCAAGATGTAAGAGGAGTTTAGCGTACACAGTTAAGCTAAACTGTTTTTGTGTGTTTTTGTTTTGTTTGTTTTTTCTTTGGTTGTCAGGCCAGCCAGCTCTGCTGTGACCCCTCAGTCTAGATTGCAAGTTCTCTGGAGCAGGGACCTTCTTACCTGCTTGCAAAGTCTCTAGCAGTCTGTTAGCACTATGCTAGTAACAAATAATGATGCATCATTCTGTGAAGCCACAGGTAATGGCAAAACTTCCATGAAGTGTGGAAGTGGCCCAGAGAGGGTTCAGTAAGTACCAGCTATTCCATGTACATTACTATTTCCAAAAGAGATTCTGAAAATCACACCGCATACTTGAGACCCTGTGTGCCAGCACCATGCTCCACTGGAGTTTTTTTGTTATGTAACAACAGAGATGGAGCCAGTGACATGATTCTGTTCAACCTTAAAGAGCAGGGTTAGTTTTTAACTGTTCCAGGGTGACTGCCCTTTTGAGCTTGGTCAGTGAGAGCATAACTGGCACACACTCAGGTTAATGGACTTAAGTGTTTCTTTCTAATTAACCTTTAATGTTCATAAACCTGGTATAACATCAAGGTAGTTTAAAGCATAACAGGTTTTTAGGTTTGAAAATCTGTGACCCTCTGCTTCTTTGAGAGGTTTTTTTTTGCTGGTTGTCATATGGAAGGGTATCCTCCACCCTTTGCACAAAGATGAGGTTATGTATGTGTCTTATAGCATTCTTCTGAACACAAGTGGAAGGAAATATTTTGTTCAGTAAGTCTGGACTGATTCTTTTCTCCTAAAAGGCATGTAATTTTTTTCGGTACACACTGATTGACATACAAAACAGTTGTTAAATTTTCTGTGGAATTTGAGGAAAGTTTAAGTTCAACTATATTTTTCAAAACCATGATGAAATGGGTGTTTGTGTATTTACAAACACCAACATGCTTAACTACTCACTTTTCCCCCAAATACATAGGCTTCAGTCTGTTTTATATGCCATCTGGGAGTTGGGTGAGGAGCCATTTTAGCATATGTATGATTTTATTAAAAGACAAATCTATAAGAAGAACTTCATCAGAAACTGCTTTATGGTATTGTACCCAAACATTGCATTTCAATGGGGGATTCAACTTCCTGTATAGGAACAGTCCTGAAACTTTCACCACCGAAGTGATCCATAGTCATTCAAATAGTTTCATTGTCTTCAATGGGATTGATCAAAAAATGATTAAGGGTTTACAGGATTAGATTCCAAGTTTGTAAATTATTTGGGATGAAAGTATCACAGCAGTATAAAAATCTAAACCTCAAAACTTGCATATGGTAGCAATGGCTATTTTTTTAAATTGTGTAGTTGTTGAGTGTATACTGAATACTGTGCAAAACATAGAAGGCATAAATAGTCCCCATTTCCTGGAGCTTACAGTATCTGTGACCCAAACTGTGATAGTCTCTAGGTTCAGATCTATTTGAATTGCTCAAGTCTTTTTGCAGTAAAATACATTACTTCATAGAATAATTGGGGAAAGGCTGATGTGCGCAGTCCATAATACAGATTGATAAAGGGAAACTAATCTCTAAAATGGTTGAAGATTGGTTTCCTTTATCAAGCTGTACAAAAAGAAACCAAATTATTTGATTTCTTCTCCTACTCTACGTGACCTAGATTGTGGCCATTGTGTCTGTTGATGCTCTTAAGTACAACATCCTATTACCTTTGAGTGTGGCCTGGAGAGAGCTGGAACTCAACACATTCCCTACATGTTTTAGCTAGTCCTCTCTTTTTGCAAAGAAAAAAAAAAATCTACATTCCCCACCCTTTCCCCCCACCCTCCCTCTAACTGTCTTGTCACATTATACATGAATAAAACACACTCTGGGAAGGAGACCCTCTGAGTGAAAAACATAACCTTTCTGGCTTTCCAGCATGAGGAGGATTAATTGCAGTTAACTACAATATTAAGCGATAACACTTATAACATGATACAAATCCTGCTTAAGCAAATTGACTTGGCAGCAACTTTTATAATATTCCTCTGTTAGATTGGTTATTGGGGGGGGAAGGGGGTGGATGCAGCATATAATGCTAAAATGCCATAACCTGCAAATATAAATTTGCCCCTTTAAAACACCCTGTGTGTGTGTATGGGCAAGCTTCACTTCTGTAACTTCACTTCCCTCTCCTTAGAAACCTGTACCAGTTGTCCTCCCTCAGGAATTTCACCAGGAGAGAGGCAGCTCTAAAACTGATCAGGGCTCTATAAGAACCCAGCTGGAAGAGGCACCGAGAGCTTGCTACCACAATATAGCTGTACACAGTATAGATATGTGACCTGAACTGAAAAAAGGCCCTCTCCTATCCTGGAAAAAGTGTCTACATGGGGGATAATAGTGGCATAACTATATCCGTTTATATTCATTCATGTTGTTCTGAATCTTTCCCACCCATTTAGACAAGGCCTGATTGAATGTTTGGCCTATCCCATTATATTAGCAGGTCGGATGACTCTGGCCTTTTCAGTAGAGTGGAGATTTTGGGTGACTTGCATTGCTCTCTGCCCCTTGCTTCTGGCAGATTTATCAGCCCATGAGGGCCCATGCCCTGGAGAGCCCAGTCAGGGACCTTAAGATTGAGGGAAATGAATAAAAGCACAGTATCACTCTTCCGCTAGTACCAGACTTACAAAAGGCTTTTAATGAAAGCCGAGCCCAGGTTGAATCCCTTTCCCTGAATGAGTTTGTGGAACGTTGGCGTTCCTCAGTGATCACCTGAAGAACATTGATAAAATACATTTTAAAAAAAATATTGAAACTTAACATGAAACTTTCCAAGCAGAGTTTGATTGAGTGCTCAGATTTGAAATGAAATCTAGATATCTGTAGAATAGGGTACATCTTTGCTACTTGCCATAAGTAATCTGAATCTATGGCAGGGGTGGGCAAACTTTTTGGCTTGAGGCCACCGAGCCTCAAACAGCCTGGCCTCCACCCCCTCCCATTTCCTGCCCCCTGCCTGCCCCCCTCAGAATTCCCCACTCATCCAACCACCCTTCTCCTTGTCCCCTAACCGCTCCCCGGGACACTACCCCTTATCTAACTCCCCCGCCCCGTCTCCTGATCACCATCCTCTGATCACCATCCCCTGACTGCCCCCCAGGATCCCTTGCCCCATATCCAACCTCCCAGCCCCCTTACCATGATGCTCAAAGCAGCATGTCTGGCAGCCGCGCTGCCTGGCCAGAGCTAGACACGCTGCCACTCTGCCCTGCAGGAGCACGCAGCCCCGCTGCCCAGAGTGCTGCCCGTGCAGCAGTGTGGCTGCGTGGGGGGGGACAGCGGGGGAGGGGCTGGGGACTAGCCTCCCCGGCCAGGAGCTCGGGCTGGGCAGGACAGTCCACGGGCCATAGTTTGCCCACCACTGATCTGTGGGGGTCTCAAACACCGCCACTACCAGAAATGCAACTTCTGGTAAGCAGTGACTTGAAGGGGTATCTATGCATGGATCAGCCAATTAAGATCACTTTTTGACCTGGTACTTCTGGAAATGTCAGACTTCTAAGAGTATCCATTGATTCTTATTTTCTGTTCATTGGTAGAGCTGGATGGAGAGGTCTAGAGAGAATTCCTCTGTTCTTAGGATGGTAATGGCACAAGCAGTGGTAATAAAGTTCCCATCCCCACAGTCCCATCACCAGTGTCTGGTCCCTCATATACAAGGTACAATCTCTAGGGATGAGTGGATTGTTCAGTAGTCTGTCCATTCAGTCCTTGGGGCCTTTGCCATCCATGCCGGCTACTGGTTTTTTGGTGTAAACATCTATCCAGTAGGAAGTGGACTGATGCCACCATTCCTCTTACAGAAGCTACTGAGTGCTGTCCTCACTGCTCTTGAGAGGGGGCTCGGTAAACAACCTGCTCTGCCTGTTCCAAGCACTTAAAAGCAGCAGGTGGCAGGCATGCTGGATAACCTGATGTCTATGGTGTGTGAAATAAGATGTTTAAATAAATAAGTCACCAGGACGCTGAAGACCTAGAGGATAGAAGGAAGGGCTAACTAAAAGCATAAATGGATAATATCTAAAACTAATTCGTGAGTAACCCTGCTACTGTGGAACATGCAGACTAATTATACTCAACATGGTACAAAAGGTTAGTTACCAAACTTGAACAATCAATACTGCCTAACTGATGTGCGTGACGTCAACACATCTACAGACCTACAATACACTGACTAAGCTAGCTAAAGTAACTGCTGATTGGAGAGTCAATGCACGAATCTTGCAGCTAAAGACTGAGACATGATTTGCAAATCATCTGAAATTTGGCACCTATTTTATTTAATTTATACAAAAAGGAGGGATGAACAGCAGTCTGAGCGATCACCTTTAGAACTGAACTCCTCATATTATTGAAAATTCATATTGCTTCTATTATTTGGTTATAAAAATGGACCTAATGCTTGTTGGCTTTAAAACACCTACTAGCGCTGCTTTCTCTCTCCATCTTGCAAAATATAAGACAAGGCCAAAGCTTAAATTAAAATCCTGAGGTTCTTATCTCCTTCCCACAGGAAAGCAAATCTGTGCTGAAAACCGTAAAATTAAGAGGAGAGCAAGGATAGCATAATTTAGCAAAATATCATGGCACTAGATTCTGAGCTATATGACTGGAGGGATAGGTCAGACATTAAGAAGATACAGCCTTCTAATGCAAGTTCCTTAAGGTGGTGCTCTGAAAACAAGGAAAGCAGAAAATACTGCACTGGTTCCCAGCCACACTCCTGCATGCACTTTTATCAGCCTTTTTTTAAATTTAGTTATCCACTTACCACTTCTCATTCTAGAAGTCTAAAGAAATCCTTGATTTATGCTTTTAAATATAGTCCTAAAATCTATTATTATGCCAGGATTTGAGTATTAGGATTCAAATAAAATTCATTTCAAGGGGCTCTTAATTTTTTTCTCTTAATTCCAAATATTTGGCAGTTAGTGTCCTTGCTGAGCTTTAAGAGCATTTTTGTCTGACTTTCTTCGTTTTTAATTAAAACCTCTGTTTGTGGCATAAGTATTTTTGCAGAGGGGCAGCAGACTGAATTCTGGGGTAGAAATGATGAGTAATCTATCTGTTACATGCCGGAATTACTATAGCATAGTCCTGCTATGAGAAACGAGGAATGAGGATGTAAAATATAGGAAAATAGGTAACGTGCACATAAGTCCCCAAAACAGTTGTTTTCTAGTTCTGTGTTTTTTGTAAGGAGTTGGGGATAATGTTGGGCTGTGAGAAGAATTACTGCTGGTGGTGTTTCTTTAGCTTCAGGGCACTCCTGCATGTATCAGGCAAACACTTTTGTTTTTAATGACTGTGTCTAATTTGTAGAAAATATCAAATACAAGTGTTTTGTTTTATGTCTGTGGGTTCCCCCCCCCCCAACATCCAGTTGGGAGCATAACATGACAATACTGGTCTTCAGGCATTTTTAGCACTTTTCTGTTCTTAGAAACTTAGTACCAGACCCCTGCTGCTTAGGTTGACACCCTTCTCCAGAACTGAGCTGGTATGTTTTGCTCATAAGCAACCTAGTTTGTTAAAGGGACACTGTCAACTCCTTATACCCTAAATTACTCTCTTGTGGGGGCTGTTTTGTTCCCTGCTATGAACTGAAATATGTATTTAAAATTTCCTGACTCTTTTGGGGGAGGTAGGGGTAGGGCAGAAGGAAGGAGATGATACCCCAGCAGTGTTGGAAATTTTCAACAGTATAGCACTGTATTAATGCATAAGAACCAGACAGTGACTTCAAACAAAAATGACACTGATCAGACTGGTTTCACTGTTCAAGGCCAAAGAAATGCAAACTGTAATTGGTGGTGTAGAGCTTTCCTGTAATTTCATTTCTGCTGTGTAAGTTGGTCCTATTCTGGTACTATGTGGACTACTTGCCCTCCTACTAGTCAGCTCCTCCTCTTGCTTCTTCCCACTCCACTAGGCCTCCCAAGAGCAGCTGCAGCTGTCTCTCTAACCATAGCCACTTCTTGGCTCTTGCTTCAGCACCCTCTCTATCTGGTCCACCCCAACAGTCTTTAGGCTGCCACTACAAGCGTGACTGTCATGTCTCATCCCCCTCAAAAGCACTCTGCCCCAGCAGGTAAGATTCCATGCTTTGTATGTTCAGGAGCAAGGAGGCTAAATATGGTTAGTAATACAAATAAGAATCTTTTAAAAACAAGTTACCGTGAGTGTCCGCTCCCCCCCACCCCAAAAAAAACCTATTAGAGAATTGAGAATTGTTGCTAATGCTGCTTGTTTTTACTCTCTCTTGCAGTCAAATAAGGTTCCAGTGGTGCAGCCTTCCCATGCGGTTCACCCTCTCACGCCACTTATCACTTACAGCGACGAGCACTTTTCACCAGGGTCACACCCTTCACACATCCCCTCAGATGTCAACTCAAAACAAGGTGAGGCTACTTCTAACAACTAAAGGAAAGCACAAGAAACAACTGTGAATGCTGTTTTTGGAGCTCAAGTACCCTGGAGCCCGCCAACATATCAAAGGATCTATTGTAAATCCTGGTTTCGAGGGTCTCATAATTTAGCAAAATATCTTCCTCTGAAATTTGACATGTAACATGTTAGTATGGGACAGCTATTCTTGCGTCATATAAATGTCCTGGCTGTTTAAAGTTGGAGGATAATGCACATTTTTACCACTTTGCCTTATTTTGCTCATAAAAATATTTTAAAATGATTTTAAAAAAATTTATCTCCTTGGCGCCCCCTGTTGTGCCCAGGTATTGCAGTATACAGGCATAATAGGAAATGTCAGTGATTTGAGACCCAGGAAGGTGAGTTGAATTCTATATTTAAAACCTTAAGTTCCTTCTTTTGTCAAACTTGTATTTCATGTCCTTATTTCCTTTACGTATTTCATCATACTCCAAAATGTAGTGCCATGTAAGAGGAAGATTCTCTGTTCCCTTTCTCTCCTTATTGCCACTACCTTAATAGAGTAGTGGTCTGTAAGATATATGTGTAGTTTTCAGAACACACAATTTGAGGCAATGTAAGTATAACAGAATCTTAGGCATGTAGTTGAACTGTGCATCTTAAGATGTCAATTCTTTCTCTGTGCATGTAAAACATTCAAAACCAAAACCAGATGAGTGGATTTGAGAGCAAGGAAACAAGCTCCCAATGAGATCCCCAAGAGGGGAGATGAGGGGGGTGTGGTGTGGTGAGGGCAGGGGATTGGCAAGGACAAGGAAGGAGCAAGCGAGGTGGGTAGAAGCTAGGCACAGAGGCACAATGATGAACAAGGTAAAGATGGGGAGAGTGGAGGCGTGATCCAGAGCAGAAGATAGGTAAAGAAGAACAGAGGGTTCAGGAGCCAGGGTAGCTTGCAGATGAAGTAACAGAGGCATAGATATAATGGATTCTATGATTATGAAAACAGGTAGTTAGGAGGCTGTAGAAAAGTCTCTTGCTTCCCTTGGATGTTAGGGTAGCCAGTACCACCGGAGAAGAGAAAGCAGAGCTCCTGGCCCTCCATAGAGGGCCTGCTCAGAGGCTGCTCCCTTGGGTCTGTGATGGTCATGGTCTATACTGGGGAAACAAAGGCAGAAGACTTGGCTTTGTTAAGGGACAGGTGGCAGCTGGCTCAGGTTGTGTAGGGGTCTGGCTATGTGCATAATCTATAGGCTGAATTGTTGCACCCCTTGGTTTCAGTACTCTTGTATATGCCTGGAGGACTGCCAAGCTGCACAGCTAGAATGTGAAGGTCCATTGAGTTCTGGTTTGTCTGGATTGGGGTCCTGGTGCAAGCCTATTTCTAGAAAAATGGTTGAGTACTTGTCAGTATTGTCCATTTGAGGGAGGTTTTCGAAACTCATCCCATGTATCCCTTGCGTGCTCATTGTTCTTCCTATGCCAACAATATCAATGGACTGTATCCAAGAACCAGTCACACTCCTGTGCGATTTCTGTTCAACTCCTAAAAGTCTAGCCTGTGAGATAGTCAGAATTTAAGTATTGGGGCAACTAAGTATAGACCAGTGTACTACTCCAGCTCCTTTTACGTGGACAATAGTACTGACTCTGATGGCCTTGTGAGTCTTTACCTTCTGCATTCATGCCCAGAGAGCAATATGTATATGAATTAATTCCTCAGGGACTTTCAACCAAATTACTCCATTCCATTGCTCTGATGCGCCCTCCTCCCCCTTATGACACTGACATTTTATCCCTTATCTCAGAGAGTTGTCAGCCTGTGGTGGCTCATCGGGTGCACAGCACTGAAATGGCATGGTAACTCAGAAGATGTTGCGACTTCAGCCAGGATTTGCTTTTCATTTGCACTTCTGTACTACAGTTATTTTCCTCTTGTCCCCACCATAGACCCTAGCTCAAAGTCCTCCCTTATTTATTTTGGTTCCTTCTGTTGTTGTTGGTCCTTTCTCCCTACTTGCCAGATCTCTCTTGCCCTTAACACAAGGCAATAGATCCTATTCTCACTGAACTGGGGGATGTTGCAGTGCTCATGCCTCTGATGAGCAGATGAGAGGTTGCTGGAGGTGGGAGTGAATGAGAAGGCTGGAGGCCTTTGAGGTGACACACATTCCACGGTTTTAGTCAAACTAGGTCTCCCAGTTTAAACGCTATCCGTGCACCAGAACCTAGTAAAATGAAGTTTACTGGGGACATCTGGTCATTCTACAAGAATGTTTGCTGCTATATGCTTCCATTGGTGTTTGTGTCATACCTCCTGGTTACTTTTTGATCTGAGGACTTGATAAAATGAGTTGCTTCAGATCCTAGTTTCTGGGTATTCTCTGCTCAGAGCTCTGCTAGACCTTGGCATCTGGCTGTGGGACTTGGTGTGTCTCTGGCAATAGAGGTGTGTTGCTCAGCAAACCGTTGGCTCTTGCTACGCTCTTCTTTTAAGGTGCCTTGTATTATGAGTTCTGGGAACATGTGGTACAGAATTGGCAAGAGTTGTGCTGGCTTTGAACTGGTTTTGCCACACCCAAATCATTCTTAACTAAAGGCAGAGATTTTAATGGTTGCCATTGAGCTTTGTTGTGTTCCTGAAGAAATGGCTATCATGTAGTATTTCTTCTCAGTTTTCATGCATGTGCAGCCTGACTTTAAAGTGAATCATCTGGGAGTTGAGGGTTAGTAAATAGTTACAAAACTCTTACTCTTTGCTATGTGTTTATTCACACGCGCAAAGGCATTGTCCAAGGAGAGCAGTCCTTCCTTTTTGCTGTCCCTTCGTATGACAACAAGGGGTCCCTCAAACTGTCAGTAAATTTCACACAAATAACTGAAAGTACCACTTTCACACAGTATGTAGTCAGCCTGTGCATTTTACTGCCGTACAGCAAGTGATCAACATGTTTTATACTGAAGCTGTAGTCCTTAAAGGGCTGAATAGCTTGGACCAGGAGTAACTCATGTATGTTAGCTCAATAAGGGCAATCCAATCGCATGTTTCAGGGCTTGGGGAAGGAATAGCACCAGCCCCTTATGTAAAATTGAACAATTTGATTGTACACAATATAGTGGTCTCTTATTCCTTGGGAGTATTGGGGATTGGCCATTTCCAGAGGCGAGACACTGGGCTTGTTTTCACTCAGTATGACAATTCTTGTTATAGAATCTGTAAAAAGGAGATGGAGTACTCTGGGAATAAGCCGAATGAAAGTTCTCTTCTGTCAGCCATCACTTTTCCTGTAACCATGAATTTAACATAGATGAATTTTCAGTTTCTGGTCTTAAATTGTTCATTTCAGCTCCTACTGAAATCTCAAAACTGAGAGAGTAGCAGCAACATCATTAGGGTGACATTTTTGCCATGCTCACCCCCTCCCCCAAAACAATTTTAAGATTTCTAACCTACCCTTTTAAATCCCTTAATCTTAAACTGATTTTTTAAATCTCCATTTATGGTCAAAATATCAACAATAAGAGTCTCAAAGTAAAGATCACAATGTTCCATCTTTCACCTTTAGAGTGTCTCTATATAAATATTTAATATAGAATTTAAAGTAGCTGATTTAACATGTGACGTTAAATTTGCAATTCTTGCTGTTCCAAACCCCTCCTCCTCCTGAAACACATTTTAAATAAACCAATGTCTCTCTGGCCTCTAACCATAATTCTTTCTCTCCTTGGAGCATGAGTTTTAGGTAAAACATGAAAACCACAGACCCAGCTGGGACTAGGATTAGCTTTAATCTTGAGGTGATTTTTACATTTGTAGGATTTTGTATTCTGGGGAATGTGAACTGATGGATCACTTCTCATGGGACTCTTATTTTTTTCCATGAAACACTACTAGTGCAACTCAGATTGACCTTGGAGCCCACAGGAGTCAACTTGATGAAGAGCTTAGTTGGAGCTGGAGTGACAATCAGAAGCCAAATGAATCATATCAAGTGTGACCATTACAGGCCTGAAAATGCTTCTTAATTAACTACTGATCCTCTGTGGTAGCAAGTTTCCAAAATCTGTAAATTCATAAGGGAACCAGTGAAAAATGTACAAGTAACAATTTACCTCAGCTGTTAGCTCTGGTGTGCTGCCTGTTTGAAAATGCTTTGTTTTTCTTGTTTCATTTGGCTCTTCAGAACACTTGCTCAAGACTCTGTCAGTAGTTTCAGTGCAACACTTCAGAGATGAAGTATTGCCAAAGCATCTCCATACATTTTTTAGATCTCATGGTGGCTGCATTCATAGTCATGTTTGTTTTGTTTTTTTTCCCTCCTTCCCCTTTACTTTTTCCACAAGGTTTTTTTTTCTTTTTAATCCTGACCCTAGTCGAGGATGCAAGCTCTATTTATTATTCTAAAGGCTGGAATTAATGGTGTTTTCTTCTAATACTAACCAAAAATGAAGCTAGACTTTCTTGTATAGAACAACAGTTTTTTACTGTGATGTTCACCATGTTAGTTTTGTATTATAGCATTAATCACCACATTTTCACTCAAATACCAAACTTCTTATTCATACTCTCTGACAGGCATGTCCAGACATCCTCCAGCTCCTGATATCCCTACCTTCTATCCCTTGTCTCCTGGTGGTGTAGGACAGATAACGCCACCTCTTGGCTGGTAAGATCCTCTTGCTGCTGCTTAGACATATGTTCATACACATCCTCTCTAGGATTATTGAATTAATTGTAGAATTTATGAACTAAGAAAAACATTACTACAGTGAGAGAAGTGACTATTTTATTTTAGCTTGAAAGATCAAAAATGTTGATCTTTGAAATAAATTGGATCTGTTTTTTAACATGTACAGAAATTGAAATACATAGATTTCACTTTGAAGTGAGAATAGTTCTTATGGCTCACACTTATGGCTCTTGGCATTTGGTAGGATTGCAGAAAAACAGGTCTCAAGGAATTAAAGATCAATTTTTTTAACAACCCAAAATTGCAATGACTTGTAACAAACTTTCAAGTACGGATTTTTTTTAACTGAAAACTGCACCAAAATAGAGAACAAACTTTATATTACATTCCTTACAGAAACGGTAAGATTTGAGATTAGTACTCAGTTACTGGAGAGTTCATATATTTTGTTAATTTTTAACACTAGCAGTATAAGGATCCTACTCCCAATGCTCACAGTAGATTCCTTCAGGAGCTCGTATTTATGTATAGGGTCTCCCATCACAGGATGATCAATAATGCTTGACACTTACTGTCTGAGAATCTCCAAGCATTTTAGAATGGATAACAAATATATATAGTTATAGGAGGACAAACTAAATGCAGAGGGGTTAAGTGAATTAGAATCCCACGCCTTGTCACTCGGTTCTGTGCCCTACCTAATTAGGGTGACCTGGTGTCCTGATTTTATAGGGACAGCCCTGATTTTGGGGTCTTTTTCTTATATAGGCTCCTATTATCCCCCACCCCATCCCGATTTTTCATACTTGCTGTCTGGTCACCCTATACCTAATGGTAAGTATTATCATCCCAATTTTAGGTTGAGGGGAAACCAACATACATTTCAGACCAGAATATGCAAGGTGCTGAGCAGCCTCTCAACTTAAGGAGCGTGTCTTGTTTATCTTAACCAAATGAAGGTTGAGGAGAAATGATTGCTCTAAATTCATCAGAGGGATAAACAGCAGGGAAAGAGTCTTTAAATTAAGGTCCAAAGTTGGAACAAGAACAAATGGATATAATTAGCCATCAAGAAGTTTAGACTTGAAATTTAGGTTTCTGGTGGTGAGAGGAATGAAATTCTGGAACAGCCCTCCAAGGGGGGCAAAAATACATAACATGTTTTAAGACTGAGCTTGATAAGTTTATAGAGGGGATGGTATGATGATTGCTTATAGTGGCAAATATCTCCAATGGCCAGAAATAGGACACTAGATGGGGAGGGCTCTGGTGAATTCTTTCTCAGGTGTTTGGTGGGTCTCACCCACATGCTCAAGGTCCAGTTGACTGCCATATTTAGAGTTGGGAAAGAATTTCCTACCAGATCAGATTGGCAGAGATTCAGGGAGTCTTTCACCATCCTTGGCAGCATGGGGCACAAGTCACTGGCTGGCTTGAACTAGAGTAGAGTAAATGGTGGATTCTCTGAAACTTGCAGTCTTTAAATCAAGATTTGAGGATTTAAGTAACTCAGCCAGAGGTTATGGGTCTACTGCAGGAGTGGCTGGGCAAGGTTCTGTGGCCTGCAGTGTGCAAGAGGTAAGGTGAGACTAGATGATCATGATGGTCCCTTCTGGACGTAAAGTCTGAGTCTGAGCTCTGGGCCTTGTGGAATCAGGACAAAAATCACTTGCTGAAAGCCACATAGTAAGTTAATAGCAAAGACAGAGCACCTGATTTCCAGTTTAATGTTCACTGGTCTCGAGACTGAACCGCTGCCTCCACCACTACCAGATGATTTCTGGTGGTCCTTTTGCCAGCTTTGGTTAAGTGACAGCACTTCTGAATAGTTTCTTGATCCAGAAAGTGGGAGGGTGTGGAAGGGAGGAAGGAAACTGAAAGGAGAAGGAAGAAAAGGAGAGACTAGCTAATTGTCAAATTTGGAAATCTATTCAGCAGTGCTCGCTCATACCTGAACATATTCCACAGTCCGTTATGCTCTGCCTCCTTCCAGCTCAATTCTGTGCTGCAGCATTACTGAGATTTCTACCTCTTCTTTTTTTCTGGTTTTGAGCACTGTTCTCCCCCCCACCCCCACCCCCCAACACACACGCTCACTTGAAGTGTGAAAACTGTTATCCTGAGCATAAAAAATGCCAGCAGCTTTGGAAATCCCAGTTTTAACACTAAATCTGTCTATCAATAAGTGTTTGAATAGAATTGATTGTGCTTAGTCTTTCAAAGCTGGATCAATTATTCTGTCTGAACTTCGTTACTTAAGTGCATTAATCCTTGTTCAAGAGTTGCATCAACACCAACTGGAAGTAAAGATGATGTGAACTAAGCAGAAAAAGTTCAAAGTGTTTTGAAGCATTAATTGGTGATAGAATTCCATATAGAGAGACAATATCTTTAAGACATTCTAAAGAATGGTAGGATTTCAAATGAGCTGGTTTTAGTCACTTGATTGCGCAAAAACAAAAAAGAGCCTTAAGCCCAAGTGACTAAAATGTACTTTCATTTTATTTATATTTTATTAATAAATATAAAGTTTTCTTTAGCTTCTTAAAAGTGCTGACAACTTGTGACATACTATACAAGATGCAAAATGAAGACAGTCCCGTGGTTTCAAAGATTTCCCCCTCCCCCCCCCCCCCAAAAAAAAAAAAAAGAAAACTCTCCAAATAGTTCTGTGGGACTCACTGTAAATACACTAACAGTGGGCCAGATTCTGGTACTCGTACATTGATTGCATTGGGACTACTGTTCCACAGGAGTTGAGGGTATTGGAATCTGGCCCAATGACTTAAAATTAGGCAATGGTTTGGGTTTTTTTAAACAAAACCTAGATAATGAATATCTTTTCAGTGGGCGAGAGAGAAATCTTATTCAGTGCAAGCATGCAGACACCCATGAGCTACAGAATACATGGCAGATAACTGTTTATGCTACCATGCTGAGTTCCCATCAAGTGCTTGTGACTCTAGGGTATCTTTTAATACAATATCATATTATTGATGGGTTCCTTTCTTCTGTGACCTCAGGCAAGGTCAGCCTGTATATCCCATCTCGAGTGGATTCAGGCAGCCCTACCCATCCTCACTCTCAGTCGACCCTTCCATGTCCAGGTAGGTGTAGGAGGTGAATGACTGAATGGGGAGTAACTGCTGGCATTAAAGGGCAAGTTGCTCTTCTGCTTGCATCTTGGTCTGCCTTTGCTTACTTTTCAGTCAGCAAAAAATGTATGTATAATTTTTATTTAAAATGTTTGTGTATGTACAGTTTGCCTGGATCCCACACTAGTCTCATTCAGCATTTTCCTGGCAGTCAGTGAAGTATTGACATTAGAAACACTTACAAACTGTGTTAACCATTAATCAAACCATTTAATATAAAATGGGCATTATTGTTAGACACACTATATTAGGAAATACCCAAGATTTTATTCTTCAAATATGAAACCAGGCAAAACTTCTCATTCTAGTTTGAATTATGTAATTACACTCTTAAATAGTTCAAATTGGGTAGTGTGCCATGTGGAAATATGCAGAACTACTCCGAAGTTGGAATTTCTTAGCCCAGAGCTATTAGAAGGAAAGGGATGCCAACAAGCTGTAAATACACACACTGTCTGTACTGGTGTGTGAATCAGGCACTATGTTTGCATATTAGTGCAAGCAAGCAATGCTAACTGAGACTTAGCCATGCCAAACTCCAAATCTTCTCTGTGTAATGCTTTTGCACTCTCAAAAGATGCCTTACACATCCTGTGCTTGGTGTACACAAGGTTGCAATGTCCCATCTCTGCATTTTGCTTTGCTTTCACACTGGGATTTGGATTGTCCACTTAAGTGGTGGTCTCCTCACAACTTTTTATATGGGTTTCTGTGTTTAATTACTCTTCCTCTACTCCTTTTCAGGTAAACTACAAGCATGTCTCAGTCAGGGTATCCAAGAGGAAAATAGCTACTCTCTCCACAACAAACTTTGCCCCTTCCCAACCTCATTCTGTTGGGTTACTACGTTCTCTTGTGCAAATCACTGTAGCATAAGCTTTAACACTAACAAATGCAGTAAACTGCTCTCTTTTTGGGCTTGATCCTGCAAGTACTGACTACTTGGGAGTGCAATCCAGCAAGCTACTGAAGCACGTGCTTGCTTTGACAGCAGTGAGACTATTTTGCATGCTCAAAGATAAACATGTGCTTTAAGTGCATTGCTTGACTGGAGTTAGAATGCTCAGCACTTCGAGGAGCGCACCCCGGATTAAGAGGATGATTTTTTTTCTTCTGCCTTGACATAATGAAAGGGAAAGATATCTAGTTCTGGAAGAACCAGTTGGTTTTTCCTTCCAGAATACCAGATTTGCATTCAGAGTTAAAAGATTAGTGCAGAGTGTTGGAGAAGTAGGGTTATAGGGGAAATGATCTTGGACCCTTACATGTTTACTATAAAATGTTTTGAAAAGCAAAAGGTTCAAAACTAAATAAAGACATACCTATGGGGTTTTTTTTGAAAGGACTCTTCTCTTCCTTTTTGCTTCTGCCCCCTTTCTTCCCCCCCCCCGCATGGCAGTTCCCTCCTTTGTTGGCTGGTGATGGATATTTTCAGTATTTATATGCTGCTGTGGAAATGCACTTTTTGGTTAAGGGAATGTGTATTTTTATTGATGTCTAGTGCAACAATAGGTATGTTACACCTCCTTGTGCACATTGCCATCTCTTTATCTGAGAGGTAATAAAATAACTTCTTCAGTCCAAAATGTTGGCCTATTTTGAATAAGCTTAGATACAATGCATGAATCTTTGCTAACTAATTTTTACATCTTCTTCGTTGCAAGCTCTGTAGTGTTCTACTGCTAAAGTACAAGTTTTGGATATGCAGCCTGTTCTTCCTATTGTTACAGACTCTCTACTTGGTTTGTTTTTAGGTTTTCACATCATATGATTCCTGGTCCTCCAGGCCCTCACACAACTGGAATCCCTCACCCAGCTATTGTAACACCTCAAGTCAAACAAGAACATCCACACACTGACAGCGACTTAATGCATGTGTGAGTCTGCCTCTCTGTGCTAGCCCTTAAATCCTGAAGTGTTTGCAGATTAATAGTTAAAAGGAGAGCTGAGAAATAAAAAACAAAACAAGTGTCCTTCATGGTCACTCTGAATTATGATTCTGTAAAAGTTTACCATAACTAAAGTGGGGAGTGGATGGCTCATGGGAGCACTATTGATATGAAGCCTTTATTTCTCGGCCACTCCCTTGAATGTTATCTAAGATGGTAGCTGCCGAACGCTGTTTTGTCATTTGGTGGCTTATCTGAAGCTAGGCTTGTGAGCTGATAGTCAGTTTCTAGTGCAAAGGTGTTGACTGTAAAAACCACCACTATACTTTGGCATTCTTTTTAGCAGATGAACACAAAAGCGCTCAAGAAATAAATGGGCAAGGAGACTGACCTACCTTTTTACCCCTAAAGATGGCCTTCTGGAGCACTGTGGAAACATGTTGGCAGAGTGTTTGTTTCATGGATAAATAAAGTACAATTTCATTCATCATCAAGGACTGCCAATCCAACACTCTCCTCCTTGAGCACTAAATTCAGTTCTAAATACAGAATACAGTAGAACCTCAGTTACGAACACCTCAGGAATGGAGGTTGTTCATAACTCTGAACAAAATGTTACGGTTGTTCTTTCAAAAGTTTACAACTGAACATTGACTTAATTCAGCTTTGAAACTTTACTAGGCAGAAGAAAAATGCTGTTTTTAGCCATTTTAATTTAAATGCAACAACCCAGAAACCGTTTCCTTGACTCGTCAGAACTTTTATTAAACTTTCCCTTTTATTTTTTAGTACTTTAACACAGTAGTGTACAGTATTTGCTTTTCTTTTTTCATCTTCCTCTTCTGCCTTCCATCTCCATCATTTCTCTTTCCAAATGAAGCATGTAGTTGACCAGTCAGTTCATAACTCTGGTATTCATAACATTGAGATTCTACTGTAAGTTCAAAAGTTGCAGTAGTAGATAAAATACGAGCTCTCACACTTAACATACAGTAGCACATCCTTAATTTGAAATTGAAGCTTGGAAATATTCCTCTCAATAACTTTTAGGCTAAAGGTAAATAGATACTGTGTCTTTTCCCCCACCACGTTTTAGGAAGCCTCAGCACGAACAGAGAAAAGAGCAAGAGCCGAAAAGACCTCACATTAAAAAACCTCTGAATGCTTTTATGTTATACATGAAAGAAATGAGAGCAAACGTCGTAGCAGAGTGTACTCTGAAAGAGAGCGCAGCTATCAACCAGATTCTTGGCAGAAGGGTATGTACAGTAATGTGTATATACTAGTAATTGGTGTATATTGCCTCAAAACCCTCTAAAAAGGCTAACTTCCTGGCTTGATGTGCTAACTAGAATACACGTATTTACATCGTTAGTAGAAGCAAGGATATGCAACTAAAAATAAAAATGGTCATCTTGGTTTCATGCAGGGGAGTTAGCCATATCATTAGACTTACCCCTCTCTTTTAGGTCCAGTGCTGCAATCAAAAAGTTGTGATTGTGTCTAATGTGTATGTTACCAAGGACTGTCTTAATATTTTACTAACTCCATCTTGGGAGTAAAAAGCAAGTGGAAAGAGACTTTTATTAGATTCAATTGATCTAAAAATAAAATGCAGGTTCTAAGTAGGACCACAATCCATCCCTAGGACTTGTCTACACTTAAAATGCAGCAGCAGCATAGCTGTAGCTTCAGTGTAGACACTACCTGTGCTGAGAGGAGGGATGCTCCCATTGTTGTAGATAATCGTCAAGAGGTGGTAGCTAGGTTGACAGGAGGAATCTTTGCTGTCTACACCAGGGGTTGGGTTGGTTTACTGCATTGTTTGTGATGTGAATTTTTCACACCACTTTGTGATGTAGTTATACCAACCTATCTTCCTACTGTAGATCAGACCTTAGAACTATCCATGCCCAGCATGATTAAACTAGCCAAGGAGATATAGTGAAGCTGTGTTGCTTTGGTACTTTGCATTTTTACTTTACTTTAGAGATTATCAGATCAGAATACGTGCCAAGTAACCTGATTAAAAAGCCTCTGTCTGTCTGTGCAAGTTCTAAGACTGCCAACAACAGTTTTTCTTTCTCTTCTGGGACTTCTTTAGTTTGAGCTGTGCGTGCCAGCTACCTAAAGCCCTTGGCTTTTAAATCAGAGTTTGGTGTCAATATCATTCTGGTTCTGTTTGTAAAGAATATTGTAAACTTTGCTTCCTGACTCCATCAAAGCATGCTTTATTTGATTATGATTATTCTTTTTTAATGTGGCCAGAAGATTGAAAATTCCTATTTGTGCTTTAACAAAGACTGAATAAGCTATTTTGTGTGCATCTTGAACGTTTTCTTCCTCCCTTATGCAATACTTTAGATGTGAGAATTTCTGCAAATCCCCGTTTACGCAATTGCAGTCAGCCTGTGTAACTTTTGTCCTCTCCCTGGAATATTCCTCTAAATACACAGTACTTGACATAAAAATTATTTAACCTTTTATATGGTGGTGGCATCTAGAAGCCAACCAGGTTGGGGCCCCATTGTGCTAGGTGCTGTAGAAATATACCGATTGTCTCTGCACAAAGAAGGGGTAACATGTACCTTAATTCATTTCCTGGTATTTAGAGGCTTAAAATTAGCCACTCTTTATGTTCTGGAAGGGCACGAAGCACCACTAAGTAACCTTAACTCTACATTAATGAAGTTTTGGAGTATTTAATTTAATCTGGTTTATTTAAAACAATTTCTCTGCATCCCCATGTACCACTGCCCCTGGCTCCTTGGCAGTGATTAACCTGGCCACAGAATGAACTGGCTGCATGTTAATTCCTTCACTGCCCCTGCATCATCTCCTTGTTTCTCTGCCTGAGATTAGTGGAGCAGTTCACACATCTCTGAGCTGGCTGACTTCAGTTGTGTAAATGGGGATTTGAAGAAGCTCTGAACTATATGGGATTATGGTGGCACGGCTATGCTGGTGTAATCTCCATAGTGTAGATGTACCCTTAACCTTCCCAGATGCTGGCACACGGAGGGTCAGGGAAAGAAGGGATCATTTCCTGCCATTTCATCCTCCTCATTATGTGAGGTGTTCCCCCTCTGGCCCTCAGTTGTTGCCCAATTGATGGATCTGTGAATGGAAAGCATCTGCCCACACTTCGCAGCTCAGCTAGGACAAGAGGAGAAGACTGCGGGGGTGGGGGGTGGCACTTCAAACAAGAGGGGAAGATATGGAACTGACAGAGCCCCTGCCCCTAATCCCTGCCCACCCAATATCTCCCTACCACACCTCATCCTGCCTACATCTGCATCGTCTCCCCTTGATCTCCTTCTCTTGCCACCAATCCCCATTTATCTCTCTCCCCTTGCCAAAGCCCCAGAGCCCTGTCTCCTAATCTCCCCTCCCAATCTCTGCACACTCTTCACTGCTCCAACATCCCCGTGCTGCTCCGTGAATTATACAACTTTGTAAAATGTTGGGTTTTTAGAAGGGATGATTCTTGGGAACAATGACCCCAAATTTGGACCACTAACACTACCCAGCACTCCCATGAGTCACAGCAAATTTCAAGACAGTTGGAGTCTGTGTATGGGTTTTAGAGCCTGTAGAATCCACCTTAAAACAGAAAATGAAACAACTTTAACTATGTCTATAGCAGAGCTGTTTCTCTGCTATAACATGGCTACTTGTTCCCTCCAAATGAAGAAATCTGTTTAAACAGTGAAGTCTCTCATCACACCCTTCTCCTCCTGTCTTGGCTACTCCAACCGCTCTTCTCTCTAGTTTCCAACATTCATGTTATTCCTTTGAATACTTACAAAATGAAACTACCACGGTATCTCCTGTGCCTGGCAGTCTGACCACACACCCCTCCCCCTCTTCTGTGAATCACTTCATTGGCTGCCCCTTCTCCATCACAAACTCAAGTTTCTTGTTACTGCCTTCATGGCCCTGCCTAATGAGTCTCGCTCTCCTCCTCTCCACTAATCATTCTAGCCTTGATGCTTCATTTTGTTTATCTCACAAATCTCAGAATCTTTTAATCCAGGCTACCCCGCTAATCTCACTAATGTACCTCAAGACCTACTTTTAAGGTGTGTCAACAACTTTATGTGGCTCTTACTTTCTAACTAATCCACCCCACCCCATCTCCCTCAACGAAACAAAACAAACACAAAACCTATGGTGTGTGTGTGTACATGTACCTTTTGAGTGTTTGTAACCTTAGGCCTGGTCTAAACTCAAGTTAGGTTGATCCAGGTACATCGCTCAGGGGTATGAAAAATCCACACCCCTGCGTAACACAGTGAAGCCAACTAATCCCCGGTGTAGACGGTGCTAGGCCAATGGAAGAATTTTTCTGTCAATCTAGCTAGCTCTTCTTGGGAAGGTAGATTACCTGTGCTGATTGGAGCCCCTTCTGTTGGTGTAAGTAGTGTTTATGCTGAAATGCTGCAGCTGCACCACTCTAGTGTGTCAAGTGCAGATGAGCCCTTATTTGCTATCTCTCCTTCATCCCCTTTCATTGCCTTTTGTCAATTAAACACAGGGATGTGGTCTTTGCCTCAAAGAGCTTGTATTCTGACACCTTTGCAGGCTTTTGGGCATTCTGATGCTATTGTGGAATGGTGACCTCTTTGACAAACTCCTAGATGCAAGTGGGAAGAGTTCCTATCCTCTGAGCCTCTCGAGAGTCTAGGTTTTAAGTTGTCAGCACTCTGGGATCAGTGAGAACTGTTAACTGTTGCATCCACCACAGGCAAATATTAGATATGTCTTCTGATTTAAAAAAAAAAAAAAGAGAGAAAAGAACTCTGAATTCTTTTGATGTCCTGAGTTCTTTTTTTAGACCCTGAACTTAAATCCTTTATATTTTTATTTATTTATATAAAAATAAAAAATGAAACCTTAATTTGCATGTGTAGCTGACTTGCAAGAGATGTGATATGGGAGAACATCTCCTTTATGCAAAGGGGCCTCTGCACTTGTACAAGAAAATCTTCTGCAAGATTTTGAAGTCCAGGCTTTGTTGGATAGTCCAGGGGTCTGAACAATTAAGACAATGAGAAATGAAACTTGTGCTGCTCTGCCACATCAGAAACAGTTACATGACCTTTAGGAACCGGTGACCCCAAAAAATAGAATGGAATTCCTCGTGCCACTGCACTTTCACCTCCTCATGTTACATGTAAACTTCCTACTAAGTTTTGAACAGAAAGGTGAGCTTCTTTTATTAGAAAGATGTTTCTATTTTCATGGTCATATGGCAGCTATATTCAATGCATCATTTTGCTCTGAACAGCATAATCTTCCCAAAAATGTGTCTTGTCTTAAACACTTTCCTAAGGATTTTCACTTTCCGTGCATTGGAGCAGAAATGCTTAAACTGGCAGCTATTTGAGGTACTCTGACCTTTCTCGTCTAGCCTCTCTTTCTATTGAAATCTGGCTGTCGTAGTTGTGTCTGCCTGCTGCCTGAATGGCGTTCTTTGTGTGGAATTTGTTCCCTAGCTGTTACTTTCCTTTTACTGGGTGTCCCAGATTGACTGACTGCTCAGATGTAAAAGACAAACATTATTTATTCTGGAGTAGTCAGTGCTCTTTGGATAGCATAGAGATACCATGCATTTAGCCTGGTAGAAAGCCATAAATAGGATAGATTGTTATGCTTTCAGCAACATATTGGAATTTGCTAAGTTAAACCCAAACCTTTACTGTGCATCTTAAACCTAAGTGTCAAAAAGAAAGACATTAAAAGGACATTCTTGACCTGAAATCCTAGTCCTTTGTTAAAAGTAGTTAATTTCAGGTGGGCACTCCTGCTTCTGAGTCTCCCTGCTAGTTTGTCACATCATTTATTTTTAAAAACAACTCTTCCATGTTGTGTGAAGAATCCAAACAAACAAGGGAAATGGCTCTTCTGGGGAAAACAGTGAACTTGACTCTGCACAAGTTTAAAAAGTTATATAAACCCTTTAGTTCTGAAGTAGAAAAGGGTTGGACACTGACCCTGTTATCTGGCAGTGCCCCACCAACTATGCAGGTTAGATTTTAAATGTGGGTAATAACAAAGCATCCCTTTTTTGGCCTTTGGAAAATTCACTAATGAAGCTAGGAAGATGGAAAGGAGAAATGTCCTTGTTCCAGTACTTTTAGAAACTTTTCTCTGCACCAAGGAGCCAGCAAAAGACTGGCTTAGTGTTTGCAGGGGGACAGGTCACAGCATTAGGTCACAGGCAGAGCTGCAGATGCCACTATAATGCTGAATTGATGGTTACTAGGATGCAGTTGGACTATCTGGTTGCCTTACTGGAGCAAACTTGCAAAAGTTAATTTTCTGTATTACAATAGTGCCTAGGAGTCCTAATCATGGAACAGGATCCTACTGTGCTAGGCACTGTACAAATACCAAACAAAAAGTCCCTTCCCCAAATAGCTTCTGACGTTCTTTCTGTAACTTCATTTACCAGCCTTCAAGTTAGAGTCGCGCCTATAGGAATATGGATATATTAGTTGTTTTTAAACCTAAGACAGGAGGCTCTCTTGTATTGGAGCCTTACTTAGGCTGTCTCTCCACTGTGGAAAGTATGCTGGCATAGCTATGCCAGCATTCCCTTGTCCCGTAGGCATATGTCCTGTATGCTGATGGGAGGGTTTTTTCCATAAATTTAGGAACATCGCCTCCCTGAATGAAGTTAGTTTTGCTGATGAAAGCATTCTCCCATTGACACAGTTGTGCCTGCACTGAAGGTTTGGTTGGCATAGCTGTGTCTGTCAGGAGTGTGGCTTCCCCAACCCCGACCAATGTAGCTATCGCAACCTAACGTCTGAGTGTAGACCGAGCCTTAGGCCTAGTCTTAACTTAAAAAAGACCAGTCTCTGTACGTTGCTTGGGGCTGTGAAAAAATTTGCACCAAGTGCTGGGGTTAGGTTGACCTAATCCCTGGAGTGGATGCAGCAAGGTTGATGAAAAGTTCTTCCATTGATCTAGTGACTTCCTTTTGAGAGAGATTAACTACGCTGATGGAAAAACCCTTCCGTCAATTGTAAGAAACATCTACACTATGGTGCTACAACTGCAGAGTTTCACTGCTGCAGTGTAGATGTATCTTTAATGTTTGCACTCAGATATGTGAAATGGAGAAGACAGCGTAAAGGCACATTTATTTTTATTACCAGTACTGTGGACTTCTCACATGATGGTGGGCAATCATGGCTCCCTGAATAGATTATATGGAGAATCCTGTAGTTGGCATAAACAAATTTTGTCTAGCTCCAGGCAGCTGACATTTATAATGCTGACAAATGTTCAAATGGTTGGGTAGGAAATGCAAGAGCTTGTGATAAGTAATGAATTTCTTCTCCACTTGCAGTGGAAAAGGACCAAAAAAGGGTCACAAACATTTGTTCATGAGACACATTGTTTGGGTATGATGTATTTCCTAATTTAACACTTTGTTTTATTTCAAGTGGCATGCTCTCTCCCGTGAAGAACAAGCTAAATATTATGAACTAGCTCGGAAAGAAAGGCAGCTACATATGCAGCTTTACCCAGGCTGGTCTGCAAGAGATAACTATGTAAGTCATTCACTTGATGGATATTTTCAACTAGTGTTTCCTAACTGATTTTTACTGTGAAAGGCTCTGGGAGGTGGGGTGGTCAAGGACCATAAAAACTTAGCCTTGTATTTACTTTCCTTTAAGGAAATCTGCTTGCTTGTTGCATTAGTGCTGCTTACATCACAACAAATTAGTGTAGAACTGAGTGAGTGAAGTAGATATTTAATGTTTAAATAAATCTGAGATTGTCAAAAGAACCAAAGGGAGTTTGGTCACCTTAAGTCCCTTAGACTTCTCTGAAAATCCTAGCCTAAAATGAGAATACATATAGATGTGAAGACCAAAACTTTAAACATCCAAGTTTGGAAAACTTTGTAGCCATAATACTTTCTGACTGATGCATTCTGTCTTGAAATGCATGAGCATGATGCCTCATATTTTTGTGAAAGAGGAAACTCAAAGTTCAATATGTAGAATTATTGCATTAAGATTTCCTCCCCCTCCCCAATATTATCATATGTCCTATACAATTTCTTGTATTACTATGTATAGCCCTGTGAAAGTAACTCTCTTCAAATTTCACGTGCTGTTTTCCATTTGGTCTTGGCCGATGACTATCCAAAAATCTTCTTTTGAGAGAACTTCCACAGAATGGCCACTTTTATAGGAGAACATAAAAATCAGTGTGTTTGCGGCAAACAGATCTTTATCTCAAATCTTAAAATTTTCCATTTCTCCAAAAATCCTAAATTATTTTGAAATACCAAATCAAATTGTCACTAAGGTTTTCAGCATGTGAAGCCACCCTGAGTAAGATCCAAAGTAGAGGAAAAGACTTATTTTCAGTGTTTGATGGGATGATCCTTTACTGTAACAGTGCCTTGGGTAGGAGAACCAGCACCTGTGTGAGGAAACGCTGGCAATAAACTAGTTACCCTAATACACTTGTCCTTTCAACCTGGGCAACTACAAGATATAGGGAAATTAGGTTTGATGTCCATCTCCAGTGCAGCACATCCAGATTAATGACTGTGTCAACATTATTTTCAACCCCAAATCAGAGCGTGCTGCTAGCCATTACATTCTGACAATGAGGCAGAAGTGCCATGTTGAGACTCTTGGGTATTCTGATACTGCAAATGAGGGCACTCCTGTTTTTGGTGTCACCGACTGTTTTGTGTAGTACTTCATCACGCTTCTCTGGGGGCATGCATATGATGGACACAGCATATTATACCGTATGCTCTTGGACGCAAGGTTGCAGTACCTTTCTCTCATCAGAATACAGTTCTGTGTTAGCAGGGGTGATGAGCAGAAGAGCCCAGTAAAGAGCAGTTTATCACTTAAAATAAATTGCTTCAACAGTGATTTGCTTTTTTTTAAATGGTCACTTTGCCTGGTTATGTTTGAATTGGACTTTAGACTGGTCAATATACATCTAGTACATGAGGTGTAAATACCCTTGAATGTCACTATGTTTTGGGGCTACTAATGCACTGGTGGCTTAGTTTTACACAACATAGTCTCTCCCTCCACCCCCACCCCTTCAGTGTGATGCTTTTGTTTTATTCGGGTGCTCTCAGAAATCTCATAAGAAGGAACATTTCTTGGCAAAAAAAAAAAAAAAATCTCATGGTATTCTTGAAAAGACATTGTATTGGGATCCTCGTCAGTAAAGAGGGAGAAATTGCTAGCAAAACTATGTCTGTCATTTGATAACACCATTACGGGAGACCCAAGAAAATAGTGTTAATGTAGCAATGTCTGAGCTGCCAGAATTTAATACCTTTTTTGGGGAATGCTGACAACTAGCTTTTCCCGAATTTCCTGATCTAATTTCCAATTGTTTTCATCTATCTTAATGCTCCAGTGTATTCATAACTTCACCTCAGATGACAGGGTCAAGCAAAAAAGGTCTTGCTCTCCTGGTATTCCCAAACTGCATGTTGCATCATGACCGCTGCTCTGTAAAGAGGCACTCTCTCTAGCGGTATAAGTGGAACAGGGTGCTGATGCGCTTTTGAAGACCTTGAAGTTTGGTTTAGCTCAGGAGTTAAGTGTTTGGTCTTGATCTAGCCTCTGGAAGTTTATTCATATCCAATTATCTGTTGCTATTGGCGCTCTGCTGAGGACAGGCAAGGAGGTGAACACCAGAAGTGATGCAGGCCAGGATTGGAAGAGTGCTGTGTGGAAATTGGCATAATGTTTGGTAACAGACTCTTAATGAATACTAGCTGGGTCACCATCCCAAGGAGGTTTAGAAGACCAGAGTTTTGATAGCAATGTAGGGCAGGAAAGAAACGTCGCTGAAGGATGTAGAGATGGCAGTTAGAATGGGCTAAGGCCAACAGAAACTAAAATTGTGGGCCTAGCTAAAAATGGAAGCTTTGTAAAAGATCACAGATGGGGGCCCTGCCCTCTTTCATGTATGAAGGGGGAAACTGTTACTGACACATTCTTCTACTGTGTGGGTTGGCATGATTGACATGTGGTCACATAAGTGCTCATGTAATGTTAAAGGAAGGCAGGAGTTCTGGTCACATGTAAAGCCTTTCATGGCCTATCCTTATCCATTCTGTTGCATTCAGTGGCTAAAAAAACTTTGTAAAATCTAACACTTTGTGCCTTCATTTCTACATGTGAAGTAGACATACCTAACACACGTGTATTTGGAATTTAGTGTCTGCAAAAGTGCTTTGAGATACTTGAATAGAGGAGCTGATACAAATCAAGAGTTGTTCACCAATCCTTTTGGCTGATCACTTTACCTATTAACATGAGAGCTTTATCCTGCCACTCATGAGTAATATGGTAAACACAAACTGCATTTGAACTCAATATATTCCGAGCAAGCTTCTGGTATCATGTAGTTGATTTTAAAAATGTCTTAGGCCTGGTCTATGTTAAAAAGTTAGGTCGACTCAGGTACATCGCTCTGGGGTGTAAAAATCCACACCCCTGAGCAATATAGTGAAGCTGACTTACCCCTCCAGTGTGACATACCCCCTAGGTCGACAGAAAAATTCTTCCATTGACCTAGCTGCCACCTCTTGAGGAAATGGATTACTTACTCCGCCAGGAGAACCCTTCCTGTCTGCATAGGTAGTGTCTACACTGAAGTGGTGCAGCATGGTGCACATGGTGGTGCAGCAGCGCAGCTGTGCTGTTGTAGCATTTCAAGTGTAGACAAGATCTGATTTGCAAGGAGGGCTTCTGTGTAAATATGTCCCTGTTCAGATGGACTGGCTATACCTACCTTTTTTTTTTTTATTATGCCACTACTTAGCAATCCATCAGGCAGCAGAAAGCAAATTAGCCCGAGTTAAAAGTAGTACAACTTTTTATAGCATAAAACCTCAATTAGAAGGTAACTCTTTTACTTTCGATTCCCCTAAACTGGATTGAAAACTAAATATTACCTTATATTTATGTATAGTATCTTTAATTCTGAAGGATGCCAAAGCAATCTATATAATAAAGTATTTTGTCCATCACTGAAATGTAGCTGACTAAGAGATGGAACACTTATACATCCAACAGTTTGACAGTGAGTAAGAATACTGTAGTCAATTGAAATGGCATTCGTGAGTGAACAGCAATCTTGATGACCACAATTTGACTGGCATGATCATGGAGAGCTTCAAAGGAGTAATCCATTCTCTCAATACCAATAACACAAATGTTGCATGCACTTACGTAACAAAAGTTGTTCCAGTCAGAATGTCTTACTGTTTGTTGTTTTCCATCTATTATGGTGCATATAAATGCATGTCGTCATGTTTCAGAGGTAACGTTCCGCAGTTAATGCCACATCTACATGAGTGGGGCAATTCATGACTCTTTGAGATGTTGTTTCAGGCTCTTTGCAAACTCAGAGACCATGCTGCATGGATTTTATACTAGGTTCATGTTTTTAAAAGGTTATCTTTGCAAGCACAAGGACTAGCAATTTCTTAATGAAAATTTAGTTTCTGGAACACAATTCTGCTCCAAGGGTGGCTTCTATGGCGAATTCTTCAGCCTCAGGACACACAGAACCTTGATTTTACAGTTAACATACTGGACCAAACTCTTACTGGGTGATTTATAACATGAGGGCAAGTTTAGTTGCCAGCTATTTCTGCACCTGGAAAACCCTTCTGTTGGTGTCACATGAAACTGTTTCTTTCCTGTTAGATTCTAAGATGATCTATGAAGACATCTTAGGACTGTAAATTATGGCACTGACCTAGTGTTTCTACATCGGCAAGAAAAATCTTTCTGTTGGTGATCTACCTGTGACCAAATAATGCTGGCAAATGCTAGGTGTCTGGAAGACTTGTCACATTTAAAAACCGCATTCTAAGGCCCTTGCACCTGTTTCTCCATAAGCATGAAAAGGGTAAAACTGTGACTACAGTTGGAACAGCTGGAAGAAATGTGAGATTGGGTTTAACTACATTGAAAATGCTATTGCTTCAATGCCACTTTTTCACAATATCCTCCGATTTGGGATGTTATGCACAGAATTCGTTTAATAGTTAGTGGGTGGAGGTGACACAGGGAAAATAATTCTATATATAGAATGGTATGGTAAATTCATCTATCTTCCAGGGGAAGAAAAAGAAGAGGAAGAGAGAGAAGCTACAGGAGTCAACAGCAGGTATGTTGAGAGTGGCTCTCTTGTGGTGGTTATTTTGTTTTTGTTTTTTTAAAAACCAACCAAACAAAAACAAACACACATACACACGCAACCACCAGCACTGACTGTTCCATTTCAGCTCTTTCACTTGTTTCTGATTCACATCTTTTTATATTTAAAATATTTTATTTTGAATGTGAGTGATTAAACATGCATCAAATAGGCATTTTCACTTTGGATGAACTTATCCATTGCCATCTTTATTGTCTTGTTTGCTTGTTTATTTCCTTTATGCCCATTTCCCTATCATACTTAGACTTAGAAGAAAGTGTGTCAGACCTGTGATTTGACACTAAATAATCCTTTCATGTAACTTTAGTAGCCACTGTAGTATTTCCATTGTGTTTTTACATTTTAGTTTTTGTACACTAACAGCTGCCTTATAGGTTGGCTCAAAGCATCAGTGAGGTCTCTTTCTTTTCCTTTTACTTGAAAAATATATTTAAAAAACAACAAAATGGCTGGTATAAGAACCATAAAAAAGAACAAAACAAATTATATAATATTGTATCATAAAACTTATTTGGAATGTGCAAAATCTCTTCAGTGGAAATTTGTTAAAGAACAACAATCTTCTACAGGTACAGGCCCCAGAATGACAGCTGCCTACATCTGAAGCATGGTAAGAACATCTCTAAAGCTTTCTTGCTAAAACTTAGTTGTAAAAGAGACACTCTAGTAAAACTACTTAGATTTAATTCTACAATTAAATCTAAATTTAGCACAAATTATAGAAATACCATATCCCAAAGAAACCTTGTTTTGATTATTGATGGTTTTTATACCGGCTATGTATTAGGGATTTACCACTTCCCTTTTCTTATTTACATTTTTCAAACAGACCATACCTCACTGACTAGCTGCAAGTCTGCCTGTGAAGCACAAGGATGGCTTTATTAAGCAATGTAAACCCTTCCAGCCAGCATGCCACACAAAATTCATAAAGGGCAGGTTAGAGTTGTGCTTTATAGCACTGCAATTAACTTGTTGCTGGTTGGCTGGGTGCACTGGTTTGTTTTTTCTCATAGTCTTTCTTTAATTGAAAATGATTCATAAACACTAATGAAAAGCAAGGTATAAGAAAATAGACTATATTTCAGCTATTAAGAATTTTTCTCCCATAATGATTGGCTAAGTCTCAAAGTGATTAAAAAAAAAAATATCTGTTCTCCATTTTAGAGATTTTTTGAGATTCTTCTCTCCATCTCACTCTCCTAAGGTAGATCACTATTAATTTACACAATGGATAGCCACTAAAGGCATCTGGTATGCTTATCAGTATAGACTGTACCCAGTGGTGAGCTGGAGCCGGTTCACTAGAACTGGTTATTAAATTTAGAAGCCCTTTTTAGAACTGGTGGTTCCGTGAGGGACAACCGGTTCTAAAAGGGCTTCTAAATTTAACCAGCCAAAAGTGGTGCCTTGGGCGCCACCTCCATGGGTGCTCCAGCCTCCTCCGCCTCCGCCCCGCTCTGCTTCTCCACTCCGCCCCCCCCACACCCCCCCCCCCCCGGCTTCCTGCGAATCAGTTGTTCACGTGGGAAGCCGGGGCGGGCTGAGAAGCAGGCCGTGGCTTCCTGCTCAGGCCCAGGGAGGCAGAGGTGGGCGGGGGAGGGCACGGGGGGGGCCGTGCCCACGCTGCAGCAGGTAACCCGGGGGGAGGGGGAGTGCAGGGGAACCGCTCCCCACCCCAGCTCACCTCCACCACCCTCGGCCTGAGCGGAAAGCCACCACCTGCTTCTCAGCCCTCCCAGGCTTCCTGCCGAACAGCTGATTCGCGGGAAGTCGGGGGAGAGGGCGGAGAAGCCCAGCGTGTTCAGTGGAGGAGGCGGAGCGGAGGTGAGGTGAGCTGGGGGCGGGGCAGGGAGCTGCTGGTGAGTGCTCTGCACCCACCAAATTTTCCCCATGGGCGCTCCAGCCCTGCTCCCCCCCAGCTATGCTCCCCTGCCCCTAGGAGCTAGAGAGACCTGCCGGATGCTTCCTGGGAGCTGCTCCAGGTAAGCATCTCCGGGACTCCCCACCTCGGCCCCCGGCAGGTCCCTCTGGCTCTTAGGGGTGGGCACCCACTACCGTGGCCCACAAGACCCTCCTGCCCGGTTCTGGGGGCAGTCAGGGGACAGGGGAGGGGTTGGATGGGGCAGGAGTCCCGGGGGGTAGGGGTGGGCAACAACCCCCTCGTGGGGTGAGGAGGGAACCTGTTAAGATTTTGGCAGCTCATCACTGACTGTACCACAGCAGAATTTTTGTTTCTCTATCTTTGTGCTGGAAGGACGTTCAGCTTCCTCCTCTGTAAGGAGATCCATTTTTAGAGGACACTGAGTCAGCTGAAATATTTCATTTTCACAATCTAATTAGCCCAGATTGTACCTCAAGTGTTTCAGGCACCATAACAAGGTTAAATACTAATATGGACAAGTCCTACAGAGCAGTGACTCACCAGCCAGCATGCCCTCTCATGGCTGAGCTTGGCAGGATCGCCTCCTCTGTCACCCCCTCCTTACAGCCTCTTTGGCCCTGCAGCGGTCTGCTGTTTCTCAGGCTCAGCCCTCTGAGTTCAATGACCTTATGTCAGGTTTTTGGCCCCTAAACCTGAGTCCAGTAGTCCTTCCACTTTCTTGTCTCAGGGCTTCCGGTAGTCTTTATATCGTGCATCAGGGGTTTCACACCACCTTCCTAAGTTTGGGGAGGGGAACCCAGATCCTCCCACCCCCTCTGGTTTCTGGTCCTAAGACATAGTAGTGAAAAGCCAAGGTCTGCTCCCTCCAACTCCTTGCTGTTCCTATGTTGGTCTGTTCCTCGGCCCTCTTGCCCAGCTCCTTTCTGGCTCTGGTAGTGAGCAATACTGCCTAGAGCTTTTCCCCCAAGAGATCTGGTTCTTTTATCCACCCCTGTAGTTTCTTAGTCTCTCTCCTGACTAATTCAGAGCTCTTTTCTCAGGAGAGAACTCCAGGGCCTACTCTCCTGGGCTTCTTTCCCCTTGTGCCCTGAAACCTTCTCTTTATATTTGCCAGAAGCTCCTCCCCTACATATTAGCCTTACTTGAGCCTGACATGGCTTGTAGTTGCTAA
Source organism: Eretmochelys imbricata (assembly GCF_965152235.1). Lineage (NCBI taxonomy): Eukaryota > Metazoa > Chordata > Testudines > Cheloniidae > Eretmochelys > Eretmochelys imbricata. The sequence continues at coordinate 35,168,245 of NC_135575.1, read as the reverse complement.
TTGAGCTCACCAATGCCCCTTAACCCTTTCATTGCCAGTGTGGAGTATGAACCACATTCCAGGTCCCTTCTTTCTCTCCCTCCTCCTGAAAAACTTTTTGCTACAGAAAGAGAATGCATGTAGCTACTGAATCTTCTATTATTTGTTTCCATGGCTGACTTCATGCTTTGAAAGTAGCCAGTAAAACTGTTATCTACTGAATGTACAGCTGCTTGTGCTCTACCAGAGGAATACAAGCTAAGCTACTCTATTTCCTTTGTGTTATATGCCACTCAGAATGCAACTCACTACCCTTCTGCATGTTATGCTGTCATGTTGTTCAGTCTAAAGTGGGTTGTGTTGAAGAGCTATTTGTTGTTTTCAATAGTGAAATCTGAGGGGTGCTGTTTTGTCGAAATGAATAGAGTGGAGGAAAATATACAAGTAAATGTAGGGTTGGATGTTTTGCCTTTTATGCAAAATTTCAGAAAATCTGACCCGGACTCCTTTCTATAATAAACTTGACTTTTTATTAGTCTGCACAGCAAATATTGCTCGGCAGTCAGATTTCTCAGAAGTAAAAGTGAATGCCTTAAGTATTAGACTCAGCAGCTCCTTCCTAGCAGTCTCTAAATACAAGTTTTATTGAGTACTGTGCTAAAACGCACGCTCTGTACCATGCATAAAAACAGGCTCATTCTTTGTTAGAAACTCCTCTGCAAGCAAGTCCTGTTGCTTATTCACCTGAAATCCTCTTCTCTGAGACCTCACTATTATTTGTAGAGGTGATTTATATAGTGAAAAGCTCATGAGGAACAAGAAGCAGGAACAGATTGATGCCTAAACAGCAAAGATCATATCCCTAATGATAAAACAGAAAAAGGAGTCTCTAGTAAATATTGTCAATTGTATTGAAATTGAAAATACTTAGGAAGGGTCATTTTCTGCGGATTATACGCATGTAGGTCATGTGGAACTTGTCTACTTTTATTATGCAGGTATACCAGGTAGGATGGTTCTTGTTGTTTTTATGGAATCATTTGCTCAATAAGAGAACAATGGTGGCCCAAGTATTAAAATTGGGAGATACAAACCATTATACTTCAGTATGTGACTAAATATCCTGCTTGGCTCAACTTTTATCTCCTCAATGAATTTAATAAAGATGTCATGTACATGGTTTAATCTTGGACTTTAGAGTTATGATAAAACTGATCTTTTGACTTACTATCATCACAGTCCAAATTTAAACCCTTTCTGAATTCTTGTAGATGGGCAAAATACTTAAGTGGTTAAAATCTGTTAACGTGTAGGACTTATCAAACTTCAATAGATTCCATTCTAGATGAAACAGTTAAACCTCTTGACTATTGGGACATTTTTCATTTTTTCTTGGATTGCTTTGATTCTCAGAACAGATGCTCTGCCTCAAGTGAATTATTTGTGTTTGGAATATTTTTGTGAACTCTGTAGATAACAAAGAGAATGTTCTTACAAGCTGAAATAGAAATGGATGAATGCGTTGCAAGTGTTTGTGTTTTTTCCCTACCTGGCATGGGAAGTATTATAATATCTGTCTCTCTATCCTCAAGCAGTTTGTAACATGGAATTTGAGAATGGTAGGCATCTTTTTCTCCATTGGAGCTGAGCTGTCTTGTTTGTTCTGTGCAGATAGCTTTTTTTGAATGACGCTTGTTGATACAGTGATTCTGTGTGTGATTATAAGGGCAGTGCAAATGTGTTCCAGTGAGAAATACAAATGGGCAGATTGATTCAGAAAACATAAGTCCACCAAACTTAAGATTGGACAACGTTTACTTTGAAGGCTAGGATAGGTGTCCTTTCCAAACCCAGTCCAGGGTATAGTTTGCCTACAATAGGCATCAGTTTCCTTAATGTACTACAAAGCCCACAATAGGGCTGTTGCAGTCTGTCCTGGCCAGACATTTGTGAAATCTGTCTCTGGGACTTCCCTGGGGATGAGTGATGATGATGCATTTGGGAGTGCCCTTAAAACGAGATTCACTAAAGGGTCTGAGAACTGAAGATCTCAGGGAAGCAGAAAGTGCTAAATTGGCACACCACGCACCATCTCTACAAATGTAGGGAGTCCATTCGAGGTCAGAGGGCAAGCGGTCAGGGCTCTGAGGATGGTTGGGAGAGGGAGCAAAAAGAGAGAATCCTTAAGTCTAAGCAGGGGAGATAAGCCTGAGACTTCTGTACTAAGGGGAGTGTAGTTGAAAGAAGGATGAGACGGGGGAGGGGTTAGAAAAAGAAAGATGCAGAAGATACATTCAAAGAGAGATGGGTTAAGGCAGTGGTTCTCAGTCAGGGGTATATCAACTCATCTAGATATTCGCCTAGTTTTACAACAGGCTACATAAAAAGCACTAGCAAAGTCAATACTAACTGAAATTTCATATAAGACTTGTTTATACGGCTCTATATATGATACTCTCAAATGTAAGTACAATATTTATATTACAATTGATAGTTATGGTAAAAATGAGTCAGCAATTTTTCAGTAATAGTGTGCTATGGTACCTTTTTGTATTTTTGTGTCTGATTTGTAAGCAACTAGTTTTGCTGAAGCTTTGAATTTGAAGACAGATCAGATTTCCGAAAGGGGTACAGAAAGTAGAGTGGAAAGGTTGAGAGCCACTGAGTTAAGGTATATGGAAAGGTGTGCCCACACGTGTTTGAGTGTATCCAAGTTAAGCCAGGGCCTCAAACTTTTTGCTCATCCATCATTTAATGAGAACTAATTGCTTTACGAGTTGCTCACCTCTCCACGTGTGAATACCAGTAAACTTGTTACAGCTCCACTGTTGGTGATTTAAAGTTAGTTTTCATTTGAAACCCTGCTTCACGCTGATCTGTCTGCTGCATGAGACTTGGAGACTGGATTCTGACTAAGCTTAATAAAGTTGTTTGAAAATGGCATGCTGCAATGCTGAGCTCAGTGCCTGGCATTCCAGTGTTTGGAAACTACTCTGTGATCCTCAAATGCATATGGCAGATTTGAAAGCGTTACAGAATGGTCTCCAAATGTATTTTTGTGGTGATGGTTTTAAACAGATATTGCCTATTTGTTGGGAAAATGCTTTTTCTAGAATAAATCTTAAGGTTACAACTTACCAATGGTAAAAGTTGCATTTTTGGTGGAGAGGGTGGCTTCAGATCAATGAATTGATAATGAAAACATCTTTCTTGAGCAGGCAGGTGAGACAGCTTGTATACTCTGAATGCAAGCATCCTTCGCAAACCCATAAATGGCAGCAACTTCTGTACGGAAAGTGGAGATTTCAGATTCCTTTATTGAATTTTTATTTTAACAGAATCAAAAAAGCTGCTTTTTCTCATTATGAACTGAGAATAACTACTAAATTGCTGGAAAGGTGCAACTAAAAAACAAATTTACAAAAAACCTACTCTAGATTGTTACACTGAAATGTGGAAATATTTAACTTGACATGTACAAGAACTGCGACTGGCATATCACTTAATGATTTGCACCCTGCCATTTGTCAAGTTCTCCACTAGTTAAGGAGTGATAAAATAATTAGGAATAAAGCTGGGAGAATTAAATATCTTTATTTGCAGCTTTCAACAATTTGGTAGGACTAGCATTTAGTTCAGCAGCACTCTCAAACATGAGGACAAAACCTGAATAATTTTTATTTACAATCAAAACATATTAAAGAGGCTTATTTTGATTTTGTGTGTGTGTGTGAAGCTTAAGTGGAAGATGAATTATTTTACATTTAAGTATCAGGAATATTGGAGCAAAATGCTATTAAAAAAGGGGATGACATTTTGAATAGTGGGTAACTAATGAATCCAAAACCAGAAAATTTATTTCTAAATAGTAGTGGAAATGAGTGAGACGATGACACGAATAATGTAAACTAGATCAAACCTGCTTCCATAAATAATATAATACATGGAAAAGAACTTGGTCAGATAGTTTCCTGGCCGATGTCATGTAGAAACATAAAGATGAAGTACACATCTTATCGCTTGTGTGGTAAAGCTCTTTAAATTGCTGTTAGATGAGCAAAAAATAAAAGCAATCCAGTGACAGATTGGAGAGTTCAGTAAGTAGAGATCCTGTAGGTGTGGAGAACATAAAAAATGTGACCCTGGATGTGTTAATGTGTCAGGAGTTGTGGGGGGTGGTTATTTACTTTACTTTAATGCTTATAAATTTCCTTTGTGGCTCACAGTGGTGTTCTAGTAAAGTGTGTTTGGATACAGGCAAGGTGGCTGGCAGCAAAAATATTTTTGAGGTGTAAACATTGTGACCCTGGCAGAGAAGCAAGAGAGAGGTGTTCACTCTAGTATGGTTTATCAATACCCTAAACTATAATGGTGAAAATAATTACCCCGCCACTTTCCCTTAAAAATGGCAATATGACTACAACAGTGAATCTAATTCTAAGTCTTAAGTGACCAGCAAAGTGCGTGGTCTCCTCTGATGCTTTATGATGTATGAAGCTTATTTACATTTTTTAAAAAATCTGTTATCACATGAGAAATTTAGGTCTTGTCTACCCTGGAAGCTCTCTGTTGGCTGGAGAACTAGGGTAATGATGATAACATGTGTTGAGTGAGAACCAGGCCGCTGAGCAGAAGATAATTTGTCAAGCTATTTAAAATGTTTTTGTTGAAACAGGTGTTAATATCAGGGACTAACATTTTGGAAATAGGTATCTTTTGTTGAAGCTTCAAAGAATGTGTAAAAGCACATATGGACTTAACGTATACAGCAGGTCTGCCAGAAAACCAAGGGGAGATCAGATTTGATAGTGACATTTCTAAGGTGAAAGACAAACAAGAAGGAAGAAGTCTCCTCCCTTCAGGTGTTCAAAAAACAAAAAATGTTTTTAAAAAAAAAATTGTCCTATTCAGGTTACACGTAGAGAATACAGTGACACCTGTTGGGAGAGATGAGGAATAGAGAATTCTTCTACTTATCTACTACAAATGCCAAAAGATAACAGAATAACCCTATTAAGTTTTTGTGCCATGTCTCCATCTGTTACCTAGGGCATAGTGTGTGGTTTGTTGCTTTTGATTTTTAAGGGACCAGTGGCAGGTGAATCTAGGGTGAACATATACATTTTCTAACTTTTTTTTATAAATTTAAGGTCAAAGTGATTCCATGGATTTAAACTATTATGTTGATTGGTATTGAAATCCCAACTTGCAATATTTGCAACCCACATACTCTGCTACAAGAGCTAGAAAGTGAAATCAGATGAGCTATACACAAGTGAAACTGACTTGTCCCTTTTCATACTCCAAACTTATGAAGTCCAAAAAGTAAGTAAATCAGTGTTGACTAATTAGAACCAACATTTTTAATTAATAAAACAAAACCCTATTTCAAAGGAAATTTCTGTGAGGCAGGGGTTGTTTTACAAGATCTTGAAATGTTATAATCATCCCCTCCATAGACAATATTAAAACAAACAAAAAATTTTAAGGTGTTATTGGAAAGAGGGGGGAATGGGAAACTTTTGCTCTAATTTTGACCTTTGGGAAGGAGGAGGGGAGGCTGCTGATAGTCCACCTCCACACCTGCTCGAAATCGCATGGTTTAGTGAATTTAGCACCAGACAGGCAACTGAAGTTCTGAGTAGAACCTTGTGTAGAGGATGGAAATCGTTTCACAACATATTTTAAGATTTCAAAATCTAGATTAATTTCAAATGAGAGGGAAACCTGAAAAGTTCAGAATTCTCCTTTACAAAAGTTATAAGTAGTTTCAAAATCAAAATATTTTGTCCTAAAAATGTTCAAAACATCCTGTTTTGACCTTCAGAATTTTTTCTTTTTTTCCCCTCCTGAAATGAAATTTTGGCAAAATGAAGCAAATCATGAAGCATTTCAGTTTCAATGGAACTGCATATTCCAACAGAATATGGTTCCATTGATGTTTCTCTGACCAGCTCTAGTCCTGAGTTTTATTTCCCCTCTACCACTGGCTGGCATTTTATAGTACTTTGCACTTAGGAAACACTCTAACATTATGTAGTAAAGTAAACATGAAAACAACCATCTTACAGATAAACAACCTAGGCTCAGAGGTTTTGACTTGGCAAAGTGACTTCTGCAAATTGTTAACTGAGCCAGTCTCCTGAGCCTGATCTGGTACTTAAACAACTAGCTCTCAATGCCCCCCCAGACCAGTCTATTTATTTAATCTTTGATCCTCTCCCCAGTTTAAAGTCTTTGACCCATGAGCAAAAATCTGAAGGTGTGCAGGGTTAAGGCTTCCACAGCTATACATATAGGTAGGGCCCTACCAAATTCATGGTCCATTTTGATCAATTTCATGGCCAGAGGGCTTTAAAATTAGTCATTTTCAGATGTTTACATCTGAAAGCTCACAGTGTTGTAACTGTGAGAGTCCCGATACAAAAAGGAGTCGGCCGGTTGCAAAGCTGTTGTGACGAGGGGAGGGGTGGGTGTGTGTGTGTGTGACGGGATTGCCACCCTCACTTCTGCACTACCTTCAGAGTTGAGCTTTGACAGCAGCAGCCATGCAGCTTCCTGAAGTCAGGGGAGGTTTCTGGAGGTGGGTCTGATCTCCCCTGTGCTGCTGGGAGCACCCCAGCGAGGGGGCTCCTAGCTGCTAGTCCTGGCCTGGATGAGGAAGGACAGGACACCTCTTCCCCTGCATGGATCTGCTGATGTAGATTCATCTGTGCTATTATGTGAGCAGGTCCATTTACTTTTTCTGAGTCTGCTTCCTCATTATAAAAATAGGGATAATGTTTATGAAATCTGCTCTCATTTAGGTGGAATTAGAATTCTTGACACTGATTCCCAGCATATGCTTTTGGAAAGCACAGCCTCCCTCAGTATATTCAAAGGTCAGAAGGTAGAATTTTAGTGCAAAAATAGCTCCAGGTTCCATTGTGGAAAAATTTGCACTCACTTGAAAGTTGATGAAAGCTTTTTGTTAAAATTGTGGTGATATGTTTTTTTCTTGCAAATTTATCCCCTCTTGAGTTGTTGTTGTTGGTTGTTAGAATTGGAGACAAATGTTTATTGCTATTTGCCTTATGTACCTACTCCACTTGAGATCACAACAGAGATAAGGTTTTTGTTTGTAGCAGTTGGTGGTTGTTAGGAAATGATGATTGAGCCTTTGGTATCCATGGTGCTGGGATAGTGAGTTCTTTGCATTGCTACTTGCACTGGAAACTTTGGACTTGGGAAAGAGGGAGTTAATGGAGCTATGTAAAAACAGATGGCTGTAACGGAGAGATCGGAGAGATTTTTGTTCCAATATAAAATTATTTCTGAATTAACTCATTCATGAGCATAGGCTGAATTTTGAGGTTGGTTCTTCAAATCAGTGTTAAAAGTCTAACCAAAAACTGTACTTGCTATAGTTTAAATGACAGGTTACAGAGTAGCAGCTGTGTTAGTCTGTATCCACAAAAAGAACAGGAGTCCTTGTGGCACCTTAGAGACTAACAAATTCATTTGAGCATAAGCTTTCGTGAGCTACAGCTCACTTCATCGGATGCATACAGTGGAAAAAAATATGTAAGCTTAAATATGATTTACAAGGAAAAAAGTTTTTGCCATTTTTTGCTTCTTTTTTATCTGAAGAAATTTTTACTTGATTTACTTTTAAAGTATCAAGAATATCCAGTTTTCCCTGTTATTGCAAGCTACTTTCTTGGAACATAAGAGAATTGAAGGGAATCTTTCCTCCTGACACTGTCAGGTGCTTGAGTTAGTGTTGTGAGTTACAAAATTTGAAACCTTGACTAAATTTCCATCTCCTCTCAATTGTGCAGGTTTTACTTCCTTGATACTTGTGATATTATACTCTTTGTTCTATCAGACCAAATCTTTCAGCAGCAATAGTGTAGACATGAACTGAATTTCTAATGTGTAAAATAAAGCAACCCCTCCACCTCTTCTGAAAGGTTTATTCCTTCAAATGTTCATTATACATCATAAAGAAGCAAAAAAGGCACAAACCCATTTTTCCTCCCTTGCAGGTCTTAATATACTGATCATTCTTCTCTCAAAGAAGCTGCTGGAGTCTTGGCTGCCTAGAGGTAACCTGATGTTTTTACTATAAACTACACAGTTCTTGTCTGAAATGGAAAGAACAGGTCCAGAGTTTCCAGTATCATCCCTTCAAACACTGTAACAGTGATAGTTTGAGGGTCATCTTCAGGCTCTCTAGAATGCCTTTAACAAAATCTGCTGCTGGTCCCACTCTACACCAGTGGGAGGGAGCCCTAGGGCTTTAGGTATAGCCACTGGCACTTTAAGCCCTGTCATTAGGTCATTAAGTCAGTAGGTTTGACTCATGTCATATAAAACAGCAGCAGCTGCTGCTGCATCAGCATCACGCTAGTAATCCCACTGTAACTACCAGCAATGGAGCTGAACTGGTGCTAGCATGGATGAAGAAACTAAGAATTTCCTGGGTAGACAAGGCCTCTGTGTGTGTGTGTGTGTGTGTGTGTGAGAGAGAGAGAGACTTTAAATGCTTCAGTCTAAGAATGTACTAGTGGCTTTTTTTTTTCTTCTATTTAGTTGTGTCTTTAATATTGAGAAACAGTAGCAATAAGTTGGGCCTTTAGCCATAGTTCTGCAAACTCCAAAAGAAAATAACATATTTGGATTTCTAATTAGTTTTGCTCAGGAATAGTTTGACATGTCATTCAAAACACACTAATAAAAAGCAGGTTTTGTAATTGAAATCCTCCCCTCCCCATCCCCCACCCTCTACCCTACCCTTCCTTCCACTGCCCCACACCAAAGTGCTCTGGAAAAACCAGGCAAATACAGCCCATTTTAAAGCACATTTGTTCTCAAATAGCCTTTTCCGGAGGGCTAGTAGTTCTCCCTTTTATCCACCACTTCTTGTAAGGCTATTTACACACCCCACTTCCAATAACTGGTCTGAATTGGATGAATCTCTGTAATCCCCATCATCCTCCCTAAACTTTGTTTAATCATGAAGATGAGTAACTTTATTTTGTAATGTTCTGTGAGATGAAGCTGATAAGGCCTCGAGGGACTAGGATTCATTCCATTTCATTGCAAGGAGTAGGGAGGAAAAAGGTGCAAAACTTTGGTCACTCTTTTTTTTGGAAAGCAAAAATCATTTGTTTTTTCACCAACAGCCAGTTGTGAATCATAAGTCTGGGGTTGCTAGTTGCTGAAGTTCAGCTTTATCAAAATCTAAGAGCTTTTTATGTTTGAGTTTATTTCCATTGAAGTTACTTATTCCAAAGACAGAGAGGGGTGTGTATGTTTTCTGCAGTCTGATGTACAGTGCAAATGGCAGGCTGTGGCTCAGGCTCAAGACTTCACATATGTAAAATGTGACTTGCAGCACTTTCTTTGAAGCCTAACCACAGCCAGGGAACTGTAATTGCAGTCTTTGATTGCGCCGACTTCACTTGTGGATTGGGCTTTGCTGGGGCATGCCTGGCTTGGACAGACTTCAGCTGCAGCCCCCCAGTGAAGTCTCAGATGTGGGAAGTCTTCAGTCTCCTTAGCACATGCCTGTGGTTTCTTGAAAAGAATCCTGATTTGACCTGTTTTATATCTTTAAGGCAACTCCATAGTTGTTCAGGTTTTTTTAAAGGTACTGTTTGGTCTATCAGCATTAGAAGTTACTTTCAAATCCATAGCCTTAAAAAACAGGCAGCTATGGAAAACCATATCCTGGTCCTCATTTTCAGGGTAACTACTGTGTAATTTTCTGTAGTATTACCCTGGAAACAATAACTTTAGGCCTCCTTTTTAACACCCTCTTGTACAATTGGAATCACGTAAGCAGCCTCCTTTTACTGGGGGGAAAAAGGAATGAGGAGAGGTTATGAAAATGTGAGCCAGAAATTGCTACGATTGTACTTTGACTCAGAAAGTAAAGGTCCCAGTTTAAAAATGTAAGGCCAGAGCAAGGCCGTGGTCATTATTTTAACCTTATGACTTCAAAGACGGCTTGCTGGGAAGGGAAGGGGGAGGAGGTAGGGAATCATCTCAACAGAAGAGCATTTCATTTCCTTCAGTGAAGTAGACATTGGTGGCTGCTAATGGGGAGTAGTTCTGAATCCCAGCACTTGTATCAGACTGCTGTGAACTACTGGCCTGGCGCCTCAAGGCCATTCCTCAACAGGAAGCTGAATGTTTTCATGTAAGACTGAGAGGAAAACCTTCCCAGGAAGAGCAACCTGGACCAAACCTTTGAAAACCTGGGATGAAAAGGCACAAAGTAAATATAAATCTGCAGGGTGCTCTCACCAGTGTTCCTCTGCTGTTTGCTTGGCCTCTTTCGTGCTCCTTGGAAAGGTAGAGCCCTTCATAACTCTTTGATCCCCATATGTTATGGAGCAATGTGCTACTTAAAAAAAAAAAAAGGCAGGAAACTGAAGAGGCTTTTTTTAGTTGGGGCTTGGGATGGTTTTCCAAGGAAATAGGAACTGAATTAGTCAATACAGACTGCGTCCGTTGAAACAGCTGTTTCTTTGCAAAGGGCACAACAGCTTTACATGCTGTTTTTGTGGCTAGGAAGCACAGCACCAAGTGGAAAATTTCCCTTATTCAGCTAAGCAGGGAGGAGGGTGATACAGAATGTGTCAGCTCTCCCTCAAATTACAGATCTGAATGGATTTAGCAGCAGGATTTGCATTTTCATTCTAGTGCAGTTCTGCTTTTCTGAAGCAGCCTTGTTTATTCCATGTTTGTCAGCCTTCACCTTTTCTCTTCCATCAAAATAATGGTTCTTAGTGGACTTTATTTTGATAATTTAACTTACTGGTTGGGATTTAGGACCTGATCCTGCGCCCACTAAAGTAAAGAAACGTCTTGATTTCAGTGTGTGTTTGGATTTGGTCCCTAGAGAGCTTTAGCTTGTGTAATTGCTGAGTTAAAGTAATAAGTTAACCACCGTCTAACCAATAGCCAAGATGCACTGTACAAACACCTTCTATAATGAGACTTCAATTTAAACTGCTGGCAGGAATGTACTTCGCATTTTCCAGTCTGGCACATCGGATAAATATTTGCACCCTAAGTTTAGTAGGCTTTAGTTACAGCTCTGATGACATGATAGAGCCATTCAGCAATATGATTCTCTAACCTGATGTCTGATTTGACATATATTATAATAAACTAACAGCATTCCTGACCCTTGGAATAATGTGTACACTTAACCCATTTGTTTGCTTGAAAAGGGTTTACCATCTCTTGGCTTACCTCATCCACAGTGCTATACTATCTCATTTGTTAAATCACTACCACCTTTTCTTTAGTGTTTGTAATTCCCCCCCATCCCCCCCCACCCACCCCAAATGACTGGGGATGTTAAGAGACCACAGAAGGTGAAGTGGCCAGTTAACTGCTTATGCTAAACCATGTGTTTCACCTTTTATTTAGCAGAGACACTGAGTACCTTTTCCCAGACCCCATAGAGCAGCTCTGTGTAAACTCCAAAGCTGCTTTCTCTCTCCATGAGAAGTTTGTCAAATAAGATATCACCTCTTCTCATGGACAGCTGAAGAAATCTTTGGATTATCTATGAAGTCTGTGCCTGATATAATTTCCAGCAATTTTAAAAGCTCTTCTAATGAGAAAGTTTAAGTCACTGACAGTTGTGCAGTACTTGAAGGGTTACAGTTCAAGTAGATGTTGATGGCATAACAGCAACACTGAGATCACCATTCAAGATTGATCTTTATGCTGAAAATACCTGATTCACCATCTAGCACTGTGGCATGACTCACTAGACAAGCACTGGGAGGAGCTATTTTATAATCCTGCTGTCTGGGTCAGGAGGGCATGGGTGACTGTTGAATCAGCAGTTACATAGGTCTCTGTTTGAAAGGGGTAGCTCTTAGTCTTTATGGGTCTCTGTATTACCTCAACCTGGCTAACTATCAGGATTGTTTATCTCTGGACAGGGAATGAGCAGTACTTAAGGCTTGCACTGCTGACCTTCTGCATGCCACAATATTAGCTATTCCTAAAATCCTTACAAACTCTGTCAGATAATTGAGCCCTGTGGTCTCTGACCTACAAGCCATCCCCTAGCTGATAGGACAATTTGTTCTCTGTTCCACACTATATAGCAGGGGTTCAGAGGACACTGCTAAGCAGCCTCCCATCTGGCCTTCCCCCTAGTTGCTTAAATAAAAGACAATTTTTTTGTTTCTAAGGCTATGTCTACACAGGCAACTGAATGACACAAAACTTTTATCAGTCAGAGGTGTTAACCCCTCCCCTACCCCCCCATCCCAAAAGACAAAAATAGTTTCGCAGCAAGTGCTAGTGTGAACAGTGCATTGTCAGCAGGAGAGCTGCTGAACAGCCACTACCCTGTGTGATTTTTAGTGGCACAGCTGTGGCAACACAGCCATGTTGCTAAAAGTTGTGTAGTGTAGACATAGCCTAAAGAGAGTAGGGAGTGAGGCACCAACCAAGCTGGAGTTCTAATAGATGCCTACTATTGTCATAATGAGATGTGAGGCTGTCTAATTCTCTAACAAACTTCTAGGTCAATTGTTGCAAGGAAATAAAGCCCCTCACAAAAGGGAATTACTTCTCTAAAGCTAGGTCTACACTGGCACTTTTGTTGCTCAGGGGTGTGAAAACACCCCCCCCCCCACCTCACCCCATGACAAGTTTTGATGGAAAGCACTGGTGTGGACAGCACTTCACTGGCAGGAGCTGCGCTCCCATGGAGGAAGCTACTGCCCCTTGGTGGAGGTGGTTTATTTTGTTACCGGGAGCGCTCTCTTCTGGTGATACAGCCACGCCGTTGTAAGGTGCACAGTGTTAGACATCACCTAACACTTTTTGACTTTCACATTCTAGAGCTATGGGGACCTTAAATGTTAATAACTCAAAATAATCTGGTAAACATATAAAACAAGAGCTCTGAACATTCTACTTGGCTTCCAACAGGAGCCAAAGCACTGCTAGAAACTCAGGTTATTCCCAAAGCACTCCCCTAGTGCAGCTGGTCCATGAGATTACTGTGACCATCATCATAGGCTTCCCCTGAGGAAGACAGGTTAAGGTGTATTTGTTCAGAGGGCTCCTTGAAGATTGCTTCAAGGAAATTAGTTTTGGTTGACATTTTTCTCCTCTCCCTCTGTAGGTGGGAAAAGAAGTACTTTCTCAACGTGCAAAGTAAAGGCAGCGACGCCGGGACCCCTTCTGGAGATGGAAGCTTGTTAAAACCCCAGGTGTGTCCTTCATCTGTACAGACCACCCCCAGGGTCTTTCTAGGAGGTCGAATTCACCATGATGTCACTGCTAAAGACACTGAATCATAAAGACAATCACTGCCAAAACCCTTCACTACCACAGGACCCCAACCCTGATTTATAAAAAGGAACAAATGAGCATTTCAGAACTCCCAGGTCAGCAGAACATCTTTCATCTTCTCCTTGCACTCCTAAGCCTCTCTCTCCATACTGAGTCGGCAACAGGTAGGTCAGCTGTCTCTGCCTGCGTCAGCCAACTGAATAATGTAGACTAACAGCTACCCCCGTATAGCACATTGAAGAATGGAATTCATCTGGTTGAGGAAGACGCTCACCCTTTTTTTATTTAATGGTGCAAAAGGATCAATTTTGTTTTAGCTTTAAGAAACTTGAATGCTTTTATATTTTAACTTTTTAGTTTCTAATGTCACTGGTGTATATTTTACTAGCTGTGAGCTTTTAAATAAGCTTCAAGTATCTGATTTTTTTTAAAGGGTTTTTTTTTTCTGCCAGAGGAAAAAACCTGTATGGAAAATGTGGCTTTTTGTTAAACTATTTGTAACAAATAGTGGCCTCTCAGTCTATGTAATAGAGTGTCCTAGAGAACTAAATAAATGTAACATCACAGTCAGCTGGTCAGTAGACATGTCACTCCTGTTTCATTTACACTCTATAAACATAAGCAATACATCCAGTAAATTCAACTGCAGTGAGTTCTCACCCCTTTCCCTCCTCCTTGTAAAAACAAAAAGCCGAGCACTTGAATTTACTTCACTTGTTCTGTATTTGTATCTGTTTGTTAGCCTGTTAGTGGGATTTTATGCCAGTTACTGAAATGAGCATCGATGTACCCATTTTTAAAATAGTAAGGCACAGCCTCTGCCAAAAATACTGTCAACTGTATTTTTTTTGTCATTCCAGTTTGAGTTAATGTGCTGAGCATTTGTTTTTTTAATAAAAGCTTTGTAATAAAACATCACTTGTCTGGTTAAGAGTGATTACATGATCTAGCATGAGCCATCTCTAGTTTAAAAGGACTGCAGAATTCTTAAGATTGTTCTAGCTGAATCCATATTTTGGGGCTTACAGATCTTCAGCTCAACATCCCTTTTATGGGTAACATGATTCTTTTACTCACCCAGCTGCATTTCTAAGGGTCTTGGGAAAAAATAGGATTTTTTTTTTAATGCACCTGAAACCACCTGTCCTCATAATCTCATCCTGGGAATGAGGAAGAGGTGGGGCTGGCTCTTCCTCAGACATCTGACCTAAAGGGCCCTCACTCTTTTTCTCAGTTTCCTACTGAGAGGTACTGAATGGTCAGTGTTAGCCTTGCAAGTTAGAGGCACATATTCCATTCTTACTGTTGTGTCCAAAAAACTTACCTACAAGCAAGGGTCCTGAACCTGCCAACTGAGTTCATGTAGTCAGAGGCTAGTGCCTAAATATGAATCTTATTGATGTCCGTGGGGCTGGATCCAATTGGAGGTTGCGGGCCCTGGCTGGTATGGTGAGCTTCTTTTGTATTATCTCTGAACTATTTTCCTGAAAGTTGGTACTTCCGTGAATACACATTGCCATGGACAACATGAGGTTGACTTCACTGCTGGAAGAAATGCACACAGAAGGGTTTCTGGAAACAGCATCAGCTCTTCTGTATTCTGAAAAATGCAGGGGTGTAGTATTTATTGGTGTTATCAGACATTCACAGATTTTAAGATCAGAAGGGACCACTACAATCATCTCTAGTCTGACCACCTTCATAAAAGGTGATAGTACCTCATCCAATAGTTCCTGCATCAAAAGCATATCTTTTAGAAAGAGCTCACACTTCAAGGTAAGTTGCTCCAATGATTAAATACCATCGCTATTAAGTGTTCCTTAAATCAGAATGACTACCTTCAGCTCATGTCATTTCTAAATTAAAGAGGCATCTATCTCCCCACCTAGGTACTTACTGACCATGATCAAGGCCCCTCTTAACTTTCTTTTTTAAGATAAAAATATTGAGTTGCTTTACTATTGCACAGTAAGGCAGGTTTTCCAGACTTTGAATCATTCTTGTAGATATTTATTGAACCTTTTCCAATTTGTCCACAATATTTCAGTAATCTCACAAATCCCATAACAATGGTAATACCTCCCAACTTCTTCTCACTGTTCCTCTGTTTATACATCCAAGGCTTGCATTTGCTCTCTTAACCACAGCATTGCTTTATGTGCAGCTGGTGAACCACCATGACCTCACTCCATCCTTTCCTGAGTCACCACTCTCCCAAATAATTCCCCATCCTGTGTTACCTTGCATTTAACTACATTAAATAATGCTATTCAAGTGAGCCCAGTTTAGCAGGTGATAGTTCTATATAGAACTGACTTGTCTTTATCACTACACTAATTTTTGTGATCTGCAAACTTTACCAACAATGAATTTTTTCTTTCAGATCACTGACAATAGCACTAGGTCAAGAACAAATACCTAAGGGACCTCAGTAGAACTTCCTCTGCTTCTGTTTACATCCATGAGGACTTACACCGTAGTTTGAACTCTGCCTGTGCTTTTAACAGTGTGCTACCCTACAAGATTTCAGCCTCAAACTGAAAACCGTGTTAATATAGCTAAATACAAGGTCACACTTACAGGATGGGGAGACTATATTTGATCTAATGCCTCTCACCAAATGCTATTTGGGAAAAGAGAAGCAACATCTCTGGAAAGTAAATTTTAAGAAAGGGCTTAAAGTGAAAAAAATAATTTGTTTGAATTTCAACTTGGGCAGATCATTTAACTTGTTTCAGTTCCTCAGCAGGTCCCAAGCTCAGGGATTTTGAGAGGAACTGAGATGATGTGGTAATGGTCATACTAGAGTAAGTCACAGGGAGATGGATTAGAGGGCAGACTGGGTAAAACAGGCAAAGCTGCATGATACATGTAATCTATCACACAGCTATTGCTACCCCCATGAGATTATAGAAACAAACGGATGACATGCAATGCATTAGTCACCCAGCTGCGAGGGACCTTCAACTCTGCTTTATGCTGACAGTTGGCGGGGTAGAATGATTCTTTTTTGTGGTTTGGAAGTGAGACAGCTCCCAGTGGTGACAACTCAGTGAGTAGTAACTTAAGCAGCAGTCTGCGTCTCTTAGGGCAGGGGTTCTCAGCCTTTTTCATTCTGAGGCCCCCCAAAATGCTATAAAAACTCCACAGCCCACATGTGCCACAACTGGTTTTCTGCTTATAAAAGCCAGGGCTGGCATTAAGGGCAAGCAGTGCATTTGCCAAGGCTCCCCACAAAGTTAAATTGCTCAGGCTTTGGCTTCAGCCCCAGTGAGTTTAACACTGGCCCTGGTTGAGAACCGCTGTTTTATGGAATAAGGTACAAATTAGTGCATGTGAAATATTCAATCCATATCTACTACTGCTTATTATAATATTAGGACTTCCACTTCCTGTATGCAAGGTATATTTAGGGATACTAGGGCTAACACCATTTCACTGGGAAGCAGTTAGTAGTTTTGTCAGGCATCTTGGTAGTAGCAACCCTGTGTTTTTGCTTTTGGGAGCTTAAGCCATATAACAGTATGTACACTACAGACCAGCCCCCCACAGCCTTCCCTTGGCTCTGTTTACACCCTTTTGCACTTAACATGTGCAAGGATTTAGAGAAGATCTGGTAAGGGGTTAACTGTTGGGGAAAGAGTAGATTGGTGTAATTTATTCAAACACCAAGCTTAGTTAGTTATTCTAAAATAAGAGCATCCACACACTAGTCTCTCTCTCCAGGGAAACCTACCACGCTCAAACATCTGTCTTAATACCAAAGAAACAATCACTTGGTACAATCAATCTCTTAATAAACCTCCAATTCTTGAGCAAACTAGCAGAAGCTTGTCACAGGACTCACTTCAAACTCCACACTGATACTTGTTCTGAAGCGATCCAACTCATGGTGGAATGTTTCATTTAATTCATTTCACGAAAGACTGTGTTTAGGCAACATTTACACCTATGAAATATTTAACATCCAAACACTAGCTTTGGTTTTCAAGTCCTGAAGCTCACAGGCTGACACAAATACCCTGACAGTACACAATTTATATTAAAATCTAGTAACCATTTGGCTGAACAACAAACAAACCAATCCAGTGGCAGTTCAGTATTCTTTCTGCCCTAAGGGCCCTGCTGTTATTGCTACTGGCTGAAGTGACTGACTAGCTGCATCAGTAGGCATTTATTTGTTCCTAGAGTGTGTCTAAGCAGGCCAGCAAAGAAAACATTAAGAGGGAATTCTGTTCCATTTTCCTTTATGCACTGAGATATCTAAGGGAGACCTGTGCTTTCCCAATAGCTCTTGGTGGGGAACTTCTTGAAAACTCTTCTTGCTTATCTAAGATTAGGCTCCCAGATAAATCTTTTAGGCACATTTGAAAAATCTCAGCCTGAGGGCCAGTTCTGAAAAGACTTTAGCCAGCAAGGGGGACTCTGGCTCACTCTTGCAACAGCTAGGCACCTTCTTTCTCCATGGAATCCAAAGAACCCCGCAAGCTGAGGGGGAGCTACCTAAACTAGCCAGGAGTGAAATGGGAAGTGCCTATCTCCTGCTCAGCCCTTTCTCACTAATATGGAGGTGATGGTTAGCAGCAGGGTGGTTTTATTTTTATTTATTACCCTCAGCCCTATAGTTAGAGCACTCACCTGGGATGTGGGAGAGCAGGGATCAAATCTTCCCTCTGCCCGATTTGGATGAGGTACTTGAACCTACCTCCCAGAAGAATCAAGAGAGCCGGCACCAGAACAGACAGTAGCTGTACAATGGCTTGATGAAGTTTACAGACTAGATGTGGACATGCTCGATTGAAAGCGTGCTATTGCATGTCAAGAGGAAGAAGGGCTAGTGGACATGATGCTCTCTTAATGGGAGCATCATGTTACCTATACCACCCCTGCCTTCATCACAGCAGCCCAATCTCATTGGTCAGTGCAGACTCAAAAATCCATTTTAATTGTATGTACAGTTGAGCAAGTTTCTGCTGTACTGTATACATGTTTACTAAATCAATTATGCTAACTTACAGGGACAAAGCATAAAGGGGGGTTTTAGCTGGTGTTAATTCCCCATATACATATACCAGCTGTGTATTGTAGACCAACCTTCATGAAAGCAGCCTTCCAACCTTTTTCCCACAACTCAGCAGAAAGCTGCTTGCTGGTGAAAATCTGCAAACCTTTCAATGCTGGAGATAAGGCCCCAAGTGGGAGGTTAGGTTACCAGTGACAAACGTTTTGCATTCTTTTGAATGGTGTGTCTACTATAAGGGTTTGTCCACTTATGGCAAACCACCCTAGAAGTGATTGCTGGCAGAAATGTAGGACCAGAATAGCTCAGGCTGTTACTAGGCAGCAGAGAAATGCACCAACAAAATAGTATCAGAGACCAGAATAGGAAAAATCCTATTGTCTGGAACAGCCAACACCACAGTCAGGATATGCGCAGTTACTTATGGCTTGATCCATAAAGGGACTTAGGTGCCTAAGTCCAACATTTAGGTACAACTGAGATCCTCAATCTGCTTAGCTGCCACCTAACCCTGAAGGCAATTAAATGCCCTTGGCACCTATGTTTGTGCCAGAAGGCATGCTCAAAAGTCACCTAAGGCCCAGTGGGATTCTTATACTAGGCATTCTCTTGCTTATCTAGCCTGCCAGACCTGATCCAAGGGCCATGCTCAGAGAGCACAGATAACCCACCCAAGAGAGCCAGGGTGATCAGATCAGGAAGACAGTGTAATATGTGTATATCTGCACCAGAAAAACCAAAAGCCTGGTGCTCAGTGCACCCACCATGATTATGGGAGAGCCAAGTTCCAGTCAGGCAGAGCAGGGATTTGAAAAAATGTCTTCCACATCCCAGGTGAGTGATCTAACCACTGGACTGTGACTCCCACTCCATTATAGCCAAATCTCTCTCTCATTTTTCTCAGGAAAGGACTGACCTGGCATAGGTGCCTAACTCCAGAAGAGGGTTCACAGCTGCGAATCCTGAGCAGCAACAGGTGCCTCCCTTCAGCCCAAAAATTAGGCACTCAACTATCTTTGAGGGATGGGACCTAAACCCTCCTCTGCCTTTCTCAGGAAACACTCCACTCATCTTGCGGACTTCTGAGAATCCCTCTTAGGCCTCAATTCTTCCCACACCATGCATGGGGATCCTGCATGTCTAACTGGGCAGCAGGGCCCTCAGCATTGCAACACCCAAGTCCCTTTGTGGATTTAGCCCTTAGTGCCTGCTAAGCTGCTGCCCTGTATTTAAATATCCTCCTGCACTCTGCCCAACCTGCAGCATCTGAACCAAGGCTGAAAACCAAACCTGACTTCCTGCTTCATTTTTATTATAAACATCACCACATGCAGAAGAAATACATGAGTTAGCCACCTGGAATAGCACTTTACTATTAAGTTACTTATCCATCAGGAGCACCTACAGGCCCCAGGCAGGAGTGGAGTCCCATTTGCACTAGACCATGTACAAACACACAGGAAGTCTCTGTCCCTTGCCCCAAAGTACTTGCACTAGAATTTAATGCAAAAACTGACTAAAACTAGAAACTAACACAAAGGGGTAGGAATGGGACAAAAACACACACCAACTATAACACAAGCACAGAGCTGCTCTACAGAAACACAACTGAATGGTGAATTAACATAAATAGCAGCAATCCCATTGCTCTGCACTGGTTCACTGCCAGGCCCTTATGTAGATTTCCTGACCCAGATCAACACAGGGACCTCCACATGCACCAATAGGAATGTATGGTGTATATGCAGTCTCCTGAAGTACAGTGCAAGATACAACTCCCCTTCATCTTTGTAGGGACAGTTTCTAACATGCTACTGGCAAGTGGCTTTTTCCAGTTCTGAGAATGGAAAAAGCATGTTATGTTATCTGACAATTATGGGCTGATATTTCAAATGTTTAAAACCCTCAGTTAAAAAAATCAGCATCAGGAATACACTTGTTTGAAGAGCACTAGTCTAAATGAGACAGAAAAAAAATCCTAGCTCCTTGATACTCCAAGTATCCAAGAGAGTAGGAAGACTGCATTTAAGAGATTGTAATTGCAGTTTAGTTCTCCTGCAAGAATGGGAATAATTCATCATATAAAAGCTAGCAGATGCCCTTCAAAGAGCAACAGCACAAATAGTTCAGAGATTTCTAACTGTGGTCAATTCCCCCCCCCCGTTTTTTTTGTTTAAAGGAATGGTGGAATCCCACCATGTGGAAGCTGCTACTACAACAACACACATCCTAAAGGAGAGGAACACAGGTAAAAAGGCTTTGTCTTAGACTAGTTGTTCTTACCACTTTCCATAACAAGACTCCCCAGAGGCCCCTCTCCCATCTAGCTGGGATCTACCCATATTAGCAATATGGGAAGGGCAGAGTAGTTGCAACCCCACACTGCCAGCTCTCATGATACAGGAAATTTTCTTAAAGTTCCTGGACGCAGGCAATTACCTGAGAATCTCAGCATTCATTTAAAAAGAGAGTAAGTTTCCAGCTTGATGGTTTTAGAGAAAAGCTTGAAAATGTGACCAGAGTGCACACTAAAGACTCAGAAACCACATTAATGAAACAAGCATTTATCATTTAAAAAAAAAAATAAATCACCTCATGATTTTCAAGCCAACATCATGATTTTTTGAGGCCAGACTCATGATTGTTGAATGCTTGGGGCTTGTGGTACTGAGTCCCTGACACCTGGTTGTGTCTCACAGGTTAAGGGCCCCTGCCCTAACTATTGCAGTAGCCCCATTTGTGTCACAATTCTCTGACATTTTAAAAAACAAAAATCTAGTTTAAAACGACATTTGCATTTTAGCTCCAAAACCACTAGGTCAAACACTTTTTGGGAGAGACACAAGGGGCAATCAGTCTAAGGGATAAAAGGGTTACCTTTTCCAAGTAGCTTTATTTGGCCCCACCATCAAACTTTTCTCCTGGCATACAAAATACAACAGAGATTCTGAAGCCAAAAGTGCATCTAAAATCACCTACAATACATGTAATTGTTTTTGTAATATTTTTTCATCTAAACCACTGCTACAGCTACCGCAGAGATGTTCTGTGATTGCCGATGGAAAAAGGTGGTGCCCAGGACAATGTGTTCTCAAATGTCATCCACACCATTTAAAAAACAGCTACATATAGGCCCCTCCTAGATTCAATTAAATATCCATATCTAGCTACTGTCCTCATTATCTAGGGAGGAAAATATCTACCACAGTGTGATGGGGTGTACACTCCACACTGGGCCTGCAAGAGCTGAATTGGGCCAAGTGGCCCCAATCAGTCAATTGGGTTGCAATCTGGGAGAACTAAGTATGGGTGGAAAGCTCTAATTAAGGGAAGCTCACCTGTGTGGGAACAGGCAGAGCTTATAGAAAGACAGCAAACTGCAGGGAGGTAAGTTTGCATTCAGTCCTTGGGAGGAAGTGGGTATATAGAGACAAAAAGCTCCCTGAAAGGAGAGAGCTGAGAAGCTGGCAAATCCAGAGCAGCGGGGAGGGCCAAGAGGTAAGGGAGAGGCTCAGGGAAAGGCAGCAAGGCACAGGAGGGAGCCTACCTTAGCTACTGTTTAGAGGGTCCCTGAGCCAGAACCCAGAGTACAGGGCAGGCTCGGGTTCCCCTACCAGCCACTGAGGGACTGGCACCTGGGGGCAGCAAATGGGTGCACTGCCTGAGACTGCTGGTAAGCAGGGACTTTGATACACATCCCTGGAAGGGGAAACCACATAGTGACCTGGCCCAAGGGCTGAGTCACAAAGAGGACTCTGCAGTTCCTGGAGCGAGAGAGTGGCAGAGTGTAACTACTAGAAGGTGTGTCAGCCTGGCAGAGCTAATCCCCAGAACTGCCAGCAGGTGCCATCGTGCAAAGAGTAGTGCACCCATCCCACACAGTAACATGCTAGAGAATCAGACTGACACCTGTAAGTACAAACATTACAACCAAAATATGCTTGCATTCATCTACTGGGCAACTGCAATTATGAGCCAAATTGAGAGATTAGAAGGAATATATCTTTTGGTGCTGATACAACATAGGGAGTGTTTCCTCTACCAACAGGCAGCCCGATCTACAACCTTTGCACAAGGCTTGATCCTTCTTAGCATCCCTGTCACACTAAGTGCCATGGCTTGCATTTTACACCTCACTCCCTCTCGACACGGAGCAGTACAAAGCATTCCGACTAGGACAGCCCCATTAAGGTTCTAGTTAAAACTACATTTGTGAAATAGGCTGTGCTCCTGTGCTCTCCCCAACAGAGTCAGCAGCTAGAATGACCATAGAGGGAACATGTTTGGCAGCCAGATGACCCAGATGCTAAGTTCTGAACCATCTTTCCAGCTGCAGTATCTGGGCTTATGTTGGACACCTCAGCTGTTGACTGTCAAGCTGCCCCCCAGATGTGTGCCATGCACACATCTCAAAGCTTCGAGGGAAATGCAGTCAATGCTCCTGCTGAGAAAAAGGACAAGGAAGACAAAGGATTTAAAAGCAAGTAGAGAAGGAAAAACAACAACAAACATTTTGTTCTTCCCTATTCCCCAGTTTTTCACAATTTGCTTTCCTTTACTTTATCAGAAAGAGCGTAAGTAGTTAGCAGGGCCAGGATACCACATCCTCTTTTCAACACCTTGAGGTCAAGGAGCAGAATCCTTGGACAATCGTTAGTGATGGAAGGGGAGGTGCAAACAGGTGTTTCCTTTGTTGAATTTCATTAGGCATCATTTTAAGCTAATTTCCCAAAGGTGTCTTTAAACAAGTTTTTGCCAGAAAATGGTGGAAAAAGTTCTTCTACAATTTTCCATTTACTATTTGCATTTCAAGCTTGATTTGAATCCCATTTTGTCATTAAAAGAAATCCTTCCTTTAGGGTTATGATCCCTCGTGCATTATCACTGCCCTAATGTGAATCTTAAATTGACTCTGACTGCTGCATAATCCTCTCTGGTGAAGGGACATTTGAACTGTAGCACAATGACTTTTTGTAGCTGTTATCACTTCAGATTTGTTTCATCATAATCTCTTGAACACAAGTTACTTACAACAAGTTTTATGCATTTCTGAGAACAGTACGCCAAATCAAAAATAAGCTATTTTTTAAGATGGCTGTTGGCCCATGTTCTCAAACCTGGGTGTCTAAAGTTAGCCCCTTAAATCCATATTAAGATGCATCAACAAAAGTAGACTGGTTTTCAAAAGTGTATCTTCAATGGGACTTATGCATACTCTATATTTCTGTGCCTTGACATGGATTTATGGGGCTAACTTTAGGCACTCAGGTTTGAATGCTGACCTGGTATCTCTTACCTATGTTGCTTTGTCTGGCACGCCAAGCACTCCTGACGGACACAAACACCACTCCCTCAGAGTAAGCACCTCCAAACGTCCCATTTGTTTTGGAGGGAAAACTTTTCAGGAATAGCAAGCTGAACCTCCAAATGCCACTTGCAGATTTTGGGTATATATTTTATATATACGTACACACGCATACAAAGTGCATCTGTTAGAGCTCTTGAAAAGAAAACATTGCATAAGGGAAAGTTTGTTTTCCCAAAATATCACATTTACTGATGATTGATTATATTTATGATGAAATAGCTCATGCAGGACTTTAAACATCAATCCTTCAAATTAAATGAAAGATGATTTTATGATTAAAGGGAAGACTATCAACTCAAATTTGGCCCCAAATATTGATTTTGTGTTTAAAACAAAAAAGCTTCCACAAAACACAAGATTCACAATTCAAACATTGAGAACCTTAACGTGAAACTGATTTCCTCTATTTCTGTGTCCACGCTGGAAGAATTTCAAAAAGTGAAGACCACCGATCATGAAAAGTTAACTAAAATTTAAAAATTCATTCAGTTTTAACAAGCTAAGTTGTGATCAGTACCAACAATTTTTGTTGACAGTAAGATTTCTTTAATGTGACATTGTTCTTTGAAGGCACAGGACTGGGAATCAGATGTGGGCTGAAATCCTGGTCTCACTGAAGTTAATGATTTCTCTTCCTGCCTCTGACACACACACTTCCTGTGTGACCTTGGGCAAGTCACTTAACTGCTCTGTGCCTCAGTTTCTCTATCCGAACAATGAGAGTTTGCAAAGCTCTGCAGGATCTTTGGATGGAAGAACTGTCCTCATATTTCTTCCGATTTATGTTATAGACACCCATCCTATAAAGTATCACAAACTAAATAATAGAAAAGGGCTACCAAAGAAATGAACACCCCAACCCTCCACCCATTTCTTCCACAATAGCCTGAGAAAATGGGGGCTTTGAACCAGGCATGAAATATTAACAAAACTCCCTCGCAAGCCCAGGGAAAAGAAAATTCCAAAACCAAGGACCCTTACAAAGAGTGTCCTGCCTATACATTTACACAGATGGGACCTGATCTTAAAGAGCTCAGCTACAGCAGCCTGGTACAAGGAGAGTGACACTACAAAAATAAATGTAGTTTTTGAAGAAGTTCCAGTAAAAAAGCTAGCTTAAAGGACTCCCCAACATTTATAAAAATGTTTACAAGCTTTTTATTCTAGCTGGTTAAAATAAATCCATGTACTTAAAATGGTAAATTCTTCAGGGCTGGACTATCTCTGTTATATATTTGTACAGCGGCTAGCACAATGGGGCCCTGATCCATGATTTGAGCCTTTAAGTGTTACCCCAATTGAAATAATTATTACTGCTTTAAAACACAGTATTAAGCAGCTTTTTTCTTGAGGAGTCAGCCACAAATGACAGTATAAATCATTTCAAGATTAAATTTTTAAAAATACAGAATCTATAAAAATAATCTGTTTAAGGTACTATTATATTGTAATCCAGCTATTACTATGTTCTATAGATTAGCATAATTTAAAAAAAAATGTCAAAACAAAACCAGACATTGCATTTCTGCCTCTACATTTGCCAGGATGCAAACAGACTGCCACCCGGTGGATTAGAACCAAGTACACCAATTCAAAACCAGTGGATTCAATACAGAGTTGTTGACAATTTTATTTTCACTAAAATGTGCGTGAGTTATTTTGTTAATATAATAAACTGTTCAAATACATGAATGCTGTTTTCATTTTTGTCTGCAAGAAAATGTCTTGTGCCTGAAAGATCAACATCTGCACAAAGGCACCATGTGTGTAAAGCTTTCAGAATTACAAGAAAAATTAATCTACCAAATCGGCCCTCACCCCAGAAATTGTTAACTGGTGTAAACAATCACTTCAGAGACAGATTGCAATCAAAATGCACAAAACCACCTGAGACATTCTAGGAAAGGCTTGGTCAAGCAGCATTCCTAGTGTAGTAGGAGAAATGCTGCATGGCACATGCTTATATAGATGGCTTGACAACCCCTCATATGCTGGAGTTCATTTGTATTTGTAAAATCCTTCACCCGTCTTCTTACCCATCTTCCTCTCCTCTACCAATTTATTCAGCAGTGGGCTGGGAGCAAACTGAGGATTGTTTGGCTCTAATGAATGCCACCCTGGTAGGAGAAAGGAAGAATAAGTTAGTGGTGATATTTATTATTTGCAAAGAGGACAGTCTCCTAGATGTCAGGGACACTTCAGTACTCTTCCATGAAATATTCTCATGTGGGTCTTGTCATTCTCTCCTATCTAAGTTCTTCCACTTTAATTAATTGGACCAGAGAGAAAGTTAGTGTGACAGTAAAGCCTAGTGATAAGGGCACTCATCTGAGATGGCAGATGCCTGTTCAAATCCTCTCTCCTCATCAGGCAGAGGGGGGCAGGTCTTGAACTGCAGGGCTCCCACATCCTGGGGGAGTTCCCTAACCACTAGACTAAAGATAGTGAGAGGTTATCCTCCTCTCCCCCTCCCTCCCTCCAGCTGTTTTGTGTGAACTCACCTGAGGGGGCCAATCTAGGAGGTGGAGCACACCACTGAACATGCCTACTGGATAAAGTCCCCGCATGTGATTTAAATGGCCATCTTCCCTGAGATGAGAATTGCTCAGTGGGAGATTGCCCAAGTCCCTAGAGAGAGGCTGCAGTGTGCACTTCCAGATGCAGAAACTTAGGTGCTGATTGAGCTTAGGTACCTATAGGGTTAGGTGGCACCTGAATGGAAGTTTTGGGCATTGCAGTGGGGTCTAAAAACAGAACTTAGACACCTATGTACCTTAATGGATTACACCCTAAGTATATTCTACATATTATTGAAGGAGGTTATCCCCAGTGTCCCAGCAGCTGGGGTATTCTATAGTAATAAAAATACTGGAAGAGCAAGGGTGAAAGAAGGATTTTAATCTGTGCAACAGTCAGAAAATGTAACACTGCTCATAAGTACTGACTAATAGAAAGCCAAGCGATTTACTGAAGAGAATTTTCTGAAAGTGAGATTTTGTTTCAAGCAGACCTTTTTAGAACACCAGCTGAATACATCTGAGCCGTTTAAACAATTACAGTCAGACAATTTGTCATCAATTGCGCCTCAGCCTCCTATTTCTGACCAGGAAAGCAGGGCCAGTCATTAAATCAGTGTCCAACCATTTATCAACTGTGGTGAGAGGGGGCCTTCCCTTCACCTTGAGACCCACTGCATGCTGGGGAGCAGCTGTCATGAAAGGTGTCACTATGGTAACCTCTGCAAGGACAGCACTTATACCTGACCCCTCAAAATACATTTGCCAGAATAATTCTACAGGAACACAATTACTATGGGCCCTTGTTATTGAGCACAGCAAAGCAGCAAGGGGAGGCATTAGGTTAGGGATAATAGGCTGGAATCAAACTCAGTCTGAGGTGATAAAAAGTCCCAATTAGTTTGGTTTTCAGTTTTAGTTTTTCCAGATCCCATTTGGCTAATCAGCTCAAACATTCATCCCATCTCTGAGGTGCTTCTGCAAGACCATCTTCTTTGGGGTTTGACATCTTATAGCTATTGAAAAGCCAAGAGCTTTAGCACTTCATATTTTGTTGTTCACTTACAAATGATGAGACATTCAACTTTTAACACATATAAATGACTTCCCTATTAGCTCTGTAGGGAAATATGGTTTGTAAAACATGTAGGAAAATGGACTGGAGGGAATACATTCCTAAATATCTGTCACTTCCAATTCATTCCTCTTCTCCCTTTCCTCACCCATTTTCATTAGCTTCTCCAGTTTCACTGGGATTATTAACCCACATTGATACCTTTCTGTTGAAAACACAGTCTAAATCAGCCAAATAACCATTCCTGGTTTTCCCATCAGTAAACTGGGTATACTACTACTTCCCTACACGTCACAGAGATGTTTTGAGGATTGAGCTCTTGTTTGAAAAAGGCTTTCAGGATGTTAGCACTTAAGTATAGTGCTCAGCAATAAACATTTTAACACCAGAGGTAGAGTATGAGCAACAATAATGACAAACACATGACTGGGAACTCTCTCACACATTTATTACAGAAGGAAGGCTATATAATATTTATATGAGAAATTCATTAGAAGTGGTATGTACATATTTATGCTTCTTGTTTAAGCCTCTACTACCCACAATCTGAAGACTTATACTCCCAGCTCACTCACAGGAGATCGTCTTGACAAAGAGACTAGTTTAAGATGATTCCCAATGATCACTTTTTCCCTCATAGTATCAAGAAAAGTGTCTGTAAACTGAGGACTCTGACCGCTCTTCCTACTGTTTCCCAGTTACTTTCCACACAATCTTTACACTGTTCCACAAGGATGGAGCTCCCCTTCTCCCAACTTGCTTAACTCTATGGCAAACTTCCAAGTTACCTCTCATAATTACCTCCAGTAAACACAAGCCTGCATTTAGAATGTGCACGTCCTTATCATGCTGTGATTCCTATTACATATTTTTGCTCAATCTTTATAGCTTTCCCCTCTTATGCTGCTATGCACTGCCACACTCTCCAGTCATTCTGGCACTCAAAAGCTGCCAACTTGTTTTTATACAGTATGCAATCCATTTTCCTAATTGTTTGATTAGAGTTGCAGAAACCACATTTATTTTAAAGAGGTGGGTTTCTCTCTCCAAAATAACTGTTGTAAATCACTTAGTAGGGCTCCTCCAACCAAAACAAAAATGGTGTAGGCAAAAGGGTTTCTTATTTCGCTTCATGTATACACATGCACCATTCTCTAAGGAAATGTAAGTCAGTTTTACAAATTAAAGCCAGAGAAGTTTGGAAGGGATTTTACAGAGTGAGTTTATGGGTGTTCTTTGGAGCACAACATCTCTCCTCACACTCTTGAAGAGGAAGAGGAAGAGTTCAACAGTTTAGCCTCATTTCATGCTTCTCTCACCCCCACAACACACTGTGGCCTGGTCTCGGTTTGAAAAGCACCTATATTCCAGCAGTGGTCTATGTTAGCAAACTGCTCAAAGCCTGAGCCATGGCTGCATTAGCAGCCGAACACCAGTGCTGCAACAAGGGGACTAATTTTTCTAGTGCAGACACACACAAAGGGACCCTCAGAACAACCATAGTCACTTGGGATGAACCTCCCCCATGTTGTAAACACATGCCTTTGAAAATGATGGCATGTTATTATTGATGCTGACTGATCATTCATTAATAGGCAAAGTCACTTACACTGAATTTAAACTGAGGAAAGTCAGACTTAAGTTGACACCTCCAGTTACAATTTATCTAAGAAAGAAAGAAAGAAAATGTGTATACAGTACCATCTATAATATATTTACTGGTATCCAACCCAACATAGTCCAGCAGTTCAAATGGACCCATGGGATAGCCAGCCCCCAGCTTCATGGCAACATCAATATCTTCCTTTGATGCATCTCCTAGAGAAAATATTGACAGTCTGATGAACAGAGAAGATTCTGTATCCATTTGCCATTATTTTTAAATAATTAACACAGTGTTATTTCATGCTGGCACAGCTCTTTACAGTAATCTTTGCAGGTCCACTAAAACTGAGCCAGCACATAGTAAATATGTTATGGAAATAAGCGTTGTGTTTGGAATGGTTATCAGCAGAAATATAAAACAGTAAACATTAAGGAGTATCCAGAATAGCGCTAAGTATCCTCACTGGCATACTTTCAAGGACAAATACATGGACCCATAGATCAAAGTTGTGAGAAAAGTCTAGAAGCCAATAAACCGATAGATCCCTGGGGACTCAACTGCTACTAAACGTGGGCCCAGCCAGCAAAGCAGGAGCAGACAGGAAGTGCTAGAAAGAAAAGTACAAAGCTGGGCCTCTCCCACAGTATGTTTGTGGGCCTAATGCCCATTTTCCTGACTTCGTCCTTATTGTATTGCCTATTTCAGTAGAGGCTTTTGTGCTGTATGTGAGGATAATGATACAAAAGACCCCTGATCCAGGGCACACTAACAAGAGAAGAAGAGAAAACCATTTTAACTAAAGTTAAAGTTGTTTGAAACCTTGCAAACAAGTCACTCTGAAGAAATTTTGTGCTTGATTATTATTAAGTTTTCATAAAAATATCTTGCTCTGGTGTAAGTCTATACATTTCAGACTTGCAAAAAATACAAAATATACAGAAATGTCGTTAATAAAATCCCAAACACCAAGACTTGAGACATTTAATTTATAATGTGAATCTGAAAAATAATTTCATGTGGTTTTAAAAAAAAAAGGAAAGGAACGTAGAATAAAACTCAGCCATATAGAGATTAGATACAGAGAAAGAGGTCAGAGACAGGCTAGCCATTAAAGGGACTTTCCCTTTGACTCCAAGGAACTTTGTGTATCTTTTGATTGACTTCCAGGGACTTTGGTTCAAGCCTGAAGTGATCGAGTTACACAAGTCTCAAAGGGCCCAATTCTGTGAAGTGTCAAGTCAACTTCCACTAAGGTTGATGAGAAAGGAGAGTGCGCAGCCAGCTTGTAGGATTCAAGCCCCTGGGCTTCATTCTTTTTCACAAATCAACGAGAATACTCTGAATTGTGGAACATGAGCAAGAAGTTTTCAAACTGCCTTTTATTTAAGCAGGACATCTTCAACTGCTGATCCACTTCTAAAGCAGCTGATAAGACTCATTTCCCTTTCTGTGGCTGATATGTTCTCTTGTGCCCTTTTAAAAAAAAATCATGTTGAAATGTTTGGGATCCGCATTTTACTTTTGAAAGATGGTAAGAATTAGCCTGTTTCACTAATGGAAAATAATTTTTAATGACACTTAATTTCAATGTGATTTAAACTATTGGGCCTAATTCATCACAGCAGAATGGATGCAACTCATCCACTGAAGTTGATGGAATTATACCTACTTACAACAGCAAAATATTTGGTTCACTTTCTTAGCTTCAGTAGACACTTTACCACTTAGGCTATGTCTACACTACGCACCTTTTAGCGACAGCTGTGCTGCCGTTTGTCAGCATGAGAGAGCTCTCCTGCTGACAAAAAACTTCCACCCCAACAAGTGGCGGTAGCTTTGTTGGCAGGAGAACTCTCCTGCCAACAAAGCACTGTTCACATGGGTGCTTTTCGTCAGCAAAACTTTTGTCGTTCGGGGTGGGGTGTGTGTGATTTTTTTCACACCCCTGAACAACAAAGGTTTTGCTGACGAAAGTCCAATGTAGACAAAGCCTTAGATGCCTGACCACCTACCGACATTAACTAGTTGCAGGAGAACTCCCTGCCCCCTGGAAACAATAAAGACAGAATACACTTAGAAGGACCACAGCACAAAAAAAGCTGTCCCCCAATTCATAGTCAGAGCTACCTAAATACAGGAATTCCATGTAAGCCAGACTACTTTACTGGGGTTTCTTGGTTTTTCAATAAAAAGAGCGCAATATGAACTTTCCTATATTAATCCTCATAATAAGGCACCAATTTAAATAATTACTTGCAATGTTTCATTAGAGGAATAAAGCCCATGCAAAAGCTGAAATCCTGAAATCTTTACCCACAGACTCAAATGTTTATTGTGCCTGAATACTTTGCATGCCCAGGACTTCAATGATTGACCCCACAAAATTAAAGTTTCAATGATTATTATTGTCAAGAAATATCCTAGATTCCCTGCCAAGGTTAGTAGAGTAATACTCTTTTTCTAACCTGATTCAAGTCACTACCATGAGGATCAACACAAGAGGAACAGATATGATACAAGTTTAACACATTCCAACAGAGAGTATCAATCAATGTGAACGTCAGGTCTTCAGGCTTTAACGCAACTTCAATCAAACCCCTAAATTTATTCATTAAATAATTAAAGTTCATTAATAAAATTTTAAACAAGTGTAGAATCCTTGTATTCTTCAACAAAAAAGACCAACCAGAACAAAGCTGAAATCAAAATAATGTTTTTGCTTAGGCAAAGGGGAGTTGATTTTATTATAAAATCCTTGAGAATTTTTTCTATAAATTTAAAAATCTATCGTCTCCCTAAGTGCATAAAATTACATCTATCATTTAACAAAGCCATCTCCTTAACACATTAGAACACCCACATAATGTATTCCAAATTGTGATATTTTACTAAGAGAAAAGCTGTCCCTCTCCACCCCCGCTCCTTTGCCTTTCAAGTCACTGTAATTTGCTCTGTTCTCCCTTCGAGATGTAATTAGATACATTTGTTGATGGATAAACAAGTAGCACAAGTTTAAATTTCTCTTGGAGATCAAACCATCACTTCCATAAGCTATAAAGGAGATTTTTTAATATTTAAAATGTACTAGCTGGAATGCTGGTAATGGAATGCTTTCATCTGTAAGAAAATGCTGCTTTCAAAAACAAAACTTTGGAAAGACATTGTTAATAGCATGCAGTGACGAACAGAGTGCCTGAAATAAGAACAATTGCATTAAGGTCTGGTCTACACTACCGAGGTTAGGTCGACGCAAGGCAGCTTATGTCGACCTAACTATGGAAGTGTCTACACTTAAATTTTGCTCCTGCTGATGTAACTGCCCCGCTACACTGACTTAACTCCATCTCCATGAGTAGCATAAAGTCAAGTTCGATGTACTTAGGTCAACGCAGTGCCAGTGTAGACACTGCATTGTTTACATTGACTGTTACTGGCCTTCAGGAACTGTCCCACAATGCCCCAGATTGACAGTGCAATTGATACAAGTGCTTCTGGTGAGGATGCACGCTGCTGATACAAGGAGAAAAGTGTAGATAGGCACAATGTAATTACTGCGGACGCTATATGCCAGTGTAAGTTAGGTCAACTTAATTTTTTAGTGTAGACATGGCGTCTGTAACTTGCCCTTTATCCACTCACATTACTAGCTTGTTTGTTTGTTTTTTTAAATGGTTTAGGTTTTTAAGATTAGCTGGGTTTGGTTATGGGAGTCAGGATTCCTTCCCTTCCAAATCCTAATGCAAAAGAGACTACCACTAAAGCAGGAGTCCCCAAAGCAACTAGAGCTAGTGGGAGAGGAGCAGGAGGTTACTGGGAGGCAATGGGACTGAGGTTCTGTCTACACTATCGAGCGTATGTCAGTCAGCATAACACCCTAGTATACACGCAGCCTACAGCGACCGGAGTTTTTCTGTTGGTGTGGGAACAGCAGCTACACCTACACTGAGAATTTTGTTGGCATAGCTATGTCGGTCAGGGGGTTGTTTTTTTCAAATCCTTGACCGCTGTAGCTATGCAGATATAACTTTCAAGGGCAGAAAGCCCGAGGTTCCTATGTGCCCAAGACACATTTGAAAATGGGTATTAGGGCTTGTCTAGAAGGAGGAGTTATTCCAGAATGCTATTCCAGACTAACTTCAGGTGCTGACTCTCTTATTCCAGAAATAAGAGCGTCCACACATGGAGTTAATCTGGAATAGTTAATCCACTTTAAATCCATATCCTACCTTATCCTGGATTAGTTTTCATGTGTAAATATGCTTTTAAGATTCTAAAACACGTTCAAAAACTTCACCCGTTTTAACCCAAGAACAGGTGTTCTAACCAAGCCAACTCTCCCCATCATCTCTAAAGCATTTCCCAGCCATTGGAAAATTCAAATAAGCAATTTATAAATACTGATTCAGCATCCAGGGATTGCTCAGCATCTCAAAATTCAGATGAGAAATTCTTTTA
Source organism: Eretmochelys imbricata (assembly GCF_965152235.1). Taxonomy (NCBI): domain Eukaryota; kingdom Metazoa; phylum Chordata; order Testudines; family Cheloniidae; genus Eretmochelys; species Eretmochelys imbricata. Next base: position 35,134,906 of record NC_135575.1, on the reverse strand, counting down.
ATTACATCTATAGGCTGACATTTGACATGATCACAACTTTTTATCATCCGACTGATTCCTAAAAGATCAAACATTTATAACAATCCCAACACTTATCTGAAGAGATTAATATTTAGCAGAGTAATGTCAACATCTCACAAAGTAAATACCAGTGGTAAATACCTCTCTCATAAAGCCGGACTGCTTCTATCAGGTATGGCACCAGGAGACGATTTACAACAAATCCTGGGGTATCCTGTAAAAAAAACGCACAGAGTTTCTAAATAAACCCTCTCTACCGATACTATAGCCAAATGCTGTATTACAAGTTCAACAAGGAAGTTGATTAGCTCACCAAGTTTCAGTTCATTCTGGACTACCGGTCTTTTGCCTGATTTACCTGTTCACTACTTTTGTTTAACAGAAATTAATCTCATAACTAAGAGCTATTATGTGATCAGATATGGCTGAGGAACATAAAAGGGCCTCATCCCCATTCTTAATTATTAACTGGTCTTAAAAGACTCAATGTTGCCTCTTAGAAAGCTACTTGGAAAATACAAGCTAGTCAGAAAAATTCTGCTGATACTGGGTTTTTTTGGTGATCTAATCTAGGGAGAGGAGTTCTTCCCTTTCGTGTGTGAATTTATTAACAAACACATTCATGGTTTAAGAGCTTTTCTACTCCTGCTGTTTATTCATCATTGTAAATCAAACTTCTGTGACATCATAATCACTTCAACAGCAACCAATGTCAATTTTGCAAACAGAAAGTGATGAACTGGGTTGAGAATTATGCAGCAGGGGCAGCTTGACTCCCAAACAACCAAGATCTTGTTTTAATGTAAGCTTCTATAGTAATCAAAAATGTAAAGGGAAATGAGAAATAGAACATATGAAAGAGTATTGTAAACACCAGTATTATTTAATATACTATCCCATGTTAGGATAATAATAAATAATAGTACAAAATACCACACCTCACGCTCTTATACAGCAAGTATATATTCCAAGTGCTTCACAATGTCAGGCAACATTATAATCCCAATTTTACAAAGGGGAAAATTAACACACAGAATGGCGAAGGAACTTGTCCAAGGTCTCACTTCCATCGTGCTTTTTGCTCATGGAAGTCAAACTACTTTACAAACAGTAACTGATGAGAAGGGAAAGAGTTATCTACACTTTACAATTTGGGAAACTGAAGTACAGAGATTTAAAAAAACCTGCCAAAGACCACAAAACAATGTGGTGGTACAGCTGAAAACAGAACCCAGGATGCCAACAACTCCTTGACAATAATTCCTCCTTTCTATGGGCCAGATGCTTCCATGAAAGGGGAGGAGCCATCACGCTGCCTCCCCCTCCCCACAACTCCAGTCCCCAGAAGCCCTCTATAAGGCGAATGAGCAAAAAGCAGTGAAGATTAATACTGCTCTGACCCACACTGAGAGAGAATAATGTGCATAGACTACCCATAGTGGAGGATCCAAAAGCAACACAGCACATGAACTGGCTGTGATGCCTCAGGTGTTTGGAGGGCAAGGGGACCAAGATTCTCCACTGTAGTTAGGGTCTGAATGGACTGGAGCAGTTAACTGCGATCCCTGACCCGCACTAGGTTTGCCAGAACTATCCCTTGCTCTTTCCACGCAACAGCCAGACCCACTCCATTCACACAATGATATGGCAGATTGGGATCTCTCTTTCTTTCAAGGACTTTTAGCAAGCAAGTTGTTCTCTCCTGAAGGGATTTGCATGGGAATGGATAATCTGTGCCAGAAGCAGAGTAGAAAATTTTCATTGTGTTCATGCAATTACACACCACATTAAAATGAATAGTTTTTTTTAAAAATGAGCAGACCTGAAGTCCCCTGAGCATTGCACGTCTCTCCTCACAATCTAGACCTACTTGCCTTGCAAGATATTGGATTCTTTCCCAATGCTTTGGTGAATTCCATGAGCGACTCAAAAGTCTTTTGGCTGGTCATTGGTGTCTTGATGACCTAGCAGGGAACCAACATGCATTAATAAGCAACCAGAAGCCTTTTCTCTCCCCACCCCAATAACTGTGCCAAAAATTAAACCATGATTCAGGATGTTCTCTCAATATTCCACAAAATACCTATATTACGAAGAACAGTCACACTAACCAAAATTAATATACATGTAACAACAAAACAGTGAAACCTATTTTAAAGCACTCCAAAGTACCCTCCACATTCTGAAATTGTTCCTGTAAGACATTTAAAACATGCACCAGGTTCAAAGCAATGGCGTTCATCTTTTTAGAATTCTACTGTAAAGGCTCTTGTGTGGATAGTATAAAAACTTCAAAAGCCATATGGTCCCTAATGCCCAGGGAAACACATTGGCGACATTCTAGAGAACCATGTTTACACACAGTTCTTGATAGAAAGGGTGTAACATGGCTTCCTGGGCCAATATAAACAGGTGGACAGACACAGACACTGTATTATATCAACACATGAAGTCTAAAGAAAACAGTTTTTAATTTCTACTTTTCAAACTGTGTAAAGGCCTCTTATAAGCTTAAGAGTAGGAAGGACCCAAGTTATTTTCTTAGCAATTTTATCCTTACCCTTTGGCAAACTTGGATTTTTCTAAAGAGTTTAACAGAGTTTGAACTTAACAAGGTATCTGTTTACTTATTTATTAGCGCCCCAGAACGAGAAATGATGCCAATGCAGCTCTGGAAATAACATTTGTTAGTTAACTTGGACTCTCTATGCATCCACGCAGAATCAACTATGCTACATAAGCAGTGACAGATAGACTTTATCATCACAAGATTTTCAGTGGAATTTGGTCTCCTAAGCACCAGAATGACTACTGATATCAACACAAAAACAGTGAGCGTGGAATAAAAGCAGCAAGATTTGTTTCTCAGCAGTAAAATGGTAGTGTGCTTCTTTTGAAGTTAGAGCTAAGCATCTGGAAGACATTCACACAAGACTGTACACCAGTTTCAAGGAAGCTCAAATTTATTTTACTTCTAGGAATTTTGAATGCTAAATACTAGTCTCTCAAATTGTCAAAGGAAAAATCTCTAAAAACTCTCTTCTTCTTTTCTGAAAAGGAGTCATAGAGTTTAAGGCCAGAAGAGATCACCAGATCATCTAGTCTAACCTCCTGTACATCACAGGCCACCAACACCACCCAGCACCCACATACTAATTCCAACTACCAAAATTAGATCAAGTATTATGGTCCATAAGAGACTAGACTATTGTACGCCACAGACAGAGAACAGGAGGGACTGAGGGGCACCAAAGCCAGAGACCCCTGCAATGGCAGGGAAATGATTAAGTGAGATATATCCAGATAATCCTGGCAAGTGACTCCCACACACATGCTGCAGAGGAAGGTGAAACCCCTACATGGTCACTGCCAATTTGACCTGGGGGGAAATTCCTTCCCAACCCCGCATATGGCAATCAATTAAACCCTGAGCATGCAAATAAGAACCAGCCAGGTAAGAGAATATGTGTCTGTGAAAGCTGTCCCGTTAGATTCAGTGAGAATTTCTGCATGGACTAAATAAGTGCCCTTTAGACAATCTTCAAAGAAATTTGTGACGGATTTGACCCCAGCATCACAGCATCTTAACAGTGTAGTTTTAAGAAAAGGAGTACTTGTGGCACCTTAGAGACTAACCAATTTATTTGAGCATAAGCTTTCGTGATGCATCCGATGAAGTGAGCTGTAGCTCACGAAAGCTCATGCTCAAATAAATTGGTTAGTCTCTAAGGTGCCACTAGTACTCCTTTTCTTTTTGCGAATACAGACTAACACGGCTGCTACTCTGAAACCAGTGTAGTTTTAGTTAGCCGTTTGGCACTGGCAAGTCCAGAGTTCAAACCGTTGATCCCTAAAGCAAGTGCTTAAGTGTCACAGGGTCAAAATGCATGTCCCACTGAAAAATCTATATAAAATTTAAATACACTAGAACATTTTAAGTTGATACTGAAGCCTGCTGCAGTGGCATGGGTACGTTCTCTCCAGATGTATAATCAAAAGTATCGCTCATCCTGCAATTCTGTTCTGAATCTCTTTCCTCGTCAGAGATGTTTGCTTTCTTCCAGACCTCCACTTTTAGGTAATGCAATGCAAGTGGATTTCACCTGTTCTGACCTCAGCCCTTTGTCATTCTGAAACAAAGAAACTGAGTGCCATTCAGTCACCATATAGGGCCTTTCAGCCTTAAAAGACACACAGGTTCATTTTCTCTAAACAGACATGAAAGATCCCATGACACTTTTGGAAAAACAGGATCAGACCCATTGTACATTAAGACCTGTCTATTGTGACAGGGTCCGGGCAGACGGCTACAGGAGAGTAATTTTTTTTTTTTTAATTTGGCAAAATTACTCACACATTTATTGGGTCAATAATACTTGGTTTGCAGGTGGTTCACAAACTGCAAATATTTGCCATTCATGCTGTGTTGGTGAGTTTGGAGTCATGTGGTCTTGTTGCTCATCTCTGATTGGATGATTTACATAGCCAACGATAACAGAGCACTGGACTGGAACACAGGAGACCTTGGGCCCTGAGCAAATTACTTTGCCACCTCCTGCCTCGGTTTCCCCATAGTGACTTTTGAATTGGAATGAAGTAGCTCTGTGAAAAAAAATGGTCCCTATTTTGTGAAGTGCTGAGTCTCGTTGCCATTACAATATCTCAGCAATGCACAGGATCGGTTCTTGTGAAAGCTTTCCAATATGTTCTTCATCCTGTCCCTAGTGCACGAAATAAAACGTGGAGCTAACAAATGCACTTTGAGTTCATTTGTTCTGATTGGTTCAGTTTCCGCTGTTCTCCAACAGGAGAGTAATAGAAGGCAGATATATTAGCCCAGGTTAAGTACGTCCCTTTTCCCTGAGTAAGGTAACAGGGAAGGTTCCAGATCAATCAGGAACCTTCTGGAGACAATTAAGACAGACAGGCTGATTAGAACACCTGCAGCCAATCAAGAAGCTGCTAGAATCAATTAAGGCAGGCTAATCAGGGCACTTGGGTTTAAAAAGGAGCTCACTTCAGTTTGTGGTGCGCGCGTAAGGAACTGGGAGCAAGAGGCACTAGGAGCTGAGAATGCATACTGTTGGAGGACTGAGGAGTACAAGCATTATCGACATCAGGAGGAAGGTCCGATGGTGAGGATAAAGAAGGTGGTGGCAGGAGGCCATGGGGAAGTAGCCCAGGGAGTTGTAGCTGTCACACAGCTGTTCCAGGAGGCAGTCTAGACAGCTGCATTCCACAGGCCCCTGGGCTGGAACCCGGAGAAGAGGGCGGGCCCGGGTTCCCCCCAAATCTTCCCAACTCCTGGTCAGACACAGGAGGAGTTGACCTGGACTGTGGGTTCACGAAAACGGTCAAACTGAGGGCTGCCGTGAAGCTCCAAGGCGAGCAAATCTGCCAATAAGCGCAAGACCCACCAAGATAGAGGAGGAACTTTGTCACACTATAAACAAAGATGCCCAGGATTGATATAAAGGATCACTTACTGGAGGACTCCCTGCACCTTGAAGTCTTTAAGCCATGATTTGAGGACTTCAATAGCTCAGACATAGGTTAGGGGTTTGTTACAGGAGTGGGTGGGTGAGATTCTGTGGCCTGCGTTGTGCAGGTAGTCTGACTAGATGATTATGATGGCCCCTTCTGACCTTAGAATCACAGAGTTATGATTAAAGTGTGATTTTAAACAGATTTAGTTAAGCCAGTTCAAAAGGCCATGTGGATATTTTTATTTCAATTTAAAAAAAGCTTATTCCAGTTCAACTTAAGTTGGCAACATACTTAAGCTAAACTGAAATAAGCCGCTGTTAATCGAAGTGTTCACACTGGGGTTTGCACATGTAAGTAAACTAGTTTAATTAAATCAGTGCAAAACTATGGGTTGACAAGATCTATGTCAACCATTTAATAGCAAAACTATTAATCTAATATATTCTATATATGCAATATGAATGAGTTAATATTATTAGAGGAATCTGAACTTGCATTTCTTTACATAAATGTTTAATGTCAACTGGAATTAGGCACCAAATTGAGGTTTCACAAAAATAAGCTTCATGAGACCTTGGGTAACTGAAATGTTTCTACATATTGGTTACCACTTATTCAGTATTCAGAGAGAGAACGTTCCACCTGCAAAAAACCCCAACATACCTGTCCAATTTTTATGAATGTTAACATTTGTAGCCATGCCTGGTTTGTTAAATGTGTAATCAGAGAGTTTTCACTCAATTCAGTAAAATCACTGGAGATGACGTGCCATGGGTAGTGTAAAGATGCTCACTATGTAATATGGTAACCTCCTGTTAGAGAGGTCTGATGACTGTATTACTATAGAATGACTCTAAACAAAAGCTCATTATTGTAATAATAAAACACACATTTCTACGGTTTTTCTTTATTTCCATCTGAATCATTTATTCTACCTAGGGAACACAGGTCTGCAGCGTTTGCCAATCCAAACATTATGATGCTGCAGGACAGCCTGAAATTGAAAGAGCCTCTAGACAAAAGGAAAAACTAGTATGTCTCTTTCAATTTTTAACATTGGTTTCAACCCTACAAAGAGATCCCAGGCAGATATTTATGCCCACATAAAGTCCCAACGCCAAAAGCCTTTGCCGGATCAGGCTAGTGACAATTATAGCTGATTGGGAATTTTAAAACAAAACTTTTTTTCGTCAGAAAATGCCAATTCCTCAAACCAAAATATTTGTGGAACCATTTCAGTTTGACAAACTTCTGCCAGTGCACTCCAAGAGTCCTGATGGAAACTTGCCGGCTACATGCCTGGTGTTCTACCAGCTCCCTTGGGGAACTGCTAGGAAGCCTGGGCTTCCAGAGCCTGCAGCTCTGGGGCAACTGTGCCATACAGATTGCCTCAGTCACAGACCCCAGGGCTTCCAGACTCCCTGCTGTGGAGCCAGGAGTATGACCGCCTCGGCTCGAACCAGGGCTCTCAGGACTTTTAAGATTCCCTACTCCATAGCAGGGGACTCCCCAGGCAGCCCTCAGAGTCCCTTGGAGCCAGGAGCTGCTGGCTGCTCAGTTTCATTTTGGGAAAAGTTGAACAGAAACATCTTGAGTTTTCCAAAATGAAATTTGTTTAGAATTTCTTTTCCGTGGGAAAATATTTTCTCATGGTCATTGATCCTGAGTTTTGACCAGCTCCAGTGATGATACATCTCTGCTATTTCACAGTCCTGTAAATACCACTTTGTAAGTTGGCCTGAAGATCAGTCCCCAATATTCACTACTGAGGTGGAAAATTTCAGCTTGCAAAGATCTGCCATATGATTAATGCATCTAGAGAGAGAGACTCAAGTATTTTTTACAGCAGAAAATGTGTATCAATTGGCATTTTCAGAACACAACAGATGGACAGATTTTGTTCAAACTTTCCTGAAATATCATTTATTTTAGGACTGAGATAACACATGGAAGATTTCATCCAGAAAATTATTACAAAAAAATAAGCCTAAAAAACTAGGAAGTTATAACAGAAGGCACAACATAGATGAATGTTTGTTACTGAGGAAACTCTAGAATTATTCATATATTGGGGGTCGGAGGGGCGGGGGAGAGAGAAAGAAGCACAGCACTTTAGGGCATGGGGAGGAAGAAATCTTGCTTCGTAGCAGAGATGGGCCCAAAGTTCACTTTCAGACATACCCAAAAGTTCATATGTGTTTGTCTCTGCAGTTTTTGGTTTGACCTATTTCAAAGATAGATCCAGCTGTGAAATTCAACCCCGCCCCCCAAGTCTGAGCGAATTATGGTAAGTGCTTCAGATCTGGGGTTCTGGCTCACCCCTACTCCCACTGCATAGGCATCAGATGTTAAAAAAAATTGTTATGTTGGTCATTATATTTTGGTGAGGGGGATAAATTGGGTAAGGAGTATAGTAATGTTGTTATGATGGGACGGACTTCATGTGCTCCTGTACACTTCCACAGGGGATGCATTTATTATTCTACTCTAAGTAGCAAGATGAATACATATTTTATGATCTATTAAAACGACAGACACCAGGCACATGTGCCTTTAGATGAATGGTCAAGTAGCTTTAAAATAATTGTATTTTTCGTACCTTAATACAACTGAGAAATAAAGATCCAAACCTGGTATTAAAAACAAATTATTTCAAAATCTCCACACACTTCACCTGAAACGTATCAGAAGCATAAAAATACATATTGTTTCAAAGATGCTAAGGATTAGATTCGGATGTTCTGAAACATTCACAATAAAGGAGCTAATGACTCAGGGGACTGGCAACAGGACGTGGGGTCTTTCACCTCTTTTAACATCAGTTCATATCCAGCCTGGGCTCATAGGAACCCAAATTCCTCTGCCCATTGCCTGATGACTTAAAACACAAAAAGTTCTTATCAGACAGTTGTCCATGTGACTGAAATCATCATCAAACCTGATGCTCTTGTTGGCAGTCTCAGCAGAGAAGCCAGAAGCTGATTGGGCATGGAGATGGATCAACCAGAGATGAAAAAGTCCTGTTGGACTGTTCAGTCCATCACCCTCTCTTGGAATGGAGGTCATTTCATCTTCTTATCTCTAAAGGTAGCTCCTCCTGGTCATGAGGGCTACACACTGGGATACATCCTATTACGTTAATGAACTCTCAGTGAAGTACAAGTATATTGCCATGCTATAATATTTATTATCAGAATACTATCAGACACTTACCTCCACAAGCTTCATCATAGGCACTGGGTTAAAGAAATGGAGGCCACCAAAGCGGTCCTGCCTAGTGGTGGAGTTGGCTATGTCTGTTATTTGCAAAGACGAAGTGTTGCTCGCAAATATTGTGTTTCTGTGGGGAAAGGAAGTGAGGATTGTGTAAAAATGACAGCTATCTTTGTCAACAAGAAGGTCTGTGCTCTAAAGATCAACAGATTTCAATGGGCATTCAGTGGCTAATCATGAGTGTCTTTTTTTTTTCAGCTAGCCTATTGTAGGCCAACTGTTCTTAAAAATACCCCATCATACATAGCTGACACTAACCTTCACTGGTCCTTCCATAGCATGCAACTAAAAATAGCACCGCAATGACCAATAGTTAAGCTTGTCTCTGAAAGTTGTATGAATTTGTAACTCCAAGAAGAATATATAGGTCTCCTCACTGGATCAAGAAAAGAGTTTTTTCCATGAAAACTAGCATGTTGCACTCCTTACATTAATGTGCACTAGGGAACTTTTAGTGAGTGCCTGCAGGGTCCGCATAGGCCAGCTAGTATGCAACATGCTAGTGCACATTAGCATTTATACCTCTCTAGGCAGACTAATGCACTGTGTAGACAAACCCCCAGATTATTCTTGGGCAGGGCAATGAAAGAATGTTTTGCACCCACAATTCTGATATCAGTAGTTAAGATTTCTGAAGGTCAAAGAAAAGTTTTGTAGTCCCCATCACAAATCTCTTATTTCAGGAAAATTCTTCATTGGCTCAAAAGAGCCTATGGGACTTGTGCTGCTAAGTCATTTACATGATTTTGAAAATCCTATTCTTAGAAATCTAAATATGGATCTAAGAGTCTAGCTTTTGAAAATTTTTGCCAATAATCTTTTTACAGTATACACTGAGAGATCTAGACAGCAGACATATTGCAAAAGGAAGAAGTAGAGCAGGAAAACAGATGCCACGAAGAGACAAGAATTGCTGCATACAGCACAGTCATTCAGTAGACAGGACCATATCCAGATATGTGGTTGGTGGGGTGTTTTTTTTAGATTTATAATGGCAGGGAAAAGAAATCCATCCATTGGCATAAACCAGTTCTTAAATTTAAATAATTCATATAGTACCTTCTGTTAATTAGATTTCAGAGCACTTTTCAATTATTAAACCTCATAACACCTGTTAAATCGAGAAACTGTTTCTTCTTTGAGTCAGGAGAGCATCATAGATCTTGAGGGGTTAGAAAAACACTTGTTATGTAAAAAGAGACTGTGAAAGCCACTGCATTTTTACTTTATGTAAAATATCTGAATTTCTGAGTCTGACAATCACATAAATGTCTCTAAAAAGTCTTACCTACACATCTCCCCAGCAGCTATCCTTTAATCATTTCTCCCTGGCAACAGCACCACAAAACAAGCCTTAGGGCTTGTCCACACAGTGCACTAGTCCACACTAGCGGGATGTAAATTCTAGTGTGCACTAGCATGTTGCACTCCTTACATTAATGTGCACTAGGGAACTTTTAGTGAGTGCCTGCAGGGTCCGCATAGGCCAGCTAGTATGCAACATGCTAGTGCACATTAGCATTTACACCTCTCTAGGCAGACTAATGCACTGTGTAGACAAACCCCCAGATTATTCTTGGGCAGGGCAATGAAAGAATGTTTTGCACCCACAATTCTGATATCAGTAGTTACGATTTCTGAAGGTCAAAGAATATGAAGGACAACAATTCACGACCCACCCTTACTCAGAATGTTCACCATTGCTTCCAATGAATTTCCATACAGAAGTCTCTCATAAATAAACAAACCCAGAAGCAAACCTAACAGACAAGACTCCTTCTCACAAACTAATGGTTGCAGGGTCAGAATTTTTTAGTTAAGCTTCTAATCTCTGAAATGCCCACTTCTGTGCTTAAAAATCAGAACCTTACTGTTAAAGTAAAGCTTTGCATTGTTCTATAGATACAATTAGAAAAAAATCCTCATTAAAGCTACATTGTGTCCGAGTGCACCTTGCCCACATTATCTACTTAAACTAATAAACTGGTTTAAACCAAATTTAGATAGTAAAAGTTCCAGCTTAGAGCAATGCTTAACAACCTTTGAAAATAGCATTTAGTAAATGGAAATATTGACAAACCCTTAATGAAATCTTTTTGGAATCAGGTGTCCTTGCCTGCAGTACCACCTAGTGGGGCCCAGGAAGAATCACACAGAATCTCAAAACTCAAAAGACAAGAGAAAAGAAACGTCGCCTTCCATGAAGTTATCCAGACTGTCCAGCTCCTTCTTTAAAAATGCTGAAGTTGTGGATGAAAGAATGCCTCCTTCTGGCCAGTTTTGTAACACAATTTCAGAATACAAACCACAAGCCAGACACATCAGCCAGCTCCTGGATGGGGTTGCTGCCCTAACAGAAAGATAAATCCTGGATCAACAGAAATGATGATATGCAATGCCCACTGCACAGAAATTGGCAGTGTACAGTTAGGGAGGCAGAGAGAAAAGGCAGGGGGGTTCACAGAAAAAGAAATAATGAAGAACTCTCACTATATGACAACTGATGCACCTGTCTAAAGTAGAAGCAACATAAATTAAATGCACACATAATAATGGACGCAGGAAGTGACATGACAATCCTGCACTGGCCTATTTAGAGCAGGACAGGAACTGATTCAATGACAGTAGAACATGTGGTGCATAAGGAGGGGAACCCACCCATATCACTATTCTGAAAACGAAACTCAGAGACATTACCAGGGTCATTGATTATGTATGAAGAGGAGGCATCATAACCATTTCCAAATAGTAGGAGGATTCTCAAATGTAATACTGAAAACAAGATAACCTGCAAACACAGTTAGGCAAAACCCCAGAAAGTAATTACACTTCTCTGTTTCCCTGTCACACAGTGTTGCTATGAGGGTAAATTCATTAATGTCTGTAAAGTGCCAGCAAATCCTCAAATGGAAGGTGCCATAAGAATGCAGAGGACTACGCATACAAATCAATGGAATCAATGGCATGATTCATCTAAGCTGAAATAGAAACCCTGTGTGACAGCTGCAGCCAGAGCCCCTTCAGCTGCTGAGTGCAGATTTAGTGCTTTGAGTTGTGCTTGTACAAAACTTCTGTACTGTTAAAGCACTTAACTGGCTTAGTTTAAGTCAATTTGTATCTACAAGCATAAAATTTCAAGCAGTCAGCAGGGACAATACCTACCCCAATTCCCCAGTGCTCTCTGGGGATGCTAAAGTCCCACGGACTACCTGTTTGCCCCATGCAGCTTTCATTCCCCTGCAAAAGTATTAAGCTGTACAAACAGAGAGTTGGCAAGCCTGAATGTCCCATCCTCCCACCCCCAACAGAGTTCAGCAGCTCCACAAAGTAGTGAATTGCGTGGGGCTGCCAGGTAGCTTAATGAAGCTTAGCATCATCACAGAGAGATAGAGGCAGCCCCACCTTATTTGAGCATCTTAAAGACTTATGATTGTAGAAGCAAATCTGCTTAAAGCTCACTAACTTGGCTGAGCTATAAGCTAATTTACCTCTACAAGTTCCTGAGAAGATTCATAGCAGCAGGCTCCCCTCCTGTGAACCCTAAGCCTTCAACAGTAGAAAACAATTCACCTGACACAATGTTTCTTGTGTCTAAACTCCTCGGAGAACTTATGTAGAAAACTATGCTCTCCACACAGAGGGATTTGGGTTTTTTTCCATCTCTTATTTATTTAAGATGGGGGGTGAAAGGGGGGGGGGAGAGAGAAAGGAAGTAGGCTGGGGCTCATTATGTGTTCTGCACAAGGGTTATATTTCTTGTAGCAATCACAGCTATAAAGTTAACTAAGTTTACTATGTGGGATACAGATGTATACCTGCTTCTGCATACTAAATGGAGGTAAGGGCAGCAAAGTACAATAAATAACTTATTTTAAGTCATCTCAAACAGTTTTCTTAACAATAAGCTGAAATGCTACTTGAGCTTACTTATGTGAAATTAGTTTACGGTTCCAGCTCAAACCTACCTATACAATTCTTGGTCTTCACTTCAACCTAAGCAAGCTACAGATATTTTGGGGAGGAAAGGTCTGTACCGCCCCTTGCCACAGAGAAAAACTGTGACTGGATCAGTCAGGGTTTTAAAGGTTGCTGCACTGTCACAGGGATTAGGTATGTTTTCAATAGCTCCCACAGTTCTTGGATTCTTCTCTTAAGGGAGAATGGGCTGATATCTCCATGCAGCACTGCTCAGTGCTTTGGCTAATTACGAGCATGCTGGAGTTCTGAGGGAAAAGCAGTAGTAGACACCTGGCTCACCCTCCAACACTGCAACCGCTCAGAGTGGCTCCACAAGGAGCTGCCACCACATTTGCTGAGCAGGAGTCTCGGCTCTGACCCTGCCCAGCTTTGCCACTGTCAGTGGTTTGAGTTACAAGGAAAGACCCAACCTTCCACCTGACATATAGCAACATATATGATCTGCAAGAAGAAAGGGAGAAAAGTCAACTAACCCAACACCTCATTAGCTCTTAAATCCATCCAAATCCATCTCACCAGCTCTTAAGCCAATTAGGCTTGTGGCTGGTTAACGAAGGGAGAAAAAAGGAAGCAACTTAGGAACCTGTCTCCTTTCCACTAGCAGCTCTTTTGTGGGTATGAGAATTATAGGCATGTGCACATACAGGGCACAGGGATCCAAAATTATTCCAAGCTATGGGGAAGGCACAGGAAGATGGAGACATAAAAATAAAAGCAAAATCCTTCATTCTAGGGTAGGGAATATATTAGAATTCCTTTTGGCTACAATCCTATCACTTTATTGAGCCAGTGGAGAAAAGACACTTAGAAGTAACATAATTCCCTTCTGCCACCATCCTTTGATTTCTGTGCCGATTTGAAGAAAGCGTGGGGGCAGGAGGATCTTCTTTCTTTCCTTCACGCACCTTCCCCACCACCAATAATGAAAATAAAAGCCTAATATCAATCAAAATACACAGTAGGGAAAATGCAGTAGTTGTTAGAAAAAGTAACAACCCACAACTACTAGCATTTACAGATATCTATTTAGTGACCCATCAGAGATAGGTCTGCTTCCATCTTACCATTCATTTTCTCCACGTGAGAAGTTGTAGATCACTACCTTAAATCTCAGTAGAGAGAGCCAGGCATCCAATGCTACATAATGTTTAAACATATAATATGCAGCCACTACTGCTGGTGCAAAGAATGAGAGCAGCTGGTAAATACTGTGCTAACATATTAATTTATTTTTTTTTATTTTTACAGAGTGCCTCAACCACTTAGTGCATTTCCTGAATTTTTTCGAACAAGTGATACCAGTGAAAGGAAACCAGATATACTGCACTTTAGGCTGAAGCACACTCTATACCTTCATTTCAACTGTTATGCTATCTTTATAATACAAACAAAATTATTTGATCCTGGGTACTTATCCAGGTAGACAATCTCCCGCAAATACAAACACTTCTCCATAGCCTGAACTGAATAATTTGCAGAGGAGCAGGAAAGGAATAGAGGTCTTTAAAGGGGGAGGGATTCTGTATGGAATTCTCCTCCCTGGGGAATTTCTTGCCCTCCCATACTTGCCAGTTGGTGGAATCTGGACTGTATTCACATGTAACTTTGTGAGCCACACAATAAAATGTCACCCCACCCTGGATGGTTTGCTGTACCTAGCAAGAGAGGAAGGAGGAAGTCATCTTCACTAGATGCAGGGAAATCTCACATCTTGTCCCTGAGCCCTACTTGATTTAAATACCACAGACTAGAACTCACGTATTGTATGCGCTTCGTATTACCTGTATAATAATCCTACCAATACCTGTGTCAAGAGAACTTTAAATTATCGTTCTGTGGGTATATTTGGGTTAGGTCTTGCACAGATAGTTCTAGTTCAACCACTTTAATGCAGGATTACAACTCAGTGGTACCAACAGTATTTGTATGGGTGCTGGTACCCACCCCAGCCACTGTATGCGAGTGATGTTTATCTCAGAGGATACAAGCTGCCTAAATGCAACTCTGACATTTGCTAATCCTTTACTGATCAGAACTTCTGCAGCCATTTTTGAAAAGCACATGACAAAATGAGTTTGGAATCATGATTCTCGCCTCTTCAGCCACCTTGATTGATTATTTATCAGGCTGACAAAGTAATTGATAATATTTTCCATTTTAGGACAGGGCCTGTCAGATCTCCATTTCTATAACACCAATAAAGATTAAACCTCTTTGGTGTGAGCAGCTGGGGGAAAGGGGGGGAAGGAGGGGAGCAGGAGAAGAGTTTAGTTAAATAATTCATTCTAATTGGTTCACTGGCTTCTCTATATTTTTTTAATCTTTGCTCACAAGCTGAGACTGGAGAATTGCTCTCCCTTTGTTCCCTTTAGAAGTCAATTCCTATTTTAATGTGGGGAGGGAAAGAATTCTGCATTGCACTCGTGCTGTATGCATATAATTTGTGAAGAATATTTGGGTGAAAGATGGAATATGTGTAAAATATTACACAGAAATAAGTTGGACAATTACATCTTTTGGTTTGCTGGCTGCCATGCTAAACAACTGCCAATATTAAAAAGTTATAAAAACAAAACCCTAAAACCACTGCTACAGAAAAAGAAAAGCTCAGGCCTAACGTTTCTCTTTGACCTGAAAAACATATTGTTGGAACAATTAAACAAACAAAGAGATCCTTAACATGACAAGCAAAAGTATACTACAAATCCATGGAACAGAAGGAATTTGCAATGAACTCATTTTCTGTCTATGCATACCATGAAATCTCTTGAATGAGGCATAACATGAAAATAAACTGGGTAACTACACTTGCCATGTGTTCAGAAAATCAGCAATTGGCATGTCAAATACTCCATATCACATGATAGTCTGGAAGCAAAGGGAGCCTAAGAAAAGCTTCTTGCTTCAGTGTAGAAGCTAAGAAAATGACATAAAACTGTCATTTAAAGAAAAAGATATTAGCTATAAATTTCAAAACAACGTAAGAGACAAGTGGTGATGGATTCCAGTTCATTCTGTTTAATCATACATACTCTGGAGCAAACTTGTCCAGT
The DNA here is from genome assembly GCF_965152235.1 of Eretmochelys imbricata. Classification (NCBI taxonomy): domain Eukaryota; kingdom Metazoa; phylum Chordata; order Testudines; family Cheloniidae; genus Eretmochelys; species Eretmochelys imbricata. Next base: position 35,119,094 of record NC_135575.1, on the reverse strand, counting down.
CTCTTGAAGAGATCATTTTTCACTTGCAGGTTCTCCACAATGGCCTCAACCACAAGGTCGGTGCTGTGTACCACTGCTACTGGGTCTGTGTTCACCGTTAGGTTCTTTAAGGTCTTCTCAATGAACTGAGCAGCAGCCTGAAAGGTTAAACAGAAGTCACAAAACCTATTTCTAAAAGGTTTCATTTCTTTGGTATGAAAGTTCTCATAGGTCAATTTATTTCATTGGTTGCTTTTTTAAGCCTTAAAAATATTAGGCGTTATAACTTGTACTATATTTCCAGATCAGTTAGAAAGCTTTAAGTTTATGAGAGTACTATACTTCCACAGATGGACTAAACTTTCACAGCAACTCAAGTCTTCTCACAAGCAAGGAAGAGATCCTTTATTTCATTCTTTTACGATGACTGTTCTCCACCCCACCCTTTATTTCAACCTTCAGAATGACAGTTCCAGTGAACAACTGACTTATCTCTTCAATACTTTCCCAAGAGAATTCTGACCTGCCCTCAGTGAAAATGGACTTCTTTGGTTTTAAACCATTATATTGTTTTTCCTTCCATAAGCAAGATATCTGGTTTCACAGCTCACTGTTATAATTCAAAGCCCTTCACAGACACCTCAGGAAATGAAATGGCTTACAGGCAACATCCACTGTATTAGAGTTCTGCTGGGAATGGGAACAAAATTTCGAATCTCTTTTGTGACTGCCAGAACTGTTAATCACTGACACAGTTTATGAGGACAGATCAAATACAAAGGCAGGCTTTTTAAACGAGAATAGAGATCCAGTACAGCTGAAAACAGACACTTGTATACTACATTTTGGGGTCTAAGAACTTGTCTATACAGGGAAATTTACCAGCATAACTATAGTACTATAATTATACAGCGATAGTTATGCCGGTATAACTCATGTGGACACTTGTACTCCAGAATAAGGAGTGCCTTTTCCCAATTTAGCTTATACCGGTTCCAGAGCAGCATAAGCTAAAGTGGAAAAAGACATTCCTTATTCTAGAATATGAATGTTCCTACAGGGAGTTATACCGCTATAACTATAGCTGTATAATTATACTGGTATTTTTATGTTGGCAAATTTCCCCATGCAGACAAGACCTTATTCCTGCCATGGGTATGTCTACATGGTAGTGCAGACACAGGCTCTGACACATGCTTAAAACCAATCTCCCTACCATCCACACATAAAGCCTTCTATCATATGCTTGTTACCGCCTCAGAACACAGGCTTGCTGGCTCATGCAGGGGCATAGATATAAGTGTCTTGCTGTGGCCCATGTCCCAGCCTTCCCACTTTGCAGTGAGGACATAGCTAAAGCATGTGTTGCAATGCTTGTGTTCTGATAAACCACCCATGCTATCCCACAATTCCTGGGGCCTGTATGCTCCAGCTCTTCTACCTCTCAACTTCTCACTCACCCCCAATGCATTGAAAGCAACCTGTTAGTTCAAATGCAACTGCTCTACATTTAACCCTACGTTGCATGCAGACTGCTCAACTTCAAACACAGCTGAGCCTTGCTTGTCCAAAAAGCAGAGAGAACTCCATACAAGGTTTCTTGTCAGTCTGTGGTGTGAGGACCACAAGACCCAAGATTCTGGCAAAAGCAACAAAAACCAGTACAAGAGCTTGGCAGAGTCAGGGATCAACCAGACCACTGTCCAGTGCGGAGTGAAAATCATGCACCTCAGGATCATCTACTGCAAAGCAAAGGATGGGAATGGTCAGCCCGGGAACTCCCTGGCCACTTCTGTTACAAGGAATTCAATCAAAAGCTGGGAAGCACCCCAATAGAGAGACTACAGTCCTGTCTCCTGAGTCAGGATGATATGCTTAGAATCTTGGAGGCAGAGAGAGAGAGACCACTAGAGTCACAGGAGCAAAACCCCAAACACAGCAGGGTGCTGGCATCAGGTCTGCACCAGGTCATGGAACTGGATCAATTAGGGGACATCCTGGGCCCATATTCACATTAACTGTTTGGGGATTGATCTGAAACTGCCAGGAGAGGAAGTGACAATGCAGCAGGAGCTGTAATCTAGTAAATGGCACCCAAAATCTTGGTTATTATAACAAGTAGGAGAGATTTCCAGGCTATAACCAATATAATTATTGGTATAAAGAAAAATTACATGCAGGGAATTGTATTTTACTGAGACCACAAGTCAGGCCATTTCCCCACCCACCCCTCAATCCCATGTGGGGTCCATGATGGATGTCAAGAAAGGAAAAAAATGAAAAGGAGCAGCTAGTGATAACTTTTTACTGACTATATGGTTATTGTTAGAAAAGGGGTATTAGTCTCAGCAAGTGTGGGTGCATATTTCACCACATAGTACTACGTGTGCAACTCTGCCACACCAGCATGTTGTTTTGAGTTTCATCACCGCCAGCACTGGTGCAGGTCTCTTTCTGGATTACCAGTCCTAATGGCTGCGGTGGCTGAATTTCGTCGCCTGGATCCCTGTCCACTCATGGCATGCTGTCCAGGATCATCCAGGGTGGAAGTGGCCGTGGAAGGTGGTCTTTTCCATAGCTATAAAGCATTTCCATCCTAGTTCAGCATCTTACTGATTTTTGCCTGAATTTTCACTCACTCCTAGCTGGTAAGTGCTTGAAAACTTTTCATGCAGCAGAAACTATATGGTTGGTCAGATTCCAGGGCAGGGCAACTTATTACAGCCAACTCTGTAGCTCACTAGCCCATTCCTTTCATAGATATGCTGTTCAGTCACCTGACACTGGAAAAGCTCCTTTGCACAGAGGAATGGTATTCCTCTGCTGGCCTGAATAGATCCCTCTGGTATCTCTGGCAGATGTATGTCTTCTAAGACTTACTTAGCCTGAAATAATGTTAAAATAGAAACTTATAACAGGCCCTTTGGTATGAAGACCCGCTCCACCCCCCGCTGTGGGTGAAATTTTTTAAAGATGATTTTTAAATGACTCTAATATGCAATTCTTACTATAATGTATCTGGGCTAGCAATGTGGCTGGCTAGACCTTCTTAACAGGCCAGTGACTAAAGAATGAATAATAATAAAAATAACACCACCAAGGAGATAAAAGTATCAGCCTGTGGTCTTGCCATAATGCAGAATGTAAAAAGGGGAAAGAGATTGCTTTCTTCCCCCGCCCTGCCCATGGACACAAAATAATGCACCCTTTCATTTCCTTGGCAGGTCTTTCCACTTCTAGGCATCAAACTAGAAGTCTTGGGGAGCTGACACGCAACCAGCAAAAGGAAAAGTGTCCGGAACAAAATGCTGCAGGATATTGTGGCTATGGCAGATGAGCAACTGGCCTTCCAGAAAGGGAAGGAGGACTGGAAGGTTCAGAGGGGGAGGGAGACAGCCAAGCTGGAAGAGAAAATGGTGGCATCATTCCTTGATCATGAACAGAAACCGAGGGAGGAGGACAGAGTGCAGCAGAAGCACCCATGTGAGAGGCTGCTTGCACTCATAGCCACCAGGCAGCAAGTCCCAACTCTAGCAAACACAGAATCCCGGCCATGCTACCACTTCCTGCAGCCTGTACAGCCACTGGACAATTCAGGGGTTCGGTGGGCCATGAACCACACACGGAACAGTACTTTTACAGACATCGCACACAACATACCCCACCAGGGCAAAGGAGAACAGGCACGCAAGAGACATTCAGTTTCACTACCAGTACAACTGTAGTGGTTGAACTTATACAGTTTGCTACTTCTGTCTGGCGGTTTGCTTATTCTGCTCTTTGTGTGTGTTTGTTTTGGCTTTTTGATGGCAGCTGGGATGCCAAGGATTTTTCAATATAATTGGAATGAATATTTTTCAATAAACTATTTTGTTTGCAAGAAGAATAAGTCTCAAAGTTCTATCCAAAGGATTTATTAAATCCCAAAGAATCAAAATCCACGACATAGCAGTAGCTTAATGTCTACATACAATAAAGCAGTGGCACATAAATTGCCATGTGCCCTGTTCGTTAGCATGTTAAAAATCACATCCTCTCATGCATAGCATCCTGTGAACACACAAGGCATTTCTGATTTCCCCTGCCTGTCCGGATCCAACCTCAGTCGTGTCAGGTGCATTGTCTACTTGTCTGTACCAGGCTTGCAAACCAGCAGCATTCTGAGTCCACTTCAGGTAAAAACATTCTCCATTTTGTCTTGCAGAAATTGTACAGTGGACAACAGGCCACAATAATATGGATGGCACTGACAACACTGACATCCAAACATTTTACTAGATGACCGTTGTGGTCCCTGCTAACCCTATGGTTCCACGATTCTAGTCTCATCTTGCCTTGAGTCCGCCAAATGCACACTCCACCACATCCGGCAACTTCTGAGCCTTCTTTTGCCAAGTCCTCTAACACTAGGGTATAGTTTCATGAACCATGGCAGAAGAGGGTATACAGGGTCTCCTAATAGAACAGGGGGCACTGAGACGCCACTTATAATAATGTGGGGGGGGGTACGTGGTTCTCACTTGTCCAAAATGGAAAATGCCTGATCTCCACAGAACCCTGGCATCTCAGTGTCCATGGCACGTCCACAGAACCAGTACATCTCAGTGTCCAGGAACCTGTCTCTGTGGTTGACCAAGGCCTGCAGAACAATGAAGTATTACCTTTTGCGGTTGACATATTCATTTGCTCCTTTAGGAGGGCACATTATGGGCCAATGGGTGTTATCAATGGCCCCAGTGCAGTTTGGAAAGCCCACTCTTTCAAAGCCAGCCATTATTTCAGGCACATTAGTTATGCCCACCAGTAAGCTGCAGTTCTGATACAAAGGGAGAACATGTCTGTGGAAAATGCAAAGCTATGTTTCTCCCTTCCCCCATGCAGTGACTTAAGCAAGTCTATCTGAGGTTCCTTAAATGGTATCATTACAATCTTGTAATCTCTGCTTTTGGGTAAAGTTGGTGTATAGTGCTTTATAATGGTTTAAAGAAATCTTACTATTAGATAAGGATAAGTAACGTACCACTCAAACTTTGGGCTTTAACCTTAGTTTTCAAAGACTTACCAGCTTTTGAGGTTAATCTGTCATTTAAGACTACAATCTGAAAAACCAGAAAAAGACACGATGTACCAACTTTCCCAATCAAAAAACCCTGCAAATATTTTAACTTCTTATCTTCCCAGCTTTTTGAATGTATTTATAATACTATTCTACCAATCTGAGTCTCCTGTATTCATCTGTGCATTAATTGCCAAAAATCACAACATTAAAATAGTAATTCTACCAAATTCAATAAAATTTGTCCAGTGGTTAAAAATACCAAGATGTCACCTCAGGCTTGTCTGTAAACATCTTCTTTGTCATTCTTTTCAAACTATCCTCAATCCCTTTCCTGGAGTTCTTCAGGATTTCATCAGTCTGGTCCACTAACACCACAGTGTGACCAGTTGCTGCAGCAACCTGGGGAGAAGGGGGAGGGAGGGAGGGAGAGAGAGAGAGAAAGGAGCTATTAAGAATGTAAAACAGACAAGTCAATTGGGCTAATAGGAGAAAAAATGAAAAAGGGGTGGGTAGAAAATTAAATTTAAGCAGTTACACCATAGGATAAAGAGAACTGAGTTCATATCAAATAATCTTGATTTTGTATTTGGCACCTAAATATTGGCTCATCTATAAACAACATTTAAAAAAAAGAGAGAGACTGTCAGTTTAAAATCTTAAAAAGCACTTAATATTCTTACTTATGTTACAAACAGCTCAGATTATTACAACACAATCTTAAAAAGTCAGCTTTTTACTATATATGTTACTTCATTATTTATTTGCAGTGATGTTGCAGCTGTGTTGGTTCCAGGATATACAAGACACAGACTTCTAAACGTAAGGGGTTAAACACACATGGTGGGAGACCACTTAAAATGAAGTGGGCAACTGAGGGTTAGCAGGCAAAGGGATGTGTTACAAATTGTTGTCATGAGATATAAAACCAGTGTCTCTGTTGAGTCCGCAAAAAGAAAAGGAGTACTTGTGGCACCTTAGAGACTAACCAATTTATTTGAGCATGAGCTTTCGTGAGCTACAGCTCACTTCATCGGATGCATACCGTGGAAACTGCAGCAGACTTTATATACACACAGAGATCATGAAACAATACCTCCTCCCACCCCACTGTCCTGCTGGTAATAGCTTATCTAAAGTGATCATCAAGTTGGGCCATTTCCAAACTGTGCGTGGGGGGGTAGAGGGTGAGAAAACCTGGATTTGTGCTGGAAATGGCCCAACTTGATGATCACTTTAGATAAGCTATTACCAGCAGGACAGTGGGGTGGGAGGAGGTATTGTTTCATGATCTCTGTGTGTATATAAAGTCTGCTGCAGTTTCCACGGTATGCATCCGATGAAGTGAGCTGTAGCTCACGAAAACTCATGCTCAAATAAATTGGTTAGTCTCTAAGGTGCCACAAGTACTCCTTTTCTTTTTGCGAATACAGACTAACACGGCTGTTACTCTGAAATCTGTTGAGTCCATGATTTCTAGTGTCTAACAAAGTTAAGACTTTATGTTCCCAGGCTCGCCTTTTGAAGGTGTTGTGCCGGTTTCCCTAAAGGATGAGTACTGAGAGTCAGATATGGAGTGGCAGCTTTGTGAAAAGTGTTTGCCCACAGGAGAGATGGTATTTGTGTCTTTTTAGATAATTTTTCTGTGAGAGTTCCTCTAAGGACATACTGATTGTAAGATTTCACCCACATAGTTTTTTGGGCATTTGATGCACTGGATGAGGTAAACCACATGTTGTGAGACGCATGGATAGGCCCCAATGATCCAAAGGGGTCCGCACACCATTTGAAATTTTTTAGGGGTCCACAGATGTAAAAAGGTTCAAAATTACTGTTCTACGAGGCTGCATTGCAATGTGCTATTACTATGTATTCCCTGTCTTTTGTTTAGTCTTTCTGAATGATGCTGAACAAAGTAATGCTTCCAACTTGGAGAAAGAAATTATTCAACAAAAATTCCCTTGAGCTAGTTTATTGTTTTCTAAGGTGCTATACTAAAATATAGCAGGTGGCAGAAACTAGTAGAGAGAAGGGACTTATTAAAAAGACCACCACCTCTTTCAGGCCCACTCTTACACAGCCACATTCACAGTTTCTTCTTTCAAAAAAGAGAAGAAAAACAGGAAGAGGTGCTGGTCAATTTATTGTAGTAACATTGCACTAATGGTACTTTCCATCCAAGGAGCCAAAGCTTTTTACAAATGGCCAATAAGAAACAAGACAACCCTGTGAGTTAAGTAGCACTGTCCCCATTTTACAAGAGGAACTGGCAGAAAGAAATGTGTGACCTGCCTGAAGTCACACAAGGTGCACGTGGCAAAATCAGGAATAGAATAACAAAATCCCGGTTCCTGATCCCATTGTGACAGAATGTACTCTTGTATTCACACCCTCCACCAGTAGTTCTCAATTTATTTACCACTGTGGACCACATATGCAGCTCTCTCTGTGTTATGTGGGCTGCATCCAAACAATATATATACTACCTGCATGTCCCTGACTGTGTTACATGGGCTGCTGCTATGCGCTGCTTGGGCCACAGGTTGAGAACCACTCCCCTACACACTACTATAATAATCTTTGTACAAATCATGTATTTTAAGGTATTACTTAAAAACTCATAATTTGCTGGTCGTTATTGTCATGGCAAAATACGTGTGGCAATACTGCACGTGAAATTACAAGATTCCACTGTGTTATTAACACATGTTCCAAACAGAAACTGAGAAACAAGTCTGTCCTGAACAAAGGAATACTTGCACTGCTTAATTTGCATTTAAGCAGTAAACAGAGGCATCAAGCAGGAAGGGAAACAAAGGAAGCTAACAGCTGAGAAAAAAGCAGCAGGGAACATCCTTCCACATAAACATTTTATCTCCTGGTACTGAGCTGGAAATGTTTTTCAAGGGGGTTGGGGGGAACTATAAAAAGGAGGGAGAAAAACACCAAGGAACCACCCACCCCCTGTCCATCAATTCACTACACCGGAAGAGACAAAATAGCTGTTGGACTGGGGGAGGGGTCCTGATATAAGAAGTTTGATCAGTAAGACTGCTGAAAGCATGTGGTGAGAAAACTTTTTTTAATTTAACAATTTGTTAAATAAGCACCAACAACATTTTATCTTTATTTTTCTTGTAATCAATTCTGACTTTTATGCCTCATTACTTCTGCTCACTTAAAATTTCTCTCTTTGCAGTTCATAAACAAATTTTATTGTTTTATTTAATCCAGTGTGTTTAAACTGAAGTGCGTGGGAAACTCCATTTGGGGTTACAAGCTGTGTGCATATTATTTCTATTAAAGGAATAACAGGCTTAATATAACTTGTATTGTGCAGGAGAGGGCTGGGGAGTACAAGACATACACTTCTGCAGGAAAATCTAGGACTGTTGGGATCACCCTGCACTATAGCTTAGGCTAGTGAGAGCAAGAGTGTAACCCAAGTGAAGCCCGCAGGCTATAGTTGCACACAGACACTGAGGGTGGGGCACGCATGCTGGAAGGCTGTTTGTGAGGTTTTGTAAAGCAAGGCATTGCAAGGCAATCCAGGTTGCAGGGCAGGGGTGACACAGCTGCTTCTTAGTCTGGATTTTACTATATGTTACACCTATACTTGAGCAACAGCCAACCTCTCCCACTTGCAGTACGCAAAGGTTTAAAAGAAGGCATCTTCCAAAGCCTTAAAAGAAAAAACAAGTCATTGCAAAGAAAGAAAGAAGTGCTGCTCCCAGGCAGTACCCCAGTCACCATGGCTCTGGGATAACCCCCATATTTATAATTACAATAGGATGCAGTGAGCACAAGGAACAAAGACACCCTAAAGCATCCCTTCACCCTGAGGACTTGCATTCCTTCACATTAGGGTCCCTGTCAAGAACCATGCATGTTTCTCTCTATAAACAATTGCCAATAAGAGTCAGAATGTGTAACAGAATTCACAATGGAGTTCAGTTGTCTCTCTGAACTAATGAATTTTAAATAATGTGCACCTTCCTGAAACTTCAGCGCACATATTTATGGATTTCACCACACACTCATGTGGCACTGCATTTATTGAGAAAGGCCTTGAAGGCTCTTTCAGAAGAAATCCCAAATTCCAGTGATAAGGGTGTGAGAGATTATTTTTATAGAGAAATTAAAGTTATAGATGACTAACCTCACTTTAGGTAGCAGACAAATGTGTGGACCTCCTTCCACAATAGAGGCAACAAGAATATCAGAAAAAGCTATACCTCTGAGGGAGCACTAATGAGTTGTTAAAACAGGAAATCCAAAGTTAAGAATTTCTGGGATTTACTCCTAGTTTGCTTTGTGACCTTGCGCAAATCACTATACCTCTCTGTGCCTGTTTTCATGTCTGTAAATTGGGGAAAATAGCAGCAACCTACATCACAGGAGTGTTGTGTGGCTTAATTATTGTTTGTGAAGTGCTTTGAGATCTGTAAATGAAAGGTGCTGTAGATGTTCAAAGTATTATTTTCCTCGTTAGATAAGTAAATATATCTGAAATAGTCCTGTCCCTGGCTTAGCGATCAGCCACTTGATGGACAAAAATGTCAAGTTAAAAGTGAACTTTACAAGTCAAAGGCTATAATGGCTGAACACTAAGGGAAAACAAGCAAATCCCATTTAAATATTAACCCACTGTAAAACACAAGATTACAAATAAGGATACAGTATCTTAACAAAATGAAATTTAGTTCTCTTGCAATTTAACGAGACTGTCAATCAATCTATTCCTCCTCAAGCTGGTACCAAATCATTTTCACAGGGCTTTCTTCTTCTGCCTTATCAGTCAGGCAATGTGTGAAAGATTCACAAGAAAAACCCAAACTTTGTACTCTTCCGTGACAAATAAAGATTGGAGCATTGCGAAGAACACTCTGAACACAAATATACATTGGAAAGGCACGGCTTATATTAAAATTTAAAAAAATCAATAAATCACATCTACATATTTTGTATCTCATAGTGTTGCAAGTAATCCCTCTGGCATGATCCTGCACTGAGTCCAAATGGACAGGCTGCATGCCTCACACAGAACCCCACTGGCTTCAGTGGGACAGCATGGGAGCTAATTTCAAGACTGGGGTCTAGGATTACTATAAGAAAGACTTTAAAAATATTTGTTTTTGCAGCGTTTGCTTTGTGCATAACCACACTTTGTGTATAGTTACCATTTCCCCTTCATAGTCAGTTTCTCCATTGTTTTGTCAGTCCCCACAAACATTTTAAAAGACTGGAAAATGTTACTGTACAATCACAAAACGGGGTAACTCAGCAGTAGGTGCAATATCTGAAACTACTTTTAATTCATTTTTTGAAAACGGACCACCCTACATGTTTACTGCGTCCCTACTGAAACTGAATCCAATTCATATCTATGCTAACAGGAACGTGGAGCATAAAGGGGACGAAGAAAATGAATGCATCAACTCTATGCTGAACGGGTTGTTGCAGTTTCTCACACATTTTTATGCAGAGATAAGAGATGACTACATACAGGTTTGAACGTATTCAAAAGTTGAAACAGAGTGTTTACGTAAATCCAAAGTCTCAGGTTATCAGATGTTTAAGAACAAAGTTTTGAAGACCTGCCTACATAGAGCATTTATGCAGCTAAATATGCTCAGAGTTAAAATATCAAGCTAAGGTAAGTGACTCATGGCAGAAAAGTTTTTAAGACAGCCTGTGCCAGAAACGACAAGATATAACAACAGAAACCAAAAGAGCAAAAAGGTGGCAGAGGCAGCGTTATTTATACGATGGTAATCCTCAGCGGCCCCAGGCACTGTACAAACACATACCAGGAGGCTCCTGCTCTCAAATAATCTATGACAGTTCACATACAATGGCTGGGGTGACAACTGGCTGAGCCGGTTCCGGAGGCGCCTCCGGAGACGGAGCACAGCCCCCTCCTGCCGTGCCCGGGGGGGGGGGAAGGGGGCGCAGAGGGCTGGGCAGGCCCGCCCCGCCCCGCCCCGGGAGCTCGGCGTCCGGGGATAGCGCAGGCCAAGGCGCCCGGGCTGCAGCTCAAGGCGGGCCAGGGGCTGCTTGGGCCCCCGGCAGCGGTGCCTCCCGCTGTCCCTAGTGACAGGGGCCCGGCGGGGCAGAGACTCCGTGGGGGGAGGAGCCGCCCCGTGCGACGCGCTGCGGGTCCCCCTTCCCCAGCGGGGTGAGGCCCGGCCCGGCCGCTCACCTGGGCGATGCCCGCGCCCATCAGGCCGCCCCCGATCACGGTCACATGCTTCACGATCAGCTTCTTGGCGGCGGCGGCCGTGGCGGCGGAGGACGCGGCGCGCGCGAAGCGGCGGGTGGCGAAGGCCATGGCGAGCGGAGTGAGCGGGCGGGGGCGGCCGCACGCAGCAGCAACAGCCGCCCAGCGGGGGGGGGCGGGGCCGCGGCAGCCTCGGGCGACGCCCACCCCGGGGGCCCCCCGCGACACCGGCCACCCCGCGGCCCTGAAGGGCGGCTGCTGCCCGCCCGGTCCCGAGGGCAAGAGCCAACCGCGTGGCTTCCTGGGGCAGAAAATAGGCAGAGTGCCCTCCACAGGGGCAAGAGCCACCCCCACCACGTCCCTGGGCATGCCCCCCGCCTCTCCCCCAAGCACCCCCTACCCCCCAGTGCACCGTCGCCGAAGGCATGCGCTGCCGCCCTGACCCGCCCCCCCGTGATCATTAACTAGCCTTACTTCCTAATAACCAGCAAAAGGCAAAATGTGCACACAAAAAAATCGGTTTCAGAGTAAAAGCCGTGTTAGTCTGTATTCCCAAAAAGAAAAGGAGGATTGAGCATGAGCTTTCCTGAGCTACAGCTCACTTCATCGGATGCATCCTTTTCTTTTTACAAAAAAATCGGTTACATTTGTACCATGCCTCAAAATGCATGTCCCTTTTTTCTTCTCTTTACTGGATCCACAAGCCATGGTTAGCAGGAATTCTTGTGCTAGAGATAAGCGTCCCTACAACCAAGCTGTCCTTCACTCCTATACTAGTTTAAAAAAAGAGAGAGAGAGAGAAAAAAAATTGCATACAATGGAGGCCCTGATTTTGATTCTTAAAAGGTTTTACCAACTTCATAAAGTGAATGAGGTGTTCTGGGGGAAGCGGGGCACCTTCCACAGTACCACTCCCTATTTTGACGCCTCAAAAAGGACTGAAACAGCAACACCAACAAACAAAAATCCCCTACAACAAAAATCCTATGCATGTTCAAAACAGCCCACTTGGTAGAATCTGCTACTGGTGGACTCAACAAAGCAGCTGCCTAAGATAAATACCATAGCAAAGGTCAAATCTGATTGCATGCAAGGGTATCACAACTGCAGTTACTGATTACAGTAATACCTCACAGTAAAATGTATGCTATAACATATAACAGTTATATGCTATAATATATAACTAGTCAATTTAGGCTAGTAAGTTTTGGTGTTAGTTCTAATGGGCAGTAAACAAAAATGAATCCCTTATTTAACAGGTGATCTTTTCTTTGTAGGATACTGAAGGCTGAATTATACCAGGCACCAAGCTCCATCAATTCCCACTGACTTCATTCGGCTTTCAGGGGACTCATGAAACAAGCTTTAAACATGATTATTTATAATCATTTAATTGGAATGGTCTTCTACACCATAATAATTGATCTTGGAGACAGGTTTTGATACCATCAATGTAAGTAAAAGCTTAGGGCCTGAGTTACACCTACAAATAGGGTACAGATTCAGGCCCTTAAAGCTGATTGTATAATCTTATTTGACATGTTCAAAACAAATTGAACCATTTTTGCTTGTACATGACAAGCATTACCCCAATGTTTGTTGAGTTCAAAAGATTGTTCAACATTTGTAGGAAATATTGAGTTTGTGTAGGAAAAAAATACAAACATTAAATTCACAGGAACAGTTTAAAAAGAAAACAAAAATATTTGGCATTTTGCATCTGTTCAAGGCAAGCAATAATTTTACATTTCCTTTTACCCAGCTTGTTCCATGATTGATAAATCTGTTTCACTAGCAACTGCCCTGCCATGAGATCATTCTAAAGATTTTAGCTCAACCTCAACGCTGGCACAAGCATACTCAACTGGACTGGCTTAATCCCAGTGATTACATGAACTTTGGTATACAGAGGAATCTCACTTCTCCCTCTCTGATCTACTAAGGACAGCCTGAGCAAGCACCAACTGCAGTACTGCAACCAAAAGTGTTTATTAAAAAAAAAGGATTATGATGGGTTACCCCCCATTCTGGGGTGCCACCTGATGCAGTGGGTACCAATGATCCCACCTATTCCACAGCCTGGACTCCCTTACCTTGTCCTGATGAGCCAGGGCCTCAAGCCTCCTCCAAACACACACACACACACAAGTAGGGACACACCCAGCTGCAGAAAGCCACAGACACTGAAATCAGTTCTGCCTGGGAAGACTCAGCTAGGGAATTGCCCACCATTCAAGTGCACTCCCACTCTAGAGAGTAAACCCAAAATTGTTTTGTGCTGCACAGAGAACTGTACAGCATAAAAAATTGAAATTCACCCTCTCCCTCAATGTGGGGAAGAGATATGCAGTTTCCCGCCCCCAGTCATGAATTCTACAAACTGGGATTAGAGAAAATAAAACAAGTTTATTAACTATAAAAGATAGATTTTAAAGTGATCATAAGGTTTAGCAAATAGATCAAAGCAGATTACCTTAGTAAATAAACTAAACTCACAAACTGAGCTTAACATATTAGATAGGTAGGATATAAATTAACAAATTCTCATGCTGTGTGATAAGCAGTCTGGCAGACTCTTAAGGCACAAGTTGCCTTGGTTTTCCCAGGTTTTCATACACAGACTAAAGATCCTTCTAGCCTGGGACCACCACTTCCCACAGTTCAGTCCTTGCCCCCCAGGTATGTTGTTTCAGGGAGATTGAGGTCCCCCTATGATGTCATTGTCCCCCCTTTTATACCTTCTTCCCATTTCCTAGAAAGCTCTTTTGCTGTGACCTTGGTCAAACAGTTCCCATTGTGTAGTATTATCTCTGAGAGGTTTCTATTGTATACAGTTCCTGGGGTAATCCTTGTGCTTGTGTGCATTTCCTCAATAAACCATTAACATTGTTTGGCCTTTCTACTGTTGTACCTGAGAGGCTGCTTGTGGGTGCTTTCAAACTCACAACGTTTCAGGAACGCATACACAGCCAAACTTCGTAACTTCACATACGATGATAGCACATACAAACCAATGAGATATTAATGTCTAGCAGATCAAGACTTTTAGAATGACACCTCACAAGACATACTTGGTACAAAACATATCCTAATTATATGACAGTGGTGACTATTGGGGTGTCAGGCTGTCATAAGTATATTGTGTTTTTATTTGCTTTCAAGTGCTTGCTTGGGCAGCTTATTATTCTGGGGAAGTTCTACAGCTTGCAATATAAAGGAGGTCAGACTAGATCCAATGGTCCCTTCTGGCCTTACAATCTATGTAGTGTTTTGAGTCTGTTGGGTTACACTTGGATCACACTTTCAGGCTTTTCTTCCCAACCATATGGGTATAATTTTTTTTTTTTTAATTACAATCTGAATCACAAGAATGTAGGTGCTGGACTTTAAGAAAAACACCTAGTATTAAGAGACTCTCTATAAAATCCCACCAGTTAGCAACATGCTGTGACAAATTTTATTTGAGAGGTTCACCAAATTAAGTTGGTTCCTCAGGAGAAACTAAGTGCACTCAACTATCTTTGGCATTTTGTGCTAAAAGATCACTGCAACAAAAGTTGGTTTTGAGATACAGATGAGGTGCTTTGTTCCTTAGTAAACTTTATCTGATTGAAGATTATTCAGGCTAGCCAATTACAGCTGGAAACAAGCTTCACCCAAACAGAAATTCTTTTGCTCAGTATTCACAGATATGAACTGAACGCCTGCATTGAGCTCACCCCAGCTCTGCCTGAGGGAGACACTACCAAACATTCAAATCCTATTCACATATGCAGAACAACATTAAGCAAAATAAGCAGAGCTCCCTAGTCAGGACTCCCAGGAGCACAAGAGAAAAAGAAGATCCGCTTCTCTTCAGCCAGGTGGACCCCACAGTATTTTGTATGAAAGATGTGAGGAGGGGAGAGCTCTCCTATTAGGTTCAGCAGGAGAAACAGAACTGCTCTCACCTTTATCTGATGCATGTCTTGATAATCTCTCTCTTTACAGTATCTCCAAAATGCTTCTGCTGACGTCTTCCTCTGCTGCTGCTGCAACCAAACGTACACCCCCATTGCTAACTTTCTACTCCTCTTCCATTTCAAATTAAAAAAATCCTTTCTCGACAGAATCATCAAGTAACAGGGTGGGGTTTTCAGGTAGCATTGCCAGCCTACATGGCATGATTAAAGTTATCTTCTATACTTAGATTGTTACCTCTTTAGGGAAGGGCTCATCTTTTCATTCTGTGTTTGTACAATGCCCAGTACAAGGTGGTCCTGGTTCATAACTAGGGCTTCTAGTGCTACAATAATACAAATAATATAGAATGATTATGATTTTGGTACAGACAAGGTTCCAATTCTTGGTGCTATTAAGGTGACACTCCCAGTTGCCACGTTCCCTACTCCCAAGTGTGGCATTGTATAAACAGTAACAATAATGATCTTTAATATTCTTGCCCTGTTAAATGGGTAATTTGTCACATGGTCTGCTTGGCTTGAATGGTATCCGAACTCACATCCCTTTTTCAAGTAGGCAATATAGCCCACTGGCATTTAAGTTCTTTAACCTATTGTGCCAGGGTGTGACCCTGTTCAACTTGTTTGCTCTCATGAAGTTACCAATTTAGTTATATCTTTACAAAGGCCATGTCTACACTACAGGGACTATAGCATCGTAGCTTTGTCACCAAACCTATCCTAGCATAATCCTGTCGTGGAGAGAGAGCCTACAGTGATGGAAAAGGTATTTCCTTCGTTTTAGGAACACCACCTCCCTGAGCGATGGTGGTAGTTAGGTTGACAAGCATAGACCCAGCTGTGTCTTGTTGAGAAATTGTATAGTCAATTGCTTAAATCACACTTTGGGTATTTGGTCTCTTGACCATATATTTCATAATGAACTAATAAACCAAATAACCACTTAGTGGAAGTTATTAATATGGTACAGGGAAAAGGTTCTATACAATACCTGTCTGTGAGGAGCCATCCCATGTAGCGACGTGCCCCAAGTTACACATGTCAGCTGCCATTATTTATATGATTTTACAAGTTACATTTCCTTACACATAAAAATCCAACCCAAATCCACCCATGCATCACTAAAATCCAACCTATCCATTTGTTCCAGTTCCCTAACTTGTTGTTCTGTTCCTTCCTTATCTTCGTGTTGGATACTAGCATTCCAGGTACAGTACTTATGCGTGAAGGTACTTCCCTAGCTGTGTACTAGGACAGAGAATGAACGTATCTTGACAAGTTTCCTAATTTTTTGCACCAAATGCTTACTTCACCAAATGCAAAGTGTTATGGGATACTTAGAATAAATTAACAGGATTATGGTATAAAACAATTTAGACTATATCACTGTTACAATATGTGTGCTTAATGCATATTATCTATATATATTGAGATGCTGGCTAGCATATATTAGTCAACAGTTTACACTGCGGTAACTGCAGCATATCTATGGCGCTGCGGGATATGAATTTTTCACAGCTCTAAGTGCTGTAGCTATGCTGTCCTAAATTTTAAGTATAGACCAAGCCTAATTCTATTATATTTAAATCTTGTGTATGTAAACCCCCATAATTTTGCAGTACTGATAGTAGGTCATACAGGTAAAATCAGGCCAAGTTAATGTTATAGTAGCTTCACTTTTATACTTACAATGCTAACAGCAGCAAAAATTCCCCTAGGAGTACAGAGGGGAAGAAGTAGTCCAATGTAAAATTATGAAGATACTTACACTAGTTGTGAAGTGAGTTCAGTCTATAAAAGCAATGTGCTAGGGCTTTTTACATCCCTCTATTCCACCCAAGCTCCCGCTGTGCCACCATTGATCCTGTTCCATTTCAAAGACTCTCTGCAACACCCCTTTCCCCATCTCCCATGCCAAGGTACCCCATTTTCTCCCACCATGCTGGGGCTCTGTGCAGTCCCTTTCCCACCCCCCATGCCTCTTTATTCCCCACTCCACCATTCTTCCTTTTACAGGGTGTCAACATTTTAAGACTGTTTTGGAAGGATGGGCGGTACTAAAATGAAAGGGATTCTTATGCTGGCATAGAGGTGGTTGAAGCTGGTAGCTCTGCTAACCAGATGTCAACGTCACTGCTATGCGTCTCCTAGTGAATAAAATGGAATGTGTAATAGCTTTAGAAAAGACTTGATTAAAAAATTAAACAAAAGACTACAGTGAAACTAATTCTCAAGTTGAATAAAGGTAGGCACCATTCAGCAAGGGCACATTCAAGACTTATCTGCTGCAAAAACAATGTAGGTCAATATTGCACAATCCAGTTCTCCTCTCAGCTTACATCTGTTACCAATTTAACTTTGCTCCACAGCAGAAGGGTATAAATTACACAAACGAGTAATTTACTTCCTCTGGGTCATGTAGTTTCCAATCTCTCTCTCAGGAACTAGTGGAAGCCTTAATTTTATTTGCCAGGGATGAAAGGCCTTTGTGTCAGTTACAGCAACAACTAGTTCTGGCAGAAGTGATAATGGTTACCCCTATAGTGTATGTATAGCAGCACTTCACATTATGCAGCATTGGATTCTATGTACAATCAGAAGCTACAACTCTTACGGAACTACTTGTAAAGTAACAGTTTTCAGAAGTAATGTGACTTTTACATACCAAATTTCTCTGCAGATCACTGGTTTTGAAGGCAGACTGCAGCAAAAGCAATTTATGTGCAAATCCATTTAACCAATATGTAGGTACTCCTATTATTTTATGTGTCGTTTCTTTGGATTCTGCCAAAATTTTAAAGTACTTACCCTCTTAAGTAGAGGGTAAGTGTACGTACTTTGTATAATCAATCAATCAGTTGCATAGCCATGGTGTTTGGGTAGGCATTTAAACAGAAGTCAGATAAAAAATTATCAGCATTTTATTGTAGCTTTGCAACTGAAGATTTCTGGAATCAGCTGTGCAGGAACCTCTTCACCTCAACCTGCTCTAAGGAGATTTCTTGTGTATGGTAAGAGGGGTAATTAGCAACATTTGTAGAGCCAAGTCCAGATTGGTGAGCCAACGGGTAGTCTCAGAAATGGCTTGGTACAACCCTAAGATACCACTGGCAAATGACTGAAGTGGGCACTGACTTACAGACTGGTCCCACAGTTTGCAGCTGGGTTCCATAGACACATCGTGCATGGTCTCTCAACTTCCAGAGTTGAGAGAGTTGACAGTATCTGCCATCTGATGTTCTCAAACAGTTCGAAGTGGAATATTGTTTCTGGGGTAGACTGAAGCCCAGAAGTTTTTTCTGGTGTCTGCAATCAGGTGTTCGAGACATTATCCCAAATTTTTTTCCAGTGGGCCTCAGGATTGAATGAGGACAATTTAAGAGCTTTACCCAATCCCAAAAAGGATGGAGAGATTTCAGGCATGTCTTTGGAAGGTTCTAGAGGTCCTGATGAACTGGTAAGTTCAGGTTGGACGTGGTTCACTTGTACTCACAAGCTGTATGTCTCTCTCTCTCTCTCTGGATCTTGGGTGACAGTGCATGTGCCAGAGTGGGCAACCATGGAACAGGTGTTGATTTTCATGTTTGTTATAATTCTCATCGTAGCATTAAGCTGCCTCTCCAGACCGATGCACAACATTCAGCAATTAAGAACACGTGCTCGATGCACTGTTTGAAATGTCCGCATGTCGTGGCACCCCATATTGCGTCTACATGTTTTTGGACAAAGCTAGTCTTCGCTTTTTGCGTGTCTTCTTCAGATGAACTTTAAAAGTCAAACTTCTGTCCAAAGTTGCACCCAGGTACTTTGGATAGGGCTCATTTTGGACCTGTTGATTGCTGAAGGTCACACTAAGTAGTTTCTTAGCAGCTTTGTTGTTTAGGAGAAAGGCAGTTATCAAGATTTTTGGAGGAGCCACTGGGGCAGAGTTCCCAATATTTAAAGTATTCTGCCATTATCTTGGCGTTGGTGAAGAGGAAGTTGTCCATGATAGTGAGGCCTTTTGCCTTGTTCCATAAGAGGAATTTCATCAGCATAAATCAATGTATGTGAAATTGTGTAACATAAGTCACTAATATAGATCTTGAACAGTAAAAGAGCCAGCAGGGATCCTTGAGGTTAATCATCATTGAGGATGCATGCTTTGCTGATCTGCCCTTTCAAAAGGGATGCAATATTTACAGTTGCTCAACATTGTGGCCAGGAGTTGCACAGAGCTATGGTATTCGATGACCCTTGATACCTTGAGCCATAGCCCATCTCTTCATACCATGTCATAGGCAGTGGATAAATCTATTAGTGCTGTTCTGGGTTTTAGATTCTTCTGAATGTAACTATTAACGGTGAGAACCTGGTCACAGCCACTTTGTCCCAGTCTGAAGCTGGCCTGTTCCTTTGGCAGGATGGCCTCAAAGATAAGGGTGAGATGGGACAGTAAAACCCGCTCCATTAACTTACAGGTTGTGGAGAGGAGTGATATTGGGTGATAACTGACAGCATCATTTGGTGGTTTCCCATGTTTGAGGAGGCCAATAACTATTGTCTCATGCCAGCTTTTAGGAATCTTCCCTGTTTAAATACATGGCAGTGAATAGGTCTGTCAACTATACTTGTCCCTTTGGTCCCAAATTCTTAAGGAAAATCAGGATAAATGCCATCCTTGCCAGTAGCTTTTCTACTTTTGGAGGCCATGAAGGCCTTGTTTATTTCTTCTGCAGTATAAGGAGATGATCGCAGCAAAGTGGCAGGGCTTTGTTGGACATTTGAAAAGAACTCTTTCCTCAATCTTTTGTCTAGTCACCTTGTCGGTTTTGATCTTTGAATTACAGAGAAGGTATGCGTTAACAGAATTGGCTGTAATTTTCAGTTGATGGTGTTTCACTAAGTCAGCAGCTCCAAGCTTATGGAGGAATGCCCAGGCTTTACAACTGAAATGAGTGAAGTCCAGATCCTCCATGGTTTCATTCAATCTCTTCAGGCGAGCGGAGTTCAAGGACTCTATTCCTGCTTTTTCGGTGTCTAGATCACCACTCTTCCCATGTTCTTTGAAGAGTGCTTCTGTCTCCAGCTGCCAGCAAGAAATATAGATAGTTGTGAGAAATGCGTTTAATAAGATGATCAAAGCAGTCAGTTTTCTGGGATTGGTTTGATACAGTGTATCCAGTCTTCAACTTCTGCAGTGTATGCAACCCAGTTTGCTTTGCAGAAATTCTTGCATGGTTTCGGTGCTGATTCAAATAAATGGAACTCCAAAGCAGACATGCAGAATAATGTGCCACTGTTGGCTGCAAGGAAATTTCTAAGGACTGTTCCTGAAGCTTACAGAGGAACACCAGAATTGTCTTTAATCAGAAAACATAGGTCGAGTATTCCATCTGGCCAAGTGAAAAGTCAATAGTTTTAGGGTCAAAAAAGATGGACATGTGCAAACAAAGCCCAACCTGTGAGTTGCTAAGCAGCTGCATCATTTCTGCTATAGCCCTACTGTGAGTGGTCGCTATTAAAATCACCAAGATACACAGCTTGGTGAGGGGGCAATGGTAATATTTGCTTCAGCTATTCAAGATTTGGAAGTCTGTAGACATTAGTTATGATCAGTTGTCTGAATCTTCGTGCAGCAATAGAGATTCCCACGGTCTTGAACTCCTCCAGGACTGAGGCATCTTTAAGACCGTGCCTAATGTACACGGCATGGCAATACGCTGTGTCGTCCATGGTGGCAATGAGCTAATAGACATGAATTTTATCTCTTGCTCATAATCTGCAGCATGAGTGATGATATTGCTCTACAAGAAAATGTCAGTCTCCTTAAGAACTCTTGAAAGGTAGTCACGCTTAGCATGTGACAGCCTACTAGAATTCAGTTGGTACACATGTGGAGCTGGTCCAACGGTTCTTCAATGCTGTCCTTGACAGGGACTCAAATTTCGCATTGCTAAAACCATACCTGGAGATCAACAAATGGATGTCTCATAGCCTTTTGACAACAAACAAACCACATGTAACGGGAGCACCACATGAAGGTTTTTGTCTTGCAAGAGATGAAAGCAATATAACAGAGTAGTAAATATTTCAAAGCAGTCAATTTTTGGCAAAGTTAAATATATTACAACTAACACTGCTAGTATTGGTTCCAACTCAACTCTACTATCCTATAACTGTTTGAGGATGCTTGTTTGAAGAGACATATTACAGCTCATTAAATTACAGTTTGTTATTTCTTCTTTTATAGTCATGTTGTATATACATTTTCCAGTTTTCTTTTCACTTTCACAGTTTGATAGTTGTTGGATCTGGGATTTTAATTTGGCCTATTAGTGTAGGTCTACACAGTCCACAGCAGCAAGCCTCTGAGCTCAGATTGACAGACTTGGGCCCACATGGTGTCCCTAGCCTCTGTTTGCCAGAAGCTGGGAATGAGCGACACTCATTCCCTCTGGGGCACCTGGCACTGGCCACTGTCGGAAAACAGGGTACTGGGCTAGATGGGCCTTTGGTCTGACCCAGTAGGGCCAGTCTTATGTTATTACCATACTACAAATAGCTGTGTAGACATTTGTCAAGGTTCCTTCCCCACTCTGACTCTAGGGTACAGATGTGGGGACCTGCATGAAAGACCCCCTATGCTTATTCTTACCAGCTTAGGTTAAAAACTTCCTCAAGGTACAAACTTTGCCTTGTCCTTGAACCGTATGCTGCCACCACCAAGTGTGTTAAACAAAGAACAGGGAAAGAGCCCACTTGGAGATGTCTTCCCCCCAAAATATCCCAAGCCCTACACCCCCTTTCCTGGGGAAGGCTCGATAAGAATCCTCACCAATTTGTACAGGCGAACACAGACCCAAACCCTTGGATCTTAAGAACAATGAAAAATCAATCAGGTTCTTAAAAGAAGAATTTTAATTAAAGAAAAGGTAAAAGAATCACCTCTGTAAAATCAGGATGGTAAATACTTTACAGGGTAATCAGATTCAAAACATAGAGAATCCCTTTAGGCAAAACCTTAAGTTACAAAAAGACACAAAAACAGGAATATACATTCCCTCCAGCACAGCTTATTTTACCAGCCATTAAACAAAAGAAAAATCTAACGCATTTTCTATCTAGATTACTTCTAGATTACTTACTAACTTTACAGGTGTTGTAAGGCTGCATTCCTGATCTATTCCCAGCAAAATCATCAGACAGACAGACCAAAACCTTTGTTCCCCACCCCCAGATTTGAAAGAATCTTGTCCCCTCATTGGCCATTTTAGGTCAGGTGCCAGCAGGGTTACCTTAGCTTCTTAACCCTTTACAGGTGAAAGGGTTTTGCCTCTGGCCAAGAGGGATTTTATAGCACTGTATACAGTAAGGTGGTTACCCTTCCCTTTATATTTATGACAACATTGCAACTCAGGCTGGGGCTCAGGCTCTTAAACCTGGGGGCGGGGGAAGATGCCAGCCCACAACTTAAGCTCTGTCTACAGAGCTATTTCTAGAACAGTAGCGTGAGCTCGAGTCTATCGACTCGGTCAAAAGCTCGCTCCTACTGGCTGTGTAGACGTACCCAGAGACGGCATGAGATAGGGTTCTCCTTGGAGTGTGAACCTGAATTTTCATGAGGTTCCCAATACTCAGGAGTGTTCTGATCCAGGATCCAGTGAGGCATTTTGGTTTGGCCCCTATCTATAAATTAGAAGTCACTTAAATTAAAAAATAAAAAATCCTCTCAAGTTACAGAAAGTGTCGTCTAGTCCAGTCATACTCAGACCTCAGTGGTTCAGAAACCAAAGTAGCAATTGACATTATCCAAAAGAGCCACAGTAGTAGTAGTGTGAATTCATGGTTTCAAAACACTCATATTTAAATAGTATGATGTGGAAATATATAGTTTATTATATGTAGTTCTCACACCAAAATGACTGACCAAGTATTATTTTATCACCGACAATTGGTTAATAACATAGTAAAAGCATCCTGATTGGTTAATAATTAAATCACACAGTTTTAACAACTAGTGCTGCAAAGAGCCGCAGGAGAAACATTAAAGAGCCACTTGTGAGCCTTAGTCTGAGTATCCCTGTTCTTGTCATTTCTAACACTCTTCAGCAACATAGCATTTAGTCACCATGTTCCTTCATACAAACATACAAATCCCTTAAATCATTTTATGCTTCCTTTAGTATTAGTTGATCACATCCTTCCTTTTGTTTGGCAAGTGTATACACAAAACACTTTGAGAACATACTGACCAAAATGACACTTGATACTTGAAAGCGTCATGTGTTATTTTGGTCCTTTGCCCCAAAATTAACGTTAGCAGATTGGGTAAACTGTATCTTAAAGAAATAAAAAGACGAAGAATATTAAATTGGCTGACATGCTCTCATCAAGTCACTTTTGGAATTCAGCAGCTAAACTTGAGTTACTAGTTCATAATCAAGGAATGTTCACCAATCATTGTTATTGAACATGTTTTCATACCTCAGAATGATAAAAATATAAAGCTGAATTTCCTAAGTACAGTATCTCTTCATTTAGTCTTTTTTGAAGTTTCTTCATCTCTCCAAAGCAATTATATTGAATGGAAATGGAGCTAAAGTTAGGCCAAATCTTCCTTCCATGGCTGGTTTTGTAGCAGTCTCGGGATACAAAAAGGTGAAATTTTGCATGAGATTTACAAACATCAAGAACAGCTCCATTTTTGCCAGCTGCTCTCCCATGCACACACGTTTACCTAACAAGAGGTTAGAAAGGTAAATATTACTGATCCTTATACTGTTGACTCATTCAATTACAGCCCTACAATTTCCCTACAATCTTGTTCCAAGCACAGAAGGACTCAGAGCTGAACTTTCTAAACTTGGGATTCAGAGTCTTGGTTTGGATTTCATTTGGTTTTATTGCTTGACATTAGAAGCACGTACAGTCTTAACACTTTATGGCAGTAAAACCACTTTAACACTATCACCTGATCCATCTTGGGGAAACTACTGGGAGAAGGTTGCACTTATTTAAACAGGCAGCTGGGGTTGGTAGGAACTAAATTACTGTGTTTTGCAGGACACTCCCAAGAGGTTTAAAAAAAAAACATAAAAAGCTTAAGTGATCAGTGTGCACCATATATGTTCAACTTTTATTTTATTTTAAAAATGAATATTTTCTATGATGAAATGAGAAAATGGCAAATGCTAAAGGTTTTTCGGAAGCATAACTCTCACCCCAAACTTTAAACAAAAAAGCCCATTCCAACTGTATCTAGATATTTTACCAATTCCAAAAGGAATGAACGTTTCTCTTTTGATTAGCTGGCCATTTTCATCCAGAAATCTTGTTGGTTGGAAGTCATCTGGTCTCTCCCATACATTTGGATCTCTGTGCACTGACCACAAGTTGGGCACAATCACACTGCCCTTAGGAACAGTATATCCCCGTAGCACTTCAAAACAAGAACAGAGACAGGAGATTTGATAGGTGTTTGTTAGGAGCAAATGTGAGAGATTTCATGCTTAATGAAAGAGGGACTATAGTAATTAAACAAGAGCCCAGATCCTCAGCTATGGACAAGGAACACCCACCACATCTCAGGACAGAGGGTGGAAGCCTGGGTGCAATGGTCCTTGTGCTCCCCTGATTCTGGGCTGGCTGTGCTCCAGCTTAGTCTCTCAGCACAACTTAGAGCAGCCCCAAGTATACTAAATTATGCTAACAGTCAGGGATCATCAGAGTGTGGGAAAGTCCCAGCCATGTTATGTTTCCAGAAAGTCTCACTCAACATGCCAGCAGCAGACAGGAAGATTGAACAGAAGATGTTGTCCCACAAGAGGAACCCCTTACATTGGGATGATCCTCCCATGACTAGCTAATGCTGATAAAACTAGAATTCACCAGTGATGCAGTGCAAAGCAAACACTGCATGATGTGCACGAATCCCTTTAGTTTACTAAAATCATTTACCGTTATCTAGAATAGCAGAGACATTTCAGATCTTCTACTGTTGCAACCATTAAGCTAACCCAAAAAGTTTCACAGGAACACAGACTGGACCAGGCCTATACTGCCAGCATTCTGAACACAGGACTTCCTCAGAATGTATTCCACTTCAACAATATTCCCCTGCCCACAAAAATCTATCCATTCCAAAAACCTTGCCCTCTCCCCAATGTCCATTAATTTCATCTTCCCTTCCCCATCCTCACACACGTAATCCTACCCAATCTCCAGTCTAGTAAGTCTTGGCCTATCATGTTTCCCCTTTCTGGTTCCTAGTAATTCACTGAGGCTCCCCTATCTGGCAGCTGTTTATCAGAGCTGGCAGGCCATCCCACAAAAGCTAACTGCAACCAGCAATTTGTCCTGCAGTCTGTCTGCAAGCTATTTGACTGGGTGGGGATGATGTCCCCTTTAATGTCCAGTTCAGTGGTCAGTTGGATTCTTTCTGGCTTTGCGCTGGAGGTGTCAGAGCTCCAGGCCAGAGCACCCAGTGTCAGCTCGTAAGACTCTGAGGGGAAGGCAAACGTTGGCAAGGAGAGGGTCTGCCTGTAACAGCTACAGGAATCCCACTCAAAGCAGCAGTGGTTTGGCATCAGCTCTCCTCCTCCACATACACTGTTGTAGAGTCTAGCAGAAGGTAAAGGGAACTATGTAGTTCATCTCTCCAAGACCACCTTGAGACACTGCTGGGGGACAAAAGGAGGGAATTCTCCTTGAAGCAGCCAGCATCACTGTAGCAGATGTTAAAAAATATTTAAAGAAGGATATGCTTTTGGGTGGCTTGCAAGATGATTTTTTTGCTACACCTCCCACATAGGTTAACCCATTCCTGTCTACCACCATCACACCCCTGACAATAGGGACCAACAAGAGGACTTTGGAGAGATTATTGTTTTCTGTAGAAATAAAAACCAGCAGCACATTCCTTTCCATCTTAGCAATCGGTTTACATCATGTTAATATTTCCAAGACTCTTTGTGCCAGGAAAAGGGCTAGAGACTTTTTTGTTTTTGTAAAATTAAAGCGGAGATTCTCTCTACTGTTCTCAAAGGCTGGGTCTATCAACAAAGGCTCACGCAATTCCTGTTCATCAGCAGATAGGACTCTAATTATGAAATACTTGGGCATCTTAAGTTAACCACTTTGGATGATCGGATGAACATTCCTAGCCCTTCTTTCTAAAGAGATGGCATTTTACACACTGAATTTACATCTATATCTGCATAACTGCAATCTTCATAAAGTTCTCACCATCTGTCCCATCAGACATTTCAGCCACAAAATGTAAAAAAACAAAATAAAAAAAAAACAAAAAGAACCCAAATGAACAAACATACAAACACTTACCAGCAGTTTCTGAGGCCATTCGAGGAACAGAAAGAGGAACAACCACAGTCATCCTCTGCACCTCCATGATGGTTGCCTCTGTGAAGGGCATATGAGTCTTGTCAGTGAGAGAAGGAGCTCTGTCATGCCCGATGACCAGTTCAATTTCTGCATGAACCTTTTCTATGCAAAAGAAGGGAGGAGTAAAGAGAAAGATGAAAACTAGGTGCAAAGGCACTGTCGCACTTTCATATTTACATTACCATCAATCATGATATAGTTGAGGAAAACTATAGGTACTGATAATAGGATAGCTAGAGACTTTCACTTCGAGGCAGCCAAGTGCATAGGAGTTTTCTAATGAGAGTTCAGAAGTTGCTGGTCCTTTAAAGGGAGTCTGTGCCCAGACTACCCATGAGGAGCTAAATTAAAGATCCCATCTGGCTAATGAGCACCTGGGCCAATAAAAGGTCATCAGAGCTCAGTTATAGGTAGATGCTCACAGAGAGAGAACCTCTCCCAAAGGAAACGAGCTTCCAGGACTGAGAACCACAGGCCCCCAGGAGGAAGGCTGTGCAACCCCTGAGACAAGGGAAAGAGCCCTTTTAAAACCCAAAATAATCTGGAACTAAACTACAACCTCAAGAGGGGAATTGTGTTTTATACCCGGGTGGGCTGCGTGAGGTCTTAAATGTCCCTCAGAGTAATGAAACCAAGGCAGGGAGTGCCTGCAGAGCCACACTAGCTCAGCAGGGGTGCTCCAGGACAGGCATACCCCATGACATCTAGTACCAAAGGTGGGATTCTGAGACTCCCCTTCTTACCTGGCCCTTCGATCAAGGAAGGATGACCAGGCACACCTTCCTTAGCTGCAAGATGATTACCTTCTTTTACTGGCATATGGAGGGGTAGCCATAGCTGTAGGGTTTCCAGCTCTAGTTAGTATATGAGTACCTGAGTAGCAGCAATAGCCCTCTCAGATACACAGCAGACCTCTGTAGTAATGGACTGGGGTTCTACTTTATTAAATCCAAATATCAACTTGAACTAAAGTCTCTCCCTTTGGGTCTGCGGTTCTCAGTCCTGGCTCTCTAGCACTCTCCTTGGCTCAGGAATTGCACAGCCTTCCTCAGAGTTGTGGGTAATAGTTTAACAAAAAACACCAGACCCATTACTAGTACACAAAAATCTGTGATCAGCCACGGTGTTGGAAAGAGTTTCTACCCACTTTCTCTTTCCTCCTTGCCCCATCTCACCCAACCTACCAAAGGATAACTGAAAGCCGACTCTCTATCCTACCCATTCATGTATATCAAGCCCAAAGTAATGGAGGAAGGTGCAAGCTCCTTCTTTCAATCTATTTATCATAGCATTGAGGGCTCCTCACATAGTATTAAGCTCACTACAGCAGCATTCACTAGGTGCTTTCCACACTATGAAGATGGAGACCCTGCCCCAAAGAACTCTCAACCTAAAAAGACAAGCAAGAGATGAAGGGCAGGCCAGAGGGGAAAAAATAACCAAATAACACAGTTTGGATTTTAAGTAATAGCTAATATTAGTTATCCACAACTTCCCTGGAAACCCTGTGCCTGTAGTGGTTGTTTTGCTTGCCAGTTCTACCTGTCAGCATTAGACCTGCCATCTCCTCAACTGTGATTTAAGGTTAATTATCTGCTCAGTCAGCATAAGAAAAAGTTCTGTGTATTACCACTAAGGCAGGGAAAGGGATTCAGCAATTGTCACTTGCTAAACAGACACGTGCTGCCATCTATGGATTTGTTAAGGAAATTGCTGCTCAAATGAGGAACACAAAGTGAAAAACTTTTTTGCAGTGATGGCAGTGAGTTACCCATTTGCCTGTTTAGAATACCAGATTTCAGAGTAACAGCCGTGTTAGTCTGTCTTCGCAAAAAGAAAAGGAGTACTTGTGGCACCTTAGAGACTAACCCATTTATTTGAGCATGAGCTTTCGTGAGCTACAGCTCACTTCATCGGATGCATACCGTGGAACCACGAAAGCTCATGCTCAAATAAATGGGTTAGTCTCTAAGGTGCCCCAAGTACTCCTTTTCTTTTTAGGATACCAGAGTTGCTTTTCACTTTGATAGATTCTGATCCTTGATTCTGATCCTTCTGGCATTTTCAGAGTGGTTCAATGGAAAACACTTTTCAAGGGGCAGAAAATAATTTTATTTTGAGGATGAGCCATCTCCGGATTGTTCACTTGTCTATACACACTATGTCACCAAAGTGTTGTATCCCCATGGTGCAGTCTGTAGATCCTGCAGAGGTTTGTGAGACTGTAATAAAACCACCTAGATGCTTTGCCCTGTTTGCACTGCTGACTGTAAGGTGCAAGATTTCTTGACTTTTTAAGCTAATAGCAGGTCAAAACTGCTACATTATCTTTGCTTAATTAAAAAAAAATCAGTACTTAAAAGTCCCTCAGATCCTGGACAAATATACTTATCTTTGGAATCCAGATAGGACTGGAGCCCAGTTAGTTTTGATCACGTATGTCTCTTTCCTTTCTCTCTCTCTTCCTCCTCCCCCATGTCTCTCCCTCTTTAGCTCCCACAAGAGCTAAAAGTGGGGCTCCTCCTTCCAGCAGATAGCGAGAACCAACTCTTTCTCTTCACCTTGCCTCCCTTCTAGCCCAGCTTCTTCCTTAACAGGAAGAGTTTGCCCCCAGCAAGTGCTACTTCTGTGAACTGCCTGACCATGCTGCTTCCTCATAAGAGCTGAAGAAGCCTCATGGTCAGGAACAAGAGGTGGCACAGCAAGACTCCCAGGCAGGCCAAATGAAAGCAGAGAAGAATATTATGATGTATAAAGCATGATATGGTAAGGAGATAGTGTAGTTATATAAATCAAAATGTTGCACACTCCCCTAGAATACTATGCTCAGTTCTGGTCATCTCGTCTCAAAACAGAAGATGGGGTCAGAAACAAGTGACAAAAAATGGTTCAAATCAACAGCAAAAAAGAGAAAAATTACTAGCATGTGTAAGTGGTTAAAGAAGCTAAAGACACGAAACTCATAAAAACCTTCTAAACCCCAGCCCATGAAGTGAATTTTAGAAGGCTTTTCATTCATATTATTGCTCTGTTAGCCGAAGTGGTAAAAATACCCCAACTCCTATGAGACACACAAAGTTGGGGGAGGAAATATATTTTATTGGACAGATTTCTGTTGGTGACAGAGACAAGCTTTCATGAGGCACTGCTGCTGATCCCCATCCTACCCCTTCTCCTGCATTCCCTGAGCAATCAGCTTTCAGATGTCCACATTTCTACAGCTGGTCTATAGCTGTGCCTGCCATGTCTTTTCTCCCCACAGGCCCAAGAGATCCAATATCTCCTGTCTGCTCCAGAACAGAGCATGTCTAGAGCATGCCGCCGGCATGGTCAGCTGGGGCATTGCACACAACAATGGAAAACTGCTAGGTGTGCTCACCAACTTCCAAGCTGGACAATCAGGAAAATGCATTTAAAAATTTTGTAGGGTTTTAAGGGGGAGGGGGGCGATTTCCACTCCCTGTGAGCCCTCGGCAGTGGAGTTCAGAATTGTGACCAGAACGGTCAGTATTGGGCATTGTGGGACAGCTGCTGGAAGACTTAAGGTCAACACAGGTAATGCAATGGCTTGGGCAAGCCCCAGACCATCCCATTTTTACTTTAAGAAATATGGTCACCCTAGAAAAGAGTTTGTCCCTAGGTGATACGGTGTTTGGCTGTTCCTGTTCCAATCTAACAACAGGCAATAAAATGATGTTTTAAATTAGCACTGAGCGAACTCATTTATCTCCAAAACGCTGAACTGCTGTCCTATTGTACAATCTTTGCCTGAAGAAGATTTATTTTCCAATAAACTATTACCTTGACCTTTTTAAAAAGATTACTCTAGATTAGGAGGCACTGACAGAAGTGTTGTAGGCAAAACTTACTACAGCCACGTCACAGTGCCTCGTACTTTAAACCTTCTTTGTCTAGTAGATATTGCAGCTCGGGCTGGAATTCAGACTCTGAAACCTAGAGAGGGGGTTCCTGGCCAAAACATCAATGTATCCAAGTTTGACATGTCAACTAGCTGCAATACTTGCCTTAGATACATATCTAGAAAACTTACATGGCAAATGCACAGTATGGCAGGGATTGCGTAGGCAACGTTAATGCCATTTGGGGCACTTATGTTTTTTTTGGGGGGGACTTGTATTTGATTTTATTACATATATAATAAAACTAGGGTATTGAGGTGATCTACTGAGTATTAGCCCTTTAAGTTACTTATACCTATTTATAACTTGAATTTCAGATTAACAAAATTTTGGGTTACTTGCCTGTTTGCCTTCCTGATAAAATACAGCCCTATACAAAAACAACAACACAGTCTTGTAGTCCAGTGTAGAATAAGTACTGTTAGAAAAGTCTCATTTACCTTGTGTTTCTGGGTGGAGAGACATATAGAGCAGACACCAAAGCAACGTGTTGGTAGTGGTGTCAGTGCCTGCAATGAAGAGGTCACCAATGATAAAAAACAGGTAGTCTTCGTTAAAGCTGCTCTCACTGTTGCTCTCTCGCTCTTCTTCCACTTGGAGGAGATACATATCGATGAAGTCTCTGGGATTTTCTCTATCCAGGGTGTCCCTGTGCTGTGCAATTATTTTCTTTAGAAAAGCTGTGACATCAAACTCAATTTGTCTCAGTTCTCTGAAAGGGCCAAAGGGAAGATAATACAGCCAAGGACAAATATTGACCAGAAGTACATGGCTATTTACACTAATCTCTAGCGCACGTGACATGAGACTTAGCATGGTCTTAAACTCAATGTCTTCATAGTCAAAGCGCCTACCAAAGGCCATAGAACAGATAACATTGGACACAGAGTTGCTGATAATGGGAAAGGGATTAAATGGATCCTTTCCGTATCTTAGCATTTCTTCCTTCACATACTTCAGTTCTTCAATGATTTTGGGTTCCAGGCTATGCTTTCCTAATCCAAAATGACGAAGAGTTGAGTGAGAAAACTTCCTCTGTTGCCTCCATACTGGACCATATGGTGCAAAAACGACACCTGAAAAAAGAAAAAAAAAAAAAGTGAATCCCAAATTGAGCAGCTATATTCTCAAGGTGACACATTTAATTCCACTTCCCCCACCCAAAAACAAAACAAAGAAAAAAAAAAACCCTCACAACCAGATCAGGAACTTTCCAAAAATGAAGGCGAGTCATGTGATCAAGGCACAGAACTAGCAGCCAGAGAAAGATGACTCTGTTCCAGCTCTATCTAAGACTTCTTATATGGCCTTGGGCAACTCTGTACCTCAGTTTTCCAATCTGTAAATTGGATATAATGGCTACCTCAACAGGCTTAATTAATGTCTGTAATACGTTTTGAGATCCTCAGTTGGAAGGCACTATAGAACTATTATTATTGCTTACCATCTTGTAAGCATTTCACAGGAATGTCAAATTTTGGACATACGTTAGCAGTAACCCTTTAAACAAAAAGAAAAGAAAAAAAAAGGGGGGACCTCCTACATAAATGCCATGAGCAAGATGGAGAAAACCAAATATTCAAACACAATTTGTTCTGCACTGTAACATTATGGGACGACTCTCTCTATGGTACACACCTCCCAGTACTGTCTGTGTGCATGCAACTCCCATCAAAGACAAAATTCAAGTTAACCCCTACATTTTTATGAAACAATTAGGCAACAGGATATAAAAGCTGCAAACAGCCTGGGAAGGTGACTATGTATTTAAAGGTTTCAGAGTAACAGCCGTGTTAGTCTGTATTCGCAAAAAGAAAAGGAGTACTTGTGGCACCTTAGAGACTAACCAGTTTATTTGAGCATGAGCTTTCGTGAGCTACAGCTCACTTCATCAGATACATACCGTGGAAACTGCAGCAGACTTTATATATACACAGAGAATATGAAACAATACCTCCTCCCACCCCACTATCCTGCTGGTAATAGCTTATCTAAAGTAATCGTCAGGTTAGGCCATTTCCAGCACAAATCCAGGTTTTCTCACCCTCCACCCCCCCACACAGGTGAGAAAACCTGGATTTGTGCTGGAAATGGCCTAACCTGACGATTACTTTAGATAAGCTATTACCAGCAGGATAGTGGGGTGGGAGGAGGTATTGTTTCATATTCTCTGTGTATATATAAAGTCTGCTGCAGTTTCCACGGTATGTATCTGATGAAGTGAGCTGTAGCTCACGAAAGCTCATGCTCAAATAAACTGGTTAGTCTCTAAGGTGCCACAAGTACTCCTTTTCTTTTTATGTATTTAAAACTTCTTGGTAAAAATGCCCTTGGATTTGCATCACTAGGGAGTTTTCAAAACATTAGATACACGCTCTCCATGGGCATTTCTTATTATGAAATCTACCCCGAGTCAATACTTTAAACTTTTTTTTGTTCATGGGCTTCTTTGGAGTCAACTATAAATATTAATTTACATGCAAATAGATACATCTTGTTGGATTTGACAACAGACGCTGTACACATTTATAGTACTAACTATATAAACCAGGGGTGGGCAAACGTTTTGGCCCGAGGGCCACATCAGGGTGTGAAACTGTATGGAGGGCCGGGTAGGGAAGGCTGTGCTCCCCAAACAGCCTGGCCCCCATGCCCTATTCACCCCACCCACTTCCTGCTCCCCCTCAGAACCTCCAACCCATCCAACCCCGCCAACTCCTTGTCCCCTGACCACCCCCTCCCCCGGGACCCTACCCGCATGCAACCCCCCTGCTCCCTGTCCCCTATCCACACCCCCACCCCCGAAAGGCCCCCCGACCACCCCGCCCCAGAACCTCCGCCCCATCCAACCGCCTCCTGCTCCCTGTCCTCTGACTGCCCCCCAGGACCCTCTACCCAACCCCCTTCGCTGCTGCACATGCACACCGCCGCTGCCGCCCCCTTACCATGACGCTCAGAGCAGCAGGAGCTCACAGCCCCGCTGCCCACGCAGCAGCGTAACTGCGGGTGAGGGGGGACAGCGGGGAAGGGGCCAGGAACTAGCCTCCCCAGTCAGGAGCTCAAGGGCTGGGAAGCACGGTCCCATGGGCCGGATGTGGCCTGCGGGCCGTAGTTTGCCCACCTCTGATATAAACAAAACAAAAAACCAGCTATCTACAGTGACTTAACCAAATCAATCTAAACCTCAGAGTAACTTGGAAAAGTATTTTAAGCCACCAGAGCAAGAAACAATATTTTAGTGCTACTTATGGTGAATTCACATTATGTTTTCTTAGAAAGAGCAGCTTGTTTCACAAAAGCTACATGACAACCACATGTCTCACTATTAATGTTAAGTTTCAAAGATTTTTTTTAAAAATTAATTGATTTGTGAAAGGCACTTTGATAAGAGTTTAATACCTAATTTAACAAATGTCCAGATATATAAACACAAGAGAGAAACTCAGTGGCCATCAGAAATTGGTAACAGAAAGGTATGTCTTCTGGATACTGGATAGGCATCCACATTTTGATAAAAGGACCTAACAGTCGAAACTCTAAACATAAAATGAGTTATAACCCTAAAATAAATCCAGAAAAGTTATTTAAAAGAGTGGGTATAATAATGTACCAAGAATAGTATATGCCAAGAGAATGTAAACTATTCAGACTCAGGACAATCTAAGAGATATGAAAGGGCAAAATGAAGATTGGTATGTGGTCTTCATGATTAGATTTTCTGACTGAACTATCTATTAAAGTGACTGCATTAGGCTGAAAAATCTGAACTCATTGTTTAGTTCCAAAGATCTTGAAGTAAGCAAAGTATTATGATCAGTACTTGATTAAGAAAAAAGTCACTGTACTATACCAACTGAGTGAACAGGTGTTCAAATGAACCTCATTTTGTCTCCTATAAATATGCCTTGAAGGACAGCTTCTCAGCAATACATTCTCTGTACAGAACACTTTTTGTTTTTGTTGGTTTTCTTAGCTTGTCAGATTACCCTCCCCAGGGCAGTGTTTCTAGGTAGCAGCAGTAACATCAACTAGGACAGGTGAAAAACTAAGGCACATCTGATACTGAAATCGACCAAGAACGTATTAAT
The DNA here is from genome assembly GCF_965152235.1 of Eretmochelys imbricata. NCBI lineage: Eukaryota > Metazoa > Chordata > Testudines > Cheloniidae > Eretmochelys > Eretmochelys imbricata. The sequence goes on along the minus strand of NC_135575.1, from coordinate 35,084,487 downwards.
CATTCCAGTGAAACAGAACACTTCTATCTTGGCCTAAAGCAAGTACGACAACAAAACCAAACCACAATTCAGCACAACCTTTTCCTGACTCCAGAAGAGGGGCGGGGGAAAGAGTAGTTTGAGGACATGAATACCATCCACAGGTGAAGACAGTCTCATAATCTTTTAAGGGAGCAAACTCCCTTCAATTTATGCATTAAAAGCTGATCTGGCGAACTGAGACTGTCCCAATTTCATATTATAGTAGAACCTCAGAGTTAGGAACTGACCAGTCAACCATACACCTCATTTGGAACTGGAAGTATGCAATCAGGCAGTAGCAGAGACAAAACAAAACAAAATAAAATAAAAAAAGCTAATATAGTAAACGTATTAAATGTAAGCTACTAAAAAAATGAAGGGAAAACAGCATTTTTCTTTTGCATAGTAAAGTTTCAAAGCTGTATGAAGTCAATGTTCAGTTGTAAACTTTTGAAAGAATACAGTAACGTTTTGTTCAGTTACGCACAACCTCCATTCCCAAAGTGTTCATAACTCCGAGGTTCTAGTGTAAAAAGTTTTTTCAGACATCGTTCCACAGAGAAGACTGTCATATGAGATCATCAAAAACACAAAAATCCCAGCTCATTTGGAAGCACTGACAACTAGCTTACTATAGGCAAAAACTAACAGAGATGGAGAAACAGATTAAAATAGCACTAGGTTAGAACAACAACAGAGATCAGAGAAGAAACCTGAACCCATTGGCTGAGTGCCAGGTAACAATAAAGAGGAGTGATTCAGCACTTTTGTTTATTAACAGAAGATCACTGAAAAAAGCAGCTAGGGAAAACAGCACTTGCTCTGTACATGAGCCGAGAGCCAAGTGTACCCAGGAATGGGTGTATACAAGGAAGAATTTGAAGAAGCCATAAAAATGCATCAAGCAACGAGAATTAGACAGTCTTATTAGGCTTCTATGTTCATAATGCTAGAGTTCACACCATTGCTACCACTGTTGGAGTTATATCAGTGAGACGTTGGGTTTTTTGGCCAAAAAGCCCGAACCAAGAAACCTCCACATCTATAGGCAAGGCCTACCACTTATGGCAGAAACCCATACAACCGTTCAGCTATGGGCTCAGAAATCTCCCAGTATATATTTCTGAGTTATCCAAGATGTCTTCCAACAATTACTACAACAGTGGGCAAACTACAGCCTGTGGGCCACATCTGGCCTGTGGGACCCTCCTGCCTGGCCCCTGAGCTCCTGGCCCAGAAGGCTAGCACCCTGCCCCTCCTCTGCTGTTCCCCTCCCCCGCAGCCTCAGCTCACTGTGCCACCGGCGCAATGCTCTGGGTGGTGGGGCCGGGCTGCAAGCTCTTGCCAGGCAGCGCAGCTGCTGAGCCGCGACCTGACCCAGTGCAGGCGGTCAGGGAGAAGGGGTGGTTGGATGGGGCAGGGATCCGGCAGGGCAGTCAGGAATGAGAGGAGGGGTTGGATGAGGTTGGCAGTGTTCCCGGGCCGGGGTGTGTGTGGATGGGCAAGGAGTCCCGGGGGGACCACTGGGGGGGGGGGCAGGCTTAGGCTCTCTGTGTGGAGCCCCAGTGGCTTTAATAGTGGTCCACCCATGTGGGCCAGACTGCAGGGTCACGACCTTAAATTGCCTTTATTTATCTGGAATACAGAGACTAAAGGCATCATCGCAAGCTAAGAATATGTATCAAAACCTTTGTTCAGTGGGGGGTCAGAATTTCAAATACTGTCACAGAGTCTGGTGACCTCCCATAAAACACAAATCTATGTACTTTAAATTATGTCAACATGACTTCTGGGTTAAATCCAGAAATGAAGTTGTAATAGTCACCACAACAAGTTTTTAGACGAGATGATGAACTTAATTAACTTATTTATGGTTTCAGGATTAACTTTATCTAAGATCAATTATATCAATACACAGAGAAGCAAGAGAATTGTTACTTTTTGGTGGCATTTGTCTATGGGGAATGTGCATTACAAAAAACAATACATGTATCATGTTTACTTTCCAGGCAATTTGCATCATGTATTTGTTTATGAAATAAAAATGTAACTCTTTATGGTAATGTAAATAGGACAAATACAGTAGTTACATTCAACTGAAAATGTAGGCTCTTTGTTAAAAAATTTGGATTGGATTACAGGAGAAGCATGGAGAGTGAGGCATTAGGGATGATATATAGGGATGTGCCCTATAGAAGTATTTATTATGGGTTACCTGCCCAGATTTTCCCCAAATACACCAGCTATCCTATTGAATTAAGGTGTATGGTAGTATTAAAGAGCTATGGTCCAGCCTTCGTTTTGTAGCAGAAAAACTGCAGAGGACACAACACAGACCTCATCTCACCTTGTTGACAAAAAACTAACAGCTGTACCTGTAGGCCTTGTTTCCACTAGCATTTCTCATCAGCCTTCTCATCATTGCATAGCCACTGGTGCAGCTTCAGTGGCCACAGCAATGGTGCGAATGCTAGGATGGACTTGCTGCTGGTGCTTTTATCACCACCTTGTCTAACACTCAGAGCAGGTCTGGATGATGTGGTGGTTAAAACAGAGGTTGCCAGAAGCTGCCAGTCTACATTAATGCCCCACATTGCTGCCACGGGTGTAGCTGAGCTCTGGCAGTTTACTGGTGGAAAACGTGAAGAAAAATGTTAGTGTAGTGTACATATGGGCTAACAGAAACAGTTAGTTTCAGAGCTTCTATTCAGAACTTGGTGGGTTGCAGTGAAATGGTCAAAGATCACTCCATTTTCTATCCACCGCTGCTGCTCAAGAAAGCTACAGACAGCAGCAGAGGCAGGCACTGAAGTTATTCATGAGAGGACCCAACAAACGGAGGCTGGGAGAGCGACAGACACTCTCTATCCTAACAGCAGCCAAAATTTTCCATGGGAGGGACAGTTGATAGTTACCCCTCAAGTATACATAGCAACCAAGAGGTCCAAAGAGGAGAAAAGATGCTACCATAGGCCTTTAGCATTCCTGCCCCAACCTTTCACATCTGGTTACTAGGAGTCCAGTGAATTTTTCAGCCCTGGTTCACAAGGCATCAGAACTTAAAGTCTGATAAAATCAACAGCTGGTTAAAAATGCAGCAACTTGCTTTCTAGCCCACACAACCACGTCACCTTGAGACTTTGCACATTTCACTGGCTCCCCGAGATACAGACCAAATTCAAACTTCTGGCCTTGACATTTAAAGCCCTCAGTGGGGCCACACCTGGACTACTTCAGAGATCAAGAGCCACCAAATCTATTATACTCATTAGAAACAATGAAAAACATCAATGGATGAAATTCACAAGAGACAGGGAAGAGCTCGCAGAAGCCAGCCCTCAGACATGGAGCTCCATGTCTGGATTGGATTGCAGAACATGCCACAGTCAGGACAAAATACAAAACTCCCCCTCTATAACCTAGATTTCCCAAAAGTAAGATGTGCCAAAGCCTAAGAACTCTCACCCCCCCTGTCAGGAAACCACTTATTTCATGTAATTGATGTACACTCAAGATACCAGCATGATGGACATGGGACAGATTAGAGGTCATTGGCCCCTCAGAATGGTAGTGATATTCTAGCACTGATCTAGAACTAAATATATCAAGTCTTGGACACTTGACTAATAATACAAAACAGTCCCTGTTCTTCTCATTCATCCCCACTAAGGGCTTGTGTACAGTTTAAATGCTAGAGAGAGACAGCTGTACGGTTGCAGCCATACCACTGCAGAGCTTGCCGATGGCATAGGTAATTCATCTCCCTGAGAGGCAGTAGCTAAGTCAATGGAAGAATTCTTCTGTCAACCTAGCGCTGTCTACAGGGGTACTTAGGTTGGTTTAACTATGGTGCCCAGAGGTGTGGATATTTCACTCAACTAAGGTAGAAAAGCCAACCTAATTTTCTAGCATAGACCAGGCCTAAATATAACTAATTTCTATCCAACTTTTATCTATGTAGGTCCCAACCCATCACTGTCGTATCCAAACATCTTGCAAAAAAGTAATGAATTTACTGTACTACCTCCCCCGTTACATACATAAATACTGTTCTCCCAATTTTAAAGATGGGGAATAAAGAGGGAGAGAGTCTTGCCCAAGCCTTGTAGGAAGTCTGTGGTAGATCTGATCATTGAACCCAGATATCCTAAGGCCCGATTCAGTGACTTAGAGCTTGTCTGCACTTTAAACACTAAAGCAGCATTGCTATAGCGCTCATTGTAGACACTCATTGCAATGACAAGAGGGGTTCTCCAGTCGGCTTAGTTAATCCACCTCCCCAAGAGGCAGTAGCTAGGTCAAAAGAAGAATTCTTCCGTCGACCTAGCACTGTCTACCCCAGGGGCTAGGCCAACTTCACTACGTCACTCAGGGATGTGGATTTTTCACAGCCCTGAGTGACGTGGCTGGGTTGACTCAACTTTGAGTGTAGATGAGGCCTCTGCGACACCATACTTCCTCCCTGCAAGCAGGGCCTAAGACTTTTGGGAAAGGTAAGCAAGCCAGTTCCTTGGGATACACCCTACACCCCAACACATTTTGTCTTATGCTTGTTTGTACCGGCGTACATGGGGGAAGGGAAGTGACAACAGCCATCACAGTCAGTGGCTATTGACCCTGGCTGCCATGGGACCTTTAATCATCTGACCCATGTCAACTGACTGGGGCCAGGAAATAAAAACCAATCTCTTCCCCGCACTGTGTCTCAAACCTTTTTTGTTGTGAGGATAAGAAATCCATCCGGCCACCCCTTTAGGCTCCATTACCAGGGCTAGGGGCTTTCCTGTTTGGAGAGGTGAGGTTTGCCCCTTTCTTGGCACCCCCTCCCACAAGGCCGGGTTGGGAAGACCTGCCTGGAGAGGACGCTCCACCTCGAAGGGAGCCCACATTTTCCTCCTGCAGGGACCCCCGTGCAATGCAAGGGGAGGCACCCCTGGATCTGCAGCCCCAGCCGTCCGGCGCCAGGACAGTGGCCGAGCCGGGCGGGAGGGCTCGCTGGGCTGCTCCCCCAGGCCCTGCGCTCACCCTTCTTCTTGGTGAGGATGGCCACGATGGGGATGCTGGGCCGGTCGCTGAACACCTCGGCCTGGCTGACCAGCGCCTCCCGCACCGCCTCGAAGTCGCTGAGCACGATCATGGGGCGGCTGCCCACGAAGATGCTGAAGACGCTGCCGTAGACCTTGGCCAGGCCGGTCAGGAGCAGGTGCGGGGAGAGCGTCCGGGAGCCCCCCTGCCACTTCTTCCGCAGCGGCCCGGGCAGCAGCGCGAAGCCGAAGTTGCCCACCAGCGGCCAGGGTCTGGGGCCCGGCGGGAGCCCCCGGGGCGGGCGGCTCAGCAGCCAGTAGAGCCCCAGGAAGAGCCCGGCGGCCGCCAGCAGCGCGCAGCAGACGGGGTCCCGGGGCGGCCAGGGCCAGCCCGCCAGCCCCCCCCAGGCCATCCAGCCCCGGGAGCGCCGCCGCGCGCCGCTACCTCCCCGAGGCGCGGCTACAGCCAGCCAGCCAGCGCCCCGCCCGCCTCGCGTCCGGGGGTTGGCCGCCTCCGGCTGCGGGCGGAGCTCTGGCCGTCGCCACTCGTCCCAGAAGCCGGGGAGAGTCCCCGACTCCGCTCCGCAGCGGGCCGCGTGACGTCCCCAGACCCCCGCCCCCAGGCTTCTCCTTAGACCTGCCTCCGCTCAGTGGCCCCTTGCAGCAGCAGCGGCCCCCAGCCCCGCAAAGAGATCGGCGGTGGGAAGAGAGCAAATAAAGCAGCGCAAGGCTCTGGTTGAATTATGGTCCCCGCCCCCAACCGTTGCTTTGCAGTTCCTGCCCAGGGTGGTGGCAGGCAGAGGGGGAAGGAGGAACTTGGCACCTGTCTAATCCATTCAGCGACTCCTAGATATTCAGATATTTGGCAATGGGACTGTCTATAAATAGGGTCAGTAAATATCCGCTTTCATTTTTCTCTGGACCCCACCCACTCCCGTGGCACCTTGGTGTGCTAATAATTAAAACCAGCATAACAGTCTGGGGGTACCTCTGCTCAGAGACACTCAGGAACATTAAACCAGATTAACTAAAGACACGAATTTAAAGTGCATTAGCTAAAGTGCATCAGCCCCCTGTGTGGATGCTCTTATTCAGAAGTAAAGAAGCCTTAGTTTCTTTCACTTTAAATCCCTTTTAAAGGAATAAATTAAGCACATCAACCTTAAGCATGTGCCTCAGTCCATCCCTATTTACCAAAGCACTTATGTGCTGTGCTGAATCACCGTGAAGCTCTGGTGGGCCACCACTGATGACAATGTCCCAAAGACAGACATAGTTTGAGGAACAGCAAAACCAGAGGTGGGAGGAATGGGGGCTAGCGCCTCTGCAGTGGAAATATAGGGCCGGGGGGGGACGACTGATCCATGTTTCTGCCCCTCTGTCACTGCCTGTGAACTGCACACAGTTGGTGCAAGGTGGGATAGAGGCAAGAGCAGGACCCAGAGGGGCAGGACTGGTTATCACATCTGGGATGGGCATGGGGAATAGGTTGCAATATCTCCCCCCCACACTGAGTGTCTTTAATGCTCCTCACTGAGCACCACCCCTTCCCTCTCCGATCCCCAACACCCCAACCTTCCCCTCTGCTCCTACTGCCCCTGCTCCCCATCTAGAGCACCACCCTGCACCCACAACAAGCTTCTATTGGCACTGGAACTGTGCATTTCTGGGCCTATCCACACTATCGTCTATGATGCCATAAACTATAGGCATGAACTACAAATATCAGCCAGTTGTGACAAGATTTGTCATACACAGGTGCAACATTTCACCAAGTAATATCACTGGTTAACTTTTTTGTGTTTTTCAAGTATGATTTTACAAAATTCCCCTTGCACACACACACCCTCTAGTGTGTTTGATGTCAAAGGCCACAAGTAATATGAGATGGGCCAAAACCACAATTTGAAGTCCAACCTATTTCAAATTTCAGGAGGAGGTTTTGATTCAACTTCCCAGGTATGAACCTGTCCCTGCTGTTTTGGTTCTGGGTTGGATCTACAACTAAAATTGTATGTTTCCGCTCTAGTTCACATGTAACCAAAATCTCACAAGAACTTCCATTTCCATGAGATTCTGGCACAGAACTGAAATCTTGTGAGAACTGCTGGACTTCAAGTAGGTTGCACTATTCATGAGTGTAGAATTCTCATTAAATCAGCTGAATTGGTGAGTTTTCCATCTCACAAGAACAGTTTGCAAGTTTGTAGTAACATTAGACCTTCAAACTCGAGCTATAGCCCCCAAACCATATCGGGATGCAGAAACAGGAAAGATCTCCTATGTTGTTAATGAAGAAGAGGCCAGGATGCCTGAGCAGTAGTTAGGACAATGTCCAAAACTCAGCCAAGGCCACGATGGTTCACTTGTTTTTATTATGAATGATTTGCACAACTCAGAATGCTGCCAAACTATTAAAAAGGAAGAAGTCCTTCGTTTCTGCTCAGTTTCACTAATTGTTTAATAAGAATTGATCCTCTTTTTCATTTCATTGGTCAATCTGATAGCATGGAGTCTGTCTTAAGCCATTGATTTTCTCCTCACCCCCGAATTATTCACCTTCAGATGCCACCAATGTAGACAAGAGTGTAGGAATGGTGGAGCAGAGGAGGGGTGAATTCGTAGTTAGCAATGACAAACATGTATTTGTTTTATAGAACTTTGATCAATTTCTTATCTTAATTATTGACCAGGGTGTACCTACTATCATCTGGAATCAGCCTGGATTTATTCATTTGCCATGACTGTGTAACCCTTCTGCCCGTCAGAGTTGGCAGCAACAAGGGCCGGGTTCAATATCTAGGGGATCCATTCCAATAACACACTGCAGACCGGCTCGAGCCCCCACCCAGTGACCTGGGACAAATATATACCACCCTGGCTGGGCGCCTCCAAGAGGCAATACTTCCCCTCTCACAAGCACATAGTCTGAGTGTAGCAAAAAACCTTTTAATAACAGAGAGAAACAATGTGGCATTATGTTGGCGAAACACCACCAACAGGATTCATAACACAACCCATGAGCAAAAAAACCCACCCCAAGCAAATTGGAGCATGCCCCTTTCCCTTTGGTTCTTGAGTCCAGCAACCCCAAATCACCCAAACTCCCAAAAGTCCAATGACCCAAAAGTCTCTGTCCCTGGTCAGGGCAGCCCCAGAGTTCGAAAGTTTATCTGCGGAGCTTTACCTCCCAACCTGGGTGGAGATGGGACGGAGGGTAAGAGGCACCTTACATGATCTGAAGCTGACCGCCCCACAGCTCCATAGGCCTTCGCTTCGCTCCGCCAGCTGCCCCACGAACTCCTTCGCTCAGCTCCGCTTCGCGGCCCACAAGCAGCTCCCACCGTCCCACGAACTGCTCCACCAGCCGGTCCACAAACTGCTCCATGTCCCACCAGCAGCTCCTGCCGTCCTACGAACTGCTCCACCAGCCTGTCCACAAGGCACTCCAGCTGTCCCGCAAACTGCTCCACAATATATCTTCAGGCTCCCCTACTACTTAACACAATGCTCAGTGATTTCAGCTCTTAGTCAGTTCAGCTCTTTGGTGAATTCAGCTTGTAGTAGGAAAGCCTCAGTGCTGGTGCACCATTAGCCCAAAGTGAGCTCAGCAGCCTGTAACTAGACTCCTAATGGAATCAAAATTAGCTCTGATATTCCACAGTGGAGAGAGGAGGAAGTGCAATTAGCATGTAAGGCCCTCTCCAAGGAGCCCATACCACCAAGTATTAATACTTGTCCCCAGCCTCTCTTCATTCACAGAGTTTTAAAACCCATGACCCTTGCCGAGCGAGTGCTACTTAGTTGATGGTGAGTCCTTCCATCATAACAAAAGGCCAAGGACAGTTCCAAGCACAGTTCCCATAATCAGGGTAATAACAATTTATTCTTCCTGCCCCAATAACAGAGACACTGGGGATCCCACAGCAGCCAAGGTTACCATTTGGGCAGCTATGGCCTCATTCTAGGCGGTGTGGGTGTGCCTATGCAAATGAGATCAGCCCCTGAAGTTCTTTTCCACAACTTGCCACACCTCACCACTAGATGTCAGGGTGGAGCTCATCCTGACACTGCTTACAACTGTAACTATGTTATAGATGCTTTTCAAAGCCTTCAGGAGGACAGTCCTTGCTTTGGGGAGATTCCACTCTAAGCTTGTAGTTGGAGCCAAAGAAGTTCTGATGAACAGAACTGTATCTTTTCAGAAATATTTTCCATTTCACCTATCTTTTTAATTTGTTGATGCTCTAAGACCCTGCTGTTATAATGGCCTGCTCTCTGAGAAGGAGGGCTTGATGTGGATCTTTTATGACTGGTGATCACAATTCTGAGCTTCACATCTAAAAAGGCACTCTTGCACCTCCCATAACACACAGTGTGTGTTTTGCCCATCTTTGGACACTGTGCTGGAAGACATGTTACTGCACAACCGTATTATGTTATGAAATTGATGCATTATTTTTAAGGCAGAATATCAGTAGCATTTACTAAACAAGGTTATTGATAAAGGGCACATATACACCAGCACTGTAGCCTTAATTCTCCAATAAAGCAGCTGTAAAGGAGGAAGTGGGTTGCTGACGACCCCAAATAGTTTATTTTTTCAGTATTAGAATGTCTCTTTAACTCTACAGCAATTTACCACAAAAAGCTCCATGACATTAGCTGAGCTATATTTAAAAACAATTTATGGTGATTATAAAGGAGTGTATTGAAGTGGGCATATCTGAAATTTCAAATAGTCAAGGCCAATTTTTCTTCAAACAAATATGAAACTGTTAGATACAGTTAGATACAGTCTCTCTCTAATCTGCTCCATATAAGGGGCTGATATTTTTATTAGCTGCTGCCATACAATGCAATATAAAAGAAATGAAGTTCACAAAGACAAATCAGATTGAAAAAGAAGCCTAATGCAGCCTCTTCCATTGGATTTGCCTGAAACTCTCAGTACTTTAATTAGAACTGTCAGCAGAAAACATGTTTCTATAAATAGGGAAGTAACATTTAAAAGAATGCGGATAGCTTGGAACAATATGAAGAAAACATAGCATGAAACAGTGTGTGCACGCAGCAGTTTAGCTGAACCAGGCATTTTATCAGAATAAGGAAAAATTACAGTATATTTTGCAGTCTTAATTCGGAAAAAGAGAGGCTAAGGCATTAAGAACCAATAAATAGAGTATTGAAGAATTCTGCTGTTTTTATGGGGGGGAAACAGTATCAGATGAATATGTGCCTTCTCCTAACCTCTTTCCTCTCCACTCATTGTAGCAGCATTCACTATTTTAATTCAACTTTGCCACCATAGAAATTAGAGAAGAAAGGTATATATAGAGTTATCAAACCCCCTCCACATGGCATAGTAAGATTATCTCTATCTATCCCCATATTTATATGGCTCCCATTATGTTAAAATCAGAGTATCTCCAATGTCTTTAAAAATAGGAATAACTTCTCTTCTTCCTTCTTTCATAATCTGTTGGAGAAGTAGCTTGATCAGTTTACAGGCTTCTTATTTATTTTTCTGTTGGGCTGGGTGTGAGAAAAATTTATTGAGGAAAAAATTAGCCACAATGAGTTTTACATTTCTTCTGAACAGGATATGTCCTTCATTTTTCATGATTTCATTTCAGGTGACTTTGTGCAAGTAAAATTTCACCTGTGGGTGAAATTTCATAAAATAGGGTTTTCACATTAAAAAAAAAAAGCTAAAATTCAAATTATGACAACATTAAAGTTTAAAATTTTGAAATCTTGATGCCTTTCCCTCCCCGAGGAGTGAAAGAGCTGCTAAGCTCTCCAGTTTCAGAAAGACCAGGGCACCAGAGATGCACCCGCATAGATTCCAGTAATTGGGCTCCTTTCTGTCACAAGTAAATGTGGCAGTAAGTTATTTCCCTCTTCATTTTTCTGTCTCCATCTAATCTGCCCCACTCCTACTACAAGCACAACAGATTAGGATGTCTTTGAGTTTAGAGCACACTAGCAAAGGAACAACTGAATGAGGAGGGTGACTGCATCAGTCACTGGAAGCAGAGCATCACCAGAACTCACAAGAGGGAGCGGGGCACCAGCTTCATTGAAGGGAAGGCACATAAAATCACAAAATCTTAGGGAAGCTTGGGTGGACAGGAATTAGAGGTAGAGAGGCTGGAGATAAGTAAAGGAAGGCAGAAAGTCTAGAAGGCTTGGGGGATGGAGACTGGAAATGTGATGGCAGAAATTAGGGGGTCAGTCATAGCACTGGAAAAATAGAATGGCTAAAACAGGCCTCAACTTCCCTTCTATTCACTTTCCTGCAGATGTAACCCTTTCAATACTCGTGTTAATGTATTGGCACCACCTTCCCATTTACTTCTTAATGATCCATGCACACTTTTTAAAATAAGGAAATATCCAATACATTCAGAACAGTCACTTATTCTGTACTTATAAAAAGCAACTGAGAATAGTTACAAAATTAAACTTGCAAAACTTTTGAAATTCTATTAATTAGTAAAAAAATAATTCTTAACTTACTGGTAAATTTACTATCAAACTCTTTTAAACTATCCAGATCTTGGTCTTTCTCTGTTTCAAAACTATAGTACCATTGTAGTTTTATGGATACAAAGGACTTCTGTAGGTTCCAATTCAGTTAATGTTATCACTTTTTGCATTATTGACTAATGTAAAGTGTTTGAGTTAGATTGTAGACTTTTCTAAGCAAGGAGCTTGTCTTTTTATTTGCTGTATAAAGTTCATTTCAAATTGTTGACAACCATTTGGATCTTTGCTTTCCCAGGCACTTTATTTGAAAAAAAAAAAAAGCTGTTCTAATGTTACATGTCCTTTCAAAATCTTACACATTTCTCAGAATAAAACACTTGCCATAGATAAACATAACATCTTCCATAAGTTACAGAATAGTTTAAAGCCTGACATCTGTGATCCACTAACCAAGCATGAAAGTTCTGAAGTGTACACCAGTAACTTGGACAGGTAGTATGTATTTACAAAGACAATGATGTATTCCTGTTAAGTGAACTTTTATCTAGGAAATAAAAAAAACAAAAACTACTTTTTCATTTACCATACATGTAGTTAAAGACAAGTTGTAAGGGCAAAATTCTGCTTTTGGATCTGCACTGTGGCTTAATAGCAGTGTGGATCTCTATTATGTAATTTTCAACTGGACTCTTGTGCAAATCTCCCGCTGATGTCAATAAGAGTTCCATACAAGAATGGCTAGGCAGGTGGTGAGCTTAGACTACTGCTACTAATCAGAAGTATTTGTTTCCATTAACTAAAAAGACCCCAACCACTTGTTCACCTGGAAAATGTGCACACTATCCAATGCAAAAATACACTTCCCCTCACTCATTTTTCAACCGTTACCTTGTCTTTTTTACTAAGATTGTAAACATACAATAAAATATCCATGCCCAAGTAAAAAGATCTATAACATGACCTGTAAGGGGAGTTTTGCCTAGCTGATTCACAAGGGCAGCATCTTACAACACTATGTAAATGACCAACAGAATACTCAGATGTTTGTGTAAGATTTTAAGAGTTTTCTAACATGTATGGCAAAGCAAGAATGCAGCCTGACTCAGTATATATTTGTGCACACATTCCATCAGCAAACTATGCACCTGTGTCCATAACCAGAATGAGTTCTAGAACTGTAAGATTTTTGAAAATAATTGCTTGAATCGAAGTTCACTATACCAGGATTTCAATACATATAATTGACATTTTATATATAAAGCTTTTGTGCAAATACAAGACAAGGGATTTTTAACAGTGAAACTCTTAGTTAAATATAGGCCTTGCATCCTCCAGGAGATGGGTAATATTGCCTTGAGTGTTTCCCTACTTTGCTCAGCCAGAGCAGCACGACTTTAATCTGCAGGAACTACTTTTCTCAAAAGCTGGACTCGCTGGCCTACTTCCTTGTGTTTTTAGTCTTGAATAGAGCATTGCCCTAGATTACATGATGTGTGTTTGAAAAAAATACTTTTCCTCTTCAGGTCTAGCAGAAGGCACAGAATCCATTTTTCTGGTAGACGTTTGTGCTTGTGGAACTTAAGCATTAGTAGAACAGGAAATGGAAGTTTCTGGTTGATAGTCCAAGCAGTCCATAATGTAAGCTTCCTTAAAACAACTTTCTTATATTCAAGGCACTGACACATATCTTGACATGGAAGACCCAGCTCAAGAGAGGTTAACTACAGTTAGGCCATAGACAAGTTAGCTCCTTGGTAGGCCTCTCTTAAGAATAGATGGTCAGATATGCCAAGTATGTTATTTTATCATGTGACAATATTTCTGATTCTGCTTTTCAATGGGAGCTAAAAGACCAGAGATTTTACTCAGTAGTTTTCCTCCTCCAAAAATCTACATTTTAAAACTAGAAAAGAACAAAGGAATGATGTCCAATGTCTCTCTCTTTTTAAACAGGCTTTTATCTATTTCTTGACATCATTACTGAAGCACTATTATATACAGATGAAACCGTATCATTTTTTTTTTTTAAAACTCAGCCATTAGTCCATGCCACAAACCTACCTAGTGGCATGCTTACATTTTTAGATCAAGTTATATCTAAGATTTTCTAAACCAGCTCCTCTTTCCAACCTCATACCATGATTTCCTGTATACCATCTCACAGAAGTATGGTTTGTTTAAAATGTATTTAAAATCCATGAACTATCCCTATTTCCTCTTGCAGCACCCTATACATAATATTTTTTCCTTTTGTTATACTTAAATATAAAACTGCAAATTAAAAGTAAAACTGAGAAGCTAAAAGCTTTATTTACAAACAAAAATACTCTTAACAGTTTTCAAAAGAACAGAATTTGTTTCTGATTTATTTTTAAAGTTGCGATACTTATAGTCACAAAGTCAATGGTGGTTCTGCATGGAGCTCCGAGGCAAATATGTAGTCCCTAACTTGCAAATTTCGACATGACACATGGGCAAGGTAGGGACTTGGAATCAGACTCTACCTTATTTTACAGCTGTAGGTGTGCAGACCCATGCACACAGCTGTGCCATATACTGTGGCTATTTAGCCTTCACATTGGACATAGAAGAGTTTCAGCTTATGTTTCAAACTCACAGGATGGCCTTCTTAGGCTACGTCTACACTTATGGTGGTGTACAGAGTACACGCTGCCTAGCATGAGTATAAATAGCAGTGTAGAAGGTGAGGCACTGATTGGGCGAGGACAACACCCCATTGAAATGTGTAACTAGAAATGCTACTGATTATTGCCCTGATTCTTATTTTCAGAGCACCAATATTACAATAACTTGATCATGTATATACTGCAACACTTTGTAGTAGAGGATGCAACATTTCATAGCACATGACAGGCCACAAAGCAGCAAAAAGGGGGTGTCTATTGAGACAAAGGGGGTTCACTTTATTGAGAGATCTGCCACAAACAGCTACAGCCTCCTTACACATTTTGCATTCTGTGGACCAAATTCTGGCCCATTATGTTAATGGTTAGACACAAAATAAGAATCCTGCATACAGTTAGTAATGGGCATAGCACTTACTACTGGAAGCAGTCTCACTGACTTCAGTGGGACTGTTCATGATCGTAGTGCTATGCCAAGCAGTCAGTGTTCAGCAAGGTACTTAAGCATGTATTCAGTATTAAGCATGAGAATAGTCCCACTGACTTCAATAGAACTACTCACACGCTTTAAGTCAGTACATACTCAAATACCTTGCTGAATCAGGACATAGGTGCCTAATAACAGCAGCTCTTGCAAGAGAAACACAGAATTTTGAACTCAATTAGTGAATAGCAAAATACTTAGTTTTCTTTTAAAATGAATCTGTACTTTAAGGCTACTCACAATTTTTTAGAACCTCATCCTGCAGAGGGAGGTGCCCACATATATCACGGACTTCTGTGCAGCCTTTCATAGGGCTCTTAATGATTGGATTTTAAAGAGCGTATAAAGAAGCAATTCAAGTTCATCTTTTAGCATATTTTCTACTCCCTGAACTTTTTTCTTTTTGAAAAATTTTATAAAGGTAATTAAAAACAAAATCAACATCAGCTAAATACATATTCAGGCAATTGTAAGATCTATCCAGAAAAAGTAGTGTTTTAGTATGAAGGCTAATTTTGACACTATAGATTGCTGATGTGTGGTTAATCCCTGCAGCCTTACAGAAGTTAACCTCTCAGAGCCCTTATTATGCATTGGACAAATACGAAATACAGGCCCTGAATTAACCAATAGTACATTTGTATGGCTTGGAACTAGACATATTTCTCTAGAATCAAGCCCATATACAGGCACTTTAAGAAGTTGAGTTTCCACCCTACAATAGTGACTGTGCATTATATCTAGCTTTACAATATTTTAATTTACTAAAAACAAACCAGATAGCGACTGACCCTGTGCAAGTGAATAAGGGAAGGGGAGGGGGTTCAACGACCCTCCACTACACAGAGACTCTGTACAGTGGCTGGAAAGTGCACCTGGGAGCACACTAACTGTACAGGGTTAGTAGGAACACTTATCCCAAAAGTGAAGTGAAAAGCATGTCAGCTGTGGAGGTGAACATGTGTTGCACCTTCTCCTAGGGTGGTATGCCAGGCTAGCATGTACTGAATCAAACAGTCAGCTAAAATTCCTCCTGGGGGTTCTGGGTGCAGTGGCTTACGCTGTGTCCTCAACTGTAGGCACAAGTTAGCCCAAAGCACGCATCCACTGAAGATGGCAATAAAAATCGTGTATATGATTCATGTAGATTTAAAGTGTTCCCACTGAAAGCAAATTCAGCCATCTCCCACCCAAAGGCACTTAAAATCCACATTAAGCGTGGCTCACAAAAGCTTATGCTCAAATAAATTTGTTAGTCTCTAAGGTGCCACAAGTCCTCCTTTTCTTTTTGCAGATACAGACTAATACGGCTGCTACTCTGAAACCTGACATTAGAAGCCAACAGCCTCAACCTTTGAGCTTAAAAATGAAGCAGAGGGATTTTTCTGGCAGGGGACTGGCAGGGGATGAGAGGTTGTTATAAGAGATTAATAAACATTTACTGTAATATAACATCTAACTTAAACAGAACTCCCTCCCCCCCGGCCCCTGCCCTCAGGGCCGTCCTTAGGATTTATGGGGCCCTATGCAGTACTATTAAACTGGTGCCCCTTATGCCTGATGGCAGCCTGGGCTCGCATGTGTATTTCAGGTAAGGGTGGTCTTTTGAAGGATTTATTTAAAAAACTATATGTCTGAAGATCCAAGCATTTAAAGCTAAAGATGAATACTCAGATTGTGCATCTAAAAATCTATGCAAGGATTTTTTAGAGATGTGATTTTATAATCTTCAGCAACACACTAGTGAAATATTTTTAAAGCAAATTTTAAATTAAGGTTCTGTAGACTAATATGTTCTGAGTAAATATTACAGTAGTGCACAACTGTTTGTCAATAAATTCAGAAACTGGCAGATACCTGGGGGTTGGCAAATGCCTGTTAAATGGCTTCATGACCACTTGAAGAAAAGGAGTACTTGTGGCACCTTAGAGACTAACCAATTTATTTGAGCTCATGAAAGCTTATGCTCAAATAAATTGGTTAGTCTCTAAGGTGCCACAAGTCCTCCTTTTCTTTTTGCGAATACAGACTAACACGGCTGCTACTCTGAAACATGACCACTTGAATGGCTCTTTAACAGTTTCAATGTTGTGCTAGGTCTGGCAGGCTTCTTCACTTTTAAGTACTAGATCCCCTCTGGAGGAAGACTCACCAGGGTGCAGCAGTCAGCTGTGGTGGGAACCTGCAGGAAGGGTCAGAACAGGGATAGGAAGAGGCAGAAGGGTGGACACTAAGAACCAGGGGTGCCCCAAATTTTCAGGTGCCCTACACAGCCTTGTATGCCTAAGGATGGCCCTACCCCCCCCCCCGCCCCCGGGACACTTTTGTTGAAATATTTGCACTTAGCCTGAAACCCTCACCTACATTTCAGCCTGGCATGAAGTTAACTCAGGAGCTTTGGAGCCAAAGTGCTAATGCACCCTTAGAATAGAAGCACACAAGTATAGAAGCACAAACAGTGTTTCTGTAAGGTGCTGCTCTGTTATATGGTGCTGTTAATGGCAGTTTGAAAAGGAGCAGTTAGTGTGTGAAATAAAGATTTTAAATTATATTAAAACTTGATTAAAACCTGCAAGCTTATCCAAATACGATTATAACTTAGAATAGCATACACTGTATATATAATATCTTATAGCAGAAACTACTGAAAAAACATTTCACAGTATAATACATATAGATGTAAAACTGAACAATAAGGCACTTAACACGTTAAAATAGTATATTTGTAAAAATACAAAACTGGCTACCTTTGAACCACTAATACACTTTCTGCAACACACTCTCATGTTATGTAGCATTAACAATTACATAGGAACATTGATTTCATTTGTGTTTATGGTTTCTTCTAGTCTTTCCTTTTGGAAGTCAGCAATACAATCATCACATGCTATACTAAAGGTTTACTCTTTATTCCCTGGATTCATTTCTAACCGTGATGGATGCTATACAGCTAACTGAAGCTGACAGACTATATAAGCAATTTGTAAGGATGTGTGGAAGTGTATATTTGCATGAAATACAAGATTAGATTATTTTGACTTTGTTCCCAATGGTTGTTAAAAAATTCTGCATCACCACTTTGCAGCATCCCATATTACTGGCATTTAAGAACATAATTTTATAACAATGAAATGGCATTAATACTGTGCTGGGAAGTTATTCTCAGATGCAATTAAACAGCAATATTGATTTGGCTATCAAATTCAGCCACTGAAAAAGGTGGCTTAAAAGCTGGTTTTACAGTGGTTTTTACAGTGCCTGGTGCAGCCATGTAAGGACTTGTCTACACTGGCAATTTACAGTGCTGTAACTTTCTCGCTCGGGGGCGGGTGAAAAAAAACACCCTCCTGAGCGCAGCAAGTTTCAGTGCTCTAAAGCACTAGTGTAGACAGTGCACCAGTGCTGGGAGCTACGACCCTTGTGGAGGTGGTGGGTTTTTGGTTTTTTTTTTTTGTTTTTTTAAGAGCACTGGGAGAGCTAAAAAAAAAAAAGAGCCACACAAGCCACGTTAAAGCGCTGCCATGGCAGCACTTTAGCGTTACCAGTGTAGACTCATCCTAACTCTCAAAACATACCTCACATGACTTAGTGTTAAAGGAGTGGTTTACAATAAATAAAATATTTGCACTTTTATAGCACCTTCCATCCAATCATCTAGAAATTCTTTGCAAACACTAAGCCTCAGTAGGGTTATAAGATAGGAAAGCAGTCTCTCTCTTTTACAGATGGTGAAACTGAGACACAGAATTTTCAGCGGTATTGAGCTCTCAATTCCTAGCAAAAACAAATGGAACTGTGGTGGCTCTGATAATCAGGAAGAAAAGGTTATGGCTTCCCATATTCACACAACGAGTCAGTAGCAGAGCAGAATCAGAATCTGCAGTTTCCCAGGCCTTTCCTGAAGGGCTCGTCCTTTGCAATAAATGGGAAGACTCCCCACTTCAGTGAGAGATGGATCAGATTGTTAAGCACTAGACCATGTTTCATATCCAGCATAGTAAGAAACAGATCTTGATTGGCACTATGTGTACTTTAAACAAACAGGACAAGCCATCTGGCAATGAAAACACTAGCAATGGGTGAAACTCAAAGTTTGGAGGATTGATTCGATTTGAGATGATGATCCCACAGTATCCAAATATCTTGTCTGCAAGTCTCATGACTTTTTTTTTCCTGCCACTTCTTAGTTCTAGCTGAGTTGCTGATAATGCAAGAACACCACCACTTCATATTAGCATATGTTACTTCTGGGTCCTGGCCAAAACTAGGTAATGCAGAAACATGTACAAATGAATAAAAACAGTCAACCTAACCACATTCATTGGAATATTAAAAAAAAGAAATCTGTTCTAGTGTTGGGGAATGTTTTATTTTCTCTGGACTGGCTGCCCAACCCATAATAATTACCCTAAAAATACCATTTTTACAAGTCAGTGAGTGATATTGAACACATACCATTTATAGTCACAAGAGGGCATTAAGGACACACCATGGAGATAAAATCTAAAGTGGTTGAACAAGGCCAAGTTTATTTGCTAATGTGACAGATCTGTTGCAAACCAGCAGTACACTGAGCATAACACTATCATATTACCCTTTTAAGTAATGACCATGGCTGAGATTTTTTTTTAATATGGGTGCCCAATTTAGGCTTCTAAATCCAGTTAGACACATAGATGAGAGACCTGGATTTCAGAAGTGCCAAGGACCCAGCAGCTCCTGTGTCTTCAGTAATGTGGCAGATGCACACATGGAACTTTCACTGATTTCAGAAGGGCCCATCCAGGCTCTCTTCAAAGGACAGAAATTGCAGCTCAGCTATGTCTCATGGCATGGCAGCAGATACAGACAGTATTTAAATCAAAGAAAAGTTTCAGGAAAAATTACATAAAATGAAAGGTATATAAAAAGGCATCAGAAACAGGGTGACCAGACAGCAAGTGTGAAAAATCGGGACAGGGGGTTGGGGGGTGGGGGGGGTAATAGGCGCCTATTTAAGACAAAGCCCCAAATATTGGGACAGTCCCTATAAAATTGGGACATCTGGTCACCCTAATCAGGAATAAAATCCTGCACTCAACCCCGTGAAGGTTTATGAACGAATTCCAGATAAGCTTTTTTACTTTTGGATTATATCCACTTTACTCCATTTCTTCCCATCTTGAAATTTTGTAGAACTACTTTATATTCCAACATTTATTACAATTGCTGTCAATTCTTTAAGCTCATTTTCATATATACTGACTGTAGCCTATACCTGATTTGTTAGTACAGTGTAAAGAATAGGCTAGAATAAAGAATAGGCTAGAACTATATTGTGAAAATGTAACGCCGAAATTCTACATTCTTGCATACATTTAAGCTTAAAATGTTTCTGAATGAGATGAGCACTTTTTAAAAAAATTGATACAATAAAATTTACTACTTTCTTTATATCAATAAGAAGAACTTTTGAGATACTCCGTCTATTGTTTAAAGGCCAAAGTATGCAAGCAACTTGAGTACCCACAATTTCTGTTGATATATATGGGAATGGAGGGAATTTGAGCGGGCCTAAAACAAAACTACAACTGATTTTGTTTTGTTTTTTTTAAAAAACAACCAACACTACTCACTCAATTTTAATTCTCTCCCCTCTAAACAAAATGGGACCTAAAAAAAATTGTACTGAATAAGGATATTGGTTTTGAGCAAAGCACTTGATATATTCTATAGGTCAGTCATTAGCTAAATACCCTTCTAAATATCCCAGTGGAACTTTGTTGTAATCTATTTAGGCTATCAATGGATGTGTTATTCAGTAACCTAACAGGCTGCCAAGTGAAAAGCATAGTTTCTGATCCTTCCTAGAATGCTCAGTCCACAGTTTTACAGTGCTTATCTTGAAGCAGGTTTACTAATGAAATTCACCCACATTTCCCTCCATAGACTTTGCTATTAGAAGTGGTTCAACTAAAAATAACTAACATGTCAGTTAGGAGATTAACCACAGTAGTCTGGTTTGTCTCCAAAGACATTGTGGTCCATGTAGATGAACTCAAACAAGAAATAAAACAACAATTTTGGGGATCTGCAAAGGCTGATATTGTACTAATAGGATTGGTTAGCTAATAATTGAAGGAACAGTTCTTCAAATGTATGTCCTTGGTTTCAGTTTGTGAGCCACTAAAGTTCTGCCAGGAACAAAACATTAGCCTTGTGTCCATGTGCACAACATCAGACTCCCCAGTCAGTGAGGAGAATTTTTTATTTTTTTTTTTATTTAAAGAGCTTGGATATCATTACTTTGCTATGTTTTACCAGGATGTCCTGTAAGAAATGCAGTTTGTTGTATTATGCTTTGATAATGCACAAAAATCTTCTGAAATGCAAGTTAAAAATATTTTTCTGGAGTACAATTTTGTAGTCATTGACCCTGTGAACTGAAAAAGAAATCAGATCTGGGTACTGTATATTGCATTTTATTTGTACTAATTTTTCTAACTGGATATTTTAAAAATGAGAATGTCATTATTTAATTCTCTTTTTAGTGTTTACACTTGTCAAGACATTCTAAAAATAAGAGCGTTTTTTCACTAAAGTTACAGGTTAATTTAACTATTAATGCAATTATTTCCTCTGCGATCAGCTTTTACTGAAGGTTTCGAAATAAAATACTTGAGTAGCTGAGGAAATGAATACAGAACAAATAAACTGTTAAACTCTGGGCTGCCCAGTATCCACTTAGGTTCCCCAAGAACAACATGAAAAGTAACGTTGACCAGGTAAGCTGCTAATCTGCAGTTCTGTTGTACACTAACAAAGTTGTGTATTCCCACATACTAAACCAACATACTTGTTTGTCCAACCAAAGTATCTACACAACTCCTGATAGAAAGGAATAGCAGTTCAGTCATATGACAGTAACATTTAATAATAAATATGGTTAGGTAACAGTGGAAGAAGTGTTGCTGTTGGAGTGTATTCACCTTGCACCTGTTTATGAGTCACTGAGATTTGTGCCAACGATTTCTAAGGAAAAAAAAACAACCCAAAACCTCTAAATGCATAACATCAGGCTCTCAAGCACAGTGCTTATAGTGTCATCAAGATATAGTAACTAAAAATTTAAAATGTTTGATTTTTACATTTCCCATTTGGGGACTGACTTTGCAATCCTGAAGCAGGTGAATGAAATCAGTGGGAGTTTTGCTTACAATAACATATTATACACAGCTTTCTTTTCATTTATCTAATATTGGTTAATGTGTGTAAATACACAAAAGTATGTATATATAGCTATGTAATGCATATAGGTATATATACATAATACATACAGACCCAGGCTAACTTGCCATTAAATGTTTAGACTTTGAAATAATTTTCTTCTTGTTACATAGATATAGGTTTTAAAAATAAAAATACTTCCATGCTTGTAGAGCTCCAATGATGTTAGCAGGTATTATTTCTAATTTTCAGTGTCATCATATCACAACAGCTTTCCTTTTCCTTTTTTTAAGTTTTTTTTTTTTTTAAATATAAAATTACCAATACAAAATGTAAAAACTGGTATATCAGAGTACATGGGCGGTAGGAGTACTTCAGGGTCATAGTAGCTTCATTCCCATAGAGCATAAAATGTCAAGGCTCACTTCCGGCTTCACCAGTCATATATCATAAGTCTTACCTTCATTAGCAAGAAGAATACAGTAAACCACTTCCCACCATTGTAGACAGATATTGTAACTTTAAATTTTAGTATGCTTTTGCCCTCAAACTCCAGAACTCTAAAGATGATATTTTGTGGATGAGTGATAATTAATAAACAAAAGGTGTGGTGTGTTCTTTGGCACCTCAATCTCATAAGTAAACCAAACTACTGCTTCTTTTCTTTCTCAGGGATAAATCCTATCTGTGGTGGACTCCTAGTACTGACGAATAGAATAGCTCTGTAAAATGTGATGAATAGAAAACATATCAAGGGGTGTTATATTTTGTCTACAATTGTCTTGTACAATTGCACAAGAATTTGGTCCACTTATTCCCTTGCAGTTTAGTCCTTTTAAGAACTTTGGTTATCGCATTAATGTTTTGGTAAAATAAAGAGCAGATGCTTTCTTTCCTTTCTTCATCTTTCTTTCAGGTGGATTTTTCATTGTCCTCTCCTGTCTTCTGAACCCGTGAATATTTTTTGCATGAAGACTTGAAGCAGCTGGGAGGCCAAGATATTGGCCATGAGAAGCAGCAAGGAACTGAGCCTTGAATATTCTTCTCAAAGAAATAAAATATCGGATACCACCATGCTCGAGAGAGAAAATTAGTCTGGGAAGAGACCTTCAAATTCTATATTGGGGAGAAAAAGGAGAATAGAAGAAACAATTTAACAAGTTTAGACAGTAGAACCAATCGCATTAGCTGAATCATAAAGAAGTGACAATTACAGTATATTTGAATGAAATTCTGCAAATAGTAAGTTTATTTAACCTGGAAAGGAAAACAGTTTGATGTGACTTGGGTATTCCATATGACAAATGGCATAGTGAGAACTGAACACTTCTTTCTAATGTGTCACACAATAGAAGAATAAAGAGGAGACTCAAATTGAAAAGAAATATATTTAAAGCCAACAGAAGGTAAAACAACAACAACAAAAACAAACACACACACACACACACACACACAGAGGATATAGCCAACCTTTGTCCAATGTACTGTAGGAAATGTAACTGGAAATTTTAAAAAGGCTGGGTAATTTAAGGTCTCTAATAACGTTAGTAGCTACTATCAATCAATTAAGATATGGTGTAGTCTATCCTAGCTACCTAAAACAGTGATAAAGTATTCATGTTTCGAAAAAAGATAGGTTTTAAAAACATACGCATGCCAGAAATGACAGACTACTTCTTAACATGGGCCCCTGTTCAGGAAAGCACACAAGCACCTGCTTAACTTTATACTTGTGCTTCAATTTCTGTGGAAAAATTATATTTTTGCCCCAGATCTAATCTACTAATTTTAAGGCCATTATGACCTTTTTTGTGGAATTTGCAAGGAGAGGCCATTATTGGGTTTATAGCGGTTTATATATACATACATATTACATATACATACATACCCTTTGCACTCACCTTTTCATTAGCCATTGAGTGGTACCACCAGAAGAGCCTTGTGGTGATATAATAAGCAACAATAACATCCACAGTGTAGTGTTCATGGGCGACAAGAATGCAGATTATACCAGCGGCACTCATCAACCAGCAGATCAAATGATACCACCAAAAATGACGAGGTGAGTCTGTCAAAAGGAGAGAATTATATGTTTCTATAAATATCCAAGATTAACTTTAGCAGTTTAATTTGAATCTGTGTGATGTGTGTGGATATTTTATACATATATATTAATGGAGAGAGAGAAAATCTCTGCTGTAGTAAAAATTCTCTTTGAACAACTAAGAAAGCTTACTGATGCAGAGGTATCATCTGCTGAAATATGGCCATTAGGGTCTGTAGATCTTCAGCTAAGGGACCTATGAAGGTTAAGAGTAATCTAAGTTTTCATTTTCAAAATGGTTTTTAGTTTATATTACCAAAGAAAGGACAAAAGTTGACCACTAAGACTCAAAAGTTTGTCACTGTAATTTTCCCTAAAAATCATGGTCTAATTCAGAGTCCTTCCACCATTTGTGGACAGAGGACCAAGACCAATTCACAGCTCAGGGTGGGTGGTGGTGTCCAAGCTCCTGTTTTGGATGTTAATTGCAAGATGCCTCCCAGCCAGCTACCTTTAACTGAAACTGCTCTTTTGCTGAACATCCAGAATGGCTTCTGGCCACAAGAGGAGTAAGCTCAGTAGGAGTAAGAGGCAATCTATTCTAATGGGTTAGACATGGAACTGGGAGCAAGGAACTCCAGGCTTCTAATTCCAGCTCTGACACTATCTGTGGCTTTAGTCAAGTCACATAACCTTTCTTCTAACTTAGTATCCTGGTCTGTGAAATGGGGCTTGTATGCCACATATCGGAGTACATTGTGATAATTAATTTGTTAATGTTTGTGAAGCAGTATGCAAGTGCTAAAGTCATCCAGAATGCCCACAACCCTCCAGCAGCTGGCAGTCTTGCAGTTTAGCTGGAAATTTTTCCTTGAAAAATGTTTTTGATGTTGTCAACTACGGACATCATGACAGGCAGCTGGGCTCCACTTCCCCTGCAGTCGGAGGCTGGTGGTGGACCCCCTAAGAGTCCCACCCCACTTTTTATGTAAAATGAGTCCGTTAGGTTTGGGATACCGTAAATACTGTACCAGTGATCTTACCCAAAGAGGCTGGCCCTGTGCATAGTGTTATCTAGTTACTGTAGTCAGGACTCAGTTATGTTTTGGAGGAAGGTGGGGGGAACTGAAAGACTACATCATAGAATCCCCCCAAAAATGCTAAGGCTGAGTCCATTCCACTGATTTGTGGACCAGGATTTGGAGTCCTATCCTGTTATCTAGTTGAGGAAGCAGGCTCCAGACAGAAGTGATATTCCACACTAGTATAATCTTCCCCTGTTCTGAGAGAGAGAAAGAAGCATGGGGAAAGCCCCTGAGTAAAATGCACTGACAATACCCAAAAGATGCGAGGGTAGGGAGCAGCGGGGGGGAACTACACAAAGGGTATGTCTACACTATGAAACTAGGTTGATTTTATAAAAGTCAATTTTTTGGAAGCGGTTTTATACAGTCGATTGCGTGCGTCCCCACTAAGTGCAGTAAGTCGGCAGAGTGCATCCACAGTACCCTAGTTCGCGTCGACTTTCTGAGTTAGTAGCTATTCCAGTCTCCACCGCCCACGGGAATTCTGGGTTGAGCTCCCAATGCCTGATGGGGCAAAAACGTTGTCATGGGTGGTTCTGAGTACATGACATCAGTCGCCCCTCCCTCCCTCTGTGAAAGCAATGGCAGACAATCGTTTTGCAGCTTTTTTCCTGGGTTAACCGCGCAGACGCCATAGCACTGCAAGTGGGAGCCCGCTCAGCTCACTGTCACCACTGCTGTTGCAGGCAAGTCTACTGTGGGGGCTGCTGTGATCCAAATAGTCAATGCAATCATTGACATTCTGTTACCAAGAGTAGTGACTCTGGGAAATGTGCAAGCCTTTTTAGATTTTAGGTGCATCATATTCCTGTCCTTTGTCACTGGTGAAGAAATCTTGCAGCCGTATAGTCCACATGTAACAGCTCCAGGGCTCTTACTCTTTTGCCTTGGCCACACAGTAGCAGCTCCTGGGTGCCTTTGCATCAATGGTGAACGGCTCAATCTGCTTCCGCTGTAACTCTGCTATCCTGATCTGGGCAACTCTGCAGCAGACGGTGCAGTAGGACTGCTAGCTGTCCTCACCAATGGTGTTTTGCTCGCTCTACCACTTCTGCTGCAATTCTGCTATCCTGATCTCCTGCGAGCTGGAGGCTTCTGCCTCAGGCTGCTCTCCCAGCTGGCTGCACAGCGTGGTTACACCTACCGCAGCCTACCCCTTGCTCCCATGGCTCATGAAGCCTGGACAGTTGTAAGGAGCAGTTCAACTATAGGCTGAGCAAGTGCAGAATGGTGGTAGAATTTGCCTTTGGACGTTTAAAAGCTCGCTGGCGCTGTTAGTCAGACCTCAGCGCAAGAAACATTCCCATTGTTATTGCTGCTTGCTGTGTGCTCCATAATATCTGAGAGAGTAAGGGGGAGACATTTATGGCGGGGTGGGAGGTTGAGGCAAATTGCCTGGTGTCCGATTTTAAGCAGCCAGACACCGATTAGAAGAGCACAGCAAGGCACGCTATGCATGACAGAGACTTTGAAAACCGGTTTCATGACTGGCCAGGCTACGGTATGACCGTTGTGTGAGTTTGTCCTTGATGCAAACCCGCCCCCTTTGTTGATTTTAATTTCCTTTAAGCCAACCACCCTCCCCCCTTCAAAATAAAGTAACTATTGTTTTGAAACCATGCATTCTTTCTTTATTAATTAAAAAAAATTGAGAACGGACAAAGTAGCCGCGGGTGGTTTTGGGTACATGTCGTCAGTGACCATTCCCTCCCTTCCTCCTTCTATGAGAGCAACGGTAGACAATCATTTCTCACCCTTTTTCCTGGATTGCCCGCGCATACGCCACAGCACTGCAAGCGGGAGCCCGTTCCAATCACCGCTGCAGTTGTGAGCATTGTAAACACCTCGCATTTGACCTTGGAGATTTGGCATATATATTGGCATGATGTCTTTTGGAACGGAGTTCTGTTAGCATGGATTCATCTCCCCATACAGCAATCAAATCCAGTTCCTCCCATTCGGCCCACGCTGGAGCTCTTTTGTGATTCTGGGACTGCATGGTCACCTGTGCTGATGAGCTCGCCATGCAGGCCAAACAGAAAATGAAATTCAAAAGCTCCCGGGGCTTTTCCTGTGTACCTGACTAGTGCATCTGAGTTGAAAGTGCTGTCCAGAGTGGTCACAATGGAGCACTCTGGGATAGCTCCCGGAGGCTAATACTATCGAATTGTGTCCACACTACCCCAAATTCGACCCAGCGATGTTGATTTTAGCGCTAATCCCCTTGTCGGGGAGGAGTACAAAAATAGATTTTAAGAGTCCTTTAAGTTGACAAAAATGGCTTTGTTATGTGGACGAGTGCAGGGTTAAATCAACCTAACGCTGCTAAATTTGACCTAAACTCGTAGTGTAGACCAGGGCCTAGAAATAAACAAATGTCTCTCACACAAGAAACATGCCTGATCAAAGAGACCAGCAGAGCATATTGCAAGTAACCTCTAATTCAAAACAATGATATACTATATGCTCTTGCTTAGAAAACTACATTTTCCTAATTACACAGGAAATAGAAATGGGTAAATTATGCACTTCTGATGTACACAGCACTTTGACTACAAAGCAGAAGAATTCAGATGGGATACACTGCCAATTCTTAGGCAGCATTTACAAAGCTTATTATATGTACAGTCTGGTTGTTATTCTCCCCCACCCTTACCCTGCTATTTAAAGACATCTGAATTATGCTACTGTATGAAAAAAAAATCTTTAAAAAGAAGAGTTAAATATATCTTGCCTGTGGCATATATTACAGGATAAGATTTAAATGACCACTGTTAAGCTGTGATAACAAACATACATACAAAATTAATAAAACAGAAAGCAGGAAATCCTGTTGCCACCTACTCATGGAACATTAGGCTGACTGCCATCTGTTCTTCTAGCAGGTTTGATTTATTAATTACACACAATACAATGCCAGAAAATTTCGTAGTACAAAGACTTAGACTTAATGGTCACCATGCTATACCTCTTTGTTGTTTAAAGAAATAAAAGGTCTTATGTCCACATGGAAGTTCTCTGTCTCTCTTTAGACTGTCAAGTAACATTGTTTGCCTCACCAAGTAATGGGACATTCTTTTGTTACAAAAAAGAATGTTTTACGTTATCCTGTGTGCTGAAGTTAGATAAATAATTTAATGAAGTCCAATGCCTCAGTCAAAGTGCTCAGGAAATCAGCAATGAAACAGGGACAGATTCTAATTTTAGATACATGCCATGCCGTGAATTTAAAAGAAAAATGCTGCTGCACTGACATATGGCCAAACAAGTAGCCAAATTATTGAGGTCCGAGTGGTGCATGCTGCATATTACATCTTACTGTCTGCTCCTCAGTTACATAATCTTGAAACTCATACTGTGAGACTCCAGAAGCCACAGAGTTCCCTACTACCCTCAGGAGCTGGATTTTTGACAGACCATTGCAAAATGAGGTTATAAAAAAGTATCCTCCATTGTGCAAGCCAAACTCAGCACCAAATACAGCACTGGTATAAGCGGGCATAATTCCCATTGACGCAAGGGGAGTCATTTCTCTTTCTCGCTCTCTCAAATCATTAACTAGAGGATTATTTGCTGATTACCTCAAACAGAAGTGATAAGACAGATAATCATTTTGTGCACTGAGCTGATTCAGCCCCTCTCTCAACCTTACCACACACCCCTCCCACATCAGTCTCCCAAAACACACAGATGTTTTCTAAAAACTCTGAAGCTCCACACCATGTACTAGGATATTATTGTACTTGCATACTATGTACAAGCACGGCAGACTCATTCCAGAAGCCACCTACTAGGAGGGTCAAGTGCATTTTGTCAAACTGTGTATTGCAATTTTGCCATTTGTTTTAGGTTGTAAAATGCAACAATGTGGTTTTAGCTTAAGTGCTCTTCTTGTAACACAGGCATCAGCAACACAACTATATTTAAATACTGTAACTTACATTCCTTGATAAACAGGTAGGTGAGTGTTAGCACTACTGTGTGACCGCTAAACAGGAAGTCTCCACATAGGATGTGAGATCCAGTTATGGACAGACCACCACCAGAAATCAATCGTAGGATCCTCTGCACCTTAGCCTGAGAATCTCCATTCAACTGCAAAATGAGAAAAAATTCAAGATGATGAAGAATATATGTTTGGACAAGAAGTTTAAGTTAACTTGTGCTTAAAAAATAATAATGAAAAGCTCTATTTCCTAAACATCTGAATCTTCTTTGTCTATTGTCTATGTATTTCTCAAAGATAATAGCATATTTACCAGAAAAATTTGTCAACAACCAAGGCTAGGCATTATAGGATTAGACTAGGATATGCGCTGCTGGATTTTAAACCTTTTTGTTTCTTGTTTTCCAATCAAAATGTGCAGGTCCTTCATAAAAATAACCGCAAAGCTTTCTGTATGCATTATATATTGATCAGGATGAGGTACAGTATATTTCAAAAGGGTGGACACATTAAGAATTATGTAAGTTCATAGTACATATTTGTCACTTGTGGCACGTACCCCAGAACTCTCTTTCAATAATGGTGTGACAGATATGACAGTATCCTGGGCCAGCCTTATGGAGTTAAGTTAAACCTTATTGAATGTTTAGGAGGAACAAAGAGATAATATGAACTTCAAAAGACTATGTTAAACAATATAGCAGATGCGGCAAAGAGTCCTGTGGCACCTTATAGACTAACAGACGTATTGGAGCATGAACTTTCGTGGGTGAATAACCACTTTGTCGGATGCAGATCCAGACTAACACGGCTACCCCTCTGAATATAGCAGACATGATAGATCTTTTGGGACAATGTGCGTGAAGTAGAGTTTTGAGGACAGGGGTCGGCAAACTTTTTGGCCTGAGGGACGCATCGGGTTTCTGAAATTGTATGGAGGGCCAGTTAAGGGAGGCTGTGCCTCCTCAAACAGCCAGGCATGGCATGGTCCCCGCCCCCTATCTGACCCCACCTGCTTCTCACCCCCTGAGAGCCCCCCCCCCGGGACCCCTGCCCCATCCACCCCCCGCTCTGTCTCCCCTGACTGCCCCTGGACCCCCTGCCCCTCACTGCTCCCCGCTGCCCCATCCAACCTCCTCTCTCCTTCCTGATGCCCTCCCGCCACATCCAACCACCCCTTCTACCTGTCCCCAGACCGCCCCTGGAACTCCTGCCTGCCCCCTGCCACCCCATCCAACCCCCCTTCTCCTTCTGGACTGCCCCCCCCGGGACCTCTGTCCCCATTCAATCACCCTGTTCCCTGCCCTCTGACTGCCCCGCTACCTATCCACACTCCCGCCCCTTGATCACCACCTCCGAACTCCACTGCCCGCTATCTAATCCCCCAGCTCCCTGCCTCCTTACTGCGCTGCCTGAAGCGCTGGTGGCTGGCGGCACAGCTGCACCAGGACAGGCAGCTGTGCCACGCAGCACAGAGCACCCCAGGTCAGGCTCACTGCTCTGCTGCCCAGAGCATTGCGCCAGCAGTGGAGCGAGCTGAGGCTGTGGAGGAGGAGGGGGCTAGCCTCCCAGGCTAGGAGCTCAGGAGCTGGGCAAGACGGTCCCGTGGGCCGGATGTGGCCCGCGAGCCATAGTTTGCCCACATCTGTTCTGGGAATTACCTATGAACTCAGCCTTTGAAGCTTCATCCTGAGCGGGAGACTTTGTCTGCTGTTCACCTGTTGCTCTGAGGACAGTTCAAAGACCCAGTTTGGATTCTCCAGGGAGCAACAAAGAAAGGACTTTTGAATAACTAGCCTGAGTTTAAGCTGGCTCAGGGCTTTCTTCCTGATCCAGCAAACAAGACAGGAACTCTGGTCCATGGAGGGCCCAAATCCTTAGGGAAGGGCTTGGACTACTCAGGCCTCATAAGACTGGGTACTAGTTCTGAGCTGAAGCGGTTATGAACTTGCGACCATAAAAGAGAAGGGAGGTTTGAAGGACTGACCTGCCAGAGTCCATGTTGGAGGCAGCTGGAGTGATCTCTGGTAAGCTTATTAGCATGTGTGTAGGTTCTTTTATTATTTTAATAGGTTTTCTCTGTAATGCTTTTACCATAAGAATAAAATGCTTTCATAGGAAGTGTTATGTGGTAACTTACAACTGTTGGCAATTACTCTGTTAGTAGTCTCTGAAGAGAAAGCAGGAGAAGCCTGCTTAGGCAGCTTATCTTTTGCTGGGGATATCACAGTATAGTCAAGGGACTGTGCAGCCTGGAAATGCCCTGGTCAGGACAGAGAGAGACTCAGGTCTCTACCCAAGAGATGCAATGGCTAGGGGTCTGGAAGCCTGAGAGCAGGGGCTCTTGCTGGACCACTATGGGGAAACACAAGTACAGTTGCCCTGAACTGTGAGAAATGGTTCTAATAGAACCAATATAAAAATTGTGTGAGGTGTTACATGCAAGTCACTCACTCTTTGTCCAGAGCCAAGTAAAACGTTCACAAATCAAGACTGAAAACTACATGAAATTTGCCTAATTTGGGGCTTAGTTAAATGGTCAGAAGTCAGCCTAGGTTTGTTGACATTTTTGTAGACTTTTCAAATACACATGGGCTGATTTAAAATTTCTTACTGATACTGTGCAAACGCTCAGTCAGTTTCATATCAGTTTTCACTAAGTTAACTTGTTGGGGGTTTGGGGGAGGGGGAGACAAGTTCATCCCTGGTTTAACTCCAAGTAAGATAAAGCAATTACATCAAGAATGAATATGCCCCCATCTCTAGAGTAGTCCTGAAATATTAATTCATTGAACCGAGTTGCTAGGGAGAAATTCTGTTCCTCCAAAGCTGTCCCCTGAGTGGCTCCAATGTTTGTTCTGTGATACTTGGTAGGTAATGTCTGTTTTTAATTCCCATATATCCCATTTTAATTGCAGCATTGAGGGATGGGATGAATATTGAAAGCAAAAATCAGAAATATGCAATTTAAAATACAAAGTCTACTGTAGGTGCTGCAACGTGCCAATGTTAGGATTAGAAAAACTTCCAAAAAGCAATAATTCAACAGTCCTTAACATGTCAGTAAAGAAATCTTTTTAAGGTGGCTATGGAATCTTAGTTTGGCGACCTGGAGTAATCATAACAGAAACCTAAGCCAGTTCTTCACCATCACCATACACACACACACACACACACACACACACACTCACAATTGGTCTAACATTTAGAGCACTCTATCATTTAGTTCTGCAGTACCATTGGCAAACACAATCAAATTTCCACAAGTATTTGCTCAAATTTTTTTTTGGAGAATTTGCTTTTCCTATGTTTACATACCTTTTGCCATGAGTGTCAGCTGCCCAAACTGGATTTAAAAGCCCCAGACAGCCCTGGCCAAAACAGCATCATTGGCAAACGTGCTTACAGCAGGCCACCATTGCCTCTCAAAAATCTAACTGCAATGCAAGGCTTCACTAGCTTGTCCTCCAAGTAGCTGGTTTGTATGTCAGCTGACAAACTACAGTAAGGTATATTTATTATGTACGTCTCAGCTGAAAAAAAAAAATCTCTGAAGATATGAATCTAGATGGCTTTTAAAAAAAATAAAAAAAAAATAAAAATAAATATGTCTAGTCTGGCATAATCCTGACGTGTCTAGATGTACATAAAACCTAGAACTAAATGGGCAAACAATCAATCTGCTGTAGTACTACTCCCTTGTACTCTCTACTCCTAAAAGATGCTCACTGTTCACAAAATCCTGTCTTACTAACAGCAATATACCAAAATAAAATGAAAAACCTAGCAATCACCAAAATAATCACCTGCCAGGAGCCACACTTATCTCTGAAGAGTATCATATAGTATGTGGAGAAAACATTAACTTTATTAAAATAAATGTACCAAGATGTCTTTTTCAGATACTGTATTTGATGTAATACTTTGGCCAATACCAAGATTTCTTACCTTTGGAGCACACTGAAAATGCATTCCAGGCACAGGTAGGGTGGTAACATACATGGTAATACAGCGATACAGGTACAAAGTTCCAATTATAAAAAAGAACCTGCGTCCCACTATTGATCTGAAAACAAGGAGGGAGGGAGAAAAAAGAAAGTAAGCATAAACTGAAAGGCAGGATATATTTACTTGTCACGAGGAGAGAGGGTCGTACGGTGCCTCCAGCATAGCTGTAGCCTCATTAAATGGTTAATGCCCTAAATTTTAAAAAGTTATTAGAGCTTTTAAATTGTGATCTAACCAATATGAAAACAAAGTTTCAATGGTACTACTTCCATGTGAGATTTGAGAGAGATACACAATATTTGATGTCTGGACACATCTTGCTGGGTCACGTCACAGACGGAGAGATAGGGTCACAGACCGAAATTGAAACATGAATGTGCTGCAGTTAAGAGAGATAAAGAAATTGCTGCAAATGTAATGGTTTTATTTCATTTAACCACTAGATGGTAAGTAAAAATTCAGGCCTATTTAATAGCACTAGTGTTTTCCTAGTGTTTTTATTTTGCTTGTAATTATTTTGTAATTTCCTTTTCGTTTTCAATCCCATGTCAAATAAAGTTGGTTTTCCTTTAAAGTATCTGTAGAGATTGTTTCTTGAGGAAACAGGAGATGATCTGGAGGGAAAGATGGGCTGATGTTCTCAGAGATGTGACTAGCTTGAGCATCCAGTCTAATGTTAGTGAACTGTCTAGTGCCTTGTCAGAAATTAAAAAAAAAAAGTTTAATTGAAAATGTTTCAATAAGCTCTACTTAGGGCTGACTAAGGTCTCACAGCACTTTCTGTCAAAAAGAGTGCAGTTTAGTCAAAACTGAACTGTTTTGGGGAATGGTATCACTTTAATGAAAATTTCATCTGTAAGGTCTCAGTTCCACAATGGAATTTCTAGCCAGAGATTTAATCTCAGAATAGACAATCGCCTGGTGGTTAAATTGCTCTGTGGGGATGGGAGAGACTGAGGTTCAGGTCCTGCTCTGAAAAGGTCTTGTTTTTATTCTGCATCAGAATAAAAACAAATTTTGAAACCTCAAATTTTTCATGAAATGTAATTGTGGTTTTCAAGCCAACTCTACTCCAATGTATGGGTGCAGAGTCTAGCTGCAAATTTCTTATAAACATTAAACCTGAACTCATTTTGGGAAATCACTGTAACTCCTCATGGAGAAAAGTGCTACTGAACATGAATAAGGGTGGCAGAAGCAAATTCTGTTACTAAGTAGAAGCAGAGATAAATATAGCTACTTACTTGTATCTGAGAAATAACCACTGGATTAGCCATAATCCAACTAGTATCATTCCATTTATTTCTGATACAGAAAAAGCCCATTTCACGCGATCAATATAATCAAAAAATTTATCTGGCAATGGAGGACTGAGCTCCTTGGGAGGTACCCTCTCATGAACAACGGTGATCATGACAGTCGTTAGAATTAAATTGAAGAGAGCATACACAAAGGCAATGCCTGTTTTCCACCATTCCAATGGAAATTTGTTCCTAGATTCAGCAGGCATAGAAATCTGAATATAGTCCGGATATTTCTTTGTGCCTTTTCGCAAACCATTAGGTAAACCCTTAGGTTTGCCATTGCCATTTTCGCTCTCTTCGCTGACAGATAGGGTAGGTCGAACGTAACCATTTGAGGTGTCATTGTTTTGACTTTCCATGTGCTCTTCAAGCTTTGCAGTCTCAATGGTATCCATTATCCCAAGACCTTGAGCCAAACCAGGGAATTACCAATTTCTGGCTGCTTTTTAAAATTCTTTACTCCTCTAAGTCCACCTTATATGTTTCCAATTGATTTTTGTTCTCTAATACAATTTTCAGAAGTTGTCCATTCTGCTTTCTCTTTTCAGTTGTTCTGCAACAGATCTTTGACACAAATCTCAGTTTCTTTCCCCAAAAGCTCTTACTGTATCATCTGTAAAACAACAAAATCATATTCAGAAACTGTACAGCTGGCAACATCATACACAAATGAAATACCAAAATAGCTTAGGGAAATCTGCATTCTAAATATCACCACAGTTTGCTTCACGTGGAAGTTGTGGAAACACAGCAGACAAGTATTAGGCAGTATTTAAAAATGCTCACTAGTTTAATCCAAGTAGATGGTGTTTAATTTAAAAGTTAAGTGGAATAACTTTGTTTTGATCTTGACTCAATCAGTTTAGTGGGTGGTATCAACCTTGGCCTTAAAAAAAAAAAAAGGCCAGTATTAAAAGGCTTCAACAGCAGCTGACATTATAGTGTTGATTTTCTGAATTGTCAATAGGAGAATTACAATGAGTCAAGATTTTCTCAGGCATTGATCATATTAAATCTAAAACACTCTGAACAGAATTCCATACTGGCTTACACCCCACAGCAACCCTACTAAATTCAACACAACTGCATGGAGATTACACGAGGAATTAGTCAATTATGCCCACAAAATTGAAAAGTGGCCTATTTAGCCCTGGGGATGGGCCAGAAACTCAGAGCAAAACATCCACTATTTGGGCATGATCCTGCAAGGTGCTGACCATACAGCACGAATCTAGCAAACACATAAAGCCAAGTGTAAGTTTAAGCATGTGAGTAGTCTCATTTACAGTTCGATTTTGCATTTAAAATCATAGGTATAGTTTGATTTCTATATTTGGGGGGGAAGGCAGCTCCAGTGAGGACAACTGGGCCACATGTTGCAGGGGAGCGGCAAATTCTGCACTTGCCCAAGGCTTGCAGTTTGTAGAGGATACCCCCCCCACAATCCCATCTGCTGCCCCCCAAATATGCCCATGCTTAAAATGGGAATTCAACCTGTGTTTTTTATATGAAAAAATACAGTGTAGCTACACCAATTTTTCAGCAGCAAATCTGTTAATTCGCTTCTGACGTGTTCACATTTTGAGAATTTCCTCAGCAGAGCAGAAGCAGGCATTGACTCTGTATTGAGGAAATACCAAAGGAGTTCAATATTTACGCCTATGTTTATGCAAGCTTTTTGATAGTATGATTGTAACGTAAGTATAGGAAGCATATTTTGGTACTATTGTAAAAATGTTTCAGACTGCATTTAAAAAAAATACTTCAGTAAAACTCCTACCTTTTATATCTTCATTACACAAGTATGGGCTTTTACAAAAGAAAAAAAGAAATGCTACTCACATCTATAGAACAGAAACGGCTAGTCTATCTCCAGGACAGTAGTGCTCAAACAGCTGAAAATTTCCTATGGATTTGAAAATCCTATGCTACTGTACACTAATATCATAGCTATGGCACATAAATTTGTATGACTCTTAATTTGGCTCAGATGAAGCTATGAATAATAGTGACCTATCTGAAAAATGTTTACTGTCAACTAACAGTGTGAGTATGTCATAATGCTCACCCTTTCTGGCTTCTTTATGGGCAGAGGCACAGCACTCTCATCACCTCATGTTCCATCATACTGAGATAGTAGCCACAGCTTGGATGGGTAGCATACTTTTCGTATTATATCATAATGGAAGTAAAGTTGCCAGTCTGTCCCACTGCTATAATAATATCACCTGCCTCTTCTATAGCACTTTACATCAGTAGATCACATATGCCAGAGTTCTGTCAGAGTTTGATATAAAGAAAAACTACTTAAAAATAACTTCAGTGGAATTATTGAGCTTTTGAAATATGATGAAAGACTTCAAGAAGTCCAACACATTCAAGGACTGACGAGTTCCCAACACCTCATATGAGGATTAAAGCCTCTTAACCTGGGAGAAACCTATGCTGCCATATCCCCAAAGCTACCCTCCCCCCAAAGTCATACCCATTTAATTATACTGTCACATCTTAACTCCCCACCAAAACCAAACATGTCTGACAGATTGTCTCCCTCCAATAAATCCATTTAACCAATTAATTCTGGCTACCACTGCTACCCCAGTCGACTCAATTAATGATTCCCCACATCAAACCAACAGATGCTGGTTCCCACCACACTGCAGAGCTCCTCTGCAACTACTGCCCATACTGCTCTTTTGGATGCACAGAAGGGCCTTGGCTTTCCATCCAGTTGGGTCCTCTGCTCCTTCTCATTCCCTCTTAAAGGAACAGTTCTTAGAGGCAACACTGCTTCTTTCATTCTCCCTCCCTTAGAAAGACCCACCTAGTCCTAATTTCCTCTAGTCAAGTTGCTGAGTGTATGGACGGAACAACTGGGCATATTCATTGCCTATCTACGGGCCTCATCTCTGAGTTAATGAATGCCTCCTCAGAGATACTTGGCATATGGACTCTCGGGATTGGGCTCTAGATAATTTTCATGATACAATCTTGTAGTATTTGTAGCAAGGCCCAAAATCATTTTGCACAATTTCATTACAAACCTAAAACCTGGGATAGGTGTGTTTATGCAGTCTGAGGAACAGTGTTTGTAAGTTAGCAAAATAAAAGTGTGCTTTACTTATGTCAAAACAACATTTCTATTTTTCTTCCTGCTTCCCTGACAGAATGGTGGTTAAAAAGAAGTCATACCGTGAATCTCCACAGTCTAAAAATTTTATAAATACAGCAAATTTTATGGACAAGCAAAGCATCTGTTTTTTAAAAATGAACCAATTAAATTTTCCTTCTTTTGAAAACAGGCTCACAGGGGAATATTTAACATAGGCAGTTTTAAGTCCCATCTTCCACCCACCACTTTCTCTTGTCAGAGCTGGGTCTGAGAAGTGGGCAGGGCCTCCAAAACACACAGCGGACTGAGATCCGTGAGAACAAACACAAAATACATCATGAAAATCCACTCTACTTGATGCTCCCATCTAGGCCTCTCACAGTAACTGCAGTACATCTAGCAAACTTGGCATGCTGCCATTGCCTGGCTTTCCCCCCCAGTATTCCTCTGGCAATGTCTGAAAGCCACAGAGGAGGATTTAATGAGGGCAACAGTAACTTCTGAGGCTTTATTTTGAATTGTAAGTTCTGTTGCTGTAAGAAGCTTCACAGAGCAGCTGCTCATCTGACTTCTCTCAGCTATGCCTCCTACAGCAGATGAGAATGCATCTGCATAGCAGCTGCAAAAGGGAGAGGATGAGCTATGCAGTAGTGTTATAAGAACATTCCTCTTCTCACCCCAAGTACTCCTCTGTGGGACTTGGACTGTTCTTCCCCTCTTCATGTCATAATAATGGAGGCGAGTCTATGGCCTTAAATTTAGAAGGCAAATGAACACGCATACAAATGCTTCTGATTTAACTTACATTAAAAATAACAGACTAAGGAAAAAGGAGAAAGATCTAAAATTATGTCAGTATAATAACTGGGTGAAGTTTAATCAAGAAAAAAAAAT
Organism: Eretmochelys imbricata; assembly: GCF_965152235.1. NCBI lineage: Eukaryota > Metazoa > Chordata > Testudines > Cheloniidae > Eretmochelys > Eretmochelys imbricata. The sequence continues at coordinate 35,046,222 of NC_135575.1, read as the reverse complement.
TACACTCTGTACTATTAGATTATTCTCTTAAGTTTGAAGACTGCTTACTTTCTCATAAATTTAATTGAATTACTAGCAATGAACAATATTATGGGTGGGGCTGATAGTAAGTTTTCCCTACACTTCTCATAGTAAGACCCTGTTTTCAGTTGCTTATAACTAAGGCTAAGATTTTGTCACAGTTATTTTTAGTTAAAAAAAGTCACAGATGGGCACTGTGAATTTTTGTTTATTCCTAGTGACCTATGACCTGTCCGTGGCTTTTACTCAGAATAACTGGGGCCAGGGCTAAGTAAGCGAGGGCATGGAGTCCCATGGGGAGGAGGGGACTGACAGGCAGAGACAGCTCTGGGAAGCTACAAAGGGGGCACATGGCTCCCACTGCAGCCACCGGGCAGGGAAATGCGGCCCCACCATAGTCCCCATTCTGGAGCTGGCCACAGCTATGGGACAGGGGTGCACAGCCTGGCTGCAGCCCCGGCTTCAGCTGCTGACAGCTGAAGTGGAAGAAGTCACTGAGGTCCAGTAAAGTCACGGAATCCGTGACTGCGGTGACTAAATCGTAACCTTACTTATAACTTTGCAAAACTAACCATTTGGGCCACAACTGCATCTGCCTCAGGCTGTTCTGGGTTTTTTTGGGGGGAAGAGGGGGTGGGGGGAGAAAGGACTTTTCAGCCAAAACGAGTTAAGTCGTTTCCAAGAATGAGGCAAAGGGCAAAATATATTTTTCCATGTTAAAAAATTCTTGAGACTTTTTCTTTGAAATGCTTTAGCTCCCATATGCTTTGAAGGAGGGACTTGAAGTTTGGCAGAGGGTGGACTTGGTGTCCAGTGATACGCTTTTTGCCTTCACCATGAAAATCCGCCCAAGAATTGGCCAACCAATAAGGTTTTTAAAAAAGACTCACCTATGTACAGGAGAGACCTCTTTTATTTTAACAGCTAAAATCTCCAGATAATCCCTCCTTAAGAAGCATGCTCCAGCCCCTCACAATTTCTATGTGTGACTTAACTGTGCATGGGGAATCAGAAAGACTTCCCTTGTAATTACTGCTCCCAGCTGCTCTGGGTCGGACACTGGAACCGAAAACAGGAAGCCTGTCTCTTTTATGACCCTCCTGCTGGCATGCAGCAGCCAGGGAGGAAGAAGCCATCCAATTTGAATACAGAAGAGATAAAAGTTGAATTAAGGGTGAGGGGAGGGAAAGGAGCAGTTTGGGACAAGAGGTTTGGGGAGACTTGGAGTAGGTGAGGAGGGGAGACTGGAGAAATAGAAAAAGCCAGTGAGGGAAATGGGAGGTGGGGGAGGGAGAAGTAAAAAAACCCTGGAATAACACATTGAACAACGGGGGAGAAGAGAAAATATTAAATAGCAGGTCCTTAAGTGAGCACCATTTTTTCTGTGCTCTGAAGGAGACAGGGGTCCTGTAGAAAAAAGATAATTTATGATCATGAAATTAAGGTCTATACCATAATGCATAAACACAAGGGGGCTAAATTAACACTGCACAGGCAAGCTTAATTCTTGCCTTTTCTAAGGCTATGTCTACATTACCACGGTAAGTCGACCTACGCTACACAACTAACTCGATGTACCTTAGGTCGAGTTACCGCAGGGTCTACACCGCGGGGGGTGGGTGTCGATGGGAAAAACTCTCCTGTTGACTTGTCTTACTCTTCTGGTTGGGGTAGAGTACAGGGGTCAACTGGAGAGTGATCTGCTGTTGATTTGGCGGGTCTTCCCTACACCTGTTAAATCGACCACTGGTGGATTGATCTCAGAGCGTTGATCCCGGATGTAGCATAGATGTAGCATAGATGTAGCCTAAGGTTTGAATGCTTGACTTTGCAACCCTAATAATGCTTTTTTTAATGTAGCGGTATGTATAATGATATTCAGGTTAGGGCAGTAATAGGCTCTTTGTGGTAGTCCATAGCTCCCTACTAGCACCAAACATTAGCAAACTTCTTGTGTATGTTCTCTAAAAATTCACAAGAACACTCTATATATAACGTATTTGCACAGGTCCTTCCTGAACAAACTATCACCATAACACAGAAACTAGTCATACAGCATTACTCAGTGTTTTTTTGTTTGTTTTTTAAAAAAACCACGCAAGGGACACTTCCACCTTTTAACTTTTGATCCAGTTAAGACCCAATCCTGAACACATAGTAGTCATCAATAGAGTCTTAGCATTGAAATCAGTGTGAGCAGGATCAAGCCTTTATTGTTTTAAGGCTTTCTTACTAATACCATTGCATATTTCAGGAGTATTATTAATAATCTGATTTGATGTGTTTTAAAAATCAAAACCTAGTTTTCAAGAAAGATTTTATTGTTCCACGTTTTGTACACTCCCAGTATCATGTGAGAAATTCTAAGTTCCAGTAGAAAATGTCAAACGTGTCATCATATAGTAGATTCATTTATGCCATTCTTACGTACTAGTCTGACTCACAGGACACCTTTGTTAGCGGTAGTTTAGGTAGAACACACAGTGTTAAATTTCCTATGGCAAGTATCCACAGATTAGCAATGGAAAGCAAATTGTTTAACAAACTAATGTTAACACTGCTCCTCCAAGAATAAATCCAAGGAAGAACCAGTCTCTAAACAAAATGCAACAACAGAAAACAGACATTGTATGACAGCCTGGATGTTTGCTATTAGCTGCCACTTACAGCAGATGAATCCAGAAACAGGTTATATTTAATATATATTAATTATTCTCTATTAAAAACTATAGGTCAGATTGTACCTTTCCCCCACCCCTGATGCAGATACCAGGAGAAGAGAAGTATGCAGTTATTACACCACCAGACCAGAGTGTTATTTTAAACTAAAGAATTTTATTAAAACTTGTCAGAATCCAACACGTCACAGCTTACATGAGTCCTATTACTGGAGAGCTTTCCAGGAACACCCAACTCTTTTGTCCACATCTTGCTCCCCAGACTTTTCCCCCCTTGAATCTTGTTAGCACAGTTCCAAACGTTAAAAGGGACAGGGCACTGGAAGATATAGCCTTGGCTGACATTCCACTGAGTTCTTACATCAAAAGAGTTACACTTAAATTACAAAATGTATGTTAGTGTGAGTGCTACACTCAAAGCATTATTGCTTCTCAGTGTGGTCTCTGTAAGAGCCAGACAACTCAAGGAAGCAGTGAGACTACATACTACCCAGAGGTGCACAGTGTCCCTACAAAGGCAGAGGCATAGACTTGCTCCATCCCCCAAGCTGCTGAGTGAGCCTGCAGATTGCAGAGCAAGAACAATATGGAGGTAGAGTAGGTTGGAATGTGATGCACTCTATAAAAGGCTACAGCAACAGGTGTCCTCCTACCATGCACCAAAGAGCTAAGGGAGGAATTCCTTACTATGGACTATGCCTAAATGGTGTGACTGAACCATTGATAGGGCACAATACTGTACTAACAGGAAAATGCATTAGATGGTCTGTAACAGGATGGCTTGTTCTTCAGTAACTGCTGAAGGGCCTGAAGTTAGCCAACCCAGATTATTAAAGTGGCAGAGACTGCACAGAGAGTGTGGAAAGGCTTCTGCAGGGAAGACCTTGAGACCAGGGAGATTCAAATCCTAGCTAGGAGGACTGTGAATAACCTAAGCCAAGCCAGGAGAATTTGGAAGTCAGAGCCTGAAGACTGAGGTCCAGTCATGTAAAGAACTGAGAACAGGTGAACCAAGACCCTGCTCCAGGCAGGAAGGTTGTGGACTCCCTACCTAGGAGAGAGAGACACACTGAATGGGGCCTGGAGGGCCAGTGTGTGTAAAGATTAAATAAATTGGACCCCAGAAGGGGAGAGAGTTTTAATTACGTTTTGGATGATGATGTGGAGTTACTGAGCAGCCAAGAGGGGAAATTGAGGTAGGGGCTATAGCATGACCTCTAGCCATGAGGCAGTGATCAGTTGGAGGACAACCCTGTTACATGGCCCTATAATAGAACTGGTGAAGAATTTTTCAACAAAATGGCGTTATCTCAAAAAATTATGGTGTGTCAAAATGAAATTTTTCTCAGGAAAGATTTCTCAGGTGCAGGATGGAATTTCTGGTGATGGCCATAGAACAAGACCCACTCCAGAAGAGCTACTAGCTCACTGAGTAAGGTACTCACCTGCAACGTGGGAGATGCAGGTTCAAGTCTGAATCAGGCAGAACAGGGACTAGAACCTGGGTCCACACATCCAAAGTGAGTGCCCTACCCCCTAGTTTATTGGTTATTCTCTTTGTTTTTGGTTCCCCCCTCAAAAAAGTGCCAAAAGGCCTCAGGTTCATCCCAGAGCAGAACACGAAAATTTTCAAATCTTAAAAATTTTCACAGGGTGGGAAAATAATTTCCTGTTCAACTCTACCTAATACATTTCTAGATCTGTGAACTTATAAACCTATGAAAACTAAATGTTTCTCTACATTCCAACTCCCCAAAGTAGAACACATCTTTTAAAGTGAATTTGGTGTTAGGAAAGGTACCATGCGACCAACCATGCTTATTTACAGAACAGATACTGAACAAACAGCAGCAAGGCAAGCTTCCTACATGTTGCCCCACTAGAGTGACCAGACTTTTAGGGACTTTGTCTTATATATTCAATTATACCCCTTTCCCCCATAAAAAAGTGTCCTAATTTTTCCCCACTTGCTATCTGGTCACTCTGTGCCCCACTAACTCATCCGTGTTCTGCAGAAACCAGTCAAGACCTACCGGGACTGCTAACTGCTTTTATGATACACTTTTATTTATCTTAGCTATTTATATGATCCCCCATTACTATTGCATCTGAGTACCTCAAAATTTTTAATGTGTTGATCCTGACAATACTCCTGTGAGGAAGGGAAGTGCTATTATTCCTATTCTACAGATAGGGAACCGAAGTACAGAGATACTGATCTGCACAGGCTCATACGGTATATGGCAAAGTAAGGTTTTGCACCTGAATAAGAGTCATCAGCCCAGGCTAGCACTCTAATCACTAGACTGTCCCTCTCCTTTAAGAGCATCACCAAACAACAATCATAATGACATGGACACATATCCAATGACAACTACATTACGATGACAACAACTCATTTGATATAGGATGAACAGCTATCTGAGGCCAATGACTTGAAGGCATTTTTGACCAGGGATGGATTCAAACCATTAACTTTGGGAGTAAAGGTTTTCACATTCATCATCAAGCTTCTGAGCCATCCTAATTTCACATATTTGTTTGATGTCCGGTTTAAGAAGCAAAAAAAAAAATATATTTGTAGCAGTCTGAGAACAAAGGTTACAATTATGCCCCAAAGTAGACAGATCAGAATCACTTACTGGTTTCCCCTATTGAATGATCTGTGACTCAGGTACTCACTGTATGATCTAATCACTAAATACATTTGCTCTGGCTCGCCTTTGTTTTCACATTTCTTTGATCAGTGGATAGAACTGCTCCCTTCGTCTGGAAACTCTACTGAAGTAGAACAATGATGTTATACATGTCAAAATGAAAATATTACTGTTGTCAAAACACAAAAAGCTGATGCCTAAATACTGTACTATGGATTATAAAAGTATTAGAGATAAACAGAGATATATATATTACATAACTTCTGAATAAATAAAGTCCAAACCCTGCCTCTATGCTATTGAAACATTGCTTTAAAGAAGCTAACCCAGAACTTGCGGTTAGTATATTTTTAAGGAAGCACGTTGAATGAGCAAAGAACTCAGTACCATGTTGAGTGGTCATGTTGTATGTGTGTAGATTACAGCTACAGGATCAAATACATCACATATCCTTTTATTCTACCCTAAAAACGTAGGCCACATTTATTTCTATCATAAGAAAACAAAATTCCACTGAATTGTGCCCAGTTCTGTCAGTGGTAAATTCAGCCCACTGTGTTCAAGGATTTGATTTTCTCCTAGGCTTTTGTTCCAAATTTTCTGAATAGAAATTGGGGACTTCTATGCTTAGCTAAATGTATAACCATGATTTTGTTCTTGGGGGTGAGGGGAAGGGAAGTCGTTCTTACAATACAGTGTTATTTTGACAAATACAACCTGCACTTAGTCTTAATTCTCTAAAAAGTAATAAAAAAATATACAGGAAGTCACTTTTTAAAATCCAAAAATACAATAGCAACATGAAAAAAAACCTCCCCCATAACTAAATTTAAGCTGTCTGGCTCCAGTTTCTGCCACCAGAATTTAAATGCAACTCCAAATTATGTTAATAGAACATTATACTAATGCAACATTTGTAAATAAAGCCACTCATTTTTCTGTTTCCCATCATTTAATCCTCATTTTCTGTATATATTTCAGGGATCACTTTCTACAAACAAACCTACTTAGCAAGAAGATTCACACTCCCTCTGGTCACTATAGATGAAAAAATATAATCTCCTGAACTCAACATACTGGAGAAAAAGCAAAAAGGATAAAATATCTTGTAGAACTATTAAAAAGAGAGTAACTCCACAGATAAAGTTTATAGTCTCATTGAAATTTTTTTTTCCTACTTGGTTTTCATATTTACATAATATGTGCACACAAAATGGAACAATTTACATAGCTGAATTTCTTAAAATGAGGCAGAAGCCTTGTCTGTTTTAATATAGACTCTTCCTTAGAAAAATTTGTTCCAAGATACATAAAACTACACTTTAGCCACCTCCTTCTTCATGCACAGACTCTCAAAATGTTTAGTTACCAATGATTGTTATGAAAAGCAGAAAAGTATAAATATAATTGTGTACAAATCACAGCAGAAAAACATATGTAAACATTTCCTATGAAATTAGGATTTATCAATTGTAAAATACCATGAAACTAAAGGAATTCTAAACTTTCTACCAATGCTTCCTTTGAAAGCTGGCAAGAAAATAAGTAGCACCTAAATATTATAAGTTATTAAGTTGCCTTTTACTTTTTCTTTAATGATATCTGCATTGACAATTTAATGAAGTACAGTGTAACAGTGAATTTACATCTATACAAGGACAGGGTATTTAATATTTGTAATATTATCAGGTACTCTTATTACTGCCACGAGTACCTCATTTTAAATGAATGGTCATTGTCATAATCACTAAGGATCTGAGCTGAAGTCCACTGAAATCAACACAGACATCCATTCACTTTAATGAGTTTTGGATCAGATTCTAGGCCCCTAAATTTGCAGGTCAATATTTATTAAGTAAATATTTTAATATATCTTAAATATTTTGGACAAAGATTTTTTCTAGTATGTATTGCGTTATTTTGTTTTTGATTTGTTAATCTAGATATTGACAGGTAAAAACCTGATTAAGTGATATATATTTGTCATGCAACTAAAGGGTGGATAACATCTCATTTGGAAGAGTTCCTGCCCTTTCTCTTTCTGATTAATTATAATAAAGATTACTGGGTTTGAAACTAATCCCAAACATGTTAGGGTATACAAAAAACTTGATACGTTGGAGATAGGCTTAATAGACATGGATACAGGAAACGTGAACGAGAGCCAGTACGTTAGACTGGTTTCCTTCTGAGTTTTACCAATCTCTTATGAATTGGCACCTGCTCTATACTTCAAGCCAACAAAGCTGGCTGCCCTCAAGGCCTGGGCTGAAAACCAGCACTTGTTCCACCTCCCTGACCTTGTGGCACTTTTCTACAAGCTGCCTAGGACCTATTCACAAATTACACCCAAACTCAGGAAAAAAGCAACCACAGACTTCTACTTACGCACAGTTGGCTGCTGTGTCTTTCATGCACAGAAAGGCTGGCTTCTATTTTGTGTACCAAATGGAACTTTGTGAAATATTTAATGTAATAATGAACACGTGGCAAAAAGAAACTGCTTTTAGGGTCATCTTACCAACTTGAAACTCAGGCCAACACTGTAAGGTGTTCAGCAAATCTGACCAGTTACCATTTTGAATTGAAACTATGAAAAGCTAGGCCATCTCACATGATGTTTACTCCAAACTAGGTAAAAGTTGGTGGTTTTGTTTGAGTTTTGATTTCTGTTTTTAGCTTCAATAATTAGTACCACAAAAGACAGAGTGAAAATCAGGGAATATAAAACCACATTAACAGAAAACAGAAACAAAAAAAGTCTGTACAAATTTCTATGACCCAAAACTGCCAAGTTTCAGAGTTCCAATACTTAGTCTCACTGTTACCAAGAGATGTAATCGTTAATAAACTTCTGAAAGTGTTCTAATCAGTCTCAAAAAATAGCAATAAAGCACCGAGATCAGAAAAGAGAGGAGACTCTGAAATAGGGTCATCACCCTGGATATTTATCCTGTTGGAAGTGGGAGATAAAAATCTTATGTCATAAGGTTAGAGGTGATCCAGCAGCATTGTGTCACAATGCCACAAAAGATGCTTTAGGATTTTCTTACCCAAATTCAAATTTGTGATTTTTGTCTGTGGGATGCGGGACAGACCGAGGCTGTAGTATGCTTGAAGGATACAATTAAGTACCATATCTACATTGCCTGATGCAACGGTGTTTTTACCATGACAGGGGACAACTATGTTTTAACCAAGTCCCCTGACATGGTTGTTTTTACAGTGCATATAAACACAACTAAGACTGGTTAATGAATTAAGAGCAGGTTGATTGAAGGAAACACAGTAGATCTGAGTAAAATCTCCCTATGAAGAGGAAGCTGCAGAGCCCTCCAAAGCAACTAGTCCCACGTTCTGCACACAGTATCCCCTTTCACACTCCCTCCCTTCTGTTTAACTGTGTACAAAGTACATAGATTAAACAATATACCATATTTCTAACAGTTTAAAATTCTCCTTCCCTTTAAAAAAATGCAATAGTGTTTCTTACTGTGGGAAGCAGAGATTTTGAGCAGAAGATTTGTACAACAGCAGAAGCAACAGTTCCCCAACAACATAAAACTATAGCACTGTGAAATTTACTACACCCAGCCTCTGAGGCTGTTGAAGAGATTCACCTCTTTTTGGAAAGCAGTTAGTGAAAGAAATTTGGAACAATAAAAAGGTACTCTCTTGGGTAAAATACTGCTTTCCTAAATGAAATACTAGCCATCTGAATGGCTCATGCCTACAAGTGATTGCTCCTCTGTAACAGTAGTGAAAAGATGCATAGTTTTGTCCTTCCAAAAAAATCCATATTTTCTTTTAAAAGGAGACTCAAATTAGGGTACAAACTGAATCTACGTGGCCCATTTTCCCTGCCAAAAGTGCTGTACAATTCCACTGAAATCATGGGATGTACATCAGCAAAGAATCGTGCATCTGTCTTACAGTGGTTTACAGTGTGATGGGGAATATCTGTAATTATCAAATCAAAGTCTGTCCTTCCCAAATACATTATAATAGCTACTGAGATTACAAAAGAGCTTTTCCATACATCTCAAAAGGGTTTATATATATTAAAAAAAAAAAAAGGAAAGAACCATTACTCCATTTTACCAATGGGGAAATGGAGGCACAGTGCTTTAGAAAATTCATTTGAAGCAGAATTAGACCAAAGCTGAGCACTTCTGAAAATTCCACACAGACAGGTGAAGCGACTTACTCAAGGTGATACAGCAGGTTAACGGCAGAGCCATGATTAGAACCTAGGTGTCCTGACTCCCAGGACAATACTCAAGCCACTGAACCACAGTGTTTCTCCCACTCCTTTATAGATAAAAATAGAACTTTTTTGAAACAATCCTCTCTTGTTCCCCTTGTATGGATTCTCTATCCAACAAGCACTGCTCCCAGAGCTGTACATATTCCTGATGGACGTCACTAAGGATGACAGAGCCTTTTTTTTTTTTAAATGTATACAAAATGCAGCAGAAGCACTCTTATTTATGGTGATACTGTATATGTATATTAATAAAGACCAGCATAAATAACAGAGTGAGCTGCTGCTGCTGCAGCATTAGAAACAAAGGGAAAAGACAAATAGAACAAGGACAATTGTCAGTGAATGGGATTGTTCTATTAACCTTCTAAAAGGCATGTAGAGTAAAAAAAGATGCACAGACATTATTTAAATAGCTGACAGTATAGTTCAAGATGGCGTATTAAAAAGGGCACTGCCAGGTTGTTTCGGCACACATTTTACATTTGTGTATCATGTCAGTCAAGGTTCCACTTCCATCTCTTTTAACTTGATCTCTGAGACACTGATTACATCAAAAAAGCAAAATGTACTTATTACATAAAGGCAATTGCTCCTACCATGATAATGTATAGCACAAAATAGAAGAGCTATTGCTGCACAGACAGTAGACTGATATCATGCCATCGATGAAGAGAAAATTGTAATGGTGATTTTTCACCTCTAACTCTCCATTTTGTAACACTGAGAAAAGTCCAGTTTCAGAGTAGCAGCCATGTTAGTCTATATTCGCAAAAACAAAAGGAGGACTTGTGACACTTACTTAGGAGTACTTAGTGACTAACAAATTTATTTAAGCATAAGCTTTCGTGAGCTACAGCTCACTAAGATTAGCTGTCAAAAGTAGCAATTTTCCTCAAAATGTGAAGGAAATTGAAAAAAAAAAAACATTTTTTCAGTTCTAGAATGACTGTTCTGAAATTTGTGAAGTTGCTACCATTTTCTTGTTATCAAGCTAAAGATTTAGGCCTTGAACTTGCATTGTGTGGGGGCATAGGGATCTGCTCACGAAGAACAGATTGCAGGATCAAGGCCTTACTTACTAAATAATCTTCCTCTTAACCTTGTACACAGGATTGCTTTCAAGCAATAAATAAATAAGCAGTATTTTTAGCAGTATATTTTTCTCTCCAGTCCACTTCAATGAAGCGACTCAAGTAGTTAGAATTTTCATATCTACAATTTTAAGAAAAACTATGAACTGTAAGGGTATTGCAATATTTATCCTTGTTTCCTTAATTGATCACTTCCATACTTTTTATTCCATAGGTCCCATTAACAGGAATGTTTCTGGTATGTATTTTTTGCAAGGTGTATATTACTGTAGCAACTGTGACTAATTTAATAATTTTTTTTGTCTGGAAATGCGTGGCACCTAAGTGTATTGGTTTTAATTTATTTTTAAATATAAAACCAAAAGGCAGCCAGCAGCAGCACATATATATATATTCCCTAAATTTTTCATATTTTGTATTTTATGTTACAAGATTATTTGTTTACAAATGGTTACATTCAATCACATACTGAAATAAATAATGGTGCCTGGAAATTACTCCAGAAGAGTCAAATGGATCAGTGGAATACAGCTCAGAAACTGCCATTATATTACGATCTCACATAAAATATTTTGGAATCATAGAAACGCTGGGCTGTAAGGAACCTCAAGAAGTCATCTAGCCCAGCCCTCTTCACTAAGGCAGGACCAATAAACCTAGATCATCCCTGGCAGGTGTTTTGTTGTCCATCCAACCGGTGCTTAAAAACCACCCATGATGGGGATTCCACAACCGCCCTGGGAGCCCTATTCCAGAGCTCAACTACTCTTATAGTTAGAAAGCCTTTCCTAATATCTAACCTAAATCTCCCTTGATGCAGCCCATTACTTCTTGTCCTACCTTCTGTGGCCATGGAAAACAATAGATCACCATCCTTTTTATAACAGCCCATAACATATTTGAAGACTTATCAGTTTATTCTGATCTTCTAAATCTGATCTTCTAAATTTGTAGATCCTACAAACATTTAAGCATGTGCATAACTTTATTCATAGGAGTATTTCTATTGACTTGAACAAGATTTCTCATACACATAAAAGTTAAGCATGTATGTAAGTATTAGCAGGATTGGGGCATAAGTGGGTATCTGTATAAAATGCACATTCACCTATATCATCAACCACCTAAGCTCTGTTTGTGCTGTACTCAAATTGTACACAGATAATAAAAGATTAACTCTGTTCTCTACAGAAGCCATTCAGGACATGGCTGCTGAGGCTCCAGAAGCAAAGCAAGACTGTACTCTAACACAGTCGGAAATTATATACTCAGACTTTGATACGTTAGCAAGATTAAAAAATATGACTGCTTGAAAGGTTTACTGTCCTACTCAAGAAAAATACTACCAAATTTAACAATAAGGAGAATATCTTTATGTCATTTTAGCCTTAGGAAAATTAGCTGTCTTGAGCCCATAACGTTTATTCTAGGATAAATGTGCTTCCACTTACCTGAATGTTCTCCTCTCTCTTTATATAAAGCAGATCCACAGATCCGCCCAGTGGATCTTTAGTCTACTTGCAACTCTGGAAGTAATTCTGGGCCCCTCAGTCAGTAACAGGCCAAATCTTTCCCTTTGAATAGCTTTCCATAGATTCATAGATATTAAGGTCAGAAGGGACCATTATGATCATCTAGTCTGACCTCCTGCACAACGCAGGCCACAGAATCTCACCCATCCACTCCTGCGAAAAACCTCTCACCTATGTCTGAGCTACTGAAGTCCTCAAATCGTGGTTTAAATGCTTCAAGGAGCGGAGAATCCTCCAGCAAGTGACCCATGCCCCATGGCTACAGAGGAAGGTGAAAAACCTCCAGGGCCTCTTCCAATCTGCCCTGGAGGAAAATTCCTTCCCGACCCCAAATATGGTGATCATATAAGAAGAGGAAAGATGGTTCAGTGGTGAGGACACTAGCTTAGGTAATGGGAGACTGTAGTTTGTCAGCTAATGTAATGAGAAATTGTGCTACTGCAGAGTGACAACTCTCCCTGAGTCCCAAATTGATCTTGGGTGGGTCAGATTTGTGGACTGATTTGAAGAAAATCAATTTTAGGTAAAAAAAGAATTTTCCATTCTTCATGATAAGAAAGTCCACAGATTTTCACTGCAGGATTTTTAGGAGGAGATGTGTACAACTGAGGAAGGAAAAATTGAAATAATTTTTGATCAAAGTACACAGTTTAAAAAATAATTCCTCAGCCATGTAATATCCTTCACCCAAATGAACCATTTGCTCAGGACTTCCTTGGTATACAGTTTTCACAAAATACTGCATACCAAGGATCACCTTGTCACTTAACATATTTCTCTCTTGAATCACCCTCATCCTGTTTCATTGACTTTCTCCTCTTTTCATATTTCCTTGAGGAATTAATATGGTCAAAAAGATTACTTAATTTTGTAATATCATTATATTATTCTTGGTATTACCAAGTGGGTAGGAGAAATCTTTTAGTTTCTTAGCCTTGTCTAATGGATCCTCAAAAAGTTCTCCTAATAATTTTGAAGTATCCAACAGCTGCTTTCCACTTCCAGAGCCACATGTGCTTCCATGAGAAGTTATTGACCAGACAGGAATGTAGTGTATCCAGGGAATGTGTCAAAAATAAAGAAGCCCAGAGATCTCTAAATTTGCCCCTAGGCTTGTGTTTTCTTGATTTTACATGGCAGGGATACTGATGAGGTCACCTCTCCATGTCAGAATAGCTCTTGCAAAACAAGTTGGAGCTGCTGAAGGCATTTTAGTTTTACTGGGGAGTCCCATTCTGACTTAGTTACATAATTTCTTAAGCATAAAGCTATACGCCATATAGCATAGAGCCCAGGGGAAAATATTTTTGCATGATTTCTCTGCCTTTCCTTTCTTCCTACTTCTAACTCTTGAGTGATTTATCAGGGAAAAGAAAGAGTCAAGAGCAGCTACTGCCCTTAATAGTTTCAAAATATTCCTATGGAAGAAGCCGGTCTTGTCTGGATTGAGCGTGTAAAGAATCCTATTTATCTTAATAATTTTGGTCGTTTCCTTGTGTGATTTTGCTTCTATATTCTGGAGTTGACAAAGAAAGAGGAAGCAAAAAGAGAAGGGCTCTTCCGGTTTTTGCTGGGCTTCCCTTTCTTTGATAAGGCCTTGTGCAAAAACTATTTATAAATCCTCTTTTATTCAAGGTTTTGAGCTATACAGAGCTCTTCTTCAGGTCTGGGTCCTTTCCCATTTTGTTTTATATTGTACGTATTTAGGCACGCATTATATTAACCTATGTGGACAAGATATGTAAGTAAACTTTTAAAAGTTCTATCTAAATATGCTCCTGTGACTGAGATACAAGCAAAATGCAACAATCTGAAGAAACCTCTAAGCAGTCAGTTCACTTTAACATGGATACATAATGGGTATTTTTATCAGGAAGCTACATGAGTAGCTCTATACTTAATTTCGTTTGTATTAACTGAAACACTCATACTAAGGAAGGAGGCACATAAAGATTGCTGTGTTATCTAATATTGGACCTAAAATCTATTTTTTCCCAGGATTTAACTGCCTCTTTCCTTGTTAGTGACATTTTAAGAATGTATTCCACATCGAGCATTGTTAACACACAGCAGTACCACCTCAGATTACCAGACATATGGTGACTGAAAATCACCCTCAACTGAAGTTTTTTTTATGTCCTCTGGTATTGTTTTGGAGGAGATTGTACATGGTCCTTTCAAGCTAGCTAGACAACTAAAATGCACTCTGGGTGGAGGACCCTGAGAGTAGCCTTCTCAAATCCCTTTTCCATCCTTCAGAAAGTCTTACATGTCCTTTTGATAATACTCTGAAGAGCAAAGGTCCTAATCTTTTAAGTCGTCTGCACAGAGAACACCCACTGACTTCAAAGGTGGCCAAGCAGGACTGAATTTAGATGACAGATTTCATTAATCAGAAAAAGTATCTTAGAAGGGAAGACATATCTCCCCTCCTCCCCCACAAGCTAAATCCAACTCCTAATTAAGAAGAGGAGTTTCTGATTACCAGATCAGATTGGGGCCAGATAGCTAATGGGCTGATTAATCCCTTAACTAGGAGACTGGACAAAAGAGCACAGGAAGGAAGTGCAAGGGGAGAGAAGCAGAAGACACAGAAGCTAGTAGGGCCTGACAAAACGGTATTCTCTGGGAGGAGACACATTTTCTCCCCACCCTTTGGAGAAGAGATAGTAAAACTAAAAGACATCATAAATACTGTGACTGCACTCCTATGTAGAAGGTGGTAGAATGCAACACTGTAAATAAACTGCATGGTGGAATCTACACAAAAGAAGGTCTCTGAACAGTCTGTGCAAGGCAAAGAGAAAGGGAACTGAAGGTGCCCCATCACAGAGCCATGCACTTTACTTCAGTGGGATTGCAGTAATGCAACTGAGGAAATTGCTTTGCACAGGTATGATTGAGGGTAAAATTTAGTTCCTTGTATTTTCTTTTATTTAAATATATCCTACATATGAAGGCCTGAATGCATTCCTAGGAAATTATAATTTTACTACCAGTAAAATGACTATTTAAACTAGTTCTTCTGGACCAGTCCAAGACATTTATGATTAACCTGGTCAACCAGTAGATAAAAAGTGTACTTGAAAACAGCACCTATATCTCCTCCTCACATTGCCTATCAAGGTCATCTATAAACTTGTTGGTAGCCCAGTCCCCTTTTTCCAGAGCATACAATTCAGACACTTCATATACCTAAATGCCAAGAAGATCTAACTCACCCTTTGAAAGCTCTCCCTTGATCTTTCATCCCTGCCAATGTCTGAATGCAATAACAGGGACATTTGCTGGAAAAATATAGGCACATACTTTTTAAATCTTAAAATATGTTAGGTGTTTTTGATGGACAGTATGACAAAATAGTAAATTTTTGCTTACGAAATATCAGGATTGTTCCTCCTATATTAGGACAATTTACATGCATTAAAAATATTTATTCTTAAAGACACAGTCAACTATGGGCTCCAATCTGTAGTTTGAGAGTTCAATAGACTACTTACATAATACATCCCCATACTTAATAGCTTTGGGCATTGTCCTATATAAAAAACCAAACAAACTGGTCAATGGCTAACCCAGAGACCCCCCAAAATCAAAATTCTTTCTCAAATATATCTATCCCTTATGATACTACATGCATTCAACAAGGATTAGAGGAAGATATCTGACCTGATGAACACATCTAGTGGAGCTATCCAAGAGCTCCATTTTCTAGGTCTTCATATGAGGCAATATAAGGAAAATTACCAGCTTTAGCCTGCCCTTGATTTCCAAAAATATTTTCACTTAGAATCTACCTACATATTCACCTGAGAGGATATTATAAAGACCTCTATTCACATCAAATTATGTCCACAAGATTTGGAGGGGGAAAAAAAAAAAGCTCTCTTCTATGCCCAGAATGGTCCCAGAGAAGCGGAGAAGTTTTAGTTATGAAAAATTACAAAAGTGAATGACCATCATATACTAGAAGGGCCAGACAGCAGTTTTTCCTTTCTTCCCTCACCTCCACATTACAATTTAATTAAAAAAAAAAAAAGAGAACACTCATCAATACACAATGATATGATGACGATGCTTTGGCCCCAATGATATTTGATTTTTCAGGACACTTGATGACTTTGAAGTGTAGCTTCCAGGACATAGAAGATCACCATCAAAATAAAGGATAACCCTAACTCAAACCAAACTTATGGGACAGTCAGGCACATTTATTAACTGCGTATTTAAAACAAAAGTTATTCATAAAGTTTATGGGAGAAGTGCTTGTTTCTTGAAACTTTACTGAAGAAGTTAAAGTATATTGATCTTCCATTTCTCATGCTTCATGTATAGCAAGATGATGTGAAGCAAAGCATGCTTTGTGGTCAAGGTTTAATTTAAAGCAACAGCCACTTTAGGTAGACTGATAATGGTAAGGGCTCAAGAACTCCAATTATCTTGTTTGAAATCTCCTTCAACTCTCTTCTTTGCCCTATTTCATGCCATTATCATGGTCGCAGAGTCTGCTGCCCAGTATCTGTAGCCCATACAAGAATCCTGAGATTTTGGAGGCAGTTTTGATGGCCTAAGAAATACCAAACCCTGTATTTATGCAAGTATGGCAATATTGCTTTTTAACTAGTTGTTATCTCAGATGTGCAAAGTAGAGGAAAAGATTATAAATTTCACATTTCTATTAATATCACACTGGACTATTTCAGCTATAACATCACAAGATTTAGACAAAGTCTTTATATTTTTTAAATCTATAGACTATTAATGGAAACCATGAGAAATGCACTTTGCGCTCCCCAATACTCACCATAGGGCAAACTCAACTAATGACAATGACAGCTTTAGATTTATACCGCAAGGATGCTTGCACCTTCTAAGAGACAGGTGAATGGAACAGTGAATCAGTAAGCAGTTACTCTGTATATCTAGTACTGTTGAAGATTAATTGACAGCTGACAATCCATTACAGAATATAAACTATCACATTCTTTCAGAATTGCTTCCTTTCAGAATTTCAGCTTGCTTCTTAGAACAATACAAATATTTTTTCCAGTCATGTGAAGGATCGGTATAATGTCTGTATCAACCTAACTTTGAATTGCTAGTTGCACCATTTTTAAGAATGTGACCTACGTTATAATTACCTACCTGTTAAGGACAGACCAATGACAGCTTACTATAATGCCTAACAATGCTCTGAACCGCTACACAAGAGTAATCAACTTTGATTGTTTTCCAATCAAAGGGGTCCACCCCTAGAACAATGGTTTTGCTACAGAAAGTGGCCAGACCAAAGGAAACTGGTCTTCCCAGTTTGGAGTTGGGAGAAGGGGGCCTGGCACTTACCACTTAGCCACCTGACTGGGGTTCTGAAGCTGATCAGGTGGTCACATGAGAGAGGTAACTAAGACCTTATTTAAGAGCAGAATCTGCTCCAGGCTCTCTCTGTCTGGCTGACCATTCCCAGACAACAGAAGGACTCAAGAAAGAGGTCTATTCACCTAACCGAGGACTCACGCGAAGAGGTCAGCATAGCCCCAGGGAAAGAGTATATAGGTTTTCATTGTCTTTCCTCAAATATCTGTAACTTCCATATGCTTTAAAAGGTAAAAGTTAAAGGTTTTGCCTGTATTCCTTACCATGTAGTTCCCAAGAGTCAAACTATAAACAAAAGTACTCCTTGGTGAGGTGAAACTCTGGGCAAGTGTTTATAAATAACTGGGGAGATTTGGGAAGTCTCAAAATTGGTTTCAGGGTCTTGGGCAGTTGGAATGCAAAGTCCCACATCCCAACAGAGGGCAGCAGACAGGTAATCTACACCTGGGACAGTTCCTTAGAAATCCAAAGCTAGAAACAGAGTCTGGACTCTGCCCTGACCAGCTGCCTTGAAAGCATGTGGGATACAAATGTTGAGTCCAATTACAACAGACTGAGGACTAGGGGGATGCAGCCAGGTCATAACAAATGGTCTTTAGGTTTATATGAATGCTGATTAACAAATCGCACTACTGGGATAAGGCGACCCCCACCTGATGTGCATTCCTGCTTCAAGCTGCAGCATGACAGGTTCACCTGCCTCAGTTTCCCACCTCCTTCTGCCCATGAAAGGGATAGTCTCTCAGCATTTGACAAAGCCCACCTGTGGGTATAATATATTCACATACACCAGTGCAGTATTCCCCCCAAACCCTGTAGCAAAATTTTCCAATTTCCACAATTAAACATACTGCAGGTGTTTCCCATTCCCCTTTCCAGGGACATCAACAGCAAGTCACCCACCCAAGAGTCAATAGCAGCACTTTGGTCTCGGTTCCTTTGGCCCCTGAGCCAGGCATCTGCCTTCTCAAGCCTGAGAGTGACCAGTCTTCCCACACCCCTTCACTCAGGTCTTTATCCTGACGGCTCCCCATCTTGCAGAGTTCCACTCCTCCATTCCTCCCTCCCTTTGAGTCATACCACTGTGTAGAGGATCTACCCTTCTGCAGCAACCCTCTTGTTTCTGTGTTCAGCTTCCCCTGTCCAAGCCAGATCTTCTCCTTTTCCTAGGGGCCATTGTCTATGCCTTTTGCTTCTCAGGGGACCCCAGCTTCAGTCAGCTCTCACCCAACAGCTCTCTTCCAAGCTCCTCAATGGCAACTCACAGTTACTGCTTTCCTTCCAAACTCAGCTCTCCTCCAAGCAACTCCTGCCACCATTTCCTTGCTAATTCTCTCTCGACTGGGTCTCGGGCAGCTCTCACCTGCCCCTTCCTGCCTCTCTCAGGCAGCCTCACCTGCCTTTTCCTGACCCCTCTCAGGCTCTGACTCACCAAATCTTTTCCCCTCTAGGGCTCAGTGTCCTCTTTTAAGCCCAATTGAGTCACACGTGCACTGGCCCAACTGTTCCCTCTTAAAAGGAACCAGTCAGCCTGTGACAACTACCCATTAAAGTTATCTAGTTGGCCAAACTTTAGTTTTGTTTTATTAATAGACTGCACTGCAGGAAGACTGAAATGGAAAGGTTCCATTGTATCTATAGCAACATTGGAAGAAGCCCAAGAAAAAGCAGAACTATATCATCTTTGCATCATTTTGGGATCCAGTCCTTCAGACTTATGCTTCGTAGCCATAAGAACATATCACTGTGGTACGTTGCCTTCTACAGTATGGCTGATGAGATTTTAGTTTCCCCAAATGAGCCACTTAGGATTGAGCTGCAAAGACTGAGGTAAACAGAAAGACATTTCTGTTAAAAATAAAAAACAAACAAACATCCTTTTCAAGAAGCAGAGTTGCTTAGCCAGTGATGTTGTCTTAAGAATAGGAATTACTAATGTAATAAACGTGTTTCAAAGATGACAAATTTGGAGAAAAAAAGCAAGTATAAAACAAAAAGGTAAATGGCTGTAATAAACTACAAGCAGTTTCTAAATGTGTGGTAGCAGAATGTTCTTACCATTCTTGGCAAGTAGTCCTCTCTTGACTGTTACAGGCAAGAAATCTTCTCTGGGTTGTATATCCAATCAATTATTTTATTTTCAGCAACGTTGTTATTTTAAGAAAGCTTTGGTGTGAAGAGGTAAGTGCATAAGACCATATGCAATTTATTCAACTTCTTTGTCAATCTCAAGATTTTCATGCAAGGTTCATTCTTTCTTTGTGCTAGTTATTTCCAAGATTTGAAACATTTACACTGATTTTTAAACATTTAACCAACATGCATTTCTTAAAATGCACAAATTTTAGGATTATTGCATGTATCAGATTCTTTACTGCAGAAGCTTGGAACACCTGCACAGAATTTCTGAATTTACAAATTTCTTTTCAATTTTTAATTATGCTACTGTAAGCTAGGATAATCAGGTATTCCTGTTACAATGATAAAAATGCCCTTGGAGAGGATTTTAAAACAAATATTACTATTATGGGCATCTTTTCATTAGTTTCCATGTTAAATATGTGCTGTTCTATAAATTTAGATTAAAATTTAAATCAGTTTCCCAATAATTTTATTTTCAAAGCAAAATTGCTTTATTAGGGCATGTGCATAATCATGAAAACAATTCTAAATAGTATTTGTGTGTGTTTTATATTTGGTGGTTGAGGTGTATTGAAAGGAATGCCAGAGACAGATCAGTATATGTACTGTTTGGAGAGAGTTAAGAAATAGCTAAGCTACTTACTCTGAGAGATCAGATATAGCACCAATAACTATCTTTTACGTAATTTTCCTGATCTTCGATCATACAAAACATAGGTCAATAAACTGCTAGTTTCTCAAAATGTTTACTTATCACATACATTATAAATCATACTTTCCTACAATGAATACGATCTAGGATGCAGCTGGGATCAGAACACAAAGAGGTACTCCGTGCCCCCCCACTCCCACTGAAGGCAATGGAAGAGGACAGTGCTCAGCACATTGCTGGACAGGCCCCTTGAAATCTTTCAGATCTGCAGTGCTGCCATTCATGTCTAGTCTAGAACTCATATCTGTGAAAATAAAAAACTGTCAGACTTGACTTAAGCCAAGATCATAACAAAACATTAAGTGTGAACAAATTTGTTTACAAAATTCTCAAATATTTTCATAGATTTACTTATTACATAAAATATTTTCCAACAGTGAATATGCTCATCAGTACTTCACTTGAAAACTTTAAGAACTGCAGTACTGATGCTCGTACCCACACCTGTATAAACATATGTCTATGAGAATAAACTGATGTCTTAAGAGAACTGTTTAGGAATTGAGAGAAATTCCTTGATACCCTGCCTGTTCAGCTGTTACACCCAAACTAAAGCTCAATAGGAGACGTAAGATTGGATTGCAATGGTACAGTTTCCCTGGAATGAAACAATGGTTTTCTTCAGAATAGAGAATTGGTTTTTCAGTGCTCCTTTCCTTAATGAAGGCCCAGTCCAGCAGCTACTGAAGTCAATGGAAAGATTCCTGTTGATTTTTGTGGGAGTGGGACTGAGCTCTTATGAAGCCAGAACAGCACTATCCATAAATGGATATAGTCTTTGAACTTGACCCTGCATTTATTGTGCATTTCAAAATAATGAGAAGTTCTGACATGCACACAGATGCAGAACCTCATTATCGTGGGTACATTCTTAAAGAGTTATTTCACTGTGAAACTTGACTTTGCAAAAAAGGCAGTTAGAATTCTACATTTGTCCCTCAAGGATTCCCTGAACAAATGCTGTCAGTTTATAGAAGTTGGATAATTTCTTTCCCTGCTCCCTCCCCTCGGCTCCCATCTAGTTTTATACTCTCAATCTGGGATTCAGTCTAGCTGGGTTCTTTCGTTCTTATGCATCAGCACTAGTAGTAACTCTGCAGCACTGGGAAGTGTCTTGCAACTTGGGTGACCCTGTTATTTGGCAGCCACATCGTGCTTGCCCATGTTCCAGCTGTGATCTTCCTTCTTACACTGGGTTGTGGATAGATACTGTAGCTGCTCCTCCTGCCTACCATGGAACTCGGAGGCCCCTGTCTTCAAGCAACCAGGAGGCCTTTATGCCTCTCCCTTGTGGAGCCACCAGAGAGAAAGGGAGCAACAGGGGACAGGAACCCCCCTCCTCCCCCCCAACACCAAATATCAGAAGACTCAGTCCTTGGCAGTGGGGTTTGCACTTCTGTAGACCCCACTGGGGAAGAGGCAACAGGGCTGGAAGTAATGATCACCTGTGTTCTTACATGAGCTCTGATAGTTGCAAAGGGAATAACTGGTTGGTCTCTGCCTAGTTTCCTTGTCTATAAAATAGGGACAGATCTCTACCGCCCTGTTAATGCTTCTACAGCTCTCTGAAGATGAGCAGCACTATCAATGGTAACTGTTACCTCTCCTCATCCTTTCAGAGGATGAAAAAAAAAAAAAAAGTTAGCTTCCACAATTTGGCCAAAATCATAGGTTTATTTATAATATCTTTTTGCATACAGAGCATTGTCTTAGAGCTTGCCAGATATTGGTAACTTTGTACCAGGGACTTTAAGGATAATAACTATGCCCTCAAAACTGCTATTAACAAAAATTTTGCACTTTTGTTATCTAGCCACAAATTCCGTGGGTCATATAAAAGCTACTAAAAGCATTTAATCCCACATCCTAAAGCATCTATCCTTTACTGGGGTCAAAGGAATTTCAGTATGGTTAGATCTAAACAGAAAAATGCAATACGTTAAATTTAAAAACTGCAGAGGCAAAGTTAATGCTCAGAAACACTCAATTAACCTCTTAATCCAGACAACTTTCAATCAACGCAAAAATAAATAAGGATTCTACTGCTGTATATTCAGTAACACTACAGAGAAATATTACAGTTATCTTGCCACTCACAGAAGTGTAGATCTTCTTCGCAACTAACTTTATAGACTTATGGTGGTGAGGTAGTTTTACTCTGCCTGAAAAGATTTTAAAAGGTCAAGCAGAACAAGGAATTACAGCCACAAGAAAATCCAGTAATCTTGATTTGAAATGGCTTTTGTTTTGAGGTACTGAAGAAAGTTTGTACATAATATATGTATTTTGACTAAACTTCTTCCATGGATGGTACTGAGAATGGCTTTATAGGGGCTTTTTTCCCCCCCTCCCTTTTCTGAAAAAAAGTGTGGCAGCTGAAGTTTGCACATGGGCAAGGTTTATCTCTAGGGGTATCCAGCTAGCTGGCAAGCCTCCCTGGCATGAACTGCTGAGGAGGAATATCTGGCATAATGAGAAGAGAAAAAAAATCACTTTTTTTAAATAAAAGGAAAAATCTCTATATGACCAGTCCAATGGGTCCCACTTTTTATGGGGGTCTGCTGTTTCATCAACATAGTCATGTTCTTTGACTCAGATTTTCTACTGCTGCTGCACTGGCCAGTGTCAGTGCAGTACTATATAACAAAAGATTATCCTGTGAAAAACAGAATAGTTGTCACGGTTTCTTGGCAACCCTGGCACCACAAACGCTTGCCCAAATGCCCAATCTCTCCCTGAGCAAATAAAAAGAAGAAAAACAGTGATCCAGGGGAGAAGAAATTCCATGTAAAAGGGACTGAACATTAATAAGAATATAAAACGGCCATACTGAGTGAGACCAAAGGTCCAATAAAGCCCAGTATCCTGTCCTCTGACAATGGCCAATGGCAGGTGCCCCAAAGGGAATGAACAGTCAGGTTATCATCAAGTAATCCATGCCCTGTCACCCAATCCCAGCTTCTGGCAAACAGAGGCTAGGGATACCATTCCTGCCCATCCTGGTTAATAGCCATTGATGGACCTATCTAGCTCCCTTTTGAACCCCATTATAGTATTGGCCTTCACAACACCCTTTGGCAAAGAGTTCCAGAGGTTGACAGTGCATTGCCTGAAAACAAAAAAACAACAAAAAACTTACTTGTGTTTGTTTTAAACCTGCTACCTATTAATTTCATGGGTGGCCCCTTGTTCTTGTATTATGAGAAGCAGTAAATAACACTTCTTTATTTACTTCCTCTATACCACTCATGATTTTATATACCTTTATCATATCCCCCCTTAGTCGCCTCTTTTCCAAGCTGAAAAGTCAGTCTTATTAATCTCTCCTCATATGGAAGCCGTTCTATACCCCTAATCATTTTTGTTGCCCCTTTCTGAACCTTTTCCAATTCCAATCTATCTTTTTTGAGATGGGGTGACCACATCTGCACGCAGTATTCAAGGTGTGGGTGTACCACGGATTTATATAGAGGCAATATGATATTTTCTGTCTTATTATCTATCCCTTTCTTGATGCTTCCCAACATTCTGTTCCCTTTTTTGACTGCCGTTGCACATTGAGTGGATGATTTCAGAGAACTATCCACAATTCATAGATACTAAGGTCAGAAGGGACCATTATGATCATCTAGTCTGACCTCCTGCACAACGCAGGCCACAGAATCTCACCCACCCACCCCTGCGAAAAACCTCTCACCTATGTCTGAGCTATTGAAGTCCTCAAATCGTGGTTTAAAGTCTTCAAGGAGCAGAGAATCCTCCAGCAAGTGACCCGTGCCCCATGCTACAGAGGAAGGCGAAAAACCTCCAGGGCTTCTTCCAATCTGCCCTGGAGGAAAATTCCTTCCTGACCCCAAATATGGCGATCAGCTAAACCCTGAGCATATGGGCAAGATACACCAGCCAGATACTACAGAAAATTCTTTCCTGGGTAACTCAGATCTCACCCCATCTAACATCCCATCAGGCCTATTTACCATGAATATTTAAAGATCAATTACCAAAATCATGTTATCCCATCATACCATCTCCTCCATAAACTTATCGAGTTTAATCTTAAAGCCAGATAGATCTTTTGCCCCCACTGCTTCCCGTGGAAGGCTATTCTAAAACTTCACTCCTCTGATGGTTAGAAACCTTCATCTAATTTCAAGTCTAAACTTCCTGGTGGCCAGTTTATATCCATTTGTTCTTGTGTCCACATTGGTACTGAACTTAAATAATTCCTCTCCCTCTCCAGTATTTATCCCTCTGATATATTTATAGAGAGCAATCATATCTCCCCTCAGCCTTCTTTTAGTTAGGCTAAACAAGCCAAGCTCCTTGAGTCTCCTTTCATAAGACAAGTTTTCCATTCCTCGGATCATCCTAGTAGCCCTTCTCTGTACCTGTTCCAGTTTGAATTCATCCTTCTTAAACATGGGAGACCAGAACTGCACACAGTATTCCAGGCGAGGTCTCACCAGTGCCTTGTATAACGGTACTAAAACCTCCTTATCCCTACTGGAAATACCTCTCCTGATGCATCCCAAGACCGCATTAGCTTTTTTCACAGCCATATCACACTGGCGGCTCATAGTCATCCTATGATCAACCAATACTCCAAGGTCCTTCTCTTTCTCCGTTACTTCTAATTGATGCGTCCCCAGTTTATAACTAAAATTCTTGTTATTAATCCCTAAATGCATAACCTTACACTTCTCACTATTAAATTTCATCCTATTACAATTACTCCAGTTTACAAGGTCATCCAGATCCTCCTGTGTGATATCCTGGTCCTTCTCTAACTTGGCAATACCTCCTAGCTTTGTATCATCCACAAACTTTATTAGCACACTCCCACTTTTTGTGCCGAGGTCAGTAATAAAAAGATTAAATAAGATTGGTCCCAAAACTGATCCTTGAGGAACGCCACTGGTAACATCCCCCTCCAGCCTGACAGTTCACCTTTCAGTAGGACCTGTTGTAGTCTCCCCTTCAACCAATTCCTTATCCACCTTTCAATTTTCATATTGATCCCAATCTTTTCCAATTTAACTAATAATTCCCATGTGGCATGGTATCAAATGCCTTACTGAAATCTAGGTAAATTAGATCCACTGCGTTTCCTTTGTCTGTTACTTTCTCAAAGAAGGCGATCAGGTTGGTTTGGCATGATCTACTTTTTGTAAAACCATGTTGTATTTTGTCCAATTTACTTTTTTTCCCTTTCTTAAAAATAGGAACTATGTTAGCAATTCTCCAATCATATGGTACAACCCCTGAGTTTACAGATTCATTAAAAATTCTTGCTAATGGGCTTGCAATTTCGGGTGCCAATTCCTTTAATATCCTTGGATGAAGATTATCTGGGGCCCCCAATCTAGTCCCATTAAGCTGTTTGAGTTTCGCTTCTACCTCAGATCTGGGAATATCTACCTCCATATCCTCATTCCCATTTGTCATGCTACCATTATCCCTAAGATCCTCTTTAGCCTTATTAAAGGCTGAGACAAAGTATTTGTTTAGATATTGGGCCATGCCTAGATTATCCTTGACCTCCACTCCATCCTCAGTGTTTAGCGGTCCCACTTCTTCTTTCTTTGTTTTCTTCTTATTTATATGGCAATAGAACCTTTTACTACCGGTTTTAATTCCCTTTGCAAAGTCCAACTCTACTTGACTTTTAGCCTGTCTCATTTTATCCCTACATGTTCTGACCTCAATAAGGTAGCTTTCCTTGCTGATCCCTCCCATCTTCCACTCCCTGTATGCTTTCTGCTTTTTCTTAATCACCTCTCTGAGATGCTTGCTCATCCAGCTTGGTCTACAATTCCTGCCTATGAATTTTTCCCCCTTTCTTGGGATGCAGGCTTCCGACAACTTCTGCAACTTTGATTTAAAGTAATCCCAGGCCTCCTCTACCTTTAGATCCATAAATTCTTCAGTCCAATCCACTTCCCTAACTAATTTCCTTAATTTGTGAAAGTCAGCCCTTTTGAAATAAAAACCCTAGTTGCAGATTTATTTTTGTTAATCCTTCTGTTCAGTTTGAACTGAATTAGCTCATGATCACTTGAACCAAGATTATCCCCTACAACCATTTCTTCTATGAGGTCCTCATTACTCACCAAAACCAAATCTAAAATGGCATCCCTTCTAGTCAGTTCAGCAACTACTTGATGAAGGAATCCATCAGCTATCACATCTAGGAAAATCTGAGCCCTTTTATTACTAGCACTCGTCCGCCAGTCTATATCTGGGAAGTTAAAGTCTCCCATGATCATGCAGTTTCCATTAGTATTTACTTTATTAAAAACATTAAAAAGGGCTCTATCCATATCCAAATTAGATCCCAGCAGTCTATAGCACACCCCAAGCACTATCCCAGGAGAGGCTCTAATAGTTTTCTTCCCCAGTGTAATTTTTGCCCAGACGGACTCTGTCTTCTCCATTCCATCGCTTCTTATTTCTTTGCATTCTACCTCATCATTGATATACAATGCTATTCCACCACCTTTACCTTTATTTTGGTCTTTCCTAAACAGCACATACTCTTCAATACCTGTAGTCCAGTCATGACTACTGTTCCACCATGTTTCTGTTATCCCTATAACGTCTGGTTTCACTTCCTGCACCAGTAGCTCTAGTTCCTCCATTTTGTTACCAAGGCTCCTTGCACTGATGTACAAACATCTTAATTTTTGCTGTTTGGCCTCGCTCACATTCTGTACTCTATTAGGCACGGTCATTCTATAGCCAGTATAACCTATTAGACTGGATCCACACTGCCCTTCCTCCTTATATACATTCTCCTACCCATGGCTGTATCCTTTCTTACTTCATTTTCTTCCCTCTCAATGCTAAAATCTGGCGTGGAGATTACCTGGACATCTCCCAACCATCCCCCAAATTCCTAGTTTAAAGCTCTCTTAATCAGTTGTGCCAGCCTCCATCCTAGAAGTCTATTTCCTTCACAATGATGCCAAGATCTCTTTCTTGAGTAGTAACAACTTATTTAGACCCCATCATTGTATATGTATAGTTAGGATTATGTTTTCCAATGTGCATTACTTTGCATTTATCAACATTAAATTTCATCTGCCATTTTGTTGCCCAGTCACCCAGTTTTGTGAGATCCTTTTGTAGCTCTTCGCAGTCTGCCTGGGACTTAACTATCTTGAGTAGTTTTGTATCATCTGCAAATTTTGCCATCTCACTGTTTATCCCTTTTTCCAGATCATTTATGAATGTGTTAAATAGGACTGGGCCCAGTACAGATCCCTGGGGGACACCACTATTTACCTCTCTCCATTCTGAAAACTGACCATTTATTCCTACCCTTTGTTTCCTATCTTTTAACCAGTTACCAATCCATAAGAGAACCTTCCCTTTTATCTCATGACTGCTTATTTTGCCTAAAAGCCTTTGGTGAGGGACCTTGTCAAAGGCTTTCTGAGACTCTAAATACACTATATCCACTGGATCTCCTTTGTGTGCATGCTTGTTGACCCCGTCAAAGAATTCTAGTAGATTGGTGAGGCATGGTTTCCCTTTACAAAAAAGCATGTTGACTATTTTCCAACAAATTATGTGTCTGACAATTTTATTCTTTACAATGGTTTCAACCAATTTGCCTGGTACTGAAGTGAGGCTTACTGGCCTGTAGTTGCCAGGGTCACATCTGGAGCCCTTTTTAAAAATTAGCTTCACATTAGCTATCCTTCAGTCATTTGGTACAGAAGCTGATATAAATGATAGGTTACAGATGACAGTTAGTAGTCCTGCAATTTCACATTTGAGTTCCTTCAGAACTCTTGGGTGAATACCATCAGGTCCTGGAGACTTATTACTGTTTAGTTTATCAATTTATTCCAAAACCTCCTCTAATGACACCTCAATTTGAGACAGTTCCTTAGATCTGTCACCCAAAAAGAATGGCTCAGGTTTGGGAATCTCCCTCACATCCTCAACAGTGAACAATGATGCAAAGAATTCATTTAGTTTCTCCACAATGGCCTTATCGTCCTTGAGTGCCCCTTTAGCATCTCGATTGTCCAGTGGCCCCACTGGTTGTTTAGCAGGCTTTCTGCTTCTGATGTATTTAAAAATATTTTGCTATTATTGGAGCATTTGGCTAGCTATTCTTCAAATTCTTTTTTGGTCTTTCTAATGATATTTTTACACTTCATTTGCCAGAGTTTATGCTCTTTTCTATTTTCCTCATTAGGATTTATCTTCCACTTTTTAAAAGGATGCCTTTTTGCCTCTCACTGCTTCTTTTACTTTGTTGTTTAACCACAGTGGCTCTTTTTTGGCTCTCTTACTATGTTTTTTAAATTGGGGTATACGTTGAGCCTCTATTATGGTGTCTTTAAAAAGTTTCCACGCAGCTTGCAGGGATTTTACTTCCACATTAAAGCTGTCACATATGACACTTGCTCTCTTCTTTCCAATTCAAAATCTTTTCCCTAGTTGCAGAGGGGTAAAGGTTGAAACAGAGAGCCTCAGAATGTAAAGAGAGAGTAAGAGTTTAGTCACCGTGTCTAAAGGATGGAGACTGCATTGAGTAAAGTGCCTCTGCTATAGGGTGTGTCAATGGGCAGTTAACTAAAAAAAAAAAAAAAAGGAAGTCATGCACTTCCTGATAACAGTTCACTCTGTGCATGAGACATCCTGAAAATATGCAGTGTCGTTATAGCTCTGTTGGTCCCAGGATAGAAGAGAGATAAGGTGGGTGAGGTAACACTCTGTATTTAGCTGTATGCTCAGAGTACTTTTACCCGACCTGAACAAGAGTTCCGTGTAGCTCGAAAGCTTGCCTCTCTCACCAACAGAAGTTGGCCCAATAAAATATATTACCTCATCCACTGTGTCTCATCCTGAAAATATTTCAGTAAAAAATATTTCAATAAAAGCTACTCACCTAAAACTTCAAGAGTGATGGACAAAGAATGAATATGTAGCCTCTTTGATACCAAAAGAGTCCAAAGTGCTTCAACAGCAGGGTCCATCTTTTGCACCACTGGAATCACTTTGCCTACCACTTGACGCACACTTCACCTCTGAGGTTGAATGTGACAGCTCCAACAGTTCACAGCAACAATATACAAGGTAGGGCAAACGTAATAAATTCAACATGGAATTTGATCAGAATATCAGGAACAAAATCCATACTCTTTCAAAAAGTGTTTTTAATAGTCAAAGCACAAATAATCAGGACCTCCATTTCATATTTTACCTGCAAGTCAGAATCTCCAACTGCACCTCTTAGCACTATACTAAGGGCTTGCATACTAAGGTGCAAATTTAAAGTGAATCAGTTACAGCAAATTAAACCCGCTGTCTGAACCCTCTCTTTCAGAAGTAAAATGGCTTAGTTTGTTTTAGCTTATTCAGTGAATTAACAGATATAGAATTGAATTCATTGGATAAATTTAAACCAAACTCGGGCCATTTCACTTCTGAACAATAGTATGCACACAAAGGTTTAAATGTGCTTTCATTAACACACTTTAAATTCACACCTTTAGTTGATTTGGCATATCCTTCCTGAGCATTACCTGAAAAGAGAAGCCCGAAAGATTCCTGTTCATTATTTATTTGGAAGAGCTCATTTACTGAGGGCAAGTCTACACTACAGCACTACATCAGCACTGATGCAACTGTGCCACTGTAGGGCATCTGGTTAAGACGCGCTATGCCGATGGGAGAGCGCTCTTCCATTGGCATAATTACACCACCTTGTCGAGAAACAGAATCTAAGTCGGTGGGAGAGCATCTCCTGCCAATGTAGCGAGGGTGCTTACAGCACGAAACTTGTGTTGCTCGGGGGAGGGGCGACTTTTTCACAATCCTGAGTGAAAAATTATGTCGACTTAGGCTGTTGTGTACACCTGCCCCGAATCATTAAGTCCATTCACCATTACTAAAGAGTACAGCAGTAGGAATATACTACCGACTACCTGACAAGGATGGCGGTGGTGATTGTGAAATGCTCAGAGAGACTGGAGAGGCTACAAAGGCAAAAAATGCAATAATAATGGGGATTTATACTATCCTCCTATTGAGTAGGTATGTGTCACCTCAGGAAGGGATGCAGAGATAAAATTTGTAAACAACTGCTTCTTGGACCAGCTTTTCCTGAAACCCACAAGGGGAGAGACAATTCGTACATTCTTAGGAAGATTTTTGGAGGTCTTTCATCCAAGTACTAAGTCATCACTATGCGACTTAGTTAGTAAGATTTACGGCATCACTGCTGATCTCAATCAAGAGAATGAAGGGCTGGATACTTGAGAATGCCACATTCAAATGGCCCTGACACAGGAAAATAAGTTTCCCTCCTCTCAAAAGCCACCCCGTAGCTACTACTGCCACTCCCCACTATGTCTGACCTGCTACCAATGCATGTTACTTCACTCCACATCTTTTTGAAAGTGATGCCAGAGCTTCATGAAGCAGTGTGCAGAAGTGACAGACTTATGAGCAATCTTAACTACCATCTAATCCATGTTCTTCCTATATACATGCCTGAGTGAGAAGTAAAAACAAAACAAAACTTACATACAATGAATGAACTCAAAGGCAATATAAAAGGATTCCAATAACATGCTGGTAACCATGAGAGCAAAGCTGGAGGGGTTTGTGACATCACCAGAACTTGTATGAAAACCCTTATTCAGAGTTCTTTTGTTGTGTTTCATAGATTTGGTGGGTGGTATTTTACATGAAAAAACAATTTTTTAAATTATCATAGTCAAATAGTTCTGTAACTTCCTACTTGTTTGATTTTGGTAAGATTGCAAGTTCAAGTTTTGCTATTAACAGGAGAACAGTCTTCTCCTTTCTCTCAACCAGGTGTGAGGAATTCATTTCCCCTTTTCATTCGAACCTGTAACAATATTTCCTCCTCTCTACTGCTGCATTCCATGAAGGTGATGTTTTGGGTTTTTAAAAAAATATTTTCTTTCCCCCTTGAATGTTGGCCCTCCAATGCTGCTTCAGAGTGTGATAAAGAAACTGTGCTTAGGCAGTACAACAGAAAAGTTTCCGTTTAATCAGGACTGTTCCTGCCCTTGAATAAGGTGGGCTTATTATCTCCCCTGTCACTCAGGGAGGGGGTCATTCTGGGTCTCTCAATGAGTGGGATGTGATTCAAGAATGGACTCTCCACAAGACTGATGAATCTGCATTTCCCCCTGAAGGCGTTACCCTGGAACATCAACAGAAAAGCCCTGGAAGACTTGTTATAGTAGCGATAGGGCTTGATGACCTTTTAATGCACTTAACTAGCAGCGTCCATGCTGCATTCAGTACCCTTCAACTGTGCCCTGACTAGGGGAAGTGGCTGAGCTCTGTAACCAGGAGCATGGCTGCTGCTATGCGTTCTAGGGATTTAGATGCAACCTTCTACCGGGCATGCTGCCATTCTGGAGTTGCCCCCTTCATGGGGATGGGGAGCCACTTGTCCCTGCAGCAGCTTTTCCACTCCTGCCTGCTTGCCTTGTTTTCTGCCTAGGATAAGGGGAGTTTGAGGACAGCAAGCAAGGTGACCCTACTGGGACTGGGCTGCTGAGACAGCGCCTGCATCTCCCATAGCAGAGTTGGTCTCTCCAAACCTGCCCAGCGTCTTTCCTGCCTGGCTGGTGAGGGGGCACTGTCCAGGCTTGGGCTCTGAGGAGGATGATGTCCACAGAGATGGTCAAGCTTCCTAACAAGACACTTGATAAGAGGGAGGTGGAGCTGGAGACACAGACCTTTCTTTTACCCTTTTGCTAATTAACACAGTTGTCAGCATGGTCCATTGAACCAACAAAGAAGTGCTTTTAAAAATCCCTTCCCAAGTTTAATCTTGCCACACAATACAGAATTGATAACAGCAGTTACAAAAAAGATGCAGTACAGTTGTCTGTCTAAGAATTAGCTGATCTGTGACAAATGGAGTTTGGAAAGAAAATGAGAGAAATGAAAAGAATATCTGTAATATTGATGAAACATATTAGTCATGACTGACATGAAAAGGAGATGACTGGTGTACACAAGTAAAATTTTTCTGTCCACAACTAAAAGCAAAATTATAGGTCTCAATTTATGGAGCCACATCATTACACAGAGGCATCACCACAAATACAGTCCCCTGCCATTTACAAGATGTTGGCCTTTTTGATGAAATAACAAATGAACAAACTTCTGGAATGACATTTTACTTGAAGAGGGACTGTCACACTGACAGTTTCTATATCTTAAGAAATATCGTAAGTACTCATCTTCTGTACTCTACTTACAGCGTCACAACTGTGTTAACAATTGCAAGAGCTCCCTAGCTGGTAGGTCAACTTTTCCTTCAGCTTGATACCCCAGTGAAGTCAAACTTGTGTTTATGTCTTCATAAGACGGTCTGTTGTTCTGGAAAGACTTGTGATACCAAAAGACCAGCTTTATGACTCGAGTGTAGGATGAAATAAGATTAGGATGAATCTGTGGAAAACACACTACTGTTTAATCTGTTGACCCCAGATGGGTACAGCTATGTAAACAGAGGAGTGCAGCACATGGCCCTCATTCCCCTCAAGAACTTCCCGCCCAACTCCCAGATTCACCCTGAACATGAGCAATAATTCAAATATATTCAGTGGTGAAGGAGTAAAATACAAAATTAGTTTCCAACTAACCAATATATTAAAAAATGTCATGTATAACGACAGCATTTGAAAGGCAGGTGAATTTTTGTATGCTTAAATGTTCCCTTTAGCATGAGAGAACTATGATATTTTAGTATGTCCATATATTCAAATTGAAAAACTACAGAAACCTGTTACGAAAAATATCCATGCTGCAATGCAAGTTAATTTCCTAAAATTGCTGATTACTCTATGCTTGTTTATAAAGTCTTACAACCATAGTAGTATAAACCAGCTGTAATCTGACAGATTACTCTATTCCTTGCAAAACATCTTCTCAACATTGGGAAGGGCCTAAATGTTAGAGGAAAATTTTCCTACGGAATTTTCAGATGTGATCATTTCATAACTACTATTACTGCTGTAGCTGAAAGGGATAAGCAAACAACAAAAGTTTCTCTATTTAATCTTGTTTATTTAGTTTGTACATTTGACAGCACTTTGCGTGAAATCTACGTATAGTACCACATCAAAAACTAAATGGTTCTTAGTATGCCATCTTAATTTTAATTAGTGTAATTTAAACCAATTCTTATTCTGATTCTAGATTTTAGTAATACTGATTGCAGCTTACAAGCAAAAGTTTAAGAACTGCTGATATAGTCAGTCTGATAGTTCATTTCCTTTGTTCAGAAGGGTCTTTCATACAAAAGGGAGGTGAAAAAAACATTGAGCAGGAAAAAGTTACTGTAAAACCACAATCACTGGCATGAGAATCAAGGCAATTGTGTGTATCTGAATCTACTTTTAACTCATTTAAAAAAATTGAGTAGTTTTTAATATTAAAGAGAGAACATTAGCTTGAAATCTAATTACCAGTTTTAAAGGTAACCATGATTGTAACTCAGAACAGTGTGCTTGCAGGTCAAAGATATTTGACACGAAACCTCAACTGAAGTTGAATAAATTGACTTTTTTTTAAGTTGGATGCACCTTATAAAATAGCAGCAGAAATGGAAAGACTAATTATTGAGCACAACTGCCTACAAATATAGGATATAATCTCAACAGAGGACATCATCTTTGAAAAACACATCATACATTTTGTCAATGATTCTTCAGTAAATGGTCTTGTGATATAATATCTAAGAGTGTCTGAGAAGCTTGAAGGAAGAAATTCCTTGAAGCAATTCATTTTATTTCAAAAGGTAAGGGACTTACTTTGGGTTTGTTTGTTGTTGAGACTGCAGTTTAATATGAAAGCCCAAAATCCTTCTAAAATGACCTGGAAAAATATATTTTTTATTGTTCCAAGTAATCCTGCATTAAAAACAGAAAAACAAGCTTCAAAACAATGCGTCAGCCATAGGCTCTTTTTCAGGCTGTGAAAAAAAGAACTGACTATTTTCCTAGCTGTGTTCTAATTTCTATCTTCTTTTGAAGAAAAATACCAACATGGTAGTTACGACATCTTATTTTTCATTTGAAATCTTTTCTTAATTTTGCATCACATTGCAAAATAGTGTAATTGATTTTACTTTCCAAATCACACCTCAAAGCTCCATGCAAAGCATACATACACATAAAAACAAAACCACTCTGTGCGGACTGCACAGCATCTGCACTTCAGTAACTTTAACAGCGCAACCGCATCTTTATTTGGCCTTGTTACCTAATAAGCTTGTGAGAGCCAAATTCAATCCTCATATACAACCCCTGTTAAAGTCAACAGAAGTTGCATGGGTATGCTGGAAGACAGGAATGGGGTCTTATGGTCACATTATGCGGTTGGATTTGAGTGCAAGCTCCTAGTGAAGTCACGAGGAACCATGCTCATGCTTCCAAAAATGGAATTTAACTTTACTCATCCACTGTCATTTACATAGCATTCTTAAGGTATGTCTACACAGCAACAGGATACCCGTGACTGGCCTGAGCCCCGTGAGCCAGAATTGGTTGGCATGGGACAAGTTTGTAGTTGCTGTGTAGAAATACCCTTAGAGTCTGATCCAATTCCCATTGAAGTCAATGGAAAGACTCCAGTGGGAACTGGATCAGGTCCTTAATACACAGCACCACAAAAGAAAAATTATATGGGCACACTTTTAAAAGTTGAAGTAGTTGGTTAGAAGTAAAATCTAAATCATCAACATCCCTCAAAATGAGCCCTACAACGCTAACAAATTATCAGCAAATCTGAATATATAAGTATGAATTAAGCCAATTAAAACTGTAGCACTTCGTGTTTCTAGATGTTAAATTTAGAACTAGAAAACTTGTATCTTTTAAAGTTATTTTTAATTCTTTAGAATTAAATATTTGTATGGTATAGAAATTTAAATGGGAATAATGAGAAGAGATCAAACTGCATAATTGGACAATATTACATTCAGCATGTTTTTTTAGCACTGCCAAGGCAAGAATGTGACATTCCAATTTTAACATGTTCTTTTGAGGCTGTGGTGATGGGAACACTTTGCTTCAATACAGCCTGTGTTCAGATTCAAACGGACACTGGCTGCAGCATTTGGCATCCTAATAAAGCATCTTCAAATAGCAAGTGCTGTTTCCCCATTTATGAGGTGGATGTGGGGGAGGGACAAAAGCAGCAGAAGCAAGCTAGAATTGCTGTGACAGGAAATATACAGAGCCACCTACCAGGTGTTTATTGTGCCCTCCCTAAGTAAAAAAAAATTACCATGGGAGCATGACCTTTGTCCCTGTTGTCATTCCACTTTAACAGCTATTATGTTCCTTAAGATAATACAGGAGGTCTGTACAATTGCTCCACTACTCAGCACCATTGAACTTCAATGTGTCAATGTAAGAAGGATCTTGGGGTGTGGGTAAGCAAACAATTTGTCACTGGTTTATGTAAATTAAATGTAACTGAAACTGTGAGAAACAATTCAATATTCCTTGCTCTCTCTGTTAATTAATTGGTTGGCAGTTCAAGATACTTTGAGTCTTAACAAAATAAATAAGTTAAGCTTTCTAAAAGCACTCAACACCTGAAAATCTGGATAAACATTTCATGTGGGAAACATACAGGAAGAGCAGGTGAACAATAAATAAAGAAAAGTATTGGCTTGATGCAAATAACTCTACCTGTATTGAAATATAGGGAAGGATGATCTTATACTTAGGTCACTAAACTGGGAGTCAGGAAATCTCAGTTCTATATTGTTGCTCCTGCCAGAGATCTCCTGTTTGACCTTGGACTAATCACTTAAACTTGTCTATCCCTAATAATACTTCCCTGATGTTGTCAGGATAAATTAGTGGTTTTGTGGTGTTCAGATACAATGGTGATATATACCAAAGAAATGTATATAAAAACAAACAAAACACAAATAACCTTAAATAATATTTTGGGTATGCAAATTGCTTTTAGTTTTGAGGGAACACAGCTTCACACAATGGCCTAAAATGTATTCTACTTTAAGGCTTTCTATACCTAGTTAGTTCCGCAATAGCAGAAAAATCAGACATCAACACCAAGATGATGATGTATGTAGATACGTTTACAAATTACCAATTTTGGAAAGCAAAGGGGTCAAATTTAAAGTGTTCCAATAGCAACAAGATGTTATATCTTACCTGGAAATAAGGTATCACTGAACTACACTGGATGAAAGGAGTTTTTTCCACTTGAAAATTACTAGAATTTGTAAAATAACCTTTTACCATTTTCAGCAGTGATACATTGGCACATTGATGGGAATGACAACTGACCCATTAACTTGGAGTTAGCTACCTTTGTCTAGGCAAGTTCCTTCTGACATCTATCACTCATTCAGTTAATCAGAAAATAATTCTGAACTGTTTCAGGCAGTTTTGCACAGATGCAATGAAAATGGAGTGATCTGAGATTAGATCATGGATTGAGAAATAAATTTACTTTGGCTATGTCTACACTGCCATATAAGCCCAAGGTTAATGGAACTCGAGTCAGCTGACCCTTGTTAGGGAATCCTGGGGCTTGAGCATCTACATTGTATTTTAACCCTATGTTAAGAGACTTTTCTAATCTATGCTCAAACCTAGGGCTCTGGTGTCCACTCTGCAGTGCACAAACCTGAGTCAAAGTAACCATATCCCAGAGTCCATAGCACCCCCTACCACTGAAATGTGGATGCTCTAGCACTAGGACCATGGTGGTCCTTTGGTCCTTTTCCATGTGGAAAAACTTTGCTGCCCACCATGCGCATTACCAGGAAGCAGCTCATTTTGCAAAATGCTTGATCGGTTTGCTCTCCATTGGAAACCCAGAAGGATCTCCAACAGTGTGCTTGCAGATTGGTATCAGAAGAAAATGGGTTAATCCTGAA
Organism: Eretmochelys imbricata; assembly: GCF_965152235.1. Lineage (NCBI taxonomy): Eukaryota > Metazoa > Chordata > Testudines > Cheloniidae > Eretmochelys > Eretmochelys imbricata. The sequence goes on along the minus strand of NC_135575.1, from coordinate 35,008,816 downwards.
CTGAGCTGCTCACAGAAGTGCCCTTAATCAGAATAAGTCTGAACATATGAGGATCTCATTATGTGGAGACTGAAAGACTGATGAGGACTTGAGTGGAGAGGGAGATTGACTTAGTGATACATGGGTAAAACAGGGTAGCAATATTTTGTTATTTGTGTTACACTAGTGTCCAGAGGCCTCATTCAGGGTTGAGGTTCCATTATGTGGGGCACTGTACGAACATAATATTAAAAAACAATTCCATGCCACAAAGAGATTACAATCTAAATAGGTACAAGATGCAACAGGTGCATAGCGGGGGAGTAGGTAGGAACAAGGGCAACAGTTCCAGGAATGCAAAGCTCCACATATTAGTTACGTGCACACTTTGGAAGTTTTATAGTTCACCTGAGAGGGATTCATTAACTTCTCTTGTTTACCAATTTTTTTAAAAAAATATCCTAGTTGGGAGGTCCTTGACATTCACATGTGCTTTAAGACAGCCTCTTGTCAATTTCAATGGCTCAGCTGGCCAGAGTGAAGATTATGTAGACACCTGAACAATCACTTTTTTTTAATAAAGTGCCTGGGACAGGCCCTTAGAACTGTGACATCTCCCACGTTCATGGCCACATGGGTCACCATACCTGGTAAAGGCCGTTTCACTAAAACTAGATTGAAATAATTACTGTAATAGCAAGAAAGCATGGCAGCAGCTCTATCGTATCTTGCCTGGTGATAAAAAAGGGGCATGTAGTGATCATACCTACACTTTTGCAAAAGGGAAAATCAAATACAAGGAAGCCCCAAAACTCAAAATTGTGATGGGTCCTAAAATTGTTGCGCTAAAAACAAACAAACAAACAAACAAACAAAAAACCCCTTGCAAACAAAATGTAGCATTTTCAGGATTTCTCTAAGAAAACTGCCCTTTGGGAATTTTTAAAAACTGAATATATTTTCATCATTGATACTGGGAGACTGTTCTGCAAGCCAACAGCACATACTATAAAAACTAGGGAGAGGATCTATACATTACTTTGTATCTAGTGTGAGGGGGCAGGGCGGGGCAGGAATCTGTCAAGACCACAGGCATCCCCAGGGTGAGAAGCCATAATGAATGACTGCATGGCCATCCACCCCTAGAGGCTCAGAAGTACTTTGAGCATCCTAGAACCTTTGGCAATACAAATATCCATCTTCCAACAAAATAAATACAAAAGGACTTACTAATGAACTTGGGTAAAGGACATTATATTTCACTACAATGAGGCTTAGTTCCACTGAGCTTTGTAACAGTGACCATAAGTATTTGTTAATATAGGTATTTCCCCCCCACCCCATCCCCACCCATTAGCTACGCTATTTTCTATTAGTGTGAATGTTACACATACTAACAATCTGTAACAGTGATAGCGCAAACAAAGATATGCTGGGACAGTGGGACCTGTTGTCATTAAAATATCATAGCATCTGCTGGAACAGTAATGCCCAGTATGGTTAAGCAGTTCTCTCAGCAGATACAGATCCGAGAAGACAGTAGCATCTGTGTTACATAAACTTTCCCATCAATGCCTGGTTTAGCTCCTAAAGTCTCACAGCATCTTCTGGGACAGTAGTGTCCATGGTACAATAATTCTCCCAGCAGACACAGATCTATGAAGACAGTAGTGTCTGTTATATTAATCTTCCCAGCATCTGTTAGGAGTACTGTAGTATTGTATCCATGCTAAATAAAGTGTCATACCATCTGCATTGTCTATCCTGTTTTAATATTGTGAAACTATCTTGTGAGCCGATAGCCTATAGAAGTATAAATTAAACAAAAATATGTATTGGTTACTAATAATTTCAGCTTCACAGTAAAGTCTTGTATTAGATAAGAAAATTTAGAAGAATACTACTCCAGAACACTGTTCCTTAAGAAAAATCCTGACTTGGGTCAATAAAAAGGAAGAATCTAAAAATATAATTGTTTCCTACTTTTTTCTGTTTGTGTACTTTATGTATGTTTCACAGCACAGATAATGAAAACAGATTAGTCACTTCCTTTGTACAGAAATTACTTGGCAAAATAGAATAAAGTTCTAGGAATAAAAATTAGGTTTGTATTTGTGGACCCAATCCTGCACTTCCTTCTCTGGTAACTCAACTTGACTTTTGTCCAAGTAATAAGTTTATACTAGCCAAGACAACAGGCTCCTTACAAGGTGTGACTATATAGTTTTAATGCCCAAAGGTGTCAATTGCCTCATAATAACTATAGCCTATTAACATGTCTTCCTATTGTAAAAGAACTTTATTGACGGGGAAATGGTTTTATGTTCACAGATATCAAAGCTGAGAGTTTAGGTATTGTTTAACCTTTGCACTTTGAGGAGGCAAATAGCTGGTGATATGGTAGATTATCATCTGTGATATATCAGTGTACATTGTCAAAGCAAACTCCTCCTAAAAACTCATGACATCTGCAAACCTAAGTGTAAGCGTGTGGCCTCACAGATTGCCTCTCAATAGATCTATTTAGACAAAAAATGTTACAAATTACAGTGTTTCTGGTGTATAATTTGGGTCTCCAGAGAAATATTCTATTCTGTGACTGACAAGAGAACAGTCTTGCAGGAAACTGTGTTCATGAAAGCTCATGCTCAAATACATTGGATCGTCTCTAAGGTGCCACTAGTACTCCTTTTATTTTGCGAATACAGACTAACATGGCTGCTACTCTGAAACCTGTGTTCACATGATTGTCTGTTGTTAAATTTTACTTAATACAGGCACTTTTTATCTGAGGCATCTGGCAAAATTCAGAAAAGAAATAATTTCTGTGAAAGTATATTGATACGTAATTACTGGGCCCAATCAGCAATCATTTTGCACACAGAACTCCCCTTAAAGTCAATGGAAAATTTCAGTCAGTGGGGATTGATAACAGGGTGAGTCCTAAAATGGTGCATAAGTGATTTTATGTAAATTATTGTTTTTTCAGGAGAGCAAACAAAATGACAGGAGATGCTGTTGGAGAACGCAGTGTATGCAGAAATCCAAACTGGCAATGCAGAATGTAATTTCAAAGTCTTGTAATGAGGGCCACAGTAGAATTACATTGTTGAATCTAAATACCTGGGTTGACATTCCATTCTCAGTAGTGCTGGTGGAAACAAGGAATAACTCCATTGTAGACAATTGTTATCAGTGCAACCTAAACCAGCATTTGGCCCTTAATTGTGAGAACTAGCCTTGTTTGTAAGGTTAAAAAAAATGTTAATCAGAAGGAGGTTTTATGGCCTGGAAAGGGACATTTGCAAGTCAACTCCTCAATCAAAGCTCAAAAATAGGAGTTCTTTCAGAAAGCTTGTGAAAACTCAAGTTGCGTATAAACTAACTCTAACATTTTTATTTTGAAATGTTACTGAGTGTCCGGTCCTGTTTTCCAGTCATACTTTCTCCTCTCATTCATTCTGTACCCTAAATACTGTCCTCTCTGCTCTGTGAGCTCATTTGGAAGATTGGTTTTCTTAGTTGGTTACTAAATAACTAGTATCACTATCTAGAGACCATCATACTCCCTAGATGCCCACCAGGACAAGTCTGGAAGACTTGGTTGTTTCTTCATTCTGCAATTCTTGGGCCAACATCATAAAACTTACTGAATACAGTTGGGAAAAGCCCCATCTCCATTAAAATGTTATGGGTTTTTCCAAATGCCACCGCTTACTGAGCCTACTTTGTATGAACATTTTTAAAATGTCCTTGGGAAGAACACAAACATCTCCATATATTTCTTAGGTATCAAGGGTCTTGCCCAACAGCACTAAGGACCCTATACCATGCCCGCTGTAACCAATGGAAAGGAAAGACTCCTATTGGGCAATGGATCAGGTTCTAGATCAGCTTTTATTTAACTTACATATCTAAACCCTATCCTAATTTTATAAAGGTAAATGAAATTAAAAATTACACAGGTAACATAATTTATTCCTAAAAAAATACACTAAAATAATCTCTCAAATAACAGCACCTCTAAACACCATAACTACACTATAATGCCTAATACCTAGCTCTTATACAGAGCTACCATCTTCTATAAATACAAGATCCAAAGAGGGAGAATGAAAACACATAATACTTTCTATCACGACAATGTATCATTCTTTAATTTAACCCAAATACGAGGACTACATTTTAATTTAAATGCGACCACTAATGCTACTGTAGGTCCCAATCCAGCAAATTTTAAGCACTTGGTTAACTTTACACCGGTAGTAGTCCCACTGAGATATCATTACAATATTAACATTTCAGATTTATAAATAACTATTTATAGGGTTATTATCTGATAGGAAACTTTCATTCAAACAAAACTTGACAGACATTTTTAGAATAGAATTTTCTTTCCAATATCAAAAACAAACTGTTCACTGGTTCTTGAGTCCTGAATATAAAAAAAGTTGGCTGGCTTGAGAAGTTTGGGTTGTTTTATTTGATTTTATAAAGCTCAAAGCATTAAGACAGACAGTTTCATTTGCAAAAAAAAGTTGAAAAGCAATGAGTTCATAGTACGATCTAATCACCTGGGTTTTGGGGAAAAAAAAAAAAGTTACCAAGATTCTGCATTTCAATCAGTTTCTCCTGTGCTGTAACTACATTTCATAAGGATTTTTAAGTTTTATTTTACTCTGCAAAAGGTGCATCTTAAGTATGCATTAATCTAATGAATCTAGAAGGTAAGTTCATAAAGATTTATAGCCAGACTCTGCTCCCACTGAAGCCAATGGCAAGACTCCCATCAGCATCAATAGGAGCAAGAAGCTGACTTTTACAAAGCCACTGTGGTCTAGAATGTACAAACATTTTAAAAAGTTCAAACATTTAAAAGTTCTTACATACCATTGCTCAAATATGCACGTAGCACAGCTCCAGAGGGTCCAATTATAACTCTTGGGTAACGAATGTACATTTTAAAAGATACATAAATATGTTCCCCACATTAAATAGATATTTACAAGACAAACAAAGCAGCCTATGCATCTGATGAAGCGAGCTGTAGCTCACGTAAGCTTATGCTCAAATAAATTTGTTAGTCTCTAAGGTGCCACAAGTACTCCTGTTCTTTTTGCGGATACAGACTAACACGGCTGCTACTCTGAAAGCAGCCTATAGTATCACTCATACACTTTCTTTGACAGGGGGAAAATAATGTAACAGTTTTTTTTTTAAAGTAAAAATTATTTGGCAGAGGCAAAAGCAGGGAAGTGAACAGTCTGTAAAAGAAATTAATAAATCATGTTAGAAATGGAAGAGACCTATTAGATTACCTTGCCAATGCAGGATTGCTCTCTACAGTTGCATTTCTAGTACTCTGCCCATCTAGTTTTGGACATCTTAGGTGAAATACTCAGGCTGTCGTGGTACACGTCGGTAACAAGCCACATTCCATCATTCCCATCCTTACTCTGCAGAATACAAAGTTGTATTGATTTGTGTCATTCAACATACCCACTTAGTTGTATATGGAAACACTGGAGCTGAAGGTAGTTCCTCCTCCAAAGGCAGCAGAGAAGTCTCCTTTGCAGCCTCAGGACTCTTTGACATTTGGGCTTTGCAGCTCTTTATGGCCAAAGACACAGACACTCCCACTTCTGGGGTGGTAGCTGAAGCAAAAAGCAGCTAGAAAAGTTTGCCCACACCTTTATCTTCCCCTGCAATTCTCTTCTCCTTCCTGGCAACAGGGACTGGCCTTAAGGGCGATGGGGAAGGCGACACTTCTTAGTAAGGTTTCCTTGAAATGATTGCCAGATCCGTATGCACCGTTACCTCAGCAATGCTACAGCTGGAGAAGCTCTCCTGATAGAGGGCGGCTCCAGGCAGAAGGGAGGGCGGGGGTAAACTCGAGGCAGCTTTCTCTGCGTGCTACTGCTGTGTTTACACTCAGTTTCATGCTCTTTGCTTCCCCCCCGCGAGCCTGGATCTTGCCTGACATCATTAATTCTCTTACACACTGACACACGCCCGCCCACTCCATTTCCAAACACTGACTCACCCCAGTGCTGCTGCTATTCAAAGGCAAGGCTAGAAAAACTGGTAACACCGGTAAAGAAACCCCCCCCCCCCACTAAAGGTGGAGAGAGAGCTTGGCACTGAAATAAGGAATGAGTTTGCTCAGTGCCTGCCTGCTTACTTGCTACTGTTGTTACAAGCACTTGAGCTGGAGAGCTGTCCGGCAGGGACAATGTGAATGGGTGAAATTGCATTTGTCTGTCTCAAAACGCACCGCAAAGCTCTTCCGAACGTGTATAAGCTGCCTTAAAATTAATACCCAAACAAATGAGCTCAGTGTGTGAGCTTTTGGCAGACCTCCTTGCTTTCTCCCTATGCTGAAGTCCACTCCCTATCCTAACCCTCCATGCCCACATCCTCTCCTGATTAAAACAGTTTTCTTCCAGGAGACATCTAAACCCTCCCCCTCAAAGCCATATTCAACTGGCTGACAAAAATACATATATATTAAAAAAAATCCAAACCACAGAATATCCAAGACTACAGAACCGTAACAAGATGTGTGTTAAACTTCATTGCTCAGTCACATTGGCCCTGATCCTGCAGAGGTGCTTAACTTTAGGCATGTGAAAAGTTCCACTGACCTCCAAGAGACTGTTCATGTGTGCAAAGTTAAGTTCATGCCTGTTTGCAAAATTGAAGCCACAGGCTCTTTGGGAGAGGCACCTGAGGATAAAATTTCAAAAGTGCTAACGTGACTAATGAACCTAAATCCCATTTTCAAAAGGGAGTCCAACACTCACTTAAAGTCATTGGGACTTTGGCACTTTTTAAAGTTTCACCTGGGGCAGCTTTATCTTGGGTCCATGCTGTGGGTGCAACTGTACCCACAGAAATCAGGCCTGGATTAACAATGTGCACTTGTACAGGGCCCCTAGCTCAGGTTTAGCCCATGTCTTCTTACTATTTGTGGTCTTATCTACAGTAGCATTTTTCTTAAAATGTCCTGTGATTGCACTAGCAGTAGTAGCAACAGTGGAAATGCTAGTATACACAGGTTGCTGGTGGCCATCAAAGTTGTAAGTACTGCATCTTCTAGAGTCAGAGCTAGCATGGGCAGCACGGGATGAGAATGCTTTATGCAATGGCAACTGATCTATACTAATGCTCCTCTTGGTGCTATCACTAATAGATATGCAGAAATATTCCAGCAACAGTGAGAAATACGTCTATACTTCCATCTGTAAAGTGCAAAATGGTCTTTTGGTGCTGTAAAAATGATCTATTATTTTTACAGCATCCAAAAGTATGTTAGTTTCTTTACAGGAATGGAACAATAAAAACAAATGAGATTCAAATGTAACAAATTGAGGTTACAGGGACAAACCATCCCGATGTGTAGAAAGAATAGTAAATATGGCAGGCGACCAGCTTGGCTGAACAGTGAAATCCTTGCTGATCTTAAACACAAAAAAGAAGCTTACAAGAAGTGGAAGATTGGACAAATGACCAGGGATGAGTATAAAAATATTGCTCGGGCATGCAGGAGTGAAATCAGGAAGGCCAAATCACACTTGGAGTTGCAACTAGCAAGAGATGTTAAGAGTAACAAGAAGGGTTTCTTGAGGTATGTTAGCAACAAGAAGAAAGTCAAGGAAAGTGTGGGCCCCTTACTGAATGAGGAAGGCAACCTAGTGACAGAGGATGCGGAAAAAGCTAATGTACTCAAAACTTTTTTTGCCTCTGTCTTCACGAACTAGGTCAGCTCCCAGACTACTGCACTGGGCAGCACAGCATGGGGAGGAGGTGACCAGCCCTCTGTGGAGAAAGAAGTGGTTCGGGACTATTTAGAAAAGCTGGATGAGCACAAGTCCATGGGGCCGGATGCACTGCATCCAAGAGTGCTAAAGGAGTTGGCGGATGTGATTGCAGAGCCATTGGCCATTGGCCATTATCTTTGAAAACTCATGGCAATTGGGGGAGGTCCCGGATGACTGGAAAAAGGCTAATGTAGTGCCCATCTTTAAAAAAGGGAAGGAGGAGGATCCTGGGAACTACAGGTCAGTCAACCTCACCTCAGTCCCTGGAAAAATCATGGAGCAGGTCCTCAAGAAATCAATTCTGAAGCACTTAGAGGAGGGGAAAGTGATCAGAAACAGTCAGCATGGATTCACCAAGGGCAAGTCATGCCTGACTAATCTAATTGCCTTCTATCATGAGATAACTGGCTCTGTGGATGAGGGGAAAGCAGTGGACGTGTTGTTCCTTGACTTTAGCAAAGCTTTTGACACAGTCTCTCACAGTATTCTTGCCAGCAAGTTAAAGAAGTATGGGCTGGATGAGCGGACTATAAGGTGGACAGAAAGCTGGCTAGATTGTCGGGCTCAATGGGTAGTGATCAATGGCTCCATGTCTAGTTGGCAGCCGGTATCAAGTGGAGTGCCCCAAGGGTCAGTCCTCAGGCCGGTTTTGTTCAATATCTTCATTAATGATCTGGAGGATGGCGTGGATTGCACCCTCAGCAAGTTTGCAGATGACACTAAACTGGGAGGATAGGTAGATACGCTGGAGGGTAGGGATAGGATACAGAGGGACCTAGACAAATTAGAGGATTGGGCCAAAAGAAATCTGATGAGGTTCAACAAGGACAAGTGCAGAGTCCTGCACTTAGGACGGAAGAATCCCATGCACCGCTACAGACTAGGGACCGAATGGCTAGGCAGCAGCTCTGCAGAAAAGGACCTAGGGGTTACAGTGGACGAGAAGCTGGATATGAGTCAACAGTGTGCCGTTTTTGCCAAGAAGACCAATGGCATTTGGGATGTATAAGTAGGGGCATTGCCAGCAGATCGAGGGATGTGATCGTTCCCCTCTATTTGACATTGGTGAGGCCTCATCTGGAGTACAGTGTCCAGTTTTGGGCCCCACATAGGGGCCACTACAAGAAGGATGTGGAAAAATTGGAAAACGTCCAGCAGAGGGCAACAAAAATGATTAGGGGACTGGAACACATGGCTTATGAGGAGAGGCTGAGGGAACTGCGATTGTTTAGTCTGCGGAAGAGAAGAATGAGGGGGGATTTGATAGCTGCTTTCAACTACCTGAAAGGGTGTTCCAAAGACTGTTCTCAGTGGTAGCAGATGTCAGAACAAGGAATAATGGTCTCAAGTTGCAGTGGGGGAGGTTTAGGTTGGATATTAGGAAAAACTTTTTCACTAGGAGGGTGGTGAAACACTGGAATGCGTTACCTAGGGAGGTGGTGGAATCTCTTTCCTTAGAAGTTTTTAAGGTCAGGCTTGACAAAGCCCTGGCTGGGATGATTTAGTTGGGGATTGGTCCTGCTTTGAGCAGGGGGGTTGGACTAGATGACCTCCTGAGGTCCCTTCCAACCCTGATATTCTATGATTCTATGATTCTTATGAAGGACTTAAAGCCTAAAGTCCTGATCCTACTTATGTTCAAATGTACAGGATTGGATCTTAGCTGAAGATGCGATATAATGAGAGGATAACAAAGAATGGGTAGAGGAATGTGCCAGGAAAATAAGGGCTACAGTAGTAAGAGTTTCTTACAGTGGGCATAGACGTACATTTAGCTTAACAAATCTGTCAAATTTTTCTTTTTAAAACTCATTTGTCTCTGATACATTTTATTATGTAAAGGAAACAAGGTGAACAGTTAATAGCCAATTTTTTTTTTTTTTTTGAAAATGTTACATTTACTTTGGTTACATGTAATACCTTAGACTACTATAGCTGAAAGAGATCATCTGAGGGGAAAAAAATGTGTATCCTCTGTTTTCATTTATTTATTGTGTCCATGACAGCACTTCGCTTATACCAAATTAGCGCTGAGCCATGTAGGCGGACATTTGTGTCAGTGTGGAACCCCTGAAATCACTGAGGCTCCGTGTGAGCACAAAGATCCATCCGTGCAGATCAGCTTGCAGGATCTGGGCCAGAGTTGCTTTTCTCTATTTTTTGCAGGAGTCTTTCACACAACAAGAAAGGAGAGGAAAAACATTTAAAAAATAAGTAAATAACTGTGAAGTCACAAAAATTGGCAGGGGGACTCAGGGATAGTATAGTTCTGAAACGACCATAAATTCATTACTTGAAACTAATTAGATTTTAAGCTGAGACTGTCCCTTTAAAATAACTATAGGAGAATGTGGCCCTTTAAGATCTTCAAAGGATATTATCATTTTAAGGAAAAAAATCTGTTCTCCAAAATGTGGCTCTCTCCAACATGGGCAGATCAGAGTATACCATTTTTCCCTAAGCATTTTTGAGGGTGGGGAGGAGAGAAAAAGAAAGATCAGAGAGAACTTACTGTTCATGTCAGCTGAAGCAAACCCAAGCATCTTTTTCATTACTGTTTTTTCTTCCATGAGATCATCAGGGATATTATTGGAAACCGTAATACTATAAATGGACAAAGCCAGCTTGTGCATTAAAATTGTAATTACAGTGTTTCCAAAAAGATGCCAGGCAATTTTCAAAGGCAACACTGCAGCTAGAATGCTGTACATGGCCCATGGGACAGAACTAAAGTTGTATTTGTGATGAGGGTGTGTGTGTGTGGGGGGGGAAGCATCAGAATACTGAATAAGTTCATAGGAATTTCTCATTCAAATTGATCTTACAGTTTATAGTCAAGGTAAACAGGGGTACAAACTATGGCCTAATCGTGCAATAAGATACAGGCAGGCAGACTTTGGCAGGTATGTGGAAGTCAATGGGGCTCTGCCTGGACACAGGGGGCCACCCTTTCAGAGAATATTTCAGGATGCAGACCTAATGGGTAGATCCTGCAAACATGCATGAACATGCTTAACTTTACCTATTTGTTCAGTCCCATTGAAGTTTTACAACCATTGGCCTCCCAAGCTCCACACATGCTACACTCCTGCTGTGCAGCTGCACCAGTGGGAGATTTAAAGACAAGGGTTTTTTTGTAGCATAAACCCATCCTTAGAGCAGAGCTCCTCTTTCATCTCACAATCTCTAGGTGCTTTAAAAACCAAGATCCTGGTCCAGCAATGTGCCCACACAGTTCCAGTTGGAAAACTGGAGTCTAGTTCTCACAACAGCCCTATGTACAATAGGTACACATTATTTGTTATTCCCAATTTAAATATGGGTAAACTGAGTCAAAGGGAAGTTAATTTTCTCTGGTCATGAAGCAAAGATTTAAGAATGGAATTGAAGTGTACTAGACAATATTTATATAGAAAACCAGCACATTAGTAGATTCCAGCTCAAGTTGGTATGTGTGAAATGCCCATTTTCTACAAACCTAAGTAAATGGCAAAATTTTAGAATCAGATATATAATGAACAGGAATGCTATTTATTCAACACAATTTCAGCTCCATCTTCCTAACTGTTATCCCTTCCATAGAACAAGGCTCTTATAGCTTCTTCACACTCTAGATATCTCAAAACATTTTACAAAAAAGTCAGCCTAATTGATTTACCAGTAAATGAAATCTTATCCTCTAAAAAGGGCTAGAGTAGCCTAATGAATATAGCATTTAAGAAAAGGTACTCAGAACAAACATTTTAATTCAATCAAATGTTTCACTATCAGTCTGTAAACTATAGTTGTGATTTGCACTATACAAACATTGCATTGCTATACTGATTGGAAAAACTGTAAGAAACAGAGACACTTATCTGCTATAGTAATCAGTACAGGTCCTGGCTTGTCTAAACTGTTTTGATGGAAAGCCTGACTTTGCATTTCCAGAAGGCTGGGACACAAACAAACATTCAATAAATCATTGTTACTGCATGGCAACATATTAAGAGAATGGCTAGGATGGGTTGTGCAAAAAGAAAGTATGTAGAGAATAAAGATGAACTATTTGTTCAGAATTCAGAGTAACAGCCGTGTTAGTCTGTACTCCTTTTCTATTTGTTCAGAAGAGTTCATTCAGACACAGTTGTGATGTTGCACCCCATAATGCTTTATGGGAATATGCTTATGAATGTATATATGACATAACCGGAACATGTTTTATGCAACATATGCCATGTAACATATCTCTGTAAAGGTTATGATCTACTGAATACATTCCTCCTATTTGTATGCATGTATCATTTTTGTACTTGAAGTTATGAATATTGGCTGCATACTTGTTTGATTTTAAGTAGGTTTTAGTAAGGTATTTGGTCAGCTTCTTTAGAGAGGAATGTGCAAGTTAAGTGCCCAATCAAGAAACACTTAATGGACAACGGATCTTGGAAGGCTCCAATCCACATAAGAAGTCTACCTGAGGACGTTCAAGGTAGAATGTGAACAATGAATGCTGCCTGTAAAAACTGAGTGATGCATGGACATTTGACTTTCCCAGCTGACTGCAAAACTTCATCTTGTTGAGGGGATTTTACACAGGAGAGGAGCTGAGTTCCACCCACAAGAGAAAGACCACATAAGCCCCTGGAAACTCCTCAATTTTCTCTTCAGCTGGCTCAAGAGATAACCTCTGCACCCTAAAGAGATGTGGAAAGCAACTGGAACAAAGGACAGTACCTATGGGGGTGAGAGTGATTTCTGGACCCAGGCTAGGAAGGAGTATAGTCTGTCAAAGAAGCCTATTGGAACATCTCTGAGGGTGAGATTTACCTGCATTTAATTTCCTACTGTATTAAGCTTAGACTTGCATGTTTTTGTTTTATTTTGTTTGGTAATTTACTTTGTTCTGTCTGCTACAACTTGGAACCACTTAAATCCTACTTTCTGTATTTAATGAAATCACTTTTTACTTATTATTTAACCCAGAGTATGTATTAATACCCGGGGGGGGGGGGAGGGAGGGGCAAACAGCTGTGCATATATCTCTATCAGTGTTAGAGTGGGCAAACAATTTATGAGTTTATCCTGTATAACCTTTATACTGGGTAAAATGGATTTATTTGGGGTTTGGACCCCATTGGGAGTTGGGCACCTGAGAGTTAAAGACAGGAACACTTCGTAAGCTGCTTTCAGTTAAGCCTGCAGTTTGTGGGACGTGGTTCAGACCTGGGTCTGTGTTTGTGGTCAGCAAGCGTGTCTAGCACAACCAGGCAGGGTTCTGGAGTCCCAAGCTATCAGGGAAGGCAGGGGCAGAAGTAGTCTTGGCCCATCAGTTGGCAGCCCCAGGGGGTTTCTGTGATCCAACCCATCACAACAGTATTTAGTTATGAAGATTTTTTTTAAACCTAACTTCACTTCTAAGACTGATAGACACAAGGAGTCTAATTCTCAAAGATGATGAACATCCAGATATTCCATCTGATGTCTGCTGGAGATGGTCGGCACTTCTGAAATTCAAGCCAAAACTAATTGCCTAAAGCCATAGAACGAGTTAATGAGTTCAATCAGAATCTGAACCCAGGTTCCTAATCATTCGATGTACATGAAAACACTTTTGCTCTGAATTTGACAGTGTTTCTACATAACTGTCAAAACTTCAGCTAGTAGTGATGACCCATAGCACAATTACCAATATGTAACTATTCCTGCCAGAGCCAATTTTCCTAAAAAGCCAAGGGTCTAGGTACTACTAGCTCCCCACTTGTAACTGCGTGTACTCATTCTAGTGAATGTTAGGATTTTCTTTTTAGAAGGTTGAGAGGAAAAAAGCCCACCCCAGCAGAATAAACTGAAAGTCCTCCCCCCACTGTTTATTTCACAAGCTACCCCTCCAGGGAAGGAAGGCACATTCCCATTCTAGCCACCAGTACTAATCTCACCTCTTTGCCTGCATTGCGCACAAACTCCTAAACTGGTCCTCTGAACTGGCTGCCTCATCTTCTGCCTACAACAGGGGGTGGAGCTGGCAGATAGCTTCCTGCAGGTTTACTATGAGGAAGGAAGCCAGCCATGGGGGACGGGGAGATTGAGTAGGTGGGAGAGGTACTGGCTGTGCTAAGAATGCAGAAGCCCAGATTCTTCTATTGCAATCAATGAAAGTTAGGAACCTAAATACGTCCAAGGCTCTGGGCTACAACTGCTTGTCACACCACACATACTCCATTCAAAGTATTTCTTATGTAAGCTTTTAACCTTTTAGCTACCCCATCCTCTCTACCCCCCACCCACCCACAAAACCAGTAGACAAGAAGCTGCTAACTGTTTTCCTGGAGGTAGGGTAGAAGCAGAGTATGGAGGATAACTGTTGCCACTGTCCCAGGCCATTGGTAATAACACCAGTTCACCTAGAAAAGTAGTGAAAGCTGTCCTGGCCAAACTGGGACTGCTGGAAGTAAAGTATAGTTAACATGAGAGTTCCTTCATTTGCTTTATTAACAGAAGTGGGTTTTTTTTCATTCATATCTGATACTTACCGGATCTGTTGTCATTCTTCCCTTTTAATAATCATAGTGTTGTATACTATATATTTGTCCATTGGATGTTCTTCAGAGATTGGGATATTAATCATTTGCATTATCAGAAGTGTCTTAACGGGGGCTATCAGAATTCTTCCAATGCCCTTAAAGTCTAAAGAGATACATGTTGAATTACTGAGGATATTCCTCTTGGATAATTACTGGTAAAAGTTGCTGAAGCTTCACTAAACCTGCATTGCTCAATACGACCCATGAATAATTGTGAAAAAATGGCCTGATGTTGACAGCTATGAAGGATTAAAACAAAAAATACAGTTCTCAAAAACAAACATCCCATTTTCTTCTTCAAATTTCAATTAGATAAGTAACAGGAGACAAAGGAAACTACAACCCACTTCAGATGGCTTTTGTATTCTCCGCCTGAAAACCCTCCTCCTCTCCACTTTTTGTGTTATACCTTTATTTGCTTAAAAATAAAAACGCTTTTCCCAAACTTCCCTTATATTGGGAGCAACACAAACTTTTTTGAAGCTTGGCTTGTTTAATCCCTGCAAATATACTCTTTTTGGTGTGTTACATTTAGCCAGATTTACAAGAATTATTGACTCGAGCTTTGTAGTGCTTTTAGGTATAGAAACATCTCTTGAAAAAATGCTTTGGCTCCACATGAGGGACCACAAGGTTTTGTAGTGCTATTAAATCTCAGCTATGACATTTTGAAAGGAAAACAAATTCTAACAGCAAGAGCCCTGGCTGAAAGGTTTGGGAATAGGAAATGAAGGGGCAACACGGGATCAATTCTAGCTTATTCTCTGCATTGAGAAGTTTAAAAATAGACATCCCCACAGAAAACTGTTTAAAGAAAAAGGTCTAGGGAAAATGCTCACCCTCTTTGAGAAAAATAAAAAACATATTTTTGGAAATAACTAGTCAATCAAAAGGATGACATCAGGCAGCAGAAAGCAGACTATGAAGGTGATTCCACAGTACTCACAATCATCTTCTAGAAATGACATGAAACACACCAGAAACAAGAGAAGACTACTGAGCTGTGAACAAACGTGCCAACAGCTGGAGTAATTAGCTCACCTTCTCCTACTTTTATCCACTCCTTTCCACCCTTTTCTTGTCCCCATGCTCCAAGATAGTCCCCACCCAAACAGAATTCATCCTCAATTCCTTCTGAGGCCAGACCTCCCTGTGAACCCCATAGCGCTTTATAGAAATATGCTTATGAGTGTAAATATGACATAACTGGAATATGTTTTATGCTAGATATGCCGTGTAACATATCTTTGCAAAGGTTATGTTCCACTGCATGTATTCATCCTTTCCATATGCATGTATCATTTTTATATCTGAAGTTATAAGCGTTGGCTCTATGCTTGTATTTAAAGTGTTTGCTGTAGGAAGCACATAAGGCAGATTTGGTCAACATAGTGTGAAGGGGTTATTCGAGTAACTGGGAGTACTCAGCGAATAATGAACCTTGAGAGACACCAATCCACATCTGAGCTTTCCTGGGAATGTTCAAACTAACATGTAAACAATAGCTTCGGCCTGCAAAAAGCTGAATCATTCATAGACATGTGACTTTCCCAGGTGACTGCAAAACTCCATCTTGTTGAGGGGATTTTACACAGGAGAGGAGTTGAGTTCCACCCACAAGAGAAAGACCAAAAAGCCCCTGGAAACCACTCAATTTTGTCTTCAGCTGGCTCAAGAGATAGCCTCTCCACCCTAAAGAGACGTGGAAAGAAGCTGCCTTAGTCTAGGCATGTATCCCATGTGTAAACCTCAGTGGGACCCTCAAACTATGCATTCCCTTGGGGGACCTGATCAAGTAGGCATTCTCATTGCATAACTAAAGCTACACAAAATAGCCAGAGGAAGAGAGGTTGCTATCCATGCCCCTGTTTAGCCCAATAGTTAGGGCATTCAGCCAGGAGGGATTTTAACTTGGTCATCCTCCATTCCAGGTGTGTGTCCAAACTACTAGGCTACAGAGTATTTTGGGGCAGGTCTTTCTGTCTCTCCCATTGATTCTTAATTAAACATTCATTGGAGCAGGGTGTCTGTACCCCGAGCAGTTGATCAGCAGGGCCACCGGTGGGAGGTGCGTGCCCTAACCACTGGGCTAAAGAGTCATTCTCTCTCTCTGGCTCAATTTTGGCAAAATTTGTGATATTGGTTTAATTGTATGCAGAAATGTAACTAGGTTAAATCTTTACCTTCTCTCTTATCAAAATGGCTTAAAGAAACATCAATTTGTTTTTTTTCCCCCCAACCAGGCAAATCTTGGTTACTGTATTATACTGTAACTGATGGGTAGAGAACTCTCCACGTATGCAGTCTGCCATAAGTTTCCGAGGTTTAAATAGAAAGCCGCACAGCTAAAACCATTAATTCTGGGTGTGTTGTATATGTAATACATTTTCAGAACATGTTGCTATTTGCAGATACTAACCACTCTAGTTCTGTCATCATCCTCACATTGGGATTTTCTGGTATTAAACACATGTCATTTAGAGTAGACAGTAGACTTCAATTCAAAGCTTTATTTACACACTGATGACTCACGGTACTTATGGAACAAATTTAGATATGTTCTTCATTCTGTTGCATATATTGATTGCTTATGTTCCCTCACTTATGTGTCTCAGCCTTAGAAAAGAACTTCTGAAACTGGCCCCAAATGATCTAAAACAGGACTGCATAGCCCCATTCATACTAATGCTGATTTTGGAGCCTATTTACGACAATAAAAGAGCTGATTTTATTTTTTTTAATTTGTTTTACAACCCCCCCCCCCAAAAAAAAAAACAAAAACCAAAACCAGATGCTTCCTCAAATGCATTTACGTGCAATTACCCAAGCTGCATGTCTATCTCTGGATAGAAGGGCAAGCAAATGGATAATAGGACACCTAACTATTTGCACTAAAAATATCCAATTTTCAAATGCACTTCTGGGTATTTAGCACACAAATGTGTTGCTATGGTAATGTACATGTAAAACACCTTGCCAACCTTCATTCTGAAAAATCAGGCTCTAACTGTCAACATTGTTACCATTTCATTATTGATCTTTTAGGCAGAAACATGAAGCTCTCTAGGATTATGGGCGTAGCTAGAAAAAGTGAATGGCTCTTGAGAAGAGCATATCCATTCTTTATTTTTGTCTAATCTGAACATTGATAAGAAACATCTTTCTTCTTTCTTGTTACCTGACAGTATAATTAGTAAAAATTTATAAGAACTAACAGTCTTTACATTCACTACTAGCTCATCTGATGCATGTGTGGGTAGCCCTTTCCACAGAACTGTCATGAATTTCAGTTAGGGATTGCATAATTTAAGGAAAACAATCTGTATTAAATCCATATTATTGTTTGTAGTTCATTCTGGGAAAAGAACAGCATGACATTTTGCAATTGCTGTTGTTTACGAATTTACAATAGTTGATATATTTTATATATGCATTGATCCTTGATGGTGTTTTGTAAACACTCCATAAATTATGCATATCTAAGATAAATCAGGTACTTGAAGAGAACCTTACTGCAATCCATGTAAGAGCAACAGAACTGTAAAGTCAGCTGGCTTTTCTATAGTGATTTCTGACAACCATTCAGTTACCAATAGTACTCCACCAATTATACGAAAAGCTATTCTCAAACATTGAAAAATAAAGCTATTGATGCATAATGAGTACAACTGGCCAAGTAGTGAGAATTTTTTTCCTGAATATTTTTGTGATTTGTGAATCATTTTCCAGTTTGCCATGTTTGCACTCCTTTATGTTCACATTACCAAAAAGATTTGTGCAGGTGGATTTTTGCTCACATTAATGTTGAGGAAAGCCTGTTTGTGCAAATGCCTATATTTACATACATAGGTATTTGTGTGCATATATGGGTATTCTCTATTTGTGCCAAAAGTGCTGGCCCTCTTTCTGTCTCAGGGACCAGAAACAATACCATGTTGGCATGTGACTTAAATAAATTAATCACATGGGGCCTGATTCTGTCACTCTTAATCACACTGAATAGTACCTTACTACGTAGCAGTCTCACTGAATGGGACTATGGGCCTAGTCAACCTTCAAGGGGAATTGGATTAGACCCTTACTTTGCAGTGTAAGTAAGGGTGGCAGAACTGAGCCAACATTGAATAACTAGTAGCAAATAGTTTCAAAAGTGACTAGTGATTTGGGGTAAGGGTGACCAGATGTCCCAATTTTATAGGGACAGTCCCAATATTTGGGGCTTTGTCTTATATAGGCACCTATTTCCCCCTCCTCCCCCCAACCCCTGTCCCGATTTTTCACACTTGCTGTCTGGTCACCCTATTTGGGGTTCCTCAGTTTTTGGGTATCCAGCTTGAGACACTTTAAAGAGCCCTGATTTTCTGAGGGTTTATGCTGAGCACTTGTTGAAAATCTGGGCTCTTTAAATTGTCTTAAACTCGGCACACAAAAATGGAGGCAGCCAAAATCACTTGTCACTTTTGCAAGTCTTGATGGAATTCAATAGTTTACATAGGTTGAATAATGCATAGGTTGAAATAAGTTTACATTGTACTAATTCCAAATATTTGTCTTTACTCACCCTTCATTTTAGTGCAGCAGGTCTGGAAAAACCTGTAAAAAGAGAGGAAACCAGTAAAATGCTGTTAACGTTTTCTTTTGCCCATTATGAAATTATCCTTTCTAATTATTTAGAATTAGAAATTGTCATCAAAAACATTATTAATTATTACCCTGCCCCTCGGATTATCACATAATTTGTCATTCATTCAAATGGGCCTCTCCACATATCAGTTCATCATGTTTGCTTATATGCATTTCTGTAAACTTCCTTTGGCAGCCTGATCCTGCAGTCACTGTGAACACAATCCCACTGTTTATTTCAGTGGGAGATTTGTACATGTGGACAACTGTTGCAGGATCAAGCTCCTCTTGGTGCTCTGGGAATGCAAGGCATGGATCCAATAATGTGTAGCAATAAAAAGTATAACGTACTCCCTATTCAGAAAATGAAGTGGATAGATATTTTTGTGATAAGTAGTGATAGCTTGAAATTGGTAGCCACAAATATATCTTGTCTTCAGGCTATTTGCTCCAGAAATCTGAGCTGGATCCTGTAATCTAAAGAGATGACAGGTAGATATAATTTGCTTTTTCCATTTTGAAAGGATGGTTATTGAGGTATTACTTAAAGTTAAAATAACTCAGTGGTAGCTGGAAAATCTCTCCTTTTAATTTACTCCAACTGGCTTTCCCTTCAATCTGCAGACACACTTAAATGTTGGCATAGGGTGGGGTTTCTTAGGAATTCTGGATTGCAGCCATTGACTTGGTGATTCTTGGGAGTGGGGGGAAGGTCAAAGCATGTGTCTTGAATATTTGTAACTGGCATAGTGTGCAGCTATGCCACTTTGTGTTATGATCCCATTGGATCTTAAGACAAGCAGGTTTCAGG
This sequence comes from Eretmochelys imbricata, assembly GCF_965152235.1. Taxonomy (NCBI): domain Eukaryota; kingdom Metazoa; phylum Chordata; order Testudines; family Cheloniidae; genus Eretmochelys; species Eretmochelys imbricata. The sequence continues at coordinate 34,989,020 of NC_135575.1, read as the reverse complement.
TTGGGTCAGTACTTGGAGAGGTGTTATGTGACAATGACAAGAAATCACAGAAAAGCCACTGTCTTCAAGCATGTAACAAGGAATTTGATCAGATATGAGACAACATTGTCCCTGAAGCTATTCCTTCTTTCCCCTTAAATTGTACCAGTGCACCCTGGGATGTCTGGAGCATCTATCTATTAGCAAATTGGCATACCTATCTAGCACTTGGCTTTTGGGTAATTTTTAAATTCAAGGTTCTGTATTGTGGGATGGAATTAGGAGGACTGGCTGAACAGAACCAACAACAGGCTTCTGGATTCCTGTTCACATTGGGGCAAAATTATCGTAGATTCTATCACTTCACGTAGACCTGAGCTAAAGACCTCATCGAAAGCATTGTAACCCCTGGTACAATCAACAGTTATAAATAATGGTGATTACATTTGTGTGTGGACACATGCGATTGTGTAGCATCGCAGGCTCAAGGTATTTCAATCAATGGTTTGTTTCAGTCGCTTTTTACAGCATCTAAATTGGCCTTTCCACTTATGATTAAGAATCACCATATTTTCCTGAAAGGGCTCAATAAATCTTTATAACAGCATTATTTTTCATAACAGATGTAAGATGTGTGGTGGTTTTGGGTAGTAACTGTAAATTAGTTCATTTGCTAATAGGATATTTTACTATTGTGTTCCCAATAACAGTCCAATGATGTGCTGACAGTGCAATATTTTAATGAAGGGATCCCACATAAATTTTTCCTTTTAGCTTTTGATAAACCCCATGTAGGCAGGACCATGCTGACATGAGAGGTGAATTGGGGACTCTATTCATATGTTTTCCTATGTAAATGAAAAGGCTTTCTCATATTCACCACCTGGCAAACAATTATATTAAGTGCCCTTCTGCAGCAAAAATTTCCTTTTGGTCTCAAACAGTATACATCCTGATCTTCAATCATCACTTAACATGAGTAATTCTTATACATTCAAATACTCCCATGAACATCACTAGGACAAGCTGCATGAGTAAAGATTACTTGTGAATGAGTATTTCAGGATCTGACTCACATATACCAGAGGTTCTCAAACTTTTGTACTGACCCCTTTCACATAGCAAGCCTCTGAGTGTGACCCCCACTTATAAATTAAAAACACTTTTTAATATATTTAACACCATTATAAATGCTGGAGGCAAAGTGGGGTTTGGGGTGGAGGCTGACAGCTCACAACCCCCTCATGTAATAACCTTGTTACCCCCTCAGGGGTCCCGACCCCCAGTTTGAGAACCCCTGATATATAGTAAGTGTATTGATAGCACTGTATAGTTACACACTATTCAACTTGTGTATTGTAAAGTGAGGGGTGCAGATTGGGGCAGGGTGATGACCTTATAAAGGAATGGGGATTGGGTGCATTCTACAACAGAAAAAAGTTGACAGTATCTGATAGTGCAATCTGATACATTCCAAAGGTTTAAAATACTGTTTACTCTTCTGAAATATTTTTATGAGCTCCAGAACTAAAAGCTGTCTCCAGAAGGCATGATTCAGTAGAATCCAGAGCGTGGTGAATCACACCACTGGAAGGAAAATCTCCCCAGTGCACAACATTGTTTTATTACACCAATTGGTAAAATGCCCTACACCAAGCAGTGCCTTCTGTTCGAGTATAAGGAGCAAAAGATATTAACATAAGTGCACAGTATAAAATAAAATGCTGCAGGATCCATTTGCTCCGAGATTAAAGCATCCCAATATTAGCACTTTTTTTCTCTTCGAAGTGGAGACTAAGGAAATAATCCTTACATCAATCCTGTGAAGCAGGTAAATATTTCTCCCATTTAAGAGACTGGGAAAAAGTGTCAGCAAGGTTAATAAATTTGTCACAGAAGAAGACAATTGACCTTCTTGTGCTCTGGAACTTCCTGTGCTCTGACCACTAATCCCCATATGTATTTGGAACCGACCCCGGGAGATGGATCCAGGAATTGGTAATTGAAGTGCTCTAAACCTATTAATACTGATAGGTTACTAATTCTAATCCAACACAGTTTGAAAGGGACCAGAATGCCATACCAACTGAGTTCTGTATTAATTTAGTTGGTGTTCACAGTCCAGTTTCCAGTGTTTATATGCTTACATCACAAAACATCACTGCGATTGTGACTATTTGCAATGGTTAAAGTAGACAAACAGGAGAGGGGAGCTCTCACTGCATCAGCCAAGGAGAAAGGGGAGCACTGCTTACCCCAGCCAAAGAGAGGAGTGGGAGCTGATCCCTTGCTTTTAGCAGGGGAAGAAGAGTGCACTCTCTATTAATTTAACCCTTGAGTATTTGGAAGAAATGTTGACTGTCTCAGAAGGCATGCCAAGTTAAAAATGGACATGGAGGCGGAGTTGCCCTCTCACCACAAACATGATCCAGGTTAGGAATGTGGCACAGTTGTGAGGCAATGTAGGGACCTTGCATTGCCACAGTGTGTGTTACAACTGTTCTGGGACAAACAGAAGATTTGTGTGTTACAACTGTTCTGGGACAAACAGAAGATTTGTGTGTTACAACTGTTCTGGGACAAACAGAAGATTTGCCCTTTGGAGCCTCTTTTCAGATGTAGTTATAATGTGTGGGCCCTGATTCCCTCTCTCTTATAATGGAATAATTCCATTGAAAACAGTTACACCAGGGTAAAATGGGTTCACGGCACTGTCTAGATAACAAAACTTTCATCAATGTAATTAAAAATCTATCCAGTTACACCACTGCAAGTCCCTAATAGAGATGCACTTAAATCAGTTTAAACTGATTTAAGGACAATTTAAATCTGTTTAAGTGCATTTATATTATGGGCTGCACCTTTGTAACTGGATCAATTTTAGGTTCACCCGTGCAAGTTTTCTAACAGACAAAAGTTAGGTGAAAGAAGAATCAGACCAATGAAGTTGCATCAGGGCTGTTTTCTAGCTCCTTACACTTAGTGGCTTTAGTAATATCCTCTGAATACTAGTTGTTAAAATCTTTGTATGTTAAACACCACAACACTGGGTAGTATAGTAACAGAGGAGTTCCAAATGTGATGATCCTAAATTCTGTCTCCCTATGTATTTTACTTTGTTGTTTGTTTTGTTTTTTCCCTGTTTTTACCCTGTTGAACATCCTGGGATCCAATGTCGTTAATTTAAAGAAAAAAGTGTTCCTGTTTGAAATTATGGGCGAAAAACATTCAATGGGAGGAAAATTCCTAAGCAGATTGTTTGTATGTGTGCCTGGTGTGGGAGATCAAAAGTTGTTGTAAAGGCTTCCTTTTTCTCAAGTGAGATTAAAGCAGGGTTTGATTTATAATTCAAGTGTAAATCAAAGACATATTGTCAGTTTTAATTTACTTTCACTCTAAGTTTTTGTAATATTCTTAAGAACTTGAAAATACAGCTTACCTTAACAATATTTTATCCTTTTCTATGTAGAAAACAATGGGTTTAAAAAAAGTTCAGTGATGGAGAGGCAGATGGTTAAGAATACACACACAAATATAAAGCCCAAAGCTCCACTAAGTTGGTCATATTAAGGGCCAGGAGAGGCAAATGTTGGGCCTGGAAACCATGACAGTATTTCAAAGTTCTAGACAGATGTCTCTTTATTACTGGTTTAGGGCATAGTTGTTCTGGAAATTGTAAACGTTGCCTTTTGCTGTTTATTTTACATCCCTCTATAAACACTGGGGCTGGGAGGGAGGAGAGAGGGAATTTTCCTATGCCTTTATAATATCCTTGCTATAAAATGTATCCCTAAATAAAAAATTTTAATCACCACCCACTATTATGAGCGCTGTTGCACTGCAGTCATCAGTCCCCCACAGGGTGACAGGTACCACTCCTAGACAAGTGCTGTAGGGTTTCAGCTGCTAGACGGTTGGTCACCTGGCAAGCTCCAGACAGAACTCTGCCCAGTGCCTCCAGCCACCACTCAAAGGTCCCCAGGCACCCGCCTCCTTGATCCCCGTCCTCACCAACGGCCTTCCAACTGCCATGGCAACTTCTCCTCCTGGTGACCCGTATCCCTGCTAAGCAGGAGGAAAAGAGCAGCAGCAGATTCGCCCCCAGCAGATTCACCACACTGTGCTGGGACACTAAGGCTCAGCCAGTCCATTACAGTTCGGAGCCTTATCCACAGCTGGAATCACTCACGTTGACTTCAGTAGGCTCTGACCATTCATCCCTATTTGGTGACACCTCAGTGCTTCAAATAAAACTGGTTTAAAAAACCTAACCACTCTTAAGCCTTTTCAACATTGCAAAAGACAGGTTGCTGACCACAGGCGTCGGCAATAGGTGCAGCTGAACCAGTGCTGAACATTGCATGGTTGCAAGTGTAGACAAGGACACACTGTATTCAGCACCACTTCAGAAATGGTGATTTAAAAACTAGAGCCAAGATCTGTGCTGAACCTCCAGAAGGCACAGTACAGTGAGGCACAGCCCAGGAGGAGAGGTAGCAAAAGTGGATTTATGTTACCTTTGCACTCATCTGATTCAGGCTGCTCTGGAGACCAAAACAGTCCCCAGCATAAATCAGAGCAGCCAGGAGCTGCTCTAAATTATCCACCTTCCACCTGCTGCCTGTGGGCTGCTCCGCAGCAGTGAAGGATCTCCACAGCTACACATGTTTTGGGTAAAAAGGAAATTCCCATGACAAGCCCCCACCCCATGCCAGGACTTGCAAGGATGCCTGTGCTGGCTAAGGGTCTTTTATCGTATTATACAGGTGCAACAGTAGCAGATAGAATCCCGCCCTAAGTCTTTATCACAGTGAAGATAAACCCTTAGTTGCCCTGATAGGAGCAAAAGTATAATTGCCAAAATGGAGGGGGACACATGCACCTGCATTAGCGGCTTGGGAAAATGTCACTGTATTGACACTGTTATAACTGTTGAGAATGCTATTTATTATAGGAAAAAATAGACTCATCAGGTTCTCCAAAACTTGAAACTGAGCCCTCACAGTTGTGAAGAACAGCTTGAAAATGTGACCAAGTGTACCTGAAAGGTTCAAGAACCAGATCCCCAAATTCATTATTTTTGTTAAAATCTCATGATTTTCAGTGTGAGAGTTAGCCCTGATGGGACCTTCTAAAGCGTACAGTTACCACAGATTCAATAGCACTAATGGGTGAGAGAAACTGCTTTCAACAGGATGGAGATGTTAAATCTCTGTCTGTACATCTGTGTGTGTAGTACGAAGGCCAAAACCTCTTGACCCTTTAAATTAATTGTGATAGTTTCAGTATTCAGTCAGGCCCACCAGTTGTCCCAACAGTGCAGTTACCCCTTTAACCATCTGCTCTTTAGAAAAACAAGTTCCCTTCAGAGATCTGTCTTCTGGAAGCATAGCCCATGGATCTGGTCTTCAACGGAGGCCATTTCCCCGCCACTTGGCTTAGTAAAATAGCTCTTCCCTGAGCTGCCAGTAACTCTCTGCTGATTCTGTGAGCATCCCATTCAGCTCTTAGTTGGCTTTCTGGTTCTTCAGGGCAGCTTCCTCTAACACCCTGACCCTGAAGATTCATCTCTGTACTGGCCTCCATGTGCTTGGCGTCACAGATTGCTGGTCTTGTCACCGAATGTTGGTCATGGAATCATAGAAATGTAAGGTTGAAAGTCATCAAGTCCAGCCCCTTGTTCTGAGGGTGGACCAAGTATATCTAGTTCATCCCTGACAGGTGTTTGTCCAACCTGTTCTTAAAAGCCTGCAGAGATGGGGATTCCACAAACCTCCCTGGGAAACCTATTCCAGAAATTAATTACCCTTTTATCAAGATAGATTTTCCTAATATTTAACCTAAATCTTCCTTGCTGTAGGTTAAGTCCATTACATCTTGTCCTAACTTCAGTGGAGAACAATTGATCACTATCCTCTTTATAACAGACCTTAACTTATTTGAAGACTATTACCAGTCCTCCTCCTTTTTCCAAGACAGAACATGCCCAGTTTTTCAAACCTTTCCTCATGGGTCAGGTTTTCTAATCCTTTTATCATTTTTGTGGCTCTCCTCTGGGCTCTCGCTCTCTTTCACTCTTTGCAAAACCTTGGACTTCATCATTACTCAAGAGTGGACTTTGTGCCCTATAGTTTCAAAGCATTTTAAATCTGAATGGCTAAGGCACTTCAAACATGTATTATACACTCTGAAGTATCATTAAGGGGAAGCTCCAATGTCATTACAAGATCTGAAGAAATAGCATCTGGATGCATCACAAGAAATTGTCAAACATCTAATGCTCTAATGGGGCCATGAGAAATTAATGGGCTGGAAGTTATGGCTGTAGGTTGGAAGGAGGGAAGCTATAGTGGGGTCAGGGGTGACTTATCTGAACCTAAAGAAGGTTTAGATTCTATTCCGTATGGGACGCACATAGTTTTGGGCTGGTTATTGTATTTCAACAAGGGGTTGTCCGTCCCGTTTTCTAATCCAATGAGAGATGCTGATTCCCTGGGCCACCTTGGGGCAAGACCATGACCTTTCTGTACTTCAACCTAGTCTGCTATAAATTTAACCAAGCAGCAAGCCACTGAAAAGCAAATGCTGAATCTGAGCTAATTACATTTTAAAAACTCTTCTGTATTGTTTGAAAGGGAGATTGGGAGATGGGGGTAGGTGGGTGGGAAAGCCTATGAAGAAAATAGGCTATGTTTGTACCTTACACACTGGACGAAGTGTTCCTCTCTGTGAAAGCATGACCCATGCTGTGCTGCCAGTGGTCACCATGACTTTGGCTATCTGGTGAGTTAGTACCTGTCATCTGAGTTAGTACCTGTCAAACCAGATAAAGCTGCCTTTATAATCTTAGTCTGGTTTAGATTTCTACCCTCAACTGCCCCCTCCCCAAAGTTTGAAAGAAGACTATGTGTAATTTGCTTATTTTGGCTTGCTTGTCCCCCTTTTGTACTTTTCTGCCCCCTGTTTTTTGACAGGAAACCTCTTCCCTGTTTACTTACATCTCTGGGAAATGTCCCAAGAGATACTAAATTCTCAGAGGACGAATGCATTCCCTGTGCCAAGAGAGATCCATTAAAGTGTGCTTCTAAAACTTTAAATTACACAGAAAAATTATAGAGGACACAGTCATATGTCAGATCAGAATATGTTTTATTGGCTGCTGCGTAAATAAACACAGACTGGTGCTTGATGTGGTTTCCCACAGTAATTGCACTAGGCTCTCATCTGTTGCAATTTTCACTGACTGTGTCATCTGCTGCCCTAACTACAGGTTCTAGGAAAATCCCTCTGTTCATTTTTAGCTCTTTATAAAACCAAAAAAGATTAGAATAAAGAGTCACAGTAGCCATAAAACAACCTTAAAATCAATACTTAGTAACTTCATAAGACTATATAAAGTGAGCATATGTCTTGTTTTCTCCAGGACAGTCCTATTTTTTCAGGATTTTGTCCCAGAATTTGGAGCAAGTCTCCCATTCTATGCTCAGCAGCTCCCTTTCTTCTTCTTCCATAGCACAGGTTGCTGCTGTGGGCTCTTGGAAGACATTCTTCCCAGCCACATGGGGAGATTCTCTTCAACACAGAGCCTGATCCTGCCTTTATGACAAGTATCACACCTTCGCCTGCCCACCCTGTACCTTGACTGACAGATGCCCTATGTTTTTCATTTGGAAAATTTTATCCACTTTATATTGATGAGGGAGTCTGGCCAGCTTATTCCAATGAAGTAGATTGTACTGTGGTAATAGTTCTACATTTACTATAGCACCCTTTATCTCAAAGCACTTTAAAAATTATGCCCCCAGTTTATCCTCTATCGATCCACACCCTGAGGACTCCTTTCTTGTCTGGATTTCTGAATTTTCAGAGTAGCAGGTGGAGTGCTGACTCTATGGCCCCATTTTCCCCTTCCCTGTCTCTGAGATGATGTCCTCTACCCCCATCCAAGGATGCCCCCAGGCTCCGCGGATGGCTGGGAGCAGGAAGGATACCACCATTTCCTCCTTTTTATGTAGGTTTCCATGCAGAAATCTAAGCAAAAAGTTACTTCAACTCAGAGTTGTATTGCCTTCTTCTTGGTCCCCTCTGCAGCTGTCACTGAGCAGATTTCAGGGACCAAAGTGGACAAATGCCCAGCGTTTTTGGTGCAGGGAGATAAATTACATCCTAATTTGATAACTGTTTATATATAGAGAGAGATCCATAATGATTAGCGCTGATTATCATGAAAGACTACATAAAGAGTGTTTTGTTAAACAGAGAGTAAAATGAAAGGAGGGTGAGAGGGAGGTATGTGTTTTAGTACATAAGGAAAAGGATATTATTCCAGGCACACAAATCAGCATGAAATGTGAGTGGAAGAAAGATGTGAGGTAATTTTATAATATCGTGCAGTTTAACCAGATCAAAGGTGTTAGACACAGATGCTTGGTATCACAGGGAGAGAAACTGTACTCAGTATAAACAATGGCTGGTGGCGAGCCAGCTGTTCAAAATAAACTCTTAAAAGCAAGATCAGCCTCAAGCCAAGCAAGGAAAAATATCCCCAAACTTACCAAACCATAGGACAAGAAATCAGCAAGACTAGGAACAAATACAAACAAAATAGTGAATTTTATATGAAAACACTGTACCTGAATCAAGCAATTTAAAACATTAAGAGAGGGGAAAATAATATTTCACAGCAAGCAGAAATGAAATGATTGATTTGGAGAGAACTTCATGTCCCGCTCTCATGTTTTGAGTTACCTTGATTAGAGGAGTTTGGAATCTAAATTGTTTCTTGTTTGTTACCTGTTGTCTTCTTTGTCACAATGGTTCCCATGATTATTATAGTTCATCATCTTCTGGCTTTGGAATTCTACAAGGCAAGAAAAGAGTGTGGGGAAAATATCAAGGGGGAAATTTTATCTCTCTTGATATTTTACCTCGCTTCATAGTCCAACAGTTCACTCCACATCCTATCCCACCCCATTGGTTCATAAAACAGTGTTTTTAAAAGTTTAGACTTTACACAGAAAAAAAACCCCAAAAACACACCAACACAAACTGTACAGCCAGTCTTGTGATTTAGTCAGGCTGCTGCTCAACACGAGTGCAAGTCCGCCCATGATAGTGTTACTACAGGAATTAGAGCTTGCTACAGAATCTTCTGTGCCCGTTTGTTACACGTTTAACAACATATATTAGTGTACATGCTACAAAATTTATGCATACATTTCCACTCATCATTTGGGGTGAGAGGGTGGAGTGCTTGTAGACAAGTCAATACTATTGGTTTCAACACTGCTTAAATGAGAGGCTGGCTTATATGTGTAAGCAGTGTCAGGATGAGCTCCACCCTGACATCTGGTGGTGAGGTGTGGCAAGTTGTGGAAAAGAACTTCAGGGGCTGATCTCATTTGCATAGGCACACCCACCACGCCTAGAATGAGACCATAGCTGCCCAAATGGTCACTTTGGCTGCTGTGGGATCCCCAGTGTCTCTGTTATTGGGGCAGGAAGAATAAATTGTTATTACCCTGATTATGGGAACTGTGCTTGGAACTGTACGTGGCCTTTTGTTATGATGGAGGGATTCACCATCAACTAAGTAGCACTCGCTAGGCAAGGGTCATGGGTTCCAAAAGTGTGTGAATGGAGAGAGGCTGGGGACAAGTATTAATGCTTGGTGGTATGGGCCCCTTGGTGAGGGCCTTACATGCTAATTGCACTTCCTCCTCTCTCCACTGTGGAATATCAGCGCTAATTTTGATTTCATTCGAAGTCTAGTTATAGGCTGCTGAGCTCACTTTGGGCTGACAGTGCACCAGCACTGGGGCTCCCCTACTACAAGCTGAATTCACCTAAGAGCTGAAATCACTGAGTGTTGTGTTAAGTAGTGGGGGAGCCTGAAGATATATTGTGGAGCAGTTTGCGGGACGGCTGGTGAAGCAGTTCGACGCGGAGCAGTGTGTGGATGGCAGGAGCTGCTTGTGGGCCGTGGAGCTGAGCGAAGGAGTTCGTGGGGCGGCTGGCGGAGCGGAGCGCAGCTGAGCGAAGGAGTTTGTGGGGCGGCTGGCGGAGCGGAGCGCCGCTATGGAGCTATGGGGCGGTCAGCTTCAGATCATGTAAGGTGCCTCTTACCCCCGTCCCATTTCCACTCAGGTTGGGAGGTAAAGCTCCGCAGATAAACTTTCGAACTCTGGGGCTGCCCTGACCAGGGACAGAGACTTTTGGGGCCTTGGACTTTTGGGACTTTGGGTGATTTGGGGTTGCTGGACTCAAGAACCAAAGGGAAAAGGGCATGCCCCAATTTGCCTGGGGTGGGTTTTTTTTTTGCTCACGGGTTGTGTTATGAATCCTGTTAGTGGAGTTTCCCCAACATAATGCCACATTGTTTCTCTCTGTTATTAAAAGGCTTTTGCTACACTCAGACTATGTGCTTGCGAGAGGGGAAGTATTGCCTCTTGGAGGCGCCCAGCGGGGGTGGTATATATTTGTCCCAGGTCACTGGGTGGGGGCTCGAGCCGGTTTGCATTGTGTTATTGGAATGGAACCCCTAGATATTGAACCCGGCCCTTGTTGCTGCCAACTCTGACGGGCAGAAGGGTTACATTTTTGGGGGCTCGTCCGGGATCTCCTTCGCTCAGCTCCACGGCCCACAAGCAGCTCCTGCCATCCACACACTGCTCCGCGTCGAACTGCTTCACCAGCCGTCCCGCAAACTGCTCCACAATATATCTTCAGGCTCCCCCACTACTTAACACAACACTCAGTGATTTCAGCTCTTAGGTGAATTCAGCTTGTAGTAGGGGAGCCCCAGTGCTGGTGCACTGTCAGCCCAAAGTGAGCTCAGCAGCCTATAACTAGACTTCAAATGAAATCAAAATTAGCTCTGATATTCCACAGTGGAGAGAGGAGGAAGTGCAATTAGCATGTAAGGCCCTCACCAAGGGGCCCATACCACCAAGTATTAATACTTGTCCCCAGCCACTCTCCATTCACACAGTTTTGGAACCCATGACCCTTGCCTAGCGAGTGCTACTTAGTTGATGGTGAATCCCTCCATCATAACAAAAGGCCACGTACAGTTCCAAGCACAGTTCCCATAATCAGGGTAATAACAATTTATTCTTCCTGCCCCAATAACAGAGACACTGGGGATCCCACAGCAGCCAAAGTGACCATTTGGGCAGCTATGGTCTCATTCTAGGCGTGGTGGGTGTGCCTATGCAAATGAGATCGGCCCCTGAAGTTCTTTTCCACAACTTGCCACACCTCACCACCAGATGTCAGGGTGGAGCTCATCCTGACACTGCTTACATCTGGAAGAAATCTTATATGTGAGTGTGTATAACAGGGGTCGGCAACCTTTCAGAATTGGTGTGCCAAGTCTTCATTTATTCACTCTAATTTAAGGTTTTGCGTGCCAGTAATACATTTTAATGTTTTTAGAAGGTCTCTCTCTAATATATAACTAAACGATTGTTGTATGTAAAGTAAAATTTTTAAAATGTTTAAGAAGCTTCATTTAAAATTAAATTAAAATGCAGATCTTATCAGTTTAGTGTGATTCTTGCCCTTGCTTTTCCTTGCTGAGTTTTCCAGTGTCTGGCACATATTTGGGTCCTTTAACCTGCACACAGGCTTCTGAATGATCAGTTAACCAGCTCTGAGAGGGAGAGAGGACAGATTTCATGTGTGAAAATACCTGTTCACACAGGTATGTGGATCCAAATGCTGAAAGCATTGCAAATGCAATTTTCTTCAAACTGTTAAATTTCACTGGCAGGGACATCCAGCAGGTCAGAATAGAGGCCCCATGATCTCTCTGGGTAGCTTCAAGTGCACTCCGCAAATCTCCAAACTTTGATGCCCACAATTCTGAGCTTTTTAACTGAATGAGCTGCATTTCGAAATCTTCAGCACCCATCCACTGAAATACAGACAAATCCAAGTCACTTTCATTGAACTTTTCAGGTTTAATTAGAAAAGAAAGCATTGGGCCAAATTGCTGGAAATCTTTAAATCTGTCAGAGAATTCTGATTTCAGTTCTTCCATGTACATTTCAATCTCATCGACACTGACAGCGCAACATGCCGATAGCTCTTTTATGTGTTGGAAGTAGCGGAAAGTCGAAGTTCGAATATCCCGAGAAAAAACTGCTAGTTTTACAACAAATGCCTTCCAGGTTTCATAAAGATCCAGAACCGTTTGCCCTGCACCCTGGAGACAGAGGTTGAGTTCGTTTAGGTGAGTGGTGATGTCAATTAGAAACATGAGCTTACACAGCCATTTGTCATCATCCAGTTTGGGGTAGTTTTGTCCTTTTTCTGACAAAAAGGCCTTGATTGCATCAAAGCAGTTGACAAGGCGCACCAAAACCTTGCCACGACTTAGCCACTGAATGCTGCTGTGAAGTGGAATGTCGTTATAAGCATTGTCAATCTCTTCTAGCAGTGCTTGAAACTGTCTGCGAGTCAATGTAGATTGAGCAACAAGGAAATTCACAATTCGCACCACTGAATTCATCACATTATTAAGCTCTGAATTAGAAATTTTAGCACACAGGTTTTCTTGATGGATGATACAGTGAAATTTGACTGTCGGGTGGCCAATTTGATCTTCAAGTAACTTTACAAATCCCTTCTGTTTTCTGACCACGGCAGGAGCACCATCTGTTGTCACACAAAATATTTTTCTGATGTCAACTCCTCGATCTTCAAAATGGTTTACAAAACTTTCCACTATATCTTCCCCCTTTGTTGTGCCATGCAGGGGTTTTAGGCAACAAAGTTCCTCTTCGATTTCATTAGAAGCACAATATCTTGCAACAACTGCCAAACATGGAACGTCATTTATATCCACTCTCTCATCAACTGCTAAGCACTGCTGTGTCTTTTAATGCAGTTGTCTGCATTTCGTTAATGTTTTCTGCCATTTCGCTTACACATCTCTCAACTGTTCTGGCAGAGACAGGCAGTTCTTTTATTCTAGATACACATCTTTATTTGGCAAATGATTGAACAAAACCTCCAAACTGCTGAGAAAAACTTCTTTTATATATTCCCCATCCGTAAATGGCTTTCTGTTTTTTGCAGTGCACTGTGCAATCTTGTAGCTTCCTTCTGTGGCTTGATTTTTACTTACACTTCAGCATTTAAAAACACTGCTTTGCCTCTCATATCCTGCTACTGCCTTTTTGATCGATTCAGTCTTGTCTGCTTCATCAACAAAGGTTTTCTTGTGCTTCGTTTGAAAATATCGTCGAACACTTGATGTGCGACAAACAACACTCACAACAGAAAGCACAAACAGAACGGTCCTTCTTTTGAAAAATTCAAATGTGTCTGTCCAAGAAGGATGAAATGAATGGACATCTAACTTTGCTTTCTTAGGAGCTGACATTTTGTCAAATGTACCCCTCCACTTACAGTGGAAAAAAAATCACAACAGACAGCACGCACAATGTCAAACACAATGCGCTGTTCCACGTGACGTGATAGTGATGTAAGCAGAAAATCAGGACTTAAAAATATCCCAGTAAAGTGGCGCTGGAATAATTTTTAAGGTGGGGGTGCTGAGCTGTGCCCACTCTTGCCCCGTCTCCACCCCTCACTGCCCCAGGCTGGGGCCAGTGGGCCACAGCTCGGAATGGCTGCAGAGCCCCGGGCTGAGGCCAAGAGTAGAGCCCTGGACTGGCGGCCGGGACCCCAGGATGGCAACAGAGCCCCTGGGAACAGTGGTCGGGACCCAGGCAGTGAGCACCACTCAAAATCATCTCACGTGCTGCCTTTAGTATGCGTGCCATAGGTTGCTGACCCCTGGTGTATAACTTCTTGCCCATCCCCATTTCTATAGCACCTTGCCTCTAAGGATCTCAAAGTGATTTACAAACTTTATTTAAATAATATTTATATTATGAAATACAAGTACTAGCTGTGGCCTTACCCATTATGTTGGAAACACACACTTATTATCTGTTCTCTTGTCAGAAATAATAGAAAGTAGGGAATCAGCTGCTAAAGGCGACATGCAAAAGATTTTGTAATAGATACAGCTGCTGTGTGCTGTGGTACACTAAACCTCTTATGCTTCTCCAAAGCACCTGCTGTACCACAGCTTGGAGGCAGGTGCTGAAGGTGCTTCAGCTGCTAGGCCGTATAGCCGCTAGCCCTGGTAACTCCCAGCAAGCACTGAGACACGTGGATAAAGGGATATTTTTACTTGGGTTGGCAGGAAAGGGAAAGGTTGCAAATTCCCTAGGTACAGGGGCTCAACCAATTATAATTCAAGGTAAAACTATAGTGGTTCCTAGCTTGGCTTCTGGGGATAGTCCAATACAGGATTATGGCTCCTCAGCCCTAGTACCTTGGGTGCCTTTTCCAATATTAAAGGGAAGTAGGTAACTTGCAGGTTTCCTTGCAGGGACCAGTCCGTGGTGTTTGTCTTTGGGGCCCCTCTGCATTGTTTCGCTGCTGGTAAAGCAGCAGTTCCCCTCCCACAGCTGCTGAAAATGGGCTGCTCCAGCGGCAGTGGTGGCGAGGCTAGATGGCCCCCCAGTGCCTGGCTATATACAAGGATAGTATTCCCTTTTGTTGGGTCCAACCCCTAATCAGAGAACACTGACCACTTCCCAGTCTAGTCACCAATGTATAGGGCACGTTACCTGCAATAGCCTTCTTCAGGCTCCTGCCCCTTTAGCAACCTGATCTAGCTGCTGGCTCTATGTCCCCAGAAGTTCTCTTCAAACCCCTCTCTGCTCTATTTCTGCTGCTCCCCACAAATTCTGTGCAGCCCTGTGTCCAGCTTCAATGTCTGCCATCACAGCCTGCTCCACACACAGCTCTTCATCTTCTGCTCCCTTGTTTGGCTTCTCCGCAGCCTGCTTCCCTGCTCTGCTCCCAGCTTGCCACTCCATGCCTTTCTCAGTTGACCATACAGCTCCTCCAGCTCCAGCATATAGGGCTAACTTAGCTGACATGAGCAGACCCAAGTTAATACAAGATATGCCTGACCAAGTAACTGCGGAACAAACCCAAACAAGTAATTGCTGAAACAACTAACTATTGTGAATTTGTTTATAGCTTTTTGTTGCCCTTACTTACAAACTGTTGTGGCAATGTGTGTAGTAAACAAAGTAGGCAGGAACACCCTGAACTAATAAGCTTGCTTTACACAATCCGCAAAGTGGTTGGTCCTTACATGCAAGAAGTATAGATGTTAATAGCTCAGAAAGGTGTATATAAACTGCGTAGTGTGTGATATCAATTGGAATTGTGGTATCACCCTGAACCTAACCCCTGCATCTTGGCCTGGTCTTTGTGGGCAAAGAACTGTTACTTGCCTAATAAAGCAACCTGACTGATGAGCTGGAGTTGAACTGAGTTTTGGATCCCAGAAAACTGGATGAGGTATTCTGGATAAGCCAAGTGAGACCAGGTCTACAAGGGAATCCCAACACAGCTTTCCAGCTCTGCTCTCAGCTTGCCATGCAGCCTCTTCAGCTTGTCCTGGTCTTTTTTCCCAGAGAGAGGTTGCTTCTTGGGTGAAGTTCTTTCAGAGTTTCTGCCCCCTGTCTCTATTGGCTAGAGGAAGGAGATATACCTCTGTGTGTCCATCCTGGAGAATCACAGGTCAATGGTCAGGGAATTTGAGTGCTTTATATCAATTTAGGTAAGGAATCAAGGCAGAAGATCTAAACTAAAACTCAAAAATTAGTGATGGAATGGATAAAACAGAATTTGTTTGGGTCAAAATCACTTTGGGAAAGAATGGTAACAAAGACTCCGTCTAGTGCTTGGAATCTGCTACAGACCGCTCAGGATCCAATTTGGATATGGATAGAGACCTCTTTAATATTTTTAATGAAATAAGTACTACTGGGAATTGTGTGATTATGGGAGACTGATTTCCCAGATATAAATGGGAGGCCAAATGCTGCTAATAATGGTAGGGTCCAGATATTTCTGGATGTGATAGCCAACAGATTTCTTCACCAAATAGTCATCAAACCAACAAGAGATGATGCCATTTTAGATTTAGTATTGGTAAATAGTGAGGACCTCAGAAGAACTGATTGTAAAGCACAACTTTTGTTTGAGTGATCATGAGTTAATTCCATTTAAACTAAATGGAAAGGTAAACAAAATATTATGGGAATTAGTTAAGGAAGTAGACTGGACTGAAGAACTCAAAGATCTGAATGTGGAGGAGGCTTGAAATTACTTTAAGTCATAGTTGCAGAACTATCTGGAACCTGCATCCCAAGCAAGGAAAAAGATTTTGAAGGAACTGGATGAACAAGCATCTTAAATAGGCTATTAAGAGAAAGCCGAAAGCCTATAAAGAATGGAAGAAGGGATGGATCAGCAAGGAAAGCTACTTCTTGGAGGTCAAAAAGTGTAGGAAAAAAAGTGAGAACTGCCAAAAGACAAGCAGAGCAGGACTTTGCAAAGGAAATTAAAACCAATAGTAAAAGATTCTTTAGCCATATAAATAAAAAGAAAAGAAGGAAAGAAAAAGTTTAACTGCTTAGCACTAAGGATGAGGGGGAGATTTAGAATAATCACGATGTGGTCTAAACAAATACTTTGCCTCAGTTTTTAGTAAGAGCATTGAGAAACTTCTGGGCAATGGCAGAGTGGCTTATGTGAATTAGGGTGACCAGACAGCAAGTGTGAGAAATCAGGACAGGCGGTGGGGGGCAATCGGCGCTTATAGAAGAAAATGCCCCATATATAGGGACTGTCCCTTTAAAATAGGGACATCTGGTCACCCTAATGTGAATAAGGATATGAAAGAAGAAATTACCACATCCATGGTGGAAACCAAACTCAGAGTTTAATGGGATCAAATCATGGGGCCTGACAATCTCCATTCAAGAATATTAAAGGAACTGACACATGAAATTGCAAGCCCAATAGCAAGGAGTACTGGAAATACAGTACCTGTATTTAAGTTAAAAAAAAAGTGATTTGGGAAGCTACAGGCCCACTAGTTTGACCTCAATTGTATGCAAGGTCTTAGAACAAATTTTGAAGAAGAGAATAACAAGAATTTTAGTTATAAGCTGGGGACACATCAATTAGAAGTAACGGAGGAGGAGAAGGACCTTGGAGTATTGGTTGATCATAGGATGACTATGAGCTGCCAATGTGATATGGCTGTGAAAAAAGCTAATGCGGTCTTGGGATGCATCAGGAGAGGTATTTCCAGTAGGGATAAGGAGGTTTTAGTACCATTATACAAGGCACTGGTGAGACCTCACCTGGAATACTGTGTGCAGTTCTGGTCTCCCATGTTTAAGAAGGATGAATTCAAACTGGAACAGGTACAGAGAAGGGCTACTAGGATGATCCGAGGAATGGAAAACTTGTCTTATGAAAGGAGACTCAAGGAGCTTGGCTTGTTTAGCCTAACTAAAAGAAGGCTGAGGGGAGATATGATTGCTCTGTATAAATATATCAGAGGGATAAATACCGGAGAGGGAGAGGAATTATTTAAGCTCAGTACCAATGTGGACACAAGAACAAATGGATATGAACTGGCCACCAGGAAGTTTAGACTTGAAATTAGACGAAGGTTTCTAACCAACACAGGAATGAAGTTTTGGAATAGCCGTCCAAGGGAAGCAGTGGGGGCAATGATCTATCTGGCTTTAAGATTAAACTCGATAAGTTTATGGAGGAGATGGTATGATGGGATAACATGGTTTTGGTAATTAAATATTCATGGTAAATAGGCCCAATGGCCTGTGATGGGATATTAGATGGGGTGGGATCTGAGTTACCCAGGAAAGAATTTTCTGTAGTATCTGGCTGGTGAATCTTGCCCATATGCTCAGGTTTAGCTGATCGCCATATTTGGGGTCGGGAAGGAGTTTTCCTCCAGGGCAGATTGGAAGAGGCCCTGGAGGTTTTTCGCCTTCCTCTGTAGCATGGGGCACGGGTCACTTGCTGGAGGATTCTCTGCTCCTTGAAGTCTTTAAACCATGATTTGAGGACTTCAATAGCTCAGACATAGGTGAGAGGTTTTTCGCAGGAGTGGGTGGGTGAAATTCTGTGGCCTGCGTTGTGCAGGAGGTCAGACTAGATGATCATAATGGTCTCTTCTGACCTTAGTATCTATGAATCTATGAATCTATAAAGACATAGAGGTAAACAATAATTGGAATAACATACAACATGGTTTTACTGAAGGTAGATTATCCCAGATCCCTTTCTTTGAGAAGACAGTTCCTTTTCTGGACAAAGGAAATGCCATAGATCTAATCTACCTGGATTTCAGGAAAGTATGGCATATATACAGTTCCACCTGGGAAATTTTGTTAAACTGGATAAAATGGGGATTAATACGAGAAACAAAAGGTGGGTAAGGAACTGGTTAAAAAGGACACTACAAGGGGTCAAGCTGAAAGGTGAACTGTCAATGTGGAGGGAGGTTACTAGTGAAGTTCCTCAAGGATCAATCTTGAGATCAATTTTTATTTGACATTTTCATTAATGACCTTGGCAGAAAAAGTGGGAATGTGCTAATAAAATCTGTAGATGACACAAAGTTGGGGATTTTGCCAATAGAGAGGAAGACTAGAATATCATACAAGAAGATTTGGATGACCTTGAAAATTGGAGTAATAGAAATGGGATGAAATTTAATGGTGCAAAGTGCAAGGTCATTCACTTAAGCTGGGGACTCATCAGCTGGAAATGACAGAGGAGGAGAAAGACCTGGCTTTATTGGTTGATCACAGGATGACTATGAGCCATTCATGGGATGCGGACAGGAAAAAGACTAATGCAATCCTAGAAAGCATCAGGCGAGGTATTTCCAGTAGAGATAGAGAAGTGTTACTTCCATTGTACCAGGCACTGGTGAGACCTCATCTGGAATAGTGTGTGCAGTTCTGGCCTCCCATGTTTAAGAAAAATGAATTCAACTGGAACAAGTGCAGATATGATCAGAGGGATGGAGATCCTACCTTGCAAGATGGGACTTGAGGAACTTGGCTTGTTTAGCCTGAGCAATGCTGGCACAAGAACAAATGGATATAAGCTGGTCATTAAGCTTAGGCTTGAAATTAGATGAAGGTTTCTAACCATCAGAGGAATGAATTTCTGGAACAGTCTTCCAAGCGGAGTAGTGAGGGCAATAAACCTAACTTGTTTCAAGGCTGAGCTTGATAACAGAGAGCATGGTATGATGAGGTTGCCTTCTATGGCATATAGCTAATTTGGAACTGCTATTAGCAAATATCTCCAATGGCCAGAGATAGGATGCAAGAAGGGGATGGTTCTGAGCTACAACAGAGAATTCTTTGCCAGGTGTGTGGTTGGTAAGTTTCACCCACATGCTCAGAGTCTAACTAATTGCCATATGTGGGGTTGTGAAGTAATTTGCCCCCAGTAAGATTGGCAGAGGGCCTGGGGATTTTTTACCTTCCTTTGCAGCATGGGTCACTTGCCAGTTTGAAATAATGGTGGATTCCCTGTAATGTGACACCTTTAAATCAAGATTTGAGGACTTTGGGAACTCAGCCAGAGGGATGGGCCTAATATAGGGCTTCATGGATGAAATTTTGTGGCCTGAAACATGCAGGAGGTGCTAGATGATCATGATGGTCTCTTTGGGCCTTAAACAGATGTCAGTGTATTAAGCATTGCAAGAGTTGTAATGATGCTTATGGATCACTGCCACTTGTCTATAAAATTTACTTGGGAAGACCAATTTTCAAGCAGTTTGATCCTGATGAACTGCCCAGATGACCAGACTAAGAGCAGATTGAGATGAGAGGGAGCATGGAGGGGAAAATATGGACACAAATATGTTGATTCTGATGGCGTTACACTTAGCTTTAAGATTCAAAGCTTTCTTTGTTTTCTCCCTCTTTAGCTTTTAGCAGCTTCTTCCTTTCTGCCAGTCTGTCCTTCCTCTCCAGATGCTCCTAGATACTGGGAGCTTTATTTTTCATTCTCCCCTAACATCTTGAAATGTGATTCTATGGTATAATTCCCTAGAGAACAAAAACTCACTATTAAAATGTTCTTTTCCCTACCTGGCCATACTATACATCACTGCAATCCAATTTTTTATATGAAAAATTATCCATTGAGATAAGAGAATTTCTATAGGAACCCAGTAAAATCTCTAATTTCTTCTATTAATGAGGAAACCCATTGTCGATTACTGAGTTTTCTGTGTGAATTAGCACGTAAGTGATTATAAATTTAAATGCTGTGCACAGGTAACATACATATCTTTAAAAACAGATATAGACAAAAGCCAAACAAACCCCTATCACTTAAGTCATGAGCAAAAGAACATAATACAATAAATGTGATCATGGTAATGTGTTCTGTATACGCATCATGCACATTGGCACATTAGACACTTCCAGAAGGAAGTCATACAACTACTCTATCAGGTTCTAACTGTGTCGAAGTAAGCTGTGCCCTTTCTTTCACAATGGGGTGGGGGTGGGGGAACTTTCTCAGAAAGATCTCATTGCTCTAGTCTTTCTAACAGCAGATTTGTAGCCTTGTTCTAGGGTAGAACTTAAATATGTGTTGTTCGAACATGTTAGCGACACATTTGAACTAACATGTTCTAAAAGTCTAGTGTAAACAAGCAGTGCATGGCTTAACACATGCTAAGCTGGTCAAGTTATAGCCAGGAACACAGGTACAAATTCCATCTGTTGGAAAAATTCCAACTGATATCCATCAGACACAATAATCATGACCATACAACTGGGTGGATGACCAGTCTGCATTCTGGTTTTATCCTATCGTAGTGATTTTGTAGCATTCTGATTTTCCTTACCGATCAGAATGGAAGTGTGGATACATCAAGTTAAGCACCTGAATCCAAATAAGTGGCCTGAGTTTCACAGCTTCCAGTCACCTTGACCATATATAACTCCCAATAACTTATTGTTGCTTGTTGTTATAATTTTGTGTGTTAGGTTATTGCAAGAAGGCTTTTGCAAAAAAAGTGAGTCTTGCCACATACTCTGAAATGGTCATATGTGGGATCAGTCTTTTATCTGATATATTGTTCCACCTTCAATTGAGAATGCTTTCTCTCCTCAGTTGATCTGACACCATGATTAGTGTTAGCTGTATTTGTCTCAGAGGACTATAGCTGCTTCAGTTGGTCACAAAGGGAGATGCTGTCTGTAATCCCATCAACCATCCCTCAGCCTGAGGATCTTTAAAGATGACGACCAGGCCTTGAAAACCAAGAACTGGCACCAGAACTGCATTAGGAATTTGATGAAGATATCAGAAACCAGCATGCTATGTTCTCAGGGTTTTCTTCTTGCTAAGGAGGGCTGCTGCATTTTTACACTAGTTGGAGTTTCCATATTGCTTCAGCCCTAGACAGAATGAGTTAGAATAGTCTAACCTGGGTATGATGAACATATAGATCCTTGAGTGAGAGAAAGATGAGTAGTTTCCTGGCAAGTTGTGGGCAGAGAAAGGCACTTCTCACTACTGTTGCTACCTGAGTATGCAGTAGAAAGTCAATATAAGTGATGCAGAATAGGGATAATATGATCCTGTTTTCAGGGAGTGAGAGTAATCTGGCTTCAGAATTCTACAGCACTTTAAATTTAGAGAGTTAAGATTTAGAAAGAGGGAAACTGCAATAGTTAAGTATTGAGGGCATAAAATGTGTATTATAGCAAAGACTCCAGATAAGGACAAACTCTTGTAATTTTCTGAAGTAGAATAGGCAGATTTATGAACAAGGTATGAAAGAAAAATAAAAAATGAGTAACATTTTTGGTCTTATGAGCAAAGTTTAGATTAGTTAGAGATATGGGACAAGCAAGACTTTTTAGCTAACAGGATGAGTTCAGTAGTGATTTCCCCCTAGCTAGCCAGAGAAAGAAGGCACAGTGGAGAACCAGTAAATGAAGAAGTAGAATTGAATGTCAAGTACTTATCATAACCAGTCACTCCAAAACCTCAGCAAAGACCTGGTATCGTCACTTATCTCAAATAGTTCCTCAGGGGGACACAATGTTCACAGGAGCACTACATCAGACAGCATTCAAGTTTTTGCCTGGGCTCTCCACATTCACATTTGGCACCATTTCTCAGCTTCCACCTGGTCATATTGTCACCAGTCTTTGCCACACCAGTTCTTCTTTGATTTAGAGCACATCATTGTTTTACTTTGAGGTCAGAGTCTGGGGGCAGTTTTTCTGAAGGAACGAGGTTCTCCAAGATCATCAGCATTTCCTGCCATTTTCTGCTATTTTGTGATAAGGAATTCTCAAAGGCAAAGCTCTTTCTGGACTTCAGCCTCTTGGGTGTTGGAATGTGCCCAGGCAGTGGGCATCTTGGATCATACATCTGTTGATGTCTCTCCTTTTTAATGAGGGCATCCTGCCTCCCTGATGGTAGTACAATCCCAGCAAGGCAGTATAGCGCCAGTGCAGGAGTCAGTTTCAAAGTCCTTGTGATGATGCTACAGGATTGATTGAATGTCAATTTTGCATGCATGTGTCATGGGGTGCAACTGGATGATGCCTCCCACTGGCAATTCTGGGGATAAGCTCTGCTCAGTTCAGCACCCCCTTTCTTCTCTGTCACCGTTGCAGCTCTCCTTCCACCCACAGAGTAACAGCATAGCTGCTTTGTGAATTGTCCCTCCGGCTAGGTCACACTGTGATTCCCCTACTGGGAGAGTCTTTCAAAGTCTCTCTCCACAAGCAGCGTCAGGCAGTCCTCAAGCCCACTGCCCTGACTATGTCACTCCTGCTGTGGATGGTACAGGCCCACCCTTTACTCTGGGTTCCAGTCCCAGGCCCTATAGCAAGCAGTTAAGGTCTGTGGTTATGTCAACTTTACTGCTCTTGCCCCAGACTACTTCCTACCATGCTTCTCCAAGCTTTTCATTCTCTAGCCTTCCTAGTCAGACCCCCCTTCTCTTTGGCTTACCAGCTAAACCCTTTCTCAGGGGTTCCTATCCCCCCCTCCTTCTCCTTTATGATCAGGAGAGAGACTGTATACCTCCTCCCTATAGCCTCCTACACTTTTCCCAGCCTCCTGGCTTTATAGAAGCCCCACCTGTTCCCTCACAGGTGAGTTTCCTTCTAATTAGCACCCTCCACACAGCCTAAATCTCCCTCCTGTTTGCAGCTTAATTGGTTGATTGGACCCATCTGGCCTAATTCAACTCTCTCAGGACTGGTGTAGGGAGTACACCCCATCACAGCGTGGCTCAAATGTGACCATATCAGGGCATAGTACTGCACAGCTGATAAACACAGGGTGAGACTGGTTGCTCAGAGTATTTTGGTGTTAGCTTCCCACTTTGTGTTGGCTGGTCTCTGAGGTATACAATTCCTGGAGCTCACTTTCCTTTTCAGCTTCCTGATGTGCTCTTTGAATGACAGTGACCCTAAGGTACACCAGATATTCATAGAGCTCAAAGACTGTACTGGGCAATATCTGGAGTTTTTGCTTGGCCTGATGGCATTTCAGCTGGAAGATGCACACTTCTGTCTTGATAGGGCTGGCATTCAGAAACCATGTGTGATAGTATTTTCCAAGTACACTCAAAGAGCCACTTAAAAATCTGCTCAGTGTCTTCAAATCTTTTCAGCTGTGTGGTGATGCGAAGATCATCTGCTTAAGTGAATCTTTGCACATTGGGGAATTCTGGTTGGTCATTTGTGTGGACATTAAACAGCAAGAGTGATAGCACTGACCCTTTGGGTAATCCATTTGACCAGGAGAGGATCTGGACCATTTTGCTATTTCTCAAAATTCTTGCCAATTTCAGTAAAAGTGTACTGTGGTTCATTGTTGTAAGAAGCCAAAGGATCAACAAACACATGCCCTGTAATTTTGCAGATTTCCAAGCCATCTTTGATGTATTGAGATAGGTTTGCAACTTGGCTGCAGCATGAATGTCCTGGACAGAAACCTGCATGGTCATCTGTCAGCTGCCCTTCCACTATTGGTGTTGTTCTACCTATCAGTATCTACTTCTACCTATAGCTTGTGGATTGAGCAAAGTAATGATACTGGGTGGAAACTCTAAAAAGAGTTAGGGTCTTCAAGTCGTTGTAGTGGTGCTATCAATCAATCACTTTGACCTGTCTTCACAGCCTGGGTATCTGCATTGTCTCTGTGCAAGAGTTAAAGAAGTCATACAGCTACTTCTGTGCTCTCATCCTGCAAAGTAGTAATAGTCCACTAGATAGACCACTGAGTCCAACTACCTTTCCACATTTCAGCGTTTTCATGGCTGTTGTCAGCCCCTTAATTTTCAGCTGCTCATTGTAGACTTCGCTGTCTCTGAGGAGTGAGCTAACTTGTTTCATTCTGCATTTTACTTTGTGGGCTTGTTTACCAATTAGAATAAGTTGGTGTGCAACTTGGTTTGGAGAGTCTGTGGCAATGTAAGTTGGTTGTTATCCATCCAGGTTCAGTTTATGAATGGTGACCAATGCTTTTTTTTTTTTTTTTTGCTATTATGACACAGATTTGTTATTTTAATCCGCTCTCTCCACTGTTCCTTTCCAATCTCGCTCATAAGCATTTCCCCAAGCCCAGTGGTTTCTTCACCAAAGGGATCCAGGTCAAACAGCTCTGAATATCAGAGTATTGTTGGTTTGTCTGTTCTGAAGGCCCAGGAACACGGAGTGTCCAGCATGCTTTTGGGCAGTCTTCCATACCAGGAGACAAATTCTTCATCATGCTCATATGTTGGAGTAACATTACAGATGGATTCATGCAATTCAAAGGCAAAGCACTTCCTAGATAGCCTTTCTGAAGCTGAATCTTGACAGGTACTTTTTTTCCCTGGGTTGTACTGCAGCCTCTATTGTCACTTGTACTGGTCCATGCTGCAATCCTGGGATCACTGTGAGAGACATTCACTTCAAGGAGTCAAAAATCATTAACTGTCAGTTGTCTGGAGGACCATACAGCCAATGGCTCTGGTCGGGAAAAGGGAGGTCCCAGGGAAGTGGTGTTCTGGCATTATTAACAGATGTGTCAGCCCTCTCCTGTTCCCTAGAAAAAGAACTAGTATCTCAAGTTTCTCTGTTCCCTGGGTCTCCCTCTCCACTGGGAACATAGCCAGTGCCCATTCTGCTGAGCTTGAGGTGGAAATGGGGGTAGGGCTGCTGCTGTTACAGAGCTTTGCCTTCTCTGGTCTCCACTTGGCTGGAAAGTGGAACAGTGGCCCCTCATTCTGTCTTCTCTGTCCTAACTCAGCAAACTTCTCCTGCCACTCCAACTGTCTTTACCAAAGATCCTACTTGCGTCTTCCTTAGACTTCTCCATCCCACCCTCCTCACACTCCCTAGAGCTGTAGCTTCTATACAAAATTGACACAGGAAATTCCATGGAGGAATGCTCTGTGAAAGTGTAATTTTCTTCAAGGAATTTTATTGGAATAAGGAAAAGAGTATCCTTAAAGCTACCCACTCTCTCTCTTCCTGAGGATTGTAGGAGTATTTGGGAACAAGGCTGAGAGTGGGTGTGCTTTGCTGTTTTCTCTGTGTTTTTCTACTGGAGAAATGGGTTTTTGGTTTTTTGAGTTTTGTTTAGTTTTGTGATGGTTACTGGTTTAATTTCAGGATTAAATGGCCAGCTCAAGGGCACAGAGACCTCAGTTTGTTGTGGATTCTGAGGGTTTAAACCATGGCCATGTCTTGTGGGCTTTGCCTCCAGGCCCTGCCTTTGTAGAGGAATGTGTTCTAACTGTGGGGAAGGTGACTGGGTTTAAAAATATGATGTATGCCTCCCACATGAACAAGGCTGCTGTGACCACCTGTAGCCTTGTCGAGCATGTGGTTGGGAGGGGATCAGTGTACAGTGTTTTTGTCTCTGTAGTGCCCTTCTCAACACCTGCTGTTAAAGTCACCATCTCTAATGTTCCTCCTCTTCTAGAAAATGAGCAGCTGGCTGGAGACCTGGTGAGTTATGGTCAGATCACTCCTGTTAGGAGGATTCTTTGGGCTGTAAAGCCCCAGAGGTTTGGCATGTCTTGTCCTTTCATAGGCAGGTTCATATGATATTAAACAATGCTTCCAAAGTTCTAAAAGTTTTCCTGAAGTATAGGATTGGGGACCATGACTACATTGTGTTTGCTGCCACTGAGGACATGGCCTGTTTTCATTGGTCTGTTGACAAATTTGGTTAATCAGCACTGGAAGAAGAGGCAGGCTGTCCCTGGGAACGGTGACCCTGTACCTGGGAATGTGGGGGTTTCTGAGAGTAAAGCATAGGGTGGAGTGGCCGTGGCAGAGACTGAGCCCTGGTTTACGCTACAAATTAATGTTGAGATAACTATGTCACTCACACCCCCCGAGTGACACAGTTATACTGACTTAACTCCTAGTCTAGACAGTGCTATGTCTCTGGGAGGGCTTCTCCCATCAAATAGCTACCGCCTCCCGAAGAGGTGGAGTACCTACGTCGACTGGAGAAGGTCTCCTGTCAGCATAGGTAGCATCTTCACGAAGCAATACAGTGGTGCAGCTGCATCGCTGCAAGTGTAGACAAGCCCTGAGCCCCAACAGGCTCCAGATGTCTCTATGGATGTTGGTTCTTGGCAGTTAGTGCCCCCTTTATTACCTGGGGGAGGCAGTATTACTGGTTCTGTGGCTCCTGACTCAGTGGCCTCTTGGCCTGAGCCTGACTGCAAGATGGAGGCTGAGCCTGTTGCTATGGAATCTGGGGCCTTGGCTGTGGATTTTGCTTGCTGGCAAAGCCCAAAGTAAAAAATGGCTATTAAAGGAGGACAGGGTTCCAGACTCTGGGGATGCTGAGAAGTGGGCTAGTTTGGTCAGTGCAGTTGGGAAGCATGCTGCTGGGGTGCTGCTGAGGATGGTTCTTTGGCTTGGGGTATGGAGAATTCTCAGGTTGTCATTCTGCCCCCTTGGTCCCAGAAGCGCCTTCTCTCTGGTCTCTCTGAGGTCAGTTGTGACTCTGAGTCTGAGAGTGTGCGGGATGATGAACTCAGATTCTTTGAGTCCTGAACTCCCTGAGGGGGTGTATACATCAGATGCTATTGGAAGGTTTCTGGATGAGACTAAGGGGAAATGTGGAATAGAGGTGGCAGATTGGTTTCCTGATCTTAATCTGTTTTTGTTGTCAGCTCACTATGCTACGAGATGTCTCTCTGTGTCTGAATTTGACAAACACAAGCAGTATAGACTGAACAAACTGATGACCAAAGTGCGCGTCTCTTTGACCAACGGAAATGTTGAGGATTAAGAGAAGACAGCTACCAGTGACAGACTCCATTCAGCCTGGCAAACTGTATACAAGCCTCCAATTGAGAAGAGGATGGGTGATCTCCAATGGAGAATTCTTCACAGGGCTACTGCCACAAATGTGTTTGCGAATCATTTGAATCTGCATATGTCCATGTCATGTCTTTTTTGTGACACTGAGGAGACTGGTTTTCACATGTTTCTTACTTGCTTTACTTCATTATTTGTTTTACTTCAGGGTATTTTTCAGTTATTGTCGCTAGATTTTTCTCTGACTGTATTTATTTTTACTGTTAAATATAGGTTCACAAATAGATCTATGGTATGCCTTGCAAACTTTATTTTGGGGTCAAGCGTAGCTGGCTATTTTAAAAAGGAGATGATGTAAATTATGTGATACTAGGGTTGCCGATGTTATGCTTGCTTTTTTTTATTTTTAGTGCTTTTACGTGTTCGTTTGGAATTTGGATATTATACTCATAAGCAATTTGGATCAATTTATTCAGAGGTGGGCTATGGGAAATGCACTTTGTACTGCTCAGGATGGGCAATTACTTTTGAATTTGTAATTTATTGTCTTGTTTTTATTGTTTCTGTACTGATTTTATTAAAAAGGTTTTAAAAGTCAAAAGTCTCTTTCTCTGTCTCTCCGTTTCACTATAGAGTTCTGTCTAGAAACTTCCCTATCCTCATCCCTGACTGGTTTCCCACTAAAGATTTAAAGAAATAATATACCTAATATCCATAGTCCTCACATCCCCAAGAAACATACACAATATTGGTAAATTTAACCATGTTTATATCTAATTTTGACTTTATCATACAGAATTTCTATAAATATATATTATTTAACTTATTAAATTCCTTGGTCCAATCTTATAAGCAAAATTCCATCGACTTCCTTTACTTTCTCTAGTGTGTCTTTTTGTCTCTTTTCCTCTGCCTTTTTTAGTATTTAATAAATACAGCCAAATCCTGCATTCCAGGACTTCTGCATTTGGGCCCACATGATCTAAGAAACACAGTTCGCTGTCTAACAAACACTCTTAAAGACGCTTTTTTCATGTCTAATCTAACAGCATATTCTAATCTAACATCTCTAATCTAACAGCACAATTCAGTAAAGAACTTTTAGTCATGGACAGAGAGCCTCAATTTTGTTGTAGGTCTTACAGTACAATTGGAATAGGCTGCCAAATCGGCCTATACTGCTCCTACAGTACCCTATATTTTCACTGTAGGCATTTTGACCAAGAATGAGAGAGAACAGAAAAAAAGATGCTTTGGGGTAAAATTTTCAAGAGTACCCAAGTGACTTAGGTGCCTAACTCCCATTGATGTTTGGTGCCTAGTGGAATCTTCAACAGCACCTAGGCATCTGTCTGTATCTTTAGATGTTTAAATGACTTTTAATATCTTCCCTAAGTCCCATTTTCAAACCTGACGAAAGTACTTAGGAGTCCAAGTCTCTTTGACTTTTAATGAGTTAAACTTTTAATGAGTTTTAATGAGTACCTAGGTCACTTCTGAAAATGAGATAATGGGCTGATTTTAAGAGGCATGTAAGCACCTAAAGGTGTTTTTGAAAATTCTACTAGGCTCCTATGTGCATCTTTAAGTACCTAAATGCCTTTATAAATCTAGCCCTTAGC
Organism: Eretmochelys imbricata; assembly: GCF_965152235.1. Lineage (NCBI taxonomy): Eukaryota > Metazoa > Chordata > Testudines > Cheloniidae > Eretmochelys > Eretmochelys imbricata. The sequence goes on along the minus strand of NC_135575.1, from coordinate 34,960,162 downwards.
TCTTTTGTTAATGTTACCCTTTATCTTGTTAATAACAAAGAGTTCTTATGGAGGAGTAAATATTTCAGAGATATAGTTATGACAAACTATCAGTCATGTCTGTGAAAGGAATGGGAATATGAGATCTAAACATATTAAGCTGAATAACCATTTTGTCCCAAAAAGAAAAGGAGTACTTGTGGCACCTTAGAGACTAACCAATTTATTTGAGCATGAGCTTTCGTGAGCTACAGCTCGCTGTAGCTCACGAAAGCTCATGCTCAAATAAATTGGTTAGTCTCTAAGGTGCCACAAGTACTCCTTTTCTTTTTGCGAATACAGACTAACACGGCTGTTACTCTGAAACCTGTCATTTTGTCCCAGTTATCATTTAAAAATAAGGTTCACCTCCTGTTGGTTTGTCTTACTCTTTGGATGAAGAGGAAGAAGATGCTAGAGGCAGTTTCCATAGTGGATATGAGATACATAATAATATTGGAGCAGATTAACATATTAATGAGTATATGTTTGAGGATGAAGGGCTTGATGAAGTATTGTTCAGTGGATGTTTGGAAGTTCACCAGCTTCTCCCTGCATTTTTGTGAACATCTGATATGTTGTGTGAACAACTAAGGGCACTAATTTAGCTGAATTACACTGTTCGTAGAAAGGAGAAAAAAGAAATTTAATTTTTCCTAGGTATTTCTACTGCACTTTTCAAATTGAATTTTTCTGTGAGAGAAAACTTGGACATCATTTAATCCATATTTGCATGATTAAAATGCCCTGTGGAAAACCTAGTCTTTTTTTTATCAGACATTTCAGATCTTGGTTACTTTTTCACCCCGGTAATATAAATCTGTGTTTTATACCATCAGAATGGCAGATGAAAATACAAAATTTTTATTTAATTTGCCATGCCTGACTTTTGTAAAAGGAAGAAAAATAGTAGAGAAACATTAGCTATAATTTTTTTAAAAAGAAAACTAAAGATCAGCAGCTTTAAATTATTTCTCGTTCATTTATGACCTCTAGTGGAGGACATATACCATTACACTCCCTCACCAGTATGACCTGCTCTCTCATTTCTATGCCCTGGTCTACACTAGGACTTTAGGTCGAATTTAGCAGCGTTAAATCGATGTAAACCTGCACCCGTCCACACAATGAAGCCCTTTATTTCGACTTAAAGGGCTCTTAAAATCGATTTCCTTACTCCACCCCTGACAAGTGGATTAGCGTTTAAATCGACCTTGCCGGCTCGAATTTGGGGTACTGTGGACACAATTCGATGGTATTGGTCTCCGGGAGCTATCCCAGAGTGCTCCATTGTGACCGCTATGGACAGCACTCTCAACTCAGATGCACTGGCCAGGTAGACAGGAAAAGAACCGTGAACTTTTGAATCTCATTTCCCGTTTGGCCAGCGTGGCAAGCTGCAGGTGACCATGCAGAGCTCATCAGCAGAAGTGACCATGATGGAGTCCCAGAATCGCAAAAGAGCTCCAGCATGGACCGAATGGGAGGTACGGGATCTGATTGCTGTTTGGGGAGAGGAATCCGTGCTATCAGAACTCCGTTCCAGTTTTCGAAATGCCAAAACCTTTGTCAAAATCTCCCAGGGCATGAAGGACAGAGGCCATAACAGGGACCCGAAGCAGTGCCGCGTGAAACTGAAGGAGCTGAGGCAAGCCTACCAGAAAACCAAAGAGGCGAACGGCCGCTCCGGGTCAGAGCCCCAAACATGCCGCTTCTATGATGAGCTGCACGCCATTTTAGGGGGTTCAGCCACCACTACCCCAGCCGTGTTGTTTGACTCCTTCAATGGAGATGGAGGCAATACGGAAGCAGGTTTTGGGGACGAAGAAGATGATGATGATGATGATGAGGTTGTAGATAGCTCACAGCAAGCAAGCGGAGAAACTGGTTTTCCCGACAGCCAGGAACTGTTTCTCACCCTGGACCTGGAGCCAGTACCCCCCGAACCCACCCAAGGCTGCCTCCTGGACCCAGCAGGCGGAGAAGGGACCTCTGGTGAGTGTACCTTTTAAAATACTATACATGATTTAAAAGCAAGCATGTGAAAGGATTACTTTGCCCTGGCATTCACGGTTCTCCTAGATGTACTCCTAAAGCCTTTGCAAAAGGTTTCTGGGGAGGGCAGCCTTATTGTGTCCTTCATGGTAGGACACTTTACCACTCCAGGCCAGTAACACGTACTCGGGAATCATTGTAGAACAAAGCATTGCAGTGTATGTTTGCTGGCATTCAAACAACATCCGTTCTTTATCTCTCTGTGTTATCCTCAGGAGAGAGAGATATAATTCATGGTCACCTGGTTGAAATAGAGTGCTTTTCTTCAGGGGACACTCAGAGGAGCCCGTTCCTGCTGGGCTGTTTGCCTGTGGCTAAACAGAAATGTTCCCCGCTGTTAGCCACAGGGAGGGGGGGAAGGTTGAGGGGGTAGCCACGCGGTGGGGGGAGGCAAAATGCGACCTTGTAACGAAAGCACATGTGCTGTGCATGTAATGTTAACAGCAAGGATTACCCTGAAAGAGTGTAGCCACTGTTTTATAAAATGTGTCTTTTTAAATACCGCTGTCCCTTTTTTTTTCTCCACCAGCTGCGTGTGTTTCAATGATCACAGGATCTTCTCCTTCCCAGAGGCTAGTGAAGCTTAGAAAGAAAAAAAAATGCACTTGCGATTAAATGTTCTCCGAGCTCATGCTGTCCTCCCACACTGACGGAGCACAGATGAATGCGTGGAGGCAAATAATGTCAGAGTGCAGGAAAGCACAAAATGACCGGGAGGAGAGGTGGCGGGCTGAAGAGAGTAAGTGGCGGGCTGAAGACAGGCTGAAGCTCAAATGTGGCGGCAGCGTGATGAGAGGAGGCAGGATTCAATGCTGAGGCTGCTGGAGGACCAAACCAGTATGCTCCAGTGTATGGTTGAGCTGCAGCAAAGGCAGCTGGAGCACAGACTGCCACTGCAGCCCCTCTGTAACCAACCGCCCTCCTCCCCAAGTTCCATAGCCTCACACCCAGACGCCCAAGAACGCGGTGGGGGGGCCTCCAGCCAACCAGCCACTCCATCACAGAGGATTGCCCAAAAAAAGAAGGCTGTCATTCAATAAATTTTAAAGTTGTAAACTTTTAAAGTGCTGTGCTTAAAGTGCTGTGTGGCATTTTCCTTCCCTCCTCCACCACCCCTCCTGGGCTACCTTGGTAGTCATCCCCCTATTTGTGTGATGAATGAATAAAGAATGCATGAATGTGAAGCAACAATGACTTTATTGCCTCTGCAAGCGGTGATTGAAGGGAGGAGGGGCAGGTGGTTAGCTTACAGGGAAGTAGAGTGAACCAAGGGGTGGGGGGTTTCATCAAGGAGAAACAAACAGAACTTTCACACCGTAGCCTGGCCAGTCATGAAACTGGTTTTCAAAGCTTCTCTGATGCGTACCGCGCCCTCCTGTGTTCTTCTAACCGCCCTGGTGTCTGGCTGCGCGTAACCAGCAGCCAAGCGATTTGCCTCAACCTCCCACCCCGCCGTAAATGTCTCCCCCTTACTCTCACAGATATTGTGGAGCACACAGCAAGCAGTAATAACAGTGGGAATATTGGTATCGCTGAGGTCTAAGCAAGTCAGTAAACTGCGCCAGCGCGCCTTTAAACATCCAAATGCACATTCTACCACCATTCTGCGCTTGCTCAGCCTGTAGTTGAACAGCTCCTGACTACTGTCCAGACTGCCTGTGTACAGCTTCATGAGTCATGGCATTAAGGGGTAGGCTGGGTCCCCAAGGATACATATAGGCATTTCAACATCCCCAACAGTTATTTTCTGGTCTGGGAATAAAGTCCCTTCCTGCAGCTTTTGAAACAGACCAGAGTTCCTGAAGATGCGAGCGTCATGCACCTTTCCCAGCCATCCCTCGTTGATGTTGGTGAAACATCCCTTGTGATCCACCAGAGCTTGCAGCACTATCGAAAAGTACCCCTTGCGGTTTATGTACTTGGCGGCTTGGTGCTCCGGTGCCAAGATAGGGATATGGGTTCCGTCTATGGCCCCACCACAGTTAGGGAATCCCATTGCAGCAAAGCCATCCACTATGACCTGCACATTTCCCAGGGTCACTACCCTTGATATCAGCAGATCTTTGATTGTGTGGGCTACTTGCATCACAGCAGCCCCCACAGTAGATTTGCCCACTCCAAATTGATTCCCAACTGACCGGTAGCTGTCTGGCGTTGCAAGCTTCCACAGGGCTATCGCCACTCGCTTCTCAACTGTGAGGGCTGCTCTCATCTTGGTATTCATGCGCCTCAGGGCAGGGGAAAGCAAGTCACAAAGTTCCATGAAAGTGCCCTTACGCATGCGAAAGTTTCGCAGCCACTGGGAATCGTCCCAGACCTGCAACACTATGCGGTCCCACCAGTCTGTGCTTGTTTCCCGAGCCCAGAATCGGCGTTCCACAGCATGAACCTGCCCCATTAGCACCATGATGCATGCATTGGCAGGGCCCATGCTTTCAGAGAAATCTGTGTCCATGTCCTGATCGCTCACGTGACCGCGCTGACGTCACCTCCTCGCCCGGTATCGCTTTGCCAGGTTCTGGTGCTGCATATACTGCTGGATAATGCGTGTGGTGTTTAATGTGCTCCTAATTGCCAAAGTGAGCTGAGCGGCCTCCCTGCTTGCCTTGGTATGGCGTCCGCACAGAAAAAAGGCGTGGAACGATTGTCTGACGTTGCTCTGACGGAGGGAAGGGCGACTGACAACACGGCTTACAGGGTTGGCTTCAGGGAGCTAAAATCAACAAAGGGGGTGTCTTTACATCAAGGAGTATTTCAGGCAGGACTTCATGGAGGGTTCCAATAAGAAATGGTGCACCTAAGTTATTGTTCTTATTGGAACAAGGAGGTTAGCCTGGCCTCTGATTGATACATGGCTAGATTTACCTCGCTGCACCTTCTCTGTGAGTGACTGCAGTGTGACCTAGAGGAATGAGTCCCCTAGACAGGGGAGGGGGGGAAGCAAATGAGTACAAAACAAATCTGGTCTATTTCTTGTTTTGATCCACTCCATCTATCTTTTACATCTTTGGCTGGCAGCAGACGGTGCAGAAGGACTGCATGCCATCCACATCTCATGGCTGCTCGGCAGAAGATGGTACAGTACGACTGCTAGCCATCCTCATCTCTTGCCTGCCTGGCAGAAGATGGTACAGTACGACTGCTAGCCATCCTCATCTCTTGCCTGCCTGGCAGAAGATGGTACAGTACGACTGCTAGCCATCCTCATCTCTTGCCTGCCTGGCAGAAGATGGTACAGTACGACTGCTAGCCATCCTCATCTCTTGCCTGCCTGGCAGAAGATGGTACAGTACGACTGCTAGCCATCCTCATCTCTTGCCTGCCTGGCAGAAGATGGTACAATACGACTGCTAGCAATCCGTATCGCCTGCCTGCTCACCATAAGACGGTTCAATAGGACTGACTGCAGGACTAAAGAGAATGACCTGGTCAAGTCACTCCAAAGTTAGTCCCTGCGCCCATGTCTGCCCAGGTGCTCCCAGCCGACGTGGCCAGGAGCACCTCGGACATGACGAGGACGACTACCAGTCATACTGCACCGTCTGCTGCCAGAAGGCAATGGGTTGCTGCTACTGTGTAGCAAAGCCGTACCGCGTCTGCCAGCACCCAGGAGACATAGGGTGACGGTTACCTGAGCGGGCTCCATGCTTGCCGTGGTATGGCGTCTGCACAGGTAACTCAGGAAAAAAGGCGCGAAACGATTGTCTGCCCTTGCTTTCACGGAGGGAGGGAACGGGGGCCTGACGATACGTACCCAGAACCACCCGCGACAATGTTTTAGCCCCATCAGAGTGCTCCATTGTGACTGCTCTGGACAGCACTCTCAGCTGCCCGATTGTCTGCCTTTGCTCTGACGCAGGGAGGGGCAACTGAGGACAAGGCTTACAGGGTTGGCTTCAGGGAGCTAAAATCAACAAAGGGGGTGTCTTTACATCAAGGAGTATTTCAGGCAGGACTTCACGGAGGGTTCCAATAAGAAATGGTGCACCTAAGTTATCGTTCTTATTGGAACAAGAAGGTTAGCCTGGCCTCTGATTGATACATGGCTAGATTTACCTCGCTGCACCTTCTCTGTGAGTGACTGCAGTGTGACCTAGAGGAATGAGTCCCCTAGACAGGGGAGGGGGGGAAGCAAATGAGTACAAAACAAATCTGGTCTATTTCTTGTTTTGATCCACTCCATCTATCTTTTACATCTTTGGCTGGCAGCAGACGGTGCAGAAGGACTGCATGCCATCCACATCTCATGGCTGCTCGGCAGAAGATGGTACAGTACGACTGCTAGCCATCCTCATCTCTTGCCTGCCTGTAGAAGATGGTACAATACGACTGCTAGCAATCCTCATCTCTTGCCTGCCTGGCAGAAGATGGTACAGTACGACTGCTAGCAATCCTCATCTCTTGCCTGCTCACCATAAGACGGTTCAATAGGACTGACTGCAGGACTAAAGAGAATGACCTGGTCAAGTCACTCTAAATTAAGTCCCTGCACCCATGTCTGTCCAGGCGCTCCCAGCAGACGTGGCCAGGAGCACCTCGGACATGACGATGACAGCTACCAGTCGTACTGTACCGTCTGCTGCCAGAAGGCAATGGGTTGCTGCTACTGTGTAGCAATGCCGTACCACATCTGCCAGCACCCAGGAGACATAGGGTGACGGCTACCTCAGTGGGCTCCATGCTTGCCGTGGTATGGCGTCTGCACAGGTAACTCAGGAAAAAAGGCGCGAAACAATTGTCTGCCCTTGCTTTCACAGAGGGAGGGAGGGAATGGGGGCCTGACGATATGTACCCAGGACCACCCGCGACAATGTTTTAGCCCCATCACGCATTGGGATCTCAACCCAGAATTCCAATGGGCAGCGGAGACTGCGGGAACTGTGGGATAGCTATCCACAGTGCAACGCTCCGGAAGTCGACTCTAGCCTCGGTACTGTGGAAGCGCTCCGCCGAGTTAATGCACTTAATGCACTTAGAGCATTTTCTGTGGGGACACACACACTCGAATATATAAAACCGATTTCTAAAAAACCGACTTCTATAAATTCGACCTTATTCCGTAGTGTAGACATACCCTATATATTTGGCACCTGGGTATTACTGTGTCCCATTGCTTATCATTGTTCCCAGTTTCTGTGATGCCTACTATATCAATATTTTCATTTAATACTAGGCAGTCAGGTTCACACATCTTAGTATTTAGACATCTAATATTGGTATACAAGTACTTATAACATTTGTGAATATTTAGTTATCTGCCTTCATCTGATGTCAGTGAATGGGACTCTTTCCTTTGACTATTTCTCTTCAGTTCCTACCTTTATCAGTTTCTAGCCTTTCCTCTTTACTAGGATATAGAGTATCCCCTCTAACAAATCCTCCCCTAAAGGATGTCTCTGTCCAAACTTTGTCCTCCTTCACAACTGTCAGCTTTTCCCTAGCTCTTTTCATTCAAAAACTCCTCTATAACCTTTTTAATTTTACATGTCAGCAATCTGGTTCCTTTTGGTTTAGGTGGAGCCCATCCTTCCTCTCCTCCTGTACCAAATAGTTCCTAATAAACTTAAATCCCCTCCCAACACCGATTGTTGACCTGCATGTGGAACTGGAAGCATTTCAGAGAATGGTACCATAGAGGTCCTAGACTTTGTATGTGTAGGTAGCAGGGCTGCTACTAATAGGTCAAGCTCTTGTACCAGGTAAGAAGTGGCTACAGAGCTTCTTTCCTAGAGAAATACAGCAGAGAGGTTTCTTCCATAAGAGCCTTTAATGCACTGCAGGCTATAGTTATTACCAACTCAGGTATTTTATACATGGGGTCATCTAGTGGCTGAACAGTATAATACAGTATGGTATTCCATTACAGGGCAGTTTCCCTATAAAAAACTGTATACAGATTAAGGGAATTAGGGATATTGTTAAAACAAAAGCCTTACTTAATACTGTATATTTCATAGGCTTTAATTGTTTGTTTCTTTATTGAAAGGTAAATGGTAACTTGCTTAGGCCCATGGCAGGCAGAAGTCTCCATACTTGTAACCACAAACAATGTTTAACTTTTGAATGTTGCATAGTGACAGGATCATGTTCACAACTTTTACTCTTTGGGCTCATTTCTTCTATTGAAATGAACACAACACCTCTCCAATTGTGCATGTGATTAAAACAGGTTGTGCTTTTAGTCAACATCAAGATTTACAAGCCTCCATTTTCCTTTAACAAGTGTTTTCTGCATGTATTTTAAAAACAACTCTTTTGAATTTCTAGCTTTTGCCCCCCAGGCTTCTAGCTATAGTAGTTTATCATTTCTAGGGGTGGTCCTACTTACTGAGGACTCCTGGGTCATATACTAAATCCCATTGTTTTCCCTGTCTAAGCAAGGTGATGGGCCTTCCTGTGGATGGGTGGGGATGAATCATGGGTTGGAAGAAGTTAGACTAGCTCCCTTATGTTTTATATCATTATTTCCAGGACATTGTCACTTCCTGTGAAATCATAACTAGAGCTGGAAGAAATTTTTCAAGCTAATATTTTACTTGCCAAAAAAAAGCAGTTTTGGGTCAGCAAAAACTATTTGTGTCAAGTTCATAGAATAGTTTTGACCAAAAAGTTTTGAAACGTTTTATTACCAATTTCTTAACTCTCTGTCATGGGGCAGCTGCTCTATGGGGAGCTAGGGCTCAGCCTGCCTGTGACTGCCTTATCAAGGTCCCACTGAGGGTAATTGACTGTCCCAGGTTCCTAACTAGTAAACAAGCACCTGGACTTATAAAGGTTACCCAAGTTCAGTTAGAGGGGAACTCCAAAGGGAGACAGGAAGCTCCTGTGGAGAAGCACTCCCAGGAGAAGTCTGAGGCCAGAGGGCTGAGCAAGGGTGAGCTTGCTGTGGAATCTACTCCAATGGGGGACCTGTAAGAGGTACTCCTAGAGAGAAGAGCCTCCTAGATGGAGGTCTGCAGGCATCCAAGAGGCCCTGGTCTCAGACAGGGGTCTCTCAGACACTGGCCAGATGCCTGGCAAGGATCACCCACCACCCACCCCTGGAGAAGAATCACCTCCCTGGGCCCCTGAGTCCAAAGAAGGATCTGACTCTGGTAGGGGCATGAGGCCCAACACCAGGGACAGCGATTGGAACTGAGAGAATGCCTGGGGAAAATCCTGGATAGAGGGGAACACTGGACTCAGGTGGAGACAGATGGACTAAGAATGACCTAGTCATCCAGCTGAAATATTGGGGTGAAAGTTCTATTTATGGTCTGCATTGGTTCTTCTGTTACTAAATGAGACCCTTCACAGGGGGTGTTCTATAGCATCTAATGGTCTATGGGGACATGTTGAAATGCTGGGTGAGGAGAAAAAGTCAAGTAAGGACTCACCTTCAATACCATGCTCTCCCAATCTCTTTTTTGATGTTTAGTAGGGACAACTTATTACTTCCCATATGTCATCTGCTCCTTTCAGTGTCAACCTCTTCCTGCTGTGTGGTGCCACTACCCCTTGTATCTCCACTGCTCATCCTCAAGAGTTGGTTGCTCCTCTCGGCACATCTGTCACTCTCTCCACCTATACTCCCCTGCATCAGCTGCTCACTTGCTCCCTCTGCAACTCAACATCTTTAAACAGAAAGCTGCTCTCACATGGTACTGACTTTGGGACACTCCCAAATGTAGTTGGAAGATTTGAACTACCAATCAAGGGGAAAAGGGGTCTGCATTCCTATTGCCAAGCCCGTGAACAGAGCTCTCTTGGGAGTTTTTAATTATCCCCTAATTTCACGCAGTCCCAGGGCCACCCTTGCATGTTTTTAAAGCCCAGTGACATTTCCGGGAACATAACTGCCAGAGGAATAAGAGACAATGTGGGTGAGATAATATCTTCTGTCCAATAAAAGTTATAACCTTATTACCAACAGGTTGCTCCAATAAAAGATCTTGCCTCACCCACCTCGTCTCCCTAATATCCTGGGACCGACATGGCTATATTTACACTGCGTACAACAATGGAAATAAGAGTCAAGAGACATAAAGAAAGGTTTGAGATATCCCAGAATATGTATCCTGCTTTAAATTCACACCCTATCTTATTTCAAAGTAACTTTCATGTGTGGACAAGTTCTAAACTTCAGAATCTGACATCCTGTCATGGTAAATGGCTGCAGTCAACCATCTTGCATTAGTAATGGGGACCCAACTCTTATACACATTGAGAGCCCACTGGCTAATGAAATAATGATGCTCCACTGTATTTGAATGCCACCTGGCACAAAGCTGGCATCTTTCTGCTGGTCTACTGTATTTTAGAGCTACAACTTATTCTATCATTATAGCTGTAAAACATCTGGAGTTAAAATTCCGCATGTGTCTGAGTTTCTAATTTTACAGACAGATTCTTGTGTCCAGACACCCTTTCATTAGCTATGGAGTTAATCTTTATTCCCTTCTAATCATAGAATCATAGAATATCAGGGTTGGAAGGGACCTCAGGAGATCATCTAGTCCAACCCCCCTGCTCAAAGCAGGACCAAGCCCCAGTTTTTGCCCCAGATCCCTAAATGGCCCCCTCAAGGATTGAACTCACAACCCTGGGTTTAGCAGGCCAATGCTCAAACCACTGAGCTATCCCTCCCCCCAATCACAGTTGGTTCACCTCCTGTTTCAACAAAGAAGGCAGATGGTTGTGCTGAGTCTTTCTTTCAAGCACCCTTCACCTAATGTGATGATCTTTGGTGTTTATATGAAGCCAGAGTGGGATGCTCTTCTTTACCAGCTCAAATCTTTTACCTGGACTTCCCCATTCTCAGGAGTGACTCTCAACAGTTAACCCCATGGTGAGGTTACAGGGCAGCAATGTCATCATAAGACAATGTCATAGGGTTGCCAACTTTCTAATTGCACACAACCAAACACCCTTGTCCTGCCCCTTCTTCGAGGTCCCACCCTGCTCACTCCATCCCCCCCTCCCTCTGTCACTCCTGCTCCCCCACCCTCACTCACTTGCTCATTTGCATTAGACTGGGGAGGGTCCTTTTCGACTGCATGTTCCAGTTGAAAACCGGACACAGCGACAAAGAAGGGGAGAGAAGGGGGGGGGGAGGGAGTGAGGTGGGAAGGAGAAAGAGTCTTAAGTTGAAGGCTGGGCAGAAAGAGGTGTTCTGAGCCTGGGGTGTTTTAAAACTAAGGAGGAAAGAGGCTTTTGAGTTTGATAAGGCTGAATGTGAGGGTTGACTGAGGGAGGCAAGGGTCTGGTAGGAAATGGATGCTGAGGATGTAGGATTGGAGGGAGAAGAGGCAACTTGTGGGGGGGTGGGAAGACCTGAGCTGGGACTGGAATCATTTGGGATGACTGTAGGTGGATGAAGATTAGTGTGGATGAATTTGTGATGTATTGGGAGAATTGGCATGATAATAGCTAGAATGGAGGGGGAAGAGATTGGGAGAAGGAGAGAAAAGTGAAAGGATCACAGGGATAAATGCTGGTTTCTTCCCTTTATAGTAAAGTATCCCAGCTTTCCATTCTGAAAGGGGGAGTGTGGTAAGAATGTGTGACCTTGGCAGGCCTCCTGCCAGCTTTTGCCAAGGCTACAGGGCAGGTATTAGCTAAGTACTGTCAAGCTCATAGCTGGAGACCAGACCAGTTCACTCATTAAAACAATAGGATTTAGCTCAAAATAGGTATTTGTCTTATAGGAATGTATTTAGTGTTTAAACTCTACAGAATGTTACTGCATTCATTTGCAATGTCTGTATTCCATGCTATAAGCAAATATGTAAGTTTTGCTTTATAACTTTGAAAATATTTGCTGTGAACTCAGATGGGAAGATCGTTTTATTTCCTTCATTCAGCCTCCAAGTCCATAGGAAGAGCTTCCTTGCACATAGTATTTCCAAGTTGCAGTAGGGCCATTAACCAATCCTTGGTTTTGAGATGTTCCTTAATAGCCCATCTTATTTTGATAGTTCTTCCAGACAGGCAGGCAGTGGGTAGGGGGGGAAGTCACAGGAAAGTTTTCCATCTCTTTGCTGTTTGAACTCTCACAGGGCCAGAGACACTAAACTGAAGCCAGATATTCCCTGGGGTTACCCTGGGTTGGCCTGAAAGACATTTTGAATTGTCAGATCACTCCAGTTCTGTCACCCTTAGGATTTAGATTGCAACTCATTTATGGGTATGTTTGCTTGTTTTAAGCTGTAAATAATGCTTTTATTTATTTTTCCTATTTAATAAACCTTAGTTTATTACAGGATTGGCTACACGCATTAGATTTTACACCAAAGGCAGTTACCAATTGATCTGGGATAAGTGACTGGTCTCTTGGGACTGGAAACAAACTGAATATTTTATGATTTTTGGTGTAAGTGACTAAGTCCAGCTTGCCTGGGTGGCAAGATAGACTGGAGAGTCTAAGGGGACTGTCTGTAGCTCCATGGTAAGACTGTTAGTGATCCAGGAGTCCACATTTGTTACTGACTTGGTGAAGTCTAATTGTAGACTTGTCTGCCCTGTTTTTGACAGTCTGCCCTGAGGTAGGTACTGACAGTTGTGAGCCACTCCAGACAGTATGACAGTGAACACACAGCATTTTTCTTCCTACTTTGCCAGCTTCCTTGGTCCCTCACCAAAACCCTTCTTCTCCCATGTTCCTTATTTTACACTGAAAAGCTAGCCAATCCCCAAAAGGTGGGGAGGGGGACAGATGACACTCATTGATTCTTCCTCTACGAAGAGGAAACTGAATTAATGTCTCCCATATCCTAGGCTTTTCCCCTAACTAGTAAATGGCCTCTCAGATTTTACTCTCCCCAAGGACAGAGAACTCTAAGATGAATTGATTCAGAATAACTCTGTTCAAGCGAATAAAGTTTCTCTATTTCTGATATACACTGATCAGCATCTGGCCAGCTTGATTTTTCATGTCATGATGGCAGAATTCCAATTAATTTATCTATAATGTAAAAAGAAATTAAGTTTGTTAGGCCTTTAAATTAACATACTTCCAGAGAAAAATGCATAAGTACTAATGGTAAGCTACAAGCCCCAGTCTTTCTAGTGTAGACAGCCCCTGTTGTGTTTTGATAACTTCAACTTGAAGAAAGTTTATCTTGGTGTTACACTGAGAAATGGTTGTCTGATATTTTGTAAAATCTCCCCCCTCAGTTTAACAAATATGGAAAAATATTTAAGAGAAGACTCAGAAAACTAATTAAACAAGGTTCTCATTACTTTAGAAAGCATCCATAGAGGAAATGCAGCAAAGGATTTGCAAAGCTGCAAAAGGCATTGCTCTCTAAATTGGCAGACCCAAGAGATCTTCAAGAAAATCAGTTCCTAATTTTGTGAATCCTGAGGCCTACCTGTTTACGTTGCTCTGTGGGCCCCCATGCAAACTGGCATCATCACTCTAGCATATGTTGGTATTGGATACCCATCAGGTGCTCTGGAGGGATCTCTGGGAGTTAATGTTTTCAGCAACATTACCTTCACAATGGATTTCTAGTCAGAAACTGGCAATGTCCTGAAGGGAGCCTGATGCAGAGAATGACTATTCCTTGGCTTCAACATTTTCCACTCACCCAGAAGTCTGTGGAGTTTGGGTAGCACAGACTAAGCTAGGATTATGACAAAGCTGACCAACAAATTTGGGGGAAATATGCAAGGGCCCACTGAAAGATAAAAGTATAGATGCATTCCTGGACCTTCATTTTGGAATGTGGCTCTGTGGACGGCCAGAGGTTTGGCTGAGAGTCACAACTTGGGCTGAAAATTTGCAGGATGTCCTTTCCCTGTGAGCTGTAGTTTTTCCAAGCATGTGTACAAAGGCACCACCTAGCTAGATTCCCCCTTATGGCTCCAATTTCTACATAGTTTTGAGAACTAATTGTAGAACAAACTCCAAATGCACAAACCCTCAACTTCCCCACCCAAACAGCCTCCCTTTTCTCACTAGGGGTTTTTACAGACCCTAAAATAATCTGCATGAGGGGATATAGTTGGATAACCTAAAGAATAAAAATCACTTTTGCTAACTGACCGTTTGATGTGATAAAATAGCAGTGCACATGTGCAACTGTCTTGGTTTTTTTAAGTTTAATTTTTGTCAGTTAAAGATGCTCCCAAGAGGGGCTGCTGCTGATTCTTCAATCTTAGTGAATAGGAGAAAACCCTCTTCAATTAGCTACATAAGCCTTTTTCCAAATGGTTTCCTTTTCAAAGGTGTGTATTCTCTTGCAGTTCATTGTTCATTTTAATTCATCCTGCTCAACCAATATTACAATGGTAGAATAAATAAAAAAAGTATTTCAGAAATCTTGTAATGTGAAAAATGGCAAACCCACTCTCTAAAGACAGAGACATACCAAAACTCACTTTTCAAAAGGAAGCTAGATTATGACAGATGGATTCCAGCACTTTCTGGTCTTTGGAAAACCTGATGTTGTCTTGAGAAAGATGACTCAATCCTCGTAGCTCTAATCCTGTGTTACACTCGTGACCATCAAGGGAGAGGGATAGATAGTATAAAAAACCTAGCTCTAATATCTTGCTTCCCAGCATTATAATCCACTTGGAAAACTTATTTGCATATAATTTATAACTATTTAAAATTTCTAATGAGCAGAGCCAGTATTTTTTATTCTAAAAGTTAAAAGTGAGCCCCCTATAGTTTTCCTGGTTAAATAGTATTTTTAAAACTCATCCCATATCTCTGTGGTATATCCATTTATAGCATGAGATCATTACAGCTGTAAACTGTCAACGTCTTCACAGAAGGATGGTGTGATCAGGTCCTAGTGGGGGCCAGCTGTGGTCACTCAATTAGGGTAAACTGCAAAGAATGGGGAAGCCAAACCCCCAAAAGCTGGTGGATATTCCAATATTTAAGATTCACCAAACCAGCATAAAACGGCTTCTTTATTACCTTAGTGGTTACTCAGAACTCCAAACAGTTTCCTTAAAGTGATCCAGCCTCAGGCCTCCATCCAGGTACCCAAGTCAAATATGATGAAAATTGTTGTTAATCTTATTTCATCATATAAAAGAAAAGGTTCTATCAATCCCAAAGGATCGGACACATTACCTCCCAGGTTAACGAATGTTTCAGATCTTACCCAAATACACACTACAGCCAACTCCTATTAACTAAACTAAAATGTATTCAAAAATGAGAGAATGGTTAAAAGATCAATATACATACAGACATGAGTTCAGTTCATTGAGGTTCAGATTCATGGCAGAGACTGAACTTTGTATTTGCTAAGAGTTCCTTTAGAATTCAGTTCATAGGTCTGGGGCTGGAGCACCCATGGGGAAAAATTGGTGAGTGCTCTGCACCCACCGGTAGCTCCCTGCCCCAGCTCACCTCCACCTCCGCTCTCCCCCCTCTGCTGAGTGTGCTGCATGCCCGCTTTTCCCCCCTAGCTCCCAGCTGTTTTGCGCGGCAAGCGCTGGGAAGGAGGGGGGAGGAGGGGGAAACAGTGAGCTAGGGGACGAGGTGGGGCCAGGGTGGAGTCGGGGTGCAAGCACCCACTGGCGCCAGGAAAAGTTAGCGCCTATGGGTCATAGTCCAAATCTCATATTCAAGGCGTACCAGCATAACTGGAGGACCTCAGTCTTGCGACTCAAACTTCCCCAATGAAGTCTAAGCAGATCTGAGATGACAGAATCAGGACCCAAGGATCTTTTATACAATTTCTTGTCCTCTTTGAGAAGTTGGAATTTCCTCAGGGAACAAAAGGTAATTTAGGATGACCTTGAAAGAGGTCCATCACTGGTACTTATGTTAATTCATATAGCTAAGGCCATTTGCTTTTTCCTCCACCATTAACAGTACATTTCAAAGAGAGATGAATACTGAGATATCCCATGTTCACAATTCATTTAAATGATATCAGAATACAGCCTAGACGGGGACTGTTGACTACATTGTTGACCCTACTCATACATATGTAAATACACAAAAATGCAAACATGATCTCCCCACATGTCTTTTGAGGGTTATTTTGCAGGATGTTTAACCCTTTCTAGCCGTGTGTCACAGATGGTCTGTAGCTAAGTTGTGAAACTAGAATTGGGCTGCACTGGTCAGGCCAGCAGAAACTCACTACTGGATACCAATGAGGCTCTTGCCCTCTTGCATTGGGGTGCTGTTAGGATCATAGAATACTACTTTATTTTTATTTTAAATATTTTGGAGATCTTCAGATATTATGAAGATGGGAGCCACATAAGTACCTCACTGGAACAGGATCTTCCAGACACTAAAACTCTACATAAACTTGCACTGAAACCGGGTTATCTGTACTTTGATTTCTGCTGGGGTTGCTGATTATCTGCTATGTGGCAATCTAAATCTCTCCCCTCATATGTTTTCTTGGTTTGTTTTCTCTGAAGCAATGCTACTTGTATGGCCAGGATAGCTTGTACCTATAATCCATCTAAAACTCTTCAGGCTCTCCCTAAAACCACATTGTTTATGCAAGTTTCCTTGCCATAAGTATTGGTAAGGGACCTGTAGATCCCCTGCCTTCACCTACCTGCTCAGTTACTACTATGCTTCCACCTTTCTTATCACTCTTCGACGGTACGTTAAGCTATTCTGGCTATACAAGTAGCACTGCCTCAGAGAAAACCAAGAAAACACTGAAATTTTTCTAAAGCCATCCTTGAAATAAATTCCTTGACCCATAGAATATTAGGGTCTGAAAAGACCTCAGGAGGGAGGTCATCTAGTCCAATCCCCTGCTCAAAACAGGGTCAACACCAACTAAATTATCCCAGCCAGGGCTTTGTCAAGCAGGGCCTTAAAAACCTCTAAGGCTAGAGATTCCACCACTGCCCTAGGTAACCCATTCCAGTGCTTCACCACCCTCCTAGTGAAATAGTGTTTCCTAATATCCAACCTAGACCTCCCCCACTGCAACTTGAGCCCATTGCTTCTTGTTCTGTCATCTGCCACCACTGAGAACAGTCTAGCGCCATCCTTTTTGGAACCTCCCTTCAGGTAGTTGAAGGCTGCTATCAAATCTCTCCTCACTCTTCTCTTCTGCAGAATAAATAACCCCAGTTCCCTCAGCCTCTCCTCATAAGTCATGTGCCCCAGTCCCCTAATCATTTTCATTGACCTCTGCTAGGCTCGCTCCAATTTGTCCACATCCCTTCTGTAGCAGGGGGACCAAACTGGATACAATACTCCAGATGTGGCCTCACCAGTGCCGAATAGAGGGGAATGATCACCTCTCTCGATCTGCTAGAAATGCTCCTACTAATGCAGCCCAATATGCAGTTGGCCTTCTTAGCAAGAAGGGCACACTGACTCATATCCAGCTTCTCAGCCACTGTAATCCCCAGGTCCATTTCTGCAGAACTGCTGCTTAGCCAGTTGGTCCCCAGCCTGTAGCGGCACATGGGATTCTTCCTTTCTAAGTGCAGGCTCTGCACTTGTCCTTGTTGAACCTCAAATTTCTTTTGGCTCAATCCTCTAATTTGTCGAGGTCACTCTGGACCCTATCCCTACCTTCCGGCATATCTACCTCTCCCCCTAGCTTAGGGTCATCTGCAAACTTGCAGAGGGTGCAATTAATTCCATCATCCAGATAATTAAAGATGTTGAACAAAACCGGCCCCAGGACCAACTCCTGGGGCACTCCACTTGATATACCAGCTGCCAGCTAGACATCGAGCTGTTGATCACTATGCATTGAGCGTGACAATCTAGCCAGCTTTCTATCCACTTTATAGTCCATTCATCCAATCCATACTTCTTTAACTTGCTGGCAAGAATACTAAACTTGATCAGAAAAGGCAATATATAGGAGAGAGAGAGAGAGGACAAACACAGGTTTTATTGGTGCAGAAATCAAAGTACAGATTATTTAAACAGGTCTTGATAACCTGGTTTCAGTAGAAGTTTACACAGAGTTTTAGTGCCTGGAAGATCCTGTTGTGAGGTACTTTATGGCTCCCATTTTCATATATGATATATCTGGGCATCTCCAAAGTATTTAAAATAGATATAAAGTAGCATTCTGTGATTCTAACAGCATGCCAATGCAAGAGGGCAAGGGACTCACTGGTACCGAGTAGTGAGTTTCCACTGGCCTGACAAATTCAGCATACACCAATTCTAGTCTCATACTTTCACTAGAAGCCATCATTCTGTGAAGACATCAACAGTTAAAACTTGTTTAATGATCTCATACTATAAATGGATGTTATGACATTAGACATAAGCTGGGACCATATAGATCATTGTTGCAACCAAAGTCCTGTAGTGGCACCAAATCTTGCCTAAAGGGGGTCAAACAAGGTGTCTAAGACAAGCTTATGGTTTGCTGGTTATGATTATGCTGTCTAGATGTGTATCATTTTTGTAATTAAAGTTATGAATATTGGCTCTATACTGTCTGTATTTCAAACTTATGCTATGCTTCTTGGTGACACCCCAGACAAGTTGGTGTCAGCTCTGCCTAGCCTGCTTGATGGTCCTTAATGGGCCATCACCTATACAGTTGACCCACTGAGAGAAGGCAGACATGCCTTGTGACTCAGCAAGGTATGCAGGGACATACCTATGGATAGAACGCTGAGGTTTTTCCAGGCCATGTGGTGCACTGCTTGTCTTTGGAACAAAGCAAGACCACATGGCATGAGAATATAAAAAGCTGCTGCAGCTCCTCCATCTTGTCTTCAATCCTGCTTCTTACCTCTGGAGGAACTTTGCTACACTGAAGCTTTGAACCAAGGACTGAAAAACCCATCCCAGCTGTGGATGTACTCCAGAGATTTGATTTGAACCTGCAGTTTATTCTATCACTGCTGCAAGCCTGAACCAAGAACTTTGCCATTACTAAATGGAATCAGTTACATACAACCAATTCTAGCTCTCATCAATCTCTTTTCCTTTTATGAATAAACCTTTAGATTCTAAAGGATTGGCAACAGCGTGATTTGTGGGTAAGATCTGATTTGTATATTGACCTGCGTCTGGGGCTTGGTCCTTTGGGATCGACAGAATCTTTCTTCTTTTACTGGGGTATCGGTTTTCATAACCATTTGTCCCCATAATGAGTGGCACTGGTGGCGATACCGTGAAACTGGGGTATCTAAGGGAATTGCTTGCGTGACTTGTGGTTAGCCAGTGGGGTAAAACCAAAGTCTTCTGTTTGGCTGGTTTGGTTTGCCTTGGTGTGCACAGAAACCCCAGCCTTGGGCTGTAACTGCCCTGCTTGAAGCAATTTGTCCTGAAGTGGCACACTCAGTTAGGTCCCGCCAGAGCCAGCATCGTTACAGATGTAATGCAGAGATTTGGGATAATGGCTCCTGATATCCAGGCATCCCAATTTTTTACAATGTGGTCAGCGTGTTGGGAAAATGCCACGTCTGGTTTCCACCTTCAGACTCTGAACCGCAGATGGGCATGCTCGGGGGTTAGCCCCATTCTAGTTCTGGCCTTTTGTTTAAAAGGTTTGTGCTCGTTCATGTGTTCTTTAGGCATTTCAGCTGCCATCTCTGCTAGAGGTCCACTGAGTTGTGGCCTCAGCTTCACCATATACCAGTTGTACCCAAGGCAGGCCCTTTCAAAATGTTTTAAGAAGGCCTCTGTATCATCACCTACCTTTTAGGTGGGGAATGGTACCTGGAGGAGGACTGTTAGGGCTACCCGGTTGACCCAGTTTAGTCCTTTCCAGCTCCAATCTATTTTAAATACTTTGGAGATGCCCAGATATCATATATGAAGATGGGAGCCATACAAGTACCTCACAATAGGATTGTCCAGGCACTAAAACTCTATGTAAACTTGTACTTTTTCCCCTCCAAGCTGTAAGCTGGGTTATAACAACGCTCACTGCTCAAGTTACACTTCACTCTGGAGCCAAGGGCCCTCGCCTATGGAGCATCCCTCTGCTGGGGATCAGGAAGAGCCCATATATTTTACAAAATAAAATGCTGGAACATCCTTGAAGGCCTGGCCCCAATAGAGGACAATCTTCAAATACACAATACATCCCATAGGGCTCATTTTCTATACAGCAATGAGCAATTCTTTTCTTTTTTAAGTAATGGTGTTACCCACCTATCTAAAGTACTATGGTGATGGTTGTTTTACTCATGGCTAGGGTAGATACATACTCTGCAGCAGTGGGGCTAGGCACCAGATGCACAATTACCTAGTGCTTCTATTTTGTGAATCTGACTGGGGGGGTGGGGAATGTGATCCTTTATGTTGGATCATATTAAAGAAGTTCTGTATTAAAATCACAAATGAGTTTGATTCCCCATAGTTTAAATTCCAGGGTATTACTAATTAAGAGGTCTCTTGGTTTTTGGTACTGTTTCTCTCCCTCTATGTGCGAGGCTTGCAAGCTGCTAATTGTGTTAGTACATTCTAAGACAGTCTGTTCTCAAAGAAATTCACGGAGAGAGAGGCTCAAAGCAATACTCTAACAACAGAAACAGCACCCAGAGACTCCCCACCCTTTTGTTGTATTAAAAATTGTGATTAAAATAGAGAGAGGATTTATGTGGATGGATGCTTGGTGTGGATAATAACTGAATGATGAGGGAGGTGCCAGCCTAAGAATCCAGCGTCCATCGGCTGAAGAAGGCGTCAAATGGAAATAACCAGAGGACCCCCGGAGGGCAGACTGGAATCCACCCAAAAGCCTCAAGAATGGGAGAGCCAAAGAACAAGATAACATCTTGGAGCACGGAGCCGTCAGGAATGTGCTATCTGCTGATTGATTCAGCAACAGCATGATGAAGCAATTCCCATAGACTGGCATAGGAAGAAATTCCTATAAAAATAAACTCTAAAAAGTGAGAACTTTGGGGTCTATTCTGCAAACCAACTTCCAGGAGCATCAGATGAGCATCTGACAAGGCCCTGCTCCCTCCTCATGTCCAGGCCACCTGGCCAGTAGCTTGGCATGAGCAACTCTAAGGCTGGTAACTATGATAACAACCTTGCAGAACTTGTGTGTGTGTTTGTATGAATGAATGTGTGAATAAATATGAGATTGAATGGAATGTTATAGCTATAACTGCTTACTATGATTCTTTCTGTATTCACAATAAATGTGGTATTTTGCCTTTTTCCCTTTAATAGGATCCTGCTGGTTTTTATTGGTATAACATTTATTTGTGTTTATTTTCTTGTTTGGGGAATCACAGCTTGCTATGCCAGTGAGCAAATAAGTCCGGTGATCTCAGGTTCTGGTCACATATGGAATAGACACATGCGTGTAGACAAATGACCTGATGTCTGCATGAATGTGTTCTGCTTCACCTCCTTCCCTCCCTTCCCCCCCCCCCCCACTTTTTTGTTCTCCAGCCTCTTGAGAGCGACAAACATACAAGCAATCCTGAACCATGTAGGTCATGACCTCAGACAGGTAGTGAATTGGTGAAAAAGGAGTATTTAAGAAAGCATAGCACGACAGGAAAAGTTAAATTACACAATTTTTGGAGGGAGTAGATAAAATCGGGGCTAATGAAACTCTGTCATTTAGACATACATGCATACCTGGTTGGATGGTCTCTATACTATGCTGTTTAAGATCCTCTATCAAGACTTTCCAGGACTTGGCCTTTATACCTGGGCAGAGGAAGAGTTCTGATCTTCAGTTGAAATAATCCTGGGAAATGTAGTTCCTCAAGGGACTACAATCATTTTAATTAGCTGAATTGCAGCATTAAGTCTGTTCTATTATCCTGAGCTACAATGTCTCAGAAGTACCCTACCATAAAAGGTCCCACATTCCTTCTGCCTTTGAAGAACATAATTAGGGCACTGACAAACATTTAGCATCTGATTTTCAAAAGGCTAGAATGGTGGGAGCTAGCAGGTATGGAGCACCTTTGAAAGTCTGGCCACTTCACAAAAGCACCCAAATGGGAACAGAGCTCTCGAAAATGTGGCAACAAGGGATCAATTCTGCTACAGCACACACTTTTAGTGTCTTAGAAGGAGTAAAGTTTCCCACTGAAATCAGGAGAGAGGAATGTGCCTTTTCTAGTTTGGAGGGTTTTTTTATTGTTTCAAGGCAGCCCAATCTATGTAGAATAAAAACCAACCAACCACCAACCAAATTTGGGCTAGGCCAGGCACTAAGTAAATTCAAATCTTAGCAGCACAATTATTTATATGACTTACAAGCAATACTTATCCCATCCAAAAAAAGAAGTTTCAAGTAAGCAATCTTTGATTTCATTGCCTATGAAATTTCTTCCAAAAGACTTATGGCCAAAGGACAGTCAGTCATTTACTGTTTGCCAAAGGTGCTCTTATCAGCTGGATGTAGACAAGGGCTGAGATACAATGCTTGCCGTGAGGCATAGAAAGAGAGAGAGGGGACAAGCAAAACTACAAAAATGTAGTCATTTCAGACATGCAGCAGTTAAAGTAATGCAAGAAAAAGCATTGTAACAGGGTTTACTCACCTCTCTGCACTTCCTCATGGCCAGGCATGGCATGACAGCATGCTTGTAGGGGAACAGCCCTTGTCAACAGTCACTCTGGGGCTGTGGTGGTTTCTTTCAGAAAACTCATATCCCTCCAGCCAGGGTACAGTCTTTAGCCCATTCCTTCCAGGGTCAGCTACCCAAACTAAAGTTCAAAACCCTCTTAACAGAAATCAAAAGCTTCCACCCTCTGCACAGCTCTTCTTTAGCACAGTCACATTCAGCCTGCAGCCCCCTCATTGGGCTCACCTACCCTTGTACACCACTTCCTTGGGGCTGGTAGGGAATCCAGTCCCAACCTCAATTCTGGGTTACAGCCCCAGGCCCTGTACTGCACAGCTAAGTCAAATCCTCCACCCATAGTGCAGTGTTCCCTGCACCATTACCGTCCTCACCTCTTTACTTACCTTCTAGGTCTCCCCATCTACTCCCTGGGTGCTCATTCAAGGCCCTGCAGGCACCTTTTGACTCTCTACATTCTCTTTCCTCCAGCCCTTCCTCAGCTGGGCCCACTCAGTAGTTAAACCTGGAATCACCTAATTTCTCTCAGGTGGGGCCCATTCTGTAATCAGGGCTGGCTTAGTCAGGGGCTCTCTATTATTATCTCAGAGCTCTGGATGATCTCTTAGTGTTGATCTCTCTCTCTCTCTATATATGAATTTTATTGTCAGGCTCTGGCTCTGACCCTCTTACACCAATCACTGTGACTGACTTCTAGTTAGGATTATCTGTTTTCTTCTAATGATATTGGGCCAGCCAGTGGTGCCATGCTGCATTCCATGAGCTGAGGATCTGGCCCATTGTTCTCATGTTGGGCCAGATTCTGCCATTCTTATGTTGACTAGTACAATACCCTACAAGCAAGCCACATTGAAATCAGTGTTAGTAGAGTGAGGTATTCCTCAGTGTGAGTAGGAGTGGCAGAATCTTGCCTATTACATCTAACTATTTTTTCTACACATAGCAATGTAAATTAAAGGCTGTTTTCTAAATACTACACTTGTAAAAGTAGATTTTCTCCCTGCCTAATGCAGCTGCCATCTTGTCCTTAAATGCAGCATGTTACAGTCACTATGCTTTCTCTGCCATGAAAAATTTCTGTTTGTTCAGTCTTTGGGCCCAATTCGGAGACGTGCTGAGCACCCACTAGTTCAGTGGGAGTTCAGGGTGCTCAGTACCTTGCAGGAAGCGGTTAGTGCCTCTTAGGGTTAAGCCCTTTCTTTCATGTTTTTCCTTGACCTGAAATGAAAACAAATCTAGACTGAAGAGTATGTTTTACTCGGTGAGTATGAGCATGAAAAACATCGATCCTGTGGCTTGGAATCACCTTTGCCATAGCCTGCGGAGGTTCTTTACCTTATGCAAGATTTTGTGTTTAGGTAACAGTGGTAGCACCTCTGTCTTGTCTATTTATGTCCTTCTGCTTGTGTGTCAGTCTGTGTTGTGATCCTGTGTGTCATATCACTGTGTAATGTATGAGTAAATGTAAGTGCAAAGAAGTATCTGACAGATGTTCAAGGAGCAGATTTATACCACACAGATTTATACAAGGGGAGAATTGATGCATTCTGACTTGTAGTTAGTATATGTTTTTGAAAATCAACATTTCAACATAGAAGATAGTTTTAACATTTTATTATTTTGCAAATGTCAGTTGAATATATGCTGCAATTATCTGTGCGTTTGACCATCACCAGCATGTACACAGTCAAGTAATTGAAAACAATCACCCCACTAGATATGAAATTGTTCTTTTGTGAAAGGAGTTGTGTTGAAGGGTTGTCACATTGTCAGAAGTTCAGATGAATATACGCCAAGGAAGCTTGTCTTTTAGCCAAAAAGCTCCCCAAAGTTGGAAAGCCCCTCAAGGGAAATTGGGATTAAAGGGGTTTATTTGAGGGCCCTTACTAGTTATCTAGCACAGTTTTGGATGAAGCTGTCCATAAAAGGAAAAGTACAGGTAAGCTTGACACAGACCAAGAGAGAGAGGAAAAGGAGGAGAAATGATGTGAGAAATATGCCATGAATTTTGCAAATGTCAGTTGCATATATGCTGCAATTATCTGTATCTATATGATTTTATGAAAATAAGCTAATGATTGTGAGTATAATGTAACTGGAATATGCTTCATGCAAAAGGTCTCTTGTAAGGTATCATTACAAAGCTTATAATCTACTGAGTGTGGTCATCCTATTTGCATGTATGTATCATTCTTGTGTCTGAAACTACAAATCTGAAAAATAGCTCTGAGGATCTATTGTAGTTTTGCAAAGTGTGGGCCATTAATGGTGGTTTGGAATCTTGATGGCTCCCATCAACCAGGACAACTGACTGTGGATGGCTCTGTTTCTTTGCAGGCCTTCCTGTGAGTCAGGAAGGCTTGGGGTCTCACAGGACATGCGACCATGTCACCTGGTACTGAAATCCATCTTAAACCTGGTGCTTTTCGATTTAGAAGGAGGGGTGGGGACCCAGAGAGACAAAAGATTCCCACCTTGTGCCAAAGCTATATAAGGGGGTAGAACAGAACAAAGGGGGTTGCAATCATGAGAAATCCCATAGCTACCGCCTGAGCTGGAACAAGGGCTGTACCCGGGGAAGGGATTGTGCCCAGACTAGGAAGGTGTCCAGACTGTGACAGAAGCTTCTTGAAACATCTGAGGGTGAGGTTTTGTCTGTATTCAGTTTTCTTACTGTACTAGGCTTAGACTTGCGTGTTTTATTTTATTTTTCTTGGCAATTCACTTTGTTCTGTCTGTTATTACTTGGAACCACTTAAATCCTACTTTTTGTATTTAATAAAATCACTTTTTACTTATTAATTAACCCAGAGTATGTATTAATACCTGGGAGAGGGTGGGGGGCGGCAAACAGCGGTGCATACCTCTCTATCAGCATTATAGAGGGCGAACAATTTATGAGTTTACCTTGTATAAGCTTTATACAGTGTAAAACGGATTTATTTGGGGTTTGGACCCACTGGGAGGTGGGCATCAGAATGTTGGAGACAGGAACACTTCTTAAGCTGTTTTCAGGTAAGCCTGCAATTTATGGGACGTGGTTCAGACCTGGGTCTGGGTTTGTAGCAGGCTAGCGTGTCTGGCTCGAACCAGGCAGGGCACTGAAGTCCCAAACTGCCAGAGAAAACAAGCTCAGAGGTAAGCTCGGCACATCAGTTGGCAGTTCCCAAACCCAGGAGCTGTAGCTCACGAAAGCTTACACTCAGATAAATTTGTTAGTTTCTAAGGTGCCACAAGTATGCCTTTTCTTTTTAACCCATCACGGGTACATCCTAGATGGGAAGCCCAAAACTGTAATCGAGGCGGGGGAGATCGGAGCCAAATGGGTGGAGGTAGCGGAGAAGAAGAAAGCTAGTAGCAGTTGGAGGGGATACCAGAAGGGGCAACCCGGGTCAACACCCCACCATCAGGGTCAGCCCAAAGCCCCACCTTGCAAGGAGGAGACCTGCACACAGCCAGGGACACCTCCCAGATGCCCTCTCATCCCACCACCCTCCTCTCCAACCACCCACCTCGCCCCAGCCCACAGACAGCTGGGCGATGCTTTAAACGTAATGAGCTGGGGCACGTGAAGGCCAGCTGCCCCAAGAGCACCAGCCGACTGCAACTCATCACCCCAGGGTCCCACCGAGAGTCTTCAGGCCCACATGCCTCACAAATACCTCCAGAGCAAAGGGAAACTGAGTGTGGATGGGAGGAAGATTACTGCGTGGAGAGACACTGGAGCACAGGAGTCAGCTATCTACAGGTGTCCGCTCTGCGGCCATGAATCCCTGGTGGACCCCAAATTCATTGACCCAGAGGCTCAAGTGATGGTGCAACCCTTTAAGGCCACCTCTTTTAACTTGCCTACAGCCAAGTTGCCTATCCAGTACAAGGGCTGGTCAGGAATATGGACGTTTGCAGTCTATGACGACTATCCCCTTCCCATGCTGCTGGGAGAAGGCTTAGCCAATCATGTGAGGCTAAGAGAAAGCGTGGGGATGCTCATCCGTAGCCAGGCTAAACAGGCCTCCACACCTAACTCCATTTCTGAGCCTCCTACTAGGGCCTGGTCCGTGTCCCCAGATACCACCAGGCCAGGGACCCAAACAGACGTGGTGGAACCAGACCCCAGACCAGAGTCTATGACAGCGGTTGTAGATGCAGTTCCTGGGACCCAGCCAGAATCGGTCCAAGGATTGGAACGGGCGGAGCAGTCAGCACCAGAACCCGTGCTTACAACCCCACCAGAGTCCGGGGAGCCAGCACCAAGGGGTGCCACGGAGCCTGAACCTGCAGCAGCAGCTAACCCAGCACAAGGGGCTCAACCGGACCCTGAAATACCACCTAGTGCGCCAGCGGAGAGCAGTTAACAGTCAACGGAGACACCCCCGTCACCTGCATCACTTCCAGGGGGACCAAGCCCAAGTCCACAACCCAATGAGGAACTCCTGTCTCCAGTATCAAGGGAGTAGTTCCACGCAGAGCAGGAAGTGGATGAGAGCCTCAAGGGAGCTTGGACGGCGGCCCGGAGAAACCCACGACCTCTCAGCTCTTCTAATAGGTCTGGGTTTGTTGTAGAAGGAGGACTCTTACACAAGGAGACCCTTTCTGGTCGGCACAGGGAGGACTGCCATCCTCAGAGACAGTTGGTGCTTCCAACTAAGTATAGGGAAAAGCTCTTGAGCTTAGCCCACCATCACCCTAGTGGCCATGCTGGGGTGAATAGGACCAAAGACCATTTGGGGAAGTCATTCCACTGGGAGGGAATCGGCAAGGACATTTCTACCTATGTCTTGTATCGTGAGGTGTGCCAGAGGGTGGGACAGCCCAAGACCAGGTCATGGCCCCTCTTCAGCCACTCCCCATAATTGAGGTTCCATTTCAGCATACAGCTGTGGATATTCTGGGTCCTTTCTCTAAGAAAACACCCAGAGGAAAGCTGTACATACTGACTTTCATGGCCACAATGACCTGAGGTGGGAAACGACCTGAGGTGAGAGTTCCATTCAGAGATTCCAACACAGGCTCATCGGCAAGTTGGGCATCCTGAGACATGTTTGGTTGCAGTGATGGAAAATGGGACTCCCTGACCAGGAAGAAAGGACCTACAGTTTCCCAGGATGAACGTGAACAGATACCAATTATTTCATAAGAGACAAGCAGTTTGGCCTCAGTGCTAGCAGGAGAATCCATGTGGAATTGTGGGGTTTTCAAATATAGGACAAACTCACAAAGAAGTTTAGAAATTTAAATACCAACATTTGAAGAAGTACTAACTGAAATCAAGTAATATTATACACATGATTTATAATGAGATGCAGGGGAATTTTAAAAGCTGTTACTATTTGTTCTATCCGTGCACCGTGAAAATATTTTCAGTTCATTTTACAATATTTGTAACGGGATATTTATGTCAATCTATTATTTATGTATTTTTCCTCTTTATGTATTTATCATAGATATTTGTTACTTATCAATAAATAATTATTTGATAGAAAATGGCAACCTATAGCAATCATGATTTGAATTAAATACCTATTGAACCAAAAAGAAAAAAGGAGAATAAAAAAAGCCCAGTAATTGTTCAGCCATAAAACCCCAATTCCAGAGAGTACTTATGCACGTGACTAACTTAAAGTTTGTGAGCCATCCCGCTGCTGTTCATGCTCGAACTAGGAACATGCTTAAATACATTGACAAATCAGTGTCCCAGTTCACAGTAATTCCATATTAAAATAATCGGTACAGAATGATAATTAGCCTTTCCATTCAAACAGACCACACACCACACCTGAACTCTGCCACCTTTTCCTATTCTACTTTTTACCAGATTACTTTTCCCCGCAAAAACTTGTCAATTTGGATGTTTAGTGTAGTAGATGGTTGTGTTGGAAGAGGCTAGATTGGTGCCGTTTCCCCCACTAAGCAAGATTGCATGCACCCCTTAATACAATTGTAATCAATTGTAAGTTTGTAATTAGCCTGCCCAGACCCCATCAATCAGGTTGATGTGCATTCACATACCCTCTCCCCACACCAAAATCAAATCAGGTTTGCATGTATCCAGCACCTACCCAGAATACATTTACTATCACTGCCCCCAATAGTAAGTCTGTGATCACATGCACTCTTATCAGGTTTGTGGTCCCACCCCCTCATCCCATTACCTCTGTGTGCCCCCAGGCTAAATTCATTCTTGGGTGTATACCACAAACAAAATTACATGTGAATAATAAGAGCAGGAATAGACCATTTTGTATTAGGATTATCAAAGTTTCTCTTTGTCACCTCTAAAATGCAGCTCCCCATTTGTTGGAATATGTCAGTCAGTTACTACACATGAAAAATACGAATTCTTCTGAAAAAGTCTAACAACCCCAAACCTATTCAGCTGAAACTATTCCCCTTCATTCCATCACACCTTTAATAAAAAAAGGGCCATGCTGAACTGAGCTTCAGTTGAGCTCTTTGACAATATCACCAGTTTCATAAGGAGCAGCCATGTCTCTGGGGAATCCCAGCTCACATTTATTAGAAGAGAGGAAAAATTTGTAAATATCTCCCTCTGAGATTCTCCCACATCCTTCCACTCATGGGCAGGAGGAAGGAGGGGCGGGTTCATCTGACAACTTCCTCCTGGAAGTGGCTGTCCTTCCATCTGCAGACTCAGCAGATTCTACGGTTTTGGCTCTGATCAAAAAGCTCTCTCCAGACACAGAAACCTGCAGCATCTGTCTCAGCTCTGGTCCCATTAGATTCCCTGCCCCCGTCCTTTCAGTGCCAAGTAGTATTTTCAGAACTACTATCCACTTACACAAAACTTGGGAGAGAGGTGAATCCTCACTAGATCTGATGCCACTTTAGATCACTTTAGATAAGCTATTACCAACAGGAGAGTGGAGTGGAGGGGAGGGGGGAAGAAAACCTGGATTTGTGCTGGAAATGGCCCACCTTGATTATCATACACATTGTAAGGCGAGTGATCACTTTAGATAAGCTATTACCAACAGGAGAGTGGGTTGGGGGGGGAGGGGAGAAAACCTGGATTTGTGCTGGAAATGGCCCACCTTGGTTATCATACCCATTGTAAGGAGAGTGATCACTTTAGATAAGCTATTACCAACAGGAGAGTGGGGTGGGGGGAAAGAAAACCTTTTGTAGTGATAAACACCCATTTTTTCATGGTCTGTGTGTATAAAAACATCTTTTGTATTTTCCACAGTATGCATCCGATGAAGTGAGCTGTAGCTCACGAAAGCTTATGCTCAAATAAATTGGTTAGTCTCTAAGGTGCCACAAGTACTCCTTTTCTTTCTCCTTACAGTGTGTATGGTAACACCCATTGTTTCATGTTCTCTGTGTATATAAATCTCTGCACTGTATTTTCCACTGAATGCATCCGATGAAGTGAGCTGTAGCTCACAAAAGCTTATGCTCAGATAAATTTGTTAGTCTCTAAGGTGCCACAAGTACTCCTTTTCTTTTTGCGAATACAGACTAACACGGCTACTACTCTGAAACCAGTTGATATTATGAAGTTGTTGTCATGAAATTTCCTAATCATAGGAAACCTCTTTCTCTGTGTATCCATCCTCTTGGAGAAAACCTACTGCAGGTCCTCACTGGGCTGAGGATAATAGGAAACACTTAACTTTAAAACTATGTTCTAAACACAACATACTTATGCTAAGTAGGGAAGCAGTTTGGCCAAGGTGGTGTTAAGAAGAATGAGGGTTAGGAGTGGAACCTACTGAAGGTCAACAAAGAGACAGATGACAAAAACAAAAGGTTCTAAAAGAAATCACTAGGGGAAGACCCACAGGACATTTGGGGAAGAGGAAGGAAGGGGATAAACTGGCAAAGGTCAGGTTATCTGAGCTGGGGGAGAAGGCTCTGTTTTTGTGCCTCTAAGTGATGCACTGCAACAGAAGGATGTTGGATGACCCCAAGTGACCCTGATCCAGGCCCATAGAAAGGCTTGGTGTGTTGAGGAAACTGAGATAGGGAATTTCGTGTAGGGTTTACAATTTTTCTTCCAATCTGTGTATTTTCTGCGTGATTAAGTAAATAGCACTAGTGTGTTAGAATCCTGTGCAAAGTGTCTGGGTGTTATTATCTACACCAGAGGTGGACAACCTGAGCCTGAGAAGGAGCCAGAATTTACCAATGTACATTGCCAAAGAAAGAGCCACCGTAATACTCAGCAGGCCCCCCATCAGCTCCCGCCCCACTCCCAGCGCCTCCTACCAACCGGCAGCTCCCAGTCCGTCCCCGCACCTCCCGATCAGCTGTTTCATGGCATGCAGGAGGGTCTGGGGGGAGGTGGAGGAGCGAGGTCATGGCAGGCTCAGGGGATGGGGCGGGAAGGGGTGGAGTGGGAGCAGGGCCTGTGGCAGAGCCAGGGGTTGGGCAGTGAGAACCCCCCGGCAGATTGGAAAATTGGCACTTGTAGCTCCAGCCCAGGAGTCAGTGCCTATACAAGGAGCCGCATATTAACTTCTGAAGAGCCACATGTGGCTCTGGAGCCACAGGCTGGCCACCCCTGATCTACACTTACTCCATGGCCCCTGGAAGAGGTAAACATCTATGGGTGTACTTCTGGGAGAGGACATGTTGAAGCACATTCTGAGCTTCAAAGACTTACCAGCTGACATCTCGGACGAGCCCCCACTTGCAATGCCGACAGTCCCTAGTTGTCAGTGGGCAGGATTGAACCTTAGACATTTGAATCTTAGTGTACGAGCCTTGACTGTATGAGCTGAAAGCCACATGCCTCTTAAGCCAAGGTTGTAGCAGACTCCTCAATGTCTAGGTCAGGGTCAGCAACCTATGGCACGTGTGCCAAAGGCAGCATGTGAGCTGATTTTCAGTGGCACTCACACTGCCTGGGTCCCGACCACCGTTCACTTAGTTTCTCTGCAATGAGTTTATCGTCTTTAAGTGCTCCTTTTCTATCTCGATTGTCCAGGGGCCCCACTGGTTGTTTAGCAGGCTTCCTGCTTCTGATGTACTTAAACATTTTGTTATTGCCTTTTGAGTTTTTGGCTAGCTGTTCTTCAAACTCCTTTTTGGCTTTTCTTATTACATTTAATTTAGCAGTGTTTATGCTCCTTTGTATTTACCTCACTAGGATTTGACTTCCACTTTTTAAAAGATGCCTGTTTATAGTTCTTGAAAAGCTTCCCCCCACCATCCCCAGTGTTGGATGTTACCTTATCATTCACTTCAGAACTCAATGCATAACTACAATAAATGTATTTCCTAATTCCGTTCATTTATTAATACTGACTTGCTAATTGTTTGTTTATTTCTTACTTGCTAATAATTTATCTAGGCACATTTACAACCATTTTCCCATTTCAAAGAACTCTTAACTTGTGTAAGTGATTTAAACTTTAGACGAATACATAAACCTTGCATATTGTTACCTCTGAGCAGGTATCTTTCTAACTTGTGGTTGTGAGTAAAACATTCTCCTTAGAATAGGGCCTTTGTCAGATAACATACAATGTACAGACATCTGTAAAATGTCTAATTTATATAGTAAATATAATACATATCAGTGATTCAAAGTACAGATTGTCACTATCATTTCTCTTACATTTAGCACAAGTGATAAAGCAGTTACTTAGGGACCTGTGAGTTCTCTCTTTTCAATTTCCATTAAGAAAAGGTTCCTAGAATATAAAATAACAGAAAAGCAGGGGTCCAATGGGGACTTGACTTCAGTAAGATACTGTGAGAGTATAATATTATCATTGGAACACTTCAGCGATTGCTTTTAATTTTATTTGGGTTTTTTTGCTTTTCTTCTTTCCCTATTTTTAAGTTCCCTTGGCCCCACCACTCCCTCTCCACCTGTTTGCAGTGGTGGCCAGCTATAGCTAGGAGCGTGCACCATTCTAATCGGTGTACAAATCACACAAGCTGGACCTTTGCTTGTAGGCATCAGTGAATTCACTGCCCTCAGATTCTCTACAACCCCAGCTTTTAATGGTATGTCAGATGATATCACAAATAAACATTTTAAGATGCATTTTTTAACATTTTTTCTTCTTTTGAGCACAATCAAAATAGGGCTGCTACTTTTGTAAATCAGTCTTAAGAAGCAAATTTGTTTGTCACAAATTCCTAACACTGCATTGGCACAATGTATTGCAAAGTGATGGTGGTGTAGTAAAATATCATCCTGTCAGGATATAGCTTGCTGTCATTCTACAACCCGAGGACAGTGCAGCAGAATCACACAATGTGCTGCAACAAAATGATGTTACAATGCACCGTGAGAAGGTGTCACAGTGTAATGTGACAATGGTGCAATGTATTGTGACATGTTTTCATCATCTCATGATGTAACATGGTGATGACATGAAGCAACATGTGCCAAAAAATCCTTCATGTGGTGTGCCAATGTTGTGGTTCAACAGTCGGGTGTTACACAGCAGCATGTCTTCATTCACTTCCCTTTTCTGCCTCTGGATCCTTTCCCAGCTTTGTCTTGTCTGTTTTGATTGTACACCGCCCAATGCAGGCCCTATCTCCTACTGGTTGCATGTACAGGGCCTAGCCCACAGGGCCTTGATGGCTGTTGGCAGTACTGCAATACACCTTGTGTAACTAAATCATTGAGCTGTGATACTATGTGCTGATGGGGAGACCCCATAACTGCTTCACTGAGCTGGCACGACCCCCTGTGCCGTGGTCCCTGGCTGGGGTTCTGGCCACACCTGAGGCCAGAGGCTTGGGGAGGACAAGAGGGCTGCCCTCTATTTGGGGGGTTATCCCATAGAATATCAGGGTTAGAAGAGACCTGAGGAGATCATCTAGTCCAACCTCCTGTTCAAAGCAGGACCAATCCCCAACTTTTGCCCCAGACCCCTAGAGGGCCCCCTCAAGGATTGAACTCCCAACCCTGCGTTTAGCAGGCCAATGCTCAAGCCACTGAGCTATCCCTCTCCCCTTGTCAACCCCCCCGCGCCAGGCTGCTTTGTGGGGAGGCTGGAGAGACCCAGCCAGCTGCCCGGGGACGCGCATGAGGATGGCCCTGGGCGCCAGGACTGGGCTACCAGCAGCACGTCAGTCACGCATCCCACCCTCACCCTCTACCCCGGGCCCGGCGCCTCCCACCGTCTCCCGCCTGCCCAGCTCTAGGGGACAAAAGAGTGAAGGGCCGCGGGGCTAGAGCGGCAACACCGGAAGCGCCCCAAACCCCTCCCTGCTCTTCCGGTTTGTGTGCGTGTGCGTAGTGCAGCCGGCGCGCGCGCTCTCTACTTTGTGCGTAGCGGGAGGCTGGTGCGCGCGCGGCTGCTCCTCCTATAGCTCCCTTTTGCCGTATCGGCGCGAACCCCCCCCCCCCCCCGCCGCAGCTGGCGCTCGCGCACGAGCGACTGAGAGTCCAGAGCCCGCTGGCCGCATTCGAAGAGTCTCATCTCTGCCACTCACCGCCCCCCCCACCCCCGTTTGGAGCCCCCCGCCGCCCGCTCAGTGCGCGCGCGCCCCCTCCTCTCCTGGAGATGGAGCGGCCTGGGAGTCAGAGCAAGAAAGTCAAGCTGAGCAACGCGGTACAAAGCTGGGTGAGCGGCTTGGGGAGCTGCACCGGTAGCGTGGGGGGAGGAGGGAGAGCAATGGGGAAGCTGGTGGCTCTCTGCCTGCCTGTGCTGATGTGGCATTGCTCGTCTGCAGACCTGCTTGCTGAGCTCGAGAGAGGCAGCAGCCTGTGTGTCCGGTTCGCGGTCTCCGTTGCACAGGCTGGGTCTGCAGTTTGCAAAAGGTGAGGGGCGGCGAGGGAGGATGTGCACGGCACGTTTGCACAAAGGGGGGTGTTTCGAGCGAGGGTGACTTGAATCCTTGGTACTTGGCTGGGGTAGGGTGTGGTGGTGCAATCGGATTGTAAATGTCTCATTGAGAGATTATAAATGTTGCCTTAAAATGAATATACCCGTGAAAGTGTAGCTCCCGCAGGCGAGTGAGACTGGGTAACAGCACCTCTCTTCATTCCCAAGGGATCTGCCTCCAGGGGTCGTTCTTTTATGTTTTGAAAGTTGGGCTCCGGGGGAAGAAGTAGGAAGGAGGGTTTGCACAGGGAAAAATGCAGATTTCAGGCTTTCACTCCTGTCTTTTGCACCTTGGTTCCTCTGCTTCAAGTATGTTGGAAGAGGGAAAGATGAAGAATTCAATGTACAATGTAACCATTCATAAATCTGGGGCAGCTTGAGACAGAGGTTCTTTGTAATGTGGTGGCTAAATAGAAAGCTGTCAAAGTAAGATTTAAGCCAAACAATGAAAACCATGGTTCTTATTCATAGAGGTGTGGGCATATGGGCAAATCAATTTACAGTGCAGGCCCTAGACTAGCAAACTAGGGAGAAAGAAGCATTCCCCGAGAACACTTATGTTGTTTTTGATACTGTGTGTGAAGAAAATGATTGGGAGTCTGAAAATAATGCTATATTTAAGCAGATGTGATATGGAGAGATGGGCCTCTATTCCTTGCCATAATAAATATTAGATATTTCTTACTGTACCATTAATATTGTAGAAATCAAGTAGCTAGTGTCAAAGTATTGCTTTGTAGTTTCCCACACGTTCTTTTGGTAAGGAAACTTCAAAATTGAAAACTAGTATTTCTTGGTGTAGTATTTCTTGGTGAATGTTAGACAAAACAGGTGGGATCTCTGTTCCTTCTGTATTATTTAGAGATAATATTATTGGTCAAAACACGTGCCTGTAAATTGTTTCCATACTAATTTATTGTATCAAATTGTTGGAAGTTCTTAATTCTGTGTCAAGAATGAGGAGCACGTGACATATTTTAATCTTTTGCTCTTAAACTGTGTGTGTTCAGTTATTCTGGATTCTAGAGTAGGAGAACCCTCTGATCCAGAATCATTGTTGTAATTGACTGCAATGGGCTTACGCAAAAATGAATTTGGTCCTTTGTATTATAAGGATCTTCACCTAGTATTTTATGACATTCTGGGCAGTGTCATTAAGGGAATACTGGTTAAAATCAAATATTTAAAAAAACAAAACAAGTTACTAACAACTCCATATGATTTTAAAACATTTAAACAAACAAAACCTGCTGGTCACTGTTCCTGCTGGTGTTTTGTTTAACTGAAAAGAAATGTAAGGCTAGTCCCTCTTATCTTTGTTTTATAGATAGTTTCACTTTTTCCTGAGTTAGTGCATTGCCTGAGTTCTAAACACTGCTGGGGATGTTTTTGTTTGGGTCTCATCTGGAATTTTAACACCCTCCTCCTCCTCCATTTCTGTTGGTTTTAGGGTTGTATAAGCTCACTCACCAAATCTAAATTGTCAGGGGCAAATTTGCCTCAGCAGTGTCACTTAATTTTAGCAATGTTTTTTATTCATTTAAACAGCTAATATCAATAGACCATGTATGTTGTTGTTGTTTTTCTCTAGTACTAGGGGGGTAGCCGTCTTAGTCTAGAGTCCTGTGGCACCTTATAGACTAACAGACATCTTGGAGCATTAGCTTTCGTGGGTGAATACCTACTTCATCGGATGCATGTAGTGGATGATGAAGGGGTATTCACCCACGAGAGCTTATGCTCCAAGATGTCTGTTAGTCTATAAGGTGCCTCAGGACTCTTTGCTGCTCTCTAGTACTGTGTAACACTTAAAACTGGTGATGTAACTAACCTGCAAAGGTAAAGTAGCAAATACTGTTAACTTCACCAATGTGTGCTGGATGTTTCCCTAAACCAGGCTGCTGTGGAAGTCAGCATGATACTTAAAAACATACTTGTTTCTTTAAGGTCCTACTATGTTCATCAATCTCCTATATTGATATGTTTCAGAGTAACAGCCGTGTTAGTCTGTCTTCGCAAAAAGAAAAGTAGTACTTGTGGCACCTTAGAGACTAACCAATTTATTTGAGCATGAGCTTTCGTGAGCTACAGCTCACTTCATCGGATGCATACCGTGGAAACTGAAGAAGACATTATATACACACAGAGACCATGAAACAATACCTCCTCCCATCCCACTGTCCTGCTGGTAATAGCCATTTCCAGCACAACTTGATGATCACTTTAGATAAGCTATTACCAGCAGGACAGTGGGGTGGGAGGAGGTATTGTTTCATGGTCTCTGTGTGTATATAATGTCTTCTGCAGTTTCCACGGTATGCATCCGATGAAGTGAGCTGTAGCTCACGAAAGCTCATGCTCAAATAAATTGGTTAGTCTCTAAGGTGCCACAAGTACTCCTTTTCTTTATATTGATATGATGACCAATTGTGCAGTGTGCTGCAGGGGTGGGAGGCTTCCCAGAGCATGGGCTTCAGTCCAAGTCTGAAGGCGTACACCGTAGTTAAACAGCCCCTTATTCCAAGCTGGTACAGTGTAGATGTGGCCTGTAATTGCAATGTAGACATGGCCTGGGATAACAATGGCTGAGCCATCAATGGGGCAAGATTCAACCTGTATGGGATTTTTTGGATGAGCTGAGAGAAGCTACCTGGATGTATCAGTGGAAAAAGTTGATGGTTTGGGAAAACTCAATCAGACTAAAGGATCATGTTGGAAGTGGTGCAGGCTGTTTCTCCCAATTCAGAGCAGGGGAAAAAAGACACATCTGCCCAAATTATAGGGATAGAGTGGTTGAGCTTAGGTAAAGAAATATAAGTGTAGGATTCTTTTGTTTTATATCTTGGCTCTGCCTGCTGTATACTATTGGGCAAAAGAATAAACAGTACTTTGTGTTGAAGTTGTTGTTCATTCACTTTAATTAGCTGCTCTCATAGACTTCTGAAGGGAAACACTTGTAGATTCCAAATCCCAGTTGGACCTGCAGAAGTAGTCATGGTTGGTACCCAGCAAGCTGTAGCCCAGATTCTGGTCCAAGAGTAGCCAATGTGCAGAATTCAACCTCAGGAGAAAGAAAGGCCTGATACTTCCTGAGACCCCCAAGAAGGAACAGCAGTGCATAAGCCCCAGTAACAGTGTTGCATTTATGGCCTTTAGGCTGTTAAAAAACTTATAGCTATAAAGGTGCTGCTGAATTTGGCCACCAAGAATGGCTTATTTATATAAATCTAATTATATCCTTTCAGTATTGATTCACATCTGTAGATAAACCTTATTATATTGGCACCATTCATTTTGATATACATAAAGGCTTTCTCAGCATTTATATTGTAAAATATAAATCCCTGACTAAATTAACTGATCGCTTCTTCAGACTGAAATTAGACATACATAATCTTATTGCCAGGAAACACTGTCTTCAAGTAGAGCCAAAAAAACTGACTGTCTTTAGACTTTGTGTCCTTATTATTTTAGCACTTTTTGGTCTTTTTGCAACCCTTCTGTCTATAATTTGAAATTTTACATTTAAAATCAATTTAATATTTTGGAAAACTGCACATTTTGAGTGATCATTGTCAATTTTTCATAACATTTAATTGTGATACACAATAGTTTTAATTTTGCATAGTGGTGCAACAGTAATATTGATTTGCGTAACTTTAAGATCCCAAAAGTGGGATTTCCAAAAGCACCCAAGTGACTTAAGAACACAAGTCTTATTGACCTACAGTGACTTATGTGCTCTAAATCCCACTTTAAATAAATAATGTACAAGTGTTATGAGTATGTTTACCTAAGATAGTAAGTGTATATTACATGCTTCTCCGAGACTTTTTCCTTACAAAAGAAAATTATTTTGAAGTATTAAGACTGAGACGTCCTTGTTTTATTGTCCTTGAAATTAAGGAATGTAATATTCTCTGGTCATTGTATAGATTTTTTTTTTTTTATAATCAATGGTATATAAACTTTTTCTGGAAAATCAGTATTTATATTGTGTCTCTGTTAGAACATTTACTCTTTCACAAGTGAATGGCTTATTTCTATTAAATGCGACTGGGTGGGCAGGGCTGAATGGATACTCTTGTTCTCCTCTACTGCAGTGCCAGCTGTTCCAAATACATATTTTTTTT
Organism: Eretmochelys imbricata; assembly: GCF_965152235.1. Lineage (NCBI taxonomy): Eukaryota > Metazoa > Chordata > Testudines > Cheloniidae > Eretmochelys > Eretmochelys imbricata. The sequence goes on along the minus strand of NC_135575.1, from coordinate 34,921,662 downwards.
CTTCTTTGAAATCAGGAAGTGAGTCTAGCCATGGAATATCTCCAATTTAGTATATGTACCTGAACTGGTTTGTTTCTTGAATCTATTCCAAAGTTGTCTCGCTACTGAATTAATACATTGGTTGCAGCCTTATAAAAGCCTCCTTGTTAACTTCCGCAGGCAGACAGAGCAAGAATTGGGAAACCCACTTGCTTACTGTTCAACTTACATGGAAACTGAAGCAGTCTGAACCATTAGTTAGTGTGGAATTGAAACTTTCATTTAAAAAAAATTCAAATGTACATTGGTGCACTGTTGTTGTCTTTAATTAGAAAGGACAACAGCCCTAGTGTTCCTGCTGCTGTTCTTAGTTTTGCTAGCACAGTACGTGACTGGATGCTTTCGCATCTTAGTGCAACCCTATGGGCAGCATTAAAACTGGCAGGAATCATGACAATTTTGCTCTGCATTCCCAAGCAGCTGATCCCAAGCACTAGAGCTGTTGCTGTGGACCGGGCTGGTAGCCATTGCCTCACATCTTATTCCCCTCTCTTTTTTTGTGCTGTTACTTAGCTGATTGGTTTATATCTCTGACTCATATGATTGGTAAATTTCTGGAGCCCTGAAGTCACCTGGAAAACATGCCCACACAATTATTGAAAAACCCTTTTGTTCTGGAGGTATTTAAATGTCCAAGTGTACAAATGTTGAAAATTCTTCACCAAAAATCAAGCTGAACACAGAGATCTGTGTCAGCTCTCCCAACCCTTCCCTAGCCAAAAATGCTAGAGAATCATAGTTTGTCAAATATAATGCAACATGCCAAGTATAGACAGCAAAATAAACAAGCCAAGGTTAAGATGTGGTACAGAAATGGAGGTAATTTTCCATTATTTAGGGCAATGGTGCTAGAGCTACTGTGAATCATTCACTATTGATGATCCCGTTTTCTGTAATACCGGCTGCACAATTTGGTGGTAGGTTGTCTAGACTAGGAAAATTTGTACTGCATCAAAACTGTCGTAATTTCCCAATTATGTTCAATTGAGAACAAATTAACAAAGTCACTAAATCTTAGTGCAACTCTTTATTAAAAGCTTCTCTCAAGAGATTTAGTCTAGATCCAGCTTTTATTTGGAGTCATGGGGGTTTTGTCACTTATGTGAGAGGGAATAGTATTGAGCCCTTTGGTTTTAAAGGTGAACTGCAAAATAAAAAATGAGTTGTGTTGTTAGGAAAGGGGTGTATTCTGGGATTCATAACCTTTGGATTTTTTTTATGGTTTCGTGACTCACAGCTGCACCCGGTAGGTTTTTGACACTGAAAGTACACCCCCAGAGCCCACTGGCTGCTGTGTTGGGTGTGTGTGTCTCTTCTCCACTCCCTCAGCTTTCTGCTTGTGGAGTGCCTTGCATGGTGACAGGTTTCAGAGTAGGAGCCGTGTTAGTCTGTATCAGCAAAAAGAATGAGGAGTACTTTTGGCACTTTAGAAACTAACAAATTTATTTGGGCGTAAGCTTTTGTGGGCTAAAACCCCCTGCATCAGATGCATGGAGTGGAAAATACTGTAGGTAGATATATTATACACACACAGAACTTGAAAAGATAGGGGTTGCCTTACCAACTCTCTAATGAGACAAATCAATTAAAGTGGACTATTATCCTTGTGCTGATACATGTTCTCTGTGTGTATAGATATATATCAGCATGAGGATAATAGTCCACCTTAATTGATTTGTCTCGTTAGAGTTGGTAAGGCAACCCCTATCTTTTCAAGTTCTGTGTGTGTATAATATATCTACCTACTGTATTTTCCATTCCATGCATCTGATGCAGGGGGTTTTAGCCCACGAAAGCTTATGCCCAAATAAATTTGTTAGTCTCTAAGGTGCCACAAGTACTCCTCGTTCTTTTTGCTTGTGGAGTGTCTCTGCTAATTTATCCTTGGCCAGACTCTGATTTTGAGTCTTCCTCCCTAGCGAATGACTGCAGCGCCTCTTTCTGCTGCAGCTCACAGTTCTTCAAGCAGCAGCAGAATGATAATGACCTGATCTTTGTCACTTTCATTGCTGTCTACAGTTTTCTCTAGAACACCAAAGAAAACTGATAGGACTTCTGCTGCTGCAGCCTGGGAGAGCCAACAGCAGAAGCACTGGAATAGTGTGCCCTGGGTTCTTGTTTTGAAAGGTATCTTTGACACTGTGAGTGTGTTGGGGAATAGGGGAAAGCGAGAATGATGGCATTGTGTGTGCTACTGGAAATAGTCATAATGAATGAATGCTTCTTTTAATAGGTTAAACAGGGTCTTTCTGTACATACAACCGAGCAAAAATATTTAATTTTTTAATACTTCAGGTTATTGTTAAAGAAGATGCCTCTGGGCTGCATCCCACTCACTGCACCCCCTCCCAAGTTGAGACTGTGCGAGATGTATATGGCAGGGAGAATAAGGTTTCTTATGCCATTCAAGATATCTGAAGCAAAAGTAAGGCCTTGTCTGTATTACCGCGGTAAGTCGACTTAAGTTACACTACTCCAGTTATGTGAATAACATAACTGAAGTCGACATAGCTTAGGTTGACTTACAACGGTGTCTACACTGTGCTGTGTTGACGGGAGATGCTCTCCTGTCGACTTACCTTATGCTTCTCGGGGAGGTGGAGGACAGAAGTCGACGGGAGAGTAATATGCCATTGACTTAGCTTGTTTTCACCAGACCGGCTAAATTGACACCCGCTGCATCGATTGAGCAGCGCCAATCTAGCGGTAAGTGTAAACATGGCCTAAGAGCGCAGTGGTGATGAACATACTAAATATGGATGGTTGGTATTTTCCCATTATAGTTTCTGCAGTGCACCTTTTTAGTACTCTGTATCATATCTCTGAACTTCTCCTAATTAAACATCTCACTTTGGACTCCAAACTACCTGTCTCCCATAAACCTCACTTTAAAACTATCAAATTGCTGAATCCAGAAAGTGAATTTAGTAATGTCAGTGTGTTTGTTTAAGCTAATTCAGCATTTTTTGAGAATCCTTTGAGAATCCTTTTCTAATGTGCTTTGTGTTTTTGTTTTTCCCCTTTATTGTCATATCTCTCATGATCTATTGTCTAATTACCTAATTTAGGCCTCAATCTTGCAGTGATTCACATGAGCAGCCCTCTACACCTTTGTGAAATTCCATCACCAGACACGTTAACAGACTTCTCCGGCTTCATTGGGTTGGGAAGGTATTTCAGTCAGGGTGATAAAAAGATCCTGGCTGTCGGGGAGAACGGTGTGCTGTGTGCTCTCCTCAAGCTCCTCCTCCTTCTCCTCATCTTCCCCGTCCATAAAATCCTCAGGCACGGCGGAGAGTACCCCATCATCGGAGTCCACGGACAGGGGTGGGGTAGTGGTGGCGGCCCCCCCCTAGAATTGCATGCAGCTCAGCGTAGAAGCAGCCTCTGTCTTGGCCTCTGTCCTGGAGCGTCCATTTGATTCTTTGGTTTTCTGGTACGCTTGTCTGAGCTCCTTAAGTTTCGCACAGCACTGTGTTGCATCCCTGCTGTAGCCTCTGTCCCTCATGGCCTTGGAGATTTTTTTGAAATGTTTTGGCATTTTGTCTTTTGGAATGTAGTTCTGGTAGCACGGATTCCTCTCCCCATACAGTGATCGGATCCAGCGTTCGGTCCATACGGGAGCTCTTTTTCGATTCTGGGACTGCATGGTCACCTGTGCTGATGAGCTTGTCTGACCAAACAGGAAAGGAGATTCAAAAGTTTCTGGGGCTTTTCCTGTACATCTGGCCAGTGCATCCGAATTCAAAGCGCTGTCCAGAGCGGTCACAATGGTTCACTGTGGGATAGTTCCTGGAGGCCAATATGTTTGAATTGCATCCACACTAACCCTAATTTGAAATGGCGATTTCGATTTCAGTGCTAATCCCCTCATTGTGGAGGAGTACAGAAATCGGTTTTAAGAGCACTTTATGCCGAAAAAAATGGCTCCGTTTTGTGGACGGGTGCAGGGTTAATTCGATTTAACGCTGCTAAATCCGGCAAACTCGTAGTGTAGACCAGGCCTAAGGACTGCCATGCTGATCACTCTGCTGGTTTAGGGCCTTAGATTGTAAGGTCACCATGACAGGAATGTCTTCTTTTTTGACTAGATTGTGTCACACATGCTTACAGTGCTATATAAGTAGGTTATTTTTAAATTTTTTAATTATAAAATAATTCTGTATGAAAGGTTTTGGCCAAAACTATTAACCCATCTCCCGTAATCCCTTCTCATCCACGAACAATGTCCTAGACAGATGGAAAACATATTATGAAAGCGTGTTGAACCACACACCTGCTGACAGCTGTCCAGAGCTATGTGATCTGCTAAATCGCGTGGCTGCAGACCTAGGGGAAAACACTGATCATCTGGGATAGCCTTTCATACTTCCTCAATGACAAAGTTGCAGAATGGCAGTGCTGCTGGACCTGATGGTATTCCATCTGAGCTACGCAAAAGTGCCTGAGAATCAGTGAGCATCAGCTTGCATCGACTGTTCCTAAAAGTGCGGTCATCAGACAGTTTACCACCAGAATGGAAAGTTGGCATCATAGTGTCCCTGTACAAGGGCTAAGGATCTCACACCGAGTCTGGCAACTGTAGGCTGATCTCATTGTTGTCAGCGTCTGGGAAGGTCTTTGGTCTCATTCTGTTTAGTAGGATGCAGCTGCTCCATAACAGACATTGTCATCTACAGCAATCAGGTTTCACTGATGGGTGATTAACAGTGGAAGCTGTCCCTATCCTCCAGCTCCTGGCTGAGCTGTGCCAAGAATTTAACCTCCTGCTTCATGTGGTATTTGTCGATATAAAAGCAGAGTTCAATTTGGTTGACAGGTCAGCACTCCTCACACTGAAAGGAGTTGGCATTCAAGATGTTTTGCTAAACCTGGCACGCAATCTTCACACCAGTACTAGTGCTTTGATTCATGGCTTTTGCTGTGTTTCAGCACAATCTCAGGTGTGCAGCAGAGATGCATTCTAACCCTATCACTTTTCTGTTGAGCAGCTGACTGGATATTAGGACTTGCCGCTCCACATGTTAGAATCAAGGCTGGCCAAGAAGCGTCCACTAATCAAGACTATGCCACTGACATTTCCTTGCTTGTGGAGAAGGCAGAGAATTTCAGCCCTGCCCCTCAAAGTCTCCAAGACACCACCAGCACTTTGGAGTTGACTGGTCTTCTGCCATGAGATGTAGCTGGACCTACAGAATCCTTGGTGCAAGTGGAGTCAAGTACCATGGAGAAAACTTGTCCAGTTCATCTATCTAGGTTGCTAACAGAGTTCAAATGATGGCAGCAAACTGGACATTTAGACTAATAAGAGTTGCTGCCTTCTATGTGAAGTTTGTGTTTTACTTAGGGAGACAAAAATGTCTTTGTGCTGAAGCAAAGTTCAGGATCTGTTCACCCTGTGTGCTACCTGTATGGCAATATGGGTCAGAAACCTGGATCCTCTTACAAGCGGGCTTGGAGCGCCTAGAGGCATTTCATATGTGGTCTGTTGGCAGATCCTGAGCGCAAAGTGGTATGACATTTAGTGCAGTCAAAATCTTCCAGCATTCTGGTCTTCCTCATTGCATATTCTTTGCCAATGCCACTAGGATAGACAAAAACATCCCAGCACACTGTGCTGTCACACTTCCCATTGACATGCAAAGGGGTGCATGCCTTTGTGTCGTTATCTGATAAAGTATGACCATGTAGATCACTGTTGCTACCACTGTTATATAATTGCAACAAATTTTATACAAAATGTGGCATGTAAGGTTATGAGTATGCTATGTGTATGCACGTATCATTATTGTATTTGAAGTTATGAGTATTGTATTTATACCTGGATTTCAAATGTTTGCTCCTGGGGTAACACCCACAAGATATTTAGCCTGCACATCTTGAGGGGACTATTCAAATTAAGTGGCTCATCAAGGAACACTTATCTCACAATGGACCATGGGAGAGGCCTATCTACAGATAATGAACTTTCTTTCTGTGACTAAGCGAAATTATGCATGGACATGTGATTTGCCCATGTGACACCAAACTCCATCTTTTATCTGTAATTTTCTACTAGCTGTGCTGAGGGCTTTGTTTGACACAGTGGATTTCCCTCCACATGGCAGAAGCTATAAAAGGTGCTGGAAACGTCTCAATTTGCCTCTTTCCTGCTCAAGCCTCTGGACTATGAACTTACACTAATGGGCGCATTCTAACCAAGGGACTGAGGATCTTCCAATGATTTGGAAGCAACCAGAGACTTGACTTAAGCCAGCAGTTTATTCCATCACAGCTACAAGCCTGAACCAAGAACTTTGCAGTTATTGTATGTATTTTAGAAATAAACCTTTAGATTTTTTAGATACTAAAAGATTGGAAACAGCATGATTTTTTGGGTAAGATCTGACTTGTATATTGACCTGGGTGTGCGTGGCTGGTCCTTTGGGATCAGAACCACCTTTTATTTGATGAAACTGATTTTAAAGAACCACCCATCTCTAAGTTTAGTGGTTTTGGTGGTGATACAAGGGCCGGAACTGCTGTTCTGACTACTTCTGTTTCACCACACTGGCTAACAAGTTTACTTTTGTTGCTGGTTTGGTATAACTCATGGGAGAATAACCTCCAGTTTTGGAGTGTGTCTGCCCTATTTCTCAGCAGTTTGTCCTGAATTTGGTATTCTCAGTTGTGACTCATGGAGGCATAGTCTTGACTCTACCTGATGCTGCCCGTGGGGTCACCTCAGACACTGTTGGATTTTGAGCCGTATCTGGGAACTTCATTTCACAACAGCTGCAACATCATCTAATGGTAGTCACTCTGTGTAAGGCCCATCAGATCTCGAACCCAGGCCTGTAGAGCTGCTAGGCAGCAAACACCTCCCTGTTGCAGCCAGCAGCAGCGGTAGCCAGCTCACTCTCCATTCCCCATCACCTGCTGCAGACACAGACCATGGGAAGTCCCACCTCATAGGGTAGTAACCTCATGGCTCCTGATTGGCTCCCCACCCCATATAACACCCAGGGGCATTCCAGGAAGTATCCAGTGTAGATCTTCTGTAGCTGCTGTGACTATTCCTGATGTCTGCTCTTGAACTCCTGGCTTCAACCTTGGCTTGATTTAGACCTTGGCTCTTGACCTGGACCTGAAACCTGACTTGGACTCTGGTCCTTGGTATTGATCCTGTCCTGGAATTTGACTATGAACTCCTCCACTATTGTCAGCCTCAGGTTTGACCTTGCTCCAACTATTTGTCCTGACTGCCCTCGTCAGGATCTTGGCAGTCTGGCTGGTGCAATGGTCCTCAGTAGACTATATTTGTTTGATGATGGGGGACCCCCACCTCCTCCACACACACACAATCCTAATTCCTTTTAATAACTTTTCATAGTTTTTTAAAGCATTTTGCTAACTTTTCCTCTAACTGAATAGTCAAGAATTGGAATGATAGTTGAAGGTATTTTAGAAGTTGAAAGAAGATTTACCTAAAGGCAGGGTGGTCTAGATGTTTGAGTGCAAAACTGGAAATCGGACCAGACATGCACAATTTACAGGGGAAAGGACCCCTTTTGGGGAATTTTAGAAAGGAGCATTAAGCCTTATAACTGGAGCCTTGTTACAATCCTGTGAGAATAGTTTTCCCCTTAATCTAAAGAATTTACAGTAGTGCTGAAAAAAATCTAACTGGTGTTCTAATTACCTAAATAAGGGCATTTTAGCATCTGACCTCATATTTTTAGCCAGTCAAATTTGCATGCAATAATTGACTAGTCCAGCCATCCCTATGGTGGAAAGTGGGGAGTTCAGTGTATGTGGTTCACGCAGGTGGTCTGTTTAATTTCCTTTGTACCCTTTGGCTTTATGGAGCTGCTGATCTATTCAGTGTTAACTTTTGCTTTTATTAGTTTGCCTGCCAGTCTCGCTTTGTATGTGTGAATAACTTAACCTAACTAACTCTCCTTTCTACAGGGAATGCAGAGAGCTACCAATGTCACTTATCAAGCCCACCATGTCAGCAGGAACAAGAGAGGCCAAGTGGTGGGGACGAGAGGTGGCTTTCGCGGCTGCACAGTCTGGTTAACAGGTACAGTCAAACCCTGTGCATGGATTTATGAAGGTTTTCTTCATTTTTGTTTACCCATTGTATCTTTTTTTCTTCTTTTCAACTTTTTCTTGCTAAATGTGGGTATGAGGCTTAGATTAAAACAAAGGGGCTTGTCACGGTGCAAGACTTGCCCCTGCGGCGCCTCCTGCTGGCCTCTCAGGGACTTAGCTCTTCCAGCCTCCGGCGCGCCCTCTGGAGGCTGGTGTCCCTCTTGCCGCTGGCCCTCGTGTCCCTCCCGGACCCCGGTGCCCCTTTTACCAGGTGCTGCCCCCTGGCAGTACCCCCACAGTCTCTGGGTCTCCCCTCCCTAGGGAACCCCAACTTACTATCCCCACCTCGCCTCAGTCTTTGGCTACTGCCAGTCACCATTGAGCCTGCACACTGGGGCGGACTGCAGCGTATAAGCCAGTCATCACAGGCAAGGGGGGTTTGGACCTGCTGCCTCTTCCTACCCGTGGGCTGCCCTGTTGCAACCCCAATACCCTGTCTTAGGCCGTCTGCCAGGCCTGCATCCTGGGGCTTTTCCAGTCTGGAGCCTCCCAGCTCCTCTGGCCTTCCCCAGCCCTCGTACGCTCCCTAGCAGCCAGGCCCAACTCCCTCCACAACTAGAGGAGGCTCGGTCTGCTCCTGACCCACTGCCCTCTTATAAGGGCCAGCTGAGCCCTGATTGGGGTGTGGCCACAGCTGAGCCTGCTTCCCCCAATCAGCCTGGGAACTGCTTGCTCCCAGCCACAGCCCTCTCCTGGGCTGTTTTAAGCCCTTCAGGGCAGGAGGGGTGACCACCCTGCTACAGGGCTACTGCTAGTTTATTGACTGCACAGTCATGGAGTAGGGAAAAGTTTGCTTATGTCAGAGAGAGCGCTGAGTGTTGCCTGTAAAAGGAGCTATTCAGTCCTTTGTGGGGGTGGTGTTTTTTTTTGTTTTTTGTTTTTGAAGGGAGGTTCTTGGAAAGGGAAGTGTTCTATAGAATCACAGGTCTCATAAAATATACAAAGTTTTTGTGTAGGAGAGCGAATGTTTCTCTTTAAATCTGTGCAGTGGGATCCTGGTCAGGCTTGCAGGAAATTACTGTAGGATAGACAATAAAATGGTCTTTCTGCTTTGAACGTAATTTTGAGTAGGCCAAATATCGGCTTACATTTGTGTAAACAAGACAGCACCATGCCAGTGTTAGGGAGCTTATTCCTTCACCCACTTACTTCCCTGGTCCTTCTCGCATGAACAGAGAGCAACAATACCCGAAGTCCAAAGGTGCAAACAATTTGATGTTTATTGGGGTGAACTTCCAGTAAGCATGATTCCAGTTTCCTTCCTTAGTGTCCCCCTTTCCAGCTCTGAATCCAGAGAGCCTTACACCTGTGTCTCTGTTCCCATTCCTGCCCTTAGCCAAACATGATTCCAATGTCCCCACCCCCATTCCCTGTTCCCCCATCCACTTCCTGATTGACTGCAGACTATATAGTAAAACTTGAGTTCTGCGTAGCTATACTGTAACCAATCGTTTTACTGAAATTTAACTAACCAATCCTAACATATTGTAACATGATTATTTAACCAATTATATCCCACCACCTTAATTAGTTTACACCCAGCAAAATTAATTATACAGAAGACAGAAACAAACACAGAACCAGACAGAGATTATACAGACAAACAATGGGGAAATGGGGACTACAGTGATAGAACAAACACAGAAATGAGGATTTCACATCCCAGCTATTGATAAGTGAGTTCTTGCCAGATAGGATGCTATCAAACTAAGTTTCCTTTTACATCTTCTAGGCACTTCCCTTTCTCTGGAGGCGATAGGCATTATCAGGACAGGATTGTATTCCGAACAGGCCAATAGCACCTTATTTCAATGTGACTAGTTTGGAATGTGAGGATGTGACCGGTCGCTTCCCAGCTTATGGCTGTCTCTGTTGCTTAGCCAAAGGCCTTAGCCTTAAGAACAGGGCCTCAGACTGTCACAGTAAGAGAAGGACCTTACGCTGGCAGACAGTGATTTTGATTCTTTCTTTTATACCTCTATAACTAGCCAAGTGATAAGAATACATCTAAATTCTTAGAGTATAGGCCTTTACAGACAGGCCTGAATATCTATATCCTAACAGCCAGGATCAAGAACTTCCTTCAAATATAATTTTAAATGGCACTGTTGATTTAAGTCTCACTGCTGCTTCCAAATATAAATATGGCAAATTCTAAGAACGTTGGTAAGCAGACTTAGAGGAAAACCAGAAGTAAAAGTACTGATTTCTGTCAGGATTCACAGGATGAAATTGGCCCCTTATTGCCTGTCTAGGCTCCAGGTAGAGAGTTGGAACGGCTGTTTCTGAAAAACCTTGAAGCTGCACTACAAAAGGATGGGATTTTCAAAAGTGGCAAGTGACTTAGGATCACAAGACTCTCCATGGGACATGTGCTCCTAAGGCGCATAATCGCTTTTGAAAATCCCACTAAAAGTCTATAAGAGAGCCTTAAACTTTTTTGCATATCTCTGTGCACAAAACGATACATGATTTCAGAGGTTCTGCAGATGATGAGCTCCCTCATTTGGGCAACACAGTGGAAACCTAAGTCTTGTTGGATCCCATAGATGATATCAATACGTTGTCAAGTGCTTCAGAGGCAGAGTAGTGAATCAAAGCCATTAAAGACAGGTTCTACAGCACATGATCAGAGCAGTGAAAAGCAAATAAAGTCTTAGGTTACTGGATCATCTTAATTTGGCTTCTTTATTCAAAATTAATCTTTTTTTGTACCACCAGGTTTACATCTTAAATACCTGGCAACCTTTTCAACATAATCTTTCAGGCAGATGTCCAAAGTAGCCCATTAATGGCTAAGAGGAAAAACTAGGGCTCTCTGAGCAATGAAGTGTCTAGGTACTGTTTACATCCCCCCCACCCCCCAAGGTTTTAGGGCCTGAGCTTAACTACCCTGAAGTTGATGGGTTGACTCTCTTGGTTGACTTCAGTAGTCTTTGGGTCAGGCCCTTACTGTATGAGATTCTTTCTTATATTTTAATGGATTTATCTGCAACTTGTCAAGATTCTAAATTGCAGTGTTTGTTCCTTCACTTGATATCCCCCTCTTTGTGAATTGCAGAAAATTATAGTTCCTCTTCAGGGTTATGTGATAGTGTACCATTCTCTTTGTTCTTTCTTATGGTCTCAGTCCAGAATGTTAAAGAAGTACATTAACCAGCATATCAATAGTGTCAGGCAAGTCATATCGCTGAGTTCACTACCACTCAAATAGGTATTGCTCTTCTGTTTTGTAGGATCTCTGCCTCTCTTTTTTGAAGACTAAGAATTTTCTGAGTCAATGATTAAGATTTTTTTAGTCTTTTTTTTCCCCTCAAGTGGTTGCTCTTTGAGATGACTGTTACTCTTAAATTTTTTCACCCTGTTGCTGTCTTGTTTGTTTTCTCAAGTTACTTTTCAGTCAGGCCCTCCGACTTTGTCTGCTTTAAGAATCTGTCATGTGTATCTACGTAATCATACAACACGCAGTCACAGGCCCTGATCCAGCAAAGTACTTAAATGTTTAACTTGAAGCACATGAGTAGTCTTACTGACTTCAGTTAAGTTTAAAGTTAAGCATGTGCTTAAGTTCTCTGATGGATTGGAGCCTTCATGATCAGTCTTCACTGAGTTCAGTGCTACTACTATCTAGTTTGCAGAAGACGGCAACTACACTAGAGACTTGTGTGAGCACTGCTTAATCTGTCTCTGGTATTTCTCTCATTCAGTAGTCGAAGTCTGGAAGGAGAAAGTAGCAGCGCAATAAGCAGCTTCTTATTGTAGACCATGGAGCTCCTATTCATATGGCATCTCTGGCTCAAATTTCCTTCATCTGCTTAAAAATATTTGAGGGGGGTGTGAGAGAGTGACTGAATATAAATAGAGGAAGCTGATGGAGTTTAACATAATTTTTCTCCCATTTCTTAAAGTGGTGTATGTTGAATGTCTAATTGGTCTAACTTTTTTGTTTTTGACTTGTTTAGGGCTGTCTGGGGCTGGGAAGACCACAGTTAGCATGGCACTGGAGGAGTATTTAGTGTGCCATGATATTCCATGCTACACATTGGATGGTGACAATATTCGCCAAGGCCTTAATAAGAATCTGGGCTTCAGTCCGGAAGACAGGGAAGAAAACGTTCGACGTATTGCTGAGGTTGCTAAGTTGTTTGCAGACGCTGGTTTGGTGTGCATCGCTAGTTTTATCTCTCCTTATACCCAAGTAAGCATACTGCCTTGATACATATTTATGGTGCTACAGGATGCAGTGGTTTTGCTGTGCCACAAATGTGTTCATATCACCAGTCTCACTGGAGAAAACATGTAAAATATGTCAGTGTCTCTCAAGGAAAATTTTTAAGCTCTAGAAATCGTCCATTTAGCCTCTCTTCAGCTGATAAATATAGTATACATTTTTGGTATGTAAGCTTGAATTTCCTTTGAGTTGCCTTAGAGATACAACTGTAGGTGACATCTCATGAATTTCCTAGCCCAGTTGAACTTTTTTCAGTATTAGTGCAGTCCCTGCGTCTGCTAAATTTAAAATAGGAGCTGTCTTTTAGTGTAATTTTGTCACAGCTGAGAAAAACAAATTTGGCATTAGGACAAGGGGGAAAAGGAAAAAAAACAAACCAAAATTTCAGTGTGTTTTTTCACTTGTCCACGTTAGCCATCTGGATTTCTTTGTTTTTTAAATACTGAGAAGATGGAGAATATGCTTCATCTGGAAAACATAATTCAGCTGTTAAAACCTCTTTTCCACCCACCTCAAATATACAGCATGGTCTTTACTTCCTTAAATTGTGCAAGCAAAATATGCACTTGAGCATGCAAAATGGGTAACTATGTTCAACTAGTTCAGTTTGTTGTTGCATGCAGTTTTGCATGTGTATTTGGATGTGGCTTTTTGGAAATACAGCATAAATGTGTGTGTACATTTTGTACTGTTAAGAATTTTTCATTGTGTCTGTGAAGATGTACTCAGTGAATGAAGGGGAGAGAGTTGGTGAATGGACACCAGGGAGCATCTTTCAAAATAGGTTTTATGGAGGGTGTCTATAGTGTGACAGTTTCCAAGTGAGAATTACCTCAGTATTTCTCTGGGTGTTGCGCTGCAAACTATTCTTTAAAGAATAGTTTGGAGAGTTCAGGATCCTGTAGCAAGCCACAAGTTCTAGAGATGAGAAAAATGCTCTATTGTGTATTTGTTTAGAGATCAAGAAATCTAGATTTAATATTTTAATTAATTGCTTTTTTAATGATGGCTAATGATTGGGAATCTTGTGACTAATAGTATGCTCTCAGCAGGACTGTATTTGTAAAATGTATGTGTGTTATTTGGGGCTGCACAAGTCTAGTCAGGTTGAGGTGTGCAGAAGGAAAGTTGGTATTCAGTGGAAAGCCAAAAAAAAAAAAAAGGGTCGGGAGGAGGGTTGAGAAGAGTTGAAAGATTCATGGGCAGTAAGTGACATCCCTTCATGGCTTCAATGAAATAGGGTAGATGTATTACTCCTAAAAATTTTTTTGGGGGGAAATAGAATATCCCATTGTACATATGACTTGAGTATAAAAATCCAGTCCTGTATAAACTACCTCTGAATTTGGTGTCCATTTTACTATGCAGATAGCAGCAGACCCACTAATCATATGTAGTTTATACTTTATGGAAGGAACATATCTGTTCCCCCTACACCCCCACCCCCGCCACCCATTTTGTGATTGCAATCTTAAATAAGCTAATGTCCTTCAAATATTCTTCTTTAATTTTTTCTGCTTCAAAATTCTATTTAAAATCTGTTAATTCTTCCCCCCCCTCCCTGTTCAGGATCGGAGCAATGCCAGGCAAATTCATGAAGGTGCAAGTTTGCCTTTTTTTGAAGTATTTGTGGATGCTCCACTGCATGTCTGTGAAAAGAGAGATGTCAAAGGACTCTACAAAAAAGCCCGGGCTGGAGAAATTAAAGGTGAATCTAAGTATAGTCACATCTTTTTCCATGCTAAACTTTGATCTTGTTGTAATGGTTGGCTCTGTGGACAAATAAATAAAGGGCACACTCCAGGCTACGTTTCATTAAGGTGCAGTATGGTCCAGTGAATTGACACTGGACTGAGACTCAAACAACTGGATTTCTATTCCGTACTCTGCCCCTAGCCTGCTGTGTAACCTTGGGAAAGTTGCTTTGTTTCTCTGTGACGGTTTCTCCTCCCACCCTTTACCAGTCTTCTCTATTATAAGCTTTTTGGAGCAGGAACAGTTTCTCCACTCTGTACAGTGCCAACCACTGTGGGGTCCTGAGCTAGTTTCCATGTGTAGACACTGCTGTAATGCTAATAATGGCCTGCCAAAAAAGTAATGGAAAAGTAGTACATTCACAATCCTTCCTTCTGTAAAGCTGCATCATGAAGACCGGTTTTACAAATTTATTTTCGTGGTGCTGAAGAAGCTGTGGTTGCGTACTGATGCTCTGTTACATTTTAATACCCCAAATGAGACCCACTGCCCCACTAGAAAAAATTTAAAAAGCTGGAAAAAAATATCCTAATGGATTGGAATCAGTCAGCAATTTTGCTTAAGGATAACCTCATAACTGCCTTTTTGCTGGATAGTAGTCCTGCAACTTGTAGTGGTTGGCAATAGTCATTCTGCCTGTATTTGGAAGCAAAACAGTGTTGTACAGTTTCTGCTTCAGCTACTCAATTTCATAGACTTTAAGGGCAAAAGGGACCATCATGATCATTTAATCTGACCTTCTGCATGTTGCAGGCCACAAAACCAGCAATAGGCCCATAACCTCTTGATGAGTTACTGAAATCTTGATTTAAAGACTTCAAGATACAGAGAATCCGCCATCTTTTTCTCTAGAGATGATGAAGCTACCGAATCAAAGACCGCTTAGTGTGTATCTGGATTTCTGTGGAAGCGATTGTGGGTGTGACAGTTTCAATCATAGAAATCTCCTTGGGACTGTCACCTGATGTGGTGAAACTACCTCTGAGCCCATTTTCTCTGCCAGTTTGGGCCTCCAGAACCCTGCCTTGTTGTGCCAGACATGCCAGTCTTCTCCAGCACAGACCCAGGGTCTGAACCATGTGCCCCAAAGCTGCAGACTTAACTGAAAACAGCTTAAGACGTGCTCCTGTCTCCAGCACCCAGACACCCAGCTCCCAATAGGATCCAAACCCCAAATCAATTTGTTTTACTCTGTATAAAGCTTATACAGGTAAACTCAAAAATTGTTCGCCCTCTGTAACACTGATAGAGAGATATGCACAGCTGTTTGCGTCTCTGCTCTGGGTTAATTAATAAGCAAAAAGTGGTTAAATATAAATACTAGGATTTAAGTGGTTCCAAGTAACAACTGACCAAACAAAGTGAATTACCAAGCAAAATAAAACAAACACGCAAGTCTAGGCCTAATTCAGTAGGAAACTAAATGCAGGTAAACCTCACCCTCAGAGATGTTCCAATAAGTTTCTCTCACAGACTAGACCCCTTCCTAGTCTGGGTCCAGCAATCACTCACATCCCCATACTTACTGTCCTTTGTTCCAGTTTCTTTTGGGCATCTCTTTGGGGTGGAGAGGCTATCTTCTGAGCCAGCTGAAGACCAAATGGAGGGGTTTCCACGGCCTTTTATATTCTCTCTCTTGTGGGAGGAAAACCCTCTTGTTCTCCTGTGCAGAATCACAGCTACAAGATGGAGTTTTGGAGTCACATAGGCAAGTCACATGTCCATGCATGACTCAGTTATTTACTGGCCAATGCCATTGTTTACATGTTTGTTTGAACGTTCCCAGGAAAGCTCAGATGTGGATTGGCGTCTCCCAAAGCGCATTGTCGGTTAAGTGTTTCTTGATTGGGCACTTATTGAGAATAGTCCTTTCTCAAGAAGCTGACCAAATGCTTCACTGAGGCTACTTAAAATCAAAAACACATTGAGATACAACTACATAGCCAATATTCATAACTTCAACTACAAAAATGATATACACATAGTATAATAACCAGCAAATAACCAGCAAATCATAACCTTTCCATAGACACCTCACACAACAACCTTTGTACGATATTTGCTGCAAATATTGTGACAAAACTCTGTCCGTGCCTCTGTGGGTCCTGCGTTTCCTGGTGAATTTTGCTAGCCTCAGAGGCTCACTGTGACCCTCCAAGTAACCCTTCTCTCTCTAGGGACAAGGCTCACAGTCTACTGAGCCATTTTCATCATAAGCCAGCGAGGGAGGTGAGGAGAAGTTATCCTTCCTTGCACAGTCTCTGTTATCTCAGTGATCTCAGTCTCTGTTATCTCAGGGGGCAAAGGTGGGGGAGAGCCCAGGCCCACCCTCTACTCCGGGCTCCAGTCCAGGGACCCTAATAGTATCAGCTATGGTATCTGACCTTTTAGAAACATGACATGTACAATTCCCTGGGCTACTTCCCCCACAGCAGCCCTCACTTCCTCAAGCTCCACTTCACCCTTACCTCAGGGCCTCCTTCCTTATGCCTAATATGGTGTGTACTACTCAGCCTTTCCACCAACACAACTTCCTCCCACAGCTCCTGACATGCACACTCACCAGCCTAACTGGGAGGCTTTTAACTAGTTTCAGCCAGCCCCTGATTGGTTTCGGGTGTCCCAATCAACCTAGCCTTCTCCCTGCCTTCTGGAAAGTTCTCAATTGGCCCCAGGTGTCTTAATTGACCTGGAGCAGCTGCCATTTCACTTATCCTGGTACTAGGGATTTGTTTAGCCTGGAGCTAATATATCTATCTCCCACTACTTTTCCATAGCCATCTGGCCTTGCCCCGTCACAATATACAGTAGTGATTGCAACAATGAACTATACCATCACAGTTTATGTCAATGTCACACACTGATAGAGAGATATGCATAGCCGTTTGCTCCCCCAGGTATTGATTACTTACTCCTGGTTAATTAATAAGCAAAAGTGATTTTATTAAGTATAAAAAGTAGGATTTAAGTGGTTCCAAGTAATAACAGACAGAAGAAAGTAAATTACCAAGCAAAATAAAACAAAACACGCAAGTTTAAGCCTAATACATTAAGAAACTGATTACAGATGAAATCGCACCCTCAGAGATGTTCCAATAAGTTTCTTTCACAGACTCGACTCCTTCCTAGTCTGGGCCCAATCCTTTCCCCTGGTACAGTTCTTGTTAGCTCCAGCTCAGGTGTTAAGTAGCGGATTTCTCATGTCTGGAACCTCTTTTGTTCTGTTCCACCCCCTTATATAGCTTTGGCACAAGGTGGGAATCTTTTGTCTCTCTGGCTCCTTCTAAATGAAAAAGCCCCAGGTTTAAGATGGATTTCAGTATCAGATGACATGGTCTCACATGTCCTGTGAGACCCCAAGTTTTAATTCTTCCCAGCCTGACTCACAGGAAGGCTTGCAAGTAAACAGAGCCGTTTATAACCAGTTGTCCTAGTTGGGAGCCATCAGGATTCCAAACCACCATTAATGGCCCACACATTGCATAATTACAATAGGGCCTTAGTTATATTTCATATTTCTAGTTTGATACAAGAACGATACATTTATACAAATAGATGACCACACTTGGTAGATTATAAGCTTTGTAATGATATCTTACAAGAGACCTTTTGCATGAAGCATATTCCAGTTAAATTATATTCACACTCATTAGCATATTTTCATAAAATCATATGGAGTGCAGCGTCACAATGGGATTGCGTCCCTGGATGGAGAGGCATGATAGCGTGATTGGTTAGAAGCTCTTCTGTTTCAGAGTAGCATGTTAAGTAGAGAGGGCAGAGAAAATGATATGGTGTCTGATTTGGGATGTAAATACAGTCTTTAGGAGTGTAATAGCCATGTATAGCAGGCTTTAACAACTCACTTAACTACTTTCAGCTGTATTAGAAAAACCACTGTGATGTTTTGCCCTTTAGAGTTCTGCATGTTGAATCAAAAACTTGTTAATCAATCTTGAGTGCGGATAAGCGAAATATATAAAGATTTAACAATGCATTCCGTATCAAAGCAATTACAGTAAGGACAGCCAAAAGGGTGTCTAATTAGTAACTTCAGATTGTTGTGCATTGTGCTTTTGCAACACTGCCTTCCTCATGTTATATTCTGTTATTTACTGTAGAAGGGTGCATTTAGAAAGATCGGACAGTGATAATAAAGGACCTCATTTAAAAAGTCAGTCACCATACAAAATAGTGTCAAAGAAGTTAAAACTAAGTACTCTGCAATACTGCGTGTCTGAAGTATGGAGGAATTTTCAGTTCTGTCTTCTGTCATGCAGGTTTTACTGGTATTGACTCGGAGTATGAAAAGCCTGAGGCCCCAGAACTAGTGCTGAAAACTGATTCCTGTGACGTGAATGACTGCATTCAACAAGTAGTGGAACTTCTTCAAGAAAGGGTAAGGAGATGTGGTGGTGTTGTCTGATATTGATTTAAGTTTTGGTTTAAATTTATCTCCAAATTTGAATTCTTTTAAAAATAAGTTTTATGAAACTAAAGAGCTATAAAAATCTTTTCCACAATTAAAAAAAAAAAAAATCCACTGTGAACAGTTGTCTTTAAACTCACCCTGCAGAGTCTTAAAAACAAACGTTGTAGCAGTAAGAACCTGAAAGTGGGAAATAGACTGCAAACAAAAATGAAACTTAATTCATTTTTGTTGTCTAAGCTGAGAGACTCAAAAAGTGAGGAGCTCTTCTGATACCTCACAACTTGTTCATCAGTAATATCATGGTAAAGTGCGTATAGCAACATTATAAATAAAGTTATGAACATAAACTGAAATCCATGGCTGAAGAGTATTTCCCAGTTAAGTCTGGGGAGTGGTTAAACCAGTTCCTCAAAGACAAAGAGCAAGTTAATGCCCCAGCCAGGTGTCAACAAAGCTAATGAGCCATTACCTACCAAGTGGCCATTATTTACAAAAAAGGGTGTGCAGGGACAAAGACTTGCACCTTAGCACAGAAACAGCATGGAGATTTTTTCTTCCTGAGACTGGCAGTCTTCTAGTTTCCAACTGGAAAAGCTTTTAAAAGAGGAACAGGGGCAAACACCCCAAGGGACCCCCCTTCCATCTGCATCTGGCATGGCACCTAAGACGACAGAGGAAAACAGCCATTAGACTCTGGAGGGAATGGGAGGGGATGTGGGTCCTGACCTGAAGAGTTTGGTTAGTAATCTTTCTGGAAGTGTGTGGTGAGAAATTTTGCTTAAATCTAATATAGTTTAAGCACCAGTAAGCTTTTTATCTTGATGTTTCATGTAACCATTTTTGACTTTTATGCCTCGTTACTTGTACTCACTTAAAATCTCTCTTTTTAGTTAATATACTTGTTTTATCTAATCCAGTGTGTTTTAGTTGAGTGTCTGGGTAACTTTTTAAGATAAGGTGGTATATTATTCCCTTAAAGAATAATTGAGTTAATACATTTGAGCAGTCCAAGAGAGAACTGGGCAGTACAGGACGTACATTTTTGGGGTGGGGCTGGGGGAGGGGATGGGAATCTGGGACTGGGGGTATGATGTGATTAGGTGTGATGTGGCAAGGGTGACACAGCCCCTCACTGTTCTGACTTTTACCCCAGTATGTCACATAAAGCCACCCCTGTCACTGTAGCGTCTGAGCACCTCACAATGTTTATTTATCCTTGCAGCACCTCTGTCAGGTATGGGCAATACTTATTTTACAGAGTCTCTGTGTCTCAGGTCCCCAAGTGACTGTGGCAGAGCAAGGAATTAAATCTAGGTCTCAAGTGCTAGGGTAGCACCCTAGCTATAGGCCATCATTGTCTAAATATATACAGGGAATACATACAGGGAAGCATTACTTGCCATATATAGAATGTTACTAATAACTTGATCACAGGATCTCTGCACTTCCTACTAGGAAAAGCCATCTCTGTTCTAAAACTTCATAATTCAAGAGACCAGCAGCATGTGAGCCCATATAACGAGCCTCCAGTTCTTTGCTCAGTGCACTGGGTCTGGTATGCTGACTAGGGTTTGGCGTTTTTCTCAATTAAACCGGTTTACCCTGTCCCTTGCTTAGACCATACTGTAGCACTTACTAAGAAGAGAGAGAGAATGAATAACTATTCAGGGAAGGGCATGGGGGACTTTCTTGCCATTCCTCCCCTGAAGGACGAAGAGGGTGAATCCAGAAGGGAGTGTTGATGTGCCAGAGACTGTCTACACTACATCGTTTACAGTGTCGCATCAGTAGTGCTTCAGGGGAAGACCCTCTAAGCTGATTGGACAGAACTCTCCCATCGGCTTAACTACTGCCTCCATGAGAGGCGGTACCTATGTTGGTAGAAGAGCCTCTCCCGTTCACATAGTGCTGTCTACACCAGTGCTTAATTTGTCACTCAGGGTGTAGACTATTCACACCCTTGAGTGATGTAAATTATACTGAAGTAATTTGTAGTGTAGATAGAGCCTTAGTCTCAAGTGAATTATGTATGCTTTAAGAATCTATTAGGAGTAGTATTTTACCTGTAATAAGCACGTGGATTCTCTTTTTTAGCAATCTATTAGGACTAGCAGAGGAAAAGCAGCAGAGGGAAGACAAGATTAAAAAATTTGATTTTGTTTAAAATAGTTATGGAGCAATCCTTATGCAAAATGTTGGTATTCCTTGAATTTTTTGAAGGGAAACAAGCAGCTTTGATGTCTTCCTGAAATCTGTGCTAAAAGCTGGTAGTTTAATGGCTATCCAAGGGTTATGTAATCCCAAATTAGGGGAGTAGGTGTTAAATTGGTATAGGATTCCTCATAATCCTGCATCTTCCATTTCACTCATGCTTTTGAAATGGAGTAGGAGGAGGTTTCTGGAGCACTGAATCATGTCTGGATTCCTGTGAATCTTGTCATGGCTGGAGAAGTGCTGGATGTAGCAACATCAGTACTGGTACTGTCCTCCACTAGGGGGCACGGAGAGCTACAAATAGAAGGAGAAGATGAGTTTCAGACTTAGAGCTGAATTGCGGAGATGCACAAAAAGATGGAAGGTAGTAGTGAAATAGCGGAAGATATTAGTTCTTGCTGGGTTTGGTTCATGTTCTCTTTGGTGATACAGCTGTAGTAACTGAAGAAATATCATCAGTAGGATTCAGGAAGGAGAGTTGATGAGAAATAGACTCTGAAATGGGATTGTGCATGTAGAGGGGGAAGAAGATACAAAATATATCTCCATGAGCTCCTGGGAGAAAAGGAGTGAGGGAGACTAGAGAATAAGACAGTACGGGAGAGAAGTGAGACATCAAAGGGGGTTTTGAAGAAATCTTACTGCAGAGGAGATGAGAAATCTTACTGCAAAGGAGATGAGACAAGGAAAAGAAAGGAGTTAGGACACAGATGAAATGTAGGAATTTGGGTTTCTTTTGGTTATAGTTAGTTTGGTGGCTGAAAAAACCTCAAGCACCCTGTAAAGAAAGAACCTTCTCACCACTGCCCCACATATTAAAATTAAGAAACCTGAATGACAAACTAGCGTATAATATGATCTCCCGTTACCAATATCCATTCTGCTGTAATACAGGTTTAACAATCAGTAAAAAGCACACTGCTCAAACTTCTTTGTCTTAGGTTCAGAGACTGATATTCTCATTGTTAAATCAGGAGGGGAACTGGCCTGTGTGTGATGTGAACAGCCAGAAGTATTGAATTGTTCTCTAAGGGTATGTCTACACTGCAATTAGACACCTGTGGCTGGCCTGTGCCAGCTGACTCAGGCTTGCAGGGCTCAGGCTAAGGGGCTATTTAACTGCAGTTTTGATATTCTGGCTCAGGCTTCCATTCGAGCTATGGGTCCTAGAGCCCAGGCTCCAGCCAGAGTCCAAACATGTACACCACAATTAAATAGTCTCTTAGTCCGAGCCTGAGCCAGCTACCATGGGCTAACTGCAGGTTTTTAATTGTAGTGTAGACATACCTGAAGGGTGCTTAAGTTGACCAGCAATATTGTTGCTAGCTATTTTTCTTTTGTTTATTGTTTAGGGCTAACTATTTTCCATTCCCTTCATTTGCTTAGTTACACGTGTTCCCATAATCTGTTCTGAGGAAGTTCTCCTTCTAGCTAGCATACTTTCCAGGATGTGACATCCTAGATTCTGTCAGTCTTAAAAAACACATTGTGTATGAAACACCATCCCCTGTAGTGTTTTATACATTTCACAGCAAAGAACAGCTATTAAGACAAAATCAATCAAATAAGATCTAAGCACTATCTGAGTTCTATGACATGACAAACAAAAAAGGTATTAGCCTTTATTAAAAAACAAAAACAAACCACCACCCCCAAAAACCCCCAAACAAACCTATGGTAGCTGTGAGGTTCAGAATATTACAATAACTGTGAACTAAAGAAACAAAGATATGGGCAAAGTCTAAATCACAAGAGCCTTTAGACCTCAAAGCCCCATACTCTCCAATCCACTTGAGTGTCAAGATACTTACCTCAGGGTCTCCTTTAAACAAAAATGTGTAAGTCAGTATACATGCCAACAGATTGGTACTCTCTATTGGCTACAAATAGGAAGAATTCCTCCCTTCCCATATTCAGCATTGATAAAGTGCTGTCACACTTGAAATTTAGCTCTGGTTTTGCATAGCTTGAAATAGTGTTTTATAATATACCTTCTGTGTCTGAAAGACATGCATTTTTTGTGGTTGTCTATTCAGTAACCAAGAGGAAAAGCTTCTGTCTCTAGCAACTTCCTTGAGATGGTTTAAAAAATGGCTCTGCGTCTCCTGTAATATAAGTTTTGGTTTTATCATATTACTGTAAAATTAGAGTAACGTCATTAAATTTACTGGAGTGGCTCCTGATCCGAAGAGTTGTAACAGAGCAGAATTTGGACCTATAACTTCTGGCTTTATTTTGTCTTGTGGCAAAATAGTCTTGTCTTCTTGAGGAAATACAGAAAAGCATAGTTTGGTGATAGTTACTTTCTTATAATTTACACAAGCTGTGGTGCTTAGAACCTCATTGCTACTCACCAGCCAGTTTCTCAGTGGGGTTTCTAAGAAGAAGCTATTTGTCACTAGGGTTATTGGTCTCCCTCAAATTTCTTATTGATCATAGTTTCACCGCCTCTGGGTCAGCAATACCGTGCAGAACGTACGCTGCCCATTCTATAAACAATAACCATTAATCTGCTGGTATATAAAATGTAGAAAATACACGTTTAAATTGCAGTGGTGTCACATAAATACAAATGTGAAACAACAAAACTATTGACTCAATATTTATTTTGGAGTGTCACAAACTGTCACTGTGAATGCACAGTGTGGGGTAAAAAAAATACAGGAAAAGGCTGATTATTACAGGATAGAACACCACGTTTAAGTTGTAATACAGAAACAATTGCCTTGTGTCACTGTGTTTAGCCTGTGGGTGTTGCTGAAATACTGAACAGTGCGTTCTGTTAACTTGATGCGGAACACTAGTCACCAATAAGCCATAGAGAGTCACCCTGGGACATTTATGTAGGGATAATAGATCAGTGTCCAACCTGCTGCTGTATTTATTTTAAGGGTAGAAATGGTTTAACGTACTAAAATGAAGTATTTTTTTGTGATAGCTTTCAACCCACCTTAATATTGGTCTATTTTTCTTCATGCTGAGGTCCACAGATCCATTACAAAGGTACTGCAGCGTGGGGGCAGAACCAGACCGGTCAGTTACTGGCAACAGGAGAATGTCCCACTTTCTGAAATCTACAATTTTATCTGTATCTGCAGCAGCCGATTGCTTAGCAAGACCTTCCTGTTGCAGAGCATTATTGAGGACCATTCCGAACTTCATTTCCAATTTTCAGACTAACATTTCAGTTCAATATATCCGTGTAATTCCCAGCTTTGTCCATTAGGTTCTTGAAGAGATTGTCCCCTTAACTCCCCTTTCCTTACTGCTTACCATTTCTTTCCTACCCTGGCCTCCATTGTATAAGGCCAGAAGATTCTTGTGTGTGCAGTCAAAACTTAACCTGGTATCTGTAGTAAAGATAAATGTGGCTGTTTTCCATGGTGGTCAAGGACTTGATATCTTTTAACTGCAGGGGAGATTTTATCTTCACTATACAGGCCCTTTGTAGACAGCCAAGTCCAGGCAGGCACTCTCTCAGTCCTTTCATTTGAGCATAAAATCATAGGTGGCAACCGTTTAATAAAAAATATTAACTGTCCTCTGACAATATGTGCCTCAACATGGTTTCACAAGCAGCGCTAACATGGATGGACTGTATTGCAAGTATGGTCTGTCTCTCTCTCTGTCGAAAAGTCACATAGTCGAAGGGTTTCTGTCTTGCAGGTTGGGGGAACGGGATTCAGATGTATTTTATGCAGATATATGGAGCTTTCGTCCTTGAAATCAGGTGCTCAAACAATCAGTTCTGAGTTATCATGGTGTGATACAATAGGAGACTTTACGGAGAGCTGAGGTTATTCAGTCATTAGAAAAATCTACTTAAAATCCTGACCCCTGCCAGTTCTAGAAAGGGATTTTTTGAAGTAGTCCGAAGTACAACAGGAGAAAATACCTCTTTGCAAGTGATTGCTAGATCAAGTTGCTAGATCAGGGCCAGAAGTTGCTCTCTTTTACCTCAGCGCAATCTACAGATCTTTTAACTCACCTTAGTGGCGTTGGACCCTTGCTTAGTGCCAGCTCTCTGTTTGGGAGAGAAAGGACTACCTGTAGCTTTGGTCATCTGAGGTCCCTGGACACGGTCTTGAGGGATACGTTGCAGAGATGTGAAAGAACTTCAGGAGCAGCGTTGTTTTATTCCTAGTCTCAACAACCCACCAGAAGGCCGTCTACTTCAGATTGGAGCACTGTGATCTGCTTCCCGTCCTATTTCTAGCCTCAGAACCAGGGACAAGCAGAGTAGGACGCTGAAACGTCTAAAATTTCATAACAAAGGCTTATGTTTAAAGCATTCCCGTATTTTCTGTCCTCAGACTATTCTGTTTTGCAGCTGGATGACAGCCTCTTCTCACAACTTAGATCATTTTCTGTTTGATCTTGTGTGTATTCCCTGCGTCCCAAGTCTCCCCACTGCCTGATGGGGAGGAAGTATTTGAACTTGAGTCTCCCACCAACTGGGAGAGTGCCCTAAAACTGAGCTATGGGGTATTCTGCTGTGGGTCTCTTGCTCTCCCCTGTTAAAGCTGTTAAAGCCACTTGGAGCAGGACAACTGGACCTCACCTCTCAGGAGAGTGTCCTAACCACCAGGCTGTCGTCCCGCACTCACACTGTCCTTAGAAGTGGGAGACACCTGTTCAAACCCTCTCTCCTTACAGCCGAGGGAGGCACTGAACCTGGGTGTGTCACCTTCTGAGTGAGTGCTCGAAGTAATAAGGGAGGAATCACCACCACCTCCTCTGGCATTTCTTGCAAAAAACAGCTTAGGTGCCTAATGCCAGGAGAGAAGCTGAGGATCCCAAGCAGAGGGAGGCACCTACCTACAACCTGGACTCAGGTGCCTAACTCCCAGAAAGGGGCAGAGCTTAGGACACACCCCTTTCCTTGGCATCTACTAGTGGCTACCTTGGGTGGCTCCCAGCCTAGTGTGCTGGTTTTTGTGGTTCCCATTCTTAGGTGCCTGTCTGTACCCGTTCATTGTATAGGGAGCCTAGGGTTAAATACTATGCCCAGTTTGTTCAGTCCTTTTCTTCAGGGCACCTTTTATTCGTTGTATTGATAACTTTCAGCAAACCACAAAATAAAACAGTTCAGCATAAGTCAAA
This sequence comes from Eretmochelys imbricata, assembly GCF_965152235.1. NCBI lineage: Eukaryota > Metazoa > Chordata > Testudines > Cheloniidae > Eretmochelys > Eretmochelys imbricata. The sequence goes on along the minus strand of NC_135575.1, from coordinate 34,895,752 downwards.
CAGCTACCTTTCCTTTGACTCCAGGGCTTCTTGCCAGAGATTCCCTGTTCCTGGCAACTCTTCCCTGTCTTCCTGTCACAGGGGTTAATCTGCATCCTGGAGCCCCTGCTCATGAAACTGAGCAGTTTCAGTCTTTGCCTGATAAGCACCTGATTCCTATAATCACCTAACACATCCCAGCTGGATCTGATAATCCCCTGTACCAGACACAAACACCTGTTCTTAATAGGCTCAGAACAGGGCTGGTTGGACCCCAGGCCCATTGGTCCTTAGTGGGTCAAAATACTCTGTTACATATATCTGTCCAGTAACTCAGTATTCTTCTCCCACCACTCTACACCCATATTATCCTATCTCATCCATTGGCATAGTCTTCATTCCCACAACTGGTGAATGCAAAGAAGCAGGTTTTTATTTATTTTTTTGAAGGGGCATCTACCCAGTTCAGCCTAGCATCCACCTGCTGGAACACAACGATTAATTGAGGTCTCTGAGCACTGCTCCTTCCATAGATAAGACTTGTTCTGATCATGACAGTCAATGTGTCTGAAAGAATTTTCTGTACTGCTATTATGAAAGGGATTCTTCAGTTTTGGGCAGAGCAAACTTTCCTGTCTCTGTGGACTGCACACTAAGGGGGATACGAATACCAAGAAGCCAGATTAGCAGGGTGGCTGCTGCACCCAGAAATATCTTGAAGTCAGTTTGGTGAGCTAATAGATCACATTGCATCTGGAAGCAGCGGTCACGGGGCCCTTTATCTAGTGTCTGTGTGTTGGATCTTTGGATGCCTTTATCTTATTAGAAGTCTGCTATTGGAAGACCATCCTCCATCTGAGACCAGACAGGTTTTTAATGAATTCTTGGTTGAAATGATTATTGCTCACATGGAGCCCCAAAGAGATATTAACAAATAGAACTTATTCTACTGGTTGGTGCAAAATTTACTGGCTAATATATGTTAAACCAGTGAAACATAGTTGTTTGCAATGTTGTTGTAGTCATGTTAGTCCTAGGATAAAAGAGAGACAATGTAGGTGAGGTAATATCTTTTATTGGATCTACTGAAGAGGAGCCTTTTGTAGGTCTAAATCATGTACCTTCCACCAACACAAGTTGGCTCTGCACAACTGCCTGCCTTGTCTCAGTGAAACATTGTCACGCGTGGCCATCGCCCAGGAGGGCTTTCTTTATAAAGAAAATAGGAACCCAAAAGCCAATCCTTATGTGTAGAAGCCCTTACTGAGGTCTATAGGAATACTTTGCTGGAACTGAAGGATGAGGCTCTCAGTTTCTCACTTGACTCCTGAAAAATACACAGTTGTAAATATGCATAAACATATACAGAAATTCTGTATTATCTGTGCTATATTTTTGATTTGTACCTGTCTGTTTAGAGTAACAGAAATAGAATTCTATTATGTGAAGCACAGTATGTTCCTTGAGCTAGTGATCTGATGTCTGTACTTTGATATTGAAAAATAAGAGTAAAGGGCATGCTGGATGGCCACCTGTGTCATAAAATGGAATCATTACAGGCCCACATACATCTTTCAGTATTCTTTTATTGAGAAACTTAGGCCATTTCAAGCATCGGAGCCTAATATTTTCAATATCAACATAAAGCATGCATACAAAATCTTGAATCTACTGCATTTTCATCATTTTAATATAAATTAGGGAAGCAATAGAGTGCATTTGACACACAATTCATTATACCCATCTTTTAGTAAATTTTGAATAATTATTTTACCTAAAACCTTCTTTCCTGTCTCTCATGCCCTCCCCCAAATGTCCTTAGTAGTATTCCTAGGCAGTCCCCATTGAATCCTTGAGACCCTTTCTTAGCTAACTATCACAGAGGATGATTGGGTGGGACTTCTTTGGAGTCATAAGAAAAAGTGCTCAGCATAAGATAACTGAGTTAAAGATTTGTAATGGTGGGGGAAGGACTTACTGGATAAAATGTAATGCACAGGAAGAAATCTATTGAGCAGCCTGTTTCTAAATCTTCAGTGTGTGCAGCGCTGCATATTCTCGGATATCAAAAAGATAAGCTAATGGAGAAAAGATCACTGTTGGTGTAACCTTGAGGAGATTTGTAAGTTTGTAAGAATAAGATTGGCAGTCAGTTTCAGTAGTAAAAGGGGGAGAGAATGGTTTAACATATTGATCTTAATGAAATATATTGTTTTGCATCATAAGAATGACAGCTATATTTTGACACAAATGAGGGGAAAAACACTGGTGAACTGGTTTAAAGAGACTTTTATTTAATTCCTAAAATATGATTATTTTTATACTTCTAAATTGAAGATTTGAACACATATTGTAAATATGTTCCACAACACTGTGGGCAGAGAAAAGCCTGCATCATCATAAAAAGTGCTCATAATATTAAGTATGATGAGGAATTTTTGTGTACATTAAACTTCACTAATCTTCACACCATATAGTCAACACAAAAGGTGGATCTTTTCCCATATCTCTCTGCAAAATTGAACAGCACATATGGTATTTAAGTTGCATAAGTTTTCTCTATCTTTACGAAATATACTAAGTGTGTTGATGGGGTAAGCTGTTTCGTATAATTAAAACAACTATAGTTGATCAAATCAATAAAATACAGGTATAATTGTTTTGAGTTAGTTAACTGGCTAATTTAAAAACTTGCACTGAATCTCCCAGTCATTCATGAGGTTGTGCTGTGGTTTCTATTTTATCAACTGCTACATTCTTTCAATTTATGTCATGTTGTCTATGACTTCTAGAAACAAGAATCAGGGGAGGACTGCTAATAAAGAAAAGGTGTAGGAGTGAAACGCCCCCTCCCCTCCCCACTTCCTCTTAAGTTGCTTTGTTTTACAGAATATGGGGTAACTTAGAAAACATAGGTGCCTAATTTGAACCCAGTGTATTTAAACAAATAAATAATTACATGTTTAAAACCATTAAAACCGTAAAATATACATGCATGTTTATACATATGCATACATTGTGGTTTTAACTGTGTTTGCAGCTTTGACCTAAAATATGTTTACTGTTTGTCTAAATATTATTTTCACAAAAAAAACAAAGTGTATTTAAAATGTTGATCCATAATTGGAGAGGGCTCTAAGTGCACTTGTTTTCACCAAGGCTATTTAAAGCAGAAAATATTATCAGTGTCATGTACCCAACTTGCTACCTGTCGGCCCCAAAACATTTAAAATACCCAATGAACACTGATGTCTTTTTAATACTGTAAAATGCTTGTGACTAATATGAATATATAGTGGTCACCATTAGGATCTTGACAGTTGTTGCATGCAATTCTGGCCTTGTCCATGAGACTGAGTTTTCCCTGTACTTGAACTACTTCAGCACATGCTATTCCAAGCTGAAAGTATCAAAATTTTTAATGGTAATTGCAGTACAGCAGGTGTCTGTACTACTGCATTTTTAATATCTGGTTTTTGTGGGCTTAACTCAATGTTAGTTGAATGACTGGTGTTACAAATGCCAATCTATTTGTGTAAATTTGCTGAAGACTGACTGTTCCTTCCTCTAATAGTGTATGCTTTTCGCTACTATCCGATGTGCTTAATAAATTGCTTGAAATGCCTAGGTTTTTTTGTATTGGTTTGACATGTAATTATATAAATGTACAAAAAAAATAAAAGGGAAATGCTTTATAAGCATTGAGGGATGTTCAGTGCAACTTTATCAACCTAAAGTGGTCACTAGATGGCCTGCTAGCATAGCCTTTTTACTGAAATTTCATATGGTTTGAAGACATATGGATTCTTCTTGCTGCTGTTTTTAATCTAAAGTGATGTTTTAAATACTGTTTTTATATCTACCAGGAACACTAGATTTACTAATGCTTTAAGTTATTTAAATGTCTGTCTCTTTGTGAAATGGTTTAATGTTCCAAAGTGAATTTTATACTGCACATAAAACCCAGGTTTTTTTCACAAACAAATTTTAATGTGCTGTCAAATATATCTTTGGGTAGTGCGCACCTCCTTGGATGGGGGGAGGGAGTGTGTGCACGCACGCGTGTGTGTGTGTGTGTGTGTGTAATATACACATTATACAGTTCAGATAGAGATTTTTAGTAGACATAAAATATGACTAAGTTTAACTTTCAAAGGCAAATTTGGATGCAGAAAATAAAGGGGGGAGGGGAATGTCATAACTTTGTTATGTGAGAGCACAGTGTTTTGTTAACAATATACCAAAATGCTTTTATGTTTAAGGAAAAGTGTCCTTCACCTCCCTTTTACGCTTATGGAGCAGACTGAAAGTTGTGCTTGTTTTTGTTTCTTGATTATTTTGAGGGAGGGAGCAATGTTTTAATTCTGTCATTAAATGAAGCTTTAATTTTCTCATAGCCATGTGATGGAAGTTAAAATAAAAACAGAGGCTAAGCATTAAGATGTATGAAAGATGACCAAATAAACATTGCAAAATTTAATTTTTAATAATGAGAGATCTGGCAGCAATAATAGATACAGATCATTGACATATTCTTAGCTGGGTCTATGTAATTGATTCTGTATTTTCTCATTATATACATAATTAAAATTGAATATCTTCATTTTTGTTTTGCATTCTGCATCTGCAGTAGATCAACTTTAAAACAAAATATTTTTACTAAAAACTTTATGGTAGAAAAATGTATGGATTTTGCAAAGCTGCATGCTGTGGAATTTAAGATTTTTATTAACAATAAAGAATGTAATATTTAATTTCTTTCATGTGTACAAACACATCAGGTTTATAACAGAATAAATGCCAGACTGTTCCCATGAACAGATTATTATAGTTCGTAATCTTGTTTAGAAAACTGTAAGGATTAGTAGATAGACCCTGGAGATTTCTTAGGTACTATCTTGCTCAACTGGAACTGTCTGCATGCATACTGTGGAAAGTGTAGAAGATGTTTTTATACACACAAAGCATGGAAAAAATACCTTCCCCCACCCCACTCTCCTGCTGGTAATAGCTTATCTAAAGTGATCACTCTCCTTACAATGTGTATGATAATCAAGTTGGGCCATTTCCAGCACAAATCCAGGGTTTAACAAGAACGTCTGAGGAAGGAGGGAGGGTGGGTTAGGAAAACAAGGGGAAATAGGTTACCTTGCATAATGACTTAGCCACTCCCAGTCTCTATTCAAGCCTAAGTTAATTGTATCCAATTTGCAAATGAATTCCAATTCAACAGTCTCTCGCTGGAGTCTGGATTTGAAGTTTTTCTGTTGTAATATCGCAACTTTCATGTCTGTAATCGCGTGACCAGAGAGATTGAAGTGTTCTCCGACAGACACACCCCTGGAACCCCAACCTGGGATATTCTATCTACTACCCAAGATCCATAAACCTGGAAATCCTGGGCGCCCCATCATCTCAGGCATTGGCACCCTGACAGCAGGATTGTCTGGCTATGTAGACTCCCTCCTCAGGCCCTACGCTACCAGCACTCCCAGCTACCTTCGAGACACCACTGACTTCCTGAGGAAACTACAATCCATCGATGATCTTCCTGATAACATCATCCTGGCCACTATGGATATAGAAGCCCTCTACACCAGCGTTCCACACAAAGATGGACTACAAGCCGTCAGGAACAGTATCCCCAATAATGTCACTGCAAACCTGGTGGCTGAACTTTGTGACTTTGTCCTTACCCTTAACTATTTTACATTTGGGGACAATGTATACCTTCAGATCAGCGGCACTGCTATGGGTACCCGTATGGCCCCACAGTATGCCAACATTTTTATGGCTGACTTAGAACAACGCTTCCTCAGCTCTCGTCCCCTAACGCCCCTACTCTGCTTATGCTATATTGATGACATCTTCATCATCTGGACCCATGGAAAAGAAGCCCTTGAGGAATTCCACCATGATTTCAACAATTTCCATCCCACCATCAACCTCAGCCTGGTCCAGTCCACACAAGAGATCCCCTTCCTGGACACTACAGTGCTAATAAGCGATGGTCACATAAACACCACCCTATACCGGAAACCTACTGACCGCTATTCCTACCTACATGCCTCCAGCTTTCACCCTGACCACACCACACGATCCATTGTCTAAAGCCAAGCTCTGCGATACAACCGCATTTGCTCCAACCCCTCAGACAGAGACAAACACGTACAAGATCTCTATCAAGCATTCTTACAACTACAGTACCCACCTGCGGAAGCGAAGAAACAGATTGATAGAGCCAGAAGAGTTCCCAGAAGTCACCTACTACAAGACAGGCCTAACAAAGAAAATAACAGAACGCCACTAGCCGTCACCTTCAGCCCCCAACTAAAACCCCTCCAACACATTACTATGGATCTACAACCTATCCTGAAGGATGACCCAACACTCTCACAAATCTTGGGAGACAGGCCAGTCCTTGCCTACAGACAGCCCCCCAACCTGAAGCAAATACTCACCAGCAACCACATACCACACAACAGAACCACTAACCCAGGAACCTATCCTTGCAACAAAGCCCGTTACCAACTGTGCCCACATATCTATTCAGGGGACACCATCACAGGGCCTAATAACATCAGCCACACTATCAGAGGCTCGTTCGCCTGCACATCCACCAATGTGATATATGCCATCATGTGCCAGCAATGCCCCTCTGCCATGTACATTGGTCAAACTGGACAGTCTCTACGTAAAAGAATAAATGGACACAAATCAGATGTCAAGAATTATAACATGCCTAAACCAGTCGGAGAACACTCCAATCTCTCTGGTCTCGCGATTACAGACATGAAAGTTGCGATATTACAACAGAAAAACCAGAGTCCAGCGAGAGACTGCTGAATTGGAATTCATTTGCAAATTGGATACAATTAACTTAGGTTACCTTGCATAATGACTTAGCCACTCCCAGTCTCTATTCAAGCCTATTCCCCCTTCCTCAGACGTTCTTGTTAAACCCTGGATTTAAGCATAGAGGACTACTGCTATGTTCCTGGGTTAGTCAATGACTCATGGTTTAGCAAGATTGCGCATAAAGAACCATTTTAGACAAGTGGAAGATAACACAGTATTTCTAATGTCAACATATGTCTCTTGAATCTTATATACCCTAGCATTTTATACTGTCCATCAGAAGATGACTGAGAGCCAGGTGAGAGATTTGATCATGGGCCTGATATGCTCACAGTGGCCTAAGCCATGGAGGAGGTTAGCAGATGCTTTCTGGACCATCTGGAGTTTGTGCATAGAATCATAGAATATCAGGGTTGGAAGGGACCTCAGGAGGTCATCTAGTCCAACCCCCTATTCAAAGCAGGACCAATCCCCAATTTTTTGCCCCAGATCCCTAAATGGCCTCAAGGATTGAACTCACAACCCTAGGTTTAGCAGGGCAATGCTCAAACCACTGAGCTATCCCTCACCCCAAAGGCTTCACATTCAGCTGTAATCTAGCCTAGATGTGACAAATGCATGGTCCCTTGTGATCAGCTTATTATCCAGGAAGAAGGGATGAAGTTTCCTTGTGAGCTGGAGGTGAAAGAAGACATTTTTTTAGAAACTGATGTTTCCTGCTCATTCAAGCTTACTGAGGCATCAAAGTATCCTGAGGCTTTCTACCACATTGATGAATCATGGCTGTGTACCTTCAGTGGAATGTGGATACTGTGTCTTATAGTTTTCAGAGTAGCAGCCGTGTTAGTCTGTATCTGTAAAAAGAAAAGGAGTACTTGTGGCACCTTAGAGACTATCAAATTTATTAGCGCATAAGCTTTCGTGAGCTACATCCGATGAAGTGAGCTGTAGCTCACGAAAGCTTATGCTCTAATAAATTTGTTAGTCTCTAAGGTGCCACAAGTACTCCTTTTTCTTTTTTGTGTCTTACAGTATTTTTCAGGGCTTCTTGAGCTTTGGCATGTGCGATGGGACCAAACTCAGTCAGGTGCAGTGGAATGGATAATACTATCTAGTCAGTGCTAGAAGCTTCTTTCCCAGGTAGCCCCATATGTATTCAGTCGACCTTGTCAGCAAAGTATGCAGACTGCTCTTCACATCAGTCGATGCCTAAGTCTGGTATATAGGATGTGCAATCTGGGTTGAGAAGATGGTTTACTATGCAATAGAGCTCTCATAGCCATGATTCTGCTCGGTCGTTTGTGGGGGAGGAGAACGCTCATTTTGCCTTCTTTCCTGCAGTGGCATGTATTTGTATTGTGCAAATCTTAATGAACAGCAAATAAAACCAGCAGCTTTTGCGCCATGTATATTTGTTTGAGCTTCCTTTTCACGTAAACTAGTTCTTAGAGATGGCATTATTTTCACTCTTGTCTATAGAGATTTATTAGTTCCTTGTCTAATAATTGGCCAGACATTCCTCCTTTTTTCCATAACTACAGGTGCTTTATCACTTCTCTGTCCCACCTTGATTTCTGCAAATGATACCCATGATCTGTCATGCAGTTTACTCAAATGATGCCAGTTGCATAAGATGCAGAGAACATTCCTTTTTGAAACACTAAGAACAAACTGTCAGTGAATTACAGAAGCACTAATCTGTATATTAGTTGCAGGAAATGGAAGAATTTAGGAATAGATTTATATTCATGCTATGTTTTTGCAAATGACTTATTTTAAAGCTGTCTGCACCAGTTTCTTGCCTGTGTCAAAAACAGAACACAGCTAAAAGTTTTGCAAAAAGGGACATCATACTCTAAAAATTATAATAGCTGACTGACGAATGTTTCACTGACTTCAGTTACTAATACGACTGGAACACTTGGTTGGATTCTGAAACTAGCCATCACTGGAGAGGAATTAATTTTCTAGTGAAATTATATGGTGTTCCTCCTTTAAATATTTATCATTTTTCTCTAAGATGGTGAATGGACACTTGTGTGTGTCCTGTACATCTCATGGAATCTGTTACACAATATATATTTTTAAAATAGACAGACATGGAATAGACATTTAATTTTTATTTTAGACTTTAAATGATGTAGATTTGGATTTTGGGTTATAGCAGAAGTCTATCATAGTACTTTTATTGTTGCTATCTGACTGCCATGTCAGACATCTTGAACGAGGGATAAGGATAAGGAGGATAAGGCTAGGGGGAGACTGAGGATGACAATCAGTATACCAAGAAACAGAAGAGGAAGCTTGAAATTTCTTCATTTGGGCAGTTTTCTCTTGTGAAGACTTTAGTTCAAGTCCCAATCCTACAAACACTTACATACATGTGTAACTGTATGCACAGAGTGTTTGTTTCCATTGAATTCAGTAAAACTTCTTATGTAAAACTACTTCATGTTAGTGTTCGGATTGGTGCACTTGTATTATCCACTATTTACATGTAATATTTAAATTTGTGCCAGTGCTTTGTGGTAATCAAATTTGCTTGAGAAGCATATTTTGCACTGCTTTGTTAACCTTGCTAAAGTTTCCTGTGCAATTAGTTGCTTAAATTCCAAAATGAATGAATGTTCTCTCTTTCTGCATAAGTAAATAAAGTTTAAAAAATTTTACATGCCCTGACACGAGCTAAATTTGTAAATGACAAATACAGTACTAATGAAAAATTGTATTCAGTTCAGTGATAAGTAGTTACTCTGTAGTTGCTAGAGTTTATACCATACTATATAATTATAAGAGTTCAGAAAAAGGTTCCTTATCAGGGCACTTAACCTATGCAAAAATTAATACCTCTAGCCAACTTGTTGGCTAGCAATATATCAAACTTTTAGAATAAATTTGGTTTTCAACTGAATAAAAATGATTTAAGATGTATACCGCTCAGAGAGATTCTGCAACAATAAAGTATTACCTTGACCATATGTTCAGCAGCTGAAAAGCATTTTGAGTGAGTACTGAATTATGATTCTTTTTTTTTATATGTAGGACATTGTACCGGTGGATGCCTCTTATGAGGTAAAAGAGCTGTATGTGCCAGAAAACAAGCTGAAATTGGCCAAAAGTGATGCAGAGACTCTGCTAACGTTGGAAATAAATAAGGTAGAGGAGTAATGGTATTGTGTTTCAGTGATTTGATTTCTGAAGCTGAAGCCAGAGTCTAATCTGTCAATTCAGGAGTTATAGCACAGTACCTAAACTAGTTACACGCTGTAACTTTTTAAAGATTGCTACAACATCCGCTTTGCTGATCTTTTGTTATCTTTGAGTCTCCATGACCTCAAAACTAATTGTTAGCATTTTAAAAAAATTTAGTTAATTCCCTTAATATCTCTATGACATGAGTCGGATCGTCTGTATGATATGTTTTCTAGTTTCCTAAACAAAGCAGTCTCCTACCTGCCTTTTATAGATAGATAGCTTTTTGTACAAGTTCTTAATTATTTTACAAATGTCCAGGCTTTTTTATTTTTCTTAAAGACAGATTTATACTATAGAAGGTGACTCTTTGTAATTTCATCCTTTTCTTTTTATTAACTAAGTTACATTTTTTTTTCCTGTCACTTATTTTTCTTTTTTGCTTTTAGCTATCATGACCTCATGCTGCTTTTTCGCTCCCCTTGGCTTCCCTGCTGGATGCCTTGACCTACTCTGTTCTTATTTGATTAATTTACTACTCTTCCAGTTCATATTTGAGCCAGTCTTTTGAAAACACAGACTGGCTGCTTTTTGTTCCTTGTATTCTTCTTTTTTTCAGAGGAATTGGGCCATGAGCCAGCAAAGCACTTAAACACAGACTTAACTGTAAGCACATGAGTTTTCCTTTTAACTTTTTAATGAGTTTACTAGTGCTTAAGCATATGCTTAACTTTAGGTGCTTTGTGGGATCAAGGTCTCAATCTGTCTTGGAAGGATGCCTTAAGATTTCCAGTCTTTTTTTTCTACACCTGTGGATTTTAACACTTCCTCTCACTGCAGTTTATTAGATTCCTTGCTCTGCTGCCTTCTGTGAAGTTATCTGTTGCTTTTCTGAATTAAAGTAGCTTATTGGTCACTAGTACCAAGCTTCTTATATTGTAAATTGCTTCCTCTCTCTATTGGTAAGAAATAGATCAAGAAAAAAAAATTCCCCCCTCCTTTTTTTTTTGGTTACTAAATACCAACAAAAGCTGTGGGAGAAATCTGCATCTTAATTGTCTCAACATGAGGTAAACAAAGTAGTAAATATTAGTCATGTACTTGTATTACATGCGCTCTTGCACAACGGACCTGCCCAAGCTCAGCAAGCTCTTCCTTGTGAAAAGCTCTTGACTCAGTCTCATTAATGTGCATACAGAAATAATAAAACAGTTGTGATACATCTCACTGTGTGGCCTTTACTAAGTGTTAAGGGAGGAAATTCCCTGTAAACTGATATCAGTCTTTTAAACTAAAATAAGTAGTAGTCTGATTATTATGAGGCTGACGGGAGGGGGGGGAGACTTAACTGCTTTTTGCTATAAAAATACCACTTCTAATTGATTAAAAGACTTTTAACAGTTATGCCCAGGATTATTTTTCTGTTTTATGTGTTTCCCTCATCCTCTTGCTTAAGAATGTAAGTAGCCCTATGTATAAGACATGGTCTTGTTCATTGCAGAACTATCTGAATTCTGCTAATTTGAACTACTAAAGGCCTTCAGTATACAAACTAATTGCAATTCATTTATTTCTAGCATAGCATTGGAAATTCAGCTAATACGATGCTGGAAATGTGAAAAGTAGCTCATTTATAAATTGTGAGGAGGAAAAAGGCATTTTTTTTCTGTGAAGAGACTGAGATCTATGCTACTGATGATTAATGCTCTCTATTAAAAGCTGATCTGTACTTACATATACATTAGATTTAGTATGGAGAATATATCTGTATTCTGAAAAAAAATTCTCGAAGGTTACTTGGCTCAGTGCATGGAGTTCACTGGTGTCAGCATGTGTATGTCTGTCTCTTTATCAGGTGGATATGCAATGGGTGCAAGTACTGGCAGAAGGTTGGGCAACACCACTTAATGGCTTTATGAGAGAGAGAGAATACTTGCAATGCCTTCATTTTGACTGCCTTCTGGATGGTAAGGCATTTCAGTTTAAAAATACTTTTTAAAACCACCCGAAGCACACAGCTCTGTAGCTTTGTTGTGGTACATTGATTTGCCATGTGAGAACTGTATTAGATGTGTGTCCTCTCCTGAGGACAGAGAATCAAAACTTGCAAATGATTAAACTTAATATGAAATAATATCTTGCTTTTAGCTTCTGCCTTCTTGTTACTGGATTAGTTTTATAAATGAAAACCTTCCACAATTAATAATTATCTTCAGCAGTGTATATGTCTTTCAAACTTTCCTATTCACTTTTGAAAAACTTTGTCCTTCTCCAGTCTCGTTAATTTTTGGTATTCAGGGTTACTGATAAATAACTGTTAGTATGTAGCTCTGGACCAAGATTGTCTAAAGACATGTTCTGTGGCTGTGCCAGAGTGAAGAGAGTGCAAAGTGATTCTCTGCTGAGGCTTGGAGCCATGGCAGACAAAACCAAGAAGAAGGTTCAGGCCCTTCTGGTCCCCTTTGAAGCTCTGCTGGACTCCAGCCTGTCTGATTTTGCTTTTGCCTCTTACAGCTCCCCTTTGCTACAGAATTGACTCCCGTCTCACCATTTCCTGCTGTTATTCTTTGTCTGCCATGCTGCCTCCAACAATTGTTACTCCTGTCTTATCCCAATGTTCCAGATACCTCTTTTAAATCCCCTTATTTCTTTTACAAATCTCTCAAATACTAACCTGTATAATAAAATGTTATCACCATTCCATTATTTCATACTCTTCAGGTTTGCACCACCCTCTGAGACTTCTTTCTTTCTTTCCATACCATTCCATTTCTTTGTCTCTCTGCCCTGTAAAGCTCATTCGTATAGAGACTTCAGCTTCTTTTTGCATCTTGTACATGACTGAATGTACTGTTTAACAAAATGTACATCCTTTTGTAGTGATACTATAAATGCAGATAAAAAGTTTAGTGAAAAGTTTTTTAAAATGGTGGAGTATTTTAATATTCTTTGGAAAAATATCTGGTTACTGTTTTTGAAACAGAATGTATCTCTGTCTGTGTAGAGCTGTCCTGCAATTCTGTTCTTTTGTCTGGTTGTATCTGTAAATGCAACTGCTTTCAGTTTTGCCTCTGTTTCTTTCTTTGATTCTTATTTAGGTCAGACACATGGAGAGAGTAGCAATGTAGGGAACATGTGGGAAGAAAGATGTTGGGGTGAGGGGTAGAAACAGCTGCACCCCTGTCAGTATACCTACAATCTTTCCTTTGATCACAGATTTTTCAACATTTCAGAGGCCTGTAGTTTCACAGATGGTCATTTGAGGGCAGGTCCTTCAGTGAGAAAAGAAAAGAAACGTCAATTTTCAGATTGAAGGTAGAGAGGAAATATAGTGCCTAAGGAGGTGATAGCAGCCATTCGGCAGTGTGTGTTTGGTGGTATTCATTTTGAAACATGCCTTTTTCCCAAATCACTTCTTCTGTTCACCTGTTCTGTTCCTTGCATTTTTCTTACATTTGTGTATTAGCAGTTAATTACAAGCTAAAATTATTTTGTAACAAATAACAAAATGCATTCCCCCATTTTCCCCGTTCTTTGTGCGAATAAAGTTTACTTCAGCACAATGCAATTTCGAAGCCCGTAGCCCCAAAACTTTTCCTTCATGGCTTTAGTTTGCAGCCCTAGACTTGTCATAGTTATAGAGCAAGCTGCGCTTTAGACCCCTTTACAGTTCTTCTTGAGTACACACCTCAGGCAACAGGCTATGCTGCCTTCACCTCTCTAGGTGGAACCCCATGGTTCTATCACTGCTACACTGGATCTTTGGGGTGCGGCCCCCACTGTGCCCAAAGGCTACTTAACTTCCAGGGTGTTTGTATGCATTTTTTAATGCAATTTTGAAAAGTTGTAGTAAATCAGGGTTAGCAATTTTTGACTGTCAAGTGAAATATTAATTATTTAACATTGTGTTTTTGGGTTTTGTTTTTTTTTTTGCAACCAAACCTTAGTGGTGGGCAAGTAGACTGGCTGATAAAAGGTTTGACGCTTTTGCAACACAGTAAATGTTTCTCTTTTGTACAACTAAGTGCTTAATAAGTGCTATTTTATCCTTTGTTTGCTTTGGAAAACAAAGAATCTGGATACTAAGACTAAATTCTGAGTGCAAGTATGCGACACACCTTTCATTTCAGATTACATGAGAGACTGGGAATAAAAAATTATTGCATGTTCTTTTCCAGCCAACTTCATCATTTTTAACTTTCTGACTCTAGGGGCAGGTTTGAAAGGTTTCTAAAATGTATTGTCCAAAGATGTGAATTTACATAGGGCCAGAGGTGAATTCTTAACCCCACTGAATTCATTGGCCAAATTCCCGTTGACTTCAGTGGGGACAGGATTTTGCCCTAGGTGAATACCCTGGAGTTTCTCATTATTATGCTAAGTATGACATTAAGACTTCAAGCTTTTTCAGTTAATTTACAATAACTAGTCCACTAGTCTCTCATAACCTAATTCCCTTATTGTTGTCAAGAAAAATAAGACTTCCAGCATGTGGTAATGAAGTAAATCTTTAAAAATGAAGATCACATGTAGTTTTAGAATTGACGTGCTCTGGGCTAGTTTTGTGGGAAGTTGACAGTTGATAAGATTGCAACTAAACAAACATATGCTAAATGTCTGACCAACTCAGTTGTCAATGTGTTTTGAAACATATGGGTTCAGGTAGTTCAGTCTGAAAATATGTTGATTCTCTCAATATTATAGTAGTAAAAACTTAACTTTTGAATTAATTGAATAATATACACTAGCTGATTTGACGTTTTTGACCACTTTCCATCACATTGAACTTGTCCAAGCATCTGAAGTACAACTAACAAAAATGTTAGTGGGAACCAGAGGTTAAAATGCAGATTTGTGCCCAGATGATTTTTAGATGATCTTCTGATTTAAAAGGCAACATTGAACAAGAAGTGAAGAGCCTCCTTTTACTCCCTGAATGTCAGTTTTGGAACCACATACCCTAGTATGTAAGGCTGTTCCGGCAGCCATAAAACATGGACTATCTTTAGACTCCAAATATTTGTGTCTAGTATCAATCTTTTGACAGATAGTTCTGTCTGTGTAGATTAGAAGGTTTTGGTACCACTTTCATTAGTGCACATGTTGATTGTGTCACAACCAATTTTTAAACACGCTGGTTCCTTCTCAAGACTTGGTGCCTAAATTACTGTATAGCTACCTTGTATCTCATAGAGGAGCACAATCTCAAGTATTTTATTCTAAAATTTGCCCCTTTAGCACCAGTTAAGTGTAATTACTTGAACTATGTGTCATGGAATGTATAGCTTGTATTATAACTTGTTAGAAAGAGAAGATTGGGTTTGCATATGCCATTTGGTCACCATTTGTGACGTGTGTATTCTTTATCCTACAGGAGGAGTTATTAACCTATCAGTGCCTATAGTGCTGACAGCTAGCCACGAAGACAAAGAGAGACTGGATGGATGTACAGCTCTTGCACTGGTGTATGAGAGGCGTCGTGTGGCCATTCTTCGTAACCCAGAGTTTTATGAACACAGGAAAGAGGAACGCTGTGCCAGGCAGTGGGGAACAATATGCAAGGAACATCCCTACATCAAGGTTGTTTGAAAGCTGTGTTATCTAGCTCTAATTAAAACTATCCTTTTTGTAGAGTTATAGTTGCAAGTGGAGTAGAGTTGACACCAGCAACTGTTTACCTGGACCAAAAATTCTTTGCTCTTCTGTTTAATTTTTAGACAGAAGTAAAGCTTTTACTGTTCGATGCAGCTGATCTCTATTGCGTACTCTTCACTTGTTAGTGTGGCATTCTAAAATGAGTGGATGATCTACATGTGAAACGCATAGACTGTGCCACAGAATCAGCAATAGATCAGAGAAGAGAACTTTCTCCTTGGGTACACTTAGGAAATGCAGCCTTCTGTTTAAGGTGGGCCCAGATGGGTCATCAAAACTACTCAAGCAGCAGATGAACATGGTGCATATGGGGTGTATCTATCCTCCCTGAATATATAGTGGATGGTTTTGAAGGTATTGAAACATTTAGTGTTCCCTCTCATAGGGATAATTAACTTTCCTGTCTCCTTGCACTCTGCCTACCACAATGCGTGTTCTGATCATTGAGTAGTCTTCGTGACTGTGTCTTAAGGTTTGTAAACTCTGTTCGTTAGGGTTTGTAAGCTCTATGTGGATACTGCATTAAAGATTACCTGGGTTATCTCCAGTTGAGATGTTTTTTGAATAGTCTTGTTGGCATGCTGATGACTCAAAACCAATGTATTTTTTAAAAACTCAGACTAACTGTGAGTTTGTCCTAAAAAAAGGAAAAGTTATTGATACGTTTAAAAAATCTGTACAACCAATACTTGCACAAATTTGAAAACTGCACACTGTCCTACTTTACATTAACCTTTTAAATAATATAGTGCCATAGAACATTCTTGCGGGAATATGACTATATCTGGAATATTGCATATTTAGCTGTTGCTAAAATTATTTCAATGATCATGCATTCCGTCCTGTACAATGACAGGTCCGGTGGATATGACAGATGGATGGTGAGATTGCAAGTTCAGTAAAAGCTGACAATTATATCGGTTAAAGAAATCCAAGACAATGGAATGCATACAACAGGTGAATGCCACCTTATAGTATGCCACCAATCGCAATATGACTTGGTTAAGATTGGTGTAGGAAATATGAGCCCTCTTCTCATGTCTGCTCAGCAGCTTTGCACCATGTTATCAGCCCAGAGCAGTGGATCTGGCTCCTTAGAATTCCCCTTAGTTAAGAGGACTGTCTAGGTGTCATAGAGCTGGTATAGCAGTTCCTATGTTTTTCACATGCCCCTTTTTTTCTGCCCTTGGGCCTCCATTTCAGCAGGCTTTTTTGCAGAAAAGGGCACCATTTTAGCATTCTTAAACTGTAGTGATCCCTAGCTGTTGGAATGGTCCCTTTGGAGAACTGGAAGCCCGATATAAGTTAGATTTGCCAACAGGTGCAACTTGGCTGGAGCAGATATTCTAGGCTTTGTTACTTCAATATCCTGATTTGTGTAGGTTTAAAAAAAAAAAATCCTTTATTGTAACATTTTGAATGCAGATGTGGCACAAATTTTGTATTCTTCAAATTCCATAATGCTGGAATTTAAGGATAAATTTATTCACACAATTGCTCTTTTGTACAACAACTGGGCAGTTACTGGCTCAGTTGCTCATTTGTGTATCCTTGCATAAAGGCAGCTCTAGCCTTTCAAGAATATGAATTTCATACTTAGATTTCCACGCATACACTTCTGCTCTGTCTTCTTAACATTTGTCATAAATTAATATTTGGTGATAAAGGATGAGATGACACTACTTCTTAAAAGTTATAAATAAGTAAATACCTGTTATGACACAGATTAATAAAAGTCAAGGCAAAATAAATCTAAAAACTTTAAAAATCCTTAAGATTTCAGTTTTAGTCACAAATGTAATTCATTGTAATGGATGAATAGTCAATAAAAACTTTATTTCTTTATTTGCTACTAAATGCTTGTTGTTACTTATTGATTTTGGGTTGACCAGAGCTTTTGTAGGCTTCATTCCAATACTGGGAGTAAGAAGTTTGAACAACAATTAAATGGCATGTGTCCTGAAGTAGGAAGCTTCCCAGGCATCTACACCTTTTGGCTGTGGATATTGCATAATTACACTGGTTAAGATGTTAGTTACTTTTCATTTCTATGCAGCATTTTGAAGGGAAATACACGTGCCAGTCACGGATTAGTTATTCTCACCTTCTTTGCCCTACAATGTAACTGATTCAGATCACATTTCAGTGATTTTAAAAATTACCACTTAGACTCAGAGAGTCTCTATAAAATAGAATGAACTCAAAACAGATTTTAGCAATTGCATTGAAGTGCAGTCCTTTAGATGTTCAGCTGACAACAGTCTTCTGTAACTGAAGTGTTTTTGTTTTAATTTATATGCTGACAAAACCTCTTCCACTCTTTCTTCTAGATGGTGATGGAGCAAGGGGACTGGCTTATTGGTGGAGATCTACAAGTCCTTGACCGTATTTATTGGAATGATGGTCTTGATCAATACCGTCTCACTCCTGCTGAACTAAAGCAGAAATTCAAAGAAATGAATGCTGGTGAGTCACTTTTGTAGCTGTATCCTAGTATTCTCCATATTATCCAGAAGCTTACTGCTGCAAGACTGGATGAGCTTCTTGCCCAGGAGGGACAAACATCATTTGTGGGACATGTATTTTGAAAATGTTTTCAGTATCTTGGAAAACTTGAAATTCTGTCTTCTAGATGAAAAATGGGCAGACATATTCTTTAAAATTTGGGTGAGCTGTTACTTGCCCAAGGCATCATAGCAAGTCAGTGACCATTGAAGACCTGTCTTCCCAGTACCCTTCAGAAACCACTAGATGGCTGCTCCACAACTACATTCTACAACTCAGGAAAAGAAGAGATAACATTGGCTTGTGGTGCAGCATGATTTTAAATGATCATAAGGAAGATGTACACTAAACCTCTCCCCAGTGTGTTCCCAGCTGGATAAACGAGTGCAAGTCTGATTGATTGATTGATTTAATTCAGATCTTCAGAAAGAATTCACTAAGCCATTGCAATATTGAGCCAGAAAGGTAATCTTCAACAACAAGCAAGTGCCTTTTTTCTCCTTCCAGATGTAAAAGAGAGCCTGACTGTTTTGAAAACTTTGTTTTTGTTTGTTAGAAATAATGTGTGTCCACACACACACCCACCCTTAGAGGACTGGATTAGCTTGACTAACTAAAGACTGAAATCTGAACTAGTTGGAGAGGAAGCCATGTTGTGTCAGGCTGTCTAAATTTAGCTATGTGGGTGTATTAATATCTGTGAAACTCAGACTCCTGACAAACTCTTGGTGGGTTGGAGGTTGGGTACGTGGCTTTTTTCTGTGAAAGATTTGACATCCCTGATCCTTCAGTTGAATGCCAAGAATGCTCCCTCTTCAGTTCCCAAGTCCTCAAAGAAATCCTCCAGCAAAACCAGGGAAGACAATTGGTATTTCTGATGGCTTGAAGGGCAAAAAAAAAAAACCCTTTCGTAAAAATAAAATCTTTCAGACTCCTCTGTACAGCATAAAGAACCAGCCCTCCCCCTTATTCCCCCCTCCCCCCCCCAAAAGAACAAGTATAGTTTTTTTTTCAGGTCGCCTTTGATGACTGCCTTTTAAATGAGCCAAATATTATTGGTGTTCTGTAATTCTTTGGAATGCCTTTATAGTGTTTTTCCTTACATATTATCTTCATTGCCTTTTACACTCTTTTAATTAAAATCTATTCCATGCTGCTCTTTGGGAACAAAACACATGAGCCTTGCAAGGAAACTAGCATAACAAAAGGTATTGGAACTTTTTTAGAAGTATTTGGGATCCAATTACTAGCTTCACATCAGAGAAAAGTAACCATTGTGTTAGTTTATTTGTTTTCCGTTTTTAGAGGTTCCTGTTAGATAAATAAGTAACAGACCAAGTGGTAATGACTTGGCAGTAAAGTTGTTTGTTCTTTGCTCTTCTAGCGGAGCCGCAACAAACGGGCTGCTAAGAAAGCACTGTAAGGTGTGGGAGAGGGAGGTAAAAGATGGAACCCAAATCAGCTATACAGAGTTTGAGATATAGAATCCTTACTTTAAGTCTTAGTTATCCAGTGAGCAGACAAACAGTTGTCTGACATCTGAAAAACCTGTTATCCTGGCTTCATTATTTCCTTATAACGAGGTGGTGGTGCTACTGTGCAGTCATGCATGATCCTCATGTCCTTCATTGATTTTCAGTGGAAGGTAAAACACTGTAGTTTTTTTGGTTTGATGTATTGTTGAAATGACTTTAAGGTAATATTAACTCTAGTCTACCTATGTCAGCTGCTTACACTGCATAAACTCTACTATGGTGATTAAAGGTGGAAGAGACCTATTAGGTTGTGTCAAATCCCCTTGTAAAAGGTAGGCTACATTCCTTTTATAGTGGGGGCAGGAGGAAGGGAGGGAAGAGGCAGGAAACGAGAGGGGATATTAAAAGAATTCTGCTGACATCTCAGATAGTCTGTAGACTGTGTGCTGCCTCAGGTTTGTGATCTGGTTATTCTGTAGACTAGTTCATTAAGACCTCCGTGTCCAAAGAACTTTCATGTTCTGGGATCACTGCTAATGTGATGCCTGTTTGGTAGAGTTCAGCAGCAAGCTACTGGATTTGGGTCACTCTGGCAGCTTTATGTTCAACAAATGCCATTGCTGTTGCTTATGGAGAAAAGCATTCTAGATAATAGGGGTGCATTGGTTCATGTATTACATAACGTTTTCTTCTGTGGATATTATGTATACCTAAACCAAAACCAGTATCTTAAATTTCATCCAGAATCCAATCGGTAGAGCCTTGAGCAGATACAAAATTTATACCCGTGGATATCTGTGGAGTTGCAGGGCTCTACCTGTAAATGAGCAAGTCCAGCAGGGCCATGGCCAGCAACCGTGACAGGAACTGCAGCATCAAGTCAGCTGCCACTTGCAGGAGCCAGGGGGGAAGGATAGCTCAGTGGTTTGAACATTGGCCTGCTAAACCCAGGGTTGTGAGTTCAATCCTTGAGGGGGCCATTTAGGGATCTGGGGCAAAAACTGGGGATTGGTCCTGCTTTGAGCAGGGGGTTGGACTAGATGACCTCCTGAGGTCCCTTCCAACTCTGATATTCTATGAGTGCCGAGCCTGGGCAGCTCCTCTGGCATGGCTGTACCGCCCCTAGCCCTACCCACTGGGCGAGCTGTCCCTGGTCATGCTAGTATATGCAAGTGGCTAGCACGCTCCCAGACAGGAGATGTAGACCACTGCGTGGGAGGGACCATGGGACCAGCCAGCTTTCTATGGACCCTGGTTTGAGAACCTCTTGGTAACCAGTACAGATCATGGATCACAGCTGCGATGTGCTCTTGGAGAGATGCCCCACTCAGTAAGCAGACTTGTTTTTCAGTCTATTTTTCTGAATATATTTAATGGGGAGTAGCGCTGTGTAGAGCTCATTGCAGTAGTCTAATTTTCTGAGTGATTAACGTCATTGTATAGGCAATCCATTATTGACACAACTCGATAACCAAAACCTGGACTTATTTTTTGCTTCTGCCTTGTGAGTAAGGTGTGAATCCATGCTGATTGGCTAGTTCGAAAATGCTGATAAAGTACATAAAGCAGTGATCACAATTTAACATTGTTGAATCATGCAGTCTACTGCTCATGGTCTGAACTTCACAAATAGTAACTCTAACCATTTTGGCCCTTTTTTCTTCCCATAGATGCTGTCTTTGCATTCCAGTTGCGCAACCCAGTGCACAATGGCCATGCTCTGTTAATGCAGGATACCCATAAGCAGCTTCTAGAACGGGGCTACCGGCGTCCAGTTCTGCTCTTGCATCCACTTGGTGGCTGGACAAAGGAGGATGATGTTCCTCTGATGTGGCGTATGAAGCAACATGCGGCAGTACTGGAGGAAGGAATATTGAATCCAGAAACAACAGTGGTGGCCATATTTCCATCTCCCATGATGTATGCTGGACCAACGGAGGTAGATAAATTGTGAGAGTATAAAAACAATGCCAGTGTTACTCTGTAATGCTTTGTATTATTGCGCTGTGTATTTTTTTTTTTAAACGGGCAGTTGAGCCTTTAATAATAATCTTCTCTTCCTTAGCAAACAGCACCACAGAAATCTCTTTCCTATTCAGGCAAATATCTGTTTCTATGCAGTAATGGGTTTAAAGTGGGAGATGGGAGACAAAGCAGTGTCAAATTTTTAGATGCTGTTTCCTTTTTTCTGTTAAAAAGACATGATGATACATATCTCTTCACCTTTTCTTTTTAGATGACGTTATAAAGTCTTTTAACATATTGAATAATTGCCAAAAAACAGGGATTTTAGAGATCCTAGTTTTATGTCCCAATTAAAATTGGGACAGTGGGGTGGGTGGATGGGTGTGTGTCTTTGGCAAACTTAATCTAGGGAGAATTGCTTTACGGCGTTACATAAAAATGACTATGAAATAACTTTTGGCAAGATTTTATTTAGAGGTTTGCATTCAAATTGAACCCTCTAGAGGTTGTGGGATACAGTGAAGAGAATTAAATGTTGACATTTGGGGGAGATTATTTGGCTCAGGGGACATTGGTTCTATATCTCATTACCATTTTTTTTTTCCTTCGGGCCATGGGAAGTTCAGATCCTGACTAGGTTCACAGTAACTGAAAATTAACCATCTGATGGCGTTGTGATGGACTTAGTCTAGTTATTGTAGACAGGGAGTCCACATAGCAAAAATCAGCAGTCACATTTAATGTTCGGTTACCTCTCGTTGGCAGGCAAGGTAGTTATGGAGACTGAGCTGCCTTTTCACCCACAGAGAAAGGTAGCTCCAAATCACAGTTGAGACGTGTTAGCAAGGCACTATGGGAAGCTTGTGCTGTTGCTTACGGTGGATATGTTGCCACCTTTCACTAAAACTAGATTCATGCAGTTTAAAAAAATTCTTTTGACATTAACAATGTTATTGCTTTTGGCTGCTACTTGTACTCTGTTGTGGTTTAAGAAAACCAAACACCTGTAAATTAAGTCGCTTATGAATACAGTGTCCCTGTTTCCATGTTTTCCAAGTGAAAATCTTGAGTGTGTAAGAGGGATTTGAACAAAACTCTACCCACAACCTTCAGTCGTGATACTGAATAAAATAAGAAACATCCCCTAATTTATGCAGCATTTCCAATGACCTCAGAAAGCAGCCTGCCAGTAATGTATTGTAACCAGCTAAGGGAAAAAAAACACTCTTCCTTTAATCATTTTCTGTAGGTCATTTAGAAGACATTGGTACCAGATTTGTTTCTTTAGCGCAAATGATTTACAGAACAACAGGCAGCTGTTAAGCCAGTATGGTTATCAACAGGATGTACATGGTTTTCCAGTCTGTAAAGATTTAATGGGCATGTTTTGTAGGCCTCAATTTAACATTTTTGTACTTTAAAAACCTCTTTTTATGGTGTGTTGGGTAACCAGCTAGGAAACCATATTTGGAGTCCTGACAGTTATCTCTGAAGAAAAAGAATCAACTCCAAAAAGGGCAAATGCCATATAAAAACCTAAACTGCTTCAACCACTGGGGAAGATGAGCACATTGTCAAGGAATATGAATGCATCACACTTGGACAATAGTTGCTGATTATGTTCTTGGCTCTCACACTTACACTTTATATGATTCTAAAGCTTTTTGAAATTATTCTAATGAAACATCAGTTGTATCCTCCACCAGGTCTCATTGTGGCTGAGATTTCTTGGTTGTTGTTAGCAGTATGATAGTACAAAACAGCGGTGGCCAACCTGAGCCTGAGAAGGAACCAGAATTTACCAATGTACATTGCCAAAGATCCACAGTACTATGTCAGCAGCCCCACATCAGTTCCCCGCCGATCAGCGCCTCCCTCTCCCTCCCCCACCTCCTAATGAGCTGTTTTGTGGAGTGTAGGAGGCTCGGGGGAGCGAGGGCATGGCAAACTCAGGGGAGGGGATGGGAATGGGGGGGGGTGGGGGGCAGAGCCAGGGGTTGAGCAGTGAGCACCCCTCCTCCCCCGCCCGGCACTTTGGAAAGTTGGCGCCTGTAGCTGCTGTCCTGGAATATACAAGGAGCCGCATATTAACTTCTGAAGAGCCGCATGTGGCTCCGGAGCCACAGATTGGCCACCCTTGGTATAAAACATAAAATTTTCCTTTAGAGATCAGGAAAAGCCCAACAGCTATAGTGGCCCATCTGCATGTTGCTTGTGTAAGTGATGGTGTGTTCATGGTGCAAATGTGTAAAATAGACTTCAGATGCTTTGTTTGTACCCATAGCTCTCATCAGCAGTGGAATCCGGTACATGTGCTGTCTAGCTGTGGTCAAGGTGAAAATTCATACCAGTTGTACAGTGGTAATTCTGTAATTAGTTCCTGGTTCCAGTATTTGCACAGTACTTTGATACTATATGAGCTCCCCTCTTAAACGTTAAATCCTGTGTTTCTTGCCATGTTAACACTTGCAGTATAATTTAATGCAGAATACAGTGTCATGCATAGTTACCTAACACACAGGATATTCATCTTTCAATAGGAGATCTGTGTATGAAGCAGCTGCAGAAGCAGGCCTTTGACTCTTAAAACTGTAAAAATGCGAATTTACATTTTTGCATGTAAATGTTTGGAATAGGAAGATGATTATAGGTGTCTGCAGAAGTCTGTTTAAACCTAACTTTTTGCTGACGCAATTTTTATTTCTAAAGTTGCATGTTTCTAATGTCACAGTAACATAACAGTCTCACTCTGATCTTCTGTATCACTTTTTTTTTCTCGGTGGTTGCCTGGTATTTTTCTTTTAAGACATTTTAATTACCGTCTAACTCAGTGTGTCTATTTTGTGTTCACACTATCAAGTGCAATATTCTGTAGGCTACACCTTTGGAGTCTTAAAAGGTCACCTGCCCTGCAGGGAATTTTCTAACTTGCAGGGTGAATTCTGTTGATTTCCTATAAAAGACACACTCTTCCTCAAGATAGGTAGAATTTTAAGGCATCAGGATTGTACACTGAATGAAAATATGCACATGCACAAGGTGCTGTACTTGTTAAGCTGTATTTAATTCCCCCCCCACCCCCCGTTCCCATCAAAAAGTGTGAAGGTTGACAAACATGAGAATATTTCCTGTTAAGGGGATAAATTGATATCCGCTGAACTTCTCTATCGTTTTCAGTCAATTACTTACTATATATTGTACAGCTAAGCCACACACTGAAAATATTACAGCTAACAATGAAAGAAGAAAATTTGCTTAAGAACTAATTGTATAACTGGTTATACTAGAAGCCACAGAACTTCTGCTTGGTTACAAAAAAATCTAGTTCCATAAGAGCCGAAGATATTTAATCGAAAGGTGTTACTTTGTCCTATCAGAGATTACATCATAAAAGGACTCCAAGTGGTTTTACTCTTAACACACTTAGATTGGGATTTCAAAGGTGAGGGAATTAGGTGCTCAACTTGCAGTGAAATTCAGTGGGATTTGGATGCCTAAATCCCTTAGGCTTATTTTGAATATTAGGAAAATATCTAAAACATACATGGAATCACACGATATGTTACACTTTGGAATCTAGTGAGTATTACTTGCAATCTTTCTATCCACCTATTATGTTAATGAGGATTATCTACAGACAGACGTTAAACAAGTTCCTCACTTCTCTAAAAACAGTTCTCTGTGTTTGGCTGTAGAAGAATGTCAGTTCTGTTCAATGTGGCATAGTCTACACAGAATTTGCTTTTTAAAGAAAAAATTTCTGCCTTCAATAAATAGCTTAGCAAGAGGGGAAAAAAATGGCAAAGTTGAGCTGATGGAATGAGTGAAGCTTGTAACTATGACTTTACAAAAAGTAATGTAGGAAAAAAATGTTGGCATGTCTCAGTTTTTAAAAATGTGTGAGTGTATATAAGTGCATATTAAAAACAAACAAACCCTGAAATATGTTTTAATATTTAAATGCTGCTTTAAGATTTGAAATTTTAACAAAAAGTCAGGAAATGCAAAGGTAAAGTTTCTAATAAGTGTTATTTCCTACCTTTTTCATTCAGGATATATTTCAGTCTGACAAGTAATCAGAAATAGTGCACAGATGCAGTTTGGCTGTGTTTAAAATTGCTGTGGGAACTGTAACTTTCACATTTTCTGACTGTTGAGATTTGCAGTCTTAAAACTATTTTCCTTGATGTAGGGGAAGTAATTGTAGTAATGTTCTATTCTTTTAAGTTCCGGAATCTTTCTGTTGACAACCTAGTCTGCCTGAATATATTGCTAACAGAAATAGCAGTGACTTTGGAAATACACAAGAAATACTGTTCCTTTGTCTATGTGACATGAGGAATACCCATCTTCTAAGACTGTAAGGGACAGATTTTCAAAAGAACCCTGCATGCAATAGCTCCTGTTTAAACACCTAAACAAAGTGGACAGATTTTTCATTTGTGCTCAGCATCTGTTGAGACTAATGGGAGCTGCTGGGTACTGAACACTCTTGAAAATCTTGTCACTTCATTGAGGTACCTGAATAGGTGCTGAGTTTGTAGAACAAATAGCCCCAGTTTTGAGTACTGAACACTTCCGACATGGTGTCCCTACATCTTCTGGATCTTTATAAGAAAGGCCATAATGGGTCAGACCAAAGGTCCATCTAGCCAAGTATCCTGTCTTCCGACAGTGGCCAGTGCCAGCTGCCCTGGAAGGAATGAACAGAACAGGTAATCATCACGTGATCCATTCCCTGTCACTCATTCCCAGCTTCTGGCAAACCGAGGTTGGGGACACCCTCCCTTCCCATCTTGGCTAATAGCCATCGATGGACCTAATCTCCATGAATTTATTTAGTTTTTTTTTGAATCTTGTTATAGTCTTGGCCTTCACAACATCCTCTGGCAAAGAGTTCCACAGGTTGACTGTGCGTTGTGTGAAGAAAGACATCCTTTTGTTTGTTTTAAATCTGCTGCCTCTTAATTTTATTTGGTGACCTCTAGATGTGTTATGAGAAGGAGTAAATAACACTTCCTTATTTACTTTCTCCACACTAGTCATGATTTTATAGACCTCAGTCATATCCCCTCTTAACCATCTCTCTTTTCCAAGCTGAAAAGTCCCAGTCTTATTAATATTTCCTCATACGGAAGCTGTTCCATACCCCTAATAATTTTTGTTGCCCCTTTCTGAACCTTTTCCAGTTCTAGTATAGGCCACTTGCATGCCAAATGGAAAAACTGTTCATTCCCTTGCCTGTGTTTGTCAGTTTGGGCTCTGCTGTATATCTTGAAGTAGTTCTTGGTGAGAGCTGCTCTTTTACACAGGAATAGCCGTACGGGATCAGACCCAAGGTCTGTCTAGTTCAGTATCCTATCTCCATTAGTGGATAGCACTAGAAAGCTGCAAGCTTTAGATAGGTTGATATGGGGTAATCTGGCCCCATGAAAGTCTCATCCTAATCCCTAATCTGTCTTCAGCCCTGAAAAATTGAGAGTTCATCTCATTTCTGCTGCAGAGCTACTCTCCTCCTTCATCACTAATGGGTAATGCTACCTGTGGAATTTTGGATGTGATCCGTTGTTATTCCTGGAGTCTCCAGGACTAAGCCTTGCCCTTCAGATCAGGCCACCAGATCTTCTGCATCCAGTGGTATAACAAAATAGCAGTTCAGTAGGGGCGGAGGGTCCCGGGAGGTGGTGGTCAGGGAACAAGGAGCAGGGGGTGTTGGATGGGTCACGGGTTCTGAGGGGGGCAGTCAGGGAACGGGAAGTGGGACGGGTTGGATGGGGGCTGGGGCCAGGCTGTTTGTGGAGCACAGCCTTCCCTACCTGGCCCTCCATACAGTTTCACATCCCAATGTGGCCCTCAGGCCAAAAAGTTTGCCCACCCCTGGCCTAGGTCTTCAGAGTTGCTGCAGACAAGATGTTAAAATCCTGCACCAGTTGGAATGCTAGGCATCTGAAAAACTGTTCATGAAGAAAGATTCACAGCTCCCTCTACAGTGTTTCTAGTGGCCGTGCGGGAAGCTTCATCTGCGGAAGATTTGCAAAGTAGGTTTCCATTCCCCTGCGGAGGTATCTACTCGTAGGAGGTGCTACTGGGTTGGTTCCCAAATAATTCCTTTAAATTACAAATCTCTTGCTGTATATGGGGTGAATGTCTGTTTCTGCCTGTTATTCTATTACAGTAGTTAAAACTCTCTTCTTTTCCTTTCACTCCCTCGTTCTGTGGTACACTACTTCCCATTAGTGATGAAAGAGGAGAAAAGCTGTGCAACAGAATGAGAAATTTGTGACCTGGTAATGCTCTTTGTTAGCAGATTCTCTCCTTATTCAACCTACCCTGGTGGTCTGGTAAATGACTAGAATGCAATTTGTAACAAATTGAATTTTTTTTTCCCTAAAAAGACTTGACCATTTAATTGATTTAAGGTTGTTATATATAAATCAAGTTATTATTTTAATGCTAATCCATTGCTGGAGGATTTTTACAGTTTTGGAAGAACTCTTCTGGTGGCCTGAGCTGCAGGGTGGGACTTAGTGCTGGAGCCTACAGCAACACTGGATTGCCTCCAAATTTCTTAGGTAAATGATATTAACCCAGTAGTGATGCATGAGGAGAGAAGCTGTTAACAGAAAATTATCAGTAAGAAATTGCTCATTCCAGTATAACTTTGATTATGACCTAAAAGTCATTCATCAGAAGTTAACATTTTTCTATTTAATTGCTCAATTCTGGACATTTGCTGACTTATTCTACTGTGAAAACGCCTTATGATAAAAGAAGAGGACAGTGGGGAATATGCAGTCCTTTGGCACTCTGCCTTCCAGCAGTCTCTTTAGTCTCTTGCCATCTTGCAGAACTTGCTAATTGATCAAACTGTCTTCAAGATGCCAGATGCCTCCTGATCTACTATGGCCACCCAGTGTAGTTTGGAAGGCCAGGGAAATGCAGATGGAAAGTTGTTTTTAGTTTGACTTCAGTTTGGCAAAAGTAAAACTGCTGAAAGTGAGTAAATATTTATTTCATAGTACTGATTAACCTATAGTAATGCTTGCAATTAAAATGTTTATATATGTAATTTTTTATTGCTCTGATGGGATTTTTGGCAGGGAATTACTGGGCTGCATTTCTTTTAGAGGAGGAACGTATTTAATTTTAAAATGGAAATGTGGAGCCAGATCGCATTTCACTGATGGAAAGACTTCCTTTGTATTAATCTGTCATTATACTGTAGGCCAAAAAAAAAAGGAAAAATAAAACATTTTCAGAGAAACTAAGTGTTCCCAAAAAGGATAGCAAAAAAATTAAAGGTTGCGTATTTTTCTTCCCAACCACGTTAAACACAAATGAACAACCCTTTTCCCCACCTCAGCCCTCCCTCCCCCCAGAATTAATATAGAGTCTATTAGGATTTGCAGGTGGTATTTTCAAAAGTGCCTAAGGACCCAATTTTCAAAGGTATTTAGGTGCTGAGAGATGTAGATTATCACCTAGTGGGTTTTCAAAAACACCTGAGCGGGTTAGGCACCTAACTCCGATTGATTTCTGAGTGAGAGAAGCTTTGGGGAGCTTTGGATTTAGCAGTGATATGCAGAGGTGTTGGGAGCAGGGAGCCCAGAATCTCATCAGAGGTGCTCGTAGCCACCTCCACTCCGGCTTTGTCTCAGCGAACCAAGCAAGAGTGCCAGGGGTGCAGAGTGCTTGAGCCATCTGTGCACTAAGAGTTCCCTACTTCCATGCAAAACAGTGCAACGTTTACTCCAACTGTGTTAGAAATAGCCACCTTCTTACTGGTTGGAGTGTTGAATTGATTTAAGTAGATGGCTAATGTGTGAATCCTGTAGATTTTAATTAATGGTTTATGTTTCAGTATGTTGTATTGGGTGATTGTTAATAAAGGGAGTTTTTTATGTAGCAATAGGTTGTAGTGTATTAATATGGGAAACTATTGCCTGTCCATGTTACTTAAGTGATGTGGTGATTTATGCATAACTGTTTTTTCAATAATTGGCATTTATGGTTGGAGATAAGTGTTGCACATTTTATGCAGAGATGAAGAGGAAAGATGTGCATTATGGTGGGCGTGTCTGGGTGAGGTAATATACATATGGCAAAACTATGGTGGATGGGTGAAGATTGAGTTAGGGATTTCCTGTGGTGGCTTTTTATTTCCTTTTTTTTTTTTTTTTTTAAATAATTGTTGTATTGGTGATATATGCAGTTGAGCAACCTTACCTGCTTTTTAACATTTTGTTGGGACACTGTATATTCAGCTCATGGATCATTTCCCCGCTCCCTGTCTTTTAGTACCAAATAAGAAGCATAGTTATTTGAACACAGGTGCACTTTTAAATATGCATTTCCAAATTTTGCTGTTATAAAGCAACGTTGTGAGAGAATGCATAATCTTTTAGGGAAGTGCATTTTACTCTATCAGATTAACTTTTAAATTTTGGGGGGAGTATTGAGGATTGTGCCTAGAAATTGTAATATTATGGAATGGAGAAATAGTGTGTGCTTGGGTCTAAACTATTGCTATCGTTTATTTCAGTATCCTCAAGAATACTCCAGGATATGTGCTCCCTCATGTCTCAGATCAGTGTTCCAAACACTATGCTAAAATTACTGTATCTTAAATATGTAGAAGACCCAAGGAAATCTTAGATGTCATTGGATTGCCTGGAGATAAAGCACCACTTGTATGGGCAATACATATAAAAATGATGCAGAAAACCACTTTAATTTTAGGATAGGTCTAGATGAAGGCTTATATTTACATATTTAAATATTTGAGGAAAAACTTGTGTTTGTGTGTTTGTTTAGATTAGGATGTGGAAGTCATTTCTGTATTATCAATCAGAGGCTACCTACCTATGGTCATCCACTGTTTGAGGGTGTGAGACACTCTTCTGACACGGCATGTGTGACTGGTTGGATCACAGAAACCCCCTTGGGAACTGCCAACTGATGTGCCAAGACTACTTCTGCCCCTGCTTTCCCTGCCAGTTTGGGACTCCAGGACCCTGTCTTGTTGAGCCAGACATGCCAGTCTGCTCCAACACAGACCCAGGGTCTGATCCACGCACCCCAAAGTTGCAGACTTAACTGAAAGCAGTTTAAGAAATGTTCCTGTCTTTGACACTAAGATTCCCAACTCACAATGGGGTCCAAACCCCAAATAAATCTATTTTACCCTGTTTAAATCTTATATAGGATAAACTCATAAATTGTTCATCCTCTATAACACCGACAGATATGCACAGCTGTTCCCCCTCTTCCCCCCCCCAGGTATTAATACATACTCTGGGTTAATTAATAAGTGAAAAGTGATTTTATTAAATACAGAAAGTAGGATTCAAGTGGTTCCAAGTAATAGCAGACAGAGCAAAGTGAATTACCAAGCAAAATAAAATAAAACACGCAAGTCTAAGCCTAGTACAGTAATAACACTGAATACAAATAAGATCTCACCCTCACAGATGTTTCTATAAGTTTCTTTCACAGACTGGATGCCTTCCTAGTCTGGGCACAATCCTTTCCCTGGGTACGGCCATTGTTCCAGCTCAGGTGGTAGCTGGGGATTTCTCATGATGGCCACTTCCTTTTCTCTTCCACCCACTTATATATCTTTTGCATAAGGCGGGAATCCTTTGTCCCTCTGGGTTCCCACCCCCCTTCTCAATGGAAAAAGACCAGGTTAAAGATAGATTCCAGTTCAGGTGACATGATCACATGTCACTGCAAGATTTCATTACCCACTTGCCAGCCCACAGGTATACAGGAAGACTTACAAGTAAAAAAGAGCCATCTACAGGTAATTGTCCTGGTTAATGGGAGCCATTAAGATTCCAAACCACCATTAATGGCCCACACTTTGCATAACTACAATAGGACCTCAGAGTTATATTTCATATTTCTAGTTTCAGATGCAAGAGTGATACATTTATACAAAATAGGATGACCACACTCAGTAGATTATAAGGTTTGTAATGATACCTTACAAGAGACCTCTTGCATGAAGCATATTACAGTTACATTATATTCACACTCATTAGCATATTTTTATAAAATCATACAGAGTGCAACGTCACAGCATGTTAGTTCAGTTACATTTCTTGATTTTGTAGGCTTATCCGAACAGCATTTCTGCATTGCTCTCTACAGGCAGGTTAATTTTGACACTGCTGT
Organism: Eretmochelys imbricata; assembly: GCF_965152235.1. Taxonomy (NCBI): domain Eukaryota; kingdom Metazoa; phylum Chordata; order Testudines; family Cheloniidae; genus Eretmochelys; species Eretmochelys imbricata. Next base: position 34,863,944 of record NC_135575.1, on the reverse strand, counting down.
TAAACATTAAAAACATAGTGATTTACACATTAGGTCTCTTTGTTGTAGTCTCTTGTCTTTTTATAGTGGGCAATACCACATGTTTCAGAGGAAGGTGTCAAAAAATCTCTGAAATATATCTACATTAACACTGTAATTTTTCACCTCTAGGGGAAACTTTCTTCCCTAACTCATAAGCTTGTGTTTAGAAGGCTGAAACAGGACACCTCTTTTAACTTCATTGTTGTTAATACAACTACAATACTCTTATCCACGTGAATAACTAATCTGTTTTAAATCCTACTGAGCTATTTACTTCCACGCTATCTTACACAAGGGAGTTGCATAGGCTAATTATATTACTTAGCGTTTGCCCTTATAGATTTTTTTTATTTAGTTCCTTTAAATTTAGAGGTCCCAGCTGACCATTCTATTCATTATTCATTCCATTCATTCGTCATGTCAACATATTCTTTCCAAGTTGTGTCATCCTATTAATCTCCTACAGAAGCTTCTCCCTACATCTTAACATGACATCCCTAGGGCAACTACAGTAATTGGTTACATGGAAAAGTAAGAGGAAAGTATTCATTGTAGCCTGACTGTCTTTTAATGAAACTTAGCAGCTGGAAATGGAAAACCAGCACTGTGACCAGTCAGGTCTTCATGAACCTAATAGCAAGTGCTCTGTTGAACCCTCACTGATTTATGGCTTGCGAACTGCTTAACAAACTGGTATGTAATATTGCTTTCAAGCAAACTCTTGTTTTATATTTTTACTGTAGAATAACAATAATATATACACTGATGCACATTTTATTTATTTTCTTGGGACATGAGACACCAGAGCCTAGTTCTACGTTATAGGCAATAGTGTTAGTTTAGCAGTAGCAATAGCGTTGTTGGTCCTCCCACTTACTCCCACAACTTCTCTTTGTCTCCTGTTGGTTTGTTTTTCTCAAATTGTGTTCCAGGTTCAGTGGCATTGCAGGTCACGGATGGTAGCAGGAGCTAATTTCTACATCGTGGGACGGGATCCAGCAGGCATGCCACACCCTGAGACTGGGAAAGATCTCTATGAACCAACCCATGGTGCAAAAGTGCTGACTATGGCGCCAGGCCTCAAAACATTGGAAATTGTACCCTTCAGAGTTGCAGCTTACAATAAGAAAAAGAAGGGCATGGATTATTATGACTCTGAACAGTAAGTTGTTTCTGAGTAATGTGTGAGGTTTGGGTTGTATTTTTGTTAAGTCTTTCAGCATTTATCACCTAGTTTTTGATTAAATAGAAGCTTCTCGGAGATCAGACAGTTTGGTTTGGGAACACTTAGTCTCAGTTCACAGTTCTTAACTTAGAGACTAACCAATTTATTTGAGCATGAGCTTTCGTGAGCTACAGCTCACTTCATCGGATGCATCCGATGAAGTGAGCTGTAGCTCACGAAAGCTCATGCTCAAATAAATTGGTTAGTCTCTAAAGGTGCCACAAGTACCTCTTTTCTTTGTGCGAATACAGAGTAACACGGCTGTTACTCTGAAACCAGTTCTTAACTTGTTTTTTATCTTTGTATAGAAGAAATTATTTTAACCTCCACCTCTTTTGAGGTTGTTCTTCACTCTGTGTGTCCCAAAACAGTGTCTATATCTATATATATTACTGTGGTGCCTACCAGTGCTGTGCCACTGTAGGTGGAGATCATTTACCATTTCATTTCAAACCACTTTCTTCAGGAGTTTAAAACACAACTGCTTTCCTTTTATACTAGTTGATATTGCTGACAAGCTGTAAGGGTAGATGTCTTTCCAAAAAGACAGCATAAATTAGATACGTTATGTCTACAGCATACATTGGGTGGCCACCCTGAGGCTCCGGAGCCACATGCGGCTCTTCAGAAGTGAAGATGCGGCTCCTTGTACAGGCACCGACTCCGGGTCTGGAGCTACAGACGCCAACTTTCCAATGGGCTGGGGGGAGTGCCCATTGCTCAACCCCTGGCTCTGCCACAGGCCCTGCCCCCACTCCACCCCTTCCTGCCCCCTCCCCTGAGTTTGCCACTCCCTTGCTGATCAGGGGGAGGGAGAGGGAGGCGCTGGGAGAGGAACTGATGCGGGGGGGGGGGCGCTGCTGGCGTATTACTGTGGCCCTTTGGCAATGTACATTGGTCAATTCTGGCTCCTCCTCAGGCTGGCCAGCCCTGGCCTACATCTACGTGCTATGTGGTGTATCAGGTCTCAGTTATCAGGGCAAGCAAGCTGCCTGTATCACATGGCCTGCTGAGGGGTGTTGTGTGGCACTGCTGCTTTTCCCCCAGTGGCTGGCCTCTGTGAGAGCTTCCTGTCCCTTCTGGATACTGACCTGATCTATGAGCAGGTCTAACTTTTTTTTTTTTAACACATACAGCCACCCCTAACTCTTGTTGCCGTCCAGTTCAGGCAATAGAAAAAATGTGGCTGTGCTGTAGGGCCTGTGCATGTGACCACTATGCGCCTATTGCTGAAGTTGCAGGATCCCTCCCTTGGGATTTTTCTATAGGGTAGGAAGGGTGGTCTAGGGAACAGGGCAGTGGACTGGGACTCAGGAACCTGAGTTCAGTTACCAGCTCAGCCACGAATTTCCTGTGTGACCTTGGGCAAGTCACTCAATCTACCTCATGCCTCAGCTCCCCTTCTGTAAAATGGGAATAATACTTCCCTACCATCCAGGGGTATACTGTGAAGATAAAATCGATCGGTGATTTGAGGCACCCAGATCCCATGGTGATGAGGGCCGTATAAAAAGGCCAGTGCTTTTTTTCCCTCCTACCATTTGTTTGAGGCTAGTGCTTGCAAGCCCAGGCAGCTGGTAAGACGAGAGAGGTTAAATGGTTTTTTTTACTGAAGGAGTGAGGCCAGATGGAAGTAGGGAGGATTTAAGATGATATTCTGAAGAACTCCTAAACTCTGCAAAACTGAAAGTGACCGAAGCTGTGTTTTTTCTGGAGCTAAATAACTCCATAGGACCATGGCTTTCACTCTTGTAGAGTTGAGCAGGTGTTCCCATCCCCTTCACACTAGCTGGCTGAACTTATGGGTGGGGATGAGGAAAAGGTAGACAGACCTGTTATGTTCAGCCTCGCAGCAGGGAGAGTACTTGTGCAATGCCGACAAGGATTAGATGGCAAATTTACAGAGGGAAATTATGCAGGCATTTGGACAGCCCGTATAACCATGTAGTACCTGGGCCCTGTATGATGCTTAATTAACAATTTGGGATGGTTACGTAGTTTTGGGTGTCTACTGAGGTGGAGTAATTTTCAAAAGTGCTGTAGGTGCTAAGGCGCCCAAGTCCCACTGACTTTCAGTGAGACTAAGGTCTGGTCTATGCTGCAGAGTTAGGCGTGCTTATTTACATGGCTCAGTGCTGGGAAAAATGTCATGCCCTGTGTGATGTAATTAAGCCAGTCTAAGCCCCAGTGTAGACAATTTTAGGTTGATGGAAGAATGCTTCCATCGACCTCACTACTGACTCTCAGAGAGGTAGATGAAAGAACCCCTTCTGTCACTGTAGTAAGTGGTTCTACACTTAGACGCCTAAGTGTCTAAGCAATTTTTGAACTGGTGGGACTTAATCCCTCTTGTAAATTTTACCACCGTTTATTTTTAAAAAAGGCTTAATTTTAAATGCTAACCTGGGATTAGGGACAGGGATTATGTGCATAGTTTGGACTGGTGCTGTTTATAATAACTGAGAGCAGTAGAACTACTTAATATTGAAAAGTTACTAACAGCACCTAAATATTTCTGTATTTATATAAAATAAACTACAAGCTTTATAGTAATGTCAAACTAATGACATGAATATATTTCAGAGTAACAGCCGTGTTAGTCTGTATTCGCAAAAAGAAAAGGAGTACTTGTGGCACCTTAGAGACTAACAAATTTATTTGAGCATAAGCTTTCGTGAGCTACAGCTCACTTCATTGGATGCATACTGTGGAAAGTGTAGAAGATCTTTTATACACACAAAGCATGAAAAAATACCTCCCCCCACCCCACTCTCCTGCTGGCAATAGCTTATCTAAAGTGGTCACTCTCCTTACAATGTGAATGATAATCAAGTTGGGCCATTTCCAGCCCAAATCCAGGTTTTCTCACCCCCCCCCCCCCCGCCCCCCCAACACACACACACAAACCCACTCTCCTGCTGGTAATAGCTCATCTAAAGTGACCACTCTCCTTACAATGTGTATGATAATCAAGGTGGGCCATTTCCAGCACAAATCCAGGGTTTAACAAGAATGAATATATTGTTACTTGAAGATGTCCCTGTATAGTGATATCATGTTCTATGTAGTCCTAAATCAGCAATGTTAGCAATGGCAAGAAAGTTAAATCCATTGAGTCTACCCACTTGTAACATGGGATAGTGCCTGGGGAGACTATCCATATATTATACTGATAAGGTACTGTCACTGCTAGTGCATTGAATGAATATGCAGGCATGGCCATTAGATTAACCTGCTATTTAAGGGTCCTTGCAATAGATACAGTAGCAGTTAATATTAAGCATCTTATCCAACCAAACATTGGGCAAGTCAAGAGGAGTGTTCATGGAAAGGGTAATGTAAATGTTGGGGCTAGGAACTAGAGAATTAAGCAACTGAGAAATGTTTTCTTTAGTTGTAGTGGAAGGGAACCAGCAACAGACAGCAAAACTGAAATGTGACAGCAGAACTCCCATTTCATGTGATGGAGAAAGTTTGTAGGGTGAAGCACTCTCAGAAAAAGAGGTGCTTAGGAAGCAGAATTTTAAATCCTTTTACAAAGGGAATGCAAGCCAACCACCTGGGACTCAGAGAACTTGGCATTGCGAAGGGAAAACAGACTTAAATGTGTTCTGTGCTTTTCCTTTTGTCAAATGATCAAAGCAGAATTGTCTAGCATGCTGTGTTACCATTTCTTTGTATTGCTGGATAGCTGATCTCACCTACATTTCTGCAGGAAAACTTGAGCATTTTTGCTCAAAGCTGAACTTTTGTAGAATTTCCTCACAAGACTACATTCTACTTCACTGAACTATTACATGCAGAAACCAAGATGGTACAGTACTATGGTCCTGTGCTAACCCTAACTTTTAATGTAAAATTTGATCATACTTACCCATTGATAACTGAATCAGTTAACATTAATACAAGCAAGAGGTTTAGAGAAAACTTCCAAATGAATTTTAATCATTCAGTGCACTAGGTGGGTGCAAAATTTGCTTGCTAGCCAAAAATATACTATGATAACCATGAAAAGGCAGCTGTTACACAGTTAGTTACTTCAGTCAGGTGTAACTTTGCAAGGCTGGAGTTGGCAGCTAAATAACAGTAATTGTTTGGGAGAGGACAGATTCCCAAGTCTTTGCAAGAAGACTTTCCTGTAAAATTCAGCCACAGACTGCTGCTGAGAAGAAACTCTATTAAGAAAGGAAATTTGTTTAATAATCGAAAGAAACCACAGCAATCTTTGGAAAAATTAATAATTCTGTCTTGACGGAGAACGCTGTGAGATCCTCTTAGCTAAAGGAAGCCCATAAATACAGCTACCAGAGCAGGCTGTTTGTCCTCCCTCTAAAATGTGCTTGAAGCTAATCTATCTATATATGCAAGGAGTGATGCTTCTGTAGCTCCTTCTGTTGGCCCTGATAATGGGTTTTGGTGCTGCCAGTGGAAAATAGGAAACTTAAAATGTTAAACACTTACTTTAAAAGTGTGGGGGGAACTTCAATTTGTTTAAACTAAATATTGCACTTTTCTCAGTAGCCTGCTATCATTCTGCCATGAGTAGACACTTTCCTGGAGGTTAAGGCATCAGACAGAGACTGAGACTCAGGAGAGTTGGGTTCAGTTCCTGCCTGTGCCACAGACTTCCTATGTGACCGTGGCCAAGTCCCTTAATTTCCATGCCTCAATTCCCCATCTCAAAACAGAGGTAATATTTCCTTCCTCTTACCCTTTGTCTTCCCTCTGTGGACTGTAAGCTATTTGGGTTAGTGACTGTCTTCCTATTTTTTTGTATGTAAAGCTCATAGCAGGGCATGATGTTGACCCTGGTTTCTGCTGGGGCCTCTTGGTACCACTATAATTCAAAAAAATATTGAATGGTTAAACTTGTAATCTTTAAAGAGAGAGAGAAGCCCATTTTACTGGAGTGATAAGAACTCTGGTCTTGAAAAATGAAAGAAAATAATGAACTGTTAATCTATTTTGTCTGGTTTGTCAATTATCACATACTTTGTTTGATTTTTATATCGTGATTAGTGGTATAGTCCAGTTGTGTTACTGATATACAACGTGAGTAATGTGAAGACCAAGTGGACAGCACCAAATTGTTCTCTGTTTGCATCCTAATAGAATATAGGTTTCCACATGTAAAATGCTCTTTCTCTCTCTATCCATCTTGTCTTTTTAATTGACTTATTGCCATTTCCCCCTTATTCAACTGCCTAGCTCTTTAGAACCGAGCTGCAACAGACTGTACTTGTTTTTGGGTCTCAGGCTTACACCAGGCTATAAATCTGCAGCATTATTGACCTTCAAATGCCCTTTCAGCTACAGAGGAGGCATGAGGAATACTATGGAGCTCTTTCTTCTCCCTCCCTCGTCCCCACCCCTGCTATGGGTTTAATAGAGCAATCTAACCCAAACTTCAATGCCCACTCACAAAACATATTTCATAGCACTCTCATGGAGTGATTTTACAGCTTCAGTATAACAGAGCTGCAATACAGTATGCTTTGGAGAAACTTTCATCATCTCACTGGTGCATATTTTGAAGATCAAGTTTTCTGTTTCCCACGCCACGTTGACAGTTTTCACAGCTAATTTATTCCTGTCTTTTTGGAATGTGTGTTTAATTGCTGTTGCTCCACAAATTGTAAAATTTAAGTGGAGTTGTTAATCCTTGTGCAGATCCTTCATGAAATTCCCTGCTGTACCAACCAATCCATATAGCTGCTCCCCAAAACAAAATAATTTAAATGTTACCAGGCTAAGGGGGAAATAAACTAAGGACACACTCTTTCTTTTTTTGTTGTTGGCCACTTCTAAAAGGCTGTGAGTAACCTTTATTCTTGTGAAAGGTACTCCATCACATCAGTGCTACAGTCTGAAACACAACTGGCAGGAAAATAATTTTAAATAACTTGTGGAAGCATATACAGTAATATAATTTGGCTCAGCCGAAACTAATTCCATCCCATAGAAATAATTTTCAGAGTGCCTAAGTCCTATTTTAAAAAGTGATTTAAGTACTTAGGAGCCTGAATTCTCTTAATTTAACTGAGCTTTAAGTTTCTAAGTGCCTAAGTCTTTTTTGGAAATGAGACTTATGTGCCCTTGAAATGTCTACCCAACATCAACGTTACTCTTATGGTAAAGGTGTCTTTCTGTCCCTTTTGTCGCCCCATTTTATTCCTGCCCAGCTTCCCATTCCACCGAGTAATGAGCACAAGAATTCCTAACGCATCCAGGAGTCCTCCTTAGCAGTCCTCCTGCGTTGTTTAAGATATTTATTTTTTTCAAGTAGCACCTTTTCAACTGGAAGCAAACTACGTTTACCAATATGTGTTTTTTCAAAAGAATGCTGGGTCCTATTGAATTATAGTTTCAGTAATGGTATTGGGTAAGGCTTCCTTTTCTTGCTAGTTACATCCTCCATTGCTAATACTCAATGGCATTATGATCTTTATCATTAATAAATATGTCAAATCGTGAGTGGTTGAACAATTAAAGCTACTTTTATAGTATTTTCCGTTTTAAAATGGAAAACGTTCTGGCAACACATACAACTTCAAACCAAGGCCTATGCAAGGACTAAGCAAACACTATTGGACCAGATCAGTAGCAGGTTTAAATTGGAATAGTTTCATTTCAGTTTAGCTAAACTTATTTATGCCAGCTGCTGAGAATCTGGCCCACTGCATTTAAGGAAAGCCATGCATTATAAAAGAAAATGTTTGCTGGAGGAAAAAAGAAAAGTGAGGAAGAGGAGAAATAACTCCTTGACCAAATCAAAATTTAATTTTATGAAGATTTGTGTAAATCTATTTTAGATAGTAAAAGTTCTTCCAGTTTCTTAAAAAAATTAGAACTTTTTAATGCAGCAATGGACCCCTAGACTTCTTTATAATATTCCCCATAATTCTCTAATCGGAGTTTCTTAGCCATCTGACATATCTTGCTTGAAATCTTCAGGTCTGTGCTCTATGTGGCTGCTCCTTAGGGATGCTGTTATACAAACAGGGCCAGGGAGAGGTCAAATAGACCATGCATTGATGGAGATGCACTTAAATAGCATATCTGAGTCTCTTTAAATCCAAAGGCTGGTACCCTCTTCTGATCCCTTCTGGGAACCTGAGCCTCTGTTCAAATTCCCACCCCATTCCCTGCCTATAAACAGCTAAGTGTTGACACACAAATTGTATGCGAGCTTCAGAATTAACACCCCACAGAGTAGAATGTGGGGAGTCCATTCTTACAGCTATCTTAATCTGTAAACTCTGTACTATCTTATTCACACTAGGAAATTAATCTGGGTGCCACCTCCTGCAAACTATTGGAGAAAACAGCTGCTTGTGTAGATAGGACAAAACTCTTTCCAACACAGTTATTGAGAGGTTGATAGACACCAGAGTCCTATCTATGCTGGGGAAGAAACTTGATGAATGTTCCCTATTTTTCAGTCCAATTCAGAGCACAGCTCTTCTCCATTGCAGTACCCTCCCTTTAAAAAAATAGTTCAGTTAAGGTTTCTTATCTGATGGGTGTTATATATTCTGTGTAGTTGAAGTACGTTTATATATATTTCTCCTTTGTTTCCGCAATCTGGGCATCCACACTACTGAGAGCAGGAAGCTCATTCTAGGCTTTACTGTTCTGCACCGGACTACAATTCAAATCAAAAAGCTGTGTTGCTAACAGCTTGTATGGTATGCATTGTGAAAGGGGACTGTGGAATGCTTTCTGTACTTTCCAGAGTTGCAGCCGTGTTAGTCTGTATCCACAAAAAGAAAAGGAGGACTTGAGTACTCATGCTCAGATAAATTTGTTAGTCTCTAAGGTGCCACAAGTCCTCCTTTTCTTTCTATAGCTTGCTAACCTCCAGCTCATACTGAGCATGGTTTAGCACTTAAAGTTAAACTCTGCCCTCTGATGCACACACTTGGTTCTCATTTGTTTCAGTCTGAACCATGTGCATGTGAGGTCAGTATTTGGCTTTTATTTCAAACAGACTAGGGAAGAATGAGTAACAAATACATGTTGCAAATTGAACAAATGAAGTAAGTAAAATTGCTATATTTAATTTAACAATAAATCACTTTTGCTTAGGAACACTTGGTGGATTTTCTTACATTGTGTCTTTGTTTTCAGCTGTGTTGGATGTTGAACTTGAGTAGCTGATGATAGATAATCCTGATTGCCCTCAATTTTCCATCTCTCCTCCTGAATTTTATCTTTAGGAATTATAGCTGTAGGAAGATAGTTTCATCCTGGTCCACTGCCTATCTTGAGCATGTGCGGACATACACACATACCCCTAATTTATCTTAAGAATATATATATTCTATAGGGTGTATATACTTTCAGGATTTTCTGGTACTCTTCATTAGCAGCATGTCTGAAACCACAGTTGTGTTCTCAAATATCACACTCCAAGGTGGGGTTTTATTAAAGTAGTATAAAGTCATTGTCAAAAAAAGGAGGAGGTAAGATCAGTCTCAGCTATAACTTCCATCTTTTCAATTTACATTCTCTTTATATTTACTTTTTTAGCCATGAAGACTTTGAGTTTATATCAGGAACCCGCATGCGCAAGTTGGCTCGGGAAGGACAAAACCCTCCTGAAGGTTTCATGGCTCCCAAAGCCTGGACTGTGCTGACAGAGTACTACAAATCCTTGGAGAAGGCTTAGGCCTCTTATTAACTGCAGATCAATCTTTGACACTTGATTTATTACCAAGAAGGGGACCACACAGTCACCATTCATGCTGCTTTGTTGTGGTGTCTGTCAGGAAGTTCTTCCCTGGAAACAGACTCTTTCTCCCGAACTTAGCATCATTTGTTGCTTGTCTTATGGGTTCTATTATGTATTGGCACCTAACAAACTGCTGGTTTTAATGTCTTCTCTTTTATTACAGTCTATACTCTTGCAGTAGGATTTTTAACTCTTGTCTTTTTTAATATTATTTTTATGCCTCTGTCCTATGAACTCTGCAGCTGTTACATCGATGCAAATTTTTTTCATACACTATTTAAGCAGTCTGGTAGTTTTTAATTTCATGGTTTGCAGGATAAATGTAATGATTAGAACTATGGAAGTAAATGAAATATTTTAAAACTGTACTCAATACTTTTTCTGTCAACTAGTGATCACAGAAGCATTGTAACTTTAAGCTCTTGTTATATGTAATCTCAGAGAAAACTTCTTTATGAAGCTCAATTAAACTTTTTTGCTTTCTGTATTACATTTCGGAGTTTATTATTTTATTTTGTACTTCTGCACTGGAGCAGCAAAGTGAGAGAAATGCATAACTCGTGAACAGAGAAAAATATAGGCTTTACTATTAATTATATGTAATGCTTATCCCAGAGGTTTAGGGTGGTGGTTGAATTTCTTTTATTTGCTTGTTGCCAATGGTGTAATATGTACTTAGTGGGAATATTTTATCTAGTTGGATTTTAAGTCTTCTCAATATTTGGTGCCACTTATTGTCTCATGACCTTAATACTTTTTTTAAAAAAAATGTGGGAAATCCTGCATCCATTTTTCTAGTTACTTATATTTCTGTATATGCTCTTAGGCAGAGAGTTCATTCTCACCAAAAAAATCTTCAAGTCTTGGCTACTATTGCAATATAAATACATGTCTCATGAGAGAATTTAGTCCAACATATGAACTCCCTATTTCCATCTTTTCAAGAGTTTTTGATGTGAAGTAAAATCTAGCCTTTTTTCTAGAACTTCCTAGTTTGTGTAAACGATGAAGCCCCACACATTTCAGAGGTCCAGAAAAAAATCTTTAACTAGTTAAATTCAGCATCCAAAACAATATTTATTGCAAAAATTACAAAAAGCAAATTCTCAGAAGAGTGAAATACAAACACTTACTTTCTGCTGCAGGATCTTTGGGGGGGAGATGAAAGATCACACAAAGTGACTAAGTTTTAAAGCTTTATTGATAAAATAACAGCGGTGAGTGTGGGCCAGAGGGAGGGACGCTGAGCCTCCCTCTGTATTACTCGGCCTCTACCGCAGAGGGTTCATACACCAAATACCACCCCCCCCCCCCCGCAGGGCAGAGCGAAAAACCCTAAATTCTCTTCTGCTCAGTCATGCTACGGCTGAGGGTGGGGCACACCTTTAATCATAAAATCCTCAACATGAAATACCAACCGTGCTGGTCAGAGCAAACATGAAATACCAAGGGAAGACCAGTTGGTGCACTCTGCAGGGCTGGTCGCTCTTTCCCCCCTTCCCCCACCCCCCGCATTTCCACCAAAACTGTGACAGATTTATGTTATCAATCTGCCTGGGGTGTCAGGTGATCAGGCTGAGGCCACAGGATCTTTAGGGGAGGAGATGAAGGAGCACACCAAGTGACTAAGTTTTAAAGCTTTATTAATAAAATAACAGCGGTGAGTGCGGGGTGCTCACCACATCATTCAGAGGAAGGAAGGAAGCGTTAGTGCCCCAGCCCTAATCCACTTTCATACTCACACACGCACGACCCGAGGCTGGCCAAGCCCGGGTGTAAAGTAAGAAGAAGAGGGGGAAGGGTGGACAAGAGTTCTGTCCTGTGCACAGGCCGTCCAGGGTCTGCTGTTCATCTCCGACTTGCTTTAGCTTTCAGGAGGGTTTTAAGTCTTGGGATTTGTGTGCGGCATTTTGTTCAGGGACCTCTGTACCCTGTGCTCTTTGTACCAGTCTGAACCGGCCTTCCGTGGCTTCCTCAGCTTTCCCAAAATACACCAGCTTCAGGGACGCAAAACTGTTTTCCCCCTCGCTGGCCTTCACCGTCTCACTAATTTTTGCAATCCCCAGCCGTTTTGTTTAGTTTACTGCTCTATTCTCACAGCTGGTTGGGGTTGGAATTCAGGCCCCATCTTTTTTGGCATCAGAGAATTTGCTTGGGTGCGATGGCCTTGGGCGGCTGGAGTCAGCTTCTTATTTTCGGACCTAGCTGGATTGTCGAGTTAACCCGTTCCTTTCTTCCTTCCTCCCCCTTTGGCCTCTCGCAACCTGCAAAGGAATCTTTCGCTCCACACTCACACCTTCAACCCCTCCCAAAATCCTTTCCCATGCATATGCCTATATAGGTGTCAGCGATATACAATGTTGGTGCTTACCCAGGGGACCCCATGGGGGGGCAATTTAACTGTGACTGGGACATTCCCATGGGGCTATTTTACTGTGACTGGGACACTTTGGCTGTACCTTAATTTTCTTTTTCTCCCTCCCAGTAATGAAACTGAGTGATTAATTCTGCTTTTCCTCTGTAGACAAACTGTCTCTTCAGAAGGCTTTTTCTGTGTAAAGAGGCATACAACAGAAATGCTGCTCCTTGCTGCAGGCTCCTCTGTGGTGTCACATTCATGACTATACAGTGATTCAGAACCTTTTCTATAGCTGCTCTCAAGCTTAACTAGAGGAGCTTCTCAGTGTCCTTAACTGCCTGGCGCTGACATCCTTTTCTTTACAGTGGGTGCTACCTACCAGGGGGCCATAACTTTGAGAGCCTTATGGAGAAACTAGCAATAAGTGCCTTACACAGGCAGTAGCAGGACTAATGAATTACAGAGGTAAATTTATCCCAGACCTATCCACATAGCTTTTGGCACCTCATGTAACTGAAGACTGACCAGGGTGTTAAAGGCTAACAGGAACTATTTATCTCAGGAACAAGTGAAATTAACAACTTTTTGGAAATACTGATGTAATTCTGAATTGCAAAAAGATAAAGATGTATTTACTGAGATGTTTATTACTTGACAATAAAAGAGCACCCATCCAAAGTTCTTCTTTTTGAAGATAATCTTCCTGAAGTATAATGGACCAGAGTTGATTCTGACTCAAAGAATTTGGATTAGATATACATTTCAAGGTGACTTTTTTCCCCTCTCACTCTCTGGCTAAAATCCTTACAAATGGGCAGTGGCCTCCCATTCTGATCTTACACAGGGGGACCATATGGCTGTTCTCCCATATTTTTTGCAGATCCCTGGAACTCTTACTCACCACTATCAAATCATTCTGACATATTGAGTATAATGGCTTAAAAAAGTAATAAAACACCAAAAAACTAAACCCCTTTCCTGCTGATTTTAAAACGCTGTATCAATGATGCAAGGACAAACTGGACCCAGCTTTCCAAAACGTAAGAGTTAATGAGGTGGATGGAGTTTACCAAGTCCTGGTCTTTTGGGGTTGAATAAGTGTTACAAAATGATTACAGCTCCTCAGTGACATTATTTATTCCAGATGATGCCAATTCCAGCAACATGCATTGAGCAACTTGAGAAAATTGTATGAGTTTTCCTGTAGAGTCACAAGGAAGCATAGAATGGAGGACTCAGGTTGCTTATTTTAAGGTTACACCAAACTGCTTGTCAGTGTAAATTGTGTGGGATGATGTTCCAAATCAGATGCCCTGGTTTGTGATGGAAAAGCAGCCAACAAAGACTGAGGATAGTGGCTCCTATCTGTATTTTTCAATAAGGGATCTAAACACTTAACAACTCAGTAATATTCCAGACATGGAAAATGTGGAATAGGTTGCATAAAGCCTGGAGATAACCCAAACTTCTACATCTGGAATAATTCTTCAATAAAAATCAGCAAGAATCAAATATACTGAATGTTTTGGATGGGGAATAAAAGGATTTGAGTGATCATAGATCTTAAAGTGGATCTTAATTGCTGTTGGGCCAGTCCTCCATGTGCTTTGTATCTGGCCCGTCCATGGACTTCAGTTTTTCCCTAATTCATTGACTTCAGTGAGAGTTCCATGAGTGGAGCCCCTTGCAGGATCAGGTCCAATGACTTTTAATGAGCTAAAAGAAAAATATACCCTAGACCCTAGTGTTTGTAACTTAGGAAATGCTAACCAGGAAGTTTTGGCCCTCTATTCCTAATGGAATGTGAATTAAGGTACATCTACACTAACAACTGTACACATGTCCATACACATGGTTGTGCCATAACCCCCCTCTTTTCCACATCTAGACCCCTGAAACCTGTGTCTGAAGGTGAATACAGGGCATGTAAGCCACTACACTTGAGGAGTGTGGGTATATACACACCTCACACTAGCAGTCACATACCCATTCTATGGGCCAATACCAGGTGCTAAATTTCAGTAGTTCTCCAACTCCTTTCTGATCCAATCTATAAAGGTCCCTGTCTGCCCCTTGTCACTGGGGGTAGCAAACTGTGCTGACCAACTGAGAATGTGTTTTCTGCTGCACTATTTTGATCAATACATGTGAACATGGATCATGTTCTGAGAGCAGCTGCCTAGTTCACCAAGCACACATGGGCGTGGTCAATGTGTAGTTGGAATACACCGTCCTCCACGATTTCTCCCAGAGCTGCGAGAACTTTCATCTATACTGGGAAACTTCACAAAGGCTGCAGGAGGTGGGCATTTGTTGGACTCCGTCCCAGTGCTGGAAACACCTGAGGCACCTGTACTGGAGATCAAAACAGTCACTCCGGGAGGGATCATCATACATGCCCATTCTATGATAAACTGGACACAGTGAATCTAAGGTTCCCAGTGTAGAGCCTGGAGTGGCTAATGACCCCCTCCCCTAAACCCTGACAGCCTCCTCATCCTTTGGGATGCCAATGAGGGCCAGGGTAAGGAGGCAGCAGGGACTGTGGAGGAAACCCCAGAAGTCCCAGAGGAAGAAGAGCATGTCACTTTGCTCCTAGAGGAGACAGCTGAGCAAGCACCCACTGATGAGCCTGGGGAGGACCCTGAGCCAAGGCAGAAATAAGTACCAAAGGCTAGTAAGTTACAATAGACCCACCCCTGCCTTTTCCTGCCAATATCCCCTCATGCTCTGGTGCTAAATGTCTGGTTTTTAAACCCAGCCCCTGCTCCACTCTACTCCAGAATGTCCCCAAGCAAGACATGGCTGTAAATCAACGATTTCACTGAATTCCCATGAAGCACTATTATGTATTTGGCAGAACATGATTTTATACACATACAAACACATCTTTCCTGCATAGGCTTCTCCTTTCCCAAAAGGCTCCTCAGTTCCTAATAAACCTAAAACCCTGTTCCCTACACCATTGGCTGGCCCTTTCACTGCATTAAGACTCTTCAGTTCTGCCTGGTTAACTGACCCTGCGAGGAACTGGAAGCCTTTCAGAAAATGCTACTATGAAGATCCTGGACTTTAATCTCTTAACACTGTAAATTTGGCTTTCAGGACCTTTCTCCTATCTTTCCTTATGTCTCTGGTACCTACATGTACCATGACCACTCCTCTCTAGTACTGCACATAAGTCTGCCTAGATGTTTTGTGAGATATGCAGCCTCTGCACCCAGCAGACAATTTACCATGCGATTCTCCTGATTGTCACAAATCCATTACTCGTGCCTGGCTCTCCCTAGTAAATGGGATTCCGTCCTTGGGAGAGGTATCCTTAGTGCGAGAGGATACCATGTGACATCTGGAAGGCGGGTCCCAACTATGGGCCATCTTGATTATCACTACAAAAGTTTTTTTCTCCTGCTGATAATAGCTCGTCTTAATTAATTAGCCTCTTACAGTTTGTATGGCAACTTCCATCTTCTCTGTATGTGTATAGATATATATCTTCTTACTATATGTTCCATTCTATGCATCCAATGAAGTGGGCTGTAGCCCACGAAAGCTTATGCTCTAATAAATTTGTTAGTCTCTAAGGTGCCACAAGTACTCCTGTTCTTTTTGCAGATACAGACTAACACGGCTGCTACTCTGAAACTATGGGATTGTAGCTCTGCTACAGCTTGATGTTCTCTTTCTCTGAGATTTTCATCCTCTTTAACAGCATAGAGGCTGGCAGACTGGTGGTGGGATTGCTCTACTGTGTCCCTTAAAGTCTCCTTTTGTACCTCTCTGTCTCCCTTAGCTCCTCCAGTTCAGCCACTCTGGCCTCAAGAGCCTGTATTATCAGAGGGCCATGAGCTGCTTGTCCCATGCCACCTGTTCACAATTGCAAAATGCAGATAATTGCACATGCTGCGTTTAGTGCAATGAATTGGGTAGCCCTCACTCTGCTGCTGGACTTCTGCCTGCTTTATTTGTACTCCTGCAGTTCTTTTGGGGAGTGGGGTTACTGGCCTAAGTTTAGAGTATGTTTGTTAGGTGTATTTGCTTCTCACACTCCCTTGCAAAACTCCCCTGTTTGCTGCTCCTGGCTTTTTAAACTCCTGTTCTTCTGAGTTAGCCCCACCCCAGTCAAGGGATTGCAGGATGGCAGGCTAGAGCCTCATTAGTAAACTCTCAGCCTAGCCTTGCTGGCCCTTTGTCTCAGCACACAGCCCCCAGAAGAGACCACACTATAGTTTGCATGCAGCAAACAAACAAATTAACAGACAAACTCGCCCCAATGGTCTTATAGTCTCTCCTCCTTCACCTGGAGAACTCCCTCATGAAACTCCCCTCTTTGCTGCTCCTGTTCGTTAGCTCCTGACCTGAAGCTATAAAACAGATTATTAGCAGACTATCAACGTGGCCTTGTGTCTGTGCATTTCTTGGCCAGCGTGCTGTCAGCGATAGTCCTGGGGCCATGCAGACCAAGAGAAGGGATGGGTTTGGAAAATGCCTGGTTGGGGATAGGATAGTTGTTGAAAACTAATGGTTGTCCACAGTTACAGCTGTCTTTGTCTCCTGTGAAGATTACAAAAAAGTTTTGAATGATTTACCTGAATTAACACTTCCCCCTCCATGCCCTGTCTTACTGTCCTCTTACAAATGAAAGTTGCACGAAACTGGGGGGCTAAGAGGGTGCAGGGTTGGTTAGATATGGGAAGGGAAAGGGAATCCTTTGGTTGTCCAAGGAATGTCATAGCAGTTCTTTCTCCCTTTGAAGATTGACAGGTTTTTTAACCCTTCCCAGTCCCTGTTGTCTGGCTTCTCCCTGCTCCTAGCTGTGTTGCAGAAGCCAGTAGAGGTGTGGGGTGGGTGCAGTATCTGCTTCAGCAATTGTACAAACACAATGCAGTGTTCCTTTGCAGTGGAAAGGTGAGTAGCTTGCAGTGTCGATCACAAAGTTCAGGGACAAAATAAAGTTGTGGTGTGTCTCTTTCCTTCCCTGCCTCTTTCAATACTGTTCGCTGGACACAGGGGCCAGATTTTCTGGTGATGAAGGGGCAGTTGGGGATGGGTGAATGTTCATAGTGGTTTGCTTCTCTCCTTTCATGGAAACTCCATCTGCTAGCATGGAATATAATCAATTTCCTGTCAAATTCCCACCCACGCGCATATGCATATTTCAGCAAATTTCTGGGGTAGCAGAAATTCCAGCTGGTTCCTGAGGTTCAGCGGCAATGCAAATGTGGTTCACCTTCATAGCTGACCAAAACCATCCATTCAGCAATACGTAGAGGGTTAATCATTAACAGAAACATCTCTCTGGCATTGATTGACGAATCATCTCCATGGGACTGGAAAGCCACATCTCTTTTTTCCATTCTGGTACCTTGAAAACTACTTTGTTCTCCAAATGCTGACCAGCCTTTAAAGAAGAAATTGGCAGTTGGTAATGTAGTCCCTTGAAGGACTTGAACCCCATCCCAACTTCCCACTTGAGACACTAAGAATTATATTTTTTTAAAAGTATTGCTATATGTGTCTTACCATTATTAGCCTCTGCTCCTGGGGGACTGCAAAAGTTGTCTGAGAAGCAAAGATAGTCTAATAAGTGCATTCCTAAAATGCTCAAAAGTATTGATAATGTGGCCTTCAACAGCAAAATTATGTGTGGGGGATTTTTAGCTTTGTCCAAAAAATTTAAAATAAATTGCTATCCTTGTCTTTGAATCTGAAGGACCTTTGGCTGTAGAGAGGGGAACAATTCCACCAAGAGGCCAGGAGCAGCACCCCAAAGACAGCAGAGGCAGATGGAGAAGGATCCTGGAGAACCTGCTGATTGATATGGAGACTAGGAACCAGAAGCAGTTTCAGTTCCTCAGAGCACAGGAGGATCGGTCTCTTTAGCAGGAAGAGATACTGATGAACCAGTTCCTGGAGCACGATGCACGCCACTGGGAATGACCCAACCCCCCAGAGTGACTGGGAGGAGCCTGCATGACTCTTCATACAAACACCCCTCCATCAGCACCTGAATGCCCTCATAAAGGAACCCCCCTGAGTGTGCAATGGGGGAATGATGAGCCTGAGGCAGTCCCTGAAGCCCAGTAAGAGTTCAGCCTCTAAACCCTGTCCAGGAGTAGGGTTGCCAGGTGTCCGGTTTTTGACCTGAACATCCAGTCAAAAAGGGAAGCTGGCAGCATCCGGTCATCCACAGTAGCCTCCAACTCCATCCCATCCCAGCATCGGCATGCAGCAACTCCCTCCAAGTCAGGCTGCCTCTCCCTGAAGACTCCGCAGAGGGTCAAACTGCTTGAGTGACCCCGTTCCTCCCTGGGTCCTGCTCCCAGGCTGCAGCTGCTCCTCACCTTCTTGCAGTCTGGGTACCCCGCTCACGCCTCATCCTGAAAGAACCCAAGGTTCCTGGTTGCAGCTGACTGCACTTATGAGTTCCAGGTAGTAATCAGCCCTGTGCTTGCATCGCTCAGCCTGCAATGCTCAGAGCTAAACAGCAAGGATAGTAGCTTTCTACTTGTAAAAGAGAGAGAGGAGAGAGCAATATCTCAATTGCAATTATCATGGACAAACATGCAAATTTTCTGCCATAATTGTGAGTGTGCCTTTTTTGCACAAACAATTGCTCCAAAAATCATGTGTGTGTATGTAATGCCTCTGTGCGCGAATGAATGATCGGTCTCCCTCTCTGTCAGGCCTCAGTGTTCACTACGCGGCTGATAGAATGCCAGCTGTGGGGTTCTGTTTTTCACTTCAATATCGGCCACCCAGCTGAACTGACAAAGCCCTGAGCCCAGGGGTGAGGGGTCTGCAAGATGCCTTCTCACAGACAGGCCACGGGGCATGCTCGTGGCTGGGCCGGTGGCTCCAGGCACCTCCAGTGTGCAGTGTTAGGCTGCTAGGCCCGTCTCTGTGGCGACACTATGCTGTGGCGCAAAGACCAAACTGTGCAGTCGATGGGCTCTGTTCACAAGGCTTGGGCCGGGAGACCCCGGGCAGGGAGCAGCTTTGGGCCTCAGAACAATCCGACCCCTCCCTGCCCTAACCCCTTGCTCCAGGGACCGAGCTCCGCTGTGCCCCAGTTGAGCAGGTGGGCAGGTTCCACGTCAGCTCCTCCCAGCCTGGCTCTGCAGGCAGCAGGTGAGTCCCAGGAGAGGAGGGAGGGAGGGGTGGAGAGCGAGCGATGGAGGGAAGGGGGAGAGGACTGAGCGGGGGGGCTGAGCCTCAGGAGAAGAGGCGGAGCAAGGGTGTTCGGTTTTCAGAAATTAGAAAGTTGGTAACCCTATTCAGGAGACATCCCTAGTTGTTCCCTCCTCCCACCCCCAAACAGTTTTCTGTAGCCATTTCTCCTCTTGTCAGGGGGAGTGGGAGTGGGAGGGTAAGGAGACAGGTTCACATGATAATAAGTGTATGGTGCTCAGGGAGTGAGACACCCATTGTGTTTTGACATGCAGTTCCTCTTTTAAAAGTTTCACCTTTACCTTACATGTGTCATATTTAATAAATGTTACAGTTTCCTTGACTTGCGTGTGGACTCTCCTGCCTGAATGGGACATTTTTTCTGTTTTGGTATAGGGTCCCCTATTCAAAGCTTATTACTTTGATTTGTGTAACACTCTGTGGTGTCAGCACATTGTAATAATAATTTTTTCCTCCCACACCACTTCTCCCCCTCTCCCCCATGACCATAAATATCCAAATTCCAAAGAATACACCAGAAGGATGGGGAAAGTGAAATGTGCTCATAATGCACAGGTAGTTTTAACATAAACAGAAGTCACAAAACAGAGAAAGGTTAAATAAACTTATTTATGGCTTGGTTCATATACACGTAAGCAGGATCTGAATGAGCTTTCCCGCCCCACTCCCTCAACATCTAGTGATGAGCTGGGGGAAAAGATTTCAGGAACAGACCGTATTTGCATAAACATAGCTACTCTGCCTAGGAATTCAGCAGAGGGAACTGCTTTGCTAAAGTGATCAGTTTTCCTGGTGTAATGAAATGTTATCCTGATTGTATGAGTAATGGGCAGCAGAACTGTACTTATTCTGCCCTTATTGAATGGGTCACCCTCAACTGAATCTCACTTGCTAATCAGGTGGTTGGGATGCCAAATCCCAGTGAAAGAGAGAGAGGGTGGGACAGGTGTTCCTACCCGGGGGTGTAGGCTATGCCTAACATATCCTAGACACTATTTAACTCTCTCTTTCTCCATTGTTTAATGACTGAGCTAATTAGACTCAATTGCGAGTCCTTCCTTTTGTTTAGTGATTATTAGAACTGAAATCACTTGTAACTAGGTCTGAGAGCCAAGCTTTAGACCTGGCATGGGACAACGTTTTAATGAAAGACACTGTACAGCCTGCACTCTAGCAGTGAGGTTCCCCACTAACTGGTGAAATCATGGAGAGCTCCGTTAAGTTGTGGGACCTCAAGATGTGGCATCACAGGGGGTGCAGTAGAGAGGCAGGTGCAGCAAAGAAGTAAAGGCGCAGTGGAGAGTATGACAGTGCAGCAGGCAATGGTGGCAGTGGTGGGCAGCAATGCAAAGTGAACAATGGCAGCTGTGAGACAGTTGCAGCAGTGGCCACAGCAGCTGAGGTCTTGGCGAACACAAGTGAATGCTCCTCTGAACTCTGGGTTCTCGCTGACAAAGGATGGCAACTATGGGGTGCAGTGGAGGGGGAGGGGAGTGGCATATTAAAGGAATTTTTGTTTGTTGGACTTTCGCACCGCAAGATGAGAAACTGAGGCAAAGGACACTACCCTAAGTACTCTGGGGTCGGTGTTTTTCTCATGGTATATGCTTTTGAATCATAGTTGTGGTGTTTCCTCAAATTAAAGCTGGCTTCCTTTTTCCTTTTTATTAAAAGTTTTCTTTGTTACATACAGACTCAGTCCTTGCAAGAAGGGAAGAATTGCCTCTTAGAGGCACCCTGGGGTGGTGTTTAACTTTCCCAGATTAGTTATTGGGGGTCAAGCCAGTTCTGTTTTGTATTGTTAGAGGAACCTCCTAGATACTGAACCCGGCCCTCATGGCTGATGACTCAACCTGGCAGAAGTTACATACAGAACCAGGAAACGCAATTAAATTAATGTAACAGTAAAGACATCAGGCACTGAACAGTGATTAAATGGCCCCTCACCCCCACCAAAATTTGACCTGTTTCAACTTTGGTTGTAGTCAAGCATAATAGCTGATGAGTGCTGTTATCACCACACTCAGTCAAGAGAGAATTTCTGAAGTTCTTCAGGACCTTTAAACAACATTTTGGTCATTGAAACTGATTGAGTGCTCCTGAAATTGTTAATGTTAACACTTGTTTGAATTAACACAAAAGCATTCCACAATGATCCCAATAGAACTGGATCAACACCCTCAGCAACACAAAAGCCAAGCTCTGAGGTGTTAACCCCGTTGAGATGCCCTACCAGGAGTCAGTAGTTACAGAAATGGATGGCTAATCACATGGTTATAGAAACATCGGCTACAGGGGAACAAAACCTTCACAAAGGTATGTTGGCACACTATGTACCAATGTTCTCTCTTGTGCTGTTCCCACCTCTGCATATGGTGTGATGGTATCCCATTGGCACAGGCAGTAATCACCCTCTGTCTTCCTGCTGTTCCAGGATGTGTGTACATGTGGCAGCCGAGATTTTCCTTGTCTGCTGGGATCCAGCACTAGTGTGCACATGGGTGGGATCTGGCTATCTGAAAAGGCTTTGTAAACCAATCCCGCCTTGTGCCCACTCTGTGCAGAAATACTCCCCTTCACCATTGCATATGTTGTGGAGGGCAAAGCAGGTCATGATTATGCAAATTGTGTTGGCCACATTCGTGAGGCCTACACACCTGTCTGGATGCCAATGAGCTTTCAGCTTCCGACTCCATGACCATTCTGCAACTAGTCAGTATGTAGCTGAAGTCACGTTTTCCTGGATCATGGATGTTGGGGTACCATTTCATGATCCAGATTAGGAGCTAGTGTGTCTGGTCCCCCAAAATAACCATTGTCACAGACTACCATAGAAAATCATGTCATGTTTGGGAAATAAATTCCCATTTCCACCCCTGAGGTACAATCCCAATCTCCTCAGCACTCTAGCATCATGAACCTTTCCTGTGTTTCCAGTCTTGGTAATCATGAATCTGCCTCTGAGGTCCACTAAGCCTTGCATTAGTAACCTTTTTGATTCACAAACTCGCATGCCCCTTTTGGTGGGCAAAGTATTGGGATGTGGGTGCCATTGATGGTCCCTGAACTGTTCAGAAAACATTGCTTCCTCCCTAGTTCAAGCATAAATTACCCTCCTCAGGTTCTTCCTGAGATTTGTGTGCAAATAAGGTCACTGTGTCTTCATTAATTATTTGTATATTGTTAGCACCTCTGGGACACCATTGTGCTAGGTGCTGTACAAACACAGAACAAAAAGACAGTCTGTGTCCTGAAGAGCCTACAATCTTACTTCTGCATGTCGATATGAGCCTTTCCAAGCAGAAGAAGGGAAAACAGCTGCCTCATGGCACCAACCCCAAAGATAAAGAGGGGAAGGGCCATGGCAATGTGCACCATTCCTCTGTTAACAATACAGAAAATTCACACGAAAAATGCAATGCAGTCTGAATCTGCATCCATCTATCCACTTATATAGAGGTCATCATAGTATCTGAACATCTCTGCAGTGTTAAATCCTTGGAGGCTGAGTATGCAAAAATTGAGTTCAACCTACTCATAAGTAGAATAAAATATCTTGCTAAAAACTATAAGGCAGCTGGAGATTTCAATCTGAAAGTGATTCACTTTAAGATCATGAGTGCGTTGACTCTAATAGATGCTTGAAAGAGAGAGCAACTGCTGGCTCAAAACTAATACTTAGATCTGGCACAAGAATTCACCCTTGGAAGTTACTCAGAATGCACCCGATGAAGTGAGCTGTAGCTCACGAAAGCTTGTGCTCACATAAATTGGTTAGTCTCTAAGGTGCCACAAGTCCTCCTTTTCTTTTTTCAGAATTTGAAGTTGTTTGTTTGTTTTTCAATCTGAGTTCTTTAAAAGATTAATTTGATATTTGATATTTGTCCCTTTTCATTCCAATGTATAATGTTAAAAAAAGTCACTAGACTGTATCATGCATTTTTAAAAGTGTAAACCTATTGTCAGTATGCCTGTTAGATACCACAGACCTCTTGACAATGCAGCAGCTGTTCGTCAACTCATGATTTGAGAGAGGAACATGTGAGAGTTTCTGCACAGCTGTGTTGTTTTACCTTGAAGAAAGCCTGAGGGTTCAAGTAGCAGGCCTCTTTTAAATTTGCTTTCTACTTTCGTAATAAACTTTGTTTTGATTATGAAACAAGCTGGATTTTTACACATTCTTCAAAGTGGACATGAGGTTTCTGAGTCTCTTGCAAATCTCGTGCCCGCCCTTATGAGGTGTGGGGTTTTTACATGTGTCCCTTTCATGATTTAGCTTTTATGAAAATGTTACATTTTGCGCCTTTATAGAGAGGGAGGGTAGGAGTGTGTGTGCACATGCACCAGCATCACTCTTGTGACATTACCAGAGCTGAGGGATCTGGAAACACCATCTTGATATCCTTTTGAAGCTGAAGGGGAAGGCAGCATCACTGAAAACTAGATCAGCGCTTTAAAGTGCATCTGGGATTCTCAAAGACAATAAATAGTTCCAAGTTAAAACGGAGTACAGAGGTGTGCCATAAAATTCCATGAGACTTAGATTCAGTCAAAGGATTCCCTCTTTCAAAGTATTTATATGCAGAGTGGTTGTAGTCCGAAGGCTACCTTTATATAAAATGGCATCTTATTCAACATAAATCCCAGTGGGACATAAGTGGTGCATAGGCCTTGTGCTGTTCTGCACTCAAGGGAATTTCATATCCTAAACATCCCACTGGAAATTTCATTTCTCATTAAAAATGCCCATACTCTTATTTCATTCTTCCCATTTCATATTAGAACAGCAGTTATAACATCTTGCTGGGCCATTTCCTGAGGGTTACTGGTTGGCTGGGATTAATTCATTGAAAGTATAGTAAAGAGCAGAATTATCAGACGTAAATAAACACTTAGTTGGGAAAGGCTCAACACAATTTTTGTAAAGGGAAATCATGCCACACCAATCTATTAGAATTCTTTGAGGGGGTCAACAGGCATATGAACAAGAATGATTCAGTTGACGTAAGATACTTGGATTTTCAGAAAGCCATTGATAAAAGTCCCACACCAAAGGTTCTTAAGCAAAGTAAGCAGTTATGGGATGAGAGAGTCCTCTCATGGATCAGTAACTGGTTAAAAATAGCAAACAAAGGGTAGGAATAAATGGTCAGTTTTCACAATGGAAAGAGGTAAATAGCAGGGTCTCTCAAGAATCTGTACTGGGACCTGTGCTGTTCAATATATTCATAAATGATCTGGGAAAGGGGGTAAACAATGAGGTGGCAAAGATTGCAGACAATATGGAATTACTCCAGATAGTTAGGGCCAAATCTGCCTTTGAAGGGTTACAAAAAGAACTCACAAAACTGGGTGACTGGGCAACAAAATGGAAGATGAAATTCAGTGTTGATAAGTGCAGAGTAATGCAAGCTGGAAAAAATAATCCCAACTATACATACAAAATGACAGGGTCTGAATTAGCTGTTACCACTCAATAAAGATTCTTGGAGTCATTGTGGATGGTTCTGTGAAAACATCTGCTCAATCTACAGTGGCAGTCAAAAAAGCTAACAAAGTTAGGAAATAGGAAAGAAATAGATGTTAAAACAGAAAATATCATAATGGCACTATATAAATCCATGGTACACCCACACCTGGAGTATTAGGTGCAGTTCTGGTTGCCCCATCTCAAAAAAGATATATTAGAATTGGAAAAGGCACAGAAGAGGGCAATGAAAATGATTAGGGGTATGGAAGAGCTTCCATACAAGGACAGATTAAACAGACTGGGACTGTTCAATTTTGAAAAGTGACGACTAAGGTGGGGGGGATATGATCGAGGTCCATAAAATCATGAATGGTATGGAGAAAGTGAATAGCACACAGGTTTTATGACCAATTGATGCCAATGGCAAAACTCCCATTGGCTTTATGACCAATTGATGCCAATGGCAAAACCCCCATTGGCTTTAATGAGAGCAAGCCCTGGGGTCTTAAAATGTCAGATGAGAACTGTGAAGTCAAAGTATAATGTGTTGCATAAATCCATTGTTGCATTATAAATAGGCTGGAGGTCTGGTGGCACATAGAGCACTTTGTTGCCTGCCGCGAGATGGCTGGTCACATGGTGTTGCCTTTCTGCCTCATTTCTAGCTGCTGAATCCAGTACGTACTCTTCCATCTAAAAAAAAAAAAAAAAAAAAGGAGTACTTGTGGCACCTTAGAGACTAACCAATTTATTTGAGCATGAGCTTTCGTGAGCTACAGCTCACTTCATCGGATGTAGCTCACGAAAGCTCATGCTCAAATAAATTGGTTAGTCTCTAAGGTGCCACAAGTACTCCTTTTCTTTTTGCGAATACAGACTAACACGGCTGTTACTCTGAAATCTTCCATCTAAGTATCTGCTGCAGTTGCAACAAGGATGAAATGTAATCACACATGAAGTGACGTATAAAATGTGGTTCCCACTACAAAAAATTAGGAGAACTCTGCTATATATAATTATTTTATTTGTATTACCATAGTGCCTAGGAGCCCTAGTCATGGACCAGGATCCCTATAACTTTATATTCAATTTAATTTTATATTTCATTAACAACTTCCTCTATAAAGCCTTCCAGGACTTGCCCACTAAACTTACCTTATATTTTTTTAGTCTGAACTGAAGCCCGTTTGAGTCTAATGAAAACACTCCCAGTGACTTCAAATGGGCTGTGGATCAGGCACCTTGAGAAGGAGGTGTTGGTTTTAATAGTTTAAGTGCCAGAAATCTGTGTGCTGAGCACCAGGCTACAGTAGTTAACTGTAAAACAGGCATAGACTTTAGGAATGTGAATTTTATTCCATAGATTAACATATACTCCACGGAATGACTTGAAAGCGCAGCCAGATACTGATCCAAAACACTCAGTGATGTAAATCTGGAGTTAACGCACTAAAGAAATTACTTCAGATTTGTACTAGTGTAGCTGTGAACAGAATCTGCCCTCCAAGATTTGTGAAAACTTCTCCGCTTTCAGACTATGTCTCGGTTATGAGTGATGGGTGTGATTCCAGTGCACGTACTTGGGCTCGCTCAATGACAGCTAGTGCAAGTATCAATAGTAGTGTAGCCATGGTACCATGAGCAGTGGTAGCTCAGTTTAGCCATATTGAATCCAAACCTACCTGAACCCCGTGGGTGTGTACTTGGCATGGCTGAGCTGTGCTGCTGTTGTCCATGCCACTGAGGTTACACTACATTTATCCTCACACTAGCTATCACTGAGCTAGCTCAGGTGTGTGTATGTGAGCTGGGAATCACACCCCGAGCTCAGAGTGCAGACATAGGCTCATTGACTAGTGATTTTGGTTGACTCAGCTTTTGGGTGCCTAATGTGAGACACCCTAAAGAGACCTGACTCTCAGAAATGGCTGACCTATGAAATGAGGTCCCATTAAATGTCAGTTTTGAGCACCTAGAAACCGAAGCACCCAAAGTCTGTAGTTACTTTTAAGACACAATTTCTGGGTGAATGTCAGGTTGGGCAAATGTTACTCTCCAAAAGGCATCCAGGTGGAAGTTTGAAGGCTGTGAAATTGAGCAATACTTTGGCCTCATGAAACATAGAACAGATACAACTCAATCCTACTTTCCAGGCAAGAATGCAAGTTATTACACTGTAGTTGTTACCCACAACCAAAGCTGAAGGAGCCTGTGGGTCAACTGTGCAGCTCTTCTGTGGCTGGAACTTCCCTGGCTTACTGGCTGAGAGCACCAACAGGGTAGAAGTGAGGCACCTTTGGTGGAACGTGCCGTCGATGCCAACAGGAAAAGCACTATAAAAAAGCTCTGTATGATCATTGTTAATTATTTAGAGGCCTTTATAAGTAACTTCTATTACTATTGCTTTATTGGTTATTTCTCTAAACCACAAGCACAGATGCTTGAGTCAGAAGATTGCCAATCTACTGGACAGTTAAAGATACGTTGAGTAGCAATTAGCTAAAAGTTATTTTCAGCTCTCGTGTTTACTGTTCTGCTTCAAGTTTTTCTAACTGCAGGGTTTTTATAGCTAATTCTTAAACTCCAAATTAATAGGCTCTTGTGAACAATAGCACCAATTTAAGACTTTTCATTGTCAATTACTAAACATCCCTCTTGGGTCACATTTTACATTTGTTTTATAATTTTTCTCTCTAGAAGGGCGAACTATCTTATTCAGAGAATAGCTAGCTTGCATACAGAAAACTGTTCAAATGGAAGCCACTAGTCAACAGTTGTGGTCTGATTATTTCCTTCTTACACAAGTATTCAGCTCAGTGCCTTCTGTGTTCTTACTTTCTGTGTTGCAGTTGCTTCTTGTGAAACACCAGTTCTATACGCTGGAGAGAAGATTTTGGCCTTGTTTAAAAGCAAGTGTGGTGGGAGGGTGAAACCCTCAAACTGAATCAGTGAAACACAGAATCTATCATAAATTAAAGAAATGATCACATCATGTAATGCAGAACTTTTTTGCTATATCTTCACAAAGAATAGTTTGTAGCTCACTGTTTTAATTACCTGTGGAGGATTTTTATTTTCAAGGGCAAAACAAATACATATTTCTAGATTTAAAACAATCTCTAACTGAACAGGAAAAAAAGGGAGAATTAATGTCCTTTGGTCTCTTGGATATATACCTGATAGAAAAATCTTCCTTTTACTCCTTTGAGTATTCTCCGGAGAAGACATTTTTCCCAGCAAAAGTTGCGTTTTATAAAGCCCATAAAATAGTCATATAACTGAGACTAGATCAGGTCTCTCTTGTGCTGTACTTGGACATGAGCCTTGATGCTACTGGCTTCCATTGTTTCTCTCATCTAACTGTTGAATCATTATCAGTGAGAGAATTTGCTGAATGTTGTCACTGAACTGACCTATGGACGTCACTTGCAACAGCTCTTTGATCAAACCAAAAGCTGCTCATTTCACTCAAATACTCTTTTGTGTGTTTCTCTTGTGAATTTAAAATCAACCAACAGAGAGAAATGCATGAATGTCTCTGGTCTACTTATGCGGGTAGTCATTGCCTTTCTCATCCTGCAACCTCCACATGCCTCTCCACCAATAGTAATCTCTCTCCCTCTTCCCAAACTACCTTCAAACCTTGCATCCAGTGTCACATCTTTGGAACACAGATTTGACATTGATGCTTAGGAAGCCTTCTCACACCAGTTTTATGAAGTACATTTTGCAAGAAGTCAACCAGCTATCTTCAGTCTTTAAAATGGCAGCTTAAAGAAAAACTTAGCTGGCTGCGGACCAACGGTGACTCTGACTCACTGAGTGTGTCTGCAAAACATCTCAAATGAGCTAGTTCTCTTCTTACGTGACTAAAAGTGGGCTATCATCATGCAGGGTTTGTTTGATGACAGGAAATGGGAAAAACCACCAAGTTGTGAACTGTGACAAGATTGCTTGGAACTTCATTGTGATGAACTTGGCTTAAATAGCTAAGTGAAGTTTCTATACCATTTATGTTAGGTTTTT
Source organism: Eretmochelys imbricata (assembly GCF_965152235.1). Classification (NCBI taxonomy): domain Eukaryota; kingdom Metazoa; phylum Chordata; order Testudines; family Cheloniidae; genus Eretmochelys; species Eretmochelys imbricata. Next base: position 34,834,918 of record NC_135575.1, on the reverse strand, counting down.
TAAATTTTTTGGTCCATGACCCACAAAATGAACAAAAATTTGTCCCGTTGCCCACCATATCCCACAATTCTTTGTGCCTTCATTTCCTCAGGGGAGATGCATTTAATGTGAAGGATTCCTGTTTTGAAGATGACTCCACACTGTACACATTCACTGTGCATTTTATGGTTGCTGTGGGATCTTTAATATTTATTCAACCTCCATGTGCAATTTTAATAAAACACGTGCCCATGGGGCATTCCACTCCTGTATCCTCTCTTCCTTTTCTCATAAAAGAGTCCTTTATTGTTTCAGGCTGAAAGTTCGTCTTAAATTTGGACATATCTGCAAAAAAAATACCACAGTTTAGAGTTTTATCCTGTATACTATGAAAAACTCAACCAAATTATGTCTCTCTCATCATGGATTCACAACTTGTAAAAAGCCACGTAATTATCAAACCCAACTGTAAGTGGAAACAGAGACTGTCCGCACAGTTTAAAATGCCTCAGCAGGGAGGGGACTACTTTCCTCTCTTACTCTACATTTCCCCAGTTTATAAAAATAGGGGAAATGTAGTGTAAGGGTAAGGCTACACTGCAATTAAATAGCCATGGCTGGCCCATGCCATCTGACACAGGCTTGTGAGGCTTAGCTAAGGGGCTGTTTAACTATGGTTTAGATATTTGGGCTCAGGCTAAAGCCTGGGCTCTAGAGCCCTGCACAGTGGGAGGGTCCCAGAGGTTGGGCAGCAGCCTGAGCCCAAACATCTACACTTCAATTAAACAGCCCTTTAGACTGAGCCCCACTAGCCTGAGTCAGCAGCCACAGGCCAGCCGCGGGTATCTACTTGCAGCATAGGCATACCCTAGGAGAGGGGAATTAAAAAAATGTAGGTAACGGGAAGAGAGGAGTTCATGAAAGGAAGGATGATTTCATGGTTAAGGCTCTAAACTGGGATTTACGAGATCTATGTTCAATTCGCAGCTCAGCCATAGACTGACTTTGGGCAAATTGCTTCATTTCTTGGTGCTGCAGTTCCCTATCTGTAAATCAGGGATAATATTTCCTTTCTTTCACCTTTTAGCAGTCTTGTCTATTTAGATCTTAAGCTTCTAGGGTCAAGGACTGTCTCTTACTATGTGCAGGTACAACACTTAGTACACTGGGGCTCTAACCTTGGTGGAGGCATCTAGATTATTATTAAATAACAGTTTATGAGTTCTTTCTATATAAAATTAGGGAAAGGAATTGGTGCAGTAGAAGAAATAAAAATAGAGAGAAAGAGAGGGGAAAATATTAAAGATAAAGAAGGACAGAAGGTGGATGAAGTAAGCAGTATCCATCAGCTAATTACACATTTCTGTTTAACGCAAACTCCTTTTCTTCTCCTACATCTACAAGAAACAGCTGACATATGACGGCTTTTCTTCCCAGGTTCGTACACTGAAACCCATCACTATAGTATAGGTGGATTGAGAGTTTGGGGAGAAAATTAGTTCATATTTATGTAAAACCAGCGTAAGTATATAAAAATGGTATATATCTGTCTATCTCCTTCTGCACAGCCTTCCATGTGTTGTTCATCTTAGATTGTGATTTCTTCAAATCAGAGCCTTTGGCCACCTCTGGTTGTGTAGCTCCCCGCACTCTCCATAAGGCCATGATCCTGAATGGGACTTTGGGGCACTGTTATAATCTAAACATTAAATAATGTAGTACAAGGAAGGAGTTGGTGCTAGAGCTGGAATTAGAATGCAGAAGTCCTTTCATTTCTTCCTACCTTGGCATGTAGCTTTGTCATTTATTGGTCCCAAAAATCAGAAAGGCTCCTGTGGGCCTCAAAGCTTGGATTTGCTGAGGAAAAGCAGCACCAGCTTTTCTAAGTCTAAGGGACGCTGAAGCAGATGAAGTTCTCAACTGGACCTACTTTAAACATATTCTTTCTGGTGTTTTGGTTAGGCAGGTGATTAGCTGTGACATTTGCTTTCCTACTAAATTCTGTTCATTTTATTGTTGCCTCATCCTCCCAACTCGTACCCACCATCCCCCTACTGTGTTCTGTCTGATACCTAGATTGTGAGCTCTCTGGTTCAGGGGCTATTTTCAATGTTACCTATTGGTACCGTGCTAGTCTAATGCAGCCCTGATCCTTGATTTGGGGCTTCAAGTATAAATAATAATAATGGTGGTGGGGAAAATCCTCTGGATTAGCAATGTGTTATATGCTAATTCTCCTGCTAGCATCTCTTCATTGACAAAATGTTCCCAGAGCTGCTTTAACCTCATCCATGAAACTGATGCACAAACCAGGAAGTAATCAAAAAGCCATCTTCATTTCAAGCTTCATTAGAAACAAAGAGGGAAGGAGAATGCGCTCCAGACGGAAAACATACCAAGTCAGTAAGGGGGACAAAATATTTTAAAAATTTCTTAAAGGCTATTTGATACCAGATGCAATAAAAGAGAAAACAAATTAAATTATTTGACTAATATTGGGCCTCACGCTGACAAAACTGCCACCGAGACTTTGCATACATTAGGACTGAAGGAGCGGGTCTGTTTTGTTGTTTTTTTATATCATGAGTGTTGCCACTTCTTGTTCTAAAACTAGCTTTCAGTTCTAGTTTAAGCACTGTCAAATTTTATTTGGGGGGGATGCATCTGAAACTGGTAAACTTGCAATGGGTTTTTCTTTTTTAAACATTTGTATGACTTAAAAGTAGCCAAACTGTGTATGTGTGTATGTGTGTGTGTCTCCCTCTCTCCTCCCGCCCCCACCCTTAAATCTGTAAATAAAATAAAATAATTATGTTTTGGCTGAGAACTTCTTTGCCAAGGTTTTGTTTTGAATTACCTTTTGTTTTTATACCAGGCTAAAACTGTAGGACATTTTGCAGTAAGGTGTGTTACTCTACAACTAGTGTGTTAAACCTGGTCTGCAAATTTAGGGTTGGATCTGCAGGTGTATATGCAAAGGTGGTGTAAAGCACCCTTCTATATTTCTCTAATGCTGCTGCCATTTCTGGGCAGTGTCAATTTCCCATGTACCAGCTTGACCCTCCGTACCTTCCGCAGGGATTAATCGGATATGTTCGGTTTTAATGAGGCCCAGTAGTTGATAGGCAGAAGCTGCTCTGTCGATAGCTGTTATCAGTGCATTCTCTAGCTACCAGCCATGCCCCTTCCCTCTCAGCACTTCGCATTTTGGGAGTTTTATTTGTTCCTCACAGGCCCCCCCAAATCTCGTCAGCTGCCACAAACTCATCCCTCTTGGACTTTCAGCTACTTGAGTTGTCTGCTGCAGTCTATGTTGGCAAAGTCATCTGAATCTAGCCCCCGGCCCTGGAAAGGCTACTACTTTGTAAGTGTGAGGAAAATGTCCTAATGGTAGAGTCAATCCTTGACCTTTTCCCAAACAAGCTTTGTTTTCTTCTAAATTGGAATGAGTTAACTATGAGGCTGGAATATTGCCTGAAAGTCTCAGCAATGGCTTCATTCTTTTTCTTGCTGAATTTTTCTTTGCCTTATTTTCTGTGTAGTTTTTGTAAAACTATAAAATGCTCAATAAACGATATTACATGGAAGAATAAAAGTCTCTCCACACAGTTTTGTGCTGAACAAGCAGGACTGTAATGTATTTCCAATAATTGCACACTAAGCAGACCTTCTACTCATATGTGACACACTTATTTCCATTCACTCTGATCTTTTGCCCAAATCAGAATGCAGGAACTGAGTAGGATTACAGGGCAATTAGGGTTTTCATTTTATGCAGACAGTTGTAGATTGCACACTAAATAAAGCATCTGAAACATTATCCTTTTCTGTCATCCAGCTTCTCTTGAAGACCAAGCTGCTAACATTGATTTTTTTTCTGTTTGAAGTCCATAGTATGGTGCAGTAATAAAAGAAACCAAAATATACCTGTAATAATTAGAATAAAAGATACCATTCCTTAGATTGTAAGTCCTAGGGGGAAGAAGCTATGACTGCCTCTTTTTGTACTGTACATAGCACAATAGGATTCTGAACTTGATCAGGGTGTCTAGGTGTTACTGTAATAAAAATAATTTATATAGTTCTCTCTTTAAGAGCTCAGCTCATATGAACGATCATAACTTATAGCTAAATTTTCAAAATTCCATATATCTGCTTGCATGAAAACATGACCTGTGCGGGAAGATTGAAAAAAATGGGTTTGTTTAGTCTGGAAAAGAGAAGACTGAGAGGGGACATAACAGTTTTCAAGTATGTCAAAGGTTGTTACAAGGAGGAGGAAGATAAATTGTTTTTCTTAACCTCTGATGATAGGACAAGAAGCAATGGGCTTAAATTGCAGCAAGGGAGGTTTAGGTTGGACATCCTAACTTCCTAACTGTCAGGGTGGTTAAGCACTGGAATAAATTACCTAGGAGGTTGTGGAATCTCCATCATTGGAGATTTTTAAGAGCAGGTTTGACAAACGCCTGTCAGGAATGGTCTAGACAATATTTAGTCCTGCCATGAGTGCAGGGGACTGGACTAGATGACTTCTCAAGGTCCCTTCCAGTTCTATGATTCTTTGCAATGACTAAAATAGTAAAACATTAGATTTATCAGCAACAGAAGAGTAGGCAAATAAAATTGAGGCTTGATACTGATTTCACGCCAGGGTAAACTGGGTGCAACACCATTTAAGTCAGAGCACCAGTGATGTCAAATCATATCAGATTTGGATCTACCTTTTACTGCCAATGTTAAGTTGGTCTAATGGCATCTGCTTACTCAAACTGATGTGCATCCTTTGAGTCTCATCTGCTTTCTTTAGCAACAAAACCAAGTGTTTATTCTTGTTGGCACTGCAGATCAATACAGTTCTGGAACAGCCAGCTATGTTCCATTCTACATTATTAATCGAACAGCCAGCTATGTTCTGATTGTGCTATCTTTATAAACAGAAAGAACAGAACCTGATTTTTCAGATCTCAGGTTGTGTTTACTGTGCTAGCAATTATAAAAATAAAATAAAATAATCTTCTGGCTTGTATATTGAACTCCTTTCAGTATGAAAATCAATGAAAGAGAACAAACATAGAAAGCTTCCACAAGGTGAAATGACACTTTTTCAGGGTTGACTCCTTGATTAAGATTTAATGGGGGCCTGTGTTGTACGTCAGATTTTAGTAACATTCCTGAAGTCAACATAAAAAAAGATTGTTGCTGTCATGTGCTTGTAGAGATAAATCCTCATCTTTTAACTTGAACTAGAATTAACTTTCTCATGGCACCAGTAGTTTGAGAATCAGCAGCTTTGAAGACAGAAGTTCTTCTTTCTCCCTCCTTTTCCATATTCTTCTCTTCCTTTCCTCATTCCACACTTGCAATTATACGTAAAGGACCACAAGGATGGTACACAAAACATTAAAGGAAATGTGATCTATATCTACAGTATGCTGCATATTTTAATTCTTGTATTTGGTAATTACATAAGGAATTGTTAATGAAAAACAATGTTTTTCATGGACTTGCGCTAACCTACAGAATCCTTGTTCTTTTCCAGTTGATTTGTCTTAATAAAACTGCCAGGAAAAGCATCTTAGAATTCTGCCTAATGTCCACTCCAGCTAGGGCAGCACATACTGCTTTGCAATACTTCACTTTAATTGATTTTTCTTGGAAAAAACTCTGTGTGTACCCAACTGCAAAGACAGAGTAGTTAATACTGGAGAATTGTGATTAGTAACGTTTTCTTGGTAAGCTCAAAGATAAAGAAATTTTTAATTGCAATAAGCTTTTATTGCTATTCCAGCTTTCACAAAGCCTGTTTTAAATTCAAAAAGGTTTTTAATTTCTTTCCTTCAGTAATATGTAATACAGAAAAATCATGGTTTGAATTAGCTTCATATTTATGCGGAATATACTAAAAAATGTTCATAATTAACTCTTCTGTATTTATAGAATTTAAGTCCCTTGGCAGAACTGAAGTTGGTGCCACATAGAGTAGAATTTACCTCTTGACATTAGTAAAGACTTCTGTGAAAACTTAGCTGCAAGTAATACTGATGTGCATTCCACCCTTAAAGTTAGTTTTTCTCAAGTTGAGACATTGGAAAATTTGAAGGCATTACTCCCCTGTCCCCCCACCCCATATTTTTTGTTTATGATGATTTTTATTATTAAGATACAATATGAATGAATGTTCGAGATTTAGCAGATCTTGATAGCTGGACATATTAATAAGAAGCGTTTTTAAAATGGAAGGGAGTGGGAGAAAAAAAGGGGGGGTGAGGTGAATGAATAACTCACAAGGTTCTCTCTCTCTCTCTTTTTTTTTTTGTAATGCCTCTTATGCCAATAGAAGGGATTTTAGGTCATGCAATAGAAACATTGTACATTCAAAATAATTAAAAAACTGGGCTGGCTGATCTGGTTGTGAACAAAAGGACCATATTCAGTAGACAGCAAAGCCCAGAAATATTTGAGTCCATTTGGATCAGTTGCCTAAAACTGGCCAATTAAAGATCCCTGTAGGAAGCCTTGATGACAGGCAGAAGATAAATCCACATGCTCCATTCCCCATCCCCTCTCTTCTTTGTGGCCCATTCACACCCAACACCTTCCCCTGTTGACTTGGTTTCCTTAATTTTATTTGTTTGTTTTTGATATGTGCCATAAAAACCCACGTGCTGGGAACACATGGGAAATCCAAATATTGTGTAAATATTTGGTCTTCTCTGATGTATACTACTTCTGCACTTTGTTGTATATGTGTGCACCTAGTATTTGTTTGGTTTCTTAGAAGAAAAAAAGATTGAAAACATTTAATAAATAATTAATTTTTTAAAAATGCAAAAAGCTTTGGTTAAACCTTTTATTTTTAAAGTGGTAACCAAGGCAAAATCTTAAGTGTAAAGAATCTTTTGCAAAGTTAAAACAAGCTTCACTCAAATATTTAACATAGCAAATACCTCATCATATTTTCGCTTTGTCTCCATATAATGTGTAGGGTGATTTCAAAGCAAAGCTTATTATGGCATCGGAACATTGTAGGCATCTTCACTGCTGTGGTACAAAGACTATCATTAATTAAAGGTGGCAAAAAGAACTTGTCACTTTGCAACATGATCCATCACTAGCTTTGATAGGTTTTCTACTGCAAGCTCAGTGGGTGAAATTTGCTCTTATGCAGAGGGCCAGCACAAGACCAATGTACCTCTTAATGGCAAAATTCTCAGCTGATGTAAATTGGAGCTCTACTGAAATCAATGGAGCTATGCCAGTTTACGCCTGATGAGGGGTCTGGCTCACAGTATCATAACCCACCGAGGGCTCAAACGGTGAATAGGTCTTGTGCTTAATGCTCTGTACAGGAGTAAATTTAACCAAATATGAATGGACAAACCTACGCTTACATGAAAGGGCTTCATCAGCTTTTAACAAACCATATGGTAAAAACATCTATGCATATTTTTCTGTTACCTTCAGGCACTGCTAAGCAGCTGGTATTAATGAATAAAAATAGCCAGTGAAATCATAGCATGTGGTTGTTAGGAAGGAACAATTTATAGCCAGGAGTATTATAGATTACTGGGGGCGCAGGGGAGAGGGGGGGACCCACAACCTCTGAAAGCACGTATGATTTCTGCATTTCATCTAGATCTCGGGCACCTGTGCCGCTCAAGGCAACAGAATGCTGGATTGATTAGCAAGTATTAATTCTATTCTTACCACTGATCACCATGGGGAGTGGAAATCTGAGAACTGCTGTTTTTTAAAAGGGCCATTTCCGTCATTTGTTTTCTTGTCACGTATAGCATTATGTCAATTTTACAAGGGAAGTTTCCCTCTCATATTGGGTGCCTGTTGGAAGTATTTTCACAACCAGTAATCCAAATGTAATCCATAAAGTGAGCCACTAAAGGTGGCTGTTGTATAACTTAGTTTAAGTTAGTGAAAGCACAGGAACTCATAACATGAGGCAGGTATTTATAGCCCTTAGTTACATTTTCACACCTTTCTGTTTAGTAAAGTTCAACAGTACTTGAGTGAGCCCCTTTCCCTTACAGAGAGCAGTGATTAATTGCATAACCAAACAGGGGTAACAGCATTAGAAGACTGAACTGAAAAGTGAAAGTTGCTAATTTTCAGGGAGGCATCTGATTTATTGCAATGCCACTGTATAAATCAAAGGTCCAGCGCCACTCCCTCCTCCCAACAAAGAGAGTGGAACACAAACTTTTGGGCAAGGAAAGAGGGTGCTGGCCTCGTGGCATATTTTCCCCCAAAATGCGCTGGCAGGTGCAGCAGCCACTAAAAGCAGGACAACTCAATACAAACTGGGTTAGCATTCACTGGCATGGTTTCCCACCCTGCTCAGTGAAACCCCTCTGAGAAGCCAGGGAAGAAGCACTGAGAGTTGGGGAGGACGAGCTGGACTGACATAGGGGCTGATCAGCAGGCTTCATGCTCCCTGTCCCTTCGGCCTGGGGATGGGGACCTCTTCAAGGCAAGGGATCTCTGAGTGCAATCGTTCCTAGAGAGGAATGGAGGGGATAAGAGTGGCAATAAATCACTACATCTGACTTGGATAGATAGCACCCAGCCTCTTTTTATAGTGTTTCAACACTAAAACCTACTAAGCCCAATAGACTGGACAAACTGAATTGTGACTCCTAGCAGAAAACTTTCTTCACATCTTCCTAAGGCTCTGCTCACATCTATTTGCGAATAATGTATAAATTGCTGTGGTAGTTCAGTGAACTGGTTATTCCCTTCTACCAATAGCTATGGTACAAACTGGGCTATGTTCTAATTGGGCAATAGTGCAAATTGTCTATAACAAAATTATTGTCCCATCATAACATAATGATACTTAGCTCTGATAATGATCCAGACCTGACTGAAATTGATGGGAGGTTTTCTATTGACTTCAATGAGCTCTGGATCAGGCTCAAACTGTGCTTTTTCATCTTGAATTTTCAAATTCACACACAAGCTAGGCAGAATTTATGCACTTACTGTAACTCCTGTAGGCTCCTCTAAAAATTCCAGCCTACATTCACAGATCTCAAGCACCTTAACAAAGGTAGGTTAAATATCTTACTGTGGGTTTTATTTTATTTGCAGCTAAACAGTGATTTTGGCAGAATTCGTAGTAGGAGCCAAGATTCAAAGTTCTCAGTGAAGAGCAAAAGCAGAAAGTGTGAGTATATTTAAGAAGGGCAAAACTTTCATCACACTTAAGACAGCTAAAAAGAAATACTTTTTTTAAACATTGCTTTTCCATGCTGTAGTTACCACAGAGATGTTCTGATAAAATAAGTAAAATAGCTATCATAAAATGCATGTTAAATAGATTAAGAACTGGCTAACTGATAGATATCAAAAAAGCAGAAGTTCCTAATTTCACCAATTACATTCAATGTCCAGTCTTATGAGAAGGTCAGACTAGATGATCTAGTGGTCCCTTCTGGCCTGAAACGCTGTGAATCCATTTTATGTATTTGCAATGAAAGGGAAGGAGGTCTGTAATGGGAAAGAGGTGATCCACAAGATAATCTCTCTACAAAGATTCAGCCAGCACTGTGCAAATGTCTGAGAACTCCTCTTTAGGCTAAAAGAAGAGCTTTTGTACAAAAAAAATAGGAATTTCAAAAGCACTCAGCACTAATCAGATTCTTCTGCCATTAAAGTCAACGGGAGCAGAGTCAGGCCAACGTTTACTTGCTTTTGAAACTCCCACTCCTGCCAGTGTCCAGGGACGTTTCATGTATCATGAAGGTTGTTACTGAGTGGATATTCGAATCTCAATCTAGCTAACAGCTGAACAGAGTGAATGTCTGTGATATTTTGTGGCAAGCAATAACAAGGACTTAATTACAGGCAAATTCTTTGGGGATAGGGAAGGCATGAACATCACCAAATCATAAGCAGTAGCAATGACTCAGTACTTGGGAGCACCAAGAGTATTCTCGCAGGCAGACAGGTCTGGTAAGGACTCTAATGACATTTTTTAAAAATTTTAGCTGTTTTAAACTTGTTTCAAAAAGCAGTTTGAATTTTTTGTTTACTCTCCACTGTTGGTAATGACCTCTTAAAAGCTGGGAAATATAACATCTTTCCCTAACCAATTTTGTCCTTTCTATTTGGTAAATGCTAAATCTGTGTATTTGTCTGGTTCTAATATTCCTCTCTGGCCTAGGGGGCTATGATCCCCTGCCGCCTTCAGTGACTTCCAAAGGCAATTATGTGTACTCCTCTTAAATGAGACCATCATTAAGACTTGGTTTTCAAAGCTGCTGAGCACCTGCAGTTCCCATTGACTTCAGTAGGATTTGTGGGTGCTCAGCACTTGTGAAAAGGTCATTTGCTTTTAACATAGCTGTTACCATCCTGCTAAAACCCAATCTTACCTAAGGACTTAATGTAAAAAATCCAAATTACATCAAGACAATTAGTCCTTCATGTGGACAAGGTATTTATAGATACAACAGACAAAAAATAAGTTGAAATATTTGTTATGAAAACAGAACTCCATAGGTATGTAGCTAAAGACTTAAAAACTTTTACTCCAGAAGTCCTGATATGCATATTTATCACATTTTTGCTAGGCATTCATAAACTCATATTCTTAGATGCTCACATTAAAGCCATTTAAAATTATATCCTGCTGAAACTTGGCATAGCAATTGCCTATCCTGATCTTGGCTTTTTTTTTATTATTATTATTATAAGAGTTTTAACCCGAAATAGTCTTTTTAAAATATATTTAGAAAGCAGCCAAAACCTTACATTTTTTCCTGGCATTTGGAGACTTCAGTGGCAGCAGCTGCTGATTAAAAATACCCACAGAGGTACCAGTATCTGTGCATTCCCAACAGAAAGTGAAACTTATGATGCTGAACTCACTCCCCTTCCTCCCCAAAAGTTTTAAGCACTACCTTCTCACTTCTGCTTGTGATTGCTGGTGCTGGCACCAGTCTTGGTGAGCCTGGCCCAGGGCCGGCCCAAAACATTTTGGCACCTGAGGCGGGGAGCTCAAATGATGCCCCTAGCCCCCTCCCTTGGGCCAAAACTTTGAAAGGTCTCAGTTCTGCCTTCTTCCTGTTCTACTCCTACTCATGGTATTGCTCTGCTACCTACCCCAGTAAAGGCGAACTAATAACTTAAAATACCTTGTTCAAAAATGTTAAGTTAACACTTAACTTTCAAACACCTGAAAAGCAAATGTAACTTTTCTTGTCTGCATAGTAAACACTGGCATTTTTATCTGTTTGAATAATCAAAGTGGTGCTTCCCATGACTTCTTGGTTGCAAAGATTTGAACTGCTTCCTGAAGGTCCACAGTCTGGGCCAGCTCATGCTCTGTTGAGATGGTTGCAAGGCTCACCAGCCTCTCCTGTGTCATTGTGGAGCATAGATGTGTTTTTATGAACTTCAGCTTGGAGAAGCTGTGTTCTCCACTGGCAACTGTTACAGAAAGTGTTAGAAGTATGCACAGAGCAATAAAAGCATTTGGAAAGAGGGTGGTCATCTTATATTCCAGAACAGCCTTTGGAGTTGATCCTGCTGAATGTACCTTGGGTTTTCAGTTCATCACCTAAGTTACTTGCATCAATATCGCGCATGTAATCATGTGTCTCTGTCTCTAGTGCCCTGCATTGCTGGTGTAGGTCTTCTTCAGGTATAGTGAGGAGTTTTGGAATATCATACAACATCCCAAATACACTGCTGTGTTCCTTGAGCTGCATGAAACATTCAGTTGACTGTATTGCACAATCTAGCACCTGGTTAAAGAATTCAACTTTGAATTGTTGTTTGGGGTCTCTTATGGGATTATCTCATGCCTCGTAATCAAAATGTTTTCTTTGGTGACTTTTGTATGCTTGAATGGGTGGGAAAATAGCTTCAGTGTGAAGTTCCTCTGCCAACTTCTGTGCACTCTTCAAAATGTTTTGAAATCTGACCAGTAAGACTGTAGCTATGACTTTGCTTTGGCCAGTTGTTTCATTGCTCGAGATATATCAAGGTCAACACCTTGGAGTCGCTTGGTTACAACATTTATTTCAAACAATATGTCATGCCACCACACTAAGCCACACAGAAATTTGAAGTTATGTATGTTTCTGGTGATTCCATTTCCCTCTGCCACTGTTCTCCCACGAACAGTTCCTGTCATAGCATTATCCTCCATAATGGCAACTATGGCATAATTTATCTTCCCAATTTGGTATTTGATAGGCTTTATCACCTCCACTCGACTTTCCCATCCTGTGGCACTCAGTGGTTTCAGAGTCAGAAAGGATGTTCCCAGATGTTGCTTCAAAATTTGCCATCGATGAGTTGATGCAGAGAAAAATACATAGATGCTCTGAATTACATTAAAAAATTCAGCAGCCTCACTAGAACCTGATGCTGCATCACTGACCACCAAGTTCAATGAATGAGAACTGCATGGGACAAAAAAAGCTCGAGGGTTTAACTCTCAGTTCCGTGTCTGCACTCCTCTGTTCTTTCCTCTCATGTTGGCACCATTATCGTAACCCTGACCTCTCATGTCAGCTATCGCAATTCCCGTATTTTCCAGATTTTTAAGAAGCACATTTGTCATGCCAGCTTCTGTAGTATCATCAATGTCAATAAATTCTAGAAAATGCTCTCTGACAGTCACCATTGCAGGGACATTTTCACTAGGTTCTGTTGTTGTTACAAAATGCACCATTAAAGTCATTTGTTCTGTATGGCTGATGTCAGGTGTGAGGTCCAGAATACCATCTTGCTGACTTCAGATCTGCCACAATCTTCCGTTTGACTTTTGTTGCCAGTAACTGTATAATCTCATTTTGAATTGTTTTTCCAAAGTAGTGGTGTGTGTACATTTCTTGGGTGGTGACTCTTCTTAGATGCTCCTGGAGTACAGCATCAAACTCAGCCATCAGCTCCACAATTTTAAGGACTTTTCCATTGTTTGGCACCTACAGCTGATCTGAAGTGCCACGCAATGCTAGGTTTTGGGTAGCAAGCATTCTCACAATGGCAATGAGCCTTTCAGAACATTTTGCCAGTAAAGAGACTCTGATGCAATCTTCTCTTGATGCTGATCATCTATGTGGCCTTTAACCTTAGTCTCATCTCAAGCTCTTTCCACCTATGGAATGCTCTCTGGTGATTTGCTGCCTTCTCATGGCATGCCAGATTTCTAGCCACATTTTTCCAGTCCTTTGTTCCTGCAGAACCCAATGTGGCTGGAGCATTAGACTGGAAGAGTTTGCAACAAAAACAGTATGCAGCATTCTGGGTTTTTAAGTACATAAGCCGTGGCCTCGCCACTTTGTCACCATTGGGGATTTCACACCAGTAATGTGTTGGATGGAAACTTCTATTTTCATTGTCTTTGGGGAACATGAAGTTTTTCACTTGCTGTGGCCCATGCAGTAAAAGGAAGTCCCTCAGGCTACTGCTCAAGTGGGTCCACAGTCCTGGATCCTCTAGACTTAAGGAACTAAACTCAGCAGCAGCTGTTTCTTGCACCTCCACCACACTCTTCTCTGATCTACACTTTTTTTCAGGAATGTGCATGGTTACATCCATTTGAGATGGAGATATGGATGCTGCAGTAGCTGCCAGGTCACCTGCACTCTGACTAACTGGAAGATCAGGCACCTCCTCACCACTCACATCCTCACTGGGGCCGGAAGGTTCACCATGAACATTTGTGTCTATGTATCTCAGGAGAGCTCCTTCCTGCTTAGATAGAAAAGCTTCCTTTGCTTTCTTTCTTTTTCTGAATGCTGCCCCAGAGGGGTGTTTTCTTCTTTCACTCATGACTCCTGTTCTGTGCCTGCTATAGTGACTCTCAACACTCAATTGAAGGGGACAAATAAGCAGGCTGGTAACAGGACCTGAGTGAGGGAAAATATCAGTGTCTTAAGGGCCTAATTGGCTCCTACTACTTCAGTCGACTGCCTGTTCTCCTCAAGTGGGTTCAGGGAAGCAGCAGGACACAGGAAGCTCCCAGAGAAGCTGGTGTTAATCAGTCCAGGCTCCTGGGGGTGCTGGAGAGGTACAGAAGAGGCTCCTCCTCCTCTCCCTCCCTGCAGCTCCTGCTGCTTTCTGTTATTCCCTCTCACCTTTCCTTCTGCCTGCCTGTTATGTCTCTTGTGCCCTCCTTCCTCCACCACAGCACTCTACCATCTTTGTGCATCTAGAGCAGAGGTACTACATATGCACCAGCAGCAGACACAGTTTTCTATACTCTGGGTCCTAGTGGTGCTCCCCCCGGCCCCGTAGTCTGGTACCTGAGGCAACCGCCTCAGTTCGCCTCATGGTAAGGCCACCCCTGGCCTCGTCCGCTGGGGGTTGAGGGAATGAGGAGGGAATTGCTTGGTTCCGTGATTCTAGTAGCATAGGGCAATGTCACTGAATACTGGCACTGTTTTCCAGAGGCGGTGGTGATTTTAGCTGATATCTCATTCCTGAGAGTGACAAAGGCAGAGAGAGCACAGATGCTGCTGGTGTCCTAAAGCAGCCCAGGCCTGTATGCTGCTAGCTTATATACTGCAGTAATGCCAGCGGTGGTTATCACTGAGTGGTGTGGGAAAGTGTCCTACTGTGCAGGAAGAAATAAGGCTGCCATCCCTAGAAAACTTTGGCAGAGGATTGCAGGACACCTTCATGAAAGTTTAATTGAGATCTCTCAGGAGGATTCAAGGGACAGCCCTGTGTACATAAACAACCTGCTCTGCAAGGTCCCCCCTGCCTAACTCTAGAAGTGAATGAAAAGCAGATAGCAATTCTACTTCTCTTGGTTTGTACCACTGCCTTGTCTAGCATGAGTAAATTAGTGAAAAGTCAAAAAATTGTGTCCTGCTGCTTTGGGGTGTCATCCCTGTAATTGAAAATTTGTCTACACATTTATCGGAGGTTCCTTGCCCTGCATCGAGCTCACCCATGTTTGACTGGTGGGACTGGCTGAACTGCAGTGGCATTAAAAACAGGTCCTGACTCATTGCACAGCTGGATCCCCTGGTTGCCTATCTCGTCCACCTCTTCCTCCTTACTGGTCACGGCAGGTGCTTGTGACCCAGGCTCCTCGGCGGTATCCATGGTGCTGTTGGGGGTGGGGATGAGGTCTCCGGTGAGTATGGCAAGCAGCTCTTTGTAAAAACAACAGGTGTACAGCTTGGCACCAGATCGATTGTTGGCCTCCCTGGCCTTCTGGTATGCCTGCCGCAGTTCCTTGGCTTTCATTCAGTCCCTGTCATAGCCCTTCTCCTGCAATCACAGTGGCACAGTGTCCCAAGGGAAGAGTGTATCACATGTCTATGATTGTTCAGCTGGATCGGAGCTGTGCCTGCAAAGCCTCTTCTCCCCATGGGTCCATGAGATCCAATATCACCTGTCTACTCCCGGCAGGAGCTTGTCTGATGTGTGTAGCCAGCATAGCTAGCTGAACAGTTGCTCTCAACAATGGAGAGCTGCTACGTGTGCTTGCCAAGCTGGGCAATCAGGAAAAGGAATTACAAAAACTTACAAGACTTTAAAGGGCAGGAGGGCTTCCAGTCTCTGTGACCCTGGGGCAGTGGAGTTCACAATGGTGACCAGAGCAGTCAATGTGGGACAGCTGCTGGAGGACAGTTAAAATCAGCATAACTGATGCAGTGTCTGCACTCGCACTGTGTAGACGTCAATACGGCGATCATGGCTCAGTGCTGCTTGGGGAGGTGGTGTTACTATGTCAGTGTAACGGGGTGCTTAAAGTGGTGGGAGAGCAATCTGAGTGGAGACACATGCACAACTAAGTCAACGCAAGCTCCGTTTTATCGACCTAACCATGTAGTATAGACCAGGCCTCAGAGACTGTCAAACAAGGGGGCTTTTCCTTCTAAGACTGAACTTCAGCAATAACAGCAGCAGTGACATCTCCAGTCCATCTCAACTAACTTCTTCTCTTTCCCCACAAAAGGACAGGTATTACATCTTTGATACCATCAAAGAGACTGCCACACAGGGGATTTTTCTTTCAAAAACCTCTCGAGCTAAAGGGAAAGGAAACAGAAAAATCTTGTTACTCTGAAAGTCTTATTTAATACTTTACATTTCAAATGTTTTAACTGTTTTTCCTTCTTTTCTTTATCTTTAATAAAAGGATAAAAGGATTTTTAATGTGTGTATGCCATGGTGCTAAGCAGGCAGAGGTCTCTGTATACCAAACCCTGAACCTTGTTTAATACTGTTTAATGCTAGACAGTGACTAAGTTATAGTAAACCTTTGGCCTCTATATTCCATCTAAATTAATATAGTAGATGTGTGGTACTCAGGTGTGGAGGAGTTTCCTGAAATGTCTTTGCATGATTACTAGGTTACAAATAAAAATTTTAGGGAAAGTACAAGACTGAGATCAGAAAAGGGAGGCAAGGGGCATGCATGTAAGCTCATTCAGCAGACAGAAAGATACCGTAAATACTGCAAAAAGAAAAGGAGGAGTTGTGGCACCTTAGAGACTAACAAATTGATTTGAGCATAAGCTTTCGTGAGCTACAGGTCAGTTCATCGGATGCATTCAGTGGAATCATCCAGTGAAGTGAGCTGTAGCTCACGAAAGCTTATGCTCATATAAATTTGTTAGTCTCTAAGGTGCCACAAGTCCTCCTTTTCTTTTTGTGGATACAGTCTGACACGGCTGCTTCTCTGAAACCCATAAATACTGGAAACTGTGACTATATTTGTAACTGACCTTCAGGGAACAATCTACTTTCTAATCATTTTGTTCTTGATGCTTCCTATGTCTGAAACTTCAGTAGGATACCGAGCTAATTATTACAAAATATGTTCCAAATAAGCAAATCAGGAAGGGACATGGAATCTGAGGAAAATCAAATATGTGCTATGTTACATTACCACTCAAATCAAATTCATGTCTATCACATTATCACTTACTATAGTCTCTTCCACCTGGATCACACTGACTGCACTACACTGCATGATTGGCCTGTATGACTACATTTGTCAGAATACACTGTAGGAAGATGAAAAAAATAGCGTATTATTTAGCATTTAACACGTTATGTTATTTTAGAAGTATCGAGTGCTAGAATATGGGGGAGACTTACACACACACAAGCTATTGTAGGACTTATGACATGCATACAAGAACATAACCCTCCCATTTATCTTCCTTATTCAGTCTACTATTAAATGCATCCATGCTTTTTAATTTATGCCTCAAAATGACATTTGGAAATCTTAATATAATATAAGAAAAATTATCTCATTTATAATAATGGTGATGGGTGCTATAGAAAACACTAAGGACTATGTTGTCATTTTATGATTGCCCTGTGTAAGGCTGCCCCTGGAGAAGCCTGGGAGAGAGTTTGTGACTCAGAGTCACACTGATTCTCCCAGTCTCCTTGCTATTCCAGGGAGGAAGTATTCAGATCTATGTCTGGTATAGCATACTTCCCCTGGCACAGATATATAGGCTGGTGCTTTGGGGGATGGAGGGGTGAAGGGATGGACCCTTAGTTCTGCTCCTTCATAGCTCTGTGGATTTTGCTTCCCCTCCCATGCTGCTAACCATGTTATGGGGAGCCAAAGTAAAGGGGCACCAGATGCTTCTTTCACTCCACTATGCAGCTGTACAAACTGAGCCACTATGACACTTTGATATCTAGGTAGAATATTAACAAAGGTTTAAAAAAGGACTTTAAAAACACCTCAAAATTTTTGCACACAGACCATCTTTAGGAAGTGGCTATTTAGTGAATCTCTGTTGATGGACAGTCCAGCTGACATTCATTCTTCTGCCTCACAATTCCCTGCCTTAGATAAGTGCAACAGACCTGGAATACTGGGGCTCAGCCAATCACCTTCCCTCTTTTCCCCTATGGCAGAACTGGCAAACAGCCTGGTGGGTTTCTTCATCTTCCTTTTGGCATTCAGGAAGTCTGGTTGGGATGCAATGTTTGTTGCAACTTTTGGCAGGTTTCCAGTGAAGACTGCAAATGACTCACAAATGATTTGTGGACCCTTATTTTGGGCTAGTCAGGCACTAGGTTTTGAGTATTATCTTGGTTTAGTGGGGATTCCAGACTCAATGTGTCACTCAGCTTGAGGCTCCCTCATACTAATACTTGACCTCATCTGAGGAAGGGAGAAGGGACTCTGGCCATTTGTACCAAGTCCCTTAGCTAGGAGATTGAGAGAGAGGATATGGATGAGAACCTCCTTCCTTATGGCTTCATTTATGTCTGTGACCAGCATGAAATACATGCTGACCTCTCCTGCTGGGTAGTGTTCATGGCAGTGATTCCCAAACTTTTTCAATTGTGCCCCCCCTTACCTGGTCTGTGTTCCCCTGGGAGCTGGGGATGGTGCTAGGGGGTGATGAATGGGGCAGGATGGGGACAGGGAGCTGCACTCTAGGAGAGGAGGGATGTGTGGGGAAAGATGCGGGAGGGGGAGCTACTCTCCGGGGGTGGAGGGGTGAGTGGGGCAGGATGGGAGAAGGGGGAGCCATACTTTTGAGGGGTGAGGGGGGAAGGACAGGGGAGGAGAACCCATGCTCTTGCATTTGGGGGTTCCTGGGGCAGGGGAGGGAAAGCCGCACTCCAGGGGTGTGGGGTGACTGAGAAAGAGCAGGGGAGGGGGAGCCATGCTTGGGGCAGGACAGGGAACTGCTGGTACCTCTTTCAATAGAGCTCTTCCAGGCTCCAGCAGCAGCTGCTGTTCTTCCTTCCCCACAGTTACTGCAGGTAACTGGACTTTTAGTGTCTGGTCAGCACTGCTGACTGGAAACTGCAAGGTTCCCTTTCCGATTGGACTTTCCGGTCGAAAACTGGGCACCTGACAACCCTAAGCTTGGCCAGGGGCCTGTGGCTGGCAGCTTGGGCCAGGTGGGGAGCTGCAGCTCAGGCTGGGGCCAGGGCAGGAGTGAAACTGGGAGCGGAACAGGGCTGGGTGGTGCTCTGTCCCTGCCCGCCATGCCCCCCTGGACATTCCTAGGTCCCCACAGTTTGGGGACCACTGGTTTAGAGTGTTTTTAAGATTGAGTTAATGGTTAATTAATAAAGTTGTGGCTTCTTAATTGAACCAACATTGCTTTGCTTGTGTTCCATTGTGTTGCATCCAGATCTAACCAGTCAGATGTATATACAATGAATTATATAAAAGATATCCTAAAAACCCTACAAAACTGATCAAAATCGTCATGGTTATTTGCACTACTTTACATGGACCATCAGATATCAAATTGTGGTATCACCAGATAAAGATTTCCAGTTTCATCCAAAATTTATAGACCTTCAAAACTCTCAGTACAAATGCCTATTTATTTAAACTCGAGGTAAAACGTTTTAATAAATTCTAAATCTTGGTCTTATCTGCTTGTTCCATAGATTCTGATAAAACAACTTATTTTCAAACTGAAAATAATCTCATGCTGTCATAAACAGTAAGTATATATATAGTTTAACTTTCAAATGTTAGCCAAAATTTGGCAGGGAAACAAATTGCTCCACTAGAATCAATATTTATAAATTCTTCCTTAAGAAAATGCTTGTTCCCCTGGCCACACTAGGGAAACATTAAAACTTGATAACTTGGTAAATAGTGCCACTCTGAGAACAAATTGCATTAATAGTAGCAGAAACATGCTCTCTCCTCTGTTCAATAAATTAAATACTTTCCATAACTTCTGTCTCCTATGTGTTGACAACATTGCTGGACTTCTATTTCAAAATGAATAGTAAATCACATAATAAAGATCTGTAGTTTTGTTTACAATTTTAAAGGTAAATTTTGCTCCTCAGAAAAATGTAGAACTGGTGGACAGACTAAAGACAGGAGTAGTTCAGACACATACTCAACAAACTTCTCACAGACAGCTCTGTGAATGCACTTCAGTCCTGGCCTGCTGTACTTTCTGCTTTGCCACTGACAGAGTGCTGCCAGCACACCTCAGCCTTACAATTGGCCATTTCAGTCTTCAGTCCTCAGCTTTAGAATGCTAGACCTGACTTTGGGTCTGATCCAAAACACACTGAAATCAGTGGAAAGAGTCCCATTAACGTCAATAAAGCTTTGAGTCAGGGCCTAATTGTACCCAATTGGTTTTTATTTTGGGGGATGAGTCCATTTTAGTATGAAGACCATCCTGCTCCTTTTTGTTTTATTGGCACTGGGTTTGAAGTGAACCAGGAGCTCTAGAAATGTGCCATCTTGATACTGAAAATATATATACTTCACTGCTCTGTTCAATTTAGCCTCTTACCAATAGGCCACAAATCAGTGTAAGGAATACAGGAGCAGCAATAGAATAATGATACCTAGCTCTTATATAGCCCTTTTCATCTGTAGTTCTCAATGCACTAGAAGCACCTCCTACCTGTGTGTCTCATCCATCTATTGTATTTTGTCATTAACCTAGAATGCAAACTCTTTAGGGCAGGGACTGTCTCATAGAGCACCTAGAACAGTGGGGTTATAATCCCTGAATAGGACACTATGGTATTACAATAATAATACCAAAAATAAAACCTGACACTGAGCAGCTGACAGCTTCTGTGCCACAATACTAGAAGCCAATTTCAAAACAAGGGAGTATGTCAATAAAGGAGAGACATAC
Organism: Eretmochelys imbricata; assembly: GCF_965152235.1. Taxonomy (NCBI): domain Eukaryota; kingdom Metazoa; phylum Chordata; order Testudines; family Cheloniidae; genus Eretmochelys; species Eretmochelys imbricata. The sequence goes on along the minus strand of NC_135575.1, from coordinate 34,814,330 downwards.
AGCCCTTATCAGAGAAGAATGGACCACAACACTATAATTTTGGTGCCTTTGCTTGGTGTCCCATCCCCACAGCTGTAGGACTTCCTAAATTCTATATAGTCCTCTTCTTGGAGTGCAGTATTTCTCCTGAGAACAAGGCCTGAGGGGTTCGTTGATTAATAATCATAAATGTTAGATGTCAGTGAGGGTAAGTCAGCAATTCACATGAATGACAGATGGGTCCGTTGTTTTGTTTTTTAAACTGTAAGTCATGAACTAATTCACAACATTAAAGGCAACAAACACATTTGTAACACAATTGCAGCAGGAAATAAACAAATAAAAGATGCTGTACTGTCCAGTGAAGAAATTGCATGTAATTAAAGCTTTATTCTTAAGAGTATATTGACAAACAATCTTAAATCTTTTAATGAATAATAGTTATTTTCTTTTTTATATGAAGTAGATAGCTTAATCCTTTCCCCAAAAGCCCTTATTTCCAAAAGCATTTCTCCATAAATGTCTCTTGAGTCTTGGTATCATGTAAGTTAATGAATGCCTGGGTTATAATAAATATTAGGTAGCTGACATTTTTAAACAATAATTGAATAGTTTGGTTTCTACCCAAAGTTATTAGTAAATCGAACTTGTTCAGGAACAGAAAAAAGACTGGTTACCTTGATGAAAGATGAGTGCCTAGTCAGATGTTAGAATTGGATAGTAGAAGAAAAAAGTCCCTTGCTTTGGGACTGGATGAAAGTGTTTGTTTTTGGTAGTTGTTCTAACTATAGCGGGATGTGACCAAAGGCTTTTTGCCAGTTAAATGACTTAACAGTCAAAGCAACTCTTCCTCTTTTTACCACACTCAATATATCTCTTCCTGGCTATAGAAAGAGAATATTAAGTGCCCTTCCTTTATGAGTTACCTTCTCCTGAAAGGCCTTGGAAGAAGCAGACAGAAGGAGAACTTAAGGAGAAGTTGAGGTAAAAGATAGTATGCCTGACAGCCCTTTCATCATTCTCTTAATCTCCCTCATCCTTCAAGAAGGAAAAATTATCCCCTCGCAATATTATAGTATACAGGAGAAGGGGATTTAGGAGGAGAGTTAGACCCAGGTCCAGCTCCTTAGAGGACATAGACCCCAAACTCATCTTGGCCTCCTTAATATGGATGTTCTCTTTCTGAAGATTGTTCTCTTGCAGGCTCTGAAAGGGCCATATAGTCAATGAACTGTAAATATCATGTAAAGGGAAAAAAAGAGGCATCATAATGTTACGTCAATCTGTAAGTGAAGCCACAGTTGATATGAATGTCTCCTTTCTGGAGGCTCTATACCAGAGGGAAAGAAGACTGAATTTGAGGGTGACTTGGCCCTGAAAGTAGGAGGAATCTTGGTGGTGGTTGTTTGTGCTGCTGAGTTTCTCACAGTTATGGTGTCTCTGGAAGCAGGAGTGAGTGGTCCATTATTCAACTTCCTTTATAATCTTGCATTATCCAGAAAGGGAAAAGAATAGGTCACTGGCAACTTCTCCCATCTTTCCTGCTTTTCTCGAGGGAAAAGTTGATTACCAGATGCTTAACTTTTCTTATATCAGAGTCTGATGACATGAACCAGCTTGTGTATGTTGTTTTAATATTTCCCTCTTCTAATGGTCTCTCTTATGATAATCTGACCCTCCTGTGTTGTATAGCCCTTTCTTCCAGACACCTCCATTCTAGGTCAGTTCTGTGCTCTTTCTTATGGTACAGCCAGAAATCATCAATGGATGGTTACATGATAAAGGTGCTAAACAAACTACTCAGAATGAAAATCCAGCCCTTGGGGATGCACTTCACATACTCTGGCTAATAGGGCCTGATACTGCAAGTTGCTGAATACTTTCAATTTCCACTGAAGTCAGTGGAGTTGAAGGCACCTAGTACAGCACAGGATCAGACTAATGAAGACACTCAATTGGTGTGCTTTGGTAATGTCACTTTATGAGTGAGTGTGCCTGAAATGCAAACAAAGGCCCAGATTCTTGACTCTCCCTCTGGCCTATTTGCTCTGCTCCACATTACAGAATAAAAAATAAATAAAAACAGAAAAAACGCATCCTCTCACAGCCTCCCTGGGTCATATGAAGCATTTTCTTTTCCCCTTATTATTTTTATTGCTTTAAGTGTCTCAGTTTGCCAGCCTGTTGGGCTCATTTTGAACAACTGTTGTCATGTGCATGTCTTTTTCACTGCCAGCTACCCCTCTCCTCCTGGTGTCACAAACAGCATCATGGATCATGCTGGAATCCGGATGGGAGCTGGAAATAGCATGAAAGTACTCTTTCCTGCATTACTTCAACATCATTGTCAGACACTGAGACTGGGCAAATACCAGAAAACATTCAAATAGAAAAATGATTTAAAATACCATGAACTATATTAATCTAATTTTTAAAATGGGAACTTGAAAAACATTCAGATAGAAAAACAAAATAATACTATGAACTATATGAATCTGATTTTTAAAATGTGAATTTATCTGAATTTATCTGACCTCTTAAAATAATGTTTATTTCACACACTCAGAACTCATTTTGGGTTAGGTAGAATAACCGACCTGTGAAACCTGCTCTTTTTTGAGTACTGTGCAGGTTGGGTCATTACAGAATTAAGACTAAAATTATGAACCTTTATTAATTCCTTTGAAATTCATTGTAATAATCTTAGCATAAAAATAATAAATTCACATGTTGGTCATGTACATTAAATGTACAGTACTGCTCATCATCTTACCTTACATATCTATTTTCTCCTGTGCAATAAATAAAATAATTTAATCCTTGCCTCAAGGAATATATCACACCTCAGGTAGGTGGGTAAAGATCAAAAGAAAGCAAACAACTTCTTACTGTCCATTCAATCTTTCAATCATTCCAAATAGTAGGATTAAACCCAGGACCATTTCAGAGATGATTGTTCGGGAAATGGATAAATAATGAATCTTAATTAATCAGAGAATATAGAAACAGAGCCTAAAAACGTGGATAGATGCTCAGCATGAACAATTATTTCATTACTAGGTCACAGAAATAGCTCAGAGCCATTTCATTTCTATAAGTTTATCCTAATGGTATTTTAGATATTATTTGAGAAATGGGTTGTTAAGAATTGTTAAAAATTGTTAAACTAAGGGTTCACATCATTGCTCTACATGTGTTGATCTTATCACAATTACCCATCTGGTCCAGGCTCTATGAGTCCAATTTCATATGTATCCCCTCCAGTTCTGGCTCCTCAGCCTCTGATCTCCTCATTCCTATCTCTGTCTAGTTTGCTTTTACCTACTTTGGGATCTGAAGTCTTCCCTCACCTTCTGGTTGCAGAACAAAACTACTCAATAGTGATTCTCTGTAGAACTACTGATTTTGATGATTGTCATGACAAATGCACATCTGGTTTGGTTGGGAGGGATTTTAGTCTGCAATGGTGGCCTAAATAGGTAGGGATGTCCCAGTCAATAGGCTAAAAACAAAGGCTTTTTCACACAGCACCCACCACTTCACTCAGGCGTTGAGGGAAGGCAGTGAGAATTCAGATGAATTCCTGTTGTCAGACAGGAATTTTCTCTCTCTAAAACATTCATATTGTCAAGAATCTGAACTCCACAGGTGACCAACAGAGCAGGAAACAGATTCATTTTGGGAAATGGAAATGGACCACTCATCATCTCTGCTATACTGTTATAGAGAGCGGTTTCCCTGAGTGGACCTGCTGGCCCCCCACTCAAACAGGGATGTAGTCTTTTTCTTTTCCATATTCTGGGATCCAACAGCCCACAGAGGGAATGGTCTCTCTCCTGTTCCTGGGGGATCGTCCTGGTGGATACCTTTCTACTGACAAGGAAAATCTTTACAGCCCCAGTTCATGAAGTATTTCATTATGTGACTAACTTTAAGCATATGAGTCACCGTGGAATGTTCACATACTTAAAGTTAGGCACATGATAGAGTACCTGCTGAACTAGGGCCTCAGAAAATTGCAAGGCCACATACAAGGACATCTCAAGAGTTCCAGGTAGATTCAGCAGTTCTGGGAGCCAATCTCTAGATCACTTTCTTTGGCTTCCCATCTAGCAGTACCTTGGCATTAACTTTTACCTACTCACCGTGAGAATTCTGGTCAACTATATCAATCAGCTTGACTCTTGAGTTTTAGCGGGAAAAAGGGTTTTTTTAACAAGCAATTATTTGACACATTTCTACATCTTCTGCATATTACAGGGTTTATATTGTGATGGTGTAGGTTGTCACTATGGAATTGAGGGCCTGGTTCTAGTCTAGGAAGCTTTTGATTTTTCTGTGTCTATCTGCTACAATTTGAACTTTCTCCTTATAAGACTTTGAGAATTTAAACTAGCAGCTAAGAATTATCTTTCTTTCTCTGAATATTTCTACAACTCCTTGGTGTGGAGTTGGTATGTTTGGGGGATTTGTAGGGGTCTTCTGCATTTGTGTAGCAAATTGACACTCAAGACGGCACTTGTGAAAACACAAGGTTTGCATGACCAGAAGGCAGTTTTCTTCTAGATTAGGGGTGAAATTCTGGATCCACTGATATCAATGGCAAAACTCCCATTGTCTCCACTGAGGCCCGGATTTCACCTTAGATCAAAAATTGGAACGTGGCAGAGGAGAGCCATTGAAACAGATCATAACTTGACCAGAAGAAGAGGATGTTCAAAGAAAGGGAATCATAGTAATTAGTGATATAAAACCAACGGGGTGCCTTAAGGCTGTTATTGGGCTTACTTGTTATTGATATATGTGCTGTTGTTTCTCTTAAAAACTTGTCAACTTTGGCAAGATAAATATTTCCTTAATGCAGGGAATATTTGAAAATAATGTAAATATTGGGATAACCAAGGTATCCACTTGAAAACAAACTAGCAATCAGTTAACAGTAAAATGAGCTAATGTTGCTGATGATATGAACGTGGTGGGCTGGTAAATTCTATGAAACAAAACAAACAGTTTCACAAAGATTGGAATATTGGAGGCTCAGGGCCAGATTTAATGCACGTTGAGGTGGCCTTTAGATCAGGCCATAAATAAGCAGCTCATGCAGATCAATGTAGGAAAGAACCAAGAAATGTCATGGGAACACTAATTTCGAGAGGGCATCATATAGACAACTGATAGAGACTCCGGGCAGATTGTGGATGCTCTGAAACCATCTGCACAGGATTTGGGAACAGAAAAACAAGGCAAAGCAAGGTTCTCTCCATGTGTAGATACTGAGAATATAGCACATCAGTTATCAGTTATTGTGGCATTAAATAAGGCACCAATGAGGACACATTTGGAATATTGTTGCAAGCAATTCTAGTCACCATTTTACTGAGAGGAAATTACAGATACTGAAAATGTGCAGCAGGTGGCAACCAAAATGATTTTCTGGGGACAGGAGGGAAGAGGTTTTAAACATATGAGTTATGCTGATAAACTTTCCAATATAGCTTAAAGGAAAGAAGGCTGGGAGAGAAGGGGAAGTTAAAGAAATAAATAATTTCCTGAGAGGTAAGGAACAGATTGATGTCAACAAGCTGTTTGAGTCAGAGACAATAAATAATTCCAAATGAAGAGGTCATGAAATGAAGTTAATAAGCACTTCAGGCAGAGTCTGGTAAATAGAAACACCCGCTCTACTCCATGATGAACTCCAGAAAGGTGGGGGCGAAACATAGCTCCTTTCATTTCTTGCAGCGGAAGTTTAGGGCCTCATTCAAAAACCACTGAAGTCAATGGAAAGACTTCTAGAGATTAGCTGCTCATTTAGGGAAAGATTCTGCTACCCTTACTCAGAGTAAGGGCTCGTCTACACTGAGAGCTTATGTTGTCATGGTTATGTCTTTCTCAGGGGTGTGAAAAACCCACACCCCAGAGAGATTTAGCTATGCCGACGTAATCCCTGGTATCGACAACACTAGGTCGATGGACATATTCTTCCGTTAACCTAGCTACCATCTCTCAGGGAGGTGGATTACCAATGCCAACAGAAGAACCAGCATAGGTAGTGCCTACACTGAAGTGCCACAGTGGTGCAGCTGTGGGACTGTGGCACTTTAAGTGTAGACAAGCCCTAAGCAGTACCACAACAGCACAGTTGATTTCCACATGGCTTAATGGGGTAGAATCTACCTGACAGTGACGACAACGCGATGGCAGTCAGCCTGCACGAAAAGGTAGTAGGCTGTGGTGTGCAGAATGTTAGTGTCAAAGTAATAGTTAAATGATATTTCAGTGATATCTGATATTGTTGGTCAATGTAAATCACTTTCTTCATACCATTGTCCTATTGAAGGACGCTAGACCTGAGTGGATAATTTATAGCAAATACCTGCACTGGACAAACACAGCCTCTCTTTCTGCCCATGTAATGGCCAGGAACAGATTGTGAGTCTCAAACATTTATTCTTTATTCAAGTTTAGTCAATGGATTAGTTATCTGATTGGTGTTGGTCACTGATCCCATGAATCATGTAATATTTGAGGCATATAGAGGATTTAGGTGGTGTGGTGACTGGGACTAGGAACATTCTGGTTGCATAGTTAAAAACACAAAAATAAAAAGAGCCTATGCATCTGGAGGCCATTGCAGCTGGAGTCAGATAGACTCATCTAAGAATGAAGTGGGGTTTCATGGAACCGCCTCATTGTCCTATCTGGATTATTTTATTATTGTTCTTATTTTGAACATAATTAAATTCAGGGCAAGGAGGAAGGATGGTCTTGCAGTTAGGAATGGGTCTGGGACTCCAGAAATCTGTGTTTAGTTCTCAGCTCTGTCACAGCCTTCCTGTATGACTTTGGACAAGACACTTAATTGCTCTGTGCCTCTGTTTCCGATCTTTAAATGGGCTTAATAAACCTTCCTTTCTCCTCCCCTTTGTCTTGTGTATTTAGACTGAAACCTCTTTGGGGCTACTATGTATACAAACAGTGTCTACTATAATGGGGTCCCAATCTCTTCGAACATTTATGAGCTGCTGTATTACAAATAATAACTGTCTGTTGTAGTGAAATTGAAAGACATGTTTGGCTAAGTTGATTAAGGTAGAAATAACCATGTTGTTTCTGATTCTTGAGTGGATAATTAATTCTTATAGGTCAGAATTCAGCAAGCATACAGCTTATTGGGTTTGAACAATGCATGCATATTGAGTTTATGGAAAGATTCCCACCAACTCCAGTGGGCGTTGAATGATCAGTATCATTGTCCACTACTTACTTAGCAACCCAGTACCCACTAGAGCCAAGACTGTAGCATCCTGCTATTTCACTGGATTTCAGTAAACTTGATCTTTCATATTTCTCATTGTACACTGTCCCCACCTACTTTCATACCTTGTTGTTGTAATTGCTGAGCATTACAATATTTGCATTACATTTCACTGTGTGCATTTATTAGAATATTGTCATTCATGGGACTTGTGGTCAAATTCAGTTCTGTATATTTCAGTGTTTGTAATGGTTCACATCTAGTTGCAAAAAATGTAAACAAAAATCAATAGCATTTGTATGACACACAGAGATCCAGACAAAGGCCTCATTGTACCAGGCACTGTACAAACACATAAAAGATGGTTCCTAACCCAAACAGCTTACAATTTGAGTCAATGAGATAGACAAAGGACAGTAGAGGAAAAAGGCAGAGAGAAGTGAAGTGTCTTGCCCAAAGTCACAGAGCAGGTCAATGGCAGAGTGAGGAATAGAACCTAGGTCTCTTGACTCCCAATTCATTGCTTTAAACTCATCACTGACATAAGATTGTTACTACTAAATTAAATAAAAAGTTACTAAAGCAATCAAAAAGCCACCATGGTGTTTATGTGCAGTCTTAATGATCTTGCTTCTCTAGAATGCTGCATAATTCTGTCTTCTGTTTGAGATAAAGGAGATGATGCTCATCACTTGTTAAATTAACATTAATTCAATATGAACAATAATTAGGCGGGCCATTTATTCAGTTGTAAACTGGAAAGTCCTGTTTTTGGAAAGGTTTGTCCCTATCTAGCACTGGAAATGATTTTGTCTGGTATCATAGGGGAGGACGATTTTGCAGAGCACAGTGCTCTGCTCCCACAGCATGACCTTGATGTGTCAGTGGCTAACAACAACAGGCCAAAGCTTGGCATCCTTTCTCAAGTAAAGCTGCCATTGGAATCCATGAGAATTTCACCTGATTAAGGACTTCAATTCTTTCTTTGTTTTCTACACAAGTATTTCTAGTAAATAACAGGATTTATTTTAAAATAACTGAATCTCTAGCCTTTGTCACTGATTTCAATGGGAGTAGAGTCAGGCCCAATTAACAGAGTTAATTTCATGCAGTAAAATGGCAGCTCCTACTGAGAGACAACAGGAACATTCACAGTTATGGAGATTATTGAAACAGTGACTGCAATTTTTGTTTTGAAACATTAGATATAAATAGAAATCCATATAATGTTTTCAGTATTCATTTAGGTTCTGATCCAAAACTCGCTGAAGTCAATGGCAATCTCTTCACTGAGTGCAATGGGCATTGAATTAAGGCCCTTAACTAGCTAATAATGTAACAGAACTGTACTTTTCTAAGAGATTAACATATTTTTTTTAAATATCTTCAGACAGAAAAATCCTGCTCAACTGTAGCATGAGAACAATTTGCCAAACTATCAGATAAAACAGGAGGTTCCAATTTTGCAGAGCTTTAGGGGCTCCTGACAAAGAAGAAAGCTGTGCATGTATATTCTGACAAGTACAAGATAAGCAAGTTTTCCGCTCAATGGAATCTTGTCAGTTTAATTACCCTCCAGTGTGTATTTGCCATAGTCATTTTGGAAGTCAATGGTGATGATGCAGGTTCTGCTAGTTAGCAGGTAGCCATACTGTTTGATTGAGCAAATGGGGCCCAGATTAAAAAGAAGAGAATATACTGCAGCAATAAAACTCATTGAAAGCATCCTACTGAAACCACTTAGTAAATCTAGGCTACAGCAAAATTGTAAAACTAAAAATCTTTATTTAGAAAGCACGCTAAGGTTACTAAATGACAGTGTATTAACAAAAACGAGAAGTCCGGTGGCACCTTAAAAACTAACAGATTTATTTGGGCATAAGCTTTCATGGATAAACAAAACCCCTTCTTTAGCTGCATGAGGTGAAAATTACAGATACAGGCATAAATATACTGGCACATGAAGAGAAGGGAGTTACCTTACAAGTGGAGAACCAGTGTGACAAGGTCAGGGTGGATGTGGTCCACTCTCAATAATTGATGATGAGGTGTCAATACCAAGAGAAGGAAAATTGCTTTTGTAGTGAGGAAGCCACTTCCAGTCCCTATTCAAGCCCAAATTAATGGTGTTAAGTTTGCAAATGAATTGTAGCTCTGCAGTTTCTCTTTGAAGTCTGCTTTTGAAGCTTTTTTGTTGAAGGATGGCTACTTTTAAATCTGTTACTGAATGTCCAGGGAGATTGAAGTGTTCTCCTACTGGCTTTTGTATGTTACCATTCCTGATGTCTGATTTGTGTCCATTTATTCTTTTATGTAGAGTCTGTCCAGTTTGGCCAATGCACATGGCAGAGGGGCATTGCTGGCACGTGATGGCATATATCACATTAGTAGACGTGCAGGTGAATGAGCCCCTGATGGTGTGGCTGATGTGGTTGGGTCCTCTGATGGTGTCACTAGAGTAGATATGGGGACAGAGTAGGCAATGGGGTTTGTTACAGGGATTGGTTCCTGGGTTAGTGTTTTTGTGGTGTGGTGTGCAGTTGCTGGTGAATATTTGTTTCAAGTTGGGGCTGTCTGTAAGTGAGGACTGGCCTGCCTCCCAAGGTCTGTGAGAGAGTCTGTGAGATCATTTTCCAGGATAGGTTGTAGATCGTTGATGATGTGCTGGGGAGGTTTTAGCTGGGGGCTTTACTTGATGGCCAGTGGTGTTCTGTTATTTTCCTTGTTGGGCCTGTCCTGTCATAGGTAACTTCTAGGTACCGCTCTATCAATCTGTTTCCTCACTTCCTCAGGTTGGTTTTGTGGTTTTAAGAATGCTTGCTAAAGATCTTGTAGGTGTTTGTCTCTGTCTGAGGGATTGGAGCAAATGCAGTTGTATCTTAGGGCTTGGCTGTAGACAGTGGATTGTGTGATGTGTCCTGGATGGAAGCTGGATGCATGTAGGTAAGTATAGCGGTCAGTAGGTTTCTCGTATACGATGGTATTTATGTGACTATCACTTATTTGCACTGTAGTGTTCAGGAAGTGGATCTCTTATGTGGACTGGTCCAGGCTGAGATTGATGGTGGGGTGGAAGTTGTTGAAATCCAGGTGGAATTCTTCAAGGGCCTCCTCCCCGTGAGTCCATGTGATGAAGATGTCATCAATGTAGCACAGGTAGAGGAGTGGTGCTAGGGGACGAGAGTTAAGGAAGCATTGTTCTAAGTCAGCCATAAAAATATTGGCATACTGTGGGGCCATGTGGGTACCCATAGCAGTGCCGCTGATTTAAGGTATAAGTTGTCCCCAAATCTGAAATGGTTGTGGGTGAGGACAAAGTCTTAAAGCTCAGGCACCAGGTGTGCCGTGGCTCATCAGGGATACTATTTCTGTCAGTTTGTAGTCCATTCTCATGTGGAATAGTGGTGTAAAGAGCTTCTATATCCATGGTGGCCAGGATGATGTTTTCAGGAAGATCACCAAGGCATTGTAGTTTCCTCAGGAAGTTGGTGGTTTCTCGAAGGTAGGTGTACTTTCCAATCACATCATTAACATAACCCAAGCTTTTAAAGCAAGGAAAATAATAGTTAAGATATTTCTTAATAAATCTTACACTTCTAACATAAAGAAATATATTCATAAGTATTGTTACCTGAGGATAAAAATACAAATTATTTTGCAACTATAGCTCTGATCCCTGAATGATGTGGGGGAAGGTTCATTATTATTTTAGTTGTCTTGATTTTAATATTTATACATTTTCCTTTTAAGGGCTACCATTAAATAGGAAATACCAGTTAACAGATTTATCAGTTGACTAGATGTATATGGTAAAGTACTTATAGTATAGTATTGTATATGTAGCTTAATATGAAAAATATATAATATTATTGATTTAGGGTAAATATATATCATATGGACTTCCATATGAGGCAGATCATTATGCTTATGTTAATAACACATCATTTGTAGTTTTCATTTTTACAGCTATGTTACAATATTTGGGTTGGGGTCAGATTCCAAAGATTACAAACTTTAGGAGTGGCTGGTCCAATTTTTGATTCAGGTGCCACCTCTAATATTTAGCTCTTTTACTTTTTTTCATGAATAAGTCAGCCTCAGCGTCTCCTAAACATTTTTTGTTTCTTTTCTCTGACTTTACCTCCAATTTTAAAATATTTTTCGAATAATGTAATCTGTGATGGCCACAGAACTGAAGGCATTGTTAGCAGGTGTGATTTAGCCAGCTAATAAACAATAGAGAAGTATTAGCTGTCTGGTCTGTGATGTGATGCTCCTGCATATGTAGCCTTAAATCACACTTACCTGCTTTGTTAAGGTACCTTTTCTTAGATTGTAAGCTTTTCAGGGAAGGGACCTGATTACTTCTGTTTGCGTAGTGCCTAACACAGTGAAATTCTGATTGGGGCTTTTAGGTAATACAATACAAATAAATAACATTAACATATCTCTTTTGACATTACAACTTTTCAAGTTTCTTACTCTAATTGAATATCTCTCTTTTCAATTAATTTTCCCTGGATATATTGTATTGACTTCAATCTTCCCAGGAAGAATCTCATTTTGTCATTTATACTCATATTCACAACCTCTCCAGATCCTTACTGGAGTTCAGAACATATCCCAGGTTGGTATAATCTACAGATGTCATTAACATGCTCTTAACTGTTTAGCTAATTAATGAAAATATTAAATAAGGTCAGACCTAAAACCTGTCTTTTCAACACCACTCTGAATTCCTCTCCCAACATGATGCATTGCTGTTTATTATTACCTTTTGTTTAGGTTCCTTCAGTAAGTTTTCAATCCATGTAATAATGTTAAAATCCAAGCCAATTATAAAATGTTTCACTAAAATTCAGATAGAAAATTCCAGATATATTATTTCTAATGCATTTCTTTCCTCTGCTAATTTCATAACTTGTGTCAAAAATAATCAAGTTATCCAATAAGATTTCTACTTAAATGTCTACTGCAGTTTCCACGGTATGCATCCGATGAAGTGAGCTGTAGCTCACGAAAGCTCATGCTCAAATAAATTGGTTAGTCTCTAAGGTGCCACAAGTACTCCTTTTCTTTTTGTAAAGACAGACTAACACAGCTGTTACTCTGAAACCAATAAGATTTGTTCTTTATAAACCAGTGCTGGTTAGTTGTCATGGTTTTGTCATTGTCTAAAGATGAAATTCATTCCTGTTCAGAGGACTGTCATTAAGCCTTATACATACACCTCTTAAGTCCCGTGTTAGCCCCACGTTAAAAGTTAAAATAAAGCTGAAGTGGTGCACAGGACCTTGGTCTGTCCTCTGTACTGGGATTAATTTCACCCTAGATGCTTAGGGCTTTTTGCTCTTAAATTACAGAAAGAACTGGAGACAGTCTGTCTTGAAAGTAATTGCCAGGATCATTCTTTTTAAAATATATCAGCTCCACATTAGCGTTTCTGTAGCCTCTGGTACTTCTCCCGTTCTCCATGACTTTTTAGAAAAAATGTTAATGGTTTAATAAAGTAGCTTATTTCTTTAGCAACCTTGGATGCATCTCATCTGGCTACCCTGATTTCTGTGCATTCAAGTTTTCCCAGTTATTCTGTTACCTGCTTTTTACTATAGCTATGCTTACATATTTCTATTGCTACCTATTTGTCCAAATGTCTTCTCCATTTCTGATTTACAACAGAAGTTACGTATTTCAGGAAATTTCAAGACCACTCTTATGCTTAGAATTCCCTTTTTTCTCCTAACGTACCCAAGAACCTCACAGGACAGAAGTCAGTATCCATTGACTACAACGCTTACAGTCATGCCCAAGTTTGAAAATTTGGTCCTCAGTTTCTTCAACAGATCTAAGAATTGGTCCTAAAATTAGAATAACTGCCAACATTACAAAGTCAGAACCCAATCAGAGTCCCACTGAAGTCAACAGATAAATTACTATAGTCATTTGTGGGAGTAGGATCCGTCCCACAGATCAGTTGACAATACATCAAGCTATGTCTCTTTTATTCAGTATGAGCAAGAATAAAAATTCTGGAATCAGACTTAGTTGTCAATCAGGACAGAGGATGGAATGGAGTTTGCTCTTCTTTGCTGCTAATGGCACATTGGCTTTGCAGAACTACACTAATGAAACCTTGCTTATGTCAGTAATTGCAGATAAGAGTGATAAGACACCAAGTGCAATAACACAAAAACATTTTTACAGAGATATATTTCTGCTCAGAGCTACACTTTAAGGGCTGAATGTAAACCATATGAGGAGGGCAGGGATAGATCAATTAAATATTTTTATTAGTAAACTTCTACGGTGCCATTTTTCTCTGCCTGCTCACCATTTTCCCTGCTTTCATGCTACCGAGATATATTTCACACACTAGGAGACTTTGTAGTTCCATTTTCTATGGATTCTTAAATAAAAAAAAAAAAAGTCATCTGGATGAAAAAGGTATAGCATTGTTACTCAGTTGAAGTCACTTTCTGTAAAATAACAGATGGACCCAAACTAAAACCTGAGGTCTGAACTTTGGAAAAGTTTTGATCGAGATCCAGATCTGAACTTTATTGTGTGGGTCTATCTCTACTTAAATAATTTGATGTGGACCCGGTAGATTAAATTCTACCTTATAACACCAGCCTATATTAATAACTAAATACATTGTATTATTTAAATAGAGCGCAGTATTCTTGATATTTCAGGTGGAGATTGTAATGATTAACCGCCTGCTTTATACACCAGAAGTTGAACTGACAAATAAAACAGAACCCAAGAGCAAGAGTGCGAGTAACTATTGGTTCCCCTTTTTGAATCCAGAGAGGAAAAACAAATACCACATTCTCTTAGTTTTTCTTTATTGATAAAATAGTCTGATAATTTCTGTGGAAAATTCTCAAATAAATATTTGTTCTAAGCACTGTAATGTGCATTCTCTGTAGGACCCCCAATAAGATATCTGCTTTTCATATCTTTCTCTTATGCTATCTAGGAAGTTAAAAACAAGACAAAAACAGGGGTGGTCTGGGAGGAATATCAGCGAAGTGCAGGAAAAAGGCAAGAAGCTTTTGAACTATTGTTTAATTAATACGCTTACCAAAGGGCATGTACCCCTACAGGTCATGCCACAGGACAAGAAACTATTACAGCCAATACATGCCATCTGCTAGCTGCCAATTACTTCCAAGCTTTTTCCATTTGAACAATTAACATGCTCCCTCCAGGCTACAATGAGCCTAGAAGAGAGAAATCTCTTTGCTGAAACCCAAACAATTAAATGTTTCTTAATAGGTTTGCTTAGCACTTATGTTTCTATTTTCTTTATTCTTTTATGTTGTTATTTGAAGTCAGGCCTTTTTTGAGAAGTACAAGTAAAAAGCAAGTCCTGTAGCAGGCTCTGGCCTCTTGTGAGCCTGAAGAAAATATTACATTTTAATCACTGGTAGAAATGCTTATTATTATTGTGGGTAGTTGGGTTGGTATGCGCGGATGCACCCATGTTTGCCTTTTGCTGATAAAATGCCAAATTATCAACCTGCCCCATATGTCCTTATAATACACTCCCTGGACATGTAATCTATAAAGCAGCGCAAATGAGATCATATACTGTAATGATGGTGTATGCATTTATTATTTCTTGTTTGCCTTTGGAGAATAATGTGACTTTTTTTTTTACTTCTTTAACTGTCTGAAATAGTCCTTTGCTTGGTGGGTGGGAGGTGAGGTCTCCCCACATGCTTTTGACATATGTTGTAAAGCTCAGTAAGTCAGATGAAAACCAAGCATTTTGAATTACTTTCTTATTTCAGTTTCTGGAATTCCTGACCAACTTTGAGAGCAAAACCAGATGCTAGGGTTTAGGGGAGGGGTCTTCTAAAATGTTCTAAGTGTCAGAATGCCCAAGGCATCAGAATATGCATGAGTTTGGCTCTTTCTTACCCTCTCAACCAGGGTTGTATATCAAGAGGATCTCACCTCCAGGAAGCAGTGACTCACTAACTCAGGATGCTAGTGAGATTGAGGGGGTTTCCACGCTGGACCTTCTGTAGGACTATCTTTCTTTCATCTTAAAAGTTATCCCACCACAATCCACATTTCAACAGCTGTGTATGAAAAGTTATATTACGGTTCAAAGGACAGATGGTCTCTTCTGAGGCTGCACTCAATGCCTTGTGATGACCGGAAGCTAGTGCAACATAACTCACCTAAACTTTGCCTGCTTCTGGAAATATAAAAATGTTGTTCCCAAGTGTTCTCTCTGGTAGCTCTTGACACCTGTTTCTCACCTGTGGTAATGCAGGGCACTAAGATACTCTGGGTTTATCTTCACTGGAGATTTAGCTTAGGTTCAACCATGAAGTTTCTCCTTAACATGCTCCACATTCACACAGCAACATGCCTCAGCTATGCCAGAGTCAAGCCATGTGGTGAAGCAGCTGCCATGCCCTCAGGTATATCGCAGACCCTGAGTTAGCTTATTGCTCATTGCTCACCAATGTAACTGCAGTGAAAATGGACAGCCAGTCACAGATGTCAGTTTTGTCTCTCAAGCTCCCTGGGCACCCAGTCCTGTCTAGTATCTTGCCATCTGTCTGTGCTCTGATTCCTGACTGGAAGAGGCCTACCTTCATACCCCACTGCTTAGTGTCCTTGGTCCCTTGCTGCTTGCAATTTCTCCTGCTTTAGTTGTCTCTGGTCATCAATATGGTAGCAAGAAGAAAGCCTGGTAAGAAGCCCATGGATCAGTATTCAGTCACCTGGCTTGCAGAACTAGGGGAGGACACAGCATCTTAGTGGGGCAAGATGGGTGCAGTCATCTTTGTTATTATTAAAAAGGACATTAAGAAATATTTATCTTATAATCCCAGCTAACAATTTAGTTGTGGGTGGATGAAGCACCATTATGATTTTCCCCCTTGTTCCCAAAAACCTCCTCCCTCTCTCTTGATCATGCCATGCAAAATGGCAGACAAGTGGAGAAGAAAACACTGAAAACCAGCAGCTTACAGTAGCATTTTAATATTGGAAAAGCATTCTGCGGATGTTAAAGACTTAGAGGCTAAAAGTAAAATGTGGCTTGCCATAACATAGTCCTTGAAGGCACTACCAGCAAAACAGTTCAGCCTGTTAAGGCACCATCCCATCAGATGGTTGCTGATCTTATTTTGATCCATTCTTGTATTGTAACAAAATAGAATTTTCCTTTCAGTAAACGCTCCAGGTGGTCTCTGATTTCTTGGTATGGAAAGGCCTCCCTCTGCCCCCATTACAACTGGCAAGCCATTTTCATCATTTATCTGTCACAAGATGCAGAAAGAAAAGGAGTACTTGTGGCACCTTAGAGACTAACCAATTTATTTGAGCATGAGCTTTCGTGAGCTACAGCTCACTTAAGATTTTTATTGCATAGCTGGACGGTCTTCTCCCCAAGACCTGGAATAACTCTTTCTTCCACTCTGGTATCTGCAGCAGCCTGGAAAGTCTTCCTCTCCCACACCCCCAATCCAGCCTGTCTACCCCAAAAGAAATATCTTGGAGAGTTCGAAGGTAAAATTAACTCAGCATTTATTTTACTGGAAAAAGTCCTTTACAAAGCTTCAGACCAGCCAGTGGGTTGCTTGGCAAGAGGCTCAGCAAAGGAAATGGCATTTTTTTAAAGATAAAAGTTGATACTTTTATCATATGAAATACAGCATTTGCTTGATCCATACCTCCATGTTCACATGGCCCTGCGCTGTTGGTGGGCTTCTGCTTGTAACTGCTTCCTCTCTGGGCATCTATGAAAAGCCTGTGACCATCTCTTGGCAGCAGCTTCTGAAAAGACAAACCAAAGAAACGTTGCCTTCATAAAAGCCAGCAGCTGTTGGCCCTAGTTGTTAGGATGAGTAGGATCCACACCCTCAGCACTAGGACACTGCCACACCAGCTTGGGTCCTGCCAGAAAATGAATATCCTTGGCTTAGAAAGGGGTTTTTAACTGGCCTAGCCAGTTTTTGTATTGCTTTTGCCATTTAAAAGATTTAATGTGCCAGTTTCCTCCCCCTACCTCACACTTGGGACACATTAAAGCACTCTACAGAACACACCCCTGTAGTGAGGCTGTGGCACCATGTTAGGGTAAGGTAAGAAAAATGATAAAATAACGTAAAAATACATATTGAGGGGTGTGTGCGTGTGTGTGTGTGTGTGTGTGTAAAATAGTTCTCTAAAACATTTTAGTGATAATTAACTATAGCTGGCACAAGAACCTCTTCTGGTGGTGGGTAGAGGGTAATAGCAGTGTCCAGTTTTTGTTGGTGGTTGTGGCCAATGGCCAGTTTCTCTGCATCTTGGAGGTGGCAGCCCTAGGCCCAGGCCATTTCCTCCCACTATCCCCAGAGTGATCAGACAAGTTGTTCTACAACACCCTGAGAGCGGCACATCGGATTGTGGTTCTGTGAGCAATAGGATACATACCAAGATATCAGAGGGGTAGCCATGTTAGTCTGTATCCACAAAAACAGTGAGGAGTCCGGTGACACCTTAAAGACTAACAGATTTATTTGGGCATAAGCTTTCGTGGGTAAAAACCCCCACTTCTTCAGATGCATGGAGTGAAAATTACAGATACAGGCATAAATATATTGGCACATGAAGAGAAGGGAGTTACCTTACAAGTGGAGAACCAGTGTTGACAAGGACAATTCAGTCAGGGTGGATGTGGTCCACTCCCAATAACTGATGACGAGGTGTCAATACCAAGAGAGGGAAAATTGCTTTTGTAATGAGGAAGCCACTTCCAGTCCCTATTCAAGCCCAAATTAATGGTGTTAAGTTTGCAAATGAATTGTAGCTCTGCAGTTTCTCTTTGAAGTCTGCTTTTGAAGCTGTTTTTGCTGAAGGATGGCTACTTTTAAATCTGTTACTGAATGTCCAGGGAGATTGAAGTGTTCTCCTACTGGCTTTTGTATGTTACCATTCCTGATGTCTGATTTGTGTCCATTTATTCTTTTATGTAGAGACCATACGGTTTGGCCAATGTACATGGCAGAGGGGCATTGCTGGCACATGATGGCATATATCACATTAGTAGATGTGCAGGTGAATGAGCCCCTGATGGTGTGGCTGATGTGGTTGGGTCCTCTGATGGTGTCACTAGAGTAGATATGGGGACAGAGTAGGCAACGGGATTTGTTATAGGGATTGGTTCCTGGGTTAGTGTTTTTGTGGTGTGGTGTGTAGTTGCTGGTGAGTATTTGCTTCAGGTTGGGAGGCTGTCTGTAAGCCAGGACTGGCCTGTCTCCCAAGGTCTGTGAGAGTGAGGGTTCATTTTCCAGGATAGGCTGTAGATCATTGATGATGTGCTGGAGAGGTTTTAGCTGGGGGCTGTATGTGATGGCCAGTGGTGTTCTGTTATTTTCCTTGTTGGGCCTGTCCTCTAGACACCCAGATATCTGTACTGTCTCTCATGACCAGATACAGTGCTTGTACAGGCACTTGGGATGACAGACACTATAGTTGCACTCTAGTGCATAAGGCTACCACATGCTGACTAACCTGTGATTGCTTAACTTGTGGTTAGCCTGCACTGAAGAAGACAGAAGTGGAGAAAGCGACAGGAAACAAAACATATTAATTGTGCTGAGGATGTTCTGACGTAATCTAACTCTATTACCTCAGGTCAAGGACCTAAAACTATGTACCTGTTCTCACTCTGTTTTCTGTGTACCCACCTTTACCTTTTTAGTTTATACCTGTTTTGACAGAGTGGCCATTTTGTTCTCAAAATGCTGTGGACAGTTACAGTCTCCCCTAAAATACTGGAAGAGTTTCAGTAATGCCACTATGGCTTCAGCTCCCACGTAGGGAAAATCCTAACCATAACCTCCATGTGGTATAGCATGGTAACATTAATTGAATGGCAAGTACGGCTCTGGGGACTGAGCATTCACTGGTATAAGCAATCAGCCTTAAAAAGTGCCAACAACTAACTGGGCAGAGGAGCATTTTAGGCAGGACAGCCTCTACTCTGAGAGCAGGAAATGGCTCAAATTTGAGTGGATCAGACTCAGAAGCTTTGGATAGTAATTGATCTAGATAAATTGCAAATGAAAACTGCTGCAGGGTTACAAAGTGGACAGCACCAGCGGGCTACTTGGCTCATAGGTTCTTCATGTACCATACAGTCTTCATGTCTGAGTAATTTAAAACATGCTACCACATTCGGGGTAACTAACGTGCTGTCTTCCAGACAACAGCAACAAAATTGGCAAAGACCTGGGCATTGCAACCCGGAATGTAGGTTCATTTACAGGTAGATCAAGAGAGGTGGTTGAGGCAATGGCTAGAAGGAAAATCCATATACTATGTCTGGAGGAAACTAGGTAGTATAGAGGCAAAAGGAAAAATCTTGAAAGATGGATTTAAAATGTTTTGGTCTGGAGCAAGAAAGAATATGAATTGGGTAGCTGCATCATTAGCCAAGAGATTCCTGAGGGTGTCAGGAGTGTAGAAAGAAGAAGAGACTGATAAATAGAAGCATGGCTGATGAAAGAGAGTAGGGTCATATGTGTGATGGCAGCATATGCTCTGCAACAGGGTAGACTTATGGCAGAGAAGGAGAGCTTTAGAAATGAGTTTTCAGAGTTGATGGTTATGGTTGAGAGTAATACCTTGTTAGTGGTCAGTGGTGATTTAAACTGGCATATCAGTGAAGGGAGCCCTGTAGAAGGAGTGGTGAGTAAATTTGGCTTTGGTAAAATAAATGCAGAAGGAGAGAGGCGGGTTGAGTGCGGTTGTTCAATGGGTTTTCAGTGGTGAATACATGGTTTTGAAGGAAAAAAAAAAAAGAGAATCCCATATGGTGACATCCTACAGTGGAAAAAGTAAAGCCCAGGTAGACTGTATTTTGATAAGAAGAAAACATATGAAAATGGTGAAAGATGTAAAGTTTATGTTGAGTGAATATGTGGCAGAACAACATGAGGTATTAATAGCAAAAATCCAACTTCAACCTGAGAAAACAGGAAAGATGAAATAAAGAAAGAAATTGCAGTGGTGGTTATGTAAGGGGGAAAGAATGGAAGAGTTCTGCCAAAAAGCAAAGGAGGGCTTTCATGCTTTGCCAACAACAATGAAGTCAGTGGAGAAAGAATGGAGGAAATTTAAAGAATGTTTCATTAAGGCATTGGAGGCAACATGTGGCAGAACAAGTGGTAAGATGGGGTGCTTTTAGAGAACGAGCTGGTGGTGGAAATCTGATACACAAGAAAGGTTAGAAAGAAAGAATTATTTAGAGAGAGTGTGGGGTCCATTCACCACAGATGTGCCCCCTTGTGGCTGAGTCTAATAATTAGCCTTTGCCCCATCTAGTGCCCCCTTCCATCAGTTGTTTATACTGTGGTGGCTCTCCCTCTCTGTGACTCAGCCTTCTGCCAGGTCACTCTATAGTCCACCCTGCCCCGCACTTGCAGGGTAACAAAGTCCCACCAGACAAGCTGTCCATATGCCATCTCAGGCAGTCTTCTGTTCTGACTCCAGGTCCCATACCACTTTGCTAGTGGTTGGTAGGGGAACCCAGGACGGCCCACTATTCCAGGTGCCAGCGCAGGGATTCTATGACTAGCAACCTAGGCCTGCTCAGTCTCAGACCCTGTTGCTGTTTACCTGGGCGCCTTCCTACCCTACCTCTCTATCTCCTTGCCTATCTCTGGGTTTATCACTGGAGCTTCCTCTGCTCTCCATGGCTACTTCACCTTTCTTGGCCTCTTGCAGCATTCGCTAGCCCAGAAAAGGTCCCAGGGCTTACTCTCTCACTGGACCTTCTCATTGTCCCTAACCAATTCTCTTTCTTTCAAGAGAGTGACAGCAGGCCCCTTGCCTGCACCCCTTCCTAGCTTTATACTCCTCCCCCAGCTGGGCTTCCTGTGCAGTTAATGCTTATCAAGCCTTTGCTTTCCTCCAGATGTGGAATATAAGGGTAATTGGCCCCTTCTGGCCCACATTAACCTTCTCAGGGCATGTGTAGCATGGACACTTTATTAAAGAGAGTTTGAGGAAGCAGGTCATGACAATGAGACAATCAAAAATGCATACAAAAATGGGGGGAAAGGCTAAAAAGGAAGTTGCTAAGACAAGAATGGAAGCTGAAGAGGAATTATACAGAAAGCTGCAGAATGATGATGGTAGGAAATCTTTGTGTGTGAAGGACTAACCCTAAAGAAGTGTTTCAGAGTAGCAGCCATGTTAGTCTGTATTCGCAAAAAGAAAATGAGTACTTGTGGCACCTTAGAGACTAACCAATTTATCTGAGCATAAGCTTTCGTGAGGAAGTGAGCTGTAGCTCACGAAAGCTTATGCTCAAATAAATTTGTTAGTCTCTAAGGTGCCACAAGTACTCCTTTTCTTTTTTCCTAAAGAAATGGTAGAGGTATGGAAAAGGCTGTTAAATGAGGAGAGAGTTGTGAGTGCAAGCATCACTAACAATTATAGCGAAGCCTCAAAAAGTACTGATTTCTGCAGAGGAGGTAGAAGCAGCACTGAATAAGATGAAGAATGATAAAGCAGCTGGTCAAGATGAGATGTGTTGATATGATCAAAGCACTTGGAGATACTGGAGTAAAGTGTCTTAATAGATTACTATGTGTTTGTGGGGATCAGAAAAGGGTACCAAATGACTGAAGCATGGAATTAATTGTGCCTCTTTGGAGAGGTAAGGGTGGTGCAAATGATCCACATACCTATCAAGGCATTACTCTGTGTGACAAAGTTCCTCCTCTACCTTGGTGGGTCTTGCGCTTATTGGCAGATTTGCTCGCCTTGGAGATTCAAGGCAGCCCTCAGTTTGGCCGTTTTCGTGAACCCAGAGTCCAGGTCAACTCCTCCTGTGTCTGATCAGGAGTTGGGAGGATTTGGGGGGAACCCGGGCCCGCCCTCTACTCCGGGTTCCAGCCCAGGGCCCTGTGGAATGCAGCTGTCTAGAGTGCCTCCTGGAACAGCTGTGCGACAGCTACAACTCCCTGAGCTACTTCCCCATGGCCTCCTCCCAACACCTTCTTTATTCTCACCATAGGACCTTCCTCCTGATGTCTGATAATGCTTGTACTCCTCAGTTCTCCAGCAGTACGCCTTTTCACTCTCAGCTCCTAGTGCCTCTTGCTCCCAGCTCCTCACACGCACCACAAACTGAAGTGAGCTCCTTTTTAAACCCAGGTGCCCTTATTAGCCTGCCTTAATTGATTCTAGCAGCTTCTTGATTGGCTGCAGGTGTTCTAATCAGCCTGTCTGCCTTGATTGTTTCCAGAAAGTTCCTGATTGTTCTGGAACCTTCCCTGTTACCTTACCCAGGGAAAAGGGACCTACTTAACCTGGGGCTAATATATCTGCCTTCTATCACTCTCCTGTAGCCATCTGGCCTGACCCTGTCACACCTGTTAAGTCGGCCTCTCAGAGTCTTGAGAGAGTTTTGGAAGCAAAGTTGACGTACAAGGTGGAGGAAAATAGAGGAGGGGGCAACATGGCTTTAGAAAGGGAATGAGTACTATCGACACAATATTTGAGGTGAAACAGAACTCTGAAAGAATGATAAATGGAAAGCATAACTTCTATGTAGCATTTATTGATCCTGAGAAAGCATATGACTTGATTCCATGGGAGCTGATGTTTGGAGTATTGAGATGAATGGGAGGGGGACTTCAAGAAGTGGAGCTGATAGAGGAGCTGTATCGAGAGTCAAGAGCTAAGGTGATAACAATACCTGAAACCTGTCAGGAAAGGTCTACTGAAGCCTAGTTGAAACGCTCATGACTTAAGCATATGTTTAAAGTAATGTACATGCTGAAGTGCTTTGCTGCACTGGGACCTAAATGTGCTAGATTACAGGCAGTCACTGGTGACAATTTTGTTTGCCGTAAAAAGATCAATCTGTTAAATTCGTGCAAGATGCTACTTTATTTATCAAACAGATGTGTTATGGTGGACTCCTATAGGAAAAACATGAAAGTGTGGTGGACATTGAGTTAATGGTGGCTATTTGAGAGCTTAGCATTTAGACAGAGCTGACTTTTTTTCTTTATTTGTCAAACTCATTTTTCTTCCCCATGCAGAAAGCTGGAGTTGGAAGAATTCAGTTTGATTACATGCTAAATGTGACCACATCTTTCCTAAGCCTAAACTCTACCAGATCCACATTCATTTCAGTATCCAATAAAAAGAAATGGTCATATTTTAAAAAAATCCTCCAGTGGCTTATGTCAGCCTTCAATATTTTTGAACCCCTAGGCCTCTCCTCCCATCCCTATTCCCCTCTGCTAGTCTAGGGCTAGACCTCTTCTTTGTTTCTCCACATTATCTCACCACTGTTGGTACAACAACCTTCTTTTCTGTAGCTCCCACCATTTGGAACAGCCTTCATGTATCTTTGCTTCTCTTCAGAGATTCACAGAGTTAAAGGCCAAAAGGAACCATTAGATCATCTAGTCTAGGGATTCTCAAACTGTGGGTCGAGACCCCTCAGGGGGTCACAAGGTTATTACACGGGGGGTCGTGAGCTACCAGCCTCTACTCCAAATCCCGCTTTGCCTTCAGCATTTATAATGGTGTTAAATATATAAAAAGTGTTTTTAATTTATACGGGGGGGGGGTCCCACTCAGAGGCTTGCTGTGTGAAAGGGGTCACTAGTACAAAAGTTTGAGAACCACTGATCTAGTCTAACCTCTTGTATATCACAGGCCATTACATTTCACCTAGTTACCCTTGTGT
The DNA here is from genome assembly GCF_965152235.1 of Eretmochelys imbricata. Classification (NCBI taxonomy): domain Eukaryota; kingdom Metazoa; phylum Chordata; order Testudines; family Cheloniidae; genus Eretmochelys; species Eretmochelys imbricata. The sequence goes on along the minus strand of NC_135575.1, from coordinate 34,790,364 downwards.
GGAGCCCAATGACTTGTGTTTGACTTGAGCATATCTTCCCAAAAGGCATTCAGTCCTGATATGAAGGCACCAAAAGATGGAGAATCCACCATTTTCCTTGATAGCTTGTTCCAAAGTTTAATCACATCCAAGAGCCCTGCAGTACCCTGTATTTTCTCCCTGTGAACTTTTCTGAACAATGTAAACGAGTCACTTCTCAACCATCTTTCTAATAAGCTGAACTGGTGGAGATCCTTATGTCTTTAATTGAAATGCATCTTCTCCAGCCCTCAAATTACTTTTGTGGATCTTTTCTGTACCCTCTTCAATTTTTCAACATCCTTTTTAAAGCGTGGACAACAGAACTTATGCAGTACTCCAGTATTGCTCTCACCAATGCCATATCCAAAAGTAAAAATCACCATTCTGCTTCTACTCTCTATTTCTGATTTATCCATCCAAGGATCATGTTAGCCCTTTTCGCCAGAACATTGCACTGGGAGCTCATGTTCAGTTGCTTATTCATTATGACCCTAAAATCCTTTTCAGAGCCCTGCTTTCCAGGATACAGTTCTCCATGCTGTAAATATGGCCTGCAGTCTTTGTTCCTGTTGCATTTGGCTGTATTAAAACTCATTTGTTTGAATGGGCCCAGCTTAACATGTGATCCAGATTACTTTATAGAAATGTAGTGTCCTTAACATTATTTACCATTCTGCCAATCTTTCTGTTGTCTTTAAATTTTATCAGTAGCGATTTTTTTATTTACTTCCAAATCATTGATGAAAATATTGAATAGTGTCAGACCTTGTACTGACCTTTGCAGAACCCAATTAGAAACACCCCTATTCAATTTTCCAACGATGACTACTTTTTGAGATCTGTCAGTTAACCAGTTCCTAATCTATGTAACCTGTGCTTTATTAATATTATATAGTGCTAATTTTTAATCAGAATGGGGTGTAATACTATGTTCCAAATGCCTTACACAAGTTTATTACATCCATATAGATATCTGTTTCAACCAATCTTGTTACCTCATCAAAGAAAGGAAGCAGGTTTGTTTGACAAGATGTATTTTCTATAAAATCTTTTTGGCTGGCATTAATTATATTTTTATCCTTTCCATTATTTTTCCTGAATTGGTGTTTAGCTAGCTGGCCTGTAGTTACAGGAGTCATCCTGCTTGCCCTTTTTGAATATTGGCACAATATTATTCCAGTCTGTCATCTGTTTGTCCATCTTTAATGCATCAGGTCATGATCACTGGTTTCTGGGAAACAACCCATCTTCCAGTCCAGTAATCAATTCATCTTTATCCATCATAATGATGTCCAAAATATAGTTATCTCATGTTGGGTACAATACTTTTTCAGTTACAAAATTATCATCTATAATTTCCCTCCATCTTCATAGTCCTCTATTTTTAAATCTCAACTGAAGATATTTTGGTTTTTTCCTTCCTCGCCTGTATTTTTTCTCTTGTTCCACTATTTTATTACTTCATTCAGTTCTCAATATATTATTTACTGTAACACCAAAGCATTTCTGGGAGGTGTTTACATGAAATACTACATCTTTATGGTCCCAGTTAAAGCTATAAGTTTGTATGAATAATCTTTTGCTGACGGTGGGAAGATTTACGGTATGAATGAGACAAAATTAGTCATTAATGCAAAAGATATGTTTGGATAATTCGGTGTTTATGACTGGTGTATGTTCTGTCACTTTAGGGCCATGTTATTTAATTTTTATAAATGATTGTGTGAGAGAAAAGGCAGAGCACACTGGAAAGGATTTAGGTCTGCCAGAAGAAGGAAGTTGTAGAAATATAGTACATAAGAAATATTAATGGTTGTTGGAATTTTAACCAAGATGTAAGTAAGGTGGGTAGGTAGGGTAAAAATTGTCTATGCTGCAGTTAAAAGTGTGATTTGCAGCTCATGTTAACGTAACTATGCTAGTTTTAATATAGCTAGCATTGTAAAAATAGCAGTGAAAATTTGGCAGCTTGGGCTTCACTGAAACCTATGCTACCGTGTCTTCACTGCTATTTTTAATGGCGCTAGCTAGCTGACTACATGAGCTGCAATCACACACACATCAGACTCTAAGACTATATCCTTTATAGAAGATCAAGTCTAATTTAAACCAATCAGATTTGGATGTTTCCTTGCTACCTTCAAAACACCAACATCCCAAGCCCTAACAAAGGCACAATCCAAAGAATAGAAGAGGGACGATATTTTATCACAGTGTAAATGCAGTCTATATGTACTAGTTGTGATATATTTAAGTCTCCACAGCATTGATTCATGGGTTCAGAAGGTCTTAACTTAACATTAATAGGAAAAAGGGAACATAAGATAATAGGCAAATAATACTTACAGGTAATCAGACTATTATAAACTTATCAGAGGCCTCTTGCAAAATGGTACCAAAATAGGTTAGCAGATAGACCTTTACCTCAAATACAATGTACATCCAGAAGATATAAAGACATATGTAACAGAAGGTGCGATATAGCACAAGTTCCAAAACAGTGCTAACATGGTCTATCATAGAACACAGATCCACATGGTGATTAGCTATGTACCCTTCACCCCATCCAATGGATATACTACAAGAAGTGGCATGTTTTCTCACACACTAGAGATCACATTATCAAAAGTATTCATCTTAGATAGATTGGGAAGTCTCTGTGTGGCTCCTGGCATGGCCAAGATGATCCTTTGCTACTTTCTTCATAGCAATCAGGCAGCTGTAATCCCTGATATGAGCAGTGGTTAATCTTCCAGCAAGTGGAATTTAGGAGTCACCTCACTGGAGTAACAGCACCCAGTTCTGTCTACAACATCATTTGCTATCTTATTATTATTATTATTTATTATTAAGGCAATGGATCAGAAGCGTCAGACTGCCTCAGGATCAGCTTTTTTTCATCCCTCTGGCACATAGTCAAGCATTTCTGACTCCTGTGCGAAAGCTTTCTGACCAAATCTTACATTGCTTGTGCTCATATACCAAGGAGGGAGTATATTACTAATACCTTACCAGAAATTAAGTAGGTAGGAAAGGATGGATTACTGGTGCAGCAAGCAGTGCTGGTATTAAAACATTTGATGATTATATGGGGGCTTCCACCTCTTTTTCCCTTGGTGTGTATAGACAAAGGAGCATCACAGGAAATATATACCAACTCCTCTCTCATTGGCTTGAGGGAAGGTGTGGTGTGAAATGTCCTGATGGTACAAAGGAGTTCATCCCCCAGCTCTTTCACCACCCCCTGGATGTGGGTTTGGGTGCTCTTTTCTGTTCTCCTTTGTTCTTTCAAATTTACCATCCTTCCTATGATAAAGTGAAGGAGAAGAAAGGAGAGAGAATGTCTATGAAAGGGGACAAATGGTGAGTGGATTTTAATGATATGTACAGCATTTTAATTGGGGAAAAAACAGAAAGGGAGAGGGTGCAATTTCATCCACAACAATCTCTCCCTCTTTACTATCTCTCTTCTTCCTCATTACAGATCTCTCCCTCTTTTCCCTCTGCCCCACACAACCCTGAAATCCATTCCTCATTTTTCCATACTCCCCCTCCGTTTTATCCCCATTCTCCCCATTTTCTTTTTCCTCTGCACTGCAATACTCTGTCAGTAAGTTGAGAGTGGCTTGAAGGGGTTCTGATTGGTGAGAAATTGCTTGCGATGGAATGTTAATAGGATGGGGGCAGCACACCAGATGCAATATAAAATCCATGAAGAAGAGGTTAATACAGTAATAAAAAGTATAACTGTGTGTGAAAGATGGGGAAGAGTCTGAAAATGAACTACACTACATGGACTTGAAAAACTCCTTAAATGTCTTCCAGTCAAAAAACCTCTATTGAAAATAAAAAGCAGAGTGGATGCTAAATAACTACAACTCTTTTATTCAGGCAGCCAAAATCTGTACTAGCTGAGATCCTAGAAGAGGTCAGTGCTAGGGCTTGCTGCTCACCCAGCTTGATCTAGCAAGCAAAATCAGGAGTTCCAAGTCTCTTGTGAAACTATTTTCTGTTTTAATCATGTAGAATCATCTCAAGTTATCTGTTATATCTGCCATGAAAACATGATGTCATACATACTTCTGATCTGGACATCTCCGAATAAGGGAGTGACTTGCCTGTGTGGTCACTACTGGGAAATATAAATGTGATCTTGACATTTATTGTTTGGCAAGTCTGCAACTTAATTCTGTAGTAAAATAATGGAACAAATATTTAGAGAAAAGAAACAAAAGTGACCCCTGATTTAAGTCCCATTGAAATCAGTGGAAGTTGCATTCATTTACCCAGGATTGAATTTGGCAGATTTGTGAACATCTAGAAGATCACTGAACCAAGAGCTGAAACTGGCATGGGTTTATGAAATACAAATCATGCCAGACAAACTTGATTGCTTGGGGGATGGGGGTGGAGCAGATTTACAAGCTTATTGGATGAAGGGAATGTAATTCTGCAGATGTAATATATCTGGATTTTAGTACAACATTTCATACGGGGTCTCAGAAAATCTCTCTCACTAAATTAATTCAATATTGGCTTCGATTGGAACACTTTCATGGGCTCTACAAAGTGGCTCATCGACTATAAAGAAAGGATAAGGAATGTTAAATGGCAGTATACTGAGTTGGGGGAGAAATTGAAAGGGATGCCGCTGGTATCAATATTGTTAAGTTTGTTGTGGCTTCAATAGCATTATTAATGACCTAGATGATAGGAGTAAATAATTAATCACATTAATAGAATTTGCAAATGAGACTAAATTAGGAAGAGATGGGAATACCAGTAGGTACAGGGAAAGATAGGGACCTACAGAGGTGAAAAGTATAGGCCAGAAATAACAGATTCACCTTGCAAAAATGTAGGTTTGTAAACATTGGGAAAAATAAACTGAAACATAAATATTCATAGGGAGGGAGAAACCTGAAAAACAGTACATAGGGGTGTTAGAGGGCAGCAAATTAGACATCAGTTTGTAATGTGATATGGCAGCTAAAAAAGACTAATTTTGGATTGCGTATGGAGAGAAGTTCGGGCCATAGGGACTATAAGATCAAGCCCATGTCTCTCTGTATATGATTTTGACAAGACTGCATCTGGACTATTATGTTCAATTGGAAGCACCTCAAGGCAAGAATTACATAAATATATAGAGAGAGCTCAGAGAAGAGAAACAAAAATGGTCTGGTGAAGGGTGTTTCTACTCTTGATTTCAGAGGAAAGGCTGAAAGATCTATATCTGTGTAGCATGGCTAAGAAGTGACTATGTAATGTGTAATAACTTTTTACAAGCATGTGAAGAGTGTAAACACCAAGGACAGGGAGGAATTATTTAGAGTGGGACCAGGGGGTTATAACTAGAAATAATGTGATGGAAATTAAACCTAAGAAAAATAGAGGTTGCATATGGGAAACCGATGAAGACCTACTGGGTTTTCCAAAGAGTCACATATCCACCTTTTGGACCTTGCACTTACATGAGGCCAAGGTAGAACTCACCAAGGCTGTTGGTTCCAGTGGAACCTAGGAAATCTCTAGTGCATCTGGCACACTTCTAGCCAGGGTTTGTGGCTGAGCCACCCTGGGTCACTGTGTTAGCTATCTCAACTATTGCTGTGTCACTTAGTTGAATTCAAGTAATCTGTCACCAGATCTACAGCCCATGCTCCTCTCCCAGTGATCCTTTGCTGTTCATTTTAACGTACATATGTATAGAAAGGCTTCAGTGCTTCTTTAGCAGCTAGCACTATTTGCATAATTTCTGCATCAGGGCTTTAAGACCCTAGGCTGCCCACTTCATAGAACCGCCTCCGTTCTCACTTGGCATTGTCCAGTTAGCTGTTCTTGTTGTAGTCTCTCTCCCTGTGAGCATTATCATTACAGGAAATAAGAGGAATCAGCCCAGTTTCTCCAACAAGCACATGCAATATAGTCAATTTGCTTGCTCCTGACAGACAAGCAAGATGGTAGCATTGTATGCAATTGGCTGTGCTGTGGGATATTCTCAAAGATGCTTCCATGAGCTTCATGTACTTGGTGGACATTATACTGATGGAAACACAAATACTCTTCTAGCTCCTATGAATTCAATGTGCATTTGGCTTGGAAGGCCCTGTGTAGGAGCAGGATTTTATAATTGTACTATAAGAATAGAGGTACTAATGTATGTCTTGACTTCATTTTACCAGCCACCCTTTTTGAATAGCAGAAAGGAATGACCCTCTGGGACATTGGTAGGAATGCATCTGACAGACTGCCAGTGTCTGTACTGATGTTAAGGCAGGGACAGACCAGAACAATCCTTATGACTGATTATGATCACGCTTTTGTTTTAGGATAAGTTATAATGTCTACTATGACAGGTTTCAGAGTAGCAGCCGTGTTAGTCTGTATTCACAAAAAGAAAAGGAGTACTTGTGGCACCGTAGAGACTAACATATTTATTTGAGTATAAGCTTTCGTGAGCTACAGCTCACTTCATCGGATGCATCTGATGAAATGAGCTGTAGCTCACGAAAGCTTATGCTCAAATAAATTTGTTAATCTCTAAGGTGCCACAAGTACTCCTTTTCTTAATGTCTACTATGGTTTCCTATATGTATTACAAATTAGGCACTCTAGTTAAATATACATTTCTTTGTTTTAAGGTTTAGTAAGTAAAAGACAGGATCTTGTATTGTGTCTATGTTAAGGAGATTCAAAATAAACTGACACTGTTTGTATTCTCAAAGGTCTCTGTAAAAACACTGTGTGAATGAGGAATGTATGCATCAGGAAAAGATAAGGTGTGAAGGCCATTGTTATAGCCAGATGGTCAAGGAAAAAGGAGTAAAGAGACTTAATGACACCAGAAAATCATCAACGCGCATCCATAATGAAGGAAGGGCAAATTGAGGACCCTGAGGTGAAGACAGGACAGTTGATTAAATAGGAGCCAGGACAGGATTATCCTCTTGGAGGTGTATTGGAATGTTTACATCAAAAGATACACCAATTAAGAAGTAACCGGTCACAAACTGACACAGCAAAATCCATAGACTTCAACAGAGAAAAAAGACTATAAGAACAGGGTGCTTGGCCATGGGACTTTGGGTTCGTCTTGCCACACTCCAGGAGCATCAGATAGCAACGGACAGAGCCCTGCTCCCCTCTGCGACCAATCTGGCTGGCCACTAGATTGATCCAGACTCTGGACTGGTAACTATAAACATCAGCTGGCAGGACTGTGTGCATGGTGTGTGTGTGTGAGAGAGAGATTGAAAAGCGTATGCTAACTGTTGTATTCTCAATAAATGCAGCATGCTGCCTTCTTCCCTATAAAGATCCTGTGTGCTTTGTATAGCATCAACACCTGAAGGTGAAAATCTCAGAGCAACAGAGTTGAAACCTTACCAGGTTGGTGCCTATGACTTTTGTCTCCTTGGCCCGAAAGGAAATCAGCACAGATATTGGCAGGCATACAGGCAGGAGCCAGTCATTCTCCCAGCAAAGGAACTAGATCCCAGATAGTGAAAGAGACCCTTCTCTTCTGGCATTTGTGTGTTTGGAAGCTGTCTGCTTGAGGCATTTCTATTAAACGACTATGGCTTGTTTTGTACTAAGAATGAGGTAGTTCAGTAACAAGTACTGACATTGCTGTTACTGCTCTGCACACAGTGGTTTAATTATTATTGAATAATTAAGTAATTTGAGTAATTTGTCGCTTTCTTGACTGTTAGCTTTTTTTTCAATCACTTTTTAAAATATATTAAATTAAGTACTTAGAGTAGCTAATATCCAGAAAAGACTCAAATGCCAAAAGATCATTCTTGTTCTGTTTCCAGGGGCAAGTTTGACATACCTCTAGATGCTGTGGGCCAAATTCTGAATCAGGTAGCAGAAGGACTTGAACTTGAGTCTCCTATATCCCAGGTGAGCGTCTTAACTATTGGTTATTCCAAAGTACAGCTTAGTCTGGTTTGCTTCTTGTGAATTTCAGAAGGTCTTGGTTTTGCCCCAATGAGGAACCAGATAATTTTTAAAATCTCAAGATTTTTCACAGGATGGGGAAACCTTTTCCCATGCAGCTCTAGGACTTTTATTGATAGGCTTTGCAGACACTTGTTTTATGGAGTGATTTGAATGAAGAGAGTGTCTTCATGTGTTACACAAAAGGAGAAATGGAAATGCAAGAATAAGCACAAAATTAGGTGCAAGATGAGCATGGGGAAAAATTGTGAAGGGATCATAAAGGAGGCCAGGGTGGAGCGTAAGTAGTAGGAGGCTGAAGTGGGAAGTAGATGGAAATGAGAGCTGTAGGCAGGTCAGAGTTGTGCAGAAATATGAAGACGAGGACAAGACTACCATTAAGAACCAAAGGGCTTGCAACAGGTGATACCCACCTAAATCCAGCCCAACTGTGGATAATATCCAAGAATGTGAAACTGCCAAAGATGGGAAAGACAAGAGTGATAATAATAGCACTGGCTTTATCATGAAGCCTGTTGTACTGCAGATGCAGAATATTATTAGTTAGTGCCAGAGGAGGTGGATTCACTTTCCGTGAAACAGTGGTGGGTGAATTTGATCTGCACTCTAAAACTGGATTACTGGCTATTTCAGCTAGCAGACACAGGACCTGCAACCTGATGTTTTTTTATTTTGGTGAGCATAGAAGGTGGTTCAGCAGAGAATATGTGGAAGAGTTCACAATACTTTAGAAACCAAATCCTGGCCACCTTACTCCCACAACTGAAGGTGAGTAAAGCAAGCAGGATTAGGGCCAAGGATTCATCTGAATTCTTCATTTTTCTTAATCTCCTGTTTTCATTTTTGTAGTTTGTTGGTACCATGAAATCACACTTATGACTTAACATGCTCTGGATCCTATAGTCAATGAAAGTGAATATATAGGAGTGATCCATCCTCAGTGCTACAGCAAAATAAGTCAGGGAACGCACACATGAAAAATAAGTATTTTTCCAGTGTTCTTGAGCTGCTGGAAAAAACAGTTCCAGACTGGAATGTCAATGTTTCATCCTTGTAACAAAAGTTTGTCTGGCAAATATGTGAAAGGAATGCGTCTTCACTACTTTATTGAGCTTTGATTTTCTTCATTAAAACATACTTAATCTTGTAGCACAATGATGCTTTTCTTCACACTAACCACAATAAACTCGGGAGGAGATATATTTTTATTAAAGCCTGTTCAAGGCAACATAATTTATGACAGCCACAACAGTGCTATTGATGCACCAGTTTTGAGAATGAAAGTTTAGAGAGATCTCCTAGGGTTTCTTACCCACCACCATGTTCAGGGAGTGTCAGGGACCCACAGCTGAACCCAGACCTTGCTCATTGCCCTCAGCTGACTCAGGTAATGAAGCTGGCCTCCTGATTGGCTGAAGAATCCAGTGGGCACAGTCTTAAACCCTGCAGCAGGCGTGGGTCCTTGACTGCTCAATAGTGTTCCATGCCTCAGTAGTGTTTCTGGTCCTGCTTCCAGGCCTGTTCTCAGCTCCCTTCTTGCTTCTAGTCCTTGCTCTGGATCCCTGCTTCTGCTCCTTGTCCCTGATTTGAGTTCTGGGTCCCTGCTCTTGGCTCCTGCCCCTGTTCTGGCTGATATTCTGGTGCTGACTCCTGGCTCCTAGCTCTAACTTGCTTCTTGGACTTAGTATTCATCTTCTGACCTCAGTTCTGACCATTGGATCCTGGCTCTTAGCTCTGGCTCACTCCCTAGACTTGATTACTTGGCTCCTGACTTGACCTGTAGGCCTGGCTATCACTGTTCCAACCGTTAATTTAGCCTCCTGCCCTATTAGGCAAGGCCACCCATGCACCGGCATTACAAGGAGATGCTAATGTAATGCTTTCACTTCATTTTTTGTCTGGGGAGGGAAAAGCGGGGTAAGTTTACTTTTTATTCTTCATTTGAGGAACCTACACCAAGCTGGGTAATCATTGAATTTTGCTTTTACAGAGCAAAGTTTCTGGAGATCGCCTATCTCAAAATCACTTAGTAGGAATCTTTGCACAACAATACACACATCACATAAAGGAAAATGCACATTTTATGTTGCAGAAGATTTAGGTCAAGGCTAACATGAAACTTATTCATAAATGGTCTCAAACAGGAGTTTTCATCGGATTTGCATAAAGCTAGTCTGGGATAACAAAAGTTGTTGCATTCCGTTCACTGGTGGTTTAGTTTGCTAGTTGTCTATTTTTTTAATGGTTCAATGAACATTTCCTAAGTTTCTCAGGTTCTGAACCAGAGTCTCAGCTGCACCAGGTCCAGTTTTACAGTACATGTCACACCTCAGAGTCAAACTGCTTAGTGCTACATACTTAGGTGAGAGTGAAATGTTCATCTCTGCATCTGCAGTTACGACATTCTTTCACACAATCTGTTTCTACTTCTTTAACAAAAGCCTTCATGTCTGATCCAATAAGCCAACACATAAAATATGTCAACTTCTGATCCATGAACACTTTAAATTATTAAAAAACACTTTTAGTTGGTTTTTATAAAGGCTTTTTTAAAGGCCAATTTTCATTTGTGTATTTTTTGTATTGTGAAGACTGTCTCTGGAACAATGGTCAATTTTATCAAATGGTTTGAACGGCAAAGAATGATAAATCCAACACTGGTAAGACCTTAAATTATACAGTAGCCTGAGGAGGAAAATTGGAGGAAGATATGTAAGTCTGCGTCTCAAATGATTTTTAAGAAATATAGGTTCATATTGTCAGGTGATTGTTTTCTATATATAACACAACATTCATCTGAGCATATGCGCAACATGCCTCAGAGGGCATGTGACCAGGATTCATCACCGAATTTGGTCCACTGGTTGGACCACTAGCTTCCCCGGCCTGGGCCGGGTACTGATGGGGAGCGCAATGTGAATGCTGATCCATGCCCCCAGTAATATTAATAAAAATAGCTATAAGCACCTATATTTTTAACTGAGAGTCTTCAGATTGTGGCTGGTCCTTACATGGATGTTCAACGAGGGAAAGATTGCAAGGAATTTTTCCTCAATACACACTTGTGTGAACCACGTATAGGCCAGTCACAGTTGCAGTCTCTGCCCTCAAGCAAGCACAGGGATTGCTCCAATTGTGGGGAGGAAGTAGAGCTAATGTCCTGCCCTGCATTGCAAAATTGGTGTACCATAAGTGCAGGCTGCACCACCTAAAGGATGTACGCCACATTATCCGAAAGTATGCACACCATACTGCCTATGTGGATGAGGGCACTCATGGAGGGAGTGTTCTGTGCCTTAAAGGCATGATCTAGCTGTATGCTTTTAGCAGTGTGCTGTGTTGTTGATCCTTAAAACATTTGTTTATCATGCAGCAAGATGGCAGCAAATAGATTTGTGAAGAGATGCTATTTTTGTGCATGAGTAAGGTTAAATGCTAATCATAGTTTTTCAGAGTGAGCAGTCATCTCCAACCCTTTTGCCTTCCTGCTGCATTCTTCTCAAGAGCACAGGGTAAAAACGTAGTGGATAGTTGGTGAAGAATGGCATGTCATCATGCTGATGAGGATCTTAGCTACACATTCCCCTCTTATGCCTTATTCTAGCTACTAGGCAGGAGAAAGCCCAGTAATTCCTGTCTACTCATTACTTTTTACCTCGTGTTTATATGTGCAACATTCCACACCTAAGCTGTATAATATCTAGACCCATATGTTAGCCAGAATACTGTTCACACTGCAGGAAAGTAATAGAGAACAAAGACTGCTGTTGTTCTCTGGCATTTAATTTTTATAGCTGAGAAACCTGAGGTAAATGGTGTGTTACTCCTAGGCCAAGGGGTCACCTTGTTTCTATAAAACTGCTGGTTACAGTGTGACATGAGTCATTGTTCAGCTGTTGGGAGTATGATGAGTGAGAAGGTGATGTTTTCATCCTTGCAGTCTTGATAGACAAAACACCCATAAGGGGAGCTTCTGACCATGAAAGAAAGAAAGGTGAAACTTCTTTCCGCCACCGGCATTTTGATGTAATTCAAAGTTCAGGCAATTTGTCAAAGCTGTCCAAACACATAGTAAAAAGTGAGCACACCTGAATTCTCTGTATTGTATTTTGCATTATTGCATTTATATCCATAACTATAAACTGTATGATATATATAACGTCCACTGGCGAATCTCAAAATCATTCAGTTTTGGTTGAGTTTGGATAGCATAAAAAAAGTGCTGACGCTGAGCTGGACCTATTGGATCTTCAAAATTGGGCAGGGGATCTCAGAAGAGAAGGGTCTTTCAGAGGATCTCTGGTTAATGAGAGATTTTATTTTGAGCTGGATAGTACCCAGGCAAGTGTTACCAAAGGGCAGTATTCAACAGTGAGAGAGATGAAAAAGCTACGATGATAATTTGTCTATTTTGGTTTCAGTTTAACTCAGTTTTGTATATTTTGTTATGGGCCCCTGAAGTCTCTTGTTAGATCAACAGATACAAGGAGTTTGAGAAAAGTTTTACTCTCCCCCTTTCCTCTCCTATACTCCTGAGCCCTCTAAATCCCCACTTGAGGCTAGCATTTTAGGAAACTCATAGTTAAAGTTCCAACGCTAACCTTAACTCTGTCCCCATATCCTCAATCCTCACAGGTGCAACAATATAACCTGCACATAATCTGAATGTAGTGAGTGGGAGGGTTGCCTGTCAGCGTGTACAGTGGATACTAATGGGAATAATGGTGGTCTGTTGCCCATATAGCAAAGAAACATGGACTAATCGGGCCTGGGACACAGGGGCAGAGTTAAAGTTGGTTTGGAACCGTAAGTGGAAGTTTCCTGTATTTCAGGAATTTAAGTTTAGTTTAGTTTTGTTTTTTTAAACTGTCATTTACTGTGTTTTAAGGGACAATATATTCTCAGCCTTAACTAAACACTTTATTTGAAAATTACCTGAGCTTTATTCAAGTGACAAAAATGACTGAATGGCTTGTGCTTCTAGCAGTAATGAGATCTGTATTTTATCGGTAATTCTCATGAGACTTACAAGCTCTGCAAGCTATCCTGTCAGAATTTAGAATTTCTGTGAAGCACCATACATAGTTCTCAGACAAATTGATAACCATCATGAGCAGAACAATACTGGAGGCCTCACAGAAATTATAAGCTTTGCTGGCACAACCTGTGGTGTTTGTAACTGCTGCAAGGCTCACATTTCATGCCTAACTAATGAGGCTTATGACTTTCTGGCAGAGCCCAGGGCTTAAAATGGCTTAAAAAAAAAAAAAACTACATGTGGCTCAGAACCCCAGAGCCTCAGAAACAATCACTGAAGAGGCCCCTTTTGATTCTGCACTCCCAAAGGCACTGTATTATGGAGATATGACAACCTCTCTCTAATTGAGATTCCAACCAGGAATCCATTATATATCTGACTTTCGTCCTTTGCTCCTAAGTTTGGACAGAAATATTCTTTTGGCTTCAGTAATTCTGTGGCTTATCTCCGGCCATTTGGGATTTATTTTTTAAGTGTCAAATAAATTGATCAACCCCAACCTCTGCTCCCCCACGTTTTTTTTTTGTTTTGTTTTGTTTTACAACTTTAAAAATTGCCAGATGCTGTTGGTGAGCGGTGGCTTGTGAGTGTTTCTGGTCAATGGCTTGAGGCTGGGCAGGGATACAGTGTGGAGTTGATATTATTTTTGGAATACGCAATGTGATATCTTACTTTGACGTTTATTGGAGAGATTGATTGGACTGCGACAGTATTTAAATTCCCTTCCTGTAATTGTTCATTTCTATACTCTTACATTTGGAGATTGAGAAAACCAAGTATTTTTCTTTACTGAAAAGTCCTGGGGTGAAATTGATCCATGGTACAGAGGGTCTGTCCGAGCCCTGCATGTCACTTTGTATTGAGGTGGCATGGAAGCAGGACTCTGTGGGCAATAGCATCCCACCCACATGCCTGTGCTCTGGGAAAACATTCACTAATCAGTGTGGAGGTTGATGGTGCTAATGGCTGATGCTAATCATAGGAAGAGGCCACAGGACTGTGTTTACATGGATTGAGTAACTCTCTCTCCACACACACTATTCAAATAGCCTGGAGAGTGCTGTAGCCACCATTTGAGCTTGTTGAGGATGGGGGCATTTGTGGAGGACTTAGACAATGCTGCAGCCCTATGCTTGGACCTCAGGTTGGGAGGTGCATTTCACCTCTCCAGCCTACTTGCATTTCAGACTAGCTACTTAGGCAAGAGCTGGAGATAGTGAAACAGTTCAAGTATTCGGGGACAATCATCACTGATAAAGGATCCAAGGCAGAAATTCAGGCAAGAACTGCGCAAACAACAGCAGCAGTGGTAAAGCTAAAGCCAATTTGGAGGAATAAGAACATATCCCTAGAATCCAAACTGAAACTGCTGCACACATTGGTCATCTCCATTTTTCTGTATGTGTGTGAGACATGGACCATTATGGCAGAACTTGAATGGAAAATATAGGTAGTAGAGATGATATGCTTCTGTAAAATCCTGGGCATCTCCTACTTGGATCACATCACTAATGAAGAGGTCCGCAACATTATCACCCAATGCACTGGGTCATATGAAGACTCCTGACGACCGTGAAGAAGCGCAAGCTGAAGTGGTACGGCCATGTAAAAAGATCATCTGGCCTATCCAAGATCATCCTCCATGGGACAGTACAGGGGAAGAGAAGAAGAGGTAGACAGAAGGAGAGATGGATTGACAACATAAAAGAGTGGACAAGAATGGACTTCACCGAGACTCAAGCACTGAAACACAATCATGAGGAGTGGAGACAATTGGTTGATTGCTCATCAATGATGGTACCCCAATGACCAATGCGGTTATGGGAGTGATGATGATGATGATGATTTATACTTCAAAGAGAAAAGAAATTCCATATATCGTAAATAATTTGTGGTTCTAGAAAAAATCACCATGACAGACTTACAAACTGAGGAATGGATTATGTCTATCACAGAAAGGGCTAGAAAATAGACAGTTAACAAATCCAGGGGCCCAAAATTAGGCACTAAACCCATATGTAGGTACCCAAATAGAAGTTGCCTGATTTTTCCAAAGGCACTGAGCATCCAAATGCTCTCAGTGACTTCAGGTGGAGCTGGGGTTGGTGATCAACTCTACAAATCAGACTACTTCTATTTAGGTGCCTAAATATGGCTTTGGAGACTAAATTAAGTTTTATTTTAAAAAATGAAAGTTTTGATTAGGTGGGGCAAAGCCCATAGCATTCACCAGACCTGTCAGGGAAGCTATAACACCTGTGACAATCACCTGTAAAAACCACAAATGCTCACATCCCAACTTGGTTGGTGCTCTCTGAGTTAGTGCATGTAGAAAGTTTGCTTTTACCTCAAGACACTTTTTGAGTTAAGTGACCAATGAGAAATTTTCAAACAGTAAAATACAACCACATTTTTCAAAGTCTCATTCAACTTCAAAAGTGGCTTGTCTGATTACTTCACACTAAACATTGTCCTCTGGGCATGGTCTAGACATGAGGCATTTTCTGTGGAAGGGAACCTCTTTTCTCCATTACAGGGATTCAGAATCACCATATATCGGGCACCATTTCACCGCTCTGATTATGGAATCATTATCATGACTTCATAATAATGTGTGTTTCAGGGATGTGAAATTTAATAATTTTCTGTTCTGTAATTCATCAGAAGGAATGATCTAGTTCATTAAAACTGGTGGCTGCAATATAGAAGTTGGTGGGAGAAAGTCCCGATATAGACATTCTGGCATATGTGCAGAACACAAAGGATACAAATGAGACATTGCAAAAATTATGATATCCTTGGAATGTTCATATGACTCATCTCACTGAAGGGAAACAGACCCCAGAAAGCCAGAACTGCTTGATATAATCCATGATGAATCTCAGATAGGATTCTGAGGGTTTTAGTTCCATTTCCTTAAATGTATTTTAAAAGTCAGTATTCCCTTTGGAAATGTAAACCCAACTAATATAGTCCAACTACCAATCAATTAATTTAACTGAGTGATAATATATATAGGAAAGGTCAGTTCTGCTGGGTTAGGTTTTGTCTCTCAAATAAGCCATAAACTGGTACAATCTTACTGAAACCAGTGGGGGCTGTTCCTGTTCTCTACGCTATATGACTGAATTTGACCATTATTTACAGAGAGTGACCTGAGACCTGTATTTCAAAGATGTGAATGGAAAGACCATAAATGTGCCTACATAGTCAAGTATTTGTATGCACAAAGGATCATCGTAAGGTTAACTGGTTATTTGCATGTAGAAATACCCAATCTTTGTGTCATCGTAATATTTGTGTGTATTTGCTGTAACAACCGAAAACCTGCCACTTAAAATTTATTCTCATTAGCTCAGAAAAACTCATGGATATTGCCTAAAACCTGATTCTGCAATCCTAGCGCATGGTGAATAACGTCATTAGGACTAGGTTCTATTTATCATGAGTGTGGTCAACAAAAGGGGGCACTTGTGAGGGGTGTTCACCCCACTCTTACCTGGCAGGAAATAAAGTAGAGTGAGAAGGGGGCTAATTAACCTGATAGGCCACAGCTGACGGAAATCAGGTGGCTAGGTAATCTGCTGACTGAGGGATCCCACTGAGTAGGAACAAGCTGGTCTGGATTTGTAAAGGCAGGAAATTGGCAGCAGAGGGGGTGGCTATGAAAGTTGCCAGGAGGGAGTTAGGAGGCTGGCAAACCCAGAGGGGAGTGCCAGATGGTAAGAAAGGGCTCAGGGAAAGGTCGTAAGGCAGAGGTCCCCAAATTGTGGGGTGTGCCTCCTTAAGGGGCACAGAGGAACATTTGGGAGTCTGGGCCAGCCCTCATGGTGGGTGGGGAGGGAACACCACCTAGCTCCTCTCTGCCTCCAGCTCTACTCTGCTCCAGTCCCACCCTCAGCCATATCCCGAGCCCAATGCCTGCCCCTTCCCCAGCCTTGGTGCAGCTCTGCTCCTGACCACGTCTCTGCTCCCAGCCTCAGCTGCTGGCTGCAGCTCCATTCCCAGTCAGGGGCCAAGGCTGGGGACAGGGCCGGGAGCGGAGCTGCACCTGGCTGTGGGCCTGGCTGTTGGCCCCCACCACAGCCCTATTGCTGCTCTGCCCCCAGCCTTGGCTCCTGGCCGTGCTCCCGGTCCTGCGACCAGCCCCAGACCCATCCCAAGCTGTGGTCCCAGTCTCGGGCCTCTTACCCTGTTGGTGTCCTCCACTCCCCCTGAGCCGTGGCCCTGCTTCCAACCCTGGCTCAGGTGGGGGGCATGGAGAGGGGCAAGGAGGGGCATGACCCTCAAAAGTTTGGGGACCACTGCAGTAAGGTCTAGAAGGGAACAGACTGACTGCTGGCTAGGGGGTCCCTGAGCCAGAACCTGGAGTACAGGATGGGCCTGTGTTCCCTTGCCAGCCACTGAGGACATGGCATCATGGGACAGTGACTGAGAAGACTGCCTAAGATTGCTGAAGAAAGACTTTGATACCCTGGAAGGGGGAAATGAGTATAGTGACCTGGCTGGAAGGCTGAGTCATAAAGAGGCAGCTCATGGAGCAAGAGAAGCTGCAGACCGGGAGGGAAAGGATGGAGAAACTGTGTGAAGGAGCACTGACCTCACAAAGCTAATCCCCAGGAGGAGGCGCCATCTTAGCAGTGAGTAGAGCACTCCGTTACGGCTCTGTTTGATTTAATGCATGTTCCCTAACAGTTCGTTTTACTAGTGTTTGTTTGATGTGCTCTTCAGCATTGCCTACATAATTTTTTTGTTGGTAATTCCTTTGGTTTTTAAATTGTACATTACATATGCTCCATAAATTACATGTAATTCCATAATATTACATTGAGTTAAACCTAAGTATTACACAGACTCTTTTAGATTGCTTTGTAGGTGCATTTTGTTTAGCATTTGTATGCAGTTTTTCAAACATGGCTGGAATGTTATTTGGTTGTTACATATGTTAGTTTATGAGAAAGTTTGGTCCTAAAGCAGAAACAATAATTATCCCTAACCCTAAGGGGTTGATTCTCCATAATTATTTAGGATAAGTTATTAATTTTTTTTAACTACCCTAAATTAAGACCAGAAATCAAAACTGGACCACTGAAAGATGAGAAAATAACATCTCACAAAAACTTGAATTACTTAGTGACTTAAATTGCCCTATCTATCAAACAAAAATCCTCCAAAGGCCATTTTGTGACATGATAGTGAGTTTTGGGAGGACTTTTGTTGGGAGTTTTCACACTACCTGCCACCATCTTTACCTGCAGCTCATGGGGTCATATTCTAATCACTTATATGATCCATTTAGTGACATTGGAGCCTAGGTCTAAAGAAGACTTTGAACCTTGCAATATTTGAATGTTTAAGCAGCCAGTGTTAGCAAACTGTAAAGTTAAATTATTATTTTGAATAGTCATTGCAAGCAACCTACACAAGAGTACATCTATTCTATGTCTAGGGAGAGTGCATAAATCAAGCTGTATTGATGGTTAAATGAGTTCCACTGCTTCAAGTGTAATTCTGCTCTGAAAGGGTGATTTTAAAAAAAGTATTGTGGGGATTCCAGAGCAAATTTGCTTAATTTACTAGTAAAAAGAAGAGTTTTTGAACTGTGAGCCCTGCAAAATCATCCGTCTGATGAAATTATGTTCTTTCACCTCTATCACTAATATAGTTCCTGCAGGCCAGATACTGTCCTCAATTACATATGTTCATCACCATTGCCTTAAAATTCAGCCCTTGACTATATCTGCAGCACCATTGCTTTCAAGAGTGTTGTACATGAGTACAAAATTGAACATTGTAATTGGCAACTGTCTATCAATTCCACTGATGATCCATGAAACAAAAGATAATTCAGTTCACTCTCTTAGCTGTGTTGGAACTGCAGAGCTAACAGGAGCAGAGTAGTGAAAATTTATATTTGCCTCTACAGTAGGTAGTGAACACACATATGGAACAGATCTGTTGAATACATAGGTGCCACTTCTTACATCATTACTTTTCTGAGTAGATGCAGTTTAGGCCTGATCCAAAGCCCATTGAAGTCAACAAAAAGACTCCCATTGACTTTGGATTGTGCCTTTCAAGAACTGATAGGTAAGTCCTCCAATAAGGTTAAAACAGACTTTCTTTGAAGGTCTTTGAGATGCATGCAGTGTCTTCATATATGTTTGGACAATGTCTTTGTGGGTGCAATTGGGATAGAAAAAATAATTTAGTAGTTTGTCTTGTTAAATTTTCTATAGTTCTCCATTCCTTTTTCTGCATTACTTTACTACCTCTATTCTCTTAAAGGCATATCCGTCATGGTTTTAGTTAGGGCTGTCAAGCAATTAAAAAATTAATTGGGATTAATTGTGCAATTAATCACGCTGTTAAACAATAATAGAATACCATTTATTTAAATATTTTTGGATGTTTTCTACATTTTCGAATATATTGATTTCAATTACAACACAGAAAACAAAATGTACAGTGCTCACTTGATATTATTTTTATTACAAATATTTGCACTATAAAAAACAAAAGAAATAATATTTTTAAATTCACCTAATGCAAGTACTGTAGTATAATCTCTTTAGCATGAAAGTTGAACTTACAAATGTAGAATTATGCAGAGGTGAAAGTAAGCCAGTCCGGTACGGTGTACCGACAAGAGCTGGTACACAGCTGACCGTACCAGGATGGGGCAGCTTCCCCAGGCCAGCAATTTAAAAGGGTCCTGGGCTTCCAGCAGCAGATGGAGCCCCTAGCCCATTAAATTGCCAGCAGAGCCCCACTGCTAGAGCCCTGGGGTAGCAGCGGTGGCCAGGAGCCCCGAGCCCTTTAAATTGCTGCCAGAGCCCCAGGGCTCCATGCTGCTGCTGCAGCTACTGCTGCCATGGGGCTCCAGCAGTGATTTAAAGGGCCTGGGGATTTAAAGGCCCCGCCCCTTCTGCTTGAGGCCCTGTCCCTTCCACCCGAGGCCATCCCCCCTTGCTCAGTACCCCGGCCCTGCGTACGGGTAAGTCCTCTAAGTCACTTTCACCCCTGGAATTATGTACAAAAAATAACTGCATTCAAAAATAAAACCATGTAAAACTTTACAGCCTACTAGTCCATTCAGTCCTACTTCAGCCAATTGCTCAGTCAAACAAGTTTGTTTACATTTGCAGGAGATAATGCTGCTGGCTTCTTGTTTACAATGTCACCTGAAAGTGAGAACAGGCACTGTTTTCATTGGCACTGTTGTTGCCAGCGTTGCAAGATATTTATGTGCCAGATGCGTTAAAGATTCATATGTTCCTTCATTCTTCAATCACCATTCCAGAGAACATGCATCCATGCTGATGATGGGTTCTGCTCGATAACAATCCAAAGCAGAATGGATCAATGCATGTTCATTTTCATCATCTGAATCAGCAGAAGGTTGATTTTTTTTTTCTTTGGTGGTGGTGGTTCGGGTTTAGAAATCTTAGATTGGTACCTTCTTTGTGTTTTGTCAAATCTGCTGTGAAAGTGTTCTTAAAATGAACATGTGTTGGGTCATCATCCGAGACCGCTATAACATGAAATTTATGGCAGAATGTGGGTAAAACAGAACACGAGACTATGATTCTCCCCCAAGGAGTTCAGTCACAAATTTAATTAATGCATTTTTTTTTAATGAGCATCATCAGCATGGAAGCATGTCCTCTGGAATGGTGGCCAAAGCATGAAGGGGCAATCAAATGTTTAGTATATCTGGCACATAAATACCTTGCAACACCGGCTACAAAAGAGCCATGTGAACACCTGTTCTCAATTTCAGGTAACACTGTAAAGAAGAAGCAGGCAGCAGTATCTCCCATAAATGTAAACAAACTTGTTTGTCTTAGCGATTGGCTGAACAAGAAGTAGGACTGAGTGGACTTGTAGGCTCTGAAGTTTTACATTGTTTTGTTTTTGAGTGCAGCTATGTAACAAAAAAATCTACATTTGTAAGTTACACTTTCACAATAAAGAGTTTGCAGTACAGTACTTGTATAAGGTTTATTGGAAAATACTATTTATTTTGTTGGGTTTTTTTTGTAGTGCAAATATTCGTAATAAAAAATAATAAAAAGTGAGCACTGTACACTTCGTATTCTGTGTTGTAACAGAAATCAATATATCTGAAAATGTAGAAAAACATCCAAATATATTTAATAAATTTCCATTGGTATTCTATTGTTTAACAGTGCAATTAATTAAATTTTTTTGAATTAATCGTGTGAGTTAACTGCGATTAATTGACAGCATTAGTTTTAGTGCTAGGTACAGGAATGGTCAGTTCCATACAGTTCTTTAGAGAGAGGGAGAGAGCACTAGGGAAAAACAAACTAGCTTGAGTTTACATTTATTGACTGGAAACAAGCAGTTTTAAACTGTAGAGAAACTGGACAGGCTTGCAAATACCAACAGGTGTGGCAAAAACTAGTACCATGAATGCTACTATCTGTTATATCTTAATTAAAATACAGAGCTTGCATCTCCAGTTTGGCCACTAGATTCTAGTATTTGCTGAATTGAGACTAATTTCTGATGGGCTGTTTAGTAAGACTTTGTGCTTTCAGTAAAAGGCAACATTAGTGACTGTATTAAAACAGTCAAAATCATGTATAGAAAATCATATGGAATTTAATAGGGACTAAACCACTAGAGCACTGCAAATATTGAATGGTGTTCTACAGAAATTACTTTAAAACCCTACAAAATTTAATAGGGAATGATATTCTCTTTCTCTATTTTTTTATTTTAAAAAAATGTAGAAAGATTATCATATCTCTTCAATTATATAGGTCTTTTCCATAAGTGGAAATTAGATAAGTCCTAAAACAAAAGGTTCTGTTGCTTCAGTTTTTTTAAGGTACGGGTAACATTTCAGATTCAAGGGGATTTCAATAAAGTGGAGAGCATCTATGTGGAGAATTTACATAATGGAATCTTTAAAAGCACCAAGATGAGCTTTCACCTTCAAAGTGTAATTAGCTTTAAGACATTAGGCAAAGTCATATTGGCTTAACGTCATTATTTGAGGGTGTAGGAAGGGATCAGAATGCCCACTGTTACATTATATTTATTGTTTTTTAAGAGAAGAGTCTCCCTGCTTTTGGGAATCTGAGAAACAAAATGCTGAGAAACAAAAGGCTAACTGTATAGATTGCAATTGTGCGGGTAAGTTCTGTGCACACAGCAGTTCCCTAAAATGAGTTGCAATCCACTTTGGTCACAGCCCCATAAGTCTTCAGTATCTTTAGACAGGGTCACATTCTAGCTTTAGATGGGCCTTAATCCTTTGTGTGTGTGTGTGTGTGTGTGTGTGTGTTATGTCTCTGAAGTGTACACCTTTAAACTTGCTGGTACTCGCTGCATTTCTAATAGAAATTAGATTAATCTAGTTAATCAAGATTTTTGTACAGCGTGACACTTGGATACCACAATGTACAGCCATCCATTGCCTAAATAAAATCTAGAAGAAGAAAAAACTTTCAAAGAGGGCGTTTGTGAAATCCCCATAAACTAAAGGGAAGTGATAGAGCAGCAGGGGAAGGGGTCCTTCTGCTAGAAGTCATGTAAAAACTGTTTAATTTTCACTTTACTTACCCTCGGAGTGTTTTTATGACATCATTCCTCATAAAGGTAGAAATGGATTACTGAGCGCACACAATGAATTTGTATGAGATACAGTGGATATCCCATGAGTGGGGGAACAAGACATAATTTGGAGCTGGAGCCTAGAGTGATTTATGAAGGTCATTGTCTTACTAGTTCAGATACTTTCCATATGTTGTTGTAGAAACCCCCTTATGTATTGTATGTATAAAACATATGTAGTAAATTAGTTTCCATTTAATTTTTCCCCTAAATATGTTTTGGTTTAAAAATGACAGTGTCTGTTTAGTTGATCTGCAACGTCCTACCTTATTTTTAAAAGGAGCGCTTGAAATTGTAAAATTTTGAGATGACAATGGTGAGGTTTGCTTTGGAACCTTTGACAATACAGCTAGGAATGCCTTCAATACTAAAGCATCCCTTTGCATTGGATTTATGGCTTAACTTCTGTATCACGCTTAGCTGATATATAGTATGTTCTGTATCATGACTAAAGCCCTGAAGGTACTGACCTCTTACAGTATTAGGGAAATACATGAATTGTTCTTTTTGCAGCTGTTGCACATTAGATATCTATTTCATTTTATTTAAAAAATAATTTGAAGATGGAACTGCTTCTATTAAAAGATATGCTATGGAAACATGATTACTAAAAACACCTTGGTATTTGAAGCACTAAAATTACCAATTTTATCTTCTTATTAGGTGTAAAAATGTTTTTATTGTACTAAAGAGACTTTTATTTTATTTTACTGGTTGTTTAATATGTGAAGGGACACTTATTAACCAAATAAAGCAACATCATCCAAAGCAAGTTGGCCCTGAAGTACCTATTGAGTATAAATGGGGGAATAATTCATAATAATATTTATTCTGTGACTTTTGTGTCTTTCTGTTTGAAATTTTCTAGAGTTTATTCATTATTCAGAATTTACCAAATTCTGCAAAATTTCTGGGCTTGTAGTTTGCTCAGAAGTAATTTGTCATGGGTATTCAAAATACACCATGCCTAACACAATAGAGTCCTGATCCATGACTGGGGCACCTAGGTACTATCACAATACAAATAAATAGTAATAATAAAAATAATTAATGCTGTAAGTCACATGATACGTTCCTAAGCCCATTGAAGTCAATAGAAAGACTCCCATTGACTTCAGTTGGCTTTGGGTCAGGCCTTGAAGAGTATAACTCTTAGAATCAGTTTTTAGAACCTATGGCATTATACATTCAAAATTCAGTCTCCACAGATTTTTTGCATTATTTGCTTACAATTCATTGTTTCAGTGACCATCCATTTAATCAAACTTATTTGCTAGAATATTTGTGGAAAGTGAATGTAACAGGAACATGAGCCCAATTGAAACAAATTTTGTTAAAAAATTTATTAGTGGCAACTTTTTAGCTGTGTTCTCCCAGATCTAGGACTGAGGATCAATGATTTTAGGCTTCTTTCCTCTCTGCAATGCTGTATAAGGCTTTTAAAGATACTCTGTAACTCAAGTACTGGGAATCTTAAAATCAGCTCATTGGCACAAAAACTCAAATTCTAAAGATTTAAAATATTTTCATAAAGTTTAAATAACATCTGCAATACAATGTGTTAACTGATTCAGTTCCCTAGTTAAATCAACCAAAAATAAGCAGACAGCATGTTATTCAGCAAACATATTTTTTTCCTCTTCCTTGTTGCTTCAATATGCAGCTGTGCAATAGATCACTGTAGTAAAGTCACTTAGTGTACAATGCTAGTATGAGTGAGGGTAAGTAGTACAGTAGCAGGTCTGTGGATGTCTTTCTCCATGTCCTGTGCACTCTTACTGTATTGGTGCCACATTGTTTTCTCAGGCTTCAACTGTGTGAATTTGCTTCTGTTATGGGAGAAGAAATGTGGCTAAAGTTCTAACATCTGTTGGAGCCCTGAGTAGCTTGTTGGATGAGCTCATCAGCAGGTAAGTCAGCTTCTCCTCAGCACCGCTATTGTTAGCCAGAGCCACTACTGTTCACCCACTGAGAATTACTAATGTATCTCAATGGACACAGAAGTAAGTTAGTCAGCCAAATAGGTATTTTCCTTGTAGCCTAAGGGAAGAACAAACAGCTGTGAATGCAGCTTCCACAATTGCGTGCATGCACAGGACACAAGGAAAACCTTGCTGGGCTTTGTCTGGTTTACTCATTTGTCTGTTCACTAAGGATGAAATTCAGCCCTGTGCAGAGGACTGGAAGAAGGTGTATGTACTCCTTAAATCTCAGTTAAAGCCCTATTCTGAGGTCTTAAGTGGTTCATAGATCCTGTGCTGGCCCTATGCACAGGGCTGAATTTTACTTCATAGGGCAAATTCTTCATCTGCCTCCATGGCTGAGGTTTCCATGTGGTTCCACTGCATGGGGTGTGATGAGGGAGGTTTTAGTGGGAATCCATGAGAGAATTCTGTGCAGCAGTAGGGCAGAGCAGGGAGGGAATAGTCATGCTCTGCAACAGCTCTCTGGCTTGAGGCACTGTCTTCCTTCTCCCCCATTCATTGTACATTCGACCAGAGCGCAGCCTGGCTACTGGGGCTGGGCTCTGGGTGGAGGATTTATCTCCCGCCATCTCTGTCCAAGAACTTGTCTAGTTCCTTCATGGGTCCATTATTCTTTCCTACTTTAATTGTACATCTGAGGAACTCATTGTCCTTTAGAAAAATATACTATCCATTCAGAAACTAACTTGTCATCTGCATTATGTGTGTGTTTTATAACTCTCTTGAATGATTTTCTTAATAGTTTTTTCTCAGGAGTGAGCTAAGGCTTACAGATCTGCAATCCAGGAATTGCCATTAGTGGCCACCCTTGATTCCTTTATATAATAGCTATTATTTTAATCATCCCTGTTGTTGCTTCTCAGCACAGAGCATTCAGATACAATGTATACTTGTTACAGGTTTCAGAAATGAGGCAGTGTATGGGCTCATCGTGGAAGGTGCTGAGCACTTAGGCCCCAACCTAAAAAGATGCTTTAGTGCATGCTTAATTTTAAATTGACTTCAGCTGGATTACTCAGATGCTTAAAGTTACACACATGCTTAAGTGCCTTGCTGGATTGAGAGCATAGTGCTCAGCACCTTGCAGGATTGAGGCCTATGTGAGCAAAACACTGCCATAAATCAATACTAATATTAGTAATGTAATATAATGTATAAAATTATACAATATTAATATAAACAGTATAGCCTTTTTCCTCATAGGTTTAATGAACCACCAAAATGGTTTAACCAAAAATTCTTAGTTGGCTCTTTCTGAAAGCCCCAGTTTCTTATTACAATATGAAATAGTGTCCTAATATTCTTAACTCACAACACTGACTCAGTAAACCTGTACCAAACAAACAAACAAACAAAAAAAACACCTGCAAAAAAACCGTACTTCAAGCAGAGGGTTTTTTTGTTTGTTTTTTGTTTACCCTGTAAAGAGGGAAGGGAGAAATGCCAGAGACTCCATAAAGCCCTCTCATGATGCAAACAATTAATGAGACTGTCTTGAAAAGCTTTGTGCAACATATTAAAATTGCTGTAGCTATTTAATTGCTTTTTAATTTCTGCTCAGAAGATTTATGCAGCCACAATACAAATGACTTCCTAATAATATGGTTGGATACATTTATAGGGCACTGATGTAGCCAGAAATTAATATGGAAAGTGCTTTGAGAATGGTCTTACTTTCAGGGGTCTGCTGATGGTTGCACTTATACTAATAAATAATTGTTGGAAGCAGGGCTTGATTTAGACTCTGAGAGGGACAACAGACCTTTCCTGCGTGGAGGAGGTGACCATCTGTCCCATGGGGGACACGATGGGAACTCAATTGACAGTAGGAATTGTAGGGGAAACTGCGGCAGGACTTACTTGTATCACTGTGGTTGGCCACAGGAGGGCATCCTGCTGCAGGGTCTATTACAAGAAAAGATGTACAATAATAATTCTCTAAGACATGGGTAAGACCTTATTTGAAATACTGTGTACAATTCTGTCTCCTGATGGAGTCTAATAGAGGGCAGCTGGCCTCTGTAAAGAGCAGGCAGCAGCTGAGTAAGGGAAACAGGAAGGAGCAGCAGGTGAGCATTCTCTTCAGAGAGCTACATGAGACCCAAGAGAGCAGTAGTTGAATGCCGCTGGTGAAGAGACCTAACACAGAGAAAGAACTGTTGAGTGCTGTGGATGGGAGCTGCTGGGGAGAACTGATCAGAGTCCCAGCTGAGTAGAAGTCTCATACAGAGGCCCCTAGGTAAAAGGGAAGAATCAGTTCAGTCAATGAAGGTCGAGCCCAGGAACAAAAGGACGATTCTGTAGGGGTTAGACTCATAGGCAAAGAGGTCTATGGAGGGGAACATTGCAGGAGCTCTCTTGCAGACCACCTGAGTTGAGGGCTATGGAAGAAGAGGTCCAAGAAACAAAGACTTGTCAGAGGTGTGGAGGCCCTGGAATAGGGGCATAAGAATTGGAGAAGAGGACTTGTTGACTCTTCAGTGGCAACTCTGAAAATGCTGACCCTGGAGTGCAGGGCTGGAGGACTGCTGCATTTTAACCTGGCTTACTATTCTGTCTGTAGCACATAAATCTAGTTTCATGTGGTTGTAATACTTTGGTCTACTTTTTGCTCTTGAGTTTAGTATGTGGGGGCTGGGTGGTGCTGGTTGCCTGTGATACAGGAGGTCAGACTAGATCAGTGTGTCTCAACCTTTCCAAACGACTGTACACCTTTCAGGAGTCTGATTTGTCTTGCATACCCCAAGTTTCACCTCGCTTAAAAACTACTTGCTTACAAAATCTGACATAAAAATATAAAAGTGTCACAGCACACTATTACTGAAAAATTGCGTACCTTCTCATTTTTACCATATAATTATAAAATAAATCAATTGGAATACAAATATTGTACTTACATTCAGGATATAGCATATAGAGCAGTATAAACAAGTCATTGTCAGTATGAAATTTTAGTTTGTACTGACTTCACTAGTGTTTTTTTATCTAGCCTATTGTAAAACTAGGCAAATATCTAGAAGAGTTTATGTAAACCCTGGAAGACCTCCGCATACCCCCAGGGGTACATATTTCCCTGGTTGAGAACTAGGGTTGCCAGGTGTCCGGTTTTCAACTGGAATGCCTGGTTGAAAAGGGACCTGGGTGACTACGGTCAGCACTGTTGACCGGGCCACTAAAAGTCTGGTCAGCCGCACAGCAGGGCTAAGGTAGCCTGCCCTGGCTCTGTACTGCTCCCAGAAGCAGCTGGCATGTCCGGCTCCAAGGCACGGGGTGGCCACGGAGGTTCTGCGTGCTGCCAAAGCCCTGAGCTCTGGCTCCATAGCTTCCATTGGCCAGGAGCTGTGAGGGCTGTGCCGGCAGGCAGCATGAAGAGCCCCCGCCCCCCGCCTCTTCACCTAGGAGCTGGACATGCCAGCTGCTTCTGGGAGCTGCACGAGGTAAGTGCCATCTGGTCGGAGCCTGCACCCCTCACCCCATCCTGCACACCAACGCCCTGTCCCAGCCCTGAGCTCCCTCCCACACTCCAAACCCCTGCCAGTTAGCTTCATTTCCCCTCTTTTTGGATGACAGTAATACCTCTCTAGTTAAAGAGGTGTGAAATGAGATGTTACAATATTTTGGGCTTCTCCTATAGTACATGGCTACTACTAGGCAAGGAATTTACCCTATTGTTCTTCTTTGCCACTACCTACTGCTATCACCTTGGTTGGTGATAATCCAAGCGTGATACTCTACTTGGTGATACTCCTTCTGGTTGGCATCCTCCTCTTTATCTACATCAAAAGTGAATGACACTTCCGCAGAATAATCCCCCTCTCCAGATTCTGGGAGGTTGTTGACATCTTCTACAAGGACAACATGCTCCCTAGTCCTAGTCTCTAACATGAGCTCCACTGTCCTTAATTGCCCACTTGCAGATGGGAGTTGCCTGGCAATGGGAAAGCTACAGTACAGTGCGTCTCCTAAGCTGGGCCTATATCAAATTGCAGCCGCTTGTAACTGTACCTCTTCTGGAGGCATTTAGTTTCTGCATGTCTAATGAATGACCTATGCCACTGCTAGTGCTACAGGACTTCTTCTGTGTGGGAGGCTGGGAGCAATTCATCAGGTCCCTTGGGCCCTATGTCTAGAATAGCTCTCATGCCTCGGAAGAATAGAAGAGCCCTTTCATCTTCACAGGGCTGTTGTGTTCCCTCATAAAACTATATACCAAGGGGCATAATTGTCAGAGATTCAAATCCAGGAGGTTCCTTGAGTCTATATTTAGAGTGCTGTTTAGTAGGGCAGTAATGTATGGCAGATATCTATACCTTTTCCTACTCGTGCATCATCAAAAGAATGGTCTGCTAAGTTGTGAAATCTTCATTTCTTGTGATGGTTCAAAAGAGGTTCATAGCTTGACTGTTGGATCCCAGGTTGGATTTGCAGCAGTGGTGGGCTAGGAAAACACACACACACACACACACACACACATATATGAAATTTTAATTTTACAGTTGAATAAATGTGCTCTAGAACCATTGAAACATGTTAAACGTGAATCTATGCCATGACACTGTCATTTTTCATAGACGAACAATACTGGAACAGTAACGGTAGCTGTTTTATTTGTATATTTATTTTGTACTGTCTTCAGGTTCACAAAAGAAGCGTGTTCCAAAATCCTGAACCCTTCTACTTTGGAAAGGCAAGAAATTTTACTTCAATAAATATATATTGCCTCTTTTTTCCAGAAGGTGGCGCCTGAGAACCTGAAATGAAAACTCTAGTATTGATTTTAAAATCAAATTTGTGTATAAAGTGCATCCTTGAAACTGTTACCTTGGTGGTAACAATATAGTAGTTCTAACACATGTGGCTCAAAGCAAGGATGCTCACAACTCATCAGAAATAGAACTCGTTCCTAATTTTTTTATTTCTTGGAAGTTATAAATGAAACAGAGTAGAACAATAGTCAATACCCTCCCTTTATTTCCCTAAAAGGTGTTGATTCAGAAAAACACTTAAATATTATCCTTAAAGGCTTATGTGCTATCTTGAATAGGGATGTTTTCCTGGTTTGGGACCTAACTACTCAATTGTGTATGTACAAATCTATAATAACAACCCATCACAATGAATGAAATTAAGTTCAATGGCATTAAGTACTTATTCCACATGGGAGTGGAAATGGCCAGTTTCTCCTTTATCCATAAGCCGACACTATAATTCAATTACCTTCTTTTAAACATTGTTGGAGGAAAGGCATTTCAAGCCAGTTCCAGTTAAGCACAGTATAATTTTAGTTAATAGTGAAGTTCTTGCTTGTTAATTTAATAGGGCTATATCCTGACTAATGGGACCTGGTGATTTCAGTAATGATTGCACATACACTGAATAATGTGTCATGGTTCAGGTTTCAGAAGCTTGACAGGAGTACACTTCCATGAACTTCCTATTCTGTGAGCTTGTATTTACTGTCTCTCAGTACCTAGCAATTCCTTCCACCATAATTTAGTATGTGCTTCTAAAGACATTTTAAAGTTATTTAAAATATTCAATGACAGCTAGAGAGAGAAAGTTTATTTTACTCTCCTTAAGTCTTTTCTGTTATTACTTTCAATTAAATATTGGAAGGGGAAACAAGATCTCCTTGTGGCATATACATATCTACATTTAATAAACCTCAAATACAGTTGCTAAAAATTAATTACACTAATTTTCAAATAGAGCAAATGACTTAAAATGGTGAAATAACAAACTCTTAATGGGTCCTAGACCAGCTGCCACATTCCAGAAGAAACTTCTGCTGTGGATTCTATACTATTCAGTTTCTTATGACCTTCAGGATAATATTTTACCCCTGTGGCCATGGAGCCTACTGAGACTGGGAAAGTCCTATGGTTAGATATTGCAAACACACTTTAGATGAAGATGTAGCTCTCTATTATTAAATATCATTACCAATGAACTTTGGTATTGACCACTGAGATAATTAATGGTAAAAGTGGGTGGGCTGTTCCCTGTAAATCCAGTTACAAATGGAGATGCTTAAAAGGAATTCTTCTTAGACTACATTTTCTTGAGATACACCCAGGTATTTTTGTCTGTACCCATTAGCCTTAGGTCACAAAGGGTGAGTATATTCCCTGGTTATAGCCTCCTGGCCAACTTCCCAAACTCTGGCTTCTTGCCTGATGGTTGTAATGTTGGGAACCAGAAGTGGGGAGGCATATTGTATGGGGAATATATTCTGAAAATTGAGAGCAGTGAGAAGCAGGCCTCAGACCTAGCAATTGTCCCAGCCTGTGCTGACTGCCTGGCTGCTTAAACTACATTCCTCCACAGCCTAATAACTGTGTTTGTGTCCCCTAACCCTATTAGGGACTATACTTATTTTCATAAACA
The DNA here is from genome assembly GCF_965152235.1 of Eretmochelys imbricata. Lineage (NCBI taxonomy): Eukaryota > Metazoa > Chordata > Testudines > Cheloniidae > Eretmochelys > Eretmochelys imbricata. The sequence continues at coordinate 34,759,320 of NC_135575.1, read as the reverse complement.
CCAGATTTTGAGAGGGGTGCCCAGCTGGCTGTGTGCATGCACAAAAACCTGATTTACCCTTGGACATCAGGCATGTATGCTAGGGGCACACAATTAACCCTCCATGCCTAACACTGAAGATCTGGCCCTATAATATTAGAGCAGGATTTTAAATGGATGCAATCCAATACAGGAGAGCTGGTTGTCTCATGTCTGTATTAAGGGTCAAACCACACATCAGTGAATCCTTTTCCCATTTCCTACCCATGAAAAAGAAGCTACAGCCTACCAGCCCTCCTTGTAGGGGGAGAGGAGTAATTGTCTTCTGCCTTTCCATGCTCCAGAAAGTGCTGCTCTATCAAGACCTCCTTTTTCAGAATGGAAAAACAAATATGCAGATGATGGGCTTTCACCTCCCTTGCAACGGATCTAGTCACTTACACCTGTGCCAAGTGGGTATAAAACATTAACATGTCTAAATGGCAGCATTTTACACGTACATACCATAGATGTAGATGTGAAGCAAAAGGCAATGGTAAGTAAGGGCCATTGTCTTTTAATAGGGTTCTGCAGGCAGCTCATACTCCACAGAGAGGTGTCAATATGAGCTATAATATGGAATTAACATATGTTACAAAAAAGTAAATGCTTCAGGAGCAAATGACCAAAAAATCCAAACCAAACAAATAAAATAACCCCAGTGAGGGCTGCCAGTGAATTTAATGAAAGTAGGACTGGAAAATGTCCCTCAAGCCCCACACCATCCCTGAAAGGCAATAGCTGCCAAAAATCCCATTTGCGGCCCCCTCTCTGTTATCAAAATATCTACAATATGTATTCATAGCTCAGACACACGAAAGCACACAGATTCTTAAAATAAAAGTTAATAAATCTCAAATTAAATATAACCTTCTTACCAAGTAATAAATAGTATATTTTGATGCACAACTGATATTTCAAGTCTACCGCAAGTCCCAGAAGCATGGATTCTCTAAATGAATGCATTCCAGCAAATACCAAACAAAAATAACTTCTCAACAGAAGTCTCTTGGGCTAAGCAAAATACCAACCGCCTGAGGACAATCATGCAGGAGAAAGTTAGTAAATAACTCATCATAAACTCCAACTTCTTCCATGGATGCAGCCAATAACCATCATGCATGGATGGTGGTGAGAAAAGCAAAGATTATTTTCATCTTCTCTGTGTGACAAATTCCTTTGCTCTCCAGATTAAATGAAATAAAGTCCTCCACTGCATCTGGTATAATAAAGTTATGCTGTTACCCTCCTCCAGGCCAGATGAGGCAATCAGAAATGGACACTTTTCCCTTGCAGCTGCTGCTGCTTCTTTTAATCAAAACTGCTCTGTGTTGTTAGCAACTGTAAATCTGAAGAGGGAAGTATTTTTAGGAGATGTACTAGACATGTATCATGATAAACATTCAAGACATTCTCTATGCCTTTTTTTTTTTTTTTGCATTTTCCAAGTACATATGAGAATCTAGGATGCTGATCCTTTTTTAGAGGGGTTGGAGGGTTTTCTGTAGCAAAGGAGTGGTGTGCTTGTTCAGTGTATTATTGTTCAGTGTATCACAGGATATCATGAACATTATTCAAGCAAATGACTTCCTAATCAAGGATCAAACATTTGCAAGCCCATCAGAAGTGTGATAGCTTTTGATGGATCTTATGTTATTGGGACCAGCCTTAGATCTGTTCACCTGCTCACCAATCAAGTCCATAAAGAGACTGAACAATGTCTATGCTGTCAAGCCATCAGAATCCTTAAGGATTCTAGTAAAATTCAAATGATTGGGCCTGAATATACTTTGCTGGTCACCAGTCTTGTTCTTAATAATTTCCAATTGTTTTGTCAAGCTTTGGTTCTTGTTTAGATGCTTGGTCTCTCCACAATCCTTTAAATAACTGACACTATGTTCTAGATAATGAATTCTCCAGGCAACATTTTTAAACTCACCCTGCACATCAATTTAAATTCCAAGGCAATTTCATTACACTGTTTCATGGTATCATGACTGATTCTTGCTCTAATTTGAGAAAGTAATACTATAGTTGTTTGTTCCACTGGAAAAGAGTTTGGGAAACTAGGACCACAGAGATTAAGCATCTGAGTTGGTCTTTTATCCATGCAGTTTCCTATTAAGATTTGCTTCATCCTGGCTGTGCAAAAGGTTCATCTGGAGCCCTAAACCTACCAAATCAGCTAGGGCCACAAATACTCAGCACAGTTGGCATGTACATAGCCCATATTCCAAGCTGACTTCACTTTATATCCCCAACTTTATTTGTATTCTTTGAGTGAGTAGTGGCCTTGTCCTTTTCTACCTGCTACCTACTCGGGTCTGGTAGCACCTCAAGTTGTTTATTTGCGGCTGGTGCTTCCTACTGTGGTTAGCAAGAGTCCATAAACAGTATGTGTTGAGTGGGCAGCAGCCCAATATGCCAGCTTCCTTGAAGAAGGAAATTGGGAGGACCTAGCACCCACAGTCCATCTTGAGGAGAGGTCATTTTCTTATTAAATTGCATAGATTTCATAGAGTTTATGGTCAGTTGGTACCATCAGATCATCTGTGGTATACAGAAGGTCAGACTAGGTCACTGTGTTTGCTTGCCCCCAGGTCACCAAGAGATCCAGATGAGTCTGTATCAGTTACCCTTTTTATATTTTGGCACAACATTAACTTTCCTTCCAGTCTTCTGGAACATAGCCAGTGTTGCAAGAGTTATTGAAAATCAACATTAATGGTCCAGTGACCTCCTTGGTCAGCTCTTTTAAAAGTTATCTGGATGTGCTGATTTTAAAATGTCTAACTTTAGTAGCTGCTATTTCACATGCTCCTAAGTTACCAGAGGAATGGAAAGTGCTCATCATATAATACAGCTACCTTATCTGGCTTTTACCAAAATGCAGAACAATAATATTTAATTATATGTGTCTGCTTTTTCCAAATTATTATTGACAGTACTACCATTTCCATATAGTAATGGAACAATACCTTTGTTAGGAATCTTTTTGTTCCTAATATAGCTAAAAATTCTCCTTATTGCCCTTAAGTCTGCTGGCCATAGATTTCTCCTTGGGTCTTTTTGTTTCTCTTATCAATTTTCTACAATTCTTACCTCTGATTTATGTTCACTACTATTAGCTTCTCCTTTCTTCCATTTGTTATATATGTCTTCTTTTTTGTTGTTGAAGGGATTATCTCTGAGCCCTTAGTCCCTCTATGAATCACTGTTTTCAAGGCAGAGTCACCCACCCGGTAGAGGGAACCCAAATGTATTACCTTGCATTTGGCTGTATTAAAACACATTTTTTTGGACTGTCACCATTTAATCAGATTCTTCGGATCATGCTGCAATAGTAACCTGTCCTTCTCATTGTTTACTGGCCCCCCAAACTTTGTCACCCTGAGATGAGGGATTAAGGCTACAAATCCCCGAAAACAAAAGTAAAAGAGTTGCCCCAAGGATGGGTTGGGCAGGGGTGGAATGGGAAAGAAGGCTTTCTGGGAGATCTGAGTTCTAAGGAGCCACTGACTCCAAATTAACAAGCAGGCTTGGTCTAATGCCAGTATCCGTGACTTAACAATGCACGTTTGTTTCCTATAACCCACGTAAACTGAGATTCAGTCTTTCCCATCATTTAATGGAGCAAACTCATATGTAGTTTTGAGAAAGCTATGAACGCAAAAAATAAAGAGTAATCCCATTAAAATGAGGTTAGAGGGCTTCCTAGTGTGACATGCTGGTATCTGCCTCCTTCCTGCTAGTGTTCTTTTGAGTTTAGAGAGACTGAATGATCCTGGTTAAGCCTGATTATTATTGTTATATCATCAAGAAGGACCTTTTCCATTATCAGAAGTATCTGAGAGTCCTGTTTCTTTTAGGCCTACTAGGTCTAGACCTTAAAAAGCCCATACCATGAAACATTGAAGTTTTCTGTGCCTCCTTGGAAGTCATTCTTCAACCTCTGTGTTCCTACCTACTTGATCTTGGATATCCCAAAGTCCCTTTGTGATGTAGCAAGGTTCAATGACTAGGGCACAGGCCTAATAGCCATGAGGTCTGATTCTAGTCCTACTTCTGCCAATGGCCTTCTTGAGCAAGACACTTAATCTTCCTAAACCTCATTTCCCCCATCTATATTATTGCTAGGCATAATACAAACACATAATAACAATCCTTGCCCTGAAGGACTTGCAATCTAAATACACAAGCGACACAAGGGAAGTATTCTCCCCATTTCACAGAGGGGGAACTGAGGCACAGAAAGATTAAGTGATTTGCCCTTGATCACAATGGAAGTCTGTTGCAGAGCTGGGAGGTGAACTTAGATCTCCTGGCTGTTTAGCTAGTGTTGTAACCATAAAACCTCATCTCCTGATATCTGTAAAATTATACTTAATTTTGTAAAGTGCTTTGGTGAAAAATGTATGTAAATATTATAACTATCTTCCCTGTTGAGTTAGTGGTGGGTGCTTTCTCTTATCTTCTGCAGAGCCAGCAGTAGCTAATCCATTTGCTTTCTGGTTGTGGATACACAGGTTTCTTCCTATTCTAGAAATATATCAGCTGATGAGATTCCTCTGTACAACCCGCCAGGATATTGTAAGACACACACGACTCACTCTTCTAGGTCAAGAATAGATAACTGGCTCTATGGATGAAGGGAAAGCAGTGGACGTGTTGTTCCTTGACTTTAGCAAAGCTTTTGACATGGTCTCCCACAGTATTCTTGCCAGCAAGTTAAAGAAGTATGGGCTGGATGAATGGACTATAAGGTGGATAGAAAGCTGGCCAGATTGTCGGGCTCAACGGGTAGTGATCAATGGCTCCGTGTCTAGTTGGCAGCTGGTATCAAGTGGAGTGCCCCAAGGGTCGGTCCTGGGGCCGGTTTTGTTCAATATCTTCATAAATGATCTGGAGGATGGTGGGGATTGAACCCTCAGCAAGTTTGTAGATGACACTAAACTGGGAGGAGAGGTAAATACGCTGGAGGGTAGGGATAGGATACAGAGGGACCTAGACAAATTAGAGGATTGGGCCAAAAGAAATCTGATGAGGTTCAACAAGGATAGGTGCAGAGTGCTGCATTTAGGACGGAAGAATCCCATGCACCGCTACAGACTAGGGACCGAATGACTCAGCAGCAGTTCTGCAGAAAAGGACGTAGGAGTTACGGTGGACGAGAAGCTGGATATGAGTCAACAGTGTCCCCTTGTTGCCAAGAAGGCCAATGGCATTTTGGGATGTATAAGTAGGGGCATTGCCAGCAGATCGAGGGATGTGATCGTTCCTCTCTATTCAACACTGGTGAGGCCTCATCTGGAGTACTGTGTCCAGTTTTGGGCCCCACCCTACAAGAAGGATGTGGAAAAATTGGAAAGAGCCCAGTGGAGGGCAACAAAAATTATTAGGGGACTGGAACACATGAGTTATGAGGAGAGGCTGAGGGAACTGGGGGTGTTTAGTCTATGGAAGAGAAGAATGAGGGGGGATTTGATAGCTGCTTTCAACTACCTGAAAGGGGGTTCCAAAGAAGATGGCTCTAGACTGTTCTCAGTGGTAGCAGATGACAGAACAAGGAGTAATGGTCTCAAGTTGCAGTGGGGGAGATTTAAGTTGGATATTAGGAAAAACTTTTTCACTAGGAGGGTGGTGAAACACTGGAATGCGTTACCTAGGGAGGTGGTAGAATCTCCTTCCTTAGAAGTTTTTAAGGTCAGGCTTGACAAAGCCCTGGCTGGGATGATTTAATTGGGGATGGGTCCTGCTTTGAGCAGGGGGTTGGACTAGATGACCTCCTGAGGTCCCTTCCAACCCTGATATTCTATGATTCTGTGATAACTCTTTCTACTCAAGAAATGGGTCTCAGTAGTCAGTTTCAACAATTATTCTGCTTCTTTTTCAACACTTGTGCCACCCTCAGCTTTTAAGAGTACTAGCAAAGGTACTCAGTGCAACAAAGTGTTTTGGAAGTCAAAGTATACAACTAAAAAGCAACAGTAGGAAAAGAGAGGAGGTCAAGCCATGTAATTAAGACCTGGATCAAACAGCTGCAAAGACTCAGAGTGTTCAGATTAGTGTTTTGCTTTCAAAGTTGAACAGGAGAAATTTACTACTTACTGGGGCGGAGTCCCTTTTTATTTTAATTGATGTGAACTGGGGAGTAACGCCACTGATCTCAGTGGGGCTGTGCTTCTGTAAAATTGGCGTAAATGAGAGGCGAATCATTTATCTTCATTTATATAACTCAATACTATTCTTTATTAAGGAAACTAAGAGGGAATTTGTCATGATCTGGGAATGCCTGTTCTCTCTCTCTCTTTCTTCACTTGCACCTTATTGACTGCATAGTTTTTGCTCTTAAAGATAACTCATTAGTATATAATCGCTATAGAATGAAACAATAGAAAATTGAATCTCCACATTTTGTTGATTTTCTATTATAGGAGATTCTTTGCTTTTTTCATACTATAAAATTGCGTTTATGTCAAGCTATTTTAGTGGACCTGTAATAAAAAACAGAAAAACATCTCCCTCAAAAAGTTTTTGCTAGGGCCCTGTTAAGATAATGGGTAAGGTCTGGAAAACTCAGAGGAACAGACTTTCTGTTTCCAAGGTCCAGAAAAGTCAAGTCCCTTGTGATTTACAGGGTTAGAGTTTTCATCATGGGACTTAACCAGATGCAAAAAGTCAGCCTTACTTATTCCAAATTCTACTCCTTTTTAAAATCTATTTTCCTGCAGCTGAAGCTTGTGGATACATTCAGGATACACCCTGACTGCAATGAACCATCCACTGAAATATCAGCACAAAAGGGCTTGATTCATATGAAATCAATCTTTTCAAAGCATTTTTACTGTAACATATTACTAAACATATCAGATTAATGGAAAAATACAGTTGTTTCCTTTTCTATTTTGTTATAAAACAGGAAAAACTAAGCCCAGGCAATTAACAATACAGTTAAACATACTGGACGTACGAATTCTCATCAACATTCAAAACCACAAATGCCTGAAATGAGATAACAAGAACATAAACATAAGGAAAGGGGATACAAGAGGAGAACAGAGTAGCAATTGATAATACATTTGTATTTAAAATCTTCTGATATCCATCTCTCTCTCTCTCTCCCTTCCTTCCTTTCAAATTAACCTATATCAAATAATTATTTTGTGTGAGTGTTCTGAGATAATTACATACCATCAACATATGAAAGCTGTATCAGCCTAGGTTTTCAATAGGGTTTCAATGGGACAAATCATGTCTAAAGTTAAACATATACATAAGTCATTGCAGGATCAAGACCTAAATAAATGGCCTGATTTTCTAAAGTGCTGAGCACCCAGCAGTTCCCATTGAAAATTATATTTGCTAGTTAGGCCAGCCAGCAGATGGATTTTGCGTGTGCAGAGGAGGGAAAGGAGATTGTAAAATGATTAACAGACAACATGAATGGGCCTTCAGTTCAAAGCCATTTTATGCAAGTTTAATGGAAAATGATGATTAACTACAATTTTCAGTCCAATTTAAACGTAACACAAACATAAATGGTGACAACAATTTTATCTTAAACTTTTTTCTCCCATAAGTTTTTATTTCAAATTATCCTTTTTTTTTGATGGAGAGAAATGTACTTTAATGATCAACTTGTAGAAAATGTCTTTTCTGGCACAGATTTTTGTCATTCTTTCCCCTTGTGGGCAATAGAATACTATAGGATTTTTAGCATAAATGGAATAGTTAAAGCACAATGAAAAGACATAGTAGATAAAAGCCATATAAAATTTATAAAAATACTAAGTTACATCTTATGTTTCCACTATATCTCTTGTAAGAACAATGAACTTCAAAGCAAAATTCTACAGTATTATTTTCTACTTATAAACATAAGTCTAATGAGTCTGCTATTTATTAGTTACAGATTGCTATAAGTATATGAACTTTGCTTTTTTCCTTGCCATTAACATTCCTAACTTTTAACATGCATTTAAATACATTAAACATTTGGATAGCGTGCCAAACTCCCCTAACTACCTATTTCTTCAAAGGTCTGCACTAGTCCAGTCTCTCTGACAAATAATATTAATTCTTAAAAATATCTAATTATTGTATGCGTATCATATGCTACATTTTAAAAACTTTTAAAATCATTTATCTGTGAAACTTGTTTTGATATCTCATGTTTAAAGGGCTACTGTTAACTTAAAAACCACACTTCTGTCTGAATTTTTTTATCTACAATTTTACAGTTGCAATCTAAGGGCTAGATCTTGGCTTTGCCACAGCCCTGAGGTATGAAACAGTATGGAAGCTACCTCTTAAACTCTTCTGTGGCTGCATAGTTCCAGGGGCAATCTAGCTTCTTTGTATGCAGTCAGATTCACTGTTTTGTCTATTGATCTGTATACGGGTAGTCAGTCAGTTTTCCTTCTTGTTGGTTTAGGTCTTTCATACATCAGCAGGTAAGAAAAACATTCTTAAAAATAGGAAACTGATTGTACAACAACAAGGTAAATTGTCTTGAAGACTTGGGATGGATGTAGTATCTGAAACTAATTTTAACTCATGAAAAAATTACTAGTTTTCAAATTGATGGTGTCCCTTGAGCTATGCTTATTATGTGAAAATATTTCTTTGCACATGAATGCACAGTGTCCCATCTGTACTTACAGTGCTGCATATCAGCTATATATGTGCACATATATAGATATTCATAAATATGTATGCAGAGTACATAAAAGTGAGAATTACAGAGGTAAATTACCATATGAGACATAAGGCTTCACAGTTTGTGGGGCTTCCAAACATCATTTAGAAACCACAGAAGTGAAACTATATTATACTGAGTATATCTTATATGTACTATATACTATAGTCACCCTACAAAAAGACTACAAATATTTAGGTAGGTAAGTTTAAGGTTTGCTAGATTAGATATAACATTTGCACACACTGTAAAAGGAATGTTCTACACTGTGCAGAACAAAATACTATCCAGAATACATACATCAACCGTTCAAAAATCCAAAAAAGAAACTATTTATGATAATAAAAAGTATTTCAAAACAGGAAAGGAGATTACAGATTGTGAGGTCATTAAATTCAGAATGCATAAAGCACCCTGAAAGTGCATGATTAAAAAAATCTGTTCGGGATATGACAAGGGGGTAGGAATGCTGCTTATTATCCCTCTTGGAACAACAGTAGAATCTCCTATTAACTCAGTAAAATACCTCTTTGTGTGTCTTAGGCAAAGTGTTTCTGAGAAAGAGCTATACAACATTGCCATGTGAATTTTAACTGGACATCACTCCAGTTTTAATCCTATGTGATTTCTCTTATCTAAATTTACAATTAAATAACCTTGTACTATTATCCCGGGAAACTGAGCTGGCAGGGAACCCATGATTAATGTGTGTGGTTACAAAAGTTTGCCTCAGAGAAGTTATTTGGAGAATCATGAAGGCTGACTGATGACTCTGTATATGAGACATAGAGGAGAAGAGAATTAGCCATACTTTGATGAGCAATTTTTATCTGAAAAGGCATTATTGGAAGTGGGTGCTTAAAGAGAATATTGCTTAAATATTAGTGCTTGTTTGGTGACAGGAAGAACCATTGGTTTGGCAGAAACGGTATTTGAAAAGGAATGTGCTTTTGTTTTGTTGTTGAGTGGATTTCACACAAAGAAAATAAGTATCTTGGTCTGATCTGGAAGATGAAGTCATCCCAAATGTTAATTGAGACTTGACATGTGAAACTACAAAGCCAAGAAGGGCTCCAGGATAAAGAAGTTTTATTGGTTACAAATGGGCACTGGATGTGAGACTGAATAGTGAACTAACAGGCTGAAACAGACTACTTTATGCTATGAAAGAAGAGAACAAGTTTTTCTGTCATACTGCAGGTAATGTTTCAATGTTCTGTACCAATTGTTATTGACAGGGGAGCAATGCCTTTGGTAGTATTCATTTTGGCGTATTTATTTTTTTTTACTTCTATTGTTTGATTTCCCCCCTCTCTATTTCTGTACGATTGCCAAGACAACCTGAACTGAGAAATGGAACCCATAACTAGAATAGTTAGTGACAGACACCTCAGAGAGATTCATTCTGATCTTGTGAAGCAGAAACAGGAGTAGTAGGCTATGGTTTTAATGATGGCCATGAAGGTTCTGGCAGGGAGAGGTGGCATACAGGAGGGATTCAGTGGAGCTCCAACATCTGGAAAACCAGAATCACCTGACAGTCAGTGCAGGCATCTAAGATCTTAGGAAGCTGAGCTCCTCTCCTCTGCACCTCCCAGAGTGGCATAATGGTGCGCCTTTTTGATAGCCTGAAGAAGCCAACAAGTAGTCACAATGTACTGTGTAGAAACAGGTCAGCTTGTGCCACAACAGCTCGAGGAGCATAGAGAACAAGGGTCAAAGGTTTCCTGGAGGATGATGGGAGAAGACATGATAGAAGGGATCCTGACTGGGATTCATTAAGACAATGAAAATTGTATATGCCTGATTTATAAACATTTCATTGGGAACTTTGGTATGGAAGAAAGTATGTGCCTGCCTTGTACAATTTTCCAGCCACTATCAGTTTTCTTTTTCATGGCTCCTGATATTACCTTTGTCAAAAGAATATTTCACATATTTTTTAACAACTTACAGTTAAGGCTACTACAGTAAAGAAAGTTACTCCTAAAAGTTGAAAAAGTATGGAACTGACCAGAGACAGTAATTTACAGATATATTTTATTACTATTACAGCACATACATTCTTTCCAATAATATAAATATAAGAAAATTCATGACACCTTCCTGTAACACCTTTACTTCTAATCCTTTGCCACAACTGATATTTGTAAAGGAATATGTTTTGTTTTATTTTAAACAAGTGGAATTCACACACAAACTATCTTGATCTGATCTGAAGGATGAGGTTGTCCCAAATGCTAATTTGTGTAATATAGTTGTTCAGCAATTAATATAAAATGTAGTTGTATAGGGAGAATAAATAAACAAACAATAAAGTTTGGTAACATACTTTACATATTAAAGTATCTTAGTGACGTATATGTTAAAGGATGGATGTGAAATGCTTGGTAAATGTCTTTATAAGATTTTAAATTGCGTTGATATGTTTTAGTCACTCAGTCAGAGTTAAGGCTTTTAAGGTGACTTTTCATGTCTATTTTATTGGTAAACAAATGTAGGAACTGTAAGGTTAAGACTTTTTCCACACTTTTAATACTTAAAAATTGTTTTTGATGTTCTTGTTATGTATTTTGAATAAGGATTGTATTTACAGTAACCTTAACTGTAAATCAACTAAATTTGTGGGGATTATGGAGAGGAAGGAGCTTCTCTATAATTAGGTTGTAACTCATTCCCATTGTAAAGCTTTATGTCAGCTATTCTCTGTAACTATGGCATGGAAAATTGGTTTGGCTCAAAAATTGCCACATTTACTCAGGAACCAAAGGAAAATGTTTTTACATTACCCTCATTTGAACTTAAACTTTTGTCTCACATTTGTCTTCCTCTAGGTCAAAAATGGTTTGTTGTTGTCTGTTCAGACTTTCAATTTAGATGAATTTTCTCATGTGCCAGTTATATGTGAAGAAAATACTTTTTAGTAAAAGTTATGCATGATTTTTGTTATGGACAGTTCTGTATAGAGAATGCATAACTGCATTGCACTGGGGGGAGTGTTTGCAACTGGAGGGTTTGGATGCTGAGTAGGGAACAGCTGGGGCTTTTGGTACCTGCGTAGGTGTGGAAGTGACTTAGAACTGAGGGATAAAGCAAACATCTCTGAAATGATCAGCAGTGAAATAATTAACTATGGAATGTGGTCTATCACAGCTCTCTTAGATTTATTGTTTCAGACAGTTTGCCAGCTCAAGCAGACATCACCTTATTGGTTTGTACTCAGAACATATTGGAAGGCTTTCATAGTCACCATAAAAGCAAATTTTGAAATGAAGGCTTAGTTTTCTGATGACTATATTGCAGCAGGAGTTCTTTTCTCTGGAACATGAGCACAAGACTGTAAGCTTTTATACCTGAACAGGGTTTGTATTTTTTATTTTTCATCTCCTTGTATTATCTCCCCCACAATATCTATAAACCAACTCGACTTCACATCCATCTCTTCCCACTAGGAAACAGAGTTATCGGGATGTCCTTAGAGTTGCTCCAGACTGTATAATACAATGAATAGTTCCAGAAGTAGATGATCCACCCTTGAAGTTACGGTAGATTTTATTAACTTCCAAATGATCATTTTCTACCCTGTTATATCCATGTAAATCCTCTCATTTCACTAGTGTTTGAGTGTAAAGGAGAGCAAATTTTAGCCCAGAATATATATTTTTATTTCCTTCTTAAAACCATGTATTTTTTAACTGATTGACTGGAGGGAGTTTAAAGAGGACATGTTAATACTTAACTGCATTGCAATAAATACAGACTTTTTAAAGTTCTCTTTCATTCAGATTGGTCTGGATCTCAATAGCCTAGTTTATTTTTGATTATAGAAATTTATTTCAGTGAAATCATTCCTTTATCAGCAGGATCTGTCCACATTTGGTTAAATTAAATAGCTTAAGAAACCACAGTGTTTTTTTTTCCCAAGTGCTTTGATCAAAGTCACATTTAAAAAAATGTTTTATTGAATTGAGCTGGATCTCATTAATATAGAAGTGATTATATTAAAGTCTTTAACATTTAACTATAACAGTACACTAGCCAGTTCCAGCTTCAGTTTGACTGCAAGAAAGGGCCATCTTTCTAAAAATTGCCTTTGCTGCCGTTTGCTGTGTGTGCACATGACTCAGAGGCTTCAGCTTGCACTTTCTTTCCATTATTCTCTTGATGATAAATTCAAGAGTGATTATTTTTTCCTTTGTTGGTTTCTCCTAAAGTTTTAGCTCTTGGCAGATATAGCAGGCAGATCAAAGATCAAAACTATATGTGTTATTTTGGCTAACATTGGCACTCCATCATGTAGCTTCCGATCTTAAAGCAGGTAGCTTTACATTGGCTCCACCAAGGCAGATCAAGAATGTGGATGACAAGTTTGTTTTGCCAAACAACTTTCCACATGGTCTGACTATCTCACTCACATGTCTAAATCAAGAGTAACTCCACTGACCTTCAGTGGAGTTATCAGTGTGAAGCTGGTGTGGGCCTGATTTTTCACCTATACTAAGCATATTTACATATCACTCTGACAGCGTAAAGGGGTCTTAAAGTGGGTATAAACTTATATTATGCCCATTTTAAGCTACTTTTACTACCAGAGCTGTGTAAAGAGGCCTTTGTATAGAAAAGAATCAGGTCTGTGTGAGATCAGAATAAGGCCCATAGTTCGGGTTGCCAGGTGTCTGGTTTTTGACCGGAATACCCGGTCGAAAAGGGACCCTGGCGGGTATGGTCAACACCACTGACTGGGCTATTAAAAGTCCAGTTGGTGCAGGACTGGCAGGCTCCCTACCTGGAGCCGTGCAGCTGCCAGGAAGTGGCGACATATCTCTCAACCACCTAGGCGGAGGCGCAGCCAGGTGGCTCCACGCACTGCAACTACCCTGCGCACCGGCTACAGAGCTCCCATTGGCTGGGAACCAAAGCCAATGGGAGCTGCGGGGGGAGCTCCTGCAGGGAGGAGTTCGTGGAGCAACCTTGCTGCACCTCTGCCTTGGAGGTGGAGGGATACGTCACTGCTTCCCGGAAGCCGCTTGAGGTAAGCGCTGCCTAGAGCTTGCAGCCTGAGGCCACTCCCCCATGCCTCAACTCCTTGGCCCAGCCCAGAGCCCCCTCCCACACTCTAAGCCCCTCATCCGTGGCCCCACCCCAGAGTCTGCACCCACAGCCTGAGCCCTCTCCCCAGCCCGGAGCCCCTCCCACACCCTGAACCCCTCATTTCTGGCCGCCCCAGAGCCTGCACCCCTAGCTGGAGCCCTCAATCTCTCCCACACTCCAACCCCCTGCCCCAGCCCACTGAAAGTGAGTGAGGGTGGGAGAGAGCAAGCAATGGAGGAAGGGAGGATGGAGCGAGCGGGGGGCAGGGCCTCAGAGAAGGGGTGGGACAAGGGTGTGCAATTAAAAAGTTGGCAACCCTACCCATAGTTGTTAGTTAATACACCTCTTTAGCTACAGCTCCATATTCTCTCCCCTCCCCCGACTTGTACAAAACTGATGCAAACATTCTGTAGATGTGTGAAGATTTTCTTAAACTCAGGGTCAGATTCTGCAAACCTCTATTCCTGCCCATAGTCACATTCAAATAATCTATGATGGGTTTCCAGGACTGGGCCTTTAGTTTAACTTGTAGCCATTCAGATTGCAGACTAAGCAAAATGTATGCATACGTAGTCAGTGTTTGTATTAGAGCTAGGCCTGAGCTGAGAAGTTCAGATTAATGTTTGGACCCAAACTTCCTCTAAATTCAGGGGTGTTCACATCTGGGATTCTGGATTTATTTCTAGTGTCCACCTTGATATATAAGTCTAGTTTCTTACTCCTCTACACTGCTCAGGCAGCACAAAGAAACTTAAATCTGCTTACAGCTAGACAGCTGAGAATTCTGGTTGGGGGTGGAGGGGTAGGGGAGGGAAGAGACCTCCCAAGAGGTATAAAGGCAGTGTAGCCGCCCTCTGCAGGAACAGCCCCCCTGTTCCTGGCGTAGGAGGCATGCTGAAGGTGGAGAGCAGGTGAGGTTGGTGGAATGCGGTTTCTAAGCTTGCTTATGGCTCCTTAGGGACTATAGCTAGGTGTCATAAGCAAGAGCAGCCCTATGACTCTTCCATGGTCATTTGGCTCATTTAAAATGATAAGATTCCTTCTCAAATGTTTCTTTAGTTCTTGGTAAATGTCTCTCCTACATTTGAATGCTCACTAACCTTCACCAGGTTCTGTTTTACTCCTCTACTGGATTATTTCCTGTTCTAAACTATATTCCTAATTTGAGATCCTGAACATCTCTGCTGTTTATCCCAGTCTTGGCATTATTACACTTGGCAAGGTCTAGGTTGCTTAGTAATTGCAGTGACTGAAAGGACATTGAAACATTGAATTCACAAATATACACATGCACTCTCTTCACAACATATGTGTAGATGAATTGCAAGTAAGATGGTAGTAATCATTTAATGGATGCAAATGTATTTATAAGGAATTCAAGTTAGGCTTTCTATATGGGCGTTCTCTTTAGTAATTATACAAAGACACATGTCAGACATATCAGAAAAATGTCAGACACGCTTGGAAGCATTGTACAATGCACATAGAATGTTTTACTTGTGTTTAGTCAGAACTTTTACTCTGAACCTTTTATGGGCTTGTCTTTGGAACTATCTAGGGTGAAATCCTGACCCCCACGGAAATCAATGGTAAAACTTCCATTCACTTCAATTGGGCCAAGATTTCATCGCCCATGACTTCCACAACACAAATGCCTAGATAGTGTATTGAATGGTGGGGGCCATTACATAACTGATGCTCAAAGAGGGACTTGAATGCCTGTGGACTTTTGATACTAAAGATGAACTTCCCTAAAGAGGAGAGCATGTAACATGCTTGTAAATGTTTCTCCCCCTCCCCCACCCCCCGCAATATGTAGACTGTATAGAAGATAACAGCCCTCTAATACTGTTGTAACTCCAGCTAATGGAGTTTCTCCTTTAGCTCAAGAGATAGGGAGATCTGTGCTAGTTTAAACCCTGAGATGATCTTGTGAAGGAAAATGTTACATCTTGAGCACTGATAGCCTCATTACCTGATTTAATGTGGATCAAACCCAGGGTCTTTGGAGCTGGTTATTTTGTGACTTAGCCTACCCAGGGTGTATCTCTCCGCTCAAAGACATTATGCCCCATACCAAGGTTTTTGTTTCTGCTATGTTGCAATGTTGGCACCCAGTGTCTTCAAAAAATACACTATTGTTCCACAACTCATGGTTGCACATCAGAAAAAAGAATAGTGAATGTACCTTCATATTTATTCTAGATCATCTGCTGAGAGTGGTGTAAATAGGACCAAAGTTTTGGTATTAAAGGCTTCACCTGGTCTAACAGAGAATTATACTCTTGCTTGGCATATGGCAAAAATATGTACTGTAGTGGTATTGTACAATATAACATCGTAGAGCAATACAGTGAATCATTGTCACATGAGTGATGGTGGAGATGTAGGTCAAATTCTGCCTTTCACTTGGGGAAGAATTATGATTTGTCTGCATATTGCTGAGTCTTTGCGGTTGGCACTCGAAGAGCTTGGAATTTTAGATGGAAACCATCCAGAGGAACTTACTGTATGAGACATACAGAGAACTTACTATACTGTTAGATACAGTCCACTCTTATCTCAGTTGAAAACATAAAACAAAATAAAATGTTAAGAATCCTATACACTGATTATTTTTTTATGGTGATTGCAGATTGTGTGGAGAAAGAATGATTGCTCCATATACCCCATGTCTCAAATCAAACACATTCATCCTTCTAATTAAGAGCTCAGCCATGCCTTACAAACAGTAGCCAACCTTAGGGGTAGTGGAGGGTCAGCTTACCACATGGGATGTCCAAGGAGAATTCTGACCCCTTGCAATAGATATCCTTCTAGAGCAGTGGTTCCCAAACTTGTGCCGTCACTTGTGCAGGGAAAGCCTCTGGCAGGCCGGGCCAATTTGCTTACCTGCCGTGTCCGCAGGTTCGGCCGATCGCAGCTCCCAGTGGCCACGGTTCGCTGCTCCAGGCCAATGGGAGCCGCTGGAAGCGGCAACCAGTACATCCTTCGGCCCGTGCCACAAGTTTGGGAACCACTGTTCTAGAGTGATCTGACAATCAGGGGTTCAGCATACTCATCACTGTGTGCCTGCCACTGCTTTTTCCCTGCCCTTACTGTCCCTTTTGGGGTGTCTTGGTGTGTAAACAGAGAGCGACTCCTGCTTTCAGAGGACATTCACTGTTGGGAAGCTTCTTGTGTCCTCGTCTCCTCTTCCATACTCCCTGTTCACACAGACACAGTCTGCTTCTAAAAGTACAGTGTCCCTTTATATTTAGAAGGTTTGTGGTGCATGGAGGACCCAACCTACTCTCACTGAAATTTATGGCAAAACATTTACTGGAATCCTAGATTGGGCCTAAAATGGAACACATCTGGTGCTCCTGAGCATTTCTTCTAACTTTTATATAATGTAAAACTAACAACAAGAACAGTTCCTCTATTTTTGAGGTAAATATATTTCCATTTTTTTGTTTCTTCACTTGAATAAAATATTTGGAGTCGGATTAGGATCTTATCTTCCTTGCTGAGGCCTATGTCTGGGATAGTCACAAACTGGAACCTCAAACCCCTGAATATCCCCCCCCCCCGCCAACTTTGGGAAAATGGGATCCAAATGAACTCCTCTTCAAGAGCTAATCCCTCTGTTCACCTTTCAGCAAGTCACCCGCTCTGCCTCCCAGTTGCTGGTTTCTCCTCTCATCTGACCCACCTTCAAGATACCAGCACTTTTCTTCCCCACTGAATGAAGCTGTCCTCTCTGTCCGCTGTTGAAGCCACCAATTACATAGCTCCTGATTGCAGCTCTCAAGACACCTAGATGTCAGCCAACTGGAAATTACATGATGTGTTAAAGGTTTCCAATTAGAAGGGAAAAGTAGCCCTGTAATCAAGTTATTTTTCAATCTTCATAACTAATACTCTCTTGTCCATCAAAAATATTCCTCTTGTACAGAGTTTTTCAATAATGTCTAGTTAAAAAGTTAACTGAAACAGGTCTGACATTATCTTCTTAAACAATCTCTGCTTCCTTGCACTTTTTCAGTCTCTTTCTTTCAAATGCAGCCCATTAGGAGCTAAGTGTGTGTAAGGGGCTGGAGGAACAGATTTAGGAGGAAAGATAAAAATAACTAAATATGTTAAGCTTGTCCAAACAATTTCTGAGGGCGGGGAGAAGGTGGGATTTGAGGACCTTTTGTCTGTGGAGTGCAAATTGCTTAGACTTGGAACAAAGGAGATGCAGCATGGAGTAATGGGATAAAATTAAACAAAGGAAAATCTAGCTTGAACATCAGGAAAATATCTAACAGTGAGGTCTCTTAGATCATAGAATCTCCCAAGGGATTTTATGGAAGTCCCCTTGAGTGATTTAAAACTAAACTAGTACAAGAACTTGTGTATGTTTGTGTGTGTGTGTGTGTGTGTGTATATATATATATATACTGCATATATATATACTGCATTATTGATGGGACAGGCAAGATGACCTGAAATCCATGTAGCTTTGGAGTTTAGAATAGGAGTATAAAATATCAATTCAATAAAATGCTATTATTTTATTTGTATTATCATTATACTTAGGTGTCCCACTCATGGACCAGAGGCACAATGAGCTAGACACTGTACAAACTCAGACCAAAAAGACAGTCCCTGACCCAAATTGCTTATAATCTATGCAGTGCATACTTATAATGCATGCCTTGTAATTTGATCAGTTTCATTACATGAGTGCACCAATTTGGACTAGTTGGCAGCCCTTCTCAGACTTGACACAGCAAATGAAGAACCCACCACAAAATAGCATAATTTGGTCCTATCACAATGGTCAGTGTCCCCATCTTTTAAGCATTTCCCCAGGATTTTTGTATATAAAACTGTGTGTGTGAGATTTGATGAAAAATAAAATATCAAGGATTAGATTCCAGCCTTGTAAGGGACTCCATTTAGATGGTCCCTTGTGTCTGTCCACACCGAGCAGGTTGCAGAGTCTGGGCCTCAGACTGCAAAGGCACCAGCAGTGCCATACACCTACTGTTTTTGAGCATCTCCTTCTGTGTGTCTGGTCGCCACTGGATATTTTTTCCCTTTAAACTCAGGTAAGTGCTGCACTCTTTATTTTTTTCCAGGGGGGCTAATGCTCTAAGTTTTTGCATAAAAGTTTCACTCTTTGCTTGCACTGACTAAAATGAGGCCTCTTTTCAGAACAACCAAAAAGACTCAACTTTCCTGACGTTCTTAACTACCATCAATCTTTTTCTTTGTCAAGGGACTAAATGGTCTGAAAAATGTGCTGTTGGACAAGTTCCCCCCTAGTTTATCATGGAAAGAAACCTGGCCTCCCCATTTTTCACTCATTGCCATTATTCTCCCAGTGGATACATTCTAGTATATGAACATCCCACAATTTTGGCAACTGTTTAAACTTAAATTTAATGTATGGGAGTGCACTAATTATGCTTACCTAGATGTAATAGTTGAGTCAACATTCATTATCAAAAGACTTTCACCTAAAGAACTTGTTTAAAATCTGGTATAAAATTATTAGGAAACATGGTCCTAATCCTAAACTCATAGCAGTCTATGGGAGTCTTTACATTGACTTCAGGGTCTCTGGCTTAGGCTCTGAGTCAGATTTTCAACAGAGCTTTGTTCCCAGTATGCACCCAATCCACCTACTTTATATACGTGCCTAAATGGCATCTTATAGGCTCCTATTTCAATTTTAAAAAGCGCTATATTTCAATTAAAATAGTTACTTGCAGTTAAAAGACTCTATTATACATACTTTGTAAGATCTTCCAAATCTCTTGGCTCAGGAAAATAAATGAAATATAAATAGCTGTCATGGCAATAAGCATAAAAGAAATGGATATAATAATAAAAACAATACTTGTATCCACAATCTATGCTTCTTCTCATGGGGCAACCATGTTATACTATATTCCCTAAGCAGTCAAAATGCCAAACCACAACTCTGGATTGCTCCAAGACTGGGAGTCTGTCCTCTGATTTCATGTACAAGAAGAAGAATAGAATAAAACACACTCTAATCTCTACCAGAAACTGACTATCTTTATTCAAGCTACTTTTTGGTTTTTTTGGAAAGTGAATTTTGGACGCCAATATTGAAGTCAAGCCTAGAGAGCAGTGAAATCTAAGAAGGAACTGTAACTCATCTACAACTTGAGTAGTACAAAACTTTACATAATGGATAGAAATTGTGATACCAAAAGTGGCTGGTACAAAATGTTGGGCTATAGTTTTCTGTATAAGTACTTCAATCATTTGGTATGACTAGATGACACCAATATGTATATAAAGTTATCGATATTCTCCTATTTTGTCACCTATCTCATCTTGTGTGGGATGGGGCATAGCTTATGTTTGTACAGCACTTTGAAAGCCTCACAGTATGTCTACACTTAATTGCTTCAGTGGCACAGCTGTGCAGTGTAGACACTACCTATGACAACAAACAAGAGGGTTTCTCCCATTGACATAGGCAATCCGCCTCCCTGAGAGGCACTAGCTAGGCTGACAGAAGAATTCTTCCATTGGCCTAGCATTGTCTACACAAGGGGTTAGATTGGTATACCTATGTCTCTCAGGGGTGTGGGATTTTCACAGCCCTGGGAGACATAGTTATACTGATGTAAATTCCTGGTGTGGATCAATTGAAAAGAATTCTATGAATAAAAGGTGCTACCAGTGTGTCATGGTGCAATGACAGTTTTAGCCATCTTTATAATAAAGCAATCAATTTATACACTGAGCTGTTCATATTCTGAAAAAAATGGCCATGACGCAAGCTGTGAGTTGCTGTTAGGCTCTAGGGGATAACTCATGCCATTTTGGAGCATTGCGGCAGTTGTGGAGTTTCACTGTCCCAAGGGGCTGCTATCTGGTCTGCAAGATCCTTCATTGATAATAGGTGTAGCCTGCTTCCAGTGATACATCTGGATTGCTCTTTGAGCTGGTTTGGAGCAAGACGGGAACATGTCCTGCTTTCTCTTCTCTTTCACCATGCCCTATTGACCTTGAGGGATGTCCTTCAGCACAGGGACAACAATTGGGCTAGGGACAGTCTGGCACTTAATCTTAAAATGTGAAAGCTTGAGGTTGACAAGAAGTTATGAGGCTGGCTTAAAAATCCCATGATTTTAAAGAATAGTCAACTTGAATGTTTTTGCCTTCTGTTTATGGAGCATTTAGGGCTCAAGTGTTCTAACATGAGGGATAAGAACTTTTTTTTAAAAAATACCCTGATTTCAGAAGCTAGAACTTGAAGAAAACCACCAAATTTTGAGAGACTTGGGATAAAATTGCAGGAGTTGGCAAAACTGCCTCATTTCTCCTTTAGAAATTCACAGAGCTTTTGGAAAATAGACCAACTAGCTTAGTATTAAAATTAAACACTTACATTTTAGCTAGGGCCTAGTGTATAACAGGTGATGTGCCTGCACAATGTAGCTTTTTTTTTTTTGTCAAGCTACTGCCTTACTCCTAATTGGCGAGCGAGATGCTCCTAGATTAAGAATGGTGGCAGCAAGGTCAATATTAATCACTGGCCAGGCTGGACCTCTCTCAGAGGTGAGGTCTGGGCCTCTGCTGAGCTTTACCATATGGTCTCAGTGGAGGGGATGCTTATGGAGCTATGCAGAACACCTATGAAAGGAGACTGGCCTGCTGAGGTAAGGGGGCAGCCAGTGGCTGCCACAGGATACAGGCGTGGAGGAAGAATTAACAACTGTGTGTGGCAACTGTCTTCCACACCTGCACCACTCTTAAATGGCAAAGAAGCATGGCTCTACTCCTGCAGAACTTAAGACTTCCATGGAGGTAGTGAGGAGGGAAAATATGAGGCTGGCTGTGAGAACAGGAGAGCAAAGACAGCCAGTGGCAGAAGGACAATATTTGTGGGTCAGGAGGAGCTGATTGCTAAGCCCTGATGGTTCATGGAGTTGCCTGGTCCATTCCCCACTGTCCCCTGAACCTTGGATGACATAAATCTACTCCTCTTTCCCACTCCCGCAAAATAGCAGCAAATATTAATTCCCTTTTTCTCTTTACATTCACCTCAATGAGGTCTGAACTTCTGAAATCAAGACCCAGTCACCTCAATGAGATGTTAACTTCTTAGGTAAAGCTTAGGGACAGCTCCAGGCATGAACCCTTTCTTCAACCACTGCTTCAGTAAAAACAACAACAAAAATTACAAGTGCACCAAAAAAACCCCCAAACCCCATGGTGAGTCAGAGGTGGGGCAGTTCTGCATGATGCATGCTATTTATAAATCTGGCCATTTCTGGATACTCTGTTCCCTTTTTGTCTTCAACAACCTGCAATAGTGAATTGCTTTTTTAAAAAAGTCTAAGCTCAGTGTACTTAGAATTTTTGACAAGGGCAAAAATATTCTCTATCAATCCTTTTAAGTGTAGGTGAGCCACAGATTTAGATATGTCTTTTCCAAGGGTTCTCAAACTTCATTGCACTGCGACTCGCCAGCCCCAGGCAGGGGACCTGTAACCTGAGCCCTCCCAGCCAGGGCTGAATCCCTCTGGCTTCGGCCCTGAGCCCCAGAAAGTCTAAACCAGCACTGGCAACCCCATTAAAATGGGGTCCCGACCCACTTTGAGGTCGTGACCCACAGTTTGAGAACTGCTGATCTATTCATAAAGAACTCATTTTCTCTATTAGTATTTCACAAACTTTACTCCACTTATAGCCACTGTGTAGCAGTTACTATGTGGGCTGCTAAAAGGAGGACTTGAAGTGTGTCTTTTTGGCAAGGTTGCTCTCCCCATCTAACAATGACAATGTTAGGCTGAGCAATAAATGTTCACTGTTAGTAAATAAACACTACTCAGATACTCCTATCCAGACAAATTGGAATTTAGGTGATTATATCAACCTTATATCAAATATGAATAAGAGTACAACCGTAGCTACCTCCTTTCTAACATCTGTCATTGGATCTGTCCTTTTTAAACAACCTGCGTGGGGTAAGAAATGATTTCTCCAGAATGTGGCTCTATGTTATAAAATGCAAAGTATCTATCTTAAATACTTACATGCCCCCCATTACTATATTATCTGAATACCTCACAATCTTTAATGTATTTATTCTTCATGAGGTAGGGAAGTACTATTATCCTCATGTTACAGATGAGAAACTGAGGCACAGAGTGACTAAACGACTTGCCCCAGGTCACAGAGGAAGTCCATAGTGGAGCAGGAACTAGTTTCCCCCAAGTTCTAGGCTATTGCCCAAACTGTTGGACTATTCTTCATCTCTTCTAAATCACATAATTATCATCAATATGGATCTCTCTCTGCTAAGATTCCCAAAAAGCCTTTCAGAGAGGGAGTGTGTAAATGGTAGAATTGCACGTATTCCATCATATTTTTAGGGTGGTTATTTTCAAAATCACTTAGTGCTGGCTTTATTTTGCTCCCATTGAACTCAATGGTATCTCTCACATTGACTTCAATGGGGGCAGAGAGAGTCAGTGTGGAGTGCTTTAGAAAATCCCACCCTGATTGTCTATGTGAAATTGTCTGTTATAGTTTTGGAAAATAAATTCTAAATCAATAATACTTCGCATGTACATTGTGCTTTTCATCCATAGATCTAAAAGCGCTTTATAAAGGCACACAAGAATTTTATCCCCTTTGTACAAATGGGAGGAAAATGAGAGATTAAATCCCAGTGTTACACAGCTTGATAACAGTGGAACTAGGGATAGAACTCTCCTGCAGTCAGTTCTCTGGCATCTCCACTGGACCCTGTCACCTCCTTGCATTATTTTGTGCCCATGGATATCATAATACCTGCTCTGGGGGCTTTTCTAAAGAGCAGGATAAAAGAAAAAGAGGAGCGGAGTCCATGGGAAAGGAGAAAAAGGAGATGAAACTGCCACTGTTGTAGACCCAAAAGCTGCTGGTCTTTACAATGTTTGGATATGTCTTTCATCCAGTTCCAGCTTTCAGGGTGGTGTAAAACAGGTTCTACTGTTTCTGATCCTTCTCTCTCTGCTGGAACTGAAACTGTACCAGAAAGGGAGTTTAAACACATGATGGGAGGTATCTGAATTTACAGCAGATTATGGTTTCATTGCCCTTTTTTACTTTGTTCTTTTTCTTTTCTAATGGTTCCAAAGTTAACTTTATAGCTGGCATAACTTGCAAACATTGGCTCACTTGCTAATAACTGGAATGGCATTTCTGGTGAATGGTTATATATAAAACTTTGCATCTTCAGTACTTTGTGCATTAAAAAACCACTTCATTTGCCCAAACGGAGACAATTTGCAGGATTTAGTGTTGCAGGCCCTATGAAAGCCTGTGTCAGCTTTGGAAAGATGCCTAACATATTCTTGTGTTCTGTGTCACTACAAACTAGACCTGAACAAATAACTCACTAATAATCTATTTGTCATAAATAGCCAGTTGTTTGTGAAATATACATGACTCGGTTGCAAATTGCTTGAAGTTACTTTTTTAGACTTTATTGGACAAATATTTTTTCGGACTGGGTAGTTGTGTACGAAAATTGTTTGCCTCGTTGACCATTTGCATATGCACACAAGCTAACTTTTGTATATGAATTTTTATATTTTCAATTGCATGTGTGCAAATTAAAATGTCAGATCCAAAATAAGAATAGCATGCAGGGAAAATCTTTATAATAAAAGAATACCACAGTCTTTTCTTTTATTATTTGATTTAAGAACTTATTAGTTTTAAAATATCCAAATTCTAATAATATTACATCATCTCATGGGTTGAACAGAGTCCACTTGTGTTTTTATGAGTCCAGTTAAATTATTTAGCTTCTGCAGCAGAGGGAAACCAGGTGTGCTGTACATTTTTGGTTCAATTGGCCCTTGGTAAACAATTTACTTGTTCTGCTGCCTGCAGGGTTGAATAAACTGGACCAAATAAGGGACTAGAATATTCACCTAGTCATAATTGTCCAAATGCAACCTTTCGATGTGCTCCTTCCACTAATGCGTATTATTGTAGTGAATTGGCAGGTATCACAATGGAGTCTGAGTTGATGACAAAATGCAACCCCAGCTCAGATTTAGAGCAATCTCCTATTAATTACAAATCATTTCTTAATCTATGCAGGCACCACAATGATCATATTCTGTTATGTTTTTGTAGCTTCATGCATCTAGATCAGGCAGATTACATGCAGAATACACCTTAATTTTATTTTAGAACTTCTGGTATTCCGTGACAGACCACAGAACAACTTTGTTATTTAGAGTCCATTTTTTATCAACACTAGAGCCAGTTAAAAATAATAACAACCCATCGAAATCTATTTAGCAAAATAAAGACATAGCAATAAGGTAACTTCAAAATTATTTCATTGCACATGCAGTTGTTAGTTTGATCTGCGTCACTTTCTCCAGCAAGAAATTTCTTATAAGCATGCCCTTTCAAGACTTAACAAGGAATGACACCTTATTCATTTAGAACATATATAATAATCCATTAGAGAGAGAAAGTGGGTGGGTGAGGTAATATATCTTTTATTGGACCAAGTTCTGTTAGTGAGAAAGAGAGAGGCTTTTGAGTCTCTTCCAATAAAAGATATCATCTCACCCACCTTGTTTCTGTAATATCCTGGGACCAAAATGTATACAACAACACTGAAAATCTATATTTTTCTCTTTCCATGTTATATTCATTTAAAAAACCTGTCCCAGTATACATCACAAACAAGTAGGCAATTGCTACATGGTAAAGAGTGAACAAGCAAATGTGGACGCATCATGGAGTATTGAAAAAGTCAGACACATTTGTCTGATCTTTTCCTTCTCTTTCTCTCATGGGACTCAAATATTATTACTTACAATTCTCCTTTGTTCTATCTGGTTATTGCAAGAGTAATTGTTCAGCAACGTATATAAACTGGGTGTTGTTTATCTCATAAAGGTCGGGTTGTTTGTCATTACTCCTGGAAAACTGTTGAAAGTGTAGCGGGTTCCTTAGTGGCGTCATGGGTCTGGGAATACTCCTGTGAATGGGTTCCAGATGCCCAAGTATTCTGTGCTAGAGCTGTTCCTTTGGGGCAAAACCCTCCCTCATGTGCTAGTCTTGGTGCAAGGGAGACTTGCGAGGGAGGAAGGCTGTCAAATGGCATCAGAATCACTAGTTTCGGTCTGTCTTACGCCACGTGTTGCAGTGCGATGAGTGGAACTGGAGAAAGAGGGTCAGGTGCCCAAAGGGACCCAGTGGTGTGGTTGTGACATATGGGGCTTAGGAGTGCAAGCTGGAACATACTGCTACCAGACAAACACAAACCTCTCAGCATAAACACTGGGCTTTCTATATGCTCAGTAAAGATCTCTTTAATGAAATGGGTATTTCCAGGGTTCCCATCATAGTAGTAGAGTGCCACAGGTTGTGCTTTCCGGCTAGGCTGAGACACACAGTCAGTAGATCCCTACAGTGATGTGTCCACTGGCCTCCTGATTAGTCCCTCTCCAAAATCTTTTCAGTGGTCATGCACAACGAACCATCAAGGAGCTCAGATCCACTCTGTGCTGGGAGCACCCATATCCTGCTCTTGGCTCTAGGATGTCGAATCTCAATAGTTCCACCGAGACAGGGTGAGATTTCCCCCTTTATGCCTGAGTTTTTCCATTGAAAGGCTCTCCCACACCTTTGAAAGCATTTTATGTTAGGCACGCATAGTACATAGCATTCCACTCAGCGTCTATTATGTTTGTTACTAAAAACCATATGTCCAAATTCTGTTTTCAGTTACATTAGTGTAAACTCAGGGAATTTAATCAACATCAATGGAATTAGTCTGGATTTACATCTGTCTAACTCAGTGCAAAGTTTTCCCCCAAATCTCCAGGTTTGGAGGCTGAGAAGAAATGCACGATTCATGGACTGGAGGACTTTGGAAACTGGAAAATTCAAGAACAAGACACAGGTTATCAAAGAAAAACCCATAAAACACTAATTTGAACAACCATAATAACATGATAATTTGAACAATATGAACTGTGTTGTCCTGGTTTGCATAAGGGAATTCATAGTTGATATTTTCGTGAGCTAACTGGAATTGTTCTACCTGTATAATGTTGTTTTCACTTTCTGCTATTTTCTAGTTATTGAAATTAACCTTTAAGATGTAACATTCCGTACGGACATTTGGTTTTGTGGTGTTCAGTGATCACTCAGAGCTTAGGATCTTGCAAGAGATCTGTTTCATTCAGTGTCCATATTCTTACTGTCTGTGTATAACAACAAGAGCTTCACAATGCCCCACCCACACTCTGCCTGGAAAGCTCATCCCCTGAAGGCACAGTCCACAATACCATATCTTCCTTTCCAGGTCAAAACTTAAAAACTAATGCAAAACCAACATTAATATAACATGCAATTATTGTCAACAACTGGGGTGTGAGAGGTCATAGCTAGTGGTCACAGTCAAGGTAAGGAACCAGGAGTCAGAGCCCAGGGTCCAAGCTAGAGTCAGAAACTGAGCTGGGCTGGAGCAACGCTGTGGACAAGGTAGGCATAGCAGCAATCACAGTTGTGGGCTAAACGTTGAGCAGCCATGACCTGGCAGCTGCTTAAGAGCACATCTGCCAGTTCCCGACAGCCAATCAGATGGTTCTGCTGTAGCTCACGTGTGTTCATTAGTCTACTTGAGTTAGCTCAGGGGTGGGCAAACTACAGCCCAGGGGCCGCATCCATCCCTCCAGATGTTTTAATCCAGCCCTCGAGCTCCTCCTGGGGTGCGGGCTCCCAGCAGCAGCGGCATGTCTCCCCCTCCAGCTCCTACACATAGGGGCAGCCAGGGGGCACCACATGCTTCCCCCATCCCAAGCGGGAACCATGACTAATGGGAGCTGCAGGGGCGGCATCTGCGGACAGGGCAGCATGCAGAGCCACCTGGCCATGCTTCCACATAGGAGCCGGAGGGAGGACATGCTTCTGGGAGCTGGTTGAGGTAAGCGCCGCCTGGAGCTTGCACCCCTGACGCCCTCCTGCGTCCCAACCCCCTGCCCCAGCCCTAATCGCCCTCCGAATCCTTCGGTCCCAGCCTGGAGCACTCTTCTACACCCCAGCCCCACCCCCAGCCGGAGCCCTCGCCACTGCTCCCCCGAACTCCAACCTCCTGCCTCAGCCCGGAGCCCCCTCCTACACCCTGAACTCCTCATTTCTGGCCCCACCCCAGAGTCCACACACCCAGAGTCCACAATCTAACCAAAAATATGATTTTGGATAGGAGCTTAAGCTTGGAGGACAAAGTGTTTGCTATTCCATCAAATCATATCCATTTTATCTGAAAATCATTGGACAGGATATATAATCTCTTGTATTTTCTAGTGGGGAAGTCAGCATTATTTTCTCAATATGTAAAGCAAGGAAACAGCCAGGGCTGCATTAAGTAGTGAATATAGAGCACTCAACCAGTTAAAAAGGCAACAAGGAGAAAATCCTTTTTGAAATGGTAGACATGAGAATGTAAATACAGTAAAGAAGCCGTCTAAGTGTAATGTCCTAGTTAATGGAAATGTGCATCACATGCCCATAAATAGGGCCTGATCTTGTACCTCCCCACAGGTGCTACCATCCTTTCCTCCCTCAGGACGTAGCACATGGTGCTCAGCATCTTGCAGCGTACAACCCTGCAGGATTTTTCTGTAATATCACATGGCACAAGAAGACTAATTAGGCCAAGATTTTCAACTTTGGGTGCCTCACTTTTTGGATGGCCAAACTGAGACACCTTCTATGGGTTTGATTTTGAGAGAGTGCTCAGCACTTGCCCTCTGAAAATCAGGTTCCCCTAACATATCTCAAGGTCTGGCCCTCCAAATCACTATTCACCTTTGCAAATCTTGGCTTCAAACTTTGTCTATTCAAGAGAATTGAACCATCAGTAAGCAAACTGGTGGGTCACCTCCATTGTAAGCATGACACAGAGTGTCTACACTAGCCATGCTACATGGGTGTGCCATAAGGAGAGAATAATCTGAATATTTTCACTAGGTAGTTATTAATTTCACTAGATATTATATGGAGTGTTTTATTTGGAACAAAGAATCCTGAGACAAATTAGACTAATAACTGACTTTTAAAAGAGAGGTTAATTCAGTTGAAGCTGTATCAGCAAGCTGAGGCTAGCTCCATTTGTGAGCAATTCCAGAGACATTTTACCCAGTCAAGTTCCCTAGCAAGATCAATTAACTCCTCAGAACAAAGTTTCATTGGTTAATGATACCCTGAGGACTTCTGGCTTTTCCAAATTAACTCTTGATAGGTGCCATGTACACCATAGGCCAGTTTCCCACACTCTTTACACATGTAAACGCCACACTGAAGTCAGTGGAAGATTTTTTGAGTAAGTCATACAGGATGACTTACCCACATGGATAGTACTTCAATGGTTTGCAAACTAAAAGATCAAATTCTTTCTTTGGACAGATTCATGCAATTCCCAAGAGACATTATGTGTACTGATTTTGAGGAAATAGCTTGAAACTAAGGGTATGTCTACACTACGGAATAAGGTCGAATTTATAGAAGTCGGTTTTTTAGAAATCGGTTTTATATATTCGAGTGTGTGTGTCCCCACAGAAAATGCTCTAAGTGCATTAAGTGCATTAACTCGGCGGAGTGCTTCCACAGTACCGAGGCTAGAGTCGACTTCCGGAGCATTGCACTGTGGATAGCTATCCCACAGTTCCTGCAGTCTCCGCTGTCCATTGGAATTCTGGGTTGAGATCCCAATGCCTGATGGGGCTAAAACATTGTCGCGGGTGGTTCTGGGTACATATCGTCAGGCCCCCCTTCCCTCCCTCCCTCCGTGAAATCAAGGCAGACAATCGTTTCTCGCCTTTTTTCCTGAATTACCTGTGCAGACGCCATACCACGGCAAGCATGGAGCCCGCTCAGGTAACCGTCACCCTATGTCTCCTGGGTGCTGGCAGACGTGGTACGGCATTGATACACAGTAGCAGCAACCCATTGCCTTCTGGCAGCAGACGGTGCAGTACAACTGGTAGCCGTTCTCGTCGTGTCCAAGGTGCTCCTGGCCATGTCGGCTGGGAGCGCCTGGACAGACATGAGCGCAGGGACTAAATTTGGAGTGACTTGACCAGGTCATTCTCTTTAGTCGTGCAGTCAGTCCTATTGAACCGTCTTATGGTGAGCAGGCAGGCGATATGGATTGCTAGCTGTCGTACTGTACCATCTTCTGCTGAGCAGCCATGACATGAGGATGGCATGCAGTCCTTCTGCACCATCTGCTGCCAGCCAAAGATGTAAAAGATAGATGGAGTGGATCAAAACAAGAAATAGACCAGATTTGTTTTGTCTTCATTTGCTTCCCCCCCACCCCCGTCTAGGGGACTCATTCCTCTAGGTCACACTGCAGTCACTCACAGAGAAGATGCAGCGAGGTAAATCTAGCCATGTATCAATCAGAGGCCAGGCTAACCTCCTTGTTCCAATAAGAACGATAACTTAGGTGCACCATTTCTTATTGGAACCCTCGGTGGAGTCCTGCCTGAAATACTCCTTGATGTAAAGACACCCCCTTTGTTGATTTTAGCTCCCTGAAGCCAACCCTGTAAGCCATGTCGTTAGTCACCCCTCCCTCCGTCAGAGCAACGGCAGACAATCGTTCTGCGCCTTTTTTCTGTGCGGACGCCATACCAAGGCAAGCATGGAGGCCGCTCAGCTCACTTTGGCAATTAGGAGCACATTAAACACCACACGCATTATCCAGCAGTATATGCAGCACCAGAACCTGGCAAAGCGATACCGGGCGAGGAGGCGACGTCAGCGCGGTCACGTGAGTGATCAGGACATGGACACAGATTTCTCTGAAAGCATGGGCCCTGCCAATGCATGCATCATGGTGCTAATGGGGCAGGTTCATGCTGTGGAACACCGATTCTGGGCTCGGGAAACAAGCACAGACTGGTGGGACCGCATAGTGTTGCAGGTCTGGGACGATTCCCAGTGGCTGCGAAACTTTCGCATGCGTAAGGGCACTTTCATGGAACTTTGTGACTTGCTTTCCCCTGCCCTGAGGCGCATGAATACCAAGATGAGAGCAGCCCTCACAGTTGAGAAGCGAGTGGCGATAGCCCTGTGGAAGCTTGCAACGCCAGACAGCTACCGGTCGGTTGGGAATCAATTTGGAGTGGGCAAATCTACTGTTGGGGCTGCTGTGATGCAAGTAGCCCACGCAATCAAAGATCTGCTGATATCAAGGGTAGTGACCCTGGGAAATGTGCAGGTCATAGTGGATGGCTTTGCTGCAATGGGATTCCCTAACTGTGGTGGGGCCATAGACGGAACCCATATCCCTATCTTGGCACCGGAGCACCAAGCCGCCGAATACATAAACCGCAAGGGGTACTTTTCAATAGTGCTGCAAGCTCTGGTGGATCACAAGGGACGTTTCACCAACATCAACGTGGGATGGCCGGGAAAGGTACATGACGCTCGCATCTTCAGGAACTCTGGTCTGTTTCAAAAGCTGCAGGAAGGGACTTTATTCCCAGACCAGAAAATAACTGTTGGGGATGTTGAAATGCCTATATGTATCCTTGGGGACCCAGCCTACCCCTTAATGCCATGGCTCATGAAGCCTGGACAGTAGTCAGGAGCTGTTCAACTACAGGCTGAGCAAGTGCAGAATGGTGGTAGAATGCGCATTTGGATGTTTAAAGGCGCGCTGGCGCAGTTTACTGACTCGCTTAGACCTCAGGGAAACCAATATTCCCACTGTTATTACTGCTTGCTGTGTGCTCCACAATATCTGTGAGAGTAAGGGGGAGACGTTTATGGCGGGGTGGGTTGAGGCGAATCGCCTGGCTGCTGGTTACGTGCAGCCAGACACCAGGGTGGTTAGAAGAGCACAGGAGGGCACAGTATGCATCAGAGAAGCTTTGAAAACCAGTTTCATGACTGGCCAGGCTACGGTGTGAAAGTTCTGTTTGTTTCTCCTTGATGAAACCCCCCACCCCTTGGTTCACTCTACTTCCCTGTAAGCTAACCACCCTCCCCTCCTCCCTTCAATCACCGCTTGCAGAGGCAATAAAGTCATTGTTGCTTCAGATTCATGCATTCTTTATTCATTCATCACACAAATAGGGGGATGACTACCAAGGTAGCCCAGGAGGGGTGGTGGAGGAGGGAAGGAAAATGCCACACAGCACTTTAAAAGTTTACAACTTTAAAATTTATTGAATGCCAGCCTTCTTTTTTTTGGGCAATCCTCTGTGGCGGAGTGGCTGGTTGGCCAGTGGCCCCCCCACCGCATTCTTGGGCGTCTGGGTGTGGAGGCTATGGAACTTGGGGAGGAGGGTGGTTGGTTACACAGGGGCTGTAGTGGCAGTCTGTGCTCTAGCTGCCTTTGCTGCAGCTCAACCATACACTGGAGCATACTGGTTTGGTCCTCCAGCAGCCTCAGCATTGAATCCTACCTCCTCTCATCACGCTGCCGCCACATTTGAGCTTCAGCCCTCTCTTCAGCCCGCCACTTACTCTCTTCTGCCCGCCACCTCTCCTCCCGGTGATTTTGTGCTTTCCTGCACTCTGACATTATTTGCCTCCACGCATTCGTCTGTGCTCTGTCAGTGTGGGAGGACAGCATGAGCTCGGAGAACATTTCATCGCAAGTGCATTTTTTTTTTCTTTCTAAGATTCACTAGCCTCTGGGAAGGAGAAGATCCTGTGATCATTGAAACACATGCAGCTGGTGGAGAAAAAAAAAGGGACAGCGGTATTTAAAAAGACACATTTTATAAAACAGTGGCTACACTCTTTCAGGGTAAACCTTGCTGTTAACATTACATACATAGCACATGTGCTTTCGTTACAAGGTCACATTTTGCCTCCCCCCACCGCATGGCTACCCCCTCAACCTTTCCCCCTCCCTGTGGCTAACAGCGGGGAACATTTCTGTTTAGCCACAGGCAAACAGACCAGCAGGAATGAGGGATAGGGAGGGGAATGAGGGGAGGGATAGGATACAGAAGGACCTAGACAAATTGGAGGATTGGGCCA
The DNA here is from genome assembly GCF_965152235.1 of Eretmochelys imbricata. Lineage (NCBI taxonomy): Eukaryota > Metazoa > Chordata > Testudines > Cheloniidae > Eretmochelys > Eretmochelys imbricata. The sequence goes on along the minus strand of NC_135575.1, from coordinate 34,726,469 downwards.
AAAGAAATCTGATGAGGTTCAATAAGGATAAGTGCAGGGTCCTGCACTTAGGACGGAAGAATCCAATGCACCGCTACAGACTAGGGGCCGAATGGCTAGGCAGCAGTTCTGCGGAAAAGGACCTAGGGGTGACAGTGGATGAGAAGCTGCATATGAGTCAGCAGTGTCCCCTTCTTGCCAAGAAGGCCAATGGCATTTTGGGATGTATAAGTAGGGGCATAGCGAGCAGATCGAGGGACGTGATCGTTCCCCTCTATTCAACATTGGTGAGGCCTCATCTGGAGTACTGTGTCCAGTTTTGGGCCCCACACTACAAGAAGGATGTGGATAAATTGGAGAGAGTCCAGCGAAGGGCAACAAAAATGATTAGGGGTCTGGAACACATGACTTATGAGGAGAGGCTGAGGGAGCTGGGATTGTTTAGTCTGCAGAAGAGAAGAATGAGGGGGGATTTGATAGCTGCTTTCAACTACCTGAAAGGGGGTTCCAAAGAGGATGGCTCTAGACTGTTCTCAATGGTAGCAGATGACAGAACAAGGAGTAATGGTCTCAAGTTGCAGGGAGGGAGGTTTAGATTGGATATTAGGAAAAACTTTTTCACTATGAGGGTGGTGAAACACTGGAATGCGTTACCTAGGGAGGTGGTAGAATCTCCTTCCTTAGAGGTTTTTAAGGTCAGGCTTGACAAAGCCCTGGCTGGGATGATTTAACTGGGAATTGGTCCTGCTTCGAGCAGGGGGTTGGACTAGATGACCTTCTGGGGTCCCTTCCAACCCTGATATTCTATGATTCTATGATTCTATGACTCTATGAATGGGCTCCTCTGAGTGTCCCCTGAAGAAAAGCACTCTATTTCAACCAGGTGACCATGAATGATATCTCACTCTCCTGAGGATAACACAGAGAGATAAAGAACGGATGTTGTTTGAACGCCAGCAAACATACACTGCAATGCTTTGTTGTACAATGATTCCTGAGTACGTGTTACTGGCCTGGAGTGGTAAAGTGTCCTACCATGAAGGACGCAATAAGGCTGCCCTCCCCAGAAACCTTTTGCAAAGGCTTTGGGAATACATCCAGGAGAGCCGCGAATGCCAGGGCAAAGTAATCCTTTCACATGCTTGCTTTTAAACCATGTATAGTATTTTAAAAGGTACACTCACCGGAGGTCCCTTCTCCGCCTGCTGGGTCCAGGAGGCAGCCTTGGGTGGGTTCGGGGGGTACTGGCTCCAGGTCCAGGGTGAGAAACAGTTCCTGGCTGTCGGGAAAACTGGTTTCTCCGCTTGCTTGCTGTGAGCTATCTACAACCTCATCATCATCATCATCTTCTTCGTCCCCAAAACCTGCTTCCGTATTGCCTCCATCTCCATTGAAGGAGTCAAACAACATGGCTGGGGTAGTGGTGGCTGAACCCCCTAAAATGGCATGCAGCTCATCATAGAAGCGGCATGTTTGGGGCTCTGACCCGGAGCGGCCGTTCGCCTCTTTGGTTTTCTGGTAGGCTTGCCTCAGCTCCTTCAGTTTCACGCAGCACTGCTTTGGGTCCCTGTTATGGCCTCTGTCCTTCATGCCCTGGGAGATTTTGACAAAGGTTTTGGCATTTCGAAAACTGGAACGGAGTTCTGATAGCATGGATTCCTCTCCCCATACAGCGATCAGATCCCGTACCTCCCGTTCGGTCCATGCTGGAGCTCTTTTGCGATTCTGGGACTCCATCATGGTCACCTCTGCTGACGAGCTCTGCATGGTCACCTGCAGCTTGCCACGCTGGCCAAACAGGAAATGAGATTCAAAAGTTCGCGGTTCTTTTCCTGTCTACCTGGCCAGTGCATCTGAGTTGAGAGTGCTGTCCAGAGCGGTGACAATGGAGCACTCTGGGATAGCTCCCGGAGGCCAATATCGTCGAATTGTGTCCACAGTACCCCAAATTCGAGCCGGCAAGGCCAATTTAAGTGCTAATCCACTTGTCAGGGGTAGAGTAAGGAAATCGATTTTAAGAGTCTATTTTTTAAGAGTTAAGAGAAATAAAGGGCTTCATCGTGTGGACGGGTGCAGGTTTACATTGATTTAATGCTGCTAAATTCAACCTAAAGTCCTAGTGTAGACCAGGGCTAACTTAACTATGCTGGTTAAGTGACATTATTTTTTTGTGCCATCCAGTGATCAGTTGGATAGTATTATATCAACATGTCTGATACAGATCAGGCATGTCCTTCTTCTTTGCTTCAGTAGATGCTTCATACTGCTTCTTCACCCTGTTAGATAATGTAAAGAATGGGAAAAAAGGTTAATCTCGGAGACTAACAATCACAAGAAATGGCATTTATTTGTTTTTTTCATTGGACACTCATGAGATTCACACGTTTGATTTTTATGGGCTGATGATATTTGTGCAAAGCCAATACATTTTTAGGTTGTTCTGGAATTTGTAGCATGGTGTCAGAGCCACGGCCAGATCATAAAAAACTGGCAGGCAATCCTATTTCAAGATAATTCTGAACATTCTGTAACAAACATTCTATTAGAGACAGGACTGAATCTAAACCTCATATACAAACATCCCTGAACTCTGAGGGAATTCAAGTCTGGCTACAGCCTTTGCAGCTTGGGCCGATCTCTAGTCCACAAAAGTAGGTGCCTAAAGTTAGAATTCAAGGTTCATAGTTAAGCATTAAAATAAATGCTCTGGTTTTCAAAAGTGCTGAGCACCCAACAGCTTTCACTGGTTTCAAATGGAGCTGCTGTACCTCTTAAAATCTCTGAGAGACTACAGATGGAGAAAAACAAAGAAACCCTCTCTTCCTTCTTGTAACAGAATTTGGCATAATAAGTAGCAGCAAAAGTTTACCGCAAGCCATTTTGCATCCGTATATGTTCCACTTAGAAAAGGGTGCAAGCTGGAGTTTATCATCTTGAAAACTCCCATAATTCTGGTGATTTGGATAATGAGGAGCCCAGATCGAAACAACCTAATGCTGTGTTGTGTGTTTTTTGTAGAGCCAAAACCCACCGCGTCTTGCCTATTCATAGCTTTGGGACAAAACTAGCCTTTCATTTGAATGCCTCCCCGGACTTTGAGGGTTCAGATAAAATGGAATCCAGATCTGAATCTCATTAGGTTTTGTAAAACTTAAACCCACTGGATTAGATTTTACAAAACCAAATATATCTGCCTCAGCCCATTGAGTTTTCCAACCCAGACTGTCTTGTCATTTTACTTATTTATTGCGTAAAATATCTTGTTTGTATTTCATATGATTAACTATAACTAGAGGAAATAACACTCCTTATTTTCAACTTGGGCAGAGCCCATCTCTACGAATCTATCCACTTACTGTATTTTCAAAAATTCCTACTATTGTTTAATCCCATCCTGTCTGATTGCTCTCTTCGGTGTCCAAAGCAAACCATGAATTGTTTTGAAGTACAACTGTTCAAGGTTTTCACCCGAGCTTTATAGTTCTGTCAACTATGCCACTTGATTACATACTCTTTTCTTGCTCATCTTTCCCATAATTTTTTCAATGAGTTAGCAGTTCTCCCGATCATGAATGTATAAGTATCAAATATCTGATTCTCTGCAGCAGTGAAGTTTTTAATTGTTTAAAAGTTTATAAACATTACATAATCACTGTTCTAATGATATCTTTCTTGACTCTTTTGCTTCTGATTTTATGCCTTAACTACAAATATTTCCTAAGTTAATTTTTATTTTTAAGATGGCTAAATGCTACAAATACAACTTCAGCACTAGTCCAGAACCTCCCTTCAATGGAACTTTGCTAATTTATGCCATCTGAGGATGTAGCCTCTCTTGTCTGTTTATACTGACAACTTATTCTGTTTGCCAATTTCCTTCCTATGCAGAAGTATTTTCATAGCTTTGTACATTCATTCTCGGTATGGTATATTTTACATAATGTATGGGCCCAATTTGTCTGGTTTTAGCTCTGCGGGTGCAAAGGGACTGTAAACCCAAGTGCACCAACTCCTAGGAAATTTTGCTGGTATAGGGAAAAATCCCTGAGTGACATACAGCCAGCCGGTGTATGCCACTGATCTCTGCCCCTCTTTTCTAGTCCCTTAATGCAGGGTAAGTTTCAAGAGGAAAGGGGGGCATAGTTCTATCACTTCTGTGATTCAGCTATTCCTGTCTGCTGGAACAACTTCTTGATTAAAAGCAGAAATTTGCTGTGGATTAAATATGTAACAGGAACATAGAGGATTAAGAGTCCTGTAGCACCTTATAGACTAACAGACGTATTGAAGCATAAGCTTTCATGGGTGAATACCCAGAAGCCTCCTGCTGCAAGACAAGCCCAAGAAAGAAACCAACAGAACTCCACTGGCCATCACATACAGTCCTCAGCTAAAACCTCTCCAACACATCATCAGGATCTACAACCCATCCTGGACAACGATCCCTCACTTTCACAGGCCTTGGGAGGCAGGCCAGTCCTCACCCACAGACAACCTGCCAACCTGAAGCATATTCTCACCAGCAACTACACACCGCACCGTAGTAACTAACTCAGGAACCAATCCGTGCAACAAACCTCGATGCCAACTCAGCCCACATATCTACACCAGTGACACCGTCACAGGACCTAACCAGATCAGCCACATCATCACCGGTTCATTCACCTGCACATCCACCAATGTAATATACGCCATCATGTGCCAGCAATGCCCCTCTGCTATGTACATCGGACAAACTGGACAGTCTCTACATAAAAGGATAAATGGACACAAATCAGATAGTAGGAATGGCAACCTACAAAAACTTGTAGGAGAACACTTCAACCTCCCTGGACACAGACTAGCAGATTTAAAGGTAGCCATCCTGCAGCAAAAAAACTTCAGGACCAGATTTCAGAGAGAAACTGCTGAGCTTCAGTTAATTTGCAAATTCGACACCATCAGCTCAGGATTAAACAAAGACTGTGAATGGCTAGCGAGCTACAAAAGCAGTTTCTCCTCCCTTGGTGTTCACACCTCAGCTGCTAGAAGGGGGCCTCATCCTCCCTAATTGAACTAACCTCGTTATCCCTCGCCTGATTCTTGCTTGCATATTTATACTTGCCTCTGGAAATTTCCACTACATGCATCCGACAAAGTGGGTATTCACCCACGAAAACTCATGTTCCAATACGTCTGTTAGTCTATAAGGTGCCACAGGACTCTTTGCTGCTTTTATAGATCCAGACTAACATGGCTACCCCTCTGATAGAGGATTAAATAACCATTTTGTCCCTCCCACTTACAACCCTTCCCCCACAAAAAAGGAATTATCTTAAACAGAAGTGAGCTGACATCTTTTTGGAACTAAAACTTCTGGGTTAAGGATCGGCAAATAACAGCAGTAAAGAATTGTTGAAAGCGAAGAGAAACAGAACAGAAGTAATATGAATATGTTGAAAACCCAGGAGTAAATGACTTCATTAATTAATTGTATAAAATATTTCATTAATTCCTAACATCTGAAGAGACCTCTGCTGGTGTAGCTCCATTGAATAGAAATATTTGTCATACATAAGTTTAGGGATCTAGATGTCATTGTAGATAGTGCAATGAAGCCCTCTGGTCAGTGTCAAGTTGTGGTAAAAAAACAACAAGAAGATGTGAGGATACATAAGGATTGGGATGGAGGATGATATGGAAAATATTATAATGCCATTGTATAAATCAATAGTGTAGTGTCATATAGAAAACTGTGTGCCATATGGTCACCCTTTGGAAAATCTGTTATACCATGAAAGAGGGAAAAGAATGGGATTGTTCACCTTAGATAGGAGATGAATAAGAGGGAAAATGAGTCAAGTATCTACAATAATCAATGGTCTAGAGAAAGTATAGCAGTGTCTTCTGTTCCCTTCCCTCCCCTCATAACACAAGGACAAAGGGATATTCATTGAAATTAAAAGGCGGCCAATTTAAAACGGATAAAAGAAAACATTTTCCCCCACAATGTGTAATTAGAATGTGGAACTAGTTGCTACAGAAGTCACTGAGGCCAATAATTTAGCAAGATTAAAAAAAAAGATTTGATATTTATATGGATTTCAAGAATATCCAGAATTATCATTATGAACAATAACAAAAATTATGGAACAGTTATTAAACCTCATGCTTCAAGACTTAAGCCAGTATTAGAGACCAGGATGAGACATATGTAAGGGAAGAGTATTTAACATCTGCCTTCTACAGGCTTCTTACCTTCATCTGGAGCATTTGATAGTCGATTAGATGGACCTTGGGTCTGACCCAGTTTGGCAATTCCTATGATCCCATGCCCATTAAATATATTAAAGCTCAATATAAATATCATATTGAGGTGACCTCTAATTTTAACCTGTTAATTTTCTGCTGCAGTAAGGGCACTGTGAAATACAGCTTTCAAAATTCAAAAGCAACTTCTCTCCTTTTAATCTATATTAAAACATGGTGTAGTCTCTGACAGAGCCTGGTACAAACCCCCCTCTCCCCAGCTGAAGTTGATGGGAATCTTTCATTGCTTTCAATGGGAGTTACATCAGGCCCTAAAATTACAGAAATAGAAACAAAGGAAAATATTAATCCCAAACCCCATTGAAATGTGTAAGAGGTTATTGAACTGGGTTGGTTGAATGCATATGTGCATGATAGCTTTTCTTCATCTTGATTGGGGTAGTGACAAAAATGAAAAATATAAACAAAATTCTGAAATATATTGCAGCTTTCCTTTTATTCATTTCTAGTGCTTCAAAGTTGTTTTTAAAGAGACGGCTTTATGCTATTCTAGGTTATGGCTACGAGCCTTAAAAATTTACAGTTCAACATTTCCATAACAATGTAAGATCTTTTCTGTGCAAACTGCTTTCCCCCTTGGATTCATCATATACTTCCAATTTTGGGTATTATGGGACACTGTTATGTGAGACAAAATTAAATGCAAGTAGGGGGTAAAGGCAGATAACAAAAAGAACCAAGCAGCAGATTTATCAAAAGCAATGTGGATAAAATAAAATCACCAACTGGGAGTTTGCACATTTTTGCAGCCTCAGGGCTACAGTATAAATTTCTGTCAACACCGTTTAAGTGCAAAATTGCATTGACATAGTGTAATTGATACAATGATGTAACAGTAACACAGTTATGGATGATAACGTATAATCTCACAAACCTATTTATATAGCAAACCCAAATGCAATCTATAAAAAGTTATTTTTCTTGAAAATACCTGTAACTCCCAGTTAATTAAGTTCCTAAATACAGATTTAATTGCCTGATTTTTTTACACCCAGTTTAGCCTACTACAAGTAGGGTGCAGAAGCAGACAACAAAAAGGGCCAAGGAGTAGATTGCTTTTAATTAATGTGAAAAAGCATGTGCCCAAAATCTGGGTTCAAATTTCATAATTCCTAACTGATCACCAGTTCTACTAGTAAAAAAAGTACACCAGAAGTTTAAAGCATGATACAGAATGCTTGGAATTTGTGGACATGAAATGTGTAAAGTTAGACCCAGTGTAACAAAAAGTGGTTTTTTTTATTTCCTGTTTATTTGTTTTTTATTTTTATTTTTTTGCTTTTTAACAATGTGTGCCCCCCCCCCAAAAGAAAAAAAAAAAGAATTTAGCCTGTTGGTTTTTTGTTTTTGTTAATCTTTGTCATCATTTTTGGTCATCTTCTCCATATTCATCTTCTCCATATTCATTCATTTCTGTGTGTTCTGTCACTGGTTGCTGTCTTCTTCCTTCTTTGTGTTCCATTGTTGTCATCCTTCTCTGTGTGCTGTTGTCATTTCTGATCAGATCTGGGTGGTCTGGGAGAACCATGGGTGCCTGTTAATTTGTGTAGCCATGTGATCAGCGGCATATTAACGCCTAGGCCAACGAGGCCTAGGCCTAGGGCGGCAAATTTGCAGGGGCAACAAATTTATAATAGCAGCAGAGGCTGCTTCCCCCAGTGCCGGTTCGCGCCCTCCACCTCCGGTCCCCCCAACTCCACCCCTTCCCCGCCCTCATTCCCCACCCCATCCCTGTCCCTATTGGTCCTCTTCCCCAAATCCCCGCCCCAGCCCCGCCTCCGCTCCTGAGCGCGCTGTGTACCCCCCTTCCCCCTCCTTCGCGAAGCTGTTTTGCGCACAAGCACTGGCAGGGAGCGGGGAGAAGCAGGACCTGGCAGCATGCTCAAGGGAGGAGGCGGAGGCGGTGCCAGAGTGGAGGTGAGCTGGGGGGGGGGGCGGCAATTATTTCTGGGCTTAGGGGCGGCAAAATCATTAATGCACCACTGGATATGATCGGGGTGGATTGTGGTCCAAAAGGTTCAGGTAGCTCTGATGGCCCAGATACTGGCTGGCCTGTGTGGATTAAAAATTTCACTTTTAATTTGTTCATTAGTTTGGCACTCATTTGTCATTTGCAGATTTTGTTTTTTGCATTGCGTCTTCAGACTGTTCAGCTAAAACACAGGGTAAGATATTTTGGAAAACTGAAAAAGAAATCAGTTTTGAAAAATACTAATAGAATACTATAGAAATAAAACAAAAGTTCTGCCAAAATTAAAAAAAACAAAATAAGATGGGTTAAAAAAAATCAGAATTATTTAGACTTTTTTTTAATTTTTGTGTCATCCCCCATCCCTCCCGCCAACCAGCTCTGCATAGAGCTAGGGGCTCACCTGGGTTTGGGCTTATTTAGTACACAATAACTAGGTGAAGTCAACTCTTGGTATTGTCAACTGTTCCTTATCTATATTTCATAGGTCGAATTCTATGACCCTAGTGATCTTGCTTATTGCTGGGATTACACTGTTTGACTCTCCAAGCCCCCTTTATATTCCTCACAGAGATGATGGTTTGCCTGCAAAAATTATATTCCTGGAACACTTATTCCTGTGTCAACCCTGTGTTGCCTACAAAGCAACTCATGTGTTTCACACTTTACTCTCTGAGCTTTCATTAGCCTTTATACAAGAGGGCTAAACATTTCTTCCTTTGTTTCAAGTTACTATCCCTCTGTTTCTAGAAATAACATGTGTATCCAGCCTCTGAGGTTGCATTTCTCTCCCATATGGAAAAACAATAATGTATTCATATATTTGTAATGGGGTTTTTGAAAACACATGGAAATTATTGTTTCAATAGTTGCGTTTAATACTAAATTATAAAACACCTTTGTATAATATCCAAACTATTTGGGAGGTAATGGGAATATACATGTGTAGACATGAGGTTTCTCAATGGCAGTGATAATATTCAGAACCTATGTAAACTATTAATTGATAATATAGAATATATATATTCCCTATTACTCGGTTTTATTACATACATATATATATGTTATGGTGTTGGGCCCAAGCTCTTGCTTCCATTGAAATCAATAGGATTTTGTCACTGACTACAGTGGGAGCAGGGCTGTGTTAAATGAAAATATTTTGTTTCTATATTAATTATGGCTGGGGTTTTAAAAGGAGCTTTAAGGGAGTCAGGCACCAAATTCCCTTTGAAATTCAAAGGGATTTGGGTATCTAACTCTCTTATGCGCTTGGAAATCCCACCCTTTTTCATTATTATGTCTGTTTCTATAGGTATAAAGAAGTTATTGATAAACTGTATCAAATAATGTCGCTTGCTATAGGAATCTTATGTTCTATTCAATATGATTTAGATTATTTAGAGATGACAGTATTAAAATAAAATTGTAAATGTTGGAAGTATGTTTTTTAACATACCCCAATAATATGTTACATAACTAATACTTGTTTCTTTCACATGCATTTTTGAGAGGCTGACCTAACATCATGTGCAGCAGAGTTCATCATTGTCCAGTGGCACCGACTTTCTAATATGCCGTGCGTGTGCGTGTCTCAATCCCCTGGCTCTGCCCCCCCCTGCTCCGCCCCCACTCCATCTCCCCACCTCGTCACACCCTGTTCCGCCCCCAGCAGCAGGTGGGAGGCACTGGGAGGGAGGGGAAAGCACTGATCGGTGGTACCACTGGCAGGCAGGAGGCGCTGGGGGGACCAGGCTGTCTGTGGGTACTCAGCCCCCACCATTTTTTCCTGTGGGTGTGCCAGCCTGTGTCACTGTCCACATTCCAATGCCCTGGCTGGAGGCATATGCCTAATTTAGCTGTACTCTATAGCCATGCTGCTCTGAAACTGAATGAGGTGCATAGATCTAATTAGGTATCCCGCATGGAACAAGCACAGGTGGGTGCATGCAGAAATTGGTCTGTCTGCTTAGGTTCTGCTAAGTATTTTGACCTGAAAATGTTCTGTAGGCATAAATTTATTTTTTTGTTCTCACTCAGTCTGATTTTCAGCATCCTCATGGAAATCTGGCCCCTACATTGATTCCCATCAAATGTTTTGTAAAATACTAATACTAATATCTCCAATAAGTTCTGGGAATGTATTGGGGACAACTTTTTCTTTCAGAAGATGGAGTAAGTAACCAGGACGGCAGTCATTTTAGACTTGATTCTGACAAACAGGGAGATATTGGTTGCAAATCTGAATGTTGAGGGCAATTTGGGTGAAAGTGTTCATGAAATGATAGATTTTGTGAGTCTAAGGAAAGGAAGGAGTGAGACCAGCAGAATAAGAACAATGCACTTCAAAAAAGCAGACTTTAATAAACTCAGATAAGGTAGGAAAATTCCCATAGGAAGAAGATCTAGGGGAAAAGGGAGTTCAGGAGAAACTGGCAGTTTTTCAATACAGAACTGACACCTAGCAAGGGACATAAAAGGCAATAAGAAGAGGTTCTATAAATACATAAGAGCAAGATGAAGGAAAGTGTAGGTCTACTGTTTAGTGGGGAAGGAGAATTAATAATGGATAATGACAAGAAGGCTGACATGTTTAATACCTATTTTGCTTCAGTCTTCAATAAAAAGGTTAAGATGCTTAACACAATTCATATTAACAAAAAGCGGGAAGAATACAAGCCAGAGGAGGGAAAGGTTTTTTTTAGATAAGTTTGTTCAAGTCAGAAGGGCCTGATGAATTACACCCTCAGGTACTTAAAGAACTAGCTGAAGGAATCTTGGAATCATCAGTGATTATCGTTTGAGAACTCAAAGAGGACAGGTGAGGTCTCAAAGGACTGGACAAGTGCAAACATAGTACCTATCTTTAAAAAGGAAAGCAAAGAAGAGCCTGGGAATCCTACACAAGTCAGCCTATCTTTGATACATGGAAAGATACTGAAACAAATTATTAAAGTAATTTTGTTAGGACCTAGAGGATAATAGGGTGATAAATAGTAGCTAACATGGATTTGTCAAAAACAAATAATGCCAAAACAACCTAATTTTTTTCTTTGACAAGGCCACTGGCCTAGTGGATAGGGAGAAAGTGATAGATGTGATATATCTTGATTTTAGTAAGACTTTCAACACAATCCCACCTGACATTCTTGTAAGCAAACTCAGGGAATGTGGTTTAGATGAGATTACTATAAAGTGGGTGCAAAACATGTTGAAAGAATAGTTATCAATATTCACGTCAAACTGGGATTATAAATCTAGTGGGATCCTGCAGGGGTCTGTCCTGGGTCTGGAACTATTCAATATTTTAATTAATCAGTTGGATAGTGGTGTGGAGAGTACGTCTCTAAAATCTGTGATTGACAGCAAACTGGGAGAGAATGCAAGCACTTTGGAGGACAGAATTAGAATTCTTGTCAAATGGGAGAAATTATCTGAATTCAACAATATAAATTTCAATAAAAGAAGAGCAAAGTACTACACTTAGCAAGGAAAAATCAAATGCACAAATATAACATAAAGAATAACTGGCTTGGCAGTAATACTACATAAAAGTAGCCTAGGGTTTTAATGAATCACAAATTGAATATGAGCCAATAATGTGATGCAGTTGTGAAAAAGGATATCATTCTAGGCTGTATTAACTGGAGTGTCCTATGTAAGACAATGGGAGGTAACTGTCCTGCTCTACGTGGCACTGATGAGGCCTAAATGAGAGGATTTTGTCCGGTTTTGGGTGCCACACTTGAAGAAAGATGTAGACATATTGGAGAGAGTCCACAGGAGAGAAACCAAAAAGACAAAAGGTTTAGCTAACCTGTCCTATGATGAAAGGTTAAAAAATTGGATATATTTAATCTTGGGAAAAGAAGGCTGAGGGGATACCTGATAATAGTTTTCAAATATTTTAAGGGTTATTGTAATGAGGACAGTGGTCAATTGTTCTCCATGTCCACTGAAGGTAGGAGAAGAAATAATGGGATTAGTCTTCAGCAAGGGAGAATTTGTTTTGATATTAGAAACTACTTTCTAACTAGAAGGTTAGCTAAGCTGTGGAATAGGCTTCTAGGGGAAGTTTTGGAATCCCCATCACTGGGGGGTTTTAAAAACAGGTTAGACAAACAGCTGTCAGGGATGGTCTAAGTACACTCAGTTCTGCCTCAGTACAGGGGGCTGGTCTAGATGTTTTATCTAGGTCCTTTTCAGGCCTATATGTCTATGATTCTGTGAAAATAGGAGATGATGGAAAGAAAGGATCAATCAGTTTACATTAAGCCCTTCAAATTCTTCATTAAGAGCTAGGAAATCCCTTACTAAAAACTAATGTATTCAAATGTTGCCCTCTTTTCTGTTTGCAAATTATCCAAATGCAGACTTTGATTTTTATGAATTTGTTCATTGCTTAAAATTGTTTCATGAACACATTATGTAAGTGTGTTTTGGACTATGAATTGTTTTCAAACTATTCAATTTGTCTTTCTCTATTCATTGTTCATGGTATGTTGTTGGACACCGAAGTCACATGGTATTGATGGTGTTCTCTGGGCTGAATGGCTGAAACTTCCATAAACACTAGGAGTAACTCAAGGAGATTTTCATCTGGCAATGCAAATATTTCCAGGATGTGCCTTCCCACAAACACACAGTTGCTTCCATGAACATGCATGTAAACAAAAAATTAGTGGCATGAACGTTTGGAGAAATGAATAAAAAGAGTCACTAATATAATCAATACAAATTTGCAGTTTTTATTAAAATGTTTTTGAATATTCTTTGCAGTGTTTGTCCAGCTGCATTCTTCATAATATAGAATACCTCACTCAAGGTGCTTTTCTAAATCGTTTGCCATGTCCAAGCCTTTCTAGCTCTTGCAATGTCAAGGTTCCTCCCCCACTCTGAACTCTAGGGTACAGATGTGGGGACCTGCATGAAAACCCTCCTAAGCTTATCTTTACCAGCTTAGGTCAAAACTTCCCCACGGTACAAAATATTCCACCCTTTGTCCTTGGATTGGCCGCTACCACCACCAAACTAATACTGGTTACTGGGGAAGAGCTGTTTGGACGCGTCTTTCCCCCAAAAATACTTCCCAAAACCTTGCACCCCACTTCCTGGACAAGGTTTGGTAAAAAGCCTCACCAATTTGCCTAGGTGACTACAGACCCAGACCCTTGGATCTTAAGAACAATGAACAATCCTCCCAACACTTGCACCCCCCCTTTCCTGGGAAATGTTAGATAAAAAGCCTCACCAATTTGCATAGGTGACCACAGACCCAAACCCTTGGATCTGAGAACAATGAAAAAGCATTCAGTTTTCTTACAAGAAGACTTTTAATAAAACTAGAAGTAAATAGAAATAAAGAAATCCCCCCTGTAAAATCAGGATGGTAGATACCTTACAGGGTAATTAGATTCAAAACATAGAGAACCCCTCTAGGCAAAACCTTAAGTTACAGAAAAGATACACAGACAGAAATAGTTATTCTATTCAGCACAATTCTTTTCTCAGCCATTTAAAGAAATCATAATCTAACACGTACCTAGCTAGATTACTTACTAAAAGTTCTAAGACTCCATTCCTGTTCTATCCCCGGAAAAGCAGCATACCAACAGACACACAGACCCTTTGTTTCTCTCCCTCCTCCCAGCTTTTGAAAGTATCTTGTCTCCTCATTGGTCATTTTGGTCAGGTGCCAGCGAGGTTACCTTTAGCTTCTTAACCCTTTACAGGTGAGGGGAGCTTCCCCCGGCCAGGAGGGATTTCAAAGGGGTTTACCCTTCCCTTTATATTTATGACATGCAATTTTTCATCATTGGCTAAGTTCTGATGCTATTTTAATGAAGATCAGAACTGGCCTTATCTGTAAGTTCTTCTGTACTTCTGATATCTTAGTGCCCCTTTTAAACCTTTTTGGTCTCTCCTAAATATTACTAATCTTGGGCATGGTACTCTCAATGAATGTGTGGTAGTCTATTAAAAAAATTCAAAGCACCTTAAAGACTTTATTACCTTATGGGAAAACTGAAAAGCATTCTATTTGTAGATATACTGCATATGTATATGCATATGGTATTTCTCTTACCTTGGGTATTTGTAAAGGAATATTCAAATGGAAACAGGATTTTGTTACCTAAGAGTTCATCAGTTGCTGTTGTTTGTTTCTCCCTAGGAGTTATAATGTTCTGTTAGTGACATCACAAGGAGCTCTAAAAGAGATCCAGGATGTCATATATATATATATATATATATATATATATATAATATGGAGAGGGAGAGGATTCTTACCTCAAATGAGAAATAAGCAGCTGGACTTGATGAACTATTAAAAAGATCATGGAAAGTTCCTAATAAAACAGAGGGGATGGTACATATAGAAAATATGATTAGTACCTTTTGCTTCCAGGGGCCTATAGCATCCCTCTCTTTGCTATAATAACAGTAATACGGCTAAAAACACTTAAATAGCACTTTCTATCCATAGATGTCATAGGGTTTTTCAAGGATGATTAGGCATTGCTATTTCTATTTTATAGATGTGGCTATTAGGGCAGAGATGTTAATTGACTTACTCAAGGCCAACTTGGGCTCATCCTTTTTCTGATGCTGTCTGATCTTTGTGGATGCTACCATCCAGGCTAATTCTTTTCACCTTGGCAAAAGTCCTGCCCCCCTTGAAATTAATGGCAAAACTCCCAATGACTTCAGTGAGGTCAGGATTTCACCCCTCATTTTTCTGTGGTATTGGGTGAAAAGTCCTTCCTAACATCTTCAGAAGACCTGTACTGTGATGGATTTTTGGTGGCACGAGTACTCCTCAAACTCAAGAGGATTAGCAACCCCTAGCATCACTGTGATTTGAAGGAGTTGTATGGAATTAGAATTGGACCTGAATTGAAATATTGGGGCCAGTATCCAAACTTTCCCCAAGTTAAGTGGTGTTCAGTTGAGGACTTTGAGTTCAGGGACATCTCTACATGGAATCTTTTATCCTTTCCCTAAATGGTCAAACAGAATGCTGAAGAGAGACTGAAATTTGATTGATTTAACACGTGAATCCTTCCCCGTTACACTTCACATTATATGGTATAGCACATACTGTAAAAGAATAAACCATATTTGTTGTGTTTATTATACAGCAATTAGATTAACACTGGAGTGGGATCTTCAGTAATGCTCAACGTTGTCAATGGTGAGTGACTGCAATGGTAGTATAGTTAGGCCAATGACAAATGTTTTTGAAAATCCCAATCTATACAAGTGTGTAACCTGATGACGTTTGCTTTAGGATCAGTCCTGGAAAGTCAGTGACAGTTTTCACTTATTTCCTCCCCCCAGCACCCACCCTCAACTGTTTCTGAGCCAATTGAAATGCAACATAATTTGACATGATCCTGTGAATATTCAAATTCAGTTTTCTGCTTATAGAATAGTTAAATATTTCTCAAGCATTTTATCAGTGGAAGCCCACAGACTTGTAGAAACCTGTGTGATAATTTATGGCAAGAAACTGTGGAAAAAAATCTGAAACTGCTGCTGAAAAGGGCATTCCTTCTGCCTGCCACAACTGATGCTGACAGCAGAGTATTAAACTTAAAAATGAAATACCATTCTTGCCCAGTCTTACTACTTGATAGTGGCCTAATCAGAATCACGTGTGTGGATAAAAGAGCTGTATGCTAACTCCTTACAAACATAGCAGTACTGAAGGGGAGGAACATTCATTATCTTCAAGATGAGGGGAAAGCCATATTTTGGAATTGGAATAGTTTCATTCCTGTCTTAAGCAACTCTTCAGCACAGGAGCGAAAGCAATTTTGATTTTTGTGTGGCTAAAAGCAAGGAACGATGCACACTGAAGCAGAGCTGTACCAATTGCTACCAATGGCATTGATTTTTATACTTGCCAATGTACTACCTCATTTTGTATCAATAGCGTTAGTGTATCACACAAAGTTGGTGCTGCCAGTTGGCTGCTAGTGATGTCATATCTGTTTCAATAATCCTCAGTAACTGCAGGCGCATAACCTTTTTTTTTTCTTGGGCTCTATTTTTCTTTTATGTTATTTCACAATAGTAATTAAATACTCTAGGCAGTGTATTATGCAGGGATTATTGCATCGACTCTCCCGTGACTGAAGTTCTGCTTTTGGCCACATGTTTCTCACAACCTTCTAGTTACTCTCTGCCTATTGTGTCTTATTGTACTATAAGGTCAGATGCTACAAGCAGAAAGTTTCCACAATAAGCCATAAAAATGTGATTTGTTTAAAATGCTGACTTCTGATAAACTGTGGGAAAAGGGCTAGGAATGAACCTAAGGTTAGTATTTTCGTAGTTCCCCCCCAACTATTGTGAGCGAGAAGGTCATAGTTCAAATAGCATTCAACAGGGGTAGAGTGTAGGAATGAGATGCTAAGCTGCAACATTACTGCTTATTCATACGTGCACAATGAAAGTATTCAATCTAATCAGTTTTGAAAATGTGCAGCTATTGTGCTTGTGTTCCTTCTTGGAGAGCTGAAAAAGTAACTTTGCAAATTTACAATGTATTCAAGGTTACTCAAGGATTTCTTATTTTTAAAATTTCAAGTGAATTTCATGCTGGTGAATTTCATGCTAGCCCTGGAAATCCTCTATAGAGCCCTCAGTGATCCTTGATCTAGCCCTCAGCTGTACTCTGTTTAAATAAATTCACCCCCATACCCCACCAGTGTTCCTCAGCTCTGAGCTAGAGAGATGAAAGGTAATTTAGTCTCCAGGTCCATTCAGTTTTTTTTTACTTTTCTTCTGATATTGCATTCCAGTCTTTAAAAAAAATTAATCTATGAAATTCACTGCCACAGGATATTGAGGCCAACAGCTAAGCAGGATTTTTAAAAAAGAACTGAACATTGACATAGGTAAAAAGAACATCCACAGTTACATTAGATAGCATAAAAATGTCCTCATCGTTTATGACATAAGCCAACATTTGATGGCCTAGGGTTAAAAAGAAACTTTCCGTAATGGACAGGTTATTCTGTAATTGTCCATTTGTAAGATTTTTTTTTACACTTCCTTCTGAAGGATCAGATGCTGGCCACTGTCAGAGATAGGATACTAGACCAAAGGAATAATTGATCCAGTCCTATACAGCAACCCCTATGTTTCTAGATGTAATAGTGATAATGTTATGTGGACATTTGTCTATGAGGACTCTGAGACCATCAAACCATGTCACAAAAATCTTCAAATGGGAATGGATTTCTGTGACTAACAATCTAGGCTGTGTTTGAATTGGAGATGAAAAGCTCTGTGAGCTGTAGCCAATTTCCTAAGCCTTTCAGTCACCAATGTAGCTAAAACATTAGAGTTTGATTAAAGTTGCTGTTAATTTTTTGGACATTAGTAAACTTCAGGAAGTTGCTCATATTAAACTGTAAAAGATGAAGGATGCGAATTACTTCACAGTATATTCTGTTTTATGCTATATTAGTCATTGCATTGAATTAAAAAGATTACAAATTAGTGGACTAGCATCTTACTATTAGGTAGATTTTAAGACTATTGTTACTATAGTATTGATGAGAGATGCATCAGTATTTGAGTGGTAAGGAACATCTCTTTCATTGTTGTTTTGCCAGAGATTCTCTAACTAGGATTTGTGTTGCATTAGTCATAAAAATGCTATACTGATACTTTATGAAAACTTTCTAAGCCTTGGTAAGATAAGACAGGACTATTTCCAGTGAGAGAGAGTGATTGTTTCACTAGCTCAAATGTGAATTTGGGTTGTTCTTATTCAGCCCAAGGGGTTTTGTTTTATTTTCTTTTGAATTGTTGCAAACTGAATGTAGAGAGGTGATACATTTTTCTAGTCCAGAAACAGACAAATGCACAAATTGCTCTAGTCCAGCAATTTTTTGACAGAATTTCTCCTTCTGAAAGGCTTAGAGACCAAATATGACCCCAAACTGGGTTCTGGACTAGAAATCTTACATTTCATTTCACTCTCTTTGTTTATACTTCAGTAATACTGAAATAACTTTGAAACTTTGGAGGCTTTTCTTAACTAGAAAGGGACAGTAATTATGGTGGGGGGGGACCCACAACACCACTTCATTATAACTGAGTGTGTAGTACATAAGTATGGGAAAAATTACGAGAAACGTTTAGACCATTTATTAAGGCACAAAAATGTTGTGTAAAATTAATTCTCAGGTTTTTTACTTTTTGCTTCTCGCTTTTTAAAGAATTTTCCTCCCTTTCTGATAAAGCAAAATAACGTTTTGGTCTTTTGGTTTTGGCCTTCTAATTGATAGGTTACCTCTATAATGCATGGGTTTAACCCTAATCTCAACCATACTGTTGTAAATTAGGAGTTATTCCACTAAAGTAAAAGAAGTCAGTTGGTGTAAAAAATGGTGTGAGATGAGAATCAAGCCCTGTATCATCATGCATATATCACTTTTTTAAACCATGTGTGAATATGTAAAAGGAAGAGGGCAAATGTGAGAAGAAAAATAAAAATAAACCACTAGTTTTCCAACTTTTAGTGCTTCTGAGCTTTAGGTAGAAGTGCAAAGGAGAAGGATTTACAATACAGAATCTGATTAGAAGGTCTGGTTTCGATCGCTGTGTAAGCAGGAAATGATGAATCTTGGCAGAGAACCAACAGTGAAACAAAGCAGTGAAGAAAGCTGATGCTGATGTTTTGGAAAGATGGGGGGGGGGGGGGGGGAAGGAGGGAAGCAGCAGGAAAGAAGGAGAAAAAGGGGACCCAGAAAATAGGAATTTGCAGACCTATATCATTTCGGCAGAGCTTGAGAAATTGGTTATCATTACCATCATTTTAAGAACAGTTATTTGTTAACGATTATGAAGAAAACAAGAAAGGGTTAAGTCTCCAATCAGTAGGCTGAAAATAGGGTAAGTGACTTGGGGATTCAGATTTAGCATAAAATATAGGTAGACTACTTATGCTCTGTGCTCTATTTATGAGCAAATAAAATTGTAAGAGGAAAATCATACACTTGCTACTGGAAGAAAATTAGGTAGCCCATTTACAATAGACTAGTGGAGGAGTTGAAATACCAGTTAATCACAATCATACTCTCAAAATAAAAATCACACTTATTTTCCTCATCCTTATTTATTAGTATTCATTCAAATTATATATTAATAATCATTCAAATTCTACACTTGGCCACTATATGCAACTTTGTGTTCCTGTAGAATAGAATGATGAAATCAACAAGTTTATATTGAAGATTTTCTTAAAATAAGAGTCAGTAATCCCCTGTCACAAAGCCCATTGAAGCCAATGGAAAGACTCCTATTGACTTCATAGAACATGGTCCTTAGAACAAAGTTTCATACGATTTTTTTTCTCGGTCATACGTTATCATAGATGAAGATTCACTGTGTCTTTTTTCAAAAACATCTGAGCATTCATTTTGCATAGTGGCACTTGTCACAAGGAGTACATTATTCCTTTGTGCTCCCTTGTGCCCAGAGATTTGCTTTTTGGAACAAGCCAATCTGAGTTGTTGGTTTTAAGATTTATAGCTCTAAATGGTGTAGGTCCTGGTTACTCAGAAACAACCCCACTCAGTAGTATGATAATTTTACAGAGATAAGTTAACATGCTTGAGTTAAAGTGTCTTTGCTATGGTGAGGAGAGGGAATTTTCAGCGGAAGATCTTAAACTCCAGAGCTCTGACGCTTATCGCTCTGCCAGAGAGCAAATTTCCACGGCAAGTTTCATAGAAAGGTGAAATGGAATGTTTCACAGCAGATTTGGAATGTTTTAAAACTAGTGATGGATGAACCTAAAAGAAAAGTCAGTTTCACTTGCAAGCACCCAGAAGGTCAGATGCTTATCGTAAATATGTGCAGGGGGTAGATCTGCAAAACTGGGATGGAAATCTCATAACTGACTCTCTGTCTTCCTATCAGGTCAGAAATATTGTGAGGCTGTGGAAAAATGGGGGGGGGGGGAAGCTAACTGGAATTTTCTGAACTTGACAAAGGTTTGGTTTCAGATAGGGGTGAGGCATGGGGTTGTCCCAGTCTAAACCAATTTAGTCTTCCCTAGTGAAATTCTAAAGCATGTAAGGCTTTCTAGTAAATTGAAAAACTTCTAGGACCTTAATGATGTGTCCCGACAAAGATTTTATTTATAAGGGCATTTCAGAGAAATCACATCTTCAGTATGTCTATAAAAACTTTAGCTTTAACTCAGCTCAGAAGATCCCAGGACTTTGTTGTCTGTGACTACAATAAAACTTTCTATCAAAAGAAAACCAGCTAATAATTCAACTGGTCAAAATCCAGCTACGAATATAACATACCACCTGTTGACAGTTGCTTTGACTACAACTCTCTTTGTTTGTCTGTGTGTTTGTTTTAAATAGCGGTTCGGCATCTGTCATGGAGTCCCTGGGCGATGCTCTGGAACTGCTCCCTATGAAGCCAGTCAGGACTCTGGGGAAGTTTCCTTTCTGTGAGCAGACTGTCTGCAGGGTCTGACCTCGGAGCATTCAGCATCCTCTGCCCCTCTGTGCGCTTCCCACAGCGAGTCCGCTCAGGCGGGGCTCCTGGGGAAGCCAGAGGGTCCTGCACCCCAACTTCGCAGTCAGACGTGACTCTCAGCCAGCCAGTAAAACAGAAGGTTTATTAGATGACAGGAACATGGTCTAAAACCAAGCTTGTAGGTGCAGAGAACAGGACCCCTCAGCTGGGTCCATTTTGGGGGGGCAGAGAGCCAGACAACCACGTCTGCACTTCACTTCATGTCCCCAGCCAGCCCCAAACTGGAACTCTCTCCAGCCCCTCCTCCTCTGGGCTTTGTCCCTTTCCCGGGCCAGGAGGTCACCTGATTCCTTTGTTCTCCAACCCTTTAGCTCTCACCTTGCAGGGGGGAAGGGCCAGGCCATCAGTTGCCAGGAAACAGGGTGTTGGCCATTCTCTGTGTCCAGACCCCTGCACACACCTGCTCTCTAGGGCTCTGCAATGATCATACACCCTTATCCCACCACCTAGATACTTAAGAACTGCATAGGGGAAACTGAGGCACCCCCACACTATTCAGAGGAAACATTAAGAACAGTCCCGCTTCATCACAGCATCACAAAAGACTAAAATATCTCCTGATTAGAATGTTATTTTAGTTCCTGTTTGGTTTTTAAATAAAGAATGTCCTACTGAAAAGAACTAAAAGGAGAATGAAAAATTCTCTGTTTGCGGATTCACCATTCCTTCCTTCCTTCCTTCCTTCTACATACTCATTCTTATTATCAGCCTGAAGGGGGAACATATTAGGCAACAAGCCCACAGATCTTCACCTCTTACCATTCCAAACTCACCCACGGCTACTTATGACCTACCATGATACTCTTCTCTCTTCCACAAGCTCACATACTAAGAATATTCACCCAGGTTATAATAAGCCTTGCGAACTTTAATTAGACTTTATGTAGTTTATACGGGTTTTTCTGAATCACTCTGGCCTATCATTTCTCTGTAGTAATTTTGAGACCTAAAATTACTATTTCTACATTCATAGACTTTAAGGTCAGAAGGGACCATTGTGATCACTTAGTTTGACCTCCTGCACATTGCAGGCCATAGAACCTCACCCACTCACTCCCAAAATAGACTCCTAACCTCTGGATGAGTTACTAAAATCCTCAAATCATGGTTTAAAGACTTATGTTGCAGAGAATTCACCATTTACACTAGTTTAAACCTGCAAGTGACCTGTGTCCCATGCTGCAGTGAAAGGCAAAAAAGCCCCAGGGTCTCTGCCAATCTGACCATGGGGGAAATTCCTTCCCGGTCCCAAATATGGCAATCAGTTAGACTCTGAGCATGTGGGCAAGAGCTGCCAGGCAGATATCTGGGAAAGAATTCTCTGTAGTAACTCAGATCCCTCCCCATCTAGTGTCCCATCTCCAGCAGTTGGGGATTTTTGCTACTGGTCATAGCTGGTGGGCCATATGAAACCTTCAGATCAGTGTCAGTTAATGAGAATTTTAGTAGCCTAGCCCTGAACATGATGAGGCTTTAGAGTGGTTGATAACTGCCTTCTTGCTGTTGTTTTGGTGCTTGTTGCCTTGGCCTCTGTTATAATAGAATCCAACTGGCTCTAAAAAAAATAAATTCTGTTCTCAGATTCAAATGAAGCCTTGCCAGCTCTTTACAAGTCTCTCAGGGATTTTATGGCTTTACATAGGATCCTTAAACTGTGTCTTTTAGAGGCAACTGCATTTGCCATAGTTAGCAACCATTCCTATAATTTCACTACTTGTGCCAAACTAAACTAAAACACCTCTGACACTTTTTCTGATTTTTCTTTCCACTCCAGATAAGGCCAATATGTATTTCTGGAAAAAATTTTTAGAGCGGTTGGTATAATTAGGCTGTCTTCCTTTTATTTATTTGTTTGGCAAAAGACCATTTTCCACATTGATCTGAGTTCTGAGAAAACAACATTCCATCTGGCCTTGGGCTCAGCATTCAGCCCTTTCATCAGATTTAGGGAATCTTTCACTGAATGTAAAAACTGAGCCCAGTTTTCCTCTTTCTTTATAAATAGCTGCTTTCCAGGCAGTGAGTAGCAGAAGAATATTTCTGGACACTTCACATACATGTACAAAAGATGACTTTACTGAGAAGCAGATTTATTATCAGCTCTTCTCCTACAAACCAGGTTATCCCTATTGTTTGCCCATTGGTGGCAAGGCGTTAGAGCAGGGTGAACTGATTAGTTGAGTTTCCATCTGGTGGTTGGACTCTGTGTGCGTGTGTCCTCAACACTCAGCTAAGGCTCAAACCACAATCCCTCTAATCCAAAGGCTGTTCTGGGTGAGATAAAAAGGGGATTCCCAACAGCTAAAAAGGTAGGCGACAGCAAAGGCCACTACTGATGGCCTTTATAAAAACTCAGGGTTCAGTCCATGAGCCTTGTATAAGGGGCAATACATTCTTTCACTGTCCAGGAACAGCCAAGAAAACCGACGGTGACTTTCTGAAACACAAACTGCCTACCAGTTTTCCTCTGTTCTGAGAATCCTTACACTCGGCCCAGTTCCCTGGTGCACCCATCACCCACACTCTGCCCTAGAGAGGAGTATGCCCTCTTACTCCTCTGCACAGGCACACAAGATGGGCCACCATCTAGCCCTAATTTGTGTTTCCCCACTCTGGGGAGCTAATATAGTACAATACGGAATATACTGACCACAGAAAAGCACAGCATCAAATGTGGTGAAGCCAGACAAAATTTGGCAACCAGGCCATCTTTTCTCAACTATGCTGCCTGAAATAACTCATTGATCCCACTGTATGCTAATGAAATTTATTCTTTTTTCCCTGACTGTGCCACTCCATCTTTCCATAGTTCTGTGATTGTAAGTAATACCTTGCTATGTTCAATGACTACAGCCTGTTCCATTTTCTTCAGTGACTTTCTTTAAAAGCAGACAAGTCAACTGGGAATACTGAAGAGGATGGAGTGCCCAAACTGCTGCTGAACTGGCAGGTTGACACTTTGCAGGAGAGGGGAACTTTCCGCTTTTTTGCTCCGCCTCTAATTTTTTCCACTCCAAAGCTGCTTCTGTTTTCGCTAGGTCAGGCATTCAGATCCTGCACAAGATTTAAACAACAGTTAAACCACAGCCAGACTTAATTCCCAGAGGAATCAGCTACTCTTGAAACAAAAAGAGGCAAAAGAAAGTAACCTATAAAAGGAAAAGGTGGTGAGAAAAGGGAAGCCAAAATGGTGAGGGACGTACTGACCCAAATAGTATAAGGCCTTGCTGAACATACACAGGGTTCCAGAACTGAACTATCCCAGACTCTATTTAAATGGAACCTTGGCCAGAGAGCAAGAATAAGTCAGCTTATTTCCTTTACTTTGGAAGAACACTAGGGGAGAGGAGGTCACTCATATTTTGGTTCTAAATTACTAAGACTAACCTTTTCAGACATGCTTAAAATTACAGACCTAAATAAATGGCCTTACTGGGAGCTTCAAGTACTCAACACCTTTGGAAGTCAGACCATTAATTAGGTGGCTAGTTGTGGATTTGGGTGCCTAACTTAGGCACATAGGTGTGAACATTTTTGCAGATAAAACCCTTGGGCCAAACTTTAATTGAGTTCAGCTCACTGAAAACCAGCACAAAATGCCAAGGGAAGGTGTTATTAATTGCCAATAGGCAAATGGTAGCTTCATTTTTCAATTTCTGCAGCCTCTGGATCAATTTAAAGTGAAACCCAATTATAAATGAATTATAATAATCTAGCCTGGAGCTGACATAAATGACCATTGCAAAGTCTGTATTATATGGGAAAGGGCAGGCTTTCCAGAGAGCTTGGGAAAAGCCATTCAAGAGTACTATTGCTACATGGACTTCAAAAGGAAAACTTTCTATATGCATGGATAAAGAAAAGTGCACTTCAGGTATTGTGTATATAAATCTAAAATACAAAAGGTTTTGTTAATGTGGTGTTAAGGGCATGGAAAATAGGAAAGGTTCAGATAGGAATATTAGCTTGACCATGTTATTTATGTATCCATTGCCAAAGGTGTCAGGTCAAAACTAGAATCTTCTGGTCAAGTGGCTGCAATTTCATTAAATCTTAAATTTCAATTTCAAACAAAATAACTCCTAAAGATCTGCAGTTGACTCTACCCCTTCTCCCCCACTGTTGCCCAACAGATGCCCTGCACTGTAACCTGCCATCCTTCCCATCCATGCAAACTACTGCATAGGGCAGTTATTGAATCTTCCGCAGGACTTTAGGCTTCTCTGTATACCCTACCGCCTTCTATGGGAGTGCAAAGCAGGAAGAGGCCTGCTTCTACCCATTGGTCCCTTATATGGGCAGCTTCCCATCACCAGATGGCCAATCCCAGTATTTGTCAATCCCAGGGCTTCTAGCCAACAGCAGCTCTCTTAACTAGAGGTGGTGACCTTTGGGAGGTATTCACTATAATGCCACCTAAGGGTGTGACCCACTCCTTGTACCTGCCCTGCAACCTGGGGCCCCTTTGCCTTGATTTATTCATTTCCATTTTTAAAAATGTGCTGCTCCTCCATCTAGGTACCTGTTATATGGCCTTTAAAATGTTGTTTAAAAGTGTCAGGAACTTTCATGGTGCTATATAACTCATAACAAAGTCTCAGAATAAGCTAATAGCTCTTATGAAAGTGCTGTAACATGAGGCAGGGACTATCATCCCCACAAGGATGCAGGGCTCTCCTTTTGACCCATCATATTAGCAGGAGTTAAAACACTGCATAAGGCTTATGAGTGTATCTGCTTCTCCCCTGCCCTACTCTCCTCCCCCCACACCACACTGGCTATCTTCTGCTCATACCCCACCCTTTTTTCCCCCCTGCCCTGCACACCTTCCAACCATAATTCCTCACTGCTCAGCCTAGCTATTTCCCCTATCCTCTCTGCATGGCTCTTCTTCTTCCCCTATCTTCCTTCCTACATTCTTCCTTCCCTTTTTAATGCCCAATTCCTCCTGCTTCCTAATATCCACCTGCCCTGGCCTTCTCCCGCCTGCCTGCTTTCCTCATCCTCCAGCATTGTGGTGGTAGGAGTGTATGAATAGTTGGGGAATTGGGTGCCCAGGCTGGGCAGCTCTGGGAATGGAAGCAGCTAGCAGAACTTTACAGTTTGGTCTGCGTGTCTTAGCAGAACTCAATTAGGTTATGATGAATAAGGAGAATAAATCATTACAGATCAGACTAAAACCACTCATGGTTTGGTTTTCCAAAATCACAACAGCACTGTGATGCCCTGGAACTGCAGGGATTAACTGGGTTGAGGAAGCCACACCCACACATCCCTACTGGGCATGTTTGAAGTGTAGAACCAGTATAAGAGGGAGCAGCCCAGCTCAGTCTGGGCTGACTGCTGGAGAGAAAGGAGATGCGTTATAGGCTCCTGCTGAAGGACTGCTAGCACTTCATGATGTGGAGGCCAGCCAGATGTCAGCGACCCACAGGCTTTGGACACCACAGAGTGAGAAGGGACCGGGGGAACTATGAGACCACAAGCCACAGAGAAGTGGGTAGGAAGTAACCCAGAGAGTCTTGGTGGGGAGTTGGTTGGAGAACTGGAAACTAGCTCGGTGTGTTTTGGCTGGATCCCTGCTATGCTGGTGGCGGGCAACCATACCACCAACAGGGCTCTGGGTTGGGATCTAGTGGAGAGGGAGGGCCCGGGTCCCCCTATGCTGGCTGCCGCCTGCCCTGGGGCAGCAGCCTGCCTCACCAGCTCTGCTGACTGGCCACTTGGCCACACAGCCCTGATTGCGAGGGTGGCCCTACTGGCTCCAGCTGCTAGGCAGCACAGCCCTGATAGAGAGGGTGGTGATAGGGACTCTGATTGTTGGATCACTCTGCCCTAACAGAGAGGGCAAGTAGATTGACTTTGGCTGTTAGGCCACATCACTCCAAGACCGAAAGGGGTCATGCAAACTTGACCCATGGCCCACCCCAAAAAGGGATGGGGCATGCATGACCTGTGACAACCACCAACAATATTTAAAAAAAACAAAATCAACCTGTTTTGTCCAGTTCTAATTTTCTTCATTTTCCCCTATATAACACATTCCTTTAACCACACCCCTTCATTGTCTAATTTATATTGAGACACAATAAAATAACACTGTGTACTCACTTCTATTAAGTGGTATGGCTCTGATTTTTTTTTAATGTTGGACAGTTGTTGGAGTCATGCTCAGTGTTTGATTATTTATTTTTGTACTTATGGCTTTGTTCTTTTCTTTGGTTAACTATTCTCTACATCACCCATTTACTAGTCTTTGCAGATTAATCCATTCAAAGAAGATTTTGTATTGTTATACAAGACTTTGTATTGTTATAGCAGCTGCTCTGCAGATATACATTTGTCCTAGTCAGAATGAAAACTCCAGTAATGAGCAAATAACATGTAGCCAGATTATTTTACAGGCAACATGCATCTCTTTCATATATAGTGGTCATACAAATGATAGATAGACCTCATTATCCTGAAATACTGTTGTACTGTAATGTTACCAGATGGTATCCAATGGAGTGTCATGTTGTTACTAGGGGGAAGTATTCAGAAAATATCCTATGTCACTTGTTAATGTACTGTGCAATCAATGTTCTGATCTTGTGGTTTGGCTTTATTTAGAAAAGAATCTATCCATTCAAATAGATCTTTACTCGGCATGTTATATCACAGGCCTGCAGGCACCCCACTTCATTGTATTATCCCATCACATCTTGTTAGCTAAACAACATCAAACATGGTCAATACTCAGAGGGAAGAACATCAAGGAAAACACAGGCACTGCAGGAAATGTTCTTGGTGAATCAGTAGGTGGCACTCTTCCCTTTATTAGCGCTCAACCTGTGCTCCAGCATTGTGCTAAAATATATCCCGCTATCAGAGGTGCTTCCTTTTTTATGAAAAACAGCCATTGCCCTAACTTGTGGTTGTTAAGGATATCAACAGCTTGGTGTTTGTTTGTTTGTTTGTTTTTAAGTAGACTAGCCCTAGATACCATGGTAGTGATTGGCATATTGTACACAGACAACTGTGTTCCCAGACAGATTCTACTATGAGTCAAAGCAGACAGAGAGATGTTAACTAGAGCTATGTGAAAAATAGTGGTTTAGATCCAGAATGTGTGCTGTGATCTTTGTTTGTTTGCCCCCTCAGTTTTTGCTTTGAGTTTTGGTTTCAAATTAATTTATACTCAGCAGAAATTTATACTCTGCTTTCTTTGGTTTTGGACCATTCGGAAGCTCCAGATCCCAATGCAAAATCACAAACCCCAAATTCCCTTAAAATGCAGTGTTTTGCCAATTCTTGTGATTTTAACATAAGTCTGGTCATATTTAGTGTGTGGGGGAAGGGGGTGAGAGTTTATTTTTTTTAAAGCTTCAGCTCCTGGTCTTTCCTTCCCCCCCAAAAGGAGTTTCTAGTTCCTATTTAGAGAAAGAAGTTTTAATCTTTGCTTGTGGCAAAAATTGAAAACATGACCTGTGTACCTTACAGAGTCAAACCAGAAGACAAAGAAAAAGAACCCAAAATGTATTTTGCAAATCTCTTTGAACATTTTGTAAATCTGGTGGTTATTTTAGACGATCTCATAATCATGGGGGCTTGACTCATGATTTTCAAATACTTGGGGTTGTCTACACTGAAAACAAGACCAGGAAATGTCTAAAATTCAATCTAGGTTTGTAGAGCTCTCGGTGACCCTTGCTTGAGGTTTGTAATAATCCTATGTTCTGAGTTTCTATGCTGTACATTAAAATATACAATAACATGTTCCAGTAACTGTCAATTCTGTGCCATCCATACTGAAATGCCATGGTTCAGAAATGCCACTGTTCAGAACTGAAAGTAGATTAGTATATTTCTTATAAGGATGCTTTATCATCTTCATTTACCACTTGGCTTAGCTTGCATCTGGCTCGGATTCACTGCTTTAGACTTTGGCATCTCTGGATAGGGCACCACTAAACAAAGGCATCCATTCATTTAACAACTGGACACATGATAGAAAGTTATTAACACTACAGGTTTGATCGGATACTCTAATGGATTGGTGTAGACTTGCCATCCACCTTTGGATTAGCCCTGAATGGTTTTATGATGGTGCTGTTTTACCACAAAATTATAGTTACTAGAGATGACATCCTGACTCCATTGGGAGTTTTGCCATAGATTTCAAGGGGGCTGTGATTTCATCGCGAGTTGAATAACACATGAGGACTATTGAAGCCCAAAGGCCCAAAATTACAGTTTGTAATTTTTCTGCTGCTGTGGAGGGTTTGTAATTCAAGGAATCTACAAGTAGTAGTTCATAATTATAATTAGTGTGAATTTTTTCATCAATTTGTTTTGTGTGACAATTTCTTATTGAGGCTACAGTGTCAATATAATAACTTGTGCCTCACAAGGTCTAAGAAATGTTTGGCTTATGTATGTTTCTTGGGATTACTAGCATAATTTAACTTGCTAGCACAAAAAGTTCCATCGAACTATAAACATTCGTCTTTCACTTGTTGCTCAGTATTATTATGAAATAATTTATTTGCAGCTTTCCATGCCATTGTGAAATTAATTAATTGATCATATTTTAGGTAGACCTTTTAAAGGGCACATTTCAGCTGTAGTCTGTCTTCCCTTATATTATCGACTCAATTTATCTACTTTTGGGGGGGGAGGGGGAATTGCTGCAAGTGTTACTCTAGGTAGTTTTTGTCTGAACTGAGGGTTATAGTACTATTGAAATGAAAGTGTAGTAGAGAAAATATTTGTGAACTGGTGTGGCTGAGAGAAGTGATGATAATGGAGGAATTCTTGGAAATGTATATTGTTTACTTTTGTTTAGTCTGTGCTGTTGTGAGAAAATATACCTGAGAAAGCTTTAATTCTAAATTAAGAGGGGTTTTTTGTGAGGTAATACAACTGAGAATAATGTGACGCAGATCACAAGTGAAATGTCTTAGGTGATCTTACCTAGAAGACGCATGTATGCATCAAACAAAACCCTGCAACATCTGGAAAACTTGTTTTGCTGGAAGTGGATAACTTTAAGATAATGGAAACTGATTACACAAGCTGAACTCAATAAATAGGATTTTAATTTATAATATTTCAATATTTGTTTTTTGAATATACTTCTGTGCGCACAAACTACTTCAAATTCCACATAAATTTTCTGCTTCATGAGACATTTCCCATTTCTTATTTCCTTAGAAGTTTCTTAAATTCAGAACTGCCTTTCCTCCTAACCAGTTGGGGACAGATGCTGATCTTATTTACACTGTTGTAATAAGATTGAATTGGCCTTGTTTTCTAATATTATTTTGAACTTAACTGGTATATTACATCTGTAACACAAAATGAATTTTGTGTGGTATTTCAGCATTTCCAGTATGGCTGAGATAACAAATAACTGTTGTTTTTTAAAATTATTATTCAAACACTTCAAAATCTCAGAAAAGTTTCAGCTCAAGATCAGCTCTAAAAATGAGGGAGAACTTGTGTGGGGTTCTTATTTTATCCAAACTAGTTCACCTCTCACAAATGGATTGTTTTCTCCTGGACTGAGCCTTTAATACCTTTCTTAAGAAGGCTGCTGCTGGGTTGGTTGAATTCCCTCTGCCATGGTCTTTATCTTTTCTGCTGCTGTCCGTGCCCTCTTCGGTTCTACCACTGGTTTCTGCGTTTGCAGTAGTACTGTAATATTTGTATCTTGGCAAAGGCAATATCTTTTCTCCCAGGCATACTGAGCTCTCTGATTCCCTCTGGAGCTAGTATGATCAAGTCTGGGAGCTGCATTGCAGCTGTTGCTCTTTAAGAAATACTGAATATAAAGAATATGAGATAAAGAAATATGATTAACTACATTCTGGGTGGTGGCGGTGGTTTGTGATGATTTAGCGGTCCCTTCAGGCCTTAACCTCTGAGTCTTACAGGTACAGAGTTCAAGAAATTAGATATAAAAATAGTAAGATGTTTAACAAAAAAGACTGCGTGTAATAAACTAGAACTTCAGGAAGAATACACTCTCCTCTCTCTTGGCCACTGACTATTTACAATTTATCATCTCACTGAGAAAAATAAATACACCAGTATCAATGGAATTTATCAAATCAGTGTAAATAGAGATCAGAATCAGGCACAAAGTTATTGTGATACATATTTTCCAGATAAGAGAGGCAAATAATAAATGTGAAAATACGTTTTAAAAGACTGATATTGTTTGCCAGTTAAGGCCATTTAATTTCCATGAGATGTAAGATTAGTTTATCCAGAATCATCTGTGTGGAAATATTTCCCCTTATTTTAGATTTCTTTTTAAGATCAGCAAAAATAATTGTTTGTTTCTAAATTCAACCATCCTTATCTCACATTTCTATTATTTGCCTGGGCTATGTCCTGTAGATGATCTTTTGTAATAGTTTCCAAAAGAACAAAGGAGATACTCTTATTCAGGGATTAAAGAATACATATTCTGGGTGAAATCCTCTCCATCTGCAAAATGCCTGAGTAATCAGGGTCTATGCAGGTGGAATGCAGAGGAGTAGTGGGGATGCTGTAGGCTAGAATAGCAGCTGAAGATCATCTGGGCCTGTTGAGTCCCAAACATTTAAAAATGTGGATCCTGTGGCCATTCTACTGGCCCACCCCCAGCTCACCCCTATCATGACTTTCTCCAGTTGCTAATGTAGAGACTCTTTCTGCATCACATAGTGGGAATTCAGGTGCCTCTAATAGACTTTAAGGCTAGAAAGAACCATTATGATGATTTAGTCTGAACCCCTGCACATTGCAGGCCACAGAACCTCACGCACCCACTCTCAGACCCATACCCTCCTGCTGAGCTACTGAAGTTCTCAAATCTTTAAATAAAGACTTCACGTTACAAAGAATCCACCATTTACACTAGTTCAAACCAGCAAGTGACCCAGGCCCCATGCTGCAGAGGAAGGCAACCCCTTCCTCCCCACCCTCTACATCTCTGCCAATCTGACTGTGGGGAAAATTCCTTCTCAACCCCAATTATGGCAATCAGTTAGACCCCAAACATGTAGGTGAGACCCAGCAGTCAGATACCTAGGGAAGAATTCTCTGTAGTAACTCAGAGCCCTACCCCTCTAATATCTCATCTCATCTCCGGCAGTTGGAGATATTTGCTAGGAACAGTTGTGGAGAGTCCATATGCCATTGTAGGTAACCTCATCATACCTTCCCCTCCATAAGCTTATCTAGCTCAGTCCTCAGTCCTCAGTTTGTTTTAACTAGGATTTTTGCCCCATCATTCCCCTTGGAAGTCAGTTCCAGAACTTCACTCCTCTGATGGTTAGAAACCTTTATCTAATTTCAAGCCTAAACTTATTGATGACCAGTTTACATCATGTGTCCTTGTGCCAACATTGGCATTTAACTTAAATAACTCTTCTCCCTCCCTAGTGTTTATCCCTCTGATGTATTTATAGATAACAGTGATATCTCCCCTCATCCTTCATTTTGTTAGGCTTCGCCAAGCTCCTTAAGTCTCCTCTTGTAAGGTAGGTTCTCCAGTCCTCTGATCATCCTAGTCGATCTTCTCTGCACCTGTTCCAGTCTGAATTCATCTTTTTTAAACGTGGGAGACCAGAATTGCACACAGTATTTCAGATCTCACCAGTGCCTTGTATATATGGTATAACTCTTCCATATCTCTACTGGAAATACCTTGCCTGATGCCTCCTACGATTGCACTGCCTTTTTCACAGCTACATCACATTGGCAGCTCATAGTCCTCCTGTGGTTAATCAATACACTCAGGACTGTCTCCTCTTCTCTGGTGCTTGCAACTAATAAGTTCCCAGCTTATAGCAGAAATTCTTGTAGTTAATTCCTAATTACATGACCTTGCACTTTGCGCTATTGCATTTCATCCCATTTCTATTACTCCAGTTTTCAAAGTCATCCAAATCTTGAATGGTATTCTGATCCTCCTCTGTACTGGCAATATCTCCCAATTTTGTGTCATTCACAGACTTTATCAGCACACTCCCACTTTTTGTGCCATTCCACTCTTGTCTTCTTCCACAATGTATTCTGGAGAGTTTTTTTATTTTGGTGTCCTTCTTCTGAAACATCAGAGATGGCCACAACTGGAGATGGGACATTGGACATGGAGGCCTAGGGCTGTGAGGTGGCACTAAGCATTTGCTCTCAAAGTGCTTGGCTGGCTGATTCTTGCTCACGCACTCAAGGTCTAACTGATAGCCAAAAGTGGGGTCGGGAAAGACTGTTTCCTTAGGTCAGATTGGCAGTGACTTTGGGAAGTTTTTGCCTTCCTCTTCAGCTTGGGGTCCAGGTTGCTTGCCAGGTTGATCTGGGTGTATCTCACAAGATCAATTTCCTGACATTGGAGGGGCCTTGAGCATTGATGCACCTCAGTCTCTCCTATTCTTTGCCTGTGGCACATAAATAGTCTAGTCTTCTGTAGGCTGTAATAACTTTGGTCTAATTTTGGTAGTTGGGTTTAGTGTGGGGGAGCTGGGTGGTGATTGTGGCCTGTGATATACAGGAGTTCAGACTAGATGATTTGGTGGTCCCTTCTAGCCTTAAACTTTGACTCTATGATACAACCCCTATGTGGGCCATAAGTGGTTTGAAGCACCTCTGAACTACGGCTAATTTTTCAATTTATTTGGCTCTTATTTAGCAAGGTACCATACTTTAAGCATATGTGTAACTTTAAGCACATGAACAGTCCCACTGAAGTCAATAGGACCAACTCACGCAAGTATTTAAGTACCCAGCTGAACTGGAGCCTTTGAAAGAGTACCTTATTGATGCAACCTTTTAAGTACAATGTAAAGCACGTTTGCAATATTTATAGATATTTTTTCTTGCATGAGCAGAATTATCTGATTTCTAGACACTTCCCTGAAGAATTATAATTGCATATATCTTGTTTAAAATATTTAAATAGGAAAACAAAAAAGCCCCCAAAACAATTCAGTAAAAGCCATTTAATTCCTATACAATAAAAAATATTTTGTGAAACAAATAATTGAGACCATTTTAGAATTGCTTGTGTAGCCCCTCCCCAGAGGTGTGGTTCAAACCTCTTCCTTGGTTCTTGCTTTTGGGAGTGAGTTTCTCCTCCCTCCTCACATAGGTTGTGTCCTAGGTTTTTGCAACACCTGATGCCTCCACCCAAAGTGACTACTCTCTCTGCCTGGGATACAAGGGATGCTGTCACTTGAGAAAATAACTAATACTGCTTTTAACAAGGAGTATGATCCAGTACACAAGAAATAAGATTATTATACTATGACTGTAACAAATGAAACGCCACACCTAAAATAACACTGTAACAAAGGGGGACTTTACTGGGGACAGAAAACAGAGGCTCTAGGGAAGGAAAAGGTTACGGTCAACTAATAAATATTATAACATTAATATCAACAAATTCCCCTCCTCCACTATTCGTAATTGTACGATAACCCCTGGTTCCCTCCTTGGCACTTTTTCAGGCAGATAGAATGCTTGGATGAGTCTGGAGATGGGTGTGGCAGTTCTGCAATTATTGGCCAGCTTCAAAAAAAAGAGAGGGTCTCCAGATGGGGCAGGATCCTCTCCTGGCTCCCTGGTTATGAGTCGTGTCGAAGTCTCATCTGGCTCTTGGTAGTCAATGCCGGGTTGGATCTCTGCCTCTCTGGCTGCTAGTCTCTGCAGTGCTGGAACTGTCCAACCACATGCTAGATCCCACAGCAGTTCAAAGACCCCCTTTGTGGGGATTGGGAGTCAATCAGATTTCCTGAGCTGTTTTGCTTCAGGTTTTATTTTCCTAATCCCCTCTCATGTATTTTTGAGAACAATCACTGCTTGAGAGAGCCCCAAACATATAAACAAAGGGTGATATTTATGCTGTGACGAGGGCTAGAATGAATCTATGCAGCATTTCAACTTCACTTAAGCCCTGTATTAGGGGATTAAGTGCTGCAATATGCGGCATGCCTTAGATTGATTTTCTGTCCTTAGATGAATTTCACCCAGATTGAACAGGAACCTAATGCATTTACACATAACTAGCATAAACTAACAACATATCGTAGAGGTAGGGGAAGTAAGCAGAGGATATTGAACTTATTAATATGTAAGTTCGCTTTATCACAAAGTGAATTTATCTGGTTTCTTTTGAGGAATTTAAGCAACTTCTTTTTTGTTTCTCATTTAGTTGCAAAGAACTTTAATTTCTTTCAATGTGCAATGGAAGAACGAAGACCCTAGGCTTCAGATGTTGCCTTCTTTATTTCATTAATGTTAATACAGGAAGCCAAAAAAGATCATACAAACATTCAGTCTCATTATCAGGATGTTCCTTTTGATCCTGAATATACCAGGAAAAGAATGCTTGATCCAGCAACATCAAAAGCAAAAGTCAGTTGGGCTTAGTTGGTTTGCCTTCCAATTTTTTTGTGCAAAACAGAAGGATTTAGCTATTTTTTCCCTCAGTTGTACAGTTGCAGTCTCATGCTTACATCTTATTGTATCTGTACTTTATGAAAAAATATTATTTGGTGTTCAGCAGATGGACTCATTTTCATTAAAAGCGTGTTGACAACTTGTCTCTTAAATAGTGCTAGATTACACTACCTATACATTTATTAATTACAGGCTCTTGATACTAATTTTCCTGCATAGAAAAAAATGGTTATCATCTGGGCTGGATTAATGCCTTCTCTGGATAAATGATTTTGCATTCAAATCGTACTCAGAGCCCTTTTCCTGGAGCTGCTGCTGCTGTTCTTATTTTCAAACATTTTGAAAACTCCCCATTGACTTTAAAGGGAGCAGAGTTAGGCTGTGTGCTATTGATAAACTATGTCCAGGCCCTCTC
The DNA here is from genome assembly GCF_965152235.1 of Eretmochelys imbricata. NCBI lineage: Eukaryota > Metazoa > Chordata > Testudines > Cheloniidae > Eretmochelys > Eretmochelys imbricata. The sequence goes on along the minus strand of NC_135575.1, from coordinate 34,690,794 downwards.
AGAGGTCCAGAGAGGCCCGGGCCACTTCCAGCTTTTGAGGCCCCAAGCCATAATAAATATAAAAAATGATGACACATGAAAACAAAATAAGGCACCAAAAAAAAGAGTGATAATTTGAATATTTTTTATTTAACAAATGCTTTTCTAGCCTTTCTGTGCAAATGCACTAATTATTGAGGAAAAATCTAGCTTTTGTGCAATGTCACAGTTGATATTAAGCATGGCGAGCCCATTCAAATGCTCTTGTCCCATAGTTGAATGGTGATAGTTCTTTACCTGCTTCAACATGTTGAAGGTGCATTTACCGGTAGCCACTGATGCAGGCAAACTGACAAAAATACACAATGCAATTGTGATATTAGGAAACCCCAGAGAGTCTGAGTTCGAGTATTTCTTGAAGCAATTCCTTTGGGTTGCAATCCAATTTAAAGTTTGTGGAATATATTCATTTGAGGAAGATGACCTCATCACTCAGATCATTTGAGACGACTTTGTGGTACTGTTGCTGAAATTGTTTAGCTGCATGAAGTAGATCTTCATTACTCAGTCTGTTGAACTGCCAAAGAAACCCAAAAAGGGTACAAATTAGTCGCAGTGAGTCCAATCGATGTGTAAGGCCATCATTAGAGTCAATGATGACAAGGAAGACATTGACTGTATAATGCTGCTTGGCATCCAATTTAGTAGATAAGTTGCGATTGGTGGAGAACTCAGATAAAATGCCAATATTCTGTGCTACTAATTTGGGCTCAGTCAGGATCGCATCCCATTGTTCACAAATCTGTTGAATGTCATTGATAAGACTTTCAGTGTTATCCCTCTCAACATCAAGTGTAGCATTGCATGCTTCAGTTACCAGATTAGTTTGGTGGATCACTGTAAGTAGCTTCATCCACAAAGGTGACATCAGAATGCATTCAAATTTGGACATGTGCTTCTGAATAGACTGAAGTTCAGTTTGAGCCTGTGCAGTGAGATTGAGAGATTCAAGCTCATTTAAAGCCTTTCTCAATGAATTCAAATGCTGTGCAACTGGTTGAACTCCATCAATCCGTGCAGACCATCTAGTTTTGGATATCCCATGCAGTGAAACAAGAAGATACTGCTTCAGAATTTCCCACCTTTGTACAATTGTTGAACAGTTCCGAAGTAATTGCCTCCTTGCATGATTCAGCACAGTCAACACCTACAAGGTTTAATGTGTGGTTTCTGTATCTGGAGAAAATACAGTTTGAATTATGCTCAAGCAAAACTGCTTGTACACTGTTGTACTTCCCAGCCATATTAGATCCATTGTCATAGGCTTGACCAATGCAGACTTGAAAATTTAACTTAATACCTTCTAGAATTGCTAGTACTCGAGCAGCAATTTCTTTTTCAGTTTTTCTCATGAAATTATCAAACAAAATATACCTTTCTTCAATTGAAAATTTTGAGCTGTCTACAGTCTTAACATATCAAACAACCATAGTAGTCTGTTCCTTGTGAGAACAAACTGGAGTGGCATCAACAATAATTGAAAAATACTTGGGTTTTCGGATCTCATCAAAAATTGTTGTTTGTACAAATGACGCACATAGCTCAAACTTGTTCTGTATGCATTTGGAGAGATAATGGACTTGCATGTGCTTTTGACTCTCTTGCGATTCGTTTAACATGCTCTGATAAAAGTGGGTCACATTTGCTGAGGAGCTTAACTGTGCCTAAAGTTTCCATTTGCATGATCACCAATACATTGACTGGAACCAAGGAAAGCCAATCCCTGCTCAGAAAGAAAAAGGATGACATTCAGGATGTGTTCAATTTTTTTTCCAGTTATGAGTTTCTGTAGAGGGTTCAGTCAAGAGTAAATTCTCAACTGAACTTTCAGCTGATGCTGCCCTATTGGCTGATTTCCATGCAACATAGTTTTCTTTGTGTGACACTGAACTTTCATGTGATGGTATTCGCTCTTTCAACTTCCTCCAACCTCTGATGCTCCATCCTGATTGATCGGAGAGAACTGGTGCATTTGCAGCACTTTTGTTCAAAATGTGAAGCAGGGTGCACAGTACAGAGATTATTTTTTCATACTCCAGCATAACCCGTCTCTTGTGCAGGTCTCACCATTTGGAAGAGTTTTTGTCAGCAGACGAGTAGGGAAAGCATGATTATCAGCATCTTGTTGAATGTTACTTGGAATTTCAAAATAACTAATTTGAAGAAAAGATTGCATTTGGGCAGCATTGCTTTTGTCAATAATTCCAATGTCAGTCACAGTCAAACCTTTAGTACTCATGCATTGCTCTTGCTGTGTAAGATCTACATCTTCCTGTTGCTGTTGAGTTTCTTGATCATACACAGGATCTTCTGCTGCATCTGTTACTGTTGACACGTCTCCTTGACTACTGTCCTCATGTTCAGGTATTGGCATTGAAATATCACCTGTTGCAGTTGCGGAGTTTTCATTATCTGTAACACTGTTTGTTGGGTAAGGTGTGCTTTCTGGTGGTTTGAGAAATGACGTTATTGGCTTTGAGCTCTTAGCTGCTGCTTCACCCAGTTGTTTTCTCAGTCTCTTGCTTGCACCACTTTCAAATCTCCTCTTCATAGTGATCTATCTGGTCAATATGTAGCCTATCCACGCTTGAAATATTCTGCTGTAAATAAGTAGCTTATCTACACGTGAAATCTTCTACTGTAAACATGTACACAAATGCTGAATGGTACACAAATGCTGAAAAGACTTAAAATGAAGGAATACTAATTAAGAACACAAAATGAAACAGTCAGACAGGTTATTATCTTGATCACTGAACCAAAACTCAAGCACGCAATGTATAATATAACAGGCTGAGCTGAAGACAAAGGGATGACATATATACATATAGTAAACACGGATACAGACCAAGGGATAATGTCCAAAATTTTCAGACGTGTGTCCTAACGAAACTCTCTGTACAAGATGGTCCTCACAAGTTTTCACCTTGAATCTGGGCCTATAGACTACGAAAGCCTATGATGATGGCAAAACTATCAAGCTAGGGTTCAACCAACCAATCAGTCACCTCTTTTAGCTACCATATGAAGATGATGATGATGAGGAATTCTCACACATAAAAAATTCCTTAGTCAACTAGACGTAAAACTATAAAGACACTAAAATGTAGTAATTCTCTACCTTTCAACATGCACTTGATCCAGCAGCAGCCACTAGTAGTAGTTTTTCTTTATGTAATCAGCTGATCTGAAAGGACACGTTCACAAGTCTAATCTTGTGCCATCAGAACTGATATATTTTTATTAATATTTACGAACATTTTTAGCTCTTTAATACGACAAAATCTATGTCAGTTAACAAAAAAATTCTTTTACCAAATCACATCTCTTATTTGCTTAAATTTGCAGCTCTAAACTGAGAGTGTGTCATATTTTGGTCAAATAGGGATGCACATAAAAACAAGTTGCGAAATATATCAAATGCCAAAAAATTAACAAGTGTCTAAATTTGAGGCCCCCTTTGAGCTTGAGGCCCGGGCCAAATAGCCCTTCTGCCCACCCCCCAACCCCCTCACGTGCGACTGGCCTTGGCTATGTCTGAGGGCTTTTAATATACTGCATCCTTTAATTAGAAAATTAAGACATATAAGCTCTGAGGAATCACCTATTTTTCTTCATTTTTCTCTTTTGACAACAATAATAACTATATTAGGCATAGATGCTGAATCTACTATGGGATTGAGTGGGGCCAAGGGGTGGTAATAGCTACTGTATTTCAAAGTTTGTCCAGTTGACCTTACTTACACAATTTGTTCCAGTGATTCTAGTAGCTCAGTAGCTGTCAAATTCCATATCAGGTTTCTGCCAATCCATACTCATTTTATTAAAACACAGAAGAAAGTACTCAAACTAGTACACTTAAATGTAAATTTCAGCAAAACCTGTGATGTACTTTAAAGCGGAAGCCAATGGTGGTGTTTCAATCTTCAGTCACGCAGCAATATTGGTATTACTGTAGCTGAAATATATTAGGCTTTTGCATACAAGGCATAAAATGTTTGAGATTCCAGTGTACAGATCTGATTGACAGTTTGCAACAAATTCATATCTCAGAAATGGGTTGATGCAGTTCAGTAGCTCTACTACCTGGCAACTGTCCACTCTAATGTGCCTTATAAGTTTCAGAGTAGCAGCCGTGTTAGTCTGTATTCGCAAAAAGAAACGGAGTACTTGTGGCACCTTAGAGACTAACCAATTTATTTGAGCATAAGCTTTCATGAGCTACAGTTCACTTTATCTGATGCATAAAAGTGGAAAATGCAGTGAGGATGTTTTTATACACACAGACCATGAAAAAATGGGTGTTTGATCACTTTAGATAAGCTATTACCAGCAGGAGAGTGGGGTAGGGGGAGAAAACCTTTTGAAGTGATAAACACCCATTTTTTCATGGTCTGTGTGTATAAAAACATCCTCACTGCATTTTCCACTTTTATGCATCAGATAAAGTGAGCTGTAGCTCACGAAAGCTTATGCTCAAATAAATTGGTTAGTCTCTAAGGTGCCACAAGTACTCTGTTTCTTTTTGCGAATACAGACTAACACGGCTGCTACTCTGAAACCTGTCATTATGCAAGGCATTGCATTTAGCCGTATGGAGTAGAAATCCATCAACTGCATGAAAAAACTTAGACAGATACAGACAGACATCATCTTCCTCTCCAAATGCGAACAGATGGACATCGTACCAAAAGGACTGAAGGTAAAAAATCCATTACAATCTACATTCCACACAGACTATGCTAACAGCTTGTGCCACATGCTCTCAAAGAAACTGCAGAAGCACCTGGTCAACATCCTCTACAGCAAACAGGGAAAGATTAAGAATGAGCTCTCAAAACTGGATACTCTCATAAAAAACCAACCTTCCACACAAACTTCCTCATGGCTGGACTTTACTAAAACTAGACAAGCCATTTACAACACACACTTTGCTTCTCTACAAAAGAAAAAGGACACTAAACTTTCTAAACTACTACAAGCCACTAGGGGCCACAGCAATGGTTCCCTCAACCCACCCAGCAATATTGTTAATCTATCCAACTATACTCTTAGCCCAGCAGAAGAAGCTGTCCTATCTCAGGGCCTCTCCTTCTGCCCCTCCACCCCCACGAACATGATACAGTTCTGTGGTGACCTAGAATCCTATTTTCGACGTCTCCGACTAAAAGAATATTTCCAACACGCTTCTGAACAACATACTAATCCACAGAGACCTTCCTACCAACACTACAAAAAGAAGGATTCTAGGTGGACTCCTCCTGAAGGCCAAGACAGCAGACTGGACTTCTACATAGAGTGCTTCCGCCGACGTGCACGGGCTGAAATTGTGGAAAAGCAGCATCACTTGCCCCACAACCTCAGCCGTGCAGAACACAATGCCATCCACAGCCTCAGAAACAACTCTGACATCATAATCAAAAAGGCTGACAAAGGAGGTGCTGTTGTCGTCATGAATAGGTCAGAATATGAACAAGAGGCTACTCGGCAGCTCTCCAATACCACTTTCTACAAGCCATTACCCTCTGATCCCACCAAGGGTTACCAAAAGAAATTACAGAATTTGCTCAAGAAACTCCCTGAAAAAGCACAAGATCAAATCCGCACAGACACACCCCTGGAACCCCGACCTCGGATATTCTATCTACTACCCAAGATCCATAAACCTGGAAATCCTGGGCGCCCCATCTCAGGCATTGGCACCCTGACAGCAGGATTGTCTGGCTATATAGACTTCCTCCTCAGGCCCTACGTTACCAGCACTCCCAGCTACCTTTGAGACACCACTGACTTCCTAAGGAAACTACAATCCATCGGTGATCTTCCTGAAAATACCATCTTGGCCACTATGGATGTAGAAGCCCTCTACACCAACATTCCACACAAAGATAGACTACAAGCCATCAGGAACACTATCCCCGATAATGTCACGGCAAACCTGGTGGCTGAACTTTGTGACTTTGTCCTCACCCATAACTATTTTACATTTGGGGACAATGTATACCTTCAAATCAGCGGCACTGCTATGGGTACCCACATGGCCCCACAGTATGCCAACATTTTTATGGCTGACTTAGAACAACGCTTCCTCAGCTCTCGTCCCCTAATATCCCTACTCTACTTGCGCTATATTGATGACATCTTCATCATCTGGACCCATGGAAAAGAAACCCTTGAGGAATTCCACCATGATTTCAACAATTTCCATCCCACCATCAACCTCAGCCTGGACCAGTCCACACAAGAGATCCACTTCCAGGACACTACAGTGCTAATAAGCGATGGTCACATTAACACCACCCTATACCAGAAACCTACTGACCGCTATTCCTACCTACATGCCTCCAGCTTTCACCCAGACCACACCACACGGTCCATTGTCTACAGCCAAGCTCTGCAATACAACCACATTTCTCCAACCCCTCAGACAGACAAACACCTACAAGATCTCTATCAAGCATTCTTACAACTACAATACCCATCTGCTGAAGTGAAGAAACAGATTGGCAGAGCCAGAAGAGTACCCAGAAGTCACCTACTACAGGACAGGCCCAACAAAGAAAATAACAGAACACCACTAGCCATCACCTTCAGCCCCCAACTAAAACGTCTCCAATGCATTATCAAGGATCTACAACCTATCCTGAAGGACGACCCGTCACTCTCACAAATCTTGGGAGACAGGCCAGTCCTTGCCTACAGACAGCCCCCCAACCTGAAGTAAATACTCACCAGCAACCACATACCACACAACAGAACCACTAGCCCAGGAACCTATCCTTGCAACAAAGCCCGTTGCAAACTGTGCCCACATCTATTCAGGGGACACCATCACAGAGCCTAATAACATCAGCCACACTATCAGAGGCTCGTTCACCTGCACATCTACCAATGTGATATATGCCATCATGTGCCAGCAATGCCCCTATGCCATGTACATTGGTGAAACTGGACAGTGTCTACGTAAAAGAAATAAATGGACACAAATCAGATGTCAAGATTTATAACATTCATAAACCAGTCGGAGAACACTCCAATCTCTCTGGTCACGCTATTACAGACATGAAAGTTGCGATATTACAACAGAAAAACTTCAAAACCAGAGTCCAGCGAGAGACTTCTGAATTGGAATTCATTTGCAAATTGGATACAATTAACTTAGGTTGCCTTGCATGATGACTTAGCCACTCCCAGTCTCTATTCAAAGCCTATTTCCCCTTGTTTTTTCTACACCCTTCCCCCCCCACATTCCTCAGACGTTCTTGTTAAACCCTCGATTTGTGCTGAAAATGGCCCACCTTGATTATCATACGCATTGTAAGGAGATTGATCACTTTAGATAAGCTATTACCAGCAAGAGAGTGGGATAGGGGGAGAAAAACTTTTGAAGTGATAAACACCCATTTTTTCATGGTCTGTGTGTATAAAAACATCCTCACTGCATTTTCCACTTTTATGCATCAGATGAAGTGAGCTGTAGCTCATGAAAGCTTATGCTCAAATAAATTGGTTAGTCTCTAAGGTGCCACAAGTACTCCTTTTCTTTGTGCCTTATAAGATTCACTGAGGCCTAGATATAAGACTCTATTGGCTGCATATATTTTCTTCTACTAAAACATATTTTTATCACACTGTAAAGATATCAAAATTGTTTGGGCTTTTTCATTTGTGGTGGTTTTGACCCTGAATAAAGCTTTACATTTGTTTGATAGGATTACTGCAGCTAATGCTAAATCAGTGACCGGTGACAGTGAAATGGCATTGAGAGACACCTGAGGTCAAGTTAAGCATGATGAAGTGTTTTGTATATTTTACCACTTTGGAAGTTTATATTTCACCTCATACAATTTTTTCCATAATATTCAATATTTCATGACAAATCCAAGGTGACAGTTGGAAGGCACCCTCTATTGTTGCATGCTTTTCAATATGGTATGAATGGATTAAACTGGTAATGAGTTCCAGAAAACCAAAGAGAATTTTCATTGTGCGCAGTATCAAAAGATCAGGCTCAACAAGAAATACAAAAATAATATAGCCTGTGGGACTGAATAGCACAGGGGATTCATAATAGGATATAGAGCGTATAGTTCACCTTTTAAAATCTAGTCCAGGTGAAGTAGTAACCAAAAGTTGACTGTTTAAATGCTATTGGGTGGCTTATGTGAAAAGAAATTAATCTCAGTCCTGTTTCCAGTGAACAAAAGTCCACATTAGAAAAAACACTAATTGAAACCAATTCTTTGAAGTTAATGGGAGTTGATGAATTGGGCTCTTTAATTGCAATCTCAGCAAGAGGCTAAGGATTAAATCAGCCTACTCACAAAACTATCTTGTGTCTCCAAGAGGTAGTCCCTTCAGTTTAAGGTATGTAGGAGGGGCATGTACTGTACTGAATCTCTTTGGATAAAGATGTGGCTGCTCTGAAATCATTGTTTAAACCATCCATTGTTCATGGGGATATTCATTATGTTCCTATCAGCTAGGTGTTTGAAGTATATCATTATGTTTTATCATGTGTACTTTCAGTTTTGCAGGTCTCTTAGATCCTGGACTGAAGCCCATGGGAATCATTGGCAGTCATGTCATTAGTTGTTTGACATACACATTAATTTTGATCTACCAGAACAGTAGTGAACCTAACAAAATTTAAGTGGGAGTATCTTGGTGTTTTTTGAGAAGTACAGTATCCCTAAACATCTTACCATACTTGATGTCTTTTAAGATATCTGCCCTCCTCAGAGATTTTCCTGACATTGGCTGATCACTTATTTTATATCTGAATAAAAAAATTGCTTGAAAATATAAGGATATTTTAGCAACTGCTCTTATGGGATATGAAATTGTTGTTCCTTTTTCATGGAATTGCTTTCAAAGAAGCACACAGGAGAGGTAGTAAGTGCCCTACTATAGCATTACATGGACTCAATTGTTTACATCCACTAATTTAGGTGCCTTGGTTTTGGGGTGCACAACTTGAGATCTATAGGTGTGTATCCAAAATTAATAGAATACTTTTGAAAATTTAAGTCATAATTTTTAAAAAGCAATGCACCTTCTGTCTGTTTTCTTGGATATTTTGAGGATTTCACCTGAAGTACTTTAGTTATGGGATATGTCTTTTTAAGCACAAGTTCATTGTAGCTAAAGAACTGACAAAGGAGCTAGTTTAAATAACAATATACCAAAATGCGGTGGGGGGCGGGGAGGGTAGAATTACTTCCTCTATGTAAGATTAGTTACAAGAGTTGAATGAATTATTCATAATGAAGTCTGAAACCAGGCTAGAGTCACCCTGAATTTGTTTTTAATTGTTTTTAATTACAAACTCAAATCTCAAACTAACTTTCTTAAAGTTCACTAAAGTTCCTGGGCAAACTTTACGGTTTTACGTAAAATCAAGCTAAATTCACACTTTCCTGTGGTTGTGGCATCAGACCAAGTGAAATTCAGTATTTTGGATTGGTCAGGATTAAATACATAAGTGAAGCATTTATCCCTGTGGAGTCAGAACTAAAGAAAAACTAGGTTTGCCTGAACCCTTGTGATTTTTGCACAGTTCTGCTTGCTACAAAAAGGATGGGTGGCTTCGTTAGCCACAACTATTACAAGTACAAATAGACTGAGTATATTTCTCTGAATATATTTCACAGAAATATATTATCAGAAACAGTAAATATAAGTTAGGGTTACAAACATCTCACCGTCCTATGATGGCTTTCCATGTAAAAGCAAATTTTAAAGAACTGCAGTGTGACAGGCTATCTTTTTTCCCCCTCCAAGTACAAATCTTTATGCCAACTTATCTTATACCCCGCCGTTCCCTGGGGAACTTGGGTTCACTTAAATATTGCTGGACAAGAGATAAAAAGGATCTGTTGAACACATGTAGAGCAGCTGCTTAGGGAGAAAAACAATCTTCTTGTTCAATGGCTGTATTACTCATTTCCGCTGTCTCACTGTCCACGCAAGCACTGACCTATATGGAGCTAGTCTTTGGGATTTTCTCATGTCAGCAGCAAAAAGCCCACCCAGGAGATCATTGCTGTAAACATTCATGTGTCAAAGAAGTTGACACCTGCTTCCATATAGAAAGAGGGCTATGCAGAGAAACAAAATGTGAATAGAATCAAACAGTGAAAGGGGTCAATCCTGCAAGATACAGAATAGGGTGTGCGGCAGCACAGAGGTGAAAGGAGCACAGTTGCTCAGCACCAACATTGGCTCAGAAGGGCGCTCGGTGTGGTATGCATCTAGGTGCACCTTGCTGAGCAAGACTTGCTGTTGCTTACTGCTACACAGGAGAGTACAGGGTTGCTCAGCAGCCAAAGTGGACATTCCAGTGGGTGGAGTTGGGAAAGGGTTAGGAGTCACATACTTATGTGATGATCTTAGGCATGCATGTAAGGTGCTTAGCATTGGCCTAAAAATAACTTATTTTTTCAATGCACAGTGACTTCTTAGGCAAGTGTCCTCAGCTACAGGACTTAGTGATTCTGAAGAGCACAGGCAATACTTCCTCACAGAAAAAAGTAATTAGGATGTGAAATACCTGAAGGTTAGTGAGGGATTGTCAAGTGGGAGGGGGTCTTCTTGCTTGGTATTATGAGGGAGGAAGTATACTGCTAGATACAGTTTTGTAGTTTGCCTCAAGGTCCTTATTTGAGAGGCCAACTGCAGCATCTGTGGCTCTTTAATAGCTATCTCAGTAGGGCGTAGATGGTGGAACAAAACTGCTGTGCATTGGTATATGGAAACATGGATTACAATTGGTTATGAGGACTGTGATCTCTGGGGTAATAAAGATGAGGCGAGAAGGCAGGAAGAAATTTTATGAGGCATAAATGAAGACTGAGATCTTGCATTTTGATTACATTGGTTTCATCTGTACACTCCTGCAATAATGACTGAAAAGCAGAGTTTGGCCAATTTCTGCTGCTAATTAACATATAGAAAACAATATTTAATTTATTGTGCCACCTCAGCCAAAGCAGCAAATACTCTCTCCACTGCAAAGCACTATAGTATCAAAAACTAAATCCAAATGAAAACACAACCCACTGTTACATATCATTGGTTCCTAGGCACAACTCACACACCTAATCAGTGGAGCAAACAGTCAAACCAAAAAGATGGCGAAGAAGCCGAACCACTACCTAAAATAGCAATATATGAATCACTTGGAAGAACTAATCAAAAACATCAACGAGTAGACTGCTATAGATCCCACTGCAAAACTATCGTATTAGCAGACTACTGACCAGAGTGGAATATGCAAAACTAAGGTTCTAACCAAATACAGAACCTGGGAGGCACAAAGCAAAGATTAAATCCAGGAAAAGTAACTATCTACTCAATGTGACAAAGGAGACTATACAAATGAGGTCTCAAAGACTCAAGTATGAAGTCACCTGATTTCTCTCAGGAGGGCGAGATGTTAGTGGACAAGATATCTGGTCTTTGGTCCATGTTGGTAAATGTAAGGTTACTAGTTAATTTTATTTAACCATGATTTTATTTAAAGGCAAGACCCTTAATTCTGCAAATATAACCAAGATCTAATTGGATAGCACTATGGTATGAGGTTTGGCACCATTGCCCCAGCCGGGTATTTGTGCAGCATGATACATAGAAGCCATGTGACTCCTGCCCCAAAGATAGATCTAATAAAGTGTCTGTGTTGTGTTTATCTTGTATGTGAATAGTCCTGTTAAGTATGTGAGTAATCCATAAAGGTTTAGTAGGACTACTTTGTCCTCAGCAATTGACACAATGGACAGCTTTTTCCCCTGACGTAGCTTTCACAGTTCATCCTGACTCATGGATGACCTATGGCAGCTGAAGCAAGCTGAAAGATGGCTGGATAGCTGGTAGCTAAATTTTTGTGTTGAAGCTGATTGATGGTAGCACAATTATTTCTTGAGGAGTTATGCTGCCTAAAGAGGTAAGGAAAAGTTCTGGATCCTTTTCTGGTGGGGGTTGCCAATGCCTGTTTGAAGGAGAGTAGTGTCCCGGTTAGGTTTGAGGAAGTACTTGTTTGGTCTTTACTTTGCAGTTAATAACTTGTCCAGTTTTTGCCCTATCTCTAATACTGTATTATATTTTTGGTTACAATGATAGAGAAGGATGAGTCAAGACAGCTTCCTCAATATTTGCATACCTTGGAATTCCATGACCCATGTCAATCTGGGTTCAGGTTTGCGTAACTCACACAGACTGCACTTCTTGTGGAGCTTGAGAGACGCTTTCTGCCAATGGATAATCAGATGTCCGTACTGTAACTGTTAGCTCTATCTGCTGACTTTGTTATTGAAGGTCACAAGATGGTGTTGACTTATAGTGATCTAGATGGGAATAAGTGAGAATACTTTCAGGCAGTTGCATTCCTCTCTTTCTGAGATATCCTAAAAAGTAATGTTGGATTGCAGGTCTCCTATCCCAGTCATGTTCTCATGTGCCACTAGATTCCATCTTGTTGCCAAAAGGGCCATGTTAGGTGCTGAAGAGTTCTGGGGAGAGGGAAAGTCCTGGCCATATTTCCTTTCCCCAGTGACAAAGGCAGCAGGGAGAGGCATTAGCACGTAAGGTGCTTTGCCGGCACAAAATCCTTAGAAGATCCCTTTGTGCTCATGTGGCCAGTTACCCAAGCTTTCTAGCTACCTTGCACTAGCAGCACCTTGCAAAGAGGTCTCAATGCAGGGGAAGTTTTGGGTCATATATTTTGCATGCAAACAGCATTTTAAATAACGCACCAGCAGATCAGGTAGCTGTCTTAGTCAATTAGCTTGTCAGAATAGTAGTTGACATGTGCAATTTTTGCTTTTTGTGGGCACAAATATGGACAAAATTGCAGGCATAAGTGACAGTCCTTCAAAGTGTGACCATAGTAATCTGGTGTATTCAGTAGCAGTGAAATAATTTAAAAAGCTGTATGTCTTCAGATGAATGATGTAGTCCAACAAATATGCCATACTGCATGGCTGAACATCATATTTTATTGCTTCCTGTTAAGTGACTTACATTTGCTTGTCTCAAGAAAATGAAATGTATAGTAGCTATAATGTTGTGATGAAGATCTTAAATATAATATGAATAGTTCCCAAATCAAGTGACCAAATGGCAAAATAGTCCAGGTTCAGACATGAACACATTACTGATGACTTTGGTATCTTTTTCTCTCCTTCCCTCACTGGCACTGAAATTGCTTACTGCTTATCACTGAAAATGTTAGTTACTAAGTTTAGTTTATTTCCTAAAACCATTTCAAAAATAAACTTGTTTGTTTCTACAGACATCTCTACATCACTGGCTATCAACCTTTTCAGACTAATGTACACCTTTCAGGAGTCTGATTTGTCTTGCTTAGCCCCAAGTTACACCAGACTTAAACTATGTGCTTACAAAATCAGACCTAAAAATACAAAAGTGTCCCAGCACACTGTTACTGAAAAATTGCTTACTTTCTCCTTTTTACCATATAATTATAAAATCATGTGGAATATAAATATTATACTTACATTTCAGTGTATAGTATACAGAGCAGTATAAAGAAGTCATTGTATGAAATTTTAGTTTGTATTGAATTCACTAGTGCTTTTTATGTAGCCTGTTGTAAAATTAGACAAATATCTAGATGAGTTGATGTACCCCTAGGGGTCTGCGTATGCCTGGTTGAGAACCACTGGTAAAAGAAAATAATAGTAAGGAGATAATGACAACTGCAACAGACATGGCTAACGAAAATGGAAAGAAAAGCTGTAATATGTCAAGAAACACAGGTTGCAACACCCACATTTTGTTGAACACAAAGGAACCTTATAAACTCATGGCATAGATGTATATACATGTGCATTTTTCTGAAGACACTTGCATGGAATAAATAACATGGTCAAGTGGCTTTACTTTTTTAATAGTTTCCAAAACGATTGCTATTTTAGAGAGAATAGTTCCACTTAAGTCCCAAGTTTCCTGTTTTTATTATCCACACTTCACATGGTGGTTTAAAGTAAATTACCCATTGCAGACTTTGGAAAGCATTCTCTTCAGCCCAGTGTAGTGTATTGCTACTTTTCATAGAAATCTCTCTGGGTTTACATTTTGAGAGCAGTTATTTAGAAACATAGGTTTTAAATCAGTCTGTTCTTCTGTGCATATACATTCAGATGCTGCTTTTTGCTACATCCTGGAATCGTAGAGCTATTCATTTCATAATGTCTAATTCAGCTTTGTTTTCAAAAAGAAAGTAACCTCAAGCACAATCATTTGAATACAGAACTTGGTCCAGATTGAACAAGGTACTTAAAAGAATACGCCTAACTTTAAGCATACGACTATTCTCCTTGACTTCAATGGGGGTACTCACATGCTTAAAGTTAGACATATTCTTAAGACCAGAATTGGGGACCTCTGTTGTGTTCCTAGACATTTAACAAACTTCATATGCTACAAAATTTTCAGATATTTAATATCAGTTATTCTTTTCTATGGTTACGAGTACTCATATATCACCTACCTTTTTATAGTATATTAGTTAATTTAATGCAATGAAAATATATATCTCAAAGAACCCTGTTCATACACAGGGATTCTAGACAGTCAATATTTTTAGTACATTGTGGGGGGGGGGGAAAGAGGAGGTTAGCATAATTTCCTTTGTTCTTTCCTGCACTCCTGCTGTATTGTAAGTGGATAGTAATGCACGTTAAAAATGTAAAAAGAAAAGGAGTACTTGTGGCACGTTAGAGACTAACAAATTTATTTGAGCATAAGCTTTTGTGAGCTACAGCTCACTTGATTGAATGCATCCGATGAAGTGAGCTGTAGCTCACGAAAGCTTATGCTCAAATAAATGTGTTCGTCTCTAAGGTGCCACAAGTCCTCCTTTTCTTTTTGCGAAAACAGACTAACACGGCTGCTACTCTGAAACCTGTTTAAAATGTAGGAATTGTTAGAGATCTGAATATATTTTCTTTAGTATGGCTGTGAAAATCCCTCCCTCACCACCCTCTTACCTCAAGGATTAAAAAAAGGTTAATCTGAACCTAAAAATCTAAATGAGATTAAAAGAAAGAGATGGATTATCCTATCATCTACAAAAGCACTACAATATGTGAGCTGTTATGCCGTTTAACGGGAATGCTGTGGAAATGATAATGTGTGCCATCAAACACTGAACACAGATGGTCATCAGTATTTTTTTTCCACAATGAGATGGTGAACTATCAATGACTTTTACACATTTGATGTTCGTGCTTAGGTAGGGCTGAGACTGAATTTTCTGTATGCATTTTGTCTTCCCATTTCTTATTGTTTTTGTTCAGTAACAAGTGAGGCGTCCTTGTTTTAATAGGTAACAAAAAGAGAAATGGCACAGAATAAGATAAAACCCATTTTTAGACTCGTTTTATTTCTAAGTCTCTTAACATAAAAATTTTTCTCAAATTTATACCCCTCTTGTATGGCCATCCCAAATTTGGTTTATTTAGTGAATGTTCTTCAGCTATCATGCCCTTTCTCTTCAAGAACCTCTGCTCATTTTCTCTTGAGACCCAGTTCTCTGTTTTCTGGGTGATGTCTCTCTCTCTCCTCCTCCTCCTTCTCCTCTCCTTTCAGGTTATTGTCTCTTTATTTCCTTCTCTTTCTGACTCAGTCCCAGATGGTGGTTCCAGTCTTGCCTTTCTTTTCCCCAATGAAGACTCTCCATTCAGCCATGAGAGGATGTATCTTGTTAACCTTAGTTTGCTGCTAGGTTTTAGTGAAAGTAGCATGGCTTTAATGGTATGATGGAACCTCTCAAATGATGTGATCATATAATCTATAGACTGAGCATTTCAAAGTCATAGCGCCAAATTGTGCTCTCAGTTGCCCCCATGGTTTGTCAAGTCAGTGGGGTTAAATAAATGCAGCAGGGGGAAGGATTTGGCCCAAAACATTTTATGTGGGTGCACAATGTACTACTATTCTGACATCCTTGTGTTTTATACAACAGTCTGTACCATTCCGTAGTGCAATAACAGTGTATAATTACCTACACTAATATAATTCTTGGGGTCTAGATCAAGTAATGATTTATCTTTCTCTTGATGGTTAAAAATCCTTATCATACACCTCAGCATATGGTAATATTCTTCCCAGATTCTCTTACACGTTTTCTTTTCATGCATTTATCATAGTATTATACATATATTCTTACAACAGGTATTACTCTTAAAAATAATTTCAACTCCAGCCAAGGGTGTCCCTCTCCTCCTGTATATATTTCCATCTACTTGTTACACACATAGAAGTGCTCATTGGTTCTTCACCAAATTTTGATTTCACATCAGATTACATAAGCAATGTGAAATCTCGTCCATTTCGGGGGTTAGGGTATATTTAACAACAAAAATCACAAACTGGATAAATGTAGCAGTTTACATTAATTTAATATCTGAATTTAATCATTTAATTTAATATCTGGGGCTGTCTCCTGATTGGCAAAAATGTTAATCTTCATCTGTATACATTCACACCAACTTAAATCTAGAGTTGGTAGAAATTTTGTGAATTTCAAAATTTCAGTGAAAAATTTTATCCATGTTTTAATGAAAAAATGACAAGAGTTTAATACAATTTTCTCAGGCCTCTCTATATGTTCGACCAGTTCTACGTAAATCTTCTCCACCTCCGTTCAAAACTGTCACCGGATGTCTGCTATCTGAACAAGACAGAAGGAGGGAATTTAAGACCACTTTTCATCCAGACTTGTATATGGTATTCCATTGTACAAATGTGCATGCATTGGCACAATGCAAATTTATGTCACAGAGAAGGTGATGTAATATGTGGAAATGTAACTTAGTTTATATATTCGTAAGTGATCTCAGTATATGCTGCGATTTTGGTAGCCCTGCTAAATATCCTGCAGTCATATTCTTGATATAATAGAGACCGGTGAAGTGCATTAAAAGGGAGGTGGACATTTTCATTAATAACATTTGTCTTTATAACGTAACTTTCGGGTTTGAAAGAAAAGCACTGAATCTTTTTCATCTTATTAGTCTTTGTAGTAAGCTTTGCTGTCAAAATTGTTCAATTTTGAATTTTATTTTTTAAATGGGCTGTTTGCCTTCAGTCCAGATATTAAATATAGCTTGATCAAACTCTTGTTAAGTATGTGTCTCAAAAATAGTTCTCTGCTTGCTTTATATTAGCATATAGAGACATGTCTCCCCAAGTAAGCCCAGACACAGTCATAGAAAGCTCTATATTATACCAGGATTTGACTTACTAGGAGAACGACGTTATTAATAGAAATAGAAGAAAAATGAGGGGGACAAGCTATGCTTCTAATGGACAGAAGAAGAAAGAAAGAGAACTTTGATTTAATCTATTGATTTGATGTTAAGTAACAGAACAGATGTTTTCTGTTATGTCCCTGGCTAAAATTCAGTAGGTGCCAGTAATACTTTTGGACTGGTGGCTTCTGATAAGACTGAAAATTGACATCTGTTCTATTGTTACTAAATGGATATGGCAGGTTACTCTGCTGTAGGTGGCTCATTTCATGGTATTTTTAATAAAGAAACAATATCTCTCTTTTCCTAGACCAAGACAAAACCAAAAAATATTTAGCCAGGAGTTTTTTCACTCCAAAGACATGTCAGACAGGATTTGAAGTCTTCCCATGAAAAGTTTAACATTTACAGTATGTAGTTTCACGCACAAATTTGTTTTGCTCTAAGGCTGCATCATTCCTGGTGCCTAGAGAAAGAATAGCTTATCTTTGTTTGCCTTATTTCTACCTGTCAGCTACCTCTTTGAATGTCAAATTCAATAATTATCTATAGTGGTTCTCAAGGTTCCATGATTGAAATGCTAAGGTGTTAGAATGAGGTTGTATTAACATTGTCTTAGTTTAACCAACTTCCTCTCCTTCCTTCATACCCAAACATTAACCAGATCACCATTTAATGGAAGTTCAAAGGCTTCCCCAAAAGGTTCGGAAGGCTCTGTGATCTCTAAAAATACATGAGTTTTGTTCACCTTGGAAACCACTTGAAGCAACGTAATTCCAGAACTGACTGTTTCCTGGTGCTTATGTTTGGGCCTGATGTAATGGGCTTTAGACTGAGCCCTATGGGGAAAAAATTAAGCTGAATCATCCATGTACACATGAATGAGACACAGAATACAAATGCTTATATATATTTACACATATAATTGATACAAAGAAGATGAATTTGTGTTTTAAGTGCAAAATACAACTCAGTCATAACTCCATCATTCCAGTCTGTCAATATGTACCTAGTGTGGGTAACCTTGCTGAGGTGTCACAAGTGACTCTATAATGAATATATATATATATATATTTATATATATATATATATATATATATAATTAATATAATACAAAAGCAACCTTAAAGCAGGATTAAAATTCCTGTTTCGTGTATTGATGACAAAAATTAGCTCCCACATTTGGTAAACTTTCATAGGTAAACTGAATTTTCGCTGTAACTCTTTAGTAAAGAATTTTCTAACTTTTTTCAGAGGAAACATTTGAACATATTCCCAGTGTTAAGTTTGGCCCCATTTTCATCACTTTTTCTTTGAGTTCCTGTTGCTAAACAGTCCCACTCCCCAGAAATTGCAAATTTTAAAACACACATTCTTGTATCACTTAGGAAATTGGCCACTTTTGAAATTTTGAACTTAAATGCATAAAGAATTATGCTCCTCATTCATGATAACCTAAATGAGCTATGTAAAGAATATCCTTGAGAATAGCTGATAAAACTAGAACTCGAAGAGGAGTGAAATAGTGAGGTGGTTTGCTCCCGTAGCACAAAGGGGCATAAAGCTGCCCTCAGTGGGCTGCTGCTGGTTCCCCTGCTGGCATTCCCTGACTGATACAAGGCTAGGATATCCAGCTCTGCATGACTGGGGAATTGTATAGTTGAGGATAAACTGAGTTTAACCACTTCTGATTTGGGGAATATGGAGTTTAGTTTTTTTAAAACCACTATGTGACTGGATCGCTACTTTACTCCAGCACTCCCAAATTTACATAATGGTCCTTTGAGGGCCTTTATTAACTGTCATACTTTAGAATAGCCCTGGACTTGCTCTAACTTACGTTGAGGGCAGAACCAGTCTATGAATATCATGGGGATCAGGGAAGCTCTTTCCATCCAATAGGCCCTCAAAACCTATTCCCCATCACTTCTATCTTGTTGCTTTCTTTCAGGGAAGGACTAGAGGCCCACTTCTCCTTCGTTGATGTTAGGTGAGTGTCCCACTTCCCATACCTGTCAGAGCAAGACAGGAGGAGGGGAAGATTTGTGCCTTAGATGGGAGTCTCTAAGTCACAATGCCTCCCAAGGCTACTCCAGAGTCAATGCAGCGTATACACCAGCAATTGCTCAGGGCTGTGCACAATCAAGGCACAATCAAACCTTGTATCTAGGTAAAAGGCAACACATAAAATCACATTGTGAGGCAAACCTTGAGACATGGTAAGAATGGCAACGGAAGGAGTTAATTTTGAACTAAACGAGGAGGAACCACTTGGGCAACCTTGTCTGTGCAAAGCTGGAATTTGAATAAATTCAAATGCAAATTCAAGCAATTCTAATTTCACCGAGATTAAAAAGTTAGTCTATGAAAGAGCCCCAAAGTACTACAATTAGATTTCTAATAAATATCAGAAATTTTCATTTTTTAAAGGAAACTAAATTTATCCCTGATTTTAGCTGAAACAACCCAGTTAAATCTTGGAGTGCTGACACCTGGGATTTTTCCACACTGTACTATCACCATCTATAATGTTACAAAAATTTAAGAGGAAAAACTATGCATAAAACAGTGGTATTTCACCTATTTTTTTAACATACTGTGGGTTGTCTGATTCTCAATATGGAAAATAAGCATGTTGTGTAATGTCTTTTGTGGTATTGGAAAGAACAGATTTTTCCCAGATGTGGTGATGTGTAGCAAGCAATTAATAGGCTCCCTATTTTACATGTTATCATAAGGTCATTTTGTCCTATGCTGAAAGCACAGCTAATTCCATATATTGTACTATATTCAGAAAAAAACTCAGGATGATGAAGAACTTAGCAATAAGAACTGGGCTAAAATACAAATACTATACTTGGAATGCAGCCTTGACACTGTAGTTACTCCCTGTGGGTGAAGTTCATGGCAGTGCAGACAGCTCGTGAAAGGTCCTGCACACTACCTTAACCCCTTGATGGAGGATTTAAGTGGCAAGACAAGAACTACTTTCCATTCTTGGAAAGAAGAAAAGAGACTGCAAGCAGAACAGTACAACTTTTGAAACCGTAGCTTGTTCATGATCTTGTTTGTGTAACCATCACTGATGATGCATTAGGGCAAAAATTATTTGGCCTCCTATGCCATATTATTGGGCCCACCTGAGTTGCCCCATTTAAGTCACTGAGATTAGTGAATGGAGATCTATATTGCTAGATTTCAAGGCCAGAAGGAAACTACTGTGGTGATCTTGTCTAATTTTATCCATAATTCAGGCCACACAATTTCACCCAGTAATTAGTGCATTTAACTCAGCTCTTGTTGAGCCAGACCGTATCTTTAAAGAAGATATCCAATCTTGATTTAAAGACTTCAAATTATGGAGAATCCATCACATCCTTAGAATAGTTGTTGTACTTGTTAACCCTCACTGTTAAAAATTTGGCATCTTATATCTAGTCTGAATTTGTCTATCTTCAGCTTCCAGTCACTGAATTTCGTTATGCTGTCATCTGCTAGATTAAACAGACCTATTCTATCAGAACTCATTTCCCCATGTAGGTATTTATAAACCAGGATTAAAACATCTCTAATCTTCTTAGTAAATAGACTAAGCATTTTAAATCTCCAGTGGTAAGGCTGGACTTCCAGACCTTGAACATTTCTTGTAGCTCTATTCTCTATTCTTTCCCGTTTTTCAATACTTACATATACTTAAGTGCTTTTCTGAATTGGAGCCATTCTGCCTAATCTGAATCAGCAAACTTTCTAAAATGGTAGCACCCTATCAAGCCTCAGAATGTTCAAAAATTTGATTTGGCTAAGAACCCAAAAGTCTGGTTTCTTAATCAACCTTATCCAAACTTTCCACGCATTTTAAGTCTGGAAAGCCAGGCTAGAAATGCTCAAGTGAACAGATTTTTTTTTTTTAACATAAGATTTGTGATGCTTCAGGGGAGACCTTGGAAAATGTCAATGGAAAATGTTATGGGAGAAAAATAAATATATCAGAATGTCTAAAGTCACACACATACATCCTCTTTTTGTAAAAGAATAAATTAAGGTTCCTGCCCTAGATGTGGTTTAAATCCCATCAACTTTCATTGACATCAGGAGAGATTGAGGGCATACAGCAGCTTGCAAACTGTGCCCTAGGACAGCAACAGATCTAAAAGAAAAAGTGGTTGCTTTAAGGACTGGGATAGGAATCCATTAAAAATGTGCATGCTAATCTGTAAGCATTTGTTTACTACTATATCTGTGTAAACAATATTGCTGAAATGAACTCAGTCACGTAACTTTGTTTTGGTATGCAAGGTTAACGTGGGACAAATCGAACTATCATCATCCAGATTCCAGAATGGAGATTTCAACATGCAGACATCCAGGCAATCCTTACTATCTTTAGAGTTTTTTCCGTGGAGGTCACTTAGACAATTTATATCAGATTTTCACTAGGCACTAGTTGAACTGACTCTGCATGGTAGAAATATAAATAGATTATCATCAAGGCTATTAATGTTCCAACCAATGGTCACAATTATAGATTTGCTCATCTGACCAGCTGAGGGTCATCTTTAAATCAGTATCAACCTGGTATATTCCTTGGGACAGCTACAAAAATATACAGTGGTGATTCACCTAACCTACCACTGGATGTCAGTGTTTACTGTACACAAATACAAGTGTATTAAAGTCTACAGTCTGGCAGTAAAAAAATGAACTCTTAAAGAAATCAGCTGAAATGTTAAAGTTTAATTCATTTAGTCGGTGGTAAGAATTTGATACTTTCATGATGATTAAGATCAGACCTTATGGTAGTGCTTTGTGTCAGAGTAGCATCATCTGTGATGCATGCAAGGTGAACATAAATCTCCCTATCCCGTTATTCCTCGCATGAAAAGCTGCAGATCCATGTCATCAAATCAAAGAGTCACATTATAATGATGTCATCATGACATAATGATGGTTGGTAGTGTGATGTTGCATCAGCAACAACTCAATATTGTCTCACGCTGATTGAGCCTTAAGCATCAGAATGCAGATACCAAAGGGACAAAGCCTTTGAAATATCTAAAGATGTTTAGGTAGATAATGTTAGGAAGTTGTGCCATGACTGTTTTGTAGCTCTAGGTCCAGGACAATATCTCCCACCCTCTCTCCCCATCTTTCCTACTCCTCCTAGCTTCTGGGAGGGAATTAGGGGAGGTGTTTCTTTTCTGTCTTCCTTCTGCTTTTCCCATCTCCTTAATTAGCTGCTGGGAAAGATAAGAAGGGTTTCTGGATGTTCTACTCTTTTTTTACTCAGCACTTCTTTCACAGCCAGGCAAATCAAGAGTAGCTCTTTTTGGATCCACAGATTCATGAAAATGGCACCTGAGACCTCAGCGAGCTACATGGCCAGCTCTACAGTCAACAGGTTGAGTATTGAAGCTCTAGCAAACGTACTGGCCTATAACTTATTTTTGTTTAATTCATTCTATAAACGTCTGGAGACAAAATCTGCAATGATTTTAGAAAGATTACAGAATGACAATATTCTGCTGGGAAATTAAGAGGCTCAATTCCATGAATGCTCTCTTTGATTGAAGAAAAATCTTAAATTGGGGTGGAATGAATCATTTAGGAAAAACAAGTCCAGTGGCAGTCATCTAGTTTGAGACTGACGAATCCCTGAAGAGGACTCAAAGAATTACTGTGTATAAGCTAGACTGGGAACATACTACCCTAATGAAGTATTTACAGACTCCCTAACATTTAGTTGGTGATTTTAAAACACAATCTTTAATTTCTTGATTTTTATGTATTTTGGTTTTAATTAAAATGTTGTTTTACCAGAAATCTATACAAAAACTTCTTAACTATCTTAAAGTTCTTACTCTGGGAATTTCTGTATTGTTTCCAAAAAGGAAAGTAAACCATAAAATGTTTTATTTATATGTCTGATCATGGAATGCTGGATACGGTAACCTTAACTACAGTCTGTACTATAGCTCATGTTTATTTTTTACCATTAGTTTCATGGTATAAACCATTAAGAGTTTATTAATGCCCATTTTGCACTTGATGACATAGTTTGTAATTTTTCATAGGGAGAAGCCCCCTTTGGTTTATGTGAACAATAAGTTATATGTGTGCATTTTTCAATAAAATTATCATTTCAATTCCCCCTTTAAGACAATCCAGGAACTTTTTGGAAAGTGTATGGGACAATTTCCTGGTGCAAGTGCTGGAGGAATCAACTAGGAGCAGAGCTCTTCTTGACCTGCTGCTCACAAACCAGGGGAGCTGAAGTGGATGGGAACCTGGGAGGCAGCGACCATGAGAAGGTCGAGTTCAGGATCCTGACACGGGGAAGAAAGTAGAGCAGCAAATACAGACACTGGACTTCAGAAAAGCAGACTTTGCCTCCGTCAGGGAACTGATGGGCAGGATCCCCTGGCAGAATAACATGAGGGGGAAAGGAGTCCAGGAGAGCTGGCTGTGTTTTAAAGAATCCTTATTGAGGTTACAGGGACAAACCATCCTGATGTGTAGAAAGAATAGTAAATATGGCAGGGAACCAGCTTGGCTCAACAGTGAAATCCTTGCTGATCTTAAAACAAAAAAGAAGCTTACAAGAAGTGGAAGATTGGACAAATGACCAGGGAAGAGTATAAAAATACTGCTCAGGCATGCAGGAGTGAAATCAGGAAGGCCAAATCACACTTGGAGTTGCAGCTAGCAAGAGATGTTAAGAGTAACAAGAAGGGCTTCTTCAGGTATGTTAGCAACAAGAAGGTCAAGAAAAGTGTGGGCCCCTTACTGAATGAGGGAGGCAACCTAGTGACAGAGGATGTGGAAAAAGCTAATGTACTCAATGCTTTTTTTGCCTCTGTCTTCATGAACAAGGTCAGCTCCCAGACTACTGCACTGGGCAGCACAGCATGGGGAGGAGGTGGCCAGTCCTCTATGGAGAAAGAAGTGGTTCGGGACTATTTAGAAAAGCTAGACAAGTAAAAGTCCCTGGGGCCGGATGCACTGCATCTGAGAGTGCTAAAAAGGAGTTGGCGGATGTGATTGCAGAACCATTGGCCATTATCTTTGAAAACTCATGGCAATCCAGGGAAGTCCCGGACGACTGGAAAAAGGCTAATGTAGTGCCCATCTTTAAAAAAGGGAAGAAGGAGGATCCTGGGAACTACAGGCCAGTCAACCTCACCTCAGTCCCTGGAAAAATCATGGAGCAGGTCCTCAAGGAATCAATTCTGAGCCTCTTAGAGGAGAGGAAAGTGATCAGGAACAGTCAGCATGGATTCACCAAGGGCAAGTTATGTCTGACTAATCTAATTGCCTTCTATGACGAGATAACTGGCTCTGTGGATGAGGGGAAAGCAGTGGATGTGTTCCTTGACTTTAGCAAAGCTTTTGACACTGTCTCCCACAGTATTCTTGCCAGCAAGTTAAAGTATGGGCTGGATGAATGGACTATAAGGTGGATAGAAAGTTAGCTAGATTGTCGGGCTCAACGGGTAGTGATCAATGGCTCCATGTCTAGTTGGCAGCCGGTATCAAGTGGAGTGCCCCAAGAGTCGGTCCTGGGGCTGGTTTTGTTCAATATCTTCATAAATGATCTGGAGGATGGTGTGGATTGCACCCTCAGCAAGTTTGCAGATGACACTAAACTGGGAGGAGAGGTAGATACGCTGGAGGGATAGGATAGAGAGGGTCCTAGACAAATTAGAGGATTGGGCCAAAAGAAATCTGATGAGGTTCAACAAGGACAATTCCAGTGTCCTGCACTTAGGATGGAAGACTCCCATGCACTGCTACAGACTAGGGACCGAATGGCTCGGCAGCAGTTCTGCAGAAAAGGACCTAGGTGTTATAGTGGACGAGAAGCTGGATATGAGTCAACAGTGTCCCCTTGTTCCCAAGAAGGCCAATGGCATTTTGGGATGTATATGTAGGGGCATTGCCAGCAGGTCGAGGGACGTGATCATTCCCCTCTATTCGACAATGGTGAGGCCTCATCTGGAGTACTGTGTCCAGTTTTGGGCCCCACACTACAAGAAGGATGTGGAAAAATTGGAAAGCGTCCAGCAGAGGGCAACAAAATGATTAGGGGACTGGAACGTACGACTTATGAGGAGAGGCTGAGGGAACTGGGATTGTTTAGTCTGCGGAAGAGAAGAATGAGGGAGGATTTGATAGCTGCTTTCAACTACCTGAAAGGGGATTCCAAAGAGGATGGATCTGTACTGTTCTCAGTGGTAGCTGATGACAGAACAAGGAGTAATGGTCTCAAGTTGCAATGGGGGGAGGTTTAGGTTGGATATTAGGAAACATTTTTTCACTAGGAGGGTGGTGAAACACTGGAATGCGTTACCTTGGGAGGTGGTGGAATCTCCTTCCTTAGATATTTTTAAGGTTAGGCTTGACAAAGCCCTGGCTGGGATGATTTAGTTGGGGATTTGTCCTGCTTTGAGCAGAGGGTTGGACTTGATGACCTCCTGAGGTCCCTTCCAACCCTGATATTCTATGATTCTATTATTTGGCTGTTCCTTACTGGGACAGTGTGTACATGTCCCAAAAATGTAACTGAGCATGCTGATTTTAGGTGTAAAATTGCACAAGTATTTTTGCATGTGCACCTTGGGCCTTTCTGAAAATTTGAACTGCTTTATTCAGAATTTAGCTGGCAATTTTGCTGGGGTGATATACAAGGTAGAATAAAATTCAGTTATCTTTTTCATACCTGTATTTACACTTCAGGGCTAAAGTTAGTAAAAATACTTAGCTCCTAACAGGTAGGGCCCTACCAATTTCACAGATGTTGAAATAAGCCCTTCCCTATGAAATCCGATGTCCCTTTGTTCCTAGTAGCGCCCAAGCAAAGGAGGGGAGGGATAGGACTTGTCTATCTCCTACACTGCTACTCTGGAGGGACGGAGGAAGGAGATCAGACCCACTTCCATCTCCAGGAACCTCCTGCGGCTGCAGGAAGCTCTGCGGTTGCTGCTTTCGGAGTCCCGCTCTGAAGGCAGCACAGAAGTCAGGGTGGCAATTCCATGACTCCCCTACAAAGGTTTGCAACACCCCACCCACCCTCAATCCCCTTTTATATGGGACCCCCATGGTTACAACAATGAGAAATTTCAGAATTAAACATCTGAAAATGTGAAATTTACCAATTTTCAAATCCTATGGACATGAAATTGATCATAGTGGACCATGAATTTGGTAGGGCTGTGTCTCTGAACTGACTTCTTGTCAGCAACATAAGAAAATATGAGTAGAAGACATACGAAAAGCAGATGTGCTAAATATTAAAGTGCCAATTTTACACAGACATTTTCCTGACCATAACACACTAGAAAAATATTTAACGCATTGAGTTTGTGGGGAAAACTTTTCAAAAAGAATGCAGAACATATACTGACAAATTTAGAAGGCTGGCTAAAGCTGCTTTGAAAATTTGGCCCACAATCTTTTTTGAAATCAAAGTGGGATATTTCTATTTGCTTTAATTTCAAAATCCCCAAGATACTTAAAATATAAAAATAAATCTTTTCCCTCTTCCATTTTTAAATTCCATATTGAATCAATTTTAGTTAGTTGCAAAATCTTATAAGGAGGATGTCCTTAGATCTCCCTTGAATTAGTTAACATGTGAATCATGCCAACATTTGGTTTCAGTTGTGTAAGCCATTTGATGAAAGCTAATGAGTAAAAGGAGAAAACTGAAAATTCAGATGCATTTCTTAACACTATTGTGAGTAATTAAAACTGGCAATAAAGTAATGATTATCATGAGAATCAAATGCTCAGAAACAGTTTATTCTCTTTGTACTTTTGAGCACTCAGTAAATTAAATGATACATTCCATTTTAATATGCATTTAATTTAGTTGCAGTTCACACTTGTAATAAAAATATTTGAAATTGAACTAAATGTTTTTGTTGTCTCATCACCTCTATAGATTTGTTATGTCTGAGTGAAAGACTGTCATGTTGCACGGTTTGCCTTAGCCTGTTCTAACCAACATATGTGTGATTCATTTAGGGTCCAATCCAAGTAGGGTAGTAAGTAAGAATAGATAAACTATTTGGATAAAATAAGAATCCATCCTACCCTTAACTTTTGTTGAAAACCTCTCTGAGGCTTTTTGAGTGTCAAAAAATTGGCTCTCTTCCTAATACAAATTTTTAGCAATACTTAAATAATAAACCATTTGTTCATACAACTCTTATTAACTCATCCTTAACTAAAGAGGTAAGATATATTAAATACACCTGTCTAATGCCAGAATTTATTTAATGGATAACAAAATTATTACCACTGATATATGCATGGGAACCTTATTGAGGGACTATCATAAATCACATCTTAAAGGATGGTATGGCCTACACAGTTCCCATACACACTGGCCTTTTAGGGGAGATATGATTCTTCGTTGCTCCTTCCTGGTCCAGGGGTTAAATTACATACTTTGGTCCATTGTGACCATGGTTGCTGGGAGACACCACTCTGAGAATGCCCAATCAGGGCAAACTGCCAAAATAGGGCAGATGATCCCCAAAAATGGTGGTTTATTCTATAATTAGATTCACCAAGCCAGTAACAAAACAGCTTCTGGAATACCTTACTGGTTACCGAGAAGTTAAAATACAGTTCCCATTAAGCAATCCAGCCTTTGGCTACCATCCAGACAGCCAGTCTAATATAGTGAGGATTACTTAAAATCTTATTTATCATATATAAAATTTGATCAGTCTCAAGAGATCAGACACATTACCCACCAGATCAATGAATATTTTGGATCTTACCCGAATACAGACTTACAGCCAATTCTTATTAACTAATTTAAGTTTTATTTTAAAAAGGAAAGAGTTACTATGGTTAAAAGATCATTATACATACAGGTATGAATAAAGTTCTTGGATCAGTTCCTAACAGAGATGGTGAACTGATTTTATAAAAGTCCTTTCAGAATCAGCTTCACAGGTTATAGTCCATGTGAAGAGTTTATTCAAATTCTTCCATGAGAAATAGCAGGGATACTCCACATGGACCTGCAGACCTCAGTCTTGCGGCTTGAACTTCCCCTGACAAAATTTAAGCAGATATGAGATAAAAAAGGATCAGGCCCTTTATAGTTCTTAAGCAAGCTATGCTAGCCTCTCGACAACAGACATCACAGCAGGCATTCCTTGGATGAAGACTAGGTAACCTACATTGTTGCTTTGAAGTAAATCTCTGTTTCCTAGGCACACACCAGTATCTAGCTGCATTCATTAGCATATGGTAATTAACCATTCAAGTGGTTCATAGAGAGTTTACTACAAACTTCAAAGAGAAAAATAGACAATGATATTATTACATCCCAAGTTTCATCAAGATGTTAATATTCCCTTTTGATCTCTGAATCAGAATATAGTAACAGGAACAGAAGTTTATCAATGCAATCTAACAGATATAGGTAAACACAGACAAATACAATTAGTATCTACTTGTTGTTCTCTGACAATACAGGTTTAGATTTCAAAGAATGTAGTGTACTTAATATGGCTTCAATAACTCTACTAGAAATGGTCCTGTTTACCATTTCAATACTTCTCTAATATGTCTTTAAAGGTTGATTTTGGGTCACTTAGCCTGCTGGCTCAATGTCACACCTATAATGGAGCATACTGTTAGAGCCAGTAAAATCAGAGCTCTATAGAAGGTAGACTCTTTAAAGGAACCCACCGTTGATGCTTCAATACCATTGTGAAGGGCACTGTAGAAGAGGCAAGATAGACAGGCATGGCACTGCTAAAGATGCACATTCTTAATTGGCCATGTTAGGATCTGAAACTGCTGACACATGTTACTAGTTTCATTCTTTATTATTTCTACTGAAAACAATAGCTTCTAATTACCACAGCATGAAATATCATGTAACATCTTGTGCCAGCTCAGATTAGTTATGGAAAGGGGATCAAATAAAGAGAGAGTACATAGTTCAGTCAACAACATTTGATGTTATTAGTCTCTCTTAATTCTTCACTCATCTTTGTTTCTCTTCTCTTTCGTTGTCATTTGGAAGTGGTACTGAATGCTGATAAGACCATTTATTTTGCTTTGTCAAATCCCAGCCAATCATTTTTAGGCAATTAATTTAGTTACCAAGTATTTTCTGAGGTACCAGATGTTAGCTGCCAATAGGACAATAACAGATTACAAGGCTGGGTGCTATTTCCTTCCTGCTGTGTGAGGTTGGGCAAGTCACTGTGTGCCTCTTTCTCGCTCTCTCATGTCTAAACTGCAAGTTCTTCAGGGCACGATTTATGTCTTTATTGTATAGTTTGTTCAGGGCCTAATGCAATGAGGTCCGGACCTTGACTGGAGTCTCTAGGTGTTAAAATAATACAAATAATAATAATTACTTACATGTATTCTATTTTTGACTCTAGCCCATATTGAATTATTGATCCTTTAGCGATCATCAGTTTGACTGACGTATATCAGCTTTGTTCTGATAGGAATTTCAGTGCAGGCTTGTTATTTTAAGTATCTTCATTGAGTTTCAGTTTCCAAAACATCATTACAAGTGCATTTAGTCACCCACCTCTTGCTGTACTTACATGTTTCTTAGCCTTCTGTATGGCTGAATATATTTTTCAGGACCACATAAAAATGCTACTGTAAACTCATTTGCCCTTCAGCTCACAGTTTATGCAGACTAAGCAAGACTTAAGGCATCCAGAGTGTTGAGGTGGGTTTTTCGAAAGCATTTTTTAAACATTCAAGTACTGTTCCATCTTTAGCTCTGTTAGAGACAGCATGTTGTTTAAATAAAACAGACAAATTTAGAAAGTGGGATTTTTGCTCTGGAGAGAGCTAATTTGATCAGACAGCTTCGCATATTGTAATCGGTATTCAGTTTTTCCAACTGTCAGACATGTTATCCCTTTGAATTAAACCTAAATTTAAAGATATTTTTTCCAAAATTAAGAATACCAAAATAGCTAAATTTCTGAATTAAGTCTTATAGAACCTTAAGCATAAAAGGAGAGTGATAGGATGTCGTGCATGAAGTTATTTCCTAATGAAAGACACATTGCTTGTATGATGGAGTGATGGTTAACGTTTAAGACAATTTAATATTTCTGTTACTAACAAGTACCACCTATACCAATTACATTAGTTTGATCCCCTAGCTTACTATTAATTGTACTGTTTAGCCACAGTGTCAATGTACAAATTACTAATACTCTGAATTTCAGTCTAGTCTTAAATGTTTGGATCTGGAATTTTGATTCTGCCTCATAAAAAGCCCATAGGCAAACTTTCGATCTGTTGCAGGTTCAGATGTAGAACACTTGATGTAGGATTTAAATTTGGGCCTGTCTCTATTTATTTGGGCCAAATCTAATTAACTGTAGCATATACTATCTGTTTGAAGTGAATAGAAAAAAATGCTATAAAACTGCTTAAATCAACCTACCAGTGATTTTTTCAGCTGTGTGTATAGGCTGACTGAGTCTGGAGAATGATTCCAATATAGACAAATTCACATTGCTCTCCCTCCCATTAATTTATGAGAATTTAAGATTTTATTTAGCTTTTCTCTACACATCAAAATTAATTTTATTGTGAAGTGGTCCCCTGGATTAACTCTGCCAATGACATCCACCTTGATCGCCCATTTTCCCCACAAGCATCTGAGTGCTTTTTCCTATGCCAGCCCCTCTGGGAGAAAGTAAAAAGCTGCTTTTGGTACAAGTCCTTTTTGATTTTGCTTATTGAAATTAGACAGTTTTATTTGGAAATAACTGTCCACACAGACACTTTCAGTAAGATAACAAAAGATGTGGATGAAATCTGATTTAGATATTTCAGTGCGAATTTGCGTGTGGACCAGCCTTGAATATGTTGAGACTTGGTTACCTCAGAAGCCACCTCATTCCTTGAGTAAAGTGGCTGCTATTGTGATGTCAGGATGAAGGTGTGGTTGAAAAGACCAAAGACCAACCTCCATTTTGGAAGGTGGGCTCTAAACTACAGGGAGCCCTACAGTCAACACGAGGCTCTGGTTGCTGTTATGTTATATAATATTTAAATAAAAGTAATTTAGGTGCTAAATACAAGGT
This sequence comes from Eretmochelys imbricata, assembly GCF_965152235.1. Classification (NCBI taxonomy): domain Eukaryota; kingdom Metazoa; phylum Chordata; order Testudines; family Cheloniidae; genus Eretmochelys; species Eretmochelys imbricata. The sequence goes on along the minus strand of NC_135575.1, from coordinate 34,659,383 downwards.
CTCCCTACGTTAATATGAATAGCAATACACTCTTTGTATGATGATGAGGAAGCTTGAGATCATCTCCAGTGCTGAGCTAATCAGGAGGGGGCTGGAAGCAGGACATACTCAGTGAGGAGGCCTTTAGTTGTGGAAATTGCATCATTCATCATTTTGTCAAAGCCCATGTTGTCCTTTGGGTCACTGCAAGGCCAATTTGTTATCCAAAGCTTTTCCTGGAAGGGAAAACATAGTTACATTTTGAATGTGGAGATGTGGTAGATTTCAGAGGGTTACATTGGTTACTGATTGGACGTAGCTATTTATAATTTATATTTATAGTGAATACACTCAGAACTCCTAACTGGACACACATTTATAAACTGAAATAAATATGCTTCTATTTCCTTAACATAGGAAATCTCTGTTTTAGCCCTAAGAACTTCTTCATCAGAAGGTTTGCAACAGCATGCATGCTCTCTCCCTCCCCAAACCTAAGGGCTTGTCTCCACAGCGATTTAGTGGAGCAAGCGGGTGTGCTATTTGAAACCGGAGTACATCAAAGTGCACTACAGAATTTTTAATGCACTGTAGCAGTGTCCACATGTTGAGTTAGCATATGGCAAGCTAGTGCACTGTACAATTATACTCTGGCTTGTCATGCACTAACAGTAACCTGATGTGTAAACAAGCCCTAAGAAGGCTTTTCTCGTGTATATCATGAGACACCTATGGAATTAGTGGCAGCTTTGCTTATAGACGTGTTATTTCACATATATAGAAATTTCCTCCATGAGCCCTATATGCCTTTTTCTGGCTTCACCATTGCCTCCTGGATATTGAGCTGAAACATATGAAATGTAACTAGATGTGGCATTTTATTTCTAAATATATATAACTATATTGGTCACACTTTATCTTAAGGTTCCATGCATCAACAGTTTATAAAGGATTTATAAATGGTTAATCAATTGTTATAGATTCTAGCAAGTCAATAGGTTGTTTATAACCATAGTTTATAATCATCTATAGCAGTGGTTCTCAACCTTTCCAGACTACTGTACCCCTTTCAGGAGGCTGATTTGTCTTGCATACCCTAAGTTTCTCCTCACTTAAAAAAGACTTGCTTACAAAATCAGCTATAAAAATACAAGTGTCACAGCACACTATTACTGAAAAATTGCTTACTTTCTCATTTTTATCATATAATTATAAAATAAATCATGAACCCACCCCAGGTTGACAAAGACTGATAGAGCATTGACAAAACGTATCATTGTATGAAATTTTAGTTTGTACTGATTTCACTAGTGCTTTTCATGTAGCCTGTTGTAAAACCAGGCAAATATCTAGATGAGTTGACATACCCCATGGAAGACCTCTGTGTACCCACAGTGTACACATACCCCAGTTGAGAACCACTGATCTATAGCACCTTTAACTGATCTACTTCTAACCATCTGTAATACATACTACTCATGTCAATAACATGCTTAAAACAGCTGTTGATAATTTATTAATTAATTTATAAACCATTTATTAATGGAACTTAATATGAAGTTTGGCTGATATATAATTATAGCTGCATCATTTATATTAAATCATAGTGTTTATATGTTGAACTTTATGAGCTATTGTCTATATTGTGTCTTGTAAGAATTCAGTAAAAATACTATTAAAAATAAGGCTATTGCAGTATGGATAAGTTTTGTTGCAGAAATATATAGGGGATGCTTGACTGGCATCTCAGTCACATCATGTGCTCTGAAATCAGTCTTTGAATGGACAATCAGTGGGTCCAATAGTTTCTGAACAACAAACCACAGTGATGGAGAATGGGGAGTATTTGGCCTGTCAAATATTTTCTCAATGAATGTCAAGCAAAGGTATTCTTAATCCCATTCTTCAGCTATCACCACTTAACAGGTGTTGCAGAGAATTAGAATGACTGTATATAGCAGCATGTTTGTTCATTTATGCCCAGATGCTATATTCACACACTATATGCAATGGCAAAACTCCAGTTGGCTTCAGCAGAAAGGGATCAGGGCTATATTACCATTAATTCTACAGACAAACACTTTACCTTAGGCCAGATTTTATCCATATATCTGGATGTGATTTGAGGCCTGTAATTGGTGCTATGAAAGTTTATACATTAAAGGCAAATAATATTTATTATGTGAGTAGCTGAATGAATGAATTTTGTTATGCAACATAATGTGTACTGGGTATGTTCTTTTGCTGGCTCCATTTTGACAGAGGTATAATGAGTCAGGGAACTCTGTTAGATAGAGTGCAGCACTGTTTAGTGATATTGAAGATTTAGGATTTGATCTTGCATTGAGAACTGTGCTGACATATCTCTGTGCCCACTTAGTTCTCAATGCTGGATAGAGGCCTATAGACAGTACTTGATTACATAATTATCCATTAAGTCACATGAAAGGCATTTTATGATACTGGAAAATGAGAAGACTGAAATCATTTATCCTAAATTAATGTTTTGTACCAGCTCGGTCCTGCAAAGTACGGAGAACTCTGGTCCCAACTGACCAAAGCACTTAAGTATGAGTTTAGCTTTAAGTACGCTGGCTCTGCCTAGGCATACCCTGTGCCTGTTCAGATGCCCATTGAAGTCCACAGAACACCACACGAGTGCAGCCGTACACCAGCATGAAGATCATTGCAAGATCCAGATGTAAATCTAAAGAAACCAAGCTAAGTTCATGTTCCATGCTTCAGAAATGTTGTCCTTATACCCCCCAAGCAAGTGTGTTACCCTTGTCTTCAAGCAGGAATTTTCATTTTGAGAGAGCTGAAAGAGATGATTGTACTTCTCCGGCATATTTTCCCCAAATGCCATGCTAGGAATGTATTAATATCTCTTTGATACCACAGAGGAATGTGGAATGTGAATTCTGACAGGATTTCCTGTGCTCATTGGAGGAGAGGGCAAATGGGGAGAGAAGCTGGAGTGATGGAATCTCTGCTCCCTGTGGGAAGTAGAAATGGAATTTACTTCATGCCACTCTTTCATGCTGGGACTCCTCACAGTTCTGCCAGTGGCATCACGGCATGATATTAAATCATCTGTTCCTAACCATAAGCCAATGCTCACATCTTTCAAATGACCTTGGGACAGTTATGAGTAAAAGACAACCAGGATTTGAAGATATGATGCTCATAATAAATAATAAAAATAGAGCAAATATCACATCAGTTTGGGGTTAGTATTAGGTATGTTCATTTTAACTGTGAGGTTAGCTTTCATCTAATCTTGCTTAAAACCTCATTGTATGATCACATTTTCTTACTGGTAATTTTGAGCTTCTTAAATATTATGGTCCAGCTAATCATATCAATTATATGCCACTGCAAAACCCAAAGGTTTCCATTTTTGCCAAAGGAAAATTCAAGTTGTGCTTTGTAATCATGACCCTTTATGACTGGCAAAATAGGAGAAACAGAGATTTTATGACTGCCTGAGTTGCAGAGGTATTGACCGTTGACCTCAGTGGGAGCTGAGGTACCAGTGCCTTTGAAAATCAGGTTATTTTAAAATGTGTATCTCTTATTTTGCTGACTGTGGCAATCCTTGAATTTCAGTTGGGTGAGTGCTATGGGATGAAAGGTCCTATAAAAGTTTGATTATTATTATTTTGTTTATTATGACTGTCACACAACTGGACAATTTAGCAATTACCTTAATTCTTGCCCTTTCCTTCCCAGGACCCTCTTGTGCTCTCATTCCTTCTTTGTGTATCCTTCTCTACTCCCAGGGTAAACTCACATGCGTATGCACAAATACACACATATACAAACACATATGCATGCTCTCTCTTTCTATCTAGCTTTATTAACACTTACCAAGTACTGACATTTCTATTTATAAGAATCAATCTCTGTGACTATGTTTATAGTCTCCATTAATTCTAGCTCTTGGTGCTTGTCCTTTGCTTCTTTCTTTAGTGTACAGACACTAGTAAATTAATACTCTTCCTATTCTTTCTCTTTTGTTTCATATGTGGCTCTGTGCTGTACCTTATTTTGTATGTTGAAAGCATGTATTAGTTTTGAGTGAAGTGAAAGCTCCCTTTTCCCTTCTTTCCTACTTAAACAACCCATTTCAGTTTTAGATAATGACAGGTTTCAGAGTAGCGGCCATGTTAGTCTGTATCCGCAAAAAGCTGTAGCTCATGAAAGCTTGTGCTCAGATAAATTTATAGTCTCTAAGGTGCCACAAGCACTCCTTTTCTTTTTCCAGTTTTAGTATAATTCTAGATCCTTCTGCTTCGGTGGAGTCTGTCTCTGAGATGAAGACGTATCTGTACATACAATAAGAAATAACTAGGGTGCCTTAGTAGTTATGTCATGCTCACTGTCAGTAAATATTTACTTTTTAATGTAGATAAATAATACAGCAGGGGAGATGGCTTTTCAATATATGTAAACATGTAACAGTGTAGATGGCATCACTCATGACTAGATGCAGACACATTTGTCTTTGCCAGAGGGCTTCCACTAGAACCCATCTTAAATACTGTGGAAACCTCTTAAAATGAATTTTAATGGAGTTCCCATTAGCAATATCATTGTGGCCCCATTTCAGCCAGGCACTTAAATGCATGCTTAATTTTAAATAATGGGGTTATCCATGTGCTTACTGATGTCAGTGGGACTGCTTGCGTGCTTAAAGATAAACATATGCTTAAATGCCTTGCTGAACTTGGGCCTAAATCTGGGGATTTGTTGCAGTATAACTCTGAAGAGGAATGGTTTTTACACTTCATTTTAAAACATGAGAAAAACATAACAGATTCATGAGCCCATATGCAGTATTTGGTTTGCTGGAGTCTGTCCCCAGACTTTCCTGAGCGGCAGTGCACTTTTTCCAGTAATAATATATCAGCTGAAGCCTTTACTAAAACCTTTCCTCAGGTAAAATCCCATTGACATCAATGGGATTTTTTCATTTAAAAGGAATTTTCAGGATGTGGCCTTATGACAGTATTTGTGAACCAGTGGTCCCTTTATTCCAAACTTGAATGCTGCCTAATTTCATAATTTTCATTCTCCTCTGAGAATAATGGGTACTAGAAACTTTATATACTGTTATAATATAATTTATCCAAAATTTTGGACGGTCACAAACCTTGTGAAGCCAATTCAGTATCCCATCTTTCCGCAACATGACTTTGATGCTATTACTCTCATGTTATTACCTTTCAGCATAACTCAAGCTCCTTAATGCACCTGCCCCTCTCTGCTTTTTGGAACACACCTCAACTCCTCAGACCTGTGAGTCCCTCCATCCCACCTACCTTGGAAGAGCTGCTTTGAAATACATTTTCTACATTCTGGCCTGTTCTGGGGCTTCCAGGCTGAGATGTCTCCCCCGACTACACTACTACATACAAAGTTGAAATTTGAAAATTGTAGTTCCCAAGAACCCAGGAGAAGGCAGCCAGATTGTGAAATGGATCCTCAAGTATAGAAGCTACAAGCTTTAGGTAGGCCTGGTCAAAATTTTTCCATCTAAAACTGTTTGACAGAAAATTGGGTTTTCGGATGAATGATAGATGGCATGTTAGAGGGATTGTCTGACGGAGAAGCAACCCACAGCGTAGCTGAGAAGAACTTTTTGTTCTCTGGGGAAGGAGGCTTGGGGCTGGGTTGTTGTGGCAAGAAACTCTCAGCATGTTGAGAAGTCACATGATAGGAAGCTGGCACATAGACAAGTTCTCCTTGACCAAACTGGCCCTTAGGAAGGTTTGATTTGGAGAAAGAAATGAGGTTTGAGCTAGCTACTGTATGATAACAGATTAGCTATCCTTAGAATTCTTTTCCCTTCTCCTGCCATGGGAGAGGGGTTGGTGAGGGGGGAGAGACAAAGGCAGCATTTTCCTTTTAAGTTTGAAATTATAAAAGAAACTTTTGAATGAGGAATTTTAAGCTGTTGGCTTCCCCCACATTAGTGGTACAGGAGACATAACTGTAAGTGACTGCTGGCCAGCTGAATGCTGTTTGTTTGTTTTTACAGCACTGGAAGCTCTTTGAAAACTCTAGGAGTAGGGATGTTTCTGAAGTTTTATTTCATTGTTTAGCTATCTATCTGTCATCCAGAAGTGCAGTGTTTACTTAAACATTACAAGTTCAGTGTTGTAAATTAACAAATCCTGTTGTAAATTAGAAGTCTTGGCTTTAAACTGTTGGACTATTAATATTATAATTGAAAACAGCTCAACAAATGTTTAGCTTTTGAGAACTAACTTTACAGAAATACCTATGCTTTATAAAAGAAATATGTTCCAAAGGAAGTTTTCAAAGTGTGTAAAACCATATATATTTATATATATATATATATATACATATATATATAGTCCCTCTAGCCAAGTATGCTGTCTTCCAACAGTGGCCAGTGCAAGATGCTTCAGAGGGAATGAACAGAACAGAGCAATTTATTTAGGGATCCATCCCTGCTGTCCAGTGCCAGCTACTTTAGTGATCAGAGAAATTTGCCACGTAAAGGTTTGGGATATCCAGAAAATCAAGGCTTTGATGTCAATCATCCTCTTGAGCTTCTGTCTATGCTGCTCAAACATAGGGTTTTGTTAATACTATTAAATGTTGACATGTTTCCAAGAATTAGACTGCAATTTACAGAGTATAGTTAAAACATATTCTCTGCTCCAAGAAGCTTATGAGGAAGGCAGATTAATTGTGTGCTAGTCCTCAAGAGCTGGGCAGGGATTTAATGGTCACTCTGACAGTCACAGTTCAGGTCACATTTCTCCCTTGTTCCATGAGAGAAGAGCCCAATCTAAATAAGACAAGGCAAACTCATGGAATGTCAATTTGGGAACAACAGGTCTTGGGTTAACCAGTACAGAGAAGAAGGGAGGAGGGACTTTCTGAAAAGGTTTTTTAAAAGCAGGGACTTGAAGGAGGAGAGGGCGCTTGGCAGATCAGAACAGTGAGACTGTTCCAGGCATTATAATAGAGGGCACTTGAAGAGCGGAGACAAAAAAAAAATGACTAGGGTAAGAAGATTGGGAAATGCTTAGGAAGTGGGAGAGGAATAATGGGAAATGAGTAGGAATTTAGACGTAAATGAGCTTATGTATTGATGTATGGATGAGCAGTTTTATGCATAACCAATAGAGGGATTTATGGAGGGTGGTAATGAAGTATGGAGCAATGAGAATATGGAGCAATGAGAGTGAAAATGATATTAGCAGTAGCAGGACACACAGGAGTTTCACCACGTGGACACCTCTGCTGCAGTACAGACGGAGTAGCAGCTGTTAAGAACTGACACTTCAGGCAGGCGGTTATCAGGGGATGCAATGAGTCCATCATACATGAAGAATAATACCTCAAAACAGGTACCTCCTCCATCCTGTTGCGCAGGTCACTTAAACAAGCAGCATCACTGCTAGGTAGGTCTTGTTAGGGAGAAGGGACTCCTCTAGGTATATGTCTGATGGGGTTGACAGACCCCATACTAAGATAAATGGGGTGGTGGAACAGTGTGGGGCCAAGAAGGCCCTGCCCCTCAGCAGCTGCCAGGCATGCTCTCTATGGAGGGCCTGCTTAAAAGGAACTCTGGCAGTCTTGTGGGAGGAGCATGGAGGAGATAGTGGCTGCAAGAAGGCAGGCAGCACAGTCTACAGAGGAAGTATTGGGACTGTAAGTAAGGCTTGGCTGGTATCCCCCCTTGCACCTGACTAAGGGAGTTTGGGAAAATGGACACGGAGGGTGGGTAGGTAAGCATTCTTCACCCCAGCTGAAGCCCTGAACTACTGAGACTGTGTAAGCAGAAGGCTCAGGCCACTCCCCAAACTGAAGGGAAACAGGGAAGATAGGAAGTGGCTCAGGAGAGGCTGATCTGGAATGGCAGCCACAAGGGACTGAGCTACCCCGTTGCCTCTCGCTTCTTGAGCTGTGGGCTGAAAGTCAGAGGGCAGGGAGGGCCTGGATCTCCATATCCTTCCCCTTTTCCCCCAACCTACTGAGAGATTCTAAAGGACTCCACGGGGGCAATGAACGATGGACTGGCTGCCAGGGCTCCGAACTGCCCAGAAGAGCGGTGTCCAAGCCCAGAGACAGTATTGGGCTGTGGCCTGACCACGAGGCATGCTGGCCCCGGAGCAAAGCTTGCAACAGGTGGGTTTTATATTTTATCCTTTCCTCCTGAAGAAATGAGTTCCATATCCATGGCCCCATGTGCTCTGTGGCAAGCTGGAGGTAAGTTCTGGGGCAAGAGTCCGAGCTTCTAGTATTGTCAACCGGAACATCTGCAACATCAAAAATCATGAGATAGACCAAAAAAAATGTTTTAAAATCCCATTACTTTTTGGTTAGTTTTTTGATATTTGAACTCTCAGGGGGAATTGACTCTTTTTTGGGGGTAGGGGGAGGATGTATTTCAAGAAACTCAACCAGAAATGTATAAAACATACACATAGGGTGTGAGGGGGATCACCTCTTTTTTTACTTTTCACCGATGGGAAGGACACTTTCCCAGCACCTCCCAGGGTCTAACACCTCTCTTCTGGCTGCATCTCAGTCACTGTCCCCACCTTCCATGCTTGAAACCTGGGTAGTTGCTGTCAGTCTCAGAGCAGGAAGTGGCTTTTGATATAGGTCAGGCCAAATCCACTGATGGTTTTGAACGTTGGGATCAGGACTTGGACACAATTGGCACAGATATTGCCTAACTATAGCAGGAAAAAATGGTTCTCACTAAACGTTGGCAAATGTTGATTTTTTTTAATGGTGAATATTTGCACATTGGAAATTCTGATTCATGACTATAAATAAATAACAATAACTACAAATAACCAATTTTTCAATTTGGTTTGGTGCAAAGCAATATTTTTGAACTTTTTGGTGAAAAGCAAAAGTAAAAAATAAATTCATTTTAGATCAAATGTAACATTTAGTTCAATCCAAAACGAAACATTTCATTTTGATTTTGAAATTTTAAAAAGTTATTTATTTATTTTAATAAAATCAAGGGGAATTCCCAAGTGAAATATGTTTCAACTTTTCATTTTTCAAAAGATTTGAGCATTTCTGATTTTTTTTCCCAACTGAAACAATTTGTCAAAATTGACCCAAATTCACGACCTGTTTCAGTTAAGCCAAATCTTCCATTTTCAGTGCAAAAAGTATTTACACACAAATTTTTTCCTGGTTCTACTGAGGACCTCAAAGTGATACAGAATTTTTATACTGTTCCCAAGCAAGCTACTCTTACATCATTTCTGACTTTCTTGTTTTTCTTTGTGTCGTGCTTGGGCCTTAGGAGACTGAGAAATTCAGTTTTCAAAAGCTGTTCATTGTACTGTGGTTTGATATATTATGCAGCATTTATGTGACCTCTTACATTAATAGATCTGCTGGTGACTTTATTCCACGGCCAAGGACGCTTTTAACTTCTTGGATGCTAGTGTTTACACCACGGTTGACCTTTTTAGACCACCATAAACATTTCCATTGCCTTAATTCTGGTTAGCAAAAGGGGATAGCATGTTATGGAATAGATTAAAGGGCAAGAGTATGAATTTTGCTCAACCTGAGTCTAAACTTTAATTAGGTAGAAAGATTACGACCATTATAAAGCTGTTACACTGTTCTTAGTATTTTAAGGGTTTATTTTAATTGCTTTTGACTTTTCTGAGCCAGTGTTGTAAGTAGCCCTCTTGCTAAAAAATGATGTCATTGCAGTAAGGGACACTAGTAATCAAGTGAATCTGCTTTTAATGTTTTAATAGTGAGAAAAAAACATTTAAATATTATACATGTTGATTGTTAAATCCTTACTAAAGCAGGTTGGAAAACTGTTTGTAATGCTGGCTCCACAAACTTAGATTTCCTTATTCTCATACTAGGCTAACAAACACTACAGAATGAATTTTTAAAAAGTGTTTCTTACTGTATGGGCTGCTTTGCTGATCAAAATGGGTTTTATTTTCCTATACTCAGTTACTGAAATATATGCACTGTTGATATACATGCCCAGATTGATTGTACTTGAGGCCTGATCTAGAAAAACACTGTATGTGCTTATCTGTGGTCAATGGGATTACTCGTGTGCTTTAATTTGAGCCTGTGCTTAAATGCTTTACTGGATCAGGGTTTTAGAGCCTGAATTTCAGAAGTACTGAGCACTCACCACACTAATTGAAGTCAATGGGAGTGGTGGTTGCTGATCACCTAGAGTTTCATCCTGCAAGGTGTGCCTTTTGGGAGGCGCTGAGCATCAAAACGTCACAATACTCTCAGACCTGCTTTCGGGCCCTGATCCTGGAAAGCACATGGGTTTTGATTCAGCATGTGCTTTGCTGAATCAGCGCCATAAATCAAGTAATAGCATTCTGTGCATTGACACTTCATTTTTCTTAACCACGTACACGCTCAAAGCTGTAACACACTGAATGCCCTGGCAGCGACTGTCACCCTCATCTCTCAATGACTCCAAGGATCTGCTCCTGGAATAGGTAGTACCTGTCTCACTAGGAATGACTAGGATACCGTTTTCCAGTGTTATTGGTGGCTGAGCTCGTGACAGTACTTACACCTTACAGTGAGTGAGTGTAGCACTTTAAATTGATCTGCAGGCCCCCCACCCACCCTCACCTTGTGTGCATCTTTCTGATTTGACTTTTCTGTCTTATATCAGGCTCATGTAGATCTTGAAATTTAAGTGAGACACATTACAGACACCCTCTGTTATTGTACGTTGCAATAATATAGGTGGGCACTTGATTTATAGTTCTGGTGCACCTCTACTCTACTGTTTTGAGCTGTTGGTTTACTAGTGTTTGTACTTTTATCTAAGGGTTAGAAAGTTCATGTATATTTTGTTGAAAAAAACCTAGTTTCTAACCTAATACTAGGTATTGACATTGACCATTTCAGCTCTTTGACATTGCCCAGCTTTGTTTATAGCTGAGGAACAGCCTATGTATGGGTGGAGGATCTTACATTTCTGAATGCTTATATTAACCATTGTCTCCAAATCAGGAAACATGTGAACAACATTTTCTAAATCTGATCAACTGCAGACGCATAAGTTCATGTCACTTACATGAACATTCTTCCATTTAAACTTAGTTCTCCCTCTTGTGAGTCAGGATCTATAAGATATCATAACCTTCTAGCATTTGTATATTTATGATATTAAAGAGATTTGGGACTGCTTAGGGTACAGATGGTCTCAGACCAGCTCAGGAGATCCCAGCCTGTCCAACCCATGAACAATGAGGGCATTCAAATCACGAGATGAACTTTGTGGTTGGGATCACTTTATAGTAGGCTGAACTAGATCATCCCTGCTATTTTGGATAACTCAAGCCCATCTCTAGTTTAAAGAACTATGGAAAACTTTATAAATTCTTCTCTGTAGAGTCAGTTCTCCTTAGATATCTTACTTCTTGTACTTTCTGGATCTCTCTCCATTTATTACTAGAAATGTCTTCATGGAAACAGGATCTTTGTGTCTTCAGGTGAGGACTAAACAGAAGGAAAAGAACTTTGAAGTCATAACCCTCTCTACAGCAGCTAGTAGTGATTTCACAAAAAGTTATACGGCTTCATGTGAGGAAAAAGCCAGTGAAAGCAACAAACTTTTAAACCAAACAAAAAATGTAGAGCCCAGATATTGCTTGGGTATAATGTGGGTGGATGTGCCAGGGGAGCAAGGACACAAGTCCCTCTGCCACCCATCCATCCCATGAAGAGCAGCTGGGCACAGCTGCAGTCACTTTTTGTGCTCTCAGAGTATAAGACATCCCAAAGGAGACTGAGAGAGGCAGAGTCAAGGCAGAACTAGCCAGAGGTACAGATGTGAATGCTGCATTCTCCCAAAGGGATGATGTAGTGGGTGCGCTTCCCCTGTAAGCCAGAGACAAAGCCCCCTTGGGTAGCATGGCTCTGCACTGCCCTCCATGTGGGCCAGTCGCTAACATTCACAACAGAAACTATAACATACAGTCAAATGCTTTTTTAATTTTTCAAATTCTCCAGAAGGTGTTGGCTGCTCTTTTAGCTCAAACAATATTGACAGGTCAGTAATGAGAGACAAAGGACAAATTCCTTTAAAAAAAAATCCAGATAATTTAATACAAATAAAGAACCAGAAACATCAGAGCAAGCTGTATACATTGCACAAAGCATCAGGAGTTTCTGGTCTCTTTTCAGAATTTTGACACGTTATATAGTTCGGTTACAGCTATTAAGAAAATACAGTGCAGAGATATTTCCAAGCAGTCCTCTTGCCATTTAAGACAATCATTTATGTCTTTTTGAAGCTGCACATGCACATGCAGCATGGGTCTCAGTACAGGTAGGAAGGATGCTTCTGCCTTGTACTAGATTACACTAAGTAATAGTGAGGCTACCTCTGAGGACTAGGCACGGACTAGACATAGGTGCAGCGAGAACTTTGTGTATGTAGTAAACTTTCTATTTCTAATTCAGTATGCCTAAAACTGAGAGAAAAACACATTGACTGATAATAACAATGGAAAAGAACTAGAACTTATTTCAAAAACAAAATGATGGAAACAAACACAGGATCATAGGTAGGGCTGGGAATAGTTCTAGGAAGTCACAGGTGCATAATCAGGCTGTTCTGTGATTATGTATGTTAAGGTAAGAGCTTAATTCAGGTATATTCTTGGAGGCTTGTTGTCTAGAAAGTATGGAAAGGCCTGTAGTTATGTGGTATATTGCTTTAAAGCTGGTAGTATAAAATAATATACATTCTATGACAATCACTTGGACTCCATATCTTGGATGCAATTTTTTCTCATTTGTCACAAACATTTCAATTAACATTTCAAGAAGGCATTTTATGTTTTTTCATATGAGACAGAGTCATATTTTAATTTTTAGCTTGGCTGTCAGAAGCTAATTTGAGTCTGATGTATTGTACAGTTTTCTGAGCCAATCAAGAGAAACCAGGATAAGATTTAGACTTTCTGTATCTTTGTTGGTTTCAATAGACTATTAATGCATTTATTGATTCTTTATATACAGAAATGTAGTGTTTTGTATGAGTTTATCACAAAATACTGAACAAGTGCCATTGATGTTTACTCTGAGTAACAGAGTAACTTTCATAGTCCCAGTGTTTCTCTTCACTCCAGATACTGTTCATCACACTGAACACTCATTCCACTGAATGTATAGGCCAGAACATATGATCATTTAACTTAAACCTGCAAAATAAAGCTTTCCTGGGATTTAAGTGATGCATAGGACTTCTGCTTAACATGCATGAAAGAAAACTGTCTGTGAGAGTAAAGAAAGAAAATGTTTCTTTGTAAATATGCACCTCTTCAATTTTTAGAAATGTGTTTAAAATTCTTCATATGACAAGGTGCAGTTGCTAATTAGTCACTAAAGGGCATTTGACTGTCTTGTAACTAAAGCTGTGGAAGGTCTAGCTAAAGTGAATGCAGCAGAGAAGGCTGACGTAGCTGCATTGTAATCAAGAAATGTTAGAATTACACTGTTTATGATCCTAACTCACTCACTTGGCATACCATACAGTGGAAGGGAGCTTCAGCCCAAACTCATTGGTGAGGCAGAGAGGTATTCTTTGTAATTCATTCGGAATTCATTTTCTCCAGGTCTTCATTGCACATCAGTTTTTCTTAATGTTTTTGAGATCTTTCAAAGCAAAACAGATGCCATACTGATCCCCGTCCCTATGAAAGCTGCCAAAACAAGCAGCCCAGCTATTATGAAATATCAAGCATTTCTATTTGTAACCACTTAATCTTATACACATGTTAAATGAAATTAGTTCTTGAACAGTTATTTTAGATTTAGTTATTTTAGATTTCCATTTTCCATAGGCAACAGAGCCTAGAGAACTTGTTTATTTTTAATATAATAACTATTCCACTTCTATAGTGCTTTAAAATATACAGGTATGCTTGTCTAATGCTACTGTCTTCACCTGCTCTGGAAACAAGCAAGAAATTCTCCGCATTTAAAGTATTTTCTCTGCTTTCATTTGCCAAAAGCTTTTGGGATTAAAAAATTTAAATACCAGCATGGATTTCTTTTTCCAGTTTTCTGTTACATTCAGGCATAGTATGAGAAAATGCATCAGTCATTTATAAATATCTAACATCCTAATATAACCTCCAACAAGAACACTCCGATACTACCATGATTGGTACAGCATAAAAAAGAGAATGGAATAGAATCAAAGATTCCAGATTTCCTTGAATTGAAAGTTCTGGGTCAAATGAAGAGGTGATTAATCCAAACTCTCATTGATGTTAATAGGATTTACCCAAGCTTTGGTATTTTATATTTTTAAATCACCGTCATAATATATGTTGAGGTTAGTCTCAATTACATTCTAGTTCCACCAGTTTCATCTAAAATACTGTGCTGGAAAACACTTGGATGACCTTGCAAGCCCATGGCAGCTCCAGCTACAATGGAAATTCTGTGTTGCTAGTGTACTTTTGGACTAGGCAGTGTAGAACCCATGCAGAGGGACTCGATGCCTTGGATGATGTCACATCTCTTCTTAGTTTGTAAAGAGGCATGGAGTGAAATGACTGTATGTAAAGTTGTCCATGATGGATGAGTGGCCAGTTAGTCATGGCATTTTTATATTATCCAAGAACCACCCAAAAAAAAAAAGTTTGACAAATACCTAAATAAGTAGGAGTACAATTTTTTCAAATTCTGATATTTCAAAGGATAATTCTTTTTGAGTACTGGATAACATCTTAGGCATAGTTTTTATAAAAGAGCTTATAATGCAAGTGCCTGCTCAACTCGTCCATAATAATTATTAAAGCTAACAAAAAGAGTATTGGAAAGGAGATAAAGCCTTATGTTTTAAGGCTTAAGACAAACTCCATTAGGATTTAGGATGAGAGATTCATGGGACAGAACACCCCAAATCTGCCTAAAAAGGGGTTTCTTGCATCTTTCTCTGAAGCATCTGGTGCTGGCCGCTCTGGGAGGCAGGATACTAGACTAGATGGACCTTGCGTCTGATCCAGTCTGAAATTACTGTGTTCCTATATTGCATTGCTAGATGAGAACTAACTGTGTTAAATTTACAAAGGCAAATGTATAGACTGTACCTTTTCTAGCTACCTACCTTTAGATTACAGTTGCTCATCTTGGAGATACAAAGCCTGATCTTGCAATCCTTGCCCACTTTAAACTTCCACTAACATCTCAATGGGAGTTTTGAGTACCAAAGGAATATCTGTTTAAACACACAAATCTTTTTACCTGTTTAAAGATTAATATAATAAAGGTTCATAGGTTTTTAAAAGAGTGTTATCATAGTGGACCTTTATGATAAATGGCCAAATACAAGGGTCTACTCCATTCTACTCCTCCTTGACTTCTCGGTTTCTTCTGATGATCTCAATCACACACTCCTTAAAATATTGTCTTTTCTTGGCTTTTGTGACTCCATCCTCTCCTGTCTCTCTTCCTACTCCTTTGAATGCTACCTCTGCATCTCTATCAATCATTTCTTTTTCTCCTCTCTCCTATTTAGTTATTGACTCTCTCCTTGAGTCCTTACTTGCCTTCTTCCATTTCTTCCTTTACAATCTCATCTAACATTTCTACTCCCATGACCCACAAATCTACCTCTCCATTCTTGACCTCCATCCACTATCCATTCTCTCCATACAATCCTCCATCTCAGCTAAACTCTCTGGCATCTCTTCCTGGATGCCTTACTAGAGACTCAAACCTTAGATGCAATGATTGTTGACAACATTATGAAACGCATTGGTGCAGCCAGCCATGGCTTTGGAGAACTTCAGCATTGACACAGTGTTCATTCCAGAAACAGACAGAAAACAAAAATTGATGTTTACCATGCCATTGTTATAACCACACTCCTCTAAGATGGTGATATGTGGACTACTGACCAATGCCACATAGAGTGCTTGGACCAATTCCACCTGTGATGTCTATGGTGGATAAAGGGAATTAAATGGCAAGATTTTGTTCCGAACACAGTGGTCCTTATTGATGCACCATCACAGGCATTGACACTTTTACAGTGAGCGTGCAGCTGAGATGGTGCAGTCATGTGGTCTGTATGTCTGAGAGTAGCATACCAGAGGTCGTCTCTTTTTATGGAGAATTGAGGGCTGGAATTGCTTTAGGGGCAGACCAAGAAAACATCATAAACTCAACACCTGGGAGTTCCTAGCCTGTGACAAGATCCAATGGCGGCAGCTCTGCCATCTTGGAGTGAAAGATTTTGAGAACTTGTACATTCTTGTAATCAAGAAGATATGTGAGGTGTAAAGCTAAACCCAGTGCACATTCATCTACAATTGTCTTTACTCATGGCACTTGCAGATGGGGCTGCAAGTCCAAAATTTGTCTTTGGTCTCATCTCAAGACTCAGAATAAGTGATTGACTGTAGATTATCTGTTGAACTCAATGGGTTACTCCATCATCAAACCTTACAAAACTAAAATCCTATTCTTTCCTCTAACACACTTTTTACTCCCCCATTCTCTGCCACTTATGAAAACACCATCTTCTCTCAGGCATGTTAACTAGGATTTACTTTTGATTCCTTCCTCTCTTTTGTTCCACACATCCAGGCTGTGTGTAAATCTTTCCAATTCTCTTTCTCTGTAACATTTCTATGAGCTATCCTTTTTACTTTCTCTATGGGGAGTCAAAACTCTTGTCCAGACACTCATTGCTTCCCATTTTGATTAACATAACCTCTTCCTCTCTGGCATCCTTCACAAGCACATTCCCCTTTTACTCCAGTTGAAACACAGCTGCTAAGGGCATCATCCTTGCTTGCCTCTCTGATCACATCACTGCCCACATTGAATCTTTCCACTTTCCCCTCCCCTCCCAAGTTACACCACATCAAGTTCAAGCTCCTTGTCTGGACCTTCAAAGCCTTTGCTTTGCCTCCCCCCCCCCGTACTTTTCTGCTCATGTATCTTCTGTGTTTCCCAGACCCCACCTCCTCTGTTCCACCAATGGTGCAAGCCTTATCCATCCATTTGATGGCTTCTCACACAACCTTCTCTGTGCTTTCTTCTGTGCGGCCTCATATACATGAATTTCCTTCCCTGACCTGATACCTGTAGGGCCATTACCTTCTTCTCCTTTAAATCTCTCCTCAAGACTCACCTCTGCCACAATGCCTATAAAAATCAGATAATTAATGAGGGTGAGCCTTAGAGGCAGATGGGAATAGATGATACTTTGTCTATTTATTATCCTTTAAAAAACTGAAAATGAATATCTAAGAAAAATGACTATATATGATTGTATCCCCTCCCCCATCTTTCTTGTGTCATTTGTCTTTTTAAGCTTTGCAAGCTCCTTGGGAAAGAGACTGTGTTTCTATATGTGCCGACCACAAGCGGGGCCCCGTCCTGATTGACACTTGTGGACACCATGGCAATATGAATATTAAATAATCTGATACAGAAGACAAAGATTTTTGTTAGGCCACATCTCAGAAGTGTTTGTAAAATTCATTCACTAAATTAAATCCTTTGAAAAAATTACTTGACAAGTCTTGCTTGTATTGAAAAGGAAAACAGCTGTTTTTAAAGCTGAAACCCTTCAAAACCATATTCTATGGCAAACAATTACATTGAGGGACATGACACCAACCTTCTCCCGAAGTCACTTGATAAACCCAACAAACTGAAATTTGTTCAATCAGGATTAAGCAGACAGACTTCCTTCTACAGAGAAAAAAAACAAACTTGGGGTATTGAACTAACAAGATTTTTTTTTAGATTGTTTTCTTTATTTAAAAATACATCTGATATTCAAGTTTGGTGGCTTAAGACCACAATAAAAGTCAGGGTGGGCTTCATTAGAAAGTCACATTTCACAGAACATTTGTTATTGATATGTTGGAAAAGTGTCAGACTTGTGAGGGGATGGGAGAGGACTTGCATGATCTAGTAATAAGAAACAGTTTAGTGTACTAGATTACTAAAGCATGGTTAATTTTGAAGCCAAAACCCAAACATTCTTAACTGTGTTTCTCTGCTTTAGAGCCAGTATCTGCATACACTGTACAGGATTATTCTTTGAAAGCAAACCCAGTGTTTAGCAAATCTGAAATTGAACGAACAGCACAATATATTGTTTTAAGTGGTAATATAGCAGAATCATAGAATCACAGAAGATTAGGGTTGGAAGAGACCTCAGAAGATCTAGTCCAAAACAGGTTATATGTATTCTTGCTTTAAAGTTCTGCATTACTTGGATGTTTAATTTGTCTTGGGAAGTTCAAGGTCTCTCAAACTGACAGGAGTTATATTAAAGATCCTTTGGAGCTCTGACAATGACGAATGTACTGTGTTCTCTCCCAGTTTACATTCTTCCCAGAGATCTGCTTTTGCGAGTGAAGTTTTGATAATCTCAAGAACATCCCTGAAAGGACAAGTTAATTTCTATGAACTCCATATAGTTGAACTCAAACTGCTCTACAACATTCCAAGTTATCATTCTTGCCTTCCAGAAACATTCATCATCTTCCTATATATTAAAAAGAACAGTAGTACAATACATAAAATTGGGTGGGTCAGAGAGGGTGCTATCCAGAGGTAATTGTAATTGGGGTTGAGTAGTTTTCCTATGTATTCCCAGTTATTCCCAGTACAGAATACAGTAATATACTTCTGTTCTGCTCTGTCTAAATGGGCTGTCGCATTCTGTTCCAGATGAAGCTTTTGGATGGCTTTCAAAGTTAGCTATGAATGGATCAGATTGCAGAAGTTAAGCCTTGAGATGTCAAAGATATGGGTTACCATAGTATAGTACTTCATAACTGAGAGGCGTTAGGAAGGAATAGTAGTTGCATAACACTACTTTCTGTGACGTCTCTAAAAGGAACAGGAGAAAACACTTTAAGGCAAGTCGTTCCAACCCACTACTGTCAAGTAAGTAACAGCAGATGTTCCAGGGCACTGAAGGTTGCACGTAGATGTAGCAATATCAGCCTAGATGACTGATCTCTATGCATTGTCCTGAGTATGTCAACAACCACCAAAATAATGCATCTTCCATGTCATAGCCTGATTGAAATCTGAGTGACTGGAACATAAAAATTTGAGGATATCAGATGTTGTAATTAACTAGCCACCAATTTCTCAGTGATCATCCCCAAAATGGTAAGGTTAAAAACTGAGTAGCAATGTAATGAATTTGTTAAAGTCAAGCATTTTCTACAGCCTGTTATATAGGAAGTCAGCCCAGATGATCACATATGTCCCCTGGTCTTGGAATTTATGAAAAAAGACAGTCATTACTTTTTTTTCCCCCCTGAGGGTCTTGACTCTTGGCCTTCTCTCAGTGAGACACTTTTTATCTCCCTTAATAATGAATGCAGACAATATCGAATGGCTTTAACTACAAGAAGCTGAGCTCTACCTCTTCGATACCTGCATAGAAATCTCCCTGTGCATATAGAATCTTTTGATGACTGTGAAATTGGGCAAAAGGAGGAAGGTGCATTTGTTCTTTTCTATGGTAGTGTTGCCTCCATTGGTCCAGTGAGATTTTTTCTAAATCTCACCAATCTCCTCTTTTTTTTTTTTTTTCATTTTTACACTCAGCTCTGGAACTGAGATGGTCTGGAACCTTATGGTAGATGGTCCACCACTCTCAAGAGTTTACTGGTTAAGAAAATAAACCTCTCTTAGTCTTCACTACAGCCACAAATAGCTTCACAAAAAACTCCATGCAGGGAAGTAAATTCAAATCTTCAGCAGTCCACCACCATGAACACTCTCCTTTCCTTTCCTCTCAGTAGTTGATAGTCATTTGTAAACTTGGGTATGGTCATCTGTAAGGGGATGGTGAGAAGGAAAGGGTTCTGGAACAGCCTTCCAAGGGAAGCAGTGGGGGCAAAAAACCTATCTGGCTTCAAGATTAAACTCGATAAGTTTATGGAGGAGATGGTATGATGGGATAACATGATTTTGGCAATTAATTGATATTTAACTATTCATGGTAAATAGGCCCAATGGCCTGTGATAGGATGTTAGATGGGGTGGGATCTGAGTTACTACAGGGAATTCTTTCCTGGGTATCTGGCTGGTGAATCTTGCCCACATGCTCAGGGTTCAGTTGATCGCCATATTTGGGGTCGGGAAGGAATTTTCCTCCAGGGCAGATTGGAAGATGTCCTGGGGTTTTTTCGCCTTCCTCTGCAGCATGGGGCACGGGTCACTTGCTGCAGGATTCTCTGCACCTTGAAGTCTGTAAACCATGATTTGAGGACTTCAATAGCTCAGACATAGGTGAGAGTGGATGGGTGAGATTCTGTGGCCTGCATTGTGCAGGAAGTCAGACTAGATGTTCATAATGGTCACTTCTGACCTTAATATCTAGGAGTCTATGAATCTAGGGGAAAGGGCATATACGATTTGATGAATAGGCTCTGTAAAAAGAAGACAAATACTGGTAAGCAAATATTAGAGCAGTAAACATCCTTTTTATTTCCTTTAGGGCCAATGTAGAAAAACTAAGTCTTTTTCAGGTAAAGCAATACAGTTAAAATGGAATGATACACATTTGTGATACTTAAGGATGATACATGTATATAGGACTCTGACAGGCTAGACTGGGCTCTGAGGCCCCCTGCTAGAGGCCTTGTGGCCCTGCCACACCCTGCTTCAGAAAAGGGCAGTAGAGAGGTCCTCCAAGCTGCCTAAAGTGGCTGTGTGGGAAGCAACCAATCAGGGCCCAGCAGGCTAGTATAAGAAGAACTGTAGGGCCAGACTGAAATCAGTTCCCTGCTAGAGCTGGAGGAGAGTGGATGGTGCTGTGGGCTGGCTGCTAGGACTCAACTGGACAAGGCCCTGAGGTAAGGGTGAAGAATGTGTTAGAGCCACGGGGAAGTGGCCCAGGGAATTGTAGCAGCAACACAGTTTATTTAAAGGGATATGGCAGACAGCTATATCCATAGGGCCCCTGGGCTGGGACCAAGAGTAAAGGATGGGCCTGGTTGCCCCCTCTCTGCCACTAGGAAAGTGATTGGACCTTGGATGCATCCCAGAAAGGGGACTGAACTCTTTTAGTGGCCCAGCTGAAGAGCTGTGACCAGAAAGGCTCAGAGGGAAATGGTCTCCAGGGAGGGAGCACTGGGGAATATGCCCCATACTAGGACTACTTGAAGAGCAGGGGCAGTTTAAGAAGGCCCAGAAGGGGCTGAGACAGTTCAAATAAGGGTACTGTGATAGGCCCTTCTGGACTGATTGAGGAGTAAGCTCAAAGATAGGGCTGTAGATCAAGAGACATTACTGACATAGGCCCAGTTGGACTTGTACCCTGGAAGGGGTTTGCTTTGTTTGTATTTCACATACAGACTGTGTGTGACTTGGCCAGAGGGCCGAGTCAGCAAAGACCCTCCACAAACAGGTAGAGAGTCTGCAGGCCCACAGTCTTAGCCAGGGGGCACTCACAAGATGTGAGTGCAACCCCATTAGGAAGACTTTTGATGTAATTTACAAGGAATTGCAAAATTGTCAAACATCATTTATCTACAATAGGAAACGGATCACACTCAGTCTTTCTTCTTTCTTTGCAATATTTCAGTATCGGTGACCCTTTATCCTCAATCTGCAAGAAATTCTTTGAGTTAATGGCAGAAGAAACATGAAAGACCATTCTAATGGTATATCACCAACAACTTATTTACATATAGTTGGGGTGAAAGTAATATAAAATTCTTACTGGTACAGGGGCCCAAAGCAGGCCCCTGGAAGGGGTGGGGCCTCGAGTGGAAGTGGCGGGGCTGGGGATCTGCATCCCCCAGCCAGCCTATTCGCGCTGTCTGGTCCGCACTGCCCGTGGCTCCGGCTTCAATTTTAAAAGGGCCTGGGGCTGCTGCCACAGTAGCAGTGGCCTGGAGCCCCAGGTCCTTTTAAATCGCCGGCCCTGGGGGCAGCTGCCCCTTTTATGTCCCCTCCTTCCCCCCCCCAAGTCAGCGGCCCTGCTGGTAGGAACCCTACCAGCAGGCTGCCGACTTGTGGGGGGGCGGGGGCAAAAGGGGCAGCGAGGTTATCGGCCGCGTATGGGCCAGTACTGGTTTTTTACCGGTACACTGTACCGGCCCACTTTCACCCCTGCATATAGTCAATAAAACATTGGGTGGATTCTATGGTTCAGGTGTGTGTGTATGTCTGTGTTAAAAAATGAAAGTGCTAAATGCTCTTCATATATTGGCGGCCAAGGCTCAGTTCGAATAGTGAGCTATCAACATTTTGGAAAAAAACAACCACAACCACCAAGGGTAATACTTGGCATCTAAAAGGGATCAGATCTGGCTTGTGAAAATGTTCAGAGTTTTGTCTGGGTTTTTTTAAATTGTAAAGCCTAATAGATAATTAAATACCCCTCCCCAATTCTTATTACAATATTTTTTCTTTTTTTTCCTGTGCTGTTTATCTTATTTCTTGATGTATATTTGTTCATCAAAATCCTTAATTTTTTTGCTCCCAGGATTTTCTTTCTCCATTCTTGGGGCTTTATAATTGTGTAGGTAGGTAACAAAGCTCTAATGCCTTGCTAGTGCCAGATACTTCTGTGATGATTCAAAGTCAACCAGGGTTGAAATGAATTGGATAGTCTGAGTGATTTGAGTGCCTACCCTTTGAGTGCCTACCCTACCAAGTTAATTTTTTGGACTTTGAACTAAAGTTCCAAAACTTCAGGGAAGCTAAAGAAGATCTAGCAGGAGCTGAAAGAATCAAAAACATAAACTGGAAATAGTCTTTAAAACTAATTTCAATGTTTTCATTAACACATTATTTTGCTTTAAAAAAAATTAGAAAATCAAAGTCAAAGATCAAAGTCTCCATAGCCATCTAAACAAAAGTTAACATTTCTTCTAGATTAAACGTGTAAATATACTTGCACTTTCTCCTAGGACTAAAAAGCATGGGTCAAATGATGGAAATAAAGGGAAAAACATGTAAATCTGTTTGTTCTGCATTTCTTGGCAGCTGTAATGTTTCAGTATTCTGGTACTTGTTAGGCAGAAGCATGGAGCTGCCCATGGTGATATTAGTGAAAAAGGCAAGGGACCAAATGCACCCTGTTGTAATTCCACTGATTTCAGTGGAGTTCTCCAGGGATGAATTTGGAAGAGCTCTTCCATCAAGTGACCCTGGGAGAGAAGGAAACTGGGCAGGGGAAGAGGGGGGGAGGGCGGCGGAGAGGAGAGAAGGGACTGGATAAACAAATCAGATGAGATATAGCAATTGCACCTTCCCCACCTCTTAGACTAGCCAGGCATTAGCTAACCCTGTTTGAAAGACAAGCTCTTCTCCTTACTGCCCTCCCATCCACAGCCACAGGGTGATACAGACAGAAGAAAGTAGCTGTGGAAATAGTGGGGAATGGAGCAGAAATAGCTCATTGTGTTGGTATCCTGTATTTGGACCCTCTGCCTAGAAGATAAAAACAATCTAAAAACAAACAATCTAAAGTAAGACCAAAGTTGGAATTTTTGGACCCCCTTTTACTTGCTTCATCTGGACACTGCAGATAAATCCGTTAAAAATATATATATAGTTTGACATTACTGTCTGGTGCCCTCTTGTAACTGCCCATCTTGCTGACTTTCAAGGAAGGATGAAAGAAGTTTTTGGGTTGAATGAGAACCAGCTTGAACCTTCTCCACAATCTTGAACCAAACCCAAACTGAGCCATTGTTCATACTTCTATTTTTCTTGGTTTCATTGTGAACAATTATGTTTCTTTTTCCTCATTCACATCAAACAAGTTCGTCCACAGTGACCCGATCTACACCTATATGGGTCTCACAAGGCAGTCTAACAAATTATAAATAACAAGTAGTTTTAGCAAATCTAGTATAGAGATTAAATATCTGCATGGGATGGATGGATTAAACCTATTTTATCTATTTAATGAGCTCATGACTGTAGTATCTACTCACCAAGGAATTTTCACACTTTGCTTTTGATTTCATTAAAATATATTTAATGTGAAAACATGTTAACACATTTTAGATAGTTACGCTCACTACAATATCAATTTAGTCCTATCTTTAAAGAAAAATAGGAAACAGAATTGAGCATGATCATGCAGAAAGACTAGAGAACTGCATGGCAAAAAAGAGACACTGCTAGATCTCTATACCTGAGATGTTTCCAGATTACACACTCTTTAGATATAATGTACTACGTCCAAAAATTGCTGCAATTTATTTCAAAGCCTTGTCAGAGTTTTGAATGCTGGGCTTTTAACCTAGTATTTTTCATTCATTTTATATTTCCTAGTTTCAGCTTGGAGAGGATGGGGAAGAGCCAAAAATCCTAAGGATGACATTATCTCTCTACCTCCCCGAAGTCCCTCCTTAAGTCCTAAGAACCAAAAATAGGACTTAAATGGTGCATAGATAAACCTTGTGCTGGCTTTCTGGACAACAGCAAGTTTATCCCTATAAGAATGGCTGTCCTTACAGTATTGTTGGCCTTCCAAGTACAAGAAATAGTGGAAACATCATAGGAGAACCTATTTTCATAGCCTTGTTTTGCAGAACTCAGGACAGTCTGGTTAGGTGTAAATAAGCATTTACACGTTTTTCAGAACCTTTTTGAGATGGCAGCACAACTTTTAAGTCAATTTTTCTGATGTGCCCTGGGCAGTCCTACTTTCCTATTTGCTCTGAACTGTTAATCCCCACCCCTGAGTTCTGGCTTCTGGATTTGTTCTTGAAACTGACTTGACATCTTACTGCATTCAGTAGTTCTGTGAAAATATTGGGGGACTATTTTTTTCACTGTTAATTTTTTTCCCCCCTATTTTCACATTTTGCATTTGACTCCCAAAATTATATAAAGAAAAATCTTTTGCCCCATCTAGTTTTAGGTAGAAAACATAATGACCTTATGAGTTTACTTGATGTAAAAATGTTCAGATCTGATTCCACATATATCAGAAAGTGTGAAAATAACAGTTTTCTTAGTTTGTATTATAGCTAATTTCCTTCTAACCCCTGTTTTCCACCCCTCATAACTTTCTGAAGTTTTCATCCTTGAGGTTTGAGTTTTATTTAAGGTTATTTTTCTTTGGGAATTTTGAGCGAAAATGGTTTAGCTGCTTGAGTATAAGGAAAGTTGGGGTATCTAGACTTTCCCAACTATAAATAATTATTCAAACTTTTTTTAGCAACTTTGCAGCTGGGGATAGACAGTTACCTTTTGGTGAGGAAACAGTCATTGTTGAGAAGTGGCTTTGAGTGTTACAGCAAAATTAAGTTTTGGTTTGACTGTTATGATCTTTGAAAATTGCATGTGGCACATAAATACCATATTTTGCTGTTAAAGTGATGCTCAGGCATTCTCTGAGCTCAGAAGAACATCGGTTC
The DNA here is from genome assembly GCF_965152235.1 of Eretmochelys imbricata. NCBI lineage: Eukaryota > Metazoa > Chordata > Testudines > Cheloniidae > Eretmochelys > Eretmochelys imbricata. The sequence continues at coordinate 34,633,989 of NC_135575.1, read as the reverse complement.
AGCCATAGTCCTGCAGAGGGGCTTCTGTAAGGTCAGGGGAGGAGCAGAACATGCCACAGAACCACTGCTTCTTCCCTTCTGCTGTTCCTGGTCCTAGTCTGTTGCCTCTTTCTTCTCTCTCCAATAGAGATAGATGAGAGAATCCACTCTATGGTGATTCCAAGAGACCAAGGATGAATTTCTGACCCCACTGAAGTCAATGGGAGTTTTGCCATTTACTCAGAGCCAGGATTTCATCTCAAGTTTATCCCAAGTTTTTATCCCAAGTTTAAGTATTTAGGCTGGGATCCATCAACATGCTTCAGCTGCCACCAGGTCAGCAATGCCAAACAGCTGTAAACATGGCTGACTGGTCAATTTAGCCAGATTTATAGATTTTTTTTATTATTATTTTCAGGCCAGAAAGTACTACTGTGATGACTAGCCTGACCTCTGTATGGTTACTTTCCATCACTGGTACAGCATAAAGCAAAAAAACTGGTCCTTTAATAGTGAGAAATACACGTTCTGCATCAAATTCATCCCTGATGTAACTCTGTGGACTTCAGCGGAGTTGTAATTATTTGACTTGTAACAATATTGCCTGATCTTTACATTTAATTACCATAACATAGTTTTCTTTGCCACACAGTACAATAAACTTTTAGGGAATAGAAACCTTTCTTTTTCTCTGACTGGTTATGTCACTAAATAAAAGTGACTGAATCTTCCTTTCATGTAAATTATAAACTTCTACTGACCAAGTTCACCTTTGGCTGATCAAAATGCCAAATCTTAAATAGTTTCCATGTATGAGTAATGCTTGTCCTGGAAAAGATCAATGATAGCCACAGGGTGGACATTAACACACCCTTTTATCTGCTGCTTTCTTCTGATACCTAATGATTACCGTTAGAGTAAATAAGACCTTTCAGTTTTGCATCCCCAACAATGGAATGGAACTAGCTTGTTCTGTACCAAAATCTTTCCTTTTGGTTCCTCATGCTCTCTGATAGGATCTGAGATAAACAAAGTAGTGGAAAGGGTAATCAATGCAACTTGGATTCCACTTTTAATTCAATGAATGGGTGAAAGTATATTTAAGAATATTTTGGGATAATTTTATTTAAATTAATTGGGAACCCAATTTTAGTTTCTGAAAGCAATATTTGTCGATACTGATCATTTCTTTTGTGTGTGGGATGGGGTATAGTTAGAAGCATTTCCTTGTGATTAGTCATAGATTCATGGTTTGTGACCAGGAATGATAATACTCCATGACTGGCTTAATTGTCCTGACCTTCCTTTCATGTAAATTATAAACTTCTACTGACCAAGTTCACCTTTGGCTGATCAAAATGCCAAATCTTAAATAGTTTCCATGTATGAGTAATGCTTGTCCTGGAAAAGATCAGTGATAGCCACAGGGTGGACATTAACACACCCTGTTTCTGGCATATTCCTGGCCAACAATTTTTGCCCCAGGGAAATTGTGATTCCCAACCCTGAAAGGTTAACAACTATTAACAAATGAGCTATGTAAATCCTGAATTGTGATTGGCCAAGCCTGTCAGGCTACCATGCAGTTAGTTAATACTGCTACACTGTTCTGTACTGTTTTTAATCAAGGAGGTGAACTCATGTAATGACCAACAAGAATAAAACTCAGAACACACCGTCTGAATAAGTCAACATGGATTTTTAACCCATTTTATAAATTACTGCATCCTTTGCCTCCATTCCGATGTGGAATGAGGTGCTAGAAATTAGGCAGAACTATCAGAGAACATGACATCTCCTGTTCCTTTTCCAGGAGCTACATTCTGTAGCTAGGGCACTCTTGTGGCAAAGAGGGGAATGGAACTAGGATCTCCCACAACCCATGTGCATGCTCTGACTACAGGGCTAAAAGTTAAAAGGCATGAGCTGCCGCCGCCTCCTCCTCCTTTTACTGCCTTTTGAATAGGCCCTGACCTAATAGGCATATGCTAAGCACACCTATTGGATTAGGCCCTAGAGGCAAGATAGGTGTTACCCCACCTACCTTCACCTAGTTTGAGGATTCCTGATGTAGGGTTGGTCTGGAGTCTCCGGGAGTTAATCTTTAATTCCAAGACTGTCATGTGACTAACTCTCCAGGAATATGTCCAACCAAAATTGGCAACCCTACTCTGAAGGGCAGTCCTGTAATAGGTCTCCAGACACCTATTATGTACAGGCAGAAACATAGGCACTTTTACAGCAACACTTTAGCTGCAGGGTAACGTTAGGTGACAGCCAAGCGGGGGTTTTGTGAATTGCAGTGGTATCTGTGATTTAGGTGCCTGTGTCCTGTCTCTGGATCTGAGCCCCAGTTCTATAAGCACTGAGGGCCCAATTCAAAGCTTACTGAAGATGGTGGGAGTTTTTCCATTGACTTCAGTGGACTTTGGATCAGACCCTTCATGCTAGTCTGCCATGAGTATTTCTATTGGCGTTTATATAGAAAGTGAAAGTGCACAGCTATGTTCAAGTATAAAATGTTCCTAGGCAGCAAAGGTGCTAAGGCAGCAGGGGCATTTGGAAGTCAGTTTATTTTCCTTCCTTTTTGGTATCCAAGTATTACTTCTTACTTAACACTCTTCAGTGAGTCCAAACAAAACTGGGAACTGCTTAATGACCATGATTGTCTTTTTCAGTAAGAAATTAAACTGCTGAGTTGGCCCTAGTGGGAGTGCTAAGGGAGGCACTGGCTATATCTGGGCTGCGAGAGCTGTTGCATGGAGTGGTGGAAATTCAGTGCAGCTGGAGAATCTAAAAAAAAAGCACAAACAATACACCTTTATTTTATATAATGTCTTTCATATAATCTGTATCCCACAATGCTTTACACAGAATTAAAAGCAGATTAGAACAGGTAATTTTGTTTGTTTAAGGGAAATAAAAACCTAGGACCGGAAACTGAACTCAAGCTGGTATAAATCAGGAATAGCTCAATTCAAGTCAATTGAGTTATGGTGTAACTAGTGTAAAATGTGAGATTAGAATCTGGCCTGTAATATTTTTCACATATAGGTTGTTACCTTTGCCAGTTAAATGCTCTTTGAGATCCGTTCACTCAAAAAGTTTGCAACATCCTTGAAAGAGCTATTTTCCACTTTTGAACTAATATATATCAGAAAAGACTACATCAGCTGTCAAAATATGGACCAAATATTAGTACCTGTAACTAAGCAAAATGAGTGTTTAAAAACTTTTCCCTTTTGTCATTGAGTAAAATGATTTCCAGGATTTTTTTTTAAATTTTCCTTCCTTCTTTCCAATTTTCCTTCTGCCAGTCTAACTTTTTCAGAACATCCTCATCTCTTAGTTTCAGAGTGACAAAAGGAAAAATGAAAAGGAAAGACATGGAAAAAGTGGACAAACAAATTGGCCATAATTAATGCATTCTGTGACACAAAGAGGGAGAAGGAGGGGGGAATTCAAAATTATGAAAAACTAACATTTTAAAATACATATAGTTGAAAATTCATTTCTTTGAAGTTTTGGGGAAAAAAATCATAAAACTGGACTCTTTTTTCCAAGTTTCTAGGTTTTAAAAAAAGCCCATTTGTTGGTAGGGGAAAAATGTGTTGAATGAAAAATACACGACCAGCTGTAATTAAAGAAAACACCCTGATATATTTCTAGAACAAGTCTAAAGTATTTATTTTTTTGTGCAACAGTATGTTTAAAAACCTTCATACAACTAAAATGGCTTCCTAGTACCCAGAGAATGAGAGGCTCAGTGAAAGTTGCAAACGTTAATGTCCAGAGACAAACTTGAGGGATAAATCCATCAAGGAGATACCTTCATACTTCTTTAGAAATAAGAGCTTTAGTTAATCACATTTCAACTTCTGAAGCTGTCCTCTTCCCAGAGGGGAAAATGGAAGCTTACTTTCCCCTCACTACTGTTTTATTTTTGTTTGCTTGTTTTTTGTTTTAAGGTTTGCTGACTGAATCGAAAAGCAAAACGTGTGTTTCGGATCAGCCCAAAACAAAGTGTTTGCTTTCTTGGTGAAACAAGAACATTCACGGGGCAAGAGAAAAAGTGAGAATGACTCCATAGCCTGATCCATTAGGGAACTCCAAATTTTCTGTGGAAAATAGAAATGGTGAAAAAAATTATTTGAAAATCCAATTTACTGTCAAAAATAGCTTTGGAAAAATTTTGACCAGCCCTATTGTTACCTCTCAGCCTAACTTGCATCTTGCTGGGATTCACTATTTGAGTTTTCAGCTGTTTCTGTGTAGAGCAATATTCTTAGTATTATAGGTGGCACTAGCAGCCTATACTTAATGTTCTCCCAACACTTTCCATTGTGAAACCCAATTTCAGTTGCTTATAAGTTTGCCCCATTTGGGCAGAAATTTTCCATGACCTGTTTGCTGCATGCTGATTTAGTTTTTTGTGTGGAGGAGTGTAAGATAAATCAGTTCAACTGTTTAGAAAATACATTGTTTTCTGCATGTTTTTAAAACAAAAAGTACAACTGTTTAATTGAGAAGCTTTAGCACCTCCATGCTTTGAGCAGGGACTTGACAGGGGTATGTGGGAAGTGGCATGTCAGAAGGGTTCCTTTTGCTGTCCCTGTGAAAATTTCCTCAAATTTGGTCAAGGTATAAGCTTTTGAAAAATCTGTTTGCACATGCTCAGTAGAGATCTTAGTTTGGCTTGTAAATTATCTGAAGATTCCATTCATATTGAGCGTGCCCCATCCTCTGACTAGACTGTATATGTACCATCCCCAGAGAGCAAGTGAGCATGCTCTAGCCTCTGCATGCAGGGGCTGAACAGAGCTTTCCCTGCAGTTGTTCCTCCTGTCTGCTGTAGCAAGATGCTGGAACTCTGCAGGAAGATTGCAGCCTCCCCACCCCCTGCTGCACTGCTGCAGCAACCAGCTGTACTGAATGCAGTGGAGGAAGGAATGAAGTGGCGAGATCAATGCAGGAGCCAGAGGATGAGGGAGACAGCAGGTGAGGGGGCAGGAGACTGTATGTGGGGTGGATATAAGCAGAGGAGGCTGGAGATGGTGAATAAGTGCAGATGGTGAGTGAAACAGGAATTGGTGCGCTTGGAGAGGGGAGGGAGAAAGGACCTGGGACAGGAGCTCTGGGAAGGGTGGGGTAGGAGCAAAAGATGCACCTTGAGCAAGTGGAGAAATCCTTAGCCCTCCTGCACTTATAGTGAAACCCAGAACTTGCATCTTCAGTCCTCAAGGAGAAAATCAAATGTCAAGGAGACAATGCAGACCTTTTCTCCAAATCCTGCAAGGCAATCCTCACTCCAAAGAATCTCATGTAAGAAACATATCATAAAATAGGTTCTAGCCTTTTGGACTGCTGGATTCTCAGTTGGTTTCCCCCATCCTCTGAGCAATGCTTATTCTAGGTCACATTTATTTCTGATTCATCCCTCCACTGAACTCCACCAAATACATCCTATTACCATTCTACTATCTATTGTATCACCTTTGGACCCCCACATTTTTCTCTCCTTTGAACCTATACCCAGGGGCATAGAAGCTACTGGGAATTTTGTCCCGTGGTTTGTGTTCAGGCTATGTACATGATGTATGCTTTTTTTTTTTAATTTAAGGACAAATCATCAGATTTAGAGTGCAATCCAGCTAGGTGCTCAGTGCCTCCTCTGAGATGTTCAGCACCCTCAATGGCCACTGATTTCAGTGAGAGCTGTTGTTGCTTGGAACAGGTCATTAGATTGTAGCTTTTATTTTCATGGACTCTCTCTGTATTTCTCTCTCTCAGCCACTGTTTTATAATCCCAAACAGACTTGCTCATCATTGATTTGTCTATTTCTGTTGATCTTTACTTCAAATAAATGGAAAATGTATTTTTAAAAACATAAATATTAGTGAGTGCTAATATGGGGTTTGATCCTGCCGCCCTAGCTCAGCCAAAAAATCAGGTTGAAGTCAGTGGGAATGTTTCCTAATTGAGGACAACAGAACCAGATCCACAGACCCAATAAATTCTTGTAGGGCCTCATTCTCTTCCCTCTGAAGTTAGAAGGCAAACTCACATGTACTTCAATGGGAGAAGGTTCTGACTCTTATTGAGTGCTTGCAGTGTGTTCTTAGTTATACAAAGCATAGAGGAGACACTGTCCCTAAAGGTACTTATGAAATAATTAAACTGTCAATGAAGGATCACATTTTCCATCCCACATAGCTGTCTAGTATAATCACCCACAGCTTTCTGATCAATAAGCCAAAAATCTGGTCGAAGTTGTGCCATCAATTTAAGTAAGGGGGGAGAAGGTTTGTTTACCTAAGCAGAGTACTAAACTGATCTTGTATACCATGGGGGAGTGATAACTGAGATGGGAAGCAGAGCCTGCAAAACCTTGCCACTTTATCCTTCTGCTCCTTTATCACAAGCCAGTGAGCGCTGCACACTGAGGCTAAGGGAAGGCTGCTTTGTGAAATCCACTGTGAAGACTGGAAAGAGACGTGATTTCCATGGTAGTAGTTCTCTGTAATACCTCAGCTCCTGGCACACTCGTTTGAGAACTCTTCTGACTACAGGAAAGAAACGCAGGACGTCTCTCACTGCAGCGATAAACCAGTGAGCTGCGTGTCTGTCCATCTCAGTACGATTTATGTTTGAATTTGGTGGCTGGTGTGCCTGTGTGTGCCTCCAGGGGTATCAGAGCTGATTGGGTGTTTCTACCTGGCAGTGTTGTAGGGATCTTTCTGTGTGCAGTCTGTTCAGATCTCACTTCACTAGTTTTCTGTGAAGTTCAAGTGATCTAAAATTATTACGGAGAAGGATCTTTTCAACACATTAAATTGCCACCGAGTTCCCAGTCAGACTGGTGGTGGTATAAGTGAAAGGCTCATCCATATGTGAACTGATGAGAGGTAGCCTTTTGCTTTTGTCCTGATAGATGATTGCCCTTGCTTTCTCTCACAGGTTTCTGATGAACCAGATCACATGGGGGAAAGGTGTGTGAACAAAAGCAGGTGGGTGGGGGAGATTATTTTCTCCTTCCTAAGGAAATTTCAAAGCACTTTCCTGTAGAAATGCCTTCCATGATTATACACAGATGCAAATGCAAAAACCATCCTTCATTTCCTAACCTGATCCTGGCTCCACAAAGGGGCAAAAGACAAATGCTGTTAGCAAGAAAAACTGTCAGATTGTCAATGAAGTTTCATTTCACATTCATTCCCTCTCTGCTCAAAGGCTAGCATAGGAAAAATGTGAAATTATAAACCTTTGTACTGACCATAATAAAGTCAATTTCATCTTTAAAACAAGGACTTATCTGACCCTGAAATCAGACTCTAAACTACTCAACATAATTTATTTTAGGACCCTATGGATTTAAGATCCAAGCTCTATAGTTGATCTGCCACTTCTGAGAAATGAAACTAATTTTAAATCCATCCATACTAAAAATGAGAACTGAAGCTGATAACCTCCTTGGATAAGAAAAAAGAGATTTTTAAAGAATTCCTCCATGTAAAATTGGGTTTTAAAAAAAAATATCAAAGGCTTGAGTCGAACTTTTTATAGGTTCACTTCCCCGTTACCAGGAGCTCCTTCTAGATTACCACAAAGCCTAAAATTGTGACACGTTGACAGAAACAGTCCTCTGTGTTCTTTTAAAAGACTGTAAAAGGCAATGTTTCATATGAGGTCATTGCTGGAGACACAGCTCCGTATCTCCTTAAAAAGGATCTAGCCAGGCAAGAGAGCTCACAGAATCTAGCTTCGCAGCCAGGCAAGAGAGCTCACAGAATCAGAAGAATAAAGGATGCTGGTTCAAGGGGCTTTTGTCTCTCTGCCCTCCCTCCTCCGTGCATGCCTTAGTGATTTCCTCTCGCACAACTGCTGATTTAACAGGGAAAAGGGAAATGAAGTTTAATTTATTCCTCCCCATTACCCATGTAAAGGGCTATAATAAGTGGAAGTGATTGATTCTATTTCAGATGAGTAGCCCTGTGGAAGGAAAAGAACCCATGAAGACCCAGTTACTGAACTCCTCACCTCCCAAAATGTTGTTGCTTACACTTAAGTGTGTAAATAAGCAACTTATAAGAAACTGTTCTCTCCCCTCCTGTCACTCACTATACATACATACATACATACACACACTCACTAAGGAATCAAGGGTTTGTAACTAGTCTGCAGCAGTACAGACACTGACCCAGGGTGAGCCTTTTGCAGTGAGTCCCTTGCAGTTAATAGGTAAAAGCCAGATCTAGACAGATCCTGCCAGATCTTGCTGATTTTTGCCCCCAAGTCCCCAGTTCCATTGCCTGTCTCCAGTTGTTTGCAGTGCTGAGATGTGCCATGCACCTTTTTTAGCACACTGGTAGCAGTTGGATGGGTTCTTAGGTGGTGGGATTTGGAGAAGCAGCATGCCAAAATTACTGGAATCCACATCCCAGATCCAGAAGTTTGTGGCACTGCAGTACCAAGATGTGCTGTATTCAGGACTTTTTTTGGTATACTGATAGTAGTTGGATGTGTTCTTTATTTGGATAATGGAATTTAGAGGCTTGGGCACAAAAATTGGTGGGATATAGAAGGATTCATGTCCTGGATCTGTGTTTTTGTGGAGCTACAGTGCCAAGATGTCTCATTGTGGAATTTTTCTGCACACTACTAATGATTGGACATTTTTTATTTAGACAGTGGAATTGTGGGGGCCTGGGTATAAACATTGGCAGGATCTAGCAGAATGCACTATTTTCTGGCAGGATCCAACTTTTACTCTCATCCTAGATAATTAAAGCTACTATTTATTTATTTATTTATTTTATGTAAATTTCACAGCAGAGGTGGGTGGAGGAAGTCACAGAATGGTCACCCAATGACCCTCCTAGAGCCCTTGAGGGAGCCTCTCCCACCAGCCTGACCCTGCTGGAGCCCTAGCCCATCTTCCCTACAGCTCCTTACCAGCAAGAACAAGACCTCAAGTAACTGGTCCATCCTGTATCCCAGACCTGGCTGGTCCCTGGTGCCAAGAGGAGCTACTTCTGCAGTTCCAGCTGCTGGCAGTTGAGTTCTGCTGCACAGTGCAGAGCAGGACATGGCCAGCATGTTACACACAGTAGGACCTGGGTGCGGGCTGGCTGGCTGGACTACGCTGCAGCATATATATATATATATATATATAATTTTTTTTTCTTGTCCAGGTTTTTATAAGTGGGGCGCATGGCCCCTTGCCCCCTCATCTCTGTCTCAAGTGCCATGGAGCTAGGCCCAAACCTGCAGGAGGGAGCCACCACTGCAGCACAAACTCATCATGGACTTCATTGAAATTCCTGATTTATTCTGAACACCATACCTTGGTGCCAACATCTGAGCCTTACAGATAGTCCAGTGAAAAGGGATATGTGTCCTTGAGTATGCTGATTCCTGAAACACTGAGTGTATGTACATGTGTTCAGGAGGTGTGCTGGTCACTCAGGGGGACACAGACACACACAGCCCCTGTGTTCCTAAAGACAGGGGATACTTCCATCTCCCAGCCAAAATGGGAAGAAAGATCTGCTGTTGGGAAGGTGGGTGCAAGGGGGGAATGAGAAGAGTCAGTTTCACTCTTTGTCACTCTGAACTGGGGGCGGAGGAAAGAGAAATCCATTGTGGAAAGCTATAAAAAGTAAAGGGGCCAGTGGGAGACGAGAGCAAAGTGAGAGACTGTCAGAGAACAGTGAGTGTGTAGAGATCTGTGCTAAGGAGTTTGTCAGTGAGTTTGTCTAGATGTCTGTCTGTTTCTGCCTGTGTGATCCTTACTCCAGGTCTTCAGTCCCCAGGACTCGCCTTGTCTGCCGGATGCCTGGAGCCCCTCACCCCAGCACCAGCTCGTCTGTAGGAGGAGAACGTGTCCTTTTCACAAACACTGGCTACAGAGACTGAGGCAAAAAGAAAGAAGGGAGGGGAATAAAAAGGAGGGAGAGAGAAACAAAACTAATCCCAGCCCTTGACAGTGCTGCTTGGATTGGATCTGGTTTGAGTTTTCTCCCTGCTGACTTGTGTAGCAAGAGAGGAGGAGTGGGGGAAAATAAGTAACTGACTCTTCGTCTGAAGTTTGAGCAAACCTGCAGGGTGACTCCACTGGTGGGAAGCTTTCCTGGGTGCAATTGCCTCAGTTTATTGCTCCCAGTCACTAAAAAATTTCCTGAACTTCTCAAGAATCTGGAGAAAAAAGCCATCACTTCACTTGATCTGAATGTTGCTCATTTCTTTTAGACTGTACTTTTTTTAGGGGATTCTTTTTCCTGTCTCTCCCAGGACAGCAGTTTCCTGAGCGTGTGGCATTGAAATCTATTGAGTTGTTTTGTTAACAAACTTTGGGAGAATTTTTTTTTCTTTTTATCCCTCTGCTGTTTTTTAAATCCCTTTTTTGGTGGGGAGGGGGAGATGATGCTGCTGATATGGAATAAGTGCTCCTGCTGTCTCCTCTTACTAGCTGTGATCCTGATGGTGGAGAGCTCCCAGCTAGACAGCTCCAGCTCCAAGGTGAACTCGATCAAGTCCACCCTGATGGGGGAGGCTCCAACGCAGGCAACCAACAGATCTGCAGGCATCCACCAGGGACTGGCACTTGGGAGCAGTAAGAAGGGCAAAATCCAAGGGCAGATGGGAAAACCTCCAAAGCACCATCATCGGCAAGGAGAGGTAGGACACAGTTCATATACACATCTCTTTTTCTCTCCCTAATGTGTAAATGATGATTTTTTTATGTGATCTCTCTCCCTCCCTACTTCACATAGGTCTAAAATTCAACTTTATTATATTTAAAAAAGTCAGATTTGTAGTCCCTCTCTTCTTGACAGAGCTTTCCTTCCAAAATGAAATGAATTCACTTCTCCAAGACTCTCAAAGACAACACTGTTTTTAGAGGAGTAGATGTAAGGGGGATTGATATGGTTTTAAACCTTAAGAAAAATAAACTATCAAAAATTGACTGAGGGAGTCAGTAATCTTAAACGATTGCCTTGTGCATTTCTCTGCTGGATTTGCTCATAAAGATGGCTGGAAATAAAACCATTATTATTAATAATAATAAATGATTTAATGAATAAAGGATGTAGCTGCTTGCTATTTATTTTAGTTAGTCAAGTTTGAACAGAAGACAAATTGGAGCTCAAAGTGAAAACAATGTTGCTAGTGATAAAATGAAACCCTTCATAAAAATCACAAGTAGGAGACTGAGCAGGAGAAATCCTCTTGTGTGAAAGTGTACTAATGAGGGTCAGAAGGCTTGCTAGTCCAATATTTTAGTAAAATTCTTGCACATAGTTTTGTGCTGAGAGTGAAGTAGGAAAAGATTTGCATATTTCACTCTGGGACACCCAACAATGTTTGCAGATGTTTTCTTTGGTCATGGCCATGCTAGGCTGGGGTCAGAATGACAGCCCTCAGGATGGGGAGGGCAAAGTTGAGCTGAAATAAAAAGGAGTTACAGTTAAAGTAGGAAGGGAACCTGATTTGGCTGTGAACAACAACTCCTTCCTCCCCCTGCTTTGGAGATTACACACACACACACACACACACACAAGTCATCAGCCCTCTATCATCTCTTAGGTCTCCACTTGAATGGCACATTATAGTGATTGTATAAATGACATAGCTAGAACATGCATTATTCTGCTTTGGAAAATATTGGTTTTCATACAATCAGACACTAGTAGCACCTCCAGATACAGCTGCTTTTCATAAGCAACAGACAGTGTTGCGGCAAGGGAGCTGCCAACATTCAGGCACTCAGTATGTTTCCTTTCCAGTGCTGAAGGGTCCCTGTCCTGTTCACATCTTTCTTTAAAGCAAGGAAGAAGCTGCAAATTCAAGTGATTCATTGAATTATTTCACTGCAGCTTCCTAATAACTGCATGTAGCTATTTTGTTCTGAGTGCATGCAAAACTAGCAATATGTGATTAGGGTTTTATTTTAAGCTAATTGTATGATTTTTGAATCTCTGTAGCTTCTCTTCTCAGACCCCACAATTGTTTTATAATTCACACAGAATTCCTTACCTCTGAGCAAAAGTTTAATAGCAGGTGCTGTAGCAAAGTCTCATATTACTAAGATTATTGCATTCTTTTACTACTTTTACATTTACTAGGAAACTATGGAGTATGACTTATAACTCGCCATTGACAAAATAAAGGAGCAATGTACATTTTTATTCATTCGCCTTGCTTTCTTCACTGTGTTTAATCACAAAGTCAAATTTTGCCACCCATGCTCGCACCCCATAATATCTTGCTCTCTGAGCAGTCCCTTAATTTCTGTGCTGCTGCTCCCACAGTAATGTACTATACAACAAGAGTATGGAAGACAGAATCTGGCTATTTGGTATTAACATGGCCAACCTTATTCAGGATAAGATGTCTTTAGCGCTAAAGACATGATGATACAATTCACTTAATCCCAGTGAAGTCAGTGGAACTACTCAGGAGTAAGATTTGCAGGAGTGGGCCCTTATTTGCTAATTTGAACTATTCATTAATTTATAATGGCTCTCACTCACTAGCACGAATTAATGATGCTCTACTGCAAAGCACACTGAGACATCTATATATAATTATAAATGTCCTTAGTGGGAAAGAAGATGCCACTTAGTTTACAGATCCTGTTTTCATATAATTTGCACTACAAATATCACTTCAGCCAAAATCCTGCTCAGTTTACTAGTGTGAATAGTGTCAATATTTAATGGATTACATGGCTGAGAAAGGCAAACAAGATTTAGCTCAAGGAGCCCCATTCCTGCACTCTTTACTCAAGAAAAACTCCCATTAGAATCAATGGCTGTTTATCCTGAGCAGGGAATACAGGATTGGCTCCTGTTGAGAGGATAATGTATTCATTATATTCTCATTAATGAAGCTTCATCTTCATTTGTGGCTACATTGTTAGGTGTGGGGTTGGATAGCCATGAAAATAGCTGAGATTTACAACCAATAATTCTTAGACATTATTTTTCTCTCATTCTTCAAGATAATTAACACAACACTTCAGTAAAAAAAAAAAAAACAAATCTTGTCATGATCATTTTTTGTTGACATGTATGGTTTCAGAGTTGGTAAGCTGCTGAATTTCTAAACAGTGGTATCATATATCACAAACCAATTAAGACATTTTAATAATTTTCATAAAATAGAGCTTTATTAAATTAGTACTCTTCCTTGATTTGTTTAGACAATCGGACATTGTAGTGGGAACTTGATATGTATGTTAAAAGAGCATCGCTTCCTACATCTTTCTCGCTGATGTTTTTTCCATAGCGGGATTGTTAGTCTGATAAAATTAGCAGTACCTTTTAATACCAAAGAAATAAAATGTTGAGACTTCTATTTTACGTAGAAATAGAAAATGGCTTCCCTAATAATTAGGGCATAAAGTGGGGAAAAAAAACCTAATAAAATTTACCTTCAGAGCTAAACTGAAGTCAACAGAACTCTTCCAGCTAAGAATTTGGTTCATGCTGAACAAGAGAACGATAGCCAACAATTAGTTTTGTGGGTGGGTATGTGGTTTTGTGTTAGACCAGTATGCTGTTGGTGCATTTCTTACATTTATTTACATCCTATGATGATCTGCAACATCAAGATTACGGTTGACTCTAATTTAGTCAATTAAAGAAATGGATATTAATTCATGATTTCTCTGGAATATTGATATGTTTTCTCTAGCAATTGACACTTCATAATGCTTTCATTTTGAAAGGGATGATCTTGCACATCCTTCTCAGGCAAAGCTCCTATTGAAGTCCATGGGAATATTTGTATGAGTAAGGCAAGCAGAATCGGGTCTCGGATTACATTTACGCAGCAACTAAATACCTACAGCTGGCCTGGGTTCGCTGACTTGGGCTCGCAGGGCTTCGGCTGCGGGGCTGTAAAATTGCGGTATAGATGTTCGGGCTCGGCTAGATCTCTTGCTCTGGACCCCAGGAACGAGGAGGATCCCAGAGCCTGGGCTCCAGCCTGAGACAGCAATTTTTATCCTGCACAGCGAAGCCCTGAGAGCCCACGTCAGCTGACCCAGGCCAGTCCTGGGTATGCCTCAGGTCTTTTACTCCAGTGTAGACATACACATACAGGGGCAGTCAGGAGGAATACGATTTTGAATACTACTTGAACACAAGTGTGCCTATACAATAAGCATTATTTCTTTAAAAATTTAGCAGTTTTTCAATAGCCAAGAGCAAGTATTCATAGAATTGCTAAATTATTTGGATTTTGGCTGTCCCTTCATCCCTGTCACTCCTTCTCATTTTATGGTTGTTTATCCACTTCTACAAAAATGTAAAATGTACTAGCAGTCACACTAGGGAAAATATATACACCTATGGGGCCATACGCGCCTCCATTTACTCAGTAAGGGCCTGATTCTGTGTTACTGACTTACATAAGTAATCCCACAAGGAAAGGTGGCAGAATCAGGCCCCAGGTTAGTTGCTGCTCCATGAGGCTCAGTGAAATCAATGGACTCTTTTCCTGAGCAGGAATAGTGTAAGAATGTGCTATTCTAAGAGGGCCTTGACATGCCATCACTCCTCTCACTTTTCTTTCTAATTTTGATTTAGATGTGTGAATTCTAGGAACAGCTACTATTTTGGCCTCTTGAGAGAATGATTATGGATTTAGAATCTTTAAAAACAAAACAAAGAAACCATTTAAGGTTAATGAAAAATGCCAGATTAGCAGTACTGCCAACTGAATTTTTCTAGCCACGTATCATGCGTAGTTTACACAGTGGCCGGGCAAGCTTTCCTTTGTCCCCCACTGTTCTAAAATTATCACTTCTATGGGCAAAATTCTTACTCCTGGTTGAAAGTAATGAAGATTCCCTTGAATTCAGTGAGACTATTTGTATGCTGCTTCCATACCTCACTTCACCACAATTTGCATTTACCCCTCTGTTTCCTGGAGACTCTCCACTCTCTGGGCTTCAGCCTTGCTGAGTACTACCCACTACTGTAGGTAAAGGTCCTTCCCATCTTCTGACTCTATCCTCTCTGCTGTGCTCTATCCACCTACTAGCTCCAACTACTTTCCTTTATTAATGCATGGGTCTTAGTAGCCCCCCCACAACTTTTCCCTAACCCCAGCTACAGGTCCCTCCTTCCTTCCTACTTCTACCGAGTCCAGTCACTTCCCCCACTGCAGATGGCCAAAAGAGCAGATGCTGAGAAGCTGAACTGGATCGCCATTCTTCAATGGACCTAACCTTTCGTGGTGGTGGTGGGAGTTGTTGAGGGAGTGGGCAATAGCTCTGAGCTGGGGAAGAGAAAAGAACCAAGGGGTTAAGAGGTTAGAGGAAAGAGCAAGTGAGAAACTGAGAGGGTAAAAAAGGCTAGTTAAGGGAGAAACAGGCGAGGAAAGTGGAGAAGAGGTTGAAACCAAGCAAACCTTTGAGTTCAGATGGTGGGTTTTTTGTGTGTGTTTTGACTATATAAGCATTATGTGAGCTGAATCAAAATGGCAGAGCTTTGCACACCTCTAATATTCACCAGCTCATTTACATACTAGTGTTTCCCAACTGGACATAATTACCAGCATTAACACTGTGACATCCTAGAAAATGCTAAGATGAGATTTTTTTTTTTAGTAGCAGGCAAGTAAAACAGCATGAGATTCAGTAATTGACCACAGTATCCTAAGAACACAGCAATAAAAGGTACCAAACACACCAAAAATGTAACCACAGTCTCTTGAATTGCTAACAAGCAAGACAGCACCAATTATTTAACCACAGGATCAAGAATAATTTAACTACAGTACCCAGAACTATATCCAGCCACAATAATTTTATGTAAGTAACCAGAATTGCTAGCATCTATAAAGGCCACCAAAAAAATTATTTGCCCTCCTCTTTAGCTGTCTGGAATGTGGACACTTAGATTGTTAGCAATCTTGTTAAGTGGCTGAGGAAACTTTCTTTCTTTTCCTGTTAGAGAACTGGGCGGGAATTATTTCCTTTCAGTGTCTCACTTTGAGTCCACTTTAATGTTTTTTCTTAACATCTTACTATTTTATGGGAGTTCTTCTCTAAATTATTTATATTTATTACAATTTATGACTGTTCATATAACAGTAGCATCTAGAGGCCTTCAGCTGAAATTGGAGTGCCACTGTGCTGAAGCTGTATAAACACATCTCAAAGGCTATCCCTATCCTGAAGATCTAACAGTCTCAGTAGACTACACAGACAAATGGTGGAGAAAGCATTTGATAACATTTTTTCCCTCTGAAAATGTTTTTTTAGCACCTACCTGAGCTCAGTTAAGCTGAAGCTTTGTATGTGCAAATGATGTACAGTTTTAATTTTAGATAAAACTAAGCATTTGTGTCTGTTGGCCGTATGCTACATCTCTATCATATTCTGTTAGTTGATTAAGCATTCTGGGTCTTATTACTGACTGACTTACAACTACGCATCCCAGGACATATAGTACAGTAGGTATTTAATTCTGCCCAAAAGGGGCCCCTTGAAACCAGTTCCTGAGTTTGTTTTTTCATGTGTCCCTTTATTATTTTAAGCTTTGCCACATCAAGAATTAAGGTTTTATCCAAAAGATTTTTTTTTAAAGGCAGAGGCCTGGCCTCCTCTGTGTGGACATTAAAGATCTCTGGCCAGATCCCAGTGCACTCTTTATAAGTAGGCTTTGCCCTGGTGACCTTCACCAAACTTTCCTGATCCCACAGTAAGTGTACCATTTGGTTGGTGCTTTACACGCCTAATACTGTGCTTCATGTCCATGGCAGAAGTGTCAGATGTGTAGAGATTGTAAATTGTCTAAGGATCCTTAAGCATGAAAGGAACTATCGAAGAAAGTAAAGTCCTGTGTACATTTAAACTGTTAATCCTAAAGCCTCATGGGGTCCTTTGAAAATTCTTTAAGGGCTAGATTGTGCCTTTGGCACCCTTCAGTTGAAGCTAGCTTCACTGAGCTGTGACTCCAGTGACATGGAAAGCTCCACACAGCAGCCAAAGTCCTTAGGAGAAAAACTTTCATAATTTTGTTCCAGGTGATGTTTTGTCTGCAAAATTTGCCTTTAACTTTTACAGTGAAAACATGAAGTTTCATGTCTTCATTGCAGATCCATCCTTGATCAAAAATTGGCTTAATTTTCCTCAATGACACCTGCTTTGAACGAAATTTTATTAGGTCTGTAGATTGGAATTTACTTACACGATTAACTCAAAAAAATGAACTGCAATTTAAAAAAATTAATTGATTAATTGCACAGTTAAACAATAGAATACCAATTGAAATGTATTAAATATTTTTGGATATTCTACATTTTCAAATATGTTGATGACTATTACAACACAGAATACAAAGTGTACAGTGCTTACTTTATATTTATCACTTTTACAGTGCAAATATTTGTAATAAAAAGAAATAGTATTTTTCAATTCCCCTCATACAAGTACTGTAGTGCAATCTCGTCATCATGAAAGTATAACTTACAAACATAGATTTTTGTTACATAACTGCACTCAAAAACAACACAGTGTAAAACTTTAGCGCCTATAAGTCCAATCAGTCCTACTGCTTGTTCAGCTAATTGCTAAAACAAACAAGTTTGTTTACATTTACAGGAGATACTACTGACTGCTTCTTATTTACAATGTCACCTGAAAGTGAGAACAGGCTCACACGGCACTTTTGTAGCCAGCATTGCAAGGTATTTACATGTCAGATGCTAAACATTCATATGCTAAACATTCATGTCCCTTCATGCTTTGGCCACTATTCCAGAGGACATGCTTCCACGCTGATGATGCTTGTTAAAAAAAAAAATAGTGTTAATTACATTTGTGACTGAAGTCTTTGGGGGCGAATTGTAGTCTCCTGTTTTTTTTACCCACATTCTGCCATATACTTCATGTTATAGCAGTCTTGGATGATGACCCAGCACACTTTTTAAGAACACTTTCATAGCAGATTTAACAAAATGCAAAGAAGGTACCAATGTGAGATTTCTAAGGATAGATACAGCACTTGACCCAAGGCTTAAGAATCTGAAGTGCCTTCCAAAATCTGAGAGGGACGAGGTGTGGAGAATGCTTTCAGATGTCTTAAGAGCAACACTCCGATATGGAAACTACAGAACCTGAACTACCAGAAAAGAAAATCAACCTTCTGATGGTGGCATCTGATTCAGATGATGGAAATGAACATGTGTCAGGCTGCTCTGCTTTGGATCGTTCTCGAGCAGAACCCATCATCGGCATGGACACATGTCTTCTGGAGTGGCGGTTGAAGCATGAAGGGACATATGAATCTTTAATGATCAGGCACGTAAATATCTTGCGATGCCAGCTACAACAGTGACTTGTGAACACCTATTCTCACTTTCAGGTGACATTGTAAACAAGACGTGGGCAGCATTATTTCCTGCAAATTGTAACCGAACTTGTTTGTCTGAGCAATTTGGCTGAAGTAGGACTGAGTGGACTTGTAGGTTCTAAAGTTTTACATAGTTTTATTTTTAATACAGGTTTTTTGTACATAATTCTACATTTGTAAGTTCAACTTTGTTTTTTACAGTGCACATATTTGTAATAAATATAAAGTGAGCACCTTACATTTTATATTCTGTGTTGTAATCGAAATTACTACATTTGAAAATGTAGAAAGCATCCAAAAATATTTAAATAAATGGTATTCTATTGTTTAACCATGCAATTAATCAGAATTTTTTTTAATCACTTGACAGCCCTAAATGTTCTCTCTTTGCTGCAAATGAAGATCCACTTTCCCTCAAAATTTCATGAAAACAGAGCCGTTTTCAAAATGAAACTTGAAAACAATGGCATTTCAGGTTTTCAGCTTCACAGTGAAAATTCCACACAGCTCTAGAACTAGCTACAAAAATTCATGTTACAAATACAAATGTGTCCTTACATTCTACCTTGGGGAAGGAGACATAAATGGACATATACAATTATACCAAATGGCCGAAGTACAAATCAACAGTGATTTCATAGTTATGGTTCTCACAATAATCATTGTTCTTGTGGCAAGCCCCATACCCATCTATGATTTATTAGTTCCTTTAGGCAAATAGACACAGAAGTCATTGATTCTGAAATAAGCATATCTAAAATCATGAATGAAAATAAAAAGCTTCCTCATTTAACAACTGCTTTGGACTTCCTATGAGTAAAGACTGGAGGAAAGGAAGATAACATTGTTTAAGCCCTTTGTCAAGAAATCACTTAAGCACTTGCTTCAGTCCCATGGGATTTGCCTTCAGTCTTTGATATGATAGTGTTCATATGACAGTTATTAATCTTTGAAAACTGCACTTTGCACATATGTAGTGCAAATAGTACAACTTTTAATACATTTTAGTACATGACAAAGGTGGACTGTTCTGCAAATGCTCAGGGTATGAGGTGTTACTCAACTCCACAGGAATTCTGCTTCATTCTCTCCACATAATGTAAGTGTTAACCAGTCTGTGTGTGTTTTTACAAGTAGACACATCAGTCCAGTGAATGAAAGTATAGGCTTCAGTTCCATGCACTTTATAAAGTTTGCATTGAATGAGCCAGTCGTCTGCAGGGCTTGTGACTGCCGAACTGACATTTTGACTTTTTTTTTTAAGTAGGGATATTTTTAAATGGAATGATAAAGAATACCAGTGGGGGGTGTGTGTGTGTATATATGTATATACATACTCTGAACTGCAGTAGCCAGCTTACATCCCTAAAACCTCATATTCATCCATGCTGTTTCCTGTATATCATTAGGATCACAACCCTGGAAGTAACAAACCTTATGGGAAAAGATTCCTTAGATGATGCTCTTTTTGACACAGAATTCTGAGCAGGGTAGTCTCCAGCCACCCTTCTTTTAATACATCGTGTTAGACTTTGACGGTTTCCCCAATTCTATTCAGTTTAATGAAATTCCCAAAGAAACTAAAATTACATGGGTTGAACGGACTGCACAAATCTCATCTGCCACTTGTCTTCTCCTCTTCTGGGTTGAAGATTGGGGAGAACATGCCAGTTTCTATCCAGCTTCTCTTCATTATGGGGATAGGGAAATGAAGAGGCTCTCACGTTTTCTCTTGACAGAGTGGTGAAAGGCACGTTATTAGAAAAGCTAGTTTCCCTCCCACTTCTCTTCATGTGGGGGGAAGACTCCATGGAGTAAATATTGAGCCAAGATCATCATGTTTCCTCTCTTCATAATGGGTAGAATCAGGCTTAGTAAATCTGCTGTTCCCTCCTCACCCACCTCTCTACAGACTGCTTCTCTTCATGAGAGTAGTGCTAAAGGAATTGGCGGCTGTGATTGCAGAGCCATTGGCCATTATCTTTGAAAACTCGTGGCGAACGGGGGAAGTCCCGGATGACTGGAAAAAGGCTAATGTAGTGCCCATCTTTAAAAAAGGGAAGAAGGAGGATCCTGGGAACTACAGGCCAGTCAGCCTCACCTCAGTCCCTGGAAAAATCATGGAGCAGGTCCTCAAAGAATCAATCCTGAAGCGCTTACATGAGAGGAAAGTGATCAGGAACAGTCAGCATGGATTCACCAAGGGAAGGTCATGCCTGACTAATCTAATCACCTTCTATGATGAGATTACTGGCTCTGTGGATGAAGGGAAAGCAGTGGAGGTATTGTTTCTTGACTTTAGCAAAGCTTTTGACACGGTCTTCCACAGTATTCTTGTCAGCAAGCTAAAGAAGTATGGGCTGGATGAATGCACTATAAGGTGGGTAGAAAGTTGGCTAGATTGTCAGGCTCAACGGGTAGTGATCAATGGCTCCATGTCTAGTTGGCAGCCGGTGTCAAGTGGAGTGCCCCAAGGGTCGGTCCTGGGGCCGGTTTTGTTCAATATCTTCATAAATGATCTGGAGGATGGTGTGGATTGCACTCTCAGCAAATTTGCGGATGATACTAAACTGGGAGGAGTGGTAGATACGCTGGAGGGCAGGGATAGGATACAGAGGGACCTAGACAAATTGGAGCATTGGGCCAAAAGAAATCTGATGAGGTTCAATAAGGATAAGTGCAGGGTCCTGCACTTTGGACGGAAGAACCCAATGGACCTCTACAGACTAGGGACCGAATGGCTAGGCAGCAGTTCTGCGGAAAAGGACCTAGGGGTGATAGTGTACGAGAAGCTGGATATGAGTCAGCAGTGTGCCCTTGTTGCCAAGAAGGCCAATGGCATTTTGGGATGTATAAGTAGGGGCATAGCGAGCAGATCGAGGGACGTGATCGCTCCCCTCTATTTGACATTGGTGAGGCCTCATCTGGAGTACTGTGTCCAGTTTTGGGCCCCACACTACAAGAAGGATGTGGATAAATTGGAGAGAGTCCAGCAAAGGGCAACAAAAATGATTAGGGGTCTGGAACACATGACTTATGAGGAGAGGCTGAGGGAACTGGGATTGTTTAGTCTGCGGAAGAGAAGAATGAGGGAGGATTTGATAGCTGCTTTCAACTACCTGAGAGGTGGTTCCAGAGAGGATGGTTCTAGACTATTCTCAGTGGTAGAAGAGGACAGGACAAGGAGTAATGGTCTCAAGTTGCAGTGGGGGAGGTTTAGGTTGGATATTAGGAAAAACTTTTTCACTAGGAGGCTGGTGAAACACTGGAATGCGTTACCTAGGGAGGTGGTAGAATCTCCTTCCTTAGAAGTTTTTAAGGTCAGGCTTGACAAAGCCCTGGCTGGGATGATTTAATTGGGGATTGGTCCTGCTTTGAGCAGGGGGTTGGACTAGATGACCTCCTGAGGTCCCTTCCAACCCTGATATTCTATGATTCTATGATCAGATGGAGAGAATCTGGTGTCAGTCCAGTCTTCTTTAGGGGGAGTGGCTCTGAGGACAGGACTGTGAGTTTACTCTCCTCCTGGTTCTCCTTGTTGTGGAAGTGTAAATGATTAGATAGTGGATTCTGCCTTCTTTCCAATTGGGCAAAGGGGTTAGGTTTTTGGGAGGTCATTCACATGCATTTCCTTCACATGAAGAGTCAGTGCCCCATCCATCTCTCAGAGGGGAGATGATAGCTCATGGAGTGAGGAGAGAGTTGTCCCTTGGATAGGGGGATCTTGCAAGGAAGGATGCTTGTCTCATGTACGGAAGGGAGCACACTGAAGTGACTTAGAGAGGGGAAGAGTAAATTGTGCATTGCAAAGGAGGTAACCCACATGGGAACTGTGTACTTCACCAGTGGAAGAGGTCTCTGTCTTGGGTCAGAAAATACATTCACCCCAATTATGTATCTGGGGCATGGTTATAGGGTGACATACATGGGAGGCAGGCCTCTTGCAGGAGAAAGAAGGTAGTATTGGTAGAGATAAATAGTATTAAACAAGGTCATTCAGAAGTAAACAGACCAACTTCATTGTACTACTGTACCTGAGGTCATATTAGTTATTTGTGAATATGTGGTTGGCCACTAAGTAGAAGTAGCAATTACTCTGGAATCCTAGACGTTTCCACATTTTAGCACAGACAGTCTGAAAAGCCATATTGGAGTGGTATGCAGTGTTGGTGAAGCTGTGTGGGTCCCAGGATATTAGAGATATGGTGAGAGCTAATATTTTTTTTTATTGGACCAACTTCTGTTGGTGGTTGAGACAAGCTTTCAAACTTTCACAGAGCTGTTCTTCAGGTCTGTGTAAACTTGAAAGCTTGTCTCTCTCACCAACAGAAGTTGGTCCAATAAAATATATTACCTCACCCATCTGGTCTCTCTCGTATTGGAGTTTTGTCATTCTTTCTCTTCAGTTTATCACCCAGTCAGGGCGCAGGAATGATACTATGAGTTTTACGTAACCAAACACATGGTGCAGAATGAAGTAAACAGTTTGTGATCAGCTAATGGAGCTGAAATTGTTCATCCAGACTACTGAATGAATACTTATGAATAACAAACAAATTAGTAGCAATCAGGATCAGTTTATGAATGAGTCAAAGAATATTATTCACCATGAAATAACTCAGCCAGCTCTTGTGAGGGAGCCAAGACTGGGCAACACATGGGAGTTGTATCTGTATGGAAACAGTGCATTCTGATGTCTCTGGAAGGGGCCAGGGAAAAAAGGTGGGCTGCTATTCTCTCTCCCAACAAACTCCAAAGCAGAGCTGGGTGGCATACACAACATCATGTGCATCTTGTTAAGGATAATGTGTTCACTGAGGCCAAAGTTCTGTCAAAACTTATTTTTAAAAATCCACTTTTAATATAAAGTTTTAGTGGAAGGGTTAAACTGTTTAACTTGGTAAAAATGTATCTGCAATTGTTTAAATTAATACAGTGCTTTCAAAATGCTTTTCAGGAATGCTTGTAAATTTCTGTGCTTGCTTTTTCCCCCCCCCCCCTCCCTATTGCTATCTTCCAGAACCCCCTTCACAAGGAAATGGCTTTTTAACAAGAAGAATCCTCTTGAAATTACATTTCCAAGGGGGTCCTTGCCACAGCAGCTGCAACAAATTGCAACTGAACTTTAGTCTCCGTTGGTTCTCGTTGTTAAAAAGATAGGTGACCAAACAAATATTTGTATTATAACTTATTTATTAAGCAATGTTTTGCGCGATGCCAAATTAATTGTCTAACCAGAAAATCAAGCTTTCTGCACAAAAATAAGTATTTCCAAGCCCTTACACCAGTGTTTGAATTGAAGGGACCTGAGAAAATATTCCTGACACTAATTTTATTTGGTTCTGTTTGATTTAGGTTCTTATATCATGGCCATCAATTACTGTGGCATCTGAGTGCCTTTCCGGGGCCAGATTCCCATACCCATACTCATGCTGGTGCAGCATCTTATTCCTTGAGTATTTCCATCCATTTCGGAGGGGCGGGGGCTGTCTGAGAGGTAAGATACAACTCCGCATGAGTAAGGGTGGCACAAACCGTCCCAGAGTGAGGAAACAAAAGACTGTCTATCATTCAGCTCCCCACTGCTGAACCATCCCAGCCAGGGAAAATTATAAGAGCAAGATGCTTCTGAAAAGCAACGCTTTTACCTTTGGGATACCAAATTACATTAAATGGGAAGCATTTTCAGAACACTTTTTCCAGGATCCCCTACAAAAGTTTTATGCCTTGTCTTCGTGTTGCTCTGTTAGAATACTTACATGGAAATTTTCTTCCTTTTTGAGCTTCCCAGAACACTTTGCATTCACAAGCTAATTAAGCCTCACAAATGCCTGTGAGAGGGGTAACCCCCATTGTTCCTATTATGCAGGTGGGAGAGATCCTTAATCTTATTGACCCTCAGTTTCCCCATATGTACTTTAGTTTCTTCCCAGGGATGTTGTAAGAGTAAATTTTTATGAGGACTAGATACTGGCATTTAGATTCTGCCCTATTCATGTCTGTCACATTGCCCCAGGGGACCTCAAGAAAATACTGTGGAAAACCTTGGATTGATACAGGCTGATTCCCCAGTGCTCCTAGCCAGTTCTGTTACCTGGTATGTGGATAGAGCCATGGCAGAGCCTGCTTCTCCTCCCTGCTACCACCCCCACCCCACCTGCCCCCAATTTTGGGGCAATTTACATATATGAGTCACAAGGCAGGAACAACCCCTGTGCTTCCCTAAGGCATGTGATTGACTTGGCCCTTGCACGGAGTGCACAAGGGATGGGGGAGAAGAGCGCTTGCTAGAACTAGGGACCATGTGAACTATAAACATTTGAGTTGCTCAAAGGGATAAAAGGTACTACATAGGACAAAGCATTATTATTGTTTCAGGTGGAGCTGTGGATATGTAAAACTCTCAAAACGACTTATTTAGTTGCCTAAATCCACATAAGTGTCTAACATTAGGCACCCAAGTTTGAAACTGTTGGTCTAGTTACCATCCTCCCCATGTCAGTAGCAAAGCCAGAAATAACCCCCCAAATTGCTGCACAGCTGTTGCCGGTCAGAATTTAATTGGCAGAACTGTATATGAAGGAAGCCTACATTTTATATACCTAAATCCGTTTCACACTTTAAAATAAAATATATAATCCTAAATTAAAAGACAACATAATAAATATAGAACAATATAAGAGTTTTCTTTATCACTGGATTACAGTTCAAAAATAGGAGAAACAAACTATGGAATGCTGAGGGGCAGACAGTTTCTGGTGGTTAAAGAAGGAATGAGTAGGTAAGGCTCCTGGGTTCTTTTTCCCACTCAGCTCTTTTTTGCTGTGAAACTTTAGGTATATCAGGAAATCATGCTTTGTCTCAGTTTACTCCTCTGTAAAATGGATATAATCATTTTTACTTGGCAGAGATGTTGTAAGGCTTAATTAATATTTGTAATGTGCTTGTAGAGACTCATGGGAAAGGCACCTTGTAAATAGAAAGTCTTATTTTGAAATGTACATTAATTGCTTTACTGAAGACAGCTAAATAGGAGTTTACACACCATAATTCAAAACTAGAGATTCCCATTAACAGTGGGGAAGTTTTTAATCTGTATCCAAACTTTGCAGCTCAGGCCCATCTCTACTTGCAACATGTTTGCTTTAAAAATAATGCTCTTATGATATTACAGTGAAAAGGACAAGTGCCTTTGTATAAACACTGTTCTCATTAGTTATCAATGAGGGATTGATAGGAGAGTCTTTAACAGAGGCAGACATGTGCATTGCAGGTGTGAAGGGAATGCTCAAACTGTTTATGAGCACACAAGTCCTATGAACAAAAAGGGCTGAAAAGGATGTTGTAATTTTAAGGGGAAATATGTTTTAAGGGCCCATTAAAAATAAAGTGAAAAGGGAATAGCAAATGAGCTGCAGATTGTCTCTGTAACAGGGATTGTCATTAAGAAAATCCTTTATTATTTTAAACAGACATGTGCTAGAGAGAGGTCAAAATAGTTTAGATACCATTGGACACTGGGGTATCCACTAAGTCATTCAGCCTGTTGTCTGAACTGAAGCAGTTACTCATAACATTCCCATTGAAATAAACAGAGACAGTGTAAGATAATACTGTCCTAACACTTCTAAACTGTGTGTGTGTATATACATACATATGTGTATATATATATTTATATATACACATAAAAAATGGGATCCAACATACAAACAGGTACCCAGAGGTACATAGTCTCCACATATAGGGTGAAACCCTGGCCACATTGAAGTCAATGGGAATTTTGCCATTGACTTCAGTGAGCCCAGGATTTCACCCCTGACATTTGGCCTCATTTTAAAAAAAAGCAAAAGCAGGCATAATGCTTCCAGGCATAAACGTAAATGTCAAGAAATTAAGGTAAATTTCTGATATTTGAAGAATTTCGGATATGTTCACCCTGATTACAGTTTACTTTCACAATATGTTTCACCACAAACATTTGGCAGAGCAAAATAACCCAGACATTTCCTTCTTCCTTCCTGTCTGTCTCAAGTGCCCTATGTAACAGTGTTTTAAGGTTTACCCTTAATCATAACCCCAAAGGGATCATTAGGTCTGGCAAGAAAGATGACCCTGCAAATGGCAGATTATAACCACAGTGAACCAAAACATTTTTATCTCTGGAAAACTGTTTGCCACAACTCTACAAAATACTAATGTCAATGGAACCAGAATGCAAATGCTAAAACTAATAATGAGGGCCTTAATTTAGCAAGTGTAAAGTTAAGCATTTGCCTAACTTTAAGCATGACCATAGTCTCACTTACTTCAGTGGGAATATTCATTTGCTTGGAGTTAGGCATGTTCTCAAGTAGTTTGCTGAACTGAAGCCTAGGATGTTGGTATCCTGTTATATGAATATTTTGATATCAAGTCCATTTGGGGCCTGCTCTCACTTCCATTGAAATCAATGACAAAACTCTCATGGACTTCAGTAGGGGCTTGTTATCCAAAGAGGCTGCTTAGCTCCTAAATGAGATAAGATTACTGCAGGGGATGGGAAAAATGAGCGTGGCTCAAAAAAAAAAAAAAATCAGTGGAAAGAGAGAGAAACAGAGTAATAGGTTTAGGGCCAAATTTGCAGAAGCGTACAGCACACACAGCTGGGACTGGGTCTTCAGAAGAGTTCTGCTCCTCTGTAGGCAGTTAAGGAAATGATAAGATTTTCAAAAGCACTCAGGTTTTCAAGTCATTCAACGATGGGAGCTGTAGTCTTTTAAAAATCTCTCCCTGCAACTTCCTGTGATGTTCGATTTAAGTAGTGAAGCTCTTCCTCCCAAAAAATTCCCGTAATAATTTCTGATTATAGGTGAGGATAAATAAACTTTCACAAAATAAAAAGATCATAAACAGGTCCTGTAACTTTCATTCCGAGCATGCACAGTAAATTATTTGCTGCTCTGAGATGCAGCTATTAAGCCTTTTTTTGCCCCCAGAAAAGATTTCACATTCTTTGTGCGGCTCTTGCAGCCCTTATATGTACATAACTCCCTTTGAAGTCATTCAGAGTTCTCCATGGACAATAGCTGCAAAATCAGGCCTTACAGCAGAATAAGCATAGTTTACTTATATGTAAATAGTAGAGGTGGTTAGCACTTTCCCCTGTTTTTGATGACCCAACCAGTAGCTATGAAACATTTTTGAGGAAATGTTTGTAAAGTAGTACACATTTCATTCACCCATTCACTGACTACCATATTAGTGCAAATTATGTTT
The DNA here is from genome assembly GCF_965152235.1 of Eretmochelys imbricata. Classification (NCBI taxonomy): domain Eukaryota; kingdom Metazoa; phylum Chordata; order Testudines; family Cheloniidae; genus Eretmochelys; species Eretmochelys imbricata. The sequence goes on along the minus strand of NC_135575.1, from coordinate 34,606,386 downwards.
CTTTACCACTTCTCTTTTGCAACCAGTTTGTCCCCAATATAAACAATATACACCATTGTTTAATTCACTGCTTAATTTGACCCAGATACTCCCTGGGTGTTGCACCCACTTAACCCAGGGATGAATTTGGGTCATTATCCCATTTTTCAGAGGGAAGAAAAGAGAGACTGAGAACAGAGGCCAGATAGCAATTCAGTATCAGAGTCAGGAATAGAACTCAAGGGGGCTTTCTTCCAGACTCATATTAAATTTACTAGATGAGGGACTGAGGGAACCTAATAAAAGTTACTTTGTATTTTAAATGAGGTCTTTGCCCATTTTGATGTTGACTCAGGTAAGTCCCCTTCCAACACTGTGTGCAGGCAAGAGATTGCATGTGATCTGAAAAATATTGTGTTCCCTTTGCACCCTCTCCCAGCTGCAGTTTCCTGTTACACGTTATTTAATAAATATATTTAATAATAAAAATATTTCCCCCCCTTTGCCTTACCCTTCCAGCTGTAAACTCCCACCCTGTTTGGAGCCATGGTGAATACATATGTTTAAAATATTAAAAGCAAAACAAAAAATAATCTTCTGCCCCCCGTCTTCTACCTCCCAGCAGCCATTTCTCAGCCCCATGGCAGTTTCTCAGCCCTTGGATTGCAGAAATACTTCATTGAGAAGTCCAAACTGTACCAGTGCTTCTCCCAAGTTGACTGCTGTTGCTTCCGTACACTGCTTCCAACTGCTTCCAAAATAAACCAGCTGTGAAAAATGATGAAGACAATGAGTCAAAGGGAGCCTGATGGAGCAGTTTAAACTGGGTGCAAGTGTAATGGGAAAACTGATTTGAAAGTAATCCTCTAATGAGCCTGGCTGTATTTTTGTCACAGGCTCTGACAAATGTGACAAAACCCATGACTTCTAGGTTGTTTGATCAAAATCCATGATGTCTGTCACCCCATCTGGCTTGCTTTGAAGACATTAAGCTCTGGGTTCCCCGCCCCCACAGCACAGTGAAGAGCATGCCAGCTGGCTTAGCAGACCAACCAGCCATTTGTTGGGGCTCTGCTCCAGAGCACGTCGAACACTCTGTGACTTGGTGATTTACCTGGTGATTATTAGAAGGCTCTCAGAATAATCCATGATTCTTGATAAAAAGTGACAGAAACATATATACAGCCTTCTCTATGGCATAGATTTAAAGGAGCTTGTCTCCAGAGCTGGACTGTCTAGTGAATGGCTCCTAGCAGCCCTACTTTTACCATGTGCTGAAACACTGACAAATGATGTGTGTGTTTTCTGCTGCTTTTTCATTAAATGTATTGATGACCATAGCTTAACTCCCTCTTCTCTCCCCGCCCCCCCGAGCCTTCCTTTTCTCTGGCATGCCATACCATATGGACACAGACTAAGATTTAACAAAATGGGTGCCTAAATTTAGGTTCATAAGTCCATATTGGGACAACTAAATAAGTGGCCTGATTTTCAGAATGAGCTCCCTGCAGCTTCCAGTGACTTCAGTGTTTTTTTAGGTGCCTAGCTAAGGACTTAGGAGCCTAAGGCTATGTCTACACTACAGTGGAGATCTTGCGGTGGCACAGCTGTACCGCTGCTGCTGCGCTGCTGTAAGGTCTCCCATGTAGCCGCTCTACGGTGATGCAAGAGACCTCTCCTACTGCCGGCATAATTAAACCACCACCGCCAACAAGTGGCGGTAGCTGTGTTGGTGGGAGAGCATCTTCCGCCAACATACCACTGTCCACACTGGTGTTTTTGTTGGTGAAACTTTTATGTCTGTCAGGGGGTGGTTTTTTTCAGCCCCCCGACCGTCAAAAGTTTTACCGACAAAAGTACTAGTGTAAACAAAGCCTAACTTCAGGCACCTGTGTTCAAAATCTCAGCCATACATCAGCACTCACCATGAGAGCCTCAGAAGCAACATTTACTAAGTTCTTTTCTTGTGATGAGTTATACTAAACTGAGCTACAGAATGGCTTAGAGGCGTGAGAGTTCTAACTGTAAAATACTAAGGACATCACATTATCTCCACAGTAAGGTGGGACACTGTTAGCTGCAGGGGCATATCAAAGCTGGATCTTATCTGACTGTGCAGCCCAGCCCAAAATGGTGCAGACGGAACTGTGAGTGAGAGTCAGTAGCCCGCAGTAGTTCAGCCCACAGCTGATTGTTGCTGGCCGACTGCAGGCCAGGCTGCCTGGGAGACAGATCAAGGACTCAGAAGTGGGAGGAAGACAAAAATCCATCTCAGAGATATGGGGGTAGCTTAGAAGAGACGTCTGTCTGGGGTGGGAACCAGAATTCTTAAGGATTCAGGCTCCATTTAGCCTTCATCCAGTCCAATTAGCTGTGTGGTTCATTTCTCATTTTTGAAGGGATTTCTTGCTTGTGCTCTCAATGGATTTTTAAATCTATAGATCTATAAATGTACAGTTCCAAATAAGAACAGTGGCCTAAACCTATCCCCGTGTAACTCCACTGTCTTCAGTGGTGTTACACAAGGGATGAATACGGCCCAGTATTTTTTTAAAAAGTCACAATTGTTGCCAAATAAATTACAAAATTAGTCTGCTGGCTATTTTCACTGACCAAGGCCACAGAATCGCAGTCAGGAGGTAAGGCATTCAAGAAAAACAGCACCAGTGACAGGCCCATTAAATCCATTATCCTATGTCAAACCCTTTTCCCTCTTTGCACTAGTTAGCAAATTAAAATGATAGAGCTGGTTTGAATTTTCAGGATTTTGTGTGGATCAGAGATTGGCTTGAATACCTCAATATGGCAGTTTGCGTGGGGTGCACATGAAGAAAGTAAACACAATTCCAACTGGTGAGCAAAGGAAATAGCCACATTTGAAAAACAAATAAATTTCTAAAAAGGTTCTCCTTTAGTTATATCTAATACAGTGAAACTTGCACCAAGGGCCTGTTTTAAGTGATCACTTTAAAAGTAGCACTTTAACTAAAGACCACTTGACTAGGCATTTAATGTTTGCTGGTCTCTTAGGTGAGCTGTTAAGATAGATTTTACCATATTAATTCCAGTAATTGGTTATGTTATCCTTACCTGATGTTCTTCAGCAACGCAAACAATTATCACCCAGTAAGATTGCATGTATTGTAACGCTATACATATTATACTATACCTTGCTATTTCCATGTGTATTATATATATTATAATATTGTAAGCAATCTTCTTGTTCTCACGGTAGTGCCTAGAGGCCTCCACTTAGGTTGGGGCCCTATTGTGCCATGAAGAGTTTACATTCCAAAGCCCATTGAAGAATTTGAGACTCCTTCCATTGATTTCAGTGGGCTCTGGATAAGGCCCAAATAAACTAGACAGACAAAGAGTGAGAGAAAGGAAGTATTGTCATCATTTTACCCATGGGGAACTGAGGCACAGAAATACTAAGTGACTTACCTGAGGTTACACAGGAAATTGGTTACAGACCCAGCAGATAAACCACATTTCTTGAGTTTTAGTCCAGTGTTTTAACCACAAGACCATCTTTCCTCTCAGTTCTAGACATAAGGAGATATGCTACTATATAATAGTGATTTTACATCTCCAGACAGCTAGTGTATTATGGCTGCAATTTTTTTCTGCATGACAATTATGGGATTTTTTTTCTTTTTTGGATATGAAATAAATATTAGGAGGATAATAAAAGAGAAGATCAAACTGGAGAGATATAGGAAAAGACTGGAGTAGAATCAGAGAGGATTCAAGTGAAAAAATATACAGAAAATGAGCTGTTTGAAAATTATTTGTATGCATTTTTTTTAACAGTGCGATTTTTCCTAAATGATCGACTTATATTTTTGGATTTTTCTATGGGAAAACAAAACCAAATATAATTTCAATTTTTGAACCCATTTTTGTCAAACCTCTCCCCCCCCCGAACACCACCACCACCACCATTTTTAAACAAAGATTTAGTTTTCAAATACCAAAACCCCCGTAGTTTAACCAAAAACAAAAAGTAGTAACTGAAAAATTTTACTGCAAATTTCAGTTTTCAGACCAGAAAAATTTAACCAAAATGAAAATTTTCCACACAAATTTATTGTGATTCAAAGCCATTTTCATCAACAAAATGTTTTGATGGAAAACTTTTGTCCTCATCTGCTTCCTATAGCCTTGTAAATCACCCTATAGAATTCTGTAGGAAGAATATCATTCTTCTCTGTTAACTATGTGGTATATTATGGATTAAAAATATTGTAGAAAGAGTATCACTTTGTATTTACTTTCTAATCAATTCCCTAGTCCTCCTGTACATGCACAATTAACATTCTCCATCTTGTTAGTTTGGCTCAAGCCACAATAGAGAATCCAACATGTATCCTGAATAATTTTTGAAATGTCCATGCAATAGCTGTGATCAATCCGAAGCGGGTGAGCATCAATTTGAGGAGGATCAGAGCCATAGTTTGAGCCCTAAGTGTGTGCAAAACACATTATAAGAACCATAAAATTTTCATATCACATGATATTTTTAGATGGGGGCTATGTCTCAGGAACCCTCTGCTCAGACCTCAAATTTGGACCCTAACCCTACCATGGGCCCCAGAAAGTACAGCAGTTTTCAAGACAATCTGAATAAGTATGTGGATTTAAACAGTAAGCTAGTCTCAACTTTTATATTATTATAGTGCTATGCTACCACACTGTTACAATTTTATTGTATGGAGGGCAGTTCTGTCCCTTATACAAAAACACCATTTTTTTTTAAAAAAAGTGCCATTATAAGGCAGCTGTTGATGCTGATTTCAATTAACTTATATTTTAAGTATTAGGGGATAGTTTAATTCAATGCTACTGCTATTGTTCCTTTTAAAAAAAGCATGACGTGATTTAATAGGCAAACAAGGAGTTTGTTAATTTTTTCCTTGTCTACAGAGATGTGCATGTTGTATAACCCTTGAGGATTTTTCCACTTTAACCCCGTTTCCTCACATTAACACTCTCCCCAGTGTGTTACCACTGCCTCACTAAGCAAGATATCCTTTGCATCCCATTGACAATACAGCACCAGGACAGACTGCTGTTCCGTGACACAAGGCTCTTCTTTTCCACTAGGGCCTGAGTGGATATTTTGACTCCACAGATTTCAAACCTCTGTCACCCCAGGACTTGGAATCAAATTCAGGACTCCTCTGTCACAGGATGCATTGGAATGAACTGGAGAGAGTTGAGAAACTATGTGGGACTTGTATTGCTTTCTGAGAAGTAAATCTAGTTACAACCTCTACATAGCCCTTCACTAGAGTACCACGCCTGAGCAAGAAACTCCAGCTAACGTTTTCAAAAGCACCCAAGACCCGTTTTCAAAAGTGAGGTAGGCACGTAGGAGTCTAAATCACACTGACTTTCAATTAGACTTGGGTTCCTAAGTGCCTAACTGCCTTTTCAGAATGGAAGTTAGGCTTACAAGTCATTTTAGAAAATTTTACCCTCATTCTTGCCTTAACATCCATAAAGACACACATATTTGCTGACCAGTTGCTTTTTTGGCAGTATAAGTCACTTAACCTTTAAATCAGAAGCATGTGATTACTCCTCTAGCAGACAAAGATTTTCCATCAACTTTTTGAAGAGAATAAAAACCTAAATAAATAACCTCCAAGGTTGAAAAGAATCTATACACCAAAGATTGGTAAAGTCATTCCACAGTAAAATAAATGTTCAGCAAAGGGATCTTTCATTTGAAAATTGGATCCAGATTTTGCATACTGGGAAGGGTGAGCAACTGTGTCAAACGCAGGGGCAGCACTCTAGGTCTGCAAGCAGCATTGTCACAAAGTGATACTTAGTGTTCTGAACATGCAGCAACCCAGTCCTGAAAAAATTAAGCAATCTGTTTGTATATCAAAATTGTGGTATTATATAAAATATAGCGTCTTCCAGCTAGTTCAGAATGATATAATTCAGGACAGATTTATTTGGCAACACATGGTTTTGAAATTGAAGATTTCTTTGCTTTGAAGAAAGATGGAAAAGTCATTATGGACCAAGTGCATAAAATTAAGCACGCAATGAGATTTTCATGAAATCAGACATTCTGTTCCCTGTGTATCTTTTATTCTAACATCACTTTTGCTTCACTGAATTCACTATTTTATTTCTTGTAAATTGAATTTTCATGTTGAAAAGCATTTGCTTCTAAAAGGAATCCAAGCTTCTTTATACTAATTTCTATTCCTGACATAGTATCCAGTCTAGAGGAAAGGAAGGAAATGTAGAGTGTTCTTTTATAACTGTAAAACCAAATGTAGTGGATAATAAACAATTAAAAACCAATGGTAAACCAGGTGCAGGAAGAACATTCAAGCACACGTATCTATTTTAAAGCTATGTATCCATATATCTAAATCGCCAAAAACAAAGTTACATTATTGAAAATCAAAGGATCTGATTCCTTCTGATTTATGCCAGTTTCATTCCAGTGTGAGTCTACTGATTTCAAAAGCGTAATTCTCAGTTTATACCACGTAAGTGAAAAATGGTTGAATATGAGCAAACAAATATACATTTGGAATTAGTGAAATTCCTAAGAACTGAATCCAATCCTTGATGCTTCAGATTGAGGTGAATTACATATTGAAATAGAGTTAGCAAATGTTCATTTAAACTGCAGAATGATAGATAGAAGAAGAGACAAATAAATTCCTGATTAGAAAAGTATTCAATGTTTATGAAGAGGGAGAAAATAACTTAAGAGTAGGCATGAGGGGAGAATTTTCCCACTACAGTAACTCACCTTTTTTTCAGTCTAAATTCTTTTGTATTAATAATGACACATGCACCATAATTTCAGCCAAAGAATTTACATTTTATCTGGCTTACAAAACTCTAATCCTAGTATGTAAGTAGATCTACATCGTTTGATTTTAATTGGCTTACAAGGTGATTAAGAAATTTGTCTGAGCTCCCTGTTGAGACATATTTCACTTACCAATATGTTGTACTTTTAATATTGTATTTCAAAATATCTTTGGAAGGGAATTTAGAACTTTAGCATTATAATACAACTATATTCTGAATAGGACTTTGTAAAAATGGCATCCTGGGTTTTCATGTTTATTGTCTTTCAGTCACTCCATATAAAATGTGCTCAGTTTACAAATAAAGAGATGCTAAATCTAACTGCTGGAGCTTCACATTCACCCTGGGAACAGAAAGTCAAGCTGCATTCATTTTGGCTCACACATCATCACCAGTAATAAAGATTCTACAGTTGGAATTTGGTCAACAATTCTGTTGATGATGCACAAGTCGGAAGAGAATCCAGTTCACTCTATCTGTATCCAGCTGTATTGGCTCTGCTGAGCTAACAGGAGTAAAAAGTAGTAAAACATTTATTTTAGTCAGAAAAGTCCAGAATCCATATGATTCCAGACACAGGGAGCAGATCTATTGAGTATGCATCTGACACATCTATACAATCACTTGTCTCAGCAATCCACAGTTTCAGATAGACAGACTGAATAGTACTGAAGTCTGTGTAGCAGAAAACAGTTGCTCCTCAGGTTGAAAATTTTTTAGCAATTACTTTTTCAACTCATGAGGCAATAGGTTTTCCTTTAAATTGAAAACTCCTGTTCTTATCATCCCTCTTTCAAATCCAAGAATGAAGCAAAACACCTCCCTTAAGCAAATATTTTTCTCTTTTGCTGGCTCTTCCATTTGATTTGTGCTGAACTGTTTGTACAAAGTGGAGTTTCTGCTGGGCCCCAAGTAGCATCTTCAAGGCTATGAGGCATCCCAGGGCTTTCTTTGGCAGCAGCAAAAGGTTTCCATATGAAGTGCCACTTAACCAGTATCCTCAGGGGTCAGAGGTCATGCTGCCATTTAGTCTCCCTTGAAGAACAACCGAAGCAGGAAAAGAAGATCTTGGGGCAATGCTGAGACAGAATATGCCTGTTACGGTACCTGTAGCTCAGCAGGCTATCTACTTCAGAGGAGCAAGACTAGCACATATTAGACAGAAATAACTACCAAGGCACAGAGAGAGTCTGAGTCAAAGCCCATTGAAGTCAGTGGGAGTCTTTCCGTTGACTTCAATGGGTTTTGCATTAGGCTCCAAAACAGAAGTAATAATAATAATAATAATTCATAATATAATACATAGAGCTTTGTACTAGTATACCTATAAACAAATACTACTTCACTCTTAGGGCAAGATACTCGGCTGGTGTAAGCTGGCATAGTTCTATTGAAGTCAGTGATACTTTGCCAGTTTCCACCAGCAGAGAATCTGGCCCTAAATATATAACTTTAACTTCCCTTCTTGCTCCCCAGCTTAAATTAAAAAATGAACTACTCTGTCACAACCTCAACCCATCTAAGCTGTTTTAAATTTAAAAACTCAATAAAATATCAATTATCGTAGAGCAACATAGGTCCTCAGATAGTATAAGTTTAGGCTGTACATGGAAAGATGCCCACTGACTTCAATGGGCTTTGAATCAGACCCTTTCTGTATAAGGCTGTACAAGTAGATAAATAGACACACAATTGTAATCAATGGTACCCACCAAGCTTCAGTGACGAGTTTAATAAAATTGGAGGTGGAGGTCTGTTGAAATTTGCCTTAAGTATATTCTCCCACAAACAAACTTTGGAGCCAAATTTTGAAATCAGGATATAATGGATGTGCTTATAAAAACGCAACTGCGCATCTCAGCCTAACCTGTTGCTAAATTTGTGAGTGCAAATGCCCCATGTTTGAAAATGTGGCCCTCAATTACAATACCTCTTCCCTATCATCTTCCTATTCAATAAGACAAGGATGGCAACAGTCTAACGGTTACAGAAAAGTGTCTAGGCCTGCTCTTATCTTTTTTTTTCATGGTCATTCATAGTACGTTGTTGTAACCCAGGGATCGGCAACCTTTGGCATGCGACGCATCAGGGAAATCTACTGGTGGGCCGGGACGATTTGTTTATCTGGAGCATCCGCAAGTTCGGCCGATCGCAGCTCCCACTGGCCGTGGTTTGCCATTCCAGGCTGATGGGGGCTGCAGGAAGCAGTGGCCAGCACATTCCTTAGCCCTTGCCACTTCCCGCAGCCCCCATTGACCTGGAACAGCGAACTGCGGCCAGTGGGAGCTGCAATCGGCCGAACCTGCGGACGCTGCAGGTAAACGAACTATCCCGGCCCGCCAGCGGATTTCCCAGATGGGCCGCATGCTAAAGGTTGCCAATCCCTGTTGTAACCAAATGACCAAATCTATGCAGAATATCGCATGCAGTTTTTAAAAATAATTTAAGGAGGTAGTCATCTGTACAGCGTCTTTTGTGACACTAGAATAATTTGATAAACAACTGTGGGGAAATATTCTTCCAGGAGAAATCAAAGATCCTATTTTCCAGTGGTGTGAATGCTACTATATTTGGAGAGTAAAACAGTATAGATTATAGTGCATATGGTAGAGATCTGAAGAAAAAAATGGCTAATTTCTTCTGTGGAAATGGAGGACAGCTTGAGTTATTGTGGGGCGCAGAAGGAAATCATGACCTTTTACAGGGACACTTTAAAATCCCTACACCATTTGCTAGTTTTCTCCTGTCGCACCTACTTAAATTTTCAAAAAGGCTTTTTAATGTATTGAGTGTGCTCTGGATCATACTTTTTCTTGAGCACTTTTGACAGCTTTCAGAGATTGCTGGTGGCTCCCAGCAGATTGTAATTCTAGAAACAGGAGCCTGATGCTAAGCATCCCCACCTGTTCTCCATTATTTTTCTTCAGAAGAAAACAATGCTTGGATAAGATTACATACTAATGGAACCCATTTTCACTAAATAGGTACATTTGGTCATATGTAATTTGGTGAACCATAAAAGAAATATATATATATAGTAAGCTGTTTTCAAAAGAGAGAAGCAAATAAAATGAAAAGTTTCCTAACTAAACATGTTAGATCAAACCAAGTCTTATGTGCAGTGTATACAGATGTGCAGTACATACAGATCCCCTGCTGGAATAAATGAATTTTCAGTCTGATGCATTGACATATCCTGGAAAGACCTTGGTTGGACCCAGTTCATCTCTGTGTAAATCCACTGCAATCAATGGACTTCTATATCAGAGATGGATGTGACCTCTTCAGGCACTTAATGGAAAATACTGAAATACATGTTTGTACAATGCCTAGACAATGCAGCCCTCTTCCATCCTGGGGCTCTTAGGCTAAAAGACAAATATTAATAGAATCATAATACTAGTTAGAAACAAATATACCCTTGTGATATATGTATTGTTCTTCAGGATTATTTGTTATTTCTAATATGCCAGTACAGCGTAGCATGATTATATGACACTTTAGTATAAAACAATGGTAAGTAACAAGGTGTCAGAAATTTTTAATATCAATGGTAAGAGTCTGTATTGTTTTCAGCGTCCCCGCACATACACACACAATCTGTAGGAGATCAATTTTCAGATATGGGCACAAAGAGCATGCCCAGAAAAATAAATCACTATATTACTCTGTGATGTTTTGAGGTTCACGCAGGCCAGTAAGGGTTTCGGTCAACATCTGCAACTCTGGGTGTCTGGTGGCTATGAAGCTTTGCCTCATCCCAACTTGGATAGTCTTTGCAGTCTGACCTTCGTACCCTTCCAGTCCCCTTCCAGTCCCGATCATTGGACCCTCCCAGAAAAAGTATTAGGTTCACTGCCTATATACAAACAGTATAACACTGTAACATATTAGCTTACTAGATGCCCACACTTTACTTAACTTATCCAGCACTGATAAGTTATCATGAAAGCAAAACAAGTGTATTAAAAAAAGAGTGAGGATTAAGTGATACCAAGTAAAAGAAATAAAGGTAGCGATGGTTAACAAGCAAATAAAAAGTGAAAACATACATCTAAAAGTCTAGAACTTAATCTAGCAAGGTACAGTCTTTGTTCAAGATGGTTTTTCTATCACCAACAGTCTTCTTTCCAGCTTTTTACTGGCCAGCCGGGCTCACAGAAATCAAATTGCTTGGTTCCTTTGTCTTCTTAAGGTAAAGTGTAACTTAGGGGTTCACTTTGCCTATCTTTATGGTTCAGTGAACCTTCGAATACATTCTTCTGAAGGGTACCTTTTATCAACTTCCCCTGACATGCCCAGTTTATACACCTTTTAGTCACAGGGCTAGTCTACACTAGAAGGCTACATCTGCACCGCTGTGATGTGTCTGGTGAAGACATTCTAAGTCGATGGAAGAGAGCTCTCCCATCAACTTATTTACTCCACCTCTGTGAGAGGTGGTGGCTATGTCAGTGGGAGAAGCTCTCCTGCCGACATAGTGCTGTCCATACTGGTGCTTGGGTCAGTGTAATTTACGTCACTCAAGGGTGTGGATTATTTGCACCCCGAGTGATATATATTATACCAAAAAGAAAAGGAGTACTTGTGGCACCTTAGAGAGTAACAAATTTATTTGAGCATGAGCTTTCGTGAGCTACAGCTCACTTCATCAGATGCATTTTCCACTGAATGCATCCGATGAAGTGAGCTGTAGCTCACGAAAGCTTATACTCAAATAAATTTGTTAGTCCCTAAGGTGCCACAAGTACTCCTTTTCTTTTTGCAAATACAGACTAACACGGCTGCTACTCTGAAACCTGTCATATTATACCAAAGTAAGTAGTAGTGTAGACAAGCTCACAGACTTTAAAACATAATATTAGTGAGTGTCCATAATTTCACATACATATGTTTTTACACATATTTTACAATGATAATATTGACCAGTGTGGTGTTAGTTTTCAGATGATACCTCACAAGGCATATTTTGTACAAAAATCACTGCAGTGGTGTGTAGGGGTGTCTAGAGTCATATACTCAGGACCCGCTTATGAGCGCCTCACTCACATTAAATAGCACTTTACTCAGCGAGTAATCCCATTGTGGTCAATGGGACTACTGATGGATTAAGACTTTAATAAACATGATACAAGAGGTATCAGAATCTGGGCTTAATTGTGTTTTTCCTCCCCTCAGTATGTTATCACTAGGTCTGGTTGCATAGAAGTAGGATCTTTGTCTGAAACAATTAATCTGCTCCTGATGCTTATTGGTTCTACTGTAAGATACCACAACACACTTGCCATACTCTCAGTCTGTGAGCAATGCTGTTTATTAGTTGTCTCTGGGACAAGCACTGAAGCTTCTGTTGTTACTGTTTGTCAAAAAAGTACAAAAAAGTAGCTGTTCCAAAAAACGCTAATAAAATAAAAAGTATTGATACTTCCAAAAACGTATTGAAATCCTGAGCATTGAAAATGAAAAGAAAATAATAGTCTTCCTAATAAATTCTTTAAAATGAAATTACCATTTCCCCATCACTCCCAATACTCAACTACACAAAGACAAACAAAGTCTGCTGAATTGTAATAGTGGCCATGTCTTTGATGAGACTGAGGTTATTTATGTTTATCAGCCCCTGTCTGGTTTGTAAAGCATTGGGGATGGTATGTTAGTGATGTGCCTCATTAAGGTGACCATATGAATGCCACAGAGAACCCCAGCATGGCGAACATGTAGTTTTGTATGTGAGTTGTTGAGGTATGGAGCTTGCTACTAGAGTGCTGTTATTAACATCCAGGTTTTTTCTGGCTCACATTTATGGCCTGATTTTCAAAAGTGCTGAGTTCCCAATATCTCCTATTTAGGGTCCAGATCCATTAAAGCACATAAGTGCATGAATAGTCCCATTGAAGTCAGTGGGTTCATTCATATACTTAAAGCTAAGTATGTGCCTAAATTCTTTACTGGAATAGGTCATAGTGGAGGGGTGGGCAAACTTTTTGGCCCGAGGGCCACATCTGGGAATAGAAATTGTATGGCTGGCCATGAATACCCACAAAATTGGGGTTGAGGTGCGGGAGGGGGTGAGGGCTCTGGTTGGGGGTATCGGCTCCAGGGGCCAGAAATGAGGAGTTCAGGGTGCGAGAGTGGGCTCCAGGCTGGGGCAGGGAAATAGGATGCAGGGTGGGGAGGTGGGCTTGGGGATGGGGGCTGGGAATGAGGAGTTTGGGGTGTAGGAGGGTGCTCCAGGCTGGGACTGAGAGGTTCGGAGGGCGGGAGGGGCATCAGGGCTGCAGCAGGGGGTTGGGGCACAGGGAGAGGCTCAGGGGTGCAAGCGCCAGGTGGAGCTTACCTCAGTTGGCTCCCAGAAGCAGCAGCCATGTCCTTACTCCAGCTCCTATGCAGAGCCACAGCCAGGTGGCTCTGCGCGCTGCCCCATCTGTAGGCGCCACGCCTGCAGCTCCCATTGGCCGCAGTTTCCAGCCAATGGAAGTTGCGGAGGTGGCACTTGGGGCGGGGGCAGTGTGCAGAGTAGAGCCTCCTGGCTGCCCCTACACATAGGAGCTGGAGCGGTCCATGACCCTGCTCCCTGCCTGGAGTGCTGGAGCGGGGCAAGCCCCAAACCCCCCTCGAGGGCTGGCTTAAAATTACTGGTGGGCCAGATTCGCCCTGCAGGCCATAGTTTGCCCACTCCTGTCATAATGCCTAAATATGGATTTGGAGGCTAACCTTAAGCACCCTTTTTTGAAAATGTTGGCCACAAATACCCCACAATAAAAAGATTCAGGGGTCAGAATATAGTTAACGATTCAGTGGATGATGCATGATCCAAAATTGCTCCATCTCACTCTCAGTTGTGTTTACTCCGCAGTACTAAATAGGAGAAAAGTAGGAACACTTCAGTCTGAAATAAAGGTAGATCTATGCTGAATATACATGTGGAGCAGTTCCAGTGAGTCTGAAGGTGCCGTTCGGACAGTGACTTTCCTGAATGCAATCACACTTTAAAAAACATTTGTAGAGTTATAAATATCAGTTCTTAAATGTTTATAAACCCAGTTGAGTTACAGAAGTGACTGCTTTTTTAGCTCTGGAAGGTTTATTTTGGATGGAAGAGATGGGCTTGTTCTGATGGTATCAGATTATGAATGACAGCTCTGTAGCTTCCCCTGCTGTATGCAGTAGGACCCAGCCCTTTTGCAGAGATTAATGGATGTGTTATTTCAGAGAAATTAATTGTTAGGAGCAAGTTTTCCTGTACACAGAACTGCTTCTAAAGAGAATGTTGTTCAGTGTTTTCCATGAGTCATCTACTGTTCTGAAATAACTCCTTAGAACTGAACTGTTCCAACCAGTAAATAAGGTTAATAATTTCCTGGCATTCTTACGTTGCAGCATAATCTACGCTATAGGCCTTTGCTCATGTGAAAGATCTTTACAGGGTAAATCCATTGAGACTCCCATTGAAGCCAGTGGGATTCTTTACATCAGTTAGAGCAATTCACATGAGTAAGGGATTGCAATATCTTGCCTTTAGCCTTTTTATTTTCAAAATAAATTCATATTTTTGTTCTGATTCTGGCTGGGGAAAATGCTTTGTTGGCCTGATAGAGTAGGATTAGCCTAAGGACAACTCACTGCTCTGTGGAAGGGTGCGGGGGAGTATAGAAGGAGGGGCAAAAAAGCCCAGGAGCTCAGAGGGGTGAGATTTCTCCCCACCTCTCACCCTGTGCCTAGCAAGTAGGTTAAAACTTGGGGAAAGCTTTATGCTGTGGGGACATAAACTTGTCGAAGACCTTGTAAATAAAGTACACTGTATTGAACCTACACGGGAGTGTGTGAGGACTGCTTGCAAAGTGAAACACATGGGGAGGGGGAACCCACCCTGTGACAGCTGGGCAGCCACAAAATTTCCATTCATTTGTATCAATTTTCTCCAAACAGGACGGATAACAGTAGTGCTGGATATAACATCTAAAATAAGCCATTTTCCCAGAGTTTCGGCATTTATCCACAAAAAGAAAAGGAGGACTTGTGGCGCCTTAGAGACTAACAAATTTATTTGAGCGTAAGTCTTTGTGAGCTACACGAAGGCTTATGCTCAAATAAATTTGCTAGTCTCTAAGGTGCCACAAGTCCTCCTGTTCTTTTTGTGGATACAGACTAACACAGCTGCTACTCTGAAACCTGGCATTTACCCAGTCATTAAGTAGTGAATAACTTTACTATTATTCATGAAGCACGATAAAAAAAAACAATGATTTGGAAGACTTATGAACAAAGTTTAAGTCTAATGGATTATCATTAAAACAATTGTTTGTTGCTCTTCTTTAGAACTTTCCAAAAGCCTTCCTTGAGTTACATCTGATATAACTGATAAGGGTAATACTGCACATTCCTCAGTAAATCTGTAACAGACAGCTGTGTGTGTGTGTGTGTGTGTGGAGAGCATTTGAAATAAATGGATAGGTCCTTAAATATTGTGGTTCAGGCTCATTTCTGTTAGAAAATCATAGTATTTGAAATTGTAACAGGAGAAAAAAGAGAAAACACATGGGGTTCGTGTGTGTACATACAGACAAGGTATTACGAGAGAACATGAAAACCAGGAGTGAAATCCTGGAACCACTGAAGTCAATGGCAAAACTCCCGTTGACTTTCAACTGAGCCAGGATTTCACCATAGGTCTGTATAAATGACAGAAAGAAGACAGAACTGCATCCAGTCATTTCTGTTTTGTTACCAGACCACCATATCCTCAGTCCCATTATTCTACATAGTAGGTCAGTGTTCTTGGTGTGATATAGTACTGCCAGTCATACTGCCAAAAGTCAGCAGTACTATATATATCTACGTCTATATCTATATTTAATACTATTCACAGGGTTTCCTAACTAGGTCCTAAAAATACACCCAGCAGGGGAAATAATATTCAGGTTAATGATTTTGAGGCCTTTGTTTTTATCTTTTTTTTGTCTTTCCTATGCCAGTATTTACTAGTCTATAATGTCAATTAATACTTTTAGGATTTCTGGAGAAACATAAAATTAAGTTATTTCATTTAGGGCCAGATTCTGTTACCCTTATTCACACTGTAGTATCCCATGCCGTGAAAAAGTCCCACGGATTTCCATGTGAATTCTCATGGAGAAAAGTATTACTCTATGTATGCCTTTAGAAAATGTGGACCTGACTCTCCACTACCTTGCAACTTGTGTAGTCATTTAGGTCTATTCACATGCTACCATCCTGGTCTGGTAATGTTTTGCATCCCCTTTGCACAATTGCAAACGACTATACAAGGTGAATGGCAGCAAGGAATCAGGTCCTTGCTTTTCTGCTCATACTATCAAATTTCACACAGATTAGTATGCAAGATTCATGTGTCCATCTGGCAAAATAATTAACATAACATAGAGCTGTTAAATTCTGTTGGGTCTGAAGAACAATATCAAATATAGTATCACAGTTTAATATCTAATATGTCATCTTGGGGGACTTTGTCTGGTATTTTCAAACTAGGCAGCCTGGGCATCCTCAGTGCTACTCTGACGTGAGTAAGGGTTTGCAGGATGAAGATCAGTGTTTGTAATGCACCGTGTAAACGTATGATACAATATAAATGTTTTGCAATAAAAATTAGTAATGGAATATGGTATCAGAAATGCCACGTGGAGAAAAAGGATTTGAGACACTATTCTCAGCAGTACCTTTCTGCACTAGGAAGTCCGATTTTGTAGGGACTCTTCTCTTTCATGGAGGCATCACAAAGGGGGAATATTCCTGCTTCCTTTGGACTTTATGTGCATATTTATAGGATGCAGAATTAGCACAAAGTAGGTTACAGTCTGAATTTGTGCTGTCATGACTGAGGGTGAAATATTAATGTGTCCCCAGGGTTCCCATGAATCAACTCAAGTCATGTTCAGTTGTATCAGAAAAGCCTCCCCTGTAACAAAAGTAAGATACATGGGAGGGCTGGTAGGAGACTGGCCCATAAAGCCATGGGGGTGCACTGGATTTTCAAAAATGCCTAAGAAAGTTTGGCACCTAACGTCCATTGATTTACTTGACCCTCCGATATGGGCAGAGGGCGGGGGGGAGAAAGCCATGAGCAGAGGACCTCCTCCACACACAGGTTTGGAGGTATGATGCTAGGACTGTGTTGCTATATATGGTAGTTTAGGATTGCAGGAGCACACACTGTACCCGCTGTGTGACATTTACTATGCTAGATTCACTCAAAGGTTTTACTGTATCCATTTTGTAATACTCCATTTGTTTGAATGCAAATTATCCTGTGGTTTTTGTATTCACCTGGGCTATTTCATGGGCACATGTAAGAAAGAGAACTGGTTGAGATGGAGAAATATCATTCTCATAGCTGAGGAAAGGCATCTATCATTTCTTCACTGCTCCTCACTGAAAGGCTAATGTCATTTCAGTCCTCATCTGTCCCCTTTCTTTGCCTCCTTACAATGTAATTACAGGGAAATAGTCCATCTCTCCAAAAGGTAGACTATAGAGTACAATGTAATACTGTAATAAAAGATTACTATTACAAAGATTATTATTACTGTAATAAAAGATTACTTTTATTGTAATAAAAGATTATGAACAGATTTATGCTATGATCCAGTACATAAGTTCATGTTTAACTTTAAGCATGCAAATAGTTCCATTGCACTCAAATGTTTACGTGCTTTGGTGGATTGGACGCTTATTGTAAAACACATATTTCCTTTTTGCATGTATGGAAAAATATTTTATTTTTAAGAGCAATCTAATTTACGTATATAAAGTCTTGTCAACATTAGGATTTCTAGCTATTCAAGTTTTAACAATTACAGCATGGTATGGGGACAGCGAACACATTATTAGAACATACTGTATAGACCACAGCACAGGTTTGTCCAGCAGGATTGTGAAATGCAAGAAATGACACCCCCACTCTATGGTATGCTACAACCATGATTGCAACAAGTATCTAAGCTCTGCTTGCCATGCATAGTGCTCCCGGAGCCATGGTTGACAGCTGTTTTTGAACAGGCTTACCTAACACAATGTAAGCAATTTAATAATACTTGTTTTCTCCTTCCTTGTCTATTCTGTTTTAAACTGTTTGGGGCAGAGATGGTCTCTTACTTTGTGCATGTGCAGCCCCTAGCACTAGGCACTGCTATACTACAAATAATAATCATCATTATTATTTATGGTTATTAATAGGAGTTTAAATATGGATTTGCTGCAGGTGCCAACATTAAGGCACCCAAGTTTGGAAAAAATTGCATTAAATGTTTGCTAACGTATATGGTGTACTCGAGAATTTGATACTTGCAGAATAGCAGTTGTCAAGGAGGGGGTGCACTATTACCATAGTTCCTGATTCTTGTAGGATCTAACTCGTATTAGAGAGGATTAAACGTTTCATTACAGAAGATTTACATGGGCTAAAAAAGTCAGTACCAGGTTGCTGCATTTGGCTTAGTTTCAGAAGTAGAAAATATACTAATGGGAATAACGACTAGGCCACCCACTATAAAATGTGGGTGACCTGTAGTACGTAAAAACAACAACAAATCTTCAATGATATTTACGCCAAAAGAGGCCACAGAGAAACTGCTCACAGGCTGATATTTTGCCAAGCATAGGGGATTAAACACTGTAATTAACTTATGTGGATTAGCATCCAAGACACCCAGAAACAAAGAAGAGATTTTTTTTAACTGAAGAGATCAAGAATATTGTTTTCAGACGGGTTGTAAAAATGGATCAAATGAATATTGTAAAATATGTCAGGGAAAAGGATAGAGAGAAGTATTAGCAGAACTTGAGGTTAAGGGTGAGTCATCATATAGTATAGGTACAGTAATGTCACTGTTGTGTAAAAGGGCAGCTTTCTATGTATTTGCACACCAACTGTCATTGGGTTACAGTGTAACAGCCGTGTTGGTCTGTATTCGCAAAAAGAAAAGGAGTACTTGTGGCACCTTAGAGACTAACCAATTTATTTGAGCATAAGCTTTCGTGAGCTACAGCTCACTTCATCGGATGCGTACTGTGGAAAATACAGAAGATGTTCTTATACATACAAACCATGAAAAAATGGGTGTTTACCACTACAAAAGGTTTTCTCTTCCCCCATCCCACTCTCCTGTTGGTAATAGCTTATCTAAAGTGATCACTCTCCTTACAATGTGTCATTGGGTTAGAACAGAGCACATGCTTGGCTTCCCAAATGCATATGGTTTCTCTCTCCCCTTGACATATATTTTGCAAGGTTCTTTCTGGAGTTACAGATTCTGGGTCTGGTTTGCATTCTGGTCCCTTTTGACCATTCCTATGGCATTAAACAAGCCAGAGAGCATTGAGATCTCCCTGTCAGGCAGTGTAGGACTGTCCATTCCTTTTCCTTTAGACTCTAGTGTAGGGGGATGCTAGGACAAGCCTGAAAGTGGGAGGGGACCTGTCAGAGGGAGAAGAGGGTATGGCCAGAGCTCATCCTGAGAGGTGCAGCTCAGAATCAGGTCCAAGCTTTGCCTGAGTCTATAATAAGTCTGCAAAATGCCATATAAATATGTTAGTGTTCATCTGTTTTTATTCACATTTTTGCCTTGCTGTATTATTTTTGTTTTCTTGTTTATACAAAACTAAACAAGAACAATTTAAAAGAAAAAAAAATGAAAAGTTTATACATTGTTGAAAAAATTAAGAGCTATATTGTTTACCACAGGCTGGAATAGTTCGGGCAGTTCCAGGTTAGTCATACAACACCATCATCGTGGTTTTTCTGTTGCTGTGAAGGGTCCAGGCTTTTTGGTATAGTGCCCCGTTAGTCTTAATTGGCCTCGGGTAGAGATTGATTATTGTCCTTAACGTTGTAGTACTGTGACATGGACTTCACTGATGTTAGTGCTGAATGAACCAGAGACCGAGGTGATACCATCATGTGACATTTCAAGGGCCTCTACCTTCAACTCTTACCTACATATAGTCCTTCTTCATGCAGGTAGTCCTGTTTGAAGTCAGTGGGACTATCCATGCCTAAGTATTGCTGCATTGGGCCCCAATATTATACTTCACACTGTAGTAATAAAAATGAAAGCCCAAAGTTGCAGTCAGTGACTTAATTTTGAGTTCCATTCTGCAACCCTTACTCGTGATGACCAACACTGACTCACTTGTAAGGACTGCAGAAGTGGGATCTGTTTTAACATATATTGAAGTCCCCATCTATGTCTAGATCCTGAATTCTGCAGTGATTGTGCAACAAACTGCTAATTCTTTGATATCTTGCTTGAAGTATAAAAATTGGTATTTTAGTAATCATAAACATGAAAATGATTAATACAATCTGTGTAAGTGCCCTATGTTATTTATTTTAATATTAAAATAAGACTGATTCCTGCTGTCCAGTGTTTTCAGTTTTTGATACACATCTGTGCTTTGGAGATTAATATCGGAGATTCAGTCCTGACAACTCTCTAGCCAGAAGAATAGTACAGATTTCACATAATAGATTTTGCACTGTAAAGTAGAATGTAACAGAGAAGGTGAAGGATTTTGAAACCTTGGGTGATGACAGTTGTGGCCTTTGACACCTGGGAAAGCACTTTGGGATTGTGATGTAAGCATGTTAGTCAGCTGTTCCTGCTAAAATGTTCAGCAGGGAAGTAAATAACAATGCTTCCATATATTGACATCTTTATGTTTCAGAGTTAACAGCCAATTGAGATAAATAGCACAGGTCATGCCTTTCAGTGCTGTTGTTTCTGGCTGTCTCAGTTTGATACTGAGTTCACATTTTCAAGAAACATGTATGAAACTTGTAAACATGAGGGCTAGAAATGTATTTTTAAAAAAAGAAATTATAGATGCGGTAGCATAATTCTGCAGCAATTTGTAGTAAAGGGATGGCGTCCATGGTCAAGTCCACAGACATGGAATTGCAGAATATGTGGAGCCTTGCATCTCTTTTTATAAACGTGCAGCATTCTCTATAGGTAAAATCCTGGCTTCATTTAAATCAGTGGGAGGTTTACCAATGACTTCAGTGGAGCCAGGATTTCACCCTATTAATTAATTGCTTTCTCTATGTTTTTGTGGACTTCTTAGTACAAAGTAGGTGCATTGCTTGAGCAGCAGTTTGAACCCACAGGGAAAGGCTATAACCGCCTCTTGTTTCCATGTTCTTGGTGCATTTATAATTTCTCCTGGTCATGACTGCTGATGACTATTATGTAGAGAAGGGATCAAACCAAAACCCCAGATCAAAATACCATCTTACTTCAGGAAAGTTCAGATCTGGATCCAACCTTTGTGACTTGGGCCCATTTCTACCACTATGAGATATTCTGTTTGGACAGGGTAAATTAAATATTGCAAGAAATGACCGGATCTATTTAGGGCTGGCGCCAGTACCACTCTCTCATTAATCATTTGCAAGGGGGATGCCCCCAGACTGAAGATGCTGTCACAGATTACAGATGAGATAGTTCAGTACCATGACACCAAGCTTCCAGAAATCCATCTAAAAGATAAAATGGCAGTGATTTCACTCTGTTGTATATTCACCTCAAATAGACACTGACACAGGAGTAACCGCTGGTCAAAAATGTTCCAAATTTAAAATTTTTCATAGAAATTTCCAATTTTGACTTTGAAAAAAGAGAGGGGGGATTTTTTTCAACATTTCCCCCCTGATTTTTGACCTTCTCTACATTGTGAGTAAAGATTTAGATAATACTTTCCCCTGCACTCATGGCAGGACTCTGAACTAGATGACCTCTTGAGGTCCCTTCCAGTCATATGATTCTATGATTTTCCAAAAACTTTCATCCTTAATTCTAGAGAGGGATGAGAATATTGAGTGATAGGGGATGGGATGGAGAAGCAATAGGAAATGTGTTGAAACATTAACTTCTTCCCAGTTTCCTGTCTACATTAATAAACTCCTTACTATAATGTGTGAGTACCTACCTGAAGTTTAATTCCTGGTGCTCTGTGTGCCATAGACTCTGCTACCTATTTCCATCTGGATAGTATTCTTAAATAAAAAAATGCATACTTCCAGCGTTAATAGATCATGTATGAACATTATTTTTGGGAACCCACTGTTCAGCCATACCAGTTAATGTGCTGATCAAAAAGCCAGAAAGATCTTATTCTGGAACAGATTATAAATAGCCAATTAGAGACCAGATTGAAAAGTAAAACCAGCAGAAATGGGTGAGAAGAAAGGAGAGATAAAAGGACAAACAGACTGTTGAAAGGGTTGGATTCATCTTCATCTTTCAAGAAGTCTTTGGTGAGGCCTTCCAAAGATGACTTAAAATCAAGAGGTAGAAGCTTTTAGTCACAACTGATTTAGTTCTGTATGGCTGCTTTCAAAAATTATCTCATGTTACTTTGGTGCCCTCCATTATAATGCTGCTGCTGGTAGTTCATCAACCAATATGAGCCACTCAGGGGAAGCTAAAGCCAGTAAAGGTTGGGTCACTCTGACTGCTCTCCAATCTTGGAACATTTTTAACCTGTCTCATCAAACATATTAATTTTAAAGTGCAATAAGGGACCTGCATTCAAAATCGATGCACACAAATTAAGCCTGGATCCAGGGATTCACAGATCCAGGCCCTGAGCTTGGAGGGTGCCATGGACCCACAAAATTTACACCCAAAGTTTGAAAGGGAGGCATTGCCATATAGTGCTGGGGACCACCAGGCGAGATGGAGCCAGGAATGCCACAAAGTGCTTTTGTTGTGTGCGCTCTTTTGTTGGATTCGATCTGGAGCCCACTGGATGTATTTAGCTACTAATAGACCAACGCAGCACTGAAGCTTTTAAGAAAGCATCCTTTTTTCCCCGGAGGTATCATATATATAAACTCAGGAGATTATTGTTAAATATGCAGAATAGCTAAAAGAGACTAGTTATTTATTTATAGTCTAATGGCTAGAATTTGTCACAAGGATACACGGGATACAAAGTGCCGGCCAGTAGCTGCATTCCACTGGGAACCACAGTTCCTTCCCTGCTCCCTAGCGATAGTATTTTAGGACTGGCCTATAATACCAGCATAAAATTGTTACCTTCCGCCCTGCCTGCCGGCTCAGATGCACTGGCCTCTCGGTAGTGTAGGGGTGAAAACAAAGTTCCATCCATTCCCTGCCCTTCCTGTCCGCTCCTCATCCACTTACTCCAGGGAAAGAGTAAATGTGTATGTGGTCTGCTTATCCTTATCCATCCAGCCCAAAGGTCCAGAGAGTAATGTAGGGAGGGTCCTTATATTCTCTCACACCTCTGGATAGGTGTGTAATCGAAACCCTAACAAGCCAGTTGAAACATGACACCTAACCTAGGGCCAGAAAATGAGCTGGTGTGCAAAGGGAGAAAGCACTAGGAGCCCATTCTTCCAAAATGAAGCAGGGACTGGTCACAATCGCTGTCCCTATGCATGGCGGATGCACACTGCACCCAATTCTTGGTAATGTAAATGATACCACCCCTTCTTGTTCCTGAGGCCTCCTGAGACACAGTGTCTCCAATAGCCACCTAAACGGCATTGGCTACACACTGCTCCTACCAAAAAGAAAAGGAGGACTTGTGGCACCTTAGAGACTAACCAATTTATTTGAGCATGAGCTTTCGTGAGCTACAGCTCACTTCTCACGAAAGCTCATGCTCAAATAAATTGGTTAGTCTCTAAGGTGCCACAAGTCCTCCTTTTCTTTTTGCGAATACAGACTAACACGGCTGCTACTCTGAAAACTGCTCCTACCACAACTCACATGTAGTGTTGCCCATAGCATTATAGTAAGAACTGGGAAAACCTGGTTTGTCAAATTCAGAATCCACTGAATACTTATATACTCTAGATTCAGAAGAGAGCTCAAAACTTTTACAGTCCGAGTTTTATTTGGCTCTGGCAAAGCATGAGGTCTGGACTGCTGCATATTTTTAAAATTTTATTCCCCTGGTAGTCCTAGAAACAAGCTGAGAATTACTCTCAAACATGAATATTTATTTTCTGCTTAACACAGGTTTTCATTTAGTAAGAAATACATTGTTTTAAAAATTAAGTTTCCCTGGGCTAAAAAATGCTTTAAATTAAGGGGAAGAAGGTTTTATGTAACTCAATAAGTTTCATGAAACCCAAAACTTTTTTTGAAAAGTTCTAGAGGTTTCATGTAACTCCTTTCCCCAATTTGGAGCAATTTTTTTTCTAATTTATAATCATGAACCTCATTATCAGGAAGCTATTCACCCACAGAAGTAGATACATTCATATAAGTCCCATTTAATGCTAATGATAATTAAACAACTACAGTGATTTCCATTCACAGCACAGCAGGAATGTGATTTTTCCCTGTACATAGAACAGGAAATGACTGTAGTTTATCAGATACTCTGGTGTCTTGTGATATGGACAAATGTCCACTAGGGATTAAGCTGAGATCACCAAACTCATTTTCACTTGTGACCTAATCAAGATTTTAACCCTGGTCTCCAGAGCTGAAGCCCTAGTGCAACACCTGCATACAGCTCTGTCCATGCATAGCATGCAATTTGTTAGTTTGTTAAGATTATCTTGAGCGATGGGCAAATTTGTGCTCTTGAAAGTTCAACTCAAAGCCAAATGCTATTGTGCACATGTTCTGCTTAGAAAAGGCAGTGAAAAAAGGAGAAGAAAAGGGGGAAAGAATAACTATAAAGATGCTACCTCGGATACACTGGGTAGCACAGGCTTCCCTTTAGCCAAAAAAAGCATAGGTGTTTTTGTGTTTAATTAACCATGAAAAATGAAGATTAGAATGTGACTGGACTGCACATCCACATGGGGGACTGTGAGGAGGTATGAACAATCACACCTGTGTGAGAGCTACCTTAACATTGGAGTCTGGGGCACAGAGTTAAGAAAGTGCATAGCTCTCCCCTGAAGTAGGTGAGTGAGGAGGGATGAGGAATTAGTGGACACTTGGCTCCAACCCCCCCACCCCCCATCATATCAGCCAATACACGAGGTGCCATTATCAGAATAAGACAGAAGTAAATTACTGTTCCCTGGGGCAAGGAGAAAGCCAGGGGGGAAATTGTGCCTCAGAGGGCTGTCTCTGAAACACAATGCCTGCTGAGGCTATTCTTGAGTCACTGCAGTTTATTCACAATCCCTTGCTAAGGTCCAAATCTAACCCTAATTGTTTACATTACAGGTGAAATATGGGTTGAGGACGTGGAACTAATTTTGTGAACCCAGAGAATAATTTGAGAAGTTTGAAAAACCTCAAACTCAAGTACATTTACTCATATATAATTATCTGTAATGAAAATGTCTTCAAGGACAATAAAACTGCTAATTTTACAGTGCAGTATTGCTGTACTTTAACAGAAACATTCACACAGATAACAGAGAGAGAGAGAGAGGTAACCTGCAGTCCACGTAATCAGTGAGTTACTGGTATGTGCCAGTTTTGGATTCAGTTACCGTCAGCTCGCCCCTCCAACCTTGTAACTCACTATTTATTTCTTACTAGGATTGAATCCAGGAAAGAGCCAGTTGCTGCTTCTACTACTACTGAATACTCTGGTATGGAGTTGCTGTGGTGTGTCACTTGAAATCAGTATGACAGAACAGTAGTTGGAGAGGGGGAAAAAAAACACCAGGGATGGTTAGACTTTTAGGATTCTTTCCTGCAATATTAGAGATGGAACAGAGTCAAAATTTGCACCAGTCCATGAGGAAGATTTGAGAATATATAGGGGCAATCCAACTTGCTTGGTATCAAAAAAGCTTGGTTACACAGGCAGTTTGCTTGAATGACTTTTGGGGCGTGCCTTCTACACTAATGCCATAGCAAGGAGCCGGGAAAGCAGAAAACTGAAGGGAAAAGGAGATACAAGTGGACTAGTGTGGTGGAAACAGATGCTGCATTGTTTGATGACCGTATTGTCTGACAGGAAGACCGTCTCCCCGAAAACACAGGCAGATGGGGACGAATTATATCCTGCTAGCTCACTTCCCCCAAAACTGGCTTGCTTGCTGATATGGTACCTTTCTCCAGAACTGAGTGAGAAAATGCTGTGAATGGAATCAGACAGTGCAGACAGGAGCATCATGTTCACAGCTGCCAGCAAGTTGTGCACAGTTGTTGGGTTTTTTTATTTTTTATTCTTGTTATCTTAAAAGAAATCCTAGATAGCAGATCAAGTTGGCAACTAGTGTACTACGTGCCCATGAAGGAGAGTAAGGGTATGGGGAGGGGATAAGAACCCACTTATTCTCCCACATGGGCTACATGGAGTTGCGGCCTCGCTTACAGTCCCTTCACCCAGAATGGATGGGCAGAGAGTAGGTGGGGAAGGATGAGAAATAAGGAGAGTTTTGGCTCCACCCCTCAGCACACTGTCCAACACAGCTGAGCTAGTGTGGAGGGCTGGGGGAGGGGAGGTTGCAATATTCTGGCCCAGCAATGGGGTGGGGGAACAGGGAGGAACTGTGACTTAGATGGTTGTCTGTGAGGCACAAGGCTTGTGGGGTTATGGGTTGGAGGCAGCATCTGCCCTCACTCAGGGATACATCAACACACACAATCTGGCCCTCTATGTGTTGGCTGTACTGCCATTTTCACAGCATTATAAACAGCTGCAGAGAGGGCAAGCTGAAAAGTTAAGGGGGTTATTGGTGCAGGAAAAGAATGAGAGCAAGTGCCCCACTTCGTGGCGTAGCACACTCAGCCCCCTTGGCTGAAGGGGGCTTGCTTCTGCTGGCCCATCTCTTAATCCTGACAACACTGCAGAGAGGTGGGTAAGTGTTGTTACACCATTTTACAAACTGGGGAAGAGAGGCTACGTGGCTGAGCTTGTGACTACTCACCAAAGGTCCAATCTGGCTTCCACTGAAGTCAGTGAGTGTTCTGCTTCAGTGAGAGCAGTAATGGTCAATTCCGCAGCCAAGATTAGCGCTCGAGAAATTCCTGGCTACACCCAGCCTCTCACTGAACCCATGGCTTCTCTCTTTCTCTCACTTTCAAATTAAGGAAGAAAATGAGAGCTGAACAAATGATTCGCAGCCAATAATTTTCTCAGTGGAATAAGCCTCATTTTCTTCTTGCAAACATCTGAGAGCAAATCATGATTTCCACAGTGGAGGAGCTGATTCCTTGTCTGCTTGCACACACCACTCAGCTTTAGCAGAAGCGTCAACTCTAGCATTGTTCACCAGCAACTGTGCTTATGTGAAGTTGAGAACTGGTAGTACAGTGAAGAAGCTGCATTGTCAATGAAGAGTTGTGACAAGCTCCTCTCTCATCCACAGATTTTGTGGCCTCAGACAATAGGGAACACTAAGGAAAGCGGTACATAATGGCCATTTCCCACCTGTATCCCGTTTCTCATGTGGCCCAGCCTGTTAGCCAGTGCCTAATTTGAAATGAAAGAAGTGCTGGGGCTCAAGCAATTTTTTTACTTTCATAACTGATACAAGCCTAGAGGTGCCAGGGCAATGAACTACCAAGCCTAGAGGTGCCAAGGCTCAGCCCTGGCACAAATTAAGCACTGCTGTTAGCAATAGTTATTCCACAGCAATGAGAATACTCTCAACCCACTCTGGCCACTTCAGCTAGCTTCATACAGTTTTCTTAAGGAACTTCAAGTGGAGGATCTGCTTACTGCCCTCAGAGGAAGCAGCAAATAGTGATATAATGGAATTCCACATATGATATGCTGGATTAACTCTATGAGCAGCATGTAGCCACACGGTAGTCCTACCTGCAATGCTCCATTCATTCCTAGAAAGACAGCAGCTTGAACTTGACAGGGGCAGAGTGGCTGCTTATTTGCCTCTTGTTTGAGCTTCCTTCACACACAGGAACTCACATTCATTTAGCGGTAAGGAAGGAGTTGGGCAGAGAGGGGGCAGTTCAGGGCAAAACTGTTCAGAAAAATATATGTCCTCTAAAGGTATTTCTTATTGGTTGTGTGATGGGGTGTTCACCCCATACCAGTCCTGAAGAGGTTCAGGTCGCAGGGTAGGCAAATTAACCATATAGGCGCACCATCTGGAAAGACAGTCTTTGCTCACCCAACTGGCAGAGCAATGTAAGAGCCTGCAAGGCTTTATAAAGGAGCAATTGCACACGAAGGAGCAGCTGCTCCTAAGTATGGTGAGTCCTGTGACAGGGAACCAGTCACCAGCCACAGGGAACACATAAGACAGGCCCTGTGGATGATCCACATGCATTCATAGGCAGCTTTTGAGAGGGTAGCTGTGGGTGCGGGCTGGGACAAGGAGACCTGGGCCCAATGTCTAGTCCCCTATTTGACTGGGAAGGCACCGGTGGCCTATGTGGCTTTAACAAATGTGCAAGTGAGAGACTGAGTTGGTAAAGGTGGCCATCTTGGATGGGATGGGCCAACCCACTGAAGAATAGATGGATGTGGGAGTCCAACTCTGGGCTTTTGCCCAGAGACTGCGGGACTGGACTACCCATTGGCTGAGGGAGATTGTGGACACTCTGATCCTTGAACAGTTTCTACAGAGCCTCCCCAAGAACACGCAAGTATGGGTCAGATGACATCAGCCTGCCACACTGGACATGGCTGTTAAACTGACAGAAGAATGCATAGAGGTGGACCTCCCCAGGAAAGATGGCTCACCCTCTATAGGGGGTCAAACCAGGATAGTAGAGAGACTGCATCAACTTGTGACATTGGGCACAGATTGGAGCCCGTTGCAATTTGAGATGCGGTCTGGTACCAGGGGGCCCAAGCAGTGGAAAATGTAACCCAAGCTGGAGGAAATAAAAGCTGAGGGGGGGAATACTGAAACTGGAAGGATATGGATTGGTAAACACTGTACCTAGGATAAGAAGCCATCAGGAAGGGAAAGAAAGTGGAGTCTCCTGAGAAACAGGGGAAGGATAAGAAAAATGTGGAAATAGAGGCAGAAGAAACAAATACCTCAAGCCTGGTAGCCAGGGTCGAGAAGTCATCAGGTCCTCCCCCCTGCCACACACACACCAGAAGGAAAGAGACAAGACATAAATTGAAGGGTTGGGAGAAACAGGGATCCTGAGCAACCAGGTGGAGGAAGGTAGGCTCTATGCCCCACCACAAAGTAAAGAGGTTGAGAATAGAGAGGCTGATCCCATAGTTTGCCCAATGATCCGACAGGACCTATGGGCAGAAGCAGAATTGTGCGGGTGACCTCTGCCCATCAAATAAAATTTCTGTTCGTGAAGAATGGCTGGATTCCACAAAGGGACCCCAGATGACCATCCTGGGAGTGAGTAGAGACTCCGGCAGAGTAACACCTCAGGCAAGGGAGAAAGACCTGAGGAAAGAAAAAGACAGTGCCAGCAGGCAAGAAGGGAAGAGCAGTGACAGAGAGTTGAGAACTAACAACTAAGTCAGCATTCTTGTCACTTGAACACCAATTAATTCCCCTCAGGCTGGACCTGACCAGGCCTAATTAGTGGATTAGAATGGACTGGGAGAGCACTAGTGAGCAAATTGCCCCATTAACGAAGGAAGGAAGCACAAAGAAGAGAGGCAAGCTAGTAGAACCAGAGCTAGGAAGGATCTCTGGGGTAGAGAGAGATCTTTTCCCTCTCCCTTGGCAGAGAACTGAGGAAAAATTGAAACTGTAAATGCCTATGGTGTATGAATCAGTAAGGTGGTGGCATGTTTAACAATTGAAGGTCTCTGAGTCTGTGTACACAGAGCAGAAGATAGAAGAGGGACATTGCCCTGTCACAGCTTGTACAAAAAGTGGAAAAATAAGGATTAGTTTTGCCGCAGACTATGTCCTGATGCTTTCAGCCAATACTGCTGATGTTTTCAAAACTAAAAATAATCCACTTTTGAGGTTTTATTCCATGGCTGCTTTGTGATTTCCCCTGAATATTCCCATGACTCATTCACAGCCCTTGGCATTAGGAGTGCACAAAATCACTGTTTCAGGGGGGTCTCTTTTTAGAGTTTACATCCATACCTCTCCATGACTTGGCTGAAACAGGATAGCCTTTGAGGACTGATCCACCTGAATGCCATGACACAAACTGAGAGATGTACTTTCCAGAGACACCCCTTGGAAAGCAAAATTCAAACTATCTTGTTGCAGAGTCCTCTACCCCAGCAGTAATTTAACAAGTCTTTGAAATGTGTTTTCTTGCCACCAAAATCAGCAATATCTATTATGAATTGGCTCACAGCAGACTGAAACTAGGGGCAGGGGTGGAGCAGCAAACCGTGTAAAAACAAAGGATCTCTTATTAGATTTAATAATGCAATTTGAGCTTCCAACTCCGTGTCATAGATCCGATCTGCATTATTCTATAGTTTTATTGAAATGACCAAGTCTAATTTTGGGCTGAAGACATGAAATGAGTGTATCTAAATGAAGCTGCAGTGAGTGCTAAATATTATCTTTCAGTTTCATTGAGGTTCCTTTATAAGCAGAGCTGTGCTTAGTGGATAAACAGTTAGAGCCACTGAGAGCGACATGTTACCCCATGGCTGAGGAGTCTCAAGAGCTCTTTGTGCAGCGGTCCTCTCTCTGCTGGCCTCATTAGAGAAGGAAGACTTGAAGGGTGAATTATGGCCCTGCCTCTTCCCTGACCCTTTTGGATTAATTTACACCCCCAAGGATGCGTGGGGGAAGCAGTCCTTCCAGCTCCCCAAATGCAGGAGCTGTGCTCGTCCCATGTCCTTGTGTGGTGTGGAAGGATCCTGGCTGTCTGCCCCCTGCATGCCCATGCAAGGACAGGTACAGGCAATCTACCCCTGAACTGTTACTTGGTTACCTAATCCCAGCAGTCAGTGTAGTGAACCATACTCAAGCTCCGTCAAGATCACAACTTGAATAAGTTTAAGCCTTTACATTTTCCACAACAAATGAACTCAGCACGGGATAGTAGAGCAGCTGTGCTAATTTTTACTGTGTGAAAAAATACATTTGCCATGATTTGTACAATTTGATGGTTTAAAGCTTTATTTATAAACTGGCTCAGCCACTGTTGATAATGGTACATTTCGTAACACAGTGAAAAATTCCATCTCAGGCTTTAAATTATTCCCACTCGTTTGACACATCACTGGTGAACAGCTGGCTCTCTCAAAACCAGTATCTACAGGCAGATTGTTACAATGAAGACAAAACTCTACTCATAGAAAAGGATAAGGCTGTGAAGTGAAGCAAACCAACAGAACCTGGATGTGGAAAATTGGAAAGCGTCCAGCGGAGGGCAACAGAAATGATTAGGAGACTGGAACACATGACTTACGAGAAGAGGCTGAGGGAAATAGGATTATTTAGTCTGCAGAAGAGAAGAATGAGGGGGGATTGATAGCTGCTTTCAACTACCTGAAAGGGGGTTCCAAAGAGGATGGATCTAGACTGTTCTCAGTGGTAGCAGAGGACAGAACAAGGAGTAATGGTCTCAAGTTGCAGTAGGGGAGTTTTACGTCGGATATTAGGAAAAACTTTTTCACTAGGAGGGTGGTGAAGTGCTGGAATGTGTTGCCTAGGGAGGTGGTGGAATCTCCTTCTTTTGAGGTTTTTAAGGTCAGGCTTGATAAAGCCCTGGCTGGGAAGATTTAGTTGGGGATTGGTCCTGCTTTGAGCAGGGGGTTGGACTAGATGACCTCCTGAGGTCCCTTCCAACCCTAATATTCTATGATTCTATGAACCCAGGAAACTGAAAGCTGAGGCTGATGCTCTGTTCATTTCCCCCACTGTTATATTTAAAAAAAAAATTAGACGCAAAAAGTTTTGGTTAACTTTTTAATTAAAAAGTTACTCTTTGGATTACCTTTGCACTCCATAGTGGCATTTCCTGATTAACTGAAATCAGGAAGTACCCAATTGGAAATCTCACAAGAAAACCAGTTAGTTCTTTAGGGCTGTCAAGATTCCTTCCCCACTCTGAACTCTAGGGTACAGATGTGGGGACCTGCATGAAAAAACCCCTAAGCTTATTTTTACCAGCTTAGGTTAAAACTTCCCCAAGGTACAAACTATTTTACCTTTTGCCTTTGGACTTTATTGCTGCCACCATCAAGCGTCTAACAAATATAGAACAGGGAAAAAGCCCATTTGGAAACGTCTTTCCCCCCAAAATCCTCCCAAACCCTACACCCCCTTTCCTGGGGAAGGCTTGATAAAAATCCTCACCAACTTGCATAGGCGAACAAAGACCCAAACCCTTGGATCTTAAGAACAATGAAGAAGCAATCAGGTTCTTAAAAGAAGAATTTTAATTGAAGAAAAGTAAAAGAATCACCTCTGTAAAATCAGGATGGTAAATACCTTACAGGGTAATCAGATTCAAAACAAAGAGCATCCCTCTAGGCAAAATCTTAAGTTACAAAAAGACACAAAAACAGGAATATACATTGCATTCAGCACCGCTTATTTTATCAGCCATTTAAACAAAACAGAATCTAATGCATATCTAGCTAGATTACTTACTAAGTTCTAAGACTCCATTCCTTTTCTGTTCCCAGCGAAAGCATCACACAGACAGAGAGAGCCTTTGTTTCTCTCCCCCTCCAGCTTTGAAAGTATCTTGTCTCCTCATTGGTCATTTTGGTCAGGTGCCAGCGAGGTTATCCTGGCTTCTTAACACTTTACAGGTGAAAGGGTTTTTCCTGTGGCCAGGAGGGATTTAAAGGTGTTTACCCTTCCCTTTATATTTGTGACAAGGGCTTTCTAGCCAAATTCCTAGATCAAAGGGGCTGGGATAACTTCAGATAAGTACTTAGACTTTATTAAGTTTTGCCAAACCAAATCATGACATTGCCTGGCGGAGGGGCTGATTTATGGGGGAATTATAGCATGATTAAGCAATGACTAAAGGGAGCATAATTGTTTACAAATACTGAAGAGGGTAGACACCAAAGGAGAGATTTTCCCTAGTCCTTGAGTAGGAAAGTGGACACAAAGGAATCCTCTACTTTCTTCTGCAATTCCCATGGAAAGGCAATGGACAGTTGCAGTTCCAGTGCTCAATAAGCATGATCCAGAATCCACTGAGGTCAAGTTGGAGTTTTCCATGACTTAATAGGCATTGGATTATATCCAGTAAGCCCAGAGATTGCTCTCCTCATATATCCTTAAAAACAAGTGTGTGGAGATAAGAAGGGGGCTATGGCTCCATCCCCCTCATTGCACCAGCTTGTAGAGCTAGATATGCTTATTGCAGTATAGGCTGCATACTTCTCCTGCATGCTGGGATCTCCGAGAGGGATTGTGCTCCTTGAGATTCCTATGCACTTGAAAGCCAAGGCAGGTTGGTTTAGGTAAATCAGATGTAGATACCCCATACGGTAAGGTGTAGGATGAGGACGCTCCTGATTAAATTCATCCTCCTCATTTAAATTACCAAATTCCAGTCAGCCAAACCACCTTCTCTCCCTCCACTATCCATGAGGCAGCAGTGTCAGCTTCTGAGGCAACTACAAAGGAGAAGGAGTAAATGCCACTGAGTGAAGACTGGTAAATTTAAATTTTCAAAAATAGCCAAGTGTTTATTTGTATTACTGCATGTTCATATGTGAGAAAATGGCTTTTTTAAATACTGCATATTGTGCAGGGAGCAAATTCTTTGGTTAGGAAACAGGCTTTGGGAATGTCTACACTGAAATCAAAGGTGTGATTTGCAGCTCAGGTAGGCATAACTGAGCTAGCCGTAATCTAGCTAGTATGGCTAAAAATAGCAATGAAAACAGCTACACAAGCCCAACAAGGCCCTCTGTGGTAAACAAATAATTCCATTAATCATTTTGACTGTTTTCAGTAACAATTTTGGGGGGGCAATTATGTAAAAAATTCCTCAACATTTTTTGACAGTTGTTGGGAAACTAATTTTTCTCTCAGCACTAGTTCTGAGAGACATGTTAGCATCCCAAATCCAAAAAGTTAAATAGAAAACTAAATAAAACACTGAATATAATTTTAAAGCACGTGTGTGGAAAGTCTTGAATTAATTAATGTGAGATAACATAACAATATATATTTGCTTGTGTAAGTGAAAGGATAATTTAATATGCACTAGTCAAAT
This sequence comes from Eretmochelys imbricata, assembly GCF_965152235.1. Classification (NCBI taxonomy): domain Eukaryota; kingdom Metazoa; phylum Chordata; order Testudines; family Cheloniidae; genus Eretmochelys; species Eretmochelys imbricata. The sequence continues at coordinate 34,572,508 of NC_135575.1, read as the reverse complement.
ACAGCAGTGATGCACAATTACAGCTGCTTGGGAGCCAGTGGTAGGATTTCGGGAATGATCTGGGGTCCTTATGTGGATCTCATGGAAGCATTATGTCTGATCTGGAAGGACAAAGCCTCTTTTTCTCTCTCCTTAGGGCCATCTTCTGCTATTCGCACATGAAAAAGGGAGGTCTTAGTGGAAGAGAATTGTGGTTTTGATGAATACAGGAGTGTTCCATGTGTTCCTTCCTTAGTGGCAGTAAGGCTAGGAGGATGTTGATACTGTTTGCTTTCAAAGGATCCCACTGATAGGTGTCAGTGGGAACAGTGTGCATGCAAAAGAAGAATTTGTACCAATGTGGGAGTATTCAGTGTAAATATCATGGGCTAATGGGAAAGGTCTCTTCATCCATGTTCTTGACATGAATTTGGAACCTTTCAAAGTAAAGATGCCACCTAAGTATTTAGCCCATTTTTAGACAAGATCCAGTGCAGACACTTCGGGAGTTTTACTCACTTCCAGATAGATCTCCACCAAAGATAAAACTGCTCATTCCTTACTTTGGATTACTGAGGTTTTATGTATTAATTACTTGGAATGCGTTAAAAAATACAGGCCAGATTCTCTCTTGCACCAAGATATGCTTGATATAAGGAAGAATAAGGCTATTAAGGATCTGGTTATGGCTTCCTGATTCTTAAGTTGCCACAGCTCCAACATCAGCTAGAGCAGCCTATGGGCTGCTCGAACTTATGAAAGCTGGCCATAGTCCCTGAATGACCTCTCTGGCAACTGTAAATTGAGAAGCACACCTTAATTTCACCCCCTTGTGGCCCCTTCTTGGATCTGATAAATTCTTCCCCCTTCCCTCTGAACATACCTCTCACATTTTGTTTTTCTTGTTTTGGTTTTGCTAATACGATGTGAACTATATGAATTAAGAATTATTGTGCATTACTACTTTATTTTAAATCCTTCTTTTTCTTGACCAGGCATACCCTTGCACTAATGATAAAGAATGTGAAGTTGGGAGATACTGCCATAGTCCTCATCAAGCTACTTCTGCCTGCATGATCTGCAGAAGGAAAAAGAAGCGTTGCCACAGAGACGGCATGTGCTGCCCTGGGAACCGCTGTAACAATGGTACTTAAGCAACTCTTCTTGTTTTCCTTTTATATATGACAGTGACTGGTTTAATGGTATATATTGAGAATATATGTAAGCAGAGGACATGTGTAGTAGTATTTCTGTTTGGGTTACCACAATTCCTTCTTCAGAGGAAACATCTCAAAAAACTTATAGCACAGGGATTGTATAAGTATGTCATATTCTTTCTTCCTTATGATTAGAAGAGATTCTGTGATTTTGCTCTGCTAGTAAGAAACATGATTTTCAAAACTGTGTAGGCAACTGTATGCCTTATTTGTGGGTGCAGTCATTTTGATTGCATGCTCAAACTGTATTTGCATGTGGCAATAGGAAGTTCGATGCATAACTAACCATTTAGAGTGTAGTCATGCAGTGACTGGTCAGATTCGTGACTCTTGTGTTAATGCAGTGCAGTTGTGTTTCACACTAATACAATGTCAAACACACCAGGGGAATGTTTACTATTTTTTTAAATCCCCCTTTTCATTGAATTTTCTGCAACATCATAGTACATTTCTGTTCATTTAAGGTACTGCAGTTGTGTTTCACACTAATACAATGTCAAACACACCAGGGGAATGTTTACTATTTTTTTAAATCCCCCTTTTCATTGAATTTTCTGCAACATCATAGTACATTTCTGTTCATTTAAGGTACTGTGAACCACCTCTCTGACTCCCCCATTCTTTTAGGTGTTTAGGTTTTTTTTAACAAAACCTGTATTTCATGATTAAACTATGGGTGGCTGACAGATTACTTAAAATATGGATTAATTCACTGATTCAATAGCAAATTGGACAACCATTCTTTTTCAATAAATGTAAAGAACCAAATTCATCCTGGTCTTACTCCACTAAAATGACGCCTTGGAAGTTATAACTTATTCTTGTTATTGTTTATATTGCTGATGCCCCACCTGAGATTGAAGCTCCTGTTATAAGAGGATTTGGAGTCCCTGCTCCAAAGTGCCTTGAATCCAAATAAACAAGACAGACATATGGTGGGAGGGGAAATACACAGGCACAGAGAGATGCAGTGATTTGCTCAAGGTCATTAGCAGAGCCGTGAATAGAACCCAGGCCTCCTGAATTTCAGTTCAGTTCCCTATTGACTGGACAACACTGCCTCTCAGCCTCTACCACAACCTTCAAATAGGCCTTCCCATTTCTAACATCTCATTCCCATAGGTATTTGCATACCAGTAACTGAAAGCATCCTTACTCCACACATCCCTGCGCTGGAAGGACCACGCAACAAAAAAAACGGTCTTTATTCTAGCAAGGACTTGGGATGGCAGAATCTAGGGAGACCACAGTCCAAGCTGTCACACATAAAAGGTAGGATTGCTTTTGCAATATAGTCCAGTTCATTCACCTCGCTGTAGAAAGACAAGATACAGCAACGCAGACCAGGCTGACTTACAGTAATCTGCTATGAAATGTTGGGAGGTCTGGAATTGTCATCATCTGTATATCTCAGGAATTCACAGACCACAAATCAGTTATACTAATTTGCTTGTATATGTCACTCATAGCCTCTGTGCTTGGAATAGCATTTGTTCCTTTACTGTAAGCCATGTGTCAGATGTGGTGTGAAAGTGTATTTTCCAGTTGTGCAATCTTTGCAGGCCACACCTTACTTATCTTGTAATGGTCATGCAATATGTAACACATGCCTTTGTGACCATGAGACTTCATTAGTTGAACTTCTCCTTATTAGGCCTTACAGTAGATTGTATTGATATCCTCCTTGCATCTAACTCCCGCCACGCATTGGTGTTTATGCACTTCAAATACCAGCCGATGAGTATCATATCCTCTGTTTCTTAGTCAGCGTCGAGCCAGACCATTCTGAATCTATACTTCCACTCTGTCTCAGGCACTGAAATATTTTGGTTGCTTTTCTTAGGGCATGAAGGAGACCCCTGCTTACGATCATCAGACTGCATTGAGGGGTACTGCTGTGCTCGCCATTTCTGGACCAAAATTTGCAAACCTGTGTTGCATCAGGGGGAGGTGTGTACAAAACAGCGCAAGAAAGGCTCTCATGGCTTGGAGATTTTCCAGCGATGTGACTGTGCTAAAGGGCTGTCTTGCAAAGTATGGAAAGATGCCACTTATTCTTCTAAATCAAGACTTCATGTATGTCAAAAAATCTGAATGAGGATTGGAAAAATGTTACGAACAGACTGTGAATTTGTGTATTTGCATTGCAGCATGGTCGGAAATGAGGACTGTAAATAAACACAGAATGGTTAAAGTAATGACTGTGGTAGGAATAGAAATCACCCCAAACTGCATTTGTTTTGAACGGGAGGTGAATGCGATGGCGGCGGTAGTTTTTCCATTATGCAACTTCTTTGTGTAAATAATTTTGACAGTTTGTGGAAAATGCTATTATAAAAAAGCACAATGGAAATTATTGACATTTATCAAGCTGCATGGTCCCATGACTTTTCAAGAGTTCAGTGTTAGGCGTGGGATAGGTTTCCACCATGGTAATAGACTGTTAAATAAATTGTATACAGCATATTCCAACACAAAGCAGTGCTTTACAGGAAGACTTTTTCTGTCAACACATTATTGGCTACTAAAATATTAGTGATAAATCGCAGCTGTTAGAGATGGGAATAAAAGTTACTGTGAATGTCCACACACCTTGTTAATCAGGGCTGTCACTTGAAAAAGGAAAGCACTCCTGCAGGGCAAGAGCGCTGGATTTTGCAGGCCCCAGTGGGAGTGGCAAAATCTCACCACATAGTGATTTCAAAACACCAGTGGCAGCTCTTCTGATCAGAGGCATTTAAACAGGGTTTTTTGTTTGAAATATATATATATAATTCTATAAATATTTAAACTGAAATGCCTTAATCGGTTCGTCTTCAGTTACTATAATTAATAGCTTGTATTCGTCTCAGTATACTGCTAGCATACATGGGCTGAGCAGAAAAAGCAAAATATGTGCATGATGCATCCAGAATGATACCCATTCAGTTGCTCATTGAGCTACTAAATATAGTTTTCTTCTCAGAACATGCCTGCATTATAGATAGTTCCATAAAGATGATATTTGGAAAAGTTATGAACATCTGAATATGGAAGGTGATAACAGAAATTGTTTTGCAACCTTAATTATAAGAGATGCTGCATGCATCTGCTACAATTAGATTGCATGCTAATAAATTAAAAGTTTTATACTATAACAGTAACAATAGGCTGTTATTGTAAATCTGGTTCTTCTATGGTTTGGAGAGGCTAAAATGGATTGGATTCACCTTACACAATCAGCAAAAAAATTAAAAAGTTGACTTTTGCAAGCATCTCATCACCTCTCCTAAAGAACAGACAGTGACATGTGATGCTATCATCTATGACATGCTGCGAATCATCATGAGATCTGACACAACAGCTCAGACTGAAAAGAGAACAGGTTCTGGTTGAATGCATGCTAACAGTTTGGATATTGTTGTGAACAGTGGATTCACATTGACTACAATGGCTAAAGAAATCTGTTAACATAACTACCCTGTTCGTGAACTGGCTAAAACGAAGGATGTCCACCATCTGACTTCTCTCTTAATGCCTTTGCACCTCCTCTTACTTTGCTCACTTATTTTAAAGAATGTTATCTGTGTAAATGTAAGTAAAGAGACCAGAATTTCTTTTAAAAACATCTGATTATATAATTAACTTACTGAAATATCTGTTTCCACATTTTATAAGACAATGGCTCTCCCCTTTGGTTAATCAGTTCCAAACAGCTTGGGTACAGCAGAGTACTTGACTTTAATTGTGAAGACCAACTTTTGACCCCTCCCCCCCGCCCTTTATGGCACCTTTCCCCACCCTTGCATTTCTGCACCTGTGCCTTTTGTACAAATAATGGTTCAGATACATCTTCTGACTCAAACTTTCTTACTGGAAATCAGATCTGAACTACACTTCCTGTATCTCTGATAAGAATCTAAATTCCGACGTATATACCGGATTAAAGAGAATGATTTATAGGATAATATTTTTCATATGCAAGCCAGTTTTTATTGTTATAAAGGGAATGGTCTGTAGAAATAGGCTCTCATATTCCTTAAAAAGTGATGATCTGATTCCAATCTCACTGTCACAAGTGCTATATTACTGCAACTCCAGTGACTTCAATGGAGTTACTTCAGTGCAACTGAGAACAGAAATAAGGTCTGTAAAGTGAATCATTTCAGCAGAACAACTGAAATATAGAGGTCAATTCTGAAACCCGTACACCATAACAGCACATACATATAAGAGCAGTCTCACTCACTTCAGTGTGTCTACTCAATGTGAGTAGGAGGTTGCGGAATTGGCCTCCCCAGTGATTTGCAGCTTATGTCCTGACTTCTGCATAACCTCCCCTTCTCGCCACAAAACTTAGTATTTGGAGTAATTTATTTACAGGAAATGTTTAATGAGATGTATTTTCTTATAGAGATATTTCTTACAAAAAGCTTTGTAGCAGAATATATGTGCTGCCTGATGACTTTGTAATTTAGAAAAATAATGTATAATAAGATGAAATATATTAAATGTCCTTTTTCCCAAAAATATTTACCCACATTCCTTGCCTGCTGTTTAAGTGTAGGTCTTTATTGAATGGGGTGGATTGAAAGATATACTTAGTATTGCCAAGACATCATGAGTCAGGCTGCAAAATAAGTAGATTGGCTTAAAAATCATTAGATATTTTTTAAAAATTGGGATTCTTTTGAGTTGCCATCTGGCTTCTGGATTTTTAGGGTGCTTTTGTTTCATATTTTCATATTTTTTACAGCACTGAGAGGGCTAGAAATTTTTTTTAAAAGCTGAGGTTTTCAGGCAGTCTCTTGACTGTAGGGGTTTTTAAAAAAACACAAGAAAAAAAGCCTACCAAATATTATGAAACTTTCCATAAAAATCACAAGAGTTGGCAACACTGTATACTGTACAGGCTGGATGTTGAAGTCAATAGGAGTTTTGCCATTTACTTTAATACATGTGCCTAAAAAACAAAAAAACATTTATTTTAGCTGCTCATTCAGGAAGCAGAGATACTTTTCAGTTAACGGTATCTGTTCACTATGATATGGTGGAACCTGTAGTCAATTTCCTCTCAGATATCTGTAGTGTCATTTATGCAACACTGACTTAAATGAGAACTGTGTATATGCAACTGAGAGGAGAATTTTCCCCATTGGTTTTCAAGAATAACTATTTTTAAAATAAAAATACCCCCATCTGCATGCATATAATATTCAGAGTCTAGGAAATCAAATAGAACAGCTGTTCAGATACCCAATGGTAAGAGAACACAGATAGAAAATAGCCAGAGATTGTACTCAAACAATATGGCATATTTATATTAATCACAGCATGTAAGTGCTGGTTAACTGAAATGTAGTCACAAAGATAGGCAACATCTTAGACCAGTCAAATGCTACCATAATGAAACAACAGATATGACAAAATCAAAGACTTCTACTGACAAATTGCTAATAAAGGGTCAAAGCCTGCTCTCAGGCAGAGCTGGTCAAATACTGCAAATGCCATGTCTGTGAACGTTTGTTCCAGTTTTGAACAGCTGATCAGTTCCACTATGTCTGTATCCCTTTTATTTGTTATTTGCAACCATTTGTGTGAATGGGTTTTCATTCACATGAATTCTTGGAGAATGGAATGTTCTCTTGTGAACAGTGGTGTACGTACAAAACCAAAAGGATTTGCTATCTATTATTTGCTATTAATTGTCTGGTATATGCCCTTTGTTAAACTCTTATTGAAAAAAGATTCATGGCCTGCTTTTCAAGACTCTGAACATCTGCTGCTCCCCATTACTTAAGTGGGAGTTGGCTTGCTCAATACAAGCCATCAATCATCCAATCAGGGAGCAGAAACACTGGCCACAGAAAACCATCACATACCACAAATAATAAATAGCATATAGCTGAAGTGAACAGCATGCGAAGAGCTCATAGGCTAAAATTTGTTTGTATAGAAACTGTTCAGTCAATATTTTGAATCAGAAATAAATGTTCTGAAATCAAAATTGGGTTGTGAACATTTAGAAAAAGAAGAAGAAGAAGAAAGAACTGACTTTATTGAGTTGCTACCGGAATAAACTGAAGGCTGAATTTGGCTCCACCATGACATTTCAAAAGCCTAACATCATGAAACAAGAGTTGAAGAAACTGTTGCTAAGCAACTGGGGTGTTCTAGTTATTGCCCCCAAATAGCTGCAGAGATGCAATCTCCTTTCAGAAATACTCATTAACTTCTCTAAAATGAATACATTTTTACCACATAATGGCATAACAGCATAGAAACATACATCACATCATATTACATACATAGTATATGAATTGTTGCATCACCCACCTTTGTCTTGAGTGCATTGTATTGCATCCTATGGTATTTATGGATTTTAAACATTTTAAATGACAGCAATTAAAATATTTCTATGCACTTATCCCCATAACTTCTGATATTGCAATATGGAGCACAGACCCTCCAAATGTGGCATCTGACTCCTAAAACATGGGTCAACATTTCACCCTGGTTTCTTATGTCCCTTACCATCCTCTTTCTATCCTGCCTTCCCTGCTCTTCACCTCACCTGCAAAAACTGCAAAATTTTGTTTTTCAGGTTTTCAAGATTTTTTTCTTGAAAACCTAAAAAACCTGTGTGGAAAAAAGTACAGAAAACAGACATTTACCAAGGAAAGTTCTGTTTCAGCAAAAAAAAAAAAAACATTTTCCATCAAATTTTTTTGTTGATTCTTTTTTTTCACCAGCTCTAGTCAGCAGATGAGGTTGGGAGAAGGGAAAAAATTTTCCTCAACAGTTTTGCTCTTTTCTGTTGGCCATTGTCACAGTTGCTGAGTAGCAGAATATTTCCTCTCATTCTCCTTGTGCCCTCTCACTGCTCTGCCAGTCGGCTGCTTACCTGCTCAGTGCAGCATAGTAGGAGATGAGAGAGAGGCATAGGGAGTGATTGAAGGGAGGAGGGACAGGACAGAGGTTATCAGGTGCTTGGGGTATGGATTCCTCTGCTGACACTCCCTACGCAAAGGCCTAAGGACAGGGGAGAAAGGGAGCTGCTCTGGTTGCAAAGCCCCAGTCTCAACTCCACCCTCCGGGAATGGGCAGAAGAGAATCTGCTGTGTGAGATCCCTGCAGATTACCCTTAAGGGCTTTCAATACAACACGAATGAAGTGGGATGGAAGTAAAGCCCAGAGAGGGAAACAGCGATTTCCTGGGTGGGAGGCACAAACTAGGAAAAAATCGTTTTAAAAATGTAAAGTCGACATTTCCCCCCAGCAGCACCAGGCATGGCTTTCTGGCCTATTCAAACCTCAGTGTTTCTACAGGTCTTGGATGTGTCAAAACTTTTAAGAAAAACACTCCATTTGGGCCGTTAGCATAGACAACAGCCTGTTGGTGACCTGAGATTCCCAGTCCACCTCCTTCTGCTGAAAGGCAGCTGCAAAGGAAGGAAGAGAAGAAAGCAGGAGGTGGCTGCTGCTGCGCTGCAGAACTCCATCTGTTCCCTTCGTTATTACTCTCAGCACCACTGCTGTGACTGACCCTGTTGGAGATGAACGTACGGTGGATCTCATTGGAAACTTGTTTACGCTGGCAGTTCTGTGTTATTTTTGGAGCTGCTATTGTTGTTGCACAAGTGTCAATGACTTATTTGCAAATGTCTGGTACAAATAAACTTCTTGTTGTGTACAGTACCAGCTTGCTCTATGGCTGTTTAGAAGTTTGGTGCATGATGCATTTCCAGCTTGCTCTATGACTGTTTAGAAGTTTGGTGCATGATGCATTTCCTAAAGCAGAGGAATGAATCTTTAAGTAGAAATTAACCTTTTGAAATGTACCAAGATCATTTTTAAAGAAAAAGACAATTTAGAAACTTAGATGCTAGCAAAAAATCCCCTACCCCACAATTAACTGTAAAAATACTTTTCAAAATGATAGGCAGATTACAAATGTTAGTCCTGGGCTCCCAGGTACACAAATTCCCCATTGTTATTGTCAAAACAGCTCAAATGGTGATTAACAAACCAAAAATGTTATGAATTTAGGCCCCCCTTTTTTTCTGGTGATCAATTCACAAAGCCTTTCTGAGATTGTATATGTTTTTCATCCATATTTGCTGACTAGTTTGGGCTAGTGATTTTTACACTGTGGATGGTTTGCAAACAGATTGGTAACTGTTCACGACAACTAACCAGAAATCACAAATTGTGAATAGCCTGGTACTGGTTCTGCTCCCTAACTGAGTGACTGACATTTTCACAGGAGAATAACAAATGTAAACAGTCATGAATAACACACTATACACACAACACAAATAATTCATGAATGCCAATGACAGGTCAAATATTTGGAAATAACAACCCCATGAGTGGCAGCAAATTCAGATCAAGCCATCTAGTTGCAAATATGTTTAAACCTATTTTCCTCATTATTTGAGCAGTTCTAGCTATTGTAGTAATATAGTTATATTTAAGATGGAATAAAAAATTCAATGTATGTGCTTTAAAAATGTGTTCAGTCCATTTGTTGGGGGGAAGATGAAAAGTGGCTGAATTTTAACCTTTCAAATATGGCATGCAGCTAGCCAATTGTCAGGGAGGAAGAGTTGTTTTGCGTGGTCCAATAAACTAGTGGTTTAAGCCATTTAAAAGTTATTATTGTTTGACAGTCAGTGCTGATTACCATTGCTACTGAATATAATGGCCATGCCTTTAAACTGGGTGGGGATGGGTGTTCATACAAAAAGTGATGTAAAGGACAATAAATCCTATGAGTTCACTAAAGACAATGAAATTACACTAATTTGTGTGTGTGTAATTCAGTGGAGAATGAAATGAGCATATGTGCTCTAACAGAGGTTTTCCTTAGGTAAAAGACTGTAGCTCTGGAGCAGGAAAATCTGATTTCTGTCCCCCTGCTGCTATGAAGTTCTGAGTGACCACAGCATGCATCATACTGACAGTCTTGATCTAGGGATTTGTCAGGTTGTTTTTAATTTCAGTGCATTTCTGGACTTTCTTGTTCTGGCCAGGGTTGGAAATGGGAGCACCAAAATAGCATGAGCAAGGCTGTTCTCATAGTACTGACAGGAAGTAGAATCTTAGTACAAAAATTCCCACTAGCGAGCCTGTTTTCATCAGATTTCCAGTTCAAAATTTGCACTCAGAAGGTTCAGTACTTTAGAGAAGTATACAGAATTCTGGAAATTTATCCAAATCAAACTCCTACTGTCAAACCTTTTGAGGTTTTCCCATCACAAAGCCTCTACAGGATATGCATTGTTATACAATTTTGATTATACATGCAGCATAGTATGCCTCCAAAACCTGAAAGTTAAAAATATATAATGCTGGTAGTAAAAGTTAGAATTGACATGTAACCATTTGGCAATGTGAACTGGTATTGTTTTCACAGTCAGTGCATAATTTATCCAGTCAAGGAAAAAAAACACCCTTAGTGTAAACAGGCACAACTCTAGCACAACCTAACCAAGTTCTTCAGTGACACCTAGACTACACAAACATTCCAGCACCATCTGTATATATGCTGTACTGTAGTATACCATTCATCATCCACAACTAATGCAATATGCCTTTTGTGTGTTTGTGGGGGTGGACTATTTCTTGAAGATAGATATTTGCAAAGAGGCAATTTGTCTCATGACACCATAAACCTGTGCTTGTGATATCATAATTTCTGTGCCAGGAATGGTTTTGTTACCATCATCAGGGAAATAATTTCTTTGAACAAGCAAACAGAAGGAGGCTCTTAATGAAGAGATTTTTCAGTACATACAAAGATTTAAATAAATTAGTAATTGATTTTAATGTAGGCTTAAAAATGGTTTTTGAAGGGTTATTAAAACTCATGCTCCAAGACTTCAGCCAATCTAGCTATAAGGTGTTAAGATTCATAGAAGGCAAATTATCCCACAACTGCCTACTGTAGGGTTTCTTGCACGGTCTTCTGAAGCATTTGGTGCTAGCCACAGAGAGAGAGGATAGTGGACTAGATGGAACTTGTGTCTGACCCAGCATGGCAATTCGTATGTTCCGATGTGCTCTGTGGCAAGCTGGAAGGATCTAAATTATAGAACAGGGGTGGCCAAACAGTGGCTCCTGAGCCGCATGTGGCTTTTTTTACAGTTAAAAGTGCAGCTCATGGAGCCCCTTCCCCCCATTCTCCACCTACCAGACCTACCTACCCGGGGGAGGTACCTGCCAGAGACCCCGCTCCCCTCAGGACAGAATCCCTGAGCCCCAGTACCTTGCCACAGGGCAGAAGTCCCGAGACTCAGCTGGCACGCCCAGCTATTGAACTTCTGAAGATTATTGTATATGGCTTGGAAGGTCAGTAAATTTAGCAATATCCCCTGGTTTTTGTTACACCTCAGTGCAGCAAACTGAAAATGTTATGATGGCTTTGGGTTTATTGAATTAAATAGCAAAAGGAATAATACAAGTAGTACCTATCAATTGTTATTTATTTTGATATCACATTCAAGTTATATTACAATGCCCCCCAGTTTTCATTGCGCCACAGATTTTTTTTCAACTAGAACACGTAACCGCTGTACGGGATACCACACACCCATCCCTGAAGCGGTTAAAGGTGGCTAAGTGGGCCAATTAACCACTTAAGCTGCACCTGGAGGAGGAGCCAGCGAGCAACTAATTAAAGGATTAAGCTCAGCTGGGTAGGAACAGGCAGAGCTTGTGAAAAACAGATAGCTGAGAGCAGGCAGGGCCTAGAGGAAGGAGATCTGCAGTCACTCTCTCTGTGGCTGGGGATCGTAGGAACAGGAAGCAGTCTAGGGAAACAGCTGCAAAGGGAGGATAGTGCAGACCTTAGCTGCTGGTTATGGGGGTCCCTGGGCTGGAACTTGGAGAAGAGAGGGCCTGGGATCCCCTAACAGCTAGTGGAGAAGTAACACTATGGAGATGCAGTGAATTGGAAGCCTGTGTGGAATGGCTGGTACAGAAAGACTTTGGTACACAAACCCCCATCCCCAGAAGGGGAAAACTGCAGTGACCTGTCTAGAAGACAGGGTTTGAGCCTTGTGAGGGAAAGAGACAGAGTGAGCACCTGCAGGAAGGGGCATCACACTGAATGACCTTCTCCCCAGCTGTGGCTATAAGGGGAGGGTTTCTGGTTGTGAGTATGGCTCCTTGTGACTCCATGTTCTAGAAGTTGCTAGAAGGGGAGCTGGAGGTTTTGAAAGCACCGCAGGGAACATTCTGGTCGTCTCACATGTTTGGGATAAATACATTAAATGCTAAACTGATCAGCAGTGAAATACTCAAGTTAGCATTGTTATTTAAATTCACGGTAGAGACAGTGTGTTGAATGCTGTCGTTCACTGCTCTCTGAGCTAAAGCTGCTCAAAAATCAGTGACTATTTTGCAGTGACTTTTTTTAAAAAAAATTTGTTTTCCATTTTATTTTTAAAAAATCATTTCATGAGCTTTGATTTTTATTTAAATTTTAACCAGCTCTCTTGGTTGAAAAATACATTTTAAATTAAAAATTCTTTGGGTCCACTTCTGGATTTTTTTTTTTTTTTGGGTCAAAGTAGAGTTTTTGGACAAAACATTGATTGAAAATTTGAAATTCTGGAAGTTTCCTCCAGCTGTATTCAAAACTATTGTTTCAGACTGCAGGCAGACTTAGGGAGACAACACTGGTGTATGCTTTGCTTAATATTTTCAAGGCTACCCTCACAAGCACTAGAAGCCACTTTTAAAAAATAAAAAGGTTCTGGAGCAAAACTCTGCTGCAATGAATGGATTCTAATATAGAAAAAAATGGTGTCTGTATATATTACACTTAGTGCTACTAGGAGTTTAAGTTTGTACTGCAGTGTTACAGTAGTTATTTTTCAAATGTTTCATAAAATGAACATTGTGAGGGAGCTGAAGGAAAGGTAGATGCACAGAAAGGAGACTGTTCTAAGAAGTATAAGGGGTATCCTGGAAGATGGCATGAGCAGGAGAGTGGGGAAAATATTAGGCAGGAATAACCGCACTGCAATGCAAATAAGTTTGTAATAACAAACGCAAGGCAGGCGCTGCTAAGTATGGAGTGGTATCATTCAATTAATCTCGTCACAAAGACAGTGGCCAGATCCTCAAGGTACCTAGGTGCTGTTCTGCTCAGCACTGCAATATTTTTCACCTAGATGGCCTGCCAGTTAGTGCAATCCTCATCCCAGAGCTAGGCAATCAGGATCCCTAATTCATGGGGATAGTTAGGAGCCTAAGAAAGGGATCCTCAAAGCCAACAAGCTGAGCAGGGAGCCAGCGAAGCCAGCCAGGAGAGAGGCAGAGAGAAGAGAGAGGCTTCGTCACTAAGTGGCTGACCTAGTGTGCCAGGCTGACAGGCCTGACAGAGGCACCTCAGCCACAAACCCTCTTCTGGAATTGGGCACCTAAACCAGGTCAGCCACTTAAGTGGTCTGTGCCCTAATAGCTGAAACTCTTTCTCCTGCTGCTGTTCAATACCTCTCTCTCTCATGCTACTTTTCCCTGTGCCCCCAGATATCTCTTGTGGGTTTGCTGTGCTACCCCTGCATCCCCATCTACTGGTGACTTGCATCCAGCCCTTCTGCTGCAGGGACTAATAGGTCTCAGGTCTGAGACATACTCAGAGCATACCTACAGGATTGGGCCCTGTCAAGGTTCCTCCCCCACTCTGAACTCTAGGGTACAGATGTGGGGACCTGCATGAAAAACCTCCTAAGCTTATCTTTACCAGCTTAGGTCAAAACTTCCCCACAGTACAAAATATTCCACCCTTTGTCCTTGGATTGGCCGCTACCACCACCAAACTAATACTGGTTACTGGGGAAGAGCTGTTTTGAAACGTCTTTCCCCACAAAATACTTCCCAAAACCTTGCACCCCACTTCCTGGACAAGGTTTGGTAAAAAGCCTCACCAATTTGCCTAGGTGACTACAGACCCAGACCCTTGGATCTTAAGAACAATGAACAATTCTCCCAACACTTGCACCCCCCCTTTCCTGGGAAATGTTGGATAAAAAGCCTCACCAATTTGCATAGGTGACCACAGACCCAAACCCTTGGATCTGAGAACAATGAAAAAGCATTCAGTTTTCTTACAAGAAGACTTTTAATAAAAATAGAAGTAAATAGAAATAAAGAAATCCCCCCTGTAAAATCAGGATGGTAGATACCTTACAGGGTAATTAGATTCAAAACATAGAGAACCCCTCTAGGCAAAACCTTAAGTTACAAAAAAGATACACAGACAGAAATAGTTATTCTATTCAGCACAGTTCTTTTCTCAGCCATTTAAAGAAATCATAATCTAACACGTACCTAGCTAGATTACTTACTAAAAGTTCTAAGACTCCATTCCTGGTCTATCCCCGGCAAAGACAGAATATAGACAGACACAGAGACCCTTTGTTTCTCTCCCTCCTCCCAGCTTTTGAAAGTATCTTGTCTCCTCATTGGTCATTTTGGTCAGGTGCCAGCGAGGTTACCTTTAGCTTCTTAACCCTTTACAGGTAAGAGGAGCTTTCCCCTGGCCAGGAGGGATTTCAAAGGAGTTTACCCTTCCCTTTATATTTATGACAGGCCCCAATGGTGAGATAAGCATCCCCACACCTAGTTTGAGAATCCCACTTCAGGGCCTCTGGGGCTTTGGTTTGAGTTAGGATTCCAAACAGCTTAAGAGCTGTGGGGTCAGGGTGAGCCGCAAGTGCAGAAACTTGGGTCCCTAGCAAGACGTAGGCACCTGCATGGTTAGGCAGCAGCGGAGTGACAGGTTTTTGAAAATGGCAGTGGCACCTAAATACATTTGAGGAGCTGGGCCTGTGTCCCTGTCTCCTAGTAAAACAAAGAGCAGGAGAACCTCATACTCCTGGTTTAAATGAGGGCCTGATCCACAGCGGTCAATAGAAAGACTTTGTCCATTAACTTAGATAACCCACTGAAGCCCTAAATATCTTACAAGCCACGTAACTCGAGAATGAAGTGGAGAGATGGTGATAATCCTTCAATCAAACAGTAAAGAAAGGAGGCAAAACACTGTGAGTGGTAGAACCACTGACTACTTTCTTTTGGCTATATGTAGCCTTAACAGTAACATTTTCAGGTGTATCTCACTTGACAGCAGTTAACTGTCAGTTAACAGAGATCCTACTAGATTTGCCATTCCTATCTTGTGAAACCAGATGCCTTTGGTATAGCTAGGATTACAAAATGCTCCTAAAGCAATATGGTAATTTAAATTACATTTTGCAGACAAGTGAGGTGAATATGCTGTAGATGGAGATCTCAGTCAGCATTTTTTTTTAAATAAATGATTTGTGACAGTCGTGCTAAAGATGTTTTTCAGTTTCAAGTTTTAATCTATTGTGTGGAAAATGCAGCAGTCTAACTCAGACCTGTTGAACAGAGACCATGAGGATGTGAATTTAAAATTGTCTGTCACAAGGGGGGTGGGGACAGACGCATACTTGGCTGGCTGGCCAAGTGAGGAGCAGGGAGCTAGTTAATAGTTCTGTCTAGATTTCTTTCATAATAAAGAAGGGAGAAGGAATAGAGCTCTTTGTCAACTTAATTTTCAGTCTCTGACCTTTCACCTGAATCACCCTGGTTTGAATCCAGCGTCACCAAAAGGACTGGAACTTATTCTGATGATGTGACAGTAACATTTTCTTCATGTGCTGAGTTTGGCAGTATTGGCTTCAGTCCCAAAGAACTAGAGCTTCTAGCACAAATCAGTTTTGGTCCAACTGGCAGTATTTGCTCTCTCAGAAAGAGGCCCAATGTGGAAATAAACCAAAGAGAACTTTTTTTTTCCTATTGACACGTAGGCTCTCCAAGGGCCTGGTCACACACAGTGAAATTAATGAGAGCTTTGCCATTGACCTCAATAGGAACAGGATCAAACCCAAGTAAAATGGCAAGATACATGGTGGTAAGGTATGTGGGGAAGCCTGTAGTGTTCTGCACTCCACTTGACCTGTGACAGGAGGAGGATTGACACTTTTAGCCTTATCAAAGCATAAAACAAGCTTTCAGAAACACGACATTTTTCATCTAGCAAAGCAGAATGATTTCATTTGTGGCCACCACAACACAGTCCACAAGGAGACGTGATGAATAAGCTGAGAGATTCTGTTCAGCAGACCTGTTGACTTTTCATATGTGGGGAAGAGTGAACTGTTCTAGTGTTTGTTAGAAATTTATGTATTTGCATGTTTCCAGACAGCCTGCTGTAATATCCTCTAACCCATGATGATACAATTTCAGCACAATGCCCTAGAGGCCTGATGCACAGGATCCTGTTTATGCTAAACCAACTCACACATTTGATTCCCTGCATGCCCAGCTGAAGATTTACAGTAGTGACTGACCTATGTGCTCATTGTGGCTATGAAAGAAAGTGGAAGAAACGGCAATAGACACACTAAGGTCTGCAACTTAGGAAATCACGAAATGCTATGAAATATTTGAGGGAGATTTTCAAAACTAACCTCCATTTGGCACACACAAATTCAGGGCACCCTGCATTATGGCCTTTGAGCCTAGGTTGGGGTGATACATTTCCACGGGTGCTATTTCTATTGATCACTTCACTTCAGCCCATCACTGTAATAGTGGAGTGCCTTCCGCAGAGAACTAGCGACTTCATTATTGCGATCAGAAGAGTTTATGGACTTTCTAGCCCTTTTTGAAGTAAAATCTCTGCTTGGGAGTAGGATTTTAATATTTTGTTTTAATTTTATTAATTTACTTTTAAGTGTTTTCAGATTGGGTTTTTTTTGTTTGTTTTCGGGTCATTTCTTTTCCTGTTGGTTGGCTGGGGCTTTGGGGCTCAAGGGGAGGTCTGGTGTGTGAGCGTCATTCTTGCACTGTAAAGCCCATTTGCCTACTCTCCTCCTGAAACTTTTTCTTGTATTTCTTCAAGTTCTGCACTTTGGGACAAACTCTGCTTCCAGTTATGCTCAGGCAGTTTCATGGCACTCCATGCAGTTGTCTATAGCAGTGGTTCTCAACAAGGGGTACATGTACCCCTGGGGGTATGCAGAGGTCTTCTGGGGATACAGTAACTCATCTAGATATTTGCTTAGTTTTACAACAGGCAATTGCACTGTCAGTGCAACTAAAATTTCATACAGACAATGGCTTTAGACTGCTCTATATACTATACACTGAAATGTACGTACAATATTTATATCCCAGTTGATTTATTTCATAATGACATGGTAAAAATGACTCAGTAATTTTTCAGTAACGGTGGGCTGTGCCACTTGTATTTTTATGTCTGATTGTGTAAGCAAGCACTTTTTAAGTGCGGTGAAACTTGGGGGTACGCAAGACAAATCAGGCTCCTGAAAGGGGTATCATAGTCTGAAAAAGTTGAGAGCCACTGGTCTATTGTATAAGAACAGACCTTGGATATATCTACACTGCAGCTGGGAGGTGTGATTCTCAGCTCAGGTAGATATATATAGATGCACAGATAGTAGTGTGGCCATAGCAGTGTAGCTGGTGGCTCAGGCTAGCTACCCAAGTACAGTTCTGTCCAACCCCTGATCTCATACTGCCTGGGTCACCACCCATGCCACCATAACCATACTACTATTTTTAGTTCACTACTTACATGCACCAGCTCTGTTTGATGTCTACCTCAGCTGGATATCACACCTCTCAGCTGCAGTGTATACATACCCTTTGTCCTGTGTGTACAACCTAGTTTAGAAGGCTTTTGTTTGTTCAGTGGATTAATGAAATCTTCCAAATTTGGGGGAGGAATACAATTTCTGTGACCCCCTAGTATCAATTCCTGAAAGGCTTTTAAATACCCATTAAATCTATAATTTCCCAGGATCAGATCTATGCTAGCATCCTTTGTTTTTAATAATCCATGCCAACTTGCTCTCAGTGATAATGAGAGAACTTTCCCCACAAAATCCTTTAGTAAATCTAAATTCAGATTTTTAATTTCTAACAAGCAGGTATCGCTTGTTAAATACTATCTTTAAAACAAGATTTGTAAGGATAATCTTTACATTGATCTTTCCAGAGTCTCATCTGACTTTGTACACTGTTTGTTTGCCATAGCTTCCACCATGAAGATGTAGATATAAATTTGCTCCATAGTACTTTTATCCATAAAGAACAGTAATCATTTCTTGCATCACATTTTTGTCCTGCAGTAGAATGCTATTCACTAATCATGTCCGTGTACTAGGTTTAGGGAGATCAAAGGAGGAATTCCATAATGAGTGCTTGATCAAAGAGTGTAACATAACCTATTTTGTAATCAGTTTTATTTTGGGGGAGGTCTAGTCTAGTAAAAAATACATTCTAGAATGACTGGTAATAAAACAGAATAAAAAGAGATCTCTGAAATGGTTTGCTCTTTCCAGGTGTTGCATGTGTCTTTCGTCTCCTTCAATACACTGAAGATGCCTACAGAAGAAACAAATCTACAGTATCTTCTGAATACATGTGGTTCAGCATATTCTCCAACAAATAGCACAGCATGAACTTTTTCAACAAATTCAAATGAAATAGAGCTTGCATATAACATAGCAAGGGTTAAGTCCCCAGTTTCTTCCATAACTTAAATTAACTAGCTTTCCTTTTGTATTTGAATGGGATTTGAATAAGATGTTGACCTATTTGAATTCGGAATTCTAGGAAGAGAAACTTCTCCAGAGCAACCTGATTTAAAATATTAATGCTCCTTTGCTGCAAAATGAGCTTCTTAACAGACACAGTTTAAATTAGGGCCAGATTTTCAGAAGTGATCAGCTCCTGCTCCAAAAATGCCATGTACTTTGAATGACAATGTGAATCTGGCCATTTGATTTAGGTGTGTAAATTAGATCTGGCTGGAGCTGAGATTTTCTCAAAATCTAGCCTTTAAGCTTTTGTTCTTTCCCTTTAATAAGGCGATTCAGCCATTTTATTAAACAAGATACCCCTGTAATTGATTGTGGTTGTCCATGACAGAGACTTTTTGTAACTGTTTTGAATTTGTCTAAATGCTGGTATACTAATTTACTGGGTAAACCAAACCATCCATCTAACTTTAAAAAATGCTCATTTCTCTTACAATAAAAACATGAGTTGCCAATGCATACGAATAGACTAACAAAATATAGTATGTAAAATGGATAAGAAAATCAAAATACGTCACACAGTATAACACTGGATTTCAAAAGCAATCTACTAGCAGGCGCTACAGGAAAAAAGGAATAAAAGCAACAAATGAATGGCTTAATCTAAAGGCTATTGAAGTCAGTGGGAGTCCAAAAGGCTTTCGATCAAACCACAAAACAAACTAACTAGAGTAATTGAAAAGAAAGATAATATAAATTGGAGCGCCATGTGATAAAGCACTGACTTGTAGTTTGACTAGCCCCTGGTAATGAGGCCATCTTATATTTATGCCCATAAATCCTTTATTATATCACAGATTCATTAAAGTACAACTTTGCATGTATTGTATGCCAAATATTCAAGCTGGCAGAACAGCTGTAGGAGCAATTTATTCAGGGACTGCTGCATTAGGAAGGGAGAGGTCAAAGGAGATCCTGCTGCTGTGGCCAACCCTCTCCTTGCAGCATCTCCCAGACCCAGAGATGTGCAAAACACTCCTCTGTCCCCTGCCATGTGGCTTTAAGAAAAGAAACTGCAAGGAAGCACCAGCTAGAAGCCAAACCCAGCAGAGAAGCATCTAAAGCTGGGACTGATGGACACTGAAAGGATTTTCCACAATTTTTACTGGATTGTCTCTGCCCTGTGCTGACTGGTAGTTTGCTCCAATCCCATACTGCCCTGTCTCAATCTCTTCACCTCAGTCTCACTCCACATTTGCCTGCCACTCATATCTTCCTCTTCACCCCTGCTCTGACCCCTCACTCTCTCCTTTTCCTTGCCTTGTCTTTCTGTGTAGCTAATCTTCTAACACATCCACTCTCCCACCCTCAAAAATGGCAGAACTAACATGCCCATTGTCACCATCACATTGATTGCTCTGCTTATGTGTTCTTATCCTTTCCCCTACTCCCTGCCTCTCTTGTCTATTTAGAATGTAAGCTCTTCAGGGTAGGGACTCTATTACTAGTGTTTGTACAGGACTAACACAATGGGACCATAATATTGGTTGGTCCATTGACACTACAACAAATAACATGCCTTACAATTATCTATCAGAGGAAACTCTGCAAGAAGAAACTCACAGGGGGCTTCCTTTTCATGGACCGCCTCCCACCGGACTTTCTGTGGAAGGGATGATCTCATCATGGTGAGATCTATTAAAAGAACAAACATCTCACAAGATCAGTGGTGTAAATCTCATATCTTCAGCCATTTAAGCTGTACAAATAGCTTAGAGTGCAGTCCTTCATTGGTAGTGAACTAGATGACCTAATAAGTTGTTTCCATTTCTAATGTCTAAAATCCTTTGATTTGCCTCACCTAGAAATTCAGAAAGTGCAGTGGCAATATTCAATCTCTTGCAGACATAGCAAGTGGAAGACAGAATCCAGACTTGGATAGAATCTCCTACTTTTGGCTGTTTAATGTTGCTTAAACTGAATTGTTCCATAAATGGTTAGACACTCTTAATAATGTGACTATAGCGATGGATCTTGGACATATAAAGTGTCACAGATATCCTCATTTAAATGCATGTCTGCCAAGAGTCAGTGACCCATTCCTTAAAATGTGATATAAAGTCAAAAATCACCAAAATTCAAAAATCTTTGAAAACATCTGCAGAATTTGCCAGACCTTTCTGCACACTTCTAATTGACCTGCAATTACTTAGTATAATTTTCCATTATGCACTTTTTAAAAACTTACTATGTAGTCTAAAGTGCTTCTGCCATATTCTTTGGAAACATTGAAACATTGAAACATTGGAATATTCCCCATAATTCTCTTTAAAATCAGAATTTCCCAACATCATTTACCAAGTTTTGCAATATTTTCCCAGTGATCTTACCCATTAACTTCTTATTGCTCACTTACAGCTTTTCAGGACTCTCACTTGTACCGATCATCATTCTTCCATAAATTCCTGTGCAGCAAAGACCAAGGCTTCTGATTGTATCAGGAAATCTCTGTGCATATCCTTTCTGCTGTTGGAACACTGCACCATTCCTAAGCCACTAATAAAACTTGTAGTAGAATCCTCTTCTGCAAGTCCATTTAATTTCATGTTCTCGGTCTTCAGGTTTCTTGATTTATCCTTCCTTGGACTGTTTCTTTCTCCTTCATATGAAGACAGCCCTTTTGATGTTACCCGCAATATCCACAGACTCTATGGGTTTTAATCTCTTGTCTTGCTTCAGGTTTCAGAGCTTCCCTCCCTTTTGCCCCCCACACATTGATCAAGAGCTCCCTAGTGAAAGATCTAGATGCCTGTTTAACTACCGTACTCAGTGTTTCAAAATCGTTTGTCAGAACTTGGATTGTGGCCATCAGAATATGGATATTTTGGGTCACGCAGTTACTCCCATACTTTCTTCACCCCCGCATCTGGAAGACAGATAAATCCTCCAGTATCTTGTTTAATCTTATCTCATATTAATTTTAGTTATGAGGATAAGTTAAGAGCTGATTCCTGGCTATTAAGCTGAGCGAAGCTGAACTGGATTCAGGGGTCTGTGACATGTTGCGTTACCACAAAATGGCATTTGAGCAACATGTCCTGAGATTGGTGGGATGGTAAACTGTGCTATCAAGATCTTTACTATATTCTAAACTTCCTTGACTCATAGTAGGCTTGGCCATTGTCATTCTAATAAGTTAGCCCTGTGCCTGTCTATATTAGCTCTTAGTCAAATGCATTAGCCATTTGCATGATTGTCAGTGCAAACTTCCATTACTAAAACCCATTAAATCCCAAGGCTTTCATTGTCATAAATGACAGCTGCATTGTCCTAAATATGCATCCTGTGCTGCTGAGTAGCCCAACTGTTAGACTCCTCTGTAGGCCCTGTGCGTTCAACTCATCGCTATTAATTCACTGGGCTCCTTCCCTTCATTTCACATTATTAGCACAATTCACTGAATGTAACTATGTTACATTCAAACAATTAAACCCTTTTGAAAGGGGGGGATGTGGTGGTGTTGCAGATGCCTACATCTGCTCATATTCAGGTTTTTATCTCCACACAATTTTATCTCCATCCTTGTTTTGGGGGTTGTTATTTTTTTTAAAGTGCACAGGGCCAGAGCCTAAGCTGCTGTAAATCAGTGTAGCTTCATTGACTTCATTGGATTTAAACAGGCTGTCAGTCTAGCCCATAATATCCTCCTGAGAATGGTGGAACTAAGGGGGATGAGTGTCCCAAAAATGTAGTCAACATGTAGTCAACAAGTGAATACTTAGGAGCAGAATGAAAATATTCTACTTGTCTATTCTGTTAATTAGCTATGATGAAATAGCTCACATGTATCTTCTGCCATATGATGCAAACAGTGCTTTAATTGCCTGACAACAGGTAAGCTACTGAACCCAGTGGCAGTTGTCAGAGGACCGAGATGTGTAGGGTGGAGTCCAGAAGGTGACAAAAAGACAGTGGAGAAGCAAGACGGCCAATAAGGGCTGAGCAAAGAGAAAATGGTGAAGGAAAGGAAGGGTGACAGAAAATGGAAGGAAAGGGGACAGAAGCAGAGAACAGCACATGGGAAAGAAAGATGGGAGAGCTAGAGACAAATGTAGGACCTCCTGCCTGAAATAGGACCTCTTGTCAGTTTGTTTTGGGAAGAAAGGAATAGAAATTGAATAAGAACTCAACCGCAATAAAAATGGTAGGAAACCGTACAGCTTAAATGAGCCACCGAAGAAAGGCTATTCGTTTCCATTAGTGGAAGGGAAACATAGTGACAAAGGAAAGAAAATATTGATGTGTAGTTATGTATGATGTGGGTACACAGAATCACTGGTAAACAAAATGCTAGTCTCAAACTATCCTAAATTTAGTGAGATGCAAACTCAGTGTTATGTATCATGCTTTGCTCATTCAACAACAAAATCTTTAAATAGTTTTAATTAAACTTAGCATTTTGGGATGTTTAAAACACTCATCCATTTGAAAGAAAAAAATGGGAAAATAACATAGGGTGAACTCCTGGACCTATTGGCGTCGATGGGAGTTTAAAATTCCTTTGAAATAAAGGGGAAGAGACTTTATGCACTACATAGTCTCTGGTTATGATGATTTTTAGTGTAGTATTTGACACCAGGGGGCATCCATTAATGAAATTTTTAAAAATATTGAATTACAACTTTTTTTTTAAGCGCTATAAAGTTAAAAACTAATGCCTCTATCCTGGAGGTTACTCTGTAGTTTTGGATCATTGTGATCCCCCTCCCACCCCGCCAATGGGCAGTGGGATAAGGGAGAGGGGACTTCACAGAATTGTGACAAATTGCGATGACAAGGCCAAGTGAGTAGCTTGTAATTCAGAGGAATGAAGTGAAATCATTGGGAGGGCAAAAAAGACAGTGGTTATACAATTGCTGTGTTTGTATAAACATACATCTCCAAGGTGGCTGTATGATTTCATTTCGAGATGGGGAACAACTCCTTGGGTCATCCCATCTCTGTTTTTCATAATACTTCTACTAGTGTTTTGTCCGGTCTAGTTTTAAATGTGTCACTTGGAGGGACTTTCTAACCCTTTATTTAGGAGAATATCCCATGAGCTTATAAATCAATGTGAGGTAGTTTTTCCTGGTACTCAGACAGTCTTAATTTTATTCTGTTTTCACTTACATCCTTTTGTATTCTTCAAATATTTCTTTTCCTTGGTGATATGAATACCCATCAAATATTTGTAGGTTGTCACCCATAGTCATCACTGAACCAGTCTACATTTATTTTAATCTCTCCTCATGTAGTAAGTGACTCCCTACTGCCCCTCAAACATTTTGAATGTTCATTAAACTCATTCCAACTTGTCAATCTTTCTAGAGGTGTCCAGAAATGAACAGAAAACAGAAAGAAAGACATGATCATATAAATATTCTTGGATCTGATTCTTCCTCATGTATAATAGAGTAATTCTTGCTAACCATGATACGAGTCAATCTTATTTTGGAAAGGGAGTTTCATTAATTTATTTAACTGAAAGCATGTTAAATTTTCACCATGAATCTCTCCTAATGGCTCTTCAAAATTCAGTAATGAAAACTTGGAGCAAAAACCAGGCATTAGTTGTAACAATAGAGAAATATAAGTAAATGCAGCATTTTGCCCCAAAAGTTTACAATCTAAATTAGTCATACCATATACTAGGTAAGTGTTCAAAAAAGTAAAGGGGTGTAGACACCATTATTTCCATTACTGTAGCATCTAGGAGTCTTAGTCAAGGACTAGGACCCCACTGTGCTAGGTGCACTCCAAAGACAAGAACAAAAGGTGGTCCCTGCCCCAAAAAGCTTACAATCTAAGTATCCGACAAGTAACTACTGATACAGACAGGCAGATGGGTAGAGTAAAGGAAACGATGAGTCTTTATTGGCCATCCTGATTGGCAGTGGTCTCAGCACACTGGCACCTAACTGTTGCCAAGGTTTTTTTGGTAAGCATTATGGCAAAGGAGGGTTTTAAAGAGAAATGTGTAGAAGGATAACATGGAACTGTAGATAAGACCTGTGTTAGGAAGGGTTGCACGCGCAAGAGGAAAGATTTCTCTTGACTCATAAGAAATGGGAGGGAATGCCAAACATGGGCTGGCATGCTAACACCTGGGTGAGAAAAGGTAGTTATATAAGAGTAGTTATATGGAGGAAGGTTCTGAGAGAGGAGCGAGTGAGCATATTCTTTAAGGGCATGATCCTAAATCCATTGATACCATTGGAAGTATTCATTAACTTTGGTGAGATTTGGATCAAGCCCTAAACACACAACTTGTATACTATGGGTGAAATTCTGGGCCCACTGAAGTCAATTGGCATTTTGCTAGAATTTCCTGCTATGTGTATATATTGTAAGTCCAATAACAAGTTGTGCCTAAAACAGCTGACTAATGTGATTAAGCACCTCCAAATACTGGGCCTGATTCTGATCTTGTCACACTGATTTTACACTAGAGTAACTCAACTGATTTTAAAAAACAAGCCTATAATTTGAAAAAAATCATTTCTTCAAAACACTTCTTTAAATGGTTACGAAGGCAACTGTGTATCAGAACCTCAATTATCAAATGTCTTTTTTCAAATATTGCTTTATCATACCACCTAAATTAAAATCTTCTGTTGAAATACCCTAAATACATTTTAGAGCCACAGTCAGTCAATAAACTGAAGTCAGTCCTCACTGAGATGGTTTGAATGTTCTGCAGTTATGCATTGAACACAAAACAACTCCATTTGGCACAATAGTTTCACTGGATTCCTCCCCAAAGGAGCAGATTCACTCTCTCTAATTCCAAAAAAAGGATGTGGTAATGAAATGAACTATCCCAGGCCAGAAAATGCAGGTGTACATTGTGCTATTGACACCCAGTGCTGAGTCCACAGAGAACTACAGCCAGAAATGTCGTCCACACCCAGAAGTCTCTCTCAAGAATTAGACAAGAACTGTACCCACTCCCCACCAAACACACACTTAAAAAAAAACTGGTTGTGTTGTTGCTTTCCCCAGTTTGTACTTTCTCTTAGGCAGCCAGTTTACCTGAATAACACAACCCTTAAACGGTTGTAAAAATCCAATTTCACAGAGGCTTCTTAAAATGTTTTTTAAGTGTTCTAGTTGGGCTACCATTTATTCCATGTGATTCTTCACACATTGCTTGTCCCAGACTAAGACAAACCAAAAGAGTCGCTGGGACAAGAATCTTAAAGCAATCATTTCATATATTAAAGGAAATAGCTTCTGAAGAAGCTCTCTCTCATGCATACACAACTACCATGTCCTACTTTCTCTCTGGCCTCTTTGAAGGCTAATTTGTGAACCCCTAACTCATAATAATGAGCAGTCATTCTCATAAGAAGTTTCATAGAGTCAATAGAACTACTGGGAGTAACTAGTCAAAACTATCAGTAAAATGGGTTCACAATAATGCCATTAATAGTCCTACCCACACTGGATGGGATAAAGACATACATGTTTAACTTCTGATTATACTGGATCCATGCTTCAATCTACGCACACACTTTAGCACTAGCTGGCATTCAGTTCCATGGCGCTACCTCAGGAGTCTCTTCCTTCTTTTTAAAAATAATTTCACTCTGACATATTTCAGAGTCGTAGCTGCGGTAGTATGTATCAGCAACAAGGAGTCCTTGTGGCACCTTAGAGACTAACAAATTTATTTGAGCATAAGCTTTCATGGGCTAGAACCCACTTCATCAGATGCATGGAGTGGAAAATACAGGAGCAGGTATAAATACATGAAAAGATGGGAGTTGCCTTACCAAGTGTGAAATGAGGAATTATAACATTCAAAAACAAGTAGAACACTTCAGTCTCCCTGGTCACTCAATAACAGACCTAAAGGTGGCAATTCTTCAACAAAAATACTTCAAGAAAACAGACTTCAATGTGAAACTGCAGAATTGGAATTAATTTGCAAACTGGACACCATCACATTAGGCCTGAATAAAGACTGGGACTAGTTGGGTCATAAAACCTAAACCTAATTTCCCCCTACTGTTACTCACACCTTCTTATAACTGTTTGAAATGGGCCACTCTCATTACCACTACAAAAGTTATTTTTCCTCCCTTGGTATCCTACTGTTAACTGAATTGTCACGTTAGACTGACCTCTCACTTGGTAGGGCAACTCCCATCTTTTCACGTATTTATACCTGCTCCTGTATTTTCCACTCCATGCATCTGATGAAGTGGGTTCTAGCCCATGAAAGCTTATGTCCAAATAAATTTGTTAGTCTCTAAGGTGCCACAAGGACTCCTCGTTATTTTCACTCAGTTGAGTTGTGGGTGGTAGGGGGATCACTGAAAGCTAAAACATCCATTTCCATTTTTAAAACACAAGTGATAGTAAAAAACTCTCCAAATTAAATTCACAAATCCTCATTTACAACTGATGCAACATTGATTTATTTCAATTAGGCCCCAGTTCAGCAAAGGACTTCAGCATGTAGTTTAACTTTCATGTGTAAATAGCCCAACTGAAGCCAATGGGACTGCTCATGGGCTTAAGTGATTTGCCAAATTGATGCCATAGACTGAGAACTCCCTAGGGCAGAGATTCTGTATTCAGTGGTGTGGAGTTGTCATTTTGGTTGGCATCAGAGTACAGCACAAATAGTCACAAAAAAGCCTCTACAATTGCAGGGACAAAAGGGAGAGGAGGGCAAAATGCTGAAGTTGAGGACTTTTTGTTGAACAGCAGAAAATACAATTGTCTGTCTTGAGCTACAGCATGACCACCACTATCAGATGCTGTTTCTGTGTTTCCTAGGACAACTAAAACAACATTATGCACTTCCATAGCAACACACAACTATTATGTCATGATGCAAAATACATTCAGTGCATGCAGGGGGCAAAGGTTGAAACATATCAACATTAAAGAATAAAATCTTCGTAGAGTTGGACAAAGTTTTTTCCCCCACAGTAATCTGCATACTATAAAATCATACTAGCACTGCCTGTCTGAGCCCATTGCATTGTCAGATTTAGAATGCTTCCATACACTAACCAAGACCATTGTTTGCTTTTGATTTGTGAATTTTTTGCATTGCTTGTCCTGTGCAGAATGAGAAACTGTTCTTTTCCCCCTTATATATGTGGGAGGGCATTTGTCCAGTGCTTCAGAGTAGACAAGAAACTAAGCTTGAAACTGTAGATCTATTTTGTGTTCCAGTTTAGGATCAAAGGGCTTGGAAGTAGCATGTTTAGAATAGACTACTAACTGAATTTTATTCCCAAAAGGGGACAGGGAGAGTGAAGTTCTGGAAATGGGCTTTTGTCCTGATTGCACTACCTCTGTTCAGTGAGATCTCTAATGCAATCTGAAATATCATTCGTTCCTTAGAAGATATTTCCAGTACAGGACTGTTGATCAGATGTTCGGCCCAATTTGGGACTACATTATTTGATTTTCCTTTTACAGTTTTTGCTGACTTTCACTGGTGTGTTTCATCCAGGCTGTAGCTGACAGGACTGCTATGCAATCCTACATACTCTGCAAATTACCAGACCCAGCATTATCTGTCTTTTCAGATGTGCTGCTGGCTCCAGACCTTTCTCTATTGCAAAAGAAAGGTGAAATTGGTCAGTACCAAAGGCATGTCCCTCTAATCAGTGTCTTCAGAAAGTGTCTAAAGAACATATTTCTCTATTGAAACCTAGCTTCATCTACTTTGCTTTGCATATACCTAGATTTAAATTGTTTGAGAGCCTTCCTCTAAATGCTAATACAAAATGACAATGAGTGGTGTAGATCTTCTCTCTTCCAGACCTCACTCCCATAACTTTAGTCATTCATGAATGTTTCAACTATTCTCCTCCTTCATGGGCTTGGTCTGTTGTAAATACAAATACAAAGACTCTTTTTTTTTCATTTTGGCTCATTAGGTTCATAAGCCATTTAAAAAAATCAATTTGTCTCAACCAGACAAATTATTCTAGAGCCTGGGTTGTAGATCAAAGATGTTAACATGTCGTCAGATTCTCATGATTCTTCCAAATGTACACCTTCCCATAATTGTCTAGTACATTTTCACCATTTTCTGTATAGTTTTACATGTGTAACCCTTCTGCCTGTCAGAGTTGGCAGCAACAAGGGCCAGGTTCAGTATCTAGGGGTTCCATTCCAATAACACAAAGCAAAACCGGCTCGAGCCCCCACGCAGTGACCTGGGACAAATATATACCACCCCCACTGGGCGCCTCCAGGAGGCAATACTTCCCCTCTCGCAAGCACATAGTCTGAGTGTAGCAAAAAGCCTTTTAATAACAGAGAGAAACAATGTGGCATTATGTTGGGGAAACACCACCAACAGGATTCATAACACAACCCATGAGCAAAATACCCACCCCAAGCAAATTAGGGCATGTTCTTTCCCTTCGGTTCTTGAGTCCAGCAACCCAAAATCTCCCAAAAGTCCAACAACGCAAAAGTCTCTATCCCTGGTCAGGGCAGCCCCAGAGTTCAAACGTGTATCTGCAGAGTTTAACCTCCCAACCTGGGTGGAGATGGGAGGGAGAGGGGTTAAGGGGTACCTTACATGGTCCAAAGCTGATGGCCCCACCTCTCTATGGGGCTCCGCTCTGCCAGCCGCCCCATGAGCATCTCTAGGCATCCAACAAACTGCTCTGCTCCACCAGCTGCTCTGCCATCCGTCCCGCAAACTGCAATGATCTGCTCTGCTAGCCGTCCCACAAACTGCTCTGCTCCACAAGCCGCTCAGCTCGCCATCCCACAAACTGCTCCACCATATATCTTCAGGCTCCCCCACTACTTAACACAACACTCAGTGATTTCAGCTTTTAATAAGTTTAGCTCTCTTGTGATTTCACCTTGTAATAAGGGAGCCTCAATACTAGTGCACCATTAGCTCAAAATGAATTCAGCTCAGCAGCCGGTAACTAGACTCCTAATGGAATCAAAATTAGCTCTGATATTCCACAGTGGAGAGAGGAGGAAGTGCAATTAGCATGTAAGACCCTTACCAGGGGGCTCATGCCACCAAGTATTAATACCTGTCCCCAACCTCTCTCAATTCACAGAGTTTTGGAACCCATGTCTCTTGCCTAGCGAGTGCTACTTAGTTGATGGCGAGTCCCTCCATCATAACAAAAGGCCAAGTACAGTTCCACTGTCCTTGATTCCCATAATCAGGGTAATAACAATTTATTCTTCCTGCCCCAATAACAGAGACACTGGGGATCCCACAGCAGCCAAAGTGACCATTTGGGTAGCTATGGCCTCATTCTAGGCTGGGTGGGTGTGCCTATGCAAATGAGATCAGCCCCTGAAGTTCTTTTCCACAACTTGCCACACCTCACCACCAGATGTCAGGGTGGAGCTCATCCTGACTCTGCTTACACATGGCTAGTGCATATATCATGCTTCCTCTAGGTCGGTGGTTACCAAAAAAAATCTAGAAGTTTGGTGACCTTTAGGAAATGTTTTCTGTATTTCTTGGTGGACATGTAGATCAAGTCACCAGCAAAATTGTCATTTAAATTTGTCTTCTCAAGAAGACTTGACTTAAAGCAGTCAGTAACTGAATGGTCTTGCAGGGGACATATCTAGGAAAGATTTCATTCTCCAAGAAGTGTTGTCTTCATTACAAAAATATCAAGCTATATCACAACTGGAAAAAGCACAGTTAGCTAACGTCAGATGCACTATTACTTTGAGGTTACTGTGGACCCAGACAAGTGGTGGTTAACGATCTGAGCTGTCCAGAGCTGAACAGAAGTCCTGGTATAATTTAATCAAAAGTAGCTGACATGAAACTGGACACAACTTATTCTTATATATACTGGTCACAACGCCATGGGCGTTATCATGCTAGCTAGCTCAATTCTGCAGAGTTATATTCTGATTCAATAACATACTGTAGTGAAGTCAAGCCCCAAGTCAGAATAGAGGTACATTGGTGACGCAGTGTGGGGAAACTAGCCTGGCTGACCTATCTGTGGAATACAATTATCTCATCTTTGATGGGGAAAGATCAGGGCTACAGAAATAAGTATTTACAAGTAAAAGCTATTATCTCAAGAACCTTGGGAGTTAGCTGGAGGAAAAGTACAGTCACTGGAATGAGCACTGACAAATACAATGTTTAATCCCCAAAGTTTTATTTCCCAAAACCGAACCTATTACCTTGAATACTCCATAAATAATATTAATAGAGAGATTTTGAACTGGAAATATCTAATGATATATGAGAGGAGGCTAAAACAGGTTTCACTGAGGCTCTTTTTCCATCTTGGTAATGCTATTAAACGTTGCTTTTAAAATGTAAAGCCATTTATAATCTATCTGGATCAAATCCTATAGAAGATCTTGGGTTTCAAATATATAAATGCCATCTAAAGCAACAGTTTGGGGAACAAATATTTATCACTGAACTATCAAGATTACTGAATAGAGAGATTGTTTTGGATCTGTATGCTGTGATATGGCCTGATGCTGTAGGCCGGGGTGGGCAAACATTTTGGCCTGAGGGCCACATCTGGGTGGGGAAATTGTTTTGTGGGGTTGAGGCACAGGGGTGGAGTGCGGGATGTGGGAGGGGGTTCAGTGTGCAGGGAGGGGCTCAGGGCAAGGGGTTGGGGCAGAGGAGGGGTACGGGGTGCAGGAAGGGGCTCAGGGCAAGGGGTTGGGGCAGAGGAGGGGTACGGGGTGCAGGAAGGGGCTCAGGACAAGGGGTTGGGGCAGAGGAGGGGTTTGGGGTGCAGGAGGGGGCTCAGGTCAGGGGGGTTGGGGTGCAGGAGGGGTACAGGGTAGAGGAGGAGGAGGATCAGGGCAGGGGTTGGGGTGCAGGGTGTGGCAGGGGGTTTAGGGCAAGGAGTTGGGGGGGCAGGGTGCAGGAGAGGTTCAGGCTCTGGCCCAGCACCGCTTACCTAGAGCAGCTCTGCGGTGGCAGCAGCGCAGACCGGGGCCAGGGCAGGCTCCCTGCCTGCCCTGGCCCCACGCTGCGCTGCTCCAGGAAGCGCCCGGAACCACGTCCCTGCACGGCCCGTGGGAGTGGGGGGTGCAGAGGGCTCCGCGTGTTCCCTCATCTGTGGGTACCTCCCCCGAAGCTCCCATTGCCAATGGTAACCCATTCCTGACCAATGGGAGCTTTGGGGGAGGTACCCACAGGCAAGAGCAGTGTGCGGAGCTCTCTGCTGCGCCCCCCACCCCCAGGGGCCGCAGGGATGCGATGTGGCCTTTTCCCGGAGCAGCTCAGTGCCAAGCGGGTGGCAATCCTGTGGGCCGGATCCAAAGCCCCAAGGGGCTGGATCCGGCCCATGGGCCGTAGTTTGCCTACCCCTGCTCTAGGCCAATGGATAATTGTCTCAAGCCTCAGTTGCACTTTAACAAAAAGCGCATAAGCATATGGAGGTTTTGTGAGAGAGTATGTTCAGTAGAAGTGGCTAACTGAGCCAATAACCCACATGCAAGATTGATTTAAGTGTGATTCAGTCATGTTCTAATACAATAGTATTCAATATAAGAGCAACAGTTTATAGAAATACCTAATCAAAGTTTTAATACATCTGGGATGTTAAGTATTATCAGCCTCATTTTTCAAGTTGAGAAACTGAGGTAAAAAGTTACTTGCCCAAATACACACAGGAAACTTTTTTTTGCAGGGGGGATCAGAGCTTCCTACCTCCCAATGTCATGCCTTAAACAGAAACCGCAATTCTGGAACAAAAGTAGTGAATCAGATCCTCAACTGTTATTAACCAGCATAGCTCTGACTTCAGTGAGGATTTGACCTTGTAATTTGAAACAAAAAGAACGTTTCTGTCTATTCTTGGCTCAACAGTCAATTATAAATCCTCCAGCTCTGTTGGTGGTTCATATTTAAAGATAAGATTTAGCATGATCAATATAAACAAGAGTTTTGTTGAGAGTTATTTCATATGCTGTCATTAATGTCTTAGGAAGTATGTACTTGACTGAGTTTCATATGCTGTTTCTGTCAAACATTTGTTACTCAGCTTTATAAAATATATTTGTGTTTATCTAACATACCCTATTCAGTGTACTGAATAATCTTGAATCTCAAATGTTTGCTAATTATATTTATACTCTAGCTTATCCTATGATTTATTCTTAACTTCTAAAATAAGACGTATTCTATATAATGTTTAAAGACATAATTGAAAGGAAAATAAGTTAGTGTAGAGCCTAAGACTCTTTAAATAACACATACTTAAGCATGTGTTAGAAAAGAATTGACTAGGTTGATCACTTCTTGGGGATACTTTTTGATAAACTGGAATTTATATACATAAAAGTAAATCACACACTTTAAAGCCTTATATGATCCAAGATGCAACATTTTAACCAAAAGAATTAACTCAATTAAATTTTAGATTTAATGTCCTGAATAAAGCCTTACATTAGTGGGCCATAGCTTGTCAGCTGTAGTTCAAAAGTCAACCTACAATCGATCACACATCCATTGTAAAAGCGCAAGATTGGGTAGCAGTTGGTGTCCTCTATACACCACCAAATTACAGTAGGGAACGGGCTAGGGTGACCAGATGCTAAATACAAAATATCGGGACTGCCACAGGGGGAACGCCTTTTCAGTTGTTACACTCACCCGGCACGTTTGGCAGCAGGAAATAAATCTTGCTGCCGAAGACAGAAGTACCCGCTGCCAAAATGCCGCCAAAGTTAGTCAGCGACTGAAGGACCCGCCACCAAAGTACACTTTTCAATTTTTGATTAACAAGAACATGGAGGACATGTGGGGCCTGATTCTGAACTAACTTAGATTACTAAAATCAGGAGCAATTCCACAGAAGACAATGGACTTAGTGATGTAAAGAATTTGGCACCAGTTGCATAGTTGTGGAAAAAATTTCTTGTAGAATTTCCCATTTTTTGAAGTCTTCTAATTCTCCTGCCTGCTCATCTAAGGCCTGCTCATTACTTGAGGGTTCG
Source organism: Eretmochelys imbricata (assembly GCF_965152235.1). NCBI lineage: Eukaryota > Metazoa > Chordata > Testudines > Cheloniidae > Eretmochelys > Eretmochelys imbricata. The sequence continues at coordinate 34,538,733 of NC_135575.1, read as the reverse complement.
GACAACATTTGTGCTTTCAAGAAATCTTGCTTTTTGTTGTGCATTTTAATCAGATTTTTCTTTTCTCCATCAACTTGACAGTATATTAGATATACTTGGATTAACGGTATTGTTTACGCTTATTCGTGTAATGTTGTTTTGAGTTGGGATCTTTAGATTTCATGCTCCGTTTAGGACAACAAGGCCGCCTCTTCCTCCCCATGTGTTCACTCTTGCTAGAGCTTTAAATGTTTTGAAAATTCTTACTCTTTTGGAAAGTTTTTCTATACATTTAAGGCCTAATCCAAAGCCCATTGAAGTCAGTGGGAGTATTTCCATTGACAATAATGGGCACCCATAGTAGGTGCCCAGGGTAGAACTGGTAGAAACTTTCACACTAGTAAAACAATTTCTAATTGAGACCTCTATAACTTAAGGTACATTTTCCTGCCTTGCAAAGGACTTGTTCAAACTTGTCTAAATCATTGTAATCTTTGGCGATCACAATTTTAATAAGACCCAGGTGTATTAAACCAGATTATATGACACATGTTAAGGTTCATGTCTGATATCAAATTAAGTATCTGGATGATTTATGGAAGAGTTCACCTCCCTTTCCCCCACATGAGGTTTAATACTAATCTTCAACCAGATCTTCCAACACTTTCTGTATTTAGACCTTCCTACCTTGAAACTTTCAATGTTTTTATTATCACAAGAGACTGATATCCAACCTAGCATCTGTTGTTAGTCCCCTGTCTTTTCTCTTTGGGAGAAGGTCTGAGCCTAGTGTATATCAATGTGATTACTGGATTCTGCTAAATTCCTAGGAAAAAAGCATTGCTTTCCTCTGTCTCATAGAAGTATTAGATTACATTATTACTCTGTGTTAATGTGTTTGGCTGTAAAGGAAATTGTTGAGTAGTTTCTTAAAAAAAAAAAAAACCCAGCGCCCACCAACCTCCAACAAATTCCATAAAGCATCAGAACACTCCTCATTAGCTCATACTGACAAGGATTGGCAAGACTGCCTGTATTGGTATTGACGGATCTTTGGCTAGATTCATATTGAGGGACACAGGTGTAAATTACACCTCCTCTTGCCAGCCTTGTCCCCCACACGTTGGGATATTTCACCTCAAGAGAAGGTAGCTGGTGTTACATGCCACTCCTACGCTCTGGGGGTTTCAAGTGGTAGAAGGAAACTTTAAAACACATCAAGTGTTCATCTTAAGCTCCTATCAGTGGAGGCTGCCTTGGTAACAAGCTAAATCAGTATATAATTCCAATCTGCTTTTCTTTCCTTTTTCTCAAATCACTGCCGCTTTTTTGGATTGTGCCGAACCTTTGTGGTCCTTGGGCATCTGTGGTCTTATTTCTATATATTTCTTTTGTGCTTTTTGGGGCAGGGGTTCTTTCCTTCACTGTCTAACTTCTCCCATCTTTTAGTTATGGATTACCACTGATTTTTTTTCATTAGTATTGTTTTGACTCTATTGCCCAGTTGCTTGCAGAGGTACAGAGATAATTCACCTCCTACAGTTAGGTGCAGTGGAACCAGTTCCAACAGAACACAGAGGGAAGGGATTTTACTCCCACCATTTCCTGACCCAGAAGAAAAGCAGAGGATGGTGACCCATCCTAGACCTACAAAGACTCAACAAATTTGTACGCTCCCGAAAATTCAGGATGGTCTCATTGGGCACAATAAGACCTGCACAGGAACAAGGGAACTGGTTCTCAGCCCTCCACCAACAAGACACATACTTCGGTGTATCAATACATCCAGCGCACAGACGATTTCTACAATTCACAGTGCACACAACCACTTCCAGTACAGAGTGTTACCATTTGGTGTCTCCACAGCACTAAGAGTGTTTTCCAAAACTCTTGCAGTGGCTGTTGCCCATCTATGCAAACAAGGGATCATATTTTTCCCATGCCTGGATGACTGCCTTAGCAAGGGCCGATCATATGAAGAGACACAAACGGCCACACAGTCTACCATCACTCTTTTCCAAAGGTTAGGACTGCAAATAAATTTCCAAAAATCCACTCTGATACCCATACAACAAATAGAGTTCACGGGGGCTTACCTGGACTCGATTCCAGCCACAGCCTCATGTCCACACACCAGATTCCTCCTCATTAAACACCTCATAGACACGGTGTCCATCTGCCCAAGGGTTGAAGCAAGAACATGCCTACAACTTCTGGGCCATATGGCAGCCACCACATTCATGGTGAAATGCACCAGACTACACATGAGGTGCCTCCAGGACTGGCTGAGCTCAGTATACAAACCCACCAAGCACAGCCTCCACATGATAATTCTACCCACAAAGCTGCTGCAGTGGTGGCCAAAAAGGGAGAACATATGTACAGGTGTTCCCCATCACCTAAATCCTCCTGCGCTTTTGCTCATGACAGACACCTCCCTGGTAGGCTGGGGAGCATACCTGGACCACCACACCACACAAGGCAGAGGGTCCACATCTGCACATGAACCTCTTAGAATTCAGAGCAGTCAGGTATGCATGTCTTCACTTCTTCCCCCTCATAAGAAACAAATCAATTGGAGTCTTGATGGGCAATATAGCATGCATGTTCTACATCAACAGACAAGGGGGAGCATGATCACACTCCCAATACATAGAAGCCATCAAACTGTGGAATTGGTGCATCCAACATCACACAGACATCACGGCTTCCTACCTGCCTGGATGTTGGAACACTACCACCGACATACTCGGCAGACACTTCTCACGAGAACACAAATGGGAATAAAACCCTTCAATCTTACACCGACTATTCTCCCTACAGGGTTCCCCATTGATAGACTTATTTGCCACAGCAAAGAACCACAAATGCCATCTATTCTGTTCTAGGGCGGGACTCGGGACCACATCCCTAGGAGAAGTGTTGCTGATCCTGTGGAACAAGACACTCATGTATGCATTCCCACCGATTCCACTGGTACAGAGTCCTCCGCAAGATCAGGGATGACAATGTCAAGGTCATACTTATCGCTCCAGGATGGCCCAGGCAGACTTGGTATCCAAACCTGCAACGCATGTCGATCCTCCCTCCAAGAAATCTCCCAAAGAGACTGGACTTCCTCTCGCAGAGTGACGGTCATATCCTCCATCTACAATCAGAGAAGCTCCGTCTGAAAGTGTGGCTCCTACATGATTCCAAATACTTGAGCTGGCCTGTTCAGAGCAAGTAAAACACATGTTACACAGTAGATGAAACTCCACTTGCAATACTTACCTACAAAAGTGGAAACTATTCTCTATGTGATGCTGGCAGAAGGGCCTCACACCCTGCACCACGTATCTTAGACTACATTTTAGAACTAAAGAATGACGGACTATCGCTCAGTTCCATCAGAGTACACCTCGCAGCAGTCAACACTTTCCATGACAAACTGGACAGCTTCTCGGTTTTCACACACCCTACCACCGCCCTGTGGGTGCTCCACTACCCACCGTCCTCCCCTCTACTTCTGAGTTTGATTCAGAGGACTCCATGGTAGAGAAGGAACCGAGGGGGTCAAGATGTGCGTGTGCCGAACAGACTCCAAAGATACCATGAGACGGCAACTGCGCAGACGCATCCCGACCAGGGACTGCTACTGAAGATCTCTGATCAACGCACCATCACTGGGAGTGGAGCACCCTCAGGGGGACACGTCTTGAAGAACCTCAGTTACTGCACAAGGTGAGTAACCTTCTCTTCTAGTTTCAAGTCACATTGTGTGACATGATAGCAGTTTGTTGTGAACTGAAGGCATAGTGTTCTCCATGGATATCCAATGGCCCTTTACTTTGATGCTAAGCAGCATGCATTCTGGGATGTCAGGTGGGTTTAATTTTTTTAAACCCTGTTCCTGCTGTCTCCTCCCCAGAAAGTAAGTATGGCGTGGCTCGTGCCATTTTCAAATTGCTACCTGCCAGCATTGACCAACAATGATCCATCCCCTATGTGCATATAGTCTCACTTGTCACTAGACTGCTTGGACTGTATTACAGCACTTAGAGCCAGATGAATTCAGCATTGGACTGTTGCACCACTGAGCCAATAATGTGGGAGCGGGCAAATGGTCTATGATAGTGGCAGCAGGAGAACACTCTGAAGCGGTGGCAGGATGAAGCAGAAGACAGTAGGAGGCTGAACTGTTGGAACAAGAGGACTAATTCCTAGATCACCTACATAGTGTTCAGCACCATTTCTGGGCCCAGAAAACCAGTGTTGATTGGTGGGAGATGATTATTCTGCAGAGCTGGGATGACCAGCAGTGGTAAGAGAACTTTTGAGATCTACCTTTTTGTAAATTCTGCACAGAAATCTCAACTCTAGAGCTTCTCTGACAGCATGCACCTCATATTGGTTCTACACCTGTGGAGGAAAGGGTCCTCCTCTTCCATTTGGAAACTGGCCATCCCAGAATGCCACTGGGATAAACTGATTCAGACCAAATAGAATATCCTCTGGCACAATACATTGAAGGAAATTGGGGGAGGGGGGAGGGTGTAAAAATCCAAAACAGAGATTTGTACTGAATTTAATGTACACAATATGAAACTCCTTCATTTTCATATTATATAGATTAAAATCCTCTGGATTCACATCTACCTGACATTTCTGTAGCTTTTCCTGATTGTAGTAGAATTCAGCTCTTCTATGTTGTCAGTGCACAGGGCCCTGGTTAATACTCCTCTTAGCCTTCATCTTTGCTTTAGAACTATGTCTCCTGCTTTGCTTTCAGTGTTCTAAAAATACACCAAGGGCCAGATTTTCAAGGGTATTTAGGTAGCTGAAGATGCAGAAAGGCGGGTATGTTTTTTTCAAAAGCACCTAAGCAGGTTAGATGCCTAACTCTCATTGAACCAGTGTGAACACCTTTGTAAATCTTGCCCCAGATCATGTGAGTTAGGAGAAACTGTTTCTTTTCCCTCTTCACGCAACGTGGCTTGCTAGTTGGAAACAGCTTAGGTCAATGTACACTAGGGCAGTGGTTCTCAATGAGGGGTACACATACCCTTTGGGGTATGCAGGGGTCTTCCAGGGGGTATATCAACTCTTCTAGATATTTGCCTGGTTTTACAACAGGCTACATAAAAAGCAAAGTCAATACTAACTGAAATTTCATACAGACAATGACTTGTTTATACTGCTCTATATACTGTACACTGAAATGCAAGTACAATATTTATATTTCATTTGATGTACTATATATTTATATGGTAAAAATGAGTAAGTAAGTAAAATGAGTAAGTAAGGTAAGTAATCTTTCCGTAATAGTGTGCTGTGCCACTTTTTTGTGTGTTTGTCTGATTTTGTAAGCAAGTAGTCTTTAAGTAAGGTGACACTTGGGATATGCAAGACAAATCAGATTCCTGAAAGGGGTACAGTAGTCTGGAAAGATTGAGAACCACTGTGCTAGGAAACTTTTAGTGCACAGCGGTAGGGTCCCTAGAGTCATGCAGCAGGCTAGAGCACTAGATTTACACCACACTCTCCGTATAGACCAGCTCTAGGAGGTCCATACCCCTTCAGTTTAAGTGGAGATAATCCAGTTCAACCAGGCCATCATCTGAAAGACATACTGCCATGCCCGGGAGGGTCAAGAAGGGTCACATGCCCCTCCGCAGATGCCTGGGGGAGGAGCACATTCCGCAGGGAACTGCAGCAGCGCAAGGAGCAGAATGTGGGGCCACTGCTCCCAGGAGCCAGCACCCCTTGCTGGCAGCTCCTCCAGCAGGGCTGTATTGGTACCGCCCCCAGCCCTGTTCTCTGGTGGGGCTGTGCAAACCCCAGGAGACACAGCTACATGGAAGGGCTGGGGGCAGTACACCCACACCCACACTACTAGCATGGGGCCGCCCTCCTTTTGCCTGAAATCAGTATTTGGCACAGTGGGAGGACAGAGGCCCCACCAGGTAACGTGGGGAGGGGACAGGGAGAGTGTGGGGGCCTAGGCTGGGAGTGAGGTGGGGACGGGTCACTTGGTGGGTCACATGGGGAAATAACACGCGCCCCCCCCTTGTGTCCCTCCCATGAGCCGCCTATCTTGCCCTCTACATTCATTGTTTAGTATATCCAGTACCCTTCTTCTCCGTTCTTGACTGCAGCTGCAATTTTCCCATCCCATGTTAATTTCTGTTCCTTTTACTATTGTCATTTGTTCCCATGTGAGCTATTATCAATAGGAAATCCACAGAATTCATTGGGATATCTAGCAATCTTATTTTGATATAATTAGACCTAAAACCAAGAAGGCAGCAAACCATCCAGTTTTCTTTGTCTGGGGCTGGGCTGTTGCTCATGTGTATTGTTAGGTGTTTGGACATGAAATTACCTGATTTGTTGTTAAAATGGGAATTTTGCATTCAATGATTGGTGTGCATGCAAAACTAGCTCCTGCAAATGATCAACTGGAAATTAAATACTTGGGCCTGGGATTTAATACCTTATTAGCATTCAGTAATATCATAGCCCATATAGGGCTTCAGTGAAACTATTAATGGATTGGAATGCTGCAAAGGTCTCAGAATTTGGCTCATAATTTTTTGAATTTTTTCTTGAGGTGTCAGTAGCATTTTAACTTCTGTGGAAATCTTTTTAAAAAATGGAATTCTTGAAGTTAAACTTTAAAGTTATAGAAACTGTGCTGCAGATAAATGTTAGCTTTTTAAAAGAGACTGCCATGAAAGTTTTAGCAGCATTGTTCAAGTTTCGCCACACATCTCCATTAAAAACAGCTGCAGAGTTTGGAATTATCTATTTCTGGTCATGCCTTCCATTCTGCTGAGAAGGTTATGTTAGAACAATGTTCTATTACATCGTCATCAGTAAGTCTAATTCTTTACTGTTAAGACTTTAAAAAGAGGATTGCACTGCATATATCTAAACAGATTATTTTATCTGGTCACAGACTGCCATGCACATTTCACTAATCTATATTCTAGTCATGTAAATATTTTTCAAAAACACATTTTACCTTTATATATTGAAGTAAAATAGATGTTTCCTTAGTTACATGTTTCCCTTCAAGAAATCAAGGGCAGAATTTTCATCACAAAACCAGTTAAACCACCTGCACTTCTCATTGTCTAGATCTCATCCCTCTTTCATTTCCTCTGGACGCCTGTAGGCCATCTTTCGTTCCCCCCCGCCCTCAGATCGGGGGGGGAAGGAAAACTATTCTTTGAAATCAGGGCTGAATCTCCTACAGTATCAAACATAGCCCAGTGGACCAAGACGTCATATGACTTGAAATAATTTTCTATGTTACCGTTTTAGCTAATCTAGGTAGTAATTGTACCATCTGTGTACAAATACGTATCAGTATGTCATACTTATTCTGTGCCCATGGAAGGCCAAAACCTCAGAGGAACTACTGCCAGGGAATCATTTTTATGAGTGGTGGAATGGGAAGCAGAGACACTATAGAGGGACTCCTTGGCACCTTGAATGTCATTTCATAAGGGCATTCTCAACAGAAACATGGTGTATGTGGGGAGGGAGGCTGTGTGTGGGCCAGGGGAATGACAATAGCATGGCCTCTAAAGGTATATCTCCACTGCATCTGGGAGCAAGCCAGGCTTACACTAACCCACTAAAAATAGCTGTGCAGCAGTGCTTGGGGCAGGAGGGGCCTGGAGAGCCCAAGCTCTAGCCCAACCTATGACTGGATCTCTGCTTCTTGCTGAGATTCACAAGCTGCCAAAGTCTTTAAAAGCGAAAAACCTAAAGCAAAGAAGAAAGTGCAGATGTAGCACTTGGAAGACAAACAGGAATCTTCTAGGGCGTAAAAAAAAAGAGAAACCTATCCAAATGCTTAGGATAGGATTTTCAAAAGAGTTGATCATTACCATAGAGCTCAATAGGAGCAGAGTTAACGTTGGTCTACGTGCTTTGAAAATCCCACATGCCAAGGTTTAAAAAGAAAATTATTTCCACTCTGACAGAAAATTTGTATCTGATATACTGATATCTCACTTTTGGACACTATTTTCAATTCGAGGCAATTTTACCCATTATAAACTTCATCCCCATTTAATAAGTACAGTATAAATATTGCACATTGTATATACTATATGTATAAACACTGAAGGGTTTTTATACTGAACATGTTAAGAGTACCTCACTGCCCAAACCTTCAATATAAACAAAATGACACTGCATCTTCAGTGTCCTTTATTCTGCATAGGCTTATGATGAGCTATTAGCATTATGCCAGTTATACTTTAGTCCTTTAAACAGCCCATGGGTTGGAAAATCATCAAATGCCTTCTGTGGAAAAAATATACAAAACATCCGAATGCTCACTGCTGAATATGCTAAATGAGCTAAATAATGGGAAACACATTTACAGTGTATTTTAATGGTAAGCCTATCCAATTTGTGATTTAAGAGGTCAAACTATTGGTTATTTTTGCATTCCTGGTAATTTAAGAAGCAGCAGACTGGGAAATGTGTACTCACAGGCCTTATAAAACTGCCTTCCTTATTTTGAATAATAGGCATCTATTGTAAAAGCTGTGCTGGTGGAAAAGCCCCTTTCCATCTTTACATACTCTGGCTGGACAGCCCACTGCCCATGAGGCCTACAATGAAAAATGAGCATTTAAAGGGCGGGGGAGGGGTGGATGAGCTACAGAAAATCCTCCCACCCAAGTCTCTGGAAAATTTGAACGGTCCAAAAGTTGGGACCAAAAAAGCTGCTGACACCATATGGTAACGTTCTCCGTAAAATTACTGCACTGTGCGCATGTTCTGAGAATGAGTTTCTCTCAGGAGTCTGAGCCAATGCCTGAGCACTGGGCAGACTGAGGCTGGAAGAGATGAGAAGAGAACACGGAACCGAAAGAACTTCTACTATGGGAGTTTTTTTGGAAGGCTTTAAATAGGGGCCAAATTCTTTCCTGATGGAAACTGGTGCAGCTCCAATGACTCTTATACCAAAAGTGATTGTGTGCATGGACCAGTCAAAAGATGAGGGCCTGATTCTCCTCAGATTTACACCAGTTTTACAATAGTCTAATATAATTCTACTGACTTCAGTGAAACTACTTCTGTTCTACACAGGCATTAACTGAGTGCAGAATCAGGCTCCCATGTGTCTATAAATAAACAAACATGTTTTTTATGCAATACAGTATCTGCCTAATTGCTGCCATTAGTCCGGGAGAACTAAAGAAACTGAGTTTAAAGAAATGCCCCTTCATTTAAGTAACTTGATTCTTCTATAGCAGCCATTTTAGTTTCTCTGACTGTAAAGAAGGAATCGTGGTACCCACCTTCATAAAATCAACTCAAATATTAGATAACCATATTCACTGTGTTCTGAAAGTCTTTTTTTTTAATGTTTAAGGTATTATTAGGAAGCTGAGGAAAAGGCAAAGCCCCCTGTAAAAATGCTTTGCTGCCATCTGAGAAGGGATGCTGCTTGAGGAAGATTACGTTGTAGCCTGTGAGAAGTTTTCAGGCTTTGACCTTTTTCTCTATTTTGCATTTTGGGAATCTTCAGTGACAATTTAATTTCATAATGCCATATTGCTATTTTATTAAATTATCACTGAAGATGCCATATTTTCTTCTGAGTTATGGCGCCCAAAGTCCCCTCTTACCAGCCCATTGCCATGGACTGCAATTCTGGAGCAAAGATCTGGTTCTAGTCTGCCACTAACTATGGACTAGATTATCACAGCTCTTTTACTGAGTTCCATGGGACCATAAGGTCTTGCTCCCCCTTCGTCCCCTGCTTGTGACTAGCCAGGGGGTAGAGAACAGAGGTACTTGCCCAATACTCCCACCTACAAGCAAGTGGGCAAGGAGTGGAGGAACCCTGGCTTCCTTTCCCCATCTCATTTGTCAGACTAGCTGGTAGAGCACACAGCAAGGAGTTAGCTGCTCTACAAAAAGTGAAATGACTTACTCCTTTTCTTTTTCCCCAACCAAGGTAACTGGGGGCTGAGTCACAGTCCATTCTCTAGTCTGCTCTTGGAGTAATGCAGATGCTGATTACCCCTAACTGAACATAGATTGTAAGGTTACAGTCTAGCCCTGTGTGACCTTAGTCAAATCAACTATCTTCAAAATGGAAATAATATCAGTATAGTCACACCTCATGGGACTTTTTGAGGCTTCATCTATTCCCGATACCATAGAATTTCCACATCCTTGGGTAGGAGGTGTTGTACAAGTGCAAAGTATTAATTACTGTTTATCCAGCTAAAAGTTTGTCAAGCTATGGGGTGGTTAAAATTATTTTGGCGAGAGCTTGTTTTGGGCTTGTCAAGGTCACAATGAGCTATTTCATTGTGTACTTAGTTGCTAAATGTACTAGCTGAAATAATTTCAGAAGTATAACTATGGTGTGTGAGGACTATGTTGGAATTGAAAGTTATTGCTTGAGTGGGGTGCTTTACTGGTCCTGCTTGCAGGCTAGTGGGCTCTGTAGTCTGTGATTGGACTCCATCTGAAAAGAACCAGCTTAAAGCAAAGTGGGGTGCATCGTGGCTCTCTGTTTTAAGGAGCAGCCTGTTTTGTTTCTCTGTTTTGGGGTTCTTGTGTGTTCTGAATTCTAAGAAATAAAGTAGTGTTACCTTGAAACCTTCCAGCAAGAGTATTTTATATTTTTATCTAATTTCTTTATGTGGTGTGAAATACAATACTTATCTGTTTAGAAGGTATGTTAGCTAGCTCCTCTCTTCATTCTCACTACTTTTTCATTCATTAGTTCTTTCATTCTTCTCTTCAAATTTTTCATCCATCATAACTAGCTATGCAATTAAATATATGCAATATAGATGTCCTCCAGTTTCCACATGGGGGTTAAGAAAAACAAGAAACCTAGCTAGTTGCATGACACTCCAGTTTGAATGCCCTCTAGTGGAATAGTTTCACTGTCAATAGACTAACTCACAAAAAGAGACCACTTTGTTCTAATAATCAGGAAAAATTATTTCTTCCTGAAAGGATTCTACAGTCTTTCCAGTTGAGTTTGTGCTCCCATCATCCCCAGAAAACCTCTGTTATCCATTGGAGAACCAGGCAGAATCAGGTGGAGAGGGGGGGTTGTGTGTGTGTGTGTGTGTGTCGTTTGTTTCTTTATAGTCTCACACCAGTCTAACATCTCCAAAAGCTGTTCATTGCAGAGCCATGTGATAGTGAAATTTCACACACTTTTGATTAATTCAGACCTCCATTTTGCCCACTTGTTCATATCCATATCCATTCCACACCTCTTAACAGCGTCAATCAGTTGCCATTTTTAATATCCTATCAGAAAACATTTCTCCTCAAAGGTCAACATTTTCTAAATTGATTTTGGGTGTCCAACCTGAGATGCCGTAAAAAAGGCCTGGTTTCCAGACAGCGCTGAGAACCCATGCATTGACTATCAGATCTCTTTAAGATGCGCAAACCATTACTCAAAACCATTGGTCATTTTTCACATTTTTGGCCCAAATGTGAAATTCCCACCTCTAACCCCACTTTCAAAACAAAACAAAACACAGTACTGGTTTAAGGCCAATATTCAGTCCTGCACCAGTTACAGATTAGGACCCCAAATCTTGAAGGCTCAGAAATAGGGACTCTTTGCCACTGGAAAGGGAGAGTCCCAAAAGTACATGCAGACATAGCACTTGCTTCTAGCCCTGGTAGGAAGCAAGGTTTCAGATTGTAAAGCTGTGACATGTTTATGTAGAGAAAAGTTAATGTCATTTTAGCATGTTTAAAAATGCATTATATTATATTTCTTTTATTCCTTCAAAAGTCTATAAAGTTGGATTCATGGTAACTAATCTACCTAGAATTACAGATGGGGGATATATAAGGACAAAGGTACGTATAAATATTATAAACTCTTTAAACCATTTCTATAATTTTGTTACCGTATCGGGTATTCTGCATATTAATGACACTTGTTTGAGAGAAACCTTCGATTGGCAAATCTGAGTTACAATCATATACTATGGTCATTCCACAGTCAAACTGATTCAGATATTTATACCACACAATTGTGTGTTTTGACAGATAACTAACTCAGACTAGAAGGAGCATGGTCTACTTTTTTTTTAAGCATAAGATTAAAAACAAAATCCCTAAATTTTAAACTGAAATCTACTTGCTGCATGGCCTTGAAAAAACCAATTAATCTCTGAATTTCAGTGTAGCCATCTGTGAAATGGGCACAGAAATACTTAGTCATCTGCCTCACAGCAGTTGTGAAGACCACATAGTTAAAGATGTAAAGTCCTGAGCATTCCTTCAATGAGATAAAAATGAAAATCTGAAAAGTGTAACGTTTTTCAAATCAGTGTTTTCTAAAACCACCTTACACAAATCATTTCAACAGAAATAATCTAAAAAGAAATAATATTTTTAATTTTGTTTATTGTATTTTGGGAATATTTATTTTTCATTTTGTCTTTAATACAGATTTGGCAAATAGGTACTCCCTCTAGCATATGACAGGGAAATTATAAATGGCTGGGTCATATAGTATGATTTATAATTCTGTCAATCATGATATTTTACTTGTTAAAGTCTATGGCAGCTTTTTATTGACACGAGGAAAAAACAAATGCAAAGGTAAAAGGTATAAACAAGACTAAGAATACCAATTGTCGAATTATTTTCTGATAGTATGATCTGGAACTCAGTATTTGATTGTTCTTTGGATGCATTCCAGACACACAACCTGCAGGACCATAAACACATAGTGTTTTATGCAGTGTCTACGATGTCCATTGTTTGTTTTAAATTGACTGTCTCAAACCTGACAATGTGGTGGCAGAAGTTTGCAAAACTTTACTGTCATACTGATGCCTCCACCATTTTTTCACTGAACTAAAAATGCACACGTGCAAGTGACCATCAGCACTTGCACCCACTTGAAAAATTAGTTTAGTCCTGTGCATGAATGCTAGTAGATGCATATGTGTTTTTTCTTAGTTTTTAGTCATTCAAGTCCCATTCACAGTTATGAACAAGTGGGCCCCAATTCAGGAAATTTCACAATTGGGTATGTTATCCCCTCATTCTTACACTGGACTTGATCTTGCATAACTGAACTCAATGGGAATTATGCCAGTGACTGATGGGAGCAAAATCAGTCCATTGGAATTCATGAGATCCATGTATAGATTGTTCTCTGTACAAAATTGTCCATAACATATAAGTCACATACTGTTCTTGGATAAGCATGTGCCTCCCATCGACTTCATCTGAGGGCAGAATTTGGCTTTGTTTTTATTTTTAAGACAATAACTTTTAAAGAAACTAAAGTATTTTGTTTTGTTAAGCTACAATTTTTTCAATGATCTGAGCTATCAATTTACCCTCTATTAGTCAATACTCAAAACAATTAGATTATTTTAGAAAGGATACATTGTATTTTTTATACATAACAAAGTTGAATTCTTGGTAATAGCAATGCTCAACTCAAAATTAACTATAGTGTCTTGACAACAGTGTCCACTTGTCTGTCTGTCCAAGAAAGTGCAATACTTAACTTTGCAACTTTAAAAGTTAGGGAATAACAAAATTAAGGTTCTCCTTGCAGCACTTTACAAAGCACTCTTTTTATAAATAAACAAAATTGCCTCAAAGAAATACCTGACTCTCACCAATTTCTCCTTCTAACTGGAACAATCAACAAGACTCTGAATTTTTTGTTTGTTTTGGTAAAAAGGGGTAAAACAAGCTGGTGCCACAACTCCACCTGTAATGAATGTAATAGGGAAAGCTGGTAATGGCACATATATTTAGGTCAATTAACGTTTTCCATTATCCTGAAATCCTTTTTTGTATGAGTAAGGGTTGCAGATTGAAGTCATTTTGTTGGGAAGAAAGAATGTCAGTCATGTACTTGACAATGTAATAAGTTTAATTTTTCTCCATTGTTTGCAGAAGGCCTTTGAAATTTGGTAGGGAGAAAGCCCAGTGAAATGACTCTTCTTTGTCCCATGAAATTCCATACAGGTTTGGCTGAGATATAAACTTTTTAAAATTCCCTTTGCTCTTCTGTTGCTAACTTATCAGCAAAATTTTGGCAGCATGTCAAAATAACAACTGAACATGAAAATTCTCATCTAAGACCAAGCAGCAGACATTGCACAGAGAACCTCAGGAGGATGCAGTCTTTCTGCAATGTGTACGCAGAGATATCTCCTATCATTTGAGTTGACTGACTATACTTACAAATTCTGGCCATTTAGCCGGGGGACTCATTTTGATTAGTAGCAGCAGTTGATGTGGCAACTTGTTTTTCAGGTGTCTCTCTTGGGATGACTGTGTTTTAACCCATGGTCATCCCAAGGGACACACCTGAAAAACATGTTCTCATTTTGTGTTAAATGAATACTTTAAAATAAATCAGTTAGTAGCTTAAACATGACACATACCTGGCATCACTTTCACACACCTGGAGAATAGAGTTAAGTGTTCATGCAAATATCTAATGGCATATAAAGGAATCACTGAAGATATCCTGTACTAATATCCTGGGTCAGGCAATATCACCCATTACTATTGCACTTTTTTCTTCAAGCTACAACATCTATCGAAGGGCTCCACGCTTCTGAACTATGGGACCTGACCCTGAAACCCTTTTTTGTATTAGTCAGGATTGCAGAATGAAGTCAGTTTGTTGGGGAGAAAGAATGTAATAAGTTTAATTTCAAATTCAGTACACATGAAACATTTCATAGACCTTTCTGTATTGTGTTTTATATCCTCACTTCTCATCCCTATTATAAAAACACTCTCGCTCCACATTTACTGTAAGTGCAGACCGTTTAGCAAAACTGCAGGTGTTTGCCAAAAGAGTTACTTCATTTTGGACTTCAGTTCATAGTTTAAAAATTAATATTTACTTTGGCCTCTATTTCATTTTTGTTTATATTTTTCCCTGACAATCTAAGTCCAGCTTCTATGGAGTCACCTTAAGACGGGATAAGATGCTGGCTTTAAACGACAATGGAAAAAGAGTAACATCAGTGATGATTAGGTGTGTCTGTCAAGAACTTTTTTTTTAAATCAATTCCTGGGAGCTTCTATAGTGTGTTTGGATTTATTGCCCAAACTACAAATTAAAAAGTGAAGATAAAAAACTGCCCTTTTTTGATTGACCGTTACAAGGGCGACAGTGGTGGTAATTTCCATGTTGGTATATTGGAAATGATTAAGTACTGAATGTGAGTATAAAAACATTAATTTGTTTCTAAAAATTTGAAAAATCATCACAAATTGTTATAAGTCTGGATTCACAAATCAGTATCCTGAATCTAGTAATATTATTACAGGTTTCATGAGTTCTCCATATGATTTTCTGATTTTTAAAACCCTTCCAATCATCAATTTGTCAACCTTAAATATGTCAGCAGCCTATTGAACCACAAGTTTAATTCATGTAGCATTTAAATGAATGCATTGCTTTTCATGCAAACTTTGTTAAAATAGGGTCAAATCATTTTGATATTCTCACACACACATTCTGTTGAATCAATAAAACAGTAGGCAAACCCAAAGACAGGGCTGGAAAGAGGTAGATGAAACTCTGTATTAAGCATGCAATCTGTATGATTAATTGAAATGAGATCTTCTGGTCACATTACTTTTTCTGTAGTCACACAAAGAAAGCATCTGCTGCTGCATCATCAGAAACACAGGAGGAAGTATTTAGGCATTAACCCTTTTATACCTGTGAGGTGGCATATCCTGCTGAGAGTGTTAATGCATCTCTCATTAACAAGTACAGTAAAAGCTTCTGACCCACTGGCTATGTGAGGGTTAATGTGTTTCTCATGCATATGACTGCTGTCTCAGTTGTGAGATCAGTTATAGTCCCTGGCCAAAGATAACTGCTAAAATATAACAGATGCTGGTTACTCCACAGCTGAGGTGGAGTATTTTCTTTCCTCCTCACTAGTCAGTGATGATGTCCCAATCCTCTGTTCATTGGAAATGTCAAAGGCACGAGCTGGTGATTACAAACTGAAATGAATAGATTGTTTTAATTGTGTTCATGTCTACAGACACCATGATGTTTAGCATTAGTTTCCAAAACACACACAGAGTAAATCTAAATAAAATGAATTGAATTAAATAACCTTTTTTTCTAAAATGTTGTACAAATAGCAGTGATGTACAGTATGTACTATTCTAATATTTAGAACATCGTAATACTGCTTACCACTTAACATCTTCAAAGCCATTTAAACCCACTGGTTTAATATCTTTAGGGTCACATGTTCTCAGGCTAAATTTGAGTGCCCAAGCTTTTGTGTATCTAGGGCAGATAGTTAGATGTTTTGAGGCCTGGTCTACACTTAAAAGTTTTGCCAAAACAACTGTCAGGAGTGCGACAAAACCTACACTCCTGACTGACATAGCTATGCCAGGAAAAGCCCTCATGGTGGTTATACCAGTACAAAAGTCCTTTTGCTGGTATAGTTTTTTTTTTTCCCCAGAGAATGGTATAAGATATACTGGCAAAAGAACTTGTATAGCTGTGTCTCCCCTATAGCTATACTGGCAAAACCTTTCTAGTATAGATAAGGCCAGCTATTCACTTTGCATGTATGCACACGTGAAAATCAGAGTTGCAGGTGTTGCCTGATCTTTAGATTATGTATGTATTATATTGATTACTTAAGAATCCCTAGTTATCACTTTGAGGGTTGCCAGGTTCTTGCCCCAAGATCAGGTCCAGTATTATTCAAATTATTATGTAATTGGGAACCCTGAAGTGCACAGTTGCAACTCTTCAGCCAATCGCTCAAACAAATTTTTTTACATTTTCAGGAGAGACTGCCCACTTCTTGTTTACAATGTCACCTGAAAGTGAGAACAGGTGTGCTCGTGGCACTGTTGTAGTGGGCATCACAAGATACTTACGTGCCAGATGCGGTAAAGATTCATATGTCCCTTCATGCTTCAAGCACCATTCCAGGGGACATGTCCCCATGCTGATATCGAGGAGAACACATCAACAATCCAAAGCAGTGTGGACTGACGCATGTTCCTTTTCATTATCTGAGTCAGATGCCACCAGCAGCAGGTTGATTTTCTTTTTTTGTGGTTTGGGTTCTGTAGTTTCTGCGGACTGTTGCTCTTCTAAGACTTCTGAAAGCATGCTCCATATCCCGTCCTGCTCAGATTTTGGAAGGCACTTCAGATTCTTAAACTTTGGGTTGAGTGCTGTAGCTATCTTTAGAAATCTCGCATTGGTATCTTCTTTGCGTTTTGTCAGATTTGCAGTGAAAGTGTTCTTAAAATGAACAACATGTGCTGGGTCATCATCTGAGACTGCTATAACATGAAATATATGGCGGAATGCGAGTAAAACAGCAGGGGAGGTACAGTACTTCTCCCAGGAGTTCAGTCACAAATTTAATTAATACATTATTTTTTTAATGAGCGTCATCAGCATGGAAGCATGTCCTCTGGAATGGTGGCCAAAGCATGAAGGGGCATATGAATGTTTAGCATATCTGGCATGTAAATACCTTGCAATGCCAGCTACGAAAGTTCCATGCAAATGTCTGTTCTCACTTGTCTGGTGACATTGTAAATAAGAGGGCAGCATTATTTTTTGTGTAAATGTAAACAAACTTGTTTCTCTCAGCAATTGGCTGAACAAGAAGTAGGACTGAGTGGACTTACAGGTTTTTACATTGTTTTGTTTTTGAGTGCAGTTATGTAACCAGAAAAATCTACATTTGTAAGTTGCACTTTCATGACAAAGAGATTGCACTACAGTACTTGTATGAGGTGAATTGAAAAATACTATTTCTTTTGTTTATCATTTTTACAGTATAAATATTTGTAATAAAAATTATATATACTTTTATTTCAATTAAAAAACAGAATACCATATATATGAAAATGTAGAAAAACATCCAAAATATTTAATACATTTCAATTGGTATTTTATTGTTTACCAGTGCCATTAAAACTGCGATTAATCGCAATACATTTTGTATCTCAATTTTTTTGAGTTAATCACGTGAGTTAACTGCAATTAATCAACAGTCCTAGCTTTTAGTAATCATGTAGTCCATACTTCTAACTGTGCAATGTGATCATGCAACGCTCGCTATCCCAGGCTGCAATATACAGTAGGAAAGATAGTTATTGAAATAGTTTCAACAGCTATCAGTTAAAGGAGATGTGAAGTATTTTTATTTCCTTTTATTATATTTGTCCATATTCCCAGCTCATAAATTTATAAAGAATAAAGTAGCCTCCCACACTTAAATTAAAATGTCTATCCAAAAGCCATATTATTAGGTACAACTTTGATGTGTGAAGCTCTGGCTGTTTCAGTATTGTGTGCTCACAGATCTCAGGTCTTGTACTTCAGCCTTACATGTTTTAACAGAAATTACAGCTTGCATCTTGATCAGCTAACACAAAATGATGAAAGTATACATACAAATTAAATGTTAAAGGACCATTTAGGTTGTACACTTAAAATCAGAAAACAGCCAAGAAATCCTAAAGTTAAGCAAAGTTAACTTCTATGTTATAGATCTGTACACTTTACTGTTTGTCGTATAATGAACAACAATTTACTAAGCTACATGTTTAGCCAGAGAAAAAGAAACAGAAAATGTTAGGTATTCTATAGGCAATGCAGCTATAACTGAGCCCCTTGAGGCAAGAGCTATCCTTTTAAGTGGAAAGCACCTACTACGTCATGGGTATGATCATAAACAAAACAATAACAAGAACAGAGTTTGAAACTTTAACTTTTGCATTCCCTGACTGCCTTCACATTGGATTACCAAAAAGTTTTGATTAAAAGCATTGTAATATAGCTGATGTATTGTAAACATTGACAACTAATTTCAGTAACAGAAAAGGTCAAATATCATTGCATGCAAAATGTAAACAGATGTGCAGCTGCACTTTGGCTCAAATTTTCAGGAAACATTCTCAAATCACACTCCCTGCAGTAAAGGAACTTACTCTTGCCTACCATATTCACCTCACTGATGCATGACAAGTGAGCTCAAGGTTTCATGCAGAGGACTTTGAAAATGCTAATGTTTTGTTCAGCAAAGGCAATATCTCTTTCTCTTTTTTATTTAATTTATATATATATATATATATATATATATATCATATAAAATGTAAAAGTATGGCTATCTGTGCTTTACAACCAGAGTCCTCTTTCTTCTTCCACTTCTGTTTCAAACATTAACAACTGAAACAGATTTACTTTCTGTGTAGGATCATAAAGTAGCAGTACAAATTACTTAAGTCAAGCTTATATATATATATATATATATATTAGTTCTACCATATTTTCAGAAGCCCCTAGTTTTCATGTGAAATAAGAACAAAAGTGTACAGCAGTATAAAGAAAGCAGAGCCATCAGTGTTCAGATGACATTTTTGTCTTTTTTCATTCAAGGGAAGATAGGAGACGCAGCCGAGACAATGTACTGTCTTTGTCCTAGTGTCCGACTGAGATAGGGGTTTGGCTAATGCTCAGGTAGGGTGGGGGCAGACACCGTGCAAAATGGCAGCAATAGTATCAATTGCCTTTTGGTAATAAAGTTCACAACTTCAGGACTCTTCTGGATTCCCAAGACGTAGCAATAGCTGGGCATGCTTTTATTCAGCTGCATCTGTCAAGAAGCATTTTCATAGCTATGAACAATGCTGCAGTCATCATCTGTGCCTTTGTTACCTCCACAATGGCTTACAGAATCATGCTCTAACTGAGACTACCCTTGGATGTCACAAAGAAATTAGTTAGTGTAAAATATGGCTACTCACTTAGCTTTGCTTCTCAAGTGCATCATTTTTAGGTTTGATTGAAAAATTTCCATTGAAACTGCTTTTCAATAACAAAGTTGGGTTTTCAATTAAATGACCTTTTTTGCCAAGCTTTTTTTTGCTATATGTATCTGCTTTTGTGTGCAGAAAATGTTGATTGGTATCGTGGGGGGGAGGGGGAGGGAGAAATTGAGCATCTGAAAACCAAAAAGTCTCATTAAGAGGCAAGAGCATGGTGCATCATGGAAGATGTAGTCCACCTATTAAGCTCAGCCCATGGAGGGGAACAGGCGCATGAAACACAAAACTACTGATCTAAGGCACCAATACAGCATTTCAGAATAAGAGTATTTCAGTTTTGGGCCAAAATATTTCATTTTTAAATTTTTTTGCCAAAAGTTGAAACTTTCTGTGCAACATAAACTTCATTTTCTGACCAGCTTGAATTATTTTACACCTGTTTTCCATAAACTTCATTATCTGCCTGTATGTTACTGGTTGTAATTCAAGGTTTTGATTTAGATCTAGAGCCTTAACATTTGCCATTTCAGAAGGAAGGGGCTGCCGCCTTTCTCATAGAAATTCAAAGTTACTCAGTGGAATTGAATCTGCTGGAAAGGAAGCCTGCTGCATAATTGGTGGATTTTTTAAAATATGTTCAAGTTAAGTAAAAAGAAAATTACATGGGAACAGGGAAGTACCAAATGTTATAACCAATAACAAGTAAGAGAGAAGAACTGCCATCTTTCTCATAGAAATTCAAAGTTACTCAGTGGAATTGAATCTGCTGGAAAGGAAGCCTGCTGCATAATTGGAGGATTTTTTAAAATATGTTCAAGTTAAGTAAAAAGAAAATTACATGGGAACAGGGAAGTACCAAATGTTATAACCAATAACAAGTAAGAGAGAAGAACTGCCATCTTCTTCAGTGTTCCCCCTTCTCTCTCCAGCTATTATGGTTGGGGGAGGGGAACCTTAAAAGCAGGAACTGAGTATAAAATCATGCATTGATGTCTGTCACTATTTGTAGAGAGCTTCAAACAACTCTGAGAGGTCTGAACTTTTCCATTCATCTCACTGCAGTCTGAGATCCCTGTTCTCTCCATGTGTGTTTGTCCTGATAATCAGCATCCATTGGGATGTTTTGTTAACAGTACTCAGCAATGAACAGTGTGGGACCAGAAGCTAGGCTTGAGCAATGAAGGAGATGAGTTCCAGTGATCCACCAGAGCCCAAGCCTATCAGCCATACTGAAAGGCTTTTGCCTAAAGCTAGCATCTTGAATGGTAGAATTTTATTTGTAGGCTACAAAGGGCCATTGAACTGACTTTCTGGCATGTCTCTGCTTTAATCAGCATTTTACATTGTACACATGCCCCCAAAATAGGATGGGGGTATTTTTAATAAATCAGAACCATATATAATCAAATTTGGTTCATTGTAGTACTTCATTATTTATGGTAGACAGATATGACAGCAAGATCTTACAGGCTACACCACTTTTTTTTTTCTTCGTGTCCCCCTTGTGTCTCCTTCCTGTTTAAAATGTCAGCTCACCAACAGTTAGGTTTCACTGAAAGTGAAAATGCTAGATACTCTGATTATGGAAAGAGTTGTCCTTAAAAGGACTGAGCATAATGAAAAGTACTCCTTCCTTTTTAAAATATTCTTTCTTGATTTAAAAGCAAACTTCATCCAAAACCATCTCCATTCCAAAATGAAGACCATTATTGGTGGTCTTCAAAATCTATTTTTGATAGAGCTCTAGGGTGGCAGACATAGTAGGGAACAGACTTCTCTGATGGTGGTGGTAGTGGTTTTAATACATGTTAAAGGTATTATTTCATAAAACATACGTTTATTATGCAGTTATCTCAGCTTGCAGGCATATGGCTCTCCAGTCTGTATAAAACAGTACATAACTATAACCCATAGAGACTCCAGGTTTATTTAGGTCCCCTGACTCTAAGCAAAAATAACAAAATAGCAAAATGTGAATAGAAGGTTGCTTAAATGTAATGGTCTTTTAAAAATCCTATAAGGAAGCACAGCACTTGTCTAATTTTAAATTCCGTGGCTTATTATCTCTACTGAGATGCAAGTAAAAGCTATTTAAATAATTTTTTTCCACACACTAGTTTCAACCATGCTCTCTAAATAAATCATGCAACCCTATAAAAATGTTTAAATGG
Organism: Eretmochelys imbricata; assembly: GCF_965152235.1. Lineage (NCBI taxonomy): Eukaryota > Metazoa > Chordata > Testudines > Cheloniidae > Eretmochelys > Eretmochelys imbricata. The sequence continues at coordinate 34,516,753 of NC_135575.1, read as the reverse complement.
CCAGATGTCATCTGATGTAGTAAGAAACATCTGGTAAGGAACCTGTCCAGAGAAGAGCAATTTTTTTCCCGATCGATCTCACTCACTCACTCACACACACACCCCACCCCTAGCCTCAGAAACACAGGCCCGCCCCCTAAGATCTCAGCCAGTCCCATATTTGATGGTTCTATGTTTGGATATGGTATTGTCCGAGCACTTACTCCCATATACACATGTATCTACTTTTTCACTCGGCAAACTATCTTTAGGAGTTGACTGTTTTTGTTTTATTCTTTATCTAAACCACTCTTCGTCAAGGAACTAAAACAGATGTCAAGCTTCTGAACCTCAAGAGGTGTGTGTAGAGGGAAACTTTTGTAAAAGCCAAATAGAGTTGCACTCTTGAAACTTGCACATAACTTTCCGTTTTCCCATTGCTGAAGCTGCTGCACACATAGTACTTAGTGCTGTTCTTGGGAGAAAAAACATGCATCACATCCGTTCTTGGTTTTCTGCACAAATCATTAACATTTTTCTATAAAAATGAAAATAAAGTTACTCAAATTTGATTTACTTGGAAAGTTGTAGGAAAGTCTGACATAGTTTCCATGAAAAGGGATTCAACAACTTGAAATTATTACACTGTACATTCATTCTGGATTAAAAAATAAGGCCCAGATCCTATGGTGCTATAAATCAGGGTAACTCTATTGGAGCTAATGGACCTATGCTAATTTACATCAGCTAAGGAAGAAACATCACAAATGTTTCCCAGGCACCATCAAAAATGCCATGGGGAGCCTGGGGTGGGACGGGGGACTACTGACATTCTGTGAAATAAAACTCTGTGGAAATGCAGTATCATTAGCAGGATAGTGTAAAGATGTTTACACTGATGGAGATATTCTGTTGTCCTGTTATGCTATATTTTGATTGTTATGATGATAGAATATAACCACTACTTTGATGCATAATTTGCATAGAGTCCATTTATTTGTATGAAATCTACTGAGTGAGCCAAAGTGGGACAACCACATCTTTTTGACAGTAAGTCCATAAGTGTTCAATGGAATTCTGGCATTTCTCTTCTTTGGTGTATAACACGGGTGCAATTATGTTCAAAACTAAATGAACAAACACAACTCCCTAGCCAAGAATATTCAATAAGGTATTTACTTAGTGTAAGAGTGTACTGTTGAACAAGTGCAACCAACTATTAAGGTTAAAAAATGTCTACTGCTTTGCTGAAATTATTTCCTCCAATTTTTCCACCTTGATTTCTCTCTCCTGTTGGGTCTTTCCCAAATGCAGCCCTAACCCACTGAGCAGCAGTAAACTGCACATACTTAAGAGACAGAACTCTGTCTCTTGACAGACACTTTGTATCCTCTATAATCTAATCAATTATATATTGGTACTTGCTTCTATACCTTGACTGGATAAGCACACAGATACTTATGCATGAAGCTTTGAAACATTTTCACACTCCTCCCTGTCAGAAATCTCTATTTTATGTGTGTTTACAGACAGCCAACATGAAATAGGTGTGAGGAGGGCTGAAGAAAACTCACTAATACACTTCAGTTAATATTTATTCACTTTTTCTGCTGTAAATTTGCCTAGCTCTAGGTCCTGATCCTGCACCGGAATCTGTGAGCTCTCTTGTGCAATTTTGTGGAATATCTCTGCACTCTTGTGGAATCATATTTACTTCAATGCAGCGCTGGGGCTTTTAGTAGCACAATGTTCTGGATCTCTCATGCTTTTGTATAGCCATCTTTGTTGTACACCTGGAGCCAGAGCCTGGGAATACTCTGGGAAGAAAGTTACATAAGGTGTTTGCAGCATCAGGGCCTTAGACCATAAATTCTTTTATTTCTTATACAGCCCTGAGAATTCTGTTGGTAACAAACAAGTAATTACCATGAATACCTTTAGAAAAGTAGAGGAAGGAAATGAGCACCCATTTTTCACCCCTCTTATTTTGTTTGTTTCCTATAGGCCAGATTGAGCCTGGTGCTGCACAAGTAGGGGAGAGTATGGAACAAGCCTCTTGCTCATCACCTTGGGACCTTTATGCCGCTTTCGGAATGTGTCTAACACAAGCACTCTCCTAGCCTTCGTACTGCTACTGCCTTTATCCTAGCCAAGGACAGGTGGTCTGGTGTGACAGGGAATGTATACCGCACTATGCAAAAGGGTGTTGGCGCTCCAGCTTTGAGGAATGTTGTATGAGTTCTCCTTCTGCAGCGTACCTCCTCCTCCACACCTTCACTATGTGGCTGTCAAGCTGCTTAGAGTAGTTCATGAGCCAGAGTGCTAACCTCACGGCAGCCTGTCAAGAAACAGGGTGCAGACCCCAAACTGGTTGTCTGTTCTGTAATTAGATTTCACCAACCAAGTAACATGTGACCTCCTAAAGCATAATGACAGCCTTAACATGGAATCAGAGACAGTCCCCTTGGGCACTCTAGTCTATCTTGCTGTCCAGGCAAGCCTGCCTTTGTGATGGGCCCCTTGCACCAAAAATCACAATATTCAGATTACTCCCAGTCCCAAAGGACCAGTCACTTACCCCAGCTCAATTGTACTTCAGATCTCAAACCAGAGACAATACTTGTAGCCATCCTATAATACTAAGTAAAAGAGATGTCAATACAAGGTTAATGCATGTAAACATACACAAATGAGATACCTTTGGGAATCTAAGACTAATAGTAGCTGCTATAATATGCAAGCTCTGTCTGTCCTTTAGAACTAACCTAAGCTAAGCAGTCTGGGGAATCCCTTGCTTATGCTTAGAAATATTGCACAAGCTCATGGGACAAGGATTTGTCTGTGCACATCTCCACTTCCTGGGTAGGGGGAGAGCAATCAACAAAGTCTTTTGTCCATTGATGTTCTTCAAAGGATTGTCTGATGTCTATAGGCCTTCTCTTGTTGGGGAAGAGATGACACACCTTTTGTGGTAAACTATTATTTCCCACTTCATAATGCTTCTCTCCTGACTGTGGGGTTTTACAGTTTTAGGAAACACTTTTATAGTTATGGAGCAAGCACTTAAAATATTACCTTATAATATCGGTATCCTATGTTATAAGTAAGATTAATACATGCAGCATCCTATATGCATTTTGTTAAGTCTAAACATGGTCTTATAACTCGAATATCTACTTTAACAGTACTAACACACAGGTGAGCCAGACTGGTTTCCACCTATGCATTTGTCAATGGTCAGTGAGTCCCCAGGGTCTTGGCATAAGCTGGCACCTGGTCTGCCAGCATCAAGGTGGGCAGTAGCGTATATCCACACTTTAGCAATATGTTCAGTGACGTACAGCAGTTTCTGGTTTTCTTTTCTCCAAACAAACTCACTCATCTGTGTGTAAGCCTAGAAAACCTGTGTATGAGCTGTGCCACTGTACAACTTGCAGCATAGACATACCCTTAGTTTTGCAGGCTTTTGCAACTCAGATTTTCACTGGAATCTGAATTTCATTGCTCATAAACATTTATGGCACAGTGAGACTCGCCAAAATAAACTGCCATCGTTCCATGAGTGGAACTTCTATTAGTGGGCTGGCTCTAGCTTATTGGAATATATATGACAAGTGGGTTTTAAAATAAAAATTATTCAAGATAATAGTGGCTCAGAGGTGAAAGGATTAAGACTGTGTGTAATGAAAACTATTATTTATAGTCATTTCTACTTCACTAACTGCTTTAGACAAATTAATTAAAATCCCAAATCAATACCAGAATATATGTGAAGTCTTAGGTTGTGCATATATAAAATTAAAACCAAACAATTTAAAATCAGTTCATTTTTTTTATTTTACCTGCCAAGATCTGAATTCAGTCTTCTCAGCTTCTTCTTCAACAGCTGATACCATCTGTGAAAGAGAAAAAAAGAAACTCTCTATACTGCTTTAGGTGCTAATGATGCTATCCACTTTTAGATGAAAAGTAGAAAATAATGTGCTCTTGGTAGGTAAAAAGCGATTATGTTAATTTTTTATGATTTTTGGGTCAGACTTGCTGAGTTATCCTCTGGCTGCTTTTGCAACGTTCTGAGACTACAAACCAGCTATAAACCTGGTTTAAGTAGCAGCTAAGAGTGCATGGTTGTTTTGCATCACCGACTTCGTGGAAAGTAGCTGGTGAATCTGGCCCATCAGTGTTTTCTATAACCTCCATTATACTGTATTTGCATATGATAAATGTGCCAAGGACAAATGATTTTGCAGATCTAGGCACTTTTATGTAGCTGTGTAGTGAGGATGATTTATTAAAGGATATCATTCACAGGTTAGTTATGATGGCAGAAGTCATGATGGTATAAGCATCCTCAGATAACACACTGATACTACAAACCATTGTGACATTAGGCACATGCTGTATCCGTGATGGGTTCCAATATGGTGGCTTCTCTTGGGCTACTTGTAATACCAGCCAGATGACTTCCACAGATTCAGTTTTGTTAAAGTTCCTTTGCCAGATAACACCTATTACAAGCCATACCCAATTTAAAGGCTCAAAATAGTGCACTTACCACCCTTTTTGCCTATTAGACAATCTGCACCACTGACAAAACAAACTCTGATAAATTATTTGCTATTTGTACTACTGGAGCCCCTTAAAGCCTTGGTCATGGACCAGGACCCCATTGTGGTAGGTGCTGTACAAACACAACAAAAAGATAGTCCCTACCCCAAAGCCCTTACAATCTAAACAAAAACCGTGGTCTTTATAGCACAAAAGAATGTAGTTGCACAATTCCAAATTCTGCAAGACCAAAATAGAACCAAAAGTGGAGGAAGAGAGTTTGGGGGAGAAGGAAGCTCATAGACATGTTGGGGAAAGGAGATGGAAGAGGGTGTGGAGGTGGGAAAAAGTGAGTCTTTTGTGAGGGGTGAGGAATAAGAGGCTGGGAAGCCTAGAGATTAGCATCCAAATCCTTGGGGTTTGTTCCAAATATGACCTCCAAACATTGAGCTTTATCCATCACTAGTGGACATGCTGTTGCTGCTACTTTGATTCTCCTACTGCCTCTTTTCTGAGGGTCAAGCCCTGCTGTCTTTATTTAGGAAAGCAGCCCTGTTGACTGCAATGGGACCATAGCAATGTATAATTCTGTCCTATTCTGTATAGGTTCTTATACCATCCTTGTGGAAGGTACTCAGATATACTAGTGCATCAATCAATATGACTCACATCTGTCACATGTTTGTTCTTTTGTCCTCACCCCAGGGATAGAATGTTTGCAGTATACTCTTGTTTTAGTAGGTTTGGGGATTTTTTTTACATGCACATAATGCTGTGTTTTTCTGTTAGAGGCGGCAGGTGGAAGAAGTGTGCCTTGCACTTAAAGCCTTTAGTTCTTATGGGAGATTGTTCCACAGCATTAGACTGTTCCAAAGGCACAACTGCATTTGAACTACTTTTTTGTACAATGGTGTTGTTGCTTAGTTACAAAAGAATAATAATGTTCCGCGACATAAAGGACTCCCTGTACCCTTCAACCCCTTCTTTCCCTGAATGACATAGACTTGTAGGGGAAATGGCAAGAACTGGTATTACCTTTTTTTTTCTTTCTTTTTGTGAGTGACCGGTCATAGCCAAAAGCAGCTGAGTACTGTGCATGCAGTCACTAAGGGAATGACTTCACATGTGAGCAAGCTAGTGCTCCAAAATGAAACTGAAGGTTAGGCGGGAATATTGTTGATTGCACACAGAGGAGTAACTGCACCAATGCAGCTGATCAGCACTTGCTGTTTACACTGGCATGGCGCAGTACAGAGTGACACAGCCGTGGACCATATGCTCCTTAGCTTTGCCCACAGCAAGTGCAGTCACAATGGTGGTGGGAGCATTTGTGCACAATGGCAAACGATTTTGTGTGTTGGTGCATGGTGTGCTGCAGGCATGGTAACAGGTCGCAATGGTGCTGGCCACACCTGTCCTCATGTTTACCAGGTAAACTGCACCAATCCCCTTTTTGTCTTTCTCCAGTGCACCCGCTCAGTTGACAGGCCTGGCTTCCTGCACCTCTCTGTGGTACAACCAGTCCCAGACTAGATCTCTGGGCTGCGGCCTCCCTGTTCCCAGCAATGTTCTTGTGACAGACCCTACTGAGTTTGGCACCTGTAAGCCTTTTCCTGCAGGAGCCTCAGACAGTGGCTGATTAGTGACTCAAAACAGTTTTTTCTTAACAAATCATTATTTATTATTTCACTCAAAGGTACATAGCACACAGAGGGTTAAGACAACAGAGTCCTATAGGCATATTTCCCCATTACTTATACATTAATCCTTCCTTGCCAGTATTTGTAAATTCCTCTCAGCTCGGCTAACCCTCATCTCTGGATGGGAGGATCCAACTGTCCTGCTTGCAGTACTTTCTGTCCTTATGTGTCTCAGTCTGGGTGTCAGCCTCAATCTTCTTACAACCCTTCCCCTCCTCCCCTTCTTCTTTAGCCCAGCATCTTTAAGGCTTTAATATTCCCTTTGATCATGGATTTTTGGTCTGGGAAGAATGTTTCGCCAGACTAGCTGGAGCCAGGCAGGGGGTATTCCCCCCCAATTAATGGTTTCCCCATTGTTTCCTCATGGACTCTTCCTATAGTGTATCATAGCACTTTATCTTTGCCGTTGTTTCATTTCCTGTCAGTTTCTCTCTTACAGCTTCCTTTGATATTCTCCTGCCTGAATGCACAGAGTTAAATCACATAGGGAACAACACGGGTGTGTGATATTTATAAAAAATAATTACATAAATCTCTGTCTCCATAACTGCAGTCTGGACAAAGCTATGAGCAGCAGAGGTGGTTTAGCGGAGAAATGGTCAGAGTTACACTAATGATATTACTGAATCCTGAATTCAGGGGACAGATTATCAAATTTCTCCATGGAAAGGGATTTAACTTCCTACCAACCCAGATCCACAGAAGCCAAAAGGTATGTCTTTACCTTTGTGGGAATAGATCAACAATCAAAAGCCACAACCCTAGCAGAAGTATCTTGATGGGCTGATTGTCTATGGGCTGCTCAGGGGCATGCTTTCAACTTCAGTGTTTGAATGAAGGCTGATGTTGTACCACAAAACAGCTGTGATGAATCTACACAAGAATGAAGGGTTGCTAGCAGTAATAATACCGCTCTAAACTAACGCAATTCCCTGCTCCTTGCAGGGTGACTGAGTAGCAGCAGACCACACGAGGCGACAAATTTTTAAAGAATGCTTGAGAGTAAACAATGATGCTGGTTACAGAAAATAAATAGAAAATAATTATTTTTTATTTTATTTCTTTGGTTCGCAATGCTGGAAAAATAAAAGAGGCGGTATAGTTTCCTAAACCACACATGCTTCACCACAGACCATCTAATTTTTTTGCTGGTATCCAAACACAAGAGGCATGGGATATCCCCCTTCATCTCTTTGGGTGGTAAATTTGTCATTCAGTCCATGGAGAATAAAAGAAACAGATGCAAAGAAACGAAATTGTGGTCCTTGATTTTACAGGTTGGATGAGGCTCTCCATCCTCATAGCGCTGCTGCTAACCCCATGAAGCAACACGTTGTAATGAGGGTGACGGTGTAAGCATTTAGCTATGGCACTGTGGTTAGCACACATTACCACTTTGAAGACAGGTTGAGTGAATCTGTAGAGACTGATCAGTCAGCTTTGCAGGGATCCTAACTGAGTACAGCAATGTGGCTGGGTACTTCTTGTCAATGTGTTGGCCACCTGTGGGCACAAGAAATCCTAGACATGTCCAATTCATCTCAAAAACCATAGCTGTGGATAGAATGAGTTAGACTGTACATAGACACATAATCAAACCAACCAATGACTAAAACCAGCAATTACTCTGATTTTAGTTTCTTGTGTTTTAAACAGGTCTTCCAAGAGAAATAATATGACAGCACTAAAGCAGCACTATTGTAAGGTGGAGAAGAGTTGGACCACTGCTGTGGAATGGTGTTGATGAAGTAGTAAACACTTACTCTTGGTTTGCTATCATTTTGTGGCCTGAGGTGGTGGTATTGATGACCATTTACATTACTTCCAGGTATACATGGAAATATTCAGGAATCTCTAAACTGCGTAAATAATATCACATATTTATTTATCCAGAAATTTATCCCATGTGTATGTTACACGTTTTTCACTTGTCTCCTGCTGAAAACATTTCAATGATCCTATCAAAGAGCTGAAACAACAACATTTTGAGGAAGCACAAATTACAAAGAGCAAACAGGTGAAGAGTTTACAAACAAACCAGTATTCTTTAAATTGTTTGTCTAAATGTATTGACCAACAACAACAACAAAAGCACATTCAAAGGAAATCAGGATTAGTTCCCTAATCCTATAAATGGATAAATTCCTAATGAATATTATTAATGATGAATAGTGTGACCTGGTGTATTGTACCATATTTTTTTCTTAAATAAGGGCTGGACTGTTGTAAATCCATACTGCGCACGCACGGTTATGTTACTAGTTTGCATTTGCAGCTGTTCTGAGTGAGCAAGCAAATTGATACTTGGGCATGGAATGGATAGTTACATACTCTCCTGATACTCTGCATGCAACCACAGTAACTATTACATACCCAATTGTGCACTTGCATTTTTGTCCGCCGTTGTCCATGATCTGTTTTGAAATCCAGGCCTTGTAAATCAGGCCTCATTCAAACTCCTAAAGAAAAAAAAGTAGCAGTTTGGAGAAAAATTCCTTTTCTTAATAGCAAAGATGTTTACCAAAAACAGTGATTAATCAAAATGTTTTAAAAAAAAAAAAACCCTCCTCACAAGGCAATGCTGGAAAACAGGCTTTTTTTGGAATTTTCTTCAGAATGGAACAAATAAATGGCTTTGATACCACAATAGTGACATGTTTTCTAAGTCTGTCTGGATACACTTACAACTGAATCGTAAATTGTCCAACCATACTCAGTACCTCACCTGAATGCTTTTGTATTCCCTTTAGCACCACCCACTCAGAAAAAGAGGATTTTAATTTAAGATCTGTTTGAGATTAGTGGGTAAGTTGAATTTACTGGAGACAGTGAATCCCAGATAATTTATTTCAAAGCCGGGTGCTGAATGTAGCCAGAAGATTTTTCCAAAATCTTGTAGCTGAAACTTATTTGAAATAGGATAGTCAGAAGGGGAAAAAAACCCAAGTGGATTTTTAGCTAATATTGGTCATTTTAATTAACTGGGGATGATTTGAGTCCACAGACAATTCATTAGACTGAAGCTGCGGTTGCATAACAGATGGTTGGGTTTCATGTGCTGTGTGATACTGAAAGACTTTCCAGTGTACTGGAGCAGAAATCCATGTGAAATATAATTTTTATGTAAATTTCCCAGCGGCAAAGAAAAAACTGCAATTACTAGAAGTAACAAGCTTACTCTCTAGTAAAAGTAGTGTCATTTGGCTTTTGAAATGCACCAGAAACCTTGAAGAGATTAATGTAGTGAGCGTTAGCAGCCCCACCCTGGACCTACCCTCGTAACAAAGGTACCTGGATAATTTCAAGTATCAGGGTAGCCATGTTAGTCTGTATCCACAGGGGGCTACTACAGTGGTACCCTCAACTCACCTAACAATATTGTTAATCTATCCAACCATACACTTAGCCCGGCGAAAGAGTCTGTCCTATCTCGGGGATTCTCTTTCTGCCCCACCACCCCCACATGATACATGTTCTGCTGTAATCTAGAAGCCTACTTTCATCGTCTCCGACGTAAGGAACATTTTCAACACACCCACTGAACAGTGCACTGACCCACAGGAACCCTCCTACCAACACTACAAGAAGAAGAATTCTGCGTTGACTCCTCCTGACGGTCGAAATGGCAGACTGGACTTCTACATAGAGTGCTTCCACGGACATGCACAGGCTGAAATTGTGAACAATTTGTGAACATCACTTGCCCCATAACCTCAGCCGTACAGAACGCAACGCCATCCACAGCCTCAGAAACAACTCTGACATTATAATCAAAGGGGCTGACAAAGGAGGTGCTGTAGTCATAATGAATAGGTCGGATTATGAACAGGAGGCTACCAGGCAACTCTCTAACACCACATTCTACAGGCCACTATCCTCTGACCCCACTGAGGGTTACCAAAAGAAACTACACCATCTGCTCAAGAAACTCCGTGGTACAGCACGGGAACAAATCTACATGGACACATCCCAGAGTCCCGACTAGGGGTATTCTATCTGCTACCCAAGATCCATAAACGCTGGATGCCCCATCATCTCAGGCATCGGCACTCTTACAGCAGGATTATCTGGCTATTTGGACTCTCTCCTCAGACCCTACGCTACCAGCACTCCTAGCTATCTTTGAGACACCACCGACTTTCTGAGGAAACCACAATGCATTGGTGATCTTCCTGAAAACATCATCCCGGCACCATGGATGTAGAAGCTCTTTATACCAATATTCCACAAGAGGATGGACTGCAAGCTGTCAAGAACAGTATCGCTGATGAGGCCACGGCACACCTGGTGGCTGAGCTTTGTGACTTTGTCCTCACCCACAACCATTTCAAATTTGGGGACAACTTATACCTTCAAGTCAGTGGCACTGCTATGGGTACCCGCATGGCCCCACAGTATGCCAACATTTTTATGGCTGACTTAGAACAACGCTTCCTCAGCTCTCGTCCCTTAATGCTCCTCCTCTACTTGCACTACATTGATGACATCTTCATCATATTGACCCAAGGGAAGGAAGCCCTTGAATTTCCACCCCACCATCAACCTCAACTTGGACCAGTCCACACAAGAGATCCACTTCCTGAACACTAGAGTGCATATAAGTGATGGTCACATAAACACCACCCTATACCGGAAACCTACTGACCGCTATACTTACCTACATGCCTCCAGCTTCCATCCAGGATACATCACACGATCCATTGTCTAAAGCCAAGCCCTAAGATACAACCGAATTTGCTCCAATCCCTCAGACAGAGACAAACGCCTACAAGATCTTTATCAAGCATTCTTAAAACTACAGTACCCACCTGGGGAAGTGGGGAAACAGATTGACAGAGAGAGACGGGTACCCAGAAATCGTCTACTACAGGACAGGCCCAACAAGGAAAGTAACACCACTGGCCATCACGTACAGCCCCTAGCTAAAACCTCTCCAGCACATTATCAACTATCTACAACCTATCCTGGAAAATGAGCCCTCACTCTCCCAGACCTTGGGAGACAGGCCAGTCCTCACTTACAGACAGCCCCCCAACCTGAGGCAAATACTCACCAGAAACTACACACCACACCACAGAAACACTAACCCAGGAACCAATCCCTGTAACAAACCCCATTGCCTTCTCTGTCCCCATATCTACTCTAGTGACACCATCAGAGGACCCAACCACATCAGCCACACCATCAGAGGCTCATTCACCTGCACGTCTACTAATGTGATATATGCCATCATGTGCCAGTAATGCTCCTCTGCCATGTACATTGGCCAAACCGGACAGTCCCTACATAAAAGAATAAATGGACACAAATCATACATCAGGAATGGTAACATACAAAAGCCAGTAGGAGAACACTTCAATCTTCCTGGACATTCTATAGCAGATTTGAAAGTAGCTGTACTTGGACAAAAAGACTATAGAAACAGACATCAAAGAGAAACTGCAGAACTAAAATTCATTTGCAAATTTAACATCATTAATTTGGGCTTGAATAGGGACTGGGAGTGGCTGGCTCATTACAAAAGCAGCTTTGCCTCTCCTGAAATTGATACCTCCTCATCTATTATTGGGAGTGGACTACATCCACCCTGATCGAATTGGCCCTGTCAACACTGGTTCTCCACTTGTGTGGTAACTCCCTTCTCTTCATGTGTCGGCATATTTGTCTGCATCTGTAATTTTCACTCCATGCATCTGAAAAAGTGGGGTTTTTACCCATGAAAGCTTATGCTCAAATAAATTTGTTAGTCTTTAAGGTGCCACCAGACCCCTTGTTGTTTTTGTGGATAATTTCATGATTTTTGGAATGGAAACAATCATTGCCATTGACTACAGAGCCATGGCATGAAGTCCTGAAACTGTAAATGGCCAACTTCAAATGAAACCTAAGAAATAGATACTGCTGCCTGCCCCTGTGAGGTCATCCAATTATTTTGCTTAAACTGACAGAGACAAATTGTGTCAAATATCCCAGTACAAAAGATCTTTCTCAAGTGCCTCCAGAATTTACCCTACAGCTAGATCCACAATGGAGACTTAGGTGTTGAAACACTAATTCTAACATTTAATGCCCAGCTGCCTTGTGGAATCCACAGCCCCAAGTTAGATGCCTGGCTCCCTATACGATGCATGGGGAGAGTTAGGCACTAAATAAATGGAGCCACAAAAGCAGGCAAGCTGAACAGGAAGCCAGCTAAGTGAGACGATAGGAAATGCTGAAGAGATGGGTGTGGCCTATGCTCTGTCCCTCAAAGGGACTTGGGCATCTAAATCCAGCTGGAGGGAGGAGCCTCCTGCTACTTATGAGTTACAGCCATGAACCCTTGCCTGGAATTAGGCACTGGAGCCCTTTCTCAAAAAAAAAATAAATAAATAAACACAGCACCTGCAGAGGCTGCTTTATAACTATTATCCCTGTGGTTAGAGCTCTCTCACAGGCTGTGGGAGACCACAGGTTCAAATCCTCCCTCTGCTTGCTGTGGAACAAGGATTTGGACACAATTCTTCTACCTCTCTGGGGAGTGCCCTAATCATTAGTCTATGGGATAATCTAGGCTGAGGCTCTTCCAATTTCTCCCGTTGAAGCTGTTCTACTTTATATAAATAATAACTGGGACAAGAACAAAGACAACTCAACTCACCTACATGACAGGAGAATGCCCTAACTGCTAGTCTGTAGAGTCATTCTTATCCTATGTTTCTGCTGATAAAGGCCCCTAGGTGCCTAAAAATCTGCTAGTGGGCACGTGGGCTGTAGACTCTAGGCAAACTAGACTTTGCTAACTTAGGCAAAAGTTGAGGCAGTAAAGAAATGAGTCTACAGACCTGCAGATCTGAGACCTGTAAGACAGTAGCTAAGCTAAACAAGCCATAAGTGCTCAGTATAAGCAGCTAACAAAGAATAGGTCTAGATCATATGATATCACAAGATACAATCCTGTAATGGCTAAACTGTTGACAGCTAACCCCAAGATGCTAGTTTATACCAGCTTGGGATATTTGAAGTTAGGAACATCAGCAGATGTCTGACCACAAGAATGCTATGGCAACTAATTGATGTCCATGCTAGTGAACCTCAGGTAAAAGGCTTATAGAAGAGCACCACAACCTTAGAAGAAGAATAAATACAAATAACCCCCTCCTGAATATGCATTAGGCATAGTAGTGTCAGCATAACACATTACAGAAGTTGTATCACAGTCTGCATGTCTTGAGAGATCTAACTGTGAGGAGAAGTCAGGATGACAACCAAGGGATGGTGTCAAAGACAGTGATGATAGTGAAGATAATGACTGACACTTCAAGTTATTATGTATGGAGTGGTGTGAGTATGTGGATGCTCAGGTGCCAATTATGTGTTCCAGCAGGAGAGCGGGTGGGGGAGGGGGAAGAAAACCTTTTGCAGTGATAATCAAGATGGGCCATTTCCAGCAGTTGACAAGAACGTCTGAGGAACAGTGGGGGGGGGGGAGGGGAATAAACATGGGGAAATAGTTTTACTTTGTGTAATGACCCATCCACTCCCAGTCTCTATTCAAGCCTAAGTTAATTTTATCCAGTTTGCAAATTAATTCCAATTCTATTCAATTAGGCTTGAATAGGGACTGGGAGTGGATGGTTCATTAGACAAAGTAAAACTATTTCCCCATGTTTATTTCCCTCCCTCCCCACTGTTCCTCAGATGTTCTTGTCAACTGCTGGAAATGGCCCACCTTGATTATAATTCAAAAGGTTTTCTTCCCCCTCCCCCACCCGCTCTCCTGCTGGTATTAGCTCATCTTAAGTGATCACTCTCGTTACAGTGTGTATGGTAACACCCATTGTTTCATGTTCTTTGTGTATATAAATCTCCCCACTGTACTTTCCACTGAATGCATCCGATGAAGTGAGCTGTAGCTCATGAAAGCTTACGCTCAAATAAATTTGTTAGTCTCTAAGGTGCCACAAGTACTCCTTTTCTTTTTGCGAATACAGACTAACACGGCTGCTACTCTGAAACCTGTGTTAATAAAACTATTACAAAAACAGAAGGTTTTTCCTTCTGAGTGAGTGTTGCAATCATGCATGTCAGGGTTCCCAGCTGAACAGTGATTTTAATAATACTGGGCCTAATCTTAAGAGCAGAACCTACCAAGCCTCAGAGTTTTAACTGGGAATTCTTCAGTAATCAATATAACTAATATACAATCAATAGATCAGGCAATAGCTTAACCATGTAAGTCCTGATACCTGGGCATTTAACTTATGCCTAGGGTGACCAGCTGACAAGAAACAAAATATCAGGACACAGGTTCCCCCCCCTCACCAGGGCCTTCTTTAGGCCGGAGTGCTGCTGAAGATATGCCACACTCCCCCCTCACCCCGGCCCTCCAGAACTTGTCATAGGGACCCAGGCCCCTGTGAGCCTCTTTGGCTGCCCCCCGACTCACCACCTGAGCTGGCTGCATGATAGCTAGCTGGTCTGCCTCCAAATTGCACGCAGACATCATCTTTACATGCCTGTGCTTCATACCATCCACTTCCTCGCCCTTGCATCTCACCTCGACACCAAGTAGCAGGACCTGCTGCCACCTGAGAAGGGCCAGGAACTCCATTGGGCCAGTGTGTACTCCACTTTGGTTCCACGGCCCATGGGGGATATTAGTTAGTGGCTCCTCCACAGAGCTATAAGCAGACATGTACTTGGCATGGTTCACAAACTCCCCTGACACCTCTTTTCTGCGGCAAGAGGGAGACACTGGTGCACGTCTACGTAAGGTGCATCAAGTTGCAGCTCGTCTTCTGTCTCCTCCAGAATCTCTTTCTGAGGTTCTGGCTGCACTTCTCCCCACATTTGCTCATTTATGCACACCCTTATCTGTGGCCCTCACAAAGTCATGAGACCTCCCCATCAGCCTCTGCCTGGCGCCTGGCACTGGTCAAGATGGCCACCCATCATATCAGGAGGAGAAAGCTGGATGCGGGAGGTGCTCTGTGACTATGGGGCCTATTTCCAGCCCCTTATCCAATCATGCCTCCAGGCAGAGTTCCTCTGGCCGTGTCCATTGACTCCTTAGACACCTGTGAGGAGCAGTAGGTGCTGTTGGGAGTTCAACCAGAATTTTAAACATTTAACCTTCACTCCTGTCCCTGTTTTTTCATTTGTGGTCCATGCTATTCAGTTGCAACCTGGATCCAACGGCTCCCCCCTCAGCTCTGGTGGGTGGGCCTCTAGCTTTTGGCAGGCCTGGACCTGCCTATCCCAGTATCCACCAGTAGTACCAGTGCTCCGCCAGGCTGGCCCAAAGCAATTGTCCTCTGACTTTTTTTTTCAGAAACACTTGTACTAGTTTGTGATTTAACCTGATTTACATAAAATGGCACAAACAAAAGAAAACAATCAACTGGAAATATTTGTAGAAGTATGTTCCTTTGTCTGCCTGCAGTATTTCAATGGTGGTCATCTTGGTGTGTAAGGCAGCCAAAAAATGTCAAAGAATTCTGTCCCTGACAGCAGAGGTGAAATTTCCCCAGCTGTGCAGAACCCATCAGCTCCTGAGCACATGATTTCAGCCACAGTAAAGCAAGGCCAATGGGAGGACTCTGCTAGATGGTTTGCGTGTTTTACTTAATTCTGCTATTCCTTGTCATACTCCAGTCTCTGTGCATCAAAGGGGTGGAGGGTAATGAGACTGGAGGGATGTGCCTTTCATATTTGTCTGCAATACTTTCCTGAATGGTTTAAAACATAGCTATCAAATCTTTATTACTCTAGCCAAACGGAGTTCCATCAAGCAACGTTCACTGACCCTGTAGATGTGCTGCTTCTGTCAGGCTGCAGCTTCAATGACATGGGAACCCAGGTGAGAGAGGCTGCTGCATGGAGCTGGAGAGTCAGAGTTCTGAGTATGCTTACCCTTCTCTTCTCTTTCTCCATGAAGCCTCATGGACCCAAAGCCTATGTGTACCCAGGACCTGTCAAAACTTTAGATCTGCTGTGTGCTGAGAAAGCCTTTCCCCAATTGCTCACTGAGACATGAGGAAGCAGCTCTGGGAAGGCGTCACTTGATGTTTTGACTTGTATAGGACTAGGGTCAGATCACTGTCCTTTATTTCCCAGTTGTCTTACTTTTTATTCTTGCCTTGGGGTTTTCTCCAGCTCTCTGTCTGGCTACTTTATATTGTGCCCAACCAAAGGCTTGGTCCTGTCCCCACTCCCCAGCCAGTTCATGCTGTTACCAATTTGGGGTTTTCTCTGGTGTCTCTCCCAGCCATGTTTATGCTACTTCAGGCTATGGACTTCCTTCTAGGTCTCACCTCTCGGCTGCCTTCTGACTGGAGACTCTCTCCGGCACTACTTCCAGCATCTTGATATTACTCTAGGGGATGCATGTTCCTTTCTTTCCCTGTCCCTACAGCCCCTGTCTTCTCTCCACAGCTCACCCATGACCCCAGTTAACCTGTCCTAATTTATACCATGTTTGTGTTTTTATTAAAGTTGGAGATGGTAGTGATCCAGATAGATAGGGTTACCTAACACTTTCCATTGTAAGACCCAGTTTTCAATTACTTATAACTTTAACCATTCAGGCTGAAATTTTCCATGTCAGTATTGCAAAGAGACTTGGGGCCTGATTCTATCTTATGTACACACTATAATTTCAGAGTAACAACCGTAAAGTCAACAGAATGACACGACTATAAGTGTGATCAAAATCAAGTCCTCAGATTGTGGTCTTATTAAATATTTTCATTTCAGTGGGTTTAAGTATCTTAAGCATTTTTAAACTAATGTATTCTTTCTTGTCTCTTTTTAGAACACAGAAAATGTGCAAATAACACTGTTACAATACATGGGGGTGGATAGTTCAGTGGTTTGAGCATTGGCTTGCTAAACCCAGGGTTGTGAGTTCAATCCTTGAGGGGGGCCGTTTAGGGATCTGGGGCAAAAATAAGGGATGGTACTTGGTCCCACTGGGAAGGCAGGGGACTGGACTCAATGACCTTTCAAGGTCCTTTCTTATCTCTATATTATTATTTTTATTATATGTGGACAATAAACATTTGTTATTTCAGTCAGATAATCTTTTCCCATAGCTAGCAGGAACAATTTCAAATGACAAACATACAGTTTATTATTTGTAGGAGATCATCTTATCCCTTGAATAATTAACTCAATCCTTTCCTCTTTTCTCCTTTTTACTTTGTATAGGCAAATGAGTAGTCCATAAATCACTTGGCCAAACAACCTGTTGGACAACTTCCAGGAAGCGTTGAGAAATCTACCAAAATATCAAAGAGTATAATTATACTTTCATCATGTGTTCCAGCTCATCTGAGAATAGTCAAGAGACATTAAAGAAGACAATATCATCTGAATCTAATTATTGCTGACATGATGCTCAATATTGCTTATAGAACTCATCATCTTTGATTTGCTCATTAAATAATGGCCTAATCAGTTCCCACATTTCTCTAAGTATTTATTGAGAGGGTCATAATTTAGTGGTGATGAATTCAGTTTCTGGGATTTTGTGATGTATTCTGAACCACACTATCATATTAGGTTCTCCTTTAGTGAGCCAAGGTATTGGTATAACTCAAGCAATATGAAGACTTGATAAAGAGAAAGTTTTATTAAGTGTTGAAAAGTGATATTTTGTTTCAGAAAGGAGAGAGCAACCTACTGATACTGCAGGACTCTTCTGTCCTTTATCATTCTCATTACCAGAATATCTGATTTCAGAGTAACAGCCGTGTTAGTCTGTATTCGCAAAAAGAAAAGGAGTACTTGTGGCACCTTAGAGACTAACCAATTTATTTGAGCATGAGCTTTCGTGAGTTGAGCTGTAGCTCACGAAAGCTCATGCTCAAATAAATTGGTTAGTCTCTAAGGTGCCACAAGTACTCCTTTTCTTTTTTCAGAATATCTGAGTGTCTCACGGTCTTTATTTATTCTGTATGCACAGAATAACTAATTAACTTGTCCAAAGTCATGCAGGAAATCTATGGTGGAGCACTGAATTAAACCCAAGTCTCCTGAGTCCCAGGCTAGAGCCCTAACCACTGAATTATCCTTCCTCTCTTGCTGCTGCTCTCTTTTCAAATTGTAAACTATCAGCTGCTATAAACTCTGGACCATCCATGTTCTGGCTGAAGTTGTGCTGGAAACCACCTTGTTTAATCAATGGAAACCATAGTTGCTAACATGATTTCCCTGAGCATTATGGACAGGTGTTTTTTTTTCTGAGAACAATGCTGGTCAGGCTGTGCATACTGTCATACTATCATACTGTCTGTAGCACAGTTTGATAACATAGTCCTTAAAAAAAGAGATTTCAGGATTCAACGCAATATACGCTTTAACTTATGCCCCTTCTTTGCAATCGTTACTCTGTGCCAGCTCAGGAGTGACCCTGCAGTCTCCAGGAGATTTTTTTTCCTTTGAACTCTTCCCCCAAAAGTCCTGACAATCTGTTGTGAACATGTCTTTTCCGTTACAGTGGTTCCCTTGGCATCTTATTCCCACCTTTCTGGGTAGTTTGGAGGAGGTCCCAGCAGACACAAGTGGTTCTTGAGCCCCCAAGCTTTTCTTCAATGAATTATTTCTACCATCTTCATGTATATCTTTTGCCCCACCCCCTTTCCAATCTTTAGGAGGAAAGGAGTTCTTCAGATGCACCCTAAAGTGCAAGGCCTGCTCAGCAGTGCTTCAAAAATCTACCCAGTTTTGATTCAGACATGGTTTGGTGCATTCAGCTTCTCATGCTCTCTCTTGTGGTCAGATTCCGCTGGTTCAATCAGCAGCTGAAAAACTATAGATCCTTACACTTGCTATGTAGGCCACTGTTCCTGGGGAAATAGCAGTCATTAGTGATACCCCCATAAAGTGAGATGTACCCCTCTGCAGATGGTCAGTGCAAAGGTTATGTAGCACATAAGTTGTACTTGGCCCCTCAAAATAGAACTGTATTAATGCATAGGCCTTGTAATGGCTCTCTACATAGGACTCTATTTGGCGTGAAGAAAGGCTTAAAATCTGCATTTTTATTACAGGAAAATAAGGAAACTAATAGGATTCCATCAGTTTTATGGAGTCTGTAATGGAAAAACAAGATGCCTTGTGCCAGCCTCCAAGGCACCAGGGAAGATCCTTAACAGTTAAGATGCATCCTATGCTTTAGTGTACCTATTTGTTTCATATGCTTCATAATCATGAGCTAGTAGTGTTTGGCAAAGTAAAATTATGTCATCACTGTTGAACCACATATCTACTGACTATTCAGCCAGAAACAACATCTAGAGCCTAGTGACCTTTGAATCCAAATGAGTGGAGTTGTCACTTTCCTACTATAAATGTTAGTTGTTAGACATGACTTTCAATGGCATCAGTATGGTCTGGTAGAATATCACAATCTTAAAGAAATAAAAGAGGTGTTACAGTAGCTTTTCAGAAAGGTCATACAGACCTTCAGCAATTTACAGACATCTCAGGTTCTTTTGGTCACTGCATGTATGGTGGCTGAATCCATTTCAAATATTCCATGTCTAGCTAGCACAGTTTCCCACAGTTTTACTATTTATTAGGATTTCAGTCTGAGGCAAACTCTACCAGCGGGCACCCATCCATGTCTTTATATCTTTATGTACATTTATACTCAGAAGTACACAGGAGATACAAAGTAATAATATCAACCAGAACTGCAGAGTTTCTTCCTCTCACCCTCCAAACAACATTTGATCACCAGTCATGTGCATTCCCATTATGCTTTCCCACCCTCCATTGCCTCAGCCTTCTGCTAATACCTGCTCAAATAGACAGACCTTGCAGAATGCCCAGAAAGTCAGCAAATTCAAGCTATTTCTTGGGGGGCTGGGGTGGTGGCAGAGCATTATAAAAGAAAGGGAACCTTACAACAAACACTCTGCCAGACGTCCCTTCCCTTTTAAAATGGGGTGATCTATGTTCCAGGGCCTCTGCTGATGAGAACTGAGGCCGTATGACATGGAGAGAGGTGGTCTTTCAAGTTGGCAGGTTCCAAGCCATTTAGAGATTTAGAAGTCAAAATCAACAGCTCAGACCCCACCCAGAAATCAGTGGGCAGCCAATGTGGACCACAGAGCACTGGTAACACATTTTGCTTAACAAGCAAGCTGCTGCCAGCTTAAGTTTTCAGAGTGGTTTAAGGTGTAGCCCCATGTAAAGAACACTGTCGATTCCTATCCTGAGATAAGAAGATTAGGGCAGCAAAAGCCACATCTGAGACAAAATCTCCAGGCCAGTTACAGATTGGAAAAAATATTCCTATGCTCTGCTGCAATGTAATCAGCCAACAACTAATCACCAACAGCTTGCACACTTACGCTACAAATGACTGTCACAGTTTCAGTCAAAGGGAGAGCTCACACTTCATTGTATCTTGTGGTTGCTTCCTACAATTTCCAGCATCACCTCTGTCTTCTTCAGATTGAGCTTTAGCCAGTTATGTTTCATCCATCCCCCAAATTCCCCTAGAGAGCGAGTTAGGCATTCAACAGCACTAGCTGCATAAGGATACACACAGCACCCAGAAATTGTCTGCAACAGATCTTAACAATAACTGAACCTGACACCCTGGCGTGAAAACCTGGCCCCCATTGAAGTCAATGAAAGTTTTACAATTGACTTCATTGGCGACAGGATTGCAGTCTTGATCCTTTGGGCACACCAGACTGAAAAGCTTCAAGCTCAGTGGAATGCGTTCTGCTTAGACTTATTTAACAGTCAGGAACAATAAAGAAATTGAGTCCATAAATATGGAGATGTTTTTGGGCTCCTCCCGCCACACTCTGAAAAATGATCTATGATTCCTAATAAAACTTATTGCAAATCTAGGGCCCATCTCTGCTTCTTCTGAAGTCAATGGTAGTTTGGGCACTGACTTCAACATGACCAGTCCAGTGCTCTCCAAATATGGAAAAATAAATGGATTACTTGATGATTTTTGCAGAACAAGAGATTTTATCCATTGGTGAAACAATTTTTTAGGAGGCACTTACATTGTTTTGATCTGATGTCAGTTCGACAGCCTGGGTACTGCAAGTCTGCCAAAGAAATGCAAGATAGTGAGTAATGCGGCTTCAGTAAAGACACTCAGTGACAGTATAAATCCCGCCAAAAGAAATAATTTGTGATTTTGCAGAAATACACGTGCAAAGCAAGTAGAATTGCTTAGCAGCTGCTGTTTGAACTTTTCTGGCTTGTTCATCTTGTAAACCAAATCAACAAAGAACCTTTTCCATTTCTATGGATTTTTATCCCCCTCAGAACTGCTAGAATAAAACTTATGTACCAGTTGCAAAATACATGTTGTTGGGATTATTTTTCATATTAAATTTGATTCAATTGTTTCATTTTTCAGCAATACATGACATTTATATTTTAGGCTATAATTCAATAGGGGACTAGACTGCTCAATAGAAGACAAAGACATGGAAACAAAATATTCTACCTAAAAATCTGCATGGGTAAGCCAACAAAATGGCTCTTACAAGTTTGCCAGTAACTAGAGAGCAACATCCAAAGCACTTTGTGACAGAATATACCCCAGTATTCCCACCTTACATACAAGTGTAATAAACTTTGTACAAACTATGCCTTGTAAAGTATCATTTGAAAACTCATAATTTGCTGATCAGTATCATTCTGACAAAATGGATGGCAACTTTGTATGTGACGTTATAAGATTCCACTGTATGTTCCAAACTGAGGTTGGCAAGCAGGTCTGTCTAAAAGCAAAGAAATGCGTGCTCTGCTCAATTTGCATTTAAGCAGTAAGCAGAATTGTCAAACAGAAAGGGAAACACAGGAAGCTCAAACAGGTGAGGAAAAAGTAGCATCCCTCCACATAGACATTTTTTCAAGAGGGGGGACTGAAACTATAAAAGGGAGGGACAGACACTCAAAGGCACCCTCTGTCTCTCTGTGCCTATCCCATTAACTGCACCTGAAGCAACAAAGGAAGCCTTTGTTGGACTCTGGGAGAAGGGGGCCCAACCTAAAAAGTTTGGTCAGCAAGACTGCTGAGAGCATATGGTGAGAACTTTGTTTTGAATTTAATATAGTTTAAGTTAGGCACCAGTTGCATTTTATCTTTATTTTTCTTGTAACCCATTTCTGACTTTTATGCCTTATTACTTGTACTCACTTAAAATATGTCTCTTTGTACTTGGTAAACTTGTTTTATCTAATCCAATGTGTTTAAATTGAAGTGTCTGGGAAACGCCATTTGGGGTAACAAGTGTGTGCATATTATTTCTATTAAATAATTTCTATTCTATTTCTATTAAAGAAATAATGGACTTTATATAGTTTGTACTGTCCAGGAGTGTACTGGGCAATACAGACATATATTTTTTGGGGGGGAATCTAAGACTGGAGATGTTTTGGGGTCACCCTGCTGTATAACCAAGGCTAGTGAGGGTCAGAGTGTAACCCAAATGTGGCTGGCAGGATGCAGTTATACACAGACACTCAGGGTGTGGCTTGCATGCTGGAAGGCTGTTTCTGAGCAACCCACTTCAGAGCTACTTCAGCAAAGCATTGTAAGGCACCCAAAGTTGCAGGGCAAGGGTGGCACAGTTATTCATTAGTCTGGACTGTACCCTGGTATGTCACATGCTGATATACTGTATATACAATTTTTGATGAAATAATTATACAGAGCAATATGATGAACAAGACAGTTTTGGCATCCTGCTGAGAACTGAGTCCAGCAGTGCATTCCTAATATTCTGTCCCCTATCCTAATGGAAACTTTGGTTTATTTTTTTTAAATGAACAAGCTGCTAGCAAAATTGTGCAATACCACAAATTCTTTTCTTAGCATCAGAGACTTTTAAAGTAGACCAAGGATGTAGCTTTCATTAGATTTCAAACCAGGCCACTTATTGTTTAGGTGCCTAAATATGCATTGGGAAGCTTAACTGTAAGTTCCCATTTCACAAATATCTAGGTATATGATCCTTTGCAACAAACCCATACTGTTATTTAATGGTATTTTTGCTTTTAAAATACATTTCATGATTACTCACTAAGCTTATTAGGACTAGTAGCCTTAATTCTTTTTGCTTGCTTCATTTTCTGCATGAATATGTGAGTAAGTGTTAGCAGGCTGGTTTGATGTCTGAAATAATTTTCATTTGATGTTTGAAATGATTTCAGTTTCCCGATAAAGGGCAACTTTTCCTTTCCAATTCACACTGCAGAGTTCTTCTGCTCTAGTGTTGTGCACAGAACATCCCTTTATGGCTGTGGACATTCTCTTCAGAGCGTGAAATAGGCAATAGAGATCGAGGGTGCCGACCACAGAAAATAATTTTGTCATTAATGAGCAATGTATATAAAACTTTACATTTTACTTCCTACTGGGCACATATCCAATCCATGTTCTTAGAAATTATCAATTTATGTGGCCGCAGAGGGAAAATATACCTCAGAGTTTCCCAATATGGAGCTTAGCTGAATCTTCCTTAAATACTGGTGATTTAAGTACTTGGGGAACATCTTGTACATGATTTTAGGATCTGGGAGTTGAGACTTATATATCTTTGTGTGTGTCTCATAGATTCTACTTTTTCCTTTCCAAAGCCCACACACCAGTCAGCAGAGGCCTAAGTGTATACATTTAAATTGTCTGAATTCCATTATGAGAAATAAGAAGCAGATAGATTTTTCACAACACACATTTTCAAACATCTGTAAATTCTTTATACACCAACATTTTTTCCAGATGCAAATTATCCACCTTTCCCAGGAAATAGCAATAGGACAAAATATAATAGGAACAGGATTCTATAAAGGAATAGGATTTTGGATCTATTATTTGCACAAACGTCTCACAATCCTTTTGTAACAACTTGTTGTGACCTTTATTTTAAATCAAACAAAACAGTCTAGTTTGGCAGCCAACTAAAACATCTGTATGGAGGACAAAGAAATTAGTCCATGTTCACATGCAAAGATGATTAAAATAAAATTCAGACATCAATAATTGATCCCGGATGTTCTTCAGCTTCTTGACCCATAGCTGTCAGTCGTTCCTGCTGTAGTTAGAGAGTCAGAGAGTTCTTTCTTGTTGGTTTTTTTCCAAGGTGATTTGGCAAGTATTTTAAAAGCTTTGAAGAGTCAAATCTAGGAATCCATACAATAAATATGATTTCTGTATGAAATCTAAGGCCAGGCCATAACAATTAAATTATCATTTTTTCCCCAAAGGTACTTTAATCACTTGGTCTGAAGCATTTAGATCAGAAAAAGAACAATTGATCATTTGGAAAGGAAAGCTGCTTGGTTATTTTGTTTTTGTTTTTGTTAAGCAAAAACAAAAAACAAAAAAAAAAACCCCAAAGATTCCTATGATAACTTTGAAATACAAGAGATGTCAATGATACACTTTCTCTAAGATCACCATATGCTACAGGTGAGAAAAAGTATTCTTTTGCATTATGTGTAGAGGCAAATGTTCTAAATTTCCCACATTTTTAGCCTTTATTACAGTGTAAGCTTGAAGATATTCTCACAGTTATAGGTGAAAAAATGGGCTAGATTCTCAGCTGGTGAAAATCAGCAGAGTTCTACTGATGTCCTTTTTTCTGGTGTATCTGGTCCATTGTTTTATTTATGTATTTTTATAGTGACTAAGAATGTGCCATCCTCTTACTAAAATAATAATAATTAATAAATAGAAAACACAACAGCTACCTAGTAGCTGAAAGTGACAAACCTGTCAGTTGCAAAATAGCCACTTAAAGATTGTAACTGCTTGGCTGTGCTAAATTTAAAGGGCCAGCCACTTGAAAGGCATGCTGAGGGGAAAATGACAACCCTGAAGTACAGAATGTTAGAAAAGACCAGGAAATCACCAATGATTTTACTGCTAGTGTTTTGGTGGTGTTTTTATCCCAATGGCAGTTTATATATTGATTTATAAAAGATCAATAAAAAGAAATATAAGGAAAAAAATCAGTGGCTAGCTAAATAAGAATAATCTAAGAATTTTCAAAACAATATTTCAGATGTTCAGTATTGTTGCTCTTTTAATTTTTCCACAGATATGAATGGTGCAGGTGTCTCGTATAAAGAACTACATTAATTTAATATCGAGTTTTTTCAGTTAGGCACTCAACAGTCAGGAAAAGACAAATCAATTTAAGATGTAGTATGTGGTGTAAGTATAGTTTACTGTATACTTTTCACATAGATAACTGTCCTGAACTCTTTTTGGTATACACAAAATAATACATAAAACTATAAGTGGAATATATGTCTGTCTAAGGCTGTAGGACAACTGCATTATGTTGAATTATTTGAGAATGTAACATTGGTCATATAATTAAGACTCTATAACAATGAATGAACACAAAAGGGTTGAGTTAGGCGAGCACATTCAACTTTAACTTTTGCATATCTTCCCTTCACAGTTTTTTAATATTAAATTAATGTAGATACGTGCATTTAATTTCCTAGGGGAAAAAAGGATAAAATGGACAAACTCAAAAGATACAGTTTCATTCCTCATGACTTCCAAGAGCTGCTGGTTTTCAGAATAAATAAGTAAATAAATCAAAAGAAAAAACTGCAACTACAGTTGCAAATGCCATAGTGAAATTATTTGGCTAGACATCACCTGAACTCTGCCATCCTAGAACAAGACCTTTGCCCTAAGAAGAGGAGGAACTTTTTAACCAGATCCTGCGTCACAATTCACATTATTTAATGTCATCATTTAACTAAAGTTATTTCTGTTTAGAAAAAGGTTTTCTTGCTCACAGGACATCTGCTCGCCACACTCAATTCTGCCGCGAAGTGTTATTGTTGAATTGGTGGTTTCACAGTTACTTCTGTGGCAAGTAGACAGGCAAATTCAGATGCAACACACTGTAAATGATGGTGGATGTTGCACATCTGTAAGTTCTGTTTTTTTATTTTGGAGGCATATGCTTTACTGAATATGGTCACTGGAGCTAGAGATTTTCCAGGAACCCTGACAAGAAGCCTTTTGCAAAAGGGAGATCAAAGGAGATGCCTTGTACACATCAAGTAGCCACCATCAATCCAGAATGTAGCAGATTGGTAACATCACATAAGTTATTGTGAAATTCTATGCAAAGCAGAACTGGAACTCAATCACTGATTTCCTTGCAGGAGCATTCAGTTAAAGAGTAAAAGTGGTGAGGGACTATAGTTGTTATTCTCCGGTAATTATTGCCAGGATGTTTGCATACTGTTTTGAAGCATAAACCATAGGGTTTTCCTATTTGTTTTGTTAACCCAGGGGTGGGGGAGAGAAGAGGGCAGTAGGGGTTACTACCCCCGCAGTGGAAATATTGTGGGAGGCTGATCTATGTTTCTGCCTCTACACACTGTTCCCTTTAAATTGCATGGGCTCTGACCTCAGCCTCTGACATATCGCACAAGGAGACTTGTGGCATCTCTGTTAGGCCAGATACAAAACGTTTAGGGTTTTATAAATTAAAACCAGCACCTTAAATTGCATCCAGAAGTGAATTGGCGACCAGTGCAGATCTCAGAGCCAAGGTATAACCAGGACCCTGCTGGAAATGATGCTGTGCAAGTAGACCAATAGCTGAAGTTTGTGAATAGACTTTGAGGGTGTACCTCGTTTAGAGCACATTACAGTCTCCAGTGCTGAGGTGACAAGATTATCATATCTGACATTTCCCTCTCCCTCTCTTTTTTGTTGTTGTTTTTTTGTGGGGGAACAGGGGTGTGTGTGTTGTGTTAGCTTGTAAATTAACATGTCAACTGGAAGACGGAAGAATAAAACCTCAGCTAAGGGTCAAGAGCAGGACAAATAGCTATTTCCTTGAGTCTCACTATGGCTTATTGAGAGAGGTAGTAGTAGCTAGCAGAGTTTCTGACTCAGCTGCATACAGTCCCTCCTGCCCTGTAACGTCCTCTAAGGAGTTTTCAGTTGCAGCCGTCTGACTGTGGATATTTCTTTCAAAAACTGCCATATGTCAACCCCATTTACTAATGTAGAAAACAGGATGGAAGCAAAAACCGATGATCTGGAGTTTGTGGGTTATATTATTGGAGAATTCTTTACAGCAAAAGCTTCAGTTAGCAAGTGACTCTGATACAGGGTTAAACTGATGATTTCCCTAAGAAATTGTCATCTACTGTACTTAGAGTGAAGAAAGTTCTATATTGGTCAGGAAAGCAGAAATCTCGAAGAACCATTCTTACTCCTCTGCTGACTGGTTGTTTGCTCCAACCACTCCCCTCCTTCAGAGTTTCCTCACATCAGCCTCACCTCACATATCTGCCATCATCCTTCCCACTATAGTCTCCCCTTTCTTGCTCTCCTAACCCCCCAAAACCCTACCTTTGTCTTCCTTTTGGTTAATTTCCTTTCTCTCCCACTCTTTCCCTAGCATGCATTTTATGTTAATAACAATATAAAATATGACGTAAATATAATCTCACAACATAAATTGTGTGTATATGTATACAATATGCAAAATTGAGGAACTTCCATGATGCTTTCACACCATCACTCTGCTTGCACATACTATCCCTTTCCCACAGCTTGTGCTTGTTTTGTCTATGTAGATTATAAGCTCTCAGGCCATGGAATGCAATTACCCTATGTCTGTTCAGTGCCTAGCATAATGGAGCCATGATTTCAGTATGGAGCTCTCTGAAATCCCCATATAATGCATATAATAAATAACAGTAGCAGCCATGTTCTTGGAACCTAAGCAGAGATGATGATTAAAGTAGGGTGAAACCTTACTCTTTCTATCCTCCTGTTTAAGCAGAGCATGTTTAAAATGCTGAGTCCCTTCTTGGCACTATGAGTGACACCAGAAGTACTTATGTGGCCTCTCATTGTAACAGCAAGGCATATTTAATACAACAACAAAAAATATCAAAATACAGAAATTACTCAATGCACTCTCAACAAGTGGTGGCAATAAAATTGCCACCATTTTATACTTCCATTTTTATATAACTGATTGATGTCACTGAAAGACTTTTTGTTTTCATATTTGTGCACAGAAAAATTCCCCCCACCCTGACTGTCAAGAGCATGCCATGGGCACACAAATTAGCAAAGTACTAATACCCCAGGATAACAACCAAACACAATATTTAATCAACAAACAGTCAAACATACGCTGGGCAAGCTAAAAGCACTTACTTAATGCTCTAAGGCAGCAGTGTCCAATAGGTTCGCCACTAGCCACATGTGGCTAATAGGCTATTGAATTGTGGTTAATGCATGTGGCTTTTTTATTACGTGGCTAATAAGAAAAATTCAAAACCACAAGTGTGGCTAGCAGTGTGGCTAGCATCGAATTTCTGTTGGACACCACTGCTCTAAGGAAAGCTGAAGTATTGTTGAAAGATACATGCATCCGATGGAGTAAGCTGTAGCTCACAAAAGCTTATGCTCAAGTAAATTTGTTAGTCTCTAAGGTGCCACAAGTACTCCTTTTTGCGGATACAGACTAACACGGCTGCTACTCTGAAACTTGAAAGATAGCGTTATTCCTAATGGTATGCCAGTGTTTCCTTTTGCCTCAGATAAAGACCATGTGCTGGGCTGTTACACGCCAAACAGGTCACATTTCTATGCAAGGAAAGTTTGTCCTCTCTCTTCCTGAAATAACATGAGCAATCCAGGGAAGTGGTCACAGAATGGATTCGTGAAAGGAAGACTATTTCTCCCATCAGGGGGCCACTAGGGCTGATCTTTATCTGGCTTAGTGATCGGTTCTTCTGGATGAAAATAAATACTAGAGTATTTTTAATCCAACAGTACAAAATAGGTTTTAGTGGATTACGCTATCCCTGCAGTTATACAATAAGACCAAAGTGTTATTAGATTCTTTTAAGGATGACTTGTGCCACAATCCTGCAACTGGAATTGTGCGGGCAGGTTTTGGATTCCTCAGTTTATGGATGCCCACTTGAAAACCTAAAAGGGGCCTGATTTTCAGAAGTTGGCTGTTCCATACTTTCAGTAAATCAGGCCATCTTAAAGTATGTCAAATTGGGCACCCAAAAATTGAAGCACCAAAAATTACTGGTCACTTTTGAAAATCTTGGGCAATGTGTACTCTTTATCTCTCCCAGCTCCCCACAGCTGGTGAATACAGAAGTTACTTGTACTTACTTACCACAAAATCCCCCATAGCGTGTTTTGTTATAGCCAGTCATCACAAATTATGAGACTGCTCAGCCTATTCTTACTTTAAACCAACAAATCATAAAATAGGTACAGTGCTGTGTCACAGCATCCAAAGTATTTTTTATGTGCAGGTAATATGGGCAAGATTGCCCCCCCCCCAAAAAAAAGTGGCTTCAGGTATTTATGGTATTTTATTACTTTCAAGTAATACAGATGTGTTTAAAAATGAAGAATACAACCTGTGATGAGTAGCTCTCTCTCAGGATACAATCAAGCCCTCTCTACCAGTGATGGAAATCCTGGAGCTCATAAAAACATTTCTGAAGAGGAACGTTTTGCCTTAGAATTGGCCCAGATTGCACCCAACAGCAGGTATCTTTAAAAAATATATCCCATTGAATATCATCTAACCTCTGCAATATCTTCATCTCTACAGCCCTCTGGAAATTAAGTAGTATGCACACTGTACTGAACTATTGATTTTTCTCACTATTTTTCAGGAATTAAGAATGAGATTCTGTATTGCACCTCTAGAGTTAGAATTACTGTCCTTTTAATCATGGAAGATCACTACAACACAGCTTGGAAGTGTTTAAGATGTGCAGAGGAATTAGGTACGACTCTTTTTTATCCTTTTTAGTACCTAACTGTTTTCAAACTCCTGACACAATTAATTAGACAAAAAGAAATAACCAAAGAGATTCCTACTGTCACTTGACAATCTAAATGTTGCATGTACATAGATGGTGTTTTGTAAACATTCTACAAGATCCTGTTTTCAATTTCCTCCATTCTTTCATGTAATAATAGTTTTGGTTAAATCTCCGGATACATGGTAAATTGGACGAAGTTTGAAGCTCTGCTTCTTTAATAGATTTTCTTGTAAAAATGTCTGATTTGAATATTAGTTCCTTCATCGTATAAGACATTAGGGATTCACAAATTAGAAATTTATTAAACCGTTGCAATAAGACTCATAACATTAAAGGTGGGAAAGAGTTATTGGGTCACTGTCATAAATATAAAGGGAAGGGTAACCACCTTTCTGTATACAGAACAATAAAATTCCTCCTGGCCAGAGGCAAAACCCTTTCACCTGTAAAGGGTTAAGAAGCTGAGATAACCTCACTGGCACCTGACCAAAATGACCAATGAGGAGACAAGTTACTTTCAAAGCTGGGGGGGAACAAAGGGTCTGTCTGTCTGTGTGATGCTTTTTCCAGGAACAGATCAGGAATGCTCTTCAGAACTCCTGTAAAAAGTTAAAAGAAAAGGAGTACTTGTGGCACCTTAGAGACTAACAAATTTATTTGAGCATAAGCTTTTGTGAGCTACAGCTTTGGATATATTTATTTTAGCGTGACCATGGTGAAAAATAGCTCTTGATATTTCAAAGTGCATGGTCAAATATCTTATGTAAGGCCTCAGCTTAGTCACAGATTGAACCATAACGGATAATGATGAATTTAAGAACGTTTAAGTGCTTTACTGAATAGAGCCTAAATATGGTTCTAAAATACAAAGAAGGCTTCATACTGTACTGTTTTTTCTAAGACACTCAAATAGAGAATAAAAGGAGTGATCCTTTCTGTAGGAAAATAAATGTAAAGCTTTGATGAACCAGACCAGTTACCATGACTATACCAGGAAAGAAGAACCAATAAAGTCCTCTAAGTAGTTTTTATATTGGAGAAGATTCAAATAAGATGGACACTAAATACATTTCCGAAGAAGAGGAGTGCTTTAAAATGACTGGGTTCTGGTGGCATCCGCGTGAAAAGGCCAAATCTCACACAGCACTTTGTCTCTGCGAGGAAAAATCCAATATGTAATTCACCACCAGTGCAGCGCCACTGGTTGTAGCAATAGTGGAAACTGTAGTGTAGACAGGGTGAAGGAAGTCCTGTCTACAATACAGATTCCACCAGTGTTGCTGCACCAGGGAACAATTACAGATCCAGAATGCTAGAAAATACAGACTGAATGGATTGTGTGAGATGCATTCACGGTAGAAAGTTAGTTCTCGGTTGGCCATGGGAATTCCTAGTTGTTCATTATATTTTAATGGCTTTTGTTTTCCTTTTGTTTTCTGTGCCTCTAAGCTACCTTTTCTTTCTTTTCCCTTCAGTCTTTCAGGGTCTGTCTTTCCTCAGAATAATTCATGTGAAGTATGTTTAAAAATATTTGTTTTCTCAATTCCGTAAGCTTACCTTTCCCTCCAATATTTTCCTCAGTATGTGAGAGATTTGGTATTCTTTAATCGTTCTTCACTCCTCTTACTTAACTGAAGCTCTGAAGAAAGGAACTTATCTCGGGCTCTGATCAAACCAGGAAAAGCAGATTATCTGGGCTCCCTTTTCTTCATCTTGATCTGTAATCAATGAAGATATCTTCACATAGCACAATTAGCCTCATACAAGGTTCTCATGTGCATGGAGTACAAGATCAGAGCAGGCCATACATACTTCAGCAGCTCTCAAATGGGAGCAGACATCAATTCCCCTATGTGCAAGTTCAGACAAGGTTATTGTTTGATGTGGAATAGCTAAGGTGTCTCAGCTTCCTGCCTCATAACATCTTTTGCAAAGGAAAAGCATCTTCCAATACAGTAGCTGTTATCACTTGCTAGTGGGGTTTTGCCCATCCCATTTTCTGGATCATCCCTTAGGGTCATTACTCAAGTGAAGGTGATTTACTTTAAACACACTAATTGACACTATTTCTAAGAACAATGAGGCAGGAATTTTGGCATACCCATGAAACTCATTAATCCCTGGAGTAACTATTGCCTTCAATGAAGTTATAACAAAGGTGGATTTGGCCCATTGTTTATGGTAAGTAAATCATTAATTTTACAAATGTAAATAAAGAAAAAGGATTTACTTTCAAAAAAACTGGAAGACTATCTGTGCCCTTCACTTCATACATATTTTACAATCCAGACCTACTCCTTGATAACCAATTAAAATAAAACTGAAGTGTAATACCATATAAAAACAAGTTTTGGAATTGAGGCACAAGAGAGTGGGTGAAGAAGACCTGCATGTTAATGTTTCTGTAGTGGTTGCATTGGTGTGAAGAAGCTGCCATCAATGTAATATCAGCATACAGAGACCGTCCTGTCTTTCTAACTTATAACCAGGTTCAGGTAGGCGTGCATTAGATATTGCATTGACCAGTGTGGAGGCTGCATTTATTTCTCATACATTCAGCTTCTGACAAGTGGTGTGAAGAGCTGGGCATGGCTGCTGTTCAGCAGTGCACAACATTGCTAGACTACACTTTAAGACAGGAAGTAAACAACACTGGGCCAGATCCTCAGCTGGTGTAAAGCAGCATAACTCCATTGACTTGAATGGAACTACATCCCATTGCACCAGCTGACAGTCAGGCTCACTGTTTTCAGCTGAATTGCATGTAGAATGTAGGCAGGCAGAACATAGTTGACCAAACTGCACACATGGTCAGGGTCATAGTTATTTCTTAGGCTTGCTGCTTCCTACACGAAAACTCACTACAAAGAAAATACACAAATAGTGTAATGTGGTAAAAAAGATTTTAACAGGAGTTTGGGACGGCTAGATTTGTCCCAATGGGATAAAGCTTGTAAGCCTGGTTCACCATTTTGTTACTTCAGTTTTATGGTGGTGTGATTCCAGTGAAACTAATGGAAAAGGCACTGATATAAAACTGGAGTAAAAAAATGGTGAAACAAGCTTCCTGTTTCTAGCCCATCAGGTTTGTAAGATATTGAACCTTCCTCCTTCACTGGAAGACTGAATATTAGCTATCTATGACACGGTGCATTTCAGACCAGTGAGGGGCTGTGTCACCTCCACGCTGCAGCTGTAGGTGCCTCCCAATGCTTTGCTGTTGTGGGTCTAAACCTCTTCTTCTCACAAAAATCCAAACAGTGTGCAGGTCACACCCTAAGTGTCTGTGTATAGCCACAGCCCTGGTCCAGAAACTCTCACCCTCAGCAGCCTGTCAGTAACACCCCAGCCACATTCTGGCTTCCAGCAGCCTTGGCTACTACATGCAAGTTGACCCCAACATGTGCCCAGTCCTGAATTTCCCCCCAAAAAATATTAGTTCAGATATTTTAGGTCCGTTATCCCTGTAAGGGAACAATATACAGCAACTTGTTCCTTTTTAAATGGAGTTACCACACAGCTCAGTTTAATCACAACACTGGATTAGTTTTGATTAAAGAAAAAAAATTACGTTTATTTAACAAAAGAAGGTAGGGTTTTAAGTGGGTACAAGTATAGACATTAAAACCAGAAATGGTTACAAGAGAAATAAAGATAAAATGCTTCCTGATACTAAAACTATAAAACTAGGCTTGGTTCAAGGTAAAATGCTTACCACATGCTCCCAACAGCATTACAGACCAATCTTCAGGTCAGGATCCTTCCCATAGTCAAAGAGCTGAATTCTTTTGTTATTTGAGGTTCGAGAGAGATGGCTAGGAAGACATAACTTGGCATTTTTGCCCCTACTTTATAGTTGTTGGCCTTTAAAATGCATTTTTCTGAGACGGAGTGACCCCTAGATAAAGTTCTATCCAGCTGAGAGCAAGGAGATACGGAACCTAGTAGGGAAGAGGTGTTATGTTGTTTCTTTTCACTTGTGTATGCTGAAATGCAGATATTCTTTGTCTTCTTTCTTTGCTCTCTCTGTCTTTGGACTCTGTCTACAGCTTTTATGGAAATGGAGGCTTCCATGATCAGTTCTGCCAAATTGGGGCTACATGAGTTTGAACATATGTCTTTAACATCATATGGGGTGGGCGGGGGTTCATAACCTTACACACAGTGTTGCTATATACACTTCACTATGATGATATTGACCAGTGAGTTGTTATAGCTCACAGGGCATATTTTGTACAATGATTATTACAGTAGTGTGTAAGGAGTGAATACAGTGGAGCATTCGGTCACAGTATCCTAAGAGGTTTGTGAGTTCAAAATGACCTCTGGGAGTGCCTTACCTCTGAAAATCACGGCACTTTTATTTAGGTTCCTGAATATGCACAAAAGGTATCTAACTTTAGGCAGACAGGCTTGAAAATGTTTGTCTATGTGTTCTAAAAAGAGATGTGAAAGTTCACAAATAGTAGTTTGAAGCAGAGAGACACAAATGGCCAGAGCTGTAGAGGAGAGAAGTTGGATAATGTTGGTGAATTCTAAGTTCATATTATGATAAAATTAAAATGCATATGTTAATAGTAAATTATAAGTAAAGAAAGTATCCTAGATATTAACCATCCACTGATTTGACAACACAAAAAAATCATAAAATATTATGTGTAATCTCTCAAAGAATAGCTTTCTAGCTCTGTCTGATATAGAATCACTTTATTTAGGCAATATGGGGAAACCATAGGGAATATGCATCCTGCAGCACTGAAGAAATTGCTCAGTGTTGTGAAAAACATAAAATTGTTCCTGACATATATAGCACACTAAATAATAAAGACATTACAATTTTATGGCACTCCCAGGATGAATGAAAATCTGTTTTGATAGCAGATTTAATTCTCTCTAGTTATAAAACATAGAGATTTACACAAAATGTTGGGGAGGGGGGGAAATTGGTGATATATGCCAGAAGTGTCACATTGTAGTATAGCATTAATTAATATATTAGGAAAATATCCTGAGACTTAAAATATGTGGGTCGAATTATTAATGGCAATAAGATATTCTTGGAAAGGATACCTATGTGACTTCAGAATTATATATTTCAAGCTTCAAAATGAGACTACCACATGTAAACAATAAAAGTGAAAAATAAGAGGTCACTTTAAATTTGCCTTGCTAGGCAAGTGCATGTGTTACAGATATTGGGAAGGGGTGGGAGGAAAGTTCTTCTCTCGCACTTGTTACAGATATTGAATAAGTAATTGGAAGACAGCTGTTGAGGATAAAGTACTCCTCAACTGCTGTAAAAGATTATAAAGCCGTTTCAGACGTGAAATCCAAGTTGGCATATGCCTCGTGTTAGTCTGTCAGACTCCCTATTCCTGACAGCCCTTCTTTAGGTTCAAGCACTCTTGGTCAGTCAGTTCCTGACACTGAGTTGTAACTTTCCAGATTTCAACTGTTCTGGCATTTGTACATAGAAAACAGGAGAAGAGATCTATGAAATTCCCACTGGTCGGGGGGAAAAAGCAGAAACATCTGTCGATGTGTGGCTGAGGAGCAGTTTTATTGGCTGTATTTAGCAGCAATGCAGAGTCCAAATTGGCTCAGCTATGCTCTGACCAAGAGGTGCCCAGAGCACTGCTGTCAAATAGGATGATAAAGGTGTGTATGATGAAACAGCCAAATAAAGGCATAAATAACACTATCAACATTCTATAAGCATTTAGCGCAATGTTCGGATAAACCCCTCTGTATTTGTGCAAGCAGGTAGGAGGGGGATGAGAAGAATCAGAGGATGCTGTGGCTAGTCACAATGGTAGACATTGCATTCCCGTAAGTGCTTGATTCTATCACTGTTGAGTCATGCAGATGCTAGACACCCCATCCCCCTCTTTGGCAGTTATGTGCATGCTAACCCAAGTCCTGCTGTCACAGTAGTCACACTTGCCTTCTGCTAGTGGAGAGGCGGGAGGGCGGTGGCACTGTATCTAGTCTCTCCATGATAGCTGGAGGGTAGCATGGAGTATTCCAGACCTCCACAGACTGAAAGAGTACTTACACGTCCGTGTTACAGTACCTTCTTATGGAGCACCAGTAGCTGAACCGTAGTTATGGTTGTATTACAGAGTTCAGTATTAAAAGAAGCTCTAAGTCTCTTTGTAAAAATCTCATTGAAATGGCAAAAAACAGACACTAAACCTGAGAGCATGGTGGCCCATGTGAAGATGTAAAGGAACGCACAAATCTTTCTTCTTAACAACTTATTTCCATTGTTTTAAGGTTTTGGGTAGATGAAGTGTGTCTTGAGGATACCTTAACTGTCACTAAACTTAACTTTAATTTGCTAATATATAGCGATAGACAAATGACCAACAGTCACAGCAGAAACACAGCAAATATTAAAGAATACAGACATATGGTACTCGTGCAGGTAGTTACACTTTGCATTATAGCAGCTTATTTTCAATTGCTTATCACTTTGACAAACTTAAACTGTTAGGGCTGAAATTTGCCATGGTGGGTTTCTGCCTAAGACTGTCTTGGAGAATGTTTCAGCTGAAATGGTTCAACCCATTGCAAGAATGAGATAAGAGAAAAATACTGCTCAAGTTAAAAAAAATTCTTGCACATGTTTTGTTGAGAAGCCCTAGCTTGGGTTTCAAATTTGGCAGGGCTGGCAGTCTGGTGGCAGGGAGGTCCCTTTTCCTGTCTCCATGAAAATTTGGCCAAGTTATGAGCCTCCAAAAAAAAATCTCATTTGCACATATTTAGTTCACACTTGTTACAGGTTAGCATCTAAATTTTGTGAAAATTCCATCTACACTGAACATGATCCCTTGCAGCACAGATCCTATGTGCCAACTGGACTAAGCCTACGTGCCATTCCTATGACTGCATGAGCTGCCCAGAACTTTCACTTGTAATTATTGCTCTCATTGCTGTGAGCCACTGTGGCACCAGGCACTGGGCTTAGAGCAGGGAAACTCTCTCCTGTGCTCTCAGTGCTCCCTTCGTTGATGCCAAAGCAGTGTGGGACAGAAAGCAGCTAGACTCTAATGCAAAGAGGAAGAGGTAGAGAGTGATGGGAGGGGGAAGAGATGCAAGACCAGATGGCGTGAGGGATATGGGTGGGAGCAGAGTGGGACAGAAGATGGAGGGCTGGGGGGGAGATTAGGAACAAAGGGAAGGAAGGGGCGAGAGGCATGGCTGTGCAGGGAAAATCGGGACAGGCAGGAAGCAGAGGAGTTAGCAGCAGGGGAGAGAACAGATAGAACAGGTGAAGCAGGCACAGTAGAAATACAAGCTTCTCATACTACCCTGTTCAAGTGTCTCAAGCCTGTTGTGAAGGAGCCACCTGTAGATGTGAGGGGAGAGTTCAGGTTCCATTCACATTCAGTCTTCAGCCTTTTTGCTAGAATTTATGGTAATATTCCCATTGTGGACTAATTTGCAACTCTCCTTGTTAAAGGCACCCTAATTCTCTCTTCTCAGATCTCTCATTTATCCAGGTCTAACTTTGTTTTCTAAATTACAGTATCATACATTCCTTCCAGGTTTAAATAATGGATGATAGGAGATTGTGTGGGGCAATGCGATATGTTATTCAGCAAAGATGGTGTAACTTTGTATGGAGAGGTTTTATATAGTATTTGTATTAAACCAGTGTTGTCAATTCGCATAATTTTGTCTTGAGTGTTAAAATATTTGGATCTTTTCTTAAAACCTCAGCTTCTGGATTCATGGAATTAAATGAGTCTTTTTTGTTTGTTTTAAAGTAAGTTTCTAGCCCTCAATCTTAAAGGCTCAGAAACAAAAAGGCAAATAAATAACCCAACAAATATTTATGATTTGTAAGCAAATCTCATGACCTTTGGGAGTTTGACTTTTTTTTTAATGCCTTGGGTCGGCAAGAGTGATTAAACTATCAAGAAATACAGGTAAACTAAAACCAACACTGAGAAGTATAGGACATAATGTTACAAAATAGATTATTAACAACCACCAGAATAAATCTGAAAGTGAGAAAAAGAGAAAACACACTTCTGATCTAGGCAGGCCAGTGCTTTAAGCTGCTCAGCCCTACCGCAGGGAGGTTTGAGAATTGAAAGTTGAGAGCAGTAAAGCACAAGCAGCTCTGCTGTTTGGCCTGCAGAGCTGGGGTGAGACGTTATGGGGGAGGCATGGCTTGTGCAGCAGGCTGACTTTTCCTTTTCATAGTTTGTCTGGCCCCAGGGCCAGCATCTGCAGCCTTCAGGGACTTGCATAGCTCAGAAAGCCATGTAAAATTGTTGCTGGATCAGGCTTATGGTGAGCGCCCTTTTCCAGCAACATCAGCCGTCTTCGACGGTTCAACTTTTCAACTGTCCACCTGTTAGCACATTTGAAAGGAAGTGCTAACATTATCTAATACATATCAGAATGACAGATACATAGAATAAATGTATCCTGGAAAGAATGCATTAAGTGAGTTAGAATAAATTAGGTTTTGCAGTTCATGATGTAGGAAAGTAACCAAATGATTAATAGTCCAATGAAAGATTATCCTCATTTGATATTTCTACAATAGTAAAAAATCCATCCCAGCTGTAATTTGACATAGGGAACTCTAGAGGTTTTAATCACCTCTGAGTTCATGTACTGTGCATTGTTGTTCATGTCTAGCTTTTAATAACTTTTTAAGTTTGATAAATGGATATAGATTGTAGCAATATGACGACTCTTTTAACCGCAAACTGTTTTGGGGTGCTTTTGTGTTTAGTAATACAGATACCATAAAATCTGATGGTGAATTGTCTCTACTTCATGAGAAAATAATATAATGTGACAGATCCTCAACTATAAATACTATAGATCATGGGGAAGGGTGTTGCCCAAGTGGCATCAAGCTCATTCCCTGATCCTGGGCCAACAGTGTGCCAAGCTGGCACCCAAGAATCTGGTCCAACACTTTCAAGAACTGCAAAATCCTGAATGTGAGAGAAATTTGCCTTCACCTTCACTAGGAAATGTATTGGATCCTTCACACGTTTTCAGTGTTAAAACATCATTTGACAACATACCAAGAGTTAAAAGTCTGTTATTAATGAGACTCCCAACTGTCCATACACTTCTGCATAGCAGAACCAACCCTGAATCCTTCTCTGCCTAGAATGAGGATGTTGCTATGTGAGAGATTTCCTGGTTCATATCCATATCGTTTAAATACATGGTCAGGATTCCAATAATTAGCCTTTTATTTGAGGCTAGATTTAAATTCATAGTTGTTGACACAGAATGCCAAGCACAGAATGGGCTCCTTGGTTATTTTCTAGAATATTCTTGTTTCAGGAACTAAAATTGTTCAAACACATTTATAGTATGTTTGTGCTGGGAATATGTTGTGGCCAAGAATTTAGTTAGATTCCAGGAAGGATTAGGCATCTATATGGATAATGAAAATACCTACAGTTACTTTAGAATGAATAAAAAAGGTTTTCTGAGGGATATAAATTTTCATGCTTTAGAGCTTAAGCCAACCACGAACTGATGGAGATGAGGAAATCCCCCTAGAGGCATGCTATTCCATAATTGTCTATTACAGGGTTTCTTGCACCTTTCTTTAAAGTGTCTGTGATCAACTATTATGCGAGACAGGCTGCTGGTTTAGATGGACTGCTGGTCTAATCTGGTACAGCAATTCCTGTGACAAACTGAGGCTTCTACCTATTATGCAAAGCATGCTTATTTTGCAATTGCCTTATCCCCTCATCACATCCCTATCCTCATTTAGCTATGTATTCACCTCTTGCTTCTTGTTATAAAACCAGATTGTGAGCTCTGCTCACAGAGACTGTTATTTATTCTTGTTGCTTACCTATGCAGCACCCAGCCCAATCCTTGACTGGGGCCATCAGATACTGCAATAATAAAAGAATCCCAAAGATTATTCTATGCTGGATTATTCCAGACTCTGAAGTCCAGAAATGTTACTGAAGTGGGGTGAAGATTCACTGCTTCTCCCCTGGGTTAATTTTTTTGTTACTGTTGTATTTGTGTGCAGTGAGAGGTCTCAGAAGAATTAGTGTGGGCATTTTTTTATGAGCCTGAGTTTCCTTCTTTCTATTCCTAGACTTGTTATGTGTAGAGTTTACTGAATGCTATTCCATGAGTAATTTATCCTATGAATTGAATAGTGTTTCATTGTAGTCTCCTTTTAGTGATCTGGTGAACAATTCACTAATATTCCCAAGTACATACACATTTAATCACTTTAAAAAAATCTCAAATATTTGTTTCTGTTGTTTACCCAGTTCTGATTCTGGAAGTTATTATCACCTGAACATTTTACACCCCAAACCTATAAAGGGTTCTGTGCTGGCAGATGCTGGCACCCATACAAAATAGCTTATAGATTAGGGCATTAATAGGTGGAGACCAGTTTTGCTCCAAGGCACATAGCTGTGGAGTTGAGTGATTAATGGACTCACCAAAGTTTAGGTTTCATTTTGTCACTTTTACAGACTAATTGATTTAAGTAACATTTCTTCCGTCCGATGTTCTTATAATCTTTGGCCAGTGTAGTCTTCTGACCTAACTTCCCCTTCTTCCCTTCATTGCATGTATTGTCAAAAACAAGGCCACCCTGACCAGAGAGGGCACACTAAAGAGAAGCCGCTCATTTAGTTTAATAACTTTCCATATTAAAAAGCGGGGGAGAGGAAATAACAAGGATCTGTGAGGGTTCATAGGTCTCCAGGAAATCCAGTCACTTGGGAACAAAGGGGTATTATTACGGTGCATGGGGCAGGAAGGAGCTAGAGTTTTAACTTTTCTTTCACTGTAGAAAGTATTTTTTTTCCTCTATACCAGCTCCTATCCCAGCCTGAGACAAATGGTTGGTTGGTTTGTTTATTTGTTTTCAGAGCCTAAAAGAGATGAAGGGTCTTTTGTGTGTGGAGAATGCTGAGCTCCCGCTGAAATTCTTTCACCACCAGAAGCAAAGAAGTCCATTCTATGGGGAGTCCAACCTCTGGAGAGCAGAAATTGACTGATTTCTCTGTCAGTTATCCACAGTGACAGGTCAAATTCCCTTCCTAGTTCACTATATTTATATAATATCTGATGTATTGGTACGATATATAACAACAGAGGTCCTTCCTTACTGTAACCTTGCTCAGGAAGAACCTAGCAAAATATTTGAAAAGCCTAAGTTTGAGATGTAAAGGTTTTTGGACATAGTACCTTTAAGGAAGAAAATGTAGCAATTTTAATCTCTTCCTCCCCACCTCCCACTTGAATGTAAAGTCTCAAGGAGGAAAGAACCTCTGGACCAGGTTCTCTTGGGAGCAGGAGTGCTGCACCTGGAGTGAGTGCAGAGAGAATGCCTCATGTCCATTTAGTTATTCAGACATTCATGTAACCACCGCTCTGGTATGATTTTAGGGTGTGAGTAGTGTGGGGTTTTGTTTTGTTTTTTGGTCTGTCATTTTTCTCTTGAGAGATCCCATTGTGTGGGCCACAAATGCAATAAAAACACACAAAGAAATTTTAAAATAACTCAAAGTGGAGTGCTTTAAGTCTTTCTCTTACTAGTATAATGCTCTGGGTCCAATCCTCAGCTGGTGAAACTCCACCAACTTTAGTGGAATTACACTGTCTTACACCAGCTGAGGCTCTTGCCCCTGGTATTTAACGGATCCATTAGAAGTTTGTGTTTCACACAAAGGCAAGAGATCATGTACCTCCTGTACTGGAGATCTCCCATTTAATCATGTTTGTTGTCACCACGAAGTTATCTGTCATAAGAAATCAGTAAGGATATCAGTGGATTTTGTTGCAGGTATTTCTATGAAGTGGCAGATGTCAGACCTACTTTTCATGTTTCTACCTAAATTATGCCATGTCTCTGGTAGCTTGTGGCATGGTACAACCTGTAGCACCCAGCAGGCAAGAGTAGAGGTGTTGACATACTGCAAAAGTCAGTTTACTGATATGTATTTAACAAGCCACAAAATGTTTATTGAATTTTTAGCTGTACCGCCTCTTCTGTCATTTCACAGAAAATGTTCAAACAATTAGGAGAGAGTTCTATTCCATTGATGCTGACATTTCAAAAAATAATTTCAAATGGAGATTTATTTGCAGTATGTATTCCTGAATTTATTCTTGCTGCTGTGTGCTCATTATCTTTTGAAAATTCAGTGTGCCTATCTTAAGAAAAAGGTAGTTTTAAAGGGAATGAAATATGAAATTAGTACAATATCTGTTCCAGCATGCTTTTTTTTTTTTTAATTTAAAAAATTGTGTTTTCAGAACCAACGTCATATACTAACTTTGGAGCTAATGTTGGCATGTAACCCTGTGTTCTAGGATTCATATACATCCAAGAACGTTATTATCTATCTATCTCTCCTTAGAAAGCCTAATTTGGAAGAAGTTGCTCCGTACCAATTATTCCACCTAAAGGCAAGAATGTGCTGTGACCAGTGAACCAGTCTGTCTGGTTCAATCTAATGACTCTTTCTTTCAGTAATCCCTCTGTGCCAGACCTCTTGGAAACCCACTTGCGCCAAAGTGGAAATGATACAGATCTGGAATAAATCCTATTTGGGAGCATAGAAGGAGCCTGAGGATCACTGATTACACATTGTACCCAGATAAAACAAGTATATCCATGTGGCAGGTAAATGAAAAATTGTGCCCTATGTGTGTGAAAATATTTTCATGATGATTTCTTAATGTTTCATTTTTGGTAGTGTTTTGTATGTATTGCAATATCTTTTTTTTTTTTAAAAAAG
Organism: Eretmochelys imbricata; assembly: GCF_965152235.1. Lineage (NCBI taxonomy): Eukaryota > Metazoa > Chordata > Testudines > Cheloniidae > Eretmochelys > Eretmochelys imbricata. The sequence continues at coordinate 34,473,921 of NC_135575.1, read as the reverse complement.
GAAATTATAGGTGAGGCACAATTAGCAAATAAACCATCGGTATAGAAGTTAACCATCAGCTTTGTGCCTGCTTTAAATAATAGGAGTCTGATGCACAAAAATGGTAGTAAGAAACAGGGCTTTATTTCCAGGCCCCAGTCAGATTATATGGGTTAGATTCCAGTGACTACTTTTGCACCTTGGTGTTAGAAAATAGAGTAGACTTTTTTTTAATCTTAATTCAAACTTCTCAGCTTTCCTTTTGGTTTCCGTCACTAGCCAGCTTTTTGAGTTCAGTTTTCTTTTGGACAAGTGAATGTGATGCTCCATTTTTCTTTTAGTTCATCAAAGAACTCCTAGCAGGCTGCCCACTTTCCTTCCTCAGTCAACTAAACCTTCTAGGTCTCATGAACTAACTCTTTCGTACTGCAATCTATACCAGCACACCCTGGTTGGATAGTCTCTTAGCAGTGACCTTTGTTTGTGACTGAACACAACTGGAGAAAGGAAATTCTATAGACTAATATTTCCGCTAATACCGTCTTCACAAGGCATTTTGCCAAAACCTTAATCTGCAGAATTTCCTTCCTATAGTTTTATTCAGATTTACCCTTGAGTATTTGCAGTGATGGATATAGCTTTTAATGGACTAGCTGTAACTAAGGATGGTCTCAAAGGTAGACAACAAAAAGTAGAACAATGTTCAGTCTGTACCCTGAACATCTGTACCAATGTCTTCATAGATTTTCATCATTGTCCTTGTCTGACTGCTTATCTTCCTGAACTATTTCCACGAAACAGTCACTCCTGTTACAGAATTCCCTCTCTTCCATTCTTTTTGAAGTGTTCATTAGCATTTAACATGACAAGATTTCAGTCAAGAGGGAAGTTTTATAGGGATTGCTCAACATTTTACCAAGTGCAGGAAGAATTTATTTCAGGCTTTTTTTGGGGAATCACATCAGCAATGTTTCAACTCCGTAGATACGTATGATCTATATGAGAGTGAGGCCATAAGTTAATTTTGAAAAAATAAAAATAGAGTTGAACCTTGCCTCTACTGTGTGGTTTTAAATTAACCTTTTTAAAGCATGTTCTTGTTTTGCTTGAATCATTGTGAATTTCAGCATCCGGGGGCCTGATTCTGCTCTCACATTAGTTTTATATTTGTGCAAATGCCATTAATTCCAATGGAATTACTCCTGCTTTACCAATGTAAGTAATATTGAATCAAGAACAAAGAGGGGTGAGCTCTCTCTATCAATAGTCAAGACACATCTTCATTACTATCCATTCTCCCATAAGGTTTCTTTCATAAAGAAAACAGCAGCAAGGAAAGATGGTTCTGCGGTTAGAGTGCTAACCTAGGCCTTGGGACATCCTAGTTCTCGTCCCTGATTTGCCCCAGGCTTCCTGTCTGACCTCGGGCAAATCACTTCATTTCTCTGTGCCTCAGTTCCCCAGGTATGATAGGATGATATCCCTTCCCATCCTGACAGGGGTGTTGTGAGGATAAATTCACTGAAGATTGTGAGGTGCTCAGATACTATAGAAATTCCTAGATAGATTTGCAACTGCAGCTGAAGTCTGCTTTTTTCAAAACTTTATACTATGTACAAATTCCTTTTCATTTTAAGCAAACATTTTAGAAAGCATCTGATATTGTACCATAAGCAAGTAGTATGTTTGGAGACTTTGCTAAATGTAGAGGCCTGATCCTACAAGTTGATTGGAGGCACTCACTTATAACCGTTCTGTATTCAGTGTGCATTGTAAAGTATGTCTATTCCATTGTAAAAACAACAGGAACCAATTAATTGTACTGCCTCTTTTTCAATTAAACATTTGTATTTGCTGTAGGTGGAGCTACTGCTCACTGGAAATTAAAAAAGATTGAAGGTGGGAAAAGAGGAAGTGAAGGAAAAGACAGGTAGTCCAGGGGGTGTGTTCCATTAATACAGACTATCCCACATATTTTCAGCAAACTACTGTACGTTGTTTGACTCCACTAAGTTTTTGGATGCCTCCATTTTGGGCAATCCCATGGTCTCTGAATCTTTCAGGCTACCAAGGACAGTGACTCTTACATGCTTCCCTCGTGGCTTACAAAACTAGCACAGCAGACATGGCGGAGGACCTCCTGTTTGCCCTACATAGAGGACTGGACATAGAGATTTCGCAACAAGATGTTCTGTCCGAACTGTTTTTCTCACAGTGTGTGGACTGTGTATCCAAGTAAAGGGAGATTGAATTTATCTCCAGCCTATTACTGAAAGAAATCCATGAGAGAATTGAAAATGTATCACTTTCAAACAGCAGGACCTTTAGCAAAAAAAACCCATACAGAATCCATTGATGAGACCAAGGAACAGAAACATCCCTCTGTAGCTACTGATTTCTACTGTATGCAAGACAATTAGGCAATGACTTTTTCTGGCAAAGGAAGAACAGGGCAAGAAGAAAAAAGTTAATGGTAAGCAGTATTTTGTTACCTATGCTGTCAGATAAATTGCTTTACAAGTCTGTGATACCCAGTAAAATGAGTTGTAAATGAAGGTTATAAATGTTTTACATTTACAACAAGAAATGCTCTAAAGAGCCCTAAAGCATTGCCACTTAAGAATACTTTTAATGGAAACTTGTGTGGACTGCCTTATAAGCATATTGTCATGGTGCTGGCTAGTGAGAATAAAATAAAAACAAGTGTTTTTGCACCTCTGCACATCTTTGTTTTCCCAGAAGTAGAAATATAGATAGATCACAAGAAAGCCTGCCCCATTTGGTATTTCTGGCCTTGCCAAAACCAAGAAGCTCTGGAACTCCAAAAATCTCCAGCCCACAGAGGCTTGGAAAAGCACCCAAATCTTTGTGGGCTTATGTGAACAGAGTTTGAATCCACTCAAGCCTTTGCACTTCACTAGCCATTAGTGGTGAAGCATCTCCACATTTGTGGTTTGTAAGATTTTACATCGGCTGTAAATTGGCAAATGCCTAAAAGCTAATAATCCTGAAATATGCAAAAGAAACCACTCTAATATATTACTGTTTTTCTGTTATAAATATGTGTCTGCCTTCCCACAGATGGATTTGTGTAGGAAATCTAAATTAAGTCAATAAAAAAACTAGCCAAAATTAATCCATATCCACTGTGACTAGGTTTTATGCACTGAAATGATCAAAGGTATTTTCAGTGTCTAGTAGTAATCCAGCTATGGGGAAGAGGGCTGCTTTTCTACATGTTTATCCTATAATGAAAAAGTTTGGCACTATTTGAACTTAATACTCTAGGAAATCCAGTTGATTTGGTTGTATTACTTCCTGAATAGCAACTTCCAAGCTTTTGACACTATTTTTGACTAAATCTTGGTATCCTATCAATGAATTCAATAAGCAGATAGATCAGAGGTGGGCAAACTACAGCCTGTGGGACTGTCCTGCCCGGCCCCTGAGCTCCTGGCCTGGGAGGCTAGTCCCTGGCCCCTCCCCTGCTGTCCCCCCTCCCCTGCAGCCTCAGCTCATTGCACTGCCAGCACTCTGACCTGCTGCTCCTGCTGGGGAGCGGGGGGGTCCTGGGGGGCAGTCAAGGGACAGGGAGCAAGGGGGCGGTTGGATGGGGTGGAGGTTCTGGGTGGTGGCGGTCAGGGAACGGGGGGGCTGGCTAGGCATGGGAGTCCTGGGGGGCCTGTCAGGGCGAGGGTTCTGGGGGACAGGGCAGTCAGGGGACAGGAGCGGTTGGATGGGGTGGAGGTTTTGGGGGCGGGCAGTCAGGGGATGGGGAACGGGGGTTGGATAGGCATGGGAGTCCCAGGGGGCCTGTTGGCGGTGTGGACAGGGGTCGGAGCAGTCGGGGACAGGGAGGGGGGGGGTTGGATAGGGGGTGGGGTCTTGGGAGGCAGTCCTGGGAGGGGGCGGTCAAGAAACAAGGAGCTGGGGGGCAGTTAGGGGGTAGGAAGTGGGAGGGGGCCAGGCTGTTTCAGGAGGCACAGCCTTCCCTACCCGGCCCTCCATATAGTTTTGCAACCCCGATGTGGCCCTCAGGCCAAAAAGTTTGCCCACCCCGAGAGAGATTATACAGTGTGTTAGTTTTTCCCAAATTTTATTCATTTATCATGATATAAACTTCAGTGAAAGATCCTGTAGGGCTACCCTCTATACCTGTTGGGCACCATATTGACTGGGAGGGGGATTAGCTTTGCAATGTAGCTTTGTACTCCTCCTCTGTACTGCAAAGCAGGGCTCCATTCTAGCCCCCAACAGATTGGGATCTGTAGACTACTAGATTTGTATCGACATGATGCTAGTAGTCTAAATCCATGGCTTGTAGATGAAGAGGTACTGTTTCTGCTATTCCAGCCCAGATAGGGTAACAGCTACAGAGAGGCCACGTGGCAGCCCTGAAGCACACCTGCCCGCAGGTTGGTGGGAAGGTCTTTACCTGCCCAACCCTTGCAAAAAGTCAGATCACTTAGCCTGTATGTGGGAGGAAGTGGGGTGAATTTCACCCCTAGGAAGCTTCATGGTAGTTAACTTCTGCCACAACTTTAGAAATGTGTGGGAAAGAGTTCTCCTGAAGCACCACTAAAATACTTGATTGAAACTATCAGTACATGGGGATTTGTTGTTTTCAATTAATTTGTCAGTTGAATCTCTTTTCTTCCTTTAGGAAAAAGGGGGAGATTAGCGTATTGTCCATTCAGTTGACTGAACCCTTTGTTTAAAAAGAAAAATTAATAATCAGCCAAGAAACTGAGATTTATAATGCAATTTTTAGATAGGATTATTACTAAGCAGTTAGCATTCTAAAGTAGGGACAGATTTATTGCCATGATCTCAGTGGCCCCATTTACTTTTTGTATGCAGAAAAAAGAAAAGAAAAGAAAAAAAAGTCAGATGAGGAATTTGACCAAAACATGACAAAATTAAGGAAATTTAGCATTAGAGTTAGTGACCATCACAATGAAAACAGAATGTAGTTTTCAGTTACACTATCTGAGAACACAGATTCCCAATGAAAATCAGTATGTTGCCAGTTTACTAAGCTTGTGCTGAGAAAAAACAAATCTATGAGAAGTGAATGTCTAAAGGTTCACTGTTGTGATATATATAATTCATGGATGGGGTTTTCTAAAGCACCTTAGTGACTTAAGAGCACAAGTCCAATTGAAAGTCAATGGGATTTGGGATCCTAAGTCACTTAAGTGACTTTGAAAATTCTTCCCTATACATTTAAAATCAGTTCTTAAGACAGCTACCCCCTGCTTAGTGTGGGGCCAACTCTCCTGGAGCTCCATCCTGCTTGGTCCTGAGCACTCTGGCCCTGACCTTGCAAAGTGCATGAACAAGTGCTTAACTTTAAGCATGTGAGTAGTCCCCTAGACTTGAACAGAAAATCAAGATTGAAAAATTTCTAGGATCTTTGCAATTTTATTCGTTTGTTCTAAGGTTGCTACATTATTGTGAGAAATATAGCTACTGTATAGATAATCTTCTCTATTACTTGTGAAGTGTTTTAAGAGGTTCTCAGCAGATTACAGGCAGGGTTATTAAACTTACAGAATTCTACCTCATCGTATATTTCTGTGCAGGGTCATAGAAGTTGCCAGTTTTGAGTAAAAATTCTTTTTATATCTACTACTTCTGTTTTCCCCCAACCCACTTAAGTCTTGGTTAAACAGCAGCACTATGTAAGTTTCTTTAGCTAGCTGTTTACCCCTTTTGCAGGGAATTACCCCATCTCCCCCATGCTTCTGAAACTAGAGGTTGGTTGCTGAGTTAGCATCCAAATTAATCCGGTGTGTCTAAGTACCTTCCCATTGCTTATTTTTTCATCCATTCTATGTTCTGATCCGTTAAACAGATTTTAGTCTCATAACCACAAAAACCTTGACCATAACCATTATTAACCTTATTCTCCCATTCCCTCCAGCATGCAAATCATTCAGCTGACCAGTGAAGATGGACTGGATAAGAGAGTCTGAAGATAACTGAGTCACCACTTGTATTCCTGTAAGTACTCTCTGTTGTGCTGTACTTGGGTGTTCCTAATGCAACCAACAGAGACACGTACTTATCACTGACTTATGTAAAGAGTAGCGTCTACTCGCCTGGGTGACAAGATCACCAATAAAAGGCAGACTATGAAAATAAAAAGACAGGGATCTGGGTCAGAAACAACAATATTTGAAGTCAAGTGTAGCCCTAAATCTAGGTCCAACCCTGCCTTATGTTTAAGTTCTTTCTGTGAGGTGCTGAACACTTTCAACTACCACTAACCTCAGAGAAAGCTAAGGACACTCAGTACCTTGCCAGAGATGCTCATCACCTTGCAGGATTTGGTCCTCTCTGAACTGTAATCAGCCCAGTTAATATTTGATCTCAGGTAGCCTACAGGGTATTGGACACCTTATATGCTGTTACATGTTGTCACTCTCAGATAGCTGTGTCAATAAGCACTCATACACAATCCAAAACAAGTTAGCAGAACCCAGCAATTTAAGAGAAGGAGGACATGATACAAGTAATGGAATTTACAGAAATTGCAAACGTAAGTCAGCTAATACAACAAATGGCATTTATTTAATGAATTATTTTACAAACAATTAGTCCATAGTCTAGACCAGAAACAAGAGCGGGGAAAAATATATACATACTCCAACACATCAGCTGCTTTTTCCAGCAGCCTGATTTATAGAATCAAATTGAGTGAGTGAAATTAATATAAGTGTTTAGTGAGTGGAACTTATTTACTATAGATCTATACATTAAAAATTTGTAAATTCTAATAGGGGTATTAGATTTATTATAAATGGTTAAACAGAATGCAGTGTGAATGTAGAGGCTTGCCTTAGGTCCACAACATTTGTCAGTGTACTGCTGGTTCCCAATTCTTACTGAACATTTTCCAGGAATGTACTTAGCATGTGACCTTTACGTGGCTGCACAGTTTCCCCAACTGTTTTCATAGCTCATAAAGTGTTTAGGAAGTGTTTATAAAAATTGCTCAAGGAAACTGTGCCACAAAGAACTTGAGCTTCATGGGTCTCAGTGGTGCAGCTTTGATTTAGTTCTCTAAGAAGGGATTTTGTATTGTAAATGCCCTAGTAACATCTGCATACAGCTCCTCCTGGGATAGCACTGAGACACTCGGGTTTAATGTGTGTTATTTGGCTGAGATTCTTCAACATGTGATGGTTGACTTACCTCCCTCATGAAATCACTCATGCAAGTGTTTCTCCTCTTCACTTATTGATGGACACTTTCAGTTATCTGACCGTGATGGGAAGAGATTATGTCATAAATACCATAGCAGAATCCACAAAGAATCCTTTGGAATGCAACATATGTATTGTCAAACCCGAAATGTATTGCTGGATCCAAAGTCCCCGACTTACGGTACTTGACCTATTGACCGGTGAGTATTCAGATACCTTCTCCTGTATACTCTAGCAGTTTATTTGGAGAGATGTAGCCAGAGGAGTGTTACAAACAAGTTCTCAGTATATAGCTCTCCAGAGAATACTTGGATGGAGAAAGAATGATAATGTTTCTAAGAAACAATGGTTAGCTAAACTTAATTAACCAAGCCAAATTTATCACTAGTGTGGAGGAATTCTTTTGCTTGACCACAGAAATAGAATTGATTTTAACTGTACATTAACTTCCAAATTATCACCACTCAGATCAGTTGAGATTCGACAAAAATAATATAAAATAACCAAATTTTCACAATATCTTCCCTTGTTTATAACCTCAGAATATTACTTCTATTGTTAGTTTAACTGTAAGTCCTCAAATGCAGGACCTTCCAAATACCAATCATTTCTAATTTCTGATCCTGATCAGAGGGGCATAGTACCAGAACAGGAGAACTCTTCTCCCAGACTAAAGTCTTAATCAATTGGGCTAAATAGCTTAGTCTCCTGTGAGCTGTAATACTTTGGTCTAATATTGGGTTTAGTGTTCAGGTGCTGGGTGGTGGTGTTGGCTTGTGGGATGCTGGAGGTCAGACTAGATGATCTGGCAGTCCCTTCTGGTCTTAACCTCTAGAACTCCTTTTAATAATAGCACTTCTCTAGCTCATGGCTGTTTTAACAAAGGCTGAGTATAGTCTGTCCTTCAATTACAGGAACCTGATTTTGTGACTTTAATTAAGTATCTACTATGGAAAAAATAATTGGGTCATTATCCAAAAGGATCAAGTATGTGACACTTCTCAGAATTCATTTGATCATGAACACCAGCTGCAACTGCAGTTACTCATTTCCCAGTTGTAGTTAGGTACTGCAAACTTAAAGAAAATGACCAATGATGGTTGTGATGCTGGCAGGCTAGGTGTCAGCTCATGCCAATGGCCCAGAGGCTCACTGAATACTGACAAATGCATAGCTGGAAACTAGTCTGGCTTACCTGTGGAGTTTGTTTAGTTAAAATAGATATTAGTATTATAACAATGTATTTAGACTAAGAATGCTTGTTGGATGCTTCATGTATTAATCCTGCTTATACTATCTGTATCCCATTGTATAAAGTTATATAGAATGTTTGCATTGTAAACCTCTAATTGTGTGATTACCTCAATTAATGCTTCTTTCCCTGTTTGGTGAAAGTGCTCATCTTGCAAAAGAGGCATTATGTAGCATCAAAGGACAGGGACCTTATAGACTCCTCAAGGAAGGGGAGACTTGTGTATGAACTCATCCCTTCATCTTGGATTCTGGGCTGAAGGGGATAAAAATCCCTGCAAGGAGAAACTGGGACCCTTATACTGTCTGGACTCTGAGGGGCAAAGGTGCCTAAACATAAGCAAGAGATTCCCATGCTGCTTGGCACAGGTCGGCCTTAAAGGATGTATAGTAGATTATATTACCTTTTATAAATCTCTAACTCTTTTGTGTTTCCTGTTTTAACTTTGTAAACAACAACATTTATTTTTGTAGTTAAACAGACTAAAGATTTATTCCAGGTGTTGTTTGGTTTGATGTGAGTACAGTTGACCTGTGGTAAGTGACTGGTCCTTTAGAAGTAAGTTGAGTATTGTAATTTTTTTGGTGTAAGTGACCATTTATTTATTTAGTCCAGCTTGCCATTAACTCCATGATAAGACAGAGTGCTTTAGGATTTAATACTTATTAGTGGTTGGTGAAATCTAATTATAGAACATATAACCCATTTAGGGTTTCTGCCCTGTTTTTTTGACAGTCTGTCCTAAATTTGGCACTCATGGTCATGAGTCACTCCAGACTGAATGACAATGGTATCACTATATTCTTTGTTCCAGTAACACAAAAGGGGCTCCCTTCTGGTTTGAAAAAGGAAGACAGTTAATGGTCTTCATGTCTTTTGTTATTACCAACATAGGTGGTGCCAGCTTTCAGGTCAGTTCTCTCAATTCTCCTTTCAGGTGGTGGTGGTGGCTTGAGGAAGTGAACTGCTAAAGCTATCCTAACATTTTTATCCTGTTTTAGGGAGAAAAATGTGTGTTACATCTCCTTCCAGGATAAAATTTTTGATGAATCAGTGGAGGAACTGAACTTGCGCTCTTCAGTCAGAAAGGATTATGCCTGCAGATCATCTGGGAGCCAATTTTCTTTTCATGTCCGCTTGAGTTCATTTTTCAATCTTGTATTTCTGACGGTCTGCAATATGTTTGTATTTTTTAGACCACTCACTAGTTTGTTTGTTTTACATTCACATATTATTCCCCTTCCACCCCCGATCAAGAGCATAACCATGGCTGACCAGATAAATATGATATTGTAATATTCTGCCTTCTCTCCTCTGTTTATTGGATGGACCTGCTCAAATGGTTATCATTTTGTGGTTGCCCCACCCTCTAGTGGCTGGCCAAAAGATGTATAAAAGTCCTGCTCTTGTGGAGAGTGAGATTTTCCTTTAGCTCAGTTCAGATCTCTGTCATTTGAGCATAAGTTTGAGACTTTTCTGTTATCAGAGAGTATCTGGGTTGGAAGGGACCTCAGGAGGTCATCTAGTCCAACCCCCTGCTCAAAGCAGGACCAATCCCCAATTAAATCATCCCAGCCAGGGCTTTGTCAATTCTGACCTTAAAAACCTCTAAGGAAGGAGATCCCACCGCCTCCCTAAGTAACCCATTCCAGTGCTTTACCACCCTCCTAGTGAAAAAGATTTTCCTAACATCCAACCTAAACCTTCCCTACTGCAACTTGAGACCATTACTCCTCGTTCTGTCATCTGCTACCACTGAGAACATCCTAGATCCATCCTCTTTGGAACCCCCTTTTAGGTCATTGAAAGCAGCTATCAAATCCCCCCCTCCTATTCTTCTCTTCTGCTGACTAAATAATCCCAGTTCCCTCAGCCTCTCCTCATAAGTCATGTGCTCCAGCCCTCTAATAATTTTGTTGCATTAGGTATGCAGTAACCTGAAAACCATGCTGTCTGTGGGTCAGTGGTTATGCATTATAATATAGTAACATATTGCTTCAAAGATTTTGAAGTTTATTTTCAGGATAGAGGCACAAGAACTGGGCTCAGAGTTTCAGAGTAACAGCCGTGTTAGTCTGTCTTTGCAAAAAGAAAAGGAGTACTTGTGGCACCTTAGAGACTAACCAATTTATTTGAGCATGAGCTTTCGTGAGCTACAGCTCACTGTTAAGGAAAGAATGGGCAGCATGCCTTTCTTTATAGTCGCAGCATTGTAAATTTTAAAACCTATTTCAAAACAATTTATACTTTGTTGCTGGAGAGCGATTAGGTATAAAAACTTGAGAACACTTATTATGAAAGGGGAAAATATTTTTTTTCCCCAGGACACTAAAAAGCTATCGGGATCAATTCAACTCTTTGAATAAATGCCTATCATTTCCTTGTAAATGAAAAGCCAGATTTTGTAAAGCTAGTCTCTACCACTAAATTGCAAATCACAAATAAGTGCAATTGCAGTTTTGTGCCTGCATCTCTTTGTGGCTGAAATTAAGGTCACTTTGATACCAAAGTACTTGATTCAAGTGGGCAATAAGGAGCTAGAAATCCAAGTGACCTTAACTGAGTACACAAAGGGTTTCAGATAAAAAAATACAAATGAAGCCCAGTTATGTCTGAGCTGAAAATGTGCAACCTGCTATAATTTTACACAAAGCAGAATACAGTGGAACATGAGAACTTCAGTTAAAACCAGATAATGCCTGCGGTGCAAGGTGTCCTTATGCCTCAGCACCAGGTACGCATATTGTCTAAGGATGGAGAGGAAAGAAACCACCATGGAACCTATGTCTCACCTCACACGTAAGGCACAGACTGGGTGGAACCTTGGCTCTGCTCCTCATTTGGAGGATGTACTCCACACCAGGTGTAGGGTGGGAACAGGGTTCACTGCCCAGAGCTGCTCAGAGCTCCGGTATGAAACTGCAGAAAAACCTGAGCGTCTCTGGATTAAGTTTAGAAGTGTGAGCAACAAGAGTGATGTAGTGGTGGGAGTCTGCTATACACCACCGGACCAGGGGGATGAGGTGGACGAGGCTTTCTTCCGGCAACTCACAGAAGCTACTAGATCGCACGCCCTGGTTCTCATGGGTGACTTTAATTTTTCTAATATCTGCTGGGAGAGCAATACAGCGGTGCATAGACAATCCAGGAAGTTTTTGGAAAGCGTAGGGGACAATTTCCTGGTGCAAGTGCTAGACGAGCCAACTAGGGGGGAGCTTTTCTTGACCTGCTGCTCACAAACCGGGAAGAATTAGTGGGGGAAGCAAAAGTGGATGGGAATCTGAGAGGCAGTGACCATGAGTTGGTTGAGTTCAGGATCCTGACACAGGGAAGAAAGGTAAGCAGCAGGATATGGACCCTGGACTTCAGGAAAGCAGACTTCGACTCTCTTAGGGAACAGATGGGTAGGATCCCCTGGGGGACTAACATGAAGGGGAAAGAAGTCCAGGAGAGCTGGCTGTATATCAAGGAATCCCTGTTGAGGTTACAGGGACAAACCATCCCGATGAGTCGAAAGAATAGTAAATATGGCAGGCGACCAGCTTGGCTTAACGGTGAAATCCTAGCGGATCTTAAACATAAAAAAGAAGCTTACAAGAAGTGGAAGGTTGGACATATGACCAGGGAAGAGTATAAAAATATTGCTCGGGCATGTAGGAATGAAATCAGGAAGGCCAAATCGCACCTGGAGCTGCAGCTAGCAAGAGATGTTAAGAGTAACAAGAAGGGTTTCTTCAGGTATGTTGGCAACAAGAAGAAAGCCAAGGAAAGTGTGGGCCCCTTACTGAATGAGGGAGGCAACCTAGTGACAGAGGATGTGGAAAAAGCTAATGTGCTCAATGCTTTTTTTTTGCCTCTGTCTTCACTAACAAGGACAGCTCCCAGACTGCTGCGCTGGGCATCACAACATGGGGAATAGATGGCCAGCTCTCTGTGGAGAAAGAGGTGGTTAGGGACTATTTAGAAAAGCTGGACGTGCACAAGTCCATGGGGCCGGACGAGTTGCATCCGAGAGTGCTAAAGGAATTGGCGGCTGTGATTGCAGAGCCATTGGCCATTATCTTTGAAAACTCGTGGCGAACGGGGGAAGTCCCAGATGACTGGAAAAAGGCTAATGTAGTGCCAATCTTTAAAAAAGGGAAGAAGGAGGATCCTGGGAACTACAGGCCAGTCAGCCTCACCTCAGTCCCCGGAAAAATCATGGAGCAGGTCCTCAAGGAATCAATCCTGAAGCACTTACATGAGAGGAAAGTGATCAGGAACAGTCAGCAGGATTCACCAAGGGAAGGTCATGCCTGACTAATCTAATCGCCTTCTATGATGAGATTACTGGTTCTGTGGATGAAGGGAAGGCAGTGGATGTATTGTTTCTTGACTTTAGCAAAGCTTTTGACACGGTCTCCCACAGTATTCTTGTCAGCAAGTTAAAGAAGTATGGGCTGGATGAATGCACTATAAGGTGGGTAGAAAGTTGGCTAGATTATTGGGCTCAACGGGTAGTGATCAATGGCTCCATGTCTAGTTGGCAGCCGGTGTCAAGTGGAGTGCCCCAGGGGTCGGTCCTGGGGCCGTTTTTGTTCAATATCTTCATAAATGATCTGGAGGATGGTGTGGATTGCACTCTCAGCAAATTTGCGGATGATACTAAACTGGGAGGAGTGGTAGATACGCTGGAGGGCAGGGATAGGATACAGAGGGACCTAGACAAATTGGAGGATTGGGCCAAAAGAAATCTGATGTGGTTCAATAAAGATAAGTGCAGGGTCCTTCACTTAGGATGGAAGAACCCAATGGACAGCTACAGAATAGGGACCGAATGGCTAGCAGTTCTGCGGAAAAGGACCCAGGGGTGACAGTGGACGAGAAGCTGGATATGAGTCAGCAGTGTGCCCTTGTTGCCAAGAAGGCCAATGGCATTTTGGGATGTATAAGTAGGGGCATAGCGAGCAGATCGAGGGACGTGATCGTCCCCCTCTATTCGACATTGGTGAGGCCTCATCTGGAGTACAGTGTCCAGTTTTGGGACCCACACTACAAGAAGGATGTGGATAAATTGGAGAGAGTCCAGCGAAGGGCAACAAAAATGATTAGAGGTCTGGAACACATGACTTATGAGGAGAGGCTGAGGGAACTGGTTTAGTCTGCAGAAGAGAAGAATGAGGGGGGATTTGATAGCTGCTTTCAACTACCTGAGAGGTGGTTCCAGAGAGGATGGTTCTAGACTATTCTCAGTGGTAGAAGAGGACAGGACAAAGAGTAATGGTCTCAAGTTGCAGTGGGGGAGGTTTAGGTTGGATATTAGGAAAAACTTTTTCACTAGGAGGGTGGTGAAACACTGGAATGCGTTACCTAGGGAGGTGGTAGAATCTCCTTCCTCAGAAGTTTTTAAGGTCAGTCTTGACAAAGCCCTGTCTGGGATGATTTAATTGGGGATTGGTCCTGCTTTGAGCAGGGGGTTGGACTAGATGACCTCCTGAGGTCCCTTCCAACCCTGATATTCTATGATTCTATGATTCTATGGAGTACAAAGGCAGTTGGGAGATAGATTGACAACAGGAACTTTAATTTCTGCTAGGTGCAAACCAAAGCTTGCAAAACTGACTTCTTTTGTCTTCTACAGTGATGGTACCTGCACTGTCTTCAAGAGACGATCCTCGGTGGTAGCTCAAGTACATTTATTCAGCCTCTTTGTTCCAGTGCCACCTCCTTGCTTTCTTCCTGATTCTGCTTCCAGGCTGAACTGTGGTGGAAGGAGGTCTTCTCTTTCCTGCTCTCACCTATATTAAAAGGCAGAGTACCTGTCAGTCACTTTGATTATCAACACAATTATTTTGTGTTCAAAAGCACAAATTAGTATTCAAGAATACCGAAAACATATAAATACCACAGTTTTAAAACAGGATTCATATAAACTATTTTAGCACCTAAGCCTGAAGTTCTTAGTCAAGAACAATTCCCATTAGAATGATAGTAGGTGTTTAGTTTACCTACCTTGGGAGAAAAAGCTCTCCTCTCTTCCCCTGAGACCTCATCTGGTACTGCCTCAAATGGTCAGCACTCTTATTGAAGCTGACCAAACCTCAGCAGCTTTGCATTGCCATCTTATAGCTCCTTGTTCATTTCTTTTTATAATCTGACCAAAAATCTCTACCCTACTCTCATATTTCAGATGAAGTTCTTGTAAGGTGGGTTCTCTTGTAGGAGTCAGTTTGGCTACTGCTTACTCCAAGTAGTGTTGAGTGCCATCAAAACAGTTAACTCTTCAATTCCAGCCCAACATGAGCATTGGGTGGATAGGAAATAGAAAAGTATGTATTCAACTAAATGGGGTTAATTCCTTCTTTGCTAAATTAAGCTTCAGTCCTTCAACTACTGCCAAACAGAAACAAGACATGGCAGCTAGCACCAGCCATTACTAGATCTGGAGACAATTCACCAAGGAAAGGATCCAGGAACGTCCTTTAATCCATGTCCTCTTTAGTCAGAAGCAGGGCGGCTCCTCATATTCATACAGGACAAGTGCAAGTAGCTTTTCTCCTTACTCTACAGGTCAGCTGGCCATTTACACAAGCATTTCCTCCAATAAAACTGTGTATCTATTCAAGCATTTAGATAAGTCTGCCTTCCTTAAAATAGTCATTTAACACACACAAACTAACAAAGCAAAAGTGGTAATATGCACTTTCCTCTATGGTCTCAAGTTGTAGTGGGGGAGGTCTAGGTTGGATATTAGGAAACACTATTTCACTAGGAGGGTGGTGAAGCACTGGAATTGGTTACCTAGGGAGGTGATGGACTCTCCTTCCTTAGAGGTTTTTTATGGCCCGGCTTGACAAAGCCCTGGCTGGGATGATTTAGTTGGAGTGAGACTAGATGACTTCCTGAGGTCTCTTCCAACCCTAATCTTCCATGAAACTAATGCAGTGATAAAATGACAGCAACACTCCAATACACTATAGCTTTCTTCTAAAGGTATCAGATGTTTTAAGTACTCTTCCTGATTTTAACATGTAGACCAATCAGGATTTTTAATCTATGTACAATCTAATTCACAGAGGAATTCATAAAGTTAGAGGGAACAGTGCATGCTCTACTCTAATCAAATTTTGTACAAAATGTCAATGCCACCACACAGGAAAGAAAAATTTCTGTAAACACAAGAGAAGCTCTGATAAATTCAGGCTATGATTAGTCTATTTAGTATGAAAAGAGGCCAGATTCTGTAGAGTTTCTTCACCCTATTCTTAAGGCTGCCCTGGTCTTCAGCAAACCCTGAATAGAGGAGGCATAAGCCTCTTCCCCTCAGTCCCTGTGCTGGTACGAGCAATGAATCTGTGTCCATACTTCTGCCCCTGAGCCTTTTGAAATAGTGAACATAATAAAGCATTGTGAAGGGTGTTGCAAGATTGTAACAAGATAAAGTATGGAGCACATGAATTCAGGAGGGCTGTTGTTATCAAGACTGACTTTTCTGCCATCCCTTTTGACTGTCCTGACTACAATAGTTATTCTGGATTTTCACTGGTGTAAATGAGAGCAGAATTTAGCCCAAGGTGTTTACCAACATTCTTTTGAGTTTATAGAAACATCCATTTTATTCTTCTCAAATTTAAACAACCAAAGCTACCAAGCTGATAATTTCAACATTCATCTAACCTTGAAACACAGCAGTTACTTCTTCCCTAAGGACTATCAAAAGGCTAATAAAGTAACTACCTAGTATTAGCTTGCAGTTCTTGGACAATAGTAAAAAGTGTAAGCTTTTGGATGAAACACCCAAGGATTTTATGATTTGAACACACTTTAAAAGAAAAAAAGGAGTGACTCAAATTTTCATGAGAAATCTGCCTCTAGGAAAAACAGCTGTATAATGGGACTTAATATCAATCCTGCCTAAAAAGCATCAGAACAGATACTGAAAGACAAAAAGCAAATTAAATTGCCAGGAGCTATCCCAAGATTCTATTTCCCTGCTACAATGGATGGTTATTCTGCTACACATATGTTCAGTGTTCTGAACAATCTAACAAAAACATACTTATTATGCCTGTTTAATGATTATACAGGAGAGTCTCTAGGACTCCCTCCATTCTTACAACACTGACTCTCAGTCCTATCCTGTAGGCATTAGCGAGCAGGATTATGCCCTTGTGTGCTCTCCAGCTCAGGTGTAGCTTGTGTTCTGAAAAAAGGCACATTATGCTCCTGATCTCAGTCATAAGTTCTCGGGATGACAAGCTAGTGCTTCTTGTATGATCACTTCTGTGTGTGTGTGTGTGTGTGATTGTATTGCACATGGGAGCAGTTACTATAGATGTAGATTTCCAGCCATGTTTTAATAAAAAGCCTGATGATTTTTTTTAAAGCTGCCAGTCGCCTTAAGAAATGGTGCCCCCAGGAAATAAAAGAAAGTGGTACACCATTAAACCCTCCCACATTTCAATTTAGAAGTAATGTAATGTTGGGTCTGATTCCATTGAAGAAGACTGCATACTATGCACAGATTTTTGAGATGGTGAGGTTTCCTTTCATAGAGGTCTGTAAAATTAAAAAAAAAAAAAAAACCTTAAAGCAGCCAGTTTTATATTCAGAACTGAAACCTAACACTATTATCAACAAGTGGCCATTTTGATCTCTTTAAATGAAGTATGCAGGACTGAATGTACTCAGCCTGATATCCTCTCTAATGCTTGAAGTAACTCCCGGAATACAGTGGCCCCATGGACAGAAGGTCCATCTACAAAAGGTGCACTCATTCAGGTGCACTCATTCAAGTATTGTGCTTTGTTTTTTCCATTGAAGCTCTGACTCAGTTTAAAACACTGCCCACCCACCCTCCAGGGAAACTCCTGTCTTGGACAAAACAGCTTTGTGTGAAAATGAATCAGGACATGTGTGTCATTATTTCTGTGTGTGTAGTTGTTTTGGTTTGTTCTTTATATTTGTCACAAACCTAATTAAATAAGCCTTAAAATATGCCTGCCATGATATACAACAGCCCTGCCTTGAATCACATGGGCTCTTCGCTGAACCAGAACGGGAAAAAATGGGGAAAAGATTATAACAAAAAATTGGAATGCAGTACTTTCTGTAGGAAATAAAATTCACTCTCCCTTGCCACGCCCTATGCCCTCCTACACTCATATGGCACGCAAGAAACCATCAAAACAGCTGCTTAGAATGGTGTTGATGGGGGAGAAGATGGGTCTCTGAGGAGTCAGAACTTCATATCCAGTTCCTAGAATGTTGCCAGGCTGTAGAACATGCTGTGACATTTCTGTTTGATTCCATGTTTATATAAAACCCTTTTCTTTCTTGCTTTATAACCAATGAAACCGGACAATCAAGAGGAAAATAAAGTCTCGGATAAACTAGTTTGTTAGAGGGGCTTTTTCTGGTGCATCAGCTAGCCACTCCACTAAGCTTATCATGAATTGAACTAGTTTATGACAACTTGCTTGCCCTACTAAAGGTAAAGGATTGAATAACTACAGTCACCGGTTTGCATGCTAATGGCAGCTTAGGGCACTGTTCATTTACACAATTCTGAGGGAAGGCACTCTTGTAGGAGGAGAAAACAAAACCATTGTTTAACACCCACAAACAACTGAAAATAGTGCTCCTCAAAATTATGATAAAAACTATACAAGAGGTTACGACATGACTTTAATCTTAAACTCCTGTTTTCACATGCTTAGAAGTTTGTGAAAATTCTCTTTAGAGTCTAAAACTGTCCCTGTTTTATCTTGGTTGAATTATTTAGGAAAGCTTCAGGAAAATCCCAACCAGACATCTTTGACCTGTTCTAGAGTGAGGAAAAAAATTTAAAAAAAAACAAATAAATATTGTTTCAGCATTGAAAGAGGGTTTTTTTGCTCAACAGTAACTCAGAAGGACTGGAAAAATTTTCTTTGAACGTACATAGTCTAAATTTTAGGCTTCTTCCACAAACAGCTGAGGCACTAGAATACAAAGGCCATACAAGGAGGGAAGGAGAGAGAGTGTATTTATAATAGCAAAGATTCCCCCTCTTTTTTAGATAATGGCTGATCCATTTTTGCTCAAAACTTTCAAAAAAAAATTCACCCTAAAGCACAGACCACACCTGAATATTTTCAGCTCAAAAGGGTGGCAGTTTGTCAAAGTTATAGCCAACTGAAAAAGGCAACCTCCTGTATTTACTTAGGCCTTTAGGATTATGTCAAATATCCCTAATAGGTCCAACCGATGCTCAGATATCTGCCCAAATCCAAAACCAATTCACACAGTTGCTGTCCCTCTGTTTAACCTGTTGTATTTACACATATACATCTGGCTGTGAACTCTTCTGTTCCAGCACTGTACACAGGGAGAACTCTCTTTCCAGGTGTAAGGCTTGAGACCCAGGGAGAAACTCTGCCTCAATAATTTATTCTCATTAGGGAGATTAAAGCAGAGACCCAACTCCCTTGCTGCTGGCCACAGCTTCCCCAAAAAAATTATAATAGAAAACTAACACCACAGCATTTTCTTCCAAAAATAAAAACATTCTTGCACAATCAGAAAAAGAACTCGCAAGACTATGGGGAAACAGCATTATTTGAACATAACACAGGGAACAGTTTAATTCAACAACAAAGTTCATGAAACGGTGAAACCCTTGCTTATCCAGCCCTTAGTAGACATGGAAAACCAAGATGTCATTTTTAAGATTGTACTTCCTTTTATATCATCTGATTATTCAACAGAAAATTTCTCTGGTAGTCCTTACAAATAATGACAACTTTTGCCACACTTACGTTTATTATGAATCGATCACAGATTCTTTCCCCAAATGAGCTATACACAAGTTTCCCTTCAACGCCTCTCTTTCTCTCTGAGATTGAAGTGATTGGTAATAGAGCAGTATAGATTCAACAGTAACCTAACAAAGATGTACTACCTACAGGACCGGCTCTCGGCACCAGCAAAGCGAGTACGTGCTTGGAGTAGCACATTTCCAGGGGTGGCGTTCCAGCCACCCTTTTTTCGCTTGGGGCAGCAAAATACCTAGAGCTGGCCCTGCCAGCGAGCCTCCACCGCAGAGGCAGGGGGAGGGCTTCCCCCGAGAGGAGGAGATGCCGCCTGTGGTATGGGGCTGAGCTCACTTCATGAGCTGAAAAATTACTTTGAGAGGTTCATAAAAACCTTGAATTCCACAAGGTTTGCCCACCCCTAGAACCAAAGGAATTTTTTTTTAAAGCCTCACATGATAAAAGGATTTATGCCCTGGGGAAAATGAGGAAATCCAGGTACCTTGTTTGTTTGTCTTAATCTCATTTTGAGTTCCAGTTACAAAATATCAGAGCTCCAGATTAATGTTTTTAACCACTTCCTTTGTACTGAGAACTATGAATTAGCAAATCCAAATGTCTGAACTGTGACCCTCACTCCCCACCCTCAAAGTTCCTTTGGCTGATTCTTTCATGAATATAAAATATAATAAAATAAAAACCATTATGTTGGGAACTGAATAGTTTACAAGAATTTTTTTTTTAAACTTCACAATCTGATTTCAGGCCCACCCCAGGGTCTGAAGAGAATTAAACTTGGTGATTTAAGCTCAGCCCCATAGAGGATGTTATTCTGCATCACCAAACCAGAACACCTTATTTTGCAGAATTCGACTCTTATCTGCTGTCTTTCTGAATAAGCAAAATAGAACTTGACATCTATGGAAATTCAATTATCTTCTACCCCTAGAGTCGGTCATCTTCCCAGGTCAGGGTTACATGAATGAGGGACTCACATTTCACTGCTTGCACCAGCGCTATGACTAGACAGAGATCCTGTCTTTCTTGAGTTTTTGGCAGGGCTTTAAAAATATAGAGAGAATAATACAGGTTTAAATAAATCATTAGCCATGGAAGTGTGTTTAAATTGAAAATTTGGTGGTTTTGTTAAAAGAAAAAAACACGGTCACATGACCCTTCTGAAACATAAGGGAGGTTTGCATTGATTCCCATAAACATAAAGAAAAACATTATGAAATTTTGGAACACTAATGGTGGGGCCTGTGAAAGAAGAGACACTGCAAAAGAAAACAAAGACTATTTGTCAGGCATTGCAATCGCAAGCAAGCAGAGAATGGATGGTTTTGCAAGTAATCTTACGTTTCACAAATGTTTACAATGTATGAAAAGCCTCAAGGCACTTAAAAAACAAAAAAAAAGCAGGAAAACAACCACAGCTACATCATCAAGACCACCATAAAAAGTTCTGGGCCCTCAAGAATTTGGAAGTCCAACATAGGCCCCCTTGATTGAATTAATCAGAATTCATGTTTGTTATTCATATATATATTAATAAAATACATATGAGTTCTGTTTTATGTACTTTATTTGTTGGTTTCACTTTTGGATTGCCAGACAGAATCCAGTTGTTGAAAGCATGTGAATGACAACTTTCTTCCTTGCTGGCCAGTAACTTTTGCTTCAGAAACTATTGCTGTGTTTGGTTTCAAATCCCCTAGGTACCCTAAGCATATACCGATCTTTAAATGAGTAGATTCATTAAACTCATATACTTAAACCTTGGCACATGTTTAAGAGTCTTGATGATTCGGGGCCTTATGGACTAAGGCACAGTAATGATAGGATATATATATAAGCTTTCTTCACTGAATCCTTTGTATAGCATTTAAAATTTGACCAGGTACAGGTGGCTTCAGCCAATACTGCATCAGTATCTATAGCAAGAGTCGTGGTTTCATGCTTCAGAGTTCCCCAGGGAGGTTCAGAACTCCTCTGAGGACTTGCCCTTTGATAAAACCAATCTCTTCAACAAGCAAATGGATGAGTCTTTACCCTTGTTAAAAGACTTCAGGAGAATCCTTGCCTTACCAGACATGTATGCTCTAGCCCCGAAGAGGAAGCACTGTAATCAGGTATATAAGTCAAGGCCTCTTCCACAGAGCTTCTACCACCAAATCACCATACAGACTGCCACACAAGCATCAAAGGGTGCAGAGACCAACGTATGCAGCTCCACGCACCCCAATCTGATCATCATCCACCAGCTAAAGGTTACTTTTAACAGGACACTTGGAAGTTGTTACTTAACAATTATGCCATCCCCACCTGTTTCTGAAGTCTGTTTTGGTGGCCATCTAGCATTCTGTGTCCACAACTGGAGACGTATAACAGATGATATCCACTTTGGCTACACTATAGAGTTTCTCTTTCTCCACTGCCTGGGTCTGGCAACAGCACCCAGGGTCTTTATGAAGGTCTTCTTAGTGGTGGCTGCACAGATGAGACAAAATGTCTACACCATCTTCCCATATGTTTCGAACAGGAAAATCCCCATCTAGAAGCTCAGTTGGCCACTGGACCTTGTTCCACCTCTGCATTCTTGGGAATCTGCGTAACCATGGAAGACGCTGCTCTGACTCCCACACAGATCATAGACTTTATAAGAGTGACCTTGAATTCAACCAGAGCAAGGCCTACCTCCCTGTGAACAAATTCCGTTCCATGAGCAGTCTGATAAATCAAGTAACTCACAAACTCCAGGACAATGGCAAGACCAGACAACCCAAACCTGGGCTCTCTTTACCCCAGGGCTTGGCATGTGGGTGTGCATCACGCTCTGGCTGTTAATGTTCTGAGGCCGAACAAACTACTCTTAATCACAGCAGGAAACATTCTAACATAAAGTGTTATCTAGCCAACATCTCCCTATTTGGGTGCAAGAGAACCACTTATCTTCAGGGTCAGCGGGTATGCCTGCTATCTTGAACTACATCCTCACTTTCAAGATGTCAGTCTTTCCATTAGCTTGCTGTGGGTCCACCAAGCAGCAATCAATGCATGCCATTCTTCAGATAGATAGATAACCATTATATTTTTACTCATTTGGTATCAACCAGATTCCCAAGGGTTTGACTAATACCTTTCGACCAGTAATGAAGCCAATGTCACAGTGGGACCTCAGTCTCATACTTTCCACATTTACTAGGTCACCTTCCTAGTCATCATTACATCAGCCAGAAGGGTGGGTGAGCTGGGGATCCTCATGGCCAACCTGCCATATGCTACATTTCATAAAGAAAAGGTATCCTTTCACCTCCACCCAAAATTCATCTCAAAAAGGTAATTTCTGAGTTCCACATAAACAAATCAATTCACTTACTGGTATTCTTCCCAAAACCTCATGCCTCCAGCAAAGAGAAAAGACTTCATTCTCTCTATGTCAGACAAACATTGATTATCTATCCTAAAATTGTTTAGGAAATCACCTTGAGTATTTGTTGCCATAGCAGAGTGAGCACAGGGATACGCAATATCTGTTCAGAAACTCTCTACACTGACTTCTGACTGTGCTGTCCTTTGCTGACAAGTTGGCACAACTCCCTCCCCTGGTCGTTCCACTAGAGCACAGTCTTCGAGAAGGATATATGCAGGACATTTGTAAGGTAGCAACCTAGAGTTCCATCCACACTTTCACAAATCATTACACTTTGGTCCAAATCTCTTCCACCAAAGCAGCCTTTGGGTCTACAGCGTTACAGGCATCTATACCACCTGTATCCTCAGGCCGACCCCTCCTTATCTTTCATCTCATTGTCTAACTACAAATACTAAAATAATTCTCTCACCGCAATCCTGCTCTGATTGAAGTCATTGGAAAAAAACACCCTTACATTTGGATTGGATCTTCTGTTCTATAAAAAAAAAAAAATTATTTCTTCAGATTAGCTATCTGGAACCAAGTCACATCCTGAAGAGCCTGTGAACTTGAAGAATCTTTCTATTTACTGAAACAAAAACAAAACAAAAACACAAATTAAAAAAAAATCCATGGTTGCTTGCAATAAACTGGTGATCAACCATCTGTTTCTCATGGAAACAATAGAACTGTGCATTGAACTGACACACACAAGCAAAATTACTGCGGTCTGGATAGACTGATTACATACTAGAAAAGTAAAGGTACCATAATGAAAAGTCACTTCAGATTGCTCTGTGTCCTCAATTAAGATTTTTGGCTTAATCAGGTGTAATATGATGGCAAGAAAATCACCTGGCCATTCTTTATACCAAGTTCTTTGTCAGGAAGAGCATTACACACTAAAACTTCAGGCTTTTAAGGTCAGTTGCAGGACAGGATGTTGGAACCACATTACAGAAAGTACAAAAAGCCTGCTCCATTTCCTTGTTCATCATAAGTGGGTTTTGTGAGCCAAGTGTTTTCTGTGTTATATAGCCAAGGGCATGCTAGAAACAGGGGGTCGGGGCGAGCATACTGCACTTCTATGGAGTTGACAGTCAAAGTGCAGTAGCCTGATACCAGCGGGACCCTTATTAAGAGGGAGCATGTTTCTCTCAGTTAGGATGTTAATTCTTTATTCTATCTGTTTTCTGTCAAATAAAACATCCTTAACGCTTTAGTAATAAATTACACTAAAATATGTCCTATGGTACCTAGAGGGATAACCATCTGTATTTAAGCTGAGTGATTTTCTTTGTTCTTGGAAGTACCTAAAAGGTTCCGGTTTGTTATGATTTAAAAAAAAATAGACCCAGAACTAGAATCTTTGTGCTGCTGTGATTTGTGTCACTTATCTCCTCCCTCCCATCCCATATTCCTCTTCCCTAGCCATCCTAGGTTTTTGTATAGCTCCCCTCACTATAGAATCTCAGTTCTTTCCCTTCAGCTAACAGGCAGGGTTACTATTTTCCCACTGAGCAAAACAACTAAAGCTTTGCCTTATTGCCTGTAAATTGCCAAGCACCTTTTAATCTGCTTATCCAGTCCTTCAGTATCCAAACTGTTCCTCCAGTTGTGGGGCCCTCACTGAAGTGATATTATTGGGTATATCTTTGGATGTGCTTTGCACTGAACCCAGGATGTATTTAAGTCATCCAAAATGGTATCTTTGGAAATTGGACTCAGTAGGGCAAATTCTGCACTGAAATACATCTTGTGCAACCCTAATAAAGCCAAGTAGTGTGTACAGTGAGCTCAGTTTGGAGCAATTTGTTTTGAAATAACTAAAAAGAAAATTCTCCCATTCTGACCACCTAAAAGTCTAGTATTTTACATAAATGTCATGTCTGAAAGGTCAGACAGTCCTTCTGTGACACTGGGTGTTTTGGGTCAGCTGGGCTTCTTTCACTGGGATACAAATGGGTTTTGCCTCTCTGATATTATTTCAGCTGGTAAAGGGCATCAAAGGAGCTATATCGCCTCCTGATGCTGGAAGACAACTCCCATCTCTTTCCCACAAAATGCACCTATAAGGGCTGTTTGCACATACATACTTTTCTGAACTTGTCAGGCTCCTGGCTCAGTAACTACTCCTCCCCTTCTCTGAGCTGGCCATTTCTAGTTCTCTACATTTCAGGCATTCAGGTTACCCAAAGTTTTGGGATCTTATGGTGCTTTTCTTCTCTATAGCATGCTAATAGACTCCTTGTTCAGTATTATCAAACCAACATTTTTATTTCAATTTCCCCAGTTGGTGTTTGTACATTTCTGTGGAAACTGCTTCACTTAAGCCCTGGAACAGCAGGTGTGATACCTAGTGCATAAACTGACTTAGTTGGCTTAGTTACTTGCCTAAGCATGTGTTCAGAAAATGAACAATTGCAGACCTTTAACTGCCAAGCTATTAAAAAAGTGATGGTAGATAGCTCCAGATTAAGCTAAATTCAATGCTTCAGATTCATTGTCATTTTATAATCCATCCTGCTCCATCAATTGTCTCAGCTAGAATATTTGATACCCCAGTTAGGTGCCTAGACTATACTAGCTATGTATGTCACTGTAAATAGTCATTCGGGCTGAAACAACTTGCCTCTTTAGTAAATTTCCTCTTAGTAGGAAGGAACAAATTTTTTAAAAGTTTGTTAGCCCTCTAAAGATCATCCTCTGTGCAAAAGTGCAGCTGCTTCCTGCAAATGGGATTACTTTTAATATTTCATTTTAACATTCAATGAATGCTTTAAACGGGAACTTTATATGTATTTTTAAAACCAATAAAACCAAAAATTGTTGTTTTTTCCCCACTAAGATGCTTTTGGGCTGTAATATGCCCTCAATTCACTCCTGAGTTTTGACAGTTAGACCAAGATCTCTTGGGAAAATCTCACTGTTAGGAACTCCCTTATGGAAATCATGTTTGGGCATCCAGAGGACATATAAGATACTGATGGGTCCTTTATCAGCCAAGGACTTAAGCATGCGAGTCAATGGGACTACTTGCATACTTCGAGGGATCAAGGCCATGGTGCCTAAATACCATTTTCGTACAAGTATCCTACGTATAAATCTTTGAAAATTCATCCCTATATATGAAAGACTACAATGGAAATCATTTTTCCAATATTTAAGAGGAGACTGCAGAATTTTGTGGCATTTTGCTTGCACGTCAGTGAAACAGCAGGCATGTCACGCATCTGATATTCAGCTGTTTTCTACCACAAGATAATAGTTATATCACACACTATGTGGTATGCCACAACAGAAAATGAGGTGTGCCACATGCCTTTAATTTGAGCGAGATGCATAAAACATATGACTGCAAGCTATAAGCCCCACTGCTTCCTTCAGCAATCTAACCTTCTGGTGACAGTAAACAGGATTTGAAAGAGAACCGAGAACAGAAGTCAAATGATCTTTGGCCTTTGTACAATACAGAATATTTTCGCAAAAACATTTTCTGGGATAAGTCATAGTGCAACAGTTTTTTGGACTATCTGGTTCTTGGCCTTCCAACAACAAGATAAATGTGTTTTAGATAACTTTAGTTCCAGTTAGGCTGACAGTCTCTGTTTGGCAGCTAGAACAAGACACCATGAACCAACAACACAAACTTAAATCTGAGTCCAGACATGGGGTTATTATTTGTTTTCACACTGACAATGGGCCAAAGTTTGCTCATTTACTCATAGGAGTCATCCAGTTGAGGTCTGGATGTCAACTCACATGAGTAAAGCGTGCAGGATTTGGCAGAATATATTTGATCAGTGCAGATGTGGAAACCACTCCACAGCCAGGAGACAAACAGCAAGATCCATACTATAGGCAAGAAAGGATTTGAATTGATTTCTGCTGACCTGTTCATGTGCTGAGACCCATCTAGACAATCAGACGAACTCCCTAGTGGTAGGGTTTATTGAAAAACCATGCTTGATTTCTTCATATTATAATACAAGGACTGCCATTAAAAATCAATGCTTTTCTGCATCGGTGTCTGAGATACCACAGCATTTCCTTACATAGAACACAGAACAATATTTCCCCCAGTATCTGTAAATAAGGTGGTATCTCAGATATTATTGGGTAATAACTCTGGATAAATACAGACCTTTAAATTGTGACCACTGCGTATTTAAAATTGTGACCCTTGCATATTTAAAAGAAGCAAATTATGAGACTATTGGACAACTGTACAAAAAATCCTGTGAACAACTGAGCTTTTAAGTAAATTTATTTTGTGTTTGTGTTTCTTTTATATGCATTTTCTGCAGTTACTATGGCAAATAGGTTTACTGGCAGGAATGCTGATGAAAGCAGCAAACTTTTAATTATTATTAGAGAATAGTTACAGAAAGAAAAATCTGAATACAGACTGTGATCCTCCTGTTCATGTTGAATAGTGCTTTAATCCACAAATAGTCCCATTGGAGCCAATGGGACTAAATATGGAGTGTGGTTTGCTATCCTTATCTGGCTCTTAATCTCTCTCTGACTCAGTTCCTTACCTGTAAAATTAGGATTTTTTTTCTTCCACCCTTTGTCTGTCCTGTCTGTTCAAACTCTTCAGGGTAGGGCCTGTCTCTTACTTTGTATTTGTACATATATTTTGTACAATGCCCAGATTTCAGCTGGGACCTCTAGACACTACTGAAATGCAGGTAACAACAACTGTTGCTGCTTCAGTTACTACAATGTTCTAAATTAATGTAAGTTCTTAACCGGAGGTCAACTACACATTATGGGCAAATTTTAGTGTCAAAATAAATTCTCCATTGTTTAGGATTAGGCACATAGAGCTATTATAAATTCCTGTAGGATTAGATACTGAAACATTTTCCCTACTAGTTTTATCCCTTTTCGCTTAACAAGCCATGATATTTTATATTCTTACCTAGAGCTACATGAAGAATTTGGAGTGAAGAATCTGATGAATTTTACCTCTTTTTCTGTTTGGAAATTGTCTACAAAGTGTTACATCTTTCTCAAATACATTTGTTATTCAAATGTTATAAAGAATTCTGTTGAAAAATTCCTGGTCTGTATATCATTTGTAACTAGTACATTATAAGTATTTTATGTTTGAACTTCTAGTTTTCAATCAACGTTATTATTGTAGACATTTATTTGTCACCCAGCACCAATTCATAGGTTACATGGTCTGTTTCTGCTTTCTGACTGGATGAACATAACACTTAGAACCAGGTTTATGGTACAAAGAGTGACATTTATTAATTCAAAATTCACTTTTTACTCTCTAATATTTGCTAAAATTACACAGTTTATGCTTGCAATTCTGCCAGGAGACTATTTTTACTACTTGTCCAACTCTATTAAGAACCAAGGTTCAGTTTAGCACTGCTCATGTTCTAGTTTTTCTGCATGTTTTAATTTTTTGCCCATTGCAGAATATCTATAGCCAAACAGAGGGATTCTCCCATGACTGGAGCTCAGCTACGAACATGTATCATCTGAACAGTTTCCAGGCATTTTTGAGACAAATAGCACAGAAATAGCCCTGAATGCTTCAGGAATCCATCTAAGAGAATACGCCTATCAGTGCTCAGAGGAAGGCAAAAAGAAGGAAAACTTAGCTCTTTCTAGAAATTGCACAGAAAGGAGGGACTGGGTAACTCCCGGAACTGGAATTGGCACACAGAGATTTTTACCTTTAGGTTTCCAATTTGAATTCATTCTGCCTAAGTCATTAGTAAACAAATTTGTTATGATCTGATAGTTGTTTGGTAGGCTATAGAAACAAGCTAGAGTCAATCCAGTTCCACATCTCTGTTGCAAAAACCACCATCACAATTGCAGCAAACAGTTTGCAGCTAACAGTGGAGTTTCTGAGGGAATTTGTAGGTGAGAATCTGGTGGTGAGGGGATTTTTGTCCTCTCTTTTTCTCTAGGAGTAGGAACTAGGAAGAGAAGATGATGATGGCTACTGAGACAGCACTAGAATTGACTCAAAGCGGAGAGGAGACAAAGATGGTTGGAAGCAGAAGTTGTGGGATGTATATCACCCTTGAGTGAGTATCAGACAGAAGCTGCTTATGCAAGAAATCCCACCTGATAGATCTTCTCTGCCATCATCACTAATGATTAAAGATAAAGCTGAAGACAGTGAGGGAGAGGAGAATTGATGATGTAGACAGATCAATGTTTGCAGAGACCTGCCAAACAAAAGAACCTGGAATGCAGACTGCCAGAAGAGGAGAAAACCCATGGAAGAATGTGACCACAAGGAGAAGGCAGAGACAACCAGCTAATGGAGGTAAATTAGAGTTGAGTAACAGGTTTGCTGCCTTGTGGAATGAGGGAGAAAAACAGGCAGAAGATGGGGTGGCAAGGAATTAAAAAAGGAAAGCCAGTCCCTGCAGAAGAGAGGGAGAGCCAATGGAGACAGCCCAGGACCAGAGCCAAAGGAAGGATGAGGATGATGTACAGGGGACTGTGAGACAGAATATAAGACAGATTCATATCAACATCAGAAAAGGACAGGTCTATATGATTGGGGACTGCATACTAAGAAGAATTGTATTCTAAGATTCAAGGCCATGTTTGTATGACTTTGTCAGATCTTGAAACTCTCGGGCCTGCCTGACAAGCTCTGTAGAATGTTCTGTCTGTTAGGGGTCTGTTGAGGACTCCTCATATTGTGTTCTCATAAGTGGGAAAAAGAACTGCCTTCTTCTGAATTAGGTTGCCTGTTCGACAGGATGCACTGCTGCCCCAGAACTCTTCAAAGCAGCAAGTTGAGCAATTCTCCCAGTTGGCAATTTTGAATATGCTGCGGGCCCATGCTGTGTGGGGCAATCCAATTGAGATTGTCAGTGATTTCCCCTACCTCAGCTCTATTGTCAATTACATGGGTAGCATCAAGAAAGAACTTGAAGCTTGCACTGAAAAAGCATAATCAGGAATGAGGCACCTCATCAAGAACATCTTTGTCAAACCAAATCCTGTTAAGTAGAGAGTCAAAGCTGAGGGTACATAATGCTTCAGTGGTTAGTGTTCTGACCTGTGGGACTGAAACATGCCCCCCACTGTCAAGATTGAAAAGAAGTTGGACACCACTCAAATGAAGCATTTCTGAGTGAATAAAAATATCAAATGGTATAAATTCTACTCAAGTGGAGACATCCATTTTCTAACTCAACAGGTACCACTTTCAAATGGTTGTTCAATGCTTTCTAAGGGGGTATGGTCATCTGATTTGAATGCCTACCAACTTCCCTGCAAGACTCATCTTTAACCCAGGAAAGAAGGATGGTAAAGAGCCCCCAGAAGACCTAAAACATGATGGCGGAACAGCATCAACTGATACCTGTCCCTCACAGGCATCCTACCCCAGAACACACCGGATCAGGATAGAACATCAGGGAAGTGCATAATGCATTTAATGGACTCTACATTGTCCAAGCCAACAACATGAGAACTAATCAATACTAAGAACTGACAGGCCTGTCACCAGACCAGATCCAGAGAACAGATGACTGTGCTGTTTGCATGGAGCAAGGATCTGAGATGTGGATGTGAGGCTGAAAAGGATCCTGATCAGAGCAGAGAAAAATCCAGTAATTGTGCTGCATGTCAGAACAAATGAGACTGCTATATTTTCACTGGAATGACTCAACGACAACTACATTAGGCTGAATAAGACACTCAAAGTGGAAACTCAGGTGATCTTCAGCAGAATATTTCCAGTTCATAGAGAAGCTGTACAAAAGCATGACAAAAAAATGAAGATTAACAGATGGCTCAAGGACTGGAGCTAGGAAGAAAGTTGGGATGATCAACCATTCAGAGTCATTCACAGAAAGAAGATTCTTCTCCACTCCACTTGAGTTGCTGCGGTATTAACCATCTGGGATCAAGGCTATTTGAAAAGGATAGAAGAAAACTGAGATGTAGGCTGTGGGTGGCCACCCTGAAGAGTGTTGGAAGGCCTTTTCAAGTAGGCACACTATTAATCTTTCTCCCAGCCCCATAGAAAAGCCCATTTTTATACCAAAACAGTACCATAGTTTAATTCCATACGTCATCATAGCTAAGTTTCTACCTATCGCCAATAAGAAATTGTCATTATAACTGGTTATTAGCATCTAAATGTTGATTTCATGTAGATATGTAACCAAATATTTAGGATGTGTTTTAGCAAGGTGACTACCTAATTTTTGTAAAACAGTTACACACCTCTTTGACTTAAGTGTGTGTGACTTTTATATAGTTGGGCGACTAATGCTTTCTGTACTTTTTGTTTTTACTAACAGGCTTGTGACTAGGTACCAAGGAATAATTGTGAATCTGAAATTCAGAGACCTTAAACACACAAAATCTATAGAACCATAGCTTACTATTATTAATAAATCATCATTTCCTACTGGAAGTGCAAAGACGTGATTTAAGGGAAGGCATGCATTTGTATTCTCCACTCCCCCACAATTTCCCCCCAAAAACTCTTCAAGTAAAGTTAAGGTTCACAAGATTAAAATTTACATTAACATTTGTGTAATCTTCATGCTCACCTTCAATACACAGGAGGAGGAAAATCTGCTCAATGAAGATAAAGTAAGGGATAAAGAAACGTCAGAAGGTAACAGTATGGACAGCAAGGAGAAAAAAACATAAGTATCTATGGCAGTAGTAATCAGGTGCATGATTCAGTTAGTGAAATGACTATGACTAATCCAGCTAGAAAACTGGGTGAAGTCCAAGAAAAACAGCTGATGCTTGTACATGAACTCAAGAAGACTGGGCGCCTCATAAATTGTTCAAATCGAAATAATTTTCATCCAAACTCTCAAAATCACTTCTCACTGAATCATAGAATCATAGAATATCAGGGTTGGAAGGGACCTCAGGAGGTCATCTAGTCCAACCCCCTGCTCAAAGCAGGACAAATCCCCAACTAAATCATCCCAGCCAGGGCTTTGTCAAGACTGACCTTAAAAATATCTAAGGAAGGAGATTTCACCACCTCCCTAAGTAACGCATTCCAGTGTTTCACCACCCTCCAAGTGAAAAAGTTTTTCCTCATATCCAACCTAAACCTCCCCCACTGCAATTTGAGACCATTACTCCTTGTTCTGTCATCTGCTACCACTGAGAACAGTCTAGAGCCATCCTCTTTGGAACCCCCTTTCAGGTAGTTGAAAGCAACTATCAAATCCCCCCTCATTCTTCTCTTCTGCTGACTAAACAATCCCAGTTCCCTCAGCCTCTCCTCATAAATCATGTGTTCCAGTCCCCTAATCATTTTTGTTGCCCTCCGCTGGATGCTTTCCAATTTTTCCACATCCTTCTTGTAGTGTGGGGCCCAAAACTGGACACAGTACTCCAGATGAGGCTTCACCAATGTCGAATAGAGGGGAACGATCACATCCCTCGATCTGCTCGCTATGCCCCTACATATACATCCCAAAATGCCATTGGCCTTCTTGGCAACAAGGGCACACTGCTGACTCATATCCAGCTTCTCGTCCACTGTAACCCCTAGGTCCTTTTCTGCAGAACTGCTGCCGAGCCATTCGGTCCCTACTCTGTAGCAGTGCATGGGATTCCGTCCTAAGTGCAGGACTCTGCACTTGTCCTTGTTGAACCTCATCAGATACTGAAGGTGATGCCTCTGCCAAATTTCAAGTTTCTTTGTTTTTGGAACTAAAACTGTTCAAAAACAGTTAAAAAATTTTATGAAAGAGGAAGATTATTTTAGTTAATCTCCCTCACATCAGAAAAAGCTGGAACCATTTTTGCTCAGATTTTACACACACGCAAAATATTAAGTTAGAGGAAGGTGGACATATAGGAAAATTATGAGTTATTGGATATAGGAGGTTATCATAGGAAAGTTCACACACTACTAATTATAGCATTAGTGCACTCTCTTTATCTATAATAAATTCATCCAAGAAAAGGTCCTTCCAGGCTGTCATTGGAGGGCTTTTGCAAGGCAGTATAGGGAAGCTTGTACTATTGTGGCTGACGCTACATCTGGGATGAGGCGAATTGAGGGTTACATTTACCATTGCTGTCCATCTGGAACCTCCCACTAGGGGTAAAGAGAGTGAGCATAAAAATTACATAATCAATTTTTAGTCTCACTGCTGAGACTGTCAACAAGGGTGCCAATTACAGAGTGTTAGAATTTAAGGCCAGGATGTACCATTATATCATCTAGGCTGACTTCCTGTATTTCACAGGCCATTACCACCACCCAATGCCTGGATGCTAAACCAACAACTGAAATTAGACCGAGACAGTACAGCCCTCAGAAGACTCAATTATAAGTTACTGTCAGAGAACAGAAGGGATCAAGGGGCGCACCAATGCCCGAGGCCTCTGTATTGGCAGGAAATTGATTCAGTAAGATACCCTGATGAACCCGGTAAGCGACCTGAACCCCAAGCTGGAAAGGAAAGCAAAAACCTCCCAAATTCACTGCCAATATGACCTGGGGGAAAATTCCACATAGGGTATACAGTTAGATCCAATAATCTGAGCGAGAGAGAATGCTCTGTACCACCTCAGGGCACTAGCCTCCCCATCCAGTGTCCCATCTCCAGCTGCAGCCAACTCTGATGCTTCAGAGGAAGGAGAGGAAAAAAAGATACATTTGGGAAGGGGGAATCCCTTCCTGTATTACAACCATGAGTGCTATTCCACCATGTTTCCGTAATCCCTATAATATTCAGTTTGACCTCCTGAACAAGTAATTCCAGTTCATCCATTTTATGAGGGCTTGAAAGAGTTCTTTGTACATATGCAATACTTTGGATATGTATTTATTTATTTTTCAGAATTTCTCTCAGTATGCTTTGCCAAAGAAACATGGCTAGACTACTTGCATGGTTATCATACACACATCCAAAAGTATACATGAGTCATGCCTCAGTCTCTGTCTAGCAAGGTGCAAAATACTCTGCTTAATACTGTGCAATCTTCTAAGGTGTACATTGAATAAGGCATATTCTGTGCACACTGAACAATGTGCACTGATTTACTCTAGTTTAATAAAGTACAGAGCCATGGCATGGCCTCATAAGATCGTTGTTTTGCAATGGCATAATGACCACTGTATACTATTCCGGAAACCTTACAGATCCCCTAACTTGTCACAAGAAGGCTTAGAAAGAGTCTTGGGCTATTCCCAAAGGACAAACTAATAACCTAACCCTGAGCAAACCGTGCTGATCTTTGCACTGCAATCAATCCTTGTTTACTTTTGCAGTATATGTAAGTGTCTGCCTTCTGTCAACAATAAAAGGCCATGTATCACACCAGGCACTAAAAAGCACACCAGTTTTGTGTTCTTTTATTAAATAATTATCCCGTGCACCTCAGGGTGTCACAATTAAAGAGACAGATTGGCTGGAATCATAGCTAGATTTGTGTTAAGTTGCATTAGAAGTATAAAGATTTAATTTAACTTGTTCACTGAAACACTTAACTATTTGATTTGAATCATACAGTGATAATTTTTTCCTTGTATTTATAGTTAGAATCTATTATTTGAATGTATAGGAGTGTGGTGGGTTGATAAACCCCACACTGGAGAGAAGGGGTGCAGGAACAACTCTGGGCCCAGGAAGTCCTGCCCCAGCAGGCCTGCTGGGTATGGTCTGGTGGAGAAGGGATTTAGAAGGCATAGGCAAAAGACAAAAGCAAGACATATGCAGGAGACCTGTCCCCTCCCATCCTCTTCCCCTGAGGCTGCCTAGCCAGGCCAGAAGCCGGAGCTGGGCCATGGTAAGTGCCACCCAGGGAGCCTGGGCTGCTGTGGGGAGCCCCAGTCCCTCCACCTGCCATGGGCAGAGGTCCCAAGAGCAGCCTCCAACCCATGTCCCCACCCCCGTGGCATGCCACCCACAGCAGCTGGAGGGTCCGGGGCTCCCCACAGCAGCCCAGGCTCCCTGGGCAGCTCTTACTAATGGCATGTCCTGCTTCTGACCTGGCCAGGAGGAGGGGCCTCAGGGAGGGAGAGGAGGAGCAGGGGCCGGCAATGGGGGGCCAATTCAGGATGGGTGGTCATGAAGAAGGCAGTCTCTTCAGCACAAGAGAGCGGACAGAGACAGAGCTGCCCATGGACTGAGTTCCAAGG
Source organism: Eretmochelys imbricata (assembly GCF_965152235.1). Lineage (NCBI taxonomy): Eukaryota > Metazoa > Chordata > Testudines > Cheloniidae > Eretmochelys > Eretmochelys imbricata. The sequence continues at coordinate 34,439,159 of NC_135575.1, read as the reverse complement.
GATAACCACAAGCCATGACACATCCCTAGAAGGGACAGAGCAGTAGGAAGAGGCCCAGGGAGTGTATTAGCTAGCCCACAAATAGTGGACACCTTCCCTGCAGTGCTCAAAAGGGGCCCCTGGGCTAGAACCCAGTGGAGTGGGAGGATACAGGTTGGTTCCCCTATCCACAACCATTAGGTAAGGCTGTGTTCAGAGACTAACCACTAGGCGGGGACTTCCCTCCCTGCTTACAAGCTGTCTCTGTCAAAGGCAGTTTAGCTTTTGCTATTACACCTTAGACTTTTTTACCTTTATCCTTTTCTCACCCTCCCACTGCTCATATGCATGCACTTACTTAAAATGGCGACATTGCCATCTATTTCATCACATCTGAATGTTGACAAGCTGTTCATGAAGAAATAATGGAGCCTACAAGCTTTGGAACATCAACATTTATATGTTAATTTCCTTCACACAAAAAACATTTTTTAAATTGTATCAGCTGGAGATCAGCACTTGCGTCTGTTATAAATTATCTTGCCAGCTGCACCAAGTGAGTTTAGAATGACTCCAACCCCCTCAAACTCTCATTACAAGTAAAATAAAATTTAAAAAAAAACAACTTCTTCAGTTTATCTACAGATAATAGAAAAATGCTCATCTTTTTCAGTAAGGTGTTTGACTCAGGAGAACCCATATAAACAACGAGAGACATATGAAGGGGGGGGAAAAAGAGTTAAAATAATTTTTTACCCACTCAACCAAAATATTGTATATAGAGGAATACAATGAAGCCCTTTAAAATAAAGGTCTGATAAAGAAGTAACCTACTTATAAGAATAAGTTTCCATTGTGCCAAAAAGTAAAAGGCAAGAAATAGTAAATTGACTTGATAGAAAAATAGATCTTTTAAATAAATACTTTTCAGTGAGCCATATGCAAGTAGTATTCAATAAAACAACAAAGACTTCATATAACAATGCTACTTGAAAGATTAAGGGCAAAAGTTTTAAATGTGGGGCCTAAGATTGGGTTGCTAAAGCCAGGGTTTTCAAAAATGTAGATTCCAAATACCTCTCAATTTATTCTTTTTGAATTAACTACTCTAAGCTTTTTCCCTCCATTTAAAATCAAATTTAAGAAACTTTTGCTCTACTTTTTATAATAACCTCTGAAATTAAATGGTTTTTCCTATCAGTTTTGTATTTCATATGGTCAAAATGAATCATCAGTTCCACCACGTGGTTCTAAAGGAACAAAAGCTGACAGAGATGGTCTTTTGAGGGCAGCAGAAATATGGACCACTCTAATCTTAGTATTTAATAGTTAATTCTTCCTCCTGGTATTCATAAACCCACAGGAGAGCTCCGAATGGGAGAAGGATCAAGTTAGCTCCTGTATTGTCTTCTCTAGTTTGACCATTTAAATGGCTAATCTTTCTGTATAACAGTGCTTATAGAAATAGCCTGATTCTCCTTAATCTTATGTAAATCAGGAGTAAATCCACTGAACTCAATAAGAGTTACACCAGAGTGTGGGCAATCAGGCCTGGTTACCCTAATGTGGAAAAATTGTTTTTTCCGATTTTGCTTTTTTTAAACTCATGACATTGATCACATCAGATTATACATCCGGAGTATAGTATATAAAAATGCCAATTCCAAAAAGCAAACAATCAGTATTGGAGAATTCATTGCTGCTTCTTGTAAACTCTGAGTGATCCACATACAGTTGACAGCTTAAAACAGAAGCAACTAAAATTGTGGGGTATAAAATGATTTGAACAACAGGAAAATGAAGGACTGCTTTTTTTTTTTTTTTTTTTTTTGGCTTTTCTTCTTTTGACTTTTGGCAGCTTCATCACAGCTGCCACATGTTCTCTGGGCCTGTCACGCCTCACTAAGAGATTCATTATTACCGACATCTCTATGGTGGAGCCATAGGTTTTCCTGACTTATAAGAAAAGTTTAAAGGAAGTAAATATGCGTAGTTTGGCTAAATGGTCTACAAGTATTTGAAGTGTGAAGACAACAAAGAGAAGTTCTCTCTGGTGGTCCAAGGGGTATTGCTAGAACTAATAGGGATGAAATTGTACAAATAATAACTTAGATGGTCTACCAAGAAATATTCTTGTGTGATGTACTGTAGAATAATCTGCTAGGGGAAGAGATTAAATCTCGTATCTTGAGTGAATTATTTAAACCAAAATGATAAAGATTTGGAGGATATACTAGAGGTAAGGCTAAGATTTTGTCATGGATATTTTTAGTAAAAGTCACAGACAGGTCACGGGCAATAAAGAAAAATTAATGGAAGTCCATGATCTGTCTGTGACTTTTACTAAAAATATCCATGATAAAATGGAAAGGGACTGCGCAGCTGCGGGGTGGCTGGGAGCTCTGGCCCCCCACCACCCATGGAGACTCAAAGCTCCAGGGTCCACCTGCCCCATGGCGGTGGCCAGGGAGCTGCTGGGGTCCCCTGCCACCACCGTGGTGGCTGAGGAGCTGCCAGTGAGCTGCGGGGGTCCCCAGACCCCACAGAGGCCAGGAGCTGTGGGGTACCCTCCCCTGCCTGCAGTGGCTGGGAGCTATGGGGTAACCCTGCTGCCCATGGCAGCTGGGAGCTTGGGGGCCCACTGCCTCAGGTGGCAGGGGTACCTCACAGCTCCCTGCCACTGTGGGAGGCTGCGGGACATTGCAGCTCCCAGCCGCTGGGACTGAAGTCATGAAATGATTGAGTCCTGGCAAGGATGAACTAGATAACTATGGACTACATCATACCCTTCTGCACAGATTTGTATTGAGATGTGGCATAAATACACCATGACAGTAACATACAGATTGCTTCTCGTCATGCCTTTCAACCATAGAGTATCATACATTTTGAAAGAAATGGGGCCAGAAAACCCATTACTCTAGTACCAAACTGAGGAGTGTCATTGGGGAGCCTGAAGAAACATGTCCCTCAACCTGCAGCTGGTTTCAGCAAGATGAAGCACAGGCTTCTACAATTCACATTCTGTATTCCCAGGTCTGTCTCTCACTACCGTACACAAACAGGAATGACTTGGCTACACAAGGTATCCAGCTGGATCTTAAGAATCTTTGAGAAGAAGAAGATGCCCCTTGTAACAGTTATTCACTTATCCCTTCTTCCCTCCTGAAGCCCTCCTCTTCCCAGCCCCCTCCCTCACACTTTAACATAGTTCTCCCCAGACAGGTATAAGATGCAGGGGAACCCTGATTGTTGCTGACCTCATGGAGTGGTATGAGGTTGTGTCCATCCCACCCTTTGACTGACTTGTCTCTTCTGATTGTAAGCTTCTGGGGGCAGGAACTGTCTTTCACAATGTATTTGTACAGTGCCTAGCACAATGGAGCTCTGATCCCAGTTCAGGCCTCTAGGTGCAACCATAATATAAACAACAGTAATAGTAATGCCTAGTCACATCTCCTTTCCACATGGCATTCACCTTTTAAATTGCCTTCACTTGTTCCCTCTGTGCTGCATAATAGAGACAAGCATATGGACCTCTTTTTCTAAAAAGAGAATCCTCAATGATCCTTATTCAAGGCCATAAAATTCAGTGGCTGTTTACTGCTGCATCTCTCAAACTCAGGGCAGTGCCTTGTCACAGTCACTGACCTTCAAGCATCCGCCATGCTTCTCCTGGGGTGCTGGAACAATTTTTATCGTGGAGATGCTGATGATGAAAACCATGCATTTGGTGTTTGTTTTTACTGCTTCAAGCCAGGGGGTGCGGAAGCACCCCCAGCACCCCTAGATCCTAGGTCTCTGTAAGGAATGTTTATCACTGACATTACACCACCTATAATTTTCTTTCTCTCCTGTACCTCCAGAACTAGCCTCAGCTGTCTTAGAAAGTCAGTTTTCCTGGTAAATGGTTCTCCACATGCCTGCTTGCCTGAAGAGGCAGAGAGCTCCCAAAGGGGGAAACAAAGTTGTGCATTAGGTATTTATGTACTCAGGTTACTATATACAAGTGCCAAGAGGAAGAGAAAATATTTCAAATTTCATGAGTAAATGCTGTGAAATGTTTCAAATGAAAGGAACCTGCCATCCAATGCCAGCTTGATGCCGTTCATAAAGAGGAGTCCATTTAAAAACACTCATTAATCATTCTCAGCATGATAGGGATTTTCAAACACACGATCAGCACAGGACAGATCATAGGGCTCAAATGTCCCAGGAACAGTCATTTGTCTCAACCTGTTAAATTACAAATTTGCTGTTCTATACCATGAGCAAAGAGGATTCTGGGATACTGGAATTTACCTCATCACATATTAAACACAATTGCAGAAATAGGCTAGAATATTGCACATAGAAAAGTTACACAAATTATAATGCATCTATCTGTCATAGGTCCTTAAGCACCCCACTCCCCCATCTCTAGCACTTTTAAAAGGTTCACCCAAGGAAATGACCCGGCAGAGATTGCATCTGCAATGTTAAAGGTTTTTTCTCAGTTATGCTTGGGATGACATGAGAGGCAGTATGGTCTAGTAGGATCTCAGATTCAGGAGATCTGGGTTTTATTCCTGATTTGGCCATTGGTTGGCTGTATGAAGGCAACTCACATCCCTTGAAGTCCTAGGTCTCAGCTTCCTCATCCACAAAGTGGTGATAATATTTACTGAAACTTATTTGCTGTGAGATTCTTGAAAGATTCTTAAAGCTTTGCATTTCTGATATCTCTATGAAAAAATGTAAATTTGGGAAATTTGATACATTTTTTTCAATGTTGAATATTTTGAACCTGATAAAGTAGGACTCCTGAAACCCTTACAATGTCTCACTTGCAAGTAATTACAAAAGCTTGATTTATCCAAATTGTATTATGGCTTTTGTTTTCAGTAAAAGGCCAGATCTTAAAGTCTTTTCTAAAGGAAAATTTCCATTGAAGTCACCACTACCACCACCTTCACTACAGCTGAAGCTAGTGAATAGCCTTATATGTTACATCACTGAATAATACATCAAAAGCAAGAGATGTTATTTGAACCTGAGAATGTCACTTAGAATTCGAAGCTTTTTCATTTTCAGATAGCCATCTAACAGTCTAAAAGATATAAAGTAAGAAAACATTAAATAATCTGTTCAATTTTTAAAAAATCATGTTTGTTCATTTTTACCTTATTGGAAAAGGTTTTAAGACCATATGGGAAACAGCTGATTAATTTAGTAGGATATTTTTAATGTGGACCATATTAAAGACTTAAGGTTCTTTTCTTAAAGTTTGTATGCACCCACTAAGCCTAAAATAGGGTATTTCCTGTCTATTTAAGTTTAAATGAGAATCAGGAGTCCAATTTTCCACTATTTGCCATTCTGAAATCCTTCCCCAATGACTGTATGGAAGTACAGGGGAAAGGCAAACTATAAAAGAGTTTTCAAAATAAAATGGAAAGGAGCCATGGGGGCGGGGGAAGGGACAGAACAGTTTAATTGAGAGAGAGAGAGGTCAAAATGCTCAGAGTACAGTATGATGAAGCAGAAACTCCTGATTCTGATCTTTTGCCCTGATTCAGACACTGCCACTCTATCTTTGGGCAAATCATCTATGCCCAGCTCCTCAAAAGGTATCTAGGTGCCTTACTCTCATTAATTTCAATGGGACATAGACACTTACATACCTTTAAGGATCAGAGCCTTAGACCCATGCTTAAGTGCTTTGTTGGATTGAAACCTTGACCTAATGCTTCTACAGTGCTTTAAAGGTAGGGGCCAGGATTTTCCAAAATGGATGCCTGACGTTAACCTCCTATATCCAGATTTACACACCTGTGGCCTAAATTTCAGAAGTGCTGAGCAACCAGCAATTCACACTCATCACTTCTGAATCAGCTTATTTAAGCAAATACTTTTTAAAAGGGGACTGTTATATTCACAAGAAATGTGATTCATCGCCAGAATTACCTCCTTAGCATTCATTTGTTTTTGTATCACACTAGGAAAAAAAAATCACTGGCTTTTTGGTGCCCAATATTCCAAAAGCTTATATCTTGGAGTACTTGAACTCTTTGGAAAGTGAGAAAGAAACTGAATGCTAACTTAATTTTTGCTGGTGCCTGCTCAGTCACTTATTTGTAAAAAATGGAAAAACCCTGACTCTCTTTTCATGTTGCAATGGGTAAAGCATGCCTGGAACCTTGCACCTCTGTACCAATTTGCCCAACTGTAAACTCAGAAGGTATCCGGATTGGTACGCAGATGGTGTTCTTTAGCTAATTATTTTAACAAAAGAACAAAACAAGAGTGTGTAATTTGGAATGCTCACTTAAGAGAAAACCTAGTTCAGCAACTTCCTTCTTTCCTTTCATCTTCTTTTTTTTTTTTTTTATTTCCCCATCTGCTTTCTCTTTTGTTTCTTTTTTTCCACCTCCCTAAAAATTAAATTGATTTTTTTAAATGTCTTCTTGGTTTAATGGGGATTTAATCTCACTGTGCCTCTTGAAGGCACATTAATAAAATATATTTATTGTTGGCAAATCTGTTGGTTCTCAATAGCTGAGAAACAGAAGTTGATTTGTATTTAAATAGACTGCTTTTTGTATGTTCAATATAAGCCAGGTATTCACACCACTAGGTGTCTGTTAGAGATTACTGGCTGTCTCATAAATGCACGAGTTTAGCAGAGATGGAAAAGAAATCCATCACAGAAAGCATGGTCTCCTCTTACCCTGAAGGAATTAAGTCCAGTGGCCATAATATTCTTTTTCGTTTTTGAACGTCTGTGGTTTCTTGTTATCCTGAATTTGTGAATCTATGCTTTTTACGTGGAGTGATCATGATTTTAAGCAAAACAAGCAGGTTCCAACATAGCAAAAAACAACAAACATTGCTAAGTGACAACTGCAAACAACATGGGCTAATATGGTTCGACCAAATAAGGGAATGTTTATAAAATATTGGCATTACCTAACAGAAAGTGTTTGAAAACGTTAGTGAGCCTGGTTTAAATATGAACATATTCTGATTGTGAATTATCCAACTTCTACACCGCAAAATTTAATTTGTGATATTTGATCTTTAGCACAAAAATCCTGGATTAAACAAAGAAATTAATACTCCAAAACATCTTAGGTTAGAATGTGAAAAATTAGAGTGTCAATAGGTCACCTCTCAATGATGCTTACAAATCTATTGTATTGTTCCCTAAAATTACATATGAGCATTGAAGCCCTGATTCAAGGAGGCAGCCCTGAGAAGAAGGATGGTCTAATATTTAGGGCGTCAGCCTGTGACCGGAAACCTGGGTTCACTTCCCTGCTCCACCAAGGATTTTCTATGTGACCTTATATCTTGGTCTCTCTGTGCTTCTGTTCTGCAGCTGTAAATGAGGAATAATAGTATTGTGAAAATAAAGACATTACAGACTGTGAGGTGCTCAGACATTACAATAATGAGGGCCCACATAAGAATTTTAAATAGATAGGAAAGCATCCCTAGTCATGTATAAATGCTGTTCTGAATAGGGATATTTCCTAATTCAGAAAAGGAAAGTAAGAGGAGGCTGGACCCTAAAGACCACAATATTTTCTTGCGGAGGAAAAGCTATCAGTTATATAAAAATATTCCAACAGCTTGGCACACCTGTATTGTAGGTCTTCAGTGAATAGCAACAACATACAGCAAAATGTGTTTTCTATTGTGGTTTACAGTGCCAATATTTAGACTAATTTTTCTTGACATTTTCCACTACATATCATTACTTTTTTCATCAAAACAGAAAAAAGTAATAATAAAATGGATCCCCATGGGAAACATTTTTCCAGTGTGAAGAATTTGTATCAAGAACCTTGGCCAATGTACAACTACAATAAAATAGAGTATAATGTGATGTTGTGCTTTCCCATCCACCCTCTCTTTATTCTGCTAAATGCAGTCTTGCTTAATTTTTCTTTACTTTAAAACACACCCTACATTCATTTGTACTATGGAAGTAAATTACCTACATTTATCTCACAGAGTTCAATATTTTCTTTTGGTCAGAAAGATTTTGCTTCATCTGTCAGTCAGCTCCTGTGAGGCTTTAAGGTCACTCACACTAGTAGAGAATGTAAATCTCCACCATTGTTACCTTATTAAAGTTTGAAGGTTGAGGTTATAACATGAACTAAGCAGGGACCACAGGGGGCAGAACCTAACTGAAAAAAAGGCAATGAACACAAAGAAAAAAAAACCAACAATCTTTCCTCTCGGGAGTCTTTGGCCTGAGTATGGCCTCCTCTTCACTCCCTGGCTGACAGTTGCAGCCTCCTAATGGAACTGTCAGTCAGGAGATATTTTTAAAGGAAATGGCCCATTAAGAACCTTCCCCAAAGGCCTGACAATCATCTGAGGAAAAATTGTGCTGGGATGTTTTATTGGCACTAACGTCAACGCAGAGTGAGAGACTCCATCTCTAGGGAGGGGAGTGTAATGAATGTGTGACACATAGTTTTTTATTTCCTGGCCCAATCTCTTACCAGCACTACTAAGTCACTTAACCAGGATCAATACAAAAAGATGTATATTTATATGAAATTTTGAAGATAAAAAATAAATAGCTTCCACAGCATACAAGATCTTTAAGTGTACAAAGGGGAAGCTACTATTTATCCCATGAGTCATCAATAAATCCTGATCATGAACCAACTCTGTAGTTTTGGGTAGTCAGGAATTTTGCTAAACTCATCAGGAATCAGGGCCTGCAGAAAAGCCCATCTCCAGGCAATCTAACAAGTATAGCTGGCCTGTAGTAGGCTTCCTATTGGCACCACCACCTGACTGGAGGGAAGAGTCAGCAGATCAGGTCTTAAGCCCAGCAGCAGCAGTTTTTGGCTGCTCAAAGCATTTCCCCATGGCTGTTATAGCTGCTTGTTTCCAGCCCTGTTCCTGCTTCAGACCCAGACCTGGGCCCAGCCTTGCTCCTGCTTTGTCTCGCTCCAGGTAACCCAGCTCTGACCCTGGGCTCCAATTCATGATTTCATCTCTGACCCTTGGCTCTGAAATCTGGCTTCTGACTTTGGTTCTGACCCTCAGCACTGATTCCTGCTCCAACTACTAAGATATGACAGCCCACATCCCAGTCTCTGCATTTTAGGTGCTCAAATGATTTTGTTCTCCTTTGACTTTCCTTACAATTCTTGTAGCGCCTATGAATGCTGTCTTCTGGAGGTCACTGATCGGGGTGTCTTGCACGCCTAGTGTTTTCTTGAGCTGCTCATTGAGCACTCCAAGTGCTCCAATAATCACTGAGATCATCTTTGTTCTAGTTTTCAATAATTGTTCCACTTCATAGCAGAATTACTCATATTTCACTGTCTTCTCTTATTGTTTCTCTTTTATGTTTTTCTGTTGGTATGGCAAAATCAATTAATATTGTCTTGTCTGTCTTCTTTTCTACATCATGTACATCAGGCCTGTTTGCCTGAATCATTCAGACCATGACAATTGCCAGATCCCATAAACTCTTAGCCTCTTCATGCTCTAGAGCACTTTCAATTTGGTAGTTGTAATACTACATGCCTCGTTTAAATCTATACTTGCCAGAGGCTCCAGTGCAGACCTCATTCTGTCTGTTTATATATTCTCTCCCAGCCAGGCTTCTGCAGATGCTGAACACGTGCTCCATAGTCTCTTCCTTTTTGGAACACATTTTTCAGTTCAGGGAGCAAGTTCCGTTAGTCAGTTTTGTTTCTAGTGTAATTAAGCCGTAAGGACTGTTCTTGTGCCCTCATAACGAGGCTGTCTCTTCTTTGAGGTATTCTTCTTCAAGCCATGAGTTTGTTAACCTTTAGTCATTAATGGATTCTCTCTCTCTCCACCACTGTTAATGCACTGATTTCTATGTAACCTGTCAGAGTCTTTCTTTGACAATTTGCTTTCTGCTTTCTTTCATGTTTTCTTGAGTTGGGATGCATATTCGGTCATTGCTTGTAGTCATGAGCAGATGATCTTTTACTCTGGATGCTTCCTCATGTAATTTTGATATTAAATTCCTCATTGTCTATTGCTTCCTCTACAGATAGCATCTTCCTCCAGTACATCATCAGATGTTCATCCTATCTACACCTTGGCCGATATTCATTACTCTATCCATCACCAAAATCTTTCTTGTTCAGATGTCACATTTTTTCCTTCTCCTTTTAATTCCACTTGATCACTCTGGCAGTTCTGCACTACAGGTAACACTGATATTATTTATTATTAAAATATAAAGAAGTTACTGCTTCTTTCATATGCTAATGACTATTTCTGACTCAGTAGGCACCACTGCAGGGGGGAAAGAGCCCTTCAGAATACTATACAGGCTCTGTAGCTATAGTGATGGATACTCTCAGATATTTTGTGGGTTCCACAGCTTCAAAGGCAATTCTAGCTTACATAGGGCTCCTTACTTCTGCTTCTCATCTAGTAAGGAGCAAAATTATAATTAGAAGTTTAATACCTTAACTGAAATCTAATATATAGCATGCAAAACCTCACCTTAAAGGAATGCAATCTTCAGATTGCAGTGGGAATTCTTTATTTTCTTACTTTTTCCAATTTTTATCTATACAGTTTTAACAGTCGCAAGATAGGGTGTTTTGAATTTTATTTTCTAGGGTAACTTTAAAGTAAAATGGAGAACCAAAAAAGGTGTAAAAGGGAGAGAGGCAGCTAACAAAATCCAAAGAAAATGTTAATTGGCAGAGTTAGGAGTATCATTGGCCAATTGGCAATTGGTCAGATCCTTAGCAAAGTCCACAGTGGTCTAACTAAGAGGCACTAAGTCTCTCTCTAGAAGTGCAGACTCTCAGACAGTGAAAGGTTGTCCTGGACACGTTCAGTATATAATTTTCAAATGTCCATTTCTTTTCATATAATCATAGAATAGTAGGACTGGATGGGACCTCGATAGGTCATCTAGTCCAGTCCCCTGCACTCATAGCAGGACTAAGTATTATCTAGACCATCTCAGAGATGTTCATCTAACTTGCTTTTTAAAAACTCTAATGATGGCGATTCTGCAACCTCCCTGGACAATTTACTTAACCTCCCTGACAGTTAAGAAGTTTTTTCTACTGTACAACCTAAACCTCCCTTGCTGCAATTTAAGCCCATTGCTTCTTGTCCTATCCTTAGAGGTTAAGGAGAACAATTTTTCTCCCTCCTGCTCCCTCCTTTATGTACTTGAAAACTATTATGTCCCCGCTCAGTCTTCTCTTCTCCAGACTAAACAAACTCAATATTTTCAATCTTCCCTCACAGGTCATGTTTTGTAGACCTTTAATCATTTTTGTTGCTCTTCGCTGGACTTTCTCCAATTTTTCCACATCTTTTGGCCCTATCCTTCAAGGTGCTGAGAGCCCTTAACTCCCACTTGTAACGAGAGTGCTCTGAACCTTGAAGGACTGAACTATTTCATTGTCTTTCCAGTTTTCTTTCCATTTTGGTATTCGATGTATGGTATCCCTTAATGAGGGCTATTTACCTCCTAAATTAAGCTGCATTTTCATTGAAATGTGATTATATACAATAGTACACACACATCTGGAACACCTGTGCAATACTGGTCATCCTATGTAAAAGGAAATATTATAGAATTAGAGTCAATGTAGAGAAGAATTATGAAAATTTTTAGGGACACAGAAAAATTCTTGTATGAAGAGAGACTGAAGAGATTAGAACTGTTTACTTTTATCATGTCTTCCCCCTCTGACTCACTTCCTATCTAAGGTAATTAAAATGAATGTTAGAGACAAAGCCAAGGGGACATTCAATGTAATGGGAAGGTGGAAAATTCAAAACTGATAAAAGGAAATGTCATGCATTATTCAACTGGGAAACTCATTGCTACAGGATGTCATTGACACCAAGAATTTAGCAAGATTCAAAGAGGGCATGGACACCTATAATAGTTAGGGCCATAATTTTTGTCACTGAGGTCATGGTGGTCACAGAAATTGTAAATTTGAATAGTCAATGAAATCTTAGAAATGGCTGTAAAGGCACATTTGATTAGGCCCTAAACCAAATGGCATTGCTACTTCATGAACAGGGTTGCAATGCCACTCAGGTCTGGCCTGTCTGCCCTTCTGTCTCTATCTACGGAAGGGTGAATGGACCAAACCCGAGCAGCATTGTGACCATATGTGCCAGACTGCCAAAGCAGGGAGCTGGGTCCATCCCCCTTGGGACAGGAGCCATCACTATGTGGTGAGTGAGGGGTGCATTCAATCTCCAACTCTTCAGCCATGGCCTTACCTTTCAGTACCCCCACTATATTCTTGAGTACATTGATGTAACAAACACTACAACATTTGGTGTCCTTTCCATGATTTATCTTCACACCCACTCCACCATCTGTCATGAAATTTACTAAAAATTTCCATGCCAAAATCATAGCCTTAAAAATAGTTAATGCTAACAAAAATGTTGGAAAGGTTATAAAACCTCATGCTTCCAAATTTAAGAAAAATGTCTAACTATTTGGGATTAGGATGAGATCTTCGTGTAGGCAGATTATTCTACGTATGCCTGCAGCAGGGATTTTTTCATCTTCCTCTGAAGCATCAGGTGCTGCCCATTGTTCAAGAGAGAATACCAAAGTAAACAGACCATGAGTCTCATACAGTGTGGCAATTCCTATGTGCTTATGTAGGGGGGAAAATGTGGCAATTTTTTATAGTTGGAAGTGCTTAGTTGTACACGTTAGACAAAAATGATAAAAGATTTTTCTTGTACTTTGACACACCAAAGAAACAACCAAAACTAAACCCACATTATATTTAAGCAATGGCCAACAACAGAAAATTTCAGCTCACAGATATGTTTTTAGACTGCGACTCAGCAAGTGCAAACGAGAGGTAATAGTAGCAAGTTAAGATTGGAAAACTAAGTGAATAATTTAAAAATACTAACAGAGAAAATGAAAGAATGCAAGACAACATATGTGTAAATAACTGGTGCTTTGAATGATAAACAATAGGGATCATCAGAACTTTCTGTTGCTTCCATTTCAGTAGTAAAGGATTTTAGTCTACACTATGCTCGATAGTACATTATCTAGTCCAGTAAAGACCATATCTACTGTTGAGGCTTTAATGATGATTTCCCACAAATTATTCCATTATCTAATTGACCTTTACTGTTATACTACTACTTTTTCCTAAAGTCTACTCGATCTTTCCCCTTTGGGAATTTTTGAGTCTGCCAAACAGCACTCATTACTTTGCAGCACTAGTTGCAATTTAGCAATCCAAAAAGCGTTCTTCAAAATATTCCATAAGCCGTTGCAAGTTAATGCCAGAATGAAATCAAATATCTACATTTTTACAAGTATGAGTTCAGATTTTCTCTGCTAAAATGTCAGTAGTAACGATTTGATTCACTATACTCCAGATTTGGTTCACTATTCTCCAGATCTGAACTTTCCTAGAGGTCCAGATTATGAACACCAAATTCATACTGAATAGTACTTTGACTCTATGAATGGTCCCGCTGAAGTCATTGGATCTATTCTCAGAGTAATGTGCTACCTACCTAAGATAAGTAAAGCTATCAGAAATTGGCCAAAAAGTTTGTGAGATATAAGGATGGGTTATGTTTCTCCACTATACAAAAAGGAGCCAACTGTGAAAATCAGGTTTGGATTCAGAGTCATTTTCCTAAAGTTAGGTCTGAACACATCCAATCTCAAATTATTCACGGAAAATTTTTTTTTATATAAAACAACAGATACATTGCAATTGTTTAAGGCCTGAATCAAAGCCCATTTAAGTGAATGAGAAGATTCCCAGGGACTTCAGTAGACTTCAGTTCAGGTTCATTAAATTTAACAAAATATTGTATTAAATGATTTTGTTTTATAATTCTTTGATTTTTGTCTTAAGTCAGATAGGGCCAAATCCTCACCTAGTGTAAATAAGAGTAGCTCTCTTCATGTCACTGTTGTTTCAACACTTTATACGAGATAAGAACTGAGTTCATGACTTCTAAAAGTTTCAGTCACAAGACATGGCCTGTATTTTAGTATAAGTTCTGTATTTTTGTTAAAATTGGCTTTTTTGAAGCAAGCTGAAAATCATGATGTAAAAATTGTGTTTTTTCTCTAGGGTTAATGTTTTGTGAAGCCAAGTGAATTAAATGCAGAAAAAAAGGAACATTTCAGCAACATACAATCATTCTACATTTTTATGTTAAATTAGCTATTTATTCAAATACTGTATCTACTTATTTCCTATCAAACCACAGAAAGGACAGTTGTTAGCACAGCTTCTTTGCTGAAATAAAATATTTTTAAACACGGACAAATAAGCATTATGTTTGTCAAGAGCAGACACAGAATGCAGTCATTTACACTTGGCAAACTTTATCTTTGCTGTATGATTAATCCTGTATATGGGCCTCATCCTGCTCCCACTTGAGTCAATGGAAAAATTCTCATACACTTCAGTGGTGCAGAATCAGGCCCCATAGTAGAGAGAAAACTGTAATTCTCGCTTTCAAACTTTCAAGTATGCTAATGCTATAATCCTGTTCTTTCAACTTGTGACTGGACCATTGCCACAACGCATGGATCACAAGGTTCTTGACAGCAAAGTCCACACAAGCGTGACTTTAGTCATAAAGTGATATATGCAAAACTTGGAACAGAATGGCACCTCTACCATGCAACAGCAAAATTCAACATGGAAGTCAAAAGCCCACCAGCCATAAAGAAACAATATCATCAGTGTAAGATGACTACCATTTTTGTGATTATTTCCATGTGACTGCAGCCAACAGAAGTTTGCAGAAATGTGATCTTTCCAGAGTAACATATAACTGGTGGGAGGGCAGAGGGGAAGGTGAATGAAACTTTAAAGATTATCGTCCGATTGCTCTGATCTTTATGACTGAATTGTCTAGTATTACACTTTTTCAGAAGGATGAGGAAAAGCATGATACTGTCACTGGTAGAAACTGGAAACTGCCAAAGAACTAAAATGTGAAACTAAAGTTTACTTTAGCCAAACACTAATTGATCATATAGGACCCAAATCTGTTTGGAGGAGCAGGCTCTTAGATTTAAAGCTCTTTTGGACAGAGAATGTTCATCATCAAAGTAAATTGTAACAGTTTAAACAGAGTAATCTGTGAATACCTATTCAGCCCACTTCTTTTTCCTACTACAAGGAGACAGAGGGAGAATCTGGCAGAGCAAATGGACACATTGCAAGTAGGAGATACACTGGTTGTGTAAAATCAGACTGTGTAGTTGTGATTATATTGCCTTCATCAGACGGTGGGACTAGCCCAGTAATGTCTTCTCCAATACTGTGATAGCTGTGAACACACTGCTAATAAGTGGAATTCCTGTTCATCTTGGGTTGGATAATATCATGATCCTTTTTATTACAAGAAGGGTGAGGTCATCCAGTATGGGACTTTGGAAATAACATTAGAATGTGTTTATTTATTTATTTACTCAGAACCCATTCTACTAGGGAATTGTTAAAAATAGGAAACAGTGTTAATTATATTAAAGAAAAGGGATTTGATTTTTAGTTTGTTAAACAAAGCTTATTAAGAATACTTCTTGGAAAGGAGGACATCAGTACTGATCCTTTACAATAGCTCTGCTCAGCCTGGCTACCTCATCACATTACTTGTAAGAAATAAATGTCTGATTAAAATAAAGAAATACCACCACAACAAACTGTGGTCTGTGCTGAGCAGATGACGGGCTACCACCAGCAACGTTTTAAAAAGTATACTCAATCACAAAAATAGATTTCACAAAATGTTGGTGATTTACCTGACATAGCATCTCGTGTCATTTTTAGCATAAACTACACTTCCAACTTGCAGAACAACCTATACAGCATAACACCCTAAAAATTAAATAAAATAAATAAATAAATAAAATAAAATATTTGTTCAGGTATTGAAAATGCAAATTCATTATAAAATGATTTATATGGGTTAGCATCCCTGCTGCTTTGGGCTCTGATTCAGCTTCTTCAAACAAAACTTTTATCTTGGTAAAGTAACTCACGATTTTTATTAAATTGTTCTATTGTTAAATGAAAACCAACTGCCTGATATAAGAGGATTTGGACTGATAATCCAACAAATGCTTGTAAATTACCTTTTAGAATTACCCTAATAAGATTTTTCTGTTTGAAGATCCTCAGTTGAAAGGTGGGGACACCATCTTTTTGTTTCTCAAAAGAAAACAAAATAGCTTTATAGTAATGTTCTTTCTTCTGGCTGTGGATGTTAAGCCATTTATCAAACCACTGAATATGATCTGTTTCTCCTTTGTGAACCTTTCAACACAAGGAACATTGGCAATGCTCCTCCCTATCCCTCGAGAGTGTCATCTGGATTATAACCACACTAAGTGGGATTAAACCACTTGTAAAGAAATGGATCCTTTTTCATTTTTTTTAAACCTTATGATAGCCTCATAAAAACATTAAAAGGAACATTTGTGTGTTTCTCAGGCCCCATATTCAAGTTCTTTTGGAACAAAGCATGACTGGTTCAAATTTTATATTTTCACTATATTGCAAGAATCCTAGTTATCTGCGGGCATGATCATGTAACACCCATTGATGAAGGCAATGGGAATTTTGCCTACATAGGGACTGCAGTACTCGAGCCCAAATTTATAGCTATAAATCTACAACCACCAAAAAACAAAACAAAACAAAAACCCTTCAATCAAAGAAGATTAAGAAAGATTCTTAGTTAAAATTAATACATACACAATCCAAAACTCAAAAGGAAGATCAGCAATAAGTAAAGTAGCAAATAATTTTTCTAACTAGATTACTTAGGGCTTGGTCCAAGCCTATTGAAGTCAATGGAAAGAGAGAGACACACCAGTCCTACCCCCTTGCTCCAGGTTAAGGCCTGAAATAAGTACCACAACTCATCCACACTTTTTATTCACAGTTTAAAGTGTATCCATATAGCAGAGGATCCTATTGCCTCTGCACTGGGCCACCCCAGGCTTCAGTTGTGGCCTTTAGCATCTGCGAGATACCCCTCTGCAGAAAGCAGGGTGGGGATTAGGGTGACCACATGCAAGACCTCTCTACTAGGGACTCTATCGCTGCATCTCATGTGACTAGGGTGACCAGATAGCAAGCGTGAAAAATTGGGACCGGGGTAGGGGGTAATAGGCACATATAAGACAAAGCCCCGAATATCGAGACTATCCAGATGTCCCGATTTTAAAGGGTCACCCTACTGTTACAACAAGATTCTATTACCATGACAACCAAATACACAACGCCTATGTGTGACACCAGACCAGCCTAGTTACCAGTGCATTTTCTGGCATCTTTGGCTTTCTCTCCAGCTGAGTTGGACCCTTCTCTAGTCCCCAAGAGGCTACAGCATGGCAGATATGCTTTTAAAAGGGGGGGCAGCTAAAAAGAGTCTTTTCCTTCTTGGCCTGCAAGCGGTTTCCTATCATCTAGCTCATCTCCCTTGTGGCCTCACTCCAGAATTGGAAGCAGACACACCCTGACAGGTTTGGCTTGACCAGCAGCAAGAGAGAGGCAGGCCTGGCCAGGGTGCTTTGAATGGGAGATGAACTCATGAAGAGCAGCCTGAACGGATACTGGAAGAGAAATTCTGGGGAGGACAGCCAAGTAAGTTGGTAGGGAGGATAGATTTTTGTGATGCAGAAGACAATTTGAGAGAGAGGAAATGTCAACTGAAGGAAAAGGTAAGGACCACCACAAAAAAGGACCTTATAGTAACTTACATTTTCTAAAAAAGTTGTTGAACTGTTTGCTAACAAAAGCAGTCATAGTAATATCTGTATGTGTGGAAACACATTTTTATTATTCTATCTATAGCAAGTAGCTTTACAAGGCTTGGAAATAAAACATTTTAATCTTATGTGAATTAAAATTCTCAAGGGACAGCCTGTTTGTGTACATAGTTTGCCCTGCTATACCAACATATATAAATATAAGGTTCCTCTTAGTATAACAGTTAGCATTACAGTATAGAGTGACAGTAATTATGCTCTAGTTCAGCTTATATTTTAAACTCATGTTTTCTAATGCTTGTACCCTTTAGGCTGAAGTTCACCATACTTGTTTTCAGCCCAAGTAAAATTCTATTTGAGTTACCAAAGCACAAAAAAGGTGCATTTCATGGCTTAATCTGCTCATTCTACCGCCTTCCCCTCCCCACCCCCATCATCTATTTCAGATTTTGTACAGTCTTTTTAAATCATGCTGTACCCTGCACATACAAGCTCAGCACACATGAAACTAGATTTTAGTAATCATACAAAGATGTGATTCTCTGAATGGGCAACATTTCACTCAGACAAAGGATATGGCTACACTGCAACCAGAGAGGGCAAAAGCAGCAAGATCAAAGATCTAGCTAGATCAAAGCTAGCTCAAGCAACAATAGCAGTGAAGCTGTGGCAGCATGGGCTGTGGCTGCTTGAGTAATTGCCCAGGGTGCAGGTTATGCCAGCACCCTTGCTTTTTCTTTGTATTCCTTTGAATCTCATCACATGCATTGTAATACTATGGATATCAGTGTTTCACTATGAATTCACTCACTTTCCCCTCTCTGTTCCTTGTTTAGTAAAACAAAGAAGGAAATTCAATTTTCAGAAGTCAATTAACATAAGAATTTAGTGCAAAGAAAACACGCAAAAAAAATGAAAGTCATCATTCCAATAGCACCATTGTATGTCCCCAGAGCACATATGTTAAATAGCATATGCAACAATATAATAAATATGCACAAGTGGTCCTAGTTATAGTTACTGTGGGAATCATAACTAAGATTTGAAGAACCAGATTTTCAAGAGAGTTCAGCACACTGTAGATCACATTGTTCTCAATTGGATTTTTCACATCCCTTCATTCTACACTAGGACCATTTTTCTGTATCCTCTTTGTGCCATCATGCTGTCAATAGCTACCATTACTATGAAAACAGTGTGCTTTCCCACATTCAGAACATCCATAAAACAACCTCTCTATCTCTGACATGCATAGTAAAGCTAGTTTGCGCCAATTGAGCTGTTACGAGTTCTCTGAAATCAGTTCATCCGGGTCTCTATTGAGACATTTGTAAATTACATTTGGCACGATTCCATGCATACAGCATTTATCTTCCCAGTTGTTGCAATTATCTCCTGACATTTGATTAAATTTGTAGCTTACTCTTCTATTTTGTTAATCTCTGCCTCTATCATCTTGCAGTCATCGGGTATCTGCAGTTGTCAGATAATTCATCACTTTTCTATTTCTGTGTTACTTTTGGACTTTTCTCCAAAATCATTTCCTCTCTTTTTGAGTAAGACATATTTGTTTGCTTTTAATGGGCCACTGAGCTATTTCCCATTAACAGACAAAATGGGGACTTGATCAGCAAGGAACAAATCGCATATCTAAAGAACCCAGCTTTTGCTTTAAACTGTCTCTTGACTCCTGGCACAGTTTACAGGATCTTTGATCAATTTAAAATATTCACCATAAAAGTTTTCAAATTCAAAAGAGTACAAACCCATAAAACAAGTAACACACTTAATTCCTGATTTTATGTTAAAAATATAGCAAAGTGGTCTTCAGTGATTTAGTATGATTTTAGTTCATCAAGACCTAGGTTAATTGTGTGTAGAATAGTGAAGTCGTTGAGGTAACAGTTTTCTCATCCCATCCACCTTATCGATAGTATGGCAGGGAGAATGAATACTATAACACACTGTCGGGAGCCAGGGTGGCTCCCCTCTGAACCAGAGAGTAAAGAGCCACCCTCTGAGCCTGAGTGGGTGGGGCCAGGCCAAGCTTCCGCCAATCCCCGGAAGGGGAAGGGTGGGACAGGAAGTACAAAGGGCGGGGCCCTCTGCCCTGTGAGGAGAGCACCAGGGAGGAAGACGGACACAGGCTGCTCCCTTGCGATCCTGCTGCTGACCCAGGCGAAGCCAGAGGACCTGGAGGGGCCTGACTGCAGCCCAGGCCAGCGTGAGTCCGATACCGAAGGGGAGCGGGGGTGGCCCGCAGCGGAATACCCGGAGGAACCGGAGCGGCCCGCAGCGGATTACCCGGAGGATATGGAGGATCCGGAGCGGCCCGCAGCGGAATACCCGGAGGAACCGGAGCTGCCCGCAGCGGATTACCCGGAGGATATGGAGGATCCGGAGCGGCCCGCAGTGGAATACCCGGAGGAGATGGAGGGACCGGAGCGGCCCGCCTGAGAGAGACCGGGTAGGAAGTAGCCCAGGGGCCCAACAACACCGTGGGGTGGGTGAGTTTGGTCAGCGGGTGCGGATTGCCCTGCTGACCCAGCGGCGGGACCTTCGCCTCCCGCCACTGTCAGGGCCCTGGGCTGGAACGCAGTGGAGTTGGGTGGGCCTGCGTTCCCCTACCCTGGCGCTCCCCTGCCTGAGGGGTGCGTTACTGACTCTTGCCGGTGCTCCCCTGCCTGAGGGGCACGCTACTGACTCTGGCTGGCACCCCTTCCCGCTAATTCCCCAATGCCCAGGAGGTGGGGCCGAGGCCTGCCATGGAGACCATTGCTCTCCATCGCCCCTAGGGGCTCGGAGGACCAACCGACACCTGTCACACACACAAAATAAACTACAGATACTACCTTAAAAACTAGATTGCTGGATCCAAAGGACATATCTTTAAAAATGGATATGTAATGTTAGACTTCTAAGTCTATATTTAGGCACCTAAATCAGTGACCTTGTTTTCAGAAGTGTGATATCCCTATCGATTGTCATTAGAAAAAATACTGGAGATATTTTTCTAACAGCTCTGGATCGGAAGTGGAAATATTCTACACAGAAAATGAATGCCTCTCTGTTCCAGTGAAAATTAGTTTGGATTTGATTGAGTTGAAAATTGCACTTTGCTCTTGCATTTAGTGTTTTTTTTCACTAAACTTTCACACCTAAAGGAAAACTTCACTGCACACTGCAGTGCTTGACTAATTTAGCTGCATGGTGAAAAGGGAGTGAGGGTTTGTGTCAAGGTTCCTTCCCCACTCGGAACTCTAGGGTACAGATGAGGGGACCTGCATGAAAACCCCCCTAAGCTTATTTTTACCAGCTTAGGTTAAAACTTCCTCAAGGTACAAACTATTTTACGTTTTGTCCCTGGACCTTATTGCTGCCACCACCAAGCATCCAACAAATATAACAGGGAAAGAGCCCACTTGGAAACACCTCTCCCCCCAAAATCCCCCCAAGCCCTACACCCCCTTTCCTGGGGAAGGCTTGATAAAAATCCTCACCAATTTGCATAGGTAAATACAGACCCAAACCCTTGGATCTTAAGAACAATGAAAAAACAATCAGGTTCTTAAAAGAAGAATTTTAATTGAAGAAAACGTAAAAGAATCACCTCTGTAAAATCAGGATGGTAAATACCTTCCAGGGTAATCAGATTCAAAACATAGAGAATCCCTCTAGGCAAAACCTTAAGTTACAAAAATAGGAATATCCATTCCATTCAGCACAACTTATTTTATCAGCCATTTAAACAAAACAGAATCTAACATATATCTAGCTAGATTGCTTATTAACTCTTTACAGGAGTTCTGACCTGCATTCCTGCTCTGGTCCCGGCAAAAGCAACACACAGAACCCTTTGTTCCCCCCTCCAGCTTTGAAAGTATCTTGTCTCCTCATTGGTCATTTTGGTCAGGTGCCAGGGAGGTTATCCTAGCTTCTTAACCCTTTACAGGTGAAAGGGTTTTTCCTCTTCTCAGGAGGGATTTAAAGGTGTTTACCCTTCCCTTTATATTTATGACAGTTTGCATGGCCAAAAGAGTCTTGTTTTATCTCCTGCATGAAAAATGTTTGGTCGTCTGGGCTGCTACACACGGTCACGGTCTAAGATTCACAGTGGACCTTGTGGGTCTTGTAGAAAGGGTTTAGGGAGGGTTGCTGTGCAATTTGGAAGGGAGTAGGAAGGAACCAAGCTTGGGTGTATCTCTGTAGCTGTAGGACTCCCGCCTTGGACCTCCAGGGTTTCCAGTGGTGTCCAGTCAAATTTTTTTCCAGACTACAGAAATTACAGGTTGCTGACAATGGTTTGCATGCCAGCAGAGTTTTGAAGTCCCGGAAAGCGAAGTCTCCAGTCTTTGAAAGGATAAAGTAGTTTTTTTTCATGGAATTTCCTTTTAACACTCAAATTAGGAAATGCCAAGTCAAAGTTGCACATGAAGTCGTAACGCTGCCTAATTCTGTATTTGCACTGGGGTTCAATCTTTATCTGATTACACATTTTCTCAGATAAAACAATACAGCACACTGTTTTCCCTACAAATGTAAATAAAATGCATACATACATGCAGAGAGACAATTCCATATTATATAAAAGTCAGAAATTTTCAAGGCATGAGGTGCAGTTTAATGCCTAACTCCCAAAAGTTATGCCTTTCAGTATCTCCCCTAACTTGATTATGAATCAGTACAAGCTAAAAAAATATGAAACGCTACATATTCATCTCAGGTTATCAAATGGTGTGTAATACTAATACATATAGCATATGACCAGCCGGTAATTAAAGGCTATCATAATGCACCTGCACAAGGGATAATCTTTGCTTTGGCATTTTCTGACTTTTGAGTGCTAAACCATGTTATCTTAACATGCTCTTACTTAGCTTTTATCTGGAATTATAATAGGTATGGATGCTATCTTATTTATTTACTGTTTCTTTGGCAGCCGTGTTTGATCTTTTGCCTCTTCGCATTCAGGAGTGCTTTCAGTAATAGATACTTGGCTGAAATAACTGAATGAACCTCTCAAGTGCTGACATTTTAAAATGTGAGAGCCCAAAGATGGAAATCAAGTTGTAAGCTCTGCTATAAGAAGCAACAGACTGTATCTCAATCTTTCACTACAGGCAGGCTCTAACCTTTTAGACTGCAACTGTGACGCTCTGACATCATGTCTCATCCTTTGTGTTGGTTACAGCACATTGGTGCTTTCAGGACCTTGTCATTCTCTCTCTGAGCCAAATTCCATTGGTGTAACTCTGCTCCACTGACTTCAACACCAGCAGAGAATGTGGCCCTTTGTCTTTAAGAACGGTAGACATAACTCATCAGAGCAGGAGCCATATTTTCTTTATCATTTAAAGGCCACAGTCTACATAGTGGTTATGGCACAAACACTTATCATTAAGGTGCAGTTATTATCTGGAAAGCGACTAAAAAATGGCATTGGGGAGGTCCAGATTTACTGTCTATTAATGGTTTCCAGATCCATTTGGCTCATTTATGAAATAGAAGGTGTATTTCCTAACTGCCAAGCCTCGCAACTCAACTTGGAATCAAAAATTGAGCTGAGTTCTTTACTTCTCACATGCCAATGCTGAAGATTCTGCAGTCAAATTCTGTCCCATCACACCTATGCAACTCCATTCTTAATCTGGTTACCCAGATGTAACTGAGGACAGCATGTGACTTTCCAGCTTCTGCTGCTGATGCACAAGCCAGAATAGACTGTCTCTTTCTTCCTTAGGAGTGTTAATTTTGCAGTGTCAATACATTTTTTTTGCCACTGCAGTAATCTGTTCTAAGCAGGTTTGATAGATCTCCGTGAAATGTCAGGTTTGCCCTATGGAATTTTTTAAACTGAGCAGTTTTGAAAACCTGGCCTTAAATACTTAGAAACATTGTCTGCAATTCTTCTGCATTTCCTTTTACAAACTATTAACAGGGATCAATTCCATTATTTTAAACCAGGGTCTATTGTGCACAGAATAATAGTGCAAGATCAAGAGCATTTTGTGTTGTTCATCTTTAAATTATGATGATTAAACTAAATATAATCAACTGAACAATGAGAACTATGAATCCATTATTAAAATGATAAAAAGGACCTTATTCAGACCTGGTGATCAATGGGAGTTATGTGAGGACAGACTTCCTAAGGTCTAGTTTGTGTACACAACGGTGAGCACCCACAAGCAACTGGCTTCAATAGTACTCATGTTGATTTCAACTCATGTTCACCAATGTGAGTGAGAGTCACAATCTGGCTCAACAAGTGTCCACAGTCTGCATCCTGAGTTTAGAAATAAACTGTGAATCTTTCCATTAATCACCTTAATCCCCCATATCTGTATAATTAGTTTAGCAAAATGATGTAGTAAGTCCCAGTCTAAAAATCTTAAATTGAATTGCACAGCCATGCCTATTTAAAATACACTTCCCATTAACCTGTCTATGTAGTAAAACACACTGTAGCTTTAGGTCTCTCTCTCTGGTTTTTGGTATTGCATTATTGCCTGTACTCATATCTGCTTGCCAAATCAAATCCACATCTATCCAATTAACCTTGCCCCTTTAATGGCATGCTGGGTATAAAAGTCCTACATGAAAGCAATCTATTGAAGTCTGATAATATGTGAGTTATGTTATTCAGAATCAGGATGCATAAACAGATACCCTATTTCAAATAACAGGGTGTATGGGTTACGTAGAATGGCATTTCCCCAAAGAGTAAGTGCTTTAATTTTGGGGAGGTATTTTTTATAGCTATCAAAGTGGCTTAATATCTGCTTTAAAAAAAACAAAACAAAAAACACTCAACCTTAACTGTGGAACCACAATTGGCACTTTCATAAAAACTTAGCTTGAGCTTTTAGTTACTTCTGACCTCTTAATTTCCTTAGTTTTTGTCATGATACATAATACATGGTTCTGTTTCTAGCTGTCACACTTTAACACATTTGTCAGTGTAGACCGTTTTTAATGTCCTGTTAATATTGTGATTAGAGCTGAGACTTTTTTCAATTCAAACAAACATTTTCAGTGAAAAATGCAGATGCAGGGACACCAAAACATTTTCCTGAATTGTCAGTTTCTCTGCATTGTCTTAAAGAAAAAATTAAAGTAAAAAAGAGCGAGGGTGAGCTATCAGCATATCAGCCTAGCTCACTTAAAAGGCAGGAATGATTAGTAGCTTCCCCCCCACCCCCCAAAGGTAGCCCTACATAGTGCGTATTACAATAGTGAAGCCTGGAGATGACAAAGGTTATCCTGTTCCTGTGACATAGCGCTTGCAAAGTCTAGTCCCCTCTGGCATGGAGAATAGTGTTGGTGGGGAGGGAGGGGGGAGAGGAAGTGAGAAAAGGACCCTCTTTTCTGGTTGGATTTCCTTCAGTCTCACTGATGGGTGTTGTGATGTTTGGGCAATCTTTACTGAACTAGATGCAAAAATCAGCTCTGGCCCATAAAAAAACCAGTGGAGAGAGCTTAAGTCTATTATAGATTGATGAGTACTATAAATACAACCTTCTTTAGGAGAAAGTTGCCTAACACTATGAGGCAGATGGTAGTTTTGTGCTCTGTCCTTTTTTGGGGACAGTTAGTGAGAAAGTTGGCTGGGTTAGGATGTCAGAGGAACTCTTCTGGTTCCAGCAGTTTCCTGGCTAGTCTGGGAGAAATCAGATAGGAAAAAAGAGAACTTATAACTGGAAAAAGAAATGAAATCAATTTCCACATAATGAACATGTAGGGAGCCCTCGAGCTGCTGCTGCTAATTGCTGCCTAGCAAGGCTATGAAAATCCAAGGGGAAAACAATTAATACCAGCCAAAACATTCCATCTATTTTAATAGGTTGCAGAAACAACTTAAGGAATTTGGAAAATGTTTTGCTGCTGATAAATATATAAATAAATTGTGTTCATAAAGGATGCTTAAAACTTAACTACTGAGAGTGTTCCAGAGGGAGCCTAGAAGCTGAATGGAAGAGCCCCAGCACTCCAAACAGCCTGATGCTTCATTCCTAAAGAAATATTCATTAATTGTTTTGAAATACTTATGTGCTGGTGCCAAAAATATTTCAGGTTAGCAGCTATGAAGTTTTTATATTTCTCATGGCTTCAAGGCTCATGTTATAGTTTAAAAAAGTGAGCAAGGAAAGGCCCAGTGGTTTGTTAGAGTGCCCAAACTTTTCTCCACCTAAGATTGGCCAGGAACTAGAGGAACTCTAATTTGCATAAAATGGAGCAAGTAGCAGCCAGCTTTATCTTTAAGAGGGAGATGGAGAGTTTGCATGAACTGCACTCTTTTTTTTTTTTAAGCCCACAACACTGAGATCATATTGGGAAAATTTGAAATTACGTACTTTTTTTGACTAGAACCAGTGTCAATTTTAATATGTAGGTACAATTTTTAAGGACTTCACCCACACAGGAGTGTCGTAAGACATGGGAGATAATTATTTCACTCTAGTCAGCACTGATGAGGCTTCTCCGAAGCAATTTAGCCAGTTTTAGGCACCACACCAACTTACAAAAGTTGTGGACTAACTGGACAGAGTACAGAGGAGAGCAACAAAAAGGAAGTGGTTTAGAAAACCACTATGAGGAAAGGTTGAAAAAAATGGGCATATTTAGTCTAGAGAAGAAGAGGCTGAGTGGGAAAAGAGGAAAACACATTTCAACTATGTAAAAAGCTATAAAAAGGACAGTGATCAACTGTTCTCCATATTCACTGAGGGTAGGGCAGGAAGAAATTGGCTTAATCTTCAGCAAAGGAGACTTCTAACTGGAAAGCTAGTTAAATACTAGAACAGGTTACCTAGGGAGGTTGTGGAATCCCCATCATTGTTCTTAAAAACCTACATGTTAGATGGTCTAGGACAGTATCTAATCCTGCCTCAGTATGGGGGCAATGGACCTGATGACCTCATGAAGTTACTTCCAGCCCTACGATTCTATGGTCATCCAAGAGAGTATCACCTACACTGGGAGCCAACTAATGCACGTCCTAGGTGTCTAACTGCTACACTGCAAGCTCTTCAAGGACCGGAATATGTAGTATTCCATTCATAAAGCAGAACACAAGTACACACACAAAGTTTAAAAATGAGAATCCTAATTGCTTAAAAAAAGGCAATAAGAACCCATGATGTTTTTAAAATCTCATGGTTTTTAGGATAACTTCATTATTTCTGGGACCTGATTCATGATTTTGGGGTGCTTGGGAGTGGCAATATGGTTGAAATGAGTTTGGGATTATCCTATTATTCACAAGCGGCAAACCACTTATTGATTTATACAGCCTTCCCAAACAAGTGTCTTTAAAATACGGATACTTCATCACACCATCATGAGTTTTGTTTATACCCCTTTGTTACTTAATTTATGCATATTTTCATATTGTTGTAATACACACAAATAGAAAGTCCCTCCCCAAAGAGTTTACATTCTAAACAAATAAATCAAATGAAGAGTGGAAGAAAGGAAGTATTACTGTCCCTTTTTACGACACTCCTATTGATACAGAGAATTACGTTTCCTTTTTTGCAAATGTATTACACTATTATTCATATTCAATTTGTGATCCACTATAGCTTCCAGCTCCTTTTCTGCAGTACCGCTGCCTATCCAGTTGTTCTCCATTTTGTTTTTATGCAATTGATTTCTTCTTCCTAAGCACATTACTTAACTTTTCTCTTTAATTTATTGATTTCAGACCAATTCTTAAATTTATCAAGACCATTGTGAATTCTAATCCTGTCCTCCAAAGCACTTGCAACCCTTCCCAGCATGGCGGTGTCCACAGATTTTAAGTGTAATCTCTATCATCTTCCAAGTCATTAAATATTACTATTACCAACCCAGAACAGACCCCTGCAGAATCCCACTAGATACATCCTCACAGTTTGACAGCAAACCATTGATGATTACTTTTTAATTATTGTTTTTTCCAGCCACCTTATAGTTGTTTCATCTAGACTATATTTCCTAGTTTTCTAAAGAATAATTAAAACCTAGAAACAACTAATTTACATGAATGACAGTGGTACTGTGTTGTATGTATTTGTGGCTGTTCTGGAAAATAAGTCATTTTCACATGCTTAGTAACTGGTTTCAGAACACATAACAAGGCCATTGGCAGCCAAGCTGTGCACTTAAGGTATAACCTTAAGAAATTTGCATTTACCAAAATACTTTGCATTTACTGAGCTTTGCTTATCAAAATAAGATCCTCCTCTATGGAGAGACAGCTCCATGAAACCATGCTGCAAATGACCTCTATTCTTTATCAGACCGTTCTGGCTCCTCTCATTCGAGGGGGGGAAAAATTAAAAATTCCAAGTCTTTAGTTTTTGAATGTCATTTGCTACAGCTTGCACATCAATATTCATAGGAATCGCAGTGGGTGAAGGAGGCTATGCCAGGAACAAAAATATTTAATAAAGAGAAAAGTTTGTTTTTATTCTGATCCATATGATTCAAGGACTTCATAGATCTTTTTGATTGGCTACGGTTGTAGTTTCTCATTCTTTACATTCCCCTCCTTCTCCCCCCCCGACACAAGCCAGTATTGTTTTGTTTATTATTGTTATCCATTTCTTGTTAGAAAGAACAGACCATGATGAAATTAAAGAGCTCTTTCTGGCATCTCAGGAAGTCATTAAGTTCCACATTCCACTCAACTAATGGTGCTTTGCAATTAGCTTTCAAAAACCTAAGCATTGATCAAGCTAATGCAAATTGAAACTTGCACTAAAAATAACTCTGAAGGAGGCAAACATAGGAAATTCTTATTGTAGTTTCCAGATCCCAAATGTGATCCAAAGTGGACATGAAAATGAAATGGAAGGAAGAAAAAACCCATTAGTTTTAACAACGGCAACATCAACCTGTAAGCTATAATAGTTCACTCTTCTTCTCCGAGATATAGGAACGGATGTTTTAGGGCACAATTCTGCTGTTGAAAGTCATGAAAAAAATCCATAGTCTCAGATTTTGGAGTTTATTGGGGATATTCTGTTTCTTATATCCTCCTGTAAGGAAAGGGAAGTCCAAGGTATTGTACACCTATATCCCAACCAGGATTCTTATTTTATCTTACATAACTATATTCCATTGTAATTGTTTTCTAATTATCTTGTGTGCCTCCAGTTTAATGCTTGGAGGATAAACTTTTTATTTATTTTACATTAATACAGCAATACTTACCAGATCTCTCTTTTTTGCAAAATTTCTATTAGATATCCAGTTTTGAATCCCTCTCACTTCTGCTGACGAGCATCTCGATTTTGTCACCAATACTGTTTTACTCTTTTTCTGAATGAGTCAGGTGAGAGCTTTAAATTCAATGCATTGCTATTATAAATTTATGGTAAATACTAGGGCCCAGATCTTCAAAGGAACTTTGGCATTCCTCCACTCAGTGTTGCAATGCCTAATCCCCCATAGGTACGTCTATACATCAGTTAAACACTCACAGCTGACCCAGGACAGGTGACTCAGGTTAGTGGGGCTGTAAATTGCATTGTAGACATTTGGGCTCATGCTGGAGCACAAGCTCTGGGCTCCAACCAGAGCACCTACACTGCAATTTTACAACCCCATAGTTCAGGCTAGCCACTGGCGTTTAATTGCTGTGTAGAGATATATATACCCTATTGGGCCTGCTGCCTAATGCAATCCTAAGCCCTAAGCTAGGTACCTAGGCTCTCCGTACAATGCCTGGGAAGAGTTAGGCACCTAAGACAGGGAGCTGCATAAGCTAGCCAGAAGTGAAATCCAGGGGTCTTAGGTGCCTAAACAGCTGCTGACCTGGTGCATGTGGCTGATGGGTCACAAATAGGTGCCCCCCTCCTCTTGGAATCCTGTGCCTTGAACCATGCCCTGGAATCAGGCACGTAAGTCAGGTCAGCCATTCGGGTAGCCCACGACCTAGCAACCAACACACAATCTCCCCTGCCCACTCATGCTCAGTACTCCTCTCACACTGACCCTTCTTTTCTCTGTGCCCTTTTATGCAGTGTTCTGCTGCTCCCCAACACTGATGGCCTGCATCCAATCCTTCTGCCATGGGGTATGACAGGATTTAGGCACACTCAGAGCATAGCTATGGTATTAGGGCCAGCTGGAAAGATCGGCGTTTCCTTACCTAATTTGAGAATCCTCCTTTGGGACCTCTGGGAACTTCAGCTTGAGCTAAGTCTCCAAGTACCTTGTTAGCTGTGAGTGGCATTAGTGGTTAGGCAATTTTCAAATGACGACAAGCAGAAACTTATGTGCCTAGTGGGTTATGAGGCAGCTGAATGGCAGTTCTGAAAAGATCAGTGGTGCCTAAATGGTGAAGCTGGGTTATTGAAGTGGCAGATAGGCCCAGATCCTTCATGGTATTTAGGAACCTAATAGACTAAAATATTTCAGTGGCAGACATTGCTTCTGTGATTAAGAATATTGTAATATTATCAACAAAAAAAGGCAGAGAAAACACACTGCTTAGGATGTAGCACTGAGATACAATTACTAGTTTGTTTCTCTGGGCCACTGTACTCTCAGCTCATGATTAGCCAGGTGGCACATCCTGCAGTGTTCTCTGGTCTTCCGAGGACATCGTGCATGTGAAGTAGTTTGTCTTATGGCTACCCATACAGCTATATTATCTCTGCCCTATAACTTTTATTCCACTGTTTATTGCCCTCAGTTCACAATTCAAGTTATTACACAGGCTGACCAGACCTTTATGCATTCACAGTGAATAGTTGCTACAGATATTCTTTTATGTCTGACTTCTAGTGGATCACATCGAGTGCTAATGGAAGTCTGAAGTGAATGCCTGTACTAACAGGTTAATCATTACAGCTTTACAGGAAGCTAGAGTGTTAGCATGAAACCAAATGGAAAGCTAAAGAGCTTTTAAATAAGTCTTAACACTTTGTTAGATCTTCTCAAAGCTTCCCTAAGCAGAGTCATGTCTGGTCAGTAATTGTAGATGGGAGACTTCCCAGGAAAACCTAGTTGCCACAAAAATTTTTACTGGTGACTCAGTAAGTAGCACTCTTAATAGCTAACACTTTGTACTTCTACAGTACCCTTTATTCAAGAGGCCTCAAAATACTTACACAGATTTAGCTATAACTTCAAACTCCTCCTCTGAAGAAAGAGAAATATGGAGATTGCTTCAATGCTGAAATGCAACCATATCTGGGGTGAAACAAGGCAACCTTTTAACAGTACACAGCAACACTACACAACCATTTAGGATAGGAATATAGAATACTGAATCAATTGAAGTTGAATGAATTTTAGGTAGGGAGAATGTACAGCAATTACTAGAGCTGGAATTTGTCAGTCAACTACTCTAGCCCCTTTTCTTTTAAGAAAAAGGCCACAGGGTCATTAGTGACCACAAATTGTCAGAACCTTAGTTTTATATCTCTTCTGAAAGAAAACACTTCCAGCAGCCCAGCATGCTAGAGACTGCAAGGAAAATGCCACCTGCTGAAACACCAGCATCCCTCCCTACAGCATCCTGTGTGTTCCATGTTAGGTTTCCTGTTAAAGTACTAATCTGGCCTGGCTATGCTTGGCTTGTGAGATCAGACAGGATCCCCGCATGAGGTGGCAGAATTATTATTAGGAGTTATTTGTAAAGAATGGAGTCTATGCCACAACAGTCAAATTAGTCAGTCCAACAAAAATCAATGCTGACATATTTAAGAGATCATGTGAATGTGAATCATTAATTTAATACAATTACTGGATGTTTTTACTGGAAAGTAGTTACAGTCCACAAATTCTCAGTGTTATTTCTGGGAAGAGATCTATAACATGAATGAAACATCATGTTTCTTTTGTTTATATGTCTGGTGTTTCACACCACCAACTTGAGTTTGATCATCCCTGTAAGAATTCACAATTTTTGTCAGAAGTCAAATCAAGGGCATGTAATAAACTGTTTAGTCAAAGGCAACAGTCATCTATGGCTTTTGAAAATTCTGTGGCAGTACTAAACTGTTGCCTTAAAATATCCACATTTTGTAGAATATGGATCAGCCAAAAACAAGCTACTATCACCAACCTGAGCACATCAGATAAGCCTTCCAGTTACTACATTGGCTTCCCCTAGATAATTACATATTATTAGGCAATAGAGATGAATTTGATACAAGTGCCTAATAATCAGTGGGTGCTGGAACAATTTTTATAGCAGGGGTGCTGAGAGCCATTGAACCAATCTGTAAATCCTGTGTATAATGGAAACCACTTCAAGCCAGCGGGTGCAGCAGCACCCCTAGTTCCAGCACCTATGCTAATAACACATTCTGCTGGCCAACTGTGTTAAGTGCCTTCCCTATACTGGCGCAATCCCCTTGTGTAACAGAGCAGAAGGGAGCTCTGTAATTCTGAATTTATTAACAGCTCTCGTTAATACGTGAGCAAGTATAAAATCAAGCTCGATCCCCCACAAATCTGTGTCTCACTGTTCAGGAGAAACAGTGATATTTCTATATGACAGTAAGATAAGCCAGTAATCCTTAGTACACACAAGAAGGATATTTTACAAAGTCAATATTCAGAATAGAATCACAATAACTTTAATTTCCTGAGTTTTGCAAGGTTACAATCTCACAATTAACATTTCATTAGCATGTTACTTTGTATGGAATTAAAGTGGATGTCAACCAATGAACAAAACCCTCACTCAGCATGAGAATAGTTTTTTACTGTGATGTGTGTGACAACCACTGAACATGTTAAACAGCTTAGATCAATTTTTAAGAAGGTAAGGCCTTTCTAAGTCCATTACCCTCTACTGGAGCCAGATGATGCTTCCTTCCACCACGTGGCCATGGGGAAACTGCAGACAGGAGTCCTCCAGAGACTCCAGCTGGTCAGAGCAGAAACAGCCAAAGCAGTGACCTGTGGGCATTCAGAGAACTTTGTACAGTTTTGACTGGACTTTCTCTGCCCTGTGCTGATTGGGCCAACCCTCCCCATATTCCATCCCCAGTCTCTTCACCTCAGCTTCACTCCACAGCTCCCCCTCTTATCCCCTCATATCCAGCTTATACCCTCCTAACTAAATTCACACACACTCCCCAAAAAACACCACACACTACAAACCAAATTCATGGAACTAACATGATGTTTGCTGCCATCACACTATTCATTCTGCTTGTGTGTTCTACCCCTTTCCCCAGCCTGGGTCTGTCTTGTCTATTTAGATAATAAGCTCTTCAGGCAGCTCCTGTCTACTACTCTGATTGTAGAGTGCCTAGCACAATGGGGCCCCGTTCTTGGTTGGCTCTTAGGTACTATTGTAATAAACATGATTACTAGTAGTCTACAAACAAAAGTTGTGCCACTAACTATAACACTGTAGTTAAAGAAAGCAATATAACCTCCCTAGTGTGAATGCAGTGCCTTACACCAGTGATGCTTCTTCCTGTACAGAAAGAAGAATAATCTGTGCTGCTCTAAAGCACCTTTATACCAGTACCAGTGAATCCACATGAGGAATTGCACCATATAACTATTTTGGTTAAAAAAAATCATACCTAACATACATTATATTGGTACAAAAACCAGTCACTACATCTACCCAGAAGAAAAAGAAACCCTGCAGCAGCAAGTCTCAGAGCTCATGTCAGCTGACTCGGGCTTGCACTGAGAGGCTTAAAAAAACAAACACACAAAAACAGGGTAGACATTTGGGTTTGGGCTGGAGCCCGAGCTCTGAGGCTCTCCCTCCCCATCAGGTCTCAGAGACCAGGCTCCAGCCTGAGCGGGAACATCTACACTACTATTTTTAACCCCACAGCACAAGCCCACATCAGCTGATCTAGGCTCTGAGATTCAGTGCTGTGATTTTTTTTTTTTTTTTTTTTTTTTTTTTGCACTTTGTAGACAAACCTTGCATGCTCTGTAGAGCAGGCCTAACCACATTCATGTTAATCTGTTACCTGGAACTTAAACTTCAAGAATCTCAGGATGCTTAGTAGATCACAATGAGTAGATATTATTTTAAAACAGCAAACACACTCATTGACTATAAAGTCAGGGCCCGACAAACATATGGAAAAGAGAAATGCTTGTTAATTTACTCTATGCTTACCTCTAAAAATCTGTTTCATCTCCTGTGTTGCCTATGTGGTTCTGAATCAAATTGTCTTCTAATGTATTCCTATGCCCCATCTGCCTTCTGTTTTTGCACAGGTGTGTGCCAGGCAGCAATCCAGCTGGAGGCATAGATTTTGACTGCTAACTGATACCAGCTGATTCTTTGCTTCCCATAATTAGTGTGATTCACCGATGCAAAGAGTTTCAATTTCAAATTCTAATTTGGAGTTCTCCTGCCTTACACCACTATCAAACCATAATAGCTGCTTCCTTATAATTCGTGTGAATACTGACTCTTAATAGCTTGGGCTAATTCACTCCAAGCTGAAAGTCTGCATACAAGATCTCAGAGAAGGAGTGAATTTATTTTACCAAGTTAAAAAATAAATAATAACAATAATTTCAGCCCTTTTAAAAACAATACAGGCAATACAACATAAAATAGATAGTACATCCAGGTCTGAGGCTGCTGTGTCTAGCTCAAAAATAAAAAAACAGGTTGGAAGACAGGGAAAAAGAGTATTGCACAATATGGCCTAAAGGCACAAGGAAACCAGAAGTATTAAGCAAAAGTCAGTGTAATTATACAAGATATTAAATAATATAAGACTCCACATGGAAAAGAAATGCATGATATTTTATTATTTGGAAATAGTATGTGATTAAAGACTTTTTTTAATGCACTTGGTAGAAACCAAGATGTTGCCAATATAGTAAAACAAAGAATGAAGATTGCTCGTGTAGGCTGTGACATGGAAATGGGCTGAGGAGAATGAAACTAGATCCAGAAAACTGGCACGATTACTCACCTGTGTCCCCACAGTTCGATGAATCCTGCCTTACAAAATTTTCCATGCTTCAAAGAATAGATTGTGTGTGGGAGTCCCCCAGAAGGAAATGTGTGACTGCAGATCAGTAGTATATGCATCATGAGCCTTAAATACGGAATACAAACATGTACAAACTGAGATGGATACTCTTGGAATCACATTTAACTGTGAAGCTTTCATTGTTGTATGGGACCAGATCCTCAGCTTCAATGAAACTATACCAGTTTACACCAGCTGAAGATCTGGCCCCATATGTCTTTAGAATAGTTTGTGAAACTTCTTTACAAATCTGTATTAGCCTTTCAAAGAAGAGTCTGCAGTAGGCACCACCTAGAATTCAGTCTCCTCCTAAAACTTTGGCTATATGACTATAGCACTGAGTTCTTTTTAGGAAGTCATTTAATTATAACTGGCACTTTATCTGGAGCAGGGTGAAACCTAATAGGTTTGGAACGTAAATGCTTAAATAATAGAGGTTTACAGAAATATCTAAAATATATTGCTACTTGTTTAATCATTCAGATAATTTTGACCCCTAAAACATTTCCCTGAGTGGGTAAAAACCTAAGAGTGTAAATTTAGCTTCAGCATATAGTTCCAATATTTTGGTGGGAATGGAGGCTATTATTCTCTTGTTTCTTTTGGGTTTGACATTGTTTATATTCTCTTCATTTTCCTTATTATGAACCGATTAAAATAGTTTGTAAAACCAATGATCTCTGTACTGCATAGCCAAACATGTAAATTTCCCTATAGTGGAGGTGTGTTCTCTCATTCATTCATGAAATTTCAATTTAATACTTGGACAATGCAGACT
Source organism: Eretmochelys imbricata (assembly GCF_965152235.1). Classification (NCBI taxonomy): domain Eukaryota; kingdom Metazoa; phylum Chordata; order Testudines; family Cheloniidae; genus Eretmochelys; species Eretmochelys imbricata. Next base: position 34,403,659 of record NC_135575.1, on the reverse strand, counting down.
TAATCTCCATAAAATGTGGGGTTGTGACTGATGCCATCATTTTAATGCATTCCTCCTATACCATGCTAAAAACTAGAAAGCACTGTAAATACATTTAAATTTCTATAGCTTTTCTTTGTAAAAGTATCTTGATAGAACTGGAAATGAGTTCTAACTAAATAAATAAAACTAGGAGTTTTATGCAAGATTGATGCTATCATGGCTGGATTAACCATTTGACTCACAAAGCTTGTGCCTGGAGCTTCTGCATAGTTTGGGTTCCCAAACCTCAAGAAGCCCTATCCACAACTGAGCTGAGTTCCCAACCCCACTGGCAATACTATACATTGCCTATAATGCATAGAGAGACTTGGAGGAGGCAGCAAGAAGTGAACTGTCCATCTCTAGTACAGTTTTTACTGTACTTTAATAAAGAAAGTCCTGGAAGCAGGAGAGTCCAGGAAATTAAACTTGACTAAATTTAGATTGCATAATCTACTTCTTGGATCTCACAAAACAATTCCAGATAACAATTTACATTTGCCATTTTGTCTTCTATAGCGAGTGCCAGCCAATTCCCCATCTATTTCCACTTGCTCTAACATGTTACCTAGCAGTTGTTTATATGTCTCATTGAAGAAGAAGTGATTTCTATTTTACAGCTTATTATTTGTATTACTGTAGTGCCTAGGAATTCTAGTCATGGACTGGGATCCCTTGTACTGTAGGCCCACCAGTTATTCCCTAGTTGTTTCTCACCTGTCATCCTTTAGTTTCATGACTCTGCCCTTTAAAGAAAATGTATAGTTTCATAAATTAATGTGTGCATGAACATCTATGTGAAGTTACTGTAGCTAGAACAGGAGGCATGTTTCTGTGCTAATAAATTCTACTTGCTGTAGCAGCTCTGTTCCTTTAGGTAGCAAGCGGAGGAATGAGTTTACTCTCAATCCATTTGCCCTCTCTTAATGCATGTATTAATGGATTATCAATATAATGATTAAGGATAGGTGAAAATTTTCCATCAAAAAATGTTTTGGGGGGAGAAGTTGGGTTTTCAATGACCACCCCACACCTAAAGTGGCGGGAACTTTGTCTGGGCTTGCAGAGGGAAGACAGCTATACGTTATGGCTGGGGGGGACAGGAGAACGAGGTCAAACTGCTGCAAAAGGTGAACAGTGGTCAGCTTTGCAGTGCTGACTCATCTCCCAGGAATGTGAGGTCTGAAGGCTATAAAAGCGTAAGGCCTGGGCATTGGAAGCTCCTTTTCTCCACACAGCAGGCAAGGCAGCACCCACCCTCCCTGCTCTAGAGATGGCAAATATCAGGTTGGGCTAGGACCTGCTGTGGGCATTGCTCCTTTTTAAGGGGGTCTGGGAAGGAATTTTTCCCATACCACCAGATTGGCTTTGATGGAGTGAGGATTTTAAACTTTGCCCACAGTGGGTGTCAGAATAGACCATTCCTGGTGAGGAGAAAAGGTGATTAGGCTATGTGTCGCAACTTATTTTGTAAGTATGGAGTGGATGTCCAGTGCAGGTATTCCCTAGGGAAGGCATCCAGTGACCAGAAAAATGGCCTGGTAAAGGACTTAAAAGGAGGTGCTGGTTAAAGGAATAGAATGGGGGAGGAAGGTTGGGGATTCCCATGATTGGTACGGCAGAGAGCCAACCCCACTTCCTCTCCCCCATTCTTATAGCCCACCTTAACCCTCCTACTAGGGGGGTGGATGGTAAGGTCCAAGCCACGGGTTGGCTGTGGGAACCTGGATGGAAAATGAAGGGAGACTAGTGGAAGCCCCATGTAATGATTTGAATAAGCATGAATTTGCCTGCACTGTACACTTTATCTGCTTGGTAGTCCCAGACATCTATATAATAAAGTTGTGGCCTGATTAAAATCCATATCAAGTGTCTCCTATCCTTCTTTTGGTATACCCAGAAAATGAAGTGAAGTGTTTTGTGAAAAGGGTCTGCTTCCTGCAGAAAGTTTTAACTTCTCTTGAAGAAAGAAAATAAAGTTTTTTGGATTGGACTAAAATGTTGATTTGGAAATGCTGCTTTGGTGCCTTGTTGGAGTTGTAGTTTACATGCATTGTGCCCACATTCTCCTTTATAGGACAAACTCTCTACCTGAAGTAAATTGCTCATGGTGCATCATGGCAACTCAGCAAGAGGTGTCTGTGGTGCATGCTAGGAGATGTAGTATGGGCAGGGAACCCCGCCCACAGCAGATAACGAGGGCATGATGTACCCAAACTACAATCCTCATAAGACAGTTTCTAAGCAACATTTTATTGTCTGTTTGGGGGAGGGGGGGGGTAAAAATTTCCAGTACTTGATTTTTTTTTCCTGAAAATTCAATTTTTCACAGGGAACAAAACTGATTTCTGACCCACTCTAATAATAATTTTAATATATAAACACTGTTATAATTTCCATCCTGAATTACCTCAAAGTGCTTTTATCAGCTCCTGGCATATAAAAATCATTTCGTCCACTAATAAAATGCAGCCATTTCTGAAGTTGGGTGGTTGGTATCCAGGCAGACAGCTGACAGTAGTGGGGGAGAAAAAAAAATGTAGTCAGAGACCAGGACAAACCCTTTCTCATTTCAGAAGTATACTATTGTGCATGTCTTTAGAAGCTAGTAAAAAGCACTATGTAGCTTTCATATAGGTCCTTATCAGTTTTATTTGTTATGTAGCTGCCTAAATACTAGGAAGAATCCATCCACCAAGCATCTGCACTTCCATTGGTTTGATTTTTCAGCTCTAATTCCCCTTCACCTTACCACGTTAGCTTCTCTGTTATGGTCTGTCGCATCACTGAGTTTTGGCCTAGAAATGCCACCTCAGTCAACAAAGCCCACAATTTGCTGTTTTCCATCACATCAAGGCTCATTGTAAACTGGATCAGTCTCCGTTAAAAACTCAACATTTACCAACTATACAGTGGTGTGAAATACTGCAGTTTCTCTCCATACTTGAAAGAAAGAGTCTGAGGCCCCGCCTCACCCAAGTAGAGATAAAGAGCCACCCATACATTCTTGAAGGGCTCTTTCTGTGCTGAGTGTTGAGGCAGAAACTTTCATATCCAACCACCAAGTTAAAGGATAATCTGTCAGTAATAGCAAAATTAACATCCTCTTACAGACCTCCAGCCATTTAAAGTCAAGCCCATCACATTTTGTGGCTGACAGTTCTCTCTGCACTATGCCCTGGTCTACACTAGGACTTTAGGTCGAATTTAGCAGCATTAAATCGATGTAAACCTGCACCCATCCACACAATGAAGCCCTTTATTTCAACTTAAAGGGCTCTTAAAATCGATTTCCTTACTCCTCCCCTGACAAGTGGATTAGCGCTTAAATCGACCTTGCCGGCTCGAATTTGGAGTACTGTGGACACAATTCGATGGTATTGGCCTCCGGGAGCTATCCCAGAGTGCTCCATTGTGACCGCTCTGGACAGCACTCTCAACTCAGATGCACTGGCCAGGTAGACAGGAAAAGAACCGCGAACTTTTAAATCTCATTTCCTGTTTGGCCAGCGTGGCAAGCTGCAGGTGACCATGCAGAGCTCATCAGCACAGGTGACCATGATGGAGTCCCAGAATCGCAAAAGAGCTCCAGCATGGACCGAACGGGAGGTACGGGATCTGATCGCTGTTTGCGGAGAGGAATCCGTGCTATCAGAACTCCGTTCCAGTTTTTGAAATGCCAAAACCTTTGTCAAAATCTCCCAGGGCATGAAGGACAGAGGCCATAACAGGGACCCGAAGCAGTGCCACGTGAAACTGAAGGAGCTGAGGCAAGCCTACCAGAAAACCAGAGAGGCGAACGGCTGCTCCAGGTCAGAGCCCCAAACATGCCGCTTCTATGATGATCTACATGCCATTTTAGGGGGTTCAGCCACCACTACCCCAGCCGTGTTGTTTGACTCCTTCAATGGAGATGGAGGCAATATGGAAGCAGGTTTTGGGGACTAAGAAGATGATGAGGAGGAGGAGCAGGTTGTAGATAGCTCACAGCAAGCAAGCGGAGAAACCGGTTTTCCCGACAGCCAGGAACTGTTTCTCACCCTGGACCTGGAGCCAGTACCCCCCGAACCCACCCAAGGCTGCCTCCTGGACCCAGCAGACGGAGAAGGGACCTCTGGTAAGTGTACCTTTTAAAATACTATACATGGTTTAAAAGCAAGCATGTGAAAGGATTACTTTGCCCTGGCATTCGTGGTTCTCCTAGATGTACTCCTAAAGCCTTTGCAAAAGGTTTCTGGGGAGGGCAGCCTTATTGTGTCCTTCATAGTAGGACACTTTACCACTCCAGGCCAATAACACGTACTCGGGAATCATTGTAGAACAAAGCATTGCAGTGTATGTTTGCTGGTGTTCAAACAACATCCGTTCTTTATCTCTCTGTGTTATCCTCAGGAGAGTGAGATATAATTCATAGTCACCTGGTTGAAATAGAGTGCTTTTCTTCAGGAGACACTCAGAGGAGCCCATTCCTGCTGGGCTGTTTGCCTGTGGCTAAACAGAAATGTTCCCCGCTGTTAGCCACAGGGAGGGGGGGAGGGTTAAGGGGGTAGCCACGCGGTGGGGGGAGGCAAAATGCGACCTTGTAACAAAAGCACATGTGCTATGTATGTAATGTTAACAGCAAGGATTACCCTGAAAGAGTGTAGCCACTGTTTTATAAAATGTGTCTTTTTAAATACCGCTGTCCCTTTTTTTTTTCTCCACCAGCTGTATGTGTTTCAATGATCACAGGATCTTCTCCTTCCCAGAGGCTAGTGAAGCTTAGAAAGAAAAAAAAAAAACGCACTCGCGATGAAATGTTCTCCGAGCTCATGCTGTCCTCCCACACTGACAGAGCACAGACGAATGCGTGGAGGCAAATAATGTCAGAGTGCAGGAAAGCACAAAATGACCAGGAGGAGAGGTGGCGGGCTGAAGAGAGGGCTGAAGCTCAAATGTGGTGGCAGCGTGATGAGAGGAGGCAGGATTCAATGCTGAGGCTGCTGGCGGACCAAACCAGTATGCTCCAGTGTATGGTTGAGCTGCAGGAAAGGCAGCTGGAGCACAGACTGCCACTGCAGCCCCTGAGTAACCAACCGCCCTCCTCCCCAAGTTCCATAGCCTCCACACTCAGACGCCCAAGAATGCGGTGGGGGGGCCACCCCACCCCACCCCACCCCACCACAGAGGATTGCCCAAAAGAAAGAAGGCTGTCATTCAATAAATTTTAAACTTGTAAACTTTTAAAGTGCTGTGCTTAAAGTGCTGTGTGGCATTTTCCTTCCCTCCTCCACCACCCCTCCTGGGCTACCTTGGTAGTCATCCCCCTATTTGTGTGATGAATGAATAAAGAATGCATGAATGTGAAGTAACAATGACTTTATTGCCTCTGCAAGCGGTGATTGACGGGAGGAGGGGAGGGTGGTTAGCTTACAGGGAAGTAGAGTGAACCAAGGGGCGGGGGGTTTCATCAAGGAGAAACAAACAGAACTTTCACACCGTAGCATGGCCAGTCATGAAACTGGTTTTCAAAGCTTCTCTGATGCATACCGCACCCTCCTGTGCTCTTCTAACTGCCCTGGTGTCTGGCTGCGCGTAACCAGCAGCCAGGCAATTTGCCTCAACCTCCCACCCCGCCATAAACGTCTCCCCCTTACTCTCACAGATATTGTGGAGCATACAGCAAGCAGTAATAACAGTGGGAAGATTGGTTTTGCTGAGGTCTAAGCGAGTCAGTAAACTGTGCCAGCGCACCTTTAAACGTCCAAATGCACATTCTACCACCATTCTGGACTTGCTCAGCCTGTAGTTGAACAGCTCCTGACTACTGTCCAGGCTGCCTGTGTACGGCTTCATGAGCCATGGCATTAAGGGGTAGGCTGGGTCCCTAAGGATACATATAGGCATTTCAACATCCCCAACAGTTATTTTCTGGTCTGGGAATAAAGTCCCTTCCTGCAGCTTTTGAAACAGACCAGAGTTCCTGAAGATGCGAGCGTCATGTACCTTTCCCAGCCATCCCACGTTGATGTTGGTGAAACGTCCCTTGTGATCCACCAGAGCTTGCAGCACTATCGAAAAGTACCCCTTGAGGTTTATGTACTTGCCGTCTTGGTGCTCCGGTGCCAAGATAGGGATATGGGTTCCGTCTATGGCCCCACCACCGTTAGGGAATCCCATTGCAGCAAAGACATCCACTATGACCTGCACATTTCCCAGGGTCACTACCCTTGATATCAGCAGATCTTTGATTGCGTGGGCTACTTGCATCACAGCAGCCCCCACAGTAGATTTGCCCACTCCAAATTGATTCCCAACTGACGGGTAGCTGTCTGACGTTGCAAGCTTCCACAGGGCTATCGCCACTCGCTTCTCAACTGTGAGGGCTGCTCTCATCTTGGTATTCATGCGCTTCAGGGCAAGGGAAAGCAAGTCACAAAGTTCCATGAAAGTGTCCTTACGCATGCGAAAGTTTCGCAGCCACTGGGAATCATCCCAGACCTGCAACACTATGCGGTCCCACCAGTCTGTGCTTGTTTCCCGAGCCCAGAATTGGCGTTCCACAGCATGAACCTGCCCCATTAGCACCATGATGTATGCATTGGCAGAGCCCATGCTTTCAGAGAAATCTGTGTCCATTTCCTTATCACTCACGTGACCGCGCTGACATCACCTCCTCGCCCGGTATCGCTTTGCCAGGCTCCGGTGCTGCATATACTGCTGGATAATGCGTGTGGTGTTTAATGTGCTCCTAATTGCCAAAGTGAGCTGAGCGGCCTCCATGCTTGCCTTAGTATGGCGTCCACACAGAAAAAAGGCGCGGAACGATTGTCTGCCGTTGCTCTGACGGAGGGAGGGGCGACTGACGACACGGCTTACAGGGTTGGCTTCAGGGAGCTAAAATCAACAAAGGGGGTGTCTTTACATCAAGGAGTATTTCAGGCAGGACTTCACGGAGGGTTCCAATAAGAAATGGTGCACCTAAGTTATTGTTCTTATTGGAACAAGGAGGTTAGCCTGGCCTCTGATTGATACATGGCTAGATTTACCTCGCTGCACCTTCTCTGTGAGTGACTGCAGTGTGACCTAGAGGAATGAGTCCCCTAGACAGGGGAGGGGGGGAAGCAAATGAGTACAAAACAAATCTGGTCTATTTCTTGTTTTGATCCACTCCATCTATCTTTTATATCTTTGGCTGGCAGGAGATGGTGCAGAAGGACTGCATGCCATCCAGATCTCATGGCTGCTCGGCAGAAGATGGTACAGTACGACTGCTAGCAATTCGTATCACCTGCCTGCTCACCATAAGATGGTTCAATAGAACTGACTGCAGGACTAAAGAGAATGACCTGGTCAAGTCACTCCAAATTTAGTCCCTGCACCCATGTCCGCCCAGGCGCTCCCAGCCAACGTGGCCAGGAGCACCTCGTACAACTGGTAGTCGTCCTCGTCATGTCCTGCACCGTCTGCTGCCAGAAGGCAATGGGTTGCTGCTACTGTGTAGCAAAGCCGTACCGCGTCTGCCAGCACCCAGGAGACATATGGTGACGGTTACCTGAGCGGGCTCCATGCTTGCCGTGGTATGGCGTCTGCACAGGTAACTCAGGAAAAAAGGCGCGAAACGATTGTCTGCCCTCGCTTTCACGGAGGGAGGGAGGGAACGGGGGCCTGACAATATGTACCCAGAACCACCCGCGACAATGTTTTAGCCCCATCAGGCATTGGGATCTCAACCCAGAATTCCAATGGGTAGCGGAGACTGCAGGAACTGTGGAATAGCTATCCACAGTGCAACGCTCCGGAAGTCGACTCTAGCCTCGGTACTGTGGAAGCACTCCGCCGAGTTAATGCACTTAATGCACTTAGAGCATTTTCTGTGGGGACACACACACTCGAATATATAAAACCGATTTCTAAAAAAACGACTTCTATAAATTCGACCTTATTCCATAGTGTAGACATACCCTATGACTGTATTTACTTCACTTGCTTGACAATACATCGGAACAGGATGTCCTGTAAGAACTCACAGTGAAACCTGAGAACATAAAAATTCAGTGTTATATTGTGCAAAAACTTTTATGGACAATGAGTCATAGGATAAAGATCTGGTATGTTCATGACTTCTTACTTTCCCCATCCTTTGTTTCTTCTCCTCTAGTGCTTTGATCTTGTATAAAGGAGCAATGGACGCAACTTGCACAGACAATTATTTCAGTTTCACACAAAACACATTTTTTTCCATTTTGACAGTTTAACAAGGTTTCTGCTTCATTGAAGAACTATAAAAAGAGGAACTATGATTATCCAGAGAAAAGAAGACACATTATCCAGAAGAGGTATAAAAGATTTGAGAATATTCCCATTCCAGTCTACCAAGCTTGGGAATATCTCAAGATGTGTGTTATAAAACTGATATGGTCTTCATACAAAGCAGCTATAGTCTGACACTTAAATCAAGGCATTTATGTAGTCAAAAATCACACTTGGGAAAAAAAGTTCAACAGATGAATACTGAGGTGTGTGGGTGTTTGGCTGTGTAGGGGGGAATTACTGCTTTTCTACATTAATAGTATCACATGAGCAAAGTGGAATAACTTAATATAAAACAGCAATTAATTTTGCTATTAGAAAATTAGAAAAATTGCAAATTGATATTTCTTATAGGCAGAGGAAATTCATATTGTTCACAAATCCTAAAAAAGTGTATTGTTAAATTTTCCATTTATGAGCAAAGTTTGTTTTGTTCTTGCTTTTATTTTGCTCTTGCAGAATGTCTTCAGTGTTCACTAATTTAAAAAGAGTGCCTAGACTATCAAAGACTGCTCAAATTATCAGTGATACACTAGCAAAGCAACATAAAACTCAACAAAACCTAATTAGATTAAGAGAAAAAAATTAAATAAACTATTACATACATTGTAATACCATTTAATAAATTTACTTTTTTCGCATATATTCCAAAACATATGACTTGTAAAATAAAAATATATCTAGCCTTTAGCTCATGGAGGACCAGAAAACATATGATAAATAGAGAGTAATCTTTCCTTTAAATTTCCTCAAAATTACTACAATTTATTGTTAAACTTTCAGGGGCACATTTTCAAACTAGCATTACACTGCCTTTCAAAACTTCACATTCAAATCCCACTTTTGTATGGCCAAATTGGATAGATGTGCAAATTCTCACTTTATACATGCAAATGCTCATTTGTGCCCACAAACGATGCACACATAACATTTGCTTGGGCACTTGCTGAGGCCTTGAAAAAAAAGTTTGGCCTTAAACGTATTTACTTTTTTAATCATTTCATCATGAAACACTTTTTCAGAGTAACAACAGAAAGAGAGAGAGAGAGAGAGAGAGTAACTATATTAAGCCTATCCTTGTTGGAAATGTTTTTAAAAGATTTTTACTGGGGACACCTGTGGATTATCAAAATATTGTGATTTTTTTCAGAGCTGTGCTAGTACTAATGGAGGACTAAAGAAACAATGAGGTGACATTTCATGTGCAGCGACCACCATCTCTGTTCATGCAGTAAGGAATTTGTGGCCTTCATAGCTGCTGCTGTGTGGCAAGAAACTCAGCAAGCGGTCATCCTGTAAAGGCACTTGACCAGCACCTTCTCTAATGGAAAACCAGCACAAGACCTCTGTAATATGAGTGATCTCCTTTGGTCTCAGGGTGTAGTGTCTAAAGTTGTTCCAATACGATTGTATGACCATTTATAATGGAGGGTACTTCAGCTTCATCAGTTACGTTATTTATCATAGAATATCAGGGTTGGAAGGGACCTCAGGAGGTCATCTAGTCCAACCCCCTGCTCAAAGCAGGACCAATCCCCAACTAAATCATCCCAGCCAGGGCTTTGTCAAGCCTGACAATGGGACATGAGGTAGGGAACAGAGGAGTAACTAGAAAATAGAAAAGGGGGAAGGGAAAGAGAAGGGGCTTGATTTGAAGCCAGAGATGTGCCAGTACTCATCAGTGCTCGCACAGAGGTCTCATTGAGAATAACAAGGCTTGGTTGGTTAACATCCATTGGGATTTTTAAATACATACATTCATGCATAGGAGTATCCCATTCCACTACATCAACTTAAATTAAACCTTAAATTGGGAGCAATGGAAAGATAACTCACTGAGAAATAACAAATATTCCTCCATGGGCCTGAAAAAGACTTACACGTCTCTACCTTGTCTGCCCATTCCTAAAATGTATCATCCATCTTTAGTATCATCTTGTATGGAGTGAACCAAAATGAATTGGTTAAGGTATTAGATTATTTGAGGGAATAAGGGCATCTCTGTAAAGAATTGTTCGAGATTGTGTCTCCCCATTGGTACAAAATACTGTCCTCAAGAAAAGGACAAGAAAGAATAGGCTGCTTTTTATCCCTTTAATAAATATTCTCTCTCTCTCTCTCACTTCAGGCTTTTCAAAATAATAAAAGAAATATAATACAACTTTAAATGAGAATTTATATATCACATTCTTTATGACAGCTGCTTTTATTTCATTTTAAATTAGCAAAGCCTTTATGTTGAGTCTTTGGAACTGACCTTACAGAGCAGCAATACTGTTAGCCCCAAAGCACATGTTTCCTATTTAGCATTTCTAAGGTAACATTCCTCATGAGAGTGGGAGAAATGAGACTGCAACTTGCAAGAAAAATAAAAATCCATATGTCTTTTTTGAATGGTGTTAGTCGGTATGGACACTTGCAAATAAGAAGTGAAAGGATATAGTCTTACAAAGAGCTGCACAAGAAATTCCCCAATGTTTATCTATTCTATTAGCATGCCCTATCAAGCCAGTCTGTGCCATATAGGAGGTTGGTTGTATTTTGTGATCTCAATTTGAAATGAAAGGTCTGATTTACCACCATGTTACTTCAGATTTACACCAGTGTAACTCCAATGATTTGAAAACAATCAATAGAACTATGCTGTAGCTAAAGCTGTTGAAGCCAACAGATTTACACCAGAGGAGAATTTGGCCTCCTGTGTGCACATGGAGGGCCACGTTATGATTTTGGTTGGAAGCATAAATTCCAGCTCCCAGAATTTTGTGCATGGAAAATCATAACAATCACAATGTTGCTTTAGCATAGTTATTTTCAATTGCTCAGTTCAAGATGCTCACATTATGTGCTCATTCTTCAAGGTTAAGCTTCTCACCTTCAAGGCTCTGCAAAACTCCTCCTCCCACTACTAACTTGCTTTCTACACTTGATGTATTAAAGGCCCATTATCCATTTTCAGATTCACGCCATGCCTAAAACTCCCTCCTCCTTTACAGGTACAATAATATCCCTGCTGAAGTCAGTGGTAAAACTGCCATCAACGCCAAGGGGAGTAGTAGGGTCAGGCTCCTTGTACACCAAATGAACTCTCACTCTTGAACCAAATCACTCCTTTAAAACACACTTCTTCCACAAAGCCTTTCGATAAAATGAAATAATAAATAATAATAATAAAATCTTGATGATTTAAAGGAACTTCAGCTGGTATATTGGAGAGAATGTGTCTGCACTGTGTTATTTATGTCCAGTTTAGACTGAGGCCAAGGATTTCAAGAGCAGCCTAAAATTTGGCTTTTAAGTGCTTGCAACCCCTTCCAGCTTATTGCCATTTGCAAATTTTATAAGTGTTCCCTCTACTCTATCATCCAAGTCATTAATGAAAATTTTGACTAGTTGTCTACCCAAAACAGATCCCTGGAAGGCCCCCCCTAGATACACCCTCCCAGTTTGACAGTGAACCATTGATAACTACTCTTTGAGTATGGTTTTTCAACCAATCAGTTGTGCAACCACCATATAGCAACATATCATGTTTTTAAATAACTGTGTGTGCTTGGAATCCCTTGAAGAATGGGACCATGGTGAAATTCACTGCTGTGCAAAGGGTGGGCATAAGGCCCACATACCAGTGAGTTCCACTTAAGCCAAAGTTAAGGTGATGTACAGCCAATGTGCTACACCTCTGCACAATGGTTAATTTCACCCTCTATAAATGCAATTCAGATTTTTTCTCCAAATTTTTTATTTATGTCTATAAATGAATTATGGGCATTTTTGTCTCTTTTTTCCCCAATAGCCCTCATTATCATCATATCAATTGTACAGGATGTGGTCATCAGCAAGATGCTATCCATGGCCAGCCAGCTAATAGAATGGCAGATCATTACATTTAAATACAGTTTGAAAGAGTGGGTTTATTTATTGTGTTTTGGACATTCAGTTTTGAATTCATTCTGTTAACATCTATAAAAATGTTCTGCCATGCCATTTGAATTCAGAAAACAAAAAGGTTTTCCTTTTGAGCTAATAGGATTCCTTCAGTGTTCCATGAATAACCATGGACATGTTGGGTCAGAAAAAGCATACATGCCAGTACAATTTAAAAAACTGATATGCTAGCACTTCTGTAATATTCTCCAAAGACAGAAATTCAAAACACTGTGGATTCATTTGCATAGCCTTTCGCCTCCCTACCAGTGCCAAGTCCCACCAGCCAAGAGTTCTTCATAATAGTGAATTATCGGGGGGAGTGGAATAGAATGCCAAGTACTGTGAAAAAAATACTGACTGAGTAACAATTTAATAGTGTTTTCTACTGCTTCCTGTAAACATTCAAGCTCCATTCTGCTAATATGGGTCTTATTTTTTCCTTTCATGTAATGAACTCATTAATTCTCAGTGTATATAGGGAGATTCTTTGCTAATCAGTTGGAGATGGGATGGATTTCCTGATGCATTAATGTATAGTATGTCAATCCTATATACTTTGTTTGGATTCTTGGTCCCAATTGTGGGTTAAGAACTGCAGCTCTAAGTAGCAATTTCCTGGGCCTGGATGTGTTTGAGAAACTGATCATTCTTTCACAATGAGGTTATCGCTTGACAGACAGAGTAGATGCTGTAGTAACTCTACACTTGCACTCTGCAATCAGTGTGCAGTGGTCAGAATCTTTACTATTCTCAGCTAGTTACAATGCATTCTACTTACTGTACATCTGCTAGAAGGTATTTAGCTTTACACAAGAACTCCAGATAGCCTATGTGCTGATTTATACTTTAAAGGCTTCAATTCAGGAAAGCACCTAAGCATATGCTTAAGTCCATCCTTGTTCAGAACAGCTCTTTAACATATGTTTATTGGAACTTAAGCATGTGCATTTGAATGCTATCCTAAATGGTATTCCTGAATCAGGGGCTATTTACTCTCTTCTACAATAAGAATCAATTAAAAGAACATGTACATTTTAAGTATAAAAATAGGTTTATTTACAAGAAATAGTATAGCAGACAAAACATGGGCACAGCAGAATATAATTTAGGAGGAAGTCAAGTGCCAGTATCTTAACTAGGAAGATGACAGATTTTCTTCACAAGCAGTGAAAATATATTGCTTTGATCATTCAGTTATTCAAATTTGAAACAGAAAAGAAAAACAAAAACAAAAAAACAATTTTTTTTTCTCCTTACAGCAGGATGACAGATTAAAATAAGTCATGTGAGGTAATGGAAAATGTTGCCTGTAATAAGTTTGTGTTACCATATTACAGTTTTTATTTTTTTTTTCTACCAGTACTTCCATTCAGGACAAATATGATTTCCAGAGCAACAGCTATGGGTGTGGCTGCAAACATCAGAATACTAGCTTCTCCCCCAACAAAAAACACCAAAAACATTCTGGGAAAATTTCACTGACAATATGAAGAAAGCACCACTGAAAACATGAGCTATAGAGAAATCAGTGCAAAAAAATAAACTTCTCTACGTAATGAATTTGCTCTCATTGCAAAACTAAACTGCTTTTGAAAACATTAATGCTCCTCCCATTTCACATAACCAATGGCTATATATAGTCTTTTGTTGACTTTTCAGCAGTCATCTTTACTATTATTATTAATCATGTTTATTATGGCGACTGACTCGTCCTCCATGGCTTCCAGTTCTGAGCCATATTGCTCCCCCTTACAACAGGAGGGAGACTGCAGCTAGCAAGTTGCTTGAGAAGGTACATGCCAACCCAAGCTTGCCCTTGTTCAACAACCTTTTTAGTCCACCAGCTACATGTCTTCCATCACAAGACCCATTGGGGTCGAGGCTGCCACGCCAGGATATAGGACACTATAGTCCCTGTGGCAGGAAGACCGGTGCTTAACATCAACCACCAATCAGTTCCTTGTCACAGACTCTACTGCCAGCTGGCCTGCCCGGCTTTGACTTGCCATGTTGTCAGTGGGCCTTTCTTAACGGATTCCAGCCTGGGCAAGATGCTGTGCAGCCAACCAGCACCGTTGGGGTCTACGAGACAATCCAAGCTGCAGCTGTGGCACAGATCAAACAGTGATACATGTTGTGGAGGACTGCCTGCTAACCAAATTCAGCGATCTCCAAGAATGCCACTTGGCCACTAAGAACACTACTGCTTGCCTCAACGAATATGCACACTTTGGGGGAGTGAAAGAGGGGGTGGACTGGCTCAGTGGAAAGAAAAGCAAAAGGGAGAAGGGACATTGGGGGGGGGAGAAATGAGGGACAGGGCACGGCAGAAGAAGGTAAAAAAGTCTGCAGTTTTTCACATGGCAGGGGGAGAGGTGGCCGTACAAGGGTTCCGGTGTCTTCAGAGTTGGGGATGCTTGGGAAGGGGTAGTCTTGACTAGGCCCCATTTTACTTACTCCTCCTCCCCCCAGTCCCTGCTTTGGCTGCTTGTGCAGTTGGCTTTCCTGGGATGTCAGCATGTGGCCTTCCAGCCGTGTGACTGTGTAGGGCTGTCTCCTCTATGTCTGCGTTCTGATAAAAGATCTATTAAATATTGTGTGGCAATAATTTATAGCTAAATTTTCAACAGCAATATTAAATTCGCATGCACTAAAATGGAATCCACTCATCTCTACCACAAAAGCCAGTCTGTATTAACCCATGATTTAAACTCATTTGGCTTAATGCTTCTTATTGTTAAGTGTACACATTGGGGATTTAACTAGGTGGATAAAACCCTTAAATGTCTACATAAAGAAGGGACAAGAAATGAAGAGACGTTGTGGCTCAGGGCTTTCCACAGGGCTTGTAATTTAACAGAGCTAATGGAAACTTGTATGTGACTTTGATGTATTTCACAGAATTACAAAGTCAAATTGAAATAAAAACAAACTTGTGCATTGATTGATTTCTAAATCTTTGGCAAAAAGTAATTAGCATGGAATAAAGTCCCTGGGAGGGAAACTGAGGAGGCTTATTATGAGGGGCCAGATGACAATTATGTCCAGCTATACCATAATTACAGCATCTCCATAAAAAATTCTATCAGGATGCACTCTAGCCTACCCTCTACAGCTCTATAGAGTTCCCTGAGTGTTAGATCAGGTCCTCAGTAAGGCTCTGTAATAATCAGCCTACATTCATCACCTACTGTACGGGTCAGCCAGAGAGTGGAGCATTTGCACAATGATCCCAGGCTGTGATCAGAGCTAAAAGCACTGCCTAGCAGCAAATCACACTATGATGGTGTGTGTCTGGTGAAAGAAAAGGGACACACACTGTTGTCAGCTAAGGAATGGTGGGAATGGGATCCAGAAGAAGCTGCATCCAGCTTTTCTGCTCTCCCAGGCCAGAAAGAGTCAGTCACACAGAGTAGATAGGTCATAGATTTTTAGGTTCCAAGGCCAGAAGGGACAATTGTGAGCACCTAGTCTGACCTCTTGTATGATACAGGCCACAAAACTTCCCGCAAGCTGTGAGAAAACAGGCTGGAAAAATATGAAGAGATCTCATCAAAGCTTTGAAATCCTGAGGAAGCAGACAGTATTAACTATTATTTATGAAAGGACTAGGTGACTGTCTGTATTTCTAGGTGCCTAAATACCTTTTAAAATCTGGTCCTAAGTGACTTGCCCAAGGTCACAGAGAAAGCCTGTGGCAGAACAGCAAAATGAACTCAGTTTTCCTGAGCTCCAGGCTAGTACTGTAAGCACTGGTCAGGTTGTGCACACACAGCTGTCCCAGGGAGGCTCGTGTCCCCGGCAATATAAATACCATAGGCAGGTGATTCAAGAAGGGAACCCATTTGTACTACATGCTTCTGTCCCCCTATTGCTGCTCTGCTGCCTTTGAAGACATAGGGCCCAATTTTCACAACTCCAGTTGAAGTCAGTGGACTTGAGCTGTGTGTGCTCAGCACTTCTGAAAATCAGGCCTGTAATGTTTAAATTGAAGTTTATTTCTCATTTTGGCTTGTCAAATTATGATTGTAGCCAAGCAAACAAAATCCAGCCCTGTATTTTACATCAGTATTAGGTTATGTCCTGTCCCTAAATAAAATAAAAATCTCACATCTTATATGGTGAAAGATCCCAAAGCACTCTACAAACAATAGACGATACCACCCAAGAACTGCAGCTGTCTCTGGGGTAGAGCGAAGAAAGCAATGAGTCTACAACATACTGCAAAGTACTGAAGGGAAAATTTTGGCCAAAGCCATACACCTCACTCTGAAAAGTACCCTGGGACTTTTAATGAACACAGAGCAGAAAGGGCACCAATTTTTAAAGTCTAATTTTAAAGATACTTCTTTCCCCCCATCCCAAAATAACTTGGCACTGAATTTATCTACCTCGGAAGGATGAAGAACTGGGTTGAATGTGCTGGGACCTGAACCTATGATTCCTTGGAGTCATGTACTGTGTTCAGACCTTAGATCACTTATCTGTTTCCTCCAATTATATGTATTACTCAGGATTTTAATATCCCAGTTACAGTAATTGTTTTCTTTTAAACTTTCTAAAGTACATTACCAAAGGAGGACACTTTGGTTTGTGTAATAATTACTATAGTGTATGTTGTGAGAAACACATAATGACTTGGAACTGCAAAATATACTGGAAAAATATCAACTACCTATTTCAAGTCTGATAGGTCTAAAAACTCTGGTAATGATCAGGATATAGGAAATGTCAGTGTTTGCAACTAGTATCCTAGTTTGTTTACCCTATGTCACTATAAAATATTGTCTGTACAACTCCAGGGACTTTGCAACTGAAGAGTCCCTCTATATGTTTGTAGGAGATAGGAAGGGAGAGTGATGCATGTTCAAAACACATGGTCCTTACAAATAACTTTGCCAAAACTGTACATTTGTATCAATATAATTTAAGGTAAAAACCTTAATAGAGTGTTGTAAGTTTACAAACACCAAAATATAGAGGAATGAAGATTTCAACTTCTGCTCTGAAAATTGACTCTAAAAATGGCACCCTGGACTTCCATGTGTGTCCTTTCACAATGATTCTAGATCAGACTTGCTCAGTTTACTAAAAAATGTTTTAGTTCACTGCCAGCCCTGCAAACTCAACCTGGAATCCGAGAGTCAAGCCAAATGGTTTCCTTCTCCATTATGAGCAATACAGTTATTAAGTTGCTACAGATTTGCATAGATACAGCTGACTGGAACTATAAACATCAGCTGAATACACACTAAGCCCTGGTCTACACTAGGACTTTAGGTCGAATTTAGCAGCGTTAAATCAATGTAAACCTGCACCCGTCCACATGATGAAGCTCTTTATTTCGACTTAAAGGGCTCTTAAAATCGATTTCCATACTCCACCCCGGACAATTGGATTAGCACTTGAATCGGCCTTGCCGGGTCGAATTTGGGGTACTGTGGACACAATTCAACAGTATTGGCCTCCGGGAGCTATCCCAGAGTGCTCCATTGTGACCGCTCTGGACAGCACTCTCAACTCAAATGCACTGGCCAGGTAGACAGGAAAAGAACTGTGAACTTTTGAATCTCATTTCCTGTTTGGCCAGCGTGGCAAG
The DNA here is from genome assembly GCF_965152235.1 of Eretmochelys imbricata. NCBI lineage: Eukaryota > Metazoa > Chordata > Testudines > Cheloniidae > Eretmochelys > Eretmochelys imbricata. The sequence goes on along the minus strand of NC_135575.1, from coordinate 34,385,817 downwards.
CTGCAGGTGACCATGCAGAGCTCATCAGCACAGGTGACCATGATGGAGTCCCAGAATCGCAAAAGAGCTCCAGCATGGACTGAACGGGAGGTATGGGATCTGATCGCTGTATGGGGAGAGGAATCCGTGCTATCAGAACTCCGTTCCAGTTTTCGAAATGCCAAAACCTTTGTCAAAATATCCCAGGGCATGAAGGACAGAGGCCATAACAGGGATCCGAAGCAGTGCCGCGTGAAACTTAAGGAGCTGAGGCAAGCCTACCAGAAAACCAGAGGGGCGAACGGCCGCTCCGGGTCAGAGCCCCAAACATGCCGCTTCTATGATGAGCTGCATACCATTTTAGGGGGTTCAGCCACCACTACCCCAGCCGTGTTGTTTGATTCCTTCAATGGAGATGGAGGCAACACGGAAGCAGGTTTTGGGGACGAAGATGATGATGATGATGTTGTAGATAGCCCACAGCAAGCAAGCGGAGAAACCGGTTTTCCCGACAGCCAGGAACTGTTTCTCACCCTGGACCTGGAGCCAGTACCCCCCGAACCCACCCAAGGCTGCCTCCTGGACCCAGCAGGCGGAGAAGGTGAGCATACCTTTTAAAATACTATACATGGTTTAAAAGCAAGTATGTGAAAGGATTAATTTGCCCTGGCATTCGCGGCTCTCCTGGATGTACTCCCAAAGCCTTTGCAAAAGGTTTCTGGGGAGGGCAGCCTTATTGCGTCCTTCATGGTAGGACACTTTACTACTCCAGGCCAGTAACACGTACTCGGGAATCATTGTACAACAAAGCATTGCAGTGTATGTTTGCTGGCGTTCAAACAACATCCGTTCTTTATCTCTCTGCTATCCTCAGGAGAGTGAGATATCATTCATGGTCATCTGGTTGAAATAGGGTGCTTTTCTTCAGGGGACACTCAGAGGAGCCCGTTCCTGCTGGGCTGTTTGCCTGCGGCTGAACAGAAATGTCCCCCGCTGTTAGCCACGGGGAGAGGGAGGGTTGAGGGGGTAGCCACGCGGTGGGAGGAGGCAAAATGCGACCTTGTAACAAAAGCACATGTGCTATGTATGTAATGTTAACAGCAAGGATTACCCTGAAAGAGTGTAGCCACTGTTTTATAAAATGTGTCTTTTTAAATACCGCTGTCCCTTTTTTTTTCTCCACCAGCTGTATGTGTTTCAATGATCACAGGATCTTCTCCTTCCCAGAGGCTAGTGAAGCTTAGAAAGAAAAAAAAAACGCACTCGAGATGAAATGTTCTCTGAGCTCATGCTGTCCTCCCACACTGACAGAGCACAGACGAATGCGTGGAGGCAAATAATGTCAGAGTGCAGGAAAGCACAAAATGACTGGGGAGGAGAGGTGGCGGGCTGAAGAGAATAAGTGGCAGGCTGAAGACAGGGCTGAAGCTCAAATGTGGCGGCAGCGTGATGAGAGGAGGCAGGATTCAATGCTGAGGCTGCTGGAGGATCAAACCAGTATGCTCCAGTGTATGGTTGAGCTGCAGCAAAGGCAGCTGGAGCACAGACTGCCACTGCAGCCCCTGTGTAACCAACCGCCCTCCTCCACAAGTTCCATAGCCTCCACACCCAGACGCCCAAGAACGCGGTGGGGGGGCCACCGAGGATTGCCCAAAAGAAAGAAGGCTGGCATTCAATAAATTTTAAAGTTGTAAACTTTTAAAGTGCTGTGTGGCATTTTCCTTCCCTCCTCCACCACCTCTCCTGGGCTACCTTGGTAGTCATCCCCCTATTTGTGTGATGAATGAATAAAGAATGCAGAAACAGAACTTTCACACCGTAGCCTGGCCAGTCATGAAACTGGTTTTCAAAGCTTCTCTGATGCGTACTGCGCCCTCCTGTGCTCTTCTAACCGCCCTGGTGTCTGGCTGCATGTAACCAGCAGCCAGGCGATTTGCCTCAACCTCCCACCCTGCCATAAACGTCTCCCCCTTACTCTCACAGATATTGTGCAGCACACAGCAAGCGGTAATAACAGTGGGAATATTGGTTTCGCTGAGGTCTAAGCGAGTCAGTAAACTGCGCTAGCGCGCCTTTAAACATCCAAATGCACATTCTACCACCATTCTGCACTTGCTCAGCCTGTAGTTGAACAGCTCCTGACTACTGTCCAGGCTGCCTGTGTACGGCTGCATGAGCCATGGCATTAAGGGGTAGGCTGCTAGCAATCTTCATCTCTTGCCTGCCTGGGAGAAGATGGTACAGTACGACTGCTAGCAATCCGTATCGCCTGCCTGCTCACCATAAGATGGTTCAACAGGACTGACTGCAGGACTAAAGAGAATGACCTGGTCAAGTCGCTCCAAATTTAGTCCCTGCGCCCATGTCTGCCCAGGCGCTCCCAGCCGATGTGGCCAGGAGCACCTCGGACATGACGATGACAGCTACCAGTCATATTGTACCATCTGCTGCCACAAGGCAAGGGGTTGCTGCTACTGTGTAGCAATGCAGTACCGTGTCTGCCAGCACCCAGGAGACATACGGTGACAGTTACCTGAGCGGGCTCCATGCTTGCCGTGGTATGGCATCTGCACAGGTAACTCAGGAAAAAAGGCGCAAAACGATTGTCTGCCCTTGCTTTCACGGAGGGAGGGAGGGAACGGGGGCCTGACGATATGTACCCAGAACCACCCGCGACAATGTTTTAGCCCCATCAGGCATTGGGATCTCAACCCAGAATTCCAATGGGCAGCGGAAACTGCGGGAACTGTGGGATAGCTACCCACAGTGCAACACTCTGGAAGTCGACTCTAGCCTCGGTACTGTGGAAGCACTCTGCCGAGTTAATGCACTTAATGCACTTAGAGCATTTTCTGTGGGGACACACACACTCGAATATATAAAACCGATTTCTAAAAAACCAACTTCTATAAATTCGACCTAATTTCATAGGGTAGACATACCCAAAGTGAGGGAGCTGAATTCTTTCCATTGTGATGTTCTTCTCCTTTAAATGTTTGGGTACTCTGTATTCAACCAGTGAAGACACTTGCTTTTGTTTGTTCCAGCTCCACTAGTTAGGTGGGTGGCCCTTCATTCTCTTGTGTGTAGTCGCCCAGGCACGCACCTTAGAGGAAACTCTCTGCGGACCACCTGAATGGAACTCGTGGGCCACTGGTGGTCCGCAGACCACAGTTTGAGAACCTCTGAGTTAGAAAGCTTTTCTAATATCTAACTTAAATTTCCCTTGCTGCAGAGTAAGCGCATTACTTCTCGTCCTACCTTCAGTAGATCCTGAGAACAGTTGATCACCCTTTTTAAAACAGCCCTTCTCAGCTCACCCTTCAGTCTTCTTTTCTCAAGACTAAACATGGCCAGTTTTTTCAACCTATCTTCATAGGTCAGGTTTCTAAATCTTTTATCGTTTTTGTTGCTCTCCTCTGGACTCTTTCCCATTTGTCCACATCCTTCCTAAATTGTGCCCAGAACTGGACACAGTACTCCAGCTGGGGCCATACCAGTACCATGTATAGGGGGACAAATGCCTCCTGTCTCTTACATACAATCCTCCTGTTAATGCACCCCAGAATTATATTAGCTTTCTTTGCAGATACGTCACATTGACAACTCATTTAGTTTGTGGTCCACTATAGCCCACAGATCCTTTTTAGCAGTACTACGACCTAGACAGTTTTTCCTCATTTTGTAGTTGTGCATTTGATTTTTCCGAAGTTAAGTATTCTGCACTTGTCTTTATTGAATTTCGTCTTTTTGAATTCAGACCAATTCCAAAATTTGTCAAGGTCATTTTGAATTTTAAACCTGCCCTCCAAAGTGCTTGCAACCCCTCTCAGCTTGGTGTCATCTGCAAATTTTATAAGCATAGCCCTACTCCATTATTCAAGTCATTAAAGAAAATATTGGCTTGTACCAGACCCAGTACTGACTCATGCAGGACCCCACTAGATACACCCTCCCAACTGGACAGCAAACCACTGATAACTACTCGAGTACAGTCTTTCAACTAGTTGCACACCTACCTCATAGTAAATTCATCTAGACCACATTTCCCTAGTTTGCTTATGACAAGGTCATACAGAACTCAGTCAAAAGCCTTACGAATATCAAATCTACTGCTCCCCCAACCAGGTCAGTAATCCTATCAAAGAAGGAAATTAAGTTGGTTTGGCATTATTTGTTCTTGACAAATCCATGCTGACTATTCCTTATAACCCTATTGTCCTCCAGGTGCTTACAAATTGATTGTTTCATTATTTCCTTTGGTATCTTTCCAGGTATTGAAGTTAGGCTGACTGGGTCTACAAATCCCCAGGTCCTCCTTTTTAAAGATAAGTACCAGGTTTGCCCTTCTCCAGTCCTCCGGGTCCTCTCCAGTCCTCCAGGAATTCTCAGAGATAATTGTCAGTGGCTCCAAGATTGCTTCATCTAGTTCCTTAAGCACTATAGTATGAATTTTATCAGGCCCTGCTGACTCAAATACAGGTTAAAGAATGTTTAGAGAAGATGTTCTTTCCCTATTTTGGTTTCCATTCCTTTGTCCTGGTTGTCAAATATTAATTGTGTTGAGTATTTTGTCATCAACCTTTTTAGTGAAGACTGAGGCAAAATAGGCATTAAGCACCTCAGATGAGCAAGTATGATCCAGTACAGGGCATCATTTGGCTCATACTATCTGTACTGAAGATGTGTGCTGCCAAGACACACAGTTACTCAGTGAATGTGGGTGCAGGGTGATCAGAGTTGTTCTTAAAAATCTGCATTTTCCTACTTCCAACCGATAGTTGATAGATGTGACTAGACTTAGCAAAAGAAAACAATTCTGCTGCAATGTATGGTTGGTATATTTGTTTTCCTTTCACATTGGTATAGAACGAGAGCGGTGTATATAATCCCATTATAATATGGTATTCGAGGACAGGGAGTAGCAAGAGACTGTTTTATCCCTCACTCAATAAACTGAGAGTTGCCTGAATCGTCTCAGAGTTTACACATTTCTTATTGTGTAACAAAATTGAATCTATAATTCTTTCTAGATGGAGTACTTGGACTCCATTCTATTTATACAGGACATTGTACAGCTCCCTGGGTTTCTCATGATTTCAGGGAAGGGTGGGAGCCTACATCTGTGTGTGGTAATCCATCAAATGGCCTCACTTGGTTTCCCCTAAGTGAGAGTTCACCAATTCACATCTTCAATTATTTATTGTGGCATTATCTTAAAATAATGAGAGTGCATATATGGAATAAAGTTGTAAGGGATGGGAATGTGTGGGAACTGAAAGTAAAAGAGTGGTGGGAGACACCATCCATCTGGAGACACTGTAGGTTACAAAAATATAGAATCTCTCATTTATGTAAAAAATTGCATTGCACGCTATTAAGTTACTTGCAAACTGATCAGATGAACCCAAGGAAAACAAAACAGCTGATTACAATACATCTGTCATACTATTGTAATACGGTAAGTTAATACTATAGATATAAGAATGCAGTTTCCAGTTTCTACCTAGAGATTTGATCGTATTTGTTTTGCCTAGGATTTTCAAAGGAGACTGAAGGGTTCAGGCACCCAATCCCCACAGATTTCTTCAATGGGATTTGAAGCTGATGTTCCTTACTCTTTACTACAGTTCTAGGGCAAACTGTGCTGTTCACTCCTTCAGTTCCTCTAGAGTGTACCCTTTAAATGTCATGCCTGGCTCCCTGCACCTCACTCTGGATGGAACCACATGGTCTAACCCGATCTTGGCTGCAGCCTTCTATTTCCTAACCGTGTTAACCTGACAGGCCCAACTGTATATAGTACCTATGAGCCCTTTTTCTCTAAGGACCTGTGAGGTGGTTAAAGTGACTCAAAAACAGCTTCTTCAAAACTAAGCATTAAGTATTCATCCCCCGCCCTCCCAAAAAAGGGTACAAAAGCACAGAATAGAGAGTAAAACAAAACAAAACAAAACAAAACAAAAACAGGCCTATATGCATGGGCCTTACTCAAGAAGTCACCTTTTTGTGGATATGAACATGGCTATTGCATTTGAGTGTTTATTTGGATGCTTATCTAGGCCGTTGGTTTACCTTTCCTTTCTATGGTTTTTTTAACATCCCCTTTTGATGTAACCCCATGGCACCCATCACACACACACACGTATTAATAAAATACAATAAAGATATTTCCTAGTTTACCACAGGCTCTTTTGAAAATTCTAGCTTTTATTATTTGGATTTCTCCAGTAATAATAATAAATAGAAGCGTTCAGCCATTCAGAGCTCTACCAACCCAACAAGTTATAAAACACGAAACTAAACAATAGTTTACGTCACTGACAGCCAATAGCAACAGTTTCAGCCAACTCTGAAAAACAGGAGAGACATCTTTATTGTACCAGAAACACTTTGGCTAATTCTCTGTAAAATTTGTGCTGTGAGAATGACAATCTTGTTGAGGATCTCAGCTTTGAAGCTCCACTCTAAATGTAACAACTAAATAGTTGCTCAGAACAGAGATCTCTAACATAGAATGGAAGCGTATAAGGATTGCTAAAGAAACTTATTTCAGAGTAACAGCCGTGTTAGTCTGTATTCGCAAAAAGAAAAGAAGTACTTTTGGCACCTTAGAGACTAACCAATTTATTTGAGCATAAGCTTTCGTGAGCTACATCGATGAAGTGAGCTGTAGCTCATGAAAGCTTATGCTCAAATAAATTGGTTAGTCTCTAAGGTGCCACAAGTACTCCTTTTCTTTTAAAGAAACTTACTGACTCTCACTGCTTTGTAACTATTGCCTTTAAAATAAAACAGAGGTTTGCTTTGCATCATGCTGTTCAAAGCTTAATAAAGTGTGTATTTTCTTTAAAATTATGTAAAAAAATAAGAATTATTTCTTGGGAAGGTGAGAGATTTATTTGCAGGTTTCTTTTATTTCAGCAGTCCTTTGAAGATTCCTGTCATAATTATCCTGTATTTTAGTGTGTTTTTGCACCCTTACATCTGATATTTTATTTCAGTGAAGGTTCTCTGGAGCAATGGAAGCCCTGCTTACTTTCACAGTACCTGTGAAACAGGCTGATACTGCCACCTTGGGGAAGATTCTTTCCACATCGTTCAAGGATTCTGAGTGTTTGTCACATAAATTGATTTCATGTTTTCCCCGTCATACACCCGCAGGAAGACGACTTCTTAAATCTCTCTACCCATGCAGTCATAAGATCTTTCAGATGGCTCCCAGTTCAGTGGGCATTAGGATACATACTGTAGAGAAATGCCTTTTTTGTGGAGAGAAGTAGAGTTACATTTTAGATTAATTTAGCAGTGTTTCTTTTACTTCAACATTGCTGTTTAGTATTGCCAGCAAGATGACCACGAATGAATTGAGATCCTACTCGGTCTTTGACAGGGTGCCCAGAGCCTGAATTAGCATGCAAACTCATCCTCTTCTTGCCGCTTAGCTTTATTAGGCCATATCCACACTACATAGTTTTGTCAACAAAACAGTGGAGGTGTACGCACTGCCACGCTCCTCCTACTGATTTAATTCTCCTGCTATGCCAACATAAGAAAACCACCTGGACAAGACGCAGAGTTATATGCGACGCAGAGTCAGTGTAGACACTACATTGTTGATGTCACCTCCAGGAAATGTCCCACAATGCTCATCATGACTGCGTTGGTCACCATTTTGAACTCCATGGCCCAGCAGCCAGGTACATAGGCATGTACCCCTCTCCTTTTAAAGCCCTGGGAATTTTTGAAATTCTTCTTCCTGTTTTCTCAGTATGAACCGCTCACATAGCATCTTCCCAGCTGACCATGGCAGCTACCTGCAGCAAATACGCTCCTGCCTGGAGGACCCTGGGAGTTGTTGGATCTGCAGGGAGAGGAGGCTGAGCAGTTGCAGTTCTGCTCCAGCTGTAGGAGCTTTGATACCCACAGGCAGATTGCTCAAGGCATGGAGCTCAAGGGGTACGAGAGGGAGACACAGCAGTGTTGTGCCAAGATCAAGGAGCTGAGGCAGGCATATCAGAAGGAAAGGGAGGCCAATTCCACCCCCAAGAGCCCTGTGGATACTTTGGGGAAGGGGGGCTGGAGGCAGCAGCCATGGGGTGAACTCCAAGAATGAAATGATGGATGAGAAAGTGGAGTTGGAAGAGAATGGAGGACAGGCATTAGGACAGTCCAGTGGTGTGGTGAGCCAGGACCTGTTTTTAACTCCAGAGGGGTCTAGCCAGTCTCAGCACTTCAGCTATGGCATGCCTAATGCAGGAGAGGGGCTCTCCGGTAAGTACTTGCTGTGCTTCGATACTGCAGGGAGAAATGAAGTAAAGCTTCCCGCCACATCCCAGGGTAGAAAAGGGATAGAAATAGTAGCACTGTATGCATCTGCTTCGCATTCCTCTGTGTTGCTAAACAGAGAGGTGCCCTGTGGAAAAGTTTGTTGATGCACACTTGGATGTCCCAGGAAACCTTCATAGAGATCTCTAGGAAATGTTCATGGAGGTACTCAGAAATCCTTTGCTGAAGTTTCCTTGGGAGGGCTGCTTTGTTCCTTCCCCCATGGAAGGAAACTTTGCTGTGCCAATCATCAATTACACCTGCAGGCACCAAAGCAGCACACAGGTGAGCAGTATATGGACCCGATCTTCAACCACACGCATGCAGGGGCTGTGGTTATCTTACTCCTGAGGGTATCAGCTTCTATCACCCCTGCCTGTGGAAAACTGTGCCAATATTCAGAATAGCATCCCAAGGTACTCGTAATGGTCCTTCTCAAACACTCCCCTGCCCTTTGTCCTATCTTACCCCCTCCCCCTTGTGCCCAACTGAACTCACCATGGTTAGGGCTCTTGGCATGCTGTGTGCCTGCCAAGGGAAAGTGGTGTATGTAACTTTTATGAATCAAGGCTGTGAGCGCACTCCCAATAGTGCCTCAATCTATTGTTTCTTCAGCTTCTGCAGATGTGGCCTTGAGTCCCCTCCTGCACACTGGCCAAATGCCTCCATCTGATAAGGAGATGAACCAGAGGATTCAGGACAACCTGCTCAGGGAGGTGCTGCAATCATCTGATGATGCTGATAGTGAGCAGACCTTGGAGAGAAGCTATCAATGAAAAACTGAGAATGGATAGCCAAGAGAACAAGGAGTAATGGTCTCAAGTTGCAGTGGGGGGGTTTAGGTTGGATATTAGGTAAAACATTTTCACCAGGAGGGTGGTGAAGCACTGGAATGGGTTACTTAGGGAGGCAGTGGAATCTCCTTCCTTAGAGGTTTTTAAGGTCAGGCTTGACAAAGCCCTGGCTGGGATGATTTAGTTGGGGATGGGTCCTGCTTTGAGCAGGGGGTTGGACTAGATGACCTCTTCAGGTCTCTTCCAGCTCTAATCTTCTATGATTCTAAGAGAAGAAACAGGCAGGAGTTGATGATTCAGCTGGTCGAGACACAAACAGACACGCTGAAGTCCCTGACCGCGCTGCACGTGGAACACACCGATGCTCACCTCCTTTTGCAGACCATTCAGAGTGGTCTTCCAGGGCCTCCCCGAACTCCCCGCACACATTCCTCACATACCGCAGTATCCCGTGTGCTCCGCTTTTATGACATGTTTCAAAATGACAGTTGGACATACACCCAGTTGGACATACACCCAGACAATGAATCTTTATTGATCTTCGACCCACAATGGTTGCTGCTGAAATTCATACATAGTGGCAAATCAGAGTATTTGCAGAGTACACTTAATGCACACACAGCAATCATTACAAGGGTCATACTACAGTGTAAGAAAACAATGCCTGGCTCAATGCAAAGACATATAGAAAGACATTACTGAGACTCATTATCAAAATGCTCCTTCAAACACTCACTCGTTGGAATAGCTCCCCGTTCAGCCTCTCTAACAGCCCTGGATCTGGCTGCTCAAAAGCAGCTACCAGCCAAATCCATCTCAAGGCTCCACCTCTGCAGAAACTTTCCTCCATTACTTTCACACATATTATGCAGAGCACAGCAGGCTGCTATGACCATAGGAATATTTTCCTCACTGAGGTCTAGCTTGCCAAAAAGGGACCACTGCAACCCTTTAATCTGCCAAAGGCACATTCAATGGTCATTCTCACCTGCTGAGCTTGTTGAAGCACTTCTTGCTGCTGTCAAGGTTTCCAATTTAAGGCTTCATGAGCCACGGGAGCAAGGAGGAGGCTGGGTCTCCAAGGATCAGAATTGGCATTTCCACATCCCCAGTTACAATCTTCTGGTCTGGAAAAAAGTCCCTGCTTGCATATTTCTATATGGGCTAGCATTCCTGAAGATAAGTGTGTCATGCACCTTCCCTGACCACCCCGCTTTGGTGTCTATGAAACAACCCCAGTGATCCACCGACACTTTTCTATGGTATTGCAAAGTAACCCTTTCTGTTGATGTACTCCATCGCAAGGCGGTCTAGGGTCAAAATGGGATATGTGCAACACAGTTAGGGAATCCCATTACCACAAAGCCATCCACTATTTCCCTCACATTGCCCAGAGTGTCAGTCTTTCGTAGCAGGAGGTGAGTAATGGCCCTGCACACTCACATCACTGCAATCCCCACAGTGGACTTCCCAACTCCAAACTGATTCACGACTGATTGGTAGAGTCTGGAGTTGCCAGCTTCCACACAGTGATTGCCACTCACTTTTTCACAATTAGGGCAGCTCTTATTTTGGTGTCCTTGTGCTGCAGGGTACAGATAAACCTCACACACAGTTCCAGAAAGGTGGCTTTTCACATGCAAAAGTTCTGCAGTCATTGCTTCCAAAGCCCAGTACCGACAGTCCACTGCATGCAGCTGCTCTGTGAATGCCAGCAGTAATCTTGAATTGTTTTTTTCCATGGCATGCAGCAGGGCTGACACCACAGTGTCATGATCAGATCCACAGCTCATGAAGTACTACAGGATCAGCCATGTTGTGTTCATGATGCTCATCACAAAACTAAAGAGCAGTGCAGGATCCATGCTTTCAGACAGAGATGGTAGATGCACAGTTCACAGGTGCAATTGAAAAGCGGCATGAAACATAGTAGGAAGCCCATAGAATGATGGGTCGAAGAAAACTGCATCGTGGGATGCTGAGCCTACCGCCCCTCCCCGATGCACTGTGATCTCTTCCCAGAGCACCCAGGAGCAAATGGTGGGGAGTTGCACAGTGGGATAGCTACCAACAGTACACTGCTCTATCTGTCGATGCATGAGCACCAACTGTGGACACACTTCACCATCACAAGGACAGTTGTGTGGATGTGCACAAACAGTTTAATTACAGCGGTGGAAGATGATCAACATAACTTACATTGACTTAATTTTGTAGTCGAGACATAGCCTTAGCAATTCAAAAGCAGTAACATCAATCACAGCCTTCGCCTGTGTCCATTATACCCATCCTGGAGGAAACAAGCTGCAGGCTGCCACAACGAGTCAGCTGAATGTCTCAGCTTTAGGCAGGGTGCTAAGACCTGCTAATTGGATGGGTCACCAGAAGAGCTCTGACCCCACTGGTACCACGATATTGGCTAAATATACTACTAAAAGTATACTGCATGAGCTACAGCCAACACACAACTGATACTTGGTACAGAAGTGGTCTGAGGGTGCGCTTCAGACCTAGGCTGTTATAGTTAGGCTAGGGTTGAGGCCAAATTAAGGCTAGGGTTTGGTTTTCACAATGCTATAGTCTCATGAATTTAGTGGAGATTGAACAATTCTTTCACTCCTAGTGATAGTCCCTCCATAGCAAGGATGGAGCATATTGGCAGGATGAGGAAGCTTGGTCTGGTGTTTCCCATATTATGGCCACTCTGTCTAAATGGAGGGTTTTAAGTTCAGATCCTCAAACATATTCTAGGCACTTAACTCCAATTGATTTTAGTGAGTTAGGTGGCAAAATATCTTAGAGGATCTGGGCCTTAGTCTCTAGGGCTGTGAAACAATCTCAGTGCATTTTTAATAGATTAAATAGGTTTCAGGTAATTTATTTTAAATCTTGCTGTGAAATATTGGTAGGAACTGTGAAACGGAAGTTTAATAAGGTCATCATAAAAATACAAGAAAATGTTTGCTTTGTTCACACACATCTCTGGTATTTTATTATGCATGGTTTAAAAATATGGGGAGGTGAAATTATCACTAAAACCCTCCTCACTACTCCCCAGAAAAAGAGTGCTGGTTCAACCAGTTGGTAAAAATGAAGGTAATATTTATAGAAGTCATTTTCAAGTGGTCCCTAGGGAAACCAGACCTCAAAACTGCAGGCAAGTAAAAGGAAGTTAATGGGCGATGCTGATTATTGGACAGACTTCTCAGGTACAGATGAGGATTTCTCAGTAATAGATTAACTAGAGTATCAGTGCGTATCAGTCTCTGTGTGGTACACTACCGTTGTCAGTTTCAAAGTTCACACTGAAAACCAGCAGAGTCTGAATGAAGTCCGGGTAGAGGAAGACTTAAGGGAAAGTGAGGTAAGTGACACACTGAAACAGACAAGTTATGAATTTAAGAATGGGGTGGGCGGAGAGGGGGTGGAATCAGCAAAAATCAGTGATAAAAAGCAATACTTAATACTGTAGAGAAGCGTATGCAGCCATCTTGCTGTGATTTTCCTGTGCTGATCTGCATCCCTGTGATTGATTTTCAAAGGCTCTGAGCATGTGTGGCTCCCTTTGACTTCAGTTGGTGGTGGGGATCCTGGGCACTTCTGAAAATCCAGTTCATGGTGACAAACAGTCCCAGGTAATAGGGACAGCAGTTGGTATTTAAAAATAAACACTTTCCTAAACAGGTTTAATGAATCTGAAGTGAGTAAGGGGAGATTATTAATTCAACTATCCCAATTTTCTCTGTTCATTTTCAGTGAAATTAATAAAGTACCTGTTTTCCTAGGTTTTTCCATAATGATTAGACAGCTATTCCCCCCTTCATTAATATGAATTAGAAAGTTCAATATCTGTACTTCAATCGTCAGAGGATGGATTCATCCTCAGGCTTTTGTTAACTATCGCCACCTGTAAGATCTAGTGCCTCCTGTAAAATGAGGACTAGTTAAAATTACCTCTTGAACAGGTACAAGAGAGCCTAAATAAATATACAATGTTGGGTGATGGACATTCTAAAAATATTCACTGAATATGAAATATCACAATCATTTAAACAATGCTTGTGAAGTTTCTAGTGTCACTGCTTACCTAGACCGACACTTTATTCCCAAATACGGGCACTGTCTTTTTTGACACGTCCCTGAAATCCTAATTATTTTTAACTATAAAATGTATGTAAAGTCCTTATCAATGGTCTGGATCCAGGTAGTAAAGGCTCTTAAGACACTGCATTATTTTAAATTAATAGGCACTATAAAGAGGAGCTGTCTTTTTAGTGGTTTTATTTGTGTATGTATATATTGAAAATAAATAATTAGTTGTCTGTCCTCTCCATCACCATCAATCATCATCACCACCTCTCATCTTTCCCTTCCCCGGGTCCTAAGTGATTTTAGATTGCTATAGCACCAATGTGTCATGCAGTGTTGTTGTAGCAGTGTTGGTGCCAGGATATTAGAGAGGCAAGGTGGGCAAGTTAATATCTTTTACTGGAAACTTCTGTTGGAGAGAGAGAGAGAGAGAGAAGCTTTCGAGCGTACACAGAGCTCTTCCTCAGACCTGGAAAATGTACTCAGAGGGTACGTCAACATATAAACTAGATACCTCCTGGCTCGCGGTGCTCAGTCTGCGGCACTGTTGTATAGCTGTGTAGACTTCTGGGCTCCAGCCAGAGCCCAGACTCTGGGACCCTGCAAGGGGGAAGGGTTCTGGAGCCCAGAAGTTTACACACCATGAAACAGCCCCACAGCTCAAGACGACTGGCCTGTGCCAGCCATGGGTTTCTCTTTGCTGTGTAGACATTCTCAGAGTGTCACAGGTGGAACACATTGTTTACCATAAGTACAGTAACTCCTCACTTAAAGTCATCCCGGTTAACATTGTTTCATTGTTAGGTTGCTGATCTATTAGAATGGGGTGGGCAAACTTTTTGCCCTGAGGGCCACATCGGGGTTCCCAAACTGTATGGAGGGCCGGGTAGGGAAGGCTGTGCCTCCCCAAACAGCGTGGCCTCTGTCCCCTATCCACCCACTCCCACTTCCCCTGACTGCCCCTCTCAGAACTTCTGACCCCCCCCCCCCCCCAACTTCTTGTCCCCTGACCATCCCCTCCCTGGACCCCCCACCTCTAACTGCCCCCCCGGGACCCAACCCCTATCCAAGCCCCCCTGCCCCCTGACTGCATAATCCCTATCCACCCCTGCACCTGATGTCAGGCCCCCCGGAACTCCCACGCCTATCCAACACCCCGTTCCCCGGCCCTTGACTACCTCCCCCAGAACCTCTGCCCCATCCAACTGCCTCCTATCCCCTGACTGCCCCCCGGGACCGCTTGCCCCTTATCCAACCCCCCCGCCCCCTTACCATGCCGCTCAGAGCAGCGGGACTGGCAGCTGTGCTGTCCAGCCAGCACAAGCCACACTGGGGAGAAGGGGTGGGGGTTGGGGGGAGATGGACCACAGGAGGGGAGGGGCCAGGGACTAGTTTCCCCAGCCAGGAGTTCAAGGGCTGGGCAGGATGGTCCTGCGAGCCGGATGTGGCCCATGGGCCGTAGTTTGCCCACCTCTGTATTAGAACATACTCATTTAAAGTCACGCAATGTTCTGTTATAATGTTGTTTGGCTCACCCCGCTCCGTCCGCCTATTCCAGCTGGGGAGTGGGCAAGCCCTCAACCCCACTCCCCAGCAGGAGCGCTGGGCAGGCAGAGCAGGTCAAGTACCCATGTCCCAACCCTGCTATGCTCCTCTCTCAATCGAGTTTCACAATCATCATTTGTGAGTACAGTATTAAATTGTTTAAAACTTATACTGTATATGTATATGATGTCTTTTGTCAAGTGAAAAAAATTTCCCTGGAACCTAACCCTTCCTATTTACATTAATTCTTATGGTGAAATTGGATACACTTAACATGGTTTTGCTTAAAGTAGCATTTTTCAGGAATATAATTACAGTGTTAAGGAGTTACTGTAGTTAACACATATTTCAAGGGACCATTCAAGATGAAGTAGCTTGTTAACACGACAAACTTCAACCACCTGTCCATTAAAAACTCTGGAAACACCAACACCAGCAAAGAAAAAAGCAAAAGCTTGTCTCTCTCACCAACAGAAGTTGGTCCAACAAAATATATTACCTCACCTACCTTGCCTCTCTAAAATGGATTAGACAAATTTCTGTAGTTCCAACCTGAAGAGTCTGGAATGTTGGCCATGGCAGATGTTGCTATGCCAGCATCACCTTGGAAAGGGGTAGAGGGCACCTGTTCTGGTGTGTTTGTTCTGGAACTGGAACCCCTTCTGGATCCCTCTCTACTGGCAGTTTTGGGACAATTGGTGACCTGTGGTAATGCTCAAGTGTGTAACTCCAAACAGTTGTTTGACAGAGGGGAGACGAAGGTGAAGACAGAGCTCAGAAATTGGCTGCTGGAACAGCATGTGAGCTACCCGCGTGGTGGAGGACATGCTCCCTAAGTTTTGTGGGGTTTGAGCTGCTTCCCTCATGCCATCAGGTTTCTAGGGCTTGATGTTAGTTTAACTCACAAAACACAGCTACAGAACCTACTCCTCTCCCCTCTGTTCTCTCCCTGTCACCATCTCCTCTGTAATCTCTCTCCCACCCCCTTCCCCATTGTTCTCTCCTTAGTTGGACTGTTTCCCCTACATTGGTCACTTGTGCTCCCTAGTTTCTCTCAGCTCCCTCCTGATTCTCTTGATATAGGAGATCTGCTGATGTGGGACAACTGCTATGGCACTTCAATCCGGGTTCCCTATTTGTGGATAGCAAGGGTGGACAGTGGGTACAGAGGAATGCTCCTTGGGGTCAGTCAGAGGTACTTCTCTGATTGGCACTTTACTCCCCACACTGCCGAAGTGCTTCAGTCAGAGCAGGTCAAAGTGCTTCAAGGTGCAGTGCTTATGGTTTACTGGTTATTTCTGAAAGTTGCTTTGGTATCACCCAGCTAAAACAGCTATTAATAGTATTTGTTCTGGATTTGCTGAAACAGGTGTGTGGACAAAGGCAGATACAATGTCTGACACCGATGAGATGACCATCAATCTTCTCTTGGTTGGAAGGACCCAGAGTGGCAAAAGTGCTGCTGGGAATAGCCTTCTGGGCAGCTCTGACTTTGACAGCCATCTATCCCCAAGCTCTGTGACCACATGCTGCAGTCTCGGATGCAGCTGCCGCATCTCAGGCTTCACACGCCGAAATGGCTACGAGCTAGCCCTGCGGGTTCATGTCATGGACACTCCAGGGTATCCTCACAGCAGCCTGAGCAAAGAAGAGGTGCGGCAAGCGGTGAGGGCAGCTCTGGCTCAGCACTTTGGAGAGGAGGGCCTTCACCTAGCACTCTTGGTCCTGAGAGCTGACTTACCTCTTTGTGAAGAAGAAAATCATCACACAATTCAGCTAGTCCAGGTAAAAAATTCTCTACATCCTGGCAACTCTGTTGTTTTTAGAACTAGGAACCCTCAAATGATATCAGCTGAAGTAGAAAGGAGACAGGTAGGTGCAGTTCCCACACCCACCTCTCCCTCCCTCCCACAGCCCAGGCTTGTTCTAGCTAAAACTCAGTAGCATTTCTGTGTTGCAGACAAACTTTTCATTTTAAATTTGATGGAAGAAAGTTAAACACGGAACAGGTGGCCAAGTATTATTCAGTTAATTATAGCAGGGCTAAGCAGAAAGGGGCCTGTGAATCTGGTTTACCATTAAGAATGTTTTTCTCCCCTATCCCACCCCCATAATAGGATTTACATGTATTGCCTTTTGAGGTTTATTATCAAGGACCCAGACCTGTTGAGAAGAAATGC
Source organism: Eretmochelys imbricata (assembly GCF_965152235.1). Classification (NCBI taxonomy): domain Eukaryota; kingdom Metazoa; phylum Chordata; order Testudines; family Cheloniidae; genus Eretmochelys; species Eretmochelys imbricata. The sequence continues at coordinate 34,368,902 of NC_135575.1, read as the reverse complement.
TACTTTAATCATCTGCAACTAGAAGCTAAATGAACTATATGCAAAGAACTACATTAACATGGGGTGAATTAAGGTGTTTTGAATTGCACAAAACCCAGAGGAACTTCAAAAACTAAAACTTTCCACCAGCACCTTAACTCTGCCCCCTAAAACACATATGCATTTTCCAAGAATTGTACTTGGTGAATGTTAAGTTTGTCGATGTTTATATAATAATTGATAGTTAAAACAAGAGGAATGTTTGATCAAAGCCACTGCTATTTTAGTAAGACAGTAGAACCTCAGTTATGAACACCAGAGTTACAAACTGAAGGGTCAATCACATACCTCATTGGAACCAGAAGTATGCAATCAAGCAGCAGCAATAAAAAAGCAATACAGTACCATGTTAAGCATAAACTATTAAAAATAAAGGGGGAAAGTTATAAAAAAAATCTGACAAGGTAAGGAAACTTGTTTTTTTGTTTAAATTAAGATGTTTAAAAGCAGCATTTTCCTTCTGCATAGTAAAGTTTCAAAGCTGTATTAAGTCAATGTTCAGTTGAAATGTTTCAATAAACAACCATGTTCAGAGTTACAAATAACCTCCATTCCAGAGGCGTTTGTAACTGAGGTGCTACTGTACTACTATTCTGCTTTTTTATAGCAGTTGTCATCTGATCTTCTCAAAGCACTTTACAAATAAGAAAAATTTGTCAAAACTCCCCTGTGAGGTAGAGGTTATTCCCATTTACCAGATAAGGAAACCACAGATAGAGATATTAAGTGAATAGCCCACGGCCACACAGGTACCTTGTAGGTAGAACTGGGAGTATAGCTCAGATCATCTACCTCTCTTATAATACCAATAGTGTTCAAAGCTAAGCGGGGAGTAATATACTTTACATTTCTTTAGCAACTTTCCTCTGGTGGGGATTCACTATAACAAATGAGTGTTTCAATCCCTTGCGCTGGGATGGAGACTCCTCCTCCTCCTTTGTAGGTGGCTGAAATTCACCCAAAAATTGCTGACACTTAGCAACAACAACAAGAACGGTCACTCACCTTCAAACTGTTGTTCTTCAAGATGTATTGTTCATGTCCATTCCAAACAGGTGTGCACGAGTGCACGGCAGCTGGAAAACTTTTCCCCTAGCAGCATCAGTCAGGTCGGCCTGGGTTCCCCCTGGAGTCACGCCTTCAGGGTGCTCAATATAGACCCCAGCTCACCTGCCACTGCCTCAGTTCCTTCTTGCCGGCTACTCCAACAGAGGGGTAGGAGGGTGGGCATTGGAATGGACATGAACAACACATCTCGAAGAACAGATACAAGAAGGTGAGTAACCATTTTTTCTTCTTTGGGTGCTTGTTCACGTCAACTCCAAATAGGTGACTCACAAGCCTGAGTTCTGGAGGTGGGGTCTGAGTCATCCACTGATTAGAGCACTGCTCTTTCTAAAGGCCTGTGGGGTGATTGCGCAGTGCATGGTGAAAGTGCGTATGGAGGACCATGTCACTGCTCTGCAGATTTCTTGGGTGGGAACCTGTGCCAGGAATGCCATTAAAGAAGCCCGAGCCCTGATGGAGTGCGCAGCGATCGGGGAAGCAGGTACACCTGCCAGGTTGTAGCACTCATGGATGCAGGACGTGATCCACGACGAAATCCGTTGAGAAGACAAAAGAAGACTTTTCATTCTGTCCACCGCTGCCACAAATAACTGGATGGACTTTTGGAATGGCTTTGTTCTCTCAACGTATAAGGCTATTGCCCTGCAGACAGCCAACGAGAAGCCTTTGCTCCCTGCCGCTCAAGTGCGGCTTAGGCTAGAACACTGGGAGGAAGATGTCCTGGTTCACGTACAACTGGAAGACAACCTTTGGGAGGAAAGCTGGGTGAGGCCTGAGCTGAACCTTGTCCTTACAAGAACACAGTATAAGGAGCTTCTGATGTTAGGGTCTTGAGCTCAGACACCCTCCTGGTTATTGCTACCAAAAATACCACCTTCTTTGAGAGCAGGGAGCACATCGCCAAAAGGTTTAAAGGGCAGACCCATGAGTCTGGAAGGGACCAGATTGAGGTCCCAAGCCCGGACAGGCTGTCAGGACCTTTAAGAAAATGGCTGACCACAGGATTAGCAAAGACCGAGTGGCCCTCTGCGCCTTGGTGGAAGGTCGAGATGGAGGCCAACTGGACCCTTATTGATGAGATAGAGAAGATATTCCAGTATAAGTGGTACAAAGGTAAGCGTCGGGGATGAATGGTACTGCGCAGACCAGACTGAAAATCTCTTCCACTTGGCAAGGTAAGTGGCTGTCATGGAAGGTTTGCTACTGCCAAGGAGGACTTGTCTAACCAGGTCTGAGCAGACGAGCTCCATCAGGTTCAGCCATGGAGCTTCCACGCCATGAGGTGCAGCGACTCAAGCTTCGGGTGTTGGAGACGGTCAGGATCCTGTGTTAGTACATCCGTGAAGAGCAGCAAGGTGACTGGAGCTTCCACGGACATTTCCAGGAGTAATGTGTACCAGTCCTGGCGGGGCCAGTCTGGAGTTATCAATATGACCGAGGCTTGTTCCCACTGTATCTTGAGGAGCACCTTGTGGATGAGAGGGATAGGTGGAAATGCATATAGGAGATGGCCTCGCCATGAGAAGAGGAATGCATCTGTGATGGAGCCTGGGCTGTGATTCAGGAAGGAACAAAACTGCTGGGACTTCCTGTTGTGTCATGTGGCGAACAGGTCTATCCGGGGAAAACCCCACTGATGGAAGATTGAGATCGCAACTTCCGGGTGAAGGGACCACTCGTGGCCATAGAACGACCTGCTGAGATAGTCCGCCAACTCATTCCATACTCCAAGGAGATACGATGTTTGCAGATATACCAAATGCTCTACACAGAAGTCCCACAGCATGAAGGCTTCCTGGCACAGGAGAGAGGAACGTGCACCCTCATTTGTTGACATAAAATGTTGCTGTGGTGTTGTCTGTCATAACTAATACATCTCCCTGTCAAGTGGGCTCAGAAACTCTGGCATGCCAGGCAGACTACTCTCAGCTCTCTGACACTGATGTGGAAAGCGAGTTCCACCTGAGACCAGAGGCCTCATGTCCTGAGGTCTCCCAAATGTGCTCACCAGCCCAAGACTGACGCATCCATCACTAGCAAGAGAGACGGCTGGTGAAGGAGACCCCTGCACATACTACTTGTGGGTCGAGCCACCACCGGAGGGAGTAGAGTACCGGACAAGGTAGGGTTACGATCTTATCCAAGCTGTCCTGGACTGGCTGATACTCCGAGGCTAGACATAACTGAAGAGGTCGAAGTCCGAGTCTGGCATGCTGTACTATGTAGGTACAAGCCACCATGTACCCCAGGTTCCTTGCCGTGGTGGTGGGAAACTGCCAGAGACCTTGTATGATGTCGCTGAGGGACTGAAACGTTGCTTCTGGGAGGTATGTTCTGGCTTGAGTCAAGTCTAGTACTGCCCCTATCTGCTGAACCGGGGACAGAATTGATTTCCCCTCATTCAGAAGGAGGCCAAGTTCATCGAACGTCATTCTTAAGAAGTCAACTTGTGCCTCCACTTGAGACCTGGATTGGCCCTTGATAAGCCAGTCGTTGAGGTACAGGAATACCTGTACCTGCCATCTGCACAGGAACATGGCCACAACTGCCATGCACTTGGTGAACACTCGAGGTGCTGCCAATAGGCTGAATGGGAGGACTGTGAACTGGTAGTGGGTGGTGTTCACCACAAACCTGAGGTATTTTCTGAGGGACAGAATTATTGCTCTGTGAAAGTACACATCCTTCAAGTCAAGGGTGGCATACCAGTTTCCTGGATCCATTGAAGGAATGACGGAGGCCACAGAGACCATGCAGAACTTGAGCTTCTTCATGAACTTGTTGAGTTCTCGCAGGTCTAGGGTGGGCCTGAGCCTTCTTTTGGCTTTCGGTATTAGGAAATACCGAGAATAGAAACCCTTGCCCTTTTGCTCCTGAGGAACCTCTTCCACTGCTCCTAGTGAAAGGAGTGAGTGCACCTCCTATATAAGGAATTGCTCATTAGAGAGATCCCTGAAGGACAGGGAAGGGGTGGTGGAAGGGCGGGGTGGGGGTGCACAGAATTGGATGAAGTATCCCCTCTCTACCGTGCGGAGCACCCAGCAGTCTGAAGTGATATGGGACCACGCACGGTAGAAAGGGGACAGTGAGGACGAAAAGGTAAGGTGGGGTAGATCCAGTTCTTGTCCTGGTGCGCTATGCTCAACTGCATCTTCAAAAGGCCAGTCTGGGGCCGGAAGGTGGTTTCGGCTGGCCAGAACCCTGCCCTGAGGATGGATGCAGCCTTTTTTTGCCACCCCTATTCCTCCTCCAAGGAGTGTCCTGCCCATTCTGTGGTTGGTAGAACTGTGATGGAGGCTGCGGCCAGAAATGCCTGTGCTGAGTCGCAAGAGTATGGAGGCCCAAGGACTTGAGGGTGGCCCTCTAGTCCTTTAAACTGTGGAGTCTATTATTTGTTCTCTCAGAAAAGAGGGCTGAACCCTCAAAGAGGAGGTCCTGAATGGTTTGTTGGACCTCGTAGAGGAGACCCAAGACCTGCAACCAGGAACTCTTCCTCATTGCCACCTCTGTGGCCATTGCGTGGGAGGCAGCGTCTGTCCCGTCCAACGCCACCTGTAGGGAAGCTCGTGCAATTAGTTTCCCTTCCTCCACCAGTGCAGAGAATTCCGCATGGGAGTCCTGTGGCAGCAGGTCTGCAAACTTGGCCTTCGCACTGCAGGTGTTATACAAGTATCTGCTCATGCACAGAATGACTGCCGCAAAAAAAAAAAAAAAAGGACACAAGACAACATTGGCAGACTTGGGGCAAGAATCCAAAACATTTGGTTCTCAATCCCATGCTTTAATCTAAATCTAATTTAATTTAAAATAAACCACAATGGTTTCACAATAGAAAACTGTTAGCGAGTCACCATATATTTGCTTTGACTACAGTAATTTCTGCTCAGGCAGGACTAACTTTTTTTTGGAGTGGGGAGGGACACTGCTAAAAGTTAAATTATTTTCTGTTCTTCACAGACAACTGAAAATGATTTTTTCTGGATTTCTAGGGGGAAAAATAGTTTTGGAGGCGTACTGCGGGTGGGGGAGGTTGCGGAGAGAGAAGAAATTCCTTTCCCTTGAACTTTTCCACTGGAAATTTCTCAAATACTTCTCATATGAATGAGCTTCTTTGAAAGTTGGCCAGCGGGTAAACACTGATCATCATTTTCATAGTGTCTATACTGAGCACTATAGGAATGAACTTTCTAAAGAGATACATGATGTTACTCTGACCTAGTAGAGAAAAATCAAGCTCCCAATACCAGGTGCTTTTGGGATAAGGCCCACAGGCAAGGAAAAGGAGAAATGAATCAGAATTCTTTGTATTTAGCCTTTCTATGTGCTATTGGCTGACTAACTCTCTCTGTTGGAAAGGAGATGAAAGATGTTAGGAGATAAGCAAATAGAAGATGATCCTGCCCTCCCCTCCCCCATCTGAATTGAAACCTACTACTTTTGTTTCATGTTTCTGTTATAATTATGGCTCACAGTTGATACAATGGTTAGCTATTTATTTCTAAAAGCCCAGATGTTATGATATCATCAACGAAACAGGGCAGGGCAGCTAGCTGGATCTTGGGGAAACGTTCATATTCGGAACAATAATGTTTATACTTAACTAACTGTCCCAGAAGGACACTAGGACCATGAAAACCTTTTAGCAATCAGCAACAATTCTTGATAAGTCACAGCAATCCTCTCCATATCAGAGGTCGCAGATTGATAAACCACCTAGAATATATTTACACCTTTCTGGATTTTCATTTTATTGGTGTGGTCCTGTGAATTGGGCACAGGACTCAGGGCCAGAAATTCCCAAATTCTAATATTGACTTCCCCGCTCACTTGCCTGACCCTAAGCAAACCACATAACTGACAAAATTAATAAGCAGCTACTTTAAAACAAACAGAAGGAAGTACTTGTTCACACAATGCGCAGTCAACCTGTAGAATTCATTGCCAGAGGATGTTGTGAAGGCTAGAAGTATAAATTAGTTCAGAAAAGAATTAGATAGCCATTGATGAGCCTGTCCTCCATTAGGTTGTTAGTCAAGATGATCAGGCATGCAACCCAATGCTTTGGGTATCTCTAAAGTTCCAACTGCCAAAAGCTGGGACTAGATGACAAGGGATGGATCACCCAATAATAGCCCTATTCTTTTCATTCTCTCTCAAATATCTGGCACCAGCCACTGTTGGAAGATAGGCTAGTGGGCTAATGCATAGGCACTGATTCAGTGGGTGCTCCAGGGCTGAAGAACCCATGGGGAAAAAATGGTGGATGCTGAGCACTCACCAACAGCCTCCTCATCAGAACCTCCCCCGCCAGCACCTCCCGCCCGCTGCCGAGCCCAATCAACTGATCGGCACCTTTTCCCACCCACCGCAAACAGCTGTTTCGCAGCATACAGGAAGCTGGGAAGGAGGCGGGGAGGAATGAGGACGTGGCACGCACAAGGGAGGGGGCAGAACTGGGTGGGAAGAGGCAGCGGTGGGGTGGAGACAGGACGAGACAGGGCAGGGGTGGGGCCTTGAGTCACAGCCAGGAGTCAAGCACCCCACGGCACTTTTGAAAGTCAACGCTTGTGGCTAAATGGATCATTGGTCTGATCCTGTTCTTACATTCTATCCTCTGTAATTCCCCACCCCTCTTTGTAAAACTGGAATGATGCTTATCCACATTGCCCCAGGTGGACTGAGAATTCATAAGTTAATATTTTAAAGCGTTTTGAAAATGCAAAGCGCAAGTATATTTCCCTCCATCACACAACAAACATGTTCAGCATGCTATAAATTCTATGCAAAAATGCATTAAGTAACTAATTTGGGAACTTTTCCTTGAAATTTATATTTTACATGTAAGAAATGGCAAAATTGACCCATCACTATCAACATGCTAGGGCTTTTTATCTTCCTAAGTACAGCAGAATATAAGGAGGTCATGTTCCAGCAGTTAGACCTACACATAGGCAGCACATAATGGAGGCCAGGGGAAACTAAGCCTCCCCACACCTCATGCTTTCAGAGGGTGGGAGGGCATGGCAGATTTGGGGCCCCCTGAAAAATCTCCCCCTGCCACAGACCCAGGGCTGGAGGAGCTCTTGTTTTGGGTTACCAACTTTCTAATTGCACAAAACTGAACACCCTTGCCCCAGCCCTTCCCCAAGGCCCCACCTGACCATTTCTGAGCCCCCCCCCAACTCCCACTCCAGCCCCCTGCCAGTTGCTTTCCCTCTCCCACCCTCACTCACTTTCACTGGGCTGGGGTATGGCAGGAGGTGAAGGCTCCAGCTATAGGCTCTGGGGTGCAGGAGGGGTTCCAACCTGGGGCAAGGGGTTGGGGTGCAAGTGGTTGTGTGGGGTCTGGGAGGGAGGTAGCATGCAGGAGGGAGCTAACCTCCCCAGTGGGAAGCATCAGCCACCACTTATGGATCTACACATTTCTTTTATTTAGGTGTTATATTTCCTCTTACCATCATAAAGGCCATGTGATTGCTAGTGAAGTAGGAGGGACACAGTCACACACACATTGCACCATAACTACAGCTGCAGTTGTTGAAATATAAACGCCTACTGCTTTATTTACATTAGTGATGTTCATATATGTTCACAAGGCAATATAAAAAGACCCTTGCACTCTCCAGTCCCCACATAGCAGAAGTTGATTTCTCTCCCTCTCCCCAGTCCTTTAGTCAATAGCAGATGCCTATTTGCTTACTCTAAGAGAGAGAGAACAGTAAAGCATTTTCCTTAGTTGTTAATAATTATCCAGTTAATAATTATGGCATAGAGCAGTTAATATAATTGACAGAATTGCACATTAGTGTTGCACCTGTGACATTTTTATTTTAAAATGTGATTTAAAAAATTTAATTTGAAAGGTAAAACTTTGCCCTCTACTACAGCATGCTTCTGCAGCTACCCAATGTGCCCTACTACCTAGCCCATTTGGCACAGTCTCTTATTCACAATATACAGTTTGCCTCATACCTTTAATCTTTAGGTTCTAAGCCCTGGGGAACAGAACACAGCTACATAGCAGAAACTCCCTCTTCTTACTGCCTGTTCCTACCAACTTTATATCTTCCCCTTGAGCTAATTACCTCATTAGCACCACCATTGCCTCCAGCTGGCAGCAATCCCCACCATTACTGGTTAATTGATTCCAGTTAAGCTCATGATTTTATATGCAATTACCTAAGAGCCCAGGGTACTAGATCTTACACTGTCATACATGCCTCTCTCTGTCTGGTATTTGTATATGCCCCTCACCACAGTATCTCATCATTTAGATCAGTGGTCCCCAAACTTTTCACATTCCTCCCCCGCTGCAGGCTGAGAGCCCTGCGGGTGGGGGAAGGGCACAGACAGGATAAGGGGGCCAGGGCCAAGGCTGCGACTACAAATGGGGGTGGGTCTGAAGCTGGGAACTGAGCTGTGGCCGGGGACTGAGGCTGAGGCCGGGAGCCCCAGCTGGGGCTAGGAGTGGAGCTGCAGCCAGAACCAGCACTGTGGCAGAGCTGGAGGCAGAGGGGCTAGGTGCACTCCTGCCTGCAGGCCGTGCCATCCCCTGCCCCAGGTTTGGGACCACTGCTTTATATTATAATTGGAATGGCTTGAAGCTGCCTATGTTGACAGTAGTTACCTAACAGCTGCCCAGTCACCTACATCAAAAACTATAGCTCAGTCCAAGTTCTCTGTAGAAAGGTAACCGAATCCAGGTTAACATTTATAAGTTCTGGTTCAAGATGTAGACTAGAACAGTGGCTTCCAAACTTTTTTTATTTGCGGACCCCTAAATAATTTCAAATGGAGGTATAGACCCTTTTCAAATCTATTGTCAGTATATATAGTTGAATTCTGTTCAATCACTTTTCAGCTTAAGCCTTTCACAGACCCCTGAAACAACTCCACGGACCACTTGTTGAGAAATACCGGAATAGAGGTTCTGGCCTATTGTTTTTCCCAGCTCCTCCCACTTCTGATATTTTTCTTGCAGTCTCCCACCCCTAACTGTTTTTAGTTATGTTAATTATCTTACCACATGGCTTAGGAGAAATAACTGGAAGTTAAGGTTTATCGTCTGCAACTTAGATTCAGACCTGGGTATTGCAGAGACTGCCCTATAGATTGTCCTTTCTGGGAAACTGATTAATATAAAGAGTTCACATTACATCTGACAGCTGCCTTCTAAGCTGTTGACTGTAAGTTGGTGTTGGCTTGACTATGATCATAGGCTCTTGCTGAACATTTCCAGGTGTATTGGAGCAATTGCTCATCAGCCCCAAGAGCTCTTATTCATTATACTTCTCAGACATCCATCTTGTTTATCCAGATGCTCAATGAGTGCATTAGACAATGGGAAGGGTTAATAAGAAGGCATGGTCTGAGGTGTAAATTCACTTTAAAAATACAGTATTTGAAATTCATTAATTTTACATTCACATTTCATGTGACCTGTTTTCTGAATACATAAAATATCAAAATTCATAAAGTGAATAATTCAACTTCACTGAAAAAGGAGTCAGCTCTAAAAAAAGGGAGTGTGGCTGACACAACCAAGTATTTCATACTGACCTAGGATTTTGACTGCCTCTCCATTTCCCACCGTACCTAGGCTATAAGCACCTCCCAGGAAAATAAGATTGGCGTAGCATGATTCCTATGAGATTTCATTAAGTCTTTTGCTCTCCTCCTTTCTCAGAATATAGGAAACTGTTTGCAATAGGTTTTATTTTGTAAGATGGGAGTGGCAACTGTTGTAAACATTGTTATGGCTGTGGTGGAAAATCTTTAATCAGAGAGAAAGCTTCTGCAATATGATCTAAAAGGTATCAGACTCTGGATTAGATTCAATGCTCCTGAATGCTGAGAAGATATGATAACTGGCCCTGTAGATATGTGGAAAGCGGTGGACATGATATATCTTGACTTTAGAAAAGCTTTTGATAGTTTCCCACAATACTCTTGCCAGCAAGTTAAAAAAGGTATGGATTGGATGAATGGACTATAAGGTGGATAGAAAGCTGTCGAGATCATCGGACCCAAAGGGGAGTGATCAACGGCTCGATGTCTAGTTGGCAGCCAGTATCTAGTGGAATGCCCCAGGGGTCCGACCTGGGGACCGTTTTGTTCAACATCTTCATTAATAATCTGGACGATGGGATGGATTGCACCCTCAGCAAGTTCGTGGATGACACTAAACTGAGGGAGAGATAGATATGCTGGAGGGTAGGGATAGGGTCCAGAGTGACCTACACCAATTGGAGGATTGGGCCAAAAGAAATCTGATGGACAAGTGCAGAGTCCTGCACTTAGGATGGAAGAATCCCATGCACTGCTACAGGCTGGGGACCGACTGGCTAAGCAGCAGTTCCACAGAAAAGGACCTGGGAATTACAGTGGATGAGAAGCTGGATATGAGCCAACAGTGTGCCCTTGTTGCCAAGAAGGCTAATGGCATATTGGGCTGCATTAGTAGGAGCGTTGCCAGCAGATCAAAGGAAGTGATTATTCCCCTCTATTTGGCACTGGTGAGGCCACATCTGGAGTATTGTGTCCAGTTTTGGGCTCCCCACTATAGAAAGGATGTGGACAAATTGGAGTCCAGCAGAGGGCAACAAAAATGATTAGGGGCTGTGGCATATAAAATTTGTGAGGAGAGGCTGAGGGAACTGGGCTTATTTAGTCTGCAGAGGAGAAGAGTGAGGGGGGATTGGATAGCAGCCTTCAAGTACCTGAAGCGGGGTTCCAAAGAGGATGGAGCTTGGCTGTTCTCAGTGGTGGCAGATGACAGAACAAGAAGTAGTGGTCTCAAGTTGCAGTGGGGGAGGTCTAGGTTGGATATTAGGAAAAACTATTTCATTAGGAGGGTGGCGAAGCACTGGAATGGGTTACCTAGGGAGGTGGTAGAATCTCCATCCTTAGGGCTTTGTCAAGCCAGGCCTTAGAAACCTCTGGCTGGGATGATTTAGTTGGGGAAGGTCCTGCTTTGAGCAGAGGGCTGGACTAGATGACCTCCTGAGGTCTTTTCCAACCATAATCTTCTGATTCTAATGCTCTTTCCACAGGCAGATTCCCATGACCAAGCATTCCTTATAATCAACTCTTCTGTGTCTTGTTCTGGGCTTTGGTGGACTTCGTCCCAGAAGAACAGAACTAATTTGACTATCATAAACGGTGATGTAGATGGTGTCAAGCTGTAGATGGTGCTTGACATGGTTCATCATACATAAAGGGTTCATATTTAAGAAACATGGGGTAGATAGGAAAGATGTACATAAGCAAAACCTTTATATTTCTAATGACACTATGTATTAAGAATTCAGACCTCACTGATTTTTTGAAACAAAATCAACTAATCAACCTAATTATTACAGCACTTTAATCTGATTTAAAACTGGTAACTTTCAGTATTTACACAATATTGGGACACTTGATGCAATTTGGCTGGCATAATTTATGTTCCGCACACACCTAAATACTCCCTATTGAACATGATAGTCTTTACTTTGTGTCAATATATTGTAAATTGTTGCTGTGTGAAGTTAAACCACTCATGCATATCACATCACCTTGAGAAGTGGCTGCATTTCCATGGTGGGTGAAGAAATTCTTCTGTATCAACTGTGTATAACACAGAGTTCCTTTAAGGCACCAATACCAAGATCCAAAGTGACAATTCTTAACCACGTGAATTCAAATTAGTTTTCTCTGAAAATTTACATACCAATCCCACTTCAGGAACAGGCTGGGTTCTCAAACATACCTTCAAGGAGCAAGACTGCATGATGTTTTCTACCTCTAATTTCTAAAATAACCTAAGCTACTGAATTACTTGATAAAAGCCTATTGGAGCATTCATATTTGGATTTTTAAGAATAAAAACTGTATTTGTCTTACCTGTTTCATGATCACAGACTATTTATGTTAAAAATACTAAAAAATTAGAGTTCTCAAAATATAAGAAATTAAAGACCGGAGTCTGTAAAGCATTGGGCCTTGAATCTTTTAGATTTAAGCTCTGACAGCAGAAATTGATGCCTCGCTTCTATGGAAAAATAATGGACTAGAATTCCTTACGTTCCCTCAATTTTGGCTGTACATTGTAGTCTTATCTGCAAGCATAGCCCCCAGAGTTTGTACACAGCATCACTGAGATTAACAGGACTTTGCAATGGCAAGAAGATGTTGATGAAAGATACGGCCTTGCATGTCCCGAGTTGCAGACACCTTTGCTTAAATTACATTTTAGTATCAGGTGCTTTTGAAATAAAAACCCAAATGAATAATGTACGCTACAAGCATAAATTTGCTCTTGCATCACCCACTTTGCATACTTATTTGAAAGAATATTGTCAAGAGATTTTTTTTTTCAAATTTTCCTTTATTTACCAGTAACTCCTGGAAGATTAAAACTGAATAGCGTTTTCCTTGTAGTGTCACCATGTTAGCAACTATTTTACTGTATGGATGCTAACAGGTGCAGGGGGGACGAAAGAGCAATGAAGCAGCAAAAGCACACAAAGAATTATACTGACATGCTGAACGGATAAGAAAATAAAGGTGTCACATTTTGAGTCTGATTCTTGAGTGTACTTTTAAACAAAATGTGCACAGTAAATACAATTTACTGTAAAACAATGAAATGCAAATCAACCAAAAAGGAAACTTACAATTAATTGTATAGGCAATGAGCTTTAAAGGATTTCATAAAAACAGACCAAACTGAGCTTCATATAAAAAGGGAACATAAGCCTCAATTAGCAACCCTACCAGGGAAAGTTGTTGTTTCTCCCCTCATCTATGATTTTACATTAAAAAAAGGGATAGGAACACTATTTACAGATATTTGAGTCCATCATACTATATTAACAGTTCTCAACTGTATTTTTAGTATTGCTTGGCATCAGATTATGCTTTCACAAACACAGTGTGAATGTCTTACATAATCAACTTTCATATCTTATTAGGAAAAGATAACTGTTCCTGTATTTCAGAAGCCTTTGTGGGATCAAGAGATGAAGTTATTTTTTAATTTTGGATGGAGTGGGATGCAAATTCCGTATGAGAGCTTTATGCAATCTGCTTTATAGTCATCAAAAAAAGTCTCTTGACCACCTATCTTAATTATAAATGGTATTAACACCTTTGAAGGTCAAGGAATTGTAGCCATTTACTTGCAATTCAAACTGTATGACCTGGCTTTCTGCCAGAAAGAGAATACTTACTGGTCTGTCAATACATACATACTTTCAGTGTTTACTGAATCTAATTTGATGAATGCAGATGGAGATGGAAACAAGAAATGATACCTATTTGAGATTTGTTTTTCATTACAGGAACTTCTGGGTCCCACATGGAAAAACTTCACTGCAATTCTATTTACGCACGCAGATAAGGTAGAAGAGGCAGGATTAAATGGAGACCAATACTTTCATATTGCCTCAGATGCCCTGTTAAACCTTTTGAGCTCAGTACAACAGAGATACATTTTTGTAGACAACCAGGCAAACACACTCCAACAGGAAAGAAAAACAATCTTAAGAAAAATCATGGAATTTATAAGAAAAAATAGTTACCAAGTGCTTCTAGTTAAATAAATGCATGGTGACAAACACAAATTACCTCTCACGTACTCATTTACTGACAGCCATCTTCTTTTCTACTTTGGGATAAAATGACATGCAGAGAAGAGGACTCTAGCAGCCAGCACTAAGTGCATGGCGTATTCATGCCCAAATCAACATTTGCATTTCACTTTTCATAAAATAGATTAAAACTGTTTAGACTACCAAATTAGCTACCATAAACATCTATAGTATGCCTGCCTACCACCCTACTATCTAACAGCCATTATCACACCAGATCACAGATTCAGGTTGAATTCTGGACAGTATCTCTATCACTGTGTTTACTGATATTACACCGCAGGCCATCACATTTTATATTGTAGCTCACAAAGAGCAGGTTACTGAGCATAAAATAAGAATACGTTCTCAATGATTGTAGTGCTGCTGTGCATTATTGAATAGCTACCACATCCTACGTCAATTGGTGGCATTTCATATTTTTTTTTTGCATTTGATTCTGCACTATTTACTAAGACAGAAGCACATAGTTTGCAAAGACCCTTCAGATCTTACAGGCTGAAAGTCTCATACTGTAATCTATTTTTCCCCACTGTGCTTCATAATGAATCCTAATTTAAACAGTTTTAACTTCTTAAAGAATATCAGACCTTGTTGGCTGAGTAGATTATAATAAGGCAGTTTAAATAGCTCCCATGTTTTGAAGATTATTCAGAGTATTTGGAAGAACTAATTATTGCTGCTAGTTCCCAGATGCATGCACAATTAGTACTGTGGGGGTATATCTACAAAGCACATCTAAAAAAATGTGTGTTACTCTCTCCTTTGTGCTTGTCTCTTTTAATTTTATATGTCATTTTGTTGTTTTCCTGTCTTACTGGATGACGTTCAAAATCTGGAAAATTCAGAGACTGAGAAATTTATTATTTCAGTGGTTAGACAATAGATGGACAGTAAATGAAATACAAACTCTTGGAAGTATATTTAAACAGTTATTGGGGATTTGAAAAGGTTAGTTGTGAATTGATATAGTGCTGCCATTCTCAGCTCATGACTTTATATTAATTGTGGCTACTTCCTTTTAACATGTGATGCAGTGAAATAGCTTATTTTAAAGTGTAAAAATAAAATTAGCTGTTCTTGTTACAGTAAAGTATGTGATTCTGTATACAATGTATGTCTGAAGAAATTTCATGTAGAAGTTAAAACACCAAAATGGATTCACTTGATTTTTGTTTCATGCATCAGTGCAGTACTAAAATTTAACTAAATTAATTTCCTTGGTCAGAGTCCATTCTTCATTTATGATTTATGGGTCTGATCTGCCAGACCCACTTCAGTTAAATTGGCAGTCTCTGCTTAGGAGCAGCCAAAAACTACATGGGCAGAGGACTATGACATATCATGAGGGGAACAGAGTTCCACCTATCCACTCTCAGATCACTGACTCTACACTACCTGAATACCTGGCATTAGGGACCTTTCTCTATGAGGGCCCCTGGTTCCTGAGTAATTTTGTGGGTCATAGAGGTTCTCAATCTATCTACCATTGTGGGCCGCATCCAGTACTACGTGTATCGCCCTGAGGATGTCACATGGGCCGCAGCTCAGTGCTAATTGGGCCGCAAGTGGACCATGGGCTGCAGGTTGAGAACCACTTTAGAGTGTAGAGTACTTTTCCATCCCTTTCTAAACTAAGCCCAAATATCCTCAGTATCTGCACCCCTTATTCCACTGAAACAGGCTCAAGCATTTAGTTAATAACTATGCACATTATTTAATTAGTTCATATCTTTGGAGAAAAAGAGATCAAAGAAAAATGAATCAATCATGCCTTGGGGGGAATATATTCATGTCTTTATTGTGCTTGCACAGCTTTCCATTTAAGCCTTTGAACAGTTTCTCAGTAAGTGGTTTTATTTATTTGATTCCACTGCTGGCCATCGTCTGAGCCCTGCAGACCCCTTTCCCCTTCACTTCAAATGGAACTCCTTTGTATGTAGCAATGCATTGGTCATTAGTATGAAGGTCAGGTTGGATCTGCTCCCAGATCTTCTTCTTGGGATTAAGTTCCTTCTCAGGTTCTCCTGTTTAAATAAATAAATAAAAAACAAGTAACAGACATGAAACAAAAGGAAGAGTATGGGCTGTATGTATGTGTGAGATAGAGTGTAGTAACATTTTCCTTTGAGAATTTATTTGAAGTGATATTGGCTGCCAAAAAATTATCACTTCATCAAGCCTCAGAGTGAAAATTGTCAAGATCATAAACCTTAATTGTGTTTTTTGGGTTGGGTACTTTCTGATCCTTACTTGATAGTACTGTAGGTCCCTGGAAAAGAAAGTTTTATATAGCCAGCTATAATACATAATCACAAAGAGGTAACAGTATGCTGTGTAAGCACTGGGATTACAAAGGAAAAAGGGGAAAAAAGTTTTTATTTAATGATTTTGAGATATGTCAGAAACACAAAGTAAATATTGAACATAGGAACACATTGTCCAGAGAGGCTTAGGCTCATCTACAGCACTGGGCAGTGAAGTTTTAATTATTTGTTTTAGACAGTGTAGGCACATGAAATTTGTACTGAGTAAATGTGAAAGGCACATGGACAATCTACAACTGTAGAGGGTGAGAGAAAGATGGTCCTGTAATTAGAGTGCTACCCTGAGACTTGAGGGACCTATGTTCAATTCACTTCTCTGCTACAGACTTTCTGTGTGACCTTGGACAGGTCACATCTTTATGCCTCATCTCCCCATCTGTAAAATGGAGATAACAGTACTCTCACAGCGGTGTTGTGAGGACAAATAATTAAAGATTGTGAGATAAAGGGGACCATGTAAGTACCTAACTAGCTTTTTTCAACTATTTTTTACAGCTAAAGGATTACAATAGAGGAACAAAAAAATAAACGTTATACCTGTTCAAAATATTCCTCCTGTTTGCATTTCTTGCCTGACCATTTAAAAAATGACAAGGGAACCAAAAAATTAACCTGAATAAATTCCTCTGTTGCCAGTTTAAAGATGATTTATACTGAATGAACTGCTGTGTGCCAACATCATCTTTCATGATATAAATAAAGCATGACAATCAATTCATTGTACCATTTATTTTCCTTTGCAAAGACCAAATGGATTTCAGATCTCCTAAAGTAAAACAAGACTCCGTCATTTAGCCACAATGCCTTAGGGTGTTTTTAACCCTTTTTATGTGATTCATGTTAGTAGACTGAAGAGCACAAGGGAAATTATAAACACTTCCACTGGGTTAGGGCCCAGTTTAATAATAAATAGCCTCCAGGGGAATTAATGCCATTTCACTGTCAATATTTCAACTTGCTAAGAGTTTCAATTCAGCCCAGTTATTGCACATACAATTAAAATGTTATGTTTCAAAATTCACAGCACATATCTACTTTATTGGGAAAAAATTATATCCCCAAAAGGTAGGACAACAGCCAGTGTACTAGGAACTAACATGACTCATCAAATCAACAAGCTGCACTCTACTTAAGGGGAAACTGCTATGTTCTCTGTAGTAACATACTTCAGTGATGAGCATTCTCGTGTTCTCATTCCATCCCCTCTATTCAGTCCTTGCCAGCCCAGGAAGAAGCTCTTGAGAAAGACTTCAGCAAACTCAGTCAGGAAGATGTTTTAAGACAATAAGATTCTTTTTCCTGACTGGTTAACCAACGGGTCTATTATTAACATTAGCCAATAACAGCTACATACTACTTAGTTGTGATGGCGAGATAAAATTATCTTGTACATACATTAAGGTTCTTACTGGCTTACATCAGGAACATTCATTAAGCAAAAGAATAATAATAGAGGGTCCCAAAATGCATAAGGAAGGGAAAAAACAAGCAATTGTCCTCAGATGGATGAGTGGACAGCTGCCATTCCAACACTGCCAGCTAATGTTTGTCATTTAGACACTTCAGAAGACTGGGTGCTCAGCTTGTGTACCCTTGGTGATAATTATAAAGAAAAGTTACTTCAGCCTGGTTCTGACTCTAACTTCCATAGCTTTTTTTTTTTTTTTTTTAAATGGGCTTCCACTGCAGGCCAACTTCTCTGTTGAATAGGTTGGCCTGCGACAGCGCCAAGATTCAATGTATCAGTCAGAAATTATTTCTCACAAATGGAGCACTTAACTACGTCAATGTCTTAACACTTGTCGAACTAACTGTATGATTTAAAAAAAAAAAAAATATCTAGAACACTGTCCTGTACAAAATTCACAAAAAGTCATTCCTTTATACCAAAATGGATACATACCAACTAAATAAAGTTATTAAGCAGAATAGCTGCTAAACAATTGTACTGTTCAGAAGGTGAAATCTACCTTGTTCCCCCCCCCCCCCCAATATTACAAAAAGCAAATGAATTTTTCGAGGATAAACTAAAATCTGACTTTTATTACACAAACGCTTTCTGGATCTTATTAAGAGTGTCTTTGGAATCCCAAGTTGAGCTCTCCTGGGATCTGTGGTGAGCTTGTATTAGATTAGCACAGGCACCACTTTTAAACATTACCAGAGCCTCTCCTGTACCCTGCCGCTTTGCATCCCTTTCTCTCATAAGACAATTAATCCTTTGAAAGGATATCTAAAAATAAAATGGAGTAAAATTATGGCCACAATGATTTTCCCACCCTCTTCTTATGGATGTGAAACATGCTGAATCTGCCAAAGAACCAAATGAAATGTATCAAACTGTACAAGTGCTATCAAAGTATTAAAAACCTAAGATAAAAATAATAATGTCACCGAGTGGTCTTGTCAAAGCAGTCTGTATCATTATCCCCAGTTTAGAGATAGGGAAACTGAGGCACAGAAAATTAATGTAACTTGCCCAAGATCACCCAGCAGAAGTGGCAGAGCTGGGAACAGAATCCAGGGCTTCTGATTGCCAGTTGAGTATTCTATCCGCAAGGCAACACTACAACAAGAGAGAAGCCAGTTGGCCATGCACTGTAATTGTGGTAGAGAGATCTTTCCATCCCATCATAGCTCAGTGATTTGCATTAGACTATATCTTAGGGTTTTATAATGCTGCCATCATCACAGCACTTAGGTGCAAAGAAGGTAAGGAAAGTATGATCCAGTACCTCGAAGCAATTTAACAGAAATATAGATTAATTTACCACTGGGGAGAAAAATCTAGGACTGAAGATAGAGCTTACAACAATGGTGTTAGTTTCTTATCACTAGGAGAGGTAACTGAGCAAAAAGTGGAAAGCATCCACACACCAACGTTTTGAATAAAGGAAGTTGTTTATACAGCCTATCCACTGCACAGCAGGTTTAGAATAATATGAATTTCTCTTGTAACTGGTGAACCATCAATTGAAACATCAACTGTTTTAGACCAAAATTAGCATTTGAACCATACACCTCAAGTGACAAATTTGTGGTTGCTGCAGCATTTCTCCACCCTATTTTTCTTTTAAAAGCTTCTATTGTACTGTTACAGAGAAGGGAGGATTTTATTGCAAATTTTGTAACTATTAAAAATGGCTGTGTGTGTGAAGTGGGGTGGAGGAGAAGGGAGTGTCTGTATGTGTGTGGAAACTTTTGCTATGACCTTCATCAAGCAGGTGATTTCACTAACGTAGAATGGAAACTTTATGAAGTTCTTAATATGAAAAAGACCCTTTCAAAGTTGCAATTTCTTGTGGTTTTGGGTATGAAACGTGTAAGACTACTTTCTCATTTTTGTAAAGTAAAATTTAATTACAGTTATTAATAGTGACTGCATAGCCCAATGTCCCTTAGCAAGATATTCTCTACAAATACAGAAAGAGGGGAATTTGAGGAAATTCTCCAGTTTCTGCAGGGAAAAAAAATTGTAAATTGTAAACGTTATTAAATCGGAAATGGCTAATGTTCATGACAACTAAAATGAACATGGAAAGTTACCCAGTGGCCCCCCCCCCCCCAAATTCCCATTCATCATATACAGTATCAGTCTGTTATTTTTAACCATGAGTCCATTCTGCTTGACTTGGGACAGCTGGATCTGCTTTGGGGTTGTTTTTTTGTTGTTGCCGCTGCTGCTACATAAGCTTTCAGTCTTCAAATTAAAATCAGACCCAGCTGTCCTTTCTATTTTAATTTCAGTGACTCAAACTGAATGTTCATGGTTTAAACTACTCACTTAAAATCTATCAGTGTTTAAAATTATTATAACTAGTCTTGGAAATTAAAATGAATTTGAAATAAATAATGTGAGTTCCATGTTCCTGGTACTGCTATTTTTGAACTGCTTGGTTAGCTTTGCTTTTAAGAAAGCAGTGGCTCAGCCAAACTTGAGATTTTGGTATACAAAAGCTAAGTAGGAGATTTAGACACACATCTCCCATTAATTTTAATGGAAAATGAGTTTAAACTTCCTGCTCAGCTTTTCAATATCTCAACATAAATTTCTTTCCAAAATCAAAATATTTCATTTTAAAAACAGTTGAGGTTTGAAAAAGGGTACCAAAAATCTGCAAAATCACTGCATTGCTTGGATATACATAAGGAGATAAATTATATCAATTTGGGTCTTTTTTGTTAAAAATCTGAATGACTAATAATTGGTAACATTCACATTTTAGGTTTTAATGACAGTCTTTAAAATTTAGGTTCAGAACATACATTATGTGTAAATTACAGTTTTGCACAGCTGCTAATTATTGCCATTAGACAATGAATTTAAAACAGCAAAGAACTGAGTGCTGATTTTATCAATGATGCAAGATGACACTGGGTTAGGGAACCTTCTTAAAAGTTGTAAAATCCATCAGGAATTAATTGATGTCTGAAACAGCCACACATGTACAAGCAACTATCACATTGATAAAGACAAAGCAACCAATCGCTGAATAATCCCCAGCACTCATTTAGAATGATTAAAGATTGAACATTGCTTACATTGTGTTTGGTTATCCTTATGCAATCTTCTAACGACCAGAGCAGTGGTTCTCAACCACACATAGGTGTACCCCTAGAGATACACAGAGGTCTTCCAAGGGGTACATCAACTCATCTAGATATTTGCCTAGTTTTATAACAGGCTACGTAAAAAGCACTAGCAAAGTCAGTATAAACTAAAATTTCATACAGTGACTATGTATACTATGCACTGAAATGTAAGTACAATATTTATATTCCAATTGATTTATTTTATAATTATATGGTAAACATGAGAAAGTATGCAATTTTTCAGTAATAGTGTGCTGTGACACTTTTGTATTTTTATGCCTGATTTTGTAAGCAAGTAGTTTTTAAGTGAAGTGAAACTCGGAGAATGCAAGACAAATCGGATTCCTGTAATGGGTACAATAGTCTGGAAAGGTTGAGAGCCACTGGACCAGAGGACTCAAAGGACCAGCCCTTCACTGCTTGAGAAGTTAAAATCTAGTAATTGTTAAACCTGATTGAATTTTTTAGCACAAAAGAGGCAGTCAAAACTGTATGCACAAATATATGACAGAATGAATAATTAGCCTCCAACATCTGGTAATTTGTTTAGCCACTGCTAACAATGTGACCCAAAAGTTAGGACAGTGTCTCAGTCAATGGGCCATTAGAAACAACTCTGATAAGACTGTTCAACAGTCATCAGTGTTCTGGCAAATTAAAACTTTGATGGCTAAAGACAATGGGGAGAAAAGCTGGTATGATAATGTCAGGCTCTCGGGCAGCTTATGTCTCAGGCAGCATAGGTCAACCTAACTCTAACATCTACACTAAAACATAGCTCCCACCTATGTAACTCACCCACTACACCGACTTAATAACTCTACCTCTGCAAGCGGCGTAGTGCTTAGGTGGATGTAGTTAGGCCGATGCAGCGTCAGTATAGACGCTGCACTGCTTACATTGATTGTTGCTGCCTTTCAGAAGCCATCCCACATTGCCCCACACTGACAGTTAAATCAGTACAAGCGGTCTTCGTGAGGATGCATGCTGTCAACACAAGGAGCGTAGTGCAGACATTCAAAAGCGATTTAATTACTGTGGTGGCTATATGTTGACATAACTTAGGTCAACTTAATTTTGTAGTGTAGACTTGCCCTCACTGAATCTTACTGACCTAATGATTCAGAACAAACCTTCCATCATGTTAGGCAGGATCAGTGCCCTGCAGAAGGCTGGGGACAATGCACATGCCTGTCTGTGTGTGTTTCACAGGTTTTTTTTTTTTTTTTTTTACTGTGATTAAATCAGCACTCTCTCCCCGTCCTACTTCCTCATCCCTAAAAATGAACCTAGTGAAATGTACTAAATTACATCTGTTTTGCATTTACATTTTATGTGAAGTCTTGCAAGTTATTTACTCTTAAACAACAAAACGAACCTTCCACGCTATATATTATTTACACTTAGGCTTGGAAGGATTAGACTTTTTAATGGTAAGTGTCAATTTCACAGTACACACAAACTGAGGAAAAATACTTCCATTGATGATGTTTGAAATTTATAGGTGGGCAAAGCAAGAAAAATGCTGCTTGAGGACTTGAGTTTGATTTGAAGACACAGACTTTGTGGACATGTGAAATGTGGACAATTTGTGTTTTAATGGTTATGAAGCTTAAACTTTTTAAATCTTAACATATACTGTCATTAAATAATTACTATCTGACTCCCCCTACTGTCTGATCCCTCAATCTCCCACAACTGTGAAAATTTATATGGACAAAATCTGAAAGCTTAACACACACAATTTTGAAAAACTGAAAATTTAAAATCGATAAAAAAAGAAAAGCTTAAAAATAAATATTGATAATATCCTTCAAAATTTTAGTCTATATACCGTATGAATGCATGATTCCTTCCATCTTGTGTGCTGCTTTATACCAATTACCTTATTGCGATTTATAAATACTCTTGATTCCTGCCAAAAACTGACTGTCACTTAGAAGTGTTTCCTTCATAACTAGCAAAAGAATATCTTTTATATCAAGTTGGCTTGCTCTAGCCTTTCCTCATATTTATTGATCTATGTTTTGTATGTTTTCATATGTAATGATTGGTTCTATTCTAGAATGTCTATTTTGTGCTGTTAAGAATGAGTGGTGTATCCTCAAAAAACAGTTATTGGCTTTGTCTCGTAGCTACCAGTTTTTCTGAAAAAAAATATTTTTTCCATCGGTGCTTTAGGGAATAGTTGCCATATTTTGTAGCTAAAATGTTTATCTCCAGAAGTCAATTTAAAGAAAAAATGGTTGTAAAAATCTTCATTTGGCAGCATCAAATCTCCCCAGATGTCTCTGGCTTCATATCAGAAGGAACTGGTTGTAAAGCATAACAAACGCTCTATCATAGACTGCAGGCCACAGGTTTAGTTCTAAAGTACAACTTTCATACGACATTTAATTTATAATACAGCTTTTGTGAAACAGAATAGGTCAATAGAATATCAATATGCACCAACACCTGGGAACAATTTTATAACAAAGGCGGACATAGCTGATTCTCACTATGAAAAGACTTTTGGAAATCTAATGATGGATCGAAGCTTTCCTTAAAAGTAATTCTAACTGTTTTGCTACAGAAGTGCCCCATTAGGCAGGTGGCTTGGTGTGCAAGAACAGACGGGATGCAATGTAACAGAGCTACATAGCTCTGTGATCATTTTCAAATGTTATTTCTGATCATTTATTTTTGATTTATGAGTTTGGACTCAGCATAAAATATGACATGATAAAGAGCAAGTCAAGGCTGACCCCTCAAAGCTGTCAGCAGGATTAACACAAGCATAAGGGAATTTGAATTTTTTTTGGAAACAATGGGTAATAAAGATAATGCAGGAGTCAACCCAAGGGAGACACTCTTCACCCATCTGATTTAAAAAATAAAATCACTACTTAAGTAGCTTTAGCAAGAAGACACAATGTGGGACAGTTCCAGGTTAAATGTTTACTGTTTTGATCACTGTTCTTAAGAGATAGCGAACGATCTAACACACAGCTCACAAAGGACATTGGCAGGATCGCGTTCTCACTAAGGTTAAATCTGTAGGAGGAGCAGTTTAGAAGGATATGATTTTAAAATCTCTTTGAAAGTTAGAGATAGGCTCCAAGGTAGCCCATAGTGAAAGAAATTACCAGCCATAACATCCAATGTATTTCCAATTACAATTCTGATTCATACTATGTGAACCAGGATTTCTATAATTTAACATTGGGGATGGAAAACATCTACTTGGGTGGATTGGGAATGGAGAAAAAGTGTCACATGAATCACACTTCCGTGTGCCCCAGAAATTTTTACTTTTGTATTTTGGTTCAATCTATTATTCTTTTACGAAACAAATGTTTATGATAGTGAATGACAAAAAAAATTGTTGCAGGATGTAAGGCCAATGAAGGGGTACCATTTACAACTGGGTTGGCAGGGTTCTTCCAACTTTCCGCTTCCCGTACCTTACTACTTTTGTAGACACATGGCTCCTATCAGAAGGAAGCTGTTGTAAAACATACAGAGTCTTCTATCACAGGCTGCAGGCCCAAGGTTTAGAACCATCACACCACATTTAATTTATAATACAGCTTTCGAGAAAGAGACTGTGTCAATAGAATACCAGTATGCATGAACACCAGATTTTTGGGTTTGACCTCAGCATAAAATATGCTTAAGAGAAAGAGCAGTGAAGGCTGATCCTCATGATCCTGTCACTAGGATTTTCCCACTAGCAAAGCTTATTCTGCAGCTTGTGCTACCCACTAGCATAAGGGAGTTTGAACATTTTTTGGAAACAATGAGTAATAAAGAAAACATATATGTTTTCTATTCACAACAATGTGTTTCTCACAACAGCTTTTTTTTTTGAAGGCAGATAATTTCAGTGTTTTGCACTCTTCAAGTCTGCCAGTTAAATAGATTGACATAATTAAATAGCACATTTTCCAACAGAATGAATCAGCAGAGTGCCAGCTAAACCACACTGGGAAAATGTCAAAGCAAAAGGAATCCAAGATCTGAAAAAAATAATGTGACTTAAGATGTTTCATCTCAGGGATTTCCTTGGTTTCAAATAAAAAGTGGCTAATATCGGGCAATTATGTGTTCTTTCCAGTTTTGGCATTTACTAATGAGTTAATTTGGTTTAAGGTTATGAACTATTTTTCGTGGTGTGTGTGTGTGCATATCTCTTATGATATATTTGTAATGACTAGCTCTGTTTATATTTTGAGACTGCCATGTAACCATTTTCTTTAGAAATTCTTCACCCTTCAAACACAAAACACTTGAACAGCAGATTTGGGGTGCAGTTGATCAATACTATAAGGTAAAGGAAACAAAAGTCATTTTTATTATTGGAGATTTCTGGATTTTAGTTCACATTGTACATAATCTACAGTGCATCTGATTTTTCTTCAGCAATAAAATGCTATCTTTTAAATATATAAAACCAAAAAAGAAAAAAATGCTCCAATAATTATTTCCTCTTTAAACAGGATATTATTTGTAATACACTCTGAATTACAGCAACAAGGTACAGCAGCTAAGTCTTAATAAAATGTACATTTCATCTATCTGAAAAGCACCAGTGCAGAGACTTCACTTTCTCAGTGATATGCCATGCAAAATCTTTTTGTAAGTACCAGAAGATTACATTAAGAAGTATTTATATAAAAGGTATGCTGTGGAGATAAATATTCAATAAGCCGAGTGTCCTGCCTTTTAAGTAGTGCGTCAAGTATGGCACAGTATTTCCAACACATAGCAACGCAATTTTAAGCGACAGGTATTGTAGGAAGGAATCAGACCGTATTGACACATACACACCACATCTATCTGGATGATCATTTTCAGAAGATGACAACTTGTGCTTGACAGTGGATGGCTCCAGGAACTGATAATGAACTGTGGAGCTCATCACTGCCTGTCTGGGGTTAAGCTGAACCCATGACATAGAGGTTATAAGCTCTACCACCACCACAAACAATATATTGGCATCTTGGTTGATAGAGTCAACAGGAAGGCTCAGAAAAGAAGTGGAAACTGAATATCCCTCTCATCCTCAGGTGGTGGGTCTGACAGAATTGTGATGATACACTTGGGTGGAGAAACACTCAGTACCATTACCTGTGTGATGCTTATCTGTGAGCAACTAGAATATAATAACTGTACCATACTGGGATGTCAGTACAGCACCTTTCACAAACTCTACACACACTTTACTTGGGGGCTGGAGGTATCTTTCTCCCACTCAGGATACAAATTAGCAAGACCAGGTTTGATTCTATCATAGCAAACTGTCATTTTCAGAATTAAAAAAAACATTTAAAAAAAATGTAAAAACATAACCAAATACAATATGTTTATTGGAGCCAAAGATTATTTGAAGAACGCAATATTAAAACTTTTCTTCAAAATTCACCTTAGAAATAGATGTTTACCAGAAAACATTCTGCATATGTTTATGAGGTGAAGGATATAGAATTTGGAGACAGGAAACTTTGGTTCTATTACTAAGTCTGGTGCTGACTTATTATGTGACCTTGGGCAAGTCACTTAGCCTGTCTATGCCTCCACGCCTCCATTTGCAAAATGGAAATATTGAAAATGACCACGTTCATAAAGAGAGCTATGGATGAGAATGCACTATGTGTTAGGTATGAGAACTATTATTTCTCCCACAATCCCCAATGTTTGGCTTTCAGTGAGATATTTTAATCCTTCTTTATGCTATGTATTCAAAGAATACTAGAGTATTCTTATAAAAATATGAATTCTTCACATGAATATTACAAATGTCTGCAATTTAACTCAATTTATAATACTTACTGTATAATCAGCTCCAACTCAGAGACAACTATGGCACTTATATGTAAGTTCCTGGCTATGCATTTTTCCCCATTTCCCCAATAATACATATTGCTTACCAGGAAAACCTTCAAAGGTGATTCTTTCTCCAGGAACAGCCCCACTGGGGGGAGCAAGGATCTCCACCTTCTCTGGTGAGCTGGCACACATCACCATTGCCTGAGATACCACTCCCCTCATCTTTGCAGGCTTCAGGTTACAGAGTAATACTACCATCCGGTTCTGCATCTGCACAAAAAAGAACAGATATTCATTTAAAAAAAAATTGTAAGGAAACTGAGTTAAGGTTTTGGGAGTTATTTTATTATAGAAAAAAGAGGATTGATTATGAGGGAGAAAGCTTAATACATGTAATATGCATATATACAGTAGACTGAATATTGTTTGTATACATATAACTATGCTAACAACAACAATAATACACCAGAAATAATAACCACTCGGTTATTAGACTATTTTTTTTAGACTATTAGTCAATAAAAGCCAGGAAACAGACAATTAAGGATGAAACATTCCAGGCTGTCCTCCAGCACCTAGACACAACAGGGTACCATACTAAAGTCTTGAAGGTTGAGCCTTGATTTGCCAAAATATTAGGTAATACATATTTTACTCATTTGCCATGCTTTTGTTGTTTTGGGTCACAACTTTAGGCCGTCTTTAGTACAGTGCTGTTAGCAGAGGAATTTCCTTTTTAAAAAAAAAACAAAAAAACAAAAAAACCCACTTCTACAAACTAAAGTTACTATATAAAATATGTAATTATATAAAAATGTTTGGGTGATTTAAATTTCAGGATACAGATTACAGCTGTGCTGTATGTTCCCATTCAGCCCAAATACCAAAGATAAGAGAAATTTTTTGAGCAAATGAAAATGGCTGTATGTACTGCACACACCAACTTGGTCATTTAAAACAATAAACACTTCTGTTTTTCTTAATTAATAAATAATAATGAGAGTAAGTACTGCAACCAGACCCCATTAGAGACTATTTTGCCCTAGAAAAAATAATTTTTAAGTTGAATAAAACTGAAGCAAAACTTTTTTAAACAAAACAAAAATGTCTTCAAATTCGCCCTATCCCACAAAAAATTGTTCTCAGATTGAGATTGCTGCATATTAATGCATAACTTTTTAAAGCAAGACCACGACTCCTTTTGAATTTAATAAAATTTACACATGTGCAAAATTCTGAATATTTAGTCAGAAAATTTAACAAAAAGAAATTTTTCTTAGCATTAAGATACAAATCCCTGAAAACAAGAAGGAATAATGGAAAATAGACAATTTAAATATATTCTTGATATTATATATCTACTGGGTACATACAGTACATTTTGCAGATGACAGTTGTATATTTTAAGCCATTGTTATGAAAGTAAATCTCCAGAAACATATGATGATGTAAAATGTCAGTGGTTCTATTTAAATATTTGAAATGCAAATATCTGAGCTAGCCTGGTCCTGAATGCTGCATAACAATCGAGATAGACCAATGTACAGAATAAAAGGGACATTGCAATAGTATTGTGCTCTTTATTCATGCTTGGTTTTGACTGATTACAAAAACTAATCCTGGGACAGACAGTATATAGCCTTTAACACTGAAGTGCAGAAACAAATGGAAATATGTTGTAAATGCATATAGCCAAATTTAGATTGAAACAAAATGGAAAGGGGAAGGGTTTTGAATTACCTTCTTCATACACCCCCTGAGTGGCTGTGGTGAGTGACCAGAGAGCTTTAATATTATTTATATTCTGAAGAGTTCATGAATAATGTTTCTAGGTACAATGCTACAGGTTAGAAAAGGATGTACACACTTGTAAACTTCAATATCCAGATGGTTTTCTTCCATTAATGTTTCCAGTAAAGTCAAACTAGTATCCTTTTCTGACTGGCTAAGACTCTACTTTTCCAAATGTTTCTCATTATATTATTTTCTTATATTGTACCACATGTGATTATGATTCAGAGGAACTTTAAAGAATGGGCATGAAGACTTTAACAAAACTAAACATTTTCTGGATACACACAAGAAGATGATTGTTTTATGTGCTCTCATTCCAGTTAACATCTCAGGGCTACAAGATGCCTAACACACACTTTTTAAACATGTGTGCTGTTTATGCAGCTTACACTTAAATGAAACTTGGAATGTTACAGGTGTGACAGAAGAATTTGAAAATATCTTTGTGTAGACTTTTAAAAAACACATTACTTCTTCGCTACAACATTAGAAACAGAATTATCGGACAGGGAGCATTACCATAAAATTTGCTTTTACTTTAAATAACTTTAAAATATTCCTTTTTTAAGTGTTTGCTGGATGTTCCAATTCTAATATAAAAAGTGAGTTCTGGAAAGAGATTTAATTATTTTAAATGTCAGTGTGTCTGGCATATAGTCTAGATGGCCCCAGACAAAACCTCAGATCCAACACTCAGGAAATCTTGTGAAGTTGGGAAATTGGTGACCAATATCTCTCTAACAGACAAATCCAGAAGCTGGAATTCAAACTATCCCTCTACAACACCTCAAGGTTAAAAAAAGTTCAGATTTGGACACAGGCTTTAAAGCTTGGACCTCTCCCTAGTAGGAACCATATGATAATAATTAAGCAGCTTTAGATCCAAAGACTAAAATAAACATCAGTATATGACCAAAAGTCTATGTGATCATATAAAAATATCTGAAAAATCAAAAAGGTCAGCATTTTTCTAATAAAATTGCTTATAAACACACAAATTATTTTATGGAAGCAAAATAAGACATATGAATCTAGAAATTTTAATCTCATTAACACATTTATATTTAGAATAAATTTGCATTTTAAACACCGATATGATAATTTAAACAAAATAAGCAATAAAAATAAGTGAAAAATATGGAAAAAAATAATCATCACAGATTCATAAAAGTTAGAGTTGGAAGGGATCCATCAATCCTGAATCATTTACTTACAGCATTACGTGCTGTATTATATTATATATTATATTATATATTATATTATATTATTCCCCTACACCGGCCGCCTGAGTGAAATATCAAAATTTCCTTTCAAAAATTTTCAATGAGACTCTGACCTCCTTTAAAAGCGAGAAACTTTGTAACAGAAAGAGTATTTACAGATGCACAAGTACAGCTTGTCATCTAGTTTAAAATCTGTCCTTCCATAGTTAAAATATTATTTTTAATAAACAAAATAAAAGATTAAGATCACTGAGGAAGAACATGTCTTTCCTATAAACCAGGAGTCACTTTAACAGAATTAGCATTAGCCAGCATTCTTTGGGACTAAGACAGTATACATTACGCAGCCAAATACTGTGTAAAAGTAATTTCATTTGCACCTGTTCAAGAGGCACATGCTTCACTAAGCCACTAACAACAGTTCTTGGGTTTGTTTCTCCAACATCCACCTCCTCGACATACAGAGAATCCGCATCAGGGTGATTTTTTGCAGTGATGATACAACCGACGCGAAGGTCCAGACGAGAAACATCCATCAGTCTAGAGCCATCACTCCCAGCTGCTGGCGGCTGCTGCTTCTTCTCCCTCTTCTCTCCTGTAGTAGTGAGTTTAATTAGATGCAGTAATAACTCCCTAAGATTTATACATATAAACCAACTTGTATGGACAAGAGAAACTACAATCTCAGTGTGAGGTATAAATACAGTACTTCAGTTCATTTAGTATCACCACTGGATACCTGTGTTCTGAAAGAGGAAAACAAAGGAAAGATGTAACTTCTTACCTGCACCCATTATTTCAAATCATGTCATTCTTAGACCTAAACTACAGTCACTGGTAACTATTTCCCATAAATATTAAAACTTAACATTACGAACAAAACTACTGTTTATTTTCTTTTTTAAGTTAAAAGTCATCTTGATTTTAAATATGGCTATTTTGTATGAAAACACACAGTGTTATGTATGATCCGCAAACAGTCACAGCAGCAGCAGCAAACTTAGTACTAGTAATTCACCAGCAAAATGGACACCAAGTATGATACCTAATAAAAAAGTGATGCAAGATCCCTATAGTCTTCTTGGCCTTAAAAAGCCTCCAAGAATGTTGTATATTGATAAAATAAATTGATATTTCTCTTGCACCAATACAAAGATATTTTAATCACTTCTCATCAAATTATTGCTGGAAAGCTGGTTTAAGGTATTGCATCCTTTATCTTAAAAAAATCTGAATTGCTGACCTGCCCAAATGTTTGCCATATTCAGAAGGAAGAATTAATATGTGTGTTTGATGGGAAATTATCAAAAAGACATCTTAAGTTTCAATTGATTCATAGCTGTTACTCATATTGATTTAAGAATTGGCTCATATTAGGACTCATACAGATATTCTTCTCTTTTTTAAATTAACAACTCCCATTTTGTAAACTCTCAGGGCTGTAATAAATGATTTCGTACATAAGAACACGTATGCTGGTTTGAAGATGAAACGTTCACATTTGGTTTACTGAATTACAATCCATGGGAGTAGCATCTTAATTAAGACATGTGTATTCCAGATGCTAATTTTTTCATCTAAAGAAGCTTGATCTTTCTGTCATTACTACCATGATATGTAAAATCAAAAGATGAAACATCATCTTCAGGAAGGAAAAAAGGGACAGTGAAGCACCTTTCTTTTCACTGGTAATTTCAGTAAATAACTGTCTATAAATTTTGGTTTATAAATGTTCCAGTACAGGACCGTGCCTGTACAAAGTGGCAACTTTCAAAGATAACATAAAAAAAAACATAGTTATACATTAGGCAACAGCTCATCTTCAGAAATATATAAATTCATACAACTTTCTGAGTAAGGAACTGGAATCGGGAGTTCTAATCATGACCACCTTCTGCCCACCAAAAAAGTAACTGTAAATAAGGTTATTTAGTAGCTCATTATAAGAGAGCACATAGAATAATTTCCAACAAATTAACACGTAATGTAATATGATGATGACGACATGACAGCGTTGCCTCCCACATCCTATGTATTTACATCATACTCATCACCTGACCTCTGAACTGTTGCATTTCACAGTACAATGAACTTTGGAGCCAATTCTGGTTCCCTGTCCCACATTTCCACCTTCTCAGGTTGCCCTTGGCCACAGCCAGAGTAGTGCTTGTCAGCAGGAAAAAAGGAAGAAGAGGTTCTGTGCATATCTCTATATACACATGTGCACAGGCCACACTCACTCCTTTTCTGTTTTTCCAGGAAGCAGATGCGAGCCTCCTGCTGATGCTACCATATTCAGCCCAGAGCTGTTGCTACCACCACTGCAAGCCACAGACCCACAGAAGACAAGAGGTTTGCAAGCGAGGAGGCAAAGGGGAACATGGGAGCAAACAGAGAAAAAACAAAGAGGGGAACAACTGGGGAGAAAAATTGAGAATCATGGGAGAAGCAAACAGGTGTTACATATTTCAGTCATTTGTCACACATTTTGATGGCGTGACGCTGCACACTAGCACACTAGCTGGTTTGCAAGTTGAGTAAATGCCCATCACAGTGATACATAAGCCCCTAGATATATCCCTTGTCTCTTACGATATTACAATAGTATGTTTCAAAGATAATCAAATTAAATTTCTTCCCTTCCAAATTACTGTCATACTGTTAAACAGCTGACCAAGACAAGGGGGGAAAAAGTGATACAAAAGTTAAATATATGTTTACTTTTACTTACCAATTCTTTATTAAACCCGTAATCACTAGATCCCAGCAAAAGATGCTCTAAATTGTGCATCACTTTATTGCTTTAGAGATGCCATCTGGTCTCTGCTTCAAATTTTATGAATCCCAGTGATATCCTAGTCTGCGACAAAAGTGGTTGCATACTGAAGACAAGGAAAATGATTATACCCACCTTTCGGTCCCTTTACTGCCATAGGGATGTCCAAATTCTGAAGAAGGTCCAGAAATAAATTCATTTCCATCAATAGTGAATTGTACTATTCATAAACTGACCCTTCCTAATCATGCACTGAGTTGCTAAACAGACCTTTGTGGAAATGTAATCAGTATTTTATAATTATATTTTTTCCTCTTTCTTAAATTATTATCTTCATTAAATACTCTTACATGAAGGTTACTACAGGCAGCTAATAAATATCAAATTGAGTCAAATATATTTGGGTATAATATTTAAAGTCCCAACACACGGTGTTAATTTCCAGGAATGTTATTTGCCTAGCTGATTTCAATGTACTCCCCCCTACCCAAACAATAATACCACTAGTGTTGATAGGGATGAATTTAAATAGGATGTTGAAGCTCATTCGCTAAGAGAGTTTTCCGAAAAGAAGCAGAAGAAACAGTCAAACTACATTGGGTTCTACCCTTTCATGTTATATCACATTACTACTTTTTATTAAGTAAATTCTCTAAGCTAGTTTATGGGCTGTTGCTTGCATGGTATCAATGGTAGAATCAAAATTGAACTATGAACCTCAGAGTTATTTAATTTCATGTGCTGTGTTGCACACACTACCTCAAAATTTCAGCATTTTATTTATTATTTTGAAAGGGAAGACAACCTACAGTTCAGCCACACTGACACAAATCTGCCCAATATCCATCTTAAATTTTAAGTGCCCCACACCTATTTGATTATTTTTTTTCATTAGTTGTAAATACTTCCTTTCTCCAGGAGTTTAAGAGTTAATGTGTATGACTTTTCCTACTGTAGCTCTACTGATTGCTCTTTTCTATCCTCTCCAATAAAAATCTAAACAGCAAGTCTGCAAACTAACTGTTGTAGATGCCTAAGGGATTCAAAAAATGGAAATACCTTTTTTTTCTGCTTTCTCCTTTTTTTTCTTTTCTTCACTTCCACCTTTAATTTGGTCTTTGGGACCAGAAGGATAGGATGTGACAGGTATAGGCTGTGGTAAGTCTTCCGAAAATGAAGCTGTAGAAATGGTTCCACTGGATGGAACTGGGATATGTTTCACTAAAATTAAACATGATGGAAGTTAAAATGCTATTTAAGTTCCTTAAAACTATAATTGAAATCAGGGCATTTTA
This sequence comes from Eretmochelys imbricata, assembly GCF_965152235.1. Classification (NCBI taxonomy): domain Eukaryota; kingdom Metazoa; phylum Chordata; order Testudines; family Cheloniidae; genus Eretmochelys; species Eretmochelys imbricata. The sequence goes on along the minus strand of NC_135575.1, from coordinate 34,335,344 downwards.
TCTGAAATACAAAGAAAATTTAAAGGAAAACAACATAGGAAATGAGTGCTTCAGAAAATAAAATAAACAATATTTCAAATATCCAACTATGTCACTTTACTAAGCAGACCTCACACACCATACAAACCTACAACAAAATTTATTCTGATTAAATAGCTGTATTATTGTTTTTATATTGGGAAACCTAATATTTTTTCCCTCAAAGAAAATGGATAACTTTAAAAATACACAAGAAAAAGAAAAAGCAAGAGAGGTGAGTCCACCAGTCCTATGCCTACCTGTTCCTTCCCTCCCCCATCTCCATTTAATCTGAGGTTTAAGTATACTCTTAAAAGCAAAACACAACTTTGTGTAAACACATACTCAAAGAGAAAATGAGAAGCAAAGGCCCCGGCAAAAATTTATGCCTATGCTCAACTTTATGTATGTGACTACTTCCATTAGCTTTAATGAGGCTACTCATGTGCATAAAATTAAGCACAAATGTAAATCTTTAGAGAATCGAGGCTTAAATCACCAGGAGACAAAAATAATTTGAAAAGCAGTTATAGCATAATTATAATTTTTAAATGTTGTTATGAAGAATATAAAAGTTGTAGGAGGCAAAATATAATGGAGACTATTACCATCACAGGGTTGGTTTTTTTTGCTAAAATGATACATGATTGATTGAGATTGCAAAAACACTTTTTTACATACAGAAAAAATGTGAACCCAGAAACCATTTTTGAGGTGGGGGAGAACTGGAGAGATAAAGACATGATCTTGGGGTTTAAGTGAGTACAGGACTGTGAGCCTAAGAGAGAATTTAAACAATCATTGTTTCAGTCAACTAAAAAAAAGTCGTTCTGGGGCATCAAAAACATTTCTCCACAGATATGTGGTAAGTACCAATGTGACAATTTAAGACATTCCCAAATGTTACATGAAGACTAACATGTCCAATCCTCTTCATGTCTGTTTTTTAGAAGGTAATCTTCTTAGGCAAGGGCTGTCTTTATTTTGTGTTTTGTACAGCACTGGTTGCACTGTGCTTAATAAATAAATAATATATTCGGTAAGTCATATTTTTAACCACATACATTTGTTATTACACTTTGAGGAAACAGACTAGAGGTTTCTATGTAGGAAGAGCACCCAGTGACGGAGAGCTGGAAGAAGAAACTTCTAACAAGCCCCAAAGGATGTATGTTGGAGATACAGGAGAGAGTCTGAGAAGAAGAAAAATTTAACTGGGGAGACAGAAAAAATGAAAGGAGATCACATGTAATGTGATATGTAAAGTTACTGTTACCAAATTTTGGCCTTTGCAACTAAGACATCTAACCTGTTCTAATGAGGTTTGAGCAGCCTTTCTTAGACAAGAATTAAGAAAAACCTTTAGTCTGTTCTCCCCCTCCCATATAAACATTGCTTTATTTAAATGCAACCATAGTTTATATTTGATTGTTAATTTTGAGAAACAAGCACTGACTATCTCTGGAAACCTTTTATCTTTTAGACAGGCAGTGATTTGTACCTTAAGAAAGGCCACAAATGGAGGGAATGGTGGCATAAAATGAGATGACCCACTGTTATAATAATGAAGTATGTTGTGCAGAAAATTTTGCATATTGTAAAGCATAGGATAATTAAACTTATTTGAAGCATGTGTTACAGGAAGTGTGTGGTAACTACAGCAGTAGTAAGATATGTGGTCATGAATAAAGTACAGTACAGTTTTCTTTCAAATCTTAGCAATATTAGTTTCATATTAGCAACACTTGCTGATAAGTAGGATATGATTCTGTCACGGAGGTCACAGATTCTGTGACTCTGCAGGACCTCTCTGACTTCTTCTAGGGCAGGGCTGGAGCAGCTGTCAGCCGCGGCTCAAGAACTGAAGCAGTGGCTGGGGTTAGGTCATCCCTCTGGGGCTAGAGCAGCAGCAGTTAGCCACTGCTGCAGGGGCTGGCAGCCCACCCCTGGGGGCCCACCCGAACGGCAGCTGGGATTGAGTTGGGGCAGTCAGCCCCGGACAGCGCGCTGTTTGTTGCCCTTCCCCCGCAGGATAGTAAAAGTTTTAGTAAAAGTCAGGGACAGATTGTGGGGGTCCATGAATTTTTGTTGATTGCCTGAGACCCGACCCTAATTTTTACTAAAAATACCATGACAGAATCTTAACCTTTCTGATAAATTATTCTCAGATTGGTTACTTGCAATATTTGTTTGGCAAAGTGAAATATGCTGACAGCCAACAAATTAAAGCTGCTTTCATCACAGGACCACTACAATTTGTAAGCCTGTTATCCAGACAATGAGACAGGGGTACTTCATCCTACAAACATCAATAGTAAATGAGATGTTATTTTCACAAGTAACAGCAGGTGGTCCTGTCAAGGTTCCTCCCCCACTCTGAACTCTAGGGTACAGATGTGGGGACCTGCATGAAAAACCTCCTAAGCTTATCTTTACCAGCTTAGGTCAAAACTTCCCCAAGGTACAAAATATTCCACCCGTTGTCCTTGGATTGACCGCTACCACCACCAAACTAATACTGGTTACTGGGGAAGAGCTGTTTGGATGCGTCTTTCCCCCCAAAATTCTTCCCCAAACCTTGCATCCCACTTCCTGGGCAAGGTTTGGTAAAAAGCCTCACCAATTTGCCTAGGTGACTACAGACCCAGACCCTTGGATCTTAAGAACAATGAACAATCCTCCCAACACTTGCACCCCCCCTTTCCTGGGAAATGTTGGATAAAAAGCCTCACCAATTTGGATAGGTGTCCACAGACCCAAACCCTTGGATCTGAGAACAATGAAAAAGCATTCAGTTTCTTACAAGAAGACTTTTAATAAAAATAGAAGTAAATAGAAATAAAGAAATCCCCCCTGTAAAATCAGGATGGTAGATATCTTACAGGGTAATCAGATTCAAAAACATAGAGAACCCCTCTAGGCAAAACCTTAAGTTACAAAAAGATACACAGACAGAAATAAATAGTTATTCTATTCAGCACAATTCTTTTCTCAGCCATTTAAAGAAATCATAATCTAACACATACCTAGCTAGATTACTTACTAAAAGTTCTAAGACTCCATCCCCGGCAGAAACCCAGCATATAGACAAAAAGAAAAGGAGTACTTGTGGCACCTTAGAGACTAACCAATTTATTTGAGCATGAGCTTTCGTGAGCTACAGCTCACTTCATCGGATGCATATCGTGGAAACTGCAGCAGACTTTATATACACACAGAGAATATGAAACAATACCTCCTCCCACCCCACTGTCTTGCTGGTAATAGCTTATCTAAAGTGATCATCAAGTTGGGCCATTTCCAGCACAAATCCAGGTTTTCTCACCCTCTACCCCCCCACACACAAATTCACTCTCCTGCTGGTAATAGCCCATCCAAAGTGACAACTCTCTACACAATGTGCATGATAATCAAGGTGGGCCATTTCCTGCACAAATCCAGGTTCTCTCACCCCCTCACCCCCCTCCAAAAAACACACACACAAACTCACTATCCTGCTGGTAATAGCTCATCCAAAGTGACCACTCTCCCTACAATGTGCATGATAATCAAGGTGGGCCATTTCCAGCACAAATTCAGGTTTTCTCACCCCCCCACCCCCATACACACACAAACTCACTCTCCTGCTGGCAATAGCTCATCCAAACTGACCACTCTCCAAGTTTAAATCCAAGTTAAACCAGAACGTCGGGAGCGGGGTAGGAAAAAACAAGGGGAAATAGGCTACCTTGCATAATGACTTAGCCACTCCCAGTCTCTATTTAAGCCTAAATTAATAGTATCCAATTTGCAAATGAATTCCAATTCAGCAGTTTCTCGCTGGAGTCTGGATTTGAAGTTTTTTTGTTTTAAGATAGCAACCTTCATGTCTGTGATTGTGTGACCAGAGAGATTGAAGTGTTCTCCGACTGGTTTATGAATGTTATAATTCTTGACATCTGATTTGTGTCCATTTATTCTTTTACGTAGAGACTGTCCAGTTTGACCAATGTAAATGGCAGAGGGGCATTGCTGGCACATGATGGCATATATCACATTGGTGGATGTGCAGGTGAACGAGCCTCTGATAGTGTGACTGATGTTATTAGGCCCTGTGATGGTGTCCCCTGAATAGATATGTGGGCACAGTTGGCAACGGGCTTTGTTGCAAGGATAGGTTCCTGGGTTAGTGGTTCTGTTGTGTGGTATGTGGTTGTTGGTGAGTATTTGCTTCAGGTTGCGGGGCTGTCTGTAGGCAAGGACTGGCCTGTCTCCCAAGATTTGTGAGAGTGTTGGGTCATCCTTTAGGATAGGTTGTAGATCCTTAATAATGCGTTGGAGGGGTTTTAGTTGGGGGCTGAAGGTGACGGCTAGTGGCGTTCTGTTATTTTCTTTGTTAGGCCTGTCCTGTAGTAGGTAACTTCTGGGAACTCTTCTGGCTCTATCAATCTGTTTCTTTACTTCTGCAGGTGGGTACTGTAGTTGTAAGAAAGCTTGACAGAGATCTTGTAGGTGTTTGTCTCTGTCTGAGGGTTGGAGCAAATGCGGTTGTATCGCAGAGCTTGGCAGACACACAGACCCTTTGTTTCTCTCCCTTCTCCCAGCTTTTGAAAGTATCTTGTCTCCTCATTGGTCATTTTGGTCAGGTGCCAGCGAGGTTACCTTTAGCTTCTTAACCCTTTACAGGTGAGAGGAGCTTTCCCCTGGCCAGGAGGGATTTTAAAGGGGTTTACCCTTCCCTTTATATTTATGACAGGTCCTGTAAGTACTCACTGCACATTCCACAAAAAGGTAATGAAAGCATATGAACTATTCATGCGCTTCCAAGATGAAAGGAAAGGGTTAAAGATCCCTTGGTCTTTACTTGGAGAAGACATCACAAGCCATTCTGTTGATCAGTTCCTTAGATTCATAGACTTTAAGCCAAGAGAGACCATTAGGTTGTCTAGTCAGATCTCCTGTATATCACAGGACATTAAAGTTCACTCAGTTACCCATGTACTGAGCCCAATATCTTGTGTTTTGCTAAAGCAGGGGTGGCCAACCTGAGTCTGAGAAGGAGCCAGAATTTACCAACATACATTGCCAAAGAGCCACAGTAATACGTCAGCAGCCCCCCATCAGTTCCCCTACCCTGCTCCCAGCGACTCTGGCCCACTGGCAGCCCAGCCGATCAGCACCGCCTCCTCCTCCCTCCCCGCAGCTCCCAATTAGCTGTTTCCTGGCATGCAGGAGGCTCGGGAGTGTGGGGGTGGGGGACAAAGGGTAGGAGCGAAGGCACTGCAGGCTCAGGGAAGAGGTGGAGTGGGGGCAGGGCCTGGGGCAGAGCTAGAGTTGAGCAGTGGGCACCCCCCAGCAGTTGGCGTCTGTAGCTCCAGCCCCGGAGTTGATGCCTGTACAAGGAGCCGCATATTAACTTCTGAAGAGCCGCGTGTGGCTCCGGAGCCAAAGGTTGGCCACCCCTGGGCTAATGCATAAACTTTAAAAAAGGCATCCAGTCTTGATTGGAAGACATCAGGAGATGGAGAATTCACCACTTCCCCTGGTATTAGTTCCAGTGGTTAATCATCCACACTTAAAAAATTGTGCCTTATTTCTTTAAATATGTCTGGCTTAAACTTCCAGATATTGGTTCTTGTTATGCCTTCCTCTGTAAAGAGAAAGAATCCTTTAGTACTCGGTATTTTATCCCCATGAAGGCTCTTATGCAATGTAATCAAGTCACTTCTCAATCTTCTTTTCAATAAAATGAACAGATTGATCTCTTTAAGTCTTTTACTGTAAGGCCTTTTTTCCAGACCTCAAATCATTTTTGTGGCTCTTGTCTGCATGAACTCCAGTTTTTCAACTTACAGTTCTGGTGTCCACATTTTGAAAAGCATGTAGTATTCCAATACTGGTCTCACCAATGTCGTATACAGATGTAAAATCATCTCCCTACTCTAACCTACTACTCCCTGTTTATATATCCAAGCCTAGCATAAATACCCTTTAATTCTTTATCATCTGGATCCCATATCAGCTTTTCCATTATTTTGCTTTGGACTGTTGTCAGGCTAAGCAGCCAACAGTTAAACTTGCCCTTTGGTCACCAGTTCAGGAAAGGCTTCTTGTTCCTCCCATTCTTAAAAGATGCCTCATTCCATATGCTGGTTTATATGTTCCTTGTAGTGTGAATACATAATAGACTCATAAAACGTTCTTCTATTCAGTAGAAAAAGGCCTAACATTTAGTTCTGCTCTCCATCCACATAAATTGCCTAAATGAAGAAGTAAAGTCTATCCAAAACATTTGTTAAACAGGATATTAATTCTCTATCCTTTTTATACACTACAATTGCAACCTGAAAACTTTGTATACATAGAGGCTTGTTCCTTATGTGTAATAGGAATATTTTTCTGTAAAATACTTCTGTGAAATATCAGTAGACACCTCTTACCCATACCTGCTTATCCCACATCTGAAAAGAATACTAAGGTGAACTATTGCAGGTTCTCGGCCACTGGGGGAAAAAAACAGACTCATGGATAGTCTAGCATATTAAAGGGATTAAGTCATGTGAAAGGAGGAGGTTGAACCTCTGCATTTATGAAGTGGTGGTTCTTTTGAAGACTGCACATGCTGATTTAACACCTGAACAAGTCAGTAATGAGAAGCAGTAAGATCATGCTTCACTAGATATTGTCTTATCTGGTTTCCAGTACTAGAAGTGTGAAACAAATAGACTAAAAATGTTTTTTTTTTTTGTTTTGTTTTTTGATATATTCTTCAAGAACATTTGTTTGCAGAAAATGAAACCCTCATGCTGTATTTGGAACACTGCAGCTTCCTCTTTTTGTTCCTTTTCTCTCAAAAGTAAAATTGCATAATAAGGGTGAGGACTATATCAGCCCCAGGCTTAAAAAGATAGACCCAGACTGTGGGACAATGACAGAGGAGGAACAGTGGTATAACAAAGTCTTTGTTGTAAAAGCCACAGGGCTGAGACTCAGAAAAGCTATGTTCTAATCTCAGTTCCACCACAAAATCCTTGGACCACCTTGGTAAGTCATTTAGGCGCAGCTTTCCCAGAGTGCTCAGTACCCTCAACTGTGGCTAGGTCTTCAAAGGAGCTCAGTTCCAGATGAGGTACCTAAATGAGGTACACAGAGTTTCAAACGCATTCGTCACCAAACATCTTCCAGTGTATTGTAAGAGCACCCAGAAACCTCAGTCAAATTTAGGTCCCTATTATGCCAGGCACTGTACAGACATTTAGAAAGGCACGGTCCCAACCATGACTAAACTTTTCATATGTAATTGTCACTTCTGCAACTTACAAGAGAATTTAAATTACAGAGGTGGTTAACCACCGAGAGGTATGGTATTCCAAAGTGTCACCAAAGCAGCCAAAAAATATGCCATGGGTGTGACTACAAGAATATGAATCAGGAAGTATTAAACAAGTGATCAAAACAGCAGTCAAAGATGGTGACAGGATCTATGCCCACACATGTGAAGATATAGTTCTTCCTTTCTCTCTCACCTCCATTCTGAATTTCTGCTTGGATCAGCTCCTGTTTCAGTCCCTCAATTTCTTTCTTCAGTTTAGCATTTTCTACACGAAGCTTCTTCTCTTCTCGGAGAGATGCCTGCAGGACTAGAGTTGACACAATTTACATTAGAAACTACAGGCTCCAGTCATTACGCATCCATTTGCTAAGTGCTGAATGTCACTTATCTGAACAAAAATAGTTAAAACTGTTATATATTAAAAGCAAATAAAGGAAATATTTTAAAAATAATTCAAAGTTATCATTAGAAGAGATCACACATGTTAATGAACATTGACACTGGTTTCTCAAATATCAACTTTCATGCCTTCCTAATGGATTTACATCTAAATCATAATCAAGCTACTTTTTGTTCCCCTCTCAAATTCCTCCGGTGGCAGCAAACTGAATCTATAACTTTGTAATCAACTATATGAGGTTCAACAAAATAACCTATATTTGTAAACACCCAGATTTCTGTCCTGATATACAATAAAAACCCCCACTGAAGTTGGCAAACTAAATACAGAATGTACAATGAGGTTGCCTGCTGTGAAAGTAAGGACAGTCTTATTTAAACAATGGAAAAAAGGTTCTATTCCCAGTGTGCCCACAGGCTTCCTGGGTGACCTTCAGCAAGTCACTCAACTCTGCCTCCATTTCTCTATTCTGAAACGGTGATGCTGAGAGACTTATTCTATTATTTTTAATAATTGTGAGGCATTCAAGATATTACATAAATTAGCATAATAGAAAAGATAATAAATAAATACAAATGGACTTGATTCACAGATTAAATTTGGCACTAGCTTTTAATAATACTTTCTATTTTGTTGAATGGTTGATGTGGGGTAGCATTGGGATTAAACTTGAGAGCGAATGGTATTTGATTCATTCTTTGTATTTTAAAAATGTATCTTGTAATTTTGTTTAACTAACTGAAACAATGCTGATATGGTTATAAATTGTTTTGAGGGAAAAAAAGACTGGCAATAATGGCTCAACGTTTTAATCTTTAGAGCCCCCTTGTTTCTGACTAAAGAAAAAAGCTGGGGGTATAAGAAAGATGACAAAATGTTTCAGTATAAGATGTTGTGGCATTACCTTTGGGCTATGCAGAATGTGTGTTGAAAAGTGTGATCACTTTAAATTTATAAGCAAAACATTTAGATTACATGCCAAGAGGAACTCTTTAGGAATTCAGAAGATGTAAGGTCCACATGCATTCATTAAAAATGTTAGCAGTCTAAATTCTAAACTATAATACTATCAAAAAGGTGGCAAACAATATTTCTATTTGGATTGTGGTAGGGCCTAAAGGCCTCAATCAGGTTTGGGACCCTGCAAAAATATAGTAAGGAAAAGACGACAAGAGTAAGCATGACAAACAAGGAGAGAATGAGGACATGGGTAACAGTAAATTCATGCAATTAAATGATTCAGAACATACAACTTAAGTATTTGATATTCTGTTTTGGGGTTACTGAATTTTTTCTTACAACCGAGCAATCATTATGAGTTGTCTGATTTTTGATAGGTGTCATAGCAGAAGTGAGGAGGGTTCTGAAGATGACAACTAGCAAAACAGTTCAGGGTGGCATCCCATGCAAAAGGAGTGACAGAAGAAAACATGAAAAATGTTTTAAGAGAGTCTTGACTGCCCATTTTTCTCTTTACTTATAGAGTGGAGACCGGGCAGCGGGAGGAGGACGAGGGTTGGGGGAGAGGAGGAGGAAAGGGAAGAGGACGATGCAATAAGAGACAAGAGTGAATAATTAAAGAGACCAAGAAATTTGAACTTAATACTGGAAAGCAGGAAGCCAGTGGAGAGATTCAAAGCAAGTGGGGAAGTGACACTGTCAGAGACATGGGTAAGGAAGATGAATTAAGTAGCTGTATTTTGTATGGACTGGAAATGGTATGTGTGAGGGTTGATGAAGTGGTTATGGTAATCGAGACGTGATCTGATAAGAACTTGGAAAAAGTTTTAGTGGCATGGATTTTTGAAGTGAAGTGTAATAGAGAAAAAAGAGGCAGGATTTAATATGATCTGACTGCAGTAAGTAGGAGAGGAAAGAAGTCAAAGACAGCCCTCACTTTATGGACCTGAGTGCTAGGGAGAATTATGCTACTGTATAGAATGACAGAGAATGGAAGAGAGGGCAGGACTTGGGAGGAAAGATAAGAAGTTGAGTTTTGGGCATCTTATGTTTCAGCGGGTGGTGAGGCATTCAGGAAGAAATGTCAGTCCATCTACCAAAGCAGAAATTCTGGGAATGTCATATACAGGATTATGAAAGACTAACTTAAACCAATGTGCTGCAATAATGCCTATGCACACCTATCTAATTTTTTTTGGTTAACAAAACAGACGGTGATGAATGAATGTAAGAGAAAAGATTCCCATTATGGAGTGATATTTCTTCTATGATAAGTATCAGGACAGTGTACAATGAACTATGAAGGGCAGCACTGAAGCTGATATATCTTAAAAATGTATTAAAAAATTATGGAGGTATGTATTAAGACTTTGCTTTGTAAAGAAGATAAGGCAAAAGAGGAGTCTTTGGCCCTCTGATACTGATTAGGAAAAACTTTTTCACTAGGAGGGTGGTGAAGCACTGGAATGCGTTACCTAGGGAGGTGGTGGAATCTCCTTCCTTTGAAGTTTTTAAAGTCAGGCTTGACAAAGCTTTGGCTGGGATGATTTAGTTGGGGACTGGTCCTGCTTTGAGCAGAGGGTTGGATTAGATGACCTCCTGAGGTCCCTTCCAACCCTGATATTCTATGACTAGACACTAAGTTTTGGGAAAGATTTAAGAGATGAATGAGACTATTTCATTATCAATACAATAGAAGTAAATTTTTGACAGCTGTCAAGTGTTCGCTAAATTTATCAAAGCCATGAATGAAAAGAATGGTTTGGCTCATAAGCAGAAAATGCTTATGCAAGACTAAAAAATGCCGTTTCCAAATACAGTGTAGAAAGAAGAGAAATGGGAAAAAAAACCTATTAAGATTAAAGCTTGAAAATAGTAGTAGATATTCTTGATGGAGCACCTTCATCCTTTGAAATGAATGTGTATAAAAGTATCTCTCTGTTGAGAATGAAAAGCCCTGTAGTAACTATGACAGACTAAAAAATAGAAATGGAGTTGTTTCATGAATATACACAGAATATATGGCTAAATATTAGACTACTGAGGACACACCCCAATCATATAAATCCTGGTTTCTGGAAACAAGCTGGGGCATATATTTACAAATATGGAGTATTCCGTTGTCAGAAAGTGATCTAACATTTACATCAAAGAGTCAGGCAGAGAGCTTGCTGACAGCTTCAGAGAATCCTATACAGCAACACACAATGATGGAAGTGTGTTGAGTCATGTCCCTCCTTGGAATAATTCACTTCTATCCTCCAGGGCTTCCACAATCTGTTTGTGTCATTGAAGCCATCCCCTTTTATTGCTTCCAGAATAGAAAAAACATAACTTCACAGCACTTTCTCATTCCTTCCCTTTCATTCCTGATTAGTAAATTTGCTTTAAGACATTGCTTTCTTACTAGCTTTCTCTTTTAGAAGAGCAACTTGCTGTTTGAGGTATTCAATGACTTGATCCGCCTCTGCACCCTTTTGCTCCAGTCTGTTCAATACTGCATTATTGGCTGCCATCTTTACCAAGGAACGGGCTAAAAACCTGAAACAGGAAAGCGAGAATAATGTGAACATTGCCTTAATGTAATTAACTTTACATTCTTATGCCACATGAATCAGCACTAAAATCAACTGCTGATGCAGTAGGAACATTTGTTAAATGAGCAAGCAGGGCTTCCTCCCGCTAAATGAAAACCCAAACAAACAAAAAGCAATGTTAACCAGATTCTGATGTTTGCCAGCTGCGTTTAAGTATTTTGGAAGACCCATCTGTAGAAAACATGTTCCTGCTTCACAGCAGAGCACCAAACCCTACCTTCCCAGAATGAAAGGCAGATTCCCGAGACAGAGAATGAATCAATGAGCAATGGGGAACAAATTAAAAACAAAGAGGGAAAAAGATAAGGGAAATAAGTTTAGACTGAAGGAAAACATGTCTCATATTTGTATATGAAACATTTATGAAATTTATTAACCAAAAATTCTATTAAGAAGAGTAAGAATGCATAAGAATAGCCATACTGGGTCAGATCAATGGTCCATCTAGACCAGCATCCTGTCTTCTGAAAATGGCCAGTGCCAGATCCTTCAGAGGGACTGAACAGAACAGGGCAATGTAGAGTTATCCTGTTGTCCAGTCCCAGCTTCCAGCAGTTGGGAGGTTTAGGGACACACAGAGCATGGGGTTGCCTCCCTGATCATCTTGGCTAACAGGCATGAATGGATCTGTGTTCCATGAACTTATCAAATTCTTTTTTGAACCCAGTTATACATCACAATATCCAATGGGTTGACTGCATTGTGTGAAGGAGTTACTTATTTTTGTTTTAAACCTGCTGCCTATTAATTTCATCGTTTGACCTCTAGTTCTTAAGTCATATGAAGGGTGAAAACAACACTTTCCTCTTCACACACTCATGGATTTATGGACCTCTATTATATTCCCCATTAGTTGTCTCTATTGTAAGGTTAAAAAGACAGACTGTTCATGTCTTCTCAAATGAAAATTGTTCCATACCCTTAATCACTTTTTTTTTTTTTTTTTTTACTCTTCTCTGTACCTCTTCCAGTTTTAATACACCTTTTCTGAGATAGAGTGACCAGACCTGCACGCAGCATTCAAGGTGTGGGCATACCATAGATTTATATAGTGGCATTATATTGTCTGTCTTATTAGCTCTCTCTTTTTCTTAATGGTTCCCAACATTGTTAGCTTTTTTGACTGCCTTGCACATTGAGCATGTTTCCAAAGAACTATCCACAGTGACTCCAGGACCTCTTTCTTTAGTGGTAACAGCTAATCTAGACCCATCAATTTGTATATGTAGTTGAGATTATTTTTTCCATTGTGCATTACTTTACACTTATCAACACTGAATTTCATCTGCCATTTTGTTGCCCCCAGTTTAGTAACTCTTTGTAACTCTTCAGCTTTTGGTCAGCTTTGGACTTACCTATCTTGTATCATCTGAAAATTTTACCACATCACTGTTCACCTCCTTTTCAAGAGCATTTATGATTATGTTGAACAGAAACAGGTTCCAGTACAAATCCTTGGTGATCCCACTATTTACCTCTTTCCAGTGGGGAAACTGACTATTCCTACCCTTTGTTTCTAATCTTTTAATTAATAAACTACTGATCCAGGAGAGGACATTCCCTCTTATCCCATGACTCCTCAGTTTGCCTAAGAGCCTTTTGTGAGGGACTGTGTCAAGCATGTGGACAAGAATGCTTTCTGAAAGGCCAACTACACTATATCATGGATCATCCTTGTCCACATGCTTGCTGATATCCTCAGAGAATTTTAATAGATTGGTGAGACATGATTTCCTTTTACAAAAGCCATGTTGACCCTTCCCCATCATATTGTGTTTATCTATGTGTCTGATAAATTTGTTTTTTATTATAGTTTCAACCAATTTGTGTGGCACTGAAGATAGGCTTACTGGCCTGTAATTGCCAGGATCACCTCTGGAGGCCTTTTGGGGGAGGGCTGTGTGTGAAAAAAATTAGAATTACATTCAGCTACTCTCCAGTCATCTAGTACAGAGGCCGATTTAAGCAATAGGTTACATACACAGTCAGTAGTTCTGAAATTTCATATCTGAGTTCCTTCAGAATCCTTGGGAGAATACCTTCTAGTCCTGGTGATTTATGACTATTTAATTTATCAATTTATTCCATAACATCCTCTATTGCCACTTGAATCTGGGACAGTTCTTCAGATCTTTCAGGTAAAAAGAAAGGCTCAGGTGTGAGGATCCCCCCACATTCCTCTGCAGTGAAGACTGATGGAAAGAATTAGTTTAGCTGTTCTCAGCAAAAGCCCTCTCTTCCTTTACTGCTCCGTTAGCATCTCAGTCATCCAGTGCCCTCTTACAAACTTCTAAATCCGCCACATAAGTCAAGAAGTTAGAAGGTAGAGGATATATTACACATTTATGGTTGTCCATAAGCATTAAAAGCAGAGAAAATCACATTCTGTTTCTCTTAAGGGCAACTCTCAACCCTAACTATACCATAAAAGGAGGAACCAAATTCCCCCCACATCCCCATTTTTTTTTTTTATTTCCACTTTCAGAGCTATTTTAGTTAATATTTTGAATTCACCACTTCCTTTCCACCTTCTGACTGAAGGCAGAGATTGAGGGCACTCTGTTGATAACACAGGAAAGAAACAGAGAAGATAAGAGGACAGTCATAAGGACGGCCATACTGGGTCAGACCAAAGATCCATCTAGCCCAGTATTGTGTCTTCCGACAGTGGCCAATGTCAGATGCCCCAGAGGGAATGAACAGAACAGGTAATCATCAAGTGATCCATCCCGTAACCCATTCCCAGCTTCTGGCAAACAGAGACTAGGAACAACATCCCTGCCCAACCTGGCTCATAGGCTTTGATGGATCTATCCTCCATGAATTTATCTAGCTCTGTTTTGAACCCTGTTATAGTCCTGGCCTTTCACAACATCCTCTGGCAAGGAGTTCCACATGTTGACTGTGCATTGTGTGAAAAAATGCTTCTTTTTGTCTGTTTTAAACCTGTTGCCTATTAATTTCATTTGGTAGCCTCTAGTTCTTGTGTTATGAGAGGGAGTAAATAACACTTCCTTATTTACTTTCTCCACACTGGTCATGATTTTATATACCTCTATCATATCCACTCTGAGTCGCCTCTTTTCCAAGCTGAAAAGTCCCAGTCTTATTAATGTTTCCTCATATGGCAGCCGTTCCATACCCGTAATAATTTTTGTTGCCCTTTTCTGAACCTTTTCCCAATTCCAATACTTTTTTTTGAGATGTGGGCGTACCATGGATTTATATAGAGGCAATATGATATTTTTTTGTCTCTTTGCTGTTATGCAGGGACAATGGCACATCTAAATCTAGTCACCTCTACCTCCTCTCTCAGGATCCTCAAGAGATCTGCTTTCAGATAATTTTGAAAATTCCTCCCTAACACAGTACAGAGGATCTGTGAGCCCCTGCTCTGCCTCATTGAGAGCCTTCACTTGCTAAATCCAACAGGGCTTAGTCCTTTCCCTTCTCCTGTTCAATGTTCATGTCTAACCATTAAGAGACAGTAGATGCTACTCAAATGTCAGCTATATATTGGTGACGAACAGCTATATAATCACTCTCCTCTGCAACAGACTATGCTTTTCCCATCTACTTGGAAAAAATAAGCACTTCTATGAATTACAGCTAGCTGAATTATAATGAAAGAAATAAGCAGATGACACTGGTGGACAGGGAGAAGAACTCTGAAGATCTCCCAGGACAAAAGACAGCTCCATCAGCTGAGGGAATCTGTCCATCAGTCCCACAGGTGTATGGTCTTGGATTCTATGACTAGACTCCTAGGTTGTAGCATTGCCCAGAAACACCTTTTTCATTTCAAATAGCAAGATAACTGAGCCTGCTTCTCTCGGACAATGATTCTGCCACGATAATCTACATCTATTTCTTTGAAAATGAACAACTATAATACTTTCTATCTGGGGCTGACAACAGAATCCACACTGCATGGGTACTTTAAGAATGGAGTTTCAATTTTAATTCTGATTCTCCTGCCTGTTTAATAGTAGCGAATTAAAAGTCATTTAAAGATGTTTGCGGACATAAATTTCCTTTACATTTTATAAGACGTAAATGTTGAGACAGCATTAAAAGGTAACATCTTATGCTTAATTTATACAAGGTGGCTAACTAAACTTTAGTGATCGTTGAGAAATATGTAAACTATAATTCTCTCAAGGGAGTGTAATACTAACAGCATAAGCTTAGCCAACAACAATAAAACACTACTAAAACTTCAAAGTGAATAGAACTCGTACATTTTATAGTTATTAGCCAAGTCGGCTAATGAACTGAGGATCAGGAAATGAAGTTACATAATTACACCAGGTAGACTTTTCCCCACTTGTCAAATAAATTTCCAGAGATCTAATATTATAACAGAGGAGAAACCGGTATTTGAGATATTGTTACTAAGAGCCAACAGAATGAAACGAACTGTAGAATATGCAAGAACTGCAAGAACTTGCCAATATGAAGAGATAATAAGATATACATAAAAAACAGAGTTTCTTATAGGTAAAACTTTGTTTATAATTGTGTACTTAATGTAAAATATAAAACATTAAAAGCATTAACTGAAGGCTAATAAAATTGTGGTTTAATGTTATGACAATCAATAGCTGGGATTTGCATATTCATGTTTTCCTACCACTTGTTTTTCTGCCTGTGCAATCTTTGGATAATATGCTAAGACTATAAGAAGAGAAGAAAAAAACTGAATACTGTAACTTGGTAGAAGACAGAGCCTAAAGGAAAACAGAGAGATCTTCTGACCTTCAACTGAACCCAAGGTCCAGAAAGTCACTCAAGAAAAATCAAGTCATTGGGATTTAAGAAAACTACATTTGAAAGGCTGCTATCCCTTCTTTCATATAAAATGTAGACATAGAAAACATGCCCTCAGGAGTAATCACCAAGCCTACTCTTAAGCTCAGTATCAGCACCAGGTGAAGGCCTGCTCAATATTTATGCCTGCATCTGCAATTGCTCCTGTGTCTGCCTTGCTACCAGCCTTGCTTGGTTTCTAACTCTGGCTCTGACAACTAGACCTGACTGCTAGGAGCACTAGACCTGACTGTCCTGGTCCTGAAAAAGTCTTTACAGTTAGAAAAGTGATCAAGTATGTTTTCTTGATGTCTTTTCTCCTGCTTAAATAATTTTGTTGAAGGATTTTCCATTTACAAATTTTATTATGAAGTTTACTCCATTCAAGTTTTAAGGTTGTGAAGACGTATCTTTTGATAAGCCCTGTGTTAAAGCCACCGTTAAACCTAAATGAATCCTTGCTATGTAAGATTAATGCCTTGTAAGTAAAAGAAGCATAAGGAGATCTACAAATTAACACCTGGACTTCAGACTCATCCTACATTAACAATAATCAGAGGAACACAAAAACCTATATTCAAAGAAAGGTTCCTGAAAACAGCTATATCAAAAATAGGTTGACACAGAGTTATTAGGCATGCATTTAAATTCCAGTGGGAAGAAATATTTGTTAGGTCCTAATTTTTATTTAAAGTTCTTTTATAATGGATAGTTGAAGCTCAAAGCACGAGTTCCTAACCGTATCCATATGGTTCTACTTGTAATTTGAAATGCAACAGGTCAGATAAGCAGAAAGTTATTTTCAGAGGGGGATATTCCTTGACTGCAATAGATCTTAGAAGCAAATAATTCAAATCTATGTTTGTTAAAATATATTAAGCATTTATTTAAATGCATACAGTTGTTGAATTCACCTTAATTCCTCCAGTTGACTCAAATGGATATTATTTTGTTCTCTAAAGACATTTATTGCAAGTCTGCTACCTTGTTTCTAACCTACAGGTGTTTGCATTTCCACAGTGACAGAAGTAGCCTGTGAAGTGATATGGCTCAATGCTACAGTCCAGGCGCAGGCCACATGTTCACAGCCTTGAAAAGGAGTTTGGATTGGGTACACGAATTGTATACTATTTTAAGATTCAAGGTGCTATGTAAATAAGTGTAAGAGTATCCTTATTGGCTGAAATAATTTTCATGAAAATCTACAGATGTCAAACCTTTAACTGGGTTGACAACTAAAAGGCCCAACTAGAATAAGCAGTTTACTCTCTCTGTGGAAAATGTCACTTCTTGATAGATTATAGAAATAAGAGAAGCCAAGAGGTCTTGGAATCAATGTTATAGTCAATGGTCTTTACCAAGATGTTAACAGGATTATTATCAATCTATTCAGCAAAAGGAAAATAATAAGCATGGAAGAAAATACAGTAAAGATCCCTTCCAACCTAGAAGTATCTCCTTCTGCTCTTGTTTCTTGAAATGAAACAGGTAAATTTTATGGCCAAATTCATCCCTGGTGTAACTCCAGTGTCTTGGCAGGGAAAAATTTCATTTGGAATGTGTGTCTGTAGAAAAAACTCTGGGGCACTTTTATTATTAAATGGAGTATTTTGAACTAGAAGATGCCAAATCAGAGAAAGGAAATCAGATCACTAACCTGAGCAGAGAAAAAAAGTATACTTTAAGTGTGTCCAGTGAAGTCATCTGATTAACTAAAGTTCTTCAGTTAATCTTAAACGTCTGGCATTCTATCAAATCATTTATATATCAGAGATCTAGAATTGGCTGAAAAGCTCGTTTTCATTACATGAAGAATGATTGACAGTGCATGGATAAGACATGTATGTCTTGTAGATATAATAAAATGTATACTGATATCCAGAAGCTGCTTAATTTCCTCTTTTGATACAGTTAGAAAACTGATTTAAATTCAGTTCTATAAAGATTATTCATGTGAAAATCAAAAGTAACTTTGCTTACCCACTAATTGAAGAGGGCTAGTAAGGACTTTCAACATTTCCTTACCCGCATTTCTTTCAGTATCAGAAGCTTATCTCCAGGGGAAGCAGGTTTAAGCACTGCCAAAACATAGGTGATATAGAATGCAAATGAAGGGTCCAAATGAGAGAAATTTCCAATTTTTGAAAAACTATGGAGGGCAAATAAAAAGATCTGGAGGTCTTTACTCCTTCATTTCCTATATGCAGATTTTCTTACCTACTGCTTTTTTAAATAGTTGCCTGCATTCTTCAGCAAACAGTACCATCTCCGGCATGCTTCGGCAGTCCCGTATGTCATAAGCAAAGAGAAGGGCTTATTTTATTTACTGGTTTATAAAAGAGAAAAAATTAGGGAGGGGCCCAAACAAGACAAAATTAAAATAGATATTCCATAAGAAAATAATACTTTGCATTTACACAGGAGGCACTATCAGAGAATTTCAATGTGCCTACTAACATCGTTAGACCAGAACTGATGTATTACTCAATGGTTCTGACTTTAAAAAAGGGGAAGAGAAAAAAAAAAAGTAGTAGTAATAAGGAAAACACAATCAAAAAGATGACTGTGCTGTTATAATTCCCTGCTTTAAAAAAGTAGCCTTTTCTCCCTTTTTAAAGTGTTGCCAATTACAAATGCCTTTTGCCATACTGAAGAGCTAAAGCTAAGGTTCTAAAATGGAGAAATAATAAACTGTTTTTGAACCTATCCACAATCCTGAGATGCATTCAATTAAACTGTGTTTTTGGGAGAGAGATCGTTTCATCAAGAAACAGGCTTTAGAAGCCAACTGGTTTCTAAAAACTTAAAAAAAAATAAATAAAAACAAAAAAAACCCCACAAAACTTGAATTTCCAATATTGTACTTTTTTTCAACTTTTCTGAGGACTGCCTAGTTCATATAATCACATACGAACTACAAAAATAGCATTACTTATTCCACATGACTGTAAGGATCATTTCCCATACGTAAATATGTTTTTCTTGGTATATTTGCACTGAAGTCTATTCCAACGACTTTACCTTTATTTTTAGATGGGTATGGGAAGTACCAATACAAATCCCATCACTTAATAGACAATGTCCCCACTTCCTCTTCCTACAGAAATGTGTCTCCAACCTTTCTACTTATTTCAACAAAAGTCATAACCATTTGTGTTTGTCAGCTTGGAGTTTTGCTAAGAGCAAGATTTTCAGATTAATATTTGTCCTCAGAAACCCTTCATTATTACTGCTCCCCCCCCCCCCTCACACACACACACACACACTTCTCCACAATAAAAGAATCAGGTTGGCACAGACTTAGCACACGGATACCATCAGTTAGTGCTTCAACCATATACTTTCAGTGTTCTCATTCTGAGTCAGTCACAGAAAGTAAGTTTCTACATCTATTTTGTTCTAGCCACGGTGAGATTCAGTGTTGTCATGGCACAGTCAATCCTGTTCACAATCAATAGCCATGTACAGACACTGAATAGACAGTAAACACAGGAGGGGTGGTGATTGCTACAAAATATATTGCTCCTAGTGCATGGCACTTTCATGGACAGGCAACTCAATAGGCCTAGGACGAGGCTAAGAACTATTAGCAGAGAAAAATACAGGCGATACAAACAATGAAATAACATTTTTCGTTTTCCATTTAGAACATTCCATGCATATTCATTGAGCGCATTAAAAGTTGTTATTACAGCACTGTTTCATTACAGACATGGGACTAATTACATTCTGCAGGTAACTCATTGAGAGGAACATGAGGAAGACAAAATTCCTTCAACACAAATACTAATAAAATCACTAATTTAAAATACAGGGAAACCTATAAAACTACCTATATATGGATAATCACTTTTTCTGTCTTTAATTTGTTGTAACAAATAGCTCTCAAACAGTTTCAGATGTCAATATTTTTTCCCCATGAGGGCTTTTTAAGCTCTTCATTTTGGCCAAGTTGCATAGTGATGCACTGTTTTACTCTAAGTATTTTAAATTGCTGCATTATCACCAACAATATCATTTTGCTTCTAAAAAGAATGCTTTGTTCAAATAAGAGGAAGGAAGGGAACAGCTTTTATTAGGATGCTTGTTTTTCCTATACGCAAGGCTTCTTGGCAGACAAACTTAGAAGAGACCATATATATTACAATAAAACATTCCATCTGTTTTCCAGACTCTGCTGTCCTTTACTCTGGAACATGCATGATCTGACAAGCTACTTACTGAACCAGCTGTAAGGCTATCAAATGAGAGAGATAATAGAAACAATAATAAATTAGAAACCCGTCCATTATAGTCCAAGACAGAACAAACAGAAAGAAGAGAACTGCCTTTAAACAATCAAAGCAGCAATAATATTTTATTTATCTGAGAAAAATAAGACTACAGCCTGAAAATTGCGACAACCACGTTTTCCTGCTGAACAATCAAACTTAAAGACTTAGCTGCCAGTAGAGAGATCTGAAAATCCTTTTCTCCCAGCAATCATGGCCGTAGTTAGTTATACAGCATTTTTCCAGACAGATTTAGTGCCTCCAAAATCTAAAATGTAAATTTAGTTTTTTAAAATATTCACAAGCTTTCAACTCCTGTGTAGTCAATGTTCAAACTACAATAACGAAGAGGGTTAAGGAGTGAATTATTAAACAACTATACTTGTATACTTCTGCCACTTTAAACTCACATGTTAAACTTTTGCAATAAGAGAGTCACAGTTACTGATTTATAAATTTCCAAATTGTTAATACAATCCCCAAGAAAGTGTCAGGCCTGAAGAATGACTTCTCCTGATTATCAGGCACTACCCCAGCTGCAGAACTTTGCTTTCCTAGTCCTAAGAGCCTTGCCCTCCCTATTTCTTAAAGCTGGAAACACTAAAAAACCAACCAACCAACCCACCCCGTTAGAAGAAACACCACACAAATAAAAGTGCTTTTCTAGGAACTGCTCAGAATTTACACTAAAGAACGAAGAGTTGACTCCAAAAACTCAGACAGGTTGAAAGTGGCCATAAGGCATTCTAATGTCATTTTAAGAGAAGGACTTCAACACCTAACTTTATGTTTTTACTAATTATTAGTAGATTTCCCCCATTCTATTCCCCCCCTCCTTTTCTGATTATTCTAGAAACCTGATTACCAATGGACCATTTTATCTCTCACAGACCACATTGGGAACAGCTCTTCTAAGCGTCAGGACACCAGCCCCAAAGTAATCCTGCTAGATTATCCTTGTCCCTGCCTTTATCTATAAAGTAGGTTTCAGGCTTTAAGTTTCATGATGTAACTTAAAAAAAGGTAACAAACAAATGCTTTTGTAACACTAAACGCATACAGTAATATTTAGCTAACTGAAGAAATATATGACAAGTCATCCTTGTTTGCACAGCCTGTCTGCCACTTCTGGAAAAGTTTTATTTTAGAATATAATTTACTTTGACAGAAGGCTGTCCTCCTTCCCAGACATGTACTCCTCTTTTCTCTTAACTGACCCTTTTCCTCACAGAAGTAAAGTCCCTTCATCTAGAAAGGTGAAATATGTAGTGTCCTGACATTAAATGACAGAAAGTCACCCCCCTTCCCCCCCAACAGCCACTATATTCTCTCACATTAGGGAAAATTTGTCAAACATTTTAAATAACAAAAAAGCAAAAAACAGAATCTGGGCTCAATGCTCACATGACGTATTAGCTTGATACCAGTCTAAGATGAGTTTGAAAACAGACTTTAAAATTATGACTGGTTTTCAGGCACTATCAACAACTTATGTTTTACTTAGTTTGATTTTTTTCCCCTAAAATTTTTGACTCGGCAATATTGATTACCCATATAATTCAATAAAATATCATATTCCAAGATGTAGAAATAAATCTCTCTGAAAGGAGAGCTTACCCAACAAGTTCTAAAGAGGAGACCTGTTCAGGAAGGGCAGAAAAGGTGGGGGAGTTGCACTGTATGTAAGAGAGCAGTATGACTGCTCAGAGCTCAAGTATGAAACTGCAGAAAAACCTGAGTGTCTCTGGATTAAGTTTAGAAGTGTGAGCAACAAGGGTGATGTCGTGGTGGGAATCTACTATAGACCACCAGACCAGGGGGATGAGGTGGACGAGGCTTTCTTCCGGCAACTCGCAGAAGTTACTAGATCGCAGGCCCTGGTTCTCATGGGAGACTTCAATCACCCTGATATCTGCTGGGAGAGCAATACAGCGGTGCACAGGCAATCCAGGAAGTTTTTGGAAAATGTAGGGGACAATTTCCTGGTGCAAGTGCTGGAGGAACCAATTAGGGGCAGAGCTCTTCTTGACCTGCTACTCACAAACCGGGAAGAATTAGTAGGGGAAGCAAAAGTGGATGGGAACCTGGGAGGCAGTGACCATGAAATGGTCGAGTTCAGGATCTTAAGACAAGGAAGAAAGGAGAGCAGCAGAATACAGACCCTGGACTTCAGAAAAGCAGACTTTGACTCCCTCAGGGAACTGATGGGCAAGATCCCCTGGGACAATAACATGAGGGGGAAAGGAGTCCAGGAGAGCTGGCTGTATTTTAAAGAATCCTTATTGAAGTTACAGGGACAAACCATCCTGATGTGTAGAAAGAATAGTAAATATGGCAGGCGATCAGCTTGGCTTAACAGTGAAATCCTTGCTGCTCTTAAATACAAAAAAGAATCTTACAAGAAGTGGAAGATTGGACAAATGACCAGGGATGAGTATAAAAATATTGCTCAGGTTTGCAGGAGTGAAATCAGGAAGGCCAAATCACACCTGGAGTTGCAGCTAGCAAGAGATGTTAAGAGTAACAAGAAGGGTTTCTTCAGGAATGTTAGCAACAAGAAGAAAGTCAAGGATAGTGTGGGCCCCTTACTGAATGAGGGAGGCAACCTAGTGACAGAGGATGTGGAAAAAGCTAATGTACTCAATGCTTTTTTTGCCTCTGTCTTCAAGAACAAGGTCAGCTCCCAGACTACTGTACTGGGCAGCACAGCATGGGGAGGAGGTGACCAGCCCTCTGTGGAGAAAGAAGTGGTTCAGGACTATTTAGAAAAGCTGGATGAGCACAAGTCCATGGGGCCGGATGCGTTGCATCCGAGAGTGCTAAAGGAGTTGGCGGATGTGATTGCAGAGCCATTGGCCATTATCTTTGAAAACTCATGGCGATCGGGGGAGGTCCCGGATGACTGGAAAAAGGCTAATGTAGTGCCCATCTTTAAAAAAGGGAAGGAGGAGGATCCTGGGAACTACAGGCCAGTCAGCCTCACCTCCGTCCCTGGAAAAATCATGGAGCAGGTCCTCAAGGAATCAATTCTGACGCACTTAGAGGAGAGGAAAGTGATCAGGTACAGTCAGCATGGATTCACCAAGGGAAAGTCATGCCTGACTAATCTAATTGCCTTCTATGACGAGATAACTGGCTCTGTGGATGAAGGGAAAGCAGTGGACGTGTTGTTCCTTGACTTTAGCAAAGCTTTTGACATGGTCTCCCACAGTATTCTTGCCAGCAAGTTAAAGAAGTATGGGCTGGACGAATGGACTATAAGGTGGATAGAAAGTTAGCTAGATTGTCGGGCTCAACGGTTAGTGATCAATGGCTCCATCTCTAGTGGACAGCCGGTATCAAGTGGAGTGCCCCAGGGGTCAGTCCTGGGGCCGGTTTTGTTCAATATCTTCATAAATGATCTGGAGGATGGTGTGGATTGCACCCTCAGCAAGTTTGCAGATGACACTAAACTGGGAGGAGTCGTAGATATGCTGGAGGGTAGGGATAGGATAGAGAGGGTCCTAGACAAATTGGAGGATTGGGCCAAAAGAAATCTGATGAGGTTCAACAAGGACAAGTGCAGAGTCCTGCACTTAGGACGGAGGAATCCAATGCACTGCTATGGACTAGGGACCCAATGGCTCGGCAGCAGTTCTGCAGAAAACGACCTAGGGGTTACA
Source organism: Eretmochelys imbricata (assembly GCF_965152235.1). NCBI lineage: Eukaryota > Metazoa > Chordata > Testudines > Cheloniidae > Eretmochelys > Eretmochelys imbricata. The sequence goes on along the minus strand of NC_135575.1, from coordinate 34,311,315 downwards.
GTGGACGAGAAGCTGGATATGAGTCAGCAGTGTGCCCTTGTTGCCAAGAAGGCCAATGGCATTTTGGGATGTATAAGTAGGGGCATTGCCAGCAGATCGAGAGACGTGATCGTTCCCCTCTATTCTATTGGTGAGGCCTCATCTGGAGTACTGTGTCCAGTTTTGGGCCCCACACTACAAGAAGGATGTGGAAAAATTGGAAAGAGTCCAGCGGAGGGCAACAAAAATGATTAGGGGACTGGAACACATGACTTACGAGGAGAGGCTGAGGGAACTGGGGATGTTTAGTCTTCAGAAGAGAAGAATGACAGGGGATTGGATAGCTGCTTTCAACTACCTGAAAGGGGGTTCCAAAAAGGATGGATCTAGACTGTTCTCAGTGGTAGCAGATGACAGAACAAGGAGTAATGGTCTCAAGTTGCAGTGGGGGAGATTTAGGTTGGATATTAGGAAAAACCTTTTCACTATGCGGGTGGTGAAACACTGGAATGCGTTACCTAGGGAGGTGATGGAATCTCCTTCCCTAGAAGTTTTTAAGGTCAGGCTTGACAAAGCCCTGGCTGGGATGATTTAGTCGGGGATCGGTCCTGCTTTGAGCAGCGGGTTGGTCTAGATGACTTCCTGATATTCTATATGATTCTATGACCTGCAACTACAGGGCAAGCCAAGCCAAACCACTAGCTAACAACATCAGAGAAATCACAGAATGAGTTTATATACAGTATGGTATAAATATATGAATAGATTTTAAAGCCTTATCATGGGCTTAACATGAATGAAAAGCTTCCTTTGAAATCTCTATACAATAGACATTAAAAACTGAACATCTACCACCTGCAGTAGACAAAATTACCATAAATATTGTGGTATTGCCCATTTCAAGTGCAGGGATTATATGCAAATACTTCAGTGTAGTAATCATTCATAGTTTAATTGCACCTATCATCCGAATAATACTTTAGTCGGTGTACCACATTGCTCAGATGAAAGGCAGAATATGGCAACCTTCCACACTTCTAGGTGGCTGGTCCAAGTATAAACCAGATTAGTAAAGTGGGACCAAAAGCTTCCACTGCTTCACTGCTGTTTGTTGCTCTCAGTCCAATTCCCAGTGCATGCTTGTCCACCTCACAAAAACCATGACCATAATTTGAACCCTTTTTAGTCATCTCAGCAGAGATGCCGAAGACTACATAGGGCACTGAGACTTGGGGAAAGCCTAGAGTTAGTTGGGGATTGCTTTGAGCAGGGGGTTGGAATAGATGACCTCCTTAGGTCCCTTCCAACCCTGATATTCTAGGATTCTATGATACGTTACAAAATTAAATTGACCTAAATTATGTGGACACACAGCAACCACAGTAATTGAATTGGTTTTGCACGTCCACGCTAGGCTCCTTGTGTCAGCAGTGCACGTCGTCACCAAGAGCTATTGCATTGACTTAACTGCCAGTGTGGGGCATTATGGGACAGTTTCTGAAAGACAGTTACAGTCAGTGTAAGCAACACAGCATCTACATTCACACTGCATCCACCTAACTACATCGACTTAAGCATCACACCTCTTGTGGAAATGGAGTTATTAAGTCAGTGTAATGGGCGAGTTATACTTGAGGGAGCAGTATTTTAGTGTAGACCAGTGGTCTCCAACCTTTTTATGCCCAAGATCACTTTTTGAAGTTAAGGGCAACCCAGGATCTACCCCACACGTTCCCTGAGGCCCTGCCCCGCTCACTCCATTCTCCCCCATGGGGCTCCGGGCTGGGGCAGAGGGTTGGGGTTCAGGATGGGGTTTAGGGTGCTGGTCTGGGAGGGGGCTCAGGGCAGGGGTGCAGGAGGGGGTTCGGAGAGCAGGAGGGGTTATGGGGTGCTGGCTCCAGGAGGGGGCTCAGGGCTGGAGTGTGGCCTCTCGGCAGGCAGCACTTATGTGGGCAGCTCCTGGTTGGCGGTGCAGCAAAGTTAAGGCAGGCTTTGTGCCTGCCCCGGCCCTATGCCGCTCCCGGAAGGGAATAACTGTGGCCTCTGGGAAGGGGAGCGGGGGCACTGCCCCCTCTGCTCCCCTTGGCCACAGTTCCCCGTTCCTGGCCAATGGGAACTGCAGGGGCTCCCATTAGTTTCCCTTTGGGTATGCAGGAACTCTCAATGATAACTATTTTATATTTAAAACGTTTAAAAATTCTTTCCAGCAGGTAAGGAACATTTCAAAGACCATTCCCCCCCCCCCCCAACACACACACTTACCTATAAAGAGCTGAAATAGAGATGCAGAAAGGAAGTGCCAACTCAGCATTAAATATAGATTCAGTAACACAACAACGTCTTTACGCTTAATTCAAAAGGTATCTGTTTCAACTAGACCGTACAATACTCCTAACAAGTTGAAATCTCATCACAAGAGTCATCCTGTGAGCTATAATTTTTGGTACCAGCTGCTGGCATTTTTTACTTTTAAAAATATTAAACAAAAAATACTGATTTCCGAATTTCTTGCCTTTTTAAATTAATTTGGGGATAAGAAAAATACATTAAGCTGATAATGCAAGGTAAAAAGAAAAAGTAGTTTTTAATCACTGTGGTAAACCAAATGCCAGGATCTAAAAATAACCATTAACAGTTCATGAAAGCATGTAGCAAATACGCAGCTGTATAACAACACATCTAAAATGAATAAGTACATCAAGACTCAACGTCACTTCCATTATATATTAAAATATCTAATTTGGATGTTTTTCTACATAAAATAAGTTTATTAAGAACTATGTGAAATTTAATTTAAAGCAAAAACATCTGTCCAAAAATAATGGCAATAAACACATTTTAAAGAGCAGCAATGAGTCTCTCTTATAAAAATATAATCAATTTTAAATATCTGACTTGCAGTTTTATTGTCCCATTCATAAAATAATTAAAAAATAAAACACTCGGCTTCCCCTTTTCACTACCTTGTCCAAGTAAAATTCAATTTCTCAAATGTAAAACCAGTTCAATATTTTAAGGCAAAACAGAAAAAAAAAAGTAATCTTCTACATTACCGAATGAAGAACAAATTATTTATTCAGTTTGCGAATGAAGAATCTACACTAGTTTCTAAGTCACACTGATTGCTAATGTCTGCTGCCAGCAACTGGTCCTTGTCAGTCATTTGTAGTCACACTTCACTTCAACAGCATACTACAGTGGTATCTGCCATCTCATATTTTTGGAAAGATACATCATCTTCAAAATTGGTCTTTTGCAAGAATGTCACCTGCAGGATTAATCCAAATTTTGTAATGTTTTTGCCTAAAAAGTACATTTTCTAAAAATGAATATGTCCACATATAAACTGACAACAGTGCTTCTTGGATCAATGATTGCTATGGTCCTCAGGAAGAAACAAATAAAAAGCAACCACAAAAAATCCCTCCACTTAGAAAATCCATCCTGAAATATTTTGTATTTCAGAGATATTTTACATGTTCTATTTTTCATTCAGAATTCCCTGTACACTGTTATAAAAGCTTTAGAGTTTCTTTGGATGGAAACGATTTCTTTCCAACAGGAATAGAAAAACTACAGAACTCAGAAGCTGTGACTATACAAAAGCAACATATCTGCTTGTTAATGTGGTGGATTAAGTATAGATATAAGGATGTTTGGGGAAGAAATGCCTATTTTCATATGGATTGGGTGTAAAATAAAAAGCAATGTTGTGGCATGGACATTTCAGATATATACTGGTTTGAATACAAGACGATTAATGATAGGAAGCCGTCCCTTCACTACACAAACAACACTCCCCTCTTTTCTATAGTGTGTTACTTAAACTTTCTTTCATTGAAATAGAGATATGCAACTTTCAGTGAAATTGATATATGCAAGGCAGAGATCAGATGCTCAAATTTTCCTTTATTATGCCAGAAAGACTTTGTAGTTTTTATTTAGAGTGGAACTGTTATTACAACAGTTTTAATGAAAATTAACCCAAATCGCTGCTTTCATTATCTGTTTTTATTTTTAAACTTTTCTCTTTAAAATGTTTGCAACACAAACATTTGACCTTTTGCTATTACTGATAAGCCAAACAAGGAATTGATGAGAAACAAAAGCGAAACTGACTGGTCTATTTTAACTGTCCAATTCCATTATGAAAACAAAGAATGTCAGGTTTTACTAGTAATGCTAGAACATTTATCTTTAAAAACATGCTATTTAAACTTTACAATGTTCTTCCAAATCGTTCTGTCCCAGTCTTAATTTTTTTGTTGATATGTTCAAAATGACTAGAAGTGACTGAGCAAGAGCATGTTTTAAAGTGGCCCATCCAAACTACACCATTACAACTCCACTGTCAAACCTGGATTCTGCAGCTTGGCTGCTCCAGCTGACCCAGAGCTGGCTGAGGCTGCCAGCATCCCTAACAGTAGAGGCTCGGTCCAGTTTTCTTGGTTCCTGTCCTTAGATGGGTTTCAGACCTGCAAAACTCCTAAATTTTGTAGAAGTAGGGCTGAAGAATGGATCTCCACTCCTGTAAAACTTAGGAGGGCTGCAATAGACAGGTAACACACTTATAACCATGGGAAACACAGATTTTTTTACTTAATCATGGTTCACCTGCTCATGAAACATACCACTTAAGTGTAACCTATTAAATCAAACAGTAACCAAATATAAATTGAAAGCCTTCTATAAAAATAGAATATCTAAAACAGGGAAGATGCAATTGAAGTTTTAATCATTAAGACAATGGCAAAAGGCAGGCAAATCTTCCCTCACAGGCAAACAGAGGAAGTAAAAAAATTAATATCCCAAACTGCAAAGATTACACATATAAAACAACCCTTTCAAGAGTCTGCTTCTAATTTTTGTAATACTCCTGCACACACTACACCATCAAAACATCTGTTAAATGTTTGTAATGTTAGCTGCAAAAACCTGGTACAATTTGATATCATTTCCCCCCCCCCCCCCATTAAATTAATATTACAGACATTCAATGGATGTCTTAATGAAAAGTCTTCATGTGTATGGATCCAAGGAGAACTAAACCAAGAATTTCACTCCACTAATTTCTAAAGATCTGATCCTGCAAACACATACTACCTGGCTGCAAAAGGGACTATGCAGTATGTCCAATAGCAAATGTTCGCAGGATTGTGCCCTAAGGAATTTTATTATTTATTGTGTGTAAGGTGGACCAGTTTAGCTGAATTATTAGAGCTTTGGTAACTACAGGACAGCTACATCTGTTGGAAAACATGAATACATAATCAGAGGAAACAACAGCATAGTATAAAATAAATCAGCAGCTTTTACATCCATTGCACATCAAAAGTTTCCTCTATTTTGAGTGAGAGTGAGCATGAGAGAAGGTATTTGGAGGCAAATGCTTTGAACTAACTCTTTTTTAAACTGAGCTGATTTCAAATTGACAGGCTTCCTTTATGTGCAGTTTGGGCAGAGCATACGTAAATGTACAATAGGCAACATTCCCGTCTTGGCCACTGGAGATGGAAAGGATGGATGAATGCCACTTGAACTAGTAATATCTGTCAAAAAGAAAGCAACTTTTTTAAGGACAGTCAATACCTGTTGCATTTTTCATCTGAGAACCTCAAAATGTTTGACAAAAGTAAGTTTAATATCACTATCCCCTTGCAAGAGGTCAGACAGCAGGCTAATATAAGAGCAAGGGATAGACCAATTCTCCAGACTCCCAGTTCAGTGCCATTTCCCCTGTCTATGTTGATTCCCATACTGTGTAAATTCTAGCAGCTATAAAAGCATTTCAGGCAGAAAGTTTCAAACCTTTTTACAGTAAGCTGAGCAGGGACATGAATTTATGGCCTTCAGCTCCAGAGCAGCTGTTGTTAAAAGGAACTATACTATGTTCAGCTATGTGCAAAGAAGTACATTCTTCCTAAACTAGCAATCCCTTGCTGACCAAGCCAATTGAGATTGCTGGAACGATCCACTCGCTTATCTTCTGAGTCTGAAATAAGATGCCACAACAAAGCTGTGTGTTACACTGTAATGGAGAAACGCACTGGAATAGAAACTAAACCCAACAGCCAAGGGGTGCTTCTGAGAGGAGGGTCCTGAACTAAAAGACTAAGCAGTAAAACATCAATTCATGCTCAATGAAGATCATGTCAGGAAAGCTCCTGGAGAGAAGGAAATTGAAAGAAAAGCCTTCTGTAATAGGAAATTTAAGCCAAAAAAACTGTACCAAATATCCTCATGAAGTCTACAGGCTCAATAATTTTTTTTTTTTTTTTTTTTTTAAGATCATCAGTATGTTTTATGCATTGTCAGCACCTTTCACAACCTTCCCTCGTTCCCCCTCTCCCGCAAAATTCTCACCTAATTAGGATATGCAAAAACACACCAGAGTCACTTATGACATGGATCCAATTTTCTTTAACACAAAGACCAATAATTTCTAATTAGCTAGCTAGCCGAATAAGAAGAACTTTTATTTTCAAATGTACTTTTCCTATTTGTTTTTATTTAAATGGAAACAAACAGGTTATTATAGAAACATCAGTTTTGACTCCACAATTAAGGCTGCATATAGACATCCAATATAAGTCTTATTTTCAACCTCCCTGTAAACTTTTGACTGCCGCAGCTGATCAACTTGCAAACTGATATACTATAAAATGGGGTAGAAGAAAAATATTTCCACAGATTGAGAGTTTATCATTAAAAAAATTAAATGCTAGATTATCAAGAATGACCTCTGTTTCAAAATTATTCTTGGACTCGCATGATTTATCAGCCCTCATGCTCTCAGAATAGAAAAAAATACATAAATCCAAATTTCACAAACATTTTTATACAAATATACCATAGATTATTTTCTTTAGAAACTGTAAGCAACAAACTATTAAATATGTCTAAGATTTAATAAAAATTTATTGCACTGAAATATATCAACTATATCTACTTCAGGTCTCTGCCCCTCCCAACTGATTAATCTATGCCTTGATCCTGCCCTGTTTTGGTGGTTATTTTATTTACGATTTTTAATATATTCAAAGTATTAACACTGGAATTTTTTAAGTGTTGTATTTCCCCAAGCCATTGTCTTTCACATAGGAAAACGATCAAAATGGTTTACAAAACCTGTAGTAAAACACTGGGAAAACCATAAGGTTTGAAAATAGTCTCAAACTACTGATCCTGCACGGGTTGCTGAAGCAATAGCATTTAGAAAAAACAAGGAATTTGGTTTAATTTTTGTGCTGCTTAGTTATTGCATTTTATAAAGTAAAATAAAGCTTAAAAAAAGTAAAAGTATTTATCAGAGGCGTAGCGAGTGTTCAGACAGGTGCCTCTTGTTATAAGTCTAAATAAATATGCTTTTAACAGTTTAGGAATATTTGAATGATTATTCTGACAATCTATTTCAAAATATCTGGATCAGCTGCTTCCTATCAAGCAAAATAATACTTTATTACCTCCAATAAGTGCTCTCCCTGTTCTGTATGTCAATTAGGTCACTATTTTGCATCATGCTGACAGGAAACATGGAGGCTACATTTTAAAGGGGAAACACCTGCTTGAAACATACTGTATACCTGCTGTGAATTTAGCAATTCAAAGTCCAATTCCATATTTTAGTTGATTATATATACAAAAAAGTATTTGGAAATTGACTATGAATATGGACAGATCACACCAAGAACATCTTTAAAGGAGCATAAACTCTTACTTGACAATCAGATTTCTCCTAGATCTCATATGCCAACCCAGATGAACTAGTTAATTCCTACAACCGGAAGACAGAACAGGAATGGAAACGCGGGCAGAGGAGGGGAGAGATAAGAAGGGGCACTAAGCTTTTTGTCATGTCCTTCCCTGTAGTACACCGAGTCTGTGCTGTCTCGCTACTTCTTAGTAGACTTCCCGTGCAAATATGGTTTAGTTCCTCCAACTAGCAGATGGAGAACAAAAGAGGGGAAAAAAAACTGTTTATGTCCTTCCTTACACAGAAGGTGGGCTACCTCACTACCTCCCAGGAAACTTCCTGAGCAATATAACACTCGTATCTCTGTTCAATACTTGAGCAAAATTATCACCAAAAACCAGCAAGGGAGGAGTGTCTTAGTAGGGTGCATGTATAAGCCAAACAAACTTAGAGGGATTACTCTTCTTCAACTTCTTCTTATACCTGCCCTAAAGAGTGAAAGTGAACAACAGCATCGAACAGATCAAAAAGTGGATTGAAAACTACTAGTGAATGTTGTCTGAAGAACCCAGCTTTCTAAAGTGGCATCTATTCTGCTATGACAGAAATGTGACTAATCTATATATGACATAAGTTTGGAGTGCAGATCAAGCCTATGTTGGTATAACTACAGCACTCAGGGGTATGGAAAATCCATACCCCAAGCGACACAGTTACACCAACCTAACCCCATGTAGACAACACTATGTCATTTTCCCATTGACATAGCTACCGCCTCTCAGAGAGGTGGAGTACCTATGCCAATGGCATAGGCTGCTGTAGAGCTGTGTGTGCAGAGTCCTTAGGAAGTTTATGTTCTTATTGCCCATGGAGCAGAGGTTGCTCTTATAAGTAAGGCATGATGGTAGCAGAAAATTCATTATTCTTTGAAATGTAAGACTTTCTGATAGTCTTGCAGCCAGAACTCTGAGGGGCTGCAAGTCATTTAAAAAAGCTGACAAACAGAACAAAGAATGATCAGACTTCCCTAAAACTCAAGAACAAAATTTGTAATGTTTGTTTCACACAGAGAGCCTACAGAGATTTCTCTTGCTTGTCAGATGTACAATAGGAAAAGGAAGACTTTTGGTCCTGAAGTTTTTTTGCCGAAGGATGGTTACCTTTAAATCTGCTATTGTGTGTCCAGGGAGGTTGAAGAGTTCTCCTACAGGTTTTTGTAGATTGCCATTCCTAATATCTGGTTTGTGTCCATTTATCCTTTTACGTAGGGACTGTCCAGTTTGGCCGATGTACATAGCAAAGGTGTACTGCTGGCACATGACGGTGTATGTTACCTTGGTGGGCGTGGAGGTGAATGAACCGGTGATGGTGTGGCTGATCTGGTTAGGTCCTGTGATGGTGTTGCTGGTGTAGATATGTGGGCAGAGTTGGCATCGAGGTTTGTTGCACGGATTGGTTCCTGAGTTAGTTACTACGGTGCGGTGTGTAGTTGCTGGTGAGAATATGCTTCAGGTTGGCGGGTTGTCTGTGGGCAAGGACTGGCCTGCCTCCCAAGGCCTGTGAAAGTGAGGGATCGTTGTCCAGGATGGGTTGTAGATCACTGATGATGTGTTGGAGAGGTTTTAGCTGAGGACTGTATGTGATGGCCAGTGGAGTTCTGTTGGTTTCTGTTTTGGGCTTGTCTTGCAGCAGGAGACTTCTGGGTACACGTCTGGCTCTTTTGATCTGTTTCCTTATTTCCTTACTTCATAATAAAGGCTGTAGCACTCTCTTACTCTCTTGGCTGACAAGATGACAATCAAGAAATACTCTTCAAAGTAAGAAACTTCTTGGACCTCTGTCACAAAGTTCAAATTTCAAACTTTTTAAATTTTGGGTTGAAGTTTCCAAGAATCTGATATAAGATAGCATCTTCCCTGTGTCTTATCAGAGGTTTTGAAAAACATCACTACCCTTACACTGGTTCCTCAGTCCCTCCCCAACCCAGACAGATCTCTTTGATGTCTGAAAACAGTCTTAACCCTCAGAGAGTTGATAATTATGCCTCTTTTTCCACATCAATTGTAAACATAGGAATTTCCAGATCACAGTGAACAATAGGATAGTGTCCAAAAAACTGCAACTAAAATTGGGGAAAAGGGGTGTCGGGGGGAACAGGTTGGTTGGTTGCTTGCTTGCTTTATTTGCCCTCTTTAAAAATATATTAGGTGGAATATAATATTCTTAATAAGACTCTGATCTCAGTCTAAAGATCCTAAATTTAAATATATTTAAATGTATTTGGAATACATTTCACCTAGAGCAGCCCAGTGGTTCTACTGTCATTTTTTATATTTAACGATGCTCTCAAAAATTATTCAGGCACCCTGTAATTTTATTTAGCATTCTTTGACAAATAATAAAAACCTCTGTAAGACTATATGAGGATATTTCCCGCTTTCTTTTCCTGCATGGCCACAGGTGTAAAAATCCAAACAGTCAGTTTAACACTTCCTTCTTTTATTAGGAAACTCATAATTTGACATGTAGGTTTAGCTCTGTTTATGTATAATAATTTCCCCTGCATACATACATACATATATGTATTTGCATAAAATTGGAGAGATGCTCAATAGTGAAATAAATATTCTAAAAAGTATATATGGGAGTCATTTTAAAGACTTCATAGTCTTAACAGCAAAAATGTTCAGATAAAACCTTTATTTTAATTTAATATCTTGACAACTCTTTTGGTTAAAATAATTTCTATACAATCTACAATATAGAGCATTCTTGGCAACAGAAAGTATTTATCAAGGCTAACAATTCTATGGTGTATTCTGCAGTTTTTAAACTATCAGCCAATAGCACAACAAATTTCTAATATTCATCTCAGAAGTGATCAGATAACATTTACCCTCATCTTATTACAAAGTACAAAGCAGCAAACAAAAGACAAATATTTAAGATGGAGAAAATGTTTCTTTACCTCCTATTTAAAAGGAGGAAATTGGGAGAACAGACTCCCATGTTAGTGCAAAACTCTTCTTCACTACAAAACTCAGGGGCAAGTGCATTAGTAAAACCATGACTCAGTATATTAGACTGGGACACAGATGAACGTCTCTCTGAGAGATGGAGAAAATGTTTTTCTGCATGCATACTTCTTCTAAAAGCCAATTCCCAAAACAGATCCTTATCCCTGTCCTTTTACCTGCAGCCAAACAGTAGAGGAGCAATTTCTTTTTTAAAAAACCTCTGAGTATTTCCAATAATGTTACTCGAGAAAGCAACAAACACATTCTGGTTTCCTCTGAAGAAACCAGCTGTCATTTTTATGGCACTTGAATTCTTAGCATGATTTAAGTCAGGAGATGTTACTTGTCCTCATTCAGAGACACTGCAAGAAGTCCAGACAATCTTTGGGAAGCACACCATTAGATTAATGCAGTTTTACTCAATTTACTAATGCTTTCTTCAGCTAATCACTGTGACTAGTTTGTTATATTCTGCTTGGATAGGAAATCAAATATAGGGCTTTCTGACCCCCTTTTGACTGCGAAAGCCAAGGATGGCCAATCTCCCTCTTGTGGAGTTTGATCATGGGTTTGGAAAGTGGTATCTGTGGTCATCTGGATCCCAGAAACCCACCATCTGTCATTCAGAACATAACCATTATTGGTTGCTTTTTTCAAGTGGTGTGGCTGTACTGCCATTATCACTGTGTCTTGCTTAGAGAGAGGAAAGTCAATGATTGCCACACTCAGAAGCCTAACCTAACGCTAGAGTTATGCCAGTTTTGCCCAGCTTCAGACCCATTCCTCTCCTTTTCAGGAGGCAATGAGAAAGCAATGACTATTCACAGGTTCAGATGCCCTTTACACCAATGATAATCAAGATAAGTTCCAGCCTGGGTTCTGTCCTTGCTCTGGAGTGATGACTGCTCATCAGGATAATGAACGATATACAGCTCTTGTAAGACTTTATATATCTTGCCTCTTCAAACCTGCAAGTTCAGTAGTGGCCTTGAAGGAATACTGGCAGATGGACAGGCCAGAACAACCTTTTCCATATCACTGAGAAAATTGAAGTCCTGAACACCCATGTCCACTACATTATGAGGAGGCTCCATCTTATGTAATGTCCTTATTTTAAGGTTTCAGCAGTGCTCTTTCAATTGCAAACCCCATGGGCCAAACATGGTACCAGGTTTTGATGTCTCTCTCTTCTCCCTCCCCCATTACACAATTTGTACAGGACACGCCTTTATTGATTCTTTGACTACTTCATAACGCAAGATGTTATGCGATTGCCGCCACATCTCAGGTCAGCAAAAAATTATGCTTTGCTGTCATGAGCCCTAGGGTATAGAACTTTCTTCCTTCTGTCATTGATCTCAATAAATTTCTCCCCACTTTTAAAAAGCATCTTATAATATGTTTCTACAAGTCTTTTTGGTGTGACCGATATGTGGAGTCAATCACATATTATCATCTCTCCAAAACTGTCCCTCTACTATATCCCTCTTTCTTATTTATTTGAATTTTAAGGTGGTGGTTTTAATCAGATTATTATATTTTAAAATGTTATGTTGCACAGTATTCAGAGTACCTCATTTAGGATGATACTTTATAAATAAAATTTGTATTATTGCAGTTTTAGAAAGTTTTCCTCCAAGAATTCAATATGAAAGGGAGAACAAGGATCCTCAACTACATGATTTGGAAAATCTGATCTCACCACCAGGGTGCTGGAAAAATAGAAAGTGAACTCATTTAGAAGCAACATCTTTGCTAATTTTATGAAAGTGAGAATGAATAAAAGAAATTACATGTATAGCCAAACAGGTGCTAATGACACATAATCAGATAATTCCGTAGTTCTGACCAAATAGATGACAATACCAGGATTGAATTGTATTTGTATAATCCTTTCATTGAGACAGCATCTACTTGGTATAATGCTTTGCAGAAACTGAGTGACACATGAAAACAATTTAAACTGTTAGGCATGAAAAAGTTTACCATTGTAGAACAACATGTTGGCTAAAATTCAGTTTTTATGGAGGTGTAATGTATTAATAAATAACAGTGTTCACTAATAATGTGTTACGTGAGAAGTCAGTTTGTTGCTGTTTTCCCTCCTCAGTATTTCCCAAGTTAGCCTGTTCTGTTATTTAACACTTCCTTTTAGTCTTAGGGCATGGCTACATTTGAAACTTCAAAGCATTGCCGCGGGAGCGCTCCCGCGGCAGCACTTTGAAGTGCAAGTGTGGTCGCACGCCAACGCTGGGAGAGAGCTTTCCCAGCGCTCCTGGTATTCCACCTCTACGAGGGGATTAGCTTAGAGCGCTGGGGCACTGTTTACACTGGTGCTTTTCAGCGCTGTAATTTGCTGTGCTCAGGGGGGTGTTTTTTCACACCCCTAAGAGAGACAGTTGCAGTGCTGTAAAATGCCAGTGTAGCCATAGCCTTAGTGCAAACCATGGCTTGTCAGGGAAGATAGTAAGCAAGTGTAAGCCACTATGGTAGGGCCCTGTAGCTTTTATCCTTCTTTTCTACATCTTTGAAATTGCAGAATTGAATGGGGTTAACAATTTAGAAGAGCTGGTTGTGTGCACCTGAGATATCCAACTACTTCCAAAGACTGAAATTAATAGTCCATACATAGCTCCATTTAAAATGCTTAAAACAGTTTTTGAAAAGCTGCTGTACAAGAAACTGACTAGCCAGAGGACTAAACATATTTACCAGATATATACGTGTGTATGCGCAATGCCCTGCCGAGAAGCTCAGCCCTGCCCCACTACTATTTACAAATTGCAATAAGGAGAAGAATGTTAGGATCCATAAATTGGAGGCTGTGTCAAGACTCTGCTTGGTGCTCCATCTTTTATATTGGCCTCTGGTTGGATAGTTTCTGATATATTTAAAATTCCCTTCTTCCCAGCCCCTCTTGCTGGAAGAAAGATATATTTCAATTTCTCCCTCATCCTTAAGAATCTCCTGGTTAGTGCTGGGATGAGATGACATGGTTGTAGTCATAGATTCACAGACTTTAAACCCAGAAGAGACCATTAAATTGTCTACTCGGTCATACTGTATATCACAGGACATACAATTTCACCCAGTTACCCCAGCATTGAAACCAACAATTTATGTCTGACTAAAGCATAACTTCTAGAAAGGCATACAGTCTTGATTTGAAGACATCAAAAGATGGAGAATCCACCACCTCCTTTCGTAGTTTGTTCAATTGGTTAACCACCCTCCATTAAAAATGTGTGCCTTATTTCTAAATTTAAATATATACAGCTTTAGCTTCCAGCCATTGGTTCTAGTTATGCTTTTCTCTGCTACCTTAAAGAACACTTTTGTACTTGGTATTTTCTGCCTAGGAAGGCATTTCTGCACTGTAATCAAGTCACCTCTTATAAGTTTTCATATACTAAACAGATTGAGCTCTTTAAATCTCTCATTGTAAGGAATTTTCTCCAGCCATTGAAGTATTTCAGAATCAATCTAACCCAGGGGTTCTCAAACTGCGGGTCGGGACCCCGCCGGGGGTCGTGAGGTTATTACATGGGGGGTGGCAAGCTGCCAGCCTCCACCCCAAACCCTGATTTGCCTTCAGCATTTATTATGGTGTTAAATACACCTCTACCCTGATATAACACAAATTCGGATATAACGCGGTAAAGCAGAGCTCCAGGGGGGCCGGGCTGTGCGCTCCAGTGGATCAAAGCAAGTTCGATATAACGCGGTTTCACCTATAATGAGGAAAGATTTTTTGGCTCCCGAGGACAGTGTTATATCAGGGTAGAGGTGTATATAAAAAAGTGTTTTTAAATTTATAAGGGGGGGGGTCACACTCAGAGGCTTGATATGTGAAAGGGGTCACCAGTACAAAAGTTTCAGAACAACTGGTCTAACCAATGCTGTAGATCTACTCCTCCTCACTACTTCCTTGTTTACATATCTAAGGAGCATATTAGTCCTTGTCGTCACAGCAATGTACTGGGAGCTCACATTCAGTTTCTTGTCCACTGTGACCCCTATATCCTGTTCAAAGTTGCTGCTTTCCAGGATACCAATCTTTCTCTTTCTGTCTCTGTCTCTGCTGACTTCCAGTCCCCTGCTTTAAACATCCTTCATCTCCAGACAAAGTTAATGGTTAACCTGTTCCTTCCTGAATTTTGTCTTGTAACCTCTCCCATTTCTCATTAACTGCTATCACACTTAACCTCCTGTTGCTATTATTCCTTTAAGTGAAGACTGAAGCAAAATAAGGGCTTGCTACACTGCTGTAGTGCTTAGTGAAGATGTTACCTACACTGATGGGACAGCTTCTCCCATTGGCATATGTACTCCACCTCCCTACGAGGCAGTAGCTATGTTGACAAGAGAAGCCCTCCCATAAACATAGTGCTGTCTACACTGGGAGCTCAGTCGGTATAACTCAGTCACTCAGAGGTGTGGATTTTCCATACCCCTGAACAACGTAGCTATACCAATGTAAGTCTGTAGGATTTCAGTCCTCTGCTTTCTTTCCCGATGAAATAGGAAAGCTACACTTCTCCTTTGCCATTTTCTTGCTTTTAATATACTTTAAAAACTTTTTTCTTGTTCTCTTTTACATCTTCTGCTTACAGTACCTCATTTTACATCTTACTCCCATTTCATGCTTCAATTCAGTAATTACAAAATGAACAATTTTCATTAACATATCTTGCTCTTTTGGAGCTGGTAACCTTCCTCCTACTCAAAAGTTAGTTTGAGTTTTTAAAAATCCTGTGGTAATCCTGGACATACATGAAAAAGACACTCTGCTGTTTAAAGTTCAACAAGTATTTTATTTGAAGCATTACAACCTAAATCATTTCCACATGGCTCTGGCAGAAATACGACACTTTAGTCCATCACCTACTTTTTCTGTTTGAATTCCAGATCAAGGCTGCAACTGGCTCATTATCAACAGCAGACTAGCATATAATGCAGTGTTAATCCCTGGCAATAAAGATTTGTTGGTAATGTAAGATACAGAAAAGACCACTTTAAAGATTGTCTGGACATTGCTGGCAAAGCAAAATGGAAAGTAGTAACACTTCTGGTAAACTGAAAAGTCCATAAAATAGAGAAAACATACACAGGTGTACTGGAAGAAAATCCAATAAAGACATTCTTTTGAAACAAATGAGATGACTAAAACAACTACTAGCTCAAGACATTCGAAGCAATGCCATGGCAAGAAATCCAGAATCCCTTACTATTCACAGACGATGGGAATGGGAAAGGTAATGAGATTTCCACCTGAGGGGCCATCCTTCATAACACTCTTTGTCTAGTGGGTCTCTGATAAACCTAAAGCTCCATCTTCCTCCCTGTCCCCCCACAACTGTTGTGTCTTTTCTCTATTCCCAGAGCCTCCCGGGTACTGAAATAGGTATAGGTCTTCATGCTTCTCTTCCCCCAGATACTCCCCACTGCTGTGAAGAGATGGGATTCCAATACTATAGCCCTTCCCCTCGACTCATGGCTGCTGTGAGGCGTGACCAATCTCCATTCCTCATTCCCATTCCATTTTCTGCATCCTCATCCCCTGTAATTCAGCATCTGGCTCTGCTCCTCAGAGCAACCTCAAAGTGCAGTAGCCCAACATGAAACTGACAAGATTCTTGACCTTTTCCATTAGACTAACAGCAAAGAAACTGGTGACTATCTCATTGATTTCACTCCATTAATGACTGGCAGATCCATCTGCAGATTAGGGAGAAAACAATGCATCAACAAATATAATGAACAGAAGCTTCATTTTTAGAAGTTTAAATTATGTAGAAATTGATGAATTAGGCTTCCTTGTATTCCCGGGAAAACACCACACATACTACTGGTGAACAGATACTTTGAGCTAGGACTACAATGTATAACATAAGATTATGGTCACACATTTCAACTCTAATTGCTTTGTCCTGTCTTATTCATGTTGCTGATGTTTATTCACGTTTCTCATTTCTTTTCATGTTCTGGGGATACTGGGTGGTTGAGTCAGAAGCATTCAGCAGGAAAACGTTCTTACACCCTGTCATCCCTCCTTCCAAGCTTGGTTGATGTAGCCCAGCAACTTCCACTTCTGCTCCCAATTTCCTGCAAGACGTTGGTTGCTGGACATTCTCATCCCTTCAAGACAATCTATAAATAGTAACCTTGTGCTCAAACCAAGTAAGAACTATTGCCATTTTCTTTAAGGTACATCATTTCAACGTACATATATTTATTCAACGGCGAAGACAGAAGAGCATTATAAGCTATAAATTTCCTAGAATCAAAACAACTTTTTCAGCTTACCAAAACCAGATTGTCTGTGTTCTAGGTGTGGGGTTTAACCTAATCCCTTGCAATTTATGCATTGAGCAGTAATCAAGGCCTCAGCAGAAAGATTCATGAAGAACTGACCCTCCTAGCACTCTCACTCTTCCTCCTCCATCTCAGTTCAATCTGTTAAAATCAGTACAGTATCCTTATTTTATTTACTTTTGGTTTATTTTATGTCTTAACATCCCCTACAATTACATGTATCTGAAGGATAGTGTCAAAGTGCAAACAGCATTTTTTGGCCAAGAAAATTTCTCATATATATTACAGAACAATGGAAAAACTAAATCCAGCCAATAAAAGATTGCAAGGTCAAGAGACTTGCTATTTCCAACTCTGGTCCTAAGCTACATTTTGTGGATTTTATACCTTCCTGATGCATGAAGAGGCCCTATATTTGACAAAAAGATATGGAAACAACCATTAATGTAGATATGCTTTTTTTAAAAAAAATCTGAAGGCAACATATTTTCATTATAATTAGGCTTAGCTGAATTTATTTTGTATTATCTGTTGAAATTAATCAACGTTTATTTTAAGCACTTTTTAGATTTTTATAATATAAATTTTAATAGCAGGAAATTATGGGGGGGGCACACAATTATTTAATGATGGAAGACATTGAGGTTCAAAAAATTAAAACTTTATAAACGGTTAAAACAATGTCAATGTCATGTCAAAATATACAAAATAAATCGCCATAAATCAACAAAGGGAATCATTGGAGTATGCTCCAAAGAGACATTTTCTGAAAATTGTAACCAGAGTTATATACGCAGAGACTGTTTATGAGTTGCTGAGCAAATAAATTATTACTTGCAAGACACATCAAAGAAAAAAGATAAAAGCCAGGATTGGAAATGGGGACAGGAAGGCAGATTAGATGAGCCTGCATACTTACGGAGAGAGGAACACATTTCTAAAAAATTACAGAATGCTTAAATAAATTAGAATTCTTATTATACAAAAATTGCAAACAGCAGGGTTTCACTGATTTTATGAAGAAAATGAAAGAAAAATGAGACCCTTTTGCACCACTAGTTGCTCAAACTCTTTAGGATGTCAACATCAGTAAAATTACCAGTTTTGAGAATCAGCATAAAGTGTGGTATTTGCATGGTAAGATGTTTTTGAAATAAGACTTCATGCTCTTCAAAAATATTTAAAAAATAAAACAAGGATATCTAACATTAAGGACGTGACCAGAGAAATTCTAGGAATGCACTGCAGCTTACATTATGTGGCATCAACCACATTGAATATTAAAATTTACTTTACAGCAAAATTTGGCAAAGGCATACCACTAACTAACTAGGATGCCACAAAAGCTTCCAATATACTGGGATCTCCTTTACTCAAGTTCACATGGAATTTTAAGATAGCCTGAATTGATCTGTCGCATTTAGCAAGAGCCTGGTAAGCTTCAGGAGGGGGTTGGTTTTCTCTTTATAATGTCAGGCAATTAACTTAGGGCAGGTCTACACTTAAAAAGCTGCACCATTCTAGTGCTTCAGTGAAGATGCTACTACACTGATAGGAGAGCTTCTCCTGTCAGTGCAGTAAATCCATCTGCACGAGATGCGGTATCTATGTCAACAGGAGAAGGTCTACATCGGTGTTAGGTCGGTATAACTACATCACTCAGGTATGAAATCGATGTAAGTTTGTAGCTGTAGTGGCTCCAATCTCTGTCAGGTAAAATACATAGCAGTAACAACAACTTAACTAAATGGATTTAAGAACTCATGCAACTATTATGGAGAACATCGGCTAACTTGCAAAAATGGACAGACACTTGGATTGTTTAGCCCTTTTCCATCCTATAGACTTCTCATCTAATAAAAGGTCTCAAATCATAGACTATCACTGTTGAGTCAGATGTTAAAATTATAGCTATAATCATGTCAAATTACCTCAGTTAAGGCTCCTATTTTTCCAAGTTTAATTGTTTTCTTGTCCATTTTATGCCCAAATTTATTTCCAACTCACAAATTTTATGATCTGTAACACTGAATCTTGAAATAAAGAATATAAGCAACTACAAAAAAGTCAGAGAAGACTACAATATTTCCAGCTGCTTCTCTTGCTATTTTCGTATATGCCAGACATCTTTATTTTCCTTCTTGAAAAAGTATAATATTTCATTTCTAATCTGTCCCTCTAAATTTATCTCCTGGTCTCAGCATTAGGAGTGAAAAGTTGTGTTCCCATTTTATCCCGAATATTTTTTAAAATAGCTTTTCCAGAAGGTACTAAAACGTATAATAGGGAATAAGCCAAGGCCAAAGGTCTTTTCCATGTCTAACATCTTTAATTTTATGAAATATTTGCTAGTACGTCATTTCCTATCATAGGAACATTTATCCTATATCACCACATATCCATGTCTGATGTGCAAGACAATTCAAGACCCATAGGGCCCTATTATTCTCTCAAAAGAAACAAAATAACTCCCAATGAAGTAAAGGTAGTAAGAGAAAAAGGAAACAACTATGCCCCAGTTGATTGGCTCTACGATTTTCATTACTAATTTTCTGAATTACATCTGTTAAAATTAAACATGCAGCTCCACTCACTGTTTCAGAACTGGAACATTTTATGCTACCAGCCCCTTCACTGGAGTTAGCAAAATATTAAGTGGAATATTGTATAACAAATACAAAAGTGTATTTTAAAATCACTTTAAAAAGGCTGCATAACCTTATTACATTTCAGGTTAAAATACCATCCCTCCAAGTTCTGAAAGGAAATCTTGTCATTACCCAGAACCAGTGAAGCATATGACATCTTCAAGCCCTGTATTTCTATATGGAATTAAAGTAATGGGAAGTACTGATACCTCCGGTGGGGATGGATAGAATAACTACCATAGATATGAAAAATAATCCCGTATTGAATTAAGATTAGACAGGTCTCTGGAGACACTGGACATAACAGCTGAAGAAAGATTAGCCACATCATGCTTTACAGACTAATGGCTGGCTAATTATACATAAATTGCATCACCTATGAACCAAGGGGCTTGTCTGCACTACCGCACGGGGTCGATCTAAGATACGCAACTTCAGCTTCGTGAATAGCATGGCTGAAGTCGACGTACTTAGATCTACTTACCGCGGTGTCTTCACTGCTGTAAATTGACAGCTGACGCTCTCCTGTTGACTCCGTTTGCACGTCTCGTTCTGGTAGAGAACAGGAGTTGACAGGAGAGCACTCAGAGGTCGATTTCTCATGTCTATACTAGACACGATAAATTGACCCCTGCTGGATCGATCGCTGCCCGCTGATCCTGCAGGTAGTGTAGACAAACACTTTGATTCCTAATGGAGGCTCTGGTAATTCTTTCTTCGTAATTTCCAACCTCCTCAAAGCATAATGAAAATTCTGTGGACTGAACTGTGCTAAAATGACAAGATTAGAAGTGAGAGTAAAGAGCAATAAAACAGGAAACCTGATTATTGGCCATGACCAGTGTCATGTCAACTTGCAAGACAGTGAAATGAAATTCTTACAAGGTCACGCTGGAGGGAGAGGGAAAGGTGATCTTGGCAGGCCACAGCAAGGCAGCTATCATTCTCTCTTACTGAATATTATAAAATTGTATACTTATGCCCTGTCTTACATCCACATATATATTAAACCATGTTAAACCAAATGCAACTATCCTTTCAATTGAGGATGGCAGCCAGCAGGTGGAGAACATCAAGAGTGCATAACAAAGGCAAGATGATATTTCTGACCAAAGGCACTGGGGATTATTCAAAGTTTTGTTAAAAGCATTCACGACATCTGTCTATTCATGAAGGGCAGAGGGAAATTGTTTTTTATGATCTCCAATAAAAGAGCCACACATAGTAAACTGAAAAGGAGTACTTGCGGCACCTTAGAGACTAACAAATTTATCTGAGCATAAGCTTTCGTGAGCTACAGCTCACTTCATCGGATGCAAGCAGTGGAAAATACAGTGAGGAGATTTATATACACAGAGAACATGAAACAATGGGTGTTACCATACACACTGTAACAAGAGTGATCAGGTAAGGTGAGGTATTACCGGCAGGAAAGCGGGGGGGGGAGAAAAACCTTTTGTAGTAAGGTGCCACAAGTACTCCTTTTCTTTTTGCGGATACAGACTAACACGGCTGCTATTCTAACACAGTAAACTGCATGGGATGTGGAATAAATCCCAACAACACTACTGCAAAATAAGCATTTTAGGAATAGGAAAAACGAGGCATAGATATATTAATTGACTTGCCTAAAGGATGCCAGTGACAGAGCTGGGAACAGAACCTTAACATCTGACTCCCAGTAAATCATATTCCCATATCACTTACGTAACCCACAATATATGCTAAGATTTAAAATGTATATATGTATTCATACATTTTAAATCTTTTCAAATGTCTCTTCTGAGGGTGGGGTGAAGGAGCTGTGATATTACTTCATTCATTCATATTTGTACTATATTAAGCAAAACAGTTCAAATGTATAAAAACATAGTTGTAGTCAGAAAAGTTCGTACACAAAATGATGCCTTTGCAGTCAGCAGATCTGTTCTGTGTCTGCGTTCTAAATGACATTCAAGGCCCCATGTATTTTGTGGCTATGGTAGATACTCATCCATCCTTCAGCACACATTGTCTTCCAGAATTTAAGCTTTCATTTACAAAATAATGCCTCTAATACAAAAAGAACCTTAAAACTATAACCCAAATGTTAATCAAAATAGTATTGACTTCCTGAGCCTGCAGATAGTCTGAAACGGTAATTCAGAGGAGAATTATGTCATTTGGTGGATTGTTAGCCCTGAAACGTGAAGATTAACAACATAAACGTGAGCGTTTAACTATTTCACTACTCATCGTTTAACCTTAAACATATACCTAAGGTGTTTACCTCTATAGTTCCCACACGTGGTCCCACACAGCCCCAGCTGCTTAAAACGTCCAAGCCTACAGCTTCCCCAGATAACTCCGATTATGGCGGCTAGTACAAAGACATGCGGGTCACTGAATAGCGTGAAACACCACAGTAACACGGGGGCTGCCCTAACGGCGACCGACCGTCACACTCCATCTGGAGCCTGTGGTCTGATGAAAGGGAAGCTGCTGTGGCGCCTGCACGGCAGCACCCAGGTCCCTGCAGCAGGAGGCAGGACAGAGTAGGCGCCGCCTGCCCCGCGAGCACCAGGCGCTGCGAGCAACAATGCCAGCAGCGCGCGCCTGCTGCCGTTGGCGCCCGTTAGCTCGGGCGGGCCGGCGCAGCGGCGAGTTGAGCCGGAGCCCCGCCGCTCTGGCGCAGCATCGGCTGAGCGGAGCGCTCCTAACCGACAGCGCAGCCGGCCGCGGGGAAGCACAACCACCGAGAAAGCGGCCTGCAGAGCCCGTCACAACGCGAAGGGCCGGGCCGGGCCGGGCTCGGTAACGGCCGGCCCCACGATGCCCACAGTGCCGACACCTCCGACGGCAGAGCCGAGCCACTACGCTCGAGAACTGCTCCGGGGGGGGGGGGTCCCCTGTGATTGTGGGGAGGGGGATGTGCGCGCTCCAGGGCGGGGCTGAGCCCGGCTCGCGGCTCCGCGCGCACACGGTGGGAGGAGGGAAAGGAATAATGGAGGTCTCATCCCTTTCTCCCCCGCGGATCAGCACAAGAGAACACGGCTCGGCCTGAAAAAAACTCACATGAACCGGGGGAAGTCGGAGCCGAGGTCACCGCCTCCGCCGCAGCGCCCAGAGGAGGCACGAGAGAAAGGACCCTTACAGGGCTGCCCTGAAAGGCGCCTGCCATTAAAATGGATTGTGCAACCTTAGCTCCCCAAATGAGCCATTTACAGCTGTTACATACCCTCCGCACAGAGCCCGCCTCTGTACCTCACGTTACAAATAATTGCAGTTGCTAGGCATTCGCAGGGTCACCCGCTTTCCCGGAAACCAGGGTCCTTCTCCTAGCGCCGGCGCTGAGTGGTGACGTAAGAGACGCGAGGGCGGGCAGCCAGTTCGGCGGCACCTGTTCGCGCACAGAGGGGTGGGTCCTCGCGCTCGGGGGGCAGTGGCGTCCTCGTCAAGGGTCGGGCAGTTTCGGAGACACACGGCAATGTTTGGAGTAGCAACGGCGGCGCGAGGGCCCCTGTAGGTGGCTCGTGCTTCACGCCCAGCAGCTGTAGCAGGTACCCACCCTTGTGCCCTGTCTCGCCCAGCTCCGCTGCAGGGACTCGCTGCTCCCCGCGCGCCGTGCTCCCTGGGCGGGGAGGGTCCTTGCAGCCACGGCGCTGCTGGGCCCCGCGCGCCCTACCCCCAAGGGGTGTCCTTGCAGCCAGACTCTGATGCGCCCTGTGCACCATATTCTAGTGCCCGTTCACCAAAGCTTTCCACCTTCTGATCCCTTTTTTTCTCCTTTCCCAAATTAAAATGAATACAATTATGTTCTTTGGAGAAAGAAAAGATGTATAGGATTGTATCTAGCCTATCCTCTTCCTGGGAGCCAGTGCAGGATTCTTCCTTGCAGGATGTTGCTGTTTGTGCTTTTCAGACTGATGCCTTTAGAGCACTTCGGTATGCCCTCGCCCTCCCCCACGACAAATCTGTCCGTCTTTCAAGAAGTGATTTTTCTTGCTAATTGCTTCAAGGACTGAAGAAATCCACCTGCTAGTGGTGAGGGGAAAACCATCTGGAGAGTGTGGAGGCCAGTGCATTAATTTTTGCAAAACTAATGAAAAGAAGTTTCAGGTCATTATCCTTAGGAAGATATATGCACTTCATGGTAAGAAGGTTAAGCTTGTAGTGAGCTGCTTTCCTGAGTCTGCAGATAGAAAGCTACAGAGATTCTATTAAAAAGAATAGGAGTACTTGTGGCATCTTAGAGACTAACAAATTTATTTGAGCATAAGCTTTCCTGAGCTACAGCTCAAATAAATTGGTTAGTCTCTAAGGTGCTACAAGTACTCCTTTTCTTTTTGCGGATACAGACTAACACGGCTGCTACTCTGAAACCAGAGATGCTGTTGCCTTAGTAGCTTTGCCAAGTAGGTACAGAGTAAATTTACATGACTTCCTGTCACTTTCTCTTCTGCTTTTCAAAACCCTAGGAAGCACAGTGAAACTCATAAGACTCAGGTCAATTAATGCTGTTGCCTGGTAATATGAGAGCAAGGGCAGAGACGGAGTCCAACTATTTATGGGCGAGGATGACCCCAAAATGACAGCTGGAGTAGAGGGGAGTTTGGGGAGTAGCAGTATTGGATCCCTAACTGCCAAGAAGAATGAAGGGGCAGAGAGCTACTTCCTTCCAGCAGTCTATAATGAGGGGAGAGGCGTCAAATTTATCACCCAACTGTTACCTAAACAAAGATAGAGGCCCCTGATCGGGGTCTAGGGAAAACAATATTTCCATTGGCCATATTCTTGGGGTGAGACCGCCTTGTCACAATGTGTTGCCTTTGGCTATTCTGCTGGGCCTACTCTCAAATTCCTATCTGCTCCTAGCTAGTAGGAAACGGCTACGTGTATCATGTCCTCGACCAGTCTGAGACTTGCAAGCTTTCCAGCAGCAGTTCAACAAACTAATTAAAATAAATCTTCACCCTGGGAAGCTGCTTCATGTCTTTTATTCCCTGAATATTTGTGGATGATGCCTAAATTGAAGGGGTAGCAAATATACAGGAGAACAGAACTTTTTAAGTGCGAAGTAACCTGGAGATAGTAAAGCATGCCTTGCTGCAATGAGAATGCCCAGTATTGAGCCATGAACCCGGGAGAGAAGAACCAAATATTGTGCATACAGAATTGAGGGAAATGATCAAGCAGCTGCATCCAACATATTAAAATGAGATTATTTTCATGTTGTTTTCTTAATACTGTCCAAATATTACTTTTCTTTTAACAAAATACTATAGTTATAACCAAGGAATTGGGATCATAGGTGTCCACAAGAGGATCTTGATGGTCTGAAATATGAAAATGTTTGATTTAAAAAAAAAAAAAAGCCTCTTAATCTTCTAGTAGTCTGTTTCAGTTTTAACCTTTATAGAAGAAGTGGCTTTAACTACTTTTAGAAGACTGTCTTACTTTCTCCTGTGCCTGGATTTTGATGTTGGACAGAGTGAGGCTAACATGTACAACAAACATACAATAATTTCCAATTAATCTTTTCCCATTTCTCTTCCTTCCTCCTCAGTAAGAGAGACTGTGAAGTGATGGTGTCTGCGTAGTTTCTTACTTTCACTGTTTTACAAGTTGCATTGTTCTGTAATGAAAATAATGGGCCCCCGGGATGTGAAGGGTCAGGAGACATGGACATGTTTAGCTCTTCTGTCTGATATAAATAAGCCTCTTCCTCAATTCTTTTTCAGTCTGAGCTGAGACCTAGTTGTTGGATTGTGCTCAAGGTCTCACCAAATACACTCTTTTTACATAATTTTTTCTTTAATGAACAAACCACATCTGAAATTTGCCAGCAATTATTTTTGCAAAATCTAATGCACAAAAATTGGAATTGGAAAAAACAGAATTGGAAGTAAAATCAAGAGGAATTCTTGAAAATTACAGGCAGGTATGTTACTTATTGTAGAATGAATATAACTGAAATGTGAAATAAAGTGGACTACAATATTTAAGTGGAGGACTTATAAGGTTGATGTCTGCTAAACTTAATGAATGACACAATAAATCTATTACTTTCATTGTACAATAAGTTTGACAAATCCAGTATATTTCTGTAAAACTGATTCCACTTATTTTCTTTTTTCTTAAATCTACCTAAAATATTAAAATATGTAGGTAGTTATATTTGGTTCCTCAACTAGTTTGGATAGCTGTTTTGTACTTCTAGAAGGATTGCTTTTAATTTCAAAGATCATCTGGATAGCCAACAAACTTTTAAAAAGAGGAAGTACCATATATACTCGTTCATAAGCCGAATATTTTTGGTAAAAAAGTGACTATCAAAGAGCGGGGGTCGGCTTATAAACGGGGCTACACCAAAATTTGATGATTTTAAGCTCTATGAAATCATTGAATTGAATATCTAATACATTGTCTTTTTGTTTACCTGGAGCGTCTGCAGATATGGAGCCCCTCAGTTCCCTGTGGCCGCGGTTTGCCATTCCCAGTTGTTCCCAGTCACTTCCCGCAGCTCCCATTGGCTGGGAATGCAAATGGCGGCCACTGGGAGCTGAGGGGCTCCATGTTTGCAAACGCTCCAGGTAAACAAAATGTCCTGACCCGCCAGCGGCTTACCCTGACAGGCTGGGAGCCAAAGTTTGCCAATCCCTGAAATATAGGGTCGGCTTATGAAAGGGTCATTCATTTTTACCATTTTTACTTGTCTATCTTGTGGGGGTCGGCTTATAAACAAACCAGCTTATGATCGAGTATATATGGTAAGCATATTTCAGCATACTTAAGTGCTATCACATTTTCATTCTCAAGAAAAATCTTTACAGTGACAAGTTCTTGGGCACATTCAGATTTCTGAAACTTTCGGTAAAAGCGATTTAATGAAGCAGTATTGTTTCCATTAAACTTTACACTTCATAATTCCATTTCAGTATATCTAACTAGTTTACAAAGAGGGGGGGGGAAATGTCAAGGTAGTAATTTTAAGTGTTCGTATGATGCAGAGCCCAATTCACTGTCTTTTATGTCCAAAGAGACTCTTCTATATCTCTTGTACTTTTAGAACATTATTGAAACTGAGTTGTGTCCAGCCTGTTAACTATTTTTGCATATTTTTACTATGAATACCAATTTTAAATGAGTGCTTCCCAAACTGAGGCCTGTGGAGTGCTTGCTCATGGTCATTGATAGCTGGTTGATCGCATGGTCTGGTTGTCCTTTCTTGCTTCCAGCTGCTAAATTTTAATATAGACAGTTAAAAATGCTTTTTCTTAATCTTGCTTTTTCTAAATTTGCAATTGCTGTAGTTACAGTGGGAATGTTATTGGGATTGGGAATGGAACAGAGGATGGTTCATAATACAATTTCTGTTAAGTTATGGATTTGGTTAAAAGAATCAACTACATTAGACACGTTGTTTAGTTGCTCTTAGAATTGTTCCTTAACTATTTTTTTAATTATCACTTCAAAGGCAGGATTGTTTTAGTCTGTTTTAATTCTAGAAAACTGCATGCTTTAAACAAGAAACAAAATACCTATATTTGCAAAATTTTGAAACTTATATTTGTATTTCCTTTTCCTATAATTAGAGGTGGACATTCAAGTCCTAATACCTACTACATTTGCTGAGGAAGACTTATTCATCCATGGTTTGTGTACTGTGGAGACTTTCCGGCTTAGGGCTTGAGCCAGCAAACATTTATTGCCAGCTGTAATAATCACTAAATGGGACTAGTTATGGTAGTGTGCGCTCTACCTTGTAGTAAGTATTTGCAGGATTTGGCATTAAAAGAAAAAGGTTCAGTGAGACCCATAAGATAGTGTTCACCTCACATATGAACCTCTTAAAAAATATTAGGGTTGTAATAGGATATTATTGGTGTTGGTTAGTGTTTGTGGGTCCTGTAATGGAAGTGGAATTTTAAGATGTATTTGAATGGAGATAATGGAATTGGGAGTATGTTCTAGGCATGGGATACAGCATAGTTCACTTCTGAGACTAAAGTTTCTGTGCAAGACCTTCTTAGCAGTTGTGTTAGCCTATCATGCCTCTTTTCTACCTCAGATACTTAGCATATCAGACCTGGAAGCAACTACTTAGTTTTTTGCCATTTTGAAAATGCCAAAGTACAAGTAAACATAATCATCTTCTTTTCCCTCCCCCACACAACTACAGTTGCTTATTTAAAGTTTTATTCATGTCTAGTTGTATTGCAAAAAAAAAAGCAAAGCATCTTCTTCTTTTTTATCATAATTGGTTCTTATAACTTATAGAATTGTTAAATTTCTCTAGCAAAAAGGTTTTGTGTACAATCAAAACCAAACAAGTGCTTATGGGGTGAATATGTTAAGTCTCCAGTCCTGCAAGCACTTACGCATGTGCTTAACTGTAAGCGTAAGACTCTGTGTGTGTGTAAGTGTTCACAGGATCAGGGCCTTAATTTATAGAAGGCATACAGTTAAAGTGTTGATATTGTGACTTACTCGAAACAGGCAGACCCTTGCACTCACACAGAGCCCCTTTGAAGTCAGTGAGGCGCTAATGTCTATTTGTGAAGGATCAGGGTCAAATAAATATACACTTAACTGAAGAAATACAAAAAAAGTATATCTTTTTAAAACTGTGAGTAATAGAATAAAGCATTACTATAAAAACCTTAGTCTATGCTGTTTCTCATTTATTTTCTTAAGATAGCAACTATATAATGGCACAGAATATGTATCTGATTACTTCTGAAGTTAGTATTTTTAATGCATTCATTTGTGGTGGAACAAATGCTTAATTCTGTCATGTGTTTGTAGCTTATATTTGCTGTGTACAACAACCTTGTTTAAAATTTAAACCAAAATGGTGCCACATCTTCTAATTTTTGTTGTTGCAAATCAGGATTTTCAAAATATAAAGAAAAGTCAAATCTGAAACTTTAGTAAGAAGTTCGATTTCTTTTGTCCAACATCAAGTTTCAGTGTGTAAAGTTAGGCAGCATTAGCTTAAATACAGCACACATTACCTAAACATTAAATATACAGCCCATAGATTTGTTATATTTACACTCTAGTCTGTTGTTTCTACATTCAGTGTATGTTTGTTCAATTTTTTTTAGCTGGAGGGAGAGTGATTCACAAAGGGAAGCTGAGAAGCCCATGCTATGAACAAGGTGGCATTCCTTAGTAAAGGGCTACTCTTGACTGGCATATTTTTTTAGTATTATGTGCTTTATTTTTCTTGGATAACTTTCTCAGTGTTAGTGAAATGCTACAGGGCAATATTAAGACAGAAAGGAAAAAAAACTAACTAGTTTTCAGACTCCTCAGTTCTTTCTAAACAATTTTATTTTACTAAGTGTGTTGTTTCATGTCACTGTTGAAATGTAGGAAACACGGGGGGCTGGGCTTCTGGGTGCAAGAGACTGGCAAAGTCATCACACACGTTGGAACTCAGCTTCTGATTCCAGCATGTATCTCATCAGAATCATCTACTGAGCATGCCTGGCGTATTTTATAGCTTCTCCTTACCTGAGCTCTGATGGCTCAGTTCTCAAATTTTGAATATTTATGACTCCACATACCGGGGGAATTTGATCATGGAAATACTGATCCACCCAATGACTACCAGCCCTTAACTTCTGGATGGTTCTGGGCACTTCAGGTAAATGGTCTTACTGTGTCTTACTGCATGTGTACACAGACAGAGATACAAACAAACACAATTAATTTCTCAGCGACCTCCCTTTGTCTCTAAATAAATAAAATTCTGCAATGCAAAAGGTATGTGGATTGTTTTTGATTTTTTCGGGGGTGGGAGTTATGTAAAAAGGGAGAAATAGCAGAGTGTGCAGCCAGAAAGAAGCAGTGCCTGTATCAAAGCAGAACAATAGGAAGAAGGGACCACAATCTTCAGAGTACCTGGGAACTGGACCAAAAAAAACCTGCTGTGGCTGCAGATTGTAAAAAAGACCCTATTTGGGAATATTTTCAAGAAATTTCTGTACCGCTAGGTAAAAAAGGAACACGTGCCAAACATAAACAGTGCAACAAAGAGATGCAAGGTCTGGCTGTCCGAATAAAACAAGATTATGAAAAAGGCTCTTCAGAGGGCAGTGACTTTGAAGATGATTATGTGGACATGCTTGAATAGTCTGGATCAGCTAGTTAGTAAATTTATTTTGCACCATTCTTATGGACTGCCTACCATATTTTATTATGCTGGTAAATGATAACTTAGATTATTATTATATACTTGTGTTTTGGGTGGATTTCTTCACTTATGAATTTCAAAATGTTTTCAAAATATAATTGGTATGTTACTTTGTTATGGGAGTATTTATCAGTTACGTTTTTACTGTTACTCCTCAACTTACTTATTTTATTGCTAATTTTTATTTTATTGATGATCAGACATCCTAGGTGAAGATTTCCTATTTAAAAGTAAAGTTTTATTGGGAAGTTATTAATTCTAAGGTTTAATTTTTTTTCAAACTGTTTGGTATGGTGCTAGAGATAAGGGTTTAAATAGATATAGATAATCCTTTCTTGTTAATTATATTCCCTTTAAAAATGGCTTTAGAATAAATTATATTAGTGGTACAAGCAGCTGCAGTATGAGGAATTGTTTATTTACAACCTTAGTTTTTTAAAGCAGTGAACTCAGTACCACTTCAGTGGGTGAGTGTGATTTTTTTTTTTAGGGCTGTCAAGCTATTAAAAAAATTAATCGCGTGATTAATCACGCTGTTAAACAATAACAGAATGCAATTTATTTAAATATTTTTGGATATTTTCTACATTTTCAAATATATTGATTTCAATTACAACACAGAACACAAAATGGACAGTGCTCACTTTATCTTTTTATTACAAATATTTGTAATGTAAAAAACAAAAGAAATAGTATTTTTCAATTCACCTAATACAAGTAGTGTAGAGCAGTCTCTTTATCATGAAAGTTGAACTTACAAATGTAGAATTATGTACAGAAAAAAACTGCATTCAAAAGTAAAACAGTGTACAACTTTAGAGCCTACAAGTCCACTCAGTCCTACTTCAGCCAATCGCTCCAACAAGTTTGGTTACAATTTGCAGGAGATAATACTGCCTGCTACTTGCTTACAATGTCACCTGAAAGTGAGAACAGGCGTTCGCATGGCACTGTTCTAGCCAGCATCGTAAGATATTTTTGTGCCAACGCTAACGATTCATATGTCCCCTCATGCTTCAACCACCATTCCAGAAGACATGCGTCCATGCTGATGATGGGTTCTGCTTGATAACGATCCAAAGCAGAGTGGACTGACGCATGTTCATTTTCATCACCTGAGTCAGATGCCACTAGCAGAAGGCTGATTTTCTTTTTTGGTGGTTTGGATTCTGTAGTTTCCACATCCGAGGGTTGCTCTTTTTTAAGACTTCCAAAAGCATGCTCCACACCTCATCCCTCTCAGATTTTGGACGGCACTTCAGATTCTTAAGCCTTGGGTCAAATGCTGTAGCTATTTTTAGAAATCTCACATTGGTACCTTTTGCATTTTGTCAAATTTGCAGTGAAAGTGTTCTTAAAATGAACTTGTGTTGGGTCATCATCCAAGACTGCAATAACATGAAATTTATGGCAGAATGTGGGAAAAACAGAACAGGAGACATACAATTCTCCCCAAGGAGTTCAGTCACAAATTTAATTAATTCTTTTTTTTTTTTTTTTTTTACTGATTTCTTTTAGCATAAGAGGTTCTGAATCTCCATCATCTGCAGTATCTACAACTTCAGTGTCATCTGCAGGTACAGTAGAACCTCAAAGATACAAACACCAGAGTTACAAACTGACCAGTCAACCACATACCTCATTTGTAACCAGAAGTACACAACCAGGTAGTAGCAGAGACCAAAGGAAAAAAAATAAACAAATACAGTACTGTGTTAAACTACTAAAAAAATAAGGGGAAAGCAGCATTTTTCTTCTGTATTGTAAAATTTCAAAGCTATATTAAGTCAACGTTCAGTTGTAAGCTTTTGAAAGAACAACCATAATGTTCAGAGTTTCGAACATGTCAGAGTTACAAATGTTCCTGAGGTGTTCATAACTCCTGAGGTTCTACTGTACCACCAACAGTGCTGCAACTAAACATATGTCAGACAATAAATTACCTGTGTTTGTGTTTAAAAAAACCCAAAAAGCTACATCATCCTGTAAAACCACCGATCATAATCAGGACCAGCAAATTGCAGCAAACCTCCATAGATTGTTCAGTTCATTTATGCAACAGATTCTTCTTTGTCTTGTTCAGAACAAACAATTCAGTGACCTAGTTCAGTTATTATGACCAAGCTACTCTCTACCTAGCAAAGTAGACATTGCTAGAAAGTTGCTGGGTATAGCATATAAGAAGGAAATTGAACAGAGTGCAAAAAACATTGATGGGAAAATGTCTTAATCTTCTCCATCAATCAAGACTCAGGGTACACAATGACCTAGTATTATGTGCTTGTGTGACAACAGAAGATGGGGTTGTTTATCTCTCAGAAACAATTGACACATCAGGAAAGGCCTATTTCGAAGAATATTTAAAACTGTGAACTAAAATTCAAGTGTGTAGTTTTCTCACAGATAATGCTGCAAATCGTTGGTAGCAAAGATAAGAAGGAATTTAGGATAAAAAGAATGAAAGGAACCTGACACTTATAACCTACGAGTGCAGTGCTCATTTGATGCATCTTTTACCCAAAGACTTAAGTACAATTTAAGAATAATGGACAAAGTTGCTGAAATTATTTCTGCAACAACCACTTTGTTTCATTTTCTCTGAAGAGAGCAGGAGGATCCAAATTAATTCTTCCCCAAGATGTGCGATTGAATTCAGTGTTTGATTGTTTTGAGCTATTTATTAGGAGCAGGCCTATTCAGATGACAATTTGTGAAGAAAACTGTGACAAAATTGATGGAACTATCACAAGCAAAGTAGTTAACATGGGACTAAACAGAAATGTAAAGATACGCTGAATATACTGAAACATATTTCCATAGCCCTGGACAAATTGCAGAAAAATTGTTGCCGTATTGGTTGATGCTGCTGAAATTTGGAAAGGACTTCAAGAAACATGGAAGAAATACCCAACAACAAACTTAAATTGTAGGCAGCAAAGAAGCAGATTTTCTTGCCAGTATTGTCAACCCAAAGTACAATGGGTAGGTGCCTAACTGCTGAAAAACATGCTGCTGCTATGCCATGGGCATCTAATAAGCACTCATCAGTTATGCCAACCATATTAAATTTCAGGGCTGGAGGTGAACCATTCAAGTAGTACATTTTTGCTGATGTTTTAGAGAGTCACCATTCAACTGGTGAAAGTCACTAGGTAAGCACCTGGAGGGTTGAAAAAGGAGGAATACTTGTTTTTCTCTTCCAGTGTATGAATAAAAACGAGGAGGGTGGGGATGTACTAATTGTAAAAGTTTGAAGGAGTATTATGTTTGAGACTGTCTCATTTTGAAGAGACTTAGGGTACGTCTACAGTACAAAATTATTTCGAAATTATTGTATTCCAATTTTTGGAAGCGATTTTTATATATTCTGTCTTCCGTGTCCCCACTAAAGCGCGTGAATTCGGTGGAGTGCATCCACACTACCAAGGCTAGTATCGAATGTCGGAGCGGTGCACTGTGGGGAGCTATCCCACAGTTTCTGCAGTCCCCACCGCCCATTGGAATTCTGGGTTAAGCTCCCAGTGCATCATGGGGCAAAAACATTCTCGCGGGTGTTTCTGGGTGTGTGTCGTCAGTCGCTCCTCCCTTCGTGAAAGCTATGGCAGACAATTGTTTCACGCCTTTTTGGTGTGCAGACGTCATATTGCTTTCAGCAGACGGTGCACCGCTGCTCTCCTGCTTCTATGAATCCACCTCTCATTTCCTCTCATCTTCCTACATAATCTCTACTATCTACTCTTTCTCTTCCTCAACGAACGGTTCCGCTGCCAACTCTGCTCGGCCATCGTGAACCGAGCAGCACAGCTTCCGCCGCCAACTCTGCTCTCCTGCCATTGCTGCGCTTCCGAGCTTCTCCATGTTGTCTGTCCTGGGCTCCCACCTCCGTGAAAGCTACAGAAGACAACCATTTTCCGCCTCTTTTTGGCTATCATGAACCGAACAGCACCTCTTCCACTGCCACTTTGCTCTCCTACGTTTTGCACCCTTTTTCCAGGATTACCCATACAGGCGCCATAGCCATGGAGCCCGCTCAGATCTCCCACTGCAGTTTTGACCATTGTAAATACCTAGCACATTATTCAGCAGTATGTGCAGTGCCTGCAAAACCGGGCAAAGAAGTGACGACAGCGCGATTACGATAGTGATGAGGACATGGACACAAACGTTCCTAGAAGCACAGCATGTGGCGATTGGGAGATCATGGTGGTGATGGTCCAGGTTCATGCCGTGGAACGCTGATTCTGGGCCTGGGAAACAAGCACAACTGGTGCGACCACATAGTGTTGCAGGTATGGGATGATTCCCAGTGGCTGCGAAACTTTTGTATGCATAGAGCCACTTTCATGGAACTTTGTGACTTACTGTGCCCTGCCCTGAAGCGCAAAGACACCAAAATGAAAGCAGCCCTCACAGTTGAGAAGTGAGTGGCCATAGCCCTGTGGAAGCTTGCAACACCTGACAGCTACCGGTCAGTCGGGAATCAGTTTGGAGTGTGCAAATCTACTGTGGGGGCTGCTGTGCTGCAAGTAGCCAACGCAATCATTGACCAGCTGCTATGAAGGGTAGTGACTTTGGGAAATGTGCAGACCATTGTGGATGGCTTTAATGCGCTGGGGTTCCCTAACTGCGGCGGGCCGATAGACGGAACGCATATCACTATCTTGGCCCCAGAACACCACAGCGGCCAGTACACAAACTGCAGGGGGTACTTTTCCATGGTGCTGCAAGCACTGGTGGATCACAAGGGACTTTTCACCGACATCAACGTGGGATGGCCGGGAAAAGTGCATGATGCTTGCATCTTCAGGAACTCTGGTCTGTTTGAACAGCTGAAGGAAGGAGCTTACTTTCGAGACCAGAAAATTACTGTTGGGGATGTTGAAATGCCTATAGTTATCCTTGGGGACCCAGCCTACCCCTTAATGCCATGGCTCATGAAGCCGTACACAGGCACCCAGGACAGTAGTAAGGAGCAGTTCAACTATAGGCTGAGCAAGTGCAGAATGATGGTAGAATGTGCTTTTGGATGTTTGAAAGCGTGCTGGCGCAGTTTACTGACTCAGTTAGATCTCAGCACAACCAATATTCCAATTGTAACTACTGCTTGTTGTGTGCGCCACAATATCTGTGAGTAATGGGGAGATGTTTATAGTGGGGTGGGAGGTTGAGGCAACTCGCCTGGTGGCTAGTTTTGCACAGACAGACAACAGGGTGATTTAGAAGAGCGCAGCAGGGCGCACTGCACATCTGAGAAGCTTTGAAAGCCAGTTTCATGACTGGCCAGGGTACGGTGTGAGAGTTGTTTGTTTCTCTTGAAGTTACCTGACCCCTGTATATATGAAAGGAAATAGTCACAATTGTTTAAAAACTGTTCTTTATTATTTGTTGCACAACACACTTAGAGAAATAAGAAGGTACACCGGGGGGGGGGTAACTGGGGGAGGGGAGTGGAGGAGGAGGGAAGGACAAGTCCAGAAACCAAATCAAAACTTCGGATATGCGAGCTTTCTGCTGCTTGTGCAATCCTCTGGGGTTGAGTGTGTGGGTCCCCGTAGCCTCCCCCTGCCATGTTCTTGGACATCTGGGTGAAGAGGCTATGGAACTTGGGGAGGAGGGAGGACGGTTATACAGGGGCTACAGCGGCAATCTGTGGTCTTGCTGCCTTTCCCGCATTAGATCCACCATACAGCAGAGCATGTCAGTTTGCTCCCCCATGAGCTTGACCATAGCATCCTGCCTGCTCTCATCGCGCATGTCCCTCCTCTCTTTGTGTTCATGTAATGCTTTACGGGACTCGGCAATTGTTCGCCTCCATGCATTCAGCTGGGCCCTATCAGTGCGGGAGGACTGCATGAGCTCGGTGAACATGTTGTCCTGACTTCATTTTTCCCACCTTTTAATCTGGACCAGCCTGTGGGACGGACTAGATAGAGGCCGCGTTGAAACATTTGCACCCGCGGGAGGAGAAAAAGGGAGGGTAGTATTTTAAAAGATACATTTTAGAGAACAAAGGGGACACTCTCTTTCTCAGTGAAATAGGCAATTCATAGTACACAGCACATGTTCTTTCTGTACAAGGTCGCATTTTGCCTTTTGTACTGAAGTGCCTGCCACTTGCAAGCCATCACATGCAGCTGGGCAACAGAATTCAGCTTGCAGGCAGCCATGGTAAGCCCTAGGGGCATGCGGGGTTCTGCTTCTTCCGCATTCATTTCAATGCTTTCAAACTGCTGGGCCCCTTTCCCATAGCAAGCAATGCCTGGTGGATTTGCCATTTAAAAGGAGAGCCTGTGGGCTCTCTGGGATGATCACTTCACACAACACCCTCTTTCCCTCCCCACCCCCACACAAACCGACCCACCACATGGCTCTGATGAGGTTCTGAGCAGGGATGAGCCCTTTAAACTAAACGCAAACAGCCCAGCGAGGCTGGGTTTCCCCCCGCCTCCCACCGCGTGGCTCCGATCAAGCTCTCACTCATCAGAAGTGCCTTCTCCAGGGCCATGGTCTGGGAGCATGCCTTGGGAGTGGGGGGAAGCTATTGGCTCCAGCATTAAGAATAGTTCCTGGCTTGGGGGGAAAACGGATTCCCCACTTGCTGCATGTGTACTCTCCTCCTCCTCCTCGCTCCGTGCTACTCCCCCCTTGCAGATGTCGACGGACAGTGGTGGGGTAGTGGTCGTCACCCCCTCCCCATAATTGAATGCAGCTCACGGTAGAAGCGGCATGTATGGGGCTGTGACCCAGAGCGCCTGTTCGCCTCCCTGGCTTTTTGGTACGCTTGCCTGAGCTCCTTGATTTTTGTACAACACTGCTCTGTGTCCCTGGAGTAGCCTCTTTCCATCATGGCCCTGGAGACTTTAGTGTACATATTTACGTTTCTTTTTTTGGAACGTAGTTCTGCCATAACAGATACATCTCCCCAACATACGATGAGATCCAGTACCTCCCGTTCGGACCATGCTGGAGCTCATCTGCGAATCCAGGACCACATGGTCGCCTGTGATGGTGGATTCTGCATGGTCGCCTGTGATGGTGGACTGTGCTGATGGTCGCCTGTGATGGTGGACTGTGCTGATGGTCGCCTGTGTTGGTGGTAACCAAACAGGAAATTCAAAAGTTTCCGGGGCTTTTACTGCCTACCTGGCTAGTGCATCGGAGTTGAGAGTGTTGTCCAGAACGGTCACAAGGGAGCATTCTGGGATAGGTCCCGGAGGCCAATAACGTCTAATTGTGTCCACATTACCTGTAACCCAGAACTGCGATTTCGATTTTAGCGCTACTCCACTTGCCGAGGTGGAGTACAGAAATTGGATTAAAGAGCCCTTTAAATCGGAAAAACTGGTTCCGTCGTGTGGATGGAATCAGTTTTTTTCGAAGCAACTCGGCTAATTTCGAAGTAACCATGTACTATAGACCAGGCCTTAGGCAAGTAGGAACTCTAGTCGCTTTTACTTAGGCATATTTAAAAGTTTTCCCAGGCTGACCTGAAATGATCAGTTTGGTTCACTGACTGCAGTTAATCCTTCTGTTTCTTTAATAAATCATTTTAGTTGTAAAGAGGAAACATGTTTTGATAAGAGAAGTTTATGTATTCAAAGCATTTAAGGTGGTTTTGTTTAATAAATATAAATATTATATGCGGTCTTGTGTGTTTAATTAAATTCTGGTTACCATCCTAATGCGGCTTGACACAAATCATGAGCAAAAAGTTTATGTAATAGAAAATCATGAATGAATTATTACGTATTTAACATACTAAAATGTACAATTAATAAGCATCTGAAAATATTAAGGTATAGAGTTGTTTAAATAGATCTATATATTTATAGAGTCGCCTCCTAAGTAGAAAAAAATATACCTTTTTCTTTCGAAAATAACTGAAGTACAAATTGAAATGTTGATCAGAATCATTTATTTAAATTGAGACATTCCACTTGGTGATTTAAATCGCCTTGATTTAAAATCAGTCCACCCTGAATGCCAAGTTAAAATTCTGTATTACTTATTTTATTCCTTACTCTATCTTCCTTCCTGTTCTTCCACTCACTTCTGTAATCTGTTTCTCACATGCCATGTGCACACACATGCACATGCTGTCTCTTTCACACATGCTGGCAACAGGGACAGTCCATGTCTAACGATGGCCTATGCTGCCAGGCTTCACAGCCCAAAACTGATTGGGGAAATGGGTTAAGCAAAGTCATACACTCAGCTGCATTAGATTCTGATACTTGGTTCTTTATGTCAAGATGTTAGCAGGCCAGCTGAAGAGGGAGAATTTGTGACTTAACCTGTCAAACATGTATTTATTGGCGGGGCAGGGGGGGACATGTTGTTTTTTGTTTTTGTTTTATTCTTGTATTGCACAGCGGTGACATATTTTTCCAAAAAAGCGTGAGTGAAATTTTAACTCTAAATTAATTGAAATGCCATGTAATGCTTGGCCCAGACTAGGGAACTTGCTTCCCCAAGAGATAAGAATGATGATGGAACTCACCACTTCTGGAACTAAAAGCAAAACGCATTTCTTTGAATCAGTGTTTCCAATAACTTTTTCACATACGGACACTTCACTGCCACTCTTACACATGAACATAAAGAAGCAAACCAAACCTACCACCTAATCAAGCTGTTTCTCATACTTGGCTGGGAAAGAAGTGGGGAGGGGGAAGAGAAACTCTTATTTTCTATTTTTGGATACTTATGAGATGTTAATATACTCCAGTGATGAAGGGTTATCTGACGTACTAAGGACACCTCAACAAACGGTGTTGAATTTTGAGAAACGTAACTTGTGGTCTGCTAGTATGTGATGTGGTTTTAAGAATATATTTTTCTTTCATTCCATTTAAAATCTATCCTTAACCATCAAGATAATGAAGACTCTGTTTTATTTTAAGACTGCTTAGCTTCTTTTGTTGGTTGCTTTATTTAACTTGATATTAACACAGTCTTCACTATAAATCTAAAGTTTATTTTAATCCCTGAACATTGTTTAACACTGTCTAGCTTCCCTATTACTTTTGTAATGCAACAGGGCTGCATAATTGTGATACTGATGCACAAGTGTATTTTTTTTTTGTTTTACTAAGAATTATGCTTTAGTGGCTTTATTACTTTAAATCTATTCTATCTAATATTTTGGCAGTATTAATAATTTGTTAATCACAAAACCCTTTTTGCCATACTTCAGATTTTAGGTGAAATTCTTCATTTTCTTTTCAGACGTGTGCACTGCTTGGAAGGATTTAAGGGGAAAAAATGTTTCCCTTGAAGGATGCTGTGATGGGTGCCTCCACATTTTTTGCTTCAGCTCTGCCACACGATGTTTGTGGAAGCAATGGTCTTCCTCTGACACCAAACTCCATCAAAATTTTGGGCCGTTTTCAAATCCTTAAGACAATCACTCATCCCAGACTTTGTCAGTATGTCGACATTTCTAGAGGAAAGCATGGTGAGTGTTTTCTTTCCTAGGGAAATTGCATTTTTATGCAAGAAGATATTTTACAGTAATGATTTTGTTGATGTTTGAAGTTAACTGCCCCAGTAAAAATTTTTCCTTTGTGGCTTACATTGGAGAAAGCGTGCACATTTTGTTTTCAGGACAGCAGTGTGGCTCTATCTGGACTGACTCTGTAGCAGTCTTATTGCTCTGTCATTACACATAACAAAATGTATGTAATGTAAAACAAGGTGTAAGAGAGAGAAGGTGGGTGAGGTGATATCTTTTATTGGACCGTCTGTTGATGAAAGAGACAAGTGTCACTCTTAGTAACTTTCCCATACCTGAAGAAGAGCTCTATGTAACTCGAAAGCCTGTCTCTTTCGCCAACAGATGTTGGTCCAGTAAAAAGATATTATCTCACTCACCCTGTCTCTTTAATATTCTGAGTCTGACACGCTCCATAAAAGCAGATGTAGGTGGTTTGGCTGAAGGTCTCTGTAATCTGGTTATCCGCATAACAAGGAGTGATCACTTTTAGGTATTTCCTTTTCTTTTTCACAAAGTTCTCATCGCTCTCTTTTCTTTCACTGCCCCTCCCCGCCCGTCCAATTTTTTTTTCATTGAAATCTGCAGATTTCTTCATTCACTTGCCTTGTGGGTTTCTGGAATTCATCAATTTGTCTCAATTTTTTTTATATATTTTAATTTCTTTAGCCTTTCTTTTAATCTTTAACCTTTGAAAGAAATATGTTCTACAGAAGGAGAGCCCAGCAATTTTGTCCCAATCTTCTATTATGTCTTGAATCTTAAAAAGGAGTGTGAATTTTGTAAGGCAAATTGACTTTAAAGTAGAAACTAGGGCTGTCAATCAATTAAAAAAATTAATCGTTATTAATTGCGCTGTTAAACAATAATAGAATATCATTAAAATATTTTTGGATGATTTCTGCATTTTCAAATATATTGATTTCAATTACAACACAGAACACAAAGTGTGCAGTGCTCACTTTATATTTATTTATGATTAAAAATATTTGCACTGTAAAAAACAAAGAATAGTATTTTTCAGTTCAGCTAATACAAGTACTGTAGTGCAATCTCTTTTTCATGGAAGTTGCCATGCAACCTCCTGTTTTCACTCTTAGGTGACATTGTAAATAAGAAGCAGGCAGCCTTATCTCACGTAAATGTAAACAAACTTGTTTCTCTTAGTAATGGGCTGAACAAGGAGTTGGACTGAGTGGACTTGTAGGCTTTAAAGTTTTACATTGTTTTGTTGTTGAGTGCAGTTATGTAACAAAAAAAACCCTATATTTGTAAGTTGCACTTTCACCATAAAGAGATTGTACTACAGTATTTGTACGAGGTGTATTGAAAAATACTATTTATTTTGTTTATCATTTTTACAGTGCCAATATTTGTAATAAAAAATAACAGTATAAAGAGAGCAATGTCTACTTTGTATACTGTGTTGTAATTAAAATCAATATATTTGAAAATGTAGAAAAACATCCAAAACTATTTAAATAAATGGTATTCTATTATTGTTTAGCAGTGTGATTAACTGCACGATTATTTTTTTTAATTGTTTCACAGCCCTTTTTAAAACTATTAACTATCAAGGCAGAAACAATGGATGTATTGTGCTTGTACTCTGTGATAACTCTGTTATAACTAACACTTTCCTACTAAAATAGTATGGTGACTAGGCTGACACTAATATGCCTGGCAGGTGCAGAGCATTCCTCTCATTAAAAATAGCAAGGTCAATGTTTGGTGAATTTTGATATGTTCTTGGAAAGTATTTTTGTTTTTGCAAGTGTGTTTCATATTACAGAAAGCTGTCAGAAAGGTATGTTGTAGTGAAAATTAAACATGGAGGCATCTCTAATATAGGTAGTCTTCACTATTCACAAAAATGTTTCTTTAGTAACAATTGAAAAGGTGACAGGTCTTGGTGTTTTAAATTTATCTGTGAGCATTTAAAAAAATCTTCTGTATTTTATATATAAAAATAAAGCAATTTTGTTTCTGTGCAGTCTGAGTTGTAAGCATTTTGAAGGATGTATAATGTGGCTATATTCAGTGTATGCCAAGATATTTACAGTTCTTTAAAATAAGGCATTCTCTTAGTCACTAGCTTATGAAATGTTGAGATAATGCTGTGTGTCCGGATTCTAAAATTGCTGTTGGTGTATTCTTTTAATTAGAGAGGCTGGTGGTGACTGCTGAACACTGTGAAAAGAGTCTGGAAGATTTGCTGCGAGACAGGAAACCTGTGAGGTACAGTATCAGGGAAAACACAGGAAGAGAACACGCTAATTAAAAGCTTCAGATACCTTATCATTTAAAGTCCAGACACAAATTTTCTTTAACAAAACAAACAAACAGACTACTTTTATAGGTCCATATGAATTTAATACTTATATTGGCTAATGTTTAACCCTTAAAGCACTGTCTACCAGACTTAACACTTGCTTAGGAGGGTTTGTGTATATTTCTTCAGAGTCTAAAAGGTGAAGAATTTTAAAGAGAAATGTTTAAAATTAAGAAATACTTTTCTGCACACTAAACCTTGTTTTTATTTTAATAAATGCTGTTTGGAATAGAGTGAAAGTTAAGAGAAGGGGTTAGAATTTACATAAATTAAAATGTAAAAACAGTGTTTACAAAGATTTGGCAGTTGAGGTTTAATCTTCTTGATGAAAATACCACTTTCAAGGAAAAGTAATTATAAACAGTTTATTCTGATATCTTTCGTTTGCATTTCTATGCATTAAAAATATTAATTGCTTCTCTGCTCATTTTTATGCCAGGTATATCACATTTGCAAAATGCAGTTCTGATACAAATACAAAAAAGTTCACAATACATTTCTACACAAGTAATATAAATGTAGCTGTGTGCAAAAACTCACACACCACAGTTCTAATGTGAAGATCTCCATCAAGTTTGGTCATTGAAGATACTACAGTAATGCATTCCATGGTCACTACTGTGACTTTTATTGCAACTTTAAAGTAATTACTGTAAGGAAATAAATATTATCGTTAGTAGTTTCAGAAGGGCATATTTCAGGTAAGGTACTATCCAGATATGTTCCTATGACTTAGCACATAAATCTGACTTTATCTGTATATGTAGAAGGTTTATATACAACATGAACCATCCTCGCTGCTACTCTGAAATCTATCTATTATGTGAGTTAAGTAGTTTCTGTGGGCACTATGTGTCCATATTATATTTCCATAATAATTCATTGTTAACGCTAAGGTTGCACAGTTAACCAGGCTGGTCTGTATTTGTGACCGTAAAGAATGAACATGCCATTTTCCCTTTGTGCATATCCATAAGTATTACAATACAGTATTTACATAATTAAATACTAATTCTCAAATATTATAAAGTTTTTGGTACTCTGAAAGGTAAATAAACACCATATCTTTTAAGGAGCAAAGTTAAAGGTTGAATGCAGAACCTTAACTTTAATGCTTTCATACCTGTATATATGCTGTGTATTCATATGGGGCCTGATCCAGTGCCCATCAAACTCGACAGGAAACTTTCCATTAACTTTGGTGGGCTTTGGATCAGTCCCTTTCATAGTCCTACAAAGCTCTAGAAATAATTAAAGCAGGAGGAAAACCTCCCCCCCACCCCCTTACCTTGCTCTACTGTACCACTCTCTCATGGTCCTCCCAGAAACGAATGTTTTAGTGTGGGATGCGAGGGAGCACAGATTGACTACTGCCTCGGAGCTAGTTTTGAGAAAAATCCACTTAAAACAAAATAGCTATTTGTTTTTAATTAAATGATAAAAAGATGCCTCTACAAAGGCGTAGGTGCCTTGGCAGTTAATTTTACAATAACCCCAGCAACAATAAAACAGTTGTTCAAACAACCCTCTCCCAGCCCTCCAAAAAAAATCAAAAACAAAATCCTGTTTTCTCTCCTTTTAGAGAAATAGCCTCAGTCTTCTCTAAAAATCTTCTCAATTAAGTAATAGCTTTTGCAGCAGTGGCTCCTGGCTCATTTGCTTGTGCAATGCATTTCTCAAGCCCCTCGACTACTGTTCATTTTTACAGCACTTGAAGATTTGCTAGGTATCTTAGTACCTCATTTTTGAAATTCCCTAACTTTGTTCAGTTGTTATGGTTTGTCTTCACAACAGGCAAAGTTCATCCTCAGTAATGGCTAACTGCATTAGTATTCAGAATTTCAGCCATTTTTGCTGTGGCCTTGTCCCAAAAATGGGAGAAGTTTGTGTGGTGGGTTTTTTTTGTTTTTTGGGTGGGTTTTTTTGAGTGGGGAGGAAATATGATGTAGGGGTTTGGATTTTTTTCCATTAACACAAAAATGCTGAAAAGTTTCTACTGCGACGTTAAAGTAAATCTGAGTTCAGGTATTGAAATTTATTTCCAAACAGGAATTTTTAAAGAAATGGAAAGTAATTCCTATATCCTCAGTATAGTAGGTGCTTCTGCTTCAAACGTTGCAGTTGATAGCATATGTAGTAGAAGCTAAAAGATAAGTTCTCTTCAAGCAATGTTTCCAGTTAGACTAAGACAAATATTTTCCCTTTACTTGCCCTTTGTGAGACCCATCAATAGCCAGAAATAATTTGGACAGGAGCAATTCCCAGTT
This sequence comes from Eretmochelys imbricata, assembly GCF_965152235.1. Lineage (NCBI taxonomy): Eukaryota > Metazoa > Chordata > Testudines > Cheloniidae > Eretmochelys > Eretmochelys imbricata. The sequence goes on along the minus strand of NC_135575.1, from coordinate 34,267,388 downwards.
ATTTGATCTGTCTATGTCTATTAGCTTTATAGAGAACTGTTTGGCTTTTTCCACGTATTCTGATTGCAGTAGTCTATGATAGCAGAGCACATTTAATACCCAGAGCTGATGAGTATGCTATTGTAATTAATTTCATAAACTGTTTATGGAATGGAGAAGCTGCTCTTATGGTTTCTAGATTAGTTTTTTCCACACTTGCCAGAAACTAAGTCCTTTGCACCTGTACCACACTTTGATGTAAAGTCAGCAGGAAATCTTCTATTAGGTTAGTGTTGAAATTCAAGACCTACCATTGTGGACTGTCCAGCTTTCCATACATATTGCAAAACAACAGGCTGTCCAGCTGTCTGGTAGTTATTTGCAGTTAATCATCTAAAGTCATGCATCACTTATGGCATACATTACTTACAGTCTGATTTACATTTTTTTCTAAAAAAGTGAACAAGAGCATCCTTCATGTTTAAGGTTAACTATCCTCAAAGTTTGACCAGGACCTCATACCTGTGGGGGGGCATCAGAATTAAGAGTTTTTTGGACTCCTGGTATCTGCTCTGTTGTGGGATAAGCACAGTGTGGTAACTACTTGTACTGGGAAATGGGAGTATGGAGCCGCTGCTGCTGGCCCTGGGGCTGACCACGCTGCTGGACTCATACAGTCTTAATTTGTTCTGTGTGAAATGGAGATTTCCAGAACCTGAAGGATTAGAAATTTAATTCTTATTTTAAAGGAGAGTTTAAATGATGAAGGGCTGCCTGCAACGTGCCGATACTTACCACCACTGTCCTATGGCTCAGGCCAGACTCTGTCAAGAGACAGAGACAAAACTATCCCTTCCATGCTCGCTATAGCCTGGGAGACAAATTAAAAATATCTCAGTTATGTTAGTCATGGGGTACGGTTCAGGCAGTACCAGGAGTCGATAGATTTAGAGAAGAACAACATTACATTGCATTTATGACAACATTTCCATAGAATGTGCAGCATGGCTACACAGGACCTTGAGACACTAGAAAAAGCCAGTCAAATGTGTGCACACGCACGCTCACGCACACATTAGGTTCCAGATACCTCCCAATGAAACAGAACAAAAGTTCTGAGAACTTCCTTCCTATCACATATGCCTCATATCCTGCGACTTTCAGAATCCCCTTAGCAGAAGTGGAGAATAAATGAACAACTTCCAACAGTGGATCGAGGTGTGAGTGGGGTTAGGAGAAGAATCCTGTGCAAATGGTCAAGAGTCCTTATGGCTAACCAGTGATGGATTCTCCACCACTGACAATTTTTAAATCAAAATTGGATGTTTGTCTAAAAGACATGCTCTAGGAATTATTTGGGGGAAGTTGTATGGCCTGTGTTATACAAGAACTCAGACTGGGTGATCACAATGGTCCCTTGTGGCCTTGGAATCTATGAATAAACTGTTCTCCAAATTTGTGGATGGGAAAGAATTTCCTTAGGGCACATTGGCAGGAACTTGGCAATATTGTCACCTTTTGAAGTACTGAGTTGGGATTGCATATTAGGCTTCCATGCACTATCCTATAACACCACAGAGGTGTGGTCCAGAACACTGGTTGGCTTTGTTCCATCCTGTCTCTCTTTTTTTCTATATTCTCTGGTTTGTCATACGTCTCGGGAGCCTGCTGTATTTTAAATACCAAAGCAGTTGTTCATCTCTAGAAAACAACAATATTAGTTCCCTGTATTGTTAACTGCTGAGTCATGAACTAGCCTATTCCAGACTGTTGATTAGCCTTTACTTGTGTTGGGGAGGGTTGGCCTCCATAGCAATGACTGGAACTCAGGAGACGGGAGTTCAGTTAGTCATTGCTGAGTTCCAGGCTCAGCCACTGACGCAGTGTGTGTTTAGATCAATCACTTTCTCTTTCTGGCCTCAGTTACCCATCTGTAAAATGGGGATGATCTTTTTTTCCATCCTTTGTCTTTTCTGTTTGAGTATGTTCTGCAGCATGGGTTGTCTTTCACTATGTGGCTATGCGATGGATCTTCCAGGGATTGTTGTAACATAAATAACAATCAGAAAGCTTGATAGAACTTTCTTTTATGGTTGGAGCTGCAAATGAGTATCCTAACTAGTATGAGTGTCCTAACTTCTGTTTAGCTCAGACACTCAGATTACCTTTTCTAGACCTGAAGAAGAGCTTTGTGAAGCTCAAGCTTGTCCCTTCCACCAACAGTATTTGGTCCAATAAAATGTATTACCTCACCCATCTTGCCTCTCTTCTAAGCATCTGTAAAATGGGTTGTTACTCCAACTCATCTGCTCTCTCAAAATCTAATTAAAATAACTCTTATTTGTGTGGTAATAGTTCAGATCCCTCCACTCTGAGGAGAGGAGGTGAAAAACTGAAAGATCATGCTGCATGGTGGGAGTAGAGAAGGGAGAGAGTGCCACCTTCACACATTTGGAAACTTAGAATTCCCCTGCCGCTGCTTTGGAGTGGCCAGGCTTTGTAGAATTTTTGGGGTGGATCCAGGTGCAGGAAGGTTTGGAGTTAGACCATCTACTCTCTTCAGTATTCTCCCTTGTTTACCATGGAAATATTCATATGGATAGTTCACCTGGAATTAGTACTGTTTGAAGCAGCATTAGTTCCTGTGAGTTCTCTTCCTGGCTGCTGTGATGACATCACATGGGATTCTGGTAGCAGCAGCACAGCTCCATTTGAAACTGTAGTGCCATCAGGAAGGTAAGCAATAGCAATGGTCTAGTGATAGGCATTGATGTGGGAGTCTCTGGTGACTTTCTTATCCTGGAGCATTTGGGGAGCCATGTCCTCTTTTTATGCCACACCTGTCCACCAATTTTGTCCTCTTGAGAGAACATGTACAAGTAGATTATTCTACGTAACCCATTCAGTTTCTAGAGGTAGTGTTTATGGGCTTCTCAGTATGGGAAGGCATGATCTAGATAATAGTTTCTTTTTCACCTAATCATAGTAACTTGCAGTGTAGTTTTCCTCACTGTAGCTTTAATTTTCTTAACAATTGCTAACACAAAATCAGTTTTGAGACGTATCTTCTGGAGACATCTTAGTACCAGTTTTTTTTAAAGGGCCTGGCATTTGTATACACAATAGTTGCACTCCTGATTTGTATGTGCAGAGATTAGGCCCCAAAAACTTGGCCCTAAGCATCTAGTGAATTGCCTGTAGCAATGCCTGTGTATGTAAGGGTTCTTGTGAATATGCTTCTCAAACATCTTCAAAATGAGCTAAACAAAATACCTGAAAAATCTGAAGGGGGAATAATAAAATTCCAAAGTCCATCAAGTTCAGTAAGGTCAGTTCTCACCATTGTTTAAAGCTTTATTAGGTTTGTAAAGTTATGTCTGCTTACCACCACTTTGATACCAACAGATGACAAGTTAAGATATTAAAAGATGGGAAATTAACTTTTTTTTTTTAAAGCTATTTTAGAACTATTCCTTTGGGATCATTTTTCCAGACAATATTAAAGAAGCTATAAGCAACACTTCATTGATGTTATAATATGAATTATGTGTATTTTTCCTTGCATGTCATACTTGAAGTGGTTTTCTTTTTCATTCTTTGATGAAGTTGATCTGCACTTGTATCCTTAATAATAAAAATGCCAACAAATGTAGCCTTCAGACATTTAGCAGACTTCTGGCACCTCCAGTAGTGTTTCTGGATTGGTCTTAAATTTGTGACTAGGACGGTCTATGCATATTTCTTTCTTTAATACAAAACAGTTTTCATACATTTTGAAAGTTATGTTTAAAAAACTACCAGCGAACCATCAGAGATACAGAGGTATAGTATGTTGTACATGGACTCTTTGATAGGAAGCAGGCTATGTCTGCAGCTGCTTATTTGCTTAGTGGAAAACATGATCTGACTGTCTTGGATGAGTAACTTTTATTTGCTCTTGTGAACTATTGTCTACTCGATTAGATTTCTTCATTCTGTTCTGGAAAGAATGCAGTTCTTGGGGTGAAATTACAGTATGAAAGATACTGTAGAGAAAAAGATAACTTCCATATAGCTATCGATTTTAAAAAACCTGGACTTACAGATGGGTTCAGGTCTTCTAAAGTCTTTCCTATGCTTTGAGTTTAAAAGCTGCACATGACCAGGGCATCAAGGGATGCATGTACTCTGCTTTGAATCAAGACAGTGGGCTCAAACTTTCCATGAGAAACCCATGTGCTATAATGAAGGTATACTGAACAAGGGTAGGTGATGGAGTAGTAAAACACACTAGCATTAACAAACAGAACCTTTTAAAAAGTAGTTTCTCTCTTGCCATGTATAACATAGTATACTTTGGGGCATTTACTAGCTTCCGAGTTTTCCTTTTAATTCTCTACCAGAGGTTTATTTCCAAAACAAAATGTATTTTAGTGAAAACACGATGTAAGAATAACATTAGTCAAAACTTGTTTATTCATTATCTAAAGCTAATTTTCTTAATATAGAAATCAAACACTTTTGTAACTAAAGAAATTGGAGTTGGAGGTATATTGTAAAATATAATTAACTGTAGCATTCCTTCTATACAATAGATATATTTTGCATTTGGTCTTTTATGTGAGTAATTACGAATGTTCAGGATGTTAAACAACGACAACAAAAAGTAGCTTACATGAGGTATTGCATACGTGAGGTATTGAATACTTGCCCAGTTCTGTTCCATTTAAGTCAATGGTGTTTTACCGTTTTCTACAATGGGTGCAGTAGTAAGCCGTGGGGAGGGGTGGGGGGAGAGAGAGAGTGTGTGTGTGTACAATTTACTATATGCCATGTAAGTTACACTTTTCTTTCATTCTAAACATGTCCTGTATGTGAACTATAGGGTTTCTCTTCCTGACCTGTATTCAGGGTATAGTTTTTCTTTCCTCAGATGATAGAGGAACTAATACAAATATTCTAACAAATTTCTTTTGTGCTGAAACTGTCAATGCCCAATTTTGGGGGAAGAAAAGTTGGTCAAGATCAGTGGGACAATTTTTCATTCATTCAAATGTGGAGGAAGGAAAATATACTTAATGCTCCTGTCAGAAATTTTGAGTGGACAGAGTTTTAAACCATCCTCTCTCCAAAAATCCTAGCAGAGCAGCGCCATCCTCCTAAGGGGAGGTATCTTGATCCTGTTGACACGTTTCTGCCACAGACTTTGTAAGGGTATAAGTAGAATCCCATTTTGTATAAGTGCGCATGTTATACCTAGCAAACCACCAGACTGGACAAATAATGTGCCAATGAACATCAGATTTGTGAATGTTGAAATCTTACTAGTTTACATAAGCTACAGTGTCATAGAAAGCTGGTAGTGTGTTTCAGCTTGATTCATTGAGCCAATGGGTAATATAAACTTCAGATCTCAACTTGAGATCCCAAGAAGTGGTTAGTTTTCAATGCTTGTACTATTTTTTTCTATATAGGTTATCTAGCATGAGGAACTGACCAATCCATTAAACTTTAACACATGGTGTATGCTTTACCTTTGTTTCTGTCGTCTTGAGCAAGTGGCAAGTTGGTGACTAGTATTAACTTGCAAGCTACGGTATCTCCTGAGAAGTGAGATCACAGAACATTACACACAGAAACACCATCAAATTTAGCATCACTCACTAACTTAATGGATACACTACTTAAAATGTGCTATCAGATAACTTGAAATTTAACTCTGCCACCACTCTCTTATTTGACTCATGAACCTGCTTTTGCTATTGCGTCTTGCTGTTTAAAATTAAATGTAAATAGGTGCGCATACATTCCATTAGTTCACCTCCCTGGCCCCAGGGTTTTGAGATTTTAAGTAAAGGTGGCAGTATATCAGTCACCTTCTGCCTTGTCTGTCTTTGTGCTTTCTGCAGTGTAGCCCCTCATATTGAGAACAGCCTCTCAATTAATGTGTATCTAGCCTTCTCCCTCTAAGTCCAGATTACTTTTTTTGGTCAATGAATTTGTACCCATCAATGACTTCTAATTGTAAATGCTTATAGGGAAGTCCTGAACCCAAGTGAGTTTACATCAGCTCAGACCTTAAGTCTTCTGTGAATCTCAGAATAGATCTGTCTCAGTTCTTCTGTAAAATTCCCAAAAGTATTTCTTGTGGTATTCTGCCCAGTTCTTTACATATGTTCCTAAAATAGTATTCTGAATGGAGCACTGAACTGACAAATTAGGGATGAATTTATTTGGATATGTTAGCATACTCATGAGTCTCTCTAAGGGTTTCTTGATTTGTGATGTTTTCGTTTGTACATTTGCCTCCCCTTTTCTTGGGTGCAGTCAAACTCCTTAATCACTGTGTATCTGTTTGTATTTTTGGCAAAACACTGGGATCTATATCAATGTGATATATTCTTTAACACATCTCGTCTGTTAAACACCTTATTAAATTCTTTAAGAATTTTAAATCTGAATCAGTTGGTAAGTTATTATGCATCCACTCGATCACCTGCACTTGCAGACTGTTCTTCAACCAAAGCACATGTGACTTTCTGTTCCACTAGTTCAAACTACTGAGTAGCATCTGTTATGCCTGCATGCCATTTCACATGGGTTCAATTTTGAGCCTGCCAGGTGCACCAAGCTTAGCTTTTAATCTTAATATTGGGTGGTCAGTGACATTAAAAGAACACTAAGGTTACAAAGTCAAGTTCTCAAAAATTAGGAAATGACAGAGAATTAAGGTTATGACATTTACCCTTTTTTATGTAAGGTTGTACTTGTCTTTTTTATTTTATTTGGTTTCAGCTGCCTTTATTAAAAATAATAATAATAATTCTCTTCGAATGTTTTCGGTCTACAGTGAGTCCACCGGGTCTGTTCTTTATGAACTGGCACTGCTTCACATAATCACAGAAACCAGAGCTAGACAAGATCTAGTTGATTTTACCATCTCCCTGCTAATGCAGTATTGTTTAGTATATGATTGATGGGAGATATTGTTTTCAGTACTATCAGTTTAACCCCACAAAAAACACTGCAGTAAATGCAGTAAGACCATTTTATTTTTAAATTGGTGAAGTTTTTTTTGAAAAAACATTTTCATTAGTGAGATTTTTAGTGGGACTCTGCTGACTGCTTAGGGACAAAAAGTGGAAATAAAGTGTGGGCGGGTGGGTGGTTCCTGTACCGAAATTAGATGCGGGAAGTTTTCAACATGATCAGAGTTTAACCAAGGTCCTTTCATATGTCACTCATAATTTCCTTTGCCATCTTTGCTCATTATCTATCAAAAAGACTTTTATTTTAAGCAAGGGTAACTCACTTCTCTCTGTTCTCCTCTTCCTACTTGGTTCTTCAATTACATGATACTAAATTAGGTTCCTAAACGTCATTAATATAAAAAAGTAATAAATGCAGGATTATTATTTAACTGCAGAATTGAACAAAAGAAATTGAGCAGTGAAGGAAAAAGTTTTTTGCTCTGTTCTTTATCCTCCAACGCCTTCTGGTGCAAGGGGTCCACCAGTTTCTGCTATTTATTTCAGTCTTGTGCTCATCTGTTCAGGCTTCTGAGTGTCACGTTGAGGAATATGACTTCTTTCTCTATTTTGTGTAATGTGTTCATATTATCAGTTGCTGTGGAAGCCATGTTGGTGGCATCCTTAAGTCATGCCCTAAATATCACCTCCATCCTCTTACCATATTTGATACTTTAGATCGATTTGCTCTTCTTAGAAATTCTGACATTGCAAAAAACTCTTTGCAATCGACTCTGAAGATCTTCCGCAGGCATTTACTTTGGAATGAGGGTCACCAAATGAAATTAATAGGCAGCAAGTTTAAAACAAACAAAGGGAAGTATTTCTTCACACAATGCACTCAACCAGTGGTACTCTTTGTCAGAGGATATTGTGAAGTAAGTATTGTGTTATAACAGGGTTCAAAAAAGAACTAGATAAGTTCATGGAGGATAGGTCCATCATTAGCCAAGATGGGCAGGGATGATGTCCCTAGCCTCTGTTTGCCAGAAGCTGGGAATGGGTGATAGGGTATGCATCACTTGATGATTACCTGTTCTGTTCATTCACTCTGGGGAACCTGGCATAGGCCGCTGTCGGAAGGCAGGATACTGGGCTGGTGGATCTTTGGTCTGACATAGTGTGGCTGTTCTTATGAGTTGATTTTTATCAATCTCTGTTGTAGATTTCTTACTCTGCTTCATAAGGGAGGACTGATTTTATGCCAGTGTTAAAAATTCTTTGTGTCAGTGCCAGACACTTTATTTTTCTAAATCTTTTCAAGTTTATGCAAGTTGTTTGCTGCTTTTGCTATTTGTTGCTTGACATGTAGCATGGGGTCACCATCATTGCACATTTCACTCCATAGATAGGCAAAAGGACTTTTTCTTCGTTTATTCTAATGGTTACTTTTGGGACAGTGATAGCCATATATTTTGTTTTTGCCTTGTTGATGAACAAACCAACTTGTTTTGCTGTTTCTTTTCTTCCTTTAAGTGATGTATTGAACTAAGCAGGACAATGAGGTCATCCAATTGTGTTTTATTATTTGTCCATAAAATTCCTCTGTTGCCTTCTGTAGTTACTTTCTTCATAACGTGGTCAATGACCAATTCAGACAAGAGTAGAGACCTACCTTGCCTTACTACAGCTGTCATTTCAGACCATTGACTCAAGTGTTGCTGTCTACAAATGCACATTTGGCATTATCATGTAGATCCTTGATTTTTCTAATTATGTTTGCTGGTATTCCATAATATGTCATAATTCTCCAGGGACTTTACTATTATTCAAAGTATTTTGTAGTGAAGTAAATACTGAAAACTGGTCAAATAAATTAGTTCTTACATAATTTATTCCAGGAAAATAAAATTTATTCCAGGGCGAAAATAAGCATTTTCCTTGTGTGACAGCCCCATTAGTCTGTGCTTTTAGAATAATTTTGTTTCCATACCTCTATGTATTCTCCATTCTTTAAAGATACTGTTGGCACAATTTTCTCATGCTTTAGTCTTGTTGCGCCACTTAGAGTTGAGTGAAAGCTTTGGGAGCTTCCAAGTTTGTCTTGCATTTTGTTGATTTTCTTTTGTATGTTTATTTGTTGTGTTTTGGGCCATCCAAGGCACTTGTAAGTTTTCTTGTTTCCTTTGGCATTGGTTCGTTATCTATTGCTGTCATAATAAGAACTGTGTCTCTGTGGTTGTCTGATCTTATTTCTCACTTCTACGATGACATGGCTAGCATGTGTTTGATTCTGGAGCAAGGAGTCAGTTTTGTTTCTCAGTGCAAAACAACGTGGTTCAAAGTTAAGGAAGCTTCTTAGAGCTTTGCTCCTTTCTTGGAGGTGGGAGGGGGGAAGATGTCTCTTGGTCAAGTTTTGATAGTTTTGTTTTTCTTCATTTGGGCTTATTCTCTTTCACCATTTATTGAATTGGGGAGGAACATTATCTTCTTTTAAGAAAAAACAAAATCTCTAGATTTATGCTGAAAGTATTAAAAAAATCCTGTGGGAACTTCAAAGAAGCAGAATTACAGATAAGTAATTTTTCCCTTTCCCTGTTCCCCAATATAGAATGTTTGAGAGTGGCCAAAACAATTTTAGTGATCTTGAAATTCAGTTAAGTGCTTGAGTGCTGAGCTAGTAACCCTAATTTTATGTGCCTGAATGAGGAACTCAATATTTACATATTGAGGAATGAGTTAAGTACATTTTTCCTTCAACATAGTAAAGGGTGGCATATATTTTGCTGTTGGGAGAGCTTGAAAGATGAGGGGATGTATTGGGTAGTGTCAGGCTTACTTAGTCTGTGAGTAATTTGGCTTCCAGGTATGATTTAACTTCATGAATGTAGATTATGATGAAAATATGAAGGGCATGCATGTCAATCTTCTTTTCTAGATGACTGAAATCCTATATAGTGACTGTCTGCTAGTGGTAATTTTAGTAGTTTCCAAAAGAAATTATTCTTGCTTTTAAAAAAAAAAAAAAAAAAAAAGAAAGTAAAAAAATCTACATCCTATAGCTGCTTGCATAAGCTTCTGATACAATTGCAAATGATATGCTTTGATCTGTGATCTCTGGAGATCTACAGAATTAACTTTTAATTCAGCAAGCTTTTAAATGAGTGCTGTAGACGTGCTCTTTTTTTATATCGGGGATGGGTATTTGATGCCTTTATATGGAAAATTTCCCTCAAATCCATGAGGAGACAGCTCTATCATGGTCTCATATTCTAACCTATATGTACTAATTCCCCAAAAGCCTCTCCCCTGCATCTACCTTTTTAACTTGGTCAAAAGATGCTAAACAATTACCGTTAGTGCCAGCCATTCTCAACTTTTTTCATGAAAGGAGCTGTTCAAAGGCTATTTTTATAATCGCAAAAAATGCACACAGAGTTAGATTACCATTTTGGCCTTAAACTTAACTTGCTTTTATTTTATTACTTCACTAGTAGTACAACGTTAAAGTGAATAAAACAGATTTAGAATATAGTTGGTATTCTCTAGTAGATTTATTTCATTGATAATTATTGATTTTGAAAAAATACTTCATATCTAGAAATGGTATATTTGGTAGTTTCTTTCAGTAGGTGTATTTCTTCCTTAGGATGTTGTTTTCCTTATTGCCACTTCCCTATTCAGGTTGGCAGTTTTTATAGCCTTCCTCCAAAACTCATCACTGCACACCTGGCTGTCTCTCTAAGGTTCACCAAATACTTGGCCTCCCTGTTGATTTTCTTTTATCCACGATCATTGCAAGGGCCATCTTACCAATATAACCCTTTCAGGTCTCTACTAGACATGTCCATACCAACATAGCGTATCTTGCCTCAACGTGTCTTCAATTGGGGCAACTCTCATTAGGTCCCTCACAGCCTCAATTTTTTCCTAACTCAGTGTGTCCAACCATTTGACCATCTCAACATCTTCATTTCTGTTGAGGAGAGCATATTGATTTCTTTTCTTGTGGCTGGCCAAATCTGTCTATACATTGGGATGGGCTGACTTACAGTTTTATACACTCTACTTTTTAACTTTATTAGCATCTTCTTTGTCACAGAGAACTGGGGTGCTTCCGCCATTTGCACTAAGCAGCTTTGGTACAATGCCAGGCATCACTCATGAAGACACCATTGATTGCAGCCATTGATCCTAGGTATTTAAATTCTTTCACTCTTTTAGATCTGTAATAGCCTTTTATGGTGATTTCTCCTCCTTCGGTTATCATAGCCTCAGTCTTACCAATGTTTGCTCTAAGTCCCATGGGTTCAAAACTGTATTGCCACTGTTCAAAGCTGGTTTGTAGGGTCTCACAGTCTTTTGCATATATCACTAAATTTTTTAATAGGCAGCAGGTTTAAAACAAACAAAAGGAAGTATTTCTTCACACAACGCACAGTCAACATGTGGAACTCCTTGCCAGAGGATATTGTGAAGGCCAAGACTATTAACAGGGTTCAAAAAAAGAACTAGATAAATTCATGAAGGATAGGTCCATCAATGGCTATTAGCCAGGATGGCCAGGGATGGTGTCCCTAGCCTCTGTTTGCCAGAAGCTGGGAATGAGTGACAGGGAATGGATCACTTGATTATTACCTGTTCTGCTCATTCCCTCTGAGACACCTGGCATTGGCCACTGTTGGAAGACAGGTTACTGGGCTAGATGGATCTTTTGGTCTGACCTAGTATGGCTGTTCTTCTGTTCTTAAAGCTTTTCTAATAAGGTATCAGTCTAAATATAAACTCTCCAGAGACCCATGCCCTGTTAGTGAAGTCATCAAATAAATACTGTGCCCAGTAAATACAATATGGCATGTGAACTCAAGTCTCATTGGCACAGATTGCATAGTCCTACTGGAAGTTCTATATTCCTTTGCAAATGAAGCATCTGAAACATGCTGCCAGAATGACAGTATGCAAACTGTTACTTCATTGTTGGTCACGTACTATAAAGGATCTCACTATGGCCCCAGTCCTGCCTTTAGAATTCCTTAGGAATAAGTACATTTATCATTACATCTCTAAGACTTAGTTCCTTCTTGTTCATTCCTCACTTTAAGAAAAAAAGATAATATCCACATACCCCTTTTCTTTATACTTGCATCAAATTAAGCTTGAGTCGTATAGTAGTTGTGAAGGCAGTTGGGATTGGAAAGAGAAATTATTGGAATAAGTTTAAACTCAAAATTATATTCAGCTATTAAAATGTGTTACATTAAAACAAGACTTCCAGTACATAACCCTGGCGGCCTTCTGTGACAACACTCTTTCATTCACTCATGGCTTTTCCTTTGATTAAGTAAATATAATCCTTCTGGCCTCAGTATAAAGAGAGAAGCTGTGCTAAATTAACCATGGCACAGTAAAACATATTTGGTGATTTTTCTTGAAGAGGCTGCAGCAAAGGCTGCAACTGGTAACTCTATGCAATAATTTCTCTCTCTTTCTCTCAAGGAAAAAAAAAAGGTGGTTGTAGGGAGGCAAGAAAAATAGTGATGGAATTAATCAGCAATTTCCTGGCAGGAAATCTTTTTGAAAAGTAATAACTTTGGTTGACTAATGCAAGTAATACTAAGGTTTGCTGTTTTAACAGTTTCACAGCTGAATAAGCATATGGACTCCTCTAGTTCTAAAATTTACTATTTAAAACTTTTGAGTGGTTTTTGGGTATTCATTCAGCTGAAGAGTAACCAAGGATAGGTAGGTTTGTTTTTTTAATCGTTATGGTTTCTGATAACTGTCCTTATTGGTTCATTGTGGCAAACCTGTCTTGATGCTGAGCAGTTATTACTATTCCTGTTTCTTGATACAGACTTCAGCCAATATTTTAAAATATCATTTGAGCTCAACCATTCATTTGAGGAGAGAGGAAAGGAAACTGTACAACTTTTTTTTAACTTTTAACACAAAATATTGTGATGGTTGTAGGTGGCTGGATCATGTTGTATTGCCTTAATTGAGAAATAACATAATAAGCCACACTCGATGCTGACACAAATTATTAGCTGATAGGTAGTGTAAATGTAAGGTATTTCTCCCAATTATAGTTCTCCTGATACCTGGAAGAATGTATTCATTTGTGATGATCCTATATGGATGTTTCACCTATTATACATTATATCAGATTTACAATGTTGAAAGACTTGGCATCCGATGTGTACTTAATATTCTTGAAGTTTCATCATCAGTGGTGAAATAGAAATAATAGACCAAAACCTGTTTTGTTACATGGATGTGACCATGATTGATCTCAGTGAGATTTGCACTCATGTAACTAAGAGCAAAATTTTGGCCCAGTGGGAGCACTTCCTGAGACCTGGTCTCTTCCTTCTTTTTCCCTATCCCCTGTTTAAATTCAGTGATCTTGACTTTTTTTCACTGCCTTCTCAAGACGAACTTAATATGCAGAGATGTGAGAGTACCAGCAAAAGTTGTCCTCTTCCATATGTAACTTTGGGTCAATCAAAACAGCAGTGGAAAATGTCCAGACGCTATGGGTACTTCAGAATCCTGGACCCTTTTATGAAACTGCGTAAAAGTCACAAGGACACACTAATTCCGAAGCAGTATCTCTATTTTTGTACATATACAAAGTAGTGTCAAAAGAAGGTGGAGATTGCTTATTTTTCATCTTTACTGCTTCTTATAATTGCCTTTATGTCTCCTTGCCCCCAAACTTCACCGTTCAAACTGCAAAAAAACCAAAGCAGAATATCTTCATTTGTATCAGCTTAGTTTTTATCTCCTCCTACACTGAGAGCTTTGGGGTTCGTATGGGTCATGGGACTTATTTCTACCTTGACCCTCTTTTCTCAGTGGTCCTAATATAATGATGCCATTCTTCTCTTGATGGTGAACTTTGTTCTCCTGGTAATGGGGGCATAGTGTGGGAATCTTGTAGTGCATCGCATCAGCAAAATGGGAATAGGCAGTTTCGCAGTTATTTGTGGCTGTGTATTCTGAATACAGTACATCAAAACTTCTTATAAACTTGTCATTCCACTTTGGTTTCTGCTGACCTTTTTAATTGGTTGGGATTGTTTGCTTTATGATCTCACTAATGGTTTGAGATGGAATTGCAGATCCTTTGTGCACTCTGGAATGCCCCGTATTCTTTTATGTAATACTTCATTACATTGCCAACTTTTGCCACCTTATTGTGAGTCTCATGATATTTGGTGCTTTTGAAAAGCTTCTGGAGTTATTTGATCATGTGAGAATATTTTATTTTATTTTGTTAGTTTCTAGTCCTCTTGGTTGTAGAGAAAAGCTTGATAATGTGCACCTTAAAAGCCTTGAAACCCAGAGGAGTTTGTTTTTGGCTTAACAACCGTAAGAGGAGTTATTTTGGGGGCCTGATTCATTATTTTTGAATACTTGTGATTGGCAATAGTGATTCTGTTGCTTTGTATTCCAACAGTTCAAAATTATGTGACTGTATTTTTTCACTAATAAGACTTATACTATAAAATCAAAAGCCTTGTTTATTTTTCCAAAACCCCCAAATTAAGTTAATTTAGGCTTAATCTGGGCCAGTTCTTCATGTAAATGCTTAAGTAGGATTTAGGTGCCTAATATTAGGCACTGAAGTTTGAAACTGTGGCAATAGTACGTTACTCTGATAACTGTACTTTTAAGAGAAGGGTTAATATTTATAAAATAACCGAAAATGGTTGTGACTTGTGACTTTCTCCCTGATGTCATTTGTCAATTTTGTCTTCCAATGACTTTTTGAAAACTGATCTACAGTCAGAAAGCCCACTAATGCCACTGGGATTTATAGGTGCAGATTGGACTTGATTTTCAAAAGATGTATGTAATTTTATCTTGAGGAAAAAGAGAGATTAATAGGTACACACAGGCACTGTGCAGGCTTCCCTCCCCACAGAACCTGAGGCTTGTCCTTCAAAACCCCTGCTATCCCAGTACTAAACTCTCATAAGACTGCTAATTGTACCAAGTTGTGTGGTGGTTTTGTTTTGTGGGCAGATGCCCACTAGGGACTACAAGGGAGATCACAATTTTTTTTTTCTTATGACCTCATTTGGGATTTAAAATTCTGAGCTTTATAAGTAAATGGCTAGTGCATTGCAGCACAGTGTGCCTCATAGCCTTCACACTGGTGAATAGGTCTAGTTGTCCGGGCCAGGCCAGACTACAGATGATGAGACTCCTCAGTGTCTGGGAATCCGTGTGGAGTTTAATTTCTCCAATAAAGTTTTATTTTAAAACAAGAATATCCTTAACCACAGTCTCCCTGGTAAGTGTATCCTGGCGATTGAAAGTATTAAGGAGAATTGCTGTGTTTGCTTGTGGGTTGTAATCGAATCATGATGGAAACTATGCCAGCAACATTAACTCTAAAATGTGCAGGCCTAGTAGATGTACTTATATTTTGATTTAGCTGAAGCCCACGATAAAATAACCTCTAAAATGGGGTGAAACCCTGACCCTCTTTGATGTTAGTTTTGCTTTTCTGTCACTAGTTTGCTCTCTTTGGAGGAGGGGAGTGCAGGAGGATGTGAGAGGTTTGTATGGCTCTCATTTCCATTAAGGAAAGGGTGTCCATGTGAAGCGTGAGGTATGTTAATAATCTTGTTAAATTTAGCTTGTTATTGTATGTTCAGATGTCATTACATGGCCTTTTAGTGAGAGATTTTATTTAATGTTTTTTCCCCTATTGTCCCCATCACATCCTGTCATATTGGTAAATTTTTTACCTAGGAATGCGTAGGCCAGCATCTGGTTTTCAGAGAAGTTTGTTTTTACCTAATTTTTCCATCTGGTGACCGTTTTGGCTGAAAATCTTGTCAGTTGCATCATATTTGTTGGTCCAATAAAAAGTATCTTATTATTTTACCTTATACATCTGGGCTGACTCAGACTAAGGCGTAGGAGAAGTGGTTTGTCCCTGGTCAGTCAGTGGCAGAGTCAGGATCAAAAACTGGTAACATGGATCACAAGTATTTTTGGTCTAAGCACTAAACCACATGGCTTTGCAGATGTCATTAGGATAATTCTTTATAAGGAGTATCTGTTGTTTTCCAAAAGACTTTATTCATTCACTTGCCCTTTTTATAGGATGAATGCTATAGACCTTAAAGAAACTCAAGGTGTTAAGCTTTAAAACTTCTGCTTTATAAGCAGTCAGGCCCATTAAATCATTCATAGTGACAATGCAGTGAAAAAGAAAAATAGCACATTTATTAAAACATCCTGAAGTACAGTATGCTATGTATTGGAAGCAACTTTTCCTTTTCTAATTATACCTTTGTTCATTTTCCTCATGATTTACATTAGCACTGGATTAATACTGTAGAGTGGTAGGTCTGCCTGCTGAATGCTTCACAGCCTGTGATGTGATTTCACTCATTTAGACACTTAAACATTGCCTTCAAAGTCATCCTTATGCTTTTGAAAAGTATAATAAAACCCAGCAGTATTTTGAATCCTCTCATCACAATTGGTGTGAGCCAGATGAAGATGTGGTACACCAAATACCCATGTGCATAAGTTAGAGGTTTCCTGAGGAGTTCTATAATAAACTTAATTTTTGTGTTATATTCTGTCTGCTACATTTCCTTCCAGTTCATATAATTGATAGTATAAATGCTTTCCCAACTAAATTAGCTATGTTTACCGTCACAATCTCAGTGCATCTTTTTTAATCAAACACATAATAAAGTGCTAAATAAAGGCATTCCCACCTGCATCAAACTCTTGTTGTTCTGTGTAGGGTTTTTTGTAATTTACTTACCCAGGAAGACTCATGTCAGATGTACATCTGGTTTTCAACCAGGTCCTGCTTTTTATCCAATTTTCCAGCTGGGTTGATGAAGACATAAGGAGGTCAAATGACTTCCTCAAGGTCACATAGTCATTCAGCATCTCAGCTGGGATTAGAACCAGGCTGCTGTAACCATTGGACCACACAAACTCTGTATTCTAAACTCCTCTACAGGGGGTGAACAAGTTAGTAGTCTATCTGCATGGTATTCTGCAAGCTAACTGCAAACTTCCCTTCCTACTGCTTATAGTTTTGCATGTGCTACAGTAATGTCACATAAAGGACTTATTCCCGTTACAACAGTCACGGCCTCGTCCAGTCCTGTTCTTGGAGAAGATTCAAGTCTGTTGTGATCAGATCCCATGTGCTGCTAACCTCCTGGGATCTGGGTGTAGTTAATGTCAGTGTTTCTGCTCCAGGTCACCCAGGCGCCCTCTCTAGGTGCAGACCCTGTGGAACCCCGCAATCCTGCCACCTAGACCCTGGAACCAGTGTCTCAATCCTCTCAACCCCCAGAATTGTATAGGCATGTTCCTTCTGTGTTCCTTTTATGTTCCTTCCTTTTATGGCTAACTTAGAACAATGCTTCCTCAGCTCTTGTCCCCTAGCGCCCCTACTCTACTTGTGCTACATTGATGACATCTTCATCTGGACCCATGGGAAGGAGGCCCTTGAGGAATTCTACCAGGATTTCAACAATTTCTATCCCACCATCAACCTCAGCCTGGACCAGTCAACATAAGAGATCTACTTCGTGGACGCTATTGTGCAAATAAGCGATGGTCAAATAAACACCACCCTATTCCGGAAACCTACTGACCGCTGTACTTACCTACATGCCTCCAGCTTTCATCCAGACCACATCACATGATCCATTGTCTACAGCCAAGCTCTAAAGATACAACCACATTTGCTCCAGTCCCTCAGGCAGAGACAAACACCAACAGGATCTCTATCAAGCGTTCTTAAAACTACAATACCCACCTAGGGAAGTGAAGAAACAGATTGACAGAGCCAGAAGGGTACCCAGAAGTCACCTAATACAGGACAGGTCCAACAAAGAAAGTATCAGAATGCCACTAGCCATCACCTACAGCCCCCAACTAAAACCTCTCCAGCACATCATCAAGGATCTACAAGCTATCCTGAAGGATGACCCAACACTCTCACAGACCTTGGGAGACAGGCCAGTCCTCGCTTACCGACAGCCCCCCAACCTAAAGCAAATACCAGCAACTACACACCACGCAACAGAAATACTAACTCAGGAACCAATCCCTGCAACAAACTGCGTTGCCAACTCTGTTCAAGGGACACCATCATAGGACCTAACCACATCAGCCACACCATCAGGGGCTCATTCACCTGCACATCTACCATGTGATATATGCCATCATGTGCTAGCAATGCCCCTCTGCAATTACTTTGGACAAACCAGACAATCTCTATGCAAATGAATAAATGGACACAAATCAGACCTCAAGAATTGTAACATTCGAAAACCAGTAGGAGAGCACTTCAGTCTCCCTGGACACTCAATAACAGACTTAACAGCTGCAATTCTTCAACCAAAAAAACCTTCAAAAACAGACTCCAATGAGAAACTGCAGAACTGGAGTTAATTTGCAACTTGACACCATCAAATTAGTCCTGAATAGACTGGGAGTGGCTGGGTCACTACAAAAAATAATTTTCTCTCTGTTGTTACTCAGACCTTCTTCTCAACTGTTGGAAATGGGCCACATCCACCCTAATTGAATTGGCCTAGTTTGTTCTGACCCCCCACTCACTAAGGCAACTCCCATCTTTTCATATGCTAGGTGTTTATACCTGCCTACTGTATTTTCCACTCCATGTGTCTGATGAAGTGGGTTGTAGCCCATGAAGGCTTATGCCCAAATAAATTTGTTAGTCTCTAAGGTGCCACAAGGACTCCTTGTTGTGCTGATGCAGACTAACACGGCCACCCCTCTGAAAGCTGTCCTCCTCCTGGGTCTCTTGTTTCAGGTGATGAAATGGCTTCCTTTGGCTTGGAGAAGCACACGTTTAAAACCAATCTCTGTGTCTGTCAAGCAGAAAAAGCTGCAGCTTTCCCATCTATGTAAGTGGATCAGAGAGAGTTCCAGCTCCCTTCTCCCAAATGAGGTTTTGGTGAAGAGTCCATTCAAAGGAAAGGCCCAGCTGGCAAAAACCCATTGTTCAAGCATGAGAGAGCCAATTAATGTTAATGCTAATGGCCCTTGATTGCTTTTTCACCACTTTCCAGACATAGCTTCCTCACTATGTTTCAAATTCCTGCTACAAAATGGATGATCTAATTCTCAGTGACTATTGTGCTTACAAATAGCATTAATAAAACCACATATAGTTCATAACTGGACACAGAGATATTCAAACTGTCACAGCAGTCATGACATTGTAGCTAGTGAAAGACAGTCATCTTAACCAATTACAAATAACGTGATTTGGTTTGTGTTAGTACATCATGTTTTCTACTGTTCCAACCTTGTATTTGCAGCCACGAGTACTAGATCACCTTAGCGTATGTCTATCAGTGCATTCTGACTAGCTTTCCCATAGTGTACTAGCCACCGCCAAAGAATATAGGCGTTTGGTTTTTTTTTTTCCAACCAACTTCTAATCCCAGTAGGATTATGACGCCAGCTCTGGCTGTTCTGCAGCACCCAGTATTCATCTATCTTGACAATGGTGTGAATGCTTTGTCTAGGAAAAGGAAGTGCTGCTGGGAATCTTAAACTGGTGTGTGTCTTCTGATTATTACAGCCCAAAAATCTCTGTGGGTCCAGCTTGTATGTTGCGGCATCACATAAATGTGGGAGCAGACAGCTATGTTAGGACTGAAAAAGAAAGGAGTATATTTTTCAGTTAGTGCTCTGAATATGCTTTTGCTAAGTGGTACAATGTACAGGTTCCATATTCAGGCTGCCATTAACTTTCTTTTTCAGTGTGCTTGTATGAACCTACAACCTGCTTATTATCATTCTGGCTTGCAAAAATATTTTCTTTGTCTTCTTTTGGCTATTTATTTTCTCATGTCATTTTCTTTTCAACAACTTCATAGGTCTATCTCTTGAATCCAACTATCTCAGAATTCCAGTTGTGTGATTACTGGTCCTTGCGGTCTAAGAATTCATAATGCACATATTGAGGAATTTTTATTTCAGCCTCTGAGCCATCTGTGGTGCTGCCGCCAGCTGTCAAATGTATCTTGCAAATTCCCTTTTCCCGCTCCCAGGCAAAGAAATTGTTTTCTTTGTTCAAAAAACAGTGGTATTTGAAATAACTTCCTGGAAGCTAGAACAATGGAATGTCACACAATAAAATGGACAGTGCTGGTAATATCAAATACTGTTGTGAAACTGAATAGTAAAAAAAAAAATGGTAATAATAATAGCTGACTCTTATACAGTGTCTTTCTGTAGAAAATAGCTTCAGATAACAGCTAAAGTAATAGGTCATCCTCTGCACAGTCAATTGCCAAAGAGATGGAGGACTTGGAATAATGAGTGACCTGTTATAAAGGGTGATTGCTTTTAGTTAACACAGGAGTTACTTTCTGCTCTAGCTTAGGGAGAAGCAGATGTTGACATGCTGGTCTTAAGGACAACTTTTGTTTTTCTTTTGAAGATGCCTGAAAATGCAGAAAAATTAAAAGGGCCCTTGATAACATCTTTCTAAAATGGACAGCAACCAGATGCACCATGTTGTTTGTCCTGAAATGTAGAAGGTCAGATGTCTAACCCAAAATCCTAACCACATGTACAATCTGTTATGTCCTCTTCTCCTCTTCCAAGGGGGCAGACTTCTTGCTAAGATTGATAAGACCTGTAGGAAAAGGTAAGCACTCTGTGTCTGTTGCTTCTCATTCTACTTCATACTTGGATGTCAGTATTTTTTTTTTTTTTATCCTGACACAGCAGAGTTTAGAACTGTGCCTTGGTTCATTCCAAAGAAAAATGCCTAGCCATTAATCAAGCAGTATCTCTCCCTCAACACAAAATGTGACAAAAGAAGAATCTTGAATATGTGGTCTGAACTCTTAAATGTTATCTGGGAAGGACAAACGCTCTGAGAAACGGATTACCCTATCATTTCCTTTGAAGTAGCACAAAAAGGCAAACCACTTCCAAAGCAACTGTTGCTTTGGTGGTTTAGTTGAGCATACTTCCAGGAAAGGTTCTCTTATCTCCAGTCTGTTAAAAACTCATTAGACCAGAGGTCAGGCTGACTCCTGGATAGAAATGGAAATGGCCTCTATAAATCTGTAATTCCATCCATTTGTTTTCTAATAATGAGTGTGGACACATTAATCATTAGGTGCAGTTTTAGGCTGATAAATTCTGAAGGCTGTAATATAGTATTCATCATTTTTATTAGTCTTAAAAACTCTTCTTTTCCCCAGTCTAATTCAGCTCATTTATATTACTTTTGAGAGCTTGCTAGTATGGATTTTTGGAGCTACTTGCTTAAGAATGGGAATTTTTTTCCTCCTTCTAAAATGGATTTCTGAGAGAGCAGCTCCAGTAATCCCTGTACTCATTCTGCTGGTGTTCTGTACCGTTGATGTTACCCAGTTCAGTTTTTTTATTTTTGTTTATAACTAATTCTTAAAAAGCGTATCCTGTGCCTTAAGTATCTTCTGACATAATTAAAAGTGCGGTGACATAAAAGATAAAGCACCTTTTAGATACTTCCCCTTATCCCTTACCCAGAGATAAAAATCAAACCTACAGTACTCTGCCTTCACCTAGACATATCATCCCTTGTTATTGCTCCTCCCTTCTCAAAAAGCCTTAATAAAGAGATAACATTTGAAGCACGTCCTGAAGCTCAACATGCATCAGATGAAATGAGCTGTAGCTCACGAAAGGTTATGCTCAAATATATTGGTTAGTCTCTAAGGTGCCCCTAGTACTCCTTTTCTTTTTAACAGATTTAGAGTATTTCAGACTGGGGCTGGAGGGAGGGAACTGTAATAAAAATAAAAAAAACCCCAAGAAACAAACCTCTCCCCCCCCCCAAAAAAAAAACAAAAAAAACTCTTGTTGGAAATTATTGAGAATCTGTATTCTTGGTTCATCTGTGCAGCACCCCTTTGCAGAAAAACTCGTTTCTTCTGACTGTCCAACTGCCTGTCAGTCTCTTGTGAAGAGAGAAGAACCCAAGAATAAGGCTTACTGGGGCAACTCTCGGGAACCCCTGGAGAAAAATTCGCTTTTCATCCCAACTTCCAAAAATGTTTCACAAAGAATATTCATACAACACCACGAAAATGCAGTTGTCTCTGGGATGGGTGAGCACAGTCTCACTGAAGGTTTGTCTATACAAACTGCGACAAGCTGGGATGTAAATCTACTCTGCACTAGCCTTCTGCATGCTGTCTGGACCATGGTGTTGTGCACTAAAATGTCCATAGTGTGTCTTGATCTATCTCGCTTCAGAACAGGGTAGATCAGAGTGCTTTATGGAACTTTTAGTGAACCTCAAGGGGGTCCATATGGACACTTTGTGTGAGGAAGGTTTGTTCAGGGTAGATTTACAACCCAGCTTGTTATGACCTAAGTGTGTAGACAAGACCTGATGCACAACATGTATAGCAAACACCTATCTGTGGCAAAACCCAAACAAAGCTATGGACTGTTAAGACTACATCAAGCATAGATACCTCTTGAGGTCTTGCCTGAAAGATGTTCACACAGTAAACTGCATGGTGTTTCACTTATCTACCTCCATAAGGATGAAACTCTGATCTTTGAGTCTTTGGTCCTGTCAGTATCTATAATTCTAGGGAATTTAAGTTTTTTGGACCTGATATTAATACCACTCAGACATCCCATCTTTCAAGAAATGTTTGGACTACTGCAAAAAATAACACTGAAGACAGTGTTGATGGAAGATTGCTGGTTTAGAATGCTAATAAAGAATGATAATTGTAACATCTAACTTTGTGCATCAACAAGGATACAATATATAAATTTAAATATATGCATTGGCAGTGAAGGACTATTGGAGGATCTGACCATTAGATGAATTCTTCGGAGGAGAAAGAGGTTTCTTGGATTAATCCAACACCTATTTTTAAAAAATTGAAAAACATTAATAGTAGAAAATTAGTATGTGGGTTCTTTTTATAAGTTTTCCCTACTTTTCTTTCTCCTGCAAACAGTTATAAGTGGAAATTCTATATGTAATTTTTGAATATATCTATATATATAATAAAATTCAAAACTTCATTTTAATTAAAAAAAAAATCCTGCTCCACTGTAACAAGAAAAACAGTGGTGTTCATTAGTGAGTATGATATTGGTGCACTTCATGGGTGGTTGGCATGAAGCTGATCCACTGCATCTGAGGCATCCCTCAAAAGCCTACCATGGTTTATTGCTACATTGAGCCAATTGCTTCAAGGATATTCTTGAAGTGACTGAAGTAAACCTCCAGGATGAAGAAGAATCATTTATAGCAGTACAAAGTGTATTGCTTGGGTGGTGTTCTTAATGTAATGGTATATGTTTATTTAGACCAGGGGCGGGCAAACTTTTTGGCCTGAGGGCTGCATCGGGTTTCGAAAATTGTATGGAGGGCCGGTTAGGGGAGGGTGACGTGGCCCGGCCCCCACACCCTATCCGTGCCCCCTCACCCCCTCTTCTCGCCCCCTGACAGTCCCCTCCCCCGGGACTCCTGCCCCATCCAACCCCCCCGTTCTCTGACAGGCTCCCGCCCCCCAGGACCCCTGTCCCCCGCTGCCCCATCCAACCCCTCCCCTATCCTTCCTGACTGTCCCCCCGGGACCCCTGCCCCCATTCAACCCCCCTGTTTTCTGCCTTCTGACCGCCCTGACCCCTATTCACCCCCTGACCACCCCTCTGAATTCCCATGCCCTCTATCCAACCCACCCTGCTCCCTGCCCCTATACCGCACGGCGCAGAGCACCGGGTCAGGCTGGTCTATGCTGCTGCGCTGCCCTAGGAGCTCGCAGTCCCGCCGCGCCGCCTGGAGCGTTGTGCTGGCAGCGCAGTGAGCTGAGGAACAGCGGGGGAGGGGCCGGGGGTGAGCCTCCCAGGCCGGGCAGGAGGGTCCTGCGTGCTGTAGTTTGCTCACCTCTGATTTAGACTGAACATTAGGCAATACTTGCTCATGCTATGATGTTATTGGTGAACAGTCTCCCAGAAAAAGTAGAATTCTGACCCTTGAGGAACTTAAAAATAGATTGGCTTAAGCAGCAATGTATGTTCTGGAGGGAATACCCTGCATTGGCTGGATGATCTAATGGGTGTCATCTTTTTATAAATATATATGCAGAATGTCTTCATATTTAATCACGTGCCATAATGGTAACTGTATAAAATGTGGCACATCTTTTTAACACACCAATTTCATTGTTAAACAACTTTTAAGATCCATAATCCATTTTACTTCCCAGAAGCAAGGTTTCATGGTAGGCCGGAGTGTTCAGTTATATCATTCTTGTCTCTCTTGTAGTGTGATGCCCAAGTGAAAAAAAGTTTTAAGGCTTTCCAAAGACGCTTTAGTTGTAGTTTGTGTACTGACAATTTATCTTGTTGATATTAACATCTGTAATGGCCTTCTAAGCAAGAACAATACTTTTAGATGAATTCTGAAATATTTTTTTTACATGATTATAGAAGGTGGTAAATTCAGAAGCATCTAAGTGACTTAAGATCACAAGTCCCATTAGAAGTCTCCTCCTTGCCCCCTTAGGAAAGAGAAACCATGGGTGACCTTCACCTGACACCCTAACACGTGGTCTTTAAAGGCCTGCATATCTTAATTTATACATCTTCGATCCCCCTTGCTAGTCCTTCATATATCCTCCCACATGTGCGTACAAACTTCAAGACATTTGGTTCTCAAACTGTAGGGTGGGCCTCCCAGAGGAGGCACGGGAATGTGTTAAGGGAGGCAGGAGCTATGTGTGGATTTTTTTGTTTGTTTTTTTTAAAGAGCTCTGGCTTTCAGTCCCATGTGGCTGTGGCTTGTGCAGAAGGGTTGAGAACACCTAGGAGGCGGGGATAAAGGAGACAACTGGAACTCCACCGTTCTGGGGCCGACAGCCAGAGCCCCGTCATCTGGGCTCGGGCTGTCCTCCCCCTCAGTTCCTCACCTGGAGGCAGTTCAGGCTCTCCTTCCTGCACCCCCCCCATCCCCAATCACTCATTTGCAGGTGGCGGGGCTCTGGCTGTCAACCCCAGGGTGGCAGCAGCAGCTCAGAAGTAAGGGTGGCAATGGGGCATTCAGTCTGCTGTGAAAAGTGATATTGATGAATATCACTTTTCACGTTGCCACCCTGACTTCTGTGCTGCCGCTGGCATGGCGCTGCTTTCAGAGCTGGGTGGCAATATATGTACTGGGGGGGGCGGGAGCATAAATCACTACAGACACAAAGAAGTCAAATAAGTTTGAGAACCACTGCTTTTAAGAGAGGCTGGTATAGGTCTTCATAATATGGTGGTACTTATTTCTTACCTGCTTTGATGAGCAATGAAGTGGTTGACATGATGATATTAATGATGGTTGACATGATGATATTATGACACTTGCTAAGTGAGCATCCATTAAAATGCATGGGGCAGTTTACACCATGGAGCTATTGTTTCAAACTCTCTGCAAATTTGGGCAGACCTCTCTTTATAAGTTACATTTGTTTTGTGTTTTGAAGCTTTCTCTATGTCTGTAATAGCTAAAGACTTTGGAACAGCGGTACTCTGGACAAGTACCGCTTCTCAGGCCCCTCCCCATCCTGAGGAACACTGCTGTAGCCCAAGTCATCTTGTTCCCTTGGAGCAAGTAAGTAAATGCTTACTAAGGAATCAAATGTGACTAAAACCCATTATCATCGAAGGGGTAATGCAAGGTCAGTGGGATCTCCAGGTGGCAGTGTAAGTTGGGAGGGTACAGCTTGTGCACCCACTGGTGGGACAGTTCCATTAGTACGTGGAGAGACTTGGAAGGACCCAAAGCAATCTGAGGAGGCCAGACGCATCGCTAGCCTGAAGCAGTTTGCTTGGGGAGCACAAGGACTGCTGTTGTGCCCAGCCTTATGTCGGTGCATAAAGTGCCTCTTCTGCCCATTTCTCACTCACTTGCAATCATTCAAGTTTGCATACGATTGTCAGGCTAATAGCAGTTAAACGTAAATCATAGTGGTAATACCCTTCTTTAGGAAAGAGTATTGCTTGTGGTTATCTGATATGCACAGCATTAAAGTTTTGGTAATAGAGTATTTGTTTACTTATGGAAGATGTGCATACTCTGTTTCTCAGTGACCATTGCACTGAGATGCTATGGTGATAGCTTTTGGCTACTGGGATGCAGTGGAGTTTGAATTGATTATTTTTTTTCACCATTTAAAGGTTGATCAATATGAAAAGCAAATGTGCTCGTATTTTTACATATACATTTTTAATCCATTTTGTCAGTCAATGAAACTACAGAGATCAGGATGGCAGACCTTCTCTTTTATGTTTAAAAACAACGAGGAGTCCTGTGGCACCTTAAAGACTAACAGATTTATTTGGGCATAAGCTTTCGTGGGTAAAAAAAAAAAAAACCCACCTCTTCAGATGCATGGAGTGTATGGATGTTTATCCATGCATCTGAAGAAGTCTGTTTTTTACCCACGAAAGCTTATGCCCAAATAAATCTTAGTCTTTAAAGTGCCACCGGGCTCCTTGTTGTTTTTGCGGATACAGACTAACACGGCTATCCCTCTGATACTTTTATGTTTAATCATTCTGGAACTGGTATTTAATGACAGAAAAATCTGAAGACATTTTCAGGCATTCTTGGAGTAGTTTTGTGGCCACGCTTTTACCCATTCTGTGTGGTCACTCAATTCAAGAATGATAGGTGTGCAGCTGAGGCCCTCTAGTGTAACAGTTGAGTATATCTTTACTCAGGCAGATACCCATTTAAGAAATTTATTTCAAATGCAGTCATTCTAAGGCCCTCTGTTCAAGGGACCACTTTGTCCTACAATGTGTCTGACCTATTAAGAGAGACAAGACAAGTGAGGTAATGTTTTTTTATTGGACCAGCTTCTGTTAGTGAGAGTCAAACTTTTGAGTTCTTCTTGACATCTGGGTGACTTACTCTGAATGTCACAGCTAAATACAAGATGGAACAGATTGTTTAACAGATGGTCAATACATTTTTCAAGGGACCATTCAAAGTGAAGTGGTTAGTTAGCCCCCAGTCAGAGGAGGGAAAGGAAGGAATGGAGAGCTGCTGGCAGAGGGGCCGGGGGTTGTGTTAATGGGTTTATATACATTGTTGTAATAAGCCATAAATCCAGTCTCTCTATTCAGTCCATAATTTTTAGTGTCTAGCAAAGGTATGAATTTAACTTTAATATAAGGTCCCAGGCTTATCTTTTAAATGTGTTGTGCAGGTTTTCTTTGAGGTTGAGTACTAATAGGTTGGATATAGAGAGATCACTTTGATCACTCCATATATATATCCACAGATAATACGGTGTTTTTGTCTTTTATCATTTTCCTGTGTGAATTCATTTGAGAGCATAGTGATTATCAGGTTTCACCCCTGTAGTTGCTGTTTGAGTATTTAGTACACTGTTTGAGGTAAACCACATGTTTTTATAGGCATGGGAAGGAGTCATTGATCTTGAAAGGTGCGTTGTTGGGGTGTCGATCATTGTAGCAGTGGAGATATGTCCATAGGTTTTGCATCTGTTGTTCTGGCAAGGTCTGGTGCCCCTTTGAGTTGGTGTGTCCTGGTCTGTGGGGAGCTTGTTTCTGATGATGAACTTGGAGAGGTTGGGGGTTGTTTGAAGGCCAGAAGAGGGGGTTCAGGAAAGATTTCTTTCAGGATGGGGTCTCCATCGAGTATGGGTTGTCATTGTTTGATGATACCCTGTTTGGGTTCCAGTGTGGGGTGGTAGTTGACAACTAGGGGTAGGCGGTTGAAGGGGGGTTTATTCCTTGTATTGAAGCAGGTTCTCTCAGGGTATTTGGGTGACCTGTTCCATGGTGCGATCTACTTTTCTGTGGATCATCCTTGTTTGGTAAAGGTGATTTTGAATGTGTTACAGTGTATATCCTGGTCTTTCTCCTCGGAGCATATTCTGTGGTATCTGAGTGCCTGGCTGAAGATAAGATTTCTTGGTAGTTGTTCATTGCTGAAGCAGATCGTGGTGTCCAGGAAGTTGATGCTGGTATGTGAGTGTTCCAGAGAGAGTTTAATGGATGGGTGGTGGTGGTTGAAGTTGTGGTGAAAATCTATGAAGGAGTTTGTCATCTGTTCAGAGGATGAAAATATCTTTATAGCTCAGGTACACGGTGCATTTGTCCGCTTTGTAAGATAGATTACCATTCACACCATATCCCTACTTCGCTGTGAAAGCTTCTACCTGACTGTGAAATCTTCTACCTGCTACTTCATTCTCAGTGTTTTGCTTGACAAATCACTGGTCATCCAAAGACCCCTTTTCTAATGATATAAACATTTTTAAGCTCTGTTAGAATGAAAGAAGATTTTTAATAGCTTTTATTATGCGTTTTATTATGAGAGCTTAGGAACGACTAGCACACTGAAAATGTGAAGAAACTATTTTTTCAACTATCAACTACATAATGCTAAGTTTTAGTAGTCATATTCCTTGTGTTTGTCCCAGGAATGACTAGGAGGGACCTGGTATCCTTACATTGATCAAGCTCTTCGCCCTTGGTGTTCAGGTGGTAGCATTGCTTCCAGAACTGCATTTGTGTATTCGCTACCTTGCACCATTATTAAAAATAAAAATTAAATTAGTGAATCTGGAAGACTTTTGCGTGTGGGCCTTGCCCTCTAAATTTATGGGCCTAACTCTGGTGGTGTCTCTTTATAAACAAGTGTCTGTTGCACCATTATTAAAGACTTCATAAATTTAAAATTCCTGTCACATCCAGTAAAGGTAAACATTTTTGCTGGAACTACTTGGGAGACTGAGAATATTCATACATAAAGGAATTTAAATAGCTAGTGCTCTTCTGTTTCCTTTGTTACTAATGAAGATGTCTCTAACAAACCACAATGTTTTCTTACTCTGTCTGCAATGAAATTTTAAATTTTTATTTATGATGTCCATCTGTTGCTGTGGAACTGCTAAGTGACTTCACTGGTTTAAAACTGTTATTAGCAACATCTAAGTGTGTGTCTTAAACAAGAGGCTCACCTTGACAATCAGCCAACCTGGGACATGCTGGTTTGGTTTTGTTTTTTTTTTTAAATCAGGGACAGGCCCTGAAATGTGGATATTTGTTTGGTTTTTGTTTTCATCTAAAGTCTAGAACAGGGGTTCTCAAACTGGGGGTCGGGACCCCTCAGGGGGTCACGAGGTTTTACATGGGGGCTCGCGAGTTGTCAGCCTCCATTCCAAACCCCACTTTGCATCCAGCATTTATAATGGTGTTAAATATATAAGAAAGTGTTTTAATTTATATGGGGGGAGGAGGGAGGGTTGCACTCAGAGGCTTGCTATGTGAAAGGGGACACCAGTACAAAAGTTTGAGAACTACTGGCCTAGAAAGTTTGAGTGGCCAAACAGTGTGAGAATTTATTCAAAATAAAAATAAATAAATTATTGGAATCTGGAAGACTTGCATCTGGATCTTGCCCTCTAAATTTAAGGGCCTAACTCTGATGGTATCTCTTTATAAACAAGTATCTGTGCAGAGGGCTAGCGAAGAGCAATCTGTTTATCATTCTGATGTTTTCCATGGTTTTTGACCACACAGTTGTGGAGTGTGTGTGTGTGAGAGAGAGAGAGAGATTCTTTTTTACTGTAGGGAAGGCAATAAGAGTCTATTAAAGCTGTCACAGTAATTGGTAACTCTCTTGGGTTGCAAGCACATGTTGGAGTGACTACTTCAAGTTTCACTATTATATCCACGGAGAAAAATTGCACAAAACAAGGATCAGTTTTAATGCAGTTATTTTTATTTTTTAAAGGTGAGGTGAGTGTGCTACATACTGTTTTATAAGCACGTAAACTATGCTGTATCCTGCAGATTCCTGACAAGTTCAACACCGTAGTGTATGGGTGCCGTAGAACATTTGTTCAAATTAAATCTGTCCAGGGAGGCTGGCAGCAGCACTAGTCTATTTTGTTGCAAGTGAGAGTAGTGTGGTAGTTCATTTTCAGTTCCTTGTGGGATAATACTGTTAATAATATGTGGGATAATATTGCACAGAATTCAGTACAATTTGTCACTGATGTCAGCCTCTCCTTAAGGGGATATTGATGACTAAGGCAAGATGGAGAATTTGTACTTTGAATACTGAGGATTTATAAATGGCACTTAATATACGAGGTACATACTACAGTCTTATAACCTTTCTGGAAATGGAGTACTCTAGTTATCTGCGTCTCAAGTAATTGCAGCGATCACTGTGTTTTTTCCTGCCCTCTGTGCTACCAGCTTAGACAATATGCTGTCTCTCACTCCAGTTGGAGGAGTGTGCTACTGCAGTTACTGAAGGAGTAACATTTTTTATTCCCCTCTTGTCAGGCTAACCATTTTGATACACCTTGTGTACCACCTCCATTAAACCTGGGGGGATTCCATCTTCCAGCCACTTGAATTTATTTCATTGGTTCATTTTGGAGGTAAATTCTAAAGTAGAGTTGGTAATACCATGTAGGAGGAACTGTCTCTGGCCAAGGGCAATTATATGAAGGGGTGATTAAGAGTTTGCGGGGGTGGAGAGTGCACAGCATTCAGAACAAATCCTTCAGTCTGAGTATGAAGAATATGAGAATCAAAAGATTTAAGGAATTAATCTAGCTTCAAGTAGAATACGGGACTGAGCTGCAAGATGGAGTAATTAACTGACTTTCTGGATGCTGCTTCTCCTGGCATTATTTTTGTTTTTCCTTGCCCTCTCGCCAATATAATTGCCCTAGCTCAGACACCGTCCTACTATTATACACCTACTTTATCCCAGCAAACTTGCTTTGCACCTCTTGCTTGTGTTCCCTACCCTAGCTGATCAACTATTTACCTTCCCCTCCTACCTCTACCCTCACTGATGCTTGTGATATGCTCCAGAATGTTCTGAGTACTAGTTTTTTGGTGACTGAACCCCCCCCCCCCCCCCCCACCACCACCACCACCTTTGGTGAAGAATGAGTGCTGCTGCTAGATGTGAAAAATAAACTGGCTGAGGAAATCTGGTGACATCAACTAAACTACAACTAGGAAGCCGCAAACAAACATAACTGAACAATATGAAAAAATATATTTTGGTTTTGCTTATTTAAACTTTGCCTCAGATTGGGAAAGAGATTTGCAAGCTCCTTATGAAGCCTAAACTTTGCAAGTGTGGAGGATTGTGTGGAAAAAAATTGCCCCCCTCAACCTGATGCAAATAATCCCCGCTCACAAAAACTTCATCATCAGATGAGAAGGAATAGCTCAATTAGAGTAGCAGTGTAACAAAAGGAAATCAAATCATCGGTGTCCATAACTTACATACTTATTTGCGATTTTTTTAAAAAGGAAATGGGTACAGAATGTTGTTCTACTTTGCAGCTTTTCAAGGATTTTACGCATAGCGTTTGAGGTATTGCAGGGTTTGCAATATATGAACAAACATGGAATGGTCCACCGAGCACTCTCCCCTCACAATATTCTCCTGGATCGAGAGGTAAGGCTACTGGAATATCCTATTAAGCAATCAAAGTTAGTGCCACGTTGTACATTTTGGGGCCTGGCCAGTGAGAAATAGCTGTGGGATCCTTCTGGATGAAATTTTTCTATAATTGAGACATTTTTACAGTCAAAACAACAAGTGTTCTCAAAATGTATAGAATTTCAGATGTGTTTACAGCTTCGTCTCTTTTGTCCACATCTCCCAGCCCAGGCTTTTTACCTTTGTCTTTTTTTTTTTTTTTTTTTTTATTTTAAAGGAAGTTGTACAATTGTGACTTGTTCGTTTTTTTTTTTTTTTTTTTTTTGTATTGGCATTCCTAGACCTTCTTGACTACTGCTGTAGGATAATTTAACCCTTAAGTGTAGTTGTGGGTAATGCTGCGTATATCTCCTCCCCTCTCTCTCTCTCGCAAACAGAATTTAGTATTTGCTTTTTAAATGGTGGTGTATTTATTTGTTTCATAATCTGAGTGGATCAGTACAATCCCAAATTCTGATCACTCTCTCTCATCTGTCACAGATTTTCTAGTTTGCAGAAAGGAATATAGATGCCATGCACAAAAAGCAAGAAAAACATAAGGATGTAGTCAGAGCAGTCACATCAGTGCACTGAAACTAAGGAGCCTAATTGTGCTTTTTTTTTTAAACTCCTCTTTAAAGGAACCAGATAGTAATGGGGCTACCAGTACCTCTCATCTCAAATCCTACCTTTGCAATAAAGTGGGAAAGGGAACAAGCAGAAACACTTCTGTTGTTCTGTTTCCTTGCTTTGGGTAAATGACATGTATTTCAATTTGGTGAAAACTGAGTTAATAGAAAATGAAATCCCTGAGGAACAAAAATACTCAGGATTTTAAGATGATATTAAAGACTTAAAATAGATGACAGGAGACGGGGAGCTGGAGAGAACAGTTACATGGACTTTTAAAGGGTTGATTCCCCCCACCTCCCCTTAAATTGCTTAAAAACCTGATTGTTGTAGTCTTCACCCAGACATCAAAGCCATTTGGGTGCAGCCTGACTTGTGACCATGGTAAAATGAGAATTTGTATGTCAGGCTTGGGCCTGCAGTTATTTCTTTATAACTAAATAACCCTGGAAAACCTGGCTTTATATTGGGAGCGTTAACGTAACCTTCTGTAAAGCAGCACAGATGTCACTGCTCTGACTTCAGAGAGGAAGGAACTGTGGTAATGTATAGGGGTAATATGCAGAAAATGTTCTTCTAACATCATTATGGATGGGAGACGAATGAAAAGGAATGAGTTAGTGCTGGAGAGGAGGCTGGTAATGAAAGTTAGGTATGGAATTAATGGGAATGGAGGAAAGAGAGGGACTGAATAAATGAAGTGATAAATGGAATGAGGGAGAAGAGAAGACAGAATGCACTCAGATTTTTAAACCTGAGTAGAAGTAGTTGGGGAAAAAATGTAGTTTGGATGCAAGAAGAAAAGAATGAAGGAACATTGCTTATGACTGCACAGAAAGTAAGGAAACTTAGCTTAATATTCTTTTAGTGTGGTGTGCATTTTATTTCCCACACAAGTAAAGGCTCTCATTAATTTTCAGTAAAGTTTTGTCTGCATATAGGAATCGGGACCTGAGAAGCTAGGTTTTGTATTTTTTAAAAACACTTGGGACACTAGAAAATGTCAGTCTCCAGCTCTTTCTGACACTCATCAGGTTGCTAGCACAATTTAAAAGAATTTATATATTTTTAATTTTTTCTGTGGCTTATGTAATATGTAAAGTTCCATTGCTAATATATTTTTTGTTTTACAGGGACATATTAAATTGGCTAAATTTGGACTATACCACATGACAGCTAATGGTGTTGATGTTGATTTTCCTATAGGGTAAGGATACATACATGCAATATAGACATCTTAGGCATTGTATATTTGATAGTAAATTGTTGGGCGCACGCATTGAAATGTATGAAAGCTTGCAAGGAAAGATTAAACATTAGTTAAAGGGAAACATTTCCTTAGAACTTTTTTTAATCTGTAACTCTGTGTGCTTCGTACTTTGGGTGAGTGAATAAATAATTAATTTTGAAGAAAATGTTTTTGAGTCACTTCAACCACCTCAGTTGTCATTGGTTCCTGGAGTCTGAGGTGCTAAACATGGCTGGGCCTGTCGCATTAACATGGTTGGGAACCAGGGATCTGCAGCTTGGAGATCCAATCTAGGAGTGGTTTGACCACAGGGTTCTACCCAATGAGAGGTGCAGGAAACCATCCCTGTCAGCTGAGGGGATACTCTTCGGAGGGACTAAAAGGAGT
Source organism: Eretmochelys imbricata (assembly GCF_965152235.1). Lineage (NCBI taxonomy): Eukaryota > Metazoa > Chordata > Testudines > Cheloniidae > Eretmochelys > Eretmochelys imbricata. Next base: position 34,233,655 of record NC_135575.1, on the reverse strand, counting down.
TAAGATGCAGTTCTCTCTGTAACTGTGACACCTAATAAGAGTCAAAGAGGAAATGGGTACATATATGGATAACAAGAATATCCAGATAATACAATTACAAAGTTTTGGCTTAACCTAACAACTAATTATTAGAGGTTAGATTTATGTTTGTGGAGACAGATTATACCACATATGCCTTCTGTGGGATTCTTACACACTTTCCTCTGAAACATCTGTTGCTGGCCACTTTCAGACACAGTGGCCCTCTTGTCTGATCCACTGTGGCAGTAGTTATATTCCTTTGTAGAAGCTGTTAATGTGACATCTACTTTCAGCCCCCAGATAGTATAATTATGAGCCTGGTATGCAGGCCAGACACAGGAAATGGGTAGAAAATGAATAACAAAACTTTTACAAAATCAGAGTACACCAAGAAATGTAATACATAAAAGAGAATGAAATTAAATAATACTTACAAACACCCATTCAAGTTATAGCTGAATGCAACATGCTTAAATCTATTCATTTGGGGTGTCCAACCTGAGATGCCTGAATGGGATCACATTGGGCTGTCTAACTGTAATAGAAACAATGTAGGTAACTATAATTAAGGAATTTTTTTCACCCACAGTTTCATCATTGTTTTTCAAACACAGAGTTTAAAAAAAAGTTAATTAACAATACAATTTTAAACTTTAGCCTTTTGAGAGTAACTATGATGGCAAGGCAAATCTCACATAATTTCACCACCATTTAGCCAAATACTTTAACAATAAACCAGTTGGACAGCTTAAATAAACCACAATTTCTAGTTCTAAAAGTGTCCTTAGATATTAAGATTTAAGTTACTTTTAACTTGCCTAAAATTTATGTTTTATTCATCTGCAATTTTATTTTGGTTCATTTTTATTTTTTTCCATGTTACTTAATCACTTCATTTTTCTGGGTAATGTTTCATGTATTGATGTGCCCATGAGTGAGAAAAAGATATCTTGGTGTTGTCCACTATTAGTTCTCCTTCCCCAATAAGTAGTGGTCCTCTGCTTTTCTTTGTCTTTCTCTTACTCCTAATATATGAATATAACTTCTTTTATGCCCCTTGGTATGTGTAATTCATTTTGTGTCTTAGCTTTTCTTTGTCCCAACATACTGGCATTATTCTTTTGGACTCATCTTTAACAATTTGTCTATGGTCCTCTACCTTCAGATTTGCAACCAATTCCTCTTTGCATGAGGAGGGTTGCCCCCCTGGTTGCTTCTTCCATGTTCACTTCCAAGAACCTATTGTTTCAAAATCTTTTGTAGTTCTTTGTAAGTGAGAGAACGGTTTCTTCAACTTCTGAATTATATTGGTCCTCAAAGTTTTATGGTCTCATTCTCTGTTGCCCCCTTGCTTTTTCCCCTTTGTCCTTATTAGTAACTTCCTGTATATGTCTCTTTTTGTACACACAAAACGAAATTGTTTCACTTCAGTATCTCTCTAGCTTCTGTAGTCAGGCTTCTTTTGACGCCTTGTAATCTTTGGGACATTTTTTAACTAACAATGGACCTTTGGCTTCTGCAGCTACATACATCAGCAGCTGTGGCCTCTCTACCCCAAAAAGTTGACTTCTCAGTTTTAAGTATTGTACTATCTATGGCTGATTCATACTGAACTTTAAATGGAAAAAAATTAAGATGAGTTGTTGAGGCCATTGTTGTTTTTTATTTGGTTTATTTTCCATCTGTTGCTAAATTAACTTAATAGTTGTTTGATGGCTATGAACTAAATATTGGGAATGATATAACTGGTGACATTATAAAGAAATCAACAAGGAAGAACACATACTGAAAAAGCACTTGTAATATTAGGTTAAATACAAGCATATGGTAAAGTTTAATGAACATTTTCTGTGTTGTGTAGGACACTTTTTTAAAAAAAAAAATGTTGCTACCATTCACTCCTCACAAAAAACACTTATATAAAGAAAAAATGGATTTTTCATATAGTAGCTATTACAGTAGCTCTGTCTGCACAGTTTGACCTACTATGCTTTCTGGGCATTCTAAGTTGCTGTGCACTTTTAGTGAGTTTGCTTTTATCCAGTTTTTTTTCAGTACAAGAACTTATTTTAACTAGTGTAGTTGACAAATGTCTTAATGTACAAATTCTTGTTGCATTGTTATAGGTACCCATCATACCTGGCACCTGAAGTAATTGCACAGGGATTTGTCAAACCTAGTGATCACACTCAGTGTGAGAAGCTGCTACCTTCTGGCCCTAAATCAGACGTGTGGTCTCTTGGTATTATATTATTTGAGCTTTGTGTGGTATGTTACTGAATAATTCTTGTGTGTTTTTATCATATGACACTCAGTGAAGAATTTTGTGTACATGTGTTTTCGCTTCGTACCTATGTCAACTCAAGAAAAGCTGTTTTGCAAGTAATGGTTAAATTAACAATAACTATTCAGTGGATACTAATGATGCTTACTATTGGAGCATAACACTGGGAAAACTCATCCTGTTACCAAAGCATTGAGTTCCTGTATGGTGTCACGGATTTAAACAGAAGATGTTGCCTGTTGGCTCTGTGACTTCAGATAAATTCCAGCTACTTAGTTTTCACTAACTGTACATGATAAATTGGACTTCTTTATCACAAAGATGATGATGTACTATTATTCAGACAGTAAAAATGTTTGTCTTTAATCTTATTACATTAAACAGAATTTAAGTTATCTGAATTGCATTGTCAGGGCAGTGGAATCTAATGGTTAGAACAAGCCATTGGAAATCTGGAATCTTAGCTTCGGTTTCCTGCTTTGCTAACTTGCTCTGTGACCTCAGACAAGTTATTTAACCTCTTTGAATTGCTTCCTCCTCTGTAAAATTGGAATAACATTAGTTGAAAGCCACTATATAAGAGCAAACTATGACTATTTGTCATAGACATTAAAAACTAAATCTTAATTGTAGTTGTTCATAGTGATGTGAAAGATTACACAATATTTCCATGGTAATGTGTGTGGTTTTTAAAATCCTATTCTTTTTGAGTTAAAGAAAAAAATCAGATACATTAAGAAAGCTCATTCACCTCCCTGAATTTACTTCCTGTTTTAAAAAACAGCAACCCAAAAGGTAAACAAACAAACAAAAATAAACCTTACGGTCATGATAGTGGAATGGTAGCTTTGCTATAGTTAAGGTTGAGAGTTGCTTACCGTCTGACAGCTAACTTTTCTAAGAACTCTAAAATCTACATGCTGACTCTGATTTTCTTTATATATACCTAAAGTTGCACAGGGCATGTACTTGTGACAGATTGACATTTAACTGTTGACATAATTTTCTGTTCCATTTAGGGTAGAAAACTGTTCCAGAGCTTGGATATAGCTGAAAAACTAAAACTTCTGCTTACATTAGGTGAGTGACCTAAATGTAAGTACAGGGTTCAGTGCTGGTCTTCCTAACTTCCCAAATAAGTCTGTAACTAGAGCGATAAGTAAGCTCAGGATGCACAGGCCTAAGATAAATTAATTTTGGAGATGCAATTTTGGAAAGATCATGGGCATCTAGCAGCTTCACTTGAGCTGGTATAGGGGAGCAGCAGCAACTGCATGCCAGATATGCACAGCAAAGGAGCATTGTGCTTGTAGTCTGTTGAATGAGTGGTGAATGGTGGGGTAGAGGAGGAGTTGCTGAGAGGAGCCAGTTCTGATGGTTATTTGTTACTTGGTATGAACAAGTCAAGAACACGGTCTCTGTGCCAAAGATATAAGTATGCAAGACACTAAACAGATAAAGGATTGAATGGAAAGATAACTGTTCAGGCAGTGACAGGCATGTCTTGCTAGTTCCAGATTGTTTTTCTTATAGTCCTTCTTTTTTTTAATTTGTCAATAGTGCTGTAGACATGGAGGTGTAGGCGTGATTTGAATGAGACGAGGCTCGTAGAAAGACTAGCAGTTTTTGAAATGACATTCAAGCTTCTTTAAAAAGAAAGACCTGCAGCAAAGTATTGCTGCGACAGACTGGCCTGGGAACGATCAAGTGTGAGGGAAAAGAGGCAGGTCCTCAAATTGAGACCTGAGGACGCATGTTAAATTGGTCTAAAGCTGACTGCAGTACCTGTAAGGTTAACTACTGTTAATGCAAATATCCTTTTTCTTCAGCAAATTGTTTTCTTTCTAAATCTCTCACTATTTTGAATAGTTATTAGATCACAAAATAAAACCCATGGAATCTGTCACTGTTTCAGAATGCACCTATATTCCTCTTCACCATGGTCCACTCCAAGAGAGCCTAGTCAGGTCTCTAGCCTTTACCTGTCTTTGAGCTGGGTTTTAAGACAGCCCAGGTCCCTGTCTTACACTGTGATATCCCCAGCAAGTCAGTTTGCCTAAAGGCCAGCACCTGTGCTTTGCTTTCTCCCTGAGGATTATGAACAGTGTATTGTGGGCAGTGACAAATTACCACACAGTTCTTTCTAAATAAGTACATTTATTCTTAAGGTGAAAGTATTATGAAGAAAGCATAATAAAAACAATACACAGACTAAACACACACTAAATATATCAGGAGGCACATGGCAGTCTTATGGAGCTCAAGGAGGCCGAAGACTGTCCAATCCTTCCTCAAGGATCCGTGCCCCCATTGGACAGCAGGTCCTGTTGGTGTGTAGGATCAGAAAGAAGGTCCTGAGTCAGTTTAAACACAGCCTTTTTATGCCAAAAGCCTGTTGGTCTCCGGAAAACCCAATCTGAGCCAGTATATGCAAGCCTCCCCAGGCCATGGTTTCTCTCTGGAGGTGTTTACAGACTAAGTGATTCACCTTAACCACCCTTCCATACACATACTGTCTATGGTTCCCAGAAGAGTTGTGGTAAACCTCACACAGTGGAGGGGATTCATGGGATATTTCATGGGATTCCTGTTTTTAAAGGAAAAAAACCTAGAAATTGTAAAGCTCTCAGATGCTATTATGATGAGCCACCATAAAGCCAACAAGGAGTCCAGTGGCACCTTAAAGACTAACAGATTGATTTGGGCATAAGCTTTTGTGGGTAAAAAACCCACTTCTTTAGATGCTTATGTCCAAATCAATCTGTTAGTCTTTAAGGTGCCAACAGACTCCTCGTTGTTTTTGTGGATACAGACTAACACGGCTATCCTGCTGATACTTGAGATAAAGCCAGTCAGTCAAATAAATACTTTAAGAAATTGGGAGGAGAGGAAACTTTCTTTGTGTCTTTTTAAACAGTAACACTTTTTCATTATAACCTTTGTTCTTCCTACTGTTCTATTTTATAGGCTGCATGGATGACATTGTAATCGTATTAGCTGAAGAACATGGTTGTCTGGACATCATTAAGGTTGGTGAACTAGTCTACTCATCAGTGTTTTCTTAACTGAAATTATTTGTTTTGTACATTTTATGGGATACTTTTTTCTTCTTTGCTGAAGGGAATTCAGTCCAAAAGATTTGTAACTTATTTGATTACTTTGATTTCCATAGTATTTTTTTACTATAGTGATAGTTTAGACTTTAGATGCTGAAATGCGTAGGGCCATCACTATTCAGAAGACCTCCATCCTTTCCCAAAATTACTGACAATCCAAATAAAATGTAGACAATACTTTTCAGACTCTCATGATACATTAGTAGAAGACCCAGGCTTCAAGTGATGCAGATTTTTAAAATCTGGTTTTGGTGTTGTAATGACTGGTGAGCTAATCCGCGATGCTGTAATAATTCTATTGGTATATAATTACACAGCTGAGTCCAGATTTTCAAAAGCAACTTGTGACTGTGTGTGGCTCAGTTTTGGGGTGACTGGACTGAAAAACTATAAAGGGGTGGAATGGTTTTTTTTTCAGGGGTGAGAATGCCGCATGTTTTAAGGCTTCTGAAATTGGACACCCAAAATCACTAGTCAGTTTTGAAAATCTTGGCTTTAATATATTAATTCTGACTTCTAGAACATTTTGTCCAAACTAAAAACTATACTCATGACAGAGTAGCTAAAGCCTTAAGTAAATATGTAGTTCCATTGACTTCAGTAAAACTACTTACATACTTAAAGTTTCATGTATGCTTATGTGGCTTGCTGGATCAGTGTAGTAGTAATCAATTGTTGACTATTATTTTTTTCACCTTCTATGTTCTAGGAGCTTCCTGAAAATGCCATAGCTCTACTGAAGAAATTCCTTACATTTCAACCTTCCAAAAGGTAAATAGTCAATACAGGTTTACAGGAAATTGAATACTTCTTCTGGGCCTAAAGTAATTAACTAAATGAATCTGAACTGCATTCAGTATTAATATTGACATGAGTTACATAAAAGTGTATGCATGTATGCTCATCCATATAGTAATACATCAATTTATTACTTGTGTACTACTTTCCATCATCATTTAACATTTCTTTTATATGTGTTGGAATAATATATTGTGAGTAAAAAGTGAAAGAATACTGTTAGATTAAACCAGAATTAGAGCATCCAAAAATTTGGATGAATTTTTCCAAACAGGCTTGTGTTTTCCCAGCCCATGACTCAACAGAACAGTACCAAAAATGACCATCCAATAGAGCTGTTTACCATATATGATTGTTTCTTTTAAACTCCAAGAAAAAATATTTGGAACAATTGCATTGCAGGATGAAGCGCTGTGGGTAATTAATCAGAACTGAGACTAATAAACTTTGTTTGGGGAAAAGGGGAAATAAGCACATTTATGATGCTTGATGTCTAAAAATGAGTTATTTGAATCAGGACTCCAGTTTATTTTTATTTTAATAAAAAGTAAGACGAGCTTTATTTTTTTAAAAAAGCAAGATTGAATCTTGGTGTTTGGAAGTAAACTATTTAGTCACTTTTAAGTTGACAGGTTTTCCCTCTTTGGAAATTTGAGGTGTTTATTGTAGCTGTACCATAACCAACATGATTGGTAGCATTCTTGGTCTCAGTATATTAGAAAGAAGAGGTGGGTGAGGTAATAACTTTTACTGGGCCAACTTCTGTTGGAGAAAGAGACACAAACTTTCACAGAGCTTACTCAGAGCTCTTCTTCAGGTGACTTGAAAAAGAGCTCTGTGTAAATTTGAAAGTTTGTGTGTCTCACCAACAGAAATTGGTCCAATAAATGATACTATCTCATCCACATTGTTTCTAATGTGCACTGGCATGAGTGACCTCTCTTTTAAAAAAACATTTTAACTACAGCATAGAGCTACTCACTAACCAAAGGTGAAAAAAGTCTCATTTATGACCAAAAGAACACTGGAATATCTCATTGCGTTACCTTTGTTAATTAGTTTATATCTTCAGTAAAGACAGAAGAGCCTAACTTTGGTTGAGAATGCTTGATCATAGATAGGCTGTAAGATGTAGAATATACAGAATTATTGTAAATAAAATGGCTCACAGTGAACTGATTACCATATGAAGCTTTACGTTTTGATTTGATTAACAAGAACATTTCTTTAGTGATATGAGAGTCCACGATCTTACCACTTTTCATTTTTTATATTAGCTAGATTTTTTTAAAAGGGCTTTACTTTTTTTTTCTTACTGTTCTTTTTTCCACTTTTTAAAATGCTTTACTCAAGGCCAACTCCAGACCAGTTACTGTGTGACAATGTGTTCAGTGAAGTGGCCTCTGTATACCCTCCCTTCCACAAACCTGCCAGTCTGTTCTCATCCTCTCTGAGATGTGCTAATTTAACTCTTCCAGAGGACATCACTCAGCTGTGTAAAGGTAAAAGTGGGTAGCAGGGATGGGGTGTGGCAGAGAGAAAACGGAAATAAAAAATGTTGCCTGTAGAGGACAGAACATGAAGGAATTGATTTTTTTTTTTTCTGCTTACAGATTCCTAAAGTATTAATATTACATTCTTGTAGCAAGATCTTATTGTTTCCTAATGGTTAGTGAGTAGTATTAAGGGCTTATGTGTCTGTGGGGACACTAGAGGACAGAGAGAGGGTATGTTCACTTTATGCATTATCCTCTATAATAGTCACCTATTCATTGTCCTTGATCTGCAGGGTGAGGTTTTTTTTATGACGTTTTTCAGCATAGTTCTGAGGTGCTGATTATTTTTTTTTCTCATATTACTATGTGGTCATTTGCAGACGGGGCTCCTTGGAAATATCATGTGAAGGTTGGCTGTAGCTCCATTATTAAAATTTACATAGGCAGCAGGTGTTGGAAGTAGTGGAAATTATAGGCTGTTGGCAATTGTTATAAAGCACAATCTGTGTGGGAGAGGCTACATTTATAAAAGTCTATGTTAAAACTTTGCACTTACCTGACAGTATGTTCAAAAGAGATGGAATTTTCTTTTACCCTTGTTTGAAATCCCCACATGAGTGAATGGGCTGCCATTACCCTTTCCGATAAGCTCAGAAGTTTCTTTTTATTTTGGATATTCTTGTTTATTAATATTGTGAAGCTAAAGTTACAATTGTTAAAATTGAAGCTGAAGCCAGTACCAGCATGTGTGTGCTGCATGTAATATTTTGGTAAATTGAGGCTTTTAAATGTGAATCACTGGTTCAGTGGTTGCTGTTTACTCTTAGCTCTTTGTATTGTAGAAAAGAAATAAAATTTTATATTATGGGTAAAATAAGCAATAAACACACTTTCACTCAGTGTACTTATCTGACTTGTTCAGTTTTCTGGCACCAAATCAAACTGCAGACATTCTTTCACTTTTTTTTTCGAATGCAAGACAACCCTATAGTGTGTCCAGCTGCCTTTGTCTTCCCATGAGCCTTGCTTTAGGATATTGCAATGGGAAGATCACTTTTCTTCTAACTCTGCAGTAGGCCATATGACCCTTCAAATCTAATAACCTCTAACTAAAATGTGTTTAGAATGATTATGAAAAATATGAACTGCTTAAAAAGCTGTAATTCATTTTAATTTGGCTTTTGTTAATAGATGAAGACTGTGACTACCTAGCAGAAAGATCGATTGAAGAGGTGTATTATCTCTGGTGTTTGGCTGGAGGAGACTTGGAGAAAGAACTTGTCAACAAGGAAATCATTCGATCAAAACCACCCATCTGCACGCTCCCCAAGTAAGGAAAGGAAAACACTTCTTGGGGATGGAAACACGAGGAAAGGGGTGGACAGAGAAGTGTAATGTTTCCAAAAAAAAAAAAAGTGTTTTTAGAAGTTCCAACTTCTTAGTTTCAGAGAGCAATTTGAAAACAACATCCTGAGCAATAGTAAAAGCCTCAACACTTCCCCATATAAGCTACTATCATCACTGTTATCCCACTTGATTTTACACCACCCACCCACGCTTAATATTGCCTCTGAAAAATTTGCAGTAGTGTCTGGAAGGTTCAAAATACAAATTATCAACAGGCTATAAGATTCCATTTCTTAATCACATGATCCATTTCCAGTATACCATAGCACTAAATTATGCTTCATTACTCAGTACAAAAAGCTGCATATTTAGTTACTATACAATATAGTAAATTAAAATAAAAACTTGCCAGTTCTGTTTACATTTACATAGACCTACAATCCCATACAGTCAACACATTTCACCAGAGATTGATCAATCATTTTCTTTTCATAAAAATGATATTCTACTGTGCAGGATTTATGGAATTATGACATAACTTAATGTACCCTGGAACTATATCCTTTTTGAAATCTTTACAATGTGTTTAGGCTCTAGTCCTACAATATAATATAAGTGGGTGGATCCCTGTGCCCATGCAGATCAGATTGCAGGATCAGGTATCTAAGTAATATGTAAAATCAACTGTGTATTTCCAACTCATATTTATTTTTACAGAGCAAAAGATAACGACAAAGTTAGGGTTTGGTTGGTGGCATGAGATGAGTGATGTTTTAGTGAGTGCAAAGTAATTAGTACAAAATAACACACACTAGAAAAAATAACCCCAACTATACGTACAAAGTATTTCTTCACACAATGCACAGTCAGCGTGTGGTACGTGTTGCAAGAGGGTTTGTGAAGGCCAAAAGTATAACTGGGTTAAAAAAAGAATTAGATAAGTTCCTGGAGGATAGGTCCACCAATGGCTATTAGCCAAGATGGTCAGGGACACAACCCCATGCTCTGGGTGTCCCTAAACCTCCAATTGCCAAAATCTGAGACTGGATGACGGGATGGATTACTCAAGATCACCCTGTTCTGTTCATTCCTTCTGAAGCATCTTGCACTGGCCACTCTCAGAAGACAGGATACTGGGCTAGATGGACCATTGATCTGACCCAATATGGCTGTTCTTATGAGTGATTATATGACAGCAGATAACTGACTCAGCTCTTTATCTGTTAATTTCCAGAGTTTCAGGGTGGGGAAAGGGGTGGAGAGTGTGTTTAAGCAGTAGAATTTTTGTGATGAAAATCATTTTGTGAGTTAGTTGGCCTCCATTAAAACACACTTCCATCCTTTTGTTTTTAGTCACATTTTTTACATTTAAATGACTTTCTGTATTATTTGGATTGTAATCTCTCTCTCTCTCTTTATTTTTTTATATATAAAATATACACACACACACACATTTCTGCCTCTGAGTTTAATTAGTCCCATTAATATCTATACTGAAGATGAAATATTTCTTCATTCAATGGGCAGATCCTAATTTCATCTCATTAGTGAGAAGCAAATAGAGACTCTGGTATTATAGATTCATAGTTTCCAAGGCCAGAAGGGACCATTGTGATCTAGTTTGACCTCCGTCCTGTATAACACAGGAAAAAAAAACTACATGGCCAAGTGCTCCCAGGATTTGAACCCATGACTTCTGGTGTAGAAGGTGGGATCCTTACACCTGTGCCCATAGCCTGCCTAGATCCATGTGAACTTAGTTTCTTGAAAAACAGCTCAGTACAGTATGTTCTAAAATACTCATTCTGTTGGATCACCCTCATTTGGATGTATCCATAGTTCTGAAGAATTACTCTGCTACAGCCACACAGATAAACACCTTATAAGATCCTTTTGAATGACAGAGATATTTATTTCCTCCTTCCCTCACAATGCAAGAAGCTCGTGTATTTCCCCCTGTTAATCATGTTGTGTGCAAAGATGAGGAACAGAAGGGAATGTTAATCTAGTTCTGTTCTGCTTTGAAGAAAGTGTAAATGGTATTCTAATATGTGTTCAGTATCTAGAAAAAAAGATAAATAAGATTTTTTTCATTCAGAATTATTCAAATATTACTAGCTTTTTGCACACTGCTTTTGAAGGCAGTTCAGTGTAGTCAGGAGTACGGTACAGTATAATTCTAGGAGTTAGTGTTTTTTGTTGTTGTTGTTGTTAAACAGCCGATTATTGTAGAATTTTGCTCTTTTTGTTTGTTTGTTTTTTAGTATGCGATATTATGTCCTTTAAAATAACCAGGAATTGGGGTTCTGTCTTTCTCTTTGAAGCTTTTTGTTTGAAGATGGTGAGAGCTTTGGGCAAGGACGAGATAGAAGTTCTCTCCTAGATGACACAACTGTGATACTGTCGCTGTGTCAACTCAGAAATGTAAGCAAAATGCATTCCCTGCTGCCTAGAGAGAGACAAGGGGGAAAAGGTAGTACCTTTATTGGACCAGCTTCTGTTGGTGAGAGAGACAAGCTTTCGAGCTTACAGCTTTTTTCTTCAGGGCTGGCAAATGTACTCAGTGTCACAGCTACATACATTTTACTTTTTACTAAATACATTTAGCTGTGACATTCTGTGTACGTTTCCCAGACCTGAAGAAGAGCACTGTGTAAGCCAAAAGCTTGTCTCTCTCACCAGCAGAAGTTGGTCCCGTAAAAGATACTACCTCACCCATGTTGTCTCTCTAATATCCTGAAACGGACATGGCTAAAACAGTACTGCATACCTTCTTAGCTGCTTGTAACTCAATTGCAGAAACAGTTTATATTTGAAAGAATGTAAGAGTAACAAGTGCTGCTGTTCTTTCAAAATACCATTTCAGGCATTCTCTCCTGGGCATTTGGCTGCTCTGGATCCAGTGGAAAACTCCTTGCCCCAAGTTAATTAGATTCTGAATTAGATATAAAATAAAAAAGAAACCATTTTGTCTGGGAGAAATTACTGAACTGGGTTTTTTTTGTTTTGTGTGTGCTACTTGATGCATTATGTTGCAGTAGCTATGTTTTTACTGGGTAATTGTGACATCCAGTGGTGGCTTAAGTTAATAATAAAGAACGAGTTATCTATTTTTGCTTCAGATGATACATCTTTCAGAAGTTTCATTTCTGTCTCAGATCAGCTGACTTTACTAAATGACATGTTTACTACGGTTGCTGAGTTTCCCATGGTTTAACCTCAGTCTTTGGAAACTTGAATCAAGTCTGCAGCTGTTAGGCAACCGGTTTTAAGAGATCACCTCAAAGATTCCCTCAAAATTACTGAATATAGTTCAGTTTCACCTCCATTAGAAAACCACATTGATTAAACAATAACTAATCAAATTATTGTTAGGGTGCTTCGGGTGATTGCTGATTCCAGGGTTTACCATATTTCTTACTGAAATGTTATTTTTTATCATTGTCAGTTTACGTGTTCATTCACATGCAGTTTTTATTTTAGAGTTCTATGTTAACGCTGCACAATTGGTATTTTGTATTTAAAGCAATAAATAGTATCCAGTATTAGTTTGAGGGAAGATGCCATACAAAAATTAAATGGATGTTACAAATGGATAACTCAGAATTTTGGTCCATTTTGGCTTGAATCCCTTTACTTTCTAGAGTGTTACAGGAAATGAAGCATGAGGTAATCAAGTCTGTGCACTCTGCATAAAAACATGCTGATGAAGCAACAAAACTGCACTATTTTACATTAATACATGAAAACTGATCAAATAAGTGTTTTATTACAACATGCAGCAACTGCAGTGGGGTGAGTTTCTGGCATATAAAATCAAATATCTGTGCCTACAGATACAAATGCAGTAGTGGATAAATATACAGAGCTTTCATTTTTGAGAGGATAGTAGCCTGAATCTTGCTAATCTCTTAGCCAAACTTGCAGTGTTAGTTGAAAGATTTATATTTATCTTTTGGAATCTTCCAAACACAACTCATGGAACAGAGCACAATGATTGTAATAAAAAAAGGATCAGTGATGAGTGAACTGAGTCTCTGAACTGCTCTGTCAATCCCCAGGGGAGATGGCACTATACCTTCAAGTTAGAGATTGACCTGCATAACAGAACACTACAGGGAAGATGGTATTAAACTTTAAGCACGTTGAACTGAAGATGTCTATAAACTTCCGTCTCACCTGCCTGTCACCTTTCCCCAGAACGTCTCTATTACTGTCTGTCTCTCAGAAGTCATTACTAAAAGAGATTTAATTAGCATAATTTTAATTTTTATGTAACAAGAAGTACCAGATTCTGTTGTTGGTTTATAACTACCTGAATCGAAGTCCTTGTCAAAGAAAAAAAAACCAGCCATTTAACAGTGTTAACCTATTAATATGTAGGGAGTCATATTATTAAATTTTGCATGCTACTTATTATTTAAGGGTGGACATTCCTTCTTTATCAGAACTAAATTAATATTGAGGCAAATATTAGTACAAACAGTTAAAAGTGACTAGTTCTAAGTTAATATTTTTCATATTCCTCAACTGTACCAGTTAAGGTACTGAGAAGCATTTTGATATTAAATACTTTTTTTTAATCTTAATTTCAGAGACTGAAAGATGTTGGTGGGGAAGCATTTTATCCATTGCTTGAGGACGAGTAAGTATATATAATAGCATTAATTATTTTTGAGTGGTGGTTTGTATTATAGCGGAACATTGCACGATTGGACCAAGGATTTCATAAAGAGAAATCTAGTGTTAACCTTCTATATCCTATTTAGATTCCTGAAGCCAATAGGAGCTGCTGTCTGCTCAGCACTTCAGAAAATAGGTCTGCTTATTTAGGTGTCTAAATGTGAACTGAGAAGTGTAACTTTAGTTACTTGGTCTTGCAAATCTGGACTTTGGTATTTACTGTATAGCACTGAGTGCACAAATGCTGATCAGTAGATAGTAATTTTTCCTTTCAAAATTGTTTTCTAACTTAAAAACTCTTTCCATTATACATTCTTCTTTTTACATCTGATTGCAGGTATTGTTATTTAGCCAGTCTTCACTGCTTTCTCACTCTATTCCAGGCAGTCAAATTTACCCCATTCAAACAGTAATAATGAGCTATCTGCAGCGACCAATCTTCCTCTGATCATCCGAGAGAGGGACACAGAGTACCAGCTACACAGAATTGTTCTATTTGACAGGCTACTGAAGGTATGGATTCTTAACAGTACTGCAATAACCTCAGTTATCCATTAATCGAATGGATTAACTAAAGAACTAAGCAATTGCAAGTGGAAGCAGAGAAGTAAGAGAGAGTAAGGAGAGAGGAAAATAGAAGAGAACTAGATGCAGAAGTAAATCCAAGAGAAGAGGGAAAATAGGAGTTAGGAGAAACTACAAAAAGAAGAGGCAATTCTAGAAACCCCTACAATAAGAAAGGCCTTAAAAATAGAAATACAATGAGTCATTACTGTTAACACAGTTGCATATGAGAGAGGACACTGAAGCATCTCGTATATTTTCTAACAGCAGTGGGCAGTGCACACAGCTACCAAATTAAACACAAGTGGTGTAGCCTCAGATAGGACAGTAACACTTTTGCATTGCACATTCTGGACTGAACACTGGTCTTGCACATTCAAACTAGTCAAAACTGTGATATCACTGTGGAGGGGGAGAGGTTTATTCTTATGCCAGGGTATTTTGAATTTTCTCAGCAATATGATTGTACACATTTTCGTGTGGCTCGTGTGTGTAAGAATACACATAAGTACTCATGAGATAAGTGATGGGTTCATTCAGATTTTTTTTACACATTGTAATAAGTATTGCACTAACTCTGAGACATTTTTTAAGAAGTCAGGTATATATACTATGAAAAGGAATACTTAATGCAGAAGAAATTAGAAACTCTGCAGACATTACTTATATTTAAACCTTTCAAATGTAACAAAACATGATAGGCACTTTCTTTCCTGTAAAAAGGTGTTGGACTGGATTATCTGAATCAATATAAGTAGATGCTTAATCCTTGTCTTTTAGAGAGGAATTGCACCCCTTTTAGATTGTAAAATTTATATACATTAATTAAGTATAAGCAGATTTACTGTGTTTGTCTCCAGTGGCCGAGAAATTTTTCCTAAAGGAAGGATCTTGTTCATTTCAAGGAAGTCGTGGGGGGTTTTTTTGTTTGTTTGTTTTTTTTTGCAGGCTTATCCATACAAAAAAAATCAAGTCTGGAAGGAAGCCAGAGTTGACATTCCTCCACTTATGAGAGGTTTAACCTGGGCTGCCCTGCTGGGTGTTGAGGTAAGAGTAAGAGAAAGGATGATTCACACTAATTACACATACTAGGGAAAAATGAAATGAGAATAATATTTGAAACTATGTGAATAAATACAATGTTGGGGCAATTTTTGCTTCACTTCATGATTTCCTTTCTGTACAGTCAAGGAATGTTGAACTTGCCTGGGTTTTAGTTTATTTTTGACTTTTCCAAAAATGATAAGTGCCTAGGCATCCTTGGCAATATTTAAAAATGCCACTGCTGTTTAAAAACAATATATTATTATAATAATAATAATATAATAACTCCAACAAATACATTTAGCAATCTCCTCCCCAATCAACAAGGGCTAAAAAAAAAAATAAAAACTCTGAGGAAAAAAAAAAATCTCTTTTCCATCCCACTATGACATTCCGGGGTTCAATTCAGACCACTGAAGGGTTGTGTCACTATTTGCCGTGCAACCTGGGGTGCTTCTCAATGCTTTTCTGCTGTAGCTCCCAACCTAGGCTATTTACAAACAGCCAAACAGTATGCAGGTCATATCCTGAGTGTCTGTTTATATCCACAGTCCTGGTCCAATAGCTCTGACCCCAGCAGCCTGTCAGCAAACACCAGCCACAGTCTGGCTTCCAGCAGCCTTGGTTACTACTTGCAGGGTGACCCCACCATACTCCCAGTCCTGGGTTTTCCCCAAAAAACATGTGTTTTGGAGTGTGCAAACCTCTTCTGGACAGTCCAGATATATTAGGCCCATTGCTTTTTTAAGGTAAGATAAGATCCCATGGGAAGCAAGTTTAAGGGGGGAAACAGTTCAAAAGAGTTGGCAATTTTTCAAAGAGACATTATTAAGTGCACAAAAGCAAACTGTCCCACTGTGTAGGAAAGATAGGAAGTATGGCAAGGGACCACACTGGCTTGACCAGGAGATCTTCAATGATCTGAAACTGAAAAAAAAGTCCTACAAAAAGTGGAAACTAGGTCAAATTACAAAGGGTGAATATAAACAAATAACACAGGTAGGTAGGGACAAAATCATAAAGGCACAAAATGAGATTAAACCAGCTAGAGATATAAAGGATGACAAGGAAACATCTACAAAGACATTAGAAGCAAGAGGAAGACAGAGGATAGGGTAGGTCTGTTATTCAGTGGGGGCCGGGGGGTGGGGTGGGGTGGGGGAGATGACAATAACACAAAATGTGGAAATGGCAGAAGTGCTAAATGAGTTTAGTAGCAATTGGACATCTAACTTAATGACAGTGAAAATGAGGTAGAATCAGAGGCTAAAATAGGGAAAGAACAAGTTAGAAATTACTTAGACAAGTTAGATGTCTTCAAGTCACCAGGGCCTGATGAAATACATCCTAGAATTCTCAAGGAATTGACAGAGGAGATATCTGAACCATTAGCTATTATCTTTGAAAAGTCATGGAAGACAGGACAGATTCTGAAAAGGGAAGTATAGTGCCAGTCTATAAAGAGGGGAATGAGGGCAACCTGGGGAATTACAGACCAGTCAGCTTAACTTCAGTACTCCCGAAAGATAATGGAGCAAGTAATTAAGCAATCAATTTGCAAATATTTAGACAATAATAAGGTGATAAGTAACAGTCAGCATGGATTTGTCATGAACAAATTGCATCAAACCAACCCGATAGCTTTCTTTGACAGGGTAACAAGCCTTGTGGATAGGAGGGGAAGCAGTAGGTGACTTTAGTAATCGTGACTTTAGTAATGCTTTTGATATTGTCTCACATGACCGTCTCATAAAAAAACTAGGGAAATACAACCTTGATGCAACTATAACGTGAGTGCATAACTGGTTGGAAAACCATTCCCAGAGAGTAATCCGTGGTTAACCATCAAGCTGGAAGGGCATATTGAGTGGGGTCCCGCATGGATCAGTTCTGGGTCCGAATCTGTTCAATATCTTCATCAGTGATTTAGAGAATGGCATAGAGAGTACACTTATAAAGTTTGCGGATGATACCAAGCTGGGAGGGGTTGCAAGTGCTTTGTAGGATAGGATTAACATTTTAAGTGATCTGGACAAACTGAAGAAATGGTCTGAAGTAAATAGGATGAAATTCAGTAAGGACAAATGAAAAGTACTCTCCTTAGGAAGGAGCAGTCAGTTGCAAACATACAAAATGGGAAATGACTGCCTAGGAACGAGTACTGCGGAGAGGGATCTGGGGGTCATAGTGGATCACCAGCTAAATATGAGACAACAGTGCAAAAAAAGCAAACATCATTCTGGGATGTATTAGCAGGACTGTTGTAAGCAAGACACGAGAAGTAATTCTTCTGCTCTACTCCATGCTGATTAGGCTTCAGCTGGAGTATTGTGTCCAGTTCTGGGTGTCACATTTCAGGAAATATATGGACAAATTGGAGAAAGTCCAGAGAAGAGCAACAAAAATGATTAAAAGTCTGGAAAACATGATGTATGAGGGAAGATTGGAAAAAATAGGTTTGTTTAGCATGGAGAAGAAAAGATTGAGGGGTGGTTATGATAACAGTTTTCCAGTACATAAAAGGTTGTTACAGGGAAGAGGGAGAAAAATTGTTCTCTTTAACCTATGAGGATAGGACAAGAAGCAAGGGAGATTTAGGTTGGACATTAGGAAAAACTTCCTAATTGTCAGGGTGGTTAAACACTGGAATAAATTGCGTAGGGAAGTTGTGGAATCTCCATCTTTGGATGACAAACACCTGTCAGGATAATATTTAGTCCTGCTGTGAGTGCAGTGGTCTGGACTAGAAGACTGCTTGAGGTCCCTTCTAGTCCTACACTTCTATGATTCTATATATTGTAAGGGCTTTTTTTGTTTATTTAACATGTTCTTCTTACACTTTAGGGTGCTATTCAAGCAAAGTATGATGCCATTGATAAGGACACTCCAATTCCTACAGATAGACAAGTAAGATTCCTTTTTAGTTTCAAGTACTGTCACTTAAGATAGTGCCAAAGGTTTTTCCTCCTATTAACTGTAAGTCAGCTGTTTTACTGCAGCTGATGCTGCTGATTATTATTTAATATTAAAAATTTTTCTCCCAGTTTTGTAATATGTTCAGCACAAAGCAAATTGGAGGGCCACCAAAAACAAACAATAGTAACACAAATTTAACAAATACATAAAATGAAATCTTGCATTTGAGTCAAAAACAGTATTTTGAAACAACAAAGGTAAAGATGTCATAAACAACCTAGCAAACATTTTAAAAAAAGTCCCTTTCCCCTCAGTACTTATTATGCACCTTGGATTTAGATTCTGAAAGACACACGTCATCCCCAAATCCCATCGGCTTCAACTGACGCTGAAGGCACGCAGTACTTGGCGAAAATGGGTTCCTGTTCAGTTAGGTTCTCCAAGAAGTTCTGTCAAATGGTAAATGGCTAAAGTCCTACCAAATGGCTTTTCAACTAGTCCAAGAAATTTTTTTCATCGAATTGGGCCTTTTATTGTAATAAAGAACAAAGTGACATTAGCATCCTGAGAGACGCAATATGAGAGTTGAGCTAGAAATCAGTACAGCAAAAAATGCCGTTTTTATTTTTGAGGGGAAGGAGCTGTATTTCAAGAGTTCTTTTGTATTTTTAATCTGTGTGTGCAGCTCATGGAATGCTCCCTTTTCCCCCAGTTCTGTTTTAGAAGGTGAGGAAGAAAACAGATTATGTCGGTGGTTTGACCTAAATGCATTGGCTGCTTTCCAGTTCTGTCAATGTTGTGGAACTTCTGTGGTGCCACCTCAAATATCCCTGTTTTCTTTTTTTTTTTTTTTTTTTTTTTTTTTTAATGTTTGTCTGTATTGCAGATTGAGGTTGATATTCCTCGCTGTCATCAGTACGATGAGCTGCTGTCATCACCAGAGGGTCATGCAAAGTTTAGACGGGTATTAAAGGCATGGGTAGTTTCCCATCCTGATCTTGTGTACTGGCAAGGTGCGTTCAACACGTTAGTAAGTTTAACCATTCAGTTGAAAATCTGTGTAAAAGGGAAGATTTACTTTAAAATATATAGACACTTCCTAAGTAGATCAAAACTAAACACACACACTTCTTTTCTCTGCTATTTCTTTTTTTTTGTTCAGGAGAATTTGAACTTCGATTCAGTTGTTCATTTACAGATGTCAATATAGAAATGTCTGGAGAATATATCTGTGAATTACTGAAAAATTAGTAGTATTATATATTCCATTCTATTTGTAATGTAAATTTGCCTCAATTGTGTTTTATAAAAATTGATCTTTCGTCGTGCATTTTAGCATTCCTTAAACTTCATACACTTTGTTTTTAAAATGTTCTGTTGGCTAATGCTATTTAGTGCAAAGTTAAACTGCACTGAACAGTTATTAAGTTAGATTTTTTTTTTAGAGTAATTTGCGGGAGCATTCCTGAAAACTGTGACGAAACTGGAAAAAGTCCAAATAATCTACTAAATGCTGTACTTCTAGGTTTTAAAATATTTTTATTTGCCTGCAGTTTTCATATTTTTTCTCTGTATTGTACATTAAGGATAACATTACAGGTGTCTTAATCCATCTTAAATATGTAAGTCTCTCTGATAAATGAATGCATTTATCTTATGTGTTATGATAGTGAAAGAGAAGCTTTTCATAGTTTCTTCGCATTTTTTTCTTCCCTCAGGTCTTGATTCGCTTTGTGCACCATTTCTGTACTTGAATTTTAACAATGAAGGTGAGTACCTTCTCTCTAGAATAAAACCATATCTCCATCCGCCTCGTGTGCCCACACATACATATGTACACATGTGCTATATATACCACGTTATATATCACAAACAGGTATAAACAAGATTTCAGTGAGTTTTTAACTACAAGGGAAGTTTGAAGCTAAAATCATTCGGAACAAATGGTCTGTTGCCCAGTGCTAAATTTTCCTGAAGGATTTATTTTTAAATCATTTTAACTCTCAAACTAATTACCAGATTCACTTGCAGATACTGAGAACGTTTATTCTTCTTCGAGTGGTTGCAGATGTGTATTCCACTTAAGTGTGTGCACGCTCAGTGCACCAAAGTCAGAAAACTTTGTCTAGTAGTACTCATAGGGCTGCCTCTTGTGCCTTCTGGTTTGTCTTTCCCCTGGCTATTTAAGGTTGGTGCCACTCAGACTCTCCTCAGTTCCTTTTCATGTCCCATGTTTGATTCGGAGCATTCTATGTGGTATTTACCTCAACTTTCTTTCTGTCCAGTATTTTTGGAGTTTTCTGTACATAGTTAGCAGCTTAGTAGTACTACCTTAGGTTTTTCGTTAGCAGCAGTCTTTAGCCTGGTGGGATGCCCTCACCAGGTTTTAAATATTGCCCATCATGTGTGCGCCTGGGAGAGGGACACATTAATGAAAGGTGCTCTCTCTGCAAGTCATTTAAATAAGAGAATGCAAGTGGTGAGGGGCTTGTTAAGCAGCACCTCATGGAGCAGGCCATGAGGCCCATTTCAGCACTCGTCACTTTAAGTGCCACAGAACCCTTCGGAACCAACCCAAGATGTTGCTCCAGATTTGAGGTCACTTTCCCCTATTAGGAAGATGAGTCATTCTCCTTCCTCTTATTCTCCAAGGAAGCGGTCCCCTAAAATGGACTGAGGCCATACCAGGCCTCAGGGATATTCCTCTTTGTCTTCTAAGAGGAGTGCTGACCGGCACTGTGATTCCTCGGGGACAAAGGATAGAGCTAGGCTGTGTAACTGCGCCCCAGTACCATGCCAAGATCAGCTGGATACCATACCATCAACTCTGGTCCTGACCATGGGGCGTCCATTGAGTCCATTACTGATGGCACTGGTGTCAGCAATAACTGTCTCTATGCCACTGGCATACCAGGTGGCATCTGACTTGCTCTGCCTCTCTGTTCCTGATTCCCCAATAATCCAGGAGCATTCGCCTACCATGGTTGCCGCTGCTTTTTCTGCTGTGTCCTTGGTGCCGTCTGGTTTGGTCACAGAGTTCTCATTCATCAACAACATGTTCTACAACATGTAAATCTCGGTGCAGACTTGAGGTCATCCTCCTTTTAAGCACTCATGGGTCCAGCAGTGCAGACATTCCCTTGGCACTGACACTGTTTTGGGGATTGGTACCACTCTCTGCTCCTGCACTATTGTTTGTTCTGAGTGGAAGTGCGATGCTTCTTTCAGTACTGAAGGCGTCAACTGCTCGTCCATCCTCCATATCAATACTATCTCTATAATGGTTTTTGGACAAGGCTGGTCATTTGCTTGCTCCGTTAGGGGTGGTTCTTCTGCTACCATTGTGTGACGTCAAGCGCATATCAAGATCAAGTTCAGAGTCATCTTTCTCCTCTCCCTCACCTTGCAAGCAATGCTCTTGGAAGTCCTTAAGACCATCCTCAATTCACTATTGGTACTAAGATCTGCACCTTTCCTGCAACAGGGGTAGACACTCCTGGTCTAGTACCTAGTGACTACTACTGTCTTACCCTTATTCCCATTGGCCTTCTTGGAATTTTTGGGACATTCCTCAGTCTGCAAGATCCCGTTCTTCGACCCATTCTGGGACAAGGTCACCAATCTTGGCTGCAGTCTGTCTTCCCGAGCCACCTCTATTTCAGACACAGTCATTCCTCCTGAGCTGCTCCAGCCTGATCCTATCATACAGGAACAAAGTTCTCCCTCAGGAACCTCCATTCATCCTGCTCCCTTCTTCCTCCTCATCGCTTGACTCCATGGTACCGGACTCTTCTTCTCCTGTCCCTGAAGATGTCATGCCAGGACCTCTTGAAGCATATGGCTTCTGCCTTGTGTATTCAGGCTGAGTTTGTGCAGGAGAATATGCATAAATTGCTAGATATTCTCCAGTCCTTAGCTCCAGGGAAGATGGCTCTACCGATTATATGAAGCTTAGCATATCCCACCTACCACAAAGCATTCTGAGAAATGGTATTATGTCCCTATGAAGGGCTTTGAGTGTTTGTATTCCCATCCATTCCCAAACTCTCTCTTTGTGACAGCAGTGAATAACAGATTACAGCTGGGGAGATACAAGTCCACGCCTAAGGACAAAGAGTCTAAAAGGCTGGACTTGATGGGGAGAAAAATTTACTCTATTTCATCATTACAGATGTGTATTGCAAATCAGCAGGCGCTGTTATCTAAATATGACTTTGTCCATTGGGATACTATGTCCATATTTGCAGATGAGTTAATGAAATCCTCCAAAGAAGAGTTTAATGCATTTATTGCAGGGGGCTACCGGGTGGCCAAAAAGTTGTTGCATTTGGCTCTGATCACGTCAGACACTTTCTCCAGAATTATGGCATCAGCTGTGACTATAAGAAGGGCCTTATGGTTACAGAATTCTGTCTGAGCATAGAGGACTTAGTTTACGTTCGTTGGGGTTTATACCCTAGCCACAAAGAGATGTCATTACGGAGGGCAAGAGCAACTGCAGTAATATTGCTCACATCTCTTTTTTGGACATTCATCCTTCCCTGTTAGGCAGCAGGAAGGAACATATTTCACAGAGAAGGAGGCTTTCTGAATCCAGTTTTAGCCAGCCAGCCCATCCTTCACCATCATCAAGCAAGCAGCCCGGAATGTAATGGTGGATCATCTCAGCAGATCCGTTTCCTCTCATCACAAGTGTTCCCTTCACCTGGAGGTCACCAGATTCATCTTCCAAAGGTGGGGGTCTCCCCAGGTAGACCTGTTTGCGACCAAGCAGAACAGGAAATGCCATCAGTTTTGCTCACTATGTATGCACAGCCCGGAATCCCTCTCTAAGGCCTTTTTGCTTCCATGGACAGGTTGCCTGTTTCACGCTTTTCCACCAATCCCTCTGGTTCACAACGTCTTGCTAAAAGTCAAGCAGGACAAGGTGAGAATTATTCTTATAGCCCTAGCATGGCCATGTCAACTCTGGTTCGGCATGCTCCTGGATCTGTCAATAGCAATCCAACTCTTGCTCCCACTCCGACTGGACCCAATCTCACAAGACCACGGCTGACTGCTTCACCCGAACCTTGTCTCCCTACACCTAACTGCATGAATGCTACATGACTGAACCCAGAAGAACAGGCCTGTTCAAAACAGGTTAGGGAGCTCTTGCTAGGTAGTAGAAAACCATGCACAAGGGCTACCTACCTGACCAAGTGGAAGCACTTTTTTCGATATGAGCATCTCAGTCTATCTCTCTATTTCTCTCTCCCTTCCTCCCACCCCCCCCCCCCAACTTGTTCTTCCCTTCAGTCTGTCTTGGACTACTTCCTCCATTTAAAGCTTGGGTTCCAGCTTTGAAACACTAGCATCGTGCCCCCTGCTGCTTCTCTTTTGGAAGGTTGCTTTCTTGGTGGTGATCACTTCAGCTAGAAGGGTCTCTGAAATCAAGGCCCTTATGTCAGAACCACCTTACATGGTGTCCTTCAAGGACAAGGTCCAACAGCCCCCCTCCCTGGCCTTCCTGCCAAAGGTGGTGTCACAATTCCATAGCAACCAGGCAATTTTCCTGCAAGTCTTCTTCCCAATGCCTCACAAGAACTCTGAGGAACAGCGGCTTCACTTGCCTTCTATATCGAGAGGACTAACCCCTTCCACAAATCCATGCAACTCTTTGTAGCAGTAGCAGAAAGAATGAGAGGGCTATGTGTCAGCCGAGAGGATCTTGTCCTGGATAACCACCTGTATTTGGGCTTGCTACAAACAGGCAAATGTCCTGCTTCCAGCCATCTTAACCACTCCCCAAGAGCCCAGGCTCCGTCAGCAGCATTTCTTTTGCAGGTCCTAATCCAGGACATCTGCAGGGTCACAACCTGGTCGTTGGTGCATACCTTTGCATCTCACTACGCCATCACCTAACAGGCCCGAGATAACACCAGTTTTGGGAGACTAGTGTTGCAGTCAGCATGTCCGTGATCTCTGAGCCCACCTTCTAGGGTACTGCTTGTGAGTCACCCATGGAATGGACATGAGAAAACACTCGAAGAAAAAATGGTTATTAACATTTTCTAACTGTTGTACTTTGAGATGCGTTGCACATGTCAATTCCACAACCCACCTTTCTACCCCTATGTCGGAGTTAACCCACAAGAAAGAACTGAGAGGGTGCATGGCCAGCAGCGCCCCTTATACCGGCGCATAAGAGCGTGGCACCAGAGGGCAGTAAAACCGGTCTGATGGATGCCACCAAGAAAAAAGTTTTGACAACAGTGCATGCGATGTGCACACACCTAGCCAGAGATTTTTTTCCTCAGTTGTACCCATCAGACCAGTTTTACTGCCCTCTGGTGGGAGCGTCGCTGGCCACGTACCCTCTGTTTCTTCTTGCGGGTTATCTCTGACAGAGTGGTAGAAGGGTGGGTTGTGGAATCGACATGAGCAACACATCTCAAAGAACAACAGTTACGAAATGTTAGTAACCATTTTTTCATATCAGCATCCTGGAATGTCAAACCATTTACAGAGTGCGTAGGGTATTTCAAGTGCAGATCAAAGGCACAGTGATTCATATACTCACCAGCAACACCACCATGATACATTATGTGAACAGGCAGGGAGTAGCCCACTCTAGCCAGCTTTGTCCAGAGGTGATAAAGTTCGGGCAGTTCTGCATCAAAGAGAATATCTTTCCCAACAGCTACTCATTTACTAGGGTCCCAGAATTGCTTGGCCGATTGTCTTGGCAGGACTTTGTCCAGAATCACCAGTAGTCTCTGAAGAGTAGTGTGCTGAGGTTTGTCTTTGGATAAGGGCATTCTTGTTCTTGACCTTTTTGCAACAAAAGGACAACAAGAAGTGCCAACAACTTTGCTTTTGAGTGAGTCTCAGCCAACACATTTCATCTGAATTGGGAATATGTTCCGACATATGCTTCTCCCCCAATCCCAGTCATTCCTCAGGTCATCCTCAAGCTGAAGATGGATCATGCCAGACTGATTCTTGTTGTACCAACTTGGCTGAAACAGTGTTGGTTTTCTGACCTCCTCAATCCTTCTGTTCATCTGCCTATTCCTCTTCCTTGTTGTCTCTATCTACTGACACAGGGCCATCGTCAGATTTCGCATCCAGCGCTGAGCAGCTTGCATCTCACAGCATGGATGCTGTGTTGCTAGATAGCAGAGGAGCACTGTTCCAAAGCTGTTCAACAAGTTCTACTTGTTAGTACAAAGCTATCTACTGCAGCTACATATTTGAGTAAGTGGAAATGTTTTTCTATTTGATCCGTGGCCTGGGGAATTCAACCAATGCAGGCCTGCATTCCGGACATTTTGGAGTACCTGTTATTCCGTCAGTCCTCTGGTCTGTCTGTCAGTTCGTTGAGATTCCATTTAATGGCAATTTTGGTGTTTCAGCCTCTGATCCTTTGCATCTCACTACGCCAGGAAATCTGTTACCTTGAACTCCGTGGTAGTCAGATTTTGAGAGGAATCATTCATTTCTTTCCTCCAGTAAAGGAAATGATTCCTCAGTGGGACCTTAACACTGAATTGACTGTCCTTATGGGTCCTCCATTGGAGCCCTTGGAAACTTGTTTTCTCTCTCTCCTGTGCCAAAAAGCAGCATTCTTGTGGCCACAACTTCTATAAGAAGAGTTAGTGAGCTGCAGGCCCTAATGGTCAACCTTCTGAATACCCTTCAGGCCTCATCCTAAGTTTTTTGTCTAAAGGTGTTTCACAATTTCATGTTAAGTCGGCAAATTTTTACCTGTATTTTTTCCCAAGCCTCATTCAAATGCAGATTGAGCATCTTCATTCCTTGGATATGAGGTGATGCTTGCCATTTGACTCGGAAAGAACAAAGTCATTTCTTTCATCATCTCAGTGTGTCCCTAAGAGCATCTCTGTGCCACAATGTAAGAGACTTATTTGTATCTAGCAGTGAGTTTCAGCTGGCTTGACCAGCTCAGTGTACCCCAACTCACTATTATTATATCTATAAGGTGTCATGTAATAGGTCATTGGAAAACCAATAATTCACTACTCGTTAATATGCTTGTGTGATGTTTGTACATTCAACCTACAAAGGATTATACAGGAGCTAAAATATGTTTAAACCAGGCATTAAATGGTTTTTTTCAAGACAAAGGAATGCAGTAATTGAGCAAGTTGTGACCAAAGACAAAGAAAAGCATATTTGCATGCCATGCAAACAAAGCTATCAGGAAAGCAAGTGGAGAAAAACTGATCACTTAACAGTCTCAATGGGGGATTGGAAATTGCACTACTAGGAACCCTTCCTGCCTGTTGAAGCAGGGGCAATCAGCTTTGACAGAGAGAGGATTTTCAAAAGATTACTGGATTGCAAAGAGAGGAGTGGTGAACCCCTAAATTATCCTCCACTTGAAGAGACCAGTAAAACCAGCACCTTAGGC
The DNA here is from genome assembly GCF_965152235.1 of Eretmochelys imbricata. Lineage (NCBI taxonomy): Eukaryota > Metazoa > Chordata > Testudines > Cheloniidae > Eretmochelys > Eretmochelys imbricata. The sequence goes on along the minus strand of NC_135575.1, from coordinate 34,206,970 downwards.
TTTGTGGGCATCCTAGGTAAGAGCTACTCAGCCATTGCTGGAAAAGGAAGATTGGCCAGGAAATGAGCTTGAACAAAGACTATACTTGTTAAGCTGATCATTTTGTTTGTTTGTAACCTTTTCTATCTTTATCTCTTATAACTTGAACTCACTTAAAATCTCTTTTTGATTGAATAAACCTGTTTTACTTTTTATCTAAACCAAACCCGTGCTTTGATTGACTTGAAGTGGTTGTTAACTCCAGTCAAGCAGCTGTTTGTCTGTTTAAAGGCGCACCAAACTTAAAATCTGCTGTATATGGACAGTGATAGGGCTGTGCATTGCAGAGACATCTCTGAGGAACTCAGGTGCTGGAGAGCTGACTGTTACCCACTAGGTATGGTTGGGGCTTGGAGAGCCCTGTGCATTTGCTGGCAAGGCAAAGACAAAGGTGTGTCAGGGAGCTGGCATAGCTTAACTGCAGCAAAGCTCCCACTACTTCCTGAGGCTGAGAGGAATAACTGTGTCTCACAGCTCTGGGTATCTCCAGCAGCTTGTCACACTCATCTTTTTGTTTCCTTTGTGGCTCAAATGAAGGGTCAAGTGGTCTCCCTGCAAACAATTTCTGGGTGGATAACATCCTGTATTACAGCGGGACAACTCAGAATTGGCCTCCACAGAGGTTAAGACACAGGTGGGCAAACTTTTTGACCCGAGGGCCACATCTGAGTATGGAAATTGTATGGCGGGCCATGAATGCTCATGAAATTGGGGGTTGAGCTGTGTAGGTGGGGTGAGGCCAGAAATGAGGAGTTCAGGGTGCAGGAGGAGGCTGCAGGCTGGGGTAGGAGGTTGGAGTGCACAGGGGTGTAACTCTGGCTGGAGGTGTGGGCTTTGGGTGGGGCTGGGAATGAGGGGTTGGGGGTGCAGGAGGGTGCTCTGGGCTGGGACTGAGGGATTTGGAGGGTGGGATGGGGATCGGGCTGGGGCGTGGGAGGGGGTCGGGGCGCGAGTGGGGGTCAGGTGTGCAGGCTCTGGGTGGCGCTTACCTCAAGCAGCTCCCGGAAGCAGCAGAATGTACCTCTCCGGTTCCTACACGGAGGCATGGCCAGGCAGCTCTGTGCGCTGCCCCATCTGCAGGGTGCCACCCCTGCATCTCCCATTGATCACAGTTCCCAGCCAATGGGAACTGTGGAGGCAGTGCTTGCAGTGGGGGCAGCATGCAGAGCCCCCTGGCTGCCCCTGTGTGTAGGAGCCAGAGTGGGGACATGCCGCTGTTTCTAGGAGCCGCGCGGAACGGGGCAAGCCTCTGACCCCACTTCCTGGCTGGAGCGGGGAAGGCCCTGGACCCTGGTCCCTAGCGGAAGCTTGAGGGCCAGATTAAAATGTCCTAAGGGCCGGATTCAGCCCCCGGGTCATAGTTTTCCCACCTCTGGCTTAAGAGCTCATTTGACAAAGGCCTTTGCGAAATCAAATGCATTTTTCAGTGACTTTTTGATATTGTACGTTTGTAGACTTGGTCTTCCATGCATACTTTTACCAACCGTTATGCTATTACAACTGCATCTAGATCAGATGTAAATTTTGGGAAGGCAGTTATTAGTTCAGTTAACTCCGCACGTCACCTCCTTGTGATACTGCTTGAGAGTCATCTGAGTGGAATACACAGACGTCTGCAACATCTTGAAGAAAAGACCTACCTGTCAGGTAACTGTTGTTCTTTGAAATGCAGGTGCAGGTGGGTATTCCATGGCCCTCCTTTCCTCCCCTCTGAATCAAAGTTTCAACTCTGATGTTCTGTGTGAAGGAACTGAGGGGGTTTGGGGTTTAGCCCTTAATTAGCCAGGAAAGGGCGGAGAGAAGGGTTCAGAAGGTGTTCGCACCACCCCTATGGTACTGCTAGGGAAAGTTCTCTGACTTTGGTGCACGGGGTCACATACGCCTAAGTGGAATACATGTCTGCACCCATATCTTGAACAACAGTTACTGTACAGGTAGGTAACTGTCTCTTTTCTTACTGAAAGAGTAAGTGCTGAAATTTGGGGGATAATACACTGTATTCTTCAGGTAACAAAGTGGTTGAATCCCTACTTCAGGTACAAAATTTGTTTTTACCTATAGACCTGCCAGCAGCACTTCCATAATATACATATGCCTCTTTTTCTGTGAATGTTCTGTAGTGGAGCCTGGTTTCTACTTTCTTGATTCTAGCTTTCCAAGTCCCTAGCTCAAGTAAGATCCTACATGAAAACCAGATAGCTTAGTCTCAGTCCAGGCAAAACAAAGATTTGTTGGGAGAGAGGAATTGAGAGGGGTTGTGTCTGCTCCATCTATCAACAGTATATATCTACCTTTTGTCTTGGTGGTTCACAATCTTGATGGGCTTAGTGGGCCATCCCAGCCCCTGGATTCTTATATCACTGCAGCATTCCAAAGCTGTCTATCTCTCATATTCTGCTAGTTTAGAAGTTGTAACTTTCCTGTCATTTGCAGACAGCGGTACAGTTGCACATACTTTGTCATTTCTTTGCCATTGTTAGGACATCATAAACCAATCAAGAGCAACTTTTATCAGTGCATAGTAAAAATAAACAGTGTAGGGTTGGAAGTAAAGATTTGATTTAGCAGTTGTTTGTGTTCTAGTAAGGCTTGACGCCACTTCTTTAGTAATGAATGTTTTCCAGTGTAAAGATGTTTTTTGCAGACTCTACCTTCCTAGCTAATGTTGTCTTGTCCTAATTCTCTTTTAGCTCTTGCATATGCCTGCATGTCTGCTTTTATTCCCAAGTACCTGTATAACTTCTTCTTGAAGGATAATTCTCATGTCATTCAAGGTAGGTTGATGTTTGTTTCCCTTTTCTTCTAATAAGAGAGTTTATGGAGTAGTTATTAATGCTGTGTTTTCAAGTAAATTTTGTTTTTTCTTCAGTGGCTTTTTAATTGACAGAAGTAGAAGCATACCCTTTCAGTATTATAGAAATACCCACTTATATCTTCAAGTAGCTTATTAGGAGACCAGGGTAGTAATCGAAGGAACAACGGCAAAACCAAAACAAAAATAAGTAGGGAAGTGTGTGAAGATGAAAAACTAACCAACCAGCAGCAGCAGCAGCAAAAAAACACTTGTTGCTCTCTGAAGCAGATTTAAGCAGGAACCAATCAATGTAATGAAATAAGAATGCTAAAAAGACTCTCTCTGCACTTCGTATCATGGTGGTCTATCATTGAGGCAACTCAAAGCCACTTTATTGCAGACTGCCATTCTGCTTCAGAACAGAAGGTGAGAGGAGCAGCAGATATCAGTGGGTGTTTAGAGAATACATTTACTTTAGTAGAGGGTCAAGAGTTTGACGGGAGTGCCCTATGCCTATACTTTAAAACGCTACAGTTGCACAGCTGCAGCATTTAAGGGAAGACACTTGCTACGACGGAGGGATCATCCCCTCACTGTAGGTAATCCACCTTCCTGAAAGGTGGTGGCCTAGGTGTATGGAAGAATTCTTGGGTGTACCTAGTCCTGTCTACTCCAGAGGTTATTTTGGCTTAACTATGGCTATAGCTACACTAGAGAGCTTACAGCCATTTATTAGCCATTTATTAACTTGCATCTAGTGTCAATCTAGTATAGCCACTCTACGCCGACAGGAGAGAGCTCTCCTGTCGGTTTAATTACTCCAGTGCCCATGAGCAGTGGTAGCTGTGTCGGCAGGAGAAGCTCTCCTGCTGGCATAGCACCATGCACACTGGCGCTTAAATTGGCATAAATTAATAAATGGCTAATTCATACCCCTGAATGACATAACTTGTGTCGACTTAAGCTGTAGTGTAACCATAGCCTATATCTGCCAGGGTTGTAGATTTTTCACACTCCTGAGAGAACTAGCTATGTGGATGTAACATTTCAACATAAACCAGTTAGTAGATCAGTTGTATGACTGATCTGAGGACAAGTCTTCCTAAGGAAACTGCTCCATAGCTCCTGGTTGTTATTTCTTAGCCTCAACAGCCCTATAAGTAAATAGGAGGAGGAGTGGGCTGTCAGTTCCTTTTAATATGGAGACAAAGTGGAGAAGAAATTTGGGAGGATTAGGAAGCCTCTCAGAGAAGATTTGCTGAAGCCATCCTATCTGAATAACAAATTTAAAAACATAGAGGATCTTTACTTCAATCCACACTCTGATGTCCTTCTTGTCATCCTCTCCCGCATCACTAGCCATCAAATGCACAGTTGACAGCAATTCTAACAAGCATTATTCTAATTTGAATGATTTAACACCTCGTGCTGTTTGTGAGATTCATGAGTCAGAAGTGTGTCTTAATAGCTTGGTTAGGGCATTGTCTCTGTTGACCTAACAATGTTTTTTGTCTTGGGAGTCAAGTTCGCAGCTGTATGAAAAGGAACAAAAAATTATTCTTCAGAAACTTTAGTTAGAGCATACAGGAAAATACTTTTGAAGTCTCTTGCCCTTTTTTTTTTTTTAGCAGAGGGGAGAAAGAGAGAGATGGAAAATTAATGCTAAAAAGGTAGATGTTAATAATCATGATGTATAGCTTCTCACTTTTTTTCATTGGTTACGATGATTTGTACCTGTTTAACAAATAATACATCTTGCTGAAATGCACCATATGCACTTATAATCCACAAATAAACGTTATTACAATACTTTCCCTGTATGTCTTCTGCTGAGGAACAGCATTTATTTCCTCCCCTCATCTCCAAAAAGATATGGGAAAGTTCTCAGAAGGTCAGCAAAATGATTGGACATTAAGATTTGGGGTAGGCGGTAATATGAGGAGAGACTAAAAGATTAGGACTGCATAGTTTGGTATGGAGATAAGTGAGAGTGGGGGTGTGACCCGGACATATGAGATAATGAATGACGTGGAGAAGGCCAGTCAGGAGATTTCCTGTTTGCACTCTATCATAATATAAAGGCAAAGGGGCACCTGATGAAACTAAAGGAGCATATTTTTAAAGAATAAAGTAAACTGTTATTTTATACAATAAATAATTTGCCTGTGGAATTAACTGCTTTAGGGTTTTTTAAGGCCAGTGTAGCTTAGTAAGATTTTTTTTTAAAGGTTGAGACAGTGATATGTAGAAGAATATCATTTGTAGTGTTGCTAACTAGGATACAATGAGAGTTATTGATAGTCATGTGTCCAGACCTGAAAAAATTACCAGATGGGGATAGGCACATAGTATGATATTGCTCAAGTAAATGTATGATGTGGTCTTTACATCTTGCACTGCAGCATCTGGTATGGGGATTTTAGACTAGCTGGACTGTTGGTGTGTTCTGATTTGATTTCTAGCTGTTGGTGTTCAATATCAACATATTAATATAGTTTTAAAGGAAGGTTTTGTGATGGTTTTGTTTAGTTTGGTGTGCTGAGCTTTTTCCTGTTCTCTGGAGACACTGTGAGGAACATGGCAGGATGGATCATGTCTGATTACATCACTGCAATTTTAGCACCTCACCCCTTAATGGAATAAAAATCTTTCCCAGTGCAGAAAGGTTCAGCATATCTCATTTCTGAGCCTGCCCTAAGCAGTTAAAGCACAGTTTGTCAGATTTATCAGATGCATTTCCCCATATGAAGTAAGATGTAAGAGCAATTAAAGGTTTATAGCTATAGAATATCATATTATGCAAAAGAATAATTCATATAATAAAATTCCAGCCAACAGTGTTTGGCAGGACCTAAATAATGTGTTTTCATGAAGGATTGTGTGTCTTCAATAGACCCTTCATTAATCATGTAATCTCACACAATAATTATATTTTATGAGTCTGGCTATACAAATAAAAACGATATTTAACAAACTATAGTATATCTGTGCAGAACCACCATAGGCACAAATTTCTTGTTTAAAAGGAAATGTGCTTTAAGGAAGTTAATTGTGAATCTGTTTTCATCAGCACGCATATGACTGTATGTGATTACTGGCTTTATATGGCTTGGTCTGCACTACCAATTTATCACAGTATAACTACGCTATCCACACCCCTGAGTGACATTATTATACCAGCCTAACCCCTGGTGTAGACAGAGCTATGTCGATGGGGAGAAGCTCTCCCGTCGACATAGGTAGCGTCTTCACTAAGCGATACAGCAGCGCAGAGCGTGCAGCTGTGCCGCTGCAGTGCTGTAAGTGTAGAAAAGCCCTGTACCTTACCTGTGGTTGCTGGGTATTTTATTAACTCAAATGTGTCAGCACTGAATGTGGGAAAAGCTAAATTAAGCCTGGCTTGTCCAATCAGCTTATGTGGATAATACATGCATACAATGAGATTGGGGGTTTGTCTTCATTGCAGTATTAGCTCAAAGTATAACTTGAGTGTTGCCCCTAACATGACTCCTGTTGATGCATAAAAATCTCTAGCTCAAATTAAGTGGTACTTTAAACTTTAGTTAGCTGTTCTATCAGAATATGTGAGTTAAAACTTGAGTGATACTGGAGCTAGTAATGCAGTGAGGATGCAGCTACGCTGTCGTAGTTTTCACTGCTTAAAAAGGTGTGATGTTATGGCCAGCAAACACATGATTGTTATCTTGTTGCAAAATCCTAAGTGGAGATGGGGCACTTGTAGTATTCATGGCGAGATAGATTGGTGAGGTCAGCATTATGCCTCCACTCCCCACCCCTCCAGCCTGTGATTAACCTCATCTAGTTTATTTCACAGTAAAACCAAAGTGCCTTGTGTTCACTATGTTTTACAGTGGGATAGCTGATGGGCATTAGTTATCCTCGGGTAAAACACACAATTTTTTGGTCAGTGAAATCAAGCCCTATATTGCTACATCCAGTCATTCTGTGCTGCTGATCCATTGTGCAGATCAAGTTTTTTCTTGTATAGGCACCTATTTTCCCCCCCCCCCCCCCGATTTTTCACACTTGCTATCTGGTCACCCTAAATTAAGATAACTCAAGACAAAAGACAAGCCCTGATGCTGGTGTTTGTACATGGAATGTTTGCAAATTAAGGAGGGGCAGTTAGGGGACTTCCTAAGGCACTGTAGCAGCACTTACTGACCGTTCACTTCAGAAGCTTTTATTAAAAGGTGCCTGGCTATGACTCCTTTGCATGAAGATGCTGCCTTAGCAGAGTCTTTGATGGAGGGGCCTGGAAATCTCTGCCATTGGGGCAGGGTTATGTAGTGTCAGGCAGCAGCACTGTTTGGAAATTTGAGAACTTTGTGGAAGGGAAAGGGAAATGCAACCTGTCATGAAATTGCAAGGATAAAGTCTCTTGATTCTGAGCCTAAGAAAGGCTCCACTTGCAGATAGAAGGCAAATGAAATTGTGTGTAAAGGGGAGGAAGAGGAGAGAAGCCTTTCGGGGATGAGTTTCCATTTTGGCTTCTCCGAAATTAAATGTGAATGATGATTGAGGCGATTGAGTTAAACTGTGCCTTTCAGCTTGATGTGTAGAACTGGGGATATATTATTAAATCTGTCCTGTAATAATTCTTTTCCCTCCCCAGAAAGGAAAATAAAGAAGATAGTTGTTAATAAAGGGAGGAGAGACTTAACACTTCAATCCACATAATGATGTAAACAAGTTCACTTAGTATCAAATACGTTTAGTATGGTGATATCTTTGTAGTTTTCAGTGCATGTCAGTTCCTGGAAATTACTGGAAGAACCTTGTTCTAATTTACTTTAATCAGTGTGATATGCCCAAGGCCTAGTTCATGCTGAAATATTTGCTGTTTTTTAAATTGTGTAATTTGCAAGTGTGTAACACATCAGGCTATGAGCACCAATGAAGTATTCCATTTGTTTTAGCTGTATCTGAGTGGAAAAGGAAGTATGGAAAGTCCTAAGGACTTATCTACATGTACAGCACTGCACCGTTGTAGCGCTTAGTGAAAATGCTTCTTACACCGATGGGAGAGCTTCTCCTGTTGGCGTAGATATTCCATCTCCTTGAAGGATGGTAGCTGTGTCGACAGGAGAAGCTGGTCCTGTCTACATTGCGGGTTAGGTCGATATAACTACATAGCTCAGGGGTATGGATTTTCCATACCCCTGAGCAACATAGTTATACCAGCATAAGTTCCTAGTGTTTTAGACCAAGCATAAGTGTAAAGAAGATAGCAGCTGTGTACTGTGGAAGATGCATATGGTATAAACAGGGAGTGGAGAAAAAACTTTAAATGGATTTTAAAAAATATATTTGTCCTAATGGGTAATATAATAGTTAAAATGGTGTTGTATGTATAAAGAAAAGTGCAAGCTTCATAATTAATTCTGTTCTAAGCACATGTATTCCTTGTGTGTGAGTTAAGTGTGCAGTTGTGTGTTCTCTTTTTTTTGGCAATGATCTTAAACATTGTTGTCATTTCAGAATACCTGACAGTGTTCTCCCAGATGATTGCATTCCATGACCCAGAGCTGAGTAACCATCTCAATGAAATTGGCTTTATTCCAGATGTAAGTGCTAAGGGTTCTTGTAAATGCTGTATAATAAAGGTAAAGAGAAGAAAAAAGGAAGAGAGGGTAATTCTAATAGGGTGTTTCTAGATTGTTGCTGACACAATGAAAGTTGCCTACAGAAGAACTTTACCTCTGTCACTGGAAGTTTGATCTGGACACAGTGGCAAAATGAGGACAGAGACATGCATATAATTAAGTGGCAGGCCACAGCTTTTATTAAATTTCAACACAAGGGAGGGGCACTACCTGACATTACTCATAATCTCTTATACTAGGCATTTACTTAGCTCAAGTGGGCAGCAGGGGAGAGGGCTACAAGACTCCTTACCATATAACCGGTAGCTGGCACCAGGATTACAGGACTCCTTACCATAATTCGAGGTAGGTACGAGGGTGCAGCAGGGTGGGGACAGTGAAGGCCACAAGGTCTCACCCTATCACATGAGCCCAAAGCTCACCATCAAAATCCCAGGTCTTTTACCTCCTGGGAACTGTTCATTTTTATTCTCTTAACTACACTGGAAACTGGCCACAAGTTGCAGCAAATAAACAACTCCACCCCAGAACCTCAGTAGGAACTAAGGACATGTCTGTACTACCCCTCAGATCGGCAAGCAGCGATCAATCCAGCGGGGGTCGATTTATTGCATCTAATCTAGACACGATAAATGGACCCCCGAGCGCTCTCCCGTTGACTCCTGTACTCCACTGCCGCGAGAGGCGCAGGCAGAGTCAATGGGGGAGCAGCAGCAGTCGACTCACCGCAGTGAAGACACCGCGGTGAGTAGGTCTAAGTACGTTGACTTAGCTACGTTATTGACATATCTGAAGTTGCGTAGCTTAGATCAACACCCCTTCTTCCCCCAGTGTAGATCAGGCCTAAGTGAGTTCCTACTTACAACCCACTGTAGCTTGCAGGTGCTACGAGGAAGGCAAAAATCTTCATGGTCCTCCGCCAGTTGTCCCATGGGAGAAAAAATTCCTTCATGACCCCCTGAACAGGCAATGGGATAGTCCCACAGCATCTGTCAGGCCAGGTTCCCATCCCTATTTTGGGTGGATAGAATGGTCTGCTTGAACCGAGCCAAAAGATGCTCCATATGGTCCCTGCCTTGGGCTAAACCCTGGGACCTGGGGAGTGCTGTCCAATCAGCACGCCTCTCCCACAGCTGGCCAATGGGTGCTGGAGATTCCCAGGGTAGGAGCTGTTTATTGTCCCTTGGCGAGTGTCTCCCTCCCTTGCTACTGGGACTGCTTCCCTTTCACCGCTGGCCCCTACCCGTTGATTCTGGTGGGTGGCACTTCTCGAAGGGCTTATGATTAAGGCTAAAATTTTGTCATGGATATTTTTAGTAAAAGTCATGGACAGGTCGTGGGCAAGATAGAAAAATTCACATTAGCCCGTGACCTGTCCCTGACTTTTACTAAAATTATCCATGATAAAGTGGGAAGGGACTGGGCAGATGCGGAGTGGCTGGGAGCTCAAGGGGGCTTAGAGCTGCAGGGTTCCCCTGTCCACTCCCTATTGGGGAGGAACTGCCGGTGTCCCCTGCTGCCGCAGCAGTGGAGCTGCTAGGGTACTCCCCTGCCTTCAGCGGCCGGGGGCTTGGGGGCCATTGTCTCAGGTGGCTCCCTGTTGCTGCGGGAGGTGGCAGGACCATGCAGCTCTCAGCTGCTGGGGCTGAAGTCACGGAGCTCTTTGGAAGTCACAGATTCCATAACTTCTGCGACCTCCGTGTCAAAATCGTAGCCTCACTTATGATGAGATAGTTAAACTTTTTGTTGTTGTTCAACTTCATTCTTAAAAGAAAAATATCAATATCAAAAATCACACCCCTGATCGACGACATAATGCTCACCTAATCCTCACTGTAGACACAGCTATGTTGGTAGAAAAATGTTTTCATTCCAGGGTGGTAGTTTTCCTACACCAATGGAAAAAACATTTCCATCAAACTAGGCTACGTCAACACTACAGGATTATGCCTGCATAGCTATAGTGACATAGTCTCTGTATTGTAGATATACCTTAAGCCTGTACTGAGGTGACACATTGAAGACTCTAAAGAGAAGCATTGTTAACTGATACGGGCAGCACTCTTCAAAAAGTCTGGTCAGGTTATAAAAAGAAGTCATTAAAAATACATGGCGAGCTTCATGACAGTACATGTAATAATCAGTGTGGGCGGGGAGAAAGGAGGGAATCATCACCATGGAAGAGGGGAATACAGGTTCAGTGGAAAGAGGGGAAATATAAGGTGTTTTGGTTCAGGAATATATTTTCTGAACAGTCATGATTATCATTTTATTAAAAAACTATGTTCCTTCAAAAATGTTAAAGGTAAATCAGTGCTTTTGCAGAAATTGCCTGCTATTACAGGGCCAAATTTGCAGAACTGATTTTTTCATACACAACTTCTGTATGAATTTGTGTATACTCATGAAGTGATCAGGAGTTTCATATTTAAAGGATACTTATGCATGTAGTTATCAGGTTTGTGGCCTCAAATGAAGCTTTTGCCAGGAAAGCATAAATTAAGTCTGTTGTACAGGTTTTTTTCTTTTTCAGTGTTTCAGGGTGATAAATAGGGTTGTTTATAAATGATCCAACTTCAGACAGGATATAGCGACACTTAAAAACTAGTGTAATACGTCCAGTCAGCTGAAGAGACCGGCTAATGTAGTGGGTTACACACGGATGGGTTAAACTTACTTCGGTGTAGAAAAGACCTTACTAGCCATATGCATCACTTCAGGCTAGTGTCAAGGAGGGAAGAAATCTATTCATCTATATAAAGCCGGTGAAATCAGGGTTTTATGTAGATGAAATGCACAGGACTTTGAAAAAGCAAAATGCAAGCTCCCAACATGGGGCTGGGGCACAGGGCTACAGCATAGCCATGCAAACACACTTTGGCCATTAATTCAGCATGTGAATTGGAATAGCAACATAGAACGTATACATATGTACGTTCCCTGACCCATCCTTTTGCCTATCCCTATCATTGCCATCCATACCATCCTACGTGGACCCACTGCAGAAAACCATCTGCAGAGCTCCTCAGACAATGACTCCAATCATGGGCCTCTTATGGGCCTTCAGACAAATTGTAGATGAGATATGAATAAACAAACCGTTTATTTGTACATATTTTTAATTATTTGTATTATGGTAGTAGCCAGGAGTCCTCATCAGTATCAAGACTCCACTATGCTGGTTGCTATACAGATTCACAGGCATACTCAGGCCCTGTCCCAGAGACCCGAAAGCCTAAGATAGATGACAAATGAAGGGAGTAAACTAGAGAATCCAAAATATATACCAATTAGGATTTACAACTATAATTTTTTTTTAAAAAGTATTTGCATGATACAAATAAATGTATTGGCAATCCCCGACTGTTCTAAAGGCTAGCTACACCTTCTAAGAGGAGTCATTCTTCCTAAATCACCTGTCACATCAAAATATTTCTGTTCTGGGTTCTGCCTTTTAGATTAGTAAGAGAGAGGAGTGTTTTTGCACCTGTAGCAAGACAGCCCGGATCCATCAAGGTGAAGGATATGCACTTCAGTAATGAGATCCGAACCAGAGTTTCGTGCTTGAGTACTAATCCTATCAAAGTAAACCCTGATTAATCTTTCATCATTGAAAGGCAGGCTCCCGCTGCAGGAAGGATTGTGTTTCCTGGCACCCTTCCATTTACTTTGGGTCATGTAGCTCTCAGAATATTGAATGCCACTGAAGCTTGAATAGTTGTGAATATTGTTAGCTGATGTGGTGCCTGGATTAAATATATTGCAGTGGCTATGTGATTTACATGTAAATGGAGATATCTGTAAGGTGAATTTTACAGGGTTTTTTTTCTTTTTCACTGTTGTGGAGTATGAACTTATATAATGTTTTATAACGTCTGTTCTGTATTTTACTAAATAATTCTAACATCAAAATCCGTCCATTTTTAAGGGAAGAGAGACAAGGAAATGAGCCACTTTACTATAAGGGAAACTGTATCCATAAATTATTCTGAATAGCTTTCAACTGCAAATAATAGAAGCTAGACACAGTTGTCAGCTGGCCATTAACAGAGATGACAAGGTCTGGCTGCAGTTACTTAATATCATCTTGGTAATGGTGCTGTTGTAGACAGACCTCAAATTGGATTCAGTGATATGCAGGAGGTATCTGTAATAAGGCTTTATCTAACTAGAGTTAAAAGAACACCGTTGCCAACATATTTTTCGTTCTTTTTATTTTCCTGTTTGTTTGTAACTACATTTGGAAGCTTGAATTAAATTGTCCTTACTGAAATATACTTTTCTGTCTTGCAAGCACGCGCTTGTTCAGTCAGGAGTGTTTGACGGCTGGTTTTTAATTTTTATTTAAAGGAAAGCAATTGTTTTGTGTTTTACATATTTGGAATGAGAGATGGGGATGGATGGAATTAGGTTTAATCCTTTACATTTATCTTGCCCGCTTATGGGTACTCTGTCCCCAATCCTTCAAACATTTATACATGTGCTTAACTTTAAGCATATGAATAGTTCATTTAAGCACTTACACAGTGCTATGGAAATTAAAATTAAGCATGTGCTAAAGTGTTTAGAGTTTCAGGGCCTTCATTACCAGTATCTGGATAGGGCACTGAAATAGGAGGTATAAAATTTGAGTTTTAGTCCTGCCATTCTGCCACAATATTGCTCGGTAACCTGGGGCAAGTAATTTTTAATTCTCTGTGTTTGGCTTCCACTTCTTCACAAGAAGTCAGTGAGGCCAAAAACTTACCAAGATTCAGAAAAGGACTCAACGTTTATATGGCTATCAGGAATACGCGGGGTTGTCACAATTATAAAAACCTTGGAAGGGACATTAAACCTGATGCTTCAGGGTTTAAGCCAGTCTCTAACTAGGAGGAAGAGACCTGATGTGGGAGGCAGACTATCTCACATTTGTCCTCTTTAGGATTCTTATGCTTTCTGTAGCATCTGGAGTAGCCTTTTTAAGAGACAGGGTACAGAGAGTTGATGGACCTTGGGTCTGATCTAGTATGGCAATTCATATGTTCCTGTATTTGGTTTGTGAGGAAAAATGTTTAAATTTACCAAAGTTGTGAGTGTTTGAAAATCACACTAAATATGTATAGTAGATATGTTTGTTCAGTTTATAAATTTGCCACTTACTTAAAGAAATGTATATCACATGTGTTGGCAGTTACAGTAATTAAGTTTTCTCTTTTAAGAATTGCCTTGCCAATTAATAAAAAATACTGAACCAATTGTCTTCAGACTTGAGTTGTTTTGTAGATGATGTTGATGATGATTATCCTGTAATATATTTTACTCCTAAGTAGTAATAGATACTCCCAACCTTAACTCTATCTTAACAAAGTTTTTGTCTCGAAATTTCCTTCTCAAAATGTATACCTAATGGGTAAATCTACTTTTTGTAAATTCTCAGAAAACTCGTTGTGCATTCAAATCATGATTGCATTAATTTTGGGGAGGATAGGCCGTATTCTTCATAGATTTAAAAAAAGTGGTTGTATCGCTGATTTTATGTGTACAGCTGAACTCAACCTTATCTATTAAACATTGATAATTATGGGACTGCAACTCATGATCTCAGGCTGTTTCTCAGATAAATGTACTTTTACAGTTGTAATGAAAGTATATATTTTGATTCATTGTTTTTACTAATTCTCTTTTGATGTGGAAGTTCAGCTGATCTGTTTTTTCATGTGACTTAGTGTCTATGAAGTTCAAATATTGCTCTTATTGAGTACTGTGTAAATTTTCTTTAAAATACTGAGCAGTACTCATTTGAAGGGAAGATACAGGGAGACCCACCAGTCTGCAAACCCATTGCAGTTTGAGCTCCAGTGGAAAAAGGTTGAAAATTACTGCGGTGAAAGTTTTAGCCAGTCCTACCATGCAGTTATTCTTCCCAGATGTTGCTAGGGGGCAATATTTACTAAGAATATAATATTTAGAGTATAGTGGTTTGACTTTGTACATATGGCAGCATATTTGTTTTAAATTCACGTTTGTGAGGCAAGTACTTTAAACCAGATACATGTTGTTCTCCTTTTGGATCTTCATTTTCCACTTTTGACCTGTTACAGTGGAATAATAAGACATGAAGGAGGGATGCTGGACAATGCGGTAGCTCTCTTTGCAATAAAAGCACTGGAGATAAATTATCATATTTTTATTCTTACCTCTACCCCTTCTTATTGTAGAAAATAACAAGGATAATTTCCCCTTCAACTCCTATTGTAATTTCCCTAATAACTACCTACTACTTAAAGATTGTCTGGCCTAATTTTTTGACATATTGGGTAGTTGTCAGGATTGGTGAGTGACATTTGTAGCCAGGTCTGTGTTTTACGGATAAAGTTTTTTACTATTTGTCATATTTACAGCATGTTAGTGTTTTCTGTTACGTCCAATAGTTTTGTATATTTCTTTTACTTGTGTGTCGAAAAAATGTGTACACAGCTAAAGCTATAGGTGTTGGTATTTACATTTCTGTGTGTGTAATTTTGAATGTATGCAAGTCTACTTGGCTAATACAATTTTTTTAAAAATCAAATTGTGAGTCTGAACTGATCTACTTCCAGTTCTCAACGAAATAATTTATGAACAAGGGGGGCTCAGGTATTTTGCTGTGGTCAATTTCTATCTCGAAAGCAAAAGGTATGTCTACATGGGGATAAAAACCTGCGGCTGGCCTGAGCCAGCTGACTTGGGCTCATGGGGCTTGGGCAGTGGGGCTGAATAATTGCTGTGTGGATATTCGGACTCAGGCTGGAGCCCAAGCTCTGGGACTCCGTGAGGGTGGAGAGTCCCAGAGTTCAGGCTGCAGCCCAAGCATGAATGTTTACACAACAATTTTTGGTCCACAGCCCAAGCCCCACAAGCCTGAGTCAGCTGACCCAGGTCAGCCATGTCCATGCCATGGAGCTTTAATCTCCATGTAGATATACCTAAAGACAAAGCATTCAGCATATCTGGAGTCGTCTTTTCTAGTGGATATACTGCACATTCTTGCATGTGAACAAATTATTACAAACGTAATGGCAGAGCAAAAGCACTATTGCAGGCTTTTCAGGTGGTAGTGGGGAATATGAAGTTGTTGATGGAATGCTTTACAAAAATACACATGTGGAAGTAGATTGTGCTGGTGTATCCCATCAACAATGGTAGAGGAATTTTTACTATCAGAAACGGAACCTTTCTGTATAGTGAGGTCCATTCATAAAGACCTGTGTGAATGCTGAAAATACTGGCAAGTTTAGTCATCTCAGCTTTTCTGCTGCTGTTATGAATAGTTGGTTAGAAGAAAGGTACACATAGAGTAGCTATTATAATAAATTTTGGAGAGCTCTATGCCAAGGAGTACTGCAACAGACATACATTCATCAGCCTGACCAGTTAAGAGTGTATTTAATACAAAAAACACACTACTGCAATATTAAGCTTGTTCATTTAGTCACTAGACATAAGGAAATGCAAAATGAAGGTTCATTAGCAGCACTAACTTGTGCATTTCATGACATAAAGAGTAATATACTAAGCTATACATTTAACTAACTAAAAAGAACCTCTCCAGAAATGGAAAATACTGTATATGTACAGTTCAGTTGAATTAAATTTGATATTGGATTTTTAACTTTTGCATTCCTAACTTGCAGTGACTTTCTCTGCAACTTCAACATAGTATCCACATAGATTTTTACCTTTAATTTTCTTAGTATTTTCTTTAAAATTAAGAATTATGCTTGAAGTGGCATAAGCACTTAAACTGTCTCAGTTACTGAAGAGGGCATACCTTTTTAACTGCCTTTCATATTTACAGTGCTATACATGCATAACGTAAACTGTTCGAAAGCTTACAGTAGCATAAAGTTTTTACGGCCCAGAGAGCCCTTAAAGCAACATAAATGCTTAAGCTCCTCATAGCAGGATAAGTGCCTACGCCACCTCAAATCCTTCACATGACCTAAACATTAGGCATAAGCACCTAAACTGCTAAATGCATACAATACGTTGATAAGTGCTTTAAGTCCTTAAGGCTGAATTGTACCTATTGCCATTCATTGAAAAATGTTCCCTTGGTACATTAGGATCACATTTAATAGATGTGCATACGGGGGGTGTGGGGGGAAGCAGATATGCCCAGTGCTCTTCTCAATAAGTGTGAATACCCACATCTTGCTGAATGTTCTACTGCAAGGAACAATTTCCTGTTGTTCATAACTTCATTATCTAAACTGTTTGGTTTTTCATACTTGGCTATGTACTCTTCAATGAAGATTCATTGAATGCCAACTTTCAGATGTCCAAGATCAGTCATTTTTGAGTTATCTGTATGTGTAAGTGGGATGGGAACTGTGATCATTTAATCAAACAAGGCTTTGGTTTTTTAATTTCCATGAAACTTAAAAGTGGCTGAGACGATTCTGGTCAGCCTTTAAGCAAAGGAAAATTCAGCCCCAAACGTGAAGTTCTGTATAAGTTACATTTATGTGAAAATGGTCTTATCACTGAAACTTGAAATGCTATACAGCTTTAAATGTAATAGAAAATCAACCTTGACAAGGCCTTCAGCACATAACAAAATGTGTTTTTTATCCTTTCTCTTTCTCTTGTAGCTGTATGCTATTCCTTGGTTTCTCACAATGTTTACACGTGAGTATATTTTTTTCCTTTGGTTAAATATCAACACTGTATGTTTAACTTCTCCCATTTTTCCATAGAATATACATTTCAGTTTAAAAGGGAAGAATATAGACCCTTCACTCCTAGATGGCTAGTTCAGATTCACCCCAGGGTAACTGGAGTCCACAGGGACTTTGGTTTAGTACACTGAAAACCAGTCTTTTCAGTTCCATGCATCTATGAGAAAACTGGCCTCTTCCAGCTTTTGGGAGGGGGGAGCCTCCCATTTCAGAGATCTGTTACATGTTCCAGGCTTCCCCTAGTTGTAATTTGTATCCTCCATTAGATTAAAAATATTTAATTATTTTTTGAACCAAGTTATTCATCCCAATATCCATGGCAATGAATTCACTGCATTATGTCAAGAAGAACTGCCCTATGTTTGTTTTAAAGCTTCTGCCTACTAATTTAATCAGGTGATCCCTCGTTTTGTTTTATGTGAAGAGGTAACACTTCCCTATTCACTTTCTCTATACTGTTCCTGATTTTATAGACCTCTGTTGTGTCATACTCTATATAGATTCCATGGCAACTGGTACTTTTTCTTATTCCTGAAACCAGGGATCAGTACTGAAGGAGGAAGCCCTTACCTAGACAGAAAATCTTCATATATAATTTGTCACATTTTAAAAAAAGTAGAGCCAATTTTTTGAGGTGAGAAAATGATAGTGACTTTATTGGGTTAAAGGCCAGCATATGCAAATACACCTTAATTGTATAAACCAATACTTTACTATTGCACAGATCTGTTACTACCCTACCATGATTTTATGTTGTTCCTTGGACAAAAGGAGTATTGTACCTGAGTAAGGTTAAATGATAGAGATGATTCTATATGGAGATAATGCATTATTTCAATTGTAAAGTAGGAATAATCCATTATACTTCCTCTTCCCCTCTGAGATATGGTTTCCGATTTCATATCAGATGGCATTGGAGTTAATTAAAAAAATAATTGATCAGTTTTCCTATTAGGAAAAGAATGTAAGTTTTATATACTGATGAAATATCAAAGAGTTAAAGATTGCCTGTGCAATAAAGCAGTGTTGTCTATTGACTACTGTTGGTCCATTCAGTTAAACCTTTGTGAGCATAGCAATTCTACCCATTTTTCCTCTATTCACAGATAGTTCAAAAAAAAGATTATTTAAGCGTGCTGGATAGGATAAAGTCACCTGGAGTATTTTATGTGCAGATTGCCATTAGTCCTTTTCTTCCTGAAAGAAAAGGTTCTTCTTCGAGTGCTTGTTCACGTCCATTCCACATTAGGTGTGCGCGCGCTGCGTGCACGAGCGTCAGAAACTTTTTCCCTTAGCGGCTCCCGGCGGGCCACCTGAGTGGTACCACTGCACCTCGCATATGTACGCCCGCTGGCCCAACCCCCTCCAGTTCCTTCTTACAGTCTGTGGCGGCATTGGAACAAGTTTTCTATCTCTCTCTCTCTCTCTCTCTCTCTGGTAGAAGAGCAGTCCCTTAGCCTTTAGAGTAGCTATTATCAGTTCGTTTACATATAGATTGTGAAAACTTAAGTGATTAGGTGCTTGGAGGCCTCCAGCTCCGGCCGTGGGGCATGTCGCAAGCCCACGGCTTCAAAGCTTGTGCCACATGCCGCAAACCTATGCCAGTTAGTGACCCCCACGACTCATGTCTACGTTGCCTGGGGGACGGACATCAAACTGAAAGGTGTAGGATTAGCGAGACGTTCAAGCGAAGGACAAGGAAAGAAAGAGACTTTCGCCTAAAACAACTGTTGATGGAGGCCGCACTTCAGCCGCCGGCCCCGGAGCACCCAACGCTGGCTCAGGCTTCCTTGGTGCGTAGTGCCCTGGAGCCGTCGGGAGACCCAGCACTGGCGAAGCAACGTAAACTGTTGGCCCCAGAGCGCCAGGCTAGGCTCCGGCATTGATCGTCCTCCCCGGTGCAGCCGAAAGGAAGGCCTGGTCGTTCCCCGCACAGGAGGCTGGCGCCTCCCAAGGCCCTGAGCACTGACAAGAGTGGGAAGGCCACGGTACTGGTGCTGACACAGGCAGTCCCGGCAGCACAAGCCCCACCGAGCCCAGACCTAAGTGAGCTCAGTGCGGACAATGGGCTCAAGGGCATAACAGATCAGCCCTCTACGCCTGGCACCTTTGAGGCCGCATAGGACCTCATCGAGCATTCGGCGGCGAGTCCCCTCCTGTATGGGGAGAACCCTCTGGCACCCATTCCTCTGGCACCATCGAGGGCTAAGCCGGCAATGGTGTGCCGCTCGAAGACACCGTCCTGGCACTGCTCCCGGAGTTGGTCCTGGTCGAGGTCCAACTCCGCAGACTCGCACTTGTCAGCGGCCCAGAAGGAGGTTGCAGCACTGGCAGTGGGTCAATTGCGAAGAAGCGCCAGGAAGGGCACACTGCTCTCCGGCACCACCCAGAGACCAGCACCAGGAGGAGTTGAGACTGCCCTCGCCAGAGGTCTCCCACAGATGGTCCCGGTCCAGGGAACGCTGGTCCCAGTCCTGGGGGTACCGGTACTGCTCCCAATCCTGCTCAGCCAGGAGCCACTTGTTCTCCCACTGGTGCAGATTGTTGGCACCGCCATGGCCTTCGCGATCAGCGTTTCCACAGTCCGGCACCGGCTCCGGCCGCTATAGCTACCTGTACCGGGGCCCGGACAGCAGAGACCCTCAGGGGAGCTGGTAACCTCAATGGGGGCCGCCAGGCCATTGGCCCTTTGGGACCCCCTGGGCATATTAGGAGCACCAAAGGGCCCCTTCCAGGGCAAGTTATTTGGTGCAGCGGTCCCAGTCCCCGCACCGATGCCAGACAGTGCCGGGGGCAACAGTATCCAGGCCTCCAGCATCTCCCCAGCGTAGACTGGAGAGTCTGGCACCGAGCCCGGTGCTGTCCCATGGACTCCCGCCCCAGCCTGAGCCGGGGGCCCCTGCCACAGGAGATGGGGAGCAGGAGGACTAACCAGAGGGGATCGAGCAGCAGCTAACCTCCTCGTCTTCCCCCAATGAGGCAGTGGCCGGTACAGAGGTATCCGGCCCTCTGTCAATAGACCATAGAGCCCACCAGGAACTGCTGCACAGAGTTGCCCAAAATTTGGGGTTGCAGGCCGAGGAGACGGTTGAGCAGGGGACCCCATGGTGGACATTTTGATCCCCAAAAGGCCATCCAGAATAGCGCTCCCGCTCATTAAGACCATTCAGTCTAACCATAAGACTATATGGCAGACCCCGGCCTCCAGCGCTCCAACGGCTAAAGGAGTGGAGCATAAATACTTTGCCCCATCTAAGGACTATGAGTTCCTGTTCTGCCACCTGAGTCCCATGCTCCCTAGTGGTTTCAGCGGTGCACGAAAGGGAGCGCCATGGACCGCAGGCCCCGGCCCTAAGGCCAAGGAGGTGAAATCCTTGGACCTTTTTGGTAGAAAGGTGTACTCATCTGGGGGCCTTCAGTTAAGGATTGCTAACCAGCAGGCCATCCTCAACAGGCACAATTTCAACCCCTGAGCAGCTGTGGGGAAGTTTAAGGACAACCTCCTGCAAGGTTCCCAACAGGAGTTCACGGCCCTGGTGGATGAGGGCAAGGCAGTAGCCAAGACCTATCTCCAGGCCTCCCTGGATTCCGCAGACACGGCGGCTAGAACAGTCACCTCAGGGGTGGTCATGAGGCGCTCTGCGTGGCTCCAGGATTCAGGCTGCCACACGAGGTCCAGAATACGCGAGGCTGCATATTTGGAGGGTCTGGGCTCTTCTCAGACCAGACAGACGCGAGGCTGCATAGCCTCAAGGACTCGTGGGCTATGCTCAAGTCGCTGGGTATGCACACCCCAGCGACCCAGAGGAAGCCCTTTAAGCCATAGCCTCCCCCTCAACGCCAGTACCAGCCTGGCCATAGACATGAGCCTTACCGTAGGCGAGGCAGGGATAACAGGCAACGGTGCAACAACAATAATGACAGTAATGCGCCAGGCCAGAACCAAGGCCAGCACAAACCTTAGCCGGACACTAAGCCAGGCTTTTGAAGGTGTGCTCGACGACAGCATACCAGACCAGTCACCGGATCCGTCCCTTTGTTTCCTGAACTGCCTGTCCCGTTTCTCCCATGCGTGGTCCACCATTACGTCGGACCGTTGGGTCTTACTCACGGTGCGGAACGGGTACTCTCTGCAGTTCGCCTTCCTCCGACCCCCCCCCCCCTTCCCTGTCCCTCTTCAGGGACCCCTCTCACGAGCATCTCCTAGAGGAGGAAGTCCGCTCGCTGCTATGGGCGGGGGCGGTAGAGGCAGTGCCTCACGGCCTAAGGGGAAAAGGGTTCTACTCCCGATACTTCCTCATTCCCAAAGCCAAAGGGGGCCTTTGCCCAATCCTAAACCTGCGCAGGCTCAACAAATTCCTGATCAAGGCCTGGTTCCACATGGTCTCTCTGGGCACCATCATCCCTTCCCTGGATCCAGGGGACTGATAAGCCGCCCTCGAAGTGAAGGACGCATACTTTCATATCTCCATTTTCCCAGCACATCGGCGGTTCCTACGCTTCACCGTGGGCCAAGAACATTATCCGTTTGTGGTTCTCCCGTTCGGTCTAGCCCCAAGCATGTTCACGAAGTGCATGGCGGTGGTGGTGGCCTTCTTACGGAGGCAGAGAATCCAGGTGTACCCGTACCTTGATGATTGGCTCCTGGCGGGCCAATCCGAGGTGGAGGTGCGGGGCCATGTGGAGGTGGCCCTGAGATTGTTCCGCGAGCTGGGGCTCCTGGTCAACGTCTCCAAGTCCATGCTCGTACTCACGCAGAGAGTGGAATTCATAGGGGCGGTCCTGGACGTGATGCAAGCCAGGGCAAGCCTTCCGGTATCCCAATTCCGGGCTATCCAACAAGCAGTGGCCTCCCTGCGCCAGTTTCCTGGCCAATAATGGCCAGGTGCTGCCTGCGGCTGCTGGGCCACATGGCAGCATGCATGCACGTGGTCAGGCATGCCAGAATGAGACTCAGGACTCTGCAGGTGTGGCTCACTCAGGTGTACCGCCCAGGCAGGGGCCCCCTGGACTTGATAGTGACAGCCCCAAGGGATGTGCTGGACTCCCTGCTGCGGTGGCAGTCCCAACCTGTGGTTTGCGAAGGGAACCCTTTGCCGCCCCACTTCCGGACCTGACGCTGGTGTGGATGGGGAGGGCTCACCTGGAGGACCTCATGACGTAGGGGTTGTGGTCCGAGGCAGAGTGGTCGCTCCATTTCAACCTGAAGGAGCTCAGGGCAGTTCGTCTCACCTGCCAGATCTTTCACACCACTCTGAGTGGTCACAGCATGACAGTTCTGACAGACAACACTACATAGGGCGGGGCTCCTTCCTCGCCACTTTGTCGCGAGGGTCTCCTCCTCTAGGACCTTTGCATAGCCCATGCGATTCACCTCGAGGCGTCCTATCTCCCTGGGGTGCGGAATGAGCTGGCGGACTCCCTCAGCAGGTCGTATCACATGCATGAGTGGATGCTCAGGGCGGACGTGGTGCTTTCGCTCTTCTGCAGGTGGGGTTCCCCGGGTAGAACTGTTTGCCACCAGGGACAATGCCCAGTGCCCATGGTTTTGCTTATTCCAGGGCCGCAGCCCGGGCTCACTTGCGGACGCGTTTGCAATCCTGTGGAGAGGGGCCTTGATGTATGCCTTCTCCCCGCTCCCCTTGGTGCACAAAGTCCTACTCAAGGTGCGCAGGGACAGGGTGGTGGTGATCTTCATAGCCCCAGCCTGGGCCTGCCAACACTGGTACACATCGCTCCTAGAGCTGTCGGTGGAGGCCCCAGTAGTGCCGCCCCTACACTAGGGCCTCATTACACAGGACGGCGGGCGGCTTCTCCACCCCGACCTGCAGTCACTGCATCTGATGGCTTGGAGGCTCTGTGGCTAAATGCCCTGGAGAGCCAGTGCTCCCTTCCTGTGCAGCAGATTCTGCTTGGCAGTAGAAAGCCCTCTACCAGGGTGGCCTACAGGGCCAAGTGGAAAAGGTTCTTGGGTTGGTGTGAAAGCCGTCTGGTGCAGCCGGGCCAGGCCCTGGTGCAAGCCATTCTGGAGTACCTCCTGCATCTCAAGCAGCAAGGGCTAGCCCCGACCTCACTCAGAGTGCACCTGGCAGCCATCTCCGCCTTCCATCCAGGGTTCTCGGGGGGCTCGGTGTTTTCCCACCCAATGGTGGGGCGGTTCCTTAAAGGGTTGGACGGGGTGTTCCCGTACTCCCACCCCACAGTCCCTCCATGGAACCTTAACCTGGTCCTTTCTAAACTCATGGGACCCCCTTTCGAGTCCCTCACTACCTGTTTCTCTCCTCCACCTTTCCTGGAAGGTAACGTTTATGGTTGCCATTACCTTGGCCAGAAGGGTGTCCGAACTGAGGGCCCTCACCTCTGAGCCACCATACACAGTATTTCACAAGGACAAGGTGCAGCTCCGGCCGCATCCCAAGTTCCTCCCTAAGGTGGTCTCCCAATTCCATCTGGGCCAGGACATTTGTCTGCCGGTGTTCTTCCCGAAACCCCATCCGGACCTGAGTCACCGCACCTAGCGCACCCTGGATGTGCGTCGAGTGCTGGCATTCTATTTCGAGCGCACCAAACCCTTTCACAAATCCGCACAGCTGTTTGTGGGTGTAGCCGAGAGGGTAAAAGGCCTCCCAGTGACAGCGCAGCAGTTTTCATCTTGGATTACAAGCTGCATCCAGGCGTGCTATGAGCTCGCAGGCGTTCCGGTCACGGCCCACTCGACCAGGGCGCAGGCGGCTTCCACGGCATTCCTGGCACAGGTCCCGATCCAGGAGATCTGCAGAGCAGCCACCTGGTCCTCGGTGCACACCTTCACGACCCACTCTGTGGTCAACCAGCAGGCCAGAGACGCGGCAGTTGGCAGAGCGGTCCTCCGAGCAGTTGTTCCATGACTCCTACCCTCCTCCAGAGGTAAGCTTGTAATTCACCTAATGTGGAATGGATGTGAACAAGCACTTGAAGAAGAAAAAAACGTTACTTACTTTCTTGTAACTGTTGTTCTTTGAGATGTGTTGTTCACATCCATTCCACCACCCACCCTCCTACCCCTCTGTCGGAGTCACTGGCAAGAAGGAACTGGAGGGGGTCGGGCCGGCGGGGGTATATATGCATGGCGCAGTGGCGCCACTCGGGGGGGCCCCGCCGGCCCGACGGGAGCCGCTAAGGGGAAAAGTTTCCAACACTCGTGCACGGAGCGCGCGCACAGCTAATGTGGAATGGACATGAATAATACATCTTGAAGAATAACAGTTACGAGAAAGTAAGTAACTGTTTGTTTTCAAAGGAGAAAAATCCTTTCTGAAAGCTCAATCAGCTAAGAAGCATTGCATACATTTGTTTTTCACTCTCACCCTTCCCCCCACCTCCAGTAGTATACTCATGCATAATTACAGATTGTTCCAAAAGAGAAAGAAATATCACTAAAGTGTGTACTTAGCAGCAAAAAAGAAAATAATCCACAGAAGTAGATATTTAATATTGAAATGAAGTGTTGATTGCCATAGGTAGTAATAAATCTACATATGAAAACAAATCTGAGGCTAAGCAAGTTTAGTCTCGTTTGTTCCCAAATTAAAAAGCGGTAACTTTGAGGCAACAATAAAACTTATAGAAGGTTAGTCATGTATATTTTTAAACCTTAACATTGTGTGTTATAATTAATATTTTGTTGCCCGTGCCATCTTGCAGATGTCTTTCCACTGCACAAGATTTTTCATCTGTGGGATACATTACTGCTTGGCAATTCTTCCTTCCCATTCTGTATTGGAGTGGCTATCCTGCAACAGCTGCGGGACCGGCTTCTGGCTAATGGATTCAATGAATGCATTCTGCTCTTTTCAGATTTACCAGGTATATAAATGGCAATTTTTTTTTCTTTTCTGGTGTCCTATTTTTAAGCATTCTGTTGAACATATGTATGTTTATGTCAAATATTTTATAGGTTTGGAAAATTAGGCTTATGTGAACCTATGATAGTGTTTGGGGCCTGGATCACAGCCCACTGAAGTCAAGAAAGTCTCCATTGTCTTCACTGGTGCTTGGGTAAGGTCCATTATCAGGGTTCAGGTAAAGCATGGAGAACTCAGTCAACTTTAGAATAATTTAAAATAATTAATGAATTGAAAAATTTGAATCACTGATTGACATACCACAAACAGGAAGTGGTGCAGTTAGTCAAATTTATCCTCAATGAATTACTCGTTCAGATTTGCTCCGTATGCTATTACTATGGTTATCTCATTATATGATGATAGCTCTATCCTTCCCTCCTTTGGGAGTGCATTTCTTGCTACAGAAGCAGTCACTAGAGCAGAAATACAAAAAGTTGTTTAAAAGCCAATAAAGAAGCACTATTTAAAGCAGTCTGCACTTGAAATTCAAAACTTTTAAGAGACTGTTTACATAAAAGATTTCAGAGTAGCAGCCGTGTTAGTCTGTATTCGCAAAAAGAAAAGGAGTACTTGTGGCACCTTAGAGACTAACAAATTTATTTGAGCATAAGCTTTCGTGAGCTACAGCCATAAAAGTGCAGGCTGCTTCAGGTTCCTTTAGCCACTGGTCAGCAACTCTGCCATCTTTTTCAATGGATACTGATGTGACTTAGCTCAGTACAAACTTGTGTCTCCTGAAAATATAATAGTCCAGCATGAGGCTTCAACCTTACTTGTGAGCAAAAGCGTTACTGGTTAATAAAAAAACATTTGAATTAAATAAGCTTAAGTAGACTGGAATATGCATTTCCATGCACTTGTGTTTAATCAACATTCAGATAGCTCACTGAACATGTAAAACATTACACTGCATAATTATACATTGTTATTTCTTTGGCACAGCAATTTGCTTTAATAGCATCACCCCAATTTTACCACTATGTTCAGTGGTAAAAGAAAAAACGTACCTTTTTTGATTCATCAAAACACACACAAGTTAAAACTAAATAATCTTGTCTCCATAATCAGTCATTTCTAGACTCCCCTCCTTCCTGGTATATATTTTATTGTTGATTCTCTGTTAATTTTGTCATGTATACCCCAGTCCTATAAACAGAAACATGCTTAAAACTTTACTACTGTGAGTAAATTAAATCAGTGGGACTACCCCCAGTAATAAGATTAAGCAAATTCATAAGTATTTACAGGATCAGGGCTTTAAGATGCTAAACTTCTCAAAACAGGGAGCTGCAGGTTAAATAAAAATTGTGGGTTCTTTTTTTTTGTAAAGAAACTAGAACAAAATCAGATTTTATGTAAACCTTAATTTAATTTGATATCCTGTTCCATATTGTATTTTAATTTCCTTCTGCATTCTTGGTCAATTCAAATGCCTTTCTTAAAGTTCAAGAATATCCTTTGAAGTTCTGGAAGGTGTGGGCCAGTTCAGAGGATCTCCTTCTCCCATTCCATGGCTGTTTGGCTAAATGCTTTGGCTAGAGCTCAGTTGAAAAATATTATAATTATTTTCTTGCCCAGGTCATTTCTCCTGATTTATTTCCCTGAGTGTATCTTAATTAAGTAGTTCAATTAATCTTAAGCCAAATAAATTGTTCTTACGTTCTTATAGGTGTACTGTACATTGTAGTAGCATTGTGTATGAATAAGAAGTTATTAGCTTTCATAGTACTGTAGACTTGAAATATGCTTATGACTCTTTTTATGATAACCATTTTCAAATTATAGAGTATTGTAAGGAATTTTGAAGATTTAAAGTACGATATACTGAAGAATTGTTTAATCTTATGGTGTATGACCCTGAAATTATTTAGGATTATTAAGATTTATTTTGTGTGGTGCAAGAGTTCCAGAAACCATAAATATGTCATGTTCAAAGCACTTTCAAAACGTTATTAATTTTATAATAAAATATTAGATACGTCAAGTAAGAATGCTGTCCACCCCACCCTGTGTTAGAACACATTAAATATAGACTACACCAGGAATTACTAGTTGGCTGTCTATTCAGAGAAATAGTGAGTCACCAATGTATGTATACTGAAAAAAAAGAGAGAGACTGTATGAAATATCTGACCCTGTTTTTTGAAGATTGAAAACACATATTTAGAACCATAATATGTGAAGAGCTCCATTGATAGTAACTGTTGCAGAAAATCGTTGGTGCTCCAAAGATGCCAGTAAGAGTGCTTCTGACCTTTCTTAATGACCTGCATCACAGAATGGGGTACATTCAACAAATATCTTTACAGTTCTTTTGTTTACACCATCTTAGCTGCTTATTTATGAAAACATGTCTATTTGCATGTGTGTAATAGAATACAACTTCAACTTCAGCCATGTCTGCCCATACTTAATTTTGCCTCAAGCTGCCATGAATGCCCGTGAGCCTTGTCATAGTTCACTGACTGTCAATATGGGAATGTTAATAAATATTAATTATGACATACACTGCTTTTAGCGAGGTTATCATATTATACTAAGCTATTTGTTAACAGAGTTTTTTTATTAATTTTTCTGATGTTACTGGAGGAATCAAATTGCAGTAGCATGATAATATGCCAGGTAACCTCTGAGAAGCATTTTAAAAGGAGGTATAGGTGATAACAAATGCATACTGTATGAGTTGGGGTTTTTTGTGCCATAGAAAATATCGTAGGTAATAACACAGTATAGATCAGAGTTCTGACGTGAATTCAAAATGCAACCCAAATTGGCGTCTTGGGAAAAAAAACCAGTAAGATAATCATAAAGTAAGACAATATCAGCATTATTTGGAAATAAAATACACCATTAGTGTAGCTAAAAGTGAAGTAATCAATATCTTCTCTTAACATATAATGATTATGGTTATATGTCTGACTTTCCTACATAAATCTTATTTTTGGTTTAAAGGAATAGCCTGATTATGCTCTTAGTCATCTGTATGCCCCAAGCAGGGTTTTCACTATTTTGATTGAAATAACCTTTATGCCATGGCTGAAATTTTTCTGAGACTAATTCATAGACAGCTTTCACCTAAAACTGGGTCACTCTGAGAAAAAAATTACACTGTTGAAAACATCTGCAATAATTTCAATCCAAAATCAATTGTTACTCAGCAGCCTAAAATTCCTGTGGTTTTAAATTTGATGCATACCTGAATGGATTATCTCAGACTGCCAGTGAAAATTACTTGCTTTCCAGTCTAAGTCTATTTTATTGCTCCTCAAAATTGTAAGATTATAGTTTAACATTTTCTTGTTTATAATTTAAATAAAAACTCACTGAGTTCTCAAAATCTGTATATTAATAACAAAAGGCCACATATTCTATCCGGTGCACTGGTAATTATATACTCACAGGGTTAGAAGGGACCTCAAGGGCCATCTAGTCTAACCCCCAAGAGAGGAAGCCACCTTCCCCAGGCCACTGAGTAATAATGCAGTTTCCATAGCTGTTTGGGAAAGTTAACAATGCCAGTAAAAGGAGGGGCATATGTAATGCCATCCTATGTGTGAGATGGGATCCCTGGGGCGCAACCTGGAACTGGGGTACTGCAGTGCCCTCTTAACTCTCCAGCCTGGGCTGTCTCTCACAATGCTTTGCTAGTGACAAGCAGCAAACCCCTCCAGGTGCTGTTATCACTCAGTACAACAGGATGTGGAGCCCCACACTGCTAAATTGCATGAATGCTCCCTGAACCACTTATGAATAATACAGTAAAGGGCACCAGCAAATCTCCCAAGCCCCCAGCCTTGCACCCCAGAACTGTACCATCTTGCCCTGGTTAGAAGCCTAACTAGTGCGTACGTTCATTACCCAGTCCGGCCCTACCTCCACGTGGAGGGGGACACACACTAGCTTTTGTAAACTGAGGTGAGATTTCCTAAGCACTTCAACCAAAACACACTGTTTTAGGTAAAATATAAAACAGATTTATGAACTACAGAAAGATGGCTTTTAAGTGATTATAGTGGTAGGCACAAAAGGTCAGAGATAATTACCAAAGAAACTGAAAGGTAAGCATGCAGTCTAAATCCTAACCCTGATTAGACTAAGCAGTATTCGGATCAAGCAGTTTTTCCTACACCTTAATACACAGGTTTTCCCTTTAACCTTGGAGCCAACCTTCAGTATAGGTGGGGGGAAAGAAAGGTAAAAGCATGATGCCACTGTCCCCTATGATATATCCTCAGTCCAGGTGCCTGGAAAACACTAGCCCAGAAGTGTCCTGGTGTGCTTTGCTGAGTCAGAGTTGAACAGTCCCCCATTGTGTGATGCTTGTGCAACTCTCTTACAGAACTATAAATCCCTTGCTTACAACACCCCTTCTGATTAATGGTGGTTTAACACCCACCTGCGTGTAGATCACTTCCTTTGTTGTCACTAGAGAAATAGCAGCGGACAACTCCCAAATTTACAACATATTTCAATAACAACCATAAAGCAAAGTTTCATGACTTCATACATGCTAACAATATACATATTTTAACAGAATAATGGATTTCAGCAGATCATGACCTTTCATATGATATCTTACATAGCATGTTTCATATGAAATATCATACCCATATATAAATGATGGATATGGGCATTACAGGGTGCTACTCTGTGGTACAGCATGTCACCATATGATACTAGAAAATTATCTTGAAAACTTTTTGCAAAGGCAGTGACTTTCTTGATGTGTTGGCTGTGTTTTTTCCTATGATGGACAGTGCTTGGTATTTTCTGGGAGATCTCTTTATACCTGAATTTAACAATCTGCCAAGAATAATTTTGGGGACAGAATATTCATCCAAAGTTATCAAACCATTTTATGCAATTTATATCACATGGCTTCATAGTAAAGTTAACCTTTATGAGCAAGAGAGAAACAGGCTAATTAAAAATACTTACTTTAATTTTGGAAACATACCACCAGTAAATCACATTTTAGGGTTTGATTTTCTTATTTGGTAATCCATCTTTGTAAATGCATTAAGTGTTTGTTTCTAACAGTCATTTAAAATTGACTCTGTATGAAGGGAGTGTTTCCCCTGTAAAGGTTTAAAAAAAAGTCAGATTTCATCCCGCTATATTTTCTTCTAAAAATGACTATTGCTCTTTTGCTTGTCTGTAAACTTTCAGTTCGTGCAGCTGTCAAGCCGTATATATCACATTACTCAAACAATACCTATAGTAAAACCATTAAGATGCCACAGCACTGAGAGAGCCTGTATTGTGTAATATCACAGTTTGTTAAAGTTTTGAATCCCGCGTCTGACAGCACTGTACTCTAAGCTAAACTATCTGAACACAAATCTTACTAATGGAACCCATAATATTACAATGTTTACCTCAAGACAAGAAAAAAATAACATGTTGGAAATAGCTCCACACAAATATTTGGCCTTGTTGTAAAGATAGGTGCTAGCCATATTCTTGACTAGGACAGTACATCTTTGTTGTCAAAACACATTTCATTGGCCCATGAATTCCTTGTCTTGTGACCAACAAGCAGCATCCCAAGCTCATTGTTATCCATCCCCTTTTCCTATACTTGCATGCATGTCTAGCATTTTGGGGAGACATGTCTCCTACAGTTTCTGACAACTCTGTCAGTTTTATCAGGGTTTCTCTCTCATTCTCTAACTTTCCATGCCTATAACTGTAGGTGCCACAAGTACTCCTTTTCTTTTTGCGAATACAGACTAACATGGCTGCTACTCTGAAACCTGTAGATATGAATATGCTGCTTAGTTCAAGGTGGACTTTTATTTTCTGAGCAAGTCAGTCATGTTATTGATAAGACTTGTAATTAACTTTAGTATTACAGTTTGGTAGGAGCAGCAAATTTGTGGCCACTCAATAGCCACTTCACATTCTTTGGTAATCTATGCAGTTTTAGCATAATAGTAATTTCCTCATATGTTAGTAATTTGTATTACAAGTTTCTGACAAGATACAGATTTTTTTTTTTGAACTATCTATAATGAGGTGCCAGTACCATGTATCCTGATTGGAATATCTAGCTTTAAAAGGATACTGACAAGGCTGGTACAATATATATAAAATTATATTAACTTAGTTTAAGTTTATGGGAATGTTTATGCATGTTACGTTGTCTTTCTGTCTACTCTAATTCTTGCTTTCAGAAAGACCATACAAATATGCAAAAGTCCTCTTCTCTTTTTGTGAGATTTGTGTAACACAGGTCCACGGGTTTCTTATTCATTCCAATAATGTAAGCACCAGAAAAACGTCAATTGACCAAAAAGCAAAGCCAACCTTTCAGCTGCAAACTTTGTTTTGTTTGTAGAATGTGAGAATTTGAGATTTAGAACAGTTCACTCCAGCACATCCAGTGGTGTGTGTGCACAAGGAGACAGAGATAAGGTTGTACAGATAAACACAGCTTTGGCATTTGTCACTTCAGAGTGCTTAACTGTGAACCCTTAACACTGGTGTGATGGATTTGGAGTTGCCTGTAATTTATTACTACTGTATCTTGACCAGGTTACTATTCTTTACTGCATATGCATATATTGAGTTATCTCACTAGCAGACACAAGGCCTAAAACTGAAGGGGGTGCACTCAGAGAGAGACCGAAGAAGGGGCAAAGGTTCAGCTAGCCCTGAATCATGACAATAGGTTATTCCTCCAGAAACTGAGTTATTCGAATATTAAAAATTTGTTGTAGTTAAAGCTGCTAACTGTTCAAAAATTGACTTACCACAGATGCACTACCAGTGGTGGTGAGGGTCGAATAAACACTTAGATAGATCTCACAGCTCTAAAAGAATCCAAATACTAAAAAAAACTATGGAAATTCTAAACCGAGGTTACATAAACAATTCTGACATGCACATTTTCACTGACGGAACCAGAACTAACTGCTAAAGATACTTGCACATCAGAGCTTGGGTCTGCTGGGTGCACACCTTGAGGTGAGAATCTCTCCCTTTTGGTGAGCCACCTAACTTCTAATTCCCTGTCTCCCGGGACATGCTCTGCTCACCCCTATCCATGACCCATTCAGCTCTAACTGCGGAAGTCTGTCAAAGGCACAGATGGCTATCCAATGCCCAGCTCCCATTGAGTTTGTGGCAGATGAGTGCCTAACTTCCTTTTGTGCCTTTTGAACATTTCCCCAATAACAATTAAGATATTAATTGTGAGGTAATTAAAATGCAACGCTCTAAGCAGCTAGTGTAGCTCTAATTAATAACAGTGAAGATATTAATGTTTTATATTATTAAATGCCTGTATGTTGTAGAGAAATGTGCATATGTGAGAATTTTGAAGTTTGTAGAGTATTTAACTTTAAAGTTAGGGGTTGAATTAGAGAGTATTTTTACCTTTTTTAAAAGGGCTTCTTTCAACTCTTTGTACTACATTTTTGAAAAATCTTTAAAAATTTCCTCATTTAGATTCAGGGGCTAAGGGAAGAGGAGGTTAGAACAAGTCTTTTAATAATGAAGCCCTTGTAACACCTTAACTATGCAGTCACGACAGGTATCTCCGAAATAATGTTCCCAAGCTAAAGAAATTTGCCTCTTGTGCAAAACGTTTTGCAAGGTGATTGTCACAGAGTTAGTGGGGCTATCCTGCTGTACCAAATGACTGTATACCTGTGAAGAAAAAAACAATTTTGGACTCTGTCAAATACATACACATACAGTAGCCATGGTATTATACTATACTTTGGTAGTTTCATATAAAAAATTAGATTGAAAATACCATAAGACAACAACAAACAATGCTGCATTCTTTATTTTTCCATTTCAAGAAGAAACAGTCTGGATTGACATTTGTGGAAACATCTTGGTCCCACATATTCCCAGTACCTGTTTTGTGTTTGATGGCTTTGTTGAGATGCAAGTGGCAGGGGTGTTTATAAAGCAATTTATGAAGATTCATCACTGATAAATAATGGTATTTGTGAAACAGAAGCCATGCATATTTGCCAGTAATTCTTTTTTTATTGCTTGCTGGCAGAAATGAGGTGGGGAGCTGGCTTTGGTACAGGAGCAGAGCGATTTGTTAGTGCACACCTGCTCACCAAGGTTGTTCTGTAGTGTCAAAGCCTGCAAGATTGATGTAATTTTACCTGAAGCTGCAACTCCTTTAATTATTCACATTTTCCACTTGTAGCTACATGATGTTCATGCATCTCTATTTATAACTTTCACTATGATGGGATTAAAAAAACAAAGGAAAAACACTAAAGAAACATCCATTATTTTATTTATATTTATTTGTGCTTTTGTTACTGTGTAGTTATTACTAGCAGAAGAAAATCACATGTATACTCTTTTCTAAAAGACAGCTCTAGCTAAAAGGTATATTCATTTTAAAGAGGTTGGTAGACAGTAAACAAGGAAAAAGTCATTATATAGCTAGAGCCTTCTTTAAAACAGCTGTTGTTGAACAGGTTACATCTCTCCTGTTTTAATACTACCTCTGTATTTTCTTTACAGCAAAAGGAAGAATGTGTGAATAGATTGGGGCCCCTTAGGGGGCCACGAGCAGGTTACTAGCAATATTACCCATAAGGGGGAAGGATTGCAAGCCAAAATAGGAAAAGAACAGATTAAAGAATATTTAGATAAGTTAGATGTATTCAAGTCAGCAGGGCCTTTTGAAAGTCATCCTACGGTATATAAGGAACTAGCTGAAACAATCAAACATTAGCAGTTATCTTTGAGAACTCAGGGAGAAGAGGTGAGGAGACTGGATTAGGGCAAACATAGGACCTATCTTTAGAAAGGGGAACAAAGAGGACACTGGGAATTACAGACCGGTCAGCCTAACTTTTGAAACCTGGAAGATACTGGAACAAATTGTTAAACAATCAGTTTCTAAGCACCTTGAGGATAATAGGGTTGTAAGGAATAGCCAACATAGATTTATCAAGAACAAATCATACGAAACCAACCTAATTTCCTTCTTTGATAGTGTTCCAGCATAGTGGATAGGGAGGAACCAGTAGACATGATATATCATGCTTTTTAGTAAGGCTTTTGATTCAGTCCCACATGACTTTCTCATAAACTAACCAGGGAAATTTGGTTTAGATGAAATTACTATAAAGTGGGTGCAGAGCTGGTTGAAAGAGTATACTCCAAATAGTTATCAGTGGTTCATTATCAAACTGGGAACGTGTATTTAGTGGTATCCTTAAGGGGGTCAGTCCTGGTTCCAATATTTCAGTTAATTCCGCATTTCAGTTAATGACTTGGATAATGGAGTGGGGAGTATGCTTATAAAATTTGCAGATGACACCAAGCTTGGAGGGGTTGCAAGCACTTTGGAGGACAGGATTAGAATTCAAAACAACCTTGACAAATTGGAGAATTGGTCTGAAATCAACAAAGAAATTCAGTGAAGACAAGTGCAAAGTACTTCATTTAAGAAGGAAAAATCAAATGAACAATTAGAAAATGGTGAATAACTGGCTGGGCAATAATACTGCTGAAAAAGATGTGGGGGTATAATAGATCACAAATTGAATATAAGTCAACATTGTAATGCAGTTGCATAAAAGGCAAACTATTATTTTGGGGTATATTAATAGGACACGGGAGGTAATTCTCCTACTGTACTTAGCACTGGTCAGGCCTCAACTGGAGTACTGTGTCCAATTCTGGGTGCCACACTTTAGGAAAGATGTGGACAAATTGGAGAGAGGAGAGCAACAAAATTGATAAAAGGTTTAGAAAACCTGATCTATGAGGAAAGGTTAAAAAAACTGGGCATGTTTAGTCTCGAGAAAAGAAAATTTAGGGGACACCAGAAAACAGTATTAAAATATGTTAAAGGCTGTTATAAAGAGGAAGGTAATCAAGTGTTTTCCAAGTGCACCGAAGATAGGACAAAAAGCAATGGGCTTAATCTGCAACAAGGGAGATTTAGGTTAGGTATTTGGAAAAACTTTCTAACTATAAGGGAATTTGAGCTCTCGAATAGGCTTCTAAGGGAGGTTGTGGAATCCCCATCATTGGAGGTTTTTAAGGACAGGTTAGACGAACACCTGTCAAGGATGATCTAGGTTTACTTGTTGCTGCCTCAGCACAGGAAGCTGGAGTTGGTGACTTCTAACGGTCCCTTCCAGCCCTGCAATTCTTACTCTATGAACATGCCACGTGGTGGTATTTAATTTCTCATTTTATGAATTATACATAGGAGTCAAAAATGTTTTGAAAGCATAACAAGTAATTGTTGGATCCATAGATCCTTCTAATCCGATATGCTATTCATTAAATGCACAAAAGCCAGCATTTGGATAGTATTTTGTGTCGTGATATTAGTACTCTTAGACATACTTTTTTCACTTTAAGTAATTTATGTTGTATCCTTAATACAGATAGTCCAAGGAATTGCTGACACAATGGCAGTAATGAAGGAAAAGTTATAAAAATGTTGGCATGAAAAATTGAATTGAAATTAATAGCATTTTGCATATTGTTCATATAGCCGTATGTTGTACTGTATTCAATTAAATGTGTACTGATTGCTTCTTTCTTGGTTTATTTCTCCACTGTGCGCAAATGAATATATGAACTTGCAGCTATATGTGAGGTGCTTATTTGGAAATATATTTCAAGAAGAAAAAAAGCAAAGTATCTTTATATGGAGGTGATTTCTACCTAATCTCAACATTTTCCTAGCTACTGCCTTCTAAAACCATTATATCTAACTGGTAAGATTATAGTAGTTTTAGCAAACGTCTTCAGCAATCAGGCTAGGAAAAAAAGATGAACATAAACTTATCTGCTAGTAACCCACCCTAAAATAACATTGTGAAAGATAAATGATTGTCAGTTTCAGTTACAATTATGACAGATATGTTTTTAATGGTGTGCTTTTTAGACCAATATTTTCACATGTAACTTGATTCAGAATGCCTGAGTTGCCATCTCCATTCTCAGTATAGCAGCTGGCAGCAAAACAAATCCGAGGTTGAGGATTTTGGTGTGCTCATCGTTTCCCTGCATCCTAATTTTTGAGCTCAATTATTTTTCTTCCTCAGAGAGAGAGAGAGAGAGAAGCAGTTCTAAACTCCTTTACTTTTTAAAATTAATTGGGTTGAACAGCGCACCAGACAGTGGAAAAAAAAGCCCCAAAATGTGGAGCCTCACTGATTGGTTCAGCCTGCAAGGATTTGGACTGATCTGGGGAGTCTTCCAGCCAGCTGGATTTTCCTGGGCCTACTTCCCAATTAAGCACTAAGAGATCGGTGTAGGATCCATGACACAGCTCAGGTGACCTATACCAGTGGTACAGCAGACCCTACTTGTCTTCGGCTAGAGACCTGATGTCTGGCTGGCATAAACTTTGTGATAGGCATGATGAGCTTTGAAACCACACTCCCCATGTGCGCCTCTGTGCAGAGTAGAGTTAGAGGGAAGTAGAATGTCCTGATGGCTAGTAGCTGAAGTAAGCCTCATCTAATATTTAGAATTTACAGATTTCCACACACAAGAACAGACATTCTGGATTTTTTTTTCTCCATTCTGTTCCAAGAAGGAGGGTAGTTTCTGAGATTCACTTGTGGAGCCTGCAGACTCTCAAAAGTCAGTGAGAATATTTAAATATGAAGATTTAGCCTACCTTTATTAACTCTTTTCTAACACCCACCAGTTAAATCCAAAGGGACACCCCTCTTTCCCCCCCCCCCCCGAGAAACTACTCCCAGTCCATTGGGCCGTCACTTCCCAAAGGTCTGTACCCAGAAACATCCAGATATAAATTTTTTTGCCACAAGCCGGCCTTTGAACTGTGTTCATTTCTGGACAGTTTATAATTTATTTGGGGGCACAATCCTATGGTTGATTCCTTTGTTGTTTCTGGGCTAAACTAATCTCCTGTTCACATTTTTTTAAAAGAAGCAATTCCTCTTCTCTTGATGCTGTAGACAGAAAGACTGATGGCTCCTTAAGGGGAAAAAAATATTACTCTTCCCTCACAGCAATCCAGAACTAAGCATTCTGTATGCAGCTAAGAATCTGAATATATCTTTAGGCTCAGATCCCTT
The DNA here is from genome assembly GCF_965152235.1 of Eretmochelys imbricata. Lineage (NCBI taxonomy): Eukaryota > Metazoa > Chordata > Testudines > Cheloniidae > Eretmochelys > Eretmochelys imbricata. Next base: position 34,169,863 of record NC_135575.1, on the reverse strand, counting down.
CCCCACCTACCAGCCAGAGTGAGAGATTTAAAAAATGAACAAAAAAAGGAGTAAGTCTGGTGACAGCTTTCGTCCATGATGCATGAGACTTATGTCATCATGCCAGTCCATGAGAGAGGAAGAGCAAATGACCATTAACAAAGCAGTGGAGACAGATAACTACACAAAATGTTCACAAATGCAGAAAGTAAGCTTAAAAAAAGAGGACATTGTTTTTCTCTGGCCTTTCAGTTACAGTCCTCAAGTATTAGTAACAATAATAATAAGTAAAGAAATATCAGATCGAAATGTGATTGTTTTAAATTGATTGTGTCCCTTTCATTATGTTACTTTAGTATTTTTGTATGGCATACGTAGGTAGCTTGTAATTGTTTATCTCTATGCTGTCCTCTCTATGGAAAGGTCACAAGATCAAGCTGTCTGACCTGTTCAACTCCTTTGCTTGCAGCATAGTGGTGTCCTTGGGCACATAAGTATAAGGTGTTTTGGGTGTGCGGGGGGAGGGGTGGCAGGACAGTAGTAGAATGCTTGTGAGAGAGAGGTCAAACCACAATCTTAACCTTAGCTTTTCTCCAAAATAAGTAGATGCAATTTATCTTGTCCACATTTCTTCTTGACATGTGTCCTCATCCCAAAGGAAAAGGTTTCTGAGATGGATTAAATTGTGCACAAAGACCTATTCAGTATAATTCTTCACTAAATAAATACCATTTATGACAGGATTTGCTTGAGTAATCATTTGTTCAGCACGCTTTTTCTGTGAACAGTTAAAACCAAAACAAAAAAATCTTCCATATGCAGTTGACCCAGGCATATTCCCTTAAGTTGGTGCTTTGTGTTTTTTGACATCCACTCAAAATGCAGACAGTTGGAGATTTACAAAGGTTGCTGTATTGTACTGAATCTCAGATATTCCATAAAGTTCATGTTGCATTACTGATATCAGTTATTTTTCACAAGCTTTTAAGACTTCAGTTTGTGAATAGAATATATGGCTTATTGGATGGAGTTATATTAATGACACGGTTTTGAGTTAGAGCAGCAATGCATGTCATCCATGCCTTCCAGACTTTATCAACCTAGAGAGATTAATGATTGGTTTTGTTAGAAAATATAGCAGCTAATTTGCCCGTGTTTACTTAAAAGATTAGTTTATCCAGCTCATCAAACCTTCAGGAAATAAATGTATTAACTGGGTATATTTAATGGTACACAATAGCCTTTAGCAACTTTCCAGCCTAAAGAGGAGCCGCTAGGGGAGAAAGCTTGAGGTTATATTTTAATTTTGCCCCAAAAATAGGACGACAAATGTTTTGATTTGTGAAAGAAAGTTCTTACATCCTGATACAGAAGAAAAGCCATCCATCTTTTTTATGACAGAATACCCTAAATGTGCTCGCCTCTTTCTGTGATAATATTCATTAGACATATTCATAAAAACTAGCCGTGTCCATATTAGCCAGTCGTCACACTGAGGCATCCTTCTCACTTCAGATTGATTGTGTTAACAGAAGAAGGAGGCAGTAGTTATGTCTGGAGAGGAGAATTCAGTATATAAGGTTCAAAAGGGGAACAAAATAGTAAAATAAGGTTTAGGAAAATAAGTGAAATATTTTTGTGGGCTTAGTATTTTTTGAAAGTGTAGCAAAATGCCTGTTGTGTGTGTTAGATCATTTATATTTGAAAGTGGGAATGACATTTGACATACAATGTTAGCAGCACACAAAAAGGTCTCTCTCTTTTACTGACCAAATTATTTTCATAAATGTAAAACTCTAGTAAATTTAGGAGACAAAAAAGTTTTTAATGTAGAGTAGTGGCTACTCTACATTAAAGGGCAGTCAATTCCTTTTTACTAGAAGGTTGCTGGTTTATTGTAAAAAATTAAAATTTAGGGAGGAGAGGGCCATTGCTACGGGCCAAGATTTCCAAAAGTGACTTGTGATTTTTTTGAGTGCCTCAATTTTTAGATGCCCATCTTTTGAGACTTCTTGTAGGGGCTCAGTTTTCAGAGAGCGTGTGTTTAGCAGGCTCCCTTAAGATGTCTCCAGGTGTACACCAAATATGTAGGCAACCAAAATCACTTGTCACTTTTGAAAATCTAAGCCCAAATGTCAAATATTTTCATGCCGGTTTAAAATTCCTCTCCTTCCTTGACTTTTTTGTTTTAACAGCTTAGGGGTATATGTAGACTCTTATGTCCTCCCACAATTCTCTCTGTTTACTTGGGCACTGTTGGAGGTGGAGGTGCTGAGATGCCTTTTTACACTTGCTAAGGCATCCTACTTTTATCTCCCTTCACACACAAGTATTGCTGAAGTTTTCCTAACAGTCGTGTAAAACATGCCAAGAATCCCAGGTGCAGGGGATATAATTCATGATAGAATCAGGCTGGAACTGTCTCCCTACGGAAAAATAAGAGGTTGTAAACATGTCAGAGAATTTAGTTGAAGTTCTCATCTCCATACAAATAAACTGAGCCTTTTAAAATGTGAGCAAAATCTGTGTAATATCAATGACTTGGAACCTGTATTCTGAGCCATAGAATTGGTGAAGTTTTGCAAACTTTGCTTAAATCAGAAAGCCTGCATTAGTTTTGCCACTTTCTCAGATTTTCCTGGAAGATATTACTAAACAGAAACTTTTTACCAAGTCACCTGTAAAATGAAAAATTAGTAATTAAATTGACTAGTAATACATTATATAACAGAGCACATTTTGTTGTCAAAGAATTTGACATACAATACCCCAGAGAAGAATGATCCTGCATGAAAACCCTTGAGTTGGAAGAACGGAGGCTGTGATTTTATCCATGGCCACAGCAGGATGCTTGTTAGAGCTGGCATTAGAACCCAGGAATTCTTAGCTCCCAGCCTGTACTTGTTAAGTCCCTCAGTCAAGAAAGCATTTTAGCACAGTGACTTTAAGGGGACTTAAGCGTGTACTTAAAAGTTAAGTACTTTTCCTGAATAAGGATGGCTTCCTGAATAGTCCAAGTCTTTCTCTTTAAACATAAAAAAAAAAAAAAAATTGGAGTAAGTAGTCCTGTCTCACTAAAATATTCTACCTTAAGTTCCAGCCTAAACTTGGTAGTGTCATAATGAATTGTCGTCCATCCCAGAGATATCTAGAACTGATACATCCAGTGCCGGTCGTACTTATGTCATGTCTTGTGCACTGTTATAAGATGAAGGTTATGGTAATTCTACACACTTGTTAATTTGTCCCATTTATGAGACTGAAGGTCTGGTGAAACAGATCAACTGGTCCTTTTGCTGTGCTCAAGAAACCATATACTCTTATTAACTGCTTTGGTCAGAACTGCAACACCCTTGCTTTCAAAACATACATAGCCCTGATGTTATCACTTCTGAAATGATGTTTGTCATAGGATCACTTTTGGTTACACATTTCTTCATTCTGCTTTGATAATTTGCAACTGGTGATAGCTTATTTTATATTTTAAAACATTCCCAAGTTCAGTCATGTTGTGTCATGTACTTCAACCAGTATGCTGCCCTGTGAGCTGCAGCCATTTTTGGATTGAATTCAAAATAAGACTAAGACAAATCCATTTTGTGTGCCATCAAGCACGAAATAATGTTGAGATTTCCTGTTTTCCAGTAGACAGCATATAATTTTGTCAAAAATAGCAGGCAACACAAAGTTCAAATTCAAGTTCAAAGTCAAGTTTCACTGGACTCTTTTAATCTGGGAAGTAATAGCTTTTAACAACTGTAACCATGACAAAGAGGGCATTGATTTTTGGATCAGCTGAAAGTTCATGCATCATGTAAATAGATGTTACTTGACTTGCTTTCCATTGTACATCTACATTTATGAGCATTTTGGTTTACAGTATGCCAACAAATTTTACTGAAGTATCTTTACTATATAAGTAATTCTATTAATCTATTAAAATATCCCTATAGCTTCAATTGGTTATGGTACTTTTTCACTTCCTGTCTTAAACAGTTGTATAAATGTAACTTTGCTGCCACTTTACATTCCTGAGGTGGCGGCATTTCAGTGGTGGATAAAATTAATCCCTATATAATTTGTCTGTAAAGTCTCTTGGATGTCTTTTGAATAAAAATTAACTAAATAGTTACTAAAAATTGAAGATGTGTTTTCAGCAGTTGTTTCACTGGTCTAACTTTCTGATTTTACTAACTTTCACATCTGGGTTTTTGCTTGTTCTTCAATCCTTGGTCAGAAATTGACATTGAACGTTGTGTCCGTGAATCAGTCAACCTTTTTTGCTGGACCCCTAAGAGTGCAACATACAGGCAACATGCACAGCCTCCAAAGCAAGCCAGTGAGGGCAATGGCTCAAGAGGTTCAATGTCCTGCTTCACAACAGATTATCAGGATGCACCTAAAAGTGACCTGGTGAGTGTTTTAGGATTATGCTTTCCTGGCTCCTTGAGAAAAAGGTGTAGTGTTAAGGGTAACACTACAAAAAAAAAACTTTATTAAGAAAATCACACCTCTGTTGTTGTTATTATTATTATTATTATCTGTTGTTATATTGTAATTCAGGTTTGGCTTCTTTTAATGCAATACTGTATTATTATTCATTAATAAACATGTATATTGTTAGCTCCTAAAGACCTCAAATATGTTGGGATCTCATTGTGCTAGTCATTATGTATACACATAATAAGTGACAGTCCCTGCCCCTAAGAATTTGCGGTCTAAAATACAGAATCTTTAAATGTAATATTTTAAAATGCCTTAGATCTTCCTAAAATAGGTTTTCTGGAAAAGGTGTATTATGAAGGTCTTATGTTCATCATACAAGATTGGCAGTATTACAACTTGTGAGTTAGTGAAACTAGAAATGAGTTGCACCGATTATCCTAACCAACTGACAAGAATCTGTGTGTAATAAACTGTTTGTATATTAATTGATTTCTTTCTACACTTTGTATTGCATTTAGTGCCCATAAAAGTGAGGGATTAGTGGTGTTGGTTTGATCTAACCATAGTGCAGAAAAGGGATGTGTTAAAATTCTCCACTTGGTTTTGCCAGTGCACTTCAATCCTTACTTGAAACATCCTTACTCTTTTGTTGTTGGATTTCCTCAAGCAGAGACTGATTGTTCTGAATGGTTTTGTGATGTGACCAGATGAGACTACACCTATCTCCTTTCCCCTGGTGACCCAAGATAGATTTTAACTCTCCGTAGATGAAAAGTATTGCTTAACCTGACATCTCTATAATCATGGTTTTCATGACTGATATTGTTACAGTCCCAATAACGTTTATGGTTACAAAACCCAAAATTTTTCCCTTCAAAGAGCACTCATATGAGTGGTGAGTGAAAAGTGTGTACTTCTAAGAGAGAGAATGGTGGTTTACTTGATTAAAATATTTTATTGTTGGAGTATGTGCCTCAATAGTAAAAATGGAAAGGGGAGAACATTGGTGTGTGTACTGGATCCAATTGGGTATCACCCTTATTTTCCTCTGCTATGTGAATTTTTTTTCCCACCCCAATCGTGGCTTTTAGTTTCAAAGTCCTCGGTACCTGCTGCGTATATGTCTATGTACTTCCTGTCCTACATAATGAGTAAGACCTCGTGACCTCCCTACAAGGTAACAAAGTGTCATTCTAGCACATTTTACAAATATGGTAATGCAGAAGTTGCACAAATTCATTTCAAGCAGAGCTAGGAGTAGAGCCTGAGGTCTCCAGTACAGAAGACCTAAGTCTCTTCCACTCAGCCTGCTGTTCTGCCAAATCTGTGGGGCTGGGAGTCCTGCCTGCAACTGCTGCTCCAAACACCTGGAACTGTTGAAGGTTGAGAGGTGTGTTTGTTTTGAGGAACAGTTTATTGCAGTGAATGAAAACAGCTCCTTGTGGGAGGCAGTGCCTTCCTCCCCACCTGTATGTGTTGAACCTTCTGATTTTTGCTCTGGTTTTGATATCAAGGTGATCTTTTAATTTTTGTTTCAGTACCATTTTGATCCTAAAGCTGCTGTAAGAAATGTGCCAGTAAAATTATTTTATCTTGTGCCAGGACATCCTCCTACCCCATCTCCACTCTTTCGGCTCTGTATAGCGTTTTATTTCCATAACAGAGTATTATCAAGGGCCTGTCTGCAGGACTATGAGCAAGCTCTTGCTACTGAAGAATAGTGAAGGGAGTAAAGTTTCCTTGAGAGGGTCAGGAAACTTTGCACTAATGCAAGACAGGCTGTGGTCGCTTTTGATTGCTTTTTCCATCTGGCATGTCACGTTACAGTTGCTGTTCAAATCTTGTAAGTGAGCAGATCTTTGGTAATAGTGTGTGAATGAGTCCCTGTGTTTTCTGTTACATTTTTTCACAAAGAATAGATTTGTATTCTGTAGCAATTTTGCTTGGCAAAAATAATTTCCAGATGTTCCCTTGTAGCTTCTCTTACTCTAGCCTGATAGTTATTTCATTGTCAAATATGCCACCTTAGATTAAGGACATCGGGCTATTTTAAACTTTCCTTCTTCAGCAAATGCTCAAATCTCCTGTTGAGTTTTGCAAAAGATTTTAAAATAATTTGAATTTGTATCACATCTTGAATCAGAATTTTTGCAGAGCTGGCATTGCAGTTGCTTACACAAAGTACATTATTATTCAGTAAGTTATGTTAGGCCATTAGAGTTGCTTCCATCTGTTCTTTCTTAACCATTCAGAAGTCAAGGCAATAAAGTGTGTGGCTTAAATGTACCTTACTATCGCAAATAGGTTTTTCAACCTCAGTATCATCCTCTGACAAGCACAAATATTTCAATATTTTTGTTTTACATTGTAATACAAAAATGAAGGATGGAACTTCTATAATCTCTTTACAAAAGTGAAAAGCAAAATATAAAACTGAAGAGGAGCAACACATTGGCTTAGCCCTTGTGGACTATAATCTTTCACAGTAATATCTTAACTTAATAACAGGAGCTTCAGCTGCTTATTTCTCATTATAGTTATTAAGGCTACAGTTGAGATTAGGTTTTAAATACCAGTAGGTTTACAGTTTCTTCAAACTGTTTTTTCCCTAGGCCTGGCAGCACTACTTTAAAAGTCCACATTTCTGCATTTTGGTCAGTCCTCTGCTCTGAGATGGAAGAGTGCTTAGCATATCATAGTCGTGGGATCTGCTTCTTTAAGTTGAAGAATTCATCCCCTGCTCAGGTCATGAAGTATTTGGCTGTGGAGTCACATCAGTGTGTTTTGGGCACTTGCCTGTAATATATATGAGCTCCTAAGGATGGTATCTCTTTATTTCTGAAATATCAAGGTGGCCATGTTAGTGGTCCTCACTTGAGCTACAAGGGTTTTAAAGACAGGGTCTTTATCCATTTAACTTGAATATTTTATTTTCCATTAAGGTAAAATAGTACTGAGAAACATGGAAAAATTAACTTCCTGGAGCAGTTATTTCACATGTTATAAGACTTCTACCTTTTACTCAAACCCAAACTCCAAGAAGAAACACAAATGGCATACTTTGGGCATTGGCCAGACACTGGAGATGTACTGTACTTCAACAAAACTGAACAATTTAGAAAAACTGCTGACTTATTGATAAGCTTCCAGCTGAAACAGAGGAAAGAATTCACTAGGGTTCTATTTCCAAATGGATATGTAATTGTGTCAGGGAGATGTACAAGGCTAAGGGACCTTCTGACACAGCATGTACTCTTCCAGATCAGTTATGATATCCTGGACTGAATAGTCTCAAAGACCTTCAAGGCCCAACGTTCTTAAAACACTACATACTCAATGTCCAGGACTCAGTAATTTGCAGTAATGTGCAGATAACCTGTGTCCCCCTTCCCTATTCTGCTAGACACAATCTCTTTTTTGCTCTCTGTTCATTAATCACAACTGATTGCTTCCCAAAAATAAAGGATGTAGAGACTTGCATCTCCAAAGAAAATGTTATCCTAACTGTCCTTTTCTCTTTTCTGAGATGGCAATGATCTGACCCCTTTTATTTTTGAGAAGGTTTTGTTTTGAATTTTTTCACCTCAAGTGTCTACTGTTCACTGACAGAGCTATATTCTCATGCAAGGCTTTATCCAGTATGTTTATCCATAGTGTACATAGTTACGATCATTTCAGTAATTTTCACATCAATGTAATTGTTATAATAAAAATGTTCCTGTAGCACATTTGTTTCCAATCTGAGGAGTTGCAGACACTTTCCCCTTTCCTTATGGCTAGATGGGGGTGGGGGAATGTCTTGAACCATATGGGAGAGTGTCCTGACAATTTTTGGGGCCTGTCTTAGGAAAGGACATTGAAAGAGACTGGCTTGTTTAGGCTAGCAAAAAAAAGTCTGCAAGGAGATATGATTGTTCTCTGTTAATACATTAGGGAGGGTAAATACCAGGAAGGATGAAGAATAAATGGATATAAACTGGCCATGAATAATTTTCTAATCTTCAGAGGTGAAGTTCTTGAACAGTCTCCCAGTAGGTGTTGTGGGGGCAAAATACGTAACTTAGTTTTGAGAGAGAGCAGGACAAATGTATGAGTTTGCTTGTATGACTAGGTTGCCTGTGATAGTAGAGGGCAGAGCTCAGCAACCCTGCAAGCTCACTTCTGGTTTGTCTTATGGTCCTAAAAGCTCATGCTTCAGAGCTTCAGCTGGCCACCTGCAGGAGTCAGGAAGGGATTCCCTGCTCCATTTAATTCTGTTTATCCCCTCCTTCTGAAGCTTTAGGGATGGCTATGGCTGGAGATGAGACAGTGTCTGAGAGGGGCTCTGAGGTGAGCATTCTTTCTCAGGCTCTTGTCTGGCTGGTTCTTGCTCACATGCTGAGGATCTAACAGATCACTCTATGGGGGTTGGGAAGGCATTTCCCTGCATATCAGATTGGCAATGAGCTTGTTTTTCATCTTTCCCTGCAGCGTATGTATGGGTGTATGTCACTTGCCAGGATGATCTGGGTATATCTCACTTAATCACTGGTGTTGAAAGCCTTAACAATTCACCCTTTTGAACCTCTGACTTCAATATCGGCATTCTGTCCCTCCAACCAAACTTGTTTTCTGGTCACCATTACATTTGCAAAGCGAGTGTCAGGGGTGGCAACGTCCTCCATGCATGTGCCACAATGCCGAAGTGGTGCTGGGAACTCCACAATCATTTCTCCCCAAAGTTCACTCTTTTTTTCCATGCCTCTCAGGAGATTATTCTTCCCTTGTTCTGTCCCAGGCCACAGCATCCAGCCAAGAAGCCGTGATACAACTTGAGCATCAGAGGAGCACTAAAGAATTGCACTAAACATACAGAATCCACAAGAAGGGCAGACACACTGTCTCCTTTCATCCAAAGTGTCAAGGACTCGGAGCTTTCAAGCTATCCATTGCTATGTGGCTCAGACTGTGCATCCTGGGCGCCTATAAGGGTATCAAGCATCCCTGTTCCAGAAGAAATCAAAGCACAGTCCAGGAGATCGATAGAAACCTCATGGGATGAACAAGCAAGTGCTTCCACCACGGAGATATGCAGAGCACCACATGGGCATCGACTAACATGTTTATCAGACACTATAAAGTGGAGTTCCAGTCATTTGCAGAGGCCTTCTTTGGCAGGAAGGTGCTACAGGTGGTGGCCCAGTATTGCCTTTTGACTAACATTAGTGGGTGGGATTCCTTTTCTAGCTCATTCTATTTACTTTTTCCTTATCCCTCCCTACTTCTGTTTCACTGCTTACTACTTCCCAGACATAACAGAGTTGTGGCAGACGCTGGGCTGCAGAATGGAAAATTTCTTACCAGATAATTTCCTTTCTGCTAGTAGCATCTCCCACAATTCTACCCAGCCTGCATGGCTCTTAAGCCAAGGGGTCAGCTTTGCATAGTAATGTCCAAATAAAGACAATTGCCTGCTGTACGTGGTTAATAAGTTGGCATTTGATGATGTACATCTATTTCTACAAGTTTCACCCGGCTTTGGAATGACTCATCTGGCGACAAAGGAGACATGGCCAGCACACACTGTGCTGCAGCTTTGATCCACTTCCGGAAACTTCAGTGTGTTGGGGAGCAGGCTGGACATAACAGAATTGTGGGAGATGCTGCTGGCAGAAAGGAAATTATTGTGTAAGGAATTTTCCATTCTGTGTTTTACAGAAGGGGGAAGCCAAGGCATAGAGCTTGTAACTTGCTCAAGGCCACAGAGAACGCTATTGTTAAAGCCATGACCAGATATTGGGACTACTTGATTCCCCATCCAGTGCTTAAACCACTGAACCACATTTGTTGTTAAATTATGATTTGTATTATTGCAACATCTAGCATACATTTATTTGTATTACCTAGACATGGACCAGAACTCTATTCTGCTAGGTGCTGTACAAACACAGAACAAAAAGGGTCCTGGCTCCAGAGAGCTTACAATTGAAATATAAGATAAGAGATGTTAGAGAGCTTATTCCTTCACTCTCCCACTTCCCTGGTCCTTCTCGCATGAACAGAGAGCAACAACACCCGAAGTCCAAAGGTGCAAACAATTCAATGTTTATTGGGGTGAACTTCCAGCAAGCTTCAATACAAGTTCCTTTTTCCTTTTTCCGAATCCCAACTTACTTCCTGTTTGCCCCTAATTTATATAGTAATATTCTTAGCTATACCTTAACCAATCATTCTACTCAAATTTAACTAACCAATCCTAACATATTGTAACATGATTAGCTAACCAATTATACCCCACCACCTTAATTAGTTTACACCCAGCAAAATTAATTATACAGCAGACAGAAACAATCACAGAACCAGACAGAGACCATGCCAATAAACAATAGCGAAGTGGGAACTATAATGACAAAACAATACAGAAGTGAGGATTTCACAACTACATCTATAAAGACATAAGAGTTTCCCAGCTGTGTCTATTGATAAGTGAGTTCTTACCAGTCAGAAAACTATCAACCTCAATTTTCTTTTACATCTTCTAGGCACTTCCCTTTCTCTGGAGGTGATAGGCACTATCAGGACAGCATTGTATTCCTAATAGCCCAATAGCACCTTCTTTCAATGTGACTACTTTGGAATGTGAGGATGTGACCGGTCGCTTCCCAGCTTATGGCTGCCTCTGTCGCTTACCCAAAGGCCTTAGCCTAAGAACAGGGCTTCAGACTGTCACAGTAAGAGAAGGACCTTACACTGGCAGACAGTGATTTTGATTCTTTCTTTTATACCTCTAACTAGCCAAGTGATAAGAATACACCTAAATTCTTAAAGTACAGGCCTTTACAGACAGGCCTGAATATCTATATCCTAACAAGAGACAACACAGGGATACAGACACACCTGGGAGTACAAGAAAGCAATGAGTCATTGGTCAGAATGATAGGCAGTGGTCAAAGCACACTTGCAGCCTCACTGTTGTCAAGCTTTTTATAGGCATCATGACAAAGCAGAGTGTTGAGGGATTTCAAGGAGATGATGAGGTAGCTTTCTGGATGGTTACAGGAGTCCCCCTGAGCGTGATGGGTAGTGGGGTTTTCCCCTGACGGTGCTTGTTTGAAAATGTAACAAGTGAGAGATGGAGGCTGGCATCCTTGGCCAATTGAAGGCAGGAGTTGACCTCTCCATAGTGAATGAGAGATGATAGGTAAGGTAGGGATAGATGAGCCTTGAAGACCCCTGAAACTGAAGACAAGTTGCAGGTGTTTAATGCAAAAGAGAAGGGGAAGCCAATGGGGGGATGCAAAGAGATTATAATAGCTTTTTTAAAACTGTTCCCTCTGGTAGTAAGTGAACAAGGGCCTTCTTTGCAGAGGGCTTGTCCATATAGACAGCTTTTGCTTGCCTGTGGTCAGTCAGCACAAGGAGATCCAAAACTAAGAGAACAGTAGGCATGCGTGAAATAGTCTGGTAAGACATTTTTCTTAACCTCGAAAAAAGTTCCACTGTCTGAGCCAAAGTACTGGTTTTATCAGAAAAGCCTCTTTGATGTTGCTCCACAATTCCTTTCACACCCCTAAAGGCCTCTGGATTATACTAGATTTATATTGGAACTCTCTTATTTTTATATAATTCTTTTCATGCCATGAGCTGTATTTCCCCTGAAGCCAGCAATAGACTCATCCAATCTACCAGTGCCAAGGAGTTAAGCAAATGTTTATGCTATGTAACACAAAAGAGAAAAAATTAGTATTGTAGTTTCAGCTGCTTTCCTTTTTGTTGTTTTTATTTTTCCTTCTCCCTCCTAACACATGTTGTATTTTATGTGGAGTGCTTCAGTGTGAGGGCTGTGTCCCTTCTGAAACTGAAGGGAAATCAGGCTTTCCAGGTACTACTGCAGCATACTAGTTTACCTGTACATTCTAACATGGTAAAGACTTATGAATATACTCAGTTGTTTTAATGATTATGAGAATATGAATAATGTGGACAATTGTACCATGAGGGAGCTATTCAATAGGAAGGTGTAGTCTATAAACATGTTCATTTTTATGTACTGTAGTTTTTTGGCAGACTTCCAGTCATGCGGGTATGGAAGTTAGTGTGTCTAGTGATCATAAGAGGCACCTGGGGAGTTTAGACTCCTGAAACAAATTTAGTCTGTCACTGGCCAGCAGGAGTCATGTTAGTCTTCAAGTAATGTTTCTAAAAGTTCTTTGAGATCTTTAGATGAAAGGTATATGTAAGTACAAAGTAATGTTGTTGTTCTCTTAATCCTAGGGCCATCTTTCCTTTGACTTCCTCACCTACCTTTCGTAATAAGATTTGCTGCCAGGGAGAATTTGCTGCCATTGCCAGTAATGGGGCCAGATTTTAATCTTCAGTGTACAGCACAATCAGTAGTGGATTTCAGAAAATCCAATGTATTGCAAGTCTAGCTCTTACAAGCAAATTTCTCATGACCCCTCCTAACTGCCTTTCCACTCCCTGAAACAAGGCACTACTTCTGCAGTATGCTTGTTTCTCCACTAACCTGGTCTCCAGTTTCATAATGACATTTATCTTTTGAGGTTGGGTGTTTAGGAGTGGGAACAGATGGAAAATGGCACCCTTGATGGAAAAAACACAGGCTTTATTATGACTTCTTAAAATTTCAGTGTTTAATTCTAAACACTGACTGCCTCGCCATGTATTTGTATTTTTCTTTAAGCTGCTTGGTCTCTTGAGTGCTTTTTATTGACTATCCAAATATTTGCATAGTATATGTCAGAATGTTACAGTACTTTGGTTACCAATAAAATTAGAAGTGTTTGCCCCGGGTAAGTATTTTTCTCCCCAAACTATCAGCTGGTAAAATTAAACCTGTTTTTTACCCTTACTTAACTTTCTTGTTAGTGACATATAATTGCAGCTGCTTTAGAAGGCTCAGAAACCTACCTCCTCCCTAGATGTCCCAAATATGTAGCTTAATCTTTTACTCTTTCAGCCATAAAACATGTTTCTACTGAGATATTATCTAAAAAGGAGAGAGAAATGTGTCCCCTTTCAAGAGGATGCAATATGGCCTCAGATGAAGTATCTACCAAGCCTACTTTCAGCTTAGATACAGCTTAGCCTTTTAGTGTTATTGTAGTTTAGTTATTTTATTGGTTTGTGGGTCTTTTATTTGACTAAAGGTGACCTTTTTTCCCCTTTCAGACACCTCTTCCTTCCCCACCTCTCTTCTTGGGGGCTGTTGTCATTGCCGTCACCATGGTATGCCAGGATCCCCAGGCTTGAAGAGCTGCCACCTGCCAGGAGTTCATTTCAGTTAGTGATGGATGTTCTAGGTGCCTCCACTGTTCGAAAGAGACCCACATACCTAATAGTGTAACATCTGCTTTTAAAAGATGTGCACATCTAGAAAAAAACAGGAAAATCAAATTTAGACCCCTCATGAGGGAGCAAGCCCTGAGGCCAGCCTCTGATCCAGGTTCAGAGGAACCTATACAATGGCTTTTGAATGTACTTCAGTGCTCCATCCAATACCAGGTCCTGCTCACCGAGATCTTTGCAAGAGGAGGGCACCAAAGGGAACTAAAAGTCTCCAAGGAAGAGAAGTTCTAGATTTCCCACCCGAGAGCCTTTTTCAAAAAAATAATAATTTTGGAGACCTCAGGTACCATTGAGGCACATTCCTCAAGAGCCACAGTACCAAGCATACTTCGGTATCCAATCCATTGTTAGTGCAAACTAAATATGATTGCTCCACCAGCGATTCTAAGCACTCTGCCCTTAAAAAACTGGTGCCATCTCTGGACCCCTCTGAACTATCCATGATACTTAAACTGATGCCCCAGAAACCATCAACATCAGACATGTTCCATCCAAGCAGTGTACTTGGCACCAGCACCATCTTTCAGAGCAGATCAACCAAAGCAGTCGGCACCCTTGGTTTCTATGCAAATTGCGGAGCCTTTAACCTCAGCTCAAGTATGCTCCAGTACTGCCAGAGTTCAGATACTCCAGACACATCTTTGTTTCAGATGAGCTATAGTCTTCATCTGTAATGGTACCAAACATTTGCTGGTACTGAAATATAGTGGCTCACCAAGACCTCGTCTTTCTCCAGTACCTCTCAGCTCCCTGGTACTTATCACGTGGGGCAGGCAGTCATCTCAACTCATATTGTCTGCCCCACCTGTGGTCTGTGTTGAAGATGATTCCTCTGATTCTCAGATTTCTGTCCAGGGATCTCTGTGTACCACAAAAGGGATGTCTCTTCTGTCACCTACCCAGAAAAGAAATTTCCAAGGGAGAAACAATTTTGTGCACCTTCTTGTTGGTTTAAGCAATGCTGGATGCCACCTTCTGTACCTTATGGTTCCCCTCAGTGGCCACATTGAGAATTGTGGCTTGCTTATTGCCAGCAGCTCTTGAGAGCTCCTAGCTACTCCTGTAGGGAGCAGAGAAAGACATTTACCTGTTCCTTCGCTTCTCAACAGCCTCAGCCTCAGGAAGAAAATTTTGAGGAACAAGGCATCACAAAAGGATCACAAAGAGGTGACACCTTAAGCAAATATCTCATTGTCATAGCCAGATGAGGCTATAAAGCCTCCATTACCTACTTTCGTAGATGACTTAAGCAGGTTTAGGAGCTGAGAAAGCATATATACTTGATGCTTTCTGCACAAGTAGTGTTACCAGTGAATTAGTTATTTTATTACTGGAAACTGCCACTACCATCTGGAAGACTCTTGCCATGGCTCCCCTTCCATTTAAGTGGGCAGTTTTCGTTTTCCCCCATCCACCACCAAATTCTTTAGTTGTGGAGGCAGTCAATGAGTGTGGCAGCCAACACCATGCAAAGTCTACACCTTACAATCAGAACTGAAGTGACTCAATCTGTTAGGTCGTAAGAGTTTTCAGGAACCGTGCAGTTCAGGATCACGAATTGTCAAATTCTAATGACAAAGCACAGTCACACCAATTATGGCGGATTCCAACAGCTTTATTGAACATCTTCCTTGGGAACATTGAGAACTGCTCAAGGCCATCATAGCCGAAGGTCAGCTTTTAGCAAGAACTTCATTGCAGAACTCCCTAGATGCAGCTAATGCTATGGCTCAATCAGTCTCCACTGTGGTTGTCATGTGTTGAGCATCTGCAGATGTCCAGTTTTCCTTGGGAGGTCCGATATACTGCAGACGGTCTCCCTTTTGATGAACTCTTTTCAGACTTCACGGACAAATTTGTATATCCTTTAAAAAGATCCCACGGCCACACTCCGGTCTCTTGGAATATATATGCCTGCAAATAAAAGGAAATTTAGTAGAGTGCAGAGACCCTGACTAGCCCAATTTTCTAACTATCATAGATTTACAGAACCACCTAGAAAGAGGCTGAGATATCAGAAGAAGAAACCTCCTACCACAACTAACAACACTACCCAACTGTCATCTTCAACCAAATGACT
The DNA here is from genome assembly GCF_965152235.1 of Eretmochelys imbricata. Taxonomy (NCBI): domain Eukaryota; kingdom Metazoa; phylum Chordata; order Testudines; family Cheloniidae; genus Eretmochelys; species Eretmochelys imbricata. The sequence goes on along the minus strand of NC_135575.1, from coordinate 34,154,010 downwards.
ATTTTGATGGCTAGGTCGAGGGTCCAGAACTTCCCCATGTCAAGTAGCTTCAGCTGCACTACCTTCATAAATAAGCTTTCCCATTTTTGACCAGCATGGGAACACGTTGTCGATATACAACACGTTGGAGCTTATAACATCCGGTTACTCCATCCATTTTACCTCCATCTCCCCATCCTATCTCCTAACCCTGTCCCGTTTCAGGGACGCATCTCGCAGACTTGCTGAGACATGAATTCATCCCTTTCCTAAGCATAGAGACCACACAACCAGTTCCAGTCCAGCGCAGAGGGAATGGTTTCTTTTCAAGTATTGTCTGGTTCCAAAAAAGAACAGGGAATGGAGATCGATTTTAGATCTTAGACTCCTGAACACCTTTGTGAAATCACAGAAATTCAGGATGGTGACTCTCGCAGCAGTAATTCTATCATTAGATTACAGTGATCGGTTCTTGGCCCTTGACCTTCAGGACGTATATTTTTCACATCACAGTTCACCCCTCTCACAAAAGGTTTCTCCACATCACAGTCGATCAGGACCACTTTCAGTATCTAAGTGCTTCCTTTTAACCTATCTGCCTCCCCAAAGGTACTCTTAAAGGTCCTGGCAGTAGGAGCCACCTACCTTCATTGTGTGGGGATAATAGTCTTTCCATACTGTAATGATCGATTTGCAAAGGCTGGTCTTACAATTAAGTTTGTTCTGCAGCGAAGACAGCTATGTCTCTGTTCGACAGATTAGGTCTTCAACTCACTTTTGAAAAGTCCACTTCAACAGACTGACTGTTTTTAGGGGCCTCTCTAGATGACATAAAAGCCAGGGCTTACCTTTCTTCGAATAGGTTTACGATATTATAAAGATTCAAATAAGTCCACAGACATTTTTAAAGAATTGCCTCCAACTGCTAGGGTACATGGCAGCATGTACCTTTAGGTTACATCTGCACTGTTTCCATGGACAGCTAAAAACAGTTTATACCCAGAACGCACACAGTGTGGACGGGATGGTTTCTGACCCTCATTGGGTTCTGGACTCATGCAATTAGTGGAAGAACCTATCCAAAGTGTGTGCAGAAATTCTGTTCAACCAATCGACTCTGTCACCATAACTTCAGATGCATCCTTTATGGGATGGTGAGTGCACCTGCCCCCCCGCCCCTCCACAATCATTCAGGGCAAATGGACATCTCTGCGTCAGCCTCCTGGAATTAAGAGCAGTCTGGAACACCTGTCTAGACTTTCTTCCACTCTTCAGGGGCTAATCTGTAAAAATCATGATCGTGAACATAGCCTGCATGTTTTACATAAACCACCAGGGGGAGTGAGATCTCCATCCCTCAGTGCCAAAATAATAAAACTATGGAACTGGTGTATAGCCATCCACATCCTCATCTCAGTCTCTTAACTTCCAGGCATTCATACTACCATGGCTGACAATTTGAGTCAGCACTTCTCTCAAGATTATGAGCGGGAACTTGGCTATCAGACAGACATTTCTAACTTTGAGGTTCCCAGAAATGGACTGCTTTGCAACTTCTTCCAAGAGAAAGTTCAAGAAATTCTGCTTGAAGGGAAGACTGGGTCTTTAGTTCTTGGATTCTTGGACACAGGGCCTCCTCTACATATATCCACCCACACCCCTCCTCTTAAACAAGATCAAGCAGGACAAAGTCAGGTTCCTTCTAACTGCATCGATTTGCCTGAGACCTTTACCTGATTTATCTTGCTTCTTGACGAACTTTACTCCTCCCAACCATTCCCCATCTGCTGTTGCAGAATTCCAGTCAGACACTCCATCCCAACCTGAGCATTCTTTGACTCAGAGCTTGGCTCCTCAGTGGTTCTCAGGGATAGAGATTTTGTGTTTGGCAGAAGTACGACAGGTAATATTAACCTGTAAGAAGGTATTTATGTGAAACACCTTCAGAAATGAAAATGATTTTTCCCCTGGTATGTCTTTTTACCGTTTTTGCCTGTTCATTCTTCCCTCTCCATGGTTCTTGATTATTTGTTGGAATTAAAAATGTCAAATCTTTTCATGAGTTCTATCAGGGTTCACGCAGTGGCTATTACAGCCTTTCATTCATCTGTAGAGGGATTCTCAGTGTTTGCCCACCCCATGACAGCAAAATTCATCAAAGGGTTGACCAACCTTTTCCCTTAGATTAGAGATACCGCCCCTGTAATGGATTTAAACTTGGTCCTTAATTGCCTTATGAATGCTCCCTTCATTGGCTACCTCTTCCATACCTTCACCTGTCTATGAAGATGGCTTTCTTGGTGGCTCTCCCTTCTGCTCAAAGAATTGGTGAAATGTGAGCTTTAATTCTCTCTTTACAGTATTCTTCAGAGAAGAAGTTTTGTTGCAAACACATCCTTAGTTTTTTACCTCTCAAGTATTTTCTCAATTAATCCGATTAATCACCTTCCAGGTCTTTTTTCCACCCTGAACCTGTACCAGACCAAGGAGGAAGCTGCCTCCATTCCTTATATGTCAGAAGAGTGTTAACCTTCTATCTTGTCAGAACCAACCATTTAGAAAATCTCCCAGACTGTCTTGTTTCATTTGCAAACAGATCCAAATGAGCCACAGTTTCCACTCCAGACTCTCACAGTGCGTGTATTGTCTCTTCTTATGAGGCTCCCAACATTCAACCTCCTAGAGTACTAGCCCATTTCTACAAGATCCCAATCTACTTCTGTGGCACTATTGAAAGATATTCTAGTTTCTGAAATTTGTAAAGCTGCAGCCTGGACCTCAGTACACAGTTCCTCCAAGCATTATGGTTTGGTTCATACTTCCAGATCAGACACTGTGGTTGGCAATGTAGTAGTCTCTCTTCAGTGTTAGATCCACTCAGAAGCCCCTTCTTCTCTCCAGGCATACTGCTCAGGAGTTTTGTGAAGTGGACTACCCATTGGAACACTACTCAGAGAAGGAGGGGTTACTCCACCTTCTTCAGTAACTGGAGCTACTTGAGCTGTGTGTCCTTCTGGATGCTCCACCTCCTGGCCTCCTTCCCCTCTGCTTCAGGGTTTCATTTTGCAGGATTTCAAGGAAGAGAAGGAACAAACGGTAACTGGTATAGTGGAGAATAAAAATATGGGACCTAATCTTTCTCTCCTCCCATGCCTGGAACTCATTGAAGGAAGGAGTTGTATGCTGGAGAAATGAAGGATCAGATCTGTAATAATACATTAAACGTGCATTAAACATGCACAGCCAAGAAATGTTGATGGCAAATATTGAAGAACTAAAATAAAAATATTCATCATGGTTGAGCTGAATGGGTTATGTCATTCTCCGAGCTTCCTGTGTAATTTGGTCGTAGCTGGTTACCACAGCGATGACAGTCTCTGACCACATGCAGCACAAGAAAATATAGTATCAGGATGTTAGAAAAGCTTTCCAGAATCCAAAAAGTCTCTCTGGCCAATAAATTGCATGCCCATGCACACTGAATTTTAATTATGGTCACAGGTATAGTTTAGCTTGTGGGCTCTGCTAAATGACAAGGAGTACTTGTGGCACCTTAGAGACTGACCAATTTATTTGAGCATGAGCTTTCGTGAGCTACAGCTCACTTCATCAGATGCATACCGTGGAAACGGCAGCAGACTTTATATATACACAGAGAATATGAAACAATACCTCCTCCCACCCCACTGTCCTGCTGGTAATAGCTTATCTAAAGTAATCGTCAGGTTAGGCCATTTCCAGCACAAATCCAGGTTTTCTCACCCTCCACCCCCCCCACACAAATTCACTCTCCTGCTGGTGATAGCCCATCCAAAGTGACAACTCTTTACACAATGTGCATGATAATGAAGTTAGGCCATTTCCTGCACAAATCCAGGTTCTCTCACTCCCTCACCCCCCTCCAAAAACCCACCCCCATACACACACAGACTCACTCTCCTGCTGGTGATAGCTCGTCCAAACTGACCACTCTCCAAGTTTAAATCCAAGTTAAACCAGAACATCTGGGGGGGGGGGGTAGGAAAAAACAAGAGGAAATAGGCTACCTTGCATAATGACTTAGCCACTCCCAGTCTCTATTTAAGCCTAAATTAATAGTATCCAATTTGCAAATGAATTCCAATTCAGCAGTTTCTCGCTGGAGTCTGGATTTGAAGTTTTTTTGTTTTAAGATAGCGACCTTCATGTCTGTGATTGCGTGACCAGAGAGATTGAAGTGTTCTCCGACTGGTTTATGAATGTTATAATTCTTGACATCTGATTTGTGTCCATTTATTCTTTTACGTAGAGACTGTCCAGTTTGACCAATGTACATGGCAGAGGGGCATTGCTGGCACATGATGGCATAAATCACATTGGTGGATGTGCAGGTGAACGAGCCTCTGATAGTGTGGCTGATGTTATTAGGCCCTGTGATGGTGTCCCCTGAATAGATACCTGACGATTACTTTAGATAAGCTATTACCAGCAGGACAGTGGGGTGGGAGGAGGTATTGTTTCATATTCTCTGTGTATATATAAAGTCTGCTGCAGTTTCCACGGTATGCATCTGATGAAGTGAGCTGTAGCTCACGAAAGCTCATGCTCAAATAAATTGGTTAGTCTCTAAGGTGCCACAAGTACTCCTTTTCTTTTTGCGAATACAGACTAACACGGCTGTTACTCTGAAACCTAAATGACAAGGGTGGTTTTTGCCACTTACCTTGGTTAATGCTCGTTGATTAGCTGCTAATTACTGGATGATCTGTTTCCCAGCTGGTGCCCAATTGCTAGATTAATTATCTTATGTCCCCTCTTGGTGATATGACGCTGTGTGGATCTCACCTTGTATCACTGCAACTGGATCAAGATCCTGCAGATGTTTTAGCTGGGTTGGTAGAAGGAAGGTAGTCTCCTTTCTGCTTTCTTGACCAAGCAAGTAGTAGGTTTGTCGTAAGCAAAAGTCATTCTGTGGCATATCTTGGACTGGACTTGCCAGTTAGAATGAATTGTTTCTCTATGGCATCTTCTAATGCTATAACTCTCTGAAGATGTCCAAACAGCTTTGTATGCTTCTTATCTATCCCTTGTTTTTGCAGCAATAAATTCTACTTGTTTCTCTTAGAACTGAGAATGTTCATCATTAAAGCCTGAGACACATTAAGAAGAAAAATAATTAGAGGTTCTTGTCCTGAAATCAAATAACTTGGTAGTGTTAGCTGTGTAATCCTTTGACTAATAGCTGTTGGGCATGTTCTCCATTCTGACATATTGTTTAATTACAAAATTAATTTTTTTAAAGTGCATTACTTTTGATAATGACTTACTAAATAATTGTTTAGTGCTTTTTGCACTACAGTGTATAACTTTTTCATGTTACTCTCCATCCACAGGTATTGTATAACAAACCGTGAAACACTGAAAATAGTGTGATTTTTTTTTCTCTGACATTTGTTTTAAAAGAACAGTTAGAAATATGTCATGAACACCACATAAGAAAATATGCCCATGGGAACCAACAGATAGCATACTGTTGGAAGTGCCAGATTCAGAACTGGATGCATAGTTGTTTAAGGAATACACGTTTCTTACATTTGAGCATTAACCCTGGCTATTTCTTTGAGAGACATCACTACTAGAAATAAATCTTTTGGCAGCTAATATGTGTGTGTGGTGCAGTTTCCTGAGTATGACAGTTTTATTTCATATTTGATTAAAGAGGCCATATTTTTATCATAAAAATAGTAGTCTGTGTCTACAAAAGGAAAACGAGAAGAGCACCACAGTGCCTATTAGGTTTCGTTTTAGTTCAGAAATAATTCACTGAGTAAATCCACTGGGTGTGCTAAAAATATGCTTTAAGATTGGAATTGGTTATAGAATTTGCCTTCAGCTTTGCTCTACTTCTGGTAAGCCAAGTTTGTTTCCAAAAACAGACCTGGTCCATTTTGTTACTTTCTGTTGTGTACCGATAGCATAGTAAAATATTGGAGATTAACAGAAACAGTTTTTTCTGTGTAAGGTGACATGGGAAAATGGCTTTCTGAGTCCTAATAACTGTATAAAAAACACACACACACCCCTCCCCCCACCCCCAAATCAGCCTGGAATAATTTTCTCGTATGCAGCGTATCATCACTAGATTTTGGGGGTCCTTTTAGTGAAGACCTAGATTCCTGTCCTAGATATAGCTAGTGTTGTAAAGACATAATAAAGGTGTGGTGGAGCAAACAGTTGAAGTTGGGTAATATGTGGGATAATATGTATAATATAATAAATAAATAAAACCACCCTACACTAAAAGAACAATAGGGTTTCATTTCTCCCATCCCCCCAATGTGCCCCTTTCCCCAGGCTCCATGTCTCCGTTCCTGTGCACCCTGCAACCTCTCTGTCCCCTTGTCTCAGTTCCACCCTTCTCTTGTCCCAGTCCTCCCCTCATCCAGCCTCCGCTCCAGATTCCATTTCCAGCATCCTATGGCTCTGTGTCCTGGACTTGGCTCCTCACCGCTCCCTGCGTTTGAGTCAGGCTTTTTCTGCTTTCTCCTGCTTGGTGTCTAAGTGCCAGCAGGAGGAGCACTGAGAGCATGGAAGATACAGTCTCCCAGTTCTCAATTTCTTTGCTTGATGCCACAGCTAGCCTTGTGCAGTCAAGAAATTGCAAGGAAAGTCCTGCTTATCCCCTGTACCCCCAGGATTAGGCATGCTCAGTGCAGATGGAATCTTCAGAGAATTTAGCTGTCAATCGCTAACCAGTCTCTGCTAAACACATGGCAACTGAGATTTTCAGGGGTTTATAACTTGGCCAAATGTAGGCATATTTTCTCAGGAATAGTAAAAGGCACATCCCACAACAGCAGGCAGTGGTGCTAGAACTACAGGTACTGGGGGCTTCCGCAACCCCTTTCTTGAAGTAGTAATAACAAACACTAAATATATGGTTTCCATCATCAGCGCCCCCCACTATGAAAATTGTTGCAGCACCCCTGAGACCAGGGCAACCCTCCTTCCAAATTTCAACTCCCTGCTCAAATGCATGAAGGCATTAGAGCTTCTCAACAAAACGGTTGTAAAAATTGGTTAACATGGGCAAAGCAATGTATTTCTCCCCCCTCCCCTCCGCAACCTCATTCTGAGAAACCCCTGAGCATGTTTTTCTGAAATTTAAAAAAAATAAGTCAGCCTGAGGCAGACATCCAGCATGGAAAACTTTGTCCTGAATGGTGAAGTTTTACTAAGTTATAAGTAAATGAAAACAGTGTCTTAAAATGGAAAATGTTGAACAGTCTTTACTCTCGAGGCTTTACTAGCACCATATACAAACATGAGGTTGTGAGATATACATTTCTATTACCGTAGTTTGGGGATTACTGCATTACAAGTAATCCCATGATTGGGCCAATAAAAATTTTTCTCTAGCAACCCACAGCAAACTGTGACAGGGACAACACAGAAAACTCTCTTAACCAAACTTGGAATTTTAATTTGTAGTGTTTTAAAAAAATCTTTTTCTGAATATGAGAAACAATACTTCCGCTTATTAGGACCACTCTTTTATCTTTTTAAACCTCTAATGAGCACTCTGTAATGATTGAATTTTTACACTTGAATTGTTACACTTGTTATATTATTACATGTGGTAATAGAGAGAGCATGCACTGCATACCATGCTAGATGGGAGTGAATCAATAGATCACTCTGGTTCCAAGTATCCCAGGATAGAAGCTCTTCGTAAAAATCAGGTTAGGAAAAATCTACTGGGTCAACCAGGTCCTTCTCCTGCCATTGCAGAATGGGTCCTTAGGCTATATTTACATTCTCTAATTTAAAATGTCTCAAACAAATGGGACTTCCACTGCTTCCTTAAAGCTAAATAGATTTTCAGGATGTTAAGAGTAACAAGAAGGGTTTTCAGGTATGTTAGCAACAAGAAGAAAGTCAAGGAAAGTGTGGGCCCCTTACTGAATGAGGGAGGCAACCTAGTGACAGAGGATGTGGAAAAAGCTAATGTACTCAATGCTTTTTTTGCCTCTGTCTTCAAGAACAAGGTCAGGTCCCAGACTACTGCCCTGGGCAGCACAGCATAGGGAGGAGGTGACCAGCTCTCTGTGGAGAAAGAAGTGGTTCGGGATTATTTAGAAAAGCTGGAGGAGCACAAGTCCATGGGGCCGGATGCGCTGCATCCGAGAGTGCTAAAGGAGTTGGCGGATGTGATTGCAGAGCCATTGGCCATTATCTTTGAAAACTCATGTCGATCGGGGGAGGTCCCGGACGACTGGAAAAAGGCTAATGTAGTGCCCATCTTTAAAAAAGGGAAGAAGGAGGATCCTGTGAACTACAGGCCAGTCAGCCTCACCTCAGTTCCTGGAAAAATCATGGAGCAGGTCCTCAAGGAATCAATTCTGAAGCACTTAGAGGAGAGGAAAGTGATCAGGAACAGTCAGCATGGATTCACCAAGGGCAAGTCATGCCTGACTAATCTAATTGCCTTCTATGACGAGATAACTGTCTCTGTGGATGAGAGGAAAGCGGTGGACTTGTTGTTCCTTGACTTGAGCAAAGCTTTTGACACGGTCTCCCACAGTATTCTTGCCAGCAAGTTAAAGAAGTATGGGCTGGATGAATGGACTATAAGGTGGATAGAAAGTTGGCTAGATTGTCGAGCTCAACGGGTAGTGATCAATGGCTCCATGTCTAGTTGGCAGCCGGTATCAAGTGGAGTGCCCCAAGGGTCAGTCCTGGGGCCAGTTTTGTTCAATATCATCATAAATGATCTGGAGGATGGTGTAGATTGCACCCTCAACAAGTTTGCAGATGACACTAAACTGGGAGGAGAGGTAAATATGCTGGAGGGTAGGGATAGGATACAGAGGGCCCTAGACAAATTAGAGGATTGGGCCAAAAGAAATCTGATGAGGTTCAACAAGGACAAGTACAGAGTCCTGCACTTAGGACGGAAGAATCCCATGCACCGCTACAGGCTAGGGACCGAATGGCTCGGCAGCAGTTCTGCAGAAAAGGACCTAGGGATTACAGTGGACGAGAAGCTGGGTATGAGTCAACAGTGTGCCCTTGTTGCCAAGAAGGCCAATGGCATTTTGGGATGTATACGTAGGGGCATTGCCAGCAGATCGAGGGACGTGATCATTCCTGAACTCTGCAATATAACCATTTGGTTATAACTACTGAAGAGTTTTATAGCAGTTAGTTTATAAGGGATCAAAACAGTCTAATGTGCATTAGCAACAAACGAACTCAAGATAATTGGCAGGGTTTCCAGACTGGTGTATCTGGATTATCAAATAAATAAATAGAGTTCTTCCCTACCTACAACTTCCATTTTTCTAACTACAGCTGATCACTACTCTCAAATCATAGAATCATAGAATATCAGGGTTGGAAGGGACCTCACGCGGTCATCTAGTCCAACCCCCTGCTCAAAGCAGGACCAATCCCCAACTAAATCATCCTAGCCAGGGCTTTGTCAAGCCTGACCTTAAAAATATCTAAGGAAGGAGGTTCCACCACCTCCCTGACTAACAGTCCTCTAATAATAAACAGGATATTTTAATCAATATTGCATAATATCCAAAGACAGTGTGGGAAGAAGGAAACCCATCCAAACTGTAGAGCTTGTGAGCCAAGGTAAGGTTGGATTGATACACCACACCAGTGCCAATCTCTTGTAACTGTGTACCTGTGATAGAAAGAAGCCATGGTATTATTAATGATGTTGAATACACAGGTCCTTAATTGACACTTTGTCTTTAGGTGGCTGAACTATCCATGATTTAACCTGCTTTGTTTTTGATTGAAATTATTTTGATCATATTTACTATGCCTTAAAATTTTGTGATGATTTAAAAAGCAGTGCTGTGAAAGTAACACTGTTTCTGCATCAATCTTCTCCCTATTTTAGCCAATAGTAATACCAGTATATCTCCACCAGCAGCCACTGGTGTTTGAAGCACGCTGTCAATTAGACTTCCACAAGCAGAGCTAGATGACAAGGGACTTAAAACACCAGTAGCAACCAAAGCATGTTTGGAATAGGGGTTCTAACGTTGAAGGATCTAAATTGGTGTTAAGAATGGTGGGCAATTTTTACAAAATTTCTGTGGTGTAGACAAGGTCTATCTTATCGCATTCATGTCCTTTTAATACACTAGCAATACACTATTACTGCTGTGAACATTCTAGAGTGAGTCAAGCTGTGAAAAAGGAAGCTGTATTTTCGCATCTCCATCTCATCTGGCAACGTTATCAACTAAAGTTCTGTACTTTGGATGGCAATGTAAGTGGAAGAAAGAACCCTGCTTGGTTTTCAGATTCCAGGCTGAGCTTGCAATAAACGTAGTCAGAAAAATCTTGGTTGGGGGCCTAATCATGCAAATACTTATGCACATGCTTAACTTTGTACATGCACGTAATTCCGTTGACATTAATGGAACTATTCATATGTGTAAAAGTTCATAGTATTGAGACCCTAATTTGTAAATTGAGAAAATATATCAAAGTCACAGAGAGGATAAATGTGGAGCACGGATATCATTTTGATTACCTTTTCTGATTATAACCATATTTTTAAACTTTGAGAATCCTGCAGATGAAGTATGGATCCTAAATACTTTACTGAAAAATATTTAAATTTGTCACTGCTAATGTAGGACATAAACAGTGTATTGTTGTCTTTCAGCAGGCCCTAGTAGCAGCTAACACACTTTCCAAAGCTGTGCTGATGTTGCTAATGCTTATCCATAAAATAAAAGGGACTCTCTTAGAACCCCAGAAAAAATAAATATCTGCCAAATGGAACTGGTCATAATTGGAGGGGGGAATCTTCGTTCATGCTAATACAGTTTTTTTTAAGTGGGATATAAAACAACAATTTAAAACTACTTAACAAAACAAGTATTCTTCCAGGAACATTTCTTTCCTAAAGCTAAGTAGCATAACTTGCTAATAAGTCTAATTACTTATAATTTCCAAAGGAAACAGTATCCAGCAAATGTAAGAAATTAGTCACTGGTTGAAAGTGAAAGAGGAAGCTGTCACTTCATTCCAGTTTCGTCACTTGCACGGTTTCCCGTTGAGTTGATTTACATTAACCTGTGCTTTGTGTGTTTAAGACACAGCTAGACTGCAGCTAAGTTTTATAATTTAAAATGGTTTCCCACAGTGGTAGGGAGAGGTATTTAACCTTTTACTGAACCAGCAGTAAATGAGACTTTGCAGCATGCCCACCCAGCATATAGTGGAGTATTTTCCTTTCTGCTGTGCAAAATCAGCCGAATCATCCAATTTTTTTATTCCAAGGAGAAAGAGGTGGATTTGCTTGGTAACAAGGAGTTCTGGCAAAATGGCAGAGTTTGTTTATGGTTTGTATATTGTGAAAAGTGTGTGTGTTGTTTACCATTTTATAAGATCTGTGCATTCTTGATTGAATATGAGAGAATAACATGAAAGTGTCTTTCTAAGACTCATCTTTAACAATTTACTTTTTCTCCTTGTCCCTTCTGCCAGACATCCTTTTCTTGTTTTTCTGATTTAACTTACCTCCCCTTCCCTAATGTCATTAATAGTGGACTTAAGCATGAACATCTTCAGCGGTGGTATGCTGGTAAAGCACTTTACAATTTCAAGGCCATCAGTTTGTAATATTAAAAGTATTTTGTTTATAAACAAAAAGGACATTATTAGTAAGGGCCCACTACCCCTTGCAGAAGTTCTTAGCAGACTACACCTGCCTAATTATAGAGACTACAGATTTTGAATTCGTTTGAATAATATGCAGTAGCAACATCCAAGTAGTTGTTGAAGAGAGTTTAGAATGTGTAAAGCTCTTTTTGGGGTAGAGGCAAAATGCATAAAGCTACCACCTTCTCATCCTTAAGACTGACTTCACCTGTGATGTATACAGAAAACTGCCATCTGATAATATCTAGATAAGTTGACAGGAAGTCAGCTGGCTCAGGGCCCAGTCGCCTAGCAAACCAGCGTACTTGGCTGGGCCTAATAAACCCTCACTAAATGGCTGTGCTCCCTGATCAGGGAAAAAAGGGCCAACAGGTCACTTAAGCCTTGCAGCAATGACTGTACAGTGGCTGCTCAATGCATTCCGTACCTGCAGCTGTGCCAGACCATCTTCCTGCACCAGCCCTTGTTCCAAGTTGTGCCTGCTCGCGCTCCAGCCCTAGTTGCTACCTTCCTTAGAACTCCTGACTCCAACCATTGACTTATCTCCTGCCCATGTCTTTGGTTCTTTGTCATTTGGTTTTGCTAGGCCAGACTCCGGTTCTGACCACTAGGTCACACCGCTTATACTCTGTTATGTGACAGTGGTGAATTGTGATTATGATGACTGACTGGTGCTGATTGGCATTTTGCTGTGCATATAGCTAGTCTGTGCTTTACCACTCCACCCCCCGTCCTCCGTCTCCCCTGTCTCCTTATTATTTCACACACCTGTTAGGTCTTGTCTGTTTAGATTGTGAACTCTTCAGAGAAGGGGCTGTCATATACAGTGCGTTTGTACAGCACCGAGTACAGGGGGGCTCTAACTTGTTTTAAAGCCTGTTACATTTAGGTGTAAAGCATCATGCATGGTAAGAGAGCCTTCTTTGGTTTTGTATATGTTAAATGAGAGGGACGCAACTGGTATGGTCAGTGACATCTTTGTAGTAAGAGTCATCGTTGGTCTGCAGCAGTCTTTTCCAGTTTACAGTATATTCGTAGTTGCTTGTGGTCTTCTGCTTTCTTGTTTCCTGGGTGAAATAAAAAGCAATTATCAGATCAAGCTCTAGGAAATCTACTTGGCTAAAAACATGGTATAAGCTTATCTCAACTTTAAAAGTCATTGTCTTTCGTTTCTGAACATAGACACATAGGTATTGCACAGATAAATAGATTGTGTGGAATGCCACCTTCAGCAGAACACACGGTTCCTAAGGCATTTGAAATTATGCAAAAAATCGTACTTGGTCCCTTGCTTACATAGAAATTGATTTAATTCAGGGGTTCTCAAACTTCATTGCATCATGACCCCCTTTTAACAACAAAAGTTACCACACGACTCCGGGAGGGTAGGACAGAAGCCTGAGCCCTACCGCCCTGTGGGTGGAGGGGAGGCAAAGCCCAAACCCTGACCCAAAGCCTGTAACCTGAGCCCCGCCATCCAGAGCTGAAGTCCTCAGGCTTCATTTTTGGTCCCGGGTGGTGGGGCTTCGGCCCCAGGCCACAGAAGGTCTAACGCCAGCCCTGGTGACCCCATTAAAAAGGGGTCGCGACCCACTTTGAAGCCCTGACCCCCAGGTTGAGAACTGCTGATTTAATTCAATGCTGAAATACCTTTGTTTAAAAAAGGCTTTTTTTTTTTTTTAATGTGATAAGGAATGCCATGTTCATTTAAAAACAAAAAGCAAAAAACCTGCAGCCTATTTTAAGCCATTCTGTTTCCTGGACCAAAACTCAGCTAAATGCAAGAGCTATTATCAGATGGAACTGCTAAGTGCAGGTTCAGCAGAATCAGAAAAACTTAATTTCTTTTCCATAAAGGGTGTATCTGCATGTGAAAGCCAGGATGAAATGCGAATCGGAAATTACGGCTTAATGGAAATTGAGATGGAAGTTCTGATTGTGTGGCCTACCGGTGCTAGAGCTCTTTAATCTTTCTGAAGCTCAACTTCTAATTTCAGAATATTTATGTAGCTTTAATTTCTAATATTAAAAACATTAAAATTCCTAATGCCTCCTTTTTATTAAGAGCAGTAAATGCATACAGCTTAGTAATTCCCAGTCCTGTTTAAAAGCTAATGGGGTGAGAAGAACAAGTGCTCTAATTTAAAGGATTTAGGGGGTAGTCAAGGAAACACATAGGATGAGAGTAGACTCTTTTTTCTAAATCGTGCTGTCTGTTAAGCAACCTTCCTTGGTGAACAACTTCTCATAGGTGAATTTTCTAAAATGAGATTCCACACTAACGTTAGGATACGGGAAAATTAAAAGTTCAGGAATTTTACTACAGTGTAACTAGGAGCAGATTTGAAAGGACTTTTAAAGAAAAGAGCAGGATAGTCAGTGATTTGCAAGCGTTTCCCAGCTCAGGCAGTAGGGTCACTACCAATAACAGAACGAAAAGGAGTACTTGTGGCACCTTAGAGACTAACAAATTTATTTGAGCATAAGCTTTCGTGAGCTACAGCTCACTTCATCGGATGCATCCAGTGGAAAATACAGTGGGGAGATTTATATACACAGAGAACATGAAACAATGGGTGTTACCATATACACTGTAACAAGAGTGATCAGGTAAGGTGAGGTATTACCAGCAGGAGAGTGAGTTTGTGTGTGGGGGGGTGGAGGGTGAGAAAACCTGGATTTGTGCTGGAAATGGCCCAACTTGATGATCACTTTAGATAAGCTATTACCAGCAGGACAGTGGGGTGGGAGGAGGTATTGTTTCATGATCTCTGTGTATATATAAAGTCTGCTGCAGTTTCCACGGTATGCATCCGATGAAGTGAGCTGTAGCTCACGAAAGCTCATGCTCAAATAAATTGGTTAGTCTCTAAGGTGCTACAAGTACTCCTTTTCTTTTTAAGAATCTGTTGTCTGTGAGCAATATCAGGGTATGCATTAAAAAGCCGCATGCACGCACACACAGAGTTGTGGGTTATAGTTATTTAAAAAGATGTGTTTAAAGGTCAAAACTAGCAGACAGAAAACTGCAACCAAAATATAGGGATGAATTAAACAACGTTGCTCAGAAAAATGAAAGACAGTAGATAGAGCTTTTACAACATCGTTCTGCTCACTTTTCAGAGTGGCAGCCGTGTTAGTCTGTATCCGCAAAAAGAAAAGGAGTACTTGTGGTACCTTAGAGACTAACAAATTTATTTGAGCATAAGCTTTCGTGAGCTACAGCTCACTTCATCAGATGCATGTAGTGGCAATTCTTCAACAAAAAAACCTTCAAAAACAGATTCCAGTGAGAGACTGCTGAATTGGAATTAATTTGCAAACTGGATACAATTAATTTAGGCCTGAATAAAGACTGGGAGTGGATGTGTCATTACTTTCCATTATTTTAAAAAAAAAGTTTTTCTGGTAATTTTTCTCTGTATGCAGTATGGAAAACCCTAAATAGGTCATATCAGAAGGGTAACAGAAGAGAGTAAGTTATAAATGCATCCTCCTATGCTATTTGGACTGTATTTGTTAATTTTTTCTCCTAGGTGTCCTGGTCTATTGGACCCCTTCTTTTTTTACACCTGCCTGCCAATGAGCCTTACTGCCCTTAGAGCTGCAGTTTGTAGCCTATGGCTTCTTTCAGCTCTCACTTTCTATTGTTTTTTTTAAGTAGGCATTGATTCAGCAAGTACATGTTTTAACTTTAAGTATGTAAGTAGTCCCAAGGATGTCCATGGGACTATTTGCAGCTTAGCGTTAGACAAGTGCTTAAGTACCTGGCTGAATCAGGCTCTTAATTGGGAGCTGTTTTATATTCACAGCTTGGTGGGTTTTTTAAATGAATTTAAAATGTCCAGTGATCACAAATTGCTGCTGAGAGGACAAGTAATCTTTCTGGAGGCTTATTTTCAAATGGTCTCTCTCTCCCCTCCCACACAGCTGGAAACTGGTGCCTAGCTATGACACCACCAAAGACCTAAACGAGGAATGAGGCCAATCACTGGGTACAGTTAAGAATTCTGTCTAAAAGTTTAGCTGTCAGCCTAAGCTAAACATGGCTCTAGCGGTGCTCTTAATCTTCCTCCTGAGACCTCCTCTGCACCTTCTTTCTCAGTCACTGTGAACAGCACCACCATCCTGCCTGTCACTCTGGCCCATAATGTGGGCATCATCTTCGACTCGGGTATCCAAGTCCTTATATCGGGCTATGTCTAAATCTTGAAGATTCTTTCTGCATCACATCTCTAAGATAAGGCCTTTCCTATGTATCCACACAGCTAAAATGCTCAGCCAGGCTCTTGTTGTCTCATGTCTCAATTACAGCAACATCCTTTTCTCTGGCCTTGACAAATGCAATTTTGCACCGCTCATATTCATTCAGAATGCTGATGAAAAGATTATTCTACTAGGCTAGCATAGTCACCCCTCTCTTTTTTGTCCTGTCATTGGCTCCCTCTTCTATCACATCAAACATAAGCAACTTGTCTTCATTATCAAGGTCCTTCACAGCCAATCCCCAAGCTACCTGCTGTGTCTCATTCAGCATCAAGAGGTCAATTCCTGCCTCCAATTGGTCAATCATAGCAGTCTCTATCACCCATTTGTTAAATTTTCAGACAAGCATATTTTCTCTCAGACCCCTTGTGCTTGGAAGGAGCTCCCCATAAATATCCGCAAAGCCACCTCATTACCTTCATTCAAATCCCTCCTTAAAACTTTCCTTTTCCATGATGCCTACAATAAATATGACCATGGTTATGCTGCTGGTGCACTAATACCACTGCCTGTTATACTGACCAATACGGTGTCATTTTTTCCATGAACTTCTCTGTCTGCCTTTCTGTATTGGTTGTTGCTTGCCATAGATTTAGGGCATGTCTAAACAGCAAATTAGCACATAGCAAATCTACAGTACTCCAGCATGCTGTGCACTCTAACTGTCCATGTGGACCGTGCTGCTGCACTCTGAAAGTTCCCCAGTGTGATTTGCATACTGCTGTTTCAAACATTCAGGGTGCAGCAGCACGGTCCACATGGACAGTTAGAGTGCAGCATGTAAGTGCACTGCAGATTTACACCACAGCTTGCCTCACACTTATGCTTCGTTTAGACATGCTCTTAAACTATAAGTGCTTTGGAGCAGGGACCGTCTTTTTGTTCTGTTTGTACAGAGCCGAGCACGTGGATCTTGGCCCCTGAGTAGGGCCGGTAGACGTTATGGTAATGCAAATAAATGATGATGATAATCAGGTGGAGCTCTAGTTAAAACCAAATATCACTGCTGTCACAGCAGATTGTGGAAGATGTGAAACTATATTTAGTGTGCAGAAAAGAGTATAAAGATTTTGGTTGGACTGTCCCAAGCAGAAAATCAAGCTTGAGAGTAAACATATTTTTTAGCTGTGAGCAATAGTCTTTGGAGTGAGGGCTCTGTGCCCATATTGCTCTCTCGCACCTAGAGTGCCCTGAGGAGTGGAAGTGATACAAAACATATACAGGAAATACCTGAGAAGAAGAACTGAACAGACTTGGTAGACTTCTTGAGACGTTGTAAACTCAAGTTCTAGACATAAATTTAGAGAAAAGTGCTTTATATGTTGACAGGTTTTTTTAGAGAATCTCCATGAAGAATCTTTCTCTGTGAATGAGAAGTATGCAGGCATTAGCAGATACAGACAAACTTTTAAAGGTAGCCAACCCCCTCCCCACCTCCAAAAAAACACCAGTTTTATATATGGAGA
Organism: Eretmochelys imbricata; assembly: GCF_965152235.1. NCBI lineage: Eukaryota > Metazoa > Chordata > Testudines > Cheloniidae > Eretmochelys > Eretmochelys imbricata. Next base: position 34,136,623 of record NC_135575.1, on the reverse strand, counting down.
GTAGAGCTGTTCCTTTTTCCAATTGTATTTTCATTAACACAGTCTTTGAAAGAAGAAATTACTTTAATTAAAACAGTTGTAAATGAAGGAATTGATTCAACAGTTCTATTTCCTGCAAAACTGTGCATGAATTACGGGCCACACCTTGATATTCTGGGACATCATACAGTACAGATGGAAATTGGGTATCCTAGATCAGAAAAGGAAGAGAAGGAATCATAAGAAAGATAGTAATGAACTTTACAGGTGGCTAACGCCACTTAGGATATTTATTTTAATTGAGTTGCAGTTATGTTAGTGGTTACTCAGCTGTTAACTGGAGATGATTTCTTAGGCTATGTCTACACTGGGAGCTAGGAATATGGTTTCCCTGCTTGTGTAGGGTAGCTCTCATCAAGCTAGCTTGAATACAAATAGATGGGTAGCCCAGGCAGTGGCAGCGGAGGCACAGCTAAGTCGGGTCAAATACAAACTCTCCTGAAACCACTGAATATGTACTGAACACAGCTCAGTCATGCTTCCACTGCTGCTACCCATGCTACTGTGGCTACAAGGCTATTTGTTCTCCTGGTAGCTCACTGAGTGCTTGCACGAGTATATGTATGTGAGCAGGGATATGGCATCCCTAGCTCATAGTGTAGCCATAGTCTTACTTAGGAGCACTTGTTTACTGTTTACCCTTTGGGGATAATGTAGAATTTTGATGATTATGACTTCTATTATACAAGCATAGGAAATGCCACTTTTAAGGTTGCCAATTCAACCTTAATTCTTCCCCTGTGTGCATCCATCCTGTGCACTGAATTAGGCAGGTATCTTGGTGGGGGGGAGGGAATAGTATGTGGTCATATAATTAAAAACTGTTCTAATGCAAAGATACTTGGGTGCTTGAATTAAGGTTACAATACTCTTTCACGTTTGAGTATTCTATTGTACTTAAATTAACAGTACAGTATCTAGAAACTCAGGGGTGTCTTTTTGTCATAAAGTGTCCTTTATTATTTTCACTGGGGTAAAAAAATCCTGCACGCTGAGTATATCTCATAATAGAAACCGCAGATTTCTAAGTCATTGTGTTCTGCAGACTGTAACAGAGAGACCAGAAAAAACCGTGTAGTAATTTAGCATGGTCTCGTTAGTCCAGTAGATGCTGTCTATAATTATGAATACCTTTTGATTCCCTGATCATAGCAAAGGTAAGTGTAATTGTACATAGGTTGCCTAAGGACTGTTTTTGGAGGTATACTGTACCACACCACTATATTCCTTTGTTGTGTAGCTTAATTTTGCCTTTACTGTTTCTCCAGCACATTCATGTAATTCTTTTCCTAGTTAGTAGCAAAACTGTACAGAAGATCATAAACTACAATTTGAGTGGGAAATCAATAATACAGTAGAACCTCAGAGTTACAGACACCTCGGGAATGGAGGTTGTCTGTAACTCTAAAATGTTTCAGAGTAGCAGCCGTGTTAGTCTGTATTCGCAAAAAGAACAGGAGCACCTTAGAGACTAACAAAGTCATTAGAGCATAAGCTTTCATGGCTTTAAGGGTGGCAATTTTGCAACAGAAAAGCTTCAAAAACAGACTCCAACCAGAAACTGCTGAGCTTGAATTAATATGCAAACTAGATACCATTAACTTGGGTTTGAATAGAGACTCCGAGTGGCTGGGTCATTACACATATAGAATCTATTTCCCTAAAGTTAAGTATCTTCACACCTTCTAGTCAACTGTCTAAATGGGCCATCTTGATTATCACTGCGAAAGTTTTTTTTCTCCTGCTGATAATAGCTCATCTTAACTAATAAGCCTCTCACAGTTTGTATGGCAACTTCCAACTTATCTGATTGTATATATATTTCTTCTTACTATATGTTCCATTCTATGCATCCAATGAAGTGAGCTGTAGCTCACGAAAGCTTATGCTCTAATAAATTTGTTAGTCTCTAAGGTGTCACAAGTACTCCTGTTCTTTTTCTAAAATGTTTGTAACTCAGAACAAAGCGCAATTTGGGCTCCAGCAGCTGACACTCCAGGCCAAGGTCCAGGAGCAGCTCTGCTCGCTCCTCAGCACTGGCAGCTTCTTTCAGACTGAGTTTGTAACCTTGTCCCCCTCCTGGCCAGGGGAAGGGGGTAAAACAGCGCATCCCCATTTCGGCTGTGTGTGTGTGTGTGTGTGTGTGTGTGTGTGTGTGAAAGTAGCACAGACCCCAGCGCTGCTCCTGCTCTGCCAACTCCAGCTGCCTTGGGCTGGAAGCCCCAGTGTCTTCACATCCTAGCTGTAAATGGCTGCCCCGCATGTAGGGACATGCAGCCCAGATGTGCCTACCTTTAAGATTCAATACAGGCACAGTACAGTATTTGCTCTTTCTTTTTTGGGGGGGGGGGGGGGGGGGTCCCTGCTGCTGCCTGATTGGTTACTTCTGGTGTCACATGGTGTCCAGTTGATAGGTCTGTCTGTAACTCTGGTGTTCATATCTTTGAGGTTCTGCTATATCAATGGAAGCTGGCACATGTTTACAATGCACCACTGAAGCAAGGGCTAGCGCTAGCAGTAATTACTTGAGTTAATTAACACTAGACTTGATCACTAATTTTTCATTGCACTGGGGTTTTTTTGCTGGAAAATGTTGATTCATAAGAACTTAAACTGTTTGCAAAACAGTTGATGGTTTTGACAAATCTGACTTGAAATTTTGGGGGGGAATAAATTTCATTTTTCTGAGTTTAAATTACTTTTTGATGTTTTAGTGAATTTAGACTTAAAGCTTAAAAAAAGAAAGAAGATCAAAACCAAAATGAAATGTTTTGAAATTGTTTTGAATGAACCAGAGCAAATTTTTTTCGGATTTTTGGTTTGCAAAAATTGTCAAGATTTTGACACTTCATCCCAATTTGAGATGGGAAAATGTTTTGATATCTTCAAAATATTCATGGGACAGGAAAACCATCTTCTCCTCAGCTCTATTTAATACTCTGATTACAAGTGCCTCAATAAGAAAAGGAGTACTTGTGGCACCTTAGAGACTAACCAATTTATTTGAGCATAAGCTTTCGTGAGCTACAGCTCTCCTGATTGCTAACACTACTGTTTCCTCATTGAGAAGTGAAAATTGCAAAGCAAATGATAAGCTAGGTACTGAATCGGTATGAACATTTCCTACATATATACAAGAGACTAGATGGCAAAAATAATCCTATGAACTATGGTTCTGTTTTTCTCTAAGCATAAAATTCAGCCCCCTGATACTCTTAGAATAATCCTGCTTTTAAACAGCACTTTCTATATTTAACTCTTAAAATCAATCCAGTAAAATTCACCAGTAATGTAGGAACACTTTTTAAATTTTTTATTTTTCTATTTTGTATTTTACATCTGGGCTGTATTTACTGTATAATCTGCTTATAATGTCCAGTAATGTAAAAGGGAGTAATACCTGCACTGGGGAGAAGTGGCCCAAGCATCTTTGTTGGGTATGGAAGAATTGCAAAGCACACGTTTGGATTTTCTAAACAAAATAGCTACCTTTTAATTTACACAGAAAAAGTATTCCACCAGTAACAGTCACCAAAACAGTAGTCTGAACAGCTTCGAAAAGATGCTCACTGTAGCAGTTCCCAGCTATCCCATACAGATTCATCTCCAGACAAGCCAGAATAATTCACTGGAAACAGCTGAACACTCAGAAGTTATAAACAACTTTTGCCTGTGTTTGACCTCAAACACAGTAGGAGCACAACAGTTGCACAGAGACAAATTCAGCCCTGGTGTAAGCAAGAAAAGCTCCACTGGAGTCACATACAGCAGGGCTACATTTTGGCACAATGGAGCTGAATTTAGCCTTTGTCCATTGGTGACTGACTTCATTAACTCTTTACTGCTAGGATAAAATATTATGCAAATCAGACACCTCATTACTAGGCAATGAGACAAGCTGGACAAAGTGGTGATAGGTACATGCTACTTCTGCAGACTACAGTAAAGCACAATGCAGTGGTGCATTGAAGCCTCTGAACCACATGTCCTGTGCTGGATTTTCTAAATGTAGAAAAAATTAATGTTTGCCTCGGTATGGGTGCTTTGAAAAGCTGGTAACATTTGAAGCTGAAGTATTGAGACTTCCCCATAGAGTTCCATTAGCTGCTGAGGCAAAATTGCTCTGCATAGAGGGGTTACTGGTGAAAATGATCTAACTCACTTTGGCTCAGTCCTGTTTAGAGATGATAACATGGTGGGTATAATGCATTCTACTATTTTAAGTCCTTGGGTATGTTACCATCTCTCATGAGATCAGCTGGGATTTTCAACAGTCCCTAGATTTAAACACCAGGGTGTTAGTAACTGAACATTCTCAATGAGTTTGCATGACTGGAATTCGCATCCCTGCATCACTCTTACAGAGCCTGAGTTTCCTGGCCTTTTGAGCATTCTGCAAAGTATATCTGTTTGTCATGGTGTGGTTTTTTTGGCAGGGGGAGGTTTGGTGGAATGTGTTGGATTGGGTAGAGGTGGTTCTTCTACAGTGAGGAGCTGTTTTAAAGTTAACTTCTTAAAAATTCAGCAATTTCACAATTATAAATAGGGATTATGGCTGGGAAAGCTCTACCACACTTTGTGGCCCAGCTTTCTGCATTTTGTAATTCTCACTGAAATTCACTGTACATAAACTCGGCTATAATTTAGTGGTTTTGTATTCATCATCAATTATCAATATATTTGTGAATAAGATGCACTGATTCACTTTTCTGGGATTCAGGATGCATTATTTTGTTCTTTTTTTGTGTGTGCGGGCTCAGTTACATGTTTTTTCACAATAATAAAAAGCAAAAGCACCATGGATTCTAGTGCTTGTGAATATTTGTGAGAACATTCACAATGGAAAGGCTGTTAAGCAAATAATAGAGTATTTCTGTGTCACCACAATAAATTAGCTAAGTGTTCCCAAATAATTTTTATAAAGCTTAGCTCACCCAGAAACAATACCAAGTGACTTATTTGACAAATAGTATGGTTCAGTGGGGGAATAATAAATAGTGAAAGGGCACAGGGAGAGATTCTGTGCTGCATCTCAAAGATGCAGGACAGAACTCACAGATAAGGGGAGGTTAAGGCAGCTTTAAGTCATCTTTGCATCCTCTGGGGACTGGAATAGCCTCTGGCGTAATTTAGACAGCTCCATGGAACAGTCTAAATTATGGTGGGTTTCCTAGTTGATCTATGGGCCCTCCTGCTGCCCAGAATATCCTCCCCACTCACTACACATCCATCCCATTCCTGACATGTCCTCTACATGAGGGCTTTCAAGGGGATCCTTGAAGGACAACTTGTGGCTGTCTACATCAGTTTTTGAACTGGGAAAGTCCTCCACTGGAGAGTCCCAAGGCTTTTAGGGCCTCTTTACCTTGCATAAAGTGCCCAGAGTGAAGGAGAACATCTTATCAGTATTCAGAGTAACAGCCGTGTTAGTCTGTATCCGCAAAAAGAAAAGGAGTACTTGTGGCACCTTAGAGACTAACCAATTTATTTGAGCATAAGCTTTCATGAGCTACAGCTCACTTCATCAGATGTGAACACTTCATGAACCAAGAACAGGTGAAAATTTGTTTTCTCAAGCTATTCCTTAAACAATTGTAAATGACATGTTCATAAAAAAATCTATTTATGGATAATTTTCAAACAGAAAATAGAGCTAAGTTTTTCAGATAAACTATCTACAAGGAATAATTTGAAAAGTTCTAGATACAGTGCTATATGGCTTATCTCAAACTTGTCTGTAGTTACAAGAAAGGAATGTTTCTATGCAAAACTTCACTTTTATATTTAGGATAATCATATAAAGCAGAAGTTGCAATGAATGCTGGATAATGCCTAAACAGTTAAGTGAGAAACTAGGTAGGTGAGGTTATATCTTTTTTTGCAGCAACTTTTGTTAATGAAAGAGAAAAGCTTTCAAGCTTGCATAGAGATTTTCTTCAGGTCTTTGTAAGCTCGAAAGCTCATCTCTTTCACCAACAGAAGTTGGACCAATAGAAGATATTAACCTTACACACTTTGTCCCTCTAACAACCAGGGACCAACAGCTACAGTAACACCACAAATAAATAGTTACATCATTGTAAAGATTTTATTTTTCTCTCTTTAAAGTCTAGGGACTCTATCCAGTTGAATGACCTGAAGGCAGAAATGTCACCGCGGATTTCAGCAGAAGATCTGATTGACTTGTGTGAGCTGACGGGACCTAGTCACTTCAAAACGCCTACAAAGAAAACTAAAAATAGCAAGCCAAAACTACTTGTAGTTGACATCCGTAATAGCGAAGAGTATCCTTCAAATTGGCCCATTCACCACTACTGCTACCTATTTTAATTGGGCATGATAAATATTTTAAATAGAGCTATAGATATGCAGCAGAGAGTCTGAAGGTAGGGTTGATAGTGGAAACACTTTCTCTGTGGAAAAGAGGGCAAAGAACTTTCCCTATAAGTTAGTCTCTCTTGCTCCTCAGGCTGTGGGCTGGATCCTTGATCCCAATGAGATCACTTTGTACCACTGGAGCAGCACACAGTGACGTTAAAGCTGCCTGGGGCACCTGAAGATTCTCCTGACATGATAGAATCTTGGACTGGTGGAAAGTTGGCATAGCTGGTTTTACATCAGTAGCTCTCTGCTCCACTCCTTCCCCTCCATTGGTGCAATGGGTGTGCAAAGAGGGGATGAGCTTTTGGGGGCTAGAGGGGAAGCGGAAGCGTTGGTATATGATGTGTTCTGCCAATCCTCATCTAGAAAAAAAATTCCTGAGGAGAGTATTGTAATTGGCATAAGTTAAAGTAGCCCTGTGGCTGCTCTGACTTATGCAGGGAGGCTTGTTCAGCTACCCAGCTGACTCACAATCAGGGAAGGTATAAAGGCAGCCTACAGCCACCTTTTTTCTCAGTGCAGCTGAGGACTGTACCCAATATATTTTTCATTATGTCCTTCAAATATGGCTTTTAATTCAACATATACAACTTCAAGGATTTTTTTGTTGGGTTTCTTTCTTTCTTTTCTTCAGTTATGTGATTCTTTCAGCAAGAAGCATATCTCTGTCAGCAGTTTCCATCAAAAAGTGGGATAGATCACAACACATTGTTAGGTGAGTCTCTTAATGTCCTAGGCAGCATTTTACAGTATAATTATTTATTTGTAATTACTTATGTACCGTTTTATAAAAAGTTCCTTTCATAACAGTAAAGCTGATGCAGATTATTGCTTTTAAAGGATATGTACCTCATTTTTCTAGGTAACAGGCTGTAATGTCTCAGTTAAAGGGTCAGGTCCAAAGTTCCTTCTTTTGTATACCAGCAAACAGCTCACAGTAACATTACTTGTCACAAAATGTTAGTGCAGATTTTATTGCAGTTTAGACATCCACAGAATTAATCATAGAATCATAGAATATCAGGGTTGGAAGGGACCCCTGAAGGTCATCTAGTCCAACCCCCTGCTCGAAGCAGGACCAATTCCCAGTTAAATCATCCCAGCCAGGGCTTTGTCAAGCCTGACCTTAAAAACCTCTAACGAAGGAGATTCTAACACCTCCCTAGGTAACGCATTCCAGTGTTTCACCACCCTCTTAGTGAAAAAGTTTTCCTAATATCCAATCTAAACCTCCCCCACTGCAACTTGAGACCATTACTCCTCGTTCTGTCATCTGCTACCATTGAGAACAGTCTAGAGCCATCCTCTTTGGAACCCCCTTTCAGGTAGTTGAAAGCAGCTATCAAATCCCCCCTCATTCTTCTCTTCTGCAGGCTAAACAATCCCAGCTCCCTCAGCCTCTCCTCATAAGTCATGTGTTCTAGACCCTTAATCATTTTTGTTGCCCTTCGCTGGACTCTCTCCAATTTATCCACATCCTTCTTGTAGTGTGGGGCCCAAAACTTGACACAGTACTCCAGATGAGGCCTCACCAATGTTGAATAGAGGGGAACAATCACGTCCCTCGATCTGCTTGCTATGCCCCTACTTATACAACCCAAAATGCCGTTGGCCTTCTTGGCAACAAGGGCACACTGCTGACTCATATCCAGCTTCTCGTCCACTGTCACCCCTAGGTCCTTTTCCGCAGAACTGCTGCTTAGCCATTCGGTCCCTAGTCTGTAGCGGTGCATTGGATTCTTCCATCCTAAGTGCAGGACCCTGCACTTATCCTTATTGAACCTCATCAGATTTCTTTTGGCCCAATCCTCCAATTTGTCTAGGTCCTTCTGTATCCTATCCCTCCCCTCCAGCGTATCTACCACTCCTCCCAGTTTAGTATCATCCGCAAATTTGCTGAGAGTGCAATCCACACCATCCTCCAGATCATTTATGAAGATATTGAACAAAACTGGCCCCAGGACCGACCCTTGGGGCACTCCACTTGATACCGGCTGCCAACTAGACATGGAGCCATTGATCACTACCCGTTGAGCCCGACAATCTAGCCAGTTTCTACCCACCTTATAGTGCATTCATCCAGCCCATACTTCCTTAACTTGCTGACAAGAATACTGTGGGAGACAGTGTCAAAATTAATACATATTGCAAGTATATATTCTGTACTATGCAAAATGTACCATGCTGTATGCATCTGAGAAAAGAGCTGTGAATTTTAAACTATAGAATACCTATATAAGGTTTCTTTTACACAAGTATGGTGATCTAGAAGAGTAGGATTGCTAGAAAGTGTCCCATGACATACGTATCAAATGTCTTAATCTTTTAAAATCTTTGTTACTGGCTTTTTCAGGAGTTTACAGCTTGATAAATCCTTTCTTTTAAGGAGAATGGTAAACTTAGGAAGAAGCAGTGCTAAAAGTATTTTCCTCAGTGTTTAATATTTGAGACTTTTTACTGCAAAACAGAGCTTGGTAGAATTGGGAGACTATTCCAAAGCATAACTGGAAATATGCCGAAACTTGAATGCTCAACACGATCTACTGTCTAGATAAAATAAAGAAGATCAAAGCATGGAAGTGTAATTTTTTCCTTGTATTTATTAATTTCATGAATCAGTTGATTTTCAAGTTAGTCAAAGGCTCAAGTATCTGAATCATTTGACTCATCATTGTCCGAACTTCAGTGACTTTTTTCCCTCACAGAATTAAGGTTAATTTTTAAGCTATATTCATAGTAAAGGTCAAAGGAAAGACTTTTAATTTGGTCCTCTTTTCTATCTACCGTGTTATTTAGAAGGCCAGCAGAAACTTGAGCTATTATACAGGAAATAGACTCTTTATCATAAAGAATGTAGCTATTATTCTCATAATAAATCCTCATCCGAATTTCACTAAGTGGTTCTCTTGTTATCAGACTCACTGTTCCAAGACCCTGGTCTATCTTTCTGGTCCGTCTGAGGCATATTAATGGGTGGTTCAGTGTGGGAAGCTGCAGTTACTCATGCTGTACCTATTCTGTAGATAAATAGCAGACAGACATCAGTCTCCAGGGTTGTAAGAAGTGAGGAGTCTCCTTGCTCAAAAGTGAGCTCGTACTGGAAATAAAATAATCCACTGAGTTAGTTGACCTGTTGTCTGGGAATGTCCCAATATCTCCCGGAGAACACACTATACATAAGAAATTGACTGACTGTCGGGTATTCTGAACATGTAGGTGAAATGCGAAGAAGAAGAGTGCCTCACCTATGCTATTCTATATCCACTCAGGGATGGGAGGTACTCAACCTTCAAATATTTTCATCTCAATGCAAAAAAGTCTGTATATTATCACTGTATTTCCTGTTATATATTACTGTTACCTATCTTCAGAAAAATGCTATACCGCTTTGTGAGTTTTATAAGAGAATATCTCAATATGCGCAATTATAAGAGAATCTCTCCATAAGAGAACCATTTTGTAATTTATTTTAATATTTCACTCATATGATGCCCTTTCATACACAACTTTATTGTTTTACAGGAAAGAAAGAGCAGAGTAGCTTTTAATGTGATTTGGTGGGAAACAGAGGACTTTCAACAGGTTTCTTGTTCATTAAATTTTTTTAAACAGTGTACAGCATAACTTCACTATAAGGCTGTCCTTGGATACTAAGGAATTGCTGTATTGTAATGAAGTACATATTGTGAGATCTAGTGACCCCTTTCTTCCAAGATTATTTTACCAAGAGAAAACTTTGTAATGACAAGGTAATGTACTCTTAGCGTTCTCTATTGCAGTAGAAAGCCAACAGTTCTGTCGTAGCCTCTTTTGATTTAACATGTTAACAGAAATACTGGCAGTATTCCATTCCTTTTATGAAGGTCCTAGCTAAGTACTTTATGGTCTTTCAGCCTTTCACAAAATCTCTGCCTTTGTAATCAGCTAAGAACTGGAATGGTTAAGATGGTCACTTAAGATTAGAAATACAAACCACAAGAAAAAACAGTCTGCATAGTTAGATACTAATGTCATTACTCTAAGTAAATGTATTTTATTCTATTTAAAGGTTAGGTCAGTTGTTGCATTGAGCAGCTTAGCATACTCAATATGGGCAAAGTCATGTTCTATCTAAAAGAACTGTCCTATTTTTAAACTTTTATCTTACTTAGTTCTATTTACAATGGAGCTGTGAATAAGAACTTTTTGTACAGTTTGTGGTGGGGGCGAGATTCTTCTTTCCAATTAGACACGAATAAACGACAGTAATTAATGGTATTGGGTTCTTGCTCTCATTAATCTTTCAAAAGTTTTTTTGTAATGCTTTCCCATCATGTAACAGTGATAGTCATCAAACTGGAACTGTTCACACTAATCACATTTAAGAAAGGTATTGCGGTATTAATCTTAAAAGATTAACTCTTAGCTCCTTCCAATGCAACTTCTTGTAATTAAAGCCTGCAGTCTACTAGCCTTCTACAAGTACTGCCATAAATAGTGACTAATCTCCATACTTGGGACTGGTATTCTTTTGAAGCAAATTCTACTTTTACTTCCGTGCTCCCCCAAACCTACTCCTGTACCTTAGGGAAAAAAAGATATCTGTCATGCTCACATGCACAAATAGTCATTTCTGTTGTAAATTCTCTGATAATTTTATTCAAGCTAGTGGAAGAATGGCTCAGTGTTGTTGTTTTTCTGTTAATTGGAGCCAAAAGATTTCACACAGGTTTTCATGTTCATTAATTGTTCATAAAATCTTTATTAGACTATTGTACCTTGGGAGCAGGACATTTAGGTCTGGATATATAAAAGGAGTTGTTTGTTGTGACTTTGGAGCAAGAGGACTGTATCATGGGTGTCCTATATCCTGGGTGAAAGCTCTAACCACCAGGCTATAAAGTCATTGCTGGGTTGTGCTCTCTAGCCCAAGTAACTCTTGGATTATTTAACCAAAGTGGAACAGCTTTAAGAGAAGAGATTGAGAAAGAGAGAGAGAGAGACATCAGAACATGGCATGTTGTTGTCTTTCGTGATGGAAGATGATGCTGATGACTGTATTATGGGTTATGAGTACAGTTGTGGTTTAAAAGACCGATGCGCAAGTGACAGTCCTTTCCACATGAAGTGCATAGCTTGATGCTGAGGAAGGGATTATAGTCTGTGCTTGTTGAATCTGCCACTGTTTACAACTCAGCCTCTGTGCCTCAAGATTCATACGACAGTTAACCTTGAACTGGGTAACCCCATCATTGACTACTGCTCGCCAGTGTGGTCTTCCAGTTGCTGATAACTCACAGCTGTTAGTCTCAATGTCGTGCTGTTTCGAGTTATGCTTCAGTGTGTCTTTTGAAGCATTTCTTCTGGCCACCTCCTTTGTGATTGCTCGCTTTCCAACTCCTTTAGCATCCTGGTGTCATCCATCCTCAGCACATGACCAGCCCAGCATAACTGTGTTGTGACAAGCCTGGCTTCAATCCCTGTGGAGTGACTACATTCCAGAATTTCATTATTGGTAACTTTATTCTGCCATTTGATACAGAGTCTGGAATGCAGATGTCGTAAATGGAACTTATCTAGAAGCTTAATATAATGCCTGTAGCAGGTCCAGGTTTCACACCCATACAGTAAGTTGGACAGCACAACTGATTTATAGACTTGGTTTGAAGTTTAATACCATATTGCCACCAAACTCTTCCTGATAGTCAACCAAATGATGAATTGGTTTTGCTGATATGATTTGTCAGTTCCTTGTCTATACTAACATAAATCTACAATATCCTACCATGATAGCAGAAGTCTGTAACAACATTTAGCTGTGTGTTTCTGATGGTGACTTTTGATTTCATGGAGGGTTTCCCTAGTGCAGGTTGATACATGGCCTCTGTCTTTTTCAGAATATAAGCCCGTATCTTTTTACAGACTTTGCAAATCCATTCATATTCAATTGTATCTGGTCTAGAGCAGAGTCATTGGCACACAGCAGCTCATGAACAACTGCCCGAAGACCTTTGTGGAAGATCGCAGCCTGTTCCAGAGAACTGGAAACCTATTTTGATACTGGCATTCTGGGCTCTTGTTAATCAAGCATTGCTGTATAGAAGATATTAAACAAGAGTGGACCAATTATGCAGCCTGCTTAAAACCTTTATTGACATGAAATGGGTCAGACAGAACACCATCTACGCAGACTTAAACGAGCATTCCGTTATGAAATAGCCTCAGAATGTTGGTGAATTTTTCTAGACAACCAAACTTATGTAATAATCGCCAAACCCACGTCTATTGATGGTGTCAGATCCTTTAGTCAGTTCAATAAAGACAGTGTAAAAGGTCACGTTGTTGTTCTCTGCATTTCTCTTGCAGGCTACAAATATCTTGTCTTCCATTCCTTCTGTTGGCCTAAAATCACATTGCAACTCCAGTAATGCGCATTTAGTGATTTTGCATAGCAGACAATCAAAGAGTGTTCTAGTCAGAACCTTTCCAGTGATGGAGAGTAATAGTTGCCATTGTCAGACTTTTCAGCTTTCTTCTGTATATGATGACAAAGTAGAGTCTCTGAAGTCTTACAGTAAATCTTCATTGCTCCATATATTGAGAAATAGTCCATGTAGTCACCTCAGCAGGATCTCAGCTCCATACTTGAATATTTCTGTAGGAAAGCCATCAGATCTGGAAGCTCTGTAATTCTTCATGGTACTGATTGCAGTGCTGACTTAATCAAAGGATGGGGCTGCATCCATGTTGTCATTACAAGGTGGCTGATCCATTGCTTTTATTGGTGCCTTGTCTGTGATGTTGGACAGCATGTTCAAAAGATCACTGAAATGCTGTCACCACCTCTGAAGGATTTCTCCTTTGTCAGTCACCAGTGTTAGGCCATCTGCACTCTTCAAAGAGACTGTAGTGCTGTATGTAGGACATATGCATCTTTTGAGGCAGCATAGAAGTCTTTGGGCTCCTGACAATCAGCATAGCCTTCATCTGCCTTGGCATTCCATGATTGATCTTGCATGTTTCTGAGCTAAGATTGGATATCATGACACAGATGCCTGTATGTTAAAACTGTGCCTACAGGGACATGGGATAAAAAATGTGATTATACGTCTCATGTTTTTTAGTGAGTAGCTGTTGAATTACTGCTTCATTCTCATCAAACTGATCTTGATGGCTCTACTCAAGGTGGCGAGAGCAGCTTGATATATGGTATTGTGTAATGTCGCCCACTCACTGTTTACATTAGCACCAAAATATCCCATAGCCCAATAGTTAAGGCATTCATTCACCTGAAAGGTAGACGATACCAGATGAAATCCCTTCTCTCCCTCAGATGAAGTGGGGACTTGAACCAGGTTTCTCCCACATCCCAGATGAGTACCCTAATGACTGGGCTAAAAGTTTTATGTGGAAGGTTCTCCTTTTTCTCCCCAGCTGTTTTGTATGAACTCCCCTGAGAGGACTGATCTGGCAGGCATGCTCAGATTGTACCTACCATTTCAGGCAACTTAGGTGGCTGAACACCTGTCTTCCCTTGACTTGTGAATCATTCTGGAACTTAGGTGTCTGGACACCCAGAGAGAGGAAGCAGAGACAGGAACATAGGTAGCTAGGGAACTTGTACTACAAAAACTGAGGGTAAGCACCTACAAGCTTCAGCAGAGGTTTTGTGCATCATAGTGGTGCCAAAACTGGGATTTAGGCATGTAACTCCTTTTGTGCATCCAGATTTTACCTAACAACTTCTAGGAGTTGGCTTTTACATACTAACCCTTTCATGGGTGTCCCATACGATACACAGAATTTCTTGATTTTAATAAGGTTGTAAATAAGAATTTGTCTAGCACCTTTTGTCTGAAAACCTATAAAAACTTTAAAATATTAAATAACACTCATAAAACCTCTGTGAAATAGGCAAATAATATCCCAATTTTAAAGATGTGAAAACTGAAGTATACGAAGTAAATGCTTCTCATTTAGTCGGTAGTGGAGCCAAGAATAGAACCCCAATCATCTGATTCCCAGTTCAGTGTATTAACCCCAGAACAGTCCTACATTTCATTGGTCCTTCTTGTAGTGCTTAAGTTTCTGTTGAAACTAAGAGATGCAGATGCTCGTGAAAATTTTAAGAATAAGCAAATAATAAATTAAACAAGCTCTTTCAAACTGCAGTTTTGAGCAGGGTGGATAAAAATCAATGACTTTAAAAAAAAAAAAAAAAAAAGATTTTTTTAATTTAAATTGGATTTTTTTGATACGTTTTTCCCTCGAAAAACATTTTATCTAAAGATAGTTTTAATTAAGATACATTATAGCTCAAAGATATCTCATCATGGAATAGGGATTATAAATGCTAATTCTCTAGTACGACACAATGTATTCATATAATGTTTAAGAAAAGTTTTGTAAATGACTTCCAATAGTTCATGGATTAGGGACCCAATCTTGTAGTTCCATGGGCTTCTGTATAGATTATTTAGGTTGATCTTTCTATCTACTCAGTGGTCAGTCTAGAAGATACCATCAGAGATGCTTAGTTTTGCATTTCTCAAACTGTGGATTTGTGTCTCCACTGGTAACATGCTTGTTAACAGCAAACATGTTTTTAAATAAATATATAGAGGTCAGAAATAACAGACCTCAACTCTATTGTCCTTCTGCAAATTTGTGTACACAGAGTCAGTCCCTTATCTCTCGCTAAAAGTGTAAAGTTTCAGAAAGTTCAATGAATAGAAGATTGTTGGGAGCAGAATAAATCCAGAGAAGGAAAAGAAATCTGGAGCTAAATGTGAGAAGCAAGGGACATGTGCTTGTTTTGCTAAAATATTATATGTTTGCTGTTGAAGAAAAAAATCCAGAATACTTAACATTGTTGTTTTCGTTAAATAAAACAATGTAAACGTCTGTCTGGTGATGTTCTCCTCCTAATAGAGCATGGCAAGAAAATCCTCCAAATATTGATGATTAACCTGTTGAATTGGAGATAGTTCACCTCCCAATGACTTTATAAATATCTGCTTCAATTACCTGACTAGTGATTTAAATCAAATCTGCCCTTGTTTTGAGTTCAATTTCAGTTTGGGAAATGTTCTTCCGTTTTTAGTTAGCTGAGATTTTGTTCATACTTCATACCTTAAAGTTTAAATGAGGGCAATTTCAGAATGGCAGAACTAACGTAAAACAATGCAGAAATGTGAGACGCTACTCGGCTTGACTGAATATCCCTGTATTCAAGATTTTAGAGGAAAGTTCATAGTACTTGATATCTAAAGGGTTAACTACTGTAGTGAGGGCAAAGTAGTTGCTCTACGCGAAAGAGTTTCATGGCTGTTTAAGCATAGTTAAACCTTTACAAGGCTGCATGCTGATAAAACAGACAGAATGATGTGTCCCTGAGCATAAATCTCTGCTTCCTTATGTGAAACTAAGTACTCATTGACCACTGCAGAATTCAAAATGATTCCATCTGTCACTTTTTAAACAGCAAATAAATCTTCATGCTATTAGTTTTCCTGTGAGGTGGCAGCTGTTGTTTTCAGAATGGGTAAACAATAAATGAGGTTCTTGATATATACTAATCCAGTAAGAACAAATTAGCCTGTGTCACATCAGACATTGGGGAGGAGGCGGGAGCTACTTATAAATTAGATAGTTTGTTTCACTTACATAGATCTTTGGCATTAGCAATGAAGAGAAAGAAAAATACAAAAAAAGTTCATTGTTTAGTTATGAGTTAAAGCTGTACCATCCAAATTCTGTGCTAAAATTGAAAGTCACATTGACTTCAATGGGAGTGGTGCGTACATACAAATCTGAGAGCTGGGTTCACTCCTGGTTTATTTGTTTATATTGTGGTAGCACTTAGAGACCCCAGCCCCACTGACCTATGTGCTTTACAGCAGGTGTGGGTGTATCCAGTTTCTTTTTTCATGTTTCCCTTAACTGTGTTGCCCGTCAGCTTTAATCGTGGCCACATTTCAGGCAGCATCAACATTCCATTTGGCTCAGCATTCACTGCGGAAGGAGAACTCGTCCAGTGCCCTGCTACTGCCACACTCCAGAGCTTCAAAGGAAGAGTTGTTGTGATTGTAGGACATGTGGTGAAGAACACGGCTTCTGTAAGTTTATAGCTATAACATATACTCACTCTAAATAAATTCATGAAAGATAAGTCCATCAGTGGCTATTAACCAAGATGGGCAGTGATGGTGCCCCTAGCCTCTGTTTGCCAGAGTCTGGGATTGGGCAGCAGCAGATGGATCACTTGATGATTACCTGTTCTGTTCATTCCCTCTGGGGCACATGGCTTTGGCCACTGTCAGAAGACGGGACACTTAGCTTGATGGACCTTTGGTCTGACTCAGTATGGCCTTTCTTAAATAATGTCCAGGCCCTGAATATTAATTTTTAGGCACCAAAAAATAAATATCCCTGTCTGTCACTTAGCAAATGGATGCCATACACATGTTTTGGGAAGCCCTGGTTTGTGTGGGTTTTTTTTGTTTGTTTTTGGCCTCTTTCCAGTTAAAGAGAAAAGGATTTGTATTTCTTTTAAACATTTAGTGTCTGGAAAATGTCAGTGTTTGATGAAAAGGGATTGCTAAAAAAGAGGTAATTGTCTTACAGCTTTAAAAAGTTCATTTTCAAAATGACCAATTTCTGAATTTGCAATGGAGAGAGCTACTTTTGTGAAATGGCTTGGTGATCTTGCCATCTCTGTAGAATTATAAAATTCATCCAAATTTCCAACATCCATGGAAAGGGGGAATAAGAAGAACGGTTTTAAGTCTAAACAAAATGAAATATTATACCCAGCCAGGAAGAATACTGGCACTTACTGATCAGGCTTCCAATATTCTGGGTATCCTTGGGCCACTCTGCCCCAAGTGCTAAGGAGAAAAAGGCACATCCCTTTAAATATGCTACTGTCGGGTGACAGTGGTGAAGCGTCTCTGTTTTTAAGCATTTGGAGGCAGTGATCAGACTTGCCTCTTTATTTCTGTGGCTGAACATTAATGACTTTACAAGCCAATGAGGAGTGGAAGTGCTTCTCTTGACATTTTTCTTCTGAAGGGAAATTAAATTGGAAACTTTCCCTTTGTTAGTAAAGTTCTTTGACAAATTATCTTCCCTCTCTAAATTCCTTTCTGAGAAAGAGTATAACTTAGTTTCATCAAAATCTCGAAGTCTCTGCACTCAGAAAGGACATGAGTTAAAGGCCTGATACGGAAGATTAGAATGCTGTGAATTACCAGTGACTCTTCACATGGCTTATAGCAACAGAATGCATCTGTTTTTTGGATTTGTTTGAAGCACTTCACTATATCCCTAAAGGAGGAGGAAAATAAATAGAAACGTCCGTGTTGGTCGCTTACAAAATACATTCAGTGATAAATATCTATTCACTTGGATGGTACCAAACAGAGGTAGTATGTGGGCTGACTATACAGCAGATCTAGAGTAGTCTCAGATCAGTGAGTGTCTTGGCACATGCAGTTATGTGCATTACAACTGAGTAAGTCTATGATAAATATTTCAATGTGAAAATCAATTTAAATAATCACAGTAGCTCACTAAATGCCTGAACACATAAATCCTTCCCCGGAGGAACAAGTGCAGAATGCATAAAATGCTCAATGCCAAGTGGAGATGATTTAATGGAAGTTTTAAGCATTTGATGGTGGGTTACGCAGACGCTTTCAACAATTACATTTTAAACCACTAAACATCATCATCTATCTTAATAAGAGCTTTACTATTCAACGACTTCCTGGGAAAAGGGGACAGGGAAATAAAAATGCCCTGGTGTATCAATGATGAGTCTCATTATTGAAGACATCCCACACATTTGCAAATCAGTTCTCAGCAGTTGTCTTGAAGGATCATTTTTGGAAACACTTTATTTGAAACACAGAGGCAACATGGGTACTAATTTAAGAAAAGAAAAAAAGAAAAAAACTGATCAAGCTACCAGTGGGAGTTGTCTTAACTAAAGACTGGGTAAAGGCTTAGGGATTTGACCTCTCCATCACTCACACTAGATTTGTATGAAGGGTCCTGTACTTCCCTTTTTGCATGATATGATGCCGCTTTGTATACCAACCAGAGTAACCTGGGCTTTCTTGCTGCCATATCCGATTTCAAATTCATGTTTTTATTTATTGTCCACTACTGCCGTAGGCAGGGCTTGAAAAATTTACCCCACCCTACTAGACTCAGAACTAAACCCACTAACCAGGGTGAAAGATGCCTCCCCGTCCCCAAAGCCATGCTCTCTGCAATCTAAGAAAACACAGTCTTTGTGTTTATCTGTACCATTGTCAGTAATCTATTTAATATATTTTGAAAAATGTAACTTACTCTGAGGGAGTGAGAGAACCTGGATTTGTGCAGGAAATGGCCTAACTTCATTATCATGCACATTGTGTAAAGAGTTGTCACTTTGAATGGGCTATCACCAGCAGGAGAGTGAATTTGTGTGGGGGGGTGGAGGGTGAGAAAACCTGGATTTGTGCTGGAAATGGCCTAACCTGATGCTCACTTTAGATAAGCTATTACCAGCAGGACAGTGGGGTGGGAGGAGGTATTGTTTCATATTCTCTGTGTATATATGAAGTCTGCTGCAGTTTCCACGGTATGCATCTGATGAAGTGAGCTGTAGCTCACGAAAGCTCATGCTCAAATAAATTGGTTAGTCTCTAAGGTGCCACAAGGACTCCTTTTCTTTTTGCGAATACAGACTAACACGGCTGTTACTCTGAAACCTGTCATTATGCAAGGCACTGCATTTAGCCGTATGGAGTGGAAATCTATCAACTGCATGAAAAAACTTGCACAGATACAGACAGACATCATCTTCCTTTCCAAATGCAAACAGATGGACATCGTACCAAAAGGACTGAAGGTAAAAAATCCATTACAATCTACATACCACACAGACTATGCTGACAGCTTGTGCCACACGCTCTCAAAGAAACTGCGGAATCACCTGATCAACATCCTCTACAGCAAACAGGGAAAGATTAAGAATGAGCTCTCAAAAATGGATACTCTCATAAAAAACCAACCTTCCACACAAACTTCCTCGTGGCTGGATTTTACTAAAACTAGACAAGCCATTTACAACGCACACTTTGCTTCTCTACAAAAGAAAAAGGACACTAAACTTTCTAAACTACTACATGCTACAAGGGGCCACAGCAATGGTTCCCTCAACCCACCTAGCAATATTGTTAACCTATCCAACTATACTCTCAGCCCAGCAGAAGCAGCTGTTCTATCTCGGGTCCTCTCCTTCTGCCCCTCCACCCCCACGAACATGATACAGTTCTGTGGTGACCTAGAATCCTATTTTCGACGTCTCCGACTCAAGGAATATTTCCAAAATACCTCTGAACAACATACTAATCCACAGAGGTCTCCCTACCAACACTACAGAAAGAAGGATTCTAGGTGGACTCCTCCTGAAGGTCGAAACAGCAGACTGGACTTCTACATAGAGTGCTTCCGCCGACGTGCACGGGCTGAAATTGTGGAAAAGCAGCATCACTTGCTCCATAACCTCAGCCATGCGGAACGCAATGCCATCCACAGCCTCAGAAACAACTCTGACATCATAATCAAAAAGGCTGACAAAGGAGGTGCTGTTGTCATCATGAATAGGTCGGAATATGAACAAGAGGCTGCTCGGCAGCTCTCCAACACAAGTTTCTACAAGCCATTACCCTATGATCCCACTGAGAGTTACCAAAAGCAACTACAGCATTTGCTCAAGAAACTTCCTGAAAAAGCACAAGATCAAATCCGCACAGACACACCCCTGGAACCCCGACCTGGGATATTCTATCTACTACCCAAGATCCATAAACCTGGAAATCCTGGGCGCCCCATCATCTCAGGCATTGGCACCCTGACAGCAGGATTGTCTGGCTATGTAGACTCCCTCCTCAGGCCCTATGCTACCAGCACTCCCAGCTACCTTCGAGACACCACTGACTTCCTGAGGAAACTTCAATCCATCGGTGGTCTTCCTGATAACACCATCCTGGCCACTATGGATGTAGAAGCCCTCTACACCAACATTCCACACAAAGATGGACTACAAGCCATCAGGAACACTATCCCCGATAATGTCACGGCTAACCTGGTGGCTGAACTTTGTGACTTTGTCCTTACCCATAACTATTTCACATTTGGGGACAATGTATACCTTCAGATCAGCGGCACTGCTATGGGTACCCGCATGGCCCCACAGTATGCCAACATTTTTATGGCTGATTTAGAACAACGCTTCCTCAGCTCTCGTCCCCTAAAGCCCCTACTCTACTTGCGCTATATTGATGACATCTTCATCATCTGGACCCATGGAAAAGAAGCCCTTGAAGAATTCCACCATGATTTCAACAATTTCCATCCCACCACCAACCTCAGCCTGGTCCAGTCCACACAAGAGATCCACTTCCTGGACACTACAGTGCTAATAAACAATGGTCACATAAACACCACCCTATACCGGAAACCTACTGACCGCTATTCCTACCTGCATGCCTCCAGCTTTCACCCTGACCACACCACACGATCCATCGTCTACAGCCAAGCTCTGCGATACAACCGCATTTGCTCCAACCCCTCAGACAGAGACAAACACCTACAAGATCTCTGTCAAGCTTTCTTACAACTACAATACCCACCTGCGGAAGTAAAGAAACAGATTGATAGAGCCAGAAGAGTTCCCAGAAGTTACCTACTACAGGACAGGCCTAACAAAGAAAATAACAGAACTCCACTAGCCGTCACCTTCAGCCCCCAACTAAAACCCCTCCAACACATTATTAAGGATCTACAACCTATCCTAAATGATGACCCAACACTCTCACAAATCTTGGGAGACAGGCCAGTCCTTGCCTACAGACAGCCCCGCAACCTGAAGCAAATACTCACCAACAACCACATACCACACAACAGAACCACTAACCCAGGAACTTATCCTTGCAACAAAGCCCGTTGCCAATTGTGCCCACATATCTATTCAGGGGACACCATCACAGGGCCTAATAACATCAGCCACACTATCAGAGGCTCGTTCACCTGCACATCCACCAATGTGATTTATGCCATCATGTGCCAGCAATGCCCCTCTGCCATGTACATTGGTCAAACTGGACAGTCTCTACATAAAAGAATAAATGGACACAAATCAGATGTCAAGAATTATAACATTCATAAACCAGTCGGAGAACACTTCAATCTCTCTGGTCACGCAATCACAGACATGAAAGTCGCTATCTTAAAACAAAGAAACTTCAAATCCAGACTCCAGCGAGAAACTGCTGAATTGGAATTCATTTGCAAATTGGATACTATTAATTTAGGCTTAAATAGAGACTGGGAGTGGCTAAGTCATTATGCAAGGTAGCCTATTTCCTCTTGTTTTTTCCTCCCCCCCCCCCCCCCCAGATGTTCTGGTTTAACTTGGTTTTAAACTTGGAGAGTGGTCAGTTTGGATGAGCTATTACCAGCAGGAGAGTGAGTCTGTGTGTGTATGGGGGTGGGTTTTTGGAGGGGGGTGAGGGAGTGAGAGAACCTGGATTTGTGCAGGAAATGGCCTAACTTCATTATCATGCACATTGTGTAAAGAGTTGTCACTTTGAATGGGCTATCACCAGCAGGAGAGTGAATTTGTGTGGGGGGGTGGAGGGTGAGAAAACCTGGATTTGTGCTGGAAATGGCCTAACCTGATGCTCACTTTAGATAAGCTATTACCAGCAGGACAGTGGGGTGGGAGGAGGTATTGTTTCATATTCTCTGTGTATATATAAAGTCTGCTGCCGTTTCCACGGTATGCATCTGATGAAGTGAGCTGTAGCTCACGAAAGCTCATGCTCAAATAAATTGGTTAGTCTCTAAGGTGCCACAAGGACTCCTTTTCTTTTTGCGAATACAGACTAACACGGCTGTTACTCTGAAATCTGTTCATATTGGTTTTGTTTTATGATTCTTGATAACATTACTGCTGTCCAGGGAGGTTTTCTAAATAGCAACAGAGAAACTGACCAAAGAAAAGGATTTTCATAAAATACTTGCACTGACTAATATTTTTTCCCCCAAAATCACTCGAGTACTGAAACCTCACTTGTAGAGCCTGATTAAAACTGTCTCTATTAGCTATTTATGGCTGGTACATGTTAAAACTGTATCAGATTGCCTCTGTTCAGAAGGTTCATAAATTCAACGACTTGTGTTTCTGCATCTCTCTATAAAAACCATGGCAATACCAACTTCATCCTATACAAATGTTTGAAGATGTATTTCACCAAGCTGAAATTGGGGGCATGGGACTGGACTTGTCCAAAATAGTAGCTATTAATTTATTGTTGAACATGGAACAATGAGCTAGTTAAAGTCACACTTTTACTTTCTGTTTTTCATATTAGTAAAACCAAACAAAATTTTGCACAATGAAAAGTTGTAATAAACTCTTAATTTTAAGTGTTGTGTCAAACTATTCCAAGTAAAAAAGAAATTAGTGTTTGTTGGTGCCTAATCCAAAAAAGGCACTAAAATGATCAGATGTTTAAATGTATTGATTAAATACAGGAAAGAAGGAAGGGACATGAAAAATGCTGCTGAACAAAGTGACTGAATAACTGTAATTAGAAAGTGGAAGATCTCATTTTAATTTGCATTAATACCTTGCTTTATATCATTACAATGCATCCAAAGTTGACTGTCCCTGAATTGATTTGTAGAGAATTCTTCCTTTTCTACATGCATCCTTTGTTATTGGTTTAGCTTCCACATGATGAAACACTTAGACTAGCTTTAGAAAGTCCTTTCTTCCCATATAGACAAAAACATTTGCTTTCAGCAGGAGAAGCAGGAACACAGCAATGGTAAAGAAACTAGTTCTGTTTTGGCTTCATTTAAACACTTCCGTAGGCCAGGATTAAGCCATGCTAAATCCTACTTGTCAATAACCCCTTAATTTAACTCACCCTGAAGATTAAACAAATAGGTTGGCTGATATATGAGAGCCTGACTGAATGTGCTGTTAGCAGAGTAATATTAGCATGGAAAGAAACTGAGGTTGAAGCTGAGTGTAGTTAATGCAATGCACTGCATTCTGGCCCCCCTGGAATGTTTGTTGCCTTGAGGATGGCTGTAATTTTATGTGAATGTGCAGCTTCTGGGTGGTTACTGAGGAAGGCCTTACTGGCCAAATAATAGCCTATATCTTGCAACAGCAAGAAACCACTAAGAAAAAAGGGTGATGGGAGAGAGTTAAACAGTCTGAATTGAGTCTGAGTAAACAACCTTTAAAGGATTGAAATAACATTATATTCTTATGCTTCTTATGCTTTACATTCTCATGCTAATTTATGTCTTAAATATCCCCTCCCTACATTTGTACATGGGAAATGGACTCTTAAATTCCAGCATGGATACTGGATAACTGAAGTGGAGTGTATAACGGTTAAGCTGACATTTGGATATGCACAACAGCAGCTCTTGCTTAATTTGTGGCTGATAGAATTTCAATACATATTTAAATCAGTGATCGAAGTTTGAGAGTCAGTGAGCTAAAGATGGATCAATGGTGTAAGTCACAGAAATGTGGCGAGGGGC
This sequence comes from Eretmochelys imbricata, assembly GCF_965152235.1. Classification (NCBI taxonomy): domain Eukaryota; kingdom Metazoa; phylum Chordata; order Testudines; family Cheloniidae; genus Eretmochelys; species Eretmochelys imbricata. Next base: position 34,112,599 of record NC_135575.1, on the reverse strand, counting down.
TAGTTTTGTGGGTAGGAGGTCACTATTTACTTATCCAAAAATATCAATTCTGATGCATTATCTGTGGGGGGGGGGGGGTGTTTATTTTTAATGAAGTTTAATGAGGTCCTGCTTTTATCTGTGTTACAGCCAAGTTGACTGAAGTTAGAAGAGATCAATTGACTTGACCAATGTCAGAGAGAGAGTTAGTGGCTTAGCCTCAATAGTGACATTCACTTCTACCTGGGCTGGTGTCCTTGGAGAAAATTTACCATTTTCCTGACTTGCCCAGATTATTTAAAGCATCTCTTATTTTTAGTTAAATGTTTAACTGGAAAAAAAATGTTTTCAGACCATTTTTTCCCTGATAGCAATACAAATACACAGATTATATTAGCCTAACTCTGTAATCTTAAATCACCAGCCGATCATTTCTCAGCAGTGAAGCAATCTCTTTAACAAGAAGGCATGTTAATATAGTAACATTCTTAATCTGTTGATGATAATAATTAGACTCTGACTTTTTCTTACTGTGGGAAAATATTGTTGGATGGAATGCTGGGAATAGTGTAGGATCTCACTACAGAGAGATGGCTGGTCAGCCATGGAGCAGAACTAAATGAACCATCAGTCTTGTGTTTTTATAGTTGTACAGTGAATCCTCAGTCATGGAGTTTGAACTTTTGATTGTTTTTACATTGATTATTTTGACCTGGTAAAGTCATTGCTTTATTATTAATCCATTATGTAGATCATTTTTTAAATTCCTCTTGCAAGCTGTTGTACCGTAATACTGTAATAATTCTCACCAGTCAAGAGTAGCTATGAGATAAGATCTATGAATTATCCCCAAAGCAAAGACAAGCAATCTGGGTTTTGTATGAGGTCTTCTTGACTCTTTACAAAGCACAAAGAAAAATTTAAGTTCAGCCTCTCTTTAGTATGACCCATTCCTGGCCCAAGATGATGTCTTCTACCTTACGAAAATGACATATTGTCTGAATCTGCCTGGTGACGCTTTCACATGGCAACCTTTCCTTTTCCTTTTAAAAAAAAAAAAATGAGGTGGGGAGGAAATAGGTAGCAACTGAAAACAGATTATTTTATAGCATTGAGAGACAATTACCAGAATGCATTTTTGCTGACTACATTCTTTACATGACTGAAGACTGAGTGTAGCATGGTACTGTTAGATAATTACTTGCCAGACTTCTGAAAGTCAGCAAAATTTAAAACATAAGCATCTAGCTGTTACATTTAAATTTTAAAATAATTATTTTTGAATAATTACATTACATTTAAATCTATGTTCAAGTCAGCAGGTAAGGTAGTCAGTGTATAATTACCAATATTAATGAATGTTCTTGTTCCTAATTATCTTAGTACTGCACTAAAGATGTTGCATTGTGTGTTTAAAGTATTGAATTTGTTACTGAGAAGTTTGATGGTTTCGATTATATGGAGGCTGGGAATTTTCAAAGGAACCTAAGGGTGTTAAGTGCCCAGCTTCCATTGAATTGCAACTGGATTTTGATACCTAACTTGCTCTCTTGAAAACCCCAGCCAAAGAGGCTAGTCTCTTCAGGTTAAAGGTTGGTGCTACTTTCATGTTTAAAAACCCATATTTTGATACATGCACACCCTACTAACTTAATTAAAAAACAAACAGAAATCTCTGAACTTTCACATGGGTGAAATATTAACCAAGGGTCACTTTTTTTTTTTTTTTAAAAGACTGAGAGCCAGATTTACAAGTGCAGGTAGGCGCCTAGCTGGATTTACAAAAGAGCCTAAGCATCTTAGGGTACATCTACACTTTGAGCTGGAGATGTCAGTTCCAGCTTGAAGAGATATATCTGCGCTAGCTCTGATTCTATTAGCATGCTAAAAGTAGAATGTAGCTGGACACCGTGAGTGATGGGGGAGGGACTAGCTGCCCTGAGAGCATATCCTTCCAAGACACTAGGTACACGCTCAAGATGGCTGACCCCTCAGATCACTTGCACCGCCTCTGATTTTAGCTGTCTCTTCAAGGTGGAGGTATAAATTCCAGCTCAAAGTGTAGACGTACTCGTCGGCACCTATCTGCATCTAGCAGCAACTAAATACCCTTGTAAATCTGGCCCTGGAGCAAATATATAATGTGCATGGTCCCAGTGCAAATACGATAAAGTCCTTATGATTCCCAGTGGACATTTTATGAAGTTGGGAAAAAGAGAGCTGCTGTCATCCCCACTCTATAATTCCAAACACCACAGGATCACAGGAGAGTGATACAGGGCTGTGAGCCAGGAGGTCATCCTGAGTTCTTATCTCACCCCTACAACTGGCCTTAATTACTTTGCACTTACAGTTTGCAGTACTACACAGACATTATTTAGTTAGGCTTTACGTTGCCCTGAGCAAGTAGGTTAAACAAATAAAGTTAAAAAAGAAACAGAGTCAGGAGAAGTTTCCCCGCTGTTCCTTTGCCAGCTCATAAATCAAAAGCAGCCTGGCCTAGAAACCCCAAAAGTGTATTATTCTGTTATCCCTGATGAGGTTAATGCCTCTGACAGTTATTAGAAAGTTTGGGTTATTTTAAGGAGGAGTTTGATCTGTCTGTCTGTTTTATTAGATGTTTCTGGTTCTAGGAGGCACTGATAGGCACTTGTGGAGCCCTGAGCTTTAACTCCCCAGAAATTTCCATGAATTCTGGGGGAAACACTGACATAAGGGAAGCGAGACTGGTGCTTCACCTCCCCCGAGCTGAGCCCTCTGTGAGGGCATGAAAGATTGATGGGGCTGAGCCAGTAGTTTGATCTGGAGATGCCATGCTCGAAGGGTTCCTTCAGAGATGTCAACCTTGCAGGTTATGTTTTGGAACTAGGAAGCTCCATGTGGGCCTTGCCTTCCACTATCCATATGGTACAGAAAAAGGAGACTAGACTTCAACATGATCTCTTCTCTGAGCAGGAACTTTAAGCCCTGGATGGACTTCTGTCATTGAGCAATTCTTAAACACTTTTAAACAAATAAAGCAATTCTTAGACAAAAAAGAAAATAACTGAAGTTAAAATTAAACCAGCATACGTCTGACTTTTGGGCTGGAGATGGGAGGGGAAATGTTTCAAAAGAACAATATCCCATTTAAAAACAAATCCCCTAAACGAAACTTCTTGGAAATTCTGGATGACTAAGGGCCTTAAAAAAAAAAACAAAAACAACCAACCAAAAAATACCAAACACTTTATTATCAATTGATACGTTTTCTGTTGAATCCTAAAATGGTATTTTTCCCCATTATTGTTTCACAGCCCACTCAACCATATTGATATGAGATGTTAGATTTCGTGGAAGTGCTTTGGTTGGTACAAATTAGCTGCGTTACAAGAACATTCTCAGGAATTGGGTTACTTTTCACTTTCAGCTGTTCTCAGGAATGTTTGTGTTTGCTATTGCATTTTCACATTCCTAAATTGAAGATTCAACGCTTAGGGCAGCATCATTCTCTTTCATGTACATTGACACTCATATAACCTTATCTGATTCCAGATAATAGCTGTCCATCTATGTAGATGAATGGAATATTTTCATTCAAACTCTTGTGTGTAGCACCTTTCAGTTATCACTTTGTAGCTGAAGTTATGGAATGGAAAGTGTATCTTCAGTATGCAAAGAATTCTTCCTTGATCTTGTTAGAACAATAAGTGCATTTTTAACATACTGTGTGTTTACACTAAATTTATACCTTAACTCCTTCCCTTTCTTCCTTTTCAGTATATGGTGCTACTTTAATAGTTATCAAGTAACAGTGCCTAGCTAATTGCATTTTTTGATGTCCATCACCTGAATATCAAAGTGCAATGTCATTTATCGGGAGTATCTTGACAGCAATAGGTGAAAGCACATGGCAGAATGCGATAGCAGGATCCAAATGGCCAGTTTGTGGGTGGCAAGCTAGTGTGCACCCTGTCTTGAACTCACTAAGTCTCCAGGTAGACAAGCCCTTAGTGTTTAGAAATAGTTGTACTAAAAATACCTTCTCTGAAGCAGTGGGATTCAGTGTCTGGCTAGTGCAACAGAGAAAGCTTGTTCATGGATACTAGTGAATAATTTCTTTGCTTGGTTCATGTCTACTCTCCTTCACTAGAATCAAGGGCAGCCTACTGGTTCCATTTTACAGTAAAACAGCCTGCAGTCCCCCAGCTGAAGCTTTTGTAACATATGTTTACAAAGCAATAGAAAGAAATGAACATTTGAGGAATCTTGTAACAATCTACAGGTAGTACAAAGTTTGGATGAGAGAGATCTCTGACATGAGTATCTCATTGCCTTCCGATTCTTTGTGTGGCTTTGCTTCCTTGTACTGATGATTGGTCACAGCATTCTTTCACTTAGTATTCTGGTACACTATGCTATTCCTCCTTCCTTCCCCATGCACCCTTTAATTTTCCCTGGCCACAGGAATGTCTGTGAAAGCAAGAAATTTAAACAGCACTATCATGATGGCCAGCCTGCAGAGAGTTGGGAACTGACTGTAATCCATTATGGCTCAAACTGCATTCTGTCACAGGAATCTCCACTATATACATTCTGAGACCATGATGCGTCTAGTGTAATACAACTGGTACCCTTGAAAGCTGTGTGGTTTTACTGCTTTGAGTAGTCTGGTATAAACACAGTTTGATAAATGATCCCTAGGGGGATCTAAGGTTCCCAGTTAAACCATGGAGATCATTATGGCTCCTGATACATGATGGTACTTAAATGATGGAAAGAAGGGTCAAACGTACTGTGTATATTTCTATGTAGAGCTGCTGAAATATGGCATCCAACACTAAATTAAAATGAATTTGCTTCAGCTGTGCCTGTGCCTCTTTTTGAGCATTTGAGTAAAGGAGTTTTATTCACAAGAATGCTTAAATATTAAATATTTGCAGGCTCAGTAGTTCACACTGAAAAGGGCATATTTTATGCGGAATTAATTGGTGCTTAACCCAGAAAATGGGCAGATTCTCAAAGCCGTCACCAGAAACCTGGGATGGTAGTGGCTAAACAATCCATTCAAAGATCTCCGTGCACCTTCCACACACTCAGTTATTTGCTGCGAATGTGACATGAGGAAATTAAATTGAACTGTGCATGCAGCTAGTAAATTTCATAGTGCCCTAACATTTTTGGAACAATGACTTCAGCAAAGCCTATGTGACCTAGAAAAGAGAGTCAGTCAATTTTTCTAGTATTTCTTAGTATTTCCTAAATCCTATTTATCTGGTGCCTCTCCTTGAGAGACTTAAAGCCCTTTTCCTGAAGTTATACTTCTCCAGTCAGGGAATAAAAACAATGCCATTCCACTTTTGTTGTTCAATGACAAATAAACATACCTCAAATTTTGAATATTAATTAGTGAATTCTTGCAAATAATGTTTTATCTGAGTAACTGATGCATTTGAGGAAACCACGATCTGTTTGTGAACATTGAGATTTATAAGAAAGGGGGACACAAGAATTTTACATGTCACAAGGATAGTTGGAATTGAGATTTGAATAATGCTTGCACAATTTATGTATATTACAAGAAGCCTTTTTTAAAAAAAAAAAGTTTTACAGGTTATTCCAAACTAAGCATTCCCAACACCAATTGGCTTCTGTGCTCACAGTACCCTGTAAATCAGGTCACTTTTATTTAGTTGCAAAATAAACTATTTAGGTGCTAACTTTAGGCCCCTATTTTGATAGTGTGTCTTAGTATTTGAAAAAGAAAATATCAGCCCATCTACAATGGATAATATGGTAGAATGACACAATCATGTGAGGACATGGGGGGAGACTAATTTTTAGCATTCTGAAATTAGAGTTTCTGCTGCTGACACCATAGAAGAAATCTATCGGCGGCTCAGAAGGTCACACTACTTCATGGTATTTGTATGTCAGGAATTTTACTCATTTTAGACTGTTAATTCTTAAAGTCTGTGTTTGAGCAACATTAATTTTCTCTTTGTATTGTTTGTTTTCTCATGTCTTTAAAGTTTTACTACGTGATATTTGTACATAACTGTTAAGTTGTGAAAAAGACTTGAAGTTGATGTAAATATTTGAAATAATCTTTCCTCCCTGTTCCTTTGAGCAGTATACATGCCAGAAATAACCCTTTCACCTTTTTTGATAATGCAAGCTGCATACAGTGTACCTTGGCAGGATAAGATTCCAGGTGGCATTAGAACATTTTTCCATACAATTCCATCTCCAATCTTATAATTAATGTGGGATGCACAACTCCTGTTCTTCTCTCTCTGGCTGACTTGCCTATCTGCAAGAAGCAGGAACCAATGCATACAAGAAGAGAAATATAAAAAGTTAATATTTTAATTAGGGAGACTGAAGGAAGTTTTGGTAATGCCAACAAAACACTTCAAATATAATCTAATGCTGAATCCTACAGCTGTTTCTGCTTTCAGAACAAAATATACAAATAACAGAACATGAAATTGGCATTGTCTTTTCTTTTCCCCCTCCAGTAATCAGATCAGGTAGTTGTTAAGCTAGGGTCAAACCCTGGCCCACTCCAGCTCTGCAGCATGGAGCCATCTGATGCTGTGGAGCACAAATGTTCCCCAGGGCTGCAGAGTTCTCTTGGTGTGTTGGGATTAGGAGTTAGAGAGGGATCTTGTATGACAGCCAGGAAGCTCCCTCATAGTAATGTTTGTGCCCCTGTCCTCCAGCTGTCACCCACAAAGTTGAGAGTGCTGGGGATGACATCAAGGGAAGACAGTACACCTCCAGTTTCCCAGAAGAAGAGTATGGGGTGTCTCTGACTGCTGGTGGTTAAATGAGATAGGTTGAACAGCACCTAAAGCAAGCTCCTGGTTGACCACTCTACACTGGTATAGTCTGGCAGAGCAAAAACATCCCATTATGCTTATCAGGAGTTGAAAAACACATGCATGGTAATTCAAAACTCTCTGTGTGGTGTGTTTTATTTTAAATGCTACTTAAGGACCCAGGATTATGGTCCCTGCTCTCCCCTCTGGCAGTTCTGGAAGAGTTGCAATAACCTCCACAGGCAAAACATGGAAAAATGGGGACAGGGAACCTCAGAGAGCAATTAGGGTGTGGGAATGTCACTGTGTAAGTCCCCAACCTGAAAGATTCTGTGCCTTGCTCTGGCAGACTGAATACAAAGCCCCTCTGTCATCTTTCTACACTGGGAACAACTGTCCTCAGTTAGTTGACTTATGAGGAGCTTGATTACGTGCAGGTAGAAGGCTAATATATGTCTTGCTCCTGTGTGACTGAGCTATGATTTAGGCTTTGACCAGGGTGTCCTTTGTCTGGCCAGGCCTACTAGCAGCTGACTATATAAACATCAGTGTGTGGTGGTTGATGTGATCTAACTGCTTCAGTTTGTGTTCGTGATATTGTCCTAGATGTTTGTCCCTGGTGGTCTTTGATAAGTCCTGTCAATGGATTTCTTTGAGTGTCCTGATGAATGGTCTCTACAGTTCTCCCAAATGCTAATCATAGAATATCAGGGTTGGAAGGGACCTCAGGAGGTCATCTAGTCCAACCCCTTGCTCAAAGCAGGACCAATCCCCAACTAAATCATCCCAGCCAGGGCTTTGTCAAGCCTGACCTTAAAAATATCTAAGGAAGGAGATTCCACCACCTCCCTAGGTAACGCATTCCAGTGTTTCACCACCTTCCTAGTGAAAAAGTTTTTCCTAATATCCAACCTAAACCTCCCCCACTGCAACTTGAGACCATTACTCCTTGTTCTGTCATAACTACCACTGAGATCAGTCTAGATCGATCCTCTTTCGAACCCCCTTTCAGGTAGTTGAAAGCAGCTATCAAATCCCCCCTCATTCTTCTCTTCCGCAGACTAAACAATCCCAGTTTCCTCAGCCTCTCCTCATAAGTCATGTGTTCCAGTCCCCTAATCATTTTTGTTGCCCTCCGCTGGACTCTTTCCAATTTTTCCACATCCTTCTTGTAGGGTGGGGCCCAAAACTGGACCCAGTACTCCAGGTGAGGCCTCACCAGTGTCGAATAGAGGGGAACGATCGTGTCCCTCGATCTGCTGGCAATGCCTCTACTTTTACATCCCAAAATGCCATTGGCCTTCTTGGCAACAAGGGCACACTGTTGACTCATATCCAGCTTCTCGTCCACTGTAACCCCTAGGTCCTTTTCTGCCGAACTGCTGCCAAGCCATTCGGTCCCTAGTCTGTAGCGGTGCATGGGATTCTTCCGTCCTAAGTGCAGGACTCTGCACTTGTCCTTGTTGAACCTAATCAGATTTCTTTTGGCCCAATCCTCTAATTTGTCTAGGGCCCTCTGTATCCTGTCCCTACCCTCCAGCGTATCTACCTCTCCTCCCAGTTTAGTGTTAGTGCTTCCCGTGACCCCTTCAGCCTCTCCCCCAGAACAAGCATATACTTTTTGTTAAATTTTCATTAGAATCAGTACCTCCTCCTCAAATTCCTGTCAGCTCTTTACTTACAAGAGCTTTTACTCTGCCACTTTGTTCCCATCTCACGGTTACTTTTGCTGCCCTGCCTCTCTCCTAACTATTTGAATACTTGCTTCTCTCTACAATATCACGTCTTTCTTCAAATCACCCAACTAGCAGACTCTGTTTTTCTGATGGTCTCCCCACTCCAACTGCTGTTCCCCAGTTGTCACAGCCTCTCTAGTCTGGTTACCATGGGGCTCCCACAGCACACCAGCAGGATTTACATGGGCCATTTGTCAAATATGCAGTGAAAGCTCATTTCTAACTATACCCTGATTACTGGGGCATGGCAAAAGTATTGTGTAGCACAAGATTTATGATGTACAAACCCTAAATGAGAAGCAATTATGTGTGATTCAGATTCACTTTTTAAATAAAATGAAATGGCAGTCATATTAAGACCAATGTGTGCTAAATCCCTATTTATAGTTAAAGTTTAAAATATTAATAGACACTGTATGTAGCTTTTGAAGAGTTATTGATGAGTAAAACGTGATAGATATATGATGTAGGTATGACGAGGTATAGATACGGGATGAGATAAATATGTCATTAAGAGCGTATGGTAATTTTTCCAGCATATTTTTGATGAATATAGCACAGGTACTTCTTTTTAAAAAAAGAAACACATCCATATGTGTTTGTGTGTGGTTAGTGACTGTAAAGATAGTGGGGGAGTCTGAATACGCCTCAGGAATAGTTCAAATGCATATCGCAAGAAGCTCTGGTTCATAGAACTTTCCATGGATGCGGGGTATTTATTCCTCTGTTGCAAGCTGACATCACTTGGCAGCTACATATCCCATCTTGCTTAATGCTGTAATGTTTTTCTTTTTGATCCTTTGAATCTTCCACTGACTGACAGAAGCCAATGAGGAAGGAGAAAGACACATCAACATAGTCTGACTTTGGTCTTCCCTAGGGTAGTATCTCCACGAGACATGACCCTAGGAATTCCCTGACACTGATCAGCTGTGACCCCTTATATTATCTGAACAAATCTTCAGTGATCAGAGAGCATGTGCTGAATTCTCACTCCCTATTCACGTCTAACCTGAATCACTTGGAAAGGAATGCAGTAACTTTGTTTGACATACAGATGTACAAAAATGAATTATGTGCATATTTAAAATGCCTTTTAAGGGTGACATAAAACACACACATTACAAGGTGAAAATTCCAGCTGGGGAAGTTTAATACTTGGCTACTATTAATTGTTGTTGTTTGTCGCCCTCAAAGGAAATGCCCCGGTCTTTCTGTTTTAGCATTGAGCAGGTAACGCTGAAGCATGTAGTCTTAAGCCTTGGTAGCTATTATAGCGTCCTGGTCATTTAAATGGGAAGTAGACAAAAAAAATTCTTCCAGCTACAGTTTAGTGTGCCAAATTCAGTTCACATGGTGGCACTAGAATGGAAGTTATTGCCCTGTTGGAGTTGGTAATTTAGTTGGCTGGCAGAAGTAATTCTTAGTGCTTTATACTTCCTGTGAGTTGTGCAAATGGATAGTAAATGGTAAAAAATCAGGAAGAAAGCAAACGTTGTACAGACTTGTTAAATTGTGGGGGTGGGAGTTGGCTGTGTGTTTTCCAAACAACATTTGGTTGGGAAAATTGAATGTCAGGGTAACGCACTGATCATAATGACAGATGCTGGCAATTGGATGACTATGGAGAATTTTATCTCCACTTTTAAACCACTAGAGGATGGTTCCTCTGGATCAGATGTTAAGGAATAGTGATGAGTGAGGAAACTGGACCTGCAGATGTTTGTACAATACATCATCTGTAAAGAGAATTCAGAGCGACCAATGTGAGGCTTTTCACGACCACCAAATTTAATGCAATGCATACAAACAAACAAACTCTTATAGGCTGCTATGCCATAGTAGTTAGTAGGAAAGCAGTTCTGTTGTGGGGTTCACAGGTGAATGCAGATATTATACAGGGATATTATTAAGGTTATCCTCTGTTTCACTTCGCTTTCTTAGCTCGGAAAAAGGAGTGCAATAGACAGCATACTAACGATGTGTATCTGTTTCAGTTTGCAGCTCATCTAGTGCAAATCAAATATCCAAGAGTCTGCATTCTGGATGGAGGCATAAACAAGATCAAGCCAACTGGTCTTCTGACAGTTCCTTCTCCACAGATATGAACCACTACAAATTTTGAGAGAATTTAAAATTAGAGGGTTCTGTCGACTGTGTGTGAGCATCATAAACCCTAAGGGCATTAAGACATCTGCAGTATACAAGAAATCCAGATTATTAGTGTCTTTCCATGTGGATCTGGAGTGAAAGAGCTTTGATTTTATCATTTGACATGGAACTTCAATTGGACTGGATGAAAAATGTGAAGCTTTAATTCTGGCAAGGGACTTCTTTCAGCAGCAATGAAGTCTGCATCGAGCATTGTCAGATTCCAGTAGAAAAGCAGTGTAGCTCAGGTAAATATTTAGGGTCTATACATATTTCAGCAAAACAGGAGAAACCATTGCCAGAGAGATCACAGTTGCATTAAATAGATTATGTTTTAGAAATATTTTAGAGAGTGAACATTGAAAGTAATAGGCTGAAATTGTATCACACACATCTTACTACAAAGAACACTTTTTTTCTATCAAATCTTTAAAGAATAAATGCTGCATTTAATGATCCACTTTTGCTCTGGGCAGCTGTTTTCTGATCTGAGCAGGAAAAGAAAATAAATAAATCCCAAACTGGAAATCAGTGTTCGGAGTGCTGCTGAATATATCCAGATATATACCTTCTTTTAGAGAATTGTTCATTCAGATTTCCTTTGCTCTGTTATTACCGTAGCTGTTGCAGAGTAGGCCTCATCCTGTGCAAATAATTTAATGACGTTTCCTGAAACATGAGAATTCTTAAAATATGCAGGAAAAGTAGGCTTCTGACTGTACTGTGGGAAATGACAAAAGATTAATTAGCCAAACAATAATAATAGTGGTCCATGTTTGAAACACTGATGAAGGAAAAAAAGCAGTTCTGTTTTTCACACGATAGGACTCCCCAACCTTAGGACTCCCCAACCTTTCATAGAAATGTACATTCTAATTGAAGGTGGAAAAGGTGTACTGGGTGATCTACTTTATTCCACCTGCCAATGTAGTCACTTTTTGAAGGATCACTTCTTGAGTCTGAACTTTAAAACTGACACACTGATTCAGCAGTCATATCTCTAAAATAAAATATATGCCAGTGCTGCAGTTTTGTGAAACCAAGTACCACAAGTGGGATGAGATGGTTTTAGGTAAAGAGAATTTGGAAATGACTTTTCTTGCAGTCAGAAGCCAAGAGTGTCAAAATCAGAGATAGGAACAGGAAATGGGGTCTGTCTGCTGCCAAGGAGCTAAAAGGGAGGGTGACTTTATTTTTTGTTTTGTTGTTTGTTTGATTAAAGGCTTTATTTGTGTGAGACTCACCTTTTGATTATGGTGAAAAATATCTGAATTCTATGCCTCATAATTTTAGCTTAACCACAGTTTAGCCCCAGCTTTGCTATGGTTCCAAAAATTCATTTTTCTAAGTAAAATTTTTAAAAAAACCTCTAAAAATCTACAATAATCTATATCTTCCTGTACATCACTGATAAAAGTACAATATCTTTAATCCCAAAAGATGTGATGCAGGCTGTAGGCTCCCTAAATCAATAGCATTAAAATAAATGTATTGTGCTCTAATGCCCTGAGAGCAAGAGCCAGTGAGGGAGGGCTGATGTTTAAAGGGAAAAAACTTTGAGATGGTACTAAGAATCTTCCTATAACTTTAAAATTAGAAAACTTCCTTGTGCATTCTTCTGAGTATTATCTGATTTTATAATGTGGTTGTAGATATTAAAGTAGCTTGTAAAATAAAAAAGCATTAAAGATTTGTTAGTGTGAGCAGATGGGAGTTTGTCATTTGAGTTGACACAATGTTCCTTTTTTTAGAGTGGTCCATGAACTATAAAGGTTTACAATAAAAGTACAGTGTTAGTATACAAGGACTTACTCTGGAAAAAGTGACTAAAACTAGTGCTTGCCCTAGTTTGGGAATTCATGTGATGATTTGGTTTTAACTTTGCAAATAGAGCATTGCAGCAGCTCAGTATATTTACATTTTTTCTTTCCTTATGTCATAAAAGATTAATTTCCAATATTAAGCCATTTGAAGAAAGGCTAAATACGGACCATGTGCTCTTCTGTAGATCGCCGACAAGATTATCTCATAACTGAAACCGTGGAAGATCAGCGTCCTAGAGGGAGCTGTTCCACCAGAGCACTTGGATCTGGACTGCTCAATGAGCAGAAAGTTTTATTCTGAAGTTGCTTCAGAGGTTCACTTGTGGCACACCATTAGCAATTCTTGATATCACCAGGTGACTGTGATCTGAGCAGCCCTATATACTGCATTATTCTTCATACATGGAAATGTATGTCAAGAAAAAAATTATTTACATGGACAGGAGTCACAAAAAAAGAAACGTGCAAGACCAGGAAATGCACAGAATCATTGAGCAACATCTAATTACAGTGAAGCAATTAGAAATGTGTTATGCCATTTACCTTAACACTTGTATAACTTAAACTGGACTAGATTGAGTTGCTAATGTGTAGCACTACTTATTACTTTGTTACTGACATTTTAAAAGGCTGAATAGATGGAATGAGGATATGCAAAACTTGAGACATTTTAAAGAAAGGAATTGCACATCATTTCTAGACTCCACTTTTATTGGTGTGTCTCAGATAGGCAGGGGTGAAAGTAATATAAAGGATTTACCGTTACGCCGGAGTCCGAGCAGGGGGCGGGCCCTTGACTGGAAGAGGCGGGGCCTTTAGAGATTAAATTGAAATTTAAAGGGCATGGGGCTCCGGCTGCGGTAGAGGCGGCTGGGAGCCCTGAGCCCTTTAAATCACCGCCGGAGCTACCAGTTGCGGAGGTGGCTGGGAGCCGCGGGGCTCAGGGGCCATTTAAAGGACCTGGGGCTCCGGCCACCGCTACCGCAGCTGAGCCCCGGGCCCTTTAAATCACCACTCGAACCCTGCTGCCAGAACCCCGGGGTAGGAGCAGTGGCAGAGGGCTCCGGCAGTGATTTAAAGGGCCCGGGGCTCCTGGCCACTGCTACCCACAGTGGAGCCCCGGTCCCTTTAAATTGCTGAAGGAGCCCCAGGGGCTCCGGCAGCAGGGCTCGGATGGTGATTTAAAGGGCCTGGGCCTCCAGTCACTGCTACCACCTTGGGCCCTTTAAATTGCTGTGCGAGCCCTGCTGCTGAAGCCCCTGGGGTAGCAGCGGCGGCCGGGGTCTCTGGTGGTGATTTAAAGGGTCTGGGGCTCCTGGGCCCTTTAAATTGCCTACAAGTGCCCTGGGGGCTCCCATCTGCCACCGCTACCTCAGGGCTCTGGCGGAGATTTAAAGGGCCCGGGGCTTTGCTGTGGTAGCGGCGGCTGGGAGTCCTGGGCCATTTAAATCACCACCGGAGCCCTCAGCCGCTGCTACGGCAGCAGGGCTCGGGCGGCAATTTAAAGGGCCCGGGGCTCTGGCTGCTGCTACTGCCCCGAGCCCTTTAAATCGCTGCTGGAGCCCTGTTGCTGGAGCCAGCAGAGGTTTAAAGGGCCCCGGACAGTAGTGGCGGCCGGAGCCCTGGGCACTTTAAATCACTGCCTGAGCCCCGCTGCCGGAGCCCTGGGGTAGCAGCAGCTGAGGGCTCCGGTGGTGATTTAAAGGGCCAGGGGCTCCCAGCCACCGCTACTGCAGAGGAGCCCTGGACCCTTTAAATCGCCGATGGAGCCCCAGGGCTCTGGCAGCAGGGCTCTGGTGGCAATTTAAAGGGCCTGGGGCTCCAGCCACTGCTGGGAGCCCCAGGCCCTTTAAATCACCACCTGGGGAGGCCGGTCTGGTACGGCGCACCGACTCTTGCTGGTATGCCATACCAGACCTTACTGGCTTACTTTCATCTCTGCAGATAAGTATTTGTTACAACTAAAAAAATATCACCACACACAATTGGTCTTGCAGTCTGAGAGCTCTTCATGGAAATCTTTGTGTATCTGGATTCTGTTGTTATGCCAGTTCCAGCACTCAGTGACAAAATTTGATTTTATCTTTTCCTCTTAGAAGTGTGAGATTCTTGTAATTGTTTGGTAACTTGTTCTCGCTGCAGAGTTCTGTTTTTATGCTATCTGATTTAAAGGAGAAAAGTAGACCTGTGTTTTGGTCATTGATATTCTCACACTACATCTATTTCACCAGTTCTGGCACTGCTGGGAAGTCCTGCTGTTGGCATGGAGGTATGCCAAACTGCCAGGATGTCCAATGAAAGCAATAGAAAAACAAAATCCACTATGTCCTCCTTCTAGCAGTCCCATTCCCCCTTGGCCTTTACAGGCCATTATGTAATTGCTGTTCTGCAATATGTTCTCCGCAGCCCCAGTACTCGGCCCAGAACCATCCTCTGATATTTTCATTATGTTCTCCTTCCAAAGGTTTTTCTGGCACCCAAAGATATTTGTGTAGTGAATTTTTTGGGCAAAGGCAGTTAGTTCTCACATCCTTGATTTCTCTCCTGCCTTTATGCTTGGCAGGGCCCTTCCTTTCTGGCTATAACTTTGTCCCTTCCTCAACCTCATTCCTCTGATTCCAGAGAAAGTTCTCCATGGTCCTGTCAAATGTTGCCAATTCAGGGTAGTCCTTACTCATCTAGGAGTAGCCAAAAATGACTATGATGTGCCACTCACCTCAAGGCAGATGTAGGCCAGGTTCCAATCAATCATTTTTCCCCAGGACTGCACCTTGAGGTGGTGGGAGGCTTGCATGCTCCAGTGACCCTGAGAGCTGTGCTTGAGGGAACAGAATTCCTGGAAGGGCCATCCAAATCAGACAGGTCAAAAAGTAGGAGCCAGATTAAAGGCAGTCCACCAGTCCTGGTAGGGAGTTGTGAATGAGGCTAACAACCTATCTATGCAAAAATACTTTCCGTTACGGAAACAATGCAGAGAGAAGACCAGTCTGCCACAGATTTGACAATACAGGCATTAACAGTGGAGAACCACAGTCTGTTGGACAAAAGACAAGTTACTGGCCAACCAGCAATCCAGCCAAAACGATGATGATGGAAAATCAAAGTTGCAAGGAAGTTCTTAATCTGAAATGGCATTAAGGTTAAGACCAGAACTGGGTGTTGGAATGTTAGCTCACTTTGGAGCATAGGTAGACTGATACAAGTTATCAGAGAAACGAAAATTTGGCCTAAGTATACTTGGATTGAGTAAGAGGAGGTAAATTGAGACAAATTATTGTTGGAAGGTGTGATTGTTTTATATACTGGAAGAGAGGATGATGCACACAGGGAATGTGTAGGTTTATTATTTAGCAAAGAACTTACTGAAAGAATGGGAACCTGTAAACTCAAGAATAATGACTACTCACTTTGTGACAAACCTCGCAAAAGTCACAGTTCAGTAGTATGTGCCAGCGAACATTAGCAAAGGATGGTTCAAAGACAGTTTCTATTGATTGCAGAGCCTCCTTGATAAGATCCGTAAATATATCATTGTCTTATGGAAGATCAAAATGCACAGGTTGGTGATGATAATACTGATATGAATACATTATGGACAGATGTGGCACTCCCAAGACAGATGATAATGGTGAATGATTTTGTTGAACTCTGCATGCTAAGCAATCTTTGCATTGGGATTACACTTTTCCACACAAGAAAAGCCAGAAACTGACATGGATAGCAAATGATGCTTCGCCCAGAAACAGCATACTCATGTCGCTATTAGTAGGCGGTGGAGAAGATCTCTGTTGGATGCCAGGGTGCTTATAGGTGCTGATATCAAAAGTAACCTCCATCTTGTTATTGGGACAATCAAAATAAAACTCAAGAAAGGTGTCAGCATGCAAGGTAGAGGATATGGATGATACGAGAAAGTTAGTAGATCCATCTGTGTAAGCACATATTGAGCTGCAACTTCACAATGGATTTGAAGAGTTAAAGACACTGATGGAGAACATAGAAGAATAATGACAGTTTTTCAGAGAAACAACTGTGGACGCAGCCAGGAATACAATGGGGGTGAGAAGCTTTCAAAAAGAAGAATGGTGCCAACAAATACATGGAGATTTGTTGGATTCTCTAATTCAAGAACAAGACAGCAGAAAAGGAGCTATTCTGCAACAAGAATATGTGGACAAACAAGAAAGTTAAAGGATCATCTAGAAGAGATAATAGAGAATGAATGGAAAACTAAGCAAGAGAAGCTGAGGAGGTGTACAAGAGAGGAGATTCTAAAAAGCTTTTTTTAGTATCTACACAACTGGTATCACAGTTCTCGAACCATTGTGTCCTGTTGAAGGCTTGAGTTGGTACAATTCTAACCACAGAGAGCCTGTTGGATGAAACATTTCCAGGCTCTGCTTGACCAGCCAGAACCATTAACACATATTGAGAGACAGGAAAATCTGCTATTTCTTCATGTCACAAGAAATAATTGCCTTTGATGAAGTAAATGAAGCTGTAAACCAACCGAAGAGTGGTAAAGCATGAGGCTATGACCATATAGATATTGAAATGTTAAAAGCTAGGGAGAAAATGATGGTAAATTACATGTGCAGGTTGTACAGATTGGTTTGGGAAAAGGAGATCTTTCCTAAAGATTGAGGAAGAGGTATTATCATCTGCAAAATTCCTGAAAAGGGGGACAAGCTTATTTGTGATAACTGGAAAGGAGTGACACTGCCACCTGCAAAAAATTTTGTATTATTTTTATTTGAATAGGATGAAAACTGCTGTTGACAAAGTACTCAGAGAGGAATAGGCTGGATTTCAGTCCAGAAGGTTGCATTCAGACCAGATTTTCGCATTTGAGAGGACTCATTAAGAGAGATTTAAAATACCAGCAGAAGATAATTTCCTTGATTTCATAAAATCATTTGATAGAGTTCAGACAGAAGCCCTCTGGAAGATCCTGAGACACTAAGGAATTCCAGCAAGGATTGTTAATTTGTAAAAGCTTTGTTTGCCAAGCCTGTGTGCTGCATCAGGACAGAGAGCAGAGACCCACAATGATTTAAGATTGTTACTGGCGTAAGGCAAGGTTGCATATGATCTCCACTTTTCTTGTGCCTTGTAATGAGAAAAGTGACCATGGCTGCTGAGGGCAATGTGTTCAGGCAAGAGAAAAGATGCATGATTTAGATTTTGCAGAGTATATGGGTTGTATATGTGTCTGGATGTGGGCTTGAATGGCAGGGTCAATCACCCAAATCTCCCTCATGTGAGTACTGGTGACACAAGAAGGATGCTCTTCTGGGCATCTGTTAGCTGGAGTTTAAAGCCACAGACTATACATTGAAGGAGTTAATCCCTTCCCAGGAAAACAGAACTTCAGCAACCAGAAGGCTGTGTCTTACATTGTCATACAGTGAGACACACTGAGCTCCTGTCTTTGATCAGAGGTGATCAGGATTCTGGGCCTAAATAATAGATATGTGCAGTCTCCAGAAATTCAGAATATAACGTACAACAAAGGCATGCTATTATATTTGGTCTACAGTTGCAACCTGGGTGTAAGCCCTAATGAAGCTTCTTCAGTCAGAGAATGTTTATATTTTCTCTTCTCTGGTTTTCACAAAGGCATGAGTTCATATGTTGATACCAGGAGCTACGAGAATCACTGTGGCCTTGTTTTCCCCACTTTTCAAAATATCTTTTCCTATCAAAAGGATTAGACAGGCCTGTGATGGGTTGGGTCACAGAGACACCCGCCCCCCCTTGAGACTGTCACCTGATGTGCTGAGACTGCCTCTGAGCCCATGTTCCCTGGCAGCATGAGACTTCAATACCCTGTCTTTTTGAGCCAGATACACTAGCCTGCTGCAAACACAGACCCAGGTCTGAACCATGTCCCCCAAAAGCTGCAGACTAAACTGAAAACAGCTTAAGAAGTGCTTCTGTCTCCAGCACCCAGATACCCAGTTCCCAATGGAATCCAAACCCCAAATAAATCTGTTTTAGTCTGTATAAAGTTTATACAGGGTAAACTGATAAATTGTTCTCCCTCTATAACATTGATAGAGAGAGATGCACAGCTGTTTGGTGTCCCAGAAATTAATTACTTGCTCTGGGTTAATTAATAAACAAAAAGTGATTTTATGAAATATAAAAAGTAGGTTTTAAGTGCTTCCAAGTAATAACAGACAGAACAAAGTAAATTACCAAGCAAAATAAAACAAAAACACACAAGTCTAAGTCTAATACAGTAGGAAACTAAATGCAGGTAAATCTCACCCTCAGAGATGTTCCAATAAACTTTTGGCACAGATTAGATTCCTTCCTAGACTGGGTCCAGCAATCATTCACACCCCCATAGTTACTGTCCTTTGTTCCAGTTTCTTTTAGCCTCTCCACCCCAAAGAGATGCCTATCTTCTGAGACAGCTGAAGACAAAATAGAGGAGTTTCCAGGGCCTCTTATATTCTTTCTCTTGTGGGAAACCCCTTTGATCCCCTGTGCAAAATCACAACAACAAGGTGGAGTCTGTAGCCACCTGGGCAAGTCACATGTCTATGAATGATTCAGCTTTTTGCAGGCCAATGCCATTGTTTATATGTTAGTTTTAACATTCCCAGGAAAGCTCAGATGTGGATTAGTGTCTCCCAAAGTCCATGGTCAGTTAAGTGTTTCTTGATTGGGCACTCACTGAGAATAGTCCTTTCTCAAGAAGCTGACCAAATGCTTCACTTAGGCTACTTAAACTCAAACAAATGCAAAGCCAATATTCATAACTTCAACTACAAAAATGATACACACATATAGACAGCATAATCAAAACCAGCAAACTACAACCTTTCCATAGACACCCCACTTGACCTCCTCTGTATAAGAACTGGTGCAACCCTGGTTGCAACAATGATCTATATAGTCACAGTTTATGTCAATGTCACAAGGCCTACCACTCTCCTATATGAAGTTGGAAACTTAATTTGCTCCTGTAAGCCTTGTCCCATCACCTTTTGAGTCACCATACTGTATTCTCATACTACTTTTCCCTGGGTTCACCCTGCACAGATCCACTAAGAGTGCTTAATGAACTATTATCTCTTCCAGAAGATTATTTCTGTCCAGGAGGAACCAACTGCTTTTGATCTGTGAAGACTGATTTGACATCAGGCTTGTGTGTTTGGCTAGAAAAATATTTTTTTCCTTAACTGATCCCACCTTTCTAATGCCAGCATCATCATCCTTTTTGATTTGCAGCTTGCGAAGCAAATTGATGTCAGAGATGACTATCTGTTTTTGGAAGAAGTTTATATAGTCTCCCAGGTAGGTGTTAAGCTATTAATTTTGTGATGAACAATACTCTAAGTGATATCACTGTAATATCGGTAGGACAACTAAATCTGTAGTCTATTCATTATCTTAACAAACCCATTTAGTATCATCATAATCACATTACTGAACAAAAGTTAATGTTGCAGGGGGCCGTCCCAGCTGTCAGTGTGAAATAATCCAATATCTATTATGTGCAGTTTAAAAAATATGACTGGCAAAGTGCAGGATCTGTTTACACTGACTACACTGTATTTTTGGTGTCATGCATTGGATGAGTTTAGATTAGACATAATATATTGCTTGCAAAGCTTTTGGGCTCCTTCCAAAACCTGTTCAATCATACTGTAAATCACTATGATGGTTTTGTTCTAAATCAACTTGTTGTTGTCTCTTGGTGTTATTACTACAGGATGCCCTCAGACAGTACACACTTGTAATTCAACTATTTTATTTCTAGATTAAAATTTTATTATACACTTTAGCAGCCATGTTCCATGATGCACTGATACATAACAATGCCCAGGACACAGTAACCTGTCTAAGGGAAGAGATAAAGTACATAAACACATGGATTTATGCAGTAATCATTATGTTAAATGAGATGAGCGTAGCCAGAAGTTAGAGAGCCAACTTCAGAGTGATTACATTGAGTTACTGACTACAACAGTCTTGAACTGAAGGGGGCCAAAAATCTATTTATTTATTGATTGATTTGATTGATTGATTGCCAGATATGGTATCTAGCACAACATACTCTTACAAAGAAGTCTTCGTGGTTTTAGTTCTGGTGAAAGGTGCCAGTTTGATGGATCAGGGGAATAAAGTCTTAGAACAGAAGTCTTAGGTGTCTACAGGAATGTGGCATAATTTGTTTTTTGGGAGGTCCAGTGTTTAGGGTGCTAGCTTGGCTTGTGGGAGGTCTGTGCTCAGTTCCCTTCTATAGACTTCCTGTGTGACTTTAGGCAAGTCACTTAGTCTCTCTGTGCCTCAGTTCCACATCTGTAAAATTAGGATAATAGTACTGCTTTATCTCTCAGTGGTTCTGTGAGGAGAAATACATTAAAGATTGTGGTACACTCAGATACTGTAGTGATGGGGACCATATAGGTACATAAGAAAAGGTAGATACTTTGTTCTTTGGAACAAGTGAGTCCTTTGCTTTTCTAACATATCAAGCAGTCAGAAGCATGTGACAACCTGACTCCACCACCCCGATGTGGGGAAAATGGACCTGGAGCTACGGAACAGAGCAGAGAGAAGCTTGAAGGACAGGGAGGACCTCATCCAGCTGGGCTATGGGGTATGTCTCAGGGTACTCCTGGACTCTAAAGAAAACAGTCTGGTGGGACTAGAGGTTCTCCTCACCCCCAAATCTTAAAATGACTCCTAAATGTCCTGGGGGAAGGGGCCCATAAGCAGTCCCCCTCCCTCCCAATTGAGCAGAAGGATGGAGGCAGCAAACCTCTCCCTTCTCTAGAGGACTGGGAGCCCTGGAGGAATCGGAGAATTCCCTAGAGGGCTTCAGGCACTGTGGAAGGCAAGCTGTAAAATACCTCATCAGAGCCACAGCAGGGCACCTTGGCCTGTGAGGTGGGCTACAAGGGCAAAGAGACCAACAAAGAGCAAAAAGAGAAAAAGGGTTGGGGGACAGGGAGGAATGTGCTCTCTGACTCTTCCTCCTCCCTCCCTCCCCCTCCCACCCCCCCGCGCAGAGAAAGGAGAGCTATTGAGCTGTGTAGCTGAGCAGGCTCAGGAGAAGACACAGCACAGATTCTCCATCCATCCCCACCCGCACAGTTTGAAGCCATGTACAGAAAGGTTGTATCTACCATACAGATCCAGCCTCAACAGGCTTCAGAAAGCAAGCCTCAACTCAAATATGTACCCTCAGAATCTTCTCCTAAGGCTTCAATTCCCTGTACTCTTCCTTTGAGGATGTGATCATGGAGGAGTGGGACAAGCCTGACAAAGGCAAACATATCAGTAAAAATCTCTTTGGGTTCTACAGGCTACAGGAGCCAAAGAACTCTGTTGCTGAGGTCCCAAAGGTCAATGCTGCTGTTGCATCCCTAGCAAGTGATATGGTTATCCCCTCAGAAGGAGAATTCTTCCCTAAGGACCAGACAGGAAAGTGGAGACCACGCTCATAGAAAGACTTTGAGGCCTCTTCGCCTAACTTAAGGGTGTGTCTCTCAGCAACATGCTTTGCTAGAGCATGTCTCCTGGCTGGAGAATCTCAGGGTACTGAGGGACAGAGATCACACTTATTTCAGCTCTGCTCTTAAAAATCTCCGTAGCAGCAGTGTTTCTAGCCAAAACTTCACTGAATACAACAAAGTTTTCAGCCAGTTCCATGGCATCCACAGGGAGCTCCAACCTTGGAAGGTGGATTCCCACTCTAAACAGGTGGTGTGCTCAGCAAAATGTACAGACTCCATTCTCTTTGGACCAAAGCTAGACAAAGTGGTGGTGAAAAATTAAAACAAAAACAAGCAGTTCCTCCTGTCCTTGTTAAGTGCCCTCCGGAAAGAATACAAGCGAATGTTCAGACAGAGATTCTCCTTTCACCTCTCTACCTCGCAGAAGTACCAGTGAAGGGAAAGCAGATTCTTTACAGGTAAGCCCTGAAATCAAGGTTTGGGGGGAAAAGCCCAGAGGTGGCCCCGCAGCCTCCAAGACCACCTCATGGTAGTGATCATATGTGTCTACTCCCAGAACTGAAGCTAGGAGGCAGAATTTCTCACTTCACGGAGCAGAGGTACGCATCCACAATGGACATATCGGTGAAGGACACAGTGAGCCAGGAGTACTCCCTCAAACTTTAGGGCTCCACCTTATCCTTTCTTCATCCAGTCACTCATTTCCAGCAGCCCCGAAAAACGTGAGAAGAATGTTCCTAACCTAGAACAAGACTTCTCATCTTCTGGATAGAGGAGTATTAGAAAGCATGCCCTCAGAAGAAACAGTCTTAGGGTTTTACTCTATCTTCTTTATGGTCCAGAAGTTTGAGGTGGGGGAGTTAGAGCCATCCTCGACCTCAAGAGGCTCAGCAGCTGGCTGCCAAGGACACAGTTCCAAATGGTAACCTTGGCCTCAACAGTGCTTTGTTTTCTCAAGGAGACTTCCTGACATCAGTGGATCACGTCACTGCAGACTCCTGAGATTCCTTTATGGCAGGAAGCATTACCAGTACCAAAACCTGCCTTTTTGGACTGTGTTTGGTCCCCAGGGTCTTTACAAAAGTAAGGTAGTGATTATAGCTAGGCTCAGGGCACAGTGTATACCCTGTCTCGACAACATCCTGATAAGAGCCCCGTCCCAAGCCAAGGTGCACAAAGCCACAGCTCGGACTCTGGACCTCCTAAAAGCATATGGTTTTGCCTTCAATGTAAAAAAGAGCTCCCTGATTCCTTCAACCATCATCTCTCACCTAGGAGTGGACATAGAAAAATCTCTCCGCCACTTGAAAGGTTCTACAAGATCCAGGATCTTGTCATCTGTGGAAGTCGTACTATAGCACAGTGTTTTCAGCTTTTGGGCCTTCTGATATCATGTATCGGAATCCTCAATTGGGAAAAATCGCACAACAAGTGCCTTCAATCCTTTCTCCTAGAATCACTCCCCAGGACACATGAAAGACCACGTACAAGTCCCAGTCCAGGCACTCAGCTCCCTAAAGTTGTAGACCATCCATGGGAACAGTGGTTCTCAACCTTTCTGGACTACAGTACCCCTTTCAGGAGTCTGATTTGTCTTGTGTACCACACCTCACTTAAAGACTACTTGCTTACAATATCCGACATAAAAATACAAAAGTGTCAGAGCATGCTATTACTGAAAAATTGCTTACTTTCTCATTTGTCTATATGAAATTTTAGTTTGTACTGACTTCGCTAGTGCTTTTTATGTAGTGTGTTGTAAAACTAGGCAAATATCTAGATAAGTTGATATACCCCCAGGGTATGCATAGCCCTGGTAGAGAACCATTGCATGAGAATATCTGCAAAGGCCTGTCCCTATGCCTTCCAGATTCTCTTGTCTTTACTCTCATACGACCGTGAGGAGCTGGGGAGCTCATCTGGGTTTTCTCACCACCCAGGGGACTTGGAACCTAGAGGAAGCATAAATCTTTTAAAATGGAGAGCAGTCACGCTAGTAACTTTTTCAGTACTGTGAACTTAAAGATGCTCGAAAAAGTTTGTACACCCTTTTACGAAAGTTCTGGATCTCCCTGAAGGGAAATCACATCCCAGTTCAGTCAGACAACACAATTACAGTAATGTACATAAATAACCAAGGCGGGACAGGGAGCCCAAAGCTACATGTAGAAGTGATGAAAATAATGAAATCACAGAGCAGTCTCTCCTGTCTCTCAGAGCAATGCACATAAAATGGAAACTGTACCAGAAGGTGGACTGGCTCAACAGGTGCAAGCTCAACAATCTGGAGTAAAGTATCGAGGACATTCATTCTTGCAGCCGATTTTGTTTGCAAGCCACAAGAATACAAAGAAGCCAAGATACTTCTCCAGGGACATAGATTCCGACTCCATGGCCCAGATGGCCCCCGGGCCTACTTTGTGTTCCCACCTTTCCTCTTCTGGGGAAAGTGATTCAGAAAATAAGACAGGAGTGGTGGCCAGTCATATTGATAACTCCCTATTGGCCAAAGAGATCTGGTTTTCTGACCTGTTTGACCTGACAGTAGAGTCTCCTATACAGCTACCACAGAGACCTGATATCATCTTGTAAGGGTAGTTTCTCCATCCAGATCTAGACCAGTGTCAGCTGACAGTCTGGTTATTGAAAGGAAAGCTTTAGCAAAGCTGGGTCTGTCTTCCAACATAATCAAGAATTTGCTAGCTTCCAAGAGAGACATGACTTTAAAGGCATATTCTGTAAGGGACCGAGTCATAGGCATTCTTGCATAGTGGTCACAGTTGGGCTGAAGTCTGCCCATCAGCGACAGGAGTCACTGGGACAGAGTTAGAGGAATCGCAAGGCCAGGTCCTGTAAAGAAGAATCATGGTCAGAGTCAGGCCGGGATCAGAGACCAGAGATCACAGGCAGTACCAGGTTAGAAATGAGAGACAGGAACCGGAGTCATAGTTAGGCTGGAGTCAGAAACTAAAGATCAGGAGACAGGGTGAATTCTGGTGTTGCAGCAGGCCAAAGTCTGTGTGGTTGCTCAGACAACTTGCTGGAGTGACCTCTGGGTTAAGTAGGGACATTTGGCCAATCAGAGGGCCACAGGATACTGTCATTCTGGGTCACATAGGTGGTATTTCCTGCAGTGCCTACTCTCCGTGTGGCTCTCTGGATGTGCCTTTGCATGGCTTTTAGGTGGCACTGTGGGAATATTTGTCACTCCAGGCTCTGCAGATCCAGGTTCTAGTCCCCAGGTCCTTAAATACTCTTGCATCTGGTCCAGGTTCAGTGTCTGGTGCCTGATGAGCATGATGTGGACTCCAGGAATCCGGGGTTTGAAGCCCTTTTGGACTTTCTACTGGAAGGCATAGACAAGGGCCTTCAATCCAGCACCATAGCGTCAAGTTCCTGCTCTCAGCAGCATCTTTTCCATGGTGTCTGGAATTTGTGCAATAGAACCCCCAAATCTCCACCTTCCCATGAGCTGCCAGATTGGCTCAATGGGATCTACCACTAGTTTTGGAGGATCTAATAGATCATACCTTCTAGCCCCTCACTTCAGTGATTGCCTTTTACCTCTCCATAAAAACTTGTTTTCTGGTCGCTATGACATCTGCTAAATGGGTATCCAAGCTGGTGGCATTGTCTGTGCAAGAATTCATTGCGTGTTCCACAGTATGGTGGTACTGAGAACTCTTTTCTTCCTAAAGTAAATTCTCCCTTCCATACTTACTAAGAAATCATTCGTTCGTTCATTGTTTGAAGCTTCAGCATCTGACAGAGAAAAAGTGGCAAACCTCAGATGTCATGAGAACGCTGAAAATCTGCCTCAAGCACACAGAATCCACGAGAACAGGGTGCCCTGTTCATGTCCTTCCAGCCTAAATATCAAGGACTCAGCGTTTCCGAGTCATCCATCACTCAATGAATTGGGCTCTATATTGTTAAGGCCTACAAGGCATGAGAAACCCCTGCTCTAGAGGTTTTCACAGCCCACTCCACAAGATCTCTAGCTGTCTCATGCAGAGCAGCCACTTGGTTTTCAGCCAACACCTTTATCAAATGCTGCTAGGTCGGCTTTCTATCAAAAGCAGAGGCCTTCTTTGACAGGAAGGTGTTATAGGTGGTTGCCCGAAAATGACGTTGCCCTTTGAGAAATTCTTACAGCAAAGGGTGGCAGGGGGTCTCTTTTTTCTATCTTATTTCTCAAAAAGAAAAGGAGTACTAGTGGCACCTTAGAGACTAACCAATTTATTTGAGCATAAGCTTTCGTGAGCTACAGCTCCTTTCATCGGATGCATACTGTGGAAAGTACAGAAGATCTTTTTATACACGCAAACCATGAAAACATGGGTGTTTACCACTACAAAAGGTTTTCTCTCCCCCCACCCCACTCTCCTGGTGGTAACAGCTTATCTAAAGCGATCACTCTCCTTACAATGTGTATGATAATCAAGGTGGGCCATTTCCAGCACGAATCCAGGTTTCCCCCCCACCCACCGCCTTTTTTTCCCCCCACACACAAACCCACTCTCCTGTTGGTAATAGCTTATCTAAAGTGATCACTCTCCTTACAATCTGTATGATAACCAAGGTGGGCCATTTCCAGCACAAATCCAGTGTTTAACAAGAACGTCTGGGGGGCGGGGGTAGGAAAAGACGAGGGGAAATAGGTTACCTTGCATAATGACTTAGCCACTCCAAGTCTCTATTCAAGCCTAAGTTAATTGTATCCAATTTGCAAATGAATTCCAATTCAACAGTCTTTCACTGGAGTCTGGTTTTGAAGTTTTTCTGTTTTAATATCGCAACTTTCATGTCTGTAATCGCGTGACCAGAGAGATTGAAGTGTTCTCCGACTGGTTTATGACTGTTATGATTCTTGACATCTGATTTGTGTCCATTTATTCTTTTACGTAGAGACTGTCCAGTTTGACCAATGTACATGGCAGAGGGGCATTGCTGGCACATGATGGCATATATCACATTGGTAGATGTGCAGGTGAATGAGCCTTTGATAGTGTGGCTGATGTTATTAGGCCCTGTGATGGTGTCCCCTGAATAGATATGTGGGCACAGTTGGCAACGGGCTTTGTTGCAAGGATAGGTTCCTGGGTTAGTGGTTCTGTTGTGTGGTATGTAGTTACTGGTGAGTATTTGCTTCAGGTTGGGGGGCTGTCTGTAGGCAAGGACTGGCCTGTCTCCCAAGATTTGTGAGAGTGTTGGGTCATCCTTCAGGATAGGTTGTAGATCCTTAATAATGCGTTGGAGGGGTTTTAGTTGGGGGCTGAAGGTGACGGCTAGTGGCGTTCTGTTATTTTCTTTGTTAAGCCTGTCCTGGAGTAGGTGACTTCTGGGAACTCTTCTGGCTCTATCAATCTGTTTCTTCACTTCCGCAGGTGGGTATTGTAGTTGTAAGAATGCTTGATAGAGATCTTGTAGGTGTTTGTCTCTGTCTGAGGGGTTGGAGCAAATGCGGTTGTATCGCAGAGCTTGGCTGTAGACAATGGATCGTGTGGTGTGGTCAGGGTGAAAGCTGGAGGCATGTAGGTAGGAATAGCGGTCAGTAGGTTTCCGGTATAGGGTGGTGTTTATGTGACCATCATTTATTAGCACTGTAGTGTCCAGGAAGTGGATCTCTTGTGTGGACTGGACCAGGCTGAGGTTGATGGTGGGATGGAAATTCTTGAAATCATTGTGGAATTCCTCAAGGGCTTCTTTTCCATGGGTCCAGATGATGAAGAGATGTCATCAATATAGCACAAGTAGAGTAGGGGCGTTAGGGGAGGAGAG
Source organism: Eretmochelys imbricata (assembly GCF_965152235.1). Taxonomy (NCBI): domain Eukaryota; kingdom Metazoa; phylum Chordata; order Testudines; family Cheloniidae; genus Eretmochelys; species Eretmochelys imbricata. The sequence continues at coordinate 34,084,850 of NC_135575.1, read as the reverse complement.
CTGAGGAAGCGTTGTTCTAAGTCAGCCATAAAAATGTTGGCATACTGTGGGGCCATGAGGGTACCCATAGCAGTGCCACTGATTTGAAGGTATATATTGTCCCCAAATGTAACCCCTCAGACAGAGACAAACACCTACAAGTTCTCTATCAAGCATTCTTACAACTACAATACCCACCTGCGGAAGTGAAGAAACAGATTGATAGAGCCAGAAGAGTTCCCAGAAGTCACCTACTCCAGGACAGGCCTAACAAAGAAAATAACAGAATGCCACTAGCCATCACCTTCAGCCCCCAACTAAAACCCCTCCAACGCATTATTAAGGATCTACAACCTATCCTGAGGGATGACCCAACACTCTCACAAATCTTGGGAGACAGGCCAGTCCTTGCCTACAGACAGCCCCCCAACCTGAAGCAAATACTCACCAGTAACTACATACCACACAACAGAACCACTAACCCAGGAACCTATCCTTGCAACAAAGCCCATTGTCAACTGTGCCCACATATCTATTCAGGGGACACCATCACAGGGTCTAATAACATCAGCCACACTATCAGAGGCTCGTTCACCTGCACATCCACCAATGTGATATATGCCATCATGTGCCAGCAATGCCCCTCTGCCATGTACATTGGTCAAACTGGACAGTCTCTACGTAAAAGAATAAATGGACACAAATCAGATGTCAAGAATTATAACAGTCATAAACCAGTCAGAGAACACTCCAATCTCTCTGGTCACGCGATTACAGACATGAAAGTTGCGATATTACAACAGAAAAACTTCAAAACCAGACTTCAGCGAGAGACAGTTGAATTGGAATTCATTTGCAAATTGGATACAATTAACTTAGGCTTGAATAGAAACTGGGAGTGGCTAAGTCATTATGCAAGGTAACCTGTTTCCCCTTGTTTTTTCCTAACCCCCCCCCCCCCCCCAGACGTTCTTGTTAAACCCTGGATTTGTGCTGGAAATGGCCCACCTTGATTATCATACAGATTGTAAGGAGAGCGATCACTTTAGATAAGCTATTACCAACAGGAGAGTGGGTTTGTGTGGGGTCGGGGGGGAAGGGGGGGGAGAAAACCTGGATTTGTGCTGGAAATGGCCCAACTTGATTATCATACACATTGTAAGGAGAGTGATCACTTTAGATAAGCTGTTACCAGCAGGAGAGTGGGGTGGGGGGAGAGAAAACCTTTTGTAGTGGTAAACACCCATGTTTTCATGGTTTGCGTGTATAAAAAGATCTTCTGTACTTTCCACAGTATGCATCCAATGAAGTGAGCTGTAACTCACGAAAGCTTATGCTCAAATAAATTGGTTAGTCTCTAAGGTGCCCCAAGTACTCCTTTTCTTTTTGCGAATACAGACTAACACGGCTGTTACTCTGAAACCTATCTTATTTCTGGATTTCTTACCTTATATTCCAGATCTCTGTTCACTGCTCACTGCTTCCCAGATGTGTCTGTTGTGGAGATGCTGAGATGCAGAAAGGAAGATTTCTCACCAATAATCTCCTTTCCGCTAGCAGTGACTTCCTCGATTCTACCCATGCTGGATGGCATTATGCCAAAGGGTCAAATATTTTCTTTGTGTTGTATCATAAAGATGCAGGCTATATGCCAATTATTATACATAGTACATAGTTACTGATATCCTTCTGTGAGTTTTACACAGTTTGGGAATGACTCAGCTGGCAGCAAGAAGGAACAGGGATGCGTGGCCAGTGCACACAGTTTTGCATCTTTGGACCACCTCTGTGAGCTGCAGTGTGGAGAGGAGCAGCCCAGATGTCTCAGTATTGTGGGAGACGCTGGTAGCAGAAAGCAGATTATCGGTAAGAAATCTTCCATTATCTAGGTTTCAGAAGTCTGGAACAAGAGGGGGAATATCTGTAAACTTTGATTTGCATTTCTTGAGCGTTCATGGTTACAACGGGGTACAAGCTTTTTCGAGACTCTTTTAAGTTCACAGAACTGAAAAAGTTACCATTTGTGTCAACCTTCTTCTTATTCATCCAGAGGTCAGTTATGTATTCACATGCCCATAATCTCTAGCTAGATTTGCTCAGACAGCAAGGAACAAACATTTAGTCATCATCAGTACTAAAGGATTATCATCATCATTATTGATTATAAGAGCTGATCTTAGGTTTCATGTCAAAAGATTATGCAAACTCATATACAGAAGACTCACTTCACAGCTGAAATACAGCCACCTCTAAGAGGAAACCTGGCACAACACCATACAAAAGTTTAGGACCGAATGTGAATAATACTGTATCTAAATGAAGCTTTGGAAGCCATCTAGATAGGCAGAAGATTTGTAATTACCAGGGCTGGAATTTGGTCGACGCTAGGGTTTACATCCCTACTCTTGCAATAAGTGCCATTGGATTATAGATGACTACAAGTTAAAGCACTTCCAATAGTCCAGTGCTTTAACAGCAAACCTTTGGCAATGGACCAGCACTAGCTCAGAGTGAAGAGTGCCACCCACTGAACCGAGAGGCTGCAAAGCTGCACCTTGAATGAGGGAGCAATCACTCCAGCTCCTACCTGCTCTCCGGGTGCTGTGGTAGCTGCTCCTGCCCCTCCCGGTCTCGCTCTCACCTCCACCCTCCATAATTGCCACAATTACTGCCTGCCAATTAGCAAAGGTGGTCCTTGCCCCTTCCCACTGCTGGACTGAGACCTGACCAGAATCTGTTGGTCTCTCAGCTCCCAATCAGCCAATGGGAAGACAGTAACTGGAGCTAGGTGGCATGGGGTGGAGTTGGAGGGGAAGCAAAGCTGAGCAGGGGGTGTTTCTAGATGCGGGGGCAGAAACATAGATCATCTCCTCCCCAGACCCCTTAATTCCACCGCTCTTGACTGAGTCCCTATCACAGGATGTTAATTAGAAAAAAATACCTGAATTTTCATTCACACAAATATAGTCCAAAACCAACTTGTGATGAAGAAATGGCGTGGCGGAGGGGTTAGATTAATAGATTTTTAAGGCCAGCAGGGATTATAGTAATTGTCTAGTCTAACCTCTTGTATAACACAGGCCATCTGACTCCGTGAATTAATTCCTGCCTCAAGTCCACCTGATGTGCTTGAACTAGAGCATAGCTTTTAGAAAAATTCCCATCTTGATTTAAAAATTTATGGTCAGGGAGAAACCTGCGTTAATACTTAGTAAACTGTTCCAAAGGTTAATTGCCCTCATTGTTAAAAATGTGAACCTTATTTCTAGACGGAATTAGTCTAGACAGCAAGATTCAATGGCTGGACGTTGAAGATAGACTAATTCTATCTTCAACGTCCAGCCATTGAATCTTGCTGTGCCTTTGTTTGCTAGATTGAAGAGCCCTCTATTATCGAATTTTTGTTCCCCGGGTAGGTACCAATAAGCCGTGATCAAGTCAACCCATAACTTTCTCTTTGTTCATCTAAACAGATTGAGCTCCTTCAGTATATCACTTTTAAGGCGTTTTCCAATCCTTTAATCATTCTCGTTGCTTTTCTCTGAACCCTCTCCAATGGTGAAGTTTGGAGTTGTAGATGTCTACTTGCTATATCCTTCAGTCATATTTATGGTGCATATATGAAAAACTGTATATTGTTCCTGCTACAGTTAAGCAGTAATGAAATATGATACAGTTTGCATTGATTAAAATACTGGCAGTGGTGTCAAATATTAATTTAGATTAGCAAATGCTGTAAAAATAAATACGAAACTTTTACATTCTAGTTCTCCTATAATAAAATCAGATCATAGCTTTGCCAATAACCATCTACAAGGCAAAAATTGTCTTTGTACATTTTTAAAAAACATTGTCCTTTTGTTCTGTTTTCCTTCCAATCTCTCTTTTTTTAGGACTTCAGAGTAGCCTTGTGGTTTGCATTGTAGGAAAGTGATGAGTGGAAGATGAGAAGCAGACCTGAATGTCTTTAAAGTTTGCATGGATCCTGTATATCATGCTTTTAAAGAGCAACTGTAGTTTGTCATGGCCTGTCCACATTGGGATCAGAACTGTGCTAGCTCTAAGCTTGTTGAAACACAGGAGAGGACTAGCAGAGTTCTCTCATGGCATCCCTAACCAGAGTACACTGGATTTTTTGTCTGAGAATTGGAAACATGGAGCCATGTTCAAAAACACACTACATACTATATAGGAGGCTAGCCTATAGCATTGTTTTGCTATTATGGTTTTCCTTGATAAATAAATAACATGGCCCCAGATAGAGCCCTGCTAGCAACAATCACATTTAAATATGCTTCTAGCCAATATGGTTTGACTCCAGTTCTGTGGCTAGTGAGGCTGGCTGGAAAACAAGAATTCTGTTTCAAGAAAAATTTTGAGGTTTCAGAATTTGTTTTTGTTCTGTGGTGGAATGAAAATGAGACCTTTTGAAAGTTTTCATGAAAAAACGAAAGAGAAATGCCCTCCAGAATATCCAGTAGCCTGGTGGTTAGGATACTCACTTTTCTAGCTCAATTAATATTCAATAATTTATATAAAGTGGAACTGCTCCAAAACAAAAAAGAGAGATTGACTCTGTATCCCAGTTGTTAGGGCACTTGCTTGGGATGTCAGAGACCTAAGTTCAAGTCCATGCTCTGAATCAGGCAGAGCAGGGACTTGAACTTGAGTTTCCCACAGTCTAAGTGTGTTTCCTAACCAGGCTATTGGCTGTTTTGGGTTGGGTGTTTCTGTGGCTCTCTGGTTTTGACCAAAAATTCTGTCCTGGACCAGAGAATCATTTTGACAACCTGGCATTTTCTGATGAAAGAATGCCTCAGTTTCCCATCTGTAAAATGAGGATAATAGTACTTCCTTTCTCTCCCTTTGTAAGCTCTTTTGGGGCAAAGAGATGCATACCATGTATACATACAGGGCCTAGCACAAGGGTTCCCTTGTCTCGACTGGGGCCTGTAGGTGGTACTATGATACCAATAACTAATAAGTGAGCAGCTACGCATTTTTGGTTCATATCTCTATTTTCACCTCCTCACCTTTATGTCTGTGTCAACAACAGGAGTTGGTGCAGAGCAAATCTTGTATTTTACCAAAGATGTACCAGAACCAAAACTTAGGGTCTGAATGCCTCGTAAACTTTGGGAAAGTTGAGATCTGGATCCAAACTTTTAGACTTGGATCTTATTTCTCTGGTACTTAGTGTTTAAACAATGTAGCATGTGACATGTTGCAGTTATTATAGATGCTGTTCTGGTTTTCTTAGCTTCCATACTCTCATTATACAAAGGGAATGAACTTGAACAGCGGAACTGGAATCCCTGTTCATTCTCCAGGTATTCCCAGGTGTTCCGTCACCTGTCTGAAGAGAGGTTTTTGTCCTTAATATTTATTCACCTGGTAATATCACAGCAAGCTGACTCCAAAGTGAGTCATGGTTAAACCTCTTTTCAGGCATCTCTGTAGGGGAAATTTTATCTTGCTTCTGGGGTAAATACGTAATTCTGGTACCACTGAACACAAAAGTAGCATGATAAATCTTTCTTCTGCTGTGTAATTGTTGATATTACTTAAAATAGCAAACATATAACCATCTGAGGATTCAGGAACATGTATTATTTACGCAAGATATTTGAGAAGTTTTAGTTTTCTAGTCATTACATTGCTGAATTTGATCTGTCCTCAGCCCTGTTCCCCACACTAAATATCTCTCCCTCTTAATCCTTTGAAGCTTTAATGATCCCATTATGTTTCTGACACTTTAGAATTCTACTCCAAGCAAAGTTGTTTCTGCAAACCCAGTTCATTGAATGAAAATGGGTGCTAGATGTTCATGGTGGAACTTGCTGACTCTGAGTGCTACAGGTTTTCACAGCAGAACCAGTTAAAATTCTACAGTTGTAACTCTCCGCATTGATTAAGGTACTATGATTTATCCTCTTCTAAATGTAGGAAGATACCGTAGTTTCTGCAGGTACTTGGAGCAGGGAATATTGAGATTTTAGTAGCCATTACTGTAATATAGCTGACAAATGGTTATCTTGAAAAAGAAGTTAAGAACTTGCAAGTCAAATGGAGGGTATTGTGAGGAGTTGTGCCCCCTGTACTAGTCAAGGGTGTTATCTCTAGAAATTCCTCCATAGCAGTGTTTTAGATTTACCCATAATGCTTTGCACTTATCTAGTGCTTTTTCATCCAAGAATTTCAAAGTGCTTTACAGAGGCAGATAAGTGTTATCCCCATTTCACACATATGGGGAAACTGAGACACAGAGAGCAGAAGTGACTTGGTAACACAGCTGAGGCAGTGGCATAGAGATCCCCACTCTTGTAATAAGCCTTAGTTCTAACTATTCTAACATGGTCTCCTTCATCTACACAGGTCATTCTCATTTCTCCTGACCACCTTGCAATGCTTCCTCGCAGCCAGTCTGCACTGCAAGTGCATATGCTACTAAACACTTGCCACAGATTTCCTCTATTGACCGCTTAAATAATCCGATGTCTGCCCAGCTGTCCCCTACCTTTTCACTCTGATTTTACTGCAGTTCCTGGACCCTTCCTCTCTGCTCTTTCACATGCTTAGAGTCCCCTTCCCATGTGCTCTCCTTTTCTGAAAGTGTGTGGGGTTTTTTTTGTGGGGGGGGGACAGGGGGGTTAAAATGTGTCTTTTGAGCTGTCTTTTCCTCAGAGTTATTCATTTCTTATTAGCACATGCCTGGAGCCAACGACATTAGGATTAGTAGTGAGATGAGACAACTGTTGTACAAGGGGTGGGTGGGATGGAGAGAGGTGGAAAATTCCATTCTAAAAGGTATCTCATCAAGAAGAGTCTTCCAATGATGGATGGAGAACTGTGGGGATGGTGGGAGGCAGTTGAAGGCAGCAAGGAGTTATTCTCTCATTACTTCTTCCTTACAAGATAGAATAATTGACACTGATGTTTGTGCTTCAGACTTGGCTCATCACTTGTTATGGGACACAGGCCACCCTTGTGGACTGGGGCATCTCAAGAGTTATTAGAGTCCTAAGACAGCAGTGTGTGCTGTCACCTCCCATTCCAGCAGGGGTGGGTTTGTCTTTTTTTTTCCTAATTAGCAAGGAATCCAAAAGTTAAAGTGCCCACATTTTGTGTGCTATACTGTACATAAAGGTTTTGCATTAAACAGTCTCAGTTGCATAGTACTAGAAACATGAGGGCAATAGGAATTTATTAAGCTTGCCCTTAACTTGTGCATTTCCTAACTTTCTGGTATTTATTTTGTGATGGATGTTAATGTTTCATTTATATATATTTCTTGTGTTTTATTTCTTTGGGTGGCCTCTTCAGAGAAGAGGAAAGAAAATCTCAACCCTTGTCTTTTAAGTCCTGACTCTTCCTTCTGTGTTCAGGATCTCTCTCTCTCTCTCTCTCTGGAGTCCCCTCCATGTATCCAGAACTGAGCCCTGACCTAGTCAAAGTTCCAGCAGTGAAGGTCTCAAACTTTGTTCTGTGTGCGCTTCAGACACTCAGCAGACTTTGGTGTGTGTGTGTGTGTACACCCCTAAGGATTTAGGTGCCTAACCCAAATCTGAACATTTTGACCAAGGTTTGTGTGTGTGTATTAATATACATATATAATATATTATAAACTCAACACTTCAACACCTACACTCTCCCAAAGTACATGGTTGTTTAGATATAGGGGTCAGGTGAGGATTGTTCTAAGTACCATGTTTTTCTTTACATTGCCATACAAACAAGGGTCAAGCTGAGGAGGGGCCAGGTCACGATAAATCGGCAGAGACAATTAACTTCTATCTAACTCCTGTTTGTGTTTAAGAATTTATGAGAAACTGACAAGCAAAACAGGGACAAATGTAGGAGTTAGAACACAAGCTGGTTGCTAACCATTGTCTTAAATGGGCATGAGTCATTGTTACAGCTCAGTTAGACTACAGACTAACAAACCAAACCTAGTATGTCATAGACTAAGAGGTCTCAATTTGTGAGTAACATTGATAATTTAGCCTTCCCCTTCCCTCACCTGCTTGTTTCATCCACCTACGCTTCTTTGTTGCTAACCACAACTGTAAACTCTCTTTAGGGCTCTTTGTACAGTAGGTAACATAATAGGGTCCTGATCTCTCGTTGTGGCCTCCAGTTGCTAGTGTAATACAAATAACATGTTTAGTTAATTAAAAATTACTGTTTACAAAGGAACCAGATTAATAAATTTTAAATAGTTGAAAAAAATTAGAAGCAAAGGAGAGAGAATTTAGAATATGTCAGATCAGAAATACATATCTGCTGTAGCTGTATTGTAATGTGGCTGAATTTTTAAAAGGGAGTTGATCATTTTGACTAGTAATGAAGTATGTAACAAGCAACAAGATACAAGGAGAATCCAATATAGTACTTCAATAAATAAACTGACTACCCCAGTGATCAAGAAGGAATCATTTTCCTTGCTTACATTTTTAGCTTGGAGCCTGCTTGTTGTTTTCCTTGCATGGAGGACTTTTGCCTTACTCTGAATTTTCAGGTATTTGGCCACTTTTAGAGGCAGAATGAGAGAAAATGGATTTGTGACCTGATTCAGTGTATCAAAATCCTCTGTACCTATATCTTATGACTCCAACCTACATTGTCCACCTTTTCATTTCATGTAGTAGTGTATTGTCCTACTGTTCAGCCCAGTCCTTGATTTAAGATCCATTCATACAGGATACAGCCTCAGCTTCTCAAGCAACTTTGTGTCCTGAAAACAAAACAATTACCAGGGATCCTCCAACTAACCACTGGCTGTGTTTTTCAAGGACCGGAATTGCAGGCTCTTCTCATAAGAAGTCCAGAGTAACATTAGAAGGCTAGCTAATACAATAATAATTTTAAAAATGCCAGCACAGTTGGGAATAGGTCATCTTTGATTCTCCTTTCCTGCAGCAGAAAGGACATCGCTAATTGCAAGATTTTTCAAAAGAGCTCAGCAGTTTGAACAAAATTTTTTTTTTGAAGGTCAGACTCTTATTTAAATGCCTAAATGGGATTCAAGATCTCAATAGTGAGTGCTGAGCACATGGAAATCTGCCCTCAGAGGGCTCAGAATTTTTAGGGTGCCAGTTGTAAATGGTTTCAGTGGGAAATGCTAGCAGTGCAGTCACTCCAATCAATAATCATTAGTAACCTGTTGCTTCCCTAGCATTTTGCAGCTCTAGTTGTCTACCTGTTCTGCCTGCACAATAGAGTGAACCTGGTCCCTGAATGAACCATTCAGTGCTGAATTATGTCCTTGCTGTAGCCTCAAAGCAGGTAAAAAGAGGTCCCCTAATGCATCTACCTTACTATTAGCCTTTTAGGATATCTGAAAAATCCTCTGAGGGTCTGTGTTCTGCTCCCTTTAGATCTGCTTCAGACTTCACTCTCAAGGTAACGCTTTTAAGAATAATGGAGTTTAATACGTTCTAATGCTAGACTTGACATTAGCTTTACACACTTTGGCCCTGATTCAGCAAGGTACTTGAGCATGTGCTAAGCATGTGAGTAATCCCAAGGACGATTGCAAGTTGAAGTCAATGGAGCTATGCTAAAAGTAGGTGTGTGTTTAAATAACTTGCAGCATCAGGGCCTTTATCCTGTTTTGTCTGCAGTGACATGGAGACAAATTAAAGCAAAGAAGATCAAAAACCCAACTTGTGCTTGAGCCTGCTAAAGGAGCTGAGCTATTCCTTTCTATCTCTCACTCTCATCATTTTCACTAGCTTTTGATCAGGCTAAAGAGCATCAGTTGCCAGCACTGTCCTCTTTTTGGAAAGCAAAACAAAAACAAAAGCCCACCCACCAACCCTGTGCATCAGCAGAAGCAATGTCATTTACATTAAAACAGCAAAAAACATTGCAAGCAGTGTGAGAATGTGCACACCTTTCGTGGAATCTCTCATGATCAAATTACCCATTGCACTTGTGTGCAGTTAGTGTCAGAGGGAGAAGGGGCCCTTCATGACTGTTTGCTGAGCTGCAGTTTACAGTTATGTAATATTTTGTTTCAGGAGCGAGGTCGATGGGAAGCAGTGCCGAGGATGTCGCTACTCTTGGTGAAAACCACAAGGGAAAAAAATCTCATTAGCTCTTGGCCAGGGGACGATATGCAGCCAGAGCACTCTATGTACACACAGCACGTTCCCCATTATACAGTACAGCTTGTAATTGCTGAATGCTTCTAGGCTGATGTTGAAAGCCTGCCAAGCTGTCAATCACAATCTAAAGTGTAAAACAGTGAGTAACCTTTATCCAATCTAGTTCAGCACAAGAGCCGCAGAAAAGCTATTTGTATGTTCAAGCAAAGCTACTGAGAAAGGTAGAGAAAGGCTCAGTAGGTTTGAGTCATCTAGAGCTCTCATGAAACGTAGATTTAAATCCTGACTGATCATCCTGTAGTTAGATTCTTACTTTCTTTGTGTGCTCTAATACATTTCAGAAGTGTTTTGTTTGTCACCCCTCCCCGAATCCAAATTTTGACTGGCTTGGTTCTGGTAGAATTTTGAGAGGAAGTAATGGAAACTGTTAGTTGTAACTTTTATGTTTATAAGTGAGCTTACTGGAGTTCACATACAATAATATGCCTATAATTTAAATTCCCCTTTTTGCAGAAAACCACAGAATTTCCAGAAACGATGGGATTTCTCATTTATAGCAGCATATATTGTAGCTTTCTGTTTACTCCCCAGAACTAACTATAATCCTTATTATACTGTGAAATGTCGGGCAGAAAACAGTATCTGTACAAAAGGTAGCTTTTTGAGCTTATTTTTTTAAGTGTGTGTGACAAGGAAGGCGCAGTAATTTGCCTTTTCATCACTGATTATTTTAGGCTTGGAAAGCCCCTGTGAGTGAAGAAGGGTCAGTCTGGCAGAAGATTGGAATATTGAGCGTAATACAGATCTGTCAGTCTATCATCACTTGAAGAAAGAATATCGTTTAGGAGCAGCGAGTGCTCAGACTCTTCCCTCTGCGGCCTTTCCATCTCACCACAATAACTCTTGGTTTTTTACACTCACTCACTCACTCACTCACTCACTCACTCTGTTTTTTAGTTTCCTTTCCCTGACATGTCTCTGTCTGTCCTTAGATTGTAAGCTCCTGGGGCCAAGGTGTTCCCTTCTTGAATGTCTGCGAAGTGCCTAGTGCATTTGGGTACTACTGCAAACAAATAAAAATTAATAATTTAAGCCATGTATTGACATTGTACTAGCCCAGTCACATATGAGTGGACCTTACGTGACAAATATTCTGAGGTCAAGCTGTCATTTTGAGCTCAGCAGCTGCCTGAGCAGGAAATTGAATTGCAAACTCATGGTGTTTCTTTGCACTCATTTTCCCCTGCCTTGGGAGTTGGGGTTTTCCTTCCCCTCCAAATGGATTGCAAACCTCTTCATCTGTCATGTTTCCACATCCTTTGAGAGCCCGGATATTTATGCCAGAGGCTCAGTATTTCGGTGCTACTTCCCCATCCTCCTATGGCAGTATAGCTCCATATGGAGTGATGATGTCCCAGTCTCCCAAGCAGCAGCTATCCATAACTCACCCACCTCAGAGGCTTTGTGTGTGGAGGGGCAGTCCATAAGAATTAAGTTTGAAAAGGTCAGTATTAATTCCCACACTGGCTTGGAGGAGCAGACTCCCACAGCAAATTGCATTTCCTGACTCCTTCCATTTTCCTCCCATCTGTGCCTCATAACACAGGCGCACGCATGCACACACAGACCAAACCAGGTGGAGAGTGAACACAGGGTTTCTGTTCCTGCTGCCTTTATTGCTTTTTGTGTTCCCTAAGTGAATGAACATCATTCTGGAATCTAGTTATGGTGCAAATACTCATGTTTTTCAATTAATCATTTTCTGTCTAAGATTATGCCTTCATATTCATTATTTCAACAAACATTCCTGCTACTAAACCCATGCACATAAATATTCATGGATAGTGAACACACATAGTGCCTGAACATAGGCAAAGCTCATTCAATTTTTTATTTCAACAAATATTGTGACTGTTTTATTATATTTGTCCAACTTTAGCTTTAGCTGGGCATTCAGACATCAAGTCTTCAGCTGGGGCAAATAAGCGTAAGCTCCCTTGAAGTCAATAGATCTGTGCCAATTTAACTAGTTGAGAATAGCTATAAACACTGTCAGTTTGCACAACCAAAGACTTGTCTTGAACAGTAGATCCCAAATCAATGGACATGGTCAGTACTTGCCTTTATTTTGGTAGGTCTTACTTAGATGAAAGAGTTTTTTTGGTGGTACACAACTTCCAGACATCCTGACTTCACATCCATTCAAGGTCAGCCAACACAGACAGTGCTGTTAAAGCTTACACAACACTTTTTGGACTGGGGGCTTTGCAAGAGGATGGGCTATAGTTTGTGTCTCAAGAATTCAAGACGTTTTGCAGGTTAATATGTGACATTTTTTACAAGCTCTCTGCCATCTACAACCATGAAGCCTTAATGTTCCACTTTTCCTGCAGGAAGGGAATGTCTTTATAGCTCAATGTTATTCACTTCCCTTAATACAAGTGGAATTTTGAAGGCTTTGGGATTCTAAATTCTAATGGAAAACCCAACTTTAAAAAAAACAGAACTTTTAAAATTGTAATGAAAAGAAAATATCTTTGTCAGAAAATAGCTTATTTCCGGCTGTCTTTTCAAACACCACCACTTCATTCTACAAAACAGGACCTGATCCTGCAATGCAGTGAGCACAGATAGAGCCCTAGCCCAAGCAAAGCTCTGCTGAAGTCACTGAGACACACTGAGATATTGGGCAGCACAGATCTCAACACAGGGCCAGGGCCCAAGGTTCCTCTTTCCTTTTGTCCTTTTTTAATGTTCCCTTTTTATTTATTATTTGTTCATCTCCATTTCCCTCCTCTGTCCTTTCTTCCATGCCCTTCTCTCTCCTAGATGCAGGAGAGCACAGCAACAAGAGTGTGGCAGAAAAGGGCAGGTAGGTAAGTGCTTGGGACCAAACCTCATGGGGGTCTTAGTGAACTTGGGGGGAAAAAACTTCCATTAGTACAACATAGGCACTAGGACTGTACTTCTAAATGGAGCAAACCTGGGAAACCAGGATGTCTGGTCACAAGATCTAGAGAGCAGTTGGTTTGAACATGTGACTAGCAACCCTCTGGCTAATGGAAAGCAAGAATAGTTATGAATGGAGAACTATTTGTGATGCTGACAAATGGGCTGTGCACAGAATTTTGTGTGGGGGTTGTCTCATAGGCTGGAATTCATGCATGTATTGTCTTTATGGCAGCAGCTCTGTTTTGATTAGAACAAGTGTGGGGGAAGTCCTTTGTACTTTCAGACTGGGTTTATTAATGTGTGATGATTTATATGATAGAGGCAGGCGCCATGTTCACTGTAAAACTGTTCTCCAGAAGAACCTGAGATCGCACGGTAAATAAGTGGTTTCTGGGCAGATTATTTGTACTGAATTACACTTAATTAGAAGGAATGCTTTACTGCAGCTTAATCCAAAGATCCCAGGTCCTGCAGAATCCCATCCGGGCCTCTCTACGCTCCACAAGGACTGCAAGTGCAGTTTAAAGTTACGATCAAATACATTTCTGCTGACAGAATTTGGCCATTAGTATTGTCAGCACCCACAAAACCAGATTTGGCTTTTAGAAACAAAGCTAGCCTCTGCCTGCTATCTGAATTCTCCTTTTCAGTCTCAAGTCCTCTCTTTATGAAGTTCAGGGTGATTAAAATACAGCAGTGGTTCTCAAACCTCTTCAGAGGGCAGTCACCTCTTATGAGGAAGGCTTTCTCAAAGACAACCAGACCTTCCAGTCAGACTCTGATTTTCAGTCACACTGTCTTCTTCTTTCCCCCACTCTTCTCCCATGATCTTTGTCCTCAGTTTCCCACCCACACAAAATTAATTCCCCTTCCCTTTCACTCACTGATCTTGTTTCCAACAAATTCAGTCACATCGCCTTACACCCAGACAAATAAGATCATTTTCTTGCCAACAGTCAAAATTAGTTCTCCTCAACCCCTTCCCTTACTCCATTTCTCCTCTAGGCTGCCTGGCTGCTGCCTGAGGCATCTTACAGGGCTCAGCCTCCTCCCTCCCTCTGCCTGCGTCAGCAACCTTTTCCTGGCTGTAGTTCCATTTGGTTCCCAGCTCAATCTTTCTCCCCCCATCTCCTATGCCATTCATGGCTCCAGAGCAGCCTCCTTTGTCCCCAGTCTCATCTTCATCCTCTTTCTGCCTCTCCCCTCAGAATCATTGTGTAAGTCTGCTTCCCCGACATAATTCCTATCCCTATTCTCACTACTCTGGTGGCTCCCTCCAATAGCAGTGGCATCTTCAACTGTCTTCCTCTGGTGGCAATGGTTCTCTCCTGAGGTGTTATCTCCATGTAGTGGAGGTGGCTCCTGTTACTCGTTCTCAGTGGCAAATCTAAGCCTTTCCTAGATGTTCCCACTGGAAGCAGCAACACCGTGCCACAGTGACTCTGGCAAAGGCTCCATCAGATCTCAGTACCAACTCCCATATGTTGGCCATTTCCTCCTGTTGGAAAAAGTTGAATCCTGCAAAGCCAAATAAAGAGGTTGGGCAGCATTCAATCCATACAGTACAAAATGTTTCATACAATAAAAAAAAAATAGAAATTGTACTCTTTCTCCTATGTGCCAAGTAGTTTAAAATGACAATAAGAGTCCTATGGTGTGTTTTGTTTAAATATGGAAAACATATGGAAGTAATTTAATATGTACACAAAGAACAAAACCAGAGGTAACATATTAATGTCAAAAGTGGTGCAAGGCAATTTTATTGACCGGCAACCAGTGATGCATTTAACTAAGCCTGAAATGTATCCATTCTAACTGTACTACACTAGTATAATGTTTGTTTCAGAAAATATTAATTTGTGCACATCATCCATGACGACCTAAGTTTTATACAGAACAACAGACGAACATGTTTTTTTTTTCCCCCTAAATCTCAGCCATAATAATAGATGAATGGGATGCACATTTGAGCTACCTGCCGGAGCTAATGGACCTGATCCCCAGGACCAGCCATTTAGTGCTTGGTGCATTGTAGATTCATATCTAATTTGCTGTACACTATTGCCTAAAGGTCTCTTCCGATATGGTTGCTTGCCAGGTTTCTCCCACTCAACTGTGTTTTTATTATTATTATTATTTTATTTTATTTTTCCCCAGATGAATTACCTTTCATTTTTAGAAGTTGCATCTAGTTCTGTTATTTCCTGCCCAGGTTTCTAATCTCTTTAGGCACTGTTGTAGTATTATTCCCCGGTCTTGACTGGTATCTGCATCTCCTTCCAATTTAATTTCATCTGCAGATTTCAGTATTGTGTTACGTGCTCCCTGTTATATAGATCATTGATAGTCTTTCCTTTTTTAAAATTTTTTGTTTTTCTTCCATCTCCCAATACCTCCCTAATTGGCCACAACTTTTCAAATATAATTATTTCTGACCAGTAGCACTATCCCTATTCTTCTTTTCTTATATATCTCTATTTACGTTTCAACTATGAGAATCATCCCACCATCTCCATTATATGCACTGGATAATATCATCAGTCCATTAGTAAGGCTACTTTCTCATCTAGCTTGCATTTGTGTAAAGACACTTTAGCTTTTCCTTCCTGATGTTTTAGGAACCAGTCCCATCTTCTGCTTTATTTGTATGTTGGAAATACATACCAGATCTTTTGAGTTAGGCAAAAGTTTCCTTTTTCTGAAAACATGTGGTTTAAAGGCCAATTAACAAGTCTTGCCATCTTTAAACCTAGGTGGTGAGTTCACCTTCTATTTAAATGTAGACCATCTAATCCAAACAGGTTTTTAAAACAGAAGTTGTTCTGATGCTATATGTTTGTCTCCTAGCACTTCTCTCTTCTTTACCAACCCACCATGCAGCTGGTCTTCAGTGATCATTCCTCTCCTTTCTTTGCTTGCACAAGAAGCACTTCCTTCTTCACTTCTCTTCCCAGATCCCTGAAGTGAAGCAGTGTCACAGCAAGTCTGTCTTTCTTGGTATAAGTTGTTCCCACATAGACCATATGACATTCCTGGTATACTTTAGACAGCACCCTTATTATAGTATTTTCAGAATCATCACTCAACATTACTTTTCTTCCCAGTGACTCCCTTTCACACTGTTCTTCTGATCACTGATGGGTTGCTGGTCAATCTTTTCCTTACTTGAATTGCCACGTTATAAGAATGCTAGATCAGCCTTGTTCTTTATGGTCCACTTACTCTGTAACACCTAATAAAGATCCAGAACCAGGCCTTTCAATCTCCTTCAAATATCTGTAATTAGCCAGGGCCCTGGTTAATGTCTGTCTCAATCTTGTCCAGTGACAACATGGTCAGTACAGAGAGAGGATAGAGAGAACAGTGTAATGAGGAAAGATGATCAGTGGTTAAGGTGATAACTTGGGACTCAGGAGACCTGGGTCTCCAAGTCCTAGTTCATTTCCCTGCTCCACTACAGCCTTCCTATTTTACCATAAGTAAACTTAATTCCTCTGCCTCAGTTCCAAAATGAGGATAATAGCACTTCTCTGTCTCACAGGCGTGTTGGGAGGATAAATACATTGAAGATTGTGAAGTGCTCTGATATTGCAGTAATGTGGGCCATATAAGCTCTTTAAGAATCTAGAACATAGATTGCGTTCAGAGAATATTCTGACGTCAGAACAGCACTCTTGGCAGCCATGTAGCTGCAAAGACTCTTAAACCTGAAATGACCTGAAAAAGGAGGTGAAATAGAAAAAGAGGGAGCTGCTGTGGAAGCCTGACTCAGAACAAGAAGAGGGCAAAACTGATGACCTCAACCAGTTAAGCTCGCTCCACGTTCTAATGATTAGCTTGAGAAAGTGACTCACTATCCCTTTGGCACATGCTGTTGCCAGGAGTGATGAGGTGAATCATTTGGACCCAAATGTTGAATACGAGAATGAAGGTGATTTGGTGATTTTTTTGTAACTCCGCTGCTGCCTTACATTTATACCAACATGAGGGGGTGAGTAAAACTATTTATTTTTCTCCCCAGTGGAAAAAATCCTTTGAAATCAAAATGGTCACTATACAAGACATAGCAGCTGGATATTAATCTCCAGCTTCATCTGCATCATCTTGGTCAAAATCTTCAAGTTTGAATGGATGTTGAAGATGTGATGAGGAGCCCCAGTGTTCACGTAATCTTTTGGTTTTTCATTAATTTATATAATGATGTCTGTCATGTTAGTTTTGTTTGTTTGCTCTGTATGGCTGGTTGTACATTGTTAGGGCTTGATTTTCTGTCACTCTTTTGATATGATGCTGCTGTGATTAACTCTGCTATTGTTTCCTTTTGGTTTGGTGCCCTAAACAACTATTTTTAAGAGTTCTGGCGGTATGTTATGAAGTTGCTTGGATGCAGCAGGCAGTGTATATTCTAGGTACAGTAAGTAGGATGCTGTTTGCCATTTGATACTATGACTTTTGTGCAGTGGTATTTGAGCTGATCATGTTGTTTTAGTTTAGGCATTAATAAGGCATGCCAGCACCTCTTTCTGTTCTGTCAGCTGAGATGTTTAGCATGTTGTTATTGCTATGTGTGCTGTGAGGATGCTTTTCCTCAAGGAGTGCTGCGGGGAGGGGAGGACTCCTGTAGACAATACACACTATTTGAATTTCCAGTAATGTGAGAGAGAGCATATCTCAGCAGGTAGGGTACTGAATTCACACTCAGGAGACATGGGGTCTATTCCTGGCTCTATACTGCCCTGCTATGTGACGTGGGCAAGTCACATCAGTGCCTCTCACACTGTGTTTGTCTTGTCTATTTAGACTGTAAGCTCTCTGTGATGAGAATTGTCTCTTTCTGTGTGTTTGTACAGAGCTTAATGCAATGGAACCCAGTCTCCATGAGATTTCTAACTCAATTTGATTTGAAACTCAAATAATAAATAAATGTAAATGCTGAGTTATTTAGTATTCATTTTTTGAAATCGTTATTGAGTTTCCACCTCCAGTTTATTTGCTCTCTCTCTTGTCCAGTGAGTTATTGCGTTGCACTCTGTCTTGTGGTAAACTGGTAGGACTGTAGTGATTCCTGCAGATGGGGATGGTGATGATTGCTGACATGTTCCAATATCCGTGGCAGGTTATAAATATTCACACTTCCTATTTAGAGTCCATTTGGTAGGATGCTGCAGATAAGCTAGCTAAAGATGGTTATTTGCTCCTCTGTCTGAAGCTAAAAGTTGATCTGTAAGATACAGTATATCCAAAATATAACCCCCATAGTTACATTCATAATGGCTATAGAGGCCCTGAAAGATAGTTTAGGGGGACACCAATCCAATGTAATAGGTGGTCCTAGTTGAGCACCCTGCCCATGTTTGTCTGTTTATCTGCTTTTTGTCACAATCCAAGATTGTGAGCTCTCTGTGCAGAAGGGACTGTCTTTATTTTACTTATGTGCATAGCACACTGGGCTCTGACCCCTGATTGGGATCTATAAATAATCATAACTATAACCTAATATGTGTTCTGGGTTTTTTATCTCCTTCCTCTGAAGCATCAGGGATGGCCACATATGGAGACAGGACGCTGAAAGGGGTGGGCCAGGGCTCTGAGATGACACTGAGCGTTCTCTTTCTCACTGTCTGGCTCCCCTGGTACAGCCCTTGTTCCAGCTCAGGTGGTAGCTAGGGGATTTCTCATGATGGCTGCCTCCCTTTGTTCTGTTCCATCCACTTATATATCTTTTGCATAAGGCAGGAATCCTTTGTCCCTCTCGCGGTTCCCACCCCCTCCTTCTCAATGGAAAAGCACCAGGTTAAAAATAAATTCCAGTTTAGGTGACATTATTACATGTCCCGGTAAGACTTCATTACCAACTTGCCAGTACACACACATACAGGAAGACTTACAAGTGAAACAGAGCCATCTACAGACAATTGTCCTGGTTAATGGGAGCCATCAAGATTCCAAGCCACCATTAATGGCCTACACTTTGCATAACTACAATAGGTCTCAGAGTTATATTTTATATTTCTAGTTTCAAATACAAGTGTGATACATTTATACAAATAGGATGACTATACTCAGTAGATTATAAGCTTTGTAATGATACCTTACAAGAGACCTTTTTCATGAAGCATATTTTAGTTATATTATATTCACACTCATTAACATACTTTCATAAAATCATACAGAGTGCAATGTCACAGCTACCACCTAGCCAGTTATTCCCCACGGGGTAGTTCCTAAGTGTAATACTTTGCACTTGTCTTAATTGAATGTCATTTTGTTGATTTCAGACCAGTTCTCCTATTTGTCAAGATCATTTTGAATTCTAATCCTGTCCTCCAAAGTGCTTGCAATAGTAATTTCATCCAGATTTACCGAGTTTGCCTATGAGATTGACATGTGGAACTGTTTCAAAAGCTTTACTAAAATCAAGATACATCACATCTACTGCTTTCCCCCCATCCAGCAGGCCAGTAATCCTTTCAAATAAAAAAAATAGGTTGGTTTGACATGATTTCTTCTTGACAAGTCCATGCTGGCTATTCCTTATAACTGTGTTATCCTCTAGGTGCTTACAGATTGATCAATAATTTGTGCCAGTATCTTTGCAGGTATCAAAGTTAGGCTGGCTGGTCTATAATTTCCTGGATTCTCTTTGTTCTCCTTTTTAAAGATAGTTACTATGTTTGCTCTTCTCCAGTCCTCTGAGACTTAACCATCCTCCAGGAGTTCTCAAAGATAATGGATAATGGTACCGAGATGGCCGGTAAAAATCCGGTCGGCAGCCCAGCGAGGGCCTGGGGCTAAGGCAGGCTCCCTGCCTGTCCTAGTTCTGTGTGGCTCCCAGAAGCAGCCACCAGGTCCTTGCAGCCCCATGGCACATGGGCAGTCAAGGAGGCTGCACGTGCTGCCCCTGCTCCGAGGGATGGCTCTGCAGCTCCCACTGGCCAGGAACTGCGACCGATGGGAGCTGTGGGGGTGGCACCTGCATGTCGCCCGTGCACCTAGGGGCTGCACTGCAGGGACCTGGCAGCCAGTTCCAATAAGTGCCACTGGGACCCTGCAACCCGAACCCTCTCCCGCACCCCCACCTCCTGCCCCAGCCTGGAGTCCTCACCTGCACCCAAACTCCCTCCCAGAGCCTGCACACTCCCAACCCCCTGTCCCAGCCCTGAGCCCCCTCCTGCACTCCAAGCCCCTCAACTCCTGCCCCACCCCAAGTGCCCACACTCCCAGCCAGAGCCCTAAACCCCTCTCATCCCTGGCCCTGCCCCAGAGCCCACACCCCCAGCTGGAGCCTGCACCTTCTCCCACACTCCAAACCCCTCGGCCCCAGCCTGGAGCCCCCTCCTGTACCCCAAACCCTTCATCCCTAGCACCTCCAACTGGAGCCCTCACCCCCCTCCTGCACCCCAACCCCCAGCCCAGGTGAAAGTGAATGAGGGTGGGGGAGAGCAAGCAATGGAGGGAGGGGGGATGGAGCGAGCGGGGGTTGGGCAGCGGGGAAGGGGCTGGGGTATTCGGTTTTGCACAAATAGAAAGTTGGCAACCCTAATTGATCCAGTACTTCTGCATGCCTTTGTGTAAAGGATGAGTTCTGTGTGTATTTGTAATGTACTTTAACCATCACCATCCTGATTTTCTTCAAAGCCAGTGCTGCCCTTATTCCGTGCCATCTTAATCAATTGAGCCTGAAGAGCTTCCCCCACCAGTAGCAGTGTACGCGGGTCCAAACAGAGCCCATGCTGACTGCCTGGCTGACTGACTACCAACAAACTGCCTCAAAAGGGGAGAGAGAAAAAAGAAAAACTGACAAGGGAAGCATCAAGGACACTGCAATCTGAGCTTGATGCAGCGTCAGCAGCTAGAAAGAAACAGAGCAGAGAGGGTTGGTTGGGGCCACTCCCCCTTTTAGATCCTCAGAACCCTCCAGGATGTGGGGGCGGGAGGGACAAGAGGGTCCAGTGGACACTGCTTTCTAGAAGGTTCCAGAAGCTCATGGCATAGACGCCTTGATCCCACAATGTGAATATGCTGAGATGAAATACTCCAGTTCCAAATAAGTAATAATGGATAATGTTCTCAATAACCTATGCAGAATACAGTCCATAATGACGTGGTGCCTGCCCACTTGGATTAACTGTCGGTCTACTGTATAACTTCTGTAAGAAAGGAGAAGTTGAGGAATGAGGAGAGCCAGATGCTGAACCGAGCAAAAGTATGAGAGTGTGTTACAGGTATCCTATTGTGAATAAGACTAATTGCCAGTGATTTATTTAAATTACAGGGAAGTGAAAAAGAATATCCCCTGTACAGTTAAGCAATAACACACGGCAAATGTGTTTGAAAAGGGGTCAGTATGATCAGGGCCACCCTGTTACATCTCTCTAACCTCTGACAGTCTACTAGAGGCAAAAGTAAATGTGGGGAATCATTCTGTACAAACTGGCCTTCTTCCCAGATTTCCCTCTTCCAGCTTTCCTGTTTTTAAATAATGTTAATTACATTTGATTTTTCAAAAAGAGAGGCTACTATATACATCATTCGCGCACTGACCAACCAAGAGCAGTGTTCTTCCTCTTTTTATACCAGTGTAGTGCTGAAGGCCTGCTCTTTCAATGAATGGCCAGGCACCCTGTTGGCAAGTAGAGAGAATGTTAAAAGCTCTTTGGATATAAAAGAATTACCCTGACCTTCTGATTTCCCAAATTTGGAGATGACTAATTTATTCAGCTTTTGCTTTAATTAGGTGTTAGGGTGGGAAAGTTATAAGAAGCTGATTTCCATTGTAGTTCTGCCAGTGCTTCCTGATGGAAAAAGACACCACCCTGATGTTAAGAGCATTTGTGTAAACAAAGCACTTTGGGAGGCATAATGAAGCCAGGTTATAAGGGTAAATCTAATGGAGTTTAATTTGGTTGGGAGATGAGATGCAATAGTCTTATTAAAAGCAGACAACCTTCCTATGTGAGAGAGGTTACTCCACATTAGGAAACACTTTTAATGTTTTGATGTACATGGTAAAGGAGAGAGAGTCAGTCCCAAGAAAAACACATCATCAGATTTGTCAGACGTTGGAGTATTTCTAGTTTTCTTTGAGGACAGTGTCTCGCTACTTTGTTAAACATGCATTATTTTCTGTTTTGTCTGTTTTATCATTAGAAGCAAACTGCTAAGGAGGTCCACTCTTCTATGCTTATGGAATCTTTTCCCTGTAGGATTAAACTTCCTTATTAAATGTATTCAGAAGAAGTCTTAATTACTGCAAGACAAAAAGTATTGAAGCTCTTTTATAACTGAGAGATAACGTAGACACCTAACTGAGGAGCTCTCTGAACATTGGCTAAATATATTATTTGCTTTCCAGAAAACCTCATAATTATTAGATTGGTGACTTCTATGACCTCTTTAACCATCTCTGTGATGTAAGAGTTGCAACATGATGCCCTTGCAGTGCATAGCATTTTGTATTTGTCTTCCAGAGGTGGTATTTAGCGGTTAGAGTAGAGAAATGGAACCAAGACCCATTGGTTCAGCACTGACATTGACTTGCTGTGTGATCGGGAAGTGGAATCTAGTAGAACATTGCATGCATCATAAATTTAGGAGGTGTAATGAGACAGTCAAAAAATAAATTTTCTTGGAAAATGTTCTAAAAAGCATATTATATATCAGCATTTTTGATAGGGTGACTAATATTTGTCCTTTGGACAAGTTATTCCATAATTGTCCAGTGTGGGGTTTCTTGGTATGGTCCACTGTTGGAGACAGAATATTGAATTAGTTGAACTAACTGGTCTGGTCCACCACAGTAATTCCTAAGCAAGACTTCAATAAGACACTATGGGCCAGATCCTCAGCTGGTGTAAATCAGTATATCTCTGTTTAAGTCAGTAGAGATGTCAATTTATATCAGCTGAGGATCTAGTACAATGTGCATAACATCCACGTAATCCATTCATGTTTTTCTTGCATATATGAAATTTCTGCTTTCTGTTAAAGAGATTATTTTGCCTGTATGACTTGGCTCACTTTGGAATTGTGAACCCTTAGATGAGTAATAGAGACATCTTGAGGAATGCGTAGATTATTGAATTATAATAAAAATAAACAGGATTCCACAGGACAGATTGCACTCTTGCCAAGTAAATCATGTGACATTCATGTTTCAATAAGATATTCAGCTTATATATTTCTGTATATCAGGTCCAAATTCATTCTAAAAACTGTAAAAGCCCTAAAAATGTCAGTTTGGAGAAAGGATTAGATATTCAAAATGGCTCAGAGTGGTACTGTCTTAAGTGCCTAATAAATCAGTTTTATACAAAATTCTTGTAATTCTCTCGGGAGGAGGGAGAAAACTATGGAAATGAATAATTTCCTCTCTCTCTAGCTCCTGGAACTTTAGCAGTTAATGAGATCCCTTTCAGAGGAGCTTAGTATGAGAGCATTTGTTCAACTGACGCTGTGATTCTCCAGGGCCAGTTTAAGAACACTGTGGTCCTGTCCCACACAGCAGCATCTGCAAAGGGCAGCTTCCAGCTCAGACAAATTTAGCACAATATCTGCTGCTGTTACCAGAGGGTTGCCTGACATTGTAGAGCTGTGTGCCTGCCAACTGCAAGAGCTCTAGTTCAGGTCCTGACTGTGGTGATGCGCAACGCGGACTCCAGTCACCATCCAGTGGGACTCTACTAACTGAATTAAGCCTGCTCCAGTACCGTGTCTTTTTGTCTACTGCAAATTGGCAGTCAACCCATCATATCCCAAAGATGGGTTTCCAAAATATAAGCAGTTGTTGACTCAGCACCTTCCTGTTCCATACCTTTGCACTTGCCTGATTTTGGACCAGTTGTTCACTGGTCCAGACCCCAACATAAACTAGAGCACCAATACTGGGAATAACGGTGGCAGAAACCTAATGTTCCTTGGTGAGTTGTAGGAGGCGGAGTTATTGGTGGCCCAAAATCATGCAGGGAAGACTTTTAACCTCGTACTGCTATTACATTTTAAAAAAATCATAGTCTGATATCCTGCTTTTATTCTCCAGTGACAACCTCAGCAACTCACTCCCATCTGTGATTATAATGGTATCTAGAATTCCGCATTCAGTTTCTGGACACCTCAAAACCAGGAAGTTGTCACTAAATTGAAAGGAATTACCAAGAGAAGCAATAAAAACGGCCAAGGGACAGAAGGGATTAATTAACAAGGAAAGATTAAAAGAACTAAATGCTCCTGGATGGCCCAGTGATGATTAAGGTTTGATATGAACCATATAAAGGTATCTTGGATGGTTTCAAGGGAAGGAGTAATTTGAAGTTAACCAAAACAAAAATTTTGACTTTGTCAGCAAAAACTTCCTAAAAGAGAGATCTGTTAGTGTGTGTGTTTACATTTAGTAGTGCCAGAAGCCCAGTTAGGAGCAGAGCCCTGAAGTGTCTGTGAAGGGAGGTGGTGGAAGCTCCATTGTCTGGAGCTTCTTAAAGTGTATTAGAGAAAGTATAGAATTTATTGTTTGGCACAGACTCACTGAAAGAGGAATCGACAAGATAATCTAGTAGGTTTTCACAGTCTCTAATTTCTATGATTCTGGGTTAGAATTGAGCAAAACATTTATGGACATTCATGTTAAATTTGTTTATGGTTCACTTCACATGC
This sequence comes from Eretmochelys imbricata, assembly GCF_965152235.1. Classification (NCBI taxonomy): domain Eukaryota; kingdom Metazoa; phylum Chordata; order Testudines; family Cheloniidae; genus Eretmochelys; species Eretmochelys imbricata. Next base: position 34,060,161 of record NC_135575.1, on the reverse strand, counting down.
TTTCAAACATCCAGAAATTTGAGGAGACTGAATGCTTTTTTTTATAGTGAACTCTGAGAAAACTTGGCAAGCTGCTGAGAATTTGCACATGTGAAATTTGAAAACCATGCTGCTGGAGAAAGTGGTATTCCTACTCCCTGCACATACACCAAAACAAATTCCCCAAAATATATGAGCTAAAGGGAGACCACAGAGCTGGGACTCTGGAGATCCTGCATTCCGTTTCCCGTCACTGCTGACTGGCCTTAATAATATTGTGCACATATGCAGCACTTCACAAAGATTATTTAGTTACATATTTAGCTAAATTGACTTAGTTACTGCTCCCCTGTATGACTGCATCATTTTGTAGACGGAGGTGTGATATTGGAAGTGGGCTTCCTACGTAGATCTGTGCAATTTGTACTCTGCTGAGTTTCAGCACAGTCACAGCTCAGCTAAGTCAGTTAATAAAAGCCCAGTGAATGTTGTTGGCCTACGGTCCACAATTTTTCCTGCAGTCAGAGTTCAAGCAGAGGGGCCAGAAAGAGAAATAAAGGTAAGGTAGATCACCGAAATTGCCACAGGAGCAGAAATTAAAGAAAAAAATCTGTATCTTAATCTTCTGGGATTTCGTTAAAATCAAGATGCTTTGTTCAATTTGGTCCTCACTCATGGCCTTGAAAAATCAATCACATATATTGCTGATAACATTCGTCACTCAGCTCTTTATAAAACTGTATTTCAGAAGGTTCTGCAGGCATTCACTGATTTTCTTGTGAAATCTGGTTTGGAGGTAAACTTGGTTAATTTGTAATTAGAGGCCAAAAGACCCAAATGCCACCAATGAATAAATCTGGAACACAAAAGTTTCTGAGACAAATCCTCACCTGGTGTAAATTGGCATAGCTACACTGAAGTCAGTGGCGCTAAAATGATGTACATCAGCTGAGAATCTGGCCAGTTCTTTTTTATTTTATTTAAAGAGACAAGGTGGGTGAGGTAGTATCTTTTATGGGACCAACTTCTGTTGGTGAGAAAGACAAGCTTTCGAGCTGCATACAGCTCTTCTTCAGGTCTGGGCCTGTGTGATTTTTTTCCTTAATGTAGTTTTGCTATTGGACTTGATCATACACCTATTGGTAAAGTTCCGACACCTGGTGGCTAGATGCTGGAAGCAGATTTGGCCATGGAGTGCAGCCTTCCGCCCAGTGGTTTGATTTGAACATTTGCTATTGTACTCAAAATTTAAACAGGGACTTTCTGAAGTGGGATTGAAGATTTACTGGTTTGCTAAAGCAAAGAGCGAAGCTGTGCATACTGTCTGTGGTGCTGAAGGCAGTAGAAGATGACAGCGAGAATAGCTAAAAAATACAACAGACTTCTGTACTGTCCCAGGTTACAGAGAGCCTCTGGTACTAATAGCTTAATTCTCTATACAAATGTAGCTATCAGCTCCAAGTGCACTTGCAGGAGCAGAATGGCTAGCTAGAACCCAGATGTATGAAGCACTGCTACGGAGCACCTGAGAGTTTGTACAACTCGTCAGTTTCACTCTGTTGCTAGCTGTACAGAATGGAATGGCAGGTAAAGCTGGGTGAAATTTTTTGGACAAAACCCTATTACTGAAAAACGCTTATTCCAGTCGACCGAAACATTTAACATGTTGCTATCAAATTCACCTAATTGTTTCGATAGTAAAAAAAAAATATTCCAAATAAGTCTAAACATTTCAATTTGACATTTTCTAAATTCAATATTTTCATTATTTTTATTTGAAAGTACTTTTCACTTTGAATTTTATTTCTGTTTTTAACTAATAATAATAAACCCCTCAAATGAAAAAAAATGTTTTGGGTTGAAAGAAATAAATAGTTTGACCCCAAATGAAATTTTCAACTTTTTAGTTTCACTGAAAAATATGAAATATTTTCATTTTAGTTGACCTGAAACAATTTGTTATTGTTTTGGTTTAATCACCACACTGAAAAATCAGTTATTTGAATAGCTCTAATTGCAGAGGACTATAACATGGAATTAAGCTGGGAGTGGATGTAGACAATTGTCTAATTGCTTGGGCCAGGTAACTGAGAGAGGCACCTTCTCCCACCCTCACCCAGTGCCTCACTGGCATGACAACCCTGCCCCATTCCCAGCTATGTTTTTTCCTTTAAAGAAAAGAAGGGTAAACTGAACAGGAGAAGTGAGCAAAGGTGTTGAGTGATTGGACCTGAGAATGTTGGTCAAAGGCCATAATAGTTAGAAATAATTGCTCTGATGTGCTGTACCCAAATGTACAGCCTGAGCCAATAGAATTAAACTGACTACAAATAAAAGATAGGTAGGGTCCAGTCCTGCTCCCATCGAATTTTAATGAGCATTTGGCCAGTGAAATCAATGGAGGTGGGTTTTTGCACTAATTCTTGGGATATGCTTAATCTGATGGTCATTAGGCAATTTACATAAAGATTGTTACACCTTCTAAATAAGAGCCTAAGTGTAGAGAGAGAAGAAAAAATGTGAAAAATATATGGAAATATCTCAAATCAGTTAAAAAAAGGAGTACTTGTGGCACCTTAGAGACTAACAAATTTATTTGAGCATAAGCTTTCGTGAGCTACAGCTCACTTCATCGGATGCATTTTCCACTGAATACATCCAATGAAGTGAGCTATAGCTCACGAAAGCTTATGCTCAAATAAATTTGTTGGTCTCTAAGGTGCCACAAGTACTCCTTTTCTTTTTGCGGATACAGACTAACACGGCTGCTACTCTGAAATCAGTTAAGCAATAACTTGCAAAGATTTACGTAGTATTTCGTCAGTGCAGGCTCTCATGCAATGGCATCTCAGTCAAGATCCTAATCATTCCATCTTTTCTGAATAAATTAGAGCAGATTAGTTAAATTGCATGTATTAAAATAATTTCAATTAATCATGGCCCATAAATGTCCGGACTAATTGAATCCATTTATTTTTATTTTGAAATACTAAACCCCTCACACACAATTTACAACAGAGGACACGCCAGTATTACAGGAGTCATTTCATTCCAAAAGAGATGTCACCTTCTTCAATATTTATATTGACAGGTTTCAGAGTAACAGCCGTGTTAGTCTGTATTCGCAAAAAGAAAAGGAGTACTTGTGGCACCTTAGAGACTAACCAATTTATTTGAGCATAAGCTTTCGTGATTATCATACACATTGTAAGGAGAGTGATCACTTTAGATAAGCTATTAGCAGCAGGAGAGTGGGGTGGGAGGAGGTATTTTTTCATGCTTTGTGTGTATATAAAAAGATCTTCTACACTTTCCACAGTATGCATCCGATGAAGTGAGCTGTAGCTCACGAAAGCTTATGCTCAAATAAATTGGTTAGTCTCTAAGGTGCCACAAGTACTCCTTTTATATTTATATTCTTCTTCTTTATATTCAAGGCATAGGGAGAAACAGACTATATTTGGGATATTCCCTACAGCTCTTCCTGTAATTGCTTGGGGAAAATTAAATTTAGCATTTTTCTGAAAAGAACAATACCCAAAAATATGAAAACATAGTTGTGGCTGAACTATGTTAAAATATTTTCAGGAAGATGAGATGGTATTATGGCTAATGTGCTGGACTGGAACTGAGGTGGTCTGCATTCTGTTCCTAGCTCTGCCAAAGACTTCCCGTGTGACCTTGGGCAAGTTACTTAATCTTCTTGTGCCTCAGTTTCCTATCTGTAAAATCGGAATAATACTTGTTTTCTTCCACTCTTTGTAGCTGTCTTGACTATTTAGACTGCAAGCTCTATGAGGCAGGGACTGTCTCTTACTATATATATGAACACAACCTAGCACAGTGTGGTTCTGAGCTCAGTCGGTGCTTCTAGATGGTACAGCAATACAAATATTTTGTTTTGCCTGTGAGGACAGAAGAATACCAGTTATCCTCATATAGGGATCTGTATTTTAACACTGCTAAAACATAAGTTTCCTAACGTGCATGGACCTAATTTTTTTAATTAAAACCCACCAGCACAGTCACAAAATCTACTCACATGTCCTTTACTATGTTGAGGGATGGTCATTTTTGGAATTACTTATATTTCACCCACCCTGGAAACTTTAAAAAGCTGTTGTAACAAGTTTTTATGCTGTCCTCACAGGCAAGAAGAGACATTGTTTTAACATAATTGGGCCATAACCATATTTCATCAGCCATGTGTAAAGATGGATTTTATTTTTATTTTTTTAGTACACAAAGGGTCCAAGATGCAACAGACAACATCCAAACGGTGCCATCAGGTGAGACTTGTTCCTGTATACCATGTATCTCTTCGTACACAGTTGATTGTTTTTTGTGAAGAAGCAGAAAGATGGCCCTGATCCAGATCTCAGCTGCTGTTGCATGCTTCCCCCAGCCCTGCCCAGAGAAAACAAACACCATAGAAAGGATACAGAGAGAAGAGCTGGTTTTTGACAGCTGGCTAATTTTCTTGGCTTTGGGCGTAGGCAGCGTAATAATAGCTAAGTGAGTTTGATAGACTGCCCTGCTCCTTCACTGCTATTAGGAAAATACTTTGGGAATTATTAAAAAAAAAAAAACACCAACAAACCCTTAGCATTCCATGCACGAAGGGTGTGACTGCTGAAGTAGGAAAAAATATCCTGACATCTCAGTTTCTTGTGTCAGATAATTCCTGTTTGCCTAACAGCTATCTCAGAGGTAAATTGGTCACTAGTGCCAAAAAAAACACTCATGGGATCCTGTGGGTCCTGAGGCAGGGAAACGTTGTTATTCTTAGGGCAGGGTCCTGAAAACACTACCGTGCACAGTGCTTATTATTGGAATGAGTCCAGGTGGGAGATTGGGCCCTTAACTTTAAAATATGCAGTTGAGGACAAAGAATTTAATTAGTCCCTCAGAGCAGTTTATCTCTAAGACTTCAAAAAGCTCAAAACAAACAGCATGTGCAAAGCTGTAAGGACCTGACCTGAAGGCAATAGCCTGCATACCAAGACCTGTTCTGAGTAGCATCCTGGCCCCCCCTTACACTGTTCTAATAGCAAAAACGGCAGGACAACAGCTAGATCTCTCCACTTCCCCCTTCCCCTGTAAACAATGACCTTGAGCTGCCCTCCCACACAGCCCTCATACAGGGGTGGGCCTAAGTGCCTGTATGAGTGAAAGCTTGTGTGTGGAATACTCCACACTGCAGCTGTTCCAGGCTTTCAGATGGTAACTTTGGGAGCACTGCAGCCAAATGTAAATTAGAGGCAAGGCTAGTTTATGCTAGCAGCCCTATAATTTAGAAGGTAGCATAAATCCCCCTTTCCCCCTCTATGCTGCAATCACTTGAGCTTGGTTGCATCTCAGAATCAGTACTCAAGTCAATAGGCGCTCAGAAAATATTAATAATAAGTGGTATTCTGTGCTAGTGAAATCAATAGAAAAACTTCAGTTGGCTTCATTGGGACCAGTCTCAAGTCACATATGAGCAAATCCAAGACAAGACTTTATATAGACACGTTATATATAATAATTGTCATCTGCTGTAGAACATGGCATTTTGAAATATTCCATGGTGTTAGGAAATTTTGTATTAACATCAGCAACTGCTCACTGTACATTAAAAGGACATAACACCTGTTCTCTAATTCCCTGTTAACTTCTGTGATGTTCCTATTTAAAAAAAACAAAAAAAACCCTCTCCCCTGTTGCTATGTGAAAGACTCACACAAACAGGGGAAAGTGACATATGGGGGGAGAATAAACATTGCAATCAATACACGAAGTAAACTGGAAAAAAAAAAAGAAAAAATGTATTCCCGCTTCTAATCTCTTTCAGATAAAGTAATCTTCAGTGTAACTTGTAATAACTGGAGGTAACACAGTTTCACACAGAGGCATGGTTTTAACGTTCATGGTGTCCCTTAAACCACTTTATAAGAATTATTATTTATTATTTGTATTACTGTAGTGCCTAGGAGCCCCGGTCATGATCCAGGATCACCCTGTGCTAGGTGCTGTACAAACACAGAACAAAAACAGGGTTCCTGCCCCCAAAGAGTTCACAATCGAACTGTACAACAAGCAACAGCAGATGGATACAGACAGATGGAGTGCAAGGAAACAATCCAACGATATTGGTCAGCATATTAGGCAGTGTTATCCGCACCAAGGCACCCAAACCATTGTCAAGCTTTTTGTGGGCATCACACCAAGGTGAGTTTAAGGAGGGATTTGAAGAAGGATAGTGAGGTGGCTTTGCAGATGTTTATGGGGAGTTCCTCCCAAGTGTGAGGGGCACCATTAGAGAAAACTTGGAAGTATTTGTTTGAAAATTTAGCAAGTGGCCAATGGAGGCTGGTATCATTTGTGGGAGTAGACAGTTCAGCTGAATGAGAGATGATACGTAGGGTTCTGTAAAGGGCCTTGAAAGTGAAGACAAGCTGGTTCATTTATGTGACAGAAAATGGTGAGTCGTGGAGGATGCAAGGAGAGGGATGATATGGCCATAATCGTGGGCTGGTAGAATGATTTTTGCAGCAGCATTCTGAAGGGATCTGAGCAGGGCAAGACTGCATTTGTCAAGATCAGAGAGAAAATTGATGATGTTATCAGGATGTGAGATGATGAGAGCCAGGACAAGAGTTTTAGCCGTATGGATGGATAGAAAAGGCTGTAACTCTAGAGATGGGATGCAGAAAGAATCTGCAGACATAGCCTGGATGTGAGGATTTACGGAAAGGTCTGTGTCGAAGATGATACCCAGGTTATGAGCTAGAGTGACAGGCAGGATAATGGGGGTGTCCACAGTGATCAAGAAGGGAGGTAATGGAGAGGGTTTGGGAGCAAGTTTGAGCTCTGTTTTAGCCATGTTGAGGAGATCTCAGAAAGACACACAGAGATTTTAATTTGGACAGAAGGAGACAGGTCTGGAGAAGAGAGGTTCATCTGTGAATCATCCTCACGGAGATAGTAGTTGAATTTTGTGTTTTGTGGATGAGAATACGCAAAGTAAGATATAGAGGGAGAAGAGAAGGGGACCAAAAAGAGAGCTCTGAGAAAACTCCACAAAGGAGTGGGATGAGGAAAATCTTCTGAAAGACACTCTGCAGGAGAGGTTAGGAAGGTACAAAGAGAACCAGAGAGGACAGAGTCGCAAAAGCCAAGGGGAGGACATAATTTCAAGAAAAGTATGGTCAATGGTGTTGAAAGTTGCAGGTAGGTCAAAGAGGATGAGAAATGGGGTAGTGGTTCTGAGATTTGGCTAGGAAGAGGTTATTCAAGACTTTGGGGACAGTAGTTTCCATGCAGTGCAAGGGATGGAAGCTGGATTGGAGAGGTCTAGGGAATGGATACAATTGGAGGAGAGGAATTATAGACAGTGTCTTCAATGAGCTTAGAAATGTAAGAGAGAAGGAGCAGTAGTTGGAAAGGTAAGAGGGATCAGAAGCAGGTTTCTAAGGTGGGGGAGACTTAAGTATGCCTGTATTATGGGAGGAAAGAGCCAGAGGAGAGTGAAATTAAGAAGAAAAGTAAGGGATGGGATAGGGTGGGCATGAGATAAAATAGGTGATGGGATGAGATCACTGGGGCAAGTGGAGGAGTAAGGGAAGGAGAGAAGACAGAATTCTGTATCTGTAACAGGGAGAAGGAAGCGAGAGTTGTGAGAGGGAAAAGGAGGAAGGCAGCCTTGAGGGGAAGGGGAAGGTCTTCCTATGCTGTAGTGGCTATATCCAAGCCCAATATACGCACAGTTATCACAGCAAGATAACAATCTCAGACAGCCTTTTCCCAGAAAAGGAATTTCTGTGTATTAGCAACACATGAGGAGAGGAGAGGCAGTGGAAATAATGTCCCACAACTTTGATTATTAAATAGATTAGAAATAAAAAATTTAAAACCCATAATTTTGCATATTAATTTTAAATTGATAAAAATTGAAAAAATGCTTAAAATAAAAATCTATAGTATCAAAATTATTAAAAATAATTTGAATGCCTCCAAGTCTATGTACGTTGGGGTCAAGAAGGAATTTTCCCCCAGGTCAGAATGACAGCAACCTTCTTTAGGTTTTGCCTTCCTCTGCAACACGGGGCATGGGTTGCCTGCCAGGATCATGTTGGTAGATCTTGCTTAATCAATTCCCTGCCACTGCAGGGGCCTTAGGCCTTGGGACCCTTCTATTCTCTGCTTCTGGCACACAATAGTTTAGTCTCATGAGAGTTGTAATACTTTGGTCCAGTTTCAGTCATTGGGGTTTATATGCTGTCTGGTGCTGGTGGCCTCTTATATACAGGAGGTCAGACTAGATGATCTGGTGGTCCCTTCTGGCCTTACACTCTATGGACGAGCTACTAATCTGTGTGGATTTCATTATGGCTAATATCTGTAATAAATGCCAAGAATGATGTCTTACAAATTCAGTCTGTGGAAATTTCCTTTAAAGATATGTCCCAGGTGAAACATATGACTTTTAGGCAAAACCTATTTTGATACCCCGGATCTCGGGGGAAATCGTAACTGCTGAAGTTGGGAGCCACAAGGCGAGGACTGAGATGCTGCATTGGAACAGGAGCACTGGAACCTGGGTCTCCCACTGCCTAGGTAAGTGCTGAGTGATCGTCATAGTTCCTCTCTCTGGGCCAATGCTCAAACCACACCTATTGGACGGAGTGATAGGCAGGGGAATGTGTAGATTGTGAATCTCCCTGGGACTTAGGTGAAGAAGTGCTTAGTCTGGTCAGGATTTAGGCAAGACTTAGTTGTGCCCATGCCAGTTGCTGAAATTTAGGCACCTTGGGGTACTTTAGAAGAGAAACATAGGGACATCTGGTGCCTGTAGAGTTAGGTAGCAGCTGAGCAGGGGTGTTGTGAATGCCGAGGCATCTAAATTGGCAGTTACGCACCCAAGTCCCACTTTGTAAGCTCCACTCTAAAGCTCTTATGGATCTAAAGAACAGGGAATGTATATTTGCTGAATGTTTCTGACAAGCAGCAAATAGTAAAAAGTGGAACTAGTAAATGCTGATATAGAAGAAAACTGTAAGGGGAAAAGGGAATCTGTGAATCCTCAACAGAATGTAACTTAGTATTTTCAGAGTTCAAAAAGACCCTTGTGACTGGTTCTGGCTTAGCTTAGCTTACCTATATTTTGAAGCCCTTTTTATATTGGACACAGATGCTAGTGCTTATGGATGGTGGGGCAGTGTTAACATAAGGACTATCTGAGAAGATATTGGGGAAAAGGAGCAATGAGAGCATGGTCTCATCATTAATTTCTCCTCAAAACTGAAACAACCCACAGGGCTCTGAGCTTTGGCTAACCACTTGGGTCAAAAGGGGGAATACTTACAAAAATGGAAATTGTATGTCGTCCATTACAGATCACTTAAGTGACTGTGGGATGGAAGGGTAAGATTATTAATATCACCAGTGAAAAGTTATATTTGCTTTTCTTTGTTGGAATGGTTAGCATTGTGGATGTGGTATGTAATAATGTAAGAATATTGATCTGCTGTAGTAATCTTATGAACACTATATGGGACCTAGTCAGTGAGGAGAAGTTATTATATATTGGGTAATGACCTTTCCCAAATCAATGCATTAATCTAGTTTAATAGGGAGCCGTTGGTAAAACAAGCAGGAAAGCAACACAATGGATCTAGATAGTGGGAGATCCCACCACTAAATCAGAGGGGAGTGCAGTGGGTTGTGAGTTTGCCACCAAGACCCTAGACGATTTTGGAGTGCCTATAGGAAGCTTGGACCTATCCACATCTCCATGTGGAAGATGGATTAAAACCTGGTAAGATGGACATATAGTCTGTTTTTAAGACCTATTTTTATGAAAGTCTTTTGTTCTAAATACTTTGCTTTAAGACAAGGTGGGTGAGGTAATATATTAGACCAACTTGGTGAAAGAGACAAGCTTTTGAGCTACACAGAGCTCTTCGGTTACTGGATACACACAGTCTTTGCTCCCAGAGGAAAGAGAATTGCAAATATTGAACACAAAATAGATTTACTGAGGTAATTACGGCTGCAATATATGGGGCTACAGCCCAGTCGGAAAATAGCATGATTCCATCCCAGGTGCTGACCTGAGGCCCGAGAGAGGGGTAGAGGTGCAATTAGCCTGTAACTGTGACAGTAACAGTGCAACAGCATTATCTCCCCCAGACTCCATGAAAGATATATTCAGAGGACTACAACAGCATGAAGCAGTGTTACACACAGGGAGAGACAGTTCCTTAAGTAAGTACTTATGCACTTCGTAAAGCTGCACCTCCTTGCAGTAACAGCAGCTGTTCTGGGGTATTATCTATACATGATACGTCCAGAATTTATTCCAAACCTTGACCCAGACTAAATTGCATGATCCATAGCCATTTTACTTTGTCATGCAGACTTCTAACATGTTTGTTTTCCTCTTGCAACTTTTCAGTCTACCCCTGTGCAAATTTAAACAAACCCAAACCTCAGTGGATTTTGACTGTTTATGGTCTGGAAAGACTGCAGTGAAAAGCCTTGTGTGCTTACAGTACACAGGTGTACAACAATGGGTAATGGAGAATGTGATTTAATGAGCAAGGGAGTTTTATAGTAACCTGGTGTCTGGTTTTCTTGCCTACAGAAATAATAAATGGAGTTAAGTCTGCTACATATGGTTTTGGTGAAAGCCAGGTGGTTCTCTGTTAACTAAAATTCCCCTCAGACATCTGAGAAACACAGAAGGAAGATTTGGAACAGTTTGTTGTGTTCAAGTGTAGGGACATTAAGTGATGAAATTAATCAATGGCAAATATTTCCAAAATGAAAGTCTGTTACATCCTAGTTAGTTTATAAGCTCCAAGGTCAACGTCATCAGTGTGGTACCATTCAACGTAAAATATTTTGTCTGATGCCCCATGTAAGTTATGTTTGACTTTATCCATGATTCATAACGAATGTTAAAAATTAATTTGTAAGAATTATAGCTGTCCTGATCTGTAGAGGCATTGAGTGGAAGTTACAGGTACTTACCAACTCTTTAAACAGAGTGAACTGCTTTTGAGTTGACACTGTCAGCTAGTAGCTTGATCCAAAGCCCATTGAAGCCAATGGGAGTCTTTTAATTGACTTCAGTGGAGTTTGGATGGAGCCAAGACCATTATCGTACAAAAGCATCATAGTTAGGAGGGAACAAGTGGCAGATAGCTACTGGAGGAGTTGATGTTTGTGCGATAAGATGCAAAGGTGGACGGAGAAACTGTTGTTGTGTTTTCTCCCTTTGAAAGAACATGGAGTCTGAGGTAGATTCTGCTGGTGAAAGCTGTCTTCGGTGTGTGGATTTTTATCTTGGAGCTAAACTGACTCAATCAGCTGCCCAGCATCCCATGATTTGTAATCACAATCTTCAGTCCCTATGTCTGTCTAGACTGATCTCTTAAGGAACCCGACTATGAAAACCCACGGGAGGCTTGGCCACATTTCAAACAATCTGGATGGGATTTTTGAAGGCAATCAGTGTTGACGCGCCTATTAAAGCTTTACCAATAGCTAAAAACTACACTAGGAACAGACTTAGACCAACTCCAAGTTTTTTGAAAATCCCACCTATTGGATTTTGAAGTGAGTGAAAATTAAAAACATAACCAGGTAGCTATCACTTCAGTTGTACTCACTTTAAGGCCAAAAAAATGCAAATTGCCAATGTTAATCAGTGCCTGTAATTTACAAAGATACTTTTTATTTTCAGTCAGTTTGGGAGGAAAGTTAACATTTCTTCAAAAACTTAAATTATAAGACAGTTAAGATGATATACAGTACGTTTGATAAGTTTCCATTAGAGGTTAGCGCAATATCTTCTCGTTGACACTTAGAGAGGATTTTTCAGGAGGATTTTCTTTAGAACAAGCTATGCAGTTATTGAACAATAAAGGAAATGGGTAGCTATAAATGATGTTTTAAGGCTATATTCAGATCTCATATAGTCATCTGCACACCCGAAATTGTGCCTGAAATGTATGGAAAATGGTGCTCTCTACTAACATAGTGCAGCTTGTAGAGTCTGTTAGTTACATCCCCAATTAATGAACTCCATGTGGGCAGAACCCTCCATCCTTGCTAACTGCCATTCACTTTGGTGACATTCTGCATGGATTCAGGGGTGAACCTACATAGAGCTCATTGCAAGATCAGGAACTTTGGCAGGAGGACTGAGAATCATGCAAAAAGATGACCCAACAGAGCAAGTTAAATGTTGTCTCCTCTACCAAAATGGAAGTGGACTGAACAAGCTCAGTAACCTTAAATACTTCTTTTAACCTTTTGCAGGGGGCTAGTGACAATTCAGTAGACTCCGTCAATCAAATCAGGCAGAGTAATCTTTAGAGGTGAGTGACGAACTCTTTGACTAGGGGTGGTTTGGAAGCTGAGCCATTATATGCTGTACACCAACAAAGTGAAAATGTAGCTGTTTATAGTATTAATCTTGCCTCTTGCTATAATGTTCATTTGTTTAACCCTTTCAAGCATAGATAGTGGCATAATAATATTGTATACTGCAATACTGATGAAAGGTCCATTCACTACTTGTGAGACCAATGAAAATTCAGAGATCCACCTATTGGTACATGCCTGTACATTTGCATGTTGAAAGGGCAGAAGAAATGCACTGACCTGTGATATACCATCTGCACTAACAAAACTTCCATATGCCCAGTCCTAATTGCAAAATGATTAAAACCTGGGTGGGTTTTTCTTCTGGGGATGAAATAGATCCTTATTCTAACCAATTTACCTGAACCCTGAAGGGCTGTAACATGTTTTAACTGTCTTACCAAATCATATCTTGGTACAAAGTATGTATTAATCCTTTTAGGATGAGCTAACCCAAGGTATGTCCCAATAAGAATTTGAAATTAGGACTTTAATGTCTTGCAATGTCATCCTTATGGACAGGGTGTGCAAGACTAGATACAGGTTTTTGTTGAAACCAGAAATAACTTTTATAAGATCATACATAATGATACATTGAGCTTACACTTAATTATTTTAAAAGGTCATAAGGCCTTTTGTCTTCTGGCTGTACCTTTTTGAAATCTTACGGTTGTCTTCCTAGAACAATTAAACTTATCTTTAAGAAAGTTAGAAGTAAAGTTGTCAAATTTAAAATTGATTTCAATGCTGATAATAAAGCTTTTTCATTTAAAAAAGGCTAGACAAGTGGAGAAATTCAACATTTCTCCATGGAGTTGTACATTTCTCACACCCAAAATGGATGACTAAAAGAAAAAGCCCAATATTCTGACAGATATTTATTCCATCTACAACTAACATTTTAGCTCTAAACATTGTGTTGTAGTTTTCTAAGCAGTCTGGCAAGGACCTTGTACAGATGCAAGATTCAGTGGCCAGTTATATTTCAATGCATTAGCGCAATTGACTCACTTGTGCTGCTTAGATAGTAACAATTACTATCAGCACAGACTCTGGCCCATCCTGTCAATAGCAAAAGTGCCACTGACTTCAACAAGCTCAATGCTGCAGATCGTAAAAGCACCTCCTTAGAGGTGCTCAGCATCCTACGCTCCCAGGGAGATCAATGGGAGTTAATAGTAGGCAGCATCGTGCTCATCAGCTGGTGTAAACTAGCTTAGTACTATGACAACCCATTGAATTACACACTAGCTGAGGATCTGGCCCTTTGTTTTCAGTCATAACCTCATGGAAAAAAATCACACTAGTATTTAGGGCCAAACGATAGAAAATGTCAGGACACTGCTGATTTATCAATGGTCACTAGCAGAGGGTCAAAGAACACACAGAGCTCACATACTGTATTTTAGCTTGAAAGCACAGCTGCTATTTACCTTGCAGCTGAACTCTGTAAATATAAGAAACATAAATACATTAGTAACCACACACATTTACACAACACAGTACTAGCAATATTAAGGGATGCAATGCCTACTCTACATAACAGCCTTTTGTTAATATAGATACAGCAGAGTAAATGCTATTTGATACGTAACACACCCTTCTTTAAAAGTTAATGGCAGTAAAATAGCCAAAGTTCAGGTCCAGGCCTCAGTTGACTTCAGATTATGAAGTCAAACAAATCGCACAGCATATCATTATCATCAGTATGGCAAAACACAGAACAGCAGTTAATATTACCACTGAGTTGGAGATCTCTTCTGAAGACATTTAGCCACATTTGGCTCTCCTGCCCATTTAATAGGAGCATCTTTCAGGCATGGTACACTGTACCTTTATCACACACAAGTATGTGGACAAGGAATAATAGTAAAAACACCCAATATTGGCTTGAAGTTTGCATCCTTACAGACAATTTGCATTATTTTAAGTGGAGTTTCACTGGGATTTGCACAAAGCGGGCTAACTAGGTGATCACTGTCCATATTTTCCACTTTGGCCCACAGTTTTCTTTTAACTTGATGGGAATAGGATTAAAGAGAAAGAGAAATTGTATATGTTCTTTGCCAGTCTAGGGGTGTTGCTAATGTTCTTCAGAGCAGCGGCCTTTCCTCAAGCTCACATCATCTAATCCAATGTCCCCGGTTCTGCCTTTCCCTTTTTCACCTTTGAAAATAACCTGGGGAAGGAAATAAGACACAATCAGATGTAAATTTAAAACAACTTGACAAGAATAGCTACCTGTTCTGAAGGGTCCCAGCAAGAGCATGGTCAGTCCTAGCCTCAGGGAACTTAAAGACCTACCCTGGATGTTGGTATTTGTAATGGATAAAACACTTCCAGTGATCTATAGAAGTGTACTTACTCTACTGATGGAAGCAGTGTTCAGGGAGGAATCTCTGTCTCCAAAGATGGTGATCCTTCTCTTTACTGGAAGGAATGATTTAAATATATCTAATCCATTGCTTTAAAGATACTACAAAAAATAAAATGGCTCTTTAGAGGTATTTTGAAAACATTTTCCCTTCCACATCGCAAATTGATCAGTTTGAACACTGGATGTATTATAAGCTGGATCTAGAAATAGTATCCGCTGCATAACATGTTCCAAGCTTCTGCAAAAATGTGCTAATCTAAAGCTTCCTACAATGTGATGTAGCAAATGCTGCGTATCTGTGTTTTAAACTAAAAATGCACCTAGTTTGAATGAGGGAGAGCTCAACAAATTTAAAGTAGGATGAAGAAGAGACTATAAGGTGAGAGGACCATGGCAGAAAAATATGCTGTAGAATGTTCCCTAAAGCCAAACTGGTACTAAACTCTACCTGAGCCTGTTTATTTTAATCCATCCACAATCACTAGTATCTATCACCTGCACGGCTGCGCTCAAAGACTGAACTGTTTTAACATGAGCAAATGTTATTTTGTCCATGGTCTGAAAATTAATCAAACATTCCAGCAAGATTCCCTCCTTAGATGGGAGAACCTGACACATGCATGCTCCTTAAAAAAAAAAACCCAGCAACAGGATATGTACACAGTGACCCTGTCAAAACTAGAATTTAGATAAATTCATGTAGGATTTTGCAATACTTAGAAAAAGAAAAAGGTCAATACAAAAGCATGATCTACTATCAATACTGTAAAATAATTCTGGTGTTTACTACATTCCCTTTAGGCCTTTTGGATTAATGAGGGAAGTTCAAGCAAAAAGACAGTATGTATATTGGATATATTGGCTTAAATTTTCAGAAACAACAAATAGTTTTAGATGCCCACTGGAGGCACCTTAAAAAGACCTTTTTTTTTTTTTTTTTCCAGAAAGCGTCGGAGAGCCCATAGGGCTGTCAAGATGGGCATCCAAAAACTAGGGTACTGAAAATCATTACTCATATTTTAAAATATCAGCTATCTTGCAAATGCATCTTGTTGTTGGAGTTTCTGTGATAAAGGGGCTGTTTGCTGAGCTGTGATGTCGCCTTATTCTGAGAGCCTATAGACTATTTTTAAAAGAATAAGGAGAAAAGGAGCGGGTGTTTATAAATCCATCTCTAGGTGCTGTCGTCCTTGTTCACAAGTTCTAGTGACCTCCTATATTTTAGTTTTTAGTCAGACAGAATATTTTATATTGGTAATTAGTATTTTTACATATGATGGAGGAAAAATATGTCCCTGGTGTGACTCCACTGTCAGGCATGAATTCGGCCCCTTTTATTTAGAAATAAAACATAGGCTGATACTAGACCTAGGAGATGCTAGCCCAATGCTTCAACCTCTTACTCTGAAAGCTGTCTATACAGTTTTCAATATAACAGCCGTGTT
This sequence comes from Eretmochelys imbricata, assembly GCF_965152235.1. Lineage (NCBI taxonomy): Eukaryota > Metazoa > Chordata > Testudines > Cheloniidae > Eretmochelys > Eretmochelys imbricata. The sequence goes on along the minus strand of NC_135575.1, from coordinate 34,043,946 downwards.
AGTCTGTATTCGCAAAAAGAAAAGGAGTACTTGTGGCACCTTAGAGACTAACCAATTTATTTGAGCATGAGCTTTCGTGAGCTACAGCTCACTTCATCAGATACATATATACATGTATAGACAGCTATACTTACACTTTTGATGCCTGAGTCTTGCAAAGTTATTTGCGTTTGTCTCCAGCCGTGGCCACCATTTCTTCCCCAAACCGCTGGTCCATGAGCACCATTTTTTCTTAAAAACACTTGGAGTAGACCAGAGTGTAGTCCAGATACCTTATGCCTAAAGGACAGACACAAGTCCCCTGAATGACCTAACTGGCCAAGTGGCAGGACCAAACGTGCTACTTTTCCCTCTTTGCCTTTGGGTTCAGAGATAGTCACATACTGTCCACCTGCAAAAGAAAAGGCAGCTCTTTTTAAATGTTTCCAAGCGAGGTCAGTACCCTTCACGTACAAAGATGCATGTATTTGATGTGCCATGAATCTTGCAAATTCCTGTCTCTTAGGGATTTCAAACTCCAGGACTTCTTAGAAATCACTGTTGCAAATGTGTTGCTGTGCTGCATTAGCTGTGGTAGAGGAGATTTAAATTTCCGTTACAAGTCATTGACTCTTTAACAACACTGCTGCATAGGAAATTTCACTCAGAAGCCTTAACGATAAACTAAGCCTCCTAAATATTATTCTAGATAGCAGTTATGAAATGACAAGTTTTAGGCATTCTCATTAATACATAAAAAGAAAAGGAGTAATTTTGGCACCTTAGAGACTAACACATTTATTTGAGCATAAGCTTTCATGAGCGACAGCTCACTTCATCGGATGCATGCAGCTCACAAAAGCTTATGCTCAAATAAATTTGTTAATCTCTAGGGTGCCATAAGTACTCCTTTTCTTTTTGCTGATACAGACTAACAGGGCTGCTACTCTGAAACCTGTCATTAATACATTTACATTATGAACAAACGGTAAAATTTTTGAAAAATCTCAAGTCCCATTTTCAGAGATGACTGAGGCATTGAGTAGCTTAAGTCTCATTGCACTCTCCGGTGAGTCTTCTGTTAGACTGTTCATGATGAACAATGATACTGTTCATGTGAACGTTGTGACGTTGCACCCCATAATGCTTTATAGAAATATGTTTGAGTGTAACTATGGCATAACTGGAATGTTTTTTGCTAGATATGCCATGTAACACATCTTTGCAAAGGTTATGTTCTACTGAATGTATTCATCCTATTTGTATGCATGTATCATTTTTATAGCTGAAGTTATGAGCGTTGGCTCTATGCTTGTATTTAAAGTGTTTGCTGTAGGAAGCACCTAAGGCAGCACTTGATCAACATAGTGTGAAGGTGTTATTCAAGTAATTGGGAGTACTTAGCTAACAATGGACCTTGATAGACACCAATCCACATCTGAACTTTCCTGGGAAAGTTCAGACTAATGTGGGCAATGGCGTGGGCCTGTAGAGATCTGAGTCGTGCATGGACATGTGATTTGCCCATGTGACTCCAAAACTCCATCTTGTAGCTGTGATTCTACACAGGGGGAGAGAGAGGTTATCCACTCATGAGAGCGAGACTATATAAGCCCCTGGAAACCCCTCCATTTTGTCTTCAGTCTAGCCTGTAAAAGAAGCTTATTGGAACATCTCTGAGGGTGAGATTTACCTGCATTTAGTTTCCTACTATATTAGGCTTAGACTTGTGGGTTTTTGATTTACTTTGTTCTGTCTGTTATTACTTGGAACCACTTAAATCCTACTTTTTATATTTAATAAAATCATGTTTTGCTTATTAATTAACCCAGAGCAAGTAATTAATTTTTGGGGGAGCAAACAGCTGTGCATATATCTCTGTCAGTGTCATAAAGGATGAACAATTTATGAGTTTACCCTGTATAAGCTTTATATAGAGTAAAATTGATTTATTTGGGGTTTGGATTCCATTGGGAACTGGGTATCTGGGTGTTGGAGACAGGAGCACTTCTTAAACTGTTTTCAGTTAAGCTTCAGCTTTTGGAGGATGTGGTTCAGACCTGGGTCTGTGTTTGTAGCAGGCTAGCATGTCTGGCACAACCAGGCAGGGCACTGAAGTCCCAAGCTGCCAGGGAAAACGGGCGTAGAGGTAGTCTCCGCACATAAAGTGGCAGTCCGAAGGTGGTTTCTGTGACCCAACCGTCACAAACGTCATTCAAAAACCCATTAATATCCCCATTCCTTTAGTGAGAGATACCTGCACATAAATATAATGCAATAAATGAAAACTAGAAGACCTCATGGCAGGACATTTGTAAAAGCCAAAATCAAACATGTAATCCCAACAAATTCTTCTAGTGCTCCTTTTTATGTAGACTGCTAAACTGTGATAAATGAGATTTTAGCTATTCTAAAAATCCCATAACCATACCAAGAGGATTTTTTTAAAAAATTTGAACTGATTAAAGCTAGAGCAGGGTTTCAAAGTTGGAATGGGACCCTAGAGTAGGGGGAGGGAACACAATTTTTTTACAAATCTGAAATTACTAGAAAAAAATTACAAAACAATAATATCCAACTGAGAACTCCATGTTCTAACCATAAAACAAACAGCTTTGATATCACAGCAGAATGTCAAAATTCACTTTAAAGGTCTTAGCATTTTCAGGCTCTCAGACTTCAACAGCTCAGATTTCATGGAACATTTATGATTTACTATTTTTTCCATATTGTAGAGATATACAGAATTTACTTAATTCTAATAGTTCAACCTTTTACTATGAAGTTTAGTCGCAGTTTTAGTCAAACTAGACTTGAATGTTTCTTGTTGAGTTTGATCATTAATGTTGCATAAATGTTTGTTCTAAGTAAAGCTATAATGATTTTCTTTAAAAATCATTTCTTTGCAAGAAAATATGAATGTGATTTTAACGATGTGCCAAAACAAAGCAAACAATTGAATTACAAGAAAAAAAAGTCTATAATCTTCAGCAAAGCATTTAAGCATATGTTTAAAGTTAAGCATCTGCCTGAATTCCATTGACTTCTATGAGACAAATCACATGCTTAAATGCATTGCTGAATTGGCTATTCAGACAGGAACAGTCATGCAGTACAATCTACTTAAAAAAATGCTATGCTTTGTCTACATATCGTTTTTGGAACTGTACAATAAAATTGGTAGAAAAATTTCTGTTAGTTCAGTATGACTGTCTAGCATGGACACAGTTATACCAGGATAAAGGTGCTTATTATATTAGTACAAACACTTTAAACCAGTAGAACTGCATCCACTCTAGAGAGTTGCACAGATTTATCTAAATCAGTAGGAAAACATTTAATTATGATGAGATAACTGGCTCTGTGGATGAGGGGAAAGCAGTAGACGTGTTATTCCTTGACTTTATCAAAGCTTTTGACACGGTCTCCCACAGTATTCTTGCCAGCAAGTTAAAGTAGTATGGGCTGAATGAATGGACTATGAGATGGATAGAAAGTTGGCTAGATTGTCGGGCTCAACGGGTAGTGATCAATGGCTCCATGTCTAGTTGGCAGCCGGTATCAAGCAGAGTGCCCCAAGGGTTGGTCCTGGGGCCGGTTTTGTTCAATATCTTCATTAATGATCTGGAGGATGGCATGGACTGCACCCTCAGCAAGTCTGCAGATGACACTAAACTGGGAGGAGAGGTAGATACGCTGGAGGGTAGGGATAGGATACAGAGCGACCTAGACAATAGGGATTGGGCCAAAAGAAATCTGATGAGGTTCAACAAGGAAAAGTGCAGAGTCCTGCACTTAGGACGGAAGAATCCCATGCACCGCTACAGACTAGGGACTGAGTGGCTAGGCAGCAGTTCTGCAGAAAAGGACCTAGGGGTTACAGTGGACGAAAAGCTGGATATGAGTTGACAGTGTGCCCTCGTTGCCAAGAAGGCCAGTGGCATTTTGGGCTGTATAAGTAGGGGCATTGCAAGCAGATCGAGGGACATGATCTTTCCCCTCTATTCAATATTGGTGAGGCCTCATGTGGAGTACTGTGTCCAGTTTTGGGCCCCACACTACAAGGAGGATGTGAAAAAATTGGAAAGCGTCCAGCAGAGGGCAACAGAAATGATTAGGGGACTGGAACACATGACTTATGAGGAAAGGCTGAGGGAACTGGGATTGTTTAGTCTGCAGAAGAGAAGAATGAGGGGGGATTTGATAGTTACTTTCAACTACCTGAAAGGGGGTTCTAAAGAGGATGGATCTAGACTGTGGTAGCAGATGACAGAACGAGGAGTAATGGTCTCAAGTTGCAGTGGGGTAGGTTTAGGTTGGATATTAGGAAAAACTTTTTCACTAGGAAGGTGGTGGAATCTGCTTCCTTAGATATTTTTAAGGTCAGGCTTGACAAAGCCCTGGCTGGGATGATTTAGTTGGGGATTGGTCCTGCTTTGAGCAGGGGGTTAGACTAGATGACCTCCTGACATTCTATGATAATTAACTTCATAGAGTGTGTGTGTGTAGACCTTCACCTGTTTTCTACATACAAGGTAAACCTGAAGAAATAGCATAGCACCTTTAAAATGCAGCTTTTGACAAACCACTTTAAAAAAAAACAACTAAATATCAGGGCTTTTGAAAGCCAACAAACAATTGGCCAGTTGCAAGAATAAATCTGTGAAATAACTGGGGTTTTGTTTGGTTGGTTTTAACAGTTTATAAGTAGCAGCAGTGTATGTGTATGAAGCTGGGGAACATAGAATGTAACCGGTAAAAAAAAAAAAAAAAGTATGAGTTCTAGCCAGCTAGCCAAGTGATACTTTTTAAACTGATGCTTTTCAAAACAACCCTTGAGTAAACAAAATTCATGCACTTTATAATCAAAAACTCATTGTAGGCCACACTTTGTTCGAGGACACAAGCATCTTAAACTTTATCTGTATGTCATGCTAAATTATGTCTTTTCGGAGCCACATGAGAAAGGAGTAGTGCTTAGGGGCACCATATAAAGTGTCTGGAAGGCATAATACCAATACAAGCCTGGAGGGGAAGTGTGGAGATCATGCTCCTTGCTACACCGTTGAACAGTTTTAATCAGTACTGCCCCCCGTGCAGCCACCCTTCAAGGATGATGGCCCTGGCCTGACTCCATCAGATGAGGATGCCTCTATTGTAGAGCTGGAGGAAAGGACTTCCTGCACCCTCCCACCCACACTGAGGCTATGATTTAACTCATAGTATTTTACAACTGGGGAATGCATTTCTTTTCAGTGTCTACAATCCAATCACAAGGCATTCTGTCTATGATGTAATCCCATAGGGTCTAATGGAGAGCTAAAGGAGTGTGTTTAATCTCCATCCCTTTGGTGAGAGGGCTGAAGGGGAAGGCATGTTCAGGACTGTATGTTTAAAACAGAATTTCACCATATAGCTCTCAATACTATGTGGAGACAGATTTGGTGGCAAAAATTGACTAGCTTCCAGCCTTGTTTTTTTGTCTAAACTCACTGTATTCTTTTTGTAAAGAGAGCAGATTCTCTGAGGTGTGTCAGTATGCCGTGGTTCACTGCCCTGAGTGAATACCAATTGGGATCCAGAAAGAGCCTGTGATTTGTGACATGGTTCATTAGTGCCCTTTTTTGTTCCATTCAGCTCAATATTCCAAGGTCCCTTTTTGCTACCCAAGATGTACGCTGCAGATTTTGAAAAATCATATATAGTAAAAATCTACCCTCCTTCCCTTTTTACTAAAACAGTTTTCTTGTGTACATACTTTTGTAATATTTTATACTGGATTTCTGTAAACTTTGCTCTGACTTGGGAATGTTAAGGTAGAAACAGAGCTTTGTACAGTAGAGCCAAAATTATTTCCAGCTTTGCCCACAATTTTAGTATTACCATACAAATAATTATGGTGGAATGGCAATTTTAAAAATATCTCCTCATACCTTCGAACTATAAATTTTACTTCAAATAGGATAAAATAAATTGGGCCACATTCTAAGTTCTATTCTTTCCTCCTTAATTGAATAGGGAAAACACTTTACTGTTCCTTCATAAACATTCCTATTTAAAGGATACAGGCTAACAAAGAGCCAGCCCCCCTCGTTGACATATGTTGGTGTAGTTCCATTAAATTTTGGTGGCAGCCTCCCCCCCTACATTTAATGTGAGCAGGAGCAGGTCCTAAAACCATTGAGTTGTAGGACATTTCTTAAACTACTGTAAATTAGCAAAGTTTTGAGAATTTCCTTCTGCTCAGATTAAATGTAATGGGAGCTCTGTCACCAACTTCAAAGGGAGCAAGCTTAGGTTCTTAAACTAAAACAGGTGTGACTAGACAAAGTTATTCTACCTGATGGATCTCTAAATGGTTCCCAATGCAAATCATCATCTTTATCTTTGATCCATCCACACAGACCACTATCAAAGTTACAGCTGTGCACCAGGATACCTGCAAAAAACAGACCAGAAAGACACATCATAACAGTTCTTGATCCTTAGGGCTGGTGGACGACTGACCCACTTTTTGACTGGATAGAATTTACAAGCCTTACAAAAAATAAAGTGCAATATATTGAGCCATACAAAAAGAAGCTCCAGCAATATTAACAAGTACTAGGCAAATAACAGTATCACTTAAGATACTATTTAGAGCACAAACCTGTGTTAATAAAATCCATGTTTGTAAAAAGAATAAGACCAATTAGTTGACGGGACAAAGTTAAAACACAGATGGTATAAAAACAGCTGATATGCAGGTATCCTGCAAAACTCTATCCTGAATAGAAAACTTGATAAGTACCTGGATCATCGTTCGCTTCATCCTCATCCGCACTAATCCCTCTTTCAATTTCAAATATTTCAAATAGATTATTGCTCACTCCAGGCTGTCGTGGTACTGTAAGAGAAAGTAATTTTTAAGGAAATGAATGAGGTAGATAAAAGTAGTCAATGACCTACTTCCTTATCTTTAATAAAAGGCAGAGAGAAAGCCTCAGGCTTAGGCTCTTCTTGATGAATTCATTATATTTAATTACATTTCACATGAAGATTCATAAACTTCCCGCCTCAGTGATTTATGCGGGAACATTTATCTGAGCTCTGTAAAAGGTGATTCAAAAAAATTCTGTCCTTAAAATAGGATTTTCTCTGCAAATACATTTTCAAATAAATAAAACAATCAAATGTACTCTCTGCTAAAGCATCATCAGCATCAAGTCAGCGTCTCAAAGGTTCTGGATCCAACTTTCACTGATGGGAAGGGGAGTCTGATGTCACACATGTGAGAATCTGCAATACTACCCCATGCACCTGACTAGCATTTAGAAACACACAATTAGACATTGAACCATCTCACTACAAAAGATTAGAATAAAATTTGACAATCCCTAAATGATGAAGATCAGGATTATATTTTGGAATAGGTGATACGGTTTACAATACTGCTGCCTGAGGATCAAACAGTAATCTGAAGAGATAATTGAGCATGCAAAAGAGAAAATGTGAAGTCAGATGTTTGTTTTAAACGTATTTCAGTTGAGTAAGTCTACCAAAAAATCCAGGCTTCTGCCTCTGTGCTTTTTGTCCTCCTTTGCACTATTGGTTAAATTTATTCTATGCAAAAACCTAGTTTAATGTAGCAAAATAATAGAGCCAGGTCTTCTATTTACCAGAATTTCACTTAATACACATGCTGAGTACTGCTCAAGAATGGGACACTGAGGAACACTGGACAAATAAGTAACATAGCAACTTGCTCCCAGTCCCTCTCCCCCACTGCTGCTGCCTGTGGAACTGAATGATGTGCAATCTGGCAAAAGGGAGGAGAGGAGGCTAAGGAGGTGCTCTGGGACTGGGTGATGGGTGGCTAAGGAGGTAGCTCCTCCCACCCATCACCCAGTCGCCGAGGACCTCCTTAGCCTCCTCTCCTCCCTTTCCCAAGGCTGCATATCATTCAGTTCCAATGCAGGAGACGTGGCATTTCCAAAGGACGATGTCACAACCTCTTGATTTGGTGCTTCCCAACCCTGAGAGCTAAGTACCATGTGCACCTGGGAGGAGGAGGAGGGAAGAAGGATTAACCCCCAGCCAGGAGCACCAGAACCCCTCTGAACACTGACCCCCAATACCACTGCCTTGCTTTGTGATCTTGGACAAGTCACTTATCCTCTCCACATTTTATTTTGCCTACCCAATAAGGATGTTGCAAGGCCTCACTAAAGAATATTAAGTGCCAGACTAAGTTCTTTGGGGGTGGGGACTGCCTATTCTGTGTTTGTACAGTACCTGTCATGGGGCACTGGTCTCTGCTCTACTACAAAACAAATTATAATCACAGGCCTCCCAAGTGCCACACATTTCTCTTTAATGTGCCATTTGCCTCTGTTTGCTCAAACACTGCAAGGCAGCATGAGCCAAATGTCTCCAGGTCTCATCCTCAGGCACAAGGGAGCGAGAAGGGGCGGGATAGGCAGGCAGCCTTCCTGCTTAAGGACTTCCAGCACAACTGGAGCAGGAGAGAGAGTGCAGCTCCAGCCTGCACACCTGGCAAGACACACACAATGGTCAGGTAACAGATGTCACTACAGTGTGAATCGTAGGAACTGGGGATATCCGTTCCTGCATCACCCTTGTGTCTCATTTTATGCACATCTCAACCCCTGCCATACTCTTTGCCTTCACTACACCCTTGTCCCGTCTCCTCCAGTTACCTGACTCTCCACTGCTCTAGAGCCAAATGCCTCATTGACTTCCCCTCTGCCCCCGGCATGAAGGACTCAAAAATGGCGAGAGGTATTTTTCTGAAACTTTCCAAAAAAATATCTGGGCAGAGAGCATTGATAATTTCAGCCATAAAGAGATGTGTGTGAGAAAGTTAGGAGCAGTTAAAAAGGGGGAGTTTAGAATGGAAGCTGGAATTCAACCATAAACATAGCTGTCGCTATGTGCCCCAGTTGCTGCGCTCAGCTGTGTAACAACTACACAGAAAGGAAATAATGCCTTTGCCCATGAGGGATTCTTTGACTATGAAACTTGTAAAAGACAGGACTCCTTGAAATTAAAAAGGCCCTGGAGGGATTCATATTTGCAGAATATAGAATGGCTGCAATGACTGTTACTTACTTATACTGCCACTTAAATACACTGACCTTGAAATTCCAGACAGTTCCAGGGACCCTTATTATACTAAAGGTTCTCAGTGCTGCCTTGACTCAAGATATTCTGTAGCATTCTTCTAACCACATCTGTGTGCCAAATTTAGGTCTCCAGATACAGTACACAAATGTTGTGTCTGAAGGACAGCTGTAAGCTGTAGCTAACTAGATTATTGCACTCGTTACAGCTGAATTGAAAATTCCTCTTCCAGCCACACATATAGCACATCATTGATGACAGTAGCAATGCATTTCAGACTTGTCCTCAGATATTAAAGCTCCCTGTGGTGCTTAGAATATTTATGGTTTTATTTAATTATTCATGCCATCAAAACATAAAATAAGAACAAGATGCATGCTCGCAATTCAGTTTTAAAATAACTTCTAAACTGTACCAATAGGCTTTTTAGATGACTGAAAATAAAGATAAATTTAGGTGATTTAAGATTCTGACCAGAAATTAATATGGTTATTTCTATTAAATCACACCCAAACTGAGGAAGAAAACACTTTTTATCCAGAGTCTTTTTTGCACTGGAAGCAATGTGTAAATAACACTGTTGAATGTGTACTCTAACCTGTCAAATCCAGGGAACCGGAAAACACTCAGTAATATAAACAAAATCTTAAATCAGGATCAAATAGTTTTTATAATATACGATTACAACTTTTGGAATTTGAACAAAATAACCAGGTAATGATAAGAGCTTGACCAAACACAAATACGTCCTTTAACGGTAACAAATTACATGTTATGAATAAGATATTTTTAATCCTTGTACGCAACATTCATGTATGTTAATAATCAAGCCAGCTCCGCACGCACCAGGACCCACGAACTCAAAGGGGCACTAGACCCTGCCATAAAAAGAGACATAAAACCTGCAGACATATCTCCACGATTACGATTATCGATCACAACACATGGGTTCTACACATACCGATCACAGGTGATATACCTCATCTAGTGCAATAAATGGCCCAGTAACAACTGTGTGGGTGAAATGAGACAATCACTACACTCTTGAATGAACTCTCACAGAGAAATAAAAGACAAAAACACCATATCACTTGTGGGCAAATACTTTTCACAAAACGATCACACCATATCTGACCTCTCAGTCCTCATCTTCAAAGGAAACCTGCACAACACCTTCAAAAGACAGCCCTGGGAGTGTAAATTCATAATTTTGTTATACACTAAAAATCATGAACTCAATAAAGACACTAGATTTATGGCTCATTACAAATTCCTAGAACCCACTAACCCACCTTTCTTTTGTGACTGCAGAGGTGTCAGCTGCCCACTTCACCTTGAATGGTCACTTGCAACATGTTAACTCCTTATGCTAATCAATCTGTTCCACCTTGTATTTAGCTGTGACACTCTGAGTACCTTTCCCAGGTCTGAAGAAGAGCTCTGTGTAAGCACTAAAGCTTGTCTCTCTCACCAACAGAAGTTGGTCCAATAAAAGATATTACCTCACCCACCTTGTCTATTAATCAAACAAAAGGTTAAAAAAAAATCTGCAGTAAACTGGATATTTTCCTTTATATTTCGGTCATCTTTAAGAACAGTTATTTTTCTTATTATTTTCTTCCATTGTAAATTCTTTAGCATTAGGAATGTGTCTGTCCATTTGTAAAGTAATGTAGGTCATGTTCTTATACTCTCACTCATGTTGAATAGCACCTCCTCCACAAATAGTCCCAATGACTTCAGTGTGACCGTTTGCAGAGCAAGGTACAGTGTAAGTAAGAGTATTAGAATTTGGCCTTTTTATCTATAGCGCAATACATCATTTTTAATAATAGTTTTCGCTATTTTGTTTTTAACATCTGTTTTGCTTATACATTAATTTTCTTTAGCTTTAACATTACAAAAAAGCCCATATAAAAGCTCTACATACCCTGAAAATAGTTAATATTTATGCTATTGCGTGGTTAGTGTAAGTCTAATATACAAATGGAGATAATCATTAACCTCAGCAAGCCAACAAACCAAAGTGGAAAAGCTCCAGAAAAGACTCTGAGCCCCTGTTGTAAACAAAGACCTACTCCTTCCCCAAAACCCTATCCAACAAATGGCATTTGCAGCATGCCCATGTTATTGAGTACAGGCTATTTCAGACCAAAGAGGGGAGCAAGTTTCAGAGTCCTGGGGCCCTCACTGAGAATACCCTGCTCTTCTTTTATAATGAGGGTGATCCAGCTTGAACTCCTCTTCCTACTGGAGCTATGGCAGTAGGACACCGGGAAAGAGATGGTCTCTCAGATAGGCAAGTTTAGCAGTAATGCCTACACAAAAGGTTTAAGATCCATTTCAGTTAGGTGTTTAAGCACCTGCCTAACTTGAAGCATGTGACTAGTGTGATGGATTTTTGTTGAATCAGGGACTTATCAATTGGCAGTAAAATTCCCATTAAGGATTTTTAAGAATTTGTATTAAAAAATTCTAATCGCTACACAGAGCATTACAATCAGAAGTGAATCAGTTTGAAAGATACCACAGAAGTGTTTTTAAATGAAATAAAACAGAATAAGTAACTATCAAAGAGGTAGTCTGCTGAAAGTCCAGTGACAAAGTAGTATAGATCTAGAGTTGGATGAATAGTGAAAAATAAATTTTCAAGAAAATGCAATTGAATAAAAACTGCAAATTTGCTTTGGCAGCCAGAGATCCATTTTATGTGCTATTCAGACTCAGGGGCTGGGGCCTGTCTTGGAAGTTCATTGGGCTTCACACCAGTGGATGGAGCAGCACTGACATCTTATAAGAGAAATTTTCCATGAGCGTTTCCATATGAGGAGAGATTAAAAAAGACTGGGACTTTTCAGCTTGAAAAAGAGCTGACTAAGGGGGAATATAATAGAGGTCAATAAATTATGAATGGTGTGGAGCAAGTGAATAAAGAAGTATATTTACCCCATTACATACACATGAAGCAGGGGTCACACAATGAATTAATAGGCAGCAGGTTTAAAACAGCCATAAGGAGGTACTTCACGAAGTGCACAGTAAACTTGTAGAACTATTACTAGGGGGATGTTGTGAAGGCCAAAGGTATAACTGGGTTCAAAAAAAGAGTTAGATAAATTCATGCAGAATAGGTCCATCAATGGCTATTAGTCAAGATGGTCAGGCACACAACCCCAGCCTCTGATTGCCAAAAGCTGAGTGGACGACAGAGGATGGATCACTCAGTACATTGCTCTGTTCTGTTCACTCCCTCTGAAGCATCTGGCGTCGGCCACTGTCAGAAGACAGGATATTGGACTCAATGTATGATTTTGTCTGACCCAATATGTTCTTATCACCCTACCATCTTTCCTCTGCTAGCCAGAATCCAAGGGCAACTGAATGGCCCTGTAATTTCCCTCTTCTTTCCTAGCACTCTATAAAGGGATGTATAGTGGGGAGGGATTTGAGAATACAAGTACATTGCCTACAAACTTCTAGATCTTATGCACCTGCTGATTGTTGGTTACAATTGCAATGGGCAGTTCAGGGAAACTCTCTCTTTTCAGATACATTTATTATCTTGTTCCCATTCACTTCCCTGAGCTTGCCCCATCAGCCAATATGATGCAGTGTCACTTCATCCCATGCTATCAGTACCCAGGACCAGTATTGGTGAACTCCCTGTCCTATTTTGATAAACTGTAACCATTTAACATAACAAAGTTCACCCTGTTAGCATTATCTTTTGCAGCTTTTCTTCCACACATTGTAACCCCTCCTCCCCCTACCTCAGGGCAGCAGTTTAGGGAGACTGGCCAGCAGTCCATGGCAGTAAGACTCTGCAATAGCCATGTTCCCATGGGAGGGAATGGAGAGTATTTTCTGATGTCCCTGAGTTATGCAGGTGCCCTGAGAGCTGTAGCACATTCTGGCAGATCTTTGTGCCTTCCGAGGTTAGGAGAGTCATGCCCACTGCCTGCTACATGGAGACCCTTATCATTTTGCCCACCCCTCTTGCAGAATGAATTGCAGGAAATCTCACATGTGAGATGATAGTTTCCTGACCCTAACACAGGTTTTCTAGCTTTACAGGGCAAAGTGGTCCCCAAGTCACTAAATGAAATTCCATTTCCAGTCCCTGTTTACCATATAGACATGAACATTCATGTATAGCAAATTTAATAGAACTATGTATAATTTAGGGCCCCAGATAAAGATTTCTCCAAAACTTCTTCCAAAAGACCCCTCCTAATGTTAATTTCACGACCTTGAGAATGCTTTAAAAATGCTTTTCAGTGCTGCACTCTAATGAAAGGAATGTGCATTCATATCCAGCAAACAAGGGAGCTACCATACAAGACACAGGAATCTTAACATGGTCCATGTGTACTCTTCTTTCCTAAGACCGCTACGTATGCTGAGTGGAGATCCTGGGAGAAAGAATTTGCCACAATTATTTCTTGTCAGCTTTCCAAACCTTTCGTGTGTACTTTACTTAGCATATCAGTGTAGTTTTCACTTTACTTCAACTGCTAGATAAGATTGTTAAATATAAACTTGACTTCTTCTTAGAAGATTCCATGAACTATATACACTGAATGGTATTTCTCAAGGAGGCTGTGTAGTAGAAGTACATAGTTGGGTGAGCCAATACACTAATTTTACAGCATTCCTCAAGTTATTGAGTAAAGTTCTTCATAAAGGGATGGGAAGAGAGGGGAGATTTTTTTTACCAGATACATAAGACAGATTCTCACGCTGCCTTTTAATCTTGAAAAAGTCTTGTTACTTCTCTAATCTGTTCATCAATGGCTAAATTTGGGAAGCTGAGGTATGGTGAGTATATTTTGGGGTTATTCATGATTATGGCCACCTCAGTTTTTTGGCAATTTCAATAACAAAAAAGAAATTGAGAACTGAAGCACAGCTTCATATCGTTATTAATAATACTAAAATAATAAAATATATTGCAGTTTAAACGTAGCTGATTCCATACTGGAGCAATTATGCATGAAATTCCCATTTGCCAATAAATGTAATTGAGAAATAGATATGAAAGTTCCATACTTAAAGCAAATTAAATGTGGTTAAACTCTTAATTCAAAAAATTAAAAAATAAAAAGAGGAACAGTTACGAGGTCTCCAGTGCTCACATATATTAGAAATAGCTAAAAGAAAGCTAAACAGTCAGGGGCTAGATCATGGGCCTCGGTCCCTGAACCACTTTGACAGCACCTTCCTATTTTGCTCCAACCAGGAGAGGAGATTGGTGTGTCTGGGGTTGAGGCAGGAGGGGGGAGAGGGGAAGGGGCAGAGGTCAGACTGGAGGAGATGTACATCATCTTACCCCACCACAAGCCACCCTACCTGCCCATGGTGTGTTACCTAAAATTCTGCAACCTGAGGCCACATTAACTTTCGCTTAGGGAATGCCCCCTGCTAAGCAAAACTCTTTACGGAGGGTTTCCAGTGGCAGCTGCTGGTAGTCATAACTGGCAGTGCAGCTGTATTGCATATTAGCAAGCATCTGGGGGACAGAGAGTCTCTTCGTGGACAGCTTTGTGCTTCTGGCAGATTTCTTGAGAGCCTGGAAGGTCTGCAGGCTTTTGGGTGGAGAGGAACATGATGATTTTGGGAAAACTCTTGCAGTCTCTCCCATTCTTGTGTACCATTATACGTAGGAGAGGGCAACATGGCCCTAATTCAAGTAGAGCCCAATTCTGTATTCTTCAGGCAGGTATAATGTCCACTAACTTCTTTAACCTAACTCTTGTTACTTATATTGACGTGCACTTTGAACAATTCTACATTTATACAAGACAAGACATGTCCTGTTAAATCTCTTCAAAAATTGAACTGCTTTTCTTTCAGCAAACAGATCTAGAAGATGAACAATGGCTATACAATCAGTATGAGTCACAGATAGACCATCATAAACAGCAAGCACAAGCTTGAAAGAATCGGGTGTGAACAGAAAATTGCATGGAAGAATTTTGGAAGTATGCGATTTACCCATTATGTAAAGGATTCAGGCCCTGTGACTCAGCTCCAGATGCCACATAACAATGAAACATCTATTTTCATAAAAAACATAAAGCCAAACTCATTTTTAAAAGGTATCAGAATAATTGGGCCAAACTAATCCAAATAATGTAACTCCACTGACATCAGTGGCTGAGGGTCTACATTCATTACCTTTAGCACTGTCTCATTTAAATAGATTAAAGGATTACATAACCATACTTGCTGCACCTTCTAAGGCCTTTTCAGTCTTAAGAAGAGGGCCCCAAAAATTCATTAATATAAAACAAGCCTTTTTATAAAAATGGGAATTGAATATCCAAATCTTTTAGGTGGCTTTGAAAATCTCAACCTTAAAAACTAATAAAGTCTGCTCATTAAGAGCCTTATCCAAAGTCCATTTTAGTCAACGGAAAGATGCCTACATACTTCAGTGGGCTCTGGATCAGATCCTAAATAGCTGAATATTAACCCCGTGCTACATTCCAGCAAGTTTTCATTCACGCTGTGTCAATATCAGGAAAAGATTAACCTTGCTGCCAGATGCCATTGCCTCATCTGACAAAGTGGTTCAGAAGACAAGAATAGCAAGTTCATGAACAAAACCCAAACTACTGTCTTGTTTTGTTTCTGACGGTGAGATAGTCCTTTTTTTAAGTCCTGTAGTAAATACTGGTAAATGAGTAAAATACCAAAGTAATCTAAAACCTTTCCAAAAAACGACCACATTATCTAAATATCAGTCTAACCTACACCAGTCGGTGATCTCTGTCATCATTTAGTAGACTAATGAAAATTACAGTGGTCCGAATGACCGTGCTAAGCAACGGATTCAGGGACATTTTGCTAGGGATATTTCAGAGAATTTCACCTCCTGTATGGGGCAGGAAGCCAGAGAAGCAGAGACATGGCTGAGAATAGATTTAGGAAAAATAAATGAAGGGAAAAAAAAGAAAACAACCTGAAATGTATGTTTGTTTTCTACAAGAATATTACCAGGCACATTGTCTTTGCTGATCTGATCAGTAATATGCTGAGGCACCATGAATTCATTGCTGGATATAGTCAAATGGTGCTGAGGCATCACTCTCCTTCACTGTGTGCCCCATATCCTGCCACCTACTGAAGCCCTTTCCTCCCATCCAAGTATAATATACCAAAAACGTCACCCACCTTTTGGTGGTGGTCAGCTGAGCTCCCAGAAAGGGCCATCATTTGCAACATTAAGCTATCATTCAGCTGCAGCACTAACTGTTGGAAACAAGGAGACATTATACTGAAGAAGTTACTTCCTCAAGCCCTTTAGGTAGTGCATGCACAGCTAGAAAGCCAAGTCACAATCTCCCTCGATCAGCAATGGCTACCCACCCCAGGGAATAAACCAGCCTGAAGGTCCAAATTTAAAAGCTGCTATCAGACAAAGACAGAACAGGATTGAACAATTGGACAATATGCCCAGTACTGCCCCCTAGCCTGTGCCACAAAGCACCACATCTCCCTGTTTCCCATTTTTTATGACTGCCCCACTGCAGTATTATTGTGAGCCCTCAGCCATGTACTGAGGAGGAACTAGTCTAACAAAGCCAGCACAGTTCCTGGAAATAGTTTACTACACTCAGTTCAGTCCTGCATTACATTCAGTGAGGAGGCTGACCTTAGTAGCATCCACCAAATCATCCCCTTCCAGGTGTACAATGATGGTTCCAACATGTCTGCATTGCTGCTGTGGAGCCAATGAAGCGTGCAAGAGTTGATCTTTTTCATGCCCCCTCAGGTCCCACCTGGGGAGCGACAGGGACCTCAGTGCAATTCACACTTCCCTGGTGACATCTAGCAGCGAGCCAACTACAAAAGGAACAGCTTCTGTTACCAGACATGGGTATCAATCACGGTCATCGGTAGGACTTAAGCATATGGATGCTAGCCAAGGTGAATCATGGGTGGCTTACCAGAAAATCTGCTGGAGTGTTAGAAACAGCTTTAGCAGGAAATTTTAAGATGTTTATAAGTTTTTAAAACTTCAATACCATATCAAATGGAATTAGCAATGAAGAGAAACTATAAAGAGCTTAGGTTTCAGAGTAGTAGCCATGTTAGTCTGTATTCGCAAAAATATTCACTTCTGAGCTGTAGCTCACGAAAGCTCATGCTCAGATAAATTTGTTAGTCTCTAAGGTACCACAAGTACTCCTTTTCTTTTTATAAAGAGTTTATTTGACCATAACTTTTTAGTTAACTTCTCAGCTGATGTTGTTAAGGTTTTGATTGACTGATTGGTTAATTTTTTAATCTAGAAATAGATTCAGATTTTGATCCACTTTTGGAATGTTGCTTCTCCTTTTGTACAAGAAGGAAATAAATGTCAATATCCTAAACATTACACAGCTGTCTCATGCACTATCTCAAAATTCTGGGCAGCTCTGAACCTCTATCTAATCTATGGCATTTCTAAAACACCTGTCATCATAATATCTAAGCTCTATGAAACAATTAAAAAATGCATACCCTAAAGGGAAGTATTTGCACAATCTCTTCCTTGCTCTCATTATGCTGTATAGATTTTTGTTTGACTGTTTCTACATCTTGTCTTACCTTATCTACTTTCCCACTCCCCCTCCCATTTGTCCAACTGTGAGTGAGTCTTGGAGAGATGTCACTTTCAGGGTGGGCCACTTATCCAAGAAGGAGATGTTGCATTTGGGTTTGAATATGGTCAGGCAGTGTCTGATCTGATCTGGTGACACAGAGGATTCCACATGGGGATGTAACCCACAGGCAGCTGCCTATTTGGGGAGCACACTGAGAATGTGTTTAACTGATTGTAACACTTTCTTTAGGTGACCTCTCTATACTGCTCAGTCTGCTATATGCTCCACTTTTGGGTATGAGCCCACAACAAAATCACAGAAAGGGAGAAGGAAGCAAGATACAGGGGATAAGGAGCAGACAGCTCCTTAAGGGGGCTGAGGAGAAAAGGAGGGGGAGGAACAACTTGAGCTTGACTTTGAACTTGGCCTTTGCATTACAAAGGAAGGTGGGAACAAAGCTCTAAAGCTACCCAGTAATTTACAGCACCAGCCAGGGGTGGGAACAGAGCTGGGTACAACTAGTTAAGTCAGCAAGGCTGGCAGCTCCTTTGTGCTATGTATAATGCTTCAGTGAAGCCCTTTCCTCTGGTAATCCCTCACCAAACAGCTACTCTTGCTGTTTCTCTGACATTCTAACAATACATACATACCAGTACTGTACACTTAGGAAAAATCCTAACGTCCAACATGGTACCTTACTGCTGTGGAAGGGAGCTCCAGTGCTGACCTGACTAATCCCAAGGATGATGAGGCTGGTGCAATGGGGTGATGTGATGCACTGAGGCCAAGAAAAGGGTGGAGAGCCTGTTCATACAAATAGAACATTGGAAGGGGATAGGAGGTGGCTGACACACATGGCAAAGAATGCGCAGCATCTGGGACTTCAACTTTAGGAGGGGAGCGGAGAGAGAATTCAGGGCTGACAGGGAGGATAGTTTTCACCAACTGTAATTTTTCACTAAATAGACAAAAAAAACATGTCTCTATGGTAGGAATCTAACATCTATATATGAATGCAGCCCTTATGTACATTTTCAATCTGGAACAATATTGGGGAACATAAACAAAGCAAGCCAGTATCGTGAAAATACATGAGAATTGCCATCTTTTCTGAATGTGCTAAGTGAGGGAATATAACTGCTTCCTTCCTATATGCTACACGCTATCCCCTCCTTAAATACAAGGACATTGTTCCTTATCCATACCTGAAAGCTCTCTGTGGCAGTAGGGCATGAGAGGGCAACAGACATGGCTTTCTGTATGCTACATAGTGCTGAGTACACAGACAGTGCTCACTGAATAACAAACAACAAAAACAGAGCTGTGTTGGAAACTGTTTTCCAACCGTGACTGCAGGTTTCACTTCCAGAGTGAACATTATAATATGCTCACTTAATAAGTGCCTGGGGATGGGGGCAGTGTCCACCATATTCTGGGTACTATCAAAATACAAATGTCATAAATATAAAGGGAAGGGTAAACAGCTTTAAAATCCCTCCTGGCCAGAAGAAAAACCCTTTCACCTGTAAAGGGTTAAGAAGCTAGGATAACCTCACTGGCACCTGACCAAAAAGACCAATGAGGAGACAAGATACTTTCAAAGCTGGACGGGGGGAGAAACAAAGGCTCTCTCCGTCTGAGTGATGCTTTTGCTGGGAACAGAAAAGGAATGGAGTCTTAGAACTTAGTAAGTAATCTAGCTCGATATGCATTAGATTCTGTTTTGTTTAAATAGCTGATAAAATAAGCTGTGCTGAATGGAATGGATATTCCTGTTTTTGTGTCTTTTTTAACTTAAGGTTTTGCCTAGAGGGATTCTCTATATTTTGAATCTGATTACCCTGTAAGGTATTTACCATCCTGATTTTACAGAGGTGATTCTTTTACTTTTTTTTCCTTCAATTAAAATTCTTCTTTTAAGAACCGGATTGCTTTTCTCATTGTTCTTAAGATCCAAGGGTTTGTGTCTGTGTTCACTTATGCAAATTGGTGAGGATTTTTATCAAGCCTTCCCCAGGAAAGGGGGTGTAGGGTTTGGGGAGGATTTTGGGGGGAAAGACGTTTCCAAGCTGGCTCTTTCCCTGTTATATATTTGTTAGACACTTGGTGGTGGCAGCAATAAAGTCCAAGGGCAAAAGGTAAAATAGTTTGTACCTTGGGGAAGTTTTAACCTAAGCTGGTAAAAATAAGCTTAGGGGTTTTTCATGCAGGTCCCCACATCTGTACCCTAGAGTTCAGAGTGGGGAAGGAACCTTGACAACAAATAATTTAAAAAATAAATGACAACAAAGCAGGCCTGCTGAGGGTTACACCAGGAGTGCCTTACAAATTGTCAACATCTAGGGCATAAATGGAATCTTGAATCTTGCTCACACCTTTTATTTTATGTATATCAAATAAATATTTAATATGGGATGAAGAGAAGGGATAACATGAGACTAAAAAGCACATATCTGTGGGCTTGATATGGAGGGCAACTGAGTACCAATATGGCCTACTGAAGTCAATGACAGTAGCAGGTGCACAGCTCTCTCAGAATCAGGCTGTATTGTGTACTGAAGTGTATTGAAGGATAAACAACTGATCTCAGGCTGTGTATATATTTCACAAACTACTAATGGCTACTCCTGAGCACTCATGAACAAAATACGATACACACCGCAGATAATCTCTTTTCCTTAGGTTCCTTGCAACTACAATAATTTAAGATCACATTCAAAAAGCAAACAAACTTAAAAACAGTTTGTACCTGCCAGAATTCAAATCTCTATATTTTGATCTCTACATAAATGAAAGCATACTTCTTAAAACAGAAAAATCCTACAGAATTAGTAGATAACGATATATTTTATAGGTTTTTTTTAAACTGACCTATACAATTTAGTAGAAAATTATCTTTCTGCTATAAAATTCTATAGGATGGTTCAAAAAACCCTGTAGACGGGAGATCACTGACTGCTGAATTCTATAGATTTTTAGAGTAATTTCTGTAGAACCCTATTCCATTTTTGTAGAAACCAAATTATTTCATCCCTATTAAATTCTATATGCCTTTTCAATAAGGTTGATAGAACTGCAATCTTGTAGGAGCTATAAGAGGAATTGTCATTTAGTTTCTCAAGGCTGCAAGCTACCTGAAGGAACATTTTACCCCCATTACAGAACACTCATTATCTGAACAAAACCCCAAACATGTCATGAACAAAGGACAGTATTACCACTCCAGGCACACAGAACACAGAGGAAATTAGGAGTGGCAGATACAGCTTTATATAACATTACTTTTAACATTTTAAAGATGTTTCCTCCTTGCTACCTGCAGCTTGTACCAGCCTAAATATGTGTCTGTTACTCATTACTAGGCTGAGAAATTACCTAACTATAGACTTTGCTCTTGTGGGCAATCAGAATCAGTCATCAGAAATACAAAGTATACTTTAGTAATGTAGGATCATAGCAATTAGAGATGGAAAGGACCTATAAGAACATTGACTTGCTGGGTCCATCACCTTACTGAATGTTAAATTGACACTATTTTTACAGAAAACATTTAAATTTAAGATTCAGTTTCTTAGACTGAACAAGTTATAGTGATGGTTTTAAAATGACCCTTGAAAAACAGTTTTAAAGATCCTTTGAGTAGTTCAGAAACAACTTTTTATCTTCCTTAATTCTTTCTAGTTCATTTTTTTCTCCACCACAAAACAGTCAAACTGCCTGCAGCAGATAAAATATTACCAGAAAAACAAATCCTTTATTTAAAGAATGAAATATTTCACTGTGTAATCATAAAGAACACACCCCTAGAAGCTACTGTATAGAAATCAGAATCACAAACAAAACAAAAAAACCCCACAAGTGCTTGTCCCCTGCTCTGAAACAGTAAATGTTTTCCTCCTATACTGCTTGAGCAGCTTTACTGGCTGAAGAAAAGGGCTGATCTAACACACACTCCCAACCTCTATAATTAACTGCAGCCACAATACTAAAGATGAAATAGGGTGTTGAGTATTTCTTGGCAGGCATGTTTAACTATACGCATCAGCTATGTCATTTGTGGTATGTAGTAAAGCTTGCACAAAAATACTGCAATATCTTTCAGGGAAGCTCTCAAAATGACGCTTCTACACACTGTGAGCATCTTCAGTATCATGAGCTGATTTTTGTAGGCACATTCTATAAAACAAGCCTCAGTATTATTTTTTGTGTGTTTTTGTTATGGGTTAGCAGTAAATATTAGAGAGACTACTACATGAATCCACACAACACACACAAAGCCTTACTGGGGTTCATACAGCAAGTGCTGTTTCTTTCAGATTCATGCAGTCACTCAACATCTCAACTTTTAAACCTATTGTCTAAAACAGGGGTCGGCAACCTTTCAGAAGTGGTGTGCCGAGTCTTCATTTATTCACTTTAATTTAAGGTTTCACTTGCCAGTAATACATTTTAATGTTTTTTAGAAGGTGTGTCTCTCTCTATAAGTCTATATATTATATAACTAAACTATTGTTGTATTGTAAAATAAACAAGGTTTTCAAAATGTTTAAGAAGCTTCATTTAAAATTAAATTAAAATGTTGATCTTATGCCGCCGGCCTGCTCAGCCCACTGCTGGTCTGGGGTTCCGTTCACCTAGGCCGGCAGTTGGCTGAGCGGGGCCTGCGGCCTGGACCCCAGCTGGCAAGGGGCCGGCAGCCAGAATCCCAGACCAGCAGTGGGCTGAGCGGACCAGCCCGCTGCTGCTCAGGGGTTCCGTCTGCTGGCTCCTGCCAGCCGGCATCCCAGCTGCCGGACCCGCTCAGCCCGCTGCCAGTCTGGGGTCCCGGCCCTGCCCACACACAGTGGGTACCTACCTTCTCCCTGGTTCTGGCCATTCTCTTCCTCTCTCTTTGCACTGAGCTGAGGGTGGGAGTGCACTGAGCAGAGGGCTGGGGGTGAAGGAGCAGGCTGGGGGTTGGGGTGTAGGGTCTGCCCAGGAGCTAGAATGAGGGAGGGGGCTCAGGGTTGGGGCAGGAGGTTTGGCTGTGGAGCACTTACCTGTGCAGCTCCCATTTGGTGGGAGGGGTGCAGGTGGGAATGTAGGGGTGGGAGGAACTCCGGCAGGCAGCAGCGTGCCATTAAAAATGGGCTCACGTGCTGTCTTTGGCACACGTGCCATAGGTTGCCAACCCCTGGTCTAAAATATTCAGAAGGAGAACAATGGACCTCAACAATGCTAGGCCAGGGGACTGAACTGAAAGCCTGTTAACCCTTGAATGCTAAAGTGAGTGGTGATCTGTATGGCCCTGTAGGTTTAATATGGCACATATTTCAATAGGATAACAAGCGGTACAACATACTTCATATTCACAGAGGCATGCAACGTCCAATGGCAAAAGTCCATACGGCACTGCAGTGGTAAAGGCTATCACAATGTCACCATTTGCAATTTCATATCCTACATGCCATCTATGAAAATAATTCTCTGAAGACAATAGAATGCAACATTTCCTTTCACCTGCAATTTACACATCCTATTAATGAAATAGCATATAGGTGTACTTACTAAACACGTCCCCACGTGGTTTCTGAGGTTCTATTTGTATTCTGTTGTCAACTGTAATTCCTTGGGGAGAGGTAGTTTCAGTGGGAACAAGAGAAGAGTCTTCAGTTGTTAACTGTGGGGTTCTTGCTGTGGGTGCAGGTTTTGATGTTTTAGATGGTGGAGGTGTTGGAGGCCTTGTTGCTGGCTTCAGTGGTGGTCTTGTTGTCATCGGTTTTGGTACAAACCTAGTAGTTGGCTTGGGTGTAGGCCATATTGTTGGTTTTGGTGTAGGTCGTACTGTTGGCTTGGGTGCAGGCCTTGCTGTAATAATAGCTGGTATATGTGGTGGTCTCAGGGGCTGTCTTGTACCTCTGATGTCAGGAATCCTATTGGTCATACCGCTGCTGCCCTTCGGAAGTGTAGTATTGCCCTTGAATATATTATATGGACGAGATGGTTCAATCATAACTTTAGGAATAGCTGAAAAGAGAGTGAAAATGGGAGAACAATTGGTATTTGACTATCTCTCTGCACAAACTAAAATGTTACAATATCACATGAATATATGTAGAGTATTTGTTGAAATTAGTTCCTTTTGTTTGGTTTTCCACTCATAAAAATCTCCCCAGATTTTAGTATTAATACCCCTGTATTATCACATGCATTTATAAAGTGCCTCTCATCATGGTATCTTGAGAACAAGTTATGTGATTAAAATGATTAAGGACAACCCATTACCAAAATAGGGAGCCTATACTCAATCCCCTGCAGCCCCAAAATGGATAACTTTAAGGGACAGAAGTGGCAAAACCTAGCCAGGAGGGACAGGTAGCAAAGAGCTGGTCAGACAGGTACATCTGACGTTGAGCTCTAAAAGTGACCAAACTTGCACGCTCTCATAAGCAATCTGTCCAGCCAAGCAGGAGTGAATTCCAGAGGCTAGTTATGGCAACTGAGTGCTCTGCCCCTGTAAACACCTCCCTTAGGATGATAGCTGAAGTCTTCTACCTTTGAATGTAGGGGATTATGACTGACAGAGAGAGTCTTCAAGATAATTGGGACTCTAAAAAGTACTCACATCATTCTGCCCCACTCAAAAGATGGGGCAAACACATTCTGCACTACATTCCAAGAAGCTTTCACAGTTGATTTGAGATGCCACATGTTGTAGTCTAGGACCCGGTTTACACAGAAAGTTGCATTGGTGTAACTAAACTACGTTTAATTGATATAATAAAACTGGTGTAAAAATCCTAGGTAGACACACCGAACTGATTTACATCCAGGTAATATTGGTGTAATTCGCATTAGTAAATTCAGAAGTGCAAGCTAAACCAATGTAAGAGTGTCTAAACTCAGGAGTTTGCTCTGAACTAACTAAAATTGTTGGGGGTTTTTTAAATGATTTTTGTTAAACTGGTGCAGCTATTGTGTATAGAAGAGGTCTAGATTTGAGTTAACAAAAGAGAAAGGTCCACATCTAAGAAGAAAGAGTTCAATCTCTTGTCCAGTCCAAAAAAAGTGTTTCTGGTCAATTTTGCTACCTTGGAGACTTGGAGTAGAGATGAGTCTAGTAAGACCTCCAGATTTGACCATGGGCGGACAGAGATTGGAGGAATAGTTACAGGCTTCACCAGTTCTTCAAAACGCTTCTTCCTGCCAATAAGCATCAACTCTGTTTTATACAGCTTGAACCTAAGCCACTTTCATCCAGATTCCCCTGTCTGCCAAAAGCTGGAAGGAGCAAGAAGATGGTGTCATCTTGGCTATGGTGACCAGATGTCCCATTTTTAAAGACACAGTCCCGTATTTAAGCCCTCCTACAAGTGTCCTGATTTTTTCTTAAAAATGGGCAAATTGTCCTGTATTTTCTGTCTCCCCACCAATCAGTAATGGAGGGTCCTGCTGCTGGCCAGATCCCTATTCACCAGCCGCCCTCCCACCAGCGGGGAATAGGGGGGTCCAGTGGCAAATGATGGAAGGGGGGGCTCAAAGCTGGTGGTGGGGTGAAGATGTAGCGCACGGGGCCAGCCGCCCCCACCCTGCCGGGTCATCAGCACAGCTCCTGCTGCATGCCAGCTCTCAGCCAGTAGGACCCTACCCCCCTGTCCCATTTCTGGCCAGCACTGGCTGTGCGCTCTGGTGGCTGATGAGTGCGGGCAGGCCTCAAGCAGCTGCCAGTTACATGTTGCCTGCGCTGCCCACCCATCAGCCCTTTACATGCTCCCCCCTCACTGTCCTCTCCCTGCTTTGCCCCTTCGTCCCTCCCCCAGACCTGCTTCTCCTCCATATCCCCATCGGCAGGGCGCATCCGGCTTCCAAGGCTGTGCGGACAACAAGCCCCTGGTCGGAGTACTCAGATCACCAACAGCCTGGCCTGCAGACTCCTTCCAGGCTGGCCAGGAGGAGCCAAGCCCTGCTTGTACCAAAGTCCTGCACAGCACTGGCACAGGGAAGCCTCTACGCCCCTCAGCTAAGCTCTGGAGTGGTAGGGAAAGGGAGTGGGAACGATTTCTAGCCTGTTCACATCCCGAACTTGCAGGCTCCACAGCAGCCCCTGGGGCAGAGGCTTAGCACCCTCTTCACTCCCTACCCCTCCGCCCTGGGTCCTGCCCCCAGGGAACGTGGGGCTGCTACATCCCCTAGGCACCATCCCCTGCTGAGCCACCTCTCTGGAGGGTTCGCTGAAGCCCCTGCAGTCAGGTTCCCTGGGCCCTGGTGCACAATGCATCCTTAGGGCTTAACCCCTTCCTGCCCACGCTGTAGATAGGGGACGGGTTATGTCAGTGGCCAGCAGCAGCCTGGAGATGTTAGCTGCCTTTCGACACTGTGCAGGCAGAAAGGGACAAGCTGCTTCCAGTCACACGTGGCGGGGGAGGGGGCTGGGAAGAGAAGAGAGGAGTTCTGCAAAGACATGGGCCACGTCATCCCTTCCCCACTCATCCTCCCCTGCGGCTGGAAGCAGCTCCTGTCCCTTCCCTCCCACACAGTGATGAAAGGCTTCTGCTGGCCACATTCTGGTGTGAAGCCTGGCTGAAATCTGGGGAGGGGAGGGCATGTAACCCTGCATGCCCCCCACCCCCCAACATGTTGCCTCGGAAGACATGGTGCCACGTACCAAGAGAGGTGGGTCTGTCCTGGAATCCAGCCAGGCATGGAGGGCAGGGTCGGTCAGTCACCCCCCTCACCCCATGTGTGAGAGAGGTATCACCTCTCCCCGTGTGGGTGGGGTGGGGGGGGTAAGGGGGGGTGTGTGTGTGTGTGTCACCCCTCCCTGTGTGAACCCTAAAGCCTTAAAGATAAGAAGGTAAATAAAAAGAATCCAACTATGCAGTATTTCTTTTTAACAGGGGCTCGGTCAGCTTGATATTAATTTGAATGTTTGTACTGCATAGTTCTGATCGATTGCCATTGAACTCACTTGAATATGAGTAATTTTACCAGGTGTCCCATATTCAGCATAGGGAAATATGGTCACCCTAATCTTGGCCCCCAAAAAGGAGACTTAGAGCTATCTAGTCTCACTATTATGTAGAGTGCCATGTACCTAATAATGGCACCATATTGTCTCACAGTTTGCCCCAGAATCAATCAGAAAGAGTGACAAAATTTAACTTGGTTGGTGTCCAAAAGTGAAAGTTTGTATGTGACTGGGAAAAAAGAGTGATTATTAGAATAATTGTCATGTATGCTTTACTATTTTATTATTTATTTATATTACATACCACTCAAAGGCCCTAATGAAAGTTGGGTACCCATTGTGCTGGGAACTGTGGAAACACCAAGAGACAGTCTCTTGCCCAACATGTCTGAGAGAACCATTTCAAAGGCATTTCATCCACCAGTGTCTGGTCCCTCAGTAGAGTCAAACCCCATCTGATTATCTACAGTATTGTAGAAAGATTGCTGTTGAAAGATTTAGTACTATCAGCAGAGACATCTGTTGATTGCCCCAAGGACCCAGGTCTCCAGTGAATCTTAATTTTATTTTGGCAGACCTTTCAAAGTCTTACATGTTTGCCACCTGACAGTAATCAAGATTACGTGTAAATCCCACAAACTGCAAATCATATCCTTCTTTAGCACTGGTTTCGCAATCTGACAGTGAGTACGTCCATTTGTTATTCACCATTTTCATGCCTGATTTTAAATAAAGAAATAGCAAATTGGCCAGAAATAGCTCTATCCATTAATAAAGTCCCCCAAATACTAAAAGGCTAAAATCCCCCCTAATTACTTAAATATCTTTTAAAATCCAGTAGCATGCAACAAACAATGATAATTTAGTCCCCAGTTCAGTTAAGCACTTCAGCATTGGGGTCTGGCTGAGCTACGAGACTGGCACGGAACTCACAGAGTGCATACAACAGACGGAGAAAGAGTAAGAGGTAGTATATGATCAGGCCTTACCCCAGTTATTACACTCTAGCACTCGCTCAGAACAAGAACAATTACAGTCATTTATAGAATGTGGCTGTGAATAGGATTCACTGGATTTCTTTCTAATAACGAAAAGATCTCAAGGAAAGATATTTTTATCCAGGCATGTTAAGACTCCTAAAACTTTGAATACAATATCTGATCCTTTATTATCTTTCAAAAACAGCTGAGAGAAATTGAGAAAACTGATACTACTGCATCTCAAAATTTACCATGTTTCTCAGCTTTCCTAATAAATGGCCTTGGTGTTTGACATTTGGCTTTGAGGTTCATGACACCCCTCCAGCCCCAAAAGAAAAAAAAAAAGAGCACATTACATACGTAGGCAGTTTATTCCATCGCCTCTGTATCCTTCTTTACATTTACACTTGTAGGTTCCCTGTGTATTGTAACATCGTGAAAAGCTGCCACACTGATACTGGCCAATTGAGCATTCATCTACATCTGTAACAGAAAATCATATAAAAGTCATTCACATGAGAGAAGGAACATGCTTCCCTCCTCCAAAAAAACCCTACAATAAGCAGATGTCATCATTTAAAAATATTCTTAATTTTTAAAATTCAATAACATTGTATCACCAGTGAAACCAGGAGAATTTTTTCCTAAATTAATCTTTTTCATAGATTTTAAAAGGCGAGAAGAGATTATTATGGTCATCTAATAATCTCCTATATAAGGCATATAACTTGGCATCACCATGTTTAATATTTTGCTGTGGCAACAGATAGTTTCTACAAGTAAATTTTATAATTTCTGTAACCACTTTTTAAAGGTGACCTGTAAGGGTGGGAAATAATTGAGCTCGTGATTTATAAGGCCCTGATCCAACAAAGAACTTAAGCCTGCTCTATATCTGTGTTTTAACCACTATTATACCAGGGTGGAAACTGTTTACAATATCTTATATTATTTCACTATACTAGTGCCACAAACAAGGTCCCTATACCTTCAGGTGCTCTGTGCAGGGCCTTCACATTGAAGTAACTGGAAGCATGGTCACATGTGAAGCAATACAACTTAATCTCCAACATCACTTTTCTTTAATATGATCATCAGCTGAAGCACTGAGAAAAATTAGTGAAGTTCACTAAGGCCCCAGATCAGCAACTGCTTGCAAGAAGCCCCAGTGGAATCTACAGAAATCATACCACGCTGAGCCACTTCCAGGATCAGGGCTTAAATGTATATTTTTTCATTTTCATATTCAATGTAATTCTATTTCATAAAATTAATATAGGATAAACTAAAGCAATCTGTTTTCAGCCCATAATAAAGTGATTAATACAGTCTCTATAAGCCAGCTAATATAATAATATAATAAACCTTGGATTAGTATTACAGGAAACATATGTGTGCTCTATGCATGCAAGACTCACTGAAATAAATGGATTTTATTACCGTGGCATTGGTATTTGCCTCCAATGTACATCAGATCGAAGCCTTTATGACACTTGCAGATGTAGCTTCCAAAAGTATTAACACATTTCCTAAACCTGGGACAGACAACTCTCCCAGTAGCACATTCATCAACGTCTGTAAACACAAATTAATTGTATTCTTAATAATATAGCTAAGATATGATCTGCCTCAAATTGATTTCAACTCTCAAAAATTGAATTTGCAATCCGAACTGTCAAAAATCTTTTAAAAATGTCCTCTTTGCCCCAGTCTGGTAGCCTTATACCAATGCTTGGGCGCTACCATATGGAAGACCTTAATTCAGTTTTTGGTTGTGCTCCCTCTATATCCCACATCTCCTGTGCCAACACAGAAAGCACAGCAAGAAAGAGATAGACATTATGCTCAGATTGGTGGGAGTTAAGTTTAGAAATTACCAAGAGTAGCCTTACTTTACACTGACTGTTCTGATTGATTTATATTAGCTGGCTCAAGGTTGTAGAGAGAATCCCAGAAATACGGACAGATTTTGAAGGGTGAAGTGGGCGGTTTTCCTTGGACAGAAAATGGTTACTTACACACTCTGCATCAAGGATGATGGTGTAAAGCAGAAACAAACTGGGGACATGCCCCAAACACATATCTCAAACATCCAGAGTAGTACTTAATTTCTCAAGCACTGGGAGCCTTTAATTAGTGGGCTGTAAACTATAAATAATACATTGAATTGCAGGTAAGTAGAATAAATAATAAACATATCCGAAATATCATTCAGACACAACATGTTTTGAAACATAGTCCTCCTTGAACAGGTGTGTATATATTTTGTTCTATACTATACAAGTACAGTAAATTTCAAGAGATACATGGCTATCATCATATCTACACCACCGCATATGTGGAGAAGCTGTCCTTCCTTGATGTCTTGATATCCTGCTGGCTACAAATGGGAGCTTTACACTACTGAAGAGGGAAGATTCCCAGATTCCCTGTGGAATGCACAGCACTTGCTTCTATCTCTGGAAGGGCTCAAAATATTGGTCCTTAAAACCATGACTTTTTATGTCTAGAAAAGCTGCTTCAAGTCATTTATAGAGGTTTTATTGAGTCCTGCACAGTTTAGCTATGGCACCTGATTTTACAGGCAAAGGGATATGAAAATATAGTCCCAATAATTTTTTTAACTCTCTAAAGTTCTCTGAAAATATTATTTCTGTAACACGACATACACAGAATACATGACTGGTACTGGTTTGAGAAAATCTGAGTAACATGGCTATCCAAACTCATGCCAATAAAATCTTTACACCACACCTTACTATGATGTATTCCTTATATATGTGATAAATTCATTGAAACTGTGTTTTGGTTCAAGAAGAAAATATCCTGAGGAAAACAGTGAAATCAGTAACTGTGACTAATAACTTACCTATGCAGGTTCTACCGTCAGGCCCTAGCTGCAAGCCTGGAGAAGGACAGTGGCAGCGTACCTCTCCTTTCACGACATCACAGCCATACTGACAGTTTGCCATTGAACAAGAAAGAGCATCTAGGGAGAAACAGTTACACATTTAGACCAAATATAAGGACTCAGCATCATACAGGTAAGTCGTTGAAATCTTTGGAGCATTACGGTCCAGTCCAGCTACCATGAAAGTCAGTGGAAAGACTCCTGCGGACTGTAACAGGAGTTGGGTTAGGCCCTTCAAAAGCAAATATATAGGCTGTAAATTTGTGCTCCTCATTTCACAAATTGTATTTATAAGAGACATTAAGTCATAGAGTACAGATTTTAGCTAGCCGTGTTGTGGCACACAATTCCCATGCTGAAAATAAACCCCAATATGCACTAAAAATCCTTCATGGATGGACTCGTTTAAAAATGCCAACTCCTGACTGCAGTGAAGCCTGTTTAATATCTTTAATTAAAGGTTATTGTCTTTCACTCCTTCTCTGTTCATATACTCAAAATATCTACTTTTATGGGAGAGAGGAGGAACTGGATTTCTAGTAAGATCACAGGACAGTGGTACACTGTGGAGCCAGCAGGCATCTGTTGCTTTAACAATTTTACATGTATGTGGCCATAATATAGCAGCATTGCACATGTCTTGCTGCTGAGAGCACAGCAAGTGCCTATCCCCAGAGGCAGAATAACAGCGATTTATACAGCTGAAGAACAGATTGGGAAAATGGGTAATATAACTAATAAAAATCAAATTATTTATTATTGTTTGTCTGAGTCTAATTTTACCAGATTTATGCACAATTTTCAGAACGAGGAGGCTTTTGTCTTGGGACTGATCCTTGTCCAGTAGATATTTACTGAGCACCTCAAGGGATTAAAAAATATTAACTGGAGTTTGAAAAAAGAAAGCTAAGGAGTCTTGACATACTGGAACATGATCCATCTGGCATAAGCATGTATCCATTCAGACAATAGCATTTGTAGCTACCATAGGTATTCATGCATCGATGTTTGCATGGCCGAGGCTTTAATCCACACTCGTTTAGATCTGAAATTAACAAGGAGAGGAGAGAACAAGCAAACAAACAAATTACGCACAAAAAAGGAGCATTTAAAGTTGTTCTAGTACTTTAAAAGTTGAGAAAAGATGGGGGAAGGGATGAGTCTTTCATATCCAGCTCATCTCAACTATGATCAGATTTGGCTACGTGAGCACTGTTCGGTACCCCACGTGAAGTAAATAATGTTGTTCGGTTCATTTACCAGTTAATCCACTCCCCTTTTTGTCCACATTACAAATTCCACTCTCAGAAATGGCACTAACTGGCACTATTAGCATTAACTGGCAGTAACAGGAATTTCAGCAGAGACGACATTGACTGAATGTGTATGGAGGCTGAATTACCATCTCCTTTCTAGAGGTATTCCCTTTAGATTGCTTGAGGAAATTAGTGGGACAGCATGGGAAAGCTGACATTGCCACTGTTGTACCAATCCGGGGGAGAAATTTGGCACTTCATTATCTAGACCTGTCAGTCCAATACGTTTTCTGAGTACTGTAAATGTAAAATGTAAAAGGCTGCGTGGGGAGAGGGGAGGAAGAAGCTAGGTATATTTTTACCTATCTATTGAAGAAGGTATTTGGCATTGCTAATGTATGTGTTAAAGATTACCTGTGATTTTGGATTTCAGGTTTAAACTGGACTACACAAGGAACTAATGAATTACACATTATGAAAATGTTCAACCCACAATTGTAGCTCTAGCTAACAAAAAAATTGTAACGGAAAATAAAGACTGAACTATGAATGCCCACAAAATTCAAATTCAGTGAGAAAAGCACAGATATGCTGGTGGTATGAGAGGGAGTACTGACTTAGTACAGAACTAATAATGCATGGCCCACAATTTACATCTTAAAAGGGTAAAAATAAAAACAAACCCTGTTATTCATAAACCTACTTACAAATCTAATTGGTAAATTATTATGTAATTACAGGTTGAAATTGTGGCTTGTTACTGACCTGTAAATCTCTCTGATTTAAAGTACTGTACATTATGGGCCAGATCCTCAGTTGATGTGAAACGATATAGTTCTGTTGAAGTCTATGTAGCTATGCTGCTCTATACCGGCTAAGCACCTGGTTACTCAAAATAGTCAGGTTGTTCATTTGTGAATCACACAATTTCACTTAAAACTTGTTAATTTATCAGAAGCAAAGTCCTATGCTGATGGTAGGACTTCTCCTGTTGGCATAGGTACTCCCCTCCACATGAGGCAGTAGCTATGGCTACCGGAGAAGGCATCCCATTGACATAGCTCTGTCTACACCGGGAGTTAAATTGGTATAACTGTATCACTCTGCGGTGTGGATTTTCTATATCCCTGAGCAATGCAGTTATACCAATATAAGTTGCTAGTGTAGACCAAGCCTTAATTCCACTTCTGCATGTGAAAGCAGTCCCAGTATTGGTTTTGAATGCTTTCGATTCAGATCTTGATAAGCATGCTGTAAATACTTGGAAGATGCCTGGTCTTTAAACAAAGATGCAGATTTGTTTCAGTGGTAGCATGGCTGTCATGCTAATGGTTCAACATCAAAGGAGAGCCAAAGTAAGACCCTTCGTACAGCTCCATTAGATTTAAAAATGTTTTTCCCCTCTGCCTTTGCGCTTTGCTATTGAGAGATAGTTTGTTGTTAATCCTTTAATCTGAACTCATGCTACAAAATCTCCCAGTATTAGTGGGAAGGAAAGTGTTTGTCGTCACCTTGATTACCTAACTGCAAGCCAGTGCTTTCAAAATAGGCTAAAATGTTACAGTGTGCTGCTCCATGGGCTTACTAACAGATCTACTGTCCAATTGTATTTTCCCAGGTGTAGCATTTTCAACCCCTCTTTGCCAACACTACTGTAGCTTCTTTCCCAATTTCAGTGTAGATAGGCATATACTCTGTACACCACAGCATGTAATATTCAATTTCCTAGGTGAACGGTCACTGGGAGGTTCATTTGGTTCTTCATAAAATCTTTTAACAACACAATGATGGTTCTCTCTATATAGCTCCACACTCAGACTACGTGCAACAGCATGCCCTTCTCCAGAAGTTTATGGATATTCTGCATATGGGCAAGAGGAAAAATGAATCAGCCAGTGTGCATACATATTGCATCCCTGTTCTCTGGCACCTGTTTACAGCTCAGAAACATTCCTGCTATTAGCATTCTCCATCATCTTCAGATGCTTTATATTTTTGTTGTTTATGTAAGGTCATGTTATTCTTAAACAGGTTCAGGCTAATGTTAGCAGTTAAAGGGTCATCTATAGCAACACACTGAATATACTGCAAACATCTGGTGGTTTTAAGAAAAGGTCAGGTTACTTATCTAGAGATATCAATTTAGCATTTCAAACAGTGTCTATAATGATAGCTCACTTAGAATAAATACTCCTCCATCAAAAGGGAAAAAGAAAACAGTAGAATTTTCCTCTAAAAGATTGAAAGGTAAAAGGTTTTAAAATCAGAACGTTCCATAAATAAAACTTGTACATTATTTTTATTTTAATATAACGTCACTCCTTTTGTTCCTTAAGAAAGTTATAATGGAATTAAAAATACAAGGTGCATCAACATCAAATGAGGTGTTTAACAAGTCCCATTATACTGCTGACAGAGATCTTCATTCATTATTCCAAACTAGACAATTTTACCATTAAACCACTTAAACTTAAGTGCTGTAATTATACAGTCAATACAAAAATAGCATTCTTAGCTGCAAGTAACATATTAAAAAGTGCTAAATGTAAAAGCAGGTTGGGTATTGGAGGAGCTTGTGAAAGCAGGTCCAGAACATAAGTGCAGGCTGCTGAGCATAAATATTACATTTCAAAAGGAGAGAGATGAAAAATGTAAAAACAGTGGAAGGACAAATGGTGGTGTACGGTACATCTGGGTGTGACTTGTTTAACTAGTGTAGGGGCATTGCTCTGAGGCATCACCTTGGATAAAGATTGATTTTCTGTATGCAGGCATGTTTCTTTCCTCAAGATTATGCTGAATACTGTACTTAGTTTTCTTTAATTAGCCCCTTCACAGAATCCCAACAAAGCCCAAGCATTCTTTTGTATAACATTCAAACTTTTGTTTCTATGTTTTGAATATGTTTTTATGTTTTGAACAGAGGTCAAATATTCACTATTGAATTTACTGAGATTAAGCTAGAACAGGAAGCCATTGATAAAATACTCAAGCCTTCATCACCTATACATAAAAAAAGATCAGTTTTTATTTTCAGTATGTCATCAGTTTCACTTAAAAGAGAGAGAGTGTGCGCAGATTTGCACACCCTCAGACATGTCTATTCAAATCACACCATTTGTCTAATAGACAATACAATAATAGCCAAACTCTGAAGTTAACAATGGTCTTTCTCTGAAACAAAGCTGGAAAATAAATCACACTGTTATCTTCACCTGAACCTGATAAACAATTTCCATTGCTCTTGGTTTATGTCTGATCTACACTTAAAAGTTTTCACTCCAAGCACCGAGCTGCGCCAGTCTAACCCCAGCACATGGACCTATGTCGACGAAAGAATACTTATGTTTGGGGATGTGGGGTTCCTTTGATTGGTAGGAAAACTCTAGGTTGTGTCTACACTAAGGAGTTATAGCAGCATAGCTACAGTGACCTAGCTATGCTGGTATAGAAAGGAATTTAGAAAAAGCAAATCAGCAAATCCTGAAAGAACAAAGCAGAAAAGAAACAACAATAGGAAGTTAAAAAGATTATCAAGAGTCAAGTCTTTTCAGAATACAGGCATACAGCAATAACAGCATCAAGGAAGTGTAACTGCATATTTGCTTTGCATGCCAATGATACTGCAAGCCTGGCTTTCACATGGCAGCCATTAATTCATCGTACTTCAGTACATTTGCAAGAACTTCTTATTATCGTATAAAGCCATGCAGGTGGAAGGAGCACACCACCTGAAATAAAGGACTTTCTCACCCCTTGAAGGCACATTTGTTGCATGATGATCCAGGGAGCGAAACAGAGGTGGTTCACTGTGCCGAACGGTTGGGCTTGTATACAGATGCTCAGCTTCACGAAGGGGGAAAAGGCATAATAATAGTCAAAAGGCCAAATCCATCTAATGATGTATTACTTTATTATGTCAAAAACCATCAATGCAGACTATCAGCTGCATTTAAAAAAAAGAAAAAAGAGACGTACATTATGTTTGTAAGCTGGTCCTGGAACAATAGCATTCAGAAAATCAGTTGTGGAACACATGCTACTGTATTTCTTTAATTTTATATAGAAAACCGTCCTTTGTCTACTGTAATACATCACCTTTCACAGAAAACACTGCAAACATTTTATATTGATAACACAAATTTGAGAGTCTTTAATAACTTGTACTACATATCAACTCACTAAGTAGCAAACACAACACGTATTAGGCCAGGAAAACAGCTACCACTATAGAGCTAGTTGCAAATTTTTGAAGAATATGTTTTGCAAAATATGCTGGTTGTTTCACATCTAGCTTACAAAGCTGGTAAACTTTTTTAAAATTTTCAGCATTCCTTTTTTAACTATCTCCAGCTACCATCTATCTCAAACGCTGACCCAAACTGCAAAATGAGGTTGAAAAAACAAAACTGAAGTGCGAAGGTCACAAAATAAACAATGGGGAGCACTCTGTTACCGCTAGTAGAAGGGTATTGTAATTTAGCTACCAACTCAATTTAACCTCCTAACAACACACTCATACAAAGGTGCCAGGCAACTGTAATTTAGTGTTGATGAACTAAAGCAGAAGTTAAAGGTTATACTCCAATGCCCCTGGGAAGAGTGACTTTCAGATGTAACCAGTCAGTTAAGTTCAGCATCTCATTATGAGATTTCAGGTGATCCTTTACTTGGTTCACAAGAAGTAAGAGGGTACTGAATAGATTAAATATAACATCTAATAACAGCAGTAACACCTTGTATTCATATAGTGACTTTCATCTAGACAAAACCAAAAGTGGTTTATACCCTAGAGATATATATATTTTCCCTGGAGATGAGTGCATCAGACCATCTATGCCAGCAACAATGCACAATAATGCTTTTATTGTAGGATGGGAATTGAAATATCTTCAATGGAAACATAAGGGGAATTGTTTTATTCAGGCAGAATGCTGTAATTCAAATTGCAATCTGATTAGGACACTGTGTTAATTATCCTAATCTTGTGATTTGAAAAATGCTATGAACAGGGCTTCAGTTTACAATTCAACAAAAAGACAGTAGGATTTTCTTAAGTGCCTAAGTGACTTAGGAGGACAATGGGACTTATGCTTGTAAGTTAGTTAGGCAATTTTGAAAACCTTACGTATCACTTCCAGTAACAGAGTGTCACTGGTACCATGCTGGAACACTGGCTCAATACTAAGAGACAAGAGGGCCGCCCACCAAACCATCTGCCATACTTCATCTAGCATCCTGGGTTTCTGGGCGGTTTCTCAGGTCTAACACTGTTTTAGCTCAGGACACCAAAGCCTGAGGTGGTCTGTGTACCATACATACGATACTATAAAGCTAATATATGTTACTGTGCATCTAAAACTGTACTGAACACTCTCTAGGTAACGCTCTAAAGTGATCAACACAGCGTACTCAAAATAGTAAAATCACAGCATGCCATCCTTATGAGTGTTGGACTGGAGTGGAAAGAAAAGAAGAGGGGAAATAAGAGCAGAAATAAGGAGCGGGAGAGGAAAGGGGGGGAACCATTTATTTCCAAAGAAGTCTGTCAGGAAAGAATTAGCAAATCTGAAAAGAATATATTTTAAAAGAAAAATATATTTAGAAATCAGTGTGCCATAGAAGGATTAGTAAACATCAGAGGATACAATTCTGAATAACAGCCTGGCTGTTTCCTACAACATCCCCATCTGCTTTTTCAGAAAAAAAGGCTATAAAGATTTTTCTATCATTTTAGACAACTGGAGAGGATGACTGTGACTGTCTATGACATATTACTGCATACATACATGCCTTAGTCTTCACAACTTAATAAAAGTCCTGTATTATAATTGTGTGTAATGTTCTGTGCTATATAAATCTCTCTGCGTTTTTGGAGGTCAGTTACATGAATGGAAGACTCTTAAAACTGCGGCTATAGTAATTTAGCAAGAAGGGAAAAACATGGTTTTCAGCTTTTAATTATGAATTGTGTGGGGTGTTCTAGGTAGTTTTGGGTTAACAACACTGCAGGAGAGAATATTTCAATTAAAAACATGTGCATTAAAAATTGTCAGTAAAATAAAAACTATTTCACTATCATAACTTAAGCTTGGTGCCGAAATTACCTCACTACCTCTGTAAAGGGCCAGGAGCTACATCTTTTGGACCTGATTCAGTAAAGCACATATGTATATGCTTAACTTTAAGGAGTTTGTGACAGAAAACACTCCTGTATTCACATCCTGTACACTCTTCTAATGATCTTCATACAAAGTATGCCTTGTAAGTGTCATTTGAAAACTCATAATTTGCTGGTCAGTATTGTCCAGGTAAAATATATGTGGCAACATTGTATGTGAAGTTATAAGGTTTCCCTGGATGGTGTTATTGACACATGTTCCAAACCCCACAGGTCTGTCCTGAACAACGGAATGTGTGCTCTGCTTATTTTGCATTTAAGCAGTAAACAGAGTCAACAAGCATGAAGGGAAGACAAAGGAAGTTCAAACAGGTGCAAAAACCAGACGGGACTATCCTTCCACATAGATTCTTTGGCTCCTGTTCTCAACTAGAAATGTTTTTCCAAGCAGGGGACTGAAACTATAAAAAGGAGGGTCAAACAACCCATGCGCCCCTCTCTCTCTCATTCCATCACATTCACTGCACCTGAAGAGACAAAGCAATGGTTGGACTCTGGGGAAAAGGTCTTGATCTGAGAGTTTGGTCAGTAATCTGCTATGGTGACACACTTTGCTTGAATCTAATACAGTTCATTACATTAGGCACCAGTAAGCACATTATCTTTATTTTTCTTGTAACCACTTCTGACTTTAATGTCTTATTACTTGTACTCACTTAAAATATCTCTTTGTAGTTAATAAACCTATGTTATTGTTTTATCTAATTAACTATGTTCAAGATGAAGTGTCTGAGTAACTCCATTTGGGGCAACAAGTTGTGTGTATATTATTCCCTTAAAGGAATAATGGACTCAGTATATTTGCACTTTCCAGGAGAGCGCTGTGCAGTACAGGACATACATTTCAGGGGGGGGAAATCTGAGATCGGGAGTATTTGGGGTAACCCTGTGGTAGTT
Source organism: Eretmochelys imbricata (assembly GCF_965152235.1). NCBI lineage: Eukaryota > Metazoa > Chordata > Testudines > Cheloniidae > Eretmochelys > Eretmochelys imbricata. Next base: position 34,005,081 of record NC_135575.1, on the reverse strand, counting down.
TTTAAGGCTGGTGAGAGCCAAGGTGTGGCTGGCTGGCTGCAGCAGACACACAGACATAGCTGGGAGTGTGTTCATGCTGGAGACTGTTTGTGAGCAGCAAGGCATTTTAAAGGATACCCCTGGTTACAGAGCAGTTACTCAACAGTCTGGATTGTATGTCACAGAGGTGCTAAATTCCATTGACTTCAATTCAATTTACCCACATACTTAAATGCTTTCCTGAACTGAGGCCTTTACCTGTGAAAAACGTCAACTGAAATCACACAATGACTGCAGGACTTTAGAGATATGGCCTCAAAATTTGGAAATTATAAAATGTAAAACATCTTAAAAATAGGGCAAGTTAGATTGGAGAGAGTTCTAGTCTACTTTTAATAGGTGTTGTCTAAATTGCTTCTCCTGCTTCAAAACACTAATGATGCCAGTGATGCTGCATATTCAGATCACAGCATCAGAGTAGTGTGGACATACAATCTTGTAGAAATCAAGGAAATACTTTAATTGATTATATATTTAATAAGTTTATGTTAATGGATTTAATAAGTAGCTTTGAAGCAGCTTGACTCTCAGCCTTCATAGAATGAAATAACCTTTAATCCAGTATCCCTGAGGTGGCAACAGTTCAGTAAATGTTTATTTTGTGTATGAGGCCTTGCCCATTTTGAGGAAGCATAAGCTGGGATGTGTGGATGGGTAAGGAACTATTTTTGTACTTTTGTAAGTCAAAGGACAATGTTATGACCAGGAAGACAACAGTCAAGAGGCCACTGAAGAGTCTCAGCTGTTCACCTAAATACAAGGGGGTGAAATCATCTTGATAAGAGTTTTCACCTCCTCTTATTCCCTCAGTGTTTCTTATTGTGGAAAAGCAGTCTTGTGGATGTAACTAAGAAACAGTACCCTAAAAGGAGAAACCCCAAAGTGGACTAAGATTCATACTGACATCACCTAATCAGAATTGGACAATGCAGATCCCCTGATTCAGTCAGAAGGTCACAACAGGAAGTCCAGTGGGACAATACTAGTCTGAGTTTCACCCACAATGGACCAGGCAAACAAGGAAAAAGTGTGCTATTCTTGAGATCACCACAACACCGCTACTATGTCTGATATTCATACTTAACCTTTCGAGGAAAGCAGAGACAAAGACATTGCAGACCAGCCAACTAACCCAAGAATGATGTCCGCTAGCATGATGGTACCTGAGCTAGAAGTCATTGCCTGGCTCCTCAACCTGCAGTTTTTAACTGACTCTGAAGCTTCAAAGACATATAAGCTAAAGAGCATACACTTATTTTTATAAGTAACCTTATACTTTCTGTCTCCTTAGCAGGACATTTGAACATCTATGCAAGGATGCCTGCCAGAAAAAAAATACTTTCTTAGCCTTTTTAGGTAGAGGTGTGTGTGTGTGAAGCAAAGACATTTTTGTACCTCGGGGGAGCACTCTGCAACCCCCGTATTCCTCATTTATATATGATTGTGATCTTGCATATAAAGCAGGCCATGTGAGGTATCAGGGGAAAGGTTATGATCTCCGGAAAGTCATTTTTCTATCCATATATGTATATCATTAATGAATATGAAGTTATGAGAATTGTGTTGTAAGCTTGTCACTAAAACATGCTATCAGTTGGGGAATCAGCCAGATATTAGACCCCTAGAGACAACAGCAAGGAAAGTAACCAACGTCCAGGCAGGGTGTCAAACAACCCATCTACAGCCATCGTCCAGCAAGGGAGCTACAATTCAATGACTCACCTACATGAGCCCACACCAGGGGAATTGTTCAACCTTGCCTGGGGACTCAGCAATGCCCATGAGACATGCCTGGACTTGTGTTCTACAAGCACATGGGACAGAGGGTATAAAACAGAACACAGGGGCCCCATGCTTGGCCTTTCTCCTGCCCCCACCTATGCTGCAAGCAACAAAGACACTGAGAAGAAGACTGAAGACTCCAACAGAGGAGACTGGCCCAGATTTAAGGGACAAATCTGCATATTAAGGACTGCAATATCCATTGGCATGAGAAAAATTGCTTAGTATAGTTGTTGCCCAGTCAAATAGGGTTGAGAGTTTAGACTGCGTGCTTATATTTTATTTCTTTTGGTAACTAACTCTGACTTTTTGCCTAATACTTACAGTCATTTAAAATCTATCTTTTGTAGCCAATAAATGTAACTGTTTATCTTTACCAGTGAGCTTCCCTGAAGTGTGTGGTAAATCTGCTCAGGTTTTGCAAAGGCTAGTGTATATCCACTTTCCATCGATGAAGTGGTGAACCAATTAATAAATTTGCACTGCTCATCTTGAGTTATTTGGGATCCATAAAGATTTAACCCTTAACCTAGTCTTTCCACAAGGGAAAGTATAAACTGCTAAGTAAATGCATAGGGGTAGAAAGATTAAATAAATCATTTAATCATTTGTATTGTGTCAGCTTTGTGATTTGATTACTGGTTGTGCCAATGCAATAACTTGACTAGTTCTTCTTCTTAAATTGTTCTCTTAGTAGTTAATCAATTTAATGTTGTATTATTGTTAACTCTTTGATTTGACTGACTCAATGTATATTATAATATCAATATTAATCATCATATTGTTTACTACTTTAGAGAATTATAAGCAATTATCTAACTTTGCAACTAACACAACAAACTGGTTTTCTCTGATCAACTTGTGATGAGGTGAAAAGCAGCCTAAATTAAAGGGACTTTAAATACCCATAGACCATTGGACTCAAGGGCTAAGAAAACCCTTATTATCATTACACGTTACATCTGTAAAAGACCTAGTACATGAAGTCCATTATGCTGCAAGTGCAGAATATACAGTACATTCCCTTTATGAATTTAATACAGGTATACTCAATTATTTATGAATAAGCAGAAAATTGAAGCTGCTATGCATATATTTAATTTTTTTAATATTATTTAATTTTTTAAGATAAAAATTCTTCTGTAGTCTCATATGCAGGGTTTGTTTGTTTTTTTAATTAAAAGATTTGCTTTCTTACCTTGGTTGCAGGTTTTTCCAGTATATCCTGGGAGACATTTGCATTTGTTTGGTCCAATACATTCACCATGTTTGCATCTAGGCTGACATATAGCTGAAAATAGAACATTTATTATTGTTCTGATCTAATCAACAATAATATATTAATGAAAGCAGCACAAATACTACTAATACTTAGCCCCTGTACCTCACTTCACATTTTAACACCACAGTGCACACATAAAGTGTCTTTTCAGTGATAAAAAACAAATACACATCAGAAAACAGATTGATAACGAGCATTATGTTCTCGGGTTATGGGACATAATGCTCAACTTTTCGGATACTCCAGTTTATGTAGTATCTGACCAGCAAACAGACTCATGGCCTTCCAGATGTACTGTGTGATGCACGTCATTCAGTTTGTTATTACTAGAATATGTCCGAACTGAACAGGAAGTAGGAGTGTCAACATCAATGAGTTATCAGCTCAGTAACAGACAAGCAACAGTGCAGTTCCAAGTATCCACAGATTTTCCCCTGCCCTGGGTTGTTTAGACAATGGCATTTCTTTATCTGGCATTTCTTTATTCTTTAACACTCAAAAAAAGGCTCTGTGTCACCATGACCTTCCCTATTCTGAAGAGAATTGAATGAGGCTCCCTCCAGAGTTTGTTGGCCAGAAGGATACAGGATGGTCATTTACAGAGGTGATTTGTCTCTGAGGCTGGGATCACGGCTTCCAGAAGGTGGATCCGTGAAGGGAAGGATCACCAGTGCAACCCTACATGTTTTACTCATGTGAGTAATCTTTACATACACAAGAAGTTCCATTTAATTCAATGACACTACTTGGCTAAGCAGCTGTAGCAGAACCAGGCCCAAGCTTGTAATAGGTCATTCAGATACCTCTTTTGCACGGCCACTATCACAGCAAGGTGGCACAATTTAAATATTTAAACAGTATTTTGAAAGACCTTGTTACTAATTAAAAAAAAAAAAAAAGGTCTTTATTCACTGTATCTTCTTACACAGCTCATTAAAAGCAGCATTATTGCTGCTGCGCATAAGCCTGATTCTTAAACTTGAGCTCAGAACACATTCAAATTAATGATGGGGAACAAGTGGGGGTGGGACACGGGGACAGCCACAGGAACAAGAAGTCACTAGGACCAGCAGGAGACTGGGAACTGAGGGATGGGGGTAAAACTGAGAAAAGGATTAGAGTGGGTGGAGCAGATTAAGATGAGGGCAGACTGGAGGAGCCAGGGACAGAAGGAGTAGGGGTTGGGGTGCACAGGAGCAGATGGGTTTATAACCAGAAAAGAACATTCTCCATAGAACTTAGAATAGAACCCAGGATGCCCAGAGTCTTAGCATTCTGTTACCATCAGCAAACAGCAGTGCAACCCACTGGCAAAGCATGCGCTTCATATCCCGTTAGTGGCTGGCCCACATACAGGGAGACAACCTATTAATATTATCCGTCACTCTGTTAGCTCAAGTGGCAGAGGTCCACATGGTGGATCTAAAAGGTTCCAACCCTGCTGATGAATCATGTGTATATCAATATAATTCCACATGATGGCATTTCTGTTTTTTCAGTTTGCTTTTTAAAAAAGCCTAGGAAATTCCATAAAAAACTCATTAAAAGAACATTAAGGTTGTAAAGGCAAGTGCTGAAAAGTCAGGAAATGCCACAATTAAGCATGAGCAATCTTAATAAAGCCCACTGGCGTATATGTATTGTGATACAATCTTTAATTACACAACTGCATGCTGTTTTTTCCTCATGATTTCTGCCTCATTCAGCGCACAGGATGGCTAGTGCTCAGGGCAGGAATCAGAATTGTGTAGTGAATGAAGCTATTGTCTGTACTGCACCTTCCCATATGTGGCAGAAGTTGGAAGGTGAACAAGGCAGGGGATTGCATGAAGAGAAATGAGGATCTCATTGTTAAGGCAACAGAATGCCACCCTGGAGAACTGGATTCTATCCCTGCCTCTGCCACAAAGTTCCTGTGTAATACTAGAACAGTCATTTAAACCAAACATCTCACAAGTGGCCACTAATTGTGTGTTCCTCATTTTCCAGGTGCCCAATTTAAGACCGTGAGGTCAGATTTGCAGAAACGCTGAGCACTGAAGTTAACAGGCACTGTGTTTTCAACATATAATGTGCCATAAAACTTTACGTTTTCTGAAAAATCAGGCTATAGGCATCTCAAATTGGGTTTCCAAAATTATCGCCCACTTTTAACATAAATGTCTGTGTCTCAGTTCTCCATCTGTAAAATGGTAATAATGATCCAACCTTACTTCACAAGGGTGCTATGAAAATAAATTCATTAGTGTTTGTGAAGTACTCACATATTGTGATGACAAGCTATACTGAGACGCCTGTGTGGAAGTTAATAATTGTGTATTCGGTGAAGGATTTGGATGGTTTACAGTAAATAAGGAAATTAAATATTTTATTAAAATGAAATATTGAACAGATGCTTATTGAGTAAAACCCATCTCATCCTGCGCAGTGACAAAGTAGAGGTGCAATGGAAAAATAGTATGAAATCATATATTTAAAGCTAGTATCATAATGCATATACACCAGGGAGCTGAAGAAAGAGCTGTTGAGAGCTTGACTTTGCAACCTTACTGATGTTCTTTTACTGTATTTTTGTATGTAATTACATGCACACATCTCTAAACACATACACATTTTGTTGTAAGAGAAAGGTAATTTGGCAAAGTTTTAGTCTCTCAAAATTTTAAAATATTATTCTGAATGTTGGACTACAGTCAAAAAGCACAGAACACAAGTGAGGGGTTACTGTGCAAAGGTGGTTTAAAGCTCACCTTTGTACTTCTGTGAAGTGCATTTCCCCAGTGTTTAAACCAGCCTTTAATAGCCACAGGGCCCAAAAAGGCCACTGAGAATTGGTCAGCCCTGCTGCCATTTCCCTTTAACACTCCAGCAGGGAAGGTGTATGCTATGTAAAAAATAAATGCTATATACTGCCAAAGGGTCACTGTTACACTGAGGTGATGATATTCCTGCGATGATGATGCCAGTGCAAAGCAGCTGCATGACACCAGAGAACCCAGACCCAGTAGGTTTATGGCCATTATTAAGCATGAATATAAAACATTAAATAACCCCTCAGCTATTTAAACCCAGCAGCAATAACCCTAAATGACAGTTTCATCGTATTAGTGTACAAATTTTAAGAGGGGAGGAAGGGAGAGTGGTTAATTAACAATTATACCTTTATTTAAAAAAATATATTCTGCCACAGTGGGTGATGTAAACTTTATGGATTGTCTTAAACACTGAGTCATTCTCATATTCCTCAATACATACTGGTTCTAGAGAGAGTTAGTCTGAATGAGGAGAGCTCTGGGCAGAATGCATGTACATGAGGTTCCTTTTAAGTAGGGTGACCAGATAGCAACTGTGAAAAAACAGGACAGAAGGTCAGGGGTAATAGGCGCCTATATAAGAATCCCAAAAAACAGGACTGTCCCTTTAAAAACGGAACATCTGGTCACCCTACTTTTAAGGCCCAATTCCAGCCCTCTGATATATACCAGGTTACTGAGGCTTTCAGGATAATTTATGCAAAGGAGATAATTAAAATCAGCTCTCTCATCATATATATTATCCTATGTGCAATTTAGTGAAGGCATGCAGGGACAAACTGCATGTGCCCACAAGGGGATGTCGATCACTGTAGATGGAAATGACAGAAAACACGAAGAACTTGCTGAATCAAGCAAGCTGCTCCTATTTATCCTCTGTAACTAAACATAGTCACAGTAAATTTTCCAAGTATATTAATCTGCCAAAGGAATGTAAAGCTTGGCACCCCCTCCAGCAGAGGGATAAGAGAATAAAGAAAATTCTGGATGGATCTCCAGAAGTAGTTTCTTCCAAACTCATCCCTGTGGGAGTGGATGGTGAGATTCCCAGCCACAGGAGAAGTGGGATTTCAACTTTACAAACTAGTTGTGGGGAGAGGAAGAATTTCATATTATCAGTATCCAATACTGGGTCAGTTGTTGTGTAAATGAATGTATTTACTTTGTTGATTTCAAGGTAACTACTTTTGGAGTAAGTTGCTACTTGTTGTGAGCAAAGGAATCAATAAGTGGCCACTAGTGTATAGTCAGTCTGGGTGCCCACCAGCACCGCCACCCGTTTCTTCAAACCTATCTTGAGTGGGAAATTTCATTTAAAAAATAAAATTTGAAGTGGGCTAAAAAGCAAGTGTGTAGAATGACTCTTTGTTACTGCATACATCTCCGTTATTTCCATTTAGATCACTGACAGATACAAGTGTTTAATACTGTCAACCCTGCTGAACCAGTAATAATCACAGAACATGAAGTTATGTTCTATTTGCTTCCTGCATCATCAACAATCTTGCCAGCTAAATTCTGGTTCCACAGATGGAGAGTAAATATGGAACACCAGTGGATCACTGTTACATCGACATTTTTCTGAGCCAAGCCATGCTTTAATTAAAACAAATATGAAACAACACTAATAAAAATGTACATGTATTATAAACCAAGTAATTAAAATACTGCAACAGCAAAGCAATGATACTATGGAAAGAAACAGGGAAAAAAATAGGTCTACGAATTTATTTGTATTGCCACAGGATCCACTTCATGCTAATATGATTATTTTTAGATTGCTAAGAATCATTACAACTCTGGAAAACATTTTACAGCTCAAACAATTTGAAGAGGACACTGCGCCAAGCATTTTTTTGTTATAATGTCTTTTTTATTATTAAATACACTGCCTTTAACTCCTTAAAAAGTGAAATCTGTTCCCTTACTGAAATTATTTATTCCAGTGCCATGATATTTTGGTGAATATTTATCATGTATTGACATGTTTAGCACTGTACAAAACACAAAATGCAGACAGTCCCTGCCCTTACGAGTTTATAGTCTAAGCAAAACGGACACAAAGTAGACAAGAAACCAGAGGATGGTATAGCTGGGATGTTATATTTTTACAATTTATTGATTCCATATGTTTCAACTGATTCTGTAGAATAGTAATGCCATTTAGAATTTGCCAAGTAATGAACTAGAGTAAGTTGTCATCTTAATTAACCAGACAGTAACTTGCATCATAAAGTTGAACATATTAAGGACCTTAGTTGATAGAAATTTGTCACACAGATCCCACAAATCTAGCTTTCTAGCTTCCACTCTAGGCCAAGCTATTGAACAGAAATAAATATTGACTATTAGTTCTCTCAGAGCCAATGCAAACAAATCTCTGACCAGCCAAAGATCTTCCCCATTTCATAGACTTTAAGGTTAGAAGGGACCATCATGATCATCTAGTCTGAATCCCTGCACATTGCAGACCACAGAGTCTTACCACCTCCTGAAATAGACCCCTAACCTCTGGCTGAGTTACTGAAGTCCTCAAATTATGGTTTAAAAACATCAAGTTACAGAGAATTTACCATTTAGGCCTGCAAGTGACCTGTGCCCCAGGCTGCAGAGGAAGGCAAAACGCCCCCAGGGTCTCAGCCAACCTGGCTGGGCGAAAATTCTTTCCTGACCGCAAATATGGCAATCAGTTAGATGACCCAGAGCACATGAGCAAGACCCACAAGGCAGACACCTGGGAAAGAATTCTCTGTAGTAACTCAGCCCTCCACATCTAGTGTCCTGTCTCTGGCCATTGGGGATTTTTGCTACTGGCAGTTGCTGATGGGCCACATGCCATCGTAGGCAGTCCCATCATAGCATCCTCTCCATAAACCTATCAAGCTTGGTCTTGAAGTCAGTTAAGTTTCTTGACCCCACTACTCCCCTTAGAAGGCTATTTCAGAACTTCACTCCTCCGATGATTAGAAACCTTCGTCTAATTTCGAGGCTAAACTTGTTGATGGCCAGTTTATATCCATTTGTTCATGTGTCCACATTGGTGAGTAACTTAAATAACTCCTCTCCCTCTCATATTTATCCCTCTAATGTATTTATAGGGTGCAATTATATCTCCCCTCAGCCTTCTTTTGGTTAGGCTAAACAAGCCATGCTCTTTGAGTCTCCTCTCATAAGGCAGGTTTTTCATTCCTCGAATCGTCTTAGTAGCCCTTCTTTGCACCTGTTCCAGTTTGAATTTATCTTTCTTAAACATGGGAGACCAGAATTGCACACATTATTCCAGAGGAGGTCTCATCAGTGCCTTGTGTAATGGTACTAACACTTCCCTGTCTCTACTGGAAACAGCTTGCCTGATGCATCCTAGGATGCGATTGCCTTTTTCAAGGCCGCAACATATTGACGGCTCATAGTCATCCTGTGATCAACCAATAAACCCAGGTCTTTCTCCTCTGTAGCTTCTAACTGGTAAGTCCCCACCTTATAGCAAAAATTCTTATTGCTAGTCCCTAAATGCATAACCTTGCACAATTAAATATCATCCCATTTCTAGTCCTCCAGTTTACAAGGTCATCCAGATCTTCTTGTATGATATTCTGGTCCTCCTCTGTATTGACAATATCTCTCAACTTCATGTCATTTTATTAACACATACTCACTTTTTGTGCCAAGGTCAGTAATAAAAATGTTCAATAAGATTAGTACCAAGACCAATGCCTGAGGAACTCCACTAGTGACCTCCCACCAGCCTGACAGTTCACCTTTCAGTATGACCTGTTGTAGTCGCCCCTTTAATCAGTTCCTTATCCACCTTTCAATTCTCATATTAATCCCCATCTTCTGTACCAAATGTCTTACTGAAATTCACATAGATTAGATTGACATCGATTAGATCTACCACAATTTTGTCTAAAAAATCAGTTATAGTCTCAAAGCAGGATATCAGGTTGGTCTGGCATGATCTACCTTTTGTAAAACCATGTTGTATTTTATCCAAGTTACTGTTCACCTCTATGTCCTTAACTACTTTCTCTTTCAAAATTTGTTCCAGACTTTCCATAAAATTGAAGTAAAATTAATAGTGCTGTAGTTTCCTGGATAATTTTTTTCCCCTTTCTTAAAAATAGGAACTATGTTAGCAATTCTCTAGTTATAGGGTATGACCCCCGAGTTTACAGATTCATTAAAAACCCTTGCTATTGGGCCTGCTGTTTCTTGTGCCAGCTCCTTTAATATTCTTGGATGGAGATTATCCAGGCCTCCGATTTAGTCCCATTAACCTGATTTGTTTGACTTCCACCTCAGATGTGGTAATTTCCACCTCCATATCCTTGCTGCCATTAGCCACCCTGCCACTACATAAGAACAGCCATACTGGGTTAGACCAAAGGTCCATCTAGCCCGGTATCCTGTCTTCCAGCAGTGGCCAATGTCAGGTGCCCCAGAAGGAATGAACAAAACAGGCAATCATCTAGTGATCCATCCCCTGTCGCCCATCCCAGCTTTTGGCAAACAGAGGTTAGGGACACCAACTCTGCCCATCCTGGCTAGCCCTTGATGGACTTATCTAGTTCTTTTTTTAACCCTGTTATAGTCTTGGCCTTCACAACATTCTCTGGCAAGGAGTTCCACATGTTGACTGTGCCTTGTGTGAAAAAATACTTCCCTTTGTTTGCGTTAAACCTGCTGCCCACTAATTTCATTTGGTGACCCCTAGTTCTTGTGTTATGAGGAGTAAATAGCACTTCCTTATTTACTTTCTCCACACCAGTCATGATTTTATAGACCTCTATCATATCCCCCCTTAGTCATCTCTTTCCCAAGCTGAAAAGTCCCGGTCTTATTAACCTCTCCTCACATGACAGCCGTTCCATACCCCTAATCATTTTTGAACTTTTCTGAACTTTTCCAATTTCCAATATCTTGATGGGGCGACCATATCTGCACGCAGTATTCAAGATGTGGGCGTACTATGGATTTATATAGAGGCAATATGATATTTTCTCTCTTATTATCTATCCCTTCCTTGATGATTCCCAACATTCTGTTCACTTTTTTGACTGCCACTGCACATGGAACGGATGTTTTCAGAGAACTATCCACAGTGACTCCAAGATCTCTTTCTTGAGTGGTAACAGCTAATTTAGACTCCATCATTTTTTATGTATAGTTGGGATTATATTTTCTAATACGCATTACTTTGCATTTATCAACACTGAATTTCATCTACCATTTTGTTGCCCAGTCACCCAGTTTTGAGAAATCCTTTTGTAGCTCTTCACAGTCTGCTTGGGACTTAATTATCTTCAGTAGTTTTGTATCATCTGCAAATTTTGCCACCTCACTGTTTACCCCTTTTTCCAGATTGTTTATGAATATGTTGAATAGGACTGGTCCCAGTACATACCCCAGGGGGACACCGCTATTTATCTTTCTCCATTCTGAAAACTGACCATTTATTCCTACCCTTTGTTTCCTATCTTTTAACCAGTTACCAATCCATGAGAGGACTTTCCCTTCTTATCCCATGACAGCTTAGTTTATTTAAGAGCCTTTGGTGAGAGACCTTGTCAAATGCTTTCTGAAAATCTAAATACACTAATTGCATTGGATCCCTCTTGTCCACATGCTTGTTGACCCCCTCAAAGAATTCTGGTAGATTGGTGAGGCACAATTTCCCTTTACAAAAAACATGTTGACTTTTCCACCAACAAATTATGTCCATCTATGTGTCTGACAATTTTGTTCTTTACCTTTGTTTTAACCAGTTTGCCCAGTACCGAAGTCAGACTTTATCTCTGCATCCCGTCCTGAGGTGATATGTACCCAGTCAATATGAAATCCCCCATTATTATTGAGTTTTTAAATTTTTATAGCCTCTCTAGTCTCCCTGAGCATTTCACAGTCACTATCCCCATCCTGGTCAGATGGTTGGGAATATATCCCTACAGCTATATTCTTATTAATAGAGCATGGAATTATTATCCATAGAGATTCTATGGTACAATTTGGTTTATTTAAAATTTTTACTTCATTTGATTTTATTCTTTCACATATAGTGGCACTCCCCCAACAGTATGACCTGTTCTGTCCTTCCGATATATTTTGTACCCTGGTATTATTGTGTCTCACCAAGTTTCTGTAGTGCCTATTATATCAATATCCTCTTTTAATACAAGGCACTCTAATTCACCCACCTTATTTAGACTTCTAGCATTTGTATATAAGCACTTTAAAAATCTGTCACTTTTTAGCTCCATCATGTAATTGAAAGAGCCTCTTTTTCATTTGACTGTTTCTCATCAGATCCTAACCGTATTTTGTCATCTTCCATCCTCTCCTCCTTACTAGGACATAGAAAATTTCCATTAATAGATCCTTCCCTAAGAGATGTCTCTGTCCAAACCATGTGCTCCTCCGCATCCGTCAGCTTTCCCCCAGCCATTAGTTTAAAAACTGCTCTACGATCTTTTTAATTTTAAGTGCCAACAATCTGGTTCCATTTTGATTTAGGTGGTTTAGCCCATCCTTCCTGTATAGGCTCCAACTTTCCCAAAAATTTCCCCAGGTCCTAATAAATCTAAACCCCCACTCCCTACACCCTCGTCTCATCCACGCATTGAGACACTTCAGTTCTGCCTGTCTAACTGGCCCTGCGCGTGGAACTGGAAGCATTTCAGAGAATGCTACCAGGGAGGTCTTGGACTTCAATCACTACACCTAAGCTCTTCATTAGCCTCATTAAAAACTGAGGCAAAGTACGTGTTTAGGTGTTGGGCCACGTCTAGATTATCCCCATCCTCAGTGCTTAGTGATCCCACTTCTTCTCTCCTTGTGTTCTTCTTATTTATATGGCTAAAGAACCTTCCCTATGAACTTTTTCTCCTTGCTTGGGATGCAAGCTTCAGATAGCTTCTGCAGCTTCGACTTAAAGTAATTCCAAGTCTCCTCCAAATTCAGATTCTTGAGTTCTTCCATTAATTTATTAAAGTTAGATCTTTTGAAATCAAAGACACTTGTTGCAGATCTATTTTTGTTTATCCTCCATTTAGTTTAAACTGAATTAACTCATAATTAATGCTACGTTTTAGTCAAGGGGAAATTTTAGTAGAAGTCATGGACAGGTCAAGGGCAGTAAACAAAAATTCACAGCCTATGACCTGTACTATATGCCCCTGACTAAATCTTCGGGGGGTGGGGGTGGCCTGGGGGCACTGTGGGTGCTGGAGGGGGCAGTGGTGCATGGCCCAGAACCCCTGCTGGGGGGAGGGAGGAGGGGAGTTTGGTGGGGCTGGCAGGCTCCCTACCTGGCTCTGCACCTCCCTGGAAGCAACGACACCCCCCTCCCTCTGTTCCTAGGCGAAGGCGTGGCCAGTGACCTCTGCGCTCTGGCTTTGAGCCAAGCGCTGGCTCCGCAGCTGTGGGGAGCGGTGCCTGCAGGTGGAGGCAGCACGCAGAGCCCCCTGGCCACCCCTTTGCCTAGGAGCCAAGGGATGTCACCGCTTCCAGGGAGCCCCCACTGCAAGGTAGGCATCGCCCAGAACCCTCACTCTCTCCTGTGCCCCAACCCCCAGCCCTGGGCCCCCTCCCACACCCAAACTCCAGCTGCTGCTGGGGGAGGAGGGTGCCGTGGCCCAAGACTGCCCCAGCAGTAGCTGATGCAGCTGGCCCAGAGGCTGCCTGAGCTGCCCAGGTGGCCCCCAGGCGAGCCACACCAGCCGCTGCAGAGGTCCCAGAAAGTCATGGAATCCATGACTTCCATGACAAACACGCAGCCTTACTCATGATCACTCGAACCAAGGTTGTTCTCTGCAACCAGTGCTTCTATGAGGTCCTCACTACTAATACCAATTCTAAAATGGCATCACCTCTTGTTGGTTTAGCAACTACTTGGTGAAGAAATCTGTCAGCTATCGCATACAGGAAAATCTGGGCCCTACTGTTATTAGTAGCACTTGTCTTCCAATCTATACCTGGGAAGTTAAAGTCTCCTATAATCATACAATTCCCAGTAGTATTTATTTCATTAAAAACATTAAAGATGTTTCTATCCATATCCAAATCGGATCCTGGTGGTCTGTAACACACTCCAAGCACTATATCAGGGGAACCTCTAGTAGCTTTCTTCCCCATAAAGAAAAGGAGTACTTGTGGCACCTTAGAGACTAACCAATTTATTTGAGCATGAGCTTTCGTGAGCTACAGCTCACTTCATCGGATGCATCCGATGAAGTGAGCTGTAGCTCACGAAAGCTCATGCTCAAATAAATTGGTTAGTCTCTAAGGTGCCACAAGTACTCCTTTTCTTTTTGCAAAGACAGACTAACACGGCTGTTACTCTGAAACCTTTCTTCCCCAAAGTTATTTTGGTCCAAACAGATGCTGTCTTATCCATTCTAATCTCTTTATAGTCTACCATATCATTTATATGCAATGCTACTCAACCACATTTGCCTTTATTTCTGTCTTTCCTGACCAGCACATACCCTTCAATATCTGTACTCCAGTCATGACTACTATTCCATCATGTTTCTGTTATCACTATAATATTTGGCTTCACTTCCTGTACTAGTAGTTCTAGTTCCTCCATTTTGTTACCCAGGCTCCTTGCACTGGTGTACAAACATCTTAACTGTTGCTGCTTGACTTCACGCATATTCGTGCCCAAGTGGGTACAGTCATTCTACTGCCAGTATCGCCTATCATTTGACTGGTATCAACACGATCCTCTCTCTTAATTTCCATTCTCCTACCCGCTGCAGTTCCTTTCTTCTTTGCTGTATCCTTTCTTACTTGATTTTCCTCCCTCTCAATGTTAAAATCAGGTGTGGAGATTATATGATTATATATAGCATCTCACAATGGTCTCCCCTGAGTTTCTAGTTTAAAGCTCTTTTAATCAGTTGTGCCAACCTCCATCCCAGAAGTCTATTTCCTTCCCTACTCAGGTGGAGTCCATCCCATGAGAACTGCCTCCCAGTAGTCAAACATCCCAACATCCTCCTTATAGCACCATTGCTGAGCCATCTGTTGAGCATCATAATCTTGTCTCTCCTTCATTCTCCTCCTCCAGGGACAGGCAGAATCCCACTGAAGATCACCTGAGCCTCCATTTCCTTCGACATCTTCCCCAGCCTGGCAGAGTCTCCCTTGATATGTTCCAGCAAGAATCTAGCTGTGTGTCATTTGTTTCCAGATGAAGGACAATCAGTGCATTCTTTCCTGCTCCCATTAGGATCCTCTTCAGTCTCAGGTCCACATCCTGTATCTTAGCAACTGGCAGACAGCACACTCTTCTGTTCTCCAGATCAGCTCTAGCGACAGGCCTGTCTGTTCTTCTTTATAGGGAGTCCCCAATCACGTAGACCTGCCTTTTCCTGGTGATGGTGTGATTTTCTGGCTGCGAGTCCTCTTTTATTCTCCCTTGCAATCTTCTGCAAGTCATCCTGTACCCTCCTGGGGCTCTGAACTCTGGGTATTTCCATCGGCTCTTCTCTTCTTACAGGACTAGCCGCTCTTCTCTTCTTCCTTGCCCTCTCCTCCTTCAGTTACAGCCTGTCATGCCCCTTCTTCATTTTCCAACTGAGCAAACCTGTTCCTGAGCTCTATTTCTCCTTCACTAGTCAGTCTTTTCCTTTGCCTGGTTCTTGTAGTCACATGCTACAACAGACCACTTTCCTCACCCAGTAGTCTCCCCTCCGAGTTCTTCAGTCCAGCTTGCATCTGCAGGTCTTGACTTTTTCCTTCAGCCTCCTGTTGCCTTTGCTCCATCATCTGAGTTTCGAAGGGGCTTTGAGCAACCATAATTTCCACCTGCATCTTCAAGCCTCGGATCTTCTCCATAAAAGCGACACTTAGAATCATAGAATATCAGGGTTGGAAGGGACCTCACGAGGTCATCTAGTCCAACCCCCTGCTCAAAGCAGGACCAATCCCCAATTAAATCATCCCAGCCAGGGCTTTGTCAAGCCTGACCTTAAAAACTTCTAAGGAAGGAGATTCCACCACTTCCCTAGGTAACGCATTCCAGTGTTTCACCACCCTCCTAGTGCAAAAGGTTTTCCTAATATCCAACCTAAATCTCTCCCACTGCAACTTGAGACCATTACTGCTTGTTCTGTCATCTGCTACCACTGAGAACAGTCTAGATCCTTCCTCTTTGGAACCCCCTTTCAGGTAGTTGAAAGCAGCTGTCAAATCCCCCCTCATTCTTCTCTTCTGCAGACTAAACCAGTTCCCTCAGCCTCTCCTCATAAATCATGTGTCCCAGTCCCCTAATCATTTTTGTTGCCCTGCGCTGAACTCTTTCCAATTTTTCCACATCCTTCTTGTAGTGTGGGGCCCAAAACTGGACACAGTACTCCAGATGAGGCCTCACCAGTGTCAAATAGAGGGAAACGATCACGTCCCTCGATCTGCTGGCAATGCCCATACTTATACAGCCCAAAATGCCATTGTCCTTCTTGGCAACAAGGGCACACTGTTCACTCATATCCTGCTTCTCGTCCACTGTAACCCCTAGGTCCTTTTCTGCAGAACTGCTGCCGAGCCATTCGGTCCCTAGTCTGTAGCAGTGCATTGGATTCTTCCGTCCTAAGTGCAGGACTCTGCACTTGTCTTTGTTGAACCTCATCAGATTTCTTTTGGCCTAATCCTCCAATTTGTCTAGGTCCCTCTGTATCCTACCCCTACCCTCCAGCATATTTACCTCTCCTCCCAGTTTAGTGTCATCTGCAAACTTGCTGAGGGTGCAATCCACACCATCCTCCAGATCATTTATGAAGATATTGAACAAAACCAGCCCCAGGACCAACCCTTGGGGCACTCCACTTGATGCCGGCTGCCAACTAGACATGGAGCCATTGATCACTAACCGTTGAGCTCGACAATCTAGCCAACTTTCTATCCACCTTACAGTCCATTCATCCAGCCCATACTTCTTTAACTTGCTGGCAAGAATACTGTGGGAGACAGTGTCAAAAGCTTTGCTAAAGTCAAGGAACAACACGTCCACTGCTTTCCCTTCATCCACAGAGCCAGTTATCTCATCATAGAAGGCAATTAGATTAGTCAGGCATGACTTGCCCTTGGTGAATCCATGCTGACTGTTCCTGATTACTTTCCTCTCCTCTAAGTGCTTCAGAATTGATTCCTTGAGGACCTGCTCCATGATTTTTCCAGGGACTGAGGTGAGGCTGACTGGCCTGTAGTTCCCAGGATCCTCCTTCTTCCCTTTTTTAAAGATGGGCACTACATTAGCCTTTTTCCAGTCGTCCGGGATCTCCCCCGATTGACATGAATTTTCAAAGATAATGGCCAGTGGCTCTGCAATCACATCCGCCAACTCCTTTAGCACTCTCGGATGCAACGCCTCCGGCCCCATGGACTTGTGCACGTCCAACTTTTTTAAATAGTCCCAAACCACTTCTTTCTCCACAGAGGGCTGGTCACCTCTTCCCCATGCTGTGCTGCCCAGTACAGTAGTCTGGGAGCTGACCTTGTTCGTGAAGACAGAGGCAAAAAAAGCATTGAGTACATTAGCTTTTTCCACATCCTCTGTCACTAGGTTGCCTCCCTCATTCAGTAAGGGGCCCACATTTTCCTTGACTTTCTTCTTGTTGCTAACATACCTGAAGAAACCCTTCTTGTTACTCTTAACATCTCTTGCTAGCTGCAACTCCAGGTGTGATTTGGCCTTCCTGATTTTACTCCTGCATGCCCAAGCAATATTTTTATACTCATCCCTGGTCATTTGCCCAGTCTTCCACTTCTTGTAAGATTCTTTTTTGTATTTAAGATCTGCAAGGATTTCACTGTTAAGCCAAGCCGGTCACCTGCCATATTTACTATTCTTTCTACACATCAGGATGGTTTGTCCCTGTAACCTCAATAAGGATTCTTTAAAATACAGCCAGCTCTCCTGGACTCCTTTCCCCCTCATGTTATTCTCCCAGGGGATCTTGCCCATCAGCTCCCTGAGGGAGTCAAAGTCTGCTTTTCTAAAGTCCAGGGTCCGTATTCTGCTGCTTTCCTTTCTTCCTTGTGTCAGGATCCTGAACTTGACCATCTCATGGTCACTGCCTCCCAGGTTCCCATCCACTTTTGCTTCCCCTACTAATTCTTCCCGGTTTATGAGCAGCAGGTCAAGAAGAGCTCTGGCCCTAGTTGGTTCCTCCAGCACTTGCACCAGGAAATTGTCCCCTACATTTTCCAAAAACTTCCTGGATTGTCTGTGCACCGCTGTATTGCTCTCCCAGCAGATATCAGGGTGACTGAAGTCTCCCATGAGAACCAGGGCCTGCGATCTAGTAACTTCTGCGAGTTTCCAGAAGAAAGCCTCGTCCACCTCATCCCCTTGGTCCGGTGGTCTATAGTAGACTCCCACCATGACATCACCCTTGTTGCTCACACTTCTAAACTTAATCCAGAGACTCTCAGGTTTTTCTGCAGTTTCATACTTGAGCTCTGAGCAGTCATACTGTTCTCTTACATACAATGCAACTCCCCCACCTTTTCTGCCCTGCCTGTCCTTCCTGAACAGCTTATATCCATCCATGACAGTACTCCAGTCATGTGAGTTATCCCACCAAGTCTCTGTGATTCCAATCACATCATAATTCCTTGACTTTTCCAGGACTTCCAGTTCTCCCTGCTTGTTTCCCAGGCTTCATGCATTTGTGTATAGGCATCTGAGATAACCCGCTGATCGCCCCTCTTTCTCAGTATGAGGCAGGAGCCCTCCCCTCTCACGCACTCCTGCTCGTGCTTCCTCCCGGTATCCCACTTCCCCACTTACCTCAGGGCTTTGGTCTCCTTCCCCCGGTGAACCTAGTTTAAAGCCCTCCTCACTAGGTTAGCCAGCCTGCTTGCGAAGATGCTCTTCCCTCTCTTCGTTAGGTGGAGCCCATCTCTGCCTAGCACTCCTCCTTCTTGGAACACCATCCCATGGTCAAAGAATCCAAAGCCTTCTCTCCGACACCACCTGCGTAGCCATTCGTTGACTTCCACGATTCGACGGTCTCTACCCCGGCCTTTTCCTTCCACGGGGAGCATGGACGAGACCACCACTTGTGCCTCAAACTCCTTTATCCTTCTTCCCAGAGCCACGTAGTCTGCAGTGATCCGCTCAAGGTCATTCTTGGCAGTATCATTGGTGCCCACGTGGAGAAGTAGGAAGGGGTAGCGATCCGAGGGCCTGATGAGTCTCGGCAGTCTCTCGGTCACATCGTGAATCCTAGCTCCTGGCAAGCAGCAGACTTCTCGGTTTTCCCGGTCGGGGCAGCAGATAGATGACTCAGTCCCCCTGAGGAGAGAGTCCCCAACCACCGCCACCCGCCTCCATACACACACACGCCGAAACAAAACAAGACCACTGCACCCCCACCCCAAACTCTGCTTACAAACTCTCTTGTTCACAGCTCTGTGTGCTGCACCTATGCTGCTGGAAGACTGTTTGGCTGCCTTTATAGGCCCTCTAATCAGGGAAGCCCCGCCCGCAATCAGGACTCTGCTCCTCTCACAGCACACTGCCCCCTACCAGCTTCTACAAACTGAACAAGGGGAAAAAACCTATGCAAACCAGAAAAAAAACCCACAACATCCACAAAAAACTCACTCGTTGCACCTAAGGATCAGGAACTTGTTCCTCCCTTCTCCTCCAGCAGAACACCCACTCAGTCTCCCCGTTTACAGCTCTGTTTGCTGCATCTGTGCCCCTGCTCCCATGCCATCTGATTAAAAGATCACAGAATTCGCAGTTTACACAATTGCACCCACTAAAGCAATTTAGGGTGGAAAGAGTTTGTTCTACCTGCATCCATAAATCACAAGCAATGCTTGTACTCTACCACCCGGAAACTGGTTTGGTTTAAAAAGAAAAAAAGAAAAAAGTCATCTGGCCCGTGAAGTTTCTTCTCCATTCCAGAGAGAGCAATAAGACTTTGATCAACATTCTTCCAATTTAAGATTTGTTTCTGATACAGAACATTACACTTAATGGCTTTCCCTGGCAGATTTGTAACTGATTTGCTGCCAAATCTGTCCCAAAGAGCATGTGGGTAGTAATTTTAAAGTTTTTTTTAGTTGCCACTTTATTTGAAAGGCATAGGGGTCGCTGTTGGTAAAATGCAAGATGTTTTCCTCCGAAGAGCATCCAAAAAAATACAGTTATAGAAATTAGATTGTTCTGTAGTCTAGGATAAGGTGACCAAGTAGGAAGTATGAAAAATCAGGACACTTTTTTTTGGAGGGGTGGGGAGGTATAGTTGCCTATATAAGACAAAGCCCCTAATATCAGGACGTCTGGTCACCCTAGTCTAGGTCAACATCTTTCAATTAAATACCATCTTCCTCTTTAAAAATGCTTATTGTTGTGATGATGTTGAAACACCAATGAGAGAGAGAATATCATACCATCCGTCAACCAGCAAACCTTAAAGAAAGCAGGATACATTCCTAAAGTGAATTCTCTAAAATTCCCAAAGCAATTATCTGCTTATCCAATTTTTGTTTAAAGTGGTGCCTTACTTAGGGAACTGATGGAAAGTATACTTTGATTAAAGAGCAGTTGAGGCCTCATGGAAAAATAAAAATACTCTACTGAATAACAATTCTCCTGGCATCAAATTTATTTTCTCATTTTGGTTCTCCTTTTCTTTTTTTTTAATTTAAAAGGATACTTACATGAAAACAGGATCTTTGTTGCTTTAGAGTTCTACTTTCTAGTTGCTTACCATAATCATCTGTTTGATATATCACAAAAACTTCACTCCAGTAACAAAGGGTGATGATGATGATGCAAAGGGGCCTGTGGGACCAATCTTCCTCCCATTAGAATAAATGGAAAAAGTTACTTTAATGGGAGCAGGACTGGGTCAGTGCCTTCAGCTGAGCAATATGAATGAACCACTACTAGGCAACAAAGATCCCATTTTCATGTAAATTTTAATAATAAATAAAAGAAAGACTTAAACAGGGATATACTGATATAGTATAAACAGAAAATCTTCAAATAGATTTTATATTAGATTTCAATGGATCTTGAAAAAGATTCATATATTGAAGATGGATATTTCTAGATAACAGATCTTTTAAAAATATTAAGCACTATTGCCATATCCTTAGCTGGTGTAAATTGTCAGAGCTCCATTATTGGATCTCTGACAATTTACACCAGCTCAGGATATAGCCCACTAGGATGACTCAAATGAATTCAGTAGAGTTACACTACTCTAAGTGACAGATGAATCAGGCTTTTATCTTTGTTAAAACTCAAAGAAGAAAATGTTTGCATATTTTAGTGAAGGAATATTTGATTCTTACTATTCGTCTACATGGGGACACTCAGGAAAGATAATTCAATTGAATTTTTAACGTGGATTAGCTCAGTGGTTCTCAACTAGGGTACATCAACTCATCTAGCTGTTTACCTAGTTTTACAACAGGCTACATAAAAAGCACTAGCGAAGTCAGTAAAAGCTACAATTTCATACAGACGATGACTTCTTCATACTGATATATATACTATACACTGAAATGTAAATACAATATTTATATTCTAATTAATTTATTTTATTATTATATGGTAAAAATGAGAAGGTAAGAAATTTTTCAGTAATAGTATGCCATGACATTTTACTATTTTTATGTCTGATTTTGTAAGCCACTAGTTTTAAAGTGAGGTGAAATTTGTGGGTACTCAAGACAAATCAGACTCCCAAAAGAGTACAGTAGTCTGGAAAGGTTGAGAGCCACTGGATTAGTTAGCCTCCATTCCAAAGTGAATTAAGATAAATGGAATTAAGGCCACTTTAATTCTGGATGAGAAAGCCAACACAGGGGCTTAATGCAGTTTAACTAATCTATTTTAAATTCACACCCTAAATTTATTTGGATGAACTTTCCTAATTATCCCTGTGTAGACAAGATCTTAGAGAAGAGGTCCTGTAACTTTATCATCCAATTCATGTGGTTGCTTTGATCTTGCTTGAGAGACAACAAGGCTGAGGTAATATCTTTTACTGGAACAATTTCTGTTGGTGAAAGAGACAAGTTTTCAAGCTCCACAGAGCTCTTCTTCAGATCAGAGAAGTAATCAGAGTGATTACCTTTCACAGAAGTTGGTCCAATAAAAGACATTATCTCACCCACCTTGAGTCTCTCATATCCTGGGACCAACACAGCTACAAACACTGCAAACAACAACAACTGAAGATCAATCAATCAAGATCTTGTCAATCAACCAAGCAGATGACATTGCACTAGAATGTGGTCATAGCATAGAAAACAGAAGGCATATACTATGTCGTTACACTTAAATGAAAAAAAGACGCTGTCAAACTATTTATTTGTAAGATGAAAGTCAGTCATTAAATATAGAAAGCAGGTTCTGTTACTAAATCAAATCCGCTTTCCTGCTAAAAAACCAAAACTGATACATTCATGCCCAAGACTAAGTACGATGATGCATTACTTCACATATGAAACAAGTGTCTGGAAATCCATATTTGACATTAAACACTATGCATGAAGAACTCTATTAGGGCATATGTTGTGTATTTTAAGCCACATACAGTTGTGCTTGGTAGCTGAAATTCAGTATGTTTTGATTAAGAATGTGAACACATAAAAGTAAAGATTTCAGAGGAAGTCTCACAGCAGCTGTAACTCAGCTATGCTGTGCATACAGTTTATAGCATTTCCACCACTATTCAACACATATTTCTGCATAAGGCAAGGAGAAAAGGTGGACTTTGAAGCACAACCTGAAGGCTGACAAATTCAGACTGTTACAGAGAAGGAGAAAGTGAATTCCAAAGGACCACAGACTTCACAAGCTGCCATATGGAATCATAACATTTTTTTATAAATCACATTTGGGTGGAAAAGCAGCATGAGAAATTTAAGTCCAAAGAGTAATTTTGTTCCATAAAGTCAAAAGCATCTACAAAATACAATTCTATAATGTAGACTGATTCCTGAATAGGACTTCTACTTTGTAGCTATTAATACTACTATAAAATTTCAATATCAATTGCTTCCCCAAAAACTCCTTCTCTGCCAGTTTTGAAACTGACATCCCAACAGGTAGTAAAGTGGATTTGAAAGAACAAGCAATGATATATTATTTGCACACATTTGGTAAGAAACTTTAACTATCTCTATTTTGAGCTTTATTCATTGAACCTGTTGGCACTTGGCTGAAAAAAATCTTGGACAGCCGAATCAATCCATTTTGCAGTGAAAATAAGCCCTTCAGTGATTGACAAGCCAGATACTACAGATGAAAATAGGCATGGCAATAACAGTCCTTTTTAATTTGACCAAAGATCCATGTATAAATGTTTGTTTAAAAATATCAACAGGTTCTCAGGTTTCAGAGTGGCAGCCGTGTTAGTTGGTATCAGCAAAAAAAACTGAGGAGTATTTGTGGCACCTTAGAGAGACTAAAAAATTTATTTGGGGATAAGCTTTTGTGGGCTAAAACACACTTCATCGGATGCATGCAGTGGAAAATACAGTAGGAAGATATATATACACACACACACACACCCAACATGAAAAAATGGGTGTTGCCATACCAACTGTAACAAGACCAGTAAATTAAGGTGTGCTATTATCAGCAGGAGAAAAAAAAACCCTTTTGTAGTGATAATCAGGATGGCCCATTTCAAACAATTGACAAGAAGGTGAGAGTAACAGTGGGCGGGGGGGGAGGGCGAATTAGCATGGGGAAATAGATTTTACTTTGCGTAATGACCCATCCATTCCCTGTCTTTTTTCAAGCCTAATTTAATGGTGTCCAGTTTGCAAATTAATTCCAATTGTGCAGTCTCTCGTTGGAGTCTGGTTTTGACTTTTTTTGTTGGAGAATTGCAACTTTTAGGTCTGAAACTGAGTGACCAGGGAGGTTGAAGTGTTCTCCGACTGGTTTTTGAATGTTATAATTCTTGATGTCTGATTTGTGTCCATTTATTCTTTTGAGTAGTGATTGTCCAGTTTGGCCAATGTACATGAAAGAGGGGCATTGTTGGCACATGATGGCATATATCACATTGGTAGATGTGCAGGTGAACGAGCCTCTTCTGGTGTGGCTGATGTGATTAGGTCCCATGACTGTGTCCCTTGAATAGATATGTGGACAGAGTTGGCGATGGGCTTTGTTGCAAGGATAGGTTCTTGGGTTAGTGGTTCTGTTGTGTGGTTGCTGGTGAGTATTTGCTTCAGGTTGGGGGGCTGTCTGTAAGTGAGGACTGGCTTGTCTCCCAAGATCTGTGGAGAGTGAGGGATCGTCCTTCAGGACAGGTTGTAAATCCTTGATGATGTGCTGGAGAGGTTTAAGTTGGGGGCTGAAGGTGATGGCTCGTGGCATTCTCTTACTTTCTTTGTTGGGCCTGTCCTGGAGTAGGTAACTTCTAGGTATTCTTCTGGCTCTGTCAATCTGTTTCTTCACTTCAGCAGGTGGGTATTGTAGTTTTAAGAATGCTTGATAAAGATCTTGTAGGTGTTTGTCTCTGTCTGAGGGGCTGGAGCAAATGCAGTTGTATCTTACAGCTTGGCTGTAGACAATGCATCGTGTGATGTAGTCTGGATGAAAGCTGGAGGCATGTAGGTAAGTATAGCGGTCAGTAGGTTTTCAGTATAGGGTGGTGTTTATGTGGCCATCGCTTATTAGCACCGTAGTGTCCAGGAAGTGGATCTCTTGTGTGGACTGGTCCAGGCTGAGGTTGATGGTGGGATGGAAATTGTTGAAATCATGGTGGAATTCCTCAAGGGCTTCTTTTCCATGGGTCCAGATGATGAAGATGTCATCAACGTAGCGCAAGTAGAGTAGGGACGTTAGGGGACGAGAGCTGAGGAAGCGTTATTCTAAGTCAGCCATAAAAATGTTGACATACTGTGGGGTCATGCGGGTACCGATAGCAGTGCTGCTGACTTGAAGGTATACATTGTCCCCAAATGTGAAATAGTTGTGGATGAGGACAAAGTCACGAAGTTCAGCCACCAGGTTTGCCATGACATTGTCGGGGATACTGTTCCTGAAGGCTTGTAGTCCATTTTTGTGTGGAATGTTGGTGTAGAGGGCTTCTAAATCAATAGTGACCAGGATAGTGTTTTCTGGAAAATCACCAATGGATTGTAGTTTCCTCAGGAAGTCAGTGGTTTCTCAAATATAGCTAGGAGTGCTGGTAGCGTAGGGCCTGAGGATGGAGTCTACATATCCAGACAATCCTGCTGTCAGGGTGTCAATGCCTGAGATGATGGGGCATCCAGGATTTCCAGGTTTATGGATCTTGCGTAGCAGATAGAATACCCCTGCTTGGGGCTCCGGGGATGTGTCTGCGCAGATTTGTTCCTGTGCTTTTTCAGGGAGTTCCTTGAGCAAATGGTGTAGTTTCTTTTGGTAACCTTCAGTGGGATCAGAGGGTAATGGCTTGTAGAAAGTGATGTTGGAGAACTGCCTAGCAGCCTCTTGTTCATATTCCAACCTATTCATGATGACGACAGCACCTCCTTTGTCAGCCTTTTTGATTATGATGTCAGAGTTGTTCCTGAGGCTCTGGATGGCATTGTGTTCTGCACGGCTGAGGTTATGGGGCAAGTGATGCTGCTTTTCCACAATTTCAGCCCGTGCATGTCAGCGGAAGCACGCTATGTAGAAGTCCAGTCTGTTGTTCCGACCTTCAGGAGAAGTCCACTCAGAATCCTTCTTTTTGTAGTGTAGGTTCTCAGTGATTTCACAAAATGCTTGTGGAACAAGATTCACATTGACTATTCTAGCATAGGCTCAGGCAAAACAGTTGTTTTTGCAGCCGCACAGAATTAGCTTTTAAGCTAACCTCCAAGGGCGATTACTCCTGAGGGAATTCTGTGCCAAAGAATTAAAAAGTCTGCAAACAACATTTTAAAATTCTGCATATTTTATTTGTCAATAAATAAATGTGGAGGCTCCAACATGGCAGTGGGGAGCACAGGCCACTGGCTGCATGGAGGAGGGAAATCATCCTACAGCCTCTTGGCACCCCACCCCCCTGGAACACTGTCTCAGCAGTGAAGCTGCACCCTACCCTGACACAGTACAAGGGCCAGGCCTGCCCCAGAAACACCCCAGGGCCCTGCACCTCCATGCCATACTCACCAAGATAGCCAGAGGGACAGTCTCACATGCATACCAAGCCCTGACCCCTGATCCAAGTGTAGACCAGACAGGCTCAGCCTGGCAGGATCCAAATGTGGAAGGGCTTCGTATAGGGGAATCCAGCTGTGGCGTGAGAGAGTTCTGTGTGGGGCAATCTGGGTGCAGGTGGCTTGGTGTGGGGTCCGGGCGCAGGAGGGATCTGGATGCACCAAGGCTCTTGTAGGGCTCCAGGTGCAGGGGAATGAGACTCTGCAGTGGGGTCCCGGTGAAGGTGGTTGGGGCTCAGCGGGGGGGTGCTGGGAGAGAGAGGCTTAGTTGGGGAGGGTCAAGGTACTGGGGCTCATCAGGATGGCAGTCCAAGTTTGGAGGGCTCATCGGGGTGGTCCGAGTGCAGGGCAGGTGGGGCTCATCAGATTGAGGGTTCGCGTTTCAGGGGCTCAGTGGTGAGTTATCCAGATGGAGGGGTGGGGGTCTGGATGCAGGGGGAGCAGGGCACAATGCAGGGGGAGGGATCTGGGTGCAGGGGGGTTCAGATGCAGGGGGGAAGAGCTCAGCCAGGGTACAGATGAGGGTGCTGGTGCAGAGCACTCAGTGGGGGTGGTGGTTCTGTGTATTGTGGGGGAGGGGAATCCAGCTGCACAGGGGTTGGGCAGATGAGGGAGCAGCTCCCCATACAGTGAGCCCTCCCTCCTATGGCTGAGGAGTGATGGGGGCATGAAGTGAGGGGAGGCAGAGCTTCCTGCAGCCAGGGGAGGTTTCTAGGTGTGGGTCTAATCTGGCCCCAGACCTAACCATTCCTTGCAGAAGAATAAAACCCATCCTCCCCTGCCCAGCCAGGACTAGCAGCCAAGCCCACTGCAGGGCAGGAAGCACCAGCCTGGGTGTCTCCAGACCACCCCAACCCATGGTGATTTCTCTCTCCGACAGCTCCTCCAAGTGCCTGAAACGACACACCCACACTGCCGGGGAGGGAAGCATGACCGTTCTTGTGGATTCCCTTTGCTTTTCCGTCAGAAAGTCATTTTTCTGTGGGGAAGCAAAGAAATCTGTGGGGGAAATAAATTCTGCGCATGTGCAGTGGTACAGAACTCCCCCAGGAGTAGGAGATGGATATTGTGACGGACAATAGAAATTCCAGATTTTTCTACTAAGGTGTCCCCCAGCATTCTGAGAGCCTTTTAAAATGTCTCCAGGTACTTCTTTTTGAATTCATCCTTGAATATCACTTCTATGCAGAATACACTCAATCTGTATTACTCATCACTGTTTTTCCCCTTTTCTCAGTTTCTCTCTCTTTGGCTTGTCATCTTCTTGTTCTGTAGAACTTCCTTCATATATTATATCCACACGGTATTCTATCCATAAGAACTGCCTCATCCAAATTGCCATCTGCTCTCTGCCTCCTCAATTTAAATCTGAACTTCACCTCAAATCTTCAGAACTCAGATGTTCAACTTGACCTTGAACTCACTTGTTTTCTACCTTCCCCAGATCGCCTACATTGGAAACAAACTGTCTTGACCATTCTTCAGCCAAAACTCCTCTGTTTTCATCTGCTCTTCCTAAGTAATATAAACTCTTTCTTTATGGTCCACCTAAAACACAATTTTTTGAAATTCCATTTGTCCAAATGCAGCTCCTCATGTATGCACCTGCCTGGAGACAGTAACACATCACTCAGTCTCAGATACCTGTACTGGATGCCTGTTCACTTCAGAATACAGAACAAAATCTCTTTCCTAATCTTCAAATCCTCCACATACTTCCCCTGAATCCCCTTCACCAATTCCCTGTGTTCCCCTAATGCCAGACTTCTACACTGAAGGAAATAAACACGTTCACATATAGGAACCTTGAAACAGGATCCCTGTTACGCTGTGACCAACTGACTATCCCCTCTGGTTAATGACTCCTACCAATGTCTTCTCCCTGAAGCTTGGCCACTATGCCCCCATCACCTTCCTAGCACATTTTCAGGTACAAACAACAGTACATTATTTTCACACACTAAGTAAAACTTTAACAATCTGCTTTATCCACGTCAATTTTGACCTAGTTAATCTCTGTGGTTTATCTACCTTATAAAATGGACCAGATAAGTTCCTTCAACATGGT
Source organism: Eretmochelys imbricata (assembly GCF_965152235.1). Lineage (NCBI taxonomy): Eukaryota > Metazoa > Chordata > Testudines > Cheloniidae > Eretmochelys > Eretmochelys imbricata. Next base: position 33,976,916 of record NC_135575.1, on the reverse strand, counting down.
TTTACTGCCCAAATGTATATAAAATAATGTCTAACCTACTATACACTAGAATAGATTATAAAAATACATCTTACCCAAGGATCACATTTCCAATATACTATAACCATAACATACAGTACAGAATTACTCACTAATGTTATTTCCTAAATAACAGAATTAGAAGTACAAACATACAATTTCTAGGCAGTATCTGGTTTACAATGGCGCCATGGAACTGGGCCCATGCTCTGAAGGGGCGCCGACCTGCTCTACTTCTACTGCGCTCTGAGACCTCACCAGCCACCTCACCACTGGCTCTCCGCTGCCCACCACTTGCTTCTCTCAGCCAGCTAGCCAGATACGGGCTCCTCTCCGCCCCCTGGCCCCACCTGCCAGCTCCTTAATACACATTATATAAAATATTACATACATATGCATGCTTTTTCTAAAGACTCATTCAAAACATCTTTCAAAAACCATTTACACTTACCTATAGCATTCAGGAGGCACAATGTCAACGTTAAAGTTAAGCTTAAGTCTCTAATGTTAGATGCACAACTATTACATTTGTTCAAGTAAGTCAGGACTATTCAGTTTGCACATACACATGTGTCAATTGAACATCAAGATAATATATGGCAAACAATGGAGGACTATCTCTGGTAATAAACTCTATGCTTGATTATAGCTATTTGCAGGGTCCTGCAATGCACATGTAAATTCAGACCACAATCCCTGTTCAGCAGAGCACTTAGGCATATGCTTAACTTTAAGCACATGCTAATGTCCCCACTGAAATTAACGGGACTTAATCACATACTTAACTTTAACCACATGCTTAAGTATTTTCCTTAGAAACCAAGTGAAAATTTCCCCCCAAAAAGGTAATAATCATTTATTTATTTAATTTTGGGGGGCAGATTTTCCAGTTTACATGTTAAATGGCTTTAGTCACATCACAACAATATTTTATACAAGTGCTTTTTACCAACACAAATGTTTGTTTTGAAACATTTGTTACCTGAATTTTTCATGGATTCAATAATCACTGAATTTTAAATTCCTGATAAAGGCAGGTTAGTGTGAGTACCATCATGTTTGATTGCACTACAGAACTGGGATCTGATTCTAATCTGATTTACACAAATTTAACACCCATTGGCTTCAGTGGAGTTACTCCTTATTCACAGTGATGTAGGTGAGAGCAGAATCAGGCCTCTTGAATTCATCAGATTGTAAATGTGGCATTGAAAGTACATTAGATTTCCAGACAGGAAAAACATTGCTTGGGCCTTGAACAAAAGCCCATGGATTATTTGAATACTAAATTTACATTAGTCATTAGATCTGTGGTTAAAACAGTCATCTCTCTATAAATTTCCTCCCACCCCCTCAAAATAAGTAAAAAATAAATGTTAAAATTAATATCTATTAAAGTTTCTTTATATTTCTCATGTAAACTTCTGATTTTGAGACCATGCCACCAAGACATAGGCTTGCCAAAATTATTTCAAGAAATATGTTTAGCTAACCTTTGGGCTGGCACCTTATTCTGGCTATTCTCTGCCTTAAGACGTAGAAAGCTGCAAAACAAATGTCCAAAAAAAGAAATTCCAGCTTTTTTTTTTTCTGTAAGGAAGATGGACTTGGCTTGGGTTTTTATCAACTTGCTACATTCCTGGAGACTTACACACATTTAACAGTCAAAGCTTCTCTGAAATAAAAAAAAATTCTGGGACATATTTAAAAATGGAAACACCTTACTATTTTGTTATGAGATTTAACAAATACATTATGTGATATAAAAGTGATGACAATTAATGATGTTATGCTATTCTTATTCAGTCAATGAGCTCCAACTTGGCAAAGTATAATAGCCACTTCATCCAGCTGTAAAAATTATCTTATTTCAGGGTTCAAAGTTCAGTGTTTTCAATAACAGAACATAAACATGGTTTTCTTAAAGAAACAGTATCCTTTCATTTAAATATACACGCTCATGTAGATTTTCCCATATAGCCAACATAAAAAGAGTTAGCATCTGGATACTAACTTTTGTGTAATTAAAATAATGTGCACTTTAAATATCAGAACAGCTGTCACCAATAAAGATGCTGGCATATAAATTGCTGGTCATCTTTACAGTGTTTAAATTTTGATTGTCATCTGAATTAAATACTTAGCAACCTTTTCTACTCTTATTAACATATGTAATTAAATAACCTAAAACAAAATAAAATCCAAACACCAGATTTGTGTTTCCCAGTTCAAATATTTGCAAATAAAATGGACGGTCAGTTACATTAAGTAGCTGAGATTAGTAAATTAACATAATGTACCAAATAGCCTGAAACTTACAGTTCTTGGTTTTCTAGCATCACAGAATGTGATTCTGATTTCACTTACACTAGTTACATCAATGTAAAACAAGGGAGAGAAAGAATAATAAGTCCCTAAATTTCTGTTCCAAAGCCCATTGAAGTCAATGGAAGGATTTCCATCAATTTTGGAACAGGCCCTAAGTGTAACATTTAAGCGCTACAAGAGAAAAATCTAAATGGCCAAACCACACTACTGGAAAAAAATAGATTACAAAATTCTTGTATTTTGCAGGTGGAATGGGTGCAATCTGAGAGAGGAGGATACTGTTTCTTTAACACCTCTTAAAATATTTTCTGACATTTTAAAACTATATGCTTTTGAACTGAAAAACATAATTGAATAAAAATAGCAAAACCACAGTATTGTTTTACATAGCAATATTAAAGCAGTAGTGCAGTTCTGTATACAAATGTCTGTTCTTTTTTTAGAATATTTAAAGATGCACAAAAAACTTCTGTTTCTTTACAAAAAAACTAGATATGTATAAAATAGATATGCAATATATTGATATATATGTGCAAATCTAGTGAATTATACCAGATTAAATTAGGCCCCAATCATGCAGTCATTGAAGTCAATGTCAAAAATCCTACTGATTTTAATGGGCCCTCTAGGAAACAGCCAATCTGTGTCAACACAGTATTTCCAAGGCTCATTAGCGACACAAAGCATGGTTTTGCTTTTAGTTGAGATTAGTGCATTTTAGACCATACAGAATTGCATTTCCATTTAAAGCATTGTTATGCCCAGAATACAGGAATCCTAAACAATGAGGCCTATTCTCCCATCAATGCATGAAGGGATTTATATGGGTAACTCCCATCAATGCTAATGAGAGCTACAAAAAACCTCCATGCAGGCATCAATGAGAGTATAAACCCTTGTGTTTTCAGTTCTCTTTAAAATGTTTATCAATATATTACACAATTTAGAAAAATATGTATTTTATCTCATAAAGACAAGAGCAGCAGCAGCAGCAGCAGCATCTACCATATAGCTTCTCCGCAGCTATTGTGAGAAGGCAGCATCATGCAAAATTTCCAGCAAAGCACTTGGTTACATCTACATTTCTAGCACCCTCTGTGTATACTTGTGAAAGCCCCACTCGTTGGTGTTGGTAATATGACAGCTCTGTGATATGCATTTTACTATGATTGGCTAAAACTACCAAGCCACTTCTGCATTACTGAGGCTGGTTTGTGTAGTCTTATACAGTACTTTTACCAGTGGGATGAGTATTGAATTGTTTAATTCCTTTGACTGCCCTGCACCTATGCCATTAAAACATAATCACAATTACTTCAGTGGAAGATGGTAGGAAATTTGATCATTGGCCTATTTTTGTTAAAATTTCTTTATAAGATGCTCAATGGTGGAAGATGACAGGTAGATGCTATTTTAAGTACACCCACCATTAAAGACTTCTCAGGACATCTCACATAGACTTTGTTATTGCTAAGGAGAGTTCCATTGTTGGATGGCTGATGGTAATAAATTATATCACTATTTAAAAAAATCTACAGTAAGAATTTTATTTCAGTTAAACGCTTCCTACTGATATGCCACTTCTAACTTTCTGTCCAATGGCATTATGTATTTGAAGAGATGGCAATATCCTCAGGTGGTATAAATTGGTACAGCTCCACTGACTTCAATAGAGCTGTACCAGTTCATACCAGCTGAGGAGCTGACAGAATAGCTACCACCAATTTTTTTCAGCTGAGGATTTAGCCTTCATATTTGCACATCTTTGAATGTAGGAAGATTTCTTCTTACCACTGTCCCTAGCAAAGGAGTTGTCCAATCTGCATTCAAAATGAAACTTCAAATTGCTTTTTATAGCTATTCTTTCAAAAGATTTACATTTTGGTTTCTACTTTATCTTAATAAAGTTTCTCATTTCAAAACCTTATTTACTAAAAGAAGTTTATATCTTGGGTGTTATACTTCAACTACAATTTCAGACAATTTAAAATGGAAGACAAATGTTCACTGGGCAACACACAGCATGAATGTTTAGTGTAGCTTAACTATGTAAAACTGGCATACAAATGAGCTGCAAATAGGCATGCAGGCAGGTCCAAAGCAGGTGCATCTTACATAAGAAATATATGGACATATAGAAACAATCTTGTTTCTGTGGTTCTTTCAGTGGCCATACATTTGTAATGTGACTAGAATCTAGGTTCTTGTTTAGCAACATAGAAGTGAATAATTCAGTCAAATGGACCAATAAGTAAAACAAAGAATACCTGCTCCTACGAGAAACTCAGATTATTGCTTAGATAAAATAATGCGCGTGGGGGGCGAAACCTCAAACAAACCACACTGAATTGTTGGCAGGTACAGAACTGCCACTCTCATGCTGAAAAAACAAGAGGGTGTTTCATGGGCCATATAATTTCTATTATAAGGCGCTGCATTGAAACAATATCTTTTTCATCCTGTACCTTAGCTATCTGTTATGCTAAACCCCAGACTAATCCTCTTCAGTATACAGTAATGTTGGATGCATCATTTATAAATGTCATCTGGCCAGTTAACATATTCCTCAGCATGGTTGAGCCAGATCCTCGGCTAGTGTAAATCAGCACAGCTTCACAGACTTCATTGAAGCTTTGCTGATTTATACCAACATCTGGCCCAACAGAGACATTTGCAAGTTTAGACCTGGATTGTCCTCTTGTATAGAAATATCCAGGGGAGGCAACCCTGATGAGAAGACAACTACCTTCATAGGGTAGTCTCTGAATCATTCCATCAGAGGACTGCAGTTTCTCCCACCAGAGGACTGCCCTCAAGCTCTGTGGATATCCTAGAATATACAGAGGCCAGGACTGGTCAGAAAGAGGCTTATTACCAGCTCTGGGACTCTCAGTGCCCCGTCAGCTCACTGGCAGGGAAGCTCCACTGGAGATAGGCTGCCAGGATTCCCTTGAGCTGTTGTTGCCTCTGGAATCTCCTTCTGCCCAGGAGCTTCCTATCATAGATATGGAGGCTGAACAATTCAAGCAGTCTGAGGCTGTATTAACTTTCCACTAACTTTTCTGCTGGTGCCTGGAGGGGGGGGGGGGGAGGGGGGAGGATGCACGCCCAAATCTTTCCTATCTTGGCTCACCTCATACTCAGCTACACATTTCAGACCCATGGAGGAGGCCTTGGGAATGGACAGCGGGTCCATCGCAAAGCTGGTTACAAAACAGGAGTTTTCCATATAGAAGGTCCCCTTTGCACTACTACAACTGGGGGAACCGTTGAACCCTAGCTGATTCATCAGTTAGTTGTCTTAAGCTAATCAAGTGACAGGCTTGTCTTTTTTGTAACAGTTATCCATACATGCTTTTAAAGTGCATTCACTGCATGTGGGCACATATGTAAAAATGCATATAAATTTAATTAGAAACAAAAGAGTACTGTGGATATTTATGCTGTAAACAAAAGACTCTGGACTGGCGGAAGACAGGAAGTCAGAAAAAGACCACATGAGCTGGGCTTTAATTTTGTGCGGCACTTGGATACCACAGCAATAGGCATTATGTAAAAACCCAAGAGAGCTTCATATTTTGTGTATGATAACACCCATTGTTGCACATTGTGTGTGTGTGTGTGTGTGTATATATATATATATATCTTCCTACTGTATTTGCCACTGCATGCATCCATGAAGTGGGTTTTAGCCCACGAAAGCTTATGCACAAATAAATTTGTTGGTCTCTAGGGTGCCACAAGTACTCCTGTTCTTTTTTGCAGATACAAGCTAACATGGCTGCTACTCTGAAACCTGTCATATTTTTAAGAATCCATATCTTGCACTTGCTGCAGACACAATACTACTACCTAAGTAAGAGTTGCACAACTGGGAATTTACGAAATAATTTCAGTTTTGGACTTTAAAGATGCAAAAAAGCAAACTAAAGCTGAAATGCTACAGATCACTCCACATGGACCAATCGCTGTGTACACTCACAGGCCCACTGAAATCAAGGGAGCTCCAAACAACTGCAATGATCTGCCTGTGCAAGGCAATTTGCAGGATCAGGGCCTCAATAGCTGAATGTCTCCATTTTTATTAATATATAAACATAAACTACCAATTAAATTATTATATTGGTTTTAAAAGTTTCAGCCACTTCAAACTTAGGCCTGTATGCCAGGTTTAATCCACAAGCCAAATCTCCACATCAGACCTATAAATCCCAGAAACACTGATTGATCCTTCACTGTATTAAATAAGAATTATTTTTAAAAGTCTCTAAAATTAGGCTCCTAAATCCCCCTGGGTCAATTTTGCGAGTGCTGAGCACATACAAGTCTCTTTGTAATCATCTGGAGCTGCAGGTGATCAGTGCCTTTGAAAATCTTGCTATTTTTATTTATGAACCCCAACATGGATTTAGATAGCTAACTTGAATTTGTGCTGGTGTTCACAAACTGATTCTGGGAAAACATCAGAGGCATAATCCAAAATACTTGGGAGCTCTTTCAATTATTTCTTTAGAGGATGTTACACAACTGAATGTGCCAGTTTTGGAAGGAGAGTTTGGGAGTATCATCATAATGTTTAGCATAGGTCTTTATCTCCTTTCTAACAATGAGGCAGGTTATTTTTACTGAAATGGTACAGATGTGAGGGGCCCAAGTTAGTGGTGATGTTCAAGCCATTGCAAATTCACTAACCGTCAAGTAGACTAATGCATACCTGCTTATCTATGTGTAACAATCTAAGTTTGTGCAATTTAAAAACTGAGGCACTAGAAGGTGAAAAAAAGATGTAAAATTAAAGCAAGAACCAATTTCTTCCCCCACCTGTTTATTATTCTTCCTATTCTCCTGTCTGATGGCTACAAATTACCCCACCTTCCATTCCCTGACACTAATTTAGCCTCAGTAGGCCAAATTCAGAGGTGATGAGTGTGGGAGGTATAAATTACATCTTGGTAAGTAGGTGTGAGTCTGTGTTAGTCTAGAGAAGTAAGGAAGTCTAAGCCAATGTAGGAGGAGTATTAAATGGTAAAATATGCACATTAGAGAGGTCATAAGAAGGTATAAGTTATCTAGGGTGACTAGATGTCCTGTTTTTAAAGGGACAGTCCCATATTTAAGCCCTCCTGCAGGAGTCCCAGTTTTTTTTCTTAAAAACGGGCACACTGTCCCGTATTTTCTGTCTCCCACTCTCCCCACCAGTACTGGTGGGTTCTGTTGCTGGGAACATCCCTGCTTGCCAGCCGCCCTCCCACCAGTGGTGAAAGTGGGGGTCTAGTGGCTGACAATGGAGTTGGGTGTGCAAGGCTGATGGTGGGGTGAAGATGCAGCACACGGGGCTGGCCGCTCCCTGCTATGGTCTATCAGCACAGCCCCCACTGCATGCCACCTCTCAGCCAGTAGGACCGTGCCCCCCTCCCCGCATCCTGTTTCCAGCAGGCACTGGCTGCGCCCTGCGAGCTGTAGTGGCTGGTGAGTGCGGGGAGGCGCCATGCAGCAGCCAGTTATATATCACCTCTGCTGCCCACCCATCAGCCCTTTACATGCTCCACCTCTCAATGTCCTCTCCCTGCTTTGCTTCTTCACTGCTCCCTTCCCCCCAAATCTGCTGCTCCTCCATATCCCCACCAGCAGGACATAGCCTGCTCCCAGTGCTGTGTGGGGAACCAGCCCCTGGTCGGACTCCTCAGCTCACCAACAGCCTTGCCCGCAGACTCCTTCGTTCCCCCACTGCCTCTGGCTGGGCTAGCACCCTGGGAAAGCCCAAGATCCTCCAGCCCGGGGGCACTGGCCTGGAGGAGCCAAGCCTAGCATGTGCACAGCGCTGGCAAAGGAAAGCCTCTCTGCCCCTCAGCTAAGTTATGGAGTGGCAGGGGAATGGAGGGGAAGCGATTTCCAGCCTGTTCAAGCCCCAGACTTACAGTCTCCACAGCAGCCTCTCCACTCCCTACCCCTCCGCCCTGAGTCCTGCCGCCAGGGAGCGTGGGGCTTCTCTGTCCTCTAGGCACCCTCCCCCGCTGAGCCACCCTCTGGCTGGACTGAAGCCCCTGCAGTCAGATTTCCTAGGCTCTGGTGCACATGCCTTCTTAGAGCTTAACCTCTTCCTGCCCATACTGTAGCCAGGGTGGGGGCACAGGAGGCGGCTGGGTTATGTTGGTGGCCAGCAGCAGCCTGGAGATGTTAGCTGCCTTTTGATAGTGTGCGGGCAGGAATGGACAAGCTGCTTCCAGTCACAGACGAGAAGAGGAAGAGAAGAGGAGGTTACTCACCTTCTGTAGTAACTGACATTCTTTGAGATGAGTGTCCCTATGGGTGCTCCATCGAAGTGCATCCCAACACCTTCGATCGGAGATTTTTGCAGCAGTTCCCATACAGGTCGTGCATGCACAGTGCCTGCCTCATGCGCTGTCAGTGTTTGAACAGCACGTGCACAGCCCGGACTCCTCAGTTCCTTCTCTACAATGGAGCCTGCTCCAAACTCCGAGGTAGAGGGGAGGAGGTGGGTAGTGGAGCACCTACAGGGACACAGCTCGAAGAATGTCAGTTACTGCACAAGGTGGGTAACCACCTCTTCTCCTTCGAGAGATGTCCCTGTGTGTGCTCCACTCCAGATGACTGAAAAGCAGTATCTCTTAGAATGGTCAGGATTTTGGATCTGGTAAGAAAGCTGTTAAGACAGCTCGACCCAGTCTGGTGTCGATGATGGACCCTGAGAGTGTAAAGTTTAGTAAACGTAAGGTCTGACGCCCAAGTGGCCACCATGCATATGTCGGAAAGCGGGACATTGCAGAAAAATGCTACGGAAGTGGACACGGGTCTCGTAGAGTGTGCCTTGATTGCCACAGGAGGTTGGACTCGTTTCAACTGGTAACAAACTTATGCAGTCTGATATCCATTTGGATAGTCTCTGGGTGGAGATCCCTTTGCCCTGAGATCATTGAGTGATAGCTATAAAGAGCCTAAGGATCTGTCTAAATGGCTTCATTCTGTCGAGATAGAAGGATAACGCTCTAAGAATGCCAAGCGTGTGCATTGCTTCCTCAAATGCATCAGCATGGGGTTTTGGGAAGAATGTTGGAAGGTGAATAGGTTCATTTAGGTGAAGGGACGAATGCACCTTAGGAAGGAATTTAGGATGTATACGAAATGTAACTGTCTCTGAAGAAGGCAGTATACAGCGGTTCGGCCATCAGCACTCCAAGTTCCCCCATGCAGCTGGTGGATGTAATTGCTACTCACTCAGTTTTCATGGATAGGTGTAAAAGGGAGTAGGTAGCCAAGGGTTCAAAGGTTGTATATCAAAGCTGTGAGGGCCAGGTGTAGGTCCCATGGCTCAGCCAGTGGTCTTATATCTGGGTAGAACATTTGGATACCTTTGAGGAATCTTTTGGCAACAGGATGGGCAAAAAAACAGTAGCATTATCTACCTTGTGGTGGAATGTTGTGATTGCCTCTAGGTGAACCTTTACTGAGCTAAGAGAAAGCCCAGCTACCTCGAGTTCTAGAAGGTAGCTTAGAATCAGTGGAAGAGGGGCGGAAGCCAGAGGGGTGTATCTGGCAGAACACCAAGTGCTGAACCTTTTCCATTTCTGCAGATAGGTCGTGAGCGTGGAGTGTATCCTGCTGTGTAATAAAACTGCCTGGACTTGTACTGAGCATGCTAGTTCCTCATTGGAGAGCCACTGAGTAGCCATGCTTTGAGGTGGAGCATCGCTATATTGGGGTGATATAACTGGCCCCTGTGTTGTGATAGTAGGTTGGGAAGTGGGGGAAGTGAGATCGGGACAAAGAGGTACCATGGTTGCCTGGGCCATGTCGGAGCAATTAGAATGGCCTGGGACCTGTCTGTCCTTATTTTCTGTACCACTCTGTTCAGCAGAGGTATTGGTGGGAATGCATACAGCAGAGTGTCGTGCCAAGTGATCATGAATGCATATTCCAGAGAATGCTTTCCCAGACCTGCCCTGGAACAGAATGTTGGACATTTTTTGTTGATTGTAGTTGTGAAGAGATCCAGCTGGGGATAGCCCTAGCTCTGGAAAATGTTGTGTAGAATGGTGTCGTTTAGCTCCCAGTCATGATGGAGGGGGAAGGATCGACTGAGCTCATCCACTGTGGTGTTTGGAGAACCTGGGGAGATGTGAGGCTGAGATGTGAATATTGTGTTGGAGGCACCAATTCCAAAGTTTTATAGCCTCGGTTGCACAGGGACTGGGATTGAGCTCCCCCTTGTCTGTTTATGTAAAACATACATGAGATGTCATCGGTCATGACTCTGATCATGTGGTTCTTGATGAGGGGAAGAAAATGGAGGCAGGCATTGCGGACAGCTCAGAGCTCTAGGAGGTCTATATGAAGCACGGTTTCTGTAGAAAACCAGAGACCCTGAGTAGGCGTGAGATGGTCCATGTGTGCTCCGCAGCCGGTGAGGGATGCATCCGTCATGATGATAATGGAGGGAGGATCCTGCCGGAAGGGGACCCCAAAACACAGGTTGAGAAAAAGGGTCCACCATATGAGCGAATCTTTGACTTTTGAGAGCATAGTTAGCAGTCTGCTTAGTCTATGCATGTTGGGTTTGTAGACTGGCTAACCAGCCAGTCCTGTAGGCATCGCACACAGGCGTGCGTTTATGACGATTAATGTGCATGCGGCCATGTGGCCTAACAGTTCTAGGCAGTCTCGAGCGGTGACCTGTGTGCTTCTCTGTATGCTCACAATTAGGTTACCCAGCGTGTGAAATCTGTCCTTTGGAAGTGATGCGAGAGCTGTGGTGGAATCGAGGTGGGCTCCTATGAAGTCTAGTTGCTGGGTAGAATGTAAAGTAGATTTATTTACGTTTATTTGCAGGCCAAGGCTGTGGACGCAATGTGTGGTCCCACGAATGGCTTCTGATCAGGTATGAGACTTCAGGAGACAGTCATCCAGGTAAGGAAAAATAATGATTCCCTTTTTTCTGAGGTGTGCTAGAATTTTGGAAAAAACTCAGGGAGCAGTTGAAAGGCCAAAGGGCAAAACCCTGTACGGGTAATGATCCACGCCCAACACAAATCTGAGAAAGAGTCTGTGGGCATGGTGTACAGTGACATGAAAATATGCATCCTGCAGGTCGAGGGCTGAAAACCAATGTCCTGTCTCCAACGCCGGAATGACTGTTGACAGTATAACCATCCTGAGTTTTTGTTTCTTGACAAACCTGTTTAGTTATTGAAGATCAAGAATAGGTCGCCATCCCCCCACTTTTATTTTCGGTCAAGAAATAGCGGGAATAAAATCCCTTCCCCTGGTGTTGAGCGGGTACCTTCTCCACTGCTCCTAGTTATAGAAGATGGTGCACCTCTTGACAGAACAAGTGTTCGTGAAAGGGGTCCCTGAAGAGGGACGGGGAGGGAGGGCATGATATAGCCCGATCAGATGATTTCTAGGACCCATTTGCCTGTAGTGATAGCTTCCCAGTTGGTGAGGAATGGGAGCAGATGGTGTCCAAAAGGATGGATGGTTGCAGTAGGCGCTGGAGCGCGTGGGAGGTCTTCTATACCCTTGACCAAGGCTTCAAATCTGCTTGTTCGGTGGAGGGGGTTGAGATGCCGTGGATGGTGGGGGGGCGTCATTGTTGGGTTCTTCGTTTTTGCTGCAAATAGCTCCTCGCCATCGAAAGGAAGATCTTTGACAGTGTTCTGTATCTCCCGTGGGAAGGAGGAGCAGCTGAACCATGAGGCTCACCGCATGACAGTGGCTGTGCTGTTGGTCTGGCGGCCGTGTCAGCAGCATCAACGGTGGCCTGAAGAGCCGTATGGGATATCATCTGTCCCTCAGAGACCATGGCTTTAAATTGTTGCTGCTTGCCCTCAGGAATGTCATTAATAAATTCCATGAATTTAGCATAGTTCCTGTGGTCATACTTTGCTAATAGAGCCTTATAATTTGCCACCCTAAATTGTAAGGTGGAAGATGAATACACTTCACGGCCAAATAAGTCCATCCTCTTGCTATCCTTATCAGATGGGGTAGACCAGAAATATTGCTGTTTATTTTTCTAGTTGGCCGCCTCAACCACCAACGAATTGGGCAACAGGTGTGTAAAGAGAAACACGGAACCTTTGGAGGTGATGTACTATTTGCAGTCTGCTCTCCTGCGGGTTGGGCCGGGGTCTGCCATATGGTTTTAGCTGGTTCCATGATGGCCCCATTGATCGGCAATGCTATTTTGGAAGAGGCGGTGAGTTGTAAAATGTCAGTAAGCTCGTATTGGTGTTCAGACACTTCCTCAAGATTAATCTTGAGCTGATCGGCAACTCTTTTAAACAAGTCCTGGAAGTGTGTGAAATTGTCAGCTGTTGGTGGCAAAGGCATAATAGCCTCCTCGGGCAAGACAGATGAGTGTTTATTAGTTGGAGAGGTGTCAGGCGCAACGTCCTCTGCTGGTGAAGCTGTTGGTTCGTCTTGTAGCTCAGCATCGTTGTTTGTGGTTGGGGGAGGAGATCTATGATCCTCTCTGCGTGAGGTAGGACGAGTGCTAGAATGTCTGTTATAAGATTCCCAGGGATTCCAGCATGGCCATTGGCCGGGGAAGGGTATGGGTGGTCCCATCCAAGGGTGGCCATACCAGGGTGGGAATTCCCTGGTATATGAGGAGTGGGATCGAAGATGTCCTCCAGTCACAGATGTCTTAACAGGGGAAGAAGAGCGTGGAGAAAAAATGCCATCAACATCCTCCTCCTCCTCACTCGAGAGGTGTGAAGGAGCAGGGGCTAGCTGTAAGTAAGGTGCTGATGGTTCCGGTGAGAGATCAGTGCCTAGTAGAGGAGACTCTGGGGTGGGAGAGATAGCCAGGTCTCTATGGTGGAGAAACTGGACCAGTGTGGCGGCTGACAGTGCTGAATGGTGAAGTGCCGTGTATCAAGAATGGGCCGATGCAGGAGGCAGAGTCTGTACTGGCCGTGCTCTGTGCTGTGCTGATATAGCTGCCTGAGGCAGTATCTGCACTGTAGGCACATCATGCTGAGCCAGTGCCGATGGTGTAGGCGCTACAGACCCAGGGGTCAGCATTGAGAAGTATGGCACAGGCAGCATGGGGGGTCGGAGCTTAAATCGGTGCCAAATTTGGATCCGTCAGCGCTGCAGCAGTAGTTCGTGGCGTCAGTGTCGTTACATTAGTCGGTACTGGGTTCTTGTCAGTGACCGACGGTGCCACATTGGAAGCGGGCAACTCAAAGCCTTGAGCCTCGGCACCGGAGCATGTGGCCATCGATGGACAGTTGGTGTCGGAAGTGCCTGGAGAAGCGTACGTGCTGAGCCATGGAGCGGCCAGCACTGACGGAGCTGAAGTCGTCAACCACTGCTTGGAAGATTGTGCTCCCTGAGAGGGAAGGAAGCCAGTCATTTCTTTGCCATTTTTTTAAATCCTTTGAGGATGTCGGTGGTGAATTTTGTCGGGAGGAAGACTGCTGGCCCGGGACTTTTCCAGGAGGATGAGCTTCAGTCTGAGGTCACTGTCCTTCCGAGTCCGGGCTTTAAGTTTACTATAGAGTACGCATTTTGGGGGTACATGAGATTCCCCCAAACATCGTATGCACTGAGAATGGCCATCAGAGTTGGGGATGGTGTCTCTGCATGTTATACATCTCTTGAAGCCTGGAGAACCAGGTATATTGGGAGTCACTAACTCTGAGGTAAAGACTTTTTTTTTTTTTTTTAAATAGGAGATAAGTAATAACTAAAACTTATCTAAATAAGTAACAAAAAACTAATTAACTACTTGAACTGTATCTAAATAAAGGCTATGAAGAGTGAAACTAGTGGGACTGCTAAACTCTGTCTCTGGCAGTGGATGGTAGAGAAGGAACTGAGGAGTCCTGGCCGTGCACACGCTGTTCAAGCACTGACAGCGCGTAAGGCAGCCACCACGTGTGCATGGCCTGTATGGGAACTGCTGCGAAAATCTCTGATCAAAGGCGCAGGGACGCACCTTGACCTGAAGTGGAGCACCCACAGGGACAACTCTCGAAGGAGAAGAGATAAGCTCAGCAAAGACACGGGCCAGGTCATCTCTTCCCCCTCATCCTCCCCTGCAACTGGAAGCAGCTCCCGTCCCTTCCCTCCCACACAGTGCCAAAAGGCAGCTGCTGTCCACATTCTGGTGTGAAGCCTGGCAGAAATCTGGGGAAGGGAGGGCATGTGACCCTGAATGTGCTTCCCCCCCTTCCCCCAATGTATTGCCTTGGGAAGACACAGTTCCAGGTACCGTGAGAGGCGGGTCTGTCCCAAGGGCCCAGCCAAGCATGGAGGGCAGAGAGCGCCGGGCAAGGATGGTTGGGTCAGTCGGTCACCCCTCCCTGTCTGGGGGGTAGGGAGAGGGTCATGTGTCACCCTTCCCTGTATGAACCCTAAAGCCTTAAAGATAAGAAGGTAAATAAAAAGAATCCAGCTACACAATATTTCTTTTTAATGGAGGCTCAGTCAGCTTGATGTTAATTTGAACATTGTACAACAGACCGTTGTACAGCATAGTTCTGATTGATTGCCATTGAACTCGCTTGAATGAGTAATTTTACCAGATGCCCCGTATTCAGGGAAATATGGTCACCCTAAAGTTACCCCAATTTAAACTCCCTCCAGACTTTCTTCTCACTTCTGAGTCTGGCACATTGTAGGTTTATTTTTAATTCTCACTCAATACTTTTTATCTTTGCATAAATGAGATTTGTTCCACTGAATAGTGGGCTCAGAAGTGGCAAAGAAAACACATGGCTAGTAGAAGAAGCCCTGTGCATATTGAGAGCCTGCTTATAGAGAGCGATTCTGCTCTCACTGGGAGTTTTATTTTACCATAATGGGAGTAGGAGAATAATTGCACACCTGCATTTTTGGAAACTTTTCAGTGATTTCCCTCTGTACAGTAAACACTCTGAAAGCTCCCAGCGAGGCCTGGATTGCCTTTTTCTATTCCAGCTCGATCTCTCATATTGACCACCAGCAGCCTGAAATGGATAGCTGAGGGCAGATTTGCAATTTAGTTGCCAGCATCAGAAAGATTCACTTTCATTTAGTTTAACCTCCCATCATGAGCTACAGGACAGAATTTTCTAAAGGACTCAGCATCCATAATCAGCCAGATTTCCTCCCCCTCCCACACAAGAGTTTGTCTCCCATTTAAGCACCAACAGGAATTGCCAGTTTTTCCAAAAGAGCTCAGCATGTTGGAAGTCATTTGGCCATAAGTGTCTCAATGGGAGCTGCTGGGTGCTGAGGTCTTTTGAAAATGTGGCCTCAACTGTGGGCATGGAGCACTGAAAAAATCCATCTTTGAGCTCTTTTGAAAAGCTAGTTGAGAGTGAAGATGATGTAAATAATAGGCTTGGAGTTTTATGTTTTTTAAAATATAGCAGAAGAGAGATAAGGGGGAGATTTTTGCCCCCATTTTAGTCTACAAAATATTTTAAAGGGAATCTGAAAAAAACTTATTCTTACAGTCACTATGAATTACATCATCCCTATTCAATTCCAAAATCCGAACAGAAAAAATATGAAAGATTTATGTAGTGGGAATTAGTATAGATGTGCTTGCTGCAACAGAGTAGCCCCTTATAATACAAGGCCACCCAAATAATGACATCAGAACTGCAGCCAGTCAATGTTTCTAAGCTTTTAACATCATTCAAAAACAGAATCAGTAGCAAAAGGGGAAGGGTGTACCATCCAGTAACGAAAGCAGTAAGTAGCATAATGTGAACAAACAGCAGAGAGACACCATGACATCCGAAAGGCAACTGTTTTCTTTGTACTACATCTGTAAATATTGAAAACTGGTGGTCTGTAGGAGCTGCTGCCATTTTGTCAGGCATAGTTGATGCAGCATGTGACAGAGACAATACTAACTATGTATTATCTCATGAACACTTAGCTTTTGTTCTTCCTTGTTTTGTTATTTCCCTTAATCTAAAATAAAATTCTAATACAAAATTTAGACTGCAATAATATGGTTACCCGTGTGTATGAAAAAACCTCACAGTAACAATAGAACCATTTTCCCCATAGTTCATGAAATACACATGTAGGAAGCATCTGACTCCTTTTGTTTCTATGACTGAATTCTAAAGGCATTAGGATCAGATGCCTCTTTGCAGTTAAATAAGTAATAATAATAATTTTGTAGCCTTGACATACTTTCCAATTATCCCCGTTGGAAGCAGTGATATCAGGAATAAATTACCAAATATTCCACCGAGTTTGAAACAGAAGATATGAAATTTTCAGAATAGCAAACAAATGCCCATTTTTCACATAAGTAGACTTGAAAGCATGCCCACAAAGTCACTTAGACATGTCAGTTAAGAAATAAGTAGAGGGAGGCCCATCCATAATTAACTTCCTTTTTAGAATAATTTTGGACTTGACTCTGTGCCTGAATCAAATCTAAGCAGTATGATTTTGAAATCTGTGCGTCAGATTTTCAAGGACAATTTCTGGGTCAACTAAAAACAGCTCCTGTGACTAAATAAGAAATATTATGAAAGTATGATTTTTAAAGAGATGGAATACTCCTCTATTTTCTGTTAGAAAATGGTTAATTGTGTCTTTGAGACATATTCAGAACACTACCATAATTCTGAAACATGGAACATACACACTTAAAGAGAATATAGACCACAGGGAAAAGGGGGAGAAATCTTTAAAGTTTGTGTGATGTCTTCCATGCTGCCAAGAGACAGAATGAGGGACTCTGTCACCCTCCCATTTCATAGCTGGTAATTGCTTTAGGACAGCAACACTGTAACTTTCAAGACAGTATCAAATTTTACTCCTAGAACTGTAGGGACACTTTCATGCCAACTGTACACAAAACTGAAAAAATTAAGCTCATCACTATTTTTGCTATAGGGCAATAAAAAATCACTTTCCACTTTAATTACGTATTTTGTGCCATTATCACCATGAGCCATTCACTTCCTGAAACTATAATACAGGACGTACATCAAAGCAGAATTGGCAGTGGTGGGGAATTGAAGGTCAAATATGAAATACAGATTGGTTTCCATCTGAATGTTACCACCCTGGTGAGCTCAGCTCATTGTCACAACAAAAGTGAGAACTTAGCTGGGGAAAGGGAAACCAGGAGAACTATTTAGTAAAACTCACTTATGCCTTGCTGCTTAGAGTATTTGTAGTATGATACACATGCTCTCGGTTTGATTTTCATTTGTATATTTGTGTTATAAAAGATGGCTATAGATTCTATTACCCTTGGGCGCAATCCTTCCCTTTACAAATGTTTATATCAGGGAAATGACTACTTCTCTTACAAACTGTAGTTCTAAAATCCAAAGGACTGATGATGTGGGCTCATGGGTGCTAAACAGAATTTCATGCTTGTTATATTCCAATAGCACTTTACATCTATTTTTAATTAGTCATCTTATTATCCTTTCAATGCTGTACTGTATTAACCTTCTCCCTTTATAAGTGGTAACTATTATTTTTATTTACAGATTTGACCAAAACCTTTGCTTAGAGACTAGACTGGGATCTCTGCTGTCATTTTCACCTGCTATTTTACTTTCACAGCACTGCAAAATGAGCAGTAACCAATGTTCACCTCTTAGCTCTGCTTGTATATTGTTTGGCAGAAATTCATCTAATTTTGCAAGCTTTTGCCTCTGGATTAAAATGCAAAAGTTTCCAAAGATCTGATCCTGCAAACACCTATGGGAAACTACCCACGAGTTAAGTGTTTTCAGGGCGAAAACCTATAAATGTAACTGAGATCTCTTTCTCCCACCCTGGAAAAAAATCTGCACTTTTGCATTGCTCTGCTTACCAGTGTAATGCTATTTTTTAAAATTGATTTAATGAAGTCTTATTTATATGATTATCAATAGTTATAACAAGGATTATAACAATGGAAAAAAATTCAGGTATGTCTCTATTAATATGTGATCTATTAAAAGGACACTGTCAGGTTGATTTAAACCCGTAGATTGGGTTATAAAAGAAGGCTTTAACCTAACACCAATAAGGAACATTTCCAAGATGGTTTTTTTTTTCAAATTCTAGCAATAGGTTGTTTGTTTTCCCTAGGATGTAAATATTTCCTCCCTGCAGTTTTTGCAATCCAAAACACTGCAGCCTTCTCCTAGGCCATGAGAGCTAGAGAGTGAAATTGATGAGAAACAAAAGAGAAACTGACTTGTCTATTTTCATTGCCTAAACAAAATTTAATGAAAAAATATACCAACCAACAGTATCAATAGCAAAAGAGTAAATTAGGTTCAATATTTCTTTCAGCTTTAATTATCTATGGTGCTGTTAATAACACAAACTGCTTCTTAAAATGTATGTTTTTTTAACCTGACCGTGTCCCTTAAATATGCTCCATTTATGTCATAAACCCTGCAATTATGTGTGTATGTGAATATGTGAAATCTAGTCATAGGTGTGTACAAGCCCCTTCTAAGTGGCTAAAAGCCCCAGCAGTGATAATACTCACGTTGGCATTGCCCCCATGACTGACGGGCCCAGCCCCAGCAGCAATCAATTCTACTTCCAAACCGACACAATCCCATAGAGGAGACTATTTGTCTGGGCCACCTACACAAGACAGTTAAAAAAAACAAAAACAAAAACACCCTTATCTACAATTCATAAATCTTTTTTAAAGAACGTCCATGCTACTTTTTAAAATAAGTATCTTTCTGGTTAACATAAATATTTATAATATCTGCTTTAATATTAGTCTGTAGTATTTCTGTCCTAGTGTAGAACTCTGACCGTGTGTGTGTGTGGGCGGGGGTGGGGGTGGGGGGGGGGTGTTGTTAACCAAAGAGACATTTTAAAACCAGAAATAGCAGCACCTAATATACTTTGTAGCATGCTCACTGCTGCCACTCACAGGATGGTCATAAGCAATATTAGATATCTGAATTTTACAACATTTATAAGTAATAAACTGTCATCAACAGTGTTTCAACTTGATTTCACAAATCTGAACTCATGGCTAAGTTTAAAACCTGTCCTAGAAATCAAAAATTAAGACAAGTTTCTGTCTTGCAAACAGGCAATAATGGGAAAAGGGGAGTTTAATTTTTTTTTTTTTTTTTTTTGGTCTCATCCCTGTGAAATGAAATAGGTTACATTTGGAGTCTTAAATATTCAGAAAGCAATGTCATAAAATTATTACATTCTAACAACAATGTAAAACAAAGCAAGAAAAACTATTTGAACAAATAATAAAAATACATATTTGGTATGTGCATGTTAATTGATTTCCATGTACAGTAAAGCAAAGTTAATGTTTTCATTTGAAAACCTATTCAGTCTTTCATTATACATGAACCACTCCCATATTTGTGTTTAAATATTTCACCAAATTTGACACAGTTTAACAATATTGATTACACACATTCCTGTACCTCAACACTTATTTTCACATTTCATTTATCTAGATTCATGTTTAAACTTGAGTTGCTATTTTTTTTCAGCATATTATTTAAATGCCTCTTGGCACTACTTAGGTTTGTATGTTATATGAAGCATTTTTAAAAATCTTGCGGTATATGTCCATAAGCACTTGTGTATAATTTTTAATAATAATCATAATAATTTATTTGATGATTTAATAATAATCATCAGGAACAATACTTAATTTATAGGCACATATATATACAAAATGTGTGTGTGTGTGTATACACACACTTTGTATAAATAAAATTTGTATAATTTAGATGCCATGAAAGACTGCCTACCAAGCCCCATACCTCTTTAAATTGCTTTATGCCAGGTGATACGCAAGAGGGTGCATTACTTCTCACTAGCCTCAGCTAGTTCACCTCTGTTAACAAAGTCCTGAGAAGCAAGAAACCAATTCAGTCTTCCCAGTTCATTCATTTCAAGACCACAGTAAGCTTTACAACAGCCAGGTGTGCTTTTTTTTTTTGGCTTGGGGAGTGGGGAAGAAGAGTGGAGGAGAGAGAATGTAGAGAGGATTCCACTGGAGGCTAAAACCTCAAGGCTTCACTTGTTTTTGACCCTAGCTTGAACTCCAATCTCCAGAAGTGAGAATGCTTTGCATCAGTCAGACTTTCTACATACATTTTTAATGATCCTCTAAAGCAGGGGTCGGCAAACTTTCAGAAGTGGTGTGCCGAGTCTTCATTTATTCACTTTAATTTAAAATTTCGTGTGCCAGTAATACATTTTAATGTTTTTAGAAGGTCTCTTTCTATAAGTCTATACTATATAACTAAACTATTGTTGTATGTAAAGTAAACAAGGTTTTTAAAACGCTTAAGAAGCTTCATTTAAAATTAAATTAAAATGCAGAGCCCCCCAGAGCGGTGGCCAGGACCTGGGCAGTGTGAGGTGCCACTGAAAATCAGCTCGCGTGCCATAGGTTCCCTGCTTTAAAGGATCAAATCATCCAGGACTTGTTGTGATGAATTATACATAGATAATACACAGGTTGGAATTTTCAGCTGTACTGATGTAGCCTGTAGGAGTATCAGCTGCATAATAAAGTTAAAAGAACTCTGGAGTTGTTCAAACCTGTCATAGCATGCATATCTCACATCTCTTTACAGCTGAGATATGTTCATGTAAGACACTATATTATGTGTAGCTTTTCAGAATTATTTTAACACACTAATATATATGAGTGCGAAAGGGAGATATGCACAGGGGGAGAGAGACTCATGAAGGTTAAATCTGGGGTGGCCACAAATTTTTTTTAGTGGTGGAAAGAAAAACAAATAAGATGCTAAGTCTCATCTCTCCACCGCACATGTAAAAACAGTTTATTCAGTTCTTCACTTTTGTCTATCATAGATGTCTCTTTAGAAAAAATAAAATCCTGCCATTAGGTAAGTCGAAGTTTCAAAAGAGGACAATCAATTGCGGCTGCTCAGTCATTCCCTAAACTGAAGATACAAACAATGAGACCAACTTGTTTATGACCTGACAATCAGCGTTGAGTTTTCCTTAGTTCCTTTTCTTAGCTTCCCACCACGAGGGGAAAAAATAGGTTTAGATCGCTACACTGAAAACTTCGGACTATATTTAGATGCCAAGTCTTCAGGACTGGCTCTGCCAGAAAGGGTCGGAGAGAGCTGAATGGCTGGTGTCTCTTGAGCTTCACAGGTGCCTCTATCAACTCCACGGCACAACTCAAATCCCCTCGGTTCAAGTGCCTGCAAGCTGTCAGCCCTGTACCTTTCTCTCTCCCCCACGAGCCCCTTCCGTGCCTGAGAGCTCGGGGGGGGGGGTGCAGGTGCTTTTCGCTACATTTTGCTCTAAGCAAAACCCCCAGGGAAAGCGACTACACTTAAATGTTCTGCTGCCTCTCCCCACAGACCTGCCTCCCCCGGGAGCCCCCCCGGGAGCCACTGGCCAGGGCAGTGCTGGCGAGGGGCTCTCTCCCCCCGCCTTACCTTCCGTCAAACTCCGCCGCAGCCTCCAGGTGAAGCCAGGCCACCGCGAGTAACCTCAGGAAGAACAAATCCATGTTTGGAGGGAGCAAAAAAAAAAAAAAAAAGTCTGGGGCCCCGGCGGCGGCGGTGGCGGCGTGAGGAGGGATGCAGGGCACCGCAGCTGCTCGCCGCTCGGCTCCCAGGCACTCGCAGCGCCGCCCCCCGCCCCGCCGCGCCGAAAGCTGAACTGCGGGGGCCTCCGGCGGCTGCTAATCCTGGCTGCTGTGGGAGCCGCCCGGCCGCGGCAGCCGCGAGCCCCTCGCGCTCCCTCCCAGCGCGCGGGGGGTGCAGCGGGGGCGAGGCGGCGCCGCCCGCCGCCAGCAGGGGCGCCGGGGAAGCGAAGGGAGCGGAGCGGCGTCGAGCAAACACCCCGAGCTCCAGCGAGCCCCTGCGCTGGGGCAACCAGAAAGCGGCGCGCTCCCCGCCGGGGGGATAGCACTGCACGGCTCTCGGGGCTCCGTCAGGACCAGCCCCTGGCCAAAGGGGCCGGTTTCACAACACGCCGCCGCCGCCCCTGCCTCGCACTCCGCATCTTCGGTGCACCTGGCAGCGAATAAAGCGACGCTGCCACGAAGTAGAGGCTTTGTACAAATACCTTCCTACCAAACCGCGCTACCCAGACCCCTGCGGCTGGAGGTTTCCGTTTAACTTCCCGCCAAGGGCTGCACTGGGCCCCCGGGCCAGCCCAGAACCGGATGGGCTTAAAGCCACTGCCGCCCCTCCCCCCACTTTCCATGGGCTTTGCCCGTCTGTGCTTCACCTCCTGGAAGCGCCTCGCAGAATCTCAGTCCGTGCAATTTAGGCAGGATGAAAGTATTCTAAAAATTGTAAGGGGGCTTGATGGTGCAAGGTGCGAAGCAGGTACTGAGCCCTCAGCACCTTGCAGGATCAATACATTGCACCACAGCCCAAGCCTTGTTTATTTTACTAGTGGGAGAAGTTACACTGATTTCCAGAGAGTAGCTCAGGTTTCTGCCCTGGTGGTGGGAAGTTCCATTGTGCCAGAGGGGCACAGTTTTCAACGACAAGCCTCAGCCCAGAATTTTAGTTGATACTGTCGCTCTCCTGGGCTCAAGACACTGAGAGCCTTGAAGATAAGGAATGATCTTGAATTTTAACTCAATAGTCTAAGGGAAGCCAGTGCAGAGAGCAGAGGACAGGTTTTATGTGCTCCCAGTAGCCAGAATTGCTGTACCAGCTGGAATTTTCTAAGGGCTTTGCATCCCCGGATAATGCATTGCTTTTATCCAGGCCAGAGAGATGGCAAAGGTGTGTACAACTGAGGTCACTAGTAATAGTTTTAAAAGTGCAAACTGTAATTTAAAAATATTAATTATCAAACACATTCCACAGTGCCAAGCACTGGTTATGGTACATTTCAGTCTTTCCGAATACTGAGCAAAAATATATTAATGAACAATTTCTTTTTAATGACTCAGACACCTGTTTATTTATGTTGATAGAAAGCACAAACTTGTAAGTACACAGACTGACGTTTGGCACAGTATAGTTATACAGATTACATAAGTATGTATTCTGTATACAGTTAAGTACAGTAGTTGACACTAATAATACAGTGCAGTGTTAAACAACTAATGTTATGAGTAATGCATGTAGTTATTAGAAGTTGGGTCAATTAAGAGACCTATGTAAACAATGGAGAACATGGGTCTTAGATGGAATTTGTACCATTTTTCATTTGTGCATATGGGACTTGTTCCCATTGAAGTTAATGGCAAAACTCTCATTTACCTCGATATTACTATGATGGGTGCAGTAAAAGTACATGGATAAAATTATTTCTTAAATACAAGTTAATATGAGGTCACAAATATTGTTTTCTAAGAGATCCCTGTATGGACCTAGCCATTCACAGGGGAGAAGTAATTTATGGAAGATTTCCTGTAAATAGGCTGGGTGTGTTTATTGTAGTATTAACAAGGAAAAGCTGTAAAAATTCAAATGGTTGGACAGATACATAATTATATTATGTATCTGTGACAGAAGAAAATGGGGGTCAAATTTACCTCCACTGGTATTGGGAGCTGCAAATTACAGCACACAGCGCCAGCCATAGACACTGCTCCAGGAGGAATTTACCCTTGGGATCCAGAGAAATCCTGGTGGTGGGATGTGCTGAATCAGCCGCTTCCAGTAACTTCTATCCAGCTTCCTTAAAGTGCTTTACAAACATTAATGAATTAAGCCTAATACCCAAGTAATTAAGGTACTACCCTTATTCTCCTCCTAGTTTATATAAAGAGAAACTGAGGCACAGCGAGATTAAGTGCCTTGCTCCCAAGATCACATAAGAAGTTTGCCACAGAGCTGGGAACACAACCTACATCTCATGCCTTCCAACTCCATCCTTCCTCCCCATATGCACTTAACCCTATCCAGTTGACACGAAATGACCACAGATGCCAGAGTACCCCAAACACAATCACACTCAGGCATATATGTAAAATGTATTTCATTTTCATTTCTAGGCAATGATGTGAATATTTTCTGAATTGTTCCTATTATAATACTTGTGACATACATGAATCCCTGTGAAGTTGAGCAGAGGCAAACAATCAAAGTACAAGTTGTCTGTATAACCGTCCTGCTATTTCCATGTGCCTTTTAGTTTCAGTTCTACAATTTTGCTTCAGAACTAAACTAATAGTTACTATATATAAAATTAATATATATAACTATTACCCCACCCACATGACTATCAGACATGATAGCACCAAATTAAAAGTTACCATCTCTCCTTATATATTTTCTCAGGTATAAGAAATAAATGTACAAAAAGTTGACAGTGCCATAATTATTTCATCCAAAACTACTTGCAATAGATTAACTTTTATATTTAATTAAAGTTTCTTTAAAGACTACTCTGTCATTAGAGGTAATTCTGCAGCAGTCTCCTGGATTCCATTACAATACTGAGAGTTTTCTCTCCCTATTTAAAAAAATCATAGCTTTCAATTAAGAAATGGGGCCTACAGAAAGACACACTGTGTCATTCCACAGCTACCTTATTGTGTGTGTCTCTTACAAATATTTCTAACTGGCTTCTTATTAACTTTGTCCCAAAGGTATTTTGTATGTGGGACCAAAATGATAATCCCAAAAAGGGATTTGCAAGTCCTTTACATCAGGATCCATTAGATCTATCTGAGCTCTTCCTGGTTCCAATCACTGAAGTCTAGAAAAACATGATTATCCACTGATGCTATTTGAGAAAAAGGGATCCAAAGAACCCTCTGCATTGTGAATCTTTTTAACAAAGGACAGGCAATCCCTCTGAATAATGAGGATAGACACCATTGAACACCGTGCTTCCCACAACCCATCACCAACAACTCTGTGTTCTCCAGACTGAGTTTCAGCCAGCTTGCTCTCATCCAAGTCCCTAGTTCAGCCAAGCATTGGGAAAGCAGAGACACCACAACATCTGGGTTCAATGAAATCAGTGTAGAGCAAAGTATCTTAAGGAGCAGGGTTTAGTCATGCTTCTGTAACAGGGCTTTCTACATAATCATGGAGTCCTGTTGTTCCCATAATGTAATGAATCTTGTATGGCTCTTATAAGCCTTCAGGCTATCAGATATTGAAATTCCTCATATGGATCTCAATGCCTCATTTTACACAGTGCATCTATACGAGATCTTTTTTTAATTTTAATTTTAAAAAAATTAAATTAAAAAATGCCAAGTTATGCATCATCTATGGAATGATGGCACTGTAGCCCAAATCATCTCACTGTCACCCCCCGGTAGTCTCATATACGTGTTGTACAGAAGAGCTGACAGACTGGAACCCTGGTACAAGGGAGCCATCAAGGCTCATGAGCAATTATCCAACACTGCCCCCCCTCCTGCAGTGATTTATCAGTAAAGTGAGAACATACCATACATACATACCAAATCCCTGAACATCAACACTGCACTCTCTTGCCTGGTAATTCATAATCCAGTAAGGGTCCATAGGTGAGTAAAGAAAACCCCCAAAACTTTATGTTCAACTATATGAAAAGCTACTTACAGAGCCTTAAAAAAAAGACAAAAAAACATCCTGGATTCCCGATCACTATCGACTACCCATAACTAGTAGATTTTTTTTTTATAAGAAGCCCAACAGCAATAGCAGGTCTCTTTGTCATACCCAAACTACCTGGCAGACTGTTAGGGATCAAGAAACCTCAGATGAAGCCAAACTTGCAGCACCATAACCCCTTCTCAGTAACCTTAACTAAAACAATAAGGGGATAATAACTGGTGAGATCTCCAACATGAAGACATGTTCTTGAGCATGGTTCTAATGGCAACTCATTTGAAGGGAGCTGGCAGGCTGCCCAAATGTTATCTTAGCCAACATGGACCTAACACCAGCCCTCCCGCACTGTTTGAATTTAATAAGCCATTGGGGCATGAGTCCAGCTCACAAGTCAGAACTCCTTGAGCTTCTCAAGAATCTTAGAAAGCAAAACTGACCAAAACAGCCAGACAGACATTATATTTATTCCTGGACAAAAGCACCCAATGAATCCAACCTTATCATCCGTTAAATAGATATAAATTCCTTGCAGCAAGAAATACTTGGCTAATTGCAGGCATAGACAAATGTAAAATGATTTACAGAATCATGCTATATGATAGCATTAGCTATAGTATGGTCTTTTTAAATTATTTTCTAATATGTTTATGCCTTGTTTAAATTGGTCATGGAAATGGCATTAATATCTTTCTAGCAACAAACTTGGTTAAAACACCTAGAGAGACATCTACAGAATGTCATATTTTTGTGTGACCTAGGACTCAGTTCCAGTCTTTAGTCTGGTTCTTTTGGTGTATTTCATGGGCTGCTATGAGTTCTGGCAAAGAGATAATGCTGCACCTGAAGATATTTGTAAAACTTTGGAGCCCTATTTTCTACTCTGTTTCATTCACTTTAAAGTGATGTAACTCCATTGGCCCCAGTGGAGATACACGAGTGTAAAGTCAGTGCCACAAAAGTAAAAAATCAGGCCCCTGTTCTTGATAGTTTCCTCTATCTACCGATAGAGCTACCGAGTCAAGTGAGTTTAGGCTAGTATTCCAAAAAAGTTGGTCTTATTATATTAAATTGCCTGTTTCTATACAGCTTTGGTATTGTGTGGAAAACCCAGGTTAAACTCTGGGATGTCAAAGACGCTTAGCAGGCAAGAAAGAGCAATGTTGGTGTTCATTTTCCTATTTGTGAGTTTCGAGATATTTATGGGATTAATGACCCATTCCTTTGTTTAGATCTGTTTTAATTTCTGGAAGTTCTTTAAAGGACAATGATTTCAATTACCTGTATATAGTTTTGATAAGTTCCATTTGCATTCATGCCATAGAGTTCTTTCAGCTAGAATTTATCGTGATTTTTTTTAAAAAAAGTATGTATGGCACCTATATATGACCATGATGGGTGCAATAAAATGCCTAACCAGGGGAAAAAAAAGATGTTTGAGATAGGCAATCCAGTAGGTATTTTAGCTGAGTTATCTGATAGTACTTTGATTCTAATTCCTTTAATTGTGACAGTCTGGCAGGATCCTGGGGTAAATGTAATGGGCCAGATGTTATAAATTAGAATAGCTCAGTTGAAGTCAAATTTAGACCAACCGAGGAGCTGAATGTATGATTTTAGGGCGTAAAGCAAGCATATTTTAGACAAGTATATTCCAATCTATTTCATATAAAGCTATTTGATCAGTTTGCTTTTGGATTAAAGTCGAAAAGCATGTCAGTAATTCCACAACCTTTTTTTGAGTCTTACATAAATTACTGTGCACCTTAAGATTTTGTTTGCTGTTTTCATTAGCAACGATTTAAGGAACTTTAAAATGTTCATAAAATTCATGTCTCTAGAATATATTGAGAGAGACAGTAGGCTGGCATAGATTTAAGGTGGGTGTAAGTGCTCAGCACAAATGGAAATGATGCAGCTGTAGGGTTATCTGCAGCTTTGGATATGAAGCTACGACTCGCTGCCAATTCTCTCTTATTCTATTAAAACAATATAGTTTGATACAATTTTATTTTATATTCTGTTTTTTTATTAAAACTGTGCCTTCAAAAAAATTTATAGAATTATTGTAAATATCACAGATAATTAGATAACAGAAAGAGAGAAAAGTAAGAGGCATAGGCTAGGGTGAAAGATATGCTTTAAGATGAGATTTGAGAGGAGATGGAAAAGTTGGGGACTGATTCAGTAGTAACATGCTTAAAGTTAGGCACGTATTAAGTGCCTTGGCTGAATTGGGGCTTTGAGGTAGAGCAACAGAGGATGTCTTTCACCAAGATTGTGGAATTCTGGGGAGGGATAAGGAGGTATCTGGGAGTAGACAACAAAGTGTTGATGCTGGTGGTAAGGTGGGGAGTGAGAAGAGCAGAAAGGGAAGGGCTGTGAGAAAAGATGGAACAAGTCCATGGAATATTTAAAAAACCAAAAAAGGTAGTTTGTGGATGGCACCAAAATTGGAGAGGTGCAAATAAAAGAAAAGTTCAGATTGTAAAGTGTCATGGATAGAGCAGTAGGGATATCAGCTAGCATGAGGAGGTTTGGAATTAACTAATATAAACTAATATATAAAATACTACAGAAAGGAAGAGGAGCTAGAGAGCACTGACACATAATAGGGAGAAATAGCCATGCCGCTGCCACTTGTCATTTTAATTGAGTTTATTTTCTCCTTAATACTAATACTTTTGAATGTAACCATGCAGGTTAGCTATAGCAAGGTATTAGGATTGGAAGATGGAAAGGGAAAAGTGCCCATGAAAAGATCTCCCTCAACCTTAGAAAGTGTTCTGCAATATGAAACAGTTTGAGAAACACTGTCCAGACAGCTCTCAAAATATATTGCAGAAATCTGAATAGGGAAGAATCAGCAAATTGGTAAAAAGGACCTTTAACTTTACAAAGATGTCAGTTCCTGAAGACACTGGGAAACAGTCCAAACAATGAGGTGTCATTTTGTTCTGGAGAAAGTAAAGAAGGAAGTGTTATTTACTCCTTCTCATAACACAAGAACTTGGGGGCACCAAATGAAATTAATTGGCATCAGATTTAAAACAAACAAAAGGCAGTATTTCTTCACAAAATGCACAATTAATCTGTGGAACTCTTTACTACAGGATGTTGTGAAGGCCAAGACTATAACAGGGTTCAAAAAAGAACTAGATAAATTTATGGAGGATAGGTCCATCAATGGCTATTAGCAAGGATGGGCAGGGATGGTGTCCCTAGCTTCTGTTTGCCAGAAGCTGGGAATGAACAACAGGGGATGGATCACCTGATGATTACCTGTTCTGTTCATTCCCTCTGGGGCACCTGGCATTGGCCACTGTTGGAAGACAGGATACTGGGGTAGGTGGATCTTTGGTCTGACCCAGTATGGCCATTCTTATGTTCTCTTAGAGTTTAGCTAGAGAATGCTGTCTGCTCCTCAGGAGGCTAGAATGACAGACTTGTGAAATTCCCAGTTTCTGCTTCTAAAAAGGCTAATGGTAGTGAAATTATAGGGAGAACACAAATAGATTTTTAAATAAGAAAATTAGGAATAAAGCCAAAGATCAGCGAAAACCTATTTATATAGCGTCAGAGGTGCACCTTGTATTGTAAAAGAGGGAAACCATGCTAATAATTGGATTTTTGCCCCACCCCCCCAATGTTTTTTTAATGATCTTGGGTCCCAATACTACAAACATTTAGCATGTACCTAACTTTATGCACATGAGCAATCCCTTGGCTAGCCCAAGCCTGAACCTCTACATCACAATTAAACAGCCCCTTAGCCTGAGCCCTGCAAGCCTGAGTTCACTGGTATGGGTCAGCCACAGGTGTCTAACTGCAGAGCAGACATATGGACAGTGTTCTATTGAATTGCTGAAAAGCTTCAGGAAGCAGGTGGGTTTTCAGACATTTTGCAGCACCCACTGAGGGGATCCAGCTGCTTTCCACTCCCTTTTGCACTATAACAGCAGCACAAAGCAGGGGCAGGGGAGGTGGGGGGGAAGGGGCCTCAGGGTTCAGGCCACTAATTTATCCTATTTGCCTCTTATTGCTATTTACTTTCATTCAGCGTCACGGGGTCAAGTTCAGCTTTGATTTTATTGGTTTTATCCATTTGTTACAACAGCTACCTAATCTTGCTTGTCAGTCATCCTTAGGGAGAGTAAAGGCCACCTTTTCTGGATGGGTCGTGCCTGAGGGCACAGAGAATAAATTTTACAATCTGGAAGATCACTAAAACAAAGGAGCATTTTCCACTTTTCTACAATGAAAGGAATTACCTGCACTCACATGAAAAGTAGACAATGTTTACAGAAAAGTTACATTACTTAACAAAAGCTATGAATTTTGGAGGGGTTGGCCACTCAAAAATTAGGTGTTAATGAGGACAACTAAATAGATTTTAAAATAGCTTTAAATGAAGTGATTAAATAGCTCACAAAAACTGGCCATTGGTCACAAAATTGGGTGACTGGGCAACAAAATGGCAGATGAAATTCAATATAGATAAATGCAAAGTAATGCACATTGGAAAACATAATCCCAATTATACATATAAAATGATGGGGTCTAAAATTAGCTGTTACCACTCAAGAGAGAGATCTTGGATAGTTCTCTGAAAACATCCACTCAATGGGCAGCAGCAGGCAAAAAAAGCTAACAGAATGTTGGGAACCAGTAGAAAGGGATAGATGGAAAGACAGAAAATATCTAATGCCACTATATGTATCCATGGTACATCCACACTGTGGGCAGTTCTGGTCACCTTATCTCAAAGAAGATGCATTAAAACTGGAAAAAGTACAGAGAAGAGCAAAAAATGATTGGGGTAGGGAACAGCTTCCATATGGGGGGGGGGGGAGAGAGAGAGAGAGAAAGAAAGACTGGGACTGTTCAGCTTAGAAAGGAGACAACTAAGGGTGGGATATGATAGAAGTCTATAAAATCATGAATGGGGTGAGGAACATGAATAGGGAAGTATTATTTCCTCTGGGTCACCCAATTAAATTAATAGGCAGCAGGTTTAAAACTAAGAAAGTACTTCACACAAAACACAGTCAACTCTTTGCCAGGGGATGTTGTGAAGGACAAAAGTATAAATGGGTTTAAAAAAGAATTAGATAAGTTCATGGAGGAGAGGTTCATCAATGGCTATAAGCCAAGACGGTCAAGGACGCAACCCCATTTTATGGGTATCTCTAAACCTCTGACTGCCAGAAACTAGGACTGGATGACAAGGAATGGATCACTCAATAATTGCCCTGTTCTGTTCATTCTCTCTGAAGCACCTGACATTGGCCACTGTCGGAAGACTGCATACTGGGCTAGATGGACCATTGGTATGGCCGTTCTTATATTCTTTTCTGCATTGCACTGGCTCTTCCTTTGCCCCCCCCCCCTTTTTTTTTTTTAATATAACAGATAAGTAGGTCCATATTTCATGAAAATCATAGTGGTGGTGTTCTGTGCCTGAACATTTAAACCAACCTCTGCATGTAACAGTCAAAGAATTAGCTGAATACCCACATGCAAAAATAGGAAGTCTTGATTTGCATTCAATAGCCCAGGTAATTTATCCTGAAATCCTATTATCCCTATATGTAAGGGCTGTAAATCTACTTGCAACGTGAGTATTTGGCTAAAGCTCCCCTCCAAGGTAAAGAGAAGCTTCTGTTCAGATTACTTAATGACAAAATTCAATGTCATTAATGCAACCAGAGGGCCATATTCAGGGAAAATGTGCCTTTTTAAAAACATGTTGTTTAACTCTTTATATTCAGATATAGATACTGAATACTCTGTAGTCCCTTACTGGGCAACAACAGAGCTGTAGACCGGTGGTTCTCAAAGCCGGTCCACCACTTGTGCAGGGAAAGCCCCTGGCGGGCTGGGCCGGTTTGTTTACCTGTCGCATCCACAGGTTCAGCCGATTGTGGCTCCCCCTGGCCGCAGTTTGCTGCTCCAGGCGAATGGGGGCTGCGGGAAGGGCAGCCAGCACATCCCTTGGCCTGCGCCGCTTCCCGCAACCCCATTGGCCTGGAGCAGCGAACCGCGGCCAGTGGGAGCCACGATTGGCCAAACCTGTGGATGCAGCAGGTAAACAAACTGGCCCAGCCCGCCAGGGGCTTTCCCTGCACAAATGGTGGACCGGCTTTGAGAACCACTGCTGTAGACTATTCTATTATAAAGTCTGCTCATCTGATGTCACTGTTGCTCTAATGGTAGCCTGTAGACTCCACTGCACCAAAATGACTGTATATTCAAGAGTTATGTTGGGACTCAGACCACTGTTTGCACTGCAGGCCCCAAAGGCAAGAGTGCTGCATTGTCAAGAGATACAGACCATTGGAAAAGACACTAAAATATGGCTATTCTATAAGCCATGGTCAATGTTTAGGGATATGATTGAGATCTTGGGACACTGTTACATGAACAGGGCATAATCTTGTGGTTTTAGAGCCTAACCCAACACTCAATGAAGTCTACCAATGACTTCACGGAGATCAGAATCAATATCTACTATTTTCAGTGAGATCACGATAGGTTAACTGTGAATAATAATAACAACAACAATACTTACAGCAGCATTTACATAGCGCTTTTAGTAGAGGATCACAAGCATATTGCAAACACTTAAGTTTCATCAAAAAACTTCAGAAAGTCTCAGTTTCATCCAGAAGCAAAAATGGGGGGAAAAAAATCAAATACTCAAAAATATTCATTGGATGGGAAAACTGTTTCATGCCCAGCTCTCGTCAACACTTAGTCTCTTGCTTTAACGGCCAACCCATAATTCCTCATAAGATTATACATGAGATCACAGAAGAATGTGTAATATGTTCAGGCAATTATGGCATGTGTGTGACCGTATCCAGCCTCTGAACTATTATTTGTTCAGTGCTTACACAAGATACAGAATTCCGTGCAGTCCCCTGTGGCTGCGTGAACACAATTCAGAATTTGAAGCCATTTCTTTTTGTGAATATATTAAATCTGTGCTCCACAATCAGTCTATTGGTTTCTGGGTTGATTTTAAGATGTTGGATTTGATGTACAAAGTCCTGTATGGCCTGAGACCCACTTATCTAACAGGCTGCCTCTCTCTCTGACATACAGTTGAAGTATGGAGGTCAGTAGAGGAGTCTAAATTTGAAATCTAGTGGTAAAACAGAGAAGCAATTATCCATTAGGTTGCTGAGCCTACAGAACTTGTTTCTACCCTTAGTCCACAACAACTTGAATTCGTTAGCCTGCGGCAAGGAACATCTTTTTTGCCTTGCCCATAAGGACATGGGTATTGAATAAGACTGGCCAATGCAGGGATGAGTCTGGTTGGGATTTTGTAGAGAGGTTAATTATTATTTGCTGGGTTATTTTATTTGATATTGGCGTAATTGACAACTCTCTTTATTTATACATGTACTTTTAAAAAATTGCCAAACGTGCCCCATTGGAGGGATGCTCTTTTGCAGCAGAGTAGAAAAATTTACAACACAACATGCACAGACCTAAAATGGGTATTTGCACATATACACAGGCAGTTGGACATCATAACGTGTACACATATTATAGGCATTCGTACATATTCGCTAGGAGCATGCAAAAATAATGTGCACAGTTGCATTCAGCTATTGTAACTACTGGCCGCTAGCTGAAGACCCATAATGTTCTTTTTGAGCAGTTCTTGTTGAATGAACCTTTAAAAAAAAATTTAAAATTCCAGAATTATTGCCAGTCTGCTACACTCTCATGGCTTCCATCCTACCGTAATAACATATATTATAGTTCATGAACTCTAACAATTGGAGTATGAAAGCTAATATCTTTCCATAAATAGAATCTACGATTTATGCTGAGGTACATGAAGAGAACGTTAGCCGTTCAAAAATTACAGTACATTAACAGGGAGCAGCACAGTTAAAAAAAAAAAAAAAAGGATCCATTACTGTAGGCTCCAATTAGAGGGGCATTACAAAGAACAGAACACCGGAATTGCCGCAATGGATCAGACCATGGTCCATCTAGTCCAGTAGATTATCTCCAACAGCAGCCAGCACTAGTGCCCTGCTTCAAAGACATGTCCCTTAATCTTTGTAATAGACAGTTGTGAAATAGCCAACCACTTCCAGTATGAGCATGAAGACCTATATCCCTCATAATTCTGTTCGCCTATCTATTGTAACAGTGGATGTTCTATATCCTTGAAGACTATTCCTTATTAAAAATCCTGCCAAGAATTCAGCCGCAATGATATCTTGTGGCAGTGAGTTCCACAGACTAATTCTGCATTTTATTAAAAAAACATATGTTTACTATATACAATTCTTTTATTCTTTACCTTTTTCTTCTTTTTAGGACCTCAGGCTCATGACTTCACTCCATATGATGCCACGGTATCCACTATGTTGGCGATGTTACCACAGATCATCTTTTGGGGATATTTTCTTTGTAAAACTGTAAGAAGATCCATTGGATGTAAGCTGTTAAAATGCATATACATTATTTTATTTAATAATCTTTCATGTGCCATTGCATCTGCATGCATGACAGACTGAATACAACCAGATCTTAAATAAATCTAGTTATAAAACTGCATAAGCAGCCCTTCTCACTGTTCCAACTCCAACAGACATAAATAACCCACTACTGATCCATAGTCCAGCAAATAGCAGAAGGCTATGTTTTTAAATGCACAATGAAAATCAGTAAAGCTGAGCTTTGCTAGAGAGCGTTCCTCTCAAACAACTTCCCTCCCTCCCACCTCCAATCCATATACAAGAAGCACTTCACCTCATGTGATCTCAGCTGTCTGGCAGCATAAAGGTCATGCAGTACATTTGAAAGATTCTCTTCAATGGAAAAGCAGTTACTTTCTGGCTTTCTTCATTATCCATAAATATGGCATTTTAATACCAGACTCTTCCACATTTATAACTTAACCATGAAAATCCATCCATTTCCTCCTTGCTTAAACACATTTCACATTAAGACCTCATATCTTAGCCATAACATGTTCACCCAAAGCCTGGGGAACCTTTAGAGTCCATCAATGCCTCTCTTTCAGAGTACAGAAGAGTCGCTATTGTGTGACACATTCTTTAATTCCTTCCTCCAAGGGACTGAGTATGCTCTCCTTGAGGGGAACGTAAGCCTGGATTGGGTTTTCCACGCAGTGGGTCACAGTACTGCCATTGGGGATGGATTTACTGTCCCATCACTTCTCTCAAGAACTCTCCAAGGGTGACATGTAACGCTTTTGCAATTTTCTGCAACATATATTTTACATGTTTCTTTTGCATGTTTTGTCTTAGTTGTTTCTTAAGTCTTTCACATACTGTAATGTACTGTTTCTGTGTTAATTTTTATTAGCCTAAGGATGTATATTATGAGATGTTTCCATTTCAGCTTTGTAGGGGCATGATTTTAGAATTGCACTATAAGAATTAATGTATAATTTGATTTCATCCTGCTAGCCACCCCATGTGAATAGCAGAAAGGAATGACCCTCTGGGACTATGAGATTCTGTTTTCCCATATCCATTACAAATTGGGCCCTCTTTCGTTCTTTGTTTTAAGGTTTAGTTAGTAAGAGACAGGATTCTGTATTGTGTCTATGTTAAGTAGGTTAGAGGAACATTGAAGGCCTGGGTCTCAATGTAAATTGTCTTGGTTATTGATTGTAAAACTTAGCAAGGTTTAATTTGCAATGCCTTTTTGCTCGATATAAAATACTACTGTTTGTATTCTCAAAGTCTCTGTAAAAGACTGTTTGGTCTCTGTAAGAGACTGCTTGTGTGAATAAGGAATGCATGGATCAGGAAAAGATAAGGTGCAAAGGCCATTGTTAACCAGATGATCAAGAAAGGAGGAGCGAAGACACTTATCAAGATTTGTTGACCCCAAAGAACCATCAACGCGTATCCATGATTGATGAAGGGCAAATTGAGAACCCTGAGGTGAAGGCTGGCACCCCTAAGACAATTGATTAAAGCGAAACCAGGACAGGATGACCCTCTCAGAGGTGTTTTGGAATGTTAACACCAAACAAGGAGTAACCGGTCAGACACTGACACAGCAAAATGTATAGACTTCAACAGAGAAAAAGGACTATAAGAACAGGGTGCTTTGCCATGGGACTTTGGGTTCGTCTTGCCACACTCCAGGAGCATCGGATTGTGACCGACAAAGCCCTGCTCCCCTCTGCGACCAATCTGGCTGGCCACTAGATTGATCCAGACTCTGGACTGGTAACTATAAACATCAACTGGGCAGGACTGTGTGTGTGTGAGAGAGAGACTGAAAAGCATAAATGCAGCGTGCTGCCTTCTTCCCTACAAAGATCCCGTGTGCTTCTTATAAGTAATATCAGTAAAGCTGTTAAACTTGGAATTTGGAGTATATAATCATTATGGATTGTGACTTCCAGTGTAAGGTTGGTATCAGTTCATGGTAGGCTAAGAGACACTCATGAGAATAAAGAAAAGGAGTACTTGTGGCACCTTAGAGACTAACGAATTTATTTGAGCATGAGCTTTCGTGAGCTACAGCTCACTTCATCAGATGCATACCGTGGAAACTGCAGCAGACTTTATATATACACAGAGAATATATATATATTCTCTGTGTATATAATATATATATATTCTCTGTGTATATATAAAGTCTGCTGCAGTTTCCACGGTATGCATCTGATGAAGTGAGCTGTAGCTCACGAAAGCTCATGCTCAAATAAATTCGTTAGTCTCTAAGGTGCCACAAGTACTCCTTTTCTTTTTGCGAATACAGACTAACACGGCTGTTACTCTGAAACCTATCATGAGAATAACATTCTCTTCTCTTTTTAAAATGTGTCTTCTACAAGCCTCCTGGTCAAATCCGAATTACAGTCTGAAAATAATATACACAAATAGCAACAACCAAATACTTTTAAAAGTGTTTCAAATTATGATTGCTAAGTAACAAAATGACTTGCTAAAATAAAATACAGTGCCCTACAAGTACATGGATGTGTTATCCTAAACTAAATCAGGCTTTTAATACTTAGAAAAACTGTTAACAATTAAAAAAATATTCATGGCATGAAATTTGGCTTAGAAAACATGTACTGTGAGAAGAAACCGCCCCCCCACAACCACTATTCAAAAAGCACACCACCACTTCGCAGCTGAAATTACAACCTATGTAGTTTGGTGGGAATTTTAACATGAACTAAATATGTTGATGCATTACAGTAAACAGACAGACAGACTGTCAAAGAGCTTTTCTGAAATTAGACTTAAATTACAGCAAGTGTGATATACATAGCTAGGAAGCGGAAATGCCTTTTCTTTTCTATGCACTATGTATCCTAAGGCTTTTATGTCTATGAGACTTTAGTTTTTCATCAGTTTAATCTCAGTTTCATAGCTACATGTATCGCTGCCTGAAAATCTAAATTGTTTTAGTGCCCAAACAAAAAACCTGATAGGGCTCGATTGTCCAATTACACTGTGTAACTCAAGTTGGACAAAGAAGGCATTTTTAGTACCAGAAGAGGATAATTGGCATCAAAACTGGTAACCTTGGCACATCAACCAAGGTGATAATGAGGAGCTAACCATGCTCTGAGAGGGCAAATGCACTGAAAAGAGGGTGTGATAAACACAACAGTAGGCATAACAACATAACATTAACAGGGACAGCATTAAATTATTTCTGTGCTCTCAGATCAGATAATCATGATGTTGTTGCCAGATAATCATGATGAACTAGAGCTGGCAGAGGAAGTGTGCATACATAGTGGATCAACAATGACACTGTCTTGTCTTGTAGTATCTTACAATCCCAGACATCACCACAGAAAAAGTGAGCTGAAGTTGGGCTCTGTGCAATGTGCATCTGTGTTCTTGAATTGGTAGATATGATGGTCATTTTATGAGATTTCTATGGAAGATCTGGTTAAACAGAGTTGCAATACAATGTAATATATGTATGCCCCTAGATTATTTTATGATCGATCTGTGAAATAGCTAGGAATTGTTAATACATTATTGACTTTCCACTGTGTGCTTGTGTCTTATTTGCTTTGGCCACACTCTGTACACAGTTGCTGGCTGTGTTCTCCAGGTTGTCACTGTGTTACACATTAGCCTTGGTGCTTGTGTGAGCAATGGCCCATGTTGCTTGGGTGTCTGCTCCATTCTGGTATCTCATACTTTTTACCAGATTCAGCCATCTGTGACCGTGCTGAGAGCTTGTTCTGGGTTCATACCATTTTTTCCAGTTCCGCTGCATTCCAGGGCCATTTTCCTCTCCTCTTTCACTATTAGTCTTGGCAACCTGTTTGTTTAAGGGGAGAGGGTTTCTGGGTGATGCCATTTAGTCAAGACACTTTGCAACGATTCACACATGCTTTTAGCTCCTTATTGGAAATTCAGTGTTCTTTGTATTTGTTAATTTAACATCTCATTTGTTTAAAGTCAAAGGGTGACATTATGGTCCCATTAAAACCAATGGGAGTTTTGCCATTGACTTCAATGCAGCCAGGATTTCACCCATGGTATATACTGAATAGTACTGTTCTAACTCTTAAAACCAGAGGGAGGAATAAGAAAAGGAGTACTTGTGGCACCTTAGAGACAAACCAATTTATTTGAGCATAAGCTTTCGTGAGCTACAGTGACACTGACAGTTTATTCCTGTGACTTTACCAGGGAAGCTACCAAAGCCATATGGGGAGTGCACTGGACAGGGGAAGGATAGAAGATGATATCTGTTTGAAGCAGGAATGCATGAGGAGTACTGGAGGTTAATGGCTCAGGGCCTGTGATTGATAAACAAGACAGAGTTTTGGCAAACTTTCAACTCTGGTGCCTGGCTTACATTTCTGAAGGATATTGGACAACGGCTAGAAACTTATTTTTATTAAGTTAGTTACTTAATAGGTTAGTACTAGAATGACCACTAATTAATATTATTGGTATTCATTATTTGTATTAGTATCACGTAGGGACCCCATAGCAAGCATCAGGCCACACTGAAGTAGGTGCTGTACAAACTAGTAAAAAAGACAGCCCTTGACCTAGAGAGGTTCACAATCAAGGCTTATAACAATATGCAACAAGTAGACGAAACAGACTAATGGGTGAGGGCCAAAGAGTCAATGAAGAATTTAATCTCTGGAATCACTGACTGTTTAATCAGTTAACAGAAAAACCTCAAACTGTTCAATTTTGCTCCAAATGATCTCATCTCAACCACTAGTTCTAAGGAAATAAGAAAGCATGTACAAATTTAAACTCTTGAGCCCACGCTTGTTTTCAATTCCCAGTTAGCAAATAAACAATTTGACACACATTATAAAGTCAGAAGCCTGTCACTTTTCCACTCAAAAATGGTTTGAGTGATTTATTTTAATTTACCCAAAATATGTTTCCTCAAGCCTGAGATTAACCGGGAGAATTTTCAAACATTTTCAATCATTTTGAGTGGAACAAGGGATTGGGGGAAGGGGCAGCTTTTTACGCCCTTAACTATGGAGTCAATAAGAGAGATAATTAAAAGTCAAATGAAAAAAGTTTTCAGCTTCACTTTTTGCATATAACTTTAATCAGTTATTCATTTAGGAGACCTAAAGCTTCATTTAATGTTTTGGTATAATTTTGGAACTTGCTAGAGACTACTGAATTTAACCCATGAAAGCCACTGATCATTTCAGTGAAAGTTTCTGTATGTGGAAGGTGTTTTTGTGTGCCTCCTTTTTATTGAAAAGCTAGCCTTGTAAATAGGTAAAATGTTATTAATGGCCTTCATTCTTTTCAAAGTAATAATCTGGGGATAATCTAGAGCAGCGGTTCTCAACTTGTGGTCCGCAGGCCATATGCAGCCCAATTAGCACATAGCTGTGGCCCAGCTGTGTGCTAAAGACTGCTGGGCCGCGCGACAGGATCCAGGTTCCCGCTGCCCAGGTCTGGGGCTGCTGTCCGGCCCGACATGGCAGGGGTCCGGGGCTGCCAGCTGGCCCCACGGGGTCGGAGTCTGCTCCTGGCCACACCCTGTGGAGGGGTCTCTGGGTGGGAGGCGCTAGGCATAGGGATCTGTCAGGGGCTATGGGGGGGGGTTTGCGGGGGGGCACTGTGGTTCTCAACCTGGGGCCCACAATGATAAATAGGTTGAGAACCACTGATCTAGAAGAACTCAGATTGAGTCACACACCAGCAAACATGGAATCATACACAATGATCACAGGTTCATGGGCAAAAACATGGTTGCTGTAGAAATCACATATGGAACTTTCAACTTTACTATTATCTGTGCTTACAGAAAAGATTTAGGAACATTTGCAAAAGTGATGGACTGTCACCTTAGGTATCCAATAACCTTTCAAGGAACAACACATTTCTAGTTCAATATGGTTATAAATGAAGAACGGAAATCATGGGCAGAGCACATTCACTAATCCCAAACAAAAATCTTAACTGAAAAACAGTTATAGTAGATCGTTTGTATAAGAAACAAGATTAATTTTTTTTACAATGAGAATAACTGCGCCTCTTGGCAGGACCTGCTGTTTGTCACAGTTATATCATTATATTACAATATCATATTAATCCTTTGAAGTCTGGTATCCAAAGTGCCATTTCTGCTATTGATTCCATAAGACTACTTTTGAAAACATGTTCCAGAGGTCCATCAGACAACTAACTCGAAGTCAAGCATTCACGTGCCTGGAAAAAATCCCAATCAAGAATTTTTGCAGCCCCACGAACAAAATGTTTTACATGCATCACTGTAGAAATAGCTAATAAATAATTTGACAACATATGTGTCTTTCATAATTAACTACTAAATCAGTTTAATGGAACAATATCAATGTCATCATCATGCATTTCAGTAAGATTAAATTAAGAAGATAGTAAGGAGGCATATTGCCCGCACCCAGGATGTATGCATTTGTGCATTAGTTCCACATAAATACAGCAATGCTAAAATGTATTGAGAGATTTAGAAAGCAGCTAACTCACATAACAGAAACACAGAAAGAAAAGGGGCAGAAATAAAGACACCCGCACACAGATGACTACCTTGATGTTTCCCCAGAATTATCTCCCCTGCTTCCTAGGATTACTGTTCTTTTTTCCTTTTATTCAATGGCCATCTCCTAGGCAGATGTCTGCAGATGTTAACTCATTGTTAGCTCCCAGCC
Source organism: Eretmochelys imbricata (assembly GCF_965152235.1). Lineage (NCBI taxonomy): Eukaryota > Metazoa > Chordata > Testudines > Cheloniidae > Eretmochelys > Eretmochelys imbricata. The sequence goes on along the minus strand of NC_135575.1, from coordinate 33,935,894 downwards.
CCAACCCCTTCTTGCTTATTGATGGATCCAAGACAAAATGACAGGTTATTCAAATAGAAACTCCAGAGATTTTATAAGTATGATATCAAATTATAAATGTAGGTTCATAGAAAACCATCTGTTACAGTAGGATACTAGACAAATGTGACCAGCAAAGCCTACTCCTTAAATCCACCTCTTAGCAATCACCAGGCTTAAAACCAACAGCATAGGGCTTGCCTAGATAGATGTCTCTCTCTGATGCAAGCCTCTAAAGTAGACAAAATGGAGCTTGCACCGTGTGACTTACCCTGGTGAGTCCTTCCTTCTGTGCAACATGCAGTAAATAACAAATTTCCTCTCTCCACACTTTATTCCTGGATTCAGCTGAAGTGAATTTAACTGAGATGGTATTCAGACTTGGAACAAGTTACTGCTGCCTCTAAAACTAACTTCTGTTTGAGTATGCTTCAGAAATTACAGGAGGCATCGGATGCTGTTATATATTTTGAGCTAGATTCTCAGCCCACAATGTGCAGTTTCTTTGCTGTTACTAGAATGATACAAGAATAAGATCACACTTCCTTCCCTGACCTGTCAAGAAGTTAGTGTAAAAGCATCATAGTGTAGTCAAAAATTCAAGATGCAGGTATGAAGTTATATCTGCTTGTGTAGGCCTGCATCTCTAAATGAAGCAGCATGTAGGCTTCCACTGCCATTCACACAGAAGGACACCTAGACCCTTTGGAGATGTAACCATAAAACAGAAAAAAATTCAGAGGATGGCTTTCCTTTCCCCATCTCTGCAAGCATCTTGTAGATTCGTGTGCAACACTCATTGAGAGTTAAGGTGATAGCCACACTGACAAAACTTTAGTTATATTTTAAATTAACAAATTTCAAAATTCATAAATGCACCAAATCAGTAAACCTGTCAAGCAAATTCATTATATTCTATTTTGATTTGTGTTCATGTCAATGAATGATGCTACTAATTTAAATTAAGATATAAAGATGCTACTACACAAGAGGTTCATTTTCCTTTTACTGTAACGCAGTGGTTCCCAAACTAGGGGCACCGCTTGTTCAGGGAAAGCCCCTGGCGGACAGGGCGGTTTGTTTACCTGCTGCGTCCGCAGGTTTGGCTGATTGCGGCTCCCACTGACCGCGGTTCACCACTCCAGGCCAATGGGGGCTGCGGGAAGGGTGGCCAGCACGTCTCTTGGCCTACGCCACTTCCCGCAGCCCCCATTGGCCGAGAACAGCGAACTGCGGCCACTGGGAGCCGTGATCGACCGAACCTGTGGACGCAACAGTTAAGCAAACCGGCCCGGCCCGCCAGGGGCTTTCCCTGAACAAGTGGCACCCCTAGTTTCAGAACCACTGCTGTAACATATATATGGGAGATATTTTCACAGGGTTCCCATAATGCATCTGTCTACACATTTTAAATTTAGTAAAAATAAGTGAAGATGACAGATAAAAATTCAGCATTTCCAAATATAACTATTACTCTGTTTTAGGAACAGCACAGACATCAGCCAGCACTGGCAACGAGTTTCTCAATCTAAGATGAATAGCAATCCTTGCCAAGGTAAGTAGGTATCTCTTTTGGTGAAAAATGCATAGTCAGCAACAAACACATTTTGTGAATTCATGTCAATTTTGCCAAAACTATTTTGTTTAAAAAATATCTAAAATATCTAAATGTTTTGTTTTGACATTTTTGAATGAAGCATTTTGATCTTTTGATTCAAAATTACTTTTTGTTTAAAAATTTCCTTTAATTTTACTAAAAACATTAGATGCTCAAAATGGAAACACCACATTTCAATTCAGGACAAATAAAACATTTCATTCAACCTGAAATTATTATTATTGTTACTATTATTATTATATTAACCAAAAATATTGAATAATTTCATTTTCAAATCAATCCAAAACCTTTTTTTTTTTTTTTTTGCCAGCAACCAAAAATCTCTGTCATATATCCAGCTCTAATCAGGAGGCTCACACAGTGTCTGCCTCTGTCTGTCTGTTCAGTGGATAAACAGAAGGATTTTGTTCTAAGAGGCTGTCCACTCTTTCAGATTCCTCAGCACAGAATTCTCATGCCACACATCCAAAGAAATTTGAAATGTTAAAAACAAATTAAGAGATTAAAATATGTATTTTGATGAGTAGAATGATGCAGAAAGTATTTCAAGGATCTTTCTCAAAAACAATACTGTTACAGCAGTGTAGATTTTTTATAACAAAAAGTCAACTAATGCCATACAGTATGTACGATCTATTATTGTACAGACTGCCCATAAAAAGTCACACCATAAATATGTGACTAGATTTTTCAAATGTAAGTACAAAACATTCAGCAACTCTTACTGTCCATCTGGAGACCTACATTGCTGTCAGATAAATACTCAACCTGTGAACATAAATATGGTTTTGAGTTGTAATTTCAAAATTTGAAAAACCAGCGGAGATGGCTGTACTGAAAAGAAAATCACCTTTCCAGCAATGAAACCAAAACTTTTCCAACCTTTACTGGTGGATATTACTCTGTGGACAGGTGAATACTTCTGAGGATTCTCATTATGAAAGGCAGCAGTCATTTAATAACATATTACAAGTAGGATTTGTGATGCTCTGTTGGCAGCCAACTTTCCAACCCTTTTCCTGCTACTTCCTCTTCTGAAGACCATGGGTTCAGGATGTTTGATGTCTGCTTCCCAGCAGTTTGAACCCCTGGATGTTATCAGGCGTTGATCATGATTGATGCCTAAATTAAAATTAAATATAAATCTCTTAACCTAAATAGGGACACCCACTACCATGTTGTTCTTTGGGGAGCAACTCTCTGGCTCCATGGACATCACTTGGACAGAGTAGTTGCCTCCTTCTGCAGCCCATGCCCGATCCAGATCCACCAGCCCCATACAGTGTTTTCCTAAAACATCAGAACAAAAACAGAAACATTAAAAGACCTCCTTAATTTTTAGTAGAAACATATGATGTACAAAGAAATGTACCCTTTGGCATAAGAATCATAGAAGATTAGGGTTGGAAGAAACCTCAGGAGGTTATCTAGTTCAACCACTTGCTCAAAGCAGGACCAACACCAACCAAATCAACCCAGCCAGGGCTTTGACAAACCAGGCCTTAAAAACATCTAAGGATGGAGATTCTACCAACTCCCTAGGTAACCCATTCCAGTGCTTCACCACCCTCCTAGTGAAATAGTGTTTCCTAATATCCAACCTAGATCTCCCCCACTGCAACTTGAGACCATTGCTTCTTGTTCTGTCATCTGCCACCACTGAGAACAGCCTAGCTCCATCCTCTCTGGAACCCCCCTTCAGGTAGTTGAAGGCTGCTATCAAATCCCCTCTCACTCTTCTCTTCTGCAGACTAAACAAGCCCAGTTCCCTCAGCCTCTCCTTGTAAGTCATGTGCCCCAGCCCCCTGATCATTTTGGTTGCCCTCGGCTGGACTCTCTCCAATTTGTCCACATCCTTTCTGCAGCGGGGGGGCCAAAACTGGATGCAATACTCCAGATGTGGCCTCACCAGTGCAGAATAGAGAGGAATAATCACTTCCCTCCATCTGCTGGCAATGCTCCTGCTAATGCAGCCCACTTTGCCGTTGGCCTTCTTGGCAACAAGGGCACACTGCTGACTCATATCCAGCTTCTCATCCACTGTAATCCCCAGGTCTTTTTCTGCAGAACTGCCGCTTAGCCAGTCGGTCCCCAGCCTGTAGTGGTGCATGGGATTCTTCCTTCCTAAGTGCAGGACTCTGCACATGGCCTTGTTGAACCTCATCAGATTTCTTTTGGCCCAATTCTCCAATCTGTCTAGGTCACTCTGGACCCTACCCCTACCCTCCAGCATATCTAACTCTCCCCCCAGCTTAGTGGAAGGGAGGGAGACACTCGCCAAGAGACAGTAGGTAACTCCGCCCCATGGGAGTCTCTGGAACCCACTGGCTGCGGGAGAGGGGTGCTCATTGGCCAGCACTTCCCAGCTCCCAGGATTTAGCCCAATGCAGGGGCCATACAGAGCCTCTTTCAGCTCCGTTACAGCCCACTCTACCCACCTGAAGTAGGAATGGGAACTTGGCCTGACAGATGCTGCAGGTCTAGCTAATCGCCTGTTTAGGGGGTCAGGATGGAATTTTTCTGCAGTGAGGCAATTGGAAGGGCACCAGGGAGTTTTCTGATTTCCTTGCAGCATGTTCAAGCCAAAAGAGGTTGAGTAGGAACACGCTTAATTTCTAACTGAGGTACTGGGGTGGAGTTGTTTATTCATTGCAACTTGCAGCCAGTTTCCAGTACAGTTAAGAGAATAAAATGAATGGTCCCCAACCTTGGGCTCATGTGATAAGGTGAACCTTTGTGGGTCAAGGTCCTCACCCTGCTGCAACCCCTGTCCCCCTTGCAGGGGGGGAAGGAGCTAGCACTGAGAGAGAGCAGAGTACTGGGGGGTAGGCTGAGGAGAGCCTACCCTGCATTATGAGCCTACCTAAGGCAAATTATGATTAGAGCCTACCTAATGCCAATTATGATTATATGGTAAAGAGCCCTGTAACCCTTCTACTGGAGCCAATTAAATGCCTGGTATTGGAGAGCATGGATAGTGGCAGGTAGTGCCCTCTCCCTTGTGTTAGAGTTTAATACAAATTGCGGACTGCCGCTTAATGCCATGCATGTGTCTGCCCTCATCAGTTACATAGAGTTTAATTACTTCTAGAGATCAGAACAAAAACTTCATTTTCGAAACATTTCGGAATAAATCTGAGCAACTGTAGAGGAAAAGACTGAATTGTTCTTGGTTTAGAATTTTGTAGCATAGTAAAATAAAGCCAAAGCCATCTGTTTTATTTACAGATTTCAGGTGATTGTTGTTCAATACATTTGCTTCCTATCTATGTCCAAACTATCTGAACTGATAATCCACAGAAAAGTTAGAACTTTTAGCAGTTTCACAACCCTTACAAGAAAGTTTCATCAATATCTTGAGATGTATTAAAGATTCATAATTATAAGTCCTGAACAAGATGCAAAAGGTATTATAGTCTCTCCTTTTCATACTCCAATGCTCTTATCTATGGCTTGATAAAATAACACAATTTAATGCATTTGGGATCAGCGAGTCACTACGGTACATTTCACAAAAGCTGACACACAGTTTTTTAGTCACAGATACCCGACAGTAATTGGTACTATATAACCACCATTGATAGATAAACAGACTGAACTGTTGTGACCAGGCCTTTAAGTTTGAGGTGTTTATCTGGTGTCACACGGGCAGCATGACAAACCAATAAACCTGTATTATTTTACAGAAGTTGTGTGACCCACAGTAAGCATTACTACATATATAATTTTTTCTCAATCTTAAAAGACTGGAAAAAAAAGCAGAATAAACCACTTTCTCACTATCTACAAATATAGAAAAAAAAGACACCCCGCCCCTCCAAAATTGTTTCCATGCTTTCAATCATTTAAAACGCTTCTTTAAAAAGAAAATCTGAAGTGCATTTGATGTAGCTTTTCAATACCTGATCTTGTCTTGTCAAAAGAACATGAATCTGACACAAATGTAGTCTGACTTAAACCACAGCAACCACACCCCTATAAAGATTTTCAGTAGAACAGAATAGTCTAATGTCTAATGGAATAGAATAGAATACAAAAATAATGTTCATTTTAAAATAGAAATCCCAATGAGGTTTTTTTTTCTTGGGGAAACAAGTTTGTGAGGAAAAGTGTACAATTTCTATGAGACAGAGAACATACAAAAAGTTGAAATGATTCAAAAACACCTGACATTTTGTATCAAAAGGCAGACAGAAGCTCATTTGATGTCCCTTCCCTCTCTTTTGAACTGGCAGTTTCCTTCCCATCTCCCATGGCTATCTCACAAGCAAAAGAGAAGACACCCTTCTCACTGGGTGGAGTATAATTGTCAGCTGTAACCCTGACCTTTTTTTTTTCCTGTCTAAATATAGCAGGGATAGCAAAACAATCATATCTATTTTTAAGTAAAATTGGAAATTATCTCAGAATCTGCAGTATTTCCTTTAGTAGTCTGAACTATAGAAAATACCTTGAATACCATAAGTGCAGCTTTTTAAAATGTATTTAGATTAGTTGTTCCTACTGCCTTTGATGTATTTCATAAGTGTTTTTGAGCCAAGAATATCTACCTGCACTCCCCAACAGTGTCTGCCCTACCTTGGCTTGAATCGTTTTTTTAACTTGAAAACTAGCTTGTAATCTCCCTTTTCCCTTTGGAAGATTAAATATTGCAGACGAATGATACATCCATCTGCCACAGTTAAGCTAATTCTTTGTCCACTCTTGAACATCTGTCATTTGTAACTACTCTACACAAGAACTAGACATGGACTTAAGCTGTAAGATGTGGATCTAGGTTCAGATATCAACCTAGCGAATATCTATGTTTTTGGGGACATTTGCATCTGGGATCTAGTAAAAGCCTTTCCTTAAAAAAGTAATAGCCTTCCCCTTTACTTTGGATCAGCCTCTCCTTTTTAATTAATACATGGCTGACTTGAGCCATAACTGCCAACAGGTGAGGACATTTTCCAGCACTTAATGAGTCGCTGAAGGAAGCGAGAGACCAATGCACGTTAGTCCAGCTGGTCATTAATTGCATGGAAATGCTCAACCTGCAGATAGTTTTTGCTATTATATACCATGACAATATAAACATGTAAAACAGAAAAACATAACTTACCATTTAATACATCAAATAGCTAAAACCTGAACTGCACATTGGCACAGACATATTACTGGTTTTTTTCCTAGGAGTTGGAAGCCAGTACACTAACCAAGTAGCTTCATTCTCAGAATGCTGCTAGATTTAATTATCCTTAATTAGTCTTTAAAAACGCACTCTGACCAATGTATCTAGCTTGTTCTTACTAGTGAAGTTGAGTATATAGGTCTATCTTCCTGTATCTTTCCTTGATAATTCCCTTTATACAGGGGTTACAGCAACTTCCTTTCTGGTCACTTAAGTCCTTCAATTTCAAAGAAGTTTTAAATATCTCTGCTAAAGATATTCCTATCTTTGCTACTTTCTGCACAATTCTTGGACAGTTCCCATCTGGCCCTGGATGTTTGTCAGAGAGTTTTTTAAATGATTTATCACCAACTACTATATCATGTTTAATATATCTAGGGGTTTCATACTGCCACCCATTGCCAGAGTATCTAAATACTTTTCACAGGAGCTAGATTGACTTCAGGAAGTCTTCTCCCTTTTCAGGGTATGGAGGGGGAAGGAGCTGGTGCAGAGACATAATGATCAATAAAATGTCAAATTATACTCTAGCTCATATTTTAAAAACTTCAACCAGGAAAAATGCTTCACTACCAGAGTGAAAAAAGATACAGCAAGAGAAACACTCAGTGCTGTAAGTGTGCTGAGAAAACAGCAATTTAATTCCCTATTGATTAATGTACCAGTGTTTCCCATATATCATAAGCTCAGCCCATCACTAAATATAGTGCATATATTCTACACAACAGCTGATCTGTGGAAATGCATACCTATTAGTCTGCGTTCGGGTGGAAGCTGAACAGCTGTCTGATCTGCAAATCTGCAAAGAATCATGTGCTCCTAGAATTAAAAAAACACAGAAATATGGTTTTATTTCATTACTCTTTAAAAGTTATTTAATTTCAGCATAAGAAAACCTATTTAAACATTCAATGGTACCAGAAAACTCTGTGTGTTGAATATTTTTCTATGACAATTAATTTATACTTGTACTTATTTCAGCTCCAAGTCAGCCTTTGAAAGTGTGTACCACTTAAGTTTGAATAACCACACCCATACTTCTACTTCCCTATATTTTTGGGGAAGTGAGTTTGTCTCTGGATCAGACTTCTCTATTTCCATTCAGCAGGGGAATTGGACACAGCCCCCAACAACAAGGCAGTGTTCTTGAGTGGCATACTTCAGGCTGCTTAAGCCCTTCCCGTATGCACCAATCGGCAGCCAAGTCATCCTACTGCTACAGGGTCAGACTTGGACGTCCTCTCCCCATTTGTGGGTAGCATTCAAACTGCAGTGTGGAGGCACTCAAACATCCTGCGTCTTCCAACAGTAATGATTCAGAAGCAGAAAAGAATCACCATCACTCTTGTTGGGGACAAGGCAACGTTCCATTGCTCAAATCCCACCCAAATCAGTATAGAATCAATTTGAAATTGGAGTCCAGTGTTCCACACCTTGACATGGGGAAACTCTCTCAACTCTATAGCACAAAATAAATTTAAACAAAAGTAGAAACTTCCTTATAAGATATCAAGAACTGACTCTGACTTCAATTTTTAGCCTTTGGCTAGCAAGACAAATGAAGCAGGGGTAGGTAAGTTAACCATTCTCACAGTGGGATGGGGAAAGATTGTGATGCAATGACAACTGAAAAGAATGCTCCTGAAAGCTATACTAAGTGGGACACCTGAAATTTCAAGTGCTAAGACCTAACAACCACAACCAGAGCCAGCGCTAGCCATTAGCAGACTAAGCAACTGCTTAAGGCCCCAAGCAGCAAAACGGAGCCCCTATTCACTTTTTGTTATGTGTTGGGAGGAGCAAAATATTCCTGCTTAGGGTCCCCAGAGGGTTAGCACCAGCTCTGGCAAGAACTATTTCATAATTGTCCAGCTTTATAGAGCCCTCTGTAACAACAGATGGCAATACAGACATGAGAAACTTTTCTATAGAACATAACAGAGAACCAAAGTTAGAGCTCTGAAAATGAGTACCTTTTTCTTAAATCAAACTAGGTTATCCTTTCATTCTTGGTTAATATAAAGAGATGATTTGTAAAGGTTCAGTCCCTGCATTAGGTGAAGGGACTGCAAGCTCAGATGTGTCTGTCTGACTTCTAACTTTTTACCAGCTATTCGGGCTGCTGGAGCAGCTGTTTGGGAAGCTTGAAGAAGCTGGAGCAGTTGGTCAGAGCAGGAAGAGCTGCTAAGAAAAAACCCCCAAATTAAGCCTCCAGGCAGAGGCTTCCAAAAGCACCTGGCTTTGGTACAGGAGGGGCAGTCAGAGCTAGTGGGAAAGGTACTGGAGGAGGCTCCAAGTAAGGGAAAGCAGCGGCAAGTAAAAACAACTCTGAGCTGGGAAGCTAAGCTATTGTCATTTCAGTGAATGAATGAAGGGTAGCTCCTATATCTCAGGCTGTAACATCGCCTCGGTAGGGTATGGGGCCACACTCAAAGTCTCTAAAGAAACAGGCTCAGCTCAGTTTTCTCATAGAAAGAATGAGCATACACAGAACTCCCTGCCTTCATCTGGTTACCCCACCCAACCCAGAGAGCCCACTGCCCCTGCCAGTTCTGCAGCCTGTTAAACCAGATCTGAACTCTGAGGTAAGCATTATCACTCAACTAACTTGAAAAATGAGGACTGGCTTGTGAATACACAAAAACATCTCACTTTGCTGTGGAGACAACCTGAAAGTTTAACTAGCGTCCAGGTAACGACTATATAATTTCCCCTTCAAAAGAACAGCAACCTGTCACATTTCCTGATGGTAGATATGGCGCAGCCATTATCAGGACAAAGAACATCATAATTAAAACTATCCAGCTTTCTGTGTGGTTAACTTGCTCTCTAGAGAGAGCAAATTCTACTAAGTTGTCAAAGCTAAATATGAGAAGTAATTTGGTTCCTACCTTCCAACCATCCCTCAGGGAAAGATAAAAAATGTGGCCATTGAGTGTCTTCTGGCGCAAGCCTACAACCATCATAGCCCTAGTTTTGCAACTTTAAACTCTAATGAATCAAGGCAAAATGATCCCATCAGAAAAGTAAAATGATAGCAGATAGACCAAGGTGACCAACAGTGAATGGATTCCATGTACACTATATCCCTGTTGGTCTATTATAAGTCTTGTTATGTACAAATAAAGTAAATTGGTTTAAAAAAATCAGATTTATCATTATATGGGAATTGTCATTCTTCTTGATGTCTCCTTTGATCTCTCAAAGGAAGTTAAGAAAAATGAATTTAAAATGGGAACTAAAGGACACAGGCAATGTCTGCCCACCACATTGAAACTTTACTCTGAAACCTGTCATTGAAACTTTAGTCACTAGTCAATAATTTTAACCAATATACTAACGTGACATACAAAAATGCTTATAGCTATCTGTATAACCAAAGTTAATTATAATTAAGGCTGTACAAAAATCTCAGGCCATGATTTTGTTGTGGAAACCATAATTTCCAGCACTCACTGCAACTATTTTTGCAATGCCCCTCACTGAAATTTGGCCTGACCACCCCTCTGTTATGACAGGGGGGCAGCCAGGTGAATTTTTAGTGAATGATGTTGCGATGTGGCACCACGAGGGCTTCCCCTGGTCCTAGCCCTATTGGAGGCCCAAGCACTAGCACTGTCCCCACACACCAGCAGCCACGGTTGAAGTCTTCGAGGTTGTGCTTCTGCTCCAGTTGGCATTGCGATCTGGCACATGGGGTCATAATGCCACTGAAACATGCCCTTCTGTCATGATGGCAGAGTGACCAGGCCAAATTTCAGTGAGTAGTGTTGTGCCAGCCTTCCACAGGGCCTCCAGGGGTCTCTGAGCTGAGAACTGTTCTAGGGTGCAGGGGTTCAGGCCCCCTCATACCCTGGGCATTGGAGGAAAGGGGCTGTATCCAGAGGTGTGGCCCCTCTCCCCCCCAACCACCAGGCCTCCAAGCATGGACGACAATCTCAAGGACTTTGCTTTCCACAGCTGCCAGTAAGAGGAGCTGGATGGAGGGGCTTGTGCCTCCTGCATGGGTGGGAAAGGGGACTGGCAATACCCAGCCCCCTCACAGGGGCTCCAGAAGTGGGGGCTGTGGGTGGATGACCTTGAGAGTTTCAGTCCTGCACCCACCTCCACTTCTGCCCAGAGTGGGCCCCTGCCACAGCAACACTGCAACTTTAACAAACTGGTTGCAACTTTTGGAACCTCTCCTCCCGACAAAAATCACAGCTTTCTTATAGCCTTATTTATAACCAAAGTTATTTGAGGTACAGTAAGCTGTATTTATTATTTATGTTGTGGTTGACCTAGGCACTACGGCAAATACAAACAACAATAAGAACTAGCCAATACCTCTACACTAATTATAAGATTCCTTATCTAAACTTTCTAGGGATGAATTAATTTAAAAAAAAAAAACATTTAAGGTAGAGTGGCTTGTTAACACCTCTGCAGTCATAGGACAAAAAGATGGGATAAGTGGATTAGTGCAATAAGCCATAAATCTAGTTTGTCTGTTCAGTCCATGATTTTTAGCGTCTTGCAGAGTTATGAATTCAATTTCCCAGGCTGGTCTTTTGAAAGTGTTGTGCAGTTTTCCTTTGAGGATGACTAAATGCAAGGTGGAAAAGATTGTTTAGCATAAATAGTTAGCATTTAGCTGTGACACTTGGAATACCTTTCCCTATATTTCTCAGACCTGAAGAAGAGGTTTGTGTGGCTCAAAAGCTTGCCTCCCTCACCAACAGAAGTTGGTCCAATAACAGGTATTACCTCACCCACTTCATCTTTCTAACACGCTGGGGATGACACGGCTACAACTACAATGCATGTGACAACTTAACAGTCCTCAGACTTATTTGTGAATTTGTCCCAACATTGACAACTAGTTTGTCAAAGCACTATGAAAGTGACATTGACACAGATATTCAGATTATTTATTTATTTCTATGGACACAGAATGCTAGGGGCTGAAAGGAACATATGGCGTTTTCTTCCTACTGTTCAAGTATGAGGAGGTTTCTCAAGGTTCTAGGGACTTTCTGCAGTTAAGTTACTGTACAACATCAAGAGTCCTAAGATGTCCACAGGGAGATCTGAGAAGACAAAGCAAAAATGCTGGTGAGCATTTCCAAGGTAGGTCCTCCAAATACAGGATCATGACAGACAGAGGCGACACATACCTGTTGGTGGTGGGAGGGGAGAAGGGGAAGAATTTAAAGGTTTTGGTGGTATGCAGCCGGATTCAGGGAAAGGCATATAAGCCCTGGCAGAAATCTGAGAGAGCATGTTATCCCGCGTGACCCCCCACATCACCTCTGATTACAGAAGAGGTAAGAACTGGCTCAAAAATTACATATAAGGAAACAAATTTAGGCAAAAGAAACAGTAAAATCCAGTCGTCCATGAATGAGAATTCATTATTGAACAAAAAGTCCTCTTATTTTGAAATCAAAAATTTTAGTTAACACTACACCCAGTCACACACTGGAGAATGATTAGAGAAAGAGATACTACAACTATTCAAAGGTTTGTTGATCAATGACATTTTAAACTCATCTTAAATCATATATAACATATATTAAATGTATATTAAATACTTTAATTTTAATTAAAATTTAATTAAAATAATTGCTAAAACAATCTTAGTAAAGAATTGTATTTATTATTTATTTCTATTTATAAAAGTGCCTATCCAATGCTCAAGGTACAAATTAAGGAGAAGCACTATCATTAGATAGAGAAAAATCTGAAGCTTACAATAGAGTGTATTGACTTTAATAAATAAGTTGCTGTACAGAAAGCAAGCTAGTTCTTTAAATATTTTTCAGATAAGAGCTATTGGAAAATGATTTCTCTAGAAGCAAGCAGTCTACAAAAATGCTCCTATACATTTAATTAGGTCTATATACCTAAGAACAATCAATACTTACACTAAAGTCTATAAAGTGAGTGGTATCCAGAAGATTTTAAATGAAGCATGTCAAAACACGAATCTTAGGGGTGTTTTACTTATCTTTACTAAGGGATAAAGTTCTTTTATGGAGAAATCATCTGATTTTATTTTACTGAAAATAAGCCTTTTTTTTTTAAAGTGGAAGGAATGTGAGTAGATCTGAATTATTAAACATCATTTACATTGTGTGTTCATCCTCATAATTAAAAGATAAACACAGATTATTCATTCCACTACAAACCGCAGGGAAAATGCAGAAAAGGGCACACAAAGAAAACCTAACCACTGAAACACGTTTACATACCTTATAGGATAAAACTTCCTTGAACCGATGACTGAAACAGAAAAGGAGATTGATTCAATCAACATTAGAAATAACCAAGATTGAAAACAGAAGTAATTTTTAAACACTTGATTGAATTCTAAACAAAATATTTTTATCTGGAGGCTGTGAAGCTGTATTCAGAAGCAGAAACTATGACAGCTTTAGTTCACTTGAGTAGAAAAGGCACATTACAAGTAATTTTATGTTTTACTGTACTATTTATAGAAGTTTTTTCTTTAACCATTATAAATACTACACATTTTTATAAAACTGGCTTTGTCTATATTCTATATAAATACTCTGTGTCATAGCCACATATATCCCCTATAGCAGCCGTTCTCAAACTGTGGGTCAGGACCGCAATGTGGGTCACGACCCCGTTTTAATGGGATGGCCAAGGCTGATGTTAGACTTGCTGGGGCCTGGAGCCCAAGCCCAAGCCTCACCACTTGTGGCCAGAGATGAAGCCCGTCATGGTGGGGCTTGGGCTTTGACCCCCCTCTGCTTGCTTGGGGCTCAGGGGTCACACAGTAATTTTTGTTGTCAGAAGTGGGTTGCAGTGCAATGAAGTTTGAGAACCGCAGTCCTACAGTATATATACACATGCCTTTTGTGTCTGACATACCACAAAACTGCATTATTTTTCACTAGAATTGAATTAAATACTTTGTGCCCAGTTACTGTGGAATGTTTTCTAATATTACCAACTTTAAAAAAATTAAACTGTAGTCCCCAGGCTGAGCTGCTGCATTGAGAGCTAGATAGTCTCCTATATGCTTTAGAGCCTTTAAAATTGTAAATGTTAATAAAAAACACGACACTTGGGTGGCATTTCTACAGCACCTTTGAACAAAAGATCTCAAACATCTTCACAAACCTTAATGAATTTCCAGTCTAAAATTGTAATTAACTTGAAGTTAAATGATAACTTATTTTTTAAAGGCTGACTAGATGCTGAAAGTAGTTTCCAGTATTACATCTGCCCCTATATCCCCCTGCCCATTTTTGCAACTTTACAATTGTATTATCCTGTTTTTTAAAATATGTTTTCCTCCTTCTTGCTATGTGAAAGATGCGAACAAACAAAAGAGGAAACATACTATACAGGATATAGAACACAACTGGAGGAACATAATGTGCTGTCAAATGCACAAAGTAATCAAACTGAAAAAACAAATAGTTATTCTCTAATCGCTTTCAGTTACAGCAATCTTAGATGTTTCTTGTAAAAGTAGTAAGAAAAATATTTTCAAACAAAAATATATTATTTTTAGGTTGATGAATCCCTTTTAAGATAGAAAGACTTATTTATGTCAGCCAATATAGATCCAAAGAGCATTGTATTTTCTAATAAAACCCGAATTTTATAACCTTGGAAATTCAAAAGGTAAGAGTCTACTTCAAACTATAAACCAGTCTGAAAGTATGAAAATACACGATTAAAGCTACTCAATCTCAACTCTGCCCTGAAACACTCTAGCCTTCATTCCCATATACCTACTTCTTAAAATGTGTTATTTTTGGATCAAGGGCGTTAAAAAGCCCAAAGCCTAAGGGTTATGAACATGAACATCTTAAATCTGGAGAAGACAATAAGTACAGTTTGTGGTAGAAATATCAAAAAGATTAACCTAAGAGCAGTCGGCTTGATTGACCAGGTATTACTTTCGTTTTATGCTAGTGTAAATCCACCTAAATCAATGGGGTTTCACTGGTGGTGAACTGCAGTAACATATTTGTCAATCAGTCCCATTGTAACTGACTGCATACACATTATGTGTCTAGCACTGAGCGTGATACTCCCCACACCACACACACACTTCATTATCCATTATTGTTTTAATGAAATTTCCATAAATTCATTATCTTGGAGTTGGAGGTTAGTACAGTACATGTTGATTCCCTAGCACTATATTTAATAACACTTATGTAATTGGTGGCATATAAAATCTTTGTGAACTGTGTTGAATGACGGTCTTTGACACGTAGTCAGGAATTAGTAAAGTATCCCCTTTCTCAGTGAAGTATATATTTCTGGAAAGAAGGCTGTAGGTATCTTTGTGGTCACTGATGAGGTGAACCTGTTTGTCCTGGATAGTTAAAGTCAACTTACAGTTTTTCAGTGTTGGCACAGAAACTTTATGGGGCAGAGTTAAGATTCTTTGGGTGACATTGTCTATTTACATACTTTTGATTTTTTCCCCTCTTTATAGTGGAAATTTAACTTTACATTTCCAGTCCCTTGTACAACTAAATTCTTCACCTTCGTGGAAATGTAAATTTCACTGTATTCTGAATGAAACCATAACAGCAAGGGCAGATGACAAAGGCTGCATGAGCCTCGATGCAGTGCTCAATCACCATATCTGTTGCCACGCCACAAGCATGCAGAGCCACCTAAAATATATAAAAAAAGAAACCTTAACAGCACTGTTCTGTTCACTTACAACTCTATTTCTTAGCAGTTTTCTGGCTGACTGAATTATCTGAACATCTAAAGAAAATTCCCCATGCACTGCAGTGCAAGCTACCGGGTGAGGCAAAGGCCTATTCCCAACCACTCAGCTTCTGTGTCTCATGGCTCTGTCAGACATTTCTTTTGCTCATTTTAATGCCAAGGGAACTTCATGAAGCATTCATGTTGGTGGAGAAGCTACAGATGCTGAACTAAAGTTACTTGCCAATGACATTTTACAGGACATACCATATCAATTCAACTGAAGATACACATAAAATACATTTTAAAACAAACTCTCATGTTAGTTAGTAAAGAATTTCAGTCCAAGTAAGAAATCCTTAGAAATGTACAGAAATATTTTAAAGCTAAATTTTATAATAAAAACAATGTGTGAAACACAATAATCAGGAACACACACTGTGACAGAGTTCCTCCTCTGCCTTGGTGGGTCCTGCGCTTTTTGGTGGATTTGCTCGCCTCAGAGATTCACAACAGCCCTCAGTTTGGCCAGTTTTGCTAGTGGCTCAAACCTGCCATTCACTCAGCTAACCTCATCACTGATCAGCATGGGGAAAAGGAGGAGAACAATCCCCGCAGTCTCTGCTGACCCACCTAGTGGTTTGGGGGATAGGCCAGGGACCTTCCTCTCTGGTGGGACCCACAGTCCAGGTCACCTCCTCTTGTCTCAAATAGGGAGTTGAGGGGGTTGGGGGGAACCTGGGCCCACCCTCTACTCCAGGTTCCAGCCCAGGGCCCTGTGGATTGCAACTCTCTATAGTGTCTCTTGTAACAGCTGTGTGACAGCTACAACTCCCTGAGCTACTTCTCAATGGCCTCCTCCCAACACTTTCTTTATCCTCCCCACGGGACCTTCGTCCTGATGTCTGGTAACGCCTGTACTTCGCAGTCCTCCAGCAGTATGCCTACTCACTCTCAGCTTCTTTCGCCTCTTGCTCCCAGCTCCTCACACACGCCTCACTAACTAAAGTGAGGTCCTTTTTAAACCAGGTGCCCTGATTAGCCTGCCTGTCCTAATTGATTCTGGTAGCTTCTTAATTGGCTCCAGGCATCCTAATTAGTCTGCCTTAATTGGTTCCAGCAACTTCCTGATTGTTCTGGAACGGCCCATTATCTTACTCAGGGGAAAGGGACCTGCTTAATCTGGGGCTAATATATCTACCTTCTATCACTCTCCTGTAGCCATCTGGCCTGGACCCTGTCACAACACATATAGGTCACATTATATAGCATCTCTCATTGTAAGAAAATCTTAACACACTTTTGACTACTTGGTTTCTGTAAAGCCAAGAAAGAGGAAAAATATATGTAATCAAATTTAGGTTTGTGAGACAGCACCTTCGTAGCTGAGGTAGTTGATAAACAGGTATCTGACTAGTGATTCCAGATGTACTACTTGAGAAACCTTACCAAAGTTTGATTTTCAAATGTTGGGTGCTCAATACTTCCCACTTTGTCTGTCTTGTCTACTTGGACTGTGAGAGCCCTTGGGAAGGAACTGTGTCTTACTATGTGTTTGTACAGTGCTTTTCACAATAAGGGCTGCAATCTTGGTTGGGGCCTCTGGGCACCATCTCACTACATATAATCATATCCATATAAAATTTGCCAGTCTGTCACAATCTTTTTGTTACCAGGCTAAATTTTAAAAATTAAAGGCCAGATTGTGCAACTAACGCAGAACCTGGCATTGAGGCAGCGTGGAACCACAGTGCCCTATTTGTCCTGGAGCTTCCCAAAATTCAGGAGGCACACACCCACTGCACCACCCCTAGTGTCCATTCCCCTCCATGACCAGTCATAACCCTATATCCTCTCCATGCTCTTTGGAATGAATAGTGCACCAGGGAGCACTTCCCACACTAGTGGAACTCAGAGACTGCAACTGGGCTTGGCCCCTGTGAAGGAAGCACCTGGTTCCTGTACAGGGAAAGATCCCCATGTGCCAGTCCCTATTATGTAGCCACACAGGGGACAGAAATAATCTGGCCCTAAACAAATATGTTACAGTGACATAGGCAGCTACTACTGACTGATTACATTGACTTTACCATTTTGACGAAGGCAAGTTAATCATATACAGTATCCACATAAATGGTAGACCTTGTTATGGTATTACATGCAATAATTATACAGGATTCCAGTCAACGTATTACTGAGACTGGTAATTAAATAATACCCCTCCCCGCCACTATAAAACATAAACCTAGGTACTACGGAAAAATATCTGCCCACAATAGACTACATCAAAAGAACATTAAGGCTAAGGATACCAATTGATACAAGCCATTCGCATGTAGAGGAGAAAAGGACCATATATGCTCAAATACTTGAGCACAATAGGTGACCATATTAATGGTTGTTAATTTTCTCTATGGTCTCTGAGCAGTGGAGAAATTACAATGTGTTTTCCCTTTAACTGAATATTGTGCACACAGACATGCATTTGTGTGTGCTTATATAAATGTGTTTTAATCAGTCTTTAGCATAGCAGTTTTGAAACAAGGTTTAAACTCACATTTAAAGGTTCACAATAAGATTTTTGACTACAGAAATCAGAAGGCAAAATAACTTAAATCCCAAATTGGTGTAAAATCAAAACAGAACAGATAATGTGCTACTGTTGTCTGCAAATTGCTTTATGTAAGCTCAGTGAACAAAGCAATCAATCAGTACCTGTAGTTAATACAGTTGCAAACAGAAGGATCAGAAATATGCTTGTTAGTGTAGGAAAAGGTGTTATGGCTGTATCAAACAGACTGTTCATCACTGTATATAAAAACAAAGTATTTGAACAAAAATAATTTAAAAACAAGAGAAGATTTTTAAAAATCACAGCTACCAGGTTCAACACTGACTAATTCCTGTCTTCTCCCAGTTCACTTGTGGGGGGCAGGAGCTCTTCTTTCAGTGTAGTGATAAAACACAGATCTGGTACATGTAAAAGAAACATTAACTGCTGCTAACTAATATAGTAGAGAATTATTTTATTGATCCTGCATGACCTTTAAGCCCACTGACTTCTCCTTTCAGCTCAGCAGGATCCACAGAGTTGAAAACTGGATGTCATTAACAACATCCAATATAGAGTTTTGTCATGATGTCCTATTCTATTGGACTTCATATGAATCTGGACAACTAATTCATTTAGTTCTTAATGTATGCATTACAGTCACAAAATTGTATAATGATGGAGACACTTCCCCAAACACAGAAGCAACACAGCTGATGTAGTGGTAGTGTATATCTACACGCTGTGCGTCACATATCCTGAATGTCGGGACACCTCAGCATGGTTTACCATCTGCAGACAAGTGGCAGGAAAAGGAGGACTTATCAGGAGACCATATTTCTCTTTAATCTTTAATTCTTTGCCAGATTGAAAGAGACTCTAATGCGCCAGAAAACCAAGCCAAACTTTTCAACTGTTTTGCTTAGGTCAGCTCTGACAATATCAGTATCATCATTAAAAATAGCTAAGATCTTAAGGGGTATTCTGAATCTTGACATTTAAATGAGGACAATTCCGCATTACGAAGGCTTTTTCTACTTTTAGACTCCAGACCTTTGCTGTGCTTAGTAGCGTGAACTGGATCATATGTTAGAATACTCTGTTTTGGAACCGTGTTTTTCATTACTCCATGCATTTAAAATATTGCAATTTGATCTCATGAATAACAGGAATTATTTGGCAGACAAGTTCTTCTTAACTTACATTTGAAAATGTGAAGCTAACAATAAGCTAGCAACCAAATAGAACAGCACATCTTTATCTGAAGGTAGCTCAAAACAGTTACACATATTCCCCACTAATAAAAATCCGGACAGGTCAAGACTTCTTTGTCAGGTTTATATAAAATGTAATTTTTTGCCTCTTCCTTGTTTTCCAAGTACATAATATACAGCAACAAAATGAACAATGACAGGTTATTTTCTGCAGTGATAACAAAAACAATCTTTATTTTGATATTCATCTGGATGTCCATAATAACAAACTGAACAGCCTGCTTCCATATTTATCCTCAAAGTCATGACCAATGACTGCCTCAATCAGGAATATTTCATTGAGCACAACTAAGTTACACAGTGCTTAAAGAACATTTGAGTTGTGGCGGATTGGTTTAAAATGTTCAGTATGCAAACACTGTCAAGTAGTCTATACTGTCTGTGCCGCTGCTATGCCATTTTATGAACAATACAAACAGTATTTCAAATAATATGCTACAAGAAACTTAAAATACTTCTTTCATAATCAACCATATTCAGGGTACATTGAATTATTATATTTGAGAAAGTCTTTCTAGGACCTTTCAAGAACCATATCAGTTGTCAATTATTTCTATACGGTTTTATTTCTGTGTAATGATATTGCTTGGCTGTTGCATAGTGTTTAACATTTATCATTTGCAAATTATAACAATTTTGTCAATGTAACATGATTATTACTCATGAAATAAGAGTGCAAATGTATGTAATGTGAAATATTTGCACTACACTTCTGTTCCTTAAAGGCAGAATTAGCCAGTTTGAGTCTGAAGTGAAGCAGACTCTCTAGGAAAAATGACCTTATCCTGAGAAGTGAAGAGTAGCACATGATCTTATACTGCAGTCTTAGAGCCTAGGATAAAACTTCTGAAGTGACATTGGACCCAATAAAAAAGCAATGTTCCAGGTTTTCTTTGTAAATAACTTACATAATCAAGTCACTGAAACATGAACGAAGACCAGCACTTGAATAATTTTCAGCTGAAGGTCTTCTGACATACCCTGTAAAATTCCTCTAGTCACAAAACTCAGAAGTATAACAATTACTCCTATAAAGTACAACTCTCATACAACTCTCACTCTCATTTAATTTAGCCTTAATCTCAATAACAGAAAAATTGAACAGAGATTACATTGAATGCAAAACCTAGTGATTAATTTAAATGATGAACTACAATTGCGTGTTTTGTGTACAAGTTCTGGATTGAAGTAAATTATAAAGGAGATTCTGGCTTTTGGAAAAACATCTTGGGCTCCCAGTGTCAGATTTCTGTGATTTACCATAGCACAAATAGTTCAGCTGTACAGCTGGAAATGAATGGGCCTAAATAATCAACCCTTCATACTTATTCCTGAATTACAAGATTAAAGAAAAAACAAAAACACATTGCAGAGCACTGAGGATGTACCACTGAGCCATATGAACCACAAACCTGCAGTTATGTAAGCAGCCTAAGCTGTGGCCAGGACTGGCCTGCAAAATGGGTGACTTGTATGGCAGTCAGAACACTGAAAACGAGGAGTATTCCAGCCTGGGTATAAAGTCTGAGCCTTTAAATGCAACCTTTCCCTTCTCACTCACTCTGATACATATCCACTTGTTCCTTCTCAACTTCGCATCAAATTTAAGTTCTTTAAAGATCTTGACCTTTGAGGCCTTTCATAACTCCACTCTGATCTTGTCTTATTGTTCCCACTCCTCTGCTCCCTTTACTCTCCGAACACCTTATACTTGACTACCCCCCTTTGCATCCTTCTCTGAATTCTCTCTATATTGAAAATATTTCTAAAGTTCACATCACCATATATAAAGGTAAGTTTTTTACACCATCTTCCATGCTGCACCTTTCATACCACCTTGAGTCCCGGTGCAGTGAATATTGCTTTTCCATCTTCAAATCCTTCCTCAAAAAAGTACTGTTCTTTCATGAACCACTCTAACCATGAAGTGCTATGATAAATTAAAAAACAAACAAAAATACTCACCCTGCTACATCACAATACATCTCCCCATATAATCACACAATGCTAATATACTTTAAAGATCTTCTTAGACACCAACCTCTTTGGAACAAGAATATCTTCCTCATCTGTATTTTGCACATTGCAGAGAATGGTGTGATCACTCAACAAACAACTAAGAGCAGGGGGATAATATTACCTTATCTCCTAACTGTAATAAATTCAAAGCTGATTTCCTGCTGACAGAAAAAAAGTTTGTATAGCATCAGAAATGCCTGGCTTCATATTCCCAAGTACTGGAATTGTTTGTAAGTATACTTAATCACCTACAGAAAGAAACATTTTTTCTTAATAATCAGTAGACTCTAACGTTGAAAAATCAATCACTTACCCCAATGTTAAAAGTTCCTTTAAAATAGTCCAGGTTTGCTTGAATGAACCAAATATTGTGTAATCCTAATTCATCACTTCTGTCTTTAGCACGTACCAATGACAACTCCTTATTTTCTATCAGCACGACCTGGATTTCATATACAGGAAAATAAGTCAGCAATATTGCTCTAAAATCAAAATAAAATGATACTCACTATACAGTACCTCAATATTCTGGTGTAAAATCTTTACTTAATTTCTTGAGACTGGTGATGAGATCTCCCCCAAAGTGATATGCTAGTGAAATAGACGGAAGGCGCTCAGTAACTGCCAGTACCAAGGGACTGACAGATATGATCTGTTTTTCTGAACAGAATTTTTCTTTTTGCAGTCAAGTCCCACATCTATTTGGAACTAACCAAACTTTGAAATTCTAACATTTGCATACGTTAGAAACTAAAGGTACTGTGCTGGTAGGGGTTTGTTTTTGTGAGGGTAGGTAACATTTTTTTTTTTGGCACAAATATATTACAGAAACATGTTTAATAAGACTGTATGATACAATTCCACCAGCTCCTCCTTGTCTCCTGCACTAAGTTTGACATTAGAATACAGAACCATCTGTCTCTAAAAATCAGTGCTTTCAGTTGGGTCAGAGTTGATAGGGATTATTTGTGGCCCTGTAAAGTTCTTGGGGATACAGTACTGCAGTTTCAAACATTGTTAGTTTGCCCCTTTCACAACCATAAAACATATATATGAAAAAAGCACATCACAACACTATGTTTTGTGCATAAAAATATTGAGAACTGTATAAAATGGGTGGACTTTGCAATTAGTAATTACCTGATTAAAAAGTTCCACTGACAACTGCTTTCCAGAGGTAGCTTAATTTTATCTTCAGTTCTGTAACTCATAGTTCTGTTTTGTCTACACCATATATCAAGACAGAAGGTGTAATTTTGTTCTTTTGATGTAGCCTCCCTAACTCAATCATTTTTTAAAGCAGATATTCTCAATGTAATCTGTGTCCTGTTCCTTCACTAGGCATGACGACTACTCTGAGTTAGGGCCCTGTTAGAACAGTACACGTTACTATTAGTACTAATACTTAGCTCCTAGAAAAGGAGTAAACCTTGAAGGGATTTATAACAGCTATCATATATAGTATAAGTAAGCCGCTTCGTTTTCAGTTTAAACTGATTTTTACTGAAAAAATCCTGGGTTTTACAAAAAGTATTGTTCGTTTTTTCCAATTTTCACTCTACTTTTGTATCATTCAAATATATAAAAAATAACTTGTTTTCTTAGGAAAATATAATACTTTGCATGAGATATATGCATTATGATAATACAATTGTCTGTGCATATACAAAGTTGCCTGTTGAAGTAAGGCTATATTAGTCTAGAAGATACACACAATAAACAAACAGGCATGCACACAAGCTCTGAAGTGCGTGCATATCTAAACATACTGATGAATCTCAAGCCCACCATGCACACTTTTCAAGCTTTTAGCACATAACTGTTTAAAGATTTAACACACGAAAACAGGAAGAAAACAAAGATCTGTATCATCTTCCATCCACCAAAATAGACCCTATTTGCCCAGAAAAATTACTAATAGTTTTTTGCACTGATTTTCACCTGTTTTTGTTGTTGTAGTAATAAAACAAACACCGATAAATTCTTGGGAAAAATTAAATAAAAACCAAAAACAAAGGGCCATAAGTATAGGCTGCATCTAATCTCCACACAAGTTTGAGGAAATGGGGCTTGTGAGCAATTACAGGTTTTAGTTCCCAATGTCATTTGTTATCTGAACCCTACCGTTCGTGCTGAAAGTGGCTGGAAGTGAACCAACCCTTTCAGGTTCACTTGGAGCCTCAAGCACAATGAAGGAAACATCCTCTCGAGACTTAGGACAGAGCTGCCTTCAAAGGGAAAGGCAGTGCTTACCTTTTTTTGCTGTCATGAGCATATGTAAGTTGGGGAGTCAGACTTTTTCCCACAAAATGACTTTAGGACTGATCAAAAAAGTGGGCCAGTGGTTCCTCCATGAAGCCTTCAATTCAACACTTCAATTCAGCAGAGAACTTAAATGTGTACTTCAGTGCTTTGCTGAATAGGGATACAATTCACCATGTGCTGCTACAAGTTAAGCTTGTACTTAAATGCCTTGCACACCAATGAGATGATCAGGCCCTGAGGACTTGGCACTGTTTCTAGCATCTTTTGAAAGCTGATTCTTCGAAACTATCTTTTTTATGGGTGACACACACTGCACAATTCTGTAGTACAACAAATATTGATATATGCACAAATTCAGAGCCTCAAACTAGAGTATAAATAAAGTCTCTAAATCATCACTGTTAGCAGTCTTTGTGCTTTCCATCGAATGGAATTTTTTTAAAAAAAATGTTGTGAATTATCAAAGTCTGGAAGACTGCATTGTCCATATATTTTTATTGGGACTTTACCTGGCATGATGGCAACATGTGAGCAAGAACAATTCCGACATGGCCCTGTGAAAACCAAAAAAACATGAGTCACTTTTCAAACCCTATGCAGCTGACCCCCTTCACAATGATCCCCTTCAAGAGTGACAGTGTCTTTGTAAAGCAGCTCAGATTCCAAAGTTTGTACCTTTTCCCTATGTCATCCCCAAGAGCCACCCCCTCAAGCTCTCAGGGTGGCTATGTAGGCATCCTTCCCCAGTTAACCGACTTCTGTACTCTTTAAATAACTCAACTCAGTTCAAAGTCCCCATTGGGGTCTACACTGAGTCCAAATATACCCCCAAAATAAAGTCTATTCCTTCTCTCTGCTCCAGCCTCAGGCTGTCACTCAACGACCTTCACTCTCCTCAAGTCAGAGACCTCAGCCTTCCTTCCTGGGCTGGGTTCAGTTCAGTCTCTTTATTCCTTTATTCCTTGCTGCACTCACCTGAAGCTGCTTTCTACAGCTATTTGAGCAGCCCAGGCTTTTGTGCTGTTGCTCAGCCAGCTCCTCTCTCTAGGAGCACACTTTCCAGGCTCCTTTCTCTGATGAACTTGCCCACTGAGCTCTCATGGGAGCTCCTCTCCTCAGGAGCTTCCAGCCTCTAGCATCCACCTTAACAGGACCCTGGTAATTTTTTATCAGGTTTGTTAACTAATTAGCTGCCAGACAGCTGCCTAGCAATTTAACTATTTGCAGGTCGGTCTGAACTGGCTTGTCCTCCCTTACAGGTGCCTGTCACAGGTAGGCTGGTCCCTGACTCCCCTGAAAGTTCCATCCTCCATGAGACTCTGTTTTGTAGTCATGTCCTACTGGATTTGTAAAAGATTTAAAAAAAAAAAGTTGTATTTTATACAGAGAACATATATTACCCCTCCACTGCAAAAATCCACAATCACATCTCCGGGTTTAGATAATTTTGTCACCATGGACACCAGATTGTTCAATTGCTGCTGTTTCCTCAGAGCACGATCACTGGACATCTTTCCTGAGGATGACGACAAAGGAAATAAATTAATTTATTTGACTAATGTTTTGACTAATTTTTAATAACTATTCCACAATATTTCTAACTTTCTAAATAGTTATAAGAAAACTATCGTGGAAATCCTAACAATTAATTATGAGATTTTCAAAGATGTCTAGACAATTTAGACAACAAATCACATTTGGCAGATTTAAAAATCTTGGCCTAAATATTTTAAAATTGTTCAACGTATTTCTTTAGCACATTATGGAACTACGTATTCATGTTGTTCCTGTTAAGGCACCCAGATGGCTTTGAGCACCAACAATTACAAACTGAAGTGAATTGTTATTATATAGTAATCAAACCCTCCAACTCTATCTTAAAGCGTATTTTTACCTAGTTACGCAGACGCAGAAACTGAGCTTTGACTCAGATCAGAGATTTTACAGGATAAAATCACGCATGGTCTTTAAGCACCTTGTCTTAGATTGTGATGCTGTCACTCATGTTGAGTACCACCTTACACTACAAGTAGTAGACATTTATTTAAATGACTCTATTTGTAGAATAAGATGTTACTTGTAGCTGTCTGTAGAACAACTGGAATGTCCTACCTCCATACAAAAGAAAACTAAAACCTCACTTCTTTCAACAGTACTTGATAAAGGCCATGATATAGCTTCTTGAGATGGAATGAATTTGTTTGGCTAACATTTATATATTCCAGACATGCTCTTTGTATCAGTGAAACTAATGAAGTGTTGAGGGACCTTATTATTTGTTCAGATAAAGAAAAAGTCCATAACATCCCTTTTCTTTGCTCAAAAATATTCAGAGCTGTAGACATTTCTAGTAGTGAAAGTGTCATTCATAAGCTAATATTTGAGGTAAGAAGAAAAAGTACATAGACAACTCTTCCTTCTTTTTTCTTCTCATTAAATTTTCATGCACATCACATCACATCTGTTCTACATCCTCAGAAATATAAATACAGGGCCTTCTTTGAGCTTTGCATTATGGTTGTGCGCGCTAGATATTGCTTATGAACTGCAGGCTCTGTTTGGACTTGAACCACTGAACAGATCTGTCTCTATTTTTCTGCAATATTCCTTGCTTGTCCAGTCTACAAAAAATAAGCTTCTTCTCAGAATTAAGGGAATAAAGTTTTAGGGATATCTTACTACAAGAGCAAAGTATCAAATAATGACTTCTAGCATGTTTCTAAAGAAAATGTAAGCTTCCTGATCACTGCATCCACAGGAGTATCTTTCCCCTACCAAATTGGGGCAATGCCTTTGTAATTAAATTATCCAACTTTAAGGCCAGATTGTGATATCTTTTCTCATGGTAAGTAAAGTCAATGGATCTACTTGTGGTAAAAGAGTATCATAATCTAGTTCTTATTTTTCAACTAAAATATGAAAGATCGACTTCTTACAGTATCACATTCTATGCCATTTATGCAAAAAAAAAAACAGAAAAAAGCTGTAGAAGATGCTACAATAAGCAATAATATTGAGGTGCTTACAGTATTCATCTATGCTAAATAAAATATTCTGTGTTAAAAGTATTCTTTCAGAGTTTATAAATAACTTGAAGCAGCCTAGAAAGGAAAAGAAGAGTTCAAAAATTACTTACTGAAGTAGAGAAAGTAGTATTTTGAGAACTGTGACTAATTTCAAAAAGTTGAATGTTTATTTCTTTTTTTGGTCTGGTACTGATGCCTGAAACTCCAAAACACACTAATGAAAGAAAATGGCTTTACGATCCATTCCTGTCTTGGCTAGAACCAATTTTCTTGGTTTTCCAAAACAATCAATCTGAGAAAGTGCTGCTTTTGATGAAAGGTCCTCAAGTAGTCCCCTGGCATGTAACTTACCCTCCTTGGGTAATTTTCTTTTTCCCAGCCTGGCTTCCCAGAAAGTTAAATATAAACCATTTTTATTGTCATTCAGGCACGGTCCTTGATTTCCTGCAGAGCATGGGCCTTACTTTCAAAGTTAAGAGATTTTTTTTTTAAAAAACAAGCACTTTTGCTCCAAAGTCAGAAAAATGCAAAGAAATTCTGCACATTCTGATCAAAAGTGGTAGCTCCAATTTGTAACACGAGAACTAGTGCCAGGCATAACATTTCATCCAACAATCTGGGCATTTGATTACATTTTTTTAATTTTTTTTTTTTTTGCCTAAAACAATAAATCACCTTACAAATTTAATTTAATTGTGCATAGAGAAAGATAAGAAAACATAAATTACACTTCTGCGTTAGGAACATATTGTTGTGCTTTTTAAAATCATTCTTATGTGACATCATACCTCAATGACGTATTCTAACATTTGGCACTTCTTGATAGGAAGTCAAAAGGTAAAAACACAAACTCCAAAAATATATTAAAGAATATTTTTTCCCATTTCTGTGAGTGCCAGATATTGGGACTAAATGACAAGGGATGATGGATCACTTGATAATTGCCCTGTTCTGTTCATTCCCTTTGAAGCACCTGGCATTAACCATTGTCAGAAGAAAGGATACTAGGCTAGATGAACCTTTGGTCTGACCCAGTATGGCTGTTCTTATGTTGTTATGTAACAAAGAAAGACTCAACTACACTTTCTAAAAATGATCATGAACACCACACACACACACGACTTTCCTTTTAGGATTCAAAACCCAAATTCCAGACACAACAGGTCTTTTTTCCTATTTTGACCTTGCTAGTTGAACTGTTGATACAAAAATCCAGAAAACTATGGTTTAACCTGTATAGAATGTTAAAATGGTTGCCTAGTGAAATACCAGTCTTTCCCTGAGTACAACAGACAATTAATTGAACTAAATCATGCATGCCTAAATACTCCTATTCATCTATTCTTTATTAGTCTTCATAGACACTAGAAGTAAGCAATGTATATGTTTCTTAGAGCCCAATAAGACAGTCTCCTGACACGTTTTTCTTTGAAGTTTACTCCTACACAGTAAAACCTTCTTGAAGAATGTGACCTTTTCTCACAGTACATTGCAACACCAAAGTAAAACATTTTTCTCTTTTGTAAAACTCTGCTGACAGACTGCCATACATGCCCAGCAGGCTCTATTTTTCTTTTTCATTTGTGGTCACAACAAAAATAATTCTTTTGGATTCATAAGCTGAACATTGTTATTAATCCAGATCCTGTGATTAGGAATATAAAAGTCTTCACAGCCTTTAAGGGCCTCTTGGTTTGGCCCAGAGAATTAGTACATTTTAGCATGCTGGAAAACTTACAATTTGACATTACCTTTTTTGCAACATTTGAGGCCATGTAAAAAGTCACTCAGTGCCCCAAAAATATTTTCAGATTTTCCCATACATACTTTGGTTCAGTATCACTTTTGTTTTCTTGAGTAGGCAAATTTCACTAATTATATGTTTGAGAGCTTAACTCTCTTTAATTTTAATTTTGAAATCATTTTCACTGAATGACATACTATACATGCAGTGTTGCTGCTCTCACAATTTTACCTCAAGTCTCAGAACAGCTTCTGGACTCATGTGATTACATGGGTATCTCAGTTTTATGGAGAAAAGCTTGAAAACATGACTCCAGTGTATCCTAAAGTCTCAGAAACCAGAAAGCAAATAAAAAGAACCCCAAATTTACATATTTATAAGTGGCATGATTATTTGAAGCCCAACTCATGATTTTTTGACACTTGATACTGGTAACACTGTACTTCTAATTATTTTCTAACACACAACCGTGCCTCTTTCACCTTGAAGATTTTACCTCACAACAATTGAAGTCATGGCTACCCATGCCTGTCAGTAGTTTCTACAAACACATCATTTGTCATTTCAAGCCACATCCACAATTCAATACCCCTTACAGTAATTTCCATGCAATAATTAAACAAAGCATCATTCATTCAGCGATTTTGCCAGGTAGCTGATGAAAACTGACAGCCCTGCTGACATTTAGCTGTAAATAAATATGCTTCCTGCTCAGAAGAAATACCACTTTAACAGAGTGTTCAGCTAACTTCAACAATTAAAGAAAGTCCATCTATCAATTACCTAAATGCAGCAAGAAGAATGTCCTTGCTATGATTTTTTGAGTAGATTTGGTGCTAAGTATGTATTACTCATGCACATATTCTTCCTTTGACTGCAATGAACTCCATATCCAGTATACATAAATTTGCAGAAGTAGTGTGAGGGGCATCTATTAATTTGTTTTCCTATTTACACAAAAACACTTTCTTTGGTATGGTTATAAAAAAGGAGGCAAAAAAGTACATTAAGCTGCACTTATTTAGAAACATTTACACTTTCTTCCTGATAAAAATGCTGGCTACGGTGATAGTACAGCAGAGTGTGCAACAATTGCATGTGTTATACATCTGTCTGTGCTCATATACCCAGAGATGGGGGAAGAAGGTGAGTATCCATGTCAAAAGGTTGGCAGCATGCACTGTCTGGATTTTAATTTAAGTATCTACCACTTGATACAACAACCTAGCCCATTCCAAAAGCAAAAAATCTGTCCTTTAGAAGTATTTTATGAGCCTAAGGGTTAAGTCATTTCTGGATCCACAGAGTGGGTGAGAGTCCATCAGAGGCAGACAAATGACCTCAACCTGCCATTTACCTTCTGGGACAGTGCAGCTCTGTACTGACCCCCAATGCAGGGCTGTGCCTAAAAGGCACAGCATAGTCCTTAATGATTTTGGTAGTATGTTGCTTTTCTTATGTGTAATTATATTACTCTTGTATTGCTTTATGAGATATATCTTGATTTGAGTAAGGCTTTTGATATAGTCCACATGATACTCTCATAAGCAAACTAGGGAAATGTGGTCTAGATGAAATTACTATAAGGTGGGTGCACAACTGGTTGAAACATTATACTCAAAGAGTAGTAGTTCATTGTCAAACCGGGAAGGCATATCTACTCAGGTTCCTCGGAGGTCAGTGCTGGGTTTGGTACTATTTTATGTTTTCATTAATGACTTGGATAATGGAGTGGAGAGCTGGGAGGGGTTGCAAGCACTTTGGACACAGGATCAGAATTCAAAACAACCCTGACAAAGTTGGAGAATTGGCCTGAATTCTATAAGATGAAATTCAATAACAGGTATAAAGCACTTCACTTAAGAAGGAAAAATCAAATGCACAACTACAAAAACAGGAATAACTGGCTAGGCAGCAGTACTGCTGTAAAGGATCTTGGGGTTATAATGGATCAGAAATTGAGGATGGAGTCAACAATGTGATGCAGTTGCAAAGAAGTCTAATATTCTGGGTTGTAAAAAACATGGGAGGTAATTTTCCTGCCCTACTCAGCACTGGTGAGGCCTCCCCTGGAGTTCTGTAACCCATTCTGGGCTCCACAGAAAAGGAAAGCTGTGGACAAATTGGAGATTCCAAAGGAGAGCAAGAAAAATGCTAACAGGTTTAGAAAACCTGACCGCTGAGGAAAGGTTAAAAAAAAGGGGCATGTTTAGTCTTGAGACGCCTGAGGGGGATCTGATAACAGTCTTCAAATATGTTAAGGGCTGTTATAAAGAGGACAAGGATCAAGGTAGGACAAGAAGTAATGGGATTTATCTGCAGCAAGGAAGATTTAGATTAGATATTAGGAAAAACTTTGTAACTATAAGCTTAGTTCATCCCTTCAGGTTTTTAAGAACAGGCTGAACACACACATCTGTCAGGGATAGTCCAGGTTTACTTAGTCCTGCTCAGTGCTGGGGGCTGGACTTGATGACCTCTCAATGTCCCTTCTAGTCCTTCATTTCTATGAGTCTATGATTCATCCCTGGCTGTCCATGTTGGTGACGTATTAAAAAGGAGAGCTCTGCAAGCATGTCCCTTATTAGTATCAGATTACATATTTTGAAATTTGTAACAACTCTCTTACTCACATGCGTAACTGCTCACCACAGTGAGTAAAAGGTTCACAGATTACCCTGTATTGAGGGAATCAAATGGAGAGTTTGGAATGGGACATATGGGTGATTATATGATCGGAGAAGCTTACACTGATGTATGAAGTGATCTTACTAGCCAGCAAGATACCTGTCTCTTGACCTTGAGAAACATCTACCTCTTTGTTGCTAAAGGAATGATACCATAGGAAGGAAAGAAAAAGAAAATCAAAAAACATTTGAAAACTGTGCATTTCTCAGTCACGCCCAGACCTTGAAGTCTGACACACATCCGTGCTAAAAACAATTCGGTTTGACATTTTTAATGTAATTTTAGAGGCCTATAAAGATACAAAATAGACTGGAAAAATGCAAGAGGAAAAGCTTATATCTGGACCAAATGTCCAGGATCAGAAAAAGTTACAAATTCTGCTGAGCTTGGCAGTAGTAAGAATATCCCAGAACAGGACAGGAATATAGTGTAACTTTGGAACTACACAAGTTCATACTGATAAAAGTCAAAGCCAGACACAAATTACCAAAAAAGGCTTTACTGATTGCAGTGTGGGCTTGCCTTTAACAATCTATAAAATTAACTTGTGAAATAGATGAATTTTCAGAATATTCCTCCTAGCATGCTAAATGGAAGCAATTCTAATCCTACAGAGCTTTTTTGCACTAACGTAATAATTTATCAAACACTTTCATGGGTAACACTGGATGCAGAATATAAAAAAAAAAAAATCACACCTATATTTTTGGAGGGGAAAATATCAGGATTGCCCACAAAAAATAGCATTTTATACAGCCCCAAAACAAATACTTCCCTGGCCAAACTTCCTGGTGTAAAAGAGCATTTGTATTACAATAAAACATACCATGAAGCTTTGGTATTTGCTTTTCCCCTTGCTACTCCTTGTTGCTAGCTCCTTTCAGGGAATTTTCTGATTCAGCTTCCTTTACACTACATATACTGAAGACGGAGGTATCGGTGGACTACGGCAAAGAAGTGCTTAGCATTAGCTAGCAACTTGCTTGCAAATCCATTGTAAAACTCCCATTGATTTTAACAGGAGCAGAGTTAGGCTAATGCTTACCACCCTAACTGTTTAAACAAGTTAAATCTTTCATTTTTCAACGTTGGAATTTCAACAGATCAATGGTGCCATAAAACATTGTTTGGATTGTTTTATTACAATGATGGTCAAAGTGGAAAATAAGTGAATAAATAAAAATAGTAATATTCACTGAGAGACTTTACTTTTATTATTCTTCTGCCTCTCATCATATACTCTCGGAGCAAAAACATTATACAGAAAGGAGAAGTCATTTTTGTATAAAAGGGAGATAATTTTACTTACATCCAGAAACATAAAATAAACACAATCTTCCAAAATATCTACCAATGTTTTGCCATTTTATAAAATGAACTCCGTACTACAATATGCCTTTTTCATGCAGACAGAAAATTATGTTATGAATAAAAGTATCAATTTGCCTTCTAGGAAATACTTTTTCTTAATATAAGTAAATTGTTGGATTGAAGTACCCAGTCACTGACAGAATGATCCAAAAAGCTCTGAAGAACGCTTTTTCTGAATAGCAGTTTATTATGCATGGTGAAACTAAAAAGCTCTGAAGTCCTGAAAGGACAGAGGGCTTGTCTATACCATGGGGTAATGAGCTCTATGGGGATATCATTTCTAAAGTGCACTAACATGCATTAATTGATCCGTGTAGGCCCTGTTGGTGTGTACTACAAGTTCCCTAGTTCGCTTTAACATAGTACTGTTTCAAACGGCACTACAGTAAAGTGCACCAGCAGTGTCTACATGGACCAATTAACATGTAACAGATAAGTGTGCTTTAGAAATCACACCCCCATAGAGCACATTATCCGAACATGTAGACAAGTCCTTATCTGTCAGTAACAGAACAAAAGTCAATGCCTACTTCTTCTGAAACCTCTTGATTTCTTGCTCTCTATCACACACACACACTTTTCTCCAGCTTTAAACACTCCTAAAAGTCCCCCACTAAATGGAGAGAAGACAGTAACATGTGAATCTCCTTTAGACTGGCTTGACAATCAAAATTGTTTGGCTTCTTTTAGTTTTTGCTCACTGGACACCTTCCATGGTCATTGTGTGTCTAAGCCTTCACCACCTCATAAAAGTGAAATAGATACTTAGAGGAAAAACCCAGTGTTCAATACAAACCCAGCATTCTATACAACATCAACAGAAAGGCCAGCACTTGTTGCCAGCTGTCTCATTAGACATAAAGGTAGATGCCTGCCTAGTAGATACACACCAACTAGAATGCTTAGGCCCTGATTCTGCAAACACCTGAGTAACTTTACACACTTAAATATTCCCATTGACTTCTACAGAACTATTAATGTACATAAAGTGACTTGTGCACAAATGTTTGTTGGATCAGAGCCTTAGACTGCACACATTTAAATTTGTTTCAACATCACAAACAAGGAATGCAACAGAGGACTTAACACATCTTGCTGGAAAACATATAACATGTACTGTCAAAAAGTTAAGCTAGAGGAAAAACCTTAAAGCATGTAGTGTTATAGTATTTGTTTATTATTATTTTTTACAGTCAAACTAAGTAATATTTTTAGACAACCAAGAGGAAAAACAAACTACAAATCATGATTTTTGAATAAGTGAGTCAATAATCAAAAAGTCAAGAGGACAACTGAACAACATGAGAATTTTTTCTAATTTTTAAACTTACTTGTCATTCCTTTTGATCCTGTTAGTCAACCTGATCTCTGTTAAGCTAAGCTTTGTAAAATGGTTCATCATTTCAGGCATAAAAAATTAACCTTGTCTCATGTATACCTTTTTCATGATTTCCTGAAACGCCCAAGCAGCTATTAAACTGCCCTTAAACAACCCAAACAGGAACTTGTGCAGATTCTTTTTATAATTTAACTGTATTAGAGGAACTTATTTGGACAAAAAACAAACCAAATCAATCTATAAAGAAACAAGTACCAGTGGGAGCCATTAAAGAGGCATGAAGACTTATGCTAAGCTTCCACAAAATTAAATGTAGCTAATTCATGCTTGTAAAATTTTTTTTCTCAAATTGACATCTTCATGTTTCCCGAAAGACATCTGTTTAACAGCTGACAAGAAGCAAACTAAACAAAACATGCTGCTAACATTCATTTTAGATTTTGCTCTCACTGCAGCACTTTTTATCCTCTGTAGTTTTTGGTCTATACTTCAGCTGATTATGAAGAATCCTAACTGAGAAAAGTCAGTGAGTATTATCCCCACTAGCATGTACCTGTGAAAAAGTCACAGGTTAGTGGGACTGTGACATTACATGTACAATATTGTCAATCGCAAAGTTTCGA
The DNA here is from genome assembly GCF_965152235.1 of Eretmochelys imbricata. NCBI lineage: Eukaryota > Metazoa > Chordata > Testudines > Cheloniidae > Eretmochelys > Eretmochelys imbricata. Next base: position 33,901,494 of record NC_135575.1, on the reverse strand, counting down.
AAATTGTAAGTCAGGGCACACTGGAAATCATGAAATTGGTCTAAAACTCCTCAGATTTTATAACAACTATTGGCATCTTTTTGTCTGCTTCCTGATCCATTGAAGTTCATATTTTCAAACTTTTCTCCACAACCATGAGGACTAGCAATTGACTGTTTTAAAATGAAAGCTGAACATTTCATATAATTATGTGACTCCTTCTTCATCCCTTCTCTTTCTCCTTCCTTCTCTCGATTCTCTTCTCTCTCCATCTTCATCTCTCCTACCGTCTCTTCTTCAGAGCTCCATGAGCTGCAGCCACCAGAAGGCAACATAGTCAGACATCTTCAGCAATTGACAGTGTTTGTGAGGAGAAACAGACACACATGAACCTATACATTATATTTTACAGAGGCTAAACTGAGCCAGAGTTTAAATGGCTCGCTCAACGAATCGTTATCAGAGCTGGAATTTAGATCTCAGAAAGCTTAATTCTGATCTCACAACAACTTTTCGCCAATCTAACACCACTGACAACAATTACTTTTGGTTTACATTAGTGTAAATGAGATCAGAATGAGACCAAGTGATCCTGGCTTCAAGTCTCAAACTGTATTCAAGAACATATCCCTCCCTCTTTTTATTCAGTCAGTGTTTCATAGAATCATAGAATATGAGGGTTGGAAGGGACCTCAGGAGGTCATCTAGTCCAACCCCCTGCTCAAAGCAGGACCAATCCCCAATTAAATCAAGTTTATATGGGCTTACAGTGTAGGTGTTAAAAATTATCAGTCCTATAATGCCCAACCTTTCAGATAGAGAAGTTACACTAAATTAAACTCTCTGAGTTACACCTTATGCTAGTTCCAATCTTATAATCCCTTTATGACCCATTTTATTAGACTTTGGAAAGGGCATGTTGTTTGATTTTGGTATTAGCTTTTAAGCAGCTTAAGCTCCAGTCAACTAAAGAAGTTTACTTTTTAAGAGAAAACCCTTATAAACTATCAGAACATGATTTACCCCTTACAAAAAACCAAAAACAACCCCCCCCATTAACCGTTAATATTAAGAGCAATTAAAAAAAAAAACCTACTTTTTGGAAATAATACTAAGGGAAAATATTCCAGTAAAGGATTGCCAAAATTTTTCCATTCAAGTTAAAATAAACTAAGACTCTTAGCTTAAACAAGTAAGCAAAATTGATCTGCATTAGTTTATTAAATAAGAATGCAAACAGTACTGAACAAATCTACATAGCTCTTCAACCAATTTAATTTACTTGTTTTATGAAACATGTTGCTGTTAGGGAGAAGATTAAAAACAGTAGCATAGAGCATACACTGTAAGACTTGTTCTTACGTATAGGTGAAATTCACTCCTGTGCAGAGAGAGAGCACAAGGCCTGTATACCACTTTAGTCCCACTAAATGGGACTTAAATGAGGCACAGACATCATGCTGGCCTTCTGCATTGAGGTGTATTTTATTACAGTGTAAAGCAAAACATTAACCAATGCACTTTACTGCAACACTGCAGCTTTATGTTAGCTTACTTATATTCCAACACTTTAAATGTTATTTTTAAATACTGATTTTATTAAATGACTTACTTGGGTATTTTAATGCACTAGCTTTTTAGCCAATGGAAACCTATATATTTATTATTATTTAGATTGCATCTGGCGATAGTTTGAAAAATAATCATCTTCCGAGTCTTTAGATGAAATGGCTTTTCCACACTAGAAAATTTTTACTTAAAATTTCCCACGGTTGCTATGATCAATTCACTTGCACCAATGGTGGTAATAGCAGGAGTTATAGTACACAAGGCACCTGCCTCATCTGCCATTTTAAGATAGACTGAACATGGTTAGAAAATGAACCAGTGCTTTAACACTGGCAGCTGCTTGGAGCCCTGTATACACTAGCACTGCCATAGTTGCTATCACTAGCAAAGCTGAACCCAATGTAGCAAAACAGCATTTGGTATCTGAATAGATTGTAGCAAAAATTTTCCAGCATGGACATAGCCTATAAGAAACAATGCTTCATACAGATATTATTTCAGTTTTACAGATATGTAAAGAGAGACTTGCCAGGAACAGAACTCAGATATTTTCATACCATCTGCTGATCTAACTACTAGAGTGTTTATCATTACTGAATATTAAATATATTTAAATATGTATTTTTGTGTAACAATTTAAGCATTCATGTATCTACAAGACAGTACCTAAGCACGTAATTTAGTATTCTGTATCTCCTTTCCTTTTGTTTTCTCTTTTTATTTTTCCCTTCCATTATATAAATTTGAATCTCTCTTCCTCATTTTGTCCTTGTCTGTCTTCTCTTCCATTTTCTTTTTCATCCCTCCCTTTCCTCTCCTGTCTTCATAGTTTCTCAGTATCATCATCTTATTCCTATCAGTTTCTGTTCCTCATTCCTAATCTCTCTTCTGTGCCACATTCTGTCACTTCTCTTCCCCAGACCCATAATCTCACTACTTTTTGGTAACCAGTGCTCTTACTCTTTCCTTTTGCTTCTAATCTTGCCAATCCACCCTCCATTTATGATGATTTAGCAAAGGTGCTTGAGTCAAGAGGGAAAAGGGAAAAAAGGAAAATCAACACAAACAAGAAAAAAGACTCAAAGGGGAGAAACAAAACCTTAATCTAGGTTTAAAGTAAAATGTAGTCCTCAGTAATAATGAAAGAAATAAAGCATATCGCATGAAAAGATGAAATAGAAGTCCATGCAGTACACCTTCACATAAGATAAGAAAAGCCATATGCAATGAGAAACATCATCTCACCAGTACTGGATGAAAGGTCTGAAAGATACCTTACAATCCTACAGTGATCCACTGAGTCTCACCACACATTTAACATACAAATCACTTTAATAGGTTTTTTTGTTGTTTTTGCTCAAACAGATTCTCACCATTTTGAATTCTCCTCAGCAGAGAGCACCGAAGAGTTTGGGAGACAGAAGAAAAGGTGGGTGTGGAACAGTTACCGTATTTGCAGCTATAACGGCATGAAAAATCTTGGATAGTGACAGAGAATCTTCAGTCACTACCAAATGAAAACTCAGTGTGTGAAGTGTTGTTGAACATAGAAATTTGAAATTAACTGGGCCATTCCAACAACTGAACAATATATGCAACATGTCAATAGGGCTGTTTTTTTATACACAGACTTCAGAATGAGACACTTCAGTTACACATGTTGCATGAATTAAACCAAATGCTCCTTATCTTCATATTCTGTGGAGAATCCAAACTAGTCTGCCATCTCATTCAGTGCACCACTGCAATTATCAATGCTTGTTTAGCATGATCCTGTGTAAATATGAGATTTATGGAAACTGTTAGGCTGGATCAATACTGATCTATAAAATATAAAATACTGTTTAATTAATAGTAAAACTGTTATTTATATAGTTTTAATTAGTTAAAAGGACCAAAACACTGTTTAAAAGTTCATGTGAAACTTTCAGTAATGAAGTGCTTCCATCATACAATTTTCATTTAACATGCAATAACTGATTGGCTACTTGTAGCTTTTTATATTTTTTGTCCAGTTTGAAAGAAAAAATACTGTAAACACCTAATAAAACCTAGGAATGTTTTCTAAGTGGTTTTAAACAACACCACTGAGCTTTGACAAGTGCTTTGTGATCCTATGACTCCAACAGCAGAATCTGTTTTCTCTTGTGCCACCTACTCCTACTGTAAAAGCAGGCCTTCAGTATTAAAGCTTGAATCACCTCCGGGATTGTATCCTGAAATGAATCAGTTTGTATCACAAAAAGTATGCATCAAAGACTGAATAAAAGTGTGTTTTTGATTCGTACTTTTCTTTTCCTCACCCTTACTTAGGCCTGTGTTTTCTGACTCTCCTTCATATTACGAAAGGGATGCTGAATGTGTAAGAAGGGCCAATAGCAAGTGAGATGGCAGAGTGTCATTTGGGTATAATTAAGTTCTTAAATTCAGCTACTGAATGCTGGACATATACTTTTTCATATCGTTTACCACAGCTGGGTATGGTTACCTGGTATTCCTCAGATATTTTAGTTTTCTGTGAGTATCCAGGTTGGGTCAGAATCAACATTTTAATACCTATCCATTTTAATATTTATCTTAAGAACTTTTTGAATAATATCTCTCTGTCTTGACTCTTCTGATCCAAGGGTTTGCCAAACCACCTTGGTACACAGCTTCCCTGCAAGAATGCTCAGAGGCCTTAATACATTAACATTTATTCAGAAAGATAACCTGTAAATATCTCTGCTGCATTTATATTTGCCATTAATACAGTAATTATCCATATGAATAGAATCAAGACATTTGGGGGGTTCATTTGTTCAGCCTTCCCCCTCCCCACATTAGTTTTTTCATTGTCTTCAGTTTGCATATATTACACCTGCACATCTGATACACCACACCCAGAACCAGATAAAGCATACTAATAATTCAAAAACCACAAATGATTAGAATCTATTTGACAACAAACTAGTGCAAGAAACTTAAAACAAATATTTCCTTGTTCTGTTTAAATACATTACAAAACCAAAGTAATATATGGTTAAACTACAGTTCCGTGTACTATGTGTCAATTGATGCTTTCCAGTGTCTCTTGGCTAATACACATTGTCTCATTGTGCATCCTTCAAAGGAAAGGCTGTGAAACAAGACAATTCTTTCACACAAAGGAAGCAAGAGGTGATTTTACTGATTAGCCACAAACCAACCAATGTGTGAAAACTAAATATTTTATGCCATTCCTTTTTCAGAAAAGTGTATTTTTTTTAAACATGTAAAATTTTCAAATAGTAGCTTTGTTTTATTTTTTAAAATTATATGTGCCGTACTCCAGACAGGGGGAAAATACCTCATATCCATAACATAGATTATGCAGAGTATGCTATCCCTGATTTATTTTAAAAAAATCACAATTAGCTATTCTTTAAGAAAATTTTAGTATAAGTATAAAGAGCCAATTAAATAGGGAGAAACTTTGTGTATATCATTTCTGAATGGTGCATGAAGATAACAGTGGTATTTCTGATATTTCTGGTATTGTTACACAGGATTAATACTGATTAAAAATACTTTCAAAGAAGCTAATTGTATTTGGGAAACACATAGACAAACACGTATTTTTTTTTTTTTTTTTTTTACATAAAAGCAAAGAAGAGTCATCCTTACTGATATAAATTTAACAGATTTTCAAAAGAACATAACTCATAGCTCGCACAAATTTCCACAGGTTAGCTAATCCTGTTAAAATCCAAAATAAAGACAAAAATCAGCCCAAGTTTCCAAGACTGAGTTTATACAATTATAATTTAATAGGTACTCCCTGCCTAGCTAACAGCTAATCCAACTTCAAAAAGATTATAGCTCTCTTGCATTGCACAGCTTTTTTCAGGGTGGGCCTTTGCATTACTTTTAGACAATTTATGAAAACAAAGTGTCAAGAAATCCATAAATCTCTTTATTGGCCTTTGAAATAGAGACAAGGGTCTGGATGGAAATAAAAACTGTGTGCTCTGCTGCAAATGTGGACACCACCCCAGTTCTGTACTCAAATCCTCTTAACTTCACATTTAAAAACTGAAGGAAGAATGGAAAGACTTGGACAGTTTGGTCCTCATATAGCAAGCTTTTCCAAATAAAAGCTGGCTGATGAATAATGTAGCAATTCTTTACGTGTCCATTTTCATGCTAGTTACGGATGTCCCTAACTGCACCATTTCTACCTGTGGCTAAAATGTAACTAATTTCCATAAATTGCCGCAAATGCAATATACTTAATAAAACCGCATTGTGAACATATTGCACTAGTGCTCCACAAACTCCACTGGCTGCCTATCCACTTCCAGATTGAATTAAAAGGCCTGGTCTGCACCTAGAAGGTCCATAAAGCACAAGGCTATCTCAAAGTCTATTATCCCACAAAGACAGCTATGAACCACAGGGATGATGCAACTAAACTGATCTATGACAAGACTCTTTGGTCAATAGGGCAGGCTATTTTCAAGAGGCAGGAGCCTAGCTATGGAACACTTTACCACAGATCATCAGACTAAACCTAATCCTGACCATGTTTGGGTCTAAATGCAAACTTACCTTTTTGAGGGGGACCAGCTTCTCTCAGGACCAAACAACAACAGGGAGTATGGATGGAAGTAGAAGAAGGTGGAATGGTAAGAAGAAACATCCCAAGAGGAATAGTTGATTTCCCTGACTGGTTTTATGAAGGCCCACTCTTTCATTTGGTTATGTTGTAATTTTGTTTTGTGGGAACCTTTCGTTTTACCAGCTGTTGACTCTTCTAATAGGTCTTATATGAAGTATATATTTATGGACCATCTGCTCAATATCCTTCTTTGTTGGAACCTATTGCCTATTTCAACAGCAAGAGATAATTAACTCAAGTAACTTAACAAAGAGGTTTGGCCCTCACTTACCAAACAATGCCAGAAATGACAGGAAACAGGACACCTCTCAAGCCACCTTTCCCTCTTTGGCTCTCTCATCCCTCCAGCAATGTAACTTACTGCACCCAGGCACCCAAATGCTTACTCATTGCATTGATCTCAGGAGTTGAGGAACCACTGGATGTAGGGACATGGAGGCCTCAAGAGTTGTACTGGGGTGACGAGGATACCGCAGCTGATTTCCTCTTATAGAGGGACGGGAGGCTGCTGTATTAGACCAAACCTTGGATTCCACATCCTTTTAAACGTACAGTGTGACCAGCATCCAGACACTGGCTATATATCTGGCCTTTCAAGTGCACTCCTGGCATACACATTCCAATTTACTACCCAAGATCCATAAACCTGGAACTACTGGGCGCCCCATCATTTCAGGCATTGGCACCCTGACAGCAGGATTGTCTGGCTATGTAGACTCCCTCCTCAGGCCCTACGCTACCAGCACTCCCAGCTACCTTCGAGACACCACTGACTTCCTGAGGAAACTTCAATCCATCGGTGATCTTCCTGATAACACCATCCTGGCCACTATGGATGTAGAAGCCCTCTACACCAACATTCCACACAAAGATGGACTACAAGCCGTCAGGAACACTATCCCCGATAATGTCACGGCTAACCTGGTGGCTGAACTTTGTGACTTTGTCCTTACCCATAACTATTTCACATTTGGGGACAATGTATACCTTCAAATCAGCGGCACTGCTATGGGTACCCGCATGGCCCCACAGTATGCCAACATTTTTATGGCTGATTTAGAACAACGCTTCCTCAGGTCTCGTCCCCTAACGCCCCTACTCTACTTGCGCTATATTGATGACATCTTCATCATCTGGACCCATGGAAAAGAAGCCCTTGAGGAATTCCACCATGATTTCAACAATTTCCATCCCACCATCAACCTCAGCCTGGTCCAGTCCACACAAGAGATCCACTTCCTGGACACTACAGTGCTAATAAACAATGGTCACATAAACACCACCCTATACCGGAAACCTACTGACCGCTATTCCTACCTGCATGCCTCCAGCTTTCACCCTGACCACACCACACGATCCATCGTCTACAGCCAAGCTCTGCGATACAACCGCATTTGCTCCAACCCCTCAGACAGAGACAAACACCTACAAGATCTCTGTCAAGCTTTCTTACAACTACAATACCCACCTGCGGAAGTAAAGAAACAGATTGATAGAGCCAGAAGAGTTCCCAGAAGTTACCTACTACAGGACAGGCCTAACAAAGAAAATAACAGAACGCCACTAGCCGTCACCTTCAGCCCCCAACTAAAACCCCTCCAACGCATTATTAAGGATCTACAACCTATCCTAAAGGATGACCCAACACTCTCACAAATCTTGGGAGACAGGCCAGTCCTTGCCTACAGACAGCCCCGCAACCTGAAGCAAATACTCACCAACAACCACATACCACACAACAGAACCACTAACCCAGGAACTTATCCTTGCAACAAAGCCCGTTGCCAATTGTGCCCACATATCTATTCAGGGGACACCATCACAGGGCCTAATAACATCAGCCACACTATCAGAGGCTCGTTCACCTGCACATCCACCAATGTGATTTATGCCATCATGTGCCAGCAATGCCCCTCTGCCATGTACATTGGTCAAACTGGACAGTCTCTACGTAAAAGAATAAATGGACACAAATCAGATGTCAAGAATTATAACATTCATAAACCAGTCGGAGAACACTTCAATCTCTCTGGTCACGCAATCACAGACATGAAGGTCGCTATCTTAAAACAAAAAAACTTCAAATCCAGACTCCAGCGAGAAACTGCTGAATTGGAATTCATTTGCAAATTGGATACTATTAATTTAGGCTTAAATAGAGACTGGGAGTGGCTAAGTCATTATGCAAGGTAGCCTATTTCCTCTTGTTTTTTCCTACCCCCCCCCCAGATGCTCTGGTTTAACTTGGATTTAAACTTGGAGAGTGGTCAGTTTGGACGAGCTATTACCAGCAGGAGAGTGAGTCTGTGTGTGTATGGGGGTTGGTTTTTTGGAGGGGGGTGAGAGAGTGAGAGAACCTGGATTTGTGCAGGAAATGGCCTAACTTCATTATCATACACATTGTGTAGAGAGTTGTCACTTTGGATGGGCTATCACCAGCAGGAGAGTGAATTTGTGTGGGGGGGTGGAGGGTGAGAAAACCTGGATTTGTGCTGGAAATGGCCTAACCTGAGGATTACTTTAGATAAGCTATTACCAGCAGGACAGTGGGGTGGGAGGAGGTATTGTTTCATATTCTCTGTGTATATATAAAGTCTGCTGCAGTTTCCACGGTATGCATCCGATGAAGTGAGCTGTAGCTCATGAAAGCTCATGCTCAAATAAATTGGTTAGTCTCTAAGGTGCCACAAGTACTCCTTTTCTTTTTGTGAATACAGACTAACACGGCTGTTACTCTGATTCCAATGTTGCTATCCCTTCTTAGGAATGGGGCCCCCACAGCCTAGCTGTCCTAAGGCTCAAAACCATTAAAGACCCTCCAACTCTCCTTAATAGCTCTTTCCTTAATAGCTCTGGGTAATAGCCCAGCAGGTAATGGATGGGCTTTTACCAGCAGGAGAGTGAGTTTGTGTGGGGGGGGGCGGAGGGTGAGAAAACCTGGATTTGTGCTGGAAATGGCCCAACTTGATGACCACTTTAGATAAGCTATTACCAGCAGGACAGTGGGGTGGGAGGAGGTATTGTTTCATGATCTCTGTGTGTATATAATGTCTGCTGCGGTTTCCACGATATGCATCCGATGAAGTGAGCTGTAGCTCACGAAAGCTCATGCTCAGATAAATTGGTTAGTCTCTAAGGTGCCACTAGTACTCCTTTTCTTTTTGCGAATACAGACTAACACGGCTGCTACTCTGAAACCTGTCATTGAATCTTAGTGCCTTCCAAGGGGGCCAGGATTCTTTTGCACTCCCCATCCTACCCACTCTTCTCTTCTGGCTCTGGTCTCCCCAAGGATGGCCAGTGAGAGAAACAGCTCAGAGCAGAATTTTCTGTTTTATAAAGTTCCAGTTCCCTCCTGAGTGGCTTCAAGGTCTTTATCAGGTGATTTGCTGGTTAGTTCCAGACCACCTGCAGTATCAGACTGGGAAAACTGGTTCCCCTGGGCTGCCGCCAGCCCCTTGAACTAGAGTACTTCCATCTGAATGGAAGACTATCTAGGCTGACAACTCTTAATTGCAAAAAGAAAAGGAGTACTTGTGGCACCTTAGAGACTAACCAATTTATTTGAGCATGAGCTTTCGTGAGCTACAGCTCACTTGGCTGTAGCTCACGAAAGCTCATGCTCAAATAAATTGGTTAGTCTCTAAGGTGCCACAAGTACTCCTTTTCTTTTTGCGAATACAGACTAACACGGCTGTTACTCTGAAACTCTTAATTGCTCTCCATTATTAGCCCTGTGCTAGATGCAAGACACCTTTTGGGTGTTTCAAGACTTCAATGTCAAAGTGAAGGCACAGTGCAGTTTTACAGTCAAAGTAGTGTTCACAGAACAGAAAGGATTTGCATATTAATATAAGCATACAGAATTACACTCATCTATCACAGATGCTTTGGCAGGAAGCATCTGAGGTTACCATGCCAGCTACCCACTGCACAATCCCCACATCCCTGACCTTACCTCTTGCAGCCAGGTCCCCCACTCACTGACGAGAAATAAGAGCCTCTGGCAAAGATGGTAGCCCAGGGAAAAGATCGGTTCCCTTCCCAACAAGGGCTGACTTATGGGACCAGCAGTAGAGTGCTCAAAATGCTTCAGATTCAAAATTCCTAGAGACAAAAAGCCAAATGCTTGTATCTCCAGCAAAATTTTGGAGACTTGGTATGAAGAGATATGTGGAAGGAGGAATAAGTTTGAACGTCCTCACACTCTCCCATCTAGCACTGGGTTCTCTCCATCAGAGAAGGGAGGAAGGACAACAGAGTCCACACCCATCTCTCTCTAATGTATTTTAATTGTTGTGTGGCATTAAGATAGTATGGTGACAGATGCATTAGAAATACTTTGACAGGGAGAAACTGGACCAGAGTCTTTAGTGGGGAATTACAGATTGATATATTATGAATGAATTGCATATATTCAGTCATTCATACATTATCTGCTGCATTTTTGTAAGCACTTCTGGAATTGATTAGAAGCCAGCAGAAATTAAACTCCTTTTCAGCAGAAATGAATTTCTCATTACCATACAGCTTTCTAACTTTTCCAATTGCTAGATTCCTGATAGCAAATGGGGTCCTAGTGGTATGCCCACCCATTTAACTTCAGAAATCAATTCTGAGATAAAATTCAGAAATAAACTCTAACAAAGTGATAGGTCTAAGCAGACTTGGTCTAACTTTCAGCACATAGTTTGAACTTTGCAAAATATCCACCTTCTGGAAAAGAACACTACATCCTTTCTACGGACAGTGAGAAGACATGGTCCACCAGTCCACCTGTCAAAATGAAATGAACACACACAAAATTATGGATTAAATAAAAGATCTATAGCTATATACCACTTGACTACCTCAAATTCTATCTGATTTCTAACACTGGTAAATTAATGGCTTATACTCTCTCCATCTATCAATTATCATTTTAAAATGTAATTTCTGATTAAAAGATTCATAGAGCTAATGACCACTTATTCTTATACATATCTGGTATTCTATAAATTGAATAAATATTAAGATATAATTTATTAATAAATTAGATTATACATATCTGTTCAGCTAATTATTTGATTCCATCTTGTGGTAGTGCCTATTATAATTATTTATAAATCAAGAAGTTTTTCAAAATTCATGTATAAAACTCCATTTAAATGAAAAGTGAAAGATATTCATTCCTTTTGCAGAGAACCTTATTTAATTTTTACTTTTAAGTTTATGGATTGTTAGTAATATGTTTAGCATCTGTAGTTTTCCCCGGACACTTATTTATATTGTTTTTGTATTTATGATGTGAAGTTATAAATAAATATCTCAATAAAAATAAATTACAATTAGTCTAAATATGGACCCCACAATATTGGCCAAAACAATAACCAGCAGGACACAAATGCTATTCGAGGGAGATCAAGGAATGTTTCTACAAGGAAGATCAGACTATAAACATCTCAAAATATCCACATTTCAACCAAAATGGAATGTGTATCATCATAACAGAATAGGCCTAATAAGGAATCAAAGACAAAAGTAAGTTTAGACACATAAAGGCTATTTGTCATAGGGACTTTTGTTTGGCATATTTGATGGGAAGAACTTTGGCCTTAATATATACAATTGGATTAAACAAATGTACACAAAGCTAAATTTAGAATTAATTAAACTGCCTATACAAGTTTTGTTCTTGGGGAGCATGCTGTCACCTCTTTTCTGTCAAAGATTCTCTCACTAACCCAGAATGCATGGGAAGACATGCAACACCTGTACTTCAACTATACATCTCATCAGATCTGGAGGTTAGGCACAAGAAAGAATTAGCTGTAAATAAAATATGCTTGTAGGTTCATAAACCAATTTATAACTAGACATAGTAGAGGCATTAGTATGAACTTCCAACAACAGTTATGAGGACAGTATATATAGTTCTCCCTCAGTGATTGTATCTAACGTATAGAAGACCTCTCAATATCCCTTATCCATTCTTTTAATATGCTACTGAATCATTTTAGCTTTGGGAAGAGGGAGAAAAGACTCCAAGAAAAAAAGTAGCTACTATGATATTTACATCACAGGCAAACTAGCCTCAGGGTCCAGATATAAATCTGTATGCTTGTGGATAACAAAGACGCAACACATAGTGTGGTATAAAACCCTGTCTACACTAGTAAGTGTTACCAGTTATACCAATAAAGCTATACTGCGATAACCCCTCATGTGGGCACTCTTATTCCAATATAAGGGTGGGTTCTTTCTGGCATGAGAGACTACATGGGGTTTTTACCAATATAACGATAATAAGTTTACATTCACATGTCAGATTCAATTACAAAAAAAATTTCCATTCTAGACAAGGGCTAAATTAGGAGAATGAACACCGTTTGTAGAAATAGGATGTGCACTGAACCTTCAATAGAACTAAAAAAATCAAGTGATATTCAACTCTAAGAGAATGTATTTGTTGCAATGGTATTTGGCCAGGAGGCCACCTTGCCTTCCACAGATATCACACAGTAGTGAACTCTAACAGTCTCTACACAGAAAATTCTGGGGCGAGGTAGTAAAAAAGTCTCAATGTCCTCAACTCTGGAAATCACTTCCCCCTTTGATTCGACAGAGACCAAGTCTCCTGACCTTCAAGAGATGTTGTAAAGCTCTTCTGATCTCTCATGATTTTGCTTCAGTCGAGTAGTGGGCAAAAGAGCGGGTAGGTTAGTATAACGCTTGTTTGGGAAAGGTCGTATTTATCCCTAATTTATTTTCATGGTTATAACAGGCAAGTATAACAATTCATCATCTTGTGTAGTCAACTGGAATTCAGTTGTGGATTAGGTGAGCATTTTGAAGCTGATTCCGTGGTTTAATCAAGCAATAAAAATTGTCACAATGGCAAAACATTCCTAAAATAAATTCTACTTATTAGGTGCATAGGTCTTATGCTGGCTCTCTGCTCAAAGGTCAGTTTCACCCAAGATGATCCACATGCACAAAGGCTTTGCAAATGTTTGTTGGCGGAAATACAATACTTGCCTGGTAACCAGGTTCCCAAAGAAATATTTGATGTTTTATTTTTCCTTTTCCCAACCTATCCACATATACATATCAACTACAGCCGATAAGTAACATTTCATTAAATCTAAAAAAATTAATCACAGGATCATAAAAATTCTGCATTTTCCCCATGTTCCCTTGCAAAACACTAAACATTATTTTACAATGCTCACACCATAAAAATGACAATGAATTTTCCCCTTATTTGCATGTCTGCCAATGGGCATGACAGCATGGAATAAATGTTCACTTCTGAGGTAATATATTTTTTTAAAAGGTCGGGGAGATTTGTAGTAAAAAGGCTCTCAATTTGTAGAAAATTGCAAGTATAAAAGGTATTTCATACTACTAGATAAATTCACAGTTCAATATCTTACAAAGAGCTTGAGCATTCAACTGCTATCAAAGTGAGAAGAGAGCTCACTGGATTTATTTGCTGCTTGTACTATATTCTCATTTTTTAAGTGTTTAAAAATTTATTTATTACAGGAAGAAGCAGGGGAAACAGCTTCAGAAAGCTCTGTCTGGGAGTTACAAGACTGGGTATGAATTGTATTCCAAATCCTGATTTCCAGATGGCATAGATATAAATCTATTGTGGATAACAAATTATTACTACAACAGTCTTCTTGTTTTTATACTGAAATTACATTCACTTGCTGCAACTAATCAATTTCAGGAAAATAAATTATCAATTTAAATATGACCTGCAAATAATTTCTATAAATGCAGCAGTGACAGTCAGGGTTAGAGGGGCCTTCTGTATATAATTAGTTTAAAAGTTAATGCAACATAAGCATATTTTAAATTTGAGGTCCATATTTTACTCTTAATCTATGTTGACATTAGTGGAAATTTGGAGTAGAATGTGACCCAAAATATGTTGAACGTTTCTCTTAGCTATTGGTGACATACAAAATATAATTCTAAAGCAGAGGAAATGTTTAAAAAATGCAAAATCATCTTCATTCAAGAAAGAGAAAATGCCACAAGGATATTAATACTGCACTTTTCTTCAGTGTTATCAGTGTACTGTAAATGCATGAAAAACTAGCAAGCAAAATATACAGGTGATCACAAATATGGAAAAGGAATGGCAAAGAAGGAGAAACTGTAAATGATAGAAATATCCCCCTCAATCCCTCTCCAGGAGGCAGCCCGGGCTTGGGATCTCTTTTTACTCCCGCTCCCCTCATCACTGGTGGCAGCCCAGGCTCAGGCTCTCCTTCCCCTGCCCTTCAATCCCCCCCCGGGAGGCGGTGGCGGCAGCAGCAGCAGCAGGGCTCCAGCTGTCAGCCCCAGAGTGGCAGCAGCAGCGCAGAAGTAAGCGCCCCATTGCCACCCTTACTTCTGCCAGAGGTGAAAGTAAGCCGGTATGGCCCGGTACGGCGTACCGGGACCAGCTTTCCCAGGCGGCAATTTAAAGCCCTGGGGTAGCGGTGGCAGGGCTCCAGCAGGGATTTAAAGGGCCCCAGAGCTCCAGCTGCCGCTACCGCCCTGGGATCCTTTGAATCCCCGCCTGAGCCCTGCTGCCCGAGTCCTGAGGTAGCGGCAGCAGGGCTCTGGTGGGGATTTAAAGGGCCAGGGCAGTAGTGGTGGCTGGAGCCCTGGAGCCCTTTAAATTCCCGATGGATCCCGGCCACTGCTACCCCAGGGCTCGGGCAGCAGGGCTCAGGCGGGGATTGAAAGGGCTCGGGGATCCAGCAGCTGCTACCACAGTGGAGCCACAGGCCCTTTAAAGCTCTGCCAGAGCCCAGAGCCCCAGGGTAGCGGTGGAAGCTGGGAGCCCCCAGGGCTCCTCAGTGATTTAAAGGGCTGCGGTAGCTGAAGCCCTGGACCCTTTAAGTCGCCCCTGAGCCCTGGGGCTCCCAGCCGCCTCTGCAGCTGGAGCCCCAGGCCCTTTAAATCAAGATGTAAAGGGCCCCGGGGATTTAAGGCCCTGCCTCTTCCGGTTGAGGCCACACCTCTTCCAGTTGATGCCACGCCCCCCGCTCAGGACTCCAGCGTACCGTAAATCCCCTAACTTACTTTCACCCCTGACTTCTGCACTGCTGTTGGTGCGGTACTGCCTTCAGAGCTGGGCACCCAGCCAGCAGCTGCTGCTCTCCACTCTGCCTTCAGAGCTGGGCAGCGGTATATGTACTTGTGGAGGGGGTAGGGCATAAGCAACTATAGACACAAAGAAGGGAGGCATGATCAAATAAGTCTGAGAACCACTGCTTTATATAGTTGCCTGTGATAGTTTGCTATCCAACACTGGTATAGCTGGATGCAATTTAAAAACACAGATTAAGGGTGTTGTAAGAATTTAACAAGTGATTTGACCTTACTTAAACATCAGATTCATTATTTTTAAAACAAAAACTATATTATATAGTCTTAGTTTCCTTGGCTGTTCTGTTGTCTAAGAATGTTAATCTTCAGACATTCATTATGTTTAAAGTAATATTATGAACATGTAGTTAATTAGTTTCATAACAGAGATTTACAGGAGTCTGTCCTAAAATCAATCCTGCATGCACGAGTGACTTCATATAATATCCAGTTCAATTCAATGAGAGTACTCATATGAACATGTGTTTTCAAGATTGAGGCCTTAGTATGTCATGAAAGCATACTACTATACCTAACTGATTAAAATGATACAACAGTTGGCCCTATATAGGATGAAGTCTAGCATTCAAGTAGTCTCAATTTATTTTAAATCAACTATCTTGCTTTGTTTCATTTTTAGATATGAGGTGACAAACACTGATAATGTGTATACAGTTGGCTATTTAGTCCTAAACCTACATGCTATCTTTCTAGGGAAAAAAATATTTTCAAGTTTAGATTTCTGAAATGGCAGGGTTTGTTTTTTGTTTTGTTTTTGATTGTTTGATAAATATGTTAGGGCCTTTTATTTTCATTGAGTCTATAAATTATTTCTGGTAAATATAAAGTAAGCCACAGTATAAATAAAATAATCTTCACTGGTTAAATGTTTTAGAACCAATATTTTAAGTTGTACATACTGTTTTAAAGGACGTATTGTGACAGCAAAACCATCCATGACAAACAACAAAATGGAAAATACATTTGTTTGAAATATTTTTGCAAAACACAATTCAACAAATTAGTTCAGAGAGGAAGTGTCTGAAATGTAATTACAAACTGAGAATTTAATAGATCTATTATTAAAAACTAATACATGTAAGTTAAACATTTATTAGGAATGGGCATCAGCTGTCTAGCCCACTATATTTTAACTCACCATCCATCTCAATCTCTGTGGGGATGAAATCTGGGGCATTATTATTGACTCCAGCTTTTAAACAGAACTCACAACTGGCTTCAAAGAGAAGTTCTACTTAAAGACTGACAACATGATACAGCCCCAATGCTCACAGAAGACAATGGAAAGACTCCTATTGACTTCAGTAGGTTTTAGATGGGCCCTAAAACTTTGCCTGTGGAATACTGGGATCTACAGAGTACTTTATACAGTAAAAGTATCACCTTGTTTCTGATTCTACCTGTCTGCTAGAAGAACTATCTTTTAACATGACTAAAGGGAAGCTTTCATTGATTTTCGCAATAACTCCACAATACTCTTTCTTAGCAAGGTTCTATATAGTCGTTCTATTTATCACAGTACAATGCAGATCCTTGCTCCCCACCTAATTATGTTACATTTTTCTACAATCAACTGCTTTTGCCAAAAGCTGGCCCAAAGCTCCTTTGAATCTGATTACATATCCTCATTATCTGCTCTGTGTCTGAGCTTTATTTTTGTAACAGTTCAATTGGCACAGCAATTGCTGTTGTGTGTCAAATGAGATGTTTGACTACTCTGTCTCTACTTGCAAGAAGGTAAAGGATGGTCTTGCAAGTGGGGAGTACAATGTTAGGTGTTCTTGCTCTGACCTGCCCAATGTAAATGCAACTGCTGATTTGTTTTCCAAATGGCAGGAAGAGGACTCTTAACATGGTGATTCTCTATTGCAACTTCCAATACTTGCAGTGTGTAGACATCTGTGAAGCTTTTTTATTTTTTATGTGATTCCACGATACCTGAGACAAATTTTTAACGATAATAATCACCAAGCATAAAGCTTCTGGAATCAGAATTTAGCTGACTGATGGTACACGAGACAAAGTAGAATACAGTTTTTCTTCTGCAGCTAACAGGTCCCAGTCCTGCAGCTTGTGACTGGGAGAACACTATGCCCAGTTGGAGCCCACTGAAGTTAATGCGTGTCTGGCTGCATGCGAGAAGTTGCAAAATCAGGGCCAGAGACTGCAATGAAGTGCTGGGAGGAAATATTCAGAAGCTGATTAAGCCGTCTTTATGGCCACTGGAACAGGGGCCAATGATTTGGTCCTTTGTTTTTGAAGTATGGCTAATTATTCAGCTACTATTTAGTTATAACTGAGAATGTTGTTATAGCTTCAAAAATACAGTTCTTTGAAATAAAAAAAATCCATTACTATATTATAATCCTAAAAACATTTTAAATGAAGGGAAAAAACTGCACATGCAAGATGCTGAAAAAACAGATACAAGTCTGACTGTAGGAAGTCTGATTATAAAGTTTTCCAAATATAATAAAAGCCTGCATAAAAGCAGAGAAGACAGTAGGTTTTTTTTGTTTGTTTGTTTTATGTTTGTTTGTTTTTCTGCAAAGTAATTCCCCCTGGAGGAATCCTGGACTACTGTTTACTTTTAAACAACAACAAAAGTCTATAGTGTGTTTGCGTGCATACATAAAGACACTCCCAAAGCCAGCTCCTCAGCTGGAGTAAACTGATATAGCTTCACTGCAGCCAGTGGAGCTTTACTGATTTATACCAGCAGAGGATATGGCCTATACACACTCTTTTTCAAAGCTAACAAATTGTCTTAAATTACTTGAAAACAACAAGATTTGCTACAAACAGGCCTCATTATTGTAAGAGTTTATTATTTATTTCATCATATTTATTCACTTGGAGTTGACACATTCCATTTTAGCAACTCTTGCACACACACAAAAATTGCTGGAATGACAGAAGATAAGTATGCATTTCATTATCATAAGCATCAGTAAAAAATTCACAAAATATGCTTTTAATTTTATTCATGCAGCATCAGCTAGATGTGTTATGACAGGACTAAGTAGCCTTTTGTGATACTTAATTTCACCCTAAAGCTGTTTTTAGTTAATTTTAAAAACAAAGTAATCTTCTCATCAGTAACAAATATCAGTGCTAAATTTAAGAGACCAGAAATAACATAGCAGACAGAAGTTAAATGAACACTATGCTAGATACATAGAAAGATGAAATCCAATAGGAAATTAATATATTTTGGAGCACTTCAATATGTGGCATATTTTAGGTACAAAACAGACATTGTGTATTAAATAAAAAGTAGACCTTAAAATTATCTCACAATTTTTTAAATATGTTACACAGCTATTATTTTAGATAGATACATTTAAATGGACACTAATAAATTAAGGCCCTGATTCTACAAGCACTCACTTGCTTAAATTTTACACATGAACTCAATGGCACTACTCGTGTATAAACCTAAGCACATGCATGTTTGCAGAACTGAGGCATTAATTAAGCTCAAAGCAACCATTTTATAAAAGAAAACTTTAAAAAAAAACTAAGAATAAAATAAATGTTTCTATGCATTTTTCTGAAATTTTTAAATATACTCTGTTC
This sequence comes from Eretmochelys imbricata, assembly GCF_965152235.1. Classification (NCBI taxonomy): domain Eukaryota; kingdom Metazoa; phylum Chordata; order Testudines; family Cheloniidae; genus Eretmochelys; species Eretmochelys imbricata. Next base: position 33,882,575 of record NC_135575.1, on the reverse strand, counting down.
TTAAAGAAATATTTCCCCAAAGTGTTTGAAACACTACAGTACTAATGTGAAACGGTCCTGATTCATTTTCATTGTTCAAGCTGAGAAAAATGAAAAAAGTTAATAAAAGGCATACATGTTGACAAGTAAAATACACTGTAAAAATTCTTTCACTTTAATAACTTTTCAGTGTTACTAATGAATTTTGTTTTCTTACAATATATGAGTTTCCAAGCTAGAAGTATCCCTTTAAACATATTCAAATAAACTAATATTGGCAAGTAGAAATATGATGCTGTAGAAACCAGAATGTTTTGATGCACCATCAAAACGTTCAGCGTACTCTAGGCCAAGCAATGGTTAGGTCTGTGTTAAAATAATAAACTCCAAAGAAACTGCATTTATGAGAAAGATAAAAATGTATATATTCATAAACTCTCTTCCTAGAAGTTAACTTAAGCTTGCAAGAGAGTCAGGAAAGATTACAAACAGAGGCATAAAACCTTCTCACCAGCCCCAATGATGAAAAATTAGTGAAGACTTTTTAGAGGGCCCAATTCTTGGGTCTCAAAAGACTGGCCACCTGTGGTGAAGTGAAGTGTGAACAACCAATGAGTTTTAGGATAAATCATTGTGTTAACTATACTGATCATTTTATATTGTGAAGGCTAGTTCCACAACACAAATAGCTACAAACTTTGTTTTTTTAGGTTCTTTTTTAAACAACCCTGATACCGTGCCCTGGGTGAGAGTATACAGTACACAATGTTCTCTATCATATACTCTACAATGAACAATGCTCACCCGCTAACTGGAGTGTGTAATTGGTAGACCCATGAGTAATGGAGACACACACCCCACTCCCTTTCGGTGTGGGGCTCCCCTCATCTCTCCTACCTGTGGCATGGATGAGCGGGACAGGTTGGGACTCTGGCATCCACTGGGGTCCCTGAGCAGGCCAGGAGGTGTAGAAGTGGCATTGCCTTCATATCCTTCCTCAAGTTTGTAGAACTGGGGGCCACTTGAGCCCAGCTGAATTCTGCAGTAGAATGACCCTGCTGACTAGTTCATGAAGGACTCCTCACTGGTTAACAGTTTAATAAAGTTGTGGACTCTGCATTTAACCATACTCTGGCTTGTGTGCCTTGTTGCTTCAGTGTCTGTGTCAATATACCCTGCCCACTGTATGCATGTCCTATCTCTGGTAAAATATTTACACCACAGTTTATAAGCATCAGTAAGGCACAGATGGTGGAAAGTAAACAAATCTGTTAACTATTAAACAACAAAGAAGATTTTGGTGGTAGAATATGGAAATAATACCACCTCAATTATTTTGTTTACAAAGCACTTAAACTCTAAGATCTAAAAAAACCCTGACAGTCTTGAAGATTTGATATATCATCTCTACAAATGTAAGTAACTTCATCCAAATAAATCACTTCAACCTATATTCCAACATAGATCAACAGGGATCACAACTGCATCAAAGTGTCCAGCACAAGTATACAAGGAGGAATGCCAGATATGTATTGCAGATAAGTTGTAAAGTTGTATGTCTGGCACAACTGTTTTTCAGTATCACATAACACTGGCTAAAAATTGTTCCATGTCAGCTCAAGTTTATTACACTGAGGTCTTCTGAGTGTGTCTAATTTTGTAATCAATAAATCATTTCTAGTCTTTCAAAAAAGGAAGCATGAATGAACTAGGAGGATATAATGAAAGGAATTAAGATCTGACTACATCCACCATGAGACCTATATACAGCATTACACCACATTTAGGTCTTTTCATTCAGCTCATTCTTATTCTCCTTCCTCTTTTCCAACAGCACACTGTAAAAATAAAATAAACATGAATAAATGTAACTTCAGGTCAATGGTAGCCTCAGACTAATGGTTGAATCCCCAGTTATATTGGCTTTTATGATTTGAAAAAGCTAAACTCAAAGTCGTCACAAGACCAAATAAAGCCCTGTAACTAGCCCCCTAAAAACTCAATTTCTACTTCTATCTTTTTATCACTATGTTTTTCTATTGCCATAGTAACACTATCTACACAGTAAAGGGCTTGATTTTCAAAAGTGATTGTGGTTAAATTGCATACTAATTTCCATAAGCAGATGCACAAACTAATATTTTCAAGCGCAAATGGCCATTCAGGGAACAGACTATTTGCATGTGCGAGTGGACAGTTTGCATATACAATTGCTGTAATTGTACATTAAAAATAAAAATGACTGAGTTACTTTTTTCATCATGATCTTCATTTAGGCACATCAAAAATCACCCATTACTGTAGTTTCTGAGTGCATCACAATATTTAAAGTATCGCAACTGTAAAATGGAGATAATAATATTTCCCTATTGCAAGGATAAATATATTAAAGACTGAGAGGTGCTCATATACTACAATAATGGGGGTCACATGAATACTTAAGTTAGACAGACCATTTTATTAACACTAAATAAATCAGACTGAGGATCTAACACAGTGGTGGGCAACCTGCAGCCTGCCCATCAGGGTAATTCGCTGGCGGGCTGCGAGACAGTTTGTTTACATTGACCGTCCGCAGGCATGGCCACCCGTAGTTCCCAGTGGCCATGGTTCACCGTTCCCAGCCAATGGGAGCTGCGGGAAGCGGCACTGACCATGGGGAAGTGCTAGCTGTCGCTTCCCGCAGCTCCCATTGGCCGGGAACTGGATAATAGTACTTCACTCTCCGGGGCCTTATGAGGATGAATACATTAAAGATTATGAGACATTCAGACACTATGGTGACAGGGGCCACAAAATATTTAAGATAGATAGAAGGAGAATTAAAACATGTAGATCCCATTTACACTGTAATACAAGTAATAATGATAAATCCCTCACCTTAGAACTCTAGTCCAACAGATATGTAAGAGTACAGAATAACCTACAAACAATGAATCCACAGTACATTACTACAGATGAACTTTGGATACAGAGTACCTATAGGTTTATTTTGTATTTTTTTTTAAATTATAAAATTATATTAGAGCACCACCTTCAGGTCAGCTCAGATCACTAGACCTAATTGGCCAGATTCTAACTTACATTACCGTGATGTAAATACAGAGTACTTCCAGAGAGCTGAATGGAAACACTATAGATTCCAACCAGTGTAACTGAGATCAAAATCTGGTCCAATGCCTCAAATTAAAATGCAACAATGAAATATTTTGGTGATGGTCTGAATTATCTTCTGCAAAGAAACAGCTTAGCTAGAAGTAAGGTCACACAGGTTGCGCTAAGTAACTATTACAGAAGTGTATAGACCTACTTGTGTTGAAGAAAATGAATTAATGATCATGCACATCCAATTAAATGGAGGTGTTAAATACAGCTATTCATAAAAATTGAACAAAGCAATAAAAGGGAAGAGGCTTAGTGATTACCCTTGAAAAATCAGGAGAAATTGTAAGTGCCTTATACTGATTTGGTAAAACAAAAGTTATGTAATTCAACAGCTAGCTTGTTCCCTCTGTGGGAAAAATTCTCATGGGGCAGAACTCTCATTGTTTTCCCTTCAGAAGTTCCTCCAAATTGTCCTATTGGTAGAGGTGACAAGTATAATGGGGCTTTTCCTTTGAATGGTCTGACGGAGCATTCAGACTCCAAACCTGTGACTATCCAGAGACACATGCCAAAACCAAGGGCCACTATGTGGATTTTCAGTTCTCCATGGCAGCAGAACTCCTGCAGGAACTCTGCATCCACTTAGACCCTCCTTGCCACTTTCCAAACAATACCATTTGGACAATGGGGGCTTCGCTCAGCAAAGCTGGTTAACCAAGAGAATGGTTACAGGGTCAAAACAAACTTACTCTGTACAATGCCCACAGGCTTTCAAGGAGTGAGTGGCACACTGTCACACAGAGCAACAGTTTCTCCTCCCCACATCTGGGAACCACTCATTCCTGACGCTTCTGTGATACTAGAAGCAGAAAAGAGGAGACAGACCTTGTGATTCATTTGCTTGTACATGTCGTTTATACAATATATTATAGTTTACTGAAAATATGAGTACGAATGTTTGAAAATACGTTGAAGATGGATATCAAAGATTTTTGCAGGTTATTAGACTTCATAACTTGAACTTGCAAAAGTTATTCTTTAACAGGCAGAATTTTGTAGATTCTCAATTACAAATTTTAAAGGGGGGAATACATATATTTTGGTTTGAAATTATCCTTGTTTCTTCTCTCTCATAGATAACTAAATATTTTTGGAGTTTGTTGCTTTGGGCCTACTTTCTTTTCTTAGTATATAAATTATATAGTATATACATTTCTTTTCTTAATATATTTTTTCTTTAGAAACATTGACCTATTCCATAAGAAAATAAAACATTTAAAGACTAGTAGTCCATATAATCAAATCTCTGGAGTTCTTAATAATTGTTAAGACTGCAAAATAGGGTGCATTAATATTTTACATAGATTTAAAGTTTCCATATCCCAAATTTTATTCTCATGTAAATAAGGAAAAAACCTCCTCAAGATTTCTCTCTGCCGCATCTTTTTTGATCAAACAAGTATTCTCAGTAATATTCAGTCTTTACAAAGGGAAACCCTGCCTACTGAAAAAAGTTATTCCCTTAAACTTGCAGTTTGATAAATACTGTGGACCACTTAATGACAGAAAAACCAAAAGCATTCATTCTCCAGTGCTGTCATTTCCCATTTAAAAGGATCTCTTGCCAACAAGAATGGCAGATTTACAGTAACCTCTTTGTTTATGTTATCTGTCAGGTAATGAGCCACGAAACTCTGCTACATATCAAACCCATCTCATCATCTGTTGCCACAGGCTTTAAACTTTTCATTGGATGGTCTTTGTCTATGTTCAGATATGTTCAAGATACAATTCAGTCACAAATATACCTAGGAAATTATTGGACTTTTGTCAAGTTATTGCCAAAGAAACCAATATCTTGTAATGACTGTCTTAACCTTTTACTAATTTAGCTCTCTGTCTCTTTATATATAAATATATTCACATTCAAAAGAATGAAAACACAGATTTCTGACCAAAATTCAATATAAAGCTGCTACTACAAATATTCAAGCTGTTATGGAGAGATTTACCATTGATGTTAAAGTAATTTGTCCTATGATTTTCTGATTTGCGTAATAAAGATTTTTTCTTCATAACTTTCTTGACAAGCAACTATAACAGAAGTTGAAGTACCTGAATAGAAAACATCTGCTTAGTTTTAAACACAATGAAGTTGCATTTGATCTCACAAAGTCCCATATGTAGGCAACTTTTTTACCTACCACGCTAAGCAGTAATAGCATGTTCTTAGAGTCATATTCCAACAGGACTTTTGAAGTACTCTTACTTAAGAACATAGTTCTAGAGTAGTCTCAGTACATACTACGACTGAAATATTTTGGGGTATCAGAATGACCATGTCTATCAAAATCAAAAAACAACATTCACACTGCACAATACCTGGTAAATACTGTCTGTATAACTAATTATTTTATTTGTATAGTACCCCTTCTTCCCTGCTGCACAATAAGATCCTCCAAGCTGCTTTATGAGGACCATCACTTCTTAGGTAATAGCACAGTGTTCCTCCCTTAAAAGTCTTGACTAGCTTCAGATAGTCAGATCCCGACTCCCAGGAGGAGCTGGGTTGTGGAATATGGATCTGTTTAGGACTCTGGGTGAAAACTTTCCCCCCTGAAGTCCATGCCAAAACAACCCACTGATTTCACTGGGGGGTCAGGATTGCACCCAGTACCTTATGCTGATTAACGTACAGTTAGAGGTAGGGTGAAGCCAAACTTCTCAAGTGGAGTCTGGAAAGCTGATTATGTATTTCAGATCCATTTACAAACTGAGCCAGGTTTCTTTTATATAGATCAAGATATTAAAATCAAGGTCTATATTAGCAATGAGTGTAGTATCTTGCTGGGAAGTTTGAGTTTTTTTCAACCTACACTTGTTTAGAAAAGAAGGCTTGCAAGAGCATGGAAAGCAGTTGAGAAGTGAGATTAGAGTTTTGTCCAATTCATCATATTCCCCTTGTTCCAGAATAAGCGTTGGCCTCTTTCAGCATTCTTTGTGGAGACTGTCAGAACAGACCAAAAAGCTCTAAAGATCTAAGTTTGTAGGGCCAAGAGGTATCAGAGTCAAAAATTAATCAATAAATGAAATAATCCATGTCCCATAAGGTCCAAAAACACAGGAATGAGTTTAGGGGTAGGATTTTCTAAAACATCTAAATGACTTTCTACCTTTGGTGTTCATGGGGTTAGTGGATTAATGTTGACCAAGTGACTTCAACACCGGTGCAAAGCCCAACATCCCAGTCCTAGATGTATTAAAGGCTTAAAGCAAATTGCTAGCATAAACTGAAGTACAGGCTTCATGTCATCTCCTCCTGCATCAATGGGATTTAAAAAAAAAAAAAAAAAAGCAAGCATGTCCTACTGCTTTAGATTATAATATAATTGTTTTTAATACTATTACTATTTTCCCATTTCTCTATAATTCAAGGTGATCACATATGGGACTAGCTCAATTTCCTGTTTGTTTGTCTTTGCTCTTGAATACTTTAAAAGTCAAAAAAGGATGTGAACTCCTTCTGATAGTGCTATGGGAAGATGCCAGACATGAGCCAACAATTAACTTTTCAGAAGCTATTCCAGAGCATCTGGTCAAGAGTGTTTTAACTAGGAAATAATTAATACCACCTTCACTAAAAAATACTGAACACACAGTAGTCTGGACTTTACTTAGCACAATTAAAAGCTTTAGAATAACGAAGACTACTTGGAACATATTATGAACTGTTCATAATAAAATACTTACATAAATTTGATATGTTCTTACAACAACATTGCCTTCTCCAAAACTACTGATTAGAATTCTAAATGCACACACAGTTTAAGACCTCACTTTCAGGAAAAGCCAGGACAAAACTCCTGACCTTGTCTAATGTGGGATTGTATCCCGTTCAAGCAATGTATTCGTGCTTCTTAATGTGGAAATCTAAAAATACTGCAAATGCAGATGGAAATAATAAGTAACTTTAACAAGCAGAAGAACTCTTCTTGATCTCAGACATTGTCATAAATGATTGAGAGTTTGAAACAAAATCTGTCCCTGAATTTTTAACAAAGACCAAGCTAAATGAAAAAAAAATGTATGTACAGCCATTTGTATAATGCTTGCATTTACAGCATCTATTACACTTACATGTCTAGCATAAGCATCAAATTACAAACTAAGTATATTTTAGATACAAAAGGCCTTGTACTATGAGATTTGTTTTACTTCAGTAAAATGCAATATACAATATATGATTCATAAACTCCTGACCAAATTTTAATAAACAGTCTACACAAATCTATTGACATTGCACAAAACTGAATGGTAACTAGGACTTTTCAACAGATGCCAGCTCATGCCAGCTAGGAATAAAGAAAAGGAGTCCTTGTGGCACCTTAGAGACTAACCAATTTATTTGAGCATGAGCTTTCGTGAGCTACAGCTCACTTCATCAGATGCATACCGTGGAAACTGCAGCAGACTTTATATATACACAGAGAATATGAAACAATACCTCCTCCCACCCCACTGTCCTGCTGGTAATAGCTTATCTAAAGTGAGCAACAGGTTAGGCCATTTCCAGCACAAATCCAGGTTTTCTCACCCTCCACCCCCCCACACAAATTCACTCTCCTGCTGGTGATAGCCCATCCAAAGTGACAACTCTTTACACAATGTGCATGATAATGAAGTTAGGCCATTTCCTGCACAAATCCAGGTTCTCTCACTCCCTCACCCCCCTCCAAAAACCCACCCCCATACACACACAGACTCACTCTCCTGCTGGTAATAGCTCATCCAAACTGACCACTCTCCAAGTTTAAAACCAAGTTAAACCAGAACATCTGGGGGGGGGGGGGTAGGAAAAAACAAGAGGAAATAGGCTACCTTGCATAATGACTTAGCCACTCCCAGTCTCTATTTAAGCCTAAATTAATAGTATCCAATTTGCAAATGAATTCCAATTCAGCAGTTTCTCGCTGGAGTCTGGATTTGAAGTTTCTTTGTTTTAAGATAGCGACCTTCATGTCTGTGATTGCGTGACCAGAGAGATTGAAGTGTTCTCCGACTGGTTTATGAATGTTATAATTCTTGACATCTGATTTGTGTCCATTTATTCTTTTACGTAGAGACTAGCCACTAGCCGTCACCTTCAGCCCCCAACTAAAACCCCTCCAACGCATTATTAAGGATCTACAACCTATCCTAAAGGATGACCCAACACTCTCAGAAATCTTGGGAGACAGGCCAGTCCTTGCCTACAGACAGCCCCGCAACCTGAAGCAAATACTCACCAACAACCACATACCACACAACAGAACCACTAACCCAGGAACTTATCCTTGCAACAAAGCCCGTTGCCAATTGTGCCCACATGTCTATTCAGGGGACACCATCACAGGGCCTAATAACATCAGCCACACTATCAGAGGCTCGTTCACCTGCACATCCACCAATGTGATTTATGCCATAATGTGCCAGCAATGCCCCTCTGCCATGTACATTGGTCAAACTGGACAGTCTCTACGTAAAAGAATAAATGGACACAAATCAGATGTCAAGAATTATAACATTCACAAACCAGTCGGAGAACACTTCAATCTCTCTGGTCACGCAATCACAGACATGAAGGTCGCTATCTTAAAACAAAGAAACTTCAAATCCAGACTCCAGCGAGAAACTGCTGAATTGGAATTCATTTGCAAATTGGATACTATTAATTTAGGCTTAAATAGAGACTGGGAGTGGCTAAGTCATTATGCAAGGTAGCCTATTTCCTCTTGTTTTTTCCTACCCCCCCCCCCCCAGATGTTCTGGTTTAACTTGGTTTTAAACTTGGAGAGTGGTCAGTTTGGATGAGCTATTACCAGCAGGAGAGTGAGTCTGTGTGTGTATGGGGGTGGGTTTTTGGAGGGGGGTGAGGGAGTGAGAGAACCTGGATTTGTGCAGGAAATGGCCTAACTTCATTATCATGCACATTGTGTAAAGAGTTGTCACTTTGGATGGGCTATCACCAGCAGGAGAGTGAATTTGTGTGGGGGGGGTGGAGGGTGAGAAAACCTGGATTTGTGCTGGAAATGGCCTAACTTGTTACTCACTTTAGATAAGCTATTACCAGCAGGACAGTGGGGTGGGAGGAGGTATTGTTTCATATTCTCTGTGTATATATAAAGTCTGCTGCAGTTTCCACGGTATGCATCTGATGAAGTGAGCTGTAGCTCACGAAAGCTCATGCTCAAATAAATTGGTTAGTCTCTAAGGTGCCACAAGGACTCCTTTTCTTTTTGCGAATACCGACTAACACGGCTGTTACTCTGAAACCAGCTAGGAATACTTTCCAAATAAGGAGAATTAAGTTGAAAAATTAAGTCTTTTGAAGCAAATCTTCCCACCTCTCTCAGAGAAACAGGCTAATTTTTAAAGAATGTAAATATTTCTAATTACTGTGATTATATATGTCTCTAGTAAAAGAGTCAGGACAACTACATGTGATAAAAGTAAACAATAGCTTTACAAATAACTTCCTTTTTCAGATGTTGGAAGTACTAAATAAAGTAAAGGAGGAGTCAAATAGAACTTCATTAATCCAGCAAAGACCCCGGCAAAAAAAAGGTTTCACTGTTAAAAAAATGTTCTGACAATTCAAAAATTGCTTTTATTCTGAACTGGGGAACCTGAAAACCCTCAGAAAAAGTACTGTCAGCTATTTATTAAGCTAATATTTATTCATAAAACTGTCCCAATGTTACATATATACTGTACTTATCAATCAATTGTAGTGTTTCACAATGTTTTTTCTATAAAAATTTTTTATAGTTCACTAAAACAAACAATAGAAAAAAATCCACATTTTTTCTCAGTTTGAGAATAAATTCACATCAATAATTATTTGATAACCTGACATGGTGTAATCTTGTTGAACAGATGATAGATAGTGAAACATGTTAATAAGGTTAAAAGGATTAACACAGAACACCCAAGTCACACAACTTACAATGTTCTCTGAACTATGATCAAAATTCTCAAACTCCAGCGCTATATGTAGAGCCGTGCGCAGATACAAAATTTGTATCCGCATCCAATACACAACCATGGTCTGCGGATATAAAGTGGATATCCGCAGATCTGCAGGGCTCTACCTATATGAGAGCCTGATCATGCTCCCTGTGAAGTAAGCTAGAGTTACACCATTCACCTGAATGGGAACAGGATTAGACCCTGAATTTGCAATGAAAGGGATATTTTTTCTTTAATACCATTTCAGGAGATCTAGACAAAACATTAAATTTAAGAGGTGCCTACTGCCTCGAAGATCCAATGCACTGCTATGAAATTCTTAAATATAATTAAATTACCCTCACCACAACTTTCACAAATTCTTCTGCATATTTCAGATATGGATACACCCTAATACATGCTGAAAATACAGTAAGGTGGCTCAAAATGTTAGCTACCACCTGCAACATTGAGAGAGACTTAAGAGATGCTAAGAATTGCTTTTTAAACAAAGTGAAGCTTTTAAAATGCCCAACTACAAATAACAGTAACTGATCCTTTCTTGGCTACCTCTGGAGAGAGGCCCAGGATTGGAATTGGAGACTGTAATATTCTCTCTCTCTACAAGCAGCCCTTCCAGGACAGGGGAAGTGAGTATTAAAATGCAGTAAAGATGATGTAAGACACACACAAAGCACTGTAATCCTCAACAACAACAAAGCCCAAACATACATGTGGTCTTTAAAAAGCTCCCCCCGAAGAGGTCATGAGTTCTATCAAATAAATAAGTTTGAATTTGTCCCATATGACATTTGTCCCTTTCGACATGTTTGGAGTATTTTATTAGCCAGGAAGGGAGGGAGCAGTGTTTTTCATTTATCTTTAGTCAGTTATGCACAGATTATTAAAGGTATTTAGGCATTGCAGTGTTCGGTGTTGCAACGCCTAAATAATTTAGGAACCTGAATCTCATTTTCAAATCTTCAAATCTCATTTTACCTCTTGTCTTATACTAAATTGTCAGCTCTTCAGGGCAGGGAGCATCTTTCTATTCTGTGTTTGTACAGCACCTGGCACAAGAGGGCCCTGAGCCATGATTAGGACAACAGGAGCTACCTCAATACATAATTGTTTAAGGCACCAACTGTACCGATAAAAAAATCTTGCAAGCATTCTCAACAAATGGACACAAATGGTTGCTGCAGCAAGAATTGCAGCTAGCCCCATTAAAATGTGGCACGTCCTTTGGAGAGTTCTTTGTCTGCGCAGATGTTGTTTTCCATTTATCTCTGTATTAACAGCTTGTCATCCAAATAGATCTTGCTGCCCTCTAGTGGCTTGTGAAGATATATAAACTATAAAAGTTAGATTCCCGGAGGCTCATGGAAACACTAAAAAAACCCTAAAAATCCACTCTTAATTTGTCGTTCAGCTTGAAGCAATTTATATTTTTCTCTCGCTTCTATTTAAGAATAAATTGTGCATAGTTGGACACTATACCTACAGGGATCAGGAAGCCTGATGTCTTGATGCCTTTTCTAAAAAAGGACTGCTTCAGGCACTATAGCAGAAATACAGAGAATGACTACCCTCGGATAGCTGTTGCACTGATAAATGAAAGGATTACATGAATATACTTGCGTCTACCACACCATATGGAAAAAATGAAGTTTAAACAAGCCAGGGAAAAACTGTGAAGAGTCAAAGAAAAAATCTTGATTTAAAGACTTTTTGTGCTGGTAATTAAATGTTGCCATACCAGCCTGTAAATGATGGGACCTCATGAAATGAACACAGCCAGAAGTGTCAGTGGGTGACACAGAATATTATGCCTCGAAGAAAGGAGAGTCAGAATAATTTTGGACTTAGTTATATAGTAGTTAACTCCAAAACATCAGTAAAGCTGGATTTGAAAATCTGATGAATGAATATAAACAAAAATGCTCAGAAAAACAGGAAGGCTCTTTATAGCAGTAAATATCACAGCACTAATGGAAAACAACCATGAAGTGGGCAGAGTAACTCATTTAAAATGAACACTGCCAGAGCAACATTTTGCATTAAATTATATAGCATCCAGAATACTCAGGTCATTACAACATCACAGCAGAATGTAAAGGAAATGAACGTTCTTAACACTTCAACGTTTTTCATCAGATAATAAATAGTATATTCCAAATCTTTTGCGACAAAATAAAGATAGACATTAAACATAACAGATTTTTTATCGGAAACAATAATATTCAGGTACTTATATGGTCTTAATCACCAGTATCTGAATACCTCATGCAAGTTACAATGGAGCTTAAGTAAAATATCAAAGATGAAATCCTGATCCTGAAGTGGCAACACTCTCATTGACTTCAATGAAGTCAGGGTTCAACCCAAAATGTGCAGAAGGATTTAAGTGAGTTCATACCCCCATAAGAGGATACCCCATTCCTAAAGAGTCAAACTGTATGTTAAATTTTATTCCACAGTTTAAAAACACAGAAGATAAATATATCCCAATTAAAGATCTGATTAAAGGAATCTTGAACTATACAGGATATTTACATAAAAATCAGTTTCCTGTAAGCTGGAAAGGATGATACATGATCATCAAACTGCCAGAAGAATGTTCACACCTACTACTGGAAAGTGTCTTGATGGCTGATCTAAGTCCAGGTCAGGCGGCCTGGTACAAGGTAGAGACTAGCGAGGCCTAACTACATAAGCATTAGAGACCGTAATTACTTCCCAGACCATTTGCCCATTCTGCCAAGATCCCATGCTCCTGTCTGACTAGGAAGAAATAGCTGATCCCACCAGTCATAAACATACTGCTAAGGGTAGCATAAAATCCCTCCTTTACTGTAAAGGGTTAAGAAGCTCAGATAACCTGGTTGGCACCTGACCAAAAGGACCAATAAGGGGAGAAGATACTTTCAGATCTGTGGGGGAAGGTTTTTGTTTTGTGTTTCTGTGTGTCCTCTAGGGAGGCAGAGAGGCATCAGGTCAGGGAAATCCATCTCCTCCAAACAATCCTGAAAGGAGTCTCTGATATTACAGGTTTCAGAGTAACAGCCGTGTTAGTCTGTATTCGCAGAAAGAAAAGGAGTACTTGTGGCACCTTAGAGACTAACGAATTTATTTGAGCATGAGCTTTCGTGAGCTACAGCTCACTTCATCAGATGCATACTGATGAAGTGAGCTGTAGCTCACGAAAGCTCATGCTCAAATAAATTCGTTAGTCTCTAAGGTGCCACAAGTACTCCTTTTCTTTCTGATATTACAAAAAGTGTAAGTAAACAAGGCAAGGTACGTTAGGTTATCTTTCGTTTTAGCTTGTGAATGTTCCCTTTGCTAGAGGGAGATGTATGCCTGTTTTCTGTAACTTTGAAGTTAAACCTAGAGGCAAATTCCTCTGTGTTTCAAATTTTTTGTTACCCTGTAAAGTTACCTTCCACCCTGATTTTACAGAGGTGATTCTTTTACCTGTTTTTAAAATAAAATTCTTCTTTTAAGAACCTGACTGATTTTCAGTGTCCTAAAGACCCAAGGGGTTGGGTCTGTGCTCACTTTGTAACCAATTGGTTAGGATATTATTCTCAAGCCTCCCCAGGAAAGGGGGTGTAGGGGTTTGGGAGATATTTTGGGGGAGATAGGGCTCCAAGTGGTCCTCCCTGAATGTTTGTTTAAATCAGTTAGTGGTGGCAGCGATACCAAAGGCAAGGAAGAAATTTGTGCCTTGGGGAAGTTTTTAACCTAAGCTGGTAGAAATAGGCTTACGGGGTCTTTAATGTGGGTCCCCACATCTGTACCCCAGAGTTCAGAGTGGGGGGAAACCCTGACACTACCCAAAGGCTAAATCCATAGTGGGCAGGCATTAGGTCCCTGTGAGCCAGTTAGAGGAAAGCTGGAGAAGGGGATACACACTGGATGTAAGTGAATGAATCAGAAGTGATAAAGGATGTATTGTATGCATGTGTATATACACTTGGTTAGGGAGCAAGCCTAACAACTGGTGCCTTCATCTGGCTTTGTACATACTTTGCTGGTGAAGTATGTACTTTTCTAATTATGAGCTTTTCACTTTTTGCTGCATTCGATGGAAGTGCAGTTCTGAAGAAGGGCAGACAATTGCTGATTTTATATGAGGACCTTATGGAGGAAGTAAGACAAACAGGACTGCGTCTTTGTAGTTCTTAATACACTATTCCAGCTGGACAGCATATGGAGCCAACGCTATGAAATTACAGCATTGCAGGAAGGGCCCCACTGAGAACAATCAAAGTTTTCCATTAGCAGTGCACCGTCTCCTTAAGAGTAGGGATTCCGCCCTGGATAAAGAGACCCAAAACAGTATGTTTCACCACCATTTTTCTACAAGCTTATGCGCCATGCCACAGCACTATCTCTGCATGCTGCTGTTCCGCTGTACCAAGGTAGCACCATGTTAATGAAGTTGGTCTCACTGTTTTCTGGCTCCATCTAACCTGCCAGGCTGTCATTATAGTTCAGCCATACTTAGCAGAAGGCTTCTTTGCAGAACAGATTTGTCATTTTCCCTGGTTGTCCATTTTCCAACCACTAGACTCCTGGAATCAGTCTTTCTTTCCCTGATTGCTATCCTCTGCATCAACTGAGTCAGGTTCTCTCTGCATTGCAAAAGCAGAGCTAGACCAGCCAGCAAACCCCCTTCCTTTAGATATTTGGCTTAAAAGAGACCTTACAATAGCTATATAAGTACACGAATTCTAATAAATACTCATTCAAATAATCACATTTTGGGACATAGAGCCCTAGAAATGTGCAAGGAACAACGCAATTTAGAGTATGAAACATATAAGGACAACAAAAGGACACCAGGTATGCTGGAATCATAACAGTACCATCCAAAGGAGGTGAGGAAGAAAGGTTTAAGATATTTCATTACTCAATCCCACAACATACATGTCATAATATCGAATATCAAATCTACTAAATTATATCTAAAATTAAAGAAAATAGATATTTCTTTATTATATTGTCCATATTATATTTGCTGTATAGTATGTCACGTTGCCCTAACAGGTGGAATTGTAATGCATGTATTTAAGGTCAGAGATCAGGTTCCCGTGAGAACTTCAACTCTGAATTTCCTCAGTATTGTGACTAAAATCTCAGTAACTTAACCTTATACTAATATAGGGCTTTTTTTTTTCTGGATGCAAAATCCAGGTGTATGAACTTTACTGACAAACAACCAGGACTAGTTATTATCCTGGGAGAAGACCTGAAAAAGTGCTTTTCCAGAAAAGGAAACGTGTCACTTTCACAACAGGAACTGAAGAAATGAAACTCTAGTAATGAGAAAGCTTGAATAATTCAGAGTCCTCAGAAATGCCAGCAGCAGCTAATAAAAGCATCACCACATCATCAGGGACTAAATAAAGGAAGTCATCATTCAGTAAGAAAGGAGCCACCAAAAATGTGAAAAATATCCTTCTTAGCAACTAATCTAGAAATACCATACACTGTGTACAAAAACACTGAATAAATTAAGGGAATCAAAGGCTGGAGATAAATAGCAGACTATTTGTTTAACATTTATCAAATATTTATGAGGAGGATAAGAAGTTTATGAATCAGAGCAAAGACTGGGCTATAGTTTAAAAAAAAAAAAAATCAAAAAAATCTCCTCGCAATCTCTGATGGATGAGCCCTCCCAATGAAGATCATTTACCAAAAGAAGATACCAAAAATTTATTTCAATTGGTCTAATCATGTCTACACATTACAACTTATTTTAAAGTCTCAAGATGTAATTTCAATTCTGCAATGAATGATAATAAGAATATTGTTTAAGAAATACCAAAGGATTTTAGAGCAGATTATCTTAATATTTAACAAGTCCACCGACTAAAACCTAGTCCTGCAAACATTTAAGGACATGCATAACACTTATGCAAGGACTCCTGATGCCAACTGGCAGAGGGTACAGGGCAGTGATACTCAATAGGCGGCCCACAGGCCAAATGTGGCTTTCTGCGTGGCCCACCAGCTCACCTTATAAAAATAAGGCAGCTCTCATGCCTCACTGCACAGCCCACATAGAGAAACTGACCTGGATGCATAGAGCGCCTGGTGTTGCCATTCAACCCCCACCCCATGAAGGTCCCTCCATGCTCCCTAGATACATCCCTGCCTGCACACAGTCCTTAGCTACCCCCTCCCTGAACTTCACCCTCCCACCACACAGCCCCTAGCTACCCCTGCCTATACCCTGAGCTACGTCCTCTCTGCACACAACCCCTAACCCCGCCCCTTGCTACAGTGGTTTTCATACTTTTTTAGCTGAGTTCCCGTCCCCCCCTTTGAATTATAATTTTTGGTTGTGCCCCCCTCAATCCAAACAGGTTGGGTGGCCTGCTGAGATGAGTCAGGGGGTGGAGGTGGTGCTCCCTCCCTGGACCCTGCTGCATCGGGCTGGCCCGAGCCCCACCGGGCTCTGCCCCCACAAATACAGAAGTCAAACTATGCCTATGCCCACCACCCAGGGCTGACAACTTGAGCCCTGCTCCTTGACGCTGAACTCAAAGAAAGGGCACCAAAATATAAGTTTGCCCAGGGTCAAGATGTGGACACTAGCCATTTTTTCATTAGTGATGGACATGAAGCAAAAAATGAATGCGAATGTGAGTAAACGTCACAAAGTCGACAGTGAAAAACAAGCTTTTAACCCAAACTGAACAGTGGATTTCCTTTTTATTATGCCACCTCATTTAAACACAAAACCTTTGTGTTTAATATGCCAGACCACTGTATCCATCTGTAAGGTTGTCAACACAAGGTGCCATTTTGAATCAAGCACAGTAACTTCAGCGTGGCCTAGCCTCCTGGCAGTGCTGCAAGACGTGACAAAATTGAAAAATCTGAAGTAGTCTTTGGATCACACTTCAAATGTTGTTCTCACAACATCAGTGACTGTTTAGGAAAAAGCAACAGCTGCTTTTCTTCGGATAACGTGGGGCTAGCTAAAAAGAAAAAGCCTTTTAATGTAAAGGAGTGCACACTGGAAATGCTGGAGCAGCTTTATGCTGGAGATAAAAACAAATATGACATTGTGACCCATGTGAAGTAAGTTCCCCTGTCTGTTTCCATGGCAGTGCAAAAATTGGAGGTAATTTATGAGGATTGTTTGTCGACACTGCTTTCTGATTTAAAAAATGGCAAATATATGCCTTTTGCAGGGGACAAATCAAGCTATTTAAGTGACACTGCCCACTGTCGCTATTGTTAGATTTTATGATGGTGAAATTTTCAAGGAAGAATTTTTGCATTTAATACCATTAATTTTTGCACTTAATAATACATTAGAAACCTACCCCACAGGAGATGTCGTTTTAAAAAAGGTAAAAGGCTTTTTTGAAAAAAATGGTTTAGATCTGCAGAAAGTAAACTTGCTTGTTGAAGACAGAGGTCCCTCCATGACAGGGATAGAAAAGGTCTTTGCTTCATGTTTGGCAGCAATACACCCTTCATTAAATACATTTCACCACATCATTCACCAGACAGTCCTGTGCAGTGAATTGTCTGGGGACTTGAAAAAAACAATAGGTATAATGATGAGTAGTAAACTATATACACTCAACTTCTAGCTTGCAACATTGTCTTTTTAGAACTCTTTTGCAAGACATTTCAGCCAAATACAGTGACCTGTTGCAGCACAACATTCACTGGTTAAGTAGGGGGCACATGTTAGAGACATTTTGTGCTGTTCAAAAAGAAACAGAATTTCTTTCAAATCACAAGACCAACAAGGCTTGAGAGTTCCTGGAATTTTTATGAATGATGTCCCCTCTATGTCACAGATAGCTTTTCTGTGAGATATTACTGGTCACTTGAATTCCCTCAAGTTGCAGCTTCAAGGCCATGCAAGCAGTGTCGGGGATCTGCTTGAAAAAGTATGTGTCTTTCAGAGGAATCTTGAACGCTTTCAGACAATCTGAAAGATGTTGCATTTTCCCACACTGTGTGTTGTTGCTACAGATGATACTTTGATGAAACCAATACAAGAACTCCTGAACACTCTGACAAAAATCTTTAAAATGCAAATTGAGAACTTTAAAATTCCAAAGGATTTGCTTTTATTCGTTCTTGATCAGTTTGTTGTCTCAGCTGATGGACCTTGCCCTTCTGAAGCAAAGAACATTCTTGATTCAATTGATGAGGGTGCTTTTCAATTAGAAACTATAAGGTGCCAGAGCTCAGATGTCTTGCAGGCAAAATCCAGAGAAGTGGGGCTTTGTGATTTCTGGACTGAATATGCTGACCAGTTTCAGAATACCCATAATCTAGCCGTCTATCTTTTAACAACGTTCGGCTCAATGTACTTCTGCGAATCTGGGGTTTTCTACCAAGAACATTATAAAAAACTAACACCACAATCACCTGACAGATAAGCGCTTCACTTGGGCATGCACCTTGCCCTGACTTCTGACAAACCACTCTTCACAAAGCTTTTCAGAGATCATCAATGTTACTTTTCTGATTAGAGATTGCCACAAACACAGATAAAAATGTTGATTTATAAAATTTGTTAAAAGATCGAAACACTAATACTTATGTTGCAATCAAGGTCTTTATTTATTGGCAGCTGAACTTTTCTTTGGGGTGGGGAGGGGAGGTCAGCCTTCTGCGCAAATGACGCGCCTCTTGTCATAAAATTCTCAAACTGGCCCACGATAGATCTAATTGAGTGTCACTTGCACAGGGGGTATACGGGTTACAGGGATTCTCGGGGCCTGGTATTTTCTACTGAAAGTTTGTGTCACACTGGCTATCATAACCTTTATTAAATGTATGTGTGGATAATGTGTAAGGAGATACCTATCTATCTATAGAAATTATGTTCTTAAGGCCTTGTAGTTAAAGGCAAGTCACACACAGGTAGTGTGTCTTGAGACATTTTTCCAAACGGAGGCAGGAGACACTTATCTCCCTAGCTGACCGTTGTGTATTGTGTGCCTTACAACAGAAATCTATTGGCATACTGATTTAAATGCTAATTAGCAGCTTGCGGTAAACTTCAAAAGAAAATTAACAAGAGTGGGGGACACCCTGTTTTCAGGTGAAGATCAGTGGCCTTGTCTGGTATATCTGGGGGTGCAGAAAGACACCCTGGGATTTTTCATCTGGGGAGAAAAGCTGCCAGTGAACTTAGCTTCATGAAAGAAGGGTCTCAATCACCCTGGTAAAAAATGCTATGAAAAGCATTTAGGTTAAGGAGTCCCTTATTAGACAAGTGGGCATTTCGTTACTTGAGTTTAGGCACTGCAATGCAATGATTTTGTTTTATATGTAACCAGTTATTGTCTTTGCTATCGTATGCATCTCTGACTTCGCTAAGTAAATGTATACTTGATTTCTCCATGAACATGTGTTAAATGGCGCTATGTTCTAAGATATAACTAGTAAACTGCAGTGTACTGTTCCTTTGGGAACAGCAGGACTGGTAATTTTGTGAGTGTTTAGTGGATAAGGAGCTGGACACCACAGGGGGACACTTGGAAGATTCAGGGGTTAGAGTATGCTTATCATAGTCTGCATGAGGGATAGTGAAGTCCACAGGGGCTGAGAGGGGAGTTCTTGTGTTGCCTTTGGCTGGGTGAGTCTGGGAGCTGACCCTTATAGGTACAGAGAAGGCTTCCTCACGCAAGGAACAGATGGTAGTGAGAAGACTCATAACCCTGGGTACCCCTGGGAAGCATCATAAACATTCACTGCACATGTGAGTAAAGTTGTGTGTGAACAGGACTGGAGCCTACATTCAAAGCAACCAAAAAGTGTATCTTCTATATTTTTAAAAACAAGCATTTTTTTACTCTTTTAGTTTTAACAGAAATGTGAGATAGGCAACAAACATGGAAGTTATTTTTACTAAATATGAAATGTAAAATAATAATATAAATATGAAATGGTTCTATACAACACAAACATTCATTCTAAACCATCCAAAATGCTTCTTAAATTGAAGTAATAATTGCACAAACTTAAGACCTTATATCGTAAATACTGAGGTACATGAGTAAAATTACATTTTATTCATTAGAAGTAAAAATAACATGACATGTGTATATATATATATATATATATATATAAAATTATAAAATTACATATACATATAAAATTTCACATAGAAAAAGCTATGAAATCACCTTGCCCACCCCCGTACCTATGCAGAATTATTTGCTAAAATATGTGCTCTCTCTGTCTTTAAAATGTCTCAAATGACTGGATTTCCTTGGGAGAATATCATATTCCCCATGTCTTTGTTTAGTCAGGCTATTCATTTTTAGCTCTTTTAATCTTTCATCGTAAGTAAACCTCTCCAGATCTTTAACCAACTGGAGGCAATTCAGAGAACAGCAACAAGAAAGTTTAGTATCTTTGAGGCTGACATGCCCAAAGCTCAGCACAGCATTCAGGTGCCCTGTTCACTAGGTGCTCTTCGACCAGCATCACACAGAAAAGCACTGCCACCACAGCACCAACCGTTTTCCTGCTACCGCACGTCAAAAACTGTCCACTACACCCTTTCATTGCTTTTTGGCATGACTCCATTGCTACCCAACTATCTCCTTCCCACTGATTAGCTAGTTTTTGGATTATTATTATTTGTATTACAGTAAAAGCTAGGGGCCCCACGACCAGGATTCCATTGTTCTAGGCACTGTACAAACAGAACAAAAAAGACAGTGCCTGTATTCTCTAGATATGCCTACTGCGTTTTTCCCAAGCTGAAATCTCATTTTGTTACTTACGGTCCATATGGCCAACTTCTCTAAACCTCTGGATTTTTCTTTTCTTGCTCGTGCTTGCATCACTCCTGTTTGTCTGCATCTTTGAGTTTCATTAAGATGTTGGTTAACCCCTCTTCAGCACCACTAATAACGTTTTAAACAAGAACTGACTTAACTCAGTCTTGAGTCTGTCATTCATTGGCCAAACTCCTCAAATCAAGCCATTACCATTTATCATTACCCATTATCTAGAATTTTTCAGTCATTTTTCAGCCCACATGACATTATTTAATATCCAAGCCTATCTGAATGTATTTTGTGAGGAAGTTTTCATGAGACATTATATCACGCACTTCACTGAAGTCTAGTTCTGTTACTGTATAAGTGCATATGTTATACATTACATCTACAGTACTGCATTCCTTCTGTCCACTATTTATAATTTAATCAGATTGTCTAGCATGATTTGTTCTTAAAAACCATAATGCTTATTGCTCATAATTCCTATGACCTATAGCGGAAGTAATGTTAAGGGGTGCTGAACCTCAGTAGAGCCCTTTGACTTGAAACAAAGCTGTCAGTGCTCAGTGCTTTCGAAAATCAGGCCCTAGATTTTTTTGGATTTCTTTTCAATAAGTTCCATGATTTTACTAAGGACTGAAGTTAACACTTTAGACATATAGAGCAAAATATTTCTGTATTGTTATTACAATACAGTACTTTAAGACTAAATTATCTTCTACATATTACAAATTGTATTACAAAAGCTATTGCATTAAAATAATCCTAAATCTTCATTCCAAATTCTCCAATAATCTTTCCCCAGCCTTATCTCCAAGTAAGCGACGTTGTTACTATCCCCTCAGAAAAATAAGATCTACTACAGCAAATATCTTTCCTCATCATTCACATTTTTGATTGCACAATATTTTCCAATTTTTTTGCTTTGTTTTTAATACGAAAACCAGCTACATCTATTCAGTGGCAGATGTGGCCTAGAAGATACAGGATAAAAGAGAACATTCAAGGAGACATTTTCAAAAGCACCTAAGGATTTTAGGAGCACAAGTCCCCTTCAAAGTCAACAGCATTTGGGCTCCTAAGTCCTTTAAGTGCTTCTAAAATCTACCCTGAAGTTTCAAAGTGAAAAAGCATTTTTAAAAAAAACTTTACAAATGAATATGCAATTATTACCACCCCAGTCCACCCCTCAAAAATCAACAGTTTATTGTGAAGGAATTTGGTGGGGGGGGGGTTAAACTATTGTGCTGGGGTTATAGAATGAGGATTCTTAACATTTGTCAGAAAAATTAACTCACATTCACTATGCCAAGAGCTAATCATTTTATTGTGTTGTAGTTGTCTCTGTTTGACAAAGAATAGCATTTTCTGGTGCTCACATCTAAGCATGTACATTTGCAAAATAGCACTAATAGTGAGTAAAAAGCACAATATGCTGCATTCAGAATTTTTAAATAATGAAATATGATTGCATCAAGCATTTATTATTACTTTGTACATATATATGTTCCAAAGATGAGTGCCAGAAATTGTTTTCACTTGTAAATCTGCTATTGTATGGCATTTTCCCCAGTCAGAGTTCTCTTTTACAGAAAAAGGGCAGTGATTAACTTCAATTCCTTAGATATATGCGGTACAAGCATAACACTGCACAAAGGCCAGAAAGAATATACTTCCTACTCTGTCTATAAGAAACTTCTGGGAAACATGATCTTTCACACAGTTGTGAAAACAACTTGTGAATCGTAAATGCTCACTTGTGGGGATTAGCAAATTTCAGATTATCAAGAATTTAATCTTGCATTAGAGCATAACTCACATGAAGAATTGATCCTCAACATTCCTCTATGGATTTAAAATTACTCCCCAAAGCATTCCATTAAAACAGACACAACGCTTTTCAGATGTGTCACAGCATGACTGGTCATCCTACGTACAAACTGTGAACCATTCAACCTCATCACAGCACTATTCCACCTCCTCCCCTCTCACAGTTCAGACCAAATACCACCAATGAATTTGCCACTAAGTCTACAAATACAAATCTTCAAAATATGGGCACTAGAACTTACTAATACTCTTTCTAGCTTGGTTTTCAACACGATATTTTAGCAACTTGTATATTATACTGAGACTATGAATATTTTCAATGGTAGATAAGAACCATTTAGTTTGCATCAAATCTTCATTTGACCACTAATTTTCATCCCCAGTAATGTAGATCCATTTACTTTCTTTTGTAACAAGGATTATTTCCAGTGAAACAACATGATTAATGGATCACTAGTCACCACACCTTTAAATAACAGACTCTGGGCTGATCAGGTTGGCATGTAATGCCTGGTACCATGTAGCCCAGTACAACCTGCTGAGAGTCGCATCCCCAGCAACTAAACTGGAAAGACCACTGGTCACTGCATGAGGGGGGCACACCAATCTCTCACTGGAATGAAAATAAAGGAGTAATCTCCATCTTGTGCTGCTGACTTCCAGCTGGTTCTTGGTTGAACAAAGGCTGGGAGAAGAAGCCCTGAACCCAATCTGCTGTGAAGAAAACATTACATACTTGGCACTGCAACTCAGTTATGTCATCTGGCATCTCCTGCAGCTGTCCTGGCTTCCAAAGGTCTTGGTCTTCAAGCCTTTGGGTCCAGTCAGCAATGCTGAAAGTGGGACTTTGATCCTAAGACAAGCATTTGCCTCCTTATATGCATTGCCTACACATACACACAAAAGACTCGGGTACGATGGTTGCCCTCTTCAAACTTTGCTTGTGGGAATGCAAGGACAATGTGCACTCAAATGACTTAGAGGAGGTCAATGACCCTAGAAAGTCTGCCATCATCAACAGAGAGCTGGAGAAGTTTGACATCGACGTGGCCACTCTCTGTGAAACTAGACTAGCTGACACAGGTTCTCTACATGAGACGCATTATACCTTTTTCGGGCACGGAAAAAACAAAACTGCTGTGAACATGGCATGGGTTTTGCAGTCAAAAATTCATTAGCATTCAAAGTTGAATCTCCCTTTACCACATCAGAATGTATATCACTAACAATATGTATATCACTAACAATAGGTGGCTTTGCCAATATCATCAGTATATATAAACCAACATTTCCTCCATTTCTGAAGGGAAGGACTTGCTCTATCATAACTCAATAACATCATTACTAAGCTACCATCGGCCACACGACTCTATCTGTTGGGATTCTTCAGGGCTAGAGTCAGCTCAGATCACAAGATGTAGCCACTATGCATTGGCCACCACTGAGTGGGAAAAATAAATGGCAATGGGAAAAGACTACTGGAGCTCTGTCAAGGAATATGCATTACTAACACCTTCTTCCAAGGCAGTCACTGCTGGAAGGTCTCAAGGAGACACCACATATCTGGACACTGACACAAACTGAATTTAATGATCACCCATAGAAAACACCCCAGGCTGTGCTCCAAGGTTGCATTTTTCAGAGTGCAAACTGTGACACAGACCATGGGCTTCTATCCTGCAAAATAAGGCTTTCACTGCAGAAATCTCATTGTACTAAACAAAGATGTTGTCCATACATTAACATCAACAAGATAAAGACTGGTTTGCAGCATACCCTGAAGAAATGCTCCCAGTCACTGAAGTAAAACGCTCTCCAGCATACCTCCACCACAACATGAACCCCCCTCCAGAGAAGTGTTTATTCATAGTGGCCAAGAACATAGTGGCCAAGAACATATGAACAGTAAGGCAATGTGCTCAATTACCCTTGCTTGATACAAGCATCCTTTGAGAATGGAGATCTAGAAGTTATGTGATGGAATCAACAAAGCAATACGTCCTTTAGCCAAAAGATTAGCTTTACTTAAATTTCTTAATGGAGTTATCATAATTTCCAGAAGCAAACAGATGCAACACTGGGTGGAACACTATCACAAACTTTATTCACATGAAACCACTGTTTCTGAAGTGGCTTCAACTGTGAACCCCAGGCTCCAAACTATCTAAGTGCTTGATCTAGAACCACCTATAAATGAGCTTGAAAAGGCAATCTCCTTCCTAGCAGCAGGAAAGGCCACAGGAAAAGATGGAATTTCAGCTGCTAAGTACTAAGGACAACAGGTTGTGCTTAAATAACTGCACAACAACATCTTGATTGCCTGTTGAAGGGAAGGAGGTGTACCACAAGACATGAAGGATGCCATCATAAGATTATATAAAAATAAAGGAAATGAGAGTGATTGCAACAACAAAAGAACCTCTCTCCTTACTATTACATAGGTCATTCTCAACGAACCAAATTCTTGATTCATAGATATCAAGGTCAGAAGGGACCATTATGATCATCTAGTCCGACCTCCTGCACAACGCAGGCCACAGAATCTCACCCACCCACTCCTGCAAAAAACCTCTCACCTATGTCTGAAGTCCTCAAATCGTGGTTAAAAGACTTCAAGGAGCAGAGAATCCTCCGTCAAGTGATCTGTGCCCCATGCTACAGAGGAAGGTGAAAAACCTCCAGGGCCTCTTCCAATCTGCCCTGGAGGAAAATTCCTTCCCGACCCCAAATATGGTGATCAGCTAAACCCTGAGCATATGGGAAAGATTCACCAGCCAGATACCCAGGAAAGAATTTTCTGTAGTAACTCAGATCCCACCCCATCTCACATCCCATCGGGCCTATTTACCATGAATATTTAAAGATCAATTAATCGCCAAAATCACGTTAACCCATCATACCATCTCCTCCATAAACTTATCGAGTCTAATCTTAAAGCCAGATAGATCCTTTGCCCCCCACTGCTTCCCTTGGAAGATGTATATCCAGAAAGTCAGCACGTTTTCTCTCTATGACCTCCATAGATATTCCAAACACTTCTGACTAGGTTAGCAAAAAGGACCTTTTTCAATTGCTAGAGAATTGGCTTCCCCCTAATTCCCCACAGTATGGTTCAATATTTTCACGATGGCAAGAAGGCTACAGTCCAGTATGATGGTGGTCAATCTAACAGCTTTGAAATCTACAGCAGAGTAAAACAAGGGTATGTTTTGGCACCAGTGCTCTTCAATGTATTTTTCCTTCTGTTCATTCACCATGCTTTCTCATCTAGCACTGAGAATATATATCTCCATATAGGAACAGATAGAAATCTATTTAACACTGCACATCTAAGAGCAAAAATCAATGTTAAACATCTGTTGATAAGAGAATTTATTTTCACCCATGATGCAGTGCTCAATGTACATACTGAAGAGAAGCTCCAGAAACTTTGCAATAGCATTGTGATAGCTTGTGATGAATCTGGACTAACCATCAGTCTAAAGAAGACAATGACTATGGCACAAATATATTGACTGCACCAGAAGTTTTAATAGCTGGCACTACACTAGAAATTTTGTACAAGTTCCGCAATTTAGAATCAACTATACTGAATAACCTAATAACTTGTCTCCAGGTTAACTCTTGCATCAGAAAGGCAGCTACCACATTTGGTCAACTGAGCAAGAACATGAGAGGTAACAGGAAACTGACATTGAACACCAACATATGAGTTTACCAGATTTGCATCTTGAGCATGCTGCTGTATGGTCACGAGACCATCTACAGCAGACATGAGAGAAGGAAGGCTAACCACCTTCCATTCCTGCTGTCTTTGTCATATTTTAAGAAGCAAGTGGGAAACCCATGTTACTGATACTGAAGTACTTGAAAAAGCAAGATTGCCAAGCATCTTTAACAGATGTCTGGGCTGGCTTGGCCATGGTTTGGATGAATGCATTCCATAGGACCTCCTATCTGGAGTGCTTGTGGATGCTCCACCTTAGGATCAAGGATGTTTGCAAGAGGAATTGAAAACTTTCAACACTGACACTGCAAGCTGGGAAGAGACAGCTAGCAACAGGCTACAAAGAGGCAGAAAAGGGGCAGCTGAGAGAGAAAAAAGTTGAGAGAGAAAAGAGGAAAGTGCAGAAGGCCTCAAGCACTAGTAGTGTGCCGGTTTCATCATCTGGCTCTGCACCTTACGCCTGCACATCTGCGGCAAGGACTGCCACTCAAGAATTGGACTTTTTAGCCACTCATGACACTGCAGCATGACACTTAGTAACTGAACTGCTTTGGTGCTTACACCATTGTCCTTTGAGATGGAGAGATGCCTTCTATACATCTAGTAACAGACAAATTTAACTATTATTATAAATTATTTATATTGCAGCGTCACCAAGAGGTCCCAGACAGGTTGAAGTCCCACTGTGTTAGGCACCGCATAAATATAATATAAACAACAGTCCCTGTCCCAGAGAGCTTGCAGACTAAAAGACAAGGATAAAACAGGTTGGGCAAACAAACAAGAGTTGGATGGGTGAAGATAGGATGGAAGAGCAGTAGTAATAGAACATTTTAGAAGAGATTAGCTGCATACAATCCATAGGTGTATGTGCAATTCATAACTTTAAACTGCTTAGAGAAAAGTTAGTATTGTATGTATCTGAAATTAGGAGGAGGTATCAGATAGGGCTTGTCTACACAGCACAGCAAAGCATGCTACAAAGGTCCAATTTGTAAAGCATACTTAACATGCTGTGTTCGACCTGCCCAGTGGCATCCTCTATAAGGGACCTAGTTTGCTTTAACATCAGAACTGTTAAGATTAAATTAATCTGAACTAGGTACCTTTTAGAGCACGCCAACAGGGTCTAAACAGGGCATGTAGACCACAGCACATTAGTGCATTTTACTAATCACACCCCACGGCCATGCTTTGCCAGCACCATGTAGACAGGCACTCAGTTACAAACAAAGTCTCACCCTGCCAAAGGCCAGATGTGGGGCACAATATGTAACAAAGTGACAAAATGAAGAACAAAAAAAAAAAATCATGCACAAAACTAAAATTCTGTGGGAATCATTCCTTAAGGATAAATAAAATAATAAAGAAACTGAGGTGATAAGAGTTATTTCAGATAAATAATTTTCAATAATAAAAGTGAGGGGGCAACAAATTCGTGTGGATCACAGGTAACTTGGGGATCTGAAATGATGGATATCTGCGAGTTATTGTTACAGAAAGGGCTTATTAAGAATTTCTGTCATGATGGATGCAACTTTCCTAGGGTGATAGACTGAGTTTTCCAGACTTCAGACTGGAAAAATACAATGCAACTGTAAACGTCGTTCAGACTTTTAAAATAAGTATGGAACTGAACTGCAGCAGTAGGGAGAGGTTAATGAGAAGCAGTTCTTCATTCATTTAAGCTTCACTGGGATTGTTACCCATGTGGTTTGCAGGCAAAGAAGTGACTGATATGGAAAAATCAGCTGAAGAAGAAGGATGTTGTTCCTGCTTTAGGATCCCTGAGATGGAAAAAGGCTAGTAAAACTATAAAAACAAAACTTCAAAGCCCTTCAAAAGTTCTGACAGGTTTGGAAGGGAAATAGAGAACTTTCAAGTGCTTCTTTTAACTCTTTTTTTTATAGAATAAATGACTTCCTGGATCTCATTTTAGAAGCACTGTTAGACTTGATTTTTAAAGCAAAACACCACATTTTAGACTCTTCTGCTGCAATCCTGCTATATTTTTCTTGATTGGCAGGAATTTTAATAAAAGATCAATACCTTCATGTATTATGTGCCCTGAAAGCCTCTCCCATGTCTAACTTGTGCTAAAAATGCCAAAATAAAACAGTTTAATCTGTGACACTAAGTAAAATGGTGTTACTGTGTGACGTATTATCAACTTCAGTAGGTATTCAAAAGTCACCTATATTTAACAGACTAGAAAAATAATTTTTGGGTTTTTTTTCGACCAACCCTCTAGCACTCTCAGTCAAGGTTAGTACAGCAATCTGCAAGCAGAAGTGCCTTTTCTTGAGTGGAAGACTTATACACACACAACTTTTCTGATGTGTCTGAGGTTTGGGGAACGTGACTTGAGTCAGTTTTTCATGACCTGAATTCAAAGCCCACTGAAGTCAATGGAACAACTCCCATATTCAGACACAAGTCCTCGCATGAAAACACCAATGAAATAAATTC
This sequence comes from Eretmochelys imbricata, assembly GCF_965152235.1. Taxonomy (NCBI): domain Eukaryota; kingdom Metazoa; phylum Chordata; order Testudines; family Cheloniidae; genus Eretmochelys; species Eretmochelys imbricata. Next base: position 33,853,691 of record NC_135575.1, on the reverse strand, counting down.
CTTTGTTGACCAGCCTTAACTGAAATTATTTTACCACTTCCAAGTTTTTCTTGCATAGGTTTATTTTCAGCTACTTATGGGAGGCAGTAACAGATATCTGTGCATTTAAATACAAAGACCAAAAACTCTACAGGTGTAAATAGGTCATTAAAATCAATGGAGCAGCAGCCATTTACCTCAGCAGAGAATTTGGCCCAGTAGGTGTTAAACTAGTTAAAATGACAACAGAATTACTCTTTTAGGTTTGTTTATTTTATTTTCCTATCTTATCTCTGCAGCATTATTTCTTCCATTACTCTAAATTTCTACTAGATAAAAACTGGAGGCAGCTTATTATCTATCCAGAATGGATATTCTCCAAAGCATTTGGGAGCTGTCAGTCACTGAGGCTATTATGTTGCCTTAAGACCTCTCTCTACACAAATTAAGTTTATAGTCAATATAGCAACAATATGAATTGACATTAAAATAACAGTAATCTAGAATAAAAGTGAAGTTCCACATAAGAGAAAGATTGTTCAACTAAGGTAAATCCTTAGGAATATAGGACCAGATCAAAAGTTCATAGAAGTCAACAGGAGTTTTTTCATCCATTCCAGTGAATGACTGATGAGGCCCATAGTCTCTTCTTGATTCATGAACATTTCACCACCACCACTAAGGCTAATGCTGTGAGTACTGAGAAAAGGATTAAAATTATGCCAAGGTTCAGTCTTGGCAAATTAAGAAGCCTCAGTACTTCTTCCTGTTGAAAGGTCAGACTAAATTAAAGTGATCCCATACTTCACAGTACTGGAAGCTGAAGTCTAGCAATGGTCCTAGAGGAAAATATACGACTTAGATTGTTTTAGTGGAATGTTATTTACTTCTGTAAAATCACATCTCCTCTTTCCTGCCTGCTTGTTATCCACCAGTGTTTTTCATTTTTTACAAACATTTCTACATTAGAACACTTTAAACTATGTACTTATTGTTCTGAACACTTCATATATATGGACTTAAAATATGTCTATTTACCAATCAATTCTCATAAGTCTATCAGTATATTATTTGATATTGTACTTCCTATATGGTAGCTATACCTGCATCAGATGTTTCCCCCGAAAATATCCAAATTAGAAGTATATTCTCCCACATGTGAGATTAATTGAATATCATGATCACATAGCCGTATCTCTTATTTTTCATTCTTTAATAAGGCAACATACAATTATTATTTAAATCAAGATTTGATGTCTTTCTAAAAATATATATTCTAGTTCAACCACAAATTGGGCTGGGTGCAAGCTGTGGGGGTTTTCCCTTGTGTCATAAATATAAAGGGTAGGGTAAACCCCTTTGAAATCCCTCCTGGCCAGGGGAAAGCTCCTCTCACCTGTAAAGGGTTAAGAAGCTAAAGGTAACCTCGCTGGCACCTGACCAAAATGACCAATGAGGAGACAAGATACTTTCAAAAGCTGGGAGGAGGGAGAGAAACAAAGGGTCTGTGGGTCTGTCTATAGTCTGTCTTTGTCGGGGATAGACCGGGAATGGAGTCTTAGAACTTTTAGTAAGTAATCTAGCTAGGTATGTGTTAGATTATGATTTCTTTAAATGGCTGAGAAAAGAACTGTGCTGAATAGAATAACTATTTCTGTCTGTGTACCTTTTTTGTAACTTAAGGTTTTGCCTAGAGGGGTTCTCTATGTTTTTGAATCTAATTACCCTGTAAGATATCTACCATCCTGATTTTACAGGGGGGATTTCTTCATTTCTATTTACTTCTATTTTTATTAAAAGTCTTCTTGTAAGAAACTGAATGCTTTTTCATTGTTCTCAGATCCAAGGGTTTGGGTCTGTGGTCACCTATGCAAATTGGTGAGGCTTTTTATCCAACATTTCCCAGGAAAGGGGGGGTGCAAGTGTTGGGAGGATTGTTCATTGTTCTTAAGATCCAAGGGTCTGGGTCTGTAGTCACCTAGGCAAATTGGTGAGGCTTTTTACCAAACCTTGTCCAGGAAGTGGGGTGCAAGGTTTTGGGAAGTATTTTGGGGGGAAGGACGCGTCCAAACAGCTCTTCCCCAGTAACCAGTATTAGTTTGGTGGTGGTAGCGGCCAGTCCAAGGACAACGGGGGGGAATATTTTGTACCTTGGGGAAGTTTTGACCTAAGCTGGTAAAGATAAGCTTAGGAGGTTTTTCATGCAGGTCCCCACATCTGTACCCTAGAGTTCAGAGTGGGGGAGGAACCTTGACACCCTGTTATGTTGTACGTGAGTCTTACTGTTGAGTCCATGTGAGTTTTACTGTTTTGCATGAATACTGTGTGTGCCTCAGTTTCCCTGTGTGCTACACCAATACCTTGGTGGTGGGAATAGGGGTGTGTGACTTTGGCGGAGACCTCTTGGGCAGGTGAGGCTGCTCCAGCTGCCTGCACATATTCTATGACCAGTGCCCTTCATAACCGGAGAACCAGAAGGGGAATGTAACTAGGTGACGACCAGGTGACTCTTTGCCCGGGAAGCGAGACAAAGACAAGGAGAAGGAGCAACGGGGGTGTCTGAAAGCTGGCAGTCTGCTTGTGGGGACTGGAAGAGGGGGAGTCCAGGGCTTCTGGCCCAGGACTCCCCAAGATGGACTTGGCTGAAAGTCACTGATTTCTGTACTAACAAGTTCTGTTCTACACTGTGTTGCTGTCGACTAATAAACCTTCTGTTTTACCAGCTGGCTGAAAGTCACATCTGACTGTGGAGTTGGGATGCAGGGCCCTCTGGCTTCCCCAGGAGCCCTGCCCAGGCTGACTCGCTATGGGAAGCACACGGTATGGAAGGGGATGCGGAATGCTGAGGTCAGACCCAGGAAGGTCGAAGCTGTGTAAGTTTCTTGCCCTGATGACAGTATGCTCAGAGAGAGGAGGCATGCTCCCTCAGAGTCCTGACTGGCTTCACACGGAGTAGTTCCAGAGCATCACCCAGTGACTCCGTGACACAACCATTACTCACTAACATTTTATGGCCCATATTAGGCAGGGGGTTGGGCTAGGTGATTGCACCGGCCCTTTTAGTCTTAAAATTCATGAATCTATGAACATAAGAGGGACAAAAATCAGTCAAGAAATGAAATATAAGTTAATATTGCTGATGCAACCCAGGTCAAGAAGTTGTTGCCATCTGGTGGTTTTTGGTGTCCGGTGCCCAATCAGTTGATTCTACCAGACCACTACCTAGCAGACAAGTATAGAAATCATAAAAACCACAATCACTTGCCCTGTTGACAGTCTCTTCAAACACTAAAGGCTGCATAGAGGCCAAGTTCTCTGATGACATAACTAATGGAGTTATGCCAGCAAAAAATAGCCCAGAGACTGAACTACAGAGTGGGTTGTCTAATCTAGGTCTGGCCTGAAGTACATCGGCAGAGCAGTGTTGGGAAGCTGGCAAGGTTGCTGCTTTTGCTGCATCTCTTCTGTGGTTAAACAGAGCCCTTCAGTCTCCAGAGTTGTCAATCTGACAATTTTAACATGCACTACATCCAGTTTTTTAAAACACAATCTTAGAAAAAACAAGTCCGACTACTAATATTTATTTTATTTTTTACTGGCTACCTCTAAACAAAGAGCAAACCAAGTATTCATATGCCCTCTCACAAACCTATTCCATTCCTCACCTGAACATTTTACTTTATTTTCAAGCTACCTCCTAATATAAGAGACCTCCACATACTTTATCTAAAATCTTGGAATCTGAAGTTTCCCTATGGAATCAGCACTTAGGGTGAGGATATGTGAATGTGTGTATGGGGAAAAATAACTGATATGATGCTCTGTATTTACAAAACACTAAAGGTGGTCAATAAGTTCAGTCCTTGAGAACTGACCTCAGAGGAGAAAACAAATTGCTTTGCAATACTGTATCTTAAAAGAATGAGAAATCTGCCTCCAAGATCAATGGTTGCCTGACCTTCAAAAAGCATTTTTTGCCCTCCAAAGCTAAATGCTCTTCTGTTTGGTAGAGATTATTGTTCCTGATGGATGCCATTCTAGTGCCTTGAAAAATACAAATCAAGATGACCATGTGCTAGGCAAATATCTCTAATAAATTTTTCCTTTTGTTGGAAAAAACCCTACTTTATTACGTCTTTAAATGCTGATCACCAGAGCATAATTTACAAATAACCCAACGCCACATACAGATAATATCAGGTAAGCAAACGCTGTGTGGGACCCAGGAGGTGAGTTTTACTTCCTCAGGGCTGTAGTGATGTTTTTTTTAAAAGGTGCAACTTTAAATGCCATCAATGTCGAGGCAGAAAGATTTGTGGCCTAAAAACCTTGATAATGTCTCTGTAAATATATAGTGCCAAATTCTCTAGCAGTGTAAATGAGAAGCCAGTGGATTTTTTTGCCCTTCCATATTCAGAATTCATAACTACTTTGACTACGGATAAGAAAGGGGCAAGGGAAAATTATACACACTTCACCTACTTATTAATATTCTATTTAATGCCTCTTCTCAAAGCATAGATATCCTGGACTTAATCATTTAAATCAACAATTCATTTCACATCATATACAAATAATTTGAGACTAGTAGCGACCCCTACATCATCATATGTTCACAAACAGCTTCGACATATTTTTTGCTACAGACATGCTAGCAGGAAAGAATCCTAAAATCAGACGAGCAGTTCCCTCTAGAAAAAATATTGAAGCCCATACCAAATGAAAAGGAGAAGGAAAGTAAGAAGTATCTTCTGCTCTAAAAATTTATGTATATGGCATTAAGTTAAACTTTCTCCAGTCCACAGTATTTGCCAATATTTCTACTCAACATGCCTATGAGTAACCAATTCTGGAACTGTTAATGAGAACTAAGTTACTGTAAAACATTACAATAAAGTAAGCTTTCTCCCCAAAAGACATTCAGGACCAGAGCCTCATCTGGTGTAAAGCATGGTTTATTAAAAGAAAAGGTAGACTACAGCTACCTTTAATATGTTGGATTACTCAGGTTTCCTGAATTCTGCTTCTTACAGAAGTTCAGTTACAATATGATATGAGCAAAAAGAAAAGGAGGACTTGTGGCACCTTAGAGACTAACAAATTTATTTGAGCATAAGCTTTCTTGAGCTACAGCTCACTTCATCGGATGCATTCAGTGGAAAATACAGTGGGGAGATTTATATACACAGAGAACATAAAACAATGGGTGTTATCACACACACTGTAATGAGAGTGATCAGGAAAGGTGAGCTACTACCAGCAGGAGAGCGGAGGGGCGGGATGGGGACGGGGGGGGGGGTTATCACCTTTTGTCATGATAATCAAGGTGGAGGCTGCTAGGCAGCTCTCCAACACACTTTCTACAAGCCATTACCCTCTGATCCCACTGAGAAAAGAAACTACAGCATTTGCTCAAGAAACTCCCTGAAAAAGCACAAGAACAAATCTGCACAGACACACCCCTGGAACCCCGACCGGGGTATTCTTTCTGCTACCCAAGATCCATAAACCTGAAAATCCTGGACGCCCCATCATCTCAGGCATTGGCACCCTGTCAGCAGGATTGTCTGGCTATGTAGACTCCCTCCTCAGGCCCTACGCTACCAGCACTCCAGCTATCTTCGAGACACCACTGACTTCCTGAGGAAACTACAATCCATCGGTGATCTTCCTGAAAATACCATCCTAGCCACGCTGGATGGAGAAGCCCTCTACACCAACATTCCACACAAAGATGGACTACAAGCCGTCAGGAACAGTATCCCTGATAATGTCATGGCAAACCTGGTGGCTGAACTTTGTCCTCACCCATAACTATTTCATGTTTGGGGACAATGTATACTTTCAAATCAGCAGCACTGCAATAGGTACCCGCATGGCCCCACAGTATGCCAACATTTTTATGGCTGACTTAGAACAACGCTTCCTCAGCTCTTGTCCCCTAATGCCCCTACTCTACTTGTGCTACACTGATGACATCTTCATCATCTGGACCCATGGAAAAGAAGCCCTTGAGGAATTCCACCATGATTTCAACAATTTCCATCCCACCATCAACCTCAGCCTGGACCAGTCCACACAAGAGATCCACTTCCTGGACACTACAGTGCTAATAAGCGATGATCACATAAACACCACCCTGTACCGGAAACCTACTGACCGCTATGCCTACCTACATGCCTCCATCCAGCTTTCATCCAGACCACACCACGCGATCCATCGTCTACAGCCAAGCTCTATGATACAACCGCATTTGCTCCAACCCCTCAGACAGAGACAAACACCTACAAGGTCTCTATCAAGCGTTCTTACAACTACAATACCCACCTGCTGAAGTGAAGAAACAGATTGACAGTGCCAGAAGAGTACCCAGAAGTTACCTACTACAGGACAGGCCCAACAAAGAAAACAACAGAACGCCACCAGCCATCACCTTCAGCCCCCATCTAAAACCTCTCCAACGGATCATCAAGGATCTACAACCTACCCTGAAGGACAACCCATCACTCTCAGATCTTGGGAGACAGACCAGTCATTGCTTACAGACAGCCCCCCCAACCTGAAGCAAATACTCACCAGCAATCACACAACAGAACCACTAACCCAGGAACCTATCCTTGCCACAATGCCCGTTGCCAACTGTGTCCACATATCTATTGATGGAACACCATCCTAGGGCCTAATCACATCAGCCACACTATCAGAGGCTCGTTCACCTGCACATCTACCAATATGATATATGCCATCATGTGCCAGCAATGCCCCTCTGCCATGTACATTGGCCAAACTGCACAGTCTCTACGTAAAAGAATAAATGGACACAAATCAGACGTCAAGAATTATAACATTAAAAAAACAGTTGGAGAATACTTCAATCTCTTTGGTCACTCGATTACAGACCTAAAAGTGGCAATTCTTCAATAAAAAAACTTCAAAAACAGACCCCAACGAGAAACTGCTGAATTGGAATTAATTTGCAAACTGGATACAATTAACTTAGGCTTGAATAAAGACTGGGAGTGGATGGGTCATTACACAAAGTAAAACTATTTCCCCATGTTTATTCCCCCCCGCTGTTCCTCAGATGTTCTTGTCAACTGCTGGAAATGGCCCACCTTGGTTATCACTACAAAAGGTTCCCCCCCACGCACCCCCACTCTCCTGCTGGTAATAGCTCACCTTACCTGATCACTCTCGTTACAGTGTGTATGGTAACACCCATTGTTACATGTTCTCTGTGTATAGAAATCTCCCCACTGTATTTTCCACTGCATGCATCCGATGAAGTGAGCTGTAGCTCACGAAAGCTTATGCTCAAATAAATTTGTTAATCTCTAAGGTGCCACAAGTCCTCCTTTTCTTTTTGCGGATACGGACTAACACGGCTGCTACTCTAAAATAGGATATGAGGTAATTCAATGAACTCTACCCATATGTGAAGGACAAATATCTATTAATGACAACCACTTTGAAGAGTAATCTTCTCTTTCAATCTTGGAATTGTTTCAGAGTAACAGCCGTGTTAGTCTGTATTTGCAAAAAGAAAAGGAGTACTTGTGGCACCTTAGAGACTAACCAATTTATTTGAGCATAAGCTTTCGTGAGCTACAGCTCACTTCATCGGATGCATACTGTGGAAAATACAGAAGATGTTTTTATACACACAAACCATGAAAAAATGGGTGTTTATCACTACAAAAGGTTTTCTCTCCCCCCACCCCACTCTCCTGCTGGTAATAGCTTATGTAAAGTGATCACTCTCCTTACAATGTGTATGATAATCAAGGTGGGCCATTTCCAGCACAAATCCAGGTTTTGTCCCCCCGACAAAATCCCCCCCAATAAACCCTCTCTCCTGTTGGTAATAGCTTATCTAAAGTGATCACTCTCCTTAGAATTAGTGTTCTCCAAATTTTATTGTTTTTAAAAAAATTATTGAAGTACTTTACAAATCTAGCAATGCCCTTAGAGGCCAGCAAGGTTAAACATATACAAAGGATGAGCATCAATCAATACTTTATGAACAGTTCCAGTTATTTCAGTCTCTCTTAATATGGAAGCTGTTCCATACCCCTAATCATTTTTGTCGCTCTACTTGTTTCCCCCGCCCTCTCTGTTCTAATTTTTTGAGATGAGGTGACTGGAACTGCACACAGCATTCAAACTGTGGGCATACCATGGATTTATACAGTGGCAAAATCTTCTGTCTTATTATCTATCCCGTGCCTAATGATTCCTAACTTTGTTAGCTTTTTTGACTGCCACTGCACATTGAAAACGTTTGCTCAGAGAACTATCCAGGATGACTCCAAAATAATTTTCCTGAGTGATAATAGCTAATTTAGAACCCATTGTTTTGTATGTATAGTTGGGATCATGTTTTCCAATGTGCAGTAACTTGTATTTATGAACAGCGGATTTCACCTGACATTTTGTCACACAGTTTAGTGAGATCCTTTTGTAACTCTTTAGTCAGCTTTGGACTTAACTATCTTGAGTAATTTTGTATCATCAGCAAACTTTGCCACCTCACTGTTTTACCCCCTTTTCCAGATCATTTATGAATATGTTGAACAGCACAGGTCCCGGTACAGAGTCTTGTGGGACTGTGCTATTTACCTCTTTCCATTCTGAAAACTGACCATTTATTATCATCCCCTATTTCCCGTCTTTTAACCGAAGAGAACCTGCCCTCTTCTCCCATGACTGCTTACTTTGCTTAAGAGCCTTTGTTGTGAGATCTTGTCAAAGGCTTTCACATGCTTGTTGACATACCCAAAGAATTCTAATTGACTAGTAAGGCATGATTTCCCTTTACAAAAATTGTGCTGACTCTTCCCCCACATATTGTGTTCATCTATGTGTCTGTTCTGCTCTTTGCTACAGTTTCAACCAATTTGCCGGTACTAAAGTTGGGTTTACAGGCCTGTAATTGACATGAGTGCCCCTGGAGCTTTTTTTTAAAAATCAGTGTCACATTAGCTATCTACCAGTTATCCACTACAAACAATGATGAGTACTTGTGGCAACTTAGAGACTAACAAATGTATCTGGGCATAAGCTTTCATGGGCTAAGACCCACTTCGTCGGATGCACAGAGTGGAAATACAGTAGGAAGATATATATACATAGTACATGAGAAGATGGGAGTTGCCGTACCAATTCTAATGAGACAATTCAATTAAAGTGGGCTACTATCAGCAGGGGGAAAAAATCACTTTTATAGTGGTGATCAGGTGGCCCATTTCAAACAGCTGACAAGAAGGTGTGAGTAACAGTAGGGGGGAAAATAGCATAGGGAAATTAGTTTTTATAGTTCTTATAGTGACCCATCCACTCCCAGTCTTTATTCAGGCCTAATTAGATGGTATCCTGTTTGCAAATTAATTCCAGTTCTGCAGTCTCTCATTGGAGTCTGTTTTTGAAGTTTCTTTGTTGAAGAATTGCCACTTTTAAATCTGTTATTGAGTGTCCAGGGAAGTTGAAGTGTTCTCTGACTGTTTTTTTAATGTTATAATTCTTGACGTCTGATTTGTGTCCATTTATTCTTTTGCGCAGAGATTGTCCAGTTTGGCCAATGTACATGGCAGAGGGGCACTGCTGGCACACGATGGCATATATCACATTGGTAGGCATATATCACCCATTATTATTGGCTTTTCTGTTTTTGTAGTCTCCCTAATCTCCCTAAGCATTTCACAATCACCATCACCATCATGGTCGGTAGTGTATTCCTACTGCTTTACTCTTATTATTCAAGTATGGAATTTCTATCCATAGAAATTCTATAGGACTCTAGGAATAGTTTGATTCATTTAAGATTTTTACTATATTTGACTATATGATCTTTTTCCCCTCTCCTGCACTAGCGCAATATAGTCTGTCATTCCTATGTATTTTGCACCCCAATATTACCATGTCCCATTCATTATCATCATTCCACCAAGTTTTTGTGAAGCCTCTTATATCAATATCCTCATTTAATACCAGGCACTCAAGTTCACCCATCTTAGTATTTAGATTTCTGGCATTTGTATACAAACACTTACAAAATTTGTCAACCTTTAGTTGTCTGCCTTCATGTGACGTAACTGAATGGGACTCTTTTTCATTTGACTGTGTCGCTTCAGTTCCTATCTGTACGTTATCAACTTCTATCCTATCCTCTTTACTAGGATATAGAGTATTTCTTTTAATAAATCCTCCCCTACAGGATGTCTCTGTCCTAACTGTGTACTCCTCCACACCAGTCAGCTTTCCCCCAGCCCTTAGTCTAAAACACTGTCTACAACCTTTTAAATTTTACATGCCAGCAATCTGGTTCTTTTTTGGTTTAGGTGGAGCCCATCCTTCCTGTATTCGGTCCTCCTTTCCCAAAAGGTTCCCGAGGTCCTAATGAGCTAAATCCCTCCTTTTAATGCCAGGATCTCATCCATCATTGAGACCCTGTATTTCTTCCTGTCTAACTGGCTCTGCAAATGAACTGGAAGCATTTAAGAGAATGCTACCAAGAAGGTCCTGGACTTTAATCTCTTACTTAAGGAGCCTAAATTTGGCCTCCAGGACCTTTCTCTATATCACTGGTACCTACATATACCATGACCACCAGCTCTGCCCAAGCACATAAGTCTGTCTAGATGTCTCGAGAGATCCACAACCTTCACACAAAGTATGCAATTTAACATGAGGTTCTTCCAGTCATCAAAAACCCAACTATTTATATTTCTGATAATCAAATCCCGCATTACTTTTACCTGTCTCTTCTGAAGAACATGAGTCTCTTCCCCCAGAGGGGTAACCTCAGTGTGAAAGGATGCAATGATATCATCTGGAAGGAGAGCCCCAACAGTGGGATTGTTTCCCTCCACTCCAGCTCGATATTCTCATTTCCCAAGACTTTCATCCTCCTCAACAGCCCAGAGGCTGTCATCCTGGAGGTGAGACCTCTCTATTGCATCCCTGAAAGTCTCCTCTATGCATCTCTCTGTCTCTCTCAGCTCTGCCAGTTCAGCTACACTGGTTTCAAATGCCCATTCTCGGTCTCAGAGGGCCATGAGTTGCTAGCACTGAATATACATCACCTGCCCACGAAGTAGGTAATAGTATATGCTGCGTTCAGTGCAATAAACAAGACAGTCCTCACTCCGCTCTTCTGCCTGCTTTATTTTTTCTCCTGCAGTATTTTTTTTTTTAGGACAGTTATTGGCTTAAATTTAGAGTATGTTTTTTAGTTGTGTTTGCCACTAACACTCCCTCACAAAACTCCTGTTTGTTGCTCCTATTCACTAGCTCCACTGGTAGCTGGAGCTGGCTTTTTAACCCCCTGTTCTCCCTGAATAAGCCCAGCCTCCTTGTCAAGGGGGCATAAAAGGGCTATGGATCAAAGGATGGCAGGCTAGTCTCATTAATTAGCTCTTAGCCTAGTCTAGCAAGCTGCTTGGCTCAGAGCACAGACCCACAACAGACTACACTATAATCTTCAAGCAAGCAAGCCATTATACAAACTATCAGACAACAAGCTAATAGACAGTCATCCCAAGAGACACAGTCTCTCCTTCACTAGGAAAACTGCCTCGCAAAACTCCTGTTTGCTGAGCTGGTTTGCCAAATTTCAAGTTTTAATTAAAAAAACTACACTCATTACAAACTATGTTATGAAATCTACTACCTCCATGCCTTGCCTCTCCAAGCTGCAAAGTTTAGCTAGCACTTCATCCACTGTTTCAGCGCACCGTTCATTCATTCAATAGAAAATTTCATTTAAGGAAAGCAATTCCCTCTTGCCTGGGCTCCATCTGCCATGGTAATGGCTGTGCCTCCTGAGGAAATTTAAGGCACTCAGCTCTGTCCAGAAGGACCCCCTAAGACATTCACAAACTTACTAACTGCAGTTTCTATATGTTACATACAGCTTGTAGTCCTACACCCAGGTAAAGTATGTCCCAAGCAAGCAGACTGAGTTAGTTACTGTCTGGTTTTGAATTTCACAACTGAATTAAAAACAAAGAGAAATGAAAAATGTTTGTTTTGAAAAAAAATGCTTTCCTTCTAAAAATAATTATAGCCTCTCTCTCCTTAACCTCCCCTTCTCCTTTCTCTTTTCAAAGTGAATTTAGTGCTTAGGAAAGGTGATAGCCTTGGAGACTCAAATCACCTATCTACCAGTAGAACAAGGGCAGTTGTTGTGAAAGCTCCCCATACTTCCAATATGCTTCAGGTGAACCTAAAGGAATCACCAATACTAGTTCCAGGGTAGCTCAGTGACCCTGGCTCTCCCAATCTTCTTCTTGGAGACAAGGTCTGGCATAAAAAAAATGAAATTCAAGGTAAAAACACTTCCACAAAAACAGAGCCAGGAGCACAGACAACAACTCAAATTAAGACTTCAGGATCCAGCTCAAGACCAATTACAATGCTAATAGGGTAGAGAACCCTGCACTGCTGCCTACCAGAGACGAAGTCTCCCTTAGTTCTTCATCTGGGTGGGAAGCCTGTTCAAATATAAAAAGAAAAGGAGGATTTGTGGCACCTTAGAGACTAACAAATTTATTTGAGCATAAGCTTTCGTGAGCTACAGCATCCAAGCTGTAGCTCACGAAAGCTTATGCTCAAATAAATTTGTTAGTCTCTAAGATGCCACAAGTCCTCCTTTTCTTTTTGCGGATACAGACTAACATGGCTGCTACTCTGAAACCTGTTCAAATATAGTCTCCTACCTCTCATCCATCATCTTAAATCTTCCAGAGAATACCATCATCACACATACAGTTATTTCACAAAAATTAACTTTTCAGACACCACCCTGTCAGAAGAAATTTTTCAAACAATGTCACATGACACTTTAAGCTTGCTCACTACTGATTTTGCATTCTTATTGAGCTCAGTTTTTATTTTATGACACTCTGCTTCCACTGTTGCTACTAATCTATATATTGCACGATTTGCTGATGTATTTTGTAATACACCCTCTATTCTCATCTTTACCACCTCCACCATGTTATCCCATCCTTCTATTTACTCTCTACAACTCTTATATCCTCTTACTTCCTCTCCTCCCACCATCCTAGCCTTCTAATCTTTTCACATCTACTGGGCTAAAATGCCCGATGTGACGCTTCTTGGGGCACCAAGAGGTTTGAGTCATTTTACCACCTGAGGGGGAGTCTTGCATGTGCCACCTGGTTGTTAGCACAGTCAGCCACTCAAGCACACTCCTCTAGGCTACACCAGCCCTGTCTTTTCCTTGCAGATTGACAACAGAAGCCCCCCAGCCCATGAGTCCCTTCAAAATGTCCCCTGATCACTGGATACTCATAGGAATCCCACATCCTCTGTTCCCAAAGGAACAGTGTGCCACATTGAATCAGTTTTACCTTGGACCACTGTTCCTGTATCACACACAGCACTTGAGTTCAATTACAAAACAAAAGGAAATGTATTTAAGACAGAATAGAGATTCAAATAAATATCAGTGAGAGATAGGAACAAATGGTTACATATAAAAAGTCATAAACACATATTCTTGAGCTTAAATATAACTAACAAGTTATGGTCCTATCTAAAGAAGCTTATCTCACCCCAAAGTTCTTTCCAGTGTTTTCAACCAAGCTTGGCTAAGATTCCTTTTTCCAATTGGTTAGTCTCTAAGGTGCCACAAGGACTCCTTTTCTTTTTGCGAAACCCACTGTTAGTTTACTTGCTAGGTGAAGGATGCTAGAGTATCTCTCTGCACTCTCAAACATACCAGAATAGACCTCTGATGTTCACCTCAAATTAGAGGTCCCTTCACTGTTTACTTCTTACTGTTAAGTTATTTCTGAATTCCCTACCAGATCGTCATTAGCATTTGACTTAGAATGCTAACAGACTCCTAATGTATGACATACAATACATACTGGTCCACCATGGATATAAGCATCTCCCATCTCCTGTCTGGAGAAGTTTGTCTCAAGATACACTAGCTATGAGTGATCTGCTTTTAACCACAGACCTATAAAACATAATTTTTAGAATACATACATTACCCCTCACATATATTCCATATATACATCTCTCAATGATTATGATGACCAGTATGAAACAGGCTTTCAGTTGAGAATTTACATGACTGCTCTGGTGAACCCATGGGATCTCTGTATCCCATGCCCTCTGCCAGCTGGCATCAAAGATCCTGGAGTCACAACCAGGCACCATGGCTCCTGAATGCCTAATTCATCTCGTCCCTTTGCTCGCATTTCTCTAATTAACTTCTCTTCTTCTTCTGCCTCACCAATAAGACAGAGGAAGGGCACAGTTTGAATGAAGAGCAAAAAAGCATTTAATTATAAATTTTGCAATGTAAGAACCATGTCTACTTTTATTTTTGTACAGCACTTACCACGGCAGGGTACCTGATCGTGGGTGGGGCTTCTGGATGCCACAGTAATATAAATGTTTAATACAAAGCAATAATATCAGGTTTCAGAGGAGCAGCCGTGTTAGTCTGTCTTGGCAAAAAGAAAAGGAGGACTTGTGGCACCTTAGGGACTAGCCCATTTATTTGAGCGTGAGCTTTCAACCTAAATAAAACGTGCTAGTACTGCCATCCTCAAAAGCTCCTTGCTGTAATAAGGAGCTATGACAGCAAGGCGGTCCAATTAAACTTCTGTAGTGAAAAATGCATTCTACGAACTTCAGTATGTTCACAACAGAATACAAAGTATGAGTGTTTAATTTAAGATAGTTTAAAGCTAGTACCAAGTATATTTTTCATACTATTAAATTAAAATACTATTTGGCAGCAAATTAAATTAACTGTGGATAAAAACAAAGTGTATCTGAATTGAAACATTTGCTCCCATTTCTCAAATTTATGAACATTAATAAAAGGAACTTTATTTACCAAACTATAGGAATAATCTGTTTGAAAGCCACTTTATACAATAGAAATGCATTATTCAAACCCAGATTTAAAATCTTGTCACATCTAACCACTTTGTTTTCCTACATGTCAAGTAGGGTCTAATAATAAAACACTGAGAATTTATATAGCCCCAATCAGTCTCCATCTGTAAAAAAAAAAAAGCAGATGACATACAGTGTAGTAACAGTCAGAACAGCAGAGCTGAACTGGTAGCTAAATCTAATCGAAAGGCAACACTAGTTCTCTAACCTATATATTTTTTTCTTCAGTATGGTTCCACTGTTCTGTACAGAAATCATAATCCATGGGGTCCCTCTCCAATCTTGCTAAAGAAGGTAGAGTTGTTTTGGGAGGGAAGGGAGGCAGAAACCTCCCACTGCTGGCACACTTGGTGAGCTAGCTATGCATTCCCTAAATAATATTTCCAAAGATGATACAAAACTAGAAATGTTGGAGGTTTTTTTGGCAAACTAGGATTGAATAAAACACTCATAACCATTGTGCAGATGCCATTATTGTGACTATTTCAGCAAGCCTGCCAGCAGGAAAAGGTATCCGCTTCCAAAAAAACCCCAGAAAACCCCCCAACTCTTCCTCCATTTAGCTATCCAGCTCTCCAGATGTTTTAATCCAGCCCTCGAGTTCCTGCCGGGGTGGGGTCTGGGGTTTGCCCTGCTCCGCATGGCTCCCAGAAACAGTGGCATGTCCTCCCCACTATGGCTCCTACACATAGGAGCAGCCAAGGGGCTCTGCATACTGCCCCCGCAGCTCCCACTGGCTGGGAACCGTGGCCCATAGGAGCTTCAGGGGCAGCGCCTGCAGACAGGGTGGTGCGCAGAGCCTCCTGGCTGCACCTCCATGTAGAAGCTGGAGGGGGGACATGCCACTGCTTCTGGGAGCGGCTTGAGGTAAGCACTGCCTGGAACCTGCACCCCGACCCCCTCCCGCACCCCAACCCGCTGCCCCAGCCCTGATCCCCCTCCCTACACCTCAGTCCCAGCCCTCCTGCACCCCCAACCCCTCATCCCCAGCCCTCACCGCCCTCCCCACCCCCACACACACACCTGAACACCCAATTTCGTGAACATTCATGGCCCTCCATACAATTGCCATACCCAGATGTGGCCCTCAAGCCAAAACGTTTGCCCACCCCTGAATTAGCTGGATGGGCAGGATACCCTGTCAATTATGACTGCTTTTTTCCCCCCCAGAAAACTGGATCCAGCACAAGAGAAATTTCCAAAAAATAATGGCCCCTATGAATCACCTCTTCAGACGTTTTCCTATCCTTCTGGCCACTGGGTTAAGCAATCTAGATAAAAAACTAGGTACATAAAATAATGCAGGGTGGTCAACCACATGCAGCTCTTCAGAAGTTAAGATGCGGCTCCTTGTATAGGCACCAACTCGGGGCTGGAGCTACAGACGCCAACTTTCCAATGTGCCAGGGGGTACTCACTGCTCAACCTCTGTCTCTGCCACAGGCCCTGTTCCCAGTCCACCCCTTCCCGGCCCCTGCCCTGAGCCTGCAGTGCCCTCACTCCTCCTCCCTCCCTCCAGAGCCTCCTGCACACCACGAAACAGCTCATCAGGAGGTGCGGTAAAGGAGGGAGGTGCTGATCGGTGGGGCTGCCAGTGGGTGGGAGACGCTGGGAGCGGCGGTGGGGGGGAAGCCGATGGGGAGGCTGCTGACGTATTACTGTGGCTCTTTGGCAATGTCCATTGGTAATTTCTGGCGCCTTCTCAGGCTCAGCTTGGCCACCCCTGAAATAACGTATCAGTTGGAGACAAGATGTCATACATCTCAGAAAGAATAAGATGACAACCATGTTCCTGTTCTGAATTCAAACACCCAGTTGCCAAAAAGCACAAGTCTTTCCTTCTAGCAAACACTAGCAGCTCATTTTTTGTGGCTGAAAGCAAGACCTAGATTTTTTTTTAAGATTTGGTGGGCATTTTCTGTTGGCACTGCCTAATTTTCTCTGGCCTTGCCCAAAACTGAAGCCTTGCCAATGTAACTAGATAGCCATCACAACTATACTTTTAATGAAGATGCACAGCAAGTCCTTGAGACCACAGAGAACACTTTAAACTGACAGATTCTTCCTGGTTTCAGAGTAACAGCCGTGTTAGTCTGTATTCGCAAAAAGAAAAGGAGTACTTGTGGCACCTTAGAGACTAACCAATTTATTTGAGCATAAGCTTTTGTGAGCTAAGTGAGCTGTAGGGCACGAAAGCTTATGCTCAGATAAATTGGTTAGTCTCTAAGGTGCCACAAGTACTCCTTTAGATTCTTCCTGGTGTTGACAGCCTGGGCAACTTCCTCTGGGATTACATCACAGTGACATCAGAGAACATAAACCTTTTCAATCTATTCCTGTATCCAGTCCCTAGCTTGCATTTGAAGCAACTGGAAATTATTCCATTTTATGTGGCAATTAAGGTTTCTAAAATTCAAGATAAAACTCAGAAGTTCAAGGGAGTTTTGTGGACAAGGAAATACTAGGATTAATGCCTTAAGACAGACTGATTTACACTTCTGTCCACGCCTCCTCCAGTGGAGGTTTGGCAGTTTACTTTTTACTTCCTTATTTTTAAAGCAGTACCGGTAAAACAATGTTGAAGAATTACTTATCTGAGGAAAATTTGCCTTAGCCACAGGACACAGGAGAAAAAGGAAATAGACAGCAATGATTTTTGTGAAACAACACTATGTCTGGCAGACTGAGGAGCTATCTCCCATGAAGGGAAAAAAGTCTGAATCCTTGAAGAAAACACATTTGTAGTCTGAGTAACTAGAAGCCTCAAGAGGTTCCAAACACATTTGTCAAGGGTCTGAGAAGAGATAATTTTCTGAAATACTGCTGTTTTGAACCAGACAAAAACATTCAGAGTCCCAGGAAAATTCAGTATGCAGGTATTTGGGCTCACAGGAATTTACAGATGCGAATAAGAATTAAAGGGCCCAGCGGTGCATGGAACTGTACACATTCAATACAACCTACCAACTCTTCTATGGAGTCAGAGAACGCTACCTAATGTGCTGGAGGAGTTGAAGAGGAAATCGTAAACCTACACAAGAGAAAAATGGTGTAAAGTTTCCAAGTCTAATTAATGTAAGATTTCTTGTGCAAGTGACTAGAATCTGCTGATGCTTCGGGGGGGTGTATAATTCATAACAACACTCACCATACTGATTAGTATGCCATCACGAAGTTGCAGCGGAAAACATAGCATTGGACATAAATGGAAAAACACAACATACATTCAAGGAAAGTACTGTACACTTCCATTGTTCCTACTAAAACCATTATGTAGTTTTATTAAAAGAAGTATATTTTTTATAGGAATAGCTTGAAGAAAAAGAAAAGGAAAAAAGAAAGACCCTACCTTCTCCAGGACTGACTGCTGCTGGTAGACTGTTCCAATCTAGGGTCCACCTAGGGCAGGGATGAGGAGAAAACTTTGCTTCAATACCGCTTTCCTGTGGGTAAGAAAAAAAACTGATCTCTCAAAGACAGATTCAAACAGACCTTATGGTTTAAGCCTATGCCCACTGAAGTCAGTAGCAAAGTTCCCATCAACTTTAATGGTGCAGGATCAAGATCTAAGATGCCCTTAGCTACATGGTTGAGCTACTGCCATTCCATACCATGGAGTTATATTTTCTTTCTCTTTCATCTTCCTATGCATATCTTTTACGCAGAAATGAATGTAGATTTTTAAATTTTCTTTGACAAAACTTACTTGGGTTTTAAGGTACTCAGAGCTCTGAACAAAACTGAAAAAATCATAGAAGACAGAATATTAAAACTAAATACCAAAGGACCATTTTATTTTTGGTTCTGTAACAGCCTAATTTTGTTTGTTTGTTTCATAATATATATACCAATACCATTGTGTTCTTTAATAATTTTATAATCTGGTTTCCTCCGGTCACAAACTTTATCATTTTTTATTCAAAGGTTAAATTACAAATATATATATAAATAAAAAAGTATAGCTCAATAGTTCTGAGACAGAAGCCAGAATATAGAAATAGCCCTTAATGAGCTGATTAAGGCTTCCAACGGTGTTTTCCAAGCACTTCTAATTAGTTACTACTTAGAGGTCTGTATTATCCTAAATTCAGAACTGTAATAATATCATCATCATCGAAAACAATAAATTAAAATGCTGAATTACCATTAACTTTGTCATGGTTGGCCTTGGACCACCTATAAACTGATTGTCTTCATGTTCTTCCTCTAAGTCATCAGGAATTGTATCGAAGTCTCTCAGCTGCTCATCTGGGAAAGACAGCAAATCTGGAAATTGGAGAAACTGCATTTTGCACTTGACAGCAGCGCTCTTTACTCCAGGCACTTCCTGAACTCTGTGGTACCAACTGGATATCAAAGGCAAATCTAATAGATTTTTGTTGTGCTTCTTACTGAAAACCTACACAATAAAGCAGAAATCTTACTTAGTAATGCAATTTTTTGCACTAAATGCACAGAATAAAAGAGCTGTACTATAGAGCAAAGCTCTGCTCCTCCCTTTTCCCCAACATGTTATGGATGCTGGTGGACAGGTGGATGGGGCAGAAGCTGGCTTCACAGCACCTGGAAGCTCCCCGCACCTTCCCTCACACCTGGAATTTTTTGCTGTCCATTTGCAGACAGATTCTGTAACACCTTTGTGTTGCCCAAATATTGGATCATAATTATGAGTCTGGCCCCTGGGAGTCTCCCTACTGTAACAGTTATAACTTTGGTTTGTAATGATGTTTCTGCTTTAAAAGGGTGCAGAAGAAGGAAGAAGAACCCAGGATTAAATAGTGAAAAGTAAAGTATGAATGGTCAGCCAAAATCCTTATACCACCTGTTTGGACCAAGTAGCCACTCAGTTGTTCCAAAAAGCAGAAGAAAGGGAGAGAAAACAAAGCTGAGTGTAGTTCATCATAATTAATTCTGGTTCATATTTTAAACTGATCTTGAAGGGAAAAGGGGCTTCAAAATAACTAAGATACACCGTTAAAATAGATAAGAGTTTTATTTTGTTATTTATATAGCACTCAAAAAGCATGCTGGCCATTTTACATACAATATTTCAACTCTGAAGAGCTTACTTGACAGAGCCATTTCTAAGTGTGGTAGAAAGGAAATCTTGCATTCTCTCCTGCTGTCTTGGAGATGCGGTGTGCAAGTGTTTAAACTGAGATAGGACAATTTATTTCAGTCTTAGTTTTCAGTGGTTAGATGGTCTAAAATGAGGACCAATTAGTGTACATCTCTCCTTACACATACGATTGAGATAGTGCCAATGGGAATTACATGTATAGGATACATTACATAGGTTAAGGTCACAGTGTATAAACACTTGGGAGAATTACTGTGAGTGTAAATAACAAGGAAGGGTTTAATGTCAAAATCAGATAAAATACTTTGTCGTCTTTAGAGCTGGCTGTATCTGGATTTTTAAATTACTAGTTTGTAATTTTTATTTTGCATCATCATCAAATAATCTGTACTGAAACAATCTGTTCATTTTAAATTGATTTTCTGCATTTAGAATGGGCTGTTTAAACAATGTACTATGGTCTTTCTGGGGCAGCAGTGGATCTAGGATTTTTCAAAGGTCAGTTGGTAGGACTGACATGCAAATAAGTAATATCATGTAGGACTGTTGATTAATCACAGCTAACTCACACAATTAACTCAAAAAAATTGCAATTAAACACAGTTTTAATTGCATCTTTAAACAACAGAACATCAATTGACATTTAAATATTTTTGGATGTTTTTCTACATTTTCAAATATATTGATTTCAATTACAACACAGGATACAAAGTGTACACTGATCACTTTATATTATTTTTTATTACAAATATTTGCACTGTAAAAATGATAAACAAAAGAAACAGTATTTTTCAATACACCTCTTGCCTCTTGCCATCCTTGGTTCTCTTCACACTTACCCATTGTGCCCCCTTTCCACTTACTCCTAGTCTTTATACTTTATTTACCCCCTCAGTTTTCTTCCTTTCACATCTCATTGTTTTGTTTTACTTCCCTGAGCAGACACAAGGACTAGATTTTTACTGGATTACTGAAATCCACCAAGCATCTGATCCAGAATCCTTCCCAGGCATGGCATCAATAAGTCAAACAATCATAAAAAATTATGCTACGCTTATTTAGAAAGGTCTCGGAAAAATGAATGAGGCTGGAAGATCTGATCATTCTTAAAATATTAAGAAAACATTTTGTTTTGTAGCTTTTATTGGTTGAAACAATCCTTATAAAAGTAATTGATAATCCTCAATTACCTATGGTTGCAAAACAAAAACAAAAAAATACTGATGTATTTCTAATCTGGAGTCTACTGTAAAATAACTTCTTCACAACTCAAAGGAACAACCTTATTGCTACTCTTGGGTGGAAATTCTTGTGACAATACACAGAGTCATCTGGAGATCATGTTTTTACTGCAAAGAGCTATATAGCGGGTTTTACTACATGTGCCAATGTGAGTAAGTGCTTTTCTTGATTTTGGAGATTACTTCTATGAACCTGATAAAAGCAGTTCTGGGAGAACATACTGTCTGTTTTCAACCACCAGCAAAAAAATTTAGCAAAATACAAAGCTTAAACTCACACAACTCTCCTTTTGGCAATAGACTCTAACAGGCATTCCATGGACCAGTTCAGATATCAAACTTTCCTGAAGTATAAATACTGAACATGGCCAATGAAACAAATATCATTGCTATGTTCTTTCAAGTGCATTTTACATGTGTGGGGCTGCACTAGTGTAAAAAGTGACTTGCAGAGGTATGGTTTATCTTGGTTTCAATGGTATAGCTAAACTGATGCAAAGAAATCCCAGCATAGACAATCTTTTAGTTTTAACCCCTCAAAATGTTCTCTCTCAGGACCTCCTATATATGGACATCTTAGCAACAAGTGCTACAGTAGTGTACTTGTCGCAAAACCAACCTTGGACAGGTAATAAATCAGTGGCACCTCCACAACAGAGCCAAAGAGATATTTCCTCCATCCCACAGGAAATGTACCAGGAAGTACCCAATAATGATAGAATAGTAGAAAAGAAAAATTAGGTATAAAAAAATTAAAAAGGAGAACAAACAGTCTGGCTGTCAGAAGTCAAAATGAATAAGGTATTATAAAAGGATACATTTTTAAAGAAAAAAAATCTGAAAGTTTAGCTCCAAGAAAATCTCAAGAAATTT
Organism: Eretmochelys imbricata; assembly: GCF_965152235.1. Lineage (NCBI taxonomy): Eukaryota > Metazoa > Chordata > Testudines > Cheloniidae > Eretmochelys > Eretmochelys imbricata. The sequence continues at coordinate 33,831,575 of NC_135575.1, read as the reverse complement.
GAGATCACTAGAGGGCAAACTTTAATACTAACCTCTGAGGAAGTTTGCCATTGGATGATACTTGAATAACACTTAAATTTTGCTGTGTGAAAGGAAAGACAAGGTGCTATATCACTAAAATGCCATTGTCATCTCTGCATTCCTTTCCTTTCACTTCCTCCATAAAAAACACACTCACTTTTCTAAGAGACATTCATTTTCTTTTAGACCTGTCCACCCACATCCTGATAAGATCACATAAAGATTCATGTTTCATCTGAAAAATGTTTCAATTCAGGGTAACATTTATATAAACAAGAGAAACAACAAAACTGTATCAAAATCAAATTTTGCCTTGCTCCACCAATATGCTGTTGTCAGAATTAGCATGCAGGAAAATTATAGCTGTGACTCTCTCACTCCTACTTACTTTTGTTTTACCTTCATTACAATGCACTTTTATTAATTGAACGTCCATTAAAAAGCTGCCTAAGACATCCTGATTTTGGCTCCTAATCTTGTTAAATTATTCATTTTATAATTCTATCCCCATTTATAATTTGCACTTAATGAGAGCATACAGATTCCATGATCATAAAGTGGGTGTATTCAACTTTAGTAAATATTCACTCTGCTAGGCTACAACTCAACCAGCTGAATTAAAACTACAAAGTATTATCTTCCATTTATAGTAGGAAAAAGGTTGAGTTTAAGGTCAGGTTTAACTAACACATCTTAGACCTAAACTTGATCACTTTTCCTAGGCAAGACAAACTCTACTAAAACATTTTGAAATTCTAACTATTGCTGGGGAATTGTCTCATAAGACTGTTCTGAATCTGGTTACCGTCAGTAAAGATACAGACACGTCTCTTTCTGTCAGTTGTGTCTGGTTTTAAAGACAGGACTTGTTTGCTGTAGCAATGTAAGAGATGAACTTAGGTTTAAATGTTACAGCAGTGTAGAATCAGTTATCAACAAGCAAAAAATAATTTAGTTTGATTCATGCTAACTGTTTGGTGTAACAGATGAGATAAAGATGTGTTTTGTTGAAAACAGGAGTACCTCCTGATTTGGGGTATCCTCGGCGTAGAGAGGCAAAATTAAGATTAATTGAGCACACAGAGTGATGGTGGTTGATTTTATGAGTAACTTTAACTTTGAATTTACAAGTTACCCTTAGTAACTGAGAAAAGCATAGTATTCTCTTAATAAGGGTTTTTTTTACCCATTAAGTATTTGGTATTTACAGATGTAAACCCAGTTTAACAAGTTTTTAGCTTGGGAATCTACATACATTTAAAAAAATATTTAGGATTTGCTTCATGACAGGAGTCTTCTGGAATTTGCAAACTTCACAGTGATGGACTCCAGCCCCCCCACATAAACATAGCTTCCTCTCTCCTGATCCCCAGATTAGACTTCTCTAATCTTCCATGTAGTGCTCTCACTTGCCACACCCCTCAGATTGGATCACAATTGATTCCCAACCTATTGCTTCCCCCCTCCTTGGTATGCTGCTTCAGGTATGGAAGAGGCTACTGTCTGGGATGTCACAGCTTTTCACGTGAGTTTCATGGAGCATCTCTGGCCGCTGCTGGCCCTGTGTGACTCTGCAGGCACTCCCTGCCTGAGTTTCCTCCTCCCCAGGATTTTCTGTCTCTCTTGGCAGGTCATGTGGCTCAGTCCTTCAGATGGGTCATTCTGACCTCAATTCTCTTTTGAGGTAGGAAGTCCAAACAAAAAAAAGTACTTTCTCCCCACCTGGGCTCCTTTCTAGCCTGTTCCGGGCTCAGTTTCTAGTCCCTTCCAGGTTATCTTTAAAGTCTCTGGCTCTAACTCTCAGACTTCTTCCCCGGAGTTTCTAGCATCCCTCAGTCTACTGCAGACCCTCACGCAGAACCTTCCAAAGAAGCCTGCCCACTCTCTGTGGTTCCGCCCAAGTTGAGCTTTTGAGCCCTCTTACATGGCCTGGTGTCCATTAAGCATCACCTAAACCTCCTTAGTCCCACCTTCTCAGTCTGGGAAACAGCTAATTAATTATGGCATAAGTGTGGCCGGCCCCATCTCCCCTTAAAGGAGCCCGACACCAAGTGACACCGAGTTTCAAATGGCAGATGTGACAGAAGTCATGCTCTACTTTGCTTTAGCAGACCCAGCCCATTGTGAAGACACACACAGCACAAAAATATATGGCTAATGAAAGTGCTTAAAATAAGTATTAAAAGAAACACTTTTTGAACATCCTGTGTCCAGAAGTATATTTCAGTATACTCTAATAGTAATATATAGGATTCATCTGGCCCCTTACCAACAACTGTCTCTCATATATTTTACCTTTTAGTTATAGATAGAGAAAACTCTTCATTTCCTGTGATACACATACAAAACAATTAACAGAAACTATTCTGTGCTGTGTAGGGTTACGTAGTAAATATTTTGCTTGACTGTGTCTTATATCAAGTAGTTATGTAACTTTTCAGACTCTAACAGACATGGACACTATTTATTAACTACAGAAGCTGTTTTCTTACCAAGAATTGATGGATGCATGGCAAAAGCACTACATCTGCCAGAGTGAAATAAAGCCCCTCAGCAAAAACATGCTCCAGAGGTGGGAGATCAGAGGTTTTTGTTTTCCTGATGTGAGAGGGCTCCCGGTTGGTTGTAGCAGGTATTTCCTGCACAACTAATTTTGAGAAAGCTACTCTCAGTTCCAGACTTGCAGGTTCTTGGTCCTTGATTTCTTCTGGGCTAAGATTTTTTGTTGCTCTTTTAGCGAGGGCAGGCACTACAGTCTTATCACCTGCCTTTTGCTGTTGAAGTTTCTGCCGTCGAATTTTGTCATCATTGTGCACTCTGACAGGTTCTCCTAGCTTCTTCTCAAGAAGCAAAACCTCAGGTGGAATGGCCTGATACTGATCAGGAGATGCATTCAATAAGCTCTCAACAGCCTGAGGGATGCTGATCTCACAAAGTCTGGTCCACTGACTAACCTGTCATATAAACATAAAAAAGCACAGTCTCATTAGAACTGTTTGGATTATAACGCAGACATTCAAAATTAAGGGCATAACTTAAATCCTGTAAAGAGCTTCCATGGAAAGGCTGAAACTCCATCCTTAACATGCCATGCATGCCACGCCTTCCCATGTGTACTTGCAATGTCAGAAACTCAAGGTACATATACACATATATATATATGCATGCTACATTGTTTTATGTGAACAGGATGAAGTTTAAGCTCTCTGAATTTCCTTGCTTTTATTAGTTTACATTAAACCCTTAATAGACTAATTTCCAGTATAAGTCTGGAAACTAAATTTTATATATAAAAAGAATTAATGTTGGTCTGGTGTGGTATATATGTCTTTCATCAGCATCAATTTGGGATGGCTGTATTATCCAGAAGAGATGAAGCCATGACTAAATTATATTGGTCATCTCAAGTGAGTACCAGTAAAAACAGAATATCGCACCATCTATGAATCCCACAAATGCCATTTATTTTACAGAAAATCTATTTCAGAAATGTTTTACACAATGTTGGAATTGCTTTTCTGCTTGTGATGGCAGAAATTTAAGATATAGGAGTCCAACTGTAATGATATCTTAACAAAATTCCAATTTTTCTAATTCTTGCCCCACTTTCCTCCATTATTTCTACCCAATTTTTTTACAACTGTCTTTAAACTCAAACTTCTCCTCTTGTTGGATTTATTCACCGGTGCAATAATCCTGAATTTATGGCATCAAATACTCTTCTTTAGCAGAGTCTCTTAATTCACTCCCATCACTCTTTTGGGGGCTATGGGAAATAGAAGTCATAACTTTCATAAAAATTATTTCACCATTGCAACATCTTTCTACACACACACACACACACAAAATTAGTTGCATAATCTCAGATTATAATCTCTTTTCACTGGAATGTTACGGATTTTCATGGAAATTGTTTCCCCAATTTATTTGTAATGATCTGCAAACTACACACTTAAATGCTGCCCCTTTTTAGGAATGGCACGATATATCAAGCCAAAATTTGATCTCTACCTGTGTCCTTGTTTTTCTTCAAAATATCTCTAAACAATCTTATATCCGTGAAATCCAATTCTTACCAGTGCCACAAGTGAAAAAAAAAGTCCCTTAACACTTCAAATGACAGAACAAAAAGCTCTACACGTCCTTTGTTTATATATAAACGCTGATAAGAGTACATACTCTTGAAATAGCAATAGTCATAATTAACAGTAATAATTAGGAAGTACAAGTTTATTATTAGTCAAGTCTGCACCAAGTACTATGTCCAGCGGACAATTCCACTTCGTAGAATAGTTTACAGTAGCCCAATCTTGACAGTACAATTTAGTTTAATCGTTAGTTAAAGACCCTTTCTACCCTGAAACTAATTTTTGTTTGGTCTCTTGGCTTATTGCTTAAATTTCATAACTTCTTAAAATACCAAATTTTAGGAGTTTATGTAATTTATAGTGTATTAAAATTAAAGGTTAACAGAAATTATTGTTAAATACAAAAAACTTCTAAGATCCTAAATTAACAACTGTATACATGGATAGACTTAAAAGATACAACTCCCCTATCTACCCCCACTCACTGTATTTTAGTATCATCTATAGGGCCTCATTTACCATTATGTTACTCTAGTTTTACACAATTATAATGGTATTTCAAAGGAATTATACCAATGTAAAAGGAGGATAAAATGTAGTAATGGATGGAATGAAGGGGTTTACCTATGGAAAGGTTTAACAAAATTGAGATCCAGGGAAAATATTTCAAAAGCATCTAACTAACTTAGAAAAACCTAAGTCCCATTAATGAAAGTTAGGAGCCTAAATACCTAAATCTATTTTAAAAATGGGATTTTGGCATTTTCAATAATTTTATCCCGAGTTTTGGGATTATAGATTTAAGCTCTGATCCTGCTTTCCTTGCAAACCCAAAATGGCCACTGACTTCAGTTCATACAGCCTCATTGATACCTCTTGGCTTCAAAGGGAGTTTTGGATGTTCAAGGTATACAAGAGATCAGAACCTAATAGATTATGTGCTTGAAGTATTTTATCTTTCTCAGGGCAAGGCCCTGCACATTCCACAGCCATGGAATTTACTGCATTCTCATTAAAAAGAAATATTGTTTCCAGTCTTTATGGTTGTAAGAAAACCTCTAAAATGTGCACCAAGTGTAAACCAATGTATTGTCATCTGTCTGGATCTGCAGAAAATCTGAAATAATAGTTTGAGCGTGAACAGTCCCATCCATCTAACACACAACACTAAGACTCCACAATTACATGGCTGCATCATCTGGCATTTTCCCAAGATGCTACGGAATTCAATATTTTACTGCAGCCAGACACCCAACATTTTGTTTACCTTCTGTCAAACCGTGCTACTGGGAACTGCCGGCAGCTGTCTATTGCCCTGCAGTTTTCCTCACATGAAGAAATTAATTAGATTAGTGTATGCTCCCTGCAATGAATCCTGGACCTAGGCAGCAAGCAGGAGCCTGGTCCAGCTTGTAGCCTGGGAGCAGAGGAGACAGAAATGTAGGCTTGACCTGGGAAGCTGGAGAATAGCACAGCAGCCACGGCCCTGATAAGCTGCTGAAGACAGCTAAATAAAAGGAGGATCTGTGCTGGGTCTTCCGGACATTATGGGAACCGAAGGCAGGAGCCAGGGTACTTGGAGAGCGTAATGAAAAACCCATCTTCAAAAATAATCAGGATTGAAAATAAGCACCAATAAATTTTACATCAATGCACATTTCATATGCAATAGTTGTATTTGTTTTGGGGAACAAGAATGAAGGATATTTCATGGTGATAGAACAAATTAATGTCACAGAATTTGGTCCAGAATAAATATGGCCATGACTAAGGTTTATTATACAATTAAACTTGAATGAGCTGAGGTCACTGGACAGACCAGAACTAAAGACTATAAGGTTACCCTATGACAGAATATATGTAGGAACAGTTTAAGAAGGTATTATTTTTCAAAGTGGTGAACAAGCAAGCAGATCTTCTAAATAAGATGGTTTAGACAAGTAATATTCATATTGAAAAATTAAATGAGTACATGGAATTTCAAAATGGCATTAAAGAGTTTCACAGCTTAGAGTACCTGACCTCCCTTTCTGGGATGTAAGGAGTAGGCTCTTCATTGAACATGTTCTGCCCCATATCTACATTGCCCATAGGAGTTTCATTTGTTGGATTTTTTTGCACAGCAGTGCCTTTCCCTTTCTATGGTATAAAACAAAGGGATTTTGTTGTTTTGCTTTTACATTTAACTTCTTTAATGTTAGAACTAGACTGACTCGAGTTGTAAATTATCAAGCCTTTCCTAGCACAAGCAGCCCATAAGGTTGGTTCTGGACCTAAACTACTATGTAACTAGATTTAAATATTATCTTCTCTTTTACACACCTTCCAAGACCTTAGTTCAGGATTCTGTATTTATCTTAGAAGAACTGAGGTCATCCTGAACACCTGTGTATAAAGAATGAAATTCACTGATTTGATTTAGGGGTGAGTAATAACACCAGCTCTCACACACAACCCTAAAATCTGAGCATGGCAGATAAAAAAAAACCTGAATTTCTTTTAAAACACATAGCGGCAGCTTCTCAATGGGTCTAAAATGGAATAGCTCCACTGATTTCTATGAAACTACACCACATTATACCACCTGAGGATCGAGTCCATATTTTTAATCTTAAGGCTGCTTATATTGTTAAATATTTAGGGTAGTTTTGTTTTTGTTTTAAATCATTACCATTCACTTTTATGCCAAAATCAATACAGCTGCTGTTGTATCAACAATAGGAAACCGTACTATAAAATATCTTAACTGGATATTCCAGCAGACATCCACATTGAAACCCAATATTAGTGTGAACTATATTTAAACATGTAACAGAAAGAGATGCACTCACTTCAGCACAGGCTTTTAGGCAGGTCTTTTTAAACCCCAAAAGTTCCAAAACCAACTTCTTTGATGGATCTATCTCATATGTTTTCTGTATTATGTGCCTCAACACAACAGAAAGCCCAGCTCGACAGAATTTGCCATTTTCTTCAACTATAGCAGGCAAACAGCAGCTCTGGACAACCAAAGGGAGTTGACACCTTGAGATGAAGTGGACCTCTAGGTCATCAGGCTGTGCTTTACCAAATAAATGGTCATCTGTATCGTCACTAGAAGGTACTAAGAAAACTTTGAATAATTTGCGGTCACAATAGGACAGCAAAAACAAGGATATTGATGTGTGGAGAGGAAAGATGCAATCTTCAGATTGGTGGGAGTAGGCCAGGTACATATGTTCTTCAGTAACACCACCTTTCATTTTCCTTCAGAGCTGAAGTACCTGAAATAGAAGTCAGAATAACATTTATAAAGACTTGAAATAATGACCGCTGCACTTGTTTGAGACAGGTGATTTTAACTTCAGACAGGCATTCTTTTAAATATTTGCCAGTTCAAATAACAAGAAGTGTACTGCAGTCCCCTCTGAGATATGAGTGGTTGCAGATGTGTATTTATATATCTTTAATACCTCACAAATGAGCCCCACTCACACTCAATGACTAAGGCCCCAATCCTTTAGCTGTATGCGCACAGGTCTACTCATGTGTATGTATTTGCACTATCAAGGCCTAAGTGTGGAACAGGCACTGTATTAAGCCACCCATTCTGCATTTTAACTCATCTATTCTCTGCTGGGGAAGTGGTGTGTTAATAGATGCTCACCCCCAAAAGCTTGTGGGAGTACATTAGCAGTTATCTGTCATGAAAGAAAACAAACTGATCATGAACTAGAAATGAATAAGACTGAACTGTTAGAAATGGGTCTAAACCAGTGGTTCTCAACTTATTTGACCCTTGTGTCTGTAGTTGTTTACGCCCTCCTCCCCAAGAACATACATCACCACCAAGCTCTAAAGGCAGAGCAGAGGCTGCTGGCTGGGGGCCCAGCTCTGAAGGCAGTGCCGCACCAGAAGCAACACAGAAGTAATGGTCGCAATGTGGAAAGTGATATTCATCAATATAAATTTTCACAGCAGACATAGCGTCCCATTACAACCCTTACTTCTGTACTGCTGCTGCTACTCCGAGGCTGACAGACAGAGCCCTGCCACCTCCAGGTGTGGGATTTGGGGAGGGTGGGGGGAAGGAGAGCCTGATCCCAGGTGGCAGGGTTCCCCGTTTATCCCCAGCTCCCGAGTATGCATGGTCCTTCTGCACAAGCCTCAGACACCTGGAGCTGACAGCCAGAGCAATTAAACAAAACAAAACACACAGCTTGTGCCTCTCTTGACACATTCACGGGCCTCTCTTGGAAGGCCCACCCCATAGTTTGATAACTGCTGGTCTAGACTCTTTTGATTTCCCATTTGTCTCCTATCCTTTCAAAATTTCTTCTGACCCTCCTTCTTCGTATGGCTGAGGTAAATGTAGAGCAACAACTATAATTTTATGTTTAGATAGTTAAGCCAGATAATTGCATCTGGAGTAGCAGAGTGTACTGCTGGCGACACCTCCTTTGTATTTGTGAATTGGGCACTGAGTTCCATGGTCTGTTCTGGGTGATGACAGTCACACATTGGAGAGTCTTTAATTTTCCATTACTGCAGCAAGTATCCACATCTGCCATGGTTTGTGCAGATATGGTTTAGGGCTGCTCATAACCTTTGTGGGAGATCGAAGCCAGAGATCTTCCTCATGGAGTCTTCCATGAAGTGTTTATTTGTGACTTCTTGTGAATTCCATTCAGCTTTGTAAGCTTCATCAGGGTTGAAGTTGCATTATTGAAGATTAAATGCATGGGTCCAAAAAGGCTTGTGCGATTTCAAGTGGTGGTGAAGAACATTGTTAAGGTCCTGGTGGATGGGAAAACGCTCATTTTCCACGATCCTCTGAAATTTCTGAAGGGTTGTGGCATCATGGCAAATGGAGGGGGGTGCAATGTGCGACAACACTGGCAGCCAAGGTGTTGGGGTCAAGCTGAGGGTTCCAGTGATGAACCACATTGCAGTGTTTAGTTGGACATCAACAAGTCGAGTATGGCTGCTTCTGGTCCATACCGGTGCATAGGCTTTGGCTAAGGAGTACACAAGGGCCATCGCTGATGTCTGTAACACTGATGCTGACGCTCCCCAGCTTGTGCTTGCCGGTTTCTGGAACAGGTTGACCCTTGTCTTCGTCTTGGCAGCTACCTTCTTCAGATGGTCATGGAAGGTTAGCATGTGGTCCAGCTTCACTCTGAGATTTGCTGGAGTGAGGTCATGTAGCACCGTGTTGCCACAGAAGGTCACTTTCAGGATGTGCTTAGTGTTCCTGGTATCAAGATGGAATGTAGTGACTGTTGTTTTGTGAGGATTTGGCTTAAGTCTCCATTTCTGGAAATATTCCTCTCTGATGTTTAGGTCCCTGTTCAAGGTGGACTTGACATAACTGAAGGTGGCTACTTGAGTTGCCAGGGCAAGGTCATCCGCACATGCAAATTTGCATAACTTTGTTGGAGGCATGTTGCTCATGTAAACATTGAAAACCATCAGCGCAACTACTGGACCTTATGGCAGTCCGTTGTTCAGGAACTGGGGCAAACTGACTTTGTTGCTCAAGTGGACACGTAGCTGCCTATTGCTCAGCATCATCCATAGCAGACAGTGTGTTTCGTCAGGGGATGATCCTTGTGAGCTCCAGCATCAGACCTTTAATCCAGACTGCCCCGAAGCAGCATGAATTAAAAAACTAAATAACTCGCTGTAATTTATAATTACAAGTCTACTTCCTCCATACATGTGATCTTGATATAATTATATTAAAATATTTTTATTTGTGTTAACATTTGTGCATTTTGGTTTATTCCTGACAAAAGGACATTGGTTTTCTTAAAGCCCAGGGCAGAAAAATTCAATAATTAAAAAAACAACAATAAAAATGGATTTTTAATTACATACATTTTTCTTTTTCAAAATAACCTATTTTATTTAAACTGTAAATTACAACCTATACTTAAATTACAACAACCTATTAAGGCCTATGCTTGTTTTCTTCTTCCAGTCTATGAATAAAAATAATGAGAGAGGATGAATCTACTAGTTCTAAAAAACTGAAGGGCATGGTGGCCAGAAACAAATACTTCGATTCACTAACTACAGATATAGTTTAAAAATCTGTGCCATCAAGCATCCTCCTGGTTAGCAAAAAGAAGTACGAAATTTAGTGTAAAACCTATGTCTAGTTGCAAATCAACATGTCTTAATGATTACCAATCAATGTTTCTTTAGGAAAATAATTACAAAGTACAAATGCAAAACAAGATTAAAATTAATTATGTAAATCAAGGTGTCCTGCCCACTGATTTAAATCCCGATTAAAATGCTAATTTAAATCACTTTGATCAAACTGATTTAACTCAATCAACTTTGAGCCTTTGAATGGTTTTATGCAATTTACTATTTGGTATTCTTAAAAATGTGTAAGCAAACACTTAGCAATTATGGGAACAGGCGTTTTAAAATTCAATAAATATATAGTAGTTAGATCTCTCCCACTATTACCATGCATTTTTAAAAAATCTGGTACTGCTCATATGTGCATGACTATAGCAGCTGATTTTATCAGGCACAGATTTGTGTTTCTGAGATCACTATAAGGCCAATACAACATATTCATGTAACCAGAAGACAGCATTAGTTTCTATACTACAAATGAAATCTAACTTCTGTAGGGTCATTCGCTGAAGGCATGAGCAAGCAAAAAACAGACAAGCGGAATGGACCTCAAGAATGCTATATATGTGCATCTCAAACACACACAATTCATTTAAAGAGAAGTTTGACTTAATTAAAATAATACTCATGGCTCACATTAATATTCTTGTCATCAGATGAAAAAAAATCAATTTCCTTAATACTTCATTCAAGAGTCACAGTTTCCTCTATCAATCTTACACTATTCCAGGGCAGTTTAAGAATTATGATGTAATAATTGTTCTGCACCACTACCTAATAAAGTTCTCATCTACTGCCTTATAAATCGCAATTCATATTTCAATCTTTTTAGACACTAGATGGCACCCTTTTGAAGCAATCATTGTAGAAGCACATAACACCAGCAGAGAAAGGGTATCTTAACAGAACGAAAAGATGCCACTATGAATGTTTTGTATAGAAAGCAAATGACTCTGGATCAATACTATTCTTGTAAAAAAATTATCTAGGTTAATAAGAGATCCTGGAGCAATTACATGAATATGCTGTAATTATTTACTTCCACAATAAAAAGGGTTTGGCTTTCACACACACACACACAGTTAATGGATATACATGGGTCAAATTAACCATTTAATAACATCACTATAACTGGGCCAAAACTGTTGTTCTAGGACTTATGTATGAAAAAATTTCTAGTCTACCTTTGAGACTAAAGAGCCAAATTACTGCAATGGTTATATTACAATTTTTTTTAAAGTGATTGATCACACACTTAGTGCAGCACTAGGGAGGACACTGTAAAGAGTATCGCTGTGCACTATGGCTGCTCACACCTCGTTGTCAATCAACCAAGTTAACTCTGCAGTGAAGGCATATCTTTAGTTGATTTCTAACAAGGTTCTGAAAGCAGCTACTCAGTGAAGATGTAATGCCTACCCGTGCTGCTGCTATTGCTTGCACAGTTTTCTGAAACGTAAGGAAAGCTATTTCCACAATCAAGTAGTGACAGAAACTGGGTTGGGTTTTTTGTTGATAAATGATCATTTTAAGTCTCTACAAGTCTCATAAAAGAAAGACCATAAAAACATAAACTCTGGATTTTCCACTAGCTATCCTAACTAATTTTTTTAAAGCCATAATTATCCAGTGCAACAAGAGACCTTTGAGTGTCAGTCATATTTAGGATATGTGCCATTCATATAAAATGCCTTTATGTAAGTCTTCAAAGAGTACATTTACATTTAACTGTTTTTACACCTTCATGTGACAGTTGTTTGAGAAGTCTATTCCCTTCTCCTGGAAGGAAGCAGCTATCAGAGACCACACTGAAAAAAGATGATGATAAGCAATTGCTGGCTGCAGCAAGGAAAAACACATCGCCCTCCAGACTGAAGCTCAGACTGAGGGGTAGATGCAGGTGCTGAGAGTTGTTTCCCTTAAAATAATCATCAGTGTACTAACTGACAATGTTGATATTAACATGTCATCATTAGGCTTCTGAGAGAACACTATGTTCACTTGAACAGTGGCACATAACATTTCTCAGAGCTATTTTGGAGATTTTCAGAATTCTTTGTCTGCAAAGAAGACGACACTATATTGGTACATATTTGGAAAGTTATTTTTGCAACCAGAGTGGCTAAGAAAATGTTTTTAAATTAAATCTCAAATTCTCCAGACTGTTTAATAGACAGAGGAAAAAAAACCTCATACCTTTTTAGGTACATTATCACTGTCCGTTTCATATCTATGCTTTAGACAACGTCTTTCCAGCAGAGAAAAAACATCGTGCCATAAAATTACTCCAGTCCTTAATATCTTAAAATAGAATTAATTTTCAAAATATCGTTCAAACAAAGTTAAATCAAAACAATTTGTTAGAGAAAAAGAATAAACATTTCTAAAGAGATATAATAGGTCACCACAGAGAGTTTTGGTTGTTTCTGACTTTTTCTTGGCTCACCAAGAATATCGTTACATAGAGCCTCTAGTGCATCAGAAACCTCCACACAAGATTTAAAGATAATCTGCAGCAAATGGGGAAGAAGAGAGAAATTTGTGCTCACGCCCTTTCTTTTTGTTTCTTTATGATATGTAAAGGTGGTCTGAAAGTGGGGTTTGGGGTTTGTTTAATTTTATTTAATTTAATTCTTCTTGTTTTTCCATATAAAACGTTCAGGTCATGGCAAGGCTGGAAGACTCCGTGATGACTGGAAAACTACCAAAATGGTGACATCACAAGAGCCAACAGAAATCTGAGCAATGGAGAGGGGAAGAAATTTTTAGTCAGTCTGTTTCAAACTTTTTGTTTTTAATGTTTACAGCTACGTCATTTCAGTTACTAAAATCCCAAATAAAGTGAGCACTGTTAAAGATTCAACCTCAATTAAGGTGTTAGAAGTCTCAATAAACATCCCTGAGACCTCCCAGAGGGTCCTCCAGCATAACCAAAGACGAGCACATTAGACATTCTTGATATTTATAACAAAACAAAAAAATTAGGGAAAAAACCATTCAAACACAACAAACTTTTCAGGCCTTCTTTATATATCATAAAAGAACCCAAAAAGGCAAAAAGCCAATTATTGAAAAAAATCCATTGAAGGTCATCTTTAACAAACCTCCGACTTCTACGAGCAGGTAATCTATCATAATTCCCGTTTCAGAGAGGAGTGCTAGAAAAACCTTCCTCCCTTGCTTACACAAACCGGTTTGCAAAGAATTCTGCAGTATAATTTCTGACCTCTAACTTCCACACTCAACCGTACCAACTGCACAATTATATGCTCAGCTTGGTCTCTCAGTTATATTTTCCATTCATCTTTGAAGTCTGAAGGCTTAGATTAATCCAGCAGGTTTCTCTTGCTCTCACTTTCCTAGCCATCAAAAACTTTTCCGTCATGAAACAGATAATTCATTACCTCAAACATTTATCTAGGAAATTTCTTATTCAGCCTCAGACAGATGGTGGTGATCAATGCAAACCCACCTGCTATATTCAAAAGCACCTGTTTTTTATTCCCAGTTAACTGTTCTCTCAAATAGTAGCTTTTCCTCTCTCCCTTTAACACTGCAGTTTCTATAGTTAATAGAAAAGGAGTACTTGTGGCACCTTAGAGACTAACCAATTTATTTGAGCATGAGCTTTCGTGAGCTACAGCTCACTTCATCAGATGCATACCGTGGAAACTGCAGCAGACTTTATATACACACAGAGATCATGAAACAATACCTCCTCCCACCCCACTGTCCTGCTGGTAATAGCTTATCTAAAGTGATCATCAGGTTAGGCCATTTCCAGCACAAATCCAGGTTTTCTCACCCTCCACCCCCCCCACACAAATTCACTCTCCTGCTGGTGATAGCCCATCCAAAGTGACAACTCTTTACACAATGTGCATAATAATCAAGTTGGGCCATTTCCTGCACAAATCCAGGTTCTCTCACTCCCTCACCCCCCTCCAAAAACCCACCCCCATACACACACAGACTCACTCTCCTGCTGGTAATAGCTCATCCAAACTGACCACTCTCCAAGTTTAAATCCAAGTTAAACCAGAACATCTGGGGGGGGGGAGTGGGGGGGTTGGAAAAAACAAGAGGAAATAGGCTACCTTGCATAATGACTTAGCCACTCCCAGTCTCTATTTAAGCCTAAATTAATAGTATCCAATTTGCAAATGAATTCCAATTCAGCAGTTTCTCGCTGGAGTCTGGATTTGAAGTTTTTTTGTTTTAAGATAGCGACCTTCATGTCTGTGATTGCGTGACCAGAGAGATTGAAGTGTTCTCCGACTGGTTTATGAATGTTATAATTCTTGACATCTGATTTGTGTCCATTTATTCTTTTACGTAGAGACTGTCCAGTATGACCGATGTACACGGCAGAGGGGCATTGCTGGCACATGATGGCATATATCACATTGGTGGATGTGCAGGTGAACGAGCCTCTGATAGTGTGGCTGATGTTATTAGGCCCTGTGATGGTGTCCCCTGAATAGATATGTGGGCACAATTGGCAACGGGCTTTGTTGCAAGGATAAGTTCCTGGGTTAGTGGTTCTGTTGTGTGGTATGTGGTTGTTGGTGAGTATTTGCTTCAGGTTGCGGGGCTGTCTGTAGGCAAGGACTGGCCTGTCTCCCAAGATTTGTGAGAGTGTTGGGTCATCCTTTAGGATAGGTTGTAGATCCTTAATAATGCGTTGGAGGGGTTTTAGTTGGGGGCTGAAGGTGACGGCTAGTGGCGTTCTGTTATTTTCTTTGTTAGGCCTGTCCTGTAGTAGGTGACTTCTGGGAACTCTTCTGGCTCTATCAATCTGTTTCTTTACTTCCGCAGGTGGGTATTGTAGTTGTAAGAAAGCTTGACAGAGATCTTGTAGGTGTTTGTCTCTGTCTGAGGGGTTGGAGCAAATGCGGTTGTATCGCAGAGCTTGGCTGTAGACGATGGATCGTGTGGTGTGGTCAGGGTGAAAGCTGGAGGCATGCAGGTAGGAATAGCGGTCAGTAGGTTTCCGGTATAGGGTGGTGTTTATGTGACCATTGTTTATTAGCACTGTAGTGTCCAGGAAGTGGATCTCTTGTGTGGACTGGACCAGGCTGAGGTTGGTGGTGGGATGGAAATTGTTGAAATCATGGTGGAATTCCTCAAGGGCTTCTTTTCCATGGATCCAGATGATGAAGATGTCATCAATATAGCGCAAGTAGAGTAGGGGCTTTAGGGGACGAGAGCTGAGGAAGCGTTGTTCTAAATCAGCCATAAAAATGTTGGCATACTGTGGGGCCATGCGGGTACCCATAGCAGTGCCGCTGATCTGAAGGTATACATTGTCCCCAAATGTGAAATAGTTATGGGTAAGGACAAAGTCACAAAGTTCAGCCACCAGGTTAGCCATGACATTATCGGGGATAGTGTTCCTGACGGCTTGTAGTCCATCTTTGTGTGGAATGTTGGTGTAGAGGGCTTCTACATCCATAGTGGCCAGGATGGTGTTATCAGGAAGATCACCGATGGATTGAAGTTTCCTCAGGAAGTCAGTGGTGTCTCGAAGGTAGCTGGGAGTGCTGGTAGCGTAGGGCCTGAGGAGGGAGTCTACATAGCCAGACAATCCTGCTGTCAGGGTGCCAATGCCTCAAATGATGGGGCGCCCAGCTGCAGTTTCCACGGTATGCATCCGATGAAGTGAGCTGTAGCTCACGAAAGCTCATGCTCAAATAAATTGGTTAGTCTCTAAGGTGCCACAAGTACTCCTTTTCTTTTTGCGAATACAGACTAACACGGCTGTTACTCTGAAATCTATAGTTAATGATACTGCCTTCATCTTACTTTTAAAAAATGACAACTGTACATGAAAACTATACAGGACACATTAAATATGGTCAAAAATGTAGTAGTTCACATAAGCCTACACTAGAAAAGTTACCATATTGCTGACAAGGGCTTCAGTTGAACACAGTAAAAGTACACATGTAGACCAGTACAAGCTAAGTTCAGCATGATTTCAGAAAAGAAAATGACTGTTTCTGTTGTTTATCCTGGTCTATAATTGCTGTTCAACCATGTAGAGATACTGCTGATACTCACTGCAGCAAAAGTTAATTTTCCAAGGTTACACTAGGCCATAGTGAGTTTCACTGGCTCCTCCTGCTGGAAGCACTAACCCCTTGCCTCATGTCATTCAAACCACATGCTCAAGGTGATCTAAATCAGATGCTCATTAACTGGCATTTTCCTCCTCTTCTTCCAGCTTTAAATTTTTTTTTCTGTCTCTTAGCAGAATTGAGCAATAAATAAATTTAAATTAAATTAAATAAATTTAAGCAAAATTGGACAGAAAATAATTATGGGGAATAGATATGCATTTTCAAATAGTTGTCATCCCTTTGAAAATCAGAATGGAGTAATGTGAAAAGAACTAAGAGGAGGAAGGATTTTTTTGCTGATCACCTTTTTCTTCCAGATTGGTTTGGTCGTTATTTAACATGGGACTTTTTACATTTCCTCTAGCACAAGAAGTTTGAAAGTGTGTAAGACAGTGATGGCAGAGTCATTATTAAACTGTTCCAGACATGACGGGCTCTCACACATGCCTCTAATTACTGTTCAACACATTATATAAAGTTGTACTTGGGTCTTGTTTCAGTAAAGAAGCAAAGTATTTTTATTAAGTGTCAATAAGTGACAGAGGGATGGGACTAGTGGATTTTCCATTCCAGCCTATCACATTCATTAATGAATAATTAAACATAAAAAAGGTTTTAACAGATATTGTCAGTTCAAGTTTTGTCCCAAATTCAGGGCTCTTCTGAAAAAAATAAGACCATGAAAAATATGTCCATGAACTTGTCTTTAAGAAAACAGTGGAAAAAATTATTTTGAACAAATCTCTGTAGTGTTTGCATTTTGAGTGTTCTTAGTAGTGCATGGGAACCAAAAGGAAACACTAACTAGAAAGAAAGTGAAACTGATTAGTGCTAGTGTTGTCAAGCGATTAAAAAAATTAATCGCAATTAATCGCACTGTTAATAATAGAATGCCATTTATTTAAATATTTATGGATTTTTTCTACATAGTATAGTGCAATCTCTATCATGAAAGTGGAACTTACAAATGTAGAATTATGTACAAAAAACTACATTCAAAAATAAAACAATGTAAAATTTTAGAGCCTGCAACCCACTCAGTCCTACTTCTTGTTCAGCCAATCGCTCAAACAAGTTTGTTTACATTTGCAGGAGATATGTTGCCTGCTTCTTGTTTACGTCACCTGAAAGTAAGAACAGGCGTTCTCATGGCACTGTTGTAGCCAGTGTCGCAAGATATTTACATGCCAGATGTGCTAAAGACTCAGATATCCCTTCATGCTTCAACCACCATTCCAGGAGACATGCGTCCATGCTGATGACGGGTTCTGCTCGATAACAATCCAAAGCAGTGCGGATTGATGCATGTTCATTTTCATCATCTGAGTCAGATGTCACGAGCAGAAGGTTGATTTTCTTTTTTGGTGGTTCAGGTTCTGTAGTTTCCGCATCCAAGTGTTGCTCTTTTAAGACTTCTGAAAGCATGCTCGACACCTCTTCCCTCTCAGATTTTGGAAGGCACTTCAGATTCTTAAACCTTTGGTCAAGTGCCGTAGCTATTTTTAGAAATCTCACATTGGTATCTTCTTTGCATTTTGTCAAATCTGCAGTGGAAGTATTCTTAAAATGCACATGTGCTGGGTCATCATTGAAGACTGCCAAACATGAAATATATGGCAGAATGTGAGTAAAACAGAGCAGGGGACATACAATTCTCCCCCAAGGAGTTCAGTCACAAATTTAATTAATGCGTTATTTTTTTAACGAGCATCATCGGCATGGAAGCATGTCCTCTGGAATGGTGGCCGAAGCATGAAGGGGCATACGAATCTTTAGCATATCTGGCACGTAAATACCTTGCAGTGCCGGCGACAGAAGTGCCATGCAAATGCCTGTTCTCACTTTCTGTGGCATTGTAAATAAGAAGAGGCAGCATTATCTCCTGTAAAAGTAAACAAACTTGTTTCTCTTAGTAACAGGCTGAACAAGAAGTAGGACTGAGTGGACATATAGGATCTAAAGTTTTACATTGTTTTGTTTTTGAGTGCAGTTATGTAACAAACAAAATCTACATTTGTAAGTTGCACTTTCATGACAAAGAGATTGCATTACAGTACTTGTATGAGGTGACTGAAAAAACTATTTCTTGTTTATCATTTTTACAGCGCAAATTTTTGTAATCAAAAATAATATACACTTTGATTTCAATTACAACACAGAATATATATGAACATGTAGAATAATGTCCAAAATATTTAATACATTTAAATTGGTATTCTAGTATTTCACAGTGTGATTAAAACTGAGATTAATCACAATTAATTTTTTTAATCGGGATTAATTTTTTTAGTTAATTCCGTGAGTTTACTGCGATTAATCGACAGCCCTAATTAGTGCCTAGTCTCACAATCCAAGACAAGAGAAATGCAAAATATGAATATCATTAACGGTGAAAAGTAAATTAGATTTTTAACAGGGCTGTCGATTAATCGAGGTTAACTCACAAAGGCTCTAAAATTTTACATTGTTTCATTTTTGAATGCAGGGGTGTTTTTTTTTTTAAAACATAAATTCTACATTTTTAAGTTCAACTTTCATGATAAAGAGGTTGCATTACAGTATTTGTATTAGATGAACTGAAAAATACTATTTTGTTTTTTTACAGTGCAAATACTTGTAATCAAAAATAAAGATAAAGTGATACTGTACACTTCGTATTCCATTTTGTAATTGAAATCAATATATTTGAAAATATAGAAAACATCCAAAGATATTTCAAATACAATACCACTTTTTAATTGCAAAAGGAACAGGAGTACTTGTGGCACCTTAGAGACTAACAAATTAATTTGAGCCACAAGTACTCCTGTTCCTTTTTTGGACACAGACTAACACGGCTGCTACTCTGAAACCTTTTTAATTGCGCGATTAGTCATGATTAATTTTTTTAATCGCTTGACAGCCCTAATTTTTAAGTTATTTCAGTTTTAATAATCAAAAGTGTGTGTTAAATTACACAGGTAAGGAAAAATGTACTCCAATCCTGCAAATGACTCCTTCCTCACAGAACCAGCTGCAGGACTGAGACAGGACTTTGTAGCCATCCTGAATGTCACATCAGCCAAACTTTGAATCATCCATCTCAAATCATTTTCTCAGTACTGTTACAACTTATAAGCAACTGCAGCATGCCTTTGGGCACCAGCGATATCATCAGATATATGTTTAACTTCCTCTCCCCTGTGCAGACTGGCTGCTTGATCAAACTCCTCCTGCACAGTTTCTTCACATCAGCCTTATGTACCTGCACTCCATGTTCTCCTTCTTCCTTATCTTTCCTATATATCCTTCCACCACCCTTCCTTTGTCTTGTCCTTTAGCTGATGCTCCTTATAAAACCACACCCAAAACATTAAAAAAAAAATCACAGAATTAACACAATGTTTTCAAACCATCATGTTGTTCACTCTGCTTGTATATTATCTTCTCCCTTCTCTCCATTCCCTTTTCTATTTAGATACATCTACACTACAATAAAAGACCAGCGGCACAGCTGCAGCTGGCCCAGATCAGCTGAGTTGGGTTTGTGGGACTCAGACTGAGGTGCTAACAGCTGCACTATAATGTTCAAGCTCAGGCTGGAGCACAGGCTCTGAGATCCATCCCCCTCACAATAGTGCCTGGGCTCCAGCTGAAGCCCAAACATCTACATGCAATTTTTAGCACCACAGCCCAAGCCCTGCAAGCCTGAGCCAATTGACCCAAGCTTTGAGACCCAGTGCTGTAGGCTTTTTATTGCAGAGTAGACTTAGAGTGCAAAATCTTTGGGACAGGGATTGCCATTTACTCTATACTAGTACTAGACACAACAGAGCCCCAGTCTCAGTTAGGGCCTCTAGCTGCTGCTGCAATACAAATAATTAACAACATCTGCTATACTGCATAGCTTAAAGAGCAGATATTGTAAACAAACAAATTTATTTACCTATGGAACTAAGACAAGCTTAGTTGGTTAGAACTAAAAGAACATTAAAAATCCAATTTACTTTAACAAATTATGCTGTTCACTTTTTAAAATTTCTCCAACATGGGCTAAATATCAATTAAGTCTGTTTCACTGTGCTACAAATTTGGGTTTCACCACAGAGGACTGTTTATTTGTTTAAAAACATGTTTCCAGGAAAATATAAACAAAATATGGAAACATTTCTATTGCTCTTAGTTTCTGCAAAATGTTTTGTTTGTTTGTTTTGTTATGGAAAAAATAAAACTCCGGACAACATTTAACAAGGTTTCTTTTTCATTTAACATATATCATATCACATTAAGTTATTTACAAATGTAATGGTTATTCCAATAAATATGTAGAACACCAAAAATAGTACCAGTGTTTTTAAGACATCAGACTCGGGAGATATAATTTATATTCCCATTTACGTCAATTTGCTGTGTGACCAGGGAGAAGTCACCCAACCTCTGTGCCTCAGTTTCCCCATCAATAAATAGGAATATTCAGAGGGTTTTATATCATTTGAGTATCTCAGATGAAAAATGCTATAAAAACAACAACAACAGAATTTAGGATGGGCACATTGATATAACTAAAATTACCTAGTCACCAGATATACTTCAGGAATATAAGGGACACGTGAAAAATTAAAGACAAACTTATTTTTAGTCTCTCTTCATATAAGAATTACTGCTGAAATTAAGGCACAACCTCTTCTCTACATTCAAACCTCACTTAATGTGCAATGGCAGTCAAAAAATACCACAAAAAAACCAACAACAATCCATAATCAAACAAAAAAGTTGACATACTGTGAGGCCCCCAACCGTAGAAAATTTGAGCATGGGAGTAATTTTCTCACATGAACAGCCCCTTAAGTAGTTGAGGGAATAGGATTTTAAGCATAGAAAGACTGGACAGAAAAAATACATTAAATATTTACACTACACAAATTGGTGGTATGTCCTCACTTGGAATACTGTGTTTAGTTCTGGTCACCTTATTTCAAAAAGAATGTTACAAAAATAGAGTATACAATACAGCTGATTAAAAAAGTGAAAGTGTTACATTTAAAGAATTAACTTTCTGGGAAAAAGTTAAACATTTTTAGTTTTCTGATGAAATATTTTTAAAAAATTCAAAGAAAGCACACGCTTTCTGTAAAAATTTTCATTTAATTGAAAACCCAACTTTTGTTCAAAAACGGTTTCCATGCATAATTTTCAATGAACCCTAGTTCAGAAAAAGCTCATAAGAATGACCAGATAAATAGAAAATATTTTTATATGAAGAGAGATTAAAAACACTGGGTATCAGAGGGGTATCCATGTAGGTGTAGCCACAAAAACAACAAGGAGTCTGGTGGCACCTTAAAGACTAACAGATTTATTTGGGCATAAGCTTTCGTAGGTAAAATAGCCCACTTATTCAGATGCATGGAGTGAAAATTACAGATACAGGCATAAATATACTGGCACATGAAGAGAAGGCTCACTACAAAAGCAATTTTCCCTCTCTTGGTACTGACAACCCCTCATCAATTATTGGGAGTGGACCACATCCACCCTGATTGAATTGGCCTTGTCAACACTGGTTCTCCACTTGTAAGGTAACTCCCTTCTCTTCCTGTGCCAGTATATTTATGCCTGTATTTGTAATTTTCACTCCATGCATCTGAAAAAGTGAGGCTTTTTACCCACAAAAGCTTATGCCCAAATAAATCTGTTCGTCTTTCAGGTGCCACCGGACTCTTTGTTGTTTTTTTAAAAATACCAGGACTGTTTACTTGAGAGAGGAGACAAGATAGAGGTATACAGAATAATTAAAGGTATAAAGAAGCTGAATTGAGAGTATAAATTAACGAGTAACTTGTGGAGATTTGGAGAACATCTCCCATAGGCAGGTTATTCCATAATTATTCACTGTGGATTTTATTGCCCTTTTCTCTGATGCTTCTGCCCTTGGCCATTCTAAGAGATAGGATACTGGATTAGATAGAACACTGGTCTGATCCAGTATTGCAAACCTATGTTCCCAAAAAGCTTCCTTTTTCAGAACACATCAACCTATTTGTTGCAAACCATTGATCTGTCACCCTTTTATTTGGTTCATTTGGTGATTTCCCTATGTATTCATTGCTAATAGCTCTGCAGTGAATGCCAGTTATAACCATATCTGGATCTTTTAGCTATTCATGTATCGTACTGGCAAGGACTGTGTTGCTGCCTTCTGCCTTGTCCCCTTTAACAGAAGATAACAACTGACTACTGTTACCTAGTAGTGGAGAGTCTCCATTAGCTCATATAGTAGAAATCTGTGCTGCAGGGCTTAACATCCAGGATTCAAACCCTGTTGACAGACCTTCCTGAGGGCTGCCACATTCATAGCCTGGACTATGGTCTCTGCCATGCATCCATGGCAGTGGGGGCTGTGGAATTAGTTACCAAATATAGAGGGTGCAGGTCATTCTCCCAGAGAGTGGGGGACAGTTCCCCAAGCCCACACCAGCAAAACCCATGGGAAAGTAAATGAGAAATTGAGGGTGAATGCCCCAGAGCCTTGGGATGAGTGACCACGGTGACCCCAGGTAACAGAGGACTCACCCTATGTCCTCAATACCTGTCCCTCACAAAGATCCCTGTGCCTCAGGGGTTCACCCCACATACTCAGCATCTGCCCCACACTGCGATCCCTGTGTCCCGGGGAGGCTTCACCCCCCCCACCCTCAGCACCTGCCCCTCCCTGTGTCCCGGGGAGGCTTCACCGCCCCACCCTCAGCACCTGCCCCAAACCGCAGTCCCTGTGCCCTGGGGGTGCACCCCACACCCTCAGCACCTGCCCCCTGTGTCCCGGGGAGGCTTCATCCCACATCCTCAGCCCGTCAGTGCCCTGGGCCCGGCTCCGCGGCCCCACACGCTCCCAACCCCGCTTACCCCGGCCCCACGCGGCAGATGCCCCGCTCCCCCGCCTCAGTCCGCTCAGCCACCTCCTCCCCGGCTCCGCCTCTTCCTCCGCACGCTGCCTCCCGCCGCCGGTCCTTCCTGCCGCTCCGCGGGCTTGCGAGCGCGGCCGGCGCCCGGGCTCCGCTCTGCGTCACGAGGCGCGCGCCGGGGAGCGGTAAACGGGACGGAGCCGGGCCAGCGGCGAGGGGTAAGGAGCGGGCGGAGGCGGGCCCAGGGCAGGGACAGGAGCCGGGGCACAGGCTGCGCCCCGCACCCCCCAATGCCGTCCCTGAGTCCTGCGGGCTCCCCAGCCTGCCCGGCAGTAGCGCTGGGCCTAACCCGCGAGCGGCCGGGCCGAGCTCGGCGCTGCACAGCCCGGGAAGGGACGGAGCCCGCGGGTTCACTGCAGACATGCCGAGAAACCCCTCCGGTGCGGGGGGCTGGGCGAGCTGCCCCGACCCAAAGCCGAGGCTTCCCTCCGGGCCCGCTCAGGCTGTCGGACCGGGGGGGAGGGTGGTGTTATTGCAGTGCCGGGGGGCTGATCACTGGGCCGAGCCGCTCCCTCTCTTTGACTGGCTGGTTTCCTGACGATGCGATTATGCTTTCAGGCTTTTAGGAAACTTACCACTGTACAAACCAACGGTTTATTCTCCACCTAGCGATGAGACCCTTTCCCTGCCCCCTGGCAGTGCTGAAGTTTCCCTGTAGGAGAATAAATGGCCACTTTATTTTGCTTTAATCATCAGTGCCGTTCTGGTTTTTTGCTGTACACAATGAGTAATTCCCCTATCCTGCCACACAGATGCGAGCACTTGATTTTTGTAGACAGTGCTGAGTTTAGGTCATTATAGTGACTGGTAATGGAAGGTTCTCATTAGCTGTGCTTCTGGGCGCTGTTGGTGGGCAAACTTTTTGGCCTGAGGGCCATGTCGGGGCTCCAAAGCTGTACAGAGGGAGGGGTAGGGAATTCTGTGCCTCCCCAAACAGCCTGGCCCCCGTCTTTATCTGCCCCCTCCCACTTCCTGCCCCCAACTGCCCCCCTCAGAACCACTGACCCATCCAACCCCCACTCCTGGGACCTGCCGCCCCTAACTGTCCCCACCCCCCCGGAGTCCCACGCCCTATCCAACTCCCCCAACTGCCCCACCCCTATCCACACCCCTGTGCCCTGACAGGCCCCCTGGGACTCCCACACCTATCTAACCCCCCATTTCCCATCCCCTGACCGCCCCCCACCCCAGAATCTCCGCCCCATCCAACCACCCCTGCTCCCTGTCCCTTGACTTCCCCCTGGGACCTCCTACCCCTTATCCAATGCCCCTGCTCCCTGTCCCCTTATCATGCCGCTCAGAGCAGCAGGACTGGCAGCCATGCGGCCCGGCCTGAGCCAGCCACGCCGTGGCACTGCCCTGCAGGAGCTCGCAGCCCGCTGCCCAGAGTGCTGGTGGCACGGCAAGCTGAGGCTGCACGGAAGAGGGGACAGCAGGGGAGGGGCCAGAGACTAGCCTCCCCGGGAGCTCAAGAGCCAGGCAGGACACTCCCGCGGCCAGTAAACGCTAGCAGGAAATTGTTTCTGTCAGGGAACTGGTCCTAGTAGGTCTTTTCCAACTCTGATAGTATGATTTTTGAACTTCACTTGAATACTAAATCTCTTTCCAGATTAAAACACGTTTTCCTTTGAAGACGCAGCCTGTATAGTCACACCTGAGTTAAATGTAAACTAGTTAAATGGTTAACATTGGAATAAAACTGAAAGATTTGGCTGTGGACAGTTATTCTTTATTTGTGGTAGCACCCCATCATGTGATACGTGCTTTCCATATAGAGAAGAAGGCCCCCAGGCACTCACAATCTAAAACCAGACAGAGAGCGGGTTGAGGGATTAGATCGACAAATATTCAGTTAAGAAATGAATGCATATAATTTTGGCATAATTTATCTTCATGTGTAGTATAGTCAGCCTATGGTTTAAAATTTGCAGTGGTGAAAGACTATAGTCACTTTTTGACCTTTATATTTTGATTTTGTATATTTAAATAATTCTCAAGATAAGGAATTAGTAGATTTGAGATCACTGCTCTCTTCTTAAAGGGAATCTAATATAAAGCTGTACTTGGCACTGGCATGACTTCTGTTGGTATACTCTGTCCAGTTCTGGTATCCAGAGTTCAAGAATGATATTGGTACATTGGAAAGGGTTCAGAGAAGAACCACAGGAATGAATAACGAATTAGAAAACATGCCATATAATGAGAGACTCAAGGACTCTTAATCTGTTTATCTTAACAGAGATTTAAGGGGTGATTTGACTGCAGCAGTCTATGACTACTTGGTGAACAAATACTTAATAATGGGCTCTTCAATGTAGCAGAGAAAGGTATGACACGATCCAATGGCTGGAAATTAAAGCTAGACAAATTCAAATTGGAAATAAGGTATAATTTTTTAGCAGTTGGAACAATTTACCATGGGGTCATGGTGGAGTCTTCATCACTAGAAATTTTTAAATCAAGATTGGATGTTTTTCTAAGAGAGATGCTCTAGAAATTATGGGGAAGTTCTATGGCCTGTGCTATAAGGGAAGTCAGACTAGATAATCACAACAGTCCCTTCTGGCCTTGGAATCTATGAATGTAAATAATCCTTACGTCCAAAGTGGGTATATTACAGAGGTTAAAATTGTGGCTTTGTGATTGGTCCCAGAGTTCAGTTTTGATCCTCCACCTGAAAATCTCCATGAAGACAATATCTAAGGGCTTTCCAGAACCTGGTGAACTTCAGTTTATTAAACAAGGTGATGCATTAATTAGAAATGGTTGGAGAGGATAAACAATTGAGTATAAACCATGAAACAATTAACCAGTGACCTAAATCAACAAACCATAACGCGCACTTAGGCAGTGTCCAGTATCTTTATGTCCACTTCCCCAAAGTGAGGCAGCTTTTAGGCAGCAATCAGTAAATCATGGTTATATGAATGCAGAAACAAAGTCTGTCCTCAATCCAGGTTCCCTGTCAGCATGTCTGTCTCCATACCCTCCTTTCCAGAAAAATCTCCTCAAGATAGACACCGCGGGATCACCTCAACCCCTTAACCATGCACCTTCCCCGGTGCCCACTGGTGAAAGAGATGGACCAATACAATGGCATGTGAACTAGGGGCAAGAAAATTAGAGAATAGGAGCTAAAACTGAATCTGAACAGCAATTAGCTAGTACAAAGATGAAAATATATAATTGTTAGAAGCAGGTAGCCTCCAAGAGAATTGGTGGGTTTCCTGGGCTAGCAGGGGGAGAAGGGAGCAATTATGGAAAAGCTCAACTGATTCTTTGCATCTTTGTTAATCACAAAGACCATAGTTTTCATATAATAAAGCTTGAGATATTCTTTGGGACTGAGGTTTCAGAAGAGGAGGTCCTGGAATAAACTGATAAAGAACAAGAAGTCAGTGGATCAAATAGTGAAAATCAGAGTTCTGAAGGAACTTATGTGGCTGAGCTGCTAACAAAAAATTCAGTCTCATGAACATAATTCTCTCTGTGGGAGGACTGGAGAGTAGCAAATTTCACTTTCATATAAAAAGGCATTGGGATGGTCCTGGAAATGACAGACCAATGAACTGCACTGAAGTACAATGAACATGAGTTATGAGGAGAGGCTGAGGGAACTGGGGATGTTTAGTCTACGGAAGAGAATAAAAGGAAGAGAAGAGAAGAAAGAGGGGGGATTTGATAGCTGCTTTCAACTACCTGAAAAGGGGTTCCAAAGAGGATGGATCTAGACTGTTCTCAGTAGTAGCAGATGGTAGCAGATGACAGAACAAGGAGTAATGGTCTCAAGTTGCAGTGGGGGAGATTTAGGTTGGATATTAGGAAAAACTTTTTCACTAGAAGGGTGGTGAAACACTGGAATGCGTTACCTAGGGAGGTGGTGGAATCTCCTTCCTTAGAAGTTTTTAAGGTCAGGCTTGACAAAGCCCTGGCTGGGATGATTTAATTGGGGATCGGTCCTGCTTTGAGCAGGGGGTTAGACTAGATGACCTCCTGAGGTCCCTTCCAACCCTGATATTCTATGATTCTATGAAACTTGAATATAAAACACAAACAAACTAGCACTTATTCTTCAGTGGAAAATTATTAGGGCTGTCAAGCTATTAAAAAATTGAATCATGATTAATCGCATGATTAAAAAAATTAATCGCACAATTAATTGCACAGTTAAACAATAATAGAATACCATTTATTTTTGGGTGTTTTCTATGTTTTCCAATATAGTGATTTCAATTACAATGCAGAATACCAAGCGTACAGGGCTCACTTTATTTTTATTACAAACATTTCTACTGTAAAAAATGAAAGAAATAGTATATTTCAATTCACCTAATACAAGCAATGTAATGCAATTTCTTTATAATGAAAGTTGAACTTACAAGTGTAGAATTATGTACAAAAAATAACTGCATTCAAAAATAAAACAATGTAAAAGAACCTACAAGTCCACTCAGTCCGACTTCAGTCAAATCTGCTGTGACAGTGTTCTTAAAATGGAAATGTGCTGGGTCATCATCCGAGATTGCTATAACATGAAATATATGGCAGAATGCGGGTAAAACAGAACAGGAGACATACAATTCTTCCCCAAGGAGTGCAGTCACAAATTTAATTAACGCATTATTTTTTTAACAAGCACCATCAGCATGGAAGGATGTCCTCTGGAATGGTGGCCGAAGCATGAAGGGGTGTATGAATGTTTAGAATATCTGACATGTAAATACCTTGCAACGCCGGCTACAAAAGTACCATGAGAACGCCTGTTCTCACTTTCAGGTGACACTGTAAATAAGAAGCAGTCAGCAGTATCTCCCATAAATGTAAACAAACTTGTTTGTCTTAGCAATTGGCTGAACAAGAAGTAGGACTGAGTGGACTTGTATGATCTAAAGTTTTGCATTGTTTTGTTTTTGAGTGCAGTTATGTAACAAACAAAAAAAATCTACATTTGTAAGTTACAGTTTCACGGTAAAGAGATTACACTACCATACTTGTATGAGGTAAATTGAATCAAATTTCTTTTGTTTAACAGTGCAAACATTTGTAATTAAAAACAATATAAAGTGAGCATTGTACCCTTTGTATTCTGTGTTGTAATAGAAATCAATATATTTGAAAATGTAGAAAAACATCCAAAAATATTTAATAAATTTCAATTGATATTCTATTGCTTAACAGTGTGATTAATCATGATTAATTTTTTTAATTGCAGTTAATTTTTTTGAGTTAATCGCATGAGTTAACTGCGATTAATCAACAGTCTTAAAAAATATGTTGCTCTAATTTACTAAATAATGGGTAAAGGAGAACTGGTTAATATAATTTATTTGAACTTCCAAAAAGCTTTTAAGGTCCCTAATGAGAGGCTAAAAGCCTTTCTGTGAAAGGCCGTGCTCTGTCATAGAGCTAAAACTGTAAACAAAGAGTAAGAATAAAAGGTCAATTTTTAGCCAGGCGATATGTTATATTGGGCAATGGGTGCATGCAGTGTGCTAGGGTAGGTATTTAATATATTGCTGATCTGCAAAAAGGGTGGGGTGTCAGTGAGAGCAAAAATTGCAGACATAAAATTATTTAATTAGTCAAAACCAGAGAAGACTGTGATGAAGTGGAACCAAAAAAACACAGGTGAATTGTCAGCATGTTGACAAGTGAAATTTAGTATTGACAACTACAACGTGAAACATATTGGAAGGAAAATTTTGAACTATTAATTGACATTTCTGGATTCTAAGGCCTGGTCTACAGTATGCGTTTATTTCGGAATTAGCCGAGTTAATTCGAAATAGAACTGATTCCATCCACACGACCAAACCGTTTTTTTCTATTTAAATTGCTCTTTAATCCAATTTCTGTACTCCACCTCGGCAAGTGGAGTAGCGCTAAAATCGAGATCGCAGTTCCGGGTTACAGGTAATGTGGACGCGATTCAATGTTATTGGCCTCCGGGAGCTGTCCCAGAATGCTCCCTTGTGACCGCTCTGGACAACACTCTCAACTCCGATGCACTAGCCAGGTAGGCAGTAAAAGCCCCAGGAACTTTTGAATTTCATTTCCTCTTTGGTCACCATCAGCACAGGCGACCATCAGCACAGTCCACCATCATATGCAACCGGGCAGAGACCACCATCACAGGAGACCTCGCAGACTCAGATTCATAGACGAGCTCCAGCATGGTCCGAACGGTCACTGCATGTTGGGGAGACAAATCTGTTATGGCAGAAGTACGTTCCAAAAAAAGAAACACAAATAAGTATGCTAAAGTCTCCAGGGCCATGACAGAAAGAGGCTACTCCAGGGACACAGAGCAGTGTCGTACAAAAATCAAGGATCTCAGGCAAATGTTCCAAAAAGCCAGGGAGGCGAACGGGCGCTCTGGGTCACAGTCCCATACATGCCGCTTCTACCACGAGCTGCATGCAATTATAGGGGTGACGCCACCAGTACCCCACCACTGTCCGTGGACGCCTGCAAGGGGGGAGTTGCACGGAGCGAGGAGGATGAGTTATTGGAGGATGAAGAGGAGGAGGAGGACAGTGCACAGGCGGCAAGTGGAGAATCCGTTTTCCCCCTAGACAGGAACTATTCTTAATGCTGGACCCAATAGCCTCCCCCCACTCCCAGTGCGGGCTCCTGGACCATGACCCTGGAGAAGGCACTTCTGGTGAGTGAGAGCCTGATCGGAGCCACGCGGTGTGGGGAAACCCAGCTGCGCTGGGCTGTTCGCATTTAAAGGGCTCATTCCTGCTCAGAGCCTCATCGGAGCCACACAGTGGGTGTGGGTGGGTGGGTGTTGTGTGAAGTGATCATCCCACAGAGCCCGCAGGCGCTCCTATTATATGGCAAATCCACCAGGCATTGCTTGCAATGGGAAAGGGGGCCCAGCAGTTTGAAAGCATTGAAATGAATGCGGAAGAAGCAGAACCCCGCATGCCCCTAGGGCTTACCATGGCTGCCTGCAAGCTGAATTCTGTTGGCCGGCCATGTGTGATGGCTTAGTCACACCAAAATGGCAGGCACTTCAGTATAAGAGGCAAAATGCAACCTTGTACAGAAAAAACATGTGCTGTGTATTATGAATTGCCTGTTTCACTGAGAAAGTGTCCCCTTTGTTCTCTAAAATGTATCTTATAAATACTACCCTCCCTTTTTCTCCTCCCGCAGGTGCAAATATTTCAACGTGGCTCCTAACTACTCCATCCCAGAGGCTGGTCCAGATTAAAAGGTGGAAAAAACGAAGTCAGGACGACATGTTTGCTGAGCTCCCGCACTGATAGGGCCCAGCTGAATGCATGGAGGCAAACAATTGCCAAGTCCCGTAAAGCATTACATGAACACAAAGAGAGGAGGGACATGCGCGATGAGAACAGGCAGGATGCTATGGTCAAGCTCATGGGGGAGCAAACTGACATGCTCTGCTGTATGGTGGATCTAATGCAGGAAAGGCAGCAAGACCACAAATTGCCGCTGCAGCCCCTGTATAACCGTCCTCCCTCCTCCCCAAGTTCCATAGCCTCTTCACCCAGATGTCCAAGAACATGGCGGGGGGACGCTACGGGGACCCACACACTCAACCCCAGAGGATTGCACAAGCAGCAGAAAGCTGGCATATCTGAAGTTTTGATTTGGTTTCTGGACTTGTCCTTCCCTCCTCCTCCACCCCCCTCCCCCAGTTACCCCTTCCCCTCCGGTGTACCTTCTTATTTCTCTCAGTGTGTTGTGCAACTAATAATAAAGAACAGTTTTTAAACAATTGTGACTTTATTTCCTTTCATATATATAGGGGGTGGGTAACTTCAAGAGAAACAAACACAGCTGTCACACTGTATCCTGGCCAGTCATGAAACTGGCTTTCAAAGCCTCTCTGATGTGCAGCGCGCCCTGCTGTGCTCTTCTAATTGCCCTGTTGTCTGGCTGTGCGAAATTGGCTGCCAGGTGACTTGCCTCAACCTTCCACCCCGCCATAAACATCTCCCCCTTACTCTCACAGATATTGTGGAGCACACAACAAGCAGCAATTTCAGTTGGAATATTGGTTTGTGCTGAGATCTAACCGAGTCAGTAAACTGCACCAGCGTGCTTTCAAACGTCCAAAAGCACATTCTACCACCATTCTGCACTTGCTCAGCCTATAGTTGAACTGCTCCTTACTACTGTCCAGGGTGCCTGTGTATGGCTTCATGAGCCATGGCATTAAGGGGTAGGCTGGGTCCCCAAGGATAACTATAGGCATTTCAACATCCCCAACAGTAATTTTCTGGTCTGGGAAGTAAGTCCTTTCCTGCAGTTGTTCAAACAGACCAGAGTTCCTGAACTTGCGTCATGCACCTTTCCCGACCATCCCATGTTGATGTCGGCGAAATGTCCCTTGTGATCCACCAGTGCTTGCAGCACCATGGAAAAGTACCCCTTGCGGTTTATGTACTGGCCGCCCCAGTGTTCCGGGGCCAAGATAGGGATATGCGTTACGTCTATCACCCCACCGCAGTTAGGGAAGCCCAGCGCATTAAAGCCATCCACAATGGTCTGCACATTTCCCAAAGTCACTACCCTTGATAGCAGCTGGTCAATGATTGCGTTGGCTACTTGCAGCACAGCAGCCCCCACAGTAGATTTGCCCACTCCAAACTGATTCCCGACTGACTGGTAGCTATCAGGCATTGTAAGCTTCCACAGGGCTATGGCCATTCGCTTCTCGACTGTGAGGGCTGCTCTTATTTTGGTGTCTTTGCACTTCAGGGCAGGGGACAGCAAGTCACAAAGTTCCATGAAAGTGGCCCTACGCATATGAAAGTTTCACAGCCACTGGGAATCATCCCGTACCTGCAACACTGTGCGGTCCCACCAGTCTGTGCTTGTTTCCCGGGCCCAGAATCGGCGCTCCACGGCATGAACTTGGCTCAAAGCCACCATGATCTCCCAATTGCCACATGCCGTGCT
Source organism: Eretmochelys imbricata (assembly GCF_965152235.1). NCBI lineage: Eukaryota > Metazoa > Chordata > Testudines > Cheloniidae > Eretmochelys > Eretmochelys imbricata. The sequence goes on along the minus strand of NC_135575.1, from coordinate 33,799,328 downwards.
TCTAGGAATGTCTGGTCCATGTCCTCATCACTATTGTAATCGCGCTGTCGTTGCTTCCTCGCCTGGTTTTGCAGGTACTGCACATACTGCTGGATAATGCGCGAGGTATTTACAATGGTCAGAACTGCAGTGGAGATCTGAGCGGGCTCCATGGTTGCCACACTATGGCGCCTACATAGGTAATCATGGAAAAAGGGCTCAAAACGTAGGAGAGCAGAGTGGCAGCGGAAGAGGTGCTGTTCGGTTCACGATAGCCGAAAAAAAGGCGGGAAACAGTTGTCTTCTGTAGCTTTCACGGAGGCGGGAGCCCAGGACAGACAACATGGAGAGTCTTGGTAGCGCAGCAATGGCAGGAGAGCAGAGTTGGCGGCGGAAGCTGTGCTGCTCGGTTCACGATGGCCTAGCAGAGTTGGCAGTGGAAGCGGTCGATGAGGCAGAGAAAGAGTAGATACTTATAGAGATTACGTGGAAAGACGAGAGGAAATGCGTGGTGGATTCATAGTACCAGGAGAGAAGCGGTGCACCGTACTGCACTGTCTGCTGAAAGCAGCATGGCATCTGCACGCCAAAAAGGCGTGAAACGATTGTCTGCCGTAGCTTTCATGGCGGGAGGAGCGACTGACGACACACAGCCAGAAACACTTGCAAGAATGTTTTTCCCCCATCATGCACTGGGAACTTAACCCAGAATGCCAATGGGCGGTTAGGACTGTGGGATAGCTACCCACAGTGCAGCGCTCCGACATTCAATGCTAGCCTCAGTACTGTGGGCGCACTCTGTCGAATTCACACATTTGAGTGGGGACGCACAAGACCGAATGTATAAAATCGTTTCCGAAAATCCGAATAGAATAATTTCAAAATAATTTCATACTGTAGACGTACCCACAGTTGCTATTTCTGAGGACAACCTAGGTTGTTATCGTAAATGAAAAAGGGCTTCTTGATAATTAGTGGTAGTCAAAATAGTAAGCAGTGTTAGGTTTCATAAAGAATGGGATTGATTATACTGCACTGTTATAATACTGTCATATAAATCAGTGGTGTGCCATTTCTCAGAATATTGTGTTCAGGTCTGGCACCCTATCTCAAAAAAGATACGACATAAATAGGAGTTCAGCAACAGGTGATGCAAATAATTAGAGGAGTGGCGAGACTTCCATGTGAAGAGACATGAGAGAGGAGATGAATAAGAAGAGACATAAGAGGGATATACAAATAATGAGTAGAATATGAACAGTAAAGTTGGTGCTTCTGTTTAGCCTTTTCAATAATATAAGAACAAGAGGACCTTTAAACTGAAAAACAATGAATTTAAAATGATAAAAGCAAATACTTTTTGCATATAGTACATAATTAGTGTGGAACTCATTGCCACAAGATACCATTGAAGCCAGGAGGTATAGGCTTCAGAGGAGTATTAGACATACATATGAATAAGAATATCCTTGTTTTCACTATATGGAGTGGAGGGTTTTTTGTATAAGCTCTCAGGCCTTACTCAGCCAACCACTGACAGCAGTTAAGAAACCTCCCATAGTGGGAGATTATTTTATAATTGTCCATTATTGGTTTCTTGCATATTATCTAAGATGCTACTTATATCACCCACATTACTATAGTATTTTAGTGCTTCACGGACTTTATTTCTCCTCAGAACTGTGCAGTATGGAAATATTGTTATCCCCATTGTACAGATAGGGAACTGAGGCACAGAGTGACTAAGTGATTGGCGCAAGGCACTCTGTGACAGAGCGGGAAATTGAACCCCAGTCTGCCAAGCCCCAGTCTAGTGACCTAACCACTGGATCATCCTTCCTTTCATTACTGTAATGTTTGTATATTGGCCACTGTAAATGGCAAGATGCTGGACCAGACAGACAACTGGCCAGTATAAAACTCCCTATGTTATTGAGTTCCAATCAGAGAGCTGTGTATGGAAGGAGAGCAGATCATCAACCTTATTTTTGCGGATCACATCCATTTTTAAGTTAGCATATGAGCATCTCACTCTGGTAAATAAATTTTCCCACTTTCTTTATCTTAAAAAGCAACAAAATAGATCTTTTTAAATTTAAAATTCATTTCCAAGTTTCAGCCTGCTGCACATTTTAAATAGCCTTATAAAACCCCTGAAAATGGGAGATTATAGTAGAGACAGACAAATTCTTAACTGTGACAATACTAGCATGCAGCATTATGATGATATTAACCTTGAGATCAGAAGAGAGTTAGAAAGCCATGGTATGCAGATCAAAGGATTGAATATAAAGAGTGCTCTTTTTTTAACAATTCCTTGACAGTAGAGTTCTTAAAAGCTGAAGTTAGAATTAGATCTACAAACTGTTACCTGTTAGAAAACAAAATTGTCCTTGTGCTGTTGGACTCAACATTGCTTATAGTCATTTTCTCAGAGTTCTTTTAATTCAAGAAATCGCATTTAGCCTGATGGCATCCTGAGTTTGGCTGGTTTCTAGTATCTGTTCTGACTATGTCAGTATGTTATATGGAGACTTGTAAACAGGAAGACTCACAAGAAAGGAACTTCAAGTTCCTCAAGCAGTGCATTATTCCAATATCTGTGATAAGGGTTCTGTTATCCCGCATACTTTATATCTTCATGGATTTAAGAGAGACCTAGAGATACAGTGTATGCTACTGAAACACAGACTGTAAATACTGAACAAAGAAAAAGAGCAGGTAATACAGCCCACACAGATCACAAGAGTGGCCTGAGCAGTAACCATAGGTGGATGTATGAGAGAGGAGGATAACCACTTTCCACGTGCATTGAATTCCATTTTTATAGACATCAGAGCGAAACTGAGTTGCCCTGAGATGGGCTTACACTGTAGTCTTTGCTTGATCAGTACAAAACCAGAGTTACTGGTGTTTAGGAGATAATAGTAGAAGTTCTGTGGCCACTGAGAGATGATTTGACAAGAAGCAAAGATTAAGGAACAGAGAAAAGGTTCTGAATAGAATTCTTAGCTCTCTGCTGGGTCCATTGATAAAATCCTTATGAAGTCTATTATATGCTGAACTCCTTGATGATCTTGGTAGAGTGATTCTCTAGTGTCTTGTGAAAGCCCAGCATGAAATAAAGACTCCTGGAGACTTCCAGGCAAGCAATGATGGAGCAGCTTGCCACTGCTGGTGGATTGTCCAGAGAGGTTAAAGTTCACTATTTTCACTGTGCTTAACATAAAAAAAAAATTCAGTCAGGCAAGACTCTGCAAGCTGGAACCAGAGTACATGTCCAAGCTGTGCTTTTTAGGAGAGTGGCATGAAAGCTCCTTTAAAAGAGTTTTCTAAATTATAGGATTGGAAATAAGAAATCCCAATAAATGTGGCATGATGATAAAAGAGATTAAGAATACTTACATCTCATGCTTTTTGGAAAAGACCAGAAGCCATTATTTGCTGTAGCTTTCCTTAAACTGAAATAATAAAGATATATTGCTGATTTGGGAGAATTTCTTCTTTTGTAAGGAGGATCTCTTATGTAATTGCCCTTTCCTGGAATTTATGTTGCTGAGACTGACAGCTCCTTGCTTATCTAGGTAGAAAGAATTAGTTATGTAGCTTAACTAAGTGGAGAAAACTCAGATGTGGAAAAAAATTGCTGCTATCAAGAAAAGATGTTTTAAAATGAATTCTGTCCCTTTCCCTCATTTCACCTCATTGTATATTGTGGCATCTCAAACCCTAGATAATTTTTACTTGTCATAAAATGCGATCAGTAATCACAAAGGAACTTGGACAAATAATTGCGTGGATACTTAATTTCCTTGCTTTGTAAGTTAAAATTAAGCAATTGACATCTAGATTTTGTCATTTTGTAAACCAAAAATTGTGAAGTAACTGTTCTAGGTACTATAATGAGAAGCTATTGTTCTGAAAAGTTCAAAAAGTGAAATTGTGTCTGCAAAGAAAATTGTTTTTCCAAATGTACATTGGTGTTAGTGAGCAACCAGATGAAAGGCAGTGTGCATGCAATGAAAGTTTAGTACAGTATTTTATTATATAAGGAGGAAATCTACAACCTATTGGTTTCCCTTCTTGAAGCTGTCACTCATTTTTAATTTATTACACTTGAATTGTGCTCATGTTCTGAATAACAATATTCTGAAATACATGTTGCATTCTCATAAATACAGTACATTTTGTTTTCTGACTTTGTTTGCCAAATTCAGAATCTGACATTACTTCAGCTGTGGGATAAGATGCTGCTACTCTGTCTTTCTAGAAGGCAGCAAATTCATTGTCTCCTAATGGAGGTGGTAGTTGGCTTTTGTGGCTGTGTTTATCTGTTTTGTTTTTTAAATTCATATCTATGCCTAGAACTCATGTGATAAATAATGTGCCCATTTCTTCTCCCGAAAAGAGTTTTCTTTGAGATTATTAGCTCTTGTGTTATTTGAGTTGTACTCCATATGAATAAAGTTCAATGTCTTCTTTTTCATTTCCTTTCAAAGAAGCTACTATGGCTGCTACGGTGAACCTGGAACTTGATCCCATCTTTTTGAAAGCCCTGGGCTTCCTGCATTCAAAGAGTAAAGATTCTGCTGAAAAGCTAAAAGCTCTGCTTGATGAGTCTTTGGCCAGAGGAATTGATTCAAGCTATCGTCCTTCACAAAAGGTATTCACATGAATAGAACACGTAGGTCATTTTTATATGCAGTATTAAAGCTCCAGCTATTCCTGTTTCAAGTTTTATAGCTGAAGAACTATGAGAGCCAGAAAGGGGGGAAAAACAGACTTGCGGAGTAGCTATGTTATTACTTGATCACTGACCTTTATGCATTTGTTCCTGGTGCCATTGAAGTTAGAGGAAAACTTCGTATTGACTTCAGTGGCACAGTGTCTGGTCCTGGAAGAGAGCTATTCCTTGTTAAGGTGGGAGGGGCTCTTTGTAACCTGGTGCTTTCTGAATACTTTTATCCTGGCTTTGGTGGTGGTATGTCTGTTACTTCTGTATCATGTTGCTCATCCATCCTGAATCAAAATTAGAACTAAAAGCACATAAAAATGCAGGTTAATTATTGTTGCTGAGCATAAATCTTAAGCAATGTAGCCAGATAATGGTAAAACCACATCAGTTTTCTGAACATTCTGTTGATTAATTTGTATGCGGCAAGAAGAGAAAAAAAAAGTTGAAGGGCAGGTTTTAAAGCCAAAATGATTTGCAGAACCAAAACAACTAGCACACGTGACAAATGGAAAAAATTGTGTGTCATGTTCTGTTCTGTATAGGTTCTTATATCGTGCTCATCATTGCAGTATGTGAACTTCTTCCAGTAGGACATTAAGCTAACAAGTACCAAACACTAAAAACACACTAACTAGAATATTTAAGATGGAGAATATTATATTAAAGGGACCCCGCCAGTAACCTACTGATACTGCTTTCCACTGCCAAGTGGATAACCTGCGTTAAGTGCCCAGTTGTGGTTTCTTGTTCCCAAAGGAACTGAGATTTCAGTCATGGCACCTTGCTCAGTCTCTGATTTTCACATATATTGCTATGGCTTTGGGGACTAATTTAATCACTTATGTTCAAAATTGACCTGATTATTATCTATCACTGACACAAATAGGCAGCTATTGACTTGTGTTGAGATGCATATCAAGATTTATTGACCCAAGAGGTAAATATTGACCAAGATTAAGCAAAGGTCAATATTTTCCTCCCAGAAGGAATGAAATATTGATGTTCACTGACACCAGAAGTCAATTTATATATGGTTACGTAGATTGAATTTTGTCATCAGAACTATCTGAAAATATCTGCTCGTTGTGGCTGTGAATTTTGGAAGTATGAAAGTTTTACCTTTGATATTAGTGTTTCAAAGGGAAGATGCACTTAGGGATCCAGAAAAATAAACAAACCTCTCTCTGAAAAGGTGACTAGTCAGAGGAGATGGAGGTGGGTTAGAATTCACTGCAGAGGGCCAAGGTACACTTATGTGATTTGATTCATTAATGTTGTTCACACTTATGTGATTTGATTTGTTAATGTTGTTCTAGATCCCAGTAATATTTACCTCTGTGAAGATAAAAAAAAATTGAAACACTTGTTACACGACTGGTTATGCAATGTTGTGCCATTTTTTAAATGAGTATATAGAAAATGTAATGTTTACCTAGATTTGTGACCTAAGCAGTTGCAAAGTAGCAAGTGTCTTATGTGTTATGTTTGTTATCAGCATTTTTTTCATTTATTTAGGAAGTAGAGCAACCCAAAGTGTCTATTACCAAGCCGATTTCCAGTAAGCAGGAGCCTAAAGCTTCGTCCAGTCTGCCTTCAGGCAACAATAATGGCAAGCCCGTCACAACAGAAAAGGTGAAAAAAGAAACAGAAAAGAGGACTGCTGATAAAGTAAGGCCAATTTTGGTTCTAATCATGAAATAATTATGGACTAAAAGAGCTCCATTTGTGCTTGAATTTAAAATTATTATTCAGCCAAAACCAAATTGTTCATGCAGAACTTCGTTAATCTGACCCATTTTAGTTGCATCTGCAGCATGTCACCTTTCGCTCCATAGGATCATAAGTTAGCACAGGCCAGACAGTACAACAGAGGATTTATCATAACTTTTCCCAAATGTCTTTATATACTACTTTTTATTGGGAGGAGAAGAATCAATGAAAATATGCTAAACTGTTATCTCCCCCACTCTCTCTCTCTCTCAAGACCACTGAATCTTTTACAAATCATTGTGAGTTGTACAACTGATGACTTTTCTACGCTTTTAGTTCACAAATGTTTTGGTGGGAATGTATTTCTATCTCTAGGAAAAAGTGCCAGATGTATTGTGCAGATCCACAGTACATAATTTACCTACTTGTATTTGTAATTAATTATGCCAGTTAGTTGCTTAGATAAAAACTAACCACTAACTTTTCACATTTTCACCATCTCCATGTGTGGTGTTTAATAGATGAAAGTAGAAATTGGTGAAGGAGTTGATGTTCCAAAGAAACCCAGACTAGAGAAACAAGAGGCTCGTTCTTCCCCGATCACAGTCCAGACTAGCAAGGATTTAACCATGCCTGATCTATCTAGTTTTGATGAAACCAGTGCCGATGATTTTGCCATGGAAATGGGCTTAGCTTGCGTTGTTTGTCGGTAAGTGACTCATGCTTTGTCAGACACACAACTCCTTCTAATGTGTTCTTCTGTGAAAATGACAAATTATGTTTGTCGTCCCTCAGTGTCTCCATATCAAATTAGACCAGGGTGTTTTTTATTTTATAAATAATCTTAGACCTGATTGTAGAAAGCACTTAAGCACATACTTCAAATTAATCATATGCTTAAGTGGCTTCCTGAATAAAGATGCTTTTCTAAAATGCGAGGTCTTTAAGAAGAAAAATATCTAAGTCACAGTAAGTCAAATATCAAGTCTTTGGAGAAATTATTTACCATAACAATGTTTTGCTAATTATAAGACTTCTGTACATCTTACGGGGAGGGGGAGAATCATTGAACATCTTAAGTAGCCAGTATACAAATATAGCACAAGTATTCATTTTAATTACTGGTAGCCAAACTTCAGAATTAATCACTACCTGTGAGCAGTGCACTTCAAGTTAGGGTCTATTCTGAAGTGTTTTTTAAAAGTGACATTGATAACATTCTATGTTTGTTTTTCCATGTTTCCCAAATGATTTTCAATTGGTTTACAAGTAAAAATGGTTTGTTTTTTGGTCTGTTTTTTGAATGGCCAGCCCTGAAAATTTATCTTGGAATGCATGCGTCAAGATAGGTTTGTCTGACTCATACATCTTCACTATTAATAATGACTTTGAAATTGGAACTTAATTGACAGTTCTGTTTTTGACGTACAAGCTTTGCAGTGCTGGTAGATGGGAAAAGTAGCAAGCACGTATTTTGTGAATACACACTCACACAGGAATCAAAGTTGTTGAATAAGAAAATTTATCTTATTTATTTACTTACTTACTCAGTCACTTTTCAGGCTCTTGCTATGTTAATTAAGGAGTATCTCGGGTCCAACAATGGATAAGTTGTTGCAGTTACAACTTCATACAGTTAATTATGGTTTTAATTTTCATGTCAAGTTATTGCAGACTTTTCTGATGATTGTTATAAATGGGAGAAAGTCTTTTTAATCTTTTATTAAAGACACAGAAAAAGAAGGAAAAACCGTTAACGCATTTGAAATGCAAAGTATTAAGTAAAGCTTTCATTTTAACAATTTACCTTATTCCCTTTTAGCTGAATAGAGTCTTTTACCCCAACTTGACAGACTTTTTAGATGGTATTAACTGTCATTTTGAAGAGAAAAGATGAGTTTAGATGGTCTTGAGCTGTTGCTGCTGCTGTTGTCCATGAAGTCAGATCCCATTTCTTTTAAGACAAAAGACATGCACAAAAGAAGAGATAAAAGAACAGCCAACAGTCTGTGGATCTGATTTTCGCTTGCAGCCTTGCTGCTGGAGAAGCACAAGCCCAGCATATGTTTTTTTTAGCCACTCCATGACTTGGAAAACTTTTACCATTGTCAGGCTTGTTAAGGCATTGCTTTTAGCTAGCCTTTTTTGTTACAGGTTTATAGCTCTGTTGCAAAAGATGGAACTCCCTTGGCCATGTAAGGCAGATCCTTATTAAACAGATGAGAGAGAAAGAAGAGGAGAAATGAGATGGTGGGGGGGAAATGACACACTAAAGAGGCAGTGAAAGCAGAAACCCAAGGTTCAGGTGATTATCCAGGATTTAGTTGTAGCCATTGGAGGTGTTGAAGTCATCTGGTTCCCCCTTTCTGGCTCATCCTGATCAGAACATATTTCAGGATCAGGATGATGAAGGTCCAACAGTGTTACGGTGGATTCCCACGAGATAGTGGGGAGGGCAGTATCCATGAAGGTAAAGATTTTTTTCTTCCACTCCACCTGTCCCTTTAAGTGACCCTCAAATAAACATTGTCCAAAAAGGCATGACAATCTCATTCCTTAAAATAAGCAGTCAAAATACGTTTTGGTGAATTCAGCTATAAACATTTCTTCACATTTCTTTCTCAATTTATTGGTATTCCAACTCATGACTTTTCCAGGAGCCTTGAATACTCTTTTGTCACCATTTCAGGTAACTATACCTATATTCCCCCCACTCATGGTCCACCAAAGTACCCACTCTAGGCTCCTGGCTCCTCAGCCATCATCTCTCTTAGGCAGAGACTTGAGTTCCCTTATTTACACTGTGATATCCCCAGCAAGCCAGACTACCTAAAAGACCACCAGCTGCATTTAGTTCTCTCTGCGAAGGCTATGCCCAGTGTAATTGCCAGCAGTTACAAGTTACCACACAGCTCTTTCTAAGCAAGCATATTATTCTTAAAGTGAAAGCATTACAGAGAAAACATATTAAAAACAATAAAAGAAACCACATGCATGCTAAAGAGCTAACTAGAGGTCACCCCCGAATCCAACCTCAGGCAGTGAGTGGCGTCAGTCCTTCAAAACCCACAACTGGGTTTCACCATAGTTACAAGTCTATAACTGTCTTAGATTCAGAACTAGAACAAAGACTGGCCACTTCAGCTGTTTCTTTATACAGCTCAGGCTACGTACACACTACACCTTATGTCGGTATAAATTATGTCACTCAGAGGTGTGAATAAGGGTGTGAGCAATGTAAGTTACAGTGACATAAGCACCAGTGTGGACAGCGCTATGTCAGCGGGGAGGTCTCTCCTGTCGGCTTAGGGCTACTGCACTAGCAGCGCTACAGTGACACAGCTGCAAGCTCTGTAGTGTAGCCATAGCCTCAGCCTTTATTCACCAGTCTCTGGGCACAGATAATTGGCAGACAGAAGCCCTCTGCTCAGGGCATAGCTTCAAAAATCAGATTTTTTGCATAACTAGAGGTGGGGAATTTACATTAACTTCCCGCTAGGTATTTCCCAAGAAATCCACTTAACACTTAAACTTTCCATTTAGTACAACGGACTCCAAAGATACTTAAACTGAATTCAATAAGATTTTTCAAGAAAATCGCAAGAAGCTGCCATATCTGTCACAACTTTATCCCAGTTCTTTTAACAAAACCAATACAGTTTGGACCAATCTTTCTATCTTCAACTTTTGCTTACCTTTATAAAAATTGTATTTAATAGTCAGAGTTGAACTTTTTTTTACGTGGGGCAACTTAGAATACAGTCCTGTGCACAACATCCCAACCATATTTTAAGACAGCAGATACGATGCTGTTTATTAGTTTTATTACAACTATGTAAGACGTGTTCTTACTCTGTCAGATGTTTTATTTACCTGTCCTTGCTTCCTCAGTACTACTCAAAGACACTCATTGGTTGTGTCCTGCTATAGTCTTGAATTAGAAAGTTTGTTTATTTTATTTAAGGCTTACTGAGTGAGGCTTCAGTTGCTAGGGCTGGGATTTCCAGTATTAACTAATGTTTCAACATTGGTCCTTTTTTGTTTAATCTGAGCAGAAATACTGAATACTGTAAACAGATATGGTTTAGACACTTCTAAAAACCTAAACAAAAGTGTCAATGTTAAACACAACATTTTAACAATGAGTTGTCGAATTCTTCTGTAAAATAAAGCAAATATGTATAGTGTTTTGAAAGTGAAATTTCATAATATTTGGCTAACTGCTAATGAAAGCTTCATATCCAAATGTGAAACACTTATCTGAACTGAATTATGAAGAAAAGGAGAGCCCAAATATTATTATTATGACTTACATGCATTGCAATAGCACTGAGGCACCCCAGTCCTGGCAAAGACCCTGTTGTGTGAGGCAGTGTACAAACACAGAACAAAAAGACAGTCACTTGCCAGTTTATCTGTACTGCTATCTGTATTATTTCCATTTTACACATAGGGAATCTGAAGTGCACAGAGATGAAGTGACTTGCTCAATGACACAGAGCAAGTCACTGCAGAGCCAGCATTAGAATGGAAGTGTTCTAACTCCCTGAAACCTGCACTAACAGTGAGACTGCATATTCACTTTTTGCACTAGTATAGAGTGGGATCTGAGTGCAGCTTTGCTAATTATAGGAGTGCAAGTAGAAATTCCAGAGTGACCCCCATTTTCTTTTCTTTTCTTTTCTTTTCTTTTCTTTTCTGTTCTTTTTTTTTTTTTTTTTAATGGGAGGGTGGGAGGTAAAAAATCCCCTCCCTCTAATTCCTGGCCGTCCCTTCTGCATACAGATCTTTAAGGAAAAAACACAAGTCACTAGTTATGGGAACCTTAAAGAATCAAAAGTAAAAATATTATAAAGGAAAATGTTGTGTGTGACTTGCAGGTGACATTGAAGTCCTGTCAAAGAGAGAGCATTTAGGAAAAATCTGCATTCTCTTTGCAAGAACAGCCTTCTAAACTGTAATGAATAAATTAATTTTGTCTTCATTTTTAAAAGATACAAAACCATTCAGGCTGTCTCTTGATTTAAAGACTAGCTTAAAGTACGTCTGGCTTTGACTTTTCTTGGCATGAAAAGTTTATTTTTTTGTAATCCATCCAAAATTATCCTTTATAGTTTTAAAATATGGAGATTAGTCTGTTCCCTTGTCACATGCAGTTGAAACTGAGATGCTTTGTTCTGACCCAATCTATTTTTCAAGAATCAAATGGCTTCTGAAATATCCTGAATTTAAATAATGTGCTCCAGAATTTCTGAAACATCTCCTCCTTTGTTTTTAAATAGCCTAGTTAAAAAAAAAAGATATTTTTCAAAAATTGTTCTTACAGCTATATTGACAACATCTTCTGATTTCATTTCCTTGTTATATAAAGAAATAAAGTACTATGTTTCCCCACCCATCCTCAAATAGAGTTTCCATGGTTACCTAGGTACCTGCTCCTCAGGGAGATGAGCAAAAGCAGCTTAGCAATTAAATAGCCTGATTTGTCATCTGAAAGAGGAAGTCATTAGGAAAATGCAATTTGGCTATTTCACAGATATACTTCCAGTCATGTGTACGTCACTAATTTGTCACATACACAATATGATTCTTTTCAGCAGAGGCCCACGCAAAACTAAGTCCTCATCACCAGCTTACATGCTTGTTTCAAGGCAGAACTGCATAGCTAATCCTTTCTGTTCCATCTCTCTATGATGTTGGTATTATGTTATGTTTCTAATGTCTGTCTGTGATGGGGAGCGAAGGATGGTTACTAAAAGTTCCACAAAGAAGCGTGCTACTTGCATCCTGGTTTTTTGAATCCTTTAACTAAAAGAATTAGTCCTGGGGGAATTCCATGCAAAAAAATTTAAAATTCCACACACGCTATTTTAAAATTCTGCATATTTCATTTGTCAAAATAGCACAATATAATCATGCCAGTTTCAGTTATTTTGGTAATTTATTTCAGAATACCTGTCAGCAACTATGTCTGTAACAATACAGACAACAAAAAAGATGCAGGAAATGTTTTGTGACAAATAGATTCCTTACTAGGCATACTAATACATAACTCTGAGTAATAATTCATTGAAACTACAGTACAGAAACCTATTTCCAACCTCCCTCAGAAGCAGAGAAGTCAAGGATAACAGAGGAGCTGAGCGAGAGGGAAGTAATTGCTGGGAAGGAGCCTGGGTGTAAACTTGGAGGGTTATTGAGTGTGGGTGGGAGAAGTATGGAACAGATTTTGGGGGCGGGGGAGGATTGTTAGGGAGCCTCCGCCATGCTCTCTCATTCAGTCAGGCACATTTGCCCCTATCCCTATGTGTCCCTGCACCCCCCCATCCCCTGTGTCCTTGCACCTCCACTCAGCCACTTCCCTCTCCTCATGTGTCCCTGCACCCCCACTCCCATCCAGCCCCCGCCCCAGTCTGTCCTCCACACTAGCCCTTCTGATTCCCAGTCTGACACACACCCCCCAGCAGTCCCACGTGCCCCATGCTGTCCATCCCCCCATATTCTGTGCCTCCTGACCAGGCCCCACGGGCAGGGTGCTGTGAGGAAAGCAGCCTCTTTCTCTTCCATATCTGCTGCTGGGGCTGTTCCTGTCCAGGAGTGGCGGCTCTCTGTTCTGGTGCCACAGCAGCCCTTTGTGGTTGAAAGGAGTAACTGCAATTCCTTTCTGGCAGAATGTATTTTCTGCGGGGAGAGGGGAGTTCTGAATAGCACATGGATTCTTCACGGGCAGAGTGGCACAGAATTCCCCCAGGAGTATAAGAATGGTTGTCATTGAGACACTATTTGTTGTTGAGCAATACAATTCAACCTCTTACAGCAATATTATTCCCTAGGCACTCAGATACTATAGTAATAGTACTAGTACTAGTAATAGAACATTTTTCAGAGCTTTATACATCATAAGGGAACAAACCAAATGACTTTTTCCTTTACATGTGACTTGTAGATGTGTTTATAATAATAATCTAAAATTCTTAGATTTTCTTTAGAATCTACTTTAAAGCAACAAAAAGTTTGCAAGACAGTTATTAGGAAGAACTCATACAGTAGAAAAGGGATCTTTTTCATTTTGCCAAGAATAGAAAGTGTATCCGTAGCGTAAGAATATTTCTAATTTTTTATATTAAGCCTTGCAGCGATTACAATGACTAGATAACCTTAAAGTGCTTTATTCAGTAACCTGTTCTCAACTGTTTGTTCTGCAGGCAAATGACAGTTACTTCTGGAAATCAGTTAGTAGAGTGTCAGGAGTGCCATAATCTCTACCACCAGGATTGTCATAAACCTCAGGTGACAGACAAAGAAGTCAATGATCCTCGCCTTGTATGGTATTGTGCCCGCTGTACCAGGCAGATGAAGAGAATGGTAAGAGTCAGCTTTTTGTCTAACATGAGTAGTATTTGGAGACAGCAATTCATTTGGGCTGTTTTAAAACAGGATTTGCAGAAACTTTTAGAAGATGTTGGAAAATCATTTTTCACAGCTGCATTTCCTTTTGCTGCTGCTCTGGTTATTTTAACTGTAGTCTCAAAGAACATTCAGTAATGTTCCTATTAACAAAATAAAATAAATCACAGAATTAAAAGTCAGGCACGATCAAACAAGTTTATTTCTTCCTCACTGGTAGGCAATGGAACAAATAATTAGGCTTATTTAATTTATCATCTAGTTGTTATACTGATCTACTAAATAGTCTCATATTTGTCATTTTCTTCTCAAATTTAGGGCCTGAATGAATTGCTCCTCTGGAACTTAACATTTCTCTAACAAAGGTCTACACATTTTGGGCCAGGTCTTGTTCAGCAATGAGTGACCTCAATTTCTGTTGAAGTTGATGATGAGACCCATTATTTTCATTGAGCTGTGTGTTAATTTCTTTAGTAAGCAGGCTGTTGACTTCTGAGTTTCATAATGAGTCAAAATCTGTTGTTAAAAAGTGTCTTTTGCTATTAGAAACAATTTACAAAAGCTGAAGATAACTTACTTTTATGTTATCACTGGAGTAAGAAAACATCTTTATTTTCACTAAACATAAATCATTAGCCCATTCATCTTTAATTCTGAGACCTTTTAAAACTGAGATGTTATACAGAAGAAATTTTGTTAAATTTTGAAGCTATTTTGTGATAACCCGGCAAAATGTTACCTGTTGAAATGACCTTTCTATTAGGAAAATCTCATTTAAAATGTTTTTGCTATAGCCAATGAAAGTTATTAATTGATTTCAGTAGTTGTTTTAGTACTTTGATTATCTCCAGTCCTTTGAACTCAGGACTGCTTTCTTGTGCTCAGTAAATTGCACTGAAGTACCATACTCATCCACAGCTATAAATATTTCACACTCACTGTGATGTTCCCCTCTGGTGTTATCTGGACTGGTAGTCTGCTAGATCACTCCAATCCTTGACTCTGGGAGCCAGCCTTACCCTGTTCTGCTGTGAGAACCCCTATTCCTGAGCTGTTTACGCATGGCCTCTGGCACGTAAGCTGCTCCTTGGATTGTGCAACCGAATGACACGAGCCAATATCTTAGGTCGTGGACACAACCCTAGGAACCTCCATCTTGCAGTGTACAGTTATGCCCACTGGACGCTGCAAGTTTATATGAGTTTGTCAGTTTAACAAAGAAATTGATATGCACCAGGCTTGTTATCGCAAGGGGAGTTTCAGACACGCTTCAAGCCAAATGCACTGCTTCAAATAGAATAAACAAACAGATTTATTAACTACAAAGATAAATTTTAAGTGATTATAAGTCAAAGCATAACAAGTCAGATTTGGTCAAATGAAATAAAAGTAAAACGCATTCTAAGCTGATCTTAACACTTTCAATGCTTACAAATTTAGATGCTTCTCACCACAGGCCGCTGGTTGCTCTTCAGCCAGGCTCTCCCCTTTGATCAGCACTTCAGTCGCTTGGTATGGTGTCTGTAGTTGTAGGTGGAAGAGAGAGGAAGAGCATGGCAAACGTCTCTCTCTTTTATCATGTTCTTTCTTCCCTCTTGGCTTTGCCCCTCCCCCTTTCAGAGTCAGGTGAGCATTACCTCATTGCAGTTCCAAACTGACCAAGGAAGGGGGCGTGACTCACTCGAGAGTCTAACAGATCCTTTTGTTGTTGCCTAGGCCAGTGTCCTTTTTTCCTGTGAGGCTGGGCTGGATTTGTTCCATACATGCACTGATAAGGTGTGAACTGCCTTTCTGTTCTTTGCCTGGGCTTGCTTTAAGCCATTTTCAGCCTCATTAACTATATACATGAAATTATAATCTATAACCTTACTATAACATTACTGTAACAATTACTATAGCATCACTATAACAGCCATGCTTAGTGCATCATGAGCCTTCTGAAGACACCCAACATGACAAACTTTGCATTGGATACCAACCACACAATCATTTTATAAAGATGAACATGGGGGTGTAGAGTGTTCCGCCGAGGTACAGAGCGTCACACTCACCTCCCCGTCAAACTGCCATACGTCAGCATTCCCTTTGCAGGCCACAGTTTCCTTTTGCTCTCTCAGCATAAATGCTGCCACCTTACCAGCTTTCTCTGAAAAGAACCCTGCAATCTGCTTCCCAGAAGCTGGTTTCTAACCATAACCTTTCCCAATATTTTCCTTCTCTGTCCCTCCATCCACCAGTTCCCTACACTCCTCCATCAGGCCTAACTCCTGACTCCTCCTCCCACCTATGTTTACCCACTCAAATATATGGTCACACCCATGCCTTTTAGCTGCTGGAATCTTCCCATTTTATGTGACTCAATCCCACCTACCTGTCAGCTGGAAACTCCCTACAAATCCAAGTTGTGTTTCCACCTGACCTGTTTTCTAAATGCTTAATTTCCAGATCTCATCTAAGATAGTATTCGAAGGGCTAATGTTGTGATCTCATAATGCTCATGTTTTCTATTGTCACTCTGATGAAATCTTCGTCGTTAGTGCAGAAACATAACTAATTTGAGTTTAATTATTATTTATGCAGGCTCAAAAGACTCAGAAACCACCTCAGAAACCAGCTCCTGCAGTAGTTTCAGTAGCACCAACTGTGAAAGATCCATTAGTGAAGAAACCTGAAATTAAGCTCAAGCTGGATACCCCAACAACTTTCCTAGCATTCAAGAGGACAGAAGTCAAGGTGCTGTACATTAAACTCTCTCTCTAAGTGCTTTTATTTTATTGCGTATATGAAACATTCTTGCTTAAATGTTGTACAGCTGTTTTTTCCCTTTTCAGAACCCCACCTTGCTCTTTCACGTGATCAAAACCCCAAATGAAAATACAGGCCCTTATTCTGTCTGTATTCAGTAGTGCTGTATGTAACATAGTGGATTTTCAGTTTCTTGACTTTTTTATTTTATAAGAAGGAAAAAAATTAGATTTTTCTGGTTTGTTTTTTTTTAAATGGCATTTCTATAAAAGTAAGAAATCTTCATGCTCATAGAAAGGATGTGAATTGCTGTCCATTCTTATGTAACATGCATACATTTGCAATTGCAAGACTCTTCTTGTGATACTTTCTGTAAGATCTAATTTGTGAGATCCCTTCCTCTTCTATATCGTGTCTCATGTTTCTCCTTCTCTGGGTTATTTTTCTGTATTAAAGATTGTCATGAGGTGGTAAAAGGAGATAAACCGGAAGCCGTAGCAACAGCATAATAAATATCTTCAGTAGCCTAACAAACTCTGACCCCAGTCCAGGAAAGCACTTAAGTGCATGTAAAACTGTAAGGCTGTGTCAGTCAGGCTGTCTGGAGTGGCCCACGAGCGTGGGTGCCAACTTCAGGCCAGACTGTCAAGAAGCAGGGCACAAAACCTCAAATTGGTTATATATTCTATAGTTAGATTTCACCAGCCAAGTAACAAATGGGAACTCCGCAAGCTCTATAACAGCCTTACCATGGAGTCACAGACTGTTCTCTTGGGCAGTCTGATCTATCTTGCCACCCAGGCAAGCCTGCCTTTGTGATAGATGATCTTTTACACCAAAAGTCGAAACAATATTCAGATTACTCGCAGTCCCAAAGGACCAGTCACTTACCCAGGTCAGTTGCACCTCAGATCTCTTACCAAAGAGAGTGCTGATAGTCAGTCCTGTAATAAACTAAGGATTTATTAACTAAGAAAAAGAAACAAGAGTTATTTACAAGGTTAAAGTAGGTAAACATACACAAACGAATGAGATACAGTCTTAGGTTCCAAAACGTAATAGTAGCTCTTATAATATGCAAGCTCTATATATCCTTTAGGGCTAATCCAAACCAATCAGCTTGGGGATCTCTTGCTCTTGCTTAGAAATTTTGCCCTCTCTGAATTTCAAGCAGCATAGTGATCACAATTTCTCTTTAACAGGGATTTTTATTCCCTTCCCCCAGCATTCAAGATGTGGTGGGATGAGGGCTTGTATGGGTACCCACTTCATGGGTGTTGGGGGAAGCAATCAACAAAGTCTTTTGTTCATTGATGCCTCACAATGGTTTGACTAGTGTCTCTAGGCCTTCTTTTTGGGGGGAGGAGACAACACCTCTTGTAGTATTTCACACCTGGTAATGCTTCTCTGTTTACAGTCTTAGCAAGCATTTTTATAGTTATAGAGCAAACACTTAAATATTACCTTATAACATGGGATACAGATGTTATAATTAAGATTAATACAGGTAGCATCCTACAAGCATTTCATGAAGTCTAAACACATTCTTGTAACTCTAATATCTATTTTAACAATGCTAACGCACAGGCAAGCCAGACTGGTTTCCAGCTAGGCATTTGTCAGCATTCAGTGAGGCCCAGTGGCCTTGGCATAAGCTGGCACCTGGTCTGCCAGTGTCACAATGTCTTCCTTACGGGGGGCTATGCCAGCATAGCTAGTGTAGTTGCAGCATACAATGACAGAAGTTTTGCTGCTGGTTTACGAATATCACCTCTCCGAATGACGTTGGCCATGTCGACAGAAACATTCTTCTGTCGGCATAGCTGCGTCAGCAAGGGGGATTTTATTGGCATAACTGTTTCCTTAGGGGGTCGTTTTTTTCACATCCTGGCTAACATAATTGTGCTGATGTAAGTGTTAGGTGTAGACCGAGCCTAAGCATGCTGAAATCAGAAGAACTATTCACGTGCATAAAGTAATTCATATGTTTAACTGCTTTCCATGTGTGGGAGCCCATATGGATAATATGATGCCTATGATGCAAACAAGTATTCACGTGAATAACTTTATACATCCGAAAAGTTACTTGTATAAATGATTGCAGGATCAATGCCTAATTTCAGTCATAATTCTCAGCATTTAGAAACTGCATGGATGTGCTGTGGGGGGGAAAAATATGGTTTGAGCAGAGGATTGGAGCTGAGAACCTCTACACCTTAACTCAAACTCACTGAATAACTTTGGGTGAATTATTTAATATCCGTGTATCAATTTTCCCCAAATGTAAACAAAGGCTAACTATTCATGAGGTGTTGTGAAGATTAATTACTGTTTAAAAGCTATTTGAAGATGAAGAGCACTACAGAAGTGCTGAATATTATTCATTGTAGCTCATTAACAGAAACACTAAATGGAAACAAATCCAGTAACTTCTGTGGACAGTTTAAGTGTGTATGTGGTGGGGGCATGGCAGGTATAGGGAGACAGGAATCAGGAGGGCTGGGGGAAAATACTGTTTTTTATAAAATGATCAAGAGACTCTGGTATCTGCATTATTTTCATTGCCTGGGGTCTGACTATGTGATAGACCATCTCTCATCTTCTTAAAAGCTGCTCAGGGTAACAGAATCACACACAATCTAGTGGACTGCCTTTCTCGTTTATACTTCACAAGTGTTGATCTTTTTAATTACTTTAGATAGACTGCCTTTTATAGAGTTTAGTGAAGGATCATTGTGCCATATGGTATCTTGTTCGCTGGTTAGAAAAAAGGGAAGAAACGATAATATTAACTTCATTTTCAGTGAAGACAAAGGCTTTGCACCTGTCTCCTTTCCTTTCTCTGTGTTGCTTTTGACTGAGATGATCCAGGATAAAATATCAGAATATTGTCTAATGGATATTTTTGTGTAAAGAATCTGAAACTGAAGTTTGATCATAACCATTCCTGCTATTTGTTGAAACATTGCTAATATAGGATTGATTGATTTTAGACCGCAGCAGCAGTTTCGGGGAACTCAACCAGTACCAGTGTTTCCTCTTCAGCAACCAGTGGCCTTACTGGATGGGCGGCTTTTGCAGCCAAAACCTCCTCCACGGGTCCATCAACTGCCAAACTGGGATCAACAGCACAGAGTACCAGCGGAAAACCTGCAGCCTCCTCTAATAACCAGAAACCTGTGGGTTTGTCAGGGTTAACAACATCTAAAACAGGACTAGGGTCAAAAATAGCTTCCAGTAACAACAACACAAACCCTGTTCAACTAAAACCTCTTCCACCTCTGACCTTGGGGAAAACAGGTCTGAGTCGTTCTGTTAGCAGTGACAACGTCAGCAAAGTAGGTCTTCCTAGTCCAAGCAGTACTGCCTCAGGCAGCAGCAGCCAGGTGAATAGTGGGAATGGAAGCAGTAGCACAACAGGTAACAGTGGGAGCAGCACCACCAAATCAAGTGCAGATTCTGGCAATCAGTCACTATCCCTAAAGGGCCCAACTTCTCAGGAATCACAGCTCAACGCTATGAAAAGGTTACAAATGGTCAAGAAGAAGGCTGCCCAAAAGAAACTGAAGAAGTAATAGAGCTGTCTGTTAATCTTCTTTCTTTGTTTCTTCAAAACAAAGATATGTGTGAGGCATAACATACTTCATTTAATAAATATCCATGCAGATAATTTCTAGATTGGCTTTTTTTCCCTATAATATGCTTAACAATGTAAATCTGTGTATTTTCTCCATCTACAACAGACTGTAAATATACTGTATGCTTCAGATCTAGCGGACTAACATGTTCCCTTTCCTTTCTCATGTTTGAAGAAATGTTTGTTCATATTTGTTTAAAGTTTGCGTAGACAATGTATTGTAGCATTTGCCAGTGGTGATGTAATAACTAAGGATATGATTTAGTCATGGAGGTCATGGATTTACTGGCCGTGACTTTACTGGATTTCCGTACTTCGGCTTCAGCTGTCAATGGCAGGGGCGGAGCCCGGAGCTCCCGAACCGCAGCTGGAGCAGGGGCTGTGTTGCCGCCTCGGCCCCTGTGGCAGTGGGGCTGAGGCTGTCAGTCCCCTCCATGGGGTCCCGGTGTCATTTCTACCCTCCCTCCTCTCCCCGTTATTTTTAGTGATAGTCACAGCTCCCGTGAATTTTTTTTTTATTGCCTGCAACCTGTCCATTCCTTTTTCTAAAAATAACCGTGACAAAATCTTAATCTTACTTATAATTAAGGATGCAGATTGGTTTACAATGTTACATTTGTTTATACATGTGCATAACTTTTCTAACAATTCTCCTTTGAGGCCAAAACTTTATTTGGTCTCTGTGAATGACTTTGGGAAGTTTGAAAAACCTTTAAGGAAGTTGTATTCTGTATTTCGCACTACTGTGACCACTTCTGAAATACTGTGTCCAGTTCTGGGGTCCACACTTCGAGAAGGATGTTGAAAAATTGGAGAGGGTTCAGAGGAGAGCCACGAGAATGGTTAAAGGTTTGGAAAACATGCCTTCTAGCGAGAGACTCAAAGGGTGAATCTATTTAGCTTATCAAAAAGAAGGTTATTCTCCGTCTATAAGTACCTACATGGGGAACAATAATTTTAATAATGGAGATGTTATTTAATCTAGCAGACAAAGGAGAAATAAAATGGAAGGTCTGGAAGTTGAAGCTAGATAAATTCAGACTATACATAAGGCAAAAAAATTTAAGTGAGAATAATTAACTATTGGAACAATTTACCCAGGGTTGTGGTGGATTCTCTATTATGAGGTTTACATCAGGATTGGATATTTTTCTAAAAGATGTGCTGTAATTCAATCACAGGTATTGGACTCAAACAGGAATTAATTCAGGGAAGTCCTATGGCCTGTGCTATGCAAGAGCTCAGACTGAATTATCCATAATGGTCCCTTCTGGCCTTAAAACATAACATGCTTTTTTTTTTTCTAAGCTCCAATCACTTAAACTTCGGTATTTGTAAGTATTATATGTAGGGAAACACATTTTTATATATACACTTCATGAATTATACTCGATGCGTTATCATTTTCAATCAGCATGTTAATATAAGTATTATACATCTATTAAACTGTTACTTTCCTGAAGCTACAGCATTTCTCTCACAGTGAGTTTTCAATGGAGAAGTTGTGCAGAATTAATGAAATTCCAAATGAGAAAGTTCCTTAGGAAAAGCTATTATCTGAAACGGATTCCATGAAGAAACTATTTAAATATATATACCTCTATTGAAAGTGACCATTTGAAAGAGTGCATTTCATTTTCAGCTATCAAGGAAGCTTATTAGCAGCCGTGTTTTGTTTCTTTCCATAAGTCACCGTGGCACAGAGGGGAGCAAGAGCATTAGAAAAGAGACATATAGGCTCCCTCAGCTGAAAAATATGGAGGAGCAAATATAAAATATTAGTATGAATGTTCTTTTGAGTTCACTGATGCTACAGAAAACCTTAAGAGATTCTGGTTTTAAGAGGAATGAAAAAATAGAAGTTAAGGTGTGGTAGAGACAACTATCTGCAGGCTTAGATCTTGAACTAAACACTTATATAACACTTTACTTTCTCCAATAACTGCAAAAGTATAAGCCATTGAATCAATTTCTTGTGTTTTGGTGACGTGAGGAGGGGAAAGCTGAAGAAAAGAAGACATGCCAATTGTTAGCTTTCTTATGTGTATTTCTAAAGCACCTAAAATCATGAGATTATTTTAAGTATTCCACACTTTATCTACGAGCTACAAAACTCACAAGTTTTGCTTGTTGCAAGGGAATAACACACCAGCATAGCCCAGGAAATGAGGCCTCAATCCCCTTAACTGTTCACCTTCCATCATAACAAACATGATGATGATTTAAAATGTGTGATTTGTTGAATTCAGCTTTTTCCTAGAAAAGACGAGCTAAGATACCTTTCTGATTCTCAAGTAGTAGTTTTATTTACAGAACTAAAGAAAAACCACTGTCAGGTGCTAGTCGAACTTACATTCTTTTTCAACTGTACTATTTCCTGAAAGAATAAACATTTTCTTTTCTCTCCTTTTTATTGTCTGTTAACTGCCAAAATAGTTTGAGTAACAGCACAGATGATAAGAAATAAAGAAATGTGTATGGCCTCTGCATCATCCCTATTTCCACCCTCATTCTAGCACAGAAGGTTTTTTAATGACAACATGGGCGGGGAGTGGAGACTGTGACAAAGTTCTTGCTCTACCTTGGTGGGTCTTGCGCTTATTGGCGGATTTGCTCGCCTTGGAGCTTCACGGCAGCCCTCAGCTTGGCCGTTTTCTGAATTCACAGTCCAGGTCGACGACTCCTGTGTCTGACCAGGAGTTGGGAAGATTTGGGGGGAACCCGGGCCCGCCCTCTACTCCGGGTTCCAGCCCAGGGCCCTGTGGAATACAGCTGTCTAGAGTGCCTCCTGGAACAGCTGTGCGACAGCTACAATTCCCTGGGCTACTTCCCCATGGCCTCCTCCCAACACCTTCTTTATCCTCACCATAGGACCTTCTTCCTGGTGTCTGATAATGCTTGTACACCTCAGTCCTCCAACAGTCTGCGTTCTCACTCTCAGCTCCTAGTGCCTTTTCCTCCCGGCTCCTCACACGCACACCACAAGCTGAAGTGAGCTCCATTTAAAACCCAGGTGCCCTGATTAGCCTGCCTTAATTGATTCTAGCAGCTTCTTGATTGGCTGCAGGTGTTCTAATCAGCCTGTCTTAATTGTCTCCTGAAGGTTCGTGATTGTTCTGGAACCTTCCCTGTTACCTTACCCAGGGTAAGGGGATCTACTTAGCCTGGGGCTAATATATCTGCCTTCTGTTACTCTCCTGTAGCAATCTGGCCTGACCCTGTCACAAGACATTAAACTAGATTTTTTGTGCAGATAAGGAATTTTTTTTCCTTGTAAATGGTGTTCTATGGGAATGGCACATATACTATGAAATGAAACATAAAAAATAGATTTCTTTAATGGCAAGTTTACACCTAAGTAAAGCATTTACTTCATTGGTAAAATTTATTCTGGCAGGAAAGCATCAAAATCCTAATTTGCAAAGTGGTCTCAGCACAGCCTCTGAACATGTGTATAGTTTTGCTCATGGATAAATGTGAGGGCCTAAAACCTTGAAACTTCAAATTATGTGATTTGCTTTAGGTTTGTCTGGACTAGAAAGAAAAAAAAGTGTACAGTTTATTTGTTTTTATTAGCTAGTTTGAGATAACTAACCCAATTTGCAATACCACTAAAGCAGCTCACCTAGATATAGTTTAATGCTGTTACAATTGTATTATCTGATAGGGAGTTGGTGCTAAGTTGCCTCTCTCCTCTTTCTTTTTGGAATATTAATGAGGCTAAATCCTTAATACAAGTCTGTCTCTTCCCATCTAGGTAGGCCAGGTCTACCTTTGAAAGAATTTGCTGATATAACGATACCAGTAAACTCTGCCAGTAGAGAGACAGATAATATCAGCAAAAGAGTTCTTTGGTATAGATTGTACCAGTTCCCTAAATGAAATAAGCTATACTAGCAAAAGAGCATGTAACTGCATCAACACTAGGGAGGCGTTTTGCTGGTATAAATGTGTAAAGATTAACTCCCCTAACTGACGTTATATCATCAACAGTTTCTAGTATAGACCTGGCCTAGGGCAAATGCTTAACCTGAACTCATCACACACAAACTGTTGGAAAACAATAGAATGCAGGAAACAATGTCTTCTCTGCTTTAGGAAGCATAGTCAGGACAGAAGGAATAAAAATTCCATCTGTCTGCAAGAAGGGAATGTTCATTTTACAGTGTTGTTCAATGGAACCTACCTTACCGGCCAAGGAATCTGTTCCATGAGAAGTACAAGGCTCCAGAACTGTCATAAAGTGTGATCTATTATTTAGAGACTGGAGAGCAGGACTTTGAGGTTCTAGGTTGACTCTGCATTACTGTGTGGTTTAGAAGTAACAGCATCTCCCTGCCTTAGTCTAGATCTACACTATAAATGTTTGTCAGCATAGCTGTGTGGTTGGGATGTGGAAAAAACTCACCCTCTAGCCGACATAGCTATGCTAGCAAAATGCCGTGTAGATGTAGTCATGCCAACAGAAGAGCACTGCTTTTGGCATAGGCGTTTGGGGAGGTGCTGTTAATGTACTGACAGGTAAAACTCCTTGTCTATGTAAGCTGTGTCTGCAATAGGGAGCTTCTGCTGGTACAAGTATACCAATAGAGCTATACTGGCAAAGCATTTGTAGTGTGGCTGTTGCCTTAGCTTATCCATCTTGTAAATAGGTGGTCTACTATTTTCCTTCCTCTGAGAGGTGTTGGGAGGCTTATTCTTCAGAAATGGCCATGTTCTGATCACTTTGCTTTCGCTGAATGCTACTTTATAAGTGGTTCTGCAGGAAGTAATTGGGAATCTTACAGTGCAAAGTGCTATTCATTGTGAGTAAGCGTATCAGAATCTGGCACAAAGTTCTCTGAAAACTGGGAGTGAAACATGCTTTTTGCTATTACAACTCATGATTGATCCTAGAGTAAGACAGAGAACTAATAATATTCACAAATTAGGAGCCTAGATTACAGCTAGGGAAGGACAGAACCAAACTAACTGCTCCCCAGCAGTTTTCTCAGAATATTTTTAAACCTTGTTCAGTGCCTAAATGGAACTTTATAAATACTGATAGATTGACAAGATAGATAGATATAGACAAGTGCAGTGTATTATCTGTTTGAAGCAACTGTTCATTTCCTCTGCTCTGCTACCATCGTGATCACAGCATGATCTCTAGTTGATAACAGAACGGAAAATAGGTCTTGGATCTGTGTTCTATTGTGACACCATGCTTCAGGCAAAAATGTATTATTTTTAAAAGAAGACAACACAAAAGTGCAAAAATATATGTTTATTATTACAATAATTTAAAAGGAGAATTTAAAAATTTGTGTGCAAACAATATTGCTATAAATGGAATTTACAATAATAAATCTGGATTCACTCAGCATTGTCAGAACTATATTTTCTATTGCAATTATTGAGTCTATTCCTGAAGCCCTTTCTCATACAGGAAACCCAACCCCACTACAGCACTGGGCCTATTATGTGCATTTTTTCTGAGCTTTCATAAAGTAAAAACAGGAGTGTTTTTGAAGTTTACACATAGATGCTAACACACTGAAATGTATTAATTTAAAAACAAGTATTGGAAGGAATAATTCTCAATGTTTTCCCAGAAAAAGTGAATAATATCCTGTCTAGGACAGGGACCGCAAACACCCCCGAACAAAAGGAAGATAGTCAAGTAGGTGGTTGCCAAAGATAAAACTTGAGTCCCTGTGTCACTGTTTGGCTTTGGAATCTACTGGGCTTGAAATTGCTGTGCAGAGCACAATGACATCACTTTTAAAAAAAAATCCTATCAAAGAAGAAACACTGTGACAATGTTGGCGCCAAGGTCTACAAACACTTAAGCAAGTTCGTAATCCCCTTGACTTAAAGTAAGTACAGTGCCGTGCTTAAGTGTTTGCAGGATTGGTGCCTTATTGGTTTACTAAACTGGAGCCTACTCTCACTCCACTGAGGTCAATGAAAGTTTTGTCATTGATTAACAGGAGCAGGCCCTTGGAATACTGAAGTCATGTCTGCATTAGAGAAAAATTGCCCCTCCCCCCCATCACACCTTTACTAAAACCAGTTTGCCTCCACTGATGTGAGCGATGTAGGGAACCCTAATGTAGATGGGTCTCTAGTGTTTTAAGCACTGTCTCAACTAGATCTGCTTTAGGCAGGTCCCATTAGAATTTTTGCCAAATTCCTCCAGTGTAGGCAAGGCATTAATTCAGACAGCTTCTCATCATCATCTTGGCAATGCTCTTGGCTTGAATTTATTTTAAAAACAGATAAAAGTTGGGAAAATAAATATATTTTCATTCATTTATAATAATTAAAACTGAACAAGGTTTCAGAAATGATCAAAGTCAATCCCATGAGTCAATACGGAGTACATTACAAATGAAACTTTTTGTGACTCCGAAGTGATTGTGGTTGATGGAAGAAAGCGGATATAATTCAAGCTATATAGATTTTTTTTATCCTAAAATATACAAAATATATTCTATGCACCAGCAGTTAAGGCTGGAGTTTTCAAAAGGGCATGAGGGAATAGGCTCCCAAATCCCAGTGAAATTCAGTAGGGCTTAGGTGTCCAACTCCCTCAGGTTCCTTTGAAAAGCCCATCCTTTAATACTAGAGTAGAGTCCTTCATTCCTTGTGAAATCAAGACACTTAGGCCAAGATTTTCAAAAGTGACTAGTGATTTTGGCTGCAATTTTTTAAAATCAATTTGAGACACCTGAAAACTGGCTGATATTCAGAGACCTTTAAGAGGCTCAAGCTAGGCACCCAAACACTGAGGCATCCAAAATCACTAGTCCCTTTTAAATATCTTGCTCCCTAGTTCTTTCATTTAACTACAGTCCTGAGCATACAAAGCTTCATCACTGTGTTTCTAGGAGTTTATTAAGCCTGTTACACAATTCAGCTACTTTAAAAAACTTTCCAGCTACTGCAGATAGCAGATCCTCTCTAATTAAGATATTCTGAAATATAAGACATGCTGAAAAACTTCTTGTGCGGGATCTTTCCAATAACAAAACTTTTTTTTGTTTTTAGTGCAAAATTAGTGCAATTTGTTATTGGAGTATATTCAACTCTACGCGCAGGGCTTTGAGCCCCATAGTCCCCATTAAATATAATGAAGGTTGCGGAGCACCAAGCTGACATAACAATCGACCCAAAGTTTTTTTTTGTTTTTTACTTGACAGAAAGACAATATTTACAATATCAACTGCATTCTGAACGGATCAAATGGGATGGTAACATTTGTTGAAGGGATAGGCACATTCCTCTAATGGAAATTGCAACAGCTAGGTACAGTCCTGTGCATCACAAATAAGGCAGTGTAACCACATTGTTAATTATTTATCATTTGGATTGTGATCGATCACAGAAGTTCAAATACCAAAATCTGTATGTCCACACCAGTGAACTTTTCTCAAGCCTTTTCTGTCATACAATGTACAGAGTGCTAAAGTACTTCAATGACCTGCCACACTTCTCCTCTTCTGCGAATTCAACAAGTTTCTCTCCCTGGGAAAAATTAAAGCTAGATTTTTCTTTTAAGAGACCTCTTTGTTTGCAGTTCATGAGCAATCCTAACCTCTCTCATCCTTCCTTCGCTGGTAGTCTCCTTTTATTCTGAATCCTGTTAAATGGATTTTATCTTTAAATGCTACATTTGGGCTCGGGGAGCAGGAAACTTGCAGTCAGTGGCTTTATTATGACTGTTGCCTATACGTATTGTTGACCATGCAGTCTGATAATCAATTTTCATAGTATTGTCACTATCACGGTCAGTCATCAATGATGTTGTGGGACAGAAAATACCTAACAGGGGCTTATGTTAGTAGGTCACCATTTCAGGTCAGAGGTGGGCTACAGGTCTTATCTGATGACTACGGTAGTCCATAGGAGTCTTTCCACTGATTTCCATGTGTAATTGATAGGAACCTATAAGAGCAGTACTGCAGTGATCACATCTTTCCTCATAATTTTGAATTTCTGTGTTCACTGGTGATATCAAAGTATTTAAAGCTACTTTAGTGATCAAAGGTTGGCCCCTAATCCTGCAAACACTAGAAAATCTAATTATTGCACAGTCAAATACATTGTTTTTTTGCACTGTCCAGTCTAATGGTCATATAGTCCAAGACTAATAGAAACATCTGAAGGAGATACTGTGTCACACTGTGAGTCCTGGCACTTAGATGCACTTCCTCAAGGCTGTTGTCTCAATGATTAGTCATGCACCCCCAAAGGGGTCACATACGCAATAAAGCAGTGGTTTTCAACCTTTTTTTATTTGTGGTCCACTAAAAAATGTTAAATGGAGGTGTGGACCCCTCTGAAAATTCAATCTGTGGTCCATGGACCGTACCATAGAAGTCTTAGACTGAAAACTGACTGAACAGAATTCAACTATAAATGTTGCATGTGCTCTCAGCACAGCATTTGACGCAATGTGAGAACGGGCACTAAACTGTGGGCTTCTATGGTAACACCACCACTTCCAGGTTTTGACCTGTAGGTGGGAGTAGTCGCATACTTTTGATTGATCAGAAAAACTGAATGCCTTTTCTGGAATCTGAAACTGTATTTTCATAGTCACCTTTTGCAGACCCCTTAGACATAGTCTGGGGACCCCTAGGGGTCCACAGACTTCAGATTGGAAACCACTGCAATAAGGCATTCAAATGAAGTCACCACTTGATTTTATTTTAAAGTCTAATAATTGTGAAAAAATCAGGATTTGTCAATGTGCAGATCTCCAAATATAAACATATTAGTGGGGCATATATCTAAAGCTGTATGGTACAGATTTAAGTTATGAAAAATTACACATTGTGCATACTACATATGTCATTATCAAAAGATAACTTGCTTATTTCTCAACCAATTTTTTTTATTCCAAATTTGGCAAAGTGCACTTCTCTGAGTGAAGGCTAGGTACTTGCCAGGTTTTAAGTTTTAAAACAGCTCTTTTTGAGTGATCAAGTACCAAAAAGGACAATGTTCTTAAAAGACAACTTTTTTCACCTCTAATAATTGATAAATGGCTCCATGGACTTCCTATAAATGTTCACAGCCCAAAAGTAAAGTTCTGAGAATTAATAGGGAGTTAGGGAATAGTCATCTCAATCTGAACAATAGAGTCTTTACGGCAATTCTGATGACACAATTTATCCTTTTCCAAGGTTAATTCTCTTGTGTTCACATATTATTTGCTAAATATGTTGGAGAGGCACCCCTAGAAAGGTATACGTTTAGCTGTGCTTTTTATTTATGTGTTAACTCCTGACTTATGAAGTATAGTACTAAGAGAGTGAATGAATGAGTAAAGAAATAGCAAGCTCTCCAGGACATTCATCAGAGAGAATCTTGTTAAACACTTCCTCTTCCTCAGGTCTTGACAAAGTAATGGATTTTAGCATGCAGGAGTTCTCAGTGTAGCTTATGTACCTCTCCAGATATTATAGCTGGGTTATAAATCACTTGTGCGTTCACTCTGCTTGCTGTAAATTAGAACAAATTATTATTTTGACTATGAGTCACTATTTCAGAGAAAATGATCACAACAATCCTTTCTGTTCCTATGCATATGTCATCTTTCCAAGGTAATTAGCAGGTACATATCCTTTCTGTCCTTTGGCTTCTGCTAACCACCATTCTTTATTGCCGCTCAGGTCAGAAAACTGGAGTATCCGAACCCGCTGGTACTCCTGAAGGCTGAGTTCCTGATGGCTTCTTGCTTGAAATGCATAAACAGCATAGAAAGTCTGAAAAAAGAACCAACCAGCAGAAGGGGTACATTTTATATAAAAAAAGGCAATTAATACGAAATAAACTTGATAATTTCAACAAAAAGACCCAACAAAATCTGCTGTAACAGGGTATTCTGGCCTTGTAAGAGTAGAGGGGGCCAGAAGACCCCATTCCAGGGAGTTGGAATGAACAAAGGCCCAGAAAATGGCCTGGTAGCAGAAGAAGGGAAGTGGTCCCAGGGAATTAGGAGTTGGATGGGAGGGAAATCCCAGGACACTATTCCTTTAAGGGCCTGGTGTCAGGAGCCCTGTAGTGTGGGTTAGGGGTCCCCTCTGTTTCAGTGTATCAAGAGGAATTTTCTGGTGAGGGGGCAGCATATAGGCTACCTTCTCCCTCAGAACAAAGATGAGCTAAGCTGCTTCGGCTGGCCCCCAGCTGTAAGGAGGTTGAACATTGAAATTGTCAATGGAGGATGTGGGGAGAGAGAAAGTTGCCTTGGTCTACGAAGGAGAAGAAGTAGGGGGATGAGGAATGGCCTTAGATAAGGAGAAAGGGGAAAAAAACACTCAATATATCAGGATTTTAAAAAGTAATTAAATGAAAAACAGGATAAAAGTCAACATTTCATAATAGTCATATCAGTGACAGAAGATGTGAAAATAGGAGATGTTAACCCAACCAAAATGGCAGAATGGATAAAACAAAGTGTTGGTGATGTACAAAAAGCTAAAAGAATGCAGGGTGGAGCTCTATTGATAAAATGTGCACATAAGGAGCAAGCTGAAAAACTTCTTAAAAATGTAACCTTAGAGAAAATGAAGGTTACTCATCAACTGGCTAAATTCCTGACTGAAGCAAGAGGGTGACGTATGGAGTGCCACTAGGATCGTCTGAGGATGATATAAAAAAGACAACAGGCAAAGAAAGTATTGTTTGTTAAATGACTATTTAGTGGGAGAAAACCAGCCATTTTATTTACAGCTGTACACACAACACTTTGTCAGTCATAATGGGGCAGCCTGACCTAATGGTCAGAGCCAGGGGGCAGCATCAGGGTCACATTCAAAAGTCATACCATAGATCAAAGCCAGAGTCAGGAGACATGCCAAATGGGTCAATGCTGGGGTCAGAATCAATAGCCACACCAAGGATTAAGGCAGAATTCGAGTGAGGTGAGACACCAAGGGTAAAGTTGGAGTCACTGGAATTAGGATGAGGAACCAGCAGCAGGAACTTGGACTCAGGAGTCTGTTCAGCAGCAAGCCCAACAACTAGTTGCTCAGCCATAGAGTGGGACAGCAGCAGGAAGCTTCATGCCTGTGTGGTGGCCAGGCAAAAGTCTGCTGCCAATCACTTGACCCAGCTGAGTAAGTGGGTGTAGCCTCTGGCAGTGAGATGTTAGCTGCAGTTCCCTCTGACTTGGTGGTGCAGCAGGTAAGGCAACCCCACAGGTGGAGTCTGAGTATTATACCACCTGACATGCTTAATGGAGGGATGATCCTTTCTAGGATCCAACTGTGGTATATATTGTTCTGTATTTCCCCTTCCCCACCCTTGTGAAGAGCTATGATTGTTAGAGATTTAGGCATGCACCAGCCATTTGTAAGGGAACAATGAGGTGGAAAAAACAGAACCTAGTTGCACAGTGCTGTATATAAAGGATGTACAGTAGGAGAAGGAGCTCAGGAAATACAAACAATTATAATTATTCAAAAATTATCATATGTTGAGGCTGCCAAAAGGTAGGCACTGCAGAAAATAAAAAAAGAAAAATATGTAAGTAAGAGAAAAGATGTACATGGGCAGCAGAACACATCTCTGGGCAGGGAGGAGAGTATGAGAGGAATGGTAGATGATATATTGCTTATAGATAAAGGGAAGTTTATAACATTCATTAAGAAGTAATTAACTGCACCTTACAGACGTGGAGAAAAAAAATGAAAGGATTAAAATCATAGCAAAAGCAGCAGAAAAATATCTAAAAATAGGCAATCTCTCCATAGACCATATTCACCCACTTTTAAATGAAGGCACTAATACAGCTTATTAAAGGTTTTAATGATCCTTAGCTGGAATCCTTATAGTTTAATAATGTATGGAGAGGAATTTCAGAAAGCCAGCTTTGAAATGGGAAAAAAGCCTAATGTGATATGTGTGCAAGAAACATAGCTAATAAGTAAACTTGTGTTCAATCTACCAGGATATGATATACTCTAGAGGAATCAAGTGGCCACCAGAGGAAGGGGTAGGGGGTCTGTATATTTATAAAAGACTTAGCTATGTCAAAAGCGTGTGCAGAAACTAAGTTTTTAGTATAATGCTACTGAGATTCCCATGCAGAACAAAAACACTTATATATGGATTTTTGTTTATAATCCATGTAAAAATTAGTTATCTTAGAACTGGAAAAAATAGTTATTAATGTAGAAAACCTACTCCCAATTTGTGGAGATTATAATAGTCATAATGAGCAATGGGAAAGTAAGAAAACTACGCTTAAAACAATTTATTGATCTGCATAACCTGGTGCTACTGAATGCAGAAGCACCTTCTAGATTTAATTCAGTGAATAGCTCTGTTTCTGTTTTGGATCCAGGAACTACAACAAATAACGTAGTGAGTAAATGCAGCTGGGAATTTTATAAAGAAGACAAAATGGGAAGTGTACCAAGGTTCAGGAAATGTCAAAAACACAAGAGTTACTAGATTGAATTTTCAAAGAGTTGACTGGGACTTTTTCAAAATTAAATGTGATGAATATTTTTTCCAGTAAGTATACAAGTAGCAACCTAGGAGAATTCTATGCAGATATAATAAAAAGAATTACAGCAGCAGCTGATCTGGCCCCCCAATGTAGAAACCCTGTTCCCTGGTGGAATGAGAATTGCAAATTAGCAATCAAGGAAAAAAATAAGGCATACAAGCAAACAAAACACACAATTAGTAAAGACTGATAAAAGGTGTAAGGTGGTGGCACAAAGGATTATAAAAAAAAAAAATACAAAAAAAGTTGGAGAAATTTCTGTGGGAAATTGACAAAGATTCAAATCTTTCAGAAATATAAGCAAACTCACCGAATGAATGGAATTCAAAGTAAAAGTAAATGTATAGCTGTTCTTATTGTAAACAATGAAACTGAGGTCTCCAATTTAGGAAAAGCAGACATTTTAGCAAAAGAATTCCAAAAGGTCAGTACTGATCTGATTCAAAACAATGAGTTTCATGAAAAAAAAAAAGAGGAGGTTTATTGAGGATAACTGTGAACTATTAAATGGCTGGAGAGAATATACTGATGATGCATTAAAATAATGTAGCATGCAGGAGCTTATTGTAGCCATAAGGAAAAGGAAAAATACAGCTCCAGGTAAAGATAATGTAAGTAATGAAATGCTTCGACACAGGTCAGAAGGGAGTCTAAAGATTCTTTTGCAGTTAATATAATGATATAAGGGAAAAGGAGTGCTGCCAACAGAATAGAAACAAGTTTTGCTGAGACCAGTTAGGAAACCAGGCAAGGTACACACAAGACCAGATACTTATAGGCCTATTGCCCTCACATCATGTGTGGGGAAAATAAGGGGGGAAATGATAAATGTAAGATAGTGAAATGCTTGGAGAAGAATGAGGTACAAAGTGGTTTCAGGAAAGGAAGATGCACAATTGAGACTAGAAATGGAGGTACAAAAAAATATAAGGACTAAGAACTTTATGATAATCTGCCTAGACAGTGGAGAAGCAGATTACATGTTATGGAGGGAAGGGAAGGCCTCCTATATAAAGAAGCCAAAATTGGAATAAAAGGGAGAATGTTTGGTGGATAAGGGACTTTTTAAGTGACAGAACTATACAAGTCAAAGTGGGAACAGCTTTATCAAAAATGTACAGGCTTACCTTACAAATGGAACTCTACAAGGGAGAGTTATCAGCCCTACTTTGTGTTCCATTAGGATAAATGACCTCCCAGAAAGTATGCAATGGGAATAGGTATTTCCTTTTTCACAGACGACTATGCTATATGGACTAAACA
This sequence comes from Eretmochelys imbricata, assembly GCF_965152235.1. Taxonomy (NCBI): domain Eukaryota; kingdom Metazoa; phylum Chordata; order Testudines; family Cheloniidae; genus Eretmochelys; species Eretmochelys imbricata. Next base: position 33,765,347 of record NC_135575.1, on the reverse strand, counting down.
TAAAAGACTTAGAGTAGCCATGGAAAAGACAAATGAAGCACTCCAGAGAATTTCCAAGTGGGGAAATAGGGATTTAAATTCTCACTTGCAAAAACCAAGAGAATACTTACTTTTAACAAGGAAGAAAATTAGGGAAGAATGGTGAAAAAGTCAGATAGTTCAAAAGTTTATGTTCCTTGGAGCAATGTTTGATAATAAATTAACTTGGAAAGGACACATAGATAATATCATACAAAAATGTAAAGTAGGATGAACTTACTTAAAAATGTAGCTGGAAACAAATGGGTTACCGATAAGACTGTATTGACGATGAACAGAGCATTGATAAGAGATGTGCAATGGGCTGCAACTGTAATTTTATCTGATTCCTGGTCAGTCATAATGACAATCAGAACAGGAACTTCAGAAAGTCAAAATGCCATAATAAATGAAATAATGTTCCTAACTATGGAAATAATGCAAGCAGATATCTCTATAACAATAGCCATGGGCAATGAGTATAATAGGCCAGACTCCTGGTTGCGGGGTTTGGCAACAAAATTTTTGTTTTATTATGCCCCATGTAGGTTCCGGGGGGCCTGAGAAGGCACATACCCCTCCTCAGCCGCCCTGGAACCTGCATGGGGCCTATCAAAAGCATCTTATAACAGATGCTTTTCCCCGGGGTGGGTTGGGTCTGGGGAGGGGAGGCATGGCACAGCATGGCTTTGGCCAGCCCAGGGCTCCTCTTGGCTGGGGAGGGAGGGTGCTTGGGGCTTCGGCCAGCGCAGGGCTCAGGGCTGGGGGGAGCTCAGAGCTGCGGCCAGCCCGGGTCTCCTCCAGCTGAGGGGAGGGAGACACTCTGGGCTGCACTGTGGCCAGCCCAGGGCTCCTCCAGGTGGGGGGCAGGGCACTCCAGGCTGCACCGGCCTGGGGCTCCTCCAGCTGAGGGGGAGGTGCTCAGGGCTTCTCTGGGTGGGGGAAGAGGGGGCAGGGGGTCTCGGGACTCTGGCTGTGGGCAGAAGGGGCGGAACAAGGGGCTAGGCTCCCCAAAGGGGGGCTCCACCCACCGCTCATGACAATAGCATGGATTCCAGTACGTAGTAGAATACCTAGAAACGAGATGGCTGACAGAACAGCAAAACATGCTCTAAAAAATGAGGAGGTACATATTAAGATAACCTTAAATAGACAAGAATTCAAAACTGTGGTCATGAAGGAGGTTGCAAAGGAGTGGCAAGAACTATGGACTAAGGAAACAAAAGGATGAAGGTTCTATGATGTATGCTAAAAAATCAAAGATAGTACTATACTCCACAATCATGGTAGAAAAGAATGAAGCAGTAATTTTTAAAGTGTTAACAGGTCATTGTGCCTTAAATGGTAAGTTAAACTTATTAAAAAGACATAAAGACAGGCTGTGTAAAGTGTGCAAAACCGAAGAAACTGTTGATCATGTTCTCTGGCACTGTTGGCAACATTCTATGCAAAGAAATTTTCTTTATAAAAAATTGAGTTGGCTTGAAATCAAAGATTTTTTCCCTAAAGGGACTAGTGAGAATGTCAGGGAAATGGAATAGCGCAAAAAAGGCCTTGCTGTGTTTTCTTAAGGATACTAGAGAGTGAATAGATTTAAAAAAAAAAAAACTTGGCCAATAATGAATTAAGAAAGTGGTGGCCATAGCCCCAGGTAATGAGGGTGCTGCACCAAAAACAACAAAGGAGACAGTGAAAAAGAAGGAAGCCAGGGTTAGAGAGCTGAGCTCCAGCCTGAAAGCCTGGGACTGGTGGCTTTGGGTAGTGCAGACTGGGAAAGAGGAAGAGCTATAGGTATGTCAGAAGAACCATGGCTGAGTATGAATTTTTATGTTATTGTTATGGACTTTATTTTGGGAACTCTAAGGATTGCTTGAACATTTTCTGTTATTAAACTAGCCCTAGGTTTAGGGTGCTGTGAGCCATAATGGAGACTATGTGTAGTTCTTTTAAGGGGTCCACAAGTGGGGGGCCAACAGGAGCAAAATGCCTGCTGCGCCACCCATGGCCACAAGAGGGCACATAGTACATCCCCAGAAAAATGAAATTCATCCCCTTAAGTCACTGCTGAAAAAGAACCAGACAAAATAAGTAAGAATGAGCTAGGGTAGGTCCCAGGCATTTAAATCTAGCAGCTGCTAACTTGAGCGCTTCAATTCTCTCAACCACCAGATGTTCTATAAGGCACACATTGCAGCAATCTGTTCTAGATAAAGGCATAGGGTTCCTTATCAGAAAAGAATCGTCATGACCTTCTTGCTAAAAATAGATGAAAACAGCAGAAGGCAGAACTAACTGCTTTAGTGGGGATTAACCCGGCTCTCTTTGTAAGGGTGGGGAGGTGGCTTTACTGCCCAGGAGCAGTTAGAGGCATTGGGTCCCCATGGGGTGTTTCAGCTCCACTCTTCTTTCAATTCAGGATTATGGATAAATCCCACAATTTAACCGTTAAACATTTATTACCTTTTCACACATTGTGTGGTTCATTAAAAACCCAATGAACATTACATCAGAGAGCTGGAAGGTAAGAATGTTGTGTGAAATCCTATGGCATCCTAATAGATTAGAACAGTCCTTTTATAAACTAAGGTTGCCCCTTTAAATTGTAAGCAGTAGTGCACAACTTTTATATTTGGAATAGGAAAAACAGATATAGATAGATATGCTGCATGTATTATGCTTACATGTTGATCATCCACATCATGATCAGTCTCTGTCCCATTAATTGCAGGTTTTTCACATAGGCTATTATTAGATGAGCTGCTGTCACTCCTCTTATGTCCTAGATTTCTTGCACTGCTATCATTGGTAGGCCGTGAAGAGACAAAAAGGCTGATATTATCGAAATCATCATCACAGAAACTGGTTTCTGCTACATCCTTCTGCACCTTGGCTGGATTGTAGGGTTTCAGGAAGGAGGAATACACATACCCTTTAAGAACTAGATATCAGATTAAAAAGAAAAGAAAAATTATTTCAAATATTTTTCAGTCACCTGTTTTTTACAAACTGTTGAAATAAACAGATGGGCCCAGACTGAAAAGAAAATCAATAGCCAAAAGGAAAGCTGTTATTGGGATATTTGTGCAAAGGACTTACTTCCTGTGTCAACAAGCCACCTGCTTGTACTTCCAAAAGGATCCTTTTGCTCAACAACAGCCACCAGATCACCTTCATATAAATCAATATCAAATTCCTGTGTGGCATTGCATTTGCGCTTAGCTTGATATAGTGATTCTGTGCTGTATGTGGACAATAGCTTGGATCTCTGGATCTCTGTCTGACGTGGAGACTCAGGCTAAAAATGGGAAAAAAGAGACACACTATTAATTGGGAGCAGTGTATTTAAGACTTCTGGATTAACAGCTGGGTACAAAAGAAACTAATGCACACCCCATCTGATTGCAGCAATCTACATTTGAACAGGCAGAGCATGCAATTACATGCCTATTGGATAGTTAGGAGTATAATTTCCTAAACTGTGCCCTCAAACCTGTGAGTTTTGTGTGCACAGTAGGTGTGTGTGTTCACCTGTTCCACTAATGGCTGAAACTATAGTCACTGAAGGATAAAAAAAAACTTACTGGATGTTAACTGTCAGGTATTGGTTTATGCAGTGTTGTTGTAGCTGTGTTGGTCCCAGAATATTAGAGAAACGAGGTGGGTAGGGTAATATCTTTTATTGGACCAACTTCTGTTGGTGAGGGAGACAAGCTCTGAGCTTACACATAGCTGTTCTTCAGGTCTGGGAAATGTACTCAAAGTGTCACAGCTAAATACAAGGTGGAACAGATTGTATAAGTAGTTAACATATATTTCAAGGGACCATTCAAGTGAAATGACTCATTAACACCCCTCCAAGTCATAGGAGGAAAAGAAAAAAAAGGTGGGGGGGGGTTAAGTGGGTTATAGATTGTAAACCATAAATCCAAGGTCTTTATTCTGTCCATCATTATTAGTATCTAGCAAATTTATTAATTTAAGCTTCCAGGCTCATCTTTCAAAGGTGTTGTGCGGGTTTCCTTTGAGAATGAAGATGGATGGGTCAGATACAGAGGGATCACTGTGTGAAAAGTGTTCACCCACTGTTTTTGTCTTTTATCGTTTTTCTTTGTGAGTTCACTCAAGAGCATAGTGAAATGAGATAATTACTACTCTCTCAAATGAAGTCACACAGAAAAATTATTAAAAGACAAAAACCTGTGGGTGAACCCTTTCACAAAGCGATCGCAGACCTGAAGAAGAATTCTGTGTAAGCTCAAAAGCTTCTCTCTTTCACCAACTGAATTTGGTCCAAAAAGAGGTATTACCTAACTCACCTTGTCTCTCTGTATCAGTGCACTTACAATTCTCATGTAAAATGACTGAAAGCATTTTGAAGTAACCCAAAAATTGGCAGAGCTGTACTGAGGTCATATAACCCATTACAAGGCAGGAGCCATATGACCAATAATCCCTGGACCATGATATTATATGAAATGACTTTGCTATATAAAAGGCAAGGTATTAATTATTATTAAGTGGGGCTCCTGCAGTTCTGTACGCTTCTGGAGTACTCTGTGTGCTAGGTATGTCTGAATTCCATGGTAGATTTTTCAGCTCCTGCTCTAGCTATATAAAACCATCAAACCCACTCACAAAACTTCAACAAAATAAACATCACAAGATTAATATATGTGTGAGAATATTTAACAAGTGAAATAAACTATAACTTGCATGCTTAGTCTTAGGCTGGGTCTAGACTACAGAGTTAGTGCCTGGGCTTAAATGCTTTATGTTGAACTAACTATGTCAGTGTCTTTGCTACACTACTGCCTTGCTCCCGCTGATGTAAGTGCCCTACTACTCAACATAATAACTCCACCTCCACAAGAGGCGTAGGGCTAATGTCGGTGTATTTATGGCGACACAGAGTCTGTGTGGCAAATCAATGCCCAGGCCCCAGGAGAATAAAAAGATGATGCGTTTGACACACATTAAATTTTCATTGACAGAGGCATGATACTCACTTGGGTAGGGGCAGGTTTCTTCTTTTCAAAGCTCAGTTTTCTCTCAATAAATGTAGCACTGCTGTTTTCTTTTACAAAATTTAGATTGTAAAACTCTTCCATCACCTGATTTTGTAATTCACAGATACTTGAGGAAGACAGCTGTAAATACACAAGAAGATTAGATCTCATGTACATTACATAGGATAGGGAGGTAAGGAACAGTAGCTCTAATCTAGTGGATCAAGCACTAGGACTCATGAAATCTGAGTTATTATTTTGATTTCTGGTAGTGCCCACAAGGAGCTTGGCATCAGGCAGATATAAAAGAAGGTATGATCCCAGCCTCAAAGAGCTTAAAATCATTGCTGTTTAGGGTTTGTCTATACACAGAAGTGTTATCAGTTTAACTTAAATCAGTTTAAAAACCAGTATCTATTTAACTCAATATGATTTAAACTGGTCATGTCAGTTTAACTTGCCACTGTGGTGTTGGATCTGTGGATTTGGCTCAGGTCCATGCCTAATTTTAAACATGATGTAAATAGCAAAACTCAAAAGTGACAATGGGAAAATCCCCAGTGAAAACAATGCCCGGTATAAGCAGCTTCCCCAAAAACATAAAGCCCTCTTTAATGATATAGGGCTTGTCTACAGAAGGAAGTTGCACAAGGGTAGCTAAAAGTGTAAATTTATACTGATGTATTTAAACTGCTGTGGAAGGCTTATTTTGGTTTAATTAAATCTGTTTTCTAATTGACTTAAGCTAAATGGAATACGCCACTCTTGTAATGAACTGTGTGTGTCCACACTGTCTTTTGCACTGGTTTGTTATATCAATGTAAAAGTCAATTCAAGTTGTACTGGTGAAAATTCCTCATGTAGGAAAAGCCCTCACTTTCCCCTTAAATTGCAAAGCTCTGTGTTGAACCCTTGCATGAATTCTCACTTCTAGCTTGACAGGGAGTGGGAAATAGCCTGATCCTCCCCTGGAAGGAGTGCAGTACAGCACCCAACAGTAACCTCTATGGCTTACTAAGGAGTGGGGTGGAATCTTGTCCAGATGTCAGCCAGGAGAACATGGCTTCTTCAGAGTGTGGGGGGTTGGAACTGTGGGGACAACCTTCGGACTCTCTGCGTCAAAGAGAGGACTCATATCCTCTGGGGGGGAAATACAACAAAACTGTAGCATTGTTTGATATTCATCCCAAGTCAGTCATTATATTTAGATGGAGTGTGGGATCCATATCTTAGAGTTATGTTTAATGCTGTGTATGAATAGAATGTTATGCAAACCAATACACTTCCATGCAGCTCAGTAGGCACTGTCTAAATACACCTCAAAATATTAAAAGTGTTGATATAGCTCATATTGTAGCCGAACAAGAAAGCTGTTCCTTACTCTGAAGGAGGCGTCTGCAGTAGGCTTTTGTGACAACAGCATTGCCCTACCATTGCTAACACGCCCCAGCTCCACCAGAATTAGCAGTGGTGGGAGCATACACGTAGAAGCGATTCCAGTGGCTGCTGGCATTCTTCCCAGTGGGTTGTCTAACACTGCTCAGGGCAGCGGTAAATAATACTGGGCTTAAAATGCTAGCAACTGCTGACTCCTGCCATTGCTACTTCCAGAGGAACAGCAGCAGCAGCAACAACACTGGGGTCATTCTCGGCAAAAAAAAAAAGTTCCAAAGCAGACAAGGGTCAAGGACATGAAATGTGAAAAAATATCCACTGTGATCACCAGAACAGACAGTAGGGGGGGTTGATGTCTGTGGATTTTTAAGTACCTCTGGCCAAATACCGTACACACACATGCACACAGACAGTCTGCTCACCGGAACAGGCACCACAATGGTCGAATATGACTGAAATGCTGAGGACATTGTATCCCTGAGGAGAGTGATGAAGCAATGCAGACAGTTCATCACAATCTTCTTGGCCGTCCTGTTGAACACCTGAAGTTCCTCCACGAGCTGTGCATTGAGAGCCTCATAGTCCTTCTTTGTCAGATCCAGTTCATCTCCTGCTGACCTTTCAAGGCAGCCATTGTAATCCAGCAACTTGTCATAACGCTTCTGGATAAGCTTCTGGGGGCCTGAAAACAAGGCTTGTAGACCTGAGAGAGGGATCAAAACCAGCTTTTCCAATTGATCCACCTGGGAAGGGGAAAACAAAGCAAAAAATCAGTCCAACAAATAATACTTCATTCTCCCATTTGTAGTACTTACAATTGTGTTCTAATGTTAAAAACAAAGCAAAAATAATACTGCATTCACCCATTTGTAGCCCCCACATTGCTTTCCAGCAGTAACTAATTAAGCCTGACAGCACCCCTATCAAACAGCCGAGTAACAATTCTAACTGTACAGGGCGTTGTTATTATCCTCATGGGGAAACTGAGGCACAGACAAGTTAAATGGGCACACAAAGGATGAGTGTTAGAGCTGGGATCAGAAAGCAGGAATTCCTGCCTCCAGTCACCTGTGCTAGCCACGGGTATTAATATTGTGAAGCTTCATTGGGACTGGGACCTTTAAACTGGGAAGGACCATCCGAGGCAAGAGGCGGTGCAGTTTCAATTAAACGGCAGTCTTTCCCACTGAATAAAATAAAGGAACAACCACTTTCCTGGGGATAACTCTAATATCCTGATGATGCAGTATAAATGCCTATACAGACAGATAGAAAGATTTGATTTTATTAAAATGTGGTATGCTTTCTTGTAAGGTTTCCTTTAGTTTACTGAAAGTGAGTCATACATTCACAGTGCTGGAGGCTAAATAAAATATATTTTAAAAAAAACCAAAACATGCCTATGGGTGTCTGGATGGCTCAAGGGATTAGTATCAGGCTTAAAGATAATTTCACCTATAAGTCATTGGTTCATATCCAGCACAGACTGCTAGTGACTGAAACTCATTGCCATCTAAAGGCTGCTGGATAGTCTTGTGAAATGAATTGCTGGACTCAGTGCATTAACAAGATCTCCTGCACAACAAAAACCACGGCTGCAAAAGGCTGTATGTCCATCGTCCCCAGGAGTGGTCCCTCAAGGTGAGGACTGATGTACAGTGGTAGTTTCACATTGGTACTGCCTTTGATATCTAATTGTTCTGTGGAGAAAGCTTTCCATGACAAATGCTTAGGTAAGCAATTTTTTAGCACCTTAAACAATTGTTTATTGGAACTGTTCGTTCTGGAGCACAGAAAAGGAGAGGCTATTCTTGATTTGGCCCTAACTAAGAGGGCTAGGGAGATGATTCAGTATTGACAAATGCAAGGTAATGCACATGGAAAGAAATAATTTAAACTATTCATCCCCATAGCTGGGTTCTCAACTATAAGCACTCAGGAAAAAAACATGAAACAGCACAATGATAATCTGTGCTCCTGGTGAAATGGTGGTCAAAAGTGCAAACAAAATGTTGGGATGTATAACTAATTGGATTGAAAATATTGTAATTCTATCGTATAAATCAGTGATATGCCCTTGCTTGGTATACTGCATTCAGTTCTGGTCAGAATACATCAGAAATAGATATAACAGTAATAGAAGGGGTCAGAGACAGGAAACAAAAATGATTACGGGCATAGAAAAACTTCCATATAAGGAGACATTGAAAAGACTAGGACTTTTCTCAAAGGAGATGAATAAAAGAGAACATGATTCAGGTATACAAAATAATGAATGGGATCGAGAAGGTAAATCAGGCACTTCTATTTACCTAGTCTCACAATATAAAAGCAAGGGGCTATTTAAACTGAAAGGCAGCAGTTTCAAACTCATAAAAGGAAATACCCTTTTACCTAATGCATAATTAATCCCTGGAACGTATTGCTCTAGATATCCTTGTTGCCAAACTCCTACTAGGATTAAAAGGAGAATAGATCTGTATGGATATTGGAAACATTTACAGTTATAGTAGATAGAATAAAAAAAATTTAGAGGGGATATGAACCTTCATGCTTCAGGTCATGAGCCCAACTTCTAACCTACAGAGGTTAGGCAGAAACTTCCCCTTTGCACAGGTTATGCCATAACTGTCCACTGAGAAGATTCTTGTGCCTTCTTCTGAAACATCTCATACCAGCCACTATTGGAAAACCAACTGCACTCAGTGGACCATTGTGATGGGCCAGAATGGCGATTCCTGTGTTCCTTTCTTCACTATATTCATTTTATTTATTTTTTAAAATATACTTTTAAATGATGCAATTATTTTAAATGGTGGAATTAGAAAGGAAATAGAATTGCAGTTACAGAGCCAGTTTTGGTGGTTTGGTTTTGGCATGGAACAACTTATCTTTTAGGAAAAAAATATAACTAGTAGTCCTTTCATTGGTTGCGATGGAGTGATCTGTCACTGAGCGTATATGCTGTTAGTACGGGGACTCCATTTTGAGTTAGGTGGAGGGAACTGGAGGGCTTTTTGGAGTTTAGGAGGGGTAAGAGTAAGGAGATATAAAATTTGCCCCTGGCTTGAAAGTGTTAGTTTAGCTTGAGAGCCTGGTTCAGGCAGAAGTTTTCCCTACCTTGAAAGATGTACTCCAGCCTGTATTGCCAATCCCAGGAATTCAAAAATTACAAGTCAGACCGCAAAAATCATGAGATTTAAAAATTATATGTATACTGGGTTCTTTTTTATTTGCCTTCTGGTTTTTTTTTTTTTAAATGTTAGAGCTCACGTTTTCAATCTTTTTCTCTGCAACCACCAGAGATAGAAATGTACATAAGAAAAGTAAAGAAAAGCTGCAATTCCCACACATTCATATGATTCCAGGAGCTGGGGGTTTAAGTAAAGACCAGATATCATAAGACTCATGATAAAATTGTGTGAATTGGCAACACTGCAAGTTTAAGCAGAGGCCTGATCCAGCTTACGTTGTACTTAAACTGACAGGAATTTTTGTAACTTAAATTATTTTATTTCCTAGAGAAACTTAACTGAAAAGTTATATTTTTCTCAGTATTTCTAATGGAGTCCGACATTTTTCTGCTCTTTTCCCTTCACTGTATTTGTATGTATGACCCACAGCCCATACATTTTGACAGCTGTGTGATATTGGCATGTTTCATGAACTTACAAATCCTTCACAGGGGTTTCCAATGTTATTCAGCATTTTTGAACAGCCATTGTCTTCATCATCTTTGTTGTGTAAAATACCTTGTAGTTCAGTTATATTCTGTGCAGCTAGAAGCATGGAATCCTAGAAAGGAAAAAGGTGGGAAAATTAAAATAGATTGATAATTTGCTGTAGTACAGTATACTTGTTCATGCAAACCCTGCCATAATATTCACTGAATTATAGGCCTTTTCCATTTCTTACATCTCTTTGGTTGTCTAGACCATCCCTTACCAGTGCAAGATTGTTTCCTATGATATATTATCCCGTGTTTTGTCCAGTTTTGTTGTACATTTTCTCAAGGAACAAGGTTATCACCATTCAATTTAGCAGATTATTCCACATCATTAGGGCTTACTCAGAAAATGTGAAATTCACCTTTGTTCATTTCTGCTGCATTTTGGGTCATATACATGTGTGCAGGGCCATTTAGGATTTGGTATTACATGACACTGTGAGAAGTGTGTATTAAACTGCTCACATATATGTTTTATGTGTGCTTAGCTCATATTGATGTGGGTGTATGGTATACCCACCTGTAGATGTTGTAGGGAGAATGAAATATTCTTCACACAAAATTTCACAGTCTTTTCTAAACTTCTAAATAGCTTTTCCTCCTTATTAAAGGTCTGGTCTTTTACCTGAAATAGATGTTTACATGATGGTTAGGGCAGCAGTGAACTAATGAAATGAGTGGACAGAGATCTGCTAGAAAAAAATCTAAAGAAAAGCCTATGAATTCCTCTCTGTGAAGCTGGATCACTGTACTGCAGTAACTCTTCCAAACCCACTTACAATTATCAGGTCTAAAGAGAGGAAAAAGCAAGGATACTGGAATGTTTATGATAAAGATATTGATTTTTGCAGCGCATTAAGGTAGCATGAAGTTATTTAATTGTAGGCACATCTATGTTTATCAGTGACTCCCTCCTTTTTTATGTTTACACAATTTGGGCAAGAAATGATAGGTAACAACATAAGTCTTTTCACATCATAGCCATGCTTCCTCCAGTGTTCCCTAATGCAGATGTGGGCAACTGCCTGTGCAGAAATTTTGTTGCTATTATTTCTGTAGCACTGTGCGGCCCTGTATATGTTACAGTCCCATTATCTTTAAAGGGGTTGTTTTACTTCTTTATGGTATATAAAGAAAGTCTGGATTTTTTTTAAATTCTTCCTTTCTGCTTGCTTTTTACCTTAGAAATATGAGAACTGTCAAGTCTAGTCTTCACTGCTTTCACTGTCAGAGTCATTGAAAGACTCAGAGATGTGCGTCACGAGTTTTCTCAGCTTCCAATTATAGGAGAGGGAACGCTGAATCTTTAACAAAGGCATCTTTTTTCCAAAGTGATTCTCAAGTTTTTAGAATTCAAAAGGTGTTAACAAAAACAAATAGTAAATAGGAAGTTCTAACAGACTGAATAAAAATAATTTCCCCTCTCAGTCGATTTCATTGTATGGTTATCTCTGATATCATAATCCTATTAATCCTCCAGTCTGCCATGGAGCCTTCTAGGAAAAACAGAAGTAAATCTGAATTTCTAGTGTAAAAAAAAATGGGAAGTGGGGGTGGGGGATGGGGATGGGGAGGGAGAAATGTCTCCTCAAAAAGAAAGAAAACAGAAAAAAGGCACAAGGCTGCAGGTAACCTTTCAAAGGGCAAATGTTCTTGTATAAGCAATCATAGTAAAGTATACAGGGTAAAATGTTCAAAAGCACCTAAGCCATTTAGGAAGTTAAGTCCCATTGAGTTTCATTGAGACACAATGTCCTAAGCACCCAAGATACTTTTAAAAATGGGGCTTGAGTGCAAAGAATTCAAACACTTCTTTATAGTTTCATTGCCCTAATTAAATTATTTATTGTGATAACATTTTCAAAGGCACCTAAGTCACTTAGGAGCCTAAGTCTCAGTGAAAGTCAATGGGACTTAGCCTCCTAAATGGCTTAGGTGCTTCTGAAATTTTTTTCCAATAAACCAATAATTATTTAATTAGGGCAATGGAACAATAAAGTAGTGTTTTAATTCTTTGCATTCAACACACTGCAGCAGATTTATTTTAAAAAATGTGTAGTCATCTATTCATTTTGACAGTCAAAGGTTTTTATGTTTTACTTCTTTATGGTATATAAAGAAAGTCTGTAGGGGAAAACTCATTGCCCATACTAATCAGCATATAAGTCTTGTTTGGTGGTCTTGGTGTATGTACTAGGGCCTGAATGATGCTGAATAAAATGCACAGAAAATGCCCTCTGTAGCTATCCCGCACCTACAATATCTTCTACAAACCCATCTGTTGAGCATTGACCTCCATATTCATTTTGGTGAGAACTGCTGACCAGTATCTCTGTGCTGCAGGTCAGAGATTTGTAGAAAAGGCTAGATCCAAAAGAAAAGATGGAGGACACATTGAGAGGTTTTCCTTTCAATCTAGGGTCATAGTATCTTTTCTTCTTTGATGTGACACATGGGAAATTACATGATAAATACCGTAAAACAAGTGACATTATGAAGTCCTCAATGCAAATTTGCAAATGGCTGACTAAGTACCTGAGGCTCTCCCCCCGTCAGAATTTTCAGATGGCTAGTAACCCTCTTGGATTTCTTGCTAATGGAGTGAATATTCAGTTTGGAAAACTTCTCTTTAAGAGATTCTTCTTCATCATTCTTCTTATACTTCAACACTGCAGAGAGAGAATTTCACAACACTAATAATCTAAATTCATTGGGCTCTAACACAGCTCTGCACTCTAATATAAGACCATTTGAGAAAAGAGACTTTGATGTCCCTTGCTGTAATCTTGTGTGAAACTGCTGGAAAGAGGTAGTAAAGTTAAGGCTTAAATATGGCAGGTCTTTAAAAATATCTTTATTAACTATTATTAGTGTTAGCAGTAGCATCACTGACGTTAGTATAATGTATTATATGCAATACTGTACTATATTCATTTTCACATTTTTGAAGTTTACATCCCTAGTGATCCAACCTGGATGTTTGTTTTTAAGTTTGAGACTACAATGCAGTCTATACACCAGTTATGTATCTCAAAACCCAGCATGTTTTGTAGCCCAGATAAAGCCAGAAAACAATATCATAATTGGTAACATAATTGGAGCTGAAACCGTCTCCCATAATCACCAGCCAAAATCTACAATGTGTGAATACAATTAATAGGAGAAAGGAATATACCATCTCTGTTCCCTACCTAAATCTTTTCTTCTTTTAAGTTCATTGATGTTCACATTAATGTCTTTCACAGCAGCAAAGGCATCTTGCAGTGCCTTGTGGTCAGGGTGGGAAGCAGGAGTTGAATTCAAAAGCTCACACAGTAACAATGGGTATTTCATCACACGCTGTATTGGTTTGATCATCAGGGATCCCATGTCCATTAAATTCGGTTTTCCTCTATTATTTACACAAACAAACAGAACTGTCATGTAAAATGGCAACACTAAGAAGAAAAAAATGCATAGTCCTATCTAGTCAGTGAAGTTATTACCTTTTTAAACCTACAGTTGAGTTTTTAATTACCGAAGATGTCAAAACTGGGGCCTAGTTTTACATTCAGTGACACAGGTGCAATTCCCATTTAAATTGAAAGATTAGGAGACACAGTCAGTGGGGAGTCTGGGTTGGGGTAAATTGAAAACCTTTTCTGGCTCCCTCATTATGAAAGTTATACCAGTTTAGACTTTCGTAGACTCACATCTACTCACTAACATATAATTTCTACCTAACCTCTGAATTTGGCCCACTGAGGCTAAAGGAGTCTCTATGGTACACTTTACACACCAAGGAGCTGGGAGAGAGGGATGCAGTAGGAAAAATAACTAACATTTAAGTATTAAAGTAGGCATATTACACCTCATTTTGGCACCTCAATGTGAAAGTGACATCAATTCAAAGTTCCTTATTTACACCCACTATTGTGTACCTTACACCGCTGAGCTTGCCTCTGTAACCATAGTCCTTTGTTATACTTTCTGCTGCAGTAATGATAAGGTCGATTCTAGTAGCTGTGGTTGCTGATTGGTGGATTACAGCTAGTGATGGGCGAATTTGAAAAGGATTCAAAATTTGGTCTGGATTCTCCAGTTTGGATGTTTACCCCAGGCTTATCCAAGCCATCTGGATCTCTTGACCCCATTCCTATCATGCTGTGACTCCCTCCTTTCCCCACAAGCCATCCCACCAAGTGGCAAACATTCTAAAGCCCTGCTCCCACCTCTTTCTGCAGGTTCTTTTATGGAAAGATATTGGGGTAATTTGCTTCCTCTGCAGCACATGGGTAAAAAGGGCCTGTTTGCCTTTTCACTCATGACAGTGTTTCCAAGGGGAAAGAGAAGGAAAGAAATTTCTGGACACACTGGGAAACTGCGACAACCCCATGTTGGTAGCAATCATATATAAACTGCTGGGACCTTCTTGTAGGTCTGCACTTTAAAGGAGGGAGGGAGCTATTGATAATAGTCTGAAGACGACAGGATCCCTAGCTGTAATGCAGCTTTTTATGACAGAAACACAGAGCAGTGCTTCCATTACATCCTAAAGAAAGAATTTCTGGAAGGAAAAAAGTTCTGTGAGATTAACTACGTGAGATTTAATGAGAGGTGAGCGAGAATGTTTGAGCATGGGAAGGGACTGGGTTAATGGAAAATAAAGGGAACATAGAGGGAATACCCACTGAATATTGCCAACTGCCAACTTTTGTTGTGGTCAGCCACAAACACAGCTGAAGAAAGAAAGCAAGAAAGCAAGAAAGCAAGAAAGAAAACTTTGGCTTCCACATATAAAAATATACTGGAGCACTATTGACTAATTAAGTAATGATTTGGATGCTTTGGAAAAGAGGCATCTGCATATTTAAGCCATCTCTCACACGCAGGCACTCAGTATAAAAAGTCCTACATGAAAAAAGGAGTTTTAACAGTAAATGCTTTTTAAAGCCTCTTGATGTCCCCAAACCTTTTCATCATTTCTCTTTTCTCTTCCTCCTCCCCATTTATTCTGCATCAAATATAAAGCTGTTTTCCCTTCTTTTAGCTTCTGGCAGCAGGAATAAAAATAATCTTAAATTGTTATTGTTTTTCCTGAAAAGCTCCATGAATGCAAATCTTTTAAAAGCTGCCTCATGAATGGAAATCTTCAAGTGTCTTCTCTCCATACAGTTGCACTTTGGACAGCCGCCCAAGTGATAAACAGCCCTCTGTTCACATATCTGCATGACACAGTCTAGCAATATGGTTTGAAAGATAGTAGGTTTGTTATGAGATGATGACTCCCTGCGGCACAAAATGCCACAAAGTTCAACTCATCTAATTCTACTCAGTAAGATCATTTTATGATAACCACTCTCCCTCGATTAGTCCTGTTTCTAATACACCCCTTTAGAATACACTGCAGCCAATGAGAACACTGCATTGCCACACAATTTAAACAGATGTGTAATGACTTGTGACATCTTCTGTGCAGAAAATTAAGCTGATAATTCATTTGTAATGCCACTACAGCCACCCAGTCTTATCATGAATTTAGCAAGTAGTTTAGTGCCATGAGTAGCTGCAGTAATCTCATTGCAAATCATCACTGTTGTTTTGCAGTCATGTAAACACAGCTGGTTTAAATGCATCAGGTTCCACTGCACAACCCTCCGCATTGCATGCAACAAAATAAAGTCACGGATGGGGTGGGGGCATGGATATGTACGTCTAAATAGTCGTGGTGTCAATCTAGGAAAAATATACTATTCAATTTTAAGTTTGGCATGCTCTCTTTAGGAAATATATAATTCTTTTGTGGAACACACTAGCAGAAAATGTGTTAAGGTGGAGTTGGGGTCACATTAAGTTTGACAGTTTTTATTGCTGTGTGTGTTTGTCATAACTTGTAATGTTACTTAAACATTATTTTTGTGTGTGCAAATTCACTGTTTCACAAAATCTACAGGGCAAATAAATCACTATGGCCCATATTCTGCTGTCACTTACACCATGCAACACTAGTGAACTCAATGAGGTTGTACAGGTATAAGTGAGGGCAGAATTCGGTTATATTTGATTGTCCAGCTGGAGTAACCCATCCAACTGATGGCGAAGTGGAGAATGCTTTAATACTGAAGACTATGTTTTTCCCTGTTATACTACAGTGGAAAGCAATCTGTAGCCTCACTGTTCCAGTGACCTCAGAGATGCTTGGGGTAAACACCAGTGTACTTTCTAAATCAGGATAAACCAGCTGTGTAGAGCAGGAATGGAAGAAGAAGCAATGGATCCCATTGAGACAATCCTTCTTTTTATAGGCTCCCAGACTTTAAGGGCAGAAGGGATCATCTAGTCTGATCTCCTGCACATTGCAGGCCACAGAACCTCCTTCAAATTGCTACAAGGTAAGGGCTCAGTGGGTAACCACAGTCCTGAGGAAGGGATGGCATGACACTGTAACACCCCAGGAGAAGGTATTTGCTGTGCTCCCTGCACATACTACAATATTCCTTAGCATTCCTAAGCACCTGGACTATGATTATGTCTGGTCCTTACGCAGGAGAATGGCTCCTTGCACCTGTCAC
This sequence comes from Eretmochelys imbricata, assembly GCF_965152235.1. Taxonomy (NCBI): domain Eukaryota; kingdom Metazoa; phylum Chordata; order Testudines; family Cheloniidae; genus Eretmochelys; species Eretmochelys imbricata. The sequence goes on along the minus strand of NC_135575.1, from coordinate 33,748,650 downwards.
AAGCACAACCACACAAGCACCAGGCACAGTTTGGCAACTCAGAGGTAATTGCTTATGAATCCTTGATCAATTTAAACTCAGTGAGAAACTCACAATTTAGTGTTTCTACGGGACATTCTTTGAGGGATATAAGTGCATGTTAATTTATGATAGTGCAGTTCAAGTCAGTGTGGCCAGTTCACACTATAAACACACACACTCACACTTTCAACTATTTGCTTTTTTTATTTCATAACTGTAGCCTTAACTTAGAATTTCCTGGCTTTCAAGTGTTCCTTCTCCACCCCAATAAGGTCTTTAAAACAGCAATTTTAGCAGAGCAATATAACTTTATCTCTTCTCTATCAGAATTAGTATTTTTGCCTAAGATTGTAAATTTTGTTTTCAGTTCAAGCACTTTCTTCTCCCACTCCTCTCCCAAGATATCTTCAGAATTGTCCCATTTTGATGGCCCTGGGTTTGTGGGTCTCCCAAAACTACAGTCTAGGAATGTACCCTTCTTTACGGCCTTATTTAAGGCAGGAGAGACAGTCAGTAGCTCAGAAAGAATTTTATTCTGAGAAGAGTCTAGAGGGGTTTTGAATCCAGAGCTCAAATCTCTATCACCTGGATCATTGTTGTGCTAGTGTAGGATTTCAAAGGACAGCACTGTTGTTGGTTTATTTGAGAAGCATGCTTTAGAATCACAGAAATACATCTGTTCTGAAGGGAGGCGATAAAATTAAGGACTCTGGCAGGATTGGGAACCAGATTAAGTAGCTTCATAAACCAGTTTTGAAAAATACTGCAAAGCAGGTACAGTAGTAATTAGAAAACCAGATAGATTAGGAAAAATTAAAAGTCAAAGACTTTTTCACCAATGTCTAGGAGAAATCTAATTTCTGTTGCTGCACAGGATTACCTGGTACTAAAATGATGCTCTTGTTCTGAACATTTCCATACATGCAATTTTAAACATTTTTAAACATTTTTTGTTTTCTAAAAAACAACAAAAAAGTTGGCATGATACTTACTCTTCCTCATATATCTTTCTGCAAAAGGAGAAAAACAAAACAAGTATTAGCTTCCCCCTAAGAAAAAATATATACAGACTATGGGCGAAATTCACTAATGTGTTCAGTGACACAAAGCAACTGTAATTGGCCAGTTGAGCTAGGTACTTCACAAAGCAGCCAGTGGATACCAGTGAATCTGGCCCTACATCTTCTTGAAAATACAGCCCTTAATGGGTAAGGACTTTAATAAACCAGGATTTGGTGATAAAACTCAACCATCTCATAGATAGTTTATATAAGGGAGTTGCTGTACTGTGCGAGCAGTAATTAATGCTTAAGTCCTAGCTACAAAATCACTAATCAATAAAAGAAAGAGTGTAAATTCTTGGGCTCTATATATGTCCACTCTATTCTTTTTAAATAGAAATAAAATTTTAAAGAATGAAAGATGGACGGTGTATTTTAGTCTTTTTGAATATACGTTTCCTTGTATTTTTATTAGGATTCCTTTTTTTTTTTTTCAATTAAAGATTTACTTCCTGAAAGACTCTTTTTGTAGATTAACTTTCAAAAGCAGTCAACAGATGTGTATATACTATGAATTTATACACCAAAAATATGCAGGGATATGTGCTAATGTTTTGGAAACAAACACACATAAATACATTAACATGGGATATTTTATTAAAGGTATGATTTAACATACAGAAGAAGTTTGGCCATTGGACAGGATGGTATGTTTAGTGAAACAACACATTAGAATCAGAAATTCAGCATCTCTTTAATACCTGACTTCTCTGTTGCCCAGAGCTGAGCAATATTCCCTCCCAACATCATCACCCACTGCGGTCTGGCTGTCCACCACAAAGCCCCCTCAACTGCAGCTGACTAACTGAGCATCAGGAAGCTGATATAGTAGTGCTGCAATGTTCCTGCAGTGACAGCTTTGGGAGAGCTCTCTTTGGTAACCAAGATGCTTCTGACTAAAAGTAAAGCAGGTGATCACCAGCAACATTTAATGTATACAAAATTAATTTCATAGGCTAAGCTAATGCACAATATCACTACTGGATTATAAGATTCTACAGAATTTACTAATGCTGATGTCTCCAAGGCATGACCTACAATTTGGATGGAATTTCTGGCATGTTGGAACTCCTCTGCAATCAGCATGCGGTGTAAGAGACTGGACAAGGGTAATTAAATACAGTGTGCCTGCACAGGTGTGCAGAGTACAAACCTCACAACAGTCCTAATATGGAAGTCTTTTAATACTGTACAATACAGCTCAGCTGAGAAGCAGCAGCTCCACCCCTTAATCATTTGGATCCAGTTTCAGTATTTTTTTTAAATTTAGCAATTCTTTGCTCAAACAAAAATGTCTTTGTTTTTAAGAAGTGAAATTTTGCAAGAATAACAGTTGTGGGCACCTGAATGTGTTATGCTGCATGGAGGAAAGGAGTCTAAGCCTTATTTAGTAGGAACTCTAGTTAATTCCCCCTTTTGAGCCATACTCTCTACAGGATAGTTACAGATTCAGATGAATACAGCTATACATTTTGATTGTGTTCTTTCAACTCTTTCTTTTTTACTAACATTTCTGACACTTGCTGAAGTGGATATAAATGTTCTGCTTGCTACCTTTAGTCACTGTAAACAAAACCAAGGAAGAGAAAAAGCAAAACCCACAATGCAATACACATAGTGATTTTTTTTCTATTAGTTCCTGAAAAAAGATTAAGGGTTAAGCAGGAAAGAACAAAGTGGGGGAAAAAGACATCATAGTGATATAGTTTAGAGCCACTTCCAGCTATGAAAAGCTTAGCAAAGCTCTGAATTGGGGAATCCAGTAACTAAATGCATTATGGTGGTTTCCTCCCACAGAAGCATCCTGCAATGGCCAGGATCAGAGATAGGCTATTGGACTAGATGGCACAATAGAGACGAAAAGTGAATTTGAGGGTTGGGATTGAGGTGCTCTACATCAAGAGATGACACAGATTCACATGGCTAGGTTTAGGATTAAGTCACATTATCCTGTTCCATGCCAACTCTGAATAGAACTTCTCTAAAGAACTGGAAATTGAAGCTGTGGAACTGAGCAAATTCACTTGCCATTCAGGCAGTCACAGCATGTCTTAACTGTGAATTCTAACACCCACAACACAAAGTAGCTAATAGTGCAGTCACTTCTAATCCCTGTAGCCTGAGAAAGCTGTAGGGAGACAGAAGCACGAGTATGTTGTCCGAGAAAGCAAATAGCTACAATCACGTGACATTTTAATTCCAGTGACGTTATTCTGTGCACACACATTTGACAGAATTACAGCAGATGGGGGAGTGTGTGACAGGTCTTTGGGGGTCTTGGGCAAGGTTCTCTCAACACCGTTTATGATACTGCATTTCTCTGCCAGTATGGGCACTGATGCTAAGGGAAGAGAAACCTTCCTTGTGCTATTTTTTGGCCATCCTAGAGAGAAAGAAATCTAATCATGGCCCCTGGCTTGTCATCTTTTCATGAAAGCAGCTTAAGCCAGAGCTCCCAGCAAGCCTCATAAAACTCCGGATTTACAGGGGACCTTTCATCTACATCCATTTAAAATGTTCCCTGCTAGGCAGCTGACTATGGACGGAAATCATCATTTGAAAAGATCTTACTTTAAGGACTGTACACAGTGTTTTAAATGCTGTTTCAGTTCTTCATCCTTTTCATAGAATTCAAGCATGGCGTGCGCATCGTCATGGTGGTAGCAGTAGATTTTATATGTGTCTTCTAGTGGGCCTTTAATCTGCAAGAACACTTCCCCTGTTAAAGAGAAAAACAAAGCATGTCAAGCCAGACAGCAGCATCTCAGAAGGCGTTTTCCACAACATTAGTCATGAGCTAAAAATGCTGGTTTCCACTTTACTCTCCTTAGAAGCTACCTTGTGTGTGTATGTGCATTATTTATCATATGCCTTTCTCAGTTGCTCATCTTTGTCATAGCTGGGCACCATTATAACAGTTTGAAAGAACAAAAATTCCCTCAGGGAAAGGTATGAAATGCTCTCTTCCTCCCCCGCTTCCCCCACTTCCCCCAACGTGCCCAATCCCCATCAGTTTACAAGTAAACCAGACTGGGTGGTTTAGCTCTTAAAGGAAGAATGGTGGTGTGTGTGGGCGTCAGGGGGAAGGAACGTAAGCATGCTAATTTTCTTTTTGATGCTTTTTCAGCTGCATATAAACCTAAATGGGTCATAACAGGAATAATGACTCCAGCCTCCTGTTAGTCTATTTGTTTGTCTCTTTTGATTTATTCTGAAGAATACTGAAGTAACAACAGTTGAGGCCCAGGATAGAGTTTTTCTTCACATCACTGAGAACCAAAGAAATACTGTGGACTGGAGTCATTATTATATACCATTTAGGTTTACATGCAACCAAAATGGAAAAGGATAAAGGAACACGCTTACATACTCTTCCCCGCACACTCCACACCCTACACTATTCTACCATTAAGAATTATATTTGGGATTTTCAAATGTGCTTCCATCTCCTATTGAATATAAATTGGATTTGTGTGCCTAACTCCCTCAGCCTGCACCCCCACCATAAACCTCCTAGCTTGGTTTCCTTGTTAGAAAGAGACAGTAAGCTGAGTACATCTGTTTTCCTGAGTGGCTTTATTGTTTGTAATTCTAACCCTAAGTAATGGTGCCAGGATCAACAGCAAGATGTACCTTATAATGCACATAATAAATAATAATTATAATGTGAACTACTGTATAGGGCATTTATAGAAAAATTACACCTGTGTGGCAACCAGTCAGATTCTTCTCCTTTTATAAACAAGAAGGTTCCATTGGAGTTATAGTAATAATGACTAAAGTTAAAAGCAGAATGATACATTAATTGGAATCCATCGCCCCATTCACAGGTCAAGCACAGTGCTGTCAAGTGCAGTGTATGTGTTGCCTTTCAGCCTGACCACTGCATTCCATCTCATAATTCATTGTATGAACCACTCTGTCTTGAAGTGAAAGTGATTCCGTTTCCACAGTAACAACAACTCTGTTTTTTTCCTCATAGCAGAGAAGGTTAACTGGGCTGTCTAATATGTGTTGGTTTTAAGGTGTGAATAGGGAAAGAACAATGACTGAGATAAGACCACCAAAGTTCATTTCACTTAGTGTAGGACCACAAATCAGAAATCTACCAGAATCCTGTAGGCCAGTGGTTCCCAAACTTGTTCCGCCACTTGTGCCGGGAAAGCCCCTGCCAAGCCAGGCCGGTTTGTTTACCTGCCACATCCGCAGATTCGGCTGATCGCGGCTCCCACTGGTTGCAGTTCGCTGCTCCAGGCCAATAGGGGCTGCTGGAAGAGGGGGCCAGTACATCCCTCGGCCCAAACTGCTTCCAGCAGCTCCCATTGGCCTGGAGCAGTGAACCGCAGCCAGTGGGAGCTGCGATTGGCCGAACCTGCGGACGCGGCTGGTAAACAAATCGGCCCGGCCCGGCAGGGGCTTTCCCTGCGCAAGCGGCAGAATAAGTTTGGGAACCACTCCTGTAGGCAAAGGTACTTACATCATCTCTGTTCTGTATCCTCTGTGATAAATGATAATACCAACAGCTAGCAACATTCATTGAAGACTGACTTTCCTATTAACTCTGTATAGACCATTATTATCCAGCAGTGCAAGGAAAACCATATAAACATTCACTGGGTCCTGTTCCCTTAGTTCTGATTTTGGGCTGGTCTATACTATGGGGGGGAAATCGATCTAAGTTTCGTAACTTCAGCTATGTTATTCACGTGCTGAACACTTGCAGACAAGCCTTGAGATGCTGACTATTCAATTTCCACTGACTTCAATAGGAGCTGCGAGTGTTCAGCACAACCGTTAGTGTATTAGCCTCTGATAAGAGCAACAGTTTTGTTGTCTGCACCACAAATGCCAAATACAGGCTCACAGTTCATCTCAGCAAATTCCCAAATACGACCAAAAGTGTTACTCACTTCCACAAAATAAATGAGCTCCACAAAATCTGTGCATTAGTACAGTGTGCCACTATGCCAGATTAATTCATTGGAGTTTATGTTGTTGCTAAACAAGAGATTATGTACTGATTTGACTCAAATGATAGATGTATTTCCTAAGTCTAAAGTTCTTCTCTGTCCCAGACCATATGAACTGAAGCAACCAACACAGACATAGGTAAATTATTATGGCAGCTTCCAGTATACTCTATATCAGAGTTGGGCAAACTATGGCCCATGGACCACAACTGGCCCGCGGGACCCTCCTGCCCGGCACCTGAGCTCCTGGCCCAGGAGGCTAGTCCCTGGCCCCTCCCCTGCAGCCTCAGCTCACTGCACTGCCGGCACAATGCTCTGGGTGGCAGGGCTGCAGAGCCGCAGCTGCCTGTCCTGGCAGTCTGGGCGATGTGGCTGTAGCATCGCCAGCCACCAGGCAGCGTGGTAAAGGGGCAGGGAGCAAGGGGCATTGGATAGAGGGCAGGGAAGTTCGGGGATGTGGTCAGGGGGCGGGGCTGTGGATAGGGGTCAGGGCGTTCAGAGGGCGGGGAACAGGGGGTTGAATGGGGGCAGGGTTCGGGGGGGAAGTCAGGAAGTGGGGGGGGTTGGATGGGGCAGCAGGGGGCAGTCAGGGGCAGGGGTTCCGGGGGCAGTCAGGGGACAGGGAGTGAGGGTAGGGGGGTGGATGGGGCACGAGTCCAGGGAGGGCCATCAGGGAACAGGGGGGGTTGGATGGGGCAGGAGTCCTGGGGAAGGGGCTGTCAGGGGGTGAGAAACAGGGGTGTTGGATAAGGGGCGGGGGCCAGGCCATGCCTGGCTGTTTGGGAAGGCTCAGCCTCCCCTATCCAGCCCTCCCTACAATTTCGGAAACCCGATGAGGCCCTCAGGCCAAAAAGTTTGCCCGCCCCTGCTCTATATAGTCCAAACTATTGGGTTGTCTTTGAGGACTGGTATTACTTCCAGTCTCAGTCTTCTGAGTAATCTGGGGACTCCAAAGCTGACTGCTCTCCTGTACTGCATTCTAGAGTGCTCTGGTAAATTGGTCTTGGAGATGAAACCCCAGAAACGCTTGAATGAGGGAAACAACCTTTCCCCAGAGCTTTCAGGGGTGCTTCCTGTGTCTACAACAAAGGGAAGGGGTCAAATGGTAAATTGAAGCCTTGCTGAAATTTCTAAAACTTCATATTCCTATGTGAATGGGGAGAGAAAAAAAATATACAGGAGGAGGAGAACTGGAAAATGTGTATTATCTCTGCTCAATATATTCAAAAGGGTGAATAATATTTTATGATGTGTGGAATGTGACAGAAAATAATATAAGGTCATTATGTAGATCAATGGTACCTCCCCACTTGGAATACTGTGTTTAGTTCTAGTCACCCAGTCTAAAAAAAGATACACGAAAAGAAGAGGGTCCAGAGACAGATACCAGTAATAATTAGAGGCATGAAGAGACTGAGGCATGGAGAGAGAATAAGGCCTTGTCTGCACCACAGGGGAAATTCGATCTAAGCTAGCAATTTGAGTTACGTGAACAGCATTACTCAAATCGACATAGCTTAAATCTACTTACCGCGGGGTCCACACTACACGATGTCAACGGGAGACGCTTTCCCGTTGACTCCCCCTACTCTTCTCAATCTGGTGGAGTACAGGAGTAGAAGGGAGAGTGATCTGCGGTCGATTTAGCGGGCCTTCACTAGACCCGCTAAATTGACTGCCGCTCGTCAATCCCCCGATAAGTGTAGACAAGCCCTAAGAAGACTAGGGCATGGTTTACACTAGGAAATTCGGTAAATATAACTACTACACCCCGAATGACACAGTTAAGCCGAGCTAACCCCCAGCGTAGATTGACGAGACAATTCTTCCTGAGGGAGGTGAAATACTTGCACTGACAGGAGAAGCCCTCCAGTTGGCATAGGTTGGTGTAGCTGCTCCGCTACAGTGTTTTAAGTGTAGACAAGGACTAGGGCTGGTTAGTTTAGAGGAGATGAATAAGAGGGGACATGATGGAGGTACACAAAATAAGGAATATCATTAGAGAAGGTAAAGTGAGGTGCTCCTATTTGCCTTTTCTCTTAATACAAGAACCAGGGGACATTAAAATGGAAACCAACTACATTATGGTCCTTTCTACAATAGAGAAATAGGCAACTTTAATGTAGTTTTACCAGGCCAAACCCCCTAGTGAGCACACTGCACTGATATAAAGTAGAGTTTATGCTGGTACAATTTACTTGGGTAAGTGTGTCTATGTTAGGGATTTACCCTGGTGTAACTAACTACATTGATGTTATTACACGAGTGAAAATTTCTCAAATATAGACAGGACCTATCTCATTTCTGGTGTCAGATTGGTGAATTAGCACTGCAGCCCAACCTCACACTGACTGGTTAGATTCAAGAGAAAGATTGTACATTGGGAAAATGTCTACATTAAATATATATATTTTTAGCCCCTAGCCACTGGAGAATGGGTTAAAGAGTCAGAAATTATTTTTGGGATCCTCTTTTGTTCCCTTTCCTCAAGACAATTGTTTTTTCAGGGGCTTGTTTTTACACCCCGTACACTGAATATTAGAACCCCACAAACAAAGCTATCTTCACATGTTATCCCTTTGGGATGGCAAAGGCTCTCTAATGATATTACTACCTCTTTTCAGAAACTAATGTCACAAGAAGGAATCACTCTTTCACCTTTTCTCAGCTCTATCCTGCCCACTCTAGTCATTGACACAATATGGTTTAGCCATCCATCTGAACCAGACCCACATATATTTTCATAACTAACTCTTATGTCCATACTGCTTCCATAGCTAAATTGAAATAGCTAAATACCTAATAAATTGATGACATTGTTTGTCTTTTCTCCCAGACACGGTAGGAACTCAAAACACTGACTCCCTTTGCTGCGTAGGAAACAACTGCCTGATACAATGCAACATTTTTTATTAGGTGTGTGAATCACCATGACGCACAGTTATTGAAATACCATCAAACAGCACAGTCTCATCAAATTACATTGAGCTGGGTGCCTTGGCAAACAGGATACAGACTTACTAAGATCAGTACTTTGACCAAGCATCATCTGCGTTAAAATCTGTGGCAAATTATAGTTTCTTTTCAATTCTCTTGCAAGAACACGGGGCTTCTCTATAGCATGTTGCCTCAGGCTTATGACTAATTTGGAAAAAACAAAACAAAAAACAAAAAACCCCAAACTACCCTTTGACTACTCTTTGTGCGTAATGGCTTGGTTGAGTTCTGAGTATGGGAGGTGAGCACATTTGCTAAGCAACGTGCACAGCTTTCATTAAAGTGGGTCTGCAAAAGGTTTCTGAATTAAGCTTGGTATGAAGGGATGTACCAGGCATTTGATGCTCCCTGCTAGAGGCTCTCTCACCTTGACACTCCGTACCCAAAAGAGGTACCTTTTGGGAGAAAACAGCAGTCAGTTTAGACCTTCAGGAGCTGCCTAGAGAGACCATGCAGGATCAGCTGCTAGCAGAACCAATGAGAATTGGTCTTCCAGCAGCTAGAAGAGCCACGCCCAGAAGGCAATTTAAAAAGAGCTCGTGCTGCCTACTGGGGGCAATTCTGAGACAGGAGAAGAAGGATCTCCTCTGTCTTAATCGAAAACCCAACGAATGCCAAATTTGATCTTCTCTGGTTTTGTTGGAGGATCTTCTGGCTGACTCAGAGCCTACATAAAGTATTATCATATACCTTGGGCAATGGTGTTGCATATTTAACAAAAACTTATTTCCCCCAAAATGTTTATTAGTCATTGAAATTAAGTAGCTGTTGACAAAATACAAAGATGGTTAAATAGTCTGGCTAAGAATTCTTTCCCATCTCTGCTGCTCAGGTTTCATTCTCTTGACTTTTGGAAAGCACTAACAGATTTTGGAAGCTGAAACTACAGAATAATAAATGTTACTTCTTTTTCTGTGTTTTAATACTAATCAAGCTTTTCTCTTCTGCTAACTCCTATTTTTTATAGGTTGGTCCACTACACCTGGAAGGAGATTTAAGTTTGAAAAACAAGCACTAATTGATTGTGAAGCCCAGCTGGGCAGGGGCAGGCTGAACTTGTATAAAGCCACCAGGATGAGAAGTAGAAGGGTGCTGCAGAGGAAATAGTTTGCAGTCACTCCCTGGGAGAAGGGAGGTGTGTTTGAGGCTACAGAGTTTGGCAAGTAGTCAAAGAGGGAAGTAGGAAAGAATCTAGGAAAACAGCAACAGGGTTTTGGAGCAAGCAAACAAGAGTTGCTAGACATAGAGTGGCTACTGGCCACTGGGGAAGTGGCATAGGGCCTGGCCGTGGAGGAGAAGACTGTCTGAAACAGCATATGAACAGCTGATACAGTGGGCCTTTGATACCCTGGAAAGGGAGGACTAGACAGTGACTTGGCTAGAGGGCTGAGTCATGAAGAGGGAGCTCCATGAGGAGGAGAAGAGCGAGGAGGAATGTGGCTTGAACAAGTATTGGCAGGGGGCATCAGACCTGACTGGTGCTAATCCTCAGATGTTGCCACAAAGAGGGGTCCAATGCTGAGCAAGCCCTCATAGATTTGCGAGGAAGTGATGTAGAAAATAAATGGGACTTAAAAGTGAAATCTCTCTTCAAGTATGTGAAATTTTTTATAGAATTTTTATTATCCAAAATTGGATTTCTTATCCAATAAAACTGTTGCATATATATTTAGGGGTAAATTATGGCTGGCTGTGAAGGGAAGACAGCACAAGGAAACCCTCTGTCCCTCCCAGTGCACCTATGCAGGAGACAGCCATAATGTGGTGGGTTGTGCTTAGGAATGCAAGCAGTAGGAGTCTGCTCCAGTGCTTTAGGAAGCACTTTTTGGCCAAGACGGGGTGAGGGGGTGGAATTGTCCTTCCTATGCACCAGTAAGCACTAGCAGGTTTTCACTGATGGGAGTGCTGCCTCCATGCTTTTAGAAGTGTAGCAAGTGCCACAGCTGAGCACACATACCCTAGTGCCCTTGGAGATTTTGTGCCTTATGGAGGCAAAACACCTTCCTCTCCCAGTATGGGAGCACAGTAGGTGCTTCCCATACTCCAGGGGTCCAGCGGCTTGCATCGGCATAATGGGCCTGTAATGTCTAATAACCTAAAGAGCGGATTTATCACATCCTTAAAACCACACAAGAATTCTTGAACGTGTGACTGTCATGATGTATGTAATCAGTCCATCTGATTAAAACAACTGCAAACTACAGAAATAAATGCACAGCTTGTCTTCTGCTTTACCTTCCCTTGTTGACCATGAGCCACACCCTGTTTGGAACTCTATTCCAGAAGTTCTCAAACTGTGGTCGGCAAGCTCCATTGAGGCGGTCTACGGATAGTTCCCTCTAAGGTGTGTGCCTGGGTGGCTGCACACAAGAGAATGAAGGGCCACCCACCTAATTAGTGGAGCCGCGCAGGCGTGGTTTCACTCATGAGGTGCCTGGACCCTGGAGAAGATGCACATGTAAAGTGAGGTGGTGGACTTTGGGGGAATAGGGGGTAGGTGGGAGTGGGAAGTGGGGTGAGGTGGGGGAAGTATGAGGTAGGTGGGGAGGCAGTGGGGTGAGAAGAGGGAGTGGGGGGAATTTGGGACGTGCAGGGCTGTGGCGGCCAGAGAAAGAGGCGACTTTCACCTGCACCAGGGCTGCGGCTGCTGAGGAGTGACGACCCTCCTTCCCAGCCTCAGCTTGGGGGCTGCCGCAGCAGGTGAGAGAGGGAGAGACCCTGACCCCCCTTCCCAGTCCCAGCTTGGGGGCTGCCATGGTGGGGGAGAGAAGGCACATGCATCGCATCAGAAAGGTAAGACTACTGATATTAAAATGAGTTGTGTGCTTTTATTTGAAGAACAAAAAAATGTTAATTATTATTATGGCTTTTTATATACAGCTTTTATCCAAAGCGCTTTACAATAGTTAGCTAACGGTACAAACAACATTTGGAAAGATCATTAAATGGTCCACCAAGACCCTCAGCAATTTTCAAGTGGTCCACAAAAAAAAAAAAAGTTTGAGAACCACTGCTCTATTCAGCATGCTCACATCTGAATAATTCTTGGCTGAATAATATATTGCAGGTAAACATCAGTACGACGATGTTTTGATATTTTTATTTTTCCAATCATTTTTTAATTCTTTACTATCACAGTACTATATGAAAGTTTGCCTAATTATCTTAGTAGGAAATACCAAATTGGGGGAGTGGGCTCTGTGGTTAGTACCTGTGGCATTGTCGTCAGGACTCCCTTTTACAGTTTTTACTCCCCCACTGAAATCAAGTAAAGATGGAGTAAGGGCTACAGGATCCAGCCTTTAATGTGAATGCAATACATCACTAGATAGGCTGTACATTTTTTATTTTTATGTATTATCATGGGAATTTAGTAAGGGCCTGCTCCCAATGGAAGTGGCACTAGATTAGAACAAAGGCTGGTGAGGGTATGGGGTGGACGAATGTTCTTATATTATCCTTCATACCATTTTGTAGGATTCAAAAAGACAATAAACATACCAATTACTTGCATGGGTGGTTCCACGTCTGCTGTGGCTTCTTCCAACAATGACAGCAGTTTGGCTGATATTTGATGGACTGTTTCAATGTTGCTAAACAAGCCAGCCACGTCAAACCTAACAATCTGATAGAAAACAAATATTGAGAAACTAATAGAAGCATAAGGAGGGACACTGAATAGTGCAGGCTTTTTCCTGCTTAGCCTCAAGTGTTCAAAACTCCAGGACATGCCACTTTTTGCAAAAGCCTATGTAAACATCCTTGCTGCAATTTCAAGGACACATGTGCAGTGTTTTAATTAATACAACTGGGCTAAAGCAGTTAACAAGGGGCACTTTATCAAGTGTATTTAAACTTATTTTGAACAATTCCTAAAGGAATATGTGTGTCTTGGAGAGAGGTAAATATTATTAGCTAGCTAAAGGAAGAGCTGTAGCTGGCTAAAATGTTTACTTACTTCCTCACAAAGAAAAAAGACAGTAAAACTGAAAGTGACAATTATGAGAGAATCTGATCCCTTTATGGTGTTACCCATAGAGGCTGCATAAATTGAGCCCTGATTGTTTGTTTACTTAGATGCCACATATCAGGCAAATAACCTTTCTGGACTAGAAGAGGCCATTTTATGTGAGGAGATAGGAGTAAAATCAAGGCAGTGTATTTTGGCTAAAATAAACAGATTTATGGTTATTACAGAGACAAAGTGGGTGAGGTAATACCTTTTATTGGACCAACTTCTGGCCTGAGAGCTCTTCCTAGCCTGAAAGCTTGTCTCTCTAACCAAGTTGGTCCAATAAAAAATTACCTCACCCACCTTGTCTCTAATATCCTGGGACCAACACAGCTACAACAACACTGCATATGTAGATTTATGGTTAGTCATTAATATAATCTGTGTGCCAAACCCTCTGCTGATGCAAACTGGCACAACTTCATTGACTTCAATGAAGCTAAACCAATTTACACTAACAGGAAATCTTAATACATAGGGCAAAATTATCTCACTGCTTATTTTGAAATAGGCAAAAAAAAAAAAAAAGATTTGAAAATATACTCTTCACACTGGCAACTTGCTTCCATGGACAGAAGGACAGTCATTAAGGTTATGGAACAATTAGAGTTACCCAGTATGTGGAAAGGCAGAAAACTAAAGGCAGTGTTGATTTTGGCAGATATGCTAGTCCTTCTGAACATGCCTAACCATTAGTAATAGAACTGTGTGTTTACATAGCAGCTTACAGAAGGAGTCCAGGAGAATCAAATTGCATGTTACCGTAACAGAATCAACATCATGTTTTAATTGCTTGTGTAGTTAATTTCTGATTATAGAGATTAACAACATTTTTGCTCCATTAGGAAATGTGAAATATTCATCTCTAGCTCAATGTTCTAGACACAATTTTTTTTCCTGTTGAAGCAGTCTGCCCTCAAATAAATAAAAAACAAGCTTTCAAATGTGGTTATTCACCTCAAAAATAATCTTAAAAGCGTATGACATTCTTAAAGCCTTCTTTTAAAAAATTGAGATTATGTTAAATTAAAAATGTAGGGTTGTGATCTTGTTTTTATAAGATTTTGTCTTTTATCAGTGGATCTCTGATATCTTACCTAATGCAATGTGCACGTGGTATTCAGAAATACATGGGCACATAATGACAAAGGCGCAAACTGGTATATGTGCCTAACTGATAAAAGTAGCAAACAATGGAAAAAATGTCTTCAGTATGAAGAGCAGCAAATGGATACATAAGGTGGTTCCAAATGCCAGGAGCTGCAGAGAAGAAAGCTCTCACATCAACATTGGCAAGACTGTAATTGGTGAGTGCAGCTAGAGAGGAGAGGAAGAGAGACAAGGAGCAATGTTGTCCTCTCAGTAACACCAGCAGGGTTACTACGGGCTTGTCTATATGGTGCCAGCAAAGCACATAAGAGCACTTTACAGATCACACCCCTCTAATGTGTTGTGCTACAGGCCCTAAGGGCGCAGGTTAAAATGAACTAAATACCTTACAGAGCACACCAGCAGGATCTACATCAGGCTGTAATTGAGCAACATGTTAGAGTGGTTCACAAATCACAACCCTCTAATGCACTTTGCCATGCCTAAAATAGATAGGATTCCAGGAGAGATGGAGTCAAGGCAGTTGAAAAATAGTTTGGCACAACTTAAGCAGGCAAATTATTTCATATGGAACCATACATACACAGTTCAGATAACTGGCTAAAGACCCAGTGTGGATTCTGAGCTGTGCTAGTAGCATATAGCAGCTACCTGGCCTGGTAGACTGTGAGGTAGGAGGACAACTTAAATTTGTCTGCCAGAACCTGTTGCACAACCAGCATGTGAGTGCTCCCACCTGCAGGGAATGCTGGTACTCCAGCACACAGTTTGCCCAAAACTGCAAAGGTTTTTGGGGAAAAATGTGCTCTCTCTGAATAGCAGCCAAGCAAGTTTGAAGTTTCTGTGGAAAAGCAGAATGGGTATAAACTGAGCTGTAAGACCCGCAGGAAAGATGTAATCTGATCCATCCTGCTTACATGTAGCTTCACTATCTAAAATGCAAATACCTCAGGACTCACTGGGTTGCCTTGCCTAGCATTTTCCCACAACAGCTGTTCAAGCAACCAGGATGCGTTTGTTTGAATAAAAGCGGTCTTCAAGGGTGAAATTCACCATGGTGTGAATAACATTCAAGCCCCTTACTAGGGAAGTTGGTGTAGTGGAGCTTCCATAATGATGGGACAAAGTCAGGGGAGGGGACGTGTAATCTGTGATTACACAGGAGGCTGCCCAAGCAGCGTGGAAGAGCTGAGGCTGCTATTCTATTTCACAGCCTGGAATAATGGCCATGGTGTTCAGGGTGAGGAGGTCTGTGCTGCAGTCCTGTTTCTGCCCCATTTATTCCAGCTTTATGCAGGTGAAATGAGCTTCACCCTGAAAGCCTTTAGCATTTAAAGTATTCCTGCTTGCCCTCCCTGCAGAAAGACCTACCCCCCCTCCAAAAAGTCAGGCCTAGAATTGTACCTTTTCTATTCACTTTTCTATTCACTTTTTCACCATTCCTGCATATCCCTTGGCAGACATTTGTGTTTATTGTTGATTGCAGACAGAGCAGTGGTGAATGCAGATCTCTGTCAAATCAGCCTTTCCTCCAAAACACAAAACAAATAAACCCAACACTTTATTACCTGCTTGTTTCTCAAGGGCTGAACCACTTCCCTGATGCACAGCTCCAGGTCACTGAGGTAGTCTTTCTCTGTCTGCACCAGTTCTGCAATGATTTTTACCCTCTTGGCCATCATTCGCCTGGTCAGCTGCTCTTCATTCTCCTGCAGTGAAGTGACGGGTGACAAGGACCCAGCTTGTGGGGCCATCTTTTCTGTTAAAATTTAGCACAGAAAACTTATGAGAACTGTAGTGTAAGAACCTTTATTCCCACTGTCATACCTACTCCGGTTCAAGTCACTGATATATGTTTAGTCTATTCAGAGTCATGGAAGATGCTTGGTGTATCTCAGACAAGGATAAACCCTGCCTCATTGGCCAAAGCAAGGAAAGCCAAACAAGCAGCAGACTCGTGGTTTCACTGCCCTGGAATGGGGAGCTTCACTGTCGGAATCCTGTGCACCGAGCAGCATAGCTCCTTCCAGGGTTTGCTCTGTGTTAGTGCAGGGGGAGAATATGGGGTCAGAAACAATGCTAGTGTCCACTGAAGACTCCCCTAGTCACATGGGCAATGAGGGGAAAAGTATATTCAGCAGAGTAGCTACATAGGAATTGCTATACAGGATCAGGCCAGTGGTCCATGTAGCCCAATTAACCTGTCTCTGAGTGCCCAGTAGCAATTGCTTTGGTGGAAGAAACCCTGCAATCGGCAGTTATGGGATAAGGCTGTGGTCATCTGGGGCAGGTTACTATCTTAAATTTAGGCTGGGACTTTTGAAAGAGCTGAAGGACTTAGATGCATATCTCCCATTTAAAATTATTAGGATTTGTGCATTTGACTCCTTTAGAAATAAAATCTTGGCCCTAGATTAACTCTTTGGGGCAGGAAAAATTTCACTTCCTATGTAAGGTGAAGATTGCGTTTAACTGAGCCTCACTGGAATAACCTTTGCCCTGTTGAAAGAGATGAATGTGTGGCTCAGGGATACAGGAAGTTGTGCTACAAATTCATCTGTCCATGATGATGATGAAGTCTGTAATTCTATCTGATTAGGTTCCGTTGCCCATTGCTGAGAAATTCTAGGAGAATGAGGTCAGCTGTGAGATCCAGTAACAAAGGATCCCAAGGGCAGGAGACACGGGGATGCAGCCACTCATGGCTAATTTTCCTTATAATAAACCCAAAATACCTATTTTATCCCAGACATTCGGAAATGTTCCTTTGATATTGGTGAGTCACATATATGTGTTACAGGTAGAGAAGAAGGAAATTTGCATGTTTCACAGAGCATGTAAGTCTGTAATGAGGTTCCTTCCTTTCATAGGTTCATAAGGCATTCGGTTTGCCAAACTGGCAGATACACTATGTGTGAGCTGCGTAGACAGGTTGTGTATTTTATCTGTAGGCACAGATCTACCTCTTTTTCACCAGGAAAAAACACTTAATAGGAAGAGAGACTTTGGAGGGTGTTTAAGATACTGCTAGCCACAAGATGGTGTATAGAACCACCAAAAAATGGACATACCATTACTGAGTGTCAGTGCAATACTCGTATAACAGTTTGACAGCAGAGAGACTTACAGCTGAGTGGCAATACAGTGGCACCCTCTATTGAGACCCAGACTCTTATGCTATTTGTGTCTACATTTTGTATACACCCTATTGTCTAACAAGCCAGTAACAAGATGTATCTTTTATTTTTGCAAGGTGATAACCAATATTGAATCTTCTGTAGTTTATGAATGAACTGCTTAGCAGGAGAAGAGTCATAAACATCCAGCAATGCCTGCATAAGACAATGAAGGACTAGGTCTCTGATACTTGTGATAATGTTTATGAGAGAACCAACAAGCTTGCAAGATGGAATATTCTGAGTTGTTCATCATCATGGGTCATAAATTGTTATTGATCCGACATGTCATCATCATCTTCTATAATTATGCTGAGTGCTGACCCTGGATATTCTGAAAGGGCAGTTGTGTTGCTAATCTTACCCTCATTATATGACACACTTACTAGTAAGCCTGTGTGGCCATGGGTTTTTTTAATCAGAGCATTTCTTTGCCTCAATTTTGATATTTTCAAACACAAAGGATGAGCCTGAATAAATGTGTAGCCCTATCCAGTTAGGGACTTTTCTGCTTAGATTTTTTTTTTATTCTCTTGGGCAATCATTATTTCCACCATTGAGCTTCTCAGCCTTGGTGTGAAAATAGAAGAGGGGTGATCAGGAGGGGTGAATATTTTCTTCTTCAGGTTGAAACGTTGCCATCAAAATGGCAAACTAGGCAAAGGATGTTTATCCTCTCCAGGCCTAATTGATCCAGATTTTTAGATCAAATTCAGCCCTGACGTGAGCAGGTGCAATTTTACTGACTTCAGTGGAGCAGCATCCACTTGTAATACCCATTCATCATGAATGCTGCAAAGTGGAATAAATGAACAGGCTGTTGCTATACCCAGCAATTGGCCCACACCGGTAAAGAGGAGAACAAAGGGATCATTTGTACCTTTTCATGGCCTCCTTCCAATTACTTCTCATTTCCCAGCTAAAAACATAGGGCCAGAGCTTTCCGTCTGCTTCCTCTATGCAATAGTGCACTCATTTTTTAAATAGAAATCTTGATTTGTGACTATACTTAAAACTTCAGAGTGAACCACTGAAAATTCTGCAGAATTGAATCCATTTAAGTTTTATGTGTAGTGATCTCTGTGCAAAAATCAACATTTCCACTGAGGTGGCATGTGAAAATAATTTATCTACCTTGTGAATAAGATAGTTTCTGAAAATGTGCATAAAGCACCGGACAACATGGAAAATCCCACTAGTATCACTCTGCCTGGCTATCAGGACTAATAGGACATTATTGGAAATGTGAATGTAAACAGACTTATTGAAGAGAAACATTCTAACCTTACACTATAATTTTTTTTTCTAATGAACAAAATAAACTATTGCATTCCATTTTGGGCTTCAAGATGTAACCCTTGAGTTGTTCTTTTCATTTGTCATTCAAATTGCTTGATCAAATTCAATCCTTGTATTGTCAGTACTCACTTATTAGTCTTAATATATGGTACATAATATAGGTACCAGGAAATAACTATACTCAACCTCAACACTAAGAAATAGCTAGGAGAAATTTCAGTAAATCTTGTTTTCTTTGTATTTTTGTAATATAACTACATTTTTGCTAAATATATTTACTTTTTCACTTTGGATGTGCCTGTCTCTATACAATGCAAAAGGGAGCTACTGAATCAATGATTACAGCAGAACTTGTGGTTTTATGTTCAGCTGATTGCTTTTGAGCCCTTTGAGGATATTAATAGGATTCTATGGTCAGAAGGGAAAGAGGGAAAGCTTGAGGAATGCAGCTATAGCAAACACATACTTCAAATACAGGCAGACTTTCTTTTCTATCAGGCACCTGCATCAACAGTGGTATAAGTCTGGTGAGGGCTGGGGGAGGAGAAAGAAGAAGCATTGCTTAGGCGCAGTGCCATTGTTGTACAATACAGTCCCTTTGTCCTTAGAGATGTTAGGTTATAAGAGCATAACATTCTCCAAGTAATGACACTGTCAAAGCAGCTACCTGTGTTTTACTTGTTCCTTTTGTGAATATACAGTCTAAAAACATCCCTCAAAGATAATCACAAAGAAGCAAATCCCTGCACTTACCTCCACGGGTACAGAGGGTCTCCTGGCAATAGGAGGGTCTGGGTAGGATTTGTGGAACTATATGCCTTGTGTGCAATACACAGTAGCTCCCTCCTCTGCAATAGCTCCCTCACAGAACAGCAACTTGCAGGAGGTGTTGGGGCCTGCTTTGGGAGAAGCCAGAACCAGAAGATCCACCATCCTCCAGTCCTTCTACTTCATAGAACGGGCAGCCCTGGGAGTAGGAGTCTTCCTAAGTTCCCAGATAAGGTAGTCAAATTGGATGCTAGATGTGCTCCAAGGGCACTGTCCTTACTTCCTGTGTACATACCCAATATTCTCATTGAAGGAGAGTCGGACAATTGAGTTGATGGTGTGTTACATGTCAGTGAGTATAATGTTGTAAAACAAAACTAGTGGTCCTACAGGATGAAATTGCCCCCTCTGCAGAAGGTCAGTACATAAGCCTTATGCTGACACTCTGCAGTCAGGGGCATTTCACCCAAGTAATGACAGAGAGAAGCTATGAAAATAACCAGTGCGTAAGAAGAAAAAAAAATACAGTATTTAGAACACAAGAAGAGGAATATTATAGTATATGTGAGTTTACATGAGTTGCCAGGGCAATGAAATTTCTCAGAACATCAGGACCAGAGATAGTTTGTAATTAGGTAATTCAACCCTCAGTCATTATTTGTTTTGCATCAGGTATAGAAAAAAATCCACATATTATATGAAATTCCTTTCTTCAGTTCCTTGACATTAGACTGTTAATTCTGTGTGTGCTGACAGGAGAGTAGAGATATCCCCATGGGAATGTGCAGGAAGAGAAAGCTTATTGCTGTGTGACAGAAGAATGCCTTGACTGTTAGTGCTATTACCTGCAAATAAACCTTTCCAATATGTCATGGACTGGTGTATTTATATCAGTCTTATGCTACTTGGTTAATGTTGGTAATGGAAGACCTGAGGAAGGGCTACATCCAATGATATGCACATGTCAAGCTTTGGCATGGATAGTCTGAAAGGATTGTCAGGTGTCTCTGACCCAGGATCTAACAATTTTGATTAATAAAATGTTTATTCGTGGGTCTGACCGTGTGTATGGAGATAGATATCCTATACACTTTAAAAACATTCGGTCTCAGTCTTCACTCCCTTAGAGTATGTCTATTTCAGTAGCCCTTTGGAGCCTCAGTCATGGTCCCCATTGTGCTAGGTGCTGTATAAACATAGAACACAAAAATGGTTCCCCAAAGAGGTTACCTCAGTGAAACTCCAATGAGTTCAACAGAGTTGCTCCGGATTTACACTGGGGCAAGTAAAGGAGACTTACGCTCACTGAATAGAAATTTGAGCATGGAAGGACAAGTGGACTTGTTGTCTGATATGATCTCAAGACAATGGGTATATTTACTGCACTAGTGTAATCTATGTAAATTTTTAGCCCTAATTGGACTTTAATTCAATCAAGAAAACAGTGTGTATGATAACACCCATTGTTTCATGTTCTCTGTGTATATAAATCTCCCCACTGTATTTTCCACTGAATGCATCCGATGAAGTGAGCTGTAGCTCACGAAAGCTTATGCTCAAATAAATTGGTTAGTCTCTATGGTGCCACAAGTCCTCCTTTTCTTTTTAAGAAACCAGCTGTTTCAAAGAGCAACAAATTTTGCAGTGCAATAAGAAATTAGCTCTATGTATATTTAAAATCTAAATATAGTCCAAAGCGTTTAAGGGAATTGGGGAGAAATATGTGGGCTTTCAGTGAGGAGATGCAGTAGCAGGGGGTTGGAAAAGCTGTCAGCTGACAGGAAGAAGAGGCGTGCAGTTCAGTGAGGGTTAGAAGAAAGAAAAAGGCTGGGAGAGGGGTTGTTCTCTGACTTCTTATAACATCAAAGGGTAGTGCTGCTACCCTCCAAAAATACTGCAAACAATCTGATATTACAGCTGATCAGTACAGCACTAAAATGACAAGTCAAAACCAAGGGTATTAATACTAGATAGACTTCCAACATGAAGATTTTTCAAAAATATTTATTACCTTCAGGTGAAATACTGCAAATCCCTACATCAGATACTTTCTGGAAACCCACCTTTTCCATAATCCCACAAACAATAATTCATCCCCTTATGCCAAGCTCTTATCTAGCTAGTTTTAAAAGAAACAAACGTAACATAAGTAATCTCTTCCAATATTTTGTGTGTTCCTCCTACGTTTACATGACTGCAGCTCAGCTACAGTACTGTAGCTGATGGAGGTAATCCATCTTTCTTAAAGGGGATAAGGCCAATGGAAGAATTTTTCTGTTGACCTAGCTGCATCTATACAGGAAGTTAGGTCAACCTAACTGTGTTGAACAGGGTGCAAAAATTTTCACAGCCCTGAGCAACATAGCTAGGTCAATCTAATTTCTAAGGGCATGGCTACACATGCAAGTTAGAGCACATTAAAGCAGCCCCGGGCACCCTACCTCACGACGAGTCCACACTAGCAAGGCACGTAGAGCGCACTGACTCCGCGGCTAGAGCGCTCCTGGTACTCCACCTCAGCGAGTGGAATAACATTTTGGGTACCCCCACTGGAGCACCATGGTGCCAGTGTGGACTTTCTGGCCTGTTAATGCGCTCTGATCAGCCTCCAGAAGTGTCCCACAGTGCCTGTTCTAGCCACTCTGGTCATCAGTTTGAACTCTACTGCCCTGTCCTCAGGTGACCAACCATCAGACCTGCCCTTTAAATTCTCTGAGAATTTTGAAAATCCCCTTCCTGTTTGCTCAGCTAGGCGTGGAGTGCTCTCAGCGCATCTTTCCAGGTGACCATGCCTCCATGAGCCAGGCAATCCCCAGAATGGAGCAATGGCGAGGTGCTGGACCTCATCAGTGTTTGGGGGGAGGAAGCTGTCTAGTCCCAGCTGCACTCCAGCCGTAGGAATTACAATACCTTCGAGCAGATATCAAGGTGACATGATGGAAAGGGGCCATGACCGGGACACACTGCAGTGCCGGGTTAAAGTGAAGGAGCTGCGGAATGCCTACTGCAAAGCCCACGAGGCAAACAGCCGCTCCGGTGCTGCCCCTGCAACCTGTGGTTTCTACAAAGAGTTCGATGCGATACTTGGAGGCAACCCCACCTCCATTCCAAGTACCACCATGGACACTTCAGAGCCCAGTTCAACAAGGCAGGAGGAGGAGGAGGAAAGCAGGAGCAAGGGTGCTGAGGTGGAGGAAGACACCCCGCCATCCCTAGACGTATGCAGCCAGGAGCTGCTGTCAAGCCAGGAGGAAGGTAGCCAGTCACGGCAGCCAGTGCTTGGGGAAGGACAAACACCAGAGGAGGTTCCCGGTAAGCAGCTTTCATTTTGGGAAGGAAGTTATTCGGTGTGGGCTCTTGGGGCGAGGAGGGTTAGGGCTCCATGCATGCTTAGATGCGGAGTAGGGCGTTGATGTGCTCTCTCACATCGCAGTAATCGGCCTCAGTGATTTCTTCAAAGGTCTCATCCAGAAGTTGGGCAATGCGCTTGAGCAGGTTTCTTGGGAGAGCCACTGTGGTCCTTGCCCTAGTCAGGCTAACTGTGCCATGAGGGGCGGGGGGACAATTGCTGCACACAGGCAAGCTGCATATGGGCCAGGGCAGAAGCCGTACTGTAGTAGAAGACCCTCCCTTGCTTCCCAGGTCACCCTCAGCAGCGAGATATCTTCCAGGACGAACTCCTGTGGAAAATGTGGGGAGAGTGTTCAGTATAGGGACCTGCTGCAGCTGTTGGCTCTCCCCAAGGCACAGAAACCTAGAGGACAGTACAGCTGTGAAACAATCAGTCCCCCTTGACCCTGTGCTTACTCACCATTTTGGGGCTCCCGTGGGTTACGTGCGCTAGCTTTGGGTTGGGCAAATTATGCTATTGTGTAGACTGTGCTTGCCCTTAAGTACGGGGGAATCATTGCTCTGTCTGGTGTGAACAATGTTGCCTCTGTTAAGTGTTGCATTTTGCCTTTACAGATGCAACCTTGAGATCTCAGCCGTCCGTGTTATCACCAGCTGAAAGACTTCAACGAATTAGGAAGAGGCCATGTAAAAGCAAAGAAGACATGCTGCATGAAGTCATGCAGCAGTCCCTTAATGAGAATCTAAAAGTGCAGGGGTGGCGGGACAGTGAAAGGAGGATCCACCAGCAGACTGAGGAGCGCCGGCACAAAAGCATGGTGCTCTAGCAGCAAAGCACGGATCGGCTGATAAGCATAACGGAGCGCCAAACGGACTCAATCCAGGTGCTCGTAGCCATGCAGGCGGAGCACTACTGTGCCCGCCTCACCCTAGACCCCTTGTCCAAAAACCTCTTTCCCTTGTGCCCCCATGTCACCTCCAACCCACCTTCTCCAGCATCTGGGTTCTTATCGTCACCAGCTGCCTCCAGCACCTGTAGCTTCACCACCCAGCCCTGAAAACTATGACCCTTACCCAGTGCACTCAATGCCCATCACCATGCAGTAGAGGCATCCTGAAGTGCAGCACTCGTTGCACACCACTCCAGACAGGAAGGCTGAGTATGAGAACAGGGCATATGCAAATCTGTGATTGTACCGTTCCCCACCCCATCCCCTTGCCCTTTCTGTTTCCCAAGCAGTTGTGTTTCTTTTCAATAAATGAATTTTCTTTTCAATAAATGGATTTTTTGGCTTTGAAAACATTCTTTATTATTGCATAAAGTAAAGGATACCTTAGCCCAGGAAAGCAACAGGCACTGCAAGTCAGCGTAGCAAACACTGGTTCCTACAAACATTGGAGTCACTGCACTTCACGCCTCTGCAGGGCACCAGACATTACTGATGGCTCTCAGCCTCAAATTGCTCCTTCAAGGCATCCCTAATCCTTGCAGCCCCGCACTGGGCCCCTCTAATAGCCCTGCTCTCTGGCTGTTCATATTTAGCCTCCAGGTGTTGAACCTCCGAGTTCCATGCCTGAGGGAATCTTTCACCCTTCCCTTCACAAATGTTATGGAGGGTACAGCACACGGATATAACTGAGGGGATGTTGTCATCGGCCAGGTCCAGCTTCCCATACAGAGAGTGCCAGCGGCCCTTTAAATGGCCAAAAGCACACTCCACAGTCATTCTGCACTGGCTCAGCCTGTTGTTGAACCGCTCCTTGCTGCTGTCAAGGCTCCCTGTGTAGGGTTTCATGAGGTATGGCATTAAAGGGTAAGTGGGGTCTCCAAGGATCACAATGGGCATTTCGACTTCCCCTACAGTGATCTTCTGGTCTGGGGAAAAAGTCCCGGCTTGCAGCTTCCTGAACAGGCCAGTGTTCCGAAAGATGCGTGTGTCATGCACCTTTCTGGGCCAGCCTGCATTAATGTCAATGAAACACCCATGGTGATCCACAAGCACCTGGAGAACCATAGAGAAATACCCCTTCCGATTAATGTATTCGGAGGCTAGGTGGGCTGGTGCCAGAATTGGAATATGCGTGCCATGATCGCCCCTCCGCAGTTAGGGAAACCCATTTGTGCAAAGCTGGCCACAATGTCATGCACGTTACCCAGAGTCACGGTTCTTCTGAGCAGGATGCGATTAATAGTCCTGCAAACTTGCATCAACACGATTCCACCGGTTAATTTTCCCACTCCAAACTGGTTAGCGACCGATCGGTAGTTGTCTGGAGTTGACAGCTTCCAGATTGCAATAGCCACCCGCTTCTCCACTGTCAGGGCAGCTTTCAATTTTGTGTCCTTGCGCCGCAGGGTGGGCAAGCTCTGCACACAGTCCCATGGAAGTGGCTTTTCTCACCCCAAAGTTCTGCAGCCGCTGCTCGTCATCCCAGACGTGCATGACGATGTGATTCCACCACTCAGTGCTTGTTTCCCGAGCCCAAAAGTGGCGTTCCACGGTGGTGAGCATGTCCATGAATGCCACAAGCAAACTTGTGTCGTATGTATTACTTGAGTCGATATCATCGTCTGAGTCTTCACTGTCAGTTTGGAGCTTAAGGAGTAACTCGACTTCCAAACGTGACGTGCTGGCAAGACTCGTCAGCATACTCCTCAGCAGTTCAGGCTCCATTCCCGCAGACGGAAAGGAAAGACAGAGCACGCAGTACAAAAAATGTTGAAAGATGGTGCCAAACGTGGACGGAAGCACAGGGATTGCTGGGATGTGAACTGATGCATCACGGGGCATTGGGACAGGACCCAGAATGCCCCACACCCTCCGCCCCCTTCCCACAAGCCACAGCGCCAGAAAGGGAAGAGGTGCTCTGTGGGATAGCTGCCCATAATGCACTGGTCTCAATGCCACTGCAAGTGCGGCAAATGTGGCCACGCCAGTGCGCTTGTAGCTGTCAGTGTGGACAGACTGCAGCGCTTTCCCTACTGCGCTCTCCGAAGGCTGGTTTAACTCAAAGCGCTCTACATCTGCAAGTGTAGCCATGCCCTAAGTGTAGACTTGGCTTCGCTTAAGCCCGGATCCTGCAGACACTTATGCATGTGAGTAACTACACTCACTGAACTCGAGTCACTCAGGTACAAAAGTGTTTGCAGGATGGAGGCCTTAGAGTAGTCCAAGCCCAGCTATGATGCAATACATAAATGTTTACATAGATAACAATGATTTTCACTGCTGTTGGTCCAAGTTTTATAGGAAAGACCATATCTTACTAGAAAGGAGACCAACAATTTGTTTTAAAAACTGACAAACTAACCATTTTATATGATTGTTAAGGACAGTAGTAATTTCCTCACTTATTCAGTCAAAAGCAAATGACATTATTTGCAGGGGACTGGGAGTCAGAAGTCCTAAGATGCATCTAAGCACATATAAGAACCCCACCAATGTTTCTAAATAAATCACAAGCATTAATGAATTATCTTCATGACATCCATGTACTGTAGTAACATATTACCCCCCAGCTTTACCAGGGAGAGAACTGTGGTATAGAGAAATGACTTAGCCAAGGAATCTGTGGCAGATCCAGGAACCAAACTCAGATCTCCTGAAATCCAACCAAGTTCCTTTTTATTTTGGTTCTGCCACTGACTGAGGTGCTCTGTGACATCAAACAGTAGGTGCCTAGGTTTACCCATATGTAAAATGGGGCTAATAGTACCTTACAGAAGATACTGAGAGACTTGACTGTGAAATTTAAGAATGAAATGATGCTATTGAAGTGCAAAATGTGCAGCCTTTCTCAAAAGGAATTTTTTAAATGAATGAAACATCAAGATGTTGAATGACCACTCATACTAGATAAGTGCATTAACTGGATGTTTCTGGTATAATCATTAGTTAACATTTCCATAGCTATGTTGCTAATTAAGTGATTAAGTTTTAAAGTGAAAAGCCTTTACAATGAGAAGTTCACACCTCTTGTAATCCTTTTGTTTCAATATCTTGATTCACAAAGCTAACTGAGTGCCCCTGGTTATCTTTGCAACCAGAGATCGAGTAACTCTTTTTAGATAAAAGTTTAGATTCTGTAGAAAATGGCAAAATCTAATGGAAATCCATGGGGAGGCCCTAAATCCTTAAGAATTATGGATTTTTCATGTCTGTAATTCTACTCATACAAATTGCACGCACTTTTCTTTGGTCCTAACAACCTTTTAAAAGTACATTCTAGTGCCTGTGAAAGGGCTGGAATGACAACAGCACAGTCATAGCATGGGTTATAGCTGCTCTCATCATCTTCTAGGCCATGTCTATGCTACGGAAGCACAGCAAGGGTGCAGCTGCTGTAGCACCTTAGTGTAGACGCTTCCTACATTGATAGAAGGAGTTTCTACATCAATTGTAGTTAATCCACCTCTTTGAGAAGTGGAGAGAACTCTTGGGTCAATCTAGCCATGTCTACACTGGGGGTAGGTCAACCTGACTATGATTCTCAGAACATAGGATGATACCACTTTTAAGTGTGGCCACACCCCAGTGAATATTCTGCTTCGATTGATGTGGCTACCGTCACTCAGAGATGGTGTTCGTTCAGCAACGGAAAAACCCCTTCCATTGACATAGGCTGTGTCTACACTATGGGGTTATATAGTGACATAGCTAGGTCAGTCTAAGGGCTTGTCTACACTGGCTTTACAGCGCAGCAACTTTCTTGCTCGGGGTGTGAAAAAACACCCCGGGAGCGCTGCAAGTTTAAGCGCTGTAACGTCCCAGTATAGACAGTGCACCAGCGCTAGGTAGCTACGCCCCTCAGGGAGGTGGTGTTTTTAGAGAGCCCTATTTTGCACCAGTACAGCGCACCTACCTTAGGGGTTTCAACTGGTGTTGCACAGTCAAAACTCTCACCTATTTTCCTAATATAAACAGGCTTCACTTAAATACAAGTTCTTCACTTGTAGACAAGATCTTTCATGTGTGAGGCCTTCTCAACAGGATTGAGTGGCCAGATCTGTCAAGCTATCATTTTTCACTTAAACTAAAATTTCTTAAACCCTGCCTCTGCCCCCGCAAAAAACACTATCAGAGAATGTTTGATAAGACACTGTTAACTGTCAGATCAGTGCTTCTGTAGATCTTATTTTTATTAACAAGTTTGACCAGCCCTGCAGATTTCCTTCCCCACAAATAAACCCTGAATTATCTCTGCTAAAGATCTGCTAAGTGTAAACTTGCATGGCCCTTTCCAAACTGGTTACAGTTCATTTTGCTATCAAGAATGACAATTCACTAGAAGAGGAGTATAGTTCTGAAACCCAGTAGCCCTGATCTTCTCTCACTTTGTTAGTTTTGCACTGCTGTAACTCCATAGACTTCTGTGACTTCCTCACTCCTGATTTACAGTAGTATAAGTGAGAAGAGACTCAAGCCTAATGTGTGAGAAAAGAAGGAGCAGCAACTTCAACAAAGATCACCTATCATGTATTCTGGTATATACTAATACTTAAGTTCCTTTTCTCTCTGGACAGAACAATTAAGTTAGATTTTTCCCACTTTACTAATACAGTTATATTAGTAATACTGTTTTTTCAAAATATTAAGCTGTAAGTAACTCAAATTCCAAAGCATGATTTGTTTTTCACAAAGCAGCAGCAAATTAACTAATAGTGAATTCTTCCTTAAAGTCAGTATTGCGGAGAGGAAAAATTAACCTAAGAAATTAACCTAAAGCTCTTCATACTTCTTACTACATCTGAATAGGTTGCATTTTAGTCACTGAAAGGGAATGTCATCACCAAATCTGTTAACTGCATTTCAACAGATCAGTAGCTATGTACATTATATTTTCTGTTTGAGGGAATGCTATTCCTTTATTAAACGCACCAAAACCATACATATTGTAGTAAAACACATTACTGTTTTATTCCCTGATACAAGAATATTGCCATGAAAGGTATTCTGATGTCATAGTTCATCTATTAGTGGTTTGAGCATTGGCCTGCTAAACCCAGGGTTGTGAGTTCAATCCTTGAGGGGGCCATTTAGGGATCTGGGGCAAAACTTGGGGATAGGTCCTGCTTTGAGCAGGGGTTGGACTAGATGACCTCCTGAGGTCCCTTCCAACCCTGATATTCTATGATTCTATGATTAGTACTGTTATAGTAGTACCCAAAAGCCCCAACTAGGAATTGAACAAACACAGAAATAAGACAATTCCTGTCCCCATGGGTTTATATAAAACATTTATGTAATTTTACAGGTTTCTGCATAATTTGAAGAACTGGGCTGAATTTCCAACCAATTCAGAGATTGACAAAATTTTGAGTCAGATAATTCATGGATTTGAAAAGTCATTGTAGGTTTATAATTTGAATCAGAGTCACCATTAAAGGCACATAGTTGGATATACTTGAAATTCAGACATATGCAATCTAGATAAGAGATGAACACACAATTTTTCTTTTAAATTTAATCAAGATTTAATTTAAACAAAAATATCCCTTGCCACTCTATTAGTTTGACAGTGTATATCCCATTCCACAAAATACTATCAGCTCATGCGGAGACATATTTTCAAAATACTGAAGAACTGGTAGATAATATGGCTAACATGTAGAGTAGGATTCCAGTTCCATGTATATTTTGTACATAGGCTTTAAAAAGCTGGGCGACATATGAATCCCATTTGGAATCCTGTGCAAGTGGCATTATTTATAAATATAAAACCAGCCAGGAATGGTTACCACAGTGGGGGGCTGGGATGGGGGGAGGGATGGTCACTTAGATTTTAAGCTTTTAGAGAGAGGGACTTCTGGCTTGTTCCCTATTTCTAGGGTGCCTAGCACAATGGGGTCCTGGGGTCCTGGTTTGTGATAGGGCTGCAATACAAATAATAAATAAGTCATTTTCTTCCCGTTACCTTGTAACTTCTGGCTGTATTCCGTCCTGTCAGATTGGCTCCTCCTCAAAGTGCCAGAGTTACCTTGGTCCCCAGAAACACTGTTCTCAACAACGGTGTCCGTCTTCCTTCTCTCCACCATGTACAGCCTGTGCTTCAAGAAGGTCAAATTCTTCCTCTTGGCTCCCATGCCTTCTTTCCCAGGGGCTTCTTTGGTTTCCATTTTCAGCAGTGACAACCCTCTTCCTTGGGAGACTGTCGATTCTTAGGGAGCTGAGTTGAGTGCTTGTTTCCCAGGCGAGTGCAAAAGCTGCCTATCAGCTCAGCTCACCTGTCTTTGACTCCACAAGTTCACTTGTTCCCTGGCTCAGGTTGCCTGCCACCTCGACTACAGCCTCGCAAGGCTCCACCCCTATGAAGTCATCCTCTGCTGCCCTTGGAGCCTGACTGGGCAACCTGCCACCTGCTACCTGAGAGGCCAGCAGCCCGGGGTCGGGCAAAGGGAAGGGCTGCGCTAGCAAGCCGCGCTCGGGGTGACCCCGATGTTTGGGGGCAGTGGGCCCCTTCTGAACACAGAGGTATGCCCCAGGGACAAAGGAGGCTTTAAAAATCGCTGTTTGGGTAGTGACAGGAAAGAGTCTCCGAAACCCTCCCCGCCGTCTCCTGGGGCTGTGCCTGCCTCCGCTGAGCGCTTTGCGCCGGTGAGGTGGGGAAGCCTGTGCACACTGTTCCGCTGGGCAGGCAGCGATCACACACAGCGGGCTCGCGCTCTGCTCCCCATCCACTGGGAGCCGAGCAAACCAAAGCTGGGGTGAATCCGTTTACAATGGCTGCCCTGAAGGCTTTCCCCTTCTCTGTGTTCATGCGACAGTAACTTAGCGCACCAGGAACTTGCTCCATGGCTTTTCCTTTCTCCATTGTCAGTGCGAACAGACAACTCAGCACAGGAGACCTCATTCCTCTCCCACCCAACCCCTTCTCCCTCCCAGGGACGAGAGGGGAGACACTCTCTCCTGCAGTGGTTTCCAACCTGTGGTCCGCAGAATATGTCTAAGGTTTTCAATGGGGTCGACACCTCCATCTGAAATATTGTAGGGGTCCGCAAATGTAAAAAGGCTGAAAACCACTGGTCTAGAACTAGAAAGGAAACTGTGGGTGTGGGTGTGGGTGTGTGAAATGGGTAATGAAAAAGTTGTCTGAGGTGGGACACTGAATCCACCTGAGGGCTTGCCTAGATTAGGGAAACTGGCGGGTTTCGGACTGGTACCCTGTGACTATGTGTGGGGGATTGTACTGGGAGGACTATTACACCACTGCAGATATCCCTGACCTACATAAGCCCTAAGGCAGCCAAGACAAAAGTAAGACAGAACATGACGAAGGACCAAGAAAAATATAAGTGCCACGAAGGGAGAGAAGAAGGGATAGTGGAACTAGGGGAAAGATATACACAAAGGACTGTACTCCTAATTATTTCCTCCTGGTGTCCGACTTTGAGATCTCTGGATGAAAAGCATTATATAAACTTGCTTCAATACATATGGGCAGACTCCCACCTGCACTGACTTCAGTGGCTATTGTGTCAGGCCCTGTAAGCAACTATAGTGTTATTTTCCATTGTGCCTGGCATTTTGAACACTGACATGTAACCTGTCTGAGAGGGTCTAATCAACAGAGTTAAAAACACCGGCAGCTGGTAAATCATCTGCATTAGGACCTTGCCTACACTAGGGACCCAACTCCACCATTGGTGGCAAGCAATGGATGTAGCTGCACTGATACTCTGACCTAAGGCCTCATCCTCACAAAGAGATGGGGGTTATAGCACCCATCTTATACTGTCTGCATAGGTTCTTATACTGCATTTAACACTAGTATCTGAGCACCTTCCTGCAGTCCATAAGTAATGTGACTACTGCCATACTATAAACTATAGCATGCCTATAGTTTGATCACTGCAGCTGACATTGTGAAGGACTGCAGGGAAACAGCAAAAAGAAAAGATGCAGTGCCGCAGTTCTTGTGCCTCATTTCAACATTTATTTTTCCTCAAATGCCTCAGGCTGTGAAGCAGCAGGAGTCCATTGTCCTGTGATAATTGTTCTTATTTCATTGACATTACCTCTTAATTAAAGCTCCTAGTTTCTTCCAAGTGATGAAACTAAAGGATTACAAAACTATTAAATGAATTAGCATGCTAAATGCAGCAGTTTGTTGGTGCTGCGTGAAATGCCCACCCCTAACACCTAACAGAAGAATAAAGCAGTTAAAGGTTTACTGTGAAGACTTTGTGTATACCAAGAGCATACATATAAGAGATCGCTCTTACATTTTAAATTGCCCTAAATACCTCTGTCAATATGTTAAATAATACAAGTTTCTTAAAGGTGACAACTGCTCTGGATGCACTGGTAAGAAAAGTATGAAGGTGCTAGCTAGCACTGTGATAAATTGCAGAGCCTTAAGGATCTCAACAGTGAACAATAGATTAAGGTGGGGGAGCTCACTGGCCCATTCTTTTCATTTGATGCTTTATGAACTCTCCCTGATCATGGCTGTCAGGGTCCATGACTTCCACCATTTTCATGTGGTTTTATTATATTTATAAGTAACGAATTTTGGGGGAAGAGACTACTTTCCACGTAGGCAGGTAGATGTGGTAGTAAACTATGAAGTGAGCTGTAGCTCACGAAAGCTCATGCTCAAATAAATTGGTTAGTCTCTAAGGTGCCACAAGTACTCCTTTTCTTTTTGAATACAGACTAACACGGCTGTTACTCTGAAACCCATGGAACAAACGTTATTCAGTCCTGGGCTTCATTGGGGGCTCTGCCCAACTTACCAAGGGTTATGACCAAGTTTCACGTTTAATAAAGTTTAGTCAGCTGTTTACTGTTACAGCTACCTACCCAGAAGCAAATATATTCTCCCCCTTCCCAAAAATCATTCTCCAGAATAAAAGTGTCTTCCCTTTGCAAGGATGTTGTTTCAGGGACCTTGGTTGCATTATGCTGTTTGGTGCATTATTTGTCCTTGAAATGGTTTAAGGATCTACACAACACCATTACTTTTGATGGAACCCTTCTGAAGTATCCACATACAAGACAGCTTTCTGGGACTCCTGAAGTACCTGCTGCATTCTTTCCAGCACTGTTATTGAAAATAGGAACTTTTAGGTAATTTCTCAACTCAAAGGCATTGCACTGTGGGTTGAAATTAGGGATTGTGACTTCCTGTCCACACTGCAGACAAACCATTGTAGATTGTCCCGGTTCAGCCAGCCATGAGCCAAAGGACTTCATCACAGGGGCTTCCACAATTGGTACAACCAATGTTTGGTAAAACCAAAAGTCCTGTGTGATAGCCCAGATTAGAGGATGGAGGTTTGGGGTATGTAACAACAAGACACCAGGTTTTAACTAGACAATCTTGTAAACTATTTATTCTCCTTCATTCTACAATACTTTATCTGGCTTGCAATAAAACTTACACAAAACATTACCAGAACTCTCTGTGAACTGCTTCAATTTAGCTGCTAAACACAATGCATGATAGAACTAAAGAAATAACTCAAACTCTAGAAATTATTCCTGTTCCATTCCAACCTTAAGACCAGTTAATGAATGGATTATATTAAAGTTTAAACAAATTACATGTGTTTTTTTAAATTAAGGTGAAATCTGCCTAATCCCCCCACACCTTGTCTTCATGTAATTCTTAGAAAATTGGAATCTAGTTGATGTTTGCATTCATATGAGTTATTTATAAATTGTGCTATTTAAGAGACAGAACAGGTGCTGATCTCAACATGGAAAATATTGGCATTGTGTTCCCAAGCAACAGTATTAGGCTATTGTTGTGTGGTCAATGATAATCTTTATCTGGATCCAGAGACATAAATGAACCAGAAGCACCATCAAGACTCTGATAGCCAGTAAGTAAGCAAACGGTTATTTGTTTTTGTGACTCCTCACAGCTGTTACATAATATTTCTTTATAAACTACTGAAAATAATGTATTTGGACTTCTGTGCATTTATATAAAATAATGGGCTTGGTTAACTACCATTTTTAATTTCAATGAATTTATACCTGTTTAAAGTTGTAATAATGCAGTGGTGAACCATTTTCAATTTTATTATTGAAACTGGACCATCTAAACCATGGACTATTTTAATCTAATCAGGGCTAAGGGACAAACTCTGTTACATTACACCAGGACAACTCCACTACTGTTACTGCAGTTACAATGACTTAATTTGTCCGGGATCACCATGGTGAAATACCCCTTTCTGTTGAACTCAAATGCCTAGGTTGGAAAGGCAAATAATAGGCATGTCGGTTCCATCAGTAGTCCCCATACTATTTGGTAGCCCCAACCATGCAAATCCATCAGTAACCCGCTTGGCATTGCTAAGATGTATGACCGAGGGCAGCAGCACCTCTTGATAGATGGGGGCACTGAATGGCTAGGGACCGAAGGGCTTGGCAGCAGTTCTGCAGAAAAGGACCTAGGGGTTACAGTGGACGAGAAGCTGGATATGAGTCAACAGTGTGCCGTAGTTGCTAAGAAGGCTAACGGCATTTTGGGCTGTATAAGTAGGGGCATTGCCAGCAGATTGAGGGATGTGATCATTCCCCTCTATTCAACACTGGTGAGGCCACATCTGGAGTACTGTGTCCAGTTTTGGGCCCCGCACTACAAGAACGTTGTGGAAAAATTGGAAAGAGTCCAGCGGAGGGCAACAAAAATGATTAGGGGACTGGAGCACATGACTTATGAGGAGAGGCTGAGGGAACTGGGATTGTTTAGTCTGCAGAAGAGAAGAATGAGGGGGGATTTGATAGCTACTTTCAAGTACCTGAAGCAGAGTTCCAAAGAGGATGGATCTAGACTGTTCTTAGTGGTCCCAGATGACAGAACAAGGAGTAAAGGTCTCAAGTTGCAGTGAGGGAGGTTTAGGTTGGATGTTAGGAAAAACTTTTTCACTAGGAGGGTGGTGAAGCACTGGAATGGATTACCTAGGGAGGTGGTGGAATCTCCTTCCTTAGAAGTTTCCAAGGTCAGGCTTGACCAAGCCCTGGCTGGGATGATTTAGTTGGGGATTGGTCCTGCTTTGAGCAGGTGGTTGGACTAGACGACCTCCTGAGGTCCCTTCCAACCCTGATATTCTATGATTCTATGATGTGCACAGCAAACTGGTAAGATAGGGACTGGTAACAATTGGGGGTGGTAACCTTCCATATAGCAACAGCCAAATGCTCCTCCACACTGAGAAGAACTCCCATTTTGGTATTCTGACATTGCAGCTTCAGGGTGAGCTCTGCACAGATACTTAAACTGTAAATTCTTTGGAGCAGGGGCTGCCTTTTTGTTCTGTGTTTGCACAATGCCTAGCACAACGGAGTCCTAGTCTGCTCCTGGGACTCTTAGGCACTATGATACAAGTCACCCCGCTCCAGCGCTGAAGGGGTTAAAACAGCCCTGGGAAAGGGCTGCTTGGGGAGCCAATAGGAAAAGACTGGGAGGCAGCCAATCAGGGCCAGGCTGGGCCCTATAAAAGAGCTGCAAGGCCAGTGGTGCTGAGGAGTTTCACTCTAGCCCTAGAGTGGGAAGGGCTAGCTGCTTGAGAGGAAGGTACCTGAAGTAGAGCAGTGCTGGGGAAGGCAAGAGTAGCTGGGGAGCTCCAGCCTGGTAAACCCCCAGGCTGCAGGCCTTGTTAAAGGCCCAAAAAGGTACTGGGGCTGCAGAGGGGTAGCCTGGGAATAGGCAAAGGCAGAAGGTCCTAACCCTTTGCCAATGATGAGCAGCCATGACAGACTGCAGTCTGCCCCAGTGAGTGGAGGCTAGATGACAACTAGCAGTAGCCACTGAAGCAAGGTGGGTTTACAGGGTTGGGGGTTCCCCTGGGAGGGGAAACCCAGTGTATGGGGGTACTGCTGGGGGCAGAACCCTGAGGTAAAGGGTTACTGGGGTTTGGCAGGGATATGGGGCCTGAGGCAGGTGAGACACCTGCAGGCAGAGCGTGCTCTGAAGGCTGGAAAGAGCTAATTCCCAAGATGACCAGCAGGAGGTGCCTTGCCGGTGAGTCCTGGCTTTGCTACACTTCCACATCCTGAAGTTCTTG
Source organism: Eretmochelys imbricata (assembly GCF_965152235.1). Classification (NCBI taxonomy): domain Eukaryota; kingdom Metazoa; phylum Chordata; order Testudines; family Cheloniidae; genus Eretmochelys; species Eretmochelys imbricata. The sequence continues at coordinate 33,712,864 of NC_135575.1, read as the reverse complement.
CTGCCTCTGTTGGCTGTCTCAATTCTGCAGCACTATATCTTGTCCCAGCAGTTAGTGTTAGCTTGGCAAGCCCAGAAGCAGCACTCCAGCAAGTGAAACCACTCTAGGAAAATGTCATGCAGAAGTAACAGCTTGATTTCCTCCTTTTCCTCTTTCAGGAACCAAACAGCATCACAGCAGTTCTTTTGGGGGTGGGTCTCAATTCATGGAAAGCCATCTGGCTGTGTGACTGCCAATACATCTGGAGCACCTTGTTTTTATCAATGATTGTCAGTCATGCCACTCTGTGTTTCCTCCAGGCTATTTGACAGCAGTTTGAAAATGGTACTACCTCACTAAAACCATGTAAATTATGGAATAACAAAATCGCATGATTCCTTCCTGATAATTTGACCCTAACCCCAAGAATTCCAGTAGCATATGGCAAGTGTCCTACAATGTGCTGCGAGAAAAATCATGGTGGAACATTGTGTAACGGGGCAGGTTACAATTGCACCATTGGATAGCTGCCAGATTGCTGTGAAGTAATTTAATAAAAGCATAGAGTTACATGGCCACACAATGATTCATCAGGGAAGTAGCATAAGCCAGCATATGCAAAATGGTATGGATCCACTTTTGGTGAATTTATAATGGGAAAACATACACAGAAAAACTTTCCTGTTAGACAAGGCCTAAGACCAGAATTTGTCTGATTAGTTTTTAATTATTGAAATGTAAATAGCGTTTAAGAGCCATTTTGATCCCTTCAATGTCAATGGAATTTTTGCCACTAATTTCAGTGAAGCCAGGATTTCAACACACAGTTCTGTAAGGGTGAAATTCACCCCTGTGCCCAGGTTAGCACAAAGCATATGCACTAAAAATGGAGTTTAATTTTACGCCTACACTTCAAGCTGGAGGTGTGATTCCCAGCTTCAGAAGACCTACCCTTGCTATCTCTGGTTGAGCTAGTCGCAGGGGTTCTCAAACTGGGGGTTGGGACCCCTCAGGGGGTTGCAAGTATTACAGGAGGGGTCATGAGCTGTCAGCCTCCACCCCAAACCCTGCTTTGTATCCAGCATTCATAATGGTGTTAAAAATATAAGTGTTTTTAATTTATAAGGGGGGGTCGCACTCAGAGGCTTGTCATGTGAAAGGGGTCACTAGTACAAAAGTTGGAGAACTACTGAGCTACTGCACTAAAAAACAGGGTAACTGCCATGGTGTGAGCTGTATGACAGGCTCTGCCCTGAGTAGGCCTAGGATCTCCAAAGGGGACAGCCTTGGGGTGGCTAGCCTGTCCTGCAGCTTCCGCCACAGCAGCTATGCACTATTTTTTAATACACTAGCTCAATGAGATTTAGCATGGGTATGTCTCCTCAAGCTGGGAATCATACCTCCAGCTCAAAGTGTCGATGTATCCTTAGAGGGGCATAGGTTTGCACTAGCCCTCTGCACAGGGCTCACTTGCACTCAGCATAATCTTAGATGGGATTGTAGTCACAACTGTCTCCGAAAGTGCTTCATTTGCTTTTCTCTCCATGGGCCTACTTGTCTGAAACAGAGAAACAGTACGCTGTGTGAAGAGCCGCTCCCTGCACTTGCTGTTTGAAATTTCTTTGCCCTCAGTTCACACAGGTGTAAATGACTACACAAGGCAGAAGGTGGAGAATCAGAACCTACAATGATGACGTCCCCAAGAACTACTTTCTTGTCTGCCAGCTACATAAGTAGAGAAAATAAAGAGTTCAGATGTCTCTCTTAGCCCCTGGCCTCTGTAAAAGTAGATATTGCTATACATGTCATCTTTTTTTCTATCAGCTATCACTCTGATGGCATGCAAAATGTTAGGTGTACTAAAACACACGTGGGAGAGTAAAGTTGAGATGTAAATAGTGATAAGATCTACCACATGACTGCATCTCAGAGGACTTTGAGCACTGGAACCTATTCATTAAAAGTTGTAGTATATATACAGTATATGTCCTCAGCTAAACCATAAGATAAGAATATGATAGATCTGGGATTAAAGTGGTGAAAATGTGTGGAAGTAGGAGTCTGCTTCTTGATTTTTTTTCATGATGAATGATTCAAAGCTGAGTTACCTTGACACATACACTGAAAGAGCTCCCAAATGAACTGCGAAAGTAATAAGAACCCAAACCCATGAAGTGTTTGGCATATGAGTGTCCCCTTGCCTCCCACTGTTGATCTTGCCGGAGGGGAGCTTTCAGTAGAGAAAATAAGTCTTTAAAAGTAAGTGACCAGTGGTGGATTGCTTGCTTTTTAGCTACTTCTATTGCAGATGTTTATGTGAGATTAATGAAGCTATTTTCCCTTGAAGGAGCCAGGGGGACTGTGGGATTTTTCAGAGCTGAGAGCTCAAGTTAGCAGGCTGTGCAACCAGGGAAGCAGCACTGCCTATCTTTCATCCTTGAATAAAGACTGCCTGAGTATACACATACAGAAATGTTATGTATTGTAGAGGCGGACAAGATATTCAAAAGGAAACACCGGGAGAAGGGCAGGGTGGACGGTTACAGGAGGGCCATCAGGAATCACTACAGACCTGCATCAGTGAGAGTGGACACAGACTGGAGGGGATGATGCAGCAGAATCTGTTGCAGTAATCTCCTTGAATGGTAATGACAGGATTGTCAAAGCCAAAAGGGCAAAACTTTAAACCACTTTCGATTCTTGCCAAGGCTCACCTCAGTATTCTCCACATTTGTCCTGGTCTGTGACCCAGCCCATTTAGGGCCTTGTCTGCCTGAAGAAAGAAAAATACAGGTCAGGGTATGTGGGCTTTCTGGTATTGGTGTGGCAAAAGGACCTGTCATGGAGCCACCGCGTGATGCTCTGGAACTACTCCATATGAAGCCAGTCAGGACTCTGAGGGAGCATGCCTCCTCTCTCTGAGCATACTGTCTCTAGGGCAAGAAGCTTACACCAGCTTTGACCTTCCTGCGTCTGACCTCGGAGCATTTAGCATCCCTTTCTCACACTGTGCACTTCCCACAGCGAGTCCGCACAGGCGGGACTCCTGGGAAAGCCAGAGGACCCTGTACTCCAACGCAGCAGTCAGACGTGACTCTCAGCCAGCTAGTAAAATAGAAGGTTTATTAGACGACAGGAACATGGTCTAAAACAGAGTTTGTAGGTACCGAGACCAGGACCCCTCAGTCAGGTGCATCTTGGGGGTAGGGAGCCCAGACCCCAACCAGCTCTAAACGGAGACTCCCTCCAGCCACTCCTCTGGCCTTTATCTCTTTCCCGGGCCAGGAGTCCACCTGATCTTTGTTCTCCAACACCCTCAGTTGGCACCTTTGCAGGGGAGGGGCCCAGGTCATCAGGAGACAGGGTGTTGGCCATTCTCTGTGCAAACCGCATCACACTGGCCCCCTAGGGCTCTGCAACAATCACACACCCTTATCCCACCACCTACATACTTCAGAAAGACATAGGGGAAACTGAGGCACCCACACAGCATTCGGAGAAAGCATTAAGAATATTTCCACTTCATCACAGGACCTGTGTTTCTAATTCCTTGTGGTAAAGTTCGTAGACCATTTCCCACTGCTGCATTGACCTGCCATGCAGTGCAAGTCTCAAACCCAGAGGTTACCAAGTGAGAGCAGTTGATACCACACAAACAGGGGCTACACCCCTGACTCAGTGAGACCAGCAGACTGCTGCTTGGTCACTTCTTAGCATAAAGCTTCCACACCCCATGTTGCTAGGCCTCCTGCCAGCCAGAGTCTTCCTGCCTCCTCCTTTGGTTCCCGCTCCTTGTTCCTGTTGCCTTGTCTTGCCCCTGCTCCCTTGCCCTAACTCTAGTTATTGACTCTGGATTGAGCCTTGGTGTGACACTGGTTTGATCGTTGGTGTGGCTTCTAACTCTGGCTGTGGCCCCTGACGCTACTCTAGGTTCTGACCATTAGGTCAGACTGCCCACATACGGGCCCAGATGTTATCTCAGCCACTGACCAGGGACTGGGAGTGAAGAATGATGATTAAAAGCCAGTGATAATTATGGACTGGGACACTGCCCAATCTGCATTGGGACAAGCTGGAAAGTATGGAATCCAGGGTTTCAGTGCTGTAATTTATAAAGGCAGAATGACTTGTCCAGTCTCTACTTTCACCATTCTTACTAGCTTCCTTCTATTTTTATTATCTTAATTAAAAATTAATTCTCAAATTAAAAATAAAATGCTAATCCCTCGTTGTTCCTGTTGGGAGAAATCATGACCCAAATTTGCATTTTGCTCACTTTGATCTCTATACTTTTTTTCTCTTTAGTGTGGAGGAAAGGTAAATTTACTAAGCAAGGGCTAATCTGGCTTTTTCTTTGTTAGCGGGTCATAGAAGTAGTAGAGCACTATTCTCCCAAGAAAATATTCTGACTTGATTGATCAAGTGGCTGGGACTGTGACATCAAAGCTAACCAGGGGAAGCAAGAAAATGAGCCAGGGAAAGATACAGGGGGACAAATCCCGAATTAAAAAATAAATAAAATAAAGGTGTAAAATTTTACCAAAGGCATAGAAAGTTTGTATTAAAATGATGTGAGGTTTTCATGTCTGAAAACTTCACAAATCAAGAGAAGAAAATGGGACCTCAAGGCACTGCTGCAATATAAATAAACGAAATCGTATCTATTATCTATTTAAATTAAACAAGTTTCCAAATATTGCGGGTATTGAACTATTAGAATTAGAGCCCCTAAAAGAACATAATAAAATAAACTCAACTCTACTGCTGTAGACTTTGCCCCCTTTAATTAATGACAGAATTTCTTATTGCTACAAGGTAGTATCACAAATCAATAGGTGAAATTTAAACCCTAGTTTGAACGGGACAAAGTGATGCTCGGGTCTTGTGCCAGCCCCTTTCCACACAGGGGTGAGTTTCACTCAGGAAGTGCAAGAATGGCTGAATCTGGTCTGTAATAGTTAATGGTCTTGTCAGCCTTGTAGATGGAAGTAGCATTACACTGAATCTTGATGACAGTGTGATTGCAAGTTGAGAGCAAAAGCACTGGACGAGCACGTAACATATTAATGAAATGCTTTTATTAGCTGAAAAGATAAAAACAATGATTTTCTCCAGAAGGAAGGTAAAATGGGACACTGAGTGGTGTTTGGGATTTTTTAGTGATAAAATGTTTCAAAATGTTTTTTCAGTATTGAAATTGATTGCCATGATAGCTAATAAAAAACGTTCATGGGAAAAATGTATTGATAGTATTGTTGTAAAATACAAAAGAAAAAACATGACTGCAGTATATAAACTCAAAGCAAAGATGTCCTTCAGAGTTAGGTGATTATAAAGCTGGAGAAGTTTTGCTTTGCTCCAGTGACTTCCTGGAAGAGTAAAATTCACCCGTCTGTGCTTAGGACAAGCATAAAGCCTTCTGAAGCACGTAAGTCCCTGTAAGTCTTGTGGACTGGATTCTGCTCCCTTTGAGATAAATGGCAACACTTTCAGTAATTTCAGTAGGAGTCAGCTTGAGCTCTGTAAATAGGGCTTAAGTGCTGAATAGGCCTTGTGCTGGACCCCTGTACAGAGTGATTTTAACCTGCAGTAATCAGAGCAATGCAGGGGTGCTGGAACAATTTTTATAGTGGAGGTACTGGCAGCCATTGAACTAAATTGTAAATCCTGTATATAATGGAAACCACTTCAAGTTGGGAAGTGCTGCAGCACCCTCCGCACCTGTAGTTCCCGCACCTATGAAGCAAAGCCTTTAAGATTTTGGATATGTCTGCACTTCAAGCTGGAGATAAAAATTCCAGCTTGAGGAGAGACATACCTATGATAGCTCTAATCAAGCGCCCTAAAACTAGTGTTGGTGCAGCAGTAGGAGGGGCTAGCTACCCCAAGTACTGTACATACTTGTCCATGACACTAGGTACATACTTGGGACCGCTAACCCCACCCACTGCTGCAGCTACACTCTATTTTTAAAAAGAACTGGAGGATTTGTGGCACCTTAGAGACTAACAAATTTATTTGAGCATAAGCTTTTGTGGGCTACAGCTCGCTTCATCGGATGCATTCAGTGGAAAATACAGTGGAATGATTTTATATACACAGAGAACATGAAACAATGGGTGTTACCATACACACTGTAAGGAGAAAAGGAGTACCTGTGGCACCTTAGAGACTAACCAATTTATTTGAGCATGAGCTTTCGTGAGCTACAGCTCACTTCATCAGATGCAAGGAGAGTGATCAGTTAAGGTGAGCTATTACCAGCGGGAGAGAAAAAAAAACCTTTTGTAGTGATGATCAAGACGGGCCACTTCCAGCAGTTGACAAGAACCTGTGAGGAACAGTAGGGGGGAAAAATAAACATGGGGAAATAGTTTTACTTTGTGTAATGACACATCTACTCCCAGTCTTTATTCAAGCCTAATTTAATGGTGTCCAGTTTGCAAATTAATTCCAATTCAGCAGTCTCTCGTTGGAGTCTGGTTTTGAAGTTTTTTTGTTGTAATATTGCGATAGTCTCTACGTAAAAGAATAAATGGACACAAATCAGACTTCAAGAATTATAACATTCAAAAACTAGTCGGAGAACACTTCAATCTCTCTGGTCACTTGATTACAGACCTAAAAGTCGCAATATTACAACAAAAAACTGCATGCATCCGATGAATTGGGCTGTAGCCCACGAAAGCTTATGCTCAAATAAATTTGTTAGTCTCTAAGGTGCCACAAGTACTCCTGTTCTTTTTGCGGATACAGACTAACACAGCTGCTACTTTGAAACCACTCTATTTTTAGTACCCTCCCAGGAAATTCCTTGAGCTAAAAATTACACTTCGAGCTCCAGGTGTAGACATTCCCTCCTAAGAAAAATTGTGTGCATAAAAATTAGGTGAAAGTTATTTCAGAAGAAATTACTTTTTTAAAGTACTTCAATACATCCAAAGCATTTGCTTAGTACATAGTGCAGAACCGACACTCCCTTTTGCATTAAGGATACAAAATCTCATAGAACAGCTGGAAACTTCATTCTAATAATGAGGCGGTTCCTTACCTAAATATGACTTTAGGAATCTTGTGTATAACTTTAACAATACTAACGTATATGTATAGGAAGTCTATTGGGAGCTTTATTATTATTTCTATAGCACCTAAAGTGTGCTAGGTACATAAGAGAACATAAAATAGTCTTGTCCCTGCCTACCCTGACAATGTAGGCAGGGTACTATGCACAACCTGGAACCCCTCTACATTTTGTTGTAAGCTTGCAGCTGACTGCACATTACAAGATGAGTCCCTAGATAACACCATGCTTACCTTACAAAGTGCACAAAAACCCACCCTTATTTATGCACCTTACAAGGCCTTTCCTCCAGCCCCAGGCATTGGTAACAATTCACAGCTTTGTATTTCACTACATAGCTAAGTTAGGCAAGCAGAATGATATGTCCTGAGATCCTCCCTTAGCAGTCAACTTTACAAGTTTAGCAAAAAAATGCCTGTGCTCAGTAAGTGACTTTCAGAGGCTCCTAAACTGGTCAAATATAATCCAGCGTCCTTTGCAAGTGAAAGAACTTCCTAGTGAGAGTTATTTCCATGACATGTTAGTGTTCAACTTCAGCTGTAGGCCTAATCAAAGAAAGTTTACAAGACTTTTTTACAATGGGAGAAGTCTATATTTTTTCGCTCTCTTCACATTTGAAAAACTGTAGAAATGTTTTTTTCCTAAACTTTAAAAATAAATGAGCTCCAAGTAGTTTCAGTCCTCAAATGTAAACGTTTCAGAAAGTTATAGCTGATCTGTGACTGAAAAGAGGAGGTCTGCTGATCTCAGTGAAGAAAGATGCCAACTCCTTGCAACTCATGTTGCTGGCCTGCTATGAAATACAGGGTATGATTTAGCAGCTTTTATGGAGATGGAGATGAATGTTCCTTGGTCTGCAATACAGCCTCCATGTTATTGTGAAGACTCTGTTGTAATATACTTAGCAAATGATCACGAAAAATCACAGAGAAATACAATATTTTATTTCTGCATAGCCCTTTTTGCCAGGAAAAATTCCAAGAAGTTTTTGCATACTACAAACGGTAAATAATACACTACTAAAATACTGCCAGGTGTAGGGTAGCAGCTAATTAGCATACTACTGCGTAACAGTAGGAAATATTGGACATGGCCGTTGGGAAAATCCTTATTCTTACAAAAAGTACCATGGAATCTTTAGTGTCCATATAGAACAGACAGGGCCTGTTGCTTTTAAGGTATGAACCACAACATAGAGCAGAAAACAAAGAGTCTGGGAAACCATCAGGTTGTCGCAGGCAGGAGGCAGGGTAGAGAGTGGGAGCCTGCACGCCGAGTCCTTGCTTCTCCCCCCCCCCATCCGTCCTGAATGCTGCAAGCCAGCTAATTGGCAAGGGGAGGAGGGGGAAGGCGCTGATCTGCGGGGTCTGCCGGGGGCGGGACGGAGCATAAGAGCTGATGGGGGGGCTGCCAGCTGTGGACAAAGCAGGCAGCCAAAGGACATTATAGCGCAGCATTGCACATCTTTAAATGGAGCCTGTTCTGTAACTGAGCAGGGACATACTATTGAAACAATGTTAAGCGAGAGGACGTTAAGGGGGGAGTTACTGTCTAATATTTTACTTCCAATTAAAAGAAAGATGCTATTTCTTCCTTAGCCTAGTCTGCCTAGGGGCTCCAACTTCTGATAAACTCTGACTTCTCACCCCAGTTTTGTGCCTTCATTCTATATTTAGTAGGGATTTTTTTATTTTTGTTTGTTTGTTCCTTTGTTTCCTGTTCTTTTCTCCCCCTCCTTGAAACTGATGAAGTTGGCCAGGCATTTTGTCAAAACATAGCATCATCATGAATGAAAATGTTTGACCCTTCAAGGAAGAGGTGGGAGGGAGACACTGAATCACCTCTCTAGTGGCCAGTTATATCCAGTTTTTTTTTTATAGAAATTAGCGAGATAGACATTAACCTAGATCAACAGTGTTTGCAAGTCTCATGAGTCACGCACTAGCTGCGAAGTTTGCGCTATTCAGTGGCGTTCTTAGAACGCCCCGCCCCGCCCCGCGCCGCCGTCACGTGGGTGCGCGAGCGCCTGGCCTTTCCCTCGGAAGAGGAGACGTGTCGGGGGCTTGAAATCGGAAGTTCGATACTCCGAAGGCACAAGAGCAAGAAAGCAACTAAAAACTCCCCGTTTATCGCCTTGTTTTTAAGCCCATCTCATGATTTTGGGGAGGGGCCTACTCAAAAACGGGGCACGCTTGGGGCTGACGATGTGGGGTACGCGATCTGCCCCCCAAGCCCCTCCAACAGGTGTCGGCGGGGGGGAGGCCCTCCTGCCGTTCGCACGTTCCTAGCTGACGGCTCCTAGGGCGGGCGAGAGACCTGGCTCCCACGCCTCACGCCGGCTGCCCCTGTTTCTGCCCCCTCCCTGCCCCTCCGGCTTCCCCTCCGCACCCCGCTTTTGCACCGGGGCGTGGCACAGCCAGCCAGGGCAGCGGCTTGAGCGGCGGCCACCGAGCATGCTCAGACTCTCCGCTCCCCCGCCGGGCGGGCGCAGGACGCGGAGGGAGCCGTGGCAGGCACAAGCATGCGTGCGGGGCTCTGGCGGGGGCTGCTGCCGCTGCTCCCGGCTCGGAGCTGCTCCTACGCCGGAGCGGGAAGGAGGAGGCGGCTGGTGCGGCCGCTGCCGCGCTGCAGCTGGCTCAGCACCATGGCCCAGTTCGGCACGGAGCCGCGGGGGCGGCCCCACTCGCCCGAGTACCGCCTCTACTTTAGTGAGTAGCAGCCCCGCAGGGGCTCCAGGCGCCGCCGCCTGTGGCCGGGGAGCTGCGGGGGGCGCGGTGGAACGCGGGGCGGCGCTGCGTTCTACGCCCGGCGGAGAGCTCAGGGGCGCTGCCCCCTGCCAGCCGTAATTGGGGGCCACTCCTTAAAGAGGGTGAATGGAGAAAGCCAGCGTCTCCCCCCCTCGCCCAGGACATGCCTTAGAGCTTAACTAGGAAACTTGGCCGGGGGCGTTAACATGGGCACCCCCTGTTGCTGTGTCCCCCGGGGGGCGCTGGAGCATTGGGGTGGAACCTACAGGCTTTTGCTACAAGTGAATAAAGACTAGGATGTGGCTAGATGCATTAGCCCCTCCTAGGCTTATGCTGAGGGCTCTGTCTCCAGCCCTGCAGGGAATTTGAATGTCCCAGAGAAAGAGCTGAGGGCTTGTCTCCCCAGAGGGTGACTTTAAAAAAAGCACCCTAAAATTAATCCAGTATGAAGAAGTTTCTTGCGACCCACTGGGTGAGACTTGTGGCAGGGAGGGCCTTTCAGCCGCCAGCAGCCCCCCCTAAGGGGCAAAACACACAACCCAGAAGAGAAGACCATTACAAATATAAAAAAAAAAAAGTGTAGGAAACTTTTAAAGTGGTGCATGAGTTTCATTACTTTAGCAGGAATAACAGTGGTGAGTCTACTCTCCTGATGCAATAATGACTGCTCCAGATATGCTCGTAGTAAAGGGAAATTTGCATTTGAAATGAGGACATCTATTTTACTGACGGCCCACTGAGCAGTCAGCATGTATGAAAGTATGAACGAAGCTCTAAGACATAAGTCAAGACAGAAAAACCTCGTGTGACATGGAGGGGAAATATCTCTTCTTGGACCAGCTTCTTTTGCCTCACCCACCTTGTCTCTCTAAGGCCCTGGGACAACATGATTACACCAACATTGCAAACAAAAAGCTGGTGTGTTTAGTTTCAATTTCACACTACCTTTTTCTAATAGTTATGAAGATTTTTAAAAAGCCACTTTCTGATTTTGCTCTTCACACTGATTTTTATACCATTATGATTCCATTACGTTCAATGGAGTCACTTCTGATTTACATTGCTGTGAGAGAAATGGACAGATGTAAATGGTCAGTTGCACCCTGTCAGAAATCTGTCACGCTGACTCCACTAGAGGTCGGGTGCGATAGGCTTGATCTAGTGACTGTCACTTCAGTTTGAACAGTGGCCTATGACTAGGGCCCTGCCAAATTCACTGTCCATTTTGGTTAATTTAACAGTCAGAGGATTTAAAAAATCGTAAATTTCATGGTTTTAGCTATTTAAATCTGAAATTTCATGGTGTTGTAATTGTAGGGGTCCTGACTCCAAAAGGAGTTGGTGAGGGAAGGGGGTTGAAAGGTTATTGTAGGGGGGATTGCGGTACTGTTACTTCTGCGCTGCTGCTGGCAGTGGCCCTGCCTTTGGAGCTGGGCACCTGGAGAGTGGCAGCAGCTGGCTGGGAGCCCCACTCTGAAGGTACAGCCGCCATTAGCAGAAGCAAGGATGGCATGGTATGGTATTGCCACCCAGACTTCTATGCTGCTTCCTGCAGTGCTGGGCCCTCAGTCAGCCACCGCCACTCTCCAGCCGTCCAGCTCTGAAGGCAGCAGCGCAGAAGTAAGGGTGACATGGTATGGGATTGCCACTCTTACTTCTGCGCTGCTGCTGCCAGGGCGCTGCCTTCACAACTGGGCGCCCGGCCAACAGCCACTGCTCTTCCAACCACCCAGTTCTGAAGGCATCGCACAAGTAAGGGTAGCAATACCGCAACCCCCCTAAAATATGCTGGTGACCCCCTGCAACTCCCTGTTGGGTTAGGACCCCCAGTTTGAGAAATGCTGGTCTCCCTGTGCAATCTATACAGTATAGGGTAAAAGCACACAAAAGACCAGTTTTTGCTGGGGGAGACCAGATTTCATGGTCTGTGATGCATTTTTTATGGCTATGAATTTGGTAGGGCCCTACCTATAGCTAAACTTTATCTTTTATTTCCTGGAATGTAACACCATATTTGTACAACGTTTGCATAACAATTGTTTCTGTATTTCAGGGGTAGATGTAGTGCAGTCCATAGGCCAAAGAGGGCCCATGTCCACACACTCTTTTAATACGAATAATGCCACCTGATCAGGAGGGAGCAGTGGGTGCTGGAATTTGTGGCCTCTAAGACTTGCATCTTTCTAATGACTGTTCTATTTTTTTTTTTTTTTTGCAAATTTGGCTCAGTCATTGAGCTTTTGGCAAGCTCAAAATGTGTCCCTGAATTAGACAAAGTTTGGGCACTCCTCCTGTCTACTTAGAAGTCTGCTTGCATGTGAGAAGGGAGGGGGAAAGGCCTCATGGAAGCCAATTAGAATTTTGCCATGGACATCAGTGAGGCCAGAATTGTACCCTAGAGTGTACTCTGAAACCCTAGAGTCTGTCATTGTTCCTTTTAAAACAAAAAGTCTGAGCAGATAAGGTTTAACTAATGTATATTGCTGGTCAGAATTGGTATAAGCTGTTTAGCGGTGAATGTTTTCTGTATTGATATGAAATTCAGTTTATTTGAAATGACAAGCCATGCTAAGGGAATACTGTAAAGTTTTAATAGCTGCAGTATTTTAGCCTGCTATCTGAAATTTTTGTTTTAAAAAATATCTTGATCATGAAGAAATTATGAGCTGCTGAAAAAGAAACTTGAAGTATGACTAAAATCCTAGGTAACCTAGGAACTGGTTTTCTCTATACATGTCTTATGACATTTCCTCTCCATTAGTGGCTCTGTGTAGGAAAAATACAAGGTTATTGACATCTTTACATAGTTCATTTTGCCAGTTAAGATCAAAGGAATGAGCAGGCTAAAGAGAGGAAAGAAGGGCACAGTATAGCTGCCAAAGCTGAAAGTTCTGATTTTGGTTTGTCCCTTAAATTGACCGTTTTATTGTAAAATTTGGAGTTTGACTCCAGAAAAGGCTTTGTTACAACATAAATCCCCTGGCCAAGCAGTGTTTCAGTTTAAAATACCAATAGACCCTTGTCTATCTATAACGATGGAAGCAATAGGGACATATTTATTAGTAATGTGGACATCTTTCAGCATGTTTGGTTTAGATTTGTAACACTTTTTTTTGTCTCGCAGAGAATGCGGAGGGTAAATATATTTCCCCATTTCATGACATTCCTCTGTTTGCTGGATCTAAAGAGGTATATGTTAGACTCAAACGCAGTTATTATTTCTTGAAATGATGGATGTTGTGTTCTCTAATGGTCAAAAGCAGGTAGATTTTTCTTTTCTTTTCAATAGAAATCTTGTTTGATTTTTAGCAATTACTAAAATAAATTAATATATTTTAGGACCTGACGGGACCTTTATGATCTTGTGTGACTTCCTCTATAGTACAGACTGTAGAATTTCACCCAGTAATTCCTGTGTTGAGTTCAATAATTTGTGGTGGAACTGGAGTGTGTCTGTTTGAAAGATATGCAGTTTTGATTTAATGACTTCAAATGATGAGAAGTCCACCATATCTTTTGGTAAGGTGTTAAAATTCTGTGCTTATGTGCGCTAATCTAGAATACAGTTTCTACTGTTACTATTCCTAAGTCACTTTGTGTTTCACCAAACCCATGTAAATTGCTATTTTTCTATAGTACCAGCAGTTTTGCAGCAGAAGAGGCTTACACAATACATATTTATGTGAATGGTATATTTCTTTAATTCCCAAAAGACGTGCTGTAATTTGAAGGCAGCAATAATGCCCAAGAGAGGAGTGGTAATCGCACCTTTGGAGAATTACAAGGCATGAGGTGCAACCAAGCACTTTCATATATTGTTAGCCACGTTCCCTGGAGTTTCATTATTGCTATAGTGAAATGCCTGTTTTCTACGTCATCTGTGAAAACTGCCAGCCTTCAGTTTAGTCTGAGAAGAGGTTTGCTTATTATGGCATACTCAAAAACAAAATAGTTTGGGAAATTTGCAGCCTTTAAGGTTTGTTGCCTCAACTGTTGGGTTGATTTGTAGGCTGGAACATTGAGAAAAATCTGCAACTCTATCATGTGCCCAGAGGGGTTTTTCTAAACAGATAAATGCTACATCAATATCATTCTGTTCAATCATTTAAAACCAGGGCTTGAAAAGTGTACCTGATGCCTTTGTGAGGGAGGACTAAACTTGCTGGTGAGAGGTTGATGAGAAAGACAAGAGTTGGAAGGCCTTCCAAGGAAGGTCCAGGGGCCCTAACTTTACTAGCACCTCTTAGCATCTTTAGCTGCTGGGGGGGAGGAGGGTGCTGACATTTCCACTAGGATGCTCTCCCTGCATCCTCCTTTCAGTCTTCTTTTAAACTTGCCTCTGGCAAGCGGATGTCTGATTAATTTGAAGGTCCTCCCATTCTGGCTGCTGGACAAGGGAAAAAATTTCTGTTTCTTCTGTCCCTCCAGAGCCTCCAGGCTGCTGGCAGAGACATGGGTCTTCACTACTTTGATCTCTCTCCCAGTCTCCTAGATGCTGCAAGGGGACTGGAGGATGAAGAGGCCTCTGCTACTCTTCCTCTCCTCCAGCCTCTGTCTTTAGGGTCCTCCTTGCTTGTGAATAACTCCAATGCCTGCTGCTGTTTATAATGCAGTTCACAGCCTTTGCAATCAGCAGCAGCAGAATGAAACTGACCTGGTTCATAACAGTTTTGTGGCTGTCTACAGGGATCTGTCAAGCAGCACTGACCGGTCTTAATTTCACTCAGCTGGTGCTTGACAAAGAAAGGAGATTTGTCCATTTCTGATGCAGGAAGATGAAAATGCATCAGTTCACATTTGGGAGGTTATAGCCTTACAACCATTAGGAAATTTAAATGTTTTTAAAATGAAAGTTACAGTTATAGAGACATTGATGGCTTAGGTCCTCCTCCCCATATTCTCAAGGACTAGCTTGCCACTCATGAGTGGATTTTTCAAGCCCTTTTAAAAACTACTAATGTAGTCTGTGTAGAATCTACAGTGTAGTAGTTATTTATACAGACACCGTGGTATTCTTTTCTCTAACATGAATATATTTTGGATTCGACTCCCGTAAGTGAGAGTTCTAAATGCTAATTTTTTTTTTTCTGTATAGGATAAGGAGGTTCCTGCGAAGAGATCAAAGACTAATGGAAGTGAGGTACAGTTAGAAATTATTTTTCATGAAATGTAATTTTGCTGTGCTCTAGTTGTAATGGACACATTAGAATGGGGCTTTCAATCATGGTGGGCAAAATGAGAGCTGTTCAGTACCATGCATCTTGCACTGAATACAACTGATAAACCTTCAAATACAAATGCCATGGGACGAGGGACCTCAAAGGGATTTTAAATCTCCTGATCAAATGGGCAAAAAAAGTCAGTTTTTATTTATTAATCAAAATGTTCTAAAATGCAAGTGTTTTTATATTTTTCAGTAGAAGCTTCCTTCTGACAGTTGTAAAGTTGATACATTGTATTTTCTCCTATTACATACAGAAGCCTGCTCAAGTAAACTCTCTTAGTAAAAGATTCACTAGCTGCTCTGACTGCAGAGTAAAATAAAAACAATTAGAAATCTTTTCTGTTAAAGCAGTGGTTTTCAACCTCTTTTCATTTGCGGACCCCTAGAAAGTTTCTTATGGAGGTAAAGACCCCTTTGAAAATCACAGACATAGTGTGCGGACCCCCCAAGGGTCTGCAGACCACAGGTTGAAAACCACTGCATTAAAGGGATATTAAGTATGATGGGCCAAAACTCAGACTTTCCAGCTGTGTTTTGGACTGAAGGCATGTGCTTTTCTGGGATGTGCAGATGTGCACAGTCGAGGAAAGTGCCATGTGCGTGTGCTCAGAATTGTTGCTGGTTAGAGAGAGAACAAGTACCCAAGGTTGGTTTGTGTGAATGTTTGTGCAGGAGTCTTCTTTTAATTGTATAGTTTCTAGTAAACGTTGTCTTGGGACCTAAGCGGGGGCATGGAATCACTTTAAGTAGAGTAGAATGTAAAAGAAACAAGTCACATTTTAAGGCCCAGATTTTCAAACACGGGTTCTTAAAGATGGGCTCTTTAATCCCTATTTAGGCACCGAAATATGTTCTGAATAACCAGCAATTATTAGGCAGTATCTCTGTGACCAATCAATTGTATTTCAAATACCGATAAATGGCATTTTAACTCGACAGAGCCACTCTGATGGTCTGGTTTCTAGCAGCATTTGAAATATTATTTCCTGCCACTGGTATGGTCCTGTGTACCATCCTTACACATCCATCGACTCACACATACACCTTAATTCTCTCTCACTCATAATTCATTTAACCCATAAACACCAGTTATATGTACTGTTTAGATTTCAGGCTTTTTTCTAATGCTGACTTAAGAATTATTTAAGTAGGTGCACAGTCATTTATAAACGCGAATAAAAGATAAAATGTAAGGAGGAGCTATATGGCTGCTGAAAATGGGTGATGAGGCATGCACTCACATGGCATATGCTGTGAATTATAACTCTAGCATGCAGTCATGTATTCTGTTTCTTATCTGTATGAGCAGTGTGACAATATCTGATCCTGATCATCTTGCAGAGCCTAATCTAAAAAATGGTTAAAACTATATGAAACTTCTGAGCTGTAACGTTAATATTTATATGTTAATATTTTTCTCATTTAGTGGAAATTTTTTTAAACTTGACTAAAACAACATCGTTTGCTATGTGCTGCCTATAGCCCTGATGCTACAGATGTCCTCGCAGGATCAGTCTAATATAGTGCTTATTTAGACGTTTAACTTCATTGAGTATTGTTTTTGCAATATCTTACATATGTTTTCTTTCATCCAAAAGGATCCCAAAATGCTTCACAAAAGTGGGTATATTACAAAATCTGAGTGTGTAATTCACTCACTCAGAGATAGATAGAAATAAAAGAATTACTTTGCTCACCTTTTTAAAACATAGCCATGTCTAGGATGAAGCATAGAAACTTTTTAACATCACCCACTAATATTACACAGCAGTTCAGGACAGGAATACTATACTCAGCTGAAAAGGCAAGAGACATTATGGATGCAAATTGTACAGTAGATAACCAAACTGGATACCTTTCTTAATCCCATGAAAAGTGGCATAGCTTTTTTTAATAACCACATGTGCTCAGGATCTTGCTTATTTGTTGGCATTTCCAGCAGTATGGTGCCTCCTAAAAGCATATGTTAAATTATACTAGCCAAGTGTTTCTTTGGTAAATCATGTATATCCAATGTCAGTTTAGATATAGAAAATAGAAGTAATTTGGCATAAGTCGCCTCAGTTTATCAGATTTATTTAAAATTGTTCTGAGCACTTGTGATATTGAAAAGGGGACTATAAAATATTGGTCTATCTTTTGATGTACTTAATTCAGTTCTTCACTGAAGTAGGGACATACATCTTAGCAGTTTGCAAGATCAGCTTGCTTTGGTTTGTTCTAATAAAAGGTTTCCCCAACTTTTTCTTGGTATGGGGCATCTTGTAGTAGTGAGGCCATATCGTGGGCCATCTCCCTTTCCAAACTCTGATTTACTCTCAGATTTGCAGTCACGTCAACCCTGTGTAACTACTGTAATTGCTAGCATGGAAAAGAGAATAAAGAAACTATTTATATATTTGAACTACTTAACGAGTTGGGTATGGCTGCTTTCCAGATGTTAGGGGAGATAATTACCTTTTGTCTCAGATCATTACCATTTTGTAATCTGAACCTGTGCTTTGTTTTAAGTACTACAAGCACTGAAAATTCACTCTCGCCCAGGTAAGTAAATGTGAAAAGCATCAAAAGTTTCAAATCTCCATCGTGAATGCTGGATATTCTTCCTATAGTTGCAGTCACTATTCTGTCCGGGGCTGGTTCTGTGGTCTTCAGCGTATATCTACACTGCAGTTAAAAACCCTATGGCGGGCCTGTGCCAGGTGGCTCAGGTTAACAGGGCTTGGGCTAAGGGGCTGTTTAATTGCAGTGTAGATGTTTGGGCTCTAGGACTCCGTGACAAGTCAGCTAGCCTGGGCCAGCTGGGGTTGTCTGATTGAAGTGTAGACATACCCTTAGTGTCTTGTTGCGGGCAAGTTCCTAGAAGCCATACTTGTCTTTGAAAGACGAATCTGAAATGTTGCTCCCAGCTGCACTGAAAGGGCTTCTAACCAGCTCATCATTGTATGTGCCTTTGATGTTTTGTCTGTGAGTGACTTGACAGAGAGACAGGCACTTCGGGAGGGAGTTCAAAAAGGTGTATCGGTGCTTTCTCATGATAAAGCCAAGACATACCAGTGTGAAGGAGGAACTTGGCAGCATTGATCACTCAGTACAGCAAAAACATTAGAAATTATGGGATAAGCTCTAAGGAAGTTAACTGTCTTCCCAGCAGCATCCTTTATGTTTTTCAGATGTGCTGGTTATTTCCTTGTGATTGGGGCCTCCTGGCCTATACAAGGAGCCATTGGAGCTACAAAGCAGTTATAAGTGCTGCCAAGTCATTGCTTGTGCTCCATTTGTGGAGACCATCACAATGTTCCCACTCAAGAACGCTTTCCATACGATATTTGAAAAACTTCCCCTGCAGTTGGGCAGGTTAGCAGAGACTGAGAACAAATGAAGTTGTCTTGCACTCCGCCACCAGATAAATATCTAATCTAGGAGAGAGAGTTTGCCAAGGAAGCCACATCAGTGAATTAATAAGACTTAATTGCAAATAAATAGTTGCTTCAAGCTTGAGAAGATTGATGCTACATTTTCACCAGTGGCAGAGATTCTTCTTGGTCCTGGATCTTTTCACAACTCTAAAGTGTCCAGTTACTTGCTTATCTTGTCACTGAACATCACTGAAACCAATTCTTGGTACAGTGAGCTTGAAGTAAAAACTCTTCCCTTGTGCTATCAGACTCCCCTTTGCTTTTCAGTGGAAAGACTCGCAAGATGAAATGTCTGCTTGTTGACTTCAGAGTGGACATTGTACTTTTTTGGCCATTTAGCTTTGTCAAGTTATACTGGAAAAACTCCAGAGGCTTGTCTTTCAGGCCAGAATGTTTGATCTCTAGATATAGCTGGAGATTGTTGGTTTGATTTTCATTGGCCAGCACCTCATAGCAAGTGATACATTGAGGATGGGGCTCATATTGTGAACAAGTCCATAGTAAGCATATCTCCATATATTTGTGGTCATGTTTCATGATAGTCCTTCTTTTCATCTCTCTTTTCTCTTCTGTAGTTAAAGGCACTGGGCTGTGGCTTGCTCTGTTCACTCTCCCTTAGAACTTCGGCTCAGGCTGCCACTTATGAATGTACGGCCTGTGATGAGAGTTGGTAAAATCACAAATGAGCAGCAGCTGCGTTAAATAGTTACGGAAGAGAAGTAGTTGAAGTAGAGCTGTTGTCTTCTATCTTTGCCCTTGTCATGTTACAAAGCTTAAGAGAGGTATGTCAGCAGGTCCAGAATGCTTTTTTTTTTTTTTAATTATATTTTCCAAAAGCACTTTGCTGTACAAGTGCTAGAGTTACTCCAGACTTTTTCTGGGAAAACTCACCATCCTTTTTGTTCCTCATTTTATCTCCACCTCTTCCTATCAGTTTTGTTCTCTTCCTCATTCTCGGCACAGGCTGCCCTGCATTCTGCTTCCTCTTCTACTCAAAATTGGTTTATCCCTTAAAAAGTTCCACAACAGCCCCTAAACTCTCAACTTCCCATCCCCCTAGGCAAAAATCAAATTTCTTCACCCCCCTCCCCCCCATTCAAAATAGGTTCTAATCCCTGCCCCACAGCCACTGACCTCACATGATCAGGAGCTCAGAGGACTGGGGAAGGAAGTGAGCAGCTCAGCAGGGAAAGGATGATTTACCAAGAGAGGAAGAGGGTTGTTTGTCAGAAGGGACACTTCAAGCCAGAGGGCAGCCTGTAGGGAGGTGGTCCAGGAAAGGAGCCAAAAACAGATTTCTTCAAGTAAACTATTTGCAGCCCTCTTTCCTCCTCCTTCTGCCCTTCCTGAAACTGCTTCTTTGGCTATGGGTTGCTCTTATATGTCATAGGCAAAATATTGTAATTTAAGGGATACTACTAAATATTTTTTAATTGTTTTTTTCCTGTTGGCATATTGCATTTTAGAAACTAGAAAATGGAATGCTTTAACTTTTCTCCACTTTGCAACCATTGATTCCCCCTCTCAGCTCCTAGTGTATATAATGGAGTATAAGCAAAAATGACTGCACTCTATATTAATGTAAATGAACAATACAGTCTCGGTTCTTATATATAAGTAGAGAATCTGTGTGTCCCTGAGAACTGTGAGGATCCAGCTAACATAGGCTGTCCTTGTCTGTGTTACAAAAAACTGTTTTGTCCTGTTTTTGCCCTAAGCCCCACCAGACTGGTCTTCCAAAGAAGCCACCACCCAACGGAGCTGGTGAAACTGTCAGTAGGCGGTGTGAACAAATATGCACCTCAGGAACCACCTCCATCCAGGTCTATCATACAGCCTGCCCTCCATGAAGCCCCTCACACACACGTATGAGAGTCTGCACCATGTGGAGTCTGGGGCATTGCTCCCAGGGGTGAGCCTACACGGTGCTCACCATGTACAGGAGGTACCGTCAGACCAGGGTTGGCATCTGTACTTTCGCTTGCTTCCCCTGTAACAGAGGGGGGCAGCATGTTGTGGCAAGGTACAAGGGATGGTGGAAGCAAGAGATATTCATGGGTGGAAAGGCAGGACTGAGTCTGTCTGATGGAGAGAATAAGAGGGGATGCTGGGAAGATCCAAGGGTGAAATCTAGGAAAGGAAGGGAGAGGAGAATGGAGAAGAGAAAGTGAGGGGACAAAAAGAGAAGAGACAACGTAGAATATATGAGGGAGGAATAAGCAGCCTTTTCTCTCTTCCCTTTCATCTCCAGCTGTCAAATCCTCCTGTACATACCTCCCTAATCCCAATTAAAACCATCCCGTCATGAACCCTCTGCATGCAGGGCAAGGGCTCTGGTTCATCCCTGGAAAAAATTGATTGTCCCATAAACAAACTGTTTTTATTTTTAAACATAAGGATTGCATGAAGCTATTAAACTCTTGTAAACATCCGCAGCAGCTGAAACTTGGGCAGCTCAGCCTTTCCAGAGGCCTTTTTATTTGTTTTTGCATATGAATTAATCTATTAGGCTGTTATATTTAGTGCTCTTGACCATTTGTGTTCAATTGATATCAGAAATCCTGAGGGCCAGATTCTTGTCTGTGATAAATCAATGTAGCTTCACTGAAATAATTTGTGCTACACCAATTTACGCTAGGTGAGGTTCTGGCCCTAAGAGTCTTCCTTGACTCACTGCAGGCCTCAAGTACTTCTTGATCAATTTAAGTTTTTAAAAAATCTCTATATTCTGCAGCAGCCACAGTTACAGATGCAGTCAGGAAAATGCACATTTACAACACAGGTGTATGGATAAATCTCCTGCAGTCTCGTTCACAACAAAAATAAGGTTCTGGTGGCAATAAAAGTTTATCCTGTAATATTTCAGCAAGACTTTATAGGTCCTTTTCTTGTTGTAATTATGAAAGTCAAAATGATTATTTAGTCTTGTTAGCTTTTTTTTTTTTTTTTTTTTAAATTTTATTTAAGAGCTCCACACCAGAATTGGCCTTAGCATTTTTGGAGTGGGCCTGTTAAATAGCGTTTTGCTATCTGTCCCCAACTGAGAGAGCCTGTCCACCATGATTGCAATACTGTGCAGTAAGCCCAATAGTTCTGGGGGAGAGTTAGAGATGGTTGTCAGATGACCCCCATAATTGTCTCCTCGCAATCCTGCCCTTATCTGCTTTTGTCTCTTATCACACTTCCATCCATTATCTCTTATCACACTTCCATCCATTCCATCTATTATCTCTCCTTCAATGCTGGCAGCTCTGAACCCTTCTTTCATAACTATGTTCTCTTTCTTCAAGATGCTCTTTACCCATGGAATATTCTCACTGAAATGATGCTTAAGGACTCTGTGCTCTCTTCCTTGCTTATTATCTTAGGTTGTTGACTTTTCAGGAGATGGATTCCGTCTTATGAATGCGAACAGCGCATTGTGGACATGACCATTATACAAATTAGTATAGAATGTGTTTTGGGATCTTCTGGCTGTGAGAGGACTGTGAATTACTTGTGACCTTGAGGAAAAATCAGTGAGAGGTGACTATTGAGATTCCCTCTTGCTTGTTTTAGTTCATCTCTCAAATTTGGGGAAGAGGGTACAAATTTGGAACTGCAGAGGCTGGCGTTAATCAGACTATTGTATCAGCTCTGGAAACGTATTTGTTAGTTAATTAATATAGCAGATCACTAGGTGCAAAAATCCCGGTACTTCATGTCAGTTTCTGGGTTAACTGTGCCTTTGACATCCTCCCCCACAAACCAGTCTTCTTTAAGCACCCACTTTAGGTTTAGGCTCCGAGCAATCACCTCGCTTGTGTGGAGACCTGTGTGTCTCTCCGTCCAGACTGGGGGTTAGGCCTGCAGTCCTTCCACACCTCATTGTGATATCCCCAGCAAGCCAGTCTGGCTAACAGCTAGAATCTGTATGATGCTTTCTGTCTGAAGGCTATGAACAGCATATTGCCAGCAGTTACAATTTATCCCACAGCTCTTTCTAAGTAAGCACAGCTATTCTTAAGGTAAAAGCATCACAGAGGAAACACATAAAAACAATTGAAGTTCCTACATGCTTATCAAAGGTCACTCCAACTCCAGCATAGGGCTCTGGTAGATGTCAGTCTTTCCAATCCTTCCAGGGGTTGGGTTCTCCTAGGACCCAAGGTCCTGTCTGTTTGCTGAATCAAAAGAAAGCCATGTGTTAGTTTAAACTCAGCCTTTTTTATACCAAAAGCCCTTTCTTTGTCTGTTGGTCTCTGGAAAAAGCAGTTTGAACTGGTAAATGCAAATCTTCTCGGGGGGAGATATCTTTCTGGAGGTGTTTACAACGTGAGTGATTCACCTTAATCACCACCCCCACTGTTTTTATTTCCTGGAGAAGCTGTCATAGCCATCCCCCAGGAGTTGAATACAACCCTTGGCCCACAATAATACAAAAAACATTCCTCAACTCAATACATTGCGGTCCCCAAAGATATTGCAATGTCTCTTACACTTTTTATATTCATGTAAGAAGTGTCTCTTAGGGTCCTAGGCAAGGTGACATTCTGGGACAGATTCAAGCCTGGTGCAATGACTTCCAGTGAAGTCAGTTTGGCATTTCATCTTTCTTTTTAAGAAGTCATGTTTGGCATTGTCTACACTAGCACTTTCGTCGTTAAAACTTGTGTCACTCGGGGGGAGGGGAGTGAAAAAACACCCCCCTGAACAACAAGAGTTTGGATCACTAAAAGCACTGTTGTGAACAGTGCTTTGTCGGCAGGAGCCGCGCTCCTGATGAGGACATTGCCACCCCTCATTGGAGGTGGTTTTATTTTGTCGCCGGGAGAGCTCTCTCCTGGCAATAAAGAGCAGCTGCACACCGCACCGTACAACGGCGCGGCTGCAGCGGCACGGCCATACTGTTGTAAGGTGCGCTGTGTAGACATCGCCTTAGTTTCTACAAAGGAGTGGTGTGTCTGTCGTTGAGTGGAGCAGCAGCACTGTGATTCATCTTTAATGTAAACAGAAATGTTATCAATAATACACCACGAATAAATATTTTTATTTTTGCCGTTGCTTTGTTTTCTGACATTTCTGTTACGCAGAATGAATGCACTCACACGGGAAATTATTAAAAGACAAAAACACCACATCACCTGTGGGTGAACACTTCTCACCAAGTGATTATTCTCTACCTGACCTATCAGTCCTCATCCTCAAAAGAAACCTGCACAGTGCTTTCAAAAGACAAGCCCGGGAGCTTAGACACTAAAAATCATGGTCTTAATAGAGACACTGGATTTATGCTTTCTTATAACACTCTGTCACCCACTAACAGCCCTCCACCCTTTCTCTCCCTATGACTAGAGGGGTGTTAATGGACCACTTCACTTTGAATCGTCCCTTGAGGTATGTATTAACTACTTATGCTAAACAATCAGTTCAAACCTTATATTTAGCAGTGACACTTTGAGATAGGGCAGGCCTACAGGTCTTGCAGCCAGGTCGGTTTAGGTTGGGCATTAGGAAAAACTTCCTAACTGTCAGGGTAGTTAAGCACTGTAATAAATTGCCTAGGGAGGTTGTGGAATCTCCATCATTGGGGATTTTTAAGAGCAGGTTGGACAAACTCCTGTCAAGGATGGTCTGGATAATGCTTAGTCCTGCCTTGAGTGCAGGGGACTAGACTAGATGACCTCTCGAGGTCCCTTCCAGTCCTATGATTCTACACTTAAAACTCTGGGGCAGCACTGCTGCAGAGCTTCAGTGAAGACAATACTATGCTGATGGGAGAGCTTCTCCCATTGGCATAGTTAATCCACCTCCGCAAGAGCCGGTAATTGTGTTGACAGGAGAAGCCCTCCCATCAAAGTAGCGCTGTCTACACCAGGGTTTGGGTCGGTATAACTGTCAGTTAGGGTTGTGGATTCTTCACACCTCTGAGTGACATAGTTATACTAATGTAAGTCTGTAGGGTAGACTTGGCCTTAGTTTCCCAGACCTGAAGAAGAGCTCTGGGTAAGCTCGAAAGCTTGTCTCTCCCACAAACAGAAGTTGGTTCAATAAAAGATATTACCTCACCCACCTTGTCGCACAGAAAATAAGGCATAGGAACACAGGAATTGCCATATGGAGCAGAGCAGTTTTGCCCAGTATCCTACGCTCAACACCGGCCGGTACCAGCTGCTTCAAACTAAGGCGCAAGAAACCCCCGCAGTAAACAATTATGGGATAACTTGCCCCCAGGGATAATTTCCTCTTAACCTGCATTAATTAGAGGTTAGATTTTGCCCTATTCTGTTCTCTGTTGGTTCTTAGATACTCATATCACACTCATCTCTGTAGTATCTTCCACTAATGCATTTAGCACTGAAACTATGCATCTGTCATGTGGTGTTTGTTCTCTTACCCTCTCCCCAGAGGGTAAAGCATTTGCATTGTAGTGTCTTGATAGAGTATGTGGGGTTATTTTGTTCTGTGTTTATGCTTGAGTTTATATTCCTTCCAAAACTCCCGTTTAATTTTTAAATATCCATTTCATCTAGATAAAATCGTAGAATCATAGAATATCAGGGTTGGAAGGGACCTCAGGAGGTCATCTAGTCCAACCCCCTGCTCAAAAGCAGGACCAATCCCCAATTAAATCATCCCAGCCAGGGCTTTGTCAAGCCTGACCTTAAAAACTTCTAAGGAAGGAGATTCCACCACCTCCCTAGGCAACGCATTCCAGTGTTTCACCACCCTCCTAGTGAAAAAGTTTTTCCTAATATCCAACCTAAACCTCCCCCACTGCAACTTGAGACCATTACTCCTTGTCCTGTCCTCTTCTACCACTGAGAATAGTCTAGAACCATCCTCTCTGGAACCACCTCTCAGGTAGTTGAAAGCAACTATCAAATCCCCCCTCATTCTTCTCTTCCACAGACTAAACAATCCCAGTTCCCTCAGCCTCTCCTCATAAGTCATGTGTTCCAGACCCCTAATCATTTTTGTTGCCCTTCACTGGACTCTTTCCAATTTTTCCACATCCTTCTTGTAGTGTGGGGCCCAAAACTGGACACAGTACTCCAGATGAGGTCTCACTAATGTCGAATAGAGGGGGACGATCACGTCCCTCGATCTGCTCGCTGTACCCCTACTTATACATCCCAAAATGCCATTGGCCTTCTTGGCAACAAGGGCACACTGCTGGCTCATATCCAGCTTCTCGTCCACTGTCACTCCTAGGTCCTTTTCCGCAGAACTGCTGCCTAGCCATTCGGTCCCTAGTCTGTAGCTGTGCATTGGGTTCTTCCGTCCTAAGTGCAGGACGCTGCACTTATCCTTATTGAACCTCATCAGATTTCTTTTGCCCAATCCTCCAATTTGTCTAGGTCCTTCTGTATCCTATCCCTGCCCTCCAGCGTATCTACCACTCCTCCCAGTTTAGTATCATCCGCAAATTTGCTGAGAGTGCAATCCACACCGTTCTCCAGATCATTTATGAAGATATTGAACAAAACTGGCCTCAGGACCGACCCCTGGGGCACTCCACTTGACACCGGCTGCCAACTAGACATGGAGCCATTGATCACTACCCGTTGAGCCCGACAATCTAGCCAACTTTCTACCCACCTTATAGTGCATTCATCCAGCCCGTACTTCTTTAACTTGCTGACAAGAATACTGTGGGAGACCGTGTCAAAAGCTTTGCTAAAGTCAAGAAACAATACGTCCACTGCTTTCTCTTCATCCACAGAACCAGTAATCTCATCATAGAAGGCGATCGTGTCCAATCCTTTTTGAATCCTGCTAAGCTGTGGGCTTCAATGATATTCTGTGGCCATGGGTTCCACAGGCAAATTGAGCATTGTGTGAAGAGCTGTATCATAGACCAGACTGAAAAGCATCATGGAGATTTCTATGTCTGTCTTAGCGGTTACCCTGTCTTCTAATTGGGGGTAATTGGAATAATTGGAATAATTCTAATTGGAATAATGTTGTGAGAAACCATAGTGTTGTAAACATGTTGCATCTAGAAAATTAAATGCCTGAGTTGTTAGTGTCGGCAAATATTGCTGTCAGATACGGAAGAAATAACTTATCACACAAAATGTTTATCACCAACTTAACTTTATTTTAAATACTTCAATTTTTTTTCTTTTTAGGTAGTGTTTAACATGGTTGTAGAAGTGCCTCGCTGGTCAAATGCTAAAATGGAGGTAATTAAAAAAACAACCTTGGTTTATTAAATATATAGATATTTGCAGAATTGATAGTGGTGTAATGGTTTCCAACGTTTTAGAAAGTCAGTTTAATCCTTATATGTAGCATTCTTACTACTAGAATGTTCTTTTGCAGTTATTAATATTGACGTTTTTCCTGTAGTTAAAAAAATTAAGGGCCTAGTTTTGTCTCCCTTACTCACACTGAGTATTTCCTTATTCCTCAATAACCCCATTGATTTCAAGATGGAGTGTAAGGTGCTACTCAACATGAATACGAGTGGCAGAACAGGTCCTAAAAATGTTTGAGTTCAGGACACCATCCTGCAATTTATCTTCCTCTCATATAAACAGATACAGTAATTTATTTAACTTTGGATTCAAAAGATTTAATCCCTCCATGAGCTTTATCGGTGAATAAATTATAGTGTGCCAGTCCTAATCTTGACCTCTCTGTATTGGCACTTGAAAAGCATCATCTTTCATCTAAGAGCAGTTGTTGGCACTTAGTTACTTTTGAAGTTTTTTTTTTCTTCCTGGGAAATGAGCTTCTGAAATTTTAAAAGCAGAGCCTGACTGGAGCATTCCTCTGCAGTGTCACAAAACAAAGGCGTAGGCATGCTTCATTAATAGTGTAGGTAAAACACTTCCTAGATCGTACAGAAACTAGCTTGTTCCCTAGGTAGTATATCAATTTCCCTTCCCCAAGGTTTTATGGAAGTTTGGGGGTAAGCTGTTAATAGTCTTGCCTGTGCTGGTGCCCTGTCCAGAGCTTAACTTTTTTTTCCTGATGCTGAAATGATTTTGAAGGTTGGATTTTAAACAGTGTTCACTATCACAGTTCATATTTGTAGGAATAGTGCTATTTTTTCTTCTGTCAAATAATCACCTTACATTTTAAGATGACATCAGGGGAAGGCTGAGTCCACTTGCCAAATGTTCTAATTTCACTGCATTATTTAAAGGCTTAACTTGAAATCTGGGTTGCTTTTAAATGTATTTTATTTTCTTACCTAACACTTTGCATGACCTCTGGCGATATGGAGACACCTGCCATCCCATTAGAATCAGGTTCCAAAGTGGTGTGAAATCCTTGTCTGGCTTCTCCACCTCTGACTTCTTGCAAGAGACAAGAAATGGCTGCCTTTACTTTGCCGTGCCAGCTGATCAAAAATTGCTGGGATATGGAAACTCTTACAATACTACTCTGGCAGAGATTATATCGGTGCCCATTAGGTTTCTGTTCTCCTAACCCCTTCCTTGCTCCCAGACACCATCCTTCAGATTGGACGATGGTAGGAAGCCAAAACTAGACACAGATCACCACACATCTGTGACTCCTGGACTGCTCCTCCCTTCATGGGAAGACTTTCTTATCTGATCTAAAGAATTTAAGAAATAAAGTTATTGAAACTTGCCTCCCCTGCTCCCTCTTACTAGATCACATTTCCTGCATGTCACTCTGCCCCAACAGTTCACATAGTTTCCTGTTGGCCTTCCTTGAGGTCATTCTCATTTTTGCATCTCCAGCAGCCTCTTCCAAGACACTCTGGCAACATCAGGCAGGGGCCAAATTATTCTGCTCAGTTACATCACTGTACATCTGGAGAAACATCACCATTCTCAGTGGAGTTACTCCATATTTTGCTAGTAGGATTTGGCCAAATGCAGGGTAAAATCCTGACTGAAACCAGAATTGCACAATCAGTCACAAATTTTGGAGCATGCTTTGTATTTTTTCAAAAAGGAGACCTATAATTAGAGGCACAATGTCCAGCTCTGACCTGGTGTAAATGGGTGCAACTCCTTTGGAAGTCTATGGGCCAATTTCAGTGATGATTTAAATGGTGGTGTATGTCACATAGAATCATAGAATATCAGGGTTGAAAGGGACCTCAGGAGGTCATCTAGTCCAACCCCCTGCTCAAAGCAGGACCAATCCCCAACTGAATCATCCCAGCCAGGGCTTTGTCAAGCCTGACCTTAAAAACTTCTAAGGAAGGAGATTCCACCACCTCCCTAGGTAACGCATTCCAATGTTTCACCACCCTCCTAGTGAAAAAGTTTTTCCTAATATCCAACCTAAACCTCCCCCCCTGCAACTTGAGACCATTACTCCTCGTTCTGTCGTCTGCTACCACTGAGAACAGTCTAGATCCATCCTCTTTGGAACCCCCTTTCAGGTAGTTGAAAGCAACTATCAAATTCCCCCTCATTCTTGTCTTCCACAGACTAAACAATCCCAGTTCCCTCAGCCTCTCCTCATAAGTCATGTGTTCCAGTCCCTTAATCATTTTTGTTGCCCTCCGCTGGACTCTTTCCAATTTTTCCACATCCTTCTTGTAGTGTGGGGCCCAAAACTGAACACAGTACTCCAGATGAGGCCTCACCAATGTCGAATAGAGGGGAACGATGCTTAGCATAAATAGGTCAGAAAACATGTGTAGGCTATGAAGTCAGACTTGTCTACTTGGGGAAATTGGCCAGAATAGCTATTGTGGAATAAGCTATTCTGCAATAGATCCCCATGTGGAGATGCCTATTTAGGAACAAGAGTGCGTTTTTCTGATTTAACTTAATCTGCTTCCAATCTTGCACCAATTTGGTGTTCATTGGGTGTGCAGAATGAGTGTGCAGAACAAGTGTAATTTATATACTATGGGTAGAGAAAGCAGATGGTGTAGGAAAACAACTAACAGTTAAAGCAGTTTTCCGTCATTGTCAAACCCCTGTTGTCTGATCAGCTTGGACCCCTATTTATGTTACTGCCAAATTTGGCCCATAAAGTGCAGTGCTTCCAACCTAGGTCCCCTTCAGTATTTGTATCTGACCATGAGAGACTTCTTATAATGATATGGCTTTGCGTGTCTGGGTCCAGTTTTTTTTTGCCATGAATACTTCACACCAAAGCTTAAAACATTAATAATAAGTCTGTTTTTGAACATAACCCTAAAGAATTAGTGAGGCTATCGCACTTTAATACTTTCCAGACCTCAAGCTTGCTCTCCCCACTGCCCAAAATGCAACTTCTTACCCAGTTTGGTACAGGATTAATTGCTGTGCATTTTAGAATTCTTTACTCACTCTCTCTCTCTTTCACAATCTGCTTAGATTGCCACCAAGGAACCATTGAATCCCATTAAACAAGATATAAAGAGAGGCAAGCTTCGATATGTGGCCAATATCTTCCCTCACAAGGGTTATATATGGAATTATGGTGCCCTCCCTCAGGTAACATTTTTGTTATAATGGTGAAACCTTCCTGTCTTCTGAATAAATTGCCTTATAAATCCTGAGCATTGCCTGAATGCAAATATGTTGCAAGAAGGATGTTTCTGTTTGATAGATTTGTAAATTAGGAATTTTTTATGCAGAACTTTAGTGTGTCCATAAATTTTGATCAGAATTGGGGCATGTGTGTGCTATTTCAGGAAGGAGTTAAGTATTAAGGAACCTTGAATTTATGTTTTACTTCCCTCTACTATGTGACAGGATTATGCTGCAATCTTCCTGTCATTCAAAAGTACTTAAAACAAGTAGTAGTAACATTTTTTCCCCTTACACAAAGTTCAAGTGGTAAATTCATGGAGGCCATTCATATTTGGCAGTGCAAATAGTAACTGGAATCTCTTAACCTCTTTGACAAAGGAAAAAAATGTAGGGACTTTGGTTTTTGGGTTAAACTCTAGTTACATGTACTTTGACTTATTTCACTTTAAACTTTTAGACTTCTTTGATCATATTTCATTTAAAATTTTATGTTTCGTGTTTATAAAAAGTGACTGAAATTCCAAATTTGGTGACAATAAGGATTTAGATGTTTGCTCATGAGCAACCGGTTGGGAAGTACTTAAGGGTGCCTTGGAAGAAATTTCACCACGAGACTCTTTTTTCCCTCTTCCTAAAATCCATATTTTTTGGTGGAAGGGTGTGCGTGTGTGTGTGTGTGTTTTTCTCCCTCATTTCTAGTAGATTCATTACTTCAAACATGGAAAAGAAAAATCTCCAAATTGAAGCAATTACCTACTTCAGAGGATATAAAAATCACAAAAAACAAAGTCACTTATAGCAGGAAAATAGCTATGGATGACAAACTTTTTCTAAAAGTGGAAAGAACTAAGTTTTAAAACCATCCCCTTTAATTAAAAAACCCAACAAACAAAATGTTGAGCATATCTTTAGAAACCCATCCAGCCTTGACTTGGCATTTGTACCTGAAGAGGGACTTTAATCCCAGACCCTCAGATTAAAAGGCTGGTGCTCTACCAGCTATCTTACCCAGGCTCATAAAATCTATCATCTTTCTTGAGCTAAGCATGCCTATTGCCAGAAAAAGGGAAGGTTGTATCTTTATTTACTGGTGTTTTATTAATCTCTGTAATTTATAGATAAACTAAGGAATTGTGATTGGAGATTAATTATTGTGTTTCTCAATCCTTTAACAGACTTGGGAAGATCCACACCATAAAGATAAGGATACAGGATGCTGTGGTGATAATGATCCCATTGATGTGTGTGAAATAGGCACAAAGGTTTGTCTTAATAAACATGGTTATTTTAATATTTTGGTGGCAGCTTTTTGGATAGAATGGAGGGGGCAAGGTGGAAGCAATTGACCAGAGGGAAAAGGTTACAGTATTTGTGGTTGGGGGATGACCAAAGTACAGGGCCAGGTTTAGGGACAATGGCACCCGGGGCAAACTTGCATTTTGGTGCCCCTGGCCCCCATGGGTGTGGTGCCCCCTCACATTGTTCCTGGTCCCCCATGGACTCCCCACCCTCCCTTCCCCCCTAACCCCTGCACTGTGCCACCTTCACCCCTAATGCCTGTACCTCCCTCCTGCTCCCCTAAACTCCTACACTGTGCCCCTAGTCCCTGCACCCCTTCACTCCTATCCCCTGCACCTCTCTCCTGTGCTCCAACTGTTTCACTGTGCCCACGTCACTCCTGCCTCCTGCTCCCATAAGCCCTGCATTCCCGTCCTGTATCCATGTGGGGAAACTGACCTGGATGCACAAAGCAGCTGGCATTGCTGCTCGCTCTCCCACTGGACTGCTGCTCCTCTGCCCCATGCCCCGCCTGGCTGCATAAGGAGACGGCAGGAGAGCAGCAGCTGCTGATGCCTCAGCACAGCCCAGGTGAGGAAGTGACCTGAATGCAGGGAGCCCTGGTGTTGTGTGTGTTGGGGGTCGGGGCGGGGAGGGGGGAGGAGAGGAGAGAGAGATTGTGTGTGTGTGACACAGTGTGTGTTGTGTTGAAGGGAGTGTGTGTGTGCCTGAGTGTATGAGTGCGCTGTCTCTTTAAGAAAGCACTCAGTTGTCAGGAGCCTGAAGGCTTGTGTTCAGAGACATGCAGCCGCCAGCAGCTCTGGACCCAGAGAGGCAGCAGCGCGCACACAGATTTCCCCCTGTCCCATCACCCCAGCTCAATGGAAATCCGGTGCACAGGTGCGGGGGACGCCCTGACATCAGCCCCCAGCAGACAGCAGGATGCTCCCTGTCCGGAGTGGCCAGGGCAGCTCCGGGCAGGAGAAAGGGGGTGGGGGGAGACAGGAACAGCAGCAGCTACACACGCAGAGCAGCGGGGAAGAGGGGAACCTCTGCTCTGGAGGAGTCACCTGATCACCTGGCTCGATGGCTGGTCGTCCAACTGCCCTCTGCAGCTTGGGTCTCTCCCCCTTGCCCCCTCTCCAGCGCTGCTGCCTGCCTGCCGCCAGCCCAGCTGGCCCTCAGCAGGTCAGGTGGGAATCCAAACGCTGCACATGTCGTCCTCTTTGGTGGGTTGCCCTGGGCGGGGGCCCGAATGGCCCACCCCAGAGGCCGGCCCTGCCAAAGTATGGGCAAGGTTCTGTTGTTAGAATCTGAGAGGAAACTGAGGGTTGCTTGTGTTAATAGGGAAGGGTTTAGAAACCCTGGGGCTCACTTCAGGTTTATGTCTTATATTCCTAAAAGCTCATGCTTCAGGGTTTCAGCTGGCCTCTGGCAGGGGGTCAGGAAGGGATTCCCCCCTCTGCCTCCCAAATATTCTGAAAGTGTTTTTATCTTCTTTTTCTGAATAATCAGGGATGGTCATGGCTGGAGGTGGCGCATTGGATGGGGCAGGCCAGAGCTCTGAGGCGGCACCAGTGATTCTCTCTCTCACTATCTCTCTCAGGTTCTTGGCTGGCTATTTGTTGCTCACGTGCTCAGGGTCTAACTGATGGCCATATGTGGGGTTGAGAAGAAATTTTCAGATTGGCACTGATCTTGGGGAGGGCGGGGTTTCAGCTTCCTCTACAGTGAGTGTGGGTATAACTCATTTGCCTGGATTATAAGGTTATATCTCACTTAATCATTTCACTGCCATTGTGGGAGCATTGGGCACTGGTGTACCTTGGTCCCTTGCATTTGCCTGGGGCACACAATAATCTAGTCTTCTGTGGGCTGTAATACTGGGGTCTAATTTCAGTTGTTGGGTTTTGTGTGAGGGTAGTGGTGGCCTGTAAAATCTAATCTGACCTTTCGTAGGACTTGGTGGTCCATTCTGGCCTTAAACTCTATGAAATGGTGAGTTTTGGAGAGGGAAAAAAAGGATTTCACAAAAGCTTGGGTGTTGGATGAGAGAGACAAGAGGAGATAAAAATGGCAGGTTTTAGGGCTTGAATAACTCACAAGGGCAGTGCAATTCTTAATGGTGATGGAAAAGAGAGAACTTTTTTTTTTCTTTTTCCCATGTTGAACTTGAATTGCCATGGGAAACCTAGGAACACGAGACAGAAAAACAAAGATGTGAGACTAGAGTGAGGGGGATAGATTAGGTGAAAAGGCAGATTTGGGAGTTACCTGTTTAGAGATGGTAGGTTGAGGCCAACTAGAGATGAGAAAGGAAAGAGGGTCTATGTAGTGCTTATGGGATGTTGACTGGGATGGGTGGAGAAGGAGACTCCGAAGGATCATTTGGAGTGGTAAGGGGGTAACAACATGGAGGAAGAAAAATTCTGAAAGTCCACAGAGTTAGGAAAGGAGGTAGCAATAATCAGTTGTGCTAAAGGTGGTGGATAGATCAAGGAGAATGAGTTTGCAGAAGATGCCCCTGGGACTATGCCAGAAGGAGACTGATTGATAGTGACCTAAGTAAAGGCTGTGCCAGTGGAGAAGAGGAACCTGACTTTGGATTACAAGGGATCCAAGAAGGAATTGGAAGAGAGGAAATTGCTGCAGCAGGAAGAAACCTCACACTCATGGGGCTTGGAGGAAAAGAAGAGGAGAGAGAGGAGGTGCTATTTGGAGAAGCCAGGGTGAATGTAGAGTGTGGAGATAGGTGTATGTTTGAAGGCTAGGAGAAAGGAGCCAGGAGAGTGAGAGAAGAGATGAGGACTTGGGATGGGGACAGGAGCGATAGGTAGAAGGGATTAGAAGATGAATGAGTGGTGCCTCTGGATCACAGATTAGGGTAAATATAGAGGGAAGGGAAGAAAATTCTTGCTAGAACATGTCAGTTTTCTCCTTGAAGAAATTACTGAGATCCTGCACAGAGAGATGGAAGAGAGAATCAAAGGTGAGAAAAGACTGGAGAGGGGCAAGTGGGCCTGGGAATCTGTTAGGGACGGGAAGTAAAACTCTGGACAGGAATGTGGCAGAGTTGAAAGAGAAGAACAACTTTTTGGTCTGTTAGAGGAAAACAAAGAGTTTGTGACTGTGTAGCCTTTTCTGTACCTTACTGAGACAGGAATTGTGCTGCTGTGCTTTCAGGTACGCTCTCTTGGTGAGATCATTCAGGTAAAGGTTCTTGGAGTTGTGGCTCTTATTGATGAAGGAGAGACCGATTGGAAGATTATTGCCATCAGTGTGGATGACCCAGAAGCCCAGAAAATTCATGGCAAGTATCTTTACCTGTCCTCAAACCATCCATTTCAGCAAGTGAACTTTGAGGAATAGGATAAACCTAGAACTTGGAATTGGTAATACAGAAGTGTGGCCTAGATTACTAACTGCGCAGCTCCAGATTTAAATATTTGCACCTTGCTTTTAATTGCATGGCCAGTAGAGTGGTCTCTGACATTTACACACAAAGGATGAGGCAAGGCAGACAGCCTAAAGAAAAGGAAGCATGTATTAAACATCTTCTTTAGGGAATGCATGTACGTATCTCACAGTAAGCTTTAGGAAGGCTAACAGCTGTCTCCGGACTTCCTCAAATGACCTGTCATACACAGAACCTTGTGTGAGAGAATATGATTTTTGAAACATGACTGCCTTAGTAAGTAGTTGGGAAAATTATAAAGTTTAAACCCTTGCAAATGTTATTTACTTCGAACAGCCCTAATTTCCATTGGCTGTATGAGGGTTTTTTGTTTATGGTATTTGGGTAGGTATAGTTTTGCACTCTGAAGATGCCCCTACATTTTCAAAGTGTCCTACAGGATTTTGACAACTTGATTCCCAAGTAATTGAGAATTGTTGCACATGTGAAATTAGTTGGTGGGCTCATTTTAGCTTTTTGTAGTTCACATTCAAAATCATTATCACAATTGACTCTAACAGAAGCCTTAACGTTTGTGTCAGCAGAGGGAAGGTAGAGATTAAAGGAACACATCTAACTTAAAAAAAAAAAAATCACATTTGTCTGAAAAGCTTTTACTTGCATCTGTGAAATAGTTTGAACTGTTGCTGAAAGAAATGAAAAGAAAAAATTAGTTTAAGTGTTTACTTTCAGTATTGTTAGTTTGCCTCCCTAATAGCCATTCATCCACTGGTTTGTTTTGTTTGGATCCTTTGCACAGTAACAGAGAAGGAAAAAAAAATACTAAAAAAAAGTGTGATTTGTGTAGCCACAAAAAATGGGTGGCAGGACTCCAAGGCAGGTTTAGCACCTGAAATGACCTTTAACTTATTTTTTACAAATTGGCTAGATTTCAGCTTGGCAGGGTTGCTTTAAAGTGGCATGGTAACTGGATTACCTTCCCATTCCTGCAGGTGTTCCCTTCAGAAGAGTTAAGCGTGTGGTGCAGTGGTTCAATCTGTGTTTGTGCCATACCTATCCTGTAGCTAACAGGACTTCATTCTTAAAAATAAAATCATTGGGAATCCAAGGGCTAAAATCTTGTGCAAGTAGTGGACAATCTTTGTCAAGGTAATAATTATGTTCTGAGGCTAAATATCCTATGTACTCTCAGGTACTCGAGGTCAGGGCTTATCCTTTTGTTGGGATAGCGCCCTTTTTAATGGTCGGTCTGCAGTAACGGATGTGTCCAATAGAGTTCTAGATGTCTGAGGAATTATGCTGCTCAGCCATTGAACCATTTTCCTGGTGGCTGAATACAATATTAAGGCAAGTTGTTATCTGCATCAGTGGGCCGCTACCTAGATGGCCCTCCCCTTTTCATTGTTTGCACAGGTCACCATGATTTACAGATTACCTGTGATGAAAGGATAAGGAAGTTCTTAGGCTAGTAAAATCACTGAGGCAGATCAATTGCAGCAGAGTGTTTCTGCCTTCTCATACTGTGTGTTTGTTACAGAGATCCATAAGTTTAGTTTAGGGAAGCAGTGAGATGTCTCAGCCTGCAGCTTCATCAGTGTGAAGATGACACTCTGATCTATGACTCTTTTTTCATCAAAACCAGATACTTAACTCTTTGCTTTTGCAGTGAGCAAAGTGGTTCAATCTGGATGAGACAGAACTAATGCTAATGGCATAAGGAAGCATTTACATGAATGGATAGGTGATGTTAGTGTGCCTTCTGCCTAAGGGGTTTGCTGGTATGGTTCATAGTCACACGGTTATCTTGGATTCATCACTAGCCCTGGATTTTCAGGTGACAGCTGTAGCACATAGATCCTCTTTCCATCTGCTTTTAGTTTGAAGGCTGTGACACCTTGCTTTTTACCATGGACCTTGCCCCCATGATCAGAACGACTGACAGCCCTTAGAAATGACTTTGAAGCTTCAGCTAGCCACACTGTAGTTGCTTGTAAATAGAAAGGCACAACTTGTAAGAAGGGCTAAATGATTTGAGATTCAGTTATCTGAGAGCATCTCTGTCGTCTTCCCCACCTCTTTCTCAGAGGAACTAAGATCTGTGGAGTTGCCCTCAATGTTTGCACCCAAGTTTACAACGTTCCATAATGTTCAGTGGGTATCCATATATATTTTGTACCACTTAGTGGCTGGCTAAGTGATCTTGACAATCAATTAGCGATATATTTTTAGACAACGTTTTTTCTTTTTTAATCTCTTATAATTTTTTTTGACCATAACTTAAAGTGATTAAGAGATAGTTTAGTATGACAAAAGTAAAATATAGAAAAAAACTGAGCCACTGTTTAATACTTAGTGCACTAGTGCTGTCTTAAATCTGGTTTTATTTTGTTGAGTAACATTCTTGCCCTAAAGGATTGGATACTTTGGTGACAGAACTCCAGTTTATTTGGAAATAGACTATTTATCTCTCTTTTTCTTTAAACAAAACCAAAAACTATGAACTGTGGCATGTGATGTGTGCGCACACACAGATTTTCATTGGAGAATATATTTGCACAAATAGCCAGTCCTTTAATAAACTGCCTTTGGTGTGGGATCCTACGTGCAATTGACCTGGGGTAAGTGGCTGGTCTTTTAGGACTGAGAGTAACCTGAATTTTGCTGTGATCCTTGGGGTAAGGGCACATTTGTCACAGAGGTAGGCTAACCTGGGTGGCAAAACAGAAAGTACTCAAGAGGACTGTCTGTGACTCCATGTTAAGATTGTTATAGTGTCTGAGGAGTTCACACTTGACGATTGGTTGGTGAAATTTAGGCATAGAACTCACAACCAACTGGGGGTTTGTGCCCTGGTTCCTAACAGTCTGCCCTGAAGTTGGTACTTACGCTCTTGAGCCACTGCGGGGCAGCTTGACAGATGGAAAATACACAACTCTGAGGGTATGTTGACACAGCAAGCACACACCTGCATCTGGCCCATACCAGCTGACTCCGGCTTGCGGGGCTTGGGCTCTGGGGCTGTTGCATTGCTGTGTAGGCTTCTGGCCTCGTGCTGGAGCCTGGTCTATGGGACCTTGCAAGATGGGAGGATCATAGAGCTCGGGCTCCAGCCTTAGCCCAGAAATCTACACTGCAGTGCAGCAGCTCTGCAGCCCAAGCCCAAGAGCCTGGGTTGGCTGGCCCGGGCCAGCTGCCGGTGTCTGGTTGCTGTGTAGGCATACCCTGAGACGCGTCCACCTAACAATCAGAGGGTGAAGAGGGAAAACATTTCTTAAATATAAGAAATGGTCACTTCAGAGATTGTTTGAGTAGTCCAAGGTTTGGGGGGGAGGGGAAGTCCCCCATTTAGTTTAAACAAAACATAACTGTAGCTTGCAGTGGTTAACAGGAATCCCTCTTCATTCTGAAAATAAACAAATCTGGTGGAATGTGCAGTACAGTATGTCCCTTTATACTTGTTTTCGCTCCACCCCATGAGACTTTTTATTTATTCAAATGGACAATAGCTGTGGATAAAACTAAGAAACCTCTTCTAATAACTGACAAGCTGATATCATTGCATTATGGCAGTGGCATCAGTCAGTTTCTACTATTCACTTAATATTTCTGATTGGGTTGAGAGTTCTTATGTTTGGTCTCTGCCCAGCAAGGACCTTTCCTGTCTTCTTTGTCCCCTTCAGAAGTCTGAACAACATCTGGTCAGTCTTTTTTGTTGTGCTAACATTTGTGAAAAATGTTTAGGTTTTTTTTGCTTGAGTGACTCAGGCCACTTTATATTAAAAGTTTAGTTATGGTAAATCTGGAAAAAAAATAATTTAGGGACAGTAAAGTGCTAAATGCTTGAAAATCCTGTCCTGAACTTGTGCTGTATATTAATTTTTTTCTTACTGATTTAAACACGCACCAGGTACATCGTATTTCCCCATCTGGGTTTTTGATCATTCTCATAACTGCAATTGATTTCCAAAACAGAATTTAAAGCAGAGCATTTTCTGAGCATTTCCCATTGTTTATACAGAGTCCTCCCAATATAGAGGCCTCCAATTCTGCAGGCATTTATTGATAAATATTGCTTAAACTGGAAACTGTGCCTAGAACTCTCTCATATAGAGCAATGAAAAAGCTGTAATTTGCATTTGCAATACCTGAATGGTACGATATGGGGCTTGAGAGGTACTTGGCATCAACTCCCATTAATTTCATTGGGGATTAAGCAGGCACAGTTTCAAAGGGCTGGGCTTTATGCATTATGTTGGGGCTGTAAAATTACAACTGTTAATATTGGAAGGGGTGGGAACAATTCCTGTTTCAAATCGAGCTGCACTTCAGACACTGGCTTTTTAAGTGTGTGCGTAAGTTAAAAAGTTTAACTTGGAAATTTTCATTGGTGCAAGGGAAGAACCACCTGTTTTAATATAATTAGCTTCGGTTTAACTCTGCCCTTTACATACCTGAGCACCATTTTTTGCCCAGGCAGCTGGTAGCCAGATAACCGTTGCTGGACTCAGTGAAGCAATTTAAAAACAAGGACATGGGTCTGGATGTGGATCTAAAATTTGGTTCCCCCACTCTTGAATTTCTAAAGCAGGCCTGAGCTTTGTGTAATATCTTGGCCAAGAAGAGAGTCAAATTCTTGAAATGGAAAATGTTTTTGATCACTTGTCTCATAGTGGGATTTAATTTATGTATTGAAGTTCAAATACAGATCAGGACCAATTTACCTTTCCTGCAAACTGCAAGAAATATTTGGGCATGATTATGTTTAGCCCCAATTACAAAGCCCTAAAATGAGATTCATACTGGCCAAGAGCTTTAAAAGTGACTAGTGATTTGGGGTACTGGGTTTGAGGTGTCTTACAGATGCTCTTAGAAAGTATTGAACACTTACCCTCTAAAATCCAGGCCCCTTAAAGGTGTCTCAAGGTTGGCACATAAAAACCAAGGAACCCAAAATCACTGGTCATTTTTGGAAATCTTGGCTAGTTGGTTTTATTCTGTTGGTCATTGGAATGATGCCTGTATATATACATATCTGTAAATAATTTCTGTCAATGTTGATATATTAATAACGCATTGTATAGTTACTGTACAATATCAGCACCCTTCTCTCCCCCCCGAAAAATGTTCTCTGCTGTTTATAAACATAATACATAGCAATGGGCAGTGTCTTGGGTTGTTTTTATTAGTTATAGGTGATGACCATATGTGGTGGCTTTAAGTCAGTTTTGAGTTATGGGGTCAATCGCTGAATGATGAAGTATATTGCACTTCTTGGTATCATGTACTGTGTATATTCCCTTTCTGTACGTAAGGGTATATTTATATGCAGAAGAGGCCCATGAAAGCTTTTGTTGGGAATTTGTGTAAGCATTCAACATAAAGAAATTAATTGTCTGTACTAGGGCTGATTTTCCCCCCTTGCTGCAGAAAATACAACAAATGCCTTTATATGGAGTGTAGCTGCTGCTTCCTGTAAATGTTTATAAGATGTTATTAAAAACATATGTCTTCTCTTCCCACAGACCTTGTTTAGAAAGCTTGTTGCAAGCATGTTGCTTTAGCTTTGCTTGCAAGAAACAGCATCTGTTATACTAAAAATGGTAGTTTTCTACAAACGTTTTTATCGTTTCCTTTTGTAAGGCCCGATAGACTTGGGAGCCGCATTTTCATTGGCTCTGTCCTTTGACAAAAAGCAAAGCCGTAGCCATTTGTGCTGGCCTCTAGAGATTTCCCTTATTCAAACCAAGCTGCTTACACTCACTGTAATAACAGCTGACTTTTTTTCATCTGCTTTTTTAACCCTGGGGTCACCTTTGATGCTTATGAAGGTGGACCTGGAAAATGCATACAGGCAATATGCAGAAATCACACCCCCATACTGGTGTTAATGCATGTTAATACTGTGTGACCTGCAAGGCTCCTGGCATTCGCATCCTGGGCCTCTTCTGAGCAGAGATTGACAATACCGATACATAGGACCAAATTATATTGGGCTATACATTTGTTGTTCTACACACGTTTAGTTCCCTTTGACTTCAGCCTGAATACATAGTTTCAATGGAGACCATGTGTACATATCCAGTACCAGAGTATGGCACCTAATGACTGTGATGTGGGGAAGGCAGAAATCAATTGACTCCTATTTGTTTTATTCTAATACAGATGTGAAACCCAGGTTCTAGAGACTAGTGTATTAAATCACTGCACCTGCTATCCTTTCTTCCTGTTTTTCTGCTCCTTTATCGGAACCCTGTGAATTCCTCCTCCTTTCGCTGCTCTCTCCCCCCCCCCCAACACACACACTTTACATCCACCTCCCAAGTCCTGTGTGGAAGCTGTCATCCTCTTAGTTTTCAGTGGACTGAACAAGCTTTCTTTCCAGCTTGTCCATGATGTCTCTTAAGTGACTAGGGTGGGTTGCAGTTGAGTAATGAGGCCCACAGGAGGTTACCTGTGGCTGAGTGCTGGCTTTACAACAACAGGACTTACGGGTTGTAACACTTCCCCAAATTAAGAAGAAAAACGTAATAAAAAAAAAATTTAAAATTGCTGAAGAATCACATGGTGCTTATGTTACTGTTCTGTTCCAACTGCTTCTGGAGCCTATTAGAGAAAGTGGAAACAAGGAGGAGAAGCCAAGCTAGCCCAGGTGCCTTTACTGACCGTCATGGGCCATGAAATTCAGTGGTGCCTGTAGTTCCCCAGATTGTCCTTATTTCCCTTTTTATAGATGGGCGCTATATTTGCCCTCTTCTAGTCCTCTGGAATGTCTCCCGTCTTCCATGCGCTTTTGAGGATAATCTCTAATGACTCGGATATTTCCCCAGGAAATCTCGAAGAGATTTGAAGACATCTGATTTGTCTAAGTACTTCTTTAACTTGTTCTTTCCCTATTAGCCTCAGACCCTACCTCATTTTCACTGGCATTCACTATGTTAGACTTCCAATCACTGCTAACCTTTTTGGTGAATACTGAAACACAAAAGTCATTTATCACTTCTGCTGTTTCCACATTTTCTGTTATCTTTCTGCCTCTCATTGAGCAATGGGCCTGCCTTGTTCGTGATCTTCCTCTTGTTTCTAATGTATTTGTAGACTGTTTTCTTGTTACCTTTTAGGCCTCTAGCTAGTTTAATCTTGGTTTGTGCCTTGGCCTTCTAATTTTGTCCCTACTTGTTTCTGGTGTTTGTTTATATTCATCCTTCGTAATTTAACCTAGTTGCGTTGTTCAGAGTCCTTGGGACGATTAGGACTCAATAAAGCAGGTAGGGCTCCTCTGCCACATGAGGCCACCACATACTGTGTGACCTTATCCTCTCCTGCCCAAGCAGCTGCTTCTTGTCTGGCTTGCTATAAACCCGTCTGGCTTCCTTTGTTCTATCTTTCGGGTAACTTTCCACTGCGCTGACCTCACCCCTCTCCTTCAAGGAGTTAAACTAAAACTGTTTTTTTATGGATGCAGCTGTCTTTAGTATAACTTTTGTGAGGTCTAAGTACCATTGTTAACGTTAGAGAGAGAAGGGGAGTGAGATAATCTTTTTGGACCAACTTGGCATTCCTAGATAATCTTATTGGACCAACTTGAGTTGGTGAGAGAGAATTGAGCTTTCAAACTTACATAGAAATCTTCTTCAGGTCTGCTAAATATTTCCCATTGTCCTTGTCTGATTTGTACCTGCTACAGGACCTGTCAGCAGTGATGGGTCCGTATACATAAAGGCACTCATGTTACAGAAATGTTTCATAATACAGTTTCACAATAACAACCACAATTCATAAGTCGTACAGCCATTTTCCAAATTCATCATGCTCTGCCAAGGGCATGCATCCCTCTTCATGGCCTGTCCTATGCTTGCGCGGCAGGAACTTCCTCATTCTGCTGCCAGGTGCT
This sequence comes from Eretmochelys imbricata, assembly GCF_965152235.1. Lineage (NCBI taxonomy): Eukaryota > Metazoa > Chordata > Testudines > Cheloniidae > Eretmochelys > Eretmochelys imbricata. The sequence continues at coordinate 33,670,389 of NC_135575.1, read as the reverse complement.
CTGCACCTGCAGAGGTAAGGGTAGAATGTGTTAGCACAAGTAACTAGCAGTAGGTGTTAGAATACTTAATGCTAGAAGCATTTACCTTTTCTGTATCTAATGGGCCAAATTCAGAGGTAATATGTGCTGTCAGGTGTGTTTTCAATATACATTTTGTGTTTTCCTTTGCTACACCAAGTTTATACTTTGTTTTCAGGTGCTAGTTTAAAATCCGTGAGCTAAAATTGTTTTTGCCAATTATTTTTCCATTATCAAAAAGACGCAGTGGCACAGTTGCTGGGAAATAAAATGTATAAAGTAATCCAAGTCTGTCTCATGAGGTACCTAGTGAGATGAAAGCCTATAAATATGGAATTTTCTTCCCCACCTGCTATAAAGGTGGTCATTTTATTTATTGGGCCTATGGGTCTTAATTAATGAAGACTGGGAGGTGCCTGGCTTATCTATTTTAGTGTGGTGGTGAAATCATAAAACATCAACTATGTGCAACTGAGGAAGAAACTGAAATTCCCTGATGACTTTGAAAGAATTCACTGAAATCAAATTGCTTGCAAATATTTTACAAGACTTCTAAAAATTGATGTTGCCAAAACTGTGAGTAAAAAGGTGATACTTTTTTTTTATATATACCTACAGATATTGATGATGTCAAGAAACACAAACCGGGTTATCTTGAGGCTACAGCTGAGTGGTTCCGATTCTATAAGGTCCCAGATGACAAACCGGAAAATCAGTTTGCTTTTAATGGAGAGTTTAAAGACAAGGTGAAGATGATATGGATTTAAAGATGCATCTTGCTGGCATGTGTGGTTTTTGGAATGATATATCCTAGATTTTTTGGAATTGCTTGCAAGGAAGTGGTTGGTCCATCATAATGGAATAAAGCTAAGTCAGCATTCTTTAAATGCAGTATGGAGGGAGTAGGAATATATTATCAAACATCAGAACTTTATTTGGCTTATATTCATGTGTTTGTAAAATGAAAACCTTAATCCATATAGAGAATTTTGAATAGTTGTATTTTTGTCTGTGTGGATATTTAGGCAAACTTGCAAAATTAAACATATCTCAAGAAAATAATGGCTTTTGAACAAGTGGGAAAAATATTAGGTCCCACTCCTGCTGAGATTTACACACACGCATATGGTTTTTGCTGGGTCTTTTCAGTATCTTTGTCATCGTAGGAAAGAAATGGGGAATAGATTTTGAGCATAGACTGGCAAATCTTCATGACAGTTTTGCAAGACTGTATATTTTAAAAGAAGCAGTAGGTTGCAGACTTTTCCATGCTTGGTCTTTGCTCTGAAGTGAATTTTTTTGGTAATTTTGAGTAAAAATGTTTCAGCAGTTTTTGTCTTCAAGACTAAGATCTTTTCTCATCTTAAGAAAAATTCTCATGAGTTTTTGACACCTGTGGCTAAAATAGCTGATGATTGGAAGTGCAGTGGACATGGGAATAGCGCTCACTGTAGAGACTGTGCTCACTGTGACCTTTTTCCAGGTGAAATTGGGTTTGATTTGAGTTTTAAATGTTTTGAAAATCACATATTATGCACAATCTATAGAGGGATTTTTTCCCTAAGCATTATAAATGGGTTCCAGAGAAATGATGCCTGTACACAAATTGGCTATAAACTGTCTCAGCTATAAAATGGCTACTAACCAACCCAAACAAACTTTCCAATGTTTTCTGGGTGTAAAGATCCTCTTATTACTCTTCTCCATAAAATGAATCATTAGCCTGGTGGAAAATACCCAGTGTTACAAGGGCAGACAACCCAAAACTCTGTTGCCAGCTCCTCCACTGTCTGCCTTTGTTAAGTACAGACTTTGCAAAGCATATTCAGTGAGGCTTGAACAAAGCTGCAGCCAAAACTGCTGGAATTTTGGGTCAGAGTTCGCACTGAGTACTCACCCCCTGACCAACTTGGATGCGCTTCATTTGTTTCCAGAGACTCAGGATGTAAAAGACGTGCATGCATGTCTCCATGCATCTGAAGAAGTGGATGCCCACGGAAGCTTATGCCCAAATAAATCTGTTAGTCTTTAAGGTGCCACCGGACTCCTCGTTGTTTTTGTGGATACAGACTAACACGGCTACCCCTCTGATACAGGATGTAAAAGAGTTACTCTTCCCCAAAATGTTCCAGTGGCACTGGTGAAGATAGGGTGCCCAGATAGCAAGTATGAAAAATCGGGACAGAGTGTGGGGGTAATAGGCGCCTATATAAGAAAAAGCCTCCAATATCGGGACAGTCACTATAAAATCTGGACATCTGGTCACCCTACGTGAAGGGTGGCAACATCTCAGTGGTATATAGCCACCTAGTCCAATTATGAAGTATGCATGCTCTGTCTGCAAGTGTGTGTTAGTCTATACAGCTGTTAAGTCTAAAACTTTAAAAAATTTTTGAAGCTTTTTAATTTCCTCCCCGTATTTCCTTTTTTAACAGCAACAAAACACCAACAAGAAATTAAATTCCACACCAAACAAAACTAGGCAATTAATATACCGCGTTAATGCAACACTAAGGTTGGATGGTTAAGCAATCAAATCGGGAAATGCCAATATATTGCTGCGTGTGCAACATTAACTTTGATCCCTGTGTGTATGCGTTATAATACAATCTTTAATAACAGGATCATGTGTTTCTCAAATAATAATGCATCATACAATGTTACTACATCTGTAGCTACACATGTAGAATATGATGATTTATTCCCGTACACATACACTGATGTCATTTTTCATGAATTCTCCTTATTGTGTCTGGCCACCAACCAAAAGGTATCCTCAATGTGATGCCAATTTATTTGGTGGGTAGTGAGGTCTGTTTCTTACCTTAGAAAAGTGTGATTGTAGGGAGCCTCCCGTGAAGCCTTATTAAAAGTTTTGGAAAATATATCTTGTGAAATTGCATTTTTTAATAAATTAATTATTTGGAATGTATTTAGTAGCTTTTTATATCTCAAAACTTTTTCTTGATATAAACTAGGATTTTGCTGTTGAAATTATTAAATCCACCCATGAATACTGGAAAGCTTTGCTTCATAAAAAGGCTGACAGAGGTGCTATAAAATGGTAAGTGTCCATTCAAAGCTATTCCTATTTGTATTGTATTCATTCTGTCAGTGTGGTAGCTGTGTATGAACCACTTACATTTTTTGTTTTGAGGTGGCAGTAACGTTTCTGTTTTTACAGCATCCTGATAGATAATTGCTCTTGCATGGTAACTACACAGGGTTTACTGGAAACTGCTCAGAAAATATATATTGATCATCTGAGTCCTGCAGATTATTTATAAATAAACTTTAGTAAAAGCTCAAAAACCAGTTACTGTGTAATCTGTTGCTTTTTGCACAATACTGATCATTTTGAATTTCTTTGAACATGTCCTGTTATGTAATTTGATAATATAGCCAGGTGTAGCTTGTTAATATTTAGAAATTATTTAATTAAAAGTATTCATTTTAAGCTGGAGAAAGAAGGTTAGGGTTGTGTTAGCCATTTAGTATGGTGACGTTACACAGTTACACTGTAAAATGAAATTTATGAATTCTTTAAAATATTAAAGATAGTAACCTAACCTAAGGAAAAGCAGAGTTGTTGCTGTCATTTTGTCCTGACCACCCTATTGTGTATCACTGTAGATGTATTTATGATCAGCTTCTGTTCTAAAATTCCTGCAGTTTTTAAATACAACAAGGGAATTAAGTTGTCAAGTTAGTCCTCAATTTTGAATTTCCCTTTCTTCCATAACACTGTTTGGGATTTCCCTGAGAGCCTCCATATTCCATACAAAGCCCTAATGCATCCTCTGCCTATCATTTGTTCCATACTATTATTATTATTTGTTTTGCAGTAGAACCAGGAGTCCCCAACTGAGATTGGGGCCCCAATGTGCTGCACAGACACATAGTGAGAGACATTCCCTGCCCCAGATAGCTCAACAGCCTAAATAGGACACAGTCAGAGAGTTGGAGAACAAGTGTATTGTTATCTCTGTTTTATAGATGGGGTATCTGAGGCACATTGAGATTAAGTGATTTGCCCAAAGTCACACTGGAAGTCTGTGGCAGAGCCAGAAATTGACCCCAATTCTCCAAGCCAGCGTTCTTTTTGGACTGGCTGGGTTTGCGTTAGAAGCTAGTCACCAAATCATCTTCGTTGGCAAGATGTGATCACTGTTGAGTGATACCATTCTTAATATTAGTTGTGTTTAACACGCTTTGTTTAAATATACTGTAAACTGGTAAAAACGAAAAACAAAATTAAACAAAGAGATTTATTGTTATTTTATTTGGTTGAGTCTCTAGGTGTATCTAATGGCTTACATTGCAACTGGAACTATTTGCAGTTTTTCCATTAACTGTAAAAGAAAATTCAGTGAGATATCAGAAGGTAGCAGGGTATATTTGTGCATATTAACATAACTATGGTGTTGTTCATTGATCTAAAGTAATGGGTACTCAATCAATGTCTAGGCACCCTTAGAATACATTAAGTCAGTGTCACAGTCAAAGCATAGGAGTAATGAAATGGTTAGCTGTTTGCCAGGATATTGCATGGCCCTCACCCAACCCTTCTGACCTTACAGAGTGAACTGTTATGATGTAAGCCATGGCATGCAAAGATTCATTGGAATCTGGAAAGTGGGAATATGGCTCCAATTCAGCAAAGTGTTTAAGCATGTGGTTAAAGTTAAGTATTGATATCAGTGTGATCTTAAGTACAGCTTAAAATTAAGCATGTGCTTAAGTGCTTTGCTGAATGGGGCCCCGTATTGCTCGTAATCTGATATGTATGTATATTGATATGTAACTGTGTATATATGCGTTTTAAAAAGTTTTGTCATAAATTCTTTAAAATGTTACGTTTTTTAAGTAGTTAGTCCTCTTGAAGGCTCAACTGCCATTAAATACCAGGTTTTGGCTTGGTACACATTTAAATGGCCTGTTGTCAAGCTCGCTGAGCGGATTTGCAGTGCAAATACTGTCAGCACAGAACCTACAGGGTGTGAATGTTCTGCCTGGTCCTCTTTTAATACTATGGGTGCCTGCCATTAACCAAACATGTAATGCAAATTCTGATTCATTATAGTCCTCCTATATGTTTCCTGGAAAAATGTGGTGGTCTCGCTGTACTCTAGGGTTGTCCAGCTCTGTTAATAATTGGATAACTTGGTAATATTGAGCTTCATATTTTTTTATTCCAAAGCACTTAGGCTACATGTTGGTATAATTTATAAAAAAAAAAAAAATCACAGCCTTACTTTGAGGAATAGGATAAACTGCATAGTATTCGATCAGATAATTTAGATGAGACCTTACAAACCAAAGTCCATATTCAATCCTGGTATAGATGGGTACAACTGCATTAACTTCAGTGGAACTTTAGCCATGTACACTAGCAGAGGATTTGGCTCCATGTTCCCATCTGCTCGCCATAAGCATTAAAGATCTTGGACACTTTTTTTGAAAGAGCAGAAGTTTGCCCCAGGTCTTTGATCAAAATTTCTCCTTTGCCACCAGTGTGATGTGAAGTCAGTTTATTGGATCCCCTACCCGAGGGTTGTCTCCATGCCATTGTGTCCATTTATAGAGAACTTTGGGATCTTTTTAAGGATGAAAGGAACTATATAAATATAAAATATTAAATGTATAAAATGCTGGTTATTGTTGCTTCATTTTTGACTACTCACTTCTTAGTAGACATAAACATTTGGGTTCTTTGCAGAGACTGTTTATCATAGGTAGGTTTTATTATATTCCATTTTTTTATTGTTAACTATCTTATTAATTTTTATTTTTCAGTATGAATGTTTTGGTGCATGACAGCCCCTTTTGTTGCAGCGAAGAGGATGCCAGATTAATTGTGCAATCAGTAAGGGCAAAATGCTTTTAATGGAAGTTTTTTATTTTTAAAAATTGTTACTAATGCTCGCAAAAGATCCAAAAATCCAGCACTGAAATAATATAGGTAGACAAAGTGGGTCCTTGCATTAAACGAAGATGTGAGGTTTAAAAAATAAAACGTAGAATATAGAGATTATGGGGGACATATAACCATTATAATATAAACCTTTTTTGCTGCAGTATAATAATTGTGTTTTCTGGCAAGTTCATTACTGTTTTGCTGATTTTCTATGGTGCTATTTCTTCTGATGCTAAATAACAAGATTGACTATGTATATCTAGCCTGCTGTCTTCTCTGTCTGCCCTGTTGCCATGAGTTACCACCCAGTGCTAAAACTCGTTGACTAGCTGACTGTACTCTCTAATCACTAAGGGGATCCTTTGTTTGCCTACTTGCATAATTAAATGCATCACTGTACAAGGAAGGGGGAAATGTTTTTCTAACTGCTTGTTAATTTTCAGAACAAGGCGCTATTCTTTAATGTAAAATTCAAATACATGAGTTCTCTGTTTAAAGTAGAAAAATGTCCTGCAGGTTTGATACTTGCATGTGCAAATGTCATTGGAGAAGTATTCCATTTAAATGTTATATTTTGGAGACCACAACTTAAGCAAAAAAAGAAAGAAAGAAAGAAAGAAAGAAAATAAATGTAAAGTGCCTGATTTAACAAAAAAAACCCGAACATTTCTCTCACGTATTTGCTTTGGCCGTTCCCATGAGCATATCGGGTGTTTTGCAGTTGCAAGTGGCTGTATAGGCAACTAACTAGAGTTAACTCAAACTCTCTCAGTTGCTTGATTTGTGCACACAGTTATAGCAATAGTGTAAGTGTCAAATGAGACCTCATGCCTCTTAAAACCAAGGTCTGGAAAAGCTAATGTTTTTACTTTCAAAAACCAGACATACAGAACATATACATATTTGGAGGCTTCTTTCCTAGTTGCCTCACTTTTTCATTGTTTACTTGTAAGATACACACTAATATCTTCAGTAGCTTACACCAATAATATATCAGTCATGCACAGGACCTTTTATGTATTGGGAGGGTGAGTCAGATATTCCTGTTTATTTTAGCTAGTTGAGGACTAATAAGTTTCCCTGTAATGGGTGCCTATGGCATTGTATCTGCAACAAGCAGTTAAAAGTGAACTCCCTTAAAGTCTTATAGTAGCCACCGATGTGTTTGACTTTTTTTTTTTTCTTCCTGTTCTCATTCCTCACTTTCTTTTTTTTCTTGAATGGTTTCATTATTTCTTTGTAGTGTTTTACTAAACCCCAATCATCCACGATCCTCCCCTGCTTCTGTTCCTTTTACAGTTTTTCTTCTTTAATTTTTTTAGGGCTGTCAAGTGATTAATTTTTTTAATCACGATTAATCACACGATTAAAAATATTAATCATGATTAATCATGTGATTAAACAATAATAGAATACCATTTATTTAAATATTTTTGATGTCTGCATTTTCAAATATATTGATTTCAGTTACAACACAGAATACGAAGTGTACAGTGCTCACTTTATATTTATTTTCAATTACAAGTATTTGCACTGTAAAAAAAACAAAAGAAAAAGTATTTTTTCAATTCACCAATACAAATACTGTAGTGCAATCTTTTTATCATGAAAGTTGAACTTACAAATGTAGAAATATGTTTAAAAAAACCCCTGCATTCAAAAATAAAACAATGTAAAATCTTAGAGCCTGCAAGTCCATAGTTTGTTTACATTTGCAGGAGATAATGCTGCCCGCTTCTTGTTTATAATGTCACCTGAAAGTAAGAACAGGCGTTCTCATGGCACTGTTGTAGCTGGCGTTGCAAGATATTTACGTGCCAGATGTGCTAAAGATTCATATGTCCTTTCATGCTTCAACCACAATTCCAGGGGACATGCGTCTGTGCTGATGATGGGTTTTGCTTGATAACAGTCCAAAGCAGTGCGGACTGACGCATGTTCATTTTCATTATCTGAGTCAGATGCCACCAGCAGAGGTTGATTTTCTTTTTTGGTGGTTCGGGTTCTATAGTTTTTGCATCCGAGTGTTGCTTTTTTAAGATTTTGAAAAGCATGCTCCACACCTCGTCCCTCTCAGATATTGGAAGGCACTTCAGATTCTTAAACCTTGGGTCGAGTGCTATAGCTATCTTTAGAACTCTCACATTGGTACCTTCTTTGCATTTTGTCAAACCTACAGTGAAAGTGTTCTTAAAATGAACAACGTGCTGGGTCATCATCTGAGACTTCTATAACATGAAATATATGGCAGAATGTAGGTAAAACAGAGCAGGAGATGTACAATTTTCTCTCAAGGAGTTCAGTCACATTTTTTTAATGAGCTTCATCAGCATGGAAGCATGTCCTCTGGCATGGTGGCGAAAGCATGAAGGGGCATACGAATGTTTAGCATATCTGGCACGTAAATACCTTGCAGTGCCGGCTACCAAAGTGCCTTGGAAATGCCTGTTCTCACTTTCTGGTGACATTGTAAATAAGAAAAGGGCAGCATTATCTCCTGTAAATGTAAACAAACTTGTTTGTCTTAGCGATTGGCTGAACAAGAAGTAGGACTGAGTGGACTTGTCGGCTCTGAAGTTTACATTGTTTTGTTTGAGTGCAGTTATGTAACAAAAAAAAAATCTACATTTGTAAGTTGCGCTTCACGACCAAGAGATTGCATTGTTGTACTTGTATGAAGTGAATTGAAAAATACTATTTCTTTTGCTTATCATTTTTACAGTGCAAATATCTGCAATCAAAAATATTTCAATTACAATGCAGAATACAATATATATGAAAATGTAGAAAAACATCCAAAATATTTTATAAATTTCAGTTGGTATTCTGTTTAACAGTGCAATTAAAACTGCGATTAATTGTGATTGATTTTTTTGAGTTAATCACGTGAGTTAACTGCGATTAATCGACAGCCCTCTTTTTTTTGTTAATCTAGTTAGTCCAGTTACTCTTAATATATTTATCCTTGAGTAAAATGCACAATATGTTTTAATTGGTATTTTTAATGTATGTAATTTCCAATAAAAAGTAACTGAAGTGGAAACAGTACAGCCTTTAACATTCCCTTGAGAGCAAAACGTCAAATTCTAGATATTAAATTTTAAACAGGTGTCGTTTCCACAGTCTTGCATTGCCAGATTCAGTTGTCAGACATTCAGCTCTTGCAAGCTCAACTGACAGTATACAGAGATCACCTGCAGAATCTTAATGGCTGTGGGTTTTTCACATGTACCTGGAAATTTAAAAAAAAAAAAAAATTCTACTTTTACTTTCTTTCATTGGCTTATGGATAAGAGCAAGAGAAATCAAAGCTATTGTTGTGTTGACTTACAAGTATAATTGGAAACATATTTCCATAGTCCTGAGTCACCTGCACTCTTTGGAACAGCTGCCATGCTTGTTTCTAACCCATTTTACAGAGAGAAGATTTTCGTATTGGATGGGTGGTATATACCTTTTACTTTCATGAGATATATTAACTGCAAAAATAAAAGGCATACTCTGTTGCTATAACTCTTGCATTTTTACGGAGAGTAGAATGCCTAGAATTTCCATGCCTAAGAACAAAGTAAAAAGCAAATGATAAAGAAGTCTTTATTGCACTGCTTCTACATATATAATTATAGATGGGCCAGATTCTGATACCCTTGTTGTTGGGTGACACCTTACTCCATGGGTAGACCTGTTGACTTCAACATGATTTAGAGTGTTAGCATCTGACCCTTTATGATTTTACAGGCATTATATTTGAGACTCAAATGACTTGTCAGTATTGAGAATTAATTTCTGCTCTGTTTCTGCCTTCTTTTTAAGTATCCAGTGTTGACTGCCTTGTAAGAGTGTGTGTTTGTGCATTCTCTGTCTCTTAAGTGTGTGTTACTTTGTTGATCTTTCCTCCTTGTCTCACTTTACTCTTCTCTGCCAGTTGAGTTTCAGGACAGTTGGCCTAACCGTGCTCTGACGTTAGTGAAAGTCAGGAGCGTTCCACTGCAGTTGATAGAGTTACCCCCAAGTAAAATTGGCACAATCAGAGAGATCAGAAGAGGTAGTCTGTGTATGACAGCAGTAGGTATGAGCATTTGAAATACCCCAAATTACCCTGTCATTCTGTAGCCAGACATACACCAGAGTTTATAACTGTCTGTAGATGGTGAAAGTTTCTGGTGTTGTCTGATCTCTTGTGCTATCTTTTTCTCAGCACCAATGTTAGTGCACACTGAAAATTAGGTGCTGGAACAATAAAACATGAAGCTAGATATGTCAATGTTAAAATTTACCATTTACTTTACAGTAAGTGTTGCCATCTATAAAACTGACCTGGGCAGCCAAGCCTTTGTTTAACATTAATCCCAAGAACTGCTTGCTCACTCACTCTACAAGGAAGCTGCTTATAAAATTGGAAAACCTCCAAGATAAACTATAAATAGCTTGGACAGTTTTTCTCAGACTTATCACATTATTCTTCCCTTATAAAACTGGAAAGAAAATGTGGTAGAAGGGCTTTTCTGAGAGGGGTATCTTTGATAAAATAACTTTGGTAGGAATGCTTTACAGGCAAAAGTATCTTTTAAAAGAGAGAGTAAGGGGGCAGTCTTCCCCTCAGAACTTACAAGCCCCAACCAAACAAAATAACAACCTGGTATATTTTCTGTAATGTTGATAATGATGCATGTGGACAGTAGGAGGGTTATGGCTAAAACCCAGGGAAGAGCCCTAAGCGTGGTGAACTCCCTTCCCCTTCCCTATTAATCTAATGGGGTATTAACTCTATAGCCAGATGCTGATACTTTAAATGTCAGTATTAAGTATTTAATTGCTGATAATTTTAGCAGATGGGATGGGAGTGAAGCCAACATGGAATTGAGATTTGCTGGAGAGAAGGAATTTCAGAGGGTAGGAAATAGAAGCGAGGAGAGAAATAGGAGGATGGGAAAGGAAGTGAGACTAAGGACAGAAATAATACTGGTCCTAAACATGAAAATATTGTCTCACTGAGTGATGCTAGATGTGACAATAGGTGGACAAATAAAATTAACAACCAAGTTTATTTGCACTAAGCTATATTTCCCTAGCACTGATCTTTGTGAAACCAATGTAAATGGGAGATCCAGTGTGGGCTGAAGGATATATGTAGCTTTAAAGTTATACAAAGCCCCATGGACCACAGTTAAATATAGAATGTATTCCTTCTACAGAATGAGTTTGACTCTCCTGTTATAGAGATTGTTTTCCCCCCAAAAAACATAGTTGTGGAAAGATGTAATTGTAAATTTACTAAGAAAATTAATCATATAGCAACCTTGTTGCAAAGATGTTTTCATCTTTGTTGTTTTGCAAATCAAAAAATCCTCTTTATCCTACAAGAGTAAATCATCTTTATTCTGCTACTGGTAGGTCTGTGCCTGCGTTTGAGTGAGACAGATTACAGGTAGTAAGAAAAATGGAGGTGTGAGAGGGAGGAGTATTGTCTTACGGTGCCAGTGGTATGTTTCTTTTGTGCAAATAACTGTTGACTTTCACAGTAAGATAACCTAGAGTTTGGACACTCTACATATGGAGTGTTACTAATATTGTGGGTTTTTTTTCTGTAGACACCACCACCTGCGAGAGGAGACTCTGTTTCTGCAGAAGGTACAGTTTATTGTTACTCCAAATGACAACATGTATTTTTGTTTCTTTTGCTCGGGGAAAAAATGATTTAAAAATAGATCAGTTGAAAAAGCTTTTGTGAACTAAACATACTAAGCATGAGAACTGATATAAAAATGCTTATATAGGGCCAGATTATACTGCCCTCACTTCTCTTGAATAGTACCTTAGACAATGAGTAGTTCTACTGAAGTCAAAGGGACTACTAGTCAAGTGGCATAAAGTACTAATACCTGCTCTGTGTCTATAAGGGTATTGTAGTCTTAGCCCATGTCAGTCTAGAATTAGATGAGCAATCATAGTAATATTTTTCTGTTTCAGAAATTATGGAGGGCCATATTTATCCTTTTAAGAAATGTTGCTTTTCTTGCTTTTATTTCTTCCTTGTGGTAACTTTAAAAATGAAACAGAAGAAACTATCCACCAAAACAAGGCCAAATTTACTTTTTCAGTGTTAATTAAAGCAAAATTGCCTTTCCCCATTCTTGTGGAACTGGTTTTCAAGTTAACAAAAATGATAGTTTTAGTTGAGGTACAGGAGTCCGAACTAAGTTTGTTCAATATGCTTTGTTTACTTAAAAAAAAAAAAAAAAAAAAGCTGTTGACTTTTTAATGCCAAAAGCACTGTACGAGAAAGGAACATACACTACTACAAATTGGAGGGCAGAAGGGAAAGACAACAAGGAACTTAAAATCTTGAGTCTAGTTCCAAATTCTTCACAAAATAACATCTGTGTAATCAATTTCATGGGAAAGCAAGCTGCATTCCTTTTGCCCTTATATGGTATGCCAATAAATAGCATTTATTTACTAAAATATTCCATCTCAAGCCTGTGACAGAACTGACCACAGTCTGCCTCATCGTTGATGTGTGCAATACATCAGGGCTGTACACTGTTGCAGGATTTAATTTTCAGCCAAGTTGTATCACAAAATAAAATATGTTTACTTCGGGGGCACTCTTTTCATGGATTGCTGATATGGTTCAAGGAGCTGTATATGTTTGGGAGGGGAGAATAGGAAAGAAGCTGAAAGTGTAGAGTATTGCATATCCAAGAGTTTGCATCTGGTTGTCCATGTAGAATTAATACCATTCTTGACGTGTATTTTTGTTTTAGTTGATGTGTGGCACTTTCTTAACAAATGATCATCGGAATGTTCTGAAGTCACATCATCAAATCTTAAATCGTCCCTTTTTTCCTGAGTTTTGAAGACAAGCAGGTGAATGTACTAATTGCTGGGTTCCTGTTGGAACAACTTTTGAAGTAGCATAAACCCTCTGTCATGTAAATAAACTGACATTTTAAAATGGTTTCCTTTCTGCGTGTTTCTTTGTGTGGAGTTTTGTTTGTTTCTAATCTTGAAAACTCTGGTTCCTTCTATACATCCAACCTGTACCAAAACAGGTGGGGGACAAAGGTGGCTTCAGTACACATTTGCATCCTCCAGGTGTAGAGGTTGATTTGGGATGGTCTGGTATACGGCTGAATATTAGAGCAGCCCTCAAACTGCTCTAACATAAGCCAGCTGCTGATGGCCCTCAAAGGGCTGCTCTGGCAACCAGGGGTCACAAGGGTGTAGGGATATCCTGGCCATGATCCCTTTCAAACAGACAGTATCACCTACACTGTGGGCTAAATGTCTGTGCAAATATGCAACGGTACACAGAGTTTGACAGTTTGTGCCCATAATGTGTTCACATCCACAATTACCTATTTGCAAGTTTCAGCTAGTTTGTGTGCAGCATATTTGCTTATTTAAAAAAAATAGATGAAAATAACAGCACTTCAGAAAATTAATTGAATTAGGAAGTGCAAATTCCATGATGAAGCACAGCAAGGATGCGCAAACGTGTTCTGTGGAGTACATCCTGTTTTGATAATTCTTGAACTTGATCCTCCAGGAGGGATTTTTATCCCTTGGAAAACTTTTCATTTTTAGAATTGTTTATGGTTGGGAGGCTTTTGATGCTTCATTATCCAATGGGGCAAGAATTGTGGATAAAATTTGTGAAATTAAGCCTTATATCTTTGTTAGGGTAAAAATACCTGCCAGATTTCCTGCTTCAATAGGCAAGGCCATGTATAGCAGACTTAACATTTTTTCTAAAAAATTTCCTATCATATCTCCACTCGTGGAACGGAAGGAGTGCTATGTAGACAGACTACTAGTGTTTTAATCACCATGTCATTGGAACCTACTGTGAAAAGGGTTAGAGGGCACAGTGATTAAAACAGTGGCAACATTAGCACTCCTCCTGTTGTCACCACTTGCTGAAGCTGCATTCATGCTATGGCAAGAGGGGAAAACTTCAGAAAATTGCTAGCGTAGACACGGCCTGCGAGACGGTGGTGCTAATATAAAGGATGAGGTAGATTTATATTATTACTTGTTACTCAGCAAATTATGATTGCAGAGAGTCATTTCACTGGCTTAAAACCTTTTTAGTAGTGTGGCCTAGTAGATAGTGCTTGACTGGGACTCAGTAAACCTAGCTTCTATTCCTGGCTCTGCCACTGGCCTGCTGGGTCACCCCTGTACCTCAGTTTCCCCCATCTGGAAAATGGGAGATAATCAGACTGACCTCTGTGGTAAAACTCTTTTTTTTAAGATCTACTGATGAAAAGTGCAATATGAGAGCTAGTTAGTATTATCATTAGCACTTCTTACATCATGCTTTCTCATCGTTAAGGCATATTGCATCTGACACATTCTTGTACAGGAACTCCAGTATGGTCATTTATTCAGGGATCTTGTAGCAGAATGTGTTAGACCTATACATTCAGTGGCCACTGTTTGAAAATAACGTGTTCATTCCAGTATCCTGGGCCTACATTCCTCCTCTTAATGTAAAACCATTTGCTATAGGTGAGCTATTGTAGCCTACCCGTGGCTGTAACAGTATCTAACATGGTCTTATGAGGTAATATCTTTTATTGGACCAGCTTCTGTTGGTTGGAGACAAGCTTTCGAGCCACACGCTTCTTCAGGTCACGCAGAGTTCTGTGTTGCTCGAAAGCTGGTCTCTCTCACCAATAGAAGCTGGTCCAATAAAAGATACTACGTCACCTACCTTGTCTCCAATATATTGTGACTGACACGGCTACAACTACACTGCATACACACCTTATAAAGCACTTAGGGACAGCTGGACTGTGAAAGGGTCTTTCTAAAATCAAATTACACTATATATCATTTGTAATTTTTAAAAATTATTTTTGAGTCTCAAAAGGGAAAAGACAGGGTGTAAACAAATACAAAGACCATAGGTGAAGTATTGGTTATAAATGAGTATCTATGGGAACTACCTTTGACAGTTAGGCCATAATCAGTATAAACAGAGTTTGTCAGAACTCTGTTCTTTAGCCCTCAACAAGGATTTCAGTAACTTTTTATTAGTAATAAAATTCCTCACTAGATGAGCCATAAGAAGCCAGATTAGAGTATTTGGGACTAAACTACTGGGGAAGGAAATAAGAGACTGTGTAAGTCTATTTAGACTGCAAGTAAATAATGCTAACTAGAGGAGAGGAGTGCTGCACAACTAAAATTATCTGAAATGTACAGTGCTGTGGCAAATGTTATTTAAAACGTTAAAATATTTCATACATACGGAATATATGATATGGCATTGTCTCTTCATATTGCTTTCAACATCTGTTTGTATAGGTTTTCTAAAGTTTTTCTTTCCAGATGTGATAAAAAGACATGCAGTAAATTTTAGTAAGAAGGTTAAATGCTCCTAATAAAAATCTATTTCAGAAGTGAATAGAATGAAAAGATTAGAAAAGGAAAGTTGTGGAGAGAACATCTGCTTGTGAGAGGTGTAAGGGGATGGGAGATAAAAACTGAGGAATAGATTTGCAGATCTCTTTACAGACTTACCCTCTCTCAGTTATTCTAGTTAAAGCCTTCTCATATTCTATTAAGGATCTTGGATGTTGTATTTAAAACTCAATCCAATGTGTTGGGAAGCTTAGCTACTGTACAGCACCAGCCACTGCTCTGTAGCCATTACATATGAAAGCTGTTGGTAACAAACATGAAACCCAAAACTAGAATATTTCCTGGAAAGAAGTCTTTTAAGAGAATACGTGTGTATTCGGCAAGCTATAATAAACTTTTGTGGGAAATAGGTCTATTGTATATTTCTTCTAAGGACAACTTTCTTGGAAAACACCAACTTAATTTAGATTTTGAGGGGGGTGCTTATTGTAGTGGTGAATGCTCCCTTTACATAAATAAGGCAACAGCTGCTATTGTAAATAGTTGCTTAGCTTCTGATGACACCAAACCCAAGCCTCAATACCACAAATGAAAACAGGGTCTGAGTTTTACTTAAGTGGAAATAAGCATCCAATAAAAACATCACTTCCTTTAAAGAGTGAAAATAATAGGATTGTGAAAATGATATTCTATTGTCACTGTCAGGATGTTATTTTCACTGCTGTTACTAGCAGGAGATAGCCTTTAAAAAACAAAGTAATCGTGTCTTGAAGTGGATTTTTTAAGATTTTTTGCCGGTGGTGGGGAGCAGAACACAGCTTTTAATCTTCATTCATTTGGGATGACCTACGGCTAAAACTTGCTCTGTTGCTTGGGAGCTACCTCATGCAGCCATCCCTAAACTCATCAGAGTGTTATTCCACACTTCTCCCTTGCCTTTCTCCAGACAGGATTTTTTTTTTTAATATGTTTAATTTTGCAACATTTGCTCAGTTTCACAAGAGGAACAATATTATACTAAGACAGTGGTTTACAGGACAAAATCCTCTTCTCTTTACCAATGAGTTTAAGATGACTTCTTACAAGGTATAACCTGGGCCCAGACAAGGATTAGATAAGAGGGGAGAGACCTAGATGGTGAAGGGGTGAAAGAGTTAATTGGAGGGAAAACAGGTTGGAAAACAGATGGGAAAATGGAAGCAAATGTAAAATTGGAGACAAATCATAAAATAGGGATACAATGAAGTTGGGTTTTTGTGGAATTTCCCCAAATATTACAGCAATATACATGATATCTTCTTGCTGGAGATTTCAAGAGGACATGATTGCTTCGGAAGATGCGGGTGTGGAGATTTGGGATGAAATCCTATGCCATTGACTTCAATGGGGCAGGATTTCACTCTTGGTTGTCAATGGGACAGGAAGGGGAATAACATGCTTTGGTTTTATACATTGGTCAAATTGACTTTTTGAATGTTTTAATGATTTGTTGAGTCTGAGACATTCCTAAATTTATTTCTGGACGTGTGCTTTTTTTTCTGTGCAGTAATTCATATACTGGCATCATTACTTTACATAGATACCATGTAGACTTATTGGTTTATTTGCATACAGTCTTTGTTTTCATATGGCTTGCCTTTCTAAACTGCAGAAACTGGACTGGGGCGGTGTTACCTTATTGAAACTGCAGACAGAGTCTGTAGATAGACCAGAAATGACTGAGTAGTAAAAACTCCCCGGTTCATCCCAGTGGAGTGTCACTTCTGAGGCTTTGTGGTTATTTAAATGTCAGAATTAACTATTTCACTGCTGATCATTGTAGCAGAAACAGTCAGATATGCTGGGAATGTGCGCAGAGTTTAGGTGAAGTACCACACCTCGTTTCCCATATCTCATCTGACAGACGTCACATAATTGAACATAGTCATTCAACAACAAAAATCTGTTGTTGGAAGTTTTTTTGCAACCGTAAGGGCTAAAAACTTAATCTAAAAAATGTGAAAGGAGAAAATAATGAGACCGCTATTCATGCATGAAATATCTCAGTGGCTGGTAGATTATGCACCATAATGCTAAGACCCATCAACTTTTCCCCTTTCGGCATCCTAATTGGATCTTTAGATTTTTGACATACATCACCAAATTGAGTACTAATTTTCATGTCTATTTTCTTTGAAAGGAACTCTTAACTGCAATAGTACTTGCAGTCCCAGACAATAGTACATATACAAATTCATCTGTCCAGTTACATTCCTTGTCCCAGAGTGTTGATATATTTGTGCTATTAGTGTGCTTTCTTGAGAATTGAGAAGTCTGTCTACCTGTAGACAAAAATCTGTTCTGAAGTGAAATTCCCAATTTGTTTACTTGTTTGTTTTGTGTTATGATCATTGTTAGTTGATCCCTAGAGCTTGTCTTTCAGTGCAGAAAGTCAGGGAAATGGCTGCACTTAGCGGAAAAGCCAGGTATTATCAAAGGTGTACTCTTTCATTGGTTCTTAAATAAGGATAGAGATATAGGAGTGTTATGAAATTGGTCTGAATAAATGTTTGCTGTGTGCATCTGAATCTGATAGCTGCTGCTGTGGCAACAGTAGAAGATGTTTCCAAGCACTTGGTTGTAGGGTGTCTTTTAATGTGCTGAGCAGTGGAAGGATCTTGTGGCTAAGGCACTGGCCTGGGACTTAGGAGATGTGGGTTCAATTCCTGGCTCTGCCACAGACTTCCTTTGAGGCTTTGGACTAGTCACTTAATTTCTTTGTGCCACAGTTGCCCATCCATAAAATGGAGATTAGTGTCCTTTGTAATTTGCCTGACTTCTCCTACAGGCTGTACAGCTGTCCTCATTGGCAAGAGAATGCAGACGGAATTGGGCCTTGTCTACTTAGCTACACTGGCAAACCCTCCTAGTGGAGCTGCAGATTATACCAGCAAGAGTCCTTTTGCTGGTATATTTTATACTAGATCCAATAGACTAGAATGAAATAATCTATATGGGCAAAAGGCCTCTTTCGCCAGTGTAACTGCATCCACACTTGGGTTTTTGTTGGCATAGCTAGGTCAGTTAGGGGATGTGATTTCTCCCACCCGCAACTGACACACACATATGCTAGCAAAGCTTTTAAGTGTAGACCAGGCCTTGGTCATCCTGTCTTCTGCAGCAGACTAGTGTAAATTATTAAGTAGGCCCTTTAAGTCACCTGCTGACCTGTTTATGGATAGTCAGATTCAAAGAGAAAATGGAGGTCACTTGGGAGTTCTGAAATTTTGTCCTTAAATCACAATAGACCTCAATACAGAGCCGTTTTAGGATGCAAGTGGAAAATCTCATTCTGGTTCCTCCATTGTAGTTCCTTCCTACCGGTTAGGGCAGAACTCTGCAGGAAAGCTTACTTAGTACCCATTGTTAATGCCTGGCTCTAGCGTCCTCACTAACGTCTACTGTGTGCCTAGGTGGATCTCCCCCCTACCCGCCCTGGGATGCCACCTGATGTACCGGGATTTCACTGAGTCTGCCTGCTCCACTAGCCTGGGCTCCCTCTCCCTGTTTTACTGAATTAGGATCTCTGGCCGGGTGTGCGTACACGCACAAGCAGTAGAATCACACAGTCTGCAAACAGCCCTCTAGGAGAAGACTCAGCTAGGAAATTGCCCAGCACTCAAGTGCAGCTCCACTCTGGAAAGTACACCCAAAATAATGTCTTGCGCTGTAGAGAAATCTATACAAATTAAGCATACAAATTCTCCCCCTCCCTCAATGTGGAGGAAGATGTGTACAACTTCTTGCGCCCCCAGTTAGAAATTGCACAAACTGGGTTTAATAATAAAACAAGTTTATTAACTATAAAAGGCAGATTTTAAGTGATTATAAGGGATAGCAAACAGAACAAAGCAGATTACCAAGCAAATAAAATAAAACACGCATACTGAGCGTAAGATCTTAAAGAAACTGGTTTCAAGAAATAATTTCTCACCCTAAATGTTGTTTTAGGCAAGTTGCAGAGTTTCTGTAGCTTAGAGTTCCAGTTATTTCTCCTTATAGACTAGACTCCTGTCTTAGTCTGGCCTCATCCCTTGCCTTTCCCACCACTCAGTTCCTTTGTTTCTTCAGGTACTTTCAGCAGTCTTTCTTCTTGGGCAGGAAGGCAATGGAGAGGAGTCCTGTTTGCCTTACTCCCCAGTCTTAAATAGAATTTACATAAGGTGGGAATCTTTTGTTTCCAAGTCTTGACCTCCCCGCTCTTTTAGTGGAAAATTACTTGAAATCCAAGTTGGTGTTTAGTACCAAGTGACAGGACCACCTGACCTAGTTGTGTCACAGCTACATCCCAGGATGTCTCTCAGGAAGGAGAGAGATTAGTATCTTCAAAGTCTTACTGTTTCTTCCTAATGGCCCATCAAGGCTGATGGCCTGTTGTCTGGTGGGTGTCTCCCAAATATACACACAGTTGTAATTATTACATAGTAAATATTCCTAACTTTAGATACAGAAATGATACAGGCAGTGATGAGCTGCCAAAATCTTAACAACCGGTTCCCTATAAAAAGTTCTGATTTAAGGGATGTGCCAAAAGGCGGAGGGGGCTTGTTGCAGGGGGTACAGTGGCAGGGAGGGAGTGGCACAAAGGAGAAGTGGGCAGGAGGGGGTTGTTGCAAGGGGCTGGCAGGCAGGGGTGTGTATGTGCCCGGGGTTGTTGCATGGTGAAGGTGGCAGGGAGGGGTTTGCACAAGGGAGGAGTGGGCAGGAGGGAGATGGCAGGTGGGGGGTGGGGGTCCTGAGGTTGATGCAGGGGTGAAGGTGACTGTGGCTGGGTGGGGGGGTTGCCGGGTGGAGGTTGCCCAGAGACAAAAGTGGCAGGACCGCGTGGGTTGTTGGGGTGGGGGGTGCACAGGGGAGAAGGTAGCTGGTTGGAGGGGGTGGTTGGGGGAGGGGTGCCCGGGTTGCTCCCACATACACTATTCCCCAGGCCAGGGACAGGAACTGCTCCCCGCGGCCTGGCTAGCTACCTTGCAGGCGGAGTAGACACCCAGCTGCTCCACCCGAAGAGCAGAGCACAGCTGTGCCTTCTTCCCTGCGCCGCGGGCCAAGCCAGGCTCTCTGCCGTCCCCGGGGATCTCAACGGCGGGGCAGGCAGCCAGCACCCCCACACCCAAGCTCTGCTTTTTGGCGCCCCCCAACCACTTGGCACCCTAGGCGGCCACCTAGTCCACCTAGTGATTGCACCGGCCCTGCCCGACAGACCCCCTGGAACTCCCACGCCTACCCAACTCGTTGCCCCCCACCCTCCGTTCCCCGTCCCCTGACTGCCCCCACCCCTAACCTCTGCCCCTTATCCAATCCCTCCTCCCAGTCCCGGCCCAGCCCCCTTCCCATGCCACTCAGGGCAGCGTGTATGGGCGCTGCGTGGCCCGCAGGAGCTCGCAGCCCCACCCCCTTACCATGCCGCTCAAAGCGGCAGGAGCTGCAGAGCTGCCCAGGAGCGGTCCAGAGAGCTGGCGGCGTGGCAGGCTGAGGCTCTGCGAGAGGGGGGGAAAGCGGGGGAGGGGCCAGGGGAGCCTCCCCGGCTGGGAGCTCAGGGAGCCGTAACAATTTTTAACAACTGGTTCTAAAACTGCTTCAAAATTTAACAATCAGTTCAAGCTCACCACTGGATACAGGCATACAAATTTGGATAATCACTTTTAGTAAATTATAACCTTTGGATGATACCTTACAAGACGCATCTTGCACAAAATATATCTGTTTGCCATATCCATATCATAAGCATATTTCCATAAAGACTGTGGGGGGTAACGTCACATAGTGTTTTGGTTGGGAACCAAGAACTTCTGAATTCTAATTCTTGGCTTGGATGCTGACTTGTTCTGTGGCCTGGACAATTCACATAGGCCCAGATCTTCAA
The DNA here is from genome assembly GCF_965152235.1 of Eretmochelys imbricata. Lineage (NCBI taxonomy): Eukaryota > Metazoa > Chordata > Testudines > Cheloniidae > Eretmochelys > Eretmochelys imbricata. The sequence goes on along the minus strand of NC_135575.1, from coordinate 33,649,177 downwards.
AGGTGGTAATTAGGCATCTAACTTTCTCATTGAAATCTATAGGAGTTTCCCCATAACTACCTTTGAGGATCTGGGCCTTAATCTCTCTGCCTCCATTTCTCCATCTGTAAAATTGAGAAAATACCTCTTTACCTCCCAGCGATGTTGTGAACATTAATTGATGCTTGAAAAACACTAAACATCAAGTAGTCTTTTATCATGATCAACAGACTGCTCTGCCACCCCACAGAAAATCACAAAGCTTCTAAATAAGTTTCTTAAATCAAATCTATGTAGACAGCAATAGCTTTTGCAAGTGGAATTATGGAATTGTCAGACTAAATTTTTATTGCTGAGTGTGTGGGTATGTCTACACAGCAAAGAAAAATCCCCGGTTGGCCCGTGCCAGCTGGCTTTGGGCTCTTGGGGCTCAGGCTGCAGGGCTGTTGCACTGTGGTGTATACTTCTGGACTTGGGCTGAAGCCTGGGCGCTGGGACATTGCGGGATGCACGTGTCCCAGAGCTTGGGCTCCAGCCCAAGCCCAGAAGTATACACCACAATGAAACAGCCCTTCAGCCCAAGCCCTGCGAGCCCTTTGCTGTGTAGACATACCATATTTTGTGGGGGGGAGCGCTGGCAAAAAAAAAAAAAAATCTTGCAAGACCAGTTGATCTGGGGTGTGAGGATAGTGCAGTTCAGAGAGGATCTGTTTAAAGTATGAATGGAAAAAGAGGACAACTTTGAAAGACTGATGTATCAGCAGCATGAGAAAAGGTCCAGAAGTAATTCAGAAGATACCTGAGGTATGGAGGTGATGAGTTTCCATATATTACAGAGACTGGATAAATGTGACCCATTTATGTGGAAGGAAAACTACACCTCAGGGTTCTGCCAATAGCAGAATGGACTAACACTTCAAGATCTTGGTGTGGGGGGGAGTTATATCCTCAGAAGACCTTGGTCTATTTCTATATAGCTCATGTGCAACTCTCTTGCATTGCTTAGCTAATGGGACTATCCTAATTTTAAGGTTACAGTGAGGGAGAGATGAAGCCCCGTACAGCATTTTTTCATTATATTTTATCTTTTGGTGCCTCGAAAGGAACCCTAAGTCTGATTCACTCAGCTTCGTAGCCTGAACCAAAATAATCTGGGATACCCGTGTAATTGTAATGCAACGAAATTGTAGGTCTCTCTCTCAAAAAACCTTTTCAGTTCTCATTTCCTGGAGGCAATGACACAGTTCTTGAAAATATCATAATGGTGTTTCTGTGACGTATACATTCCTTCAACTGTACACACAGTATGGCTCATCAGAATCATACGGGTACCCTCAAAGTCTACCTGAAAGTATCTTGGGTGCTCGTGGCAAGGCCTGGGAAATTTTTGAAACTGAATGTATATTTGAATGATGTCATATAGAAACAAAAGAAAGACCTAGAGGGGAGGAAGAAAAAAGGTTGACAATTGTTTTTGTTCAATAAATTTTGATCAACTGTAATGCGAATTCTGAATTTTTAAAAGTTATGCTGCTCTGTGTGAATAAAAAGTCATAATTCCAAATTGGCTACAGGGATTTTCATCAAATTGTTCATATACACAGAAATCCCCATTTGCACTGAAAAGACCTGGAAAATCAGCTTGAGACATAGTTTCTGACAGGTTGGGGACTGAACCTACTTCTCCTGAAGCTCTTTCCAATGTCCTAACCTCTAGGTCTTCCTCCCTCTCCTCCTTCCTTCTTCTAGCCTTAGTCCTATATGAGGTCAGCTCTTTGGGTCCTTCTCCATTCCCGTCTGTCTTGAAGCAGTTGCTCGGAAACAACACAACTGATCAAATCCTTTTGTATCCATCTAATTTTGGGTTTTCCAACCCTTCCCTTACCCTCCACTTCTAAGTTTAGCACCCTTGTTTCTATATATTCTTCTGATCTTTTCACATGCCAAAACCATCTAAGCCTGGATTCCTTCCGCTATCCTTCCACCTTCACACTTCCCATAATTTGTTTGTTCTGAACATGGTACATCTTTGTAACTTCAAGCATCTGTCTTAACAATTTCATTTCTACCATATTCAAGATCTGCTCCCATTTCTTCCTCAGTGCCCAGAATTCAAAGCTGTACAAAATTGCAGATCTAATGACCATACTGTAGATTTTACTACACTAAAATCTTAATAGACATTCTTCTGTTGCACACACTCCGCTCATTTTTCTCCAGGTGAGGGGGAAAAGGGGTAACTGTGTGGTGGTCCAAGGACACACGGGGATGGGGAAGATGTGCCTGACTGAATGAGAGAGGCTAGGGGTCAGCCATGGTCTGCATGGTGGAGGCTCCTTATCAATCTCTCCCTGCTCAAAAAACCCCGTTCCATACTTCTCCCACCTACAGCTAACAACCCTCCAAGTTCACACCCAGGCTCCTTCACAGCAATTACTTCCCTCTCCCTCAGCTCCGTTACCCTGGACTCCCCCTGAGCCATTGCATTTCTTTTGAGGGGTGCGGGAAATATGCTTCTGTACAGGGGTGGCAGGTTTGTATTTTTTTTTTTTGGCGGTGCACATAACAAAATTAATGGGGTGGGGCTGAGGGGTTTGGAGTGTGGGAGGGGGCTCAGGGCTGGGGCAGATGGTTGGGATGTGGGAGGGCCTCAGGCTAGGGCAGAGGGTTGGGATGTGGGGGTGAGGGCTGCAGGGTGGGGCTGGGGATGAGAAATTTGGGGTGCAGGCAGGCTGCCCCAGGGGAGGAGAGGAGAGACTCCAGAGAGGAGGACTCCACAGTCCCCCCAACCCTCTCCCCACTGGCAGCAGCGAGCTCTGAGGGAGCAGCCTCCCTCTCCCGCCTGGCAGCACACTCACCTGGTACCGTCACTGAATGTGCTCCTAGGGGCCAGGCCCCTCTCAGGTCCAGGAAGCCCCCTCGCCTCCCCGGTAGCGGGTGCCGGGGCAATGTGAGGGGGGCTGCCATCACATGTGTGCATCCTCTCTCCGCAGCCTGCCACCAGCGCTGCTCCCTTTTGTAGCCGGCAGCAGCCACTGAGGGAGTGCAGTGCGGAGCGGCAGGGCAGCCGCCCGCTGCCCAGGGCGCAGGCAGGGACACTCTGGGGGAGGCACATGGAGGAGGCAGGTGAGGCGGGGGGATGTTCTGGAGGAGGAGTGCAGGTGGCAGGCAGGGCCGGGGAGAGACCGGGCCCCAATATTGGTGGAGCCGGGTCCCCAGGCCCTGAATTTGCTGGAGCACGGGCACCACGGGCCCATATAAGTCGCTGCCCCTGCTTCTGTATTGTAGTTTAAATAAATTATTTCTCCGAGTTCTATATTCATATGTGTAGTAAGGAAACTATTTGTCAAAAAAACATTTCCTGAATCTCTCTTGTTTGTATTGTTACAGACATACTTACTGACAGGTATTTTGAAATAAATTACCAAAATAATTGAAACTGGCATGATTATATTGTGTTATTTTGACAAAATATGCAGATTCTTGCCAAATTTTAAAATATAGTATGCAGAATTTTTAATTTTTTGGCTGAGAATTTTTAGGTGACTCGTCTCCTCCCCACCCCCCGCCCCCAAATTCCCCCAGGAGTAATATGCTCTTTCTCCAGGCATCATCTCAATCCTCACGATGCAATTAAGCAGTTGTCAATATGTTCATGCATTCTTGCCCACGGCACTTCCATACTTCTGCTGTTATGCCATAGAAACCGAGAGCTTTCTTATTTTTCATGTTTCAGAGTAGCAGCCATGTTAGTCTGTATCCGCAAAAAGAAAAGGAGGACTTGTGGCACCTTAGAGACTAACACATTTATTTGAGCATAAGCTTTCGTGAGCTACAGCTCACTTCATCGGATGCATTCAGTGGAAAATGTATTTCTGAATGCATCCAATGAAGTGAGCTGTAGCTCACGAAAGCTTATGCTCAAATAAATGTGTTAGTCTCTAAGGTGCCACAAGTCCTCCTTTTCTTTTTGCTTATTTTTCATGTTGCTCAATGCTTCTGCAGCTTCTTTCAGACTAGTGCATCAGACCCTGGTTTGGTTTTATCATACTGCGTAGTTCTCTTGGATTCTCTTCATTCGTAAGTCTTTCCAAGTAATTTCTCCAATGTTTTCATTGGTTGATGTATTTCCACTTTCATCTTTAATGAATTTGATGTCACCATTGTCTTTAGTTTTCTTATTGTGGGTCTTTACCTATCTATATATTTCTTTCTCACCCTCCTTTGTTTCAAGATAGCCATATAAAGTCATCTTCCATCTCTGAATGCTATTATTCAGTAAGTAGCAGCAAAGTTCTCGGTGCTGTACCTGGCCCAACATACAGTCCCTGTTCCAAAGAGCACACAATTTAACCAGGAATAGTTTTAAAAGAATTTCTAATGTACTTCTAAATAATAAAAGTATAATACAGCAAGGACCTCATTTAAAAAGAAACTCTTCCATTAGTTTGATCTATATTCTTCCATCTTCATAGCACTGTCTGTCTGGACTAAGTATCACATTTTGCTTTTGTCTGGAAAGTAAAGTCCTGTATTCCCAAGAGCGATAAAGTGCACTATTCAGCTTGGGGAGATATTTTTCTTTCCACTGGGCTAAAAGCTGGTAATTTTGTCCTTATGCCAGGTGCATCTTAGAGCTTCCTGAAAGAGAACATAAGTTCTTTTCTGTTGTGTAGCCAAATTGTGATGTGACTTATTGTCCTCGGGGAATTAAGCTGCTGTCACTTCCATCATTTTTGTTAACCTCTTAAGCTTGGTAATCGGAATTTACTGACATGCTCTGTTAATGTAAAACACACACTACTGTCAGGGAGCTATCAGCCTAGGGCTGGTCCCAAGGGGATGCGGTTAAAATGGTTCAGCATGCAAGGCACTGTACATTAATTTGCTCATGAGATGAGATGGCTCTGAAAATGAGCGCATAGTGGGGGGACAGAGCGTGGGGGGAGAGAAGGAAAGAGAACAGGATGCCAGTTTTATCTTTGTTTACTACCAATCTGTCATGTAGATAAATGCATGAAGTTGATACCTTTGGAGTTACAGAAAAGCACTAGATCAGTATTGGTACAATGGGATGAAAGTCATTCTGAACACACTACTCCTACAGTGTTGATAACTAATTTCAGTTGCTGATTTTTCCATTAACCAGAAATTCTGGTGGACCAGTCAATGCATATTTTTGGCTTTATCCAAGCTGATGACGTTCTTTCATGGAAAGTGTGGTGTTTTGACCACATGCTTAAGAGTTAACATGTTCTATGGCAGCTGCCTCTGCATGCTTACATTAAAGAACTCTAAGCCACGTCAAAGTCCAAGAGGGCTGTTTGCAACTTTATTAAGTGGATTACACTGTTAGCGGCAGAAGTAATTGGGACGATTGAATAACCTCTTGCTATGTTAATTTTCAAAGCAGGTTCAGGTAAAGATATCCTTATTCCAAGATTGTTTTAAATATTAGTGGAACTGATAGTGCTGTTCAACAGAGTGAGAATAAAAAGAAAAACTCTAATTGGCCCTTGAGTGTACAAGAAAAAAGAAAAGCTAAGTCCAGGTTTTACCCCTAACTCTTCCCTCCTACCGTTGACTAGAAAATAATGTGTATTTCCTTCATTTGACATTTACTATATTTTTCCAACATTGAACTTCACAATACTTCATGGAGGTAGATTATACACAGGGGCAAACAGAAGCATGGAGAGGTTAAATGCCTTACCTTGGGTCACAAAACAAGTCAAGGGCAGAGTTGGGAATAGAAGGAGCCCCGACTTTTGTTCTTTGCTCAAAGCACTCGTCAATGCTATTTCTACATCTCCAGTTGGGTTAGGACTAGTGGTGGGAGGGTAACCTCAGAGTCTGTAAGAGCATACAGTATTTTGGATGCTGATCTAAGGCCTTGTCTACACTACAGTTTTGTTGACAAAAGACAGCTTTCTTTGACAAAAGAGTGGAGGTGTACACACTGAAATGCTCCTCCCGCCGATGTAACTCTCCTGCTACTCTGCCATAAAACCACCTCCAGGAGAGGCATAGAACTTTTTGTGACCTCGTCAGAGCAATGCAGTGTCAGTGTCAACCCTAATTGGCTTCCAGGCAGTGTCCCACAATGCCCATCATGACCACTATGGTCGTAAGTTTGAACTCTGCTGCCCTGAAGGTACACAGGTATGCGCCCCTTTTAAAGCCCTGGGAATTTTTGAAATTCCTCTTCCTGTTTGCTTGGCATGGACAGTTCATCTTCCCAGCTGACCCTGCTCGCTTTCCACAACAGATGAGCTCCCATGTGGAGTAAACCAGAGCTATTGGATCTGCTGGGTCTGTGGGAGAGGAGGTTGTGTATTTGCAGCTTCGCTTCAGGTTTAGGAACTTTGATACTTACATGCTGATTGCTAGTGGCAAATAGGAGAAGGGGCAGGAACGGGACAGGCAGGAGCTGTGCTAAGATCAATGAGCTGAGGCAGGTGTACCAGAAGGCAAGGGAAGTCAACTGTTGCTCTGGTGTGGTGCTGAAGACATGCCACTTCTACAAGGAGCTGCATGCCATCCTCGGTGGTGACTCCACTGCGACTGCCAAGAGCTCCGTGGATACTTCTGGGGGACTGGAGGCAATAGCCAGTGGAGTCAACCCCAAGAAGAACGTGGAAGACCAGGAAGTGGTGTTGGAGTAGGATGTGGAACACACGACAGAGTCATCTAGTGGTGTGGTGAGTCAGGATCTATTTTTGAGTCTGGAGGGGTCTAGCCAGTCCCAGCACTCTGGCTCTGGTGTGCATGAAGCAGGGGACACGAGCAAGGGTAAGCACACATTTTGCTTTGATATGTCACTGAGAGAGGAGATTGAGCTCTCACTTACTTTGTTATATGGTGGAGAAGGGATATGGGACATAAATTAACAACAGAGCCTATGCAGCTACACAGTGGGGGTTCTGCAGAAAAGTTTAATGTACACCAGGATGTGTCGGGAATCCTCCATAGAGATCTCTAGGAAACTTTCTTATCAGTATTCTGCAATTCTCTGCCAAAGGTTCCTTGGCAGAGCTGCCTTGTTTCTTTCCCCGCTGTAGGAAACTTTTGCCACGCCAACCGGCAATTATTTCCACAGGGACCTGAGCGGCACACAGTCAAGCAGTATACAGAGCTGGTCTGAAGCTGCACACCTGCGGGAGATGCACTCTGGAATCCTTGGTAACCCCCAGGAGTAAGATATTTGGTTTGATTACGCCTGACTGTGGAAAAGGGCGCCAATATTCATTGCTTGTAGGAACCCCCTTCACTGACCACCCAGACCCTTTGTACTTTCTTGTCCATTCCGCCTTCCCACCCACCCTGCCAAACTCACCATATTTTGGACTCGCACCAAGCTGTGTGCTAGCGAAGGGACAGCGAGAAAGAAATGTGTGTAACTTTTGTGATTCACGGCTGCGAGCACATTTACAATACTTTCTCTGTTCGTTGTTTCTTTGGCTTCCGCAGATATGCCCTTGAGGACCCACTCCGCTACACTGGCAGAGCGCCTCTGTCAGATAAGGCGGTGAACTGGGAGGATTAAGGAGGATATATTTTGTGAAGAGCTGCAGTCAACAGATACAGAAGACAGCAAAACAAGAGCGTTGAGGGAGACAGTTAATGAAAAATGCAGGCTGGATAGCCTGGAAAGGAGAGGGGGCAGGAGAGGATGATTAAGCCACTAAAGGACCAGAGAGAGATGCTCAAGTCCCTCATTACACTGTAGTCAGAGCACATCCGTGTACAAGTCCCCTTGCAGCCAATACAGAACACCGTTCCATGCCCTATCCAAACTCCCCCACCACAGTCTGTGCGTGTTCCTGGTCCCTCGCATTACCCCTTGCGCTCCAACCCTAAGGACTGGTTTCACAGTGAAAGCTAGAGAGACTCAGCTGTGAGAGCAGTAACCAAGAGACTGTTCCTCATTTCCATGTCCCCTGTTTGACGAAAAATGTGTATTTTTTCCTGTTGTTAAACTTTATTCTTTGATACAAATTGACTCTTTGTGTCATACATACGTTAGTTAGTGCTAACATTCAAACGCAATGGCTATTGGCAGGAATATTTTCTCAGTACAGTTAACGCTCAGGAATCAAGCACTACAGGGGTCATTCAGGACAGCAAGTAAAGATTGCCTGGACAAATGTCTCACATATAGACACATTCCCAGGAATCATTGTCAAAATGCTTCTTCAAAGCCTCCCTAATTCGAGTAGCACTCCGCTTTGCACTGCTAATTGCCCTAGTATCTGGCTGCTCAAAATCAGCAGCCAGCTGATCAACCTCAGCATTCAACCCCCGGGAAAACATTTTCCCCTTCGCTTTACAGATATTATGCAAAGTACAGCAGGCTGCAATGACCATTAGAATATTTTCCTCACTGAGATTTAACCTGCCAAAAAGGCAGCACCAGTGACCTTTTAATCTGCCAAAGGCACATTCAGTGGTCATCTGGCACATGCTGAGCCTGTGTTTGAAGCACTCCTTGCTGCTGTCTAGGTTCCTGGTATAAGTCTTTATGAGCAACAGGAGCAAGGGGTAAGCTCACTATAGGCATGTCCACATTCCCCCATTGGAATCTTTTAGTCTGGAAAGAAAGTCCCTGTTCGCAGGTTTCTATACCATTCAGCATTCCTAAAGATGCGTGCATAATGCACCTTCTCTGACCACCGCACACTGATGTCCACCATCACCCCTGGTGATCCACCATCACCTGCAAGACCGTGGAGAAGTAGTCCTTGCAGTTGATATACTCTACCGCAAGATGGTCCGGGGCTAAAATTGGGATATATGTTCCATCTATCACCCGCCACAGTTAGGGAATCACATTGCCTTGAAGCCATCAAGTACTTCCTGCACAATACCAAGAGAGACAGTCCTTCGCAGAAGGAGATGATTATTGCACCCCCGGTGGATTTTCCAACTCCAAATTGATTTGCGACTGACTGGTATCACTCTGGAGTTTCCAGCTGCCACACAGTGATCGCTACTTGCTTTTCAAATGTGAGGAAAGTTCTCATTCTGGTATCCCTGTGTCACCAGGAAGGTGGATTTGCACATCTGAAAGTTCTGCAGCCAATGCTAGTTATCCCATACATGCATCACAATGCAATCCTACAGCTCGGTGCTTGTTTCCTGAGCCCAGTACTGTTGGTCTACCATGTGCAGCTACTCTGTGCATGCCAGCAGCATTCTTGAATTATTTCTTTCCATGGCACACAGCAGGGCAGGCACCATGGATTCACTTTCTGTTTCGTAGCTCATTAAATACTGCAGGACCAGCCGCATTGTGTTCCTAACATGCATCACCAGACTGGGCAGCAGTTCAGGAGCCATGCTTTCAGGCAGAGATGGTAGGCACACAGTTTACAGAGGCTGTTAAAAATGGTGCAAAATGAAGTTGGAAGCCCACGGGATGATGGGACAGTAAGCATGCTTCCATGATTCACCACAATCTGTTCCCAAGGTTCCCAGTGGCAGAGGGTGGTGAGTTGCACAGTGGGATAGCTTCCCACGATGCAACACGCTCTGTTGATACAAGAGCAGCAACCAAGGATGTGCTGTGTTGACGTGCACAACCAATGCAATTAAAGCGGCTTATGACTGTCGATGTCACTTAAGTTGACTGAACTCTGTAGTGTAGACATGGCCTTAATCTCTTTGGGATGGAGCGAGGCTGAAAATTGCATGAGAAGAGCCTTTCTTACAGTGTTTCCTCTTCCATCTGAAACCAAGAACTATAGAGCCAAACTGGCAAAAAAGAAGAAGCTGAAAGATTTTAACGGTTTGTGGTTCACATGTTGGGCAAATGTTCCGGTGGTTTGTTTCATCCAAACTTGTTTACATGTCCCCAGTTATCTCAGAAAGAGCAGAATTAGAGGCTAATGGGGCTAAGCCCCACTAATGTCAACACAACTGTGTTATGCTGCCAAGGTACTGCAGACTGCAGTATCACCTTCTGCCACTGAAAGATTTCAGACCTTGGAAGTTGCAGTATACCTGACTGCCTTTTAAGAACTTCTGCCTTGCAGCACAGAGGGAACAGGATACAGAGCAGAGCTGATGATTAAAATCTGAATTTCAATTTTTTTCACAAATTGTTTGATCAGCCCTAGAGCTCCTGGAGAAATTTCAAAATGTTTCCATATGCAAAAAGGGACACTTCTGCATCTGGGCATGTGTTTTTTGAGTCTGGACGGTTGTCTATGTGAGAGAGGTCCAGAGCCAGGGGATGTTGGTTGGCAGGGTTTGGTGTGAGGGCAATTAAGTTAATCGGTGAATCAGGTGGGGTGAATCTGTGGCATGGGAAGGTGACTGGGGCAATGAGAGAAAAAAAGACAGCAGGATAAATACTATTCTCTCTCACTCTGCCCATTACTGTAGTGTCCTAGTTTTCCATTCTGAAGGAGGGAGGGAATGGGAGAGAACCCTTTCTTTTACTTCTCAGTGCCCCACCAATCTCCCTTAACTCCCAAGAAAATCCCATCAAACACAAACTGTGACCACAGAGTCAGTTTCTCACTTTGAAAACATGATCCACTTTGAAAACAGGGCTGGAGCAATGGTGGCGAAGAAGATTGCTATTTACAGATGCACCAATTATTTTGAGCACCAGCTGCCACTGAAGGAGGACCAGATTAAAGGGGTACAGTGTTTTGTTGACTCATGTAATTTATCATCTGCCATAAACTGGAGATCTTTCACTGGGGTACTTTCCTAGTGAGTATCCTTTCCCCTCTTCTCTGCAGGAGAGAGCCAGAGATGTGCAAGCACTTGCTCCACTCTGCCTCCCCCACTCCAATGATGAGGTGGAAGCATCAGGACAAATGAAGGGAGTACTTCCAGGTTTATAAAAGTGTAAATTTCTTACCAGTTTTGTTGATGATTTCTGCATGACTTTAATGAAGAGATCCAGTTCCCCTCAATAAGTTACAAAAGACTCCCCTATCCCTCGCCACATATGAAATAGATCATGTTTGGACATGAGTTGAAAAGCACATTTCAAAGGTAGGCAGGTAAACAGAAGTTTAGCATTTAAAAAAAAAAAAAAACCTTGAAGAAAATGTAAAGCTTAATTACACACTTGTAACCTTCCATCCAAAGTAAACAGTTAGCCTGTCCAATTTCCCATTAATTTTTCCTTTCTTGGACTACCTATGAAGTGACAACTGATTCTGTGAGTTCAAGATTGAAAGCACAGCCACATATAGCAAGACTTGACTCTCAGTAGATGTTTTATAAATGTTGATTTGTATACACACTTTAGTGATGACAGCCAGAGACAGGTTAGGGCATCAGGATTTTCAAGTTTTATTCCAGACTGAGTTGCTTTGTGACCTTGAGCAAGTTAATAAGGTCAAATTTTCAAAGCTGGGTGCTTAAACTTAAGCACCTTACCTCATATTTAGGCACCTGCAAAAATGGCCTAATCTTAAATGGTGGTGAACACCTCCAGTTTCTGTTAATTTCAGCTGATCCAGAGCAAATGCAAATCCACCTTTGTCAGGCTTTCACTACAGGAAAGCAGAAACGACCTCCGCTAGGAGGCTTTTAAACTCTGAACACCCTGCAGTTCCTGCCTCTTGTCAGTTGGAGTAGCTGAGCTGCAGCCTTCTCTCTTGTTTATCCAACAGCAAGCCCTTGCTCCTTATCCCCTCTGACCATAGCACTGGCAAGGGGGAGGGAAAAAGAGACACCAAAGTTTCATTCCCCCCCTTCATGCATACACATGCACTAACCATGGCACCATCTTCCCAGGAATGTGAGGCAGGAGGAGGGACAGACAGATGAGCCAACTCATTGACTGCTTTGCCTCTAAATTTAGAGGTGGGACTCATAATTCTTAGACTTCGCTCTTAACATTAATGTTGCTCTGTATGAGATTGAGATTAACACCACTCTCTCATAGCTGGCCCTACTGAACAGTCAGCCATTCAAGTGCCTAACTTTAGGTCCTCAGCAATGTTCCCTCTAATTTTTGACAGGCCGTGTGCGCAAAAAATTTCTTCTGTGCAAATTTTTGTGCGCGCGATGTTTCGCTGTGTGTGTGAAGTTTAGGATCTGTGTGAGCGCGCACACGTGCACAGCTTAGAGGGAACAGTGGTCCTCAGGTATGTCTATTGCCCTCATTTTGTTCCTTACTATGTCCATCTACCTAATGGCTGTAATACCATTTACCTCACAAGGGTTTCATGATCCTTTATTAATGCTAGTAAATAACTTTTAAGATCCCTATGAAAGATAGTATAGACTGGACTATAATTTCATATGGCAGGCCCGATCCAATATTCTGCCATGTTCAGCGAAAGTTAATAAAACAGAAACAGATAAAGATAAACCAGGTTGGTAATTTACTTATATTCACCATTTGACTTATCTGAAGTGTCTTTTTCTTTGACTTGCCAGTTTTGGGGTATTCTATTCTCTAGTTGTTGAATAAGCACTCTTCAGTGCCACTTCTCCTCGCCTGGACATGTACCATCTTCTGCCAGACATATACCTCTACAGAGCTTCTTAAATGGAACCAAGTGGTTCTACACTTGTATGTGAGGTTTTGTTGGATTGCTGCACTGAAGTCTAGACTGCACGAGTGTGATTTGTAGAGCTCATCACTGTATTGCACTTTAACTTCCTCGTGTGGACCCTGCTGGTGTGCACTAGATGTTCTTTCGTGTGCATCAACATAGTCCTGTTTCAAACAGACTTACATCAATGCACATGCTAACCAAGTCTACACAAGGGAGTTAGAGAGCAACACACTGGTATGCTCCACAAATCTCCTCCAGTAGCGTGGACTCGGGTTGTGCAGACAAGCTCAAAGTTTCATGGGAAGTCTGTAGGCCCACTGAAACTGTTCTTAGGGCTGGATCCAGCCCGCGGGCCTTACATCTGTCACCCCGGGTATAGACTGTAAGTGGAAATTAGTAAAGTCATGTTGTCTAGTTCTTACAAGAATTGTTTGCATATATGTAGCTCAGTAGTCTGTGTCTTTGTGCAGCAACTACTGTACATGTCCAATCTAGTCTGGACAACTGAGAAGTCACTCATGCTGCATTTTTCTGTTCAAGCTATTAAATTGTTTTGCCTCCCCTCCCCATGGTTTTTAACATTAAAAATGATGAAATTCTAAGGCATTTAGCCAACAGTCTTGCAGTGTGAAAATGAATCAAGGATTACTTAGAGGAAGTGAAACCAGTGAATGACTGCATGTCCCTCTGTTTCACATTATACAACATCAAAAAACACGCTACGTAAAAAAAAAAAAAATTGGTCATATCATTACCCTTAAAAATACTAAAACACAATGGGCCAAATATAAATGGTGTTCCTCAACTGGTCATCAGTGGAGTTACACTGGAGGAGAATTACATTCTGTTTTAAAAATACATACCATGGGTTTAACCCCAAGAGTAAGCGGGAGAAGGAATGTGGGGAGACAATGGGAAAATAGCTAACTCATTTAGCCCCTTTGTCATAAACCTACCACACAATGAGGAATTTTTCATAGGGCAGCAGAAGAGTAGGGGACAGAAGAGGATGCAGGGGGTGGGAAATAGCACCACTCATGCCCCACTTGGGATGGGCTAAGAGGATATGAATCAGAAACCTCACAATCATCATGACCTCAGGCGAGTTTCCTGTAATTAGAGGGAGGGATGGAATTAGGATGAGGAGGAGTATGGCATAGGCCCAGTCCGGCACCAATTAAAATCAAAGGGCGATCTTCCTTTTACAGCTGTGGGAATTGGAGTGGGCCAGTGTGACTATATGACGTTGGGCCTGGCCACCAGAAAAGATTAGTGCCCCCTACTCATGTATGACTGAGGCCTGTGTTTTGAGAACTGAAAGCCACTGGTTCTCTGGGGTCTGTGTGAGAGATCCTTTTCTCAGCCATCTGGCTCTGTTATACCCATCTGCCACTCCTTGATGATGAAGGGCCTTAGGGAGATGGTGCCCTACAACCTCCCTGCTTATTCACTACCATAGGTCATTCTTACATGGCAGAGGTTATTTGGTTAGACAGTCATGGTGTAGCTATCTGGGCCATCCCTCATCAAAACCCATCAATGCGAGTGTATGTTTGCAAAACAGCCTAAGCAGATGAGTCTCTAGCAGTGCAGTTCTTTCATTTTCTCAAACACACTCTCGCTCTCCTTTTAAACCTATTACTTTTTCATTGGGGAATTCTTGACTGTTCCGATTTAATGGCTATTCTTCAGATGTTGTTGTCATTAAAAATCTCTAGTGTGAGCCATCAAGAGAAAATAACTCTCTTCACTCAAGGTGAATGAAGTTCATCACTGATTTCCTGCAACTTTTCAACTTGCCACCTGGGCAATGGCTTACAAAATTTTTATGCTAATGGTATAAAAAGCTTAAATAATGATATTGAAGATGTATAAATGCATCCTGGGAGTCATAAATTATGGGAGCTACCATCAATTACAGTTGGAATTAGATGTTTGGAAATGACCTAGTGTGAGGAAATTTCATCTAACCAGATTTTGGTAAATGCTATGTACCGGTTAATACTTGGGTGACCACTTAATAACAATGCATTAATTTTTTTTTTTTTTTTTGCTTCTGTGTGTTAGCAGAGCACATTATTTTTTTAAATAAAAGGTTAATAGTGAATTTTGAATTCCATAAATTGAGACATTTTAAGACAGTTTCCACCACAATGTTTTCATTATGCTCTCACAATGCTGCAGGGTGATTTATTGCTCAGCAAATAATATAAAGGAAGGACACTAACAACTGGGGATACTGGTACAATTTGTAGCATTTGTTTAACTCTATATGCTGATTCATCTTGTAGTGAAAAGACTGTGTTGTAATGAACAAGTGTTAAGGTTGCTGGGTGAATCATTCCATAGAATGTCCTGAGGCTATGGTCAGTAAAGAGACTATATATTAATAAAAAAGGGGGGGGGGGGTGGAGGGTTCTGTGTTACTTAACAGATCTTAATAAGGCCAATCCTGAAAAAAATGGAATGTGAGAAAATCCCAAAGACCCCTGTGCCTGGAGGGTTCGCTGGTCAGATCTGTTTACTGTTCTGAGGAACCTATATTTGCTCTGCAGAACCAACATAGCTGAGAGACAGTGAACTGCGTTGTATTCTGACTGGTGCATCCACAACAACGACAAAATTGAATTGTGTTACAGCTTCAAATAAGAGAGGAAGAAATAACATGAAATAAAGGCTCGGAAACGTACACTTTTGACTTTCAGATTCTAAGATGAGTTTCAAAGGCCAGCGATTACATAGCCCTCCCCCCATTTCTATCATGAAAACTAAGTCGATTTGATCTGGAATCACTGGAACACAGTAAAAATGGATCTCTGCAATGCTATTTGTAGAGTCCCTTTTCAGAGTAGAATTGCACTTCAGGGTCAATTAATTTAGCCCAGTGGTGGCCAACCTGAGCCTGAGAAGGAGCCAGAATTTACCAATGTACATTGCCAAAGAGCCACAGTAATACGTCAGCAGCCCCCCATCAGCTCCCTCCCTCCCCCGCTCCCAGTGACTCCCACCCACCAGCAGTCCCGCCGATCAGTACCTCCCTCTCCCTCCCCGCACCTCCCGATCAGCTGTTTCGTGGCGTGCAGGAGGCTCTGGGGCGGGCGGAGGGGGAGGAGCGAGGGCACAGCAGGCTCAGGGGAGGGGGCAGGAAGGGGTGGAGTGGGGGCAGGGCCTGTGGCAGAGCCAGGGGTTGAGTAGTGAGCACTCCCCCCAGCCCATTGGAAAGTTGGCGTCTGTAGCTCCAGTCACGGAGTCGGTGCCTGTACAAGGAGCCGCATCTTAACTTCTGAAGAGCCACATGCGGCTCCAAAGCCACAGGCTGCCCACCCCGATTTAGCCTTTCTGGATAAGACATGGAGTAAAGGCGCTGGAACATGCTGAGGCAGAAACGTCAGACGTGTCATAACCAAAACAGCATTGAACTTGGATTAAGCTCAGATTCTGGTCTGTACCTTGCGGTTTGGACCTCTTCTCAGCAATATATGCGGCACAGGGCCATTTCAACTGGGTGGCTGTGTGTGGTTTGCCATGGACTTGGTGTGTGATGTAAAGAGCAGCGAGGGCTAAAGGGGGGGAGGGGGGAATGGATGTGTCTGACTCAGGAGGTTGCAAGCTGTGGTGCAACCTGCAATGCCTCCTTGTAGCCACCATGTGGCATCAGGCACCACAGCAACCCTCCCTCCCCCCACAATGTCCTGCTTAGCGGCCTGCTGCCTGCTTTAGCTGTTCAGGGAAGCAAAAGGGACTCGGATTCCCAGCTGCAAGGAGCTGAGACCAAGAAGCCAGTGGAGCAGCTTTCCCCTTACCCAGGGGCTCTTCGGGCGGGTCACAGGAGAAGAGAACTGGGATGGAGGAAGGAGACTTGGAATAATGACAGTGGAAGAGAAGTGCTGGATTCTTCATCTGACTCAAACCCACGGTGTCCAAACAGTGGTTTGGACAGAAGCCTGGCCTGATTTAAAATGCTGCAGCCCCTAGTAACTCACAACCGGATATACATTAAACATGTCAGAATAGAGGTAGCCACAGGAATTACATAGTGTAATAGGTTTCAGAGCAGCAGCTGTGTTAGTCTGTATACGCATCATCGAGGATCTTCAACCTATCCTGAAGGACGACCCATCGCTCTCACAGATCTTGGGAGACAGGCCAGTCCTTGCCTACAGACAGCCCCCCAACCTGAAGTAAATACTCACCAGCAACCACACACCACACAATAGAACCACTAACCCAGGAACCTATCCTTGCAACAAAGCCCGTTGCCAACTGTGCCCACACATCTGTTCAGGGGACACCATCATAGGGCCTAATAACATCAGCCACACTGTCAGAGGCTCGTTCACCTGCACATCTACCAATGTGATATATACCATCATGTGCCAGCAATGCCCCTCTGCCATGTACATTGGTCAAACTGGACAGTCTCTACGTAAAAGAATAAATGGACACAAATCAGATGTCAGGAATTATAACATTCAAAAACCAGTCAGAGAACACTTCAATCTCTCTGGTCACTCGATTTCTGACCTAAAAGTGGCTATTCTTCAACAAGAAGACTTCAGAAACAGGCTCCAATGAGAGACTGCTGAATTGGAATTAATTTGCAAATTGGATACAATTAATTTAGGCTTGAATAGAGACTGGGAGTGGTTGAGTTATTACACAAAGTAAAACTATTTCCCCTTGTTTATTCCCCCCCCCCCCACAAACACTGTTCCTCAGACATTCTTGTTAACTGCTGGAAATGGCCCACCTTGATTATCACTACAAAGGATTTTCTCCCCCCCCCCCCACTCTCCTGCTGGTAATAGCTCATCTTAAGTGATCACTCTCCTTACAGTGTGCATGATAAACACCCATTTTTTCATGTTCTGTGTGTATATAAATCTCCTCATTGTATTTTCCACTGAATGCATCCGATGAAGTGAGCTGTAGCTCACGAAAGCTTATGCTCAAATAAATTGGTTAGTCTCTAAGGTGCCACAAGTACTCCTTTACTTTATACTGTAATAGCAAGGTCTAGATTAACACATACCCCATATCCATCTTTCTCCCTTGCTACCATTCTGGCAGTGTAGGTTTCTGTGGGGAAACACTACGCTATGAGGTTTGTGGGGTATGTGACACCCATAAGAGTTAATGTGTAAAAGCCAGTTTTCTGCACTGCATGGGCGGTGAGCCCAGAGGATCACTGATCAGCCAATGGCAGTTTGGTGTGATATGTTTTATTGGTTGAGTGCTTTGTCACTATAGCCTGCAGGGGAGTTTGGTGAGGGCTGTTTTCTGTAAACCAATATGAACTGGTTCAGCCTGTTTAGAGGGTATTGCAGTTTTCTTGTTCATCCAGTTGAATTTCAGCACCTTCATTAGAGAAGTAGCTTTTCTTATTTGCTTCTGGACTCTTACGGTCTGTAAACACAATAATGATGTGTGTACTGATCATTTTTATCTTCTAACATGACACTGTCAGGCCTTTCTTAATATAAGAAGGGGGATATCATCCTGCCTTGAATGACAGTTTTCTGTTCTCTTTGGAAAATAAATATTTTAATACATTACGGTGGCATCTGAGCTTGCTCTCATAAGATCACCATGATCCTACTACTCCCAATACCATGCATTTGAAGTGCCTCCTGTCCCCTTCCTCATGCTTTCTGAGTGTTGGAATCTTAGTGCTTTTTTGTCTGCCACCACGTGACATCTGTGTTAAGGATTTGGCCTGAAATATTCCCCACCGTTGTGCCCACTGATTCAGATCCATCAGTGATACTGACAGAGGGAGAGCTAGCATAGCAAAGGTGCTCTTGGTCACCAGATCTTTTACATCTTATGTCAGCTTACTCTTAGTATGGTTAGATGACAGGGTGCTAAAAACCAGTTGTTGCCTGGAGCCTTATCTACACTCATATTTTCGCTGTTGCTGGATGTGTTCCAATGCTAGCAACAGTGAGAAAAACTTAGTGTACTCACAGTTCACACTGAATGCTAGAATTATGGGACAGGTTTCAGAGTAGCAGCCATGTTAGTCTGTATCTGCAAAAACAACGAGGAGTCCTTGTGGCACCTTAGAGACTAACAAATTTATTTGGGCATAAGCTTTCGTGAGCTACAGCTCACTTCATCGGATGGGAGTGATTATAATTTGTCATTTTAAAATAATATATACATCTTGTGTATAAAACTTATAATAAATGTAAGAAAAATCAGCCCAACATCAGCACAGGTTTTCAAGTTGGTTAAGGTGACCTAGCACCCAGCCTCATTATTACCACGATTCAAAACTACACTGTATGTTTTTCTGACTAAACAATATGCATAACAGCAAGAAATAGGAAAAGAATTCTTCCAGCTCTGGCTGGTACAATGTGTTAATAGCCCTGTTCATATAATACTTGAGAAGGGAATCAACCACAGACTGTCTTTAGATGACAAAAGATTTGAGGTGTTGTGTATTATGCACACTGCCTGTTGGTGGGATGCATAAATTCTCGCTTTCTGACCTAAGGTCAAACTAGTTTTAATCTGAGCACAGAAGTAATTCTAGTTGCATATAATGTATATCTGTGTATACAAACCTCCTCAGTGAAATAAAACTGAGGCCATGTCTATGCTCCTGTATCGGCTGCCTTTTACCTCAGGCTTCAGCATGATTATGTGCGTGTGGACAAGTGCATGCATGCTTTAACTTTTTACTAGACCCACAACTAGTCCTGACAGCAAAGGTGGGGGCTGGGGCAGGCTAGAAAAAGATAGGATCACACAGTTACATTTAAAGTACCCAGTTAAATGAAGGTTTTCTTCCACTTAAATCAATTAACTGGAATGAATGGAAGAACTGACTTTCCCATTTTCACATTTTCAAGGTAAACTAGGAGGGAAATGTCCACAACAGGAAATTCATTTAACATTGAACAGCATAACATTTTTATGTGTAAAGGGAGGCAACAGCAATGAATAAAAACAAGGAAAGATTATACATGCAACTGTTCTATTTCTACAGAGCTTACTATTGTAGCTTTGTTTCTCCACTTTATATGCTCATTTACAGCTGTGCAAAGTGGATGTGAAAATGCTACCAAATCAAAATGGCAATGTGTTGCACACACTGTGCCCAGGTGTCATCTATAGTAAGGCAAGGGAAAATTTGGCCCCTTAGCTCCTCCCCACCCCTCTTTTGGGGGTTGGTTTAGCCACAGCTCAGAATGTAGTTTCCTGTGATGTCAGGTCCCTAGTTCTAAAAAGACAGACAAAGTTCTTCAGGAAAAGAGGTCAGCACTTGAGATTTATAATGCAGAAAAACAAAGGAGGGGAGGAGGGACTCACAAAGTAGGGCTTCAATCTCCCTTTTGCTTGAAGGATACAGCATATCTTCTCCAAATTTACTGCACTATCTGTAAGCAAATACTGAATTTTTTTCTGGAGATTTTTCAACTAAATCTGTAAGTTTGACCCAGACAACTTCAAAAAATGAAATATTTAATAATTTTTCAGTCTGGCCTATTTCTCAATCCTTTTGCTAATAAATGGCTGGTTTGAATGGAAGAGAGGAAGAAATAACATGAAATATAGTTAATACTCACTGCTAGCTACCTTTAAATGTATATTTGAAGTAATTAGGTTCTTCTCCATTGCCGCCCCACCCCATCCCACCCTTACCATTATATTCACAGTTTTCCTTTACTCAAAATGGCTGCCATTTCTTCTTGACTTACAATTGGACTGAAGCGACCTATACCCACAGGAAAGTATTACTTCACTGAGTCACACTGTGTGTCAAAAGCCATTGAAAAGTGTATAAAATAACCAAATGTGAAACATGTATTTTGTGGCGCAATACACAAACAATAGTTTTTTGCTATAACACTTGTTTTTATGGATATTTTTTCACAGTGTGAATTAAAATAAGACCATTAGAAAAAACCTGATTTCAATCATATAGCCCCTATTTCAAATATTCTCACTCTTTGCATGTACCTGCATGACACAGGCATTTAGGGGGAATCCATGACCCCTTTCCATGCCTCTCACCCCCAAACTGAAGCAATTCCATAAATAAAAAACTTCATTTAAAAGGGTTTATGGTTGGGCAAATATGAATGAGTGGACAGATTCAGTGTGTGGGGTGTTATGTTTTTATGGGGGAAGCATAAGGTTGTGATTAAAGTTTTGTGTTATTCTGTGAGGGAGATTAATGGGTTGTGTGTAGTGTGTTTCCTTATCAGTTGGAGGCAGAAGGAAGTTCCTTGTGATGATGCAGACTCTGTCACTGTCAGTGGAAACATGCTGTGTTGGCTTTAGGACACAGTTAAATGATATCCCATAATTTATTATTGCCTTGCTTCTGTGTATTTGGGTGGATGGGGATGTCATACTTTCACAACCATAATACATTTAAAAAGAGTTTTTGTGTGTGGTATATATATGAAGATATATAATCTAATATACAATTTTTACTCTTCACCTGTATCATAAGGACATAGGAACTGTCAGTCCAGAATAGATCAATGGTATATCTAGTCTGGTATCCCATCTCTGATGGTGGCACAAAAGTTCACCTACATACTTTGGCTGGCAGGACCAGGGCCCTGGTGAACAGCTAATGTCTGGGGATTTATGAGCCTTGGGAGTTTTGAATCCTAGCTTGTTTTATAGAAAGGTTAATTTTGGAACACTAACTAAATGGGAAGATTGTAGTTAAATTGTTTCTGACTTAAGTCATTTCAGATAGATTGTTATTGATACATGAGATTTGGTTCTGTTCCAGCTAAAATGTGTAATTTAATTTGTCACCTGAATGTTACTGATTTCTTTATTCCATGTTTACTTTTACTGCTTCCTCAACATGTAAGCATGGGGTTATATTTTGCAATTGTTTCTCATGGTTGGGTACATGAACATTTTTGTAAAGATTGCTGGAATGGGAAGCTTCTGTCTTTGGCCAATGTTGTGTTTGCTTTTATAAGATCCTATTCGGATACCAGCGTGATGGCCCAGAGTAAAGCACTACTTAGTGAGCGTGTCTGCACTAGGATTATTAACTAAAAAGTGTTAATTAACACACTTAAAAATCCTAGTGCAGACAAGCCCAGTGTGAGTAAGGCTGGCAGAATGTGACCCAAGGGGAATATATACATATATAGTGAAATTTAGGCCACCTTTATTAGGCAATCTTCTGTTTTAAGGCCACTTACAATGAAATCTTTAAAGTGCTCAGTACTGGTCTATTTCACCTTTACTAGAAGTCCATCTCTGTTAAAGAGCCATTTTTGTCTGCAAATGATTTTAAGAAAATCATTTTCTTTCCTTTTATGATGTATAAATAAGGCCTTATGCTCTTTAGGTTGTGTTGTGTTCATTTATTTTTTTTTCTCCCTCTCCTTACTTGTTTGATATCATGAAAATATGTTTTTCTAGGGTTTTTGTATAAAGATCTCTGGATGGTCTCAGGGATTTTTCTTTTATAAGCTCAAACATCTGACTTGAAAGGAAAACGGTGTTGATCTTTAAAAAGGCTTCCATTATCCAAAACTAGATAAAACTTTACATTTTAAATTGGCCAATCTTGATTACAGTTTCCTGTGGATAAGAGAGAGAGAGAGAGAGACCAAGGAACAGCCCACTGCTAAACTCAATGAAAGTGCCCAGGGTCTCCTGGTTGCCAACCCTCCAGGATTGGCCTGTAGTCTCCTGGAATCAGGATCAATTTCCCAGTGACTACTGAATAGCGTCCATCAGAGTTGGCAACCATAGAGGGTATTGTACTGTTCCCCTCTACTAAACCCTTTTTCCTGATTAATGTAAATAAGGCTGCTGAAAAACTTCAGATGGGAAAAAGGCTTCAAGACTCCGTTTATTTTTAGCCGTTTTTATTTTGCATTATACAATTTTCCTTAAAAGCTGATTATTTCAGTAAATTGTTTTGCAGTCCCTCTCCCCCATGTGCTCATCTGGTACTCACTACCCACCAAAAGCAACACCCACTGTTAGCTCCTAGGCAAGAAGCCATCAGGAAGATGAGTTACCATGATCACTTGCATCAATTCAGGAAGGCTGAGAAAATCCTGTCTTCTGTCATGTGTGTTCACTTGTAAGCGGGGAGGGGCATGCACATTAGTTAATGTTTGCTAGGTGGGGAGGGACTTTAACCTCATAGTAGAAACAATAACTGAAGAGCAGTCCCTGGGACAACACACTGCCAAAGTGACAGAAGCTAGCAACATTTGTTTGTGTTTCCCATCCCCCCTCTCAAGGTAGCAACACAGTAACTTGCTTAATAAATACGTTTAGCTCAAACTACAACTGAAGATAAGGGAGGAGAAAATTCTTAACTTGTAGGGGAAAAACTTTTTAAAGAAACACCTAAATTATATACTAAAAGGTCAAAATTCACAAACAGTCATTTCAAATGTTTCTTGACATCTTCGCGTAGCCTACAATATATTCATGTTTTACCCTGAGAAGCATAAAAACAGAAACTTTAAGGGCATTCACCGTGAATAATTTCATTCAATGTAAGTTATTAACCAACAAATCAGACAACTCACCTTCAAATCCTTTCTTAAACAAGACCACCACATCCAGCCCTCAGTTTCTTTGCACTTAATTTTCAGGTGACCTGCAAATTTAAACAGAAATTTGGTCCATCCAGGCTAGAAGGCTGTAGGATGACTGGATATCTAGTAAAAACGTGACATTCAAAGAGTCAAGAGACTGAAAGTTAAGTAGCAAAGAGAGGAAAGGAGTTTTTGTCAGACTATATAAAACAAAACTTTTTTTTTATTAACGTATTTTTTTATTAAATAAATAAATTTATTAATTTATTTCCTGGGGAGGAGGGGAAGAGCAATTTCTCCCTAGGGAGGATAAGCCGTGTTTCCATAGTGGTGGTGCTTGTCGTTATATATTTATATTGCAGAAGTGCTTAAGGATCCCAAACAGGGATAATGATTAATTATTATTTGTATTATGGTGATGACTAGATGGACTATTAGTCTATGCTAGCAATTTAAATATTTTTAATGTGATGAATTAGCATTTCCCCTGGATGCTTTATCCATACCTCCTTCCTAGCTGGTACCACCCACTAATTAGGATGCACTGGCTCCTGGTGGATGGGTGTTGGTGGCTGCATTGTCTCATTGCAGATGTCTCTATGGTGGTCTTTCTACCACCAGGGAGCCTGCTACTGCAGAAGCTAGAGTAAGCCAAGAATGAATTTGACCTTTCTCCTGCATATTTCATTTCTCATTAATTTCGCCAGCTGAGATGTAGAACCGAAGTCCTGATAATTTGTGGTCCTTTAGTTATATCACCAGGGGATCTTTAAAGTTGTAGGGGTGTTAACACCACTGTTCAGCCAAAGGCCAGCTCTGAAAATTATATTCTGCCTTCCTAAATTTCCCCTGCAGTTTGTTTGTGAAATCACTTTCCGTGCTAAACCATTGTGTTCCATCCCAGAGGTGGCTGAATTTCTTGGGTAGATAGTAATCTCTTTTAATGGTTTGTGTCTTTGTAAATGCCTGGGGAGATAGAAGGTGCTTTGTCAAAATATTACTTAAACAGATAATGTGTCATTCAGTAAAATACATTATCCTTTAATAGAGTGCAGAAATATTACAATCTTATAAACAAGCTGCCTCCTTTCTCTTTGACCTGGCTTCCTAGAATATTGCTGTAGGCGACTCTGAATTCACATCTCAGACTATCCTCTCTACTCTTCCTTTAACATAAAAACCAAAGAATGCCTATACTGGGTCAGATCAATGTTCCATCTAGCCAGAACTGTGCCATCTGACAGCGGCCAATGCATATGCTTCAGGGGGAATGAACAGGGCAATTATCAAGTGATCCCATCCCATGTCATCTAGTCCCAGCATTTGTCAGTCGAGTCTTAGCCATCTTGGCTAATAGCCACTGATGGACCCATCCTGCATTAACTTCTGTAATTCATTTTTAAACCCAATTATACTTTTGGCCTTCACCACATCCCATGGCAATGAGTTCCAGAGGTTTACTGTGCATTGTGTGAAGAAGTACTTCCTTTTTGTTTGTTTTAAAACTGCTGCCTATTAATTTCATCAGATGATCCCTGTTTCTTGCAGTATGTGAAGGGGGAATTAATACTTCCCTGTTTGCTGTTTCGAAACCATTCATGATTTTACAGAGCTCTGTCATATCGCCCATTAGTCATCTTTTTTCTAAGCTGAACAGTTCCAATCTTTTAAAATCTCTCCTCATAAGCTGTTCCATACCCCTAATCATTTTTGTTGCTCTCTCTATACCTTTTCCAATTCTAATATGTCTTTTTTAAGAAGGGGCAACCAGAACTGAACACAGTATTCAAGGTGTGGGTGTACAATGGATTTATATAGTGGCAAATTCTGTCCTGCTATCTATCCCTTTCCTAATGGTTCCTAACATTTGGCTAGCTTTTTTGACTGCTGCTACACATGGAGCTGATGTTTTCAGAGAATTATCCACGATGACTCCAAGATCTTTCTTGAGTTGTAACAGCTAATTAAGGCCCCATAATTTCATATGTATAATTGAGCTTATGTTTTCCAATGTGGATTACTTTGCACTTATCAACACTGAAATTCATCAGCCATTTTGTTGCCCAGTCACCCAGTTTTGCCAAATGCCCTTTTAACTCTTCACACTTTGCTTTGGACTTAACTATCTTGAGTAATTTTGTATGATCTGCAAACTTTGTCACTTCACTATTTAGCCCTTTTTCTAGATCATTTATGAATATATTGAATAGAGCTAGTCCCAGATCCTTGGGAAACCTTGCTATTGACCTTCCCTGTTCTGAAAACTGACCATTTATTTCTGCCCTTTGTTTCCTGCCTTTTAACAAGTTATTGATTCCTGCGAGGACTCCCTCTTATCCCCTGAATGCTTACTTTGCTTAAGAGTCTTTGGTGTGGGACCTTGTCAAAGGCTTTCTAAAAATCTAAGTAAATTATATAAATGGGACCACCCTTGTCATATTTATTGACTCCCTAAAAGAATTCTGATGAACTGATGAGACATGATTTCCCTTTACAAATGCCATGTTAACTCTTCTCCAACAAATAGTGTTTGTTTATATGTTTGATAATTCTGTTGTTTACTTTAGTTTTGACCAGTTTGCCTGGTACTGAAGTTAGGTTTACTGGCCTGAAATTGCCAGGATAATCTCTGGAACCTTTTCAAAAAATTGGCTTTACATTAACTCTCCTGCAGCCATCTGGTACAGAGGCTGATTTAAGTGATAGGTTATGTATCATAGTTAGTAGTTCTGCACTTTCATATTGGATTTCCATCATAACCCTTGGGTGAATGCCATCTGGTCCTGGTGACTTATTACCGTTTAATGTATCATGTCACATTTCCAAAACCTTTCCTACTGATACCTCAGTTTGGGATAGTTCCCTAGCTTTGTCACCTAAAAAGAATGGCTTAGGTGGGGAATCTCCCTCACATCCTCTACAGTGAAGGCTGATGCAAAGAATTCATTTAGCTTTTCTGAAAAAGCCTTGTCTTCCTTGAGTGCTCCTTTAGCACCTTACTCATCCAGGGGTCCCACTGACTGTTTGACAGACTTCTGCTTCTGATGTACTTAAACCAAAATTTTCTGTTAGTTTTTGTGTCTTTTGCTAGTTGTTCTTCAAAATCTTTTTTTTTTTTGCATGCCTAATTATATTTTTACACTTGTCTTGCCAGAGTTCATGCTCCTTTCATTTTCCTCAGGAGGATTTGACTTCCAATTTTTAAAGGATACCTTTTTGCCTCAGTCTGTCTCTTCTACTCTGTTGGTATGCCATGGTGGCATTATTTTGGTCTTTTTACTGTTTTAAAAATTTAATTACAGCCTCTATTGTGGTGTTTTTTAAGTTTCCCTGAAGCTTGCAGGCATTTCACTCTTGTGACTGTTAGTTTTAATTTCCATTTAACTAGCTTCCTCATTTTTGCGTAGTTCCCCTTTTTGAAGTTAGGTGCTACTGTGGGTGAGTTTCTTTGGTACTTCCTGCCTCACACCCCCACCCCCAAGGATGTTAAATTTAATTACATTATGGTTGCTATTTCCAGCTGATTGAGCTATATTCACGTCTTGGACCAGATCCTGAAGAATTGCCTCTGCTCTTGTGGGTTCCAGAACTAGCTGATCCAAGAAAGTCATTAATGATTTCTAGAAATTTTATCTCTGCATCCCGTCCTGAGGTGACATGTACCCAGTCAGTATAAGGATAGTTGAAATCATCCATAATTATTGAGTTTTCTGTTTTTGTAGCCTCTCTAATCTCCCTGAACATTTCATAATCACTGTCCTGGTCAGGTAGTCGATAGCATATTCCTACTGCTATACTCTTATTATTCAAGCATGGAATTTCTATCCATAGAGATTCTGTGGTACAGTTTGATTCATTTAAGATATTTTACTATATTTGACTCTGTTTTCTTTTACATATAGTGACCTTAGAACCTATTAAAAATTGGGTACTCAAAAGTGGAAGCACCCCAAAATCACTAGTCCCTTTTGGCATATTTAGGCCATGTAGCTCTCGAATTCTAGACCTTTTACAAAGTTGTTTCATATTTTTCCCCTGCCGAGAGAATCACAGGGGCAGCCTTTTGAATATTTGGTGTTAGACTTCAGTAAAGAAAGCTTAAATTTTTATTAACTTGTTTTGACTCTGAGATAAAACAAATGCACATTTAAGTCTGCTGTAACAGTGGATAATCCTTTTGCCTTGACTACAGCCTCATCATCTAAGAAAAATGTTCAAGTAGTTTTTTGTCATTTGCTATCCCCAGTTTATAATGATGTTGCCCTTAATGCCCATCGAGCTGGCAAAGAAATTTTAGATGCACTTCTCTGCAGCATTTCAGTCTCTGTGAGACGTTGTAGAGACTTTTAATCAGGGCAATTATGTGATGAAGGAGGCTCAGAGGAGTTTTGCACAATGGAATATTTTGTTTAGCACTTTTTTACAGCTAGCTTCAAATGATGAGACAGACAGTGTGTGCATAAAGCTGGAGGCTATTCTTTTTGCATTAAATGTTACTGTTGCAGACAACAAGCTATGCTTTTGTAGAACTGTGTGGCACTTCTTTAAAGCCGGCAAATAAAATACTAGTTGTGGTATCATAAGGCATCAGGAAAGAAATAATTTGCTATAGATCTTTATTAGCAACAGGTCAGCAGATCTATATTTGTTCTTTTGCGGACAGATGACAGCATCTTTCCTATCTCCTGGTGATGCGCGCAGGATTTCACTGGCCATACTGAAATATTTTATTGATCACATTATGAGAAATCAATTCAAAAGTTGCCCAGGTCGTCAATTCTGTGATATCTTCTATGTATGCAACATCAGGTCTGATTGCTCGTCACTGTGGCTGAGAACAGAATACCTCGGGGTGCCCAATTATAACTGAAGTGAGGGAAAATTCAGAAAAGTAATTTTGGCTTCTTTCATTGCCTTTATGTTGGCCTCCAAATGAGCAACCATTCCACTCCTTTCAGATTTCACAGCAGCAAGAGCACTAATGGCAACTCTCTGCAATTTCAACTTCTCATGTCCATGAGTTTGAATCAATGCTTTCCTCTCCACATTTAGTAAAACAATTTTCCACACATGCTGAGCAGCTATTCTTGTCTGTACATGTTTTCAGGTGGGCTAGATAAACTGGAAAATTTTATGGAGAACGTTCTCCCCCACCCCCCTCATCAGGTATGGATCGATAGCAGACCACAATTCTTTGAGGGGGTTGGGAGATCATGCAAGTAGGGGGACAATTCCAAAAGCAAACCCCTTAAACAGGGCTGAAGAAGTAGGAAAAAATGCAGGTCCAATTAGCAAGATCTTTTCCTTAGGGATAAATTTTCAGATATGAAAGTGAAATGAGTTAACACAGGGCTGGTTCTAGGGGTGGACACCCTAGGCACAAACATTATTTTTGTTTATTCTGCTGATGGACCAGGTGTGTTGTGGGTTTTTGTTTGTTTGTTTATTTGTTTTGGTTGGCCACTATGGAGGGGTGGGCTAAAAATGCTTTTCCACACTGGCTGGCAAAATGGTTAGGGCTACTCCAGACTTAAGATAAGCAGGAAAGGAAAACGAACTCCTCCATTTCTATCTAAGGTACATACATTAGTCCCCATTACCAAAGTATCTGAGCACTCACAGTCTGTAACATGTATATCTTCACAACACCTCAGTGACATAGGGAAGTGAATATAAGACCGTAAGAATGGCCATACTGTGTCAGACCAATGGTCCATCTAGCCCAGTATCCTGTCTTCTAACAATAGCCAATGCCAGATGTTTCACAGAGAATGAACGGAACAGGGCAATTATTGAGTGTTGTCCATACCCAGCTATTTGCAGTTAGAGGTTTAGGGAAATCCACAGCATGGGGTTGCATCCCTGACCATCTTGGCTAATAATCATTGATGGACCTATCCTTCATTAACTTACCTAATGCTTTTTTGAACCCAGTTATATCTTTGGTCTTCACAACATCCTCTGGCAATGAGTTCCACAGATTGACTGTGCTATTTGTGAAGAAATACTTCCTTATGTTTGTTTTAAATCTGCTGCCTATTAATTTCATTGGTTGACCCCTGGTTCTTGTGTTATGTGAAGGGGTAAATAACGCTTATCTATTCACTTTCTCCACACCATTCATGATTTTATAGAGCTCTGTCATATCCCACATTAGTCATCTCGTTTCTAAACTGAATGGTCCCAGTATTTTTAATCTCTCCTCACATGGAAGCTGTTCCCTACTCCTAATCATTTTTGTTGCCCTTTTCTGTATCTTTTCAAATTCTAATATTTTCTTTCAGATGGGGTGAACAGAACGGCACACAGTATTCAGAGTGTGGGCATATCATGGATTTCTATAGTGGCATTATGATATTTTCTGTCTTATTATTTATCCCTTTCCTAATGGTTTCTAACATTTGGTTAGCTTTTTTGACTGCCACCTCACACTCAGCAGATGTTTTCAGACAACTATCCACAGTGACTCCAAGATCTTTCTTCAGTCGTAAATGCTAATCTAGACCCCATCATTTTGCATATATAGTTTGGATTGTGTTTTCCAATGTGCACTGTTTTGCACTTATCAACATTGAAATTAATCTGTCATTTTGTTGCCCAGTCACCCAGTTTTGTGAAATCCCTTTGTAACTCTTAGTTAAGTCCAAAGCAGACTGCTATCTTGAGTAATTTTGTATGATCTGCAATTTTTGCCACTTCACTGTTCACCCATTTTCCAGACCATTTATGAATATGTGAATATGCTCTAACCATTGCACTAAAAGTTATAAGGTGGCACCATCATCCCCTCCCTCCACCTCTTTCCATTTTGTGGGGAGTGGGACAGGCTCCTAACCATGGGCGGTGGCTAGAGCCCCCCTTTGGGGAGGTTAGCCCTGGCTCCACCGCTTCCTCCCCGCCACCAGGGCTGGAGCCCTGAGATCCCCCGCCCCTTCTCTGCGGGTGGAGCCCTGAGAGCCCCCTGCCCCCAGTTGGCCGGAGGAGCCCTGGGCCAGCTGGAGGAGCCCCAGGCTGGCCGAAGTCCCAAGCACCCCCCCACACCTGTTCAGAGGAGTCCTGGGCCAGCTGCAGCTGTGCCGCTCCTCCCCGCCCCAGATCCCAACCCGCCCATGGAAAAGTATCTCTCAGGTCCAGAAGAAGCTTTTCATTATGCCCCATGCATGTGACGGGGCGGCTGAGGAGTCCAGGGAGATTACTGATGAACCCAGGAAGCTAAATAGCACATACCGCCTCCTCAGCCAGCCCAGAACCTGCATGGGGCATAATAAATCAGAAACTTCCCCCCCGAATCCCACAATTGAGGGTCTGGCGGCCATGACAGCACCAGGGGAGGCTGAGCCTCTCCTGGCCTATTATATCCGCCACCCATGCTCCTAACATGTTTTTACAAGACATGACTTTGGGGTCTAATCTGTCTGACTCCAGGAGAGGGGTTCCCAGTTGTGGGCCACTAGCAAAGGTAGGCACCCCTCTTTGGCCCACACTTAGGCACCTATCTCTGTGAGAGGGGTAGAGCTGAAAACATACCTCTGTTGTCAACATCTCCATTTGACTAGCATAGGCAGCTCCCCACCTAAGAATGTGAATCACATTCTTAGGTGCCCAGCTCTCCCCAGGCATTGTATAGGAACCCTAGATACCTAACTCAGGTTTTGTGGATTGCAGTGTTGTTCCTGGGATTTTCTAGGCACCTGAAAATTAGGCATCAAAGTTCCTTGGTGGATCCAGGCCTCAGTGACTTGCCCAAGGTCGCACAGGAAATCTTTAAGAACAGAGAATTGAGCCTAGATCTCCAGTCTCAGGCTAGCATGCATGGGTCAATCTTTCTCTCAGTTGGTGTTCAACCCAATCCTCTGAGACTGGGTGTCCAACCTTGCCATACGATATAGGGGCACTGCCCCAGTGAACAAGGGATTAACCTCAAGTCAGATTCCCCCATCCCTTGAAAATGTGCTCAGGGTAAGAACTATAGAAATGGTTTGTACCAAAAACAGAAGGGAGAGGAGGGGCCTTTGAGAAGGTCAGGTTTCACACCCAGGATCTCTAGAACTTCTATTTGGGCTAGGTTTCACTTCTTCCCATTACAGGAAGAAGGGCGAACATATGTTAACTTTATGATCGGTTTCTTTTATGGTATATAAATGTGTCTACTTTAGCTGATAGAATAAGAACTCAGTTAATTTACTATTCACTAGAAGCTAATATCAGTACAGTTCTTGCAGCAGACATCAAGTCTCTGACTTTGTTGAGTCATATGTACTGGAATTGTGCAATTAAATATGACCAAATAGACAACAATCATATCTGTAGGGAATCTGGGTTTTGTGATATTTCCAGTCATGTGTATTTATTTAAAAAAATCTCGATGAGTGCAATGTTCTCTCTAGAGACAAAACCAACAAACTGCGTTGTGCGATTTATATAAAGAAGCAATTAGTCCCACTCAGAAAACACATTTATCATATATCCCAGCTGTAACTAGAAGAATTAGCTGGGGTCTTTCTCAGGGAAAAAACTAGCAGCTGACATTCCTATCTAAAAAGGCATATATTAGTCCTCTTCTGCAAGCACTTACACCTGTGCTTAACTTTATGCACATGAGTAGTCCCAGTAAAGTCAATTGAACTACTCCTGTATGAAGTTAGGGGGTGTCCACCCACCGTTTGGAACACTTTGCAACACTGAAAAAAAACATACAAAATGAAGCACCACCGCCTTAATGTGTTATGTAATTTATGGGCAGCCCCTTAAGCACATGTGTAAATGCTTCCTGCATCAGGGCCATACTTAGAAAAGCCCCTCCTCTGAGGAGATCACATAATTTTCCTATTTCAGTTCTTTCTGGAAGGTAATTTAAAGCTCCTGTCCCCCTCCACAGTTAGTGCTTAGGAGCTCTTTGTTTAAGTACAAAATGTTTCCTTCCATCTACTCTGTTTCATCAGACTTCTTCATGCAATCAAGTTATAATATCCTAATTTGTTACCAGACGTATTGTACTATCAGAACTAATAGACTGTATCATCTTTGCATAGAAAATGATCATAAGATGGACTCGGAGGACCTCCCCCAAACATTCATTAATATTAACAAAGAAAAAGTTAATAGTTAAAATTAAGTTAAAGTTTCCATAAATAACAAATGTTCTGATTCTCAAACATTTGATTTTAAAATGGTCCATGCTGTTGCTGAGATTTGTAAAGACTCTGTTTACACAGGACCCAACACATTTTTGCATTGCTACGGTAAAGCCAACCATCAGAGGGAGGACAAGTTTATTAGCAAGTTATTTTCCCAGAGTTATATGTGGGAGAAATCAATGTGACTGATGCATAGATGAAGAAATTGGCTAAACTTTTAATTTTATTGATTAATTTACCTACTTAATTTCAAGTTCAATTAGGAACAGATGGTGGTGGTGACAAAGCAATAGCTGCGAAATAGCAATAATAAGCACAGTGGTGGAGGCAATGCTTTTTTCATGCACTGTAAGACGTTGCAGACAATAGAGAAGGAGAGAGCTAAATAAGCTGGCTATTTTTAAAGCACATTCTTTGTTATCAAAAATGCATTTTAAATCTTCAGGCTTTGTTCTGAATTTAACAGATATCACAGCAACCGTGACACTATCTGTGAACACTGAAAAGTATGTGATGCTACCTACTCAACAAAATCTCCATCAGCTGAAAATAAAGATTACAAATCTGCAAGCAGTTCACAGTGTCCTTTAAGCAGTCGTCTGGCAGAAAAACGACTTTGTCTCATTTTCTTTGATGTCTAGAGTTCATACTGTTGAGAATGTCTGTACTGCAGTATGCCATGGAAAGCCTTTTAAAATCCCATTTTAATTTTTTGTCCCCTCTACTGTCACCATTAGACAGGCACCACAGCAGTGGAGGTTGATCATTGCAACTATCTACTGTCCTAATATTAGATCCTTGGTTCCATCAGTTGGTGTTTGGTGCCTAAGGCTTCAGAAGGATCTAATATGTAGCACTCTTTTCATGGCCAGGACACTTTATGGTTGTTATCCAATTAATCTTCACAAGAGCCAGGGAATCTGAGACAGAGAAGTTAAGTGACTTGCCCAAAGCCACTGGTGGAGTCAGTGTGAAAGTAAGGACTAGAATTCAGAATGTTCTGATTCCTAAATCATCTGGCTGCTCCCTATACCTCAGTGTAATTTTTTCTTTACCTGAAGTAAGTACATTGGTAAGTGAATGTTTAGCACCTTCTAATTGCCACAAATTATAATCCTAAAGGTCCACTAAAATGCACTCTCCTGTGTGAATAGTGGTAACCAATCAATACACAGCATAGCAGGGAGGATCAGGGAGACATATTTGGTCAAGGCCAGTGGGATTAAAAGAACCATGGCTTCTTTAAATTACATGCAGAGCAGAGAGGACCTAGGTTTTAAAGGTCTTTCCTGCAAGACCCACATAAAATTCTTTTAACTTGGATGAAGGATGGAATCAACCCTACTGGGATTTGAACTTTTGTTTGCAGGGAATCTGGGTATTTGAAACTTGATGCTGAGGTTCTACCTCACAAAATGAATATGGAAAAAATGAGATCTTCTTACCTGACAGATCTACTTCCTTTATGTGGTCTGTCATAAACATACAGCTAAGGGTAGCATAAAATCCCTCCTTTATCTGTAAGGGGTTAGGAGCTCAAATAACCTGTTTGGCACCTGACCAAAAAGACTAATAAGGGAAGAAGATCCTTTCAAATCGGTTGGGGGGGGGGAGGCTTTGTTTGTGCTCTCTTTGTTGTTCTCTCCAGGAAAGAGAGAGACCAGGGCAGGAAAAAAATTCTCCTAAAACCCTACCTGAAATAAGCATCTAAGATTGCAAATTGTAAGTAATAGCAAGGAAATGCATTAGATTATCTTTTGTTTTAGCTTGTGAATTTTACCTATGCTAAGAGGGAGGTTTATTCTTGTTTTTTGTAACTTTAAAGTTTTGCCTAGAGGGGAATCCTCTCTGTTTTAAATCTTATTACCCTGTAAAATTACCTTCCTTCCTGATTTTACAGAGGTGCTTCTTTTACTTTTTCTTTATAATAAAGTTCTGTTTTTAAGAACCTAATTGGTTTTTAGTGTCCGGTCTGTGCTCACCTTGTTTACCTATTTGGTTGGTATATTATTCTCAAGCCTCCCCAGGAAAGGGGGTGAAGGGGCTTGGGAGGATATTTTGGGGAAACAGGAACTCCAAGTGGTCCTTTTCCTGAATCTTTGTCTAATTCACTTGGTGGTGGCAGCAATACCGTCCAAGGACAAGGAAGAATTTGTGCCTTGGGGAAGTTTTTAACCTAAGCTGGTAGAAATAAGCTTAGGGGGTCTTTCATGAGGGTCCCCACATCTGTACTCTAGAGTTCAGAATGGGGAGGGAACCCTACCATCTCTGCCACCATGTCAGCTTTTAGGTGATTTAGGAGCCTGAGGCTATGTCTTGACTACAAAAAAGAAATGTGTGTTTCACATTGAAATAGCTAATTCACTGCAAAATCCTAGTGGAGACAAGACACAAGTAGTTTTTACCTCATTATAGCTAGTCAGGCCCAAGTGGGGCTGTAGGATTGACTTTGACTATGAGTCTA
The DNA here is from genome assembly GCF_965152235.1 of Eretmochelys imbricata. NCBI lineage: Eukaryota > Metazoa > Chordata > Testudines > Cheloniidae > Eretmochelys > Eretmochelys imbricata. Next base: position 33,614,517 of record NC_135575.1, on the reverse strand, counting down.
TTAGAAATTAGTTCTTTAAAAGAGAGAGACAGGATATTTTAAATTAAAACACAGTAGAAGTTTCAAAAAGTTGAACTCAAAGAGAGGTTCTGTGGCCTGCGATGTGCAGGAGGTCAGACTAGATGATCATGATGGTCCCTTCTGGTCTTGAAGTCTATGAGTCAATAATCTGTTTGAATCCAATGCTAATTAAATTGAAAAGTGTCATGTTTTTAGAATAGAGCTTCATGAAGGGTTTTATGACTTCTTTTGAATCATTGTGTTCTTATCATGATGTGTAAACAAGGGCTGAAATGTTTATTTTATTTATAAATATATTTTATTTATAGTGATATTATTGCTTATTACCTTTAATATCAGAAATATCACATCTGGTTTTTCTGTAATACTGTTTGGAGAGCTCAATTTATGTGGACTGAATTCTCTCTCCTTAACTGAAGGATAGCATAAAGTGATGATGGTGGATCTTTAATAAAGACATTTCATAACAACTGGGGAGTTTTCTTTGTTTGGGTTTTTTTTTTTTTTTTTTGAAAGCAGGGGAAAAAATTGAAAAACTCACCAACAGCAAACCTTCTCAGGCCTCTTTTATACAACTTTATTTTCCCTATGCAGGTCACTATTAGGCAGAATGTAAAGTTTAATTCTGTTGAACCATCACAAGCAGTTAATTCCTTTCACAATATTTATCTTAACAAAACAAAGTGAGAGAAAAAAGTCACAGACCAAAAGTGAAGGGACTTGCTTAAGTACATGAGGTCAGTTGAAAAACAAAATATGTGGTGGTGAGTGATAGAGAAAATTGTCAATTGGCTCTTGGAAAAATAAAATTGTCAGGCCACTCTTTCTGAGACAAAATTGTCAACTGCTGTATGTCTCAAAGAACAAAATGATTAGTTGCTGAATAAGGTAAAAGTAGTTGGGTGTAAAAGAAATTTCAGATGCATATTTTTTATGCAAAGTTCTTAGCCATGTCAGTAAAATAATAGAGTATTAATTCACTTGCAAACTGAAATTTATCATTTTTAACATCTGCGCTGTTTGAACTGAAGTAAACGTCAGCAAGACAAGCACGATATGCATAGCATAAGCACAGAAGAAGTTAAGGCCCCCCAGTTCCGCAAACATTTAAATACTACTACTCATCTGAATGATCCCACTGAGTTCAAGACATGAATAAAAGGTGGCGCGTGTATCTTTATTATACATAGATAGGCCCAGGACACAAACTACACATTTGAATCCAGAGTTTAATTTCCCCACTTTGTGGCCCATGTAGGTAATAGGTTTTGTTTTTAAAATATTTCCTAATGTGTGTCTTAGATTAATGGTAGGTAATCCATACTGGGACGAAGTCTTCCATTTTTAATAGGTCATAACTTTCTTTGTGGCTGATATTTCCAAGCTGGGCATTATTTCAGACGTTTGAGCAAAATCACTATAATTGCTTTTGAATTCTACTTGTATACATTAAAAAAAAACACCCCATGATCCACTCCTCAGTTTTGCATATGTGTAACTCAAATATGTCTGAAGAAATCTTGTTCTAAGTTGTCTTATTTTGTAGACATTACAAAGATCTAAGGCATTAGCCAGTTTTATAGGAAATTGGCTTAGTCGCTTCATGAGCATTTGAAGTTCATCCAGGCACGCTAATATTTGTTTTCTGCTTAATCTAAATCTAGAGCAATTTAGAACATTTTCAGTGCAAAGAAGTGCTTTAGCTTTGGATTAGTATAAAGTGTGGCACCCTAAATGATTTCAACAATGTTGATCTACGTGAATATGAGGAAAAAGCAATTCTACTTGGCGTTAAGGCCTGAAATATCACACCACCTTCCTTATTTTACACACACAAAAAGCCTCTTCAAGTAGAATTTAATGGGACAAAGTTTGTGTTTAAGTGTTTTGCTGATTCAGGGCCTCGTGTAAGGAGATAAGTGGCTTTTCAAACTTAATGGCATGTCTACACAGCAAAAAAGTGTGTATGGGTTAGCCTACCCAAGCTAGCTTGAATCCAGTACGCATGGGTAACAATAGCAGTAAAAATGCTGTGGGTGTGGGAAGTGCCCAGACATTAGCTCCCCAAAGACAATATCCAGGGGGGATAACCAACACCTGGGTGTGTGTTGAAAAACTACCAACAGCCATTGTCCAGCAAGGGAGCTACAACGCAAGGACTCACCTGCACAAGGCCACACCAGTGGAATTGCTCAACCTTGCCAGGTGGTGACTCAGCAATGCCCACCAGACATGCCTGGACTTGTGTTCTCCAAGCACATGAACTAAGGGTATAAAACAGAACACAGGGGCCTCATGCTTGGCCTTTTCTCCTCCCCCCACCTATGCTGCAAGCAACAAGGGCACTCAGAAGACTGATGGTTTCAACAGAGGAGATTGCCCAGGTTTAAGGGAGAAACCTATATATTAAGGACTGTAAGATCCAGTGGGGTGAGAACATTGCTTGATCTAAATACTGTCTAGTACAGGAGTTCTCAAACTTCACTGCACCATACCCCCCTTCTGACAAAAATTACTACATAACCCCAGGAGGGGGGACCAAAGCCTGAGCCCGCCTGAGCCGCACTGCCCTGGGCGGAAATGGAAGGGGTCAAAGCTGAAGCCCAAGGAAGGGCTTCAGCCCCAGGCAGGGGGCCTGTAACCTGAGTCCCAATGCACAGGGCTGAAACCCTCAGGCTTTGACTTCAGCCTCAGACGGTGGGGCTCGGGCTTTGGCTTCAGCTCAGGGGCCCAGCAAGTCTAAGCCAGCCCTGGTGACCCCATTAAAATGGGGTTGTGACACACAGTTGAGAACCGCTGGTCTAGTGTGATAAGGTCTCTCTCTCTCTCTCTCTCTATATATATATAAAAAAAATTTGGTAACCATTCTGCCTTTTTGCCTATCACTCTTTTGTAATCAATAAACTTGTTTTACTGTTTATTTTTACCAGTGAGTTTGCCCGAAGTGTGTGGTTAATCTGCGCAGGTTTACAAAGTATATCCACTTTCCATTGATGAAGTGGTGAACCAATTAATAAACGTGCATTGCTCAAGAAAGGGTCTTGAGCAGTGCAAGATGGTATATTCCTGAGGTACAAGGCTGGGAACTGGGTGGATTTGGCTGGTGTCTTTCTCTGTGTGATTCATAAGTGGTTTTGAGAGCATTCATGCCATCTAGATGGGTGTGGGGCTCCACATGCAGTTGTGCTGAGTGATAACAGGGCCTGGAGGGGTTTGCTGCTTGTCACTAGCAAAAGCATTGTGAGAGACAGCCCAGGCTGGAGAGTTAAGAGGGCACAGCAGTCCCACAGTTCAAGGCTGCACCCCAGGAATCCCATCACAGGGGTATATTATAGAACTCTGTAAAATCATGAATGGTGTGGAGAAAGTGCATAAGGAAATATTATTTTCCCCTTCATGTAATACAAGGACCAGGGGCCTCCCAATGAAATTAATAGGCAGCAGGTTTAAAACAAACATAAGGAAGTACTTCTTCACACAATGTGCAATTTGTGGAACTCATTGCCAGGGGATGCCAGAGGTATAACTGGTTTCTAAAAAGAATTAGATAAGTTCATTGAGAATAGGTCCATCAATGGTTATTAGCCAATATTGTCAGGGATGCAACCCCATGTTCTGGGTGTATCTTAAACCTCTGACTGCCAGGAGGTGGGACTGGATAATGGATGGATCACTCGATAAACTGTCCTGTTCATTCCTTCTGAAGTATCTGGTGCCGGCCACTGTCAGAAGACAGGATACTCGACTAGATGGACCATTGGTCGGACTCAGTATGACCATAATTATATTCTTGTACCAATAAAATCAGTGGGATTATTCCCTCATTTAAATTTTCTTAGCCAGCTCCAAAACAGGTGTTAGTGAAGCCGGTATTAGTGAAGTCAATGGAACTATGCTGATTTGCACTAGTTCTGGCCCACTGTGTTTGTCAAGCCTCTCAGTGACTGAAGTCATGCAGCTTGCAGAACATTCAGACAGTTTCAGAGTGCAATATTTTAGATTTTAAACAGTTAGACCATTAGATTTTTCCCCATGTTCAGCCTAAACTTTCTTGTACTCAACTGTATCAGGAGTAATTAGTTAGACTATCCTTCTTAACCCACCCTAAATAATATTTCTTTTGTGGCTTCAAACTTTAAGTATTTAATAGTTATGTTTTCCCCTTAGCTGCATTTAGCAAAGCAATACCTATTTAACTCTAGTTTCTCCAATACCCATTTAACTCTAGTTTCTGCAGTCCTTTTGTGACATTGCACCCCCTAATGCTTTATAGCAATATGCTTATGAATGTAAATATGACATAACTGGAATATGTTTTATGCTAGATATGCCGTGTAAAATCTCTCTGCAGAGGTTATGATCTACTGAATATATTCATCCTATTTGTATGCATGTATCATTTTTGTATTTGAAGTTATGAATATTGGCTATATATTTCTTTGATTCTAAGTAGCCTCAGTGAAGCATTTGGTCAGCTTCTTAAGAAAGGACTATTCTCAGTAAGTGCCCCGTCAAGAAACACTTAACTGACAATGGACTTTGGAAGATGCCAATCCACATCTGAGCTTTCCTGGGAACGTTCAAACTAACAATGTAAACAATGGCGTCGGCCTGCAAAAAGCTGAATCGTTCATAGACATGTGACTTGCCCAGGTGGCTAGAGACCACATCTTGTGGCTGTGATGTTGCACAAGAGAGAGGATATAAAAGGCCCTGAAAGCCCCTCCATTTTGTCTTCAGCTAGCTCAAAAGATAACCTCAGCAGCCCCAAAGAGATACCTGAAAGAAACTGGAACAAAGGACAGTAACTACTGGGGTGTCAGTGATTGCTGGACCCAGACTAGGAGGAAGTCTAGTCTGCAAAAGAAGCTTACTGGAACATCTCTGAGAGTGAGATTTACCTGCATTTAGTTTCCTACTGTATTAGGCTTAGACTTGCATGTTTTTATTTGTCTTGGTAAATTACTTTGTTCTGACTGTTATTACTTGGAACCACTTAAATCCTACTTTTTATATTTCATAAAATCACTTTTTACTTATTTAATTAACCCAGAGCAAGTATTAATACCTGGGGGAGCAAACAGCTGTGCATATCTCTCAATCAGTGTTATAGAGGACAAACAATTTATGAGTTTACCCTATATAAGCTTTATACAGAGTAAAACGCATGTATTTGGGGTTTGGATCCCATTGGGAACTTGGTATCTGGGTTGGAGACAGGAGCACTTCTTAAGCTGTTTTCGGTTAAGCCTGCAGCTTCTGGGGGACGTGGTTCAGACCTGGGTGTGGGTTTGTAGCAGGCTAGCGTGTCTGACACAACCACACAGGGTACTGAAGTCCCAAGCTGCCAGGGAAAACGGGCTCAGAAGTAGTCTCAGCACATCAGGTGGCAGTCCCAAGGGGGTTTCTGTGACCCAACCTGTCACACTTTTAAATAATTTTTCTTTGGCTTCTTCAAATCCTTTTCAGTTTACTGACCTCTTCCTTGACCCGAGCAAACCAGAATTGCATACATTCTCTTGTTGGCTGTATGTGCTTGGCAAAAATTATTCATCATGAAAGACAAGTTTCTGTAAGACAGACTTTAGAGTGCATTAAATAAATATAAATTTTATTAAAAACACCCACATCTCAGCGTTATCAGGAATGATATAATAATAAACAGCTTTAAAATAACCTGCATTCATTACATTACAATACTTACAGTATTTATAACCATCCTCAGATTTTTATAGACTTACCAAACATTTCATGAAAATGAGTGAAACTAAAGTTTAAAAAAAAAAAAGTAGAACATAAGCATGGAAAACACACACAGAAGTTCATTATCTTAGTGTCAAACTGCTAAAGTTTCCTACACAAGTTAACCACTAGCTTTAGAAGTGAACTTTACACCACTGTGCATCAATCAAGATGAAAAATTCATTCAAGTAAAGTTGACACCACTCAGAAGCATCTTCAAGTATGGCTATAGTCAACCTGATAATCCTATACACGCAATTTTATGTCTGCTTTTTCATTCATTCTGAGGCAGGGTTCTGTACACCTAAATTACAGTTCAGGTATTTACAATACATAATTGAATCCCCAACTAAGCTTCCTGCTATTGTTTGCCAGCAGTTTGGCAAATGACAGTGAATGGTATATTAACCAAACATCAACTATGGATGGCATGATGGATATGATTCAAATAAAAAAAATCAAGAGATTAAATTTAATGATTTAATTAACCTAATACATAAGGAAATTATAGTTAAGGTTTTAAAAACTTAAAACTCCTGTTTCAATGAAAACAAACATTTTTTTTAAAAATTTTGTATTTATAGTGGTTAAAGCCACATATTAAGAATTTCAAAAATTGCCAGAATATAAATATTTGACCAATAAAACCAAAAGGCCTCCTTTTATTGAATAGAATTAGTTTGTAATTCTGCTAGACAACATGTGTTTAGATCAATCTTACAGTATATTGCACAACAAATATCTAAGTGATGGAGGTTTGCTTGTTTAGGGAAGCCCTCATACAGACTGTACCTTTTTAAAAAAAATTATTTTATTCATTACAGTATCCCAGAAGCCTTGTTTAGAGAGCGATTTGAAACACTCTAGCAAACGGTCACTTGCCAAACCTCTGCCTTACAATTTTCCCTTTAATTAGCTCAGTGCATTCTACTTTCTTTGTTTGAAATAGGCAAAACAAGTCTAAAACTTTTAAACACTTTCATTACAATAAAAAGAGCTAACAAATTTACAAAATTAGTTTGTTACATCAATACATATACAAGTAAAAGTAGAAGAGGGATTCAAAAGAGAAGAGTTAAATCCCTGAAAAAAATAAAAAACCCCCACAAGAATAATATATTTATTAACCTACAACAGCTTACATACACACAGGTGACATGTTGGCATAAGGAGAACAGGAGCTGAAATATCCCTGAATTTTTAGGAAAAAAAAAAAAAAAAGCTTGAAGTTCAAGTTATACTTGCTAAAATATCAAGTACTGAGAAAAAAGGTATTTTTTTCAAAGGCTATGGGAGGTGGGGGAGGTGGTATACAATATTATAAACTTTCACTCTCAGTTCAATATCCTATTGCCAAACTAGTGTTGAGGTATATGACAAGTAGGAACATCACTCAAATCTTTTAATGTATTTTTAGCTCACATTATGATATATTTGTAGCAGGCTGAGTAGCACCATGATGTGAATTCAGCTTCAAACCCAAATATATATCTGTGTGTGTGTGTGTGTATATATACATATATATATACACACAAATTTTTACAGTACTAAAATACTAAAGCATTGCATTAAAAAAGGTTTTGTTTACAATTTAATTTACTATACAACTTTTGCTTTTTTTTTATAGAAATTAATGATTTAAAACCACCACAGCAAGCCAGCTGCCTTTTCCCCTCCATTTAATCAATGGAATCACACAGAACTAACCCTTCTTCATTAATTTTATGTAGGCATCAGTCTGCTCAATCTTCCTGGAAAAGAGGACACTTGCACTGAGAAATGACATACACCACAATTTACATAATTATCAACACAAAAACAATCTGCCATTCAATTATCTGAAGAAGCATACAGATCTTTTAGAAATAGCAGAAACCTTAGCTAACTAGTTGTAGAATCTGTCACATGCTGCCAATTATTACCTGTGGTTACTATAAAATTCTCTCCTTAAAACTGTACTCATTTGAGCAATAAACTTGTCATAATAATTGTAAAAAACTGTTACAATATAGCTGTGAGAGATGAGCACCAGTAAAATATGTGTTGTGTACTAAAGTATTCCCTTGTATCCAGTAAACCCCATTTCTACTGTAACTGACTTATTAAAAATGGATATGTAGCCCACCAGCAGATGTATGGCTAAAGCCAAAAGTATTTAAAAGCTTTTTTAAAAAAAATTCTTTGCATTTTAAAATCAAAGTAAACGTTCTTTCTTTCTTTTAACGTCTTAGTACCTTAGCACTGTTCAAGTTGCCAAGCTTAGGTAGACAAAGTGCTTCTGAAACACTATTTAAAAAAAATATCTCTCTCTATATATATTATTGTCCCTTAACCAGGACTTGACTGGATGAGCAAAATCCAGAGGTCTTTAATTCCCATAGGTTAAAAAGTAAGCGTGTTTTAGTAACAGGCAAATTTGATACAAACATGAATGAAAAGGTCCCCCCTGTTGTTCAAGGATATTTGAATACACCATTAACATTTTAAACTATTATAAAGGCATTAACTGTTCAACGGTTATAATAAAGACACCATTTTCTTAGATAGCACCATGTTTTAGAATATCCAAACAAATTCAGTGTTTTGCTGTCTATTCATTATGTTCTATATGTATCTATTTTGTTAAATAAAATCAAGAGACTATTAAGATTACAGTAAAAACTGCATGTTAAAAAGCCATAATTCCAGTATTTCAGTACATCATAGATTCAGCACCAGATGGTATTTTAAGATTCCTTCTGTTGTAATACTACAGTATTTTAATTTTTTGCTCCTGTTTCATGACTATGCAAAGTCGATATTATTAAAAGTGGTCACAGATGTGCAAAACTAAGGAAAAAAGTTACATTTGCAGATTCTCTCTTCCAATAATGGAGCCAGTGTTTTTTAATGTAAATTGTGAAACACTTTTTTTTTTTTTTTTTTTTGCATAGGATGCTTTGGTCTTGTTTCCACATGCCATCTGTGACCACTTACAAGTCAGTGGAAAATAAGTGCGGTGGTAAGATTACCTCTTTTTGCTGGTGTGCCGAGGTTTTTCCACTGACAAGTCTAATGAAAATACTGTTTCTTTCCCTGCCCACCCCTCCCTGCAACCTAAATGAGAACTATTCTATTGACAACTTGTTTTTTAAAATGAGGTAACCAACAAAGGTGTGAAGTTATATATATCTGTTGTAAGGCCCTGTAACCCGTGTAAAGGCATATGGAGATGTAGTTACTGTGGAGTTTGTGGTGACTGACATAGTCCTTTGTGCAAGAGACTTGACAAAGCGCACGTATGTTGGTTCTGAGGGTTCGTGTGATTCAGTAGGCTCCCGCTTTGATTTTTTGCCATAAGATTTTTGAGGCACGTAATCAGGACCATATTTTTCACACTCCTCTTCTTTTTCTCTTGCCTTCTCAGCCATCTTTGCCTCCCACAGAGCCAGACCGTGTTTTGGCTCATTCATACTCTTATGTTGATAGAAGACAAGTGATATCCTGGTGGGATGGTTCCTGTTGGGATTTTTCAAGGGGGTCGTTGCATGGAGCTCACGTTTTGCACATTCAATGAGAATTGACCCATGAGATGGGGCAACTGCCACTCCTCCAATATCTGCATCCAGAAAGCTGTGCTCGCTATCTGACCAGACATCATCGGGATCCTCTGCTTTTTCTGGATTCAGACTATCAGTTTTATTTAAACCATGTTGGGGAGTAGTCCTATCGTGGTTAAGACCTGGAAGCATATTAGACAACCCATTAGCTGTGTGTGAAGTCATTTCACTATCCTTATTTTGGAGATGTAGTGAATGAGGAGGACCACTGAATATACTTGAAGCTGAGTGGTAATCATGTGCTAGATGTGAAGGTGGATGTAGGGGATGTTCACCATTTTTATTCATGGAAGTATAGTCCACACTTGGATTACTAAAATTAGATTTTAATCTTGAGGCAACATCCATAAAGTGGCTGTCAGCCTCAAGGGTGGAGTAAGGGGAAAAAGACCCTGCGTGGTGTACATTTGGTCTATTGGTGCAATTATTGAAGGAGTCTACCTGCATATTTTGGTTTCCATAATTCAAGTACTTGGGACCAAAACTCTGGTTATTCCCAAGTCTATGCTGGTATAGTGTATGAATGGGTGGCAGACTTAGTTTAGATAAAGGGTCTTGACTCTGATACCTATATAAGTCCAAGTGTTGAGGTTGTGAAGGGTAGGAACCCAAGTAAGAGGGGAGGTTGTCCATAGGCATGTTTCCATTGCATTGGTAAGGTGGATATTGGTTATTTTGACTTAATGATCCTGAATAAGGGTTCATAGGATTGGAAGAATTCAAATAAGACCCTGAAGGCTGTGATGAGGTTCTATAAAGGTTCATGGGGTTGGACCCTCCATAGAGATCTGAAGTGTATGAAGAGCTTGGATGAGCATTGGCTGGATTAGGTAGCCTCATGTAAAGATTGGCAGGACCTGAACCAGAGTAAGAGTTGACAGAGTTTGACTGAGGGCTGTTAGCGAGAGTATGCTGTTGCTGTTGTTGTAGCATGGCTGGTCCTGAAAGACGTAAAAGATCTGCAGACGTGAAAAGAAAAAAAAAATTTTACATTGACTCTAGATGAAAATATCAAAGCAATTTCCATTAAATTTCTCACAGATTAACAGAAAGATCCCTTTCACACAAATCAAAAACACAGTTCCTCTTACAAAAAGAAAAGGAGTACTTGTGGCACTTTAGAGACTAACCAATTTATTTGAGCATAAGCTTTCGTGAGCTACAGCTCACTTCATTGGATGCAACAGTTGCTCTTACAGTTGACTAAACACTTCTACTTTTCCAAGTTTCTGGCAAGGTGATATGTGAAAACTTGGAACAAAATTCATAGTGTGACCTGTCCTAAAGAAGAGTCAAATGCATAAAATCTAAGGGCTAAATTTTCAAAGCAGCCTCTAAAAGGAACCTGCCAGGTTTTAAAAGGTATTTATGGTGCGTAGTGTTGCAGATAAGTGCCTAACTCCCACTGATGTAGAGTTAACACAGAGGGCGTTAGGTACCTATCTGCATCTCTAGACACCTAAATACCTATCAATTCTATGGGCCAGAGAATCAGCGAAATATAGGGCTGGAAGGGACCTCAGGAGACAGGACTAAGTATATCTAGACCATCCCTGACATGTGTTTGTCCAACCTGTTCTTGAAAACCTCCGATGATGAGGATTCCATAACCTTTTTTGGTAACTTATTCCAGAACTTAACTACCCTTATAGTTAGAAAGATTTTCCTACCACCTCACATAAAACTCACTTGCTGCAGATTAAACAGAGAACTTCTTGTCCTATAGTCAGTAGACATGGAGAACAATTGATCACAGTCTTCTTTTTTACAACCCTTAACGTATTTGAAGATTGTTATCAGATCCATCCTCAGTCATCTTCTCTCAATGCTGAATATGCTTAGTCTTTTTACCCTTTCCTCACAGGTTTTTTTTTGCTCTTCTCTGGACTGTCTCCAATTTGTCTACATCTTTCCGAAAGTGTGGCACCCAGAACTGGATGCAGCATTCCAGCTGAGGCCTCACCAGCGCTGAGTAGAGCAGGATAATTACTTTGTATGTCTTACACAGGACACTCCTGTTAATACAGCCCAGAATATTAGCCTGTTTCGCAACTGCATCACACTGTTGACTCATACTCAATTTGTGATCCAGTATAACCTCCAGATCCTTTTCAGCAATACTATTGCCTAGCCAGTTTTTCCCCATTTTGTAGTTGTACATTTGATTTTTCTTTCCTAAGTGAAGTACTTTGCCCTTGTCTTAACTGAATTTCATCCTGTTGATTTCAGACTATTTCTCCTGTTTGTCAAGGCTGTTCTGAATTCTAATCCTGTCCTCCAAGTGCTACCAACCTCTCCCTGCTTGGTGTCATCCGTACATTTTATAAGCATATTCTCCACTCCATTATCCAAGTCATTAATTAAAATATTAACAAGTAATGGACCCAGGACAGACCCCTGTGGGACCCCACTAGGTATGTCCCCCTCCAGTTTGACAGCAAACTACTGATAATTACTCTGAATATGGTATTTCAACCAATTCTGCATCCGCTGTATAGTAATCTAACCTAGATCACATTTCCTTAGTTTGGTTATGAGAATATCACGTGGGACTGTGTCAAAAGCCTTACTAAAATCAAGTTATCATGTCTACTGCTTCCCTCCATCCACTTAGCCAGTTGCCTTGTCAAAGAAGGAAATTAGGTTGGTATGATATGATTTGTTCTTGACAAATCCACGTAGCCTATTACTTATCACCCTATTATCCTCTAGGTACTTACAAACTGATTGTTTAATAATTTGTTCTAGTATCTTTCCTGGTATCAGTTACACTGACTGGTCTATAATTCCTCAGGTCCTCTTTGTTATCCCTTTTAAAGATAGGTACTATGTTTGCCCTTCTCCCGTCCTCTTGGACCTCATCCATCCTCCATAGATTCTCAAAGATAACTGTTAATGGTTCAGAGATTGCTTCAGCTAGTTCCTTAAGTACCGTAGGATGAATTTCATCAGGCCAGGCTGACTTGAATACATCTAACTTACCTAAATATTCTTTAACCTGTTCTTTCCCTGTTCCGTCTTGCATTTCTTTCCCCGTATTAATATTAATTGAGTTAAATTTCTGGTCACAATTTACTTTTTTAGTGAAGATGGAAGCAAAATAGGCATTAAACATCTCAGCCTTCTGGATGTCTTCTGTTATTAGCCTTCCTTTAATTAGAAGACCTACACTTTCCTTTGTCTCTCTCATATTGCTAATATATTTATAGATGCTCTTCTTATTGCCTTTCATGTCCCTTGCTAGATGTAACTCACATTGTGCCTTAGCCTTTCTTACTTGGCTGTACATGCTCATGCTATTCTTTTGTACTCCTTGTTAGTAATTCATCTATGTTTCCATTTTTTGAAGGATTCCTTTTTTATTTTCAGATCATTATAAAGCTCCTAATAGACATGTTAGCCTTTTACTATTCTTCCTATCTCTCCTTTGCATCAGGGTAGTTTGCTGTTGCACTTTTAATATTGTCTCTCAGAGAAACTGCCGGGTCTCCTGAACAGCTTTTTTCCTTAGATTTTCTTTCTATAGGCCCTTATTTCCCAGTTCTCTGAGTTTGTTAAATTCAGCTTTTTTGGTGTCCATTGTCCTTATTCTGCTGCTCTTAAGTTTCCATAGAATCATAAAATCAATCATTTAATTTTCACTCAAATTGTCTTCAACCTTCAGATTCACAACCAATTCCTCACTGTTAGTCAGAACGAAGTCTAAAATGGCTGTGCCCTTGGTTAGTTCCTCCAACTTCTGAAACCAAAAGTTATCCCAATACATTTCATTTTCTGGTTTGCTGTGTTACTTTAACTACTCAGATTTCTGTTGTTAAAAGTCCCCCATTACTACCAGGCCTTATGTTTTGGAGAGTTCCTTTATTTGTTCTAGGAATGCCTCATCCACCTCCTCCTCCTGACTTGGTGGCCTATAGTTAGGCTTGGCAGGATTCAATATAAATCAATTTATGTTGGTAAACATTGATTTCACTTGAAACATTGAAATGGATGGAAAAAAAATATTGATCTGTAACAGTGGGACTGCAGTCTCCCCTGCTTGTGCCTGCAGGGATGGGATGTCACCAGCCCTGTGGCAGCGCAGCGAGCCATCTGCAGCTCCGAAGTCATGGCCTTGCTCGCTCGCTCACTCACCCACCATCCAGGAGCGTCTGAGCCATCCTCGGGGTGGAAATGTTCGTCAGTACGCCATGGCTGGGGGCTTGTCCACCTCATTGCAGTCCTGGCCGGCGGGTCTCTGTTCTGCCAAGTGAGGACTGCAGCCTCCGTCACACCTTGCTCCCCAGTGTCTTGGGCCCCTTGGTCATATAGAGAACCCCCTGCAGCCCCGATGTCTGTGCTGAGAGCCCCCTCCAGGCCTGCTGTCAGTTCTGCCCAAACCCCAGCCCCAACCCTAACTAGGGTGACCAGATGAAACGGACAAAATATCGGGACCCCCATGGGGGAAGCAAAAACAAAAAAAACCAGCCGGAGCGGCCAAAGCCGCAATATCGGGACAAATGGCGTCCCGACCGTCAGGACATGGGACAAAGAACTAAAAATCGGGACAGTCCCAATTTTATCAGGACGTCTGGACACCCTAATCTTAACCCCCATTAATTTCCAAAAACTGTTAAAACAAAAACAAAAATTAATAGTCAAAATTAGAAAAAAAAAAAATCAACTTCTGCCAAGCCTATCTATAATAGACCCCTACAATGATATCACCCTTGGTTTTTATCCCCCTTTTATGTTTACTAGAGACTTTCAAATGGTCTGCCTCTCACCCCTCTTTCCGGACCTCATGGTTTTCTCAAGACTTTTTATAAACTGCCTTCACTTCTATGGTTAATTACTGTTATTAACAAGTATACTGACTAATAGAAGATTCTTGCATTTACCTGCTAATTGTTTTGCATGACCTGCAGCCTCCGAGCTGGCTTGTTTATGGCGTGCTGCTGCAGACTTATCTTTTTCAGTTTTGCTAGAGCTATTCTCCAATGAGGAAAGCTTTTCTGCTGCTGCCTTCTTGGCTTCTAACTTCTTTTGCCTGCATGTCTTAACAGGCTCTGCCAGCATCCTTACTTTGCGCCTAAACGAGCTGAGGACTTGGATGCTGCCATTCTTCTTTTTCTGTTCCTGGCCTTCAGTACTTCCAAACTCATCCACATCAGAGACTTTGTATAATGGGAGTACATGCAGCTGCTCATCTTCTGGCATTTGGCCAGTTTCACGATTGTCTTCTCTGGTTAGTGTGCACACCTGTCCGAAAGGTATGGTAGAAAAACTATCAAAAATTTGCATTATGCTGTCAACTCAGATAACTCTATAATGGCAAGTAGCTGGCCAGTAACATCAGATTGCAAGGCTCTTGACGTAACAGATGTAATGCCAAATAGAGCATCCAATGTGGGGGATCAACTGAATGCAAACCCCCCGCCCCCCTTTTTTTGTGTGTGTAGAAAATTTTGGTAAGCTTTAAATTTTTTTTTTTTTGCTTCTAGATTCAGCATCCAACTCTCTCTCTCCCGCCCCCCACCTTGGCAATATTAAGGGACACTTTATATAAAATGCCTATTTTCCTCACATTCCATATTCCGCCTGGAAGTAAGCAGAATAGCCACGTGTTCCCAAAAAATTAAGTGAATTCTTTGGCCAATGATTCCATGGTCAGGGAACTGAAATGCTAGGCTCCCTGGAACTCTACAGCCAGCAAGATTTTTTCTTAGGGTGTGACACGACAGCTAGCTACATATTGGCAATGCTGTTTAGTATAAAAAAAATCCCATGACATGACATATACTTTCAAAGACCACCCTAAAATTCCAAGGGCAGCGTAACAGTATGGCAGACTCTAGGGCCTTGTACTGGATGCAGGCTCCTTCACTGAGTCAACCGCACGTTAGATGTTTGAATGCCAGATACAGATTCAAGGAACTGCTGCAGAGACATAGCAGTAGGCAGATCTTGTGAACTCCATCCAGGATAAAGAGATGATGGGGGTATCTCTCAAAAGGAATGAGAAACTGCAAGACAGAAAGATCTGCAGGAAAACCAGCCAGTCTTGGGGAGAAACCTCAGGCGGAAGTGTATATTTTGTTAATGTTGTTTTGAAGAAAGTCAAGCCCCAGGAAGGGAGTAAGTTTAGACTTTGTAAAATATTTGGATGTTCTGCTCAGACCATGGTGGGAATAGCACCTGCTTACAGGCACTGATGCACTTACTTCAAATTACAGCAAGCTAGTCTCGATTTTTTTGCATATTTTCACTGACAGCATGCAGTAGATAGAAGTAAGTCATAAACTCTCCTATTCAATGAAGCCAGCTAGTCTTGCTCAGCTATTTCTTTCAGTGTCGAGTTTTGGAGAGAAGCAGAGTTTTGTGGGACAAGAGCAAGGGTTTTATTTAATACTGGCCAAAGAACAGAAATTATGTTTGAGAGGATTTTGACATTTGTTTTTATTCTGATTTGAAATTAAACATGAACATTTTGAATTTTCTGCAAAATAAATCTGAGGGGAAAAAAAATCTTTCCAGCTCAAAATGCTTTGGTTAGAATATAATATGAAATAAAGTTGAAATTTATAATGTAATACAGAATTTTAAAAATTCAAAAAGTGAAAAATCACAATATTTCACTCCAAAAATGTCAAAATGGGAAGTTTTAGCATCATCGTAAATCCCATCCCCCTTTTTTCTCCGAAACGGAATTTTGGAAAATCAACATGATTTCACGAACTGTTTCAATTTCAAACTACATTTTCCAGTGGAAAACTGTTCCACTGAAGTTTTTCAGCCAAATCTATTTTAGATCTTTCTCTAAAGTCTGATTTAAATAAAAAATCCTGTCAGGATTGCACATTTTAGCTCCAGCTACTGATGAACGACTCTTCTTTTAGCAGTTAGCTTTATGTGCAAACTTAATAGAAATATAGATAATGAATTAAATATGAGAAATCAGTGCTGAAACAAGGCAGCTTTATGCAGCACTGACTTACCAATGTACTCCCATTCTGCATATTGTGCAAGTCTCTGTGAGCATGAGCACAAAAATCCAGGCAGGCAGTGACCCCTGAGAATGGACGACCTTCTTTTAAACCAAGACGGCACTCTGGCGCTCTGTGTTCATACTCAATCTGGAACAGAAGTCAAGTAATCACTGAAACTTATCTGGACAGCCCATTACATGGAATTACTACTGAATACCTTACCCTCCTAATATCTTGGCAATGGCAGAGTATAGTTCTTAGAAGTGAACAATTCCAAGAAATTACTTTACGGTAATAAAAATGGGAATACAAGCTCCTCTTTCTTTTCTTGCTACTCAGTTCCACGTTGCCTTCCATTGTTCAAGCGCCATGCTTCTGCCATTATCATATTTGTGTATTTAGCTGACAGTACTTCTCCTTCAAGATTACTTTTCATTTTCCTGCCATTGTCCAGTTTCTTCAGATGATAAAATACAGTATATAGTTTGAATGTCTGGCATGTTGTTAAGTTATAAACACAGGCTCAGAAATATTGAACTACCTAGGAAGAGTGCATTTCCTTGGAAAACTGACTTTCAGTGGGCTGAATGGAGAAGAAGTCAGTGCAGAATTTGACCATTAGATTGTAATTTCTTGGTACATTGACAGCCTTTCACTATATTTGATATAACACAAGCATGATGGTGCTCAAAAATAGACAACGGATAATCAGCATAATATTTTCTATTGTGTTTTCATTACTAATTTTGTGAAATGTTCACACTGAAACCAAAAGTCACACACAATTCTTGGTTTCACATTTTATTAGAAAGTTAGAAGTTCTCAAAAACTTCGCGAAGATTCATGAACCTTTCAGGCGAACATGGGCCCTATTTTGAGTAAATGTATGGACTGGCATTAAAATGTGAAATTTGAGGTTTGGCTTCCACACCAGGAAGAACCTGGCTAGTTTGGTGATTATTTTTATTTTTAATTTGAGATATTTATTTCATTCAAATCTGAAAATCAAAGCAAAGCTTGAGAGATGTGAACCCGTGCAATCTGAAACAAGAGACCGTGGTTGGATTCAAATCTGGATTATAGTGAGGTTAGGGTTCTGGTTCAAGGCCAATACAAAGACAGGGATCATGTTCAGATTCCATGGGGCTGAAGGTGCATGAGATGTTCTTGTAGAATTTCTGCGGGATCTAAATTGGAAAATCCAATAATGGATTTGCCCTGGAACCAAACATGTTGAGACAGGTTTAGATTGGAGTAAATCAGGGAAATCGAACATCTGTCAACTTAGCCAGTGAATAATGCTGAATCTGGAAACCTTAAGGACCTTATCAATCACAGGAGCAAAGCTTTTGCTAGAGTGTTAAACGCTATATAGTGTATTGAGTGAGCAGGATTTAGTCTAAGTAAGAGAAATATTGGCACAAACTGTAAACAATTACTTACAGCAAAGAACATGCACTGGCAAAGTAAAGCAAAGATCAGATTATTTTAGTGACTTTGCCAACTCCTTTTGACCTACCTGGTTGTTATATGCGTCTGGTGCAAGTTTCTTGTAGGTAGGTGCCATTAGAGTTGATAGATTTTGCAAATTGGACTCTAGCTTTTCTTCCTGTTATCAGATGAAATCATTTTAACGTATCATCTAACCACCCACATTACTATACATGCAATCTACCATCTTTAGAAGCTATCGGACACTATGATACCACAGAGATGACAGAAATAAATGCCTAATATGCATTGTAAATGCCTTGTAATTCTTGCTGAGAAAACAGCCCCTTTAAATTTCAGTTATAGTGATCCCTTTTACTGTTTTTAAAAGCACAAAGTATGTCCAGAAATGAGCTTCTATGATCCTTATGAGGAAGCATCATACAATGCTCATCTGATTTATAAGAAAAGATGTACCTTACTCTGTAAAGATTCCACCCAAGCACGAAATAACTAGTTATTACAGTTTTTTCTGGAAAAAAAATTTCCCTTTTAAAAACCTTGAGAGGGAAAAAAGAAAAGAAAAGAAAAGAAAAGAAAAAATAACAGATTGCCCAATCAGCATCACTTTAAGAGTTTTACATACTGAAATCATAACACTTCAACTCAATGAAATTCTCTCTCCATGTAGCAACTTAAAATTATTGGAATACTTCAGACTGAAAAAATAACAGTTTTTGAGCAATCAAGAGTTGTGGGTGTGGCTAGTGTAGAGCAATTTGGGATACAAATGACCACTTACTTTTTGTTTTTGAGAGAGATACAATCTTTCAAAATGAAAGGCTCTTAAAAACATGAAGTGCTCTAATAAATTTAAGTTGCTCCACTAATTTCTCATGCCCAGAATCCTAATTTCAGATCTGTTTCTTAAATTAAAAATACAGGCCTCATTGCAAATGTTTAAAAAGAGCAGCAGATTTACACAGAGAAATGTAATCATTTTTGGAATTTGTATGTTCATGAAAGCAAGTAAAAAGCTATGAAAAATCCATCAGTTTTGGTATGCACTAATTTGGTAAAAAAGTTTGACCTGCCAGTTTCAATTTGAGTTCTGGGTTCACAGGAACCCAAAATCACAGTATGACATTATCAAAAACCTTTCACCGTGTCCCTTTTTTTAGTTGCTATCGAAACCTGGAATCATTATGTTGCTTTCCTTTCCAGCCTACAAGTTACAACTCATAAAATGTCACTTCTTCTCTGAGTCTTTGTGTAGAACCCACGTGTGATGTGTATCACGCTTTCTTTGTTGCCCTCTCATCAAGCATAGGTATTTTATAATAGAGGGAAAAAGATGGTCAAAGGTTACAACTGTCTCAGAGATTCTAACATTTTTAATAGAATATCAAATGTGCTAACATAATCCACAGGCCATGTGATGCCTGCTAGATCTAGGCATAAAAATGTCACATGAACAGATGGTTTAAAAAAAAGTTTTAAAAATTCCATGAAAATTGTTATCAAAATTCTTGCCTTTTTCATAAAAATTTTGAGAATCCAAAAAATCTGACCAGCTCTCTAATTACATAAGTCACTGACGACATGTCTGAAATGCTAAATGTTATGGGTTTTGCATAAAATGCCCCAAGCTTTTAGTATGTTATGTGGCCCATCCATCACAGTGGACAAGCTCCATCGTAAGGGACACATTTGCACTTGTATGTGCCAAAAAAGTGAGCCAGCCAATCAGAGAGTAGAACCCTCCACAGAAAGGTAGCCCATTAACAATTAGCAGGCCTGTTAGCTGAGGGTATCTAGAACCCACTGGAATCGGAACTTCAAAGTCAACTTGTTCCCCAGCTACAGGCATGGCTGCTGAGCTCCGTGACATGCTTTGATATGATCAGCATGCAGTTCTGGGTCCAGTACTTACAGCATCTTAGAGGCCACTCTGGAAACCTTTCCTACACTGTCGGCGAGGCAGCAGCATCCACTGAATGAGTCCTCCCAGTCCTTTCATTCTGTCACTCCTACTGTATCTCACAGCTCCCTCATACTGTCTCCATGCAATTTAGTCCAGCTCGGAGCTGCAAAAAGTTATATGCCTCAACCGAGTACATCCTGTATTCTGCCATTGTGGAAACTGCAAGTGCAAAGCTTGTCTGTGGGCCTGATATAGCCACAACTGTTCTGGGTGTGCCCTTTCTTGCTCTTTCACAAAACCTGCACATATCATTTTATGTCTCATGGTTTTGACCTGCTGCCAGCATTTTGGCAGTCAATTAAGCTGGCTCAGTGGCTGGGGTAAATCCATTTTGATTGACACTGACTTAATTTCCCTATGTGGGTGGATTTCAAATGAGATTCTGGCCCTGTGTCTACTTTACCTCAGCTCCACAAGAACAACAGAAACATTTTATACAATGAGGCAAACTTCACTTTAAAATTAACACCAACCTCTTTTGGATCATCCCCCAGCAGCTTAAACTTCCTTGGGACCTTGCTTCTGGCAAACTTGCACCCATTGTAGTACATGCTCCAGGAGCAACCAAAGGAAAAAGAAGCACCACAAGTCTCAGGGTCCAGCCCTTGACATGCACAAGTCCGTCTAAGAAATAAGAGAAACATTTATGTGGCTATCAACAGCATGTAGAGCCGTACATGGGTAAAAGTCTGCATGCTTAAAATTCATGCAATACATGTAAACCATGTACATGTTCATGTATATGGGGATAGAGTTCTTTTGTGTGGCATTTCTCCTTATTTGCCCACCATCAGTGCAGGATTTCCGCTTCTTTTTGGCTTTCTGTGCTTGAATAGCCTGGCCCAGGTTTCAGCCCCGTAAGATAAAGCTTTGTTGAATAAATGGTCTTTTGACTTTCTAGGGAAAATGAGTTAACTCACTGTTGTTTGCCAACTGGGATAGGACTAAGTTCCTGAAACAAAGCCATGCCCATGTTACCAAAAAGAGAAAACAGAATATTTGTAATTAAGTAAGCCTTGTTCTGAAAGCAGTTTCTTTCTGTGTATAGCCATCAAAGGGAGAAAGGGAGAAAGAGGAAAAGGAGTGTGCCCTTTCTTGCTCTTTCACAAAACCTGCATATATCATTTCCTAGCTGTAAAATAGTTGACTCAAACAAAGATGTTACCAATCATTAAATATTTTTACAGACTATCAAGGTTTTGTTAGCCAGTGCTTCTCTGTTTAAATGAAGCCTTGAGAGAATTTGTGCTCAGTTGTCAAATTTTTTGTGGGTGATGGGAGATTTAAAATGAACTGTCGTTAAAAACTGTAGCTACACAACTTAATTCTATATAGAAATCATACAGCTAATTCTCTTTATGCACTCCCATGAGCCTAGATGGAAAAGCTCATATATTGAATGTCTGTTTTATATTGAGATTTTTGTAATTGTGAGTGCCGAAAGAGGTCTTCATTGACTTTAATGAAGCTGAATTTGTCTCCCCCACAAGGACAGTAGGGTTTCAAAATCTCAAAAGTACCTTGCTTTTGAGAGAAGTTTCTTCGAGCCCTAAATACGTAACTTGAATTGGCTAATTTTAAAAACGGTATATGTACACATCTTGCAGCTTCTGAACTAAAATCCTCCCCCCCGCCATGACTTCGCTGGTATTACATGGGGGTGAAATCCAACACAGAATTTGTCCTACTGGATCTAGATAAACTTTTGTGAGTCAAATTCTGCTCTCAATCAGACAAGGGCAAGTACAGTTCCCACTGAAGTAATGAGCCCTGTCGTGTTCTCATTTACACCAGCCTAAATGAAGAGTAACTCCAGTGAGGTTAATAGTGACACCAGTGTAAAACCAGTGAGAGGAAAATTAGATCCAAGACGTAAGTAGAGCTTGTGTTTGTTTTTGGCTGTAGCTTGATTGCATACTCAAGGGAAAGGAGAATATGATTTGTTTCACTTACTCTTCATTCAGAGCACACCGTCGGTTTGTGAGTGTGCCATACTTCCTTAGAGTGTCGGTGAGTTCAGAATACAGCTTGTCTGCCAGACTCAGGGAAATCCCCTCCCATACCAGGATAAGGATCACTATCACTGCAGTTTCACAGGTATGGCCAGCTCGTTCCCGCACCAAGCAAAGCAGCTTTTCTTCGTCACTACTTCTACGAACTACCTGCATGTACGGCAACACCATCCCCCCACCCCCCAAAAAGCATTTCTTAGTGAGAAGCAAGAGAACATGAAACCTCAACAGTCATGGTAAAAAGTTACATTTGCCAATATACGTTTTCCCCCTTGATGCTTCTGACACACAGATTCTTGCCTCTATTGAGTAATACACTGATAAGGGCCAGGTTAATTCTCTTCTGTTTCCTGAAACACAGGGTGGGTCTAGATGAGATAGATACTGTCTGAAGAGCACAGAAGAACTGGGGTAGGTGCAATGACACCTTTGCAGAATATCTCCTTTTTTCCTCTGAGAAAACAGAAATGTGTCCAGGATGGTATTATGGCAGAAAGGACTACTGCTGTAGTAGAGGGGGCAGGAAAAGCTAGATACTCCCCATGGTGTTTCCCTCTGCAGAGATGGCAGCAGATATTTGTACCCAAATAAATCCTCCCTAAAGCAATGGTGAATAATTTAGGTCTCTCTTCTGCAAGAGCCACACAGATTTGGGGAAGAGACTAGAAAAGCTTCACAGAGGAGCCTGCCCTCATTTCTCTCCCCTGATTCCTGCTGTGCCCAGATGATAAATTGCAAACTTGAGGTCCGCCTCTGTGTTTTGCGACCTCATGTGCCCCTATTATTAATTTTCATGTATAAACATTATGGCAGCATGCACACAGTGGCAGGTAAAGTTCAAACAAAGTAGGAAGACAGGTCCTGCCTCTCAGTGCCCATATGACTGTGGGTATTTCTACAAGAGGGTACAGTCTGGCATACCAAAAGACTATAATTAAAAAGGCATCAATTTGTCCTCATCTTGTCTCCTACCAAGCGACCCAAAGTACTCAGTACTGAGTCTGCCAGAGCAGACAAAAGAGCGTGCTGGCTTCTGTTGATCAGTGTGCATATTCAAAACATTGTACTAGTGCTGTTGCACCTCTTAATTATTTTTACGCTAAATGTAACAGTAAGAAGAGTGTCTAACATTCTGGATCTTATATCTAAAAGAATGCATCTTCCTTTTCATAACTCTAGGCCAAGTTTTGCTTTCACTCACACGCATGCAACTCAACTGAAGGAACTGCACAGGTGTGAGGTCAAAAACTGGCTCAGAGTGGGCAACTGGGCAGCCTGAGATATTGTTGGTACTTAACTGTTTTAATTTTACTTCAATTAAAATAAATACATGTGTCATTCCCCTTTACTTACATGAATGATCAAACTGAAGTAGCTTATTAAGGACATGTAGACATCACTCTTACCCATTTAGCAATAGGACATCCCTGAGAACTTTTGCCTTCTTTTCCAGTATAGATGACCCTCTCAATCCTTATAGCTTTACCCTTCTGTCCAAATCTTAAATGAACAAGCAAACAAACAAACAAACAAAAAAATACAATAAGCAACTGAATTTGAATGTGGTCTGCACAAATACTTAAAGTTTGAGCACATTTCAGAGTCTTATCTTAAGAAATAAACTCTTAGCTCTAAGCAAGAAGGGATGAATCATAATGTTTCAGTCTTATTCATATCAGTACAATAATATGTTGCTATGGTGAAAGAGGCCATTTTGTAAAATGTATTTAGTCGGTCATAAAAGTGTAAAAATTGTCCATCTGTGCTAGGCTGCCCAGGTGTCCTGATTTTATAGGGACAGTCCCGATATTTGGCACTTTGTCTTATACAGGCGCCTATTACCCCCCACCCCGTCTCGATTTTTCACACTTGCTATCTGGTCACCCTAATCTGTGCTAAATTTTTAAAACCAGATAGCTCCTTTCTATAGTGAATTTGCTGTATTTGATCATTTGGAAACACACATTTGACAGGTATTTTAACTGTAGGTAGTTGGTCATTTTTTAAGTTTATCGTTGTCATGGAATAGTTGGGATGTAATAGTTACATTCAACTCACTTTCTATACTGATTTCTGCCTTAGACACAGCGTAAGTCAGCAAAAAGACATGAATCATTTATTTTAAGACATACTTGTAGATTATCATCCATTCTGAGTTACCTGTTGCATTTAGTTAATAAGTATGGATAAGAATTATGCCTGCCTTCTATACCTAAGCAGGGTTATAGGAAGTACTAAAATAATACCTTTGATAATGTGTCTGTAAACCTTTGCAGATTTGGAGATCTGGTTTGATTCTCACTTATCTTGGTGTAAATCAGGAGTAATTACATTTTGGAGTGGAATCTGGTCCAAAGTTGTGAGTGTGTATGCACCAAAGGCAGTAGCATACACCCCAAAGGGGACATAGTCAGCTCTCCATGCCCCCCACCCCCACTCCCATGCACCAGCTGGCAGTTTGAGGCCTGTGCTAGGCAGAACAATTACTGCATCTATAAAAGAACTATGAGATCTGTTGTCATTTCTAAACACACTCCCCCTTCTGTGTCCCCCAGAGGCATTTACCGAAGGCCATTGCTGCTGTTGTGGTGCCCTTCTGCACAACACAATAGCGTACCAAAGTTGAAACAGCCCACTTAGTTGCAAATTTGAACAGTTCTCAGTAAATGCAACATCATGGTTCCAACAGCAACATTAACTTAGCCACATTTCACAACTGGGCAAAATTCTGTTTTCAGGTGCACTTGTGCAACTCCGTTGTGTTGTAGGGACATAAATGAAGGTAGCATTTGGCTCAGATCACAGACTACTATATATGTAATAGTCTAACCAGTAATAGAAAGCATTACACATGTCGTGTGGCCAAGTTAACTGCTTCTGGAACGTTCAGTTTGGCTTTTCTTATTTGTGTATTTAAATTAAATACAAATGTTTGTATTTAATTTTCTTCATCAGTAAAGGAAGGGGGAAAAGGAAGAATTCCCAATCATGTTGGACTACACGTGTGCTAAAGGCAATTACTAGATCACCTTTTTCCTAGTTAAAGGCTGAGATGTGAATGTACAGCTGTTTTTTTTTTTTAAATTAACCATGTGCAAAAGTTGTAATTCTTTATAAAACAGTTTTTCCTATCAATTAGCTAATCCGGTTGCACTGAAATTTGTTTCTATAATATTATTCTCACTCTTCTGACATCTTTCCTTAAGTTGCAAAATAGGAGCTGATAGTTTTGAGTTATGTGAGCACTGTAGAGAGTGGATGAGGGAAAAGATAAACACACATTCCCATGGATTCATGCAACACATTTGTTGTCACATAACTAGAAATTCCAGACCTAGCTTGTTTTGTAGATCTAAACACTTAAAACTAAAGCCAAGTGTGTTGAAAGCCAGTTCAGTAATGTCAACGCTATATTTATTTAAACTCAGTAATTGCATACATGTGTTTTAGAATATTTGTATAGGTATTTCAGGGTGTGTTTTAAAGGAAGGTTGATTTAGGGATGTAGTATTAGCTTAGAGAGCCAAATAGCTTTGTAGTTCCTCAGCCATCTTGAACCACACAGCTCTTACCATATAAAAGACTCCCAGCCTGTTCAAGTAATTTTTGAGCTTTTCTGGTGAAGCCAGCTGAGAGTATGAAGGCTGTCAACCAAAATACCTCTATATCTTCTCCTTATGCCAAAACAGCAGAAATTAAATGCAAACAAGTGAACACAATAAGCTGTGAAATCAAGCCCTCAAAAGTCAAAAAGTTTGAAAAATTAAGGTTTCTTCTATAACACTGCCAAAGTCTCATACGGAGGATTTTCTGTTTTACTGATTAAATATAAATATTAAGGCCTAAATGGAAGAACTAAAGCCCTGAGCTGGGAATGCTGTGCAGTTACAAACATACTGCATCCCAGGTGTGGCCTGTACCACCTTCTAAATGTGCGTGCTCCCTTGCACAGTGAGGAGTGTGGGATATGGTCCACCCACCCTCTCAAGCTGCCCTGCAGTGGCTCAAGAGCGTGAGTACTAACCACAGGGCAGACTGTCAGGGAACGGGGCACAAACCCCAAATTGGTTGTGAGCTCCTTACTCAGATTTCACCAACTAATTATCAAGTGTGAACTCCTCAGGCACTATAACAGCCTTAACATGGAGTCACAGACAGTCCAGTTGGGTACTCCGATCTGTCTTGCCACCCAGGTAAGCCTGCCTTTCTGACAGATGAACCCGTACATCAAAGATCACAGCAATATTCAGGTTACCCCCAGTCCTAAAAGACCGGTCACTTATCCCAGATCAGTTGCACTTTATATCTCACACCAAAGACAACGCTTGTAGCCAATCTTATAATAAACTATCTACCGATTTATTAACAAGGAAAAGGAAACAGAGTTGTTTACAAGGTTAAAGCAGGTAAACATATATACACACAAATGAGTTCGAATCTTAAGTTTCAAAAAGTAATAGAAGCTTCTGTAATAAACAATCTCTAGATGTCCTTTAGAGCTAACCCAGGCTAAGCACTGGAGATCTTTTTTCTTATGCACAGTCCAAGCAGCATAAAGATACGGTTCCTTCTTGTTAGGGGTTTTTGTTTCTTTCCCCACTTGTGCTTTGAGTTGCAAACTCAGCTGATGGGAAGAATAAACTTGGATGTCCTTACTGGTCCTCTCTCCAGGGTTGGGGTAGGAATCAGGTTGGGTGATGGTGTGTACGTTTCTAAAATCCAAACAAAATCTCATGATTTATACCTTTTAGGTACCATCACAATAGGAGACCCAGGGGCTTTTTGATTTAGTGATCACTCCCACGTCTACAATGCTCTACAATTCCTCCTGAATTTGTCTTTGCATTTCACTGTTAGCATAGGCTCTGCTAGGAGCAGGGCAGGGTGCTGTAATTACAATAGAATGCATTATTTTTTAAATTAAACCTGGGAGGTTGGAAAATGAATGCCCCTGCCTGTGGTATTTCAAGAGAGCCAATATCTCCTGCTTTTGGCTGGGTTCGAACCCTCTCAAATCTCAGTGCTCTCCAGAGTAGTCTCTTCCTTCTCTCCTTGACCAAATCCATTAAAGGCGAAGAAAATGTTCCCTCAGAAAACCTACCCTGCTATAATTGGTCATTAGGGCAGTAGCCACAGTTTCCGCTTGTACATTAGATAGAGCTCTCACTTCAGGGTACCTGGTGGCAGAATCCACCATAGCCAGTATATATTTCTTTCCATTCCTGGAGAGTTCATTTAATCTCTTATGCTTCTGACATAGGACACAACTCTTACAGTACTTTTTTTTTTTTTTTTAAACTTTCTCACACGTGAGGCCAATAAAAATTCTGTTGGAGCCTATCACAGGTTCTCTTCACCCCTAAGTGTCCAGCAAAGGGGCAATCTGCAGCCACACTGTCCTGTACTTATCAAACACAAACACCTGCTTGCAAACTTCACCACGGTGCCTTTTTTTCCTTATGGAAGCCTCCCTATACAACAAACCTTCTTCTAGAAAAAATCTACCCTTTCCTTCCCCAGTCAGGGTATTATTCTCAGCTGCACTCCTCTCCTGGTGCAGGGAAAGATCAACATGTTGAGCCTCAATAAATTCCTTTTGTGTTTCACTTAAGTTAAGAGCAGACTCTGGCAAAGCCATGGAATCTCCAAACCCTTTCTCTGGGGACAGACTGTTACCGTCAGTCCTTTATAAGCTGTATTTCCCTCCCACTTGCAGCCCACCATAGACAAGCCAGGTGAAGTACAGCTATACTCTTTCTCGCTGCAAGTTCTGACATTAACCTGCATAGACATGGCTAAGGTATCACTACCTATTACAACATCAGTGGGAAGTAGATTCCGAATGCCCACAATAATATCTCCTTTAAAATCCTCAAATTTGAGGTAACCTTGGCCAAAGGTACAGAATATTCAGCCAAAGCTAATATATTTAAATTCTTATCGGGAAGTCTGTCTTCCTCCCTTACCAAACTTTCCTTGACCAAAGTGAGGGCTGTGTGTCCCTCCAGCCCTTACAATCTAAGCCATTGCCCTTTAGCATTTTAAATAAATTCTTCACAACCTTCCTAAGGTTCAGTCCTAATATAGTTCATGACTGACACTGTCAAACGTTCTGAAGTTTCTATACTTCAACTGATAGGTCTCAGGGGTAATCTTAAATCTTTTCAATACATTTTCTTTCTATTTCAGATACCCCATGGCATCACCCTCCTTCATATCATTAAAAACTTGTCTGGCTTTCCCAGTTAATCTAGTTAAGAGGAAAGACATCTGTTTCTCTACTGGAATATAGTGCATCCCACATAGTCCCTCAAAGGTGGACAGGAACTCTTCTGTACAGTCAGTTTCTTTATAAGTTGGGTGGACTTTCTCTCATTCCCTTGCATGGTGTATCGTAGAGCTTGGCTGCAGACAATGGATCGTGTGGTGTGGTCTGGATGAAAGCTGGAGGCATGTAGGTAGGCATAGTGGTCAGTAGGTTTCCGGTGTAGGGTGGTGTTTATGTGACCATTGCTTATTAGCACCGTAGTGTCCAGAAAGTGGATCTCTTGTGTGGACTGGTCCAGGATGAGGTTGATGGTGGGATGAAAATTGTTGAAATCATGGCGGAATTCCTCAAGGGCGTTTTTTCATGGGTCCAGATGATGAAGATTTCATCAATGTAGCGCAGGTAGAGTAGGGGCATAAGGGGATGAGAGCTAGGAAGCCTTGTTCTAAGTCAGCCATAAAAATGTCGGCATACGGTGGGGCCATGCGGGTACCTATAGCAGTGCCGATGATTTGAAGGTATACATTGTCCCCAAATGTGAAATAGTTATGGGTGAGGACAAAGTCACAAAGTTCAGCCACCAGGGTTTCTGTGACATTATTGGGGATACCATTCCTGACGGCTTGTAGTCCATCTTTGTGCGGAATGTTGGTGTAGAGGGCTTCTACATCCATAGTGGCTACGATGGTGTTTTCAGGAAGATCACCGATGGACTGTAGTTTCCTCAGGAAGTCAGTGGTGTCTTGAAGATAGCTGGGAGTGCTGGTAGCGTAGGGCCTGAGGAGGGAGTCTACATAGCCAGACAATCCTGCTGACGGGGTGCCAATGCCTGAGACGATGGGGCGTCCAGGATTTCCAGGTTTATGGATCTTGGGTAGCAGATAGAATACCCTGGGTCAGGGTTCCAGGGGTGTGTCTATGTGGATTTTTTCCTGTGCTTTTTCAGGGAATTTCTTGAGCAAATGTTTTAGTTTCTTTTGGTAACCCTCAGTGGGATCAGAAGGTAATGGCTTGTAGAAAGTGGTGTTGGAGAGCTGCCTAACAGCCTCTTGTTCATATTCCGACCTATTCATGACGACGACAGCACCTCCTTTGTCAGCCTTTTAGATTATGATGTCAGAATTGTTTCTGAGGCTGTGGATGGCATTGTGTTCTGCACGGCTGAGGTTACGGGGCAAGT
This sequence comes from Eretmochelys imbricata, assembly GCF_965152235.1. NCBI lineage: Eukaryota > Metazoa > Chordata > Testudines > Cheloniidae > Eretmochelys > Eretmochelys imbricata. The sequence continues at coordinate 33,585,312 of NC_135575.1, read as the reverse complement.
GATGTGCTTTTCCACAATTTCAGCCCGTGCACATCAGCGGAAGCACTCTATGTAGAAGTCCAGTCTGTTGTTTCGACCTTCAGGAGGAGTCCACCCAGAATCCTTCTTTTTGTAGTCTTGGTAGGAAGGTCTCTGTGGGTTAGTATGTTGTTCAGAAGTGTGTTGGAAATATTCCTTGAGTTGGAGACGTCGAAAATAGGATTCTAGGTCACCACAGAACTGTATCATGTTCGTGGGGGTGGAGGGGCAGAAGGAGAGGCCCCGAGATAGGACAGATTCTTCTGCTGGGCTAAGAGTATAGTTGGATAGATTAACAATATTGCTGGGTGGGTTAAGGGAACCACTGTTGTGGCCCCTTGTGGCCCCTTGTTAGATAGTTTAGTGTCTTTTTTCTTTTGTAGAGAAGCAAAGTGTGTGTTGTAAATGGCTTGTCTAGTTTTTGTAAAGTCCACGTTATTCCTAGACCCAAATGACCAGTAACTTACCCCACATCAATCTCAATTTAGATCTTACACCAAAGACAACGCTTGTAGCCAATCCTACAGTAAACTGTCTAAAAATGTATTAAATAGGAAAGGAAACAAGAAAGCTATTTACAAGGTTAAAGCACATAAACATATATAGACACAAATAAGTTCCAATCTTAACTTTCAAAACATAATAGAAGCTTCTATAATAAACAAACTCTAGATGTCTTTTAAGGCTAACCCAGACTAAGCACGGGGGATCTTTTTCTTATGCCCAGTAATCCTTGTCCTCCAGAATCCAAGCATAATAAAGATACAGTTCCTTCTTGTAAGGGGTTTTTATTCTCTTCCCCCCTTGCCCTTTCAGCAGCAAACTCAACTGATGGGAGGCATCCACCTGGATGTCTCATCTTCATTGGGAGGAACAGACAACAAAGTTTTCGTCCTCTTTAAATGTTCCACAATAGTTTGTCTGGTGTTGAGAGGCCTTCCTTTGTGCCAGGAGATAACACCTTCTGTTGGAGATCAGCACTTTACATTAGTTAACGTCTCTCTCCTGTCCGGTGATATACACAATCACAGAGGCTTATAATACAACGTTCAAATATTACCTTACAATATGGGACCCTGATGTTATAATTAATGATGATTAATGCATGCAGAAACTTATAAGCATTCAATACAGTCTAAACAATAATCACATTTTTATAATTCTAATACCTATTTTAACAATATTAACACACCGGTGAGCCAAACTGATGTCAGCTATGTATTTGCCAGTTTTCAAGTGAGGCCTGGGACTGTGCCATGAGCTGGCACTTGGCCAGCCAGCATCACACTCCCTTGTTAGAGTTGCTAATGCTGCTTACCATGATAGCCAGAGGTACTTGGGCTAATGCAAGGTCTGCAGCTGGGGCCAGCCCTGCACGGGAGTCGCAGGGGAAAGAAGCTCCTTATACTGTACCACTCCCCTGTGCCCCTGCTAGCTTCAATCTGGCCCCAACAGATCAGGTCCAAATCCTGCAGTTCTTACTCAAGCAAACTCCAAATAGCCTGGGTATGGAGTAAGTAAAAACACAGACACAGCAGAGTGAGGACCTCAGGATTTGGCAGATAGTGTCTATGCATGCCATATAATATATGGGCTGTGCAATATGGCAGTTTTCAAGTGGCAGGAGAACCTTACTGTTTGCTGGAGTTCTCCGATTTAATACCTTATTAATGTTAGCAGTGTTTTATATTTATATAATATGTAAATGATCCACATATCTATATGACTATTATATGCATATCCTAAGCATTTGTTTTGCTGGTAATCTGGAGAATGCTAGTAATGTAGTATCTTGTGATATATAATTTATTCTATCAATCTGAACAATACTGTCTTCATATAATGGAAGGGGGGATGTTTTGCTAAAGAATTGCTTATTGAGTTTCAGGACCAAATCTTACTTTGCTCCCATTATTGTAATTGAACACATTGCAGGAGGAAAGTGAGTAGGATTAAGCCATTTGAAGTCTTTTTGTAGATAACATTTTGCTTGAATTTGCTTTTCGGTGCTCTCATCCCTCCATCTTCTTCCTATCTTGGCATCTGCATCCCCCACTGTGAATACCATAGCCAACACTCTTGCTTGGCAGGCTTATGAATACTTGTCCCCGCTTGGGTTTGCTGGCATCTGTCTCAAAGTGGGCAGCCTGTGCCAGCCAGCAGACTATTAGCCCTGTCAAATATTGTGACTCTCTGGTGAATAGCACAGTACGTAAAGCTGGCAACACTGGAGTAGCTAAGCCTACAAATAATTACTCCATTTGCAATTGTTTACTTCTTTATGTGCAAAGACTGGAAAAATTCTGACATACACAAAAGGATAAATGTTAATCTGTCCTGTTCCTTTGCGCTAATTACCTTTCTTCCATGATTTCTCTAATAGCTGCCACGTTAGGACCGGCTCCTAGATGGGTATAGAAAGGACCTTCATCTTTTTCAATAATTTGCTCTGTTTAAAATAAAATAAAGGTTATTGCCTTAAAGTGTAATTATTTAATATGAGAAATTGTGTTGCAAAGCTTGCCCACAGCTGGCCAGGTAGGACCCTGTTATGAATTTTTGGGGGCCAAACTTTCACATATACTTGTCTAAAGTAGGCCCACAAATTATGCCCAAGTGTATTTGCAAACCATGAATTTACACATATATAATGGGTGACAGTGTATGCAAGTAGATATTGCACCCCATTGTCCCTTTTGCAAGCACAAATGCTTGTTTTATATTTGCAGTTACAGTGAAATTAAAAATTAGCATTTCCCAGTAGTTACTGAACAGTGATTTCTCACCCTGTATTTAGAAGGGAGGATTTTTGTGGTCACATTGGCAAACATCACTTCGGGGGCTATCACGTATCTGTTTTTTGCATGTATGTATAACTTATATACCTAAGGCTTGAAAATGTGGCCCCTAAAGTTAAACGCAGCTTGAACGGAGAGTGGATTCTTCTTGTTGAGTTCACAGTTGCTGTATTAGCTGAAAAAGGGGTGGGGAAGACTGGGGCAAAGATGAGATGAATGCTAGATGTTGAAGAAAAGCCTCTTTGTGCCAAATACATTGAAGAAATTGTCTTAATATATCCATTATGTGAAAATACAGGGTGACCATCTCTGTAAGTGTCAGGGACAAGTTAAAACTACAAATACAGAGAGTTTTGATTTCCCCATTTCATTTCTACAAGGTTTCTCAAAGTGTGGCAAGGAGAAACAAGAAACCAACTTCCAGTTTTGTATTTCTCCTTGCAGTATGGTAATGCACTACTTTTTCCCTTCGCCCCCATGTTAATTTTCCTGAGATTCAACTCAAAACATTTTAGAAGGGGGAAAAGATCGACTTTGCTTTTGTAGAGAACTATATTTTCAACTTTATACCCTGGGGCAGGCTCTGTGTGTGTGTGTGTGTATATAAAATCAGGGAGGTCACAACAAAGCTATTTGTCTTCACAATGAAGAACTGTACATTTTGTCTCAATCCAACACAGCAGAGAATCATTTCTCCAGAAAAATGACTTCAAAATGTGCCCATAGTAAGAGGCAGAGTGGAGACTCATTTCGCCAAACAAAACAGTGTGTGGCAGAATGAAAAGGAGGAGCATGCCAGCTATTACACTTATGCTCTCCCTACAGTTCCAGTCCTGCTCTTCCTAAAGCACAGTGACTGAAGTTCTGCTTGGCCCTGACACTGGTCATTACCAGGGGAGTGGAAGGGAAGAAAGGAAGAAGGCACCTATGTAAAGGGTCATGCAAAATCCAACCCTCTGTTTTTAAATCAGCCTTTACTCAGTCAAACTCTCAGTAATTTGACTGTGTATCTGAGTAAAAATGGAGTAAGGATCTCAGGTTTTGGTCCCAAGACATCTTTCATACAAACAGTATCTCCAACCTTGACTTAAATAATACTGCATCAAATTAAATTGTGAATCTGATCTTTTTATCAGATGTGTTTGCATAATATATGCCTGCTTCTGAAGGAGACTGGATACAAAGAGATAAACAGACTGAAGAATCTACTTTATATTAGATTTGTATGCCATACATTAATGTGCTAGCACACAAACCAGACAGCTTTGTTACAAACATACGGTGGAGTTCTATTTTTAATGTAAAAACTAGTGTTGCTGGAAAGAAACTGAAACTCTCCCTTGCTAATGGCTGGCATTCTCAAAAATCAACCCAAAATAAAACCAAACAAAAAACCAAACCAAACAAACCCCCCAACCACTCTGAAAGCTACCTTCCTAATTGTGAATTAACAATGTATTTTTAGTATATTTCTTGCCACTTACCAACACAACTGCATGATGGGAAATCATATTGGGTTTTGACAGGTGTGTCCAATAAATTTTTTACAGGAGTATCCAATAACTTTGAAGGGGACTCTAAAAAATTATTTAGGACAGATCCAGCTGGTCTTTTAGTTGGGGTTTTTTCAGCAGAAGGAATTGCTTGTTGATCTAAGGTTGAAGTGTGGCTGTCAAATTCTGCAGCAATAGAATTTCTTGATAGGATAGTGATCGGACCTGCGGTTTCGACCTTCACATGCTTAGGTGATTTGATAGTAAGAGCTTTGTGATCAAACAGTGATTTGACCTGAATTTGTTTCAGCTGCTGTTCCATTGTCTCAATGATACTCTTTTGCTGCATGTTCTCACAACTGAAGTGCTGATTCTCTTGTTTAATTGTTTTTTTCCATGTTTTGTTTTCCAGATGTCCAGTTGATAGATGCATGCAGATATTAGACTTTGAGCCAGCCTCAACTTTTATAGGCTTGTGCGTCACACTGGGACAAATTTCAGGTTTGGGTTGTTGTTGTATTTGCTGCTCTTGCTTTTGTAAGAGATGCCACCTGAGAGCAGCATGATTTTGAAAATCCTTGTGGGGTTGAGCCTGAAGGTAACACCCTCTCTGGTCTTGTGGGAGAGTTTGTTGGCTGTGTGGTAAGTACCTTTGCTGAATTGGTGGAGCTTGCTGGCTGGACATACCTTGTTTCAAATTCCCACCACATCTCTCTGGTTGTTGGAGTGGTCGCTGTATAACTGAAGCTTGTTGAGATTGTTGCTCTTGTTCTTGAAAGCAATGATGCACCTCTTGCTTTGGGGTCATACTATTTGGATAATATTGCATATGTTGCAAGTCCTGCATTTTGTTTATTCCGAAGAGTTCAGCATTTATGGTGTTTTCCTTCTTCTCAGAAACCAAGTGCATACGGCCCGGATGCTGCAGATTAGTATTTGTTTTCAGAATCTGATTGTAAAGGGAAGTTTTACTGTTGCTACTTTGCTTCTGCTCTGGTCCAAGCTGAGGGTTATGCGGGAACTCAGTTGGTTTTATATACTTATTTTCGGTTTGAAAACATTCTTCTAGTTTAAGCTGACTGTAGGATGCCCCATCTATTTGCTGTTCATTGTTACTTTGGGAATGGGAAAAGGTCTGAGACAGTTCTTCGCTTTTCCTTTGCAGTGTTTGCTGGTGGTGGTGGTTTGGGGTTAACTGTGGACTGCGTGACAGTTGTGTTTGCTGCGCCTGTTTTTGCAACATCTGTTGTAAAATGTTTGAATGTAAGAATGGTTCATTCTCTGTTGTCTGGGGAGTCAAGTGCTGCTGTTTTAACAGGGCCCCCAAAGGCTGCTCAGTTTGTTGTTCTTGTCTTACTTGGAAATGAAGCTGCTGTGTATGGTGTTGCTGCACATAGGACTTCACCAGAGAATTCCTCTTTGTGAGCTGTGGCTGGGGAGAGTGCTTTTGGAACTGCCGCTGCTGGTCAGCTATAGGATGGACTTGCAGTTGTGCTGCCTCGCTTTTGTACAGTTGAGGCATTTGTTCCTGTTGTATTATTTTCTGGCTATGGGGCTGTCCTGAAGGCTCTTTTAATGCATCGGGATTCCCAGTATACTGGTTTAAATGTATCTGTTCCATTGGATTTGGCTGGAACTGGAGAATTGACCTCAATAAAGCCTCATTGGGCTTCTGTGGGGAAGCTCTATGGTGAAAATGAGTGGAAATCAATTCTATCCAACCTGGTTTTGGATAATGTTGTGGCTGCTGTTTCACTTGGTCTTTTCCTTTCTCAGGAGGCATCTCGTGTTCTTTTTGTCCCAAGTGCTGCTGAAAGTGTTGCTGCAACTCTCCGTTGTTCCCAACTACCTGCAGATCTTGGATGTGTGGTTCTGATGTTGGCTTTATTTCTTCTGTGCGTTGCTGAATGGAGGTCATCATGGTAGCTGGCAGATCACTTTCACTGCCATCCTGTTGTGACACCTCAGGCTTCCGTGGAAGCTTCTGTTGAGAGTTAGGCTGTTGCTGGGCAAGGCCAGGACTCCTGGACATCAGTTCTTCCTGCTGCCCTTCATTCTTCACTTCTCTAGGAAGAGTTTCAACATTTCTGTTGTCATAGGGGTGATGTCCTTCTGTAACCCCAAGGGACAGAGTGCTGTTCATTTCTGGAGCTGGGGGAGGAACAGAAGCAGGAGGAGGAGTGAAGGAATCCTTATTGGACACTGAGTTGTGTTTAAACAAAGCACCATTTTTTTCTGCTTGCTCTGAAATCCCCTCCAGGCTATTGTTGTGAGATTGCAGATTACTGCTGGAACTTAGAGAGAGATCTTGGTTGGGTGCCCGCCCCATATTTCCACGAACACTACTGTTTCCTGTGGGTAAGGGATGCGTATCATAGCCTGGGTTTTGTTGCTGTAGCTGTAGTTCCGATTTCTGAAGTGAATAGCTACCTGGTAATACAGGTGGTTTACTGGAGTCTTCCGTACTGTAGACCTCAGTAGCCACGACAGCTGGCACTTGAGGCAGCTCAGAGTTTGAGGTCTGTGGGGAAATGATCTGCCCTGAGGTATGGGATGAATGTGTTGTCTCATAGGACAACACATTAGTAGCCTGACTGTTAATGGCATTTATGTGAGATGTGTTTTTCTGCATTGCAATGGAAACATGGTCTGGATAATATTGAGACAGTGTTTTTTCTAGGAGTTCACCATGCATGTTTTCCATGGAAGAGGCAGAAACTGTAGCACCATTAGGCATTGGCACTGCCTTGTTCTTAAGTAGTAAGACAATGTTCTTGTTGTGGCAATTAATGTTTTCCCTCTCTTGCTCATTCTGAATCTGGAGATCTTCAGGATTTTTTGAACCATCACAGTTGTATCTTGAAGACTGTATAAAATCAGAAGCTGCATTTTCTTGTCCAGTAAAACTCTCAGATTCCTTCTCATTGCATGAATTGGAGACAGTTGGTTTTTCATTGTTTTCCCCTGGCTCATCTTTTTCACCATTTCCCTCTTCATCTCGTTTAATTTTCTTGTTCTGATGAAGGCCATATAGAGAAGGCTCACTAAAAGTGCGTTTTATCCCACCATTTTGCATATACTTGGAATACACTCTCTTTTCCTGTAGGAGGTCAGGGCTGGTACGGTTATTTGGGTTTCCCTTCACGTGAGGTATTCCATAGCTGTTCTTAAAAAGTAGCCACTTATGGTCACCATTTACTTCAGCATGGGTTCTCTCTGTTAATGGACTTCCATTCTGCAGCTTCACTGACAAAGGCTCCACCTGGGAAACATGAGAAGGATGTGGTATTAAAAATGGGCTCAATCTATTGCCATCAACATGGTTGGTTCTATCCTGTTCCATCTGGCCTGCTCCAGGGCCATCCACAAGGCTGCCCTTTTAACGTATCTGAAAGAGAAAAAGGGAGGGAAAAGGGTCTAAGTTTAGTTTTAGTTGATACACATCAAATCACTGACCAGACACAATATTTGAGCATTGCCCTCCTATCTATGCACAGCATCCCAAGTTACAGTGGTCTCTCCCGTTTGATTGGTCTCTTAATCAAACCAATGTTTTCTCAGGGTGTTTTCAATAGCATTGGACTTATAAAGTGTCATTTGGTATTATAAAGTGTCATTTTTTCATGCTGCAGTCTGATGTATTTTTAATAAATTAAAGGTGAAGCCTGAACTGAAACAATATCAGATTGGGCACGAACATGTGAAGCTGATGGTGGTATGCAAGCAGCATGAAACTGAACCAGACAGACCCGCTTTTAAAATGGTGCAGAAAAAACGCTTGGTTTGTTAACTTGAAACCATTATGCCTTATAGCAACATACTGTCTTAGTTCATATTTTAATTTGACACGCTTTCTGAAGTTCAGCACATGATTAGTTCAAGTGTGTTTTCAAACTTGATAAGAACATTTTCAGCACTAAGTTCCTAACAATGGATGCATAGGTGAGAAACTCAGATTAGTATAGAAAAGGGAATGCAAAAATAAACTGGGGATGAGAAAATGCTGTTCTAACAGAAATATACTTATCTTAAGGCTAAATCTCTTGCATGATTAATGATTATTTTTTAATGAAAATATAAGTATTTACTGCTTCGCCTGAACTTTTCTGTAATGATTTTTATTCCAAGTAAGGTGGAAAATCATGCAGAAACTGTAGTTCCCAGACTTAGAGCTAATCCTGTTACTTGATTATAGTATGCCAAGCCTCTTTTGTCTGATTTGAAGGATTATTGCCACCAAGCTGGCTGGTTAGAGAGGCACCCCTGCACCTCTATTCATCAGCTGTTTGACAAGGTCATTTAAAGTTGGTTTTCCAAAGATCTCACCCTTAACAAAATACACGCATGAGAAAACAAAACAAAAACTGACTACTCTCTACTGGAATCCCTATACTTATTCATTATTGTTACAATACTAACATTACCATTATGCATTTATTTAAGGAAAAAAATTAAAATCATGGTACATATTCATATGCAACAGACTGTATTTGCTTGATATTATGAACGAAGCCTGTGAGCATGTCTTTAGAATTGTATTTTTGTTGTTGTTCTGCAGCAAAGCCTAAAATCTGTGTGTCTTGGATATGAGTAGGGTCGTTTGGAAATTCTTCTCTTCAATAAATATCTTAATATTCAATAAAATATTTACCTTTTATTTATATAAAAAAGGTTTCACATTGGATAAACGTGCTGCCAGGGTGTAGTGAACAAATTCCACCCAACAACTGTCCAATTCTGGTTAGGCAGATCAGCTGAAGGTTCAGAATGACAGAAAAAGTAGAGAAAGCTGTTGTTGCACTCTCTCCATAATTTGTTCTTTGTGGGTTTTATCGTTCACCACCAACAGCCCAAATGACAGAAGAGAGACCGACAGAGCACCTTGCAGATGTTAGAAGGATTTCAGATTGGGAAAGTTAGGAAAATGTGTCAAATAATAAATACATAATGTACTAAAAGGTACAAATGAGTCTAACGTAAAAATTTTGACTCACGCAAATTTTTGCAATGAAGACATTACTTCTAGTTTGCATAGAAAGGGAATATGAAGGGCTCTCTATTATTAATTCATATTTGCTTGGACTGCTAAGAGCCTCACAAGTGGCTGATATTACCACTCCACAGAGAGGACTATTACATTTGAAAATTTCTCCTATCACAGTAGATTTGCCTCCAAGAGCACAGAACAGGATTATTTATCCTTCTCTAATTTTTTTTACAATATCAAATTACACCTAATTTATACAATGTGCACTGAATTCCAGGGTATTATTGCCTCACTAAACTCAAGTGAATAATAGAATTCAGAAACACTCTTTACATAAGAATTGCTCTTGGGCCATGTAAAATTATTATAAGCAGAATTGATAGCATTATATAAGATTACTGGGATTCCCTTTCTGTTCAGGGCGCTAACTTCAAAATAGGGACAATCAAAGCATCACAGGTGCATGCTAAGCAAAACTGGACAACTGGACATGCTAACCGCACCCCTCATTTGTTCTTAAATGTGCTTTTAACCCTTAAAACTCTTTTCTCCATGTGCTCGAATTATTCTTTATACAATGAAAATATGCTATGGTCACATTGCTTCCCAAACCCCACCACTAACAAGGTGAGTTTATAAAGTAATTTGGAAGACAGAAACTAGAGATGGAGAAGATCAGTTATGTCATCTAGTCTGCTCCCCTAATAAAGCAGGATTCTTCTGTGTACAATATATATTCCAGCATCTTGGCTTGGCTAGCTTTAAGAGTCCCAGGTGATAAGGCATTCCCAACTTCCCTGGGGAGACTATTCCATAGCATAATAGACATCACTGTTAGACTGGCACATCAGGAAAACTTTCCAAGTTCCCCTCATTCCATATAGTTCTTTTAAGTAAAAATGAAAAGTAAGGGATGCTGCAGAATTACATTCCCTCCCAACGGGGTTCAAGAAACAGACATTCACCCTAACCTGAAATTGCTTCCCTTTCATTCCCTACCTGCTGTCTTTTGATACCTGAGCTTGCAGCCCAACAACTCCCAGAGGTGAAAGATGAGTGTGTAAGCTGCTAAATGACACAGTATTCTGAGCAAAGTACAAAGGAACAGTAATTAACACTACCCTGTCAGATTATTTTTTATTTCTATCAAAACAAGGTATTAGTCTGTGTGACTGAGCCATGGGAATCCTCTCCATGGTCCTCAAAGCATATCAGGATTTTAACACTGGTGGCTGAACTCTACTTTATCACAGAGGGTAAAGTTTAACTCTCGTTAAAAGTTTTCAAAAGCTCCTTTTGCTCTGTGTTTTGTTGATGGGTGAAAGAGCCTTACTACTTGAGGAATGCGTGGCCTGTATCTAAGCTCAGCATGCAAACCTCTGTGCAAAGCGTGCCTGCTCCTCAGGAGGGAAACTCATGATCCTTGAAAGCCCACGCATTTCCTTCCTTATTATGTGACAAAAAATACACGCACTCGTCACAGGCTTCTCAAAAGCCTCACACTACAAATCAACCAATCCCTTGGATTCTGACTGGCTCCAGCATAAAAGGAGGTGGTGGAAGGCATTCCAAAGCAGGATTAAACCATTTGACTCTTCAAAGCCTCGTATGAACTCATTGGTTTAAAAAGCCTCACACTTTCTTTCTTCAGAATAACTGTTGGATTGGGGTTACTTTGCATTACTCTTGATTCCCCATGTATAAACTCAGTTATGATTCTATTCACAATCCTCCTGAGTCTCGTCTTATTACAAACCATAAAAGGTGCTCAGACAAACCACAGTAATGCAATTTAAAGTTAGAAAAAACCAAGCAATGGTATACCTCTGGTATTTATTTCAGCTAGTACACCATGCATGTGCTTTAGATGCTACTGTTGAATTGTTTAGGACTGCAAAATCTGGACTCTATGGTCTTTTTACATTTGTGGTGGGGTGAACTACATTTCTTTTAAAGAAAACTTACATTTACTAAAGGATAGTAGTTTATTTTTTCTCCTCCAGTAACAGGTGTTTGAACCAATACACTTAGGAGCTCTAACATATTTTTCCCCAGCCATAATTTATTAGGAATTCAAGTCACATCAGCAGCATCTGTGAAACAATTACTGCATCTAGGACTGACTCTGCAGTCTAATCCATCAGAATTATGACTGGTCTCTTTGAAGATGCCATGATGCATGACTTAAAAATAGCACATTACTGTGGAAATGGATCAGCATCTCACATCCCACCAAGTTGTAATTCTGCCCATCACTATTTGACTTCTTGAAGTATCCAGGAACATACATGTAATTCTTGCCATATACTGGGCACAAACGAGAGATAAGGAGTTAGAAGTAGATTATTGTTGGTTTTGTTTTTTTAAAAAGATGTGTAAGTGCCTCTTTGGAGTGCTCCTGCAATCTTCATGAGCACAGAATATGTAAGAGAGTGACTCGTACAATTAGATGACAGGAAAAACTTTTTTTTTTTGGTCAAAAGTAACCTTGGTTATGTTGATTTGCTTTCTTTTGATAACTTATCTATTTTGAGCCAATTCCTGAGGTTCATATTTTATTAACTATTTGTATTGTGCTGATTTGCTAGCTAGGGACTTTGTGAATGCAAAGAAGTTTGGCTGAGTAAACATCCATGATCAGATTCTAACCAGCCCTTGTACATACATCTAGTGCAGGAGGCGTAGGAAGAAAATTGGGGTGAGTTCCCCCCTCCTCCGGCTCTTCCACAAGGGCAGGCCAGAATCCCATTAGGAAGAGCAGTGACTGTTCTCTGTTAGGATGTCCATGAACACTTGCTGGCTGACAGAATCAAGATGGGTGGTACAATAGCCCCTCCGTATCAACTAGAAACAGAGCAGAGAACACACTGCATCTTCTCCAAGGTGACTTGCTGATAGCCCAGCCATTCGCAGGGTATTTATGCAACCAGACCTCCTTGGGCTGTGATCTCAAACATAAATGGGGTTGGACTTGGTCAGTAGCTGGATGGGAGAACACAAAGTAAAAGTCAAGGAAGTACAGATAATAGCAATGGTGTGACAGTCTTTTCTATGTCAATACTAAACTGCTGCCCTGCCCCAGCATGACGCTTGGGTCACTATACTGCTAGACACTTTTGGATGAAACAGAGGTCTAAATCATTTGCAGTCATTAAATTCCCATGGCAGTTTCCGCAAGAGAAGAGTGTTTATCTAGGTGCCCTGGCCAAATTCCAGTTTGGGTCGTTAAATTCTGCCTCCTTTAATTCCCCTTCTAATATCAACTGAATACAATAGTAGGCTCACTTCGGGACTTAACTTGTTTAGCGTTACTGTGCACAATTAAACAGTAGCCTATCCTACCCCAGCAGTGGCTGAATTTCAGTGATGGGCAACCTCATGCCTCTATCTAGTTTGTAAAGCACTTTGAGAGTCTTCTGGTTGAAAGAAGCTACAGAAGTAACAATTTACGAATTTCAGCAAAGAAAGGGAAAAAGCTCAAAACAGCCCTTCTCTGTAACATCATAAACCATTACAAACCATGGGCTAAATCCTGAAGTCTTTACTTGGGTGAAAAGCTCCTGAAGCCAATGGGAGTTTTTTCCTGAATTGCACATGGTAGATAAGCTAATGAAATTTTCAGAGTCTTGATGCAAGTTTATCCCTGAAGGTAGTACTGCCAAGCAGTCAAGCAGCCACAGTTTGAACTTCTGTGTGGTCCTCAAGAGTAGTCCTATGTACATCACAATGGATTATTGTAATCTATAAGCAATAATGGCATGGATAAATTCTATATCTGAGGAAATGACCACAGTTGCCTTAACAGATGAAAAAGGGGTGCTTTTGACCACCAGCACCCACTGAGAATCCAAAAGCAGTCAGAGCCAAACTCACCAAGCAATGAAGCTCTTTGACAACTTCCCCAAAAGAAATCTGGGCAGGCTCCAGTGCCTCCACACCCTCAAGATGCCACCAACATACCCCAATCTACTAGCATCACCCTTGACTTCTCTGGATTGAGCAACATTTTCATCCAAGTTCCCATCTCAGTCAAGCACTTGGAAAAACAAATAAATCACATCATCTGGATTAGTTATAAGCCTCATGTCACCCATATATTGATGGCATCGCAGTGAAAATCATCTTGCTATCCTCAGCAGTCTTAGAAAAGAAGCCTGCAGAATCTCTGAGGTTTTCATTGACTCCAATGGGCTTTGGAACCCAAAATAATTAAAATACCAATATTTATCTCTCTCATAGATGCAACAGAATGAATATACATACATAAACACGTGGTTCAGTGTATTCGATCCATTGATTTCTGGGCCCCAAATCCCTTATGGACTCTCAAAATTCATCCAATTGCCTTGTTTTAGATTTTGTATTTGCACCACTTATTTAGCAGAAAGTTCTATAGTAACTATACATCTAAGGAAGCACTAAAGAATAATTTATCCCTTCCCAAGTCAATTGTAATTGATGCTTGCTAAATTGTTTCTAGATCCACCTTTTTCAAACAGTAACATACGAACAGCTTAGGAAAATACACCCTCTGGTGAAGCTCTGCCATCAGAAACGCAGAGGACAGGTAGAATTGAGGAATGGCATTTTTTTGGGGGGGGGGCAGCAAAGCACCTTGGGAGCAAATATTTGGAATGGATATTGTCATCCCTTCAAATACATGATGACATTTTCAGCTTCTGGAGACTGGATTAGAAAAGAGAATTTGGTCCCAAGTCTTGATCTTATTTTTGGACTAGCCAATACATTATTTTAAGAAGATCTTAGGCATCAACTAATCTCAAAGAAAACAGCATAAATCCCAAATTGTGCACTAATTATAAGTCAAAAGAAGCAATTTTCAAGTTACATCAATATTTAACAAGAAGCCACAGTGTGACTCCCTCAAGACTGTAGGAATATGGAAACCTTGTTTTCTGAGGTTAACATTCTGGCCATAGTATTTTTTTTTTCCTCCAGGAGCTGGAGCCCCATTTTATTTTTATTTTTCTGGAAGGCCATTAACTAAGACATTGTACTAAGCCAAGTTTGGAGTTAAAGCCACAGACACCAGAATGCTCCAACAGCATTCTGACAAATTTTTGAGTTCTCCCTTATACTCAGCTTACTCCAGTACACACAACTTGTTTTATTTTCACTGCCTTTCAAAACTCTGCAACAGTTTAGTAAGAAACTGACACTGAGACGCCAAATTGATGTATTTCATGGCATGAAACATTTGGTTAGAAAGGTTTTAGGAAAAAAGTTGGAGGAAGACAGGTGGCTGGCCTTTTTTTGGAAACTGCCTTAGTGGTGAACCAGGAAAAAGAGCAGTCTTTATAGACAGGAAGTCTATTTAAAGGTACTGTCTTAAAGTTAAGCTTCACTGGAGCCACCGATTTCTAGAACAGCATAAAAATTCAGCACTACTGTGTTGACAAAGGTTATGGGTTGGAATCCCAGAATGAGCTGACATTTCAGCCTTCCTTCAATTTCCTATGTTTCAAAGCACATTCTTTCCCATGGTAAAATGTACTCTCTATGGCAAGATGCAGCAGGAAGAGCTAGAGAACTAACTAAAAGAGGAGAAAAATGGCAGATTGTGTTTTAACTCTAAGTAAGGCTTTTAGGCTCCAACAGTAGATCCTCGTAACAGTGATATTTATACAGTTCTACAGGGAATTTCAGTACTCCTCTCTGGCACTCCTTTTAAAATACTTCCAAAGCTTTGAAAACAGTCAGTCTTTCTTCATTCTGGCAGGCTGCCATTCACTGCCAACTCAATTCAGCTCATAATCTTCCAAGGCCTCCAATAGCCCACGTGGATTTAAGAGAATTTTAAATGGCTGAAGTACTAAGACATTTTGGGGTATTAAAAAAAAAAGCATGTATCAAATTTTAAAATTAAAACAAAACACAGCTACACAAACTTTTGTTAGTTTTCTACAAAGTTAGCTTCATATTCTGCCATATTCTTCACAAAATGCTATTTCACTAATTGATTATTCTCTGTCCGGGATGTGGACATACTTCTGGCGCACAAAGAAGCAGTGTGAATTACAAAGCTCATCATTTTTAAGCAGTAGTGATACTTTTTGCAGGACACTGAGGTCAATGTATGTGTATATATATACACAAACACACACACACACTGACCTCGGTGTCCTGAAAAAAGTATCACTACTGCTTAAAAATTATGAGCTTTGTATATATATATACACACACACACACACACACACCTCTCTTTGGCAGAGACTTGAGTGTTGTGCTGGGTTTGAATTAAACTTAGGATTCTCCTAGCTGAAAAGTCTGAGTTTGGAGAAATATCTTGGAGTTTATCAAGTAATTATAAGTCAAAAGAAAAAAGCAACTAAATAATAATTAAACTACTTCATCCATCCCTCCCTCTTTGCTCTTCCAAGAAAGGGCAGCAGATGAACTTTGTTTTTTCTTATTTAAACATACAAATCCCACCAGCAAGGCCGAGTGGAACTTCTCATGGTTGTAAGCACTATCGTAAGTGTTTGCAGGGCTGGACTTCCAGCTTGAAGTCTGATAAATATGGTCTTCAGCTAAAGTAAGAAGTTAAAGGAATGTCTTGCGTGTATAAGTCAAATTCCAGAGAGAAGTGTGTGTGTAAGCGCGTGTGTGCCGAAAGCTGTTGGGCTGCAGTCCTGAAAGAACTGTAATTGTATGCCGTTTCATACCACAGCTGTTCCTTATTATGCCAGCAGCAATCTTCAGGTTTGTGAGAGGTTTTTTCTTTCTTTTTTAAAAGGCAGGTAGGGGCAGGGAGGAGGGTAGTCAGGTTTTAAGCTCCAACACATACAACTGGTTTAGCTCAAAAGAAAAAAAGATCTGCATTTGGTAATGTAACTTCTATAGAGCCTTTGGGAAAATGAACAGCTGCTTTTTCTTAAAAAAATGGAAAGACGGGGGAGGGGAGAGACAGTCATGAGGATACTAAATGTTCAGTGTAGCCATTTAAATTGAAATGCACACTGCTGTCAAACGCATAAAGGGACATTAGATTTTGGGTTTCCTAAAAATATGATGGCTAGCCAGGATGATTACGACAAAATGAGCGAATAATTTCACTGTGGGAGAAGGGGAAATTGCCAGCAAGAGCTATCTGCTCATAATGCAATCTAGCAGACCACCCATCATAAAAACCCCATCTAGCTCACATATGTTTGTGTGTATATATATGTAATAAATCCAAAATGTATTTCAACCAATATCTTAAAAATTCATGATAGGTATGGATGACTAAAAAAAATGTTCTGGAAAGCTAGCTATGCTAAATGTGGAAGACTGAAAATGAGAGATCTGCCCTGGGCTACATGCAATTAACTTGCAATAAAGTAGTACATGGGGAACCAAAGCAAATCAGACCAACATCAAAATTTTAATGGGAAAGATAATCTGGTTCACTGTGCACTTTAAAGGGCACAATTCCGCAAAGTTCTTCATAGAAGTTATTACTCATTTGTATTGTGGTAGTACCTGGAGGCCTAGAACAGCTCGGACCTGTTGAGCTAGGCTCTATACTACTGTGAGAGAGTGGCCCTAAAAAGTGCGGAATCTCCTCAACTCCCATGAAAGTCAATGGGAGTGAGAATGGTGAGCTGCTTTCTGGAGTGCTTAGCAACCTGCAGGCCAAACCCTCTACATTTAGAGCTTTAAATTAGATCTGACTCTGAGATCTCTATTTGCTGGCCTTAAATGGAGGGTGCTTAAGAACATAAGAATGAACCGTATTGGTTTATCTAGCCAAGTATCCTGTCTTCTGACAGTGGCCACAGCTGGATGCTTCAGAGTGATCCATCCTGTTGTCCAGTCCCAGCTTCTGGCAATCAAAGGTTTATGGACACCCAGAGTATTGCACTGTGTTCCTGACCATCTTGGCTAATAGCTATTGATGGACATATCCTCCATGAACTTATCTAAAGGACAATGCCATTCAAAAAGACAATGAAAAAGAAAGGAGACGTTTCAATGAAAAGCAAATACCTACGTGCCATTGTCAATTATTTCTCTTCAGAACTTCTCGGTCCATTATCCAGAGCTTCTTTTTAACTTTTAACGACATGCTCAAATTATTTGGGTTCTTAATGAATATTTACATAGTGGTAGTCCAATGGTTGTCTAGGAGGCTCAAAATAAGAGAAATATCTATTTCTGTGAAAAAGTGTGTGTGCAGCAGAGTTCTGTAGACCAGCTGTACAAAAGAATCATGTATTTGCATTAAAGTATAATCAGTATTCAGGATCAGGTTTTCTTGACCTATACAAAAATACAGGAAATGATCAGAAACGCTGCAGCAGCGCAGCTGTAAATTACATTGCTTGGAACCATTACTGTTGAGCACATTAGTATATTTATAAGGGAATGTACATTTAACACATCCCTACAGGTGTGCATGGCACTTCACAGAGAGATCAACGACACAGGCCCACTACCTGCCCAAACAAGCTTAAATCTATCCTGCAAAAAGATCAAGTTCTTGCTTTGGTTTGTGGTGTATGAATCATGATGGTCCTGCATTTATTGGTTTGGTTAATTGTGTTTGTTTATAAAAACTTATCATAAAAGTTATTTTACATAATGAAGTCCACTTGTATTTTAAAAAATAAGCTATACTGATTGTGCATAGCAGGATTGAGGATAGCAGGGAGAAAATCTTGCACTGTGGATTTTAAACCAATATGGTTGTCCGACTTTCTTTCATGGCAATCTGTTAGAGTCCAAAGGCGTGTGCTGACTATATAACAGTTAGAGGCATGAGGCCTGTATCCGTTAGCATGTGTAGTCTATCTCAAAAAACATAAATAATAATAATAATAATAATTTAAAAAGTATGGAGATGATTCAGGTTTTTTACAATAATGGCCTCATTTTTCTCCTTACCCTTATCAAGAATACAGATATGCAAAATACATTAATTTTACTGACAAATACTTCGTGGGCTGCATATCGCATGTGTGCTGAATACAATACATTCAGCAGAGAAACAGGTAACTAATTAAAATACCAGACTTCACTAGACTGGTTCCTGTGTTGTGTCCTATTCAGCAGTCACAGTTAAGGCCAAATTCTGTAGTACTCACATAGGATGCCAACTGACTTCATATAGGTGAAATGATCATTAAGGATACCTAGATTTGGGCCCCCCTTCAGCAAAGCACTTAAACATGGGTCTTAAATCTCATTTACTTCAACCTAAACATGCTTAAATGTTTTTACTAATCAGGGTCCTAGTCTTTAAATTCTGCTATCTTTAGCCCTTGCCACAGCCCCTTCCCCAAAACTGCTTATCTTACTCTGACCCAGGGAACCTCATTTGCTGACTGTTGTTCTTTCTGAGGAGGAAGATACTTTTTATTTTAATTGGTGCAATGTAGTGCCTTGTTCCCTATCTGCTGTTTGTCATGGCAGATCACCACACTGCAAAGTCAGACTAACAGGAATAGCTAACTATTTGAAAAAAACATAAACACTGAAATGTTCCATGGCTACTTGGGTTGGAGAACTCCAACGTTTACTGTACTGAATAAGCTTCTGATTCAAACAGGGTTGGTTTTGGTTTTTTTGTTCAATTTCCTTACTTTTGAGTAAAAGAGGCCTATATCAGAGTAGCATTACACATCTCAGTATTGATAAGCCTTATCTTTCGTACTTGCACCAGAATATTTTCCTCCCATCTAATCTACTTCATTACTTTTGAAGATGGCCTAACTTGAATTACTTCTTTCCTGAATCACCAACTGCAGGATGTATAAGGCCATAACACTGGCTCTAACTATATCTGGAAAACCTTCCTCCATCCTGCAGTACGCTGGGGTTACTGAATGGCTCTGTGGATTAACAGCATGCCCCGGCACATGGTCAGCAAGTCATGTTCCAACTAAAACAGGACATCAAATAGTCAACTTTGGAGAATTATTTTTCTTATAGGTTACAGAAGTTAATACAAATTGATATTGTTATTCGTTTACAGGCAAATACAGTACAAAGTTCAGGTAATACTAATTTTGGAAATATTTGTTACAAACTGTTGTCCCTTTATGATTAGAATTTATATATATAAATTGGATATTGTTGATAATCAGCAAAGCATAATGTAAAATTTAGCCAATTCCTTTGACAAACGTTTGCATTTCACACCAGGAAACTGGGATTGTGACTACTGCATGCTAAATAGTAAGAGTCTTCTTTCAAGGACTCATGCTGGTTAGACAGCTCCCAGACCTATAAGGCTAGGAAACCATATCACCACCCCAATCCCTGTTTACAGTCCAGTTAGAAAACTTAAAGTAGGATGTGGCATTTTGCAATCAGCCAGCTTGTAGGCTAGCACACACATATTTTGCATGTATAATCATTTATATGCACAATATCTGCATTTGAACATGCACATTGAATTGTGCTAGCATGAAACACTGATAACTGTACATCTAACTCCTCTATTTGTCATGTGTGTGAAACGGCACATTCCACCCGCACAAACAGGCATATTTTTGTAGGGGCAAAACTAAAGACAATGGTTCCAACCACAGCCATCTATGTCCAGAATTTGAGAGATGAAACAGAGCAATTATAATGGGCCTCGTGAATGGAATGGCAACTTTTCTGTGTAGCTAAATCTTAAATGAAAGCTATTCACTTGAAATCTATTTAATTTCTAGAAGTGGATTGAAAATAGTTTCAGGTGCTATACCTCTTCCTGAAACTCCCTACTCATTTGTGGTTTGTGGTTTGTGCAGTGAAACTGACCATAAACAAAGTGCTATCAAATGTGCTAATGGAACAAACTGGAAAGATAGAGGGTGAAATCCTGGCCCCGCTGAAATCATTAGCAAAACTCCCATTGACTTCAACAGAGCCAGGATTTCACCCAGAGACTATCGTTATAGTTACCGGAGGTGTCTGCTGTAACAATAGTAGGTTAACTCCTCTTCCCCGCAAAGATCAAGCAAAAGTACCGTCGTTTTATATTTGTGGTGTGTCTGTCATGCAGTTATAATTTAGCAACACTGAGTGTTTTCATTCTTTGGCCATTTTTATTTGCATTCTTTACACAAAAATTTCCCTTCCTAGGAAGAATATAAATTTGTGAGGGTTTTGGGTTTTTTTTTTAAATAAAAAAATAAAAATAAAGTTAGGGTTATACTGTACTTTTTTGATCTAGAAAGAGTAGAAAGTAAAATGTAGACTGAATCCACCAGGCATGAATAAAGAAAAAATGACTGTCAAATTGAAAAAGGACAGAAGTTTACTAAGAGTACAGATGGATCTCCTTCCCCCATACCACCTATGTATGATATCTAGAAAATAAGTTTGATAGACGTAAGCTATCAAATAGATCACATATTAGAAAATTTAATACAACATTCTGTCTGTCATTTGTAATTAACTTTCAGGTTTGATACAATTTAGAATAAAAATTAAATCATAAGATGTATCTGATATGAGACTTCGTAATTTTCTTCTACTTGAAGAACCTTGATGACTTAGTATATGTGCAGTGTTCCAATCACAGTCTTGTGCTTCCTGACCTGGTACTTCGGAACATAAATCTCAAAATCCCATCAGTCTTCATTACCGTCTTATTGCATCACATGTGTATACTCAATTTAAGATCGAGAGCCTAATCCAAACCTTAATGAAATCAAAGAAAGGCCCCATGTCCTTACAAAGGAAAGATGATAAAAGTGACCAGCTATAATGCCACTTAAGAGCAATATCCACGGGCCAGACATTTCTAACATACATACAACTTTATTTTCATATAACATCTTTATTCCAACAGAATCCCAAAACACTTTACAGTTTAAACACAATTAGTGTGTTCATAACAAAAGGGAAGGGTGAAAAGATATATTTTCAGTTGGAAGTTTACATGAAACGATTAGTTGGGACTCTATCCTGAAAGGTACTGAAAAAGCTGGTCCTACTTCAACAAAGCACTTAATACTCCTGGGGGAATTCTGCGCTACTGCGCATGTGCAGAATTTATGTCCCTCACAGATTTCTTTGCTTCTCTGCAGAAAAATGACTTTCTGAGGGGGAAGCAAAGGGAAGCCACAAAGTGCGACCCTCCCTAGCAGTATGGTTCAGGTGCCCCGGGCAGCCGGCAGAGAGGTAATTCACTGTGAGGCAGGAGGCGGGACTGTGGAAGACCCGGCTGGTGGCTCCTACCTTGTGCTAGGCTCAGCTGCTAGTCCCAGATGCCAAAGATGGGACTTCCTCTTCCCCTGCACGGCATCCGGGGCTGGGTCAGACCCACCCCCAGATTTCTACCCCAGCTGCAGAAAGCTCTGAAAACTCTTTCTTCCCCCTCCCCACCCCCCAGCTTCCTGCACCCATTGCTCCTCAGTTGCAGGGCAAGGGTTGCCTGTAGAGGAAGCTGCTCCCCCACCCACCCAACCCCCATGCATCCAGAACCCCTCATACCCAGACCCTCCCAGCAAGCCTCACCCCTCCGTACTCAGAACCCCCCCCATGAGCCCCACTCTTCCTGCACCTGGACCACTCCGACAAGCCACCCGCACCTGGATCCCCACCCCACTGAGCCCCAACCAGCTGCACCTGGAACCCCATCCCACTGAGCCGCACTCCCCCAGCATCTAAACCCCCCACTGAGTCTTCCACACCCAGACCCCCCCCCGCTGATCCCCAAATACCTTCACTTGGACCCGGCTGCAGAGTCCCATTACTGTTGCACCCAGAATCCCCCAACAAGCCCTGTGCATCCAGATCCTCCACTGAGCTGCCCGCACCCAGATTGTCCCACATAGAAACCTCTCAACCCACACCTGGATCCCCCCAGTAAGCCCCTTGGATTCTGCCTTGCTGAGCCTGCCTGACCACACCTGGTGCACCTGGAACAGAAGGGCAGGGTCCTGGGGTGTTTCTGGGGCAGGCCTGATCCTTGCTCTGTGACAGGGTTGGGTGCAGCCTCACTGCTGAGTCCGTGTCCCAGGGGAAGCTGCACAGTGATCTCCCACCTCTGTGAAGCCAGTGGCCTGTGCCTCTCAATGCCCTGCTGGAGCCTCCACATTTATTGGACAAATAAAATGTGCAGAATTTTAAAATACTGTGCACAGAATTTTAAATTTTCGGTGCAGCATGTCCTCAGGAGTAACGTAGGGCTTGTCTACACTGGCACTTTACAGCGCTGCAACTTTCTCGCTCAGGGGTGTGGTTTATTAATGTTTCAGGGACGAACTCTCTTGCTGGAGTTTAGGCACAGAATAAGAATCTCTTTGGATTAGGGAATAGGAGTTAAAGGAATAAGTAATCTTTGTCACCATTTTGACATTGTTTCTCCTTCCATTTTTTGGGGTGTTTTTCCAAGTAGTAGAGAATCTGCTGGCTCATGCTATGCAGGGGCAAGATAAAAACTGTGTATTAGGGGGAGCGTCTCCCAAATAAATAGGTTGCTATTTAAAGGGGAAGGGAAAGAACAAACTGGTTCGGGGAGATACTGTACGCTTTCCTCTTTCCCTGAGCAAATTATCAGTGATACTGGTAGGACTCTAGCAAAGTTGCAGTGCGGGAGGTTTAGGTTGGATATTAGGAAAAACTTTTTCACTAGGAGGGTGGTGAAACACTGGAATGCGTTATCTAGGGAGGTGGTAGAATCTCCTTCCTTAGAAGTTTTTAAGGTCAGGCTTGACAAAGCTCTGGCTGGGATGATTTAATTGGAGATGGGTCCTGCTTTGAGCAGGGGGTTGGACTAGATGACCTCCTGAGGTCCCTTCCAACCCTGATATTCTATGATTCTATGAAAAGTAGATGAAAATTAAAACAAACAAAAAAACAACCCAAAAGTTGGAAGAAGGGAATTTTATCCATGTAAAATTATCTGGAAACCAAAGATTAGCATTCAGCTAGAAGATTTAATTGAGCTTTCAGAGAGAAAGAGGAAGAACTTCCTTTTATCATCATCTGACGTAATGTTTCTTTGGAGGAGGGAACGGAAGGTAAAATGGAAGGAAAATTTTCCTGTTTGCTGGCTACAGGAACTAAGTAATTCCTGTAAGCCTCTACCTGTTAAAGGCAGGCATGACTTGCAATTCCCTGCTAAAAACAAAGCTGATTTACACTGACTGTGAAATGGTACAGTTTCTCCAAAACGACAGATGATGGGAGTTTATCTGAGGATAAAAGGGGAGGGATTCTGTGCACAAAGTCAGTTTAGGAGAGATGTTCAGAGCAAGAGCAGCTGTCTGCACTCTCAAACCTCTAATCTAAGAGGACCACGTCACTGCACTGCCTCACTAAAAGACAGGTTAGACTGCACTGCTATTGCACTATCAACCATTTAAGTTGTTTTCTCTTTCACTGGCTTTTGTTTTCTCCCCTATTCAGATGTAAAATAAAATCCAGGGGATTTCTGAATTGAGGTCATCTTGCTTCTTTTGTAATGGCAGCACCACACTCAACCCTGCTGTCACCCAGAGGGCTTTTTCAGCATTTCCCAAGAGCTCTGAGGATAATAAATTCATTCAGGTCCTCACCCAATAGATAATTTTTGTGGTCTATTTAAGAGAACAGATTTTGATTATTGTGTTATTTCCATTTTTGGTGCAGCCTTCTCAGTTGCTGTTTATTATAGAAACATCTCATTTGCTTTGAATCTACATTTTAGCTCCAAATATTAACAAGAAATGAAGCAAAATGGCAAGGAATGCCTTGCCAAGTATGTGTACAGCAAGTCACTGATTTCAGGATGGTTTGAAATCAAGGAATGTAATGAACATTCAAATCTACTTTGACGTATGCCCTGTGTAACCCCATTGGTGTATCAACATGACTACATGATACAAGTAATTGTTCTGCCTAACATGTTTTTTTAAACTTCATCACCTTCGCCATCAATATCATACTCCTCCTCCTGCTCCTCCATCAGGTCAGTTTTGTTTTTAGTAATCATGGTAGTCAAGAATATACCTAATTTCTCAGATTAAATGACTATTTTAAAGGTACTGCCACTTAAGTGGACTGTTTAGGTCAGGGGTGGCCAACCTGAGCCTGAGAAGGAGCCAGAATTTACCAATGTACACTTTCCGAAGAGCCACAGTAATATGTCAGTAGCCCACTATCACCACCACCCAAGCTCCCAGAGCCTCCCCCTAGGGTGACCAGATGTCCCAATTTTATAGGGACAGTCCTGATTTTTGGGTCTTTTTCTCACATAGGTACCTTTTACCCCCCACCTCCTGTCCCGATTTTTGACACTTGCTATCTGGTCAGCCTACTCCCACCCACCAGCAGCCCCACTGATCAGCGCCTTCCCCTCCGTCCCTGCACCTCCCGATCAGCTGTTTTGTGGCATTCAGGAGGCCCTGGGAGGGAGAGGAGTGAGGGCATGGCATGCTCAGCAGTGGAGTGGGGGCAAGGCCTGTGGCAGAGCCAGGGGTTGAGCAGTGAGAACCCCCCAGCACATTGGGGCTGGAGCTACAGGTGCCAACTTTCCAGAGTTGGTGCCGCATGTAGCTCCAGAGCCACAGGTTGGCCACCCCCGATTTAGGTCCTCTGCTGTTCAGTTTACCATAGAAAGAAGGGCACAAATTGAACTCTTGACTAAATCATTTGACATCAATAGTTACACTAGGGATTAATTTGGTCTATTACATGTACATTATGCGTAGGGTTTGCAGAATTTAATTTTTATTTTTATATGCTTTTTAGGATTTTTATCCATTAAAATGTTCATAATTGTGGGAAATTATGGATGGGGGTCAGACACTAATTATTTAATGACAGACAGATTCAAAAAGTTAAAGCTTTATAGCTGTTAAAATACTATTTGTCAACATCAGATGTCAAAACATACAGAGTAAATATCCTTAAATCAAACCCTAAGTTCTCTAGCAGCATATTTTCCCCTTTGCCTACCTGGAAATTTTAATTATTGATGGTTATTATTGATATTTTGACTATTGATTATTAATATTTTTGTCGGTTGGTGTATATACAGTGAAATTGAAATTTACCAATAAAATCTAATCCTTCCAAGCCTAATTATGTACTTGTAACAGTACATCAGTCATTAACATCAGGAAGTTGCATAAATAGGAAAGTGGACAGGACAGTCAAAGTTTTATTTATTTTTGCTTTGTGATCTGCACAGTAATGACAGTTTCAGTCTTTGGCGCAGAGCAGTCCTCAGGCTGATGTTCTCTTTTCACTAACACACTGTATTTCCTCAGGGTGCACACCCTTAACTTGCCATCTATTTCACAGTTCTGCACCAATCTCTCAAACTCCCTCTTGCATATGGCTTTGTGCCAAGCCTATCTCCTACCTCAGGGTCTATTAAATTGAGGGGAAGAAGAAGGCGGCAATGAGAGCAGGTGATCAGAGTGGTGGCCTAATTGCTACGTGAAGAGCTACATACAGAAACATTTTTCCCTTGTGCCAAGTGAGGGGAGAGGGGATAGTGATAGTCCCTTTGATAGTCCCCCAGCAGAATTTTTCCAGATTGTTCCACTGGAGAAGGCAAAAGCTTGCTTCCACCCCTGCAGGACTGGCAATGGATCAGCTCCAAAAGCTCACATGTCCTAAGACCAGCTGGAGGCCCAGACCCCCTGACTTCAGACCACCTGTAGCACCGAATAAAGTCACACAACCATGGGCTATCCTATGCAGATGGAAACTGTAGCAGCTCTGTTGGCTCCTGAAGTGAAAACTATGATAGGCTTTTGGCTAGAACAAGGCTCTCAAAGTCAGGCTACAATGAGATCCTCCTGGGTTCACTCTGTTCCTGCTTCTTCCACTAACTTAAGTGACTTCTGCAGGTCACATAATAAAACTTGCCTATACTAGGAAAATATCCCATTGTTGACCACAGTTGTCAGCAACGGGGGCAGCTGGAAATGGTGCTGAACATGATTTGTCTGTTCACATTTGCAAAACTTGTAGTTTAACTGTATTTAGCACCTGTTACTGACACACAGCAACGGATAGCCCTCATAGCGTAGTCCACAAATTAATCTGTCTGGTCCTCAGTTTTACCATCTATAAAATTGGGATACAAAGTATTTCATCGGGGTGCTGGGAAAAACATGTTTGTTAGTTACTTTGAGATCATTTGCATTTCTATAAAAGTTTTCAAAAGTAGACTATGATGATGTCCCACTATCACACAGATGACTTTTTTTTTTTTTTTTTTTTTTGATGATGGAGTTGAGGCAAGGAATGATGCTGGTGCAAACCTGAGCCATAACTGAGAGGAAGAGGATATGTTCAAAGAACTGAAAAACAATGAAAATTTCACATTGAGGTGCCTCCTCTGCCCTGTTAATATCAGTTAAAGCTCTTCCAGCGTAATCATCTCAGAAAGTCCGATTCTTTGGAAAGTTGGTCACCAGGGACAGGCAGATTTCCCTGTGTCCCTGATTGAATCATGATCACACTTTTTTTCTTATTTTTTTAAAAACCAACAGCTGTCACACAGAGAATCTACCTTCTGCATTATCTTACAATTAACATGCTGAAAAAAATGCCACTGGTGTCTTCTGGGAGTTTCAGTGACGCAAAACATCATTTCATTGTGAGACACAAAGCTGGAACCCGTTAACAGTAAAGTAACCTGTGTTTTGAAGCCTGGAAGCATCGACTCTGTTGTAAGAAGCAGTCACATCATCTTTTTCAAGAAATCTTTAAAAAGAGAGAGAGAAAAACTCTCCGAGGCCTGGTGGATGCATTAGCTTTTGCAAAGAAGTTTCAGTCACTGACAAAAGCTACCCAACTATTTCAGCTCATTGTGCTGGGATACATTCACACTGTTTTGGCTTGAATCCTTCCTTCCTCCCTCCTATTCCTATTTGTCCATAACTCATCCTGTTTCAACATGAGCTCTGAGCAGGAAGCTCCTTCTAATCAGCGTTCCCAGGCGGCCACTGCTCCTGCTCCATACAGCTACGGTGAAATCCCACTCCAGTCCTAAAGAAGCCAAGCCAGAGTTTACTGAACAGCTGGTCACTGGCCTCGCTTAGATACACCCACAGCACATAACCCCTCCCCTCCCTCCCTAGCAAGGAAAAAAAAAAATCCCTTTGCAAGCCAGAGATCCTGGCTGACCTAGGTCTGCCCACGGGGAAATGTTAATTGAGAATGCTGCTTGCCAGCAGAGACTGTCCTTACACAAATGCCCACAAAATGACCAAACAGTATATAGCAGGGTAAAAAGCAAATATCTTTCAATCCCTCTTCAGGAAACATAGTGCTGTGAACACAGAGATTTTTCCTTTGTTTACTTTGTGAACAAAAGGAAAGAACAGGGGTGAAGAAGGGACCCCTTAAGGAACAGTTGCAGCTGAATTAAAAACAAAATGTTACTTCCCAACTGTAGTCGTTTTAGCTAACATTGCTGTGAAGATTTGTTCTGGTTCTTTAAAACTGGGACAGGAAGCCAGGCAACAAGGGAATGTGGGTGGGTTCTAGACAGAAGTTTTACCCAGAAGGTGAGAAAGACAAAGGAAATCCAGGATAATAACTGTTAATTAGAATAATAAAAACTTTCTTTTTCAACATTAGAAGAAAGTGACTCTTTCTGTAAGTCACAGGAGAATTCTGAGAATCTACCCCAATGCCACCTAGAACTCTCTTGTTCAACATAGTAAGGGTTTGTGCCTCATATCACTGTTTTTAGAAATTAGAATGCATTGCAGAAGGGGCGTGGAAAGTATGCTGCATATTATGATTCCCCTGAGAAGCATGAATAGTGCCAAATGGACATACTTCTTAATTGCATCGTAGATAATCATACTGCAATCACAGAAACATGTAAGTAATGGGAATTTTAATGCATGAAAAATAACTAGATTGTGTAATGGGGAAAACCATCACATGCAGAAGAAAGCAACCCTGAGATGGTCACTGATTAATGAGGAAAAACAAGAATTTCCTCATTAATCTGAGATCATGGGGCAACAGAGAGGCTCTTCAGATAAATATATACGTACAATAGTGGGTATATTTGTCCCGTACAATAAAGAGCTACAGAACTGATTATGATTTCACTCTGGTGTGAATCAGGAGTAACTCCATAGTCACATGGGATGTAGAACTGTTATATGTGAGATCAGGCCCTGTGCCTGCTCTGTATCCCATTAAATTGAAATCTTTTAACAAGTACACACTAACTAGCATGCTGTGCGGAGAAGATGAATTTGCTCCTTGTGGAAGCCTCAATAGGCAGGGCTGGAGAGGAGCGTGGGTAGATGCACTTTTCAGAGGAAGGCGTGTGCACTTCCACATGCCAGAGAAGTGGTCTGAACAGGTGACCAGAGAGAAATATGCTGAGAAAGGGACCACTGGACCCATTCTTATGCCAACCCTGTAGTCAGGAACCCCTGCATGTGGGGTATGGAGAGGCAGCAGCCTTTATTCCAGCCTATGATCTGGAACAGTAGCTGTAATAGGCCTGTGCTGAACTCCCATGACTTGACCCTGGACTGCAGGTAGACTTTTTTTTCTCCCTTCAAACACTCATTTAGGACAGCCACCATGAAATTATTTCAACAGTTTCATTTTTTTCCTTTAACCGAAACAATTAACCTAAATAGACACACAGTCACAAAGTGTTTCAGGAAGCCCAAATCTGCATTTTCCAGTGAAAAAAATATTTCAGATGAAAAAGGTCAACCAACTCTAAACTTAGGTCAAACTGTTAAAAAGAAAAAGGCAGCAGCCATACCACTTTGAGCTGTGAGATCAGTTTTTGCAGGCTGAGCATGGTTAGACTAATTCAGGAGAAAAAAAGCCAGGTGCAGCAGGAAGTGGGTCTAATATTTTGTTCAAGGTGTGGTTATCTTCTCTTGGTGCCAGTACTGGGCCCACACCACAGTAAGGTCAGCATAATGAATTACTGTTCACTTCCACTCTGCACAAAACCATGGTCATGTTCCAACTCAGAAGTGACTGAATTTCTGTCCTGGGAGAAAGTAACCCCCAGATTGTGTGTGAGTTTTCTACATTTATACAAAGTGTGTAAAACACCCTGAAATTCTTCAGGATAAATGGGGCTAATAATGTGTGAAGTTTTATTAGTGAGACTATTGCCCTGGATTTTTCAGTCACAATGGATTTTGTTTTGTTTCTTGCTATAGTAGTTTTAAATCATGTCATTGTTATTTAGAATGAAATGTTACCGCTTGTTATGGTGATACAATACTTTATGAAAATTGCATGTTTTGAGACTTCCTCAATTGCCCAGTTGTTTTGCAGTTTCTACTGGATAAATACCCTAATCAAGATTTTTACATTTTTTTTTTTGAGGTAGCAGCTCTATACCCTGAATCAGGTAATTCTGCAATTAGTGGGTTATTGTAAAAATCAGCTCTTCAAAAGAATGGAGCCATTACTGTGTATCGTATTTGTATCACTGTCCATTTAGAGAGTCAGTGGATCAATAAACCAGTAGACTTTGATAGTTCCCTTCAGAGCTGCCACAAGTCTATAGCATCAAAGATCACTTGGAGAACTTATTCGCTCTTGCGTCACTAACCCAATCACCAACTCTCTCAAAGCCAATACAATGTAGTGAATTAATATGGGTACTGAACATGCATAAGTAATCTGACTGCTAAAAATGTTAAAAAAAACCCATACTGTGGATGCACAGGAGCTACTTATAATAACTATAATAATTTCATTAATAAATAATTTAATTGTTTTAATTTTTTTAAAATGCAACTGATAACTTAAATAAGCAACCAACAATTGATGTCCTTTAAAAATGGTTTTCTAGTTAAAACAAGGTGAGTCACAGAAAAATGGCAGTAACATTCCTTGGTAGTGGTATGAATGATAAAGTCAGAGACCACTAGTCTTATTGGAATTAAAGGGTTAAGAGACATACCAAGAGTAGAAAACTATCCAAGAGGCAAAGCCACAATTGTGATTTTTTTCTTCAAACACTAGAAAAGGAGAGCAGACCAGACAAGACAAAATATGGGAACAATATTTGGAGGGAGGGTTTGGAGGGAGGGGAGAGAAACACAGAGAAAGTTGTAATTACGTGCAAAGCTAGCTAGTACTTCCAGAGACTTCTTGACTTTGTGAAACAGAGGGGGATTAAGGTTGTAAGTAGGTTTGTTAAAGGCAGTGTAACTTCATAGCTGCTGCTGCTGCAAATGTCACAATGGTAGCAATGCAATGGAGGGCCCTAATCTTTGGGTACAGTGAGATAGGGGTGGGGAAGACAACACATACAAACAAACAAAACTTTCTGAGCCAGGGACAACTTATCCTTTGTGACTGACAGATCTAAGGAATGAAAACCAATAGGTTGCTTTGTGACAGAGGTGGTAATTTGCGTCGACTGTTTTCCTGTTGTTGTAAAGAGAGAAACTTTTTAGGGTATGTCTACACTTGCATTAGCATTATGCATCGCAGATGCATCCCATGAAGTGAGCCGTAGCTCATGAAAGCTTACGCTCAAATAAATTTGTTAGTCTCTAAGGTGCCACAAGTCCTTCTTTTATTAGCATTAGCAACTCTAGTGTTTTGTGGGAACCAAAGAACAGAATGGTTTGGTCGTAAAATGGCAGCACTGCTGACAGGAGCAATGCAGTGACCCAGAGTAGTGCATTTTAGAAATATCTCCTGAGCTCATGTGGTTTCATTCACACAGCTGGTTTTGTATGAATTTTATTATTGTGATCATGGGTTATCTCACAGAAACATTTAAAAAGCTTTAAAGTGAAAGACACGAGGTTCTCAAAGCCAAAAAGGGAAAGGAAGTTGGGAGTATGTTAACAATCTACAAAGGGAATTATTCTAATTTGACCACCTTTGGAAAAAAGTTGGTTGCAAAGTTTGATGATAGGAATTAAAGAGAAAAAATGAAGGCTGTGATGGGGAACAGGGTAGATACTGGAGCACAAACCATAGAGTGGAAGACTGGGGGTGGGGGAATCCACAATCAAACCTAGTGCTATAACAGCAAACTGACTGCAATGAATTAAGCAGGGGAAGGGAGTTGTACATTTCCCGATATAAATGCAGGTCTTAATTAGATTAGAGAAATCAGATGTGAGGCCTTCTTTGGGCATAGAAAAAAGAAAGATCAAAAGAAGGGACCTGAAAGGGAGCGAAATGGATGAATGAGAATGTGAAACAAGGAAGGTTAGATTTAAAAGAAAAGAGGTTACAGATACAGTAGAGACAAAAGCCTATGAAGGCTGGTTTTGAAATAAAGCAGTGATCCTTTTCACTCTGTAGGACGCGAGCAGAGCAAGGAAAAGGTGAAACCAAGTTTGCAGTAAGAAAGGAGACCATAAAGATATTAAAGACCTCCTTGTCTCTATCCTTTTAAAGCTGTGGCACTAAGGGAGCTGTGAATTATTCACTCTCTGTACTTGGTGGTAGTTCTCGCCTCATTGTAAGCCAAGTGCCGAGTGACCAGATACTTTACCATGATGGGCACGATACAAATGCCTATAATAACTGAAGGCAATAAAATTTCCAAACCTACTGAAGACAGTTTAGGAGAATTTATAAAACAGGTTAGTTGTGTAGTGGACACGTGACTTTCTTATTCAAAATGATCAACAAGCAAATACAATTCTCCTCCATCACCAGTGGAACTGAATCTGTGTCAATGTAAGGTCACTGCACTGTCAGTTGGCTGACAAACCTAGCTGAAGAGCTGACTAGGGCTTTCAGCCAGTGGATGTGGAGCAAGTCACAGAAATGACGCATTGGCTGGAACTTATCCATCAAAAGAGCTAATCAGTTTTATACAGTGCCTGTATAATTAGCTAATTCATAGAGAGGCAATTGTGCCATCTCTGAAGACGGTTGCTTGTCTGACCACGCGGATGGATGCATAGCTGTCCTGGCCATGGTTAAAGTTCTATATAACAGAGAAAAAGACTAGTCAATAGTCAGGTGCCAATTCATATCTAGATTCCTAGGAAGTCTGAGATTGCTCACAGTGAACATCCTGTTTGCCTTGGCTAGGAGTTTCTGGTAATTTTGTGAGAAATGAAGATAATCAGCCAGATCTTCAGCTGGTGTAAGTCAGGATAGCTCCATCAATTAACAGATTGACACCAGCTAAGATCTGGCCCAGCTTTCCTGTACGATTGTACCAGAATCTGATCTCTTTTATACCTGTCTGAAAACTGGAGTAACTCATGGTTTTTCAAAAGCTTTATGCTGGGAATACAATGGTGTAATTACCACACTGTTGTTTAATGCTAATACTTGGTGCTCAGATTTTGTTAGTGGGTTACCATAAATAAAAATGATCTTGGCTGTTGTTCAATCCTCTAAACAATACCATGACAACTGTATGTGGCTCTGCCTGTCAGGTTCAAGCAAGGACAGAGCCATGCACACCATCACTGGCGCGGCAAATGAGGTAATGCGTTATCAGCAGGCAGGTCAGAGGCTGCATATATCAACTCTTATAGTGTACAGAGACTAAAAATAACTTTCTGTTTCAAGCACCCTTTTCCTGAAGAAGGAAATGCACTTATTTTAACACCTTCCACCCCAAACATAACCAGGAAGGGCTTATCACAATTCCGATATCCTCCAAGAGTAGGTCTGGCTGGATTAGCGGATAAAGCATTCTCCTTTCACCCTAGGACCAGAAATCAAGTGTAATGTAAAGTCCTAAATTAAATGAATTTGGTAATCCTAGCTCAGTTCCCATCACTAAACTACCACTATATGTAATTTTGCATGTAAATCTGTCTCTGCTCAGGCAATTCTCTCACCAACTCAGTCATGACCATTAACTAACTCTCATCCCTAAAGAAGCAGATATCTCCAGGTCAAGACCAGCAAAAGCATAAGCAACTTTACAGGGCAGCTGCCTGATTGACATGAATTGTAGGTAGAGAGACGAATTATATTAGTTACTTTCATAAGCTTGAGCATTCACTCATATTTAAAATATGTAAATAAAGAGAGAGATCTTGAACAAACTATCGATAGTATTTACTATCGAGCATGCAAAAAACCCTCAGGATGGTAGGACTAGGTTCATTTTCAGCCTATAGTATATTCTGAGGTGTACATTTTGGGTAGGGTATAACTGGCGTTTTTGGTTTCACCATGTTTGCAAAAAGCTGCATTGTACAGTGTGCAAAGATGGTGGGTCTGATTCTGAAAGTCACCAACTCCAGTGTTGGTTAGGAGTGACTCCAGTGAAGTCTCTGTTCTCAGATTTATAGTGGTGTAATTCCAGAGACAGACCCAGTTTCTCTAAGAATTCAGACAAAACCTGGGTGCCTAAAGCTAGGTATCCAAATCCATACTAGAGGCTGCTTTTATTTGGGTGCTTAATTTAAAACATCTGTGGGAGACAAGTTTTACTTTTTGTACAGCTCTGAATAATTATGGTCCTGTACCTTTCAGTTCCCCATGGTGTTTCTACTTCTACTTTCCCCACTGTTCTCTTCTAGAGGTTTATGCTAATAATTTACTGACCATTCTAATCATGTCTAATTAGGATGAGTGGAAGAGTTATGACTCTAGAGCACCACAGCAAAAGGCCAATCTAATCTTTTCCTAAAGATAATACTATTAGGACAATGCCGAATGAAGGGCAAGATAAAAAAATAAAAACAACCTTATTTATTTACTTTAAATCAAGTGCTATTTCAGCCACTTGCCTTGCTTATCAATATAGTATCTGACATCAAATGACGCAAGATGATTGCTTCAGTGCCAAAAGCAATAGCACATTTTAAAACATGATTCAAGTTTACTTAAATATATAAAAAATAGCATGTATTCTGAAGACTAAAAAATTCAGTGCGTTGTTAACACATTCACAAGGGACTGAATTCAGCCTTAGTGTAAGAGGAGCAATTTGGCCTGCTTAAGTCTGGATTTGGTCCATGACTAACTATATGGCAAAAAATTGTGCTGAACACAGTCCTCACCCCGACATACTGCACATCATGGCAGCAAGTCAACTTTATCTTTAATAGTAAGACTTCCTATCCTTCTCTCTCTTGAAACTACTCTCCCATCATCCTACTCAGGCAACTTTCTCTAATTTCGCTTTAAAAAGTTTACCCTGACAATTGCTACTTGGGTAAATAGCACATTGCAAATGGTCATTTTATTTTTCTATTCCTTTCAAAAGTTAAACTTAGGTGAATGTTATTCTTTGTAACATGTAATTGATGTGCACGAGCCAACTTTCCACTCAGAACAAAAACTGTATTCTTGGGAGACTGTTGAGTATTCTTGTTCATATCACTGGTTCCCTGAAGGGATGCGGATCAGGGGGAGGTGGGGAGGAGAAGCAACTTTTAAATTTTGGCTCACAAGAGTCATACAGATACATCTTGCTATTTGGCTCTATCAGATAAATGGTAATATGACAGCACACGTTGCCAGAATAAGAACACAGGCAAAATTTGAGAGGGCTGGGAGAAATAAACTGGTTTTGGCATTAAAGGATTTTTATCTCTTTAGATATGCATTACCAGAAGCCTTGATTCACTGAGTAGCATGCTTGGTTCCGTGCGTAACTCTTTACTTAATAAGGCTTCAAGTCAGCAAGATACCTAAAACACATGCTTTACTATAAGCATATGAATATCTAACTTAAAAAAAAAAACCTGATGGGACTATTCACATGCTTGCTGAATCAGAATCTAAGGGCTTAATCTGAAGCCTGCTGAAGTCAATGAGTCGTCCCATTAATTTCAATGGGCTTTGGGTCGGGCCCAAGAAAGCACCACATATTTTCTTAGTGTTTTAAGAGGATTGCTTTTATTAATATTAAAAAAGGAGAGAGAGAGAGAGAGAGCGCGTGTCCTTTCATGCAGTTTCATCCTTTGTGAGAAATGTATACATGTCAACACACACTATTAAAATGCAACACCTGTAATTTAGAACATTGCTCACAAGAGATACACTCATGCTCCTCAAAGATGTCAAAAAATGTGTTATGGTACAGTCCTTATGATGTCATAACTTCCCAGCTATCACTGCAGGCCATTGTTTTTGACACAAAGGGGAATCCTTTTCTGGAATACAGATCTTTGTGAACCCTCACAAAAGTCATTCTTTTAAATTTGCAAGAGGACCTCTGTCTCACAGCCTCTAGCGGCTACCAGCTTTAGTAAACATATCAAGGACTGTGTGTTCAATGTCAGTTCATATTTAAGGACTTGATATTCACACTTTTTTCAAGCAATAAATATAAGGCTAAATCCTGCCTGCCTTGCTATGTAATTTCAATTAGGCTACTCACAGTTCTAAAAATTAGATTTTTTTAAAATAAATCTATTTTTATACCAGAAATGTGCACAAAGGATGAAATATACCCCTATTCAGATGTCAGCACAAGATTATGCACTTAAGTATCACTATGATAGCTTAATGAGACTTAAGTATTGGATAGGCCTTATGGTTAGTCCTCTGAACTGGGTTGAATGTCACTCACTATCAACTTACTTTGAAAACTGCATTGGATTTATATTGCTTATTATAAAGATGGAGTATAGAATGCCAGTAACGATATCAGGCACTTTTGGAACCAATCATGTAGTCCTTACTCACAAAAGACTCCCATAGACTAGGGTTGTTGAGAGCTATTTTTGTTAATTTTGCGGTGTTTATTTTACTTGTGTTGAATCAATGCTGGTTAGATGTGGAACCCTACAAGAGTTATTGCTTTTACCACCCTATGCATCCATCGATAGGAATTCTGGACACTAGAATTGTGTCTATTAAAAATTTACTCTGCAACTTCTATACACACAATAAAAACAAAATAACCCACATGCTTGTTATTCAATGGTAGCCTGGAAAATAAATGAGGCTATTCATTCTGCTTTCACTTTATTTCAATCAGATGTGCATATGGGACACACCATAATAGATTAAGTAGAAAGTTAAATAGGCTGTAAATTCTTACCAACACCCCCAGCCTTATTAAAGCCATGGATGTACCCCCTGAAAGTTGAGAAATTTGTTCAGATAAATCAATGTATCAGAACTATCAGATGCCAGAAAATGTTAGCAGAAGAGAACATTCGTGTCGCCATGTTCTTAAGATATTGTGATTGCCATTTAAATATCAGTATTTCCCAACAGCTATCATTTGTGCCTGCTGGACAACTGTTTTCACTTATCATGAGCAGGTACCGGAAATCCCAGTTATTTCCTATAATAACTATGGGTCGGATTGTGTGTTCCTTGTTCACATCGGCGATCAGTTAATCCCATACATGGTTCCATTGACTGCAGTGGGAGCATATGTGGTTAGACATTCATAGTATAGCCCCGTGAAAGGAACACTGATATCTCGGCTACCTATGGGAGATCATCAAAGTCAGTATTTGCCAGTAGTCATCACTGCACATTTACATTACTGCTTACGCTATTGTGAATGACCATCTATATTACAACAGGCAGCATGTCACTATTGCATACCATGTCAAATTTGTTTTTTTTAATCTCATGATCCTGCCATGTGTTTGATTCATCTACCTGTTGTATTTTTCCATAAAACCTATTTTAAACTCTTTGGGGGCAGGAATTGGTTTTTTACTACATGGTCGCACAATGCCTAGCATAACTGAGCACCAGCTGAGATAGGGCCTCATTGTGCTAGGCACTGAACAAATGTATATTGAGAGATAAGTTCTTCAGAGTAGGGGCTACAAGTCTAAATTGACAAACAGACAGAGGCCAGGTGAGGAACCACAGGCACAGAGATGTGACCACTTGCTCATGATCACAGTAGTTCAGTGGCACAGTCTGAAATAGAACCCAGTGGGCTATCCACTGGACCACATGGTCTCCCAGGACTCCTTATGACAGGATACTAGGGACCGATTATTCCTGTTGAGCTTTGCCCTGTATGAAGTCTTCTTTCTTGAGAGTTGCCATGTAATTACCTAAAATAGCCTATAATACATCTACTCTGAGCACAGCTGGGAAAAGTTCCTTCATGCTATCAGTCATGGATAAAAATATTCCTGTTACAAAAACAGGCATGTTATATTGGGCTGAGGGGAAGAAGAGACAAAATTATGTCAGTCTCATGGCAAGTAAACTAGTCCAGAAAATGTGCATGTTCTACTGAACACACTGAGCACTATAAGGATTTGGAGTTAGTTTCAATGATTTTTCCATATCAGCTGCATTTCTGAAGTATAAACAACTCTCTGGTTTGCTTCTTATTTATTTATTTGGTTGTCTTAGCAGAGGGATAAAGTAGAAACAAGAAAGTTGATGTCATTACTTCATGTGGCACTTGTTAAACGTCATCTGCAAAACTGTGTGCAGCACTGCTCCCTGTACCACAGAAAGAATCTTAGTGAACTGATGAGGGATACATAAATTAAAGATATTTAATCTAAAACACTATTATAAATAGACAATGGAGTCAGGAGTCCGTAATAGTGTGTATGAAATAAAGCTACCAAGTAAAGTGATTAAAGCAAGGAATATAAGTATGGCCAAGAAACACTCTGATTTGTCTCTGGAGACAGAAGTTGAGGATAATGATAAAATGGGAAGGTGGGATTCAGATCAGGCTCAAAAAGAAGAGGCATTTTGGGTCACACATGTTTTTCTTCTTCCTAACTTTTTTTTATGTTGTAACAGGAATTTATAAAAGAATCAGATATTGTCTTACAGAAATAACTAATTAAATGAGTGAATTTGAAGATGAGGAAATAGTCATATTAATCAGGTATCTCATAAGTGACAATGTGCTCAACACTGTATGAGACAGACTACAGCCAATCCATACTCTGAAGACTTTAAGTAAAGCAAGAGAAAATGTTTTTAATGGGGAAAAAAGAAAATAAATACAAACAGGGCAAATGGGTGAGGTAGGCGTCGAAGGGACCCACTGGTTAAAACTTATAAAGGGTGGAGCAAAACTGGTCTGCGAGCCTCTAGGAACCTTTATTTAGTGTAGGTCAGGACTTTTTGCAGATTAGACCTCAGCTCATGAGTTTTAACAAGATGCCTAGATTTTATGAAAGGGTATCTATTCTTTTAATTGTTGTTGCTGGAACTTTGTGAGTCAGATTCATGTATTTCTTTTGGGATCTTAAAATTAAAGTACCTCTTTATATGTGTGTATATATATATATATATATATATATATATATATATATATATATTATATACACACACACACACACACACACACACACAATATATACACATACACACACACACTTACAATGGACTTCTGATTCTTTCTTCCCTTCCTCTCATCATTCTTTCTAAGGATCTTTCATAGAACCCTCATTTCCTGCGCTACAACTGTAGTGTGACTGACACCCAACTTTTCAATCCGCTAGACAGCCAGAAAAGTTTGCTCACATCCAGATGAGGATGTAACTTTTCTGTGTGGTTTTGCACAAGAGAGTTTCCCCATCCACCCAAAAAAGACCTGCTGTTTCTACTGCAGTACTAAGTCATTAGTACTTTTCTTCATTTTTTATTTACTGGGACACTTAAAGAGAGTGAGACAGCTGTAAAAACTCAGCTACAATTTTTTTAAATTCTCCAAAAGGGAAGTCAAACCAGTAAGCACAACATATTAATATGAAAAATGGAATAAAGCACCAAGAGTGCAGGTATTTTTCTACACATAGAGGAAGGCAGGTGCGTTCATTCTGAATTTGCTTTTATTCTAGATGAAGAAAAACAAGAAAAAATGAAACCAAAGTCTCCTTGAGAGAGCAGTGTATATCCCCATGTAACAGGCTGCACCTACTTGGAGAATATGGTGGTTGCACTCTGTGTTTTGTGTTGTTTTTTTTCTTTAGATACGCAAAGGTGCAATAAAAGGACACAGGCACCACAGTTTCATAGCTACATATCTAAATGTTGGATTTGAAAACTCTAAAAGCTCATGGTGTCCAACCCATCTCTAATATAAGATCATTTAAAGTTGTCCATGTTTCCTGTGGCTTTTTCAGGAAAACTTCCTAACAGAACTAAGGTTCTTGTGGATTTCTTTTCTAAACTATCTTTGCTTATCTCCTTTCACTTTTGGTGTAGTTTCAAGCAGCTCCTCAGTAAGCCACAAAAATGTTAACTATCCAATTCAGTGTAAGTGGGTCCCAGGTTAAATAAATAGTCTGCACAGGCATACTACCTTTCTTTTCCCTTCTATGTTAGTCCTGAATGCACTCACTTCACATAAATCAAGGGCATTTAAGTTGTTTGGTGAGGAGACCATGCACTGCAAAAAGTATTGCTTTCATAGTGCTGTGTTTCTATAGTAACCATCTTATTAAAGCACAGCAGCCATCTGCTTTAAATATTAACTTCACAAGACCATCAGGACTGGTTTTAAAACAATATCACATGTTCATTAAATATTAAAACTAGAAACAAAGGGCTAGAAGAAAGAGCTTTCCTGTTCCTTGAATTTCCTCTGTAAAAAAAGCTGTTTGTTGCCTTTCAAAAGTTAAACAATTTTAGACTTTGTTCCAAAGAATGGTTTAGATAACCATGCTAGGTCACGTCTCTAAAGCTTAAGCTGAATTTTTAGATGCTCACCAAATGAACGAAGAATTCAGTTAAATGAGTCATCCATTTGCATATATTTATTTGTAATAGTCAATTTTATGTACCATGTTTTCATAGTAGTAGTCTTCTGAATACTGAAGTGGAGAATGTTTTGGGGGCTGCACACACAGGGATACACTTCTCATGTACACGTGAAGTGCCATACTGAAGCAGAACAATTGTCCATTTAGTTCTGGTCTGCTACATCACACATGCTTCAGTGAAAGGTACACGGTCCCACAGTAATGTACCTATCAAGTGAGCAATATTGTTTTCTTTCTGATTACTTCTAGAGTTCAGTTTATATCCTGAAGCATGAAAACTGAAAACCCCTATAACTTTTATCCTAGTTAGTGTAATGGCAGGGACAGTTCTTATTTCATATAACTGTCTGCTACTGTCACTACTTACATACTAAATGACTTGCCTCAGTAATATCCCATGACAGCAAGTTCCTTGTGTGATTGCACTAGTTTGTATTGATTTCCTTTTATCCAGTTGAAGTGTATTGCCTTTTAATTTTACCAAATGCCCTCTCTTTTTCTCATACCATACTATGGGAATGAGTAAATGCAAATGCCTGGCTGGCCATACCATACATACTTCTATCATACTATATCTACTCTTGTTCTTCTACATCATTCCTTCCCTCGTTTCTTTCATTGCCCTTTACTTGATCTTTTCTATTTCTGCTCTCGCCTTTGTGAAATGATGTGACCCAAACTTGTATACTGTATGCAAAGTGATGATGTACATGGCCTTCTAGGTTGCTCGGAACTCCATGGTAACAAGGGGGATAGAATTCAGATCCTCCTACTGCAGCAGGACAGGCCTGTGTCACTTGAGCTAAAGAACAGGAGGACTTGTGGCACCTTAGAGACTAACCAATTTATTTGAGCATAAGCTTTCGTGAGCTACAGCTCACTTCATCGGATCATGCATCCTTTTTGACTATTACTGCAGAGATTCACAATAAAGTTTAAGTGCTGTGCAATTGGTTCGACATGCAGAGTGATCATGAGGAGTTCTTTAAATGGGCAGATAGGAGTTATCCATTTTCAATAGTGCTGTTTTTTCAAAGAGCTACTAATTTCTAGGTCTCCTATATACAGTGTAAAGAACACTTACAACACCCATTAGTAAGAAGACATCAATAATTAGGGCCCTACCAAATTCACAGCTGTGAAAAACAGGTCATGGACCATGAATTCGGATCTCCCCCGTGAAAAGTTCCAGTCTAGTTTTATTTTCAGACAAAAAAAAGATTACAACAAACTCAGAACTCAGCATTTCTCGTACTTCAAAGTTTCATCCAATATACGCTTCTTTGTACTTGTCAACATTGACTTAATCTGTTCTCATGCAATCTGATGTTTTCTTAGGTGCTTCTGGAGTTTCTTGTACTCCTAACCTAAATATTGTGTCTCATCAGCAGATCTTGCCACCTCACTCAGTAATCAC
Source organism: Eretmochelys imbricata (assembly GCF_965152235.1). Classification (NCBI taxonomy): domain Eukaryota; kingdom Metazoa; phylum Chordata; order Testudines; family Cheloniidae; genus Eretmochelys; species Eretmochelys imbricata. The sequence continues at coordinate 33,544,042 of NC_135575.1, read as the reverse complement.
ACCATCTTCCTCGTTATTGGTTCTAGCACTGATACATGGGGAATACTTACTATTCACATCTTCCTGTGGGAACTCTTCCAAGTTAGGTTCTAATCAAATTTGTAGTTTCTTAGGTCACAGGCCTTGAAGTTCAAAAAGATCCTGGTTTAATCAAACCCTGTTTTCCCATGGTCAAATCTTCATGCAAATACATAGGCAATGTTCAGGTTGGGTTGGTTGGTACACTTTTGTATAGATTCTTGCGGGATTTGCAGGATTGTGGCATCCTTCTCTTCAGTGACAGTCAAACTACTACAAGAAAAACCCATCAAAAATTTAGTGTTGCTCAGAACACTGGGCCTGATGTACAGCTGTCTGACATCTATAGAAGTATTTTTCCATATATTTAAATTGGCTCTCCGTCAGGCTCATTGCATAATTTCTCCTTTGTTCTGTCCACTGAAAGAGGAAATAGGTTGTATATGTGGTAGGGAACCATGTTCCGTTTAGGGAACAATAGGTAAAGGAGACCCAAGAGCAACATGGAGAAGTAGATGCTCTCCACCAGATTCATGGAGGGCTTCTTTTTGTGAATCACTAAGATCCACAGGTTTTAGTGGACATACCTCATACCACATCCACAAGGCTATAACTCCTGTCCCTCAAGGGTAGAATTCAGTGGAAAATCCATAAGATAAATAAGTCTCTCTCTCAAGTCTGATTCACCTCTCCGTGGGATTTTAATCTGATCTTCTGGGCGGTTATGATATATGTGTCCCCTCTACTGGCATGCTCCAAAAATCAACTGTTCCTAGATGTAATTATTTATTGTGTTAAGAAATGCTTTCTCCAAGTCATGTGACTATCAACCAGCAGATTTTCTACACTAACAGAAATTAGAGGAGGGTTCCAAGTCTTCTCTCAGATACCTGGGTGCAACTCATTCACTTCAACAGGAACTCTGCCAATGTATCTGAGGACATAATTGGACTTCAGGTGTGACTTTTGCTAAACTTGTTAGACAGGATTTCCTTTACCCTTTTTATCTAGATGACAAACCCATGACAGAGTCTGCATTTTGAGATATTCATCTAAACTGACACAATATCATTACTTACTTTTTACCACGCAAAACTAATCTCACGCCACTCTCTCCCCCACCCCTCTCACCTCCAGTGCAAAGAAGTTCATTTTCATCAGCAGTAACAGCTCTTTGATTACACCTGCTTTATGGAGCAACTTAAAGATATTCTTTTACAATGAAAATTACTGTGAGAAAAATGTCACCAGATAAGTTTCTGGTGTCATCAGAATCTGTTTTTAAAAAACACTAAGTTAAATATGCACTACAGATATGTTAATTACAGTCTGCATGTTCACCTCACCTCCACCTATGTGGATCTTATAAGTTAAGTGTGAACTTCCACTGCAAACAAAATACTGTGGGTGTCATTAACACTAATAATGAGTAAAAGGCAACTTTTTGTTTCATATAAACAAGCCTTGAGTCTTTTGGTTTCTGAGCATTTTCAAAATGCTTTCAGCTTTTCTTGAAAAATGTTCCAGTATTACTCTTGATGAGAATTCTAGTGCAGGATGTGCACAGTAAAAACCTACTGTTATATTTAAGAGAGGTTTTTAATACCAGCACCCTACTTTGCCTTCCATCCTTTTTGACTATTACTGCAGAGATTCACAATAAAGTTTAAGTGCTGTGCAATTGGTTCGACATGCAGAGTGACCATGGGGAGTTCTTTAAATGGGTAGATAGGAGTTATCCATTTTCAATAGTGCTGTTTTTAAAAAGAGCTACTAATTTCTAGGTCTCCTATATACAGTGTAAAGAACACTTACAACACCCATCAGTAAGAAGACATCAATAATTAGGGCCCTACCAAATTCACAGTTGTGAAAAACAGGTCATGGACCATGAATTCTGATCTCCACCGTGAAACCTGGTCTTACCTGTAAAATCTGGCTAGTGTAGGGGAGGGGCAGGGCTGGGGATTCTTACTGTGCACCTGTCTCCAGATGCTAGTCCCAGCTGGGCTGGGGAAGGAAAGGACTTCCTGCTCCTGGGCTGGATCTGACCCATCTCAAGGGACCTCCCCCGGCTGCAGGTAGCTCGGCAGCTGCTGGTTGGGAGCCCTGCTCTGAAGACAGTGCCGTCACCAGCAGCAGCGCAGAACTAAGGGTGGCAATACCGCGAGCCCCCCTACAATAGCCTTGCGACCCCCCTTCCCCCTGAGAACCCCCTTTTTGATGGGGACCCTCATGTTTACAGTACTATGGAAGTTCAGATTTAAATATCTGAAACCATGGAATTTACCATTTTTAAAATCCTATGGCAATGAAACTGACCAAAACGGACAGTGAATTTGATAGGGCCCTATCAGTAATCAATGCAAATGCCTTTGTTCTCACATGCTGAATACAATTTAAAATTAGCCAAATGAGGAGGCTGTGTGCATCCAGTGTCAAGTCAGGGCCTAGGATACAGAGCATTTCTCCTCCTGCTGTAGTTATCTGATAACTATTTGGTAGCCCATATGAAATGAATTTGTGGTTAGTTCAGAACTGGCATGTGTCTACATAAAAAATTACCATAGCTGATGCAGGATAAGCTTTTGTGAACTTATGCTCAAATAAATTTGTTAGTCTCTAAGGTGCCACAAGTACTCCTTTTCTTTTTGTGGATACAGACTAACACGGCTGCTACTCTGAAACATAGCTGATACAGATACTGGCAGACCCAGCAGAGAACATGCATGGAAGTGAGGATTGAAAATGAATGGGGAAAACATATGGAAAATGAACTACCACCATACTTATAAATGGTTCCTCCAGTAGTGAGTTCGAGGTATAGTGACAGCGTGATGTGGGAAAGATTGTACTGAATGTTGAGGAATTTATTCTCTAGGGCTTTCAGTCTGGCACCTATGTAAATATTAATCTCCTTTTAGAGATAAAGGGTTAATAAAATATATATACAGCATACCATGTAACTCTTAAAGTAAACAGATTTAGTTATAACTTCCTCCTAGATCCTCAATTTATTTTTAAAATACGTACATATTAATCTACATTTGTAGAATGATTTATGCCTAATCAAACCTTTACAATAATCATACAGTTTGTTATTCTAGATGATAGTAACACCCAACCACTTTGGACTATGTAAATTCAAAATGGAGAAGGAGAATTATTATTAAATACCATAATGACATTAACTTGAGTCATGTAGTGTAGGAACCATGTAAAAACGTGTGAGCCATTCTATATTTGATATATTTTTATGACTAAGCAGAAGAGGAAACAAGTAATCTTTGCTACTTTGGGGGAAGAAAGTCCTTCATCAAATAATTGGTTTTTACAAATTGTTTCATTCCAAAACTGAAAACAGGAAGTGGTTTATTAAAGGGCCTGGATTGTTTTCAGTTAATTTAGCAGCATTTTCAAGAAAGGTCTGTCCATCTCTGGCAACCAGTCAAATTTATGGTTCTCTTTTCAAGATACAAAATAGCATCTTCTCTTAAATAATATTTTTTTTCCTAGATCCTCCAACCCATCAGTGAAATCTATGTCAAAAGTTAATTTTCTGATGGGTTGCTTGCCGTTTCTAGTGAACTGCTAATTTCTAGCAAGACTATTGCCTTCATGGAACTTAAACAGTTTTTAAAAAGTTTGGCATATTTAACGTACCAAAATATCAGTGAACTTTCATTGCAACAGAATATGGACCATGCAGTACATTAATTCTGATTCTTGGTTTGTTCCTGGGGCAACATGACTATGCAGCACCCTTTTTCCAAGCTTCTTGGTGAATTTACAATTGAGTCTTTAAGCAGTATTCCTATTCTGCACACCCAGGTACGTTACTTCAGAATACTGAGTCTTTTCATCTTTCCACAACTGAATTTTAAAGCAGGAAGTTTTCTACAAAACATGCACAAAATGTCTGAGGAAATGTTTTAATAAGGAATAAAAAGGGACTGGGAGACTGGGGTCACAAGATCACAGTGTTCATTTTTTTTAATGCAGTGAGAGTGTGACAGTAGCTTTACATTGCTTTGTGTCTTTTAAAAATATTTTCTGAGTTAGTTTGGTTAAGAAACAAAATTACGATGCTTAAGAACACAGTCACTTTTATCCCTGCATTGCTAAAACACTTACTGCTATTTTATATCTGCAGTGGAAAATTCTCTTCTGATGGCAGTGATGTTTCCAAACAACTCAGAAGTAAAATTATCTGCTCGAACATCCAAAGTGTTTTCCAGTTTATGTTTTGTACAAGCGTCTCAATATTCTCTACAGCACTCACAATGCAGGTCACCATAGCTTGCGAGATACGACACTTGCTGGCTGTTTCATAACAGACCTTATGAATTCTGGGATCATGTTTGTAAACACTGTAACCATGTGCGCGTGGCCACGTGGCGAGTCATCAGAATGACCTGGAACTCCTACTTGAGAGGTAAACCCTGGCGCCAATACTAATGTAACTAAGCCAACTAACTCTCTTTAACTCTCTCTTCAGTGTACTCCCATTGCAGGCGCGTGAAGCAGAGCAGGAGGTTATCTGAAGGGGAAAGTGAATTTTTTGCTTGCATACAGCACACATGAATGTATGTTACATTTGTTTGCATCAGGACAGGCCCCCTCCTCAGATGTAAACAAATTAACAGTGCCGAGTATTTCATTATTTTCCTTGAAAACCTAAGAAATACTTATTTCTGCTCCCAGAAAGAGAATGCAACTTTGAGCTTGTCGGTCCCTGTAACACAGCCCTTTGAAAAAACAAAATACCCTCCCCACATACACTACCCCAAATCCCCCCAACATTCATGATTTTCAAAGGGCGTGTAGCCAAAGTTTCCAAGACAACTTTGGACACAGATAACACAGATACCAAGTCTGTAGTATATTGCTGGATCTATGCTGTTGAAATTAAGACCACAGTTCAGGAGTTTGAGGAAGTAGCCTCTAAATTATTTCTGTTTATCAGCAGAAGTTGCAAGAAGCTATAGATATGGCCAGTACAAATAAAAGTCACAAGTCTTTCATTTCCTCTTAACACAGGATTAGCAATTACAGCCACCCAAAGAAAGTTTCTTGGGACCTGACCATGTGTTCCAATAAATACCACAGGAAAAGGGGGGTGGGGGGAAGAGGGAATAAGCAGTGTCCCTGCCCATCTATAGTGATTCTGTTTCAAGTGTAGCTGTAATCTCATTTTCTGTTGAGAATAGGACAAAGAGTTAAACTGTTACCAATCCCTGCTGAGTTTGTACTTCTCAGGCCATTTAAGCTTCTGTGGATGGGAGGGGAAGGAAGAAAGACAAATAAATCACACCCCAAACCAAAACAAGGGGGAAAAAAGGATAAAAAATGTGATTTTTTTTTTATTTTCCTGAGTAGTTATATCTTGTTATCTTAATGCAAGGTACAGTAGATAAATGAGTGCTTGAACTGTGAACTCCTAAGGAGAGCTGCAAAAAGTCAATACAATTTTAGCTGAGTGACTGGGAATAAGAGTGCTGTGTCTTTTCTGCTTAGGCTACAGGAGGCAATTTAATCCAGTGACACACAGCTATTTAAACCTCTTGTGTGCTATATTCCAATGGCCTGCTAAAATAAACCAAGACGATGGCATTTCTCTCCTAGCAATAATGGGACTGTGGCATCAAATGTTAGCGGCTCCAAACTATTTACATTTTGCTGAGGCTCATCACTTGAACCTGAATAGAAAACGCTCCCCAGTTTGCTACTTAAATTGAAATGAGAAAAAGTATCCACTGGTTTTAGAATGTTTTTGAAATCTTGCCAAATCATAAATGTTCCTGGAATTCCTAGTAGCCTTTGTGGCAAGCAGAAAAGAAATTTACTTTCTATCTTACGCAAGTTCAACTAGCGTTGTCCAGCTCCAGTTCTTTGTCAAGCAAGAAAGCTTCTATCTTTAGTTCACCACATACAACCTCCTTCTAAGCTCTAGTGCTGAATATTGCTTAATCGTAACACAAGGGAGATTGAAACAGAATTTGTTCGTGAACTACCCTGACCAGTCAGCCCTGTAATTTGCAATGGTGGCTATTAGTAATTGGAAACCTGCACTGGAAATATGGATTTTGGGAATCTCCGCTAACACAGCTGACGCTTGAAATATTGCACCCTCTGGACTGTTACATAACAGCCCTGGGAATTCTGGGACCATGTTTGTAAACAGTGCAGCCATGTGCGCGCAACCCACGTGGTGACGCGAGTCTCACTGGATCTGAAAACTCTTAATGAGAAGAAATGGTGTGGAAGCAAGGGAGAGAAAAGTCTAAGTGTGTTTCTCTCAATCTCTTTCCAAAGGTGTCGAAGGCAGCACTGGATCCCTAAATATGACCAAAAAAAAAAATTCCTTATACTCTAGTGACCATTTCCTTGGACAGCATTTGTAGGAATAGCTATATGAAACTCAGTCTCTATATGAAAATTGTTTAAATCCTAAAGAAACAGGATCCATTTTTATTTTGCTTTAGAATACATTTCAAGATTAATTATAATATACCATAATTCCTGGTACAGACTTGCGTAAATGCACTGCAAACTGAAGTTTACAGATTAGATTAGCCAAGATTTCACAGAGCAGGGATATTCCCAAATAAAAACTAAAGAAAGAGCTGAGTATCAATGTGAAAGATCAGTGAATGAAGAGAGAGAAATTTACCCTGTGTGATTCAGGTTTCAGAAATAACAGATGACATTTAAAGGCCATTAGTGCTTTTAGGATTATGTTACAGACCCCTCCTCTCACTGCTAACCACATCTGTGTACGCTACCTCCTGCAACAGGGAGTATTTTTGACAACAAATGGAACTTGCTCTTTTGATGAGCTCAACTGCTACGTATGACATTTATGTGAGGGTTCATGAGTTCCACTTGGCCTTAAAATTGATAAGCCAAGTTATAATGACATGCACATGGTAGCTTTGAGCAAATTCATGGGAACAGTTTGCAGACTGTGGGAGATCTCATCTTTATGGGAGGATTTAGGGCACTAAAGGTTAATGGGAATTATCGGAGTACCTTGCTCATTAAGCTGACACTATACACCCCTCTTCCATACACTGCAATTAGCTGACACAACATGCTATTTTAAACTCAAATGAGCTCATAGTGAGAGCTTTTTTTGTTAGAGGTGTGCAGAAGTACTGGCATTGACAGTGAAATTGTGATAGTTTCCTTTCCTCTCCACCCCCCCCCCCCAACATTATCCCCATTTCACCTGAAGGGGTTGTTTTATCTATTTTGCTATCAAAGTAATAGTGACCAGCAACCCCTCCTCCAAATGAAAAACTATATTAAAATACAACTTGCATCATTTTGTTTGAGTGGTGCCAGCTTAAAACCACAGAACAACTCCACCAAAGGAGGTTGTACTCGTTCATGGACAGAAAACACGAATAAAAATTTGCCTTAGAAATAAGTGTAAAGCCATTTGCTTCTGCTTCTAGTTTCCATTTCCTAACATTGCTACTTCTGTTATCTCAGTAAGAGCAGCCAGTTATCTGTTAAAGTCTGCTTGGACAGGAAAGAGGGTTAAGGCTCTGGGACTCAGGGTTCTGTTCCACCTCTGCCACAAACTTCCTGTGTGTACTTGGGTAAGCCATTTAGGGTTTGATCCAAAGATTACTGAAGTGAATGGAAAGACTCCCACTGGCTTCAATGCTGCTTTGCATCAGCGCCTTAATATATCTGTACCTTGGGTCCCAACCATTGCCTATAAATTGTATCTCTTCCTCCCACCTTTTGTCTGTCTTGTCGATTCATAATGTTAGCATTTTAAGGCAGAAACTTTCTTCTGTAATGTTGGTTGGGATTTCTATGCCTTCTGTATTACAAACACCAAGTAATTTTAGTTTGTTTTGAAAATTATTCAAGAAAGGGATTGTCTGAGTCTCCCCCTGTAGCAATGCTTCTGTTGTTGAGTTCTGAAAGCAAGCTACTTCTACTCTTATCATTTTTCACTGTCACTGTCTTACTTTTTGACAATCTACTTTGCTGCAGTAAGTGGGACAGGGGCTGCCTTATTTTATGTTTGTAAAGCTCTGGGCACAAGGGGACCCTGGTCTTGATCGGAGCCCAAGGTGCTACTAGAATACAAATAATAGTCATTCGCTATCCATTCTGCTTCTATTTAAGAACATCAGGACTGCCACTACCAAATTAAACCAGTGATCCATCTAGTCCAATATCTGGTGTCTGACCGTTTAGTATTCCATACCAGATGCTCCAGAGGGAGGTTAAAAAAAAAATCTGAAAAACAATTGCAGTAGATAGTTATAGACTAACCTGTCCACAGGGAAAGTTTCTTCCCAATCCCCATTAGCTACAGGGTTTATTTTTAAAGGGAAATCATTAACCTGAAATCTAGTCAAATTTTTAGAAGTATTACAAGTAGTTTCAGCTACTACACCTGCCCCTGAGTCCTTCTGCCCATTTTTTATGGTTTAACAGCTACATTTCCCCCCTTTTTTAACCAAAAACAAAATAACATTTTTTTCTCCCACCCTGCCCCCATTTCTGAAGAATGTAAGAAGCTGACTAAATAATGCCTCAATTCTCCAAGTTGCTGTGTGCGCACAGGCTCTTTTGTCCCTGTGGAGCCTCTCTGAAGCCAATGGGGTTCTATGTAAGCAGCATGGTTTGTGAGCACAGAGTAATTTTCAGGATCACAGCCTGACTATACAGAGGAGACAGCAGAACCGCCAAAGAGTGCTGTCAAATACAAAAATACACTTTTTTCCTCTAATCTCTTTCAGTTACAGTTCTCAGATGTGACTTGTAGCAATCACAGGCAGACAAGATTCAGAAAGAAGTGTGGTTAAGTTGAAGGTGTCCCTTCCCATTACATGGGCATCACTAGGGGCTGTTGATGATTTGCTCTTCTTTCTTATTCCCTCCCCCCCTCCAAAATTTTCCTTACTCTGACCAAGGTGATATGCAAATAAGAAGGGCACAACTTTTTTTTTTAAACTTTTTAAGGATGTATGGTGGCCTGCAAAGAGTTTTATTTTATTCACTCTCATTGATATTCCTAAAGAGGAGAAATGCAAGTCTGATCTTTCCTATTTTTGGTGGCTGACCTCCTGGATGTCTCGGAGGAAGTTGCACACATCAACTTAATGGGCAGAGTGCTGAACATTTAACAAAGACTTCCTTTTCCCAAAATGTCTTAGTCATACAAGTTAAATAGGTGTTAAAAAACAGCCTAATTTATAATCCCTTTCCCTCTCAATTACTCAGCTTTCACTTTCTTGACTTTCATGATGTTGTCATTTCAATAACTCCATTAGCTTTCTGGACAGAAAAGATCTGAATTTCTGATGTTTTTAAAAAACGCAAGAAAAAACAAAACAAAAAACTTAGTTAATTTAAAGCAACATTTTTCAGGTCTTCTTTAATATACTAATAAGGACCAAGGGAAAGGCAAAGTCCAATTTATTTTTATCTTTTGCAGGTTCCGTTTCAAGAGTGGCAGTGCGTTTGCTCTAAATTCTGCATGTATTTTAAAACTTCCAGGCTGTCACAATTCTGTGACTTTCGGGGGTGGGGGAGTAACTTCTGGTTTTAGTGCAACAACAGAACATTTTCCTCACAGTAGTCGTTGCCACACAAAGGGAAGTAAAGCAATTTTTACACAAGAAGAAATATGCAGTCATTCTTTTATTTTTGCTTACATAACAGCTGAAAGAGTGGTGTGTGCTCTGGCAAGTATAAAAATGGTATAACTTCAAAGTATGAGACTTCAAACAAAAATGAAAGGGTACCGAAAGAACACACAGATTAAACAAAGATTTAAAAAAAAAAAAAAAAAAAAAAGGTAGCAGGAGCAAGAAAGTGGGGTGTGATCCAGGAGTAGTCGCTACCTCTAGTGCTAACTAGAGAAAGAACACCAGTAATAATGGAACTGGATAAGGCCTTAAAGTCAAGGGCAATGCCCTCTAATATCAAGATCAGGCCCAGTATTAACACGGTGTACTCTTTTTTTTGCCTCTCTCTGCTCCGGTGGCCCAAGAGGAAGAATAAAAAGGCAATGCAGTCTCAGAAGAGCCATTTTCTAACATCTTCCCTTCTCCATAACCTTTACTCCTGTCTTTCTTACTTTTATACTCAGCTGCTGTGAAACTAATCTTGGCTCAAGGAAAAAACTCCAAAAAGAAAACAAGACAAGTCCCTCTTCATACATTGTGAAGAGTCTGAATGAAATAGAACCAGAAGTTGGATGCTATATAGACAACTGCACCAAGGAAATGAAAATGATAGATCAAAAAGAACCTGTCGGTATGCAATGGTAAAGCACAACCACTGTAATTAAATTAATGCAAGATGGAAGCAACATGAAACAAATGAGGACATGTCACTAAATAGCAGCAGAAATGCATATAACATGGCACATGGATTATTATACAGAGTCTGTTTTATGATAGCAATACCCAGACTCATCTGGATGAAATCAAAATATGCAGAAGGATCCTGCTGTAGGTTCAAGCATCAATTGCTTTCCTGTCCACAAGAAAATAAGCACGTATCCCGGATTCATTTCCCAAAGCATGTGATATGCATTGCCGCTCCCCAAGTACTTGCCTGTGGAAAGTGGTTGTAAGGGCTTTAGAATTTTATCAAACAGCAAAGACTAAAACCCTGCTTTAAGCTCGAGGTAATGTTTTCAGGATGAATAATACTTTGGGAACCTCAGCCAAAAAGGTCTAACAATATGCATAGTGTAGCCAAAAGGCCTCTCTCTACTCTTCCTTATACCATAACCTGTTTGGCAACTTTTTGTCAAATTCACAATGAAGTATGAATTATCAGTTGGGGTGATTCCAACAGATTTATTTTCATCTGCTCTTCCGGTAACCAGCCTGGCAAATCAACAAAATAATGACCATCTCATTTGACACAGATTGAAGGCATTGTTCCTTTGGTTGAGCAAACAGGGAGATGTCTACAGAGCTTCTTATGCTTTATTGAGAACTGAAACTTGCCTTACAGTGGTATTTGCTTTCGCAACAATAACGCCTGTGTGTGTGTCAACATGTCTCATTAAGTAATAACTCCTTCCAAAAAACTGATTTTATTTATAAAGTTGGTATGATTGAGGATTTCATTTTTGTTCGGTAAAGATGGGATTGTTCCAGTATTCAGAGGCAATGAGTCATTCCAAATTAAGGAAGAAAATATAATTTACTGTGGGATCACTGTATTGTTAAAAGCAGCTTGTGGTGAAAGCTTTTGGTGATGGAATCTTCAAAGAAGAGGGGGAAAAAGGTAGCCTCAAATCAAACACCTTTACAACAAACCCTCTTGAATCTAAATATCAGTCAACCCCAAGCAAGTGTGCTTGTAAAGCATGAATGCCATCAGGACAAGGGGGCAGGAAGCATTATTTGACAAAGTCTCTAATGTAAAAGAAAATGCAGAAAGTTCAGCCAAAACCAACCTATTGCATTCCCCCTCAACCCCCCCGAGATCCCAAAGTTCACAATCATTATTTCCCTGTGAGGAGCAAGGACGTTCCCTCTGGTCTGTACTCACTGACTATGCCAAGGCAGTTACTAGGAATTCTGGGATAGTGTTTACAAACACTATAACCATGTGCATGCAACCGCATGGAGAGTCGTCATCCTGATCTTAAACATGTACCCACCTGGTAAGTCGTTGCATCAGTGTTACTGCACTGAAGCCAAATCAGTATCCATTATTCTACTTATGGTGTCTCATGCCAAACCATTTGGAAGACGGACAGAACTCTGAGTTCTTAAGCATTATAAGGGGACAAGTCATTTTAATCTTAAGAACCAAAATGTAATAGTAAGTATAGTGTGTTTCATGTGCACAGTAAAGAATACATAGGCAAGGTTGCGGTAATTATCCTACTCTTACATGCCAATGAAAAATTCATGTTTAAACTTGAAGAGTCCTCTGGGATGTTTCTCTGGTGAAGCACAAGTTTTCAAAGTCTCATGCTAGTTTCTACAATGATGCAAGCTTAGTAGTGATATTATACAAGAAAGATACTTTTTCTTACAATTAGATTACATCAACTTAGTTATTTAGAAAACTTGAAGATGGCTGACCTGCATGTGTGGGAAAACTGTCTTGTTGAGCTCCTTATTAAAGCCCACTTTGTAAAGTTATCTAACACACTCATCTCCTCACTTTTTTTTTTACCTCACACAAGAAGAGCACAGAATACTCTTCCCATGCACAGTAGACTTTTTGTAAACTCAGCCTCACTAGCTCACTCTTTTAGCTAGGCACCTTTGAAGTGCCCACCCAAACCCGAAGTGCTGTACTCACTGCCCTAATGTGCAAAATATGCTTTGATAGTAAAAATCCAGAACGATTTTCCAGTAAGTAGAGGTGTAAGACACTGCAGTTGAGAACTGGGAAAGCATTGATTTATATCTCATCATGGAAATTTTACTCATCGCTTTGCTCTTAAACCAAGGTCTACAAAGTAAATACACCTTCCATACATTACATTTCTACGGTATCAGTATATGGAGGTGCCTTCTTAAAGCACATACTAATACACTTCTGAAAACTTTGAAATACCGTTTAAGGTACTTAATTTTAATTTCCTGCTAAACCTGAGCATATGACAGGCCTGCTACATTGCACACGGCAATGGAAATGAAATCATTTTTCTTTATATGTAAGATCAAGTTGAAGGCCCAATCCTGCAAACCATTGCTCGTGTCTGGACTTTGCTGGGACTTCTGGCATGAGTAAAAACTATCGCATTAGGGAAGGTGGGCAGGATTGGGCCTTGCCACAAACCGCTACAACACAGCATCTGAATCTTTAACTCCGAATTCACATCCCTCTAGAACACTTTTCAAAAGGCCCTGAAGTTTGCTTGGATTGATAAGTTTTTGGAAAATGCATGGAAAGAAGTATATGCCAGACTTTGAAAGGAACAAATCTAGATGTTGCCTCAGAAGAGCCAAGTCTATGTTAAAGAATTGTATGTTAAAGAGGGCTTTAAAGCATCACACTTAAGTGCATTTTACCAGTTTAAAGTTTAAAATTTTTCATTACGAGTGATTGGTTAGGTTTTCTTCGTCTTTTAAATCAGTGCAGTTTTTTAAAATGTGAGCAAAACTAAGCATCTCTTCTCTTCCACCTTTAAAAACTGAGTTCAGGTTATTTGGAAGGTCTTGAAACAAATCAAAACTTTAAGAAACTTTTATTTCCTCTCCCCTCCTTCACTTGCCTACCCTCGCACCACAAGACACATGTCTAATCTTTTGAAACTGAACAACCCTTTATTTCCAGTCAGCGGGTCATTGATTACCCTTGGGATTAGCCCAGTTGATATTTCAAGTTCATATTCTCATTACTTGACCTCAGATGTCTGTATGCATTGAGCAATTCCCTGGGACTATGGTAACTGACTTAAAGTCATTTTTCTGATATCCAATCTCTTACCCCATCTCCATCCACATGGGCACTGAGAAGACCATTACTCATGGTACTTTCTAGTTCTATGTGTGTGCAGTATACTGGGCAAGTTAAATATGCACTCACTGATAATCTGAAAAACATACTAAATCAAGCCATGATAGTTTGTTCAGTTCTCACCAAACATTCAGTATATAAAAGGACATTTCTTCCAGAAGCAAGTTAAATGGATAGATGGGTGTTTGCTGAGTTCAGGATCAGAATAATGCTGAAAATGATTGATGCACATAATTCCTATTTGGCTGACAGCCATGATGCAGTCATATGCTTTATCTCTGGTTCAGACTACAGTCTTTTATTTCCCTTTCCCTTTTGAATCATAGTACATCCCACTCCATCTCAGAATCAGCGGATCAAGCACACAGCCTTTCTAAATGATGTCACAACACTGATCGCTGGCAGAGTGCCTTGACAACAAATTGGAGAGCTGGACTACGTAAATACTGTATATTATTTGGCGAAATCGCTTGTGGTTGTGTTCTGCAGCACAGTTTCCAAGATAACCACCAACTTTACTTGAAACTTGGCAACTTTATTCTACCACTTGTGGGTTCCAATTGTAAATCTGGCTTGCAAGAAGTTTCGCTGCTGCTGGCTTTACTGTACTACCACACTTAAAGCTACTGTGTGGCAGTCAAATAAGAGCGGAAGAGGGTTAGTTTGATAAGCCAGAATTTGAGCTCATCCAAAGTTTCAGCTTGAAAAAATACGTGTTTTAATGAGAGATCCTCTTTGCTTTTGGAAAAACAAAAAAGTATACCACTTAGCATTTAACTGAACAAATTATTTAAAAAGTGACTATTTAGGCACTCTATTAGAAAACCACTGCACTGCCTTTTAAACAAAAATAATTTAGAAGAAATCAAACATGAAACTTTCCTCATAGCTCCCAGAACGTTTTGGTAATGTTAGCACTACCAGTAAAACATGCATTGAAAATCTGAGCATGTTTATTTTGAAACATGCTTTGTTTTTAGGACCTCTTAGATGTCACTAATATTTGTAAATGATCAGGTAGGGGGATAAGTCCCAGGAGTGCAAGGTGCTGTAGTATGTCTTACGATGACTGCTCAGATTAAGTGAAAATGGCCCCTTCTAGTTGTGGCAGCTAAAAATTCCAGCTCTGCAGGTAGGAGAGTAATTCTGAAAGTGCCCTGAGTCATCACACTGAAACCAGACATTTATGGCCACCTATTTCTGTTACCTAATGCAGTACCAGTGACAACGAGAGATCTTGGAAATCTGTCTGTCATAACAGTGCCTCGGAAGGCACACGTTCCTTGTTCTTTAAACAATGTTGACATGCCAAAGTCTAGGACCATGCGCACTATATCAAAACAATATCAGTTCCCCTGGCTCTTGGCCAAGAACCAATAAAATGCCAAAGTCCTAGTTCAAAAATCTTACTACTAACAACAATTTGGCAGATTTATTAATCTACGTAACAAAAATGCCTCCCTTCCCTCCCACCTCTTCTTGCCAATATTTATTAATGGTTAGTTCAGTATGTGAAAGCTTCTAAAATGGGAAACACACACAACTAATCTCAGAGGTCCTTGGAACCATTGAGCTAATTCTGAGGAACTCTTCTCCAACCAAATTGTTTTCCACTGAAAGATTGTTCACATACAACAAAGAACAAGAAAATAGAGAACTAATTCAACAAACTAGTCACTAAATCCAGCAGCTAGGCTGGGGGAAATTTAAACTTTTGTATGGATTTCTCTGACAGGATTTCTTTGGTACTACACTATATTTCCTGGTTTCAGAGTAGCAGCCGTGTTAGTCTGTATTCGCAAAAAGAAAAGTACTTGTGGCACCTTAGAGACTAACCAATTTTTCCTGAGCAACTAAGGAAGTGTGTCAATGTATTGCCCATTGGAGAACTATTTGGCTCCAAATTCTTACCTTTTACTTGTTCTACAGGAAAGCAACAGTGCAAACAACAGCATAAACTGTATGATACACATAAATAGTACCTGTATGTAGCTTATGCGTATATAGTGGACTACACAAAATAATGGGAAAAGCTTTATTTGCTTGACGGAGTAGGAATAAATCCAACTGTCTCAACTCAGATTTATCAAGACTCTATGGATATTAATGTTTAATTTTGTTCAATCTTTTGAAAATTAGATACTTTAGTAATAGAGAAGTGAAGGGAAATGATCCACAATGGGGTAGAAAGCTTTCAAGGAGAGAAGAGAACACATTAAAATATTACAAGTCTGAGAAATGAAGAGCTGAAAGGAAGTGTTTCTTTATGACATTAGATGGATTATACATACAATGTGATTTACAAATAGTAATGTATAAACAACTAAATGGGTTGTAACCTGTTTGTTTATTGGGTGGAATGTGTTATGTAAGATGGGGAAATACCCCCTAAAAAAATAAAATGATCATTATAAGCAGCCATAAGGACTGGCCAATGAACTGTGCTTATCTTCTGGAGACATGAGTAAAGCGTTCCTTTAATCTGCAAAAGCAGCTCATCTGATGGACACTCAATGTTTAAAGCAAATTTGCCTAACTCCTCAAAAGATAAGTAGAAGAATGATTTACAAGTGAAATGTTCAACAAATAGTTTTTGGGGTGCAATTTAAAAAGGTTGTGTATGCTTTGTGGTGTGGGTTTCTTCACCTTTTGATAATCCACATCACCTTCTAACTGAAACTTATTCATGACTCTTGACAGTTAACACCTCTCTGCTGAATTTCTTTTACAAACATGCCCTATTTTGCAATTCACAGCCTCCAATACAAGTGTCATCATGGAATACACATGCAAATACACAAATGAATATACATGTTATCCCTTCCACTGCAGTAAGTCAACCTGCCATTATAATGCAAATATAATGGCCTCATTAGCCAGTAAAAAACACCCACTTACCTGCTTTTACTGAGGCTAATGACTCCTCAATTCTGAAATTCCTACATTTCTAGTTTTAAAGATAAATTATACAACCACACTGCTATTCACTGTTCCTTTTCTCAGTTGCTTATCATGTAGTTCTATCACAGTGTTCATTTGCATACTCTCCATCATGGAAAAAAATCTCATAATGAGACCTTTGGTTGAAACATTTCAGTGGAAGCCTACTATACCACATCACTTTTCTCCCCCACTTCACACTTTGAAAAGGAAAACAGCTAAGCAGAACAAGGACTAGCTGAATTTCCAAGAATCAAAGAGCAAACAAAAAAGCCTCATTTTTACCAAGGGTATGAAAATGACTGCAACAGCTGGAAGAATGGTTTAATGCTAATAAAAACACAACATCAGGATACAGTGATGTCAGATCTGAAAATCATATGTTTTGGATTTTTTCCTATCAGACTGTAGGTGCATGCCTTACCTGGCTAAAGACATTTTTAATCTAATGTACAGTAGAAAGCATTTTTTCTTAGTCACATTGTGTAAGTTGCCTAGATCACAGGATTTAACAAGGATGACAAAAATCATAAAGAGAAAGGAAGGCCTTGTTACAAATCTCTTCTCCATTTCTCTCTTTCTCCTCTAGGATTGGGTTTTATTTCCTTCAGCGCCCCTGACCTTGTAGTCCTCAAACTCCACAATCCTCTTCTCCCCCACCACCACCTTCTCCCCCTTTGACTGCGCCTGCCTTTGTGTCTGTCTGTCACTCACCAGCAAACCAAATGAAAGCTGATTCATGAGAAGCACAAAGCCAGAAAACACACTTTCCACGTACAAATTCTCTCACAGATATTTCCCCAAACTAGCCAGAACGCCCAGGCTGTGGGCACCGGATCTATCTTTATCAGAAAGAAAAGACGGTTTTTTTGTCCAAAGAAACTATTCCTCTCCTCCTCCCGCCGTTCTCCCCCATAGCACCAGGCACCCCTTTTACATTCAATAAACCAACAATAAATGAAAGCTAGATGCAGAAAATCCCACCAGCTATCACATTCAATCGGAAAAATCCTCCTGAAGTGGAAAAAGAAAACAGGCATCCACCGCAGTTTTAAAACACCTCTTGGGGCTCTTTAAAGAACACAATAAAATACAGTGACAGACACGGCGCAGGAAAAGAAGGAAACCCACCAAAAGGGAGGAAAGTGGGACAACAGCAACAACTGTTCATAAGAATCATGAAGTCTTTTTAAAAAAAAAATGATGAGCACACTTCCCTGCATTACAAAAATAAATAAATACACCAGCCAGCCCGAGATGCTGAGAGGAGCTGAAAAGCAAAGTTTGGGGTGAGAGCAGCAGCCCAACCCACCGGAGGAAAGCCACTAGCTCACTAGTTTTTAAACATTTTTAAAACTATATTTGTCAGCCATGTTGGAGAAGCTTCAGAAAAAAATTTCGTTCCCCTCTTTCTACTTGTAGATCAGGCAGCGGAGCCCGGCATCCCAGCCCCCAGCAGCACGCTAGCCAAGCCCCGCTGAAGGAAAGGGAGAGTTTCGTGGCATTAAGATAACCGCTCTGACCTCTTTATGTCCCTCAGCCTTGCAGCAATCCAGCAAATGCAGCCTGCTCCCCTTGCTAACAAATCCTAAAGGGCAGCCATCTTGCTTCCTTCTGCTCCTTTACGAAAGCAACCCGAGCCTCCACATCAATATTCATAAGGCCCCTTTGACGTCTGTTCTCATCACTTGGTGAAGCCCCAGTGTGGCTGTTCTCCGGCTCCCGGCAGCGGGCGTGACTCGCATGTGAACTGGCTCCACCGCGCCGTGGGTGCTGCTGCGGCACTACACCTCCGGGCTTGCTCGGGCGCTATAAATCCCTCCTGAGGCTTCCCACACAAAGCCTGGCAATGTTTTGGGGGCTGTACATGGACGAGCAGGGCAGGACAGGGCTGCCCTAAAGCTATGGAGTGGAATCCAAAAAGAGAAGGGCCTGGATGGTTTGCCTTATGGGTGTGCGTGTGTGTTTTTTGTTGTTGTTGATTCCCCTGTGCATTGACAGTCCCTTTCCAACCCAGTGCAGCCGGAGGAGCCGGCACTCCTGCCCTGTGCTAGGGATCGCGCCCTGCTCCCCATGCCTTATTTGGCACCCTTATGACACCCCCCCCCCCGTTGTCACCCTCCTCCACTGCCTGCAGCCTAGGTGGGAGGAGTGTTTAGCTGCTCCCCCATCTCCGGTGTTAGCTGCTGCTCCTGTCCCTTCTCCTTGGATGACAGGAGGTGGCCGCCCCAGCTTACTCCCCCATCCATCCCTGTGGCTACTACTTTGACTGCCGCGGCTGGGCCATTGCCAGAGCCCCCACCAGGAAACAGTAACAGCGGTCATGGGTAGGGACTCCACTGCTGCCATGGCTTCCACCTCTACCACACTCAAGGGAGCTCCTCAGCCAGAAGAAAGGGCCAGGGGAAGAAGAAAGGCAAGAGCCCTGCCTGGAAGGTGAAGCCCCCCATGGCAGGGACCGCTTCCCCCACCACGGCCCTGCTATCGGCCACGGCTTCCCTTCCCCCTGCTATTCCCTCCACCGGCTCTGGGGGCAACTAACCCCCAACCCCCAGAGTGTACGCCGAGGTGGCCAGTCCTTCCGCCCACCGCCCTGTCATCTGCCCCTGCCACCTCCCCTAGTTCCATCTCTGGTGGCCGGGGCCCTTTTCCCACCCTGACCAGGCAGCATGGTGTCCGTTGCCTCTGGATGTCCGCCTTGTCCCACGTGGAGACCTACATGTGGACATTGGCGTGGGTGGTGGGGCCCACGGCCATTGTGGCAACCTCCAAGATGTACAGGAAGGTTGTCTTCTTCCTGTCATTGGAAGGCGCTGCCCAGGAGGCTGTGGAGAAGGGCCTTGCGATGGAGGGCATCTGTGTTCCTCTTGAGCCCCTGAAGGACCTAAGTATCTGGATGGTTTTCACCCCTTAGTGCTGCCCTATTGCCCATCCTCTCTACCTTGGGGAAGTCTTTATCTGTCATAAGCCCTCTCCCGTTGGGCTGCAAGGATCCCGCCCTCCTCTACATTCTCTCATTCCGCCAGCAGGTGCAAATCCAGCTGCCGCCAGCGGTGTGTGACTGAGAGGAACTCGAGGGATCCTTCCTGGTGCCCCATCCTACAGGGGGCCCAGTACCTGGTACATTATTCCTCAGGGGAGCCCGAGGTTTCCTCTGCCAGGCAACGGGGCACGTCTGGAGCCCACCATGGAGGGGTTCTGGGGACCCCCAAGATCTGGGAGGGCACCGGCCCCATTACCGCCTGCAACCCTGACTGCCTGATCTCCTTAACCACCCCTCCTCCTCCTTCGCCCATTGCCGCTTCCACTCGGGCCCGGGGGATAGCCCCCCTATTGCACTCAGATGAGCAGTTGGGCCCACCACCACTGTGCATAGTTGGGTAGGACCTGTGGAAGAGAAGGCAGCAGAGCTGTCACCATGCTCGGGAGAGGGCCCGCCCCTGGGGGAGATTCCCCTTCCCCTTGTTGTCCTGCCCTTGCCTCCCAGACTTTGCCCCTGGACCCATCCACACTGGTCGAACCTCCACTACCACGTTGGGGAGCGGGGCGCTTGTCCAAGGGAAGTGCGACAAGTGGGAAGTGCAGGCTCAGCACCTCCCACTTGGTATGGAAGGGGAGGAGGCCCCCCATAAGACCATGAAGGGTGCCGCCGCCGCTGAGCCTTCAGCCATGCCCCCTGAGCGAGCCCAGTGGGTGGAGCCAGCTGATCAGACCATGGCAGTAATGCCATCCTGTCAGAGTCCTTCCTGAGGAGTCCTCAAAGTGAGCCCCCCACCCCTTTGTCATCTGTGCCCCCCATCGGTGCCACGGTAGATGTTGCCTCGGTTGCTGACAGGGTGGACTCTGTGGCAGAGGATGGGGACTTTAGCTCCATCTCTGAGGAGATTGAGGCGCTGGGTCTGATCCCAGTCACCCATGGGGAGGATGACCATCTGCCAGTGGGCCTCAGTTTGGGCAATGATTTTATCATGCTGCCCTGTCCTACCCTCTCTCTCCCCTTTCCCAGGCTGCTGCCCCCACTGTTGCCTGTGGGGTGCCCCAGGTCTCCTCCACCTGCCTGGCCGCAGACGGCGCCCCACCTGAGGCCACCAAGCCCATTGCCTGGCCACTGCAGGCATCCTCAGGGAAATTGTTGACCATCACTCCCTGGTGAACTCCTGGTGTGACCACCACCTGGATGTTGAATCCACCTTCACTGATATCCGGGTGGAGGTTGATTGGTCGCACTACTCCTTGTTGGACAGCATTTATTTATCTCATTTCCACCTTTTGCAGGCCAACTCCACAGCATCCAGCCATCCCCACAGCATCCAGCCATCCCCATTTTCAGACCACCATTTCGTGACTGTGACAGCCTCTCTCACCATGGAGAAGCCGGGGCTGGCCTACTGGCATTTTAATAACAGCTTGCTGGAGGACGTGGGCTGTGCCACATCCTTCCAGGAGTTCTGGCTGGCCTGGTGAGGGCAGAGGTGTGCCTTTCCCTTGGCACAGTCGTTGCGGGATGTGGGGAAGATCCGCTCCTGGTTCTTCTGTCGTGACTACAGCCCGGGGGCCAGCTTGCAGAGGGATGTGGTTATAGAGCAGCTGTAGCAGGAGGTCTTAGAGATGGAGAGGTGTCTGGCTGTCAGCCCTGGAAATCTATCCCTCTGCAGAGCATGCCAGGAGAAGCAGGAGGAGCTCCGGGCTCTTGAGGACCACTGGGTTTGGGGTGCTTTTGTTCAATCCTGCATCTGTCTCCTTCGGGAGATGGATTGCGGCTCCCGCTTCTTCTATGCCCTAGAGAAAAAGAGGGGGGCTAAGAAGCATGTCACCTGCTTTTTGGTAGAGGACCGCACCCCTCTCCTGGATCCAGTGGAGATGCATGGAAGAGCCAGGGCCTTCTACACCAGCCTTTTCTCCCTGGATCCGACCGACGCCGATGCCTACAGGGTGCTCTGGTACAGATTCCCAATGGTCAGCTCAGGAAAACAGGACCAGCTTGGCTCTCACTCTGGTCACGTTCTCAGCAGCGCTGCATCTCATGCCCAGTAATATGGGTGGCTTATCGTATAGGCTGGGGAAGGCTGTGCCTCCCCAGACAGCCTGGCATGGCCCTGCCCCCGCTCCTCCCCGAAGCCCTGCTTGCCTTTTCCCCTTGGCCCCAGCCCAGGCAACTGCTCCTCCTCAGGGAAGCAGTGTGCTAGGGCTGGGTCTAGGGCTAGGGTGGCCGGGACTTGAGGTGTCTGGGGCCGCCCAGCACTGGGAGGCCCTGGGCCCTGGGGTGGGGCTGCACTGCCCAGCGCTCTAGGCGGGGGAGCTGGAAGCTCTGGGGCTGCTTACCCTGTGCTTTGGGGGGGGACCAGTGGGGACTACCTGCCTGCTCTGAGCTCATAGGATGAGGGAGCTGGCAGCCACGGGGAGGGGGGCTCCAGCGGGGGGAAGAGAGCGGGTCCTTTGGTGTGGGGGAGCCAGCCGGGGGCTAACCTCCCTCAGCCAGCAGTTCTTCTAATGTTCATCAACTAATAAGTCACCGGGCATGGTGACCGAATCCTTAGGGAGAGGAGTGCTTCCCCTGTCATATGGGCGAGCTGTGCTTGCCTTGCTACCAAACAAGGGAGACCTCCGTGGCCTTAGGAAATGGTGTCCAATCTCACTCCTCAGTACGGACTACAAGGTCGTAGCAAAGGCCATCTTGCAGCGCTGGGATCC
Organism: Eretmochelys imbricata; assembly: GCF_965152235.1. Lineage (NCBI taxonomy): Eukaryota > Metazoa > Chordata > Testudines > Cheloniidae > Eretmochelys > Eretmochelys imbricata. The sequence continues at coordinate 33,521,920 of NC_135575.1, read as the reverse complement.
ATGCTGGTGGAGGGGTTCACTCTGACCAGACCTACACTGTCCTATCTTTGATAACCTTTATCTGGTCCGGGACCTCGGTAATAGGGATTGTCTGTCATTTGCCTTCCTGTCCTTGGACAAGGAGAAGAGTGAACCACGGATATCTCGTGGGCACTCTGTGGGCACTTGGCTTCACACCCCAATTTGTGGGTTTTTTACAGGTGCTATATGCTTCCGTGGAGTGTCTGGTCAAGCTCAACTGGACCCTGACCAAACCTGTGAGCTTCAGGCGAGGGGGTGCATCAAGGCTGAGTGCAGTCAGGCCAGCTGTATACTCTGAACACTGAGTCTTCCCCTGGACGAGGAAGGACAGGGCCTGGGCTGCCTTCACAGTCAGGTCCATGTCTTCCGTGTCCAGGCCCTGCAGAGACTACTTTACAGTACAGGTGGTCCAACGTGAAGCATGTTGGCATATGCCTTCCTCTGCCCCCTCCAAGGGCTCCAATATAACCGGCAGCTCTCTTTTTCTTCATCCAAACGGTTTTCCATGATACCTCTCCAAGCTGCTGGTCTTCTACCAGGACCTCTTCCAGACCTGGAAGCTGGTCTCAGCGATCAGCTCCATGGTGGTCACCGAGGGGGTAGATATCCTCATAGAGCCCCTGCCACACAACCCTCTGCTTGGTGTGCAGGTGGTGGAGTCCCCCTCAGTGCTCCATAGGTTCGTCCCTGGCAGGAGCCACCAGAATCAGAGACCTCCTGGCACTTGGTTGGTGCATGGGGCACTACATCCCTCATACTCACCAGCGTGTACTCCAGGAGGTGAGGGCAGCCTTACCGTCTGCCTCTCTGGCTTTTGTTTAGTGGATCTGAGGGAGGGTGTTCCCTGCCTGGCCTGCACCCATGGCCCTCCGGACCTTTTTATTGGGCCCCTGCCCTACGAGTCCCCCTCTCTCCCAGCCTCCTCCTCCCTTTAACCCGAGCCGGCTATGCAATTTGTAGCTGATTCACTTCCAAACTGCACCAAGGACACATTTGTACACGCTCATGCTCCACACTTTTCATTTCCTCACCCTTGTGTCCCAAGTGGCGGGACCTTTTGCTATCTATTAAAACCAAGCACTCTGCCCATGCTTGTGACCAAGGGGTGCTGGAAGAGAATTGCATGTGGAAATTTGGTGGAGAGATCTCTTGCTGTGCTGAGCTGAGGATGGCAAGGAGTTGTGAAAGTGGGATAATCCTAATTAAAGCGTGAGTATATAGCCTGATCTAGAATGCCAATAGAAGAAAATTTTTCTGGGGCAAGTGATGTGCCCTTTTTGAGTGCCAGAAGGGAGCTGACACAGGACTTTCTCCACAGTCATTGCCACAGTGAAGCTGCAGTGCAGCAGAGTGAACAAAACATTAAACACTACCACCACCACCAAAAAAAAAACCTACCCCAAGGCAAACTATCCAGGCCCTTGTCTTTAGGGCAGCCCTGCCCTAGTCCTGCTCGTCCATTGTACAGCCCCCAAAATATTGCCAGATGAAAACAGACGTCAAAGTGCCTTATGAATGTTGATGTGGTTGGTTCTCAACCTTTAAAAGTCATTGAGTCATCATTTCCCCCCCACACTATCCAATGCCCACCTACTGTTTATCTGGCTATGTGAGCTGCAGGGAGAGCATAAAGGTCACCTTCCACAAAACAGAACTTTAACTTCTTTCTCTGACTTTCTCCTTAAACATTTTATGACCATAATAATGGATAATATGGTACCTAGCCTCTTCAACAAAACATCCTGTGTTCTCAGCATTTCAGTCCATGTGCTGAAGCAATGGATCTGGAGATAATTAAAAAACAGAGAACACTAGACATCCAGCAACATGGGCTAGATAAACAGCCACTTTCACGCATCTCTAAAATGTGTAACTGGGTTACACAAGTGACTTTGGTTGTTTTGTGAGTGAGACTCAGTATAGCACTCTGAAACAATAACTTTATTTTTCTTTGCTAGAGGAAATGATTCCATGTGCACTGACAGCTTGAGTCTTGGAGCCAAATTCTGCTTTTGGTTATACTTGTGCAATCCCACTTACATCAATGGGCTTCTATATGAGTAATCAAAAATGGAATTTGGCCCTTGAGTATTTTATTTTTTAAATAGTAAGTCATTGATTACTTCAGGGCTCAATCCTGCAAACACATATGTATGTAAGCAACTTTACTCACATGAGCAATCCCACTGAGCTCATGCCACAAACAAAACTTGGACTCCATGTGAGTAGTTACTTATATTTGTACGTGATGATTGCAGTCAGGCCCTTAGTGTTCATACTATAAAGGCCCAGCTTTCAAATAGAGATCTGGATCCTCAGGTTGGCTACTCAATATCCAGTGCAGGACGCAAAGGAAAGGAAAGGAAAGCCACCTTTGCATCCTTTATCTTGGGGCCTCAGGGTTGCTCTAACCCATCCTGGCTAATCATGGTCCCTAAGGATTGCTGGAGTGAAGCAGTATTCTTGGCCAAGCCCTCTCATATCCAGAGGTGCTTACTACACTGGTGAGAACAGAAAGGGGTGGCTTAGAGCCAGCTATGGTAGACAGTAAGCCCTTATCTGTCCTGCTAGGCTATGAACATGGAAAAATACAAAGGAAATGTATCAGGACAGAAGATCTGGGTCAGTAATTTCAGTGAAGAGCAATTTAGAGGTTATTTTGGCAATAAATTATTACATCACAAACCATTTTATTGCATGTTCTCTGGGGACCGGAACATGCACAGAAGGGGGTTGCCTCTCACCCATAGTGCACCACATGTTCATGGGGAACCTGGTGCCAAATCATTCATAGACAACGTGATTCTGGGTCAGGGTTTCATATGTAGCAGAGCAGCTACCTCACTGTGATCTGTTGAAAGCCAGCCCTTGCCATGAGCTCATTGCTTGGTACTTTGATGGATTTTTAAAAACATTTCTGCAATGTGAAAATCTATGTAGTGAAAGGTTTCCCTTACTTAAAAAAAGAAGAAAAAAGAAAAGAATAATGAAGAAAGATTTCTTCTTAATAACAAGGAGGGACGTGGTCCAATGTATCACCATTTTTGTTCTGTGTTTATACAGCACCTAGCACCATGGGACCCTGGTCCATGACCGGGGCTTCCAAGCAGTATGATGATGATAGTAATCATACTGAAATGGTTTGTTTAAACAATGTCAGAACAGAATGTCAGTCTCATTTTAAAAGTTCTTTTTTAAAACCAGAACTAGAAAAAAAGAAAAAAAGAAAAGTAAAAGCTAGGAATTCTTAGTTCTGTGTGGTATGAAAAGAAAATTTTCTGTACAGTGAGATCTTCTTGTTTTCAAAGCCTGGACCCAATTCTCCTCTCACACTGATTTTATAGTGGTGTGAGATAATTAACTTCAGTCGAGTTTCACACAGTTTAAACTGATGTTTGTGATATCAGAATGAGGCTCTCTGCAGACTAGTTTATCTGAAGATAAGAAGTTTTTCATTTTGTTTGCCAGCAGTTTTTGTCCTTTCACTTCAGGCTGCAGTTGCCTAGCATCTACCAGGCTTTCACCAGTATTTCAAGCTGTTTAAATTCTACACATTTAATAAAACAAAGAGATTTCCCCCTTCCTGTTATCTTTATGAGACAAATGATATAAAGAAGAGAACTATCTGACAGGCTACAGGCTAGCTGGTGAACACTGGTGTCACTGCATTGAATTCAATGGAGCTAAGCTGATTTTATACCAGCTGAGGTTCTAGGCCTATATCTTTTGTATCTCCTCAGTTTGCCTAATGAAGATACAACATTTACATGTTTAAATTAGGGAGGCAAGATGGGTGAGGTAATATCTTTTGTTGGACCAACTTCTGTTGGTGAGAGAGACAAGCTTTTGAGCTTACATAGAGCTCTTCTTCAGGCATTTCTATCTGCATTGTTCTTTGGTGTTTGCATTGTGTTTGGTAAAGTGATCCTTAAGGTCACCCCTTTTTCATTTCATCTTTGAAATCTCTCCCCACCTCCTTCTACATCCTTCTCTGTTGTAACAGGTGGTTCTTGTCAGCCTGAAATCTTCTCTGGCTTGCACCCAGCTTGGAAACAAGCCTGGCCTTTCTTGCCAACTCTCCCACCCCTTACTTCCACTATGACATTTGTTGATTTAAAAAAGGAGAACACACCCCCTCTTTTTCTCCACACTAGCAAGCCACTGCAAACATGGATAACTTGAGGTTTACAAAGAAAACAGCAGGTTCTGTATAACGAATTTGGATTTATTTTTCTGTCTATGCAGTTAGGGCAAAAGAAAAGCAAAAGACAAGGCAGACATGACTCCCAAAGTTAGTTGCACTAAATGGGTGCATTCTTAAAATGCTTCCTCTTATAGGTGTGGTTAACTGCTTTTGCTCTTTTTTTTATTTGTGTGTGTGTGTAAAAGATAATTTACTGCTGTAACAACAGTCTGTTATAATCAAGTTCCTCACAGACTTGATAAAGCCAGGATCAGCACTTCTGATGAAACAGCAGCACTTTCTTTCTCCACAAAATGTAACCCACACTTACAACAGTATCCTCTGCTCAGTTCTGCTGTTCTAAACTACCTTGGCTGCAGGCCTCCTGGCTGACCCAGTGCCCCTGTCACATATTGATAGCAGCTATCTTTTGGCTTTCAGATCTACTGCTGTCCATTACACATGCAGCTGTCAAGTGCAGCTTGCTTTACAATGCAAATCTCCTGACTTCTATTAGCAGCCTAATAGGAGGCACATAGAGCCCAAATTCTCTCCTGGAGTAGTTCCATTGACTTCAATGGATTTACACAATCAGAAAATTTGACCCATGTGCCTCGACCTATCTCCGCTTATAAAATGGGGAAAATGCTTCAATTAAAATGCTCAGATACCATGGTGATGGTTGACCTTTTGAAAACCTAACTAGATAGGAAGGAAAAACAAAACAAAGTCACAACTGGTAGCCAGTTCCTAGACTTGAAAATTAAAATTGAAATCATGATGCAATGTACTTGCATTCATTCCTAGCTTCCAAATGCTGATTCCTGAAAAACAAGAGACTAAAACATATGCCACATATTTGTGGGAAAAGTGACCTCTGTACAGTACATCAGTAATTGTTGTGAAGGATGCCAGACCTGCTTGTTTCTTTTGTCTGATGGCAGCAGTGCTTGCAGAGTTAAAGAGCATGTTAAACTCAGCAGGAATGCTGGAGGTCTCGGAAAAGTTATTTTTAAAGAAAACAATCCCTCCTCATTAAACTTTTACAGTTTGGGCTTAAAGTTCTAGCCTGAACTTATAAAAAAAATTGTCATGAATATTTTTCAAACAGGGCATATTTTTTTTTTAAAAAAGGACACCCAACTTTACTAGGTCTTGAAATTTACTTAGCTCAAAAGTTGTTTGTTCCGCCTTTCTTTAGGCCTATCTTTTGATCCATCTTTTTCTTCTAATCAATTGATCCTTGCAGTTGTGAGAAATGCAAATGATTAAATATATGGCTTCTTGTGAATCCTACAGAAAAAGCAGTATCTATGCATACACTGTTGTAGTGGTTAGGAACATCTTCTGCTTATTTTAGGACATAATGAATTGGACAATGTGACTTTTCAGAAAAAAATGTGGTCTCACAGCCAGAGCACAGGACTGGAAACTAGAAAGTTCTGCGGCCTATTGTGGCACTGAGATTTAATAATTCTGTGGCCTTGGGCAAGTAATTTTAGGGTAGCATTTTAAAACTGTGTGCTGAATTGTGAGTGTGTTTGCATAGTTTGGACAAGCTGCTACCATAGTTATATGTGCAAAGTGGATAACCGCATGCACAGAAGATCAATTAGAAGCATTACTGACCATTTGCATATCTGATTATGACATTTGCCTTTACAATTGAAGTAATCACGGGTACATAGTAGGTGAATAAGTGTGACCTAGTAAATGGTGCACTAAACAGCGATGTGAGATGCCTGTCTTCTATTCTCAGCTCTTCTGCTGGCTGAACTTGGGAAAGTCTCTCTTTTTGTGGCTCAGTTTTCCCATCAGTAAAATGGCGGTAATGATACTGCCCTGCTTTGAGATTTACTGATGAAAGGTGTTCTATAAAGTGCTAGATAGTATTATTTATAAATCTCTGATCCAGCCCTCAGTTCCCTTCTCATTTCTATCATTTTATGAATGGCAAAGTTTGTGAAGGATGTCAAAGCCGTTTGACAGAGATCCAAATTGCGAGTCATAGCTCAAAGTTTCCAGGGCACTTCCAAAGCATCAGTGAGCAAACCAGGCTCAAATTCATTGAAGGGATGCTATCACAGGGAGGTTGGCACCAGTAAATGAATTAGATCCAGTGCCCAGGAGAGATGCTCCCATGTCTTCAGTTAAGAGGATGAAGTTATAAAGGATCATGGAGAGACCTAGGCAAAGGGATTCTAGTGAGTCAAAGCAGACTGGTTCGGTCAGGGGCAAGTACAAGCTGCCTGAGAACAGGAGGAAGTTCTGGAAGGAGGCAGAAAGCATTTCCTGGGGGAAGGATGAAAGCAAGAAAAGCAACAAGAGATGAAGAGCCCGGGTTGAAGGTGGCAGTGGCAACAGCAGCAGAAGGTGTTACCTGCTGGCTCTGAGCTGGAGAACTGGACTCCAGGTTTGGAGAGGGCTGAAGGCCTGCGAGCAAATAAGGGTCTTACCCACAGACATCTCTAGAGGTGAGAAGCTGAATCCTGAGGAACAGTACCAGGGCCATGGGGCGCAAGGGATGTTCCCCCTGTAAAGATGATCTCTCAGCAGAGAGGCTGTGAAGAGCAGAATTTCACTGCAGCTGGAAAGTCTGGGGTGGCTGTCCTGGCAAAAAGATGGAAGGGGATGGAGAAGGAGACTAGGGGTGGGGGAAGCCGGTGGGAATGCACTCCCAGCAGAGAAGATGGGGTGTTTCCCACTGGGAAGAGTGAGGTTTTAAGGACTACGTGCCCTGGAGGTAATAGGGACTATCTTTTGGGACTCTTGTTATGGGTTGATTTGCATATGTTTTGTAGTAAAGTGGCTCCCAGGAGGGGTATTATTCAAGCAAGAGAGTCTGTGTAGAATCCTGGGGTTACCTGAAAAAGGAAACTGAGACAGACAGGCTTGTCATGCTGTGGACTGCAGCAGGAGGGTGCTCCAGGTAGGTCCTAGTGAATCTGTTTGTTACTTATGTAGGAGAAGATAATGAGTTATATGATGTGAATTCTTTGTCACACTGTACCCTATGTTAATGTAAAACATGGCTTATTTTAACTGTATACAGAATGCAAGACCAAATTCTGCCCTTTTTAAATTTCAGTGCAAACCCCTTTGACTCCATTGAAGTTGCACACGATTTATGTCAAAACAGAATTTTATTCATTATATTTATACCCTTATTCAGCCTATGGTCATTGTTGTGTTTATGAGTCCATTAATGTGTTATTTAGAATAATAAAGAGTTGCGGGGGGAGGGGGAAAGAGGAGTACATTAACCAGAAAATACTCATATTCTATCTCACCTAACAGGGGAGCTGGAGTAATTTGTATAGTGGGGGTGCTGAAAGCCATAGAACCAAACTGTAAATCCTGTATATGATGGAAACCACTTTAAACCAGTGGGTGTGGCAGCAACCCAGCACCCTGAGTTCCAGCACTTATGTCACCTAATCATTTTATTCCCTATAATCTAGAAAATTAGCAAATACAAATCAGCAGGCCTTTACATTCTCACACTCCCCTTTATCTTTCTCTTTTACTCAGCGGGTATATCTACACTGCAGCTGAAGGTGACTACCCATGCTCAAGGCCTGAGTTAGGGGGTGCTGGGCTTGGGCGGTGCCGGGCTTGGGGTGCGGTCGTTGTTAGTGACAAAAGGGAAAACAGAATGTTTGGAATAAAATGTTTCAGGTATTCCGTATGTGGATTCATTTTTCACTAACCTCCTAGAATGTTCTGGACCTTTGTAGAATCTCATGGAACCTTCCAGACTTTCTGAGAACTACATTTTCCATGAACCTCCTAGAATCTTGCAAAGATCTCTGCTGTCTGAGCAGGGAGCAAGCAGTTAATGAAAGAAGGGTGGAGCAGGCTGCCTCAATATCTGCTCCCAGAGGATGAAGTGGGCGCTAATGGTGGTTCCATGAGAAGCTCTGTCCCTGCTGAAGAGGCCTAATGATGGCCTATCCTCAACAGCTTGCTGCAGTAAAAGTTAATGGCATATATCACCTTCAGTTCAGTTCATTTAGACATTAATTATCACTGAAGAACTACACAATCACTGACAATTCCAGATCTTCTAAAGAACATTTTACAGAACCCATGTTATCAGTGCCCCATGATGTAACTAGTGCAAGTGTCACATGGATAGATTTATGTCAGATCTGGCCTATCTTCTCCTTGATGTACATTGGATGTAAGTAGTATTTTGTCTGTAGGGTTCTTTGAGAGAAACTTAGTGTGTGACTACTACTGAACGGCTCTGATATTGGACTGATTTGTTTTGTCAGTCATGAATTCCATTATTTTTAGATTATTTAAAAGTCTGCCCATGATTTTTGACATCTGGAGATTTTTCTGATGAATGTGTGGGTGAGGAAGCAGGTGCCTGGGGGAAATGAGTAGGTAAGCAACTGTATTCACAGCGTTAAGAATGTAACCTGTAGTTCAAAACAATATCCAAGATATTCTTCCTTTAGTGCCACTTTCACCATGTCTCCTACTTTTCTGAATCTGTACTAGGAACCTTCTTTAAAATTCAGGCTCTTTCTCCTCAACTTCAAAGCTCTCCATAACTCGGCTACTGCCTTCATCTTCGTCCTCATCTCCTCCTCTGTTCTCTCCTACTCTTTGCACTATGCCCAACCTAGCTTCTGTCTTGATTGCTCCTGGATTCATGTCTGTACACCATCCTGTAATCTTGGAATAATATTCAGGAGGCTTTTAGAGAGCAGGGATCGGTGACAATGTTGCAGGAAAATAAGGGACCGAATTGGTGTACTCACATGGAAGTTTCCCAGCAACTCAGTCAAATACAGGGCAAGAAATGATAGCCATGCTCCTATGTAAGGGGCAAGTATAGCACTCTGGTTCCACAAAGGCAGTTCAGGTACTATAATACATGTCTGACTTGTCAGAATGTTGCCATTATTTCCATGAACTGTGACATTGTCACTGTGACTTCTCCATAATTTGCCATGAGAAACTGACAGCTCTCATCATGGCTTAAAGCCATCACCTCTTCAATTTAACATTATCAACCAGCAGACTCATATGCATTGTGAAGAGAGATTGACACTCTGGTCTTACTTGAATGAAGCACTTGTGTGTTTGCCAGAAGACGAGGTTGCTGTATTTTAGGATGGGTGCTCCTACTTTCTTTAGAACTCAACATTGTTTTCCACGGATCTCTTTATTAGCAGTCATTACCTTTTTTATGATGGTTGTGTGGGTGTGGCTTTTTCCATGATTAGATGTACTAATGAAGTCTTGAGGAGACGTGGATGTTTGATTCAGGATGCTATCTTTGCTTTTTGCACTCCACTCTCCTGCCTGTACAAAATAAATAATACATTGCATATTTGTTCTCTGTGGCTGTATAAACAAACTCAGTGAGAAACAGATGGGAAAATACATGAGAAGTAGGGTGCATTTAAATGGGAGATCTGTGGCACCTGGGTTTTGAATATGAACTTCAGTATGACATTTATGTCTGTTAGCCCCTATATATACTGTAGCTATACTAATTTAAATCAAATTGTGTGTGTGTGTGTGTGTGTGTGTATGTGGTGGTGGTGGTGGTGGTGATGATGAGGGTGGGACTTTAAAGTGTCATTCTGTTCTCTGAACCTGAATGTCTATAAGTCTGTGGGGACTTTGTAAGCCCTCCTGTTAGTTTTATTGTTTGTTTCTTCTAGGGTGTCTTGGGAGTAGAACCCAGAGACATAGGAGCTCTGAAAAAAAGGAGCTCTGACTGGCTCTAGGGATTGGTAAGGGGCTTTGCCTCTCACCTCGAGATTATCAATTCAAATGCAAATATAATTTCTTTAACAAACTACTGGGGATTTTGTTGGTTGGTTTTCCCTTTCTCCTTGTGCAATCAGAGGAGAACCTCTTAAAAACCTGAGAAGAGGAGTTGGTAGCACCTCTCCCCCTTTCCCTCTTGATCTCTGGGCTTTGTCTACATTAGAAATCTTGCACTGCCAGAACTAAAAGCACTTATTTCATTCGGCTCAAAATCCTAATATAGACAAAATTAAACCTGTTTGTATTCTGCTTAAACTAATTTAGCTTCATGCAATAAGCATTACCTCATTATGACATAGCGTCAATATTCCATTCTATAATAGAGCATTTCTATTTCAAACTTTCTTTTTGCATACACCAGCTCCAGGTGGAACTAAACATTGTTTTTGGCTCCTATCTCTAATAATGTGTCAAGACAAAATCCAAAACATACCAGAACTTGGGAGAGTTTGCCCTGTCCAGACTTTGGGACTGATCCACCACTTATTCACACCATTTTTATAGAGTTGTAACTGTTGTAGTCAATGGAGTTACCTCAGTGTCAAACTCGTGCAGCAGAGTGGAGAATTATGTTCCATTAGCCCCTCTGAAAGTAAGACTAAGCATGTCTAAGCTGTGTGCTTGTAGTATCACGCTCTTCTAGAATGAAACCATAGTTAGCCAAGGAGACTACTTACTCCCTCCAGCATGGCTGCTTTCTAAACTGATATTAATCTCACTCATACTCACAAGTCAAAGTGAAAATTATATTTAGCGTAAGTTGTGGCTATACATGAATTTTTTTTTAAAGCAAAGGTGGTTAGTCTGTCAGAACAACCCCTCCAATCCCTCTCTATTGTTGATAATGATTTTTAGTGGGAGATTGTTTTTGTTTATGATTTTTATGGCAGGAAAGAACAAACTTTGGACCCAATTTTACTTCCATTGAAGTCATTGGAAGCTTTGCCTTGAGTTTCAATGGGAGCTTTTGTTTAATAATTTGTTCTAATAGATTGTTTACAAGAAAAAACCCTGCCTAAAGAAAGTGTTCATTTCCAGCAGGTACATGAAAGGCTGCCTAGGAGCAGCTCAAGCTCTTGTATAGAAAACATAAGAGGGCATGTAAGGAGACTGGTGAATTCAAGATTTTCAAGAGCACGTGTGAAAATATTAAATTAATAGGAAGCTCATTGAACTGAGAAAAATGACTGAGAGGTGAGGGAGTTTAATTGTAGTTTAACAAAAGGACAGAGGGGCAGAGGGGGGGAAGTTTAGCAAGAGGTGACTATTACCAGGGAAGAATGTTATTGGGATTTTTATCTCAAATAGGAGAGACAGCTTGAATAACAGGTAATTAGGTGATTCTTGGGTGTTGCCATATCCTTCCTGGGCAGTTAGAGAGCAGATAAGGAAATATAAGTAAAACAGTTCTTAGTTATTTTCCCCCTGAAAAGCAACAGAGAGTGAAAGCCATTTTAGTTTAATATGATAGAGAACAAAGTCATCAAAATCTAAAATATACTATGTATTTAAATGACTTTTCTCCCTCTCAAGATCTTTACTTTGTTTTAATTAAAAATGGACATTGGCCAAAACATTCATATCTTGATTTGGATCTGAACTTCCTCAAAGCTCAGGGTGTTGGGGATCTGAGATAGTGACTTAGCTCGGCTAGCTATGAGGTCTGGAACTGGATTTGAGTTCAAACTTCTCCAGAGTTCAGGGGACGGGGGAAGTTGGATCTGAGGTTGTATCCTCTAGTTTTAACATATCTGACCACAGAAAGGATAAAGAAAGAAAAACTGTCTTGTTTTGAATCAGTGATTCAGGTCTTTAAATTTAATGAAAAATGAAAATCACTATAGAGAAAATAGGCCACAGCCAATAAAGCAGATGTTATACCCACAAATACTGTGATAACAACCATACCAGAGTCAGTTAGGCAGCTTATCACACTAGAGTTGCACAGAAATGTTATGCTTCCTTTCATGAAACAGAAACAATTTATCAGTACCATAGGAATAATAAGACAAAACTGATGGAGATTTATGGGTAATGGTGAGCAATGAAACATGCAAAAGCAAATGATCAAACTCCAATAGCCACCAATATGTACAGAATGCTCTCCATGGCCGGACAGGAGGGAGATAGAGCATATTATTATCTAAAACCCTCCCACCTTTTTCTTCATTCAGATATTAATAACCTCAGGTCTAGAGCGCCCTCTGCATTCTGTGCCATTGTACGAATTGTCAGACTGGCTCACATCCATCCAGTTCAGTATCCTGTTTCCAGCAGTGGTCGGAATCATATGTTTCAGAGGAGGGCCTAAAAGCTGTGCAGTAGGGTGATGTGAAATAATCTGCCCTCCTACATTAGTTCTCATCTTGGTCTCTGGTAATTAGATCTCAAACCAATCCCTAAGCATGAGGTTTAATAGCCCTTTCAAAAAATTGTATTGCCATTAATTGTAATTCTGGATATTCTCATTATCCATATAAATATGGAATCTTTTTTTGAATCCTGTTTAAATTCTTGGCCTTCATGTGGCAATGAGTTCCATGACTCAATTGCACATTCTGTTTCACACAATTTCCTTTTATCAGTTTTGAATTCCCAACATTCAATTTAATTGAATGTTCCCTTGTCCTTGTGTTATGAACAGGCAGAACAGAAGTTCCCAATCTATCTTCTCTAGAGCATTCATTATTTTATATACTTTTATCCCCCTCTTATTTGTCTCCTTTCTAAGATAAGCAACCCCAGTCTTTTCACTCTCTTTCATACAGTGGCACCTTAGCCCTAGACCTTACAGCAAGCAAATTCTATAACAGCATAAAATAAATAGAAAAAGATGGCTCCAGAAATTGGCAATGGGCTCTATAGCCTTTCACTGCTAGGTCTCCAGGTCAGCAGAGTTTGGAAGTTTTTATCACCTGTAAGCGGTTTGATGGCCCACATGAAAGGAACTGGTGATCTACGACTAGTTCCAATTATAGAGGTATTCACATCACAAATGGCACTAGCTGACAGTGTAAAGACCTGAGCTATGTTTTCCCTTCTCAAGGACAAGACAGTGGAAATATTATCGTTCTAATAATTTATTATCTGTATGATAGCAGAACTGGGTATTCCTATGCACTTTATAGATATCCAGGAAGACACGTTTCCTGCCTACAACCTAAAGAGACAAATAACAAAGTGATGGGGAAAAGGAATAACACACATACAAGCAAATGTGGTCAGGCTGACATGTGTTAGTTCAGTATTTCATATATCACTGCACAATTTCTTTTATCAGACTACTTCAGGTGCTTGGCTCAGTGCTACTTACCCTTTGATTACTGATTAGTTGGTAGCTTTTATCCAAATTTTAGAGTGCCTTTTTTCCTCTTCCTATCGCTCTCTTTCCCTGATCCTTTTCTGTTTGTGTGTTTAGAATTGATTACAGCTATACTGGTTCCAAAGGACAGAGAGGAGTCACTGAAATAAGAACAGGTTTCAGAGTGGTAGCCGTGTTAGTTGGTATCAGCAAAAAGAACGAGGAGTACTTGTGGCACCTTAGAGACTAACAAATTTATTTATTTGAGCATAAGCTTTCGTGGGCTAAAACCTACTTCATCGGGTGCATGCAGTGAAAAATACAGGAGGAAGATATATATACACATATATACACACAGAGAACATGAAAAAATGGGTGTTGCTATACTCACTATAATGAGAGTGATCAGTTAAGGTGAGCTATTATCAGCAGGTGAAAAAAAAAACCTTTTGTAGTGATAATCAGGATGGCCCATTTCCAACAGTTGACAAGAAGGTGTGAGTAACAGTAAGGGGAAAAAATAAGCACGGGGAAATAGTTTTACTTTGTGTAATAACCCATCTACGCCCAGTCTTTATTCAAGCCTAATTTAATGGTGTCCAGTTTGCAAATTAATTCCGATTCAGCAGTTTCTTGTTGGAGTCTGTTTTTGAAGTTTTTTTGTTTGAATTTGAAGAATTGCCACTTTTAGGTCTGTAATCGAGTGACCAGGGAGATTGAAGTGTTCTCCGACTGGTTTTTGAATGTTATAATTCTTGACGTCTGATTTGTGTCCATTTATTCTTTAAATTATTTTTTAAAAAAAGAGTGGAAAAAATATTTGTCTTCTGTGACTAGTGGCAATATTGGCAAAGTTACTAGTTTAAATGTGAAATATGTCCTGGAAAATTCTGTCTGAAACCACTGCCTCTGCCATTCCTGTGTCCCTTTTCTTCTATCACTGAGGAGCAGAGCTGCCCGGCCAAAGAATAGGACAGCATGAAAACAGTAGCAGGATAGAAACAAACACTGAAGTGCTATTCAGCATACCATGAGAGTGCACTGTCCTTTTTTTCTTCATTGGTGGGGACAAAAGCCCTCAAATTCAACATTGGATGTGAATCACTTTCTCTTTATAACTCAGCAGATATGTCAAAGGATGGTTGATATCTTGACAGTGAAAAAGTGAGCGGTGGTAAGCCTTGAACCTGTGTCTTGGCACATTTCCACATAGGTAGTGCCTTAACTGCAATATGCTGCTGGCTGTCAGATTGAAAAATAGCAGTGATGGTATTTGCAAAAAGAAAAGGAGTACCTGTGGCACTTTAGAGACTAACCAATTTATTTGAGCATAAGTTTTCGTGAGCTACAGCTCACTTCATGACAGCCTGCTCTGTTTCCTCCTCCATTTAATAGAATGTTGAAAGACTAAGGCAAAAAATTGTTGTGAAGCTGACAGGAACCAAAAACTTGTAGCTGCCAGGATGATCTGTGTGTAGTTAATTTCATCCTAAACAGTCTGTGGAAAAAACTAGAAAACATTTTGAGAATTGGGGGGGAGCAGAAGCCATGAGAAAAGGAGAATAGGTGTGGCTGTGGATTCTTGAGACCAGTAGCTACAGGTACTGGAACTAGGGGTGCTGCTGCATCCCCTGGCTTGAAGTGGTTTGCTTCATATACAGGTTTACAATTTGATTTAGTGACTCTCAGCAGTAGATTATATTTTAGTTCTCCATGGAAAAGCTGTGCGTGTTATTCTTTCCTCCCCATCAGATAACAAGTGTCCTAAATTTTCCAGCGACTATGAATTCTGTATGCCTTAGTTTTTGTGTACTCAACTTGAGACACCTTAAAGAGGCCTGATTTTCAGAAAGGGATACTCAGCACTTCCTGAAAATCAGGGTCAGAAAATCAAGTTAGGGAACCAAAAAAATCATTGGTCACCTTGGAAAAATTTGGGCCAGTATGTGTCAAATTATATCTGACATTCTCACAAGCATTTAAACAACTGCTGCTGCTAATAATAATGGCAACAACATAACATTGTCAGTTCATGATTTTTATCACAAATTGCATGTTATTTGGTATTTTTCTTAAAACCCCAACCCCAACTCCAAGTGATTATGTAAAAAAGTTTTTCTTTTAAATATCAAGTGTTGTGATTGCAGAGAAAAGACTGAAAACGTTACCTGATATTAAAAGGATCAGAAGCCAGAAGATAAATAGGAATAACCCAACTGTGATGCTCCCAATGGTGATGCAAGAGTGAGTATAAACCTCAGGCAGACTGCTAAGAATCAGGGCACAAACTCCAAATTGGTTGTGAGTTTGAAATTTAGATTAGACCAACCAACGGCACCATGTGTGTAGACTCCTCAGGAACTTTAGTAGACCTAACATGGAGTCACAGACAGTTCCCTAAGGTACACTCCAGTCTGTCTTGCCAGATGTCTACCCAGGTGAGTGTATCTCTGTGATAGATAGCCCTTTGCACCAAGAATCACAGTAATATTCAGCAAAAAGAAAAGGAGTACTTGTGGCACCTTAGAGACTAACCAGTTTATTTGAGCATGAGCTTTCGTGAGCTACAGCTCACTGAAGTGAGCTGTAGCTCACGAAAGCTCATGCTCAAATAAACTGGTTAGTCTCTAAGGTGCCACAAGTACTCCTTTTCTTTTTGCTGAATACAGACTAACACGGCTGTTACTCTGAAACCAGTAATATTCAGGTTATTCCTAATCTCAAAGGACCAGTCACTTACCCCAGGTCAATTGCACCTTTGATCTCACATGAAGGAGAACACTTGTAGCCAATCCAGTAATAAACTATATGAAGATTGATTAAATAGGAAAAGGAAATTAGAGAGTTATTTATAAGGGTAAAGAAGGCAAATATACACACACACACACACACAAATGAGTTACCATCTTAGCTTTTAAAAGGTAATATAGGCTTCTATAATCAGCAAGCTGTATTTGTCCTTTAGGGCTAATCCAGGCTAAGCATCTGGGGATCTCTTGCTTATGCATAGAAACACCTTGCCCACATCAGGAGCCCAAGAAGCATAGAGATCCATAGCTCCTTTGATCTGGGGTTTTTATCCCCCTCTTGCCATGTGCTCTGAGCTGCAAACATAGATGATGGGAGGAATCCATTTGCATGACTCATCTTCACAGGGAGAAGAGCAGAGCAACAATATGAATCTTTAGTTCTTGTGTTGATGATTCCTTAATCCAGATGTGGAGAGTTTTCAGTTGCAAGGTTCAGTCGGAGCGTGTCTAGTATTGATAGGTCTCTTTCAGGAGGGGCATAACAATTTATTAATTAGCATGAAGAGCTGCTTTTTTAATGTCGCTCTCCTGTATGACGATTCACATAGTCTCAGAGGCTCACACTACAAACTGCTCAAATATTACATTATAGTATGGAGCACAGATATTAGAAATAAGATTAATGCATGCAGCAACTCAGAAGCATTAGATACAGTCCAAACACTAAACACATGCTTAGAATTCTAATATATCTTTTATCAATATTAACCCACAAGTGAGCCAGACAGATTCCAGCTAGGTCTGTAAGTATCTAGTATCTGTAAGTGTCCAGTTCAGACATGTGGACCTTGACATGAGCTGGTACGTGGCCAGCCAGTGTCATGCCAACATGTATTACTCTTTGAAAAAACTTCATGATTTTTAAGCTAATCTGATTTTTTTGAGGCTGACCTTTGAATTTTGAATGCTTGGGGGTTGCAATACTGTAATGATATTTTGTATTTGCAGTTACATAGCAGCTTGCATCTGAGTAAAATGTTTTATAGTGATGAATATGTATTATGTTTATTGGGAGGGAAACTGAAGCATGGGGGTGGCTATGGTCAAATTGTAAATCCTTAGTGCAGCTGGGGATAAGTCCCAGGTTTACTGACTATCATACATCTGCTCTATCCATAGACCATGCTGTCTCCCTAATGCATCTATTCATCCTAATCATCCTTCCTTCTCAACTCAACTACAATATACACTACATGTTAATTGCTTTGCTTTAGGGCAGTGGTGACAGTTGCTTGAAAGAAATACAGTGAGTCCTGCCTACCCATATATTGGTCTCAGATATAGTAAAACCACTGATAGTGAAATAGAATGAAAGTCTCATGTCATTTCAGTGGACTGTAAAGTACAAATAGAAATTCGAATTCTGAAGAATTTTCACTTCTAGGGTGAAATCCTACATTCCTTACTAAATCAAAGTCCCCCTTGAGTAAAAGTTGCAGGATCAGCCCTTCATTGAATTACTCTCTGAAAAGACATGATTTTACTGTACACGGGTTCCATTGCAAAAGAACTCTGCAGGAGAACCTGTGACACTGGGAGGCAATCAAAGCAGGAAAATGTTACATTTTAAAGTAATATTTGCAAAATGTAATAAAGATAAAATAATGGTTTTACTTTTAACATAGAAATAGGGTGTCTTATTTAAACCTTGTAGTCTGAAATAACATGACTATTATGAATATCATTAACTATAATGTTATTAAGAAAAACCCATCTGCTGAGTAGTATAAAAAGATGTATGTATATTTATTATTTTATTTTTAAAATGGTAGGTTCTCTCTTCAGTTAGGAGACTATTCGGTGCAAGCTGTGGCTGGACCAAGGACATCTTTTGGCAGACACCTTGGCTTGAAAGTGAAAGTCAGTTTCAGAAATACCAGAGGTATGGTGCTTGTTTATTCCCTTTAATTTAATGAGAATGGATTAAAATGGGTGAATAAAGCTGAAAAGCTAATGTGGTTAACCATTTCTGACCCAGCCTGACTGGTTTATTCCATCAGTCCTGCCCTTTTATAAACTTCTTAATCACACTGGCCTCCTTCAGATCTAGTCACTGGTTTTTAATTCATTCCAGTCAATTTAAAATTAAGAAGAGCTTGAAAACCAAAGGAACCTTCAAATAAAATGGCCAGGGTTGCAGGAACAATCCTATTAGCCAACAAAAATTTAAATATATTTAAAAAGAAATGAAGTAGTAGTAGAGCATAAGAGAGAGTTAGGAGCCTTTGGAAATGCCAGCCTGAGTGAATACTTTAAAGAACATAGTTAGTATAGAATCATAGAATATCAGGGTTGGAAGGGACCCCTGAAGGTCATCTAGTCCAACCCCCTGCTCGAAGCAGGACCAATTCCCAGTTAAATGATCCCAGCCAGGGCTTTGTCAAGCCTGACCTTAAAAACCTCTAAGGAAGGAGATTCTACCACCTCCCTAGGTAACGCATTCCAGTGTTTCACCACCCTCCTAATGAAAAAGTTTTTCCTAATATCCAATCTAAACCTCCCCCACTGCAACTTGAGACCATTACTCCTCGTTCTGTCATCTGCTACCATTGAGAACAGTCTAGAGCCATCCTCTTTGGAACCCCCTTTCAGGTAGTTGAAAGCAGCTATCAAATCCCCCCTCATTCTTCTCTTCTGCAGGCTAAACAATCCCAGCTCCCTCAGCCTCTCCTCATAAGTCATGTGTTCTAGACCCCTAATCATTTTTGTTGCCCTTCGCTGGACTCTCTCCAATTTATCCACATCCTTCTTGTAGTGTGGGGCCCAAAACTGGACACAGTACTCCAGATGAGGCCTCACCAATGTTGAATAGAGGGGAACGATCACGTCCCTCGATCTGCTCGCTATGCCCCTACTTATACATCCCAAAATGCCATTGGCCTTCTTGGCAACAAGGGCACACTGCTGACTCATATCCAGCTTCTTGTCCACTGTCACCCCTAGGTCCTTTTCCGCAGAACTGCTGCCTAGCCATTCGGTCCCTAGTCTGTAGCGGTGCATTGGATTCTTTCATCCTAAGTGCAGGACCCTGCACTTATCCTTATTGAACCTCCTCAGATTTCTTTTGGCCCAATCCTCCAATTTGTCTAGGTCCTTCTGTATCCTATCCCTCCCCTCCAGCGTATCTACCACTCCTCCCAGTTTAGTATCATCTGCAAATTTGCTGAGAGTGCAATCCACACCATCCTCCAGATCATTTATGAAGATATTGAACAAAACCGGTTCATATGATATCTTTCCTTTGCCATGCCTCACTTAGACTTATTCATTCTATGTCTCCCAAATTCTAATGATTTGATAGGCACTCCAAAACCAAGTTATGAATAAAAATTCTTGTTACACCACTCTTATAGTACTTTAATCAAAGTAACAGACCATATGCCTTTGATTCATAGATGTTAAGGCCAGAAGGGACCATTATGATCATCTTGTCTGACCTGTGGAACAAAGGCCTTAGACCAGGGGTGGGCAAACTTTTTGGCCCAAGGGCCACATCTGGGTGGGGAAATTGCATGCAGGGCCATGAATGTAGGGCCAGGGTAGGGGGTTTGGTTTTGGGAGGGCGTGTGGGTGTGGGAGGGGGTGTGGTGTGCAGGAAGGGGCTCAGGGCAAGGGGCTGGGGCAGAGGAGGGGTGTACGAGTCCAGCCTACCAAGGAAGGGAATTGGGGTGCAGGAGGGGTGCACAGTGTGGGAGGGGGCTCAGAGCAGTGGTGCAGGGAGGGGTGTGGAGTGCAGGGGGGCACAGGGCAAGGGGTTGGGATGCAGGAGGGGTGTGAGGTACAGCAAGGCAGCAAGGGGCTCAGGGCAGGAAGTTGGGGTGCTGGAGTGGTTCAGGGTGCAGGCTCCGGCCCGGTGCAGCTTCCCTGGAGTGGCTCCGGGGTGGCAGTGGTGCGCACCAAGGCCAGGGCAGGCTCCCTGTCTGCCCTGGCCCTGGCCCCGGCCCCACTCTGCTCCGGGAAGCGGCTGGCACCACGTCCCTGTGGCCCCTGAGGGAGGAGGGGCAGAGGGCTCTGCGTGTTGCCGTTGCCTGTGGGTACCTCTTCCAAAGCTCCCATTTGCCACGGTTCCCCGTTCCCAGCCAATGGGAGCTTTGGGGGAGGCACAGGGGTGGCAATCCCGTGGGCCGGATCCAAAGCCCTGAGGGGCTGGATCCTGCCCACGGGCTGTAGTTTGCCCAGCCCTGCCTTAGACTATTACCTAACAATTTCTGCATCAAGCCCATAACTTGTCTTTTAGAAAGAGGCTTCCAATCTTGATGTAAAGATTTCAAGTGACCAAGAACCTACTGCCTTCCCAGGCAAGTTGTTCCATTGATTAATGACTCCTACTGTTTAAAAAAAAAAAAAAAAAAAAAAGATAGATAGATATCTGTGCCTTTCTGATCTGAATTAGTCTGGCTTCAGCTTCCACCCACTGGATCTTTTTCTGCCTTTGTCTGCTAGATCAAAGAGCCCTCTACTATCAGACCTATGTAAGTACTTATAGGTTATGCCTACGCTACAAACTTTGGTCTATACAAGTTACATATAGCCATTGCAGTTAGTATATTGCTTATATGTGTGCAAACTTTGCTCCTTGTGTTGGTGCTGCATGTACTCAAGAGGCGTGCTTGTGTTGGTGCACACTGGGGTGCACCATGGGTAGGTATCCCAGTGTGCAACCCACCACCGTCCAGCGCAACCCACCACCATCCAGCGCACTGTCTTTTGGGAAATTTTAGCAATGCATGGTGGGGCAGAAACGAGTCACACAGTGGGTAACTGGGAGCAAGGGGTCAACTTCCCTGTGTGCAACTGTCTCCCTCCCGTAATGGTATCTATATGCCATAATTTTCGCATCTTTTCAAAAATCCCACAAACTCATGGAGCCCTCCTCACTGTCCATGGTCTCTAACAGACACATAGAGCCTGAACAGCTCTGCACTGTTTTCTTAAGCATTGCAAACACAGGATGCACAGTCCTCTGGTATCTGCAGAACTGTATGAAGAACCAAATCAGCAGGGAACAAGAAGTTTTCTTGAAGGACAGATTGCTGTGGGACATAGCAAGACCAATTCAAGGTTGTTGGTGGCATTCATGGAGCAACTGCAGATGGTGGAGTGCCGCATCTGGGCCTCAGAAACAAGCACTGATTCTGGGACTGCATCTTAATGCAGGCTTGGGATGACAAACAGTGGCTGCAGAACTTTCGGATGCTCAAGGCCACATTCTTGGATCTCTGTGCCCAGCTCTCCAGTGTAGGGACACCAAAATGAGAGCTGCACTGACAGTGGAGAAGCAAGTGGCAATCACACTGTGGAAACTTGCAATGCCAGATTGCTACTGACCAGTAGCAAATCATTTTGGAGATGGAAAATCCACTCTGGGGGCTACTGTTATGTAAGTGCGCTGGGCTATTGATCATCTCCTGCTATGCAGGATTGTGACTCTCAGCAATGTGCAGGACATAGTGGATGGATTTGCAGCAATGGAGTCGAACTGCAGTGGAGCAGTGTGCAGTGGCCTGCACATCCCTATTTTGGCACCAGACCACCTTGCCAGAGTACAGCAAGAGAAATGGCTACTTTTCTATGGTTATGCAAGCATTGGTGGCTCAGTGGGGATGCTTTATCAACGTTGGCCAGTCAGGGAAGGTGCATGATACTCACATCTTTAAGAACACAGGACTGTTCAGAAAGCTGCAAGCAGGGACTTTCTTTCTTGACTGGCAAATTATCATTAGGCATGTTGAAATACCAATAGTGATCCTGGGGACCCAGCCTACCCCTTACTTCCTTCGTTCATGAAGCCATAGAGTGGCAACCTCAAACGCACTAAGGTGAGAGTTCCTTGACAGCACTAAGGAAAGATTCAGCCAGTGCAGCATGACAACTGAATGTGCTTTTGGTAGATTGAAGGCCACTAATCATTGCTGAATTTTGCCCTTAGAAATGACTACTTCCCTTAGAGGAGACAGTGGTTAATTGATTCTTCACAGCTTTGTTCAAATATGGTAATAGTTTGAACTGTGCACAAGCCCACTGGGAGAGAGAATAAAATAGATATATTTAACAATGGAGATTCTCTTTCATAGAGAATTTCCCTTATAAAATAATTAATATTTAAGCTGAATTATTTATCCGTGACCTCTGCACAATATAAATTTACATTATTTAACTTGCCTTATTTGCTACATTTAAAGTGACTGCTATAGGTCATGATAAAAGAGCTTGTTGGCGAGAAAACCCAAAGATATGTAGTAGCTGCTAGAGCGGTGAAAGTTTACCATTGGATACCACGCAGGGACTGCGTTCTTCTTTTTAATATTTACAACCCATTTGAAGGAGAACAGCAACAGCACAATGCTAACATTTTTCCAGTTAAATGAAAGATGAACAGGGGAACATGATCTAAGATAGGTGGAGCTAGTAGAGACAGGTGGCAGATCCAGTGAGTGACAAAAGCACATTTTAGACCTAGCCAATATAATAAGTCTGGTAGCAACAAATACATATTAAGATTGAAAGTATATATATATAGTGATGGGGCAAGGCCAGATGGCTATAGGAAAGTAGTGAGAAACAGGTATGTTAGCCCCAGGCTAAACAAATCCCTGTTACCATGATAACCAAATGGCAGTTGCTCCAGGTTAATCAAGACACCTGGGGCCAATTAAGATCCTTCCAGAAAGCAGTGGAGACAGCTAAGTTGATTGGGACATCTGAAGCAAATAGGGGCTGGCTGAAACTAGTTAAATGCCTCCCACTTAGTCAGGTGGGGGGGGGGGGGGTGTCAGGAGCTGCTGAAGGGAGCCATGCTGCTGGAGAAACTGAGCAGTACAAACTCCATCAGGCACGAGAAAGGAGGCCCTGAGGTAAGGGTGACTTAGATATTGAGGAAGTGGGGGCTGCTGTGGGGAAGTAGCCCAGGGAATCTTACTTGTCCTGTTTCCAAAAAGTCAGCTACCAAGAGCTGCTACTATCAGGGTCCCTGGGCTAGAGCACGGAGTAGAAGGTGGGCCCGGGCTCCCCCCTCCCTTCCCCAACTAATCACTAGGACTGGGAGACAATAGAGACTGTGCGAGGGAGGATAGCTTCTCCTCACCTCCCTTGCTGACTTATGATGAAAATGACTCAGTAGGCTGTGACCCTTGCCTCTAGAGAGAGAAGGGCAATGTGAAGGGTCACAGTGAGTCTCTGAGGCTAGCGTAATCTGCCAGGAAGCACAGGACCCACTGAGACAAGGTTGGGGCTTTGTTGCTATATATGAATGAATAGAACCACACTGCAGGGGAAAAAGGCTTAGGAGGAGCTCACAGTGAAACAAGCCTCAACTCCAGTCAGTGTATGCAGGATTTGTTATGAGGGGAGGCTAAAATGTTTGGATACTATTGCTGTGGCACAGTCATTCTTGAATTTCCCATGGGGAATATATGGCTCCGAACCTCCTACTCGGGCCAGTAGCTAAATGCCACAATTTGGCCTTTCATGTATAAAGATAACTGCCTAACTTACGTTTCTGCCTCAGGGAGCTAAAGTGGAGTTTCTCACTGAAAACAAGAGGACTGTGCTTAAAAATTGATGGCCTGAGGTGACCTTCTGTATTGTGGAAATGTTTTCCTAGTCAATGGATTACAAAAAGTTAGGGAAATGAAAATGAATTTAAAGAGAAGGGGCAGGGGGGAAAGCAACTCAGTAACATACCTGAGATTAATGGTACTGACAGGTCTCTAGTAAAATCTCTAGAGAAAAGAGATTCAAACACAAAAGGCTTGTGAGACTGGAAGTAGGAGAAAATAAAGAAAACAACCCTGACTAGAGAATTTGAGTTCCCAGAGAAAGGGGGAAGGAAGAAGAGTGTCTCTTCATCTTCTGAGTCTACATTTGTTTAGGGAAAAACTGCACAGTCAAACGAGAAACTTAGCATTGGGGGAAAAAAGTTCTCATTACAGGCAGGTGACAGCTTGAAACTCCCTGCTGAATTAAAGCTGCTCTGTACAGATGAGCAACAGATGCAAGGGCAATGTGACTGTGAGATGGTACAATTTCTCTAAAACCCAGGCTGATAGGATTTTATCTGAAGATAAAAGGGAAGGAATTCCCTGTGCAAGGTGCTCGGAGGGAGAGCAGCTGCCTATACTCTCAGGTGGCTAATAGAAGGGTACAGTTCTCTTACACTGTGTTATCTCACTGAAGAATCAAGTACAGCCTATGGGTTTAATGCGGACAGTATCCATATAGGACTTGGATAGAAAAAAGTTCTTTGTTATATTTCTTTATAAGCATCTTTTTAGATTCCTTTCTAAAATCCTTTCCGAACTAAAACAAATATAGTACTTAAGAATTCCTCAGGTTGCTTTAACACAACCTTAAGATGTCTTGATCAGTCTTTTAGAGCGTTTCAGCAATCCTCCTGAACTGCAAAATTGCAAATCCTCCTTAGGCAAGTCCTTGTCTGTAACAGACTGTTCAGTCTCATAGTCAATAAGAAAATCAATTTGTGAATTATTTTTAATTTGTGTGTCTGCTCTCACTTCACTTGTCTCTACCAACTCCTTAGTCTTGAGTAGATGCTTATGACTCCTTAAGATTTTGCTTTTATCAGTGATTACTGACTGAGTGAGATGACTCTTCTTTGATCACTCTAGCTGGCCAGTGCCCATCTTGCCAAATTGTCACCATCCCCAGAACCGACAGCCAACTGGGACCGGACATAATCATCACCAACGAGGACCGGAAGAAGATCATCCTGGTGGACGTCACAGTACCATTTGAGAACAGGACCCTGGCCTTCCGTGATGCCCAAGCTTGAAAGGTGGAGAAATACACCCCTCTGGCCAACACCTTGAGAGCTAAGGGTTACCAGGTTCAGACAGATGTGCTGATCAGAGCCCAGGGCACATGGGACACCAATAATGAACCAGTGTTGAAAGAATGCGGAATCAGTCAGCACTACGCTCGGCTGATGTGGCAACTCATGGTGTCAGATGCCATCAGGTAGTAGAGGGAAATCTACATAGATCACATCACCGGACATCAGCAATACCATGAGGGATGAGCTGGAGTGCCGATGAGAAGCAGAGGGGAAAGTAACTGAAATACTTTCCTCATGGATTGTATTTTCCAAATGGACTACCCTAAATGCTCAATTAGGGAGGGACAATCTTCACTCATCCCTAAATTTGCTTTTTACAACTAACTCTCTGTATAACTTTTCATGAGGGATATACCTGAGTATTCAGATTCTAATATCTAAACTGTATTAAATTTATTCACCTTAATTTGGGTTATTGCTGATTATGCACTATATGTATCTTATGACTTTTTAAAACAAACTTTGTATTGTGGATAATCTAAGCACTATACCCAGCTGTACGGACACTCCTTTCTTAAACTTGTGTACTTTAACATTAGCTTTAATAATTTTTTTAATTCCTTTAAATAGTTTAGGAGCCCAGTTGTGGTGCTCACTATGTTCTGTGCTTCAGTAGCTGCCAGAAACCCATCAGAGCAACCTCATGTATATAGTGAGATGTGGTAAAGTGGTGATGGGTTACCCAGAGTATTATGGGATGAAGCAATGCTCCTCCCTGTTGGGATTCCCTCTGAGACCTTTTCCACTTGGCTTACCTAGAACATCTCATCCAGTTCTGAGAGAACACTTTATCTAGTTTTCTGAAATCCAAGAAATCAGTTCAACTCCAGACTCACTGAAGATTAGTGATTGGCATACAATCATACTAAGCTTGAGTTGATCAAGAGTAAGGGGTGGATATAAGGTATAATACACATCCAATGTACATAAATCAGTTTATGTATACCCTTACACTTAATACTATTGGTTAATATTTCATCACACACTTTATGATTTGCCTATTTTTTGTAATCAATCCCATGAACCATCTGAGCTGCAAAGTATGGTAGTAAGTAAAGCTGCAGCGGCAAGCTTATTACGAGTTACTCATCTTACTATTTCTATATCTACTAGCTACATGTTATTTACAAGGCCACTTATGACTTTATGCTTTCTCTTGTTAAGCAGTTTCCCATATTCTCTTCCTTACTACTTCGTGCATTGTTCATGCAAGGTCCGCACACCCCACTCTTACTTCCTGTTTGATTCAGTGGGAGGTGCCCCCACACTGTTTGTGATGCAGCTGAATAAAGCAGCAAGTTACCAGTCTTCAGTCCTGTGAGTAGGCTTTATTATCTTATTTTTGCACTGTGCGGTCCTTTCCAAAACTAGGTCTGGCATGTTTGTGTATGTTTAGTAAACATGGTTATTTGGGACCTGTGGTGGGCTTTGTACCTAGTCAACTCCTTAAGTCATGGGGGAGAGAGGTAACCCCACCTCTGCCTACATCCATTTGCTAACCCTCCTGCCCCAGTAGTCAGCACAGTGGGGCCCAATGGCCAGAGTCCTCCTAATTCCCCCTCCCCAAGTGGGCTAGGGCAGCCTAGCAGCCAGAGTCAATACTACCACCTTTGGAGGCAAAATAGGGGGCCTAGTGGCTGGTGCCTAGGGGCCATCACAAGGGGGTGGCAGCCCCCAGTAGGGGAGCCTGGGCCCATCCAACTCCACTGGGCCCCGACCCAGGGCCCTGCCAGCATCGGAGCAGTCTGCCATGGGGCAGCGGGGAATCCTACCAAAACACACTGACCTTATAAGGATGGGAGGTACCCCTCCCTGGGTCGCTTCCTACTGGCTCTCCTGCAGCAGCGGTCCATACGGTATTGGGGTCTCCAGGCTCCTCAGCACCAGACACTCCCTGGGGTTCCGATAATGGCAGGCCTCTAGTCTAGGTTTCTGGCTCTTCAGCTCTTATGGGTAAAGGCTGTAATGGCTCCTGGGCTGGAGCCCCTGCCAACCATCCTTCCTCCTCAGCAGTCTGCCCTGACTGAGCAGCTCTGCAGGCTTTTATACCTGAATTCGAGGTGGAGCATGGGCAGCAGTGCCTCAGGGGTGGGGCTTCCTCTACTACAAGGGAAGGATTTAACTCCCTCCATACCAGTGCAGGGCCAATCCGCCCCATCACAGGATCCAACTATGTTCCTGTGGTTTCCTTATATTGTTTTTTGTTGTGTAAAGAGCAAAAGACACAATATCCACCCGTCATTCAAGGTGCCTTGTTATTTGCCTTTGCAGCAGTGTGCCCTCTCCCTTTGGACACTTATCTCAGACAACTTCACCTGACCCTTTTAGAGCACCTTCATTTCCCCCAAAAGGTGTTTTTAATAAGATCACTGTTTGACCTTCCCCACCTCTTTTCTCCTCCCTTGTATATTCCCTCAAGTTTGTTTGGAATTTTAATGATGGGATTATTATGTTTCATTTTTTATTAAAATATTTTACTACACTTTAAGAGAACCTGAATAATTCCTCAGGAGGGTGGTAACGGGGGTAACTTTTCGGAGAGAGTGGATGAAGGACTCAGTAACAAAGCAGAGAGGAGCAGCAGGGCTGTCCTTACCCGTACGCAGCTGCGTAGGGCACCAGGAAATTTGAGGCACCCAAATTTCCTGGTGCCCTATGCAGATGCATGCTGCTCCAGCTCCTACTCCACCTCTTCCCCATGGCCCCTGCCCTTGCTCTGCCCCAGCCTCGCCCCCACCCCACCCCGCCTCTTCCTGCCCCTGCTCCGCCTCAGCCCCTCCCACTGCCCTGAGGACTGCAGCAGGGGTCAGGCCTGCACTCACCGGTGGCGGTAAGGGGAGTGACCCAGCCCCAGCCTGCTCCGCTCTGCTGGCTCCCAGCCATGCCACCAGTGAGAGCTGGGGGGCAGTTCTCCCCTACCCACCAAAGCTGGGAGCCAGGGGAGCAGAATGGAGTGGGCTAGGGCCGAGTCGCTCCACTTCCCGGCCGTCCCATGAGTGCGGGGTCGGGCCTGGCTGCCCTGCAGTCACCGGGTGGCAGGAAATGGAGCAACCCAGCCCCAGTCTGCTCTGCTCTGCTCCACCGGCTCACGCTGGGGGGCAGTTTCCGCCCAACCTCCCCACCCCCACAGAGGCCTGGGGCCCCCCACAGCCCCTCCATTGGCTACGGATGGTCTGAGGAGGGGCCATGTTTTTAAGAACAGACTACATAAACAGCTGTCAGGGATGGTCTAGGTTTAGTTGGTCTTGCCTCAGTGCAGGGGATTGGACTTGAACTCTCGAGGTCCCTTCCAGCCCTACATTTCTATGATTCAGTGTTTGTGCTAAGTGGCAGTCTCCAGACACGCTAACCTTTATGAAATTATGCATTGCAAAGAGTATTTGTTCTTTGTCAAAGTAGTGTAACTAGTGTGGATTTTACAGGTCATTATCCTGTGGGTAAGTAGAAAGTGAGTTTGATAGCAAAAGTGGTATGTTTTTAGGCAAGAACCCTACAAAGGCAGATTGAAAAGCAGACTGCTGCAGAACTTAGGAACATGAGTCAGGAAACCAGGGGCCCAATTCTCTATTGCTCTGCACCTTGTGCAGTCATTTAAAGTGCAAAGTGGGTGTAAAATGCTACCAGATCAGAATGGTAGATAATTTTCATGTGTTTTCCACTCACTCTGCATGGGTGACTGCAGAAGGTTCTGGATAATGAAGAATCAAGCTGCTGGGTTCTATTTCTGATCCTGTACTTGACATTCTATATGATCTTGGGAGCAATTCACTCAAGTTCTCTGTGCTCTGTTTCCCCATTTGTAATAGGGGATAATATAACACTAGCTTTAAGTGCCCTGATTTTTTACCGGTAAAAAGTGCTCCAGCAGCACTAAATATTTTATTTTTACAAGGAAGAAGACAATTCCACTTCATGGCAGCTTCCGAGGTTTTGAAATTTGGTTTCTTTCTGCACTGGAACAAAAACAAAACCATTTTAATGATTTTGCAGAAATTGAATTGTCTCCATTTCCATTTTTGGATCAAAACCTTAGCTTTGCAATTTGGGAAGGCATATGTAGCCAGGTGGCCAAGGTACTGGCTAGGGAAACGGGAGGCACAGATTCAAGTCCCTCTTCTCCCTGATTCAGAGTAAAAATTTTCTTTCCAGATCATTCTCAATCAGCCAGAGAAGGGACCCCCCCATCCCAGGTCCGTACCTTGGTGCAAAGTTAGAGTGTGAGAGCATCGCTTGCTCTCCTGCACTATACCCCAATGAAAACTTCATAGAAACTGATATGTTTCTACAAAACGTTTTCTTTGATGAAACAGCATATTTCAACAAAGTGAAATGTCACTGAAAATGATCTGACCAGCTCTATGGCAAGAGACCGGAACAGAGGATCAGATAAGTCTCTGCCACGTCTAATTTCTATGAATGAAGTATAAAACACATAGAGGAGCAGCCTTGGCTAATGCAACTAAGTCAGACTAAGTTCTAGACCAGCCATTGTTCATCATACAGCACATAACCAAAGATTTTTGTTACTCAGAGCATAGCAGCTGATGCTAATTTAGATTTACAGCCAAAGACAATGCCTAGCTTCAGGCCCTAGGCAACCCAAGGAAAGCACCAGGGACAGCACTGGCATTCTGGAAGGACAATTCAGTACTAACTCTTGAGACACAGGAGCTGTCAGTTCTGATACATTTATTACTATTTGTTATTGTTTTTGTGGTTTACACCTCCTCACCCCCTTAATTTTGGGGCTGTCTTTCTGCCAGTGTATTTTGAAAATATTCTCACAAGGTCTCCTCCCGAAGGAAGTGCTAACTTGGAATTAACAATTATTCTATATTTGAGCTCCTGAAGAAAGCATTGACACTTTTGCTGCTGTTAAGCAACAGACAATAGAGGCTGATCTGTCATTATTTACCTTGTGTGCTCTAATTACATTCCCCAGCACACAACACACATACAGAGTAAGTTCATCTCTTCAGGGGATGGGGGTGGGACAGGAGAATGGAGGAAAGAGGAGTGCTGAACCAGCCAGCCAGGCACAATGGCTGTAGGTACAGTTTGTTTGACTTCAGCTGGCATTGCGGGTGTTTAGCCCATCAGAGGAACAGGAGATAAATCCATAACAGATCTTCAGCTGCTGTCAATTGTACCCTGATTTATGGCAGCTGAGAATGTGGCTCATTGTTCTTAATAAATACCTCTACCAAACAGAGCAGTTGGCTAAGCTGTATGCAGGATTGATACTTTTCCTCAGTCTGTACAAGAATATGCTTTAATTTATAACATCAATGTGGGTGTTTGCGTTAAATATGTGATGTTTCTGATAGGATCTTTTTAGGAAAATCTTTCTCCTCTTGTTTTATACCCATCATCCCTCAAAGAACTTCTGCTTCAATCAACTGTCTTCCAGCTGAAGATGAAGTTCCGTTTGAAGCCCTGCAGATCAATCAAATGGAGTTACTATAGGCACATGCCACCGCACCAGGGCTCAGCTTGCAGCTTGTGCACCCAGCCTCTGCCCGTCTGGGGTGTAGAAAGGTAGACCCAGAAGCAAATCTTTGTGTAGCAGATCTGGAGTGATAGAACTGGGAGAGAGGAGAGGGCTCATGGAGAAGATAAAGAGACTTTGTTGTGGTTTTTGCTAAAAACAAAAATAGGAAATGTTGGTTTTCAGCAACCAAAAGCCAAAACATTTCCACTCAAACCTTCCATTTTTCAGTTGCTAGGAGTCAACATTTTTCAGTGTTTTTGGGCTGAAATTATTGGTTTTCAGTTGCCATGATTCTTTCTCTCCATTTTCTTTTGAAGGCAATATTTCAAGGACATTGAAAATGTTTTCATTGTCATTGAAATTTGTTCATATGACCAAAAAACATTTCCCAACCAACCAGCTCTACTGAGGACTAAGCTGTGCCATTCAGGCACAACCCATTACTGGGGGGGGAGTGTGGAGTCACATTGCAATAGGGGGAACTTGAGGAGGGAGGGATTTCCCCTGGGAAAAATACAATTCCTTCCTGAATATGCCTAGTGCACAATCCTTTTGTGCACCATCTCTTTTTTTTTTGGGGGGGGGGGTCTCCTTCTGAAACCCCTGCTTACCCCAGTCCCTTAAAATAATCAGTTGTCCTAGTATAAACAATGCTCTATGGACCCAAGCCACAGACCTAATGGTGAGCTCCCAGAATAGGATACAGCTGCTGCATCTGCAGTGCAGACACTGGTAATGTGCACCTTTCATGCTCAGACAGTGCTCAGTAAAAGCACACTTGTATTTTTTATAATGCTCAGCAACTGTTTGCTAAGTCTGAGTTTCCATAGAGCAGCTGAACAGAAACATTTTGTCACTCTCATTTTGCTATTTTTAGCAATATTTAGTCTGCACTAAATCTTAACAAATCATCAAGGTTTATTTCACCTTCCAGAACAATGCACTATGATAGAAAAGATAAAGATTTCTGAGAATCATCCTACACAGAAAATTGGTCCTATTTTGTGTGTACAATGTAGGGACTCATATTTTTCTTTCCATTTTTTTTAAAGGTAAATCAGGTAGTGAAATATGTATTTTTTTTGAAAAGCAGTCTTTGCAGATACAGCAAATTCATTAACAGTTTCCCCCAGTTTTAAATAGAAAGTGTTGCTCTCTGCATATCAATGCCAGCACAAATCAACACAAACAATTGTTAAGTCATTAGCAAAGACTGAACGCCAGTAGTCCTAATATTAAGCCTTCTGGTGCTCTCCCTGGAATTGTTTGACTTGATTGCATCCTGTTACATTTACAATCTGTTTTGTGTTATTGGCTGATAGGCTGACAGCCATTTAAATTCTTATTCAGAAAAATGCAAAAGCACTCACCTTTTGCTCTCAAAAGGATGAGTCACTGAAATCAATGATTGATGCAGGGCATTAAAGAGAAGGGTCCATTTCTGTGAGGTGCTGAGTACCCTCAACTGAAGACAACATCTCACAGGATCAGGCCATTAGCTATTATGAATGAATAGCCTCCTAGAACAGCCTGGGAGAGAGGATGACTCTCTTTTTTTCATGGTGGAGTGCTATCTGCTCTATTCATTAAAATGGAGCAGATTGTTCCGTGTGGCTGCTCACCAGGTCTGTATGGAGTGGTGTGAGACAGTCCCAAATAAGGAGAAGCAGGAGTGAGTAGTTCCCGTGCTCCCTCAAGAACATACTGTTATTGCAAGTGGCCCCCCAGTGCAGCCATTCAAGGGAGGGGGTCAGGGAGAGAAGGAAGCTTCTTTCTTACCTTTCTGCCTGTGTGTGGCCATGTAGAGGCAACTCTCAATCAGGGTTTGAGAGTTCTAGAGAAAGAGAGGTTCAAGCTTCCATGCAGTGAAGATTTCAGTCCTTGCTTGTAGACAAATCCAGTATCAGGTGAAAAAGTAATTGAAGGAATAGGTAGTTTTAATATGTATGGAGGGTTCCTAACTATACAAACAGTCTTTAATTCCTTACTTCACTCTGATGATCCACTTGCCATAAAACAAACAAAGCCGATAACAACCAAGAATGTCCTATTGTTGTGCTGACTCCTTAGACGGATTGAGACACGTCCAGGACGCAGGGTAAGTCTAATGGACCCTTTGGAGCTAGTAACACAACACCAACTCTACTAACCACAGTTAATATTTCTTCAGTTAAATCTTATCAACCAAAGAGGTGCTCATTTTTACAGTGATTGCTCTGGGTTCTTGCATTTTAGGGTGACCAGACAGCAAATATGAAAAATTGGGTGTGTGTGTGTGGGGGGGGGAATAGGAGCCTATATAAGAAAAAGACCCAAAAATTGGGACTGTCCCTATAAAATTGGGACATCTGGTCACTCTATTGCATTTGCAGAGATTCCTTTTAAGATCAGTCTAGTAGTGCACTGCATTATGATGCTCAGGTGGTTTCTTTTTTACCTGTGTGTTTCAGTTGCCTTTGGAGCACCCTCTCCCTTTCTCTGCATCCAAAGAGGGCCTTTACTGGGGTTGGGTAAGGAGTAGGTGGGCTGGGGCAGGACTGGGGAGATGCAAATTATACTCACATTAACTCTACCCATGGGAGTGGGGATTGGGAAGGAGTTCCTACAGGCAGCAGTAATCAGGAGCTTGGGTCTGCTGGAATCACCCTGTTGTGGCGGTGGAGAGAGAATTGGAGTCCCCACAACCAGTCTTGTAGTACTGCACATTCACACAGATGGCTTTGTACTGGTGGATCTGCTCGGATCCACCAGTCATCCTGTGGAGTGCTGGGGTGGGGCAGGATCCTGTCCTGTTGTGCTGACTGTAGTAAAATGGTTATTAAGGGGTTAACTGGCTTACTCGGAGTATAACGAGTTGGAGCCAAGCTCTACCCTTCCTTACTGCCTGTTCAGCTAGTGACTGTTTCCTTCTCTACTGTTTGTCATGTAGTTAAATAAAGAAGCATGTTCCCCGCCTGCAGTACTGTAAGTATAGTGTGTAGTTTTTGTGCATTGAGTGGTCCCTTTACAAAACTGATAGAATTCTCTGGAGGGAACCCTACTGAATTTTTCTCATCAGCAGCCCTGCCAGAGGGCAGTCTAACCCAGCAACTGTGTACCAAGTCCTATTTCCACTGAAGTCATGATAAAAACCACTTGAACAAGCTCACTATTTGGCCTACAGTCGGTATAGCCAACTCATTTGGAATTAGGTTCTTCTGCTTTCTTTTCCTCCTTTCTTTTTCAACACCTTGTTACTCTGTGCATGCTGATAACCCCATTTTGTTTCTCTCAGTATGGGATATGTGAGAGCAACACTGTCAGTCATAATAGACTTTTGGATTAGTATTACTATGCTAATACTTTTAGACAGCTCCAAAACCAGGAGTCACCATTTGCTATGGCCAATTGTCAAAAAATTATGCCCTTTCTTAAATCTGTGCAGTGGGTGTAGCTGTAATTGAGGGCTGGATTTAGTCCCAAATGTTTACTTCAACATACAGGATATGAAGGAGAGTATGAAGAGCCTTTGGATATTGTTCTGTCTTAATCTGCCATGTCAAAAGCTGTGTTTCAAGAAAAAGCAAAGTCTGAAAGAATAAATGTCAGGTTTGCTTACTGGTACTTATTCTTTCTGCTGATAGACCAGTAACTAACTGTTAAACGAATGTATGTCTTGTTCAGTCTGTCAGAACTGATCACAATTTTGTTAATCACTTTTAAATCCTTCGTTCCCTGTATAACCAGTAGACATTAAAAGTTCCCCTAGTTATAGTTGCAGACAATTGTCCCTTTTATATGTCTGAATGCTGATATGCCAGACAATTGGCATTTGGACAAATGTTGTGGCTCATGTTTCATCGTGCATATCTCATTCTTGAGAAGGAGCCAAGAGAGATGAGCAAGTATCAGAGAGGGTTCAGAGTACAGCTGGGAAATCCTCAGGAGCACTGTGGGACAGAAGTGGCACAGAGAACAGGTGGGAGGTGCTGACAGTAACAGTGAAGGCCAGTTGTTCAACTAGGAGAGTGGTGGAGCTCTTGGAGACCATTCCAAAACCTTTCAAACTGAATCTATTCTTCCTCCAAACTTTCATTTCAGAAAAAAAGACCTCGAGCCCACTGCTGTTCAGATGAATAACAATTTTGTCATTGGCTTCAATGGGAGCAGTATCAGGTTCATATGCAACTACGTTCTGAAAAATAATTTTGATTATGTTATTAATTGTATATGGGTGTATTAACTTACCCAAGCAGTATTCATTATGCAATAGTTTATGTTCCTAGATAACTTTTTAGATATGACTGCCAGTATATTGCATGATCCAGGTCTGCCTAACCCTGTTATGTGCTTCAGGTATTTGTTACACACAGTCTTCTGACATTCTCTTTAGATTTGTACAAGCTAGCTCCTGAGCGTGTATGGATACCAAATGATATTATTATAGCACAAAAACTGAGCTTACGATGTTGTACAAAAGTTTAAAGACAATCCCTGTCATCCAGTGCTTACAGTCTAAATATCCCCAAACTGTAGTCAGATCATCAACAGTAGGGAATGTGGCTTGGGCTCTCAAACTTTTTCAAAGTGTGCATCATCATATTTTAAAAGAGAGTCTTAAAGATTTTGCACTTGCATTGGCCGTCGTCCCTGACAGATGTTTGGACAGGGCTATCAGTCGCAAGAACTGAGCTCACTTAGATTGTGATGTGATACTTGTTATAAAATCCAAATTAAAAAAAAATCATTTCCTCTTTTCATTCTATTTTCCATCTACATTTTCCATTCTACCTCTTTCTTGTATGCTCTGATTTTTGCTTCTCCTTTACACCTCTCCTTCTCTCATCTCCTTCCACCTTTTCTTACACTCCCCTCTTGTATTCCTGTTCCTCTCTTTCCTTTCCTTTCCCTCCCTTCCTTCACACCTCTCTCAGCTTTCCTCTAGAGTAGTCTCAAGTGAGCTATTTCCAGGTCAGTTCCCCTCAAATGCTCTATGAATCATTTCAAACAAAGAAAGATCTTGAAAATCAACACTGCCCTCTCCAATGAGTTACAAGTAGAGCTGCTTGGAAAATGGTCATTTCTGTGGCAAATTTAGAAAGAATTGAATTTTCTTTCTTTCTTTTTTTCCCCCCAAAATGACAAACATATGAAAAATATTTAGTTTTTGAAAACCAAAAACCAGAAAAAGTATAAAGAATCAACAAATGTTCAATTTGAAAGGCCATCTTTTGTCATAAAATGTTTGATATGAAATCTTTCAATCAGGTGTAATTGCAAAATTTGTTTGTGCATAGTAACCATGTACAATAGGTTAAGATTTACAGGAAATGGTGTACATTTCCTTACACGACTACTACTTGTCTTACACTTTCAGACTAGGGGCTCAAAGTACTTGACAACCTTAAGCTTCACAATACTTCCGTGAGGCAAATATTATTATGCTCATTTTACAGATGTGGAAAACTGCAGCCCTGAGGAGTGAAGTGACTTGCTCAAGGTCACAAAGTGAGTCAGTGGCAGTGCCAGTGTAAAATTCAGTTCTGTGCTTGAACCATGAGACGCTGCCCCCCTCCTTTTTCAAGTTAAACTAGATAGTGAAACTGGGAACAGAACTGTCCTGGGGTAAAATCCTCTTATTAGAAATATTGTTCTATTTCGTTTGTTATAACGAAAAAAGCAACATTTGCAATTCTTCCCACAGCCCCTAATCCTGATATTTGAACAGACTACTTCACTTTCTACTATAACTTTGCAACTGAATGAGTCCTTTGATTTCCTGTTTTC
Source organism: Eretmochelys imbricata (assembly GCF_965152235.1). Classification (NCBI taxonomy): domain Eukaryota; kingdom Metazoa; phylum Chordata; order Testudines; family Cheloniidae; genus Eretmochelys; species Eretmochelys imbricata. Next base: position 33,485,701 of record NC_135575.1, on the reverse strand, counting down.
AGCATTTGCCAACCAATCAAGAGAAATCTGTGGTTTAAAAGCAGTGTCGACAGAACAGATACCAAGACTAAAATATATCATTCTGTTTCCAAAAGACTTCTACCCAAGCAGGCACTTTCTGTTAAATTAGAAGGAGTGTATCTGGAAGAAGTGCATACAGTGTAGTATCTGTGATTAATAAAATGTCTTATCTCCTTTGGCCAGTGCACATCTTGTAATTGGTTAAGAGCCAGGGTGACGTTCAGTAAGGCAAACCAGTGCATGGAAACAGGACAGATTTTGCAGTTCACCAGAGAGATAGCCCTATCATACATCAATAACAGATGGCACTCCAGTTGACTACAGGAAAAATATGACTCAGCTAATACAAAATGGGAAGTTCCAAGGTTGGATTTAAGCAAGGTTGCCTGCCAACTCTCATTTGTTTTGCTAGTAATGCTCACTCTTTTAAAAAAAACAAAAAAACAGAGGACCTAAAGACTCAGCGATCTCACACATAACCTAGCCAATAAACCTTGTCGTTAATGATAGCTAGGAAGAAATTACAGATATTTACAGTGAACATGTTAGGGGCCTTGCTGGAAAAATTGTTATCCAAAACTGAGAGGGGAAACTGGAAAGGAAAGGAAAAGCTGCAGAATTTCATGACTCTTTTCTCTAGGAAAGTAACAAGGTGCAACAACATCCTGAAAGAAGCAGTGAAAATCCCTTAGCTGTCATAAATGAGGAGTACAAGAAAGAATGGCTCAGCTATAAAAAGTGCAGTCACAGACAGACACTTTTGCACTTCCAAAGAAAACTGTTCCAGGTCCTTGCTCAGCTCCCCTGAGCCCTGTACCTTTCCCCCTTTCTTTGAAGTTGTCAGCAGGAACAGAAAATTCTCACAAGCAAGAAGAGTAAAATAATGGCAAGTTTTGAAAAGTCAGAAGGTCCTGATCCTCTTTCCTGTTCCATCCCATCTGTGCCACTGCAGATGCACAGAGGGGATAGTAAGTTGGTTTAAATTGCAATTGGTGTTTCCCTTTGTGAAAGGGAATCCTTAGGCCAGGTAGAGCTTGGGCAAGGAAGGACTCCTTCAATAATCATGAGGAACTTGAGGGAAGCATGGAAAAGAATATTTGTAAGTGAAGGCATCAAATTTGGGGTCTGCCAACCTGGACTATGGTCATTTAATCATCCTAATCCCTTGCATGCCCTATTTAGGCTACCCAGACCGTGGGTCTCACCACCTCTGTTCTCCAAACCATACTCACCACCTTCTGCGTTCCTTTCTTTCCCTCTTCTGTTATGGACAGAACTGGCCTGGCTTAACACTGCTCCCCACCTAACTGCATTTATCTTCCTTTGACCCTTATCCCTTTGCCTTTGCTGAAAAAGATTCCCCTAGTGTCGTCTTCATCATTTTACCTCTGCAGCTATCTCTGGCTGTGAGCCCCGTGGAGAAGGCTTGAGATAGTATTTATAAACCTAGGGGTAAACCTTGTTCTTCATTACAGCTGGTTGGGGGGAAAAATCACATTTTTTAATTAAGAAGAGACATATTCCTGCAAAAAAAATTGTGATAATGTTCCCATTTTTCTATTAGCTCTTTTGCTCAGAATTTGGGATCTCTGTGGTTTCGGTGGGACAGTTTGACAAACAGTTGGTGATGTGATGAAGTGGCTGAGCAGTGATAGGTCAGCAGAGGGCAGTGTGGTAAATCTGCAGGGAAGGGAGGGGCTGTATATGTGTAAGGGTATGTCTACACTATGAAATTAGATCGAATTTATAGAAGTCGGTTTTTTAGAAATCGGTTTTATATATTCGAGTGTGTGTGTCCCCACAGAAAATGCTCTAAGTGCATTAACTCGGCGGAGTGCTTCCACAGTACCGAGGCTAGAGTCAACTTCCGGAATATTGCACTGTGGGTAGCTATCCCACAGTTCCCGCAGTCTCTGCTGCCCATTGGAATTCTGGGTTGAGATCCCAATGCCTGATGGGGCTAAAACATTGTCGCGGGTGGTTCTGGGTACATATCATCAGGCCCCCGTTCCCTCCCTCCCTCCGTGAAAGCAAGGGCAGACAATTGTTTTGCTCCTTTTTTCCTGAGTTACCTGTGCAGACGCCATACCACGGCAAGCATGGAGCCCGCTCAGCTCACTGTCACCGTATGTCTCCTGGGTGCTGGCAGACGCGGTACTGCATTGCTACACAGTAGCAGCAACCCATTGCCTTGTGGCAGCAGACGGTACAATAGGACTGGTAGCCATCATTGTCATGTCCGAGGTGCTCCTGGCCACGTTGGCCTGGAGTGCCTGGGCAGACATGGGTGCAGGGACTAAATTTGGAGTGACTTGATCAAGTCCTGCAGTCAGTCCTATTGAACCATCTTATGGTGAGCAGGCAGGCGGTATGGATTGCTAGCAGTCGTATTGTACCATCTTCTGCCGAGCAGCCCTGAGATGTGGATGGCATGCAGTCCTTCTGCACTGTCTGCTGCCAGCCAAAGATGTAAAAGATAGATGGAGTGTATCAAAACTAGAAATAGACCAGATTTGTTTTCTACTCATTTGCTTCCCCCCCCCCACTTCCCCGTCTAGGGGACTCATTCCTCTAGGTCACACTGCAGTCACTCACAGAGAAGGTGCAGCGAGGTAAATCTAGCCATGTATCAATCAGAGGTCAGACTAACCTCCTTGTTCCAATAAGATCAATAACTCAGGTGCACCATTTCTTATTGGAACCCTCCGTGAAGTCCTGCCTGAAATACTCCTTGATGTAAAGCCACCCCCTTTGTTGATTTTAGCTCCCTGAAGCCAACCCTGTAAGCCATGTCGTCAGTCGCCCCTCCCTCCGTCAGAGCAACGGCAGACAATCATTCCGCGCCTTTTTTCTGTGCGGACGCCATACCAAGGCAAGCATGGAGGCCGCTCAGCTCACTTTGGCAATTAGGAGTACATTAAACACCACACGCATTATTCAGCAGTATATGCAGCACCAGAACCTGGCAGAGCGATACTGGGCAAGTAGGCGACGTCAGCTCGGTCACATGAGTGATCAGGACATGGACACAGATTTCTCTGAAAGCATGGGCCCTGCCAATGCATGCATCATGGTGCTAATGGGGCAGGTTCATGCTGTGGAACGCCGATTCTGGGCTCGGGAAACAAGCACAGACTGGTGGGACCGCATAGTGTTGCAGGTCTGGGACGATTCCCAGTGGCTGCGAAACTTTCGCATGCGTAAGGGCACTTTCATGGAACTTTGACTTGCTTTCCCCTGCCCTGATGCGCATGAATACCAAGATGAGAGCAGCTCTCACAGTTGAGAAGTGAGTGGCGATAGCTCTGTAGAAGCTTGCAATGCCAGACAGCTACCGGTCAGTTGGGAATCAATTTGGAGTGGGCAAATCTACTGTGGGGGCTGCTGTGATGCAAGTAGCCCACGCGATCAAAGATCTGCTGATATCAAGGGTAGTGACCCTGGGAAATGTGCAGGTCAGAGTGGATGTCTTTGCTGCAATGGGATTCCCTAACTGTGGTGGGGCCATAGACGGAACCCATATCCCTATCTTGGCACCGGAGCACCAAGCCTGCGAGTACATAAACCACAAGGGGTACTTTTCAATAGTGCTACAAGCTCTGGTGGATCACAAGGGACATTTCACCAACATCAACGTGGGATGGCCGGGAAAGGTACATGACGCTCGCATCTTCAGGAACTCTGGTCTGTTTCAAAAGCTGCAGGAAGGGACTTTATTCCCAGACCAGAAAATAACTGTTGGGGATGTTGAAATGCCTATAGTTATCCTTGGGGACCCAGCCTACCCCTTAATGCCATGGCTCATGAAGCCGTACACAGGCAGGCTGGACAGTAATCAGGAGCTGTTCAACTACAGGCTGAGCAAGTGCAGAATGGTGGTAGAATGTGCATTTGGACGTTTAAAGGCGCGCTGGGGCAGTTTACTGACTCACTTAGACCTCAGTGAAACCAGTATTCCCACTGTTATTACCGCTTGCTGTGTGCTCCACAATATCTGTGAGAGTAAGGGGGAGACATTTATGAGGGGGTGGGAGGTTGAGGCAAATCGCCTGGCTGCTGGTTACACGCAGCCAGACACCAGGGCGGTTAGAAGAGCACAGGAGGGCACGGTACGCATCAGAGAAGCTTTGAAAACCAGTTTCATGACTGGCCAGGCTACGGTGTGAAAGTTCGCTTTGTTTCTCCTTGATGAAACCCCCCGCCCCTTGGTTCACTCTACTTCCCTGTAAGCTAACCACCCTCCCCTCCTCCCTTCGATCACCGCTTGCAGAGGCAATAAAGTCATTGTTGCTTCACATTCATGCATTCTTTATTCATTCATCACACAAATAGGGGGATGACTACCAAGGTAGCCCAGGAGGGGTGGTGGAGGAGGGAAGGAAAATGCCACACAGCACTTTAAAAGTTTACAACTTAAAAATTTATTGACTGCCAGCCTTCTTTTTTGGGGGCAATCCTCTGTGGCGGAGTGGCTGGTTGGCCAGAGGCCCCCCACCGCGTTCTTGGGCGTCTGGGTGTGGAGGCTATGGAACTTGGGGAGGAGGGCGGTTGGTTACACAGGGGCTGTAGTGGCAGTCTATGCTCCAGCTGCCTTTGCTGCAGCTCAACCATACACTGGAGCATACTGGTTTGATCCTCCAGCAGCCTCAGCATTGAATCCTGCCTCCTCTCATCATGCTGCAGCCACATTTGAGCTTCAGCCCTGTCTTCAGCCCGCCACTTACTCTCTTCAGCCTGCCACCTCTCCTCCGGTCATTTTGTGCTTTCCTGCACTCTGACATTATTTGCCTCTATGCATTCGTCTGTGCTCTGTCAGTGTGGGAGGACAGCATGAGCTCAGAGAACATTTCATCACGAGTGTGTTTTTTTTTTTTCTCTAATCTTCACTAGCCTCTGGGAAGGAGAAGATCCTGTGATCATTGAAACACATGCAGCTGGTGGAGAAAAAAAAAGGGACAGCGGTATTTAAAAAGACACATTTTATAAAACAGTGGCTACACTCTTTCAGGGTAAACCTTGCTGTTAACATTACATACATAGCACATGTGCTTTCATTACAAGGTCGCATTTTGCCTGCCCCCACCGCGTGGCTACCCCCTCAACCCTCCCCTCTCCCCGTGGCTAACAGCGGGGAACATTTCTGTTCAGCCGCAGGCAAACAGCCCAGCAGGAACGGGCTCCTCTGAGTGTCCCCTGAAGAAAAGCACCCTATTTCAACCAGGTGACCATGAATGATATCTCCCTCTCCTGAGGATAACACAGAGAGATAAAGAACGGATGTTGTTTGAACGCCAGCAAACATACACTGCAATGCTTTGTTGTACAATGATTCCCGAGTAAGTGTTACTGGCCTGGAGTGGTAAAGTGTCCTACCATGGAGGACGCAATAAGGCTGTCCTCCCCAGAAACCTTTTGCAAAGGCTTTGGGAGTACATCCAGGAGAGCCGCGAATGCCAGGGCAAATTAATCCTTTCACATGCTTGCTTTTAAACCACGTATAGTATTTTAAAAGGTACGCTCACCGGAGGTCCCTTCTCCGCCTGCCGGGTCCAGGAGGCAGCCTTGGGTGGGTTCAGGGAGTACTGGCTCCAGGTCCAGGGTGAGAAACAGTTCCTGGCTGTCGGGAAAACCGGTTTCTCCGCTTGCTTGCTGTGAGCTATCTACAACCTCATCATCATCATCATCTTCTTCGTCCCCAAAACCTGCTTCCATGTTGCGTCCATCTCCATTGAAGGAGTCAAACAACATGGCTGGGGTAGTGGTGGCTGAACCCCCTAAAATGGCATGCAGCTCATCATAGAAGCGGCATGTTTGGGGCTCTGACCCGAAGCGGCCGTTCGCCTCTCTGGTTTTCAGGTAGGCTTGCCTCAGCTCCTTAAGTTTCACGCGGCACTGCTTCGGGTCCCTGTTATGGCCTCTGTCCTTCATGCCCTGGGAGATTTTGACAAAGGTTTTGGCATTTCGAAAACTGGAATGGAGTTCTGATAGCACAGATTCCTCTCCCTATACAGCGATCAGATCCCATACCTCCCGTTCAGTCCATGCTGGAGCTCTTTTGCAATTCTGGGACTCCATCATGGTGAGCTCTGCATGGTCACCTGCAGCTTGTCACGCTGGCCAAACAGGAAATGAGATTCAAAAGTTCGCAGTTCTTTTCCTGTCTACCTGGCCAGTGCATTTGAGTTGAGAGTGCTGTCCAGAGCGGTCACAATGGAGCACTCTGGGATAGCTCCCGGAGGCCAATACCATCGAATTGTGTCCATAGTACCCCAAATTCGACCCGGCAAGGCCGATTTAAGCGCTAATCCACTTGTCAGGGGTGGAGTAAGGAAATCGATTTTAAGAGCCCTTTAAGTTGAAATAAAGGGCTTCATCGTGTGGACGGGTGCAGGTTTACATTGATTTAACGCTGCTAAATTCGACCTAAAGTCCTAGTGTAGACCAGGGCTAATTCTGCTGCTACTTTTCCCCCCTGCTCAGGATGGTGATAGGCAGGGCCGAATTAAGATCTTTAGAGGCCCTAAACACTGAAAATATTATGGTGTCCCATCATGTGTAATTCAAAATAAAAACAATACTATACCGTAAAATTTTATTTTTCGAAATGATACAACTTACATATATGCTGAAATTAAAATAGCTTCTTTCTAGATTTTCTGATTGCAAAATTCTGGATAAGTTCATCGAAGGTGACTTGATGAAGCATGTCTGCTTCCATACACAATAGGGAAAGTGAATCAAGTCTGTCCTGACACGTTGTTCTCTGAGGGTTTTTTATTCTTTTCAGCTGAGAAAAAGAGCGTTCTGTGGAGCAGTTAGTAATCATCAATGTTAGAAAAATACGTAGTGCGATCTGTACATTTGGAAATACATATTGTATTCCATATTTCAGTATTGTGTCATGAAGATCAATGTGACTGAATTTCATTTTTCCTGTTTCATTAAACTTTGCGCACATATAACAGTGGAACTGCCGTACTTCTCCACAGAGATTCATGTTCAAGTCAACAGGGTATGAGTCAACTAGCTTTTGGGAACCTTGTGAATATTGTTCGTCAGTTAAGTCCATATCGTTTAGAAAAGAAAATCTACTTGATACTTCTTTGTACACTTCACCTCTCCTCTTCATATGAGCTTCAAGTGTATCAAGTATATCGTAATAAGTAGATACGTGAAATTTGTCTCTAGGATTCAGTGCTGTGTCTGTTGCACTGGTATCATTTGCTTGTTTTTTCCTGATTTGCTTGCGGGACTGGGCTTCTTTGTCGTTAGTATCAGGCAAGATATCTTTTGGTATGTCTTCAAATCTTTCAAAATCATTCCTCAAAGTGTGTAAGTGGTCTGCTAATGATTAACAGAGGTCTGCACATGTTTTCAAATCAATCCTTTTTCTTGGAGAGCTTGACTTGTGTGGTAAAAGTGTTGTAAAATTTCATTCCACATGGTCAACATGAATACAAACTCTAGTTCTTGCATCTTGTTTGCAGTGTTTCTGCCTCTCGTATAGTTTCTCCCTTTTCTGATTGGTTTTCAGCTATACTTTCTAATGCATCCACAATCTTTGAGCAGGACTCCAGAATTGCACTTGTTGCCACTGCATGTGCCTCCCAGTGAGTATTAGAAAGAGATTTCAACACACGACACGATCATTGCCCAAATATGTTTTAAGAACTGCCCCATCGGTGTGTTGAGGCAGAGAAAAATGTATAAAGTAACTGGACTATTGAGAAAAAACTTACTGCCACCGGACAACAATTAACAGCACTGTTGCCAACAAGATTGAGAGTGTGCAGCACATGGTATGAATATGGCATATTTGTTCTGTTCTAAAAGATTCTTCTGCATTCCTTGATAATGCCCTGACATGTTGGCAGTGTTGTCATAAGTTCTGATTTTTCCCATGATGACTACTTTGATGCTTTTTTTGAAATATCAAATATCAAATTTAAAAAAAAAATCTATTTTTTTTTGGTGGCCCCTGCTTTGCTGGTGCCCTAAGCACATGCTTAGTCTGCCTATTGGGTAATCCAGCCTTGGTGATAGGGTTACCAGCAGAAGAAAAATTGATGGCAATTCAGGGACAGCTGGGAGGAGTGATGCACAGAAGCAGGTTTGCTGGGGGCACTGTGAGGAACTGCTGAAGGCAGTTGACAAAGAGTGCACAGGGATCCATTAGTTGTTAAGGCCTCATAGAGCATTAGCCCTGACATGGCCACAACACTAGTCTGAGCCATCGAACAACTGGCATGCTATCAGGGACTACATCAAGTTAAAAGCTGGCCCTGAGGCGCTCCAGGCCCCCACAAGGGACCCTGGCTTATATTATGTTAATCAAAGGTGAACTTTTATACATATTTTTGCAGCAGAAATCCACTTTCTGGGCAAAGCTGTGTATTTTCTCAGCAAGTTGAAATTTTAACATTTAAAACTCCATTTTCTTGCCTACAGCAGTGACTTTTACCTAATACTTCATGGAAAGATGACACCCTACCAACCATCACATGCACTTTGGACTCACTTTTGCAGTGGTTATTCAAGCTAAGCTCCCACTAATGTGTGGTGAATATTTTTTTTGCCTGTGTTAGGACAGCAGGATAAAGCCATTGGTTTAGTTGGACTTTTATGTGAAAGACAAATTTCCTTCCTTCACCTTGCAGGTGATCGTCATATGGTATAAAACATCAGGATGTTAAATTTTTCTACAAGGTACAAACAAGCTGTAATATGTAAATTACACATATTTTGGTATTTATATGCTACTGTACTAACAAATCTAGGAACCTCAATAACTTTTGCATTAGTTCCTAAAATGTGTGCCTCATTACTGAATTCATAAGCATTTTTTTTATATGCAGCTCTTAAAAGAGTGTTTTTAAAAGAGATATTTCTGCTAGTAAGAAGTTCTGATTTGACAGCTCTGGAGCCTAAAAAGTTCTGTTTATCCACAAGACCGACACAGCGTGGACTGTGGAAGTGCAAGCTTCCCCACCTATCTGCTTTTTTCCTATTCTGGAGGGGCCCCCTAAGAATCGAGTCAATCTCGATTGATGCCCATTCAGTACTAGGCCTCTCTAAGGCTGCTAATTAGGGCCAGCAATGCCAGCTCTGATGACTGGATACATGTCCACTGTGAACTGGATTGAAACCATCAGTTCATTTAACATACACAACTGAACGCAGCCAGTTACTACCAATCTGATCTAAGTCTGAACCAGTGGCCTGCAGGTGAAATGCTCTGCATCCTCTGACCATTCCTATGAACCACCTAGTTCCATCTCTCAACAGCTTTTGCCCTGATTCTGTCAAAGGGCTTGTGTACCCAGGGACACTCAGGCAAGTCGAGACAAATCAACTAAAGCTATGAAATTAATGTGCATAATTTAAAACATTAAACCCTGGTGTGGATGGACTTACTCAGAAATGAAGTAATTTTCACAGCTCTAATTGGTTGGTCTTATCTTTCCTGAGTGTCCCTCAGTAGACAAGTTTGCATTGTCTTGTGTCAGAAGTTTCTGTGAAACTAATCAATGAGAGACAGAAGAACGCCGTGTTGCTCAAAAACCTGCACCTTCCACCAACAGAATTTGGTCTAGATATTACCTCACCTACCCTGTCACTCTTACATTGCTTTGTCTCTCTCGTATCCTGGGTCCAACATGGCTACAGCAGTACTGCAAAAAACTAACCACTGGTATATTCTCTGTTCTGCTTTGCTTGCTGTTGAAGCAGGTGCCAGATGACTCATCACCAGAGTCATTCTGACTTTCATTTATGGATCCTCAGGTTAGATGTCTTACTATTTTTTCATCTCTGGATGATTCATCTGAGTAAATTGACACTTCTGTCAGAGGCTTCCATCTCAGAACCATTGTCTTCTGCGGTCTCCAGATAGGTGGTTCTAACTGCTCACTCTCTAATCTAGTTGCTCTTCTCTTATGCTGCCCACAGACTTCTGATAAAGGAGATAGTCTTGGCCTTTTGTAATTCTGATACATGTTCTCTCACATAGAGTTAGATTGTGACTTGGACTGCATGGTCACAGTGAGGAGCCAATCCCTATGGGTTATCCAGATCCTGGGTCCAGGCCACTGCTTACTCCCTCCCCAGCAGGGAGGTATGGGAAATGTGTGAAGCCTGGCCTTCACCCCACCCTTATTCAGGAGGCAAGACTGGATGAAAGAGGGGTCTCTCCTCAAGGAAAAAATGAGGAAGAAAAGTCTTGTTCCTAAGCCATTCCCTGACATTTTCATGTGTCCAGATCTCATTTTCTGGGAAGACATGCATAATTACTGGTGTCTTATATTGGTAGGTAACCCCGTGGATACAATTGGTGGCAATAAAAGTAGAGACCTCTTTGTGTCATATTTTTATACTGTATATATATATATATATTCTGTAAAATGATACATATCTATCTAACATTCCATTCTGTCTGGTTGTCTGTTACAGAGCAATATGTCAGGAATGGAAACACCTTCTGTAATGAGAGATAGCAGCCATACTAGTCTTATATCAGGTTAAACTTTCAACCATCTGGGTAAGTGGTAGAACATGCTTCGTCTGTTTTTGATCTGGCATACGCTTTCCTTAATTTATCTTTTTAGGATGTTCTATCTTTTCTTCAGCCCTTTTAGGCCTCTTAATTTAGGAGACAACTTATATTTTAGTCAGTGATATATACACATTTCATTTAGAAAAGATTCATTTTACTGAGCACCTCACCAAATAAATACAATATTTTGGATGTAACACTTCATTACTAAAAATACCTTTTTCTAGCAGATGTGAAATGAGTTCTTTTGGATACTCTTTCTCTGCTTCCTTTCTGTCTAAAAACCAGAGTACTGCAAAAAAAACCCTCTGCAACTCTGTTTCTAACTGAATGTGTGTGCAAAGTAGTAAGGTGTAATCTATTATAATTAATGCTAATTAATTATTACGTGGTCAAATGAGCAAGAAATGCACATGCAAAATCTTTAATTATATGAAAATTGGATAATCAATTATGCATTCAAATACATGTTTGAGCATGCATGTACTTAGCACTTTAAGAAAAGATTAGTTAAGATAAAAAAGGCGTGAAAATAAAACACTTCCAAAATACTTCCTATCATATATGAAAGAAACAAAAAGAGCAAAAACCAGACATAGTTAAGAAAAATAGGCCACTTCAAATATAACCCATCTTCAAAAGAGAAAATATTTACATCAGCCAGCACACTGTACAGTAGCCATATAGAAAGGACATCACACCAGTGCTGTGATTCTATTCATCCAGTATTAGTCCAGTGCAGAAAGTCCCATTGAAAGTAGGCAATGCAGAGAGACAAGGTTGCAGAATGAACTATTGAAACCATTGGGGAAACTTGCGGAATAAGGTAAATCTTGATGTAAGTAAGGCTGGCAGAACTGGGCTCACATAACAGGCACATGTGCTGCATAGAGTTAGCAAACCTGTAGAAATACCTCTGTTGTTACATGCATGTGTGGGGAGCACGCAGATGGGTCAGAACCAGAATTTTCTTGCCCTCCTGATTTTACTATTCTCACATAGCTTCGTGCACATACTTTATGAAAAACCCTCCCACAAGAGCAAAGAGAGGATAGTTGATTATTCATTAAACAACCCATCAGGATTGGTGAAAACAGGATGGGAAAGGCTGCTGCCCACAGTAGCATAGAGATAGTGCATAACAACATTACCTGGAGCCACAACATCCTGTGGGATGAGCTATACTGCATCCATAAGCACTTGGAATTTGAGTTTATCAGACAGTATTATCGGAGATATCGAGAAGTGAAAGAAGGAGTTTGTAGAGGGAGAAAAGAGGAAACTGGCCACTGCTGGGGATGTGACTATCAGAGGAGATGAAAATTCAGAAGTACAGTATGTTCAATACTGGCAAACAGAAACTGCAGTGGAAGCAAAGCCTACAGGCCTAAATAGCAAACACAACATGGACAGAACAACAGATATCTGTGAATTATATGGTGATTATTTTATCATAGTTCTGGCAGTGCATAAATCAGAAGACTAAAGCTCAAATGACTGTATAAACAACAGACCTCCAAAGTGCACTTGGTCCCACATAATTTAAAAATGTACAACTAAAGTTATACAATGGATCGATTGTCAAGTCCACTATAGGCTACTTCCAACTCCCTCCATTCTGTGAGCCTCCCTCTATTCCACTCTCCATTGCTTCTGTCCCTCCTACTGCCATACATTCTCTGCCCAATCTAGCAAACTGACTCCATCTGCTTCATTCTTTTTCTTTTTTTTGCCGTTCGATCACCCATTCTGCTGGTCTGGCTCATCTTTGTCAATGAAGTATCTCACCTGCTGATCTGGTGATCTGGCTGCTAGTTGGGCATGCAAGAAATGAAGGGTCATTTCCAGCAGATGGAGTGTTGAATGGGAAATGAGTGGACAGTCCTTGCCACTTCTATAGCTGTCAATAATTGGGACTCTGACTGGCAATCTCAAAAGAGAGGGTAAGGATTATGTGGATGCTGAGATTGAACTAATTTTTCTTCCCATAAAGGTGGATCTTCCAGTTGAGATTTGAGGGTAATGAAGAAGCATTATTGATGCTCTTGTTGAACTGTAGGAGGTTGCTGGACATATAGAATATTTCAACCTCCAGGGCTGACAAACTGGAAACTTTTACCACATTTAATTTGCTTAAAATTGTATGTAATGTGAAACTTTGAACAGAAAAATCTATTCTGAGTCAACTTGTGGCTACCATACAGGGAAAAGGTTCACAGATTGGATTCCTAGATGTGTAGACTCTTGTTACCTGGTCCTGTTGAAGGCTGCAGAAGCAATGTAGTCAGCTGTTTGTGAGAAGGTTGAAACAAATGTTTCTTTGGCAGTGACTTCTGGGATGGTGCCCTTGATGAGTGCTGAAGGATGTAATCAACTATGAAACAAAACAAATATTAAACTGGCATACTATTTAATATGCTTTTCCCTTATAGAGTGGGTAGTCATAGAAGCCAGAAACGTAAGCGAAAAAAAATCACCAATTTCCTTGCTCAATAGTAATATAAAGCATATAAATAAAATGATGCAGAAACATTAATGCTTTTCACAGTCCTATCACTATGCTAAACCATTCCTGATTTTATACCTTAATGAAATAAAGCAGCCTGCATAGCATTAAGACAACGAACACCTATATTTTGAATAATAGTACATTATCTCACTAGGTGCTGTACTGGACTATGTGCCATCGAAGGGAAATAAGAGGAAGTAAGCTCTCGCTCCACTGCTCGGGCTACTCCGTTTCAGTGGGCAAGAGCTGGTTGGAAAATGGGCTTCTATTCCTGAAAAAATTTTGACCAGACAAAATAATTTTAATAGAAATTTTCCATGGAAAAGTTCAACCGTTAGGTAGAAAATAAAAAAAACCCCTCATATATTTTGTCAGAAAACCAAAATATTTTGATTTGGAAATGCTGCTATGGTGCCGCTGGGAATTGCAGTTCAGGTTCCTCATGCTTCCATTCTCCTTAATAAGCTGGGCTCGCTGTTTGGACTACATCTCCCTGATGCACTGTGGTCTCCCTTCTGGCGAGGGGAGCTGGGGAGCCGAGCCTGTAAAGGACAATGAGGACCTGAGGAAAGCAAACTACACTCCTACAGTCCCATGAGGCATAGTGGCAGGATATCAAATCAAAATATTTTTTTCAGCCAAAATACTTATTTTTTTGGACAAAGTATTTTGGTGTTTGGGTGTTTGTTTGTTTGTTTTATTTATTTATTTACAAAGAATCAACGTTTTCCATGAAAAGCAGACACTTTAATAAAATAGTTGAAAACCCAATTTCTGTCGAAAAGCAGTTTTGATGGAAATTTTTTGAAATTCTGGGCACATAGGTGTAAGCAGGCATTCCAAACCCTTCTGCTTATTCCTCATCCCCTAAAAACCAGTGGGTGGAGAGTGTGCCTTGGCTTTTTCCCATGGAGTGTGTCATAATTTACTGTTGGTATAGGCAAGCAGTATAGTGCCATCTCTCATCCCTGGGAACAAAGGAGACGCAGGGAGGGAATTGTACTTCAGAGACATCGCTATAGTCACAGTGCTTCCTAGGGTCTACTTGGAGGGTGGTGAAACTTGCTCTGTGATGTGCCTAAAGGCACAATTTAGTCCTAAAAATGTAACTATTACATTTCAGGGTCAGGAAATATATATCAGCGGTGCTGATTTGGGATTCATTGAGTGTTTAATCCATTCACAGACTTCAGACCAACTTCAGGGAACAGAGTGGGTGAGTGTTCCCTTTCCACTCCTCTTCAACATGCTTAATGTGATTTGTATTAAATTAAAAATAACCAGTTAAGTCAATATCAATCCCCAGTAGTTGGAAGACCATTGCCTATAATTGATTTTCTGGGGCTTTACATCGCTTGGCATAGCGGTTTTTTTATTCTATCTGTTCCTTGGTAATTAACTGCATAATTCCTCTAGCAATTATGTATGCTCTTAAATGATGGTCTCATAATTTAAAACTTGCTAGGAGCAGCTTTAGTTTATACACTTGTATTATTTGCTTTTTTGGATCAATTCTACCTCTGTTTCCACACAGCATCTAGCCCCTGCAGAATTTATAACCCACAACTCCCACCCTCTCCACATTCTTCTTCCCTAGTGGATTCCCAATCATGTTCATGGATTACTATGTAATTTAAATGTTAGAACTATATTACGCCTTCTTTATTTTTAATTTAAATGAAACCCTGCATGGCTTCTGCCTCAGACCTTGTTCAGACACCAAATCTTGTTTGTCATGGTTAAGTCATAGTTACTCCTGGCTGAAGTGTGGTTACAGTCTGTGGTTATTTCAGGCATGTCTAGCTTTATGAATCAGGCCTGACCACTGTCTGTCTTTCCACATTATTGTTACTATATAAATAACAAATATTAAACTGCGAGTATGGTTAACAGTGACAGATAATACGTGGTCCAATGTATAGGATACTGGAATGGGAGTCAGGAGACCTGATTTCTGTTCCTGTCTCTTCTATTGACCTACTGTGTGACCTTTTGCAAGGCACTTCACCTCTTCATATTTCTGTTTTCTGTCCTACCCCTCAGTTTGTCAATTCTATTTAGATTCAGGATAGGGCGCATCTAATACTACATGTTTGTACAGTACCTAGCACAATGAAGCCCAGATCTCAGCTGGAATCTTTGGGCACTAATATAATGAACGTATCATTTTCATATGAATAACAAAGATTAACTGTTGTGCTGTCAACCATATTAAACATAGCTTAACCACTGAAAAGAGCCTTAGGACAATGTTTCAAACATGATTAGCAGCGCATCACCGTAGAAAAAAAATAAATTCTGGGGACTTCTGATGAGTCCTTGAAAGCACTAGTTTTTACCTGACGTGAGCAAACTGTCCTTCAGAGGAAAAAAATATAATAAAAGTTAAAATGATTGTTTCCCTATAAGGTGACTTCCCTCATAAGCATTCAAGCATAGGTGATGCCTATCCTGTTCTATGCTGGCATTGATTTTCTTCTTCTCTCTAATTTCAGCTCTGTTGCTCTCTACCCTGTCTCCCTCCTGTGGGCAATTATGCACCTTACTGAAGTTAGTGGAAGTTGAGGGCACTGAGATTCACAGGATCTGGAATAAGGTGCTGAACAGAAGTGTATTCAGCCTACTTTCCATTTCCTCTCTTACCTCTGTAGAGACAGACAGTGGATATCACCAGGAATTTCATTTCTTCTGTGTTTCTCAGAAATGGTCTTTCTCATGTCATTTCATGCAAAAGGGACTGAGAACATGATGTTTGTTGATGATGGTGATCTAGCAAAGTTCCCACATAACTGATGAGTGAATTGGTTCTCTTTTCTAAGCAGTTATAAAATCTTGTGCTTGTAGTCTGTATTTATAATTAGTCACATAAGGAATGTGCAAACAGGCTTGTGGTGGAGAGCATTGCATGGGCAGCAGAAGAGGAAGTCAGTTGTGTGGATGTAGTAATAGCATTGACCTTCATGGTCCACTTTGAGATAGTGTCACAATTGCCAGTTTACTGAAGATGACGGAGATGGCATACGCAGTTATATTTGTTCCAAAATTGTTTACATAACTCTATGAAAATAACAGAGTGGACACTTCTGTTTCTTCTCTGTCAATGGGAGCTGCTAGTGTGCAGCATCTCAGAAAGAAAAGGAGTACTTGTGGCACCTTAGAGACTAACCAATTTATTTGAGCATGAGCTTTCGTGAGCTACAGCTCACTTCATCAGATGCATACCGTGGAAACTGCAGCAGACTTTATATATACACAGAGAATATGAAACAATACCTCCTCCCACCCCACTGTCCTGCTGGTAATAGCTTATCTAAAGTAATCATCAGGTTAGGCCATTTCCAGCACAAATCCAGGTTTTCTCACCCTCCACCCCCCCCCACAAATTCACTCTCCTGCTGGTGATAGCCCATCCAAAGTGACAACTCTTTACACAATGTGCATGATAATCAAGTTAGGCCATTTCCTGCACAAATCCAGGTTCTCTCACTCCCTCACCCCCCTCCAAAACCCACCCCCATACACACACAAACTCACTCTCCTGCTGGTAATAGCTCAAGATGAGCTATTACCAGCAGGAGAGTGAGTTTGTGTGTGTATGGGGGTGGGTTTTTGGAGGGGGGTGAGGGAGTGAGAGAACCTGGATTTGTGCAGGAAATGGCCTAACTTGATTATCATGCACATTGTGTAAAGAGTTGTCACTTTGGATGGGCTATCACCAGCAGGAGAGTGAATTTGTGGGGGGGGGTGGAGGGTGAGAAAACCTGGATTTGTGCTGGAAATGGCCTAACCTGATGATTACTTTAGATAAGCTATTACCAGCAGGACAGTGGGGTGGGAGGAGGTATTGTTTCATATTCTCTGTGTATATATAAAGTCTGCTGCAGTTTCCACGGTATGCATCTGATGAAGTGAGCTGTAGCTCACGAAAGCTCATGCTCAAATAAATTGGTTAGTCTCTAAGGTGCCACAAGTAATCCTTTTCTTTTTGCGAATGCAGACTAACACGGCTGTTACTCTGAAGCATCTCAGAAGAAAGCCATTAACTTGAGAGCGTACCACTGAGATAAGTCTTCATGGCCACTGGCCAATGACAAATGGTAACAAACTAGCAGGAACACCTACTTCCTCTTGTGTTTTATAAACCAGCTAATTATCCTTTAGCTTTGATGTGTCAGCAATGCAATGTTGGCTTGTCAAGTTGGCAGGACCCCATCCAGTTTTAGCAACAGGAAGTTTCTTCTGTGAATGCTTAAAACTTTTGATCATTACTTACTAAATAGGTAGAATGAGAGTGAGGATGATACAGAAATGTTTGGAGCTTCTCAGGAGTCTTCCAGACCCTTTGAGATATTAGCAAGTCCAGCTGTAAAGTTATTAAAATGAATAATTTCCTTTAATTCAAAGCATTTGACTATCTACCTTACTCTCTCTCCTTCATGTACCTGGTAAAAGCCCTTTCTTGCTGTGTCTTTTCACTCTTCCTTTATTTTAGAAAACATAGAGAAACTATTTAACTCTATAAACTGGATCCTGGCCATGTGATCTTGGTGGAAAAGCTAGAAGAGCAGAAGTAAAATCATACCACCTTAGCTTATTCCTAGGGGTGCGGTGTTGTTACTGCTTGTCCTGAGACAGATACTCCAGTAATTATAGTTAAGTACTTTTGTTTGATCTGTATAATAATTTCTGAGTTTTCAGGTAATTACCCTTATGTGCTCACAAGCAGGTTGGAAGAGACGGTTTGCCAGGCGGTATTTTTTTTTTTCAATGCACTCCTTTGCTAGCAAATAAATAGGCTTCCTGTCCCACATTTTTATGACCTTTTTCTCTCAGATTTAGCATAACTCAACAGAGTTGTATACGTATAGCTCTAATTTTATGCTTTATATCCCCCCAGATAAATTAACTATCCCTTGTCCTTTACTTACTCAGTAACACACTGTAGTACTGAAGACTTTCACAATGATCCAACATATTGCAAGTGTTTGTTACCACAGAGTTTTAAACCCCTCTCAGGATAGGGGTTTCATTGTGCTGGGAGCTATGCAAATTCTCCTTCTGAAAAGAACCACCAGTGGTGTAAATAACTGGAACCTCTGAGCCTAGCATACCCCAGGCGTCTCACTTGGTTCATCTCAGATCCTCCAAAAAAGCCCTGATAATGCAACTTCCAGAAAAGGTGTGTTCAGGGATGATGATACTCCATCAGTTACCATTCACCACGTACACCCTCCTTCAACATGTACCTGAAAATAAGCACACTGACCACAGTCAGTATTAAGACAACTAGAAGAGATGTTCCGAAGGGCCAACATTTTCAAACGAGGGTGCCTATACTTATACTGGGCACCTAGGTCCATAATTAGGCACCTGATTTTTCAGAAGTGCTGAGCAAGAAACAACGCCAAAATCTTGGTCCAGGTTGATAAGCCAAAAATGTAGCCTACATGTGTGTTGATGGTCGGTACAGGTATGGTCATTGATGGACGACTGTTCCTGCCACATGTATATCTGCTCTGTTCTTGTTTCCAAGCAACTATAAGAAATTTAAGAGAATCGTGTTAGCAATATGTAAGAATTCTTTAATACACTCTGAGCTCTGAGAAAGGAGGCTGCCTGGCTAAATAATTGGAACTGGAAAATTGTTGGTTTAATATTGATTGGACAACTGTTCAGTCTGTAACATAGGCACCTAGTAAAAGTGTGTATAGGAAACAAACAATTGTAATTGGTTATTGGAGTTTTGGATCTCTTTCCTTCCTGTAAAGTACATTCCAGTTGGCTATTGAAGCTGTGATGTTACTCCTAAATAATAGCCTTCCTTGGGGCTAGTTTTAATCTTTTTGGCCTGACTTTGATGGTACCCCCAAAAGATGCTGCCTGTGATAATAGCCTCCCCATGAACTTGGCAATGCTGTGGCTGAGAGGCATGTTGCCACATGCATAAAAAGTCTATGCAATTATATTTCAGTTAGCTATTCTTGCAATGAATTTTCAAATAGATTTTAGTCCAGTGAATACTGTAGTTCCCTAGCTACCTGAATTATGTCTTGGAGGGCGCCACTCATCTTAAAGTAAAATATGGTGATGAATTGGCTGAGCAGAGATAGGTCAGCGGAGGAGGGCAGTGTGATGAATCTATTATGGTGACTCTCCCTGCTCCTGATTGGAGGCTTACAGCTCAGCCAAGAGGGGGGAATGTTCCGTGGCATCTGGGAGGGCAGTTGGAGACTTGTGAGTGGGAGGGCAGTGATGAAGGCAGCTGTTCCTATGGCAGCTCTGGGAGGTGGAATCAGGGTTTCAGGAACTGGCTGTGTATGGTTGGGTCTATCTGGTTTAAAAACAGCAGGACTTGTTTGCATAGCATAAATAAACAAGTTACACCATCCTGATTCCATGATGTGTGTGTCCCTCCAGTAATGGAAACCATCCACTACCTGGCCAAAGGCCAATGATGCTTTACACATATTGCACCAAATTAATTCTTGATGCAACACCAGTGACTTCAGTGGTGTTCCACTAGAGATGACCGTGGTCCTTTGTCTCTTGCCAATGAGAGAGGAAAATCTTGGTGCTTGAATGTGTAAGTCTGTTGTCATCCAGAACAGAAATTACACTAACTAGGAGAAATGACTACTGATGTAAGATAGCAGTGGGTCAGATTTTCAGCTGGTGTAAATCCTTGTGGCTTTACCGAAATCAAGTGAGCTATGACAATTTACATCAGGATATGAAATGCCCAGAATATCTGAAAATCTGGACTTAGTATCATGTTGAGAGTAGCTCCCAGGCTCTTCTCACACATTCTTGTTCTCCTCTAACTTTCACGGATGCTCTCGGTCCTGCTCTCGGGCTACCTAACCCATTCTGACTAACCCTTACTAGACTTTCCCTTTGCTCTTTTTGTCCTCCATGCTTTCTGTGGATATTCTCTTGGTCTAGACAAATTGAGGATAATATAACATGTGTCTAGACCAAAGAATAGTTAGCAGAATAATGTTTGACAGCATAATTGTGTCTGGAAGTGAAGCAACACTGATGTTTAACTGTGGGCCATGTTAATGTCAACTAGGTGTATAGAGAATGAGTGACTAATAAGTATTTGACACAGTTCATTATCAGTTCTGGAAGATTAAATAACAAGACATACATTAACTCACTTAGTAATTAGCTACCATCATATCAACTTGATAAAAGAGTACTATTAAGCAAAGCTGACATATTACTACAACCCTTTTAATTATTTTTTTCAACACGGAAGATTAAGATAAATCAACTGCCAACGATTATCCTTTTCCTTTTCCTTTGAAGTAAACACATTTTTAACAGAGTTAAAAGCTAACTGGAAGTAGTTAATGTTGACTCCTAGTTTTGGACTCTGTCTGAAAGTATTTCATGACTGACTTTACAAAGTGTGACTTATACTATATTTCCCTGGAAAAGAATAAAACTGGATATGGACCTTAGCGGGGACAATAGATCTTATTTATGTAAAGAAAGCTTCAGGATATGGTAACAACATTAAGATGACACCAGATCACATGTGGGGGAATCAATAAGAGGAAGGATGGTCTTGAGATTGAGGCACTGGGCTGGAACTCAAGAGATCTGTGTTCAGTTCCTAACTCTGCTGTAGACTTCCTTGGTTACCATAGCCAAGTTACTTCATTTCTCTGTGCCTCAGTTTCCCATCTATAAAAAAATGGGGATAATATTCCTTCCTTTCTCCTATAATTTATCTGTCATGTAAACTCATTGGGGCTGGGACTTGCTCTTACTGTGGCATGATGATAGTTAATTATTAAGTGAGTTAGTGTTTGTCTTATTTAAACTACCGGAATGGATAATGAACACCTTGGTGTACAATCTCTTATCGCTGACCATGTGGAAAGTGCTTGTTTATATTCTGAATATGGATAAAGATTGTATCTGTGGTTATTGCCAAACTTAACCAAGTTGATTTCTTCTATCACGTATCATTCTGATAGTGAAATACAAGTGGGTGTTTGGATGAGGAACAGTTGCCTCACTTATAATTAGGCTTCTGATTTTCAGTTTTAATCAATAAACACTGATCAAACACCCCTGATTAAAAAAATGAAATTTGTTTTTTATCCAATAAACACTGGAAATGGTTACTAATGTCTAAGGACTTGTCTACACAGAGCAGTAATGTATGATTTCTAAAGTGCACTAATGTGTTGTGCTTTAATTGGTCTGCGTAGATCCTCTCGGTGTGCACGAAATGTTCCCTACTGTGCTTTAATGTAGTGCTGTTCAAAGTAGTAGTATGTTAAAGTACACTAGGGAACATTACAAAGAAATTACTCATTACAGTGTGTGTGTGTGTATATATGTATATACAGTATACATACAGTATATTACAGTATATAAAAAGAGAGAGCTTTTTGGACATCTAAATAAAACTCAAAAATTGCTAAAAAATAATAACTCCCCCAAAATGAAATTAATAAACTCAGAAAAACAGAAGCCATACTTATAATCAGTATGGGTAAACTGGATATTCAAATTTTCTATTTTCCACTAGTTTGATTATAGGATCTATTTATAGCCAATACTTTGACTATTCCCGTTCAATATTAAAAATGTTCAAGAGACCAAATAACGAAGCACAGCCAATTTATTGTCTAAAGACAGTACAGGAAAGAAAGCTAATATGTTACAGTCTTTCTAGGAAACAGTTTCTTCCAGTCTGGTCAGTTCACCTTACACAGAAGGTGTGATCCCAAAACTACCTCTATTTATACCAGACTTATTTTCAAGTTAGGAGAGCTTTCCATTCATCACTGTGTTCTAACACACTAGTTCTTAAAAAGAACAGGAGTATTTTTGGCACCTCAGAGACTAACACATTTATTAGAGCATAAGTTTTTGTGGGCTACAGCCCACTTCATCGGATGCATAGAATGGAACATATAGTAAGAAGATCTGTATGTGTGTGTGTATATATATATACACACACACACACACACACACACACACACACACACACACACACACACACACACACACACACACACGGAGAAGGTGGAAGTTGCCATACAAACTGTAAGAGGCTAATTAATTAAGACTGGTTAGCCTCTAACGTGCCACAAGTACTCCTGTTCTTTTTTGCGGATACAAACTAACACGGCTGCTACTCTGACACCAGTCCTTGCAAGTTTTGTACTTTTCCTTATTTCTTGTTTTCAGTACATTCCAGGTACCAATAGGAGTGAAACCATCTCCTAAACATGTACCAGGGCAGATTTTCATATATCTTGTCTTTGACAAGGTTCCTGTTTTCTAATGCCAAAGCTGATTTCAGCTTTGCAAAGTGGTGTCGGATACTTGACATCTGTAAACAGAACTGTGGGGAGAGCTTAATACATTCACTTGATGTAACTTTCAAACACCTACATATATAATATCACAATAACAATATGTTAATGTTGTGCACATCATACTTATTAATGTGTGTGTAAAATCTATATTGGCCAACAGAGCTTAATAACTGTTTTTGCTTATCTTTCTAGTAAGGCTTTTTCTTTCTCATGCAATTTAGGTTGTGCATAAATTCTAGCATTCCTGTCATTTCATCTTGTTTGATTTTGATTCTTCAGCCCAGTTTTAGAGAACTAATTTATGGAAACCAAATGCAACGGTGTGTACTTTCAAGGCCACAACACTATTTAAGACTTCTCTTATGGTCTTAAAGGGACACACCATTACATTACTACTGGTACAAAATTTGGAGAGACATGGAGAGTTGCTCCGTGTCTATCTTAAGGTCCATCAAAGCTAGACTAATTTTAGAAGCTAGATTTAAATACCTTCCTGGTAATGAGATGAGGCTAGATCCTAAAGCTCCTGATTTACACAAGATGAAGATCTGGTCCATTATTCATTATATGCCACTTTAATATTTTGTTTCTATTGTTTAGTTTTATGCTGGTGTTAAAGTTTGAGCTGTTGTATTGTAGATGAATTTGAGGTGCCTTCATGGAAGGTACTTTAAAATATTAATATTAGTGCATTCCCCAGTGGATATTGCAGTAATGCCAACCTCAAATAGTCTAAAATCATATCGGGCCCTGAAAATTATGAGATTTTAAAAAAATACCTTTAGTTCTTTTCATTTATATTCTGGCTTTTGAGACTTTAGTGTTCGTGTTTTTGAGCTTTTCTCTGAAGCCACAAGGGCTAGAAACTTGCTTTTGTAATAATATGAGATTCTTGGCTTTCATTATCACCTGACTCCAAGAGCTGAGGCTTTGTGAAAAACAAGAAATGTCACAACACTGATACTGTGATTTTTGAAAATATCTATTTGTATTGCATCAAATTGTCTAAATAGTTGTGGGGGAAAAGAGGGTAAATTTATATTGAAATCACATGAACAAAGTTCGAACAGGAAAATGAACTCTTGATGGGAGGTACTAATTGTTATTAATCAAACAATTTAGAGATGATAGAATTAGTATTGACCCAGAACATTAAAACAGTAAATTACTTATAGAGTAGGCAAGATTACAATAAGGGAAATTAAATAAGTTAATAAATCAAAATTAATGAGTGTCTGAAACAATTATAGTCATTAATGGAACTGCAGTCACTTTTGATACGTAAAATGAAGTCTATAGGAACTAATAATGTTATTATGCAAAAGAAATTCATGTGGTAAAAGGAGGAGATATAGGCCACAATCTTCTAAATGGGTGACTAAACTTGGGTATCTAATTTAAGTGGCCCAGTTTCAGAGGTGGTGAGCTTTTGCGGCATCCACTGCAAGTCAGACTGTGGTTTATTTTTTCCAGTTGCTTTTTATGGTAGCCCATATAAAATGCTTCTGAAGCCAGTGAGAGTTGTGCTCTCAGAACACGTCAGGGTCAGGTTCTTCTTGATGTGGCTTTTCCCTAGGGATTTATAAAAATACACACTAGCTAATGAATAAGGTCCAGATTCTGCTCCCTGCACCAAACCAAAATAGGCAGGTTCAGTGCTCTGTGACTCAGGGAAGGCTTTGGGGACAGAATGCTTTTCCACAGGTCATGAAGCCACTCTGTGGATGCTACTACTATCACTCCCAGACATTGCTTCTGTGTAATGCAGCTACACCAATGTGCAGCTCTAACTCCTTTGCGATACGTTCCAGTTCATAGCTCCTTTGGTTAGAAAAACTATTGCACTGCTGCCAATACTGGAAACAGACTTTTTAGAGAAGGAATAATGTCTACAATAGGGCTTCATAGACTGCACTTGAAATCCTTTCCTACCCATCACAGAATTTCTTACCAAGGGGACTGCTAACATGATGTAGAGCCTTGGAATGGGATTTCTCATATATGGGAAAATGAAAAACAATCAAGATCAAACTGAAAAAGGCTTATTTACATACACATTTTTGGGGTCTACATTTGCTCATGCAGTCATTGCCATTGCACACACAAATCAGGTAGTTTAATGTGCTGTTGACACCTGCAGATACCCCACTTGCAGGTACAATCACACATACTTTGCACAGACGTGTGCACACAAAAATATGTATGTACCTTGATTCTCTCTCTTTTTTTAAATTAGCTCTGAAATCCTGGCTCCATTGAAGTCATTGAATTTCTCCAAGGTCACTAATGATGGAATCTAATATATTGCTGTGAACTTTCTACTAAGGAAATTTTCAGTCTATATAAATATATATCCCATATAAAGAGGTTTAGGTCCATAGCTAAAGATACGGAATTTGATTTTTGGTTATGTTGAGCTGCCGTTGACTTTTTAATTGGAGCTATGAGTACTGGACACCTCTGAATATCAGGCCTTTGTAGCCTTTAAGTTTAAAAGTAAATGAACTTAAAAAGTAGTGGGGTATTTCAGGTACTAAAAGAGACACAAACAAATTATGAAGTTAATGCAGGGAAACAGAGGTAATGTGTTATGCCTTTGATCTCCCTTATAGCTGTCACACCATATTGTTAGCTTATTTGAAAATGCAATGATGCATTAAAACACAATAGCCAGGAAACAGAAGACCTACAGCCATTTCATATCTAGAAGGAGAGCTGTATAATGTTACCGAGGCAGATTTAATCAACAGGAACCAATGCTGGAGGGCAGTGATAGATAAGCAAAGAAATAAGTCCCAGAGTCATTGTAATTAAAGACATCTGGGTGATGTCAGTATGCATAAAAGGCCATTTCAGAAACAGTTTATAAGCATTCCTGAAATGTTCTCACTAAATGGGCTGTGCAAGCCTTTACATTGCATGCCACTGTACATATTTTTTTAATGGACAGGAATGCAAGATGAGTATTCCCACCATCCATCCCATGCTGTTTTTATGTTAGAAAGGCATGGCCACTTAGGAATTTATAGGATAAATTGGTGGCCAGACACTAGAGCAGATGGAAACATTTAGCTGATTCACCTGTTTAGTGAATGGACTAATCATGGGTACATCTTGCTGCTTAGATTTGAGCAAAGACTCTTGTGATCTATAGGCAAAAATTCTCTTATATGAGATCTCTTACCAAGCCAGTAGGAACAATGAAAAGTGCATCTCTTACACTCCCTCCTCTGCAGTTGAACCTCGTCTGCAGAATGGAATTCAGGTGGTGGTTAGAGCTGACAAACAGCAAGATTATAGAGCTTAGTTTCCTTCCTAGGATGTAATAATGCTGTTTTTAAATAGTTGACTCTCCACCTGGAGAATAAATGTTTAATGTGGGAAGAAAAGCTTTGTAATTTTCCTCAATAAGGTAAAGGTAACTACGGTAGCTGGAAGTCATAGTTTAAAGTATAAATTGTTTGATACAGACCCAGGACAGCTAGATTGCTGAACATTTTGGGAATTTTCACCCACTGTGCTGGCCCTTGAAAGAAGCTAAGCATGCGCTTAGATCTGCTCTCTTTTGGTTCTGCAAGCTCTAGTAATAGAATGAACAGAGCCAGCGGAGTACAAAGTAGAACTCTCCATTGACCCTGACTAGCTACCTGGGCTCAAAATCCATCTCCAACTCCATCCTAAGAAGAGGAAGAGGGGAGAAGAGTGCTTATGCCCCTCTCCTCTTCCTTTTCTTTGCTACTTTACTCCTTTGCACATGTGTAAGGCTGGCCTTAAAAATCATCTTTGAATATTCTCTGATTAATATACATCTAAGGTAAGAAAATATGTTTCTTTTGGCAAGAATATGGGGTGCAATTGCAAGGAGTGACTTAACAGTGACGAGCACAAACACAGCTAGAATTTAGGCTGGAAAACTTATGAGAACAGGAGCAACTTCTTTCTGGTGCCAGTCAGTTCATAAATATTGTTAGGATTTCTTTGTCACATAGGTTGGCTAAAGTGGGAATTTATAAATGAGTGCAAAAGGCAGGAACATTTTCCTTTTTAGGTTAGATTCTTTGACCCTCCAAGCAGGTTTAATTTGTGTTTGGTATGAAGGATGGTGACATTTAAAACTCATTTCCTATTTTATCCAAATGGACTTGCCTATTCCTAATATTTATGGTTGTGTAAGGAAATTTATGGATGATCCCTCATTTCAGGGGGTTATGTCATTTTCCTTTCTGCCTTATTAGGTGCTTGTTTGCCTTTTCACCTGGAATCAATTGATTCCTATTTCTGAAGGATGGGCTGAATGCTAAGTGCTTCAGAGAGAGGAGCAGGAGAATTAACATCCTTAATGACTGAAAGGGTTTTTATAGCTGTAAATTTAATTGCTGGATAATTGTGATTTTTATCATTTGCAACTTGTGGTGACTTATGTTGCCATTGCCAATAGTTAAGTTTAACAGCATATTGCCTTGTTTAATGATCTTTGAGTCAAGAACCTCATTCTCATTAATGTTAACATGGGACTGTCAAATGAAAAGAAGCTCAGTTCTTTATAAGATGGTCTCCTTGTCATTTTATGTGTACTGAGGTGGATGATAGATGCCACTAACTAAAACCCACTGCCTAGTAGAGAACCTGTGTGTGGAAGGGAGACAGTTCAGGGGTGTTACTAATTATCATCAAGGCATGTCTTATTCACAGTATAGTGTCACCAATGTCTCCATTAGTGGGAGTGGTGTAGTCAATTAATTGTTCTAAAATTAACCTAGCTACTGTTGTGCAAATGTGCAATCACTCAATCTGTCTGTTTAGGTATTTATACCACACCAACACTGGGGTAGCTGAGCATTTTACAAAATTCTAAACATCCATACAAGTAGTCTACACTTAAACCTGAATTTTCTCTGTGCTACCTCTTTCCAGGAGCAGGTAGAATTTGGATTGCTAGTATGGTGCAGGGAAAAGGCCATTTTTTTTAAAAAAAAAAAAAGGTCCAATTCAGTGTAATAGAGGCCGATCCAAACACAATTGAAATCAATGAGATTTTGAATCCCTAAATACTGTGGTGTATTATATCATTCCTTGTTCATGGCTCTAACCTACACTTTTTCATTTGGCTTGTCATATATTGGGCCAGCATTTTCAAAAGTGGCTTCTAATTTTCAGTACTTTCATTTTGGGTTCTCAGATTCAGAACCTTTGTGATTTGTTTTCAAAGTTGCTGAGCACTCTTAGATTCCACTGGAGTTCTGAATGTTCAGCACCTCTGAAATCAGGCCCATCAGGTCTCAGGTTGGGAACCCAGAAATTGCAGCATACAAAATTAGAAGCCTTTTAAAAAAAAATTTGGCCTCAATGTTCAAATGTGTTTATCAAAGAGGCTCCATTCATCTAAACATGGTTGAGTCACGTAGTGGAGCACTCACAAGGTTATTGAGATAGCAGGGGATATTTCAAAGAGAGAAATATTGGTTTACCTGTAGAGCTAATTTTCCTGACACTGGATGTATTAAAAATATTAACAATATTGCATTAGTACATGGTAGATTTTTACAAAGAAGATATATGTATATTTGACATGTATTTGAAAGGAACACTTATCACACATTCAAGGAGACATAGCACCTCTTTGTTTTTATTGAAATGAGTACTCACTCAAAGGAAAGCAACTCCATGCATTTCAGTTTGTGGTGTCCAGATCTATTCCCACAAAGATAGCTTCCATAAAAACCATTTAAGAGCAAAACTCACTCACACAAACCCCTTAAAAGCAAGGAAATGACAAGTGAAGGGAGACCTCTTTGCCATGCCTTAAACATCCAACCAGCACAGACTCTGCTCTTCCTCAGGGAATCCCCTACCCCATCTAGCAGATACAGAAACACACTGCACACCCAAATTCATCTATCTCAAACTGTTTTGAAAACCTTTCACTCCAGAGATTTGCACTATATGCATCAGTTTCTCTTTTTCTCTGTGTATAACAATGTACAATATAGCAGAGAACACAAAGAGTAGGATGAGTGGGTTGATACTGAAGTACCAGTCCTGCTCGTCAGTCTTTTCCCTTGGTGGCAAACCACCTCTGGTCTGCTGGCAGTGAGACCTGGTCTGACGAGCCAAAGGAGGCAGAGCAGACTAGCGCTGCCAATAGATTCATACATATTGAGGCCAGAAGGGACCATTGTGATCATCTTGTCTGACTTACGTAGGATTTCTCTGAATTAATTCCTGCTGCAAGTCCAATAACTGTAGTTGGAATAGAGCTCATCTTTTAGAAAAACAACCAATTGTGATGTAAACATTTCCAGTGATGGAGAATCCATCACAACTCTTGGTAAGTTGTTCCAGCAGTTAATTACCCAGCAAGTTTCCTAGATCCAGGGAAGCATAAATAGGAGAAGGAGTCTTATTGACGGGAACACTGCAAGGAGGGGCCTGGATGGATGGATCTGGGCAGGGATGGCACCCAACTTCTCCCATGCTGTTGGGAGGATATGGAGGGAGTGAGGATGTTTTGGAGGGTGGAGGAGACAAGCTTTTATTTTGTGCCAGCACTTGATTGCTTCCACAGTTACTGCAGGAGATGCAGTCTTTCCTACCTGAAATTAGGGGTTTATAATGGCAATGTCTTTTCAACTATAACTATAGCGTTAGTCATAGTGGGTTGCATTGCTAACTGAATGTTGCATAACTGAGAGCATAACTGGATATATTAGTGCAACACCATTAATAATTATTCCCCCCAATGGGGTGTGTATATCAGTCTGCTGATTTTATTCCCTTGCAAAGTAGCAATATATGTACCAGCTAAATATGAGACATACAGACATAACTTGTGCCATCTATAGAGCCTTATAAAATATAATAGACAAGATCAAAGGCCTGCGTAGCTTAATAGCTACCTTTATCCTTACTGTTAGCATTTTACTAAGATGGTACTTAAAGGATAAACCTGAAAAAACAGGTCAAAAGTGAAGTCATATGGTTCCAGGGAGAATCATGTTGCACTCCCCGCCCCCCCTCAACCCAGGAGAAAAAATCTTGAAAACATCTGCAGCATGCTAATCCAAAAGCACACCCAGTGCCACAGATTATAAATTGTCAGACGTGTACAAACCTGATGGATCTGCTGCTTCTGTGAACTGGTATGTCTTCAATTCTTCTGTGGCAGTGTATTATAGTGCAGTAAAAAAAGGCTGTCATTTGTACCTGTTATTATTTCTAATGCTAATCAATCTTACTAAACCCATTCAGATTCACTGGGCCAGATCCTCAGTGGGTGTAAATAGTTGTAGCTCGATTCATTGGTATCTGGTTCAACATTTTTAATTAATTTCCATTCAGGACAGGACAATTAAAAGAACAAATTATACACTTCAGCAAAATTAAATATAAACATTATACCAGTATGGTTTGGACAGTGGATTTCAGACAGATTACAAAAGTTTATATTAGATTAATAAAAGAAGTATTCATATTCCAAACATCATTTTGATTAGTTGCTAACATGTTCAAAAAATGTGGACTCTGTAACTTTTAGGGCCTGATTCTGATCTCCTTTACACTAGTTTTACACTGATAGGACTCGAGTGAGTTTAGTGGATTAAATTCAGAATAGCCTCAGTTTAAGTGAAAGGAGACTCTTCCCTAATATACTCTGATGGGTGGATAGACTCATTTGGATTTTTTTTTAAGTCAAAAGTCTTAAATCTAAAATATTTCTAATATTGTCTATAGGATGGTTTGTTCTGTCATAATGGGTATAAGTGGTGGAATTGTCAGAAATGCTTAAGGAAGGGAGGCACTCAATTTCCATTGAAAATGAATGGGAGTTAGCTGTCCCACTCCCTTAAGCGATTTTGAAAATTCCATCCAAATGTTACATAAGCTGCAACGTAAAATAGTTCATTACAGTGAGATAAACCCAAGTGGAAATTAACGCAATGACTGGTTGAATATCACAAAACATTTCCCATCAATATTCTTTCTAGTTTACAAATGAATTTACTTTGGCCATTCTCACAGTCCTTTGATGTTTGCTATGTGGGTAAAATTCACCCCAGTGCGGAGAGCTAGTAAAAGGCCTTTGAGACACGTAACTCTCACTTGTGGGTCTTAAGCAGTGCTTCGGTCTTGTGTTGACAGTTTGCACAGAGGTGAATTTGACTCCCAGTGAAGATTAATGTGATCAAGTTTTACTCACACAAATATTTGTGGAAAGCAAATCTTGTGCCCACATGCTTGCAAACAACATTTTAAATCCGCATATGCAAATATGTGCACCAGAATTGGCATATTTTATATGGGATGGGAATGCTGCTCGATGCAGCCAGGGAACAGTATTCCCAATTACCCTTGCTAGTGTCCTGGCACTGAGACAGTTAGCTGAACCTGAAGAGATCATGACTCTTCTCAATTAGCATTGCAATTCACACAGTTACTTTGTGGGAACATGGTAAGAGAAAATCAATAAACTACATTCAGCCAAAACCTATTACACTATGTTTTCTAGGAATAGAACCCCAGATAAGACCTGTGTGACGTGGAAAGGAAAAGGCTTCAAACTTTTCAAAATTCCCTTCTCCTATTTATTTGGTACTTGTCCCTGAAAGCTTCAATGCCCCTGATGGATATCCACACTTTCCTTCTCATTATAGCCCTGAATCAGTAAGGTTCTTAATCATGTATATTACTTTAAGTCCATGAATAGTTCAGTTTATTTCAATGGGACTACTCATATGGTTACAGTTATGCATGTGCTTAAGTAATTTGGTGCATCAGGGCCTAAAAAGAGTTCTGATCTTCCAGTCAGGGAAAAAACAATACCATAAGACTTATGTAATTGATCACAACTAAACAACAGAGGTCAAATTTTGACTATTGAATAAAAGAACCTCAAAAAAAATCACTGAGTAAATCTGAATAACAAATACACTTGAGAAAAATGGCAGCGCCAGAAATAGAAATACAGGCTGCACATTCATGAGGTAATGTATTTACTTTGAATTATTTTTTCAGCTATAATTTGTCTTATCATCTAAGGTACCTATTTGGCTCCCATCACTGTAGTAGTTGAGAGCATCCTAGTCTTTAATATATTCATATTCACAGCACCCCGAGGAGATAGGGAAGTTCTATTGTCCCCATTTTACAGAGGGGGAACTAAGGTACAAAGGGTGGGATCCATACAGGAACTTAGGAGTTACAACACTGAGCATCACAGTGATTGACTTTTAGGTGCCTGCAAAATCACAGGAATAACACTGTGATCCACAAAGCTGTGTTAGGCACCCAGGCTTCCTCTAAAATACATGAGGAGAGATAGGTGCCTAAGAATGTGATCCACAAAGCCGGGACGGTAAGCAGCTTCCTGCCTAAGCTAGTCAATGGGAGATGCTGACCCAGAGGGGTGTGTACTAAGCTCCGCCCCATCTCAGAGATATATGTCTAAGTCCAGGCTGCAGGGAAATGCCTCTATCAACTTAGCGATCTATGAATGGGAACCAGCCACCTTCAATCAGGCAGCTTAGGTGCTTATGCCACTTTTTGAGGAATGATTTAAATGCTTCCTTGGTCCACACAAAATGCATGGAGGAGATGCCTACCTTGTAATCATTATCCCAGTGGTTAGAGCACTCACTGGGATTTGAGGGTTGCAGGTTCAATTCCCCCCTCTCTGCTGGAGGGGAGAAAGGATTTGAACAGCTGTTTCCCACCTCTCAGGAGAGTGCTCTAATTACTGAGTTATGGGATATTCTGATGTGGGGTTCCCTCAGTATGTTCTGTTGAAGTTGTTCAACTTTGGACAATGATTAAAAAGTGGTTGGAGCGAGGGGACTGGACCCAGGGTCTCCCATCTCCCATGTGGATGCCCTAAGCCCTGGGCTGCAAAGTCATTCTCTCATTCTTGGTCTCTCTTCTGGCTCAGTGACTAGTTAAGTTTTTATTCACAATGGAACATGACACTCAGCATTGCAACACGTAAGTCCCTTTGTAGATCCCACCTAAGTGACTTGCCCAAGGTCACATAACACCTTTCTTCAGAGGAACTCAAAACACTGTACAAATGTTGAAGAAATCAAGTCTCACAAAACCCCTCTGAAATATGTATTTTTAGGTTAATTTTACAAATAAGGAATCTGAGGCATAAGGATGTTAAATGACTTGAGCAAAGCCACACAACAAGTCTGTAGCACAGTGGTGACCACAAAACAAATGTCTTGAGTCCCAGTTTCTTTGCTTTTAACCTCTATAACATACTTCCTCAGTTTTCTTAAATAAAAGGCTTAAGAAAACAAAATGTCTGATGCTCATGTAACATCCACATTTTTGAATTAGTAACCTCAAAAGTAGTCAAGTTGAATGTTCAGAGCGCTACTGAAAAATATTTAAATTTTATAAAGCCTGACACTGACATATGGTCAGGTACAGTACGTGTAATTTTGGAGGTACCTGGATTGTGGAAGTTCTGTCCATCAGTATGGAAGGCACTTAGTTGATGAAAACAAACAAAAGCATGTCAATGAGTTATGGTGGATGCTACAGATGAAAGGTTTATTAATAATGATAGCACTTGCTCTTTCATGACATACTCCAAACTTCAGGCTAACCTTTTATAGTGGTGGTTCAAATCTTATGGTCCAGAGGTTCTGGTCAAATAAGCACTCCAGAGTCTATGTTGTTATCTTAATCACTTTGGTCTGGAGATCAGTCTGGAACTAGAAATTGTACTGAATAATAATCTTACACTTATACAGTATTTTTCATCCTGGAGAATCCCAAAGCACTTTACAAACTTTATCATGTGGTATCACTGAAATACAGCCACCTTTGAAGTGGGAAGGTTGCAACCATGCAAATAAAAAAAAAAGTGGCAAGCACTGCACAAATTGTGGGAAGGGAATTTTTTGCCAAGGACACCAGAGAAAGCCACGACTCTTACAAAAAACCAAAACAGACAAATATGGGAACTTAAAGGTCTATGCAGAGCAGTCAGGACATATATATTGAAGGTCAACATTGCACCTGGCTCTTCTCCCTTCCTCCCTTGGTAGTTCTCAGGTTAACTAGGTTGAAGGGCTAAGTTATCCCTGACAAGATTTTTTGGTTCCATTTCAAAATGGTTATTTATTCCATTAAGAAGTGTGTTGGTGTGTGGGGGAGGGAGGGACACTGAGCAACGGAACAAACAGGAACCAATAATGCCCAAATATGCCCACTAATGTCACAGCAAACCCGGTGGCTGAACTTTGTGACTTTGTCCTCACCCATAACTATTTCACATTTGGGGACAATCTATACCTTCAAGTCAACGGCACTGCTATGGGTACCCACATGGCCTCATAGTATGCCAACATTTTTATGGCTGACTTAGAACAACGCTTCCTCAGCTCTCATCCCCTAATACCCCTACTCTACTTGCGCTACATTGATGATATCTTCACCATCTGGACCCATGGAAAAGAAGTCCTTGAGGAATTCCACAATGATTTCAACAATTTCCATCCCACCATCAACCTCAGCCTGGACCAGTCCACACAAGAGATCCACTTCCTGGACACTACAGTGCTAATAAGTGATGTTCACATAAACACCACCCTATACCGGAAACCTACTGACCGCTATACTTACCTACGTGCCTCCAGCTTTCATCCAGACCACACCATACAATCCATTGTCTACAGCCAAGCTCTACGATACAACTGCATTTGCATTTGCCCTCAGACAGACAAACACCTACAAGATCTCTATCAAGCATTCTTACAACTACAATACCCACCTGCTGAAGTGAAGAAACAGATTGACAGAGCCAGAAGAGTACCCAGAAGTCACCTACTACAGGACAGGCCCAACAAAGAAAGTAACAGAACGCCACTAGCCGTCACCTTCACCCAACTAAAACCTCTCCAGTGCATGATCAAGGATCTACAACTTATCCTGAAGAACGATCCCTCACTCTCACAGATCTTGGGAGACGGGCCAGTCCTTGCTTACAGACAGCCCCCCAACCTGAAGCAAATACTCTCCAGCAGCTACACACCACACAAGAAAAACACTAATCCAGGAACCTATCCTTGCAACAAAGCCCGTTGCCAATTGTGTCCACATATCTATTCAGGGGACACCATCATAGGACCTAATCACATCAGCCACACTATCAGAGCCTCGTTCACCTGCACATCTACCAATGTGATATATGCCATCATGTGCCAGCAATGCCCCTCTGCCATGTACATTGGCCAAACTGGACAGTCTCTACGTAAAAGAATAAATGGACACAAATCAGACATCAAGAATTATAACATTCAAAAACCAGTCGGAGAACACTTCAATCTCTCTGGTCACTCGATTACAGACCTAAAAGTGGCAATACTACAACAAAAGAACTTCAGAAACAGACTCCAACGAGAGACTGCTGAATTGGAATTAATTTGCAAACTGGACACCATTAAATTAGGCTTGAATAAAGTCTGGGAGTGGATGCATCATTACACAAAGTAAAACTATTTCCCCATGCTTATTTTTTCCCTCTACTGTTACTCACACCTTCTGGTCAACTGTTGGAAATGGGCCATCCTGATTATCACTACAAAAGGTTTTTTTTCTCTTGCTGTTAATAGCTCACTATAGCTGATCACTCTCGTTATAGTGGGTATGACAACACCCATTTTTTCATGTTCTCGGTGTGTGTGTGTGTGTGTGTATACACACACACACACACACACACACACACATAAAATCTTCCTACTGTATTTTCCACTGCATGCATCTGATGAAGTGGGTTTTAGCCCACAAAAGCTTATGCTCAAATAAATTTGTTAGTCTCTAAGGTGCCACAAGTACTTCTCGTTGTTTTTGAACAAACAAAGGTGCTCTTGCATAACTTCCAGTACTTTCTAGTTTTGGCATGGTTGAGTAGTATGGAAATTGCCTCTGGTGATATTCTTGGATGCCTTTAGGAGCCAGTACTGATGACATAATTTTCTTAGTCATTTGTCAGTCAGATCAGGACTGGCTAGTCCTTTGGGGCCTGCTCCTACTCCCAATGACGTCCAAGTCATATTGGTCAAATCCTCAGCACACTCCTAGCCCAACTAGCTGATGCATGCAGAAGAGTTGAAGGAAAGGAATGCTTTCCCTAGGATGCAGTGTGGCTGTGGAGTCCCTATGTTGAGGCTACCTCAGCCTAATGGCTGGAATAGTGCTCGACAGAAAGGAGCATGGACAAGTGATAGATCCTCTGTCTCTGTCTTGCCTCACCTCTGACTGCTTTTGACCAGTGTATTGTGCAGAGAGCCCCCTGCAGCAGGGCAGTGCACCATGCTGTGTGCAGACCCTCTCTCTACTGTCCCAAATCCTGTGGCAATGGGGGTACTGAACTACATCGATTCTGCTGCCAGAGAGCAGGCAAGGTTTCTCTGAGAGGTCTTCAGCTTAGCTACCGAACCTTGTTGAATCTGATGAATTCTGCTTCACTGAGTCAACCTGTACTGCTTAAATAAATACTATTAATCATACAGTGCAGTGTTACATTTTTTGTGCTTCCTGTTCCCATTCGCTCACAGCCTGTCACATGTTGAAACTGTTCGAAGAAAGGTGAAGCTAAAGCAGGGAAAGTGTAACTATGTATTGGGTGTGGGAAATGAACCGCTTAGGCAAGCATCTTGCTATTAATAAGCTTATTATAAATTTTGCTGTCATGGCTTGTTCATATATAGTGTATTTATATCACCCAATAAATTAGGCCAAAATAAAATGCAGCTAAACAACATGCTTAGCAGCAGGAGCAAAATACAGGCTATAAATGGAATCTTATGTCCTTAGTTACAGATAGACAAGCTACTAGACACAGCCATAATGTCATATCATGATAGCATTAGGATATATTTACAAAGGCCAAAGTCCAGTTCTCACCTCCCTGGGGTACGAGGGTCTCCAGGAAGTGGAATTTGTGTATTTCCATTATATAGACTGTTAGGGCAGGGGCTGAGGTGTGAGAACTACATGGGAGGGTACACATCTCCCACATAACGTGGGAGACCACATAAACATTTAGGTGCCACGGGCATTCACAGAACCACCACTCAGCTGTTGCCTAACCTTGTAGGCACCTAAAGTCCTAGGTGCCTGTTTCCACTGGCAAAGTCCCCATGGCACCTAAATTTGTACCAGTAGGCATGCAGACCTCTGCCTAAGACCTGCAATCAGTCCCAGCACCTCTGTGCCTACCTCATATCTAAGCCACAGTGGGATTCACAAAGTAGGTGTTCTCCTCCCTATCTGGGCTCCAAACCGGTTGATGTGCTCAAAGGCCACCTAAGAGCTTGTCTACTGGAGTGGGTCCTGCACAAAACAGAGCCAGAGGAGGTAGTGGTAGTGCCCCCCCTTATGTTCAATTAACCCAGTGGTTAGAGCACTCATCCAGGATGTAGGAGACCTAGGTTCAAATACCCCCTATGTCTGATGTACAGCAAGGACTTGAACTCATGTTTCCTACATCCCCAGGCTTTAGGGTATTCTGGGGTGGATCTCTCAGTCTCTCCTGTTGAAGTTGTTCCACTCTGTATCAAATACTTAAATATTCATAGGTACATGGGCTGCAACCTGGGTCTTCCAGGTGGGTGTATTAACCAGGAGTCTATAGAGTCATTCTTACTGTCCCTCTGGCCCCTGTGTGAGTCTAGTCCTAAATTTGTAAGCTTATTTTTTTTAACAATACTACCATGAATATGTTAACATTATTAGAGGAAAGATTTAATAGATGATAAGGAAAAGTTTGTAGGAATAATTTTTTAAAAAGACAGAACATGTAGGCTGCTTCCAACCCCACCCACTAAACTACTTTTTGCTTTAAAACATCTTATCAAGTTGAATACAATTAACAGATCATGTCTCTAGGAATTGAGTTAATTTTTTTTTTCCTGTGCTGGCGTAGTCTTATCCTTGAGCAATGCAGCTGAATGTAATAGCCCCCAAAGCACCGATTATTTTATTTTATGTGTTGCTTTTAAAAAATCCTAGCAATTTGGCACCAAAACATGAGTAAAACATTCATTTTCTCCCAGTGCTATAAATAGACAAAGATCATCTTGTAATGGTACCTGAAAAACAAAGATGAGTTTAATCAGTGATCCTATGCATTAGTCACATTTGTGTGCAATGAAGTTAAAGGCCTTGGTTATTCAAGACTGTAACACAGGAGGCTTATAGTTTTTATCGTTTTATCTTTATTATTATTATTATTGTGATAGCACCTAAGGGCCCTAATTGAGGTTAGGACCCTCATGTGCTAGGCACTGTACACATGTAATAAATTCATTTCCTGGGGCAGATCCTCAGCTGATGTAAATTTCCATAGCAATTAATATGGAGCTATGTAACTATGGCAATATACACCATCTGAGACTATGCCCCCAGCCTCAAGGAGCTTACAATCTTAACGTATGATTCTCTATACAAAAGCTACCTAAGATTCTCCCACTCAGTTGAGTTATGTTAATCAAAGACAACACAAAGCTTTTCCTTTCCTTTTCAACGCATATCTATTGAATATACACAAAGATTTTCAGAAGTGTTTAGTGATTTTGCACACCTCCATTTTTGGATGCCAAACCTGAGACATCTTAAAGGGTGTCTGATTTTCGGAATGTGCTGAGTACCCGCCCTCTGAAAATCTGACCTTTCTATGGTTTATTGTTTAACCTCTGGAAATTGCCCTTTCTCAGTCCCTGATTCAGCAAGGCATTTAAGTACACACTTAACTTTTAAGCACATGAATAATCCCATTGAGGTCAATGAGAATACTCTTATGAAGTCAGTGTGACTACTCACCTGTTTAAAGTTAGGCACTTGCTTAAAGTTATGCACATGCTTCATCACCTTGCTGAACTGGGGCCCTCTATATATTTATTATACACACTATAAATTCTGACCTGATATATACAAGCCCTAGATGTCACTGCAATTGTGAATGGGTAATTGAGAACAGAATTTGGTCTCTAGTCTGTTAAGTACTTTTGGAACTTACAGGATATGAGGTTCTCTGTGAACCTAAATTATTATTCTTAATAATGATTATCATAATTTGCAATGTAGGTAATATAAATCTATCATTTAATCTATCCCCTCATTAATTAGACAATGACGATAACTTCACTATCTGATATAGAAGGGGACTCAAGTGGAATCAGCCTTTAAAATGTAAAATTTGAATTATTCTCTTCTCCATGAATATGGAAGAGGAGTGTTTAAAGATAATCAACTCTGGTGATGTAAGTAGTATCCCCTTTTCTTATCAAAAACCACAGGTTCAGATTACAGAGGTTTGAATGGGCCCAGTGAAGAAGTGTCTTCATTTTAATCCTACAAGACTCTGTAACCCATGATATGATGTTGAATGCAGATTTAAGAAGGCAGAATTAAATACATTATCTTGACTAGTTAAAAAAAGACCCTTGCAGTAATTGAAGAAATTATATAACTATGAGGAAACAGTTTAAATCATAGTTGACAACAATGCTAAGAGGCAGAAATGCTAAGAGCCCATGGGAGGAGCTCAAAATTGCAAACCTGAATAAGGGTGTTGGATTTTTTTGAACTTTAATGGTCAACAGGTTGTGAAAACATAATAAAACAGTTAAGTTCATACCATGGTTAATATATGATTCTCCTATTATTTGGGACTATACCAAGGGGTTCAATAGTTGGATGAATCCTATCTTGTCTTAGAGCTATTGAACTAAATGGGAACTACCACTGAAGATTAAAACTTCCCTCAAGAGGGCAAGCAATACTAATTTAGTCTGTTAGGCTTAAGCTGGTTTTTATAAACATTACTGTACCCCATGTGATATACTGGTCTTTGTTTTCTGGCAAGAGACTAATCTTTATTTCTTGGTCTAGTCATGTAAAATGGATCAATGTTACAACAGGTTAATACTGTAATGGACCAACTGGCTTATTAATGTACTAGTCAGTTAACACTCAGCCACTGGAGAGCTTCATAATCCTTTTGATACTAGAAAAGGAAGTACAATCTGAAGTTAGAGAGCACCAGGCTTGGAAGGGCTGCTGGCTAAGAGCAGGAGTGGCGGACTTGAGACTGCCTCCTGGTAGCTGGCTTAGGAGGGAAGGCCAAGCAGCTGGTAGCTGGGGAGCTGGGACTGAAAGGCTCAGGTTCAGGCAGAGACACACTATGTTGCTAGCAAGGGGGGGGCACAGATAGGGAACACAGGGCAGTGAAAAGAAGTCTCAACATGACTCTTTTGACCCCTGTACGGGACTGCCCAAAAGCCTGAGTTAAGAACTGTTGTTTTGGTCTTGTAACTGTTAAACTAATTCTGCCTAGGGTGTTTGCACCTTTTATTTCTGGCAGCCTAGCAAAATGATTCCTCAGCTTGCTCAGTGCGTGTTCATGGTAACCCACTGAGTACTAGAGCCTAAAAACTTGACAGAACGTGCTCACTCTGAGCTTGAGGTATAGAGCATGCTACCACACATCTAGAAAAGCACTGGTTCTCAACCATGGGTACGTGTACCCCTGGTGGTACTTAGAGATCTTCCAGGGGGTACATTAAGTCCTCTAGATATTTGCCTAGTTTTACAATAGGCTACATAAAAAGCACTAGCGAAGTCAGTACAAAGTAAAATTTCATACCGATGACTTGTTTATACTGCAATATATATAATACAATGAAATGTAAGTACAATATTTATATTCTAGGGCTGTCAAGCGATCAAAAAATGTATCACAATTAATTGCACTGTTAATAATAGAATACCATTTATTTAAATGTTTTTGGATGTTTTCTACATTTTCAAATGTATTGATTTCAATTACAACAGAATACAAAGTGTACAGTGCTCGCTTTATATTTATTTTTGATTACAAGTATTTGCACTGTAAAAAAACAAAAGAAATAGTATTTTTCAATTCCTCTAATACAAGTACTGTAGTGCAATATCTTTATCTTGAAAGTTGAACTTACAAATGTAGAATTATGTACAAAAATGCATTAAAAAATAAAACAATGTAAAATTTTAGAGCTTGCAAGTCCACTCAATCCTAATTCTTGTTCAGCCAATCGCTCAGACAGATAAGTTTGTTTATATTTTCAGGAGATAATGCTCCCCGCTTCTTGTTTACAATGTCACTTGAAAGTGAGAATAGGTGTTCTCATATTGTAGCCGGTGTCGCAAGATACTTACATGCCAGGTGTGCTAAAGATTCATATGTCCTTTCATGCTTCAACCACCATTCCAGGGGACATTCCTTGCTGATGATGAGTTCTTCTCGATAACAATCCAAAGCAGTGTGGACCACCGCATGTTCATTTTCGTTATCTGAGTCAGATGCCACCAGCAGAAGGTTGATTTTCTTTTTTGGTGGTTTGGGTTCTGTAGTTTCCGCATTGGCGTGTTGCTCTTTTAAGATTTTTGAAAGCATGCTCCATACCTTGTCCTTCTCAAATTTTGGAAGGCAATTCAGATTCTTAAACCTTGGGTCGTGTGCTGTAGCTATCTTTAGAAATTTCACATTGGTACCTTCTTTGCGTTTTGTGAAATCTGCAGTGAAAGTGTTCTTAAAATGAACAACATGTGCTGGGTCATCATCCAAGACTGCTATAATATGAAATACATGGCAGAATGTGGGTAAAACAGAGCAGGGGACATACAATTCTCCCCCAAGGAGTTCAGTCACAAATTTAATTAATGCATTATTTTTTTAACGAGTGTCACCAGCATGCAAGCATGTCCTCTGGAATGGCGGCTGAAGCATGAAGGGGCATATGAATGTTTAGCATATCTAGCCCGTAAATACCTTGCAATGCTGGCTACAAAAGTGCCATGAAAATGCCCGTTCTCACTTTCTGGTGACATTGTAAATAAGAAGAGGGCAGCATTATCTCCTGTAAATGTAAACAAACTTGTTTTGTTTTAGAGATTGGCTGAATAAGAAGTAGGACTGAGTGGACTTGTAGGCTCTGAAGTTTTCCATTGTTTTTTTATTTTTGAGTGCAGTTATGTAACAAAAAAATCCACATTTGTAAGTTGCTCTTTCATGATAAAGAGATTGCACTACAGTACTTGTATGAAGTGAATTGAAAAATACTATTTCTTTTATCATTTTTACAGTGCAAATATTTGTACTCAAAAATAATATGCACTTTGATATCAATTACAACACAAAATAGAAAGGTTGAGAGCCACTGATCTAGAGGGACTTCTACCACAATGTTTGCAGTGACATCCTACAGTGGGGTCAGTTCCAACACTCCTGCCACATGGCAGGATTCACTGACTTTAGTGGCTTCTATTACATTTTGCCTATTCATTACAAAATAATAGTAATGAATCAAAATTTTAACTAAAAACAACCATCACCAGAAATGAATACAAACAAAACATTTCTACTTTGGAGGTTAGTGTAGGTAATCTGAAGACCGGTGACAGGATATTATTTGACATCTGTCAGTAACTTCTCCCTTTGGATCTCAGTGATGTTCTGATCACATGACCTGATCACTTCTTGTCCTCAAAACACTTCCTTCTGCAATGGCCTGTTCAAGTGCTGAGGTGATTTAATCATCTGGAGTCTGCGGTGCCTGATGTTTTTCACTATCAATAACTGTCAGTAGGATTTGGGTGTCTTCAGGAAAGCGAGAGCCAGTGCACTCCTTGAATGCATTTAGAAGTCTTCTGTTCCTCCTAGAGGGATGACCCTTCGCATTGGTTATGACATATCAACTTGGTCTGAATGGTGTAGGTTTTACAATGGTCAGTTGCCAGCTGCTTTCTGTTTAGAATCTTAAATTCTCTTTCTGCATTTTTGTCATCTTTCTTCTATTTTAGTTTGCTGGAGAATAACTCTTTTGTAATGACTTCACAGTTAATTGTCTGGCTCAAGAAGCTTGTTAGATGCTCGAACAATTAGTGTCTGAACTGGCAACCTTAAAAAAGCACTGTAAGGTAAGTTTTATTCCTTTTATCATTTATTATTATTATTGATTAGTACTAGTAGTTATTAGATGAGCACTGGACAGTGACTCCATAATCAGGACTGCATTCTAAAATGGTGCATAAATTCCTGTTTTCTGTAAAAGGAGATAGTCAATTTGAAATTTCACACAGGGCTATTTGCTGTGCTCATTGAATTTTCTGTGTAGGTTTTGTTTGGTTTCTCATAATAAACTTTTAATAGGAAGTATTTGAAATTGGCCCTGGCTGCAATTTGTCCGTGGCAGTCCTGTTTTTCATGGGGGCACTGATCTTTTTTTTTTATTATTATTTTTATTTTTTGTTTTGTTTTAAACAAACATCGTCTTTCTTCATCCAAATTGGTAGAGGTGGATCCTGAGTATCTGATGTGAGGTAATTTTAAAAGAAAAAGTTTGTTTTTAGGGTAATTTTTTAGCCATTATTCACATTATAGCTGACCGATTATATGATATGCAGTAAAACTTGAGTGACAGGGGCCCAGTACACATAAAGTCTTCTCTATCAGAGAAGATCTTGTCCATCTGGAGCTCCACTATTCTGCTGAATTTTATCCTATGGCAGAGTAGCTATGTGGGCTGGATCATCAGCTAATAAAATATGAAGGATTTTGTTAGAAGCCTCATACTGCTAATAGTGTAAATGAAATGATGTGTTATTGAATTGTATTTCATTCTGTCTTTCCATAATTTTTAATTGTTTTTAATTTTGGGACACTGAAACTTCTTATGTGGACTCTGGGTCTGGTTCTTACTAATGCTGGTTTTACACTGCCATAACTCCTCCGGGCCAGATCCTCAGCTGCTCCACTGACTTCAGTGGAGCAATGGCAGTTTATACCAGCTGAGATCTGGCCTATTGACGTTAATGGAGTTACTTTTCATTGACACCAGCATAAGTCCGAAGAAGTACGTTCCAATAAATCCGTAGACCAAGATCCTAATGTGATGTAAATGGATGCCCTTTACTTAGAGCTGTGCGCATTCCCTTTTACACACTACCATAATCAGCTGACATTAGCATCCAGATGAACGTATTAAAAGAGAAAATTAACACTGCATCTCAGTAGTGACATTCAAATACAAAGTCTCCATCATTTTCTTGACTCAAATTCTGCAATTACACAAATTAGCCTATTACGGGCTTATGATTCTTTAGATTGTAGAGCAACATTCTATCAATAAATAAATAAAAAAAGGAGTAAAGCAATAATGAAATCACATTTTGTATTCAAATAATGTTTGACAGAATTAAGTATAATTCATATGCATCTAACCTTCAGATCTCTATTCAAGTGCTTGACAACTGCAGATACATTTTTTTATTATAAAGCAAAGTATTTTTTCCCCCTCTATGAAATGTGATTAGTTTTTTTCTCTCCTGTTCAGAACAGACTAGAGAGCTCCAGGTGTGTGTTGTCCTTTATTGAGACATTTAGGGACTGATTTGCAGAGCACCAGCTGCTCCCATTATCTTCAGTTGGGGCTGTGGGTACTCAGCACCTCTGAAAACCAGGGCCAAAGCTACTAGCTGAACAAACATTTCTGGTTTAAAATAGAATGTTGATTATTCTCTGAGTGGGAAGTGGCCATTTTTGGGAAATGAAAAATGAAGTCACATTACATTTTTGATCATTTTGTTATTTGTTTTACAAATATTGTAGCCCCAGGAATAAGAGGCAAACAAACTTTTCAGTGAAGTCAATCAGGCAATGGGTTAATCTATCTAGGAAAGCTGTCAAGAGAACCTTAACTTAATGGAGTAAAGAGAAAATTAGGTTTACCCCCTTGGAGCCAAATTCTGGACCCCTGTGCAAAGCCTGTT
Organism: Eretmochelys imbricata; assembly: GCF_965152235.1. Lineage (NCBI taxonomy): Eukaryota > Metazoa > Chordata > Testudines > Cheloniidae > Eretmochelys > Eretmochelys imbricata. The sequence continues at coordinate 33,441,462 of NC_135575.1, read as the reverse complement.
GTAAATGGGCCATGCCCAGGGATTCTCCACAGGTATAGATGAGGATGGAGTGAATCTACCTACAGAGCACCAATGCAGCAGCTACTGCAGCCCATGGGTTGCAACTGTGTCCATACCTTCTGCCCTCTTCTCTACATAGGGATTTGGCTAGTGTGTCTGTGCAGAGATGCATCTCTTAGCTATTCCCCTGCTCATCCATACTCTGGTGGAGAAAGCTGTGTGGGGCATTGCTTTGTATGGGCAGCAGGGTGATAAATTGAATAGTCAGTTGCTTGACCATACATTAGTTTATGAAATATATTAAAGAGACTAAATAACCAATATTTGTCAGGTTTATTGCTATAAGCAAATAATAATACAGTACAAGTAAAAGGTACTTCCCATCTCTGGGAAGCCATTTAAAGCAGCATTGTTACTTTCACCTTACACAGAAGGTGTGTTACCAAAATTGCTCCCCGAAGTCATCTTTTTATGCCCTACCTTTTTACAAGTAAAAGGTACTGTGCGTATTATCTGAAAGTAGATGTAACCAATAAGCTTTCTACCTTGTTTTTCTGGTACCATGATGTATCCCTTATCTCTTTGTTCTGAACACATCCTTTCCAGGTACCAAGCATGTGAAAGGTCCTCCTAGCTCTGTGCCAGGGTAAAACAATCATATGTCTTGTCCTCTTCCTTGGGACGTATCAGTACAGGCCTGTGAGAGTAACTCCCTTTCTGTTGGTATGGTAAAGCACTCATCTGTCCTAATCTTGACAGCTTCCCTATTTGCTCTAAACCAAAACTTACTTCTGTGAATGCAATGGGTCATAGGATACTTCGTGCATATATTAGTCAACAGTTCCCCACGTGAATACCTCCACTGTACATGCCGTAAAGGCATGACCCAGTGGCTCCCATTAAAGTCAATGGAAACACTCCCACTGACTTCAGAGAGAATAGGATCTGGGCCTAAAAATGCTGCTGGTTTAGGGCAAGATTTGTCCACAGAGCAAGTAGGGTGGTTGAATTCCTGCATTTCTTACACAAGACTGGGGGCTGATAAGCGAGAATGTACCTTCCCATCTAAAGATAAAACTCCTATGAAACCCTCTTGCATCCTTCTCTTCATCTCCTCATCAGCCCACTTTTTTCTAATGAGCAATCTCAAAGGAATATTTGAGAACAAAAATCATGTTGATGTAGTTTTAATAACAAATGTGCTCCTGTACACTATTTATAACCAGCTTTCGAAACTGCAGAAGTCAGAGTGAAAAGAAAGATGAAACAAAATTATACTGAAAAGTAATTTAAAATGCAAATTCATCAGAGAAACTGCAAAAGCTAATTGTAGTTTTCTCTCCTTATCAGCACTTCAAAAGTGCTGTGTGTGACTTCCTCCCTTTGGGAAGGCCCAGATTATAGTTGCACTGCCACACGCCGACCTTTCCGGTGAAATATGTTTGACCTGAAAAAAAAAAAAAAAAAAAAAGCTCAAAAATCTTAACCCCTGTGAGGAAACAGAGTGAAATTCAGTGATACATGACAGGCCTGCTGTTAATTCACAAGGAAACGTGTCTGCCTGAGCATGGAGGCAGTGGTTGCATGTTATAAACAAAAGGCCGCTAATTTGTACATCTGGAGAGCGTTAACCTACTATATGCACTTTCAGAGCAGTTTTGAAGAGACAAAGGCTTTTATAATTATACTTTCTGAGACATGTTTTATTGAAAAATTTGAAGTTATGGACTGGCCTTTATGTACAATACTGTGAACAGATACTTTAAAAGATAACTATTAAGCAAAATATTGGTAGGGTTGGTGAAAGGTATCCTTGGGGACTGGAATCCTCCATCTATCTATAGAACAGGAATAGCAGCAGTGTAAACTTCATCATGATGTTTCTGGTCTCAGTTGTAGAAACCAGTGGGAGAAAGGAGTTCATTCTCCAGGGCTGTTCAGTCTTTAACCTTTGCTGAGTCTGTCAATAAAAGTGTCAGTGCCAACTGTTATGTGGACATATGTCCACTGGTAATAGGAACTAGACTATCTCATGTCCCAGTGTTCACTGACTTGCATCAGATGGTGAAGGGTTTGGGTGCAATCCTGGCCCCTGTGGAAGTTCATGTAACCAAGACTGGAGTTGCACAAGTTTAATTTCAGCTAGAATTTGTGGCCCTTCAGAACGTGAACAAGGAGAAAGACCGAGAACAGAGAGAGTGCTTGCTGCAGGACAGGCCAAAGGACCAAAAGGTGAAAGACACCAGGACATAATAGGTTGCAGAGCATGGTTGACCTTCAGTCCCCAAAATCCTGCACTCAGCAGTAGAGCCCTGTGCAGATACAAAATTTACATCTGCATCCAATCTGCGATCCACAAACATGGTCTGTGGATATAAAGAGGATATCCGCAGATTTGCAGGGCTCTACTCAGCTGCTTTTGCAGTCCTTGTAGAACTCTATGCTCCCCACACTCCCAAACATTCCTCATGGCACCGCAGGGTACATCCTTACCACTACCACTCCAAGCTAGGGGACAACAAAGAGAACCATAACTACATATAAACCGTCTTGTGACAACCACAGGGTGGTGTGTATGTAATCACAACAGATGGCATGGAACAACATATATAGACATAAATGTTTGTAGTTTACTTCCGTTTTCACTTGGGTTTGTTGGCAAAAGGTTTTTTTTAAACCTTGCATATGTTGGTTTGCAATTTACTTTTGTCAACTGCTGTTTTGCACACAATCAAGTTCTATTTCTGGAAAGCTAGAATATATTCGTTCACAGCAAACGTTACAGAATGCATATGAGGCAAAGACCCAACCATATTTATAGATGTACATAACGTACAAAACACAGCAAAAATGTCCCAAAAGACATTGTGCCAAATGGTGGTGCAGGCCACACTTTAATACCTATCTGCGGTGCACCGCTCTGCACATGAATATTACAGCAAGCACGCCTGAGGAGTACGTGCAGTGCCTAGTGCAACCTGTTAAGTGTGCATGCCCCTGAGCGGTACACGGACTTTGGTGATGGTATGCCAATGTAACTTGTGTGGACCAAACTGTGTAGTGTAGACATGGCCTATGTAACTGCATTTTTCTGTCTTTTCTAGCCTTCCATAAGGCAGAAATGAAACCGTCTCTGTTTGTCTTTTCTTTTTCTTTTGTCCTTTGCCCTATCTAAAGGACGCATGACATAACTGGAGGGTCTAGTTGGCTACAGCTCAGCCAAAGAAAGGAAGGGAGATTACTTTGTGGGGAAAGTGGAAAGAAAAGCATTTAGTTTTATTTGATTCCTCTTTATCAGTCTTGAAATAGAAGGTGTATTTTACCTAACCAGGCAATGCCAGCTGCTTTCTCTCTAAATAGTTTGTCTTATCATCTATCTGCTCATCTCCTTCCCCTCACGGCAGGGCCCTCCTCAGATCTACTCTCCTCCCATTAACTTTGCCTCTATCCTCACCCGAAAGATTCTTGCTTCATAAGGTGGGATTTCCAAAAGTGTTCGCCATTGGCCTAACTCTGGTCCCCTTGCAGCCAATGGAAATATTACCAAGGGGAGCAGAATTAGGCCATCCCTGATCACATTTAAAAATCCCACCTATGGTGGCTATTCTTGAACCCAGGGAGGGCCAGACACAGCTTACTCCAGAGCCTATCAGTGCCCCTCCCAAAATATTATCAGAGAAGGTTGCTGAAGTGGGGTGCAGAGGGCCAGGAACCCTTCTGTCCAAGGCTTAGTGCCTTGCATATAGTGTTTGTTTGGCTAAGGACTACAGAGCTCTGGAGAATGATTCTATATAGCAGGAGAATGTAATCACTTCAGCCATGCTCTCTCATTACTAAATATTTCCCTTTCAACTCTCTCCCTTTTTCAGACAACTAATAATTAACAAATGGGATCGGGGGAGGGGAGGAAAGTGAAGTTGTATTCTGGCATACTGAACTGTACTGGGCCTGAAGCTAGCTGATAATGATCCAGTAATCACAGCTCTCTGTGCAAATGTGCCAGAAATTCAGACACCTCTGGCAGCTATCACTTCAGAGAAGTGAAGTTTGAGAATAAAACAGAAAGATAAACATCTCTTAAATGCTCCTGGTAGGAGGGAAAAAAGTCCAGGGTTTTTGTTGTTTTTTTTTTTCTCTAGAAACCTTCATGGGCTTCAGCCAAGCTCTGGGCTTCTCTACACTCTAAGTTACAGTTAATGGGTGTGATTTGCCTCTCACTTACAGAGGCAAAACTGGAGTAAGATCCATGGAGTAACGCCGGTGCAAAACTGGTCTGAGAGGAGAGTCAGGATAATCATTTCTTGTGGTTACCTTTCCATTATCTTTATGTAAATGAAATGAGAAGTAGCCATCACTCCAGCTACCCTGGAGAACTTTGGTATTGACACCATTGATCTGAACACCTAGATCATACATGAAATTATTTTTGTACACACACTGAGAACATTTTACATGCATTCCCAATAAAGGCAGGATTGTCCGAGTTCTGAGCAAGTCTCCACCTTCACTAGTTCAGTTTGATTGTTGCAGTGCTAGTGTAAACAGGTGAAGTAGGTGTTGCAACTGCACCCGGTCAGTAAGTTCTCCCAGTGCAATGCTAGAACGCCGCTGCCTAACCCATAAGAGCAGTCACTTGGAGGAATAAGGAGTCATGTCACCCCAAATTTTTTCCAAATCTACTGATGTCTCTTTCATTGCAGTTTCAGGCCTTGTGCATTTTCACTCAAGGTCCCCCTAGTTTTATCCATGTGATTCTCTGCTGGCCCAAACTTCAATGGCAGCACTGACTCTCTTACCCTTCCCTCCACCTGACAGCATCCAAGTCGTAGTTGCCCAGTATACTTTCTGCCTGGTGTGGTCCAACTTTTCTCATTCTGGAAGATCTGAGAGTAGCTGAAGCAATAATGAGATGCTCTTGGCTCTGTCCAGTATGTTCCTAATATCCCAGTTCCTAGAGGAGTAATACAAGTCACAAAAAAACCCCACTTCAGAATATTACATTTTAAATCTTACTGTGTGAAATCTGAAAATGAGACAGTGAATAAACCAGGCTGGATAGAATGGGCACAGTAAACTGTTTCAGGAGCACATAAACACTCAGCTGTGATGTTTAACCTTGAAATGGTTCAGCTGTCTAGTGTGGAGAGGACGTGAGGGTGTTCTCCCTCAAACTTCCCTGATACTTCTTGGTCTAGACTCACAGGGGTTCTAAATTAACAAAATTCTGAGGCTTGTCTACAGCCTCTCTGCATGGCGCCTGCAGGTTCAGCTGATCTGAGGTCAAGATCCTAGAGCAAGGGTATGTAGACCTCAAACATTTCAAAGGTTCGTTTCAGGGAGTTCCAAAGCATCTGGAGCAGGCCCAGGATCTGGCCCTCAGACTCTCACCTTTAGGGACCTAAGAGTGAATGCAGAGCAGGATGTCATAAACTCTTCTTGTCTATCAATCAAAGTGATTCCATATCAATGATGAACAGTACAATGGACTTCCTGAACTAAGCATAAGACAGAAAGGCCAGTTTAAAGAGGCTGAGCATCACTACCCCTGGCAGCTGATTACCTTGATTGCATTTTGTTTGTGTGTATCACAGTCCTGCCAACTCCCATTACTAGGATCTGGCTCTGTTCCCTGATGGTCGCACCCAGGACAGTTGCTCTACTTCTTTCCAGAACTGAACGGGATACAGGAAGCCAGCTATTAAGTGTTTAGTGAATTTAAGTCAATCCATGATTCCCTATATAACTGAAGTGTTACTCAAATGGAACAAACACTTGCCAAGTCTCAGCAGCTCCAGATGCTGGCTCCTACAGGGTCTGATTATTGCTTGTGAAATACCACTGCACTGTCCAGTAGTAACAAATGATGTGCTTAGTGGCTGCTGACTTCTCTTCTGAGTCAGAACCTGAGTCATGGAACATTTGTGACTGAGCTGGTTCTATGGTGCCACCACTCTGCAGCAAAGAGGGCATACGGGATTTTCAGAAAGGCTGGCATGCATCATTATTTAGGCTGCTCACGTACAACTATCATTGCTTGGCACATACAGCTAAGCCTCACTGCCTGAACAGCTTGTAAGTAGGTATACTGCCAGCTGAACACATGGTCACAAATGTAAGCAGCAAGGAGGAGAGAGATCCAGAATGACTAGTGAGGGACAGAGGCCTGTCTAAGAGCACCCCAACTTCTCTGAACTGAGGTTACATACAAAAGGGAGGTGCCATTTTCAACGCAGCCTTCCACTAGAGATAACAAAAATAGTTTGTGTTATCACTTATTATTATTATGAGCCAGATCGAATCACCTTTGTTTACCTGGTTCAGTACCTTATTCTGAAAATAGTCCTGTTGTTTTCAATGAAAGTACTTAAGTTAATACTCAAAATGAACATGGGTACTCAAAAAGAATCTGGTACTTCAGAATTATTACTATTAAATAAACAAGTATGACGCACCATTACTTTGCATGGGATCCCTGCCACATAATGTAGGTCTATTGTGCCAAATAAGACATGGGTTTTGCTTAAGACTGTGGAAATAGCAAAGAAAAGCTGTACATTGAGTTTGGTGTATATTAATGATTCTCTGTTTCTGGAAGCACCCACAATGGGCTAGGTATTGTACAACACAAAAATAGGAATAGGCCTTTCCCCTAGAAGTCACAGTATACAATTTATTTAAGCGAGGATCTCAGAATACATTGCAGATATTGATAGGACTCATGACATCCCTTTGAGATGCATTGGTATTATAGCCAACCTTTTCCGGGCCAGATCCTCACGTGCTGTAAATTAGCACAGTTCTTTTGAAGTCAGTGGAGGTTTGTTGGTTTACACCAGCTGAAGATCTGACTCTCAAACTTTGATGCCTAAAGTTAGGCATCTAAATCAAAATTTAGACAGAAGCCTGATTTTCATCGGTGCTGAGCATCTGCAACTCCACTGAAATCAGTGGGAGCTGTGGGTGCTGATTAAGACTTGACAATTCAAGAGTTAAGCAAAATCTTTATTTGTTTTAGTCTCCCAAACTTATAATGACAAAATCCTCTGACCTGTGCTTTTCCATGCTGATTGATGATGATGAAAATGTGAATGAGATTTTAGTTATCTTTCAAAAATGAAACAAAAACATACCCACCCTGGTTAAGTAGAATTTTGCAGGTCTGATTGATTTTGCCATGGGCCCCTGTTAATAGATATATATATATTTTAAAGGACTTCTTTTAAAACAAAACTGCGTAGTGAGTAGGAATGCTTCCCTGCAGGCTGGCAGAAGGCTGCTGTTGGTATCACACATTTTAGCAGCTGGCGTGTTAATGAGACCATTTTTATTGAAATTAGATAAATACTATTAACATTTGTGGACTCCCAACTGATTTCTGAAGCATTTATTGAACTTCAAAAAGTTCTTCAAGAATCAATTAAAATATTTTTTTAGATTCAATAGACAGAAAAACAAAGAATGCTCTGTAGTCACATTTACACTTACCTGAACTGAATCTTACCTTTATGTAGCTGACTTTAAACAGTTTCCTCTTTTTTAAATTTGTGCTCCAAATAATGATAAAAACGGTGTCTTTGAAATAGTTATAACATAGTTTTAAAAACTAATGGTTTGTTGTTGTTATTCTGCTTTCCCATCCTTAGGACGACGGTTAGTGTGTGTTTAGAGACTAGTATATGGGCTTCCGTTATAGGATCTTTCTCTTGGCCATTTTTCTCAGTAAACTCTTACAAATAAAGTAATGGCAAGCAGATACAAATCAGCTGGTGAAAAGAATAAAGAAGTTTCCAGTCTGGAGTGATAAAAGGAGCTGGTATCAAACTTCATCTCACATTTTGACTCTCCTGCACAGGTTTAGAATGCCATTTTTTTAGTTTTCATTGATAGGTTGTCAAGCAGCCCAAAAGGCTAGTCCATTCTAAAGATATCAGTAATGACCTTATCAAGTTGGCAGTAGATCTGGCAATAGACCAAATGCCACCCTATTGCAAGCCCATGAACTCCATTGACTTCAGTGGAGTTTCATCAAGCTTCACCAGAGCTCAAGCTGGCCTAATGCCTTTTGTTTAGTCTTCTGACACATTCTGTTATCAGTAGGAAGGAGTAAATTATCCAGTGCTTTGATACTATGGAGATGGGCACTCTAGAAATAGCTAAAACAGACGGATTGATAGCAACTTTAAAATATTTAAAAGAAACTCAAACTGTGTTTTGAGGACTATGTTAATCTAAGCAACGCGTTAGACTGCAGTTGTTCAGTGGAGTCATTAGTCCAAATTATGGACTACTAACCTACAAAATTGTATTTGCTTAAAAAGGCAATCATTATCTGCAAATGTGCATAAAGGTTGTAGATTACAACACATTAAAAATGATGGACCCCTTTAGCTGGAAGTAAATCTGATTGAATAGCTGAGCTACGGGCCCAGTTCAGCACTTTGCTTTAGTAAGAAGTGAATAAGGAGATCTGGGGAGGTTTGGGGTTGGTGGAGGTATATAAAGAAATATCTCAAGACTTTCAGGTATGACATTGCTGGCACAGAAGCAGCAAAACATTATTTTCCCTCTACCTGAAACTCACACGAAAGTTAGTGGGAGTTCTCGGTACCAAAGAAAAACAGAACCAGGCCTGGTGTGTCTATAATACATGGGAAAGGTATCATCATAATACTTAGTCCTTATATAGCACTTTACATGATCTCAGTGCTACATAAACATTAACTCATTAATCAGTCTTCACAATACCCCTGTGTGTATTTAGATATGATCAGCCCCGTATAACAGATCCAGAGACCTAAGACAGAGTGCTTAAGTGATCCACCCATAACCACACAGCAAGTCAACTGGACTTAAAATTCAAGAGTTGCTGGCTCTCAGGTCTCTGTTCAGCTGACTAGACCTCAGTGTATCATAAACAAGCAATTATTTGCAAACTCTGTGCCAACCAAAACTGGGAACAGTTCTGCTTTTTTTATATGCAGAATCCAAAATTACACCACTGCTTCTGGTTTCATCTCATAGCTAACGTGCTAATTGTTGGCCACAGTGCTTGTATCATCTTAACTGCTGCTACCAAAGTAAAAAAAACCTACAACAAATACAAAAATAAAACAGTAGGTAATTCAAATAAAAGAACACTTACTTCATCTTATAAATATAGCTAAAGGCAACTGATTTTGTCATCCTGCTTGAATCCATTCCCAAACTTTAAAAATAGAACCAAAGGAAGAAAAAAGGAAACCCAAAGAAACCCACTGTCACTCCTGTGTTTTTAATAATAAACTTCCATTCCCAAAAATCTCCAAGCAGTCATAAAACCAGCACTTATGTGGTAAGAGTATGATACACAAGCAAGAGCAACCAGATCTCACATTTCGGGGAGGGAATGTGCTTCTCCCACCTAAAATATTTAAAGAAACAAATTCGTTAACAATCTGTAGGGACAGGAGGAAATGGAAGAGGGAGTTCTCCTTAGTAAGTGTGAAAGTTGCTTATCCTCTTTGGGTTCACTGAAGGCAGGGGTTCTCAGCTCTGGTCCACCGCTTGTTCAGGGAAAGCCCCTGGCACGCTGGACCAGTTTGTTTATCTGCCATGTCCGCAGGTTTGGCCGATCACGGCTCCCACTCGCCGCGATTCACTGGTCCAGGCCAATGGGGGCTGCGGGAAGGGTGGCCAGCACATCCCTCAGCCCACGCCGCTTTCTGCAGTCCCCATTGGCCTGGAGCAGCAAACTGCGGCCAGTGGGAGCCGCGATAGGCCGAACCTGCGGACGCGGCAGGTAAACAAACCGGCCCGGCCCGTCAGGGGCTTTCCCTGAATAAGCAGTGGACCAGCGTTGAGAACCACTGACTGAAGGGAAGGCAGAAAAGAGGAAAAGAACCATTAAAAGGGATAAATAATAAGACAGAAAATATCACAATGCCACTATATAAATCCATGGTGCATTCATGCCTTGAATACAGTGTGCAATTCTGGTCACCCCATCTCAAAAAAGATGTATTAGAATTGGAACCAGTACAGAGAAGAGCAACAAAAATGATTAGGGGTATGGAACAGCTTCCATAGGAGGAGAGATTAAAAAGACTGGGACTGTTCAGCTGAGAAAAGAGATAAATCATAAGGGAGAGGGGGATGTGATAGAGGGCTATAAAATAATGAATAGTATGGAGAAAGTGAAGAGAGAAGTGTCATTTATCTCTTCACATAACACAAGAATTAGGGGTGGGCCAATGAAATTAATAGGCAGAAGGTGTAAAACAAATGTAGGAAGTAATTAGTCACACAACACACAGTCAACCTGTGGAACTCATTGCCAAAGTGTATTGTGAAGTCCAAAATTATAACTGTGTGCAAAAAAGAATTAGATAAGTTCATGGAGGATAGGTCCATCAATGGCTATTAGCTGAGATGTTCAGGGATGAAACCCCATGCTTTGGATGTCCATAAACCTCTGCCTGCCAGAAGCTGGGACTAAACGACAGGGGATGGATCACACATTAATTACCCTGTTCTGTTCATTCCCTCTGAAGGACCTGGCGCTGACCACTGTCGGAAGACAGGATAACTGGGCTAGATGGACCATTGGTCCAACCCAGCATGACCATTCTTATGTTCTTATGAGGGTGTACAGAGCCCCTTCCATCCCCAGTCCAACCACACAGGACCCATGTAGAATACAGACAGTGCTTCAGAGAGAGGACCACTGGCTAGTACGTGTGCTACAGCACTCCAAGGCTCCACCCAGTTTGAGTTGAGCCCCACTCTGTCTGGCTGTGTTTGTGTCTGGCCTCAGTTTGCTGGGGGAGCACGTTATGCTCCATCCTGCACAGGCAGACCTCCTCCACAAGCTCCACATACACATGCACCGATGGACACCCCTCCCCTCACCCAGTGCTCCAGACTGGAGCAAGGGCAGACTGACCCTAAAAAATTATTGTCTGAACCCAGAGCGAGAAACTATTTGATCTGCTTTTGGATTTATTACCTGGCAGCACATTGCTGCAGCTACTGCTACTACTAAACGAATAACCTCCGATCATAACCAAGACTTTTTGGTAGACCCTAGTACTACTCCACTCCACTGTCAGAGTGCTGTAGCCATCAGCAAGAGAAAGAAACTGTCTACTCCTCTCTTCCTTATTATGGATTCTCTCTCTTGCTGTATAACTCATTCCTTGTTGCAAACTTTATGCATACAAAAATGGGGCCAAATTCTGTTTTCGGGTGCACTGTACAGCCCCACTGACTTTAGTGACATTGCAAGGGCATAACCCAGAGCAGATATGGACTACAGAATGTGCAGGTATGCAAAAATATTTTTGGGAGGTCAGAATTTAGGAAAACTATATTTTCACATCCTTCTGAGATTGAATGAATTGTATATGTCACTTGTTCAAAAAACACAAAATGAGAGGACATAGGGAAATATGATATTTGTTTCATTATATATTGTAACTCCATGTTTGTTTTCACTATTTAGCATTATGGCAGAATTTGATTTATATCATTGTTGCTGCTACGTGTATATAATTGGATCAAACTTTGTTGTGTGGAAGTTTTTGTCCTGTACTGGTGTAGACCGCACTGATTATTTTTCTCGTTTTTGAGGTGCATTACCTGTGCTTCAATATATGACTTTAATAAGATATAACCATTGCACCACAGCGAAGCATTGAATTAGCACCTCTGATGAATAGACCTAGTGCTAAAGGCCTACAAGTCCATAGCAACCACACCCCAGGTGCCTGATTGCAGCACTCTCACTGGGTACTTGGACTATATATAGGCTCCAAAAGGAAAAGGAAACTATCTGAGCAACAAACCATTGCCTATGGCTGCTCCCTTGACTGCCATGCTTTGCTGCTTTGCCTGACCCTACCTTGCTGCCTTGTCTGATCTTACTTCCCCAGTGCACTGACCCAGTCCGTTGAATTGGATCTTCTGGCTAGTGACCCCTGCGAGAACTTTGACCAGCACCCTGGACTGCCTCTGCTGCAGAGTGACCTGCCAGGTACCTGACCACCTGCCCACACGTGATGACTGCTCTTGTCTGCCCCCTATCCTGCCTTTGGCCACTGGGCACTGCAGGACATGACATGGTTGGAGAGGCCAGAATTCAGTTTCATTCCCATCTATTTACATACTACTTCCCTCTTCTATTTTATTCGTTACACATTGCTAACTTCCACATCCCTCTTCTTCCCCCCCAGCCCCTGCACCTCCCGGCAGCCTCTGCCTTTATCTGTTTTTGTTTATAAACTTCTACCTTTGCCCTTTTCTACTTTTTAAAGTCCCTTTGCCTCACACGTTTTGGTAAGAGCTTTGCCTCCTTGCTCAACAGCTGACTTTAGCCCCTAGGAATGCTGGGGATGCCCATGGTGGAATCCTCCAACACAGATTTAATTTCATTTAAAAAAAAAAAAGGAATATTTTCTAGTGGCAGTGACCTGCCCACAGGAATCCAGCAGATCAAGACAATCAGAGCCAACAGGAGCTCATTACAATTGGTCTTAAGTAGCAGCCACTGACTGATCCGAGCAGCACTTCTCAAAATTGAACTAGCAATGAATGGAATTGCTGATGAGTATAGGATCAATGGTAACTACTGGGAACTGTTTAAAAACAAGTGCTGGCTCTAACACACAGGAAAAGTAGGTGGCTGTTGAATGGCAGCAAAATATTTAATTGCAGTTTTATCATGAATGAGGACATACATCTATTTGACTCTGGCAAAGTGTACTCCAGAACTGGCACAGGTAAAGATTCTGTCCCTGACGATTCCTGCCCTTTGACTCAGTCCTGCGCAAATGCCAGGGGAAGTGGTCTGGGCTGGAACTTGCAAGGAGGGTTTCCAGAACAAATGGCTGGCTGAGAATGAGGAATCTGAGACGCAGGGCCAAATTCTGTCCTGATTTACACCAGCATAGTTCAGTTTGGCTCATCATTTTATAGATGGAATGAAAGGAAGCCTTTCTGGGAAGGATGGGTTTAAAAGACAGCCTGAAGACTTAGATAACCAACCATCATAAATGAGGAGGAGATGCAGAGAAATACCGAGCTGATGAAATAAAAACTGTAAGTCAGAGTCAATCCCACCAAAACCAGACACATTGGAATTAGACAGCAGTCTGTGGCCTTGTGATGACTGTTGTTATTGAACAATGGCATTGGGCTCGGTCTGGCCCAAAGAGTGGGCTAGACTTTGACTCAGACTCATGACTGCAGGGAGTAAGAACTCCCCTCCACCCCTTACAGCGATACTCAGGCTACCAAAACCTATTCACCTGCTTGCTTCTGCCCCAGATCAAATGAACGGGGAATATTTGGAGCATTGGCTCCTGCCCACATCCCTACTTGCTGGCCAGGGACTTGACAAAGCACTGGGTTTGGGGGTAGTAATTTGTAGCTCTCATAGATCAGCAGTAAAGTCCAGACCCTCAAAGGTATTTAGGCACCTAACTCCCTTTGATTTCAGTGGAAGTTAGGAGCTTAAATACCTCTGTGGATCTGGGCCTAAATAACTAATCCCAACTCCCCCAGAAGCAAGGAGGAAGAAGGGGAGGGATTCTGACTCACAGCTGAGTCTCTGAGTTACAGTGCCTTACAGGGCTACTCTGGAGTTAGTGCAGCATCTGGACATCAGTGGGACTCCTCATGGAGTAAAGCCTCTCTTGGCACAAGCGTGCCAGAAGAGGGCCCTACCAAATTTCCTGACAATGTGCATGCACCATACACCAGCTGAGAGTCTGTCTTGAAGTGGTTCAGTCATCTTCAGGGGAATGATTGTTCAAAGTTTTTTTCAGAAGAAATGGACTCTCAGCAGAGAAAAGTCCAAAGCCAGAATCTTTTATCTGAACCAGTCTTTCCCCTGAACTGTGAACTGGAGCCTGCATCCTATTCAAACCTGATTTCACAAAAACAAGCCACAACTGATGAGGTGTGGCAAAATCTAAAACTTCCATATCCCTAGTGCTCACAAATATGCCTGTAAAACCAGTTACAGTGAAACTTTCCTTAACTGACTACTCAAGGGACCAGTGATCCGCTGTTAAAAGTGGAGCAGAATCATATTCAGTATGTCTGAGACATTTAGGGTGATCTCTTAAGTCAGGGGGCTACCTAATAAGATATATAATAATACTTAGCTCTTATACAGCACTGTTTGGCCCAGATCCTGAAAAGAATTTAGGTGCCTAACTCCTACTGATTTAAACACAATACATTATTTTTTAGAATATCATTATTTTTAAGTCAATCTCATTATTTTGGGGGCCCCTGACTTGAGTTTTGAACACTTGGCATTGTCAAGTCTGTTTTCTTCAATAAACGGTTTTGGTGCTTGTTTCTCAAAGCCACTTTGCCCAGTTTAAATATTTCTTTAAAAATGAAATGAGCAGGAATGTTTAAGAAAAATCTTCCAAATTCATTATTGACCATGTAAACCTTTCACAGACCTATGCAACTTCAGAATGGTGCACATGGAATTAGAGAACTGCTGTGACTTAATAGCTGTAATAAATTGCCCAATTGTATTGTGTAGTTAAAGACAGTCATAATATTTTAGTTGTCTTGCAGGTTTCCCACTCCTTAGTGAGACATCAATCCATCCCAGACCACTACATCCTGCTCAAGGCATTTTTATTTGTTAATAAATAATTGTTATTTGTTCATAAATAATGAGTCATTGTGCAGTTCTCCCTAAGACTTGTACAGCTGCATTGCTAAGTTTTCCTCTTCCAGGGATTCAACATTTTCTCTGGTCATCTGTCACCAAAGCTACGTGAAATAATCTTGCTAGATCTTCTGCCTGCACAAACACATTTCAGCAATGGAATAGAATGAGTTATTCTATTGTTGTTGTTGTTTTTTTTGCTGGAGTAGACTCCCCAACAATGAAATAATTTGCTTTGTTTGTAGGGCCTGATCTGGAAATCAAAAGAAAGATCCCATTGGCTTGAATGGGCTTTGGCTCAGGCCCATAGAGAGGCTTTCATTCAAAGATCTTAGAGCACTTCAGTTATTACAGCTTTACAACACTCAGTTAAATATTATTATACTCATTTGTAAATGGAGGCACAGAAAGGTTAAATGACTTGCCCCGATCACAAAATGGATTCAGTAGCAGACTTGGGAATGGAAGCTAGCACTCCCATCTCCCAACTACTTTGATAACAACGTAACACACAAACTAGATCCCCATATCTTAAATATATAGACATGAAATTCAGAAAGAACATAAAATTCATCGGTTAAGTGGAAATGGATCTGGATAGATGGTAAAGGACTGATTTCTTTAAAAAATATCTGCAAATGCTCAAATAGCCTTACCTTGACACTGAAAACAACATTAAAAAACAGAGTGTGTGAAGGCTAGCAATCTAAATAGTTTATTTAAAGAGCCAGAGACTAGTGGATTCTCTTTCCTTTTAATTTAAAAGCATAATCCGGTATGTGGCATGTCAGGTGTTCACTAGGTGTCAGGGAATGGCTCAATGTTTGTGAATTTCTTATTGATACATAGGATGCCTGGATTGACCGTATAAAGATGATCAGTAAAAAAGATACTAGTCTATAATAAGTCATAAAATAAAATAGAATTCCTGATTTGATTAGTTTTTAAGCAAACTATTTTGCAACATGTACATACAAAAAAATTTCCTGTGTGACCTTGCATACTTCACCACTTTCTGCCTTCATTTTTCCCATTTGCAAAATGGAACTAATAGTCCTTAACTCTGTATGAAGTACTTATGTAAAAGCACTGAATGGATATTATCAATGTCAAGTGCTACATAGGTGCTAAGTATTATTTTTACTGCAGGTGAGAGGGCAGAGTAGTGGCTGAATCTTCCTCTCTAACATATCAGTGCTGTGCATGAACTTGCTAACAGAGCTGACTGGAGGACAACAATTCCGTTCTTTGGCAACTTTTGAGGTTTCACAATTTGTTTTAGTTCCACATTGGAATGAACACAAACCCTTACAGAACATTCATTTTCATGGTGTGTGTGAGTCACGCTGTCGCTGGGTGGTTACAGTACTTGCATGGGATATGCGAGACCCAGGGTCAAGTGTCTGCTCTGTAGGATTTGGAGTGATCTGGGATGGAATAAAACTCAGCTATGAATCAGACAGCCCACGGGCTTGAATCTGGCTTTCCCACCTCTTGGGCCTGTACCCTAACCTGCAGCCTATTGAGCATGAGCGAGTCCCTCTCTTGCATTCCTGGAAAAACTTTTATTGAAACAGATACCTCTCTGTGAAATGATCCAGCTTTGATGAAATTGCTTTCTTTTGCCTATAGAGCCATTCTTCTGTGACTGAATGCACTCCTGTATTCACACCCTGCACACCCTTGTAATCTTTGTACAAAATATGCCTTGTAAGGTGTCATTTGATAACTGAAAATCAGGCAACTTATTTAGGAGCCTAAATACTTAATTTAGGTGCCTAGAATTAGGCACTTAAGTCTGAAATTTTGGCAATACAGCCTACATGAAAATTTAGGAGAAATTATCTTTATTCTCTGGAAAAGGTTTACTTCTCTGCCTCAGTGGCCAGTTTGTGTTGCATAGCTAACAGAGTGGAATTGTGAAAATAATTGAAGAAGGAGAATGGGCTTGTTGTAATAGATATCCAATGTCAGCGCACAGACAATTGTTCTCTCTTGATATATATGGCATGATTTATGTGTATGAAGTCCATCTTGATGTGCGAGGAGTATTGTTTGACAAACATGTTAATGCTTCCATTTTCTGTTTCAGTATTCACAGCATTCTGTTGTTTTAAGCTCCTGAGCAATGACGAATGAGGTGTAAGCATCACAGCGCTTCTCCTTCAGAATCACCTGCCTGACTCCTTCTCATTGTAAAATCAACCTACTAATAAAAAATTTGACTAATCTTTGCTTCTAGAGATGTATAAGTCTAAACTTGGAAACATCTGAATAGATTTAGGAGCCATTTTGGTTTGGAATTAAGAATTCAAACATGTGTCTATAGCTTTTAGGTGTGTGAAAGAGAGCAGAGCATGTAGGAAGGAGGTTATCCTGGAGATGGGTCTGCTTCCAAGTTATTCAGAATTAAACTAAATTAGCCATTTTATCAAGTAATTACAATAGCTCAATTGGAACCTCCCTCAGTAACACTTTTGTTAGCATGGGTTTCACATTTTGACCTTCTGTTAATGTAATGTTTAATTAAATGTATGAAAACTAGTTTTATAATTGCTTCTTCCTTTGCATGTTCTCTTGTGATCTCTACTGCAAATGTTGTGTAAATGTGTTAGGATCAAAAATAAAGTTAACTAATTCAAACTTTGTGTTTGCACCTCCTTAACCCGTGGGGATATCATGAATATGGATTACTGTAATAGGAGAAATTCTCAGCATATTGATCAGTATGCTGCTGTCTGCTCTCCCATCAGCATATCTCCCTGCTGAGAAACCATCTAGAAACTGGGAGGATTTACTGACAGCTTGCTTATGTACCAACGCTACTGTAGGCTGACAGTCTGCTCAGAAGGAGCACCCAGTCCTCTTGCCTGTTGACATAATGCTACTGTTCTGTCTTGGAATTTGGAGTGCGATATGTCTCTAGTTTCAGATGTAATCCCTCATCCCCCCAGCTCTGTGACTTCATCTGTCTGTCCTGTATAGATTATGATAGGATTCCATTGGTCAGTGTGTCATCCCACTATATTTCAGAAATAACTGTTTATAGATACATAGTCATAGAAATGTAGGGCTGGAAGGGACCTCAAGAGGTCATCTAGTCCAGCCCTGAAGCCGAGGCAGGACCAAGTAAACCTTGACCATCCTTGACAGGTGTTTGTCTAACCTGTTCTTAAATACCTCCAATGACAAGGATTCCACAACCTCCATTGGAAACCTATTCCAGTGTTTAAGTATCCTGTAATTAGAAAGGTTTCCCTAATATCTAACCAACTCTCCCTTCCTGCACATTAACCCTATTACTTTTTGTCTTACTACGTGCAGACACGGAGAACAATTGATCACTGGGCTTTTTATAGCAGTCCTGAACAAATTTGAAAACTGTTACCAGGTTCCCCCTCTCTCTTTTTTTGTCAAGACTAAACATCCCCAGTTCTTTTAACATTTCCTCCTAGGTCTAAAGCTTTTATCATTTTTGTTGTTCTCTTTGGACTTTTTCCAGTTGGTCCACATCTATCCTAAAGTATGGTGCTCTGAACTGGATTCTGCACCCAGCAGAGACCTCGCCAGTGTTGAGTGGAGCAGGACATTTACCTCCCGTGTCTTACACTCACCACTCCTGTTAATGCACCCCAGAACAATATTAGCCTTTTTAGCAACTGCCTCATGTTGTTGATTCATGTTCCGTTTGTCATCCCCTATAATTCCCATATCCCTTTCCACACTCCTAGGGGTAGGTTATTAGCTCAGCTGGTAGAGTGCTTGTTTAGCTGTACAAGCAGTAATGAGATGAATGCCTGTATTCTCCAGAAGAAGGTTGTCAGGGTGGCAGGGCCGGGTCTTTGCTCTTTGTTTAGAAGGTTTTGTCAGCCGGGGCTGAGCATCTCCACTGACCCTTTTCTTCACTTGGCCTCCTAAGAAGTGAGCTACGGTGGGGGCGGAATGCTGCACAGCCCGGCCCTCATCTGCCTTGCAGCAGCCAACATAGTGAGTTGAGCAGTAGTGGGATCAATGCTCTGTTGCAACAGGGGGAGCCAGTCCTTCCATGTTGCTGTGTTCAGCTTTGCTCAAGACGCTGGAACCCTCTCTCTGCCATCCTGGCACAGGGCAGATCAGCCAAAGGTGGGGAATTAGCTCACACAGTAGAGCGCTTACTTTGCAGATGAGAAGTAAGGGGATTAATATCTGTGCCCTCCAAACACTGAGGCAAGGACTCTCCCCCATTCCTTGTCAGGCAGCCAGCCCATATCTTTCCCTCTTTGGGGCCCCTGTCCCCTTAGCAGTCAGAAAAAAATGCAACAACCACTCTCCAAAGGCCTGCAGCCACCAAGGGCAATCAAGCCCACAGCCTTGGAATTATTAACATCACACTCAAGCTAAGCCCCAAGAAACATGCCTCCCAAAGCTATTTTGAGAAGGAGTAACAAGCTGCCAGGGGGATGTTGAAGCCTCTGGCACATGGGTGTGCCAGTCTTTTGTCAGGGGCATTAGTTCAATGGTAGAGCCCTTGCTTAGTGTGCAAGAAAGAGTGGAATTGAAGCCCACATTTTCCAAAGGCAGGGGAGCACCAATCCCTCCCTTTTGCTTTTTTGAAGGCATTGCCTGCCAGGGGGCCAAGTGCCTCTAGTGCCCCCTTCCCCATTCTACCACCTGGCCTCCCAAGAAATGAGCCATGGCAGGGTGGAAAGCTGCATGGCCCTGGCCCGCATCCACCTTGAAGCAGCAACACAGTGAGCTGTGGCTGGGGGCCTGGGGCATTACCTCAAGTGGCAGAGTCTTGCGTTGCATGTGAGGGGATTGATGCCTGCGTTCTCCACCCTGCTCTGCTGAGGTGGGGGGAATAGGCACATTCTTGTTGCTTTGCTCAAGACCTTGGGGTCCTCTCTTTGCCTTACTGGCACCCAGTAGGTCAGCCAAAGTGATAGAGCCCACACTGGATACATGAGCCATGGTAGGATTAATGCCTGCTGTGCCAGTTCTCACTTGAGAGGTGGCTGGCGTGCCTCCTTCCCTTGTTTTTGCCTTGCACCCCAGCCTGTGGCAGTCAGACAAAACAGCAAGAACCGCCCTACCAATACGGTATCTAACCCACAACCTTGGCAATAATAGCACCACCAGCTGAGCTAGGCAATTCACAAAAAAAAAGTGGCCTCTCATGGCTGTTTTGGAAAGGAGCAACAAGCTGCTGAGGGAACTTTGTGGCCTCTGGCATGACATGGGTGGGATGGGACTAGTCTCCTCTCAGGGGTATTAGCTCAAATGATAAAGCACTTGCTTTGCATGCAAAAATAGCACAAATGATGCCCTCTGTCAGGACATGTGGCATGGTCATCTTGTCTCCCTCCTTCTTTATTTGCCCCCTGCCTGTGGCAGTCAGGCAAGGGTTCAAATTAGCTGCCAAAATTTGAACCCACATTCTCAAGGGCTTGGGTGACTCACTCCTCTGTTTTGGGTAAGTGCACATGGGTCACTATGGCAAGACTGGAGGCAATAGGGAGCCATAAAAGGATCAGTGAGGGTGAATACGGAACTAGTTTGGTTAGGCAGGGGAAATTTGGAGGCAGCCAGGGTCACCCAGGGATCAATGAAGGCACGTCAAGAGGGAATGGGGGTGGTCACAGAGGGATCACTGTTGATAAGACTGGTGGGTGTAGGAGGTCACAGGGGAGGTCAACAAAGGTGAGGCTTGAACCAGTGCTGTCACAGAGCACAAAGCTAGAGGTGCGGGGGTGGGTGGGTGGTCAAGCAGAAAAAACTTGGAGAAAATAAGGGTCACTGAGAGCAACTCTGCAGGCAGTGGGGTAACATGGCATCATAAAAAGCAAGGTCATGCAAGGGCCAATGAGGCTAAATTTGGAGGCAATCAGGGTCACAGAGGGGGGATTCCAAGGCAGTGGAGTCAAAGGAGGTCATGGAGTGCAGCCATGCTCCAGCCTTGCTCTTCCTGACCCCATATGACTTCACTGCTTGCAGAGTTTCTCTCAGTGACCACTCTATGACCCTACCTTCCTCCAAGTTTTTCCTGCTTGACCCCCACTATCTGTAGCTTTCCTCTCCATTACCCCATGTGACCCCCAGTGCTTTTGGACTTGCTCTCTTTGAACTCTATGTGACCCTGAGCACATCAAAATTTATCCTCATTGAAACCTGCATGAGCCCATAGCATCCAGCCTTGCTCTCCATAACCCCATGTGATGCCACTGTATACAGAGGTGCTCTAATGGACAACTGTGACCCTTATTGCCTCCAAACTAGCCTTATTGACCCTTGCGTGACCCCCACAGCCTCCAGGCTTCCTCCTCATGACCTCATGTCACCCCACTACAGCAGAGGTGCACTCAGTGACCTCTCTCTCTGACTGTACCTACACATTTATTCTCATTGACCCCTGCATAACCCCATTACCTCTGGCCTTGCAATTCATGCCCCCATGTGACCCCACAGACTTTAGCCCTGCTCACATTGACGCCTCTCTGACCCTGATTGTCTCCACATTTAGTCTCATTGACCCCTTCATTACTCCAGAGCATCTAGCCTTGCTATCTGTGACCCCACAGCCTTCAAAATTGGTCTAATTGACTCCTTTGTAACTCTAACTGCAGCCAAGTTTCTCCAGATTGACCCCTGCATGACCCCACAGATTCCAGACTTGCTGGTCATGACCGCCTTTGACCCCATTTTCTTGATGTGCCCCCTCTGTAACCCTGATTTCCTCCAAATGTATAATAATTCACCCTGATATGACCCCACATATTTGAGCCTTTCTCTACATGACCCCCCACTGGCATAAGACGTGCTCTCATTGACCCTCTGTGACCATGATTATCTACAAATTAGTTCTCATTGACCCCGGCATGACCCCATTACTACCAGCCTTGCAATTCATGACCCGATGTGACCCCACTGCCTTTAGACTAGCTGTCATTGAACTCTTTTTGAACCTGATTGCCTCCAAATTTCTCCTAATGAATTCTAGTTGACCCTGCAGCCTCCAGTCTTGCTTTCCAGGACCCTGTGTGACCCCACTGGCTTCAGACTCCCTCTCATTGACCACTCTATGACCCTGATTGCCTCCAATTGTATCCTAATTGACGCCTGCCTAACCCCACTACTCCCAGCATGGGGCTACATGACCTCTTTTGACTGCATTGGCATCAGACATGCTCTCATTGAACCCTCTGTGACCCTGATTGCTGCCAAATGTATCATAGGAATTACAGTGACAATTACAAAGGAGTCAACTAGAGGAACTCTGCAAGCACTGGGGTCATGGAGACCAAGGCTGGAGTGTGTGGGGTCATTGAGGAGAAAATTGGAGGCAATTAGTGTCACAATGCAGTCAATGAAGGTGCATAGGAAGGAAGTTGGGGTCAAATGAGGTCATGGAGCACAAGGCTGGAGTGTGTGGGGTCATGCAGGGGTCAATCAGGAAAAGCTTGGAAGTAGTCAGCGTTACAAATGGGTCAATTAGACCAACTCTGCAGGCAGTGGGGTCACATGGGGTCATGAAGAGCAAGGCTGGAGTGTGTGGGGGTTATGCAGTGACCATATACTTAGAGGCAATCAGGGACCCACAGGGTTCAGTGAGCGCAACTCTGCAATTCGTGGGGTCACAAGGGGTCATGAAGAATCAATGCGGATAGCTTTGGTGGTAATTGGGGTGACCAAGGGGTCAATGAGAGCACATCTGAAGACAATGGGGTCACAGGAGGTCATGAGGAGCAAGGCTGGTGTATGGGGTCATGCGAGGGTCAATGAGGAGCGATTTGGAGGCACTGAGTGTCACAAGAGGGTGCATATCAAAGCAGTGGGGTCAAATGAGGTCATGGAGTCTTGAGGTGGTGGGGGTCACCCAAGTGTCAATGAGGAAACACTCGGAAGCAGTCAGAGTTACAAAAGAGTCAATTGGACCAACTCTACCAGTAGAGGGGTCAATTGGGGTCATAAAGAATAAATGTGGATACATTTGAAGGTAATTGGGTCATGAAGGAGTCAACGAGAGCAAGTCTGAAAGCAATGGGGGTCATATGAGGTCATGGAGATCAAGGCAGGGATGTGTGGGGTATGCACATGTCAATGGCCATATATAATGAAGGCAATCAGGGTCACAGAGGGGTCAATGGGAGCAACTGTGCTGGCAATGAGGTCATATGGGGTCATAAAGAATAAATGTGGCTGAATTTTGAGGTATTTGGGGTGACCAAGGGGTCAATGAGAGCACGCCTGAAGGCAATGGGGTCATATGATGTCATGGAGAGCAAGGCTGGAGTGCGTGGGATCATGCACGTATCAATGAGGAGAGATTTGGAGGCAATCAGTGTCACAGTGGAGTCAATGAGGGTGTATATGAAGGCAGCCAAGTCAAAGAAGGTCATGGAGCGCAAGCCTCAGAAACTCTGCAGGCAGTGGGGGGGTCACATGAGTCAGTTAGATAAAGGCTGGAGGCTGTGGGGTCCTGGAGGGTTCACTCAGGAAAAACTTGGAGGCAATCAGTATCACAGAGTGGTCAATGAGGGGGGGGCCTATGAAACAATGGGTCAGACGAGGTCATTAAGTGGAAGATTAGAAGTAGTGGGGTCATGCAGGTGTCAATCAGGATAAATTTGGAGGTAAATAGGCTCACAGAGGGGTCAATGAGAGCAAGCCTGCAGGTATAGGGACATGGAGTGGAAGGCTGGAGGTAATGAGGTGCTGCAGGGGTCATTCAGGAAAAACTTGGAGGAAATCAGGGTCACAGAGGGGTTAATGAGAGCAAGTCTAAAGGCAGTGAGGGTCATATGGCTCATGGAGAGCAATTCTGGAGGTAATGGCAGGGTCACATATTGGTCCATGAGAAAAAACTTGGAGACAGTCACAGTCATGGCGGGGTCAATGAGGCCAAAATAGACAGTTTCTCATTAGGGAGATTAGGGCTCACTTCATATGCAGGAAATACTAGGATTGACGCCTGTATTCTCCAGGTGCTGGGGAAACAGCTCTGACCTGCTCCCTGGTGGCGGGGGTGGGGGGAGGGAGGCAGTTTGCCCACCTCCCTATCTTTTGGCCCTTTGCCTATAACAATCAGGGAAAAGGGCAAAATCCACAGCAAGGCCTAGCTACAGGGAGCTAATGACCAGTATAGAGACTCAACCATACCATGTTGATGTTAGTAATACCCTATTCCTACCAACTGAGCTAGTCCCACAAAAGCTATTTAAGATACAAGAATCAGGCTACAATGGGATGACATCAGAGTGGGGCCCTGTTTTTCTGTCAGGTGGATTAGCTGAAATGGTAGAGGGCTCCTTTTGCATACGAATGATAATGGGATTGATGCCTGAATTCTCCAGCCTGCTCTGCTGAGGCAGGGGGAGCCATGCCTTCCTTGCTACTTTGCTCAAGACCCTGGAGCCATCTCTTTGTATCACTGGCATGAGACAAGTCAGCTGAAGGTGGGGATTAGCTCAAAACATAGTGTTCTCTAGGTACCGGGGTGAGGCCCCTCGCCAGCTCCATGTGAGGCATCCAGCCTGCCTCCTTCCCTATTTTTTGGCCTCTGCTCAGAGCAGTGAGGCAAAAGAACAAATGTCACCTCCTAAGGTCTGTGTCCATCAAGAGGCTCAAACCCACAACCATGGTAATAATAGCACCACCCACTAACCAACTGAGCTAGTTAACCCACAAGAAGAACACCTCCCATAGCCACTTCAGAAAGGAGCAACAGGCCATCTCAGGGACCTCACAGCTTCTCGTGTGACATAGGTGGGTCAGGGACAGATGCCAGTCAGGAGATTAGTGTAAATAGTAGAGTGTTTGCTCCGCATGCTAGCAGAGATAGGATCAAGGCATCTATAGGGACCTGACTAGGCTGTGCTAACTGTGAGAAGAGGCTGAGACAAAAAGGGATCATCTTAAATGCTGAGAACTTTATAAGGGAAAACTCTAAAATAGTCCCAGGAGCATAATCAATACAGAACATTACAAAGGACTTACTAATTAAACTAATAAACTGTAGGTTACCAGCTTCTTTACCTTTGGGAGCCTGTACATGCAGTGCAGTTTGCTCCAAATGCTTTGTTATTAACAAGAAGAAAAAAGTTTCCTTAACATTATACTGTGTCACTTAGAAGAATCAGCTTTTCCACTCATTGGCTGTAAGTCCAGCTCCACTCTTGCTGTCCTGTTCTTTGCTTCTTTTGGCTTAAAGAGCTCCTTAGATTGGAGGTTCCTGTGGCTGTACCTCTTTTCACTGAGTTTATCCACAAGCAGGGTTTCTTCTCCTAGTGGGCTCTCCCTTCTCCAGTAGGCACCTTTGCATTGTATTCGGTCAAGAGTTGTTCAAACAGTCATTCTCTCTGTTCATATGCTTCAGGACCTTTGTGGGTGGGCTTCTCATTTACCATTTTCAGGATCTGTTTTAATCCAATAGTTTTTTGATCAATTCCTTTTTTCACCACCTCTATTTTCTTCCAGGTTTTTTCCCTTGAGACTCTTTTGCTGGTAAATCTGTTGATTTTCCCTCTACTTCCCTTCTCTAATCGCGCCTGCTCACATATCCAGGTGTGACCCAATGTATCCCTGTGTTCACACCCCACAATCTTTGTACAAAATATGCCTTGTGAGGTATCATTTGAAAATTAACTATTCCCGGGTCAATAATATCATGGGGAAATGTTTGTACAAAATGCATACTAAGAATTATGAGCAGAGGCTGAAATTATGACTATCTGTTCCTCAAAGACAAAAGACAGACTGATGCCTCTAGCCAATGTCACCAAAGTTGATGGGCAATCACCGGTCAAGTGGTCATTCTTTGACAGCAAAGAGGGGCAGGCACAGATTGATCTCATTTTAGCACACAACCACATGGAACTTCTTTCACAAGGAGACTCCATGTCTCCGTTCTCATGGGGGGAAGGAACATGATCTTGGTGTACCCCTCAGGAAAATGCATTTCAAAAGGTGACTGAAATATAAAAGTAAGGAGCAAAAACACCCCAAGTTCTCTCTCCTTATTCATCTCATCAAAGAAAACAAAAGAACCACCCTGTGGACTTCAGGGATGGATTTGGACCTGAACTTGATCCGCAACGTTACTGGGAACCTGTAGTAAAAATCTCACCTTGAACCAAGTCTAGTTTGTTAAGTTTAGGAAGCATTTTATCTTTATTTCTCTTGTAACCATCCCTGACTTAAATGGCTTCACTTATACTCATGTAAAATCTCTCTCTTTATAGTTAAATAAACTTCTTGGTTTTTTTAATTAAAACTAATCCAGTGCTGTGAACAGTTTGGGTAACTCCATTTAAGGTAGCAGACTGTTCTATATTGATCCCCTTAGAGGGGCAATGGACCTAATATATATGGACTGTCCAGGAGAGTCCAACACACATTTTTTTTTGGGGGGGGGGGGAGGACGGGAATCCAGGACTGGGAGTGTGTTGAGGTCACTCTGCAAGTAGTAACCAAGACTGCTGGAAGCCAGAGTGTGGCTGGTGTTTGCTGACAGGCTGCAGGGGTCAGTGTCTCTGGACCAGGTCTGTGGCTGTCCACAGACACTCAGGGTATGACCTGTGTGGTGTTTGTGAAGGGCTCAGGTTCGGAGATACAGAAGCAAAGCATTGTGAGGCACTCCAGTTTGCAGTGTAGGTGGTGACAGAGCCCATCACTAGTCTGGATTGCACCCAGCAATGTCATATCCCCCCACCAGGGCAACCTACTCTGTTATATATAGATATTGTGTACTCTGGTTTTATTGTGTCCCATTGATTATCCTCATTCCACCAAGTTTCTGGGATACCTATTATATGAATATCCTCATTTAATGCCAGGCACTCTAGTTCACCTATTTCAGTATTTCGATTTCGAGCATTTGTATACAAGTACCTGTACATTTTGTCAATATTCAGTTGCTTGTCTTCATGTGTCATATTTAAATAAGACTCTTCTGTTTGACTCTTCCTCACCAGCTCCTACCTGTAGTTTACCAACATCTTTCCAATATAGGCTTTTCCTTACCCAAAAGTTTTCCCAGTTCCTAATAAACCTAAAACCATCCTCCTTACACCCTCATCTCATCCATGCATTGAGACCCTGCAGTTCTGTCTGTCCTTTTGGCCCTGTGCATGAAACTGGAAGCATGTCAGAGAAGCTATCATGGTAGGCTTAGACTTTAATCTCTTACTTAGCAGCCTACATGTGGCCTCCAGGACCTCTTTTCTACCTTTCCCTATGTCACAGGTATTTTCATGTACCATGACCACCAGCTCCTTCCCAGCACTGCACATAGATCTGTCTAGATGTCTCATGAGATCTGCAACTTTTGTACCCAGCAGGCAATTTATCATGTGGTTCTCCCCATCATCACAGATGTGACTATCTATATTTCTGAACAATCAAATCTTCCATCACTATTACTTGGCTCTTCCTAGTAATCCTGTACCTGTCACTTTCCTGGTCTGCCCAGACTCCTCCTCTCTGGGCTTCAGCAAAGTCAGTCACCAAAAAAGCTTTATTCCGTGGATAGACAAGGGGACAGAGAATACTTCTGTGTAAGGTTGTCATTTCCCAGTCCCAGTAAAAGGGGCACCGGATGTTTGGGAAGGGGGTTCTGGCTGCGAGGAAATAGGGAGGTTCCCTGTTCCGATCTATGTAGGAGAGATGAAACAGCATTAAAGCAAAGAAATTACCCTTACACTTAGTCTCATCCTCAGAGTTTTTTGATGTATTTTTGAGGGGATGGGTTGCAAAAGACTTAGTCCTGCCATGAGTGCAGGGGACTGGACTAGATGACCTCTTGAGGTATCTTCTACTCCTACGATTCTATGAAAATTTGATTTGTTAAATAGTTTTTAAAAATATGATAATTATAAAATTAATCAGTCTCCTCCCATTATAAATTGTATGTAGCTAGTGGTTAAAAATAAGTGATTACCTCATAAACTATTTTAATAGCCGGGTCAATGACATGGCCTCCATCGTTCTGAGATGTCATCTAAAAAAGGGGGAGGAAAAACCTTTTCTGTGAATTTATATTGCTGCAGCAGCCATTGCTCCTGCTCATTATTTGGTGAGTAATTTTTTAGGGAAAAATATTCCTCAGATGTAGTCGGCTGGTGAGAAGTGAATACCAATGCTGGTAAGAGCTAGCTGGACTGGGCTGTTTCCTTTAACAATAACTGGAGGTGCTTCTTACTTAAAAATAAGAGTTGTTCTGTGCTGTGCATTTTGGGGCTGTGTAACTGCAACTGAAGCCGTGCCTCATCTAGGCTGCTAGGAGACCCCCTTTTCGGCAGGGTTTTGCAGCCACAATTTAATGTTTTACAAAGTGTATCATGACACACAAAGGTCTTGATACTGCTCTAAAGTAACCATTGCAGAGGGCGGTGGACCTGGAACTTGCTTACAGCACATGCACTTTTGCCACCGGACACCTTTTTGTGTGTGTAAATTATACTCGCGTCATTGATAGAAAAGGCAAGGCAACCGTATTGCTACTACCAATAACTACAGTGGCATCATGTGAAACCTTTAGGATTACTTTGAGAGGGGACGAGCTGCCTGTACCCACTTATCTAGCAGCAAAAATAGTCATTTCTGCTCACCAGTTTTCCTACGGAAAATAATAGCTTTTGGTTATTGTGGGCAGAGGTGACAGGGCAATCAATGCCACACCAGAGGAGAAGAAATCACTTGCAGTGACAAAAGCAGCAGTACCAGAAAATGGCCTCAAAAGTAGCCAGTGTTTCATTTCACACTCCCTTTATTTCCCCATAATATTATTTTGTTATTAATATGCGCCAACTCGGTTCCAGGTAGCTTCCTGTAGGAATGAGTGTACATCTCAGTCTCTATGCCCCTTCAGTTCTTGGTTTCTCTACTGAAGCTGCCCATATGGATGCCCGTTCTGATGATAACCTTGGTGATGTGAGCATCTCTCTACTATGGCCTACATGTAGACGCTCATCTTATTTTACAGCTGCCTCACGGTAGCAAGTTTCAAACCCATGACCTGACAGATATCCGTAGCTCCATATTTCATTATCAATGTGACTAGCTACCTCAGTTAATTTACATCTCAAATAATAATATTTGGAATCCAGTTCCTCTGTAGATTAAAAAATAAGGCTCCACAATCATTTTGTAGGGAAACGTCTGAGATGGTAAATGTTTTATTAAAGTTATATTTGTTCAGATATATTAAAAAAAGATTAGTTTTTGTTCAGATTCTAGCATAGCTTTGGACACAAAAAAAGGTTTAAATAATTTTTTGGCTGCTAAATGATTTTCCTTTTTGGTCAGGTTTCAGAAAAGTCTGCAATACTTTACAGTTCCAGCAGGGGTCAATATGTTTTCATCATTACAAGCCAAAAGCTCAGCGAGAAAGAAGCAAAAAGTGTTGATCCTAATTGGAGCAGACACAAGGATCTTCTATAATCCTCTGACATCCTTTTCAAATAATAATTCTTAGGTGGGTGGTGGGCTGGTGGCTGCAATGCCAGTGCAGACTTTTCTACAATGAAGCCTAACCATTGTCAATTATTTTTGATGTATGCTAGCTTAACGGAAGGATCCTTCTTACAGGTTTTTCTAACCCACAGAAGGGCACTCCTCCTAATTATTGAGCCACAATACAAGTATTCTATACTAACTGTGTCTTACAAAACACTCTTTCCTTCATACATACATACATACAAGTGGACAGATAAACAGCTGAGTTACCCTCTGATAAATAATAGTTGTATTGTTCCAAAACGGTTCTTTTTAAAAAAATTATGTCAATGCCAGTATTTTCCAGACAAATGACTGACCAGGCGTATGTACAGCAAGTATCTCTTTCCATCTAGATCTACAGCACCCAAAGGGTAAGTAATTAAGGTAAAAGGTTTTTTTTTATTGGAATACTGGCTAGCTTGGCTGTTGTGTGCAAACATTGGCATTGTTTGAATAAATATTAAAGAGTATGGTAGCTGCTTGAGACAGATTCCAAACCCAGTGATAAAACCCAACCCTCTAGGCTCAGAGGAAAAATCTGAACCTTGCTAAATGTATTTGCTGTTTGCACTGAGCCAAGCCCTGATGGGGCACAGGAATCTTTTCCCCTTCATTTGGGACAGAAAAACAAAAAAGATTTTCAGAAATCCAGTTCTAGAAAGCTGGTGGGGTTTTCTAAATAGAATCCAACCCAAGTGAATATATTCAGGGATATTTAACAGCTTGTGTGCTGCTGAACATGCCTGGTATGAGGAGCAACAAACCGAATGGAAGCTGCCCCATTTATATGGACATGGTGAAAGGCAGATGCAAAGAGGGTTAAGCAGGAAGGGCCAGATTTTTAACGGTATTTAGGCACCTAGTAGTATATTCAAAAGAAGCTCAGCACTATTGAAATCAATGCGAAACAAGTACTTAGGTGCTTTTCAAAAATCCCACTCGACACCTATTTCCCACTGATTTCAGTAGGAGTTGGGTGGCATTTTCAGACTCAGCTATCTGCATCTTTAGGGGCCTAAATACCTTTGAAAATCCAGCCCAAGGTTACTTGCTGATATGTTTCACATCTCTCTTCCATGGTTTACCTCAGACCGGGCGGGCGGGCTGGGTGGGGGACATCTCTTTTAGGTCCTGTCAACAAAGAAATGTTTTGCATTGTAAAAGGACATCTTTAAAAAACAACAACTGTAATGGTGTCAGTTTCGTGACAATTATCCTGGCCAGCATGGATGGGAACAACCATTTTTAAAAAAGCCATGACCCATTCAACACGAGTTTAACAATATTGTTACTTGAAACCTTACTTTTTTAGGGCATTGTCAGTTTCACACTGCAAACATGGCCCTAGTTATGAAGAAAAGTAATTTAGTTCTTGGAAAGAAAAAACAAACAAACAATGGATATAGATTAGAACTTGTTCAATTCATATGCAAAAAATCCCTATTCTGGACTCTGCTCCTAACAACAATGTAAATGATTAAAACTGTATTTTAAACATCTTGTTTATGTTTGTTTACTTTGCACCCTTTGCTCAGCTTAGACCAGGGGTTCCAAACTTTATCAGTGTGAGCCACATCTCAGAGATATGGGGCTTGAACTTTTTCTCACACCGGACCAGATCACACCTTTAGGTCTAAGCAAGGGAGAGGTGTGTAAACTGCACCACTGCAGGAGAGTTGTGAGAGGCAGTGTGCCTTAGAGATGCCCTCTCTAAACAACAATTCATTCTCTGCTTCCCCCTTGCTCCAGGAAAGGAGGTGTAGTAATTTACTGCTGGCCTGTACAACACCTCTTCACCATGCCAGCACAGGTGCATAGGCCAGTATAGGAGAGGGCAGATCCAAGGCTCCAGCACCTGCTCCTGGGAAGGACTAGCCCAGGGGTAGTCAATTACTTTTTTTTTTTTTGATCAAGGTCCAAACTTCTTAGTCAAGGTATAGTCAAGGTCCAGGCTCCAGAGAAAATAATAATAAAAAAAATCCCACCCAACAACGATAATAAATAAAAAGATTCCGGGGTCTGTTCAAAAGCATCTGGTGGTCCAAATTTGGCCCCCAATCTGCCTATTGGCTACCTGTGGACTAGCCTGTGAAGAGAACCCACTTACGTCAGTGTGCCAATGCAGACGTTTAAAGAGGATTCCTACTCCCTTGCATGGGCACGTAGTCCGAGTCCAAGGCCCAATCTAGACCTTGAAGTACATACATGCATGCTTCAACAGATTTGCACCAACAAGGGTGGATTTTCTAAGACACTTGCATTTGTTAGTAAACTCTTCAGGGCTGAGATCCTGAGCCTGATTCTGATCTCATTTACGTCAATGTAAATCCAGAATAAATGCCATTGAAATGAATGGAGTTCCCTGGTATAAAACCCTTGTAAGCCAGATGAGAATCAGAATGCTTATCTGCAAAAGCACTCAACTGACTTTTGGAGCTATACAAATTAAAAATAATGTGCACTTGGGGTGCCTCCCTTAACCTGTAAGCAGGAGATCTGAGAAATTGGTCAGCTTCCTCCTTCCTAGTGTGATAAGCTCCCTAGCCAGGCACCCCAGACGGACTCCCATGAACCCATGGAAACACCAAGGTCTTCTGAAGTCCTTTCCCTGGTTCCATAAAAGGGTCTGGGTAGCCACTTGTATCTGGATTCATTCCACAGGATTCTACAAGTTTTAACACTTTTTTTTTTTTATAAGCAGAGCCCCAGCAGTAATCTGTGGTTCAAGCTCAGAGCTCCAGCAGTGTAACAATACAGTGGTCTTAAAGAGACCCATTGTTACATACCTCCCACAATGCTTTACAGCAGGGGCTCTCAACCTTTTCCTTTCCGAGGCCCCCGCTAACATGCTATAAAAACTCCATGGCCTGCCTGTTCCACAACACCTCTTTTTCTGCATATCCAGTGGATTAAAAGCCCAGGCTGGCATTAGGGGGGAGTAAGCAGGGCAACTGTTTGGGGCCCCATGCCACAGGGGGCCAGCAAAGCTAAGTTGCTCGAGCTTCGGCGTCCGCCCAGGCTGGTGGGGTTTGGGCTTCAGCTTCATCCCCAGGCCCCGGTGAGTCTGACACCAGCCCTGCCCTCTGGTTTATTTTGGCAGACCCCCTAAAACCTGCTTGCGCCCCACCCCCCAGTGGGCCCCAGACCCCTGATTGAGAACCAATGCTTTATAGCCTAACTAAAGGCCAATAAAACAGCCCTCTCTAGCTTTGTTCTCTCAGGGTGAAATTGTGCCATTGAGGCATGCCACTTTAGGGCTTGAGGGGAGCACTGAAAGCATTCTCCATCTCTCAGGTGGAGCACATACACTTTACCTTTAAGGCACATAGCCTACTCCCCACTGCATAGCTAGCCGCTCTGTTGGCCTGTGTGCACATGCATGAATGGGGTGTGTAGAGGCATGGTCCTACCTACTTTCTGCCTCTTCCCGTTCTTCCCCTTTGTATTGCTCCCTGTGCTCAGGTGGCATGCCAGAGATGACAATTCTTGGCCCCTACATGGGCCATAAGAGGAGGGTGGCAGGGGAAGACTTGCCCTCTCCTTATCTCGTCGTATTTTCATAAGGGAACAGGCAGACTCTAGCCCATAAGACCACTGCCATTCTCAAAGTCCGACTGAGCTTTGACTTACTGCTTTTTCCACTCCCAGCTGAAACAGCATTACAGATGTCTGCTCTTCAGAAGTTTCTAGCTACCTGCTTGTAGTGGGCCAGTCACCCTGCTCCGGCCTGGAAAGGGTTAAAGCCAGCCCTGGGAGAGGGCCAGGGCTCCAAGCTAAAGGCTCGCTATTGGGGAAGCAGCCCCAGCTGGGCCACGCCCCAATCAGACCACACCTGGCCCTATAAAAGGTCAGCGAGCTTTTGCTAGGGAAGGACTTGGCTGCCTGGGAGCTGAGCAGGGACCTGAGGTAGGGCGGGGGCGGGGCAGCTCCCGCCTGACAACTCCCCAGGCTGCAGGGCCTTGTGTGGGGCCTAAATCAGGTGCTGGGGCAGTCTGGGGCTAGGCAGAGGCAGCAGGTCCTACCTCTTCCTTGCCAATGATGAGTGGCATTTACAGGCTGCAGTCAGACCCAGTGAATGGGGGCTAAATGATGATTGGCAGTAGGCAGTGAGGCAAGGTGGGATTAGGGGGTTGGGGGCCCTCTGGGGAGTGGAGACCCAGAGACTGAGGGGATACTGCTGGGGCAGAACCCCCAACAAAAGGGCACCAGGGTCCGGAAGGGACACAGGCGCCAGAGGTAGCAATGACACTGGCCTGCAGAGGGCGCTCTGGGGCTGGAAAACTAGCTAATTCCCAGACAGCCAGCAGGAGGTGCTAAAGGGGTGAGTCACACATCGTTACACTGCTGTATTTCAACAACCTTCCTGGACTTTGCATGACTTAGCCCCATACGAAGCCTCTTTGTTTCTTCTCTGGTGTGCCAGAATCACCTGACATGGAAGGCAGTATGTATATGTTTATCTTTGCTGTTATACTGTCAATGCACATCCAGCATTCCCACCCCCAACAGTTTTATTTTTTTGTGTCTGTTTACTATTGGAATTTCACTTGCACTCTGAGCCCCTGCATGTTTTAACACCTGTTTAGCAATTCTCTTTTGGAAATCCATCAAGTTTTTCCTGTGTCTTCTAGAGTTTTTTTCAGTCTCTTCCTTTTCACTCTGCAGCCGTTTGAAGTCATGATTCTGCTTTGTCATGGTGTCTTCCAGCTGCTTTGAGTTGGCTGACAGTTGTCTCTTCACAGCCTCACTCTTTAGCCTCCCCTTTTGCAGAAATATATTCCAGATACTGTTGATTGCAAACCATGAAAGATCTCTCTTCCAGTTCTGCTTTCAAAGCACTACAGTTTGGACAGGTGTAAGCTCTCTTCTAATCATGTAAATAAGTTTAGCTTCCTCTTATACAGCAGTGTCTTCCCTATCACCATTGGGTGACCAACCTGCAGTTCTTGCATGAAGGGCCATATGAATGTTCAGCATATCTGGCACATAAATACCTTGCATTGCCAGCCACAAAAGTGCATGCAAATGTCTGGTCTCACTTTCTGGTGATCTTGTAAATAAGAGGGCAGCATTATCTCCTGTAAATGCAAACAAACTGGTTTGTCTTTGCACTTAGCTGAACAAGAGGAAGGACTGAGTGGACTTACAGGCTCTGAATTTTTACATTGTTTTGTTTGAGTGCAGTTATGTAACTAATCTACATTTGTAAATTGCACTTTCAAGACAGATTACACTACAGTACTTGTCTGAAGTGAATTGAAAGATGCTATTTTGTTTATCATTGTATACTGCATATATTAATCAAATATATACTTTGAAATAAATTACAACACAGAATAATATAAAAAACATCCAAAATAGTTAATAAGTCAGTTGGTATTCTATTAAGTGTGATTTAAAACTGCAATTAATCACTGAGTTAATTGTGTAAATTAACAGCCCTAGTTATATTACATATATGCATTGTATGTTAGAGTTAATTTGTAGGATTATAAAAGTATAAGATCAGTATTTAGAGGAATCAAGCATTAGACAAGAGTAAGACAAGCTGAAAGGCAAGAACCCATATATTGAGCTCTGCAAGACCTTTAGCTTAGCTATTTTAGGCCTTGGAGACAAGAAATGATGACTTAAGTCAATGACTGAGAAATAATCCAATTCCCTAAAATTATGGGAAAAGAGGTACCAAGTGGTGGTGTGCAAAATTACCCAGATTAATATTAGATTCTAAAAATACTGTAAAGGAGCATCTGTCTCAGACATACGTCTTTAGCATTATGCATAACCTGTATCCCATGGCTTATGAGAACAAAGGGAACGTACACAGCCTATAGAAAATTGGGGTCCCTTAAGTTTCCAGGGGACAGACCAATAAGAGAAGAGTTGACACTTATGGACATGTGCAAAATGTATGTATAGACAGAATCACATTATAAAAAGGGGATGCCCAAAATGGGAAAATTGAGCTCCCTCTGGGAGACTCCTTCAGGAACCATCCCTCTACTGATGATCAAGCCATGAGACTCATCAGACCAACACTATTGTTAAAGATGTGAATATAACTATATTTGTAATTTGTGCATAGGTCTGCATAGAATTTCTATATGCTTGTGTAATTTTAATTGTAACTTTAATAAAACAGACTAGACTTTGTACTGGTAAATGTATGTGTGGCCACTACTCTTGGTCTGTGTGTTCCTAGAGACTCTAAAGAAAGTAGCTGAGGTGACTTTCACTCTGTTAAAGCTTTAAACTGTAGCCACCAGAGCTGAACTCAACAGTGGTATACCACCACATTAGAAAATTCACTTGAAATAAAATAAAAGGCTATACCTGACTTCGGGCTGGATTCTTACATCTGGCATAGGCCATTGTGCAAGGCTTCATTTTTAGTTTCCCATATTTGACACTCATTTCCAGATGCCAGACATACTGAGTATCATCCTGGATATGACCCATCCTTCTGTGAATGTTTTGTAACCTAAGCTCACTTCCTGAGGCTCAGCTTGCAGGAAGAACAGGCTTGCATTCCTTTAGCACACACAGGTTGTGCATAGTTTTCCATAGGCAGAGGCAGTAATTGTGAGCACATCACCCCTGTATGCCAAGCTCTCCACTTGCTCCCTACCTGCTTCAATTCCAGACTAGGACCAAGGCCATGAACTGACAAATTTAGGAAAGGTCAAGACAGTGGAACTCCCCTGCAATAGTGTAAGTCACAAAGCTCAGCTGTGAAACAAACTTCCTGAGCAGGCCAGCTTAATTTAGAATTGGATCTTCTTTAGGACACACAGCAATACTCTCCTCTTTGAGAAAGCATTCCCACCTTAACCCAGGATGGAGAATAGCCTATAAATATCTGTCCCACAAATTATTCCTTGGACCAAGGAATAGAGAAAATCAATAGAGTCCTTAAAGCCCTTCACTAAGAACCTCATCATGCAAAGCTAAAGTACTGAGAAAGTGTTTTGATATTTTAATGGAAACTATAGAAAACAAGTAGGCAGGCAGGCAGACTATGCTACTAACATTATTTTAGGCAACTTTCCCTCTGAGAAACAAAATCCACAATAAGGACGGGTAACAGTGGGTCCGTCCCCCCTCCTCCCCCATACAATACTCTTTCTGTAGAATCTTTTACAATTAAATGCACCACTTTATTTGTGCCAACACATTTGAGACTTATGAAAGCTACTTGACCTGCCAAAATAAAAATTTCAAACTTGCACCTATGTATATTGTACCAGTTTGCATATGGCAAATCAGTTTCACTTGCACACAGATTTTTTCAGGTACAAATACACATTCAGTTACCTGCAGTCCATGCAAATGCCCATCGTCATACACCACTGAGTTTTGTGCTCGTAAAATCTGCATGTACACGTTTACATGCTCACAGTTTCTACATCCAACATTGTCACAGTTGCTCAGCTCTTCCAACAATTACAATCTTATTAGATCCAGCATTCAAAGCTGCCTCTAGCATTTAAACAAAAGTAATTTAGTGCTAATAAAAGTGGGAGATTGACAGTTCAAAAGATTGAAGTCCTCTGTTTATCCACAAATCACAGAGCAAGGGAAATGGCAATGCAATGTTCTCCATGCTGCCACTCGCATGTGATTCAACCTGGACTTGGAAGGACTAACTCTTATAGGTGAGCATGAAGGTCATTTTCCATAGGTGTCTCTATTAAGACTACCAAGAAGGGTGCTAATTATTGCCAATAATTATGATTTTTCTGTAATATGGACCCTTTTCCACAAGGAAAAAGACTGACTCATTGCATGACAACCACCCGACTGCCCTCAGTTGACAGCAACTTTTAGTAACTACTGACCTGTTCTGGACTAGAATGCCAGACCAGGAGGTGAAGGGCTCTGCAGCCCATTACCAGTCAAATCATTCAGTCTAGTGTGTGCTAGCCACCAGACTGAGATTACCAATTCATTTAATATAGGCCAAGCATGTAACATTCTCTCAAACTAGCAACTGCTTGAAGAATCAAAAGGTATCTGATTTTGGAGAAATATCTTATTCTGCTATTGAATTTTTTTAAAACCTCTCCCTCCTGACAAATGAGGCTTTGAAGCAGCATGGAGCGATTATGGTATCTCTTTGCCTAACTGACATGCAGGATTCCTCCACTTCCAGAGGTGGGAGTCATGGCTAACCCCGAGAGAGCTTGCAAAAAATAAATAGCTTGCGACAGGGGCTGGGCTTACCAGCAGCATTCCCTAGAGGTTAGGCTGCTGCCCCTCACACACCACTCCACCAACACCGGGACAGCCTGCCTTGTGGTGGGTGGTGACTCAACCCCCCTAGCCGGGTCAGTGGTTTAGCTCACCCACTTCCAGGGTAGCAGTGTTCAGAGAACTGTAGAGGGGCATCCTCTGGACAGGGAAGGACCTTCAGTCTCTCTCTTGGCCCCTGTAGGGGGGTTGTCCTTGCCACAGGGTTTTCAGTATCCCTACCCTCTTTTTGTTTCTGAGAGTGTGTGGAAGTAAGGCTTATACCCATCTACAGTCAGGGTGTTAGGTAATGGAGCCCAGGCCTTCCACTCCACCTGGCTCCAACCCAGGGTCCTATGAAAGGCAACAAAGTCAAGCACCTGGAGTGCCTCCAGACTGGCTTCCTGGGCCAGTTGGCTTGCCGGCTGTCAAATTTTTGACC
The DNA here is from genome assembly GCF_965152235.1 of Eretmochelys imbricata. Taxonomy (NCBI): domain Eukaryota; kingdom Metazoa; phylum Chordata; order Testudines; family Cheloniidae; genus Eretmochelys; species Eretmochelys imbricata. The sequence goes on along the minus strand of NC_135575.1, from coordinate 33,403,648 downwards.
GGAATGCTCAGTCAAAAAGGGACCCTGTGGCTCTGGTCAGCACAACTGACCAGGCCACTAAAAATCCATTTGGCCACAGCGGCCAACTCTGCGTGGTTCCTGGAAGTGGCCGGCCTGTGTCCCTCTGGCTCCTAGGTGTGACCAGGGGGAGCTCCGTGCACTGCCTCTGCCCACAATGCAGGCGCCACCCTGAGCTCCAGCTCTGCAGCTCCCATTGGCTGAGAACTGTGGCCAATGGGAGCTGTAGGAGCAGTGCCTGCACACAGGGGCAGCGCGCAGAGCCCCCTGGCTGTCCGTGCACCTAGGAGTCAGAGGGACATGCCAGGCACTTCTGGGAGCAACCCAATGGAAGCGCCACCTGGAGTCCTCACCCAAACCCGTTCCCAGAGCCCACACCCCGTCCCAAACCTCTGCCTCAGCTCTGAGCCCCCTCCTGCACTCTGAACCCTTCATCCCTGGCCCCACCCCAGAACCCACCCCCCACCAGAGCCCACCCTCCTACACCCTGAACCCTTCTGCCCCACCTCCAAGCCCCCTCCTGCAGCCCAAACATCTCATCCATAGCCCCCCCCAATCTCCAGGCCAGTGTAAATGAGCAAGTGTGGGGAGAGTGAGTGACAAAGGGAGGGGGGATGGAGTGAGCAGGGGACAGAGCCTCAGAGAAGGGGCAGGGCCTCAGCAAGGGTGTATGGTTTTCTGCCATGAGAAAGTTGGCAACCCTAGGGCCAGTTCCTACCATTCACTCACCTCCTCGTCTCAAAGTCCAATGCAAGAAAGAAAAATAATTAAAAAAGAGGAGGTAACAATGTTCTGCCTAGTTAGGCTCAGCTAATAGGCCCTTCCTCACACCAGGGGCTTCTGTGGCTGCTTTGTTCAGACATCTCAGCATAGACCCTTTTCCTCCCCTCTCTGCCCCCTACTGAGCTGTCTGGCTTCCTTTTAAGCTCCTTCCTCCAGCTACAGCAAGCTCTGCAGGGACAGGAGGGGTGGAGATTCTAATTTGGTGTTTACATACCTTTGATACAGCTGTGTGATGGGGTATCAAACCTTAAGAGGCACATAGGGGAATAACTTGGACTTGATTGGCAGGGAGAGAATGGTGAATTAACTCTCATTAGTTCTCCCTTTGAAGTTGCTAGACTCATCTGCTGTTATGATTGGTAATCAGAGAGTAGGCAGATGCTGGGTATTTTTCTTCCCCCCCCCATCTCTACATTTCCCCCCACCCCTACTGCAAAATGCTAAAAAGTCCCAAGACTGCTGTGAGAACTGTGGGTGGTATTTTCAAAAGCACCTAAATCACTTAGGAACAAAAGACCCTTTGGCTTTCAGTGAGACTTTGAAGTTGCTTAGGCACTTTTGAAAATAATTTTCTCTGGCTTTGTTTCTCATATCTGACAGAGGCACTGATAGTGGGTGTGCTGGCCTTCCGGCCTGGCTTCTCCTGGTTTGGAATTCAGTAGCAGCAATCAGTACTGAGAGGATCATCTTTCATGATTTTGTATGAGACCTTCAAAATCACTATCCTGTCTGTTCTGGCTGAATATTGAACATCCCATCGTACGTTGCATGAGAGTAGAGGTTCACTCTGATACCTTTACTCAAACATTTTCTTTCTCTTACCCCTCACACGTCCAGTTTGCAAGCTGACAACAACTTTCCACTCAAGAGTTGGAAGAGGAAGAAGGATCCTGTGGAAAAAGCACTAGACTTAGGTTCAGGAGACCTGGGTTCACTTTCTAGCTCTAGGACAAATTTCCTGTCTGACCTTGCTTTCACAATTCCATCTGTAAAACAGGAGTACTGAAACTTCCTCTCTCCCACCATTGCCTGTCTATTCTATTTGGAATGGCCACACTTTGAGACTGAGACTGTCTCTGTATGTATGTACAGTGTCTAGCACAGTGGGCTCTTGATCTGAGTTGTGGCCTCTGGGCCATAGATAAAAATTATCTGTATATATAATACACATGGCAGCATTTCAGTGGCTTGGTGAGTATATAAAGCACTTTGGGATCCTTTGGGATTAAGGTGCTACATACATATAAAGTATTCTTGTGTGTGTGTGTGTATAATAAAATCTTAAATTCCTTCCTTGGCATGTTACTATGCATCTTAGGACACAGCAGAGCTTTCTGGCACACTCTGCATCTAAACAGTGCTGTGCCTTTTGCTGAATTGAAAACAAAACAAATATTTTCGTACAGAAATGAAAACAAAACTTGACCTATACAAGGCAGGCCTTCCTGCTATTTTTAGAATGAGTTATCCTAGACTCCATATTTCACAGACCTGTGTATAATTAATGATGTGTGTCCTATCTTCCTCTGCTAATTGCACAATCTTTTGGGAGGTGTATGTCATTATTTAATGTAATCATGCAAAAAATGTGAATAGAAAAAAATGTTTAAAAAACCTTTTGTCTTATCTCAGTTGAATCAGGATTTTCCCACTCCCCCATTAAGTTTACAAGTTCAGGACCTTATATTGTCCCTGGAATCCCCACTCTTTGAATATCTTTGTTCTTAAGCAAAGTAAGCAGTCATGGGATAAGCGGGAAGGTTCTCTCATGGACTGGTAACTGGTTGAAAGATAGGAAACAAAGGGTAGGAATAAATGGTCAGTTTTTAGAATGGAGAGAGGTAAATAGTGGTGTCCCCCAGGGGGTCTGTACTGGGCCCAGGCCTATTTAACACATTCATAAATAATCTGGAAAAAGGGGTAAAAAGTGAAGTGCCAAAATTTGCAGATGATACAAAACTACTTAAGATAGTTCAGTCCCAAGCAGACTACGAAGAGCTACAAAAGGATCTCTCAAAACTGGGTGACTGGGCAACAAAATGACAGATGAAATTCAATGTTGATAAATCCAAAGTAATGCACATTGGAAAACATAATCCCAGCTATACATATAAAGTGATGGGATCTAAATTAGCTGTTACCTCTCAAGAAAGAGATCTTGGAGTCCTTGTGGATAGTTCTCTGAAAACATCCATTCAATGTGCAACGGCAGTCAAAAAAGCGAAAAGAATGGTGGGAATCATTAAGAAAGGGATAGATAATAAGACAGAAATATCATATTGACTCTATATAAATCCATGGTACGCCCACATCTTGAATACTGCGTGCAGATGTGGCCGCCCCATCTCAAAAGAGATTTATTGGACTTTGAGAAGGTTCAGAAAAGGGCAACAAAAACGATTAGGGGTATGGAATGGCTGCCATTTGAGGAGAGAATAATAAGATTGGGACTTTTCAGCTTGGAAAAGAGATGACTAAGGAGAATTATGATAGAGGTCTATAAAATCATGACTGGTGTGGAGAAAGTTAATAAAGAAGTGTTATTTACTCCTTCTTATAACACAAGAATCAGGGGCCACCAAATGAAATTAATAAGCAGCAGGTTTAAAACAAACAAAAGGAAGTATTCTTTTCATAAAATGCACAGTCAAACTGTGGAACTCCTTGCCAGAGGATGTTGTGAAGCCCAAGACTATAACAAAGTTTAAAAAAAAACTAGACAAATTCATGGAGGATAGGTCCATCAATGGCTACTAGCCAGGATTGGCAGGGATGGTGTCCCTAGCCTCTGTTTGCCAGAAGCTGGGAATGGGCGACAAGGGATGGATCACTTGATTACCTGTTCTGTTCATTTCCTCTGGGGCACCTGGCATTGGACACTGTTTGAAGAGAGGATACTGGGCTAGATGGACCTTGGTCTGACCCAGTATAGCCATTCTTATGTTCTTATCCTTAGCCCTTAGTTCTCTAATGGCTCTAGCCCTCCTTTACTTATAATCACTTGGTTGGTAATTGACATGAAAAAAATATTTACCTCTGTAGCCATCTCCCCTTGAATCTTGGGCTGCTCCTTCAGTCTGCTCCTCCACAATCTCCATCTTCCTATTTTGGGTTACAAGTTAGCTCTGTTGTCATCTGGAGACCACAGATTTCTTTGATCCCTGTCAAGACTGTAGGGGATCACAATGGTCCCTTCTGGCTTTAATATCTATGAGCCTATGAATTTAGCTTTTGACCTGGGTGTGGCATGGAGACTGTGCCTATCTCTGTAGTGGAGGGTTAATGTTGGTGATGAATGGTCAAGCGTCCATGCTGGCTTTTTTTAGATCTCTCAAGTTTTGGTTTTTGTCAATTCTCACTTGCAGGTCTTGGCTGGGTTGGACAGGCTCACAACAGCAGCTCTGTTCGTTGTCCTGGAGAGAACCCAAAGGATAGTGCAGGGAATGCTACAAGACCCACAGGGCATCTATTCCATCATCCCTTTTGGTCAATGGACATGTCGGGCAACTGTGGCGGGGGGTGGGGGGGAGTGTGAGAGGATTTGGGGTGGTGGGTGGATGATAAACAGTAGGTAGATGACAAACAGTTCTATGTCTGTTTATTATCTAACCAAAATGGCGCAGTCTGTCCACTGTTTCAGGTTCTCACTGGTTTGTACCCTATTTGCTGCTCTTCCCCTACCAAAGCACACAGTAGATAGGTAAGATTGATAGCGAACATTAAATTGTTCCTTCAGCTGCTTTTTCCCAGTGTGGCTCCTCCATCTTCAACTAATTTAAATCATACTTAAAGTATGTCCATAACTACATTTAAGCAAAACCAGTTACCATAGTAACACTGGAGGCTTTCTAAATGCAGTCTATGATGTAAACAGCTAAAATGACTATCACCCCAAATAGTTTATTTCTTCTGCATAGTTTTATATTTAAATCTGTTGTAGCGCACACAGATTTACCAGTTTTAAGTATATCTTAGAAGAGTTGTACATTTCAGCAGATCTGTTTCCATCAGCTCACATTGATAAAGAACTGACATTCCCACTGCGTTTGGAGATATAGGGTACAAGGTGACTACTAGAAGAAATCAGTATTCTTACTGATTTTAGAGTTCTTCCAAATTATTGAAATTCCCATGAACATATATAGAAGCAGCTAAAGAAACTGTTTCTTAAGTTTGCACAGAAGTGAGATGGAATTCTCATAAGAATTGGTTTTCTTGCAAGACTTTCATTTCTTTCTGCTTACAGATGCAGAACTATTGAAAGAACAACCTCTCTCAGTTTTGGCAAATCAGCTTCCAGTACAGATAGAACCCAGATGCGCACAGAATACACAACAATATTAAAATATGACAAGAGAACTACATTTTTGGATTCTAAAATTGTTTTGCTTCACGTTTTAAGTTTAAATTTGGTGTTAGAGTCAGGAGGTTCAAATTAGGAAAATAACCAGAATTTTACTCATGGTAAACATATTTATTTTTGAAATCACAGAGAAACAACAAATATGGAGGCCTAACATGGCATTTTCTAAACTAGAGTTGCTGTTCAGAAATGATCTGCATTTTCACATTATGTGCTTTAAGAGCAAAATGGGACAGTATTTTTATCCCTGCAAGCGTAAACAACAGTCTGCCACAGATGAGGTATTATTTTTATTTATTTGTATTACATTATTGCCTGCATATTGTAATGTATTACATTATTCCCTGTGGGTCCAGGGACAGAATAGGCCCACTGCTCCTCCTGCATGTCGTAAGGGGCAACTAAAAGGGGGCTGCCTGGAGAGGGATGGGCTCCGCCAGGTAAGAAATTTGCCCAAGACCCACCATATGATGAGCAAGTCAACCATGTCCATACCGGATTGATTGCAGCCCGGGCTAATAATGACTGCGCCATCCGTCTCCCACCAGGGTGGATTCGACAAGTATACTACTGGTGCAACCCCAACAAAGAGGATCCATGGAAGAGATCACCAAAGCCACATGGAATGTAAAGACATTGAGACAAATAGAGAAGTTGAAAGAACTCACGTACAAAGTGGAACAATACACCTGGCACCTCCTAGGAATCTCTGAGGTCAGATGGAAGAACTTTGGAGAGGTACTAATGGAAGACTGTATGTACTCTATTACAGTGGAGAGGACAAACATGTCAATGGTGTAGGATTTCTTGTGCATAAAGATATCAAGGATTCAGTATTAGGACACCACCCAATGTCCAGCAGGCTTATTTTCATCCATCTAAAGGCAGTACCATTTAATATCACATTTGTACAAGTCTACACCCTTACAACAGACTATGACAATGAGCAAACTGAAGATTTTTACGATCAACTCCAAGACATCATTGATAAGGTACACAAGAAAGATATCCTGATTGTACAGGGAGATTGGAATGCTAAAGTAGGTACTGATGCACAGGGAGATTGGTGAGATTATGGTGCCCTTTCTGTAATGCGGTAACCAATGAGAGAGGATTGAGACTTTTGGAGTTTGCCAGCTATAACAATCCGGTTCTTGCAAACACATTAGGAGCACATAAAGCATCCAGACGATCATTAGGTGCATACCATATTGGTCTACATCACAGCCAGATTGACTAGTTCATGGTGCAAATCAGATTTCATTCTGGGATTAACAGAGCTAAAACGAGGCGCTTCCCTGGTGCTGATATTGGAAGTTATTATGATCTTGTGATGCTAAATTTTTGGCTGCGACTAAGGAAAATCATCAGGCCAAAGTTCACCATAACCAAGTTGACTTAGACTCAGAGACTGAAACATTGCAGAGTCATTCCAAGCAACGATCGGTGGAAAATTTGCCCTGCTGCTTGCTCTAGAGGAAGACGTAGAAACAATGACCAACAATTTCAATGCTGTAATGAATGAAGCTGCAATGGACAGCCTTAGGAATCATCATAAGAAGACAAAACCATGGGTCACAAATGAAATACTACAAATGTGTGACATTAGAAGAGAACTTAAGAGAGACAAGAACAACACTGAGGGAGCTGATAAATACAGAGCAACTGGCAGAAAGATCAAGAAAGGAATGAAGGTGGCCAAGGAGATATGGATGGAAAAACCATGCTCTAAAATTGAAGAGTGTATCAATAATAAAAATAACCATCCCACCACCGATGGGCAAGGTTTCTATGAACTCTGCCATCCCTGGAACAGATAGTCAACTGCAACCAGACATCGTTATCACCAACGAGGAACAGAAGAAGATAATCATGGTAGATGTCACAGTTTCCTTTGAAAACAGGACCCTGGCCTTCCGTGATGCCTGATCTCAAAAGCTGGAGAAATACACCCCTCTGGCCAACACCTTGAGTGCTAGAGGCTATGAGGTTCAAACTCACGTGCTGATCGTTGCAGCCCTGGGCACATGGGACCCCAGCAACGAGCGAGTGTTGAGAGAATGAGGAATTGGTCAGTGCTATGCTCGGCTGATGTGGCAACTCATGGTGTTAGATGCCATTAGGTGGTCGAGGGACATCTACATAGAACACATCACTGAACGTCGGCAATACCAGGAGAGATAAGCTGGAGTGCCGATAAGAAGCAAAGTCAGGAAAGTAACTGAAATACTTCCCTGATGGTTTGTATTTTCTAAGGGACAACCTATCCTAATTTCTCACATACTGAGGGACAATCTTCACTCATTGCCATATTTGCTTTTTACAACCAACTCTCTCTGTATAGCTTTTCATGAGTGATGTACCCAAATATTTGGATGCTAACATCTAAACTGTATTGTTTAATCTGAAAAAAAAAACAATAAGATTAATAAATTTATGTACTATATGTATTTTATGACTTTTAAAAAACCTGTGTGTTTTTGGATTATCTAAGCACTACACTCAGATGTATGGACACTCTCTTTTCTTAACCTGTGAATTATATAATTTTAACATTTCCACAAACCAGCCATTGGCAAAGTACCATAATCTGACAGTCCAGAACTGAGGATCTCATAACTCATGTTTTACAATTGTCACTGAGTTGGTGCAACTCAAAATATATGTTCCAAACAGCGGATTTGCAGTCAAGTAACTCTGTTTGGGGCCTGTAATTGCTTTATTAACTGACAGCACCACCAACAAAACAGCTGGATGTAGCTCCACAATTTACTAACAAGGATAATAAGTTATAGCTCCCTCTACTGAACAAATCTATGCAGCCTCCAGACTACCTTACAAATTGTACCTTCCCTATTTCTTTACGCCATTTCCTACCCCAGTGGTGCCCAAAATGTTTGCCCCTGGAGAACTGGCTAGCCACCTGCTAAATTGCATTAAACAGCAAACAGCAAAATTATATTACATTCTTCCCTAATATTACTTTCCCCTGTAAGCAATTGCTCTCCTTACCACAGGGATGTTATTTGACTGCCAGCATGGTGGGAGGTAGACTATACAGTCGTGAATGGAATGGAAGATGGTCCACAAGACAATATCTCTGTGAAGAGGTGGCCCATAGCGTGAACCAGCTTTGGAAACCCAGGCCAAATCAATAGTAATAAAGTTCTAAAAAATAAAAGGACGTTCCCAGACAGTTTTATATAAATGTTAACCCCAAACATGACTAATATGGGACCAAACAGAGTTCAACCAAAGAAAAGTTGTAATCTGGGCCCAGAAACACTGAATTAAAGGTGAAATCATAACATGAGAAAATGACCCCCATTCTTGAGATGCAATTGAGAAATCAATAGTCTTTGTGCAAAATAGAGAGAGCAGTGTATGAGCCATAGATGTCAAACTGTATTTGGCTATAATTGGATACATCATGCATGTGGTTAAAATGTCAGCCTAACTCTGGCCCAAGTCTAAAAACCAAATCTTGCTTTCATAACCTATTAAAATTATTCCTTCTAAGCCTAGCTGACCTGCAGGTGAGTACCCATAATTGGAAATAATGTATAATAATAGTTCAATAAACCTTTTTGTCACCAAATGTTGTGCAATAGCAGAAAGGGGAGGAGGAAGACGACTGTTAGCTTTTCATATAAAAAGCAATTGGGTGGGAAATAAAAGGTAAAAGTAGGTTCTTTAATAAACAGGTGTAATAAACCAGTAATATCTTCTGCCCTGCTGAAAGAGTGACAACCTCTTGCTTTCTTCTAACAGACATCATCATCTTGTGGGGTTTTAATGGAATTAGAGAGGTTATACCCTTGCATTTGGGGCTGATAATGTAGCAAAAATACAGGGTGTTACTCCAGCTCCAATTGGTTTCACTTATTGCCTGACTAGCCTTCAATGGGGTTCAAATCCCACTGAGTGAAACAATGCTTACACTGTGCAGTGAATAGATGCCTAGAAACAGCAGCGGGCTGCCTGAGACAGTACCCCAGCGGTTAACAAAACTCATAAGCACGCGCATTAATAACAGTGAGTCGTGGGCACTTTTCATGCACAAGAGTGAAGGCAGTGTTTTAGATTACTGAAAGGACACAGTAAATACATGTCAACGGTACTTTAGACCTGGTTGGAACATGCAATCTAACAAGGGTTTTCTACTCCCTCAGTTTTCACTTAGTAACAGGGGGAGGGGGGCTGTTAATGGAGACATCTTCTAGTCACCCTGCACATCAATTTGACAAACTGACCTCCACCTTCCCCAGATATTGAGCAGGACCCTGTTCTACATGCAGGAGGCCTGGGATGGGATGCGCAGCAGCTGGGGCTCCCAAAAGTTTCATCTAAATCAGCCAGAATATTTTACAGGATTTCCCAGGGCAGCACTCTGGAGCAGCACTCTGGAGCACTCTGTTGACCTACTGAAGGGTTCAGGACTCAGATCCGTAAAGGTATTTAGGCTCCTAACTTCCATTGACTTCAGCCCAGATTGCTCATCACTCCCTGCCTGGCCAGTTCTGGTGCAGATAGGTTGTCAGACAGGTCCATAGCTTTATCTCATCCTCTTTCAGACAGCTAGGATGCCTTGGGGTGTTAGCAAAGAGCAAGCACTAATGGGCCAACCCACGTGCTGGGGCATAAGATAATTCACAAATACTCTTTATGTCCTTTTCTCCCTGTTTAGAATACATGGATCAGACTGTATCTGGCCCTTTATTTGGAGTTCACAGCAGAAGAACCATAACTAGGTCATTATCCCGCTGGAAGACTAACACGGCTGTTACTCTGAAACGTATCCCGCTGGGTACTCTGTCCATTCTCACTATCTGCATATGATTAGGGAACCCCTGGTTGGAGGTCTTCTGTGGGACTACACATTAATAATACAGGGCCAACATCTTTACTCACCCTTTAAGGCACTTTGATGGACTGGCTGGAAGCTCCTCTGGTCAGTTGTCCCCTCCTCCTCAGATTTAGCAAGACTGCTGTGGCCTCGAGACTGGGTTGTAACTGCAGCTGTCATCTCAGTGTTAAATGGAGTGTCATAAAATATCTCCCCGCACAGCATTTATTATTTTAAACCTATCGTGGGACATTATAAATGTTACTAAAAAAGGGACATTTTATAACTACTCAGAAGCATAGAGGCATTCCCCTTCTATTGATTACACTAATCAAAGGGAACAGTCACATTTGTAAGCACGTACTTTCTTGATCAAAGACCACTAATTTTAATACCATGCAAAGGATAAAATGACAGGTATAATAAAGGTTCCCTTTTTCAGATTAAAAATATGTGGGCTTGATTGTGCCCTCCTACAGATATACCCATAAGAGGAGTCTGGGGTGAGGAAGATCCTGGGATTGTTTCAGGGTTGGGATTGTCCCCAGTTCTGCACTGGAACGCACAGGGGGCCACAGCACTGTGAAACCATGGTGGAGGCCTGTCAGACAGGGCAAGACCCAGGAAGGTCCTGTGAACGAGCCAGCTCTTGTTCTCCTTTGGACCCTCCTGCTTCCAGGCAATGTGAATCTATTGTAGCTACGCTGCTCGGAAAACTCCAGCCAGTGACTCTGACTGCCAGAAATTGGGACCGGATAACAGGGGATGGATGACAGAGACAGAATACAGGGTTAGAAGGAACCATTGGTCTGACCCACTATGGCTGTTCTTATGATGACTCCTACCATGAAAAAGTGAATGTGCTTTCAGACCTTTTCTACAGGAGGAAGTTGCACCAATGTTACTAACGGTGTGATTTTTAAGTCAATTTAGTAAACTGGTGCGACTGGCTGTGTGAACACTCTCCTTACATCAAATAGGCTTATTTCAATTTTGTTCAAGTTGATTGGGAATTGGTTTAAGCTAAACTGAACTAAGCCCCTCATAAACCAAAATAAGAGTGTCCACACAGGGGTACGCACCAGTTTAACTTGCAATCGGTTAAAATCAATTTAAGTTAAACCAGTGCAACTTTCTCGTGTGATGAGGCCTCAACAAGCATTAACTTTTCTGTCTTTTTCACAGAACAGAGACCCAGATGGCTCTCTTCAGCTCTGCAGGATTTATAATTTTATAGAATAAATGAGTCACCCATTCCAGGTATTAATAAACTCTGCAGGTCCAGAAAGAACCACAGAGGGCAAGGACTAAATGAGCCCAGGAAAATGGTGAGGAAAGGGGGTTTGCGGGCGTATATGCACATGTCATGAAAGCAATCCTTGTACTTCCTTGGAATGTTTGTAGGACCAGTGCTTCCTATGGACTGGGCCAGGTGGAGAACCTAGTTCACTAGACCCCCAAATGTCAATTCTTTACCAATTTTAAGAGCAAAGATGCCTTTGCCCTTACAGTCAGGGCACACTACGGGGCTGGAGCTTTTGGAGATAGAAGAGGCCACACCCTTGATTGTGCACATGGCTGGTGAATGTGGACCTCTCCACCTACTACCCTCCCCTGCTTAGAAGGGGACTCCTCATTGGATGATTTGCATAATCTGTAACAGGCAATAGGATTGGCTGCCTGTGAGATGAAACAGTCTATAATAGGCCTGGCAGGGAGAAAATAGGTGATTTCCTCTTCCCCTTGTTTCATCTCTTCTAGCAAACTGAGAAATGGTGTTCAAAACAGCCCTTTATAGGATTCTCATGCAGAGCTAAGTGATTGTCAGGTACATGGAGAAGGATCCTTCTAGAAACATATTCTTACCTACAGCTTCACCAGGAAGCCACATGCCATATGAGGGATGGAATTTGTTTTTATCTATTCAAGAACAAGATTCTACATCTGTTCCTAATTACAGGTAGGGGTCTCAAAGGATGCCTGAGCTACAGTATATGTAGATATCAAAATGCATAACTCATTACTTGAATAGATAAATAATTTTATTCATGATTTGTGAAGGGACGTAGACAGCACAGCCCAGGAGATGCTGACAATTAACTGCAATCTAGTTTGCATTACTAGCTACTGATATCTTCGTGCCTCTTAACAGTAGTTTAATGCGGGGTAGAGACAGTTTACAGAAAAAGGGATTAATGTTTTATTTTTAAATAAAGCTTTTGTAAAATATTTCTATGTTTAACTGACAATGCATATACATTGTTATTTTCCATAGAAATGTATATTTGTTTCATTACTTTTCTGGTGGGGATGGAATACTGAGAACCCTCTTCAAAATATTGACACCCCTCAACTCACGTTTGACTTCACTGGGAGTTGAGGCTGCTCATCAACATCTTAAGATCATTTCCCACATCCGAGATACATAGACTCTCTGGAGCCACAGATTAAAGCCTTGGAAGGGTCAATTCAATTGCTCATCCTTCTGAGAGTCACAAACTGAGTTCCATACTATATATCATGAAGATCCCATGCCTCTTTTGTAACTGCAGAGATTTGATGTCTTTGGACATGTCTTTTTTGTAGAATGGATTCCTGGTCTGAGTCAGGTAGACCAGTCTCCTTCAGCTACATGAGTGCCCAAGCCACTAGCCTATTACCTATGCTAAGATGGGACACACTCATTTGACCAGAAATTCTATTCAGGATCTAAGGCCCTTACCCAATGAAAATTTCACAGAAACTGGTATGTTCTCACCAAAAGTTTCAGTTTGGGCATTTTCTGACCAAACAATTGTTGTCAAAAAATTCCCAGTCAGCTAGTGATAACTCCAGCTGTAGCCGATACCCCCTGACAGGCCAGCCAACTTAAGTTGAAGGCACCATCATACTCAAGGGTTTTGTGTGGATGGCGCACAAATTAGGGTCAACACTCGAGTTAATGGTCTCCTATATCCCAGGTAAGTGTCCCCTAGTGCACAGGTTATTCTGTGGTTGATGGGACTCTTTCCTTTTTCAACAAAAAAACAACTTGAAAAGGTCTTGATTTCATCCTGATGCAGGACAGGAAAAAAACTGGAAAGCTCCAAAATTTTTGTGGGGCAGAAAACCATTTCCCACCTAGGTCTAGCTAGCACAACCTGGCAGTGGCCAATACAACCACTCTATATAGCTCAAATGTTATTTCAAAGTGTGATTGCTCTCATTCTAGCTAGGCTAACTCAAGGCAAGTTAATGCAAAAGTAGGCAACTGGAGTTAACTCTGCATTGAAAATTTACCATTAGTCAGAAATTCCATGCACACCCCAATATGGTGTTTAAGAACCTTTAGATTTCTATCAATGTAAAATATTATGTTCATATTATTGGGATTGCTAAGTGTTTGTTGGTGCAAACAGCAATTATTTTGAAGAGGACAGAAATGGGACAGCCAGGCAATTACAGACCAGTAAGTTCAAGTTTAACATAGTACCCAGTAAGTTGTTGGCGCCGTTAAGAAAATGATCAATGTGGAAGCACCTATAGAAAAATAAAGTGATAAATAGCCAGCAACAGGGCTGTGTTAAAAGTCCAAACTCATGATTTCTATCTCTGATAGGATAAAAAGCTTAGAGGAGATGGGAAATGCACTGGAAGTAATACATCTCAACTTTTGTAAGACTTTTGATACAGTTCCATACAGGGCTCTCATAGGGAAATTAAAAATGTGAATTAGACATAACTTCTATAAAATGGTTACCCTTTAAATATAAGTTTTAAATATGTGTGTCTGAAGTATATCTGAGGCACATGTCACGTTGGTGTCTACCCATATTGATGGTTCAATTTCAAATGAGAAGGGAATTGTCTTTCAGGAATCAATTCTGGGTCCAATACCAGTTAATGTGCTCTATTTTCATTAATGATTTTGGAGGTGGAATTGAGAGTTCACTAATTAGTTGTGCAGATGATACCAGTCTGGCTGGGATTGCAAATATTTTTCAGGTCATAGTTATAGTTTTATTGATAGATACACCTACCATGCCCAGGGGTCACAAGGAAGCATGCAGGTGATTAGGCCACTTGGAGCTTCATCCATAGAAGGGAAATCTCTATTTGTTATATAAGCTGGTGTCAAGGAGTTGGCCCTATATCTAGAATTACATAAAAAATCCACATTAAAAGAACCTTCAGGTGGCAAAGTCAAGCACTCAAAAGTTATGCCAGATTGAGGTGAACCGTACCACCCTAATCATGTGCATGTGCATTCTGATGCAGCCTTTAACTACAAGAGCACATACTATTTTTTCCAACAGAACCCCTTGTGCTGGCCTTCTGCACAGGGGTGAATTTCACACACACCCGCCCCCCATGAATATTTTTTCCACAAAAATTCACAAAAAGTATTCTTTAATTTCATTCCAGGTCACTTTGCATTCCCAAAATTTCTGGGGCCTTTTTTTTTTTTTTTTTTGGAAGGGGGTGGTGGAAAATGGAAGTTTTCACATGAAAAACATCCCATATATTAATCTCAACAGTTTTGAAATTGTAGATAATTTTACTATAAAAACCAACTAGTTTTTGAGTGGAAAAAAGGACATTTTGCAGGGTTTTTGTGGAATGTGACTGTTTTTGCCAAACCACACTGAAATATAAAAATTTAAATGTTCAAGTTTTACTGTAGGTATTTTGCATGGTCCTAATTTGAAGTCACAATATATATCTGTATGCATTGTAAATTTTATTCCAATGACTTAAAGGGTTCACTATTTGAATTAGATGCACAATTAGGCATTTTCATTTCATTAATATTTATTTTCATAGTTTTAAACGCCTTTTTAATAGTATTCTTTAATTAGCATATATTAAAATATTGTATTCCTCTTCCTTAGAAACCATTTTCACTAATTTAACCTGGGTTTTACTATTATACTTTTGATAGGGACAAAGGAAAGTTGTTTGATTGCTAGCTTGTGGTTTTCATATGGCTATTTGTTGTACCAAGGAACCCAGTTTGAAACATGGAGCCATATTCTGTATTTATTTACACCAAGGTAAATGAAATCAGTACCTGGACAACTATTTTCTATTATTATTATTGTTTAATACTTCTATTGCAGTAGTTCCCAGAGGTCAAAGTCAGATCCCAGTGTGCTAGGTACTGTACTAACCAATAGGAAATTACAGTACGTTCCCAAAAGCTTATGTTTTTGTATTATAAAGTGCTCAGTCACATCCTGCCAAATCATAGCAAAGGGCACACCAACATTCTAAGAGCTTCGTTCCAAGATATTAAAGTAGGATCAATCCTTACGCTACACAATCAATTAGGGAAGTGAAAGGAAACCTCCATCTACAGAAATGTCTTCCTGTGTGAAAGCGCTGTAGCTGCTGCATAATTACATCTATTCAGGATCCAAAATACAATTATTGGGAAACTCCAGGGTCCGATTGTTAATATGATATATGAAACTATATCTATGTATTATACAAATAATTTAATAGAATGCATACAGTGCCTGGCACAATGAGGCCTTATGCATGACTGGGGCTCTAAAGTGTTATCACAATACAAATAATAAAAAATAATAGTAAATAAATGAAAAAAACAAACATTAGTAATTTCATGGATTTAGTGGATAACATTTTTTGTGATGGTAGGTGTACTACAGTCTGAAATAGTTCTCATTTCATTAAAAAATTGGAAAAAACTTTTGAAGTATCTCATACTCAGGAATTCAAAGGCATTGTAAACAGTTGACAAATCATTCATATTCAAATGTAGATGTCACACCTACAATGGGATTTTCAGAAGTGCTCAGCATCCACTTAACTCTGTTCCCAATGAAGCCATTAGGAATTGAGCCAAAAATGGTGCTTTTAAAAATCTCACCTCTAGAATATGCACAGCCATCCAAGTTCTAAGACACTTAACCTTCACGGACTTCCAAGTTATTTGGAATTCCAAGTCTGTAAGGGAGATTTTCACTTGCATCTAAGGGATTTAGGAACACAATTCAATTGGACTTTCAGAGAGACTTGTGCTTCTAAATAACTTAAGCACTTCTGAAAATCTCCTGCTAAAGCCCTATGATTCAGCTGCTGGTTGAAGCCTCAATGCACATGTCTCCTCAGATAAGAGTAGGTGGATTTTAGTGAGAGGCATATGATGAAATTTTTGTGCAATTAGATGATACAATCAGAGAAGAGGATGTCAAATGATCTTTAGTTACAAATCAGAGGCACTGTCACGAGGAACATTTGAATATCATGGACTATCCCACAAAACGATGCTGCCGAAATCTTGTGGAGAGTGATGCTATATCAATGCCAAAGAGCGCAGCCTACCGCTCTTACTCAAAATAAGAATTGCATAACTCAACAAGCAGTGCCTTGTACACAGACAGGGCTGCTTGGGGAGTAAGGTACTATTCAATATGAATACTGGTGGGAGAATCTGACCCAGACTTAGGTATGGTCTATACACAATTCTTATAACTGTGTCAGTTCAGGGTGTGATCTTTTACTGATATAGTTCAGTAGGTACAACCCCTATGGTAAGTGCAGTGATACTGGTATAGATTATTTCCCTTCCCATATGAGAACAGCTATACCAGTATAGGTCCTTTTATAGTGGTATAACTGCATCCACACTAGGGGAGGGTTGTACCACTTTAACTATGCCAGTACAGTTAATGTGGGACACCTTTTGTCTGTAGACATGCCCTCACTCTTTCTGCTAGCAAGAGATGACAGAAGAAAAGTGCTGCTGCTCTCCTGAATCTTGTGAGAGAGAGCGAGAGAGAGAATATGCCATCCTTTCCCCTTGAAACTTGTAACAGTTCAGGAAAGAAAGGAGAACAGTTTGTTGGACCCATAAGTGCATTCGGTACTAGCAATTGGGGTAGAGTTTCATCTGTTCTGATGAGAAAGGGTTCAAGGTTGAGTGCTTCTCTTTGTAACGTGGCGACTGATGCTGCTTCCTCTCATAGCTGGAGAGATCACTAGACTCAACAGGATAGTACTGAGAAAGGGGTGTTGAGGGGCAAGTGAAATTCTCTTTTTCTTTTCTCCTTGTCAGTTATGAAAAACACACACACTTCTAAAGGACATATCTATTCAGTACTTAATATGGATAAGAGCTCCCTAGCCTGTGTCTTTCTGGAATTATAAAGGTAAATCACTCACCTGTTTGGGAAATTCCAGTTGCTGCTCACCTGAAGTTCACTGATCTCGCTGTCGTTCACACAAATTGTAGCTCCAGACCCTAATAGGCAAAGGACCCTTTTAGAGAAAATACTAGGGCAAATTATCTCTTCACATTTATCCATGCACCCTCTCTTGATGGCAATGGGAGCTGCAGGACTGCAATAGAATAGTATTTCTGCAGGTTTTTGAATATACCGGTCAACATTTGAAAGCAACTGTACATATGAGGGGACTCAAGGAGGTACCTAGGTATGTATCTTATCTCCACTGAAAGACATTAAAGTAGGCGAACTTTCTGGAGGATGAGAGTTGGAAAGTGACAAACATTTTGCTTTAAACCAGAGAGCCTGTGCCTGCTAAACAGGGATAAATTGGTTTGTATGATTTTAATGTCTATTATGGCATGCTGAAGAAAACACTCTGCAAGGAAAAGAAATGTTAGAGTTTTAAATTATTATTACCAACAGTTGCAGCAAATTGCTAAAAATGAAAGATAGAGAGAGAGAGCGATTGCCACAACCCTTACTTAGGCTTACAGAGGGGTGGGTACAATGGAGTAAGACCTCTCTGTCCCAACCCTCTGCCACCCTTCACTCCCCTGCTCACATTCTATTCCAGCCATAGGGAAGAGAGCGGGGACTACTTGCTTAATACTGCCCCTGCCATGAACAATTGGAGTGGGAGACAGGGCTGGTCTTACCATGAGGTGAACTGCGGTGGCCGCCTCAAGTTCCAAACTGTATGGGGACATCACTAGGACCCAGAGTGTAGAAAATTGTGTCGGCTGCTGGTGCATATGTAGTCTCACTGCTCTAGATGCACAGAGATGGTGGAGTGCTGTGCTGGAGGAAGGAGGGCACAAGAAACATAACAGGCAGGCAGGAAAAAGGGTGAGAGGGAATAACAGAAAGTAGCAGCAGCTGTAGGGAGAGAGAGGAGGAGGAGCCTCTTATGTACCTCTCTAGCACCCCCAGGAGCCTGGACTGATTAATACCAGCTTCTCAGGGAGCTTTCTGTTTCCTGCTGCTTCCCTGAATCCACTTAAGGAGAACAGGCAGTCAACTGAAGTAGTAGGAGCCAGTTAGGCCCTTAAGACGCTGATATCTTCCCTCACTCAGGCCCTGCTACCGGCCTGCTTATTTGTCCCCTTCAAATGAGTGTTGAGAGCCACTATAGCTGGCACAGAACAGCAGTCATGAGTGAAAGAAGAAAATGCCCCTCTGGGGCAGCATTCAGAAAAAAGCAAGCAAGCAAAGGAAGCTTTTCTATCTAAGCAGGAAGGAGCTCTCCTGAGATATATAGACACAAATGTTCACGGTGAACCTTCTGGCCCCAGTGAGGATGTGAGTGGTGAGAAGATGCCTGATCTTCCAGTTAGTCAGAGTGCAGGTGACCTGGCAGCTACTGCAGCATCCATATCTCCATCTCAAATAGATGTAACCATGCACATTCCTGAAGAAAAGTATAGATCAGAGAAGAGTGTGGTGGAGGCGCAAGAAACAGCTGCTGCTGAGTTTAGTTCCTTAAGTCCAGATGATCCAGGACTGTGGATCCACTGAGGGATTTCCTTGTACTGCATGGGCCACAACAAGTGAAAAACTTCTTGTTCCCCAAAGACAATGAAAATAGAAGTTTCCATCCCACACATTACTAACATGAAATCCCCAATGGTGACAATGTAGAGAAGTCATGGCTTATGTACTCAAAACCCCAGAATGCTGCATACTGTTTTTGTTGCAAACTCTTCCAGTCTAATGTTCCAGCCACATTGGGTTCTATGGGAACAAACAACTAGAAAAATCTGGCTAGAAATCTGGCATGTCATGAGAAGGCAGCAAATCACCAGACAGCATTCCATAGGTGGAAAGAGCTTGAGATGAGACTAAGGTTAAAGGCCACCATAGATGATCAGCATCAAGAGAAGATTGCATCAGAGTCTCTTTACTGGCAAAATGTTCTGAAAAGGCTCATTGCCATTGTGAGAATGCTTGCTACCCAAAACCTAGCACTGCGTGGCACTTCAGATCAGCTGTAGGTGCCAAACAATGGAAACTTCCTTAAAATTGTGGAGCTGATGGCTGAATTTGATGCTGTACTCTAGGAGCATCTAAGAAGAGTCACCACCCAAGAAATGTACACACACCACTACCTTGGAAAAACAATTCAAAATGAGATCATACAGTTCCTGGTAACAAAAGTCAAACAAAAGATTGTGGCAGATCTGGAGTCAGCAAGATATTACTCTGTTATTCTGGACTGCACACCTGACATCAGGCATACGGAACAAATGACTTTAATGGTGTGTTTTGTAACAACAACAGAACCTAGTGAAAATGTCCCTGCAGTGGTGACTGTCAGAGAACATTTTCTAGAATTTATTGACATTGATACTACAGGAGCTGGTATGACAAATGCGCTTCTTAAAAAGCTGGAAGATACGTGAATTGCGATAGCTGACATGAGAGGTCAGGGCTGCAATAATGGTGCCAACATGAGAGGAAAGAGCAGAGGAGTGCAGACATGGATCCGAGAGTTAAACCCTTGAGCTTTTTTTGTCCCATGCAGTTCTCATTCATTGAACTTGGTGGTCAGTGATGCAGCATCAAGCTTCTAGTGAGGCTGCTGAATTTTTTAATGTAATTCAAAGCATCTATGTATTTTTCTCTGCATCAACTTATCAATGGCAAATTTTGCAGCAACATCTGGGAACATCCTCTCTGACACTGAAACCACTGAGTGCCACACGATGGGAAAGTTGACTGGAGGCAATAAAGCCTAACACACACCAAATTGGGAAGATAGATGATGCCACAGTTGCCATTATGGAGGATAATGCTATCAGAGGAATTGTTTGTGGGAGAACAGTGGCAGAGGGAAATGGAATCACCAGAAACATACATAACTTCAAATTTCTGTGGGCTTAGTATGGTGGCTTGACATATTGTTTGAAATAAATGTTGTAAGCAAGAGACTCCAAGGTGTTGACCTTGATATATCTGGAGCAATGGAACAACTGGCCAAAGCAAAGTCATACCTACAGTCTTACTGGTCAGATGAGGGATTTCAAAACGTTCTGAAGAGTGCACAGAAGTTGGCAGAGGAACTTCAGACTGAAGCTATTTTCCCACCTATTCAAGAATACAAGAGTTCACCGAAGAAGACAACATTTTGATTACGAGGCACAGGATAATCCCATAAGAGACCTCAAACAACAATTCAAAGTTGAATTCTTTAACCAGGTGCTAGATTGTGCAATACAGTCAGTTGAAGAACATTTCATGCAACTCAAGGACCACAGCAGTATATTTGGGATGTTGTATGATATTCCAAAACTCCTTACTATACCTGAAGAAGACCTACACCAGCAATGCAGGGCACTAGAGACAGTGTTGACACATGATGACATGCGCGATATTGATGCGAGTGATTTAGGTGATGAACTGAAAGCCCTTTCAGGATACATTTCAGCAGGATCAATTCCAAAGGCTGTCCTGGAATATATGTGCCCAAATAAGATGAGCACCCTCTTTCCAAATGCTTTTGTTGCTCTGCGTATACTTCTAACACTTCCTGTAACAGTTGCCAGTGGAGAACACAGCTTCTCCAAGCTGAAGTTAATAAAAACACATCTATGCTCCACAATGACACAGGAGGGGCTGGCCAGCCTTGC
This sequence comes from Eretmochelys imbricata, assembly GCF_965152235.1. Taxonomy (NCBI): domain Eukaryota; kingdom Metazoa; phylum Chordata; order Testudines; family Cheloniidae; genus Eretmochelys; species Eretmochelys imbricata. The sequence goes on along the minus strand of NC_135575.1, from coordinate 33,382,780 downwards.
AACCATCTCAATAGAGCATGAGCTGGCCCAGATTGTGGACCTTCAGAAAGCAGTTCAAATCTTTGCAACCAAGAAGGCACGGAAAGCACCTGATTATTCAAACAGATAAAAATGCCAGTGTTTACTATGAAGACAAGAAAAGTTAACTTTCAAATGCCTGAACAGCAAATGTAAGTGTTAACTTAAAATTTTTGAACAAGGCATTTTAAGTTGTTCGTTCTCCTTTATTTGGGTAGGTAGCAAGCAGTACCATGAGAGGAGTAGAACAGGAAGAAGGCAGAATTGAGACCTTTCGAAGTTTTGGCCCAAGCTAAGGGGCCTGGGGAGATCATTTGAGCTCCCTGCCTCAGGTGCCAAAATGTTGTGGGCCGGCCCTGGTGGGAGGAGCCCTGGCCTGGTGCATAGAATCATAGAACTGGAAGGGACCTCAAGAGGTCATCGAGTCCAGTCCCCTGCACTCAAGGCAGAACTAAGTATGATCTAGACCATCCTTGACAGGTGTTTGTCCAACCTGCTCTTAAAAATCCCCAATGATGGAGATTCCACAACCTTCCTAGGCAATTTATTTCAGTGCTCAACCACTCTTGACAGTTAGGAATTTTTTCCTAATGTTCAACCTCAACTGCCCTTGCAGCAATTTAAGCCCATTGCTTCTTGTCCTATTCTCAGAGGTTAAGAAGAACAATTTTTCTCCCTCCTCCTTGTAACAACCTTTTATGTATTTGAAACTGTTATCCTGTCCCCTCTCAGTCTTCTCTTCTCCAGACTAAACAAACCCAACTTTTTTTATCTTCCCTCATAGGTCATGTTTTCTAGACCTTTAATCATTTTTGTTGCTCTTCTCTGGACTTTCTCCAATTTGTCCACATCTTTCCTGAAATGTGGCACCCAGAACTGGACACAATACTCCAGTTGAGGCCTAATCAGCGTGGAGTAGAGCGGAAGAATTACTTCTCGTGTCTTGCTTACAATACTCCTGCTAATACATTCCAGAATGATGTTTTCTTTTGCAACAGCGTTACACAGTTGACTCATATTTAGCTTGTGATCCACTATGATCCCCAGATCCCTTTCCACAGTACTCCTTTGTAGGCAGTCATTTCCTATTTTGTATGTGTGCAACTGACTGTTCCTTCCTAAGTGGAGTACTTTGCATTTGTTCTTATTGAATTTCATCCTATTTACGTCAGACCATTTTTCCAGTTTGTCCAGATCATTTTGAAATTAATCCTATCCGCCAAAGCACTTGCAACCCCTCACAGCTTGGTAACATCTGCAAACTTTATAAGTATACTCTCTATGCCTTTATCTAAATCATTGATGAACATATTGAACAGATCCGGACCCAGAACCAATCCCTGCGGGACCTCACTCATGCCCTTCCTCGTGACTGTGAACCACTGATAACTATTCTCTGGGAACAATTTTCCAACCAGTTATGCACCCACTTTATAGTAGCTCCATCTAGGTTGTATTTCCCTAGTTTAGTATGCTGGGGAGCAAGCTGCTCCATAAAAAGAGGTGAAGTACTAATTCCCCAACCAGAAAAAGGAAGGAGGTTTTGTGACTTGGAGTCACAATTCACTGTGCTCCGCTCCTAGGGCTGGGCAGATATGCACTGCCCCTTCCTCGGGGCTGATTATAAAGTTACAGTCCAGCCGAGCCCAGCCCAGCCCAGCCCAGAATGTTCATTTGTACAGTATAAAACTTAAACAAAACCCACAAATACCAAAAACTTTTTTCCTGGCCTAGGAAAGGGAAAATGGCCAGAGCATCCCTTGAGGCCATTTGCATGTTGGTGCAAATCCAGGGGCTCTAATATTGGACCACCTTTACACACACCTGTTTTGAGTTGCTCTCAGCATTCTTTGGCTGGAGATGTAGATGAGGGGTACTTTGTATACATGTACTACTAACGGGAAATAGCAGCATAGGGTGTATTTTGCACTGTTCTTTTTCCTGACGTAACCATATTCTGTTAAGTTTTACACTCCAGCACGCATATTTACTAGTACTTACCAGAAAGCAGGATGAACAGGTTGGCAACTGCTCTGAGGCATGAGGAATACACAGGCAATTGCTCTGGAGCACGGGGAACATAGAGGTAATTCAATTCCCAACCGGTTTCCAGGCAGGTGCTACCAATTAAAATTAAAAGAATAAAAGGCTGAAAGCTTGGGACTGATGATATGCTCTGGAGAGAGAAGTTGCCAGCAGCTAGCACTACAAAGCTCTTTTGCTGGATTTCAAATGGTGAGAGAAACTCAGGTAACAGATTATTCTTTTTTTCTGGTTTCTCTGATTTTGATGTACTCAGTCATGCAGCCAAAATTTCTACAAAGAGAGATGAGATTGTTCCCCCTGAATTCCAAGCAGCGAGCCAACCTTTTGAGAGCCAGCAGTCAGCTAAACATTGGAAGTGAGGTTTGGAACTGAGCATGAGGTCTTTGAGCACAAGCAGCTGACTGCTGTCGGGTGTGCTTCCAAGCTAATGCCATTCAAATGATCTATTAACGGGAGCACTGTTCACAGATTTTTAAAAATTGCATGTTATGATGAAAAGATTTTCCTGATCCGGCATGTCTGTCATAGTCATTCCTTTGGCAGAACTCCCCTTCTGGAGGAGAAGACTGAAACCTAACTAGGCAAGATTATTAGACGTCGATGGGGTTTGTCCAGCCCAACCTTTACACTGTGATACCGGAGCACCTGAGGAGGCAGTAATAAGTGGGAGAGTTGTAACTGCAGTCACTGCAGGGCTTGGGAAGTCCTATAATCTAACCCATTATTATTTGCTAAGCCTGAGCATTCTTCCCTCATTCTCCTTAGTAGTTTAATTAATGTTAATGAGCTACTCCGGTGAGTAAGTGCGACTGGATTTTTACATAAAGCCCAGCTGCTTGTGAATCATAAATTTGATAAAACATGAAGGAACAAAGGCCAGTCCGTGCTACAAGACTTTGAAGTTACTGGAGTCTCAACGAGCTGCTACTACAGCCCAGCAAAAATGTGTATCACCCGAACTGATATAAACCCTAATGGAAGCAATGTGAATGTGTTATCTACCAGCTGCTGGTGGAAGTGTGTGACTCTAAACAGGTCAGGAAGACTGGATTTGATGACAGGCACCAAGAACGGTTTGTATTGCGCCATGCATTTTATCCGGGGGGATTTGTCTTCCCAAGCTTCCTATTAAGGTGAAATGTTGCAGTGACCGCCTGCCTTTCAGTTCCCTCCTGATCGGCACATTGCATGTTTATAGAATCACCAGGCTAACATGCCCACCTGGTGCAGCACTTTAAAGTAATCTTGCATCAACAAATTTCAGCAAAATATAGGTTTGCTATCTGAAGAATGCAATTCCGATCTTTCCGATCTTCTCCAAGAGCTTACAGCAGGAACTGTACTATCAGGTGAAGAATGGTATCATTCATTATTACTTAGCTGAATAACCTTCATCGTAAATTATGATGCCAGTTGCAATGTTGAATGGAAAGGCTAAGTGGGCATTATAAATCTGTGCGAAACCAGAATTTCCATTCCACAGGAAATTCTGTGATGTTTTTGTTCTGAATCTGAACAATTTTTTTTATTTTTCCACAAAACTAAACAAAAAATAATTTTGATTTTGACTTTTTAAAAAATAAGTTTCTAAACAAAGTCACTTCAAAACAAAAAAACAGTAACATTTAGTTCTAGTGATATCAAAACAGATTTTGATGAAACCGTCTTTTCTGATGAAAAAGCCTTCCATCAGGATATTTTCAACCGGCTCTAGCCATTATTGTATTTGGCATTTAGACAGTATTGTGACATTTTTACACTGATTACACAATATGTCATACTGGTTATTTTAGAACAACATTAAATACATTGTTAATTTCAGAAACACCCTGGCACTTTACTTACTTAGATTTTGAGCTAAAAATCAAAGACACTCCGCACAAAAGGGTTTTTGGAGTTCTCACAGGTGCTGGAAGTAGGGACAGCACCCCTGGCTTGAAGTGGTTTCCATTATATACAGGGTTTACAGTTTGATTCAATGGCTGTCAGCACCCCCACTATACATGGTTTTACAAAAGGTAGATCGTGCCAAACCAACCTGATCTCCTTCTTTGAGAAAGTAACAGATTTTTTAGACAAAGGAAACGCAGTGGATCTAATTTACCTAGATTTTAGTAAGGCATTTGATACCGTGCCACATGGGGAATTATTAGTTAAATTGGATAAGATGGGGATCAATAGGAAAATTGAAAGGTGGATAAGGAATTGGTTAAAGGGGAGACTACAACGGGTCCTACTGAACGGTAAACTGTCACGCTGGAGGGAGGTTACCAGTGGAGTTCCTCAAGGATCGGTTTTGGGACCAATCTTATTTAATCTTTTTATTACTGACCTTGGCACAAAAAGTGGGAGTGTGCTAATAAAGTTTGCGGATGATACAAAGCTGGGAGGTATTGCCAATTTAGAGAAGGACAGGGATATACTACAGGAGGATCTGGATGACCTTGTAAACTGGAGTAATAGTAATAAGATGAAATTTAATAGTGAGAAGTGTAAGGTCATGCATTTAGGGATTAATAACAAGAATTTTAGTTATAAGCTAGGAACATATCAATTAGAAGTAACGGAGGAGGAAAAGGACCTTGGAGTATTGGTTGATCATAGGATGACTATGAGCCGCCAATGTGATATGGCCGTGAGAAAAGCTAATGCGGTCTTGGGATGCATCAGGAGAGGTATTTCCAGTAGGGATAAGGAGGTTTTAGTACCGTTATACAAGGCACTGGTGAGACCTCACCTGGAATACTGTGTGCAGTTCTGGTCTCCCATGTTTAAGAAGGATGAATTCAAACTGGAACAGGTACAGAGAAGGGCTACTAGGATGATCCGAGGAATGGAAAACTTGTCTTATGAAAGGAGACTCTAGGAGCTTGGCTTGTTTAGCCTAACTAAAAGAAGGTTGAGGGGAGATAGGATTGCTCTCTATAAATATATCAGAGGGATAAATACTGGAGAGGGAGAGGAATTATTTAAGCTCAGTACCAATGTGGACACAAGAACAAATGGATATAAACTGGCCACCAGGAAATTTAGACTAGAAATTAGACGAAGGTTTCTAACCATCAGAGGAGTGAAGTTTTGGAATAGCCTTCCAAGGGAAGCAGTGGGGGCAAAAGATCTACCTGGCTTTAAGATTAAACTCAGTAAGTTTATGGAGGAGATGGTATGATGGGAAAACATGGTTTTGGTAATTAAATATTCATGGTAAATAGGCCCAATGGCCTGTGACGGGATATTAGATGGGGTGGGATCCGAGTTACCCAGGAAAGAATTTTCTGTAGTATCTGGCTGATGAATCTTGCCCATATGCTCAGGGTTTAGCTGATTGCCATATTTGGGGTCGGGAAGGAATTTTCCTCCAGGGCAGATTGGAAGAGGCCCTGGAGGTTTTTCACCTTCCTCTGTAGCATGGGGCACGGGTCACTTGCTGGAGGATTCTCTGCTCCTTGAAGTCTTTAAACTACGATTTGAGGACTTCAGTAGCACAGATATAGGCATGAGGTTTTTTGTAGGAGTGGTGGGTGAAATTCTGTGGCCTGCATTGTGCAGGAGGTCAGACTAGATGATCATAATGGTCCTTTCTGACCTAAATATCTATGAATCTATACAAATTGTTCCAGCACCCCTGAGTTCAGGTCAGTCTTAACATATATTTCAAAACATAATTCAACAGATACAATATGTGCAATAAAATATAATATAGCAAAAATATATTTATAGCCTTATTAACAAATTTTACAGAATTATACTGACAGGATAAAAATGTCTTCTCTGCCCTCCTTTCCCTTCCGCCCCCCACAAATAAGCAATAAAAACGTTTTTGCATAAACAAATGCCAAATTATAACTAATCATAGGAAAGCTGACAAATGTATGCTATGCTACACTGTGAAAATACTAATCAAAGCAGCCTGTCAATTGTTAAAGTTAATGATTTAGATATGCAAAGCTCTGACTAAATTTTTGTGGATAATTACATAATTACGCCTGGGTTAACACAATCAAAAATAGCAATTGCATGCTCAGTCTTTAAATCATATCATGGCAGCACACTCCTACTTTTTAAAGGCCTATATGCTCCCCCTCATAGTGCAGTGTGGAAGGAAGAAAATTGAGAGAGGAAAGGTAACAATACCAGATGCTCGCTCCTGCGAAACGTACCTGTCACTTTACCCTCTGCAAAATATTCAAATAGTCATCAGAGCACAAGTGGGGAGTGGGACCAGGAAAAGGTGGGAGCTGGTCCACAGCTACTGCAAGCAACACGTTGTCCCTCTACAATGGATTCAGAGTCATTTGAAAACCATCCTTCCCTTTAGGAGGGCGGTCAGATTGTTCTCATTTTTCTTTTTATCTTTGCTCTCCTATGCAGTTGTCCATTAAACGAACAAATTAAAGAAAAATATACTTTGAAGAAAAATGGAATATTAAATCCATTCCAGTTGAGAGATGCATAAAAAGAGCCAAGGCCCAGCTTTTCAAAAATAGGTACCCAAATATTGGCTCGTAAATCCACCCTTAGGTGCCTAAATATGCAGATTGTTTTTCAAAAGTGGTGAGCAACCAGGCACCACGTGTGCACCCAGGAACCGAATTTTAGACATCCATTCTTAAAAAATAATTGACTCAAGTTTTCAAAGTGGCCTCACGGTAATTAATGTCGTGGTGTCGGTTATTGTTTTGATTGCATACTCAAAAGGAAAGAAATACATTTCCTTGGCTGGCTGATCAACATGTAATATAGGCCAAATAATAGTCACTAAATAATAGTCTATTTCAGTGTCTGGATGGGACTTAAAGTATCCTTTTTGGAAATGTAGAGAGCACCAGAAGGTCCAATGATTGAGGCTCCACTGATGCTGGAACTAGGGGTGCTACCGCACCCCCTGGCTTGAAGGGGTTTCCATCATATACAGGGTTTACAGTTTGGTTCAGTGGCTCTCCTCACCCCAACTATACAAATGGTTCCAGTGCCCCTGTCAGGCTCTGAAAAGCCTTCCTCCAGTGTCTACCTACAGACTATTTTTGTAGTGCTGATGGAGGCAAAAACCACCAGCCGTCCTATGCCTAGATGGATTTAAAACATTTTCATGCAAAAACACAAACCAAATGGAGTATTTTCACAGCTGACACCAAATGTCACAGGTTTTTTGACTCCTATGATATTGTGATTTATACAGGGACTCTCTGTGATAAAGCAACCCTGAACAGGGATCCTCTTGTTACTTGTCACTCAAGCTTTTGAACACTGTTTGGGTCAAGGGACTGTATTTGCTGTGTGAAATGTGAAGTATCAGAGGATTTAAATGATGATTTTACAACATGCTCGTTTCTGCATCTAGACACTAAGGAAAATGTTAGTTAAAGGTACAGTGATCCAAAATGAAGGAATAAGGTTTGTTATTTATAAATTTGTTGTTATAAATAATCATTTGTAGAAACAAAAATTCTTCAATCAGACAATGAGCTCAAAGCAATGCCCCATTCAAGTAGTCAATAGCTCCATTAAATAGCTCATTTTCATGCAAACCTAAATCAAGAGGACATTTTTTACAAACAGTAATACTCAGCAATTCATTTTCTCTATTCTCTTTACTATTCATTCAGATGTTTATGTCTGAATCAGACTGTTCGTCTTCATCCAGCTTCTCCTGAACCTGTGGGAAAGTCATGATCTTCTGTTTTTGATACAATCCTCTGTTGCCAGAGAAATTAATGTGATGCCACATATTTATCTTTACAGTAAAATTTCCGGTGTAACTGCACTGCAGTCAATGCCAGCTCAGAGTTTGGCCCAATGACATTCCTGTAAGATCTCACATACACTTAAGATTTAGATCGACTTAGCTGTGCCACTCAGGGGTGTGAAAAAATTAAGATGAGCTAATCCTCAATGTAGATGCAAACAGACTGACAGAAGAATTCTTCCATCAATTTACCTACCACTGCCGGGGGAGCCTCTATGCCAGTGGTTCCCAAACTAGGAGCACTGCTTGTTCAGGGAAAGCCCCTGACGGGACAGGATGGTTTGTTTATCTGCCATGCTCTGCAAGTTCGGCCAATCACAGCTCCCAGTGGCCGCGGTATGCCGTTCTCAGCCAATGGGGGCTGCGGGAAGCAGCGCGTGCCAAGGGACATGCTGGCCAGCTTCCCGCAGCCCCCATTGGCCTGCAACGGTGAACCGCGGGCCAGTGGAGCCGCAATCAGCCGAACCTGCGGACGCACCAGGTAAACAAACTGGCCTGGCCCGCCAGGGGCTTTCCCTGAACAAGTGGTGTCCCTAGTTTGGGAACCACTGCTCTATGCTATGGTACTACACCAACGCAGCTGCAATGCTCTAGCTGTGCTGCAGTGACGTGTTTAGTGTAGACATAGTCTATGATTCAGAAAGAGGACAAATGCAACTGCCCACCTGTTAAGCTGGGGTTAGCCAATGGAAACATGACATCAGTACTTCAGAACTGCAGTGGCTTCCTATTTGCATATAATTAGGGGTGCTTATTTCATTTTATACATGTGCCCTGAGGTCTATAGAAGGGCTCATGTTATAAATCAATGAGTAAATAGTGAGTCAAATCCTGGCATGACAGCTCCCTATCCTGTAGCCAGCATAAAGAGCGTAGATGTGAAAAGAGAGTGTGTCTGAGGTTCTGTTGTGCCTTGCTTCCTTCTTGGGGTCTTTCAAAGCATGCATAAGTTAAAGCAGCCTTTGGTCTGCTATAATTTGCACTGAGGGATGGGGCTGGCACAGTTGCTCAGGATCAGAGGAGTACCAATGCGTCTCAAAGCCACCTTTGCAGTCCCTGTTGTGAGCTAAGGAACTTTCCAGCTGCTCAGGCACGCACCCCCTCTGGAGTATAAACCCAAAATTATACCATCTTGCACTGCACAGGGAACTGTACATCATAAGCTCATGTATTTCACCCCCTCCCTCAATGTGGGGAGGAATATACACAGCTTTCTGCCCCAAGTTATGGGGCACACCAGTTTTAGACACACCAGTTTTAGACAAAGCAAAAACAAGTTTATTAACTACAAAAGATAGACTCTAAGTGAATATAAGGGATATCAAACAGATCAAAGCAGATTACTTAGCAAATAAACAAAACACACAAACTAAGCATAATATACTAAAGAGATTGGATATGAATAGCAAATCCTCACCCTAAATGATGATCCAAGTAGGCCGCAAGTTCTTAATGGGCAAGCTGTGTAGAAACCCCAGGCTAAAAATCCCTTTAGCCTGGGTCCAGCACTTTCCCTAGTTCAGTCTTTATTCCTCAGGTGTTTCCAGGAATCTCTTTGGGCAGGGAGTTAGTGAAGAACCTCAACGATGTCACTCCCCTGGCTTAAATAGCTTTTGCATATGTCAGGAACCTTTTGTCTCAAAGCTTGGTTCCCATTCTCTGTCAGTGAAAAAACACTAGTATTCCAAGATGGAGTCCAGTACCAGGTGACCTGGTAGTGTCATAGCAGTCATGAGTCAGAGCCTGTTTACCGCATCCTCAGGAAGGTTTCCCAGTGGGAAATTAGCTGCTTCTAAAGCCTATTGTTTTCTCCTAATGGCCCGTTAACCTGAATGTGTCCTTCCCAGCCAACCATCTAGACTGACAGTCTTTTGCCAAGTGTAAAGACTATATATCTGTATTACAAAAGTGAATATTCTTAACTTCAGATCCAAAAAAGATACATGCATACAAATAAGATAATCATATTCAATAAATCATAACCTTTCCAATGATCTCACATGACCTGGCTTGCATAAGATACATTATGATGTCATATGCATATAATATCTCTATGAAGAATATGGGGTGCAGAGTCACACGTTCCACCACTGGGTCAGTGGGGATCCAGCCAAAACACACTGGCCTAGATTCAGGCAACAATACAACTGGACTATAGTCTAGTGTCCCTGGGCTACTTCCCAGAACCCCTTCATTTGGTACCTCGGTTCTGTGGGTGTCCTCTGTCTCCCCAGGGTAGACAGCCAGCAACAGTCCCAGCAACTCCTTGGCACCTTGGTTGGCCGGCAGCTTTGGCAAGTCCTCAGCACTGGAGGGATCCTCTTTGGGCTCCACCTTTTATACTTCCTGTCCCGCCCCTCTGCTTCCGGCCGGCGGGCGTGGGTGTCCTGGTTCTGCCCACCAGGGGGTGGGTGAGGATTTCTCCCCATCAGTCTCTGAGGAAGGCCATGCCTCCTCGCTACAAAGATGAAACAGCAAAATGTAGAAGTATTTCCACATCTCTGTGGTTTTTATTACCAAAATAGTGTAATGTAATCTATTGATGTGTCTCCAAAACCCACTTTAGTTCTAGTGGCTTCTATTAGAAATTAGCATTCAGACAAAACAATCAGTGATAACATATGTAAAGAATTGGGAGAGAGAATTACAGTTTTGAATTTTTTGTACATATTTATAGTCTAGATTTGAACAGGGTGAAAAGCTGATGGTATGTTAAATAAAAAGATGGTAATTCTCTAAATTTTTTCCCCTTTGACTTTTTTTACCTCTTTTTAAGCCATCTGCTCTGTGTAAAAGAAATCAGTCAATAGATTTCAATAGTATATTTGTCATCTTGTTTATGCCCTAAATTCAACAGTTTTAAAAAGCAGAATGTAGATTTGATATTAAGATTAGCTTGTGCTATTTGAAATAAATCCACGTTCCACTAATTTCAAAATCCCATTAGCTCAGAAAGATTTTAGAATTTGTGCTAATCGATTCTCACTTACCATGGAGGAGCAGGAGACTAATATTCAGTCTTTCCTCCTACCAACAAGACAGCAGATGAAATTCAGGAAATCTATTTTAAATATACTGTAGCATTGCTGTCACAGGCCAGGCAAATGTAGCCTGATCCTGCAAGGTGCTTCCATAAATTTCAGTGGAAGACAGTTCTCACTAGGCATTTATACCCTAATTTGGCACGGTGCACCGGGACATGCTGAAATTTAACCACATGCATAGTCCATTTGAAGTCAAAGGGATTACTTTCCTGTTTACATGCTTTGCTGGTTTGGAGCCTTATATTGGTCTTCTAACATTTGAAGGCACTCACAGCACCTTGCACAATAGGGCTGCTTGTTTTGGGCCTGATCCAGTCCCACTAGGGTGACAAGATGTCCTGATTCTATAGGGACAGTCCCAGTATTCAGGGCTTTGTCTTATATAGGTCCCTGTCCTGATTTTTCACACTTGCAAAATGGTCACCCTAAGTGCCACCGAAGTCAATGACAAAACTCCCATTGATTTCCATGCTGCTAGATCAAGTCCTAACTGAAAGCCACAGCAGAAATCTGAATCTGCTGTCCTTGTTCAGGCACAAGTCAGGCTGGAGTCAAAAATAGGAGTTATGCATGAAATAAAGGATGTCAATATCTGACCCATAGCCCATTGGGATTTGGGCTCCAATCTGGCTCACTGTATTTTAGTAAACAGTCTCAGTAGCTCGTGTGAGTAAGGCAAGCCAGTTTTGACTCAGTGTATTGATTTTTACAGACTAAACAGATTGCTGAGCTATCACTTCATGGGGATTAATGAATTCTTGTGCCACAAAATTTATTCCTCTGGGCTGGATCTGATTATTTGATAAAAATAAACGATCAGTTTAAAGAATAAATTACGTGAATCTTGTTTTCTTTTGTTGATCACCTTTGGTGCTTCTTTTTGTTCTGGTTCCGTATCATAGTTTGGACTTCAGCATCATATTTTATATTTTTTCATACTTCTCTGGGACCTTAGAAAAGTTAATTGAAGAGCCCGGTTACAAGATAGGTACCTTTTCATTCACAACAAAGTTGCTTCAAAGTCTTTTAACCATCATCAAATGTTCTGTCTTATCACTATTGAATTTGGGAGCAATATATTGTACATAAATTAAAACTCTCCATGCTGCTGCTAATATATTGTATTTACAGGGGCCTTTTGTTATTTTATTTTCCATAGATGATCCATTTTAATTGCTGTTATTTTTCTGCACAATGCTGTTATAAATACGATCTTCTAGTTAAATTACACCACCAACTAATGCAAGGAGTCTATAACCTAAGCTATCACTTTGAGATTGCAGTAAGAGGCTAGGTTAAAAGTAATGGCAATATCCTTTATCATTTCATGGGGTCTTCTAAGGAAATGTGCCAATTTTATGGAGTCTCCTAGGGAAAAATTCTGATTTCATGTGAATTCAGGTGAAAAAGTAAATTTCATGGGATTTCTAAAAGTGGCTGGATTTCCCTGAATCCCTGAAATCTGTGATAGCCATGGAAAAATGCACAGTTGTTGTCATGGAGTAAATTTTCATTGCAGTCAGCAAAACTTCATTTTCCATGTACATCCATTCTTCTGACACACAGTATACATTTTGGACCCTTTCTTCATCTTGTAGGCTCTTCCAATGAGTCTTCTACACTCCTGTATGGGTGCATAGCGCTCGGATATTCAGATCATAGATTTCTATGACTGCCTACTAAGGTAGCAGTAGGTTTGTTGTGAGCATGGAAAAGAGGAGAATTTATGTATGATCCTGGGGATTCTATTTTTTATGATGACAGTGCCATCTTATTTTATGCAATCCAGGAGAAAATAGATCAGGAACAAGGAACGTGACTGGATTTCCCATGCATCGTATTTAGTGTGATATTTAAGCAGTGTACTCCCAAAACTAACAAACTCACTATGTGTGAAATTCAGTCCTATGGAGAGGGCCCAGCACAAGGCCTAAGTACCATGTAAGTTCCACGTAAGCCTTCAAAATAGGATGATTCTATTGTGGCGTCTCAACATCTCTTGTAAGTTATACGTTCTCTTGGTAAGACAGTCCTGTGACGTCTGCATGCTCACCCTGCTCTCTGCCTTGAGAGAGGCAGCTGTGCTGTCATGCACCACACTTTTTCAAGGAGAGAAAAATGAAGACGCAAAGGCAAAGGAGAAAAGAGAAAATCGATGGTGAGATGAGGTAGGGTTATACAAGAAAGCTGCTCCAGGAGATGCTGAGAAATGACAAATAAGAATCAGTACTAGACGAATGGAGGGGAGAGAGAAGGGGAAGAAAGTGTGTGAGATAGATTAAGCTAAATCTATGGACAGTTTTAAAAAGGAAGAGAACAATTTTGGACTCTATATTGAAATGAATGGGGAATGAACTGATTGGCTTAGAAGGAGGGTGATATTTGTTGACCTTCTTTCTACATCTGAGGAGGTGGCAGCATTTGGAACAGGCCACTGAGAAGGGAAACGTAGTGGCCAGGGTGAGAAAAGCATGTGGGAAGATGTCACCACCATGCAAGCTAAGGCTGTGGTGTGCCCGGGTTTTGTTGCAGAGGCAAAGACAGGCATGCTTGTAGACACAGGAGAAGGAAAGTTGAGGTTCAAGAATGATGCCATGTAATATTATTCTACATATTATTTAATTTGGGCAGCATAATGATGAATTTTAGGCTACATGTTAGAGGGAATAACATGCCTGCCTTGCACTGTGTTGAGAGAACACAGTGGTGTTCTCAGAGGCTGCATGAGTAGTGAATAGGAACATCTGGTGTAAGTGAGATTGCAAAAGTGAGAGCTAACCAGTTAACTTCAATGTACACAAGAGACTTTTATTATGTGTTGCATTGCTCTTTATTACCCATTACTACCTTTTTTGCTTGAAACTAATATTTTACTGGTGTGCATTCCCTCTGGCTCTGTTTTGTAACTGCCAAAAACATTTCTGGTATGTGAAAACTTTTCCAAAGGAAGTATCATCATTTTTCATTTTACTATTTTGACGGAGCGTTGCAGGGCCTACTGGCATCCTCCTTTTTTCCCCCTCAGAGGTTCTGCATCACACCCATACTCCTCCGCAGCAAGAAGGACTAGCTGCAGAGTCTGTCAACACCACAATTAGGAACCAGACGGGGTCACTCAAGAGCAATTCAAAACATGCCCCCCTCCATCCCAGGCTTGGGGGAGCAAGGGAATTTGAGATTAATCATCTTGTGGTTGGATCCTCAGAACAGCAGTGTATGGTTGAACCCTCATGCAACTTTCATTACAAATCTGTGAAGTGTATATGTTGCTCTGTCTTCACGAAAGATTTAACTCATTGTGAATCATGAGTTTGCTTGTTAATATGCTTTGCATTCAGAAACTAACCTCCTCAGTTGTACCATTATTGTATAGGACCACAAATTAGCTCTGAGGTACAGGGTAGCTTTTTGGGGTTTTTGCTAACTTGAGGTGTCTGTAATGGAAATGCACAGCCACAGCCCTTTGATGGGAGATAGTATGCCAATCTCTTCCCACAAGCCTCCAGGGCATCCAGTTCTGTGTTCTATCTTGCCATCTGTGAGGGGTGTCCACCCCACACTCACCCTGAAGGGGTTAATGGAGGCCAGGATGGGCTAATTAACTTACTCGGTTGAAAGGAAAACCTTCATTAGAAGAAGATCACCTGGGTACAAGTCTATATAAGCCAGGAAGCTGGCAACAGAAGGGGCTGCTGGGAAAGGGGGCAGTCACTCCCTGGGAAGCGGGAGGAGTGTTTGGAGACTGCAGAGACATGTAGCCTGCAGTTGCTCCCTAGGAGGAGGGAGCAGTGAAACTGGCAGACCCAGATGAGGAAGGAAGGAGAGCCAGAAGGTTAGGAAAGGGCTCAGGGAAATGCATAAAGGTATGGTGCAACAGACCTTGACTGCTGTCTAGAGCATCCCTGAGCTAGAACCTGGAGTAGAGGGGGGGCCTGGGTTCCCCAACCAGCCACTGCTGAAGTGGCAATGGCAGGGCAGTGCATAGGAAGACTGCCTGAGCCTGACTGGGTGAAGAGATTCCCTTTGCCCTGGAAAGGGAAACCACAATAGTGACCTATCCAGAGGACTAGGTCACAAAGAGGTCGCAGAAGCTCCTGGAGTGAGAGAGTGGCAGCAGACAAAGAAACAGAGGTGGAGGGATGGCTTGCAGCCACGGGGAGAGGCGCTGACCTGGTGAGCTATTCCTCAGAAAGGCCAGGAGGCAGCATCATACCTGCAGTGAGTAGAGCACCCCGTCATATCATCTATCTGTGCTCTGTCTCCTGACTGGAAGCCACCTTCTTTCATGTGCCTCTGCTCATCTTCCTCAGTCCCAAACTGCGTTCAGCAACCTGAGCTTCAATAATTTCTGGTCTCTAATACAGCAGTAAGAAGAATGCCTGGTATTAAGCTCATGTATCAGCATGCAGCCAGAGGCTGACACCAAAGCCCTGGTTGACCTTTGAGCTAACATGAGCAAACCCCATGACTTTGGGATCCAGAAGAGGAATTTTCAGCAGAATGACAATATAGCTCAGAAACTGGGTTATCATAGGATTGACCAGACTGGGTAGCAATGCAAGGAGAAGATAAAGGGGTTCAAGGTAAGCAGCTGGAGGGCCAAGGGAAACCATTCCAAGTCTGGCATACCACAATGAGCTGCCCATTTTACAAGAAGCTGGACATGCTGAGCAGTGCCCTGAGCAAAGAGCCCCATTTCAGCCTGCACTCATCTATGAAGTCAAGATGGGTGCAGGTCCACAACATGGATGTCTTCAAGGACATATGCTATGTAAGGTCTGGGAAAATCCCTGCTACCATTTCATCTGTAAGGTCAGAATAGTACCTCTCTCTACAGCTATTTTTGAATTCCTCACAATTTTCTTTTACTATACTGACTTTGGAATTTTCTTGCTTTGTTTGTTTGAGAGGGATAAGAATGAAGAGAGTTAGTTCCCTGGTATGTTTTGGAAATCTGTCCTCTTATTTCTCAGAAAAAGTTCATGTGACATTTTATCTCACTTCCTCTACCAACTGAATATTTTGCGACGTATTCTACAATCTTTACTTACATTGAGTAGTTCTCACTCATTAAAAAGCCTCATCAATGTCAAGGTTTCAGAGTTTGGCCATATATTAGTGCATTAACACATTAAATAAAGAATACAGAATTTGGAGATGCGCAGTACAAGGGCATGTACTGGATGATATGAGAGTGTGTGTGTGTGTGTGTGTGTGTGATGGATTAGTGTCACCACATAATCATATAATCTTACCTCTCAACTCCTTTGCCAGAGTTTCAGGAATGGAATCCCAGAAGATCCACAAAGAATCACCAGAATTTGGGATGCCTTATTTGCATATACAAATATGCAAATTACATTTGAAGTTGTTGTTGTTTCCCTTAATGAGGAATTAGATAGCAACACGGGTATTTTATGTGTGGTCCATGACTTTCAAAATAGGCAAATTCAACTGGATTTGTTGAGCTTCTGATGCCCTGCTGTTTTCATTTTTCTGATATCATAATTTCATCAGCAACAGTAGCTGGCAAAATTAAATTAATTTAAAAGAAATGAAGCATTTAGACTGAGCCTGACACTTTCAGGATTCCAGGACACTGCGTTCCCAGATCAATATGTTGATTTAGTAACATAACTTATACTGAGGCAGGTCATGTTACCCTCTACATCCATCCATCTTTCTGACTAGCATTTGCATTAAAGCTGTGCAAAATCCTTTTCCATGTGGTTTAAAACAGATCTGAGAATTTTCCCCATTAGAAACAGATCATGTGGATTTAAAAACCCTGAAGTTAAAAAGAGTGGATTGAAAAAACCTGTTTTTTTGTATGAGAGTCTCCTTTCAAGCTCTTAGACAGCGTTTGCTCCATATTGTGCATAGTTTCTTACAGTTTTGCAAGCATTCAAACACATTTTTGCATGTCAACACAGGTTTTCAGAAGGAATTGCTATACTAGGCTACGGTCTGTGCAAAACAGACACACACATAAATGGCAGGCCTGTCTAGGTATAGCTAGACTATAGATTTTGTTCCTCTTTGAATTGCCAATTAAATTCAGTTAGCTAACACCGTGGCAAATGCTAATTTAGACACTCCATATGCATTTATTCCAGGACACTGTAGGAATGCATGGCCATCCCTCCCTGCCAGTCTTGGAGGGAGGCCACGCCCCCTCACTCTTGGGTCCCTCGCAAGGCAACGGTTATTGGGGAATTAGCACTTTCTAAGTCTCTGGCCCTCTAGGCAGGGTCGAGCAGCAAGAAGTCCAGAGCTCTGGCTCTAGGTCAGGCAGAGCGACAAACAAAGACCCTGACATCCTGGCTCTGGCAGACCAAAAGAGGTCTGCGTTTGTCTAAGGGGTAGGCTGGCACCCAAGGGGTGGGGTTGGTAGCAGAGGGTAGGGAAACCCGGGCCCACCCTACTCCACTGGGTCCCAGCCCAGGGCCCTAGCAGCGGTGGAGGGTTCTGCCACTGGGTCAGCAGGGATCCAGCTGAAATATGATGACCTGGATTCAGGCAATAATACAACCAGACTACAGTCTGGTGTCCTTGGGCTGCTTCCTACACTCCCCTCATGGTGTATCTGTGTCTCAGGGTTGTCCTCTGTCTCCCCAGGGTACATGGCTAATGGAAGTCCCAGCAATTCCTCGGTATCTTTGGTGGCAGGCAGCTCTGGCAAGTTCCTCTTCAGGCTCCAGCCCCAGCAGCAGGCAGGCGGTGTCTGTCTCCCAACTGAGCTACAGGGCCTGCCTTTTATACTTCCTGTCCTGCCCCTTTGCTTCAGGCAGGATGGGCATGATGTCCTGTCTCTGCCCACCAGGGGGTTGGCAGGGGTTCCTCCCCATCAGTTGCAGAGGGAAGCCACGCACCATTGCTATAGATACAAATATTAGTGCGTTAGCCCTGTACCTGAGGGCTCAGTTTAGGGTAACAGAAGCAAAGCATAGTAAAAATATCTTTTTGTCAGTAAATTAACAGATGTAGCTCTGAACATATACAGAACACAGATCTGATGAGTAAGAAGGTGCCATTTCTAATAGTCATTTTTCAGATTAGAAAGCGTACTTTAAGAAAAATTCAAGCAGACTAAGTGCAGATACTCTCTCTCTTACTTCTATTCAAGTCAGTGGTAAATTTTGCCATTGACTTCAATGGAACAAGGATCATGCTCACACTTCTTACATTTGCCCATATTAAAAATAAACAGGCACTTATTGTCTTTGGATCATTTTGACTTCTAATGGGAAAGAAAAACAAGATCAGTGAGGTAATATATTCTATTGGACCAACTTCTGTTGGCGGAAGGTACAAGCTTTCAAGCTACACAGAGTTCTTCTTTATTATGTTATTTCCTGTTTGATGGCTATGGGCCGGCCCTGCTGACCTTACCCATATGAACAGTCACAGTGAAATCAGTGTGACCACTTGTGTCAGTAAGGCTGAGAGTAATTTCTGGACCAAGCTTTATATTACTGCAAAAGTCTGAAATATTTTGGAAAAATGAAATAATTGCTTCTACCCTCTCTCATTAGATTTCTTACATATACTTATACAGATATAACACACACACTTATAGATGTGTAAACTCTCACACACAGAGCTGACAGTTGTCATCTCATGAAGTTTTTAAAATATTTTGCTTTTAAGTGATATTTATGTCAAAGTGCATTATAAATGGAAAAGTTCTCATTTAAAAACAGTGAATCATCCTGTAGAACCTTTTCTTAATAACAGAGAAGGAATTAACTTAGTCACTTATATCAGGCAGGGTTGCCTGCCTCATAATCCAACAACATTTATTTTAACATGTTCATCCAATTTTGCTTATTTCCTAGTAAGTTTCTGAATTTCTCAATACCATACTATCAACCTATAGGGACACCTGCTGGGCTGTCACTTTAAAAACAATGCAGCAGGAGTTCGGTTTCTATACATGGAATAGCATAGAATTTGGTTTTATATAGTGCCTTTCATACTCCAACTATCCAAAAACAATTCTGAAGCCACTGAAAATGCAGCATCCATTATATTTGCAGTAACAGCTCACGCACAACCCTGAATATTACAACCCTTTACATTGAGAGGGTAAATTGGCCAGGGTATCGGAACTAGATAGTTCACTAAACAAAGAGGCAAAGTTTTTACTGTTCTACACACAGCACTTATTTTAGTTAGGTGTTTTCAAGGTTATAGTGTTCCTTTTAGCCTACTAGTTGCCAAGTGGCATAGAGGGTGTAATATAAAGTACGTTGTCATATGCTGTGATCTTTTATTTTCTAAACACAACCCAAACTGCTGTACCACAACCAAATAGCACCTCCTGAGGAAGTTCCTATGCCACATATATTTATTGAAGTATATTAACAGTCAAAGCCATTTAAAGGTATGTGGTTAATTGGGACAGCTGGCTTAATAGGCAGTATTGGGTGAACAGATCTCTCTCCCAAACTATTAATGGTGCAGCTTTGTTTTGTTGGTTTAATGGGGCACTTATGAACAAAGTCATATATGCAGGTTTGGACTGGTGATCTATTTCCCCATATCATTTGCAATTAGGTAAGTGATATAGCACATGATTTGAATCACATGTCAATAAATTATAGTAAGTTTCAATTGACTACTAGAGACAATATTCTTTAGGCATCAGAGCCTGACTGCTTTCTTGTCTCCAATTGCTAATCAAAGGAGCACCTCCAAAAGCCAAATTGGTTATATTAGAATAGAAATGAACAGATATACAGAACTTAAACACCCCACAGGCCATTGCTTTGATCAGTTTGTTTAATTTCCATAAATTAAAGCCCTTCAGTTCCTCCTAAAACCTTTCCCACCTCCTGCATCTTTCAGCCTCTCTGCTCAGGTTCTTGCCAACATTCTCCCTGACCATTCTACCACTTTGGAGTATGTAGATCACAATCTCTTTCTTGACACTAGTCCTCCTTTGACTTTCACAAAATTGTGTTCTCCCAGTTCAGAGAATCATAGAATATCAGGGTTGGAAGGGACCTCAGGAGGTCATCTAGTCCTACCCCCTGCTCAAAACAGGACCAATCCCCAACTAAATCATCCCAGCCAGGGATTCGTCAAGCCTGACCTTGAAAACCTCCAAGGAAGAAGATTCCACCACCTCCCAAAGCGACCCATTTCAGTGCTTCACCACCCTCCTAGTGAAAAAGTTTTTCCTAACATCCAACCTAAACCTCCCCCACTGCAACTTGAGACCATTACTCCTCGTTCTGTCATCTGCTACCACTGAGAACAGTCTAGATCCATCCTCTTTGGAACCCCCTTTCAGGTAGTTGAAAGCAGCTATCAAATCTTCCCTCATTCTTCTCTTCTGCAGACTAAACAATCCCAGTTCCCTCAGCCTCTCCTCATAAGTCATGTGCTCCAGCCCCCTAATCATTTTTGTTGCCCTCTGCTGGACTCTTTCCAATTTTTCCACGTCCTTCTTGTAGTGCGGGGCTCAAAACTGGACCCAGTACTCCAGATGAGGCCTCACCAATGTCGAATAGAGGGGAATGATGACGTTCCTCGATCTGCTGGCAATGCCCCTACTAATACAGGACAAAATACCATTAGCCTTCTTGGCAACAAGGGCCCACTGTTGACTCATATCCAGCTTCTCATCCACCGTAACCCCTAGATCCTTTTCTGCAGAACTGCTGCCTAGCCATTCAGTCCCTAGTCTGTAGCAGTGCATGGGATTCTTCCGTCCTAAGTGCAGGACTCTACACTTGTCCTTGTTGAACCTCATCAGATTTCTTTTGACCCAATCCTCTAATTTGTCTAGGTCCCTCTGTATCCTATCCCTACCATCCAGTGTATCTACCACTCCTCCCAGTTTAGTGTCATCTGCAACTTGCTGAGGGTGCAGTCCATGCCATCATCCAGATCATTAATGAAGATATTGAACAAAACCGGCCCCAGGACTGACCGATACCGGCTGCCAACTAGACATGGAGCCATTGATCAGTACCCATTGAGCCCGACAATCTAGCCAGCTTTCTGTCCACCTTACAGTTCATTCATCCAGCCCATACTTCTGTAACTTGTTGGCAAGAATACTGTGGGAGACCGTATCAAAAGATTTGCTAAAGTCAAGGAATAACACAGCCACTGCTTTCCCCTCATCCACAGAGCCAGTTATCTCGTCATAGAAGGCAATTAGGTTAGTCAGGCATGACTTGCCCTTGGTGAATCTATGCTGACTGTTCCTGATCACTTTCCTCTCCTCTAAGTGCTTCAGAATTGATTCCTTGAGGACCTGCTCCATGATTTTTCCAGGGACTGAGGTGAGGCTGACTGGATTCTGACTGGTTCCCTGGATTCTCCTTCTTCCCTTTTTAAAATATGGGCACTACATTAGCCTTTTTCCAGTCATCCGGGACCTCCCCCGATCACCATGAGTTTTCACAGATCATGGCCAATGGCTCTGCAATCACATCCGCCAACTTCTTTAGCACCCTTGGATGCAGTGTATCCGGCCCAATGGACTTGAGCTCGTTCAGTTTTTCTCTCCTGTTGCTGCTCCATTAGCCTCTCTTTTGATGAATTCTCTTCCTCGTCTCTCCCATTTTCTCTGGAGATGTGTAAGAGCTCTCTCCCTAGGTCTCCTCCTCTTATCTCACTAACTCTGAGACCTTAACTGCTCACAAAGCTTCCGCTGACATCTCTGTATCCTGACATGTCTCCTTCCATCCAATGCCACATCTTAGCCCGTTTATCTGGATGTCTCAAATTAACTATTAACTCAAATTAACTATTAACTCAAATTTAGAATGGCCAAAATTGCATTTCTTATCTTTCCTCTAGAACCCGACCCCCACTACTTCCCGTACCAGTCTCTGTTGCTGTTGAACACACTACCCTCATCCTAGTCACTCAAACCTATAATGCGATCACCTTCAATTTCTCCCTCTCCCTTGCCTTAGATATCTAGGTGGTATCCCAACCTTGACTGACACTTCTTCCTATACAATCTTTCTCAGATTCAATGTTTTTCTCTCTGTTTATGCTCTAAAACTTTCATCAAGGGACTCATGATCTGTCTTGATTTCCTCCCCAGATAATATGTTTTTACCATTTTTCCTCTTTAAAAAAAAAAAAAAAGACGTTAAAAAAAAAAGATCTGTATTAAGGTTGCAAAGTCAAGCACTCAAAAGTTAGGAATCATAAGGTTTACGATTGTCCATGCAACTTCAATTCTGCTCTTTTGCATATATGCATTATTATATAGTCTTTAATTACACAATCACATACTATTCTTTTCACAGAATCCCTGCCTCATATGCTGTACAGAAAAGATACACAAGGGGGCATAATTAAGGTTATATGGGCTACCATAAATTTGGCATTTCCTGTATTTTGAGTGCTTGACTTTGCAACTTTAATATAATTTTAACTTAATTTTTATATGTAATTGTATTTTATCTCATGAGTTAGCTGCTAATTTATATGAATGGGAGGGGTGGTATGTTGAGAGGGACAGGTATAAGGACACAAACTGCTGGGGATTGCTATGTGGTGAAAGGTGAAGGGAAGATGGGGAGAGGGAAATCTAGTATGTGTAAACTAAAAACAAACCACTAACAAGCGTGTAACTGATGAGCCGCATACCTATCATCATTTTGATCCCTTTACTTGCATGTTGTATTCCCTTAGCAGCTCCTTTTGTCTTCCAGATTAAAACTTTAGGCAGATAGGTTTGAAATAGTCACTATGATTTTTATATTGTAAGTTCTCTGGGGCAGGAACTGTCTCATTTGGTGTTCAGTAGAGTGCCAAGCACATAATCAGTACTTAATTAAATAATATTGATTACAGTAAAAATATTTTCTGATAACCCCATAAAATGATATGGTCTACAGGCAGTTATGCTTTTCATCTAAAAATTGACAAATCTGTTTGTGGCATTACTGGGCCAGTCACTCAGGTATATTTCCAAAATGTCAGTACAAAGTCACACTCACTGTAGCTACTAATGTACCAGAGATTAATTTGGCCAAATGGAAAAACTGATTACAAATGAAAAATACTTTCAAAATACTCTTCAGCACTATGTAAATTATTCTTCAAAGTAATCTCATGAAAACAGCATTGTTACTGTGATCCTTGGATTCCTATATTCAATATAATAAATATAAACCAGCTTAGTTAGGCCCATTAAAGTCAATGCGGATCTTTCCATTTAGTTCAGTGGGATTTGGATCAGACCTTGAATTAACATCTCTTGGTATCTTAGAACAGCATCAAAAAAGATTCACATTTAGCTGATTGGGAAGACTTCTAGAAGATAAAATAGGTTGGAAAGTACTCCCTGAAGGAGATCATTCACACCTACCATTCTGTACACACTTGTCTCAGAATGACCTGAACCATGTGGAAGATTCAATGTCCAATAGAGCTGTAGAGATCAAGATTTGGTCAAACTAAAAAAGTGGCTGCATATACAAAATGGATTCTATGAGCGCCCAAAATGATGCTCACTCTCCTCAGAAGTTTCTACAGGAGGCAGCTGACTGAAGCATTCAGGATTGGGGAGAACCAAAGAATTTGTGAAACAAACTGTGTCAAACATAAACCACAAAATTAATGCATCATGTTAATTTCACATTGCCCCTACTTTGGGCTAATTAGCACAAATTACATCTTGCACTTGTCAGCCTTAACAGTTTGTACACCATGTATTGCATTAAGATTATTTTGGAGACACTTACACAAAGTGAAAATAGTGTGAAAATATTTTTATTTCAATTAGTGGTAGTTTTACAGTCATTAAGAGATTTCTTTAATAGGCTTAGACTCCCATGGCCTGCACAGCTGCATGAGGTCTGGTTTTATTTAAAGTTAAAAACACAATGGGAAGGGAGATATTAGGTTGATTGACTTTACCTAATTACCCTCTTCTCCCCATTGTAAAACTCCAAACCAGTCTAACTTTATCCATCAGAGGCAATTGTCTGATTACAAAGAAAATCCCCAATACTTACAGATTCAAAAGCCCATTAGATTTATTTCTGATGAACCAGGAGGCTCCTTTAACAAGGATTCAGAGGTGCTCACCAGGATTAGACAATACTGACAGCTATCAAAGGTCCACATTCGAATACTTTGACTTACACAGAGTAGAAACTTCCTGCACAAGTAGTCCTATTGCTTTCATGGGGACTGTATGATGGGTAAGGTACTCCTCAGTTGGTCAGATTTATCCTTAACCCACCCTGAATAGTATTTTACCACTCAAATAATCCTATTGATTTCAGTGGGACTGACTGAGAATTAAATGCTACTGAAGGTGAGGAAGGGTATTCAGTCCACCCCACTGTGAGTAAGGATGGCTGAATTTGGCCCTAAGCAGGCAAAGAAAGGAAACACAGTATCTACTGGGCTGTGATGAAGCCATGAGGTAGGATAAAGGATGGGATTTTTGAAGTGCCTACAACAGGTAAGAGCTCCGCTCTAAGTGACTTTGAGTGGGAGTTGGGTGGTTTAGGGCCTTTGAACATCCCACCCCCTATGCAGATGGGAAGGGGCACATCAAAATTATCTTGCATCAGCGGCAGAATTAACACTGACACAAAGCACCAGGCAAGGCAGCTGACATTTGTTTTGTAATGTTGACAGAAGAAAGCATAAAAATGGGAATTTCCTCCCTACATTATTTATTTCCAAGCTACCTTAAACCCGCTGTGCACAGGAAACATGCAGCTGATGAAGTGAGCTGTGGCTCACGAAAGCTCATGCTCAAATAAATTGGTTAGTCTCTAAGGTGCCACAAGTCCTCCTGTTCTTTTTGCGGATACAGACTAACATGGCGGCTCCTCTGAAACATGTTCCAAAGTGTCTGCTAGTCCTAAGCAATACTGTCAGGCCTGAAACAAGCGATATTTTGCTGAAATATTAAAAGTCAAACTGGACTTGAAATGTAACTATAACGTTTCAGCTGCTCCCAAGCAAGAAAAGAAGATTAAATAGCTTAATAAGTTCAGCAAAATCATGAAGTGGAGCAGGACATAAAGGGTATGTCTACACTGCAGTTAGACACCAGTGGCTGACCTGCATCAGCTAATTTGGGCTCAGAGGCCTTGGTGCAGATGTTAGGACTGAGGCTGGAGCCCAGGCTCTGGGACTCCACAAGGCACTGTTTACGCATATAATAGAGAGAGAGTCCCTGCACCTATCATCTAGTGCATGTGATTTCACCATTACCCAGAGTCTAAGCAAAGGCACTTGGATCTTCCTTTCACTCCTTGCTTCTCTGTTCCTTCAAATAAATGCTAACACATGACCCTCTTCATTTTCTTTAGATAGGAGGGTAAACAGTACAAACTGATCCAAGATCAGAGTGTTTTTTTCTCCCACAGGTCAGTACCTCTGCCTCAGGATTTCTTCTGTAATTTGCCTTCTCCATTGTCTGAAGTCTCTCCTGTTCTATTCTTAGGTTTCTTAAACTGGGAGCTGATATTCTCTGTTGACATCATAAAGATCTGTAGTCAATTTTTTCTTAATTGCAAAGTGGCCACTAACATACTATCTTGTCACAGCAGTTCTAATATTGACAAGATAGGACATGGGTGGAATAATGGGTAGCTGCATGGTTTTAACATGCCTGTACCCTTTGTGTGAAATGGCTGTTATATCTTCTGAAAAGAGACTGGGCCTCTAGGGCACTCCTCTCTATCTTTTTTCTCCATGTTCTCAACTCTTGTATGGGGGATAGCTGGTGTAAACTGATTTATACCAGTTGAAGTGCTGGCCTCAAATTCTGAAAAATACATACTATCTGCAAAACATATATTCATTCTCTAGAATCTTGTGTGTGCCAGCTTGAACGTCTTCTGGGGCCATATGTTCCTGTTATCATTGTGACTTGTTCTTTATGGAGTTAAACAATCTCCAATCTGTCCATGGGGAATTAGCACATATCAAGTCCCATTAAAGTTAATGGGAGTTCCTTCATAAATCCCCTGTACACAGAGTGGAAAATGGGCCCCTCTGTTTCAGAGGAAGTTGCTGGATTTGTCGTCTGTTGTGGGATTTAGATGAGATATTTTCCCCGCTATTGAC
The DNA here is from genome assembly GCF_965152235.1 of Eretmochelys imbricata. Lineage (NCBI taxonomy): Eukaryota > Metazoa > Chordata > Testudines > Cheloniidae > Eretmochelys > Eretmochelys imbricata. The sequence goes on along the minus strand of NC_135575.1, from coordinate 33,356,854 downwards.
ATATGTTTACCCCTTTAAAATTAGTAGACCTTTTCTTTTTCATATTCCTTTCTAATTGGTTTAAATGACCTCATCTGGTTTATATTTTTCAGTTTCTCATCCTCAACTGCTTAGTTTTTTCAATATATGTTCTACTCTGCACCCTGCTAACACCCTCAATTAGCTCCTTTTATACTGCATTACGTTGGGCTGGATTTGACACTTTTACTCACAGTAAATAATACTTTAATCTGTAATCAGTGCCACTGAAATTAGTGCTCAACATGATCAAGGATATGAGAATCTGGCCCAATGTTAATAAGAAACTTTCGGAACTCCTTTTTTATATTTGTATAAAACTCACTTTTTCTTCCAAATTCGTAAACTCCACGGAATTATATCCCGTTCAGCATGGTCACTTTCTGGAGAGTGATACTCTATAAACGACATCTTACATTTTCATTTGTTTCCTATCTATCCACCATATGTTTTCCTTGGGTAAAAGAAATAAAATACCAGTATAAAGCTGCTTCCTCTCGAACCTAGTCTGAAGCACATTTATAAATGAATCTTCTTTCATGAATGTTTTGTCTCAATAAACCAACAATTCCAAAGAATGCTGTAATTAAAATATCTTCAAGGAAAGTGGTTGTCATGGTACTGTTAAGTATCCTGAGGCGTATCATAGGTTCATAGAATAAAGAAATCTTAAGTGTGTTGTCCTTTGACCATATTTGGACTTGTAAAGAAATACATATGTTCATTTACAGGTGGGTAACTCATCAGAGATAGATTACAGGTATATAAGAGTATGTTTCCTCAAAGAGATTATTTTTATAACATTTTCAAACTATATAAAACAACAATGGCCAACTAATGTTTAGGCACTGAATTTCTAGGAGTGTATTATTTGCTCTGACAGGACCTTTCATTTACAGATCTTAAAGAACTTTGCAAGCATTAATTAAAAAACCTTTAAAAATCCTTATGGGATAGGTAAGTATCATCATCCCCATTTTACAGATGGGTAAACTGAGGATCAGACTAGTTGAATGACTCGCCCAACTAAATACAGCATTTCAGTGGTAAAATGAGAGCTAAAAGCTATGAGTCCTGACTCACAAGTCCCCTATTCTAGGTCCTGTACCCTTAGGTCCAGAGCCCACTGAAGTTAACAAAAAGATTAAATAGTTTTTGACTCAGGCCCTTTTCTCAAGACTACTTGAAACAATAACCTTTATTGTTGTCTTCCTACATGCTTTGACAGAAACCCTCTTCTCTATTTGAGATACTATGCAAGATATAGGACCCTGGTCATATTGAATCAGTGGCTCATAATCATCAGGTGAGGAATGTTGGAAGTTCACATTTGACATAGAATTCTTGTATGTTCTTCCTGTCCCTACTCCTCCTGCCAGCGCAGTAAGTTATCTATCTTATTTGTAAGAAGCAAAGAATATACCTTCTACCGTACATACAGGCTGCATATTGGATCTACTGCAGCTTTTTACAGATCACCGGGAATAAATGAAAGCAAATTCATGGTGGCCCTCTACTGAGAAAATTACCTACTTGTTCTTCTCCTTTTCCTACCTTTTTATGCCTCTACCAAATGCTGAACAGTCCCAGGAAATGACAACAGAACATCCCATCTGCCCTTAATAGCAGCAATATGGTAGGATTTAGTGTACTGAATCAGAATGGTGATCCCTCTAGTCCAGTATCCTGTCTCCGACAGTTGCCAGCACCAGATGCTTCAGAGATGCAAGAAACCCCATAGTGGCCAATTATGGAACACCTGGCCCATAATGTAAATTTTGTCCTAGCGCCTGTGAGATAGTGGTTGTTTTATGCCCTGAAGCATGAGAGTTTATATCCTTTCTACATTTTTATCCTAACAGCGGATGCTCTTATTACCCTCAAACATCTCATCCTTTTTTGAATCCTAAGATCTTAGCCTCAATTGTATTCTGTAGCAATGAGTTCCGCAGGTTAGCTATGCATTATGGACAGAAGGATTTCCCTTTAACTGTTTTAAACGTCACCTTTCCCTTGTATTTATATTATGACAGAGAGTAAATAGGAGTGCCCAATTTACCTTGTCTATCTCATTTATTATTTTGTATACCTCTGTCATGTCTACTGTCATCTTCTCTCTGAACTAAAATAGTCCCACTCTTTTCAATCTTTCCTTATATAGAAGTCTCTCTATGCCTCTAATCATTGTGGCCTATTTCTGCTATACCTTTTTCAGACAGGGTGACCAGAATGGAACACAGCGAACTAGATCCTCATTGACTTTAAAGGAAGTTTTCCTATTTACGGCAGCAGTATTCCGGGTGAGGGCATACCATTAATTTATGTAAATGCATGACAATATTATTAGTGTTATTTTATATTCCCTTCTTTATATATTTCGTTTGAGGGTTTGAAGGTTGCTGCAAATTGAGCAGTGGTTTTCACTGAGCCACCCACAATGGTACCTATTTCTTTTTCCCGAGTGGTTACAGTTAATTTAGAACTCAGTAAAATATATGAGCAGCTCAGATCATTTCTTCCAATCTTCATTATCTTGGACTTGCCTTCACCGAATTTAACCTGCCACTGTGCTGCACATTCACTTAGCTTTGTTGGGTCCCTTTGAAGTTCGTCAGTGTTTTTTAGTGTTGACTAAGCTAAACAACGTTGTGTCATCTGCAAATTTTGCCACTTCCTTGTTTCCTCCCTTTTCCATACCTTTAACAAATATATTACACGAGACATATCTTAGTACAGATCTTAGGGACAACCTGAGTTAACCTTTTGCCATATTCCTGCTCGTTGTTTTCTATCTCTAAGCTAGTTTCTGATCCATGCTAGTACTTTGCGTCTCTCCCCATGCTATACAGTTTCCTTAATAACCTCTTGTGGGGGAATTTGTCAAAAGCTTTTTGAAGTCTGGTAAAGTACATCAGCTGGTTTTCCATGATCTATTCTTTTCCTGAAAGGCTTAAAGAATTCTAGTAGATTAGACAGACATGATTTTCCTTTACAGAAGCAAGGCTGCTTTGTCCTAATCATATCATTCATCTAGGTGTTTGGTTGAAATGATAATTCGAAATTGATTTATCAATCTTCCTGGTACTGAAGTAAAGCTTACTGCTCTGTAATTCCCAGAATAACCTTGAGCATCTTTTAAAAAGACAGGCAAGTATTGCCACTCTCTAGTCCTCTCATATAGCTGTTTTTAATGAGAGATCACATATTTTTGTTAGCAGCCCAGCTTCTTCATTCTTCAGAACTCTGATGTTAAACCATTCAGTCTTGGTGATTTGTTTGTTAGTTTGTTCCATCACTTTCTCTTTTGACACCTCTAACAATACCTCATCTTTACTATCTGAAAATAATAGGTGTCTCTACAACATTCTCTTTGGTAAAGATTGATGCCAAACAAGAATTTTAGCCTCTCTGTAATATAGATAATAGTTGTGTGATAGAGTGTGTGTGTGTAAGTAAAAAAATAATATGGCCTCAATCCTGGAACTTCTTGCAGGGTGGAGGCTGCTGCACCCACTTGGATCCCCCTTGAAGGATTGGGGCCTATGTGATAATCCTCTAAAATAAACAATAAAAAAGGCAAAGCGCGGTGGGGATGGGAGGAATTACCCGGGGACTACCTTTGGGAAGCTCAGACAGACCTACAATTCACAAATCCTGTGATAGTATTTATTGTATAAGAAAAATCTAGACTGAAGCTACTTTAACAACAAAAGATGGAAAACAATGGGTAAAAGGTAACAGGTAAAATTTTCAAATGCATTTAAGTGACTTAGAAGTCGAAGTTCATTGCAAGTCAATGAGAACTTTTGTTTCAGGATTTGTAAGTACAGGTTGAGGTCACTCCATGTTAGCCTCAGACACATGAACTGAGAGCACCCAGGACCTTAACAGCCAGGTACTTTCTTTAAAACATGAACACTTTGATTTTATAGAACTAGAAGGCAGCATGAAAGAGTTGCTGGTGTGTTTTGTGCTAGCCCAATCCTAGCTCTGACCGTGGTAGCTGAATGAGACTGTCCAGTAGGGGTTTGGTCCTGCAAAGTGCTGAACACGCTGGCTCTGATCCAGCAAAGCATGTAAGAATACGCTCAACTCCGAGCAGCTGGATTGATTTCAGTGGGACTTTTACAGCATTCAAAGTCAAGCATGTGCATAAATTCTTTGCTGTATTGGGACTTATAGCAGGTTAATTTTTAAGGCCCACGATTTGGGGCCAATGTTCTCCATCTACACAGATTTTATCATGTTAACCTTGGATATTTCAGTCTTCAGGTTCTTAAAACAACCATAAGGTACATCCTACTGAGGCAAGTAGAAAGGAGCATAAACTCCTGCAAGTCAAGTATAAAAATATAATTAGGCAGGCCAAAAAAGAAATTGAAAAGCAACTAGCAAAAGACTAACACCAAAATATGTTTTAAGTACATCTGAAGCAGAAAGTCTGCCAAACAGTCCGTTGGGCCACTGGAAGTTCAAGGTGCTAAAGGAGCATTCCAGAAAGAAAGGCAATTGTGGAAAAGTTAAATGAATTCTGTGCGTCAGTCTTCACTGCAGAGGATGTGAGGGAGATTCCTACATCTGAGCCATTCTTTTTAGGTGACAAATGTAAGTAACTGGACCAGATTGAGGAGTGAATAGAGGAGGTTTTGGAACAAATTGATAAATTAAACAATAATAAGTCACCAGAACCCAAGAGTTCTAAAGGAACTCAAATATGAAAATGCAGAACTACCAACTGTGGTATGTAACCTATCACTTAAGTCAGCGTCTGTACCAGATGACTGAAGGATAGTTAATGTAAGGCCAATTTTTTAAAACAGTCTCCAGAAGCAATCCTGGCAATTACAGGCCAGTAAGCCTAACTTTGGTATCAGGCAAATTGATTGAAACTATAGTAAAGAACAGAATTATTGGAGATATAGATGAACACAATTTGTTGGGGAACAGGCAAACCAGCTTTTGTAAAGGAAAAATCATGCTTCAACAATTAGCATTCTAATCAACCAACATGTGGACAAGGGAGATCCAGTGTCTCTAGGCCTCTGAATGCCAGATGCTGGGACTGAACAACAGGGAATGGATCACTTGATCGCCCTGTTCATTCCCTTTGAAGCATCTGGCATTGGCCACTGTCAGAAGACAGGATACTGGGCTAAATGGACCATTGGTCTCACCCAGTGTAGCCATTCTTATGCCAAACTTAAAGTTTTAAAACAAAGCTTATTTTGAGTTATCCAGGTGCAAAAAACCCCAACAACCCTACCCTCAATAACTGGTTATAAAGCACTTTCCAAAGGTATCAATTCTGGATCAATACCAAGCACCAGAAGTTTCACCAGAAACAGCCATATTATGTGAAAATCAGAAGCAACTGAAAAGATGAGGTAGAAAGATAGTGCTTTCTCAGCCATGACTGTAGTGGTGCTGCCATGATTCCATAACAATTTATTGTTACAGATGAGGTCAGCATAGAACCCAAAATATTTTAAGGAATTTCAGTTATATATTGCAGCAGCAGATCTTGGAAAGTACTCAGATTTACTAGCTTTTAGGAGACGAGAGAAAAAGTGTGCAGCTGATGAAACAAACAGTATGAAAGGCAGTAGGTGATGTAAAATGTTAAATTAGAATGATCAGCTTTTTATGTTTTTTGTTGCTATCCATGAGTTATTTTAAAAAGCCTTAATTATATAAAACCTTCTCAATCTACAGTATAAGGGAATATTATTTTACTTATGAGTTCTGGGGATAGTTACAAACAACTCAGACTTTGCTCTCATGGTTTATATTGTAACCAGAAAAAAAATCTTACACTTGGGTATAGTTTATTTTCTCTATATTAAATGTTGTATGTTATGGATGTGTTTTCTGGACTGTGCATATGATCAATAATTTAAAGGCTCACTATATAGAGAAACGCTGAAGTTATGGGAGTCCAACAAAGAAATGAAGATGCTACAGCTAATACTTATATCTACAATCAATTGTTCTGATAGGTATTCAATTACTTTGGGCTAAGGCAAAAAAAGAGATATGCCTTATGAGGGAAATCACTGCTACAGCTGACAGCCAGAACTCATTGGCACTGAGATTTCATATGATTATTTGTTATCCATGGTGAAGTACTTGTGCTACATGGTATATATGACTATGAAGTTTAATGTTACATATGTTATGGTACAAATAAAACATGTTTCTGGGTCATCATAATTGGACTAAGTTGTTAACTCTGGCGGTTTAATAACTTTTTTTTCAAACGTAGGTGAAAAGGGACTGGATGGTTTGGTGGACTGGTAATGAGTTAAAGGGGCCTTTCATAGCTAGGTTACTACTTTGAATTCAGGCAGTGGGTAAAATTTTCAGATGCACCTAGGTGACTTAGGAGCCTAAGCCCTGTTGACTTCAATGGGATTTAGGCTCCTAAGTATTTCAGGTACTTTGTCAGTGATTACCAAAAGACATTGTAATCTGATAACTGTGTAGTGGCCTAAGTAGGTTGTCTCACGTTACGTCCACAAGGGGTGCTGGAACAATTTTTGCAGTGGGGATGCTGAGGGGAGAAACCATGTATTTGGGTTATTACTAGTGCAAGCCAAGGGGTGCAGCAGCACCCGCAGCACCAGTGCCTCTGATGTCTACGCTGCAGTCATGGAGTGTGATTGCAGCTTTGGTAGACATGCTCAAGCTAGCTTTTATTTAGCTGCCTTGGGTACTGGCAGCAGTGGGCCCGTTAATGTAGACTGTACAAACCTGCCTGAACCCAAGTAATTACTCATGTGGCTAGCCCGTTCTGAATGACTTCATGGGGGCCCCACATTTGTCTGAACTGACTCAATTTCTCTCACTACTTACATGGAGGAGGTAGGCAGGATTTGAAGTGCTGCATGGCCTGTATTTTGTATAAATATTAGCAGTGGTAAAAAAAACCAACAGTTCCAGGTTCTGCTCTCACTAATACCAGTGCTTCTCTGGGATCAATTGAGTAGGGGGAAGGTAGCTGAAACCAGAGTTTGCCCATTTAGTTTTCCTCAAAAGTCACAGCTCTTAATTTTAGGGGCCTGATCCTGTAAAGTGCCCAAAATCTCAGCACCTCCCAGGAGACATTCAACCCTCCACAGGATCAGGCTGCAAGATAGTAATTAATTCTAATGAGGGCTAAGTAGGTTCAGGGTGAGAGATTATTAGTACGGAGGTAATTGGGTAATGCACTGGAAGAATTTGGAATTGCTGGCTCTGTCATCAGCACTGGGGATTCTGGCTCATTCATCCTTAAATACAATCTTCCCTGCCTGTAACTAATCTGCAAAATATCTACCGATGTGATTGTTGTTTGTAAATTTCAGCTCTTTCCCCTCCTTTCCCCTTCTACTTCACCACTGTAGACTTTTCCCCTTTCAGTGGATAGGACTGTCACTATAAAGCATTACTTTTCTGCTGTATCCCTCTATGCAGAGCAAGTTGTGACACTCAAGGGTGTAGCAGGGCTTGAACAGTCCAGATGGTGCACCAACATTTTTTCCTATAGAAAGACATCACTCGAGAGCCCTACCTTAGGAGGTTTGGTCCTACCTGCAGTGTTGTAACCCGAGAGAGAAAAAGCGGGGGATAAGGCAGGGTGAACCAGAGAGGAAATATAGGAATGATCAGGGGATTCCAGGGAGAGAAGAATGAAGCAAGAAAACTAAAAAAGAGGGAGGAAGGAAGGAAGGGAGTGGATTCACAACCTGACTGTTGGGCCAGATACTAAAATGGGAAGTTGGATTGACAATAAATCTGTTGGAAGTGAGAGAACCGACTGCCAGAGCACACAGCACGGGAGAGGTTGGCAATCAGAGGGAGGGCATTTGCTGTGAAGTTGGAGGGGGTCAGGTTGGGTTGCTTTCTCAGGGATTGAGCAATAATTTGGAAGGTGGGAGGGAGTCTGTTTTGTCATGAGGCTGGAAAAGAAAAGACCGTGGATCTCAGGGTAGAGAAAGGAGGGGATATTGGTGGGAGAGGACAGGCTGAAGTACTGATCATAGCCAAGACTTTCAAAAGTGAATCCATGACTTTATTAGGACCTGTTGGATGCTAAGCAGTTGTGAAAAATCAGGCCATATATTTACATGCCAAAATAAATATAATTTTTGGCACACATTTTAAAATCTTGGTCCATGTGTCTACTGTCCTCACTGTTGTAACTATTCAAAACAAAAACAAAAAAATCTTAGTAGAATTACAGCCATACATTACTCTTTATATGATATAATATTGTTACAGGATTAATATTTCATCTTTAAGAACAAAGGTCCATCATCTCAGCTGGTTTAGGGTGAAATCAATGGAGCTATGGTGATTGCACCAGCTGAGAATTTGGCTAAAATATTCTAGCTAGGCCTAGGTTTGCTTTTTCTTCTAATAAATATTTTGACAATCTTTACCCATCAAGAAGTCCCTGTTCACTGTCAATTTTCTGTTCTATTGGCAATATCTCCATTATATCCTATTTTAACTTACTTCTTCTCGACCTAACCAGCTCTCCTCATAGTCTAAAGTTCATTGTGGATTTTATACAACTTTTTCATACAACTATCAATTTTTAAAACTCAATTTCAAATGTAAAAATGAATATTAAAAAGGTTTTAACATTCAGGATTTCAACTGATTTGATAAGCACCACATTGAAAGTAAGATAATAGTAAATACATAAAATTGAAGTAGCTGCAAAGCTCTTCTTAAAAATTTCAGCCAGTAACCTGATCATTTATATTGTTGTCGTACTGAACATTTTACATCAGGAGCACCTGTTTGGATTGCAAATTGTGCAATTAAAAAAAATATTCACAAATGACATCTCCATTCATCACAGTTGTAGTTGCACTCTCCATGAGAGCAGATGACTGAATGACAATGGCATATATATTTTTGCATTCTGGTGACCTGAAGAAACCACTGCTGAGGGATTGCATGGCACTCAGGACTGGAAAATGAAACAACTCCGGATAAAATCCTGTTCACTTTATGGGCTAGATTCAGATAGTCTCTCTCATGGCGAGTAGCACTATAAATGAGACTGTACATGGAGTAAGATCCCACTCACCCTGAGTAAGGCCCGAATCTGGCCCACAGGTAGTCCCAATGGGCCAAAGTCACTCCAGTGTAACTCCTTTAGCTTCAGTAAGCTCCCCTGCAGTCAATGCTGTTACAGAGGTCTGAACTGTGCTTGCTGAGTTCTGAGGGGCTAATTATGTTTTTGTAAGACAAACAGGAATTAGCCTCGTGTCATCAACTGAAATTCAGCCTAGATTGGTGGCGAGTACTATCAAAATAATCGCCACCTGCATGGGATGGCTCTGCTGTGGGCTATATGTAATGATTTGGTGGTCTCAGCCCAGTTTCATCAGAAGAAACACAATCATATTGTCACTCTTTTTTGGTAGAGACACTCTACCAAAAAGAGAGAGAGAAGATAAAGAGTAACTTGATGTAAAGAATAAACTGCTTGTTGTTAAAGGTAGTCCCTCCAGGTCAGAGTGAAAGGTAATGGTAGTGAGAAAGCTTGGGCTGCAATTGCCCTATAGAGGGAATGCAATGGACATGTCAACTTAATTAAATGTTTAAAATATGACCAGTGATGTGTGACGCTATATAAAATTATTCCATAAAAACACTGTTAATTAATATATTAAAATACAATTGGAAAGATTTTGCATTACTTTGTGACACACGTGCCTTTACTGTATAGGCATTGATAGGACCTCTCCCCTCCCGCACCCAAAAAGGTTATTTTTCAGCACATAACTGTTCAATCTAAAAGCTCAGGAGATTTTTTCCAAAGGCACATTTGAAAGTCTCCCACTGAAAGTCACCTAGCGGCCTTTGAAAATCTCCCACCAAGTTTCTCTAATATTCCTCATGTCACTTATCCTAAAACCATCACACATGCTGACTCCTACTATGAAACTAAACTGATGGGAAACCAGGCACATGTAGATCAGAATGTTGGGCCTAATTTTACCCTCCTATATGCATACATGATTCACACTGGAGTCAATGGGACTTCCAAGGCAGAATTCATTTCACATTAAGAAAAATAAGAATTTTCCAAATTAAGGCTATGATTCTGCAACCATTTACAGTTCAATATGTGAGTGGTTCCAATGAAATTAATGGGACATCTACTCACATGCCTAAATTAGATACATGCATTTGTGTTTGCAGGATAGGGGACTAAACAAATATTTACCAGCAAATGCTAGCTAATATATAGTTTAAGTGCTAATTAAATTAAGAATGCTATATAAAAGTACTATATTATTATATATTTTTATTGGTGTTATTTGCGTGGTTATATTGAAAATAGATTTTTTTTTGCAACTACGATTATTCCACAAATGGTTTTTAGTAATAACTGCACTAAGGTCTAGTAGATGTTTGTTTTAATGCAGTCTTATTTTTCAGACACTTATCTGATGTCAGATTCTTTTGGATTCTTAACCCATCTTGAAATATTATATACAATATGGACTTAGGAGGCTCTAAACCTTGAGAGGGAACATAGCTCATTCTAGTGATTGTGCTTTTAGCGTTTGACGAAGGAGACAAGGATTATATGCATCTAGTGCAGAAAGAACAATGAGAACTCTGACTAGCATAGGAACAGGAAAAAATTTAAGTGCATCAGGAATAGATTACAGCACATTAACACTGGAGAAGGACCTGGGCGTTTCTAACTGGCTATAAAAGCATGCCGTTTATACAACACAAGTAAGTTACAGATAAATGATCTGTCGGGGGATATTTTTTAAATACAGTCTAATTTGAGATTGGAATTCAGGATTGCAAAAATGAGCTAAGTACTGGATCTACTCAAGGATAGCAATTCTTATTTGTCTTTAAATTCAGCAGTGAATCACCATGCCATACCCGAGTTATTCATGTGTGAGTGTAGGGTTGCTAATTCTGGCTGGACATATTCCTGGAGGTTTCATAACGTGACATAATATTTAATGAAAAAAGATTACTCTTTAATCCCTGGAGCCTCCAGGACAATCCTGGAAGGTTGGCAACCCGGGCGAGGTGTCGGTTGCATGGGCGTTTACATCATATGCCATGCCGATGGGTGACCTTTTACACCCTGCCCTTGACAAGTCTCAATGAACCTGAAGGACTCAAACCTAGACTAATTTACACAATGCAGGGTTAGAAAAGAGATGCAAGAAGAAGGAGAACCACCAAAAGAATATAAGGAGGTTCACATTACAGGGTAGTCTATTTTATACCATATGGTCTGCTGTAGGTGGCACACTTTAGACCCCTTCACAGTCACTTAAGAGATGTCGACACTTACGGCCGCGTGTAGAGTCCAGACACTGCAAGCCCAGCTAGCATAGATATGATGGTGGGACACAACTTAGGTGAATAGAGAGTAGAGTAGACTATAGTGCTCTTCATACCTGAACCCCCAGGGCATGTACCCTAAACTGCTCTCTACGTGCCCAAGCAGTGCCTCCCACATCTACACTGCTACTTTTAGCAGCGTAGAGTCCCAATGTCTCCTCCCTGCCAGAGCCTTTCCTCGCTGCAGTGAAAGACTCTGGCACTGGGAATAGACTCTGGCAGAGGCGAGCTGCCGGAGCCTTTCCCTGCTGCTGCTGCCGCCGCCTCCCCCCCTGCAGTGACAAGTGTGGGTGCAGCTACCTTTCTCTACAATGTGTTGCTACATGGATAGTGCTCAGACTTTACATGCCACCATAAGAATAGACAAGGCCTTGGGGTACGTCTACACCAGCAGAGTTACAGCACCGGCAGTTAAGCACCACTCAGACAGCGCTGAAGGGAAACCGCTGTTGTGTGTTCACACTGTCAGCTGCCTGCGCAATAGCACGTTCACACTTGTGGCACTTGCAGCGGTATTCGGAGCGGTGCACTCTGGGCCGCTATCCCACAGACCATCTCTTCCTTTTCTGCCGCTAAGAGTTGTGGGAAGGTGGAGGGGGTCGCGGAGCATCCTGGATCTTATCCCAGTGGCCCATGATGCATTGCTTCGCATCCCAGCAATCCCTGTGCTTCTGTCCGCATTTGGCACCATCTTTCAACGGTTTGTGTAGCGTGCGCTCTGCCTCTTCGGTCTGTAGGAATGGATCCCGAACTGTTGACCAGTATGCTGCTCACTCTCACTAACACGTCACGAGTGGCAGTGGAATCTTCCTTACAATACAAAGGCAAGAGTAGTTCTACAATGATCTCGCCATGCATAGTAGCTACGACACGAGATGGCTTGTGGCATTCACAGAGATGCTGACCACGGTGGAATGCCGCTTTTGGGCTCAGGAAATACGCACTGAGTAGTGAGATCAAATAGTCATGCGTGTCTGGGATGACGAACAGTGGCTGGAGAAGCGCATGGCGATTGCACTGTGGAAGCCAGCTACTCCAGATTTCTACCGATCGGTTGCTAACCAGTTCAGAGTGGGAAAGTCGACCACTGAACTCATGTTGATGGTAGTGTGCATTAATTGCATCCTGCTCCGAAAGACAATGACTCTGGGCAACGTGCGTGACATTGTGGATGGCTTTGCACAAATGGACATCCCTAACTGTGGAAGGGAGACAGATGGCACACATATTCCAATTCTGGCACCAGACCACCCAACCACCAAGTACATTAATTAGAAGGGGTGTTTCTCTATGGTTCTCCAGGCACTTGTGGATCACCGAGGGCGTTTCACGGACATTAATGCAGGCTAGTCCAGAAAGGTGCATGACGCACACATCTTTCGGAACACTGGCCTGTTCAGGAAGCTGCAAGCAAGCACTTTCTTCCCGGCCCAGAAGATCATTGTAGGGGGAGTCAAAATGCCCACTGTGATCCTGGGAGACCCTGCCTACTCCTTAATGCTGTGTCTTATGAAGCCATACACAGGGAACCTTGACAGCAGCAAGGAGTGGTTCAACAACAGGCTGTGTGCTTTTGGCCATTTAAAGGCCTGCTGGCGCTGCCTGTGTGGGAGGCTGGACCTAGCAGAAGATAACATTCCTATGCTTATAGCTGTATGCTGTACGTTCCATAATATTTGCGAAGGGAAGGGTGAAAGCTTCACTCAGGGCTGGATGGCTGAAGGCTGAATTTGAGCAGCCAGAGAACAGGGCTATTAGAGGGGCTTAGCGCAGGGCCATAAGGATCAGGGATGCCTTGAGGCAGCAATTTGAAGCTGAAAGCCACAAATATTTGTTGCTATGCTTGGAAGTGCAGTGCTTGTAATGCTAGGAAGTGACTGTGATTGGTGCAGACAATGCACTGTGAAGGTTTAAAAAAAAATTGCCTGTTGCTTTATAGGGCTCTGTTTGCTTTCAAACCAAAACAATTCTTTTATTAAAAAACAACAAACAACAACAACAACAACTGGAGGAGAGGGACACAAAACAACACACACATCAGCACTGTGGGGGATAGGAGAAGGGAGGGTCCCAGGAGGAGGTGGGGTCCCAGGATGACTAAAGATTTGTGCATGTCTAGGTATGGTATGGTATGCAGCCTTGTCCTTTGGAGTACAGTGCAGCAGGTACTGTTCTTCAGCAGGGCTAACTGCAGAGGAATGGGTGTTGAGTGCAGTGGGTACTGGGAGGCTGCAGTGCTGGACTTTCATGGGGGAGGAGTGGAATGTAGCGGGTACAGACTGGAGCCAGGAGGTTGATAAGAGCGTGTTAGCGGTTTCTGGGGCACGCGTGGGAAAGAGTTTTGCGACAGCGGCTGCAGGGGAGGGCGGGCGAGGAGCTGATCAGTTTGCAGTGCTAGTAGTGCCTGGAGCATGTCCGCTTGGCGCTCCGTAACGTTTAAGAGATGTTCTGTGGCTTCGTTCTGGCGCACCGTGTTCTCCTTTCGCTCCCTCTTCTCGCTGTCCCACCACTCCTTCAATTCTTGTTTTTCGGCCGCGGAGTGCATCATGACATCATGCAGAAAGTCCTCAGTTTTTCATAGCCACTTTCTAATTTTGTGCAGTCATTCAGCCGGCGATAATAAAGAGGGAGGCTGGGCTCCCAAGGTCATATCTGTGAAGCCAAAATGCAACACAGAGACCACTAATTCAGTGATTTAAAACACAGCCACTATTCACATACTTGTCACTAACTGGCTGACCCCAGGCAAGCACACATGAGCCACAAGACCCCCAGAATGGTGAGTAACCGCAGGGGCAGGGGAAATCAGTGTTCCAGGACCATACTGTAGACTGGGCATGTGGCTCTTGGGCAGAGCCAGCACTGTAGCCTTATAATCACTACTGTCCCCACATTTTCCACAGACTGTGTTCATTATGGAAGATATCTCGCTGCTGAGGGTGATCAGGGAATCAAGGGCAGGTCTTCTCCAAGACTGCGGCTTCCGCCCGGGCCCTTATGCAGCTTGCCTGTGTGCAGCAATGGTCCCCCACCTAGTGACAGCTGAGTGGTGGGGGGGCAAGAAACAAAGCAGTTCTGCCAAAGAATCTGTGGCAGTGGATTGCCCAGTATCTCCGTGAGAGTTTCCTGGAGATCTCTAAGGCAGATTCCCATGAAGTGCGGGAGCCAAACAACACCCTGTTCCACCACTCAGACTAGGCATGTGGTTGTACGTGCACCATACAAAACAAAGCCTGCTTTCTGCAACCCTGCTGCCCCCAACAACTTGCTTCAGGGATTCCCAAATTCAAAGCCACTTACAGAGCCGGTGCAACCATTAGGCAAACTAGGCGGTCGCCTAGGGCACCAAGTGGTTGGGGGCAGCCAAAAGCGCGCTCTGGGGAGGCGGTGGAGCAGAGGTGAGCTGGGGCATGGGGGTGTGGGAAGGGCCTCCTGCAGCAAGAAATGGGGGTGGCGGGCGGCGCACAGGAGAACTGCTCCCTGCCCCAGCTCACCTCTTCTCTGCCTCCTCCCCTGAGCACGCCACCCCACTCCACTTCTCTCCCTCCCAGGCTTGCGCGCCAAACAGTTGATTGGCGTCACAAGCCTGCGAGGCGGGCGAAACAGCGGCGTGCTCAGGGAAGAGGCGGAGCAGAAGTGAGCTGGGGCGGGGAGCTGCCACACGCGGCTCCCCGGGCCGACGGGGGAGGGGGGCGCGTGGCGGGGAGCTGCCGCACGCGGCTCCCCGGGCCGAGGTGGGGGAGGGGGGGCGGCGGGGAGCTGCCGCACGCGGCTCCCCGGGGCCTCGGGCGTGAAACATCCTTGCACCAGCCCTGGCCACTTACCAGGGGCCTCCTTTTCTGTTTGCGCTTCACCAAGCCCTGACAGCCGTGACCGGCTAACCTCCTCCAGGATAGAGAAGAGCTCCTGGCTGCATGGATCTCTGACCTCAGAGTTGTCCTCTGCCTCTGGGTCCCTCTCCCCCTCCACATCCTCATCCAAGCTTTCCTCCTCCTGACTCGGTCCACTCTCGACTGGCATGCAAGCCACTGAAATATCCACAGTGGACTTTGCAGTCGAGGTGGGATCACCACTGAGTATTGTGTCCAGCTCTTTGTAGAACCGGCAGCTCGTGGACGCAGCACTGTAGCGGCGGTTTGCCTCCAGCACCTCCTAGTAGGCGTTCCGCAGCTCCTTCACTTTGACCCTGCACTGCAGTGTGTTCCAGTCATGGCCCCTTTCTGTCATGCATTGTTAAATCTGTCCGTAGGCATCCTAATTCCTATGGCTGGAGCACAGCTGGGACTGGACAGCCTCCTCTCCCCAAATGCTGAGGAGGTCCAGCAGCTCGGCATTGCTCCAAGCGGGGGATCGCCTGGTGCGTGGAGCAGGCATGGCCACCTGGGAAGATGCTGCACGCGTCACCGAGCAAACAGGAAGGGGACTTTCAAAATTCCCAAGGCATGTACCGGGTGGGGCTCACGGTTGGTCACCTGAGGGCAGGGCAGTAGAGTTCAAACCGATGACCAAAGAGGCAAGAACAGACATTGTGGGACACCTTCCGGGGGCCAATCGCAGCGCTGGAATCGCCCAGGGTGTCTACACTGGCACCGCGGCGCTTTAGCCCCAGCACAGAAAGTCGTATGCCTCTCATCTGGGTGGTTTTTTTTTTTTACAGAGCACCGTTTCTATGCGCTAAGTGGCTTGGCAGCGTGTGCACCTCGGGAGTTACAGTGCAGGAAGCTGCTTTACTGCACAGAAACTTGCCAGTACAGACAAGGCCTTAGACTTACCTCTGAATTTGTTCCTGACTGACAGAGGGAGGAAGCAAGATCTCATTTTTTCATAGCCTTATGGATATTTTAGCAATATTTTTGATTCAAATTAACTTGGCTTTAGACAGAATTACTATAAAACCAATAGAGAAACTTTTTTTTGCATTGTATGCTGAGAAAAAAGTGATGCCACGATATGGACATGAAAAGAAATCATTGCAGCTTGTTAAAACAAATTAGGAAACGTGCTTTCAAATCTTAATATAATTTCTAAAGAAAGGAGCCTGTTGACTCAAACGCTGAAGGTCTGAAAATGGTCAAAGAGTACAGAGCTAAGTAGGGATCTAAATTACAGAGAAGCAATAATGCAAATGTTAATGCAGAGGGACCACTCAGCTTCTGTCTTTCAATAGCTGTGGTTGTGACTACAGCACAGAAAAAAAAAATTAAAATCTCTTTATCATTATTATTCTTTATTATTTGCATTACAGTAGTGCCCAAACCTCCAATCACAACTGGGATCTCATTTTGCTAGGCACTGTACAAACACACAGACAGACAAGTGCCTGCCCTGAAGAGCATGTTTTTCATCTTACAGAGTGTTTACAGCTAAAACTGTTCTTTCAGTGAGAAAACCGAAGCACACACCCTTCAAAGTTTGAACATTTTGGCCTAAATATGTATAAAATTATGGGAGTAAGAGGTAGGGAGACATAATAAAAGCCGACAAGTACATGAAGTGTGCAACATAAACATCACTGATTATCTAGCATGATAGCAAGATAACTAGATAATAGTGGGATGAAGTTAATAAAGGAAAAGTGTAGATGAACATCAGGAAAAACTTCCTCACGGTGAAGTCTATTACACTGTGGAATGGTCTCCCACGAGAAGTAACAGAATCCTCATTGCCCAGGTCTTTCAAAAGTAGACTAGAAAACAAAGGCAATCCTCTTTATCAGGAACATGGACTAGTGAGCTATTAAGTGTTCTTCACTTCTAGTTTGTACAATTCTATGGGCAGGTCTACACTATGGGGCTAAGTCAACCTAAGTTACGCAACACTAGCTATGTGAGACGCAACATAGCTGGAGTTGACATACCGTAGGTCGACTTATTGTGGTGTCTACACTGTGCTGGGTCGATAGGAGAAACTCTCCCATCGACTTACCTTATGCTTCTTATTCTGGTGGAGTACCGGAGTTGGCAGGAGAGCGACTGGCGATCGATTTAGCAGGTCTTTGCTAGACCCGCTAAATCGACCCCCAGTGGATTGATCACTGCATGTCAATCCCCTAGTAAGCAGAGACAAACGCTATGTCTGTGTGACAATCAAATAGTTCCAACAGTAAAATACAAAATCTTTGCCCACAAATTAAGCAGCTAAATCCCCAACAAAGCTGATCATTAAACCAGATGCAACGAACAAGTCTTTAGGCATGAAGGCCTAGATTCACAAAAGGATTAGGCACCTAACTACCAGTTCAGATCCCTCAATCCCAGAATCAGGCCCCACGACGATTCACAACACTCCCACTCAGCCGCTGAACCATGTAGGTTGCTAAAGTCACCCAACTCACCTGCAGGGCCTGATCTGGTAAAGCCTGTTCAGAGCTCCGCTACTGGATTGGGCCTGCGTAGGGAAACACACAAAGTGATGGTGGTAATCTCATAACATTTAGCCTTGTAGTTAGGGTACTCACCTGGGACGTGGGAGATCCCTGGTTCAAGTCTGCCCTTCACTCGGGGGTAGAGTTACCATCTAATTGCTAGTAACACCCAAGGCTCTGCTCCCGCCTCTTCCCTCGAGGCTCCACCCGCATCACTTGCTCCTCTCTCCCTAGCCCCCATCGCTTGCTGGATTATCTCAAGGAGCCTGCCTACAGGTAGGAGGTGGCCCTTGCTGAGCAGGGGCTGGCATGGGTTAATGACCCGATGCCTCCTGCGGTAACCAGACTTTTGGTTCAGGTGCCATTTAGGGTTGCCAGGTCCTCTTTTCAACCGGACTTTCTGGTTGAAAACTGTGTACCTGGCAATCCTAAATGGCACCTGGACACAGAAGCCAAAAACTAGACTGTCTGGATAGAACCCAGATGGGTGGCAACCCTACCTGAGGGTAGATGAGGAGGAAGTGCTACCTCTTAGGAGACAGCCCTAACTGCTGGACTATAGGATATTCTGGGTAGGGTGCTCTCAATCTCTCCTGTTGAAGCTGTTCCATGGCAGATAAATAATTTAAGAAGTAAGTGGAGTAAGGGGACTGGAGCCTGCATTTCCCACCTCCAAGGCTACAGAGTCATTGTGTCTCTCTGGCCCAGTGGCAAAGCTTCAACCAGAGAGACTGATGAAGCCCCACATCAGAATATCCTGTGGCTCAGTGGTTAGAGTACTCATGTGAGAGGCTGCAGATCCCTCCTCAAATTCCTTCTCACCCTAAGGTGGAGCAGGAACTTTAACCAGAGGTTTCCCACATTCCATGTGAGTACCCTAACCACTGGGCTAGAAATTATGAGGGAGGCCCTCATCCTCACAAAAACTATGTAGCCACGTAACATCAAGAGAGGGTTTGCAGCTGAGGCACCTCCCTCCAGCCCAGTATTAGGTGCTAAATTCCCTGAGAGGGATGTGGCTTATGACACACCCCTCACCTTGGCTAGCTTAGGTGAGGAGCCACCTAGTGTGCTGACTTTTGTGAATCCCATTCCATAAGGACGTGCCTCTCTCTTCCCATTCAGTGTACAGAGCGCCTGGGTACCTAACTCAGGCTCTGGGAATCCCAGTGATTTTCTAGGTGCCTAAAAGTTAAGTGACACTCAACTTTGCCATGCCTAAATTCCTTTGTGAATCTAGCCCAGGGATCAGCAACCTTCAGCATGCAGCCCGTCAGGGAAATTTGCTGCCTGGCTGGGATGGTTTGTTTACCTGCAGCATCCGCACGTTTGGCCAATCGCAGCTCTCACTGACTGTGGTTCGCTGTTCCAGGCCAATGGGGGCGTGGGAAGCGGTGGCCAGCACATCCCTCAGCCTGCGCCACTTCCTGCAGCTCCCATTTGCCTGGAACGGCGAACTACGGCCAGTGGGAGCTGCGATCGGCCGAACCTGCAGACGCTGCAGGTAAACAAACAGGCCTGGCCCGCCAGTGGATTTTCCTGATGGGCCACGTGCCAAAGGTTGCCGATCCCTGATCTAGCCTGTAGTCAGGGTCTCTAGAGGAGGAAAATCAGTGCACCTTATGACTCAGCAGCGAAAAGAAGTATGGCTATCCAGGCTAAGGACACAAACATCCCTGCCTGCGAGATGACCAAGTTCTACTGAGGCGCAAGTCCATGTCATAGCTTCAAAGAGTTTTAGGCTGGAAGGGACCCCTAGATCATCTAATTTGACCTCCTGTATATAACACACCATTAAATTTCAGCCCTGTATTGAGCATCCATTCTTGATTTGAAGACTTCAAGAGATGGAGAATCCATCACTTCTCTTGGTATTTGTTCCAAGTGCTAATCACTATAATTATTAAAAATTTGTGCCTGATTTCAAATTTGAATTTGTCTGGTTTCAGCCACTTACTTAGGTCTCCAGGCTATGCTGGAACACCAGAACCTGGACACAATCAATCAATCAATCAATCAAATAAAATAAAGTCCAGGAAACTCACAACAACCATACACATACTTGTGTGTGCTTTTTAAAAAACAAACCCAGCCAGCAAGCCTGATTACATGCTCATTTGAGTGATCTGTGACACATCCCAGAACTTGACCTGCTCATCATAATAATGTCCATCTAAGCATATTTGCAGCCTCATAGACATTGATATCTGACAAAACTCCCAGAGTGGCATGTAAGTCAACATCAAGTGGCCATCACCCTTCAAAGCAAATACATCATATATATGATGTAAGCTGGGACAGGCATCTACATAACTGTGCTTGGAGTAGACACCTCATTAATAACTGCACAGGACTACCCCGGGCTATACTGCCCACTGCACACCCACAAGTCTGCTGTATACCAGTTCCTATCACTTTTACACTTGTATTGTTTTCTCTGAGCCAGGAATGGTTGGGCTTGCGCACGCCACCTGTGTGGTGGTCATAATCAGTGAAGACAGTGCATGTGCACAGATGCAGACCACACCTACCTGCTGGGAGATGGAACACAGACAATCTCAGCCATACCAGGCCTTATTCCATCCATATCATGTGGCGCTATCAATGCAAACACCACAGACCTCCACGACTGAGTCCTGGGGACACCACAAGATGCCTCAGTCTATGCAGGTCAGTAGCACCATGGTAAGTGATATCAGTACGGGTCACATGCCTGGAGTGACTGCTTTGTCACCATCCCTCACAAATCATTGGTGCTGGAGCCTTTTCTCCTCATAAGGAGAAAGGTCAGGCCACCGAACTCCTAAACAGCAACCTGCTACTCTTAACTGCTACCTCCTGCTGCGCCATTAAAAGGCCTGAGTGTGAGCTAGGATGGTGATGAACAGAGTTATTGTGACAGGTGTCAGAGTAGCAGCCGTGTTAGTCTGTATTCGCAAAAAGAAAAGGAGGACTTGTGGCACCTTAGAGACTAACCAATTTATTTGAGCATTTATTGTGCTGGCTGGGTGAGTGAGAATTTCTTGTACACACCAAGACAGATCCCTGTTTGGCTCCTTCCATCTGGCAAGGATCCCTGACCCAGCAAGTGGTTCTGACAGGAAATCTAGGGTGCCTCCCTTTATACGGCTTTTTCCAAAGAGAAGATGCGACTAACAGCAGCACCAGCATCAGGAGGTAAGCTATGCCCTCATTTCTAGCAACAAACAGATACAGGGAGATCCTCACTAGCTGCTATATGCCCAGTAAAAGGAGCAGAGTGGCATAAAGGGGCTCTCAAAGCCCTTGTCCTGTGATGGGATGGGATGGGGGGGGGGGAAATTACCTCAGTGGTGTTGGGAACTGTGCCTTCAAGGGCTGTGCAGACATTTTTGACTCCTTTAAAAGCTTTAATGCTGAAGGTATGCTGGGAGGGGTGATTGTTGGGAGGGGTGAGAGTGGGTGAGAGGTATTGCTGGGAGGGGTGATTATGAAGGCTGGGGCTGGGAGGGGTGATTGTTGCCCATACTGCAGCTCATAGTGTTGTGAAGATTCTAGGCAGCAATGGGGCCCATAGGGCAGCCAGAGACAGACTGCCATAACTTAGACAGGTCCCCAGGGCTGTCTACATTTCTCAGGAACCATAGAGAAACCAAGAACTGAGAGGGCACAAAAGTGGCTTACAGCCACTATAGTCCCCTCTCATTCTGGGCTGAGAGTTCTGTACAGCTCCTCTTATAGCCACACTGTAGAATCTCAACTATAGTCTTCTGTTTAATGAACTTGTGCCTTATGATATTTTTCCTCGGGTTGAGCCTAACTCACCAATAAACAGACTGCGAGTTCATGTAACAGGGTTCATACATCCAGAACTGCTTTTCATCCTGGCATATTTCCTCATTTCTAAGAAACAAGGACTGGGGATTGCGACATCTCATCTTATTGCTCATTGTGTGGATGACTGGTTGTCCTTGCCACAGTTTCTGCAGAGTGCAATTATTCTTCCTGCAGATGCCCGCACTGTTCTGTTATCCTTGTCCTGTTTTCCTTGCTCTGTGTGTTATACATTGGTCAAAATGAACATAGGAGTATTCTTTAGATAGGGCAACAGTGAGAATGACTTGGGAAACAGCTGTTGATAGGGCTTGTCAGCTGTTAGGAAATGGTTGACTGTGCTCTCAGCTGTTGTGGGTATTTCAATCTGTTTTTTATTCTCTGGAGAAGGGTGAAGACTGAGTGAGTATGTATGCAGATTGCTGAACCTCCACTAATATTTTAGAGGCCTTTATATATTTGTGTTCCCATATTCATAATGATATAGAGTTTCTAGCCCCACAATCTATATGTGGCTTATGTTCCCTGCATTTGTATGGATTCTCTCTCAAACTACCTTCTGTCCTGGTGCTTCTTTTTCACATGCATCATCTTAGAAATAAATCAAGCGCTATTGCACCCTTTCTTCTGGTTGTGCACTTATGGTCTGTGCCCTTTGCTCTCAGTTGTTTGCGAGTACCCATTATGTGCTTTATGGGTAGGGGTATTACTCCTGACACTAGCATGCTGTTTGTCACAGAATTTTTTCTCTTACAACCTCCTTTTATTTATCTCTATCTACCAGTTTAGGGCTTTCACTGTCTACCATGGTGCTGATCCTCTTCTGCCTCCTCCACTTTCAAGCTTCCCATTCCTTTCTCCTTTCTGAAGGCCTCTCCCTGCTTATCCACACTCATGCATGCATGAAGACTGGACAGCTTGGGATACAGTTTTTGGGAGTAACCCTAAGAGTCAGTTTATTTTTACATGTACCTTTTGGTGATACATTGCCTCAGAAACAGATCACCTGAGCAAATGTTTTGACAGCTTTTATTTTACTGGTATGTTTTTGAAGCATCCCTCTGCAATGCATTCCTCATTGCTGCTCTTCCTACACTTTCTTTTCCACAGGCACATGTATGGGCAACACCTGCAGGAATTTGGTCCATGGAGTGCAGTGCCACGATGAATTCCCGGGATTTGTACTTCAATAATAATCGTGGATCACGGAGTCAGCATTTAGTTGGCTGGAAGAGTTTTACTTGGCCCCTTAATCCAGATGTTTAACTTTATGATTAATATTTAATAATAAATAATAATTGTGAACTTGAATATTCCTGAATTTGTGCCTGGGTGACCGTCACAGCCTTTGGAGTAAAATGGCTCCCCCCCCCCCACACACACACACACACTTTGGGGGGAACTGCCTTTCAAGGGGTGTATGGTCTGTGTCTCTCTTTAAACAGAAAACCGCTAAAAATGTTTTAGGGAGAAGTGTATGCAGGGGGAATTGTATATTTGTTTTGTTTTTTGTGGAGAGAAGAAAAATATGTTTGCAGAGCCCCTCATGTTATCAGCCCTTTATTAAAATACTTTCCCTTCCTTTCAAACTGGGACAGTGTTTTTTAATTCCAATAATATTTTTAGATCCCCCGAAAAGGTTTGTCAATTTAGCTTTTCTAAAAGGAGATAATCCAGCACGTAATATACAGAACATACAGAACCCCAAGAACTTGTCTGTTTATTTCTGCCTACCGTTATTCCCACAGTTTTAATATTTAGCCACAGATATGTTATGTAATTTGCCCTGTCAGTATTCCATCCTGTGCTTCCTTTCCCTGGCTATGATTATATTTGCTCCTTAGTAGTCATTACCTTTCACTTTGCTGCACTGAACTGCATGTGACTTTAGCTGTCTGTAAGCCCAATTTATTCAAATCATTTTAAATTTGCTTGCTGTGTGCACCATTCTCCACTTTATCTGCCATCAGCAAAAAATTCCACTTTAAAAAAATATATCCCCTGTAGGCCATTTATATAGAAGTTTAACAAAAAAGTGGGCATCATGCTGAAATTTGGGAGAACTGTCTTGTTACTGTCCCTCTATTCACCCTGAACCATTTCATTTTGCTGACATCCTGTTTCTTGTCCCTCAGATAATTTTGAATCCATGTGCTGTTGCTCTCTTCCCATTCCATGCTTACTGACTTTGTGGATCAATCTTTTGTGGGGTACAGTACCAAATTAATTTCTCAAATCCAGATAAATTATGTCCACCACTTCACTTCTGCCTACTAATTTAGTAATGTACTGAAAGAAATCAAGCACATTTGCAAGCGGTGATCTGAATCTGTGCTGATTCCCCTGCACCAGATTATATATTTCCACATATTGCATAATCCTGTCCCTTATTAATGTTTCCAATATCTGTTCAGCAACTGCAGTTAGGATTACTGGTGAGTAGATTCCTAAATCCTCCTTTGACTCTTTTTTTTTTTTTTTTAATATACAGCTGAACTGGAGTAGCTACCTTCCAGGCACCTAGTCATATACCTTCCTCCTTAAGCATCACTACTAAAGGCTTTCCCATTTCCCTTGCTAGTTCCTTCAGAATTCTGAGATGCAGTTAATCTGAGTCTTGTGCCTTGTCAACTTTTAATAGTTCTAATTGCCTAACTATCTGCTCTGGTGTGATCATAAAACCTTTTAACATTTCACTTTTCCCCCTCAAGAAAATGTATCCCGGTTTCCAGGATGTGACCTTCAGCTTCTTTCGTAAATTCTCAGGCAAAGAATTCATGCAGGCTCTCAGCATCTCAGCCTCATCTGTCACCGACTTCCCACTCATACCCCTTAATGGCCCCACTGATTCCTCGGCTGGCTGTGCACTTTTAATATATTGAATGAAAGTTCTCACTTGATTTTCATTTCCTTGCTTTTTTTAAAAGCATTTGCTACTGTAGAGTTTCCTGCCAGTGTTTATAATTGTTCAATTTTGGATGGAATGTCATTGTCAGACCTGCTAAGTAATGTGACAACACAATAAAGGAAACTGAAAACCATGTAGGAGCCAAACCTTGCACCAGTATAAAACTGGAGAAATTCTATTTACTTCAGTGGAGTTACTCCCGTTTTACCAAGGGAGTGAGTGTGATCAGACTGTGTCCCTATGTAGGGAATAGCCCACACATGATCTGGGGCTTTATGGGCAAGCACAATGCAACAGCAGTGCTGCCCAGCCCAGCATTATCACCCTAAGAAGGAAATTTTCTAGAGCATTCAGAAGCAAAACCTGAAACTCACCAGAAAACCTCTTGGGAGATAAGAGGGTTGCTTCAGAATTTGTGAGGAACTGAAGGCCTTTCCTTCATGGAAACATTCATATTTCTACAGATCTGTCTAGGTTCTTAAAATGGCACAGCTGTATATTTCTGTTTAACTACGTTTCACATTTGATTTGCAGTCACCTTTAATTTCTATATCACCCTCTTTTCACTTTAATTATTACATCCTGTGGGCCTGATTCTCCACTGATTTACTCCGGAATAAGGCAGGAGTAAGTCCAGTGGAGTCAATGGAGAGGAGAATCAGGCCCTGCATTTTGTCCTTGTCATTTTAAATGGCACTGCTGTGTCTTAGCACCTCTAGGGGAGAGCCTTGTCCCTGCTCCAGATGCTTTACAAGGGGTAAGAGGTCCAGAGTGGCATAAAGAAGCCCTAAAAGTCCTAGTTCTGTCTATGGGAAGCTCCCCTTGGCCCAGGCATTGTGGAACAGCGCTATAAAGTGGTCATCCAATGACCCACTCACAAGTGCTGGCACAGGGGCCATAGGAGGAATGGGATTGGGACTGAGAAGGACATGTCAGGTGCAAGGCTGCAGCATTCAATGCTGTGGAGATTCTGGGCAGCACTTTGGCCCATAGGGCAAGCCTGGGAGGCAGATGTAATTTAGACAGGGGCCCAGAGCTGTATGTGTTATGTATCTGCCTTTCCAGCCCCCAGAGTAGTCTAGGATCAAGACGCTTAAAGCCACCTTAGCTCACCTCTCCCACAGACTGAATTCTGCCCTCCAAGTCTTAGGGGTACAGTAGAGAATCTCATCCCTAGCTTCTGTTTTTGCTTAAGTCACAACCCAGCAAGCCTGCAATCACTACCCCCTATACCTCCTTCTACCTTAGTGCCCTAAATCATACTATAGTATGTTGCTTAATACTGAATCTGGTATTCTTCCTCTCATTGTCCGTTTACGTACCCATTAAATTAAGAAAGCAGTCCTGCGCCAAATCAAACTTCATTTCCTCCACTTAATGTAATCCACTCCTATGCCTAGGTAATTAAAAACTCCCACTATTACCACTCTGGCCTTTTTCTTGCCTTCCCCCCCCCCCCTTGTGCAATATTTCATAGCTCTTTTCTGGCCAAGCTGCATGTAACATATGCTCTAGGACTTATTCTGGGGAAGTTCTATGGCCTGTGCTCTACAGGAGGTCAGACTAGAGGATCACAATGGTCCCTTCTGGCCTTGGAATCTATACATCTGTGAACATAGTCCTGTCAATACAGTCTCAATCTGTATATAATCCATACTGCCTGTGCTACATGCTAGATGATCCCAGGCTTCATTTTTCAAGAATCTTCAAATTTTCTTTTACAAATGTGGCTATGCGTCTTTCACCATATTCCTGCCTCTTTCTTCTTAACGAGCAACAAAACTCAGTGATCACTAAAGAGCATAGGGCCAAATCATAGCTGGTCCTGTGTAGGGGCAGAAAGGAGGGAGAAGTGGGTGCAAGGAGCTCTCCCACCCCATGATTCCTTGTGCACCTATAGAGGGGTCAGCCATAAGTGTGCTAGATGAGTGGCACCAGCCTCACTAGCCTCTCAAAGAGGGAAGGGAAGAGCAAGAAGAGAGCAGGACCATGGTTTCCCCCCCCACTCAGACCAGCCATGAGACCTAGCCACGCACAAAAGCTGTACATAATGCACCTTGCAAATGGATGGGAGCGACTTCTGCAACATGCCCTGCTCAGAGTTCTTCTTGAGGTTCTAATTACAGCATTCCTCCCACCCCCCAGCACAGGCCTGTTCTTTAAAAGCACGATCAAAATCCTTAAAAACATCTTATGTTTTGATGTTAACAGAGCTTATTCAGTAATAACTGAAAAACTGAGTTCTATGTAGGAATAGCACCTGGCAGGTATGAAGTCTCAGTAGACCATTCCAGAGCACATACTTCTGAGATGCTCTCACAAAATGTCTGCAATTTTAAAAATACACACACACACAAACACACAAAACTTTGAACACTTTACAGACAGATGGATCAGGTTAACGCATTGCCCATTCACCTATAGATTATCTGTTTGAAGTCATGGCAAGGGACATTCTCATGCTATACAGACATTTGTTCAAATACCACATTTTGGTACAGTTTGTTATGATCCACAGTCTCTGCTTGAAAAAAAAAACAAACCAACCACTGGACAAGGAAGGGTGTAGGAGGGCAAAATTTAGACATATTGATGTTATATTTGGGGAAAACCACGGTTGCTGTAGCTGGGGCTTGCTCTCAAATTTAAGTTCTAAAATGTTGCAAATTTACCCAAAAATGAAAATAAGACTAATAAAAATGCTGTGCTATCGTACAAAGCTATTTTTCCAGCAATGTCTTCCAATCAGAAGATAAAGCAGAATACTTTAAAACTCAACATCAGGCCTAAAGTTGAGTGAGTATATTCTCCATTGGCAGCATCAGACACTAAGGGTATGTCTACACTATGAAATTAGGTCGAATTTATAGAAGTCGGTTTTTTAGAAATCGGTTTTATATATTTGAGTGTGTGTGTCCCCACAGAAAATGCTCTAAGTGCATTAACTCGGCGGAGTGCTTCCACAGTACTGAGGCTAGAGTCGACTTCCGGAGCGTTGCACTGTGGGTAGCTATCCCACAGTTCCCACAGTCTCCGCTGCCCATTGGAATTCTGGGTTGAGATCCCAATGCCTGATGGGGCTAAAACATTGTCGCGGGTGGTTCTGGGTACATATCATCAGGCCCCCGTTCCCTCCCTCCCTCCGTGAAAGCAAGGGCAGACAATCGTTTCGCGCCTTTTTTCCTGAGTTACCTGTGCAGATGCCATACCACGGCAAGCATGGAGCCCGCTCAGCTCACTGTCACCGTATGTCTCCTGGGTGCTGGCAGATGCGGTACTGCATTGCTACACAGCAGCAGCAACCCATTGCTTTGTGGCAGCAGACGGTGCAATAGGACTGGTAGCTGTCGTCGTCATGTCCGAGGTGCTCCTGGTCACCTGTCCGAGGTCGATCAGGAGCGCCTGGGCAGACATGGGCGCAGGGACTAAATTTGGAGTGACTTGATCAAGTCATTCTCTTTAGTCCTGCAGTCAGTCCTATTGAACCATTTTATGGTGAGCAGGCAGGTGATACGGATTGCTAGCAGTCCTATTGCATCATCTTCTGCTGGGCAGGCAAGAGATGAGGATGGCTAGCAGTCCTATTGTACCACCTTCTGCCGAGCAGCCCTGAGATGTGGATGGCATGCAGTCCTTCTTCACCGTCTGCTGCCAGCCAAAGGTGTAAAAGATAGATGGAGTGTATCAAAACAAGAAATAGACCAGATTTGTTTTCTACTCATTTGCAAACCCCCCTCTCCCCACCCCCCGTCTAGGGGACTCATTCCTCTAGGTCACGCTGCAGTCGCTCACAGAGAAGGTGCAGCGAGGTAAATCTAGCCAGGTATCAGAGGCCAGACTAACCTCTTTGTTCCAATAAGAACAATAACTTAGGTGCACCATTTCTTATTGGAACCTTCCATGAAGTCTTGTCTGAAATACTTCTTGATGTAAAGCCACCCCCTTTGTTGATTTTAGCTCCCTGTAAGCCGTGTTGTCAGTCGCCCCTCCCTGCATCAGAGCAATGGCAAACAATCATACATCTGAGTTGAGAGTGCTGTCCAGAGCAGTCACAATGGAGCACTCTGGGATAGCTCCCGGAGGCCAATACCATCGAATTGTGTCCACAGTACCCCAAATTCGACCTGGCAAGGCCGATTTAAGCGCTAATCCACTTGTCAGGGGCGGAGTAAGGAAATTGATTTTAAGAGCCCTTTAAGTCAAAATAAAGGGCTTCATCGTGTGGACAGGTGCAGGTTTACATCGATTTAAAGCTGCTAAATTCGACCTAAAGTCCTAGTGTAGACCAGGGCTAAGAGTATCTTCCAAATATTATGAAAAAATGAGCAACTGTACTCTACATCCTTTAAGTTGCAACTCATTAACACAACTTAAATTAAAAAAAAAGGTTTTCCCCTCACCTTGGGATATAGGTATTTTGACAGACGTTCATACATTAAAATAAGTACATTTATCGATGACACGTAAGAAACCTGATCTTGTACAGGTGATCACCATACTCTGAAATCCAACTTGGGCCAAAACCTTACTCATCTTACTGAAGCAAATGGGACTATTTGCATGAGGAAGGTGATTTAAAGGATGTGGCCCTTTAAGTTTAGCAGTTCGGGATGGAATGAATGGGGGAAAAGCATGGGCTTTTCTGTCTACATGGCAAGTTACTGTGCAGTAAGCCAGGGTGAGCTGTAGCTCACGAAAGCTTATGCTCAAATAAATTGGTTAGTCTCTAAGGTGCCACAAGTACTCCTTTTCTTTTTGCCAATGCAGACTAACACGGCTGCTACTCTGAAACCTACACTACACCAGTTTGCCCTGCAGTAAATGTCCTGTGTGGGTATTGCTATAGTGCACTGAAAGTCACAAGCTGCCCTTTGGGACTGTCACTGCACTACAGTAGCATCCTCATGGTACACTATTGTGCAGCAAGCTGATGCACTACAGATTCAGGACTTAGCTTGAACACAGTAACTTGCCATTTAGGCAAGATGCAACTCACATCACAGACAGCTCAATATCCTGAGCATGATGAACTAACGAGCAGGCCAACTTCTCCACTTGCATAACTCCAGGTAGAGACTTTGGGTTAATATTTTTGTGATGATATCAAAGAGAGAACATTTATTTACATTAGTAATTTCTCACTAGAATCATTATGGACTTGAACACAATGATCCAAGGTTTTACCTCTTCAGAAATATGAAAAATATCAGGCGATTTAATCCAGTTAAAATCTCCAATTATTAAAAATGTTTTCAACTCATATGTTTAATTTTTTTTTAAAAGAAGAGTTTTCAAGGCTAACACGCCACTAGAAAATAGAATAAAAGAATTTCACATCCCTTAAAATCTAGTGTACCAAATTTCAGGCTATAAATAAAAGCAATTATACAATGTAAATGCTTAAAAACACTAGCAAAATTCAGCCAAAAAAAGGATCAGAAATTTCTGATCCTTATTACTGGTAATTACAGTCACATTCTTTACTGAACTATATTCCCAGCCAACACATAAAAGTGTCCTTACCCATTATCCACTTAAAACTAAGTCACCCTTAACACACATGCGAAAAAGAGAAGCTGTGGTTATGTGACCATGTTAGCACACACAGCTCTGCATGCACTGCTGTAAATGTATCTGTCTACCTTTTAAGCAAAGTAGCTGAAAGCCCCTCAGGGTGTTCTTACGAAATGTAAATTCACTGAGTTGGAGACCTCAGCATAAAATCTCTGCTTATACTAGATAGTAGTTTAACACTATCCTCGCCTTAAGGAAGAGGGAAAGAAATACAATCTCCTGGTTGCTACAATATATATTCAGCAATCTTTTTTTGGTTGGTTGTTTCTTTTTTATAAAATAGAGGCATTTTAAGCATCTACTCAAAGTTGGTCTTTTTCAGCAATAAATAATAAATCCTTAATGCCATTGTGAAAGAGCCTACCAATAATTCATAATTGATAAAGTTAAGATGGAATCACAAGGAAAGGGGAGATGCATGTCTTTAAAGCCAGACCAGGATTTAGACTGAGGTGGACACATCCAGTCAGGACTATCAATATGCAAAAATATGGACCAACATTTTCAAATCTGGGTGCTTAAATCACTGCACGTCTTTTGGTATATATTTTAAATAACGTACTTATTAGACATCCCTCGTTATGGTGTAAGTTTTTAGATATCTACACAGAAATGGCCTTGTCATAAATATAAAGGGAAGGATAAACCCCTTTGAAATCCCTCCTGGCCAGGGGAAAGCTCCTCTCACCTGTAAAGGGTTAAGAAGCTAAAGGTAACCTCGCTGGCACCTGACCAAAATGACCAATGAGGAGATAAGATACTTTCAAAAGCTGGGAGGAAGGAGAAAAAAAAAGGGTCTGTGTGTCTGTCTATATTCTGTCTTTGCCGGGGATAGACCAGGAATGGAGTCTTAGAACTTTTAGTAAGTAATCTAGCTAGGTACATGTTAGATTATGATTTCTTTAAATGGCTGAGAAAAGAACTGTGCTGAATAGAATAACTATTTCTGTCTGTGTATCTTTTTGTAACTTAAGGTTTTGCCTAGAGGGGTTCTCTATGTTTTTGAATCTAATTACCCTGTAAGATATCTACCATCCTGATTTTACAGGGGGGATTTCTTTATTTCTATTTACTTCTATTTTTTTATTAAAAGTCTTCTTGTAAGAAAACTGAATGCTTTTTCATTGTTCTCAGATCCAAGGGTTTGGGTCTGTGGTCACCTATGCAAATTGGTGAGGCTTTTTATCCAACATTTCCCAGGAAAGGGGGGGGTGCAAGTGTTGGGAGGATTGTTCATTGTTCTTAAGATCCAAGGGTCTGAGTCTGTAGTCACCTTGGCAAATTGGTGAGGCTTTTTACCAAACCTTGTCCAGGAAGTGGGGTGCAAGGTTTTGGGAAGTATTTTGGGGGGAAAGACGCGTCCAAACAGCTCTTCCCCAGTAACCAGTATTAGTTTGGTGGTGGTAGCGGCCAATCCAAGGACAACGGGCGGAATATTTTGTACCTTGGGGACGTTTTGACCTAAGCTGGTAAAGATAAGCTTAGGAGGTTTTACTTGCAGGTCCCCACATCTGTACCCTAGAGTTCAGAGTGGGGGAGGAACCTTGACATGGTGGCATAGTGGTGGGATTAACCTGAAATCATTTTGAGATCCAGTTGAGATTTTTTGAACTAGAAATACAGATTTTAAAAAGGAAATTTTTTTTTCCTTTGGAAAGGAAGTCCTGAAAGCAGCTTTTTTTTCCTCTGCTTTGTGGCCAAGCAGAGACAAAAGGGGATTATCTTTGTGAATTGCAGGTTTTCTTTGCCTGGAGGCAGGATACTTAACTCCTGCAGGGAAATTCACAGTCTTCCAACCCAGAGTTTTTTTTTTTTTTCTTTTCTTCCTAAAAGTAAATAGGGGGTGTGTGTTCTACCCATTTGCTTTTTCTTTGGGCTGGGTAAGCAGGTTTCCAAGTAGTTGGAGGTTTTTTGCTTTAATTTGGGCCCAGAGCAGAGACAAGGGAATTGTCTTTTTCTGTAGGCTGACAATCACTATCAGAGAATAGGTATTCTATTCCAGCACAGCAAAATTTTACAGCCAAGTTTTGTTTGTTTATTTCTAAACCTCGGGTGTAAAGTTAGTTAAAAACAGAGAGGTTAGAATGACAAAATCCGCAGCTCGACTACAGCTGGAATTAGCCAAATTTCAGGCTGAGGAAAAACAAAGGGAACATGAAAGACAGATAGAACTCATGCGGCTGGAGAAGGAGGTACAGGAGGCTGCCCACAAGAGGGAAATGGAAGCAAGGAAGCATGTGGAGGAGGAGAAGGAAAAAGAGAGGAAGCATGTGGAGGAGGTGGAGAGGATAAAGGCCCAGCAGAATATACCAACAAACCCTAGCAATCCTCCTCCAGGTACCACTTCCCATCCCAGAAAGTTCCCCACCTACAAGGCAGGTGATGATACTGAGGCCTTCTTAGAAAACTTCGAAAGGGCCTGCCTTGGGTACAACATCTCTACTGACCAATACATGGTAGAACTGAGGCCGCAGCTCAGTGGACCCTTAGCTGAGGTGGCAGCTGAAATGCCTAAAGAACACATGAACAAGTATGAACTGTTTAAATCCAAGGCGAGAGTCAGAATGGGGATAACACCCAAGCAGTCTCATCGGAGGTTCAGAGCCCTAAGGTGGAAACCAGACACGTCATTTACCCGACATGCCTACCACATTGTGAAACATTGGGATGCCTGGATATCAGGAGCAAGTGTTGAATCTCCAGTAAATTTGCCCTTCCTAATGCAAATGGAACAATTCTTAGAGGGTGTTCCTGAGGAAATAGAAAGATACATCCTAGATGGGAAACCCAAAACTGTAATCGAGGCAGGAGAGATTGGAGCCAGATGGGTGGAGGTGGCAGAGAAGAAGAAAACTGGTCGCAGTTGGAGCGGAGACCAGAAGGGACAACCCCAGACCCCACCCTATTACCGGGGGCCGCCCAAAGCCCCACCTACCTCCCAAAGAACCCTCCAGACCCCTTATCGTCCCACCACCCCGTTCTCCAGCAACCCTCCTCGCCCCAGTGACCCGTCAGCTGGACGATGTTTTAAATGTAACGAGCTGGGGCATGTAAAGGCCAACTGCCCCAAGAACCCCAACAGATTACAGTTCATTGCACCGGAATCACACCAGAGGTCCACAGGCCCAGATACCTCCCAGATACCCTTGGAGCGGAGGGAAACTGTGAGTGTGGGCGGGAAGAAGGTCACCGCGTGGAGGGACACCGGAGCACAAGTGTCAGCTATCCATGCTTCCTTAGTGGACCCCAATTTAATCAACCCAGAGATCCAAGTGACGATTCAACCCTTCAAGTCCAACTCTTTCAATTTGCCTACAGCCAAGTTGCCTGTCCAGTACAAGGGCTGGTCAGGAATGTGGACTTTTGCAGTCTATGATGATTATCCCACCCCCATGCTGTTGGGGGAAGACTTGGCCAATCATGTGAAGCAGGCCAAGAGGGTGGGAACGGTCACCCGCAGCCAGGCTAAACAAGCCGTGAGGCCTAGCTTCCGGAAACTTCTATCAGGACCCGGTCAGAGGTGATGGACCCGGACCCCAGGCCAATGTCTGCAACAGCAGTAGTGGATCCAGTCCCAGAGACCCAGACGGAACCAGTCCCAGAACCGGAACCAGCTGAACAACCAACACCAGACCCCGTGTCAGCACTGAATCCAGTACTTGCAACCTCAACACCAGAGGGCCCCACCAACCCTGAACTGGCAGCAGCCGATAACCCAACACAAGAGGCTCAGCCGGAGCCTGAATCCCAACATAGTGCACCAGCGGAGAGCGGTTCACAGTCAACAGAAACAGCTCCATCCCCTATATCGCTTCCAGAGGGACCAAGCCTAGGTCCACAATCCAATGAGGGACTGATGTCTCCAGCATCAAGGGAACAGTTCCAGACCGAACAGGAAGCAGATGAAAGCCTCCAGAGAGCTTGGACGGCGGCACGGAGCAACCCACCGCCTCTCAGCTCTTCTAATCGATCCAGGTTTGTTGTAGAAAGAGGACTTTTATACAAGGAAACTCTTTCTGGTGGACACCAGGAAGACTGGCATCCTCAGAGACAGTTGGTAGTTCCAACTAAATACCGGGCCAAGCTCTTGAGCTTAGCCCACGATCACCCTAGTGGCCATGCTGGGGTGAACAGGACCAAAGACCGTTTGGGGGGGTCATTCCACTGGGAGGGAATGGGCAAGGATGTTTCTACCTATGTCCAGTCTTGTGAGGTGTGCCAAAGAGTGGGAAAACCCCAAGACCAGGTCAAAGCCCCTCTCCAGCCACTCCCCATCATTGAAGTTCCATTTCAGCAAGTAGCTGTGGATATTCTGGGTCCTTTTCCGAAAAAGACAGCCAGAGGAAAGCAGTACATATGGACTTTCATGGATTTTGCCACCCGATGGCCGGAAGCAGTAGCTCTAAGCAACACCAGGGCTAAAAGTGTGTGCCAGGCACTAGCAGACATTTTTGCCAGGGTAGGTTGGCCCTCCGACATCCTCACAGATGCAGAGACTAATTTCCTGGTGGGAACTATGAAAAACCTTTGGGAAGCTCATGGGGTAAATCACTTGGTTGCCACTCCTTACCACCATCAAACAAATGGCATGGTGGAGAAGTTTAATGGAACTTTGGGGGCCATGATACGTAAATTCGTAAATGAGCACTCCAGTGATTGGGACCTAGTGTTGCAGCAGTTGCTCTTTGCCTACAGAGCTGTACCACACCCCAGTTTAGGGTTTTCCCCATTTGAACTTGTATATGGCCGTGAGGTTAAGGGGCCATTGCAGTTGGTGAAGCAGCAATGGGAGGGATTTACACCTTCTCCAGGAACTAACATTCTGGACTTTGTAACCAACCTACAAAACACCCTCCGAACCTCTTTAGCCCTTGCTAGAGAAAACTTACAGGATGCTCAAAAAGAGCAAAAAGCCTGGTATGATAAACATGCCAGAGAGCGTTCCTTCAAAGTAGGGGACCAGGTCATGGTCTTAAAGGCGCTCCAGGCCCATAAAATGGAAGCATCGTGGGAAGGGCCATTCACGGTCCAGGAGCGCCTGGGAGCTGTTAATTATCTCATAGCATTCCCCACCTCCAACCAAAAGCCTAAGGTGTACCATATTAATTCTCTAAAGCCCTTTTATTCCAGAGAATTAAAGGTTTGTCAGTTTACAGCCCACGGAGGAGACGACGCTGAATGGCCTGAAGGTGTCTACTACGAAGGGAAATGTGCTGGTGGTGTGGAAGAGGTGAACCTCTCCATGACCCTTGGGCGTATGCAGCGACAGCAGATCAAGGAGCTGTGCACTAGCTACGCGCCAACGTTCTCAGCCACCCCAGGACTGACTGAACGGGCATACCACTCCATTGACACAGGTAATGCTCACCCAATTAGGGTCCAACCTTACCAGGTGTCTCCTCAAGCTAAAACTGCTATAGAACGGGAGATCCAGGATATGTTACAGATGGGTGTAATCCGCCCCTCTGAAAGTGCATGGGCATCTCCAGTGGTTCTAGTTCCCAAACCAGATGGGGAAATACGTTTTTGCGTGGACTACCGTAAGCTAAATGCTGTAACTCGCCCAGACAACTATCCAATGCCACGCACAGATGAACTATTAGAGAAACTGGGATGGGCCCAGTTCATCTCTACCTTGGACTTAACCAAGGGGTACTGGCAGGTACCGCTAGATGAATCTGCCAAGGAAAGGTCAGCCTTCATCACACATCTCGGGCTGTATGAATTTAATGTACTCCCTTTCGGGCTGCGAAATGCACCTGCCACTTTCCAAAGACTTGTAGATGGTCTCCTAGCGGGATTAGGAGAATATGCAGTCGCCTACCTTGACGATGTGGCCATATTTTCGGATTCCTGGGCAGACCACCTGGAACATCGACACAAAGTCCTTGAGCGCATAAGGGAGGCAGGACTAACTGTTAAGGCTAAGAAGTGTCAAATAGGCCTAAACAGAGTGACTTACCTTGGACACCAGGTGGGTCAAGGAACTATCAGCCCCCTACAGGCCAAAGTGGATGCTATCCAAAAGTGGCCTGTCCCAAAGTCAAAGAAACAGGTTCAATCCTTCTTAGGCTTGGCCGGTTATTACAGACGATTTGTACCGCACTACAGCCAAATCGCTGCCCCACTGACAGACCTAACCAAAAAGAAACAGCCAAATGCTGTTCAGTGGACCAACAAGTGTCAGAAGGCCTTTAACAAGCTTAAAGCGACACTCATGTCTGACCCTGTACTAAGGGCCCCAGACCTTGACAAACCGTTCCTAGTAATCACAGATGCGTCCGAGCGTGGTGTGGGAGCAGTTTTAATGCAGAAAGGACCTGATCAAGAATTCCACCCTGTAGTGTTTGTCAGCAAAAAACTGTGAGAGGGAAAGCAACTGGTCAGTCACTGAAAAAGAATGTTACGCCATTGTCTACGCTCTGGAAAAGCTACGCCCATATGTTTGGGGACGGCGTTTCCACCTGCAAACCGACCATGCTGCACTAAAGTGGCTTCACACCGTCAAGGAAACTAACAAAAAACTTCTTCGGTGGAGTTTAGCTCTCCAATATTTTGATTTCGACATCCAACACATCTCAGGAGCTTCTAACAAAGTGGCTGATGCACTCTCCCGTGAAAGTTTCCCAGAATCAACTGGTTAAAATCGTCCTTGAGATGTGGAAAATATTGTTAGTCTTTATGTACTTGGTAGTATATTTAGAGATGCATGTGTCTTATTAACTCTGTTTTTCCTAGAGCTCCAGGAAGAAATCCCAGCCAGTGTTTCACCCTAGCTGAGATTTGGGGGGCGTGTCATAAATATAAAGGGAAGGATAAACCCCTTTGAAATCCCTCCTGGCCAGGGGAAAGCTCCTCTCACCTGTAAAGGGTTAAGAAGCTAAAGGTAACCTCGCTGGCACCTGACCAAAATGACCAATGAGGAGATAAGATACTTTCAAAAACTGGGAGGAAGGAGAAAAAAAAAGGGTCTGTGTGTCTGTCTATATTCTGTCTTTGCCGGGGATAGACCAGGAATGGAGTCTTAGAACTTTTAGTAAGTAATCTAGCTAGGTACATGTTAGATTATGATTTCTTTAAATGGCTGAGAAAAGAACTGTGCTGAATAGAATAACTATTTCTGTCTGTGTATCTTTTTGTAACTTAAGGTTTTGCCTAGAGGGGTTCTCTATGTTTTTGAATCTAATTACCCTGTAAGATATCTACCATCCTGATTTTACAGGGGGGATTTCTTTATTTCTATTTACTTCTATTTTTTTATTAAAAGTCTTCTTGTAAGAAAATTGAATGCTTTTTCATTGTTCTCAGATCCAAGGGTTTGGGTCTGTGGTCACCTATGCAAATTGGTGAGGCTTTTTATCCAACATTTCCCAGGAAAGGGGGGGGTGCAAGTGTTGGGAGGATTGTTCATTGTTCTTAAGATCCAAGGGTCTGGGTCTGTAGTCACCTTGGCAAATTGGTGAGGCTTTTTACCAAACCTTGTCCAGGAAGTGGGGTGCAAGGTTTTGGGAAGTATTTTGGGGGGAAAGACGCATCCAAACAGCTCTTCCCCAGTAACCAGTATTAGTTTGGTGGTGGTAGCGGCCAATCCAAGGACAACGGGCGGAATATTTTGTACCTTGGGGAAGTTTTGACCTAAGCTGGTAAAGATAAGCTTAGGAGGTTTTTCATGCAGGTCCCCACATCTGTACCCTAGAGTTCAGAGTGGGGGAGGAACCTTGACAGGCCTGACTTTCAGAGCAGCAAAGCACCCTCTTTTCTTACTGATTGCAGTGGGAATTGTGGGTGCCCAGCCATTTGAGAATGTAGATTTAACTGCCTAACTTTAGGCACCCAATTTTGAAAATGTTGGCCCATAATCATTTGTTCTTTCCTAAGTATAGGTGCCCTTGGAATGAGGAATGATTATTTGGAAATAAGATGTTAAGCCTGAAGGTAGGAGACAATTATGGTGTCTATGCACCTATTTAAGTAGCTTTTGCAGAGTTAAGACTAGATATATTTTGCATACTGTTTATTTTGTTTTAATCTGAGTCCCTCTACTTATTCTTAAGAAATAATTGTTTTTAATGAGACCATCTATACCTTAGATTATTTTCTGGCAAAGTTGCTGTGGTATATCCTTGATAGGAGAACAATCTTCTGACCTCTTATGAAAGGCAATTAGGGAGAACATACTACCTATCCTATAACACTCTGTTGAGCCAAAGACTTAAATAATGCTTCCCAGACCCTGGATGCAGTCAATAATGCCACTGGAAAGCCAATGACCAAGAGGAGTGACAGGTATAGAGAAAACCTTCTTTAACAGTGTTACTGGCCTAGTGGATGGGAGGAAGCAGTAGATATCATATACATTGATTTTAGTAAGACTTGACAGTCCCAGTGACACTCTCATAAACAAAGTAGGGAAATGTGGTCTAGGTGAAATTACTATAAGGCAGATGCAGAACTGGTTGAAAAGCTGTATTCTGAGAGTAGTTATCAGTGATTTGCTGTCAAACTAGGAGGGTGTATCTAGTGAGGTCACACAGGGGTTAATCTTGGGTCCAGTACTATATTTTTATTAATGACTTGGATAATGCAATGAAGAGTATGCTTATAAAATTTGTAGATGGCATCAAGATGGGAGGGGTTTCCACTTTGGAGGACAGGCTTAAAATTCAAAATAAATGGGAGAATTGGTCTGAAATCAACAAGATGAAATGCATTAAGGACAAGTGTAAAGTATTTCATTTAGGAAGGAAAACAAATGTACAACTACAAAATGGGGAATAACTGGCACTGCTGAAAAGTATCTGGGGTTCATAGAGGATCACAAATTGAATATGAATCAGTGAAGAAGGGTCATATTCTGGGGTGCTGTGATGGGGTGCTCTACTCACCTCCGGGATGGTACCTCCTCCTGGGGACTAGCTTGGTAAGGTTGATGTCATCTCTGTCTCTTTCTCTCTTCACAAGCTGCGGCCTGCTCTTTGTGACTCAGCCCTCCAGCCAGGTCACTACACACATTTTCCTCTTCCAAGGTAGCCCTTCAAAGTCTTTCCTCAAGAATCTTAGGCAGTCTTCCAATTCACTGCCTCATAATGCCACTCCCCCAGTGACTGGCAGGGGCATCCAGGCCCACCCTCTATTCCAGGGTTCCAGCTCAGGGACTCTCTAGCCAGCAATCAAGGTCTGTTTCTGTCCGGACCTTGCTGCTACTTTTCCAGGGTTTTCCCTAGCTACCTGGTTAGCTCCCCACTAGGTTTGCCAGCCTTTCCCAGGGAGTAGCTCTGTCTATCTGCCTCCGTAGTCTCCAAACATACCTTCTCTCTCCCAGGGAGAAACTGCTTCCCTACAGCCTCCCTCTATCAGCTCCCTGACTTTATAAACCCAGCCCAGCTTTTTCCTCTTCAGCTGGGGTCCCTCAATCAATCAGAGGATTTATTCAAGCCACCTGATTCCCCTCAGCTGTGGCCTATCTGGTTAATTGGCCCCCTTTCTATCCTACATTAGCACTTTCAGGGCAAGAGTGAAGGGAACACCCCATCACAGGTGTAATAACAGGAGTGTGACACATAAGATACAGGAGGTGAATGTCCTGCTCTACTTAGCACTGGTGAGGCATCAGCTAGAGCACTGTGTCCAATTCTGGGCACCACACTTTAGGAGGTATGTGGATAAACTGGAGAGAGAGTCCACAGGAGAACAAAAATGAGAGAAAGTTTAGAAAAAACCTAACCTGTGAGGAAAGGTTAAAAAACTGGGCAAGTTTAGTCTTGAGAAAAGGAGGAGGGGATGGGGAGACATGATAGTTTTCCCAATAGGTCATAGGCTGTTAAAAAGAGGGCAGTGATCAAGTGTTCTTGATGTTAAATACAAAGCTGACTGAAGGTTTACAGAGGGATCTCACTAAACTGGTCAAAAGGTACAAAAAGGCAGATGAAATTAAAATAAAGCACACCAGAAAAAATAATCCCAACTACACTGTGATAGGACCTACTCACTGCTAGTGGCACCGCCTCCTGGTCACTCTGGAGATTAGCTTTAGCCCAGCATTGTGCCTTCCTCTAGCAGTGTCTCTCCCATCATCTTCTCACACCTTCTGCAATGCAGGGTGTTCCCTCTTTGTGACTTGGCCTCTAGCCAGCTCCCTATGCATGTTTCCCCCTTCCAGGGTAATAAAGAGTTTCTTGACAAATGGGCTCAAGTAGTCTTCCTGCTCACTGCGCAGGTGGTGCTACTTCCCCAGTGGCTGGTAGGGGAACCTGCTGTCTATTCTGGGTTTCAGCTCAAGGGCCCCCTAATCAGCAGCCAAGGTCAGCACTCTTATTCCTTGCTGCTTTTCCCCTGAGCCTTTATCTTTCTGGCTCTCCCAAACTCCCAGGTAATAACTGTAGGCTCCTCTCTATAGCCCCAAACACACCTCCTTCTCCCAGGAAGTGACTGCAGTGTAGACTATTTCACTACAACCCCTTTCTGCTCTCAACCTCTGGGCTTTATACAGGCACCTCCTGTTCCTGTCCAGCTGCGCCTCATGTCTAATCAATCCCTGCTCCCCGACTCCTCCTCCAGGTGCAGCCTGGGGAGTTAAATGGCCTACCTGGCCACCTTAACCCCTTCAAGCCTTGTATGGGGTGGACATCCCATCACATATACATACAAAATGATGGTTTCTAAATTAGTTGTTACCAGCCAAGAAAGAGATCTTGGCATCATCATAGATAGGTCTAGACAAACATTTGCTCAATGTGTGCTGGCAGTCCAAAAAAGCTAACAAAATGTTAGGAACCATTAAGAAAGGGATAGATCAGAGGTGGGCAAACTACAGCCCACGGGACCATCCTGCCCAGCCCTTGAGCTCCTGGCCGGGGAGGTTCTCCCCTGGCCCCTCCCCTGTATCTACGCTACCACATGGGCAGCATGGCTTGTGCCCACCCACCTCCCAGACTTTTCAATAAGCCAGTCCTGCCACTCTGAGCGGCATGGTAAGGGGGCGGGGAGGTTGGATAAAGGGCAGGAGCTCCCGAGGGGGGGCAGTCAGGGGACAGGGAGCAGTTGGATGGGGTGGTCAGGGAATGGGGAGCAGAGGACAGTTAGATGGGATGGAGGTTTGGGAGGTGGTGGTCAGGGGATGGGGAACAGGGTGGGTTGAATAGGCGTGGGAGTCCCAGGGGGCCTGTTAGGGGGCGGGAGTGTGGATAGGGGGTCGGGGCAGTTCAGGGACAGGAAGCAAGGGGGGTTGGATAGGGGGTGGGATCCAGGGGGAGGGGCGGTCAGGGGTGGGGGGTCCCAGGACGGGGCGGTCAGGGAACAGGGAGCAGGAGGGTTGATGATAAGACTGGAATACTGCATACAGTTTTGGTCATCCCATCTCACAGAATTGGAAAAGGTGCAGAGAAGGGCAACAAAAATAATTAGGGGTTTGGATCAGCTTCCATACAAGGAGAGATTAACAAGACTGGGACTCTTCATCTTAGAAAAGAGATGACAAAGGGCAATATAATAAAGGACTATAGAATCATGAATGGTGTGGAGAACATGGATAGGGTAGTGTTATTTACCCCTTCATGTAATAGGAGAACCAGGGGGTCACACAATTAAATTAATAGGCAGCAAGTTTAAAACAAACATCAGAAAGTACTTCTTCACACGATACAGAGTCAACCTGTGGAACATTGCCATGGAATGTTGTGAAGGCCAAAAGTATAATGGGTTTAAAAAAGAATTAGATAAGTTCATGGAGATAGGTCTATCACTAGCTATTAGCCAAGATAGTCAGGGAAGCAAGCCCATTCTCTGGGTGTCCCTAAACCTCCGACTGCCAGAAACTGGGTGTGGACAACTGGGGATGGATCTCTCAATAATTGCTCTGTTCTGTTCATTCCCTCTGAAGCCTCTGGCCATGGCCTGGGCTAGAAGGATCATTGATCTGACCCAGCACAGCCATTTTTGTGTCAACATAAGAAATAATGGACTTAATCTGCAGCACTGGAGATTTAGGTTAGATATTATTCAAAACTTTCTATAAAAGTGTAGTTAAGTTCTGGAATCGGCTTCCAAGAAAGGTTAAAGAATCCCCATCACTGAAGGTTTTTAAGAACAACTTGGACAAACAACTGTTAGGGATGGTCTACTTTTACTTGGTCCTACCTCAGCACAGAGGGCTAGATTTGATAATCTTTCGAGGTCCCTTCCAGTCTTACATTTCTATTATTCTAAGAAACTAATATCCCCAGTCATTATTTTTATAATGCATACAAACATTACTGGGCAACAAGTAAACATACAAGAATATTAATTTCATGCAACAGTTCAATCCTCCATCCCTTACTCATGTGAGTAGATCCATTGTACTAACATATTTCAATAAAATGACTCTCTTTGGGGAAGTACGAACTGTAACCCTGAAACAAATATAGAAATCTGAATTTTAAAGTGTAGTTGTACTATGTGTAAAAATACCATCCTGGGGTCCCATGTTTATTGCCTCACAATGATCTACAGATCATTTGTGCTCCATTTACAAGGAAAAAGATGATTTCCCCAATTTCAGTCCTGCAAGCTCACTAAGAGCTCTGAATCTCAAGCCTAGGTTCTTTCCATCTCATGGATCATCATCATTATTGCTGTTATTTTTCATTAATTTGCATTATGGTCATGCCAAGCGACCTCAACTGAGATTGGGGCCCTGTTGTGCTAGGCACTGTACAAACACAGAGTAAGAGACAGTCCCAAAGAGTTCACAGTCTAAAAGGAGAAGACAGACAAAAAGCAGTGCGCAGGTGGTAATAAGGTTCTACAGGGCAAATTATGGGCTCTCAGTGACACCTTGTGCCTTCAGTATATTTTGCTGCTATAGCTCAACAGTTTAACAAATAATTCTGTTGATAAGGCACCAGATGGAATAGAATCTGCAGCTTACTCAGGGCCAGATTGAAGCTGGCACTTACATGGAAGGCACATCTCATCCCCCTAGTGTCAGGGCCCACATAAAGCAGCTACCCTCAATTGCAGTCCCTGCACTCAAGGTTGTTCAGGGACTGCTCCTTCTGTGTGCTCTTAGGGATGCACAAAGCCCAACAGGGTGTGGGAGGCTGAGGTAGGAGAGAAAGCGCCAAACAACCCACCATATTAACATGCAGCATGGGTCACATGAAATGGGGGAACAAGCTGACCCAGCCAAATGGACCATGCAGCCATCACACCTACCTGTACACCAAGGAACCCCACCCCCCTACAAGAGCCATTGCATATCATGCACAATCTGTTTCTCAGCCTGTGCAGCAGGACTTTTGTCTCTTAAGCCAGTAAATATGACTGAATGCACACAGGGAGCAATGCATGGAGTATGAGGATGCCATCTTTTATGTGGTCACTTTTCAGAGTTGAACTATTCTTTAAGTTGATAAGCACAGAGAGATATCATTAACTAGGGTGTCTGTTAATACCCATTAACAATACATGGATACAATAACGTTTTCTTGTATTTCAGTCACAAAACTCTACTCAATATCTGCACTCAGTTTCCAAACACTGCACATTACTCATTAATTATGGCCACAATTTGCAGAAATTATTCTCTGTTTGGCCTTTAAAACGTTCTGCTTTGTTGCTATCACATTTGGATAGTGCTACTCTAGCTTCTTATTTTTCATACAAGTT
Organism: Eretmochelys imbricata; assembly: GCF_965152235.1. NCBI lineage: Eukaryota > Metazoa > Chordata > Testudines > Cheloniidae > Eretmochelys > Eretmochelys imbricata. Next base: position 33,313,151 of record NC_135575.1, on the reverse strand, counting down.
CTGTGCATACTTTGCCAAAGACCTTTGAACTTGTCATCTTGGCAGATAAAAACATGACTCGGAAGCGGCTACAAGAAATGAGATCACGTGAGACGTTTTAGAAGAATGAAATATCACTGTTGTATGTAAAATTAATGTGGCATTTCTATCTCATAAAATCTTTCCCACCAAATTATAAACCAGTTATACTTTAAAAAGCTAGAATGAAGATTACTTAATAATTTATGTAGCAATTTAGGAGTTTGGGTCAACTCCTCTAGAAAGTAGAATTTATTTGAACCAAATTGAACAATAACATAACAATAACTTGTGCATATATAGTGCTTTTCATCAGAAGGATCCCAAAGCACTTTGCCAGCCACTGAAATGCAGCCACCACTAGGGTGGAATGCAATGCCCATTCTGGGCTAGCTATTCACTATGGAGCCAGTCCTCCCAAGTGCTTCCTGTGAGGTGTTGGGTGCCCTCTGTCCCCACTGAAGTCAATTAAGAACTGAGGACACTCAGCGCTTCAAATGATTGGGCCATACATTTATAGGAAAAATGAAGACTTATATTCTCCATGAAGAACCACAAGAGAGATTTAGGCAGGCAGAATGTTGTTATTCAAGTTAGATTATTTTCAGTGGGATCATTAATAACTACAAATGGTCAGGATATTTTAAATCTCATCTGAAGACACATCAGTCACAGCAAATAGCATCATGCCCCAGTCACAGGGCCAGATTTCCATAAGAACTCGGTGCCTTATTTTCAAGTGCTCAGCATTCATATTTGGAGCCTGATTTTCAAGAAAGCTCAGCATCCAGCAGCACCTCTTTTCACACTTAGCTCAGCAGCCAATATGCTGAGCTCTTTGAAAATCTGGCCATTGTTCTGCTACCTAAATGGGAGTTGAGCTCTTTGGAAAATTTAGACCCAGCTATGGATGCTGAGCCCTTCTGTAAATTCCAGCCACTGCCTGTTAGCATCATACCCCAGGGTTCAGGGTACTAAATAAAAGAAGAAGAAAAAAAACCCACCATTGTTGCCATAGCTGAATTGTAAAGCTAGAGATGACAAACCTTGGGATAAAACAGTACTATTCCCAGGCTAACCTATGCCTAACCCACAACCTGTGGGGAGGGGGGGGGGGGGGGGAGAAAAAAGCCCTTAAGCATTTATGACATTCCAGGGTGCATTCTGTCACAACATTACATTACACTAATGCAGAATTTAAGAAAATACAATTGCCATTCTCTTGAGATTCAATCTGTTCTGACTAGGGTACTGAATGATAACTTCCAATGCACAACTAAAGGCTGTGAAAGAGAAGTTTCAGGAATGGAAAAGAAAGCAGAATAGGAAGGGCTTTGTAGAGATCGGGGTAAAATGTTAAAAAAATGCCGAAGTTGCTTAGAAGCCTAAGTCCCCTTTCAGTGGCACTTAGGTGCTTTTACAAATTTTACCCCATATGTATACCGGAGCAGAGTAAAGGAACTGAACACACAGAGCTATGAAATAAACCACATAATTCAATAAATATAAGTCACTGAATGTTCCGTTGACAGCCAGAGAGTTACATCAGATGAAGTGAGCTGCAGCTCACGAAAGCTTATGCTCAAATAAATTGGTTAGTCTCTAAGGTGCCACTAGTACTCCTTTTCTTTTTGCGAATACAGACTAACACGGCTACTCTGAAACCAGCCAGAGTGTGTTTGACCCATTTTTATGACTCCCCATTGGCTGCCTCTCCTCCAGCACATCAGACACATTTGCCTTTAAAGCATTTTATCATTTATAATCACCCTGTTTATCGGATCTACTATCTTCTCAAGCCACCAACTCCCACCTTCACTCTGCCAGGGATGGCAGCCTTGATCTCCTACCTACTTCTTCAAGCACCTCCTCACTTTTTCCTGTGCTGTACACTATGCATAGGAACAGCACCCTATCAAAATTATAAAACAGCACCTTATCTTCCTTGAAATCTCTCCTAACAAACCTACCTGTGCAGTGATGCCTACAAATTACTGCCACCTGGCATTGCTTAGGCAAGTGACAAGCTGAGTCCTATGCTTTTAAGCTAAACTGCTCTCCAGCCCTCCCCGTTTGTTTGTTTTGCCCACCTGCTGACACCTAGATTGTAAACCCTCTAAGGGAAGGGCCATGTGTTTTGTTACATGTATGTACAGCACCTAGCACAATGACTAGGGTTACATTATCCTAATAACGAGGCTTTGAGTTATATAGTAGATACAGTAATGACTGATTTTGGCTAAAACTTTCTTCTGCATAATGATTTAAAAAGAAGCGTCAGAGTTGGGGCACATTACACAGATAAATATGGTGGAAGCTTGTACTGTTGCTGACTAGGCTGCACCTGACTTCCACCTCCTCAATCCAGCCCCATTCCACTTTATTTCATTTAAAAGAGAAGCTTTTCTGACAAATCTTTTGTAACAGACATGGAGGATTGTTGAGCATTACATTGAAGTAAAACTGGATTCCAGCACAGAAAATCTAAACTGACCCTGAGGTGCATTAGGATTTAAGCTTTGGAGGTAGTATTTAATGAAAACAGGATCATCACACTAATTTTTCCAAACAGATCATTAGGATTGTAGAATAGCGGGTATGACTTCTAGGTGGATAAGCTTTGTAAGTTCAGGTCTATCTCAAAAGTTAAACATCTGAATTTTTGGATATTACAATAAAATATAGAGCTAGCTATTTGATTAACATACCTTTATATGTGGACATATTTAATTAGAAACTAATGACAAATGGTGGTCCAGGCTGGAAGACACAGAAACATACTAATGAACGAAGAACTGGAGTGACTTCTATTAATACTGTGATACTCAATGTAGGAAAAAGAATGTTTGTCCCCACTAAATTCCCCTAATGATTTTGGCAGTAACATTGAACTCAGTATTGCAAAGGCAGAAGTGTGGACTGAATCTGGAAATGATAGGTACCTGAATAGCTTACCTGAAATATGGAAACACTGTCCTTTGTATTAAGTGGCAAAACCATGATTTGGGGAGACATCAATAAAATGTTGTCAGCTGAAGAAACGAGGTCAAAGTAAAAGAAATGTACTTTCTTCTAATGTTTAAGGAAGCAGAGCCAAAGTGGAGTTTCAAACTGGCAGGAGGAAAAAAAAACAAAACAAAAAAACGAGGGATATAAAATGATACAGGGAACTGAATGAGGCTGCAGCTAAATCAAAGAGGTAGGAATTAATGATCTACCCAGAGGTATAATACACATGGCATAGTTTCGGTGGCCTAGCAGAAACAGAAAATCAAGCTTTGTGAAGGATTTGGAATCTGGAAAAGTGAAAAAGAAAAAAGTGAGATGGTCAAAGTACTGTTGAGGGCAAAAAGTTTATAATAAATGGGCATTACATTATGGTGCAAAGGCAAATCAGTAGGATTAATTAAATAGACCATTTTCTCTTGGATAACATGAGTACCAAACATAAATAGTGTTGTAACTGCCCCCACTGCAAGATGCCGTAATGAGTGTTGTGAAATACCAGGCCCCTCTGGCAGTGTGGCCTCATGCTCTGTGCACTGCAAACTCAGAGGCAAGGTCTGTCTGTGCTCAATGTTCTAGACTCTTTAGGCTTCTGCCCTCTACGGGCTCTAGTTCATGAACACCCACATATTTTGAGTAACAGAGGATTACTTTACTAGGGCTGCCAGAAGCTAAAATGGGCAAGGGCCTAAGCACAATAACCAGTGGTGAGCTGGAGCCGGTTCGCGCAAACCGGTTGTTACATTTTGAAGCAGTTTTAGAACCGGTTGTTAAAATTGTTACCACTCCCTGAGCTTCCAGCCGGGGAGGCTCCCCCTGCCCCTCCCCCGCTTTCCCCCCCTCTCGCAGAGCCTCAGCCTGCCACGCCGCCAGCGCCTGGGCCACTCCTGGGCAGCTCTGCAGCTCCTGCTGCTTTGAGCAGCTTAGTAAGGGGGTGGGGCTGCGAGCTCCAGCGGGCTGCGCGGCACCCATACTCGCTGCCCTGAGCAGCATGGGAAGGGGGCTGAGCCGGGGCTAGGAGGAGGGGTTGGATAAGGGGCAGGGAGTGGTTGGAGAGGGCAGAGGTTCTGGGGGGGCGGTCAGGGGACGGGGGGGGGGGGGGTTGGGTAGGCGTGGGAGTTCCGGGGGTCTGTCGGGGTGGTGGTGGACCTCAGGAGTGGGTGGTCAGGGGACAAGGAGCAGGGTGGATTGATGGGTTGTGAGGGGGGCAGTCAGGGGCAGGAAGTGGGTGGGGGTCAGATGGGGGCAGGGACAGGCTGTTTGGGGGGCGACAGCCTTCCCTACCCGGCCCCTGATACAATTTTGCAACCCCGATGTGGCCCTCGGGCCAAAAAGTTTGCCCACCTCAGTCTAGTTTATTATTTTATTAACAGGGGTCGCACTTGCCTCGTTCATTATGTTGATATGCAATTAATAAAGCAATACTTTGTTTCTATTGTAATAAACATGTAAAAATGTTTTTTATTTTTTTTTATTGTTAAGTATGACTCCCAATGACTCCATGCATTGCCACTTCTTATGAGGAAAGGTACAAAAAATACATACTGTGGCACATCCCTTAAACCAGAACTTTTTATAGGGAACCAGTTGTTCAGATTTTGGCAGCTCATCACTGACCATAACTTCTCACACACGGTTATAATAAAAGATCAACAATTCTTAAACATGCCCCTATGGGCAACCCAAGAGCATAAATGTAGCAGAATCTTGTTGGGGGCCTCTCAGCACTGCTAATAAGAGTAAGAATGGATGAGGTGGCCTCTGTGTATTACCATAGTGCCTAGGAGCCCAAGCCACGTATCAGGATCTAGGATCATTGTTCTAGACACTGTACAAGCACAGTACAAAAAGATGGTCCGTCCATCTCACTGAAACATGTCAGAGAAGAGGTTACAGCTGCCAATACTCTAGTATTTTCATAATCCATTAACAGCTGTGATAGATTAATGTCGCCTCTAGTACACAGCAAGGTGACGGCCAGGTTCGTTTGAATAAGAGTGGGGTTTGATGTTAAAAAGTTTGAGATAGACAGATGGAAACCTGCTGGTATGGGAGCCAGTTGAGAGCTACATGGGACTGGGATGCAGCACAGAGACAGAAGGCCTCCACCCCAGTGGCCCTTGCTTCTACTGGATCTTAGGAGATCTGAGATGTCTGTAGACCAAACCTCCTGCCCAAAACATGGGGGTAACTCTGTCCCCTGCAGAACGATTTAGGCCAAGGGTTCTCAACCTTTTCCATACCATAATCCATGTTTCAACAGAAACATGTTTTGGGACGCCCTGCCTCCCATCTAGCTATTAAGAAAACTTAAAATCTGTTTGTAAATCCCACGGCGGTTGTTACATGCAGATTGAGAACACAGCACGTAGGGAAACCTCAGGCATCCTGATACAGGAGTGCCATACTGATGGGTTCTGAATGAACAGAAAGATGATCATAGTCAATAGAGGAAAATATGGAACAAGAAGCTTTAATTGAGAGGGTAACAGAACTGAAGGGAAAACACAAATTAAAATGGTCATCTCTTCTTTCAAATACTTAGTGATGAGTATTTCTTAGATAATTGATGAGTTTCATTAACTGAATTATGCCTCCCACCCCAACTGAACAACATACAAGAAGAACTTAAAGAATGGAATAACCCTCTATCCTCTCTGGGTAGAAATAATTCATTAAAATAAATATACAGCTATGTTTTCTATTCTAGTCCAACTTATCCTATGAAATTCAACTCCTTTAAAAATGTCCTCTCCTTTCCTATATATTTCATATTTCAGTATGAAGATATCATGTCTTTCTGATCATCCTTGGTTGTTTCTGACCCAAGGAAATATTATATACACATACTTTTTCTTGGGTCATAAACAACCAAGGATGACCAGAAAGACATGATATCTTCATACTGAAATGGTAGTATTAGGATGCCTGACTTTTATAGCTATTATGGAGCCAGCAGGCTTACAAGATCAATCCTATTGGCTTAAAGCTCTGGAAGAATTAAGTGGTATTGAAGACATAGATATATATGCAAATTCAAAAGATGCTATAGCACCCCATGTATTCCAAGACTCTTTCTTTCAGTTTTGAAAACCTTCTACTATGATGCCTACAAGAAAGCATCCAACTGATGATGCCTGGGTTGAACAGCAGTCCAGGACAGCTGACTTTATTTATAAAAGAGAAAAATATAAAATAGATACAAAATAACAAAAACTATTTTGTTTGATTCAGAACCACTAAGCAACCTATGTAACCACAAGATCTTACTGCTATTACCCATATTTATTCCCCACCTTCCCTATTATTGCTCATTACATTGCACCGTGTCTTAAATTAGACCACTGCTATTCTAGTCAATGCCCCTATGTAGACAAGCCCTAAGTTTTGCAGAATTGGGGCTTAAACTGTAAGTTTTTTGAAGCAGGGACTGCGTCTTCCTGTGTTTGTACAGCACCTAACGCAATGCCTTCCCAATCCCAATCGGTGCCTTTGGACACTACTACACTATTACTACTACTAACATACAACTACTAGAATAGGGTGTGTGGCTATTCAAGCATGTGTGCATCTTCACTCGTGCTCTGGGAAGCAAAGGTTGATTGTGAGACTACTGATAACTTAAGAAAAACGAAAAAGTGTCTGATCACTTTGTCCTGAATAAGGGGAAGAACTGACTGCCTTGTTACTGAATGAGGATTCTGAAGATGATTGGTGTAAACTGAGGTTGAAGAGGAAAGAGGCGCTGCAAGCAAAGCTACTAATGGGGCTGGACCAGGATTCTGGAGGCATTACAAGAAGAGGATCGTTGAATAAAGTACAATAGCCCCATGTTTGAGACTGGAGGGAGCAAACGCATGTTAAGGTACAGAGTTGATAACAGGCATTTAAAATGAGTTGCTATTCTCCAAAAAGATCTGCCCCCAAAACCCCTTTATATGGGATGCAGCAGGAAATCAAGAGGACTGATATTAATTTTAGGTGGAAGTAGTGGAGATGATGAATCTTACGTGAAATGACATGTAAACTTGCTTCCTACGGTTTAATATTTCTGAAAATATACATCTACACTTAAAAAGCTACAGTGGCACAGCAGTAGTGCTTCAGTGTAGACACTACCTCCACCAATGCAGGGGGTTTTCCAGTCAGCATAGGTAATCTTTCTCCCTGAGAAGCAGTAGATTGGAAGAAATCTTCCATCGACCTAGCATGGTCTAGAAGGGGACTAAAGTCATTTTAACAACACTATTCCGGAGTGCGAATTTTTCACATCCCAACTGATGTTGTTAAATTGACCTAATTTTCTAGGGTAGACTAGGCCTACATAAAAGTGGAGGAACTCTAAGGGCATGCCTACACAAGGAACACCCAGGAAAGTTTTTAGGAGAATTAACTAAAGGTATGAAGTCAGTGCTCATATGTTCTAGTATGTTCAAGAATGAACTAAGACCACTTTACTCCTCAGTGAGTACATCCACATGGGGATTTAATGCACTTTAATTTATGTGCGTTGACTCACACCTTTAGCTGATTCACGTTAACTTTCCTGGGTGGTCCTGTGTAGACATGCCCTTACAGTTCCACTTCTGTTATGTTTTTTACAGATCTAAGATGAATCTAGATGTTTTATTGTTACTGCATGGCAGGAAAAGGAAGTTTGTCTATTTTTTTTTCCCCCAATCAAACTTTCTTCTTTCAACATTGCTCTCTATAGCGGTCTGACTTAATCTGCCAGTAACTTGACTCTGGTGAGTCTCAGCAGATAAGATTCACTGGTAGAGCAATGCTGAACAAGGACAACTAGGGAAGCCGTCAGAGTCCAACTCAGAATGATGAAGATGCCTCCTCAGTGATGAAGTCTGAAAATGCTCCAGTAATTAAAGTTCAAATGTTCAGAAGTGTTCCCTAAAGATGAATTTTACACCTGGACCAGAACAAGGCCAATGCATCACTTAACCTATGGTCTTAAGTAGGACTTGAGTGGAACACAGGCCTTGGGCGGGCCCCTTGCAAAGAAATATATTTCCCCCAGTTGTGTGCGCCTTAATATTTAAAGGCCTAACTTGAGACAGATAGAAGACCAAAAGCTGCCGCTGACTTCAGTTACATGAAAATAGTTTGATTTCACAGAAAATGCGCAACACTTGCTGTTTCTCTCTCTCTAATGTGCAATAGTTTTTTTTAAAAATGGCTCTAAAATTGTCCAATTTTTGAGAAAAAATGTTCAACATTTCATTTGGAAAAGGACATTTTCTAATTTTGCTCAGCTCCACCTGTATTTTTAAATATTTTAAGTGCCTATTGACTGGCAATTACAGTGAAATTCTGAATAATTTTGTGGCATGAATTGAATGGCGGAAGGACACATTTATATTTTTGAGGCATATTTTGTTCTTTCTTCCTTGGTTGATGTATAATCAATAGACATATTTTAAGCAACTGTTTATACACACAATTATAGGTGTCTAACAGTAAAATAGACACTAAACAATAATTAGGTAAAATTTGTAATTTGTCTAAAAGTATTAACTAAAATAACATTCTTAAACAAAATTGTAAATGTCTGAGGCCCTTGAAAACTGTAACAAAATCCTTTCACTGGCTGCACTGTTAATCAATATTAATTTGCACTAAAAATGGGGTTCATGTTTTCTAAGGATCCTCTGAAAATGTTCTCTAAGAAAATATTAAGTGGTAACATTTGATGGGAGTACTAACTTTTAGGTAGACAATTTTCTCAGGTTTTTTTTTGTAGACAACAACAATTCCCTCATAAATAGCTGTATAATGACTACAGTCTGAAAAATTCAAAGTAATTTAAAAAAAATCTGCATGCAGAGAACATAGTTCTCACTTCTTTCAAATACTGTTTCCTTATTATGACTTTCTGCATTTTGATTGAGACAGATGCTGGCAAATTTCTTTTGGGGTCTATTCTTTAAAAAACACAGAGCAAATTATTACCAGCAGCCAGCAGCAAAACAACATAACAGACTACAGTTTACTATAATAATTTCAGAAAATTGCTACCAGATTCCTTGTACACCCATACGTTATCCATATTTTGGTTGCTGAAAAACAGGGACAGTATTTTAAATGCAGACACCAGGGCCCAGATCTTCAGGTATGCCAGAGCTCAGTTCAGTGCAGCTATGCGTGGGGCATAGAGAGATGGTAAATTTAAGACACATTTGTGCTGCTGCAATCCTGGGGCTGTTGGAGACTGGCTCAATCCCCAGTATAATTCAGAGCAGCTTCAAGGTTGCTCCAAATTACATCTGGCTGCAACAACCTTCCAGAGCTGGGGATCTGCCCTCTAGCCATGCCCAGTTGTGGCCCTCAGTATATCATATAGATCAGACCTTTTGTAAGTCTAAACCAGGTCTTGTGAGTAGGGCCAAGTCTCTTACATGTTACAACCTTATTACAACTGGTAAAAAAAAAAAAAAAAAAAACCCACAACAATAAAACCCAAATAAACCCAGGCATGGCCACAAAACAAAATCAATCATTAACACAAAACTTTTCCAAAATTGAGTGTATGTTATAGTAATCACTTACTGGCAGTATCCTCTCAAGAAACCCATCCTTGCTACCACATAACATATACTAATTTTTTCTAAATATTTTGATATCTTAATTATTTAAAACACGAGTCTTTTTTTTCCATTAGGGCAATCTTTTATTGGAGGGGTACTGCCCTTGTGAAATGACAAACTGCAGCGATACGTGCTGAGGAACCTGAAAGTACTTTCGCATATAAAGCAGCAGCAGAATTTACTGCTTATTACTTTGTTAGTTGTCAGCTGAAAACTTGCGGACTACAGAACATTTAGGCTAACACTTTAAAACATTTCTAAGTCCACTAATTAACCGTGTACACTTGTGTAACCCTGTGTAAGATGACACTACTGCAGACTTGAATCAAGTGGCTCCAACATAACATGGACAACTACAGGACACGTTATTTCTTTAAAATTGATACCATCTCCTGGTCTGCCAATAGCATGTTTTAACAGGATCCCTGTAGTTCAGACATGGTTTCCTGCATTCTGCAGATGTAGTGTAAAGTAGGTGTATATTTGCTGTAGATAGGTAAAGTTACACCAAGAAAGGGTTTGAGTGCAACCTGGAATTCAGTCTTCAGTCAGCATGTATAGCAAAGGGAACTGCACAGCATGCGAGTTAGTGAGCGACGTGTAAGAGGACATCCTATGGGGGGCACCTCTTAATGGTGTAGCAATGGATACTGGAACAACGGCGTTGGCATTAACCAGCATGGCGGGGAGTGGAAGAATAGTAGTAGAGCAGGTAAAATTATTTGGGTGACCATACATCTGAGACAATTAGCATTATGAGGTGTGCGACTCTGTGAAGGGGGGGGGGGAATATCTTGATGAAAAATAAAGTTCACTTATTTTCTGAATCACATTTTGTTATACATTTGTATGTTTGCTCTGATATCCATGTTCTTAAAATTCTTCATGGTGTAGTGTGCCTATACCTCCTCCCCTGCTCTTCCCAGCTCCTCCAAATACTTACTTTTCTGACCTCCTTCTCTACCGCAGCACCTCCCCTGTGGCTGAATTCCGGGCACTTTATGTGTCCTGCCTACCATCCCTCAGGATCTAGTGGACTTTATTATGACTGTGTTATTTACCTTCTGAATCAACTCTTCATTGGACATTTGCTGTGTGGGTGCCCCGATTGTGGCCATGTGGACGGCATTCAAGGAATTGCTGCGCCACATTTAGACGTGACGGGGCTTAGCTTTATCTCAGATGTAGTGGTTACAGACTTTTTCATGGGATGAATGCCAGCATTTGGGTGTCCCATCTTACACAGGAGCGGCTCCCTTGAAGACTTAACCACACACCTGTTAGGCATCGCAGTCTCAGCATCTATCCAAACGGAACGCCTTTTAAACCACGAGTTGAGGATGCAAATGGTTTCCACACCACCATTAGCCTGCTGAAGTCCTTGTCTGACCTCTTATATTGCTACAGAAATGAGATCTGTATGTCTGAGTACATAGGCTCCAGTATTTCCAGCTGATCCTCAGCCAGGCCTGCATATGCAGTATGTGGAGTCCCGTTTTTATGCCTTCCGATAGCAATGCCAAAGGCTGATTAACGTGGCTTCAGGGAACGGAAAGGGAAATGACCATCCTCTGTTCTCGTGCTAGCTGCCAGTCAGAAAGATGGCCTTTAAAAGGATACAAGTAATTCTGGCACCAAGAAGATATTTAAATTGTGAGGATAATTGTAATTCTTCCCAGTAAAGCCTTATCCATAAATCATACTACTGTGTGGAATTAACTTTTTGAAAACCAGAAGTTTATTCCAGCCTAAACCACATCTTGAACTGTAAAAAGGTAGCAACAAAAGAAGGGACAAGACTTTTGCTAAGTTGGATAGTAAAATGTGTATACCTTTGTCACAATGCTTATGAAAATTGGTAAGATTTGAACAAAATCTCTGTTTCCGTAAGAAATGCTATGTGGCCTCACAGCTACAGAGAAAATATATTTCTCTAGCGAAAAAACTCATCCATATTGTCTTTCTCTGGGATTTAACTGAAGCAGATATTTTTCTTTCATTGTTTTATGAGGCATTTGCACATTGTCTTTACTTGCTACTCTAGATTTCAGTAGTATACTTACAAAGGCTTTTATGGTCCAGCTGCCATGGAAATCTCTGAGCCAGATTTCATTGTCTGGAGAGGAGTATGCTCTAGTGATTATTGCCCCCTCCTCAGCCTCTCTCTTCCCCTCTATACTCTTGTCTGACTCACACTGTTCCCTTTTCCTGTTTCACTATCCTCCTTGCACTCCACAACTTGGCTCCTGCCTCCTCCCCGGCTTCTCCTATTCACACCAGCTTCTGAGTCTGCCTTCTGTGCTCCTATGCACACCCCCAATGCCCCAGCTCCTGTCCTACTACTGCCCTCTCTCCGATCCAACTCTCCTATCCTCCAGCTCGTTCCCTGATTACCCTCTGCTCCTTTACAAGCCCTTCATGACTCAGCTCCTGTCCTCTTCCCCCATTGTTGCCCTGCTGCACCACACCCTGTCTCCCTCTGCTTCCGTTCCCTCCCTGACCAGTCAGCTGCTATCCACCCTTTGGCGCCTGCAAATTCCAGTGCACCTGTCCAAACCCTGGCTGCTCTGCATTCCAGTCAGTCAGCTTCCCCCTTCTCCACTGCCTGGGCTCCAGCAGGAAGACATTGAGAGCCCAGGAGTGACAGACTCTCTGCTTTCAGTTCTGGTGCGTGAAAGCCAATTTCCCTAACTGATAGGAAATTCCTTATAAATTTAAGTCCTGCTCAGTCCTTGCATCCCCATGGTAGAGCATGCCTAGTACAGATGGAATCTTCAGAGATTTTAGCTGCTAAATTCCAACAAGTCTCTACTGATTACATGTGAGTTGAGATTTTTCAGAGACTCATAATTTTCCAAATTTGGGTGAATTTCACCGGTCTGGCATCGGACACACCCCTGACACCATGGCAACCCCCTGACCAAATTTCAAGTCCCTGTTTCAGTGCTTGGGAGGAGTAGGGCTTCTCAACAAAATGGTTGTAATTTTTTTTAATATGGGTAAAACAATGTATTTTTGCTTCACCTTGTTGTGAGAAACAGGTGAACCATTTTAGCTGAAACTTTAAATAAATAAATAAATAAAATTCTGCCTCTAGCAGACATTGAACATGGAAAATTTCAGGCCAAACGGTTAGTCTGGGAAAATTATAAACAGCTGAAAACAGGGTCTTATAATAGGATGTGTTGAACAACCTTAATTACAGATGATGGTACCAGTTCAACCTTTAATACAGCCTTGTGAGGCAAACAAGCCACACAAATACAAGCATGCTATTTAAGCAGCAAGCCAGCCTGTCCAGGAGAAAGAGTGGTCTGATGCAAAGGCCCAGGAAGAAAACTGAACCCCACTCAGCACTGGAAAGCATGAAGTTGCTTTGGTGAGCATATACAGTGAACAAGATTTCACCTCCTGTGTCCAATGCTTTATCGTTAGTAGTTGCTTTTCCTTGCACGACACCACTGACATGTAAGAAAGATTCATTTCGTGTTCAAAGTAAAATCCATTCCAGCCATAGAATAAGAGACAATTTTTTAGAATTTATGAACAGGAACAAGAGACGTAACTTTGTCTAGGGCTAGTGTCTGGCGAACGATGGACCATACACCAAAGCAATCTTGAAATTCTTAGTTTAAACCTACCCACCTCTATCCCAGAACCCTCTCATTGTCAGATTTTGTAATGAGGATTTCAATATTTTTAAATTTAAAATGTGCCATGTGAGAGTTACATGGATGGGAAAACTCTGCATACACCTATCCCACTGTTAGTAAAAGGGCCAGATCAACAGCTTGTATAAATTGGCATAGCTCCACTGAGGTCAGTAGGACTATGCTGATTTACACTAGTTGAGGATCTGGCTCCCTTAATAATGATCTCCAATTTTGTCAGCAAACTAGACTTTTGCCTAGGAAGTGGCTGTCTTCTGAAACCAGAATCATTAAAATTATGAAGGTATTTAAGCAGTCACCTTTTCTGAAAATTGTTGGATTCATTTTTAATATATTATTTTAGTAAATATTATCTGTAGATGCCGCGAGTAGTAGAGATAATTACTGCATTTTCCTTCCAAACAAAAGCAAGGAGAGTAATTTAATTGCAATTTGATATGAAAAGCTATTTAGAAGTAATATTTTGTTTTTGATATGTTCTAAACTCACAATCAGCTCTGTTAAAAAAAAAAAAAAAAGCCCCCAAAATTCTTAGTTTTACATTTGTGTATTGTCTAGTTCACTTTACTGTGGTTTCTTTTAGCTCTATTAATCTAGCACAAGATAATTATAAACATTGTTCTGAGGTAGATGAAACCTTGGTATAGGTTTGAGTTCAAACCCCATTGAGATTGGTAAGTGTGAACTCACTCTTCAGTTAACATAACTATAGGCATACGCTCCACCTAAGGCAAAAGGTGGGTGTGAACTCACGCAGAAGCTTTTGGCTGAAAAGTGCTTTGGGTAGAGGGGCGTTTATGCATGTTTGAGATCTCACAGAAACTAACGGCAGACAAGAACAGATGGAGTGAGGGACAGCCTCAAGGAGCAGCTAAAAGGGCGTGGCTGACCCTGGAAGAAACCTGGGGAGGATTTTTGGGCCAGCGATTCAGACTGGGAAGAGTGTTCTTGGTGCTGTGAGCCAGAGAAGCTATTTTCTGCTCTTTGGTTCCTTCTGTGCTCAGACACAGGACTTTGTACATTGTGATAAAGTCAGGACAGACAGCTGCAAGGTGGGGAGGGTTGGAAAACAGTCCCAGAAGGTTAAAAGGCCCTCCTCCCTATCAACTGAGGAGGGATAACTACAGGTCAATCAGGTTCCACTGAGAAGGAGTTACCAGAGAATCAATTAGGATCAGCTGACAGGGAGTTACCTGAGGTCAATTAGGATCAGCTGGTTCCAACTAAGGGCTGCCTGAGACCTTTTTAAACCCTCCCTGTTGGGAGGAGAGGGAAGAATGAGAGAGAGAAGTCGTCAAGCTGCCAGTAGGCTAGGAGCAGCAAGACAGCAAGCCTCACCAGGAGGGGAGGCTGCATTTCCTCCCATAAGGGAAGAAAAACAAGCCCAAAAGACTGGCTGAGAGAAGAAGTGGACTGCCCCTATGCATCTTAGGACTGTTTTACCCAAGCCCATCTCACTAAGGCTAAAAACAGCTGAGGCTGGTGAGACCAAGAAGGTACCTTGCCACAACATTTATTATAAATAAAATTACAACAAAGAAAAATACCTGACTACCACCAATTTCTACTCTCACCTGGACCACTGAGAGGACCCGAACTTTTGGGTCAAGAATATCCATGTAATGTTTATTGTAGAGCTCAAACTCTCCTAAATTATCTTGTGCTAGATTAATAGAGCTAAAAGAAACCACAGTAAAGTGAACTAGACAATACACAAATGTAAAACTAAGAATTTTGGGGGCTTTGTGTATGTTTGGGGACCTTCTGATGTGATTTATTTAAAGTTTTGCTAAATCCCAGTTGTGTTGTCTCAGAGCAACTGGAGCTCAAATTTATCTTTGCTTGATAGCCTTAAGTCTTTTTTTGTTGTTAATACTAACTGGTGGAACAGGGGAGTAGCTGAACACCTCACTAAACTGGACTAGTCAACCATCTATATTTATGTCCAGTTGGTCACAGTATGCAGTTGTAATCACCCCCTGCCCCCATAGTCCAGTTTAAATCCTAGGCCTTCAGCATAGATTTTTTTTTTTACTACTAGATCTATAGGACTCAACCCATTATCAGGAAGTAGTCGCAGGCAGTTATCCTCACTAATTTAGGCACAGAGAGGGGATACAGCACAGATTGTGCCATAATGTGTGTCATACTACAAACCCAGATTATACACAAGATGGAATGTGGCTGGAGCACATAAGTCATCTTTTTTGATGGGAGTCTGACAACTAAAAACATAATGCTAACATCAGCATTGTCACTGACTTGTGTCCAGATTAAAGGTAGATATGATTAAAATATTTTATTTTTGTCAAGGCTGTCATATGAATGGTATAATCAAATATTCTCACGTTGTGATAGATATTAGACTTTGCACATTTTGGGATTTTGGCACAAGTGCTGCATGGGAAGCGAGGAGAGCAGGAACTTAGCTACAACATGGATAGGAAAAAGAACCAAGCTGGACTCCTACTTTGAAATCAATGGAAGTTAGTAGCCCCAAAAAGTGTCCACAAAAATAAAATTTTAACAAAGAACAGAAATGAAATTTCACAAGTGTTTTTTGCAAATTTGTTTTTGACCAGCCCTAGTATTTACAAAGGTAGGGCATCTTACACATTCATTGTTATTGAAGTACTCCTTTTATTTGCACAAGACATAATGTAGTTTTCTGGATGAAAAAGATACCTGTGATTTTTAATCTTTTGCTTTTCCATCAAAATCTAGATTTTTCCTCTGAAGTCGCTGTGACAGGGTCCACTCACCACAGTGGCACCTCCTGTTGGCCATCATGGGAATTAGCTCTGCCAGCCAGCACACTCTTTTCTGGTGGTGCCTCTCCCATCGTCTTGTCCACCTGCAAACCACCTCAGTGCAAGTACCACAGCATCCTCTTTGACTTGGCCCGCTGGCCCTGTCACCATCTGCATTTCCCCCTTTCAGGGGTAGGCATTGTTTTCCAATAAGACCAGTCAAGCTACTTTCCCAGTAGCAAATGGGAGAGGAGGGAACCCTACGCCTACCCACTGCTCCAGGTCCCAATTCACAAACTTTGTATTTAGCAGTCTCCAGATACATCTCTAACTTTGTTCAATGTTGCTTTAATTCCCTGGACCACTTCCCTACAGCTCCAGCATATTCTTCGCCCTTACTGCAGGGTATTCAGCTACCCAGGCCCAGAGGCTTGCTAGGAGCCTCCTATTGCTTCCCCAGTCCCTGACAGCAACAGCTCTGTCCAAGGTGCTACCCTTGCTGTAGCCTGCTAGGAACACAGTCCTCACTCCTTGGGCTCCCTGCAGTAACTAACTCTGCTCTGCCCTGCAGCTCCTTTTGTACTAGCCTGCTGGGCCCTGATTGGCTGCTTCATGCCTCCTCTCTCCAACTGGTTGCTTCCTGAGCAGCCTGTCTAGGCTGTTTGGAGGACTCACCTCCACTGCTCCTTTCTGAGATGGGCTTAGGCAGGCCCATGGGGCCTCCATTAGCCCCTTTCCCCCTAGTGTGGGGTAAACACCCAATCACAATTGTCATGAAAAAACGGCAGTCCTAATGTTGACTGGTTAACTCAGAGTTATTAAGAATTTTCCAGTATTCTCCTCCTCCTATATTCTTACTCTAACTGTGCAGAGATAGGTAAGATATGATATACTCAAATATGAAAACAAAACAAAAGAAACAAACACTGAAACAGGGTTTTACAGAGAATCCTTAAGAGCTGAACCGTTCCAAAAATATTGAAAATCTTTCACAAAAGAAACAAAAAAGTTACATACTCTGTTGTAATCTACTTCATATGACAATTAAAGGTAAATGAAATGTTCCTTTTTATGCATGAAAAAAGGCTAGCTGAGTTTTTCACTTTTCCTATTTGAGGTTATTAAAAAGTGTAACTCATTCAAAGTAATAATTTAACATGCAAATTTATGTTTAAGTGAGATTCATGTTGTGATGCCACAAAGTGACAAAAGCAAGTACATTCAAAATTAAGGATGATACTGTGCCTGAAAGACATGCTGAATACTGATCAGATATGGCACATAACTTTGGCTTGAGATCCTTGTAATACCTAGAAACAAAGTGACAAGGACTGAGAATGAATCTTAACACAAAATCTTAACACAAAATGCCCGAGTTTGTCTGTTCATGTCAATATTTAAATATCAATATAAATTGTTTTCATTTATATTCCTTTCCCCCCAAAAAGTAACATTGACACAGCCACTGCTCACACTTACAAAATCCATGTGCTATCATTCCTCATGAATTTTTTGTTGGAAAAAAGTTACTGTGCGTGTACAACTTTTCTAAATGTAGTTTTTCCCATTAAGTATCCCAGAGCATTAGTTCATATTAAAGCTGAAAAGACTAAAAGATTTCAGTTTGATGATAAAGCCTTCATTTTCTTATATAAGCACAATAAAGCAAATGATTTCTTTTCCTTCCTTTCCCACGATGTACAAATGGCTAAGATGTTTTTCTGAAAAATTTTAAAAATAATCATGCTCCATCCCCATTTATGAATTAACTGTTTAGTTTCTATGCTCCTCTGCATTAAACTGGGCAAGGTTCCTTTAAGTGCCAATGTTCTGTTAGAATGTTAAGAAATTCAATATGGCTGAAACTTGTGATGCATAATGTATTCAATTAACTTAGCCCTCTTTTGTGTTTGCAAAAAAATATACAAACAGGCTGTGTTTTTACAGATATGTTAGTTTTCAAAATTATTATGATTTGTTCAGATGTATTTCAGCCTGTGGATTCCTCTTGAATAGTGTGTTGAGACTATTATTTTTGCATTTTCCATATTCCAATTCACTATCCAAGCTATTTTGATTGGACACATAGATCAAATGGTCTATGTCTGTGGCCTGTTTGGATGACTGACTCAGAATCAGGTTTCTGGTGGAAATACTCATGATTACAAAATTAAATTTTAAGTAATTCACTTTCCATGACTGCTGAAACATTTGCTTAAAGCCCTCTATTTTGCTGACTATTTCAACCAGCAAACTTTCCCTAAAATAGTCATGAAAAGCAAACATTAAAGTGGTAGGAACCCAGTTGAAACAAATTGGTTTAAAATTTGAACCAGATATTCATGACATAAGATATTGAAATTTATTAAATATTTTTGGATGTTTTTCTACATTTTCAAATATATTGATTTCTGTTACAACACAGAATACAAAGTGTACAGTGCTCACTTTATACTTGATTACAAATATTTGCACTGTAAAAACGATGAACAAAAGAAACAGTATTTTTCAATTCACCTCATAGTACTGTAGAGCAATCTCTTTATCGTGAAAGTGTAACTTAAAAATGTAGATTTTTTTTTGTTACATAACTGCACTCAAAAACAAAACAATGTAAAACTTTAGATCCTACAAGTCCACTCAGTCCTACTTCTTGTTCAGCCAATCACTAAGACAAACAAGTTTGTTTACATTTACAGGAGATAATGCTGCCAGCTTCCTATTTACAATGTCACCTGAAAGTAAGAACAGGCATTTGCATGGCACTTTTGCAGCCAGCATTGCAAGGTATTTACATGCCAGATATGCTAAACATTCATATGCCCCTTCATGCTTTGGCCACCATTCTAGAGGATATGCTTCCATGCTGATGATACTCGTTAAAAAAATAATGTGTTAATTAAATTTGTGATTGAACTCCTTGGGTGAGAACTGTATGTCTCCTTTCTGTTTTACCTGCATTCTGCCATATATTTCATGTTATAGCAGCCTTGGATGATGACTCAGCACATTTGTTTTAAGTACACTTTCACTGCTGATTTGACAAAATGCAAAGAAAGTACCAATGTGAGATTTCTAAAAATAGCTACAGCACTCAACTCAAGGTTTAAGAATCTGAAGTGCCATTCAAAATCTGAGAGGAACAAGGTGAGGAGCATGCTTTCAGAAGTCTTAAAAGAGCAACACTCAGATGCGGAAACTACAGAACCTGAACCACCAAAAAGGAAAATCAACCTTCTGTTGGTGGCATTTGACTCAGATAATGAAAATGAACATGAGTCGGTCCACTCTGCTTTGGATCGTTATCGAGGAGAACCATCGTCAGCATGGACGCATGGCCTCTAGAATGGTGGTTGAAGCATAAAGGGACATATAAATCTTTAGCGCATCTGGCATGTAAATATCCTGTGACGCTGGCTACAACACTGCCATGCAAATGCCTGTTCTCACTTTCAGGTGACATCGTAAACAAGAACTGGCAGCATTATCGCCTGCAAATTGTAACCAAACTTGTTTTTCTGAGTGATTGGCTGAAGTAGGACTGAGTGGACTTGTAGGCTCTAAAGTTTTACTTTATTTTATTTTTGCATGAATGTTTTTTTACACGTAATTCTATATTTGTAAATGGAACTTTCATAATAAAGAGATTGCACTACAATACTTGTATTAGGTGAATTGAAAAATACTATTTCTTTGTTTTTACAGTGCAAATATTTGTAATAAAAATAAATATAAAGTGAGCATATACACTTTGTATTCTGTTGTAATTGAAATCAATATACTTGAAAATGTAGAAAAAATCCAAACATATTTAAATAAATGGTATTCTATTATTGTTTAACAGCACGATTAATCACGATTAATTTTTTTAATCACATGATTAATCGTGATTTTTTAAAATCACTTGACAGCCCTAGTTTTTATACTGCACTGTTAACCAAAGTATCTGAGTGTCGAATACCAAATACATGGGGTAGCACTCATGGAGCAATCTCCTGCAGTATTTAGACAAAATCTGAAGTGAATGGGCTTTTTCCTACGTAAAGGCTGAGTAAAGACTGCAGGATTGGTCTTAGATTTGTTCTATACCCCACAACTGGAACATTAGGTATCACTGATGTGGTTAAATTTCAGATCCAAATAAAAAATAGCCATGCTGTAAACCCCAGAGAAAAATAAAACTGGTTAATAACCCAAACACTGACACAACCAGTGCTATGGTTCCCTAAAAAGATACTTACCTAATAAGCATATCTCACACTTCACTGTTGGAAACCTCATCCCACCTCCCACATTCTTGGTCATTCCTTTCTGTGCTCTGTCTAATTTAGGCCCTGAGATACCTACTGGAGTGTAAGAATCACTTGCATAGATTCCCTGTGCAGGATTGGGCCCTAAGCATGTAAACTTCTTGGGATAGGGACCTGTCAATGTTCTTTCTCTAAGCATGCATGCTGAGGAGGCTAGATACAAATTCCATGATCATCAGTTATATGATGATTCTTTTGCGAACAGGGACCGCTAACAGGGAGTTCCGAGAGAGAGTTCTCCAGGTGAAGGAGAAGCAAATACGGGACCCTTGGGGTAAGTGGCTGTGTGTTTGTGTTTGGGGGTTACTTGCTGCGTGCTGAGCTTGTGTTTGTCTGTCTGTTTGTTTGTTTGAAGGACCATGTGCTGTGGCCGGCAGCTGGAAGCTGTGAGCTTCTAAACAAGGTTTGAAATCTAGAAGCCTCTGTTCATTGGCTGAGCCTTAGTCAGGGGGTGGGGCTATCAAGAAGGCCAGGGCTTTATAAAGCAGTGAGTAACCAAACAGGGAGCCTTGCGAATAGGACTGCTAACAGGGAGTTTCTAAGGGGAGTAGGAAGGGGGCGAGGTACACTTGCCATTCTTTAAAACCTTTAAACTAAACTATAATCAAAACTTCTTGATTTAAACAAAAATCCTATCATTAACCTAGGTAACTGTAGGAGAAAATGCAGGCAGAAGCCCAGCAGCAGAGTGGGGGCTATCCTGTTTATTGCACTCAGTGTAGTATGTATGATTACCTGCCCTGTTGGTGTATGTGTGCATTCGGTGGAAGGAGCTACTGGTCCTCAGAGACTCTGTACGGGCTTTGGAGGCCAGGGTGATGGAACAGGAGGAGCTAAGGGAGGCAGAGAGGTATGTTGATGAGGCTTTCCAGGACACTGTAGATTTGTCCCACCTCTGGTCAGACACCCCCTGCGCTGTTAAGGAGGATAAAAGACCCAGAGAAGGAGAGCAGTCAATGGGAACAGAGGGAAACCTTCCCATAGTTGGGATCCTCCTTCCAGATGATGACGGGGTATCCTCTTGCACTGAGGTTACCTCTTTGGCGGAGGGAACTCCAGTCATTAGGAAAAGGCAGGTGTTAGTAATGGGAGATTCGATCATTAGAAACAGAGATAGCTCGGTTTGTGATGACCAGGAGAACTGTATGGTGACTTGCCTGCCTGGTGCAAAGGTTGCGGCTCTCTTGAGGCATCTAGATAGACTTATGTGTAGTGCTGGGGAGGAGCTGGTGGTCGTGGTACAGGTAGGCACCAATGACATAGGGAAGGGTAGGAGAGACGTCCTGGAGGCCAAATTTAGGCTGCTAGGAAAGAGACTGAAATCCAGGACCTCTGTGGTGGCATTCTCAGAAATGCTTCCAGTTCCACGCGCAGGGCCAGATAGGCCAGCAGAGCTTTAGAGTCTCAATGCGTGGATGAGACGATGGTGTAGCTAGGAGGGGTTTAGATTTATTAGGAACTTGGGAAACTTTTGGGACAGGGGAGCCTATACAGGAAGGATGGGCTCCATCTAAACCAAAGTGGATCCAGACTGCTGGTACTTAAAAAGGTTGTAGAGCAGTTTTTAAACTAAGAGATGGAGGAGAGGGGAAGCCGATTGCTGCAGAGGCGCACATGGATCGGACAGAGACTTCTCTTAGAGGAGAGTCTATTGATAGAGATTCTCTAGGTTTTAGTCAGGAGGAGGGGATGAAAAAGGATAAAGTATGGGCCAAATCAGATGAGAAACATTCACATAAAGAATCTGACACATCAGAAAAGAGCAGACAAATAAACAGTGACAAGTTTTTAAAGTGCTTGTACACAAATGCTAGCAGTCTAAATAATAAGATGGGTGAACTAGAGTGCCTCGTGTTAAAGGAGGATATTGATATAATAGGCATCACAGAAACCTGGTAGAGTGAGGATAATCAATGGGACACAATCATTCCGGGGTATAAAATATATCGGAAGGACAGAACAGGTCGTGCAGGGAGGGAGGCACTATATGTGAAAGAAAATGTAGAATCAAATGAAATAAAAATCTTAAATGAATCCACATGTTCCATAGACTCTCTATGGGTAGTAATTCCATGCTCTAATAAGAATATAACAGTAGGGATATATTATCGACCACCTGACCAGGACAGTGATAGTGACAATGAAATGCTAAGGGAGATTAGAGAGGCTATCAAAATAAAAAACTCAATAATAGTGGGGGATTTCAATTATCCCCATACTGACTGGGTACATGTCACCTCAGAACGAAATGCAGAGACAAAATTTCTCAATACTTTAAATGACTGCTTCTTGGAACAGCTGGAATAGGAACCCACAAGGGGAGAGGCAACTCTCGATCTAGTCCTATGTGGAGCGCAGGATCTGGTCCAAGAGGTAACTATAACAGGACCGTTTGGAAATAGTGACCATAATATAACAACATTTAACATTCCTGTGGTGGGCAGAACACCTCAACAGCCCAACACTGTGGCATTTAATTTCAGAAAGGGGAACTATGCAAAAATGAGGAGGTTAGTTAAACAGAAATTAAAAGGTACAGTGACTAGAATGAAACCCCTGCAAGCTGCAGGGACACTTTTCAAAGACACCATAATAGAGGCTCAATTTAAATGTATACCCCAAATTAAAAAACATGTAAAAGAACTAAAAAAAAGCCACTGTGGCTTAACAACCATGTAAAAGAAGCAGTGAGAGATAAACAGGCATCTTTTAAAAAGCAGAAGTCAAATCCTAGTGAGGTAAATAGAAAGGAGCACAAAACACTGCCAAATTAAACTAAAAATGTAATAAGAAAAGCCAAAAAGGAGTTTGAAGAACAGCTAGCCAAAAACTCAGAAGGTAATAACAAAATGTTTTTTAAGTACATCAGAAGCAGGAAGCCTGCTAAACAACCAGTGGGGCCCCTGGACGATCGAGATACAAAAGGAGCACTTAAAGACGATAAAGTCATCGTGGAGAAACTAAACGAATTCTTTGCTTCAGTCTTCACGGCTGAGGATGTTAGGGAGATTCCCAAACCCGAGCGTTTTTTGTAGGTGACAAATCTGAGGAATTGTCACAGATTGAAGTGTCACTAGAGGAGGTTTTGGAATTAACTGAGAAACTTCACAGTAACATGTCACCAGGACCAGATGGCATTCACCCAAGAGTTCTGAAATGTGAAATTGCGGAACCATTAACTATGGTTTGTAACCTGTCCTTTAAATCAGCTACTGTGCCCAGTGACTGGAAGATAGCCAATGTAACGCCAATATTTAAGAAGGGCTCTAGAGGTGATCCTGGCAATTACAGACAAGTAAGTCTAACGTCAGTACCAGGCAAATTAGTTGAGACAATAGTAAAGGATAAAATTGTCAGACACATAGAAGAACATAAATGGTTATGCAAAAGTCAACATGATTTCTGTAAAGGGAGATCGTGTCTTACTAATCTATTAGAGTTTTTTGAAGGGGTCAACAAACATGTGGACAAGGGGGATCCCGTGGACATACTGTACTTAGATTTCTAGAAAGCCTGTGACAAGGTCCTTCATACATAAATTAAGTTGTCATGGGATAAGAGGGAAGATCCTTTCATGGATTGAGAACTGGTTAAAAGACAGGGAACAAAGGGTAGGAATAAATGGTAAATTTTCAGAATGGAGAAGGGTAACTTGTGGTGTTCCCCAAGGTTCAGTCCTAGGACCAATCCTATTCAACTTATTCATAAATGATCTGAAAAAAAGGGTAAACAGTGAGGTGGCAAAGTTTTCAGGTGATACTCAATATAGTTAAGACCAAAGCAGACTGTGAAGAACTTCAAAAAGATCTCACAAAACTAAGTGATTGGGCAACAAAATGGCAAATGCAATGTAATGTGGATAAATGTAAAGTAATGCACATTGGAAAAAATAACCAAAACTACACATGCAATATGATGGGGGCTAATTTAGCTACAACTAATCAGGAGAAAGATTTTGGAGTCATTGTGGATAGTTCTCTGAAGACGGTGACGCAGTGTGCAGCCGCAGTCAAAAAAGCAAACGGGATGTTAGGAATCATTAAAAAAGGGATAGAGAATAAGGGATAGAGAATAATAATAGGCTTTCTTCCAGCAGCTCGCAGAAGCTACTAGATCACACGCCCTGGTTCTCATGGGTGACTTTAATTTTCCTGATATCTGCTGGGAGAGCAATACAGCGGTGCATAGACAATCCAGGAAGTTTTTGGAAAGCATAGGGGACAATTTCCTGGTGCAAGTGCTGGAGGAGCCAACTAGGGGGGGAGCTTTTCTTGACCTGCTGCTCACAAACCGGGAAGAATTAGTGGGGGAAGCAAAAGTGGATGGGAATCTGGGAGGCAGTGACCATGAGTTGGTTGAGTTCAGGATCCTGACACAGGGAAGAAAGGTAAGCAGCAGGATACGGACCCTGGACTTCAGGAAAGCAGACTTCGACTCCCTCAGGGAACGGATGGGTAGGATCCCCTGGGGGACTAACATGAGGGGGAAAGGAGTCCAGGAGAGCTGGCTGTATTTCAAGGAATCCCTGTTGAGGTTACAGGGACAAACCATCCCGATGTGTCGAAAAATAGTAAATATGGCAGGCGACCAGCTTGGCTTAACGGTGAAATCCTAGCAGATCTTAAACATAAAAAAGAAGCTTACAAGAAGTGGAAGGTTGGACATATGACCAGGGAAGAGTATAAAAATATTGCTCGGGCATGTACGAATGAAATCAGGAGGGCCAAATCGCACCTGGAGCTGCAGCTAGCGAGAGATGTCAAGAGTAACAAGAAGGGTTTCTTCAGGTATGTTGGCAACAAGAAAAAAGCCAAGGAAAGTGTGGGCCACTTAATGAATGAGGGAGGCAACCTATTGACAGAGGATGTGGAAAAAGCTAATGTACTCAATGTTTTTTTTGCCTCTGTCTTCAATAACAAGGTCAGCTCCCAGACTGCTGCGCTGGGCATCACAACATGGGGAATAGATGGCCAGCCCTCTGTGGAGAAAGAGGTGGTTAGGGACTATTTAGAAAAGCTGGACATGCACAAGTCCATGGGGCCGGACGAGTTGCATCCGAGAGTGCTAAAGGAATTGGCGGCTGTGATTGCAGAGCCATTGGCCATTATCTTTGAAAACTCGTGGCGAACGGGGGAAGTCCCGGACGACTGGACAAAGGCTAATGTAGTGCCAATCTTTAAAAAAGGGAAGAAGGAGGATCCTGGGAACTACAGGCCAGTCAGCCTCACCTCAGTCCCCGGAAAAATCATGGAGCAGGTCCTCAAAGGATCAATCCTGAAGCACTTACATGAGAGGAAAGTGATCAGGAACAGTCAGCATGGATTCACCAAGGGAAGGTCATGCCTGACTAATCTAATCGCCTTCTATGATGAGATTACTGGTTCTGTGGATGAAGGGAAAGCAGTGGATGTATTGTTTCTTGACTTTAGCAAAGCTTTTGACACGGTCTCCCACAGTATTCTTGTCAGCAAGTTAAAGAAGTATGGGCTGGATGAATGCACTATAAGGTGGGTAGAAAGTTGGCTAGATTGTCGGGCTCAATGTGTAGTGATCAATGGCTCCATGTCTAGTTGGCAGCCGGTGTCAAGTGGAGTGCCCCAGGGGTCGGTCCTGGGGCCGGTTTTGTTCAATATCTTCATAAATGATCTGGAGGATGGTGTGGATTGCACTCTCAGCAAATTTGCGGATGATACTAAAGTGGGAGGAGTGGTAGATACGCTGGAGGGCAGGGATAGGATACAGAGGGACCTAGACAAATTGGAGGATTGGGCCAAAAGAAATCTGATGAGGTTCAATAAGGATAAGTGCAGGGTCCTGCACTTAGGATGGAAGAACCCAATGCACAGCTACAGACTAGGGACCAAATGGCTAGGCAGCAGTTCTGCGGAAAAGGACCTAGGGGTGACAGTGGACGAGAAGCTGGATATGAGTCAGCAGTGTGCCCTTGTTGCCAAGAAGGCCAATGGCATTTTGGGATGTATAAGTAGGAGCATAGCGAGCAGATCGAGAGACGTGATCGTCCCCCTCTGTTTGACATTGGTGAGGCCTCATCTGGAGTACAGTGTCCAGTTTTGGGCCCCACACTACAAGAAGGATGTGTATAAATTGGAGAGAGTCCAGCGAAGGGCAACAAAAATGATTAGGGGTCTGGAACACATGACTTATGAGGAGAGGCTGAGGGAACTGGGATTGTTTAGTCTGCAGAAGAGAAGAATGAGGGGGGATTTGATAGCTGCTTTCAACTACCTGAGAGGTGGTTCCAGAGAGGATGGTTCGAGACTATTCTCAGTGGTAGAAGAGGACAGGACAAGGAGTAATAGTCTCAAGTTGCAGTGGGGGAGGTTTAGGTTGGATATTAGGAAAAACTTTTTCACTAGGAGGGTGGTGAAACACTGGAATGCGTCACCTAGGGAGGTGGTAGAATCTCCTTCCTTAGAAGTTTTTAAGGTCAGGCTTGACAAAGCCCTGGCTGGGATGATTTAATTGGGGATTGGTCCTGCTTTGAGCAGGGGGTTGGAATAGATGACCTCCTGAGGTCCCTTCCAACCCTGATATTCTCTGATTCTAAGACAGAGTATCTTATTGCCCTTATATAAATCCATGGTATGCCCACATCTTTAATACTGCGTACAGATGTGGTCCCCTCATCTCAAAAAAGATATACTGGCATTAGAAAAGGTTCAGAAAAGGGCAACTAAAATGATTAGGGGTTTGGAATGGGTCCCATATGAGGAGAGATTAAAGAGGCTAGGACTTTTCAGCTTGGAAAAGAGGAGACTAAGGGGGGATATGATAGAGGTATATAAAATCATGAGTGGTTTGGAGAAAGTAAATGAGGAAAAGTTATTTACTTGTTCCCATAATATAAGAACTAGGGGCCACCAAATGAAATTAATGGGCAGCAGGATTTAAAACAAATGAAAGGAAGTTCTTCACACAGCACACAGTCAACCTGTGGAACTCCTTGCCTGAGGAGGTTGTGAAGGCTAGGACTATAACAGGGTTTAAAAGAGAACTGGATAAATTCATGGAGGTTAAGTCCATTAATGGCTATTAGCCAGGATGGGTAAGGAATGGTGTCCCGAGCCTCTGTTTGTCAGAGAGTGGAGATGTGTGGCAGGAGAGAAATCGCTTGATCGTTACCTGTTAGGTTCACTCCCTCTGGGGCACCTGGCATTGGCTCCTGTCGGCAGACAGGACACTGTGCTGGATGGACCTTTGGTCTGACCCGGTGTGGCCATTCTAATGATGACATATATTAGATTCACGTATGGTAAAAATGTTAAAAAGTGCTGTACGTTAAATATAAAGACAGGTTTCAGAGTAGCAGCTGTTTTAGTCTGTATCCGCAAAAAGAAAAGGAGGACTTGTGGCACCTTAGAGACTGACCCATTTATCTGAGCATAAGCTTGGGTGAGCTACAGCTCACTTCATCGGATGCACTGTTAGTCTCTAAGGTGCCACAAGTACTCCTTTTCTTTTTGTTAAATATAAACTACATGCTGATACATTAGTGGATGCATGTTCAAAGTATCCAAGTTTTTAAATAGTTTTACTTCAAGCCCCTGCCTAACAAATGCAAAGCAGAGACTTAGTGCCTACTTGCACTTACAGTCCTTGCATATCACAGGCAAATTCTCTACCTACCTACAGAGATAGACACAATATGTTAAAAGTCAGTAAAGAGCAGGAGAGGCAAAACATTACAATATTCATTTTAGACCCCAGTCTAATAGTATTAGGGAGGTTTAGATTCATTTGCGCTGGCAGGGAGCTGAACTGGATGATATGAGAGGTCTCTCCCATCTCTTGAGCTCAGAAATTCAGGCTATGTTCATTTCAATGCAGGTATGAAAAAGCAGACTTCAGTGCAGCTGTTTATCTCCTCCTCTAAAGCTTCTCAAGAGAAAACTGCTCCTTCCAGGCGGCCGCCTGAAAACGGTTAAGCAGGGGGTGAGGTTGGGTGCGCATGAAAAGCATCCTTATAACAAGCAAGGACCTTCCCACTTCATCCTGCGGCGCGGCTCTGCCTGCCTCCAGCAGACAGCACAGCCCCACACGGCGGCAAGTTTGCTGGGGAATCAAGGGGCTGGAAGCCTCTGCCAAGTGTCTGCTCCTTACAAATGATGCTCCAGGAGCCCCCCCGCCCTCCAGCACACCCACCCACCGTGCGAGCCCTCCTGTTCAGCGGGGATGGGAGGCGAACGTGGCTGGCTCCCTGCGCTGAGCAGGGGATTTGTGCAGAGAAGCAGTGGCCCGTGTGCGCCTCCCGTTCCCGGTGTAATTTGCAGCCAATCATCAGTAGGTGTCCACATCCCTGCATCCTCCTCACCTCGGAGCCAATCACCCCCTCCCCTCCCCTCCTCTTCTCTCCCCTCCCCCAGCCACCACACACCCGCACACACACACACAAACAGAGGGAGAGAGAGAGAGACTCCCTGCCTCCCTCCCTCCCTCCCTTGCACACAGCGACTGGAGACGGACGGAGAGCAACGCGCAGGGAGAGGAGACCACCGAGCACACAGCCAGGCGCTCTCACGCACACACATACTCACCCAGTGCCTGCTCTTTCCTCCCCCCCTTCCTCCTCCTCCTCCTCCTTTTCTCTCTGCAACAAGGGGGGGAAGCCACTTACAGGTATTTGTTTAGTGGATCGGCGTTTTTATTTTTTCCCCACCCACCCCCCTTCACAGTTTGTTTACAAGTATCAAAGTTGTAATTGAGGAGCTGCCAAGACACATCTGGATATTTCTTCTTCTTTGTGGTAGGGAGTGATGTGCAACTAATTAAAGGCAGACAGGCTGGTAGCGTCTGCAATTTCCAGCCCCCCAAATAAAGAGACTGGTAAGTGATTGTTTGGTTCCCTTGCTCTGTCTTTTTGCTTTTCCCTTCTGGGTTTTTTTATTTTTATTATTATTATTATTATTTTTGGGTTTCTCTCGGTGGGTTTTGGGGAGAGGGAATTGGTTTTGTTCCTGTCCTCTAGGATCGTAAAAGTAGATTAATGCGAGACTTGGGCAATAAAAGGCGCCGCTGTATTAATTTATTAATTAATCTGCACCGGCCCCTCCTCCTGAATGTTAAATATGACCTTTGATCTCTATGTCTCTGGCAGACCAGACATGCAATATTGAACATGTACAGGCGCATTGGCTTAAGCAGGAACCAAATCATGCAGTCTGGATAGCTATTTTTATGATTATTTTAAAATGTGGACTATAGTTAAGAAAAAATCAGGAGCTGCGTCTTAGGTACCCTTTTCATGCTCCAGAGATGCATCGATTAAACAATAATGACCTGGCTGGTGGGCACCATCATTTTCTCCTTTCTAGTGGCAATAAACCTTGAACGGGGATGGGGTGGGGGATCGGAGAGGTAGCAAGAAAAGAAAGATTTTATGCAGAAAAGCCACTTTAATACTATGAAAATAAAGCATAAATGCATGTATTATTTAATATCTCGAATTAAAGGCTAAAATATTAACAAATTCCTCTCACCAGTTGTGTGGATTTCCTACACATGGTTGGCAAAACTAGTTTTATTGAGTAGTTGTTATTATGGACATGCGGTTACAGTCTCATTTATTGAAACTAGAGGTTTTGGCTATGTGCAGATTCTTAGCCTTCTCTTCCAAGTCTATGTTTAGCCTGGAGCTTTTGGGGGCACCCTTTTTTATTGCCATCAGACTCCTGAAGGGAGCAATAGTCTCAGTTTTTCCTGATGTGAAAATAGAGGTGATTCATGTGTGATTAGGGTCTTTCTGGGATTGAAAGATGCCTGCTAGTTCCTAATCCAGCCAAGGGTGAGGTTCTTTATCTAGATTGATTCGACCATGATCTGGATTTGTTTACGTAAACCCTGGTTTTTAGAATATAACATCAGTAGCTGATGAAGTTTTTGCACTTGGTAAGTTGGGCTATAAAAAGTTCAGTAATTATGATCCTAATTACTATAATTGATAACCATTTGAACTGTACATATTTTAGCCTGAAACAGTAGTGGGCCACATTTGGTGTCCCTCAAGGTTTCTGATCAATATATATATATAAATCTAAAAAAACGTTAGAAATAAGTCTAAAATAAGTATCCAGGAGAAGAATCTGGAAAACATAGACTGATAATAGAATTATGTTTTTAGTTATGTTTTTCATTGCACTATTTCTGTCTTTAGAAAGTAGCTTTTTCTCTATTATAAACTAAAATATCCCGCTCCACATCATAAGACTGGCCTATGAGAAATAAAAGGCACAAAAATCCTTATTCCTGCATTAAACTTTTTAAAAATTAAATAATAATCATAATAATAAGTCTGTCAATCCCACTAATGGTTAATTCAGCAGGTAACCATATACCTGATGGAGTCTTTTTTATAAACCAATGTATGTTCCTGTAATGCCTGCAGGAGGTGCTTTTTTTTTTTTTTTTAAACAGTCTTGTGCAGCCCCCATGGCTTGGAGATGGAAAAGAGCCTCCAGGGGAACTGGGGATGTTCAGCCCAGCTGCAGGCTCTGAGGTCAAAAACTGTAAAATTACCTGGCTTAAATATTTTTCTCTCCTCTCCTTTTTCATTTTTTAAAAACAAGCCGAACACCACCCTTTCTACCCCACAAGCACCACCACCACCACCACCAAATGGCTTGTACAATTGAGATCTGTCCTTGGTACATTGAATTAAGACCCTAACAGAACCAGCTGTGCTGGGATTCAAACTAATGACCCTCAGACACAGAAGGACACTGTGGCAGCTGGTAGTTCTTCCCCCCTCCCCATTTTTTCCTGCCTCTTTAGTTCAGCTTGAATGTGGGCAGGCTCTTAGTATTGTGTTTGCCTCCAATTTATTCTCGAATACATTGTGGACTTTCTCAGTACTTCATAGCCTAATTTCCCGTTCATGTGCTTCTTCAGACCATCGCTGCTTTCTGCTTTACTTCACATTTGCATGCCCTGGCAACACTTGTTCACACATTTCATAATGTTCAGATGCCCTCTGGTTATAGGTATTAGAGCCCTTCCACCCATCGTTTGCATGTCTTTAGCACTCCAACTGGCCCCTTTCCCTTGGCGTTTGTCAGCAGTTCCTCCCCAGGCCTGCCCAGCTATTAATGCATTTACTCAGGGGGAGGTGAGGCAGGATAGACCGGGAGAGTGGCGGTGGGCTCGTGGCTTTATTGGTTCTGGTGCAAAGGCTCTGCGGAGTGTGTCTGTGTGAACTGTTGTCATGTGCCTTGACATCTTTTTGGAAATGACTTTCTTTATTTTAGTTGTCACAGTTCCCGGGAGAATGCAAGCGAAGAGGCTGCCTGACAATTTGCCGTCTGCAGAAATGTACCCCAAAGAGGATTAACACCCGCCCCCCAACCATCCATCCATCCAGCACCCGACCCCATCCAGACGACGGCTCCTGTGGCCCTCCGCCCTGCCCTACCCTGCCCCTCACTGGTGCCCCCCCCCTCCACCCTTTCTCCCCCTGCCACCCCAGCATCCCATTGCCACCATGAACACCAACGTGTGCGTGGAGAGCGGCCCCAACCCCGAGGCCCCGGGGCTGCCCAAGGATAACCACCTGCCCGAGGGGGCCCTGAACAGCCTTGTGGATTACAACTCGGAGATGGAGCGCTACCGCTCCTTCGCCACCTTCTACAAGACCAACGGGGGCGCCTTCCCGCAGGCGGCCAAGATCGCCCGCATCACCACCCCCATCTTCCCCAGCGCCGCCGCCGCCGCCGCCGCCCGCATCGGCATGTCCCCCTGGAACTGCGATAGCGCCACGGCCGCCGCCGCCACCGCCATGCTCTGGGGCAGCGGCGGCGGCGGCGGCGGCGGCGGCAACACGGTCACGGGCGGCGCGGGGGGTGCAAGGAAATCCTCCCCCTCCTCCGCCGCCGCCGCCGCCGCCGCCTCGCTGCACGCCGGCCGGAGCAGCCTGCACCATCGGAACGAGTCCCCCCGGCTGGGCAAGCCCGGCTGCGCGCCCGCCGAGCCGCCCGCGTTGCAAATGGCAAACAATAATTTCCTCTCCACCTTATCCCCCGAGCACTGCAGACCTTTGGCGGGGGAATGCATGAACAAGCTCAAATGCGGCGCTGCTGAAGCGGAGATAATGAATCTCCCCGAGCGCGTGGGGACTTTTTCCGCTATCCCGGCTTTAGGGGGCATCTCATTACCTCCAGGGGTCATCGTCATGACAGCCCTTCACTCCCCCGCAGCAGCCTCGGCAGCCGTCACAGACAGCGCGTTTCAAATTGCCAATCTGGCAGACTGCCCGCAGAGCCATTCCTCCTCCTCCTCGTCCTCCTCCTCCCTGGGAGCCGCCGGAGGAGGGGGGGCGGGAGGCGGGGGAGGAGGCGGGGGAGGAGGGGCAGGCAACCCTGCCAAGAAGAAGAGGAAAAGGTGTGGGGTCTGCGTGCCCTGCAAGCGGCTCATCAACTGTGGCGTCTGCAGCAGCTGCAGGAACCGCAAAACGGGACACCAGATCTGCAAATTTAGGAAATGTGAAGAGCTAAAGAAAAAACCTGGCACTTCGCTAGAGGTCAGAGGAGATGATTTCTTTTTCCCCAGCCTCCCTCCGTCCCTGCTCAACCCCCTCCCCCCACCCCTTCAGTGCTTCTTGTCTAGCTTCAAGATGCAGCATCCCTTTTCTGAAGCCTCATTCAGGTTGTAAGGGTTCCTGCACATGTGACACTGGCTTCCCTCACTGACACCTGGTATGAACCCACCCTGAAAGTAGAGGGTGGGGGCTGCTCTGAAATAAGAGTGTGAAGGAAGTGGGGGGAGGCTGCTTTTGACATTCTTATTTTGGTCCCTGGAAAAATCACTGTAGTTTCATATAGTAACTAACATCACAGATGATGAATTAAAATCTTCCTTAAGAGGTTCCTTTAACACCTCTGCACAAGCTGGGCACATCCACATTGATGTGAACAATCTCTGTGTGTTTGTCTGTTATTTTAAAGAGTTCTGTCTGGTGACATGGAACAGATTTTTACTTATATGAAACCAATGGTGGAAGGGAAACACTTTTAAACCTGAAAGCAAATGGGGTGTTTATTTATTTTTTCTAACTTAATTGTTGCCATTATGAGATCTCTGTGCTTTATCTACTGTGTTTTCTATCTGACTGGTAATTATCTGTGATTTTTGGTGGAGAGGAGGGGGAAGAGAGAACAGGAAAAGAATGCAGCTGAACACCTGACTTCTTAGTGGTCAGCAGTTCAGAACAAAGTAATAGCTAGTTATTTTCAGGGTGACTGATGGCAATTTGATTCAAGAAAGACAATTAGTCACAGAGTTAAATAGTTTGGTGAAATGTGCTACAAATCCTTTTTGGCAATGCATTTTACAACATAATCCTTTTATGGTGTGTTAAAATGTGATGTAAAAATAAGCACAGGTCTGACTGAAATTATGTCTGATGGAACTGTATATACATTTATTTTTACAATGTGTCCTCAGAACTGACAATGTATTGAATATCACAAAGCTGTAAAGACAGGTTTTCAAGTTTGCTAGACATACAAAAGACAGACAGATATGATGTTGTGGAAATTTCAGTTCATGTATTGAGTACAAGAGACAATGATAAAAATACAAAAATATATGTAAAATGGCTATTAGGTGATATTTTTAGACAAAGGAAAACAAGACAGAGGAAAGACTAGTAATCATATGTAATCCCTTGTCATTATTAAAATTATAGCGTTGCTGGTTAGATGCACATATCAGACATGTCTGAAGGTGTCGGGGGGGAATGGTAGATTTAGTACAGAGGAGTACTGTGTATATTGGGTGACAGATTAAGATTTGCAGTCACAGAAAATAGCAACAAAGTGAGAAACTGCAACTTTCCAGTTTGCATGTGTTTTGTGGTTATTTTCTAAATCATTGGTTGCAGGAGTTTTCTCCAACAAGGGGTGGGATCTTGGTTTAAAGAAAAACAACCCTTCAGTTTCTTTGACACCAAATAAATGGATACAGCCTTACGGATATTAATATTGCCATTGAACTGAAGGAAATTTTGTTTTTTTATATTAAAATTTTGCCATCATGATTTATTGTACTATATTGAGTCCCATCAAAATATCATGTTCATTCCTCCTTGCAAGAGTGAACTATCCTTGTTGAAAGTTTGGTTATTAGCCCTTTTTTATTACATTTTCTTCAGCTGCTTTTTTGTAAGTAATCCAGAATCACAGAAATACAGCAAATTATATGGATTTTTTCTGGTGCTAGACATCAGCTGTTAACTTTTGATTTCACTTACTGTTTTTGGTCAACAATATATTTCTGTTATATTTGTAGAAAGTTTTCAAAGAATGTTTATAATCACCCACTCTGCAATAAACAGATAACGCTGAATTTTAATATCCATCCACAATTTAAAGAGAGATTACTTTTTTCCAGTGGCACTTTGTTCATTCAGCGATGTTGAACTTTGTTATACTACTTAGGCAAAAAAGTTCTTTTTCATTAGGCTTGTAAACCAAGATGCCTCTGTGATTTATTATTTATGATAAATGATAGATCCCGATGGATTATTGATTTGTTCAGAAAGTAAGATATTTCTAGAGGAGACTAGTTTATATGTTATCAGACCTTTGTATGAATTTGTGTGCATTTCTAAACACATTTCATTAATTTCCTTGCTCCTGACAAAGGTGTTCTACAGCCTTCAAAACTGTTCAGGCATGTTATGGAATGCTACCCATTAAAATTGTTTAACTGCTGTGGCTAGTAAAAAAAACCGTGGTTTTATTAGCCACTTGTGTACTTTCATAACCACCTGCCTTCACTGCTTTTCTCCTTTTTTGTTCTCTCTTGTTGTCACACACACCTCTGCTCCTATATTATGACTGGAAGGAAGCAGATTTCTCTCTCCAGCTGTAGAGATATCACTAGATGTTCATTCTCCGTAGGTCATATCCAGTCACAAAGCATGTCACGGCGTGTGGCTAATACCCTTACAGGCATATTATTTGTCAGTAGGAAAGGAAAAGTTCCCAAATTGGATAACTCTCTATTTTTCGTCATTTTTCTTCTTTCTTCTTCTTCTTTTTTTAATTAAATAATAAAGAATGACAGCATGACTGCCTCAAGCACATGTGCAGCAACACTGTTCTGGTTGTAAGGCAACCAGCTGGAAGCATGTCAGAGAGTGACAGGGCCTACATGACTGAACTGAAACAGCAGTAGTGGTTGCAGGTGGGTGAGAATAGTCTGCTTGCTGAACTGGCTTCTCAAGCTGGCTTGTCTTGTGGTCTTTGTAAATCAACAGATCTCCTTAGGGGATACACTATGGCCTAGGTAGGCACCTTACTGAGACAATATAATAAGAATCAAGGGTTCAAGTTCCATTATATACATATGGAAATCGTGGTTTTCAGTTACATACAAAATATAAAGGATGTTGTCTCCAAAATATGGAAATGACTAAAGATTGGAAGTAAAACTATGCAAAAAAGTCAGTAAATTGGTTGAAACCACTGAATTCATCTTTCTTTTTTCCCCTTAAATCTGTTCTTGTCCTGGTGCAATGAAGGCATATGATATAACTCTCAAGGTTAGTACACTGAGTTTAAAACGGATTCTCATTAATGCTTTCAGATTACCTGACCCTTACATTTTTAATTAAATGCTTCCCTTCCAGCCTTTTTTTCAAACTGATTTTATTTTTCCATATTTTTCTTATATTACCTTAAAAGCATTCCTGTGCTCTAGTATTTTTAACAGAATTTTATTATTACTAAGTGATTTTATGTATAGTATTAATAAATGTATGAAAATAAGATTGATGCCATGTATCGCTCTGCATACTTGTGTATTGTATGCACTGTGTTCATTTACATTTACAGTTAAAGCGGCATAACCATTTTTAGTCCAGAGAGATTACTTATTTTCCTCCCATTAGTACACATTTATATAACTCTTACTGTAAATTATAAAGACTAAGAGCCAAATTTTACTTTGCGCCTTTCTCACTCTTTGAGGTCAATAGGCCTGATTATGATTTCACTAATCTCAGCTTTATGCTGGTGTAACTCCATTGTTGATTTCAGTTGCACCACTGCTGATTTCAACCAGTGGAATATCAAAATCAAGCACAGAGTCACTCAACTGAGAAAGAGTGGGATTTGAGCCCAACATTAAGTACCTTTCATACTTGGGCATAGTGTTACAATATTCAGTGTAACATACTTTATTTGTAAAAGATACATGTTAATTAATTGAGTTACTATTGAAAAAAATAAGCATACTTATGTTCCACTCAAAATAAGTTTTTAATATTAAAATTTAAATATTAAGGGCCTAATCCTGTTCCCTTTGAACTCAGTGGGGGTTTTGAGATTGAGTTAACTGGGAAAAGGATTGGGTCCACTGATTTCAATGGAAGCAGCATTTGACCCTGAAAATGTAGCAGCATATGGCATTGCCACTAGGGAAAAAGGGGACCAGTGAGCAACCTCAGCACTTTTGCTCCTTGTTTCGGTAGCAAATGTGAATATTTTTAGGGTAACACTATGGAGCTCGGTGGGTAGGGGTCAATTAGTGGAGCCTCAGAGGAGGCATTTTTACTCATGTCTTTCTAGCTTTAAGTTACATATTGTGATGGGAATCAATAGTGTAAAGGAAAACTGGAAAATTGAGAGGGAACAGGCAGCTAATGTGAATGTCAGGATGACTAACTGAAAAGTCAGAAGGAAGCACAAACTACTGTCTGTGTTTAGTGATCAGCTCACTGTGTTCGCTGTTGTGTACTGGATTAATTATTAATTATTACTATTAGTTACTATTTGTGTTAGCATAGTGCCTAGCAGCCCTAGTCATGGACCAGGACTCCATTGTGCTAGGCTCTGTACAAACACAGAACAAAAAGACAGTTGCTGCCCCAAAGAGCTTACAATCTAAGTAATTGCATCAGTCTCTTATGGGCTCATTTCAAGAATTTGGTTGTCAGCCATAAAGCCCTCACCAGTCTGGGACTTTGCAGTTTCTTCCTTGTTGTGCAGTTGCATTCTGCCACAATGCTCTTGTTTTTCCACCTCCATGACTGAACTCTTAGGAGAAGTGGTAGAACATTCTTAGGGAAGGGTTCTTGCCTCTGGAATTCACTTCTTCTTGCAGTGTACTAGAATCGGAATCTGGTGATTTTATTTGATTGTTTCTTTGTTTTTTAGAAACAGGGCAAGATGCATTTGTTTCTCTGTGTTTTCTTGTTTTCTGCTGCTGCTTCTTAAATTGAGCATGTCGCCAAAGAGGTATTTATCTTGTCAGTGGGTGGAGGAGACAGAGGCAGTTTTGCTGAAACTTTGCAATAGCTTTTTTAATTAATTTTTGTAGCATTCACCCGGATATTACAATGATGGGTGTGATAGACATGAATTAAATAATTAGTTCCTTTTGGCCAGCTGAGGTCCCATTGAAGCAGTGTGCATCACAATGACGCCTGCTGCTGCTCCACGGTATAGTCTGGAAGAGCTGCAGGCATCTTCACTAACTTTGGCTGACACATGGCTTAATCTTGCAGCTGCTCAGAAATCTCATTGAAGCCATTTGCAGTTCTACATATGGGATGGGGTTCTGCAAGGTGTGAAGTGTCTTCATCTTTCAGTTAAGTCATGGAAGTCCAGTGAACTGAGGACCTTGGAGAAAGCATTCAGCACCTTTCCAGATCAGACAATTTACTGTCCCTTTACTGATCAACAGTTCTAAGGGGTTCTTGATCTTTAAAACTGCAGAGGAATTGGTACCTTCTTAAACAGAGATGGTATTTAATCTTTTTATTAAATTTCATATTTTCTTACTGTCTTTATGTAATTTTTAGAAATACAAACCAAACAAAAACCACACAAAATATTAGTGTACAATTCAACCTATTAATATAATAAAATCCCCAAACTTTTAGTTCACCTTTGATGGGAGACATTCACAGACTACTGTTGATGAAATGCACTAGAATTTTATGTTGTGTGAGACAGGAAGGATATAGTTGAATACTTTTTAAAATGAAATGGACCACCACTAACGAAATCTAGCACCACCAAAATTGGGTACTAAATTGAACCTAATTTTAGGGAAAATCAGACAGCTAGCCAGACCTGGTTAAACTTTTTTTTTTCCCCAAAAAACTCTACTTTTTACTCAAAAATCTTTTGTATTAACTAGTCTAGTATTGTTCATCAGTAAAATGTCTGAATGATCAGAGATTAACAAGTCATGACAATTTTTTAATTTTCAGTGCATGGAATATTTCTTTGCATACCTTTTAAAAATATTGTAGATTAATCAACTGATGAGTCAGGATTATGGATCAGATTCAGCCCCAAGTTACAGTCTTGGAAACCCCATTTATTTTAATAAGGTTGCACATTGTTTAAGTCAAGATTTAATTTGGTTCAGCGATCTTACATAAATACAATGGGTGACATTTTGGCCCAATTGAAGTCAATGGGAGTTTTGCCATTGACTTCAGTGGGGCCAGGATTTAATCTAGCATTGTGACTGATTCATCACTTCATTTTTCCAGTTTTACACTGGTGTAACTCCCCTGAAATCAATGCATATTGATTTGGTGGGGTTGAACTGATTGGTTCACAATTTATATGGTAAATAAGACCAAATATTTGTTTGGCAGAAATAAGCGTAGTAAGTAAAATTTTGAAAAGCGCGTAAGTGTCTTAGGAACCTAAACCCCATTTTCTAAAGTGACCTAGGCACTTAAAGAAGTCAATTGGAGCATGCTCCTAAGTCACTTAGGTGCTTTTGAAAATTTGATCTAGTGATGTATTTGTCCAATGCTTGGATCATACAAATAACTAAATTGTGTGGGCTGTGACCTGCTTGCCAAGCAGTTTCATTTAAGTCAATAGGACTGCTTGTCTGAGTATGTCACCATACTGTTTATTCAGTGTAAGAGTTGCAGAGTTAGGGTCTAAATATTTGCATTTATATAAAGCATTAATATTTTATTTTCATCGGTCGGATCCTGAAGTTCCCACTCAGTTTATATTTATTACTTAGTCTTCCAAAACTCTTTCTGAGGTCAGTGGGAGTTTTGCTTTAGTAAGGAATGAGTGAGGACTTCACTGTTGGCACACTATGAATAGCAAGTATGTGGAAATGCTTTTAAAATATATATATTTATATTTTAAAAGTCTGCTTCAGAGACTTTGATAATCCCAGTTGATAAAAGCCAGTTACTAATTGCTGTACTACCATTAATGTATTTGTTGTATAGTGACTGTTACGATACTGATAGTGCGGTAAAACTAGGAACAAACCATGTCAAACTATACTAAAAAAAGTATCAATGAAAGGAAAGTTGGTACTCTGAATGCGTAGGTTTTAAAGTTTGCTGAATAAAATATCCCTATGCAGGTAAATCTAGAACTCACAACTTTAAGTCTAATAAAATATTACAGAATCTGTTCAATCACTGGTTTAAATTTTAAATAGTCTTTGTGTAGGACATGTTGTTAAAGGGTTAGGTTAAAATTTTCAAAAGTATCTAAGTGACTTAGGCTCCTAATGCCCAAGTCACTTTTTGAAAATGTTCCTAAGTCTCATAAGTGACTCAATGGGACTTAAGTGCTATTGAAAATGGGGCTCCTAAGTCACTTACATGCTTTTGACATTTTTTCCTATAGGCACAATTATTTTTGAGGAATAGTTTTGTCCTCAAAAAGCATTCTCTGTTGTTGTAATCTATATATTTTGGGGAAAATTAAATTTATCCACTTGTTCTTGTCCACTTAAATCTCTCCTTTGAGTGCTCACACCGAACAATAACGTTTTGAAACATACAGTTTCATTTGACACTATTCCGCTATTTGGAAACTCAAGCCACAGTGGCTTATTTTTTCTTTTTTTGGGTTCATTTGTATTTTTCACAAGTCATATCTTGTTCCATCACATGCAAACATCTGTCCTAAAATTGCATTATTCTGTAGGGTAATCTAAAGCCTCCCCCTATTCAGTATCAGATGTGTTCTGTTGTTTATTGTGTTATGTTGCACCATACTTCAGATGCGACAGCCATTTAATAATGTTGAAGCCTTAGCTCTGCAGGGGCTAAAAAGATCCCAGCAGGCTTGTTAACTTCTACTCTCAAACATTATGGGAAATATTTTCTCCTACCTGGAACTCCTAGGCTTCCTCTTAATTTATTTTAAAACTATAAAAATCCATAGCCAGGTATGTATTAAGCCTACTGGATTTTTGCAGTTTTCTAAAGTTTCACTGTTACTTAATATTTAACTAGGTGCTCAGATACTACAGTGATGAGTGCAATATTATAAAAACCTACAGTAGCTCAAGTCTAGGTCATACTTTGTGCCTTGTTCTTAAAGGGTAACAAACTTGTCAAATACTTGCTTATTTAGCTACGTTAGTGTTTCTTTTTTCTGCTGTTACTGAGTGTTTTTACTGAGATTACTGAATTCTGAATATTTCAGAAACCTTCCTTGTTTATTGTCTCTGGACAGTGCATGTTTCAGCTCCATACTGACTTGCAGTGAGTTACAGTTTATTTTATGTAACATCTTTAATACTCAATATCATAAAACACTTATTAAAAGAGCCATTTGTAAGGTAAGGAGAACGGAGAGGTTTTAGAGGGAGGAAATTATTCAGTGGCTTAAAGAGTGGGAAAGAGAGAGAGAATTCCAGATGGAGGGGGCAACACAATGAACTCAAGACAATTACAGTGAATTTTGTAGGGAGTGGACACAAGGGAGTTCAAAATAGGCTGGAGTCAAAAGAGTGGAGATGAGGACAGATAGGTAGGGTAGAACACAGCTACAGAGAGTTCTCACAATCCACAGTTTGATCTGGATTCAGAGCCATTAGAAGCTCACAAAAGATAGGAATGATACAAGCTTACTTTTTATAGAAAAATTATAGCCTATTGCATTCGGACCATAAAGGAGAGAACTACTGTAGTCTGGACAGGAAGTGACAAAAATTTGAATAAAAATTTCAGCAGAAGCTGCATCAAGGTAAGGATGAATTCTTGCAATGTTTCGTAGCTGATATTAGAAAAATATACACACAATCAAAATATCAGAAAATATTATCAGTACCTAGTATGATGCTTGAGGTCTCTGGTTGTGGGCCAAAGTACAGATCTGATTTAAGAAAAATAAGAGCAAAATTAAAAACATGAGACAAACGGGACTTTTCATCCAGGAGGAGCAATGCTGTAGTTGATGTATTCTGCAGCAGAACATTATGGTGAAGCCAGGGGCTGACAGAGTCAAGATAGGCCAGTGAATTAAGTGAGATGGAGAGGTGATCTGCAAGATCTTGATGGGGAAAGTGGTAGTCTGACAGCCCAGAGACAGTTCAACCAGGGGAGGACAGTGCTGGAGATGATCATGGTTTAAAGAAGGGCAAAATTATTGATAATACTGAAAGCTACATTGAGATCAAATAGTGTAAAAAGAAAGAGGAATTTGTGGTTAGGGGCAGAGCGTTTATCGTAAACTGCCCAAAGAGACACATTCTTAGAGATGGTGAAAAGGTTAAAAACCAGACTGAAAGCAGTCAAAGAGTGTGTGCTGGGAAAGATGCTGAAAGAGCTCAGAGGTTCCTGCTTTCTCCATGACTTTGCTGAGAGAAAGGGAGGGAGTGAATAAAGAAGGGTCAAACGAGACCTTTTCTGGTGTGTGGTGGTGGGGTAGTCTGCAGCTTTCAGAGCTGGAATAAAATCTCCAGTGGAGTCAATGGTAAATTATGCTAATATATGCAAAGGTGACATCCTTTTTTTTTTGGGGGGTGGTGGGGGATCTACTGCGGAGGTGATTTTGTTCATAGACCAGTGATGGTTATAACTGGGAC
This sequence comes from Eretmochelys imbricata, assembly GCF_965152235.1. Taxonomy (NCBI): domain Eukaryota; kingdom Metazoa; phylum Chordata; order Testudines; family Cheloniidae; genus Eretmochelys; species Eretmochelys imbricata. The sequence continues at coordinate 33,270,966 of NC_135575.1, read as the reverse complement.
AGCAGTGGCTATTAAAAGTGCTGTGGAAGAGGTACCAAGTTGTAGGGTGGAGAGAGGAAAAGGTGGTTGAGCTAAAAGTAGTGATGAAGTGATACAACATTTAGGCCACGTCTACACTACCCCTTATGTGGGAAAAACTTCTGTTGCTCAGGGGTGGTGTAATTATGTCACTTTTTAGGTGGTTTAATTATGTTGCTGCACGAGCCATCTTACAGCGGCATGACTGCATCGGTACAGCTGTGCCTCTGTAAGCTCGCTAGTGTAGACATGGCCTTAGATTTTCAAAAGACAGATGGTAGCAAACACCACCTCAGTGGAGAAGGTTTGCAGGGAGAAGTGTCAGAATGGAAAAGGGATTTGGATTGACACTGAATTCCCAAGACCCTGGATGATGATTGACAAGAGACAGTCAGTCTTCACACACTCCAGAAGCTGATTTTAAAGGTTGGGAACTGGGCTTTCACATGTCCCCATGGAGAGTGAACTCCAATTTATTCAACTTCTTTTTCCAGTGGAGATGATCTGGGTACCAGGGTGAGCACGTGGCATGGGAAGCTATATAAGGTCACAGGAAGACAAGCTGATCAGGAGCTAAGGAGATGATGAAGTTGTTAGTACTGACAAGCTGATAAATGGGAGGAAGGAAGATGATGCTAGCAAACAGAGGACTGATATGATTCACTGGGTGGGCATTGCTTGGCCTGTGTGTTTTAGGTTCCTAGAGGAGAGTATAGGCTCAAGGAGTGCAATTTTGAATTTGTGGAAGGAGTGATCATCCTGATGCAGCATCAGAGAGCTAGAGATAAAAAAGGGGAGCTGGAAGTGGATGATGTTGAAGGTGTGATCTCCTGAGTGGATGACAGTGACAAAACAAAGACAAAATGTATTAGGGAGGGAAAAAGTCAGAGGCAAGAAAATGTTTAGAGAGGTCATTAATATGAATAGTGAACTCACCAGTGATTGAGGGGTGGGGGACTAGATGACAGAAGGGATTGGTAATGACATATGAAACTTGTCCCCTGTAAATCACCAGTTCAGCCAGCCCATGATGATGATGCCTATAAACTGTAACATGCCAATGATTGTTTAGTGGCCTATTGTAAAATGAATTGGAAGTCTAAGTCCCGTGAGGGTGGCCACCTCACAAAACCATGCCCAGTTGAGTGTTAACTGTCATTGTAAGGGGACTCAGAAGGGAGGCCAAGGACTGAATGGCCTTGGAAATGATATACAACCTTCTAATCTCTAGAGGTGATCCTTCCAGTTGAGGAATTTGGGTTAAATACTGTTGGGAAGATTGTGCTGCTGTTCTTCTTGCTGGACCTGATCTGTGGATATGTTGAGTTCACCAGGCTTCTGGACTGTCACTCTGGCACCTTTAACAATCATTACATTGATTAAAAACAATCCCTTTCTCCCGTAAATTGAAGATGTCACAACTAATTAGAGCTGGTTGACATTTTTTGACAGTTTTGCCGCAAACAAGGAAGCCGTTTTGTGACCATTTTTTCACTAACTCTGCTACTTACACAGTGTGAGAAATCCTAATGGATTAATTGGTCATGATAGTCCTATTGATTAGATCATTTTAGGTTCAGCAGAGTGGGAAGGAGGAGCAAGGGTTGCTCAAAGGCAGTGTAGTTCCAGGTCGAGAGAAAGGAGATATATATTTAGATTTGGTGATGACAACCATACCTCATCTATGCCTTGAGATAGAGGTTTCTTAGAAAAAAGGTAACCTAGAGGACATTAAAGAGATGTCAAAGCTTGAGTGCTAAGTCGTGTTCCAGAGGATGATGTACCAACGGGGATTTCTTATTAATGGATTGAATGTTAACCAGAATGCCTGGGGGGGGGGCTAAGTAATAGGGACTGATGGATGGTGTTCCTAGGGATTAAATTACTATAGTGACAGACTGTGTGTGTGGAGGGAGAAGGGAGTTTATAGCTGTTAATTCATAGCAGAGTAGAATGAGAAGAAATAGCAAGACATATTTTAGAAGGGAACAGGGACAGAGCTGGAAATGGGTGATGAGTGGTTTTGATTTTTAGTATTTTTTGTAATATAACTTCTTGATATTTATGTTAAGTTGATGTGAAATAGCCAAATGCAGTCTTTATGATTACATTTTAAACTGTTCTTAATATCAAATGAGCTAAAGTAAATAAATTGGATGCTACCATATTTTAATTTGAACTGTGATCCTGAAGGTACTAATTCATATCTCCTCTGGTCAGGTTAACATTTTTCCTAGCTCTCTTCACTACAGGGCTTCTATATGTCCCTTCTGCTTCCCTGAAAAAAAGTAAATAGAGTGTCAGAGGCCAGTCAGAACAAACAAGAAACAATCCCTGATCCTGATTGAGGCCTTTGAGCTCTATTTATTAAATAATAAATATATAGTAATAATTTTATCATAAGCAGCTTGGAAGCTGTCTTCAGCAGCTGATCAGCTTTGTCCTCAACTTCAGGTATAGATGAAAATCCATAGGAATTAAAAAAATTTAAATGACATTCTCTGATGTTGATTTCTTCTGATTCACCTTTGACAGAAAGCTGTTAATTAAGGACAGATCATGGCTGCTCAGTAACATAAAGGGAAGCAAGATCCCCACCACCATCTTGCACAGCCTTTCCAGATCACTGTTCTGGGTGCAGGGCAATGGGGAAAGCAGGATCTACAAGCCTGCTACTCCCCCTCATGAGCAGATGGGTGGGGAGACGCAGAGACTTGGCTCCAACCCTCAGTTTTTTGGCCAGCAGAGCTGAATTGGCAGAAGGGAGCGAGTGTGCTAGAAAGGGACTGTAGCAAATTATTCCCCAGTCCAGAAGAAGAAGGGCAAAACTGTTCCTTTTCAAAGCTCTTCCTGCTTCCTGGAGTGACACATATACATGCCAGTCTTCAAAGAAGGCTCTGCTTAACGGCGCAATCTAGCCCTTAGGGATTTCAGACCAGATGGTGGAGCACCTATTGATGTTGGGGAGATCTTACTTATGTGAGTAGTCTCCTTGAAAGCCAGTGAGACTACTCATAGTAGTAGGTGCTCACCAACATGATTAGGGACTCCACGACCTGGACCTTAATATTTCACAGCTGATATTTTTCTCACCACAAGTTCTGGTTCCATGCAGTTACTGATCTGTATTTACTAACTGTTTTCCACAGTGATACTATTCACTGATATTTTTAAAATGTTAAAATTCTTTTACACATTTCCCAAAATTTAATCTCATGCTTTTAAAAGATGTTTCCAAGTAAATTCAACTAAAAGAAAATGAATATATGAAACAAATAATGTCAAATACTGAATATAAATAAAGACCACATCCTGTTATCTGTATTCCCATCGAGAAGTACCTTACTCCATGAGTAGATCCATTTATTTCAATTGGGGCTACTTGCTCCTGGCTACTACTGACAGTGAGTACAAGTGGAGAAATCTGCCCTGTACAGACAGGTCTTTAGTTCTGTAATTACCACCAGCCAATTCTGATGCCTTGAGTTGTACTTCACTCCTCAAATAGCCCCTTTGAAATCTGTGGGACTGCTCACTGCGTAAGATACTGAAAGTGAGTTAGGGTATTAGAACCTGGTCCTGAATCAATGATTCAGCTTTTGTTTCTATGTAGTATCCAGTGTAGTGGTTTACGTTTTGCTGTACGAACTTGGTGGCAGAAAAAGTCAAATGAGTTTCCTAATCTGGTCTGTTCTAAATCTGGTTTGTGTCAAATACAGCTTGGAAGATATGCAGTGCAAGTGGAAAAATAACTGCCAGTAAAAAGATTCACGTCCTCTCAAAGTAAATAAAATTGACTTTTAACATAAATGTTAAATCTCATCCCTGGTATGAAGGAAGACAGGAATGTGGCTCAGGTATGGTAAGAGATATTTTAACTCAGATCGTTAAAACAAGCTCACATCTGAGTTTCTGACCTGAAGTACTTGTCCCACTTAACTGACAAGTCCAATCATAAGTTGGTTGTTAGAGGACGTCTGTTACAGTATGGTATAATTTATAATAAATAGAAAGACAGGGGGTCTGTGGGTAGAAGGTAGCAGAACCAAGCACATCCTGGCAGAAATGGAGAATGACAGCTCCATGGCATGTTTCCATCTTTGTCCAGGTCCTATGGAAGCTCTTTTATGGGGTTAGGGCTCTGCAGGATTTTGTCTGGAGATGCCAGGGTTGGAGGGGGAGGAGCAGCTCCCTGTGGAACCAACCCCCCTCCCCTCCCCTCCCTCTGTTAGTCAGTGGATATTCATGGCTAAATTGTATTCATGCCTACCTGAGACACAAGAACTTGTCTCTGTGCCAGCACAACTAGCCTGTTCCATGGCAGCAGAGCTCAGCACGATCCATCAGGAGGGGTTGGGAGCAGGGCAGAGAAGTAGCTTGAAAAGTAGCTTGTCCACTGGACTGTAGTTTCTCTTCTGTGCAGATTTCCAGGGCATGGAAGGTTAGGAGTTCACACACTCCTCTATGGTTCTCCAACCTCTCTAGCCTGAGGGAGAATTTCATAGAAACTCTGTGAGTTGAATCTGGCATTTATTAGGTACCCCAAAGCCACTCCTATATGTATAAGTATATTCGTGTGAGGAACAAACTGGCTGCAGAGAAGGTGCAGATAGGGACTTCACACAACATGTGCACAGCACAGCTTAACTCTATGTCAGCTTCACCTAGCCACTTTGAAGGGGACATTGAGGTGTATAGATTAGGAGGGTGGGCCACAAATCCTTGCAGAAAGCATCACAAGGGTTATGGCTTTATATACCTGCCCTGCACCTCATGATGGGTTGGGAAAGGGTTTCTTCTTCCCAATCCTTGCATAGTTTCCTGCACAAAGGTAATTTATTCTGGCTTTGTGTGAGGGAGAGAAGGAATTTCACTCCATGTATTCATCCCTATGTTGTCCGTACTCTTCTTGGATCTGCTCCAAGGAGAGTAGCATGGGGAGGAGGGCTAGTCTGTGGGAGAGTGGGTTTGTTTTGGAGGATATGGACTTACACTCATTCCTGGTGAGTAGCAGCCATCTTTTATTAGCCTTAAAAGAGGAACCTCAGGTAAAATGAAGCCTCCATCAGCTCGCAACACTGCAGGTAATAGGTCTGACTTAGTGGAATAGGAAAGGGGGACGCCACATGGCTGGACAGAGCTCCCTGGCCGCCTCCAACGTTCTGCTGTTTTCTGGCTGTTTTGTGGATGCTGTAGAGTTTATTAGTCCTTTAACGAACTAATGCTGTGCTGTTCATTTACACAAGAAACCTACTCAGCTAGTTACTCAGACAATAGTAACTGGCAGTCAGCCCCACATCTTGGGCTGGTATTGGATGCAAAATGCATTACATGCAGGAATTATGAGCATCTGTCCTTGGCCTTGAAGACTAGTTTCTCTTTATCCCTCCAGTCACACATCACACGGCAGCAGACTCTCCAGCTTGTGCTAATGTCTGGTAGTAATTACATACGTCTCACTGGGCCAGTTCTCCAGTGGCCCAAGTACAGAACTGCACCAGTGACTTGGGGATTTCCGGGAGGGAATGCCCCTCATGGAGAGACACTCCTTTCCCGAGCTCCCCAGTACACAGGGCACTGTGCAGAATGATCCAGCCTGCTTTTTCTATGCAGGTGGCCCACTGCACCAGTTTGTTTGGGGTCAGGAGAGGACTCAAGGGCCATTTATGATACTTGTGCCTTTGCGGCATATTGAGGGAATAGTCCATGCACTCCTCCAAGTTCAGGGACTCTAACTGTGATAGACCTTTGCACAGGCCATGCCAGGGAGGGAAACAGCTTCTTGTGTGCACCCAAAACTCTGTGCACCCCATAAGGGCCTCTCATGGCCTGGCGTGTTTTCTTCAGTGGTACTAGTCATGTCAGTATGTACTATTCAGCATGAATAAGGGGTTCCGAATCTGGCCTGCAAGTGTCTGGGTGTGTGTAAAAGCCAAGATTTTAATTTGCTACTGTGTTTAAAGGGTTTTCCTTTAAAATTTACAAATACTCAGGTCATAACTATGTACCCTTCTCAAATACATTTTTTTTTATTTCCATATGCTACTACAAAACTGTTTCCCTAATTCTCTATATAAAATAATAATAAAAATATGTAATCTAGCATCTGCAAGGCTTGTATAGCAACACTGTATTAGAGCTACAGCCCCAGCAACAGTGTATACAGAATACATTTTTAAAATGTCTGAATTCTTACACCAAAAAAGTAGCTGAGTTCAAGTTAAAATAGGGTCTGTGGTGAAGAATTTAAAGAGTCTGTAATTTCAGTATATTTTGCTGTTTTGCTGTATTGGAAGCGTGTGTATGTGTGTATTTGTACAAAGGACCTGGTCCCGCTAAAGTTAATGGGTATTTTTGCCCACAGGAGCAGATACAGGCCCAATATATATAATTTTTAAAATGTTATTTTTTGGTGTGTGTTTATTTAAAGGGATTTGATTGTGTTTCTCTTATCTTAAGGCCAAAAATGTAATTCTCTAGGCCGTTTATGTGAAACTGACTTTAAAAATGCAATTAAAATATAATATTTCAAATGTTTGAGCTACTTCTTTTACTTATGTAGAAAATACCTTAGTTAGTTAAAGCTGACCAAAAGAGAAACAGAATTGAAAGTTTTAAGCTTGAAGGTCATTTCATATCAGGTTTGTTTAGAAATAAATTATCTGGAACACCATGCTTTATAGCATTACCTGGTAGGAGAAGCTGGGGCTGCAGGTTTTTGAGTTCCCTCCTGGGAACGAGGCTTCTGTTTGTCAGTATTTGCACCTGCATGAGCAGTGAAGGCTGCCTTAAACAATGCTGATCAACTCCAATTCTATTCCTTACCTTCCCCTCCCCCTAACTTCCAGGGGAATCTGTCTTTCCTGTCACTCAGGATAATGATTCCCTGCAAGCATAACCGAGATTCAGAAACTCACTGTAATCTCATCAAGAGTTTGATTCCCCAGCTGGGACTCTTGAATTTATATAACCAGAAGGTAGCTGGTCATTCCACTTAAGCTTATGATTTGGTGTGCTGAGCCACCAAACTGGCTGAAAGATCTCTTTTCTCCTGGATATAGTCTTGTCTGTTTTGAGAGTAAGAATCAAAGGATTTCATCCCATAAATTGGGTTTGAGCTAATTTGATCCATCTATTCAGTCCTCATTTTTTGTTTTGTTTTTGCGTGGTTTAATGATTTAAAATAGTCACAGCTGATTCCCAGGTCAGTGGCTAGTGCAGTAGATATTTAATTATATATATGTTATATATATGTTATATAATTATATATATAACATATATATATGATATATGTTTAATTATAATTTCCTATACTGATGCAAAAGACCTTATCTTGTAGTTTTTCAGAAGCTCAGATATTAAACAGCAGCTTTGCCCTTCAGAAATATTATTCTGTGTATTTAAAGGTCTGATTGACCTTTTAATCAGACACTGCATCTTTACTTCCAGTTGATACGACAATGTCTGACAGAGTAACTCAACTTGATGCTGCAAGAAAGTAAATAAAGGCCAGCTCAACCCCAGATATATAAAAAAGTATTCATAGTAGAATATTTAAATATCGCTTTCAAAGATAATATGTAAGTGTAATACTTATACGTGATTAACCATTCTTCTGAGGTTGATGAGACATATGGTTGCTTGCTATTATTCTAAACTCAAGCTTCTTTTATAGTCAACATCTTTATAAATTATAAATTATATTATCAGCAGCCATCTTACAACCTACACAGAACTCTGTGGATGGTGTAGCAAGCATATCGGCTCTCTTCGGTATACCTTTGAAGGAAGCTTTGCTTTGCTTTGCTTTGTCATTACAGGTACATGTCCTAGAACTGAGCATGTGTGACAGAATAGAATAGGAATTGTTAAAGGGGACATAATCAATACCTATTTTGGCACATACTAACAAAGAACACTCATATATTCAGAGCATATTTATACAACAACCAAACTCATTTTTGGGAGCTAATTTTCAGATGATTTATTAAACTTCAACATTCATAGATAGAAGTAGGATATTGAATAGTTTAGAATTCTGATTACACAGCAGAAATTCTTTCTTCTCTGATATTTCTGTGGGAATGAATGATAAAGATAAAACAAGAGGAATTCTGCTTCCTTTTCATTCCCTTGCTATATTTATTAAATTGATTAATTTTAAGTATTTCTGCAAGAGGACCTGCATACTGTTTGAGCCTGGTTATTACAACTGATTACTTTTATGGTATAAAATGTTTGCCATGGTAATTATCAGTTTTATAGAACTCTGAAAAGATGTTTTAACTGGTATACTTGATTAGCGATGCCTCTAAGCATCTAGCACTGCGTCCATAAAAATTTCTGGGTTTCTGATTTATTAGCTGTATTTTGGAATGGAAACATTTAAAAGACCTCCATAAAAATATAGCTTAAGAACTGCTTCTTTTCAGTGGCATTCTTTAATTAAAGCTCCAACATAATCTACAAGAACTATTTCCACACAAACAATTTATCTCAATTTCCGTAAGACCCTGTATTAGGTTTTTTAGTTAAACTTCTTCAGATATGATATTTGCTTATGTGGATATTTCTTAATGAACCAAATACAGCAGGATGGGATAACTGATGTGAATTGGCATGTAGTGATTTAAGGGTCTGATCTTGCTCTCACTGTAGTCAGTGTAAAGTCATTAGCTATAGTAGGAGCAGAAATAGACCCCGTGGTCTAATGTTTTGGGATGCTGAGCACCATCAACCCGCACTGAATGTAGAGGGAATTGAGGGCACTCAGTACCTTGCAAGATCATGGTTTAAGTCCTTCCCTGTATGTTCAAACATGGGTGCCAAAAGCGGGGTATCCAAAGGCTGATTAGGGCACTTAAAAGAGAGTGGTGCACTTTTCAGAAGTACTGAGTGTTGCCTGCAGTGGGAGTTGTGGGTGCTCAACACCTCAGGAAAATAAGCCATTTTTATTTAAGGCCCAGATCCAGGAAAGCATTTATTCATGTGTTCAACATTAAGCAAGTCGCTATTCTTGTCGAAGTCAGTTGGACCATTCACATGCTTAAAGTTCAAGCTCTACCACTTTGCTGGGTCAGAGCCTAAGTGCCAAAATGTAGAATGAGATAAGCCAACTCTAGGTTTGAAAATGTTGCCCTATTCTCCCAAGACATTAACCCAGGTGTATCAGTTCACAGTGCACATTGTGATCATTAGATCAATGTCTTCATTATTCTTACATTAAAAAAATGTCTTGCCAAAGTATGTGTCTGCAAACCCACTCAACTATAAACATACACCCAATAAGTCAGTGGATAGTCAGAAACATTTTCAAAATGGTCTGGTTATTCCATTTTCCTGCGTATACATCCTAGATTTTTATAATTATGTTTTCATTTCCATGACTTTATTGTTTAATTAAAGAGGAAATAGATAGTACATAGTGTCTGTATGTAGGTATAAAATCCTGAAATGGCACATCTTTAGAAGCAGGAGGTTTCTATTAATTGTTGAGTTTTGTGAGGCATCATGTTATATCTAGATACTAAAAAATATGGCTGAAATATAAAGGAAAAACAAGAAGAAGAAATCTTATTTTATAATGCCACAGAAAGAAAGCTTAACTTGTTTTCTTGCTTTTTTTTATAGAGAACACCTGTTCCCAGCGCTGAAGCATTCCGATGGTTCTTTTAAGCAGTAGTATATCTTATTTTCAAGGCAGTCCGAAGTGAATGGCAAGCTAAAGTCTTGTTTTAAGAAACTGCTTAGTCCACCATTGAAGAATATACTCAGATACTATTTTCATTTATGTATAGGGGTTTCCTCAAAAACAAAATGTAAACAATCTGGGAGCCTGGGAATTGGCCAGTTTATTCACATTCAGTACACTGAATCTTTATTTGATGTAACTTAGCTATACTAGTGAAGTTGTTGTCTATTTTTAAAGTGGCTGTAAAAAAAAAAAAAAGAGTTTGGGTAAACCCCTGCTATAAAATCATGTATCTTTGAAAAGTAACATATCTATACTTCATTTTCAAATATATGTGTTTCAGTACTGTAAACTGTACAGATAGCAGCTTGTATTTTGTGTGTTTAGACACAAGGAGACAATCATGTCTGAGCATCTATGGAGATTAACGGTTTGTACACAACAGTGTGGTTCTGCAAGTTAAATCTGGAGCAATAAATTCTAGCTTTAAATATTATTTTGCTGGTTGTTTAGCAGCAGCACTGTTTTACCATGCATCCTTCCATAGAGACTTGATGCTAAGTTTTACAAGATTAAAAGATTAGGATGCCCCTAGGAATTACCTTCAGCTGTATTGTTGCAAGAGGGGAAGACATCAAATCTAAAATTAATCTTTTTGAGGACTATTTTAAAGTAGTGGTTGTGCACTTGCATTGGTTCCAAAAGAGCTTTACGGAAAGGTATCCCTCCAAAGTAACACACCATAGCTGACTTGCTTCTGACTGTGCTGTAAGGTGAAATGCACAGCATAGATGGACATGCGGAATCAGCCATTTATATTTAGCATGTTCTAGCACACAAAATGAAAAGAGTAACATATCTCAGAAAAATCTATGACTCAATGTATTTACCTTCCCACTAAGAGTTGCTCTGTAGGTTTTTTCAATAGATGGAATAAAAATTTTATAAAATATATGGAAAATATTTTCGCTCCATGTGCAACATTTAGAGATTAGACTAGCTCATAAATTTAGACAGGCTTGGATCTCTCCTGCAGTTGTGCAGGCCAAGAGAGCCTGCGTATTTTTAAAGTATATAAGAAAACCCCGCATTTTTGTCAACCAGTGACTATTTGTCCCCACACATGTTTCTTTGTCCACTGATTTTGGGCTTGCTGAATCATTGGTCCTGTGGGCCCATAGTGGAATGCTTCACCATTCTTTCTCCTGTACTAGCTATGTATACAGAACATTTACTCCTCATAAAGGCAGAGCATGGAGTTATATAATTCAGATGTAATACAAGGATGTGGAGGATACTGAGTTTACGTACACTTCATACAGATGACCTCTTCACCTATTTATAGCTTGGCTTTGTTTTTGCTCATGTGAAAAGGCCACCCCACGAAAGTAAGAGAATGCTGTTATGCCACGTACTATATATGTTTAGTATTTTTTACAAGATAGGCTGATAAATGCTAGTAGCGTCACAGAAAAGCATGGAAATAACAGGCTAATGATGCAGAGAGTGTGCCAATAGCATACTATTTCAGCACTTTCTCCATTATCTGCTAATTGTTTCATACTGTTGGCACATGGCCACACTCACTTGCTTGACAAATATTGGAGGGTTAGGTGAGCAGCAGAGTGTGTCATCAGCTATCTGTGGAGGATCAGAGTTCTGGGAAAGCGTGAGGATTGATGAACCACGGCAATGGTCAAGCAACCTAAGAGCAGCGGATGGGAGGAGACGCATCCTAGAACTGGCTGTGTAGCAGCAAGGGTCAGTAGCGTGTAGAAGAGCTGGGACACAATAGAAGAGCATCAGAGGACTGGTGTGTTGAGCTGGAGGAGACTGCATTCTAAACATTAGGGCTGACACACATGTCCCAGGTTCTGTGTAGCATGACATCTTACATGTAATTTCAGAAAATAAATTCCATCTTTAACGTGCTCCCAACATATGCCCCCTCTTATATTTTATAAAAGGTCATTAATTAAATAATCATCAAATAAGCTTTACATTCATTTACTTGGCAGCTTTGTATCTGATTTTATTTAATTTAAGACTTTCTGGTTAGGGCCTCGGTTATTTACTGCTGGACCAATAAGAGCTACGTAAGGTCTTCTTTACCAAATTGTTAATTGATTTAAAAACTGACTGAAGCCTTATTTGCTCATCTGGCTGGTGAGTTTGCGTTGCTTTCTGGAAAATTGTGATTGCTCTAACAGAAGTAGAGACAAAATTCAGTTCAGGCTACATTAGGTGTACAAAGATATTCATAGCAATGTACTTACTGTCTAATACCCTAATGTTGCATGTCTTGATGTGGTTTCTTTTTTTGTTTTGTTGTTTTGTTTTCAAGAACTGATGGATCTGTATATTGTAATTGTGATGTTTTACATGTCAATTCAAAATTGTTAAGAAAAGCAAACAAACCTGTTAATTATTAGAAATGAACAAGGATTGATTTTCTTTGATTCCCACATATTTTTTTTTTATTTTTTTATTTTGGACATTGTTTCTTTATATCATCAAGTTTTTTTCCATTTTGGTAAAACAATATTTATATGATGTAGTGCGTAGAAAGCATTTTGGTTTTTTATGTTTGAAGAAGGAAATCCCTTTTCTGGCCTCTCTCTTTCTCTCTCCTGTACATGGTATACACATATTTATAAATCAGATTGTTGTCATGTTCTGATTACTGAATTTGTGCTTTTCACGAGATCCTAAAATACTTTACAATATGAAATTTTTTATCCCTTTTCGTGTTCTTCATGTTCACAGTGCAAAAACCGCATAAAATAACTTTGAAGTCTTCTAGGTGTGAGCACTAAGCATGCCTAATAGAAAAAATTCTTTCTCTCATACCCCAGATAAACCTATTAAATAATAAGGCTGTGAGGGAGGCACACATACCCATTATGTGACTTAATAATAGACACTCCCTAAGAGAAAGGAAGTATTCCCTTTTGTCCAGAACCCCTGGTATGTAACTCATACAATTAATGCTAAATAATATAAGGTCTCTAAACTGGCTATATCTGTAATCAAATAATGAAGAAAGGAAGTAGTGAAATGAACATACCATTCAGGGTTGAATATATTCAGCAAAAAGCTGTAGTGGGTCTTTGATCATGGTTAGATGCATAGTGATATCAAACAGTTGGTTCTCATGTAGCAGCTAAATGTTTCAGATTTTTGTTTTTATTAAATTTGGCAGTTTCACACAGAGATCTACTCTATTCTTAGTGAATAAAAGACAGCTCCTATGTTAGAAAGTATTCCATTTTCACAACTGCAGGGAACTAGGAGATTTTTCAGAAACATGGGCCACAAAAAATGTACTCCTTTCACAGTGTTCTCCTATTTCTGAACTGTGCAGTTATCTATTAAATTTTCTAAAAGATATTTGTGTAAGGTGTATGTATGCTTGTGCAATTATGAAAAAAGCAGTTTTGGAAAACAGTGTATTTATTAAAAAAAAAAAGTCACTTAAGGGGCATGTACAAAACTGTATAAAAACATTCAGTTTGCCCAGTAAAGTTGTTTTTGTGATATTTCTGTGTTGTTGAATAAAGGACTTTAGTATTCAAAAATCTCTCTCTTTTTCCATAGACAGATTTTTGTTTGTGGGATCTTAAACACTGAAAACATTATCCTTAGAAAACTAATCTTCAAAATAATCAAGAAGATGCAAATGCTGTAGCTGAATGAACAAAGCTTCAGTACAATATCGGCATAAAGTTTTTGTTCTCAATTGGCAGTTGATGGAAAAGTTGCATACATGGAGATGACATGGTACAATTCATTTTTTATGACAGCAAAAAAATACATTTTTTAATTTGAAAGATTGGAAATGTTATATTAGACTTTTGAGAATATGAAAAAAAATACTGAAATAGAAGCAAAATGGATCAAGGAAAAATAACTCATTACTGAAACATGTTTGTATGATGGAGGAAAGTAATGAGGTTGATACTTGACAGAATTATCTACATAGGAAAAAGTATGCACCAGTGAAATTTCATCCATAGTCATTAAATCCATCAGTAATCTCTGAGATTAAAATATACCATTTTGTTGCTGGAATATTTTGGACTATGGTTTCTTAGAGTGGCAATAGCACTTTACCCTCATTTTACTGCTTCTCAGTACAAAGTTCTGCTCTTCAGTTGCCTCATAAACTACAAGAAGCAGAAGAAACAGTTTCCTGCACATTGTAAATCCTTATTGTGGTTACAGACATTGGAACAACTTCAAACATTTTAAAATGTTCTTGACTGCAGAATTCAATGACAACATATAACCAGGTTTTTATGAAGTTTGGAATCATATTGTTTTGATAATATATTCTGATAAACATTATGCCTAGGCTACGGCATCAAAAACTGATTGTTAAAGGTGCAGAAAGAAGAATTGGATAATTTGGTCTCTGGGATTCTCTGAATACCCAGCAATTTTGCAGCTAGATGTCAGTGTACTTGTTGGTTTTTTAAGTAAGCAACAAAAATGAAAGGAATAGAAGCAGATTTTTCACTAAGCCAGCTTTCATTCACTGAAATCTTTAAGGATATATGCTCTTGTGAGATTTATAACTCTCATTAAACAATACAGAGAGTGAATCTTGAATACAATTTGAATACAGAAAGGGCTGCAGGTTACTTGCAATAGGCAGTGGTCTCTCTAGATTAAATCTAGGATTCTGGTCGGGAAGGATACCCATTTGGTGAGATGGTTGATTTGGAACTGGGAAAAGGTCCCTCTGTTCCTATCCCCTTAATGCTGTTTGTTTGAATTTTAAAAAAATGTTTATGGCAGAGATGGACATAATCAAAAACATCCCTGAACTCCGGGGAAATGTTGAGCTTTGCTGTTCAGAACTGTGTCTACTTTTTGTAGTGTGTTTGTTTGTTTGCTTGCTTTTTTAACAAAGAAAGAGTAATGTTTCAAAGTAAAATATAAACTCATTCATGATCCCGTAATATCCTGTTGTATGAAAGCTCCATTCTTATAGTAAGAGTTGACCATAATTTGCTTTAACCACTAGCCAGTTCAGCTTCTCACATATTTCTCCAAGGAACAATTCTAGTAATTATTCAGAGCCTGATCATGCAAGTGCCTGCTGTGAGGTTCTAATCATTCTCAAACTCCCAATGACTTCACTAGATAGGTTGCATGATCAGGTCGTAATTACAGATCACTTTCACTTAAAAGAAAATGATACATATTTTACTCATACTAACTCTAAGGACACACACTGTCACCAATGTGAAGTAGAGCTCCCATTCATGCCAGTGAGAGTTGTATGTGGTCCTAAAAACTAACAAGGTAAGAAATACTTCTCGCGGTCAATAAACTGCACAATAGATAATAAAGATTGAGATCAGTGGAACTACTTGAGGGG
Organism: Eretmochelys imbricata; assembly: GCF_965152235.1. NCBI lineage: Eukaryota > Metazoa > Chordata > Testudines > Cheloniidae > Eretmochelys > Eretmochelys imbricata. Next base: position 33,255,871 of record NC_135575.1, on the reverse strand, counting down.
GGAAGGTAGTATCCAGCATGAGAAAGGTGGCAGACTTAGGCCCTAAATTAGTTTTCAGCCTATTGGCTATGCAGATACTATGGTGATAACGAGCATGATAAACAAAGGCAACTGGCTAGCTAGGTCCTTCTGAAAAGTAATATTACCTGAGATACTATCACTGTGGGAAACCTGTTAGCAAACTGTAACCATTTGCAGGGCTGATTTAACAATTCTAAATGAGCTTTAATGTTCAAAAGTCAAACATTCCAATTATTTTTCTAATTGTTAAAACAACATTAAAGCAGGATGGATATTCTTTTTCAGTTTCATAATTTGAGGGCTAGATGTGGCCTGTGATACTTTTTTCTTTTCAGGAAAATGGTTGTGTTGGAGCATTTCCCTAAGGGGTTAATTTCCCAATAAAACTTGAATATACATCCTGACCTAACATAAGAATTTTTCTGTCAAGGGTGAGCGAAAGATATCCCATAATTGGAGCCCATGGTTTCTATAAACCTCCTTTAGTTTGTAAAGTCAAGGATTGTCTTTGCTAGAAAGGAATTCAAAACAATTCCAATGTAAAAGTGTGCAGATACCGTGATGTAAAACAGAACCTGAATTAATTATTCTGTGTGGTTCTGCCTCATAAGGCATAAAAAGTTCATTCAAGAAGACAACTTTAACCTATACACCCTTATTTCCTTATTCCTTTAACTCTTCCCTCTTAACAAAGTTAATAACAGCTGATTACACTAACTGTCTACACCTCTCCCAGAGAGCACAATTGGGAGAAATATAACTCTTATTTACCAGTAAGGGAGACAATTTATGTTGGGGAGAAAGAGAGAGAGAGAAATTAACCCAGGTTGGGAACTTCTGTTATTTGTCTAAACCTCCTGACATGAATTCCCTCTGCAACAGATGTAACATGTAAGTGAAGCCTTAGCCAGAGGATTCAGAGACTGTATACTGAAAAAGACCAGCACTGAAGTGGAAAGGAGCCAACACACATTCCTACCTCCATCCTCCTGACTGATACACATTCACACACATTTATCCTTGACACCAGTGATAGACATCCTCAACCCCCTCTCACACACACACTTTATTCTGGAAACCTGGAAGAAAGAGTTATGGATCAGGTCTGCAATTCACAAGATGCAGGAAAACCTCCCAAAACCTGATGACCCATGTAGAACACTAGTTGACCTTGATCTGGAAAGAATATACATTGCATTGATTCATAAAGTAAAGCAAGTTAATGACCTAGGGCATTATCCCATTCAACATCTTTTGCATAACCCCCACATCCGACTTCTGAACCTCTGAGCCAAACAGGCTGTATGAGAAACACCTTGGATTATAAGTATACTTGGTCTTTCATGTGCCTACATTTTGCCACCCACACCCAGAATTTAATTAATAGTTAATCTGACCAGCTGAAATACTATATGAGAATGTATTGTTCAACATCTAACTAAATTAGGAGAAATGGTTCCATGCATCTAGTTTCCAACTGCACCGAAGGATTACTAAGTAAATAGTGGATTTAAAGAAAGTTATCACTGTGATTTGAATTATCGCTAGCTGATATTCTGCTCTTACTTGTTTAGCCTTTTATGCTGATTGTTGGCATTACTTGAACTGATTTGCCTTTTTTGATGCTGTGTCATGTGATCTGCTGATTGATTTTTGTGAGCAATCATAAATTCCAGCCTATGGCTAAATTGGTATATTTTTATGTTAGACTCGATAATCATTCATTCATTTCTTATGATTAGCTTGTGGAAGAAGAGCTTTACAGGTTAATAAACTTGGACTTGATCTGGATTAAAAGTGTGTGTGTGTGTCAATTCTTTCTTGATTTTAAAACCCCACAAACATAAAGGACATAAATCTGGTGCAGACTTCAACTCAATTTAACCAGATTTCTGTAATTGTCCCCACAGCTGCTACCAGTAGTAAACTCAGAAATACCAACCATAATTGAAAACCTTACTTTCAAATTCATTTCACACTTTGTTCAGGACAAGGAGTGTTTCTTACCTTTTTTTGAACTTTCAGATTGCAGGGCTGAGAAAACAAGATTGGAGTTTGTTTTTAATAGGCTAGCCTCACACCTGTTTCATAGATCTTCTTTTTTAAATGCTATAACACGCAAAGAGCAACTTCCAGCTTAGACAAATTTAGCACAGCATTTGCCTATCATATATTTTGGTTCAGCTCGTAGAGCTGGACTACAAGAGTTCTGGTTCAAGTATCACTGTAATGTAGAAGACACACACAAGAGGGCCTCATTTTCAGAAGGCAAAGGCACAAATTAGCGCACCCCTCCTGCACCTCTGAAGTCAGCAGGACTTCGTAAAGTCAAGTAAAATTGTTGTACTGTAAAACTATAGTAAAAAAATAACTGCAGGAGGACTGGACAGCTCAACCAGCCAGTTTTGGCAGGTGTAGCTTTTCTCTCCTAAAGAGAAAAGGAGTACTTGTGGCACCTTAGAGACTAATTAATTTATTTGAGCATAAGCTTTCGTGATGTATAAGCGAGCATAAGCTCACTTCATCCGATGTAGCTCACGAAAGCTTATGCTGAAATAAATTGGTTAGTCTCTAAGGTGCCACAAGTACTCCTTTTCTTTTTGTGAATACAGACTAACATGGCTGTTACTCTGAAACCTCTCCTAAAGAGCTGGTTCAAACTCAGTCACCTTTGTAGGAACCAAAATTAATTACCATATAAAGGCTGTTCAGTGCTCAGAGCATTTCTTACTAGACAAGTATCTTAACAGATAATGATTACTACATCTGGGAATAACTAATCAGAGAGGCTATGGTTGACTGTTCATAGAGATTAAACAACTTTCTCCTCCTTAGAGGTAGTGCCTCTAGGACAAAGTTGGCAAGGCAGATATGGGGAAATATGGCCTGACACCAATTATGCTGTATTTACTGTACCAATTCAGTGGATAAATAGATATCTTCATTCTCTATATCTGTCAAGCTGGCGGGTTTTATAAATACCACATATGAAAAACTTAAAGGAATGTTAAGATTGAAAAGTCAACCACTCAAAAGTTAGGAAATGCCCAGGCAACCTTAATTTGGGCCCACTGAGACAATGCACAATAACAGTCTTGCCCAACATCACATAGGAAACTTGTGCAGAACCAGAACTTGGTTCTCCTGGATCCCAGTCCAGTGCCTTAAATGCAAGAGAATGACCTTTCTCTTCTTGAGTGATCTTCCTCTTCCACTGTTCATGCAGTGCACTGTAGGAGGCAGGGTCCTGTAGAACACACTGATTAAAGATAGTATCATAATGCACATGAACAAGGGAGCAGTATTAGGACTACACAAGTAGCCTTAATTCTGGCCTTTTCCAACTTTAGAATATTAGATTTTACTATGTTAATGTTCTAGCAACAGGTTTTATTTTTGATTTCTTAGGTCTTTTAAAAAGCAAACAAAAAACCCCAGAAATTCCAGTGTGTGAAACTTTGTTACCCCCTCCCCACTCATGGCATGGGCTACCACCCAGATTTGAATCCAGGACCTTTAGATGCACAGTACAGCAGCTCTATCACTTGAGCTTCAAAGAGTAATTGATAGCAGCAATATGTTGTCCTTTGGATGCCATCCAGCCACTACAGGAGAATGCAATACACACTTTGCCAGTGGTTTACACAACTCCTCATGCTAGACAGCACAGGAATATTGGGAATCAGTATTCCTGGATTTTGGTCCCTGATCTGGAGGAGAATGTGATCCAGTAGTTATAGACAACAAAGGTAACCGCATAGATTTGGCACATTCATTCTGCAAGGCAAGGTGTCTAAGTGAGTGCCATATTAGAGTCCTGGGACCAGATTTTGGCCCCTTTTTTTCTGCTCCAGAATTATACATTAGCCTTAAAGTAGGCAGAGGGCCCCCAGGGGGATTCTGCCAGCTCAGAAGCAGCATAGGTCTGGTGTATGTGGCTATATAACATTATCCTCCTACTCCCAGCCCTTGCCATAGCAACATACTGAGGGTGGGTGTGGGCATGTTAGGGGCAGAGCGGGCAGTGGCTGACATGCTCTGTCTTTTCTGGGCCATGGAGTCTATTCCTAGAGTTGCCAGAAGTGACCTGGCAAAAGCTTTCACTCACTCTGTTTCTAAACTGGGAATGATACTAAGGTATCATGTCAGGTCTGGCTTGATAATAAAGGTTGTGGAGGGCATAGAATTATTAACACCTGCGAGTGGAAGAGCTATGGCCAGAATTCATGGTCTCCATCTGGTGACCCAGTACACCTTCCTCCAGTATATTTACACAAGAGAGGGTGCGCTCCCTGCACCAGGCCAAGTGGAGGAAGCTGTGGAAGCGTGCTGCTCCCCCACACTAGGGAATGGAAAGGGAGCCTTTCTTTTGCGTCATCCCCTCCTCACTTTAACTACTACCTTCCTTAGGCTGAAGAGGCAGCAGCCACGGCTGCTAGTAGTGCTCCCATCTGGACCTCCAGCTGCTGGCACATGCTCCGTGTGGCTCACAGGTTGGGGAGCTCTGTGGAGCTGCAGCATACCCAGAATGATTGGTATGTAGCAAGCTCTCTGAGGCTGTGCAATGCAGATGTACTGCTCAGAGGTTTTACCAGGCTGGCTCTACTAAGCACCAAGCGTGTGAAAATGGCACTGTTCTGTGGCTAATAACTTAGCCAAACCTGGGTGAATTTTCATCCAGACAACATAAGGAATATGTCTGAGCAGAGGACTGCCCCCTGCCAAACGTCAACCCTGGAAGCGTTAGAATTCTGGAAAAATTAACATTGTACAAAATTAACATTGGCAAAATTATCTGTTTTTCCCCAATCTCATTCTTGGAACTAACTGCGTTCACTGAAACTTTGAAAACACATTCAGCTTGAGTCAAACAACTGTCCTGGAAAACTTCAGCACAAAGAGAGACGGTTTTGCTAAGTTATAAACAAATGAAAACAGGGTCTTGTAATGGAACATGTTAGGCAACTTTTACTACAACTCCACCACTTATTAAGTTTGCTATCAATAAAAGAAAGGAATAAAAATGAAAGTGATAACTTTAAGAGAACCTTTAGTGTAAGAGATTGTGGTAGGTGGTTTTTTTTTTTAAATAAAATTAAAATTATTATTACTTGGCACTAAAAGTTCTAAAAATTCTTACCTCTGTAACACTACACTGCACACACAATGCTCCCTTCACCCCTCGAAGAAAGGACCAGAAAGAATGAACAAACCAACCACACACAACAGATGTTGGTCACATTGCTTATTGTGCTACTGGAAGGCACTCAGATACCACAGTCATGAGGGCAGTAATTGAACCTGTATAGAATAGAGCAGAACCTCTTTTTACCCTTGTGGGAGCTAAATAGCTACTGATAACTGTTTAATCAAACACCACCAAACATGTGGGGTGGGATGTTCACACTGCAGATATGCTAACTGTTCTTTTACTATTGTCTACGTCTTGCTCATTTTAAATGGCACGGTGCTTCATCCCTTCACTTTCTCTCCCTTGTGCTATATATACAGAGGCAGATTACATCCAAGATGGTTGTTTGAAGAAACCTCCTGCAACTGATAGTCACACTGCAGTGTGAATTGCATTGTAGCACATCACAGGCCCTCTGCTCAGACGTGACATGCTGCTATGTTTTGATGTGGTCTTTCACTGTTATTCTGACACATAATGGTAGCCTCTGTAGTTATTACTCTTTTCTTTAGCTTTATGTTAAAACGAGTAACATATTTAGGTATTTACGGTAGCTATTTGTATAAATTACTGGGATTTTTTTCTCATTATCAGTAATAATTCACGTATTATTATTTTAATGGATTTTTTTCCTCACTGTGTATTTTGGCTTCCACAGACTTCATTGCAGCCTGTGCAAATTACGGTGAGGAGGGGTTAACGTGCTGCACTGTGTATAAACTGCTTCTTAATTCTACAGATTGTCACTATTCATCCAAAGAGCTCACACTGTAAGGAGGGTGGGATTGAAATATTCAATGTCATCATGTGCCCAAGGGGCGATTTTCCCCACAAATATGTATCTGTGAGTACGTTCTACTGTCTTCTTATAAATTGTGGAATAATGGGCCTGCTTCTGCTCCCATAGAAATCAATGGCAAATTCCCACTGATTTCAGGGCTGCAGAATCAGCCCATTTGTCACATCATTTGACCCACCCTGCGGCATTCTTCCTACTTTTTAAGTGTTTCTATTCAGCCCATGCTGAAGGGATTTGAAAATGCACTGGGCTGTGCCAAGCCTCAGTACTCCTTAGTGCAGCCTCAAAGCACCAACGTGTGGCCTGAAATAGAGAGCTGTTCAAAAACAATCTCACCAGCAGTGACAGCTCAGTTTGTTCTTGGGTTAGTGGGAATGTAACATATCGTTTGCTTTCACCTAATATATTTTGCAGAAACAAAAAACAGTTTCCACAGACAGAAAAATGTCCTTTTAAAAGGAAAATGCTGAATTTCTGTCTGAGCAAACTCATGATTTTAACCCAGTATATAGATGCATTTTCTACTTTAACTTGCTTCTACCTATAGTCTCCTATTGCTTTTGCTGCTGCTTGTTCCTCTTCTGCTCTCTTGGTATGTAAATTACACCCTCTTAGATCCCCTTACTACACCACATTCAAAGGTGATGTGTAAGCTGTCATTAGTTAAATATGGATAAATGGATGTGATCTAAGGGAGTTTAAAAGAGCCTCATTGCATCTAAACTGGTGTAATTTACAGGCTGAGAGGGCCAGATTAAGATGCAAGTTACACCAAGTTAGACTCACCTCTGAATTTGGCCCCTAGAATATATCATACTGGTTCAGCTCATTTCAACTTGTCAGGTGCCCATTGTGCCAAGGCATTTCAAAAGAAGGGGCATGATCATACGTACGGCTGTACCTGGTCACAGAGGGGGATTATGGAGGGAAAATGAAATATTTTTTTAGATTCCCTTAATTTAGTGTTTGAGTTTCAACTCAGTTTTATTTTAAATATTTTTCACATACTTTATTCATTAGTTAAATTAACATGAGGATCAGCATCACACAATAATATGGCCGAAATGCTTTGTATCAAGTTCAAGGAGGAGTGGGCAAGTTCGACAAGGGAGAAACATGCATAATCATACCTACACAGTGATGACCAATGAAAAAGAATGACCCATCTCCCAAATACTGAATTATTTATCCTTGGGCATGACAATCAAGGGAGCCCACTGTATTTTCATGTACTTCTTAGAACCACGGCCAGTTTTCTGTTATCACTAAGCCCACAGTACTGAATGGGTTCTTTTTTTGAAAGAGGAGGGACTAAAGGAGAGAATGGAGGTACAGGTATCTTCATCTGTAACAGAGCCTCTTGATTCACTATGGAATTTGTCCATGTCCTCTATAATGCAATATATTATCTTGTCTCTGGGTAGTGTCTCATGCAAGGTATTATCTTGTCTCATCCCAATACTCTACCCATTTCAGAGGCTCTTCAACAACATCTTTTTTAATGCAAGCAGGTTATTACGGGGGAAAGGGTTTATTTTAGACTGTGTTCTCCATCATACGTAAGGCAGGCACCCTCTACACACCCCGTGTATGTTTGATTTCCTGGATCTTTCCCTGTTGTCTGTCAGCTAATGCCTTCCAGTTTTTAGATCAGACTCTTAACCACTTAATGGCTGTATGTTGTGCATGGTATTCCATACAACAACTCTTCAAGGGAGCTCTGTTAAACTTGCCTCAGCTTGTTTCCACCTAAATTCAGTCTTAGAGGGGAACTGATGTGCAATACTTTTTCTTTCTCTGAGCTCACATTTCCCATTGATCAACCGCTCTATTTGCCAAAGGCTGTAACCTGATTGAGCTGATCTAACTGTCCTCACCCTCTCCTGCAGGAATAGCAAGGAAACTGGGAAACAAACAGCTAGTTCAGACTGTGAGGCTTTGTTTAAATAATGGTCCAACTTATGCACTGATTAAATAGAATGACCCCAGATTTGCCCAGAAGTAATGGAGTGCAGAATTTGGACCTGTATGCTGACAATGACCACATTAAGTGGTTACCAAGCTCAGGTTTATTAGATCCATGCTGGGCAACTGTTTTCCAACTCTGTGGCTGCTGCCAAACTTGGAGCACAGGTGGGAAGAGAGGTTTTTTTTCTCTTAAAACCCTGCTAGCAATTGCCATATTTAACCCTGAACCAGAAAAGCCAAAGTCCAAGGCAATACCATGCAGCCAGACGAGTGGTAGTAAAAGGGTGCACACATGAGGTTTCATAATTTTGTTTCCATTTTCCATTTTGATTTGGCTCGTGTGTGTGTTTATGTCCCACTGGGAAGCTGTCTGATGGCTTACTTGTATTCTATCCAGTGTCTTTGGATATAGACTTGAAGTTTTTCTGTTTGCTGTTTTCTGTGCCAGTATCCTAAGCAGCTCATAAGCGCAGTGGCATGAGCTCTTGCACTCTTCACCACTGCTGAACTAATGGATGATACCTATGCCCACGGTAATTCTGTGTTTGTCTTTATGCACGGAAAGTGCTATCATTAAAATAAAGTGCTGGGTTGGAGAGTGGGCCCGTTTTATTATTCATTATTTTTCTTTTTCCTACTACTTAAAACATACATGACTTAATAAATGTTCTGTCTTTGTTTCCCCCTGGGTATAAATGATGGCGTGGGAGAGCACCTGGTTAATATCTACTCGCCCTTATATGGAAAACTAGAGGGGGTCCAGGGCAAAGGGTTAATCCTTTGTTGCTATTCCAAAAGAACACTGTGAACTCCCTACGGAGGAATTCCATAGTGCCAGGCCTACCTATGTACCTCTTTTCTAGTGTGAGCAAGGGCTAATGTAGAAAGGGCTCTGATATTTTTTTACTCCCATCCCATGCTTCTGAGGACTGTCTGCTCTAACACTTACATTATTGCTAACTCCACAGTCAATGATAGCAGCAATTACTGAACCAGTGGGACTGCACCAGTGTAAACAGCAAGGGTGCATTTTACTCACATTAGCCATCTCGTTTGGGTGTAATTCTGCTCCCTCTTCACGCTCAATACTCTGCGCAAGCTTTGCCGGGTTGCTGATCCCACAGTACCTGCCATTGCTCCCTAAAGCAGTGACCTGCAGGAGATTTGGAAAGACCTTCTGGAAGCAAAGGGAATTGTGGGGGAAGGGTTTGAATGGTGTTCCAAAATATAGTCTCAGACTGGGGATCAGGCTGAATGGCCAGAGCTTGTTCTTTGGTCAGAAAAATGGAGCATGGGGAGAATGTGACACCAATACATGCAAAAGCGGCAAAGAGTCCTGTGGCACCTTATAGACTAACAGACGTATTGGAGCATAAGCTTTCGTGGGTGAATACCCACTTCGTCGGATGCATGTGGGTATTCACCCACGAAAGCTTATGCTCCAATACGTCTGTTAGTCTACAAGGTGCCACAGATCCAGATTTGCCGCTTTTACAGATCCAGACTAACACAGCTACCCCTCTGATTCAATACATGCAGGCAGCCAGAGTCAGAGGCAGCAATGCATGGAATTCATGTGGCAATGCAGCAAGAGGGGCTCTGTCTTCCTCTGTCCCTGACCAAATTGGCATCATGATGTGAGTTAACTGGAGGAGCATTTTACTAGACAGACCATGAACACAGACTTGTGGGGCAGAGGTGTGTTGTCGAGACCTGAGATGCACGTCAGTGGGTGCAGAACTTGTGAACAAGGAAGGAGACTTTTCTGTGGTGAGCGCTTAGCAAAGAGATAAGTGGTGAAATATAACGTCACTTCACACAAAACATTCAAGCCAGCTTCCCTGAGTAACCACTGCTAAAGAAAAACGACACAAAATGTGGTTCACAGGGACAGGAACTGCATTTTCTATGGTTCCTGTCCTCTTTTCCCCTAACATAGGCAAGTTTGAAGTGCCATGGGATGGGAATGACCAAAAGGAAACAGAAGAGAATGACAGAGTGCAATAAGTGCTGCTTGGGTCCTGTGCTCTTTGCGTTGACACACATTCAGAGGCTTCTGTTGATAAAAACAGTGCTTTGAGCCCTGCCTGTGCTGTTCTGAAATGCTATCTCCTGTAACCTCCTTTCCCTGTCCTGATACTGTATATATATACCTCACCAGAGAGTCTCTCACTTCTTCCATATATTTTGTCTTGATGCTTGACAGAGCAGTTTAGTTTGTTCTCCTTCAGCTTCTGTTTCTTGACCTCCCTCTCATAAGTTCTGTCACTGTTCCTTTTTCTGATCTTCTGAGGGGCAAGAAACAGTTCATCTCTTGGTCTCCACCTCTTGGAATGGAGCACTATGACCCCAATGCCAGATGCCTGGTGTGTCTCCATTTCCAGATCCTGGCTTTGGTGCAGCAGTGGTGTCTGACGTAGGAAATAAGGAGCGGGCTAAACAGGTATATGGACTGCTATCCCCAAATACCAAAAAAGTAAGATTTCCAGTTCACTCTTGATCTCTGAAGACACTCTGTTCTGGGATTCAAGATGGTGAGCACATAAACCACCATGGGCTCCCTTATGTTTAATTGACTTTCTCCCCCTAATGTTGTTTGAGAAGGGTATATTGAGAACATGGGATGTGTGAGTGCAGTGGAGGGGATGGGGGTGTGTTTTGTGCAGAACAAAGGAGTTACATTGAGTTATTGCAGACTGGAAGGTGCCTGGACAGAATCTCTCTGTTGAGGTTTCCTGCAAGGGAAATGAAGTGCCTGTCTGAAGAGTTCACTCTTGAGTTATTTTTTTCAGGTGATAACACAAACATGCCACAGAGCTGGAGAGGTGCAGAGAGGGTAAGAGAATTAGCATTGTCTTGCAATATAATTTCCAAGTTGCAGCACCGTCTTTGCTGGAGATTTTCTGAGATTATTCCTGAGGATTTGGGGCAAAAATTAGGGCTAAAATAAACTAGATTGCTGCTTCAGCCTGCAGGCAATTGGACAAGGTGATGGCCTCGGCCTCTATCTGTGGTTGTTTTAGACAAGAACACGGTCTGACACCATGATTATGCCCGTGTTTCCTGCGTTTCATAGAAAGGCAGAATGAAAGCCACTGGCACTACATAGGTACTCTGGTGTGGCCCTCAGCAGTGGCATGTGGGCTAAGTGATACAATATAATGTACATAATGGGGCCATGGGGTTTACTGCAATAAATGAACCAGCTTTGTCCCTTCCAGTATTGTTTTAGTGACATTTGAATCCGGGCCCATGGCATGGCTCAGCTAACTGCTATGCGCAGCTTGCCCAGCATTTCCATTTCGGTCTTCACTTGGGTCAATGATCCTCCGTACTGTAAAACATGGATAGAATGATAGGGGATGGGCTATGGAAAGGGCAGTATCTGAGAGGCTGCATTGTGTTGGTGGGGGATGGAGGACAGAGCTATTGCTTCATCTGTGGCAATGGAGCAGTGTGGGAGAGAGGATTTCCACCTGCACATGAAGGTGCATCCACCCACTTCACAAAAATAATGGAAGCATTCGTGTGAGCCCAGAAAGTCACTCTCCCCAGCCTCAGAGCATGCAGACAAAATGTCCAGCAGTAAAATAACAAACAGTAACACACCCTGTTCAGAGGTGCCCGCATCTGAGTTCTGCTTTCTAACGATCACCTCCAGACCTTCAAAGCTTCTGACTCTGAAAAGAGGTCTTGGGAACCCAGTAGAGCGCAGACTCTGATGCTGTGATGGAACCTCCGCGTTCATCCTAGTATCTCAACAGCATGCTGCAAATCCCTGAGGGCAGTCTAGAATGAACTCAGCAGCCACAGATGCCCAATAAAAGGGGCAAATTTTCCTCCCTGCCTTGGAGCAGCTGTTGGCACCCTGGGGTTTGTTGCATTGGAATTACAGACCTATGACTATCTCCTGGCCACCCCACATGTTTGCCTGACGTCTGCCACAGGCAACCCAGCAGCACGTTCGCATGATGGTATCTTCTGCGCCAAAACCCTCCCTCTGGCATGTTCACCACTTTGAGAGCCTGTGGGTTTTGGTCAGTCTAGTAAGGACTAGGGGTCTACCTACCTAGTCTACCCGTTCTCTCCTCTTGCTTCTCCCAGCTTCTTGTTTTGGTTGAAGAGAGAGAGAGCTACTAAAACCGGACCAAGTCCTCTGATCATGGTTCCGTCCTCTCTGTCATGTGACCATCCTGGTAAGCCATGAACTGATCAAGTTATCCTGTCAGGTTATCCGTTGTTTGATTATTACCCACCTGAAATCCAGACTGGAAAATCTGATTTCTTGCAGCTAAACTCCCCTTTTAGCCAACTCAGTGTATGGGTAAGGTAAACCTATTGAAACATTCATGAGTTTTGATGTTCCTGTAAGAACTGTCTAGATAGGGTCCATCCTGTATAAGACACAGTCCCTGTTAGCAAATGGCTGAGTCAAAATACTTTGAGGCATAACAATACAGAGAGTTCATAATATCAATCAAAACTCATACGTTTTACATCAACAGATTTTCCAGACTGTCACAGTGATACAGTAATTGCAAAGAAGTGGATGCTGGCAAGAAATACCACACAGTGAGATCTAAGATGTATGCAGCCCATTTGAACATTTGAGGAAACCTGACTTGGGCCAATAGAGTAGAAATTTGACCACAGAGGCCACCTGTTAAATGATTGATACATTATAGGATAGTGGTGGGAGGACTAGATGTCTGCACTTGTAGCCAGTGGAGTTACACTGATGGTAGTGCGAGCATAGACAAGGTGCCAGCAGCCACTGGTGTTTTAACTTCTGTGTCATGTGACTAGGGTTAAAATATTGGTGGCTGCTACTGGTGGAGTTCCATGGAACCCATTTTAACCAGTCTCACAACAGTGTCTCTTTGTAACACTATTTTTCTTGTTGAAAAATAAATAAATAAATAACCTTTATTGCAGTAGAAGCTGTAAAATTTCCATTCAGCTTCAAACTTTATCTACTATGAGCTTTTATTGCAGCTTCAGGCACACAATAGAGGTAACGTGGACCACAAGATAACCAGGTTTTTACCATTTCTGGTTCCCACCTAACAGTTTTACCTTCATAATCCCAACATATACAAATCAACTGTATTTCAGATTCTATTAAAAATGGAGCAGGAGTAACTTAAGCCTGTAGTAGAGTATCCCTCAGAAGACAGCAATGAGTTGTGGAGGTGGTGTGGGTGAAAAGCCCATGAAAGTAAGAAATACCTTGTTGCCATTACAATGAAAGGGAAGGTGACATCCTTTGTCTAATCCCATCTATGAACATTTAGAGTATGATGATATAAAGCGGGGGCCCTGGAAAAAGATCAGAGACATTCATCTTTAAACAGTTGCAGAATTTTGTCTTCAGTGAAACAGCCCCTCATCCTTAGCAAGCTAGCACTGGCCAGCTGTGGGTTTTTCTTTGCTGTATAGACATACCCTAAGACGTGCTTCTATTTACACAAGTATGATCTATTTGAAAAACAGACCAAGGAAACAGGCTGTTCCATCTTTTGAAGCAAAGTACTCTATCATGAGACTTGCCATTCCATATATGCTGGCAAGACAATGGTGTATCACAAGCAAATGGATTTTGATGGGCTCTCTGTGTTAAAGGCAATTGATTAAGTTGATTGGAAAATGTGATAGAAGATAGAGAACTTTCACAGTCACGCATAGAAAAGTAACTTAAGTCATATTGGCACATACTATGAAGTGTGTTCTCATACACAGTACAGAAGATTTTGGGTCCCTACCTCTATCATTGCCAACAACAATATTCTTATTTTTGTAAAAGTTCACAGAAAAAGTATCAGCATCTAAAACACAGCTTTTTCTGATGCTATGTAAAAGGTTTCCCCATCCAAACCGGTATTCCAGTACTGTACTGTGAAAGGTTTTCAGCTGAGTGCTATTGGTTTACGCCCTTCACAAACATAACATAGCTCTGTATAATCTTGAGAAGACCACCATTGGAGCTGCTAAAAAAATCAGAGGTCTTTGTTCACTCTACAAAATCAGCTGTGCTAGGGAATCAGGTTACAATATCGGTCGGTCTCATCTATACTGCAAAACAGAATCATCTGTTAACCATATTGGTTGACAAATGGGTTGTCAATGGGTCTCAGGACAATTGATTTTGTAGTGCAGGCTGAACCACAGTTGTCAGTGTACCCTTTTTACATTGCTGTTTTTCAGCATTTGTGAAAAATAAAGTCTATAGTTTACAAAGCCTCATTCAGCTCCTCTTTTGCCGTCAGTGAATACTTACAGTCACACCGTTACACCTCCTTAGGACATGCTGAAAACACACAGGTTGGTTGTTTTCACATATACCTACCTAATTGACGGGTCGGGGAGGGAACTTCAGATCTATTCAACTCTTGCGAATTGCATGTGTTCAACTAAAACTGCCTGCATTATGGATACTGCTAGGAGCTCAAATAGCTAGCAAACTAACTGGCTGGCTGGTTCACTACATCCAGGATAAAACTGCCTACAGTGTAGAGCCCTTTATAAACATTTGCATTTTTCAGTGTGCGGGGGATATTTAATACAAACTGTATGCCTGGAATTCCACTTCAGCTGAAGATGATGTACTTTGCTTTTCTGCTGGGGCAGGCTTCTAAGCAGGGCTTGCACTCAGTCAGACTGCTCAGAGCCAAACACCCCTCAACTCTGAGTAGGTTTGGAATCGGAACATGGGTCTGCATCCAAAATTCATCCCCGTCCCTACCAGGCTAAGCCAAATCCCCAGATGTAAATTCCCAGAATCTTGAGGGTGCTTTTTAAAATCTGGACCTAAAATGTGCAGCTCTGGTGTACATATATAGAGTAGGTATGGGGCAAATGTATATTTCAGCCAGATTGCCATAAATAGAAACGATTTATGGTCTTCATTTGGAGAATGGGTCCGAGGAAAACTCTGACGAGATCATTGTTTGTTCTCGAATGGCCCCTGGCGGAGTGAGGTAACACTCAGCCCCACTGAGGGTAGCAGAATTTGGTCCTAACCAAGTGTCTGAGCAGCCCCTTTCCATTTTTCAGATAACACCAACATTTATTTTATTTCTGGAAGCGGGCTACCACACTGCTTACTTGGGCTGTGACACCAGCAAATAAATTAGGGTGTGTTGAAAAACAACAACAACCACCACAAATAAACAAGGAAATCAGCTGGTGCCTATTTTAATTTCAACCGATTGTGCTGAAATTCTAATGGGTTAAACATCCCTTTGGAGGCTCTAACTTTTACTCTGACATGGCTGAATCTATATTGTCTGAATACTTACTTATAACGGTAGGTATTTTGCCTCATATTTCTCTCCAGACCCCACATCCTTAATTGTAGGCTGCTGCCTCACACATACTAACTCCAGATAAGGCCAGACAAGCAGTCAAGGGGATTTCGGAGAGTTGTCAGGTGGATTGTGCTGTGGTAAGTGAAGTGTGCTGGGAGGAGAGAAAAAAATATACAGGGCTTTATGCCAGTTCTTCAGCCTCTGGGAGGGTGACAACCAACAGAGCCAAATGTGGCTAAACAGGATGCTCTGGGGTGATGGCTTTCTGCATGTCATTTCTAGCAGGGATTTGAACTCAGCCTTGCTAGGTATAAAGCCAGATGAATGTATGCATAGATTAGTGATTACCTTTCTCCCTAATAAAAAGAGAGAGAGCGAGAGCAAGAGAGAGAGAGAAAGGTCCTTTTGCAAGTTATTGCTTTTATACACCGCACCTCTGTGCATTGAACTGAAACAGCTTCCTCTGTGCAGTGAACTGAAAACAAAGTGTGCAAAGGAGAATAAAAGAGCACGATGCAGCTTTCCCTGTCCACAGCTCTCAGACCTGAGCCTCACCCCACGACGTGCTGGGGGCGGCTGAAGAAAGGAGCTGTAGTCATCAATGTGTGTGTGTGTGTGTGTGTGTGTGGTGGGGGAATGGCACGCTAATGAACCTGCTCTCTCAGCCCCACTGCTATCACCCGAGGAAGCCAGGCAGATAGAAGGATAAATAATGACATGACATAACTGTGCAATAATGATTTAAAACAACATTTTTGTGCGGTTATCCGCCTCCTCCCTGCCCTCCCACTCCCCCAGTCACTCGTGCAATAATGTTCATATGCATAAATTATACTAAAATGGAGAGCCCCGCCGAATTGTAATCTCATCTCCTGTAGGTAAAATGGGTGCATTATTCAGAATAATGTGCCAATCTTGTTCTTTCACCCACAATCGGAACAAACACGATTTTAGAGAGACAGTGTGTGAACCCCCTCTTTTTCCCCCTCCTCCCCACGCTTTTTGGTGCTCAGCATACAGTTTTCCTTTTACAAAAATTAAACCCTTTCTCAGAAATCTAAATGTTAGAATCCTCCCCTTAATACTTTAATCCCCGTTGTTTATAACCAGGCTACACACAAGGTTACACACAGCACTGTCATTCATATATATATATATATATATATATATATATATATATATATATATATATAGTTTTAATTGAAACAGCAACATTTAGGTTCCACCTTAACAGTGCACCTTAAAAGATTATCTCGGTTATTTCACAGGCACCGAGCCGGCACTAATAGTCCAAGGCAGATATTGAAAAGCAGCACAGGGCCAGGCAGATCTATTAGAAATTCCCATCCACGCGCCTCATACATATTGATTTCTGACACCAAGCAGCAGTGAAAGCCCCCGTGGGAATAATATATTTAGCAGGGTTCGCTGCGAGGAGGTCACAGAGTGCATACAGATTAGCTACAGAGGACCAAGGCACTAGTGTTGGAGCCAAATGCTAGATTTTATATCATTTTAATCTGAACTTTTATAATCCTTTTAGTTCTTCTTTCTCTGAATGGCAGAAGGAAGACGCCTCCACATGTAGCATGGATCTTTTTTTTCCCCTTTATTCCTCCTATAAAATGGGAACATGCTGTTGTAATGGGGAGGAATGTACCTTCAGCATAAGCAGGAAGAGGCACAAACAGATTTGGGTGTTTGTTCATTAGTTTGTTTGTTTTATAAATGGTGGTCAAGTCAAATAAAGACATTTTTATTTAAAGATTTGCTTCCCGGGGGGTGGGGGGATACACAAGTGTAAGGCTACAGTTTTAATGCACAGAAATTATTAACTGGCTTTAAGACCGCTTTTATTTTTTTCATTTTTTTTAATCCTAGAGTTTAATTGAGCAGAAGTTGCATTTGTGCTGTTGATTCTGGGAAAGCAACAAATCTAAATGTTTTTAATTACCTTTTTGAGTATGCTGATATGTAGAAAATGCCTGCTTTTTATGCAGAGAGGTTTTGTGACTGTATCAGATAAAGGTGTCAGATGGGAGTCAAACAGGCATTTTGGAAACTGGAGAGATGCCAGCAGTGCAAAAGGAAAGGTTAGAGTTGACACACTTTGACACAAGAGTGAAATACATTCAGACAACAAAGAAAACCAGGAGGTTTCAACTAAACAGACACAAAGGCTTATTATTTTCTTATGGGCTATATACATTTTGTTGGGGCCATAAAAAGTACACTATTATTATTGATAATCAGTAAATATCCCTCCATCTCTGAAATCCCTTCTGATAAATACACATTGAATTCAATATACCAAGCAATTAAAAATGAAATGTAATCAAATGAGTCCCCACACAGATTTGCAGGTTCTATATATTTATGTCACTTTTAAAGATGTAGAACAAGGAGATTTTGTCAGGAGTCCTAGTTTGCGTTATCATTTTGGAACAATTAAAATAACCAGTTAGGACCTGGAGATTTTGCTTGCCTGCATATTTAGCTGAAAGATGTCAAACATTCAGGTTACTCCCAAAGGTTTGTTCCCTAAGACATGTTAGCATCTCAGTTGCCAAAATTTCCAATTTTGCAGACACTAAGAGGGAGGAAGTTCTGAAAGGAAGAAAAAGCTTTTTATTTATAAAAATGTATTTAGATTTACTTTGGGAAATTAAAGGGAACAGCACTCCTTTTAAAAGTCACCTACTAACAATGTCGGGAATATATTGCAATGCTACGTTAAGAAAAGCAGCAGATACTGCTAAATAGAAGTTCTATTTAGATATTAGCTTCTGTGCAAAAGATACCAGAATGCATCTCCAAAGATGGGACAGATGATGAGATCCCATTCAATTCACAGGAGAAAGCACCGTGCAGGTGGTGCTGTGGGAAGAAAGAGGAGGGTTTGAAAAGTCTAGGGGGCTGGTATACTGATTTCCACTATGTCTAAAGCACTGCCGTTTATATCCACTGAAACTACTGTGTCTGGAGCAAGTTGGAGGAACTCAACACAGAAGACAATGTGGCAGGAAAAATCTATTTTAGAGGGAGCTGGATGGCAATGAATTATTTTGTAGCGGCTCTGGCCACTGGAGCCGGAAACAACAATTTCACTGGCAATTCTGCTTCTGCCACAAGTGGGTATCACACAGCATCCCACCCGCACCCCCCACACGCGGAGCTGGGCAGGAGGAAAAAGAACTATCAGGGATCACACCCAAAAAAAAAAAAAAAAAGAGAGAGAAAAAGACAGGAGAACCGTTCTTCCATAACAATGGGGGCGGGGAAGGGGGAGCAGCCTTCTGGTCCCAGCAGTGAATTGCTCCCCTGCATCATTTCATACAAGATTCCAAGAATTATATGCTATTTTAGGGGCTGTATAGTTATTTTGTTTATTAATGCAGAGGCAATTCTTTAGAGGTGAGGTAACATTTGATCATTGCAGTGCAGGAAGAAAAGAGGATGGAGCGCTGACCTCTTGCACCATTTCGGTTTGGATGACCATTGCTCAGTTAACCATTAGTTTCCTCCTTCCTTTCTCAGCACTCTGTGGCCTACAGACCCCTGACTAGAGTATGCTCTTTTAGCGATGCACCCTCCGAAATGCAATGCAGGAAGGACTCTGTTGCCAGCCTCTGAAAAAGGGCTGCAAAAGAAAAACCATATAGAGGAAAAGAAGCCACGGAAAACCACTTACACTCGCGAAAGGGGGGGGGAAATTACTTTATAGAATGCCCTTTGCTTCTTAAAATTGGCCTGAGGCAGGATAGGATTTGGTTTTCAGTGCATTAATGGCTCTTGAGTTCCCATCCTCTGCTATTGCATCCGGGGGTACTCAGTGTCAGCCATACTGGTGGTGAGTTAAACAATATCTCCTTTGGGGAACTGAGAAATCTCAGTCCAGCTCAGTCAATCTTCCATGTTTCCACCTTGGCCCCCTTATTGCCAGCATGGGAGATCAGCACTTTAGCGGGCATTTGCACTCACGCCCGCCCAATGCAACAGAACAGGAATTTGCGTGGTTTATTTCCTCATGGGCACCAAAGTTTGAGCTAGGCACTCACTGTAACCTTGAATATCCTTTGTGAATATAAGGAAGAAATAGCCCCCGCCCCCCCCCCCCGCGCTTAATGAGTCACATTAAATCTCCAGCTCAGTGAAGAGAAGTGGTTTCTTTCTCCCCAATCCATTACGCCAATTTAATACATAATCCCTATGCAGCCAAGTAAGTAGGTAAATAAAATGGTTTAATTTCCATGGAATCGTTTTTTAAAACCATTTGGGCTGTCAGCCTTCCTTCCCGTATTGCATATGTCTTTTATCTGCCCGAGAAGCTTAAAATAACGGGCAGTGTGTGTGTAGGAATAAAATGTGAAAGCTTTATAAACCCCGAGCATAAACGATGTATGTGTGTGGTCCCCAATTCCAACCGCGGACAGTGTCCACAGTGTGCAGAAGTGTCAGATGCCCAGAGAATATACAGATGCCTTTGTGAGAGGGAATAGGGGAGGGGGAGTCCTTTTAATTGGAGGGGGGGGGAAGCGAAACCAGGCATTTACTTTCACTAGAAGTAGACACACTTAAATCCCTGCTGCACGGTGGGGAGGGGGCGGGCAAGCATTTGCGTCTAGCTATCTATCTCTATAACGCTAGAAATCCTCGGGCTGCATTGTGCATTGCAACGCAGGGATTCTGCAATGTAAGAGCACACCAGGGCGCTGAGAGAGGCTTAATGTGTTCTCATTAGAGCGGGTTGGGGGTGGGGCGGGCTGGAGCGGAGCGAGCCCGCGCCGGGAAGCGTTGCAGGGCTGTGCCTGCTCCCTCAAGCCCGCCGCTTGACACGGCTCTCTCCCAGGCCGCGCAGGAAAATACCTCCCAAGCCCCGGGTAAAGAGAGCGGCGCGGCGGAGACCCGCTCGCGCTGGGGGTTGGCTCGCTCCCGGGCGGAGCCTGCCCCTGCCCCTGCCCCCGGGCCGGCCTCACGCGGGGCTGGGCATGGAGCCCGCCCGCGGCCGGCGAAGGGGGCCGCACCCGAGCCAGCGGCGCCGAATGCTGGGCGGGGGAGGGGGGAATGAAGCGCTCGGGCTCCCCGGCGTCAGGGTGCGAGGTCCCGCAGCCGGGGCGGGGCGTTTAAGCCGGCGAAACAATCCTCCGGCCCAGGGCCGTGTCTTCACGCCGCTCTGCCGGCTGCAGGGGCGGCTGCGTGCGTCTGGTCTGGAGGCCGGATTGATTGGGCAGGAGAGGAGGGGGAAGGGCGGGCCGGTGTCAGCTGGAGACAAAGCTCCCGTAGGGGGCGGGGGGTGCTGAGGACGGAGCCTTCCCCCCGCTCGGCGGCTGCGGCAGGAGCAGCCGCCGCCGCCGGGCCGTCTGGCAGCCGTGGGGGGCGGGGAGGATTACCTTCCCCACCCCAGCCCCGCGCCACCCGCTCCCTGGGAAAAGGAGCCCCTGGCAGCCCAGCGCTCAGTGGCACTGGTTGCGAAATGTGCAAAATAACGGGCGACACCTTGTGTCCGTTTGCTAATGTGGTTAGCTGCTGGGAAATTGCAGCGCTCCCGGGGCTCGCGTCATAACCCTCTCCTGCCGACCAGCTGCCTGGGCTATTGTGGGTCACTCCAAGTAAAGTGGGAAGCCCTAACAAACATGGGCCTTCCCCTCTTCCTCTCTCAGATTTCCTTTTACTCCTCCCCCCCCACCCCAACCCCATGCTCCTGATAAGGTTGAGCTCTTTGGGGCTAGGGAACAGGGCCTAAAGCTAGGCAAGCTGCTTTGAGGCTGACCCTTTCCCATTTGGAATCTGGAAGGACCTGCTTGGCCCATCCTTCCAGGGGGAACAGAGTGGATATAATGCAATATGCTGTTGGAGGGCCTTCGGGACTTGGCTTTACAAAACAAGCTCCTGCTCTGCAAGGACTTTAAAGGACCTGGGCATGGCACCTTTCCTAAGAGAAGCTGTTGACTGCACGGTTCTTGGCCAAAATCTTCCCTCACTGCTTATTTATGCTGTCAGTTGTTTGGTCGCTACCCTACATTTCAGAGCAAGTCACATTTCAGTGATGTTCAGGTAACCCGTCTGCGAGGCTTGTTAGAATATCTCAAGAGGAGATCTACTGCATGCATGCAATTTTTTATTTACAAATTGTTATGTGATGTATTAATTATACTACCTGGTTATATAGGATGCTTGGCAGGAGTAAGTAGTAACACCTATTAAAGACGACTTCCTCGCCACCTGATCCTGCATTACTGAGCACTGCTGAGGAAAATCCAGTGACCACACAGACTTCCTCCACTACAAATTCATTCTTTCTTCAGTTTTGCCATTTTTTAGCTGAACAATTCTATTTCTCCTCCCTCGTTAAATCCTACAATGACAATCCCATCCACCAATATGCTGTCTTTGACTCCCTCCTTAAATCCCCAGCACTCTCCTTCCTCTCCACACGGGGTGTTGTCTAGAAAGAACACTGACAATATCTGATATGACCATCACACCTTCACCCTCCTTGCCATTTCCCCGTGCCTCCCACACTTCCTCCCTCTTCCATTTCTGCTGTCACTGACACTGAGGGATGGTCTGCACTTAAAAGTTACATCAGTATAGCTGCATCAGTCAGGGGTGTGAAAAACACATGCTTGACTGACATAGCTATGTTGACAGAAACCCCAGTGTAGACACAGGTATGTTGATGGAAGTGTGTTTCTGTTGATGTAGCTAATCTTATATTGGGAAGTGGTGTTCTGACAGAAAAACTCCGCAACTTAGCTATGTTGGCATAGACACCGTAGTGTAGACATACCTGAGATTTCACACATACTTTCCTCCTCCACTTACTCCTCAGTGGTGGTCAGCACTTTTGAAAATCAGTTCATTTATTTAGGTGCTCAAATGTGGATTTAGAAGCCTAACTTGAGACACCCATTTTTGAAAGTCTTGGCCAATAACCTTTATTCAAACTCATACTGAACCAGAATCAAACAAATCAGTATAGTACCTGATCAAGTGGCAGGGGCTGACATCTCTGGAAGCAGCAAGAAATGCTGTGAGAAGATAAAAGGACTGAGAGCTTATTAAAGGCCTGGGACAGCAATTAGTCCATGTGAAAAACTTGCCCATTTTACGGTGAGCTGGATTCAGTGCTGCTCCAGCCAGCCTGATTTGCAATTAGAGAGCAAATAAGTGCCTTGCAGCTCAATCATGAGGGATGTGGAGGGAAGAAAAACAATGGCTCCATGAAGTAGAAAGATTCTGGGCATGAGGAGCCAGACCAAAGATGACCGGTCTATTGTCAGGGTCTCTTTTGGGGGACCCAGGATTTTAGCATAGTTGCAGAGACATTAGCCAAGTTGGTATGGCAGTAGGAGGCGCGGGTGGGGGTGGAGGGGAAGGATAATCAAAGGATGAAAGGTCATCTATAGCAGCTATGCCACTTTTTATTGTAAAATATACTTAAGGGGCTGATTTTGCAGGCCCAGGGACTTACAAATGCCACTGTAAGGGTTTATAAAAGAGTAGATAGATCCACATATGAAAGTATCAGTGTCTCCCCATGCTCTGTTGATCCCCACTGGCCTTTGCTATTCCCTTTGCTCTGGCTCTGTGACACAAGCTGCTAAGCCCATCTCTAATATTCCTGGATTAGCTCTCTTGTAATACCCCAGTCATTACCTCCCCCTCACAATTTCTCTCCCTGTATAAGAACATGGAGAGGAAAATGTGGACCTAGCAAGGTGCACTTGCTGCAGTTGTCAGAGACTGTCCATGTTGGCACTGCTCTGAGATGTTACATTTTTTTATGTTACAGCTGGCCTGCAGCTTCTTTGGGTGTAACAAAATTTATTCTTGAAAACAAAGGCTCTGTACTTTCCACATGAACAATATCATTTTAAACATCAAAGTAACATAGTTTCTCTTCTCCATAAGAACATTAATCCATCCCAAATATAATCCTACCACCTGGAAAGTTCAGTACCACAATAGTATTCCATAAACTTGCTCAGCACAGCAAGAAAGAGAAATGAATAAATAACACATAAAAAGAAACTCAGAATTAAACAACATATTCTACAGATTACAAATTATATTCATTTTGCTGTTCTACAACCAGTTTCCTACCATCAGTTAGAAAGTTTATGCACAGAGGAGTCCTAGTTTGAACTGTAAATTGTGCTAACAGCCTCATGTGCAGCTCTGGGTCTGGCCGCTTATGTGTAGGCTGATGCCAGTCATAGAATCATAGACTATCAGGGTTGGAAGGGACCTCAGGAGGTCATCTAGTCCAACCCCCTGCTCAAAGCAGGACCAATCTCCAACTAAATCATCCCAGCCAGGGCTTTGTCAAGCCTGACCTTAAAAACCTCTAAGGAAGGAGATTCCACCACCTCCCTAGGTAACGCATTCCAGTGTTTCACCACCCTCCTAGTGAAAAAGTTTTTCCTAATATCCAACCTAAACCTCCCCCACTGCAACTTGAGACCATTACTCCTCGTTCTGTCATCCGCTATCACTGAGAACAGTCTAGATCCATCCTCTTTGGAACCCCCTTTCAAGTAGTTGAAAGCAGCTATCAAATCCACCTTCATTCTTCCGCAGACTAAACAATCCCAGTTCCCTCAGCCTCTCCTCATAAGTCATGTGTTCCAGTCCCCTAATCATTTTTGTTGCCCTCTGCTGGATGTTTTCCAATTTTTCCACATCCTTCTTGTAGTGTGGGGCCCAAAACTGGACACACTACTCCAGATGAGGCCTCACCAATGTCGAACAGAGGGGAACGATCACGTCCCTCGATCTGCTGGCAGTGCCCCTACTTATACATCCCAAAATGCCATTGGCCTTCTTGGCAACAAGGGCACACTGTTGACTTATATCCAGCTTCTCGTCCACTATAACCCCTAGGTCCTTTTCTGCAGAACTGCTGCCGAGGCATTCGGTCCCTAGTCTGTAGCGGTGCATGGAATTCTTCCGTCCTAAGTGCAGGATTCTGCACTTGTCCTTGTTGAACCTCATCAGGTTTCTTTTAGTCCAATCCTCTAATTTGTCTAGGGCCCTCTGTATCCTATCCCTACCCTCCAGTGTATCTACTTCTCCTCTCAGTTTAGTGTCATCTGCAGTCCAGCTGCACTCCACTGATCATTGAAAACTTCACCTTTAAAAAATGCAGCAGGCATATATGACAATTGCTGTGTTAATTAGTAGCCATCATTGTGGGCTCCCAAAAGGCATCTCCATCTTGGCTTTAGTCTCCCCAATACACACTCCTTTAACATCCTGCCCTTGCTGAGCGTATAAATGAATCTGCATCTCTATAGGTTTGTGCAGTCAGGAAAAGGATTTCTCAGCCAAAACAAGGACAGGACCAGGAACACCATCAACGTCAATGGTTTTGGGTGGGAATAGTGCTCCAACTTTCTTATTCTCAAAAAGTTCAGAGTTTTTTAAACCTTAGCATCATGCCTTTGGCTAGGTACCCTGCTCCATGTCCATGAACCTTCCATGATAATCCAGTAAAGCCTGCACCACTGCTGTTGTGTCCCTGTTTGTTAATGTCTTCCAGGGTATGCTGGGTTTGAGGGACACAGCATGGGCACATTGGTTCCATTACACTTCAGGACTCCAACTGTTGAGTTCCCTCAGTGTTCATTGGCACATTGGGCATCTTGATCTAACACTTCTGCACTACACTATGTATTGCCCTGCAAACCCTGAGAACAACAGCACCCACAATTGATTTCCTTGCCTCAAACTGGTGCCCAGTTGACCAGTACCTATACAGCTTGCACAAGGCTAACCACTGTCCGATCTTCATGGTCTGGTGCTGCAGGACTAATTCACCCCAGAAGTCCAGAGAAGTCTTTTTTCTAATCCTGAAATGATACAACTGCTGCTTGTCCCAGGTCTTGAGAACAACTTGGTTCCACTACTTTGTGGTTGTTGTCTGGTCTTAAAAGCAGCACTTCCCCCACTGCAGATCATTCACCAACACAGCATGCACCCATCTACTTGAGAATCAGTGAGTGCATGACCATTGCTTGATGGTCTATGAATTGCTCATCCTGGTCTCTGGCTGTCTGCAGGTGATGCCAACATATCCTCCACCTCCTCACCATAGTTGTTTCAGAGGTGGAGAATTGGCACCAGTTCAAGGAGATTTATGAGAATTTTCCAGGGGGAGGGGGAGCAGTGAGAGGGGGAGAAGCAGGGGCCATTATAGGAGTTCCTAGTGGATTATGGCAGCCTTATCTCTTCTTTCACAATTCCTATAACCACTTGCTGCAAGGCCTTTTCATAATCTCCCAGAAATCACTGATTCAGAGAGGTATGCTTGGAACTGTGGCACCGGTACCTAGAGGCAGTGCAACTTCAACAGTGTAGTGCAGTGTTAGTGTGAACACAGAGAAAAACTGAAACCAAAATAGCATGGATAGAGGCACACGGGTATTATACCAGAGCTCTCCCACTAGTTCAATTGCCAGTGGTTCAATTCTGTAGTGTGAACAAAGCCTATGAAATGGAGGCTGGTCTGAGGGCGATGGTTGAGCTGGCACAATCCAGACAAGTCTGAGGTAATGTTGGTAGAACGCAGGAAGCAACTGGGAGAAGTGACAAGGATTATATTACACACTAGACTGAAGAAGTGTGGCTCCCATCTGTAACACAAATTTGCAATTTATGTGACTTGTTAAATCCTAAACTGCTGCTGGATGTACCAATAGCAGCTGTGGCCAAGAACACTTCATTGCATAGCAAGATGATTGTGACTGTTTATTTCAGGTGCATATCTAGCCACAGTTATCCATTCCTTTGTGAAATACACACCACGTGTTCCAGCAAAAATCCAGTCCAACCAAAATCTATTTTTTAATGGTTTAATTTTTTTTGTTATGTATTAGTTTTTTTGTGTGTGTGTGGTGGGCAAAGCATCTTACTGTGTGTTTGTGTAGGTATATTTTATTGTAAAAGTGGCCCTGAGAACTGAATTGCTTCTTTCTTAGATACATTTAAATAAGTAACAAATGGTGGTGTTTTTTATAATATGGACAAACGTATCTTAGCATCTAAACCAAGATCACAAATTCATTTCACATCCCAAGCCATAATTTTTTCCAATGGTAACAGACTCTCTGGGTAAACAGGACGGCTTTCCAAGGCTCTGAAAATTCTTGCCATCTTGGATGTGTTCCTCGAATCCCTGACATGCTTTAAAACCTTTAAAAACATCCATGGGTGTACTCAGGAACAAATACAATATGGTGGCTGTCAGCCTGCACTGCCATGTTGAAAAGCTTTGAGCTTGCTTAGCAATGCAGATATGAGCATTGCTGTGCCTTTCCCACCAAAACAAAGCTTCTAAACCTTTGAAAGGGGGAATAGGGAGTCACTCACAGTCACCACTTTGGATTTGCTCCTTTGACGAGCGAGTCCCTGGCAGCCATTTCTAAAGCTGAAAAAGCCATTAATCTGCTTTTTAAACAAAACTGAAGCTTTTAAGGCCTCAAAAGAGTCCCTGATAATAAGGAGCAAATCCAAAATGGTGGCTAGGAGCAGTGTGCTGAAACTAACTTGAGTCTCCAGGGTCCTGCATGAGCAACTGGAGCACACAGTGTCAAAGATATGATGATACTGTAAGTCACAGCCATCAGATGGTAACTTTGAGTCACAATGAACCTTGACCAGATTCACATCTTGGCCTAGAGTTCAAAGGATATGTATCCCAACACCAAACCCCTGAAACATCCTGTTCCTTTGTACATTTTTTTTTAAAATATCAAGCTTGTAGTTGAAAAAGGTGAGGTTTTGTTTTTTATTTTTGGCATATTAGAGCTCAATCCTGCATGTTTCAGAAATGACCAGCTCTTTCTGTGTGCAGAACAAAATCCTGGTATTTCCCATCCTGTAATTAAAAAATGAGATGTACATTTGCAGAAAGGGATGTGAGAGAGCAGCAGAGGGCTGATAGAGGTTGATAGAGGTTCTTCCACCTTCCTCTGACACATTATCCTGCATATGTGCTTTGCATCAGTCACATGACCAAGATCTGGGCCTTTGCTGCCCAGGTTCAGGGATGGTAGTACTGGAGACGAACAAATGCAGAAAAATGTTTGCAAAAAGAAAAGGAGTCCACGGAATGCATCCGATGAAATGAGCTGTAGCTCATGAAAGCTTATGCTCAAATAAATTTGTTAGTTTCTAAGGTGCCACAAGTACTCCTTTTCTTTTTGCGAATACAGATTAACACAGCTGCTAATCTGAAACCAGAAAAATGTTTGTGTACATTTACTCACACCTTATGCCATAGGGACATTTAGAAGATCCTATCCAATATTTTAGGGGTCATATCCTGATATTCTTACCTAGTTCTGACTTCAATAGAGATTTGCCTGCATAAGAACTGAGGACTTTTGGATTTGCCAATGTACCTGTAATGTTCTTGTGTGTGTGTATGTATCTATATAATTCCTAAATTTTCATTGTAATTAGGTAGTGGCAATGACCCCAAATTCCAAGTCCTCGAATTATTTCTGGAGAAGCAAAACACAGCTATTTAGCATGTTCAGCATGCAAAGAAAGTGGATTTGAGCCCTGACACACACACTTTCCATATACAGCTTGCTCCATTTCCACTTGAGCCTTATCTATAACACAGCTGCTCTTTATTCCAAGGCACAGAAGAAATAGGACCCCTCTTTTACCAGGAAGTGGAATTTATCTTAAATCTGAATCTGACATCACAATCCTCTCAGCAATAACTAATTATGATGTCACCAAAAAGGATTATGATTGCAGGTGGGGAAATGGTAGGTTGAAAGATCAGATGAACTCAGGGTCCTTTTTTAATGTCAATGCCATCAGCAATTAAATAAAAAAAAGAGGGAGAGTAATGGCAAAGAATATATACAAAGGGAGTTAGCTCTAAAGAGAAAGTTTTTTGCAAAGATTTCCATAAAGTATCAGCTGGACGTTCATGCATTTATTATGTAAAGGATGTTCATTTCAAATCTAAATGCATCGTTTCCTTTGTCATTGTCTTTACCAACATTTGGGGAAATGTTCTAAGAACACATTATAATCAGACCTGTGCTAAGCAGCCCAGTGGGGATACAGTTAATTATTCTCACCCCCTTTTCAATGAAAATGTTAAAAAGGGGAGAGACAAGACCTTCCTCTAATGCCA
This sequence comes from Eretmochelys imbricata, assembly GCF_965152235.1. NCBI lineage: Eukaryota > Metazoa > Chordata > Testudines > Cheloniidae > Eretmochelys > Eretmochelys imbricata. Next base: position 33,227,423 of record NC_135575.1, on the reverse strand, counting down.
CAGCTTGCTTTATTGCTTCTAAGGGGGAAAGAGGCACATTTGCTTCCCTGCTGATATCATGTTAAGCATGCTCACTTCACAGGCGTATGCAGATGAAAGTGTAATTGTATGGAAGGTGAATTGATTGCAATTAACCTCAGGACTTGGCCTCAGGCTTGGGTGTCCCACCTTCCTTTCTGGGAAGGTTCCATCAGGAGTATAATACATCACTGATGAATACATATATCATTGAGTGAAACACATACATCATGAGGGACAGTACATAAATCATGTAGAAAAACATGCATTATATTGAAATGATCAAATTATAAATGAAGCACATAAATCATAAGATTATGCTGTTGAATTGTGTCCAGAAACATAAATTATACAGTGAAATCCTAGGTTCACTGAAAGGTTCATCAAATAATGAAGTGAGCCTCTATAAACTTAAACAAAAGCGCTTTATCTCAGTAAAATACACACATTAATACCCAGTCCAAACCATGTGTATTTTAGCAGCATCTTCCATCAAAAAGGATCACAAGAATGGGGACAGTTAAGCACAATAAGCACCAAAAAAGCTCCCCTGCAGTCTCAAACAACAGTGATTGCAGATTAAAAACTTGTTCAAAAAGATAAGTTTGTAAGTAAGATAAAAAATCTCCAGCAGGGCTGATGCAGTTTGTGTTGGACAGAAAAGGTGCTCCAAAACTGGGTGACATGCAAGGAAGCTGAAAAGGCCTCACTGCTAAGTGCCAAGAATAGGAAGGCTTATTCTGTGAACAGCTGCTTGATTTCCCCTGGACAGAATGCACAGGGGTGCTGCTGCTGGTACAACATTCAGGATGTTATCTTGAAATGAAATCAGCAAAATTCTGGATTGCAGATGAAGCTAAGTAATTAGAAGTTAAAATGAAAAAAATTCGAATCAATACTCTGTACAGTTGGAAGCCAATGGAGTTATGAAAAAGGGGAACAGGATCTTAAGTACAATCATTTTTACGCTGCAGTCTTCATACTTTTTTTTGTTGACCTATTTTTTATTCATTACTCTCTCAACACTGATTGGCTTTTTTAACTCTTTCTCCCAGTTTTTTCAATACAATGAGATACACTGCACAACAGAACAGAAATCAATCCAGTAAAATGCAAATTCATAGTAATTTTTCAAAATACATCTTTGTTATTGTTAATCCAACGTATGCAGTCATGAAAGGCTCCAACCTTTCTAAGGCTGATGCAAGTACTCTGTGTAATGGGACAAGCCAGGTGACTTCCTCATGAAGTTATTTTCAGTATGAATGTCTGTTATGTATGAATTATGTTAGTGCTAAAACATGAGCCTGGATTTCACATTCATTCCCAACATTGTTGAGTTAGGGTTATGGTTGGGGCTTGGAGTACTAAGGGATTCCTTAGTCATAAACAAAGTGTTTGACCCATTCTATTCCTCAGGGCAATAGAACGCCAGAGCTAACAGAATTTACATAGTGGGAATTGATAGTTTGTTGCTGACCCTGGAGGAGTACTGACTCCCATCCTAGTTCTTGTTGGAGTTGCTAAGGATAAGGATACAGCAGATGGTCTCAAGTGGGGCTGCAGAAGTAACATACTAGGGAAAGTGTCACAAATGTATCAGACTACAAAGGCTTAATTTTCAACTGGCAAGTAAACCAGATGCAGTGCCCACTAACATGTTACAGCAAAATTAATCTAACCCAGGCAAATAATTGGTTTCAACATATATTCAACCTCTTTAATAAGAGTTGGTGTCCTGGTATTTATATTGAAATAGGTGAGGGAGTGGTTACTCTATTTGCTATTATGTGGGCATTAACTGTCATTATACTTTGACATAACAACAGTTCTTGAATTGAGGGAAGGGGGCAAACAAAATAGTTGGTTAAAAAAATAACTCTATAAATGGTTAAGTCTGCCCAGTATACGCATAATCATTTTGCTATATGATCTATGTGTTTCATTAGTTGAGGTACACATTTCGCTATAATAAATGTGCTTCAGCAAATGATCTATGCATTTCTTTCTGGAATGTATGTGTTTCACTAGAAAAGGTATGTGTTCATCAACTATGAATAATGTTCCTAACAGCACCACATTATATTACTTGGCTGGTATCAGCACAGCATTACACATCCATTCTCTCATGACCATGAAGACTCCATTCTGCAAGAAGACACATATCAGACCCTGTCAGTCTTTTAAGGTGATGCTACACAGGTGCATATATGTTTGGTACTAAGGGAGCACACACGGAAGGACAAAGAGAAACAGAGCTAGTTTAACGATAGAATTGGTTATGTTGCATGAATAAGATGTACAATAAACAACAGCGGAATCTATCCTATCTAATCTTTGCTAATTCATAGAGCAGGTAAATCAAATACATTAAGAGGTCAGGACCTGTAGTAACCAAGGTTTGCCAATATATTCTTTCCTTGAACAACTGACAGTCCTTAATATTTTTAAAGCAAGCACTAGGGCAATTGTTTTGTTTCCTTTTATAATGTAACATCCTTACTTCCTCTTTCTGTAATTATGATTCCACTTAAATAATACTCAGAGAGCTTAACATACAAACTTCTTCACTAAGAAGAAAAAACTTTACTTCCCTTCTCTCCCCATGTTGTTAAAATAAAATTAAATAAGAGAGATCGATGAGGTTTAGGGCTCCCAGATCCTCTCATTCTTAGCTGAGTTTCCAGTTCTAAATGGGAAAGTTTTTTTGTCATTATTATTATGCATAAAGAACACACCCCACTCAATCTGCCAACATGCTCACAGCACTGTTATGCTGTGCATCAGCTGGACCAACTCCCCTCAGAAAATGTTGCTAAAAGATTTTCATATTACCGATGGAAATTCAGTTAATTTCCCAAATTTCTTGATCATATTTCTCAATACTTTGAAATACAGTCTGTTTTGCATAGAAGCTTCTTTGTTTTAGAAACTGCCTCTGCAAAGACAACTCAGGAAACCCAAAAAGAAATACAAACTCAGGAAATGTCCTTTTCTATATGTTTGTTGATTTCCTTTCCCCTGCATTTCCCTCTGAATAGGCTATTTGTCAATTATAGACCATTATTATTCATGTGTAATAATATCAATTCTAGCATTATAACACGTATTAGTCTTGGTTACAAGGCTAATGATTTATATCTGAACTTTCATTTTAAAATAATTTTTCATTAAAACATTCGTTTTTATACATATGGCATCAAATAATTCATTATACATATTTCCCTTTACAGACCTATTTTCTTTATTCTCTGCATCTATCACTGTAGATGCTATTTTGCCTTTTTAAAAAAATCTTGCCTTTTATACCTTTCTGTTCATTAATATATTCAGAAGCTACAGTTAAAAGTGGCTTTTAAAACATATTAAAGAAAAAAATACCAAACCCGGGAATTATTTTTTCTGCCTTGTTAGAAATTCACCATATGAGCAAATTAGGAAATTGATGCATTTTTTTCTACTGGAAAATAATTTATTTTCCTCTGTCTAAATATGAGTTGGATTCTAAAGAGGATTGTAAACTCTGAATGGAATTGAATTAATTAAGAAGTCTACTGATGTTATATAACTACTCTTTTAATTTATCCAGTATATGTTGTCTGATTAGCTCTCCTCCATTCTCACAAAAAAAAAAAAAAAAAAAAACCAGCCCAACACATTTTGTACTTTTGTCATACCACAGCAGCAATTTTAAAGGAAATCATTTCAGAAGGAACTAATTCAATATTGAAATATGGTTGAATTCAGACTATATTTTAAAATGTGTCAGCCAAGAAAAATTAGAAGCCATTAGAGAGACCTGAAGTATCAGCGTTTACATTGGGAAATAAATATTTTGGGTTATACCTTCAGCTAATATAAATAAGCATAGGTCACTAATTTATACTAGCTAAAGATTTGTATTTAATAGTCAGTAGTATGCCGCTCAAAGAACAATTGTCTCCTCATTAAAAATGCAATTAAAAATTGATAATATAAGACAACTTTTGTCTTGACATTTTAGATTTGGATAATAGATCTGTCCTTAATGGAGACCTGATATTTTGGAAGCTATTATTATCACTGTCATTTATTTGTTTTATTCTAGCATTTAGAGCCTCTACTGAGATTGGAATCCCTGTGTATTAGAACTTTGCATGCACACAATAAGAGATAATCCCTGCCCTGAAGAGGTTACAATCTAAATGGACAAGAAACAAAGGGAAACAGGTAGAGAAATGGAGTGACTTGCTCCAGGTCATACAGCAGGTGAGTGTCAGAGCTGGGAATAGAACACAGGGCTCCTCATTCCCAGTCAAGTGCCCAATGGACTGCAATAGCATGGTTTTAGCAGCTCTTGAGTAATTTTAATAATCTCACCTACACTTGTTAAACTATTAGTAATAAGGGAGAGTAAAAAGAGGGAAGATCTGAGCACTCAGCATAAAATCGAGATGCCGAGAACAAAATCAATCAAGAAACCAAATGACACGAAGAGAAGATTCCTGCCAAGGCTGTTTCCACTTGGCTTATCCGGAACACCTCATGCAGTTCTGGGAGAACACTTCATCCTGTTCTCTGGGATCCAAAACTCAGTCTGATTGCTGCTTGTCACTCAGGTTACTGTATTAGGCATGTAACGGCCCTACGCTGGCCAGGCTCTGACACTGCAGGGTTACATACAGGGTAATACCTTGGATACAATTCCAAATCATGTCACACACTACACAATTTATGTACATTTTTCCTTACTATTAATGTTTATACTTCTTGAATCTAATTGGTTTGGACATCGTGTGGATCACGTAAAGACCATTTGCTTTATAGATTGTGTAAGGACCAATTGCTTATGTCCTCACCTTATCTACATTTCAAGCTTGTCAGTTCAGGGTGCTCCCACTTACCTTAGCTAGCCCCAAAACATGCCAGCACACAGCCGCTCACAGCCCTGTTTACATTAACCTTGCACTCAAATCAGGCTGCCTGTCACACCTTTGTGTACAATTTAACCTTGCACGCAAATCAAGCTATAGGCAAGTTTACTCATGTCCAGCAAGATCTATGCCTACAAGAAGAAATTCTTGAATTGCTTATACACTAACACTAGGAGCCTGGACAACAAACAAGAGAAATTAGAATTGCTAATTTATGAGCATAAATTCGATCTACTTGGTATTACTGAAACCTGGTGGGATGATTCGCATGATTGGAATGTTAAAATCAATAGCTATAACCTGTTTAGGAAGGCTCAAGTGGGCAAAAGGGGTGGGGGAAGGTATTCAAACACGGCAAGACCTGTTTCCGAGTCATTAACTCAGAAGAAAATGATCTTGAATGCTTATGGATCAATGTCCGAACAGAAGCACAAAATGGGGTACTAGTTGGTGTCTTCTACAGACCACCAAATCAAACTAGGGAACAGGATGACCACTTTGTTATGCACCTATATATAATCTGTGTAGGGGAAAAAATGTGTGATCATGGGGGACGTCAGTCTGAGTGACAGATGCTCATGCTGTCAGTACCAAAACATCACTGGAATTTCTAAACATAATAGAAAACCATTTCCTAATTCAAAAAGTGTTGCAGCCAATATAGTGGAATTCTATTTTGGACCATGTCCCAACAGATGAAGAGGAACTGATCACCAAAGTAAAAGGTAATGGTACTGTAGGTACAAGTGACCATGACTTGATCACATTTAAAATGTGCAAGCAAAATGAAGTCCAGACCAGTAATATATATACTTGGGTCTTTAATAGGGCCAATTTCATAAAGCTGAAAACATTTGAGCCCAGTCAGCTGGGAGGAAGAATTTAATCAGAAAAATGTGACTGAAAATAGGGAACCATTTAAGAACACCTTACTAGTTGCTGTAAAAGGCACAATCCCATAACTGAGGAAGAAGGCTGTGCTGGTTAAAAAAACAAACTGATTTAGAAAGGAAGTGAAGAAAGCTGTAAATAATAATAATAATATATATCAAATAGAAGAAAGGGGAAGTTGATAGGAATGAATATAAATCAGAAGTTAGGAATTGTAGAAAACTGATAAGGGAAGCCAAGGGACACAAGGCGAAATCTACTGCCAGCAGAGTTAAGGGCAAGAAGGAATTTGTTACAATACATTAGGAACAAAAAGAATCCTGACAATGGTATTGATCCATTACTAGATGGAAATGGTAGAATCATCAATAATAATACAGAAAAGGCAGAAATGTTCAATAAATATTTCTGTTCTGTATTGGGAGGGAGGAAACAGATGATATAGTCTCATCCTATGGCAATAACACTTTTTGTATTCCACTAGTATCTCTGGAGGATGTTAAACAGTAGCTTCTAAAATTAGACATTTTAAAGTAAACAGGTCCCAGATAACTTTCATACAAAAATTTTAAAGAGCTGGCTCAGAAGCTCTCTGGACTGTTAATCTTGATTTTCAATAAGTCTTGGAGCACTGGGGAAGTTCCATAAAACTGGAAGGAAGCTAATGTTGTGCCAGTATTTAAAAAGGGTTAATGAGATGATCCAGGTAATTATAAGCCTGTCAGCCTGACATTGATCCGAAGCAAGATAATGGAGGGCTGATACAGGACTCAATTAATGAAGAATGAAAGGAGGGTAATGTAGTTAATGCAAATCAACATGGGTTTGTGGGAAAATAGATCCTGTCAAACGAAGTTGATATCTTTTTTTGATGAGATTACAAGTTTGTTTGAGAAAGGTAATATTGTTGATGTAAAATACTTAGGATACCATGAGGTGTTTGACGTAATGGCCTGATCCATTGCCCACGGACTTCCATTAACTTCAATGGGTATTAGATCTGCCTCTAAGGGTATGTCTACACTGTAATTAAAATCCTGTGGCTGGCCCATGCCAGCTGACTCAGGCTTCTGGGGCTTAGGCTAATGGGCTGTTTAATTGTGGTGTAGATGTTCGGGCTCAGGCTGGAGCTTGGGCTCTAGGACCCTGCGAGGTGGGAGGGTTGCAGCGCTTGGGCTGCAGCGTGAACCCAAACTCCTATACCACAATTAAACAGCCCCTTAGCCTGAGTCAGCTGGCATGGGCCAGCTGCTGGTGCCTAATTGCAGTGTAGACATACCCACAGTGGTTCACTCTGCTTTGTGTGTTCTACCCCTTCCTCACCCTGTGTCAGTCTCATCTATTTAGATTTTAAGATCTTTCTGAGGAGGGACTATCCACTACTCTGTGTTTGTAGCACAGTGGGACCCCGTTTTGGGTTGGACCATACGCACTGCAGGAATACATTTAATTAATAAATAATAATCAGTAATAAGTGTATGGAAATCTTTAGACATAAGACTAACCTAACAATAGGCTCCACCCCTTCAGTCCAGTCCTAGTTTTAAGAAGGGCATATTCCTCCAGCGTTTTTTCACTGTTGTTTAATTTCCTTCACTCTGTTATTTCCCCAAAACAAAACAGATTCTAATTAATTCAAGAATAACTTCACTATCAGGATTTCTCTAAAGAGAAACCTAGCTGTGGGCCTCTCTCTTATACTTATCACTATGAGCTACACAGGTGGGGGATCCACAGAAGGAAGCTCAGGTTGGTTCCTATACCTCACTGATCACTGATGTCATAAACATGAGTAATAGATGATGTGTGGGGAGTCCCATGCACAGTCAGCTAAACCTGCATGAAAACCACTTTTAGCAAATAGTGGTTGTAAACTGTGTTTAAAACCACTTCAAGAAATAAGATTCAGCCCATAGTGAGGACAGGGCCTAAAGCATGATTTTAGTGCAGTTATAATATAGTTTGGAGATAAAAGTATCTGTGTTCACTGGTCAGGGAAACTATGCTAAGCAATTATTTTGTATAATCAGCATGGTTTGAACCACAGGGTGCAGATCCTTCTATTTACATGGAATTCCATTGACTTCAATGTCAATCCTTCAATCCTGTTGCAGGAATGGGGCTTCAGCATGGACAGTGGCTAAGTGTGAGTGTGTATTTTAGCAAAGCCTCCATTGTTCTTGGCTCTCTTGTTAATAACTGACTATGATACAAGTGCTGAGCTGAAGGTACTGCCATTGTGAATAATGTAGACACTATATGAAAATAAAACAGATACATTACTGGTTGTGCTCTGTCTCTCTCTCTCAGAAGTATGATAGAAGCTATTCATATTTGCTACTGAAAGAGTACAATCCTTTGCTTATCCCCTCAGCTTTTTTTTCATCCCATTTCTCATTGGGCTTGCAGGGTGTATGAAAATATAATCAACTGAGGAAGAAGGCTGTGCTGGTTAAATATTTGCTGAATCAGAAACAGTATTTAACTGTCTCCTGGCTTTACTACAATTGTTTGTTGACTGTTACACTTTGTCTGTACTCTGGGACATATTTTGTCTCTGTAAAGTGTTCAGATATCTTCTCCCAGCAATAGAACTACCATTATAAAAATCAAGTACAAAGGATTTTGAGGGTGCAAGGGGAAAGGTAGCCTTCCAAATTTGTGCAGGTGTGAAAATGCAAAACAAAAGGAAAAAGTCAGTTAAGATTTAGACCAGACAAATCCTAAATTACTAAAAGAGTTTCCCTTTGACATCTTGGTCATCAGCTGCAACCATTATCTGGGGATATATCAATTTGTAGCAGCTGCAGACAGCTATTTGAGTCTAGGGCCAGAACAGCTTAATTGGAGAAACATGTTAAAAGTTAAAAGGCCAGAGTCATGCTGAGTACACAAATGGATTTTTTGGGGATGGGATGCAGGGAGAAAACCCATAACACAGCATTCCAAGCTTCAGAATGCATCATGTCATCTTTGCTAATCGAAGGATATGTCCAGCTCCTGATATCTGCTGATTTGATTTGCTTCCTCCTATTTCCTATTTATAAAAATGATGCAGATTGCAGTATGCTGAAGTTGTCCAAATCCAGTTTGTTTGTCACAGTCAACTGCTTCCTCTTATTAGAACATAATTTAATGTGATTGGCAACAATAGTTTTATGTTCTTTTAATCTTGGATGGAGGGTGAAACTGGTCTCCCAAAATGCTAAAACCAGTTGTTATCTAAGATTCTTGATGGCAGTAGTGTAGGGTTCCTACAGCATAGAAAATCTTTATTAATAGTGTCCCAGTGAGACAAACTTTTTAAGTGCTCTCAGAACCTGGTATACCCTTTCCATAAGAGTGGAAATGCAGAATAAACTATACCTGGCTTTCCTCTTATTGGAGTCTTCTCTGCATCATTAAATTTGATTCAGTTTGTCTTTGAATGTTTGTCATAGATTCTCTGAATAGCCTGAATTTTTTTCTTTTGAAACTGCAAGGATTAGCCACAAGCAGTTCGTTGTGATCTGATAAAGCAACTCTTTTTTGAAATGTGCATTTCTGTAAACATATAACCACACGCTTTTGCAGTCATGGGTGTGCTGCAGAGTTGAACAACATGCTGCATACACCCATCTAAAGCATGGTCCTTTTATGTCAAATGCTTTCAGAATAATTTTGGTGCCAAATATATATTTGGCTTCAACTGCTGTTTTCTACTCATTGCTGTGCATATAAACTATGCTTTCCTTGCCATAACTCAGTGTTTGGTTATAGCTGCTGCCTGCTGGTGATGCATTTTAATAATTCTAGCATGACCACACACACAAAACCACAACTGGTCATTTTTCAGGAATGGAACAGCAGCTATGGATTTGTGCCCTAAAGTTGGTGACATGAATACATTTTCGCAGTATAACAGAAGCCAACTGTGAAAAATCAGTTCTACTAAAAACTAGTGATTTTGGTGTTCTGGGGAAAGCATTTTCAGTGGGCGGAGGATCCTTGTCTGAGGACCCAAGATGGGCTTGGATCTAGCCACCTTGAGAGTACAATCTGGAAGAGACGCTTGGCAAGATTCCTTAGGGAAGACAAACACTGGGGTTGTTTCCATTTGGGGAATAGTTTAAATGTGATGGGAGAAAAATTATCATCAGTCATAAGACAGAATTATATTTTTTGAATCTATGTATCTTGTGCTTACTGATAGATATTATAGCAGTACGAAAGAGAGAGAGAGCATGCGGAAGTATGGTTATGTAACAAGGCAATATGTCAGTGATCTCAACTTTTTTTAGAAAGGGACTTCACGCTCCTGTAATGTCCGCCTATCTAGCTGGGACCACATTTCCATTGAGCAATATGGGAAGGACGGGGTGGTTTAGACCCCAATGATGAGAACCCATGAAACATGGTATTTACAAAGTGTTGTTCTTGCTTTGTAAAACTTGATATCGAAGGTTGAGTCTCAGGTCTTCACAATATCATTTGTTGAAAAAGTGGCCTCTGAAAATTTTTGAATAATACCACACAATAATATACTACACATCAATTTACTGATGATAAAGAAGCTGTGATCTACACAGTATCTGCACCAAGTTCACTGGATATTAAACTGTTTGGATTTCATTTACCAATGCAGTTCCAAGACAATGGGTCTTGCACTATGTCAACTGTGAGTGAAAATTGTGGAAGTTTACGAATACGACAGGGGTCTGGAGGAGCATACCTAGATAACAGAGAAAAACAGAGAGTTTTCCCTTCTTGAATCAGGTAAGTTTGACCAAAAAGGGGAATGAAGCAGAAGAGGGAAGAGACATGCAAAGCATATTCACTTGCAAGTACATAGCACAGAGGCCCTGGAAACAACATGTGGGGGTCTGCACTATAGGATCCACACCAGTTCAAACACTGCCCACATGTGCAAAATAGGGCTGTCAAGCGATTAACAAAATTAATTGCGATCAGTTGTGCAATTAAAAAAAATTAATCGTGATTAAGTGCGCTGGTAAAGAATAATAGAATACCATTTATATAAATATTTTTGGATGTTTTCTACATTTTCAAATATATTGATTTCAATTGTGACACAGAATACAAAGTGTACAGGGATCACTTTATATTTATTTTTATTATAAATATTTGCATTGTAAAAATAAAAGAAATAGTATTTTTCAATTCACCTCATACAAGCACTGTAGAGCAATCTCTTTATCATGAAAGTTGAACTTACAAATGTAGAGTTATGTACAAAACATAACTGTTTTATTTTTGAATTCAATGTAAAATGTTAGAGCCTGCAAGTCCACTCAGTCCTAGTTCTTGTTCAGCCAGTCACTCAGACAAAGAAGTTTGTTTACATTTCCAGGACATAATGCTGCCTGCTTCTTGTTTACGTCACCTGAAAGTGAGAACAGGTGTTCGCATGGCACTGTTGTAGCCGGCATTTGTTGTGTCTAAACCATCTGAGATGGATGGCTATCCAGCTTCTTTTTGAAAACCTCCAGGGAAGGAGCTTCCATGACTTCCCTAGGCATCTGTTCCATTGTCCGACTGTTCTTACAGTTAGGAATTTTTTCCTGAGTTTTAATCTAAAACTGCTATTCTGTAGTTTGAACCCACTGCCTCTTGTCCTGCCCTCTCTTGCAAGAGAGAACAAATTTTCTCCATCTTTTTTTTGGCAGCCGTTCAAGTATTTAAACACCACTATCATGTCTCCCCTTAATCTCCTCTTTTCAAAACTAAACATACCCAGTTCCTTCAGCCTTTGCTCATATGACTTGCATTCCATCCCCTTGATCATCTTTGTTGCTCGCCTCTGGATCCTTTCCAGTTTCTCTACATCCTTTCTATACATTGGTGACCAAAAATGGACACATTTCTCCATCTGAGGCCTAACCAGCACCGAGTAAAGTGATACTATAACCTCCTATGACTTGCATGCAATACCCGTGCTAATGCAACCCAAAATTGCATGTGCTTCTTTTGTAACAGCATTGCATTGTTGGCTCATGTTGAGGTTGTGATCCACCACAACTCCTAGATCCTTCTCAGCAGGGCTGCTGCCAAGCCAGTTATCTCCCATTTTGTATTTGTGCAGTCCCAGCTTACCAATTCACCCCAATCACTTTGGGGGGATAGGATGCTCAAGTTGGCTTTGAACCTATGAGCACCCTCTGAATTTCCTCTTGGGTACAGGGGAAACAACACTCCAGGCCATTGAAACCATCAATGGGAAATTATTAAAAACTCTTCGATATAGCAGTCTGCATTGGTCTTGTACTCCAAAATTAGGAGAAGCAATTGGTAAGCAATGAGATAATAGATTTGGTATCCCTGCTGATGGACTAGCCACTGCTGAAAGGAAAGACTTATCGACTTTTGGTGACCCTTGGTGTTTTGGAAAACCATCAGAGGAAGGTCATGTAAGTGACAAGAGATCTCTTCTCCTAAGATGTAGATATATGGGATGTCTGATTGTTTTGAGAAAAGACATTCAGAAGGGAATTTGGAGCAACACAGACAGGGCTTTGCTTGTTTAATTCCCATATGGGGATGTGACAATAGTCACTATTCTTGCAATTCTTGATGATGTCTATAAGTATCTAATTACTCCAGGCAAGTTTGTTTCTGGTTGCAAGGAGAGAAGCTGAAATAAAAACAAATAGGGAGAAAGACAGACGAGTCTTCTCTGGAAATATCAGCTGGCACAAACTCCTATCATAAATCCCCAGAAGAAGGGGAGGGGCAACTTGGCACCTGGGGGCATGGCATATGACAGTAAAGCCCAAAGACATTATTCTCTACCTTTTCCATACAGAAACCCCATGTTACAACAAAACAAAAATGTCGGGAACCTCATCACATCTAGCCATAAACAGAGGGAGGTCACCAATCCCCTATCACCTGGTTATAAACCCCAGGCTGAGAACCTATGGGATCAATGAAGACAGACTAAGCAGTGAAATGCAGCTGAAGTGTATGTGCGAATGCAGCCCAGGAAATTTAGTGTTACAGTAATCAAGTGAAATTAAATCTAAACGTTCTACCTGCAACATACCATTGGATTTAGATAAATTTTCTGTATGAAGAAGTGCATCAAACCAGCCAACACTGCAACAGGGTTGATTAATGAATAGGATGGCATAATGCTACCTTAGCCTCGCAATGCAGTTACTGCCTGGGCTTGCTCCAAGGGAAACCTCATGTAATTAACACGACTCTTTGCCCTTTAACTTTTAACATGCTTCCTAATTAAGCTAGTCAGACCCTGAACTTCACTATCTGGCCACAGCCACTGCAAAGTGATTTATCCTGTGGTGATAGCGCTGCCAACCTCAGTGTCAGAGAAAAGCATTTATTTATTTAACTGTTTGGATTATTTTATTCGTTCACCATTCATTTAGACATTTGTACAAGTTTTGTAGTGGAAACTTAGTTTTTTATTTTAGCTTTGAATTATCATATTTATATAGAGGACATCTCTCTCTCTCTCGCCCCACCTCTCTTTATAAATAAATATATAAATGGATAGAAATTATAATGCATTTCAAATTGACGTGTCTTGCTTATATTTTTGAAATCCCTACTCCATTAGTCATTCTCAGAAGAATGAAAGCTGAAAGCCATAATAAAGCACAAGGAAAAGCAATCACTGTATGTAGACATGATATCAGTTTGTATGATGAGGTAATACAAATGGATTTTGGTTATCAAAATTGTATTATATTTTATTTATCTGCCTTTATAGACATACTCATCTTTCTACAGTGCTTTGAGATCTTTGAGTGAAAGGTGCTATATAAATGTACAATATTATTGTAATTATTTTATATTGTATCTATGCTGCCGTAAAACTCAGCATTAACATTAACATCATTTGTTTTTCTCTTCTCTGGAGAATAGATGTTATTAATGATTAAGATAATATTGCTTTGGGAAGAACTCTTAGGTTTTTCTAAAATTTCTGATATTACCATGTACCAGAGAAATCTTGGTTCCAGAGACCACACTGAATATTTCAGATATGCCCACCATCCCCTTTTTGCTCAGATATGTGTGGGCATCTGAAGACTGAACAGCATAATCTGCCCACACTTGATTTTGGTTGGTCTCTGACTGTTTTGATATTAGAGGGTGTTAACAAAGCACAGGTGTTGCACACTCTAAATTAGGATTGGCTGTTGAATGCAAAAGTCATGGTAATTACACAGCTGTTTTAAATTGTGGTTAAGTGGTCTAAAATTGCCAAGAAACCCCACCCACATTCAGTACTGTCTAAATGGAAAGGATGTGTATACAATGATTATGAGGTTTCATATAAATCCCCCAAGCCATAAAGTAGAATTTCCTAATTGTCAGTTGGACTGTGCTGTGCTCATTTAAAATAATTAGAGTGCAGCAGCTACAACAGACCAGGTTTATTTATTTATACACACACACACCCCATCAGTACAGGTTTTTATCAGTTACTATAATCTTCTGTTCATTTCTGACACCATCTTTCTGCCAGTCTGGGGAATGGGGAGGGAGAGGGGAAAAGGAAAGAAAGGTACTATCTTTAATGTACACAACTAATTCAGTCCTAAAGAGCCAGGATGAACCAGCCCCAATGTGTGAGATGAATGGAAACAATTAACCAAAGAAATCCAAACTACATATATACATTTTATATACATATAAAAAAGGAAAGAAAAAAAACCTTCCTTCCTTTCTTTCCAAGAGGGGTAGCTGAAATCTTTCTTAATTACCGCTTATTTCAATGACAGAATTGTAATTTATCATTTAGTTGTAATTTGACATATGTTCACACCTTTGCCATTTCCAATTTCCTCCTTCATTCTAATTGTCTGCTTCACTCGCCTGTCATGCGCTCCTCTTGGGATTAATTCGAGCTGTCTGTCTGCACCAAGCTACCAGCACACTTGGGGCTGCCAAGAGCGTGACAGTGTCAATGTGCGCACAGTTTATTTAAGGCATTACCCAGCCATCACAGTCCTGCTCCTCTCTTCCCCCCTTTGTTTATTGTTTATTCCATTTTACATTTGTGACTTTTCAATGTTTTATTAGACTCTAATTATGCTCTTGGCTGTCAACTTGAAAAGAGAGAAAGCATTATGTTAATTACTGGGGGAGGGGCTCTCAGAAGAGGTAACAAATGGACCAGTAGATGTCTCTCTCTGTCTCTAACATACACACAAGATTTAAATGCTCTTCCTTCATCTTTTTCCAGAGCTGTTTTGTGCTCTCTTTCACACACACACTCACGACTCCACCCTCATTATAAAGCGCTCAGTTATGGTACCCACATGACCTCCCTCTTGCTCTCTAACATAAGGTTACTGGGTATGAGATTTCCTCCACATTAAAACTGTCTGTTGTAAAAATAACATTCCCCATTATACTTTAGGGGCCAAATTCACTGACCTCACCAGGGATGAATTTGGCTCAGAACGTTTGGTTGCTAAGGATGATAATATAATGGGGAAGGTCATATTATACCCTGCCTATGAGTATATACCAGGGCTAAAAATTAACTTCTTAGAGGATGCTTCTGTCACTAAGAAATTGGCTTGTGCTCTTCCCTTCCTTATAGGTCTTACTCAGCCCACCCAGACTCAGCAGCAGTCTTCTTCCTTTAATTACTCACACAACACAAAGCCACATTCAGCCTTACATATGGATGCTGCCATTGTCTCTCTTTTGCTGCTGTTTTACAAAGATTTTATAATAAATAACACAATGCATTTCATGCCCTGTCCCCTTTCCTCATGGTACTTCTGAGCCCAATGTCCTGCCCTTTTGCAACTTTCCAGAAACACCCTGGGCTCAAGGGTCTCTTTAGGAGTAGAATGTGTGCAGTGGAAGAAGATGCTTCTTAAATACTACAAACAGGAAACTGCACTTTATCATCCCATCACAGTCACGTAAATTTGTAACATGAGCAGCAACCAGTGGTTTCAAAGAGGCCGACTTTTCCATATAAGAAGGCAACATTAATGCTGAAAAATAACAATAATACTCAGATTCCCAAGTGTTTTACAAAGGAGATTAAATGTCTATCTCTATTTTATATAAAAGAAAGTTTAGGGACCAATGGAGTGACTTGACGAAGGTCACACAGCAGATTGGTGGTAGAGCAGGTACAACAGAACCCAGATCTCCTGACTGCCAGTCCAGAGCCCTATCTATTTGATCAAGCCACCCCTCCGGTGTCTTTACTTACCACTACAAATTGTCTATAACTAGAGGAACCCCCTGAAATCTCTATTAAGCATCACACAGAGGCAGTGGTAGAGCTGATGGCATTGGCTGAAGTTGGTGAACAGGAGAAGTGTGAAAGATGAGTGGGAAGATCATGGGAATGAAGGCCCAGGGAAGATAACAACCCATGCAACTGTAATAAATCAGAGATGTTTGAAAAGAAATGCTCAGCTAACTCTGGTCTGAATGTACACAGACACCATTGCTCTGTCTACATATAACAGTGCTGCACATAGAGTATCCAACTTGCTATACCCAAGTTTGCCTATCAGCTTTGAAATGGAGCTTTTCTTAATGATGCAGATATTGTATGGTTACCTGCAACAATCCAAATACTCAGCATCACAATAAAATGAACTAGGATCATATCCATAACAGATAAATGAGGCGTACAGCCTGATCTGTAATGGACACAAGGCATTCACCTTTGGTTATTCCTGAACATCAGAAATCCAACATTCCAGTGCATATAGGTTCCTTTATATGCATATTGGCATCATGGTATCATTATGACATTAATACCTATGCCATATAATATTAAGCACTGCTATATCCTGTTAGACCCCACCTGATGAGCTCCAAGAACAGCTGCAGTCTCACATATAGAATGACAAAGTTACAAGGTAAAAAGTGTCCTGCAAGGACACATATATTGACTTTTTGCCCTTCCCCCCGCCCCACTATGACATATAGAGAAGGCCAGAAAGATTATGTTCTTTCTTTCTTTGTTTGATTCCTGCCTGTTTTTGATCTTAAAAATATCAGGAACATCAAATCTTATCTTTTCTCTTTTTCCATGAGAACTCTTTGATGTGGACTGGAAATTTTTACAAGTCCCCATCCAAAGGGACATGGATACTGAATGTTTAATAAAAAAAAGCTTTTCTCCCGGATATCTGAGTTAAATAGCTGTTAATAAAAACAACAAAGAAAAACTTCCAAGTGTTTTAAACAGTTGGAATAATAATCACTTCCCTCTCAATTAGTCACCTTTTGTTTGCTTGGCTTCCCTGGCTGAAGCAAGAATCTTCCAACTCTGTTTGTTTAATAGTACTTGTTGAGCCTCAAAAACAAGTCAAGTTTGAAAATAATCAGTTCAGTAGTTTTATAGCTATGAACATCTAAATTTGGCAATTTTACATCTACAAACTGAGGCCAAGCCAACAAGAGATTTGCCTGAGCTCTGACTGTATAATAACTGCAGGATTTGACCCATGAAGAATTAGAATGGAAATGTATTTGGTTTATTGATGGATGAGTTAAAGCTACATTTGTTAGCTCCAAACACCGCATAGTCCTGTGGCTTTGACCTGTCCTGGAACTGCAGACCGTTTTTCAAGGCGCCTCTGCAGGACTGAAGCTCTGCTACAGTCTGAGGCACTTTCAAGCTCCAGTGACAAAATTGTCAGAACTCTGTAAGCCAGTTGCTCCAATTTGCGAATTTACACGCCCTGCTGTTGGAGCTTGAAAGTTTTGCATAATTCTAACGAATGGCCATATTTCCCACATCAATCCTGCTATATGTAGTTTGCCCATGATATGAATCCTGTGATGTTCTAGGGTTCAAATACGTGTTCACCGAAATAGTACGTTGTATAGTAATATAAGAATTCTTATAACAGTACTTGGAACACAAATTTTTAAAAAGCCAAAATAATAATAACAAAAAACCCCAAACAAACATACATCCACCCAAAACAAGCAAAGAAACCACCCCACCCCCATTTTTTAAGCTGAACCTCCCCCAATTTTTAAATAAAAAGGTTTTTAAGAATCTGTATTTGCCCATGTATTTTAAATGTGCCTATTGCCACCTCCAGGCACAAAATGTAAAATCACTTGCAGTTAAATTCTAAAATGACACAGTGTCAAACTGAAAAACTCCACATATCATTCCAGAACTAGCTTCTTCCCAATCCATCCCATTAGGGAAAAGCCGGAATAAATTGGTAGGCCTTACAGCATACCCTGGAGGTCCATTGGACCAAGGAGCAAGATGAATTCCAGAATGGAGTGTCCTCCACTCATCCCACATGCAGGCATAAAAATCTAGTGACTGTTAGCTCCAACATCTACATTTATTTTTAATATAGTGTATTTGGATTTCCTATACCTTTAGCTAAATGGTTTGAGCCTATCCTTAATGGCTCTGAGTGCTTCTGTATATACTTTAAATATATAGAAACAAAGATAAAATTCTGAAAACACAAAACCACCCAACTAAAAAGAATACTTGTTCAACATTAATAATAACCCCTCACTCTAGACTGTCCTATGTGCTTCATCACATCACCTTGGCAACCGACCAAGAAAATAGACGAGCTAAACAGTGTAAGCTAGAGGTCAACACATCTGGGCTGCGATGAATCCTGGAACAATGAATTCCAGAATCAAAAACCTGTGTAACATTGAATAAAACCCAATTTGGCTGGAGAGAAGAGATAGCAATTTTTAAATGGTAGAAGTGCTCATTCTGAATCTGTCTGGCATCTGGACACATCTGGTTCACAAAGAGCAGGCTTGCTTATATGGGCATACATAGGTATTCCATAGTCATACCAATATTAACATTAAATCATCTTATCTGTCAAGAGTTGCCGTCCTCTGCAGGTTTGCTGGCAACTTATGGGGAGCTAATGCTGCAGCTTTATGAACATCTACCAATGCCCTAATTATTGTACCTGCTGAATACAGTGTGGTAGCTTAGGGCTCCAGCCATCATTGTGCCAAGTTGGACTGAGTGGTTAACTCTGCCCTTCCTATCATCACTTGTGCGACCAGGACAACTCCAGTTTCCCACCTTTCAGTGCTGGCTGGCATTGCTCTCATGGTTGATTAGATGTGATGGCAGGACCCTGGCTGCATTACTGCACACAGCCAACTATCAAGACAGTTTACGTCACAATTTCATCTCAAAGCCGATTAAAGTGAAGACACTCCTTTCTGAAATAGTTGAACCTCCCAGACAGTACATCAGACACAATCTTTCTTTGGAACAATGGCGGCAGGTGGTGTGCGACTATGTTTTGGATCAATTGTAAGTTTCTCATCAGATCAGCAACTCAGATCTGCATCCCCTAGTCTCTCTGGATCAGCTTTTGCATACCCTTCAGAACAACCCTATGAGCTGAAAGATCCTTCTTCAATGCGACAGGATACGTTGTGGTCACAGGAGGTTTAACTTACATCTTTCCTGTTGGGGCCACTTGAGCACCCCATCCTGCCCCTGCATGCCATCTGATTATGGACTGTCCTCTTTATCATCTTGACGGGGATTGGATGTACTTGGTGTCTCCGATTGGCATTGCCATGATAGAGTAGCTACATTACTTATCCAGCATTTAATTCATTTTTTGTGCTGTCAGAAACCATATGCCAGAAGAAGATTCTATCTGTATAATTACCCCAATGCTAACAACATGGTATTTACTCTCTCAGAAAATTCAGCAGACTCTCAGGGGTCAGTTAATAAATGTAAAGAATTGGGACTGTGCATCACTGCAGCTGAAAAGGAGGAGTCACAATGTAAAAACATGGCCAAGATATAACAGAAAATAGCACTGTAATGAAGCAGTGTGTCTTGAGGTCTGGATAACTCTAATGGACTAGTACTATTGGCAGGGGGCTATTCGTCTCTTCTCTGCTCTATCTGCGCTGTCTTGGAAACTGGGGGAATCTGAGGAAGCAATGCAAATCTTCTTCTCTGCTTTGTCACCCGTGCTCCGCTGATGGCTTCAAGGAGCCATGTAAGCTATCTCAGCTAGAAGGAGTTGCTTGGGACTCTGAAGTGGTTCCTATATGGATGGGGGGAGAGATAGCTCAGTGGTTTGAACATTGGCCTGCTAAACCCAGGGTTGTGAGTTCAATCCTTGAGGGGGCCATTTAGGGATCTGGGGCAAAAATTGGGGATTGGTCCTGCTTTGAGCAGGGGGTTGGACTAGATGACCTCCTGAGGTCCCTTCCAACCCTGATATTCTATGATTCTATGTGAAGATTCAATGTGAGTAGAAGTGCTGATAGGTCTTTGTAGTCCATTTCAGCCTGTGTGATGGTCTGCTTCTTGTATGCCCCTTATACAGTGCGTTACTATGCTCTATAGGATGCTATGTGTTATGCTGTGCTAAATTGGCTAGCATTTCTGAAATGATATTTGTGCCCTGATCTGCTTTCTTTCTGGGGCTCTTTTCTTCTCTTTTGGGTAAGGGCTATTATTGTGAACTCTTCACTGTCCACTGGGAAGTTTCCATGCAATTTCAAGTACATTTGGTACAGTAGTTCCTATTGCAAACAAACCATCATGGAACTCATTGAATGTCAGTTTAACACTAGCTGTCTATCTCCTTTTCTTTCAACTTCTTGAATGTGTCATTATGGCTCAGATTTTAAATCCTCTTCTATTACACCTGTTTATCACATGTTTTCAGGCCAGGTCTGCAATGCAGCCAAGACAGCTTTGCTTGTAAGGGTTTAACATCCTGTTGGAGGCAAAACTGAATGGACTTACAGTTCCTCTGATTTTGCTTAACACCTGCTTTCTATGCTATCTTCAATATTTAGGGCTTGTCTACATGAGAAAGTTAGTGTGTAGTGAGTGAGTGTGTGAATTTAAAGCACACTAGCTACTCCGCACTAACTTCCTATATGGACACTCTTACTGCACACTAAGAGCGCCTTCAGGCGGTTTACCTTAATAACCATCCAAAGAGCATTAAGCTAATGCTCCTGCTTAGTCAAGAGGGAAGAGCTAATGTTGCTGTTGAAACCTTAGATGCTGCACTTTCTGACTTCTGATCATTTTAACAATGTAGCCTAATTTTTTGAATCTAATATCCTATTATTGTTATTAATTTATTCATATTACAGTAGCATCTAGAAGTTTCAACTGAAATCACGGCTCCACTGTGTTGTACATTTGGTAAGAAAAAATGCCTGCCCAGATGCCCTATTATAGCTTACAATCTACAGCCCCTATCTTGCAATCACTTATGCACAGGCTTAACCGTAACCATGTGAACAGTTCCATTGACATAAATATGTGCATAAGTTTTGGCAATATAAGGGCCTATATAGACATGTCAAACAAAAAGTGGGAGAAAGGAGGTCTTACTTCCCACGTTTTACAGAGGGATAATTAAGGCAAAGAGAGAGACTGACTAACTTGCCCAGGGACCCTTCTATGATTCTATTATACACAGGATACAGAGGAGGGAACTGAACTGAATTCAGATCTGCTGATCCCCTGTCCAGTTCTTAACAACTAGATCATCCTTTGTCTCATAGGCTTTCTACTAAAACCTTTATTAATCCTAGGGTTTTTAATAAAACAAAATAATGAAAAACAAAATCTATAACTATTTGACCAGCAGAGTTGGAAACTCTTTGCTACACAGATTTTCAGCTTCTGGAGCTTAGTAACTGCTCTGACTTTTCCAGTAAATCTTGAGGCCCAGCTCCTCAGTGGTATAAATACCATTGAGAATCTGGGCCTGAATTTCTTGAACCAAACCGTTCCTTGAAAATAACTAGGTTCACAGGGCTGCACAGTGTGTTTCTGTTTAAATGGACACCTGTAGATTTGGGAAAATTTGCTGTTGCCCACCAGCAGTACACAATTCCAACTAGTCGTATCCTTATCCAATCAAAGCCATTCCCCTCCCAAATCTAGCAAAACACAACCTTCCCTATTAACGATTACCTCCATTGCAAATTTCAAATTTTAGACATTGTTGTTTTTTTTTTAAGTGGGAAAAGTGTTTTTTTTTCTCCCTTATTCTTCCATAACCCCAAAACAGCTAGATTTTTTCCTCAAAGTTTCAGAAAAATTAACCTTCAGGCACAGCATCAACATGTTCAGTCCAAAAGGTGAATGTTTGGAAAAGCTGTACGAGTGTGAAAACAGGCTGTTGTTCTCATGGAAACTGTTCTCATGGAAATTTGTAACCTAAAATACAGTGGTCACTACTGGTGTCCACTATAAAAGTTGATATATATAAGAAGTGATAGGCTTTAACACTTTATAGATATGTATATATAAAAGTGACAGGAACTAGAATAGGATGCCTGAAGCTGTAGCCTGTGAGCATTACAGCCCAGTCATTACTTCTTTTAAACTTAATGGGAATTTTCCACCATGAACCCAAAACTCCAGTATAAATATTTTGTTACCTGCTTTCTCTTCAAAGAAGAACAGTATCATTAGCCATATAAAGAAAGTTTTTTGTTTCCACCCACTAATGTATCAATGTAACTGTTTGTTTCTTAATCTTTTAGGGGTGAATCTTGACAAATGCTGGAGATATTTTTAGGTGCCAAAGGCACGTGACACTTGCATTGTCCCTAAGAGTGCTGGAAGTGTCAAGGGCTGACCAGGACAGAAGGGTCCACTGAATCACAGGATCAACCAGGTAAAGCCATTTGGTAAGCGAAGGCTCCCTGAAATGCTCTTTATAGGGTCATGGTTTTCATTCACAGGTCTACACACTCCAAAGCCTTTGGCAATATTTTGAAGAAGAAATTAGGAATGGAGGAACTGTCAGACTTGATCAGACGAGTGGTCCATGTAGTCTAGGATCCTGGCTCTGACAGTGGACAGCACTGGATGCGTCTGAGTACAACAATCCCTGCAGCAGGTAGACCTGATAATTTATTCCCCATGACACCGCTCCTAACCCCTCCAAAGAGAGACTTAAACCCAAACCTAAACCTTTCAAGATTTGCCCATCTCTAGAGTAGTCACTGGCCTTGAATTTCCTGTCATAATTCTGATTTTAAAGGAGAGAACCTATATCTTGCAAGCTATAGATGAAGGATATTTAAGTGTTTTGTGGCTGCTGCTACATCATCACATCATGGCCATGCGTTGTAGAATAATTTGTGAACATGATTCAATGAATGTTGCACTGCGATATGTTGCCACTATTTTGTGCCACAATGATGCAACACTATGATGTTCTGACAATCATTACATCCCAGTGGATAGACTTTTGGAATTGGCAATTCTAGGTCATTCTCAACAAAAAATGTATTTAGAAGAATAAACAAAAGCAATCTATAAGGCTGGAGTAGTGGGAGGGGACAAGAAGAGGATATGCATGTATATGTACACATGCAGATTTGTATAAATACACAAATATAAATGATAATCGACAATGACAAGTGACAGTCATCTTAAAATATGATCCAAGACTCTGATCCTGGGAATGCTGCATAATTGCAACTTCCATTTACAAATATTTGGGGCTGTGTTTGATGAGAGCTGAGGGTGCTTAGCACTTTTTAGAATCAAGCCTTAATGGCCAGCAAAAGTCAGCTACCTAGTAGAAGTGGCTAGTAGAAGAAGTCTTTAGTTAGAAATGAAGCAAAACATAAGAGCAGCCATATTGGGTCAGACCAATGGTCCATCTGCCCACTACCCAGCCTTCCAACAGTGGCCAATGCCAGGTGATTCAGAGGGAATGAGCAGAGCAGGCAATCACTGAGTGATCCATCCCCTGTCATTTACTTCCAGTTCTGTTTAGGGCCACCCAGAGCAGAGGTTGCATCCCTGACCATCTTGGCTAATAGCCATTGATGGACCTGTCCTACATGAAAACATGAATAGGAACCCTTGGAAATCCTTTAAACTGTTCACTTAAAATGTGTCCTTATTGCTGGTGTCACTTCATTTGCATTAATTATATACTTTATACTGCATATTGGTAAAAAGGCTAAAATTGGGAAATGGTAAAATAATACATTTGTTAACAGAAATGCTTTTGTAAAATATCCTTTAAAATGATGAGACAGGCCCGATCATTTCCTACGCTTTACAGTATCATTTCTAATGTAAAAAGCCCCTGTGTAAATCTAATAAAATAGCTGTTCATAAAATGTTCAGCTTGAATAATAAAAGTACCAATTTTCTGTAATGATAGTTTTTAGATTTGAATAAGACATATAAAATATTTGGATTTTTACAGCAATATAAAAAGAAAGACAGAAAGAGAGAAAATATACTGTGTCCATATAGTAGGTATTATTTTTAATCCCTGAAGTATTTCCAAAACAACACTAAATAATACACTAAAACAAGAAAATGTTTCCTTCTGAAAGCCCAGTTGATGCTCAGAGAAAACTTTGAAAAATATTTTTTTGAAAACAATCCAATTGCTACTTTACATTAGATGTTCTCTATATTTTCCTTCATATTTTTTACTAATGAAAAAGGAAATCTGCAGGAAAAAAGGATCTCCTCTTAACTGTTTGTCTCCTCTTATCACTTGTTCATCAGCTAAAGCCTTTGGGCCAAATACATCCCTGACGTAAACACATTAATGTCAATGGTGTTACACCTGGGATGAATCTGGGCTTTCATCTTCTGTATATTATAATAATTTTCACAGCAACCAACAGCAGTGCTCCAAAGAGGCGATTTTCCCCCTGTAAATCTGGAGGAATTCACCTGGTTATTATGTAGTTATTCCTGATTACATGAATGTAACTGAAATCAGAATTTGGATCCTAGACCTCAGGTCAAGCTCAGTGCATGACTCAACGTGACGGGGACAAAGCTCGTTTTCTGCCACCTTTACATTCCTCTGGCACAAGTTAGGGCAGTGTCAGGGGGCTGCTCTAGTTAGCACCAGATGGTAACCACCCCCTGGAGGCTTTGATGCCAAACAGAAACGGCTGCAATGCACTGGTACTCTGACCATGTTCTTTCACTTGGTCATACCCCCAGTACGCCAGGGGCTGCAAATGCAAGTGGCATTGAGCTGGCAAAATCAGTTCTATGCTACTCAGAGATTGCCCCATGTCAGGAGAATCCCTTGGCAGCTGGTTACACTGGCTTTGCACTGCTGGGGGTGTGCAAATGGACTGGACTGGGGCTGAGGATCTGGCCCATGATCTTTAATAAATCCAAACCTTCCATTAAGGAAAAAAAAAAGAAAAATTCAGAAAATATCTGATATAATAAATGTTGTTTCTGAAGAGAATATTTTTCATATGGTTCCATGAGGCATCAAGGGATGTCAGTTTTCTCCCTAATCAATAAAATACATTTCAAAGTTGCTTTGTCCGAATGTGATTTGAGGCTGGTGAGCAAAATGTTGAGAGAATGTTGCATTTTGATAAAGGGGTTAAAGTAAGCAATAAAATAACATATGGAAAGGTACAGGGTGTGGTCATGTACAGGGCACCTACTTGCATGCCTTGGGTAAGAGCAGACAGCTTCAGAATGTCATCCTAAAAGGTTGTTAGCAGAATCACACCTGCCTGAGAGCAAGCTGCCAATACCTGACAGCAGATACACATGCTAGGATCCTGTAGTGCTGTGTTTTAAAACTAGAACTAAAATTGTAGATTAAAACACCTGAAATGAGTTTCCCCATCCATTTCTTCTCTGCCTTTTATTGGCACGTGGGTATGAATGAGAACAAGGGGGGCTAACAAGTCCTGACTTGTGTGGGTGTACAGAGACACAGCTCAGTGGAAACCTCATCAGCCAATCAGAGCCCTGCTTTTATCCAAGCCCTTTTTTAATGAACTATACCCTGTTTGTTTTCACTTGCATATCAGCAGCATATCTTAGAAGCTGAGCAAGCCCATGCAACAATAGTGCCTCATTCTCTCATCCGCCTGTATTCGCCACGACTGCCTCTTCTCATTCGTTCATTCCTTCAAGCCCTCCTTGGTGCACTGTTGCTTGTTGAGCAGTATTGCTGTCTGAACAGCATGCGATCAGGACTGTGCAGTATTCAGCATTTATATACACAGTAGTTTATATGTATACATGATCATATCCTGTTTTCACAAGCTCACCTACATCTACACATTCATATATATACAAAAATGCTGTATAATCACATGCACACACACACATGTTTGTGTACATACAGTATATATAAAATGTGTAGATGTAGGTGAGCATCTGACACCTGGGTGTTATATTGCATACTTTATATATACACAATGCACTGTTGTCACACACTCATCTATATATACACACATAAACACATATATGCTGATTATACACAAACATATATGGCTTCAACAATGCTGGCACTATTATATATTTACACACATATATTTATAAATCTGTATGTGTGTATGTATGTGAACATGTAAAACAATATGATACTGTATATGTAAACTATGTACATATATATTGCATATATGTATATATTTGCATTTATGTGTGTATATATGGGTATCTAGCTGTATGAGGCGTGCCTATTTATCTCTCAGTTGATCTTGCTATCTATATTTATTTGTACAGGGAAACAAAATACAAAACGGATTTCATGATGGATATGCCAGTACATGTTCCCAGACCCACACATGAATACCAGGGTCCAAAGTCAGGGAACATGTACTGGCATATCCATCATAAAATCCATTTTGTATTTTGTTTCCCTGTACAAATAAATATAGATAGCAAGATCAACTGAGAGATAAATAGGCATGCCTCATACAGCTAGATACCCATATATACACACATAAATGCAAATATATACATATATGCAAAATTTTACAATTTTAATGCTTTTACACACCTTATAGAGCTGCCGAACTGTAGATCACCAGAAAGCAGACTGATAAGCTGACAGACTTTCAGGTCAAGCAGCAGATCATATTTTGGGGGCAGAGCGGGACCTTAAAAAATTCAAAAAAAGTCACTGTACTACAATAGAGAATGTAGTTCCTAGTCAACAGCATTGAGAACTTCACTGGTTTAATATTCTCTAGGTGGGCTGATAAAAGCATATGGACAAACAGTGGACATATTTCTAAAAAGTCAGTGCACATTTTTGAAATTTCACTGCACATCTATGCATCATTACCTGTTTTTTTTAGACCACAGGGGACACAAGATATTGCTGGGGGTTTTCTCTCATATATGGAAGCAAGGCAACAAAGCGTAACAAAGTGAAGACTGGCCTTTGGGAGAAGAACCAGGCTTTTTTTAAGCAGAAGTATTTGGTGTAGCCAAAAATCCAAAACAGAAGAAGAAATGTGTAGATTTTTTACCTTGGTCATGAAAATGAAAATGAAATAGGCAAGTAAAGAAACAAATTGGAAGGGTAGAATTCAGCTGTTTAAAAAATAGTTCCAAAAGGGACAGACATGGGAAGAGGGACAAATATTTTTTTCTGGCACATCGAGTGGCAGTGTCCATGTGTTATATATTCAGAAAGCAGGGGAGTAAGTCAGAGATATATATTTCTATCAACAGTAAATATTTTGACTGAATGAGCATCACAAAAATGATGATGGGCAAAGGTCAAATGAACTTTTCAACAATACTTCTGTTCAGGAATGATACAACTTGATGTCACAGAGCTCACTAAGTCTTCTGGTTAACGTGAAAAAGAAAGATCTGGGGCCTGATTTTCATAGATACTGAGCAAAAGTCCCAAACACTCAGAGTTGTGGGTACTCAGCACTTTCAAATATCAGGCCCTCAGAGACCAACCCTGTTCACACTGAATTCCATAGCAAAACTATTTGACTTCAATGAGAACTGGATAGGGTCCTTAGGTGAAAATGGTTAGAGTTGTAAAAGAGCTATTAGCCCATCAAATCTATTTCCATCTCAGGGTGAGATATACTTCCCAGATAATACAGAGGATGTACCAGATACTAAACTGACATTACACTGGCTCTTAGCCAGAAGCATCCTGTACTTTGTTCACTTTACTGGAACTTTTGCAAAGATCACCCTGGGTAGGTTATAGCAGTGATACTCAGACAGAGGCTTGGGAGCCGCAAGTGGCTCTTTAATGTGTCTCCTGTGGCTCTTTGCAGCGCATGATATTAAAACACTGTTATTTAATTATTAACTAATCTAAGTTATTAACCAATCAGGATGCTTTTACTATGTTATTAACTAACTGATAAAATAATAATACGTGGTTAGTCATTTTGCTGTGAGAATATATATATATATATATATACACACACACACACACACACATATAAATAGTAAATGAAATAATGAATTCACACAACTGTGGCTCTTTTGGGTAATACTGATTGCTAATTTAGCTCCTGAACCACTGGGTTATAGAATCAACTTACCCAAATCACACCTGAGGGTGTGTCTGGTGCATTAATTTAACACATGAGAAACGGGCATATAAAAATTCTATTTCCCTGTGCAAAAGTAATACAGCATTGTTAAATACCTTCCTGGAGCAATGCTGCTTAGTGCAGGAAAACAGTTCTTAAATAATATATTGCCAGATTTGGGGACACTTGAGGGCAGGATTCTACAAATCACTTTATTCCCATTTCTATGTAACATTTATTAATTATTAATTATTATAATTATTGGATGTCCTAATTTCCTTTAGTCATTTCAGTAACTCCTTGCCTCTTAGGGATGTCTGCACAGAGTCCAGGGAAAAAGCCACAGCCTGACCCTTTGCCTATAACCCACACTGAACTCAGCCTGAATCTTTATTGAGAAAACAATGTGGTTACCTTCCTGGTGAGTTTTTATTTGCACTGCTTTGCACCTCTGCGCCTGGTTTTGACCAGGACAAGAACCAGTGGGATACAGAAAGTAGAAAAGTTCTTTACTGATATTTCTGAGTCAACCACATCTTGGAAGCTGAAATACATTGTGAAATCCCTGGAGTTTTCCAGCTTAAATGTCACAAGCAGAGAGGTTTGGATAAATTCATATGCAATAAGCTTTTGGTACATATCAGTTTGGTATCTGGACTGAACAGACACCATTAACCCTTTCGGAATCCTCTTGTTGCAAGTTCTGAACTCTCAGCTTTAAAAACAACAACGCTGCCCTGTAGCCCAAATCGTTGCCCCGTGTCATGCAGGAGTAAGAGATGTGCAGGGGCCTGATTCCCACATCAGGGAAATGCATCCCAGCTGGACATCCTGAGGATAATCAAATGGAGTGCAGATCTGCAGTAGCTGAATGGCTGATTCCATACACCTAATGCAGAAGAGGGGGAAAGTCACATCAGCAAACTTCCTGTCCCATTGGTCAGGCCCCCACATATGCAGCCCCCTCTACCTTCTTCAGAGGCCTTGTGAAGGATAATGCAGACATGCAGCATAAAGAATTTGAGTGCCAGATTGCGGCTGGCTCCTGTGTACATGCACACATCGTCCCACCCTTTGATGCCTCCTCACAGGTGTCAGCCATACTGTTGTCTCTGCACTCTTCCTGGGTGTGTAGGTGCTAGAGGAATTATGTTACACACATGCTGAAGCCCATTAATTAAATGAGAGATCTCTGACAGCAGCAGCAGCTGAACCATCAGTCATCACTCTCCAGGCTGACACACAAGCAACACCACACAAAGGGAAATTTTGTAAAGTAAACTAAGGTCCATACATTAAAACTGCCTGTAGAACTGGTCCGATATGTGGAATTCCACTGCATCACCAGCTCCTGCTTCAGCTGCATTTCAGTTGGAGGGACATGTGGGTATTTTAACGTGCACAGCGTAAAACCAGCTGAAGCAGCCACAGATCTTTCAGACTGGAACGAGGGCCCTGACCACTTTTTTATTTTCATTGAGTAATTTCTTCACGATGAGGTTGTGGCTGTGACAGATATTTCAATCTGATGCAATATCTTTGGGGACTCAATCATATTAAAGATATGTAACACTGTGTGCCATGGATTGTATGCAGTTCTGGAGTGGGTAGGGGGTGTTGCCACAGCTCCTCCACAAAACAAAAATAATGTGTGTGTGTGTGTGTGATTAAGATGAATCACTCAGGTTATGAACACCACCAGAGAGGTACCACCCCCTGAGGAGGCTTGCGTGTACTGATTCAAACTGCATTTTTCAAAGACCAACAGACAAAGAAGAGCTTTTGGCATAAAAAGGCTGCATTCAAACTGACTCAGGGCCTTCTTTCCGACAGGTCCTTCTGTCCAGTGCAGACCCCAGCCCTTGCAGAGGGGTTGAAAAGACTTTGACCTAGTCGGGCCCCATAAAACAGTGACTCCTTGTATGTTTAAATTTGTTTATTGTTTTTATTACATTTTCTCGTATGTTAAGAATAAGGGTGCTTCCTAGAAAGAGCTGTGTGGTAACTTGTAACTGCTGGCAATACACTGTTCATAACGCTTGGAGAGAAAGTGTAGCCCTAAAGCCCTGGTCAGAAGAAAGTGGGACAAGGGTCTCTACTCAGAGATAGGTGATGACTTGAGACCTGAGTGGGAAGTCCTGAAGTGGACCATGAAGAGGGAAGGAGGGCTAAAGGTGCAGTTACCCTGAAACTGTGGCACTGGCAATATGTGCTATAGGATTCATGTGGGAAATGCTCACTATACATGGTATTCCCGTTTTGCCTTATCTGAAGCACTGTATTGTATGTTCACAGACATGAAATCAGTGGTTTGGCCAGCGGGCCATGATCAGTGAACTCTTTCATCCTTGCAGATCCCAAGGGCAAGCCATGCTGCAGCTATCAGTGCTCACCAAAGGTCTTGCACAGTCTGTTTTAGGGGAAAAAATGGCTTGGTAATGATATGAATGAAGGCCTACTATCAACTGGGCCTGAGCATGCACACCACTGCTAATTTGTGACTTACCATGATTCTGTTGAAGTAGGGGGCAGAAAATGGACACAGGTGAATTCAATAAACACACTTGGTAGACAACTGAAATACAGTTGTGTTCATTATAGTATGCTGAACACAATAAGACAGTGTTCCCAAAATCCAGGGCCAGTGACCTGGCACTAACCCAGTTAATCCACTGGGACAGGAAAGGGTGTGAGTGAGAGCACCCCTCAGAACTAGGACACAGCCCATTCATGTGATTAATGACAATGGTGATATCTTGATGGTGTGACAAAATATGGAGACCACTGGATCTTGTTGATGGCAGATGGAAGAGAAATACTGTTTATGATAAGAAAAATCTCCAAGCTCCTACCAGAGCCTTGGCACTGAGACAGTTAATCAAACAGAGAGACGCTAAAAGTAATGAGTACATCCTTTGCAAATGGCAATGCAGACACAAGTACAAATAATTTGTGTCACTGTGACAAGAAAAAAAGGAACGTAAACTCTGCTAAACAGCCAACATACGTGGCTTATATCTTTTTTTTTTTTCTCTCCCTCAAACAGAGGAAAGAATTGAGGTACTTTTACATTTTAGGCCCACTTACTCTGTCAAATATAATATCCTTTCATGTACAAAAAAGAAAAGCAAAAGTTTCAAATATCCGAATGTATCATAGGCCTGCTTATCTCCTGCTGTCTCTCTCCCACAAATATGCTACCTCCCTAATATACTTACTTCTTTAGAAAAACAAAGTTCCAGCAATTTTGTTCAGCCCTTTCTCCTGTTTAAAACTATAGGTCATCTAATCAGGGACTGGAAACAACACCACATGCCAGTCTCTCAGCACAAATACAGAATCCCAAGTAGTGAATACTCATAGCAACCAATTTAAGAATGGTACACGTGTTAACATTTCCTTGTGCAAAAATATTTGTCTAAGAATTGCAAAAAATGAAAAAATTCATAACAATCATCACATTTTTGCAGATAATTCATGAGCAGAAAAAGGTGTAAACTTGGCAGATAAATTATTTGCAGCAAGTAATTTGATCAGCTCTAAGAAGCTTAGTGAATAGGTGACTTCCTGCAACTGCTGCTGTCCAAACCCTCAGACATTAGTGAACACAACCTATAATGGTCTTTCTATTTAAATGGAGCCATGTCTTCAATTTTTAAAATAATTTTGTAAAAACTGAAACTAAGAAAACTTCTTTACAAAGAGGCCTAGTAAAGGGAAAGAGGGAAAATATGAACTCCATCATGCAAATTACAATGAAGTCCTAGAAGGCAGCATTACAAAAGAATCAAAGGCTCAGGACAAATGTGACTTTAAGCCACTTTTTAACTCCCCTATCATTAGCACTGCAAGGAGCCAAATCAGCCTTGCCATAATTCAGAGCAGCTTCAAGGCTGTGCTAAATTAGGCCTGGCTGGATTGGATCCCCAAGGGGCTATTTCACAGCCAAGAATGTGAGAACACAGTAGTGTTTTAGGCAAAGGCTTTCCCTTCTGATATGACATCAACAACCCCTCTACACCAGTTCCAAGAGAGGTTTCTCCAAGGGCGGGCTATCTGGCACCATGTCACCCAGGGATTCACTGTTGTATGGGATCTGGGGAACCCACATGGAGCTGGGTGAATAGCCTTATCTGGGGCCAATTTTATCAGTGGCCTTTCTCAGGTTATACTTACATAAGTAAAACCAAAACAATTGTGTGCCCCTCCCTGAGAAATAGGGGTTTTGGTTATATAAAATATTTCACGTCATTAGTCTTCAAGAAAAAAAATGGATTTGCTGGATTTCCTACTCATCCAACAAGCCATCAGACATGATATTTGATATGGTGGCGGCCATTAAAAAAATCTCTGTTTGTCAAGAGTTAGCACACAGGGGGTTCTGAGATTCCCTGTTTATCCCTATGGTTAGACTAGAATAGAGTTGTGGGTAGTGTGTAGTAATTACTGGCAAATGCTAACCTTAATAACTTCTGCTATTGATATCTGAAGAGCCTTATACTGGCTGCACTGCTCTTTTTTCCTTATCATGACTAAGTAGACACACACACACACTTTCATTCTCATGGGTACCACACTCCTTTCCCCATTGGGAACTTTGTTTTCCCTCCAGGGAGCTTCTTTCATTCACTCAAGGAGGCCTTGGAAACACACACAGTTAAACAGTAAAAAATGGTTCCACATACCAGACCTTTTTGCAGCTAGAAAATTGGGTCTTTACACTGTAGCTTATTTTCCTTCTCTCTGTAACTGTTGAATATTCCAGTGGTTGTCTCCCACCCCTCCCCTCCCCTCCCCTCCCCACCACACCCCTTGGTGGTGTCATGGCAGAGTCCTTCATTGTTCAATTTGGAATGTAAATTTATTTGCAAATAAAAAAGGCACACCTGGATAACCTGGCAATAAAATCCTATTTTATTGTAGTGCCTTTCTGCTGAGACAGACTTCAAAATGCTGCTGCAATCTCATAATGTTTAAGGTGGACTATACATATAAGAAAAATGGAGGGCAAGGAGGAAGGGATAGGGTGAAATCAAAGTTATACCCGAAAGGACAGTGGCTCATAATGTGCGTGTACAATGGGAACTTGATTGGTTGTGGCATTTAAGTGCTACCATGGTATAAATGTTAAATAATAATGGTAATAATCTTTGATAGATTGTCCCAAATTCCCAGTTCCTTGCCTTAGGATGGAGAACTCTCCTATAACCTTTGGGGAGGCAGGACCTTGCCCAGGAATACTCAAATGCATAAATATATGCCAACACCTTTATTTGCATGGACAGAACCAGACTGTCATTACAAGGAACAATAAAGGAGAGTACAGAGTAGTAAATCCAAGAGGTTTAACAAAGGAATACTTACTCCATCAGTAACAAATAGTCCAACGTTCTCCTCCAGCCTCAACCTCTTCATCCCACACTAGGGCATCTCCTTCCTTCAGGGGTGGTGGCCAATTCTTGCGTGCAGGGCAAGTTTGAAGTGGCCGTGTAGGCTGTACTCTGGGTCTGTCTTCCTGCCCAGAGAGCTCATGCTCTGGACTTGTTTAATAGCAGTGGCACATACCCCCTGCCTGATGCCCATGTATAGAGTGACCAGCCAGCAAGTGTGAAAAATCGGGACGGGGGGTGGGGAGTAATTGGCACCTATATAAGAAAAAGCCCCAAATATCAGGACTGTCCCTATAAAATCGGGACATCTGGTCACCCTACCCATGTAGTGCAGTCTCTTCTAGTGTGGCATCCAATGGGAGGAGAGCTAGCTGCAGGAAAACAGGGGTGG
The DNA here is from genome assembly GCF_965152235.1 of Eretmochelys imbricata. Lineage (NCBI taxonomy): Eukaryota > Metazoa > Chordata > Testudines > Cheloniidae > Eretmochelys > Eretmochelys imbricata. The sequence goes on along the minus strand of NC_135575.1, from coordinate 33,193,524 downwards.
GATTTCCTGCAAGTTCTCCAACCACTCTGAGCTCTGGTGGGCAGAGAGGCGGGCTCTTTCACAGTCATGCTGCTGACAAGTAGATCGGAGACGCCACAAAAGCTTTAAATTTAACTATGGAGAAATTAGTGGCACACTAGAATAAACCGTTACACCTAAAAACCTGCCACTAGATGGCTACCTTTAGGCAGGATCTACTAGTTTCTGGACTTGTTAAAGGTCACCTCTAACGTCACAAACACTTCCTGCTAGAGCTGCTCAAACACTCTGAATCAAAACGATGTTTTTAAATAAAAATGGCTTTTTCATTAAATGTAAGTTTTAGCCGAAAGTCTTCCAGCGTTTGAGAAATGTACAGGAAACAGTCAGGTCTCTCTTCAAACAGGGAAAGACACAAGTTCTGTCTGTTTCTTTTATCTCTCTTTCCTGCTTTTACAATCACGGTCTCCTGTCATGCACATGAAAAAAACCACCACCAACGAAACCCCATGCCCAACCCTGTTTTAATGCATATCCTTTTAACCTACTCACAACACATATGGAGAAACAGATTTGTGGCTGGAGAACAGCCTTCAGTCATCCAGGCTTCAATGGTTACCAGGTGGTTTTAGCCATTAAAAATAACACAGAAAATATGATGCCACTGGTTTGATTGCAGGAAATAAACAAGCACCAAGCTCAGAAACTGCACTTCAGCACTCAGAGTGCACTATAGCAACTAAGGTATTAACATTCATTACACATCCAGAGATAAACTCTAATATTGAAGGAGGTGGTGCTGAACATATGGGACAGGACAGGTGCATCATCTTTGTCACCACCACCAATTGAACTTGGGACCTCTGGAGCTGAAAGGATGAGCCTGTAGAGTTTGAGCTAAAGGACTGTTAGCTGCAGCAGATTCATATGCTTTGTGACTCAAACACAGAGGGGGATGCACAGCACAGACTGACGAGAACAGTGGAGTGCAGATGCATAGGTTCTCATTTTACAGGCCCAATTTTGTACCAGTAAATAATTGCACCTGCAACTAAATGCAGTGACAGGACATAACAATTAGATATCTAGCTACCTGACTGAGGCCCCAGTTGAGCAAGCTCAATGCAGCAGGCACTATTATTTGTGGGTGGGAAACTGTGTTCAGAATCAGAGGCCACGTCTCAGAACCAGGGCTTTATGCTAATGCAGTACTCTGTATGTTAAAGTTATCACTGCAATGTGTGTGTGTATACACCATGTATAATAGCCAAGGAAGACTATCACTATATATGGTGGTAGGTATTTTCCAGTCCCTGTCACATCAGCCACACTTTGATTTTACTACTGTACTCAGGTTGATATATTTTGGGCTTACTGGGACACTTCTTTCATTCAAGAAGCAATTTTTGCAACACTTTTTATAGTAGGAGATGGGTAAACAAGTTCCTTTTTCATCTGAACCAGTTATGGTTTGTAGTTATTTGGCTGTGAGTTCTGTTGTTTGCATGCACAAATGTTACAAGTTCAGTGAACTGACAATTAAAACAGTAGTAAAACAATATTGTAGAGTGGGTGATATAGGCAAGGTCTCCTGTATATTTATTTGAAACAGCCACCTGTGAAATGCAGGCCACGTGATACAGAGGTTGCCATGGCTAAAAACCATATTTGCTGAGTACTTGGTAAATAGTTGCACAACCTCCTGTGTAAATGCCAGAGAGCACATTAGAGTTTCTCCCGGGCAGTTTAACTTCAGCACAAGCCTTTTTTCCAATTTCTCTAATTTTATTGATTTTGTTTCTATATGGAACCAGCATTCCATTTTTGAAAATCTCTCCTGCTTGTAGAAAAAACAGGAGGACTTGTGGCACCTTAGAGACTAACACATTTATTTGAGCTACAGCCCACTTCATCGGATGCATAGAATGGAACATATAGTAAGAAGATATATATACATACAGAGAACAAGAAAAGGTGGAAGTTGCCAGACCAGCTGTAAGAGGCTAATTAATTAAGATGAGCTATTATCAGCAGGAGAAAAAAACTTTTGTAGTGATAATCAAGATGGCCCATTTAGACAGTTGACAAGAAGGTGTGAGGATATTTAACATGGGGAAATAGATTCAATATGTGTAATGACCCAGCCACTCCCAGTCTCTATTCAAACCCAAGTTAATGGTATCTAGTTTGCATATTAATTCAAGATCAGCAGTTTCTCATTGGAGTCTGTTTTTGAAGCTTTTCTGTTGCAAAATTGCCACCTTTAAGTCTGTTACTGAGTGACCAGAGAGGTTGAAGTGTTCTCCTACCGGTTTTTGAATGTTATGATTCCTGATGTCAAATTTGTGTCCATTTATTCTTTTGCATAGAGACTTCTGGTTTGGCCAATGTACATGGCAGAGGGGCATTGCTGGCACATGATGGCATATATCACATTGGTAGATGTGCAGGTGAACGAACCCCTGATGGCGTAGCTAATGTCTCCTGCTTGTCTCAGTTTCATGCCTCTCCAAGTGAGAAAAAAAGAACTTTGACATTTACTCAGAGGTGAAGCTTGATCAAACAGCAAAAAGGGTATGGCAAAGAAGTCAATCAAGGAATGTGCTGTACTAAGGAGGACACTGTTTCTATCAGTTTACTGTGGAGGGCCATTTAGGCATGGAACAGAACAAGGAGTGGTTCAGAGCTGCACTGCCCCTAGGTAAGCATGAGGCGGAAGAATACCTCCCAGAACTCCTGGTGTGCACAAAGGCTATGTGCCTACTAACATGCCTCTTTGTGGAACTTATTTAGCTTGCATGGCTGGCCAGTACAAGGTGGGGAGAAGCTATGTCTCTACCTCTCACCCATTTCCCTTGCCTATTTGAATACCATGCACGTGGGCCATTGTTCTGTTTGGCTCTGCAGAGGGCTGCTCAATGGGGAGAGGAATATTTACGTCCTCTCCCCGGGCTGCACACCCCAGGAAGGCTTAGGAAAAATGTGGCCTCTAGCATTTAGTCCTCGTCCTTTGTCACATTCGGAATCCAGCATTTCTTTTTAATAACAAAAATCATCAATAATGATTCCACCTTCTTCCAACCCAACCAAAATGTGCTTTCATTTTCACTCATGTCTTATTTGCATTCCGTCCTCCAATTGTAAAGGAGACCCAAGGGGTCAGGCAGTACAGGCTTTCTATTTTTCACATCACTGCACGAGCAGAATGACAGAATTCCATGTCATTAACGTTATAAGAAAAAAAAAGTCTTTCCTATGCATCCCATTTCCAAGAGCGTAGACTTCTTTCAGTGACACTAAACAAGCCCTGCACCAAAACATCATGCTCCAGGCCCAGACTCTGGTGCATTATGAATGAACATACTTCCCAATAACATGTTCTTTACTGTAAGATTAGAAATTGTGAATAGGAAAGCTGAAAGCGAGCTATCGGGGTACATACAACAGAACCATTTCACACATATATGACTGCTTCTTAACATGAAAGGGCTCACTGTTCCACTGTAGGACTGGGTATTTTCTTGTCTGTCACAACAACTACAGGACTTTCATAAATGCCATCTGTAAAACAGCAACAAAATAAAATTATAAATAAATACATTACCAGTTCCTTGTGCCACATTTTTATGTGCTTAGATTGCACATCTTTGGGTGCTCTGTTAAGAAATATGTTACATTGTTACGCTGGGGGAAGCAAGCCAACTGAAGAGAGCTCTCTGCATCTTGTGTGACTACATATGCCTATGTACTCTCTCTGGTACTTATGTTATAAGTGTATCTGGACTTGGAATCAGATTGTTCTATTCAGAGTGGCTTTTAGAGCCAGCCCTTTTGTATGATGGTTGCCATCTTGTGCTCCAGAGTTTAAGCTTTCATTAAAAAAAATTGTAGCTGTTATGGTTGTGTATAAAAGTATGAAACAAATTTAAACACATGCAGAGAGGTTCTGCAGCCTGGCACAAAAGCTCTGGAAGGCGTTAACTGTGCTCATTCATCTGAGTGTTTACTTTGATGCTTAATTACTACAATTTAAATGTTAAGAAGAGGGACAATTATATTATGAAAATCTGCATAATCTACTGTGATTGAAATTTCATTTTGGTGCCACAAGTAGGTGGAGTTTAGAGTACTATTTGGTTTGCAAGAGGTGTCTGGGAGAACATCACTATTGCTGTATATCAATTCCACTCCAGTTCTTGGAACGTCCTGCATCAGGGAGCCCATCTCTAGCATGGCTTGAGGTATAACACAGGCTGATAGGCATTTCGAACAAGGCAATGAATACTGCAGCAAGCAGTTTTGTCTCACTTCACTCCAGGTCTCAGACCATTAAGAAAACAAAACAAAACGAAAAAAAAGCAAAAAGTGTTCCAAGGACCTTGAAGCATTTTGCAGTATTAATTATGTAAGCTTCACACCAGCCCTGTGGAGTGTTATTGCTGCGGGGAAACTCAGGCACAGAGAGGCTAATGGATTTTCCCCAGAGTCAATCAGGAAACCTATGTCCCAGTAATGTCAAGTGGACAACTGAGCACAAGTCCTCCTTCTGCTAGACAATTATGAATATTGAGAAGACAGTCCCTGCCTTTGAGAGCTTATAGGGAGCCAAACAAATTGAGACACAGAACAATACACAACATATCAAAAGTTCTAGTAATTATCTGTAGTTGTAAATATCTGCATGGGAAAGAGTTATGCTCATCCAATCAGGGAGCAGAAAAATATCATGTGACCTACTTGCCCAATCAAAACAGTTCAGTTTTTGAATATCAAATACGCTAAGCAATTATTCACAGTGAACAGCTTACCAGCAATTCAGTCTGGAATATGTTTGCATTACTTGTCAAATAATTTTGAGCAGTGGACAAATTCATGGAAATTGTGACCTCTTTGAGGACAATTCACCAACAGGAAAAGGGCTAAATTTAACCAATACATTCTTTGCTGTGAATAGCTCACCAAGAATTAGTCCCTGAGAAAAAGGTATTGCATAGTTGTCAAATCAGACTCAAATGTACCTGCCATGCTTTTGCATGGTTTATTACTGGAAATTACTGATGTCATAAATACGTAATCTTGAAACTGAGGTTACAGAAAACTATTTTTGTTGACTAAATGAATCCCATGTCAGATCCCTTCCTCTAATATTTTCTTGCTGTCCCATGAAAACTCACAAAACCTCCGTCAGTTGGGCTCTGAGATTCTCTGTAGATAAAGCAGGCCAAAATATAATGAACCTCTCCCTCATGTTTCCAGCAACCCATTCCCTGGGCCTGGGGCAGAGGGAGAAGGCCAGGGAGAGAAAGAAAACATGGATATGAGAGGAGAGAGAGAGAGAAAAGATGGGGCCATATCATTGCAGGGTGTGAGCCCCACAAAATCCAAGAGTTAAGAACTGTAACTAACAATAGGGCAAAGAAAGAATTGAGACAATTGCTGAATGTTGCTCAACAAAAATCCAGACGTGAAATCTTGGCTCTGTTGAAGTCAATGGGCATTTTGCCTTTGACTTCAGTTGGGTTAGGATTTTACCCCAGAAGTTTTTGTTCAGATACAATATCCAAAAGTCCAGGTCTTATCCCAAACTTTTTGCTCTAGAATTAGTGATAATGAGCTGATGATATGAGGCTTCATGGAATTTGCTGCACTGTGTTTTGAGCTGTGTCAGCAATCCCAGATGAATGTTTTTTCCCATGGTATTTATGCACTTCTATTTGTAGTCCTGGGTGAATTCAGGAACAGCTGAATGACAGGTAGGAAAAGTTAGCCAAGCCTTCTCAAAGGTTTACTTGAAAAGCTGGGGCATGTTTGAAAACTGCCACTTATTTTCTCCAGCTTGCCCATCCCTATTTTGTAGACAGTAAAAGGAACAGGAATTTCAAAATCCTTTGCTTCTGAGAACTGAAAACATATCTCCAGGAATATTTTATTTCCCTCCCGGCCCCCTTTCCCCCTGGCTCTCTAAATGTATAAGCGTCATTAAGACAAATGGCAAAGATTTCTCCTTTTCTTACATCTGTCAAAGCTTCAAAATCTACTTTCATGACATTTCACACAGAAAAAGAACTCTATATATTTTTTAACATACCATTCAAAGGATGCAGAATCTTAATTAGTTTTACTTTCATGATTTTCAGTCTGCAGTGTGCTAGCACCCTGCATCATTAATTAACAAAAGGGAACGGGGGACCAAGTGATATAAAGAGATACAGGGGGAAAAAAGAAAATGAGGACGGTACTCATGTAGGATTTGAAGACACTCTTTGAATTAAGAATCAATCTATTACAAAGAGGATATTTCTAGAGTACCTAGGCAGGGCACTTTTCAGCCTGCACCCCACAGGCAATGAATATGAGCTTCTTGATGGTAAATAAAATAGAATCAGCAAAGGAAAAGTCCTTCTGGCTTACGAGTAGTTTAGTGTTTCCAGCATTAGCAGAATGTCAAACACCTGAGGAATGCTTTAGTTTTTGTCTGTATTTTTAAAAATCCAATTTTTGTTCTTCTCTTGCCATCTCAGGTCTTGGCCTATATAATATTAACGGATGCACTTATTTTACTGCTTGTAAATGTATTAACCCCCTACATAATGGTTTCTAATAGGAGAATGAGAACACTATTTTTTCTTATCAAAAACATAAGGTAAATGCACCAAAAATTGTTTAAGTGACAACTTTATGGAGATAGAAAAGTGGACAGCTATTTTTCTTAACTCAAAGCTGGAAAGTTGTCAGCTCTGGTTGGTTAGTTCTACCCTGCCAGTCATTATAATACAAATAGCAGCTAGCTGCTCTCAAGCCTCTGTGCAAGGAGACGATCAGTTCATGTGGCCTGGCTGGCATGTAATCAGTTAAAAAGCTCAAATGTGGTTAACAAGATGCTGAGCAAGCCCCTCTTAGCCTGTTAAATGCAGTGCATAAGACAAGGACCAGGCTACTCATAAGAATGAACCTGAACTGGGAAAAGCTTCTAGTTGTGGATATTTAAAAGTTTCTCCAAAAAGTTACATAGGCCCACATCATCTGCCAACCCCTCTACATATAGATTGCCCCTTCTCCCTGCAGATGGAAGGCTTCGGTGTCTCCACGGCACTGCCCCTAGTCTCCACTCCTCAGTACTCTCCACACGGTCCTCCAAGTGGTCTTGATTCCACGTGGAGGGAGGGGCTGGAGTCAGGGAGGGAAGAGATAGGAAGTTCTGGACCTGGGGTAGGGAGAGGCACAGCTCTCCTCTCTGGCCAGCAGTGTTTTCTCAAAAATGTGAAGATAGCCCTAGGGTGAATTAATTCCTCCTGCCTCCACGTCCCCAGAAACTTCTCTCCCCAGAGTAGAGAACTCCTGCTTGGGTACTCCTCTTTGGAACCATTCTTCTAAGCAAACAGGGGGTCACTAGGTCCAGAACTATACTGGAGATTCAGAGCCTGTGAATGGTTGGCACTGGCCTCTTGTGGAGTCCAGGAGATTAGCCTGGCTAATTCCTTGTGGATTCCAGGCTAGATTAGCCTAGCCTGAAAAATTCCACCCTTTAGATTGCACAAGGAGGGCAAATCCCTGTAAAGTAATCCTTGAGGAGATCACATCACCAGAAAGGATAATCTGGGCCCCAACCCTTTTTGCTATACCCCCCATTTTAACAACCCAATAACAACCCACTCTCAGGTGTTTGGTTGGCTTTATGTGTTAGGAATGCATGAAAACAGAGGTCCTGTGATTTTGTGGGTGACTAAACTTACTGTCACATGATATCTTTTCGTATGGGTCAATCATTGTAGTAGTTACTTTGTAGTAGTTTCATTTTTCAATAGAAGTTTCCATCCATTTAAGTTTAGATCCTGCCACCCGTAGTCACACAGAATTGTACCTTTCTCTTCAAGTAGTTCTATTGTCTTCAGTGGGCATTCTCAAAGAGTAAGGTACAACTCACTGCAAGGGTGAAGGGATCTGGCCATTAGAGAGAGCATCTGGAGAGAAAACATCTCACCACAAATAAAGTGAGAAATCATATTCTGTCCAACTTGTTTTCTGTACAGGAAAACAGAGCTCTGACTTGCCTGTAAAAAGTGGCAGCTGGAAATAGGCTAGTTGTGAACAAAATGTTAAATAGAGAAAGAAAGAAAACTCAGCCTCAAAATGTCAAAGTAATGAAAAAAGGAAAACCATTAAGGAAGCAGCTGTTAAATATGAGATCAATCAGAGAGACTTGGACAAAGTGGATGTCAATAGATGAGCCAGCAAATGCTAATGTAGGCATGTGGGTAAAGCAGACTGTTGCTAGTAATGGCTTTTTACTGAACCTCTGTGAAGAGCTCTATAATCTGGAAGGTAGAGCTGGCCAGAAAAGAGAATTCCCCTTCTGTGGAAAATTCTGAAATTAAAAAAAAATCCATTCTGAAAAAATCATTCTACAGAATGAAAAAAAAATCAAAATTTCACGTGGAACAAAAATTCCAAAATTTTGTTTTGAAAAAGTAAAATCTATATTTTGTTTTGACCTTTTCAAAACATTTCCAAGGCTCTCTGAGCTGACCGTTGCTCCAGCAGCTAGCCAGGCAGGGGTCTGGGCAGCTCAGAGAACTTGGGAGCCAGGAACGACTACACCACAATCAAACAGCCCCTTAGCCCAACCCCCACGAGCCTGAGTCAGCTGGCATGGGCCAGTCTAATTGCAGTGTAGACCTATCCCTGGTGTGCTGGTGAGCCTGGAGCCTTAGCCTGGCAGGATGCCTCAGAGTTGAGCTGCCTGGAAGCTTGAGCTCCTCAGCAGCCCACCAGCCGAGCTGCTGAGGAGCAGGGAGCCCAGGAGCTGGGAATGATTTTCCATTGGAAAAATAATTTTTTTCTGACAAAATTTAAATTTTCCAAGGCAAATTTTGATTTTGTGGAAAGTGAATGAACGAACCACTGGAAAATCACTCTGATGGAAAATTCCCAACCAGCTCACCTGGAAAGCCATTTGCATAGCTTTATTCAGTGCAAGCTTCTGGGTGTACAGCACTTTGAAAGTCAGTCTACACATTTAGGAGCCTAACTCTAGACCCTCAATTTTTATAATCTTGGCCAAGATGTTTCTTTGATGCAGTGTCCACTCAGTAACACTGAATCAAAGATCAAACTCAATTCCATTCTGATATCATCCTATGTTCAATAATCTCTCTTCCCATTACACACATGCAGGGCTATTTGAGAATATGATATTGCCTGCCAGTATTCATTTATCCAAAGTCCTGCATTCATGTCTATTAGCAGTCCCACGGTACAGCTAACAGTGATAAGCAACACCTTTACTACTAATTCATTACTGTGTAAATGGAAGTAAGCCCTTCACATGCATTCAGTATGCACCATATCCTTAAGGACAGGAACAGAAATTATTAAAATCATCAATATTTATATAACATGTGAAATTCATATTGTCCAACATGGTTTTGGATAGATGAAATTCATTTTGGATAAATGCTAGGGTAAAACATTGTGGCAAAAAATAATCTAAACTTTTCTGTAAACTGAAGCTGATAGATTCTGAATGTAATGTATTTTACAGTTATATGTTGCTTTTGGAGTTCTGTGTTTTATTCTAGTTGTTTCATCTTAAAAGAAAAAAACAACAACCCGCCCCTCAGATACTATGGTGATAGGAGCCATTTAAGTACCAATGTTAGATTATATAAAAGAAGTCATAGCAGAAATTGGAAGAAACCCACAGATGGGCAACCAAGACATTTAGAGATATGGTAGGATTTACACAGGATGATAGATTATAAATAGGATTATTTAGCCTGATAAGGAGAAGATTTACAGGGGGCTTGATAGAAGTATTCAAAATTATTAAGGAATTAGCGAAAATTGGGCAATCTTCCCTTTTTCTCTGTTCTTATAGTTACACAAATGAAAAAACAAACAAATTGCCATGTGAAAATGTTGCATAATACAGTGGTAATAAAATCAAAGAGGCGAGATACCCTGTTGGCCTCCTGAGGTACTACAGCGCTCATTCATAAAATTGTTTTTATCTTTGAGAGACATTTCTGCTGGTTTCCCTTTTCACTGCTGAGCTATTAAACACCTAAGAATAAGAGCCAATTACCTGCTCTCCCCATGACATTGTCAAGGATGACAATCCATTTTAGGAATTTATTTCTAAATAGCTGCTGACCGTTTTGCAAAGTGATGGCAAAATTTGCTAAACAATATTGCAGTTCAATGAAACTGGAAACATTTTCACACAGGAGCAAAAAGAAACAGGGGGAGGAGGTTGCAGCAGGGTCTGCTATAGATTTCAGTGTGTTAGTGCACCAGGCTTCCATTAAATCACAGTTCTCCGGGGACAGGCTTCCTTAAAGTCATCACGCACTCAGATACAGATAAATAGGGAAAGTTGTCAGGCCAAAATGCAGCCCCCACTTTAATGCAGACAACTCTATGGCCCTCTATGGATGTCACTGGGGGCTGAACCTTGGCTGCTGCTGGCACTGCGAACTGTCACAGTGGGCCAGTTATGTCTAAAAGCAATGGCTTTCTGGAAGAGCTCTTCTTCAAAGTTTTTGTTCTCCTGAGTTGATATTAAATAGAAAATTGTTTAACAAATTTGACAACAATACAGGATTTTAAACAAACAGAAATTGAAAGGCCATCTCATTCTACAACAAAACCCAGCACTCCTCTGACTTGTCTGTCATTCAGCTGTCTCTAAGGCCCCTAGCTAGATCTACTCCCTATTTAGCTCAGCTCTCCCCATTTTGTCCTGCCACTGACCCATTTTTTTAAATAGATCCCTCAGATATAAGCCCTTAGTTCACATATACCCTTGGTCAGCAACCCTCTTGCAATTCCCCAAGCCTTTCCACCTTTATGGAAAGCCAGACACTGGCAAGAAAGAAGAAATACAATAGGACCCAGAGGTGTATGTTTTTAAATTCAGAAACAAATTATATTTCAGGATTTGGGGACACCTATGAGTGAAAAATCTGTGAACATAGTCCCCTTCTCTTCTAATGAGTCTCAGTTTACAAAGATTATTTTATTTGGAAAAATGCTCAGTGCTGTGTACTTTCTGCTTGTACCGTGCTACATCATTACAGCAACAGCTCTTTGTGCTCCACATCTTCAGATGGATGGCTTTTTCCATCATACATCACCAGCGTGACAGCAGACTGATGATCTACAACTCCAAGCTCTGTAACTCTGATGATGTGGCTGTGGCTGTAGTAACAGCATGGGCCTACTCCAGGGAAAGGAACGCTGCATGTTTTCTTAACGGTGAGCTGAAAAGCTTTAAAAAAAAAAAAAACTGCTTAAGATCCCAAATCAGTAACAATAGACTATTCCATTTTCAATGGACACAACTAAACTAGTGCAGGAAAGTGCATTGCTTAAGTTGCTCAATGAGATGTCAAGGAAAATGGAGATTTTGGCAGATACATAAAGGAGACACTGATTTTCAAATATTTTACTTTAAAATGGAAATACTGTAGCATCGGAGATATCCGAATGAGTGAACTGAGATAATTATGTTGTCCTAAAAATTGAACAGCTCTTCAGTGTGACTGCAATCTGTCCAACTCTCACACATTGATCAGAGTCTCATAATATTTGGTGTTTTCATTAAAGCCCCAACTCCAGGAGTCAAGTGATTTCCTGGGAATCTCAGCTTTTATTTTTTAAAACAAGTTCCTAACTATCAAGGCTGTGCAGAAAAGCTTGAAACTGTGATCTGAGGTAGCACCATCCCCCAAAAGACTAGAGTAGAAACTCAGAGTTATGACCACTTCGGGAATGGAGGTTGTTCGTAACTCTGAACAAAACGTTATGGTTGTTCTTTCAAAAGTTCACAACTGAACATTGACTTCATATAGCTTTGAAACTTTACTATGTGGAAGAAAAATGCTTTAACCATCTTAATTTAAATGAAACAAGCACAGAAACAGTTTCCTTACCTTGTCAACTTTTTTTTTTTTGTTAATTTTCTTTTTTTTTTTAGTAGTTTACATTTAACACAGTACTGTACTGTATTTGCCTTTTTTTTTTTTTTTGGTCTCTGTTGCTGCCTGATTGAGTATTTTCAGTTCCAAATGAGGTGTGTGGTTGAGCGGCCAGTTTGTATCCCTGGTGTTTGTAACTCTGAGGTTCTACTGTACTTTGTTTTACTCTGCAACCACCTCTGCTTGCATTATGTTTGCAATTTTGAATAATCTACACAGAGATTCAATCACTGATTTGAGAGCCAAATTCTGGATCTTGCTCATAGACATGGCCATGGCCTAGTTAAAAATGGCTTACAAATGTTGCACTAGCATCTGTGCTACCCAGACCCTATGTCCCTGAATTCTCAATGTGCAGAGCCCAGAGATAGAATGTAAGAAATTCTGGGATGAAATTTAGTGGTCTGGGGGTGCTGGCTGCCTATTTTTTTGTGTAGCCCCCAATCCTGTAGCCACGGCCATATTTAAGGGCAGGCAACCCAGGCAACCCGCTTTGGGGGTGGGACGCTGTGCTCGGGGTGCTGTTTTTGTTGTTAACAACAAAAAGGAAAATAGAATGTTTGAAGTAAAATGTTTCAGGTATTCCATATGTGAATTCATTTTACATTAAACTTCTAGAATATTCTGGACCTTTGTAGAATCTTCTGGAACCTTCAAGACTTTGAGAACTATATTTTCCTCGAACATCCTAGAATGTTGTTAGCCATGCCCTCGTGAGTACATAAGGGGTGGGGTGTCATCAGTCAGTCAGTGAGATATAAGAATGTAGTGAAGTGAGAGCCCAGCTACAATATTGTGAACCTTGTTTTATTGTGTAATTGTGAAAGTGTACTAGTGTTTTAAGACCTTGAAGAGTGTAAGTAGTGACTAATACATTTAATGAGACGTCATAGATAGCTATCAAACTGCTATCTACTCAACAATATAAAAGAAATACTGTTACTTCTTTGCCATGCTTAACACGTCATATTGGATCACTTTCTAAGATTGCGGAACATAAACTTTTGCTGTCCCTAATACTGTCTGTTTTCCCCTGTAGTAAATAAAAGTTGCCCCCCAAAGAAGCTGAGAAGGCAAGAAAAGCAATCTTCTGAACTAAAGGACTATGGTTAACATTCTACAGCTGTCACCTACTGTAACACTCTTTAACACTGGTCTACCCAATGTTGGTGCGCAGTTCGATTTCTTGATGTTAGTACATTTCAGTTATTCTTAAAATTAAAAAAGTTTCTATATGCTTAGAGGAAACACTTTTTTATTTGCTTATATAAGGCAAGAATAAATACAGATTTACAGACCCAAGCATGCAAATGTATCATCTTATATGACAGGGATAAATCGTGCATGAAAATCATGCATCAAAGTCATGAAATGGGCTACAAATGCAATAAAAAATAAAGCATTCTAAAGTTTAACAAATGGAGGGGAGGGCACTGAAAATGCTCCTCACCTGGGGCGCCATTTGGTCTAGGGCCGGCCTTGCCCCTAGCAATCTCCGCCACTCATATTATTTGGCTGCAGCTGAATGCAAGAACATTCTTGTAGAGCCTTATCCAAAGCCCACTGAAGTCAACGGAAGGACTCCCATTGACTTCAATGGGATTTGGATTAAGCCACATCTTAGCGAGCCTCAGAACAACACTGCTTGAATAAATGGGGCAGCTGTCTTTTGCCCAACCACACCAGCTAACTGAGGAAATAGTAGAACACATTTTACCTGTTTGATTTAGTTTAAATTCATGTTTAAAATCACCTTACTTTGGTTGTAATAGTTCCTTTAAAATATGACATAATTTCAGAATGTGTGGAAGTAAATTAATTCCACTTTTCCACTGAGAAACGAAGTGAAAACCATGTTTGCTGCTGTTCAACTGTTATTTGTTAATTAACCATTATCCGTTACCATTTACATTGGATCATAGGTATGCATGGCGCTTTACAATAAATAAAAGGCCAGGGACCTTATCTTATAGTCATTTAACACTGATGTAGCTTTGCTGGGTCTTAACCTCAGCTAGAGGTTAACCTCAGCTGTAGCTGTGGAATGATCAAGCATCTTAGGAGGTGGGGCACAAGGGTGCCCGCTGCACTTTGTTGGTTGTGGACCATCCGGACACTAGTCTGAGGCCTTCATTCTGCTTGAATGATGTTTGGAGGGGGCCATTACAGGAATCGAAGATTGCCAGCATACACAGATGCCCACCTAACCATGATTCCTTTCCCTGAGCCATGCCTCCTGAGCTGTCCTGTAGGGAATGAAGGTAGGACAGAGGTCCACATCGTCAAAGGATCCCCACCTGCCATAGCCAGTAACTTGGTTTTGGGGCCACTTTATGTTAGTGATGTAAAATAATGGAGTCATTTGCTAAAAAGGAATTACCCCTACTTTACAGATCAGATCTTGAGATCAGACTCAGGCTCTGGTTCTCTGCCCCAAGGAACTAACAGTAGTAGAGCCCAACCCTACAAACATTTCAACACATGCATAACTCATCGATTTCAGTGAGACTACTCATGGGAGTAAACTTACTCACATGCATACTTTTCTTTTTGCAATATCATTCCCTAAATTAGATGGCACATACAGTACCAATGAAAGTCAATATGTAGAGGTGGTGGTGGTGGTAACTGAATGTCAGGATAGGATGGTGCTATGACAGTGAGAGGAGCTTATTATTATATTCTGTACCCTATATGTTAGTTTTGTGTCTAAGTTAACATATTAGTGTTTGAGGATGAAAACGTTACAAATGGCAGCAAAACACAGGGGTATTTTTTCCCGCAGAAAATAAGCTGCATCTCATGAGTAATTTATTATTTTAGTAAACAGGCCTTCATTTTGACCAATTCTGTACCTTGAGAATGGAAAATATGGTACTCTGTGTTGGGTGCAGAAGAGTTAGCTTTCTTCTGTCCTGACTGTGCTTGACACCTCCATGACTGACTCCCTGTTCCAGTAGCAGATGCCAGCTTAGCCAGGTCCAAGGTATCCATGCATACTTCCAAAGAATAGTTGGCATTGTGATGGGACTCACTGGTCAGAACTTAAAAGGGCAGATTCACTACCCATGTGTGCTCTCTATGAGCTACTGCTAGAGCAACATAAAAGGACTGTAAACTACCTCTATCTCAGATGGCAAATGGTCCTTTAAGGACTGTTTCTAGCTGGTGTATTTTAGAACAGCTCTTAGGCTCCCCCTACCTGTGCCAAAACTAGGACTAGGGGGAAGCCAAGCAGAGAATCAGGAAGTTATTAACCTGATGACTCCCATCTCTACTGCCCCAAGTGGATCAAGGCAGTAGCAGAGAATCTACCCCATCACAAAGAACATTTTAGCTGAGTTGTATAGTATATGTTTCCTTGTTTCTATTCCTGCACTGATTGATTCCCTTTGGGCAGCGCTGATATCATAGTTACAGAACTATTTAGGTCAGAAGAGACCTCTAGCAGGTCATCTAATCCATCTCCCTGCATTGTGGCAGTCTGGATTGACAGCTTGCTCCACTGCCTAACTGTGCTTATAAAGTTTTTTCCTGATCTTTAATCCAATTTTTCCATGCTGCAGTTTAAACAAATTACTTCTTGGTCTGTCCTCATTGATTAATGAAAATTGGTCCCAATCCTCTTTATAAAAACTCTTAATATATTTGTAGACAGTTATCTAGCTCCTCAGTCTTCTTTTCTCCAGCCTGAACATGCCCAGTTATCTTAGCCCTCCCTCACAGGTCTTATTTTCCAAAACTTTTATCACTTTGGTTGCTCTATTACGAACTCTCTCCAATCTGTCTTTTTTTTTTTTTTAAATGCAATGCTCCAAACTGAATGAAGCACTCCACTGGTTTTCCCTCTGTTGCTGATTAGAGCAGTATAATTATCTTGCCTGTTTTCTCCACAACGCTCTTACTGTGTCATCGTTATGGTGCCTACCCTGCCTCAAGTAGCACACAAGTCCTGCGCTCTCCAACGTAAAAAATAAATTGGCTTTGAACTAGTTAATATTCTGCAGGGTGTTATTTTGTCAAGACCCTTAAAACAGAGACAACACATTTATACCAGAGTGCTAGATTGTGCCCTGTGGCACAGCCCTGAACAAGGGGTGGTGTGTAAGATGCCTCACCTGTGGAATAGCCTTGGGGGTCATTATGCCTCAGAGAAACCCGTCTCACAATTCCTCCCCTGCATTATCCTTGCTCCAAGGGGTAGTATAATTTGCTACAAGCCAAAGTTCTTACTCCTCTGGGTGGACATGTAGTCCAAATCACAATTTACCCCAGAGATTTCACCCGGATACCGCAGATTTTGCAGTCCCTGCATTACAGTGTTCTTTGAAGTACTGATGTTTCATTGGAATGATACTAGTAACGGTGATGTGGCTGGAACAAGTTGAAGACAGCCATGCCAGCTCTGAAATGCTGACTTTTTCAGTGGAACGTCAATACTTCAGAGTGCTGCAGTATAGCAGTGACTGTGCAGACCAGCAAAAACATAGCAATTTATTGAATACAGCAAATACAAAAGGGTTGCGTTGGTCACATTGATTTTACCATCTACTGCAACCCCCGCCCCGAACCATACTATAAAATCACGACCTGCAACTAGTATTTCCCCCACTCTGCTTTACATTTGTGCATTTAATTATTGTTACCCAAACTACTTTACGTTGGTCTTTACTGAATCTCATTGTATTGGCTACAGTCTGTTTCTTTAATTTATTGACCATACATCATGCTGTATTTTAACCTTGTCCTTCCAGATATTTACATTTCCTCCTCACTTAGCCTCATCCACAAACCAGATTCTGCTTCTAAACAGTTAATAAAAACGCTGAGTAGAATTAGACACAAAATTGACACCTGTAGAACCCTGCTTAGCATCCCCTTTCAGCTTAACCATAGATCATTTGTATTTACTCACTACATTTGATTGTTTCAATACAGTTATTTTATATCTAACTTCTAGTAGCTTTCTTTCAACTTCAGGCCAGATTCTGCTACTCTTACTCGTGCTGCATTACACTGTGATGAAACTGACTTCACATGAGCAAGGGTGACAGAATCAGGCCCGAAGATTGTAAGCAGGAATTTCTTCTTACTCTTTGTCTGTAAATCTCTTTTGACTTGACAGTGCAGTATAAACGTTTTCTTATAATAAAAATACACATTTTTCTAGCTTTTCTGAGTGAATGCCATGCCGAAGTGTTTCAAATGCCTTACAAACGCTTGCACACTGAAGTTGCACAGATTTAACTTAAATTGGATTAAAACCCAGATTAGTTAAACCAGCGCAAAACCCTTTTACTTTTAATTGAGTTTAAGAGTAGCTTAAATCACAGTTTAGCTTAAGATGGTAAGGAATTGCTTAAACCAGTGGAAGTTTTTGAGTAGACAATCTTACTTCAGTGAAGAGTGGTTTCTATCAATTTAGATAACGATATCAGTTTAGAAATACACTTTTAGTTAAACTGATGTGTGAGCCCACACGATGTGCTTCCTTTATCCAATAAATTGGTTTTCCTGTCAAAGTGCTAAATAGTGGAAATTAGTCCCAGGCTCGCATTGGTAGTGGTTTGGAGCCGAGCCTCCTCAGAGTGCACACTAGGAGCCATTTTAGCTCAGGCAGGCACAAGGCTTGCCAGAGCTCCAGTGGGGCAGCAGGAGGAAGCAAACTGCTACTCATGCTTTCTTCTGCAGGGCTTGCCCACTCTGCGGGCTGGTGCATAGGGACAGCAGAGTCATGGCTGTGCTCTTTTGAGTGAGTTACTCGTCAGAGCTAGTTTACAGCTATGTGTTGGTGAGGGGGCATCATCTTTTTACAAGGTAGTGATAATGATAAAAACCCTAGAATGGAGACAGTTAGCTGGCTTATACTGGTACATTTATTCCCCTTCCTGGATGGAACTAGCCATCTGTATAATAAGATTTCCAGGATTGTCACTCTGTCTGTGTGTTGCACTGAAGCCGAGGATGTCTGTTGAGACAATGTGAAGCAGGGTACCTGCAGGGTTGAGAGCTCTTTTTACTTAGAATATCACCAGGCTCAATCATCACTGGGATTCACGGTCTGATGTCATCCCATTTTTAATTTCTCAGCCATTTTTGGATTTTTTACACTTTATAAATTATACCCATATGGCGGCATGGGCTTTCATCTAATACCAGTATAAAGAACCTTTCTACCATTACAGCTGTGCCCACACTAGTGGATTGTAGTACTGCTAGAACTATACCGGTATAATTAAAGCAGTACAACTTTCTGGTGTAGCCAAAGGTGTAAGGGAGAACAAGTTGGGTAGCATCAACGATAATAGGACGGGCTGCAGTTCTTGATGTCCCTTCTTTGGCCATCACAAGCTTGGGCAGAGGCTCCTTGGTTACATCTACGTTTTAGGCTGAAGGTGTAATTCCCAGCTCAAGGAGACACATTGAAAATGGAATGTAATTGCGGCAGCGCGAACAGTGGCAAGGGCGAGCCGCCCTGAGTATGTGCCTAGTGATTTGGACAGGATTGTACTTGGGGTGGCTAGCCACTCCCACCATTTGCCCTGCTGCCACCACACTCTGCTTTTAGCATATTAGCTCAATTATGTCTCCTCAAGCTGGGAATTATACCCCTAGCTCCAAGTGTAGACACACTCTTAAGTCTCTATCCCCTGCAGAGCCACATAAGAGCTGGTCGAAGTCTATTCTAAAGAATTCTCCTAAATCAGTTTAGGATCAAACCATGCTTTCTAGTATTTATCAGCTTAGTTCCCTCTAGATATTTATAGACTGAATCCCTTTATGAAGTGTACTAACATTAACCCTTTATGAAGTGTACTATTTTACCATCTACAGAAAATAAATGCACAGACCTGAGACTCTCTAGGTATCTTTTTCTCCCCTTCACATACATAAAGAATGTTTAAAAAGTTAGCCATTTCCCAGTTCTCAGGTACTTTACCTAGCCATCTGATCCATTAGTAGCAGCTCTGATACCACTTCTGCTAACTCCTTTTACAATTTGGGTGACTATCCATGGGACTGTGATTATTTAAATACTAGATCTAGTAAAAATGTCAAAATTCTAAATTTTTCAGTGTAAAACGGGGACAAATTTTTCATGAACGTTTTAATGAAAAATGTGTCCTCGTTTTCAGTCTTCTTTATAAAATATATCCCATGTTATCGACAGAGGGCCAGATTCTGTTGCAAGCTTCACCAGAGAAAATCTACTGCAAATCCACTGACTTGTCTGAAGTTTCTCTGATTACACTGGAGTAACAGAGCAGAAACTGGCCCATAATCTTTCACCTGATCCTTCCTAACTCTCCTACGTGACATCTCACTTTCTTTATTAACTGTTAGACTGTATTAAGCTTCCTGTCCCTAGTATCATTTATAGTAAATACTCTTTCAGGTATTTTTCCTTGTAATCTGGTATTTGGCTCCCTCTCTGCTAAGCAGCAGAACTCCACTTCCCCTTGTCACCAAGTTTACTTTTATGTGATTATAAAACTTGTTTAGTTCTTATTTACACACTTTGCTAATGATACTTCCTGTATGTACTATATAATTTCTCCTTATTTCCTCATGTTGTGTGCTATTCTTTTTCAGGACTTCACAAATTGTCTAAGGCAAACATAATTGTTCAATTACTTCTGTTCCCATTTTACTGATAGGAATTGTTTTCTGCTGTGGCTTTAATATTATGTCCTTCAGAAGCTTCCATTTACTATACTTTTCTTAAGTTTTTCATCCATGAGACCTACTCCCAAAAAACCCTTCATTTCTTGAACCATGCCTCTTTTGAATTCCACCATCCTTGAATTATAGGGTCTGGAAGGTTTCCCCTTAGACGCATAAGTATTTGGCAGTTTTCTCTTCATGACCAGGCTTTTGGAAGGTTTCCTTGAACCTGATTCAATGGCTGGCTGTTGATGACCTCTCTGGGGTTAATTCTGGACCTTTATTGGGCTAACAGCTTCTTCACTCACTCCCTAATTAGGATCTCACAACAAACTGCCTACTTATGTCTTTCATTTACTTTGTGATACAGATACTTTCTTTAAAAAAAAGTGGTTAATGACTTTTTCCAAGATAATGAAACACACTGGTTTCATTTAAGAATTATTTCCTTGAGCCTTATATCTAATTATACAGGTGTACAAAGTAAACTATGTCTGCCATATGTAAACGTGAGTAGTTCCTATTTTCACTGCTCATTTTAATAACACAACTCAATTCTAAGTGCTTTTCCTGAACTCTCATTTTTTAAAAACTCATACCCTGGACCATTTGGCCTACCTGCCCCCCTCCACACATACATAGGTACACAATATGCCCCACCTCTGTCACTACATCTGGATTTTCTCTCTCTGCTCTTTGTATTTCCTGTCTCTTCCCTTTGTACATTATAATTCCTGGTACTTGATCAGCCCACTAGTTGTGCACACACAACTCCCACTGATCTCCAGGGGTATTATATCCAGGCAATTGATGAGATAATTAGGTCCTTTAAATTCTCCAGAGAAATAATCTGTTTAGATCATCTTGTCTCCTTAGTCCTGTGATCTGCTTCCTAACAATTACCACTATGACATAGTTCTAAGGCCCCAGTTTTCCAGCAAGCTCACTTGCAGAAGCTTATCCATATTGGCCTCAAAATCTGGACTTATCTGCTATACCAAAGAGCATCTCTTTATATATTCAGAGGTTCCATTGTCTCTTGTGTTGCAGAGTGCGCATTACTGGTGAACGATGTAGTCTAAAGAAATCATGTTGAAGAATGAAATGTGTCTGTACTCGAAAAGTGACTATGGTAACAATGGCAGATCTCTTCCCTGTGTATCCAGAGTCATATCTTCTGATTTTAGGCCCTGAAAATAATTTCTAACTCTATTTTACTAGTGTTGGTTCGGCCCACCCAACACAGACAAAGAGGGTACTGCATTCCATCCCTCTTCCTACATTATCTATGCAAATTTTTGCACAAATGTTTGTATGTTCATCATGACTTTTCTAACCAGTTATAACTAAGTAATGCAGCTCAAATTTAGAATACTTGTGATCAAGCCATATAATTTGTTTATTTATTTGAAAAGACTTTCACCAAAACATTTGAAGAACAAATCAAACCCCGAAAATGGCAACTTGCTTGTGGATTTTCTGCAGGAAGAAACTCAGGCTAACTGTGCTAAGTAATTGTTTGCCACCAGTTATTTGCTCAGTCGTGAGTTCCAAAGTATCCTCTTTTTGCAACCTGCATTGGGCCCATACCCAGCCTATTCCTCTCTTGCATCCACTGTTGTTCGTGCCCCTTTCCTGTCTTTCACTGCTAGGAAGTGACTACGATCTGAATGCATTTTTCAGTCATGGATCAGGGCTCCCCTGTGTTAGGTGCTGTACAAACATGCAGCAAAAACATGTTCACTGCCCCCAAAGTGCTAATCTGGCATGGCCTTGGGCAAGTCATTTCTTTTCTGTGTCTCATTCGCGCTGACTGTGACATGGGAATGAGAACAAATGATACTATTACTTACCGCCCTCACAGAGACGTGGTGAAGATTTTTTTAGTGAATTTTTGGCCACAGATTTGAACACAGAAATGGCTGTACAATTGCAAAGCCCTGGAATGATTTTCACAGCCTCCCCTGACCGAGGAGGATAGGCAGGGACTGTGGCTGCTGTGATCATTTGCAGGAGAAAGATGATACATATTGCCATGAACACTCAGAAAAAAAATTCTGCCAAACCTGGTCTCGTTATCAGAAATAGGAGGAAAATCATAAAATATTAGGAAATCCCCAAGTTAAGTCTCCGACAGCAATGTTAACAGGATCACATTACATTGTGCAGTATTTCCATTCCTGTGCTTTTGGTTAAGTGCATAACTTAATATATATATTACTGTTTATTAGGTACAAACTTACATTTTTAAAAACAGCCTCCAATATTGCAGGTGTAATGCTGCACTCTCAGTTAACTACAGGCTGAATTAAGTGCGCTCATATTTGCATCCATAAAGAAACCTAATGACCTGGATGTACCCACAATACAAATAGTTCAGTATGTAACTGAGTGAAATCGTAGGCCCAATTAATTGCAATATTTAAGGATGGGCACCAAATTGTGGCAGCAGTGTTGGAGCTGGGTTCAGGCATGGCTAATAATCAGGACCAAAATGTACACCATAAAATATAAAAGATGTGAACCATGGCCAAATGGTGGCACAGTATGTGATAGCAGAGATTTTGGTGTTTGCCTTGCCCTGAATTTACATTTTTGAGCCAGATCCACAGCTGATATAACATAGCATATTTCCATTTAAGTCACTGGAGCCATGCTTATTTAGACCAGAAGAGGCTCCAGCCCAGCATTCCCTTTTCTGGATAAAGTAGTTGTTATTAATTCAAACAATACATGAATTGCCAAGACGAAATCCAGTCCATTAAGTGGAATGAGCATATGGATTGTCGACAAACACACAGATCACTATTGTCACAGCAAAGAATGTCCTAACAGTGTGGTCTCCTAAACTGTGGAAAAATCTCCTTAAGGAAGTGGTGCAAGCCTCATATCACAAATCATTTAAAATTAAAATGGACAAAGCATTCAAAATTATCCTGGAGGGAACAGTCCTTATGGGCCTTATCAGAAAGTAGATGATTTCTGTGACTTTCTTGTTGACTATATGCAGGTTAATTTGTGTTGACCAACTCATCATTGGAAGGTTCCGTTTAAGTCAAAGAGCCAGATTTTGATCTCAGCAACACTGTCATGAAACTGCCTTGAAGCCAATTCCATTGAATCCAATGGAGTTACTGCAGATTTACAGCTAGGCTTTGGAATTCAGAAACTGCCCCATGGTATCTTGAGCATTCTGGATTGCCAATTCAGTTACCTTCTAGATTGGTATAAACCATTCCATTCTAATCTTTTCCATAGCTGCAATGGTAGAATTAACCTCTTTTTCTCACTTATTAGCTGTTGCATACATGTATTGTACCATACCAAATTGACACCTTTCATGTATAACCTGATGTTAATTAGATGCTTGGAGTCGTTCAATCTGCAGGTTAGGCTATTTTCATAGATAGCATTTCTACCATAATGAAACATATCTTTTTTCCACAGCTGCCTAATTTGTTCTGGATGCTCTTTAAATATTGTTGGCCCTGAGAGTTAGTTTGCTGCAGGCAGCACTGTCTGTGTACTAAACGATGTGAGACACCATGCAGGACTGTGGACCATTGTCTTCTGTGACTACCTTTTTCTCCAGTTTACTATTGCTTTCCATAGGTTACTGCTGTCATTTGGTGCCTTTGTCAGTAATATTGACAGCTGCTCCTACAGTCCTTGCCTTTGAACTGGCTGTGAAGGGGAGAAGATGTATCATATTCAAATTCTGATGATGCAGCAAACTGCAGATTTCCCATTGGCAAAATGAAGTCCATTTCTGGTGATTACAGAATTCCAGAATGGCCAAAGTTGGCATTGCAATATTTTAGGAGAGCAGATGCTGGTATTGCTTATAAAGGTTCCATTTCCAGAGTGGTAGAGGTCATCAGCCATAGCAAAGCACTAGTGAATGCCCACGGTAGACAAACATGTGCCTCTCTACTCCAAGAAATGCTTGTTATTTCATAAGTCCTGAGTAGTATATCAGTTGTCTGCAAAAGAATTCCATGGCAGATAAAGCACTCACTTCTGAAATCCCTGAAATTTCTCTCAATGTTTGACATATAAGTATATACAGTGGACTTCAGTCTATACATATCAAATTAATTGTAGTTGCTTACATCAAGGGATGAATTTAGTCCTATATGCATTGCACGGTACATGCAAGTGACACTGTATTAGTATTATTCATGAGCTTCACATTTATAACCTAAATGGAGGCCTTACTGTTTGTAAGACACTGATGCTCTGGAAGAAACAACTAACCATCTGAGAATCTATTTTGCATTATGTGTCCAGCGTATCTTGAATTTTCTGTTTCCAATTAGGATTAATTTTTGCATTGTTATCAGAAGTTTTGTGAATAAAGTGAATTGTTTGTGATTTGTGTTCAGATGAATATAATCATGCATCACAACCAAAATGTATAGGCAATGACAATAACAACAATAACAGTCTGAGGATATGTGTGTTGACTTCTGTAACGAGAAATCAGGCAGGAGAGGCTGGAGAAGGTTCTAGGCAGAAGTTCCACAGTAAATAATAACGTTCCTTGTTCAGTGTTGGAAGAAAGATACTTTTTATGTGATTCTTTACTATTGTCAGATAGTCAGAGAGTATCTATATTTAGGCCAGAGATGATCTTTATTATATGTTTGTAAAGTGCTTAGCACACTTTTATGTGGGTGCTATATAAATTATAATTATTAACAATAATAAAACCTTGCTTCCTTAGAGAAGATATTTCAGAGGCAAGTGTTACTGAACTGTCTGTTTTGATGCTGCAAAGTGCTCTGGAAAAATTAAGAGCCCCTAAATCTTACTGTTGACATGAACCTTTTCAGAGTTTCAGTAAAGTTCAGTATGTCAGATTGTCCCTCTCCCAATCACGCTGCAGGAGGCATTCCTCCTTCCTTTTATTCCTGCCACATCA
Source organism: Eretmochelys imbricata (assembly GCF_965152235.1). Taxonomy (NCBI): domain Eukaryota; kingdom Metazoa; phylum Chordata; order Testudines; family Cheloniidae; genus Eretmochelys; species Eretmochelys imbricata. The sequence continues at coordinate 33,168,978 of NC_135575.1, read as the reverse complement.
GGGAGTTTTACCAGAATGAAGGAAAGGGGGCCAAACAATTGGGGTTTCTGCAGTTCGCTGGAGTAATCTGGTAGCACACTTCTTGGGCAGAGTAGTGGAACCCTCTGAAGAACCTAAGACAACGGAATGGGTGAGAGAGCTGCCCTAGCTGATGGTATCAGGGTATGTCATCACTGCACAGTAAGCCCAGCCTTGGCTAGCCATGATGGAACGTCCCCACTGCTAAACTATACCTATGCCAGAGCAGTAGAGAGCAAGAAAGTACAGCCCAGATGGAATTGTGGGAAGGCTCTGGAGGACTATCAGCACTTGGTCTTCATTAGCAGGCATCCTCACTGCAAAGTAGGCACATTTGCAGTCCTGGCTGAGACAAAACCTGGGTTCAAGCATAGACACTAGCCCAGGTTAAGGCATCCTCAACCCCGGGTTAGCGGTTTTTCTGTGTGTCCAACAGGGGAGTTAGAGGCAACACCGGGGTGAGAGCCCAGGCTATATATCTCTGCAGTAAAGCTATGCCCTAATGAATGGCAAAGTGGGAATGACTGGCCATCCCTCAAAGACAGCAGGCACAGGAGTCCAGTGCCTCCTGGAGAAGAGAGCTGTGGCTGTGTGTGGGAGATGGAAGGTCAAATGCGCTGGTAGTGAGCCTCAAGTGTCTGGATGATTCAGATAAGCACTAGACATTTAGACAGCTATTCAAACTCAAAATCTGAATGGCTTGTGGTTGGCCCTGTGAGCTGGCAAACCAGGTGCCAGCTTATGCCAAGGTCCCCAGGCCTCTCTTGACAAACACATAGCTGGAATCAGTCTGGTTAGCCTGAGTGTTAGCCTTGGTAAAATAGGTATTACAGTTATAAAAATGTGCTTAATGTTTAGGCTGTATTAAATGCTTGTGAGTTGCTGCCTGCATTAATCTCACTTATAACATCTGTATCCCATATTATAAGGTAATATTTGAGCATTTGCATTGTAAGTGTCTGTAACCAGACAGGAGGGAAGCAATAACTAGGAAAGCAGGTATTATGTCCTGCCCGACAAAGAAGGCCCATCAACACTAGGTGAACTATTGTGGAACATCAGAGAACAAAAGACTTTATTGATTGTTCTCCCCCTCACACTCTCATGAAGAAAGGATGTGCAAGTGAATTTCTTCCATCAGCTGAGTTTGCAACACAAAGCAGAAAGGGGAAGGAATAAAAATCTCTAACCAGAAGGAACTGTCTCTTTGCTGCTTAGACTCTCCGGGGGCAAGAAGTCTAGACATAAACAAGTGATCCCCAGCTGCTTAGCCCTATGGGGCATATGGCGCTTGCTTATTATAGGAGTTTCTATTACCTTTTGAAACTTAAGACTGCAACTCATGTGTGGGTGCATACGGTTACCTGCTTTAACCTTGTAAATAACTATTTCCTTTTCTGAGTTAATAAATCTTTAGATAGTTTATTATAGGATTGGTTACAAGTGTTGTCTCTGATGTAAGATCTAAGGAGCAATTGACCTGGGGTAAGTGCCTAGTCCTTTGGGACTGGGAGTAACTGGAATATTGTTGTGATGTTTGGTGTAAGGGATCATCTATCACAAAGGTAGGCTTACCTGGGTGGCAAGATAGATTAGAGTATCCCAGGGGACTGCCTGTGGCTCCGCGGTTAGGCTGTTGGAGTTTATATTCAATAAATGGTTGGTGAAAACTAATTATAGAACTCACAACCAATTTGGGGTTTGTGCCCTGCTTCTCAACAGTCTGTCCTGAGGTTAAAAGAAAAGGAATACTTGTGGCACCTTAGAAACTAACAAATTTATTTGAGCATGGGTCTCATAACTAGTTAGCATGCCATGCTCTAATAAATTTGTTAGTCTCTAAGGTTCCACAAGTACTCCTTTTCTTTTTGCAGATACAGACTAACACGGCTGCTACTCTGAAACCTGTCCTGAGGTTGGTACTCTTGCTCTTGATTCAACCCAGACTGCTCGACAGGCCCATCGCTAGGTCATTTTGTGGTACTGCTGCTCTAAGAGATCTTATTGTGGGTATTCCCAGCACCATCTGCCACCTTTTTTATGTCTAGAAATGGTTTTGCAGAAGAGGAATTTGGATACAGTTGACACAAATCCCTGAAAACATTTGTCTTTTTGTCTTAGACTCTAATTAGTGTGGGCTCGGTCAAAACTGTTCTGAACTTTCATTTATTTATTTTTACTCATTTCTATAGTGCCTATCACCTTGGCAGCAATGTGCTTCAATTACAGGACATTAAAACACAAAACACAAGCAATTAATCAAATGCTAAACCAAATAAATGCATCTTGCATAGTGCCCTGAATGTCACTGGGATCCTGCTTTCCTGGGCAGCAGAGTTTTTCTTTTTAAAGAAATACTGTCTGTTTGTTGTTTCAAGTTTCACGTCTCCTTTGGAAGCTTAAACCTGAAATCACTTTCTTTCTCCATTGATATGTCCTGTTTATTTTCCTGCTAGCAACTGTGAAAATGCAGGGCATTTAATTATATCCTGGGTTCAATCCACGGTTTTCATACTGCAGCGTGGTGATTGCAGTATGTGTAGCTACATAACTGGTATGGACTTAATTGTACCATTGAGGCACAGTTCTGAGTTAGTAGTGGGGTGGAGCCACATTGCCCCAGGCTCTCCTTGAGCTTTCAGATGCACAAGTGAAGTGTGCAGGCTACACCATCCTTAAAGGTAGTTAGTTTTTTCCACTCCCCAGATGCACCTGACCTGTATGTGGGGTGAGGGATAATCCTGTGTCAACCCTACCCCCCCTTTGGAGTGAATTGTATCCTGATGGGCGATTCCCCCAAGAGAGCAGTCATAGACTGCAGCAGTAGAACCAGGGGATAAGATCAAATTCCTAGAAGCATGAAAAGGAGAATTAACATTCACAGAAGGCTCCAGTATGGAGCCCAGAAAAATGAAAATAGGACTGTTTATAAAAGACCAAATTTGGCCCTAACTTAGTATCAGCATTAGTAAAAAAAACCAGAAACACAATTTTGCCAAAAGTTTCAAAATTTTGAAAAATGTTTCCATTTCCTGGGGTCCAAAATGGACACATTTTCTGGTGTTAGTGAAACATCTGGTGGCATCTTTTACCAGCATTTGAACAGAAATGTTTTTACCATTTTTATCAGCATCGTTACTGAAGATCTTCTGGTTTTGAAAAATAGTATTTTCTTACTGAAGACTGGGAAGCAATTTTTTTGGTAAGCACATTGTTTGATAATGATTTTGATGACATGCTGATAAAAATAGGTCACAGAAAATATCATGGAAATGGCAAATTTCAAAAATGGTGATAATTTTTTAAGAAAAAAGGTCATACTTAGAAGAAGAGTACTTGTGGCACCTTAGAGACTAACCAATTTATTTGAGCATAAGCTTTTGTGAGCTACAGCTCATGTAGCTCGCGAAAGCTTATGCTCAAATAAATTGGTTAGTCTCTAAGGTGCCACAAGTACTCCTTTTCTTTTTGCAAATATAGACTAACACGGCTGTTACTCTGAAACTTAGAAGAAGGAAATTTTTCATGTGAAAAATTTCAACCAGCTCTATTCAATAAGTCCCACCAGCCACTTCTCTCATGATAGTCAGGACAGCATGGTTCCGTCACCATCTGTCCGATCCATCAAAATAATAGGCTCTGTGCACATCATGCTCCCTTACTCACCAGCCATGATCTTTGTTCTGAGAAGGCTCTAGCCCAGCCTTTCCAAACTGCCCTCTGGAATATTGCGTCTGCCCAGAAACCTTGCCTTGGCCCACTGGAGACTGCTGGAAATGGAGGGTGGACAATCAAGGCTCAATACTGAATCCTGAGACTCACTAGGTACTCCTAATTTCCCATGATCCTTCTTGACCCCCCTTCCTTCCTTTGCCACATCCCATCCAGTCCTTAGCTCTACCCAGTGTCCCTTCCTGCTCCCAGTTAGGGTGACCAGACAGCAAATGTGAAAAATTGGGACAGGGGGTGGGGGGTAATAGGAGCCTATATAAAAAAAAAGACCCCAAAATTGGGACTGTCCCTATAAAACTGGGACATCTGGTCACCCTACTCCCAGTGCACCCTTCTGGACCCCAAGCTCTCCTCCAAGTCCAGATTGCCTCTTGCTTTCTATCCAGCCTATGGCAATAATGATAATCACTTTTTATTAGAGAATCTTTCATCCACGGATCTCAAAGTCCTTTACAGACACTAAAAACTGAGGCCAAAGGGTTCAGGCACTTGTCCAAAGTCACACAGCAATGACAGAGCTAAGAATAAAACTCAGCAGCCCTGACTCCCAGCCCTAACCCCTAGACCATGCTCACTCTCCAGCCCAAGTTTCACTCTCCTGTTATGAAGACATTAGTCTGTCGTGAGACTAAACATTAATGAATATTCACACTGCTGTTGGATACACAGCACATCTGTGTGAGCCTGAGAATGGGGTGTGCTTTGGATTTTACTGGGCTGCGCAGGACTCAAGGGACGTGGCTTTTTAGTTTGTTTTACAAGGAAACTGTTTGGAATTTTTTTTATGTAAAAAAAGAAATCTCTAGGAAACAAGCAATAAGGCATACCTAAGATAGCAGAAACTATCTTTAAAAGCTAAGTCATGTTGGGGCCTTTTCACCTTGACAATGTCCCTTTAAGCTCTTTGCTATCAAAAGTTATCCAGCATATGGCACGGCTGACAGGCAGAGTCTCATCTCTTTCCTATTCAATTAGAGGTCTGCTTACCCCAGCTCTCTGGAACAGTTTTATCAAATTATGATCTGTGATAGATTCTTTGGAGGATTTTTTCTTCTAAATGCTAAAATATCCTCTGCAATAACATCCATGTTGCTGAGGCTTCCCTTCTAGTTCATCCTGATGTTATTTGTATTCTTCTGGGGCTGGCCAACTGAATGAACATCTACTTACATCTGCCAAAGAGTTTCATAAGCCATCTTTGCTAGCTAAAACTGAAATGACTTTTGCTATGATCAGTCTTGGTAAAATGTCTTCAGTACTAGTAATGGATAATACATGTGTTTGAGAGCTTCACTGAATGTAATGGATCTATGCAGATGCAGAATTTTTCAGGTTAGAATCACCAAACTGCAAGATTGTCAGTTCATTTTTCCAGTTCCCTGTTGATCCACTATATGTATAGACTCACACACCATCTTGAGTTGTGATCTTACAAACTAAACTTCAGTGGGCGTGGTCATTATTTGGATGAAAACCTACCCAAGAAAATGTAGCTATTACAGGAAGTGGGATTAAGAATTCATTAGGTGGTACTCTTGTCTCTGAGTCACTACCAAACCAACATTCAAGGTAGTTTTGACACAACTATGCTGTTAAAGGTGCCATCTTGTAGATTAAATGTAAAATTGAGGCTCTGATCACCTGTGGCCATTAAGTAACCCACACCATTATGGTAAGGGTGTTTGTTAACCCCAGCATCCTAACCAAATTCCATTTAGAATTATTATTCTGTAGTTTCAAAAGAAATTACATTCTTCTTCACGACTTGTCATAAATGGTTGGTTAGCATTGCAGTATGCTGTTAAAGAGGTGTGGTGTTCCACCCCAGAAATGACTGATATGGTTCAAGTTGTAATCTTCAGGCTGAAAGGTATGTTAAAAATATAAGATATTCGTTATTTTCATTACCTGACCAGAGTAAAATAATATTTGTCAGAAGAGTAACTTGTGTGTTTTTTTTCAGCCAACTGCTGAATAAATTATACATTAACATTTTTTTGCATTCTCCAAGCAGTTCATTGAGAGGCATTTATAGGACATTAATTACTGAAAATACACAGTAGTAGTTTGCGGTGGAGTGTGCCTGTTTATAAAACAAGTATATTTCTTGACGAAAAGGGCAGAGCTGGGCTAAATGTAGGACTTCACTTGAAGTGATTTCTGAGCTACATGTCACGGAAATGTCTGAGGTCATCATTAGAGTCACTCTGAATCTACAATCAAAATGAGTAGGTTGACTGTCTGGGTAATTCTTGGAGATAGTTGTTGAAAGCACTTTTCCCCTTTGCCTTTGGTAACTACACACTTGGTTAGTGATGCTGCAGATTATTTCATCTGAAGATGTCATAGCAGAACGTTCACTACTGTATATAGTACAGGCTGTCTCTGCTTTTCTTTGCAAAATCAATCCATTAGTCAATCAATTGCTTTCTTCAAGATATATATATATATATATGCAGATCCTTGTCTATAGCTTTTTGTTTGTTTTGCTATAAAATGCAATTTGGGGTATGGTGGATCTTTAAAAGGACAATGTGAAGTACACTGGGTGCAGACTCAGTATTGACCATCTTGAGAACCTGCAGTAATCATGCTATCTATATCACTGTCTCTGTGGAGTAGCAAATGTTGGCACTTCAATGGCTTTCATTCTTGTTCAGCTTCAGAATATGACCTACCTTAGCTTTGTTAAAATGTTTTGGGGGCTATTCTCTGATCTTTAGATATCTACATTCTTACTCTTTAATAAAACAAAAATCCATTATTGTGTCACAAAAAATTTTAAAAGTCCACAAAATAGCCATTTGCTAAATGACCTCGTGCATGATGTTAGGTTTGTTCTGTTGTCATCTATCCTGAAGAGAAAGAACAATTTCACAAATCCTATACCGGCTACTGCATTGAAATCAGTATGAACACAATCAGGTGCCAGTTAATAAAACAAAGAATTCACAAGAGATTTGTACTTCATAAAAAACAGAATAGGGGAGCTGACAAAGTCTGAAGAGAAAAGGACATAGGTGTCAATTATGTGCTTGGGTATATGGGTGTAATGCCCATTGACCTGAGCCCAGATGCCTTAGCAAACTGCTATATTTAAAAGCTTCTAAAAAGGTATGACTCAGAATGGAGACTAGAAAAGAATCAAAAACTCAAAGAAAAGTGTTTCAAAGAAAAGTATCTCTTCAACTGCTTGGGACTGATTCATTTTAGTATTTGTGTCCTGGACTTTGCTGCTGCACCATATCTGAATGGTTTAACTGAGTCCTAGTTCTTCTTGATGCTGCATATGGGAACAGGATCCATTATCTTTCATTCCCAGGGCTATATAATGTCTAATAAACTCTGCAGCAAGAATGCCAGATTTGTGCGGCACAGCCAGCTGGTGCAGCCTTGTTGTCTATTAAGCTATGTTTTTACTTTCATTAATGACAGGGAGAACTGAATGTCTAACTTTCACAAATAATGTTTCTTGCAGATCTGAAGTATTTTTCCAGAGCATTTGTGTTGTTGCCAGTGTCTATCCTAATGGGAAATGAAAACCCTTTAGAAAGCAGTGCTTACTACTCACAGGGTGAAAAGTCCTACCTTACCTGGGTTACTCCCATATAGGAAAGTAGGATGTCCATGAAACTGTGCTCATGGAATTCCCACTTGAACACTCATGGAGATTTGGGGGTGGGGGATGCGGGGGACACACACCAGGATTGTGTCCAGAAGAACAGGAAATGGATTTGGCTCTGAAAACTAAGGATCTCTATCAAGATTCATGCATGGTTTAGGAAATGAGTAGGAGAGATTGTGTACCCACACCACATCTTGGCCTACCCTTGAGCTTGATTTGCCACTCCATCTGAGCCAAACTCAAAGTGAGTGGAGAGCGAGGGCCGTGGGCATCAGGTTGTAGATCCAAGATTCAGAGCTGTCAGGTCCTGGCACAGGAGTGGCCCTAAGCTATACCAGGAGAGAATAGGTTGTAGTAGAGCTCCAGTCAACCTCCCTTGCCTGTCTGTGCCCTGCCTCCTCCCTGTGAAGGGGAGGGTTTGGAGCAGGAAGCAGTGGAAAGACCTTCCTGAGATTTTCAGCAGCACAGAATTCCTTACCCTGGGGTACTCTTCACTGGCTATCTCCAGAGGCCTGGCCTCGATGGCAGTGCGGCTCCTATGATTACCCCAGCAGCCACTACTCCTCAGAACCCCTCTGAGGGAAGGGTTCACACTGCAGTGGGGGAAATTCAGCATAAAGTAACACTGACACGATCTATAGTAATTCATGAAGGGAAATCCTAAGGGCCTGAAGAAGGGAGACTGCTATGGAAAATGGATGTGCCTCATCCCCATCCCAAGTCATGAAGTTTGATAACATAGAGCCTCCATGAAGGGGCTTCCATGGGGAAAAAGACTAGTATGTAATAGAGCCAGCACACGCTCTTTCTGCATTACCCGCCCCCCCCCTCCGGCTGGATCTGTTATAGTTCGCCCCCCTGCCCCCAAGGTACTATGCTAACACAAAGCACTATGGTCCCAAATACACATATAGATCATATTACACATCACCTCTGAATTTGGTTCTATGTTTGATTCTATTCTATAAAGCGGCTATGGGAAAATATTGGTTAGTGACCAATATTAGGGTTTTTTTAAAATAGAAAACTGATATGACCTATGGGCAAAATTTTCAAACTCTAGTGTCTCAGATTAAGCACTGTGACGGGGCAAGGCCAGATGGCTATGGAAAAGTAGTGGGAGATAGATATATTAGCTCTAGGCTAAACAAATCCCTGGTACCAGGTTAAGTGAAATGGAAGCTGCTTCAGGTCAATTAAGACACCTGGGGCCAATTAAGAACTTCCAGAAGGCAGGGAGAAGGCTAGGTTGATTGGAACACCTGAAGCCAATCAGGGGCTGGCTGAAACTAGTGAAAAGCCTCCCAGTCAGTCAGGTGGAGGTGCATGTCAGGAGCTGTGGGAGGAAGTTGCGCTGTTGGAGAGGCTGAGTATTACACGCCATATCAGGCACAAGGAAGGAGGTCCTGAGGTTAAGGGTGAAGTGGAGCTTGAGGAAGTGAGGGCTGCTGTGGGGGAAGTAGCCCAGGGAATTGTACATGTCATGTTTCTAAAAGGTCAGCTACCATAGCTGATACTATTAGGGTCCCTGGGCTGGAGCCTGGAGTAGAGGGTGGGCCCGGGCTCCCCTCTCCCCCACACCTTTGCCACCTGATTAATCACTGAGACTGGGAGACAACAGAGACTGTGCAAGGAAGGATAACTTCTCCTCACCCCCCTTCCTGGCTTATGATGAAAATGGCTCAGTAGACTGTGACCCTTGTCCCTAGAGAGAGAAGGGTTACGTGGAGGGTCACAGTGAGCCTCTGAGGCTAGTGAAATCCGCCAGGAAATGCGGGACCCATGGAGGCCAGGACAGAGCTTTGTCACAGAACTTAAAATTATTGTTGGGCACCTAAATAAAAGTGATTTTCAGAGGAGTCAAGCACCCACAATTTGCACTTATGCTACTAGGTAATGCAGGTGTTCAACACTTTTGAACATCAAACAGCTTTTGTCTAGGTTCTTTAATATGGATTTATGTACCTAACTTTAGGTACCCAATTTTGAAAATATTGGCCTCAATTCCAGCTTCAATGTCAAATTTTGCCCTCAGTTACACCTGTGCAATCATAGAATATCAGGGTTGGAAGGGACCTCAGGAGGTCATCTGGTCCAACCCCTTGCTCAAAGCAGGACCAATCCCCAACTAAATCATCCCAGCCAGGGCTTTGTCAAGCCTGACCTTAAAAACTTCTAAGGAAAGAGATTCCACCACCTCCCTAGGTAACACATTCCAATGTTTCACCACCCTCCTAGTGAAAAAGTTTTTCCTAATATCCAACCTAAACCTCCCCCACTGCAACTTGAGACCATTAGATGTGTGTGGATATAAATTATATGTGTATACACATATGGGGCAGGGTGTGTGTGTGTCTCTGGCTGTACCCCCAAGAGACTCCAGCCCCTGGGCTGGAGAATCCCAGGCTTTAGAGACTGCTCCAGCTGCTAGGCCTGAAGCAGTACAACTTCGAAGAGTGGGGCAAATGCAGATGAAAGCAAAATTTGCCTTGTGGAACTTTTAGTGCTGGTAAAGCTGCGGAGGAGGAAAGAATCCAGCTTGGCTCTCAGATCCTGGGCTAAGTCTATAGGTTTGGAAGTTAGCAAAACCATTGTTACACTTGTAAATTGAGGACATTTTCTATGCAGTGCCACCTGGACTCCCCTCCTCCCACATCCTCACTGGTTGGTGAAGACGGAACTCATCAGACAGAGGAATTTCTGGGCTCCCAGCTAAAGATCTGCTAAAGGCAGATCTGTTGCCAGCACTTCTCCAAGTAGGGAAAGGAAGGAGGAGCCCCACCTTCTGGGGGGAATAATATTAAGTAATGTATAATACATGGATGAATGCAAAAGCATCTCTGTAAAATGTACACAGTCTTTTAAAATGACTGGATATTTCTAGTTTCAAAGGGGTAGCCATGTTAGTCTGTATCAGCAAAAACAATGAAGAGGCCTTGTGGCACCTTAGAGATATGTTTTAGCCAAACACAAGTTATTAGGCTCAATACAGGGGTAACACAGTGAAAATTAGTGGCCTGTGATATACAGGAGATCATACTAGATGTCTAATGGTCCCTTCTAGCATTAAACTCTATGCATCTGTACAGGTTTTTATAGCTATCAGGGATTGCAAAACATTAAAAGTAAACAAAATGTGGGGCCAGATCCTCAGCTTGTTTAAATCAAGATATCAATGAAGTCAAGGGAACTACACCAATTTACACCAGCTGAGGATCTGGCCCAACTATCCAGAAGGGAATAAAATATGTATGTGCTGTACTGGTGTCTATCCACTGACTTCAGTGGGCTTTGGATTAGGGCCAGAGTTGGCTGTAACTATGGTTTTTGCCTGAACAACACATAGTTGATATTTGATTAGTAACAAGGGCACCTAAGAGTTTTGTTCCTGCCAGTTGCCTAGTTTGGCACATAGCTGTCTTCCTGTAACTTATTCAGCATGCTGCTTTTGTGTGTGTTTGGGTTTTTTTTTAATTTTTAATTTTATTTTATTGCTGCCTGGACAGGAACCCCTGACCATTTCTGTGTCACTAGTTTCGCTGGTTCCAGTGACTGAAGCAGACCCAAATAAGAGAAGCAACGTGTCAATTTTGGAGCCTGTTATCAGAGGTCTTGAAATTATGTTGTGATGTGGTGGTGCATCTTCGTGGGTGATGGGCCAGAGAAAAGAGAAGGGGGACAAGAAAAGAATTGTATCAAAGGACCTCCTTCGGGCAAGCCCATGGCTAAACAAGCAAACCTGTGAGGTATGTGTAAATGCATAGGGGAAGATCCATTATGCTCCTTCCCTTATTCCCATAAACGTCTTCATTTAAACTTGACCCAGATGGAAAATCTACATGGATACAAATATAGATTAAAATAGAAGACTTAGGGGCTCTCCCCCAGAAAATTTTGAAATATACATAAACAATGAGGAGTCCTTGTGGCACCTTAGAGACTAACAAATTTATCTGGGCGTAAGTTTTCGTGGGCTATAACCCACTTCATCAGATGCATGGAGTGGAAAATATAGTAGGCAGGTATAAATACACAGCACGTGAAAAGATGGGAGTTGCCTTACCTAGTGGGGGGTCAGTGCTAACAAGGCCAATTCAATTAGGGTGGCTGTGGCCCATTCCCAACAGCTGACAAGAAGGGCAGAGGTGAAAGTAAGCCGATACGCCCCGGTATGGCATACCGGCAGAGCCGGTGCACCGTACTGGGGCAGCCTGGCTTCCCCAGAGGGCAATTTAAAGGGGGTGGGGCTCTCAGCAGTGGCTGGAGCCCCAGGCCTTTTAAATTGCCTCCAGAGCCCCGCTGCTGGAGTCCTGGGGGAGCAGCTGTGGGGCTCCGGTGGCTATTTAAAGGGCCCGGGGCTCCCCTGCTTCTACCGCCCTGGCCCTTTAAATAGCCGCCAGAGCCCCGCTGCTGCTATTCCAGGGTTCCGGGGGCTATATAAAGGACCGGGGCAGTAGAAGCAGGGAAGCCACGGGCCCTTTAAATAGCCCCCAGAGCCCTGGGGTAGCGGGGGCTCCAGCTGCCTCTGCTGCCCCGGTCCTTTAAATAGCCCCTGGAGCCCTGGGCTGCTGCTGCTACCCCTGTGGGGGAGAGGAGGAGAAGGAGTAGGGGAACTTACCTTACAGGGTGCACTGGGGCTGGCTCTGACCCCCTCAGCCCCGCCCCTTCCGGTGGCCAGAGCTGGCCCCAGCGTACCGGTAAATCCCTCGACTTACTTTCACCTCTGAAGAAGGGGTGAATATCAACAGAGGGAAAATTACTTTTGTAGTGCTAACCACCCTAATTGAATTGGCCTCGTTAGCACTGACCCCCCACTAGGTAAGGCAACTCCCATCTTTTCACGTGCTGTGCATTTTCTGGGGAAGAGCCCCTAACTCTTCTATTTTAATCTATATTTGTGTCCATATAGATTTTCCATCTGGGTCAAGTTTAAATGAAGACTGAGAATCTGGCCTCACATTTTGTTTACTTTTAATATTTTGCAATCCCTGATATCTATAAAAATCTGTAAGGATGCATAGAGTTTAATGCTAGAAAGGACCATTAATGGCCTGTGATATACAGGAGATCAGACTAGATGTCTAATTTTCACTGTGTTACCCCTGTATTGAGCCTAATAACTTGTGTTTGGCTAAAACACATCTTCTAGACAGGCATCCAGTTTTGATTTGAAGACTCCAATTGATGGAGAATTTATCACTTCCCTTGGTAGTTTGTTCCAGGGATTCATCACTGACACTTACAAATGTGTGCCTTATTTCTAATCTGAATTTGTTTGGCTTCAGCTTCCAGCCATTGGTTCTTGTTATACCTTTCTCTTCGACATTAAATAGCTCCTTAGTAGCTGATGTTTTCCCCCAGTGATGATACTTATACACTGTAATCAAGTAACCTCTTAATCTTCTTCCTGATAAGACAAACAGACTGAGCTCTTTAAGTCTGTCACTGTACGGCATTTTCTCCAACCCTCAAATAATTTTTGTGGCTTTTTTCTGCACTGTCTCAAATTTTTCAGCATCCTTTTTAAAATCTGAACACCAGGATTGACTATGGTATTCCAGTCTCAGTCTCCCCAGTGCCATATTCAAAGATAAAATCCCCTCCATACTCCTACTCACTACTTCCCTGTTTATACAGCCAGGACTGCATTCGCACTTTTTGCTCCAGTATCATACTTGGAATGCATATTCAGTGTCTTGAAGAAGCCTAAAATCCTTTTCAGAGTCACTGCTTTCAAGGATACAGTCCCCCATTCAGTAGGTCTGGCCTGCATTCCTTGTTCCTAGATGTATAACTTTGCATTTAGTTACATTAAACACATTTTGTTGGAATGGGCCCGCTTACCAAGCGATCTATATCATTCCGTATGACTGCCCTGTCCTCATCATTATTTACTACTCCACCGAACTTTGTGTCATCCGCAAATTTTATCAGCAGTGATTTTATATTTAGCTTCAGATCACTGATAAAAATGTGGAGCAGCATCGGGCCTAGTACCGATCCTTGTGAAACCCCACCAGTAACACCCCTATTCAATAATGATTCGTCATTGATAACTCCTTTTTGAGATCTGTTAGCCAATTCTTAATCCATTGAACGTGTGCTTTATTGATATTGTACAGGGCTATTTTTAATCAGAATTTTGTGTGATACTAAGTCAAACACTTTGGAAAAGTTTAAGTATATTAAACTGCACAATTATCTTTATCAACCAAACTTGTAATCTCATCAAAGAATGAAATTTGGCAAGACCTATTGTCCATACAAAACACATTTTGTTATATTCCTACCCTTTAATTCTTTATCAGCTGAATCCAGTATCAGGTTTTCCATTATTTTACCTGAAATTGATGTTGGGCTAACTGGCTTATACCTAGATCATTCCACTTGCCCTTTTAGAATATTGACACAACATTAGCACTCTTTCAGTCTTCTGGAATTTCCCAGGTATTCTGAGATTTATTAAAAATTAATGTCAGGGGGCCAAAGATCTCCTCAGCCAACTCTTTTAGGATTTTTAAGTGCAAACTATCAGGGCCTACTGATTTAAAAATGTTTATCCCTAGTAGGTGTTGTCTAACATTCACAGTGGGGTCCTGGTCCCCAGGACACCGAGGCACTATAATAGTACAAACAAAATAATAATAATAAAATAATAATAATTAATAAACTCCTCATATGATGTGACTATATCATTCTGCTTCTTTCCAAATACAGAACAGAAATATTTATTAAATACTTCTGCCTTTTCTACACTATTATTAACAATTTTACCATCTCCATCTAATAATTGGCTTACCCCATTGCTAGGATTTCTTTTGTTCTTAATATAATTAAAAACTCCTTCTTATTATCCTTAGTCCTGCCAATCATGGATTTCCCCCTGATGTCTTCAGCTTCTCTGATCAATTTTCTTCATAACTTCTAATGTATATAGATGGCTATCTATTTTCCCTTTTTCCATTTTTTATATATTGCTTTTTATTTCTAATTACTGCCTTCACTTCACCGCAGAACCAGGATGTGCTTTTAGCTACAGTTGTCCTCTTTGCTGACTGTGGAATCATGGGTTTTTTGGCCATCTATAAATGCTTCTTAAAGAACTCCCAATTTTCATTGAAATTTTTCTGTCAAAATTTTTCTTCCCAATTGATTTTGCTCACAATTTTGCTCATCTTTGGAAAATTAGTCCTTTTGAAGCACCAATTATATCTATGGCCTTCTATTTGCCCATATTGAATGCAAACAGACCATGAACACTGGTCCCTAAGCAATCACCAGCTTCAGTCCAGTGATTAATTCCTATTTATCCATCAAAATGTGGACTAATATAATAATTCATTTTGTGTGCAATTCCTTTTCATAAGAAAATCATTATCAATAATTTTTAGAAATTATAATGATGTTTTACTACTGGCTGCATGAAACAACTAGCATACATCTCCCAAACTGAAGTCCCATGTAACAACACACATTTTCTTTCCATACATTACAGACAGATGTTTAAGGGCTCATCCTGTTCTCTGGTTTAATTCAGTGGTTTGTAACGGACCCCAAGCAATACCCCTTCCTGGACTTTGTTATTGAGCAAAATACATTCAAGAACTTGTGGTTCTGAATTCTCAATAACCCTAAAACAGGTAATGGTGCCTCTAATGTACAATGCCACCCCATGCACACCTCTTTTACACACTTTGCATAAACAGATCAGAACCAGTGATATCGACGTTCCAATCATGAAAATCTTCCCACTGAGTAATGTCAATTATAACAAATTTCTTGCCATCAGTGAAAATTTCCAATTCTTCTTGTTATCCAGACTTCTAGCATTGCTATATAAGCAACTGAAAAGGTGTCCTCTTCATGGTCTTTGCCACATTGGTTCAATTTGTTCATGACATGCTGAGTTTGAGTTTGTACAGCATTTGTTTTCTTAGCTTCCACCCTTTGAATTGCTAGTTTAAGGCACTACTCCAGCTAGTCTCCACCAAGGAAGATTAGCCCCGGTACCTGTGAGATGTAGTCATCCTGTTCAAACAGCTTTCCTGCCCACTGAAATGTCACACAATGTTCCATAAAACAAAACCCTTCAGCTTCACAACAGTCATTCAGCCAATGCTTCTCATTAATTGATTGTCTTTACCCATCTCTCGCTTGAGACTGAAAGGATCGCCAACAATATCATTTGGATTTTCCTTTTCTTCAGCCTCCTTCCAAGGCCCTTGAAGTCTTCTGTGTTGTTCCATGTGATGCTGAGTCATTGGTTCCAAATGTATTATCACAGTGGAGATTTGCCAGACAACTACTTGATTCTGTCCAATCTTGCTGGTATATCTTGTATTTTCATTCTGGGGAGACAGTACACCATCTTTCTGTCCTTGTGTTCCTTGCTGAATTCTCTGTCCATTTTTCTTAACATGGAGTCACCAATGATGGTTGAATAGCCTCTTTTAGAAGCTGCTTGCTTCCTGCTGCAAGGATGCCCATCAGGTATGTCTCCTGTAGCTTTCTGATCTGTTTCTCAGTAGACAGATTTCTCACCAGTTCGACTTGCTGAGTGTAATGACTCGATACTTCTACCCATATTGCATGTTTCTTGCCTCTATTTTCCCCTCTTGATCATAAATCATTAGTCCACTTTTTCAGTTTCTACTCTCTTGCATTCCCTTATCACTGATCCTTCCCCTTGTGCCATCTGTGGCTGTGGCAACAACTTCTGAATGTGGTTGTTCAAGAACTCTTTATTCTCAGATGCTGCACAGTGTTGAAACTTATGCTTCCCAACCACATATCTTCTCTTCCAGCATGGCCACCCACTTGCACCTCACGTGCCAGAAATATTTCCTGTTTTCTGGCAGAAAGGAAAACACACAAGGCGGATCAGAGCAGTTGTTTTCTCATCGTCCATATCTTCTACCTGGTGTACAGTCATATCTAAACCAGAAGGCACTACACTCTTTCTAAACTCTCTCCAAAATTCCTGTTTGCTGCTCCTGACGGTCTGCTCAGGAGTTTGCCTGGCAACTGATTTATATACTAAGTCTTGCTGCTCAGTTCTACCCCCTCAGTACGAGGGAGGGATTAACTTCCCAGAGACTTCAAACAGTGGGTCTGTTCAAAGACCCAAGGGACTCAGCCATATAACCTTCATGAAGAACGAACCAACAAACAGCGGACATCCCAGTCACACCACTCAAAGTCTCTCTGAGGTAATGAAGTAGCTATCTGTATTACAGGTGGTTGTAGTTGAATAAGGCACTTGTCCATTAAAATGTTTTCAGAAGTTTGTTGTAATGACTTAAGGGTTTTCGCTTTTCCAAGCAGGGTTTTCATAGGTGCCATCTGCCTTCTTGAATGATTTGCCGTCTGACACTTGCCATTATTTTTTTCATGTCTCAAATTTCTTGAAGCTTTGTAATCCATGCTTTATACCTCAGTGGCTTGCAGTGAAGCCAGGCCAGAGTTATACCATTTCCCCCAGCACAATCATTATTTTAAAGCAGTGCAGTTTCCAGGATAAATAACCTGTCGCTTCCCTGCCCCAAAATGAGAAACCAAAGAGTAAAATAAAGCTTAGTGAGAATAAAAATCCAGCAATAACAAGCTGGTTCTTAAGCTTTCAACACAGCTTAAAGTGATCTGAAAGAAGAGCTGGGTTTGTCATTACTTGCTAATGGAATTTCATTAGTTTGTAGCAAAAAGGTTATCTGTATATTGTTCTAATGCCAATAAGCACCAATACACACATACAAATTAAGAATAGTGCATTGCTATTTACAATTGCTGCACCATTTATCTGAACAGTAGAATTCACTACTATTAATTTGTGCTCTTGTTAGCAGCCCCCAATCTAATAAAAAAACCAGATCATAAAAACCCCAAGGGCCTGATTCTCTGTTCAAATGTGGTCACCTAGCACTGCTCTGTAAAGCCAACTGTGCCAGCTGGGAGGGGACTTTTAACATCAAGTTATAAACTCTTAAAAAAGGAAAGATAATTGAAACGTTGCTGCAACCATGGACTAAAATAACTCTTAACAAGGTACACTATCTTCTTAATGGAAAAGTGAGTTCCATTCATTGTAGTGCTATATCTGATGAGGACACTTAGCTGTGATAAAGTGGAATAATGGTGGAACAGAGTGGAATAATAGGATAGTGGTTTACTATCCTAAAGTGAACCACACTGAGTATTAGAGTATTGTTAATGCAAGTACATAGGAAATTATGCTGTGTTTGTTTTGATTTTCTGATTTCTTCTAATGGACACACAGTCTACAATCCAAACTCTCTTAGAGTTTTATTCTATTCCATTTTGTCAAATTATTAGCTGTATTTTCACAGTTGAATATCCAGCAACGACAGAATCATTCACAAACCAAGTCTTTAATGCTTGAAATTTGAAGAACCAACACCCTAATTTTAATAACTACCCTTTAATTTCAATGTAACCTTATTTCCACCATCCTTCCCCTTTTAGTTTGTTAATTGATGTCATTTGTACTCAGGAAAAAAAAATATAACCCAGAAACATCAGAGGCGCAATACATTTTGTCTTACCTGTCCTGTGTGTTTTGTCAATGCAGTGCTCATCCTATGGCCCCTGCTATTTAAATCCCTCTATCAGTCACCTTAACTCCCCATCTAGATGCTTCATTGATACATGCACAAGTTTCTGTCAGAATTTCCGAAAGGCTGGACTGAGGATCAACACAGACAGATTCCATCTGTTTCTGTCTGAAGAATACTTTGAATAGTCTGGCTGCTGTTGGTGAGTAGTAGTAGAATCCCACAGGGAAGACGCCCCCTGGTGGATTCAATTAGAAGGCTACCCAATAAATCTTTATATAAATATGCACTTTTTATTTCTGTGCCGGTATTATTGTTTTCTTGAACTCTCTGGACCAGATTGATACCTGGGGAAACAGGTGTTGCTCCAATGGAATTCTTAGAGGCAAATTTAATGCTGCTGTATTTTACACATCAAGCACAAGCTGCTCAGAAATTTCTGTAAGTGCGCTGGTGAGCTGCTTCTTATTAGTATCCCTCTTATTAGTGTTTTCCTGTTACATTCCCCCATTTTTGTCACGTGACTTTGAAAACCCACTGAATGCCAAACTGGTATAAATTATTCTATTTTACTACTTACATCTATTTTCTGACCAGCTTGCACCTCTGTTTACTTTGCTACTGAGTCTGGCTTTTTGTTGAACTGAATTATGGTAACATTCTGACTTCAAATTTGTCTTGGTCTTGTCCAGGCGACCAGGAAATTCATGCAAAAGTAGTCTCCTAGGAGAACTGACCATGGAAAATTCAGCTTAAAGAGCAATAAAAGAATTTACTGCTGTCACATAGAAACCCACAGGAGAATTTAAATCTCTCAGAGAATGTCCCCTCTCGAGGAATTTTCATCTTGGGCAAAGGAGAGAGCAATTTTAAACACACTTACTGTGAATCTCCCCACACCTCAACAGACCGGTTAACTCCCTATGGTACAAGTTGTGTACTCTCTTATTGACTTACGATGATTCTACAACACAGACCATGAAATTGCTGTGAATGTGCAGTGAGCTTTGCAAAACCCTACTGGGTTGGCAAACTCCCTTTAAAGGAGTAACGTGTGGCTTTGCTATAAACCTTGAAATTGAACTGTTCCAGGAGCAGACCAGGAACCAGATAGGGGTTCCTAGTTCCCTGCCTTTCCTCTGTGGGGAAAGTAATCTACACTAGCCATATACCTTGCACACATTACATTTCCTGGCATGCAGGCTCAGCTACACTGCGGGCACTTTGGGGACACAGAGTCAACATTCTTCCCAATCTACCCTCCTACCCACTGGCATGTGCAGAAAAGGAAGTAACAGACAAACAGAGGCTACTCGCTTCCCTTCACTATTACCCGTAATATGGATAGCTACTAGGTAAACTGCGCATGGCGAGTAAGAGGGCTTCATATGTCCCCTTATTCCCTTGAGAAGGACAGTAGCTAATTACAATCTGGTCAAAAGAATTTAACTTTCCAAATCCTCAAATCCCGCACACTTTTCCTTTATGCTAATTTTTGTTCCAGCAGTCACCTGGTTCAATTCCCTGTGGCTTTCCTCCCACTTTCCCATCTGTAGTGAGGTGGTGTGACCCCCCACCGCCCCAGAGAGGGTCGAGCCCATCCGGGTGCCGGAGTGGGCAGAGCTAGGGAGCTCTGAGCCCTCTCCTTAGAGGGTCAGGCGGCAACCTAGAAGTATAAAGTTTCGCCCTCAGAGCTCACTGGGGGCCCAGATGCCTCCAGCCTGGCCCATGACCGGGAAGCCCCCACGGCCCAAGGTGCATGCCAGGACTGGCCCGACTTGTCTTGTGGTCACTACCCAGAGGAGTTGCCGGACCTGCCCTGTGGCCATTACCTGGAGGAACCCATGATGCTGGATGCCCTGGAGAACACCGCCTGGACCCAGGTACCCGAAGAGGGGGAATCAGGAAGTAGCCCAGGGGCAGCCAGCTGTAGTCTGGCTGAGGCACTGCCAGAACCTATGACAGTGTGTTGTGGCCAGGATCCCCACTGACGCAGCAGCGGGTCTTCTACCAGCTGCTAGGGCCCCGGGCTGGGACGCAGTGGAGTGGGAGGGCCTGCGTCTCCCCCTCTTCCAGGTCCTCTAGAGGCCTGGGCCTGCTACTATTGAACTGTTTGCTCAGCCTCTGCCTGAGGGCCTGAGCTACTGACTTGGTTGCCCTGGACCTATTTCTATATACTGTTTGCTACTGCTCAGCCCCTGCCGGAGGGCCTGAGCACCTGACTTATTGTTGCCCCATCCTGACCTAGGGCCCAGGCTTACGGTATTTGTTTCAGTTGCCGCAAGGGCCGCCAAGGGAGACTCCTGCGGCCAGACTAATTTCCCTGAACATTATCTGTGTGTCGTGAGCCGGTGTGGCTCCCCGCTGCCCCGGAGAGGGTCAAGCCCCGGCTAGCTGCTTTACACCATCATCTCAGGAGCAGTATTCGCAGTTGTTCGTTTTCAGTAACTTCCTTTTTTCACTATTCTCACTCATTTTCTATGTGTCTACTGCTTTCCCACATGCCCTTCCTTGGATATTTTATTTTTCTTCCTCTTCATGCATCTGCCACTCCACTCTTGTATGCAATCTCTCTCCCCCACCTCGGAAACGCTTCAACATTAAAATGTGACTCACAGACTGGGATTTGCACTTTTGTATTGGCTGAGATGACCCGACAAAGTCATGATCTCAATGAGAGTAATTTTCTATTGCACGTAGACCTTTATAATTCATAGCTCTCATAGCTCGCAGAAAAGACTGGCCGTGAACTACACTAATTTTTAGGAAACACAAAGATAGTTTTGTCAAAATATGACAAAGTCCAGTATATTTGATATACAAAGTTAGAGACCCACATTCTTCTCTTTATTGTGGCTGCTTTATGCTACACTGCTGGAGCAAAGCAGCCCTAGAGCTGGTAGATAGCCACATGATAAACACCCTAATGTCGGGGAATCCTCCAGCGACATAGATCAGCATAGCAGCTCCTAATCCTGTCCCTGTATGCTGGTATAGTGGATGTGACTGGGGAAAAGGGGCCAGGGCCAGGAGATCCCTATAATTTACTGATTCTTGACTGCCTGATTGGCATCTTGAGGTTACAGCTTGGTGTAACTTAGAGCAGTCTTCTGGGTATTCTAAATTATGCAAGGGGATTGGCCTAGCACACATCAGGCTCATGATAAGAAGAGTGCAAAGGCAACCTCCTGAGATGTACTGTGCCCTCCTTTGCTGTAGCTGATGATCTGGGCCAGAGAGTTTAATTTCAGTGGGGTGACTTGTGTGCACAAAGTTAGGCATATCTGTAAACTTTTTCAGGTTGGGACTATGGGAAAAAGAGATGGCTGCTTATAATATGAGTATAAAATGAAGGATTTCTGAACAAAAAGTAACGCTTGGAAGGGTGTTGCTGTTTATACATCATTCTTAGTTTACCAGGCCTTTGTAAAATCCTTTGAGATCTAAGGAGGAAAAGTGCTACACAAGCCCTATATATTAGTTCTATAAAGTATTACTATTGTTATTAGGACATAGCCATTCTAGTGGGTGGCCACTGCTGCATCCCCAGAATACCAGACATTCTGGTATTTCCAGGAATGGGTGGGCCCGCTCCCAGCTGCAGGACTCCACCCCTACTGGTGTGACCTCGCAGACTTCATGTGAGTTCACCCTGGTGGGGGCAGAGCTACGTGCTCTTCACAGTGTTGTCCTCCATCCATAATACTGGACCAAACCATATTGTTTTGTCTCAGTACCGGACAGGGGACAAAATCAGAGGAAAAAGGCCTCTGGCTTGAAACCGGACAAACCTTCTGCCTACGTTTACAAGGGAGACTTATACAGGCATGTTTTCCTAAGTTAGTCATTCAGTTATTTCTTTTTTTTACTTGTAGCTTTAATAATTTTAATCTAAGTTCTTTTTCCCTAAGTAGCATGTAAAGTAAGGAAAAGGCCCTTCCATTTTACAGATGTCAGGTATTCTGAGATAAGCTGACAGCATCTGAAGGAATACAGAGTTGGCGAGAACCATTTTAATGAGGCTAACTCTACTGGACAGTGAAAGCTATGCCTTGACAACCCTCTAGATCTCCTTACAAAGTAATATTGAGATCATAAGATTCCTCATACAAACAGGACAATATAATACCCAAGGTGAATTTTCATTAGTGGCCATTAAAAAAGGAAGAATATAACTGATAATCAAATGAGTCCCCTGAAGAGATGGCCATGACTAGAGAGATCAACATGGATTTGTCCTTGGGAAATGGACTAAAGTTTTGCCGAATAAATGAGTTGCTATTATCTGTTCAGGATTCGCTACACACCCAGCAGTTTTTGAAGGCACCATGGAGCTTCTCTGTTCTGTAATGCCTTCATTAAAGCAAACAGCAGAAATCATAGGTGAAGAGCAAATTGCAGCTGGGCTAGAGTGTTAGGGTCCTTGCAAATAAGTGTAGACATCCATATATAAATATTATTATAATGACATTTAACTAACAATTTCTTAAGGAGACCCCTGATAAGGCCCTTCGCTACTGGTACAAACTTTTGATCTGGCCTGTGTATGGATTTCAGACCACCCTACCCAGCATTGATTAAAGATGGTTCACTCCACCTTATTGAAGGTGTTTTGGTGTGCGGTGAAACAAGAAGAGTCTTAGTGATCGTGGGGCCTTGATCCCTTTAACATGGTTTATAAACAGGGAGGATAAAGCTCAGAGCCTGGAGAAATGGAGAATGAGGAGGCCCATGATGAGCAAGAGATATCACTGAAATATTCTTCCTGTCATCTTTGTTTCTGAAAATTATTTCTTTTTTCTGTGGCAGCTTGAAGACATCATTATCATCTATGGATAAAGCTGATAGGATGAAGAGCTGGAGTCAAGATGGAAAAAAACCACAAGCACTGGTACCATACCATTGCCATTTTACATGATATTTTTGTTTTTAAAATGTATGGCATGATGGCAGGTAAGATAATACAATAACATCCTCCCATGGATTTCAATACTGCAGTCATTTTCTGCTTTACTGCAGCAGGAACCACAGATTTATGAAATTCTACCCTGTAGCCATCAGACCTTTAAAATCTTCATTGAGGCAATGAATAAAGGTCAGCTGTTCATGTTGATGCAACTAGTTCTATCAGTGGCCATCAGCTTGTTCCATACAATATATAACCCAGTTGTGAGACCTGGAAGTGGTGGATAGACTTGCCCTAAAGTAGCTCTGCTTTTTCCTTCCAGAGTGATTAGTGAGGGAAGTGCTGGGCAATGCATCTCCAAAGTCTCTCACAGCTGTGGTATTCTATAGCCAGGATGCTATATATGACACACCCACTGGTTGCAGAACAGTGCTCCAGAATCTCAGCTTTCATTTTTATAAAAATATGTTTCTAGCCCTAACTGTTACAGCGATAACCTTGAAAACAGGAACTGAGCATAAATGGACACAGTAGTGTCATCTCGAATTTGCAGGAAGCCTGAAACAACAGTTCTGAAGTGCTGGCTCTGCCCCCTTCATCTCAGTCAGGGTCCTATGGATTCTGATTCTGTGACGGTGAAATTTGGCATGTTTTGAAGGTGGCACACAATTCAGCCATTTTGCCAAAGAACTGATCATTTTGCTGTAGTCAGGCATTCAGAATTTCGTGTTCTGGTCCCTTGCCTGGCCTCTTGATCTCCAACTTCCCCCAAAAGGCAGACTTAATTGGATTTCAGTGTACGCCCCTACACTGCTGAACAGAGTCAGACATCACGGTTCAAGGAGTCAGAGCTGGCATCTGGCTTGCAACCAGGAAGCAGGGGGAGCCAGAAGTATAGGCTGAGATCTGGGCTGCCTGAGCAGTCAAGGCAGATAGATATAAACTGCTGAAGCCAGCTGTAAACTCCCCACTTCCCTGCAACATCTCGGGGTAGGAGGTTCTGCTCTCTTCTGGACAACATCACAATAGCCAAGACCCAGGGTATAGAGCCAGGCCACTTGCACAGCGTAGAGAAAATACCATCCTGGAAAAGAATCATCCCCCTCCCCCAAAATAACCATTGATTAATTTAACATTGATGAGTATTTTAAATATCAGTCACAGCTGTGAGTTTGGGTGAAGGGATGGGGGGATGGGAATAAAGGGCAATAGAATACATGAACATGGGGCCACAGAATTTAGAGGAGCTTGCTGCGCTGTACACAGGACTCTGCCTGCCTCCTGCATTCAATCTTCTCACTCCCTTTTTCAGGATAGATGTGAAACTGCCGAGGAGCTACAATACCAGCAATATGCTGATGATAAGCAATTCTCGACCTCCCTCCTAGCAGAACTGCAAAAATCAAACCAACCCACAAACATTTCCCTACCTCTCCCAGGATCCATTGGAGAAGGCAGCTGGATGGACATCTTGGGGGCAATCTAGAGAAGATGGAAGTGATTCTGGTTATTGGGAGGAATCCTTCTGAGGAACTTGCACAGTCTCTATGACTGCTCTACTAATAGTCAAAATGTGATACAGTCACGGTGGGCTATCAGGCACCTTGCTGCGACTGGACTCTCCAAACAGTGGTCGGTAGGGTGACCAGATGTCCTGATTTTATAGGGACAGTCGTGATATTTGGGGCTTTGCTTTATATAGGCACCTATTATCCCGAATCCCCAGTCCCGATTTTTCACACTTGCTATCTGGCCACCCTAGTGGTCGGAAACATCTTCTGTCTTTGGGCAGTTGAGTGATTTTTACATTCCTCTGAGATGCAGACCATGCCAAGGTAAATCAGTGCTCACCTATACCTCCTATGTAGAATGCTGCAATAGTCTCTACCCAAAGCCACTTGTATAAAATATGAACGTTAGCTTTATAGGTAAGGCAGACCATATTACATCTGTGCTCCATGGTGGCTGCCAATTTATTCTGGATAAAATTCAAGGTAGAGGTTACAATCTAGCTGGTCCAGGCCCCAGGTATCTCAGACTCTCTCTCCCCCAAGGGTTGCTACGACTACTGCACTTGGAAGAAATGTTTCTGCTATCTGTGTCAATGTTGAAGATTGCAGGAATCAAGGAAAAAGATGGCGGGCCTTTACTCCTGGAATTTGATAACCTTGGACATACGCTTAAACCCAAACCTGGCCACTTACAAATTTGACTAGCATTGTAATATTCTCCAAAAAAAAAGATCTTGATAACATCAGCCAATTTATCCTTTGCAGTGAATGATTTCTAGTAGATGAAAAAAAAAAAACAACCAAAAAACCCCTAGGCTAATTCTTTTTCCATCAAGCACTTTTTTATTCTATTTATCTTTAATAAGCTATTTTATGTACTGGGGACAATGTAACCTTTAATACATGAATTCTCATAGTTTCCTGGACAGCTTTGCTAAAACAAATAAACAAATGAATGGGGGATATGTATTATTATATAGGCAATACTATTATAAATACAAGATATGTAGAGTAGCAATTTTGAGCCTCTGTGTATAAATATGATTTAGTGCAATATGATTTCTTCTAATTCTGGGCATATTTGGTTGTGCAGTCCAGTTTAAAAAAAAATCTCCCAAGGGCTCTGATCTTTATATGCAATTTTAACTAGGCCTGAATGTGCTTTTTTGCATTTTGTCAAATGCATTTGCATTTAGGCTTGGACTATTTCCCCAATGAAACCAAGTTCTACTCTTGAATTTGGCCATTGTCTTTAAAAACTCAGATTTATTTAAATAGATATTGGGAATTCCAGCTCACTAATGACAGGAGGATATAAACACCAGCTTTTAAAGGGCTGAGCAGAACAGGGGCAAGAAGGAGGTCAATATAAAACACATTATGGTTCCAAGTGGTAATGCTGGCAGTTGGGATTTCAGAAATGTGACATAGCAAAATGGGTTCCTGAATGGGGATTGTGAATCTTATTTTTTTTTAAATGTATAATTCTAGAAAACAGATGCAGGGCTTTTTAGATCTCTGTGAGTGTCCAATCTTTACATATCTGATCGATAGCCTTAGCAGTGGGACATGGGTGTGATTTATTCACTTTCAAATCTATGTAAAGGAGGCAACAAAACAATATTAAGATCTCCTGTTGTGAGTCTGTGGCTAGATCTTATTCATAGTGTGAAGAGTAGTAATGTAGGCTTGCAAAGGTACCAACTGCTGTATCGAAGGGTGGATTTTTAGAGTTAAGATGAATGGAATAAGGTGATTTCCACCCACCATGACAGCAAGCAAGCAAACAAAATTAAATACACTAAGTCATCAACCCTCAAAAAAAATCTGCACCACTGTTGTGCTAAAGTAATTCAGAGAAACAGAAGGGATTATCCATAATCACACACTGTGTATTGGGGTCAGATTGTGAACCAGTTGTCTAGCTTGGAAACTACCTTCTTCTGTGTGACCACTACGGCACATCTTTGCAACCAGGCCCCTGATGACTTCAAGAATAGTCACACAAATAGCTCAGGGTTGCACCATTTGTCAGTAGGAGCAGCATTCGTGTATGATCTCACACACTTCCCTGATCTGCATTTGATGTTGCTGGTGAAAGTTGCAGGATTTCAACTGGGCACATACTGATGCAAATGAGCCTGAGGGGCCACCACGTGGCAATAGCAACCCTGATGAATTGTCAGACTATGACTACACTAGGCCTTTTGTCAAATATTTCTCATGGTTGTTACCATCACTTCTGCCCCTCCAGTGGTGGCATTTAGCGGGTGGTCTCCTTTGGTCATTAGCAGCCTTACCCCCTTGTCCTTTAATCCTATTGAGATTAAGTAGAGATAGCAAGGTGGTAAAACCCCTGGGGCTGTGTCTGTAATAGCGCTCCTGCCCCAGCTACCTCTACTGGAGCGGAGCCAGTGTTAGCAGTGGTTGGAAACTTCTGGCAAATAACGTCTTGTGTAGACAAGGCCTCTGTGCGCTGCCGATCTCAGCTATGACCTTGACCAGGAGAAAAGCACAGCGGCAGTGTGGAGTGCTGGCTGCCTATGGTGACTGGTTATTGCCCATCACCAACTCCAGATAGTAGACACTATAATTGGTTAGTGACTTTGGAAACCAGTAAGTGTGCTCACAGCAACGTGTTTGCTCTGCCTCCCTGAGGCGGTGTTGGTGCTGCTGGTGATGAGAGAGAGACTTTCAAACCTCACAATTTTTGGTGCCTAATTTGTTAGCAACAACAACAAATGATTTGTTATCTCCTTTAAGGCTAAGTCACGCAGTGCTTATAATTTCAACTATTTTTAAAAAGCGTCATTGTGGGTGGGTTTTGGGTTCCTGTGCACCTCATTACTCTGTCCTCCTGATGAAGCCTCAGCCAAATCCACCCATAATGACAGCTGATCTGACAAGTATTAGCAGCATAAAGATTACAAAAAGGGATTTTCTTATCAAAGAGTCCCCTGGAAACTATTTAAAAAATGGACCCTGAGCATCTTTGATGGGTCTGGTGCTGAAATAAGGACATCTCTGTGCTTTGCTGCTGCTACAGCCCCTGTGATGAGATGCAAAGGAGGAATAAAACATCTGAACAGCCCAATCTGGACTGAACTGCATGCATTCATTATTGGAGAGCGGGATTTCCTCTGTAAATTCCTCCTCCCCTCCTTCCTTCCTAAGTGAGAACCTTGACATTCCAATTACAGTATATTCATGTTAAATAGAAAGAAAGAGGGAGAGAGAGTCTGTGGCAAACATTTAGAATACTATATGCAAGGATCCAGGCAGATAGTGAAAACTTGGTGGGACAGACAGCTGTAACCAGGATCAGAGTCTAAGGGCCCACTTCATCAAAACACTTAACCCTGTGCTTAAAGTAATAATCCCATAGAAGTCAATGTGACCTCTAATGTGCTTAAAATTAAGCATGCATATAAGCATGCTTTGCAGAATCAGGGCCTAAATGCAGTGACTTCACAGAAGTTAACCAAGTTACTGTGGATTCACACAGGTGTTCCTAAGGTTAAAACATTGGCCTGTTCAGTTCAATTACTATTTTAGCATGATTCGCTCCGCTCAGCTATACCATAACTAAGCATGCATTTTCTTTTACAGCCCTTCTTCCCCACAGGTTTGTATCTTGGCTGTAAGCAGTACCTCATCTGTGAGATTCACCACATTAAAGTCTCAGACCAGGAGCATTGTTTGCTTTACCTGTTCACAAAACAGTATTCAGCAGCATGTACGCAAATTGTTGCCGTTTCTAGCTTAGATGCTTTGTCCTCCCAAACGTCAGAAAAAGGTTTTGCTCTTTTCTCAAATGGAAATAATTCTGCAGGCTAGAAAAAATGCCATTCATAATACAAACTATGAGGCCTCTGGGAAAGAATTTGAAACCAATGGATTTATTTTAGTTTTGAAAAGTAAATACTCTGCATGGGCATTAAGGGCCTTCAAACTTTATTTTAATTTTCTTGACTTTTCCACATACACATGCCTCTCTCTTCTGCCCGATGCTACTGAAACCAAACCACACAGGGCCCTTTCTCTTAACTAATTAGGGTATAATTAAGGAACAAGTACCTAGCATGGAAGCAAGAAAGACACTCATCTGGTCCTTAGGGATTTCTAGTTGAAAGGAGACACTTTCCCCTCCAGAGTTTTACCCCAGGATTTGTTTTGTTTTTACTTTTTATTTTTCATTCACAGGTTTACTTCTTTAGTTTCTTTGCATGATTTCATTAAATAAATTAATGCTTTGACGTGACAGTTCCTCCAGCATTTACAGCAGTGTACACATACAAAAAGAGAGTTTGAAATATGGATGGAGAAGGGGGAGGCTGCCAAAAATCAGAATGAAAAACAGAATTAAAAATCAGATGTGTGTGTTCAGACAACACCATTGTAGACAGACACCCAGTACAGGATACAGCTATAGAAGGCCTTTCTTAAGACTGACAGGCCACTAATATAAATCCCCATCACACTCAGAAACAACAGTCCTATTTTTTTAATCTAAAGATCGATCATGGCCAATTCTCTGCAAGTATCCACAGCTCAATATTTGAAATTCAAGCTGTCTCGGTAGCTGCGATTATCATGTGATTTACAGAATATGACCAATGTTTCTGTTTCTTGACTGCATGAGCGTAAACATAATAATCAGGAAAAGGCCTAGAAGAAGCCACTGTGGCTTTAAATCTCTCAGGAAGCAGGAGCAGTTTAGTGAGAAGCTGCAGATAAAGTGGATTAGGGAATCTTAGAAAATTTAAACCTGCTCCTTCCTGGGCCACACAGGCATCATTCCTAGGAAAATTAGGCTGCCGTGAAATCTATTGCCTGGGTGCAGAATTTACATTTCGTTTTCTCTTGTCACAGTCACACAGAGTAATTGCACACGTGTGCGTGGTCCTAACAGTGCGGTCAGAGCTGAGCCTGGCTTGTTTAACTGCTTCTGTGCTGGCCTAGGTGAGGAGATTTGCGAATACTGTTCCCCTGCTTCAGAGTAACAGCCATGTTACTCTCTAAGGTGCCACAAGTACTCCTTTTCTTTTTGCGAATACAGACTAACCAATTTATTTGAGCTTAAGCTTTCGTGAGCTACAGCTCACTTCATCGGATGCATGTTCCCCTGCTGTGTCAGACAGTGTCCTATCCCATGTAAAACATACCACTCCCAATGCAAATACTCCTGCACGCCCAAGCTTCACATTTGCTTTCTGGGAGTACCTGCGTGAGTAAAAGCCGATCGCTGGAAAAGTGCAGAAAGCAACCCCAAAAGAGATGGGAGCGTGGCTAAAGTGAACTCATTTTAAACTTCAAGTAGTCCGCACAGAGATGTTTTATGGTACTATTGCCCCCTTGATCAAGCAGTGACTGATATTTGGGGCCTTGCAGAATAGTTTCCTGTGGAGCAGAAATTGTTGAGAGGGAGTGAAGTATTGGTGTAACTTGTTTACTTTAAAATGTTTACCTGGAAAGGGATAGGAGCAAGCTGCACACAGGCAGCTCCCTTTTGCAGGAATTCAAGGTAAGGGGAATCCCTGTCCTGGTTCCAGGAAGCAGCTATTCTCTGCCCCTACCTCTCTCCAGGGCCTCACACAGACTCAGAGCCACATGTGGACCACTTCCT
The DNA here is from genome assembly GCF_965152235.1 of Eretmochelys imbricata. NCBI lineage: Eukaryota > Metazoa > Chordata > Testudines > Cheloniidae > Eretmochelys > Eretmochelys imbricata. The sequence continues at coordinate 33,138,992 of NC_135575.1, read as the reverse complement.
TTTAGGGACCTCACCAGACTGGATATCCTGGTTGCTTAAAACACAACTCTATTCCAGCCTTGAACTCCTGAAGTTGAAACCAAGGAAACCCTGTTAGTTCCACATTTTGCCAATGGATTGCACCAGCCCCTCCTTTGGGTGTGGTTGTTCCAACGGTTACAAACGAACAGTGGCTCCGCATGCCCAGTCTCCTTTGCAAGGCCTGTGATTGCCTGTATATCAAGACACCCAACTGTAGCCACACCATCTTTGCTGATGGGCTTCTGGGAAGAAGAGTGCTTTGAGGAAGAAGTGGAAGGCAGAGAGGGTGGGTGCCTGGTACACTGGGTGAAGAATGGAGATCCAAATGTAGGGGGAAATCTGGAAGACGGCATGAAATGAGTGCTGGGTGAAGGGAGAAGTGAGGAGAACAAAGTGGTGAGAGAGAAGTGGCAGAACAAAGGGATGAGGTAAATAATGGTGAGAAATGAGCAGAACTGGGAAAATACTGCATAAAAGCAACTCCTGAGAATATTTTTTGAAGTTTTAAAACACATTTTCTGTACCTTTTGTTCCCACCCCTCTTGTGCTCGCCTTCTGTTACTTTTCCAGTGAATGAGTTCACTGGTAGGCATGCTTGCAGAAACAGTGCATATTAAATGAATATGCCAAATCATCAATATTTGTGCAGAGTCATAGTCATAACATTTAATGCCAGAAGGGATCACCAGACCATCTAGTCTGCCCTCTTGTACATCACAGACCAGAAATGGCACCCAGCACCCAGGAAAGGTTCTAAAGACTTACACTCATCCAGTCGCAGCATGGAAACAAATAGGTGACTTGTAAGTCCAACTAGATCTCACCAACACCACCTGAAATTTGAAAACTTACAATGAACTCCTTCTGAATCATCTACAAACTGAGGGTTATTTGCTGAAATTTTTCAGCCAATGTTTTGGAATAATGAATAAATTTGACAAAAGCATGATTAGCTCACAGATTTTGGCAAAAAAACGCAAAAAACAAAGCAAAATTTGTTGTACAAATTATTGACTATGATGAGTTATTGTTAGTATCAATATTATGGTATCATCTAGGGTTGCCAAATTTCTAATCACACAAAACCGAACACACTTGTCCCTCCCCCTTCCCGTCCCTTCCCCTTCTGAGGCTATGCCCCCTGCTCACTCCATCCCCCCTCCCTCCATCACTCGCTCTCCCCCACCCTCACTCACTTTCACCAGGCTGGGGCAAGGGGGTGGGGTGCATAAGGGGGTGAGGGCTCTGGCTGCGGGTATGGGCTCTAGGGTGGGGCCAAGGATGAGGAGTTTGGGGTGCACGAGGGGGTGCAGGCTCTGGGAGGAAGTTTGTGGGGGGGGTGTCAGTGCTGGAGCAGAGGGTTTGGGTGTGGGAGGGGGTGTAGACTATGGGGTAGGATGAGGATGAGGAGTTTGGGGGGTAGGAGTGGGTGCTGTACTGCGGCTGAGGGGTTCGGAGTGTGCTCAGGGCTGGAGCAGAGGGTTAGGAAGCAAGAGGGGGAGCGGGCTCCATCTGCGGGTGTGGAGTCTGGGGTGGGGCCAGGGATGAGGGGTTTGAGGTGCAGGAGGGGGCTCAGGGCTGGGGGAGGGGGTTGGAGTGCAGGAGGGGGTGCCGGCTCTGGGACAGAGTTTGGGTGCAGGCGGGGACTCAGGGCTGGGGCAGGGAGTTAGGGTGCAGGAGGCAATTTGGGGTTTGGCCTTCGGCCCAGCAGCACTTATCTCAGGCGGTTCCCGGTCCGTGGCAGAGCAGGGCTAAGGCAGGCTCCCTGTCTACCCTGGCTCCACGCGGTTCCTGGAAGTGGCCAGCATGTCTCTGCAGCCCCTAGGCAGAGGGGCCAGGGGGCTCTGCACTCTGGCTGTGCCCGCAGCTCCCATTGGCTGCAGTTCCTGCAAGGGCCGCAGGGACATGCCGCTGTTTCCGGGAGCTGCACAGAGCTAGGGCAGGCCGGGAGACTATCTTAGCCGTGCTGCGCTGCCGACTGGACTTTTAGCGGCCTCTGGTCAGCAGTGCTGACCAGAGTTGCCAGGGTCCCTTTTCGACCGGGCATTCCGGTTGAAAACTGGACACCTGGCAACCCTACTATCATCTAGAGACCCCTGAAAGAAATCAGGGCCTCACCTTGCTAGGTCCTATACATATTAAAAGACTGGCTGTTTTAAAGACTTCACAACCTAAATGAGCAAGACAGCCAAAATGAATATTATTAGTCCCATTTTACAGATTGGAATCTGAGGCACAGAAAGATTAAGTGATCTGTCCAGGTCACATAGTAAGTCTGGGGCAGAACCAGGAAGAGAATCCAGTCTCCTCAATCTTAGCCTAGTGCCACAACTACCAAACCATCTTGCCTAAAACTCAGAGCAGAGGCACAGGTGGGGATGGAATTATGCAGGGTTGAAGGCAAGGAGAAGGAATTGAACTTGGTGTGGAAGGTTAAAGAATAAGAGAATAAGAAGCGCTGCTGACTTTTCTGTAAAGAGACTCTGAAAATTCCACGATCTTCTTCAGAAGCAGCTTACGATGATTATTGCTGATATCAGAAGGCATCTCCAGAGTCTGTCCTTTAAAAAATATTTCCCTAGTGCTGCTTGAAAACATATGGGCTGGGAACAGAAGTGAAAAACGGACGTTTTACTAAGTCTCCTGACGTGACGGAGGCTCAGAAAATGGTGTGCCTGCTATTAGAGCTGCATTTTTAACAGCAAATGAAACCAGACTGCATAAAAATTCAAACGACCAAAGTGTTAGAAGAAGAAGAAGGAATGAAAAAATCGGATTGATTAACGAACCAAAGGAGAAAAGGTGGGTCAGAGCTTCTGCTGGAGTAAATCAGTATGGTCCCCTTGACCATTTCAGTGGATCTATGCTGATTTATACTAGCTGGGGGTCTGGTGCCACACATTAAAGGCATAAGCAAAGGGTCTGGATAAAAGAAGTCTATGGGAGACCGAGCTAAAACAAAGAAGAAAAAACTAAGGACTATGATTTCACCAGGGCTGTGTTAGTCAACAGGAGGACAGGGCTTAGGCTTAGGGCACCTCAATGTAAAGAGGAAAAACAGGCAGACAGATGGGAGAGCACTAACAGCACAGCGAGCAGGATTAGAGTGAGGAGCGGCAGGCTGGTCAGCATGGTTTTATCAGCTGTAGCTAGAGGGGGAGCTGCGGCTGCCAGAAATGCACCCCGGAGAAGTGGCCTGTCAAAGTGAAGTGGAGCTGCAGAGGCTTACTGAGAGAGCTGGATCTTGGAAGAGAAAGGGTTGTACAATGGTAGGAGGACTGCATTCCTTTGCTCTCTGAGCTGTTCCATGCATGTTAGTGTCTGCAAGGGAATGTTTACCAGTTATACCAGTATAGTTATACAAGTAAGCCTCCCCTCTCCCCTCCCCCCCCCCCCCCCGCCGCCCATGTGTGGACACTTCATTCCAGTATTGAGTGTCTTTTTTTGATTTACCTTAAACTACATTCTAAGTGACATAAGCTAAACCAAACAAGGCACTCTTATAGTGGAATAAGAGTGTCCACATGGGGGTTATACTGGTCTAACTATATTGGTTTTTAAAGTCACATCTGAAGTTATACCAAACATCTTTTCCACATGTAGACAAGGTCCAAAGGGTTAAGAATATGAGTGGACAGTAACAGTTTAGGGCACTCCATAGAAGACCCTCTGGCAAAGGTTGTGTTCCCAAGTTGCTCATAGACTTGTAACTTTAAAGTCAGAAGAGACCATTGTGATCATCTAGTCTGACCTCCTGCACATTACAGGCCACAGAATCAAACTCCTGAAATAGATGCTTAATCTCTGGCTGAGTTACTGAAATCCTCAAATCATGGTTTAAAGACTTCAAGTTATAGAGAATTCACCATTTATACTAGTTTTAACCCGCAAGTCACCTATGCCACATTAGTAGGGTGACCAGACAGCAAGTGTGAAAAATTAGGACAGAGGGTGGGAGGTAATAGGATCCTACATAAGAAAAAGACCCAAAAATCGGGACTGTCCCTATAAAAATCGGGACATCTGGTCACCCTACACATAAGAACAGCCATACTGGTCAGACCAAAGGTCCATCTACCCAATATCCTATCTTCTCACAGTGGCCAATGCCAGGTGATCCATCCCCTGTCACCCATTCCCAGCTTCTGGCAAACAGAGGCTAGGGACACCATTCCTGTCCATCTTGGCTAATAGCCATTGATGGACCTATCCTCCATGAACTTATCTAGTTCTTTTTTGAACCCTGTTATAGTCTTGGCCTTCACACCATCCCTTAGCAAGGAGTTCCACAGGTTGACTGTGCGTTGTGTGAAAAAATTGCTGCAGAGGAAGGTGAAAAACCCCTATGGTCTCAGCCAATCTGACCTGGGAGAAAATTCCTTCCCAACCCCAAATACGGCGATTTATACTGAAATATGTTGAATCAGTGTGTGTCTGCCAACTGGCCTGGCAGTAACCTCAACCAAGCCAGGCAATAACTAATTCTGTAAACTTACCAAAGGGAAAGAGGAAAACATTTTTTGTAGTGGTTTTCTGCTTGTTTTCTCTTCCTTTTCTCTCTCTCACATACAGTAAGTCAGCAGGATATTACCCTCAAAAGTCCAGCAAGTTTCAAGGGGGATGCTACTGAATCCCCCCACCCTTAATCCCTCCAAGACAATGGATCCTGAACTCCACAGAACCCCTTTAATGAGATTTTTATGTGGTTGTAAGAAGAAGGAAATGATGCTGTAGAAGTGGCTTCCTTTCATATCCCCAGGCAGGATCAACTGCCTCTCTATATCGCCTTCATTTCTGTGAGCAAAGCAGAGCCTTAGAAAATGATTTAAAAGGTAATATGGGTACGTATATTTTGTGGCTAAAATATCAGGTGAGTTTGGGAGGTTCTGATGTATTTTAAGGAAATGGTAGGCACAAAAGAAATCTTTTGTTTGCCATTATCAGTGAACAGAATCTATTTTTCAATTTTCCTAGGCTTTTTTTTTTAAACCACACAGTCTGTAGCTAGAAGCTCTACCACTGTGCCAGAGACCAGCTAAAAATACATTTAACACTGCTTGTATTCCTTTCCTTGGATCAGAACGAGGCTTCGCATTTGGCAACACAATGAAGTTTTACTTCAGTGACTATGAGTAGTAGTTTTTTCCAGATGTGATTCAAGCCATTATTTCGCACTGAAAGATATTTTTAACCTTTATCCATGAGATCAATCATATTGAGAGAATTAAAATTATTTTATCCTTGCCTATCTCAAAATTAAATGGGACAATAAAGTATTTATTTTTTATGACCCCAGCCAATTAGTTGACCTAATGACCAGGAATTAAGTCAGGCAGTCAGTCTTCTTCCTTAGGAATGGCGCCTGGAGAATGGATGTACTGTGCATTTCTTTTGGTATGTAATTCCAATGTCTTCTGTCTCTGCTTGAGGGAAAAGGTGGAGAAGTAGTTTTAGACATTCAGTGAAATCCTGGGCCTACTGAAGTCAATGGTAAACATCCCACTGACTTTGATGAGGCCAGGATTTCACCCATTGTGTCTAATAACTCACAATTATACACTGGGTAATGGCTTCAGAAGAAATAGTTTTCTTCTACAGTAATTTGTAATCTTCCACAGGTTACTTACCAAAGTCTTTTTGTGTTTGCATTATTACCTCTCTTTTTTCAATGCCATTTACACAGAGTAAAGATGACCGAGTGGAAACAACATACGTTCAGGGATCTCTCCTTCTGGTTTATATGTTCACGGAGGAATTTTAAGCGTGAATGAATGTGTAACTGAAACACAATGCCATCAGCATTGTGCATCAGCAATGGGGATTGAAACAAGGACCTCTAGATCTAAAAGTATGAGCCTGTACTGCCTGAGCTAAAAGAGTTAGTTCTGTTATCCAATGATGGAGCAAAGTCCTCAACCTCTACATGCAATTCAGCCATGAGTAAAGAGGGACAGAGAATCACACCAAGTGCTTGTCTACATGGAACATTTTACCAGTCATAGCAGTGTAATTATACAGGTATAATTAAATTGATATAATTATACCACTATAACTACCTGGGGATACTCTTATTTGGGAATAAGAGTGGCTATTTTCTGGTTAGTTTAAACCCCTTCCAAGGAGACACAAGCTAAACTGGTTCTCTTATTCCAGAATAAGCATGTCCACACATGGAGAGTTATACCAGTATTACTATACTTGTTTAAATTAACGTCTTACACACCAAGTCTGAACTATGGGCACTATAATGGCATAGCTACTGCTGCCACTGAACTTAAGACACAGGCTACAGCGATGAAGAGCTTTTTTCTGTCACTGTAGTAACTCTCCAACCCATTCTTCCATTGACCTAGCTGTGTATACACCAACTGTTAGGTTGGCATAGCTGCAGCGCTCAGGGGAGTAGATTTATCACAATCCTGAGCACCATAGGTATGTCGATTTAAGTTTTAAGTGTAAACCAGGCCTAAGCAGAAAAGCCCTGCTTGGATGTAGGTTACATAACCACAATGCGTGGTAAGAGTGCACATGTATTGCACATGTATTTGTCGGCTGTCTGAAAAACAGAAAAATTACCGACATAACAATGACCTAACCTTCCCCCCCCCCCTTAAAAATGAGTCAGATAGTTCTAAATGGACAAACAACATGTTCCTAACTGGTGCCATTCCAGTTGCTCTCTCTCTTCCTTTGTCAACAAACTTCTGACCTGCAATGATGAAAGATGGTGAGTTTTGCTTCCCAAACTCCCCAAACTGCCAGAGCTGCAGTCCCACTGACTGGCTTTCTTTGAAAAGGAAAAAATCCCTCTCAACTCTCCCTCATTATGTGGCAGAGTCTATCTGGAACAAAGGAAAGGAGTACTTGTGGCATCTTAGAGACTAACAAATTTATTAGAGCATAAGCTTTCGCGAGCTACAGCTCACTTAAGGTGCCACAAGTACTCCTTTTCTTTTTATGGATACAGATTAACATGGCTGCTACTCTGAAACCCATCTGGAACAAAGTTTCTGTTAGGCCCACATAGATTTGGTGTCGTTTTTAATTACTGTAATTAATTAACTTCCATGAATGGAAAATAATGAAACCGAAAGCAAGAGAGCTAGACATTCTTATGCAGAGGATGCTCGCACAGTAGCTGACTGTTCCCTGATTCACTAGGTATCTTTATAGCTCTCATTTTGGGCTTGTCTTTTCCAAGGACACTGGTAGAATTAATAAGTACGACATGGAGTAAACCTCACATTGCAAAGAAGTGAAAATCTTTGCCTTCTAAAACCATCCAAGCTGTCATCTCCTAGAGCTAGAGCTGCAGCGCCAAAAAATGTGAGCAAAAATCTGGTCTCAATAGATAATTTTGGGGATTATTTTATTTATTTAATTGTATAATCATGACAAAGACACTCATCTGAGGCTTTAGGTGCCCTAGCACATCATTATTGGCACAATGAAATCCCAGCAGCATTACAGTCATAATTTCAACAGGAACTTATCCAGCTAGACACCTACAGTGACTCCAGTTGTGGAAAGCACACCCTCTGCTCTCTCCAAAAACCCTATCAAAGAGGTTTCTTTTGCAGCATGTCTGAAAGGTCACCAAATTCAGACTATTTCAGACCAATGGGGTGTATGTGTGCATATGAATTCCAAAGTCTGGGCGCCCTTCTAGAGAGCACCCTACCAGCCACCCACTCTCTTTTATAACAACGGGGCTCCCGCTCAAGGGACCCAGCTGACCACAGCAGTGGCAGTATGGCACATGGAGAGAGAGGTCCCTTAGATAGGATGGTCTCAGGCCATTTATGACTTTGTTGCTCATAATAAACACCTTAACTCCACCCAGGAACCAACAGGCAGCCAGTGCAGCTCCTGGTGTCATATGCACCCAGTGAGATGCCCCACTAAGCAAGCAAGCCACTGTGTTCTGATTCCATCTCCAAATGGTTTTAAGCGGTAGCCCCAGGAACAGCATGTTGCCGTAGTCTAATCTTGAGGTAACAAAACCAGGGATAACAGCAGCAAGATTCACTTCTGAAAAGAAAGGTTGCAATCTCCTAGTCAGAAATAGATGGCAATAAGATGACTGGGCCATTGCTGTACTATGATTGTCAAAGAGCAGCCAATCCAGTTGCCTGATTTATAATCCCAGTCTAAAAATCAGATCCAAAATTGGACCAGCAGTATGAGTTGTTTCAGTAATTACCTGGAATAGGCCCATCATCATCATGGTGGCCAGGAAATCCGAAACGGGCTCAAAATATTCATCATCGACATGCAGAATGCAATCACCAAGAACAATCAGCCTCAGCATTTCCAGTGCCTGTGTAGTGAGGATTTGAGTTCGCTCACGAAGTAACTCGGCAGTGCAGCGGGGTTAGCTGTACTTTGAGTCCAGCCCCATCTTAATCCCATCCCAGAGCTCACATTCCATCACATTCCAGTTTTGGAAAGGAAATCCTATGCTTCTAGCCTGAAGTAATCAGCATGACCACACGGTCCACACCTCCTCCCCACTGATCTCCTCATTAGCTTATGATGTATTGAATACTCAGCTAGTGACAATTGTAACAAGACTAGGCCATTTTAAAATTCCTCTCTTGTCTTTTTTGGCTATATCAAAGGGGATTGATAAAGGGACAGTCCACAGTAGGGTCACAGGTTCAAATCCAGTCAGAGATTGTCAGTAACTGAAACCAGATAATCATGCCCTATGTAAAATGAGCTGGTGGTGGGAAAGTGTCCTAGTCCAGTTTCTAATGGACATGTCCCAATCACAAAAGTCACCTTTACAAGTTGACATTGACGGGCATCCTTGTTGACAAGACTCTTCAGTGTCCACTGTCTGCTGGCTAAAAGAGTTCAGCAGGACTGCCAGAGAGATGCTGATGAGGGGTTGTCACTAGAGTTTTGATCTGCTATGAAGGACATGGAGACACTAGCTATGAAGGGACTATCTCTCAGTTAATATCAGTCCTATTGGTCTCATCTCTGGCTCCCAGGTTACTGACTGACAAGAACCCTACTCTGTGGTTCATGCTGTTAAATGAAAAATTACTGAATAAAAGGGTTATGATTACCTATGCTGTCTTCTCATGTATTACTGAGACCTAGCTGTATGGACTATAACAGATGATTACTGTCAGCTCAATTGTCTCAGGATGGGTACTAAGCCTGCATGAGTAAAAAGGGATTCAGGAGAGAAGGGCATAGCCATGTCGGCTATATCTGACCTCAGATGTAGGAGGGTCTTACACATCAAAATTGGGTTTATCTAAGTGAGTCTACCTTGTGTGTGAGTTGTGTGCTAGGGTTTAAAAACTACCTGTTTTCTTCCATGTTACCAGAAACTCTCACTTGAGCTACTATTGGACCCATGCTCAAGACAGCGGTTTTTGAGGCAGTTCACCAATTATTGTGCTGTCTTTAAATCTTCTATTTTAAGAGAAGGTCACTGTGACCTTTGTGGTAAGATAGCTGTAAAGTTTTCAGCCCTGCTTGGGCCTGTTCCATTGGGTTTTAGACTTGAATATATTATGTGGGCTGTGCTTTCCACTGAAGTATTTTTAATGAGGCAGAGGCAGGTGGGGAGGCATTTAACTACTTTGGAGGATCCAGAGGATGCTACTGGGCAGTTGCCTGTGTACTTTAAAGTTTCACTTGTGGACATTCCAAAGATTCTTTTATGCCTCTATTATGTCACTTCTAATTTGTTTCTCCCCATTGGTCTGACAGAGCTTGATACTGTTGCACTTCAGGTCATTTTGCAAAGCCTGTCTTTGTTCAGTGTTTTGCCAAGCAGAGTGATTTGAAGGGGGTCTGAATTTTTGTGCATTTAAGGTCTGTTGAATTGACTTTTCTGACAGTTTAGGTATGTTTTCCTTTATGTAGGTTTCAGAACTGATGAAAATGTGCTTATAGCCTATGATATACACATTCTATAAATACAATGTTAAATAAATAGAATGATTCAGAAAATTAAGAATCATTGAAAAGTTTAAAAAATATAAATATCTGGATTTAATCACCTAAAAATACACATTGTTTTATTTTTGGCAAAAGCTATATAGAGAAAAAAAATGTAATTTAATTTGCTCCTTCGTATTAGTCTCAGTATTTGCCAGTAATGGCAACACTATGATTTGTAGAATTAATTAATGATCTGGCATCTGATTTTGACGCATTAATGCTTAAGCCAGCTAAGTCTCAATTATCCTCTCTAGACTATTTATTCCTTAACAAGCTTTGAGTTAATATGATTTTAAAAATATAAAAATAAGTCTTAACTTGCCTTTAAAAGGTGACAATATTTTTAACACTTCACTTCAAAATAATAATAAATAAATAATAATAATAAAACCCTGCATACCCCTGGTTCTATTATTGCTATTTACAAATGTAGAGTTAGGGAATTTCAGTGTTTCCACTAAATAAATATTTTGTATGTGTGTATACTGTGGCAAATTGCCAGCACAATTATGATGGATCCCACACTTCCTCTTCTTGTGTGTGTGTTGTGGGGGGGGGGGAGGGAGGGAAGAGATTCAGGGCACAGTTTCCTGACCCTGAACTAGGGTATCTATTCTCCCACTAGTAACCCAGAGAAGGGTAGTGGAGAGGGACCCGGGCCCACCCTCTACTCCAGGTCCCAGCCCAGGGGCCCTAGGGATAGTGGTAAACCACTTGAACTAGTGCTTCCTTCCCCTGGGCTACTTCCCTCTCCTGCTCTTCAGCTTGTGGGGATTCCTGCCCGCTCTCTCTCTGCACAAGCCGGGTGTCTCTTTACCTAGGGTCTTAGTCTTCTAGCCAGCCACAGCACTTCTCCAAACTCTCCTCTGCTCCAACTCCTTCCCCCAGCTGATTGAAGCAGGGGGGTTTCATCAGGTGACTGGCTTCAGGTGCTCTAATTGGCTTCAGGTGTTTTTAATTAATCTATTCTCTAGCAACTTTTCTTCCCTCTTCAGGGAATAAGGCTTCTCCTCATCCTGGGGCTTACATATCTCTCCTACATCACTCTCCTGCTGCCTTCTGGCCATGCTGTATCACAATAAACACGCACACAGACAATATTTATTTAGTGGAAATAATATATATATATATATATATATATATATATATATATATATATACACACAGACACCTGGAACCCTGCTTCAATTTAGTCTTGATTAAAAAATGTACTGAATTGGAAACTGTGTAATAAAGGACGTCTAAATCATGCTGACCCAGAATAGCTCACTCAGTCAGACAGTTAGTAAATAAGAGCACAAGCAAGCAGAATTTACAAGAATTCAAAATTAATTTTATTCTCCAAGGATACATAACCTACTACTGAGGGCTAGATACTGATCTCAGTCACTGTGGTGTAAATCTTACTTAATTCCTGTAATGTGAATGGTGCTACAATTGATTTCAGTGTAACTGAAATCAGAATCTGACCCGGACGCTCCTGCATTATCGGAGAAGGGCCTGAGGTTGGATTAAATTGGATGAAATTTCCAATATTACTCTAAGACATTTTTACGACCAAACTGGAAATATTTACCAATTACCAAGCATTTGCCATTTTCCTATAGTAATAATTAATCAATTTACCAGAATAACTAAGGACTTCAGATTTCCCCCTTCCCTCCCCCCCAGTTACTGAAGTTTAAGCAAGTTCAACTACTGCATGCTTTAGGAAAATTTGCTCCAGGGTGTCATCATTTGTGCTTTGGATATAATGACACAAGGAGTCTCAGAAAGTTCAGAGGTTTGGTTTGGATAATCATGCAACAATTCCAATACCTTATAGAAGCTGACCTGAACATATCTAGAGCAGATGCATTCTGCCACTGAGCATTGGTGTTCTCTCCCCACCTTAGGCTTCTTCACATTAAAATAGTAATAAAAATCATTATAAAAAGAACACAGATGTGTAAGAAAATAAATGGTGATATTTGAGTAAATTAATGTACCTGTTTTGGTCATTTAGATTTTTTTTAAAGCACATAGCCAAGGCTCTTAGCATTTGTAAAACATTAAAAGATGCACTAAGAAATCAGTATCATAATACATAAAATATTGCATCTTCTCCTCCAAACACTTCTCTTTCTCCCAGTAAGTCACCCACTGGGCCTGATTCTGATTTCACTCACACGGATGTACATTGAGTGTAACACTATTGGCTTCAGTAGAGTTACTCTTGTTTTACACCACTGTGACTTCAGTTGGAATCAGACCTATTTACTCCACCCTGAACAGAAAAACATTCTTCCCCCACAAGCCTTCCCAAACTGTCCACCAAGCAAAATCAAAGAAGAACCCTGAAGTGTATTGTAAAGGTTCACCAAAGCTGGCCTCTTTCAGACCAAGAGTAGAAGTCAGTTCCTGACTCTAGGGGTATGTCTACACAGGCTGTGGCTGGCCTGAGTCAGCTGACTTGGGCTCACAGGGCTAAAAATCACTGGGTAGAGTTCAGGCTCAGGCTGGAGCATGGGTTCTGGGACCCTTCATCCTCTCAGGTCCAGCCAAGACCCTGAATGTCAACATGGCGATTTTTCAGCCATGGAGCCTGAGCCCTGCGAGCCTGAGTCAGCTGACCCAGCCCGGCTGCAGGTTCTTTATCCCTGTGTAGACATACCCTAGAACTCCTCATAGACAAAGCCCTGGTGCCAGTCTCCTCCCTTTTTAAACCAGGCAGTTGTTAGCTCACGCAAGCCCATTGATCACAACTGCAACAGTATCACACAGGGATGGGCGGCATTTCTCAAATCCCAAACCACTTAGGGCTTTAGAAGTCAAAACCAACATTTCAGACTCCCCAAGTCAGATTCTCTGGCCCATTAAATCTGCTTTGCACTGCTCTGGAGACATAAAGCAAATTTAAACTCAGTTTAACTGGCCCGTGGAGAATTCTTTTTACAGGGCCAAGAAATCTCCTATTTTAGGGCATAGATAAGAGGCAGGGAACAATTTATTGCATCTGCATCTGCTGAAGCCTGAGGAGAGGTCAAGGTATGTGGGTGACTATAATAAGAGTATATTTTTACCAAGAAGCAAATAGAGGAACGAGTACTCAGTCTCTGTGGATAGCTCTGGCCTGCTGCAAGCCTACCTTTTCCATATTGTGCCGAGGAAGGATCAGTTAAAAAACTCTGATCATTTGTAATCAGTTGAATAAGTAGTAAATGTCAGTGTGAGGGTTGTTCAGTAACAAAAGTATGCAAAGCGTAAAAAGAAAAGGAGTACTTGTGGCACCTTAGAGACTAAGGAGTGGCTAAGTCATTATGCAAGGTAACCTATTTCCCTTTGTTTTTTCCTACCCCACCTCCTCCAGACGTTCTTGTTAAACCCTGGATTTGTGCTGGAAATGGCCCACCTTGATTATCATACACATTGTAAGGAGAGTGGTCACTTTAGATGAGCTATTACCAGCAGGAGAGTGGGTTTGTGTGTGTGTGGGGGGGGGGAGGGGTGAGAAAACCTGGATTTGTGCTGGAAATGGCCCAATTTAATTATCATACACATTGTAAAGAGAGTGATCACTTTAGATAAGCTATTAGCAGCAGGAGAGTGGGGTGGGAGGAGGTATTGTTTCATGCTTTGTGTGTATATAAAAAGATCTTCTACACTTTCCACAGTATGCATCCGATGAAGTGAGCTGTAGCTCACGAAAGCTTATGCTCAAATAAATTGGTTAGTCTCTAAGGTGCCACAAGTACTCCTTTTCTTTTTGCGAATACAGACTAACATGGCTGTTACTCTGAAACCTGTCAAAGCGTAAAAGTTACAGCTGCTATTCTGTAATGGAGTGTTCCTGGTGAATGGTGGAATGGTTAGGCCATCTGGTGGCAAGTGGCAAACTGGCAACCTTTGCAATTTCCAAGCAGAAATAAACATGCTGAAGGTTTGGGTTATTTTGAGGACTGGATGGCTCAGGGAAATGATAATAGGCTATAGAGCCCTTCATTTCAAAGTGGCTGGTTTGGAGCCACCTCTGTATAACAGCAACTAAGAATTGTTACAGTCCAGTAGCTCTTTAGTTGTCTATGTGAAATGGAGCTCTTGACTGGCCAGTTTCTGCTGGAAAGGTATCCATCATTACAGCTGGCAATCTCAGCAGAGACGCAGAGGAGTGACTGGAAACTGAGCAGGACTTTAAGCCCCTGAGATGGTCAGAGTTGAGGCAAACTGGCAGAACAGGGAGTAGAAGCTTACATTGCTACAGCTACTTGTTATGTGAGTAAAGAGAGGACCTCAGCCTCAGGTCTGTCAATCCATCACCTCTATTAGTATTCGATTCGCTCTGATTATTATTTTCTACTTCACAAAATAAAGCTGGTGCAAATTCTCATACCTGCACATTTGAAATTCACTTTTCATGAATATTCTGCAGTATTGTCTCAAGATCTGCTGTTTCTGCAAACACGCCTGCCAGTAGCTCTAGTTACCAGAATAGCTGCAGAATATCAGACCCAAAAGGAGCACACATGGCAGGTGTTAGTCAATGCATGGCCTGTTTCAGCAAAGCACTTAAGCATGTGCTTAAATTTAATGGTTAAGGGCTGAATGCTCAAAAGGAATTAGGCTCCTAACTTCTATTTTGGCTCCGAACTCCCACTGAAATCAATGGAAGTCAGTAGCCTCTCTCCTTTTGAGCATTCAGCCCTAAGTCAAGTGCTTTGCTGAACTGGACCTTCATGCATTACTGGAAGGCGTTCAGGTACCACAATGGATGCAATATCACAATCTGCATAAAATATAAACAAAATTATTTCAAAATGAGAAAAAATATGCGTAGAGATTTGTTTTTTCATGTTTTTCCCAGCTGTGGCCATAGGAGCCTTTACCACAGCTCAGATTTCTACCGTAGAAACAAGTCACTGTCTCTATATATTATCCTTTTGATGAGCATTGCTCCTGAACTTGTCTCCCTCCTCCTGTGCCATTCTAGCCTGAGTGTTCTCATCACTTTCTTGAACACTTTACAATTCGCCAGACTTGTGACTCACATTTTAGTCTTATCCAACTTATAATGTTTATTTCACAGGATGCCCAATTAAATAGTAATTCAATCTGCTGTGGAGTCTTGTTTCCTTCTTCTCTGGTGATCAGTATAACCTGAATAATGTAGCAAGCCAAATATATATATAAATCAGTAAAGAACTTCAGCAATGTCTGGAGAGCAATCTGCAATTTTTCACACTACAAAGGGAAAAACTATGAAAATATTAGCCCCAGTCACAATTTCGGACATTCCCAAACCCTCATCACTCTCATGAATGACAGCGGATTCTACGTTGTGATCTTATTACGTCTTCAAGAATCTGCCTTTTATGGAGCTACCGCACCACAGGGGGAATGTGGGGAGGCACTGGCATGATACCAACCCCAGGTCCCCAATACATGCTATATCTCTTTATGGGGCATAGCGGATTTTTCACTGTGTGTTTTCCTGTTTGACAAGCCACTATAGAATAGGGTCAGGGTCATGCCCCACCCTCCCAACCCATTTTGGAATGGTGCTTTGTGCCCCCCTGAGGGGAGTCTGAAGGGACCCGTTCCTGTACTCCCCTGGTTGCAGGGAGTACAAATGGTCCATGCACCCTCCTACAACAACTGACCCATGTAATGGGCAAACACAATCTGGCACTGGATGATCAAAGCACTAAAGCAGCTATCTGAATGCACCAATGCTCTGCATGATGTTATCCGTCAGTTATTCAGCTTCCAAATCACCGCTGATGGACTGCAGGGGAGTCCCACTGAGTCTCTCCTTAGTATTTACTTTCCTGCCTTCTTTGGGCGTTCTTTTCAGGTGACCGGCTGTGTTGGTGTGTATGGAAGGGGGAGGGTGCAAGAAGCCTTCTCTCCCTGCACAGGGACCAGCCAAAAATCTCAATCCCTGCACAGGGCTTCCAAGTGTCATGCATCTCATGTGACACTCAAGCATATGGCATCCCTGGCACATATCCCCGCAGCCCAGCTGAGATAGGCTGGTTCTGCAGAGCAGGGTTAATTTGGAGTCAAGGAAGTAGAGCTGGGAGTCAACAGGAATGAAGGGTGTAATTTTTCAAACATTTAAACACTTAAATAGGCTGTTGTCGATTACACTGGGGGACAATTGAGACCCTTCCCCCCCCACCAGCAAGTCCAGGATCTAGGGATCAGAGAGATGGTTTAGAACCATTTGCCCTTCCCATCCCCCTACACTCTTCTATTGTCTCAGCAGAGACTCTGGCCCATTCTACTTAACAAAAGAATCCTGGCTTTGGAATTGTGGCCAAATTCAGCCCTCGCATAAAGCAAGTGCAACTTTATTGAAGGCAATGGATTTGCTCCTGTTTACACTGATGCTGAATTTGGCCTGTTTATACAAATAATTCAAATAGGAATTTACATTTTCAAAAGCACCATACACAAATTAACGAGTTCATGGCCAGATCGTGCCTGCTCACCGACACTGAGGGGAGGCTATGGGGTGTGGGGTGCTTGCAGGGATCTTCCAGGGCAAAGTAAAATTCTAGCCCCTGGGTGCATGGAAGCACGGAGACTGCTCCATCCTTATTCCTGAGGTCTGTACAATGCCCCAAAGGTGGAGGGAAGGAAGTCAGGCCATGGTCAAATCTCCTTCCCTTCTGTCTGGCTCATGGAGGGCAACTGGTGCAGAATAGGGATTATGTTCCACCTGAAAAAGGGGTGTAGAAGCAAGCACTCTCTCCCTGCAGCCTCAGGGAGGAATGCTGTGATTTAAGAAGGAAGAATTCCCCCATGAACTCCTGCGTTCATGATACAGTGCAGTCCTGTATCTGTCTTTACGCTGGGCTGTGCGTATGTGGCATAACTAAGTTCTACATTTGCAGTACTCTGCCTCTATTTTCTAACTTTTCTTTTTGCATTGGGGGGGGGGGTAAAGAAAAGTTCTGAGCTTTCATTTGTTTGGCTCTACCACCCCAAAATTCTTTCCCAAACCATTTCCAGTGTGCTTCTCTCAGGCATTTTTTTTACGGATAGATTAATTGTGATAATTAAATTTCCCTCTGAGTGATCTCTTTGATAAATGGGTCTACTTAGAACTTTCAGTTAAGCACCGTGACCTGCTGTGAAGTCAGACTCAGGCGTCATTTACACTGAGATCATCTGAATTATTTTATATTTTACTTCTTTCTTCATCTGGTTTCCTTTCTTACCTCCATATTAGAATCCCCATTTATCAGAGTGCCACTTTAAAAAGATATGGTCACGCCATTTTTAATATTTGCATTGATATTTTATAATAAGCCTCTTGGAATACTGAAACCTAAATCTTTCCTCTTACCATATGGTTTTCCTTCGCTGCAGGTGTTTGCTAATTTATTATTGCTGGGTTGTTCGTAAATTCCAGGTTGTTGGTAAAAAGAATGTGAAAAGAGATGGTTTCAAGTAACAACTTAAAAAAAAAAAAAGATGAGGAACACAACCTTGGAAACAGATAATGTCAAAGTTAAGGTCATTAATAGTAATATGCAAGTCATTCTGGACTTCAGCTAAAGACAAGGGTTCTGCATTTTTGTATAATATAAAATGTAAGTAAATGTACAACTGCTACTTGGAACTTTTGAATCGCTTGGATTACTGATGTTGGGGTATAGTGAATGCTACTGCTGCATTCTAGGTACGTTTGGGGAATAATTTTGTGGTATTTGTACGTTATATCAAGGGCACTTAGAGCACATGAATAGGTGCCCCTTTTCAGTGTGTAATTAAACTAAATACATCTTCCTAATATCTCTCCTTAAGAGCTGCAATTTTTCCTATATAGCTATAGGTATATAGATAGATGGTTTTAGGCATAAAAAGAGATGCGTAAGTATCTGTGTGTATACACACACACACACTAAAGAATAAGAGGTCCACCAATTAAATAAAAAAAGCAAAAATAATCTGACAAAAGGATTTTTTTTGTTTTTATTACACAATCGGCAATTAACCTGTGGAACTCTCTGCCGTAGCTACTATTGAAGAGAAGAGCTTACTAGACTCCAAAAACGATCAGACATTTATACAAGTAGTAAGAAACCATCCACAGGTACCCTACCTAGGATAACATTTGTAAGGGTTACCAACTCAAGCACTTCAAAATATAAACCAACCACTAATTGTCTGGGGTTGGAAGAATATTCCTCCCCACCCCCCAGATTCATGTATTGTAAAACTGTCTGTTTGGACTTTTACACCTCCCTCTGAAAAATCTTGAAATGACCATCGGAGCCAGGATGCAAGATAGAGGGACTACTGGTCCGATATCATGTGGCAATTCCTACATTCTACACTTATGGGTATCTTAAGTACCTCTCTTTCCCCCTCCTTCTGTCTCCTCTATTACTATGTAATTTATAAGATATGTATATAATGTATATTGTAATTTGTCTAGTATATAATTGTCTATGTTTATGGTCTAAACTTCTGGGCTTGGCCTCGATACAACCAATTAAATTGAAATTCTCCACATGCCAGAGTTAGTTTAACATGAATTAAATCATCCCACTGCACTGTTTTCTTAGAATTTCAAAGAATTTTCTGCTATTTGAAGACATCATGCTCTCTCTCCACATATGAATCTAAATGCAGTCAGACCTCAGATTGTCTTTATGATGCAAGGGATATTGACTGAGTACTGACAACTGAGAGTTTGGATAATTGACGGAAATTTCAATGCAATTAATATAAGTTAAGGAATATGAATTCATTGCAAATAAATTAGGGTTTGTGGATTATCAAAGTTTGACTGTAAATTCAAATGTCACGTCCCTTTTCTCTCCCGCCAAAACAAACAAGTCCCCATGCATCCAATACAGATTTGTTATACTGAGTGCATGTCTAATGGTTTAAACTGTTAATATAAATATGACTAATGCAAAATAATATAGATTTAGGATTAAAAAATGTGATTGCAGTAGACAAATACAGGAACTATTAATGAGAGAGCATTATGTGATTAATATTTATCCAGCAGTCTCTTCCTCTGAAGCACATCTTGCTGACCTATAGGACTGTACTGTTAAAGTAGTACAGGTGAAAAATGTCCCTGACTCCTCCTTTTGCTAATGGGAGCTCTGTGCATACCTCTCCATGTGATGCATAGAACAATTTAGCTGTTATTGCTCTAAGGAGGAGAGAACTTGAACAGCAGTGGCTTTGGAGAGCAAAATAAAAAGAAACTGCTAAGGGCATTTGAAAATACACTTGCTGTGTTTTTTCTTCCTAAGCATTGCTGCTTTAAGATTCCTCTTTACCTAAGTGACATGAAAGGGATAAGAGCATGACGTGCATCACAATCCATTCAAAACTGATGTTTGAGTATCAGTCTTGCTCCCAAACCATCCTCTCCCCACCCCTCGCCTAGTTGGGAGTGTTTTGAGCTGGATTTTCAAAAACGGGGGGGGGGGGGGGGGGGGCTAAAATTAGGCTCCTAAATCCATATAGAGTTTAACTGTTCATAAATTCTCTGATGGAACTTTTTTCCCATCAGAGGATGGAGCTTTGTCAAAATAGAACCCTTTCATGGAGACTGTTCAATTTCAACAAAATTGCGATGGAAGCTGGGCCAGTTCCTGACAAGACCCTGCCTGGTTTCCCGCCAGCTCGCTTGCTAAGCTCGTGCACAGCCCACCTGGCAGACAGCAGGGAGCCAAGGAGCATTGACACTGAAGCTCCAAAGTTGTGCTTGTCAGGAATTTTTGGATGAAATGGGTTTTTAGCAGAACATGTTGATTCATGGTAATCCAAACTCTTTGCGGGAATGGGTCGGTTTTGACGAACTTCTCACTGAAAAAAGAAACCTGTTGGGAAAAGATTTGGACTGATTAAGCACTCAGTTAGCACTGGCTTCCATGTCTTGCTCAATTGGGGGCATAAAGCCTAACTATGGGTTTGGAGCCTTACATCAAACACCCATTTTTGAAATCTTGGTCTTAGATTATTTCTTTACTTCTCATTTGTTTCATGTTTTGCTAATTACAATGACATGCACCAAAGTGCATAACGTAAGTTTCAGAGACAAAAGTGCTGGTGTGAACAGCGCTGTGTCGGTGGGAGATGCTCTCCTGCCAACATAGCTACTGCTGCTCATTGAGGGTGGTTTAATTATGCTGGCAGAAGAGATCTCTCCTGCTATCACAGAGAGACCTGTGAGCAGAGCTGCTACACAGGAGACCTTAGAGCAGTGAAGCTGCTGTAAGGTTCGTAGTGTAGACAGAGTCTTAAATGCCTGTGTCAAATTACTAACTTGTACACTGTTAGGAGGTCTTACCTTGTGATTGAAAACATGTGGTCTAGGAAACATTAAACAATTCTCTATGACAGGAATTGGCAACCTTTGGCATGCGGCCCATCAGGGAAATCCACTGGTGGGCCAGACAGTTTGTTTACCTACAGTGTCCGCAGGTTTGGGCGATTGCAGCTCCCACTGGCTGCGGTTCACCGTTCCAGGCCAATGGGGCTGCGGGAAGTGGTACAGGCTGAGGGATGTGCTGGTCGCTGCTTCCCGCAGCCCGCATTGGCCTGGAACAGCGAACCGTGGCCAGTGAGAGCTGCGAATGGCCGAACCTGCGGACGCGGCAGGTAAACTAACTGTCCCGGCCCGCCAGCAGATTTCCTTGATGGGCCACATGCCAAAGATTGCCAATCCCTGCTTTATGAAATATTGGGCAAACAAACCAAGAACTCTCTTAGTCTTCTATACAACATGTGTTCTATACAATAATGAACAACTAAAAAAATGCATTTCCCTGGTCTTATTCATAGCAAGGAGATGTATACCAACAATTTGGATCAGACCAATCCACCAGTTTTTTCATCTTGGAGATCAAGGCTAGTAAAATTTTATTATTTGAAAAGTGACAGCCACAAGCAAGAAAGAGACAACAGAATTTTCTGAGTTGAGAAGCCCTATCCTAAGTATGGTCATATAGGGAACTGGACTGGGATGCAGGAGACCAGGGTTAATTCCTACTTCAGCCTCACACTTCCTGCATGACCTGGTGCAAGTTGATTAATTTAGCAAGTTCCCCATCTATAAAATGGGGATGTGCTTTCCCGCCTAAAATCCATTACTGATTGTGAGGTTATTTGAAGGGCCATACAAGCACCTAGATTCATCAATATAGGACCTCCAAAGAAAAATTATCCAACAGAAGTGTGCATACTTCTTGATTGTTTTCATCAGCATGTGTTGTCCTTATTCCCAATGTTTAATTTATTACAAAATATTAAAGGATTTTGTCCATGTTTGGGAGGTTTAACGGGGAGAGGAATGTTCTCTGTATTACAGGATTAACAACATAACGGGGAAAAGAGAAAGAGTATCTTGGCATTTGACAGAGACAATTAATATGCGCCTTCCATTCTGCTCTATATAGTGTATCATGTACCGAATACATTCTCAGGCATGCTCTGTCTCCTGCATTACTTTCTACCTATTGTGTCTCCTTTGGTATCAAGAACTCATGTAATAAAGATTGCAAAAATTCTCAAAATACATCCAAGTCAGACAAATGAGCCATGTATATATATTTCCTGAATTGAATGTCATCATCCAATGACCATTGTGACATCCTAAGAAATGCTGTGATAAGGCTTTATAGTTAAACAGTATCAAAGTATCTAGCCCCACTCAGAGTCATCATTTTCAATCCTATTTCTTTACCTTCCTATGCATCTAACTTCCTTGAGTATGTATTCTTCAGTCAGAGTTTGCCTATCAAAAATTGAGTGCACGATCCTTTTGATCCTTGTAAGTGTGGGTTCAGAATAGCTTACGTGGTCAAAGTAGTGAGGTAAGGAAATGAACTTTGCAGCAGCATTCTGTGCAGGGCAAGATGGCATGTGTCATGGCCAGAGAAAAGAATATTGCAGTAACTGAGATATGAGATGATGAGAGCTTTAGCTGGGTGGATGGATAGACAAGGCCACATCTTAGAGATGTGATGCAGAAAAAAATAGATGAGATTTAGCCATATCTTGGATGTGAGAACCGAGAAAGAGGTCTGAGCAGAACACGACACCCAGGTTATAGGCCCGAGTAACAGGCTGAATGATGTTGTCTATAGTGATTGAGAAAAGTGTATATGTGGGGTGGGGTGGGGGGGAGGGGTAGATCAAGGAGAAGGCTTAGCAGGATCAGGACCCCTGGGTATTTGCCTCCCCCGTCTCCTGTTCAGCCTTCTTCTGTTCTACCATGAGTTAAATCAAACGTAAAGTAGAGCAGTCCCTAGCCTGAGCAAACCATTCAGAGAGAAATCCAAACATAATCTCTCCCTGCACAGCCTAGATCTTGATCATCTGCTCCCATAGGTTTGTGCTTGCCTAGTCTGGCTCAGAAAATATGAACCTTTTCACCCAGCTCTAGAAATAACTGTACAGGCCGTGTACAGTTCTGTACTCTATTCCTGGAATAAGATTACCAATAAGCTTAAAGCCTCTGGTTGTGAGGAGATTTTACAGGATTAAATGTTATCCAGTCTACTTCTGAAACAGAGAATAAAATACAGGAAAGGACACTGAATTATATTACTGAAAATACTAGAGGCTGCTGGGGACAAGTACCTGTAATTAAAAATTGAAAGGTTAAAATATAGGGGGGAAACAAATCAGTGGGAAAAGCATTGTCAGGCCTACAATTCTCATATGCCTCCAAAAGAGGGCACTCATGTCCTTTTTATGGTTCAAGAGATTTAAATTGAGATTTCCCCGGAAAACATTTTCCAGGCATAAATCAAAACCAAATGAATAACCTTTGATTTATCATTCCTAATGGAAATGTACATCATATTGGTGTGTCATCACATTTCACTATTGGCCATTATGATGCCAATCATATAGTAATTTTCTTCCATGTCATAATCAGTGATGAAGGTGTATATTTCCATTCAGCACAATTAGGTTTTCCTGTTACTTAATGGTAGCGGAGGGCACTAAGCAGCAGACCTACTGATGCTGCTTCTAACACCTTCATGACTGGGCTTTTCTAATATCATATGCCAGCCGCCATGGCCGCACTACCAGTGTCCTGTACTTAAATGTCACCTTTGCTCATACAGTTGAAATATATATTAATTATTATTGCAAACTGCAGACGTGTAGGTGTCAAAATACTGGTTAAACACACACTATCAGAAAACACCCACTCTCACCATTTAAGAGCTATTCGGTGCCCAAGGTGAAATGAGTTGGGGACTATCAGTCAGTCAACATAATACTGTCCACAACACAAAACCACCTTGTTAGCAGGCTGAGCAGAGAGACCAAGATCTGAATGGGCCTGGAGAGTAAACTAGCTTCCCAGCCTTAGAGATATCCCTCCAGGTCAGGTTTAAACAATGGTGGCATAGGAAAACCGTGCATTGCTGCGGTTCATGTTGAAACTCTTGCACTAGTAAAGCACTTCTGTCAGGTTTGTGTCTAAGGCACTGAACTGGGCCTCGGGAGATGTGCGTGCAGTTCCTGTCTCTGCCACAGACTTCCCGGGTGATTTTGGGCAAGTCACATTAGGCCAGATTTTCAAAGGTCTTTAGGTGCCGTAAGATGCAGATAGGTGCCTAGTAGGATTTTCAGAAGCATCAAGGGGCCTAACTCCCACACTGATACAATGTAAGTTGGACACCTAGACACTTCTGAACATTTCACTAAGTGCCTGTTTGCACCTTAGGTGCCTAAAGACCTTTGAAAATCTAGGTCTTAATTTCTCTGAGCCTAGATTCTCCCTCTGTCAGACTGAACTATAAATACTGCCTTATTTCAAGAGGGTGTTGTAAGGATAAATTAACACATACTCCGGTGATGGGGGATAGATATATAGAGCGGCAAAGCCAGATCCTTTAACCAACACAAAATTCACAACCTCTTTAAAAAACACCTGCACTTTAAAATGATCATGTATTTTCAAGTGTTATAAAGGCAAAGATTCAAGTGATCCACTAGACACTTTGGGCTTACTGTATTACTGAGTGCAGCTTGGGGTTTTATGTTGTGCCCTGAGTACATTAGCTGAACACTGTAGTAAGGGTAACACTATGGGCCACTGGAGCCAGATCATGGAGTCTCCTGGTAAGCAAATAAAGCGCTGTTTAAATGTCACCTCCTGTTTCAGGCTACATTTGAATGGATCAGCAATTAGCAGGCACCACTCTCAGAGGCAAATTACATTACAAACGAGGGGGTGGTGGGGTAAGAGCCACAAAAGAAATTAAGCAGCGGTATCATTTCAGAATATGTCAGAGGAGAGTACAAATCTAGCATCAAACCTTTATTTTCTGGGACATTGTGCTCGTAAAGGATTCCAGTTTAGATCTCCTTGTCATTAGACAGTCAGATTTAAGGCCTCTCTCACAGTAAGCCTGTGACAGCAGAATGGTGGAAAAAGTTAAGGAGGAAGTTGTGCCAAGAAGATGCTAAGTGGTGCAGTTTGGAGGATCACACGAAAGCAATGGGAATGGTTTCTGGAAGTTGGGATCAGACAGCTAACTGCAGTTTATTCAGAGCCCCAGAACAAACCCTTCAGGATGCATACGAAGGGAAAAGCTGCCCCGCTTGTGCCCAGCTTGACAGCCTGCACCATGACAGGCTGCATCTCTGCTACCCCTGTTCGCATCGCTCTTAGCCCCCCACACCATATCCATGTCCCCCTCCTTTCAACATCACTTCCCGTCTTCCACCCAGAAGGAAAGTGCCCCTCTTCCACCTCTATCAGTGTCTCTCCCATGTCCTCAGAGCTCCGCAGCCACTGAATTTGCTCCTCCCTGCCCACCCGCACCTGGAAAGAGACACGCGAGCAGGCTGTGAACATGGGTCCCTGCGGGGGGAGGCAGGAGGTACTAGCTGCGGCAGTTGCATGCAGGCAGCAGCTGGAGCACAGATCTCTTAGCAGCTCTGTGAGCATCAGTGGAGCAGCAAGCTTTGCAGCGGGCCTGCCCGGGGGATTAATTGTCCCCAGCTAATGACACCCCTGGGGTTCAGAGTGGTAGTTAACCATCAGCTCCACTGTCAACAGTGTAAAACCTTCTGTCCAGAGCCTGAAGCAGCATGATTTATAGGCACATCAAAGACCATAAAAGCCAAGCAGCCGCCTCCCCCTTGGCCCACGATGGGAGAGAGCGAGTGGGAAATGGCAGAGCAGCAGCTAAGGCCCCTTTCATTCTGAACAAGAAGAAATGGGAGGGGAATTTCATCCAAAATACTAGCTCTGTTTTAAGGCAAACCCAGGGATCTTCCCAACGTAGCTAACTGAGATATTGGCAGTGACCCAAAGTACGGAACGCAGTTCCCTCTCTGCACGCCTTAAAGCCTTGCACAGAGAACATTATCAAGCATCTCCCCCCTGTGTTTGCTCCATTGAAGTTACCAAGTCTGGCTGCAGCAAAGCTCACTATTAACCCCCTAGTACCAGGGCTTATTCCCTGTATGGAGCATGGCGCACCTAACCTCAGGCCCTAAGTCAGTGGTTCTCAATCCGCAGCCTGCAGGCCACTTGCAGCCCAATCAGCACACAGCTGCGGCCCATGTGACATCCGCAGGGTCATAAAGGTAGTATATATATTGCGAGGATGCAGCCCACATAACACACAGAGTGCTGCATGTGCGGCCCACAATGTTAAATAGGTTGAGAACCACTGCCCTAAGTGACTGATCATCAGAAGGCAGAGCCCTCCCCCCAGCACAAATTAATCCACTTGCAGTTTAAAACTCATGGGGCAGGGTTTTTTCACATGGCGGGGGTGGGTAGAGATGGGAGGCTGGGTTGCAGGTGAACTCCTCTGGGGAAACACCCGTTCTACCCCAGCAATCTGGAGAGACACCAGCTAGCCCCGCGCCCAGCCCTGGTTTGTGATCACCCCTTTCAAAGTTGGGTTTCCAACCTGAGTGGCGGTGAGTGAAAAACCGATGAGCGCTCTCCCTGCCCTGCTTGCCAGGGGGAGGGCTCCAAGCTTTGCCTATCTGGGACCACCCGCTCCTGTCTTTGAAGAAGGCCGGGGCTGTCCACCGCTCACCACTCCGATGGGGAGAGAGAGAGCTGGCCGCGGTTAGTGTTTTGTCTGAACCCAGGCAGAACATCACTGATTGCAATTCCCTGGAGTCTGGCAGGCAGGGAGAAGGCTCTGGCAGCTCTTTGAATACTGCTCGGCTCAGTCTCCCAGCAATTATAGAAGAAACCCAAATGTGTTCCACGTGCGAAGGAATTCACAAGTATGGGGAATGATACAATTCATGTGCAGAAAACTGGTGGAATTTCATCTACATGCTAGGAGTCCCCCAAGAGTCTGATCCTCCTCACCCCCACCCCCGGTCCCCCATGAGACTGTGAGAAAGAGGGAGGGAAAATAAAGAGGAAGGGCTTGAAGAAGCGGGGGCTAGGGAAGAGAGTGCAGCTTAGGAGAGAAGGAAGAGGAAAGGAAGAATAAAAGTCGGGTGAAGGAAAAAAGGAAGAGACCCATAACAAGGGGCAGTAATAAATAGGAGACAAAAGGAGAATGGGATTCAGGAGATCAGGGTTGAGTTCCTAGCTCTGCTGCAGGCTGCCTGAAGCAAATCATTCAGTGCTTGACTTTGATAAGACCTGAGCACCTGCAAACTCCAATTGAAGCTGAAAGGAAAGGTTAGGATTAGGGTGAGTACCTCATCTGCAAAATGGGGATAATAATCCTTCTTTTCTCTCATTCTGAGTCTGATTTGTCTGTTTAGATTGTAAATATGTCAGGGTCTGGACTGGCTCTGTCTCGTACAGTGCCTCATACATTGGGGCCCCAGTCTCAGTTGAAGTCTCTCAATTAATGTAATAGAAACAGTAAATGACATTCATAAGGTAATAATGGGCAGAGAAAGGTGGAATCGGAAAAGTGCCTTGAAGAGAAAGAAAATGCAGGTTTAATGAATAAACATTGTAGAAAAATGGATTGAGGGGAAACAGAAAAAGAAAAACTGCATGAACAAAGAGGAAAAGGAAAGAGAAGGAAGAACTCACAGAAGGGAAAGCCAAAGGGTCTGATTCTCCCCTCTTAATATCCTATTTTGACACTGATGTAATGGACTGTGTTCAGTGTCATTATACTCTTGTAGAATTGGAGTAACAGAGAGAATCAGGCCCATGGAGCTAGATTTTCAAAGGCCAATTAATGGGGGATAGCATAGACCAAGCTGACCATCCTCAGACAAAAAATATATCTATATAATCTGAGGATGGTCAGCTTGGCCTATATATATAAATGCAGGCATAATGCTTATGAAAAGGGACATGGCCAAATAATGCAGGCACAATGCAAACAGCACTTGGGCATTGACTACAAAGTGGGTGGAGTATACATGTGCCTGTGTCTGTAATACTTTGCACATTGTTTTAATCATATTGGAAGGACATATTTTAGTTAGGAGCATGATTTGATGACCTATCACAAGGAAAGTCAAAGAGTGAGAGGTTCAAGAGGGTTTATTGTAAACAAATGCATGGGATTAATGCAAATGAGAGCAGTACATTCATTACCTCACCTATTAAACACAAGAAAATCTTTATGGTGCAGTTATATTGTTCAAGGGCCTTGGTTTAGTGATAGTTAAAACAATTAGAAGCTACCAGTCAATTCATGGACCATATGGGAAGGCCTGAGCAAGAACTAGCTTGGAGAATCAGAGGAGTTTCCCTTGGACTGATTGCAAACACAAGTTAGAGCACTGATTGGGGAAGCTGTGTGTATTTGAAGCATACAGGACCAGAAAGCCAGAGAAGTATTGGTGAGTATGATCTGGGAGGGAGTCAAGAGAGCAACCTTTTTTTGGGTGCAGGACTGTCTGGAAAGCAGGCTTGGATTATTCCTACTGTGTTCAGGGAAACAGGACTTTATGTACATTCTTTGTAAATAAATAGAGTTGCACCAAAGAAATACCCAACTCTCATAATCAATTTCTCTTCCTAATGGAAACAACCTAGCAATGTTGCCAATATTGGCTAAGTGCTAATATTAATAACAAATATTAAAAGCCACATTGGCAAGCTACTTCAAATTTAAAAGCTGAATTCCTGCCAGGGAATCTAGTTTATTTCCCAGCAAACCAAATACATCAGTTTGTCTTCTTGACTCAGGAAAAACTTCCTGATTTTACTGTTGTCAGGAAAGCTTGGAGGTTTTACCTCTGTTTACAAACCCAGAGAATTGTGTTCCTTCCAGTACCTACCAGAACTAAGCTGCAGATTCAAGTTGGACTGAAAAGTTGCTGGTTTGTGATTGGATTTAGATTGCTGTTCTTATGTGTATCTATTGACATCAATATGGAAAATACCTCAACATTTTCTGCTCCTTTCTGTAAGCCTTAAAGTTATGTACGGAACTCTCTGAAAATATCAGGCAAATTGATCCTTGTTGTAAATCCAGGGACCTCAAGGGTATGGCATCATGGATGAATATGGCATAGTGCCTTTTAACTGCATATCCCTTACGTGCCTCCTCCTATGTGTCTTCTGAGCCATATCTGATTTGTTCATTGGCAAGCCAAGTTTTAATAGTAAACTTCAAAATGGGGAAAGGTTCAGACTGAGTCAAATAAGTATGTAAAAGATGTTTATCCAAACTTCTTCAGTATGCAAAACAGCGCCAGAAATCTTGCATGAATGGGATCCCTCATAAGAGAAAATGTACCATAAAACAGAAAAGTTTGCACAGTACCAAACATGAGAGTGCACCCAGAAGGTAATACCTTACTGAACTGAGGCCTATATCTTCAAACAATTGACTTACGTTGATTTACACCAGCTGAGTGTTTATTGCCTTTGACCTTGCATCAGTGTCATCCTTTGGAACCTCAGGAACGTACGACATTTCATTTTGTAATGGAAACTACAGAGTATGGCCAAGGAATTCTACTGGAAATGAAACACGAACACTGGAAAGATTGTAACTTCATCCTTAACTCCAAAGGAAGTAAATGAGAATTACTTCCACTAATTAGCAACCATGTCCACAATAGTAGCACCATTACATCTTGTTGTTCGCAAAATGTGGAATCAAAATATTCTGCAGCTCTTTCAGGTTAGGCAGATCCTATATTTTGTAGATCTGGCAGCAGGTGCTCACATTCAATTTACTGAGAGTGACTGGGGAAAAAAAGTGGAAGTAACAATTCATGGAAAATCTTTATTTTTCTGGATGAGTGAGCTGCCGCCTCAACAAAACCCTGGAGGAAATCAAAGCAGCTTTTGTCTATGAGAGAATGAGGAGGAAATTGAACTTTATTGTATTTGCTATTGTCGGTCCCACTTTTTTGGAGTCCGCATCTCTTTCTCACTCAGACAGTATAAATTTGGATTAACTCCATTGAAGTCAGTGGAGGCACACTAGTGTAAAAGCAGTTTAGGGAAGAGGAGAATGAGGCCCTTTGACTCTCTTCTTAATATGATATATGCTACTCATGAATGACAATAGTTGTGAATGCCATTCTCAGCCTCCTTGCTTTTATTTTCAATTTTTTTTTGGTGGTGCTCTTATTAAAATTGTACAGTTTTGTGGCTTAAGGTTTGGATTGAGTTATGACTAATAGGACTGGAGAAGGACCTAAAATGTGGTCCTCTTTGCGTTTCTTTGGGAAGGATTCAAAATCCCAGATTTGAACCTGCTCTTAGGAGGTTTGATTCTAGGTCAGTTCAAAGAACAGAAGAGACCTAAATTCCTGTTTGTAGTTTGGATGTGGGTGAAATCTTGCAAGAACATCTGATGATGAGATTTTATGATTTTGTGAGTGATTGGAAGTAAAAGAAGGTAGGCACTCCGGGAATGTTGATTGGAACAGCTTCCCAGTCATAGATTATGGCAGAAAGGACTTGGCAATCAGGTGAACGTAAAGGAAGGAAAGATAGAAACATTAGTTTTGATGAACCATTGAGAATGAGACAGGGAGTAGGAGAAAAAGGGTGTAAGATTATTTAGACTCTAGCCTCTTTCAGGCAGGGATGGCCTGCTCCTTTGTGTGTGTAAATGCTTAGCACAATGGAGCCCTTAGTCACTACTGTAATAAACATGATTAATAATAATGAAAGATGAGCCCAGAGTTACTCAGCTAGATGCTGATCTCAAGCCATGCCCGTGTAAATCTTGAGTAAAGCCACTGAAGTAAATGGATTTACATTGCACTGATTCAGCTAAGATCAGAATCTGGCCCACTGGGTGTTTTAAAACGTGAAGGTGAGAAGATTGAGTTGAATTCAGAAGAGTGGACTCAGTGCAGAGATTTGAAGGTAAGTGGGGGTGGGAGGAGAGGGGTAATATGTATGATATGGGCAAAAGAAAAATCAGTTTGGGGACAGTGTTTTGGACAGACAAGAAGGGCTAACAATTAAGAGAAAGCAATTAAAGTTGTCAGGGAGGGAAATTAGTAGGGCATAACCAAAGTTTTAGCAATGACAGATCTTGAGCTAGTTTAAATGGACATAGCTTCTTTGAAGTCCATGGAGTGACATTAATTTACACCCGCTGAGGATCTGGCCCAAGTTTTTAAACTGGTTTGAGTTCTTCCAGGGGAAAAGGTGATATACTGTGTAAGTTACACTAGTACTATCCTCAGTATGTCAATTGATCTTAAAGTGCTAAAGTGTTACTCAGCTTTTTTCTCTTCATCCATACTGAAGAATTTCGTCTTCAAGCTATAAAGAGAAATCTGTGTTTTCTTACTCAGTACTGTAATTAATTCCAGTGATTTTGAAAGAGCAGCTCTAGTATGTGGCAGTGGAGGCCAGTGGAGATTATTATGCATTCTTAATTTCCTTTTCAAGATTTTAGATGTGGCGATAAATATTTTTTCCCTGTTGGTATGAAGTGTAGCTGAAAGCTTTCCCTTTACACACCACATCCCACATAATTGCCTACAGGTTTCACCATTATTTTGCAAAATGAGGAATTCTTTCAGTGGATCAGCCATTTTACTGCATGTGTGGGCCTGAGAGATAAGGAAGCTGCATTCTAGCCTTGCAAAGAAAAGGATATGCTTCTGAGCAGCGTGTGTGTGTCTCTCTGTGTGTTTCTCTCCGCCTGTCATTTATTAACTTCCACACGTGATATACACCATATCTTTTGTGGATGACCAAGAGCCTGTCTGCTGAATGAAGGCTTGATCCTGCACCATTGACATCAAGTGGGAGTTGTATCATTTACTTTAACGACAGCAAGATTGGACCCTTAATGATTACATGAAGAATCAATAATTAGATTTTTTTTCTATAAAGGTTGTATTAAAATCCTCCTCCCAACATCACGTGCAGGCTGTGAAGCAGGAAAAGTGTTGCTTCTCTGTTTCAGGAGTAAATGTGATTTTTATATTCAGGTTTCGAAAACTATACAACTATAATACGCGAGTGAAGCTTCCCCCCTCCCAGTGGTAATGATACATTACGTTATTTAATCCCTTTGCAGTCAACTAGCAGAAACCTCAATAAGTGAATGTGAACTGAGGTCTCTCAGCACCTAGCAGGATCGGACTCCTAGCTAATATGCTAAACATGACAGACTGTTCTTATCTAAAGACATTCTGAATGAATGCACAAAACCAAAACAGAATGTAACTTGATTTTCTGTGATTTTACTTTTCTTGGGTTTATTCATCATATCCATCTTGTAAGTGTGAAAGCTGGGATGCTGGCATCTGGCCTATACAATACACATCACAGTGCTATAAATCTCTTGTTTTCTAGTCTCCTTTCTCTTTTTTTGTGTATGGATTTACGACCTTTCATGTATAGCTTCAAAGGAAACATGAACATGTTAAAATCCACATGAAATTTACAGTCTAAACTGCTTTTTTTTTTTCCCTGATCATATATGTTTCCCTCTTCTCCCACCCCAACTTACACTCAAATCTCTTCCATTATTGTTTGTGTCAATAAAACTTGATCAAACAAACATTAGAGGAAAGCAAACACAAATGAGGAGCAAATGCAGACGAAGGGAATTAGTTTAAGAATTCAAGTTAATATCAAATGAAAATATTTTGCATTATTCTCCCATCTGTAAATTTAATTGTAAAAGATACCAGAAAATGCCAGCTGAAAATGTCTCATGTTACTACCAAACAAAAAACAATTGACATATATTTATGTGGGTGTGTATATGTCCCTAATTATTTTTTTCTTCCTTTTTGCAGCTTTTTGTATGCCTTGATTAGTTTGGTGTGGCTTTCCATCAGTCTCTTTGCATTTTCCCTCATAATAATGTTTGCATAAATACATTTTTAAATGTCAGTTTTAATCTTTGCTGCTAGACCATCACTCCTTTCCCCCTTTTAGACATGGGGCCAGCTTCATCGGTGTGATTCTTTATGCCACTCAGCCAGTGCAAAGCAATGTAAACCCATCTTAATCATTTTAGCCTTAGTTCAGGCTGTTCTACCTTGCTAGACCAGAACAAAGCAGCTAAAAAGTACTGGTGATTCTAGCTCTTAGGCCTCTTTTCAGCTTCCTTTACTCACATTTTTTTTCCCCTTTCAGTATGTTCCCTCTTTCTTCTTTGGGATTACTGATAACTAGTGGAAAGCTATTCATGGAATATATAGTTTGGCATGTTTCCCTTCATATTGTCAAATGTATTCAATTAATATTTCTCTTCAATATTCAACGAGTTCTGTTAATCTACAATCAGCTTTAGTCCTTCATTCACTTCTCTTGTCCCATTCCTAAACGTGGTTTTCTTGCTCTCTCCCCATCCCTTTATTCCCATTCTCTCCCTCTTGCTCCTTCTGTGGAGCGCCAGGGCTGTAGCCCTGGACTGAAAAATCTTTTCCCGCTCCTGGAGTATCAGCATCAATAGGACTAGTGATTTTTTTAGCCATGAGCTGTAACACAGCTGGCTTATTCCTTTTTAGTTCCTCAGGTGCTTGATCCAAAGTCCATTGAAGCCCAGCAAGGAGAAGGAGGAACAAAATAGAGAGTCTATGTTTAAGGGATTGAGCCTGGGGTTGGGAGTTAGGAAGACCTGGTTCCATTCCTGACTGTCACTGACTTGCTGAGTGGCTTCTCCTTGAGCAAAGCACTTATTTTTATTTCTTGTATTATTAGAGACCATCCTAACCTGATTGGAAAGTGAATTCTAAGGCTTCTCCTTTATGTTGTTGTAAATCAGGATTTATTCAAGGGGAATCAGTGGCGTTGCACCAGTGTAAAACAGCCAGAATTGAGATCTTCTGAGTAAAATATCTTCAGAGTAAATTAAATCCTCCTTCCATTTCTCTCCAATTTTCAAAGAAAAACAAAACGTGAATCATTCAACAGTATTAAATCACACATTTGGAAAATTGTTGCTTAATGAATGAAACCATCTTATTTTCTAAAATTCTTGGAGCTCCTTGCAATACTGGCAATCAATTAATATCTCCGCAGTGCATGATAAAATAATAACACTAATAAATTATAAGCAAGATATGATTAAAATTCCATCTGTTATTTTTTTCACACCCCAACCATTAAGAAATGAAGAATTAAATAAATCCAGACATCTCAATTTAATATTTAATGACCACTGCTGTGAGTGCAAGGACTGTAACTGTGCCCAACCCCCACACCATGCGCAGGCTAGTCCTAAACTGGTTCTAAAGCAGGAAGTAATGGGAGTGATCTTGCTTTCATTGACTTCAATGGGAGTTTGACCATTGAATTTGATGATACCAGGATTTGGCCAAATATTTTTATGACTCCTTGCCTGTATTGTATTTTAGCTATAATCTTAAAGTCAGTTGGAAATAGGATAATAAGATTTAGGTCCCAATAGATTTTCTTGTTCGAGATGAAATTAAGTTCTATTTTTTTATTTCCTGAAGACACAGGCAGATTTGCCTTTACCAATGCATATATACAAACCTTCAGAATAAGAGATGCAATTAATATTAAACACTTTATAAGATTATTTTGGGAATCCATATGGAACTCAAGTTTTCCCTTTCCTTCAATTCAGAAAATTCATCCAGCATTTTACTTTCTGAAATTGCCCATTTTCTTATTATAATGATCTCAAAGATCTTGTGTAGGTTAAGGAAATAGGTCATGTTAATAAAAGATAAAGAGCTAACTTTAACTAACACATTATTAAACACCACTATAGCTAAAGTATAAAAATGTGTTTGCTAGTCATGGTCAACCCTAGGAGGGAGCATTGGGTTGGCCATGATCAGGTGAATGTATAAAGGTGTCAAATTCTGTTTCCACGAGTGCTTAAAAATGTGTTAGATAACGTGTGTTAAAATATGACCTCTGTGTCTAGTTTAATCATGGCCAAAGAATATACATGGGCTAAAATCATCTCAAAGCATCTGTACAATTATAGAACCCCTCATTTTATGGCATTTCTGTTCATGGCGGTAGTAGTGTTCAATGATCAAAAGATAAAAATCATCTATTCGGTATAAAGG
This sequence comes from Eretmochelys imbricata, assembly GCF_965152235.1. Lineage (NCBI taxonomy): Eukaryota > Metazoa > Chordata > Testudines > Cheloniidae > Eretmochelys > Eretmochelys imbricata. Next base: position 33,104,585 of record NC_135575.1, on the reverse strand, counting down.
ACTTACAGTCATAGCCGTTTCCTGTCTTTCTTTGTAGTGGAATGACCTTCTGTTGTGCAGCTAGAGTACATCATTTAGGGTCCTCTATCCTTAGCGCATTATGTTGCGGCCACCTATTTATTTATTTATTTTTACCAATTTAACTTTGATGACTGATTGCTGTAACACATCTATCTAAGGCAGTGGTTTTCAAAGCTGGTCCACCACTCGTTCAGGGAAAGCCCCTGGCGCGCCGGACCCGTTTGTTTACCTGCCGCGTCCGCAGGTTCAGCCGATCGCGGCTCCCACTGGCCTTTTCCCGCAGCCCCCATTGGCCTGGAGTGGCGAACCGCGGCCAGTGGGAGCCACAATCGGCCAAACCTGCAGGCGCGGCAGGTAAACAAATGGGTCCGGCGCACCAGGGGCTTTCCCTGAACAAGCGGTGGACCGGCTTTGAGAACCACTGATCTAAGGTAGTGATATGGCCCTTATTACCACAGTATCTGAGCGCCTCATGATCTTTGATGTATTTATCCTCATGACACCCCTGGAAGGTAGAAAAATACGATTTTCCCATGTTTTACAGATGAGCAACTGAGGCACAGAGAGACTAAATGAAGTGGTGTGGCATATGAAGTCTCAGGTGTGGTAAAGAGTTGAAACTAGGTCTACCAAGCCCCAAGCTAGTGTCCTAACCACTGGACCCTTTTTCCTCTCTACTATACGTGGTAGTTGTTTTCAGTGTGTAGACCAGGTCAGACCTAAGGAAGACTATTAAGTAACAGTTGGCAGTCCAAATGCTTAGTGAGTCTGGGAGCTATTAAAGAGTCTAAGAACGACAAGATTTTGTCTATGTCTAGGCTGGGTAATATCAGATCCAAAATGGCTTCAGCTCTAGTTTGCTTTTCTGTTCTCTGAAAATGGAAATTCTCTTCATGGTCCATTGATGAGCCATGTTTTTCTGTGTGTGTTAACAGATGTCAGTGTAGCTTTAATATCCCTTGAACACCTTTCTGTGACACTGTCATATTTGACTGTCTTAATTGAGATCTGTTTTAGAAGCATTTTATCATCTGGTGAACTATCTCAGATGCTACATTTAAATTTCCTTTCACTCAATCTCTTTCTTATCTTGTACCATAAAATAGCATTAACACTTCTTTCATTATCCACCTAGGCTGCACTCCTTGCATGTAAGCGTTTGATGTGCAATATAACCTCTTCTCATTTTTCTTCTGTACAGGTTGCATCCATCAATATTAACATGTCAGCGCTGTGATTTATTTCATTACATTTCTGTAATATCCACCAAGTCGTAATTTCTTTCCTGTACTATCACCGTAAGCTCATTTCCCATACTCTTTGCATTTGTATGTAGACAATTACAAGGTGTATTGTTCATTTCCTTCCTTCTAGTCTTGGCTTTTCTCCTCGGTCTTCATCTTCAGACGTTTAATATTAATGGAAAGTCCCTATGTGATGAATTGTGTCCTCTTAGGCAAAGTTCAAAGCTCGCCTGAAAAACTTCATTCGTGCTGAATCCAGGCAGTCGTATTTTCATGTGCTCCAGTGGCCCACTTTGAATCTGAACTACCCAACCTCGCCACACAAACAGGCATTTGCCGGCCTTCATTGCATTCCACTGTGCAGGGAGTACTAACAGAGCCGGACTCTGGAGCCCAGTGGCTGATGTGGATTTTTTGTGAAACTCAGCTGTGAGTAGAGGGCCAACGGATGACTTAGCCACTGCTTACGTTCTGCTTTAGCCCTCAAAATAGGACTCAAAGGGTTTATAGTCCTTGTATTGGCCCTGGCACATGGGTGAATTTCACTTTTATCAGCACTATTGATCAGTGCTTAATTTGTAATGAAAGAGGTTTCTGGGGTTCAAGCAATTTTTTTACTTTCACAATTGATGCAGCAAGCCCAGAGGTGCTTAGGGTTGGCAACTTTCTAATTGCACAAGACCAAACAACCCTGCCCCACCCCTACCCGAGGCCCCGCCCCTCACTCACTCCAGCCCCCATCCCTCCGTCACTCACTCTCCCCCCACCGGGCTAGGGCAGAGGTGTGGGAGGACTGCAGCTGGGGATGCAGACTCTGGGAAGGGGCCAGAAATGGGGGTTTCAGGGTGCGGGAGGGCGCTCTGGGCTGGAACGCCCAGTCAAAAAGGACCCTGGCAGCTCCAGTCAGCATTGGAGGGCTCCAGCTGGGGGTGCAGGCTCTGGGAAGGGGCCAGAAATGAGGGTTTCAGGGTGCGGGAGGGCGCTCTGGGCTGGAACGCCCAGTCAAAAAGGACCCTGGCAGCTCCAGTCAGCATTGGAGGGCTCCAGCTGGGGGTGCAGGCTCTGGGAAGGGGCCAGAAATGAGGGGTTCAGGATGCGAGAGGGGGTAAGGGCTCCAGTGGGGGGTGCAGGTTCAGGGGTAGGTGGGGGTGAGGGGTTTGGGGTACCAAAGTGGGCTCCGGGCTGGGGGCAAGGGGTTTGGAGTGTGGGAGGGGGCTCAGGGCTGGGGCAAGGGACTGGGGTTGGGGTGCAGGAGGGGGTGTAGGCTCCAGCTGGGGACTTGGGGCTGGTGCCAAGGAATTCGGCGTTCGGGAGGGGGCTCAGGGCTGGGGTGTGGGTGGGAGTGCAGGGTCTTGGAGGGAGTTAGGATGCAGAAGGGAGTTTCAACTTGGGGCAGGAGGTTTGGGGTGCAGGCTCCGGCTGGCTGGTGCTTACCTCAGGTGGCTCCTGGTCAGCTAAGCAGCATGGCCAAGGCAGGCTTCCTGCCTGCCCTGGCTCTGTGCTTCTCCCGAAAGTGGCCGCTATGTCTGCCCCCTAGGCAGAGGCACGGCCAGGTGGCTGTGCACGGTGCATGCTGCCTGCATGCACTGGCCCCACAGCCCCCATTGGCCGTGGTTCCTGGAGAATGGGAGCTGCGGAGTGGCACTCGGGGCGGGAGCAGTGCGTGGAGCTTCTCTGGCTGCCCCTGTGCCTAGAGGCCGGACATGCTAGCAGCTTCCAGGAGCAGCATGGAGCCAGGGCAGGCAAAGAGCCTGCCTGAGCCCCGCTGCACCGATGACTGGACTTTTAACAGCCCGGGCAGCAGTGCTGACTGGAGCTTCCAGGGTCCTTTTTCGACTGGGCATTTTGGTCAAAAACCGGATGCCTGGCAATGGTAGAGTTGCTGGGGCTACGAACTGCCAAGCCTAGAGGTGTCGGGGCTCAACCCTGGCAAGCCTTGGCACAAATTAAGCACTGCTATTGATATGTGACCAGGAACAGGAGCAATCTACTACTGAGTGTGTGTCATAGGTTCCTCTCTGTGCCAATCCACAGAAGCTGAGTTGTTACAGCCCACAGCCACAGGGGCTTGCTGTTTAGCTTACACTGTAATAGCTCATGTTTTTAGCTCTGGAGGTTCCTGGTTCTGTCCCCAGGGTGTCAGCTAAAAGCTGATCATCACGTAACCACTTTTTGGGTGCTTCAAGGGAAGTTGGCCACAATGAAAAGGGCCCCCCCGCCACAAAGTCCTATGCATCATGTAAGGCTCATGTTAAGAGGCAAATCCTACCTTTACCTCTGCAGGTACAAAGCGCTGTAGCTCACGAAAGCTTATGCTCAAATAAATTGGTTAGTCTCTAAGGTGCCACAAGTCCTCCTTTTCTTTTTCCTGATAATAGTTCCACTGGCAAGAGGGGAGAGCAAGATTTGAAAGGGCTGCGCAAACTCTCTGAAGCATGGAGGCCAGCTGTTCGTGGTAGCTGCAGGGGATGGGCAGCTTGAGTTGGGGAGAATCTTTCTCTCCCACACAGGAGTGAGGAGGCTACTCCAACCGGCCACAGAGTGCCTCTGCTGTCTTAATGGGTATTTTCTACCTTGCCCTAAAACCCAGCTGAGATACTCAGGCAAGGCACTGGGGATTGCATTAAGTGGGGCTTATGTGGGGCATAGAGTCCTGTGTGGGTCCTCTGCACTAGGGTGAATTTCATCCTAAAGCTTGAATGATGCATCTCTTCTACTGATTGGAAAGAATAGTTCAGATTTCCAGTCTTTTTTAATCTGCCTATCTTCTTTAAAAGATGGAGGCTTGCTGTGTTGGTTTTGTTTTTCACTAGAGGGTGCTGTCTGATTATAAATAAAAGTATCTTCATATGTGAGATACCATGCAAACTACACTGAATCAGCGCACATGACAAATCATTGATATGCAACTGATATAGCTGAGGAAAATGCAGTTATCTATGCAGCAATGTTAAGGAAATATTTCAGACACTAACAGTCTGAACAGAAATGAGTGAATAAAGAATGTGGATGAAAATAAAAAAGTTATTTTGGTAGAAGCTAAGGTCCAATTCAACAAGATATTTAAGCACATGCCTAACATTAAGCGTGTTCTTAATTAACTGACTTCAGTGGAACTTCACATGTGCTTAATGTGCTTTGTTGTAAATTATGGATTTAAACATGTGATTAAATTATGTGCCCATCTGAGTCTTATCCAAAGCACATTCAAGTCTGTGGGAATCCTGACAGTAACTTCTGTGGTTTTGGATCAGGTCCTAAGAAAGTGAAGATGATGAGATGAAAAATAGTAAAAAAAAAAAAAAAAAGAAGAAGAGAGAGCGAGAGAGAGAGAGAGAGACACCTGTCAAACAAACCAGAGAGGTCTGAGAAATGAGCAGAGACACAATGGAAAAGGAAGGCAGTACCTTGCAGTTCATCCTCTTGTAAGATCAGGCCTATAGACATCAAGTAAACAGGAAAAGCGAGTAAGATTCTTTTTAAAAAGAATGAAAACTAAATAAATGTTAAACTCCAAAAAGGAAATAGAGTTCCATAGTGCTCGAAAAGGGGAGGGATAAATCTAAATCTCAGTAATCGTGGGAGATGGCCTGGGATAAAGACAAAAGACAAAGAAATAACTGAAACAAAAGAGGGAAAAGCAAACTGGTTAGCGTGGTAAGTGAAGAGAGCAAAGGGCCAGAAATACAGTGCCAATGGGAGAAAAAAAAATGGAGTTCCTTAGCATAAAGAGCAGAGGGAAACTATTACCTAAGAGCAAAATTCACCCCACCCCACCCCACCCCGCAAACAGCCAGCACAAAAGCTACGCATTGCCACTGCACCTCTATTTTGGCCTCTGCTCGTCTTCGGCACTGGGGTGATTTTCCTACATGTAAGGCAAAGTTTTTAGAGTCAGTTTTGTACTGCTCATTTTTTCTCTCTCCTGGGCAAATAGCCACTCTTGTTTGTTACTTCTGCTGAAGTAGGTCCTTTCTCCTTTCACTCTAATGGAGGTGGTATAATTAAATCCCTAGAGAGTAATGTGGCTTTATAGATAGAAGTGTAAAGCGGCTGGGAGAATAATGGCAGAGGAAAAAACCAAATGCAAGTGGGCCTCTCACAGGTTAGATGGCTAGTGAAGTTTCAGGTCACATACAGTGTATGGTAAATACATGCTAAGGATGTTTATATGGAATGTTCAGTTATATGTAATTAAATTACTGCTAATTTAAACTATGCATACTGGATATAGCAGGAATCAATAGACTGTGGTAGGTGAATGCCAATCCCACCATCTGCTCACTGGGTGAAAAATTACCTGTTATTCACCCCACTGTACTTTGAACATCTATAAAGAACTTTTTGTTTGTTATCATTGATAAAGATGGTTCTGGTTGATAAATTCATTCTTACAATTTAGTTTGAAATAGAAAGTTAAATTCACTGAAGCTGGCACAGAGAACATCTCCCTGAGCCAGCAGGTATTCATGTGCCTATGGGGGAAATCATCCCATGGGAGGGCAGAAGATGTTTCTGCTTTCTCCTTCAAGATTTTTGCTGGGCATGAAAGAGCAAAGTAAAGTTACAGTTCACTGTGCTGTTTAGTTGTGATTGGCAAGATAAGTCACAGGTGATTTTCTTGTCCTATTGGATGAGAGTGTCAACATTCCTGATAAATACTTGTGTATGGACATATGGGGTGATTGTCAAAAGAGCTTGCTTGGTGGAGTGCTGGCCTAACTCTGCTTCCATTTAGTAAAACTCCAATCACCACAGCCACTGACTTTTTTGGCAGCAGAGGTAGGCCAATGCTGAGTGCTTTCAACAAAGGCCTGTCTTAAAATTCTTCTTCCTGGTGCAACTTGGAAATTCAGTCTTCTCAAATATTTTCCACAGAGTAACTTGAATATTCATGGAAAAGGAACAAAAAAGGTCCGTGGAATAACATGAAACAAATTTAATTAAAACAAAAACAAAAACCTAATAGATATACATAGTTGGGTTTTTTGGGGGGGTGGGGGGGGGTGGGGTGGGGGAGAATTGATTTGCATTCATCATCTATGTATGGATCAGACATTGTGGACTTGGATATCCTGAAAGACATACCTATCTGAAAACAGACAATAGAAAATTAGTGCTTTTCATTGGACAGAAAAGGTTATTAATAAAAACCTTCTAATGATGCTGATATATTTATTGTTCTGGAATTTGAAAGAACATAGGGTTACCTATGACAAAAAGGGTCCCATGGTTAAAAATAGTGTAAAATGTATTACCTTGAATGGTAATGTTTATTAAGGTAAAATATGAGAAAGAAACAGGTAATGTGTTTATATCTATGTCTGTGCATAATTACACATGCCTTGACACACCCGTTTTAAGGCCCAGAAAGGAGTTGTGAACAGGTGCAATTCTATGCGATGCTCAGTCCTCATTTTGTCCGCCTGTTAGTAGAGCAAGTTTGTAATTAAACTGTGTGGAACTCTTTGAATGTTAAGTGACTGTTCTTTGTGTCTCAGGAATGCCTGCGAGATGTTCAGACAGTAAATATACACAGTTGAATTTCAATCACTGGTGTGTGTGTCTGTGTTTTAGAGAAAGGACTTCTATGCAGTGCAGGGAAGTAAAAAGAGAAGAGAAGGAGCAAAGTCATCCTGGGTGCAGAAGGGGAGTCATCCTGTGGGGAGAGCACTGACTGCTGTGGATGTCTATGGACATAGAGTACACAATGGCCTAGAAGGGGGTTGGCCTGGAAGGCCAGTTTGGCTGGTTCAAGAGGCACCCAGAGTAGAAGCCACAGATCCACATTTATTGTGGATCCAACTCCATGGTATCCTGTTCCACCAGTGCAGAGTGGCTACAATTGCTATTTCACTATGTTAAAAATATTTGCCTTTGTTTCACTAACTTCAAGGGGACTATGCACAGGAGTAACATAGTGAAATGCAGATCACATACTGGAGTATTTTAGAAACATTCATTAGTAACGCAGTCAAAGGAGTCCCCATGATCTCACTTGTAAATCACATGTGAGTGATTTTTTTAATATATGCAGTTGATTCACCCTTTGCACTTCATTGTGTTTAATCATGAACATTTTAAACGCATGATTTATTGATCTGATAGCCCCCATAATAGGTTTTTAGAAGCCGTAGCGTTTTATCATGTGAGTCACTGCTTAGGGACGCTAATATATGGGGATTATACTTCTGGAGCTATTACATTTGGCTGTCTCTGATTTGCATGCCGTGCATACATAATAAATCTACAGGCTCATTGTCAGGACATTTTTATTGGAAAAATGCTTACTGCTCATGCACAAAGAAAAAACCTTCAAACCATGGCCTCCATATTTACATGCAAAATAAAACCCTGGTTAGAGGAGATGAGGGAGAAGTGGGGCGGCCGAAATGGAGATGGCACAGGTCTAAGGGGATCTTTATGGTTTGGAGAGGATTCCCAGGGCCTCTTGCAAGACTTCCCACACTATCACCCCAAATGAAAAACATGGCAGGAGGAATCTCTTCCAGGGAACCTTAGCAGGAATAATCATGAAGGACAATTAGGCGCATATTAGGAATTTCAGTGTTTAATTTAATCTGTACTGGATTATCTGTATTTGATTTAAAGCCAAGGAAAGGAACGTTCCATTCCGTATGTCTGTACAATGCTGAGCACAACATCATCATTCAGCAATAAGGAGGAGCTTGATGGACCATTAATTCTGATTTTCAATAAGACTTGGAGTGCTGGGATAGTTCCAGAAGACTGGAAGAAAGCTAATATTCTGTCAATTTGTAAAAGGGTAAATGGGATGACCTGGGTAATTATAGGCCTGTCAGCCTGATATCAATCCCTAGGAAAATAATGGAGTGGCTGATATAGGACTCAATTAATAAAGAATTAAAGGAGAGTAATGTAATTAATGCAAAGCAATATGGAAAACAGATCCTCTCAAATTAACTGGATATATTTTTGATGAGATTACAAATGTGGATGAGAAAGCTAAAAATGTTGATGTAATATCCGTAGACTGTAAGGAGCTGGACTTGGTACCACACAACATTTTGATTAAAAAACGAGAACAATATAAAATAAACATGGCACACATTAAATGGATTAAAAACTGGCTAACTGATTGGTCTTAAAATGTAAGTGTAAATGTGGAATTGTTGTCAAGCAGGTCTGTTTCCAGTGGGGTCCCTCAAGGATCGGTTCTTGGCCTTATGCTATTTAATATATTTATCAATGACCTGGAGGAAAACATAAAATCATCCCTGATAAAGTCTGCAGATGACCCAAAAATTGGTGGAATGGTAAATAATGAAGAGGACAGGTCAGTGATTCAGAGTGATCCAAATCGCTTGGTAAACTGAGAACATACAAACAATACGTTTTAATACGGCTAAATGTAAATGTATGCATCTGGAAACAAAGAACGTGGGCCATACGTACAGGATGGGGGGCTGTATCCTGAGAAGCAGTGACTGAAAAAGATTTGAGAGTTGTGGTGGATCATCAGCTGAACATGAGCTCCCAGTGTGATGCTGTGGCCAAAAGAGCTAATGCAATCCTGGGATGTAAACAAGGGACTCCCTAGTAGGAGCAGACAGATTATTTTACCTCTATATTGGCACTGGTGCAGCTGCTGCTGGACCAGTTTTAGAAAGGCAAGGTGGGGAAGGTAATACCTTTTGGTAATATCTGTTGGTCCAATAAAAGACATTATCTCCACCCACCTTGTCTCTCCAATATTCTGGGACCAACACGGCTACAATAACTCTGCACACAGTTTTAGAAAATGACATTTCTAAATTATACTTGTCAGGAAAGTCTTTTTTTGTTTTTGTTTGCAACCTTATTCTTCTGAAATGTAGTTTTCTAAATTTTGCATTCCCCCACGAAAAAGTAGAAAGTCCTTTTCCTGGATATGTAATGTTTCATCCTGCTGAATTGTTGTGGCAAAATTGTTATAAGCCCCTGAAAAAAAGGTGTTTGAAAATGGAGATGTTAGCGGAGGAGTGGATAGGTAGGGCACAGCACTTGCCAAGGTCTGGACTGGCTTGTTGGTTTAAGCAGGTCTGTTACAAAATGTTCTCTTAATTTCTTGTGGCTCCTCCCCCACCCCACCCCCCCCACCACACACACCCTAGCTGATCAATAAGGTAAAATTGAATCATCACAAGCCCAAAACCTGTTCTTTCACATCTCTAAACAGAATGAGTTTTTAGAGCTAGAAGTGGGTGAATTTTTTTTTGTCAACGGTAAATTTGCCAAAAAATGCATTTTTCTGGCACCAAAATTATTTGCCAGTTCAGGTAAAATTTCATGAACAGTTTCGGCCAAAAAAAGCTGAAAACAAAAAATTTGAAACTGTTTAGAATCGACATTTGAAATTTTTAATTTTGACCTGAATTAATTTTTTTCATTTTTTTTAATATAGGTGAGAAGCTGATTTCAGTTTTTGCTCAAAACAAACCTTTTCTTCTCCCTCCCCCTGATTTTTTGGGTTTAGCTCCTGAACTGAAAAATCAATTATTTGTTCAGCACTAGTTAGAACTGAAAGGACAGACTTTTCTTTTGCTGTCCAGGGGCAACAAAAATCAGAGCTGACGTTTCTGATTTGGAAGAAGCCAATTAAAATCTCAACTTCCCCCTTTATCGCCTTTTCCCCCTGCATAACCTTTTCATTCCTTACCTCGTGTCACTATGCTTTGTACCAGCCATTACACTGTATTCTTGCAAAGATGGTCAAGGGGGATTGGAGTCAATGAAGTCGAAAAGGAAGTGTAACCCTTAGCAACCAAAGTGACAGCTGCCGAAGCCTCTTTTGTCACTTTTTATTTCAGACTCCAGCAGGAGAAATCTCTAGTAAAATATAACCCTACCTATCCAGAGGTTGCGCGTGTGTTTATGTTTCAGGCAACAGACTCACAGTTTCTTTATTAATATAGATCTGAGAGAGACAATGATTTTACAGAAGCAACAACAGCAGGTCACCTAAGAACGTTCTGTGATGGTGAAAATAGTCGTTTTACACAAGGCTAGAGAGAGAGAGAGATGCAGTCCTGTTACAAAAAGCCAGTTTCGATTAATATTGTTTTTTCAAGTTTGCACAGCATTCATCTGTAGTATCATAAACTTTATTTAAACTTTTGAGGTTGTGTTGCAGGTGCTAGAAGTAATAGGTTGAAAATCTCCCTTTTGTGTTCCCAGTGATATTTTTTGCTTTCTTTCTATTTTTTTCTAATACAGGAGCTTGATTCATCGTTCTAACCTTTTGAATCCTGGATGTAATGTAACTTTTACTTAAGGAAACATTTCAAAAAGCAACAAAGGAAACTACAAGGTTCTTAAGGGCAATTTCAACTTTTTTTTTCTACTCAGAGAATGATTTTAACATAATATGCACTAGGTTTATGGCCTGTAGCACTGCAGGAAATTGATGATCCAATCGTGTCCTATAGCTCTGGAAAAATTACCGTATGCGTGTTATTGGCACTTGCATTTACTTATGCCAGGTATAGAGCATTTTATTTTCTATATGACCTACAATCTTGAGCAATAATCACATATAAACCCAAGGTTTACGTAAATTTGCTCCTATTAAATTGCCTAGTATCTCAGAGTGATCAATTACTGTACTTTAAGGAGGAATTTTATTAACTGAATCCATTGAAATGTTCTCACATATCATACTAGAGGACAATTTTAAAGCCTATAATTCTTAAGCCTAAATAATTTTGAAATACACTTTACAAAATAATGTTCTTACCAATTTTGTCATGCTTGAAAAAGGATTTTCAGGCACACAGGCCATCCGGTGGCAATCTTTAGTGTTGACAATGCTGAATGGGTGACTCTTGAATAATTTCCACATCAACAGGCTATGATGTAATGAATACCAATGGTGGAGCAAACCAAGCACTCAGAACTTTAGATGCTAGTGCTTATTTGAATGTTATTCAAATCGCACTATCCTCCTGACTCTGCAAAACTTGGTGAACATCATCATTAATATATTACAGCAGTGTGACAGCTGCCCTCCAGGGCTGACACACCAGGGATTGAACTGGGGATCTCCAGGGCTAAAAGCATAAGCTCCTACTGCTTGAGGTAGGAAGCCAAGTTTCTATAGGTTGGGGCTGTACCAACTCATATCCTCTGTGGATCAGCTCAGAGGGGAACCTATAACATAAATTCATCAGTGGTCTACAGTAGCCCTAGAGGCCTCAACCAAGACCAGAACCCTATTGCACCAATCACTGTCCAAATGCATAAGACATTCTGTGCCCCAAAAAGCTTACAGTCTAATCAGAAGGGCAGACAAAGGATAGGAAATGAAACAAAGGCACAGAACAGTGAACTGACATGCCCAAGGCCACATGGCAGGGTTAGAAATAGGACCCAATCCTCCAGGCTCCCAGTACAGTACCATACCCCATGGCCTGCACTGACCCAGCATTAGAACTGCTTTTCTTATAAGATTTCTGATCTTTGAGACCTGCCTGTCTTTCAGTATTAATCACTTGTGGTTGAAAATGAAAGCAGAAGAAAATGCAGAGAAACAAGAAAATTGAACATTGAGTGTCAAATTCTGATTTCAGTTTCAGCAATGGAAACCCAGACTAACTCCACAGATTGCAGTGGAGTTACTCTGGATTTACACTGATGTAACTGAGAAGAAAAGTTTGGTTCTTAATCTTCAGAGATGACCCTGCCTGCCTACAGTGGGGGGCAGGGGGACAGAGCGAGGGCAGCTGGCTTCAGCAGTGTTACTGAGCATGCTTTAAGTTTTAGGTTTATGTTACATCCACTTAGCCAAGGGCTAAGAAGGCATTCGAATGAAATACTTACTATACCCTTTAACAGATTTTTTTTCTTTTTAGTTCATTAAGATGGCAACATATTTACTGAACTTTCTGATCCGAATTCTGCTCTCACTCACGTCAGCCTAGTTAATAGAATTTCTTCCAGTTTATACCAGTGCAACAGAAGAATCTGACTTCTCAAATAAAAAAGTTTCACTATTTGCTTTTGCATTGTTCATCAATCCATAAACATTTAATTCCATAGCCATGCCTTTAATACATGGATTAATCTTTCACACTGGTTTTATATGTGAGTAATGACGCAGGAACTGGCATGGTGGAAGTTCATCTTTTTAATGTCGTGAACTGAAACTTTTTGATTGTGTCCTTTCCTAATGATGAGGAGCGTGAATGTAAGATTTTCTTCTGAATTGTTTTTCAACATGGCAGCAGATAATTTGTAAAGAATATAATCATTGATTTACAGCTGTTGCTGGAATTTTTGTTTTTATTTTTTTTATTTTTTGCACACCGCTTCAGCTGTACATCAGCAAAGTGACAGCATAAACACTGGGCAGTTAGTGTACAGAGAGAAAAAGGTCTAGATTTATTAGCCTAATATGACATAGGCTGTTTGAAAGGAAAGGTCAAAACCAGACTACATGAGATCTAAAGCAGAACAGTGTAGGTGACAAGATATATGTTGTCCAGAGGCAAAAGTACAGCATATTCTCTTTACCCCAATCTTGTAGCTATAGCTAGGCCCCATGGTACTCACTTAACAAGTATCAGAAATTGCCTTCTCAACATAGCTTAAATGCTGTCCAGTTTTGGTTCAGCCAGGGGAGGGGGAGGGGGGTTGATAAAAAGGAAAAGTACGGGCCTGATCCTGGAAAGCGTGCTGCATCCATAACCCTCCTTGACTTGACTGGAAGTTGCAGGGCTCAGCATCTCTTGGGATCAATCCCTGATAAATGATTAGTCAAATACGCAACTGACTTAAATTCTACCTCTGTTCAGGAACAGTGCTGCACACAGTACAAGTATGGTGGCTAATGAATGCCTTATCCTTACTGTATTACTTCTCTCTCCTGTTCTGCTTTAGCTTTCTCAACCCTTCTGTATTTATTCTATTCACAGGGTCAGAAACTCTGAGGATTGGCTACTCGAGGGAAGGGGCTCTCAACCTTTTCCTTTATGAGCCCCCCCCCCCCCACAGCATGCTATAAAACCTTCATGGTCCATCTTTGTCACAACAACTGATTTTCTGCATATAAATACCAGGGCTGGCATTAGCAAACAGGGCAATTGCTTGGGGCCCCATGTCACAGGGAGCCACAGGAAGCTAAGCTGCTCAGTCTTTAGCTTCAGCCCAGGTGGTGGTTCAGGGCCTCGGGCTTCAGCCCGATGCAGTGGGGCTTCAGCTTTCTGCCATGGGCCACAGTGACTCTGATGCTGGCCCTGCTTGACAGACCCCCTGAAACCTGCTCGTGGCCCCCGGACCCCTGGTTGAGAACCACTGCTCTAGAGTATGCAAGTCTGTTATAGTATTCACAGCTGGCAAATGCTTGCTGAACAGCAGATTTCCACTAGAGGGAGCTTACTTGCTGTATTCTGAACCTCATTCTTGAATGATGCTAATAAGCAACTGAAAAGAAGAGTAATCAAAGATAGCAGCTCTCTGTCATGTGATTTAGCTGTCATGGGCTTGGTTTTGTTCCCACTGCAGTCCATGGTAAAGCTCCCTATTGGGGTTTGTGAGTAAGAAGGTTATTCAGTCAAGGAACAGGAACACTACTGTAGGTGAAATCCTGGCCCCACAGAAGTCAATGGCAAAACTCCCTTTTTACTTTTCACCCCGTGTGACTTAAGTGATTGTTCACACAAGGAACTACAGGTATCATATGCTTAGAAAGAATACAGGAATCTGTGGACAATCTTTAGGATGAAATTTATTAACATAAGATATTTCTCAAACAATTCTAAATAGTGAACAAATCAGTAGTTATAATCTGTGTTTAAGATAATTCACCAAAGGAAAATATTTATTAATAAAATAATTGTTATGAATTGTTTGTCTACCTGTAATTGTTACAAACATCCAGTTGTGATCTCAAAAAAGCAAATTACAGAAAGCTTAAGGGTTCGAAAGGCATTCAAAGGATCCCTGAAATTTCTTTGGCCTGGAAGAGATTGGAAATCCATTTAATCAGACTCTGATATTAACATTGCCTTCCAGTTTCTGTCAGGTTGGAAAAGCAAGTAAAGAGTAACTTTTGTGCCGATGGTGGTGATGGGGAAACAAGTAGGACCAACAGGCCCACAATAGATGTTTTTAAGTTAAAATTTTTTAACCTCAGAGCATGGGTTGGATTGGGTCAGGGTAAAAGGTCAATTTAGTTTCTGTTTTATCTGAATTGTTTTGCACATCCTTGCTGTGACAGGGCACCAGGTCATACCCTGGCCTCTTCCATGAACACTGACCGCTCTGAGACCTTCTAGCTTGTAAACATCACTGTGCAGTTTATTGACTGTGTTTTAATCTCTCCACGAATACATATCAGTGTCTCCACACCTTGACACTGAATCTCAGCTTTCTAACTCCTTCTCCAAAGGCGGAGGGGAGGTGTCTTTACTCAGGGTACCCCCTTTGTCAGACCCCAGCCCCAGCACTCCTTCCCATGCCATTTTATACAGCTTCCCTATTAACATGTTAATTGTTTCATTGCCTTAGTCACCAGGGCATGATTTTAGGCCGTGTTTTGGCACCAGTAAACTGCTGCAGCAGGTTATGAGGGCTATAAAACACCAGAGGCCAGTGAGAGGAAACTTTCCCTGGCACAGGCATTGTGCAAGGTAGCCACAAGATTCCTTACAAGACCTCATCCCCATAAACTGCAGCATGAGGCATGATGTGATTGGAGCCAGAACTGCAGTGCACAGTTCTATAGTGATTCTGGAATGCTCTATCACCTCTGGGTAGCTCAGAGAGGACTGCCAGATCCTGGGGCCACTGGATCAGGAGACAAAGGTAGCTTAAAGACGTCTTTGCATCTACTTCTGTGGGGCAGCAAGGTTTGGCTTGCAACTCTACAAGCCCAAAATCACACACAATTTATTTTGCGTGTACTGGAATTGCACAACCTAATTAGCAAGACTTCTGTACCTGGAGCTAAGTCACCTCTGCTATTTTATTGTACAGAATGTTTAATATGGAGAGTTTATTTAAAATGTATAAAATGCACTCATTGGAATCTAAGCACATGTACAAAAATAAAGTCCATTAAAACAACAAGATACCATTTAACCAATTGGCCCAATGTCTATTAACAGACTCTGATACTAAATATACTGAGGAAAAGAGCCAGAGGTGATCAGTGTTTTTTTTTTCCCCCTACTAATGCAACAATGGAATTAAAAGATAAAAAGCATCTAGCTAGAGGTCAGAAGTGAACTATGGTGACATTTCATGAACAACAGTAACTTTTTGGATGTGCATGATGCAGCTAAGAAGAGCTCATTATGACCAGGTCCTAAAACTGAAATTTTAAGTGTCTTCTGTGATGGTTCCCCAAGGAACAAGAGAGAATCAGACAGAGCTCACTGTGAAGCAGAGTAATTTTATTCCTTCCATGAGTAATGCCCTGAAGTGTGCTATGGATGTTAAAATTTTGCATTTCAGAAGTTGTGTCTACTTTTGAAAAAGAGGAGAAACTGGTAACTAGATTTAACAACAAAAATATATGTATTTTCTTGGAATGTTTGGCTACCACTATGGTGCTCAGGGGAAAGTCTCCATATATCTGTCACCAGCTAAATTCTGTTAGTGATATTAAACCTGAAACTGTTGCCACTTTTCCTCCCCACTTATCCAGTCAAATGACTGGATTAGGAAAATACCTCCAGGGAGGCACAACAGACTGAAGGTTAAAATAGATCAGAGAACTCATTTTCTGTGATTATATAGATATAAGGATTTTTGTTTCCCTTCTTAATTGTTTGATGTACTATAGAAAATTGCTGGAGCTGGACTTGCAGCTAAAATAATAGTAACAATAAATAATGGCCTTAACAAAGAAACATGTTAAAAAGTTTAGGAATGAAATTTTACAGATAATTGAAGTGTGGATTGGGCGGTACATTTTGGAGCATTTACTACTTGCATGTAGTCCAGTGGCCACAATTGAAATACCTTCACATGTACTCCCATTACCACAGGAATACATGGATACTACATTAACTTTATGGATTGGCAAAGACAACCTTTTAAAGATTTAACTGGTAAGGCTTGCATATTTGCATATGATCATCTACATTTATTTGTAGTGCATATGTATGATTGAAAAATGTTATTCAAAGGGTCTCATTCTCTTCTAATGATTTAATGTAAGCGCCACAAAAATGCTTGTTGAAATTGCATCTTGCTGAAATTGAATAAAGTTCAAATACATTTTGATAAGAGGCTGGCTGACATCATAAGAGCTAGGAATGTGAAAACAGAGGGAAAGAAATTCTCAGTCTCTTTTTTATAAGCACACATTTAACTCCAATGTAGAATTAACATTGTGGAGAAAGGATGTTTTTTCTAAAAGATTCAACATCATCCCCTCAATTAAAAGTGAGAGATGGCATATCTGTATTCAGAGATATTCAGGTGGTCCCTCCAGCAGAACTGGGGAAAGATCAAAGATGACATTCCTGACATTTTACATGTAAAAATTGCTAGGAAAAAAATCCATTGCTTATTCATCATAAAGCAACAAACAAGGACATAGTGTCAATTTAAAAAATCCTCTTGCAGATCACCTTCAAGGCTCACATTGTACCCTCTATTTGGAAAGTCCATGCCTTTTGTCAATGTGTATCATAACTCTAAGTTACTTAGGTGAAGGGTAAGTTATGTGTGGCATATTATACATTTTTTGTCTTTTTTTATATTTTTCCTAGAAATCAAATTTAATTTTGTTGATAAACTGATGTATGTACATGTGTGACCCTCAGAGCACCCTAATGCCAGCTGGCACACTTTTATCATGATATATACCCAAAAGGCAGCATGTAATATATCATTGGAAATCTAATAACTCACTGATCATTAATATTCTTGCCTAACGTATGTACAATAAACCCACAAATTACTGCAGAGATATGTGCTGGAAATATGTTCTTAAAATGTATTTGGCAAACAGCACCTAAGCCTCTCCTGTTCCAGACAAAGGAATGTGGTCCTACTTGCTTGAATGTGTCTCTGATGTAAATTAACCAAGGAGTGGCCAAAGACACAGAAAAAGCACATTTACATGCAAGGAAAACAAAACCATCGGGAGAGCAAGTGAGAAAAGATGACTACTTAACAGACTTGACAGGGGATGGAGATTGCACCCCCAGGAAGCCTTCTTGCCTTTTGAAGTGGGGTCAATGAACTTTGGGGAGATATAAGGAGGGAGAAAAAAAGCCATTCTGGCATCCTTCACCAAAGGAACCGAGCACTCTGAGCTCTGTGGAGGGTCATGGTCAGAGAGTCTAGTCAGCCACGCTGGAAAAGAGATCTGATGAGAAATATGTCTTTGAACAAGAGACTACTTTGTTAAATCAGGTTTTAGTCCTAGAGGTGTATTTTTACTTTTGGTTATTGTAACCCTTTCTATCTTTATTCCTTAGCCTTGGGATCACTTAAACCTATGACGTTTTGTTTAATAAACGTGCATGGGTGGGGGGTTTAATAGGCATGGGGAGGCTCTGCCTTCCCTGGGGCTGCCACGGCTGCTGGACCCCCATTTGCGAGGTTTGGCAGCAAAGTTTTTGCTTTATGGTGCCTCATGCAGGTTCCGGGTAGCTGAGGAGGTGATATGTGCTACTCAGCTTCCTGGGTTCCTAAGTAATCTCCCTGGACTCCAGATGCCCTGGAACCTGCATGGGGCATATCAAACATGTCAGGAAGAGACGCTTTTCCCCCAGGTGGTTTGGGTCTGGGGAGGGGAGGCGCAGCTACCGGTGGCCCAGTACTCCTCTGGGCAAGTGGTGGGGAGGGGCTCGGGGCTTCAGCCAACCTGGGGCTCCTCCGGCCAAGGAGGGGGGTGCTCAGGGCTTCTCTGGGTGGAGGTGGAGTTTGTGGCTCCAGCCACAGAGCGGGGGAGGAGGGCTCTGGCGGGTGGAAGGGGCAGAGCCAGGGGCTAGCCTCCCCAAAGGGGGACTCCACCCGCCATCCATGTAAACTTGTTTTACTTTTACTATAGATTTCAGTGTTTTGATTAAATAGGGTGTTTGTTACCCCCCATTAAAAGAATAAGTTGCTGGGTACTGTCTCTTTAAGGAGCAGCAAATGTAATAACTTCCATAAGAGAGGGCTGGACACTACAGCACAGATGGTTTCAGGGAAATTCAGTACTGGTGGGTGTTGGGGTCACCCTGCCAAAAGTAACTGGGCAAGGGAAGCCAGGGAGTGACCTGCATGCTTGCCCGCTGGCTGTTGGTTTCAGGGCTGTGAGCCACAGCAGCGGAGCATTTAAGGCACCTGTAGTTGCAGGTTAGGTGGTGACACAACCCTTCCCTGCTCTGGGTTGAACCCCAAAGCATTACACTGTGCAAAATTGCTTATCATTTTTCCATAGATATGAATTTCTTCATTTCATAGCAATAGATCAGCAGAAAAGCATTAACTCATTGTAAAACAAAACAAAATATAGAAATATTCGGTCACTATGTTGCAAAAATTAATAGCTCTACAGGAACAATAAAAAACTGGTGATGTCCATGCTCTAGACACATCTGGATTGTTACAGTTAACATCGCAAAGAAAACAAAATGATCTGGTTTCCGTTTATGCGAGATGAAAATCTGATATTTTTGACTCCTAAGTGATGGGATACCATTTGCAACAGATGGCAATAGATGGGATAGCAGATGTGAACATGATGAGCTACTAAATAACAAATGCCTTCAAGTTATAAATATATTTTTCTGCACTCACACTGGAAGTCTCTGCATGAATTCGAACAGTTGTATTCTGTTGGGGTGGGAAATTTCTGCAGCTTAACCTCACAAGCACTTCATGTGTTTTGATGATGATTTGAGAGCACTTCCAAACACACAAAACCATATTGCAATTACACAATAAGGGGGCTTGTTCGGAAGTCACTTTCATTGGCTTTCCCCTGGTGTAACTACATTGACAATAAGGATGTTACTTCTGGTTTACATTGATGTGAGAGGGGTTCAGAATCAGGCCCTAAGGGCCTGATTCAGAGTAACCTATTAGTGGTTCTCTGGGCCATATAAGCCACCAATGTTGGTCCTGCAGTAAGTTGATCTATTTGGTCCAACTATTGATCTGTAGGAACATTTGAGGGGATTAGAGTGTGGGGGCACTATCCAAAGCAACTAAATATCAAGGCCTTAAAATTGAGACACCTCTTAAAATGCATCCACAAGAAAATTTCTAATGACGTTTCTTTGTAATGATTCCCAAAACCAGACATTGAATGAAAAACCCATGTTTAAAGAAGATAAAAAATGTTGGTGTTAAAGAATCAGGGTGCTCCCCAAGCTTCCCTTTCTAGTAGATTAAGTATATCACAGAATAACATACGCTGATTTATACATTGAAATATAAAATGAAGAACTGTTAATGGTAAGATTAAGAGCTTTGACAGCTATATTTTTAATGATTTGTAATTATCTGTATTTACATAGAATTGCTAACCTGCTTAAAATGTTCTTGCTAGCACTTCAATGTAGACACTACCTACACCGGTGGGTAGCTACCTCAGAGGAGGTAGCTAGGTCAATGGAAGAATTCTTCCATCAGAATCGCTCTGTGTACATGGGGCCTTAGGTCAGCGTAACTATGCAGCTCAGGGATTTTTCACACCTCTGACCTACATGGTTATGCCGATCTAATTTTCTAGAGTAGACCAGGCCTAAGCTACACGAACAAGTAATGAGAAATACCCCCCCACACCCCATTTTTCTGGGGAGACTCAAGACAGTGTGATACAAAGACAATATGATCCAGACACTGCAAAACCAGCAGGAAAAATACAGAAGCTGGGTAATTGAAGCTTATGCATGCGGGTTACCTAAAATCCAAAGCACAAGACTGAAGCACAAAATCAAGGGATCAGAGAAGGTGAAGATTATCATGGAAGATGGAAGATATTCCTGGTGCCCCAGAATGTGATAACTTGGGTCCATTTACCAGTTCTGTCTTGTCTATATTATTTGTTTTGCATAAATGTATGTCTAGACACTAGAAGTGACAATAATTCTGTCTGAAATTGTATAAAAGCAAAAATTGTTTAAGCCTAAATTGGGTGGATTTGTGATTCAGTTTCCCAATTTTTAACCCCCAACAAGAGGGAAGGGTGGTTAGAAGCAGAGCAATCCAGGTTGGGAGGGAGGGAATAGAAGACAAAGCTGTGGTTCATTAGAAGAGAATAAGAAGACAAAATTTTGCAGTGCATGAATTAAAGCATAGGATTATCCTAATTCCTCAAGAAGAGTCTTTTTTGGGACGAGTAGTCTGGGCGGGGCTGCTACCTGATGAAACAAACTCCACCCTTGTGTCCAGCCAGCTTTGCCCAGTGGATGAGACCTTCCTCTGAAACATTTGATACTGGCCCCTGAGAACAGGCTGCTGGACTAGATGGAACTCCGGTTAGTTCCTATGTTCTGGGATGCTCACATTTGCTTTGTGACAGGTAACATTAGTAAATACATGCATGTGTGAGATTTGAGAGTCCATCCGCCTTGTTAGTGTGAGAGGAAGGATGAGCCAGTGGTTAGGGCACTAGTCTGGGACTAAAGTCCAGGTTCTCTTCCCTGCTCGGCTTCCTGTGTGACTTTGGGCAAGTTGCTTAATCTCTCAATGTCCATCTGTATATTGTGGATAATAGCATTTCCCCCCTTTGTATGGGGACTTTGTGAAGATAAGTACCTAAGATATACTAGCGTTCTCTGTATCTGAAGTGACAGCAGCATATTAGTTACATGAACAAAGGGATGGCTATGGTATTTGTTTGGCATAGACTGCACAGTTCTGTGCTGGGAGTACTGTAGCCTTAAAAAACTTTAGCCCAAATCAGACCACCTTTTGGCGACCTGTTGGGTGCCATCCAACTGTGATTCACAGGCAGTGTAAATCTGTTTAAGAGCACAGAAGTATTTGAAGACACCGTTCACGTATGAAACCCAGCTAAAAATCTGCTCCTTATCACCGATCCACACTACAGATCCCAGAGGAGGATTTTGCCATAAAATTGTTCAATGATTAGTCACCTCATTGCAGTGGCTGCTTCTGTCTCAGATATGCTGCTCCCTATTTTCTCTGCAGTGGCTGGTCCATTCCATGGTCGGAATCCTATGAGTGACTGATTGGAGCCAAGCCAGATAAGAAGCACCAGCCCTGAACCTGCTTTGCTACACATGTTGAAGATGAAATTTTATGCTGCAATGAGAAGTTCAGTGAACAGCAGAATCAGCTTCTCTGACAAAAATAAGAGCTTTCTTGATAGTTTTTTCTCCCAGAAAACAAGAAATCACCCTTCAAAATTTATTTTGCATTTTGTTTTTAATGGAACTTTGGTATTCTAGTACTTGGAGATTCTTTGACTTATGGAATAACTGCATACTCATCCTTACTGTTATTCTGCAGAAGAGATGAAGCAAAAATAGGTAGAACATGGTATACTGGATTATAATAATGCCTCCAGGGTTGGCTGGTCTCTGGAGAGCAGATCACCCATGAGATTGAAGAACTTTGTCAGTGCTCCTGCTATAGCTGGGAACACAGGGACTCTTCTTCAGAGCAGGCCTGATCTGATCAGGAGAAGAAAACGAATTCCATATTCAGTGCAGTGTGTGGATGGTGTGTTGTAAATAAACTAAGGGGGTGACACATCGAATGATGAGCATAAAAGAAAAGATACTGAAAAGGTACAGCTTGCCTCGTACACTGAGCACCACCCATCCTGTCCAGTGAATGAGGCAGAGGTCCTCTGGGGAAAAATAGTATGTGATTGTGTAATTATAGACTGTATCGTAAAGCATATGAACAAAAAGGCAGAATCCATGTTGCACGAGCAGCTTTGATTTTGGTATTTCCTAACTTCTGCATGCTTGATTTTGCAGCTTTAATGACATTATTTTAACTGTTTTTTTTTTCCCAATGGAATGGTGGGTGGTTGTTTAAGAAAACTGAAGAAAAAAAAAACCCCAAAGAAATGCCATCGTGCACAACTATAACGGCTCCCCCCTCACCCAACATGGGTCGCCTGCCAGGTTTGCACCACTAACAATGGGATCACTCATGTGCGGTTCTCAAAGAATCTTGAGCGGTGAGTATGTAGGAGTAGCCTCATTTTCAGACACTGGGCCAGATTCTTTCCAACATCTGCTCAGTGCAAGAGAATTGGGGTTGCTGCCAATTACAGCTCCTTTATTCTGTGGGCCACCCCCAGTCCTGGCTCCCAGGTGTTGTAGAGCAGCTTAGAGGGCAAAACAACTCAAGGTTCTTATAATTAAGTAAGGATTGCTACAATGGTCAGTGAACGAGAGAGAAATATTCGTAGATGCAGCACATAAGGCAGAGTTGTCCCACTTCAGAGCCAGCCTACCTGGTCCTCCAAGTCATGAAGGAAAAGATCATATAGCACTGGAGGGACAGTTTCCCTCTGAAGAAAACCACCTTCCATCTGTTCCACTGATCTGCCGCTTTTGCACTGAATACTGAGTGTCTGACTGGAGGAACTGCTTCTGGCATCGCCAAGCAGATGAATGGTGTTGCTTTTGTCTTCATGCCAGCCATTTTATCTTCCAGAATGGCCATCCCACTGGAAACATCCAGCTTCCTTTGGAAAGAACTGAGGTGATTTGATGAAACATTAGAGGCAAGGTACATGTGAGGCATTTCACCGCTTGCCAAAAGTGCTGCTCCATTCTGCATTTATAAAAACTATAATATTTGTTGAAAGCCAAGGATCTTGTTGCACAGACATTGTAACCTTTGATTTTTAAGGTCATTAGAGTCATGCTGGCTGACTAAAAAGTTGCTGATATTTATGTCCTTATACATTCCTATTCTCATTAGTTCAGCTTTAGACTGACAACTTGCATGGGAAAAACAGAGAGCTGCTGTTATGAGACTGGCTGTGAACGTTATTTTCAGTATGTCTATGTGTGTGTGTGCTGTAGTTATAACATATTGTCCTCCTGCTGGGACTATTATCCACCATCGTGGAATTGCTAATAGCTCAGGCCCTGATTCTGTCACCCTTACTCTCAGAGTAAAACTTTACTCCACAAGCAGTCCCATTGTTATCAGTTTCAAGAAAATGTGTTATGGGGACAGGAGGAAAACAATGAGTTCCTCATAAACTGGCATAATAAACAGGGAGCAACATGGTAGAAGTCTTGAAGGGAGTGAAAGAGCCTTTAACAATCTCTTAGTACATTTATGTACAGTATCTCTTAGACCAATAAACTAAATATTTACCATGCATACAATTCTGACACCCTAACTCTCATTGAATAGCTCCTTATTTTGTGCCAAATCCTAACACTTTCACTTTGTAGCACCATCTGTGGAGTAAAGAGCTATTCATTATGTGAGTAAGGGTGTCAGATTTTGGCTCTGTATGAATTGTCCCATTGATAACCATATCAGTACTTACATACTCTAATACCCTAATCAATATAGGGATGGCAGAATTCAGCCCTCAGTATTGCTCTATCTGATTAAGGCCCAAATTCTGCCAGACTTACTCACAGTATGTAGTTACCTAAATCCAGGATTGGTCACATTGGGCCAAATTCTCTGCTGCTGTGAACAGTGAAGTCAATGGAATTGGTTCACTTTACACCAGAGAGAGAATGTACCCCATTAATACCTATAGAACTAATTACAGAGAAAAGTACTACTCGGCTTAAGGGCAACAAAAATAGAGACCTGTGTCTAAAATCTATCCTATATAATGTGCAGTACTTTAGGATTAAAGTTTACATATTGTACAATCTACTACACAGGAGTACATTAAGATAGGATAGCTTCTTTACTGGGATGTCTCCTGGGTCACTGATGTACCCCAATGATGAAGAAGAGCAAAAACTTAGCCAAGCCTGTATTACCATAAATCATCTCTACACAGTGGAGTGGAATTTAGCCAGTGTCAAGTAGTAAAATAGTAATTACCAGGAATTAAAAGTCCAGAGTTTACAAATTCAGACCTATGTAATATACACATGCTCCAAATCAAGATTAAGGGGCATAATTTCCTGAGTATTCAGGAGGTCCTCTTATACGGTTACTGTGCTTAGTAGCCTCAGTAAAGGGTAGCCAAATTCTGGAGACCTAAATTATGCAGGCAAGATTAATAGTTTCAGATTATTCAATTTACAAGTTTGATTTGCAGTTTTTGTTTTTGGGACAGAGGAGTGTAGAAGACTGGGAGACTAACATTTCTTTGTCTTTTTCCTCTTTTAATAAAAACTTGAAAAATTAATAATAAAAAGACAAACACTTTAGTCCATCATTACGGTTGCACAATTAATCCCTGAAAAATTAGGTAATATTAAAGATATGGCTCAATGCACAACTTTAATTCTGATCTATTGTGACTACACTGGTACCTTTAAACTTTGTGATCATGTACCATTTCTCCAAGAATACAAATTGTACTCTACTTCCTATGCCACAATATTTTGCCCAGTGGATGTCTTTACCATTAAACCACTATGCAGTTAAGTGAGGTCTGAGTTATGGATATTCACAACATACTTAGACCAATTCAGTTGCAGATTCTTTTAATTTAAAGCAGATTATTACCAATCAGTAGAGCTATAAAGAGAAAGCTCCTCTCATCTGGCATTGAAGCATGGAGGTATTCCCAGTGTTTATTTCTACTGCTGTCTTAACAGTCTGCCAACCTTTATTACTTTGTATTGATCTGGCACACAGTCCACATTATCAGCTGCTCTCCAAATGTCTTTGTATTCAAGATGGGCCTGAAATGGAACAGTGGATCCAACACCCACATGTGCACAAACCAGAGAAATTTGGATCCAGGGCCATGTTTTGTAGCTCAGGCTTATTGCTATAATAGGTGTGAATTCAGTGCCACCACACCTCCCCAAGGGCAAGTCTCTGTTGCCAACTGAACAGAAGATTATACATTGTGAGTCATATAATCGTGGCACAACTACAAATGCTTATTGTTAATTTATGTCTGCTGCTACTTACCCACTCATCCCAATCCTAGATCCCATCCATTTGAAAGAGCTCAGCCAGACCAGACTGTCTAAATATATAGGAGTAATGACACAATGCTAGCTATTTTGCAATTGCAGCTTGGCATTGCACATGACCATTATGTTTACAGAGTAGGTGGATTTCTTGCGCTCATAGGCTGCTTGGCTTCTTTTCCATGGGAGTAGGGATAAGCAGGCAATCTGCTATACACAGGGCAGATGGGTACTGAGTTATGTTAGCAAACTCCGTTATGTTTTGCTTTTGGTGCTATTGTTGCACCCTTCATTCCACATGGGGTCAGTGTTATACAATGATTATATTGATCATGAAGCTGAGGGAGGTAGTATGGCTAGTAGATAGAACACAGAACTGGGAGTCAGGAGACATTGGCTCTATTTGCAACTCTGCCACTGACCTGCTGTGTGACCTTGGGCAAGTCACTTCACCTCTCTGTGCCTCTATTTCCCCTGCTACCCTTTGTCTATTCTCTCTGTTTATAGTAATAAACTCTTTGAGGCAGAAATGGTCCCTTACTACACTTATGTACAGTGTCTAGCACAATGGGGCCTTGCTCTCAACTGGGGCCTCTTGGTGCTAACGTCATACAAATTATAGATAATAAAGTTAATCTTTGGTTTGATCAAATTTTGGAGATGGTCAATTAGGGTGTTCAAATGTGGCATTTATACTTCAGGCTCTGAATAAGAGATAAGTTTGAACTGCAAAACCTGGCTCTGGATCCAAAATTCCCTGGACTCTGGGGGCTTGAGTTCCACTGGTGTAGCCAGTGAGAGTTGAAGGCCTCCTGTATTTCTGAAGAGGCACTCAGTATGTTGCAAGGACTAGTTCTCTCCGGAAGAGCATCTAGAAAATAAGAAGTTGGCTTACTGGCTACTAGTAAGGGGCCCCCAAGAGTTTTCTGGAAACATCTCATGTCTAAGTATCCTAATGCCATCTTGGCCTTGACAATGACTGATCTAACATGACTATGCTGCTGGGCTCTCTTGTTTCAGCTCCCCTCTCATTGCTGATAGATTGTTTGCCAAACCTGTCTCTCTGGTATGCTTGCTCCTCTGAATGCTGATGCACTGCATCTGCAACACTCAAACCTCTATCTCACTGGCTTTTGTAGCAAGAGTTTCAGCATTGCTAGAACTTTTGCCTTTGTCTATTAACCCTCCAAGTCCCAAATGCTGTGTCCTTCCATCCTGCGTGTAGAGTTGCCATTCTATATTTGAGCAGATGGCTTACCAGCCAATTGACGGTTATGCTTAAAGCATTTCTAGCCTCCCTTACTTATTCTGTAAATGCAAATATCTAATTGCTCTAAAACTCTGAAACTAGACAGTGCATGCTGATATCAACCCAAAATATCCATATTTTGTCTTGCAGGCTGCTCGGCATGCATATGTTTGGTTCACACAAGCCCTCTTTGTGTTATCTTGTGTGTACTTTTACTTCACGTGCACGCACTGCTGGCATTTCAGTTCTTGCACCTTTTTGGAAATTTGCTCTTTTATTTTTTTCATTCAGTTTTAACAACATATGGTAACTGTAAATGCACATACTGCATTATATTTTGGAGTTTTCCTCAGATCTAGCTATTAAAATTAGTCAGCATCTATTCAACTACCAAAAGAAATAGCTTCTTTTGTGTATCAGCGGCTTTTGTCCCAGATTCTTCATGATGCATTTATGATGCAGATTACAGACTAACATCCCATTGTTAACGTAATGTGGGGGTTACAATCTTTATAGGTGTTTAGCATGTAGGGACACGTGCCAGCAATTATTAGGCAGAATTGTCCATTCATTGCACAATATGGCCCATAGTCCATCTACATTTTTAATTGAATGTTGAGATCTTTTAAAAATCAGAAGTTTGAAATCTTATGGTCCCCAATTCTGCCTCAAGATGTGGCCCCTTTACACTGCTCTGGCAGAATAAAATGGTCTTAGAGGCCCCCAGATAGTTCACCCATCATAAGGAGGTTCCCTGGCCAATGGAGGGCTGGTGCAAGGGTTCTATCCTAGCTAACTCTGAGCCATCCAGCATATTTCGGAGGCTGGCTCATGGAGGGAGGCAGGGGGTGCAGCCAGAGTACACTGCTCTCTGGCTGTTCTGTTCCATAGGAGATCATTAGCGTAGTCTTGGCTCTCTCATGAGTTGTGCTGAAAGGCCGGCAGACACCCCCCCCACCTCCCCCGCACCCCTCCCGCCAAGGCCCAAATTAGAGAGATGCAAAGGTAGTTGTGTGTGCACTTCTGTGAGAGAAGATAACATTCTTTTGGTATTCACTAAAATCGTTAAAACAAGGAAAGTGCAGGAGAGGCAACACAATAATAATGACAATTATTTGTCTCAGTTTTAAGGCACTGGTTTGCACTGGGGGGTGGTGCAGTCTCAAAGCCTCAATAGAAACATTAGGAGGCATCAGATGGGTACAATATCTGCTGAGCTCCTCAATATGCAAAACGAATTTTCCAGCTGCAACTTACATTAGTGTCTCCACCTCACTGCTGGCCAGCTCCACCTGCAAGCATGACAAAAGGGCCATCACCCGTCCTTTTCCTTGCCCCACCCTGCCAGGAGGAGTGCTAGTAAGAATGTGCCCTGGTCTACACTAGGACTTTAGGTTGAATTTAGCAGCGTTAAATCGATGTAAACCTGCACCCGTCCACACGATGAAGCCCTTTATTTCGACTTAAAGGGCTCTTAAAATCGATTTCCTTACTCCACCCCTGACAAGTGGATTAGCGCTTAAATCGGCCTTGCGGGTCGAATTTGGGGTACTGTGGACACAATTCGACAGTATTGGCCTCCGGGAGCTATCCCAGAGCGCTCCATGGTGACCGCTCTGGACAGCACTCTCAACTCAGATGCACTGGCCAGGTAGACAGGAAAAGAACCGCGAACTTTTGAATCTCATTTCCTGTTTGGCCAGCGTGGCAAGCTGCAGGTTACCGTGCAGAGCTCATCAGCAGAGGTGACCATGATGGAGTCCCAGAATTGCAAAAGAGCTCCAGCATGGACTGAACGGGAGGTACGGGATCTGATCGCTGTATGGGGAGAGGAATCCGTGCTATCAGAACTCTGTTCCAGTTTTCGAAATGCCAAAACCTTTGTCAAAATCTCCCAGGGCATGAAGGACAGAGGCCATAACAGGGACCCGAAGCAGTGCCGCGTGAAACTTAAGGAGCTGAGGCAAGCCTACCAGAAAACCAGAGAGGCGAACGGCCGCTCCGGGTCAGAGCCCCAAACATGCCACTTCTCTGATGAGCTGCATGCCATTTTAGGGGGTTCAGCCACCACTACCCCAGCCATGTTGTTTGACTCCTTCAATGGAGTTGGAGGCAACATGGAAGTAGGTTTTGGGGATGAAGAAGATGATGATGATGATGAGGTTGTAGATAGCTCACAGCAAGCAAGCGGAGAAACCGGTTTTCTCGACAGCCAGGAACTGTTTCTCACCCTGGACCTGGAGCCAGTACCCCCCGAACCCACCCAAGGCTGCCTCCTGGACCCGGCAGGCGGAGAAGGGACCTCCGGTGAGTGTACCTTTTAAAATACTATACATGGTTTAAAAGCAAGCATGTGAAAGGATTAATTTGCCCTGGCATTCGCGGCTCTCCTGGATGTACTCCCAAAGCCTTTGCAAAAGGTTTCTGGGGAGGGCAGCCTTATTGCGTCTTCCATGGTAGGACACTTTACCACTCCAGGCCTGTAACACGTACTCGGGAATCATTGTACAACAAAGCATTGCAGTGTATGTTTGCTAGTGTTCAAACAACATCCGTTCTTTATCTCTCTGTGTTATCCTCAGGAGAATGAGATATCATTCATGGTCACCTGGTTGAAATAGGGTGCTTTTCTTCAGGGGACACTCAGAGGTGCCCATTCCTGCTGGGCTGTTTGCCTGTGGCTGAACAGAAATGTTCCCCGCTGTTAGCCACGGGGAGGGGGGAGGGTTGAGGGGGTAGCCACGCGGTGGGGGGAGGCAAAATGCGACCTTGTAACGAAAGCACGTGCTATGTATGTAATGTTAACAGCAAGGTTTACCCTGAAAGAGTGTGTAGCCAGACAGCCAGCCCCCCCCCTCTCAGACCAGCATTGCTGGAAACACAGGAGGAAGCCGGAACAGGGCACTTAACATATATTCCAGCACAGCCTTTGAAGCTGTGAAAGCACAGGTGTGCTGCTACAATGTGCCTCTGGGAGCAGATACAACGATTAAGCTCACAGCAGGCAGAGGCCCTGTGACAGATATGGCTCTTAGCCCCTACTAACTAGCGTGATGCACACACACCAACATCCTAGTTGGGAAAATATTTACCCTGATAAAAGAAATGTCCAGTAGTCAACACTTATTGTTTCTCTCCCTTGCAAGTGTAAACTATTCTTGCGAAAGCTGGCGTCACCCAGACAGACCAGCCTCAGTTTGGCATAAGAAAGGAGAAAGAGAATAAAGGAGTACAGAGGTATAAGTAGGGGACCTACAGCACCATGATTTTTGAGTGCTTTTCACTATCTATCTGCTGGTCAGATAAGTGACAGCCTCCCAAGGCTTCTGCAGCTAAGA
This sequence comes from Eretmochelys imbricata, assembly GCF_965152235.1. NCBI lineage: Eukaryota > Metazoa > Chordata > Testudines > Cheloniidae > Eretmochelys > Eretmochelys imbricata. Next base: position 33,074,704 of record NC_135575.1, on the reverse strand, counting down.
AGGTCCCTACGCCTTGTCCCTTATTCGTCTTTCCGCGGAATTGAGTGACCGATCCTGGCTTGGCACCGCTGGAATCGAGAGATGCAAGGAGGGTAAGAAGCACCCACACCTGATCTCCTATCTTTAGTGTACACATATTTTGAAATAGAGCTCTATACTTTGTTTTCTTTCTTTGGGATTGTGGCTTCAGTTTTGTAACTTGTTTGTGTGTGTAACATCTCTACATTTAAATAAGTAGGCACTAGCAATTTTGTAACCACATGATTAGAATCTAGCTTAATAAATTTTGGTAACCATTTGTGCATAAGCCTGACTTGTTTTCTCTGGTTTACTGTAAAGCAGCCAACACAATTAAAGAACCTCAGCCGTTTTGGCTCTAAAGCCTGGCCATTAGGTGAGAGTACTAAGAGCCTAGCGTTGAGTTGTGCCGCCTCCACGGGGCAAACTCTTGGGGCACCTGTCAGTCAATCCTGGCTGCCCGCTGCGAAGGAGCTCTGAGCTCTAGCAGTTAAAGTCACGGGTGTGGAGAGGCTCTTAGTGCTGCCATTGGGGCACCTGTCAGTCAGTATTGACTGCCCGCTGTGAAGGAGCTCTGAGCTCTAGCAGTTAAAGTCACGGGTGGTTAGGACCTTGGGGCATCCATCAGCCTAGCCCGGGCTGCCCGCCGCGAAGGGACAGTGCGTCCTAGCGGTTAAAGTCACGGATGGTATAAACGGGCATAGCTGGCACCTCACCAAACATCCTTGGCCGTCGGCTAACAGAGTGTAGCCACTATTTTATAAAATGTGTCTTTTTAAATACCGCTGTCCCTTTTTTTTTCCTCCACCAGCTGCATGTGTTTCAATGATCACAGGATCTTCTCCTTCCCAGAGGCTAGTGAAGATTAGAAAGAAAAAAAAAAAACGCACTCATGATGAAATGTTCTCTGAGCTCATGCTGTCCTCCCACACTGACAGAGCACAGACGAATGCGTGGAGGCAAATAATGTCAGAGTGCAGGAAAGCACAAAATGACCGGGAGGAGAGGTGGCGGGCTGAAGAGAGTAAGTGGCGGGTTGAAGACAGGGCTGAAGCTCAAATGTGGCGGCAGTGTGATGAGAGGAGGCAGGATTCAATGCTGAGGCTGCTGGAGGACCAAACCAGTATGCTCCAGTGTATGGTTGAGCTGCAGCAAAGGCAGATGGAGCACAGACTGCCACTACAGCCCCTGTGTAACCAACCGCCCTCCTCCCCAAGTTCCATAGCCTCCACACCCAGACATCCAAGAACGTGGTGGGGGGGCCTCCGGCCAACCAGCCACTCTGCCACAGAGGATTGCCCCAAAAACAGAAGGCTGGCATTCAATAAATTTTAAAGTTGTAAACTTTTAAAGTGCTGTGTGGCATCTTCCTTCCCTCTTCCAGCACCCCTCCTGGGCTACCTTGGTAGTCATCCCCCTATTTGTGTGATGAATGAATAAAGAATGCATGAATGTGAAGCAACAATGACTTTATTGCCTCTGCAAGCGGTGATCGAAGGGGGGAGGGGAGGGTGGTTAGCTTACAGGGAAGTAGAGTGAACCAGGGGGCGGGGGGTTTCATCAAGGAGAAACAAAGCAAACTTTCACACCGTAGCCTGGCCAGTCATGAAACTGGTTTTCAAAGCTTCTCTGATGCATACCGCGCCCTCCTGTGCTCTTCTAACTGCCCTGGTGTCTGGCTGCGTGTAGCCAGCAGCCAGGCGATTTGCCTCAACCTCCCACCCCACCATAAATGTCTCCCCCTTACTCTCACAGATATTGTGGAGCGCACAGCAAGCAGTAATAACCGTGGGAATACTGGTTTCACTGAGGTCTAAGCGAGTCAGTAAACTGCGCCAGCGCGCCTTTAAACGTCCAAATGCACATTCTACCACCATTCTGCACTTGCTCAGCCTGTAGTTGAACAGCTCCTGACTACTGTCCAGGCTGCCTGTGTACAGCTTCATGAGCCATGGCATTAAGGGGTAGGCTGGGTCCCCAAGGATAACTATAGGCATTTCAACATCCCCAACAGTTATTTTCTGTCTGGGAATAAAGTCCCTTTCTGCAGCTTTTGAAACAGACCAGAGTTCCTGAAGATACGAGCATCCTGTACCTTTCCCGGCCATCCCACGTTGATGTTGGTGAAACGTCCCTTGTGATCCACCAGAGCTTGCAGCACTATGGAAAAGTACCCCTTGAGGTTTATGTACTCGCCGGCTTGGTGCTCCAGCGCCGAGATAGGGATATGGGTTCCGTCTATGGCCCCACCACAGTTAGGGAATCCCATTGCAGCAAAGCCATCCACTATGACCTGCACATTTCCCAGGGTCACTACCCTTGATATCAGCAGATCTTTGATTGTGTGGGCTACTTGCATCACAGCAGCCCCCACAGTAGATTTGCCCACTCCAAATTGATTCCCAACTGACCGGTAGCTGTCTGGCATTGCAAGCTTCCACAGGGCTATCGCCACTTGCTTCTCAACTGTGAGGGCTGCTCTCATCTTGGTATTCATGTGCTTCAGGGCAGGGGAAAGCAAGTCACAAAGTTCCATGAAAGTGCCCTTACACATGCGAAAGTTTTGCAGCCACTGGGAATCGTCCCAGACCTGCAACACTATGCAGTCCCACCAGTCTGTGCTTGTTTCCCGAGCCCAGAATCGGCGTTCCACAGCATGAACCTGCCCCATTAGCACCATGATGCATGCATTGGCAGGGCCCATGCTTTCAGAGAAATCTGTGTCCATGTCCTGATCACTCACGTGACCGCGCTGACGTCGCCTCCTCGCCCGGTATCGCTCTGCCAGGTTCTGGTGCTGCATATACTGCTGGATAATGCATGTGGTGTTTAATGTACTCCTAATTGCCAAAGTGAGCTGAGCAGCCTCCATGCTTGCCTTGGTATGGCGTCCGCACAGAAAAAAGGCGCGGAATGATTGTCTGCCGTTGCTCTGACGGAGGGACGGGCGACTGACGACATGGCTTACAGGGTTGGCTTACAGGGAATTAAAATCAACAAAGGGGGTGGCTTTACATCAAGGAGTATTTCAGGCAGGACTTCACGGAGGGTTCCAATAAGAAATGGTGCACCTAAGTAATTGTTCTTATTGGAACAAGCAGGTTGGTCTGACCTCTGATTGATACATGGCTCGATTTACCTCGCTGCACCTTCTCTGTGAGTGACTGCAGTGTGACCTAGAGGAAGGAGTCCCCTAGATGGGGGAGGGGGGGAAAGCAAATGAGTACAAAACAAAGCTGGTCTATTTCTTGTTTTGATCCACTCCATCTATCTTTTACATCTTTGGCTGGCAGCAGACGGTGCAGAAGGACTGCATGCCATCCACGTCTCATGGCTGCTTGGCAGAAGATGGTACAATAGGACTGCTAGCAATCCGTATCACCTGCCTGCTCACCATAAGATGGTTCAATAGGACTGACTGCAGGACTAAAGAGAATGACCTGGTCAAGTCACTTCTAATGTAGTCCCTGCACCCATGTCTGCCCAGGCGCTCCTGGCCGACGTGGCCAGGAGCACCTCGGACATGACGATGATGGCTACCAGTCCTATTGTACAATCTCTGCCACAAGGCAATGGGTTGCTGCTGCTGTGTAGCAATGCAGTACCACGTCTGCCAGCACCCAGGAGACATACGGTGACGGTTATCCGAGCGAGCTCCATGCTTGCCATGGTATGGCGTCTGCACAGGTAACTCAAGAAAAAAGGCGTGAAATGATTGTCTGCCCTTGCTTTCACGGAGGGAGGGAGGGAACGGGGGCCTGACGATATGTACCCAGAACCACCCGCGACAATGTTTTAGCCCCATCAGGCATTGGGATCTCAACCCAGAATTCCAATGGGCAGCGGAGACTGCGAGAACTCTGGGATAGCTACCCACAGTGCAACACTCCGGAAGTCGACTCTAGCCTCGGTACTGTGGAAGCACTCCGTCGAGTTAATGCACTTAATGCACTTAGAGCATTTTCTGTGGGGACACACACTCGAATATATAAAACCGATTTCTAAAAAACCGACTTCTATAAATTCGACCTAATTTCGTAGTGTAGACATACCCTGTGTCTTTCCTGCCTGGGGATTGTGGTTGTAGCAAAACATTCCATAGAGGCTTCCTCATACCCTCCCCTTGCTCACCTGCACAGGGGCTGTCCCCTGTCTAGGCCTATCTGCATCAAATACCTCAAATGACCCTAAAGCCCATTCAAAAGGCCAGACTGTCCTAGGGGAAGTGAACAAGGAACCATTCGTCTTTCCACTCTGCACCTCCAGCACTGCAGGGACTGTTCCCTCCAGGGATGCCTGGAGGTGCTGGTCAGCCTAAAGGGAACAGGGTGGGAAAGTGACAGGGCCATGGCCTCACCCCCTGAACACTAGCCCACAGATAGGTTAAAGACTGGTGTATCCCCCTCCCTGCCAGAGAGCTGTGGGAAGCACAACACTTCTGGGCTCACCCTGGCATGGAGCAGCTCCACACCATCCCGTCTCTTAGCCTGGGGATCTGTGTGGGCCGTGTCTCAGAGGGACAATCTGCCATTAAAGGAGAATATGAAAACATAAGGCCATGTGTAGCCGACAGAAGAAAACTAATATTCAGGGAACATCCCATAGGCACTTTGAATGAAGCCATTGTAGTTTTTGAGTGCTCATACAGAGAACTGTTCAGACAATTTGATCACTAAGCAGGAACTATAACGTGGTCGATTTCCACATTTCTCTGGAGCGAGCTAATTATCTCTATAGCATATTTGTTCTCAGAAGTAAGTGTGTGTGTGTGTGTGTGAAATGTCTTGATTTCAAAGACAAGCACAAGCTTCAGAATTTAGATCTGAAGTTGGGCTTCCAAACAGCCCAGGTTTTGAGGGCATTCAGCTCTGATGTTTTCAGTCATCCCATTGGAGCGACAAGAGGCTGTTTGCAAAGTCAAGCTCTGGATGTGGATTTCACCCATCTCACAAAGTTCTTGGGCATTCAGATCCAGGATTTTGTCCCAGTCCTATCTCTAGCTGATTTTATTCCAGCTTTGCTACTGGCTCGCTTTGTGAGCTTGGCCAAATCACTTCACGCCTCCATTCCTCAGTTTGTGTAAGTGAAATGAAAATAATGATTCTTATCTTCCATTGCAAAGGGCTCTTTTTGTAAATGCTAGATTTGTAAATGTTAGACTAGAGACTAATATGCCCTTTTTTGTGACTGATCAGAGAAGAGATGTTGATTTCTGATCATGTTTCCTACCTGGGGCATTTCTTGTCTTAAATATTGCTATGGAAGAGGTTTGGTGAAACGTATCTAAGGATTATTAGCATTAGTATTTTATACGAAACTGTCAACAAAGGGTTAAACTTAGACGGGGCACCATTCAGGCTGGCTGCAGCAAATGCACCCAGATGGGTGCTGGGGGGATTGTGTCTGGATAGGGACAATGATTTTTAAAGCACTTCCTTCTCCCACTTAGGTGACTAAATAATTGACTTTCCCATGGTCACATAGGAAGTCTGTGCCATAGCTAGGAATGGAACCAGGTCTCCTAAGTCCCAATGCAGTGCCTTAACCATAACCCCACCCTTCCTCGTCTATCACTCACTTTGAGAAATCTTCAACCTTATTTGTTTAAATGGTAGTTCTTCTATTGTGAGGCTACATAAGAAGGCTCTTGGTGCCTTCTGGCTACCCCTGTATGTTGTCAGAAATGCAGTCTAATGAATGGTTTCAGAGTAGCAGCCGTGTTAGTCAGCATTCACAAAAAAAAGGAGTACTTGTGGCACCTTAGAGACTAAGAAAGTTGTAACTCTTCAAGATTTAGTCAATGACCCTCCACCCCCTTTCTCAGTGCATTTTCAGATAAAATTCCAGACTTTGTTTGATGAGGAAACCAGGCAATGGAATTCACCTTGCATATCCTGCCCTGAACTACGGTGCACCACAGTGAACAGTGATTCTACTTCTGTATTTGCTGGGTGTTCTGTGGTATTTCTGATAAATGTCTCTTCCTTCTGCTACCTTTGATCACCAAGACGTTGCACCCACCCCAATTTTCTTTTATGTTGTGGGATCCATATGCATTCTGAGAAAGGGGTGTTTGTGCACAGATAGGACATGTAAGGCAAGGAAAGGAATAAGGATAGGCAAAAACAAAATCTTGCAGAATGATTGGAGATGGGGGGGAGGGGATTCTTCTGTCATTAGCTGTAGGCGAGGAAGGAATAATGAAGGGGATGCCAGAAAGAAAAATGGGAATTGGGGTGAGATTGAAGAGGAAAGGAATTACAATTGAGAGGGGAGGAGTAATAAGTGGCAAGATGGCTGATAAGCACGGATTGCCGGGGTGGCAACATGGAGACAACTGGCATAGAAACAGGCAATAGAGAAAGGTGCTCATGTGCTGGGTAACAAGCCATCAAGGGCAGGTGTTTAGGAGATTTCAGAAGAGGAGGATATAAGGAGAAGGGAGAAAACACGGTCCCCAAGACAAGAAGTTTTGGTGTGAGCTAGTGGAAGGAGTGGGGTTGTCTGAAGTTAGGGAGAAAAAAAAACAATGGTTAGGAACAGATGTAGAGATTTCTAATGCTAACATCAGTCATTTTTCTTCCTTGCCCATTGATCTGTTCAGGCCACCACCCTTTTGGAATCCCCATACTTGCTCTGCTTCTTCCACTGCTTCAGGTGCAAGCTTCTTGTCTTTGCATCCCAGTTCTTGCTTAGTTCTGCCTCTCATTACTTAATTATCTGCCCTTGTCTCCTTTTGGATTTTCCCTCATCCCCTCCAGCCAGGCCCCTTCTCCTCTTGGCCATAGATTGCAGAGCAGAAGCCCCTGAGCTGCATGAGGCAGAGGAGCCTCCCGGGCCCCAATTTGGCCCACCCCAGGGGAGGGGCAGATCCGGGGCTGTGATTCCTGGAGCTTGGCAGCTCGAGCCCTGGCTGCCTAGATGTGGGTTGGTGGGCCCCACAGTGGCTGAAGCCAGGCTCGAGGGAGACCCTTTGCTCCACACCCCAGTGATTAGGCCACTCGCTAAGCTACACTGGGCTTGGACATGCCAAAGGGTCACTGCTTTCAGGGGTGGTGGAACTAGGGTTGGGGGGGCTACTGCCCCCACAATGGAAATATTGTGGGTTGCGAGCTTTGTTTCCACACCTGTTTGTCATTCCCTATGAACTGTACACATTCACAGGGGGCAGAAGCAAGAGTGGGACCCGGAGGGGCGGGGGAAGCCACTGTGTTGTCCAGCAGCCCATAGGAACATTCAGCCTTGGCCCACTCCTTAGCAAAATTCTGACTGAGCCCTACCCCCAGCAGAGTAGTGTGCATCGCCCCTATGGTGTGGGCTTTACAGGCTGCTAGTGCAGATGCAGGAGTGGAGCCCTGACCCTACCCTCTGTTCCCTTTTCCCTTTGACAGTAGTGATAGCCTGACAGTTCTTGCAACCCGTGGTGCAGCTCCTAGCTGAGCTTTCTACCCAAGGAAACATATCAAAGCAGGCCAGCTGCTCCTCTCCTGCTTCTCAGGAACTGCAGCCACACTACAGGGAAAACGACAACTTTTCTTTGAAGCCCTATTGCAATGGGACATCAAGGGAAATCTCTACTATGCCCAGTAGCCCAGTCCTGTGGCCAGCAGTACTAGAGAACCAGTTAACCTACTCTGAAGCTGAACTAGCATGGTAGGAGCACCACAAGGAATCTATTCCAGGTTCTTGATTTCAGCACCCAAGTTAAGGTAGGGCAGAGGAAGACTGGAAGTGAGACAAGATGGGGAGGCCAACAGAATGGGGGAAGAGAGATAGTGGGGGCTGGAATCTGACAGGTGTGGCACAGCTGCAGGCTTTGGCTATTCTGCATAGCTAACACTTCTGCCTAATTTTCCCCTCTCTGTAAAATAGAAATAACATCTTCATGCATCCAACGAAGTGGATATTCACCCACGAAAGCATACGCTCCAGTACGTCTGTTAGTCTATGAGGTGCCCCAGGACTCTTTGCCACTTTCACAGATCCAGACTAACACGATACTTGATCTTCATATAGTACCTTTATATTCACCGAGGAAATACATGAAGTACAAAGCAGAGCTGTGCAAAATTTTTCAACCAAAACTTTTTTTGTCAAAAATTGCAGATTTAGTGACACTGAAACATTTCATGAATTTGTGTCATTTTTATCAAATTGTTCTGGCGGAAAAAAACAAGGCAAAAAACTCACTTAAAAATCGGAAAAAAATTTAACTGTTTTGTTCTGACATTTTCAAAATGAAACATTTTGAGGTTTTCTTTTAAATGATTTTGTTTTAAATTTTCTTTTACTTATTAAGATACCAGTGAAAACATTTTCGATGCTCAAAACTGAAAGCCATTTTGTCTGATGCACAGTTTTTCTGACTTTTTGATTTGCCAATAATTTTTCTGAAAAAAATTCAGTTCAACCCAAAACAATTGTTTTTCAAAATTGTCAGCAAACCAAAAAATCTGCTGTTGCCCAGCTCTGGTATACAGGAGTGTATCAGGACAACATTTGGGTCATATCTACTATAATAGCAGAGTAAGTTGTTTCTTTGATTGTACAAGAGGCTGAGAGATTTTGTATTGCCAGGAGAGGGGGAGACTTGTTACATCTATACAGGTACAAAAGACTTTTGTATTTAGGAAATAGATACAGTGTCAGTAGATGATGCTCAAGAATATGTAGCACAGCTTCTGGCCCCAAGTCATTTTGTGTGCATTTAAAAAAATTTCTTGTTGCTAACAGCATATGGGCTTCCTCAGTCCAACTATTTCCATCAGCTCTTAACAATGCCAAAAAATGCAATGGGAAGGAAGCAAAATCAAAATGAAGGAAAAAATTAACAGAAGTAATTAATAGGCAACTCCGTGGTGTGGTAGTTTGTAAGACCAACATCATTTGTAATGGTGACATCAGGCACTGGTGAAACTAAATGCGAGAATGGGAGTGCAACATCGTAAATTTTTAATTTAACAACTGGGTTTTGCAATAGACTTTGAAAACCTTCAAGTAGAAAACACCGTATTGCTGACCTTCATCTCTAGAAATGTTAGGTCATGTCTTCAACAGCTGTCCATCTCTCTTGATATACACAAAAATATACTAATTGCAAAAGTAGTGAAATAGTTAAATACTTTCAGTGTTAAGAACAAAATCCCTTGTTCAGGGAATCATAAAAAGCCATAGGTTCCTGGTCTGCAAAGCTAAGTATTGGGTAGGAATGATCACTGCTGCAGAAATGCTAATGGAAGTACTAATGTTGGCTTCTGAATCCTATTATACTCGTTGCACAGACTATACTGGAAGTGCTATAAAAATCCAGGCATTTTGTCTGGGAGGCACTCATCAATATTTTATTTTTGTTCATGGCCCCCCTTATGAAGTAGCACTTTTGAAGTACATGCCAGAATAACATTTTTCAGAGTGGCCTGTGCAGAATAAGTGCTATTTCCATAAGGGGAAAAAAATTGGTCTGAACATTGTTGAATAAACACATTATTTTGAGTCTAGTAAATCAGACCCTTCCTTATTATTTAGGTCAGGAAGTTGTGAGATTGAGTCATATCCATGTCATATGGCAAGTCAGGTCAGATTTGGCCTCTTGTATTTTTCTATTTGCCAAGAACTGTATATAGTTTAAAAATGGCAAATTGTAGCTGACTGAACATTATGCATAATTATTGTGAATGTAATTTTGTGACACTCTACTGTAACTCTGACTGTTCTTCACTGCTGGAACCTAGCTAGAAATGAGGCACTTACATTCAGTGCATAGCTTATAATGATGTGACAGAACATATTTATTTTCATGAATAAACCCTTAAAGTAAGTTTGTTGTGTTTCTAATTATAGGGCTAGCCTATGCTTAAAAGTTAGCTTGACATAGCTACAGCACTCAGAAATGTGAAAAATTCAACATCCCTGAACTCCACTTAGCTACTCCAACCTAATCCCCAGTGTAGACATGGCTACGATGATAGAATAATGCTTCCATTGACCTAGCTACCACCACTCAGAGAGGTGGATTACTTACAACCATGGAAAAACCCCTTCTGTCACTGTAAGACGTGTCTGCACTGAGATACTACCGTGGCACAGAGATGCAGCACTGTAGCTGTGCTGCTGTAGTCCCTGTAGTGTGGACAGGGCCTGAGCCTGTAAGCCAGCAGAAGAAATGAGTGGGCCTTCGCTGAACTTGGAAATGTGTATCAGTGATCCATAGTTGGAAAAGTAGGTGAAGAGAGCGGGGGTAAAAAGAGACATTTGCTAATATAAAGCAGAGTAAACGAACTGTAAAATTTAAAAGGATTAAGCAAAAGGCCTCCACTTCTGCAGCAGGAGGTGGGGTGGGGGGTATAAGGATTAAGCAAAAGGCCTCCACTTCTGCAGCAGGAGGTGGGGTGGGGGGTATAATAATCTCCGTGGAACTTAGAGGCCGGAGGTTGCAGGAGGAAAGAGTTTGGAAGAAGCACAAGGAAGTCAGCATGCACATGGCTAGAATGCTATCTGCAGCTCTCAGCATCTCTGTAAATAGTTCTCTTAATAAAAACCCAGTTTAGTTTTACAAGCATGGAATCCGTTCAAGTTATTATCCCATGTGATACTAAGCAGCCCTGCACTCATGTCCTACACGCTATTGTAATAATCTTTGTACAAATATTCCTTGTGAAGTATCATTTGAAAACTAATAACTCACTGGTCATCAATATTCTTGTGTGATGTAGGTACAATGTGGGTATTAAGAGTTATGAATGTATGCTGAATGCATGCGATGAAGTGAGCTGTAGCTCATGAAAGCTTATGCTCAAATAAATTGGTTAGTCTCTAAGGTGCCACAAGTACTCCTTTTCTTTTTGCGAATACAGACTAACACGGCTGCTACTCTGAAACCTATGCTGGAATTGTGACTAAAGAGTGTGTAAACCAGTTATATCAGGAGAAATTGTTAAACTCGTCTATCCTAAACAAAGGAATATGTGTTTACCACAATTTACACGTAGCATAAACAGAATCATCTAGACAACAGGGGGAGGAGGTGGCAGGAAACAGAACAATTTGCATTTCAGCAAACACAAGTGGGGGAAGAAAAAGCTTCCTTCATCACCTGACTCCAAGTTTACTTCATCACAGCTTGAATAAACTTTATTTTGAGGGGTAACCCTCAGAAGTGTAACCCTTCTGCCAGGTGGAGTCAGCAGCAACCAGAGCCTCATTCAATATCTTGGGGTTCCTTTCCATCAATACAACACATAATCAGCTCGAGCCCCCACCCAGTAACCTGGGAAAATTACACACCGCCCCTGGGTGCCTCTGAGAGGCAACACTTTCCCACTTGCAAGCACAGAGTCTGAGTGTAGAAAAGAAGCTTTTAATGAAAGGAGAGACATCAACCAACATTAATTAGGGAAAGTGCCACAAGCAGGGTTCATAATCATAAAACTGTGAAGAGAACACCCACCCTAGAGTGTGTGGGGTGATGCCCTCTGCCTCATGTTCTTGAGTTCCACAACCAAAATTTCCTTTATTGTTGTCAAGGTTCCTTCCCCACTCCGAACTCTAGGGTACAGATGTGGGGACCTGCATGAAACCCCCCCTAAGCTTATTTTTACCAGCTTAGGTTAAAACTTCTCCAAGGTACAAACTATCTTACCTTTTGCCCTTGGACTTTATTGCTGCCACCACCAAGCATCTAACAAATATATAACAGGGAAGGAGCCCGCTTGGAAACGTCTTTCCCCCCAAAATCCTCCCAAACCTTACACCCCCTTTCCTGGGGAAGGCTTGATAAAAATCCACACCAATTTGCATAGGTGGACACAGACCCAAACCCTTGGATCTTAAGAACAATGAAAAAGCAATCAGGTTCTTAGAAGAAGAATTTTAATTGAAGAAAAAAGTAAAAGAATCACCTCTGTAAAATCAGGATGGTAAATACCTTACAGGGTAGTCAGATTCAAAACATAAAGAATCCCTCTAGGCAAAACCTTAAGTTACAAAAAGACACAAAAACAGGAATATCCATTCCATTCAGCACAGCTTATTTTATCAGCCATTTAAACAAAACAGAATCTAACACATATCTAGCTAGATTACTTACTAAGTTCTAAGACTCCATTCCTTTTCTGTTCCTGGCAAAAACAACACATAGACAGAGAGAACCTTTGTTTCTCCCCTCCTCCAGCTTTGAAAGTATCTTGTCTCCTCATTGGTCATTTTGGTCAGGTGCCAGCGAGGTTATCCTAGCTTTTTAACCATTTACAGGTGAAAGGGTTTTTCCTCTGGCCAGGACAGATTTTATATTTATATTTCCCTTTATATTTATGACAATTGTGCCCCCCTCTGCTCCCTCACCATACCCCACTCACAGTGGCTGTCCTTGTTCAGTGAGGGAACCTAAGGTTCAGAGGCACATCTGTGTGAGCTCACCTCCCACCCAGGGAAGATGGCACCTTGCTTGCTCCACCCTCTGAGCACTTGCTTTGGCTGGCTGGCCCACCAGTCGCTCATTCCACTGGCCGCCTCACCAGCTTCTCCAGCTAGCTGTCCATCAGTCATCTTCTGCTGATCAGTCTCTTAATGATATTTATCTCTTAGCAGGTTGGGCAGAAACACAGTCGCACCACAAGTAATTTCAGCTCTGATTGAGCATTTGAAATAACAAAGATGCTCCTAATGAAGCCTATTTAGCTCTTTCTTTGAACAGTGGGGAGAAACAGGTTAAACCAGTTCAGGGAGAGTCCACACCTCCTGGCTAGGACAACCGTCCCCACCCCTCTTACTTTCACAGGGCTCTGGCATTCAAGCTCCTGGCTTAACAAGGTCCTTTCAGCTGAGGGTGACCCGTCATTTAGGACAGGTTAAGCACAGTTCTGCTCCCCTTCATTCATACAATAATTACAACACATTGATAACAGCATTTCACTATCCCTGCATTCAGTACTAAAGTGATTTGTAACCCAATACCAGCCAAAGTTAATTACTTTGAGTAACACCACTCTATCTGCTGGATATCTGAGCAGAATAGGTGTGTTAATGTAAATACAGTTTGCTCCTGAAGTCTCTCCCCCTCCCAGCTAGCTCTCATAGGAGAATTCATTGTGTTAATTCAGACCCTGCTTACAGAAGAATCCATTTCAAGAGTTTACTGGTCTATAAAAACATGGGCCTGAAATTCAAGGGATAAGCAATTGAATCATTTGATTGTATACTGTATTATAAGAGTGCATAGAGTGAGGTCTTTTCTGAAAGCTAATGACACAGTGATGATTAATATAACTGTTAAATATATGTTTTAACACTATATAAGGAATTTTGGATACTTATGGATATTAGTACACTGTACACTCTGCCCAGACAGGAGGGAATGTCATGGCTATCTACCCGTCTCTTATGTAAATTAAGCATGGTGTGACCAGAAACAATGGAAGTTCCATTTACATACAAATCAGCAGGGGGACGGGAAGCACAGGAAGGGAAAAGCACCTTGAGGTCATCCAGCCTCTTGAAACAAGTTAATTGAACTTTGGAAGATATAAACAAGGAGAAAACACCTTCGGCATCCATCACTAGGCAAACATAAGGAAGCAAAGCTCTTGAAAGCTGAGAAGGATGGGTCCTTCAACTAAAGGGCTGGGGTGGTGTGGTTTGAAGTCTCTGGTGCTGAATATAGATGAGAAACCTGCTCAGGCAAAGATCTCTCACCTCATACAACAAGGGAAGCCAACATCTTGTACTTTTGTGGGAGATCCTGACAGGGAAAGTCAGCTATGACTGGAAGAAGAGTGACTGGTGAGAGTAATTATCTTGAGCATTATCTTTTAGCATAAACCAACTCAGTGCAGTGTTTAAAGGGAAGGGTGCATTTACCGCTACTTAAGTAAATAAGCTGTGTTGTAGTTTTAGCTCTTCACAGAAGCAACATTTTTAAAAAAAATTTTTTGGAGCTGTCAAGGAGAGGGCCAGGCACTTCAGAGCACTGCTTTGGGAAAACTTTGGGACTGGGAGTGTGTTGGGGTCTTATTGCTGGTTGTAACCAAGGCTAGTGGAAGCCAGAGTTCAATTGGTGTGTAGCTGGCAGTCTGCTGAGGTCAGACCTGCTGGCCTAGGGTTGCAGCTACATGTAGACACTCCATGTGTGATCTCCATGCTAGTAGCCTGGTTGTGAGCAGCTCAGGTTGGGATCTACAACAGGGAAGCATTGTGAACAGCCTAGATTTGCAGGGCAAGTGGTGACATAACCCTTCATTGGTCTGCATTGCACCACCAAACCCTGACTAAACTGTGACACGCAGCTAGTGGTACATTGAACAGGGGGAACCTAAAAATACACACCCCTGCACCCTGCCCTACACACATGCACACACTACACTTCTAACATAAAATGAGTCAGCTAAATTTGGAGAACATGCCAAAGAAGCATCCCACTAATGCTCCCCAAAACGGTTTCAGCCATGCCTGTGCCTAATGGTGTGAGAACAGTGCACAGAAATTGGTTATGGGTATATCTACACTGAACCTGGAAGGAGTAAATTCCAGCTTGAGTAGACATACCTGTGCTAGCTCTGAGCAAGCTAATGTGCTAAAAAAAGAAAAGTGTAGCTGCAGCAACGAGTGATGGGAGATGCTGGCCATCCCAAATATATACCTATGGTCTTGGACAGGATCGTGTTTGAGGCAGCTAGCCCCTGGCACAGCACATGTAGCCATTGCTACACTTCCAATTTTAGCATACTCGCTTGAACAGAACTAGCACTGGTATGTCTTTGCAAGATGGAATTTACACCTTGCAGCTCTAGTGTAGATATACACTTCATTTACAGAGGAAAGGTGGCAAAAATTGTTCATGGGTCGGCCCCAAACTACCAAAGGTTGATTCTGTATTTGGGAATAATTAAGCACTAATGTGGCTGCAATCACTGTCTTGTGTTTGCCCTATCTCTTTCTGTCAAAGGTCATGTCAGAAGGCAAAACAAGATTTGGAGGCTTGGAGGAAGGTGCTAATGCTAGCTCAGAGGAGTCTAGCCATGTAAAGAGGATAAAGACACATTATCTAAGGCTGTTTTAGATCAATTGAATCTTTGTTTCTGGCTGCCCTCTAGGGGCTTTGGAACTGTGTATGCAAATAGGAGCTAGCAATGAATTTACCAAAAACTTTTTAAATGGATTGTGGACCTGATAAAAATGAACTTGTGTTCATAAGAGGCTTCTCAGGTGGCTTTTTAGCTCTTGGTTTGTGACGAATTTTGAAAACATCATATTGATTACTTACGCTACAGAAAATAATACAAATTAATGTACGTGCCATACACTTTATATATAAAATATCATAATTAAGATAAACTATTTTTTCAACAGTGACTAATTAAAACTGATTGAATTAGTAGAAAAAACTAACCTATTTCTGACTAAAACAGTTATTGCACTGTAATTTATGGAATTGTTATTTGCTCTTTGTGAACATCTTGATGATTACACAAATGTTTATTCATCCAAAAACTCACACTAGAGATTAATATATTATAATTCTGGTTTAAAAGTTTATCCAGATATTGAGCAGAAACAATACCATGTGATATAGGTGACCAAATGACATGAATAAGGAAAACCAATGAGTCAAAGTCATGAACAACACCTAAAGAACAGAAATATTAACTGGTAAATAGCAGTAACACAATTGGGCAGAAATTGGGATTGCGTTGTGAACAATTTACTAACCACAAAAGGAACTAACTTCTAAATATTATTCTAAACTAATAGGTTGGCAAGATCTACTAGTATAACAATTCTAATTATTGAAGCTGAAATTTAAAATGCGATTTTCACATTTCATAATCTTTGTTTACATTAACTTTACTCAGCTCAGACAGTGAAACTAGATTGGTCTTTTTGTAGTCAGTTTTATAGAAATCACTGAACTGAGCACTGATTGGAAAAGACTTATGGGGACAATTCATCTTAGTCACTGTCAGTTTTCCTTGATAGTCAGCTTAGATTTTTAATATATTTTAACCTCCTTAACTTTATTCCTTGTTATAACTTCACACCTTTTTGATTTTCAGAAGGCCTGAGAACATGGATCCATAAATCCAGCTGATATCAGAATTTGTCAGCATCTCTGAAAATCAGTTCCTAAAAATGCTTGTTCAGGCAGATTTCTATATTTCATCTCCCTTCCCCCCATGCGTGTAACTAGATATCTCTTCTTTTCTTGTCCCTTTTGCCACCACAAAGAGTATGTGGTGATGATTGAAGGGCAAATGAGTAGCAACAACCACTTCGTTGTTGTTGTTGTTTTTTAATGTTGGTGTCTTTGCACTTATGAAACAATTTAGGGTGATGGCTATTAAAAATGAATTAGTATGCAAGAAGGTTCATCTTTTTTATTAATTAAATCTAAATTATTAGCTCATATCCAAAGTTATTTAGCAGATACTTAAAATTCCAGCACTGAATATTTCCTGTAGCTAATTTAATAGTTTGAAATGTATTACTAATTATGAAGTAATGGACAATAAACAGAGAGAAAGGCACTTAAAAATCCCCATAGAAACATAAGCTAGAGATTTTTTCTTCTGAAGTAGTTCAGATCAGTTGTTACTGATACAAAACTGTACCAAATATTTTCATCCAATGTCTATAATACTTATAAATGCATTAAAAACCTTCCTTTGGAAAGCAAAGCTTTATAATGAAAGAATGGGAAGATGATTGAAAGGTGGAGTTTTTACAGAGAATATAAACAATTATAATTTGTGTTTAATATTTTCAAGAAACAGCTAACTGAAGCATAGTTGTGGCACCTTAGAGACTAACCAATTTATTTGAGCATGAGCTTTCGTGAGCTACAGCTCACTTCATCAGATGCATACCGTGGAAACTGCAGCAGACTTTATATATACACAGAGAATATGAAACAATACCTCCTCCCACCCCACTGTCCTGCTGGTAATAGCTTATCTAAAGTAATCGTCAGGTTAGGCCATTTCCAGCACAAATCCAGGTTTTCTCACCCTCCACCCCCCCACACAAATTCACTCTCCTGCTGGTGATAGCCCATCCAAAGTGACAACTCTTTACACAATGTGCATGATAATGAAGTTAGGCCATTTCCTGCACAAATCCAGGTTCTCTCACTCCCTCACCCCCCTCCAAAAACCCACCCCCATACACACACAGACTCACTCTCCTGCTGGTAATAGCTCATCCAAACTGACCACTCTCCAAGTTTAAATCCAAGTTAAACCAGAACATCTGGGGGGGGGGGGGGGGGGGGGGGGGGGAGGAAAAAACAAGAGGAAATAGGCTACCTTGCATAATGACTTAGCCACTCCCAGTCTCTATTTAAGCCTAAATTAATAGTATCCAATTTGCAAATTGTCAGACAGAGACAAACACCTACAAGATCTCTGTCAAGCTTTCTTACAACTACAATACCCACCTGCGGAAGTAAAGAAACAGATTGATAGAGCCAGAAGAGTTCCCAGAAGTTACCTACTACAGGACAGGCCTAACAAAGAAAATAACAGAACGCCACTAGCTGTCACCTTCAGCCCCCAACTAAAACCCCTCCAACGCATTATTAAGGATCTACAACCTATCCTAAAGGATGACCCAACACTCTCACAAATCTTGGGAGACAGGCCAGTCCTTGCCTACAGACAGCCCCGCAACCTGAAGCAAATACTCACCAACAACCACATACCACACAACAGAACCACAAACCCAGGAACTTATCCTTGCAACAAAGCCCGTTGCTAATTGTGCCCACATATCTATTCAGGGGACACCATCACAGGGCCTAATAACATCAGCCACACTATCAGAGGCTCGTTCACCTGCACATCCACCAATGTGATTTATGCCATCATGTGCCAGCAATGCCCCTCTGCCATGTACATTGGTCAAACTGGACAGTCTCTACGTAAAAGAATAAATGGACACAAATCAGATGTCAAGAATTATAACATTCATAAACCAGTCGGAGAACACTTCAATCTCTCTGATCACGCAATCACAGACATGAAGGTCGCTATCTTAAAACAAAAAAACTTCAAATCCAGACTCCAGCGAGAAACTGCTGAATTGGAATTCATTTGCAAATTGGATACTATTAATTTAGGCTTAAATAGAGACTGGGAGTGGCTAAGTCATTATGCAAGGTAGCCTATTTCCTCTTGTTTTTTCCTACCCCCCCCCCCAGATGTTCTGGTTTAACTTGGATTTAAACTTGGAGAGTGGTCAGTTTGGATGAGCTATTACCAGCAGGAGAGTGAGTCTGTGTGTGTATGGGGGTGGGTTTTTGGAGGGGGGTGAGGGAGTGAGAGAACCTGGATTTGTGCAGGAAATGGCCTAACTTCATTATCATGCACATTGTGTAAAGAGTTGTCACTTTGGATGGGCTATCACCAGCAGGAGAGTGAATTTGTGTGCGGGGGGTGGAGGGTGAGAAAACCTGGATTTGTGCTGGAAATGGCCTAACCTGACGATTACTTTAGATAAGCTATTACCAGCAGGACAGTGGGGTGGGAGGAGGTATTGTTTCATATTCTCTGTGTATATATAAAGTCTGCTGCAGTTTCCACGGTATGCATCTGATGAAGTGAGCTGTAGCTCACGAAAGCTCATGCTCAAATAAATTGGTTAGTCTCTAAGGTGCCACAAGTACTCCTTTTCTTTTTGCGAATACAGACTAACACGGCTGTTACTCTGAAACCTGAAGCATAGTTTTAGCCCTAAATTAGCTGGGATAAGGCAATGTGTAGGCTGTGGAAATAGTATATAAATAGTGGAACTTTTGAGTTTCACAAGTATTTATTAAAGCTGCAGTAAACTGTGAATCAAAATCTTACTAAATCCAAGTAGCAATGGTGTGGAAATAATTAAATTACTTGTATCTTTATCAACTGTTTCAATACATTGTACTGTTAGAATATTTAGACTAATAGACAAAACTCAAAAGATTTTTTTCAATAAGTCCTGAAAAATAGAGGCTGATCTGAACTCATCTGTCCCCACAATTCAATCATATCCATTTATAGATGAGGAAACTGAGACACCGCTTGAAGTGACTCTCCACATAGGAAGATAACTGGCGTAAGGCCCTATGTTGCAGATCTGACATTAGAAGCCAGGTATTTTGACCTCCAGTTCCTTTGCCTTAAGTAGAGCAGATTACATTTCCTAAACATCAAGAAAAAAGAACAACAACAAAAATTGAAAAAGGCCTGTTTTTCCAAAATGAAAAAAAAAAGTAAAAAAGTGGCTTTCTTGACATTTTTGTGTGAAATTTTTTAATCAAAACCATACATCACGGAATGAACTTTTATGGTCATAAAGGAGTGTGGTATGCTGACCAAGCTTCTTGAAAGCAGGATTCTCATGGTAAAAACACTTTTGCTGCATATGGGGTACAAAAGCTCTTCCAAAACAGGGCACTGCCTCCGTAGTACTGCGCCTGATTTATTGTTACCTTTCAATGGTACAGCTTGCCATTTGTCTGTTTTATTAAAGAGAAATATTAACAAGATGATTCATCAGCTATTCCAGTAGGAGAAACATTACTCATTGTGATAACACTGACAATAGTTAAGGAGTAAGCTTTGAATAGTAGGTGCTGGTCAAAAGAAACCATACTACATATCACACAGGTCAACATATCACTAGAGCTGGTCAAGACATTTTCGTCATAATTTTCTGTGGTTTTTGGCTTTTCCATTGGGAAAATGGAGACAGAGAGAGTTGGGGTGCTCCATCTGTGGGACTCTAGAGCTGGAGTGGGGGAGGCAGGGTGCTCAGCCTGGGTAGCCAAACAGGTGGGCAGGTGGGGGGCATCATTTCAATTTTCCCAATGGAAAAGCCAAACACCACAGAAAATTTCAGTTTTGCAAAAAGGATGGGTTTTTTGGTCAGAAAATCATTATTTCTGCCAGTGAAATTGAAAAAAGCTTTCCTGGTTGGCTGCCTAGGCTGAGCATCCCAACTGTCTCTGTCTCCAGCAGCGGGGCTGGAAGGCTCTTGCCAATTTCACAAGTGAAGACTCAGTGGGTGGTTAGCGACAGACAGTGCACACGAAAAAAGAGAGAGCTGCTCTCTGGAAATATTTCAGGGCAATAAAAAAAAGAAAGAAAAGAAAAGCTGAAATGCACTAAGCATCCCGAGCTGTGGGTGTGGAAATTGGCTTTCCACAAAACACTTACATGTTAATTCATTTTTAATATGAAGAATGCTTTCCCTATTTAGAGTTGATCGCTAATCTTCCAGAGGGGATAGAGAGCATGCACAAGGAGCTTTTATTTGGGCATCATGTCAGGCAGCACAGTAGTAAAATAATGAGGTTTTTCTGTTTGATTGTTTTTGTTATTTTTATTTTTTTTAAATAGTGAAAAATTTCCCCTTCCTACCAGTCTAGGCATCCTGCCACCATATTTCTTGCTGCATTAGGAACATAAAGAATGTGCCAATTAATAATTATTAATCACTGTGGGTGTATAAACGCTTCACTGCTTTTCCTCCTGCTACAGTTATATGACTTTGCTGAAATACTACTGAGTTTGGTAGCTCCCAAGGTGTAGTAACACCGTACAAACACACAACTTCTATCCTGAAGAGTTTACAACCCTAAAAAAAAGGCTAAACAGACTGACAAGGAGGTGCACCACATAAAAAGTGGTCACAAGGTGATTGGCTACATAAATATTATACTTTAATTTAATGTAAAGATAAATAAATTACCCCCAAGCACCTTTACTACAAGTAGCCAGTTGGTTTTCTTGCAGGCATCATTGTAAAACATTAAGTAGGTACTTGAATGCGAGGAAATGAGCGGTCTTGCAATAGAGCTGCTTGAAAAGTGGTAATTGTTTTTCACAGAGAATTTTTAAAAAATCAGGTTTGTTTGGAAGAAACGAAAGCTTTTGTTTTCGAGTTTTCAATTTTTCTCCCCTTCTCGTATTTCCTTTTTCGTCTCTTTTCCAGTGTTGAAAAGGGGGACAAAATAAAATAAAAAAAAAACCAGAATATTTTCAATATTCCCAAAGCAGAACATTTCAAAGGAAATAAACTCTCCGTGAACATCTTTGTTTAAGCGAAGGCCCTACATCATCCATCAATGTTTCTGAATGAAAATGTTGACCAGTTCTATTTGCCAGCCAGCTCAGGAGGGGCGTGCCATGTGTACGGGTGATGATTGGAAAAGTACCACAGAAATGCTTGTGGGAGATGCAGCGGGCAAACTGCAAGTCAGAGTTGGCATCGCTCGTCAAGGATAGCAGGAGGCTGCACTCCCTCGGAGTTGTGGGAGATGCTGTGCCTGTCAGCGACACGCAGTCTCCAGGAATTGCTGCTGACATAACTGCCAACAGTCTGCAGTTTGACCAGGATAGTCCAAAGGTTTCTAAACCCATCCCAGGTGAGAGGAGTCCTGATCACTATTCCAAGGCCATGTAGCAGCAGGAGGTGGCTTTTCTAACAAGAGCTGCTCATCTCCCAGTGGCCCCTTTCTTTCCCTGGACCTCCGGGCTGCCACTTCTATCTCTCAGCAGCAACATTCCCAGTCCCTTCCACCTGCAGCTACTTTTCAGCTGTCAAGGCTGGAAGACAGAACTGGAGACAGTTATTGCTAAGATGGAGGGGCAGCTACCAGAAAGTGTGACAGAAGATGGCTGAGATGCTGGAAAAAGGAGTCTGCAGGGGACACAGACACCAGTTCCTGAAAAGCAGAAGGGCCAGGGTGAGGAGGGAAGGGCAGAGAGGAAAGTCCAGGTGGACAACAAAAGTCTTTGAGGACAGGTCAGATCAGAAAGGAACTATAGTGGGAGGAATGGAAAGGCACAGGGAACATAGTGAAAGCCATATGAGCATTAGGGTCCATGGAACATAAGCAGAGCAAGGGGACAAAGCCAAGCAAAACTTTTTCTGAAGAGACCATCTTTCAAATGGTCCAAAGGCCTGGGGGCTGCATTCTGTGAATCTTAGGTTATTTTACTCTTCTTTATTCTTTCACCCTGCTAAAAAACTAATAAATTAAGGTTCTCTGGATTATGAAAAATGACCCTCCAGTGGGATGCAGGACTACAGCTTATTTGGAGAACTGTCCATGAAAAATTTCTTCATGTACAGACAACAATGCACTGGGAAGTGCAACAGAGCTCATGGCAAGCCTTGGAGGCTCACACTGGAAAACTTTGTTCTCATGAAATTCTAGTCCCAGTTTTGAACAGTTGTGAGGTTTGGAGTTTCAGAAAAACAATAAATACACAGCTGTAATTGTCAGGCATTGCTCCTTAGGAAAGAAGCATGTCAGGAAAAGATAGGAGATTTAACAGGACTGTTTGCCTGTCATCACCTGGGAGAGCTGCTGTCTAGACAGATACTCAGGAAGAGGAAGAGGAGGATGAAGAATGAAAGAGTTCACCTGACAACCTGATAGCTATTCTAATTGGTTCTGTTTTATTTATTGCTTCCTTTTCTTTTCTCTTTTAAATTGGCCTGTCTTTACAGGAAGCAATTTTCCTCCTATTCAGAGCTGGTCAAACTAGTCATTTTGAATAGTATTCATGACTCATATAGCCCTCTTTCGATTAGCAAATCATTCACAGACTGATTTGGATTTCTGCACGTGTGTTTGTTATTCAGAAGTGTTTGCTGACATAGTTCCAAACAATAAGTGCTAATATACTTCTTCCTTTCACCTTTGCTACTGACACCACCACCATCTTCCCCATCTCTGATGCTTGTAACCTGGCTGCAACCTTTGCCTTTTCCCTCCTCTCCTGACAAATCCAGGTGGTTATCATATCTTGTGCCCTTTTCTGGTCCTTTCATTCTATCCCAGCAGCCAAAACACTTGCCATCTATGTCCTTTCACAACCTAATTTTTTCAGGCCTTTTTGATTCCTGTATCACTCCATGCACTCTGTCAAACTGCAGCTGCTGAAACAAACATCTTCCTCACTTGTTGATTAGACCATCTGATCTCACATGTGGTTTTATGGTCAGTGCTCAATGGTTAATGAGCTAAGAAGTAATATTCAATGGACAAAACTGTAAAGCAGCACTGGCAGTAAAGTTTATTAAGAATATTAAGGATGTTGGCTTGTATTTTTTAATATTTATTCAGGTTCCTGGATAGGGATTTAAAATATTTGTGACGTTCCCCTCTGGTGTTATCCAGACTGGTGATCTGTTAGGTCCTCCAATCCAATCCAATCCTGCTCTGCTGTGAGAACCCCCCACTCCTGGGCTGTTCATGCATGTAAGCTGATCCTTGAATTGTGCAACCAAATGACACTAGCCAATATCTCCAGTCCCAGACACAACCCTAGGAACCTCTGTCTTGCAGTATCCAGTTATGCCTGCTGGATGCTGCAAGCTTATATGAGTTCGTCAATTTAACAAAGAAATTGATATGTACCAGGCTTGTTACTCCAAGGGGAGTTTCTGACATGCTTCAAACCAAACTCACTGCTTCAGGTAGAATAAACAAACAGGTTTATTAACTATAAAGATAGATTGTAGGTGATTATAAGCAAAACATAACAAGTCAGATTTGGTCAAATGAAATAAAAGCAAAATGCATTCTAAGCTGATCTTAACACGTTCAGTGGCCTTACAAACTTAGATGCTTCTCACCACAGGCCGGCTGGTTGCTCTTCAGCCAGGCTCTCCCCTTTGATCAGCACTTCAGTCGCTCGGTGTGGTGTCTGTAGATGTAGGTGGAAGAGAGAGGAAGAGCATGGCAAACGTCTCTCCCTTTTATCATGTTCTTTCTTCCCTCTTGGCTTCGCACTCCCCACCCCCACCCTTCAGAGTCAGGGGAGCATCACCTCATCGCAGTTCCAAACTGACTAAAGGAAGCGGGGGCTGACTTACTCAAGAGTTCAACAGATCCTTTTGTTGCTGCCTAGGCCAGTGTCCTTTGTTCCTGTGAGGCGGGGCTGGGTTTGTTCCATACATGCCCTGATGAGGTGTGAACTGTCTCTCTGCTCTTAGAGAGTTTTTGCCTGGGCCTATTTTAAGCCATGAAGACACATTTTTCAGTCTCATAACTATACACATGAAATTATAACCTATAACATTGCTATAACATTGTTGTAACAACAATTCCTATAACATCACTACAACAACAATGTTCGGTGCATCATGAGCCTTCCAAAGACACCCAACATGACAAACTTTGCATTGGATACCACACAATCATTTTATAAAGATGAACATAGGGATGTTCCCATGAGGTACAGAACGTCACAGTATTACATATAAAATACATAAATATCTCTTTCTAAGGACATGATGGCAATTATTTGTAATGAAATCTACCTTCCTATTCTCATGGAGGAAGGTCTAAAGAGCTGAGAGGTTGTGATTTATAGTAGGTGGGATTGTCAAAGTTACTTTGGTGCCTTAATCCCATCTGCAGGTGCCCCTGTGGTTCACAAAATTCCTGCTGAGCTGCTGCCTAGCCCCGTAGATGCCTAAATTCATACAGTTCCTAAGTTTTTGTAGTAAAAATTCCCCTCAGCACCTATATTTCTGCGTCTGAGCATGCGCACTGCTTTCCTTCTAGGCCTCTGGTGCCCATCTCCCACCTAATCCCCAGAGTGATCGTGAACCAGGGAATGTAGGAGTGTGGCTACCTAAATCACCTGCAAGGCTTGATCTGCTAGGCATGCTCAGAGACTGTCTACCAGATTGGGCCTGTTAGGCAAGTTCACATGAAATAGCCCAGTGGGAGAGGGAGCAGAAAAGTCTTTATTTCATAACCTTTAGCCTAGTGGTTAGAGTACTGACCTGGGATGTGGGAGACCAGCACCTGGTGAGGGGGGATTGGAACAGGGCTCTTATACCTCACAGGTGAGTGCTCTAACCAGTAGGCTATACAGTCACTCTGACTTTACCTCTGGCTCAATTAATATTTAATGATTGAAAGTGGACCAATTGCAGCCGAACAGACTGAGGGAGACTCACATCATATATTCCCTAGCCCAGTGGTTAGGGTACTCACCTGCGTGGTGGTAGATCCCTGTTGCTAGCTAATATCATATATTTCTAAAAGGCTTTTGTGCTTATGCTAACAATGAGGCAGGCTCCCAGCATTGTTCTCACATATGCCAAGCATATATCCAATCCAAGGGGAACATACAGCGAGGTAGCTGGTGGAGTCAGGTGAGGCGGCAAGACAGGATTAGATGAGGGAGTAAGGCAAGGTCCAATTAGCGATGGCCTGTTTCTCAGACAAGGACAGAAAGATGCAGCAAGTTTTTACATGGTCCACAACAAATCAAGGTCAAAATCATGTGACCAGTCAGGAACCAGGCCTGCCCAAATCTGTAAATTCCCTGGTAAATAGATGAGCTGGCATGGTACGACAGTCAAGGCTACTTCCCAAGCATCCAGTAGATAGGGTTGCCAATTTTGGTTGGATGTATTCCTGGAGGTTTCATCACATGACATAATCTTTAATTAAAGATTAATCTTTAATTCCCTGAGACTTCAGGAGAATCCTGGAGGGTTGGCAACCCTACCAATGGGCCTGGGTCCAAGACCAGGTCTTGACAATAGGCGCCTGTGTGCCTAAATCCAGTTTTCTGGATTATAGTGTTGTTCTTGTGATTTTTCTAGCTGTCAAGTTCCTTCTGTGGATCTGGACCATTATGAGTAACACATAGAACATGTCTTTGGGGGGTGACGGGGATTAATTGGCTAAAATTGACTATTCTATATTATTCTGTAATGAAAGGCAACATCAGTTGATTCATTTATATGACGTGAAACAGTGAGTTGAACTTTAGCAGAATGAATTTAACTCATCTTCTATTCCAAACACTTTCCTTTTGTTAAAAAAGAATTCTCTGGGAAATGGATCATCTCACTGTTCATTCCTGCACATAAGGTACAGGAGTAACTAGTGGTGTGTGTGTGCTTGTGGGGTAGAAGTGGAGATCATGCTGTTATTCGCTGTCAGGCCCAGCCCATAGAGGTAAATCTGGAAAGTTTAAATTAGCTGCACAAACTATGTGGTGTAAGGGAGAAAGGAGAGGAGGAGAGTGTCCTCTCCATTCTCTTTGATTGCCTGACATCTTTATGTGTTGCATTTTATAAAATTAGAGGATAATCTCTTTTTAATCTGTATTTGTGCACCACACAGCACAATGTGACCCCGATCCTGCTTGGGGACTTTGGGAAAAAATGTTGTATATGTTTATTGATAATATTTACTAATGTGTGTTATACGAAGTATGCAGAACAATGACCAGAGAAAGGGAAACCAGCGATTGGTGAAAAATATAAAAACCATAAAGAAAAGTAAGTGTTTTAAGCAGCAAATCTGCAGAACCAAAATAGCCCCCCCGACCAAACAACAACAACACCACCACAGGGGTTATAGAACCAAGGTTTTGATCTGGCCAATTATAAATATACCATTAGGCCTAGGTAGGCAGTTTGTATCGAGGTCAAAATTCCTTCCACAGGTATTTAGCTTCTAGTGCAGTGGTTCCCAAACTTGTTCCCTTGGCCCACATTGCTTCCAGCAGCTCCCATTGGCCTGGAGTAGCGAACTGCGGCCACTGGGACCCGCAATCGGCCGAACCTGCGGACGCAGCAGGTAAGCAAACCAGCCTGGCCCGCCAGGGGCTTTCTCTGCACAAGTGGAGGAACAAGTTTGGGAACCACTGATCTAGTGGGTTGGGATGGAACATGTCTAGAAGAACCCAAACTTCTTTAAATAGGAAGGAAAGGAAAACAAAACATTTTATACCAACTAACAGCAACAGGCCAGAAAAAGAGATACTGGACACACATTTTTCACTTCTAATACCTGGAGCAGTCACTTTAGACAGTTCATCACTTAGCCATTACTGAGATTTGTAATGATTTTCCCTTCTTAGACTACGTGAATTCCATAGCCTAATGATTTCCATATCCTATCTAAAATCTTTACCGCTTTGAGTCATTGAGGAATACACCATTAAGATCCCCAACTTCTCAAAATGGTTTTTCAGCTTGTTTGAATTATTTTTAGGGCCTAATAAGAATGACCTGGCTCCGACTGGTGTCGTCAGAATATGTATCACAGGTGGCTGTCATCAAGGGAGTGAGAACAAGACAGATATGTATCATTAGCGATCAGCTGTGGAAATAATGTTTAATTTACGGGGAATTTCTAGAAGAGTAATACCCTGTGTGTTCCTTACTCAAGTTTTGGGGGGCATTCTATTCATCTTATACATTTTCCACAGGTTTTAGGTTTATTTGAATGTATAATATATATTTTTGCATTTGTACTTTGATTTCTTAAAAAACTTTAAGATCTGGAGTTGCAGTTGCTTATTGCAGTGGTGAACATAGCTCTTTACATTTAAATGATTAGAAGTAGAGATAAGTCCAAAATGGAATGGTAGAGGTATAGTTCAGAATTTCCGTCTCTTTCTTCAGGCACCATAGGATTAGGGTATAGTGTTCAGAGATGTATCCTGATACACCCGAGGAATGCTCTGTCACCCAAACATTACTGAAAAAAAAATCAAACTTAGCAGTGATCCGTGAAAATCTGAGCCATCAATGCTGGATGTAAAGAAAATGATAGTGGCAGTTACTTGATTACTCACCCACAAGCTATCTCCTGTCAGACAACTACTCATTTAATAACTCTTTAGCATTTGATACCTCAACTCTCCATGCACATGGCAACTGTTAGGGTATTTGGCTAACACATAAATAGCTAGCATCACAAATCATGTGGTACGTGATACAATGAAAATATTTCTCATTGCAATACTTAAGTTCATCTTCAAAAGGATGCAATTAGGGTGTGTGTGCAATCAATACAGTCTATTAAATTTGCAGACCTGCCACTAACATAAATGCTGCCTCCACTGATTATAAATCCTGATCTCTCAATAGAAATTTTCTAAACCTATCAGTGTGATGCATCATTGCCACCAGAAAATCCTCATGAAACCAGGAGACAGAGGATGGAGACATGTTAGTCAGGGCTCCTGTAGCATATCAGATCATACAGTCCCTTGTACTTCCAGGGTTACTAACACATAGTACAGAACTAGCAATGTGTGTCATTGTTATTGCCCTGTCAACCCTCCTTCAGCAGAATAAACAGGTCCATCAAACGGCTCTATCAAAATGGTAAATGGTTATGCATTCTGGATCTGTCCTAACATGGTCATGCTTCATACGTGGGGCTACTTTCCTGCTCTGCAGCAACCAAAATAATTAATTTATACAAACTATTTTTCCGAAATCGTTACTCCATTTTTGTTACATATGTATATGAACAAGTAGAAAAGCTCTTATCACTTAAATACACAACCAAAAGTATCAGATCAGGTAAAGAGAACTGTAAATAGTTAGCTCTTAGATTGTAAGCTCTCTGGAGCAGATGCAGGCTTTTCATTATGTGCATGTAAAGTACCTTGCATAACAAGGCCCTAATCAAGGACCTGACTACAAATAAAGTTTAATACTTGCCTGATAAAGCTCTCTTCATTTAAATAGAAACCTGGTAGGATTTTCTCTTAAAAAAGCACCTCTGAACCTGGCAATCTGAACCTCTTCTAACTGAGTAATACTCAAGAAAAAATGAAGTTTTAGAGTGGTAGCCATGTTAGTCTGTATCAGCAAAAACAACGAGGAGTCCTTGTGGCACTTTAGAGACTAACAAATGTATTTGGGCATAAGCTTTCATGGGCTAACACTCACTTCATCAGATGCATAGAGTTGAACATACGGTAGGGAGGTAAAAATACACAGCATATGAAAAGATGGGAGTTGCCTTACCAAGGGCGGAGGGAGCGGGGGGTTGTCAGTGCCAACGAGCCAATTCAATTTAAGTTGGAAGTCGGCAATTCTCGACAGTTGACAAGAAGGAGTGGAAATCACTTTTGTAGTGTTAATGAAGCCAATGTAAACAAGGTGGCCCATTTCAAACAGTTGACAAGAAGGTGTGAGTATTTAGCAAGGGGAAATTAGTTTTTGTAAAAACAACGAGGAGTACTTGTGGCACCTTAGACACTAGCAAATTGATTTAGTTTCTGTAGTGACCCATCCACTCCCAGTCTCTATTCAGGCCTAATTTGATGGTGTCCAGTTTGCAAATTAATTCCAGTTCTGCAGTTTCTCGTTGGAGTCTGTTTTTGAAGTCTTTTTGTTGTAATATTGCGACCTTTAGGTCTGTAATCAAGTGACCAGAGAGATTGAAGTGTTCTCCGACTGGTTTATAAAGACATGTTGCATATTCATTAAGCAGACTGCATACTCAGGAAGCTAGAGGGGCCACCTAACCCAACCCCAACAGCTTGGAGCCAATGAAAGGGTGACAACAACTAAGTTTGAAACTAAACAAGCTTGAAAGAGTGTGTTTTCCTACAATTTCATGGACATAGGAAGAAGAGTCTGAAACTGAAGTGAGTACTCCTCACACACTCACAACCTCTGTGCTATCCCACTTACAACAGCAAACACTCATCAATTTATTCTGTCCACCTCTACAAGCAAGCTGCCACAGACAGCTAAGAAAAACAGAGAAGACTTAAAAAGAAATGGACCCAAGGAAACCTCCCCAAAACATCAACATGGATTGGTGAGAGAAAGTTAACTAAGATGCTGCCAAGGGATTACATTTAAACTTGTGTAATAATGATTTTAGTGGGATATTGAAATGCTGTTGTAACTTAAAATATGACAGTTTCTTCTGTTAATCACCAGATGGTTAAACCATGTTTTCCTGGAGAGGAGACAGGGGTGAAACTTTGGTAAACAGAAACAGTGGGATTTAATTTGATTTAAGATTCTCAATATGTGTAATTAGCCTGTTGTAAGACAATTCATTAAATGGTTTCTTGTAAGTGACTGATTTAAATATACTCTTCAGTTTCAGAGGATTAAAAGTTTCTTACTTTGCCCAGTTATAAATTATCAGATTATTTATTAATAATCAACTGGATCCACAATAAATATTTTAAAGTATTCAATAAGATATTAACCCTGGATTCAGAATAAATTTGAGAAACAATATAATTTGGTTTTAATTCACCAAATGAAGAACATCCCGAAAGTGGTTTGCTCCGAGTGATATAACCTCTGCTGAAAGTTCTCCACAGAAAAATATACAGAAGAGATTGTAATGGAAGTAAACCGTTTATCACTTGTATTCTGTCATTTGTGTTGTTTTGTCTAATGTTTTCTTTTTCTGTTTTAAACGTGGAAATAGCCATAGTTAATAATTGTGATTATTTTACCTGGTCTTGATGATGGTGTCCCCTAAGGTATGTAAAAGAACCCCTGTGACAGAAGAAGTGGAAGTCACAATTCCTGAGGTGGTCTCATGCATCGCCAATATCAATAACCACTTACTCCACCAGAATTTGAGAGTGTAATCACAATAGAATGCTATCTCCTCTTTTATATCACTGTAGAATGGTCTTCACGCTGAGTGCCAAACTTTCTGAATGGCCTTAGAGCCAGTAACTGACAGTTCAAACCTAGTGACAGGTTTCAGAGTAGCAGCCGTGTTAGTCTGTATCCGCAAAAAACCAGGAGTACTTGTGGCACCTTAGAGACTAACAAATTTATTAGAGCATAAGCTTTCGTGGGCTACAGCCCACTTCATTGGATGCATTGAATGGAACAGAGTAAGAATAGATAGATAGATAGAAGGTGGAATTTGCCATACAAACTGTAAGAGGCTAATTAATTAAGATGAGGTATTATCAGCAGGAGAAAAAAAACTTTTGTAACGATAATTAAGATGGCCCATTTAGACAGTTGACAAGAAGGTGTGAGGATACTTAACATGTGGAAATAGATTCAATATATGTAATGACCCAGCCACTCCCAGTCTCTATTCAAACCCAAGTTAATGGTATCTAGTTTGCATATTAATTCAAGCTCAGCAGTTTCTCGTTGGAGTTTGTTTTTGAAGCTTTTCTGTTGCAGAATTGCCACCCTTAAGTCTTTTACTGAGTGGCCAGAGAGGTTGAAGTGTTCTCCTACTGGTTTTTGAATGTTATGATTCCTGATGTCAGATTTGTGTCCATTTATTCTTTTGCATAGAGACTGTCCGGTTTGGCCAATGTACATGGCAGAGGGGCACTGCTGGCACATGATGGCATATATCACATTGGTAGATGTGCAGGTGAACAAACCCCTGATGGTGTGGCTAATGTGATTAAGTCCTATGATGGTGTCACTTGAATAAATATGTGGAGAGAGTTGGCATCGGGCTTTGTTGCAAGGATAGGTTCCTGGGTTAGTGTTTTTGTTGTGTGGTGTGTGGTTGCTGAAGAATATTTGCTTCAGGTTGGGGGGCTGTCTGTAAGCGAGGACTGGCCTGTCTCCCAAGATCTGTGAGAGTGGGATCATTTTTCAGGATAGGTTGTAGATCTTTGATGATGCGCTGGAGAGGTTTTAATTGGGGGCTGTAGGTGACAGCTAGTGGCCTTCTGTTATTTTCTTTGTTGGGCCTGTCTTGTAGTAGGTGACTTCTGGGTACTCTCCTGGCTCTGTCAATCTGTTTTTTCCACTTCAGCAGGTGGGTATTGTAGTTGTAAGAAAACCTGACAGAGATCTTGTAGGTGTTTGTCTCTGTCAGAGGGATTGGAGCAAATGCAGTTGTATCTTAGAGCTTGGCTGTAGACAATGGATTGTGTGGTGTGTCCTGGATGGAAGCTGGAGGCATGTAGGTAAGTATAGAGGTCAGTAGGTTTCCGGTATAGGGTGGTGTTTATGTTAAGTATCCTCACACCTTCTTGTCAACTGTCTAAATGGGCCATCTTGATTATCACTACAAAAGTTTTTTATTCTCCTGCTGATAATAGTTCATCTTAATTAATTAGCCTCTTACAGTTTGTATGGCAAATTCCACCTTCTCTGTATGTATATATATATCTTCTTACTATATGTTCCATTCAATGCATCCGATGAAGTGGGCTGTAAATTTGTTAGTCTCTAAGGTGCCACAAGTACTCCTGTTCTTTTTTCAAACCTCGTGAAACCTGCATTGTCAAGGAAAGTTAATCAACTATTGTCTTCTTAGACTGTAAGCTGTTTGGGGCAGGGATGTGCCTTTATATGTTTATACAGCACCGAGCACAATGGAACCCTTTTTCTAATAGGACCTCTGAGTTCTACAGCAGTACTATTGTTATTAAATTATAATAACTGAATTATGAGTATTGTTGATGCAAGTTCATGCATTGTCCTTATAGACTTCAGAGTATGTGGGTGGATTGGTGGAGAAGGTCTTGAGAGCACCTGGGAACCACTTATTAAAATACCATCACCAAACGGAAGTGAGGATTGGCGAGACTTCCATGCAGTTAATCCCCTTGAGTAGCATGCTCTGCAAGTGAGAGATGTATACAATGAGTGCTGCAGTAGCTCCCACAAAGTCTTGGCATCACGCTGAACACCTGTGCAAACTCCTTCACATCTCCCAAACAGTGCTGAACCAAGCTCCTAGTGTATGTCATCTGACTGGGGATACAAGCACCGAGCTAAACCAGTTGTAATACTTGAAAGGTTCATGTTCTCTCTAAGAGGGAGGCTAAAATAGAAATACAAATATTTATTTGTTATTACTCAGGGAAGGCTTTGGTACAAAGCAGCACTATAGCTAATGGAACTGAGCTCGCACCTCAGAGAAAAAATCTGCAAATATTTGCTCAATTACTAAATGAAATTCACTTTGACTGTGTTCACCGCCCCCGCCCCTCCCCCCAAATGGTAGAATCTGAATATACTAGCAAGTGACTTTACTGGCAGGAATATTTATGGGAAATGGAGAGTTACCATGCCTCTCTCATTGGAGGGAATCAGAGTATCTAGAGTGCCATAGTGACTCAGCACTTTATATAGCAGTCTGCATAAAGAGCATCTGAAGAGACTATTAAAATGCTTCTTCTTTGGTTCTCTGATCTCTGGTCTTATTTGCATTTTGAAAGGGTAAAGATTTGACCGAGACTCTTACAATGATGTGGTCCTAACGTGTAGACATCACCACAGACTGCTCCTCTGATAATTGCCTCCACCCTACCAAATACAAAATAGAAGCCTTCCATTTCTGAAAGAAAATTGCTGTATAAATGTATACTTTTATAATTCAAGAGGGCTGTTTGTTTAAGAGTACACTGTTGTGATATTGTTGGTGAACATATTCATCTCAGATTCAGGCCTTTAATGTGTCTTTGCATTTTGGTGCCCTGGAAGTGTATTCTTTAAGAAATTGACCAGAGTTAAGCATAGGGTTCAAGGTGAGGGTGTACTATTGATTTTTACACAGGCACTGTCCTGTTTTCAGTATTATTTTTTATCTCAGTACAGCCTAACATCTTAGGTTGTTTTTTACTACCACTGTGCATTGAGCAGTTGTTTTCATTGATCTGTTAACAGTAATGCCTAGATATTTATTCTCTGTGGTTACAGGTAATTCAGAACCCACCATTGTGTCAGTAGTTCAAATTGTCCTTTCCTTTCCATTTATTTACAATGAAGCTTATCTACTATACTGTTGCCAGTTGCCTACCTATGCCTTCCTGTAGTTCCCTTCAGTCTTCTCTAACCTGAAAAATATCTGGTACTTAGTGAAAGGCAAAAGCAGTCTAGTGGATAGGACAATGGATTGAGAGAGTGTCAGGAAGCCTGGGGTCCATGTCTGGTTTTGTCACCGACCTGCTATGTATGTTGAGTAAGTCACATTACCTCTGTGTTTCGGTTTCCTCTCCCACCTTTTGGGTCTGTGCTGCCTATTGTAATTATCATCTCATCAGGGAATGGACTCTGCCTATGCATTTGTAGCAATATCTACTCCTTTAGATGTGTACATGTCTCCAGTCATCAGCAAGCCCCCTCCCCACAAACACACTTCATCTCTCTCCCCTTTTTGGCTTCTCTTCCTCAGATCCATGGTAATGTCTTGTTGCACATATGTGCTAACAGTGATCTAGCATATTTTCCACTTCAGTACCATGGCTCCACCAGTTTAGTGCACGCAATGGAGGTATATCTTAAGACGACCAAAATGTTCTTTTGCCTATGCACCTGGGTGCATGTTTGTGTGCCTCATTACATAACACTTCTCGAGGTCCTTGTGAGTTTTGAGAAGGTATTAGAAGGGACAGGAGGAATGAGCAGCAGCTGTCACCTATTTAAAGACAAACAGGTTTGCATATTATGAGGTATTTATTCACAGTGCCCAAAGTGTACAAATTAGTTCTTTAAAAAACCCCTGCTTACTGCTTGTTCTGTGCTGCCCCAGACAAAGGAAAAACCTGTATGGTAGATGTAAACGAACAGGCCAATATTTTGTGTCACAGAGTGTTCAACAGTTACTGCAACAGAAGAATATCTAAGTACACATTTGGTATGAATTTCTAACCATGCAGCCCCCTGTTCCATGCTGTGCCACAGGCCATCTCCAATGTATTCTGTTTACAGTGGAAAACACAAAAAATTGAGGCTCAGATCATCATGATTCCACAAGACCGTCTGTCTTTTAGATTGCAAGCTCTTTGGACTGTCATTTACTTTGTACAGCACCGAACATAAAGAGCTGTAGTAGCTAAATCAGAATGATGTTCACTTGAGCCACAAAAGAGGGGAACTGTTCTGAAGGGTGGTGAGATTAACAGCCAGGATCAGTGGTGCTGCCATACCCACTGGCTTGAAGTAGTAATAACAAACCCCAAATACATGGTTTCCATCATCAGCATCCCCACTATAAAGATCGTTCCAGTACCCCGGCCAGGATTTAAGAGCGCCGCTGTAGGTGTGGAGTTAAAGTGGCATACAACTGGAATAAGAGAGTGGCGAATCAGATCCTTAATTTACAATTAGCATGCTGTCAGTGAACTCAAAATACATGCTGCAGGCACAATATGCAGACCAACACCAACAATCCTATGCCTATATCGCCAAAATCTTTCAAGTTGCCTATTTGATACCAATCTGCAAGCAAACATCTATAACAGGTCTATGGAGGTGCCAGCCATGCACTATTCTCACTGGAGTCAGTGGGAATTCATGAAACTGATCACCTCTTGGAATCAGACTGCAGGAGTACATGGGCAGGGTCTAGACCCTATAATGGGTAACACCTTCCCTGGGTAGCAATTGGTAGTTTCTCTTATTTCTACCCTGTTCTCATCAGTGACTGGCTGGCAGTTAGATGTTACAGTCTTGTCATGTTCTCTGTCTGCTTCTGTGCTGTCTTACTGATTATGAACGCTGCACTCCATCAAACAAATGTACTTCTGGATGAAAACATATTTGGGGAAGGTAAATCTCCAAAGGTAGATCTCCATAGTTGTGCCTGCCCTCCAGCTGTTGCTGTTTGCTGTCTGTGGCAGCGAGGAAAACAAGTACGGTCTGCTATTGGGGTGCCAGTGACACTGGAGAAGTGTTTTCTTAAGTGAATCAGTGGCTCTGCATGGTGCAAGCCACTTACAATTACAGAACACCATAGCCTGGCTGGATGCTGACAGTTGAGTCAGAGCTGAGAAGGCCTGCTAAGATAGTATACTGATGGTGCTTGTGCTGCTGTTGGGGGAAACTATTATAAACTGCTCAAGTCACCTGGGAAGTGCTATCGGCTATGCTCAGTTTATGTAGACGTGCGTAATTACAGTTTCCAGAGCACACTCCTGGCCATATCCACACCCTGATTTATGCACACTTCACCTCATTTGCATTCCTATTGATCTCATTCTACTCTAAATGCACAAGGGAGCTTAATACATGCCTCGCCATATAGTTAGTTAACTTAGGGAGCATTTTTTGTATTCGTGAACTATTGCTTGCACAAACAATACACAACAGAGCACTTCATGTGTGCAGGAGGAGGAGGAATGATCTTATGGTTAAGGCATAGATCTGACAGTCCCAGATCCTACTCCCAGTGCTGTCGCAGTTTTCTTTTGTGCCCTCGGGAAGTCACTTAGACTAAGTATGTCTACGCTGTGTTTTAAAGCCCATGGTAATGAATCTCTGAGCATAGGTCTACAGACTCAGGTGCTAAAAACAGCAGTGTAGACATTTGGGCTCGGGCTCTAGGGAGTGGGCACAATAGCAACACCCAATCTGTAAACTTGTTGCTGCAGATTTTAAAATGCAGTGTGGATGTGCCATTAACCTCTGGATGCTTCATTATCCTTAATATACTGATAGGGACAATACTTGTTTTGAGGCTTGATATATTAATTGTTATGAAACAGGTTGAGATCCTTAGATGGAAGGCTTTATGTAAATACAAAATATTATTATTTGCATTTGCAGTAGCTTGTCCCGTGCACTCAGTCTCCATACAGAAAACACAGGAATTTTCTTAAAAAGGAATCATTTCCAAAACCCAGGCCATAATAATTCAGAAGTACAGTGAAAACCTGACATAAATAATATTCAGGGACTAGCAAAGAGGGGTGGTCAAGTACTAATGATCTTTTAAAGGTCAAACCAAACTACTGGAAACCCCCAAAGAGAGAGCTTACTGAAGGTTAAGTGTATAAAGGAACATTTACTTGATTCTGCTACATTTTATTATTAAAAACCTCAGGATATCCAATATACACATGGGTTTTTTTTAAAACCCATTTTTTTTTACTTGGATTTAAATTTAAATCCATTTGCTACATTTTTCTCCCATGTAAATGTATGTGGTATCTAGCAAATGGTGCGGTGTTACACATAAGACTAATAATATAACATTTTTTTCAAATAATAAAGCTACTAGACCTTAACCTTTTCTTCCATGTCACACTTGGCACTGCTCTGAGCCCTGTTGTGATAATTGGGCCTACAAATTTATCCCAATTTTGAGTTTTACTGTAAAAAGTGAGTGTAGATTCATAAGAAGAGGTGCAATCTAAACCAAAATGGCCATATTGATATAATCCAAGGACTACTGGATTTATGCTTGTTAAAAACAGATGATGTGGAGCCAGAAGTTAATGAATCAAAACTGATTTGTTGGTATTAGACCTAATCAGTGGACAAAATAATGAGGGGATGGGCTAGTCCATCCACCACTCATAATTCATCCTCAACTGAACATGTGAATGGGCCTATGTTCCTGATCAGCGATGAACATGAATGTGCTCTATGTCCATTAGCAAACAGTGGTATTACATAAAAACATAACAATGGCCACACTGGGTCAGACCAAAGGTCCATCCAGCCCAGTATCCTGTCTACCGACAGTGGCCAATGAACCTAACAGGTAATGATCAAGTGATCTCTCTCCTGCCATCCATCTCCACCCTCTGACAAACAGAGGCTAGGAACACCATTCCTTACCCATCCTGGCTAATAGCCATTAATGGACTTAACCTCCATGAATTTATCCAGTTCTCTTTTAAACCCTGTTGTAGTCCTAGCCTTCACAATCTCCACAGGTTGACTGTGCGCTGTGTGAAGAAGAACTTCCTTTTATTTGTTTTAAACCTGCTGCCCATTAATTTCATTTGGTGGCCCCTAGTTCTTATATTATGGGAACAAGTAAATAACTTTTCCTTATTCACTTTCTCCACACCACTCATGATTTTATGTACCTCTATCATATCCCCCCTTAGTCTCCTCTTTTCCAAGTTGAAAAGTTCTAGCCTCTTTAATCTCTCCTCATATGGGATCCGTTCCAAACCCCTAATCATTTTAGTTGCCCTTTTCTGAACCTTTTCTAATGCCAGTATATCTTTTTTGAGATGAGGGGACCACATCTGTATGCAGTATTCAAGATGTGGGCGTACCATGGATTTATATAAAGGCAATAAGATATTCTCCATCTTATTCTCTATCCCTTTTTTAATGATTCCTAATATCCCGTTTGCTTTTTGGACTACTGTTGCACACTGCGTGGACGTCTTCAGAGAACTATCCACAATGACTCCAAGATCTTTCTCCTGATTAGTTGTAGCTAAATTAGCCTCCATCATATTGTTGATGCCAAAAGAGAGCTTGGATGTTAGAGAATGTTACTGTACACTGAAAACTGAAAAACCATACAGAGGAAGGAAGGGAAATTTCTCAGCAATGGAATGAGTGCATCTCAGATGTTGCTGGAGAGGCCCATTGCTATGCTAGGATCTGTGCACTCATCTCCTGCATTTGGACAGCCTGTGGGACTCATGTTCAGCTTCTTTCTCAGTCCGCAGTGCTCTTTCAATGCACCTCAAAAGGAGAGGAGGAAAGTCCCATTCAAGCTTTAAGGGCTTTAAAGTCTTAAACACTCTGATTTCAGTTTTGCTCCACTGTCCAAGGGGTGTGTATGTGTGTGTGGGGTGAACGGGAGACGAGAAGAACTTGGGTAGCTGATACGAAACAGCAGTTGGCTAACAGCCACATAAAAGCAGTGGGTGAGGAGGAACTTTTTACTTTTCAGGCCTTCCAGCAGCACCAGTTTCAGTTGTGGTATCAAATTTTCCCTTTGCAGTGTATGTAACTTGTATCTATGATGACATTTTTTCTACATACTGCCCCTTTAAATAGAATAATGAATTTCTTCCTGCTGCAGAGATAGCTGCTATTAATATGTTCAGTTGCAGCGTATGTCATGTGAGCAGGTTACAGTCTCTCCAGGACTTACCCTTGTTCTTTGGTTTGGTTAATCTCTTAAAATGCAAGCCATTTGGGCAAAGATTATAGGGTGCTGCTTCTCTATGGGATAAATGTAAAATCACTTCAAACACTCTCTGCCATCTTCTGTTTTAACATCCCTGGAGCGTCAAAAGATCACCAAAAAGATTACAAAAGATCACTAGCACAGGTTCTGCTTTCCTAAATTACACATGGTTCTATGATAGGAGTGTTTGACAGATAGATTGGAATTTTAACTGCAGTGGGTTTAAAACAATAGGAAAGAGAGATGTATTTTAAAATATGCTGCTATCTGTTTAGTATACTATGGCAGGAGAAGAGTCCAGTGTGTATGTTCTTAGCATTCCTAGTTATACACTCGGAAATCCAGGGAGTGTTTCACTGCTTTAAATATAGTGCACACGACCAGATTTCTAGATGCTAACTCCTGATCCTCAGTGCTTTGTACCCTGAGGCCAGAACTGAGAAAGTTTTTGTTCTATTTAGGGGTTTTCTTTTTTCCTGTTTTTTTTTCCTTTTTAATTCAAGGTCATATAATCACACCTCGGTACCTATGTGCCTTGGTCGGAAAAAGTACATAGAAACTAAAGTTTGGTAGGGGAGAGTGAGTTGGATTGAGAGTTCTTCAGATCAGGAATGTTGTTTTTCACTGAATATAGTTTAAAG
The DNA here is from genome assembly GCF_965152235.1 of Eretmochelys imbricata. Classification (NCBI taxonomy): domain Eukaryota; kingdom Metazoa; phylum Chordata; order Testudines; family Cheloniidae; genus Eretmochelys; species Eretmochelys imbricata. The sequence goes on along the minus strand of NC_135575.1, from coordinate 33,035,437 downwards.
TGTTATAAATCTCTGTATAGTTTTGTAGTTTTGCCCTACAAAAATGACAGGACAATAATTTCTCAGGCATGCTAACCCTAAAGTATTGAACATTGCACCAAAATAAGCTAAAGTTCCAAATGGCAACAAGGCCCCAACCCCAAATGAAGTCCACCAAACCCCACCAAAGATTTTGTCTGTGGTGTCAAGTTCTGAGCTAACATCTGTTATGAACTTGAAACCACAGACAAACTTCTTGGTGAGGTCTGAAGGACTGCCAGAGCCTTTGCTGGAATTGGGGGATGATCTCTGGTAAGTTGATTAGCATATGTGAAGGTTCTTTTATTGTTTTTAATATACAGTAACACCTCACTTAACGTTGTAGTTATGTTCCTGAAAAATGCGACTTTAAGCGAAACGATGTTAAGCAAATCCAATTTCCCATTAAGAATTAATGGAAATAGGTGGGGTTAGGTTCCAGGGATTTTTTTTTTTTTTTTTGCCAGACAAAAGACTCTCTATACACACACACACACAGGGCCAGCTCTAGGATTTTTGCCGCCCCAAGCAAAAAAAATTTTGGCTGCCCCCGCTTTTTTTCATGCCCCCCCCCCCCGGCTCCACCGCAACTCCGCCCCTTCCCAACCCCTTCCTCAAATCCCCGGCCCTGCCTCCTCCCCTGAGTATGCCGCATTTCTCCCCCCCACCATTGCTTCCTGCGGCTCCCCCCCCGGCAACCTCCCGCCCTAGCTCACCTCGGCTCCACCTGCTCCCCTGAGTGCGCCACCACTCGGCTTCTCCTCCCTCCCTCCCAGGCTTGCCGAGCCAAACAGCTGTTTCATGCGCGGCAAGCCGAGGTGGGGAAGAGAAGTGGAGTGACAGTGGCGCACTCAGAGCAGCAGGCGGTGGGTGGAGTGGAGGCGAGCTGGGGTGCCGGGGGCACATTTCTCAGGGCGGTATGGCTGGCGCCGGAATGCTGCCCCTAGAAATGTGATGCCCCAAGCACCTGCTTGTTTTGCTGGTGCCTAGAGTTGGCCTTGCGCACACACACACAGACACAGACACACAGAGTACAAGTTTTAAACAAACAATTTAATACTGTACACAGCGATGATGATTGTGAAGCTTGGTTGAGGTGGTGAAGTCAGAGAGTGGGGTATTTCCCAAGGAGTGCCTTACTGCTAGCTGATGAACTAGCAACTGGCTGAGCCCTCAAGGGTTAACTCATTGTTGTTAATGTGGCCTCACACTCTACAAGGCAGCACGAATGGAGGGAGGGGAGACAGCATGGCAGAGAGAAACAGAGACACACCCCCTGTGTGTGTGAGAGAGAGAGATGCACATTTCCCCTTTAAGGACGCTGACCCCACTCTTAAGTACACCGCCTTGTTAAGTTAATCAGAAAGCTGAGACTGCAGCAGCTGCTGCCAGGAAGCTCCCTCCGTCCTGAGCCCTGTCGTATGTCCCCCCTGCTCTATGGAGATGGGGTAAGCAGGGTGCAGGAGCGGGGGGAGGGGGACACCCTGACATTAGCCCCCCTCTCTTCCCCCCCACCCCAGCAAGCAGGAGGCTCGGGGAGCAGTTCCAAGGCAGAGGGCAGGAGCAGCACACGGCAGTGGGGGGAGGGACAGCTGAAGTGCCGGCAATTGATAGCCTGCTGGGCAGCTGCTGCACAGGGAACGTAGGGGAGCAGGGAGCTAATAGGGGGGCTGCTGGTCCACTCTGGTTCCAAGCCCCCACCAGCTAGCTCCAACGGGCTGCTCTTCCTGCAAGTAGTGGACAAAGCAGGCGGCTGCCAAACAACGTTATGAGGGAGCATTGCGCAACTTTAAAAGAGCATGTTCCCTAATTGGTCAGCAATGTAACCACGAAACAACGTTAACCGGGACGACTTTAAGTGAGGAGTTACTGTATTTTCATTGTAATGCTTTCACCTTAAGAATAATTGTGCTTGCTTGGAAAGAGCTATGTGGTAACTTTTACCTGTGGGCAATTATACTGTTTATAGCCTCTAAGGAGAAAGCCAAGATGGCCTGTTTAGCCAGTCTGATTTGCTGGAGAAGACCCCAAATCAGATTCACAGTTGGGAGAGTCAGATCGGGGCGGGGGGGTGGGGTGGGGTGGGGAGGGGAGTGTCAGACTGTCTTTGACAGCAGTAGAGCAACTGCAAGCTCTCTATTGGCTGGCTTCGGGGTCCTCATCGAAGCATCCAGGATGACCTTTGGCCACAAGGAGAGGCATCTTAATAGCATGACAGGCAGCATTGTCTTATGGACTGAACACGAGCAAGAGATTAATCCTGACTCCAGCACTGATTCTCTCAGTGGCCTTTGTCAAGGCACACAGAACAAAATGTTCATACTCATGTGCCTAAAGTTAGGAACTTAAAACCAAAGGTGCAGGTTTAGAAGGTGTTTAACTTTTGGAGCCCCCATTTTTAAATGTTTGGCTTTATTTTTCTATACCACAAGTCTTGACTTCTGTGAAATGTGAATTACCCTTATCTACCATACAGAGAGGTTGTGACTATAAGGAGGTGGTGGCTTATAAAGAGGTGGTGGCTTTTACAAGCAATAAATTCTAAAACTCATCAGAATCTCCCCAAAACCCTCCAAGAGTCTGGTATTTTAGGGGTCGCCGAACCCCCAGTTTATTTGGACAGTTCTTCCTTTGCAAAAAAGCAACCCATGTCTCCCAGAAACAACCCACCCCACCAGTTTCAGTGTTGGAAAAGATGCATAAAACCTAACAACAAGCCCCAACAATCAGTGAGGCACCACTTCTCCCACAGCAGGAAGCTGGGGGGGGGGGTGTGTGTGGTGATGGGACCTAACGGTCACCAAACTCATTTTACATACATTATTATTTGTTCAATAGTCGTATCCTAGACGGTATGCTAGACACTGTCCAGACACAGGATAGTCCTAAAGACAACTCACAGTCTAAGACAACAAGCAACAACTAGATAAAGGTTGGCAAGAAGGGTTAAAACCTGCAGGCAACATTCTCCCACACCTCTAAATCAATTTATCTACCATCTATTGCTAACTTGACTTATTTCTTGTAGGTATTACAGTAGAAATGGGTCTTGGGGGAAGATATGAAGAGGAGAGCAGCTTTACAGACCTGTTCAGAGAGGTTGTTCCATGTGGACCTCATGACATGAAAAAAGCAGAAAGACATGTGGGATACAGGTATAAAGGCAGCATTGGTTGAATAGAGGAAAGAGGACTGGGGAACCAATAAGAGACCAGAGAGGAAAAGTGCAGAGAGGCAGAGTTCTGAAGGGCCAGTTAAGTTCAAGAAGGATTTCAGTGTGCTTCCCCCACCACACCGCATAGCACCTCTACTTTTAGAACTGAGCATGCCCACATATTATGAGAACAATTATTCTATGTTAGACTCTGAAAAGGCCAAAATGGGTTGAAATCAAGGGGCCTTATTCTCCCCTTCCTTCCATAGGATACCAGTTATTTCCAGTGAGTTAAACAAGACGGGCTGAGGGGGAAATAGTGTCCTAGGAGACTCTGAGCTTCAATTTCTTTGCTTATCTAGGAAAGGAGAGGGAAAGTTTCTCTGTGGGCAGCTTTTCCCTCATGTTAATTTGCTATTTGGATACTTTGGTGGCAACAGCAACTTGATCGTTACTCTTGTTGTGATTATACTATCAAATTCTGACATTCTGAGTCCCTTTTCTGGACCTGAAGAAGAGCTCTGTGTAGCTCAAAGACTTATTTCTTTCACCTGCAGAAGTTGGTCCAGTAAAAGCAACTTCCATATGAGGAGTGATTGAAAGGATTGGGACTTAATTCTGAAATTAAGATATTACTATTGTGGTTATAGATAGATAGATTGAGTGGGGTAGTGAGCTCAGGCAACTTGCTTCTCTTGTTGCATGTGGTTTTCAATGGTTATAGAGTAGGTGTATTAACACCAGGACACCAGCATTGCTGTGGCTTTAAAGTAGTTCAGTAAAATGAAACCCTCAATGATATTTATACTCCTACTGTGTTAATGTCCTCTGCACACCATTCCTTCTGTTCCTTGGACCTACAGACTTTAATGAGATCATTTACAACAACAAAGTGTGGTTTGAAATTCTCCCTTAACAGGCAAGTGAGATATGGAGTAGGAGGTTACAGAAACTCATTTTCATGACACTAATTCCCTAAAAGTATTAATGGAGTCAAGGCTCTCAGCAACCCTCCTCCCAACTATTTGCACTCTGTTAGTGGTAACTTATGGAAATATGGGGGAAACAGACAAATTTTGACAACACACAAAAGTCAAGTTTGCAGGCACAGAGCAGGGGTCCAGCTGATGACAGTCATGTCTGAGATCTTTCACACAGGTCATGGAGAGATGGTAGGTTGAGTATATGGTGTGATCTCATCTAAGGCTGGAAAGTTCACAGAGGTCTGCTAGGTTTTCAGCCCTCCATTGTATTCTAATTCTGCTCTGATTTCAATGAGTTGGCATAAAGGTGCAAATCAAGGTAGAATTAGGGCCAGATTGCCACAAAGACTATGCCTAGGACAGTTGCATACATAGCCAACCTCCAAGTGCTGCTGTAACACCACCCTCATGCAACCAGTTTTTCACCCCACACTCCATCTAGTCACAGATCAATCCACCAATAAGGAAGGCTGCTGGCAGGCTACATGTCCAGAAACTGTCAGCTACTTCATCACTGTTGCCTGAAGGTTGACCATGATTTATGTCTTTGTAGAGACCAGCGTACACTGATGGTTTCTGCATAATTATCCTACCATTGCATATTCGGCTGGAGGTTTAGTGTACTACTTGAGGGATGATGCAGGGTTAGTGGATTTATGGAGAACAATCATAACAGGCTCTGTAGACCACAGTTCAAAAACTCTCTGTTGTAAAGAATATTACAATCTCTTCCTTTAAAGGGAAGCTGTAGCAAAAAGAAAAACGAAATAGCAATTTATATTTCCCTTTAACAGAAGTTTTATGAATCTGTATCTTAAACATGGTTGGCCGATACCTTTACTGATATTATTTTGTATTATCACAACTATATAAAGTTTTGTGTAACAGAACTCAGTCCCGTCTAGGTCAGGAGAGCGTGCTGGAATAGAAAAGGAAACTTTGTCCTCTGGATATACGACAGCTCATTTTTCAGGTGCATCTACTACATTTTTCATTTTACTTAGAAATTGTCACTTTTTTCCTCACAGGATCTGTTTAAGTACTATCAAGAATTCAATTACACATCATTTTTTTAATCACTGCCTAGCCATGATATAGACCAATGATAAATCCATTAATTTAAGAAAGGAGTTTTGAAGTGCCTTCGGAGTCTGAATTTGGTCCATAAGAACCTATTTTGATCAATGCCTTTCTTGTCACATTTCCCATATTTTACTAAAATCAGTCTCCTTGAATGTCTGTCGCCACTTTTACTTGGAAAATGATGTATCCATAAATGCTGCCCACGGTTGGAAATATAATGTCCTTGATATTAGCTCATGTTTTGGGAGTACCCCTGAATCAAGAATTTCTGGTATGAGGTGAGTCAATGGTCCAATTTGATATTAGATGCTAAAGTTGGATCCCTCTCCCTTAAGTTTTATTCTTGGATATATTCCTGATACCTAGAGCTTACCTGGTAATAAGGAAGCGTGGTTTCAATGCACAGCTTTGGTAGCTAAAAAATTAATCCTGTAAAAATGGAAAAGTCAATCTCCGCCAAATGTTGCTGCCTGGCTTAGTGATACGGCTGACCTCACAGCTAACAACCTACCGGCATTTTGCAGCAGGAGAACGCTGGTACAATTCAAGGCAATTTGTTCTGACTTTTTAGAGGTCTATGATTAATGTAGATCCTAAAAATCAATCTGTCATTTCCCCTTCCCACATCCTAACCCTCTTTACTTACTTAGCGTATTGTGATGAATCTGGTATTTTGGTATATTTGTTGTGTTTGGAAAAAATGTTTAAAAATGTTAATGATGCTGGGGGGGGGGAACAGTTAATCTCAGTGTCTTCAAGTTCAAAGCTGCCAAATCATTTCCTCTGAATCTTTTCCTTATTAAAATGGCTATTCCTCCTGGATTTATAGTATAAAATGTTATTGGTATACAATAGTAAAGCAGCAACTCTTCAAAAGTACAGTCAGCAGGAAATGCATCCTAGGAGGAGATTGTTCTATTTTTCTGCCAATGACAATCTATACAGTTCCCATTTTTGTTTTGGAACAAGGCAGGGAACAAATATTTGCTTCTGTATTAATAAATGTTGTGTACAATATAAACTGTAATATATGTTCCATCTATGTCCTTGTCTCATTTCTTAGGTTTAATAGCTGTGGTAGAGCCCATCCAATTTATTTTAAGAAAGTCACAACAAAAGTCATGATACAGTATTTTTATTCTTTACAGCAACTCTACGGATTCCTTATAAAACCCATTTCTTGAATTCAATAAAAAAGTCTTTCCCATTATAAATCAATTGTCAATTCTGTTCAAAGTTACACGTAGTTAATCCTAAAAAATGCTGACTAGCTGAACTATGCAAGCAACATCACTGATGCAAAATATGGTATGTCTCAGTACAGTCCCTTCTGTCTCAGGTATCTAGGCAAAGACAACCCCATTTTTTCAGTAAATTTCAGAAGTATCAAAAGAGTTTCAATTATATTTTCATCCTCATTTTATTTTGATCCAGGTCATACTCCTCTTTGCAGACTGTCATGGAGAAAGCATAGAGTCCCCCCCACAGATTACAGACTAGACACACCTATACTGATGATGGTGTGATGATTTGGGAATCTGTTCCTGCCTGTGCTGTGGCTGGAGGCAGCTGGGTTACGTTGGTGGCCAGCAGCAGCAGCCTGAAGGTGTTAGGAGCCGTTCAACACTGTGCAGGCAGGAAGGGACAAGCTGCTTCCAGCCACACGGCAGGTGGGCAGGCAGGGGAAGAAGAGATGAGCTCTGCAAAGAAGTGGGCCAGGTCATCTCTTCCCCTCTCCTCCTCCCCTGCAGCTGGAAGCAGCTCCCATCCCTTCCCTCCCGCACAGTGCCGAAAGGCGGCTGCTGCTGGCCAGATTCTGGTGTGAACCCTGGCAGAAATCTGGGGAGGGGGAGGGAAAGGGAATATGACCCTGCGTGCTCCCCACACGTATTGCCTCAAGAAGACGTGGCACCAGGTACCAGGAGAGGCGGGTCAGTCCTGGGTGCCCAGCCAATCATGGAGGGTGGAGAGCACTGGGCAGAGAGAGTCAGGTAGGTCGGTCACCTCCCCCACCACCCCCAGAGAGGTGTACTGGAGAGAGAGAGAGTGTGTGTGTGTGTGTGTGTGTGTGTGTGTGTGTGTGTGTGTGTGTATAGAGGGGGTAGGGGCGTGTGTGTCATCCCTCCCTCTGTGAACCCTAAAGCCTTAAAGATAAGAAGGTAAATGAAAAGTATCCAACTACATAGTATTTCTTTTTAATAGAGGCTCAGCCAACTTGATGTTAATTTGAATGTATTGGTTGATCATAGGATGACTATGAGCTGCCAATGTGATATGGCCATGAAAAAAGCTAATGTGGTCTTGGGATGCATCAGGAGAGGTATTTCCAGTAGGGATAAGGAGGTTTTAGTACCGTTATACAAGGCACTGGTGAGACCTCACCTGGAATACTGTGTGCAGTTCTGGTCTCCCATGTTTAAGAAGGATGAATTCAGACTGGAACAGGTACTGAGAAGGGCTATTAGGATGATCCGAGGAATGGAAAACGTGTCTTATGAAAGGAGACTCAAGGAGCCTGGCTTGTTTAGCCTAACTAAAAGAAGGTTGAGGGGAGATATGATTGCTCTCTATAAATATATCAGAGGGATACATACTGGAGAGGGAGAGGAATTATTTAAGCTCAGTACCAATGCGGACACAAGAACACATGGATATAAACTGGCCACCAGGAAATTTAGACTAGAAATTAGACAAAGGTTTCTAACCATCAGAGGAGTGAAGTTTTGGAATAGCCTTCCAAGGGAAGCAGTGGGTGCAAAAGATCTATCTGGCTTTAAGATTAAACTCGATAAGTTTATGAAGGAGATGGTATGATGGGATAACATGGTTTTGGTAATTAAATATTCATGGTAAATAGGCCCAATGGCCTGTGATGGGATATTAGATGGGGTGGAATCCGAGTTACCCAGGAAAGAATTTCTGTAGTATCTGGCTGATGAATCTTGCCCATATGCTCAGGGTTTAGCTGATCGCCATATTTGGGGTCGGGAAGGAATTTTCCTCCAGGGCAGATTAGAAGAGGCCCTGGAGGTTTTTCACCTTCCTCTGTAGCATGGGGCACGGGTCACTTGCTCGAGGATTCTCTGCTCCTTGAAGTCTTCAAACTACGATTTGAGGGACTTCAATAGCACAGATATAGGTGTGAGGTTTTTTGCAGGAGTGGTGGGTGAAATTCTGTGGCCTGCTTGTGCAGGAGGTCAGACTAGAGGATCATAATGGTCCCTTCTGACCTAAATATCTATGAATCTATGAATGTTTGCACTGCATAGTTCTGATGGATTGCCATTGAACTCACTTGAATACGAGTAATTTTACCAGATGTCCTGTATTCAGCATAGGGAAATATGGTCACCCTATGTATACACCATGAACTAGCAAGGTTGTGTAACATCCTCCAAGAACTTATATAATGATAAGGATCTTAACTTTAACAACTGTGCTGTGATCAACAATACTTATGCTAAAGAGTAGCTGCATACTTGGAAAACTAGTTTTAGCTTACCCTTTGGGGAAGGAGGGAATGTAGCAGGAGAGGAAATGTACCAGGAGAGGAACAAAAGATACCAAGTGACCAGGCAGGCGTTTAACTAGTCACACAGAGGAAGGGGTCGGGGGAAGAGCCAGACAGGAAGAGGGTGCTTTGGGCAGCGCAGAGCAAGGTCACAGATGAGCACAGTTGGTATAAGAATCTAGACAAGGGAGAGTAAAAGTGATTGATGTTCTCCACCCTCCACTCTGAAGGATGATTGCAGATGTACACTGGTTGTCATGAAAATCTTTATAGTTTTGACTGTTTGCCCTTGATTTACTGACACACAGTGAGTTGGAGAAGTATGTGGGAAAAACAGCCTGCTTCACAAACATTTTAAGTAGCACTCCACACTTGCTTTTTCTCCACATTCTCCCCTTCATAGCCAGGAACAGTATTTGGCATCCCCTATATGTGTCAAAATTGCAGGTAGGAACTAGAGCCGGCCTGACAAAATAATCCACCCTGAGAGCTGGGGGTGTTAAAAACATTGTAAAAGGAGAGAAATGGTTAATGCAGGTATTTACAATAAAGTCTGTGGCTTAAGGTTTCAGTGAATACAGAAATAAACTAAAGCTTTGTCTACACTAGCACTTTTGTCAGCAAAAGTTTGTGGATCAGGGGTGTGGAGAAAAAAAACAACACACCCTGACCAACAAAGGTTTCACTGATGAAAGCGCCAGTGTGGACAGCGCTATGTCGGTAGGAGATGGTCTCCCGCCAATGTAGCTACCACCGCTCGTTGCGGGTTGTTTAATTATGCTGGCAGGAGAGATCCCTCCTGCTGGTGTAGAGCGACTACAGGAGACCTTACAGTGGCACAACTGCAGCAGTACAGATGTGCCATTGTAAGGCGCATAGTCTACACATAGCCTACATCAATATTTGAAAATCGGAGGAGTTCATGCTCTCAAGTTCATTATAGATACGTTTCTGGCTGGGGCGGCCTGATGAGATGCACAACATTTTAGCCAGGGCCCTGTGGGAGAGTCACCCATACTGCCTTACTGGACATTCTTGTACAATGTAAATAATAGTGAAGAAAACAAAGAGAAGGAATCTCAAATCATTTTCTTTAAACGCTCAGAGCAGTGATACCCAACAATACTATTTTATATCCAGGAGAAGGTTAAGAACAATTCGGCTTTTCTGCCTGTTTGAGCTGAGAACAAAACAACAACAAATCCTGAAATTTTTGAAACAAAAGAAAGAAATTGAAGTCCCCAAAACAAAACCCTTCAGTTTTCTGAGAGGCAGCACAGAATGAGCTGTTAGAGCACACAATATCTCATAACCACCACATACTGGATATATCATTTCTTGACTGAGGGTGAACAGTCCCAAAAGAAAACTTTGTATTTTTAATTATTGTCTCCATTAATTTTAATCGGACTTGCTTTACGCTGATGAGAAAATGGTTTTAAAAAACAAACCGCAAATTATATACTTGACAACATGACTGCCTGCTCCAGTTTCTCTAATTCTCAATGTATTTTCAGTACAAACTACTGTGCACTGTTTTGGAGGGCCCAATCCAACTCGCCCTGAAATCAGTGGAAGCAGGAGCATAGGAGAATGGTCATTCACAGAAACACTGTTGTACAGATAAACCACAAAATGTCTTAGGCCAATTTGTAAGCATTTCTGACTCTTTGAAGCTATTCCTGTTAACACTACAGAACAAATGAAATTAAAGAGACTCTACCACTTTTGTGAGACAATGGTAAATGTAGGGCTAATATAGCAGATAATGAAAGGTATGAAAGTATTAGCTGGAGATCAGGATTGAGGTCAGTTAGCAGAGTGACATGAAGAAAACTTACATAACATTTTCCTACATTTTGCCTTACTCAAATGCAGAAGAATCTGCCTTTTAAAAGAAAGACACAGGTTTTGGAATTTTTACATGGGATAAGTTTGGTTTTTGTTGGCAGTGAAATTAAAAAGGGATGAGTGAGATTCACACCCACTCCTGGACCGTTTCCAGCTTCTGAATCTATTTGAAATGTAACTCCAACAGATCACATTGCAATAACCTAATCCTGAAGTGACAAGTTCATGAAGACCACCCCAGCTGCCATCCATCAAAGCTAAAGCCACCCTTGTCTGGCCAGGCATAGACATTATACGTTTGGTGACACACTGCCCTTGCCCTTAATCTCTGCCATCTCTTCCTGTTGTATCTCCCAATATCATCTCTGTCTTCTCCAGAATGAGCCTCAGCCAGTTTACTCTCATCCATGGCCCAACCTCCCTCTCTCAGCTACTAAGTCACCAGAAGTGGAAACACGAAGCTGAGGGTTATCTGCATACTGAAAACAATGCAGCCCAAACCTCTTCACTAGCTTCCTTAATCGTCCCCTATACACATGGGAAATAAGAATGCTCTTTGACTTGACAAGCAATTGTCCTGTGCAAGTTTTGGGATCTCACAATGAAAAGTGTTTCTATGGGGAGGAGGGGATTTAGTTGAGCAACAACTTCAACTGACGTAATACTCTCCGACTTGTACATCTGATTGCAGAGCAAGACTGGAAATTTAACCTGGAAAAGACATGGCAAAATTCAGAATCCCAGATTCCTCAAATTTGTGTACATTAGCATACATTAGATTTAAAATGTCTTGTGTGCCGCTCTCTCATTAGCCTAGCACCAGGCTATGTCTAATCACTAGCACAGTCACTAACTACGGATGCCATTGTCTTATAATTTCCCAGGTGATGGAACTGAACTGATGGATAACTCAGAAAGATTAACTTGTAGTCTTAGTAGACAATTGAGAAAAACACTTGACTCACAATACATAGGAAATCAGACGTTGTTTAATTTAAAGCTAAGCTCGAGAAGCGGCAGTGATTCATATGAGTTTTGATTGTATCTCCTGAATTTCCATCAAAGCTATCCGTGTACTCCCTTGCTGTGTCTGGATATCTGCAACTGTTAGGAAGCTACTATGCTCTGTGCATTTTGTGTGTTTGAACCACATTCTGCAAGATAGATCCCCTCTATAGCTGGTCAGAAAGGTTTTTTTTTTTTTTTTTTTTTTTTAATTCAAATAAATCTAAAATCCGGTTTTTAAGCCAGTCTATTAGCTGGTTGGGGGAAAAAAAGTCATTTTTTAAAAATGTTCAGCCATATCTGATCACATGGTAAAAATCAGTACTTGCTCTAATACCAGGTCCAGCAAACCTGTTGAACCCAAACCTGTTCTACAAGTTCCCAGTAAGGATGAACCATGAGAAAATAAGATTAATTTGAGCCTGCACCTTTTTGGATGTCAGAGGCTATGAAATGGTTTGATTAAAAAAAAAAAATTGCAGACCCATTTCATTTAGAAGGGTTTGCTTATTTATCAGAGGTCCAGAGCTGTACAATCGGTTATGCTTGTATTAACTGCACAAAGGGAAGAAATAGGTGAAAGCATACGCTGTTTCAGAGGCATTGTATTTGAAACATTCATTATGTGGGTACTCCCTCGGCATCTAACAAGACTTGGAAAATGCTTCTTCAATGATTTCCCTAAGTAGTGCTGTTTACTGGTTGGTGCTTGATTCAGAGATTCTTGCAGGAAAGCAATATTTTTCTAATAAAACTGCAGTCATCTAATTTCACTGCTGCTTATACAAACCCCAGACAAAGTATCTCTTTCAGGTTTCTCTACTTTCTTTCTCTTTCACCACACTGGCTACATCAAAGTTCCTTGTACTACTCCGGCTATGCTTAGCACATGTCTGTTAAAACTGTGAGTGCCTCTCCCCTCCTCCGCCTGGTTGACATGCACTCTTGAATACCATACTGGTAGCTCACAAAAGGACCAGTGAAGGATTTCCAGCCTACCTCCCTAGCTGGGAAGGACTTCATACTTTGGCAGTACGTACTGATGCACAGCACCTTATTAGACACAGTTTTGTCTCCTTGCTACATAAAAAGTGAAAAGTCCGCCTAAAGGAATGACTGTGATGCTCACTTTGGGGGCGGAGGGAAGGGGAATGAGAGACAACTGCTCCACCTTGTCCTTTGATTCCTGCTTTCTTCAAATTTTTAAACTGTAACCAATTAGCCAACTTCCTCACAATTTTTTTATCTACATATTTCCTTGAATTATCTGCTGAGCACATTTAGTAGCTAGACTAAACATTTAGATTCAATACAGCAAGAATAGAACCTAGTGTCATTCACTGTCCCCTCTGTCCTTTTCTTTTTGTGAATACAGACTAACACGGCTGTTACTCTGAAAACTGTCCCCTCTGTCACTCTTTTCTCAGACTTCTCTTTAGGATGCCCCTCTCTTTCTTCAGAGAGACTTTTCTTCTTCCTAAATATTGGTGAGCTTTAACCTCAGCCCTGAGAATAGTCCCTAGTTACAAATTCCTACTTTTAAAACACTCTCTTATATTACTCTATACAGAATAAATGAATAAAATCACACTGTTTTGAACATGTTAGTTTAAAACCTCCAAATATTGTTTTCTTTTTTCCTCCCACCTTTGCCTTTTCCTCCTCCCATCCAGCTCCATTCCTCCACTCAGCCCAAGCTAACCTTTTCCCAGCAGTGTGGTGCAATTTACCTTTTTAAAGGGAGAACAATTTTTTTCATCAGTTTCACATGGGAAAATCCCTACACACATGATCAGGTTTTACTAGTAATTAAGCAAATTGACAGCAGGTTTAACACATCTTTCAGTCCTGACTGAAGAAAACATTTGGTTATTGCAGACAAACCCTAAATCCTTTTGAATCAAAGCTCCTCTGAATAAAATCTTCTTTAAAAGTAGATGAAGTTAAAATGCTGTAAAGAGAATGTGAAAAAAATCCAGTGAGAGGAGGTAACTCAGGCACATTTGCTGTAATTTCTTACCCTGCTGTTAATGCAGCCATCAAAAGATTAACCAAGCTGAAATCATTTGAATTGTAAAAAGAAAAGGAGTACTTGTGGCACCTTAGAGAGTAACCAATTTAAGCATAAGCTTTCGTGAGCTACAGCTGAAGTGAGCTGTAGCTCACGAAAGCTTATGCTCAAATAAATTGGTTAGTCTCTAAGGTGCTACAAGTACTCCTTTTCTTTTTGCGAATACAGACTAACACGGCTGCTACTCTGAAACCTGTCATTTGAATTGTGAGTATTTAGCTATTACGTTTCTTTAAAGCTGCAAAAAGGCTCAAAATGTGCCAAATTCCAACTTAACAGCTCAAAGTTTTGAGGACAGATCTGAGTATTTGACCAATACTGTAAGTGTTTGCAGGATCAAGTCCTAAATTATCCTAATCTGAAATAGACCCAGTTTGTGGATGGTTGTGTAAAATGATGTCAGATAGTGACTGTGTGAGCCAGGGAAACCTATTGTTGGAGTGGACACAAATAGTGAATCTCAAATTATTTTTACAGGTCAAACTAAAATAGGACATCTTTTGTGGAGGGATAGTTTCCTCTTGTTTTCTGGTATTTGACTTCCTCTGCAGCTTTAAAAATAGAATATTTCCTTTTGATGAATGAGTTTGTGTTGTAACATGTTTTTAAATTTGAACTCCGATATGGCTCTGCTGACTGACTTCTTAATAGCAGGTATCCCTACAACCAGAGAAGTAATGTAGCCAGGGTGTTTCACACATAATACATGTAAAAACACAAGCAAAAAGTCCCTCAGCTCTTGCCACTCAGACTCCAGTTTCCCTTATATTTCATACTGAAAACCACTAACTGTTATGGGTAGATCTGCAAAGAAGTCTGAATACACACACCCACATATATATATGGATGCTGAAAGATACACACATAAAGAAGGATATTACCGACAATCACCTCAGGTTTGGAGGTCCAGATCCACTAAGGGCCCTAGGTGTTGCAATGCTGAGCATAGCGGCGCCTAACTTTTAAGCACCTTGAAAATCAGAGGAACAACACTGCAATCCATAAAGCCTGAGTTAATTGTGCCTACACAATGAAGGGGGGGAGGGGCTCAGAATGTGATAAAATAAAGCCAGCACACTAGGAGATAAGGGCTACCAAGGCTAGCCAATAGGAGATGTTAACGAAAGGGGTTTGTGCTAAACTCTGTCCTTGTGGTGTTAAGCGCCTAAATTGAGGCTACAAGGAAGTGTCTATCTCTGCTGAGTGATCCATGGGAGGGAACCCCTCTTTTGGAGGTCAGGCAGCTTAGATGCCGGATGAGTTTCTTTCAGGAATGCTTTAGGCACCTGCTTGGGGCAGCTCTACCAATTTTGCCGCTCCAAGCAGTTACCGCCGAATTGCTGCCGCGCCCGGAAGAGCGGCGGAGCTGCCGCCCAAAGCTCCCGTGGCGGGAAGAGCAGTGGAGCTGTTGCTGAATTGCTGCCATGGGACACAGACTGCTGCCCCATTCTGAATGCCGCCCCAAGCACCTGCTTGCAAAGCTGGTGCCTGGAGCTGGCCCTGGGCACCTGCCTCACTCCACAAAAAAACAGCTGGCAAAGGAGGAGAAGCCCACTGATTAAAGCAATGACCTGGGATGTGGGAGACCCAGGTTCAAGTCCCTCCTCCACCTGATGGGGAGAGAGGATTTGAACAGGGATCTCCCACTGTCCCATTGCAGATAAAGAGGCATTTGGCCAAAGAGAGGTTTCAGAGTAACAGCCGTGTTAGTCTGTATTCGCAAAAAGAAAAGGAGTACTTGTGGCACCTTAGAGACTAACCAATTTATTTGAGCATGAGCTTTCGTGAGCTACAGCTCACTTCATCGGATGCATCCGATGAAGTGAGCTGTAGCTCACGAAAGCTCATGCTCAAATAAATTGGTTAGTCTCTAAGGTGCCACAAGTACTCCTTTTCTTTTTGGCCAAAGAGAGAGTGGGAATAAAGATATAACCTGGGGGTTAAGGCATCCATGTGGAAGACCTAGGGTCCAGTCTCCCTGTTCCAATAACTTTAATTATTTAGCCACAGTTGAACAGCATCAACAGGAGAGACTGAGATACGACCCACCACATAAGATTATCCCATAGCTCAGTGGTTTGAGCTCTTGCCTGAGTGGTAGGAGATGTCTATTCTAATCCTTTCTCTCCTCAGGCAGAGGAAG
This sequence comes from Eretmochelys imbricata, assembly GCF_965152235.1. NCBI lineage: Eukaryota > Metazoa > Chordata > Testudines > Cheloniidae > Eretmochelys > Eretmochelys imbricata. The sequence continues at coordinate 33,019,618 of NC_135575.1, read as the reverse complement.
TATTTGAACCTGGGTCTTCCTTATCCCAGGTGAGTGTTCTAACCACTGGGCTAAAAGTTATAAGGTGGGCACCATAACTACCACCTATCATCAGATTTTGGATAGGACCCTATCCAATAGGCAGCATCTGAGCATGCCTACTGGATCTAGAGAAAACCTGGATTTGTGCTGGAAATGGCCCAACTTGATTATCATACACATTGTAAGGAGAGTGGTCACTTTAGATAAGCTATTACCAGCAGGAGAGTGGGGGGGGGGGGAGGTATTTTTTCATGCTTTGTTTGTATAAAAAGATCTTCTACACTTTCCACAGTATGCATCCGATGAAGTGAGATGTAGCTCACGAAAGCTTATGCTCAAATAAATTGGTTAATCTCTAAGGTGCCACAAATACTCCTTTTCTTTTTGCGAATACAGACTAACATGGCTGTTATTCTGAAACCTATCATGTGAGATAGGCATTTGTCCTCTTATTTTCCCCTAGCTTGTGAATTGCTCTGGGGATTAGAGGGGAGATAGGCATCCAGACGCCTGGAGGGAGGCAGCAGTGTGCATGCCCAGAGGCAGGAACATAGATGCCTAGGGAACTTTTACCCTTAAAACTTAGGTGGCAAGTGAATTTAGGTGCCTACAGGGTTCGGCAAGAGTTTTGTGGATCACAGTGGTGCCTAAAACTGGGATTTAGGTGCCTAAACCCAAGATTTAGCTGCCTAAATGTGGAGATTAGGCACCTAAATATCTTTACGGATCAAGGCCGGGAAGACCAATGGGAACATGATCTCAATGGCAGAAGAAATGCAATTGCAATGGCTGGAGCAGAAGCTTGAGTGTCAACAACAGAAGTTGGTGGCTGTAGGGATTGAGGAATTCCATTGAGTGTTCCCTATAGTTTGAGTATAAACAACCCATTGTTTTCTTGTTATAACCTCTTTCTCAATTTGCTCCTGTACAACATTTGTGAAGCTGTACTCTTCCATGTGTGCTTTATATTTGTTCTGAATAAGATAAACACAGGAAATCATTAAGCTTGGTACTTGTAGGGATGTGTAAAACCAGATGCTGAGCCTTCTGTGGATTTTTATGGTATACTAACTGAATTTTACTAGTGCTAATGATGTAAACTTCTTCAGTCCTCCAGCAGATAGAACAATGATCAGATCAGTTGGTTGCAGTAGCATGATTCTCAACCATGTAAACAGGAACAAACATAAGAACTGTACAAGCTCCTAAAGCATATGTGTATATATATTTTAAACATGCATATTAAAGTCACTTCACCAGCAAGAGTATGAAAAACAGCCTAATATATACCCCCTCATAAACAATCAGTTAATTTAGTAACACAGGCATAAGTGTGCATGATGGATAAACATGATTTTTTTCAACAATTGATCTGCAGAGGAAAAGACATAACAGCACCCACTATATAACAGATGTTGCCTCTTAGCTACGGTATATGCTTGGCACAGCACAATATTTATGTTTTATTTCTGCATGTATACAGTTTAGCTGTAGATCTAAGTTAAAGCACCAATATAGTGTGGGATTTTGTTTCTACTTATAAGTGATCTTACGTTAGCAATCCAATTTCTCCAGTATTGTAGCACTTGAATACTAGTTTCTTATAAACAGGAATATTGACATGGACAACAAAATCCTTACATTCAGGAAGAGCTCTTAAGTTATAATACCTCAAGAAGATAAATTAACCAGTTTTGTCACCATTGAAAAGGAACCACCTGAAGGGATGCCTAATACTTGCTGAACTCATTTGACAAATTCAACAGAATATGGTGTGAGAGAGAGAGAGTGAGTGAAGGCCAAAGATCACTGCTCTTTGTGACCACTCTTTTAAAAAAAAAAAGGGGGGGGGGGAAGGTAGCCCTTTTGCAAAGCAATAAACTGAAACAGAAAAGATTTTTGATGCAACCTTCATATATAGCCTCCTTTTGTATTAGATGCTTCTACTGTCATTGCAACATTGCTGCATTGAGAAGTCAACCTCAAACAACAGTTATGCCAAAAAGGCTGATTATAGTTATTTATGAGACAAAGCTGATAACTGCTTGAGTAAAATGCATTATAATTATATTTCCCTTTTATTGGGAAAGTTTCTCTTCAAATCATCTCTGTAAAAGCTTCAGATTTTGTTAAATTTTTTACTTTATTTTTTTTTTTGTCTGTTGAGGAACTTAGGTAACTTTTTGCATTGACATTTTGATGGGAAGAGATGCAGTCAAATGTCAGGTTAAGTAATGAGCTGTACTGTATCGAGACTGGTATGCTTCCACCTAGTCTAAAAATATTTATACCTCTGGGAAAAGTGCCACATTATTTTTACTACTGGGTATCACAGTCACTTTAAATCCCGGTGTCAAGTGAGGGATCTAAGATCCTTCTGCCAAAACCACATCCCCTCCTGTCCAATACCCTTTCCCTATTTCTGTATTTCTTTCCATTTGCCTATCTCATATCCCCAAATCACCTAGTTTTTGCGTGTTGCTTACTCCATACCTCCAAACATACTCCCCGCCCTGCTACTCATTCAGCCTATCCACACATTCAATCTCTCCTCCAGTTGCTCTTGTGTCCCAAATTCCCTAATTTTTCTCACAAGCCTCAGTTGCTCCTGGTTTCCCTCCCCTCCCCAATGTCTAATTTCTTTCCTGTCTCAGATTCTCCTGGTTTCTCCCCTTCACCTTTCAACTGTTGCCTCATCCCTTGGCTCTTGGTTTCTTCTGCTCCTTGTTTCCACTAGTTGTTTCTCATTTCTGTTCCCAAATAACCATCTTTCCAGCCCCATTTGCTCCAGGTTTGTCTCTCCCCTTCCCAGATATCCCATTTGAATCTCTAAATTTCTTCTGGTTCATTCTCCAACCTTTCCCTACCTATGCTCCCCTGTGCTCACAGTCTAAAAGGGGACTGGCACAAGGAATTTAGAAGTCAAGGTTGTTCAGATAAATGATTCTGATTTTGGTATAGCTCTCATATTTGACATCAAATTGTGTCATCTTTCTGGTATTTGTACAGCGGATTCTCTAGCTGTTTATATTTTGCTTGTATCTATGATGCTAATTGCTAAGGTCACTTAACTAGTCATTTTTGGGCTATCCCATTTGTAATGTTTGGATGATATGAAACTAGTACCAATGAGATAATTTTTAAGCAAGCAAAGAGCTAATGGCAGAGATAAGAGGAGACAGAATCAAAAGACTTTAATGTTGCTGCAGGAACAGCTGATTATAATAATTACTGCTATGCCCCACAGGTGGCAGTTCACGTGCAGGTGGACAAGCGGCAAAGTGAAAGAACAATTCATTTGGAACCTGATCCTGCTTCTACTGAAGTGAAGGGAAGGCTTCTGTTGATTTCAGTGGGAGGTGGATCTTTCTCTTAACTATGAAAACTATGAAAACTGAGAAGTAGCAAAGTTTCATCCTTCTTCCTTCACAAATTCAGGCTATGTAACTTGGAGCATATATATCATGGGAACATACATTACACACACACACACATATATATATGTATAAACTTTGCATATATATACACACATGCACACATACGCCAAATTATATAGCCTGTTTTTGTACATTAATGTGTATATATAAAACACCAAATTATTTTCAGATTTCTCCCCAATAATACTGACATCATGTTGATATACAAATGATTAATGACGAGAGAATTTGAGAGTGTACCAAACACCAGCATGATGGTTTGTATGATATCAGTTATTATATGATAGCCTCAAACAAGGTCAAAACTGACACAGATACAGAGATGATACAGTTTACCCACATAGTTACCATTAGCACAGTTATTTCATGATAACTGAACAATAGCACAATGAAAAACAATGGTAATTATAAGATTGGTTTGAAACAGAATATTGGCAATCTGCAAAATGTTTATTGAGGAAACAGAGTTTTGCAGCCTGTGAAATCCAATCCAATGCAAAATTAATTCTCATAAATGCTATAAAATTCAAATTGATTTTGCAGATGATATTAAATACAAATTTATTAGAGTCATTAAGCTTAGAAAAATAAATGTTTTACTCTGGCAGTAATGTAAGTGGACAGTCAACATAATAGACTAGAAACAGGCTCAGATAGAATGTAAAAATTCTAAGTGAACTGGGCAAACATTTTCACCCAGAAATGCTGGTTCTGCAAACTAATAGAATATTTTATACACCTTGAGTAATTACATGAGAACTCATATCTCTGTTATCTTTTGGTCCCCTTTGTGCATAGAGAGACATGATTTAGTGGTCTGAGCACAGGAATGAGATCCAAGACCTATGTAATAATCTTGGCTTTACATTGACTCTCTCATCCCCTCTTCATTGATTGTATCTGTAATGCAACTTCAACTACCTTGCATTTAGCGGTGACATTCTGAGTACCTTTCTCGGACCTGAAGAAGAGTTCTGTGTATGCTCAAAAGTTTGTTTCTCTCACCAACAGAAGTGGGTCCAATAAAAGATATTACCTCACCCACATTCTCTCTCGAAGAATGTCAGTTTGTCAGCAGCTGCCGGACTGGTGAGCTAGCTGACTCCCACAGTTTGCCCATTATGGAGTCAAGCTATCCTGGGACCCAGCTGGCCTGGGACCCTGGAAGTCCTGGAGTCCCTGCCCACGGGCTGCCTGGACCCATGGACCTTGGAAGCTCAGGCTCCCCAGAAGCCTGCTGGCAGGTTTCTGTTAGAACACCAGTGATGAATTGACAAAAGTGTCTCAAACCCTAACTGTTTTTGCAAGACAATTTGGGTTTGATGAACCAGCATTTTCTGACAAATCTGTTTTGGCAGAAAATTTCCAATTGGTCCTAATGATGGGTGCTGATATATGTGCCAATTTTCTCCCTTCGGTGAGATTAATTTTCTGTATCATTAATTGATCTCCACCTCAGTAGTATTTAATGATTCAGGAGTTTTAACTTAACATGCACTTTCTGACAGAGATTTCACTTCTGTATATAGTCTATCAGCAGAACACTGATTATCTTTGTTAAAGTGGCATGACTCATTTTTCAAGTAATTTCTCTGTGGTGTTCTTCTTTGCTCTTTCTTTGATGATAAAGTACACTCTCTGCCTGAGAAAGTCTGATATGACTGGGATCTTTGGACACAAATTTTCACAGTATCACTGATGCACTTGAGTGTACCAGGCCAATTTGGCACTGCTGAACGGAATGCAAGATAAGCACTCTATCTTCAGTCCAGCTTCAGGCGAAAAAGAAGAATGAGCAAAACTTCAGATAAACTCGGCCTTAGATATATGAAGAATTACTTTTCAGCATGTCACACAGAGGAAATGATATTCTATAGAAACAAAAAATCCTAATCTCAATTGTTTGAATCAGCCTGTTAAATAGTATTAATTGTCACTTGTTGTTTATTTTTAAAAAATTAACTAGAAAAGTATTGAAAACTTCCCTGCTCTGATTATCTTACCTATCTCTGAGTCAAATCCCATCCAATTATGAAAGGCAGTTAGAAATCAACAAAAGAAATTGAGATGGTCAAATGATATTTGCAAATTGTTTATTTTAAATGTTTTGCTTTTGCATATGGATTATTCGTAAAACATGCTTTTCATTATTTCCTCTGCTTTAGCAAGGAAGACAGAGTAACTCCAGAGAGTGATGGTATACAGCTCTGTAAGGACTTGTGTACACTACAGATTTTCTCAGTTTCTCCCACTGTTATTCTTACATTAGCTCGACAAACAATGAGACAAGTATATAACAAAGGAGCTCACATGCATATGTTTAAATCCAGGGATTGTGTACTCCTTTTATCTCCCCTGTTCAAATTCAGTTAAATGAAGTGGCCATATGAAATAATACAGCAGGTGGGACCAGTGAACTGGAATGTTAGGCAATTGGATAAGCAGAATTGGATGCAAGTGTGCCATCTAAACTTCTTGAAACCTAGGAAGGCCCAGGAGGGATTTTTTCATAGATTCTTATCTGCCTGAGCCAGATTTAGGACCTCAGGTTCCCTCCACAGAGGCAGCGGAACCCAGACATGTAGGGGAGAACCTTAAGCCAGCACAAAAAGTTCAAGTGCAGAAACTTCATAGTATTTTTACCTCTAGTGGGGCTAACCCACTTACCCTACCACCATATCCAAACCATGCTACAGCAGCAGATCAGCTTGGCCCCTTTCCAGGAAGATGTGCAAAGTTGTGAAATGTGAACTCCAAGCCACACTGGAACTGGGCATTATCAAGAAGTCCCACAGCGCCTGGAGAAGTCCTTTCATGTTGGTACCCAAACTAGATGGCACTGGTTGGTCTGTACTGATTTCTGAAATGTTAACACAATTTTGAAATTTGATGTGTACCCATGCCCAGAGTGGATGAGCTGCTATATCATTTAGGTAAGCCAAAATACATCATCAAAATACAATCTTACAAAAAGGTACTGGCAGATCCATCTTATGCCTGAATCCCACAAGGAGAATGCTTTCTCCACTCCGTAGGGGCTCTATCAGTTCCAAGCTATGCCTTTATTTTTTTCCTGGACCTCCCCTCCTTTCCCCCCGCCCCCGACCCAATCTTTCAGTGGTTGATGGACTGCATACTCCCACCACCTGTCCAAATTGCCACAACTTACTTGGATGACATGGTCATTTGATAGCTGCGACTGGGAGACCCACCTAAATCTAGTGGTGGTGGTCTTCCAGACCAGTGGCTCTCAGCCTTTCCAGACTACTGTACCCCTTTCAGGAGTCTGATTTGTCTTGCATACCCTCAAGTTTCATTCAATTAAAAACTACTTGCTTACAAAATCGAACATAAAAATACAAGTGTCCCAGCACACTATTACTGAAACATTGCTCACTTTCTCATTTTACCATATAATTATAAAATAAATCAATTGGAATATAAATATTGTACTTACATTTCAGTGTATAGTAAATAGAGCAGCATAAACAAATCATTGTCTGCATGAAATTTTAGTTTATACTGACTTCGCTAGTGCTTTTTATGTAGCCTGTTGTAAAACTAGGCAGATATCTAGATGAGTTGATGTACCCCCGGAAGACCTCTGTGTACCCCCAGGGCTATGTGTACCCCTGAGAGCCACTATTGCAGACCATAGAATATGCTGGGTTGATGGCAAACTCAGGCAACAGCAAAATAGGGAAGGATGAAGCCACATACCTGGAGTACACCCTGAGGAACGGCCAGATCCATCTTTTGGTCGATATGTCCAGGCTTTGAAACCATAGTAGCTCAGAACTAATAAAATATATATATTTCCCCTCCAGAACATACAGTACACAGAATGTTTGTTTCTGTCTCTTACCTCTCAGAATCACAACAATAGCCTAGGCTGAAGTGGTTTCATTCAGTAAATTACTAAACTGACAGGGAATGAACTACCCCAGCATTTCAATTATTGTACAAACTAAAGAATGTCTCCTACTCCCATTACATAACTTCCATTCATTTCAACAGAAGCAGGATCTGACCTATTTACATCAAGATAACTAAGCAGAAGATATATTAGAAGCATAGCTGTTCGGGAATCCTTTGACAAGGGTTTTCTGTCAGAAAATATGAATTCATTGAAACTAAAGCTTTTCATGGAAACGTGTATATTTTGACAAAATTTTCATTGGGGAGGTTTCTCAGATCCAGGCTGGAATTGACAGGCAGACAGAGAAAGAAACACAGAGAGAGAGAGAGAGAGAGAGACACACACACACACACACACAAACAAACAAACACCAATCCAGCCCCACCGCAGCCCACTGCTGAAGGCACTCCCCTGGGATGGAGGACAACAACCTTCAAGTCCCTGCTAGAGCAAGGAATTGAACCTGGGTTTCCCACATCCAAGGTGAATGCCCTAACAACATGGACATAGCCTCTCTGTTTTTTCATTAAAAATGTGAAAGAACTCTGTTTCTTCCCAATGTGGAATGAAACCTCACTGTTTTTTGCAAAACAGAAATCTTATTTTCTGCCAGCCCTACTTAGAAGGCACCTATACATTCTAAAGTCAGTCATTAAAGAAACAGACCTACATGCATAACAGCAAACCACTCATACTTTTTCAGAGTAGCAGCCGTGTTAGTCTGTATTCGCAAAAAGAAAAGGAGGACTTGTGGCACCTTAGAGACTAACCAATTTATTTGAGCATAAGCTTTCGTGAGCTACAGCTCACTTCATCGGATGCATTCAGTAAGAAAATACAGTGAGGAGATTTATATACACACAGAACATGAAAAAATGGGTGTTATCATACACACTGTAAGGAGAGTGATCACTTAAGATGAGCTAATACCAGCAGGAGAGCGGGGAGTGGGGGGGAGAAAACCTTTTGTAGTGATAATCAAGGTGGGCCATTTGACTGTCTGACACCATCTGAATAGCAACACAGCTCCCTCTTCAGTAATGTAGGCACAGAAAGTCTCAGCCCTGAAAGTGGCTCTTCTGGGAGTGGCCACAATTATTGGCTCCTAGGAGTAAGTAAGTAGAGTGTGTGCAAGGTTTGTTTAGCTGGCCTTTGCGGTTTTCTACAAGCTGGAAACTCTGTCCTGTTTCTTTGTTAAGGTTCAGCAAGAGTTTTGGGGCAAATCTTTCAAGAAGGGTACTTCCTTTAAGGTCACCAGAGAGGATACTGGACTTGGTAATTGAATTAACTGATAATAAATTGAGTGGGTGATTATGGGCTCTAAGTCTAGCTTGCCATAACAGGTGGTACTCTGCTACTCATCCAGTTCTAGAAAACAACCCTCATAAACCACGCTGCAAATATGTCCTGTTAATTATCTATATTTAGTCCATCGAATGTTTAGTAAACAAGCATATTGCATGAAAAAGGATCTTTGTGTCTTTTGCCCAAAAGTTAATCTATTTCTTTTGCTTATTCCCCATGTGAAGTAAATTAATCCTGCAAACTGTGACATGACATTTGGTTACCATGGAAACTATTGATACTACAAATACATTGAAGAGAGTAGGACTAATTTTCTGCTGTCACCCCAGTGCAACCCATTTAAATGAATCTGGTTTGCCATCAAGAATGTAGCCTCATGATAGTTAGAGACTAAGCTGCAGAAGCAGATGAAATCTGAAGAAACAAAACTGTCTTCACCCAAATATCTTGAGCAATACAAACAAGAAAAGGAGGACTTGTGGCACCTTAGAGACTAACCAATTATAAATAAATTGGTTAGTCTCTAAGGTGCCACAAGTACTCCTTTTCTTTTTGCGAATACAGACTAACACGGCTGTTACTCTGAAACAATGAAAACAAGGGAGAACTGCAAAAAATTTTGGATATTGAAATAAAATATTTGTCTAAGTAGAATGTCTTTCAAAGTTTTCCAAGTGTATCAGCTGCTGATCAATGTTTTTATGCTAGGAAAGATAATGAAAGTACAATAAAGGTGCATCGCAACTGCATCTAAAGTAGATTTTTAATTAAATTTCAGCCCTGTTGTATGAAACAAGCTGTAAATTTTGACCAGTTTGGGGAAACAAATAAACAAACAAACAAGCTCTCCCTCCCTCACCAAAAAATGCAGAGGTTTCCATGTGCAATAACCAAAAATTCTTCCTAAATATAAGAAAGTGCATGTTCTCCATAGTTCCAGTTCACAGTACTGGTAATTAAAATACCTGGGACCAGATTCACTTCTTAGACATGGTGATAAAAATCTGGAGTAACCCCATTCCCTTAAGGGACTACCATTATTAATTTCAGTCGATTGACACCAAAGTAACTAGGAGCAGACTCTGTTGCATTGTTCATGAAATTACAAAAAAGAGACTTGGACTCGTTTGGCAAAGGCCGAATGAAAGTGTTGTATGATCCTGTACCTCCCCCACTGATCCATACACAGAGCATGGGACTCATGCAAAGCCAAGGAACGAGTAGGCAAGAAGAATACTCCTTTCAGAGATGCCTCCAGATTAGGGTAGAAGCACTTTGGCATAGCAGGAGGGTAACCCTGCTAAATTCTGTTGACAGATTTTTATTTAAACAAAATAGTTTATAAACAACTCACTTCAGTCACAAAAATGATTGTCAACCTGACACCTCTCACCTGCACTAAATTTACATACACGATGCTGGGCTGGGTATGGGGGCAATAGTTCACTATCTTGTGAGAATTCCTTTAAAGAATTACTTCTGAAATGAAATCACTGAGGGTTTTTGGAGAGTTTTCTTCATTGGTATATGCACTGCTTATCTCAACAACAGATAGCAATCAGAAGGATTTTAAATGTAGCTTTCCCCCTGCTGTGCTGGTATCTAGTAGGCAGTCGATACTCAAGTGATGTTTGTTTCAGAATGTCACATTCAAACCAGATAAGGGAAAATAGATCTTTTCAGTGTTTGGGATGTGTGGAAGCAGAATCTGCAATACAGATCTCTCTCTCTCTCTCTCTCTCTCACACACACACACACACACACACACACACACACGTTGAAATAGCATCACAAACTTGCTGTGTCCTATTTCTTATCTTCTTGCAGATGTCATTCCTAAAAATCAATTTTTCTTTCTTTGTTTTGCCTGATTACGAGATATCATGACACATTCTTCTTACTATATTTTATTCTTTTTCCAGCTAGAAATTTTTTTAGATAGTAAGTTTTTAGTCAGAAGATAATGTAATTAACCCCTTAACTGCTGTGTTCCATTGCAGTAGAACATAATTACATTCCAATGTTACTGTTTCATAGGTAGATTGGCATTCACCTAAGCTTGTACTGAGTGCATGGTGCAGAGACAAGATTTATCCCCTGTACATACTATGTTGGATAGCACTTACCTGGTTATAGACTGGCTCTAAGGATTAATTCTAACATCTACTAGTTCTTGATTATACCTCTGATGCCCACGCTAGACTCTGGAAGGAAATGAGAGTGTCACTATCAATTATAATTCTGAAATCATCTTTGGAAGTTTTACAAAGAGCAGTGGCTATTTAAGTTACTGAAATGTATTGTTTTATTCAGCTGCAGTAATGTCAATTGGAAATGACACAATATCAAGAGTGCAATAATGATCAAAGTGTTGCACATCAAATGTGGACAAAAACTTTGCCCAGCAAAAGTGCTAAGAGACACTTCTAAGTCAAAGCACTGCCATCAATGAGGATAAAACAAAGAGTACAATACTACACATGAAATGTTGAGAATACAACACACCGTCCACAGTTCTGTTATCATTAACTCCAATTTACCCAATAATAGGGATACGGATTTTATATTCCTTTACTTTCTCTCTTCTTGTCAGGATACCATGGATATCTGTTCAACTCTAAATCTCACTCACTTGCTGTCATGCAATGAAAATACCATGCTCGTATAATGGGCTTCACTAATTTGATAGCAGGTTTTGAATCTGGCACATTCAGCTCTAAAAGCTTTTAGCACTTGAGCTAATGGAGTGTCTCTGTTTAGTAGAGCAGTAAGAGCAGACTCCTGAACCTCTTATGTGGACCAGCAAAGACAAAGACACATTCTCCTAGTATGGGTGACATATGTCACTTGCCTGGTGAAGCTTGTCTGAAGTGTCTGAGGTTTGTCTGCTATGATGTTACATTTTCATGTGGGAGACTTGGGAGTTAACTCTTGGACACAACACAGGGTTCTGTGGTTTGGCTTTGAGCTGGTAATGACATCAGCATAGTCATTAAGCTCTAACGGCAACTACCTTGAGCAACGTTAATGACAGGTTCTTTGAAATCAAGTCTCTCTCTTATTTTCCTGGAGATGAGCCGCAACAATGGTGAACATACATCAGGTACATTGTAGGTGGCAAATACTAGCTTTTGCATAAATACTAAGAATGACATTTGGACTGATAATTCAATCTTATCCCATATCTAGTATTTATACAGCACCTACTATCACAGACAATGTTCCAAAAGTGCAATTTCAATATAAAATTTCAGTTTAAAATATCATATTTTAAGACATTTCCCCACTAATCAGTAAATATCTCCTTCCTTTTGTCATCATTTTCATCATGCTTGATACAGTAGTAGTAACAACTCCATATACCTTTACCACTCATGTATTTTTGACAGGTTTCCATGCATTTCTGATGCATTTATCCCACACTCTTCCACCCTTTCCTGGCATTTTTTGGTACTGCTGGCCATTTTGAAAAGATTTGTTTAATTATTTAGTTTATCCTTACTGGAAGCATTAAAAATAAATGAGTAAATATAGATTCCATGGCTCTTCTTCATTTTAAGAGGGATTTATGCTGTTAGTACAATTCTAAATAGAGACTATAAAACAATTGTACAAAATCTTAATGAAAGAGGAATAAAGAAGTGTAACATTTATCTATTCATGCATTTTCCTCATTTTTGGAAGAAAAGATGCTTTTATGCAGCAAGTACATTTCTAAATAAAAACCATTAAATAACTGAACAAAGTCTTCATGACAGAAATAAAGGGAAAGTGTTAATACACACAATATATATATGTATATTTCTTCATTGGTATATGCACTGCTTATCTCAACAACAGATAGCAATCAGAAGGATTTTAAATGTAGCTTTCCCCCTGCTGGTGCTGGTATCTAGTAGGCAGTCGATACTCAAGTGATACTTGTTTCAGAATGTCACATTCAAACCAGATAAGGGAAAACATATATATTTATATATATACACAAGATGCTTCCCCCTGCCCCCCTGCATATATGCATATATATAAACATGCATTTTCTTCATTTTTAGAGAAAATATTTGTATGCATTTTATACAATAGATTGTATTTAGAAATGCACTAAGACCACAAATTATTCGTAATCTATACAGAAAAAAAAATATAACCTTAGAGTTAGTTACATTGTACAGGGTTCAGTTGTACACAGACATCTTTCAGAGATGTCCAAGAAAATTTTAAAACAGCACAGAAAGGGGAAAAAAAGATCAGGTGGGGGGGGGGAAGGGAGGGGAAAGCATCTTGTCCCAAAGAAAGAACAGAAATTCTGTAAAATTCTGTAAAGAACAGAATTATCAGAGACATAGATGAACACAATTTGTTGGGGAAGAGTCAACATGGTTTTTGTAAAAGGAAATCATGCCTCACAAATTTATCAGAATTCTTTGAGGGGTCAACAAGCATGTGGACAAGAGTGATCCAGTGAATATAGTATACATGGACTTTCAGAAAGCCTTTGACAAGATCCCTCACCAAAGGTTCTTAAACAAAGTAAGCAGTCATGTGATAAGAGGAAAGGACTTCTCATGGATCAGTAACTGGTTAAAAGACAGGAAACAAAGGGTGAGAATAAATGGCAGTTTTCAGAATGGAGACAGGGAGATAGTGGTGTCCCCCAGGCATCTGTACTGGGACCAGTAATGTTTAATATATTCACAAATGATCTGGGAAAGGGGGTAAACTATGAGATGGCAAAATTTGCAGATAATACAAAATTACTTAAGATAGTTAAGTCCAAAGCTGACTGCGACGAGTTGTAAGGGGATCTCACAAAACTGCGTGACTAGGGAACAAAATGGCAGATGAAATTCAATGTTGATAAGTGCAAAGTAATGCACATTGGAAAATATAATCCCAACTATACATACAAAATGATGGCCTGTAAATTAGCTGTTACCACTCAAGAAAGAGATTGTGGAGTCATTGCGGCTACTTCTCTGAAAATATCTGCTCAATGTGCAGTGACAATCAAGAAAGCTAACAGAATGTTAGGAACCATTAGGAAAGGGATAGATAATAAGACAGAAAATATCATAGTACCACAATAGAAATCCATGGTATGCGCACACCTTGAATCCTGTGCACAGTTCTGAATTGGAAAAGGTACAGAAAAGGGCAGCAAAAATGATTCAGGGTATGGAACAGCTTCCATATGAGGAGAGATTAAAAAGACTGGGACTTTTCAGCTTGGAAAAGAGATGACTAAGTGGGAATATGACAGAGGTCTATAAAATCATAAATGATGTAGAGAAAGTAAATAAGGAAGTGTTATTTACTCTTTTACAAAACACACGAACCAGGGGTCATGCAATTAATGGGCAGCAGGTTTCAAACAAAGAAAAGGAAGTACTTCTTCATATAATGCACAGTCAACCTGTTGAACTCATTGCCAGGGAATACTGTGAAGGCCAAAACTATAATGGGATTCAAAAAAGAATTAAAAGAGTTCATGGAGGACAGGTTAATCAATGGTTATTAGCCAAGATGGTCAGGGATGCAACCCCATGTTTTGAGTGTCCCTAGCCTCTGGCTGCCAGAAGATGGGAGTGGAGGACAGGGGACGGATCACTCAAAAACTGCCTGTGCTGTTCATTCCCTTGGAAGCACCTGACAGACCAGCTAAAGAGTTAGATGGACTATTGATCTGACCTAGTAATGCCAGTCTTATGTTATGTACAGACTGTTGCCAGCCAAATGATAGTTCTGGAAGCTTGGGACAAACCGTGCCTCATTGACTTGGCAGAGCAAATCAGAAGCAATTTTTTAGCTACATATCCTTTTGCAGAATCATATATAATAGATTATTAAATTGCGTCACGTGTTTCTGAGCCAATCTGAAGCTTTTAGTAATCCCCATGGCCTTTTATGGAATTATTAATTGTAACACATTAAAATGTAAAGTAAAGCTAAAATAGCAAATCTAAAAGAGCATATATGTAGATTTCTTTAACAAACTCTTTACAGAATTGATGTAAATTTAGCAATTAGGGTTATTTATTTATTCTAGACCAGGAACACAACTCATTTAACATTTGTCTTTAAAAACTGGTAAAGACCCTAATGGAATTACTTGCCTAAACTTCAATCCAATTTCCCATGTTCCATTTACTCAGGGTAATATATTTCTTTATGTTTTATATTTATTCAAAATAAGCACTTACTGGCTGACGCATAGTAGAGGACTCTTAATTCTTATAAATTTTTGAAGAACTGTAGCCAGACAGCCAGCCCGCCCCCCTTCCCCCAGACCAGCATTGCTGGAAACACAGGAGGAAGCCGGGCACTTAACATATATTCCAGCACAGCCTTTGAAGCTGTGAAAAGCACAGGTGTGCTGCTACAATGTGCCTCTGGGAACAGATACAACGATTAAGCTCACAGCAGGCAGAGGCCCTATGACAGACATGGCTCTTAGCCCCTACTAAATAGCGTGATGCACACACACCAACATCCTAGGTGGGAAAATATTTACTCTGATAAAAGAAATGTCCAGTAGTCGACACTTATTGTTTCTCTCCCTTGCAAGTGTAAACTACTCTTGCGAAAGCTGGTGTCACCCAGACAGACCAGCCTCAATTTGGCATAAGAAAGGAGAAAGAGAATAAAGGAGTACAGAGGTATAAGTAGGGGACCTACAGCACCATGATTTTTGAGTGCTTTTCACTATCTATCTGCTGGTCAGATAAGTGACAGCCTCCCAAGGCTTCTGCAGCTAAGAGGGTCCCTAAGCCTTGTCCCTTATTCGTCTTTCCGCGGAATTGAGTGACCGATCCTGGCTTGGCACCGCTGGAATCGAGAGATGCAAGGAGGGTAAGAAGCACCCACACCTGATCTCCTATCTTTAGTGTACACATATTTCGAAATAGAGCTCTATATTTTGTTTTCTTTCTTTGGTATTGTGGCTTCAGTTTTGTAACTTGTTTGTGTGTGTAACATCTCTACATTTAAATAAGTAGGCACTAGCAATTTTGTAACCACATGATTAGAATCTAGCTTAATAAATTTTGGTAACCATTTGTGCATAAGCCTGACTTGTTTTCTCTGGTTTACTGTAAAGCAGCCAACACAATTAAAGAACCTCAGCCGTTTTGGCTCTAAAGCCTGGCCATTAGGTGAGAGTACTAAGAGCCTAGCGTTGAGTTGTGCCGCCTCCACGGGGCAAACTCTTGGGGCACCTGTCAGTCAATCCTGGCTGCCCGCTGCGAAGGAGCTCTGAGCTCTAGCAGTTAAAGTCACGGGTGTGGAGAGGCTCTTAGTGTTGCCATTGGGGCACCTGTCAGTCAGTATTGACTGCCCGCTGCGAAGGAGCTCTGAGCTCTAGCAGTTAAAGTCACGGGTGGTTAGGACCTTGGGGCATCCGTCAGCCTAGCCCGGGCTGCCCGCCGCGAAGGGACAGTGCGTCCTAGCGGTTAAAGTCACGGATGGTATAAACGGGCATAGCTGGCACCTCACCAAACATCCTTGGCCGTCGGCTAACAAGAACGTATAAATTAAATATTTTAGCAAAATGTACAACACACCAATACCCAACCCCTCCTTCCCAAAAGAACTAAGCACTCATTCAAGCCAACTTGTATGCTAAGACACCTTAAGCATACATTCAAACTAGTTATATATTTTGTAGAGTGCATGTCCATTCAGCTTGGCCTCTAGGGAGATGGGGATAAAAATCCCTGACCAGAAGGAATTAGGGTTTTTTTTATGTGGGTTGGACACTAAGGGGAAAAGATTCCTAAACATAAGCAAGAGATCCCCAGGCTTAACCTGGGTTAGACAAAAGGGATTTATAGAGCTGGCATATTTCAGTGGCTCTATCACCATCTGAAACCGAAGACTGCAACTCATGTGTGGGTATATGTTTACCTGTTTTAACCTTATAAATAACTCTTATTTCTTTTTCTCATTTAACAAACCCTTAGTTAGTTTCCTATAGGGCTGACTGCAAGTGTGGTCTTTGGTGTGAGATTTAAAGTGCAAACTGACATGGATTTAGTGACTGGTTCTTTGGTACTGGAAGTAACCTGAATATTTTGTGATCTTTGATATAACGTGACCATCTATCACAGAGTCAAGCTTGCCGATGGCAAGCTAGATCAGAAAGCCCCAGGGGACTGTCTGTGATGCCATGTTAAGGCTGTATAGTTTACACATGTTACTTCATTGGGGAAATCTAAGTATAACACTCACAAACAGTTTGGGATTTCTGCCCTGCTCCTTAACAATGTGTTTTGAGGTTGGTATTGTCACTCATGAGCCACTCCAGACAGCCTGACATCACTATTGGATGAATTCTTTTTTTTTATTTGCACTTTATTAAATATTAACTATTTATAAAATTACCAATCATGCAACCCATCATACAGCCAAATATTTCCATAAACCAATTGATATGTCTCAGCTATTTAACAAAACAAATTGTAACAATATGATCAAATTACCAAACAAATATCTCGATCACCCTCTAGTTTTTCCAGCAAAAGCACCTCCTGCTTAAGAAGCATCCATTACAGCATATAAATTATGCAGGAGAATAAAAATAAGTGGGAACTATAGAGCCTTCTGAAAGGTGACAGCTCTTAGCACTATCATTATAGAAATCTTTCCATTAACTTCATTAATCTTCAATTAGGTGGCCATTGTTTAAAACACAGAGCGTATTTACTAGAGAAAAACAGCACCTAAATATGTAACTTGTCATTGACCGGGGAAGCACATTCCTGCTCTCAAAAGGAACTCAGTGACCACTGTGGCTGGAAAACTCCGTGCTGAGTTTGCACATTTGAGCCTTTGAAGAAAAGTCATTCCAATAGTTTACTATATGTAAAGGAATAATTAAAATGCTACTTAGCAACAAGAACAATGAATCTCCTCGAACAAAACCACTACCCAAATGCAAAAAAAATTAAAGCATCCTCATTCAGCCATCCACTTTGACACAGGCCTGAACATACAAGAGATCTGAGTCCTGCAGCATGTCCTGAGGACCAATTAACTCAGGTTGTTGGACTCAGGGAAGAAGTGAATTCCAGAGAGGGATCCTCCACTGAGTGACAAATATCAGGGATCATTAACATGAGTAACCAGTTAATCGCAGCTGTGAAGAGAAAACATGGAAAGAGAGGTGGTGTTTTTACATACCTGGAACTCAAACCATAAGGAACTTAATATGGCCACGCACCAGGAGCTATCTCAGACCACTGGTGACGAGGATATCTCCATTGCTTCTTAGAAGGCCAAACCTCTACAGGAGTTGGCTCTATGCTGCTATGTAAAATCTAGTGATTGGTTCTCAGAACTTGGGTTTTTCTGGTCTAGTTTTACAGTTACAGCTGGTTAGAAGTTTTCTAACAAAACAGAGTTTTGTCAGAAAATGCCAATTCATCAAATCCAGATTGTTTCATGAAAACATGTCAGGTTTGATGTATTTTCACTGAATCCTAGGCAGGGTGCACAGCTCCAAAGTAGCCCCACTTCCTGGACTGCCCTGGGGCCGGGGACCCAGGCTACATAAAGTAAAGTCCTGAGAGTCTTGGCTATAACCAGGCCTCAGCTCCCAGCTCCACATTGGGCAGCCTGGAAACCCTGAGAATTCCAGCTCCCCCTGGGCTCATAGAGCTTCCAGGCTCCAGAGCTGCAGTAGGGAGCCTGGAAGCCCTGAAAGCTCTGACTTTAATCAGGACTCCCAGGACTTCCAGGCTCCCTGCCTGAGCTGAACTCCCAGGCTGGTGGGCTCCTCAGGCTGACTGACTCTCAGAGTAGCTGGCTCCTCAGGCGGCAGGAATCAGGCAGCCTGGGGAGCAAGCTGGCCCAGAAGTTTGGAAGCCCTGGGGTGTTTGGCCCTGGGGCAGTCCACATTGCTGAGCTCCTGGGACCTTGTATACCCTGGAATCTCCAGCAGCTGCTGACATGATTCATGTAAGGTTCACTGGTGCCCACCACCTAATAGCAATGGTGAAACTGACCAGTGTATCTTCACTGAGCAGCTGCCAGAGATCATGGGAACCTAATGCATTTTGGAAACACTGTGTTTCATTGTTCCCAAAACATTTTTTTTTTCAAATCTCATGTTGAAATTTCCCACAAACCCAGAAATTCCACATATTGGCCAGCTCTAGTTAAAATTTCATTATGTTTAAACCATGATTCAAACATTAATGCTTCATGTTACAGACTGGGTTTGGGTGCAATTCATTTTGTGGCTCTATCCAAAAACAGAACAAGTTCATCTACATCATTTCATCATCATTTGAAACAAGGTTATCTACTAAACAGAGCAGAAACAAATTAATATGAGCATTGCAGGAATAAAATACATCAAACAAAAATACTTCCATGCCAAACTGCAGTGGCTGTTTCCACTAACACCAGAGGTGTTAGTCAAATACAGTCACCAATGATAAAGAGAACATCGTCCAACAAAAATAATAGTGGGGTATTAGAAACAGAAGGTAAGAAGATAGCTCATTTGCCAAGCAGTTATTATGCTTCTTTCTTTATATAGAATGCAGAGAATAGAGGGCTGATAGGGATCATATTCCCTAGTGTAGTTGGAAAGAAGCTAAATAGTTTGCAGATAAACTGAAATGATTCTGAAAGATAAATACACTCCTGGAGTCAAGATAACAGAGTTATGAGATTAGAACCCCGCTGGCTAATATTTTTAGAAGATTTTGAATACAAATATTTTTTTAAAAGACTCCTGAATGGCAGACCAGTTTACTGAGGATTGAAAGTAGCAAATACCATTATTTAAAATAGGGACACAATAGCAGAAGCAGTTACAAACCACTGCGCCTTAAATCGGTGGTGTGAAAAATATCAGCAATAATGCTGAGAACTTTAGTAAAGAAATAAATACTAGAATTTGACTAGAAATATATTAATTAGAGAGTGGTATTGTATAATAAACTTCATGACATTTCTGGAGCTATTACTGCTATCACAGAAAAGGGAAATGTACAGAATGTGAATCCCTTGTTGCCAAGAAGGCCAATGGCATTTTGGGATGTATAAGTAGGGGCACAGCGAGCAGATCGATGGACGTGATCGTCCCCCTCTATTTGACATTGGTGAGGCCTCATCCGGAGTACTGTGTCGTTTTGGGCCCCACACTACAAGACGGATGTGGATAAATTGGAAAGAGTCCAGCGAAGGGCAACAAAAATGATTAGGGGTCTGGAACACATGATTTATGAGGAGAGGCTGAGGGAACTGGGATTGTTTAGTCTGCGGAAGAGAAGAATGAGGGGGGATTTGATAGCTGCTTTCAATTACCTGAGAGGTGGTTCCAGAGAGGATGGTTCTAGACTATTCTCAGTGTTGGAAGAGGACAAGACAAGGAGTAATGGTCTCAAGTTGCAGTGGGGGAGGTTTAGGTTGGATATTAGGAAAAAAATTTTCACTAGGAGGGTGGTGAAACACTGGAATGCGTTGCCTAGGGAGGTGGTAGAATCTCCTTCCTTAGAAGTTTTTATGGTCAGGCTTGACAAAGCCCTGGCTGGGATGATTTAATTGGGGATGGGTCCTGCTTTTGAGCAGGGGGTTGGACTAGATGACCTCCTGAGGTCCCTTCCAACCCTGATATTCTATGATTCTATGATTCTATGATCCTTACATTTTCAATAGGCATTTGATGAAGTCCTACACAGAATAAAATTGGTTAAGGTAAGTCACTACAGAGAAAGTAAAATAGTTAGTTAGAAAAGAGGATTTAAGAACAAGAAAAAGTGAATGGGTATCACTGGTAATTGTTCTAGGAAGAAAGAGGTTAGAGGAAGGAGGTTAACAACAGGATATCCAAAGTTTTGAAAATTAATAATTTAATACTGTAATTATTACTAATACTATTACTTTTCAACTCCATAGTTTCTGTGGACATTAAGCTGTGCAGGAGGTGATTATAATTCCCATTTTATACCATAGATAAACTGAAGCATGGGAAGATTGGATGTATGATGCAGCTCCCATTCAAGTCAATGTAAAGGCTTTAGTTGATTTCCATTGAAGTTAGAGCGAGCCTGGAATTATCTGCCCATTGTCACACAAGTCTGCAGCAAAACCAGGAATAAATCCCAGCACTTTCTCTCTTTCGGACTATATATTAATTATTCAGACAGCTATGGGACAAAATCTGCTCCCTTTGAAGTCAATTGGAAACTCTCGTTGATTTCAGTGAGAGCCAAATGTGGTCCAACAGCTGTTCTGTAAGATATTAAAAAAATATGACTTTTCCTGAAGGGTTCATGTAGCATTCATGCACCTGGAAACAGTCAGGGCACACCCTGACTGTTGTGTAGGAGCAATGCACACATTGCTCTGTCCAAGGACATGGACCATGGGAACATGGACCATTGGAAAGTCAATTAAAGGACATCAACCATGGGAAGCTTCCTTGGCCTGGGCTCAAGGTCTGAGAATAAGGATTGTAGTAGATAGAGGCTGGTAAATAAGAATATTAATCAAAGTCATATTATTTCCTTTGTTGATGCCTTTTGCGATCGGAGTATGTAATGCGCAGGGGGGAGAGAAATAAAAGAGAGGTGGAAAAGCTGACAGAAAAAAATCCAGTCAGCAAACCAGCCTGCTTGCTTGCCTAAAGCCGTGTCCTGTCTTGTACTGAACCGCCACAACTGGCGCCCAAATGTGGGGCCCTCAGCACTCACCTCGCCCGGCAAGGGTTTCAGACGCGTCACTCATCCGCTTCGCGGATCCCGGTGAGTATTTTTCATTGTGGTAAGTATGGGAAGCTCCCTCTCTGCTTTGCAAGTGCAACACCACTGTGAGCTACAGTATTTGCTGCGTAAGGCTCAGCATGACTGCCCCACTCGAGAACTCACTCTCCTGCTACAGGAGGTGAGTGCCCAATGCCCGTGGTACCCTGAAGCTGGAACCCTTAAGCTAGCAGACTGGGCCAGACATTGCACAAGGAGCATCGGGCGCCCGTGCAGGCTTTAGATGCCTGGCACCTCTGCCGCGACGCGATACAGCGTGTCGCTTCGGACAGGCCCTCCCTCGCGGGGCTGATGCTCTCGCCACTCCCGTCCGCTCCTGCAGCCATCCCCCCTCTTAGCGATGCGACACAGTGTGTCGCCTCGGAAAGGCCCTCTCCCGCACCAACAGAGGGGCTGCCGATCTCGCCACCCCCGTCCGCTCCTGCAACCATCCCTCCCCCTGCTTCGCCCCCAGTGCCTCTATTACCACCGCCTCCCTTGCCTTCCCCACTGGAGCCAGTGTGTGATTACCGTCCTCTCGTGGGGACCCCCGGAGGGTTGTCCGTGTC
This sequence comes from Eretmochelys imbricata, assembly GCF_965152235.1. Classification (NCBI taxonomy): domain Eukaryota; kingdom Metazoa; phylum Chordata; order Testudines; family Cheloniidae; genus Eretmochelys; species Eretmochelys imbricata. The sequence continues at coordinate 32,997,621 of NC_135575.1, read as the reverse complement.
TGCTCAGGGGCTCTCGCCGGTGCAACAAATGGTTCACGCAGTGAAGACTCGCTCAGATCTTACAGCAGAGGAGCTGGCTGAGCTGATCTCAGTCTGTCCGGTGACCTGGCAGGATGATGGCCAGGGCAACCAGGTTGCAAACTGGGTCAGTTTGCCGTACTCGGTGATCAGAGAGGTAAAGAAAGCGATTCGCGAGTTCGGTCTGACTAGCACGTATGTGCGTGGTCTCATTGAAGGGCTAGGTTCTGGGTACTCCCTGGTCCCTGAAGACTGGAAGGCGCTGTTGCGCATGATGCTGACGCCCAGTCAGTATGTTATTTGGCTTAGTGAATTTCGGCAGATGGCGGAACGCCAAGCCCAGGTGTATAGAGAGCAAGGTATCATTTATGAGCACTTGGCAGGGGAGGGCCAGTTTGCTACTGTCCAGCTGCAGTCTCAACTCCCTCCGGCCATCTTCCCTATTATTTCCACCTGCGCCCAGCATGCTTTCCGGAAGGTCCTGGATTCGGGCAAGCCTACCAAAAGCTTTGCCAGTATCTGTCAGGGTGCGTCAGAGTCCTTTATGGATTTTACCACCAGATTGCAGGAGGCTATCCTCCGACAGATGGATAGCCCTGCAGCAGCTCAGGAGATCCTGTTAAAAATGGCAGTTGAAAATGCGAACGAGGATTGCCGCCGTGCTCTCCAGGCGGCACAAGCCTCTGGGAATCTAGAGCTGTCAGACATGCTGCGGGTGTGCCAAAACATCGGCACCCAAGCCCATAAGGCTGGAGTTCTGGCTGCCGCCCTGCGGAAAAGCGGGAAAGAGGGGAAGCGTTGTTACCGCTGTGGTAAGGAGGGTCACTTTCAGCGGGAGTGCCGCTCATCGAAGGCGCCCGCTCGCCCCTCAAAGAAGTGCCCCAAGTGTCGGAAGGGCTATCACTGGGCTAATCAGTGCCGTAGCGGGTCGGAAAACCGCATGGCAGGTCCCCCCCGAACCCAGGGCAAAACGGGGGTGTTTCCCACTCAGACAACTGTTCCTCTGCTTTAAAACCCATAGACTCCATGAAGGCGGCGACTGCCGGAAGTGCAGGGCTTGATTTGATTATGCAGGAGGACGCTGACTTTCGGTTGCCGGGGGAGGTTTGCGCCATACCTACCCAGGTGACGGAACCTCTCCCTGCCGGATTTGTGGGTCTGGTTCTCCCTCGCTCACACGCTGGGAAACAGGGTTTTTTTTGTCATCCCAGGGGTCATTGACGCCGACTACACCGGCGTTATTAAGGTTCAGGTATGGACCCATCTTCCACAGTCGCTCCCGCGTGGACGGTCAATTGCGCAATTGATTTTAGTCCCCTATCAGGTGCCAGCTGCAGAGGCTCGAGCCCGGGGCAGAGGCGGCTCAGTCGCCATCTCACAACACGTCCTCTCCACTTGTTGCTCTAACAATGTCGGTCCGCCCCTTGAAGCCTCAGTTAACACTTCTCTTAAATAATGTTCCTTTTACAGGGCTGGTGGACACTGGAGCTGACGTTACGGTGATTCGTGATCCGGAGTGGCCGGTCAGTTGGCCAACAGTTCCTTCTAAAGAGTTGTGGGGGATCGGGGGTAGTAAACGCGGGCGCCAAAGTTTGTCTTGGGTCACGGTCTCTAAACCAGGAGGCCGTGCCCTTGCTACAATCCACCCTTTTGTGCTCCCTGTTCACCTCAATATTTGGGGTCGTGACTTACTTACAAAGCTGGACACCACCCTCGATATTAATATATAATGGCCCAAAGCCCTCCCTCACCCACCTTGCCCTCCGCATTACCATTGGTACGGCAATCCTTAGAGGCAGTATGGATTGACCAGTGGCCCCTCCCTTCAGAGAGGCTGAAAGCGCTTCATTCGCTTGTGCAACAACATTTGCATGCACAGCGCTTGGAACGCTCCACTAGTCCCTGGAACACCCCGGTGTTCGTTATTAAGAAAAAATCTGGTGCATGGCGGCTGTTACATGATTTAAGGGAAATAAATAAATGCATACAACCCATGGGCCCCTTACAATTTGGCTTGCCGAACCCAAATTTAATCCCTCAAACCGATCAGCTTTGTGTGTTAGATTTAAAAGATTGTTTCTTCACCATCCCCCTTTGCCCACAAGATTGTGAAAAATTCGCGTTTACAGTGCCACAATATAATAATCAGCAACCCTCTCATAGGTATCAGTGGAAGGTCTTGCCCCAGGGAATGCAAAATAGTCCGACCTTGTGTCAGCGCTTTGTGGATCGGGCCCTCGCCCCTTTTCGTGCCCGATACCCCACACTAAAGGTCTACCATTATATGGATGACATTTTGCTTAGTGGTCCCCAGGTCACGGCAGAACAGCTTCAATCTTTGTCCCAGATTCTCGGCCAAAATGGCCTATTAGTGGCACCAGAAAAAATCCAACGCTCTTATCCCTACCACTACCTCGGGCATAAGGTTTTACAAACCTATGCCGCCCCTGTTCGCCCAGAATTGGTTCTACCTCAACCTCTAACCCTTGTTAAATTACAACAGATTTTGGGTCATTTAAATTGGATTCGACCCTACTTCCGTCTCCCCACATCAATGCTGCATCCGCTGTTCGAGCTCCTACGTGGAGCTCGGGCACCAGGTGCAGTTATTGCCATCACTGAGGAGCACATTGCCTGCATTCGACAGATCAATGCAGTGTTGAGTCAGCAGTTTGTGGATAGACTCACTGAGGTCCGTCCCCTGCGGTTGATTCTCCTTGCCACCCCTCATACGCCCACTGCGGCTCTGTTTGTACCTCGCACGGACACAGCCATCTCTATTATAGAGTGGATATATTTGTCATCCACTCCTCCTCGGAACATTTATCCTTATTTAGATGCCCTGTCCAATCTTGTTTGTAAAGCCTGCCACCGTGCAGTGCAACTCACGGGTACCGATTTAGTTGCCATTGTGTTCCCCTTGTCTCGTAGTGAATTTGATTCCTTGTGCCATGCTTCCTTGGCCTGGCAGGTTGCTCTTTGTGATTATGTGGGAGAGATCTCTTATAATCCCCCAAAAGATCCCCGATTGGTAATTACCCAACAGGTGCCCCTAATCGTACATCGTCTTAGCCGCTCTCAACCCATTGTTTCAGCTGTCACTCTTTTTACTGATGGCTCTCCATGTCGAGGTGTGGTCACCTATCAATTAGGTGACTCTCCTCGTTGGCATTCTCGTTTTACGCTGCCTCAGGTTCCGCGCAGCGCTCAGAACTGGCTGCTGTTATTTTGGCCTTTCAACTTTTTGCTGATTGTCCCTTTAATTTGATTGTGGACACCCATTATGTTTATCAGGTAATTGATCATTTACCCCTAGCCCTCATTACCCCTCAGGTCGATGCAGACCTCCTTCGCCTGTTTTTGTCTTTACAGTATCTCATCACCACTGGTAATTTCCCTTATTTTGTTGCTCATATTCGCAGTCATACCCCTCTGCCTGGGCTACTCACTGAGGGCAATGCGCGCACCGATCGCGCGTTACGTGGTGAAGTAAATTCCCTTTTTTCTGACCCCATTGAAAGCCACGCCTTTTTTCATCAGTCTGCCTCTGTTTTGGCCCGGCAGTTTCACATTCCTGCTGATCATGCCCGTTTTATTGTTCGTTCCTGCCCCCACTGTGCCGCTGCTGCCCCTACCTTTTTTTATGCCGTTAACCCCAGAGGTACTGCGGCGAATCAGCTGTGGCAAATGGATGTCACTCACGTGCCACAAGTCCGCCCCTATTCGTTTTTACATGTTTCCATTGATACCTATTCGGGATTCCTCTGGGCGACCCCACAGCGTGGGGAAGCCACTCCCAAAGTTATTCACCATTTGCTAGCCTGTTTTGCTGTTATGGGCCGCCCGAGCCAGATAAAAACGGATAATGCCCCAGCCTATTGCTCCACAGCCCTCTCCACTTTTTGTGCCCACTGGGGACGTCTGTCTAAGACACGGGATCCCTTATAATTCCACGGGCCAAGCCATTGTTGAACGTGCAAATCGCACGCTGAAAACCTTGCTCGACAAACAATTAAAACAAGGGGAGCTGCGTCTCCGAACCTGAGGAGACATTCAGCAACAATTGCATATCCTTTTGTTCACTTTAAATAATTTAACGCTGAATGCAGATCAGCAGATCCCCGCGGATCGGCATTTTCATAAATCCGAGGTACTGGAAAGACCGCGTGTCTACTACCGTCAGCTGCCCGACCCGCAATGGCTGGGCCCAGTACCTCTAATCACTTGGGGTCAGGGATATGCTGCTGTGTTTCTCCCTGCAGGACCGTTGTGGGTTCCGGCCTGGTGTGTGCGACCGGCACTGAAGCAGCATGGCGTGGCTCCAGGGACTATCGAACCCCATACCGGAGTTTCAGCTGATCCTGGAGGAGAGCGCAGTGCCTCCCGGGTCGACAACGACGGGACGGAAACGGAGGAGGCGTAGCGTCCCAAGCCAGCCCGTGACATGGGGAGCAGTAAAAGCATAGGTCGCCGCGGCTCAACGACAACTGGCAGCAAACCAACAGCCAGAGACTCCTGAGACCTTGTTTGCGGCAATTCTCGCCCAAATTACTGCTAATTCTGTATTGATTGTATGCCTTTTGTGCCTGCTATTTCCTGTAGGGGTTGGCTCGGGCGCGCTTTCTCCGTTATGGGCCCGAATGACATATAACCTATGGGAAAGATTGGCTTCAATAGCAAATGTTACCCACTTTTGTTTATCTAATTCTGTAGCAGCCGGAGAATTGTTAGGTACATGCCTTATTCCAGTATGTCATCACCCTGAGGAAATAGGGAATGAGACGATGCTCACTGCTTACACGAATCTCTCTTCCCAGTACTCTGGCATGGCTAATTGGGGCCCGGCCAACTATACTTTGCCTCACATGGCCATATCCCTCCACACACCGTACCCGGCCGGGGCCAACAATGTCACCTGTGCGCATGTGGTTAACTGCACTAGTACAAAGGTGCCCTTGGGCTGTCGGCAAATTTCTCAGCCCCTTTTAAATTGTTCCCACGCTGTGAATGTTTCGTACAATTATGGCCATATCATCCTACCATCAGGGTGGTTTTTTACCTGTGGCTCACGCACCTTTAGTTATATTCCTGCAAATTTAAGTGATGGCACCCTTTGCTGCCTCAGTAGAATGACACTCATTCTGCCTTTTGCTGGCCAAAAGCGCAGTAAAAGAGGTGTACCCCTTACAGAAGACTGTGTTGCAGATGTCGATCTTTTCAGCCGCGCTGAGTATATCGCCTTAGCGGCCTCTATTGTTGGAGTCCCCGGGCTTGCCACTTATACAGCCAGAACTTTGAATACCCTGGCGTGTTTTGCGGCAAAGGCAATTAATACAACATCCCAGGCGATTGCCCTACTTAACACAGAGCAACACAAATTGAGGGATGCAATTTTGGATAACAGAGCAGCCATTGATTTTCTGCTCTTGAAACACCATCTAGGCTGTTCCACGTTTCGGCATATGTGTTGTTTTAATTTAACTGATAATAGTCACTCCATAGAAACTAGACTGGCCGAATTGGCCAATCTTACGGCACACATACGCCAAGATTTGGGGTTGAGGGCTTTTGGAATTGGCTTACAGGTTGGCTGCCTTCTCTAGGATGGCTGTGACAACTTTTCGGTTATGCTGTGTTTGTGATTGTTGGGCTTATATTTTGCTGCTGCTGTATACAATGTATTCCCTCTTTGCTAAGGCTTTGTAGAGACCTGCCCTGGCAGGCTCCCCGAGTTATGTCCTTGTCTGTCCGGGAGTTAAATCGCTTGCAAAAGCAAATTGATGGCTACCATGAGATGGCCGAGCACAAATAACAAAAAAAAGGGGGATGAAGGGTTCATGTAGCGTTCATGCACCTGGAAACAGTCAGGGCACACCCTGACTGTTGTGTAGGAGCGATGCACACATTGCTCTGTCCAAGGACATGGACCATGGGAACATGGACCATTGGGAAGTCAATTAAAGGACATCAACCATGGGAAGCTTCCTTGGCCTGGGCTCAAGGTCTGAGAATAAGGATTGTAGTAGATAGAGGCTAGTAAATAAGAATATTAATCAAAGTCATATTATTTCCTTTGTTGATGCGTTTTGCGGTCGGAGTATGTAATGCGCAGGGGGGAGAGAAATAAAAGAGAGGTGGAAAAGCTGACAGAAAAAAATCCAGTCAGCAAACCAGCCGGCTTGCTTGCCTAAAGCCGTGTCCTGTCTTGTATTGAACCGCCACACTTTTCCAATCAAACAGTTTTAGGAACTGATTATGATGATCACTAATTGGCAACATTTCACATTTAACATTTATCACATTATAGTGTACAATGTCCTAATTCAGGCAGCTGTCGTCTGATATTTGTTCTGCAATGTCCTTAAAACAGGCCTAGTGACTCTGTCATGTGATTTAGGCTTGACTAGCCACTGACTTAATTAATTCTTCACTGACCAGAGGGAGCTGATTGACTGAAGTTTATTGCTTCCCCTAATCCCCCAGATTTTCAATTGGGAACTATGAGTAGTGTATGTGAATCTTTGTTATACTATTAATACAAATTATTCCGAAAAATGAGAGAGAGAAACAAACATTCTCCATGTTTTGGATTTCAGGATACATTGAAAAGCACTGAGTGGGATTGGGCTTCCAGTGTGGCATTCTGCCCTCTGGCACACTGCCAAGTTATCCCTTGATTAGGAAAAATGTGGGTGCCTCTGGTTTAGAATTTAGTGGGAGCTGTACCTGAGATGTTCCCTACCCTAAAGGAAGGAAAACAATCATACCTACATCCTGTAAACATTTACTAACCTGCTTAATTTTGCTCACATAAACTGAAGTCAGTGAGGCTCCTGGTGTGAATAAAGTTAAACATCCTAGGCCTTAATGAGCCAGACATATTTTCCATTGCATTTTTCATATTTTCTATAGGCATCTTTCTCAGACACTGCCCATTAACACATTTTAAATTAGTTATGAAATCCACATCCTTGCCAATAAAATGTATGCTCGCAAATTTTATTTTTCTTCTGGGACTAGACAGGAATATTTTATGTATTAGTCTTATTTAAAATGAATAAATATTTCAACAGCTAGAGTATCCTGTGAGCATATTTTCATTTTATTCTTTAAAAATTATAAATATCATTTACATTTTGAGTAAACGTATGTAATGGGCAACACTTTGCCACTTTACCCAGATGAGGTAGTACCTTACTCTGTGAGTTAAAATCTAAGAAATTACTATTAAATGTGACCAGGTGCAGTAGAATTTGGCCCTTAATAAGTAGATCATACTATAGGCCTAATTTTGTTGTTTCAGTGTTGCAATAGCTCAAATAATAGTACAGGTAACTGAAAAACAAGACATTGAATATTTAGGGACATAGTAATTGGATGAAATTGTTTTTCATTTCTGCTAAAAGAAGTAGTGGAGTAGCTTTTCATAAATTGCAGTGTTGACAGTTTCTGGTTGTTCCAGCTGAGATTACTTTTACACAGTCAGTTAATTGCATCTTTAAAATCTAAAATTAGCCTGTCATTGCACAGAGATATAATCTTGTAAATTTGTTGTCATGTCAAGTTGACAACTTCCACAGCACTCAAAAATCTCATTCAAAATGTCTTTTGTGATTCATCAAGGAAAGTCATGTTTCTGTATCAGTGAAGAACATCTACAAAACTTCAATTCTGTGAACCTTCCCTTCTGCACAAAGACTGTTTTAACTTATATTTTTTTTTTCAACAAATAAAATAAATATATTTTATTAGCCACAGGGTCAAATAAATAGGAGTCCTATGAACTTTCCTAAAGTTCATTAGATTGCAACCCTAGTCTGATCAATCTGACAAGGTTGAGAAGATCAAGGGTTTCCACGGTCCCTTGTATGTCTGTGGAATCACTTTTTTCTTTCAGTAAACTAATTAGGTGGGACGTATGCTATGAGTTCGGGACTGAGAGTCACAATTTTATGCTTAGTATATTAGAGACCACTAAAATTTATAACAGTTAAAGGACTATTGCACAACATCATTTAACTGAAATGATTCAGGGATACAAAACATATTCAGAAACCAACAGGAGTTACTTGTGTCACATGGTGGAAGAACAGGCCCAGTTTCTTCTCTAGTTCATGCTCATTTTAGTTCAATCTATTTCTAAACACTATCTTCCAGAATTCAAGCAGAGAAGCCAGAGACTGTAGTGGATACTGTAGAAACACATAGAAAAAGGAGCACCCCTTCATTTCTAAACAATAAGCTCACAGGCATTCATAGCACAGCGATAAGCTAAGAATCTGAGTAGAAGAGAGCAGAATAATGCAATGGAAATAGACAAAATGTCTGCACATAAAGGACAATTGCTTAGTAATTTCATTATTATTCATTTATATTACAGTATTGCTTAGATGCCAGTGTCCAGGAAGACTATTATTGAAATGTATTGTATACACGAATGTTAAACTAAAGTTTGTTTTTTTTTCAAGTTTGTCAACAATTTCTTCTGTTAAACTCAAGACAGTCAGACACATACTCCTGGATACAGGAAATAAAAAGCTAATTTAAGCAAAAGTGAGGTGCAAAAGAGTATGATTTTCTAAAATGGCTAAGAGCATTAGGCACCCAGCACCCACTGATTTCCTATGGGGGGTGAGCCCTGTAAGCATGTTTGAAAACTCTCACTGTAAGAGATTTACCTTAGCAAGTATGTGATCCTCTGGAGGAATGGACTGAAAAATAGGATTCAAATCCTGATATTGACACTGAGTTCCTGAATGACCTTGAGCACATCTCTTAAGTTCTCTGAGATTCAGTTTCCTAAATTGAAAACCAGCACCTCCCGGAAAATGTCTCTTTTGCTGCATCTAGGGTTCTTCTTTATCTGCCAAAGACGTTTGGCAGGGGTGCATGGTGTGTTCCTCAAGGTCTGGGCTGCACAGAAGGGGGATTGTTACATTCCAGCAAATGATTGAAACATTTGAGTAACAAGGGCCTTTTGCTAGTAGCAATAACTTTCTCACTGAGACTGTAGGCAGGCACACAGCTCCGCGAGCATCACAATCACAGTAAGTGTCAGGAGTGGGGGGAAGGCAGTTGTGCGTACGGACAAAACAATCACAGCTTGCAGGACAGCTTTGCACGGAACTCGTTCTAAAATTATCACACTCTTTTTCACAGTCAGCCAACCTGCTTTCTGACATCTTGCTGCTGCAGGTAACCAGGGAAACCAGGGCCCAACTACACTGTGCTTGCGGCTTTCACCCCAGTCTATATGCTCAGCTATGTGCCGCTTTGGTCCCAGCTCCAGTGATTGCTAAATGGCGTGGTACAGTTTCCTACAATGGGGGAACTAACAAGGCTGCAATCCCTTGGAATCTGTGGCAGAGGATTAACAGGTATCTCCTGGAAACTTTCCAGAGCCTCTTTCTGGAGGATTCCCTGCAAGTCTCGATGTCCATTGCTATCTTGCTTGGCCGTGCAGATTAGCTACACAGGGCAATATCCAGCTCACAGAAAGCACTACCTGTCTCCCATTTTTTGATTCCCTACACAAGCCACAGCAACCTACCCAGAGTCTCATCTACTTCCTGCTCCCTATTGAGCACTTCCGGAGTGGAGAAAAGTTCCTGGCTGCCTGCCCCACCGGGTGACCCCACTGGGAGCACCATATCCTCTTCTAGCTCGACTTCTTCATCCAGAATTTCAGCCTCCGAGTTACCCCCTCTTTCTGCTGCTGCCAAAGTATCCACAGGGCTATCAGCAATGGAGGTGTGGTCACCACTGAGGATAGCATTCAGCTCCTTATAGAAGCAGCAAGTCTTAGGTGCACGACCGGAGGAACGGTTTGCCTCCTGCGCCTTATGGTACGCCTGCCACAACTGCTTTATCTTCGCTCTGCACTGCTGCATGTCCCGATCAGAGCCCTTTTCACACAAGCCTTGAGAAATTTGCCCATATGTGTCCCGATTTCTATGGGTCAATCGCAGCTGCGACTGAACAGACTCCTCTCCCCATATGCTGATCAGATCCAACAACTCAGCAGTGCTCAAAGCGGGAGCGTGTTTGGTGTGATAGCCAGCCATGCTCACCTGGGAAGCCACCTGGGAAGCTCATCTGGGAAGCCAGCAAGCAGGAAATGAGATTTAAAATTCCTGGGGCTTGCAAGGAGGAGGGGCGGGGCGGCTGCAGGGCAGTGGAGTTCAAACTGTTGACCAGAGCGGCAGCATGGGAATTGTGGGACACTTTCTGGAGGCCAATAAAACTGAAAAAAAAGCCATGGTGTCTACACTGGCTGTTTGCCTCTCTGCAGGGGAATATTGCCTCTAGTAAGCACATTTCAGAGTAGGAAAATAGCACGGTATGAATGTAAATTTATAATTCTAAAAACACAGGGCCAAACGGTGGAGCACTTACAGAAAGAGTCTCACTGACTTCATTGGCGCTACTCCTGTTTGTAACTACTTACTAACATGAACAAGGGCTTCCCCATAATACACAATGCAAGGCATGTGTTGCAAGACAGTCAGTACTGTCACTGCATCTGAGAAGTGTCATCTCAAAAGGAAATGTACCAGAGAAATTGTGGAAAATATTTTCTTCCTTTTCCTGTACTTTGCAAAACTGAGTGGAAATCAGTCAAGCACTATACTTCATCAAGAATGTCATAAAGATATGAGGAGAAAGACTGCACTAAAAAACAACCTTTATTGTCCTATTTGGATCACAGAGGCCAAATTTTCTGAAGAAAAAAAAGGAAGAATGTGAAAATCATGTCTTCTGTTGAGGGCAGCTTCTTGTTGACTCTTTTGATTTGTAATATACCTAGATTAACAAACACACATCAAAATTAAACAAAAGAAACCCTGGAGAAAGCGATACAGAATATTAATCCTCCTCTCTTACAACAGAGGCTACAAATAAATGCAGGAAATGTGCTGAACTGAATGGTTCTCTCAGACCTATATTAGTGGATTGCCTTGTCATTCGAAGTTGCTGGGAACAAGCTGGTTTCTAATTCACCTTATTATCCTTTCTATTTACCCCTAGATATGATATGTCTGCTGCTCTGATTTAAATTAGGTTAGATCACTCCCTCTCTTACTGTGATTAGAGGGGACATAGATCTGTTAGAAATGACATGGAGGGCACAGAACTGATTGCTTCCCTTTGTCCCAGTGGAAACCCTTCTGCTAGTGTGTTACTAGACTGTGAGGGAGTGAACTGTGCACCTCATGTGTTGCATTGTATTTCAACCCCGTCATGCAATTTTACTGGGTGGCTTGTTTCTGCGAGCCTAGATGCTCCCAGTGACCTTCTGTACCTTCCAAACAGTGTACATAATAGGTTTTTTAAACACTACATTACTAACTCTTAAGAACATCTGCGTTTACCTTTCTGCCCTAATCACATCTGTTTACTTTTTGTGATTTCCTGCTATATGTAGACATTGACCTTTGAGATCAGACGATGTTGTTATTTTTAAATATAAGCAGGTCAACTTCAACCAGAGCAGTTCTTAGTCTGACCCCTTGTACATTCAGCTCTTTCTTCTGCTCCATTCTTTTGTGAATCAATGTGCAAGCATTGCCGAGTGAGTCCATACAGCTCACACAACATATTCCATATTGCAGCATCCACTCTCTCAAGCATGATCATAAGGACCTAGAATTTCAAGAGCAATAGTTCAAAAGGGGCTCCCCCAACAATGGTACATGAAAGGGTCTAGAAAGTAATGGAACTGGTCTCTTCCCACTGGAGAACTTCTATAGACTTGGCTGACTATTCTTGAGTTAGTTTACATCCAAAGCCTATGCTGATATTGTGCAATTTTGAGTTCCTACCAGAACCCCATTCACAGCTTTACATAAAAAGACCACAGAGTATATGCCTGGAACTTTTTCCTCAAAAATCCACTCTCATTTTTCATCCAGTTTCTTCATTCCAGGTTTTCAGTTATGATTATATACATGGTCTAGGCAACTGAAGAACATTCTACAAAAATAGATCATCATCTCATTATAGTGGGTACGGCAATACCCATTGTTTCATGTTCTCTGTGTGTATATATATCTATATCTATATCTATATATCTTAGAATCATAGAATCATAGAATATCAGGGTTGGAAGGGACCTCAGGAGGTCATCTAGTCCAACCCCCTGCTCAAAGCAGGACCAATCCCCAATTAAATCATCCCAGCCAGGGCTTTGTCAAGCCTGACCTTAAAAACTTCTAAGGAAGGAGATTCTACCACCTCCCTAGGTAACGCATTCCAGTGTTTCACCACCCTCCTAGTGAAAAATTTTTTCCTAATATCCAACCTAAACCTCCCCCACTGCAACTTGAGACCATTACTCCTTGTCCTGTCCTCTTCTACCACTGAGAATAGTCTAGAACCATCCTCTCTGGAACCACCTCTCAGGTAGTTGAAAGCAGCTATCAAATCCCCCCTCATTCTTCTCTTCTGCAGACTAAACAATCCCAGCTCCCTCAGCCTCTCCTCATAAGTCATGTGTTCCAGACCACTAATCATTTTTGCTGCCCTTCGCTGGACTCTCTCCAATTTATCCACATCCTTCTCGTAGTGTGGGGCCCAAAACTGGACACAGTACTCCAGATGAGGCCTCACCAATGTCGAATAAAGGGGGACAATCACGTCCCTCGATCTGCTCGCTATGCCCCTACTTATACATCCCAAAATGCCATTGGCCTTCTTGGCAACAAGGGCACACTGCTGACTCATATCCAGCTTTTCATCCACTGTCACCCCTAGGTCCTTTTCCACAGAACTGCTGCCTAGCCATTCGGTCCCTAGTCTGTAGCTGTGCATTGGGTTCTTCCGTCCTAAGCGCAGGACCCTGCACTTATCCTTATTGAACCTCATCAGATTTCTTTTGGCCCAACCCTCCAATTTGTCTAGGTCCCTCTGTATCCTATCCCTGCCCTCCAGCGTATCTACCACTCCTCCCACTTTAGTATCATCCGCAAATTTGCTGAGAGTGCAATCCACACCATCCTCCAGATCATTTATGAAGATATTGAACAAAACCGGCCCCAGGACCGACCCTTGGGGCACTCCACTTGACACCGGCTGCCAGCTAGACATGGAGCCATTGATCACTACCCGTTGAGCCCGACAATCTAGCCAACTTTCTACCCACCTTATAGTGCATTCATCCAGCCCATTCTTCTTTAACTTGCTGACAAGAATACTGTGGGAGACCGTGTCAAAAGCTTTGCTAAAGTCAAGAAACAATACATCCACTGCTTTCCCTTCATCCACAGAACCAGTAATCTCATCATAGAAGGCAATTAGATTAGTCAGGCATGACCTTCCCTTGGTGAATCCATGCTGACTGTTCCTGATCACTTTCCTCTCATGTAAGTGCTTCAGGATTGATTCTTTGAGGACCTGCTCCATGATTTTTCCGGGGACTGAGGTGAGGCTGACTGGCCTGTAGTTCCCAGGATCCTCCTTCTTCCCTTTTTTCAAAGATTGGCACTACATTAGCCTTTTTCCAGTCATCCAGGACTTCCCCCGTTCGCCACGAGTTTTCAAAGATAATGGCCAATGGCTCTGCAATCACAGCTGCCAATTCCTTTAGCACTCTCGGATGCAACTCGTCCGGCCCCATGGACTTGTGCACGTCCAGCTTTTCTAAATAGTCCCTAACCACCTCTTTCTCCACAGAGGGCTGGCCATCTATTCCCCATGTTGTGATGCCCAGCGCAGCAGTCTGGGAGCTGACCTTGTTCGTGAACACAGAGGCAAAAAAAGCATTGAGTACATTAGCTTTTTCCACATCCTCTGTCACTAGGTTGCCTCCCTCATTCATTAAGGGGCCCACACTTTCTTTGGCGTTCTTCTTGTTGCCAGCATACCTGAAGAAACCCTTCTTGTTACTCTTGACATCTCTCGCTAGCTGCAGCTCCAGGTGCGATTTGGCCCTCCTGATTTCATTCCTACATGCCCAAGCAATATTTTTATACTCTTCCCTGGTCATATGTCCAACCTTCCACTTCTTGTAAGCTTCTTTTTTATGTTTAAGATCCGCTAGGATTTCACTGTTAAGCCAAGCTGGTCGCCTGCCATATTTACTATTCTTTCGACACATCGGGACGGTTTGTCCCTGTAACCTCAACAGGGATTCCTTGAAATACAGCCAGCTCTCCTGGACTCTTTTCCCCGCCATGTTAGTCCCCCAGGGGATCCTACCCATCTGTTCCCTGAGGGAGTCGAAGTCTGCTTTCCTGAAGTCCAGGGTCCGTATCCTGCTGCTTTCCTTTCTTCCCTGTGTCAGGATCCTGAACTCAACCAACTCATGGTCACTGCCTCCCAGATTCCCATCCACTTTTGCTTCCCCCACTAATTCTTCCCAGTTTGTGAGCAGCAGGTCAAGAAAAGCTCCCCCCCTAGTTGGCTCCTCTAGCACTTGCACCAGGAAATTGTCCCCTACGCTTTCCAAAAACTTCCTGGATTGTCTATGCACCGCTGTATTGCTCTCCCAGCAGATATCAGGATATCTTCCTACTGTATTTTCCACTGCATACATCCGATGAAGTGGGTTTTAGCCCACAAAAGCTTATGCTGAGATAATACAGCTTACATTTTAAACCAAAGTTATATTGGGACAGTCAATGTACGTTCAGTCATACATTTACATTCAGAAAATTCACAGTGTGAACTCTCACCAGTGCAAATGCAGCAGACCACATTCAGACCTGCTGGACCTCCCATTGAGTACAACATTCACTTCAGTACTCAGTAGAGAAGATAAGAGGTTGCACAAGTGTAACAGAGAGTAGATGTTAGCCCAATAGGCAGTACATCTGAAAATGGAATCTACCGTACAAGCAAGTGGAAATGTTCCAAATCACTGAGAAAAATCATCTCCGATTACCACCGATTGATTGCCCTGCTCCAGTTGATCCCATGTTCTCAATGATAAAACAATATATAACATGTAGAAGTGGAGATTTTCCAGTGGCAATATCATGCCAAGATTCACAACTTCAAACACCATAACATTCTTATGAAATGTAACAGGATAAACCAGCTTGGTTTACACTATTGTCATCTCTTGATTATTCAAAGGCTCTCTCATTAACAGACATACTGGACTTTTTCAAGTAAATAGAGCACAAACTGGGCTACCTGTTTCCATCTCAATAACTGACAGAGTGACCATGTTTTATCATGCAGGATATCTCATCCTCATCTGTTAATTTAACTCCTTTACCTGATACAGGTGTGATGCTGGCAGATCAGGTGGCAGCTCATACCAAAGTCCCCATGGCTCAGATGAGTGCTGACAAATACATAGCTGGAATCAGTCTGGCTTACCTGTGCATTAGTATTGTTAAAACAGGCATTAAAATTCTAAGAATGTGCTTAGTGTTTAGACTTTATTGAATGCTTGTGCATCACTGGGCACTAATTAATGTGTGCATTAATTTCACTTGTAACATCCATATCCCATATAGTAAGGCAATATTTGACTGGTTGCATTGTAAGCCTCTGACTGAGTAACTCACTGGACAGGAGAGAGACATTAATTAGTGTGAAGGTGATCAGCAACAGAAGGTATGATGTCCTTCCCAACAGGAAAGCTCCATCGACAAACAGACGACTGTGGGATGTTAAGGAGGACAAAAGATGTTTGTTGTTCTGCTCTCCTTCCCCCATTCCCGTGAAGATTAGTCATGCAAGTGGATTCTGAGCATATGGCAGTAGGGGGATAAAAACCCCTACCAAGAAGGAACTGATTATCTCTATGCTTCTTGGACTCTGTGGAGGCAAGGGGTTTCTAGGCATAAACATGAGGCCCTAGCTACTTAGCCTGGGTTAGCCCCAAGGGACATATAGAGCTTGCTGATTATAGAAGCTTCAATTACCTTTTGAAATTTAAGATTGTAACTCATTTGTGTATATATGATTGCCTGCATTAAACTTGTAAATAACTCTCATTTCCTTTTCCTATTTAATAAATCTTTATATAGTTTATTATAGGTCTGGCTACAAGCATGGTCTTTGGGGTGAGATCTAAAGTGCAACTGGCCTGGCGTAAGTATCTGGTCCTTTGGGACTGGGAGTAACCTGAATATTGCTGTGATTCATGGTGTAAGGGACCATCTATCACAAAGGTATGCTCACATGGGTGATGACATAGATTGGAGTACCCAAGGGAATTGTCTGAGACTCCACGTGAAGGCTGTTATAGTGTCTGAGTTTACCCTTGATAATTGGTTGGTGAAATCTAAGTATAGAACTCTCAACCAATTTGCCTGGGTTCTTAAAAGTTTGCCCTGAGGTTGGTACTCATATTCTTGAGTCACTGCAGGCAGTGTTACAACAGGTGATGTCACAGAAGGGTCAGGTATTGGATAGTTATTTGCATCATGATCTCACACTGAGTTTACCAGCAGTCTCAATATTTATATTAGCAGTCATGATTGTTAACTCTCCCTCAGATGACATTTCTGCTGCAGGGCCTGATTCACCAGCATTCATTTCAAGTTTGCAGCTACAGCCATAATCTCCAGTACTAATACTAGTCACTCTTTCACAGCACGTGGCATCTGTCTATGACCCTCTTTTTACTGATTTCAAAACTCCATCCAACCTCTTCAGATTTAGGCCCCGCACCTGCACCGTCCCCTCTTTCTTGGGTTTACTTCTGAAATCTACATACTTCAAATGAAGTTTCCCAAGTTTTAAACAGCTAAAAAGGTTATAAATTTCCACTTCATTTGGAACAGAAAGTTACTCAGAAGTGATACAATCTGACCAGGCAAGTTGTTGTCGCATTTAAAAACACACCAAAATAATCTTTAAAGAATTTACAATATTTAATTTAACCAATGCAGATAGATACATCAAGAACAAAATGACCAACCAACTCCTAAATCACATTCCCAGAATCATAGAGAGGGCTGGAAGGGACTTCAACGGGTCCTCTAGTCCATACCATAGGCCTGAACTCAGGGTTGACAATTCAGTCCTTGGTGCGGGAGAGGGGAACACCCTTCTATATCACACTAATAAATACATGCATGCACTAATAAAGCAGAGAGACCTGTTGCCTGAAATTGCTATACCAATAAAAGTTTCCTGAAATTGCAGTTAGAAGCCTAAGGTGTTAAAAAGTTAAAACGACATTTTTTCTGAAATGACCAGGAGACGTGATACCATAAACTCACTAATCTCAGGGCACTGTAGCAGCACTGATAGGGCTGATGAAAAACAGGCCTATGAAGTTCAATAGATCAAAGAATGTGAAATACTTCTGACAGAGATTAAACCACAATTATGTTCAGCTGTAGCACCTAAAAGAATTTCATTTTACCAGGAATTTGACCATTACAGATACCTCTGATGTGGACTCAGGACTCTACTCATTCGAAGAACGTCCCATTTTATAGATAAATTCAGATGTATGTTGTTTTCTTCAGTACAAAAGCGTGATACTATTCAGAAGGTCTGGTTATCTGGGCACTGGACACCATACTTTTTCATCTGTGAAATCAATTCCAATTCATAGATACGTGGAAAGTTATAAGAGTTCAAGACCACAATAATGAGAACAGGAAAATGGAGGATGCATACCAGGATGAGAGGACAGTAAATTCTTCCCTGAGCACTCAGCTGACTAACATTTCACCAAACACAGTGCACAGGTCACTTGGTGGTTTAGATAGGGGATTGTCTGTAACCTGAAGTCTTTAAATCATGATTCGAGGACTTCAGTAACTCAGACACAGGTTATGCGCCTATTATAGGAGTGGGTCGGTGATGTTCTGTGCCCTGCAACATGCAAGAGGTCAGATTAGATGATCACGATGGTCTCTTCTGGCTCTAAAGTCTATGAATCTATATTGAATTAAAATTCTCTCTAAATAGTGGCTCATGCAGTATCGCTCCCTCAGTTAACAGAAATACATTTCTCTTCTGACGGTTTGATCACTGGAAAAAAATGCTGTCATTTATCGTTTATACTGTTATAGATCATGTTGTCTCTGTGCATGTTTATGATACTAATTAACACCTCTTACTAGTCTCTAGGGACTAAGGAGTTATGAGAGATGATTAGCAACAGATTTGAAAAATTATGGAGGTAACCAGGGTTTCAGCTATGGAAACAGCAAGTTGAGGTTTAAAAAGATGCAGTAAAGAATCTCAGTTTAGGTGGTTCTGGATGACAGAAGCTAGAAAGCACTGTCTTGCCAGCTTTTTTTAAAAACTAGGTTTTCAAAATTCCTTAACCTCAAATTTCCTTTTTTGTATGCTCCATCAATCATTGTACAGTTTACTTTAGCTTCTTTGAACCTCGGTTATCCAATTATCATAGATTATCTGAAATAAGATTATATTCCCCAATATATATAAATTACTTTGAAAATTTCCCTCAATTATGCAAAACCTTAATTATCTTAACCTATTCAATATCCCCATTACATCTGGATAATTGAAATTGAAGGGTAATCAGTTGTTGTCCTAATAATAAAATTACTTACAGCAATTAGAGCAATTCACTTAATTTCTGCTATTTACCTCTGTTAAAGCACCCCTCTAATGAATACTATTAACTTTTGTGAATTTGTCTCGCAAAATGGAGGCACTGAGGTCCCTTCTGGGTCCGTGTTTAATGCAACTTGTTAAAACCTGTTTGGAAATTTTTGTTTCTTTAATCACAATTCACAAGACTTTTTTGCGCATATGACCCAAGGAATTGTTTTACTTTTGTATTTAAGATCTGCTTGTGTGATTGCTGTGCATAAGCAACTGAGTTTACATTTCTTAGTTAAGATAATAATTGGCAAAATTCTGCACTCAATTCTCATGAAAAACTCCCATTGACACAACTACTGCTCCCTCCTTAATAAACAAAATGAATAAATAAATGCAAAAAATAAAGTAGGCCCAAGCTGAGCTCCTTATACCCGGAGAAGGGTGAAGAATGGAAGGCTCCAAAAAGTCCACTAGAGACTTTACTATACATTCTAACTGACACAGGAGAATGGGGGAGATACCTGTATTGTTTTACAGATATCATATGTCCCTCCATTGCCATTGTGTTGTTTGCTATAGGATTACTAGGGTTAATCAGTATTTCTACTGTGTTGTTTGGTAGGTCTACAGAAAACCAGACAAAGGCTTTAGATAACTAAGATTCAGAGGACAATACATATTTGAACACCTTTAAACTTCTACCCTGTCCATCAGCAACCTGGCTTTGGTGGGGAGGAAAGTCCAGGCAGGAAACTGGAACAAAGAGCATTGAAACAGATAAAGACTCCCTGGAGAACAGGAGAGGGACTGGAGTTGTTACATGTGCTTGAGGGCAGCAGAGTGACACACAGACAGGCCCTGTGTGGGGTGTCTGCCTAAGCTATTGGGGAGATGCTAAAATTTAAGCATGACAAAAGCATTTAGACTGTCACGTAAAAAACTTTTCTTGTTGTTCTTTGTTCTTACTTAATGACAGGTTTCAGAGTGAACCTGTCATTATGCAAAGCACTGAAATTAGCTGTATGGAGTGGAAATCTATCAACTTCATGAAAAAACTCGTACAAATACAGACAGACATCATCTTCCTTTCCAAATGCAAACAGATGGACATCATACCAAAAGGACTGCAGGTAAAAAATCCATTACAATCTACATACCACACAGACTATGCTGACAGCTTGTGCCACACGCTCTCAAAGAAACTGCGGAACCACCTGATCAACATCCTCTACAGCAAACAGGGAAAGATTAAGAATGAGCTCTCAAAACTGGATACTCTCATAAAAAACCAACCTTCCACACAAACTTCCTCGTGGCTGGACTTTACAAAAACTAGACAAGCCATTTACAACACACACTTTGCTTCTCTACAAAAGAAAAAGGACACTTAACTATCTAAACTTCTACATGCCACAAGGGGCCACAACAGTGGTTCCCTTAACCCACCCAGCAATATTGTTAATCTATCCAACTATACTCTTAGCCCAGCAGAAGAATCTGTCCCATCTTGGGGCCTCTCCTTCTGCCCCTCCACCCCCACGAACATGATACAGTTCTGTGGTGACCTAGAATCCTATTTTCGACATTTCCGACTCAAGGAATATTTCCAACACACCTCTGAACAACAAACTAACCCACAGAGACCTTCCTACCAAGACTACAAAAAGAAGGATTCTGGGTGGACTCCTCCTGAAGGTCGAAACAACAGACTGGACTTCTACACAGAGTGATTCCGCCGACGTGCACGGGCTGAAATTGTGGAAAAGCAGCATCACTTGCCCCATAACCTCAGGCGTGCAGAACACAATGCCATCCACAGCCTCAGAAACAACTCTGACATCATAATCAAAAAGGCTGACAAAGGAGGTGCTGTCGTCATCATGAATAGGTCGGAATATGAACAAGAGGCTGCTAGGCAGCTCTCCAACACCACTTTCTACAAGCCATTACCCTCTGATCCCACTGAGGGTTACCAAAAGAAACTACACCATCTGCTCAAGAAACTCCCTGAAAAAGCACAAGAACAAATCCGCACAGACACACCCCTGGAACCCCAAACTGGGGTATTCTATCTGCTACCCAAGATCCATAAACCTGGAAATCCTGGACGCCCCATCATCTCGGGCATTAGCACCCTGACAACAGGATTGTCTATGTCTGGCTATGTAGACTCCCTCCTCAGGCCCTACGCTACCAGCACTCCCAGCTATCTTCGAGACACCACTGACTTTCTGAGGAAACTACAATCCATCGGTGATCTTCCTGAAAACACCATCCTGGCCACGATGAATGTAGAAGCCCTCTACACCAACATTCCACACAAAGATGGACTACAAGCTGTCAGGAACAGTATCCCCAATAATGTCACGGCAAACCTGGTGGCTGAACTTTGTGACTTTGTCCTCACTCATAACTATTTCACATTTGGGGACAATGTATACCTTCAAATCAGTGGCACTGCTATGGATACCCGCATGGCTCCACAGTATGCTAACATTTTTATGGCTGACTTAGAACAACGCTTCCTCAGCTCTCGTCCCCAAATGCCCCTACTCTACTTGCACTACATTGATGACGTCTTCATCATCTGGACCCATGGAAAAGAAGCCCATGAGGAATTCCACCATGATTTCAACAATTTCCATCCCACCATTAACCTCAGCCTGGACCAGTCCACACAAGAGTTTCACTTCCTGGACACTACGGTGCTAATAAGTGATGGTCACATAAACATCACCCTATACCAGAAATCTACTGACCGCTATTCCTACCTACATGCCTCCAGCTTTCATCCAGACCACACCACACGATCCATTGTCTACAGCCAAGCTCTACGATACAAACGCATTTGCTCCAACCCCTCAGACAGAGACAAACACCTACAAGATCTCTATCAAGCATTCTTACAACTATAATACCCACCTGCTGAAGTGAAGAAACAGATTGACAGAGCCAGGAGAGTACCCAGTAGTCACCTACTACAGGACAGGCCCAACAAAGAAAATAACAGAATGCCACTAGCCATCACCGTCAGTCCCCAATTAAAACCTCTCCAACGCATCATCAAGGATCTAGAACCTATCCTGAAGGACGACCCATCACTCTCAAAGATCTTGGGAGACAGGCCAGTCCTTGCTTACAGACAGCCCCCCAACCTGAAGCAAATACTCACCAGCAACCACACGCCACACAACAGAACCACTAACCCAGGAACCTATCCTTTCAACAAAGCCCGTTGCCAACTGTGTCCACACATCTGTTCAGGGGACACCATCATAGGGCCTAATCACATCAGCTTGTTCACCTGCACATCTACCAATGTGATATATGCCATCATGTGCCAGCAATGCCCCTCTGCTATGTACATTGGTCAAACTGGACACTCTCTACGTAAAAGAATAAATGGACACAAATCAGATGTCAGGAATTATAACATTCAAAAACCAGTCGGAGAACACTTCAATCTCTCTGGTCACTCGATTACAGACCTAAAAGTGGCAATTCTTCAATAAAAAAACTTCAAAACCAGACTCCAGTGAGAGACTGCTGAATTGGAATTAATTTGCAAACTGGATACAATTAACTTAGGCTTGAATAGAGACTGGGAGTGGATGGGTCATTACACAAAGTAAAACTATTTCCCCAGGTTAATTCCCGCCCCCCACCCTGTTCCTCAGACGGTCTTGTCAACTGCTGGAAATGGCCCACCTTGATTATCACTACAAAAGGTTCCCCTTCCCCACGCCCCACTCTCCTGCTGGTAATAGCTCACCTTAAGTCATTACTCTGGTTATAGTGTGTATGGTAACACCCATTTTTTCATGTTCTCTGTGTATATAAATCTCCTCACTGCATTTTCCACTGAATGCATCCGATGAAGTGAGCTGTAGCTCACGAAAGCTCATGCTCAAATAAATTTGTTAGTCTCTAAGGGGCCACAAGTCCTCCTTTTCTTATCACAGCAGGTGTCTTTCAAAATTCCTGACTTCTCAGATTACTCTCCCACCTTGAGTACGTATGTAGTTTGTGTAGTGAACAGTGTTTACTTTTTTGAATTAGTTTTTTCCAGCTTCATTAGCTTACATTTTTTCCACTGCATCTCCTTTTGTTATTTTCTAGTCATGTTTCTAATCTCTATAACTGCCTTTGTATTTCTTTTTTCTGACTGGTGTGTATGCGCACATCCTCTTCATTTAGTATGATCTGCAAATTTCATTAAGGCATTGTTTATTTCCTCTCCCTCTTCAGTAAGGCATTTAATATGACTGTTTCTAACAAACAGACAGAATGCTATTTATTATTACCCTTCACGTACAGTATTCTAGTCAGTTTTCAACCTACATGACTGTGTTCCTGTTCAAACCAATTTGAACTCATTTTCAATTAGATTTCATAAGGTGCTATATAAAATACTTCATTAAATTCCAAGTATTTTATATCCATCCCAATCCCTTATTCTACTTCTGGTATTTCTACTAAAAAAAAAAAAAATTGGCAAGACATGTTCCTTATTACACTTTATTCAACTTTATGGTTAACGCATTGGATTGCACCCAAGAGACCTGGGTCCTGCTCCTGGATCTGTGTGACCTTAGACAAGACACCTGAATCTTGCTGTTCCTCAGTTCCCCATCTGTAAAATCGAGGTACTGGTTATTCCCGATCTCACCATGGTATTATGAGATAAATCCATTAACGTTTGTCAGAGGTTCAGGTACTGTGATGATCAGTACCATTGAAAGTCATAAGTAGCAATGCTGACATTACCTTCTAGAGAGAATAAGATCTTGTCTGCCCACAGAAACTGCACCGGTTTAACTAAAAATGGTTTAAAAACTGATTTAGTTAAGCCAATGTAAACTCCTGTGTTGACACTGTGATAGTTGGTGCTTGCTGGAATCATCACCTAGTGGCTAAAGGGGGTTGTTCCTTTCTTAATGCAGAGGGGGACTGGTAGGGGAACCTTACCCCCACTCCACCAGGCTCCAGTCCAGAGCCCCATAAGGGTTACCAAATGTCTGGCACCCAAGAGCACCTTATTTTTGCCCTCCCTGGGCCACTTCCTATGCCCCATTCTATCATCCAAGTTTTACAGTTTCTAGCAAGGAGGTAAGGACAAAAAAGGGTACTAATTGCACCTTCAGTCTGCCTGGGCTCAGCAGGTAGGCTCCTCTTTTCCCAGAGAGGCTTTTGCCACATCCCTTCTCAGCAGCTCCCAGGACAGTTCTTTCTCCCTGCCTTGTCAGCCCCTTTCTGAGCTGTTTGGCTTCCTTTTAAGCTCCACCTCCATCTAGCACATGCTCTGCAGGTGCAGCTGGGTGGGGTGTCCAGGCTCTGAGTTGCTCTTTAACACCTTCAGTCCTACCATGGAGTTTATACACCCCATCACAGATACCCTTATATCAAATATCAGTTTAAAACTTGTTACATCCATTTAGCTTATACCTGCAATTTTACCAATGTAAATCAAATTTAAAACAAAACAAGAGTGCTCATACATGGATTTGCACCTGTTTAACTAAATCAGTTTATAAAACACACTGGGTGGGTGACGTAATATCTTTTATTGGACCAACTTCTGTTGGTGAGAGACACAAGCTTTCGAGCTACACAGAGCTCTTTTTCAGGTCTGCAAAAAAAACCTCAAAATCATTCTGTTATGGTTATAGGGCTAGCTGGACTCCCCTCGTCTACTTTCTGAGACACCCAGCTCAGGTCTTGGGCCTCTTGCTGTTACCTGTCTGAAGGTTGAATCTTGTGATTCTTCCACTCTTAGACCAAGACCGTGGTACCCTATCCCAGGTACCAACCACTTGTCACCCTGCAGGACTGACTGAATTTTGGTCATCCATGTAGCCATGCTTGTCTGTCTCCCTCTGACTGCTTCAAAGAAATCCCCGATCTTCTATGTGAGTTCTGAGCCCAGTTACCATAGTTTCTTTGTTGTTCCTTGATGTGAAGTCTCTTGGTGCTTCAGACTAGGTTTTTCTGATCAGAAGGAGCATCCATTAGGGCCTATCTAGGAAAATGTCCCCATCGTGGCTGCTCCTTTATTTAGACTCATGAAGTTTTAATGAGTTTTCATAACTTGCCTGATGGCTGTCTCCCCACTCTGAGTGAGGCTATTGAATGCGCTGAGTATATAGGGAGTTTACAGGACCCCTTTTGGTCTAACCTACAAACGTAAAAGTCAAGCATATAGATCACATTTTGGATACAAATCAAAATATGCAATTACTAGACACTTGTGCTCATTTTTTGCTACTTGAATCTTTAATTAAACCAATGCAACACTGGGTGTAGAGCAGGCCTAAATATCAAATATCATCCTCAGTTTTTCTCTCTTTGAAAAGTAACTAAAAGGAAGATCTTTCTTTAATACTAGAGTGATGAAAACTAGCCTAATGCAACACATTATTATGGGCTGTTAGGTTCTGGATAAAGATCCATCGTTATGTCTATTTTCTTTATGTAACATCAGTGCATCAGTGTTGTGAGTGGGTGGGTTTCAATGAAACAAGAACTAGGCCAAAAATTAAACCAAGCCTTTCACATTATCTTTCATGTCCATGGGCTTCTGAACAACCTAGTTCCTAGAGTAGAGTTCCCCTGTCCATCTGCAGTCAGGCTAGAGGAGGATGTGGCTTAGTTATGTGCCTGTCTTGTAGTGCTAGATACACACTAAGGTAATATTAGATAAGTTGGCAGATGCCAGAGGAATTTACTCAGCACACCAGTGACCATTCCTGGTTGATGTGGCTGCTTCACATACCAGGATTAGTAGATGCTGACTTTTAGGCATCTGAAGGAACAACAAACAACTTTTAATGGCAGGTAATGTTGGGTAGTCAAGGCTCTTCCCATGCCAACAGGTCAGCAATGGGGGGTGAATGGCTGCTGGCAGAGTCAACTGCTTCTTCAGAGGATCATACTGGATGTAATTATGTCCAAAGTGGTCTATTTCCTTCTGGAAATAACACAAGATTTTATATACTAAACAGATAAGACTGGCTGTGGGCTCAATCCACCTCCCACTGAAGTCAGTGGAAAGATTTCCATTAAATTGCAAAGGGAATGAGATTGGGCCCCAAGAATTTAATTGCTATTGAGAGTAGCAAGCAAAGATCTCCAATTCCCTCCATTTTATTAATATACAGCATGTGATTACATTTCTCTTTGTATTCACTATTGATGGAAACCTGGCATGACTGGCTCAATCCTGCTTTGCTAATTAGACTACAGCAAAAACATGATGTCTGGGAATTAGCTGCACATTACAACCTGACATATGCAACTTGCAATAGGGGGTAATGTAGGTGGATGTGGATGAAGGGATCCATATGGCACACATGCTTTTTAAAAAAAACAAACAAAACAAAACATGCTATTGCTTATGCTAGGATAAGCAGCCAAATATGTATTTTTTTCCAATTGTATGTTGATATGCACATTTTTCACATCACTAGAAAGATATCCCCCCCTCCACCACCATTTGAATTGCACAGTGTATTTTCAAAATGTGGCAGCGTTTATCTTCAAGCAGTAAGCTACGAGAGTGACTTTATGTAGCTCTTGTTATAAGGAAATCTGCCTACTGGTCAGGTTATAGAGAAATATTACTTGAAATATAGAGATATTAACAGTCTTTTTTTGTTAAAGTAACACAATAGCTTCTTCGGTACATTTTAAAAAAATTGTTGGGATATTACTAATATTATTTATTAAGAGTTGATAATAGCCACGGTGCTGTACAAGATTCAAAATAATAATATTCCCACTCTAAAGAAGTTTTTGGAAAACCAGAGCTAGATTCTCATCTATTGTAAACTGGCATAGTTCCATTGACGTCAGTGGAGATACATTCATTTACATGAGCTGATGATCTGGCCCAATATCTGTAACAACTGCCATCTGAGGGTTTTTTTTATGATTTGTTTTAAGTGTAAACATTTCTAGGGAAGATAATTCAACCAGTTCTCCCATTTCAATCTTGCCAACAAGTTGGGGAAGGATAATCTCTTTCCTTCAAAGCAATACAGGACATATAAAAAAGTAGAAATAATCAAGAATTACATTTATTTGAACCTATTAGTTCTTATCATATGATTTTTATCCAGCAACTCTAGGATTTTCTCACATTGGCTGTAAAGGAGAAGGTGTCGTATTTATCTAAGGTACTTATATTCCCCTCAATCTTTTAATACAATTTATCCGCACAACACCCTTGTGAGGTAAGAAAGGAATTTTACAGATGAGAAACTGAGGCACAGAGTAGCTAAATGACTTGCCCAAGTTGACACAGGAAGTCTGTGGAGGAGCAGACATTTAAACACAGGTTTCTGAAGTCCTAGGCTACTCCCTTAACCATTAAACCAACCTTGCATCCTTCCAAATGTAGACTTGCTGATATTTTATAAACACTGTTATAATGTCCATATAGAATTTCAAGACAAAGGGCAAGGAACACACTAACAGATAAAGGAATATTGTTTAAAACAAGCATGCATTACAGATTTATCAGTCTATTTCCTGACTGAATTATCATAATCAATGCTAGAAAGGCCATATATTAAAGGGAATGTCACTGTATACATCACTTGTCTCCCTTTTTGAAACAGATAATTGTGTACATGGGTCTCTATGTTCCCAGATATTTATGCATGTAAAAATAGGAACTTCAGGTTGTAGAGAAAGCTTATAAATGCAGACATTGACCCAGGAAACAAATTAATCTTAGATTCTTCTCTCTAGCAGGAAAGATGATTCTGGCTTTAGTCATTTAGTCTATGTGGTTAAATTAAGATTAATTTGCCAGAGAAAACAGTCAAGTTATATCATAACATTAATATTAAGGCTGGTTGAAAACTTTCCACTGGGGAAAAAAAACATACCTGTTCATCGGAAAATTGAGTTTGCTATTCAATTAAATGTTTCATGAATATAGACTGCTTCCCATGGAAAATTTCAACTTCTCATCAAAACACAAAACCCCAAAAATATTTTGGTTTGGTGGTTTTCAACAAAAAAAACCTTGAGAACCCCACACACAGACACCCCATTTCCTCCACAGACTCTAGTTAACATCAATATATATTCTAATATCCAGATAAGTAATTTTCTTCAACTAATCTCGTAATTATCTATGTACTCCTGTGTGTCCAGCAGAGAAGATTTATCTCAGTATATCTCGCCACACAGCTGAAATTACATGTAAGTGCCCAGCTATTCCATGGCAAGGTATGATCTTGTTCGATTTCCCAATCACAAGTGGGCTTGGTCAGACTTAACTGCCAGGAAAGTAACAAAGGATCTGCAGAAAGTGGTTTTGGTGCCTCAGGCAGTAGCAGATTGGGCTATTGAGCAATCATTCTTTGCTCTCCATAGCCATTCATTCTCCCACATGGAGCTAGAGGGACGAGACTTGGAGACTGGAGCTGGTGGGATTCTCTTTAGGACTCAAGCATAGCACTCTCAGAGTTTCTTCTCCCCCAGTCTCTGTCACAGGGTTTTTCTACTTCTGCCCAAGAGCTAATAGGAGCTGGAGATTCTTACACCATTGTGATGGTTCTCAGGGTACCCAGGACTGAGAGTCCCCTTGTTACCCCCAGAATATTAGGGTTGGAAGAGACCTCAGGAGGTCATCTAGTCCAATCCCCTGCTCAAAGCAGGACCAACACCCACTAAATTATCATTGCTGGTGCTTAACTGGGTGTCAGTTTCCTGACATTACCAGCCTCTTAGCTACCCAAACAATCTCCTCTGGGCTATGCCAGCCTTATTTTGACTAATAATAGGTATATCCCAGTCCCTGAGCCCCTTCGAAAGAGTTCCCCTGTAGCATCCAACCCCTTTTCCATGACACTCACAGAAATACCAAGTCTACTGTCCCCAAGGGAACAGTGTACACACCAGCTTGCATAATTCAACTCAGGATCATCACCTTGTATAATACCACAACACTGAGATATATGTATAGTGACAACAGTAAGCTTGTTATTAAAGGTTCAAGAGTCAAGAGACAGTGAGAAAGGATAATGGAAACAAAAGGGTTACATATAAAACAAAATCATAACCCTATTTGTAGAAACTAAATTTAACTCAACAGGATAACCATCTGTCTGAAGAAGTTAGTCTCACCCAAATGTCCTTTTCAGAGTTTCCAACCAGGGCAGGTTGTGATCCTGTTTTTGTGAATGTAATCGCACTGCCTGAATACCTCCTGGGTGCAGGATAAAGGGATGTCTTCCCGGACTTCTCCTTATATTCCCCAAAGTTCATTGTCTGTACCTCAGCATCAGACAGGATGACCCTGTAGCTTATTCTCTGGTGTGCTGCCTCCCTGTTGATTTCACATCTCCCCATTGACATCCTAGGTCAATGACTCTCCATTGTATTAACTTACAATGGTTAGTTTATATGCCAAACAGATGAATAAACATCTTTTGTCTGACAGAAAACTGGCTTATCAACTCTGCCTTGATACAGACTTTAGGACCATATTTTCAGTATAGTCACATAATGCCTTACATAGTATCTGTATGCACATTTTACAATGATATTAATAACCAGTGTGACCCCAGCTTTCATTTAAGACCTCACATGATATTCTTTGATGAATCAGAATCAGGATCTGGATATTCTTGTAACCTCCTTGCCAGTTAGCATTGAGGGATTCTTAGGGTCACAACCATTCTTTCCGAAAAGATACTAAGAGGAGAAGCCATAGTTCTTTATACCCTGCTACCCCCAAATTGGAGGTCAAGCTGGAGAGAGCATTGCCAAAGATGTTTCCAATCTTTCCCTCCCCTCCGCCATGTTGGAAGCATAGGCAGGATTTCTGCCTGGCAGCTGAAATGCCACCACCAGCTGTTTAGCAGAGCAAATAGGCTGCGGTTTATTAGAGCCACAGGTTTCTCACAAAGAAGCCTAATTTTGGTACATTTGTCAACACAAACATCTTGCAATCACTAAACTATCCTTTTGTCTAGCCTATCAGGCAACTTCTCCTGCTGCCCTTTAAGTATCTGCTTTTCCAAGTGCTATACTCTAAATATGCCGATGACCTAGAAAGGATTATCTAGTGGACAGAGTACTAGGCTGGGATTTAGGAGACGTGGGTATAATTCCCAGATCAGCCACAGGCTTTTTGTGTGACTGTGGGTAAGTTGCTTAGGAAACTGAGGTACAGTGAAGACTCTGTTTAAATTAGCAGTAGAACCTCATAGGGGTGTTATGAGAATAAAAGTCCATTTGTGATTGTGAGGTTGTAGACAATATTAGGGTCATGTAAGTACCGTATCTAGGTAGGGGGACATGAAGATTCCTGAAGAGAAAAAGAATCTTAGAAACTAGTTTGAAAAATGATTTCTCTCAGTCAAGATCTGAACAGTAAAATAGTATTTTTCTAACCAAATAAAAATGTGCCATGCCATAGACTTTGTGGAGAACTGTTGCAATAAGACTGAACAAGTGAACTCAGGAGTCTGTACCACCATTAATACAAGCAGGTGACTGTATTTTCTGCGTAGTGCAAGACTCTTATCTTCCTCGTGCAACAAAGCCACAACTTTATTTTATATTACACTTCCAAGGCATTGTAAAGAATGGTAACAACCTACTCCAAAATTGCAAGGAATTTAGTAAAATAGTATGTGTATTTTTATCACTGATCTTTTGAAGGAGTGTCTGAGCAGGATGCAACCACTGGAGAGTTCCAGGTTCATACAAATTGACCTAGAGCATTCATTCAAACATTCTGTTAAAAGCTACTAGTTAGAAAAACAGAAGCAGAGAAAAAACTTATCTGTACTGTTGTGGGAAAATAAGAGGAAAGCAGATACAGACGAATATATATCCCTCTTATAGATCTTTACTTTCTGGAAACATTAACATCTTAGAATATTGGGCCAGAAAACACAGTTAGTGTAAATCAGTGGAACTCCATGGACTTCAGTGTAGCTTTGCTGATTCACAGCCACTGATTTAGCTGGCTCAAAAGATAAAGAGAAAAAAAAAGCATATGTTTCTTCAGTTCTCCCTTCAATATCTCACAAAGCAGTTTGTCTCTGAAGAAGTTACTATCAGTTAGTTAGTGAGGGATGGAAGGATTTTTTTTCAAAAAAGATCTTACAGGGGCTATGATGATGAGTACAGGGTCTTTCAGAACTCTGCTGGGAACTCCAAAAATTAATTACACCACATCCCAGTGGCCCATAGGATGAGATTTCAAGAAGCTGAACAGCCTGAGGTTTGGGGAGTGATACCCAGCCAGGATTTAGAAGCAGATTAGAGGGGCAGTCCCACTTGGAAACTAATTAAAATGCAATTTAGGCAGCATAGAGGAGCCTCCAACAAAACTACTAACTATGCGGCTGAACTGTGGCCAGTACAATCTATAGACGAGCTCTCCAATAGAGGAATGGACAAGGGGTACTCCATACAGTAGGCCTGAGAGGCCCTATGGGGCATGATTACCATTCCATTGGACTGCTCCCAGGGTCAGAGTTAAAATAAGATGCATAATTTTTCTTAATTGTCCAAGTCACTGTATTTTCACCTGTTACTTTCTGCCAGACCTAGCACCAACTCCTCTTTTACTTACTAGAAGCACTTGAGTGTTTAAGGGGAACCCACCAAGGGCTGGAGTCTGTATAGCCAAGTGATTATAGCATTTACAGCATTTGCCTTTGAGCTTGTGATATGCAGAGCCCGCATCTGAAGGGATGTGATTACCACAGCACTCATAGTAACGCTCTGCAGAGAGAGGTGGACACAGTGTTCGTAATTTTCTCCATGTTTGACCAGCTTTGTGTCTTACAGTTGAGGATGAAAATGCTTTGTGGATACCCAAATGCATGTTAAGTTCTCATGCAATTCTTATTTTATTCCCAGCAGGAAAATATAATTGGAATGAAAGCCAATAAAGTCAAAAGAGTGATGCACTGTTTCATTCTTCTGCAGATGTGGCCAATAGTGTTTGTGGGCCTAACTCTCCACTAGCTTTCCCTTTGTGGAGTCATTTGTTCCTGTGTAAAGTGTCATTTGTTCCTGTGCTGTGCTGGTGCTCCCTTATGCCCACTACCTAGAGCCTAGGACATGGGAGACCTAGGCTTAAATCCCCAGTCACCTTGATTCAGAGCAGGGGCTTGAACCCACACTTCAGGTGAGTGCTCTAACCCCTGAGCAATTGGGTATAAATGGGCACCTCCTTCATTTTTTGTGAGAAAGGTGCCTCAGCCCTAACTGCAAGCGAGGGTTCACAGCTGTGACTGCTGAGTGGCTGGAGTCTTTTCCCAGAGCTAGGCACCTTTAAGGAGTAGGGCTTAGTCCACACCCCTCTCCTCAGCATTTTCTACTGGCTGGCACAGGTAGCTCCATGCTCACTGGGCTGGGTTTTCTGAATCCCATTCTCATGCACCTAACTCTCCCCATGCAGCATTTAGGGAGCCTGGGTACTTAACTCAGGACTCTGGATTGCACTAGGCAGCTGGGCACCTAAGTGTTAGATGTTACAATGCTGAGACTAAATCCCCTTTGTGGATTTAGCTAAAAGTCACTTGCCCAAGGTCACACAGAAGTTGGTGGCAGATCAGAGGCCCGAACCCAAGTCTCATTAGTTGTACTAGACCAGAGCCCTATCCATTGTATCATTCTTCATCTAGGTACAGAACTGCTGCTGCTCACTTTTTTGCCTCAAATTGTGAGAGCGTGCATGTTCCTCCTCACTTGCAGCAAATCAATCTTCTTGAATTATCACCTGATTTGCTGAGGTAGTGACTTCTCATCTTAGAAAGACTTGCCTCCACCTCCCTGAACCATACCTGATGATAGAAACTCCCACTCATACCTGGTCCAAAGCTGCCACTTGCTAATTATCACATTAACTTTCACATAAGTCAACTCATTAAATACACACTGCATTTTAAAAAGCAAATATAACAATACAAAAGGGTCTGTCCTGGGTTTAGAAATAAACAGCATTGTGTCAAGATTAGAAGTGGAGCAGGGACAAAACCAAGACCACAATTCTTCCTCTAAATTTCAGGCTCTAGCTCAGGGGCGGGCAAACGTTTTGGCCCGAGGGCCACATCGGGTTTCCAAAATAGTATGGAGGGCCGGTTAGGGGAGACTGTATCTCCCCAAACAGCCAGGCATGGCCCGGCCCCCGCCTCCTATCCGACCCCCCTGCTTCTTGCCCTCTGACAGCTCCCCCGGGACTCCTGCCCCATCCACCACCCCTGCTCTCTGTCCCCTGACCACCCCCAGACCCCCCACCTCTGACTGCCCCCTGCCATCCCATCCAACCCCCCCACTCATTCCTGACTGCCCCCCCAGGACCCCTGCCCCATCCAACCCCCCTGTTCCCCGCCCTCTGACCACCCCAACCCCTATCCACACTCCTGACCCCTGACCACTACCCCGAACTCCCCTGCCCTCTATCCAACCCCCCCCCCGTCCCCTTACCGTGCTGCTTGGAGCACCGGTGGCTGGTGGCGCTGCAGCCGTGCCGTCCAGAGCACCGGGTCAGGCTGGGGATCTGCAACTGCGCTGCCCAGCAGCCCAGAGCATTGTGCCAGCAGCGGGGCGCACTGAGGCTGCAGGGGACGGTGAACAGCCTCCCAGGCCAGGAGCTCAGGGGCCAAGCAGGAGGGTCCCGCGGGCCAGATGTGGCCCATGGGCCGTAGTTTGCTCACCTCTGCTCCAGCTCAGCTCCCTGCTGCTGCTACAGGCTCAAAAACCTAAGGTTTCAAGTTGCTGCTGTTCAATGAAGGGAATTGTTTCTACCTACTCCTTGGTGCCTGCAGTGGTGTCCATGACAGACCACTGGGGAAAATCATAAGGGACTTCAGACTTGAACATACGTACACACACCCCACCCCCCCAAAGAGAGATTACAGATCTCCATTTGCCTCTGATCAGGACCCAACAATGGCATCAGGAAGGTAACACTATATCTGTAAGAGTTCCTGTATGAAAAGAAGCTGGCTTATAGTCATTCCCAGTAAAATGGAGATACCTTAAGCAGAGAAGGATAAGTGAAATTCATCATGGACCTAGGATGGTATGTCACCAGGAGCTCAGGCGTGCAAACTGGGGACAGATTACTACTGGACACAGGCCTCTCAGCATGTACAAGGAGAGATTGTTCCTCAGGGTGCCATATGATGCTCAGGGAAGGTGTGAAAGCAGCAGGCCAGTGGTTTGGGGAGACAACTCCTTATAGTGATATGGACAGATGGAGAGGGCAATAAATACGCCTCTAAGTGCTGAGACTGGGGCTGTATCTGGGTATGCAATGTGGGGAAGGCTCCTTTGCTCTCTCACTCTGTGCAAGGGCCAGGAACAGCCTGGACCTTAATGTAATATACAAAGCCATTTAAAGAGATAATAAAACCCCTTCTGGAAAATGGGGCTCTGATGGCTAGGCTGTTTTATCAAGAACATTGATAATTGCATGCTATGGGCTCATTTTACTTAACTTGTTAAACTGACAATGAAAACGTCTGATTTATTATTCGTCACCAGCTTGTGGATGTTGGTACAGGATTTTAACATTCTTGGCTATTATTCAGCATCATCCAGGCTCATTTCTTATTCCAGTCGCAAGTCATATATACATTTGTCCTAGAGAAATTTCCATAGACCCCGGCATTACATTTTAGCAGCATGGGAAACACAGGAGAATGTGATGCAGAGAAAGCACATGAAAGAGAGCCTTTCCTCACTTTGAATCCAAATTAAAATAATTATTTTCTCCAATACAAATTTTGTAACAAAGTACCTTACTAAAGGAAGTCCCCCATATTTAAATATCTGTACTGTGCTTTGGAAATGCAACAATGGCTTCTATTCAGGCTGGTGCATGCCTTTCAGAGCTGGAGATCTGTGGGTTTAATTTCCATGGAGGATCTGTGGTGTCTTCATGTAACATTGCCCTGGTTTCTTATAAAAAAATTCATACCATTAGGTACAAAAGCACCAGAAGCACTCAGTTCCATCCTCTTATAGCATGTCTGTTGTCTTGGTGTCTGAGTAATAAACCGATCCTAAATAAACCAATGGAATGCCCTGGGGGAGGAGACAGAGGTCAAAACCTGCTTCATCTGCTTAGGGGACTTGGGTGAAGGAATCAACTGAATTTTACAAGCTTATCTTATAAAAAATGTTGTATATCTTTGGACCATGACATTTCACGTAAACAAAAATTCTGACTCCTCAAATTATGCAAAAACAATGGTGACTGTTTTAGGATGAGATTACTGGATGATTTAGCACCATAGAAAGAGATTTATAGTTATGGAACTGAGTTAATATTGCATTTGCTCACGCAAAAGAAAGAGAGTTAAAATACCTACCTCTTATATATCAATTTCCAGCAGTAGATTTCAATGCACTTTGCAAAGGATATCAGCCTCATTATGCCCATTTTAAAGATGGGGAAACTGAAGTACAGAGGCAAAGTGACTTACCCAAGGTCACCAACAAGCCACTGGCAGAGCTGGGAATGGAGTCCAGATCTCCTAAATCTCATTCCTGTTCTCTATCGTCTAAGCCAGTGGTTCTCAAAGCCGGTCCGCCGCTTGTTCAGGGAAAGCCCAGTTTGATTACCTGCCGCATCCGCAGGTTCGGCCAATCGCGGCTCCCACTGGCCGCGGTTCGCCGCTCCAAGCCAATGAGGGCTGCGGGAAGCAGCGCAGGCCAAGGGACGTGCTGGCTGCCCTTCCTGCAGCCCTCCTTGGCCTGGCTAGTCCCCAGCCCCTCTCTTGCTGTTCCCCCTCCGCCACAGCCTCAGCGCGCCACGCCATCGGCGCAATGCTGGGGGTGGCGGGGCCGCGCAGTTGCGGATCCCCGGTCTGACCCAGTGCTCTGGGTGGCGCGGCTGCAGCACCACGAGCCACCAGTGCTCCAGGCAGCGCGGTAAGGGGGCAGGGGCTGGATAGAGGACATGGGAGTTCGGGGTAGTGGTCGGGGGTGTGGATAGGGGTCAGGGTAGGGGGGTTGGATGGGGCAGGGGTCCTGGGGGGGGGCAGTCAGGCATGAGAGGGGGGGTTGGATAGGGCGGCAGGGGGCAGTCGGGGTGAGGGGTCTGGGGGTGGTCAGGGTACAGGGGGTGGTGGATGGGGCAGGAGTCCCGGGGACCATCAGAGGACAGGGCGGTTGAATGGGGCAGGAGTCCCAGGGGAGCCGTCAGAGGGCAAGAAGTCGGGGGGGGGCGGATAGGAGGCGGGGGCTGTCAGGGGGTGAGAAATGGGGGGGTCAGATAGGAGGCGGGGGCCGGGCCATGCCTGGCTGTTTGGGGATATACAGCCTCCCCTAACGGGCCCTCCATACAATTTTGGAAACCCGATGTGGCCCTCAGGCCAAAAAGTTTGCCCGCCCCTGCTCCAGAGTATAGTAGGATATGCTGGACTTGGAAGATGGAATAATTATTTTTTCCTTTTATCTTTAGTAGCAACCTTGCTGACAGCTTTTTTTCCTCCTCAGAGCCCTTCACCACCCATAGTGTGCAATGCGCTGATTGGTGTTATGGGCAGAGGAAGAGACTAGAAGCAGCTCTAAAAGGTCATTCCTGAATCATCTCAGTGATGTACTTTGCTAAATTCTCAGTGGTGACGACTGGCTGGCTCTAAACAGTGCTTTTGGTTCTCTGTTTCAAGTCATTCTGCATTTACAGAGCTTATTTCAAACAACTGAATTATTCAGAAAAAGCTGATGGCAAGAAATCTCTCCGGGGGAGCAACAAG
The DNA here is from genome assembly GCF_965152235.1 of Eretmochelys imbricata. NCBI lineage: Eukaryota > Metazoa > Chordata > Testudines > Cheloniidae > Eretmochelys > Eretmochelys imbricata. The sequence goes on along the minus strand of NC_135575.1, from coordinate 32,961,370 downwards.
TCACTATATTATTTGTTTCAGATCTGCCAATAATGAATAGGATGGGGGAACAGGATTACTTTTCACTAATGATGAAAGAATCAAGTCATTGGCTCTTGCCATACTTCTCATTCACATTTATGATGGCCTAAAGTCAGTGGACAGTCTCTACGTAAAAGAATAAATGGACACAAATCAGATGTCAAGAATTATAACATTCAAAAACCAGTCGGAGAACACTTCAGTCTCTCTGGTCACTAGATTACAGACCCAAAAGTTGCAATATTACAACAAAAAAACTTCAAAAGCAGACTCTAACGAGAGACTGCTGAATTGGAATTAATTTGCAAACTGGAGACCATTAAATTAGGCTTGAATAAAGACTGGGCGTTGATGTGTCATTACACAAAGTAAAACTATTTCCCCATGTTTATTTTTCCCCCTACTGTTCCTCACATGTTCTTGTCAACTACTGGAAATGGCCCATCTTGATCATCACTACAAAAGGTTTTTTTTTTCTTTCCTGCTAGTAATAGCTCACCTTAACTGATCACTCTCGTTATAGTGTGTATGGTAACACCCATTGTTTCATGTTCTCTGTGTATTTAAAATCGTCCTACTGTATTTTCCACTGCATGCATCCGATAAAGTGGGCTGTAGCCCACAAAAGCTTATGCTCAAATAAATTTGTTAGTCTCTAAGGTGTCATAAGTACTCCTGTTTTGTTTAAAATCAGTGGAGTTATTCTGCATTTTCACTGAAGTACCATATGGCTAGGATATCCACAGAACAAGTTCTTAACATTTCTTATATATGATTACAGTATTCTAATTCCCTCATTGTTCTGCAACATGCATGTTTCATACCATTCTGAGCAGGAGCAATTTGTCAAACCTTCTACCAGCCAACACTTGTATGTCACAGAGCCACTGCTCCCCACTTCTTTAGTATAGCTGGGTCAGGAGGCAATCTGTTCTCCTCTGATCACATTAGTGGAGACAACCAGCAAGTACATAGTTTCTGCTTGATCTCCATATCACCCCTTATATGGCTCATACAGGATCACAACTTCAATACAGAAGTAGTGTTCTTGGGGAAGAAAGGCCTTCTGAAAACAAGTGTAGCTTTGAAACAATTGTGCATTAAATATGAAAAAACCTCACAGACAAGCCTTGATTTGACTCTGATCTTCCTTTCAAAGCACTCAGATACAAAGAGCAAAGGTGATTTGGACTCATTTTAATGAAACTGATGCAAAAGGTAGCCAAAAAATAAAAAGACTAGGAGAAACATTCAGATAACATTATAATACCTGGGAATGAGATAGGCTGAGAAAGCGATGCAAGATGCTGCAGGAAGTTTTTGAAAGGCGCTAGGTTGTAATGAAGCTGCAAAAATTTTCATGACAATTTTTGTCATCTGTTATAATGTGTGTTTTATTTCATATTATAAATACTCCAACTCATTACAAGATGTCATTTTTATTTGTAACTTTAAAAATTCACAGTGTAAATTACTATGGATGAAATACATTCAGAAATATGTACCCTAAAATTAATATATCTTTTTATGTATCAGAAAGTTTTTAAAAGTTTATTTTAATTATGGTTTATTTCCAATATAAAGGAAATAAATTTGAATTTTAATCACTTAGAAATGAGAGTTCGAAGTAGTTTTAGGTACTACACCTACCCCTGAATATACCTGACAATTTGTGGTTTTACAATTGTGATTTTCTACAATGAATTTGCCCTTTTGATACACGGAAGAGTCCCACACAAATTAAAAGGCAAAAACTGACTATTCAGGGAAGCAATTAAACAAATTATATGGAGGTGCTGTCAAATGCTCAAATTTAACTCAAATATATATTTTTCCTCTACTCTTTCAGTTATACTCTTAAGTCTTCCTTGCAGGAACACTAGATACAACATTTTCAGAAGAGTTTAATGTGACGGGGGGCTGGTACACGGATTTCCCAGTCCACAAAATAAGTCCAGCATCCACCAGTCATTTGCTGTCCCTTTTCCCCAGGGCCAATATTATGAAAACTTATACAGAGTCCAAACAGAACAAAACCAGCAGCAGCAAAACAAAGAGAGCAACAACCAACAGACTCCACATACAGACCTATGGTCAGGTCTCCAACTCACACCCAGTGAGCTAAGCATCTTAGATTCTTCAGGCGTATTAGAGGGTGAAACAATAAAGAAGTTGCATTGCCTTGCTCTGCAGCAATCCAGGGAAATGGGGTCTGGGTGTAGAGGCAAAGAAAACACAGCTTGTTTGAAGTGAATTCCTAGGCAGGACAGCTACAGTTCTACTCAGTAGAGAGGCCGCGCTAGCTGACTGTGCAATCCACAGCATACAACTCAACATGCAGTCCCTGGGGGGACCAAACAAATCAGTGATGACACAGCAGCCAGCAAAGTTCATGAATGGAATGGATTCCTGTCTAGTCTCTGTAGTCCTTTATTCTTGGATTAGGAATAGATTCTGCAGCATCTGAGTAATACACATTTATGGACCCCACCATTATCAAAACAGGAAAAATCATGGGATATGTTATCATTATAGCCATCATTGTACAGAATGAAAAGGTTCTTGAGCAAGTCTTGGAGTTAATCATTTTGGACCAAATCCTGAAGCCTAAGTATTCAAGCTGTGTACAAAGTATTTCCTGCTGGGTTTGTAAAGCACGAGAAGGAACTCCTCCCACCAAGGCTACAGAGTCAGAGCAGAGTCATGCTGCACATCCTGTTATCTGCTGGGAGAGCAATACAGTGGCGCACAGACAATCCAGGAAACTTTTGGAAACTGTAGGGGACAATTTCCTGGTGCAAGTGCTGGAGGAACCAACTAGGGGCGGAGCTCTTCTTGACCTGCTGCTCACAAACCGGGAAGAATTAGTAGGGGAAGCAAAAGTGGATGGGAACCTGGGAGGCAGTGACCATGAGATGGTCAAGCTCAGGATCCTGACACAAGGAAGAAAGGAAAGCAGCAGAATACGGACCCCGGACTTCAGAAAAGCAGACTTTGACTCCCTCAGGGAACTGATGGGCAGGATCCCCTGGGAGAATAACATGAGGGGGAAAGGAGTCCAGGAGAGCTGGCTGTATTTTAAAGAATCCTTATTGAGGTTACAGGGACAAACCATCCCGATTTGCAGAAAGAATAGTAAATATGGCAGGCGACCAGCTTGGCTTAACAGTGAAATCCTTGCTGATCTTAAACACAAAAAAGAGGCTTACAAGAAGTGGAAGATTGGACAAATGACCAGGGATAAGTATATAAATATTGCTCGGGCATGTAGGAATGGAATCACGAAGGCTAAATCACACCTGGAGTTGCAGCTAGCGAAGGATGTTAAGAGTAACAAGAAGGGTTTCTTCAGGTATGTTGGCAATAAGAAGAAAGCCAAGGAAAGTGTGGGCCCCTTACTAAATGAGGGAGGCCACCTAGTGACAGAGGATGTGGAAAAAGCTAATGTACTCAATGCTTTTTTTGCCTCTGTCTTCACAAACAAGGTCAGCTCCCAGACTACTGCACTGGGCAGCACAGCATGGGGAGGAGGTGGCCAGCCCTCTGTGAAGGAAGAAGTGGTTCGGGACTATTTAGAAAAACTGGATGTACACAAGTCCATGGGGCTTGCAACGCATCCGAGAGTGCTAAAGGAATTGGCAGATGTGATTGCAGAGCCATTGGCCATTATCTTTGAAAACTCATGGCGATCGGGGGAAGTCCCAGAAGATTGGAAAAAGGCTAATGTAAAAAAGGGAAGAAGGATGATCCTGGGAACTACAGGCCGGTCAGCCTCACCTCAGTCCCTGGAAAAATCATGGAGCATGTCCTCAAGGAATCAATTCTGAAGCACTTAGACGAGAGGAAAGTGATCAGGAACAGTCAGCATGGATTCACCAAGGGAAAGTCATGCCTGACTAATCTAATTGCCTTCTATGATGAGATAACTGGTTCTGTGGATGAAGGGAAAGCAGTGGACGTATTATTCCTCGACTTTAGCAAAGCTTTTGACATGGTCTCCCACAGTATTCTTGTCAACAAGTTAAAGAAGAATGGGCTGGATGGATGCACTACAAGGTGGGTAGAAAGTTGGCTAGATTGTCGGGCTCAATGGGTAGTGATCAATGGCTCCATGTCTAGTTGGCAGCCGGTGTCAAGTGGAGTGCCCCAGGGGTCGGTCCTGGGGCCGGTTTTGTTCAATATCTTCATAAATGATCTGGAGGATGGTGTGGATTGCACCCTCAGTAAGTTTGCGGATGACACTAAACTGGGAGGAGTGGTAGATATGCTGGAGGGTAGGGATAGGATACAGAGGGACCTAGACAAATTGGAGGATTGGGCCAAAAGAAATCTGATGAGGTTCAACAAGGACAAGTGCAGAGTCCTGCACTTAGGACGGAAGAATCCAATTCACCGCTACAGACTAGGGACCGAATGGCTAGGCAGCAGTTCTGCAGAGAAGGACCTAGGGGTGACAGTGGACGAGAAGCTGGATATGAGTCGACAGTGTGCCCTTGTTGCCAAGAAGGCCAATGGCATTTTGGGGTGTATAAGTAGGGGCATTGCCAGCAGATCGAGGGATGTGATCGTTCCTCTCTATTCAACATTGGTGAGGCCTCATCTGGAGTACTGTGTCCAGTACTACAAGAAGGATGTGGAAAAATTGGAGAGAGTCCAGCGAAGGGCAACAAAAATGATTAGGGGACTGGAACACATGAGTTATGAGGAGAGGCTGAGGGAACTGGGATTGTTTAGTCTACGGAAGAGAAGAATGAGGTGGGATTTGATAGCTGCTTTTAACTACCTGAAAGGTGGATCCAAAGAGGATGGATCTAGACTATTCTCAGTGATAGCAGATGACAGGACAAGGAGTAATGGTCTCAAGTTGCAGTGGGGGAGGTTTAGGTTGGATATTAGGAAAAAATTTTTCACTAGGAGGGTGGTGAAACACTGGAATGCGTTACCTAGGGAGGTGGTGGAATCCCCTTCCTTAGAAGTTTTTAAGGTTAGGCTTGACAAAGCCCTGGCTGGGATGATTTAGTTGGGATTGGTGGTTGGACTAGATGGCCTCCAGAGGTCCCTTCCAACTCTGTTATTCTATGATTCTATGATATCCACAGTTGCTCTTCACCCCACAAAGAGATGAGTGTGACCAATGGAGTCTCACAGTTGTCAGTCCATCAGCCACAGCCTTGTCCTCCTCAAACACAGCACACTGGACAACAGGAATACCTGCAGAGCATGGCTGTGTTACATACAGTAAGCACACCCTCTGTGTAAGCTTCCCACATTGTCTCAGTGCCAGAGCTCATATTGGGGGGCTAACAAAGACTAAAACTGCTTCCCTACCCCCACCCAACATCCTGATTCTTGGGACGTTATAAATATCAAGCCTAACCCCAGTTATCATTTCAAGCAAAATAAAAGCTTCTGCCTGTAGTGGTCAGAATCTTGACTGACCAATCAAGCTGTATTTGTGTTCTGAACTTTAATGAGCTTATTATATCTAAAAGCATCTCACATATGCTGGGAATAGGTGAATTAGGGGAGAATGTTCATTCAGATGTACCGAAGGAGGGGGAGGGTTGGAGGACCTTTGAAAATTTCCAAAGTGTCAAAGGTAACTGTCATGGATTCCTTAATTGGTTTGAGTGCAAGAATTGGGAATTCAATTTCAAAGACCCCTACACAATTCAAAGACTTCTTTGAAATGGACACACCATATAGGAAATGGACCATTGAAGTTTAAAGAGGAAGCTACAAAGGGTTAGAGAATTTAAGAATAGTTTAATTTGGAAATGCTATGTAGTTGTGTGCTGCAGGTTGTACTAAAATCTGGAGGTAATCTATATTGTCATAATGAACACCTTTGGCTCAGCAGTCTCAGAGAACAGCTATCAGAATCTCCAACTGTGCAGGCAATAAGACATACCTGGGACATGTCTTTCAGTATCCCACAGAGAGGATGAGACCTTGAATCATAAAATGCATCGTGCTGTTAAAAGAGAAAGTTACGGGGGTGGAAGACTTCGTTTAACTAATAAGCTGTAATTAAGAGCTCTGACCTAGCTCACTATGCTTTCCACAGTGTTAATCTAGCTAAGTCTCATTCTGCTATATCATTTTGTGATTTTCCCTTCATTGTCACTCCCATGCTAACGTAAGTAAATCGATGCTTACTTATCTGGAAGTATTGATAGGAACCATTTGAGGACAAGATTTCTAGGATGCTCCTGAAGAGGAAAAAAAAAAAAACAACCCATCATCTGACCTCCATGGAGGTTAAGTCAGCATAGGATTTTGAGCATTCACACAGGCAAAGGTGAGGTACCCGTAGGGCACTTTCCTAAAAGATACTAGTGGGAAGCTGGCAAACTAGCACAAGCAGGGGGAGAACAAATGACTAACAAATGCAGGCCACAGCTTGAAAATATGAACTAACTGGTAGGGTCGAGAGGTTTGGCATGGTAATTTCAGGATGAACAGGGTATCACTTTACTTTTTGCATTTTCTCCTAAAGACTTTAGTACTGATGTTTGGAACCAATGAAACCCATGTGCACGTAGGGGAAGTAGATTGCTCTCTGAGCTGTAACCAGTAGTCCTGGGACCACCCGTCACCTCCTCCCAGCTGATGGCAATCTGTCGATAGTTGTGTTGGTTTCTCTGCTGAGTAGTAGTCTCTGACCACAAAAAGAGAAGTATCTCAGTGTATGAAAGGCAGTGTTGTCTAGTAGAATAATTATGGCACAAATATCTCCTGCATTCTAATCCCAGCTCTGACAACAACTCCCTCTGTGACCATGGCCAACTCACTTAAGATTTTCCCCCAGCTAGAATATGGAGTTAATTATCCTATAGGCGTAATGTGATGAATAATTTGTAAAGCATTATATTGGGTAGTATAAATATATTAATGTTTGTGGGGCAGACATGCTAGTGATGGAGGCCAAGATCAGTAACCAAAGAGACAGGAATGCCTTGGAGGAAGCATTACATATTATTCTAGAGAGAGAAGGTGTGACCGGAGTCCCAGTGGGGCCAGCTGTGGTCACTCAATTAGGCTGAACTGCAAAGAATGGGGCAGACAAACCCCAAAAAGCTGGTGGATATTCCAATACAAGACAGCATAAAACAGCTTCTTTATTACCTTACAGGTTACTCAAAAGTCCAAACAACACAGTTCCCTTAAAGTGAACAGCCTCAGGCCTCCATCCAGGTACTTCAGTCAAATATGATGATTTCTGAAAAATCTTACTTCATCATATAAAAGAAAAGCTTCTACCAATCCCAAAGGATCAGACACATTACCTCCCAGGTTAATGAATGTTTCAGATCTTACCCAAAATACATGCTACAATTCGTATTAACTAAACTAAAATGTATTAAAAAACAAAAGGGAGAGTATGGTTAAAGGATAAATATACGTACAGACATGAGTTCAATTCTTAAGATTCAGATTCATAGCGGAGATGGTGAGCTTTGTAGTTGCAAAGAGTTCTTTCAGAAATGATGATCCAGTTAGAACTGGGATCTCAATCCTGTGGCCTAAGCTTTCCCTGTATGAAGCCTCAAGCAGATGTGAGATGAACAGGATCAGGACCCTTTTATACAATTTCATGTCCTCTTTGACAAGCTGGAGTTCCTCAGGGAACAAAAGGTAATTAGGATGACTTTGAAGGAGGTCCATCACCGGTACTTAGCTATACGAATTAACATAAGGCAATTGGCTTGTCCTCCACCATTCACAGATGATTTGCTATACATTTCAAAGAGATATGAATACAGAGATATCCCATGTTTACAATTCATTTAAAAGCTAGGATGTTCTTTTGATCTCTGAATTATCAGAATACAGCATAGACAGGAACTGTTGATTACATTGTTGACCATTATCCATATATAAAAACATGCAAAACCACAAACATTATCTCCCCACTTGTCTTCAAGGGTTGAATTTGAGCCATTTATTTTGCAGGATGTTTAACCCTTTCTAGCCATGCATCACAAAAAAGTAGGTGGACTTTGCTCCCATTTGAATTTCCTTGTCTGTCCCAGGGGGGCAAGATATGAATTCAGAGAGCAAGGCAGCAGAGAACAAAAAAAGTTGTACAAATGGGAAGATAGGGAACAGCAAGGATGACAGAGGATGGAGTAATATGGACCCAATCCTATCATATGCTGATCACCTCCAATTTGCAATAAAGTCAACAGCAGTTGAGGGTGCATCACACAATACAGAATCAGGCCCTATGAAAGAGAAAGAATAGAGAAAATGAATTTATTTTTTCTTTGAAAAGCAGTGAGAAAGAAGGTAGTAAAGTCACAGAACAATTCACAAAAAGGTAAAAAGGAAATGGAATTTGGGATTTAGGAAGCAAGAGACACAGAACTATCAGGTTCATGAATTTGACTTGTGCTCTTTTATTTTAATTGTACTTCAAAGAGATGCCCCGCCTGTCTAACTATGGGGAGAAAGAGTGGAATGGTGATTTGGAAAACTTCTGTTATTTGAATATTCCTAGTTATTCTGGATTCCATAGCATAATTGGAGGAAAAGTCAGAAAATGAAATTTAGAAGCAAAGACAATTTATAAATCACCCTCAAAAATCAAAGCAAGACTCCTGGTTTTATATCTGTTACCACTGGCTATTTATGTTAGAGTAATATTGCTGACTAATCTGGATTTTATAGTTAAATATTGGAGAAGACATTAACCTAAAATTCACCAGAATGTAGGCAAAAACCTCTCGTATTTAATGGCTATTCGATAGGCAATCTGAAATTAATCAGCAGTCAATTCACTTCCAAAGACTGAATCCATCGCCATAGCTGGGAACAGCACCATGGATAGTAGCCGAAGTAGAGAGGTCAAGGCAATAAGAATAGCAAACAAATTTCCCTCTTATCACTAGAAGTGATTTTTGCAGGGTTGAACAATGGTGGTGGCACAGGATGGGGAGGTTTATGTGGTTACTCCCCATGCTGCACATATCCTGTGACTAGAAAGAAAACTTACATTCTTACTTTCAAGCTGTAACCTTTCAAAGGAATTAACATTTTTAGATGTGTAGAAAATAGGACATTTTAAAAAATTTATTAATGGAAAGAATTTTCCCTAGGTTGTACAGGGAAGCCAAATCATAGCCCGACTCACAATCCAAAAGGAATTTATCATGTACATATAGGCTAGTCCAACTCTTGTTGAAGACAATGGGAGCCTTTAATGAGAGCTGGATTAGCCCCATAGCTGGGATGGCTGCTACTTGGTCCATAATGTTCCTAATAGAAGGATTTATGGGTAGTAATAGTAGTACTGAGCATTTATACAGTTCTTATTTATATTTTCAAAGAGCTGTACAAACATTAGCTAATTAATCATCACAACAGCCGTGCTAGGTAGGAAAGTTATTATCAAGTAATTGCCTATAGCATACAACCTAGAGATTTTTCCTTTAACCTTATCTCATGCTTTCAGTTTCCACAGATTTCTAAATTGCCTCTCTCCTGGAAAACCATTTTGTTCATGACTGAATTATAGATTTATTTTACTTATATTTACTTTTATTTAAAGGTGTATTGAAATAGTGAATTAAATTATTAATTAATAGAAATTTAAAATAGTCTGTCCCTTTATTCTTGTGTGTATAGGTACTTTGAGTGCCATCATAAATCAAGGACATTGCATTCTCAATGCATTTGAGCTAACAAGCACTCTGATGACCTTGTAGAAGTTAGTCACTCTTTTCACTTCTCGGTGCTGTTGCTGTCCTAGCTATGAAACTGGGATACATAGTTCTCTCAGTACAGACAATGGAGCGAGAGTAGATTAGCTGCTGCCTGAGTTGTTATATTTCTGTTTGACATCTAGTAGATAAGAGTATCTGTCATCATATTTTGTGCAGCTTCTCACCGAGAAGGAAACAAATAAGCAGGAATAGAAGGATTTAAAAAAAAAATTAACTCGCTTGGGAAGATATTCAGTTACCTCCACAGACATAACTTGTTTCTAATCCAGAGGGAGAATTTCCAGTAAATAATTAATGATCTCAAGCTTTCTCTGAGTAGGGGCCTCATGCCTACTATGTTTTAGGTGCTTAGAAACAATGGTGATGAGCCAGATACTCTGCTGATATAAATTGTTGCAGCTCCAATTAACTTTGGTAGGTTAGGATGCAATGGATTGGCTTCAATGGAGCTGTGTCAGTTTGCACCTGCAGAGAATTTGGCCCTGACATAGAATAGAATTCATCGATTCATAGATATTAAGGTCAGAAGGGACCATTATGATCATCTAGTCTGACCTCCTGCACAATGCAGGACACAGAATCTCAACCACCCACTCTCACCTGTGTCTGAGCTATTGAAGTCCTCAAATCATGGTTTAAAGACTTCAAGGCGCAGAGAATCCTCCAGCAAGTGACCCATGCCCCATGCTGCAGAGGAAGGTGAAAAACCCCCAGGACCTCTTTCAATCTGCCCCTGAGGAAAATTCCTTCCCGACCCCAAATATGGCGATCAGCTGAACCCTGAGCATGTGGGCAAGATTCACCAGCCAGATACCCAGGAAAGAATTCTCTGTAGTAACTCAATAACACCATTTACTAGCTTGTAAAATTATTTATATTATTTTAGTGTGTAGGAACCCCACTCATGGACAAAGACCCTCTTTGTGCTAGGTGCTGTACAAACTGAACAACAACATCCCAACTTCAACAAGAGCACAGGAACTTGACTTGAATGTCAGGTCAGTACCGGGAGTGATAGCAGGGCATTCCTCCTCATTTCTCTTTAGATTTCAAATCAAATTAGCACACACCACTAAGATTATACTTAATTTAGCACACAGAGCTTCAGTGAGGAAACCTCCTACAGTTTTGTACATGTAGGGACTAATCCTAAAAGGTACCGAGCATTTGTATCTTCCACTGTAACTCATGTGGGCTGAAGATTCTGAAATTTTCTCATATGAAATTTTCATTTTACCTGCACATTTCTTCACTTTTCTCACATAAATGCAAATTTAATACAAAAGGCTCCCTCTGCCCTGCAGAGGTACCCTTCAGAGGTAGGGACCTGGATCAGCAGGGGGGAAGTAAACCTGTGACCCCCTTTGAAAAATGACCACACCCTGTTTTCTCCCCTCTATGTGGGCACTGAGTTGCCTCATAGGCTTGAAGAGAAAGACTGATGGGCTGGAAAAAAGGGTGTAGTGGAAGCCTATCAGCTCCGATAGGCAGGATTTGGGGGTTTTCCACTTTCCTCTCAGAAGTCCCAGGGACCTGCTTGGTAGGTTAGGTTGCAACAACACAAGTTTTACAGACATCCAGTGCCGATAACTGTTCAATAGAGGAGAATTTGAATTGGAAGCTGATTATGAGAATGTATCTCTAAAGAAGGTGAGGATGGCTGTTCGGGGTCCTAATGTTTGGTACAGTGAGAAGACAACCCTTTCTTCCCTCTATCTCAACCCTCATACAGTGAGCAGTGACTGGGGCCCAAGCAGTGGTGCTGGGACTGGTTAAAGGGGTGTGTGTATGTCAAAGAAGGGACAAGAGAAGTCCTCCAAGTGGTATGGATGAGAGAAGGATGACCAGCACTGGACACTGCTGGAGAGTTCCCAGATGTGTTACTTAATAAAGCTGTCATCCAGTTAAATCGCATTTATGGTCTCTTGTCTTCCTTCCTGCTGTGTCCAGGAAAATGAAACTGCTTCAAATAAGTGCATTAAAAGCAATATTAACTAATATGAAGTTATTACTCAAAAGTTTTTGCTAAATAGCTGTTCACTGAGGGTCAAATCCTACAACTCTTACTGAGCTCTAATTCAGGTCAGACTCCTGTGGAAGTTTATATCAGGTTTGCCTGAGACACTACAGGATTAAGTCCTTAAGATTAAGTCCACGTTCCCTGCACGGAGCTCCAGTACAGAAGCTTTGCATGGGAAAAATTAAACTGAGGTTTAGGGGAATCTTCTCTCCCATTGCATGGGCTGCAGGGTGAGCACTTGAGTAGCTGCATCACAGCATTAGCCCACTCGTCCAACCCCTTACATGAGAGTTAATCAATCAGTTAGTTCTAGCAGGGTATGGAGCCACTGACCACGACCCTATCATTCCCCAGTACATTCCTGTGATCCCATGGAAAGAGCTGCCCTATAGCTGTTTCCTTTACAGCCTCTCCACTTCACTCTCATATTGAGGTGTTGCTGTGCTTTGACTCTGCAGCAGGAGGCAGGACCAGAGGATTGTCTTCTAGGAAGGCAGGTAATATAAACAGGAGAATGAACTGGATCACTTGTTTCCTTCTGATCACCATGAACATAGATTTGTGTCAAATCCCTCATGGAGAAGTCCCAAAAGGAGTTAGTTGGGAATAACAATCTTTCTATTATCAGAGGGGTAGCTGTGTTAGTCTGGATCTGTAAAAGCGGCAAAGAGTCCTGTGGCACCTTATAGACTAACAGACGTATTGGAGCATAAGCTTTCATGGGTGAATTCCCACTTTGTCTGATGCATCAATCTTTCTATTGAATGTTTAGACTCTTTAAATGACCCAGAAATTTCTACAATAGGGACATAGTATTCCCTTAAAGGCTTAAAAATTCTGTAGAAAGGCTAACATTCTCCACTGATTTTTAGAGTAATTTCCATCAAATCCTATTCAAATTCTGCAGGATCTTCTTGGCCTCATAGCTGTTAAATTCCAGAGGACTTTTTTCACAAAGGTATATCTAATTAAAGAAATAACATTGCCTAAAGCACCCAGTGTGCCACATGCCATAACTGGCATTGTATTGCTGCACTACTAAAAGGCTTTATTTCAAGAATTTAAAGAAAAGAAATAACATGCAGTAAATCAGCCTTCATTATTATTTTCTTACCTATTTAGTTGCACTATCTGTGCTATGCCAGACTGTGATACCCTTACCCACACATTAAATAGAACCTTACATTACAAGAAGTCCTTCTGAAGTCAATGGAAAAGGCAACTTACTCATAGAGTAAAGTTGAAGAAGGGTATCTCAATCTCATCCTATGCTTTAAGTTACACCAAGTAACACAGAATAACTGCTTGGCGTGATCACAGCACCAACAACAGTTTAATGAACTATAAGTACTAATGAGACTGATTGCTGAGAAAGTGGGGAAGGGATAATTAATTGGGTTTTATTTTCATTTCACAGGTAGTACAATTACCTGGTATTTGTAAGTGCCCATTCTACTTCTTCACTTACCTTATTGTTTCCTTTTTGTACAGCAAATAGCTTGGTAATCAGAAATGAAAAGGAAGAGATATTGTTTCCCACTGAGCTATTCAATTTGAGGCTGTTACTGAACAAAATCATAACAACTATAATGGTTTTGATTAAAATGATAAAGAGACACCTTCTGTTCTGTTTATACTAGTGTAAGAGAGCAGAGTTGCTTCAAAATCCTGTTGTACACATGTGGCTGAAGTGGAGGTCACACCCTCAATGCAGAGGTCCAAGAACTGAAGGGATGGCCCCTTATTTCCTAATGTCTGGGGTTTTGCATGGTTTGGGGGTCCTGTCACAGCTCTTTCCTAAAGACAGTAGCTTTCCCCAGATACCCGCCCACAGCCCCCTAACCCACATAGTTCCAGACATCCATGACTTGAAAGCTACAGGTTTTAGTTTAATTTTTCCTGACTCACTGGTTTTTCCATGGGAGAATATCCTGGGGCCTGCTCTGTTTACCTTGAGCAATGAAGTTCCCATTAGAAAGACCAGTTATTAGCTAAAAAAAACAACAAAGAGTTCAGTGGCACCTTAAAAACTAACAGATTTATTTGGTCATAAGCTTTCATGGGTAAAAAACCACTTCTTCAGATGCATGGAGTAAAAATTTGATCAGGATGGATGTAGTCCACTCCCAATAATTGATGAGGTGTCAATTCCAGGAGAGGCAAAGCTGCTTTTGTAGTAAGCCAGCCACTCCCATTCCCTATTCAAGCCCAAATTAATGGTGTTAAATTTGCAAATGAATTTTAATTCTGCAGTTTCTCTTTGAAGTCTGTTTCTGAAGTTTTTTTTTTGTTCAAGTATAGCTACTTTTAAATCTGCTATAGAATGTCCAGGAAGATTGAAGTGTTCTCCTACTGGCTTTTGTATGTTACCATTCCTGATGTCCGATTTGTGTCCATTTATTCTTTTATGTAGGGACTGTCCGGTTTGGCCAATGTTATTAGCTAGAGACTATACAGCTTCATCATGGAAGTTACAGTACTTCATAGCAAAGCTGCACATTCCTAAGGCACTGTACGTTTTCAATGAGTAAGAAATACTTTTCCTGACAATTTGTCAAATGAGGACAGTTATGTTCCTCCTTCTCTGCTTAATGGGGCTGAAAACAAACAGCACCATGTTTGTTGTGTCTGATTTCATACCATCCCTCTACAGAGTTGAAGGCTCAACTTTCAGCCCTGACTTGTGTGTTAGGAAGTGGAGAACTATACCTCAGAAATAATCTGAAGTGAATACAACCCTGAGAATAGGGTTTGTTAGTGCTGCCAAGCCATCAAAGAGAGCATATGTATTATTTTTGAGTGTAAACATATTGTCAGAGCCCTGGTTGAGCTCCCCGGTTGAACATGTGTTTGGACCCACATGCTTGCTTAGCCTATCTGCTTTTTAGGCTCCTCTTGGTCACTGGGTAGATTTTAGCCAGCAACAGTCTCTGGCTTCAGCCTCACTAGCCCACTTATTTTGCACAGACTCTCTGATAACCGTCCCCAAAACTGTGGCCCTGCAGCCAAGCTTCCCTAGGCCCCCAGGACCAATTCTAGCCCAACGATGAGACACTTAAGCACTCCCTTTACCAGAACTTCACCTTGTGGACAGTCTGATTTAAAGTTTAATGCTTGACGGACCCTTGGACAAAAGCTTTGCAGGAGAATTTCTAAATATCATTCTTTAGACAGCACAAGAAAGAGACAGATCCAGATAAAACAACACACACCTACATGTCATTTCCTGCCTCAGTTACCTCACCACTCAAGCAGGCTTTGGAATTTAGGTCAGTGTCCTTTCAGGGGTTCATGACCCCTCTGCTGGACCCACTTCTCTAGCTTAAGGCTTTTCCTCCAAAATATATAGTCACTCTGACTTGTAAAGTCGCCTTCCATCAGCTTTGGGTGGTCCTGAAATCACCAGTCCCTTCTCCCTCCTAAAACCTTCCCTTCTGTACTTCTCTTGTCCTCTGTGAGCCCTGGTCTGCACTACAAACTTATGTCATTATGACTATGTTGCTCACCCTTGAGCAACACATTTATGCTGACCAAACTCCTGGTGTAGACAGTTCTATGTCAATAGAAGGACTTCTTCCATTGCCACAGCTACCGCCTCTCTGGAAGGTGGAGTACCTATGCCAACAGGAGAGGCCTTCTTCAGTAAGTGCTTCAGTAAGTGCTTCACTGGTGCAACACTATAAGGGTAGACAAGCCCTGAGTCTCTCCTCAGCTTCTCACCGTGTGTGTTTTAGGCACCTCCTTTGACAGCTGTCTTTATTCCCTTCTGGGATTTTCCACTCCTTATAGTCCTAGCTCTCTGTAGATAAGTTGAAGAAAACTGGTTTCACTTAGGATGCAGCCATCCCACTGTCATGTTTGGGCAAGATCTATTCAGGTGCTGGTCTTAGGTGCCCCTCTCTATCTCCTTAACACAAGAACTAAAAGATAATAGGGGTTTAAACATACAGAGATCAATCTCAAACAGAATTCATTATCTGAATCTAAAGAGATTTCACCAAATCATCATACAGACATGACATTTTAAAAAAACAACAACAACCGAGCTTAGGGGGTTTTTTTAGCTTGGGTTTGTTTTAATCAGACTTCCCAGACTAAGCATTACATTGCAGTTCTCCCTGTCCAGGAAGGAGAACCATTTTTCCATTCTGTTTCACCATAAGACCCTCAAAACAGATTTTATTCAATGGAGTTTGAAAACATTTTTCTTCTCCAAAGATGTATCTATTTAAAGAGTTCTAATATGCTGTCCAGTATCTTAACAGAACTTGAATGGGAGACCCCTAAAATTAGTTTTGCTAAAGAAAAGATAAAGGAAGGCTTTGCTAAACCTATTTTTAAAAAACAAAATATGAAAACATTATTTGTTCTCTTTTAAGCACTCAAGCAGTACTTTTGACAAATCTTGTGCTGTGTTCAAGAATCTCAGCATAAATTAGAGCATAAACAAAATGAAATTTGTCAGTTCATTCTTTGGCCAAGCTGAGCAAAATGCACAAGGGAAACAGTGAAAAGAAATTTTAAACATTTCTTTTAGTTTGAAATATAAAAGTGTTATTAGTAACATGGGTGAGAATTTTTTAAAGATGATATTTTAAAATATCATCCAAGTGTCTCTTTAAGGGACTGATCCTGCCAGCTTCTCAGCCCTGGACTCCCATTAAAATTAAAGGAAGCAGCATAAACTGGGATTGAATTAAATTTACCAAGTTTTCCCTCAGCTCTTGTTGCAATACACTGTACATAGTCCACTGGACTCCTTTTAACTGTCTCCATACATTAGCCATATATCTTGCCATTCATTTATTCTGTAGGTTGTTTATGACTGCAAACATCCAATCGCTGATTTAGACACTGTACCCTGGAGCATGCCACAACATTTGCATTCCCAAATGCTCAGCTCAGACTATGAATTTGATCAGATGGGAGGTATGGTATGAAAACTCACAAACGATATCCTTATTCAGAGAATGCACAACCATGTTTCAGGTATTGTCTTCTTGTCTTTCAGGTGATAATGTTAAAAACTTATGTCAGAAGACAAGGAATATAAAGTCACAGGAAGAAACTGTATAATTCAGAGAGCTGTTGGAATTCTAAAACTATATTAGATACCTTGACAAATTTGGTGGCATGTTATATGTTAATGAAAAGGAAAATGGAATAGATATAAGGCTAATAGAAACAGGTGCTGGTTGCAGCCTACTTTTACTAGTGATAATCTTTAAAGAAGACACAGAAACCAAGCTTTTCCCTTCTCAGACACTAGCCAAACGAGCAACATTTACAGGGCTAGATCCTCAGTTAGCGCAAATTAGCATAACTCCACTGACTTCAAAAGAGCTATATCAATTTACGCTAGCTGAGGATTTGGTCCAGAGCTTTTCCATAGCCCTTAAGTGCTCGCCAAAGATTTCAGAATATTTACCAAGCTTGGAGTGCCTGTCTACAGACTTGATATCTTTCTGAAAAATCTAACTATTGAGGATAATAAATGTTCCCAATTCACATGTTCAACTTTTGTTGACAGTGGGAAATCTGTGTGCAGAAGACTGTATCCTGCTGCATATCAATTACACACTGTAAATTTTAAACATTTTTTCCTTTCTTCTCCCATAAGGAACTAGAAATCCTCATTCAGAATGTCTCACCATATGTGAGACATTCCCCCAAGTCTTTTCCTAGCTCAGGTCCCTGCACTCAGTTATGTTGGATCAGGGTCTGGATGGCCATTCTTAGAAGTGTGCTTTAATCCTGACAGTCTTCACCAGCCCACCCTTTTAATAATCCAAGACCAAGAAAGTCTTCCTGATGGTTTCCCATGATTGAGCTAAAAGCACCCCTTTAGAATCTTCAACAGATAGTCACTTGACTCAAGCACCTGGTGCCCATTGGTCTGCTCAACCTTTGCAGAATTACCTTTCTTAAAGGGATCATGCCTTAGTACAGGGTTAGCTGTCGTCAGGCCTCACTGCCCCTAAACAGGACAGACTACCTTGTTACATTGACGACATGCTCAGCTTCCATGAAGAACTGCCCCCATTAACAAAATAGCATTTCATCCAAGAGAAGAGTTAAACAGAATTCATAAGACTTTTAGAAAGCAAATGAGTAAAAACATAAAAATGGTCCGAATGGGCCATAAGGAGCTGGAACTAGAACTAAACCTGGTGTACTGCTGCTCATGAAACAGAAAATGTCCTCAGACCTCAGTCAGGCCAGAAGCCTGTAAAAGAGTTGCAGATCACTAAGCAGGCAATGGCTGTGGTGCCAATATCTCATTAAGAATACAATTAAAATTACCGCTCTCCCCCCCAAAATTAGAATATCACGTGTCAAACAATTTGTCAAAAGAGCACCCAAGCTCTAAAACTCCCACACACGCTGTCTTTCGCCACAGTAGGAACATAGACATTCATCAAAAAAGATATTGTGCAAAAGTAGCTCAAACCATCAATAAATGGCCTGGAACGGCTTCCTGCGCAACCATTGAATCAAGCTTCACCCTGTATGCAAAGATGGCTACCCCTGTGCTTCTAATGGAACCATGATTCACATAAACTTCCCCTCGCCAGTCAGCAAGCCAGTGAGCTTGGTTGCCTGAATCTGTGTGCGTCTCTTACAAAAATGTGGACACTTCCTTTTTCTGGGACAGGTACTCAAAAAGAGCCATACGTTTTTTAATGTCCCTGCACCCATTCACATTCATTCAGAGAACCACATACAAAATTATCCATCAGACCAGTACTCTATTACTAAGGGGGAAAAAAACCAAGCCTCAAAAACACCAAATTCTCCTATATCCATTAATCCCCAACTTTGGTCAGTTTTTTCTCCCAATCTGTGCTATTTCTGTTTGATAAACTTGTAGACGTCTCATAGTATACTGAACACACTATAACAGGTTAAGATCAGGAAACCCATCTGCCGTCTCCTCTCCATGTTTCCCCTTAGTCTTATCCAGAAACCTACTAAGGGTGTCCAGAGTATATCCCCTTCAGGGAGTTCAGAATCCAAAGAATGTGTGAGTTTGTCACCCCCACACCCAGACTCAGTCACAACTGACCTCAATGGGAAGGGAGGAGGGCAGGGAAAGAGGGAACCTCAGAGAAACTGGAGGGAGGGGGCTGCTGGGACCAAGGGAGGCAGAACTACCACCAGAGAATTGTCCATGTCCCTGACAAAAAAAACCCCTCCTAATCACCCCCAATAGTGTGCTTCCCAACTGTGCTGACCAAACTAGCCCTCTTCGCAGCGTCTTTGGAGACTGGAGCCTCTTCCTCTAATGGCCAGTTGCTGCTTCGGGGCTTTGCCAGCAACCCAGAATCCACAGCTAATGCTGCAGATATCATAGCAACAGGCTCAGGCTCCATTTCGCAGTCAGGCTCAGGCCAAGAGGCCACTGAGTCAGGAGCCACAGAACCAGTAATACCACCTCACTCAGGTTGTAAAGAGGGTTGCCCATAACCAACAAAACCAGAGACAGCTGGATCCTGTTGGGACACAGTCTCTGCCAGAGCCACCCCACCTTAGGCTTTACGTTCAGAGACCCCCACGTTCCCAAGTACAGGATCATCTTAGGGCACTGATTAACCAAGCGTGTCAGCCTCCCGCACTGAAAACAGCTGCCCTCATGTCCTCATCTGCCAACAACTTAGTCACACTCCCCAATTCTATACTTCATGGAAACTTTTAGAACTTTGGCAGCATTGTTTAATATATAATCCTGCCTACGAAGGGACAAGATATGCAGGACCTCTGGTACGCTACAGGGACAAAAAAAACACCCACACAACAATCCCCTCCACAGTCATCTGCTCAACAAGGCTAAGTGGGGAAACACAACAGCCTTGCTCATGGGGCGAGGCATAACTCACAGTTTTAAACCCAGTCATCTTTCCCACAGTTAGAACACATTCCTCCACAGAGGCAGAGTCTGCAGGCAAAATCTGCAACCCATGGCCGTGGGTTAAACACTCAAAATCCACAACAAACTGAGGTGTTTTCCCCCTTGGCTGGCCATGCCAGCCAAGAGGGCAGACAAAATCCTGCTAAAGTAAGAGAAATCCTGAAATTAATTCCACAATCACAAAGCAGAGCCCCATTTCCCCAACAGAAAGAAACACAACCAAAGCACACCCACTCTCAGTCTCTCCCCCACTCCCAACATTCCCACAGTCCTCTGACAGAGAGTTATGAATAGAGAAATGCTCACTAGATTTTCACCAATGTTTTGCCAGTATATTTTCCTTGCTTGATGCTGTCTGCCAAGTGTCAATTTCCACTCAATGTATTGCTGTAGTTGAAGGAAAACACTGACACATTGAGTGTGAGGAAACATATACTTCAATGTCTTGGGCAGAGGTGGGCAAACTACAGCTCGCGGGCCACATCCGGCCCATGGGACCATCCGGCCCGGCCCCCAAGCTCCTGGCCAGGGAGGCTAGCCACCGGCCCCTCCCCCGCAGCCACGCCACCGCACCGCCAGCACTCTGGGCAGCGGGGTTGCGTGCTCCTGAAGGGCAGCATGTCTAGCTCCAGCCAGGCGGCGTGGCTGCCATACATGCTGCTCTGAGCAGCATGATAAGGGGGATGAGTCCAGGGGGTTGGATAAGGGGCAGGGGGTTCTGGGGGGCAGTCAGGGAACAGGGAGCAGAGGGCGGTTGGATGGGCCAGAGGTTCGGCGGGGGGGCGGTCAGGGAATGGGGGGGTTGGATAAGCGTGGGAGTCCTGGGGGGCCTGTCAGGGGGCGGGGGTATGGCTAGGGGTTGGAGCAGTCAGGGGACAGGGAGCAAGGGGGGTTGGATGGGGGTGGGGTCCTGAGGGGGTGGTCAGGGGGTGGAAGTGTGGATAGGATTCAAGGGGGTTGGATGGGGGTGGGGTCCCACGGGGGGCAGTTAGGGGTGGGGGTCCCAGGAGGGGGCAGTCAGGGAACAAGGAGCAGGGAGGGTTGGATGGGTCGGGATTCTGACGGGGGCAGTCAGGGGGCTGGAAGTGGGAGGGGGCTGTTTGAGGGGCACAGCCTTCCCTACCCAGCCCTCCATACAGTTTTGTGACCTCGATGTGGCCCTCGGGCCAAAAAGTTTGCCCAGCCCTGGTCTTGGGGGGTCAATGAAATGATTTTCCAATCTAGAATTTTCAAGAAGAGAAACTTGCCTGGGAATGAAACAGATTAACACAAGAAGAAGTATCAGACTCTTGCATCCCAGAGGCAAATATACCTTCTTTCCTGCCAGTCACATTTTCTTTTTCTTTAATTACAGTACAATACTTTGATGAACCTTCTTGTTGTTTTGTTTGATCCTCAGAGAAATGGTATTCAATTATGCAGTCAAAGTGTTTTTGGCATAGAGTTTGTTTGTCAGACACAAGGCAACGTAGACGATCAAATTAATCAACAAGCTCCGCTTGATTGTGATAATGATGAATTAAACATGTGCTGTCAGAAGCTAATTTTGTCAGATACATTTATAATTTTACTAATTCATCATGCTACCTATTTCTTGTTCGTTTTATTCTAACCCTCTGAAAAGTGTGTTGATTATACTAGCTGTAGCTTCTAATATTTGTTTCCGTGTTGCTGATCATTCCATCATAACTAACATCCTTTTGAAAAAGCCTATAAAATTTAACACAGGCTAAAAAGAAAAGGAGTACTTGAGGCACCTTAGAGACTAACCAATTTATTTGAGCATAAGTCTCTAAGGTGCCACAAGTACTCCTTTTCTTTTTGCAAATACAGACTAACACGGCTGTTACTCTGAAACACAGGCTAAGAGTCTACCTATGTAAATCTTTAAACCTACAAGATTTATTCTAAAGCAGGGGTGCAATTCTCTATTAAATTCTGTAGGATTATAATTTCCATAGAACCCTATTGCATTTCTGGATAACACTAGTTTCAATCTACTACATTCTATAGGCATTTTCTACAATAAATATATCATGAACTAAATTCCATAAGACTTTTCCAGAAGGAAAAAGGGATGAACCCCTAGATTTCTAAAAACCCATAGAATTTAATAGAGAATGCTATTTTTCTATAGTTTTTCTAAAACTGTTCTATTAGAATTATACAGCAGAGTATTTTCTACTATTGTTCTATATTAAATTTATAAAATTGGCAAGATCACTTTCTGTTATACTCTATACGACTAAGCTGGTAGAGGCCCTGGCTGCATCATATAAAAGCTACCCACTCATTATATAGAGTCAGAAGGACCCAGATCCTCCAGAAGCATTTAGACAACTAACTCCCATTGAAATCAATTGGAGTTGGTGCCCAAATATCAATGAATAGTAACTGCTCCTAGAGTCTGGTTCATTGACAAGAAGATAACTCCAAAACAACACATGAACCAATGCTAATCAGCCATTTCCCCATATCAGGTAGCTCCTAGGGCTCCTTTACTCCAGGCTAAGCCGTCTCTGAGGGATTGGCTGCTGAGGGGCTGTCTGTTCCAGACGCTAGCTCTCTACTGTAGAAGGCTCCCTGCCCCCTCCCCCCAGATGTTCAAAACTCACAAGCCAGATCTCAGAAAAAATAATGAGACTTTAAAAAGATCATTATTTTAAGTCAACAAGCTCACCCCCATTTCTTATTTTTTTTAATTTGCTTTTTGGTTTCCGGGTCCATATGTTGTACTCAGATCATATTTTCCAGCTTTTCTCTAGAAGTGTGACGGTTAGAAATTTTTTTTTTTTATAATGCAAGCTGAGATTCTCACATAATCACTTGGTTTCAGGAACTGGGATTTGAGTGTCACGTACACTGAAACTTGGGATAAAATCCTGATAGTTGGCAACACTGCATTCTAAATCTACCCCAAAGAGTCAGTAGTAATTAACCTGCATTCCAGATCCTGCTGTCTGGATAGGGAAACAGGAGAATCTTGCTACCCTGTTACAAGGACTTTCCCATACAGGAAAGTTACAAATATGGGTGAGAGACTGCAGGGTTTCTTTGACATTGTAGGCCTTGCTTGACATGAGTAAGTGGATATGGAAGGCGCCTAGTTTCTTGGTGATAGGATTAGGGAGGTAACTGGATCATCTGTTTGGAGACATGATTACTCTGCTGTGCTGAATTAGCCAAGATGAGGGTAGACACCCTGGTACTACTGACAATGGAGGAGATAAACCTGGAATGTAGTGGGGAGAGGGTCGATAGGTATGTATAGTGTGGGAACAGAGCATGCAGTACAAGGATTGGTTAAATAAGCCAGCCAGCCCTAAAGAATTGAATGTCTAATAATGCTATGTGTAAATAAAGGAAACGGTTGAGGTGCAGCTTTGGATCTGTTTGCATATGAACAACTCTGTATGCCTAATAAAGATACCGGAGACACAAACTTAGGAGTCTAACTGAGTTCTTGGGAAAGCTGAGTGGAAGAGGTCTTGGAAGGAATCCGAACAATTACAACAGGTAAAAAGTGAGACAACCATTCCAGATTATGCCATTTGATCAGTGGAAACAAAACAACAACAAACAAACAGAAAAACACACCCCTGTGGAACCATTAGCCTGATGACCTAGGCACATCAAGAGAACTGCAAAAGATTTTCCCAAACAATCTGAGCACAGTCAGTGGAGCTGAAAAAAAGAAGCTAAGGGCTTGGCTACACTTGCAAGTTAGAGCGCATTAAAGCAGCCCCAGCACCCTAACTCATGACCCGGCCACACTGACAAGGCACTCAGAGCGCCTGGACTCTGCAGCTGGAGCGCTCCTGGTAATCCACCTCCACGAGAAGCATAACACTTGCTCCGCCTCAGCTGAAACGCCCCAGCGTCAGTGTGAATGAGGTGTTGCATTACTGTGCTCTGATCGGCCTCCGGAAAGGTCCCATAATCCCCTTAAGTCAAGTGAAAAGAAAAGGAGTACTTGTGGCACCTTAGAGACTAACCAATTTATTTAAGCATCCGATGAAGTGAGCTGTAGCTCACGAAAGCTCATGCTCAAATAAATTGGTTAGTCTCTAAGGTGCCACAAGTACTCCTTTTCTTTTTGCGAATACAGACTAACACGGCTGTTACTCTGAATTAAGTCAAGTGGCCACTCTTGTCATTGTTTTGAAATTGGCTGTAGGAATGCGGATATGCCCTTTCAAAGCTCCCTTTCTTGCAGCCGGCATGCTTATCTGCTCTGGGACAAAGCAAGCCATTATTGTGGAATGTTGCTGTTGTGAGTGTGTGAGAGAGAGGGTTGGGAGGAGGGAGGTCTGCTGTTGTCTGAACTTACAAGATAGCATGCTGACATGCTCTCAGCCCCCAAAAAACCCACTCTCTCTCCCCCCACCTACACACTCCCTGTCACACTCCACCCCCGCCCCCCCCCCCATTTGAAAAGCAAGTTGCAGCCACTTGCATGCTGGGATAGCTAACACAACGCACTGCTCTCTGAGGCATTGCAAGAGCTGCTAATGTGGCCATGCCAGTGCGCTTGAATCTGACAGTGTAGACACACTGCAGCGCTTTCCCTACTGCACTCTTTGAGGGCTGGGTTAACTCACAGCGCTCTACATCTGCAAGTGTAGCCATGCCCTAACACAGTGACTCTCCGCGAGCTTTCTACAATTCTTACGTCCACAGTATCCAGACAGGAAAGGCTAGTGGCCCCACAGATGATCTTGGAAAAAGAATAGACAATACAGATCAACAACATGTAGTATGTATGTCCCCAATCAGATTTTTGCTGCACAGGTGATTTTCTTTTCAGCTGCTGATCATCCAACTGGTGGTTAATGCTGCAGGCAGCATTAACTTTTCCAGATTTTTTCCTTGCCCTTTTGTTTTTTTTGTGGAAAATCGTACATGCTATTCTTGAAATGGGCTCCACTATATTTTTTGCATAATCACCACATTTTTCATGGATCTGTAGGATCCATTAGCAATTTGCCTTCTGCAACACATGACATCACGACATATACTCTTATAAAGAGCATTAAATGGCTGGCCCTGATTTTTGGAATAACCTCTCTTTGGCCATTCTTAGTGCCACCTGTGACAGATGTGAGACCCTGGAAGAGTGGAAGTTTCAAAAAGACTAGTTGAGATGGGCCAGATGCTGCTCAAAACTTTGGTTTGCTAATTTACAGTTAAGTTAGATTAGCTAAAAAGATATTGGACATGCACAAGTAGTTATCTGGACATGTTTACTGTCCCGGCCTTTAAATATGCACTCAAGTCTGATGCATAATGAAGCACAAAGGATTTTGCACAATGGATAGAATATTCTTGTTTCATTTAGTCTTTGGTGCTCTGGGTGTTGGAATTCAGGAATGTGAGCCAGCAAGCCTATTCTTTCCACTCAAATAGCTTCTTCCACGTCATTCAAGAAGCTTCTAAAAACCTACCTATTCCATGGAACATTCTGGATATAAAGACCATGCCCCATTCCATCTATTCCAGGGGTGGGCAAACTTTTTGGCCTTAGAGCCACATCAGGGTTGCAAAACTGTATGGAGGGCCGGGCAGAGAAGGCTGTGCATCCCCAAACAGCCCGGCCCCTGCCCCCTATCTGACCCCTCCCACTTCCCACCTCCTGACTGCCCCTGTCAGAATCCCAGACCCATCTAACCCACCCTGCTCCTTGTTCCCTGACCACCCCCTCCTGGGACCCCCCGCCCCTAACGACCCCCCAGGACCCCATCCCCTATCCAACCCCCCTATCCCCTGGCTGCCCCAACCCCTATCCACACCCCCACCCCCTGACAGACCCCCTGGGACTCCCACGCTTATCCAACACGCCCTGCTCCCTGACCGCCCCCCTCACTCCGAACCTCTGCCCCAACCAAACATCCCCTGCTCCCTGTCCCCTGACTGCCCCCCAGGACTCCCTGCCCCTTATCCAACTGGCCAGGAGCTCGGGGGCCAGGCTCGACGGTCCTGCAGGCCCACCTCTGATCTATTCGTAGGATCACTCTTGTGGTCTTGCAGTGGAATTCCTGCATCATGGAAAGCTATTATTACTGGTTTAGTATTGGCCTCAGATTGTACAGTGCCAGGCTTGTTTGTGGAACTATATATGTGTTTAATAATGACCAAAAACAACTCCTACAAAGTATTTTAACTCTGCTAAGCAACAAGGTTTAGTTCTCCTCTAAGAACCACAAGCACACTTCTTAAAAGTCTGCGAAGTGTAAAAAAAATTATTCATTCCTTTCTTTTGAAAAACAAATATACTTTAAAGACTTTTTGAATCAATAGACTTTTTGAATCTTTTCAGTCTGAAACTTCCACATAAGTGTGTCACTTGACTTCTAGATAATTGTAATTCTAAATTTAATTTAAAAGTAAGAAAGCCATTATTCATTCAAACAATGTTTCCTGGCTGAGAGAAACATAATTTTGTTGGAAGATTATAAGTAGGTGAAATTGTACTTGATGTGTAGGAAATTTGTAAATCAAGAGATGTTTCAAATAATTCAACTGTAGCTTCAGTTTTTATTGTTAGGTGCCTTCCTTAATATCAAAATCAATTATAAATTTTCAAAGTGAGAAAAATCTAGGTGGGATGAAATAGTATTGGATTCCTTTTTGCCTTATTGGTTGTCTCCCAGCAACTTAATAAAACATCTGTGATAGAAAAAATGTTTTCCTCTTTCTGTTCACCAAATCTTTCCATAAGTGATTGAAAAAAATTCCAGAAGCTCTCTCTAATTCTTCTGTGTCCCCTACCTTTCATAAACTCTCTCTTGCATTACTAGGAATAACTATCTGCATATTGTAAAGTTGAATCAATTTACAATAAGAAGCTGTCTAAGTTCCTGTTCAAAGCACAGCAGAATGCAAATACATAAATATAGATGTTTTTATAAGAGAAAACATCATCTGTTCTCACTCAGTTTGCAACAGGGACTGCAGGGAGTACTAGCCTTATTTTGCAGGATCAGAAACTGAGCTACAAAGTAGACTGAGGGACTTACCCAATGTTACATACTGTGACTGAGCCAGGAATTGCACCCAAGCCTCTTGATACCCAGTCCAGTGGCCTATCCACCAGACCATCTTTCCACTAAAAAACATGTCCCTTGGAGATGAAAGACCTACTGGGTCTCTTGTCCCTAGCCCTGCTAACATGTTTATCCCATTGGACCTACATAGATGCAATACTGACATTGAAATTATGAGATAATTTCCCCACGATCTTCTCAAGAAGGGAAATATTATGCACAGATTCCCACTTTCTAGTTCTAGGGCATGGTGGGCTATTGCCTCCACTGAGCCATCCCCTTCTACCCCAAGCTGAAAAGGACCCTACAGGAGTCTGTATTTGAGGATAAAGAGGGGGTAAGAAGGATCCATATCATCCCTTCTCCCACCCCTCTTCAATGATAAGTCAGCTAAAAATACCACACAGCCTAAATGCTTTAGAAACTTCTCTATGCCCTCACTGGTGAAAGGGTTCCAGGAGCAGGTGGAGGTGGTAGGTAGAGAAGGATGGGTAGTCTTGTGATCCAAAGCAGAAGGTCTGGCAGTCAGTGGGGAGGCATCTCTGTTGGTGTTCTTGGCATTCAGAATATCCCTGAAGAACCTTTCCACTGGGATCAAGCCTGGCCCTTACTCCAAATGGAATAAAGTTCTGGCTCTTTTCTTCCTCCCCTTCCCTGGTAGCTACCCACCACTGACATTCTATTGGTCTCCTATTAAATACACATAACTTAGAACTCCAAATAATGAAGTCAGAAAATATTAACATTTAAACAAAAGCCATGGTGGCGTGCCAAATCACTTGAGAAATAAAATCTTCTAAAAGTGGCTAAATATGAGCCTCACCGAGATGACAAGGTAGGGCAATAAAAATGGAGAGCACTTATAAGCCCCTGGATCAAAAGGACCTGATTCATACAACACTGGGGAATGAAATGCTACAATCCAATCCAATACAATATAATCTATTGGTACCTTCCAAGCTGTTATGGGATCACTGACAATGCGTCACAAGTAAGATCATAATGTGTTAGACTCTAAGTAAGCCAAGAAGCCGTTAGTGACAAAAGAGTAGTTTACAATATTTTAAAAAGAAATCCAGCTATGCTATTGTCAATGCATTGAATAAATAAGGTGTTTTTCAAAGTAGTTATAAGAGCCTGGGAGCTCATATGGAACATTCATTAACTGCTTTATTTTTTAAATACCAAAAGACATAATTAGAGACTGCTTTTGAGGTGTATGATGGATTATCAAAATATATGTAATTGGAAGTCCTTAAAAACCTCTTGAAAGTAGGGAAATCAAAAACAAAAATAAGTATTTTTAAAATATTCAGAGATTTCAAGTGGACCATTATGATAATCTATTATGAGCTCCTGTACAGCGCAGGCCATATAACTATGATATTACAGTTTTAACACTCAGCAAGTGAAATAGGTGATGCACATCTCTTGAATGACCCCAGATAAAATCTTCGAAGAACTCCACATTGCTCAGTGGAATAACCAGTTTTGCAAACGGAGGCCTTCTATATGGAGATGGGATATACCCCTGTTGCATTAAGGATTCAGGGTGAGATGCATGGCACAGAATTAGAAGTCCAAGGGGAGTGAGGGATATGGTGGCTTTAAGCTACCTCTGCAACCCCCACAATTCTGGGCTGCTTAAGGGATCCGAGCCATCCCAGTATAATTAATGCAGCACCAAAGGACTAAGTTACAACAGCCTGTTCCTGTATTCCTATGGCAACTGGAAAACCCAGAACTCCACAATGCTATAAGCCACCCCCAACAGGCAACTTCTGCCCCACCCACACTCCTTGTGTGCTCCCTAGGCAAGGGCTTGCATGTGGATCCTCTGAAGACAGCCTACTGCTGTCTGACTTAGTTCCTGCGCTGGGAAATTTGCTCTGCCTGACCCAGGACTTTTAAGGTGTCTGCACTGCAGCTGGGAACATGCATCCCAGCACAGCTGGACAGATTTGCACTAGCTCCAATAGCTGTCTGGACCTTGTGGCAGTTCTAACTAGCCACCTGAGGCCACGCCCACCAGCCCATTGGGTTGGAGCTTGGGTGGCTAGCCCGAGGCATTGCTGTGCTGCAATATTCAGACCACTAACTAGCAGCACAGGCTAGTCACCCAAGCTCCAACCTGGGGGATTGGGCAAGCTCAGAATTGGGCAGCTAGTCTGAACCACCACCTGGGCCACACCATCCACCACTAATGTTAGCATGCTAATTTGAGTGGAGCTAGCATGAGTTTTTGTACCTGGGCTGGGTGGCATGCCCTAAGCTGCCATGTAGACATACTCTTAGGTCCCTCTTATACCATTCCAGCTCTTCCCCCTCCCCCTAGTGTAAAGGAGTTGAAGTGGGGGTGATAATCTCCCCTGCAGAGTCCAGTCCAGTCCTGATCCTATTGTAGTCAATGGGAGTTTTGCCATTGACTCTCCAGTTCCTAGTGTAGTGTCCCTGCAGTGAGAAATATGTACTTCCCACAATTTAGCATCACAGGAGAGATTATGTCATACAGAGCAGGGGCTCTCACCATGATGGGTCTAGTACTACAGTACTAGAATGAGAGACTGATTTGTTCTCTAATCACCACCTGTTTTCAGATATTTATCACAGAGAAGATACTGTTTTCACGTTATTCTTTGTTATAAAGAAAAATGCTCTTCAAAAATAAAGACTGAAAGGAACTAAAAACAGCATTAAAAGTCATTTAAAGAGGGTGAAAATCCAATTGGACAGGATAAACAAAAGTAGGGGAACACTGAACATTAGTATTGTAATATAGGCATTGAAAATGAAGCTTAAAAACAATCTACTGCTGCTAAAGACTGAAAATCTATCTGCATTCTTACCTGAAACGATTATGGTTTCATTCTTGTGACCAAATGTAGCATTGTCTTTGCATGAAACAACATATGCTTAAATAGAAAATATTTCACTGCAACAACAACAAAAAAACATGATTGAGGCATTAGTAAAGTTTGTGGGAGGGGAGAATATTTATTCCACATAACTTCACAGCATACATTCTTCTGCAACTTTGAAGAATGTCGTCACTAGCTTTTGTATTATACTTGTGCTACGCAGAAAATATCCTATGCATACTTCTGAGTTAACACTTTTTGAACTATGGGTTTAAAGGTTGTTGTTACCATAGTGGATTTTTTTTTTTTTGAGCATTTCCATTGGCTTGATTTCTCAGTAAAGTCAGTGATAGATTAAGCGGAGATTTTCAAAGGCACAAAGGGCAGTTTAATTGATTTTCAGTGGGAGTTGGACTGTTAAGTTTAGGGGAGAAAACCCTCCATAGACAAGATATAGATCAGAGAAAGCAAGCCACAGACAAAACTTTAAAATAGACCATTTCTATTTTATTGGGGAGAGGGGCAGAGAATATTCCAGCATTAAATGATTCACTGCACATTTTTATACAAACTAGAAAAAAACTGCAGGAAGAGGAACTTTTTGGTGAATTCCATTTTAGCTTTTATAATGACAATATTAACAAAATGAATCAACAAAGCCAAAATGAAACATCTTACCTTATTAAAACAACACGGTTTTATCAAAATGGAATGATTTAAAGTTATCTAAACAATGTGTTTTGATAATCCCAATTCAGATTTTTTTGGAATTTTCACTTCATGGGAAATTTAAAGTTTCAGCTTTTTGTTCCAATTCAGAACAAACTTTTTTCCAGAATGTTGGACTTTCCCACGGAATGAAATTCTTGTTCCCAATCCGCTCTAACACATACATTTAAGATTGTGAGATGCTCAAATACTATGGTACTGGGGACTAAATAAGTAACTTGGGGCTTGTCTACACTTGAAATGCGACAATGGCACAGCTGCACTGCTGTAGAGCTTCACTGTAGATACTACTTGTGCCAATGGGAGGCCTTGTCCCATCTGTCTAGGTAATCCACCTCCCCAAGAGTCTGTAGCTAGGTCAAAAGAAGAATTCTTCTCAATCTAGCAGCTGTTTACCCTGGAAGTTATGTTAGTTTAACTATGCTGCTCAGAGGTGTGGATTTTTCACACCCCTAAGCAACACAGTTGACAATTTTCTAGTGTAGACCAGGCCTTAGATACTTGAAGCACATGAGTAGTCCCATTGACTTTAAGGCCTATATAACTATCTGAAAAGGCCAATAAAGGCTGGTGGATCTTTGAAGAGAAAAGGAATATTTGTCAGAATTTGAAAGATAATGTATAAATAGGCAGAGTTGGAAAGAAAAATAGGAATGTCAGGTTAACATCTTTGAAATGCCTTAGAGTCAGATTATTTTTAGAGAATGGTGTAATTGATCTATTTGCTTAAAAACAGGGATTGTCCTCAGGGACAGTTGAAATACATTTAGAGGGGAAATGGATGATAAACCATCTGGAAATTTAAGAGATATCTATATGGACATTTTAAGTGTCTAAAAAGGGTGCACCAACAAAGCCATTTTGTATACTTTTGCATCATTGTAACTTTTCCTCGTTCTTTAAAATGGAATTCAGAATATAGACAGATCCCTTTTATATTTTTAAATAGTGGGACAATAGCTTTTTCCTCTGCAGAATTCAAGGTGCCGCTCTGCATTCGCAGTAACTCCTGTCCATAGGACTTTTAACTATTCAGTCACAGTTATCAGCTGAGAATTATTAAGTGGAACAAACATCTAATTGTCCATATGTTCCAAGGGGAGTTTTTCTAAGAGAAGACTGCCTAAGACCGATGGGGCCACGATTTCACCTTTGAAGTCAGGGGAGTTCTATCATTGACTTCGGTGGGGCCAGAATTTCCCCCTAAGGCTACATCTACGCTACAAGCTAAGCGTGTTATTCCCAGCTTGTGTATGCACACTCATGCTACTACTAGTATAAACAGCAGTGTAGGCACAGTAACACAGGTCACACCAGCGGAGGCATGGCTAAGCCAGAGAAAGTACAAACCCACCTGAAACGGAGGGATCCGTATTTGGCACAGCTCAGCCATGCCTCTGCTGCCACTGCCTGGGCTACTGTGACTAATACCGCTCTGCACGCTCATGCTAGCTTCAGGAGTATGTGTACGCAAGCTGGGAATCACACTCAGTGTAGATGTATCCTGGGATGTTCTGTCCTTTTAAAGTTTGTTATGTCCCCTCTTTTGCCAAGACAGGGTTTGGGGGGTGGGGGGAGACAAGCCTACATCCTGCATTTGCAGTGGGATGCAGTCAATGGTATAGTAGATTTTCTTATCTCATCTCCAACATTTATGATCCTAAGCCCCTGTACTGCCGTAATTCCCCCTTTACCCAAGAAGAGTGAACACTCATACAGCAGCTTCCTGTGGAGGCTGGTGCTGTATTACAAACTGTCCAGGAGAAGTCCTCTATGTAACTATTCAGAACATGTGTGTGACAGTGCCTGGTAGTTTTAGGTTTAATAGGCTTTTATACAGACAGTGGAATTTTCTGGTATGGCTTCTGGGTAAATTCACAACCTGTAAAGAGTATTTCAGTCTATCTGGATTACTAGCCTCTTAATAGGAAGATCAAATATAACTCTCCTCAAAAGAGTTAGCCAGTATTCCCTCCTACCGCCACCCCCAAGCAATCTAGTTCAACTCAAATTAGACTTTATATATTTTCTCTGCTATGTCAAATATTAAGACTATACAACAATGTACACATCTCATACATCTTGCAGGAGAATTACACAAGGATTCTGCTGCCAGCTGTTCCATACACTTCTGCATGATTGCTATTAGTGTTGGTCTAATTATTCATTGCCAATAATATTCAATAAAACTTAATTTTTTCTTTGATATTTGTTTGCGAACAGATCCTGATTTCTGCAAGTGTTTTCATTATTCATTTGCTAAATAGCTTGGATGAACAATTTTCAGATTATGATTGGGTTACAAGTAGAGCTGTCGATTAATCACAGTTAACTCACACTATTAACTAAAAAAAATTAATAGTGATTAATCGCGATTTTAATCACACTGTTAAACAACAGAACACCAATTGAAATGTATTAAATATTTTGGTTGGTTTTCTACATTTTCATATAAATTGTATTCTGTGTTGTAACTGAAATCAAAGTGTATATTATTTTTATTACAAATATTTGCACTGTAAAATTGATAAAATAAATAGTATTTTTCAATTCACCTCAAACAAGTACTAACCTGCAATCTCTTTGTTGCGAAAGTGCAACTTACAAATGTAGATTTTTTTTGCTACATAACTGAACTCAAAAACAAAACAATGTAAAACTTCAGAGCCTACAAGTCCACTCAGTCTTCTTGTTCAGCCAATTGCTAAGACAAATAAATTTGTTTACATTTATGGAAGATAATCCTGCCCTCTTCTTATTTACAGTGTCACCAGAAAGTGAGAACAGGCATTCACAGGGCACTTTTGTAGCGGCATTGCAAGGTATTTACGTGCCAGATGTGCTAAACATTCGTATGCCCCTTTATGCTTCGGCCACCATTCCAGAGGACATGCTTCCATGCTGATGATGCTCGTTAAAAACGTGTAAAGATGTGTTACTTCTGACTGAACAGCTTGGGCAAGAATTGTATGTCCCCTGATCTGTTTTACCCACATTCTGCCATATATTTCATGTCATAGCAGTCTCGGATGATGACTCAGCACACGTTGTTCATTTTAAGAACTCCACTGCAGATTTCACAAAAATCAGAGAAGGCATCAATGTGAGATTTCTAAAGATAGCTACAGCACTCAACCCAAGGTTTAAGAATCTGGAGTGCCTTCCAAAATCTAAGCGGGATGAGGTGTGGAGCATGCTTTCAGAAGTCTTAAAAGAGCAACACTCCAATGCAGAAACTACAGAACCTGAACCACCAAAAAGGAAAATCAACCATCTGCTGGTGGCATCTGACTCAGGTAATGAAAATAAACATGTGTCAGTCTGCACTGCTTTGGATTGTTATCGAGCAGAATCCATCATCAGCATGGATGCATGTCCCCTGGAATGGTGGTTGAAGCGTGAAGAGACATGAATCTTTAACGCATCTGGCACATAAATATCTTGCAACGCCAGCTAGAACAGTACATGAGAACGCCTGTTCTCACTTTCAGGTGACACTGTAAACAAGAAGTGGGCAGCATTATCTCCTGCAAATGTAAACAAACTTGTTTGTCTGAGCAATTGGCTGAACAAGAGGTAGGACTGAGTGGACTTTCAGGCTCAAAAATTTTACATTGTTTTATTTTTAATGCAGTTTTTTTGTACATAATTCTACATTTGTAAGTTCAACTTTTGTGATCAAGAGATTGCACTATAGTACTTGTAGCAATTGAAAAATACAATTTCTTCTGGTTTTTTACAGTGCCAATACTTGTCATCAAAAAATAAATGTAAAAGTGAGCACAGTACATTTTGTATTCTGATTTGTAATTGAACTCAGTATATTTGAAAATGTATAAAACATCCAAAAATATTTAAATAAATGGTATTCTATTATTGTTTAACAGTGCAATTATGATTAATTTTTTAATCATGTGATTAATCACGATTAATTTTTTTTAATCGCTTGACAGCCCTAGTTACAAGCTCTCCACTTTGGGTATTCATGTTGTGTGAATGGTTCTCTCTATTTTATGGTATTACTTTGGCTTCCTAATTGGAAGACTGAAATCTTTTAAATTAAAGAAAAATAATGACAAATAAATGTGTAATGAATAATCCACTTGATACAAATCTTTGGAGGAATATTCATGTGTGATAAAATTCTTGAAACTATCACAATTCAAGTACTTTTTCCACACACACACCTGTTTTCCAGTATCCACAAACTAATGATAGACACAAATAGTATAAGCTTAAACAATAATGAAATTGTTTGTATTATGGCAGCACCCCCAGGCCCCAGACAGGATCAGAGCTCAATTCTTCATGTGCTGTATAAGTACATTGTATGACACTGTCCCTGACCCAGAAAGCTTACAATGTAATTTTAAAAGTCAAGTTATAAAGAGTGGATTTAAACAATGGGAGGGTCAAAGGGGAGGGGACTAGAATTACAGCGATGAAAACGTGATTACACAGATTAGAGTACAACTTTATGAGTCCAATTTAGTTTTATTACTGCTGTTACACACACACACACACACAGGCACTTCTACTCATGAAAGTGTTTGAAAACAAAACTTGTTTAACAACTAGTATTTGACCAATAGTGGCTGAAAGCTGCCCCTCTTTGACCACAAACCACATAGAGATATCATGGTATCACTAGCGGGAATGGGTTTATTTTCCAAAGGGCTGCCCACAGACAACCTATTGCGCACACACACACACACACACACACACACACACAAAACCAACACCACCATGATTCCTTAATCCTTAGTATTGTGTCAGAGGGTATATCAACTTTTTATTAAAAACACCCTTCCATTTGAAGTTATAGAATGCCGTCAACCCACTTCCTACACCTTTAACTACCTTAAAAGGTCTGTGTGAAGTCTTGTAACAAAATGAACAATATTAGGGTGTATATGCACGGTAAACCAATGAGCAGTTTGAAAAGCTACTGCTTAAGGAATGCTAGTTTGTCTTCTTGAGATAGTGATAATTCATAGGGGCATTGCTAGAATACATGGTAAGCACATATGCCAGCTCAGGATTTCCTTCTCATTGTCACCAATAAAAGAAAGTGTGCATACTTGTGCCAGAGAGATAAAAGGCTCTTTCTTCACCAGATTAATTTGGAAAGAATTCCTTAGACAATATTCTACATCCATGAAGACATGGAACAAGAAATGAGTTTCTCCAGTCCATAAGTGATGTCCCTGTATGTTATAGCCTCCCAGAGTCCTCCTTGACAAAATTAAATTGTTAGAACAATTTTGTAGACAAAAAACATTTTATCAATACATCACATCTGGATCAACTTGGCAACAGTCAAAGATTAATAAGAGTTTTAATCCCAAGTATTTGCTACATCGAGAAGAAAATAAAGACTTTACTTTCAGAGAACAACACAACGGGGATTTGAGAGATTTAATCAAAAGATCTATTACCTGATGCAGGAAAAAAGCCTATGGAAGCCTCACATTTTAATTAAAAAATCCCAAACATCTAACACTCTTCTGTAAACTTGGTTAAAGGTATGTCTTTTATGTAAACCATACTACAACATAGTCATTCCCTCTACTATATTACAGCAAGGTTTGGTTTGTCAAGTTCATAATGCTGTGTAACTCATTTTTATTTGTCACTAGTAATAGTGATGATGCAACTCTGAGTTGCTTTCTACAGCCCTGTTTTCATTTCCACTTGTGTGTTTTCCCATAAATCATGATCTACAGCAGGCTCTCAGTTTAAGAATCAGCAGACTAAGCCATTTCTGATGAGGTTTTCAAAGACATGAAATAATTTTGTCCCCTATTAAGGGGAATTCAGCTGCAGGTAAAGGCTGCTCCTGCTCTTGGAAGTGTTAAATGAAGCCAGTTATAAATTAATACTTGTCCCTTGGAAATAAAGTTGGTGTTGCTGATTAGTCCATATGTCTTTGCAGGTTGGTGAGTTGTCCAGGAAATCCAACCGTCACCCATCTGAGTCTAGTAGTAGATTATAAACTCAGATAAATTTACTCCTCTGTGGTGGCTCTGGATCTGTGAAGCAGGAAAGAAGTGATGGTGCTTTGTTTGTTTTCCATATGTGAGCTGGCCTCATGGGATCAGAGCTTCATTAAATTAACAGTGTAAGTTATGGAGTTGAAGTAGCCACTTGATAATGAAGGTTGCTATTGAGTTTTCATTATAATGCTGATTCCCCTCCCTCCTACCCTAAGACTGTCTAGACAAAGAGATCTGGCCATCATACGGCCGAACTAGGTATGAAACTGAGTTAGAATTTTTCTGCCAAATTTGAAATTATTCAGACAGGGGGTTCTTGAATTAATACAACCTGCAACTAGAGGAAAGGCTTTTGAAAGAGAAGTATCTTGCAGACATTGATTGTTTTTCTAGATTTGTAGAAATTTTGCCCCTCACAAGTCAACTGATCATAAAAAATTAAAAGGCATCTCATCTCATTTTAGCAATAAAAAAGAAATTGTAATTGTGATGGTTTTTGGGGTACCGCAAGCCGAGAGTCATTTTGTTGCCCATCTGCCTCCAGCATGAGGGAATCTTGCCTGTGTCAGCTGGGTGTTGCTCCCCAACACAATCAGCCTATCAGCCACTTAAGCACTCTCCTCTGGGTTATACCAGCCCTCCTGGTTGACAGCAGATAAACCCCAGCCCCCGGGTCCCTTCAAAGTGTCCCATGTGATATCCAGCCCCTGATCACTGGATACCCACAGAAATCCCAGATCCTCTGTTCCCAAAAGAACAGCGTATTACAGTTTAGCAGTTTTACCTTGGACCACTTCTTCTGTTTCACACACAGCACCTGAGTTCAGTTATAGTAAAACAAAAGGAAGTTTACTTAAGACTAGAAACTGAAATAGAAACAAGTGAGCGATGGAGACAGACATATAAAACAAAATCATAAGATATGAATTAGGGCCTACACTTAGTAATTACCTTTCCTAGCCAATAAAGTAGATTCTCACTCCAAAGTTCAATCTTTTGTAGTGCTTGCTGGCCCCTAGGATCCAGAACCCAATCTTTCATGAAGCATCCCCAGTCTTCAAGGTGCTTTTTCAGTGAATGGCTGCAGAGTGTCTTTCCCCTTATACCAAATCAGTGGTCTTCATATACAGAAAGTGTAATCCCATGGCTGTCCTATCATTCCTTTTCACTGCCGTGTGGTTTCAATGTTTATAGTTTGTGTTTGGTGATTTTCCATTGACTTTTCTGGGTTGTTGCAACAGTGCAATATGTTACATAAACTGGTGACTTGCTTTCACTCCAAGACCATAAGGCATAGTTTTCAATATAGTTACATTATTCCTTAAATGTTACCCATGCACACAGCTCACAATGATTATGAGTATCAATAAATTAGAAACTTTCAGTAGAGAGCTCACATACTACCCTTTATGGATAAATACTATTTAAGTAGTGTAGTGGGTGTAATGAGTTTGCCAGGTCTGAGACAGGAGTTGCTTGTGAAGAACAATGAACCTTTTGCCAGTTGGCACCAACGAGCCTCCGTGTCACAGTAATGACAATGGGCCAGTTTGTCAGCTCCGAACTCTATGCTTTTGAAGACACAGTATGAATTCAACCTTCTTATTTCCACCTCTACCACTCATTTGGAAGTGGCCTGCTGGAATGATATGTGAAGTTTGTTGAGATAATATGGGATCTCTGTTGAAGAATTATCTATGCTTAGCTTTAGGGCAACTTGTACTTCATCCCCTGGAGTAAGATCAGCTCAACTGCTTATGGATCAGATCAGAACAGAACATGTAAGTCTTCACCCTAACAGACCCTGCTTAATGGATGTGAGGCTGAGAGATTCCAAATCTAAGAGGACTCAGGCTTTCTTCTTTAAACGTCATACTGCATCCCAAAGTTTACCACATGAACCCCAGTCCTAAAAAAAATGGATAAGGAAAATATTGCACAACAGTAGCTGTTGTCTCTGGAAATTGCTGCACTATACATTTGCACCTGTTTGAGAGTGCTCAAGTCATACTGTTCAGAAGAGGTAAGCAGTTGGTTCCAATCCCAACTGAAGTGCCATGTGACCATAGTTGCATTGGTCCTCACATCACAGCCTTAGCAAAGATAAATCTGCTGGGAAGAGTCTTTACCCTGCTCTGCAGGAGTCTATGCATTTAGAATTTGATAATCCAAGAACATTCACCAGGGCAGTCTCTCTCAGGGATGGAAGATGGCCTGTTCTGGATGAGTGATAAACCAGTGCAGTACCTGGATCGGTAATTGGTTGACAAATATTATTTCTGTTCAAAATTCTTTACACAGGAAAAAAAGAACAAGATGAGAGGATGTGTACTGCTGCATCAACTCTGTCAGAGTAAGCCAGGCAAGAAAGGAGCTAGGGAAAGTTCCAGGCAGAAGCTAGATAATGCAGTGATGGGAGGGGAGCTTGAGATCATAATATTTTCCTTATTCTAATAAAGTTTTGTTCAAAGTTAAAGAAAATGAAGCGACCTATTCTGGACACAGCATGGAGTTTTACGCTGTTACAAGCCAAGTGACTCACCAGAGACCAACTATCTTGCAACAGCAACACATGCACTTGATTGTACAGTCAGGAAAGCCAGAACGACACTGTGTTCAGAAAGATATGCAATAAGAAGCTTGACCTCAGCATGTCGAGAGGATATTATTCCTCCACCACCACCACCCACACACACACCCTTTCTGATCTCAATGATTTTGACAGAGAAAACTCCCCCCACGCCAAAACTGAGCTCAACCAGAGCTCTTTAGATTCCTGATCAAAAGCTCTTTGAAGTCAATGGAAACATTCCTATAGGCTTCAGTGGGTCTTGGATAAGGCCTTAGGGGCCAGTTATTCAAAGGTATCTAGGTGCCCAGTGGAACTTTTATAAGTGCATAAGCATTGGAGTTAGGGGTTAGATCCACAATGGGATATTGACATTGCAACTTTTAACTCCTAAGCAACCTGTCACCTCATGAAATCCCGAAAGCCTGAGCTGTTTTGTTTCTCCATGCCTGTTGAACAGAAGTAACCTGCTGCTGTGACTACCAATTGACAAAACTTTAGAATTTACATGGCATACACAACCCAGCATTTGAAACAAAGTATGCCTGGCTATCTGTTGTGTTTAGTGCACCTAGAGGAAAGAAAAGAAAAGAAAAGAAAAGAAAAGAAAAGAAAAGAAAAGAAAAGAAAAGAAAAGAAAAGAAAAGAAAAAAGGACATTCTCCACTACTAAGAGATGGATTAATATTCTATAATTGTTCCTGTTCACTGTCTGCTTTTCTAAATCTTGGCCATAACTGAGCACTGTTCTCTCTCTCTCTCAGGAAATGTTTGTTAGAAGTTTCAATTGTAAAAAAGACAGATACGTCAAGATCCAACTGCAATGATCAACCAGATGTTTGCCCAAAAGTCATTTGTTATAACACCGTTCTACTTTATTTTATATTTTATTTATTAATGAGATTCCTCTATAAGAGAGCAGCAGTATTTTGTAATGAGATGGAAACATACCCCCTTTTAAAATTCCACTGTAATTTGACCCCAAAAATATCGCTTTTGAAAAAGGAAATTAAGTAAAAAAAATCATTTTACAAATCATGAATAGAGCACCTGTCTAACTTGTCATTCAAATGAAAGAAAACTGTTCACACAGTGCAAGTAAACAGTAGTGCCCTCGTAAATGCCAAGGTACTCTTATTGAAAACTGAATCTTTCTTTGACCAAATATATTCATATGGCTGAAAGTGTGGCTTTAACCCAGGTCAATGGCAAAACTCCCATTGACTTTAATGCAGCTAGGATCTCAGCCTGTAAGTAGGGGGCCAGATTCTCAAGTTGGGTAAACTGGAGATAGTTATGCTGCTTTACTCCTGCTGAAGATCTGTCTCGTACTTTAACTTTATTCCACCCAAAGGCATCATATTCACTCTCTAGGCACTGCCACTCAGCCATCTCTGAGTCCCTTAATAAAAGGAAGCTAATAATATAATTATTATTATCTGCATTAAGTGGTCAATATGCCTGAATTAATTCCAGAGCGGGACTCAAGCCTAAAGTGAAGACATAAAAACACACAGCTCTCTAGACACATTAGAGTCTCTGGCAGGTGAGCAGGCAGCAAGAAGTTTGAGAGTTAGTGTCAAACCAACAGAAATGTAAATCCTTGGATCATATTTCTTAATGGGATAATCCTGTCCCCAGCTCTGTCCTTCTGACTACTGATTTCCAAGTCCTCTGCTCTTCCAGTTTAAGAAGTAGTTGGTGATGATATCATTGGCTTTGACCGAATGGCTGACTGCTTCTGAGTCAGGCCAATAGTCAAACCCAATGAAGTCCTGAATTCAACCAGGGAAGCTGTGATGGTAAGCACCTCTGTATTCACCACTGCAATGATGTTCATACAAAATATGCCTTGTAAGGTATTTAAAAACTAACACCACACTGGTCACTAATATTGTAAAATGGATGTGCTAACCTCATACGTGAAGTTATAAATTCCCTCTGTATAATGTTACTAGAATACATTTAAGTCAAAGACAGCTTAACCTAGGTAAAGGAAGGTTTGTCCACTAGACAAAGGAATGTAGGTTTACCTCAATTTATGTATTAGCCATAAAAACAAAGCTATCAAGCAAACAAGTGGGGGTTGTCTCGAGTCTCAACTCAAGAGACAGAATTAAGATGGCTCCTAGACCCCAGGTGGTGATAACCCCTTACTGGTCTGGATTGCACCCCAAAGTTGACAGAAGGGCAGCAGCAAAAATAAAAAAGGTAAAATAATATAAACTGTATTCTATAAACTGGAATGCATTATCTTTCCCATGAAAGAAATTGTATTTTTATGCATCTACTGGCTGTATATTTTATTCAAGATTGAACAATCAGATGACAGAATGCGCACACACTAATAGCGGCAAAATCACCACATTTGAAGGAAATGCAGCCTCATTTTATTGCCATATAAAACTATGCATAGCAGGATCTGGGACATTTTGATATCCCACTTGTCTTGGATTTTGTTTTTGGCATAGCTAGACAAAACATCTGACGGCCTGCATGGCATAACTTTACAAGCTTAAAAAAATAGCATAGTTCTTTTAGAAGCTCTAATAATTTTCATATTAGCATATGTTCACACTGTAATGTTTGATAACATTCTGAATTCCTTTGACTCCTTGGTGAAGAACCTGTTGTTCTCAGGTGCACTGAATTGCTCTTTTTAGGGTGGTGGTGGTGGTGTTTTGCTTTGTTTTGGGATTTTTTAGGGTTTTTTTAAGAGTGCTAGTCTGTATTTTTAAAGTTATAGTATGGTATTTTAAGAGTATCCTAAGAAAAGAAAATGTCTTTACTAAAAGTTTAATTACATCATTTCTATTCAGATCAGACAATTTCAGTAAACAAAATTAAAAATAACTTGATCACACAGGTGAAGAGAAGAAAGCAGATCTTCAGCAAGAGTCACAATCTCAGTAGACCAGATTTTAAAGGTATTAGATGCCTAAAGATGCAGATAGGCACCTAGTGGAATTTTCAGATGTGCTAGGGCCCAGAGCCTCAAAAGGTACTGAACTCCCAGAGAAATCTGAAAATTGGACTGTGGGATAGTCGTATGTGGGTCTGTCTCTCTTGTTGAAGTTGTTCAACTATAAATAATGGAATAATTAATATTAATTGGGTCAGAGTAAGTTTAAGTGACTCTAGTCCAAGGTTAGGCACTCACCCAGGAGGTGGAGAGCCCCTGTTCAAATCCCTTCTCCTAACAGGCAGTGGGGGGAAGTGAATCAATATCTCCCGTATCCTGTGTGAGTATCCTAACCACTGGGCTGAAAGTTAAGGAAGGCTCTCCCTTCCTTCCTCTCTCACACAAGTCTCCTTGTGGATCCAGATCTAACGTGCCTAAAATGCTTTGAAGGTTCAAACATTTCAAGGTCTCAGATGTAGCTGTGTCAGGTCCTATGACTATATGACTAACTCTAAAACAAATTCTACCCACATAGGTGCACCCAACTCCCATTGGATGTTTCTAAATTGCTGTCCCACCTATAAAACTAGGTATGTTAATAAAAGCATTGCATTCATATTCTCACTGTATAATCACATGGAAAGCAAGGGACACTATTAAGCGCTTCAAGCTACATATTTAACTTAGCCTCACGATGTTCTGGGAGAATGTCCTCCAGATGTTAAATAGTTGTCTCAGGATGAAAGATTCAGATCTTGATTCAAAACTTGATAAGTTTAGGAGTGTTCGGGTGCTGTGTTTTGGTTCAGGCTCATATCTAATTTTAAGGGATGCACCTTCCACCAACAGAAGTAAGTCCAATAAAAGTCCAATCTCACCTAGCTTGTCTGTTGCATCTCCACTGAAAGCAAATGGAGCTAGGCCAATTTATACCAGCTAAGGAAATGAACCAAAATATTTATTTTATTTTAAATACACTGGTTGTGTTTCAAAGCTTGTTTTTTCAGTTGCCATTGGCTATATGCAACCCTATGCTCTTTCTGTCACAGACCTCATTGCCATGCTTGTGATGAGAGGACCAACAACTCCAAAGATAAGAAAAAGTGGAGCTACATTAGGGGGAAAAGTTAGCTCATGCTCCCTAAAAAGAGAGGAAAGGGGTGGGGCTGAAGGGGGGCAGTAAGCTTCTATTCATCTATTACAAAGCAAAGGGTTAAGAGTTAATAAATCCAACAAGTCCATAAAACTGCACTTGAGTGATGAAATGTTACTTAAAGACAGTCTGCATGGATCTGTCTAGCTGTGCTTTTTTATTAGCAAACAAATGTGTCAGCAAATTGAACAAAAGACCAACTTTGGAAGGAGAGATTTTGAAAATTTCAAAAGTACTTTCTGAGTAGAGGAGTGTTGGAAGATTTGACTTAGCTCAAAGCAAATTAAACTTTCCTTCAAAAGTGAATGGTCTCCAAACGGCAACTCTTTGTCCTAAGAATAGCAGAGATTTATTTTTAAAGGTGATTCAGGAAAATTCCTATCTCTGTTCACTGGAGCATTTTGTACATATTTTCCCCCAACACCACCATTTCTAAGATATCTCAAACAACCAAAAGGCAGAAATAATCTACAGTTCAAAGGAAACTTCACCCTACATATCAGAGAGCTAAACTGTTTTTTATATTGTTGTTTTATTTTGAAAATATACCAGAGATTGTGAGTAAATATTTTCAAAAGTACTTAAGGGAGTTAGGGATCCAACTCATTTTAAGGATGCCTAACTCCCTTGAGCTCTTTTTAAATTCCTATCCTGTGTTATAAGTATTATTTGTCCTCTTACATCTTTAGCTTGTCTGCCTCTTCTTCTCTTTGCCCTGGTCTTACATATATTTGCTGCTTTCTCTAGTTACTTTGTACCTTTCTCTGACATTTTTGCTTATTTATTTTTTATTAATTCCTTTTAAACAAATACTTGTACGAAGCCAAGGAATAATTAATACTTGGCGGGTGTGCACAGAATTCAAGAAGAAGACCTAAGACATGCACAATGTGGTGACAGCTGCCTAGACTGCTATAGGGTGCTTTCTAATGGAAAGAAATTCCCATATAAACACACTGGGCAATTGTAAGAGCACACCCTTGCCTCTAGAGTGCCTCCCTATGTACACAGTACGACAGATATCCTTTCACTCTAACAACCCCTCCAGCTCTTCTGACCTCACGGCCATCTGCCATCTTACATGAGCTAACTCTCCAGCTAAGTCACTGCTCAGTAATGCAAAGTAATGTACATTGGAAAACATAATCCCAAATATACATACAGAATGATGGGGTCAAACTTAGCTATTATCACTCAGGAAAGAGATCAGGGAGTTGTGGATAGTTCTCCAAAAACATCTACTCAATGTGCAGCAACAGTCAAAAAAGCTCTTAAGAGCCATTAGGAAAGGGATAGATAATAAGACAGTAATTATCATAATGCCAGTATATAAATGCATGGTATGCCATGAATACTTGAATACTTCATGCAGTTCTGGTTGCCCCATCTCAAAGAAAGACATATTTAGAATTGGAAAAGGTACAGAGAAGGGCAACAAAAATGATTAAGGGTATGGAACAACTTCCATATCAGCAGAGATTTAAAAAATTGGGCTGTTCAGCTTGGAAAAGAGACAAAGGGGGGCTATGACAGAGGTCTATAAAATTGTGAAAGCTGTGGAGAAAGTAAATAATGAAAGGTTATTTATCTCTTGGCATAACACCATAACAACCAGTCACCCAATGAAATTAATAGGCAGTAGGCTT
This sequence comes from Eretmochelys imbricata, assembly GCF_965152235.1. Lineage (NCBI taxonomy): Eukaryota > Metazoa > Chordata > Testudines > Cheloniidae > Eretmochelys > Eretmochelys imbricata. Next base: position 32,916,797 of record NC_135575.1, on the reverse strand, counting down.
AAAACAAACAAGAGAAAGTACTTCTTCACACAATGCATAGTCAATATGTGGAACTCGTTGCTAGGGGATGTTGTGAAGGCCAACAGTATAACTGGGTTCAAAAAAGAATTAGACAAGTCCTTGGATAGGTCCATCAATGGCTATTAGCCAAGATGATCAGGGATACAACCCTATGCCCTGACTGTTAGATGCTGAGATGGACAACTGGGGATGGATCACTTGCCCTGTTCTATTCATTCTCTTTGAAGCATCTGGCATAGGACACGATCACAAAACAGGATACTGGGCCAGACAGATGATTGGTCTGATCAGGTATGGCCATTCTTACATTCTTAGTAAATCCTCATTCATAGTACACAGAAAAGTCCAAAATAAGGAACTCACATTTCAACAGCATCAGACTCTCTCCTCCAGCCTCTGCCTAACACTCGGTCCTTTACTATTTTCCCTCTCCCTCCTTAATCTGGGGAAGAGATAGCAGAACCCAGGTTCATCTGTCCACTGGGTTCCAGCTCAGGCCCTTGTTCAGTACAGCCAGAATTAGCCTCTCTCAAGTCCCTTGCTGTTCCCTCAGCCGCTTCCTACCTTTGTGGGCTTTCCAACCTCTTGTTGTGTCTCTCATGTTAGCTTCTCTAGTGGTTCTTACCAGTTTCTCAGCAGAAGCTTCTTTCCAAAGTCCATCAATCTCTCTGGAAGCTACCCCCACCTACCTGCCTTACAGAACTTTTATCCTCACCTGCTCTAGGGCTGCCAATCAGCTCTGGCTGAACAGACAGACTGGTTTTTGTGTTAACCCATTGGTTGCCATGCCAACATGGTGTGTATAGACTCTGACAGCAATACTGCAGCTTATGAGCCAGGTTTACTGGTATGATTTGGCTTTTTTGTGCCACTCTGGTGAGAAAAGCAGCTGTAAACCTGCTTTAGCCAGCCACTGAAGCCAGCTTTATGGCTTCTGTGCACCACCAGAGTGGCACAATATATCTGGAGCATACCAGTTAATCTTGCTGTCTGGGCCCAATACTACAATGCATTGAGTGGCCTCATCTTCACGCACTTTGCACCTTGCTGGTGTGGGTTGTATGTTATCTCTTGCTATTTGTTAGTTCAATTAACCATGCAGTCTATACCAAAGAGGTGTCAGAATTCCTTGCTCACAGTTCTTATGAGGATTATTCCTCTTTGTCAATCACTGTTAGAGAGACTACCAAGAGTTGAGCCAGATTCTGCATTCAGTTGTATTCACTGAAATCCGCAGGTTTCCATGACTGTAACTGAGGGCAAAACCTAGCACAGTATATCTGGGGAAGGACCATTAGAAAGAAATATGTCTCTCAGCCTGCTCTCTCAACCTGTTGAGTTTGTGCTAATTGAAACAGGCCTGCCAGTTTGCAAGGTCTGTGCTAATTGTAAAAAAAAATCCAGAAAAAAAGAGTTTGTTCTAAAAGTAACAAGATAACAACTGTCCTTTATGGCTGATACAACTTTGTTTTCCTGAACTCCAGAATAAGATTTGTGAACCCTCGCACTCTTGCATGCTTATCTTGTTTGTTTACTTTTAGATGTAACGAGTGGGATGAATAGACTTATTGAAGTCTGCCATGTCCCACTGATTTTAGAATGGTTATGTTAAAGGATGGGTAGGTGATAAAATGCAGATGTGACAGGATATACATTGGAGTGTGATTGTATGTATGAATGAATAAAGAATGAAAAATTAAAGATTGATGTGCCAGCTTTAAAATAAGACTGTTTGGCTGAAGAATACAGAGGACGAGATAGCCCAATAACCCTTTGGGCATACTTGCCCCAATGACAGGAGGGCCAAAGAACCGAAGAGCAAGATAACAACATATTGTCATTCCGTCATTGCTGTTCCATCTGTATGATTGACTATCACTTCAAACATGAGAACAGTCATTGATTATCACTTCAAACCTGAGAACAGCATGACGAGGCAAATACATGAGGATTGATCCCTATAAGAACAGACCCTGAAGACTGAGGACTTTTGGTCTGATTCTGCAAACCAACCTCCAGGAGCATCAGATGCGCATCTGACAAGGCCCTGCTCCCTCCTCGTGTCCAGGCCACCTGGCCAGTGGCTTGGCACGAGCAACTCTAAGGCTGGTAACTATGATAACAACCTTGCAGAACCTGTGCGTGTATGAATGAATGTGTGAATGGATGTGAAATTGAATGGAATGTTATAGATATAACTGACTGCTTACTATGATTCTTTCTGTATTCACAATAAATGCGGCATATTGCCTTATCCCCTTTAATAAGATCCTGCTGGTTTTTATTTTCTTGGTATAACACTCTTTCAAGTGAAAAATAAAGCACAGAAGGAAGACTAGAGACTGCCAGGTAAATTAGTACAACCGCAGAAAAAGCGGTGGATGCGCCATTGCTTTCAACATTTAAAACTAGACTGGACAAAGCACCCTCCCAAGTCACACCCTCTAGACCTGCTAATACTGCCAGTAGCAGTAGTGGCTATCCCACCTTGGGACCATTGCTAGTGTACGTAATTTACAGCACTGAAGCTGCCATAAACTATGTCAGGGATAGCATAGAACCAGCACAAGACTAGGGACCCCCAGATGACTCCTTTACAGCTCCCCTTTCTCCCTACTGTGTGCAGCTGAAGATTGAGCGAGTTATAACATTGTTAGAGGATCAAGTTTTAACCCTGGCAGATACGTAGGCCAAAGAGTTCCCGAACATGGTTCATATGTCATACCACTATAAAACAAGATTTATAAACTTACATTCACTTATCTCTGGTCATATTCACCCAGAGTAATTATGCTTGTTTGCAGTTCTATTTGTGAAATGGGCATGGTCTTATAGCCCCTTACACCTCACTTGATAAATTACATCTGTGCCAAGCCTTTAGTTAGTGGGTTGGAAGCACACTGTCATTGCTGAGTTAGTAAGTGTTTCGCCTGAAATAGGTTATATACAAATATCAAGATCATACCCCTACTATTGCCACTTTACGCCAAATAAAAGGGCTTAACCAGTTCTGAAATTCTGATCTTAGATGTTTTACTCTGCACTGGATGACACTGTCCAATTAATAGATGCCATTGCACTTTGATTTACAACATTCTATAGTATTTACTCAGCAGTGATCTTGTAACCACTCAACACACTCCCTCATCTGTAGTTTAAGGACAATCTGCACCATGGGCATGCCACATAATTAATAAAATGACACAAACTGTGCCAAGGAAGTGTGAATGATTTTGCTGTCAAAATTAATATCCAAATATTATAGGAAGTTATTTATACACTTGCTCTCTTTTGAGTAAGTAAAGCATTTGTAGACATAGGTTTAAAAAACTGTACAACCTCCTTTCTGGGAAGTACTGATAATCAACTGTATCATTTTGAAATTCGTCTCCAGAAGCAATCCCACTGTCGCTAACATTCCGTTGGGTGTTCTAACTGAACAAATCTGCCTAACACATTAAGATATTACGGCTATTCCTACTCTTGGAAAATTGCCAGGGGGCATAATTTAGGTGGTTAATTATACACAAGTGTCAAAATATTCCTAGCAGGTTGATTTCTATTCATTTACTCTGGTCATTTGAAAGTGATCAGACTTGACAGTACATAGTAGAAGATGGTTATCTTCTTTGGTTAAAGGAGATAATTAAAAGAGAAATAGATGACAGTTTGGCATGATATGCTAAAACTATCAGCAATGTCACCCCGACACTTTAAAAAAAAAAGGCAGTAAAAGTGATGACTCAATAGTTCTTGAAACCGAGGTATTGATTGGTTTACTATCAGAATGAATGTTACAACTCGTATTTAAGAATGTATGTTACAAGCATTATTGAGAATCCCTTTTGCTTTTAAAGTGTCCTTTGCCAAATATGCTACTATATTGGAACTGTTCGACTTGGTTTTGTGGAGACTAAAGAGAAATCTGCATTCGTACAGCACTGCTGAATGCCACGGGACTCTTGCATGTCTGTTCAGGAAATACCAAATACTCTAAGATTTGGTTGGTAGAATGATCTTTTAAGAGCAGTAAGGGAGACCTATAAGTATGGATTTGAGATTCTCCTTTTTCACCTGTTTCAAAACCAAAAGGGAGAATAGACCATAGGCAGTTGAATAAGAACTACCATTGTGTTGTGAAAATATATCAAAGTGTAGCCCTCTGGAGCAGAGATTGCCTATTCTGTGTTCTTACAGCACCAAGCATAAAGGAGCCCCAACCCCCACACAGATTTTGCGCACTAACAATAATAAAAGATATTTACTACTGTTAATAATGCACCCAGGAAGGGAGAGAGAAGTAACTTGTCCACTAATTGGTACTGTGATGGGGTGCATATACCCAGACTCCCAATAAGGGCAGGAAGGACTTACTGGCCTACCGTGGAGGAGAGGAAATATTGCTGGCTTCCTCCAAGGTGGGGATTAGAACTCTCCCACAAAGTGGATTCCCTCAAATGGGGAATATCCACTACTGACGAAGTAAATGTAGGGGGACTGTTGTTCTCTTACTAACATTCACTGGAGGTAGTTTAGTTGCTAGCTCCCAGTACTCAAAGGGGAAGGGTCAATGGGGAATCGGGACCCTGAGACTGACAGCCCCCAGGAACAATGGGGAGAGGCCAATGCTCAAGGTCAGCCTGAATGACAGGGCGGGCAAGCTAATCAGGGAGTCAGGAGGCCAGGGAGGTCCCGTCCTTCATGTGAGCTGGAATTGCCGGGGTCAGACAGAGTGGGGTCAGGCTAAGGAGAAAGCAGGGACCCGAGCTGAGCTTGGGAGCAGAGCTGTGCCAGATCCAGAAGGACCAGAAAAGCAGCCCAGAGAGAGCAGACCCTGTCCTTGGAGCAGAGCTGCAGCCCCAAAGCCAGAGGCACAGCCCAGAGAGAGCAGACTTGCCCTGGGAGCAGAGCTGCAGCAACCAGAGCCAGAGGGGCCAGAAAAGCAGCCCAGGAAGCAGGTCACTGCTGGGAGCAGAGTCACAGAAGCAGCCTGCAGAGCAGACCTGTCCTGGGAGCAGAGCTGCAGCATCCAGAACCAGAGGGGCCAGAGAAGCAGCCCAGGGAGCTGGAGGCAGGGCAGCAGCAGCGCTGAGGCAGAGTGAAGCTGGGGCTGGAGCAGTCTGGAGCTGGGTGTCATGAGCAGCTGGGGAGAGCGAGGGGGGACCCTGGGCAGTGGGCCCAGCACAGGGGGACGCCTCAGCCAGGAGGCTCTGCAGGCCAGACTCAAAGGGGGATTGGTAACCCCAACAGGGCGGGGGCAACGCTGAGAAGAAGGGCCCTGCCACCTAGAGCGTGTGGCCACCACCAGAGCAAGTGTCCAACCCACAGCATCCCTGCAACACAGCCAGGGCCTGAGCAGGAGGCCTGGGACTTACAAGGAACAGACTGTGAACTGCCCTGATGTTCCAGAGACACTTTTTGTGATGTTCCCTGCCACAGAGCAGGTTGATGTGTTTCCTTTAACCTTTCCCATTTCCCCTTATTCATTTTAAAATTAATTGTTGATTAAATAACTTGCATTTGCTTCAAATTGTATGTAATAATCAGTGGATCATAGAAGTGCCCAGTGCAGACAGAGTACCCCAGAGTGGGGACACTCTAGCCCCTGTCCTAGGTGACCACAGCAGGGTTGGGGGTCGAGCCCCCCAGGAATCCTGGGCCCAGCCTTGGTGGGGTTACGAGGACTCTGCCAGACAGGAGAGTGGAAGGGGCGTCCTCAAGGGCAGAGAGGCCACTGGGTTAAAGGAAGTGGAAGCAAGGACTCAGATCCTTTCGCTAGCCCACTTCACTGGGGTAGCACAGAAGCCAGGAAAGTTCCCCACAATAGTGGGACTATTCCACTGCTTACATAAAGAAAGGGCTGAGACCCAATCCTCATAGACTTTAAGGCCAGAAGGGACATCCAGCTCATCTAGTCTGACCTGCTGCACAATGCAGGGCACAGAACCTAGCCCAGACACTCCTGCAGTAGACCCCTAAACTCTGGCTGAGTTACTGAAGTCCTCAAATCATGATTTAAAGACTTCAAACCCATATAGAAAAGGCCTTAGCTAACAATGCAAACGCCTAGTGTAGACGGTTCACATTAGTGGAGAATAATTTGCACATGTGCAGCTACTCCAGTGACTAAAATGGGAGTGGAGATAAGGCATTTGTGTTTAGTCAACTTTGGACATACATAACCATTAGTGTGGTATCCCCTGGTGAGCTAGGAGTGTGTCTATGTTAGAAAAAAGATTTTATTCCCACAAGAGTCTAGATTTGAATGATAGCTATCATCTCCCCGCAAGGGAGCAATGTCCTGTGGGAAAGGGGGTGTTCTGCAGAGGAAAGAAAACAAACAGCAGGGAAAAGAAGAGATTCAATTTGGAGAGAAACCAGTTTATTGTTACCCAATGTATTTTAAATAAGCATTCTCCTCTCACATCAGTACTGATCCAATTACTGTTGCTGCCAGCAGCAGACTCCTTTTAATACGTTCACTGGGGATTGATCCTGTTGTTAGCCCTGCCTTTACTGGCTATCAGTGGTGTGGGGCTCCTTTTAAATGTGTTCATCCCTGTAGCTCACCCTGGGGTGAGAGTGGAGCATACTGGGCCAGAACTACATTGTTGTGCTAACTCCCAGTCCTGACTTCCTGCTTTCCAACCCCTAGTGGTGGTACCACAGGGTCAGGAGCCTTTTAATAGGCTTCTGTCCTCCCCCCCCCCCCCCCCGCCCGTTCCCAAAAATGGGGGAGCACATCAAAGCCAAGCCACTTCAGTGGGTCATTTGGGCATCATTTGTTGGGTCCCAACCCTAGCTCTACCTGTGCTGATTTTAAATTATTTAACTTCTGCTTCAGGAAATCTAACTAAATTCATAAGCCTGTCATAATAGCAAAATAAGGGCAAGCATGAAATATATTTCCTAATTTGTATGTCAACTAGTGAAATGCTGCAAAGGTAAATACATTTCTCCACAGTTGGGCTCCTGGTAGAATTTATTTCTGAAAAGGTTTTGCAATAGCTTGTTAGATAAAACTAAATAAAGGGACAGGGAGAGGGATACGCTTTCAGATAGGAATGCATGATGACATATAGTGGCCTCTGCCCTCTAGAAAGAGTCGGATCGAGACTGTGCCTATTGATATAATAACCATAGTTCTTCCTTTAGAAACTTCCCTTAAACAGTGCTGTATTGTGTCATGATTGGGATTCAGGAACAGTTACAAGTTCAAGGTAAAAAAGAAAAAAAACAGATTGGAACAGAAAAGGCCATTGAAAGGATATTGGTAATTACAGTTTGCATTCTTATCAGTAATAGGTCATAGTGATATAGTGTTATTGTTATGCTTTATATGCATGTACTGATTTTTAAAAGTAAAGAGATGAATATTTTACTGAAAAATAAAAACACTATTCTTATTAGTAAAGATTCAGGTTCCTGTCTCTTAATTATGTGTCCATTAGGAACAGGATGAATGGGATTCATATATAAATACTTGTTGAAGTACGAAGGCCTAGTTTGCACGGAAAAGTTTTGCCAGTATAGTCAAGTTATCTATCTCAGTGTAAAAGCAAACCAAGACATAGACTCAAGTTAACTGGCAATTAATTAACTTGAGGCTAAAAGCCTAACATAGACATTGCATTTAGGATATGTCCTTACTGAAGGGAGAGGTGAGTTTTACCTCCAGATAGCTAACTTAGCTCAATGTAAAATCCTAGTGGACACAAGGCGCAAGTAGGGTTTATGTCAATTAGTAGCTGAGGTTAAATTACACTCATTTCCTCACCTGGGGGTACCTTGACTAGCTACATGGAGGTAGAAATTGCCTGTGACATGACTCCAGCAGGATTTTACATCAGCATAGTTACTTGATGTAAAAACTCCCTTTTTTGCTATGAAGACAAAGTCATAGGAAACAAGCATGAAGTTGTGTATGGCCTTGCTAGCCGGAATGCTCTGTGCTAGAGATATTTTTTTCCTGAAAGAAGAGAAGGGAGGTTGGCATCTAACTGGCTGTTTCAAGCACAAGGTAAAGAATGAGGAAATACGTGAAGTTACAAGGTGAATGAGGGAGACAAAGGGAGCCACTGGAAGAGCAGCATGGTAACAGTATAGGAAATGGGAGTGTATATAAAAGTCCCTAAGGGATCCCTTTCCACAGGATCATCTCCTGACATCCTAGAAGTAGCACAGGTGCTCCCCTCTGGTTCTTTCTACTTTTTAACTGAAGGCCCATATTCCCCTGTGATTGGAAGCCATCCCAGATCACACCTCCTGGCAGCATGGCATGGTTCTGCATGTATCCCACCCTCAGCTCCAGCAGGGTTCTTGAAATGATTTGCTCACAGATTAGAACACTTAAGTAAGAGCCTCCCGGGGGGGGGGGGGGAGGGTTCTTATTTATTAAGTCCTATGAAAATGCAGCCCCTTAGTTCCAGACCTTGTTCTCCTTTAAGCCAGGAGTCTGATAACCCCCTTTCTTGAGGGATGTGCTCTGAATAAGGAAGAGGTCCTCCCTTCCTTGGTTCAGGAATCCCACAGCCCTTCTTCTTGGGGCCTTTGTCAGTAACTTGCATCACTTTCCCCTCCTTGTGTCGGGGAGACTCACAGCCTTCCTTCTGGAGCCTCTGTCAGCAACTCGGTAAGGCTGTGCCCCTTGGTCAGCTTCTTGGAGCCAGCCTCTCTCTAGCTGACCACTCAGTCTCTCTCCCTGTGCATCTCTGGAAGCATCTCTTTTATCCCTATGTTTGGGACTTTTAGCCACATGATCAACCTGTCATAGGATTGTGCTAACTTTCCCCACCTAGGAAGGGAAGCTGAGTGAAGCACAGGTGGGGATCTATTCACTACCTCTTAAAGGGCCCAATCACCCTGTGACATGCGCTGCTCTCTGGGCAGGTTGGCATCATGGCTCTTTCTTCTTTAACACACCCAGGATTGAGAGAGAGAACGGCTCTTAGCCCAGTTTCCACATGCTGACCTAGTTTGGAGAGCCACAGGCAGGTGATGGCAAGTTTTTCTGTATGCTTCCCCCTACCCCGCCACCCCACCCCAGCACCATTTCTGCCTGGGAGTTCTGCAGGTATCTGCTTGGTAGGAGGACTAGGAGGAAAAGATAGCAGGAGGTGCTGGAGTAGAGAGGGGATGGGTGTGAGAGTAAGGGAAGCTTGCAGTACTGTGTGAAGGAGAAGAAAAGAGGTTCTAAGCTGGGCACTGCTGATAGGCAGAGAGACAAAATGGGTGCCTGGGAAAAGATCACACAGAGGAAATATTTGGCACCAGACTAATTAATGACAAGAGAAGCAGGACAAAGGGATTTGCAGTCAGTATAGCTGTGGGTAACCAGAGGAAAGCATCCCAAGGAGCGGTGGTGATTTAAGGGCAGGTCTACATGATGGGGCTAAGTTGACCTAAGTTACGCAACTCCAACTACATGAATAATGTAGCTGGAGTCGATGTACCTTAGGTCGACCTACTGCAGTGTCTACATCACGGTGGGTGGACTTACCATATGCTTCTTGTTCAGGTGGAGTACCGCAGTTGACGGGAGAGCGATCGGCGGTCGATTTTGCAGGTCTTCACTACACCCCACTAAATCAGTGGTCCCCAACCTCTCTGTGGGAATAGCATATTCCTATTCCCAGAAGACTGGCGGGCGCCAGGCACCCCACCGCCGAAATGCCACTGAGAAATGGCAACATGACTCGGTGGCATTTTGGAGGGCGGTTCTCCGGCAGCCGTGCTCGGTGGTGGCATTCCTGCGGGCGCACACAACTGCCCCAGCGGGCGCCATTGTGCCCCTGCGCACCGCATTGGGGACCCCTGCACTAAATTGACCCCTGGTGGATCGATTGCTGCACGTCAATCCCCTGGTAAGTGGAGCCAAGACCTAAGATGCCTTCCCAGAAAGGAGCGAAGGAAGAATTGGGCAAACTCTGAGCATGGAAGAATTGGCTAGTAATCTGCATAAAAGCAGCTGAAGAAAATTACCCAGGTTTGTGGTGTTCAATCTATTAATAGAGAGGAATGTATGGAGTGTTGTAGCTGTGTTGGTCTCAGGATACTAGAGACACAAGGTGGGTGAAGTAGTATCTTTTATTGGCCCAACTTTTAAGCCCACTTTCTCACTAGAGATGAATACCCAATGGCACCTGCAACCTCTTCTACCTACCTACGCCCATGTCCCCTCTCTTCACAGTAATGGAGCAGCTGTGGGGCGTCCCTTAGTAGTTTCAGCATCCCAAACAAGGGGAACTAGCCAGACTTCCAGTTTGCTTAGCACACATCTGCCCCAATAGGAGAGCCTGAGGTATCTCAGCCTTGAAGCACAATTTGCCTTCAACAAACTTCAGCTACTGATTGTCAGATATTTTGTATCTTAACTATTGAATAAATTAAATAGTTGTGTAAAAGTAAATCAAGACTGGATTATTTTATGAAATCAACAGGCTGCAACCCAATGTCTTCACTGATGATCCCAATATTTGCTGTTCATCTGGATAATAATAAACTAACTGGGGCAAACATTTTCAATATGATCAAAAGATGGGAAATATTGAAATGTTCTCCGCTCAAGAATAAATATTTGTTCATGGGATTTCTCAAAAATCTAGAAGTTTCCAGCTGCATGAGAAACTTTTCTAAGAAATTAGAGCATTTTTCTCAGACAAGAAAGAGAAAATGGTCAATCACATATGTGACAGGTTCCCCCGGGGTGCCACCTGGAACTGGAGTACCACTGAGTCCTCTGAACCACCAGCCTGGACTCCCTCTCACACTGTGCTACAGTGACAAGCCTCGGACCCCACTCCAGGTCCTACACTTCCAGCATTCACACAGGCAGGGACACACCCAGCTGGAATTACGGTGGCTGGTCAGAGAGCCTGCATGTATGAACCAACAATAGAGAGCCCACAGCCAGATAACCCCCAGAACCCCCCACCACCACTTGAGTATAAACCCAAAATTATACCAGCTTGCACTGCACAGGGAACTGTACAGCGTAAGCTCATAGAGTTTACCCCTCCCTCAATGTGGACAGGAAATGCAACAGCCCCTGCCCCTGGAGCTATGATTCCCAAGCAAATCATAACTTTTCCAATGACATCTTACGTACCACATCTTGTACAAAATGCATCATAATTATATTATAGTCATACAACTAAGAAGAATATGGGGTACAGTGACACAGATATATTCTCCGCCTCTGTAAGTTATTTTCCTGTGAGAGATATTATCGTGGGATCTAAGCAGCTTCAATAAGGTAACATACATGCATGAGCTATGCTATCTATGCCACACCTTGTAACACACACTAAAAGTTCAGACCACATTCTCTCTATGAATGTGCATCCCTAATTGCAAAGCTATGTTCTTTTCTCCCCTTCCAAATATCAGAGAGACTTGTTTGGCAGAAAAGGCATCTGCTGCTAGTGATCTGACTTCCCTCAAATAATTCAGCTTGATATAGAGGCAGTGTGGGGACAAGAGGAAACACCGGCAACCCATTTTGCTAGTGGATTGTTGTTTCAAATAAGTGGGGGGAAAAGAGTAAAGCAGAGCCAAAGAAAGAATATTTCCGTACTTGTGCTTGAAAAGAAATATAGGACACTTAGTATAGAAGAAACTACATCTGGAAAATTATTTTGGAGCTACACGGAAGGCGTTCTGTAGGAAAAAATTATTCTTAATATTAATCCACAAATGTTCCTTCATCGCATTTCAGTTCAAATGAATTTAGGCTCACAAAGACTGCTTTGACGACACAGGAAATAGAGGTTTTTTGAATATGATGACTAATGTTCTACTACCTTCAAAACGATGGATAAAAAATAATCATGACACGAGTTAGTGATAAAATTGCTTCCCCTTTAAAGTGTTCCTGAATGGAGAAACATCTTTTCATTTGAGACGGACAGCAGTAATCATCATTTTACTGAATCACCATTAAATTCTCCAATAGCTCCCTAACATGCACAGTGATGGGGCCATCATGAATTACAACACAGAAGGCCCTTTTTTCCTAAATTTTGCCTGATAAATGTTCACTTAAGACGGTGGCATAGGTGAGAGCATAACTTGGTCAAACAAGTTCCAGTAGTTTTACCCTGTTTAAAATACTTTTGCAGTAACAGTTAGACTGATCAGAATTTGTTTTACATGGAAAGAGTCAAGGGGAAAAAAATCATTAATATCTTCTGTGGAAAGTTGATTTCTTATTGAAAAAACTGAAAATTGAATGTTGGTAGCCACAAGCCAAGAATATTTTTAGCTTAAAAACTGGAAACTTCTTGATTTGAGATTTGACAGTCAATCAACATGTTCCAGATTTTTTTTAAAACAAAGTTGTATTTACTCAAAAATCTGGTTGTTTAACAGTTTAGAGGGATTTTTTTTTTAACCAATCCAAGTAATAATCTCTTATACAAACAGAATTGACAGAGGAATTATTCATTCAAGTACAGTTTAGAAAAGAAGAATGCATGGATATTTTCCTAATTGTTTACACAGATAGAGTACACTCCATAATACTCCATGTTCAGTGAGTGTTAGACAGGTGGGTCCTGATCTCATGTCCATTCAGATCCCTGGGAATCTTTTCACAGTCTTTGGATCAGGCCCACAGAGTATCTGCATAATTATGCCCTTAGACAATTGAGAAACTTATCAATTTCTTAGCATACCAGGGCAAGATTGTACCCAGAACTGTAACTGGTTTTCGTACTAACATTAAAATTTCAGGAACTGACCTCTTAAGGCAGCTTTCCATACCCTTCTGCCTCTAGAGCAGCACAAAGCAGATGGAGTGTGGCCCAAAATCTCACCCCTAATCTTTGAAAGGCTTTGGTTACCTGGGGATACCTTTTCATAGGGGAATCCCTGTGTGATTTAAATCCAGCCTACCCAACTCTGCCACTTGCTTCTGGTCTTCTCCCTACCATAGGGCATGATGGACAGAACCACTGGCCATAATTATGTGAATGTGTGTATTGGGGGAGAAGGATCATGGCCATTACTCTGATGTATGGAAGGTACTTGCAGCTTCCACCAGTCTGTGCAGTTGCTCTACACCATGCCATGGGATGTATTCTGTTTGACTTTATTCCTTCTTCAGCTTCCTATGGGAAAACTTGGCTGTGATCAAGAGACCAGAATTTCACACCAAGAGCCCCAAATTCAAATCACTCTGGATCACATGGAAGCATTTCTTCTGAGTGTACCACTGCAGCATTTTCCAATAAAATATACATTGTCTCTGGGAAAGCACTGTTAGGCCACAACAGGCAGCCATTACACAAAGGAAATAAAGGCAACGTATTTTTTGTTCCCTACTTCTATAGCTCCCAGAATGCCTGACTGAAATCCCTCTCTCATTGTCTTTTTCTCAGGACCATAACTCCAGCAAATACAAACTGTAGGAAAATAGTATTTCAAACTACTAATAGCGCAAGAATTAGCAATAATGGTATCACTTTTGTCGATTTTGTTAAATTTATCATCGCATTGAGAAATCCTGAGCAGTTACCTTAAGGAAAAATGAATTCAGTTATTTACTGAAATTTCCCTTCACAAAACACAATACTCATGTAAAACACATTATGAACATCTGCGGCCTTCCTGATCTCTTATTTGGCTTATGCCAGCTCTTCCCCTCCTTCACCCACAGATCTAAAACAAGATGTGCTGCAACTAATGACAGTATTGAGCTTTTCATTAGCAACAACAATTACAGTCTCATTTTCAAAAAGGTTATTGTTAAGATAATCAAATACTGATTAATGTTCTTCTACCTCATTTGTCCATTGCTTGGTGTCCACCATATTGGTAATATTTCCATTTCTGGCTTCATCATTTTTTATGACATGACTCACTGGGGTAGGATGATTTGAGGCACTAGGAGATTCATTTTCTGTTTTTCCCCAGGGATATCTGATTTTGGAAGTATCCCGTGGTCTCTTTGTAGATCCTTAGTGTGTCTGATTGAACTTTAAGGATACTGTTTGGAAAAATTAACACTAGTTGCTGAGTTGTGTGTGTGTGTGTGTGTGTGTGTGTGTGTGTGTGTGTGTGTGTGTGTGTGTGTGTGTGTGTGTGTGTGTGTGTGTGTGTTATAGATATAGCCTCTTTATACCTGGCTTCATTTTGTTTTATATACTTCTGTATTAAAGAAAGACAGTAGTGTAAGAATAGGCAACATTACTAGAATCCAAGTGATTATGCTAATTAGATCATGTATTGTTTGCATTCTGAAGCTTCTGCTAAGCCTCTGAGAATGCCTGATGTAAACTATGTCTCCAGAAGTCTAAGCATTCTCAGGCCTAGTCTACATTTAAGTTTTGTCAGTATACCTATACTGCCAAAAGCTTCCTATAGTAGACAGTTTATAGTGGCCAAAAAAAAAAAAAAAAAGGTAATCTCTGACACCGCCATACAAGAAAATTTCTAGTTAAGGCCCAGCCTCAGTCACAGCTGGGGGCTCGTGCATTTCAAGCATTGAACTTCTCTTCAACCAACTTGCCCTCTGAATGCAAATATGACATGGTGTCAGATGTTATATCAAACTGGAAGTAGCGCAATTACACACTCAATTACATAGGGAAATCTTCCCCCAAAGTGGCATTGAACTGAGCAGCAATATTAACATTCTCATCATTCTGGAGAGAAAGTACCTAAAATGCAGTCTAGGCAATCAATATAGGAAATCAAATGAACAACATTCATGGAAACAGAACCCAGTTTTCCAATTGTTTGCAGAAAAGAACCTACATATGTAGATTAGTTTAATCTATCAGTCTATTTCAAAACCAACAAGTCACATTATTCTGAAGATAGTTAAAATAACTACATAAAATCTCTTAGCATACCTCTAAGAAATTGGTACAGTTTAGAAGTGGTAGGACCATTTTTGACAATATGAAATTTCAACAAAATGTACTGTTTCAAAGCTGAAATATGTGGTTTTGTAATGAAATGAAAATAAATAATTCTGTAAGTTGTTCTGAAATTGAATAGTCATCCTCTGGTCTGCTCTACTATAGTTGATACAATGATGTTGTGCACGTGTGAATGGGAGGGCACATAGTCTAGGTTGGAAGTTTCCTATTAAGAAGAGG
The DNA here is from genome assembly GCF_965152235.1 of Eretmochelys imbricata. Classification (NCBI taxonomy): domain Eukaryota; kingdom Metazoa; phylum Chordata; order Testudines; family Cheloniidae; genus Eretmochelys; species Eretmochelys imbricata. The sequence continues at coordinate 32,901,672 of NC_135575.1, read as the reverse complement.
TCCACGCTAGGAAAAGTTTGCTCATCCCCCACTTTAAAATTATTATATCAAAGGGACTATGGGTTTGTTGGAAGTTCGTAGGAAAATTAGTACTATTGCTTCGTCTTCATGCTATGGACAGAAACCAGGAGAGTAGAGTAGAAATCTCACTTACAGTCAGACAGTTGGTACCAAAACAAACTTTCATTTTTTCATTTTCAAATTATATCAGTTTTATGTAAGCATCCAAATATTTAAAAAAGTTTAATTATAGTATCAGATTTATTATGCCCATAAGTCAGGAAGGCAGGCATAATAAGGAATACAGGAATAATTCAGTTCACAACATGATATAAAATAATGTGGTTTTTTTTCAGAAAACTTACTCTTACATAAAGTAGACAAAGACAGGCTATGGCTATAATGCCAAGGTATCATAATATAAGCAGTATTAGCCTCTAAATGATTTTGATTATAGATGGGATGTTCTAAGAAATACTTTTTTATATGAAATGCCTGTTTTGCTGCAAACATTTAATCTGTCGTGACACTTCAGGAACCACCTGAAGAAAAAAATTATAGAAAATGTTTTAAATAAAGGAAACAGCTGCCACTATCCCAGTGTTGAACCAAGAGAATTAAGACAATAGTGGGAACATTACGTCTAGATGTGATGTCATCTGGCTATTCCTTATACGCTTTGTAATGCTAAGAGCAAGAAACAACCCCTAAATCAAGACAAACTCATTCAAGACAAACTCATTCAATGCTTAATATTGTTATTACACAACAAAACGTTGGTGAGTTATTTTTTCATAAAACGTATTCAGAACAACCAAATCAAATGAGCCAAGCTCAAGTGCCCCTATAGCACAAGGGTCTCTACAGATAGCTAGAAAGCCTCTATTAAAGTAACATCTGCCACTTACATTCCATTTCAGGTTTCCCCACAATCTTCCTTATTTGAAGGAACCTTCCTCCTATTTTGCTAAAATAAAATCCTTTGCATCTTCAGGTGTTCAAAATATGTACCTGTAACTTGTATCCATTCTTAGCCCTAGCCCTTAAAGAAGACCTGAAGGGAGATGGATAGATAAAGTTCATCAAGTTGTTTTTTGAACAGAACAAACGTCTTTTGTGGTTGGGCTGGAAGTGTATTATGGAAAACTGCCAATACACAGTCTATTAAATTCCAGTTTCTCTTTATCATTTAACACAGTCCCTGGTTTACCCATGACTAAGACAGTCCTGGGATTCAAGGTACAAGTATCTTTATAAGAGGGATCCTTATGGTAGAATTAATCAGAAGAAGGTTATCTGAAAGCCAGTTAAGGGATAATTTAGCCAGCTTACCAAGCTCTACTGCTCAGGTTCACTATTGATACTTAAATTTCTTATTCTAGTAGCATGTTTTCCAAGTGAGTTTCTCTGTCAATCTGAATAATTATATGGCTCCATAACCATAATATTGGAGCACCTTCCGACACTGAGTCAAAACTACAAGCCTCTATTTTATTTCATTTTTCCTTTTCATCTCTAGGATTAGACCCCAGACACTGCACTTTCCAATCTGATATTCTGCCATTCACTTTTCATTCTTGGGGAATTCCATTCCAGTTTCTTCTCAATAAAATCTATGGATTTGGAGTTTTTAGAATGTCAAAACATTTATGCAATTTCTCTAAGATGCATGTTACAACTGCTTGAAAGTGTGCTACATTCAATTTTAATGAAGTGCCAGCTGTATTCAGGATGAGGAAAGTGGCTGGCTGCCATTTTTATTCACTGGTGTTCAAGGCTTAATAAAAGAACACTTTTCTGACACAGATTTTGTGCAAATCAGCACATGTAGCAGTTGGAGATGAATGCTCAGAGGTAAGAACCATTGGCTCCTATACTCCTAGAAGGAAAACAGCAGAGCCAAATGAAATTTAGAATTTCCATCCCATAATAAATTCTGACATTTCAGTGTTTTCATTCCAAATCGGGGCAAGAAGCTGACATTAAAATAAAATAATCAAATTGGAAATTCTGAAAAAAATCTCATTTAAAATGTCACGACATTTCATTTTGTCACTTTCAATTACTGTCAGTCATTTAACCCTCCTAAGTCAAAATGTTTCATTTCAGTTTGTGGAACTGACCTGTTTCAAGTCAGTTAATTTTGAATTTTTCCTACAGTGGCATATTGCCTCATGGGAGTTCTAGTTCAGGAACCTGATATCCCATTCTCTCATATGTGCTGAGCTTCCAGGCCAAACTACATCTCCCATGAAGCACCACAAAGAACTTGGTTAGGGGGAATCAGAATTGTATTATAGAAGATGTATTTTTCCAGGCAACCAAGCCCACTGGAGAGAAAGGGGGCCCAAAATATAATATGGAATTGTATATAGCTCTAAGGCAAATAGCAAGGGTTTGAGATTATTTACAGGATCAGGTTCTACAACAAAGTGCCATGGGCATTTAAAAATAACAATAAAATCCTAGAACCTATTACTCTAACAGCAAGGATCAAAGTTCAGATTCACAACACTCACTGGCAACCAAGCGCTGGTGAATCGGAGATGTTGGACAAATCCCTCGAGATCCTGCCAATGGTATTATGTACACTGACCAGTGGATAAGATCACCAGTGTGTGATGTAACCATCTCCCTCGATAGGGCATGGTACCTCCACAATACTCTCTCATCCCATTGTGCAATACAACTGGATGACTCATTGTTTATTATATACTGCCATTGAAATCCCCATCAGAGGGGATTTAAAATAAGATAAAGTTCCACAGCAAACAATCTGCACTGACTATGGGCCTTATCCATTGACTTCACTGGACTTTGAATCAGGGCCTATGGGAGCAAGAATGCTCCTACTTAAGTCAGTGGCAAAATTCCCATTGATTTCAGTGCTGCAGGACCAGGCCCTATTTTTTTCATCTCTAATTTCTAGGCTTCTATAATTCCAGGATTTTTGTAAGCATGTTACGAGAATGATGACTTAGCACAAGCAGTTGACAGAAAAGGGGTGAGGATGGGACAGAAAATTCCTCTTATTTATTATGTGTGGGGGGGGAGAGGGAGATAGATATGCAAACAGAGAAAAAGGAAAAGCAAAAGATGCCTGGAAATAAGCCACAAAGACGTGGCTTCAGATGACTCCTCTTTAGACTGTAAAGAGAGCTCTGGAGGGAGCAGGAAAACATCTGAGCTTGAGTAACAGAAGACTATTTTGTATCAGAGAAAAATGAATGCAGAGTGCACCAAGAAATGTAAACACAGCACAAAATGAGAAACAAGGGAAGGGAAGGACATCAGTTACAAATGGAAAAGGAGTACTTGTGGCACCTTAGAGACTAACAAATTTATTTGAGCATAAGCTTTCGTGAGCTGCAGCTCACTTCATCGGATGTATTCAGTGGATAATGCTGTCACCACAGACAGAAGGACAGTGAGAGGCCTCACTTAAACCAATGTTTGTGGGGAAATGTCCTTAAAAATGCTGGAGCAAGACCAGTAATTTTACCAAGAACCTGTTTGTAGTGCTCCACACAGGGGCTTCCAACAGGAATCAGCGGTTATATAAATGAAGAGGCAGTAAAATGAGGCTCCTTAGCAGGAATCGTAACAGCAATCAGTGCACGCAGAAACAATGACAAGCATCTTTTACGGGTAGACTTTTGAAGAAGTTCCATGGCCTGTGTTGTACAGAAAGTCAGATCACAATGGTCCCTTTTGGCCATGATTCATACCAATTTTGCAACAAAACAAAATGCAATACTCAAAGCTATTAGGCCAGATTCTCCACTGCCTTCTTTTTACCCAAGACAGAATGGTCGTATTTACACTCATTTTGCTCTCACTGCAACCAGATGTAAATAACTACACCAGGTGCAAGGTAGCAGAGAATCAGGCTCAGTATTTTATTTAACATAAAAGTACTGGAACATTAAGGAGGAAGCACTATTTTCTTAATGGTTACTAAACTATATTGACTTATAACTGACAGGAATAGATCACTACTATATGCACATAATACCATATTTCATAACAACATGCAAATCCCCTTTTAATTTTCAATACATAAATTATTTAAGTATTTGGGACCAGGTTCTCTGTAATATGTGCACATAAACATACACATGGCTCTGTATTTACATTAGAGAAGGTAAGGTATTACCCAGCAGCTTACTCAACACTTTTATGAAATGGCAAAGAGAACGTCAGCGTCCATGTTCACAAAAGTTCTACAAAACCACAAAACCTCATTTCCTTTCTCTCCTTCTTAGAACTCTTGCAGGCAATTTCTGGACCAACCCATGTATGTAGCTAGCCACTATTCAGTCCAGGTCTTAGGGCTATATTTTGACACAGAGCACAACTCCAAGCAATGAGGGACAACTCTGGCCCACCAACGGAATGAGAAGCTCTGGACTTAGTGAGGCATTATCATCATACACAAGACTGGACAATCAGCATCTTGACCCCCACCCAAAATGTTCCCTTCTGCTTCATCTCCCACACAGATTCCACTGGTTCTTAGAAACTCTACACCAGATGAAGAGAACAGAACAGAAAATCAAGTGGTGATGGCAGAAACTAAGGCTGAAACACACAAAAAATATCAATAGGCCTATACAAAGGCCAAAGGATCATTCCTTTCCATCTTCATAGGAACAATCCAAATCATGCCCACCAGGAGGTATTTAGGATGACTAACTACACCACATGCTTGCACTCTGCAGCAGAGTCCAGCATCATGCTCTGTGAGGAACTAGTATCTTTCTTCACTGAGATTATCTGCATCAGATGGGCTTCTCAGTATGGATGGTATAAAGTTCCATGAAAAGCCCCAAGGCCACCTAGGGAGGAGAAATCCTCAAGGAGCTGCTTAAACCAGCTTTAGGTCTGCATTCCTCTAGCACAGTGGAAGAAAGCTGCTTTAGTTATGTTCTGTGTGCAGGAACTAAAATGCATTAGTGCAGATTTAAACACCATTAGGTTTTCACAAAAGTGTTCAAAGTGTTGTTTTTGTTCTGCATTGGAACAAGACCAAAAATTGACATAAAATGCACTTGACATTTCCTGGTCAGCTCTGATTGCAAATATTCAGCCTTACAGTATGTCCTCTCTGGGACAGTGTGTCTGAGTTCATATTCCTCCTTCCTCTCATGTCTTAGTCATGTAATTACTCTTGCATTAGATAACCAATCCTGCAGTCAGCAACAGGTATAAGGAAGTCAATGAGAGCTGTAGTCAATGAATATGTTGACTAATGAAAGTCAATTAAAAAGGTTTCTGACTTCAGCAGGGATTGGATTAGGCCCTAAGGCAAGATTTTCAAAGGTATTTATGTACCTCAACAAGCAGATAGGTGCTTTTTAAAAATCACTCTAGGCAGCTATGCGCGTATCTCCCATTGGCTTCAGGCACCTCACTAAGCACTCATCTGTGTCTTTAGCTGCCAAAATGCCTTTTTAAAATCTGGCATTTGTGCCAACTCTTCAGTTTTGTAAATCCAATTGTCTTGTAGGAAGCTTACACACACTGGTGCAATCACATGTTACAGGAGGAATGGAGTTATTCTAAATCAGTGCTGACCAGCCAGTGGCTGTGATTGATGCTATACAGATAACAACAATTATTTAATCGTACAATAGCTACCTGGGTTGATTCTGAATTCTGTCAACCTGTTGCAACTCTGCTTATGCACACACCTTAAGAATGAACTTAGGGCACAACTCCACCTGTGTTGGGACAAGCACTTCCCAGGTGAATGCTTGCAGACTTCATGCTATTTGGTTTTTAGCCATCACAATCATGTTCTTATACATCCTAGGATTTGAAGCAGAGATCAATCAGTTTGTGGAGCCCCTTTAACCTGCAAAAGAGTCATGGGATCTGCTGGATGACCATATAGTTAAAAGAGCAATTAAGAAGGATAAGGTCATAACAGTAGGTAAATGATTTCTTTGCACAATATTAAAGAAACTAGTTCCAACAATGGCATTTACCCAGACCTCCCTCAAAGGAAATGGTGGTGAGGAAATCACTTCAAATACATTCCACCTTATGCTGCTTCCAAAAGAGAACCTTTTGAAATAGAGAAAAGGCTTTGAAAATAAACAGCTCTGCAGCAGAAAATTGAACAGTGGTGAATTTGTTGAAATGAGATTATATATTAAAGCTGATATCAAGCCCCCAAAATGACCTCATTGTGCCAAGAACAAAGGAATCTTTCTGTACAGAGCCTCTTCTGGTATCCCCCTGAACTCTCCACACCAAGGGTCCCAGAATTAAATGATAACATATTTTACATTGATAAGGACATGCAGAAAACTTAAGCTTCTGAAGCAGATACAGCCAACTGCCAGATTAAGTCTTATTTCTCTGCATTATTTTTATCAAAAGTATTAATATTCTGTGTTTTGGGGAGCAGACAGTGGCAGCTTCTTGCTATTGTGGTTTTATTTGTCAAATCAGAAACACTGGAGCAGATTAAAAATGCTGGGACAATCGCTGCTCTCAATTACACTCTGGGAAATCACATTGAAATCAATGAGCTTGTGGCACGTGTTAAATTAGACAATCCCGAGGCTGTGACTATTCTGTGCTGAAGATTATTTCATGCAAAAAAAAAGTCACCCATTAAAAACATTATCCCATAAATAAGTCTCTGTATTAGGGAACAAAGCCTGGGGAAACCTCTCTCTCTTTAGACACAGAAAGGAGGAAAGGTTTTGGTAAATGTTTCTCTCCAGACAAAACCCTTGCAAGGGAAGTGAAATGTCTTCAGGGAAAACTTCTTTTGAGAAACTCCTTGTAATGCCAAATGCTCCTGGGGAGACTGGGATAATTTTTTTCTGCAAATTCAGGTCAAATTTGGTTAATAGTTTCAGCCAAAAAAATATAGGGGGGAAAAAGTGTTTAGAAACATCAAAACTCACAGCCCTGGGCTTCCATTTGCTGTGTAGACATACCCTCTTTTTTTAAGGCCTGATCCAAAGTCCATTGAAGTCAGGGGAAAGATTCCCACAGGGAAAGACTTCAACTGGCTTTGGATTAAGCTCATCATGCTGATCTATTTTTGAGAACTCTGAATGAACATCCTAGTCATTTGAAATGTATTACATTCAATAAATACTTAAGCTAGAAAACAAAAGCATTGTTCAAGTCCACCTTTATCACTGTGGATTTAGCAAAACATAGCACTGTGACGTACAGAAGGAACGGCTCTCTCAAACTATTTGTTGGATTTGTTCCTTTATCCGGAACCAGTCTAAATATATATATATATATATATATATATAATGAAGAGTTAGGGCAGAAGAATGCTGTAGACAAGGCAAGTACAAAAATTTATAGAGTATACAAAAGTATCTTATCATATTTTCATATGAAAACCCCACTATGTTAGGATTTCCTGCATCATATTAAGACTGTCCACTTTAGCCATATCCAAAAATTAACAGTTTTGATCTCATTTGTTTAGAAATATTATAAAACCAACAGAAATGGGTGTGGTTTCTAATCATCTTTACAGCACTATACCCTTCCTTACTGGGCACTGAGCAAACATAACTGGTGTCTGACAGTCAGTAGTTTCCCTGATTCTGCAGTGAGGCACAAATCCTGCCTCCTCCTGTACCGGTGTGTGGGAACCCTTCCAGAGAAGCTAGGGGGATGCTGCATAACCTAGGAGCGAAATAGTAGGGGAGGGGCAGAGAGGGAGCACACAGGGAACTTGTACCCCTGTGAGACAAAGAAGTGGTGCTAGGGATAAGGCAGGGCTGGAACCAGATGATTGGTCACTACATAGTCCCCTGGTCCACTCTCTACTGTGGAGCGTGGGTACTGGGGCTGGTGAGGCTATTCTAGCCATTAGGTAAAGTATCATCTGCAGAGAAGCTCTGCTGTTGCTCTGTGGCTTAGACAGAATGATTCCTGGAACCTTCCCCTCCCCGCATCCCCACACGTACACATTCCCACACACTCCCTTGTGGAGATCCCCCCGCATCCTGCGGACTTACTCAGGCTTGGCACAGAGAACAGGATTTTCACATATGTGAACAACATCCAAGAATCGGCATCCCAACAGATTTCCAGCTGTTTGATAAGAACAGCTCCATAAATAAAATCAATAAAACTATTTGTTCATAACCCAGGTAGGCTGACAGGCTCATGATAATAGTGTAGTGCAAACAAGCTGCCATGACAAGTAGGACAGCGCTAAGCATTTCTGAGTGATGGCAATTCTTCCACTGTAAAAATCTGAATGAAAGACAGTGAATTTCAAAACAGTCAAGAAGCAACCCAACTGAGGAAGACTTTTGAAGTATCAAAGTATCTTCTGAAAGGTTAATTCCTTGAAGCCCCACCCCCCTCCACTCCACTCCACCCAGAGAGTTAGATGAAAGAAAGGAGTGAGATTGTAAGGCTGTGTCTAGATTAGAGAATGGAATCACAGACAACTGATCAGGTGGGACAGCACCAATGTAAATACCAATGGTGCAGTTTATCCACAGTATGTAGCTATGCTGTGTTGGGTGCAGTTTCGCTATACATCCATACTGTTGCAGTCTAGGTATATAAACCCACTTTTCCTGGTGCAGCTCCCTGAAGCAGTGACTTGTGAGAGATGTGAAGACGTTTGGTGCCTAGGGAATTGTGGAAGATGAAATCAAACTCCCAAAGAACCAGCATAACTTATAAGACTTGATCACAAAATGGAAGTCAGGATGAATACTTAAGTTTCCACTGCATGCTCAGTATGAAAGGTTTCTGCGCTGGAGCTTTTAAAAAGTAGCTACAAGGGGTGTAGGGCAGCTATAATGAAGCCCTGAAGGATGTTCCAGCAGCATATGCAGAGAATTTAATCTTGATCCACTTGGTGTTTCTTTACCATTCACAAATACATAGGAATCCTTGGGAATATGAAAGCACAAATGCTTTTAATTTGGGAAAGACACAATAACCAAATGTTTGCATAAAATAAAAGTAACAAAATAAAGAGTGTATGAGGAATACAGCTAACCCCAAACTCTTAGTCAAGGGCCAAGAACCCAGTCCTTATTCATTAATCTGATTAGATCTCGTGGTGGCCAAGTGGCTGTTAGGAGACAGCTTTACTCACCTGTCTGCTTCAGTCCATTGAAAGTAACAGCATTAGGTTCTGCTCCACTCCATTGCTAGTCCCATAGGGTTCTAAATCTCTGGGTGTGGGAAACTCCAAGCAGAGAAAGATGCAAAATAGTACCCTAATGTCTCAACCAGACTCTCTCAGTAAATCCCCAAAGGGATCCTAAATCCCATATCCATGCACACTTGATCTGGCTCCCCAATCTCATACCCCTGTTGTCCAGATTTAGAGTGGTCCAATTCCCTCACTGGACAGGCATTCTTACACTCATCTCCCCTTTCAGGCATCTGCTGACACACAGCAAATATATCAGTTCTGGGATGTGGGGTAAGAGGAAAGTCTGTGGGTAGCAGCATGTTGAGGAGAGTAATATCCATAGGGCCACTACACTCCCTTCCACACTGGTGGCCAGGCAGCAAGCAGGCAGGAATTAATGGAGTCTGGCTCCGCCCCTCCCCAACCACCAGCTTGTAGAGTTGACCCAGTGTGGAGGGGGGAAGTAATCTGCTCAGTATAGGGATGGAGTTGATTACTTCCCTATGAGAGCAAAGAGGGAATCAGGAACCAGATTGGTGCTCTGAGTCATAATCTGGTTCTGGATTTGCTTCTGGAACAGTGCCGCTGCCCCTTATTTGGGGCTTGTGGCAAAGCCAGCACTGAGTCCATTATAGAGTATTATTAACATGTGTAAGGGTGACATCATTCGGTTATAAATAAGTGGTGTGCAAGAGGCCTTGAAAAGGAGAGAATATGAGGGTGTCCAAATTACAGATATACTACAGAATCACAAACACAGACTTAAAAAAATAAAGTCAGCGCACTTGAATTAGGTCTTTCTACCCAGTCATTTGCACCATTATCTGTCAATACAGCGAAGACTGCAATAATTGTTACGGCTGGCCAATCCTGCACTCCTTACTCACTGAACTCAGCATTTCAACACTCCTGCAACAGACTCAGACTCTCATAGGGCTTGTCTTCACTGCAACATTAACTTGGACTAGCCTGGCTCCCATCCACAAACATAACTCTCCCCCATCAGTGCAACCTGAGATAGCCCATCCATCTTGGGCTAGAGACTTAAGCCTGACTAATAGTCACACACAGGCAACCCACACACTTATAATGAGGACTCAGGCTGAATTGCTCCAGTGTTGATTGTCCTCCAATGCCTTCCCACAATTCCCATCATGTGCCCAGAAGATCAAACAAGTTCTCCCCCAATTCACTGGCAATGAATCAGAACAGCTCAAATAACTGCAGTGCTAAGAACCACTGGATATGACCCCACAAGTGAGTTCTGTATCAGTGTGGATGCTACAACTCCAGTATGGCTTTAAAGTGTGGCTGCTCGCACCTAAATGCCAGTCCCCCAGATTAACTCTGCAGTGAAGGCATGGCCACAGTCAAGTACACATACCACATTCATTGAGTAAATACATCAGCCAAGAGACAGCACAAAGTAATACTTCATCTCTGACATCCCAAAGAAAATATATTCTGATGCCAAGTATTAGTTCTAAATTGTTGAAGTATGGAGTAGAATTAGAGTGACCAGACAGCAAGTGTGAAAATTTGGGACAGGGGGTGGCGGGTAATAGGCACCTATATAAAATAAAGTCCCAAATATCAGCTCTGTCCCTTCAAAATTGGAACATCTGGTCACCCTAAGTAGAATGGCACTGAAATGCACTCACTGCCTGCAGAGTGCAATGCCTCAGATAGTCGGTGTTTGACCAATTTGACAGTGCCTTCCAATCAACATCTGCACGAAGCATAATCGCTATGCCAACGGCAGTTAAAGAGCTAAGAAATACGTGGGTTTAGGCATTACACCAGGTTACAAACCCAGCCGCTTCACCTCATCCAGTTTAGAAATTGACGTCAATCAATGAAGATAGCTATACTGATTGCTCAAAATAATAAAAGGTGCAAGAAGTTCAGGTAAATGAAAAATGTTTACAATTGCCCACTGAATTCAGAGCAGGTAGGGTTTCTACAATATAAACAATAATAAACTTGGACTACTGGATCTTTTTTCAGTACAAAGAAAATAAAATCCTGCTGATTTCCCCATGTTTAGGAAAATCTTACCTGACTCTCAATTCTACACAAAAGGCTATAACATGTCATCAATTGAAGTCAATAGTTGCTGAATAACCTGGTAGCTTTATAAGATCCAAAGATTATTCTATGAGGAAAGAGTTATTAGTTTAAACTTTATAAATGTTTCCTGACAGAATTGCTATTACATGTAAAAAAGGACAGTAGAAAGCAGCAAGATTTATCATTCTTTTCATCTCATGAAAAATGTCATTGCTTTAGATCTGCAAAAAGAAAGGGAGTACTTGTGGCACCTTAGAGACTAACCAATTTATTTGAGCATAAGCTTTCATGAGCTACTGCTCACTTCATCGGATGCATGCCGTGGAAAATATAGTGGGGAGATTTTATCTACACAGAGAACATGAAACAATGGGTATTACCATACACACTGTAACAAGAGTGATCAGGTAAGGTGAGCTATTACCAGCAGGAGAGAAAAAAACCTTTTGTAGTGATAATCAAGATGGGCCATTTCCAGCAGTTGGAGTCTGAATGAGAGACTGCTGAATTGGAATTAATTTACAAACTGGACAGCATTACATTAGGCTTGAATAAAGACTGGGAGTGGATGGGTCAGTAAACAAAGTAAAACTATTTCCCCATGTTTATTTCCCCTCCCCCTCCCACCCCCCACACACGCTCTGTTCCTCACACGTTCTTGTCAACTGCTGGAAATGGCCCACCTTGAAAATCACCACAAAAGTCCCCCCCCCCCCCCCCCCCCCGCTGGTAATAGCTCACCTTACCTGATCACTCTTGTAACACCCATTGTTTCATGTTCTCTGTGTATATAAAATCTCTCCACTGTATTTTCCACTGAATGCATCCGATGAAGTGAGCTGTAGCTCACAAAAGCTTATGCTCAAATAAATTTGTTAGTCTCTAAGGTGCCACAAGTACTCCTTTTCTTTTTGCGGATACAGACTAACACGGCTGCTACTCTGAATCCTGCTTTAGATCTGTAACAGCAGGAACAAGTAGCATGCAATCAAAGGAAAACTTGGTGAAGGGGGGAGGAGGGGAAAGAGATAAGAGCATAAAAAGAGGATCCTAATAAATTGTTCTAAACAATGTGTTAATACAAATCAGGGATGTATCTGATGTCCACCGATACTGTCAGCCAGACTAGCTGCTGCCCTTAGCAGAATGCCCAGCATTTCTCAGAGAATGTTCTGACAGAACACAGAATGGAAATGACAATACAGTGGGTTTTTATTAGCATCCGAGACTTGGAATGTTCAACTGATTCCAATAACACAGATCCCTACAAAGCTGGGGAAAGGAGTATTACAAAAAAAAACCCCAGGCATGACCATGAAAAGGTAAAGAGGGAAGTGAAGAGGGAAGGAATGGGGGCGGGGGAGAGAGAGGATTTATTCTCCTTCACAGCTACTGAAAGTGGATGCTGCTCAGAGTGAATGAAAGCTGGGGAGGGGAGGAGGGAGAAGAGAGAAAAAAAAGTGTCATCACCCCACTCCCTTTAGGACGCCGGGGAACACACAATCCTATAAAAGGTGCCTCAGCTCCTGATCCCCTTCAGCAAAGCAGAGAGAGAGAGCTGGCTGCACAGAGAGGGAAGGGGACGGCGTGTACTACTCACAAGCAGCAGCTCTCCTGGTCCAGCGAGTGTAGCATCCTTCTATAGTTCAAGCAGCATAACCACATGTGGTGTTGCTCAAGCCTGCTCTGATCCCTCTCTCACTTCCACTGAGTGAGTCTCATTTTGTTGATCAACTGTCTTATTTTTGGGTGGGGTGGGAGGGGAAGTCGGGGGAAGACTTTCGTATTGCTGGGACAAGGGGGGACATTCAAGATGACTTCTATACCTGCATCCAGCTGGAGTGCAAATGAGAGCAGCGGCTGGAACACAAGCTTCTCTGGATCAGGAGGCAACTGGGGGCAGCCTCTGGGAGCTCAGGCTGGTAACATCTCCTCCCCATTAGCACCTGCAACAGCTAACTTCTCCAATCAATTTGTGCAGCCCTCCTGGCGCATTGCCCTGTGGTCTCTGGCTTATGGTGGGGTGGTGGCCGTGGCCGTCTTTGGCAACTTGATTGTCATCTGGATCATCTTGGCTCACAAGCGTATGAGGACAGTGACTAACTATTTCCTGGTGAACCTGGCCTTCTCGGATGCCTCCATGGCTGCTTTCAACACCGTCATCAACTTTATCTATGCCCTGCACAGCGAGTGGTACTTTGGGGAGGCTTACTGCCGCTTCCACAACTTCTTCCCCATCACTGCGGTCTTCGCCAGCATCTACTCCATGACGGCGATTGCCGTGGACAGGTGAGAGAAGGGTGGGGACAGGTGAAGATGATGGGGTGGAGACAGAATCTCTCTGCTGAAAAATCCCTGAGAGAGAAAGCCAAATAGGTGAGGGGGTTGAGTGATGAACACTGTACCCAAAGTGCTCTGTGTGGAAATCCTGCTGCAGTCCTTGTGTCTATTAGACAGATCAGCACTGACACTCCACTGTGCCTTTTCAAGATCCTTCCCTAATGCTCATTTTAACTTTTTTTTCCCCTCTGTCTGATTTACCTCTCAGTCTCTCTCTCCTTGTCATCTTTTATTTCTGCTCCCTTAGTCTCTTTCTTTCACATTCTTTTCCTGTGTGATGACTTCAGCAGCTGTCTTTGCTCCCATCCTTTCAATAATGATTGTGCTATGCCAGCACCTGCTCTGGGTGTGCTCTTTACCAAGGAAGATGCTCCGTCCATACAGTCCATGCCATTGTGCTACACCCCGCTGCTGGAGAGTCTATACTAATGGTGTGATTAGAGGAAGCATTTCAAATTTCCCTCTTTATTTCTGCAGCTGGCAGCCACTGAGGAGGACACATCCGAGAGAAGCATCTACCTCTGAGGTCCCTTCCAACCCTGATATTCTATGAATTGTAGTTTACTTCCTCAGCAGAGGGACAGCAACCTCACACTCTGTTGTCAGTAACTCCCCTAGTAGGAAGCTTCTTTCAGCTTTGCCCCTCCTGATCTTAGCTAATGAAAATATTTACATTGTCATTTGTGTATGCCAGTACGTGTGGCTACAGGAGGTATTATGTTTTTAATAAAGTATATGATTTCCTTTTCAATAATCAGAGCAAGGAAGGCTGTGATCATGAGAGAAAATAGAATAGGGACAAAACTTCATCCTGGTGTTCTTGATGCTAGTGGGATAGGAATGATACAGAAGTTCCTATTGACGACACCATCAAATCTCACAAAAATGTTTCACTAGATTGTTCCCTGACTCTTGCAAGATCAGTCTGTGGCTCTCCCTTAGGAAGTGCTCCCTTCTTCCTGATCACTTTCACATACACTATATTGAAAGGGAGACTCAGCACTTCCTTCATGAGCCTAAGCAATTTAGTTTACGTTCAGAAAAATTGGTAGCTTTAAGATGCAGATCTGCAGCAATAGGTAGTGTAGTTATTTCTAAGACTCTTTACTACGTGTTTGTTATTGCAGTGCATTTATAACTTTTAAATGCAAGAGAGTACATAAGCTATTAAAACCATGTTCTGTAGTTTTGCTCACTTAACTTGCTAGAAAATCTGAAACTTTGGGGTGAGAATTTTTAAAAAGGTTCAATCATATGAAGCTTTAAAAACAAGTGCAAAGACAGCAGCAGCATTCCTACCGAGCAGAAGATCATAATACTTCTTTGTGAGTTCTACTAAATTGTAAGTCTGAAGGCTGAATTCTCAGCTGCAAGAACTCATGCTAGGTACGGCTGATAGAAGAGTGATTCTAAGCCACCTTTCCACTTCCTCTGCTCCTGGGGCTAGTGAGGGCCATTCTACCAGCCCCAAATTGTAAGAGTACACTGTGCTTTGACTTCACTCCTGCTACCAACTCACTTTACCTCACCTCCAACACACACCCCTCTGCTGAAGGGGACATAGAACAGATGGAATAAAGCCAGGTGTGCCATCCTTATGAAGGCTGAGGATTCCCCAGCTGCCCATTTAGGGCTAATTTAATGTCCTCAGTACTCCAAAGAGTCTTTAGTGGGTACTGAAGATCTGGCCCTAAGATTTTATT
Organism: Eretmochelys imbricata; assembly: GCF_965152235.1. NCBI lineage: Eukaryota > Metazoa > Chordata > Testudines > Cheloniidae > Eretmochelys > Eretmochelys imbricata. The sequence goes on along the minus strand of NC_135575.1, from coordinate 32,886,408 downwards.
CATATTGAGCCATATGCCTTGTCTGCATTTTTTGTGAGAAAAAAATTGAGATATTGCATTACACCAAATATTGCTGATTATTCTAGGAGATTGGAATCAAAGATGAAGTTGTCCTGTGTTACAAAGCCCCCAAGGAAGAGAGATAGGTGTATTTCTAGAATGAGTGAAAAAAAAAAACACCTGTCCTGCTCCACACTGCCTAAAGCATACATGATGGACCTAAAACGTATCTGAAATGTTTGGCTTGGTTTTAACAGGTTGAAAGGCACACAGTGTTAGAAATTCGTTAGGTGCCATTCTTTCCTCCAACTTATTTCTGAGAACAAGTGACTGGGCTCAGAGATCAGAATGGGGGCTGTCAACAGAAGACATCTCCCTCCTCCACAGGAACCTGCACCCAGAAAAAACACACAGTCTTCCCTTGGTGGAAGAAGGCGTGCAATCAACTGTTCAATGAGTCCTTTTGTTGCCCAGTAAAAAACAAATATTCAGCTCTCTGCAGGGTTTATCAAAAAAGTCTTTTAAGACAAAAATCTCCTCCTTCTGAGGCTCAAGCAGGAGAGCTGCAGCCACTGCTGCCTTCTTTTATACCTAAACAGCTGGGCCAGACACCCAAATGCACATGCTTCATATCTTTTAACCCTTCCCCACCTGCTTCTACAGCACATCCCTGCAGACTCATAAGGAAACAGTTTAGCTGGGAATCCCAAGGAGGATCCAAGGCCCAACCCCTCATAGAACCCAGATAGGTAGCATGTCCTTCACAGGACACTGTTCTCAAAGAGGTCACTTCCTAGAGAAGAGATATAATGCTGGATTCCTGCTTGCTTTCATGAAAGATCTCACACTTACTGTCAGAGCCAGGATGTTGCTTCTGGTATCTTGGTCAAGTTTTAACTCCAGCAATTAAATTCTCCCAATCTAAATACCACCAACATCAATTGGATATGTTATATTCTTCACTTCCTGTCTTAAATTGATGTGTAAGTGCTGTTAAACAGGTGTCACATTCCACATTGGACACGTATGCATTTCAGCAGTGGGTGAAGTGATCTGTTTCTCATGCCTACCTCACAGAGGTGCTGTGCTAGTTCATTACTGTCTGTTATATACTTGATTTTGCCACATGAAAGGCACTATAGAAATGCAAATGTTACTTTATGGCTATTTTATTTATAAATCACTTCCATGTAGTGTGCCAGGGCACTTAGGAAACAGCACTGAAATAAAATACAATATAATTAGCATGTCAAGAAAAGAATGTTAAAAAAATATTTAAGAACCATATGCCAATGCATCAAATTTAAAACACTGGGGGGAAATGCTACCCAAGGACTGACATTAAACAAACAGCTTCTTTGGCAGAAGTGTATATGTCCCATATGACTAGAAGCTATTAAAATCAAGGTTCTGAGACTCAAAAATGCATACCTGTAACTAAGTTTTATTGATTGTATACATTAGTATCCACAGGATATTCTTCACTGTCCCAGGTGTCATTAACTACCAAGAAGGGCATTGATCAAAGTCTCAAGTGATGTGGATTTCCTTCAGTATTTCTAGGACTCTCTGTTGAGTGACTAAGTCAAGTTCTTGGATGGATGTGCTTTATCAATACTGTGTTCAGTATGAAGTCACTGGAACCCACATAAGCATCCCAGACTAAGGTGATCTCCTCAGTGAAGCTGATATTCACTGCAGCAAGGAGGTGCCGAGTTCAGAAGTTGAGGAGGAAGACATTTTGGGTTAATGAAGTTATTCACAGTCCAAAGTGTAAATTTAGCAGCCTCTAACAGAGAAGACGTAAAACATCTAGTTTTCTCCCACAGCCATCATGTACGCTTGTAAGGAGGCTGTGTGTTGAAGTCTGACTTTATTTGCTGTTTCCCACTACCAGTTTTCATTTCTACTTGCCCTCTTTCAGGTTGGGGAGGAAAAACTCTGAGGTTCCAAGAGTAAAGCAGTAAGGGGATGCTCTGGTACCAGGCCTAGTGAATGATCATAATAATTCTAATCTTTGGGTCTAATGACCAATGGCCCCATTCCACCAGCTACACTGATCTCAGCATAGAGGAGGAGATGGTAGTGTGGTCATGCTGGAAGGGTTGGGTAGTTTAATACGTGTGTTCCCTATACCCATTTCCAGTCTAGAAAAATCAGGCTTACCCTATGAACTACTATGTGTTTAGGCTTTGAAATTAACTGTGACAATACTAGTGAAAATGGGTAGGTTTTGGAACATAGCACCACAGACATTGTCAGCATGGATGTTGAAGACTCCCAGGATAAAAAGCTTTGGGTATTTTATGTGCATAATGAAAGGTAGCATCTCGGTTTTAATTTCTTTCTTTTCGTGTGTATTTATACTATTAACACACCCTAAAAAAAAATCACAACTAACATACTGTTAGCATTTCCATAATAATTCTCTCACTTTTTCCAAGATTCATAAACACGTTAGTATGTAAGGAGTCACCAGATAGCAATGTTACACATATTAGAAGTCCTTTTTCCTAGTTTGCAAAGAAGTTTTTGCTCTTTGAAGAAATGCCATATTGTTATTAGCTTTTTATATGCAGTAGTCCTTGGAGGAAGCTGTGGCAGATAGACAGTGCTCACTGGATTTGGAGTAGCTTTCCAGGAACCAAGTGCTGGAGTATAGGCTAAGATTTTGAAGAGTGATTTGCTTGTGTGCTATTTGTGATGCCTCTGTTCCAGGATATATATGTGTGTGTGTGTCTATACACACACACACCGCAAGTTACATTTAGGATATAGACTTACTCTGTATCACTCATTTCTCCTTCACTTGAAAACCAACATGCAAGGTCCCAGAATTTGCTACTACTCAGCAGAGGGCCAACACTGGCATCAGAAGCAGGACACTGGTATTGGAAAGAGAGGGTGTATGTGTGTATATATATATATATAAACTTTTTTACTACCTTATTCATATTTCTGATAAAGCAAAACAAGACCTCCAGAGAAATGAATGCACAAAATTTGACATAAGTATCTTAACTTACATTCTGAATTTCCTCGTCTGGAGATTCAGGTTTCTATTTTGTATTTAACTCATACCATCGTGCCTACATATGAAGAGGTTCACTCACCACAAGAGCACTTCCTCATGGGCAGGTGTGGCATAGCAGCTCTCCCCATATGGCATCCCCTGCTGACAGTTGTTCCATTACCGCAGTGGTCTCTCTCCCCAAAATTCAGCCCTCCAGACCAGACATGATTTAATACACCCCTTTTCAAGTTACAAAATCCCATAGGACAAGAGTCTGGCCATCTCCGGATAGTGTTCAATCCTAGCTTAGGGGTTAATGCCTCTATCAGTAGCTAGCAAAGGAGCCCATCCCATCCGCTACTCTGGGTTCTAACCTAGAGAACCTATAACTAGCAATCAAGGTCCTCAGTACTCATCCCTAGGCTCCTTCCTGCCAAGCCTCCCTACCTCATTTTGCCCCAGGAGCTTACTCTGCTCCCAATGGCTATTTCACCCCCTCCTAGCTTCTTACCAGACTGCTTACTCGAGGATAGGCACTCAGGCCTTACTCTCCCTCTAGACTTCCTTCTTGTCACTGAACCACCCCCATCCCAGGAAGTGACTAGAGCCTCCCTCCACTGCAGCCCCCTCTGTTTTTCAGCTTCCTGTTTTTATACTATTGTCCACCCCTTTTTCCAGCTGGGCTTCATTCTCAGTTAACTCTGGCCCTCCTTCTCTCAGGTGAGGCAGGATAACCTAACTGGCCTCTCAGGGGTGGTGTGGGGTGCACATCCCCTCACTCTAAGGCTATACTATTTCATGTGAAAGCAGGCAATTATGACTTGAGCTCTGTGAAATACTTGTACTGAGCCTCAAACTAGCCAGAGCCTGTAACTACAAAAGTTAGAAGCCAGTGACCCTCCCTCCCTGAATTATGCTCCATAGCTACCACTCCCTCCTACAACCCCCATAACGTATTTCAATAGACCTTTAGATGGCTTAGGGCTTAATAAAAAAAGAAACAGTGGGAATCTTTTGGCTGATTTCAAAAGGTTTAGCTCAGGCCATTCATGAGGCATTATAGGGCTTGTTGGGGAGTAGTAAGGGGTCCTTTTGGCACAAGGGTTCAGTCTAGAATAGGAAGGGGCATTTTGTCAGAGCTTCAAATGAGCCTCCAAGAGTGATTTGTCTCCAACCCACAAGAACCAAACTGCAGGGTTCAGTAGATGCCAGGAACCTCTTTGCAAAGCAAAATATATAAAGATCCCATTGCCCTAATTACCACTCCTTTCTTCAACAAAGAGGAAACAATTAATCCAATACATTTTCTACAATGTAAAATTACTGTTTTAAACAGAAAGTGACTAATTTGTTCTACCAGTGAGCTACTCCATTCACTTTAAGAAAAGAAACTCTTAAAAGTGCAGCTCTGTGCCCATGTCTTGTGTTCTTGTATTCTACTCAATATTTTCTTTTTCCTCTATTGCGTCACCCTTCCCCTGCTGAGCAAATTTATCTAACACTCTATTTGAACATATTAATGTTCCATACATCACTGCCTTTGCTTGTGAACTAATTACATAGTGTTCGAGCTCTTTGTTTGCTCCATGTAAATAGTCTATGCTTGATGTTTCTCTTGGAAACTGGAAAGCTTGTTTCTTTCCAATAAATCCCTACTCCTTTCATAATCAGGCCCATACCACAGCCTTCTTTTAGGCAAAACCAGTATTGCCTTCGTTACAGAGACAAGGTGAGTGAGGTAATAACTTCTATTGGACCAGCTTCTGTTGCTGAGAGAGACTAGTTTTCGAGCCATGCAGAGCTCTTCCTGGTGGTGTGATGGTATCCCAACAGGCCTGGTTGCTGAAAAATCTTCCTCCTAAACAGTGCAATCAAGAGTACTGGTTGCTTTGGGGGAAAACACACACAAAAAAATCCTTGATTTCATAGGTTTTTATACTTTAAGATTAATCGTCTTGATGGAAGTGAATACATGATTGATTTTATATGGAAGTTTGGTTCAATATGCTTCTTCCTATGTGCAATAACTTGGACCCTCATTTCTTTTGCTAAAAAATACTGATATCATAATCCTCATAGCATGGCCAGCGCGGCCAACACATCACATGCTGAAACGAGTCATTGACTCTCTAACAGCATCAAAAAAATCAGTCGCCTAATCCTGGAGCCGCAGATGCTAAAGTCGTCTCAGGCTCCAGACTTAAATGAAGGGGTAGCTACATCCCTACCTCAGCAAGTTACCCGACTGAAATTGGAATTCTTCATATCAGGACTGTTTTGTATGTGGTGAGGTGCGCTCTCCACAGACAGCAGTAATGTGTAAAGGGGGTCTCTCAAGGTCTCTCAATTCCTTATTTTCTTTTCCTTATTGATAACATTGGATTCATACCATAGACCCAATATGTAACACGGCCAGCCCATTGCCACTTTGGCATTTTCAAAGCATTCAGTTCATGATTCACCTTTGTTTGATCTTAAGTCTAATCATAGCATATTACACACACATATATTTCCATGTTTTACTAACCATCTTTATTTTTCATTTCATCTGCTTCAAAAAGTTCAGACCCAAAATGGAATCTACTCAACATAGTTATATATTCTGAAACATACCAATCCTCCAAAACAAAATTTGCAGTACAGAGGGTTTTTTTCAGGAAGGCGATCTGCTAACAAATCTGGAATGCAAATTCTCTTTGTGACTGTTAGCAATACCTTGCCCCATTCCTCTCATTACATGTGCATATGAATTACCCTTTCTGTCATGTCTGCCTGTTGGACTTATTCCTTTGAGGAGCTAAAATACTCTGCACTTTGACATCTGTATTCAGAGAATATCTGAGTATCCAGATAGTTAATTCTTTCAGCTAGGTCAAAGATAGGTTTCTTGCTTTGAATATCACTTTAATATATTATCCTCCTCGGATTTTATCACAGCAACAAAAATATTCACATTGTAAAAATTTACTTGTATAGTGCCATTCCACCTGAATATCTCTAGCCACTTTGCAAATATTAATAGTTTATGGATTAGGCCTCCCAGCGTTCAGTGAGATCAATTAGCATTTCCCCCCATTTCCCAGATGGGGACAGTAAAGCATAGAGAAGTCAAGGACTTCTTTTTCAAACATGTCCTCTACTTTTGACTGTGTCAGTTTTTGAGAGCCCAATCTGAGACACACAGGGTTTGATTTTCAGTACTTCTACATCACCAATTGACTTCATGGCATATTGTTGTCTTACAGTATGTCTACACTAGCACTTTTGTCGGTAAAACTTCTGTCAACAAGAGGTTTGAAAAAAATACATAGGTGACACCAGCAGAAGTGTGGACAGCACTATGTCGGCGGGAGACGCTCTCCTGCCAACATAGCAGCCAGAGCACACACAGTCTCTCTCACACACACGCTCACTCACTCTGTTACTCTCTCACACACATACACACACCACTCTGTCTCATAACACACATACACACTGTCTCTCTCACACACATACACACACATTCTGTCTCTGTGTCTCTTTCTCACACACACACACAGTTTCTCACACACACACCCTGTCTCTGTCTCACACACATACACACTGTCTCTGTATCACACAAACACACACACTCACTGTTTCTGTGTCTGTCTCTCTCTCTTTCACACACACACTCTGTCTCTCACACATACATACACACACACACACTCTAGCTCTGTGTCTCTCTCACATACGCACAAAATAATTTTTGTACGTTCTAGCCTTGACCCCGCAGGGCTGAGGTGCTGATGAACACCTATAGCTATCAAATTTTTCACAATTTTATATAATTTAAATAAGATTTATGTGGATTCAATATTTAAGGTTCTGGTCCAACTTCCAATGATGCCAACGGGAATTCAATCAACTTTAACAGGAATTGGGTTGCCTTGGAATTATTAATAATATTCAAAATTATTAATATTAACATGGAAACCAAACGCTAATTTAAACAAATTATTTATTAAATCCAAAGGCCAAATGGCACTTATACAATTGCTCTAACATGCCTAAAAAGCCTAAATAATAAGCAATTGACTACATCCATACAGTAACAAAACATTTATAAGCATTTGACCAAGATACTTACCAACAGGCTAAACCCAGGAGTGCTTAGACCCATATTGGTCCGCTCCGATGTGATCAGAAAGGTATTAGCAATGAACCCTTTAAGAGTTTCCTTTTTATACCCTTTAATAAACAAGTGATGTCATTGCCAATTACTGACTTTCACTAAAAACCAACTTGAGATAGTTCACCCTTATTTCCAGTCTTGATCCAGACAAGATTTAAAACCTCATTTCTTCCCAAGGCCTTTTTTCCCCTCCTTCTTATTGCCAACAGTTTTTCCATTGCACCCGGGTTCACATAGGATTTAACACTCGTGTGTGTGTTGGGAAGGGCTATGATGGCTCATTTTAAGACAGATACTCTTTGTTTTATTTAAAACCATCTGCAGTTCTTCCTCTCAGGCAGAGGCCTTCCTTTTAGAAACTTCCTCTTATCTCATTTGTTATTCTTTGAACCAGACATCCTCCCTACTTCATTTCTTCTGGCCTTATAAGTTATTATTTTCAAGACCTTTCTTCTATTTGCTAATGAGTGCCTTTCTTCACAACACATATATTTCCTTAACCAAAGTTAAGATAACCCTAAATCTTTAATTTTATAATTTTCCTACAGGTTGGGATGTAAATTACACAACATTGGTATTCTGCTCCAAATAAAATTGTTCACAATTGCGTGAGATTTGCATTTATCTGATGGGGCTGGAAATAAAAGATAGGATATAATAATGTTGCTGAAATAAGCTATTTATACTAGAAATGTGCCGCAGTATTGAGTCCAGGTTCAGATTTTGACTGCTCCCAAAGTTTAGGGAATGATACTTTTATGCCCATCTCTAGCATACATACATAATGAAGCACAAACAACATATAAAGCATAGTGGAATCAGGAGGGTAAGGAGAAGAAAGAGCTCTCCTCAGCCCTTCCAGAGCTGGGAAGGCTGATTCTACCAGACTCTTTCAACAGCACCCTGCTGGGTAGTGTTCCTATTTTAAAAGAAGCTGTTTAATCTGAGGAATTAAATTAAGGCTAAGTAAATACATTACCAAGGACATATTGCAAATTAGAATAGCCTGGGATGAAAGATAAGACCACAAAGGAAACTGCAGCTCTTCAGTGAGGAAAATTGACACTTTTTCATAACTAGCTTCAGTTTTCCCTCATCTTTGAGAACTGAGGGTGAGAGAAAGATCACTTTTAGTATCAGAGAGGAAATCTGCTTTATCTGCCAAGGTCCCTGAAAGATCAGATTTTCAATCCAATTTCAATTTTGCCTAAGATTGCATTATAAAGACTTTTTTGAACTTCTCTGCAGTGCTTGTCTGAGAAGCAACAACAGCGTTCTTTGCTTCCACCATAACATCCACAAAGTCTCGATCAATGGATTTGTCTGAAGAAGTGAATAGTCTGATTATTCCAACCTTCCTTCATGGTGGGGACTGTGGAAATTTCTAGAAACTTTACAGACACAACCCAGAAACTGAAGCCAGGAGTGGGTGGGGTGAACTGCAGCAGCCTGTTTATTAAGTGATGTGTCTAAACCAGGCTTAAGATCAGCCTCTTTTAGAAACTGGCTTACCCTCCATGCCACATTACATTCGTTGTAACCCACAGAGGTACTCCAGATGGAGCCCCCTCAGTACAAAAGAAAGAGCTGCCAATAGAATGTTCCATGAGGGGCCCTCAACTTAAACATTAGCTATCCCACTTGGTCCAGAATATCCAGGATTTAGTGATCTTCAGGGCAGGCCCATCTATTTACTCAGGCATTTGGGGAAGGAGAGACATGATAGGGGCTGGTGTGTGTGTGTAAGGAAGGAGAATATTATTGGGCTTTTTATTTTGCTTGTTTATTTTTGATTTGGGGATGGAGAGTAGCTGCTGGCTTTACTTTTGATTGTATTTTTAAATTGGACAAAGAGACCAAGGGCCTGATCCAAATCCCACTGAAGCAGTGGAAGAACTCCTGTTGACTCCAGTGGGCAGTAGCCTCACAATATTGGGCCAGATTTTCAGCTGATTTAAATGGAAGAGCTCTGTTGACATGTGCCCATGTACATCAGCTAACGATCTGACCCACTCTTTTTAGTTGAAATATTGAAAAAACTCTCCTTTAAAGTGTTTTTCACACATCAATTTCATATGTTACAGACCTACAATGAAATACCTTCTAACAGTTATGAGTTATATTAAGTAGATTAAATGTTTGTATTAGAGAGCTCATTAATGCCACTCACATGTGCCCAAATACAACTCTAAACAAGGGCTGCTATAAAAAACTGACACTGTGACACGCATTTTCACAGTCAAAGAACCAGGTTGCCTTGTGAATGTAACTGGTTATTGTACTGTCCAGCCAACTACTTCTGGAGAGAATATGCAACTGAGAAATTAAAGGAGCCAGTGATGAGTTTCTCTAAAAAGGGAAATCATGGACAAAATTCATCGTTTGTTTAACTCCACTGAAGTCCACTGGTGTAACTCCACTGAAGTCAGTGGAGATACGCAGGGAATTCAGCCCAGAGTCTTTGGCCTGGGGCTGGAAAATTCAGAATCCATGTTACCAGGGTCTGCCCAAAGCTGCAGCTGTAACTTCTCTTGCATTGGGTGGCCTCTAGTGTGGTGGGGGCTCAGTGGAAATGTTCACACAGTTTGAAACAGCATTATCCTTTCTTCTAATTTACCATTGGTGATAAAGAAAGATGGCCCTGTCCTGCCCAGCTTCTGGCCTCTTCCTTTGCTGTTCACCGAGGTGACAAACATCCCTATCATGTGTCCAGGCGTTCGGTGCATAGAGGGGAATTCACACACTAATCTAGAAGGCATATGGCCCATATGAACTGACAAATTATAAGTTTGCATCCATATAATTAGGAATGTTTTCACTTCACTTACAAGTTATTGTTCATTTAGGATGGGATTTTCAAAGGCATCAAAGGGATTCCCAAATCCCACTGGCTTTCAATGGGAGTTGGGGATTTAATTTAGAGCTGGTAGGGAAAAGATTCTTCCTACCTGCACCAGGAAAAAAAAATCTATTTTTTCTAATTATATAAAATAAAATTAAATAATCCAGAACATATTCACTTTTCAGTTGCCAAGAAGTGTAAAATATTCAGTTTTTAGTTTATGATAAACCCTCCCACCCCAAAAACCCAAATTTTTAAACCAAAACAAATGTATTCACAAATTTCTGATTTTGTCAAAAAGCCATTTTCCAAAAAAAAAAAGTTTCAACTGAAAAATTTTGACCAGCTCTAACCTAGCAAGTGTTTTTGAAAATCCCATCCACAGAAATCCCACCCTTACTGATTTCTTTGTCCCGCTCACAGAAAAAGTCACTCATTTCAAAACCTCACAAATACCCATTTTCGCTTAAAGATCTGTTTTACATTAGCCTGTACCTCTCCCATTGCATCCAAGTACTGAACGTATGGCGCGTCTTACATGTTGATTTAGTACCAAAGCAAATGTCAGACATGTGGTACTAGTTATGATGCTGTCATTTTAAATCTCAGTCCCTGAACTCTTAAGTTATACCTTGATTTTATGGGTTGAAATCAGACCCATCAAGCTATTAAACATATGGTGTTGAAACTTCGGTTGTTATAACAGACTATCATTTAATCCCCTTAAAAGGTATTAGTCATTAGAAATTCTGAAACAAGCAGTTTTGCATATAGAACAGAGCTTTTCATTTTTAATAGACTCCCTGTTGATATCTATCTCTGCTTGAATTCTACTCCTGACAAACCACTTGAGGCATGTATGTGCAATGAACCCTTGCCAGCCATCGCTGCTTCCTGCCAAACTCACCTCCAGCACCTTTCAAGTAGTATAACTTTGCATGAAATTGGAAGCTACATGCTAAAGCATCACCTATTTCATATGGACACTTTGTCCTTTTATTTCACAATATGGTGAACTGAGGTCCATGGAAGTGTCTATGGATCACAGCTATGTGCATGTACCGAAAAATCCTCAGACATGTAGAGTTGCCAAAGGTTGCATGGCACCTGCATGGTTGCAGAAGTGATGTGGTATGCAGGTGCCGTGAAGATATGCATTCGTATTTGTCACCTATGTACCCACTGCATCTGCTGGATCTGAAAGATATTGGGTCAGGCTGGTGCAGGACATGATGACATCGTCTAAGCATTGCTGCCATTGGTAGGGGGAGCTTAAGAAATAGGCGATGGCTGTGGAGTAGCAAGTCAGGGCTATAAAAGATGTGAGGCAGAGTTGCTTTTTCTGCACAAGCACAGATGGCTTCCAAAGTTGCAGAACCATCATGGTTCCATTGCACAGAGAACACACCACTTGCACCAGTGTGCATCAGGGACAGAACAATTTATATAGCAACTAGGGAGGTTTGAGGAGCAGCAAGCAAGATGTGGCTAGTAGGTCTGCAACTGTACAAATCTGTTGGCCAAGATCCCTGTGTAGGGTGAATGTGGAGGTTGCAACAGCTCCGATGCTCCACAGCCTACCAACAAGAGAAAGAAGGATTCTTTCCTGTCCACCCTGGCATTAGTGCTCTGTGCCACTTATTTGGATTTGGTATGTGGAAATAGGATTTGACCCTACTGTAGCATTCTTTCAGGAGGACAGAGATATATCCCTGGGACCTGTTCCCGTCCCACTGCCAAAATAGCACTGCCTATTATTGCTTTAGACCAGCAGTTCTCATACTGTGAGTTGGGACCCCCAAAGTGCGACCCTGTTTTAATGGAGTCACCAGGGCTGCCGTTAGACTTGCTGGGGCCCAAGCCCACGCTCCAACACCCGGGGCCGAAGCTGAAACCCAAGGGGCTGAAGCCTGGGCCTGAAGCCCTTGGGCTTTGGCCCTCCCACCCGCAGCAGTGGGGCTCAGGCTTTGCGCCGCCTGCCTGGGGTGGCAGAGCTCGGGCGGGCTCAGGCTTCGGTCCCTGCTCCTGGGTTTCTGTAGTAATTTTTGTTGTCTGAAGGAGGGCACAGTGCAATGAAGTTTGAGAACCCCTGCTTTAAACAATGCAAAATGTATGTCTAAAGCAGAGAAGAGAAATTAAATTGGGAGCCTAGGTCCCCTCTAGGTTTTGGAAGTAGCAAATGTTGTCACTGTTCAAAAAATTGTAAAAACACACTTTTTGTTTATTTTAAGCTAAATGTCATATGCTCTTTCTCCCATCTGCCCACGGGAAGTCAAAGTTTATGTATAGAAAGAATAGCCATATACAAATCTTTTGCAACAATAAATGTGGATAGGGGCTAGGAATCAAATTTTAGTTACCTTTCATCATAATTGCATTCATATATGAGTATATAGAAGCAGTACTGTGACTTCCATTATATCTTTTATTCAAATATGTTGTATGTAGAGGCATTATGGGGCTGGGACACTGTAGTCAGAGATATTTTGTTGTTAAACTGTAAGAAATATGATAGTGGATTTATCTCTTCTGGGATTTTGCAAGAAGACATTTTCTTTTAGAGTCCTCTAAAGTGACATTCCAAAGAGATGGATGGGGGGAAGCGGCTGTTTCCAAAACATGCTATTTTCAAGATGCAGTTTATGGGTAATTAACTTTATTTGCCCCTAGTGTAACACAATTGTACAAAAATATATAATTGCCTTGATCTCTACATTGATGAAACAAACACTGTTGCTTTGCACTAACTGATGGAATTAATACTAATAATATTGTGCTAGCCAAGGTCACTGCGTGCCAGAGACAGACACTGGTATAAAATGTTGTGGGGCTTTGTGGGCTTTTTTCCCTGATTTGCCAGTTAAATCAGAGAGCTCAGATGAAAACCAGCTTCTCCCTGTCTGTGTAGCAATTTTATTATGAGTCTCATGATATTTGGTGTTTTTCTTATAGCCCCGTCTTGTGATTATATGAGTATCTCAGGTTTCATTTAAAATTAAAATTTCTAGCCCTAATAGTTGCAGAGAAAAACAAATGTGAGTCCAAATATCAAAAGGCAAAAAACACAAAAGAACATCACATGTATTTTTGTTGTTGTAAAAAAGCTCATGATTTTGGGGGGTGGGTAATAGTGTTCTCTCTCTGAAAACAAGAGAAATAAGCTTCTGCTGATCTTCCCCCCCGACATGGTATTAGGGTCAGCCAATCTAAGACACAGGAGAAAGATTAGGTGTCTTACTCTACGTGAGCTTTGTGAACTCAGAATGTGCCTGCAAACAGATTCATTGATAACTAGATAGATAGTCTGGGCACAAACAACATTATTTGTTTTCTTCTTTGTTTTGCATTGAACAAGACTGTTTTTATATCTACTTTATTACATGTAGCGAGGAAAGTGAGGTTGCCCTGCCAATCTTTCCAGATATATAGACAATGTTTACAATAGCCCCTCCCCTCAAATTTCCCTATCGGAAGCAGGAAATATCTGACAAGTTCAAACCAAATGCTGACCTAAGAAATTCAAATCTGACAGTGTGTCTCAAATCTCATTTTCTCAGTAACTTCACTTACAGTATAATGGTAACAATTACAAGGCTTATTTTGGATTTTCCACATATTTCACTCCAGGTTGATACATTTCTGTCTTCTTGAAACAAGGATGCAGAACCATGGGGCTTTTCTTCCTGAATACTTTTTTTTCAGTTCAGTTATGTCCATGTGCTTCTCAAGGATCTGCCAGCTAGAAGCTGACACTATACCATTTTCTATTGACAGTGCACATGTGTGTAATATTTTTGCCTAAAGAAAAGAATATGATTTCAAATGTGAACGTTTCCAGTCCTCCTCCTGAAAAAGTAAAGTAACTCACCTGCCAAACACTCTGTGTTTATCTCCTAGTTTATGGTAGATGTTTTGTATTAAACTCGCTTCTGCTTTTGGACAGAGATTGAGCCAATTGGTGTCAAAAGTGTGGGTCCTAAATCCACGTTTAAGCACCAGAAGAGAAGTAGCCTATATTTCAAAGGCGCTGACCATCTACAGCTGGCATGGACCTCTGTGGGATTTCTGGGTAGCAATAGAGTTGCTAGTCTTACACAGTTACCAGAGAGGACCAAGATGTGGTGCATCAGGGAGTTTAAACATAGGAACTTCCTGGTTAGGGAGTTCTCTAGGTGCTGCTTAAAGCATGGATCTTTGTGTCTATGTCCTTATACTACATGGTGTCAGAAGTGAATGAATCCCTCTCTCTAAAGACAGAGTAAAGGAAAGATGAGACACTCCCCCCCCCCCCCACTCCATTGCCAAAGCAGTGAAAATGGAAAATCAGGGAAGAGACTTGTGAAAGCTACAGCAGGACGGAGGCAGAGCCTTGTCTCAGCACAGCAATGGAGCCCATAGTACAAATGGGTCTGTGAGAGAAGTCTGATTTTGGCAACTCAGACAGCTGAGATCCATAGATTTGAGCAATTCTAGATGACTTCTGTTTTAACAGAGAAAGCACAAGAATTCCATGTAATGCCCTAATATTTGCCATGGGTGATGCTGCTGCTGATATACTGTGCATGCTGCTCCCTATTGGAGGATCATAATGCCACTATATAAAGCCATGGCTTGCCCACACCTAGAAAACTGCATGCAGTTCTGGTTGCCCAATCTCAAAAAAGGTATATTAGAGTTGGAACTGGTACAGAGAAGGGCAACAAAAATCATTAGGAATAGGGAACAACTTCCATCTGAGGAGAGCTTAAAAAGACTGGGACTGTTCAGCTTAGAAAAGAGACAACTAAGGGGGGGATATGAGAGATGTCCATAAAATCATGAATGGCCTGGAGAAAATAAAATAGGAAGTGTTATTTCCCTATTCACATAACCCAAGAACTACTGGTCATCCAATAAAATTAACAGGTTTTAACACAAACATAAGAAAGTATTTCTTCAGGCAATACACAATCAACCTGTGGAACTCATTGCCACGGCACATTGTAAAGGTCAAAATATAAGTGGGTTGACAGGGGATAGTCCATCCTTCATGAACCCATGCTCTAGGTGTCCCTAAGCCTCTGACTGCCAGAAACTGGGACTGGACACTCAATAAATTGCCCTGTTCTGTTCATTTCCTCAGAAGCATCTGGCACCAGCCATTGTCGGAAGACAGGATTCTGGACTAGATGGGCAATTGGTCTGACCCAGTATGGCCATTCTGATGTTATCTTTTTATGAGGAAAAGATAAAATACTCCAAAGTGAAAGAGGCTTTTGATACCCATTTCATAGGCAGACAGAATATTACATATGAAAGGGCAAATTTAGTAGGAGGTGCCAGCCTCAAAGGAAAAGTCTCAGACTTTTATTACTGCAGTTCATAGTCTTGCTGAACATTCGAATATAAACTAGCAGAACTAATAAGAGACACCAGTTGATCAGTACAGCTTCAGTTAGACTCAGATCTCACACTAGCAAAAGTAAGAATCCAAGAAGCCATAAAGAAACAGCTTTGTGACTTGCATACTAACAGTATATGGGAAACTGCTTCAGACAAAACTGACACAGTAATGAGAGAAAGACCCAAATGTACACCATAAGAACAATGCACGACTGGAGAGTGGGAGACTGAAGAACCTTAATAGGAGGGAAGCTTAGAAAAGCTATAGAATATGTGACAAGACACAGCTTGCAACTATGTCCAGCTAGCAAAGCAGAAGGTAGGAGATGCCACAAAATCGAACACTGTGCAATAGCATGCAGATCACCAAGAGTAGTGGAAACGATAGAAGAGGGAGTGTTATCAGATAACAGCGAATGCTTACTTCTAGGGACTATATTCTTAATAGAACAGAGAACACCTGGGTGCACAAGCATGAATAAAAATGGTTGAAACCGTAAATTTAAAATTGATACAGGGGCAGCAGTAACTGGATTTCCAAAAAAGATAATTGATTCCAGGATGGATATCTGCAAAGACCAAATAAGATTCTATGTGGGGCTACGTAGTAGGGTGCACTCTGCTCCTGTCTTCTAGCAACATAAATGACTAACTCCGGTGACTGCGTATCCACACCACGCTGTTTATTTATGTTTCCTCCACTAACACCTTTATGGTCCTGTGCAGTAATGCTGTGTAGTGTCCCCTGTGTTTCCAGCCCTTTCCCCAGGGCCTGAGAGAACCAGAGATCTCCCTTTCCAGAGATGTCAGTGAGACTGGGCTCAGCAAGCCTAGTTCTTCTCTCCCTCACTTCCTTCCGTGCCCTTTTTATCAGTCTTGAGCTGATGGGCTAATTGGCTCTTTAACTCACCCAGCCTCCTCAATTAATTAGGTAATTAACTTCAACTACCCCAGTCAGCCTTCTCCCAGAAGAACTAATTGGTGTCAGAGTGCAATCTCACTTGCTAACTGTCACCAGCTAGTAACATTATATTGAATAAAAAGAAAAGGAGTACTTGTGGCACCTTAGAGACTAACAAATTTATTTGAACATAAGCTTTCATGAGCTACAGATCACTTCATCAGATGCATGCAGTGGAAAATACAGTGGGGAGATTTATATACACAGAGAACATGAAACAATGGGTGTTACCATACGCACTGTAACAAGAGTGATCAGGTAAGGTGAGCTATTACCAGCAGGAGAGCAGGGGGGAAAGGGGGAAAAACTTTTTGTGGTGATAATCAAGGTGGGCTATTTCCAGCAGTTGACAAAAATGTCTGAGGAACAGTAAGGGGGGGAAATAAACACAGGGAAATAGTTTTTTTTTTTACTTTGTGTAATGACACATCCACTCCCAGTCTTTATTCAAGCCTAAGTTAATTGTATCCAGTTTGCAAATTAATTCCAATTCAGCAGTCTCTCATTGGAGTCTGTTTTTGAAGTCTTTTTGTTGAAGAATTGCCACTTTTAGGTCTGTAATCGAGTGACCAAAGAGATTGAAGTGTTCTCTGACTGGTTTTTGAATGTTATAATTCTTTCCTAGTGGAGACTCCAAAGAGGCCTTCTCTGGTGAAATCAGGTTCATCTTTAACATTTTTCAATGCAACAAAGAGAGGATCTGGGTCCTGTGAGAATTTTGTCAGGAAGTGAGCCCCCTCCACAGAGAACACCATGCACAAACTCAATAGAAGTGAGAACACACTCTGGAAGACTGATCAAACCTCCTCAAAGGCTTGATCTTTAGAATACTGCTCAGTACTATTTAAATGCAATTGATAAGAGGACATAATCATGGAAATAGTTTTAAGGAATTTGTAGTTTATTTTGAACTGTTGTGGGTATATACATGGCTTTATAATTATATTTGAATTTATTATAAATAAAGGGACATGAGTGTTAATAAAATTTCTGGTCCTCCAGAGTTACCAGAGAGGATCAGGATGTGTTACGGCAGGGAGCTTAATAAATGTAGAAATTCCAGGCTAGGGCATCCTCTAGTTGCTGACTCTTTGTGTTTATGGCCTCCCACTACAGGTGCTCATCATCTTTGAAAGCCATGCTGATTATAATTTGTACTTTGTTACTTGTCTGATACATTCACCCTACTCTAGGGCATCAAGCTCAACTGCATAAATGTGTACACTTATACACACTAACAATAATTTGAATCATCCTGAGAATTCCACTGTCATGGAGGGAGGCTCCTTTTTTGTTTACATTTTATGGTCTCACTTTATACTAATGGTACATCTATAAATAATTTTGAAAGGTTAATCACAATTCATAGATGTTTGTTCAGTAGTTATAATCTAACCAGTCACTAAATAGCTAAAAACCAGATAAAATACTTTTGATTGACTTGACGTAATTTATCAGTTAAATGATTCAATGATGTTTTAATCATGTATTAACCCTTTATAAATGATCACTTAACATAAAGTGTGACCCTTTTTATATTAGCTCATTCATATGATGAAAGATTTTGAAGTGTATTTCAAAGCCATTTTAGAGTCTTTCAAGTTGGGCTCCCAAAATCATCAGATGCTTTTGATAATTTTGGCCATAAAAACCAGGCAGCAACACTAGTTCAACATCCAAGGGCACAGTCCTGGAAACCGTTACTCATGTGGGTAGCCCTTGCTCACTAGAGTAGTCCCATGAAATCAAACACACTAAATTGCTTGAGTATGGATTATTCTCATGAGCAAGGGTTTGCAGGGCGAGGGTTGCATGTGTCTGTTGTAGGTGGACATAAAACAATGCAAAGGTTAAGGAGTTATTTTGGTCATTTAGAAAATGTCTTAGATACCTCCAGGTTGCGAGCTTGTATTGCTGTTCCCACGCATCTCCTGGAGGATTCTTTACTGCAGTGTTTTTAACTAGATCCATCCACCGTTAGGATTCTTGCCCCTCTATCCTTGAGTTTCTTGATTACCAGTCAATCCAAATACCAATGCAGGGGACAATATTGGGTAACCAATCACAACTTTGAGGGAAAGGGTCTGTGCACTATGAAGAACTGGAGTGGTCTCTGCTGCAGATGAACCTCTTTTCATGCAAACTTTATAATTTTCTTCTAATCGCTTTCCTCTATCAGCGTCCCAGTCACCTGTTCCAACTTCTGCCGAGTAGGTTAATTCTCCCCCTCGCTCCTGCATGAGTTCACAAGCAAACTGTAAATAAGCTAGAAAAATCATTTAGGACTTTTAATGGATTCCAACTGTGTCTGCAGATGGGTGTTTGCAAAATTCAATTTGGAACTTGGCATTGTTTTTAAAACGACTATGTATTTTTACTGCAATTGTCCAAATAATGCGTTAAATGCAGGAAAATTGATCTCTATTTACTAACACACAGTTTGCAGTCCCCTATCCATCTTAGCTGCCTTTTCCCGCCCCCCATCCTCTGAAGGTTCTATTACTCTTCACTGGACTGAATGATGCTTCTTCTGTATTGGGGGATGGCATTTAGCTTGTTTTAGACATACACATTTCCTGTTTCCCTGACGTTGTGGGATATGAGAAAAAAAGTATTTACTCAGTTGTTTCACAATTTTAAAAACATGTGCTAAGGAGACTTAGCACTAACCATTTCAAAGCAAACTGGTTTTTCCTTTTCACCCAAATGAAATCTAAATAAGGCTGAGCTAGTGAGAGCCTATTATCTGAACATAATGCCTGCAGAGCTGGGACTGAATTGTTGGGCCTATAGTTTCAAACATACTATACAGGCCTTTAAACACATGAACCAACAGAAAATTTACATTATGGATCATCTATAGAAAGATTTTATGTTATATATGAGCAGTAACAAGCCAACAGAGTGCAACACTCTCACAAATATAGAGTATATCTGATTTTGCTCCCACTGAACTCAATGACTAAAACCTCTCATTAATGTTATTTGAGTGAGGACTGGACCTTTAATAATTCCTGAAGAGTGAGACAGATTTTCCTGATTTAGGAGACTAAGAAGCAAGTACCATACAGTAAATCCTGGAGGTTGGCCAGACAAACTGAGCGGACCTGAAGGAAACAAGATTTGTCTCTCTTTTGAGCACAGCAGATAAGACCAGTCCTGAAGGAGGAGTCCAGTGTCTCTGAAAACCACTACACATCAGCTTTGGTATTCTGGGGCCCGCTCCAACTCTGATTAAATCAGTGGAAAGACTACCATTAACTTTAATAGGAGTACGGTCAGTCCAAACTGATACCTAGAAAAATTTTCAGTAGGCATATGATTGCTCTAATATGGTCACAACAACCCAAATAGCAAAGTTTAATGATGAAAGTTAAGAATTAACTGCCACCGAAAGATTCTTAAAATCAGAAATCTAAATTCAGAACTCACTGCAGAGGATGAATAATTCACAAGTCATTCTTGCAGGTGGTGACTTAACTGAATTTTTTTTTTAGGTTACTTGTCATCAGTTCTTAGCTGTATTTACATATATCCATTTCTAGATATGTATATCTTATCTTGTAATTACTTTCCAAGTGTTGATTTGGTGTTTATGCTGGATGGGATAGCAACAGTTTTCAACTGGCTGTTATGATGAACAAGCATTGAGTTAATTTTTTTGCACTAAATCTTTTCTGTTGATTTGCATTTTTGATTCACAAACACACACACACACACACACACACACACACCCATTTATTTTTGTTTAATTCATCATTTGCAGCATGACTTTTCAGAAGCACAGCATATCTGCTTGTTCCCACTGATGCCAAAAGTCTTTTGAGGTCCAATCTGGAACCAAATGACGTCAGTGAGAATTTTTTGCCCTTGACTTTAGCAGGAGCAAGATTGGACATTCTCTGGCTCTAATCCTCGATTCACTGCATATCGACAGGCCTGTTGCTTGGAGCCCTGCTGAAGTAAAGTGACCCCTGCATGGGCACAGCAGTCCATCCATGCACAGCCAATTGAAGAATCAAGGCTTATACTACTTACGTGCCTCCATGCACTCACTCTGTTGGCTGGCTGCAGCTTAGATATACACTAAGAATCCTTCTGTTGCTGATAGCTAACATACCTTTTCCATTAAATCAAAATGTCAGAGCTCTGTACAGAGGTCTGTACGTTTCACCCCCAGCTCTGCAGGTGTGTAATTCATGTATTTTGTAGTGCTAGAAACTACTGCAAAATTATTAGTGACCTCATTCTGAGACGTACTGAGCACCTGCGACTCTCACTGACTTCAGTGGGATTTGCTAGTACTCAGTTGTCATAATATAAAGGGAAGGGTAAACACCTTTAAATCCCTCCTGGCCAGAGGAAAAACCCTTTCACCTGTAAAGCGTTAAGAAGCTAAGATAACCTTGCTGGCACCTGACCAAAATGACCAATGAGGCGACAAGATACTTTCAAAACTGGGGGGGGAGGGACAAAGGATCCTCTCTGTCTGTGTGATGTTTTTGCTGGGACTAGAGCAGGAATGCAGGTCAGAACTCCTATAAAGAGTTAGTAAGCAATCTAGTTAGATATGTATTAGATTCTGTTTTGTTTAAATGGCTGATAAAATAAGTTGTGCTGAATGGAATGTATATTCCTGTTTTTTTGTAACTTAAGGTTTTGCCTAGAGGGATTCTCTATGTTTTGAATCAGATTACCCTGTAAGGTGTTTACCATCCTGATTTTACAGAGGTGATTCTTTTTCTTTTTCTTTAATTAAAATTCTTCTTTTAAGAACCTGATTGCTTTTCATTGTTCTTAAGATCCAAGGGTTTGGGTCTGTATTCACCTATGCAAATTGGTGAGGACTTTTATCAAGCCTTCCCCAGCAAAGGGGGTGTAGTGCTTGGGGGGGATATTTTGGGGAGGAGATGTTTTCAAGTGGGCACTTTCCCTGTTATTTTTGTTAAACACTTTGGTGGGGGCAGCATAAAGGTTCAAGGACAAAAGGTAAAAGTTTGTACCTTGGGGAAGTTTTAACCTAAGCTGGTAAGAATAAGCTTAGGGGGTCTTTCATGCAGGTCCCCACATCTGTACTCTAGAGTTCAGAGTGGGGAAGGAACCTTGACATCAGTACATCTGAAAATTAGGTTGGGACAATACAGAGGGTAGAAAGAGAAAGAAAGAACAAATTGATGAGTTGGCAGATGCTAGGTGTGCTCACTGGAGGAGAGAGAAGAGAACACCATAATAATCCCTAGTCATAAATTTGCTGCTGACTTAGTATTTAACTTTGCAACTGATAAGCCACTGAAACCTGAAAAGACATATCTTCTTTTTAAGAGTTCAAAAACAGCTAATGATAAATGAGCCATATTCCCCTGGGTTTTCTTTTCCCCTTTAGAGGCTATGATTAATATTTTCATAACCGATCAATACTATGTGGAAGTAACAGTTTCACCTTTAACGTACTTCGAGAGTAACAGTTTCACCTTTAATGTTGTTAGTCTACTTGTGATTTGCAATTTATACAACAACTGCAGTTGCTGGTGGGGAAAAAGCAATAGTTTACAAAACCCAATAGAAATAATCAGTAATTAGGGATCAGAGCTGGCCAAAACTACAGATTTCCAGTTCCAGGGAAATTTGGAAACTTGGTTTTGTTCTGATTTGGACTGAAACAAAAAAAATTTTAATTTCCCATGAATCCAAAAAAGTTTCATTTCATGAACACTGACACATGGTATTTCTAAAACAAAATATGCTCCCTGGGATCATAGGAGCTGCTGACTCAAATAGATAAGAATGTCAATTTTAGGCAGCAGCTGCTGGGGTTCTGAGGGTCTCCAGCTCTGGGGCAGCCCTACTATGCAGACTGCCCTGTGCCAGGGACTCCAGGACTTCCAAAATCCCAGGGCTGCCTGCTTAAGAGTCAGACAACATAGGGAACCAGCTGGCCCAGGAGCCTCATAGCCCTGGGGTCGCCAGGACCAGAGCAGGGTTGCCCTACAGCCACAGACCTCGATGCTCACCCCAGGACTTCCAGGCTCCCAGTTCCATGGCAGGGAGTTCAGAAGCTCTGAGAGCCGCCACGGTTCCAGGCTTCCCATTTCATGGCTTTGAAAACTTTAGGGCATCAGATCAAATAAACGTACTCAGTAAGTCTGGGAGCTATTTTGCCTTTCACAAAAAAGAAATACTTCTTTAAAAGACGGTGTTGGCCCATGCCTTGCAACATGCTAATTAGTAACGAAAGACAACCCTTCATGAATCAGTCTTTTATTCAGGTGTTGGTAAATGAAATGGGGGGAGGGTGATCAGAGAATTTAGTGGAGAAAGTGTTAATTTGGAACTCAGTTTAGAGATCAAAGCAGAGATATGTAAAAAGCACATTAAATATACAAGTGTGGACTGGTGGTCCTCGTTCTGATTTGCTTTTTCCATCAACTCAGAGATCAAAAGGCAGAACGATTACGTTAATTTTCACTTTTTAATGTACACCTCTCCCCAGACCCCCTGCTCCTTCCATCATGTTCTTTATCCTGTGTCCTCCTGAAGAGACTGTAGTTACTGAAAGGCTGTATTTTCCTATTTGATAGTTTTCTATGAGGTACCACCTTAAATGTATAGCCAACACAGTTACAGGAGAGCCAGATAGATGCTATTCTGTCTCAAACATCACTAATAAAATTGCAAGAGGTTGCAATAATTTCCCTATCTTAGACCCACATTTCTACGCGTGCCTTCATCTTTTGTGGTGTTTCAGCAGGGGCGTAACAAGGAGATAAAGTTTCTCTCACTATCCTCCCACCTTGCAGGGCCAGTCACAATCTGGCCTTGTTTGTATTGCTGATTGCGTGAAACTGAAGGAAATTTATGCCTACTTAATAAAATGCATGGGTATGTATCAGTTTTTCTAGATACAGCGCAGCTCTTAAAGTAGACTCTAGCCATATGCTTGTCTTGGACACCACTGTGACTTTTAGAATTTGGTCGTTAAATTTAAAATTAACAACAAATCTGTTGTCTGCAGCAAAAGATTACTGAAGCATCCTATCTTGATCACGAGCCAAATGTGGTTTGCTATATTACTACAGGTATTTCTGTGAGACAACTGTTGTATTAACGTAGATGGAATATACAGGCCAAAGTTTTAACATAACCCAATCACTGTCCAAGATTAAACAGTGTAAAATAAGGTTTAGGGTTTGGCATCAAGAGTCCTCAGCCTTATTACCATGGCAGGCACACTGTTAAAACTCCTTTTAACCTTTTACTAGATACAGAAAAGTAGGGGAAACTGCTAAAGTACTTGGAACATAAAATGTTCATTTTAAAAACATTCCTTATTCCCTTTAGCTGGAAATTAAAAAAACACCTTCTTTGCCATGGTTTTAGGTTTGTGGTTCTCCCCCAACCTCATTCTTAGTTACAGAACATGCGGTGTTGTAGTGTATGTCTACACCACAATTAGACACACATGATTGGCCCATGCCTGCTGATTCGGGCTACAGGGCTATTTAATTACAGTGTTGACTTTGGGGCTTGGGCTACAGCCCAAGATCTGGGACCTTCCCAACTCACAGGGTCCTAGAGCCCAGGCTCCAGCCCTAGCCCAAATGTCTACATTAGCCCTTAGCCCAAGCCCTGTGAGCCTGAGTCAGCTGGCACAGACCAGCCAGCATTTTTTAATTGCAGTGTAGACGTACAGTAAGAGTCTGAATCAACTTCCATTGAAGCAAATGAAAAAAGAAAAGAGGGAAAAAAAAACCCACCTCTCACTGACTTTAATGGGAGCTGGGTCACGTCACTGATCATTTGAAGAATATAATACCGTTGGGCCTTCCCAAGACAAGAAAATAACTATCATCTTGTCACTCCTTTGGACAAGCTGGTTTGATATAGGAACACAGTAATCACTGACGATTTCTCACATGAAGGATTTTTGTTTGTTTTTTGTACAGATACATGGCCATTATCGATCCCCTGAAGCCCAGACTGTCTGCAACTGTAACGAAGGTGGTCATTGGGAGTATATGGATTTTGGCTTTCCTGCTTGCATTTCCCCAGTGCCTCTACTCCATAACCAAAGTGATGCCTGGAAGAACTCTTTGCTATGTAGCATGGCCAGGTGGTCCAAAACAGCACTTTACGTAAGCTTTTCAGCTTTTATACTCAGGCATGGCTATATCTAAACTGCAGGCTTATTTTAATTTTGCAGAGGAATCGCAAGAATAACTTGCAGGCCAAGAAACCAAGCCCTATACCTATCCCATGCTCACAATCTGGGTTACAGAGATTTTCAGCCATATCCTCATCTGGTGTAAATTGACGTAGCTCTACAGAAGACAATGGAGCTACACCAATTTACACCAGCTAAGGATCTAGCCCTTAATCTGCAAGAGTTTGGGATGGTACATTACTTATGAGTGACAAATTTATATGGAAGGAGATCTTCTTTCATTTACTTGTCAGGACCAAAGTTAAAATTCTGTGTTTGCTCTTCAATAGCAGTTCACCACACTGCCACCAAAACTAGGACTTATGTTATATAGGTTTTTGAGGCAACCCCATGCATTGCAGGGTAAACGAGGAAGTCTGTACACTGATCTCAGTAGTTGAAGATGCCAGTTTTTCAAATATTTGGATTTTAAAAGTTGTTTATGGGTACTTTATTGTGCAATATTTGTCTACCCAGAAAACTGGTCTCAGTGACACTATTTTACAGTGTTGTAACTGTGTTACTCCTGATAAATAGCAGCCAGTATGAGTTCAGAATCAGAACTATAGGTTTTAATAATGACTTCAGATCTTAAACAGTTTTCCGTCTGCTTTTAATGCAGTTTACTTAAGACTTTCATGATGGACAGTAAAAAACAAAATACTGGGCCAAATCCCCAGCTGGTGTAAACAGTCACCATTTACTCCATCTGAGACTGACCCCTTAGGTAGTAGAGAAAATGTCTTATTTCTCAAACATTCAGAAAATTTTATCTGAATAGTTCCTTTCAAAGCATTTATCAGTTCAATGCTCTTTTATTGCAGGTATCATGTCATTGTGATTGTATTAGTGTATTGCTTTCCACTACTTGTCATGGGTATCACTTATACCATAGTTGGAATTACCCTTTGGGGAGGCGAGATTCCAGGTGACACATCTGACAAATACCACGAGCAGCTCAAAGCTAAGAGAAAGGTACTGTTCCATTAAACCTTGCTAAGTAAATTTATATTGATTTTTTTTTTCCTGCTGAAATCACTAGCAATTACGTTGTAAAGTATTGGAAGTGTTTTATTTCAAACAGAATGGCATTTGAGACTGTTATAAAAGAGCTCTGTTTAAATTGTAATTGATTTTGACAGGGTTCCCCCCACCACCACCATCATGTGGTGGCTGTTCAAACAAATGATGTAAATGTTTGGATTTTAACTCTTTACTCCAATTCTAGGAGGCTCTGAGTAACATTTAGTCAAGCATACAATTGTGTCCTTGAGATGTAGAAACAGAAGGCCTGCCTTATTAACAGAACTTAAGTGATGATCCTGGAACTTCTTGGGATCAGCTTTGTTTATTCTCTGAACAGTAGCTGTTTATTGACCTGATCCAAATCCAGCAGAAGTCAATGGGAATCTTTCTGTGACTTAATAGGTTTTGGATCTGGCCTATTTCAGTACACAGATAAGAGCTGCTTTACCTATTCATGTAACGAATGCTATGCATTAGAAATTAGCACCTTTTACAGTGAAAATCAACTGATCCTTTCAATTATTTTTTTCAATGTATTTCATTAGTTTTAATTATTTGTATAATCAATATTTCAGTTTATACGTTGTTAGTGAACCATTTACTTTGACAATTCACTCAGTTGTGCAATTGGTCACATGGATCAGATTGTATTGTTTCCGCTTCTTAGGCGGACGACAGAACATTCTAAGTAGGATAGTAACCAAATAAATAAGCCCTTCTGTTATTCATTTTTTGTGCTAAAATTCTTTAAAAATGGATTTGCAAACATTGGGCCCAATGATGGAACTCTAACTTGCTTTGGTGAGCACATACTCAATTAGTCTGACCGGTCATCCCAAAGTTATCCAAACATTTGTGAATAATGAACATAATCCCATGAGTCATAACAAACTGAACAAAAAACACTTTGTGAAATACTCGTGAATCAGTTATTCCAACTCTGCCACAAGCTCTCCATCACAATTAAAATTCACATAGGAGGACACCACCAAATTCTGCTCACTACTAGTGTTAGTGTTGTGTCTTAGACAGTTGTGACCTTGGAATACAAAAATTATGTTAATGTAAATAACTATTAGCCTTAATTAAACCCATCCAGGCTTTCTGGCTATCTACATATAAAACTCTGGCTTGCTACCACTCCACAATAATGGGGGGGGGACCCTCAAAGTCCTGATGCAGTATGCATTAAACCATAGGATGGATTCTTGGGTGCTTCAGTTGTTTCAAAAACATACAAAGGAACATAGAAGGAAGTGCTCCCAGACAGTACAAGTGATCACACCCTTAGAATAGAGGGCCTAGAAAGGGAGATGTCAGGGCTACCAAGAGTGTTTCTGAGCCCAGAATACATCATATAGTCTTGATCAGCTGGCAAGAGCAAACAGAACAAATTTCCACTTTTGTGAAAAAGTGGGGTGTGAGGGGGGAGCAAGCAGCAATGCAACTCAGGGTTGGGGGTGGGAAGGGCCCAGGTAAGTGGCTTGGGCTAGTCCCACCTGGGAGAATGGGGGAAGGCTCAGGCTAACTCTGTGGTGTCCTGTTTTCCCTTTGGGAAATATGGTCCCCCTACAGTGGGATGAATGCAATGTCTTCTGTGTATAGGTTGCAAACAGTTTCACTCACCCAAGTCCTGGATGCTTAAGGAAGTTTAGGCTACCACCTGCAAGTTGGACCCATGTCCTTAATAACTAGTAACACCCTGTGGAAAATATTGGAAAGAACTTTGAACAGCTCCTTTTTGGAGGGCAAAGTGCCAGCATCTCTTAAAGAAGCAACTGTTAGGCCCTGCTCAAGCAACCATCTTTTAACAGACTCTTACCAGTTATTGCCTTAACTCTATTCTTGTGGGAACGGGGGAGGGTAGGGGGGGCATGGTAATTTTAAACTAAGTGAAATGTAATTATTAAGGAAATCTGGAAAATGTACTTAATTGTATCCCCCCGAAGCTAAATGCTTTAGATTCAGTTCAAGGAATATAAAAAGCATTTCCATAGTGCTCTGTTTAGATCTTTAACAGGGTCCTTATCTCCCATGGCAGCAGGAATGAATCTGCCATTCACAATATCACCCATCCAAAAACAAGTTTCGTATGTTTACAAAATGAACTTTATTACAAAACCCTAGCAGTGGAAACTCTACTGGGCAATTAGCTGGCTTATTCCCTATACCTCCTCATTAGGTCATAAAAAGAAACCATGAATGGTGCCAAGGGTTTGACAGTGAAGATAAACTGAGAGATGACTGTGCGTGACAAATGCAGTTTCCCAAAGGGAGTTTGGAAGGAAATATTAAAGGCAAGCTCCTGAACTCGGGGAGCCAAGCCTTCCCACTTTATCAAAGAAATTCAGCACATTTGATAGTAGTGGCTAAATGAAATGAACAATTTTCAAAGCTTCTAGCTTTCATCACAAAGAGTAGCTGGTATTTACTTTGTGTTGCTAATAGTCCAATTACATCCCTTCGATCCTTTAAAACTATGGCTATTTAGGACTTTAAAAGTATGCAAGAGACATGAAATGCCTCATTAATTAAAGGTTTCAGAGTAGCAGCTGTGCTAGTCTGTATTTGCAAAAAGAAAAGGAGTACTTGTAGACAATGGATCATGTAGTGTGGTCTCTCAACCTCAGCCGCGCAGAATACAATGCCATCCACAGCCTCAGAAACAACTCGGACATCATAATCTAAAAGGCTGACAAAGGAGGTGCTGTCATCGTCATGAATAGGTCGGAATATGAACAAGAGGCTGCTAGGCAGCTCTCCAACACCACTTTCTACAAGCCATTACCCTATGATCCCACTGAGGGTTACCAAAAGAAACTACAGCATTTGCTCAAGAAACTCCCTGAAAAAGCACAAGAACAAATCCGCACAGACACACCTCTGGAACCCCGACCTGAGGTATTCTATCTGCTATCCAAGATCCATAAACCTGGTAATCCTGGACGCCCCATCATCTCAGGCATTGGCATGTAGACTCCCTCCTCAGGCCCTATGCTACCAGCACTCCCAGCTATCTTTGAGACACCACTGACTTTCTGAGGAAACTACAATCCATCGGTGAACTTCCTGAAAACACCATCCTGGCCACTATGGATGGAGAAGCCCTCTACACCAACATTCTACACAAAGATGGATTACAAGCCGTCAGGAACTGTATCCCCAATAATGTCACGGCAAACCTGGTGGCTGAACTTTGTGACTTTGTCTTCACTCATAACTATTTCACATTTGGGGACAATGTATACCTTCAAATCAGTGGCACTGCTATGGGTACCCACATGGTCCCACAGTATGCCAACATTTTTATGGCTGACTTAGAACAACGCTTCCTAGCTCTCGTCCCCTTATGCCCCTACTCTACGTGCGCTATATTGATGACATCTTCATCATCTGGAGCCATGGAAAAGAAGCCCTTGAGGAATTCCACCATGATTTCAACAATTTCCATCCCACCATCAATCTCAGCCTGGACCAGTCCACACAAGAGATCCACTTCCTGGACACTACGGTGCTAATAAGCAATGGTCACACAAACACCACCCTATACCGGAAACCTACTGACCGCTATTCCTACCTACATGCCTCCAGCTTTCACCCTGACCACACCACACGATCCATTGTCTACAGCCAAGATCTATGATACAACCGCACTTGCTCTGACCCCTCAGACAGAGACAAACACCTACAAGATCTCTATCAAGCATTCTTACAACTACAATACCCACCTGCTGAAGTGAAGAAACAGATAGACAGAGCCAGAAGAGTTCCCAGAAGTCACCTACTACAGGACAGGCCCAACAAAGAAAGTAACAGAACGCCACTAGCCGTCACCTTCACCCAACTAAAACCTCTCCAGTGCATGATCAAGGATCTACAACTTATCCTGAAGAACGATACCCACCTGCTGAAGTGAAGAAACAGATAGACAGAGCCAGAAGAGTTCCCAGAAGTCACCTACTACAGGACAGGCCCAACAAAGAAAGTAACAGAACGCCACTAGCCGTCACCTTCACCCAACTAAAACCTCTCCAGTGCATGATCAAGGATCTACAACTTATCCTGAAGAACGATCCCTCACTCTCACAGATCTTGGGAGACGGGCTAGTCCTTGCTTACAGACAGCCCCCCAACCTGAAGCAAATACTCTCCAGCAGCCACACACCACACAACAAAAACACTAATCCAGGAACCTATCCTTGCAACAAAGCCCGTTGCCAACTGTGTCCACATATCTATTCAGGGGACACCATCATACGGCCTAATCACATCAGCCACACCATCAGAGGCTCGTTCACCTGCACATCTACCAATGTGATATATGCCATCATGTGCCAGCAATGCCCCTCTGCCATGTACATTGGTCAAACTGGACAGTCTCTACATGAAAGAATAAATGGACACAAATCAGACGTTAAGAATTATAACATCCAAAAACCAGTTGGAGAACACTTCAATCTCTCTGGTCACTCGATTACAGATCTAAAAGTGGCAATACTTCAACAAAAAAACTTCAGAAACAGACTCCAACGAGAGACTGCTGAATTGGAATTAATTGCAAACTGGATACAATTAACTTAGGCTTGAATAGAGACTGGGAGTGGATGGGTCATTACACAAAGTAAAACTATTTCCCCAAGTTTATCCCCCCACCCCCCACTGTTCCTCAGACATTCTTGTCAACTGCTGGATGTGGCCCACCTTGATTATCACTACAAAAGGTTTCCACTCTCCTGCTGGAAATAGCTCAGCTTAAGTGATCACTCTGGTTACAGTGTGTATGGTAACACCCATTGTTTCATGTTCTCTATGTATATAAATCTCCCCACTGTATTTTCTACTGAATGCATCTGATGAAGTGAGCTGTAGCTCACAAAAGCTTATGCTTAAATAAATTTGTTAGTCTCTAAGGGGCCACAAGTACTCCTTTTTCTTTTTTCATTCATTAAAGGCTTTTTAACATGATGGCAAGCCCCTCTTTTCATTATGCCTCTCCATATTATCTCTCTGCCTACAATGGGCATGTACCGGAATTCATGCCTTGCAAATGTACAATGAGAGGATTAATAGTGTATGGGACGTAAAGTAACTGCATCGGCAGTGTTATCAGTGGAGCCCTTAGACAGCTCTTCAGTTACACTGTTGTCAGGTATGATTTCTGAGGCAACTGGTATTTGGAAAGATGAATTTGTAATTGTCACTCAAAGGCAAATTAATAGATCAGGCTCCAAAGTAGGTTCTTTTTTGTTCTTCCTGCAAAACTCAATTTAAAAAAAAAAAGCTACAGCTCTGCCTTTATTCAAATGAAGAGAAACTTGGCTAGTTACCTAAACACAGGGAGGGCTTGCGCTGATTGCAATTTATTCTGAAGAGTAAATCTACAACAACACTAAGGGAGTTTGACATTAAGCAATGAGGTACTGATTATTGGGAATGGTGGGCAAAGCATATAAAATGCTAGCAGTTAATGAATAGCACTTGCAAGACTTCTTTAGAAGTCATTACAAGTTTGCTAAGAAAATGGTTAACACCTAAACAACGTATCAAGTTATCAACAGCTTTGGAGACATTCCCATTGTCTGACTCTATGCAGCACTACAACATACCCACATTCTTCTCAAAGTAACTTCCAAATTACATGGAAATCAAGGAAGATCACTTTACAGCTAGAGATGAGTAAAACCATTCCTGGTATTTTGGAGAGCCTCAGCTTTACGGCATTTCAAAAGTTCAGGACAATATGGGTGAATTTTAGAGAGTATCCATTTCTGAGACAGAAGAGGACCCACCATCCCAGGGCCAAATTAACCTATAGACCAGTGGACTTGGCCCCCACCGTCACCCCCTGACCAGCTGCAGCAGCACGTGTCCTGTCTATGCTCAAAACTTGAACTAAGCCCTGCCCTGATATTAGGAATTGACTTTTGTCTTGGATTCCCCACACTCGCCATTTGTGAATCTTTCAGCTTCCTGTTTCAGCCAGAGCTAGGAGGAAAGGACAGAAACATTTCAACAGAGGCTATTGTCGCATTATTTCTGGCCAAGCCAAGACCAGAAATTACTGGAAATGGGGTGAGATGTTTTTTTTTTTAATAACATATACAGATCTACAAGATACCGCTACATACACATTTGAACTTTTGGATGCTTCCCTGAATCTAATTCAGTGGCCAACCTTTGAGGTTTACCCAACACCAATCTGAACTTTAGAACAAGACTTGGGAGATATTTTTCCTTCTTATTAAAATCTTTGCCATGAGAATGACTCATGTTTCTCAGCTGTGCTCTCATTCTACAATCATTTTCATGAGAAAATAATTTCCAGGCCCAATTATCTGTAGATAAGAAACTTTTAATAAGTGTATAAATATGGGGAACTATTAAGTATTAGTGTCAAAATCACCTGAGCATTAAAATGCACATTCATCCCTAGCTTTTCAACTACTACAGTGTTCTTTATTTTATTTCTTCATCAATTCCAATTCCTCTTCTAACTTTACAGAGACTATAAAAAGGGAATAGCCAACATATACTGTAAAGGTCAAAGTAATAACTTGCTTCTATCTATTCTGTGAGAGAGGATAGTAATACAATTCTGGTACAACATTTTTGTGACAAAAATTGTTTTGATAAGATGAAGAGTCTTGGGCCAATGATTAGACCAAGAATAGGAAATTCTATTCTTCAACCCTCTGCATTTTTCATCTTTTCTCTAACTTTAGCATAAAATTAATAGGTAAAGATAATGATACTCCACTGTGCGTGTGTTTTTTGACAATTTTAATGACCCCAACACTTGACTCTGTCCACATTCTCTCTTCTCCTGACGCTGTCAACACGCAGCCTCAACTCAACTTCTTTCTTCGTTGCAGTATAAATAAAAGCCAGACTTGGCCTGTGCCAAAATGTTTAAGTGTTTGTGGTCCTATGAGCCTGGAAGTATACATAACGTTTCCCACTGTGTCATAGTATCCCAGGAAGTAAATCGGTAAGCACACAGGTGCAATAGTGTCAAATACATGAAAAAATTTGCAGAGTAGATATTGAAATAGTGGTTACAAGAGGAAAGATGCCATAACCACTAAGATGAGAACCCTCTATTTGATTAATTAACATACTGTGTGTGTGATACGGAAGCCCAGAATACAAGAACATAGATATCTAAGATTGCTGTCTAGAGAGAAAAAGATACTCCAAATAGTTTGTTGATTGTTTGGATTTAATAAAGTCAAGATTCTTATCTTTGACATGAATTTGAGAAGC
The DNA here is from genome assembly GCF_965152235.1 of Eretmochelys imbricata. Classification (NCBI taxonomy): domain Eukaryota; kingdom Metazoa; phylum Chordata; order Testudines; family Cheloniidae; genus Eretmochelys; species Eretmochelys imbricata. Next base: position 32,853,568 of record NC_135575.1, on the reverse strand, counting down.
CATACGCTGTGGGGAAGCCAAATGTAAAAAGAAGACAGAATTACTTGTTTCTGAGGCAGAGTTAAATTACTGAGGTGAAAATTGGAAAACTCACCCAGAATAAAAAAGAGTGACAAGTTCAAGAAATTTTAAATATATATTTTTTCAAGTGAACCTCTAGAAGCTCAGATTAAGATACCCCTAAGCAAACACTTTACAGTAATGTGCTGAAAACAATATTGAGTATAAATTTTAAAAATGACAATAAAGCACACTAAGAAATAGCCACTTCTCCACATGTAACCAGACAGAATTCTGTTAGCCTCACCTTATGTATAGAATTGAGCCCTCTCTCCATCACAACAAGAATATTAAGATAGTGATCCTTAACAAATTCACAAACGAGAAGGTATTTATGAGTGTAGCTCAACAAATGAATCCTCAGGAAATATTCTTGGCTTTTCTCTGGCATTCCACACAACCCATACAGGAAGAGCAGATTGTCCAAGTTATCAGCACACACAGACTAATGACATGTTGCCATGTCCAGACACCGTGTCAAGGCTTGTGTATATACATTATACAATGCTATTGTATAGTACTGCAGAGAATCCATTGGTAATACACATTCACTCTATCCTATATGAATTGCACAAAATAGTAAAGAGAAGTAGGGGTGCTACCATCGGACATTAGACAGCAGTCTAAAGAGTTTTCACATGCTTGAATTCTCATACTTCAGGGTTAGAATTCTCATCATTGGAACCTTAAACAACATTTTCTTTCATGCTCTCACAATTTTTGATCAGAGGAGGACCCTTTCCCTTCATTCAGCTACTGTTTCTGTTTTCAGAATAATTTACATACTATTTAAACTAGGTGGCAGGCATTCTTAGTATTTTTTTTCCTCTGAAAGCTTTAGATCCTGCCTCCAGTTAAGAGCCAGTCCATATGCCATTCAAGTTTGTCTAAGTAGACTGGGGAGAGAAATTATTTCCTTCTTGGAAGTACATTAAATTGTGCATTTCTAGCACATCATTACAAAGTTTTATAGCCAAGTGATTGTCACCTGCCTTGACCTGTGCTATTCCTGTTTTATCTGCTACTACCATACCCAGAAGTTATTTCTGGAACTGTCAGCCTCAAAAGTTGTATGCAGTGTTGTTGTAGCCATGTTGGTCCCAGAATATTAGAGACAGAAGGTGGGTGAGATTATATCTTTCACTGGACCAACTCCTGTTGGTGAGAGAGACAAGCTTCAAAGCCATACACATGCCACGATCTTACGCATTTTCCACTATCTCTTTAATCCTAAAGTAACATACTGCTTGGGAAAGCAATGCTTCAAGTCAAATCACTTTTGGTGCTTTGTCCTCCTATGCTGCATCTCAGACAGATGTCATTGACACAAGCCCTTTGTTATTCTGAAAAATATATTAAAAATGTTTTCTCTAAATAAAAGCTTCATCATCTGTAAGGTAAAACCTAATCTTTACATGAAAAGATAATCTTCCCACCTGTAGAAAAGATGATAAATAGATGTGCCTGCTATTAAAATGTGTCAGGGAAAGATAATAGTATTCATTATGTGAACAGCTTCCTATAGGGTGTGAAAAGGAAAAAGTCAAAGGGTTAAAGCTGCAATTAATGAGATGGTATTATTATCCCTATCAAGATTTGCCAGACTTATTCTCAAACCTTCTCACCATCTCAGTCAAATAAAGCAAGAGTATTACATGGTAGATGGGCAACATGCTGGAAAGCAGGGTCAGTGACTATTAAAACTTGTTAAGAATAGAGTTGGTAAGAACAGAAGACCTAGCTACAAGACAAGAAACTACAAAAAGGACATTTTTACTACATAGCATAAAGTGGACAACAGAATTTGTTCCGATGGGTTGACAGAGACCATACCTCAAAACCTGAGGCTATTATGGCAGTTCATGCTGCTACCTATTACATCCATCAAAATTAATTATGGGATTAATTGAACCATTAAACTTCAATGCCTTGTTTGCTAAATGTGAACAAGCAGAACAGGTGGCTTGGGTAATGAAGCTAGATGAATGGACTTAACGAAAATTAATTTCAGACTTATGGTATGTGAAATTAGTACCAAGGATGGATGAACACAGAAGCCATGGAGTAAGTCAACAAATTCAGTCTTCTTGATCTGTCCTTTTAAAGCATTGTCTACACTAGAGAGGCATAGGTAATAAAATTGGTGAGATAGCACCATGGTAGGTGGCAATGACGTAACATATTCACAGTAACCAAGCTCTTTCAAGTGCAGATTGGTTTCAGTTTTGCCCTGTCTCGGTATGTCACTGCAGTGGCAATGCTAACTGGATATTCCTTCCAGGACCAATTTAGTAAGTAAACTCTTTTCATCCAAGGATGAATTTCAGCCTTTTTTAGATTAAAGCAATTTTATAATCCATGGGTTCAAATAATTTACACCTCACTAACTGCAGTACATGATCTATGAAAGAGCCCAGCCAAACTACTGTACATTTTCTTCTATTGGATCCATAATTAATAATTACAAACATTTTGTCAATTTCTGGTCTAACATTAGAAAATGTTACTTGGATGAACACATGAAGTTTAAGTAGAAAAAATGTTTTAGATTATTGTAGGCCTATAAAAATTCTACTGTTCAGTGCAACATCCATAAATCCTTTATAGGGATTAGACTAGCAATGAAAGTGCTTCCACAAACATCCTGAATCTATAAGTATCAAATGGGATGTGAGGAGGGTTGAGTCTGGAAAAGCAGCTACTTTTACAGCCCCTCCCAGGAGCACATGGGGAATTATTAACTCCTTATTTTTCAGGCACAGGGGAATGCTTCGGAATCCTGTCACAAATCTCTTATTTCCCAGGCTTTCATGTAAGTCTGTTCTACTCTATCAAAATTTAAAACAAAACAAAAAAATCTTTCCAATAGAAAGTATTTCTCATCTGTGTTTCCAGTGTTCAGTCCAGACTTACAAACACTCCATTAATTTCCATGGGATTTCTCATGCAGGTTAGCAAGCTCACATGAATAAAAGTTTACAGGACAGGGACTTTTGAAGAGCATACTCACTGCTGGCTTGCCTCATTGTGGTATAGCAGGCTCTCCGCATTTTGGTCTCCCTGCCAACAAACACTTTGAAAGAGAAGAAGACGATTAGTGCAGAGCCAAAGGGTTACTGGCCTGTGGATAAGGGGGAAGAAATAGATGTGATATAACTGGATTTTGGTAAGGCTTTTAACACAGTCCCACATGACAGTCTCATAAGCAGACCAGAGAAATGTGGTCTAGATGAAATTACTGTAAGGTGGATGCATAACTAAGTGAAAGACTATACTCAAAGAGCATTGTAAATGGTTCACTGTCAAACTGGGAGGGCATGTCTAGTGGGGTTCCACAGGGGTCAGTGATGGGTCCAGTACTATTCAATATCTTCATTAGTGACTTGGATTATGGAACGGAGAGTATGCTTATAAAATTTGCAGGTGACACCATGCTGGGAGCGCTTGTGAGCACTTTGGAGGACAGATTTAGAATTCAAAATAACCTCTACAATCTGGAGAACTGGTCTGAATTCTACAAGATGAAATTCAAAGATAAGTGAAAGTATTTCACTTAGGAAGGAAAAAGTCAAATGCACAACTACAAAATAGGTAATAACTGGCTAGGTGGGAGTACTGCTGGAAAGCTGTTGGGGTTTAAAGCAGATGACAAATTGAATTTGAGTGAATACGATGCCCTTGTGAAAAAGGTCTGGCATGTATTAATGACAGTTATATGTAGGACCAGGGAGGTAATTGTCCTGTTCTGCTCACCACTGGTGAGGCCTCAGCTGGGAACTGTATCCGATTTTAGGATCCAGACTTTAGGACAGATGTGGAGAGAGAGAACAAAAATTATAAAAAAAGTTTAGAGAACTTGGCATAAGGAAAGGTTAAACAACTAGGCATGTTTAATCTTGAGCAAAGATGACTGAGGGGGGACCTCATCAGTCATCAAATATTGTAATGGCTGTTATAAAGAGGATGGTGATCAATTGTTTTCCATGTCCATTGAAAGGAGCAGAAGTAATGGGCTTCATCTACAGAGAGGGAGATTTAAGTTAGAAACTTTTTCCTAATATATAAACTATAAGGGTATTTAAGTTCTGGAATAGGCTTCCAAAGGTGGGGTTGTGAAATCCCCATCATTGCAGGATCTTTAAGAATGGGTTAGACAAATACCTGTCAGGGATGGTCTAAGTTTACTTAGTCCTGCCTCAGCACAGAAGGTTGGTCTCAATGACTTCTTGAGGTCCCTTCCAGCCCTATATTTCTATGATTCTGTGACTCATCCTTCCAGCCAGGTCACTTATAGTCACTCCCCCAGGTAATAGAGTTCAACAGCCTCACACCAAGTCCAATTCCAAACTTACTAGTTCTTTTGCCCCTGGTGTCTTCACACCACCATTCTGAGTGGGCCTGTAGGAGAACCCAGGCCCTCCCTCTCCACTGGGTTCCAGCCCAGGGAATCTATAATAAGCAAGCAATGTCATCTATTCAGACCAATCCTGCTTCTTCGTTGGGCTTCTTCCTACCTTAGTCAGTCTATTGGCTTTTCACACAGCCCCATCCTAGGCCCACTATGTACTTGTATTCTCCTCATGCTCCAGAGCCAATCAGGGTTTACCCTCCTTTCAAGGCAGGGACTCCCAATGCCTTCTCTGTTTGTCTCCTGGCCTCTTGCCAGAGATCTCCACTCAGGAGAGGATCCCTAGGCTAACTCTTCCCCTGGGCTTCCTTTTCAACCCTGCAGGACTCTACTGCCAAGAGAGGGACTTCAGAGTTCTTTCCCTTCACCGTGCTCTCTCTCTCTCTCCCCACAACTCCCACTTGACTTCACCTCCTTCTACTCTGGGCTTCTTTTCTTTATAGCAACCAGCTGGCACTTATCTTTCATTGAGCAGAGCTCAATCTCCAGGTACAACCTGGTGGCCTCACTGAATGGTCCAGCTCCAATTAACCATTTCAGCACCAGTGTGTGGTATACACTGCAGCCCAGGGAACTTTGTGTTTATTTTTTTTTATGTTCATCACAAGCTTTTTTAATGACTAAGGGCCAAAATACCATGAGCACAATTCCCAGATGGTGAAGATATGATAAAAACAGATATCCTGTTATTTTTGCCCAACAATTGGCTCCCTTAAGGCATTAAAAACATGAGAACTGTAAACACAAATACAGTATCAAGATATACAACTCTATTCAGGTGTTCCTGAATACCATTAACTTGAACTTTATTGAGGTTCCATGAATAACCTTACTACTCATAATGATAAAATGGCCCAAGCCTAAAATGACATGAGGCTGTATGGTTCCTACTCTGAGAAAGTTCTTTTAAAGTGTTTAAAATAACTTATTAAATCCTTTCCATCATATTGTATATAAAGTTTAAATGGACCTAATACCCACTGTAAAGGCAGCTCACTGTTATGCATCATACTTTTGGTTTTATTGTTTCATTCTTCATGTACTCAGTAATTGCCCAGGAAAAAAAATGAGACGCGAGAGAATGGGAAATTATTTCCTTAGAATTTGTTAAAAGAAACCAAAATTAATATACCCATACCAAAATATTTTAGGATGATTGTACAGGTTTAGATTTTTCAAAGGATGGGATTAATCCTTTCTCGTTTTCATAGGCTATCAGGCATCATTTGCCTTCTCCTAATATATCTGTCCCTTGCACCTGACAGACCTTTTTGGCAATGAATTTTAGAATTTATCCATAACTATTGCCTTCCTGCAGAGGAAGTAAATGAACTCAGGCTTGGCTGATCCTTTCTATATCAGTGTGAATGTTCTGCTCCTAAAATGTACCACTTGACACTTCTGGAAACCTGGAGTCTGCTGTTTATCCACAGAACAGGTGCAGCATAGTAAGCAGCAGTACACGCTTCCCCACATAGCCCTCTATGTTTTCCTAAGCAGAAAGGACCACCATGAGTAAGAGGGGAGCTACGTGCTCCTGTGCTGCAGAAGTTTTGAGCAAACTCTGCAGGATGTGATTGTCACCTTTAGCCTGTGCAGTGTTGTTGTAGCCATACTGGCCTCAGGATATTAGAGAGACAAGGTGGGTGAGGTCGTCTCTTTCACTGGATCAATTTCTGTTGGTGAGAGAGAGAGATGCTTTCAAGCCGCACAGAACTCTGCTGCAGGTTTTCTTCAGGGCCTTTAGCCTATCCGTCAAGACTGCTAAATTAGCAGTAGCACCAGTATGGTAGCACTTAGGATCCCTTGTCATGGACCAGTATCCCACCATGCTAGATGCTGTAAAAACACAGAACAAAGTGGCAGTCCCTGCTCCAAAGCACTTACAGTCCAAGACGAGGGACAACACAGATGGACGCATACAAATGGGGGAGTACAAGGAAACTATGAAACAAAACTGATTAGCATGACAAGTAGGGGTCTCAGCACAGCAGCAGCCTAACCACTGTCAAGTTTTTTGTACACATCATGGCACTGGAGAGTTTTAAGGAGGATAATGTATTAGTTTTGTAGATGTTTAAGTGGAGCTTGTGGAGATGTTGAGGGGCAGCATGGGAGAAAAAACAGACGTGCTTGTTTGATTTAATAAGTGAGCAATGGTGACTGGCATCATGGTCTTATTAGAGACAGGAGTCTCACTTGTTACTGAATCAGAGATGACAAATTGAGTGGTGATAGGTCCTGAAGGGCCTTGTAAGTAAAGACAAGTAGCCTATGTTCGATGAATAGAGAAGAGGGAGGATGCTAAGAGAGGGACAACATGATCAAAACAATGGGCTAAGAAAATTATCTTTGCAAGCAGCATTCTGAATGGATACAAGCAGGGCAAGACTGCATGTGACCTGGCCAGAGAAAAGAATGGTGCAGTAACTGAGATCTTGGACAAGGTTTAACTGTTTGGATGGATAGGATATCTTAGATATGTTAATACAGAAAGAATCTGTAAGACTTTAACATAGCCTGGATGTAGGACAAAGAGAGAGAGAGAGTCCAAGTGATAAGAGTGATAAGATAAGCAAATTATGGGCCCAGGTGACAAGTAGAAAGGTGGTGTTGTCCACAAAGACTACAAAAGGAGGTAGTGGTAGGGATTCAGAGCTGTGTTTTAGCCATGTTCAGTGTGAGCTGATAGCTAGACATCTACAAGGAGATGCCTGAAACAGGCAGGTTTCAATTAGACAAGAGTTCTAACTAGAGCCTGATAATGTCCACTGGGAAATAGACTGAGATCATTAGCTCATTTCATGTAGAACACCAAACAACCACCAGGCGGCAACAACTTTTGGTCAGTACCTGAAGTCAGACTCTCTAAGGGTATGTCTACACTACGGAATAAGGTAGAATTTATAGAAGTTGTTTTTTTAGAAATCGGTTATATATATTCGAGTGTGTGTGTCCCCACAGAAAATGCTCTAAGTGCATTAAGTGCATTAACTCGGCGGAGCGCTTCCACAGTACCAAGGCTAGAGTCGACTTCCGGAGCGTTGCACTGTGGATAGCTATCCCACAGTTCCCACAGTCTCCGCTGCCCATTGGAATTCTGGGTTGAGATCCCAATGCCTGATGGGGCTAAAACATTGTCGCGGGTGGTTCTGGGTACATATCGTCAGGCCCCCGTTCCCTCCCTCCCTCCGTGAAAGCAAGGGCAGACAATCATTTCGCGCCTTTTTTCCTGAGTTACCTGTGCAGACGCCATACCACGGCAAGCATGGAGCCCGCTCAAGTAACCATCACCGTATGTCTCCTGGGTGCTGGCAGACACGGTACGGCATTGCTACACAGTAGCAGCAACCCATTGCCTTCTGGCAGCAGACGGTGCAGTACGACTGGTAACCGTTCTCGTCATGTCCGAGGTGCTCCTGGCCACGTCGGCTGGGAGCGCCTGGGCAGACATGGGCGCAGGGACTAAATTTGGAGTCACTTGACCAGGTCATTCTCTTTAGTCCTGCAGTCAGTCCTATTGAACCGTCTTATGGTGAGCAGGCAGGCGATACGGATTGCTAGCAGTCGTACTGTACCATCTTCTGCCGGGCAGGCAAGAGATGAGGATGGCTAGCAGTCCTACTGCACCGTCTGCTGCCAGCCAAAGATGTAAAAGATAGATGGAGTGGATCAAAACAAGAAATACACCAGATTTGTTTTGTACTCATTTGCCTCCTCCCTGTCTAGGGGACTCATTCCTCTAGGTCACACTGCAGTCACTCACAGAGAAGGTGCAGTGAGGTAAATCTAGCCATGTATCAATCAGAGGCCAGGCTAACCTCCTTGTTCCAATAAGAACAATAACTTAGGTGCACCATTTCTTATTGGAACCCTCCGTGAAGTCCTGCCTGAAATACTCCTTGATGTAAAGCCACCCCCTCTGTTGATTTTAGCTCCCTGAAGCCAACCCTGTAAGCCGTGTCGTCAGTTGCCCCTCCCTCCGTCAGAGCAATGGCAGACAATCGTTCCGCGCCTTTTTTCTGTGCGGATGCCATACCAAGGCAAGCATGGAGGCCGCTCAGCTCACTTTGGCAATTAGGAGCACATTAAACACCACACGCATTATCCAGCAGTATATGCAGCACCAGAACCTGGCAAAGCGATACCGGGCGAGGAGGCGACGTCAGCGCGGTCACGTGAGTGATCAGGACATGGACACAGATTTCTCTGAAAGCATGGGCCCTGCCAATGCATGCATCATGGTGCTAATGGGGCAGGTTCATGCTGTGGAACGCCGATTCTGGGCTCGGGAAACAAGCACAGACTGGTGGGACCGCATAGTGTTGCAGGTCTGGGACGATTCCCAGTGGCTGTGAAACTTTCGCATGCGTAAGGGCACTTTCATGGAACTTTGTGACTTGCTTTCCCCGGCCCTGAGGCGCATGAATACCAAGATGAGAGCAGCCCTCACAGTTGAGAAGCGAGTGGCGATAGCCCTGTGGAAGCTTGCAACGCCAGACAGCTACCGGTCAGTTGGGAATCAATTTGGAGTGGGCAAATCTACTGTGGGGGCTGCTGTGATGCAAGTAGCCCACGCAATCAAAGATCTGCTGATATCGAGGGTAGTGACCCTGGGAAACGTGCAGGTCATAGTGGATGGCTTTGCTGCAATGGGATTCCCTAACTGTGGTGGGGCCATAGACGGAACCCATATCCCTATCTTGGCACCGGAGCACCAAGCCTGCGAGTACATAAACCGCAAGGGGTACTTTTCAATAGTGCTGCAAGCTCTGGTGGATCACAAGGGACGTTTCACCAACATCAACGTGGGATGGCCGGGAAAGGTACATGACGCTCGCATCTTCAGGAACTCTGGTCTGTTTCAAAAGCTGCAGGAAGGGACTATATTCCCAGACCAGAAAATAACTATTGGGGATGTTGAAATGCCTATATGTATCCTTGGGGACCCAGGCTACCCCTTAATGCCATGGCTCATGAAGCCGTACACAGGCAGCCTGGACAGTAGTCAGGAGCTGTTCAACTACAGGCTGAGCAAGTGCAGAATGGTGGTAGAATGTGCATTTGGATGTTTAAAGGCGCGCTGGTGCAGTTTACTGACTCGCTTAGACCTCAGCGAAACCAATATTCCCACTGTTATTACTGCTTGCTGTGTGCGCCACAATATCTGTGAGAGTAAGGGGGAGACGTCTATGGCGGGGTGGGAGGTTGAGGCAAATCGCCTGGCTGCTGGTTACGTGCAGCCAGACACCAGGGCAGTTAGAAGAGCACAGGAGGGCGCGGTACGCATCAGAGAAGCTTTGAAAACCAGTTTCATGACTGGCCAGGCTACGGTGTGAAAGTTCTGTTTGTTTCTCCGTGATGAAACCCCCCGCCCCTTGGTTCACTCTACTTCCCTGTAAGCTAACCACCCTCCCCTCCTCCCTTCGATCACCGCTTGCAGAGGCAATAAAGTCATTGTTGCTTCACATTCATGCATTCTTTATTCATTCATCACACAAATAGGGGGATGACTACCAAGGTAGCGCAGGAGGGGTGGTGGAGGAGGGAAGGAAAATGCCACACAGCACTTTAAAAGTTTACAACTTTAAAATTTATTGAATGCCAGCCTTCTTTTTTTGGGGCAATCCTCTGTGGCAGAGTGGCTGGTTGGCTGGTGCCCCCCCCCCCACCGCGTTCTTGGGCGTCTGGGTTTGGAGGCTATGGAACTTGGGGAGGAGGGCGGTTGGTTACACAGGGGCTGTAGTGGCAGTCTGTGCTCCAGCTGCCTTTGCTGCAGCTCAACCATACACTGGAGCATACTGGTTTGATCCTCCAGCAGCCTCAGCATTGAATCCTGCCTCCTCTCATCATGCTGCTGCCACATTTGAGCTTCAGCCCTGTCTTCAGCCCGCCACTTACTCTCTTCAGCCCGCCACCTCTCCTCCCGGTCATTTTGTGCTTTCCTGCACTCTGACATTATTTGCCTCCACGCATTCGTCTGTGCTCTGTCAGTGTGGGAGGACAGCATGAGCTCGGAGAACATTTCATCTCGAGTGCGTTTTTTTTTCTTTCTAAGCTTCACTAGCCTCTGGGAAGGAGAAGATCCTGTGATCATTGAAACACATGCAGCTGGTGGAGAAAAAAAAAGGGACAGCGGTATTTAAAAAGACACATTTTATAAAACAGTGGCTACACTCTTTCAGGGTAAACCTTGCTGTGAACATTACATACATAGCACATGTGCTTTCATTACAAGGTTGCATTTTGCCTCCCCCCACCGCGTGGCTACCCCCTCAACCCTCCCCCCTCCCTGTGGCTAACAGCGGGGAACATTTCTGTTTAGCCACAGGCAAACAGCCCAGCAGGAATGGGCTCCTCTGAGTGTCCCCTGAAGAAAAGCACTCTATTTCAACCAGGTGACCATGAATTATATCTCACTCTCCTGAGGATAACACAGAGAGTTGTTTGAACACCAGCAAACATACACTGCAATGCTTTGTTGTACAATGATTCCCGAGTACGTGTTACTGGCCTGGAGTGGTAAAGTGTCCTACCATGAAGGACGCAATAAGGCTGCCCTCCCCAGAAACCTTTTGCAAAGGCTTTGGGAGTACATCCAGGAGAGCCGCGAATGCCAGGGCAAAGTAATCCTTTCACATGCTTGCTTTTAAACCATGTATAGTATTTTAAAAGGTACACTCACCGGAGGTCCCTTCTCCGCCTGCTGGGTCCAGGAGGCAGCCTTGGGTGGGTTCGGGGGGTACTGGCTCCAGGTCCAGGGTGAGAAACAGTTCCTGGCTGTCGGGAAAACCGGTTTCTCCGCTTGCTTGCTGTGAGCTATCTACAACCTCATCATCATCATCATCATCTTCGTCCCCAAAACCTGCTTCCGTGTTGCCTCCATCTCCATTGAAGGACTCAAACAACACGGCTGGGGTAGTGGTGGCTGAACCCCCTAAAATGGCATGCAGCTTATCATAGAACCGGCATGTTTGGGGCTCTGACCCGGAGCGGCCATTCGCCTCTCTGGTTTTCTGGTAGGCTTGCCTCAGCTCCTTCAATTTCACGCGGCACTGCTTTGGGTCCCTGTTATGGCCTCTGTCCTTCATGCCCTGGGAGATTTTGACAAAGGTTTTGGCATTTCGAAAACTGGAACAGAGTTCTGATAGCACGGATTCCTCTCCCCATACAGCGATCAGATCCCGTACCTCCCGTTCGGTCCATGCTGGAGCTCTTTTGCGATTCTGGGACTCCATCATGGTCTCCTCTGCTGATGAGCTCTGCATGGTCACCTGCAGCTTGCCACGCTGGCCAAACAGGAAATGAGATTCAAAAGTTCGCGGTTCTTTTCCTGTCTACCTGGCCAGTGCATCTGAGTTGAGAGTGCTGTCCAGAGCGGTCACAATGGAGCATTCTTGGATAGCTCCCGGAGGCCAATACCGTCGAATTGTGTCCACAGTACCCCAAATTCGAGCCGGCAAGGCCGATTTAAGCGCTAATCCACTTGTGAGGGGTGGAGTAAGGAAATCAATTTTAAGAGCCCTTTAAGTCGAAATAAAGGGCTTCATTGTGTGGACGGGTGCAGGTTTACATCGATTTAATGCTGCTAAATTCGACCTAAAGTCCTAGTGTAGACCAGGGCTAACAAAGACATTGAATTAGGCGTTATAGGATCACTTTAATTCCAGATTTTTAAGCATATATTAGACAAAGCCAGAATAACTGATCCCGCCTCAACATGTGAATCCTAAATTGTGTTTCGTCACATAGGCCTCAGTTCAGTAAAGCACCTTAACTTAAGCACAGGCTTAAGTGATTACTCTATAGGAATAGGACTTCAGCATGTGCTTAAGTGTTTTGCTGAACTGAGTCAGACATTTCTTAACAATAGAGTCAAAATTCCTACACAAAAACTAAATGATACCTACTTGTCAATATTTGGAATATTTGGGTATTTATTATACTAAGACATAAAGTGAAAAGTGTAGCATAAAACTGGCCCAAGTCTGTGATTGATAAGCCACATGTGAAAATGGAACTGCTCACTGGAATGAAGTGAAACTCAGTATGGGCTAGATCAGGGATCGACAACCTTTGGCACGTGGCCCACCAGGGTAAGCCCCCTGGCGGGCTGGGCCAGTTTGTTTACCTGCCGCATCCACAGGTTCAGTCGATCGCGGCTCCCACTGACCGCGGTTCACAGCTCCAGGCCAATCAGGGCTGCAGGAAGCTGCGGCCAGCACATCCCTCAGCCCGCGCCCCTCCCTGCAGCCGCCATTGGCCTGGAGCAGTGAACCGCGGCCAGTGGGAGCCGAGATCAGCTGAACCTGCGGACGCAGCCAGTAAACAAACCAGCCTGGCCCACCAGGGGGCTTACCCTGGCATGCCGCATGCCAAAGGTTGCCGATCCCTGGGCTAGATTGTGCTCAAACATGGCCCTGCACAGGCGGGGAGATTACAAGCAGACTTTCTCCTATGTGCCAGGCACAGAAGCCAGCACAATTCCAGTCCTGGCATAATCCTTGACTGATCCCTCAACTGAGTTTGTTGCACTTTCTGTACCCATCCAAGATGCTGTTGTATTTGCTTTCTGGGACAGATCCAATACCCACTGAAATCAATGAAAGGACTCACTGACTTCTATAGGCTTTGGATCAGGCCCTCTTAGAGCTAGATCCTACCACCCTTCCTCAAGTTGGGTTGTACCATACTCCACAAGTCACCATATGGGAATACTAATCACTCAAACTAATGTTGGCAAGTTGGCAAAATCTGGCCATTAGTGGATGGGCCAGCTCCATTGGGGATTCTTGCACCAGTGTGATGCAGTACTCTACTTACCACTAAGATAGGGACACCTGGCTGGTCTCCAAACTGGGGTGCGCACACCCCAGGCGGTGCATGGCACCAGGAGCGCTGCCAGATGGCACTCCACCATTTTTTTCCTTCGGCGGCAGCTCTGCACGTCCACGGCTGGTGTTCCTCTCCGGGGGCCCGCCTGTGGTAAGTCTTCCAGTCTTCTTCTATCTGCAGCACGCCTGTGGCAGGTCTTCCGGTCTTCACCCTGGGGATGCGCGAGCCAAAAAGAAGACTGCCTTACTGAATCAGAATAAGAAGCTGAGCACTTCAAATACAATAACTAAAACTCCAACATCATTGACATTAATTTACTTCAAACTCCATTTAAATGAAACGCCGAACACATGCTTTATGGGTGTGTTTTTGTTTTGTTTCTGCAGTAATGAACCCCTTTGCTTCAACTTTTTGAAGAAAAGATGTTACTACCTTTGCAAATGCACAATTATGAGGGAAATAAAAGATGAGGTCTAACTACTTTGCAAGCTGCATTAAGCCATGGATTCTGAAAAAGTGCTGTTAGAGACAAGTGCTGCCTTTATCCTACGCAACACAGTTTTGTTCACATCAGGACAGAAAAAGAGTAGCTCTTCTATTAAATGTTTAGCACTTTTTTCCCCTGGACATTTTCATATAATAAATGATAAAGAAACACAGTAATTATCTAAAGTGGTGTCTTACTGTATAACTTTACTGGGAAAAGGGCTTTCTTATAAAAGCAGCCACTTAATTCAATTTAGTGAATAAATGAAGAAGGCCTTTATGACCACTCCCCAGTCATGGTGCCTGCAGGTTTCCAGGAGTACCAAGCTATGCAGGCTACTTTTCATTCTAAGGGAATACTTCCCATTGTTAGAGGTCGCATGATGAGAGCCCTGTTTCTAGAGCTGAAATGTGCTTTCTGCTTACCTGCATGCCCTAGATTGATTGATTTACCTATCTGTTCATTTTTAATTTCCATTTGTACCCATTAGAGTTCTCTAGAGGTAAAATGCCTGCCTGTGCCAAGGGCCAGCCCAAGGCTCATGCACCATTTTTAAGTCCCACTGAAGTCCAATGCTGAGAGCTTAAGTGGAGAACAGGCCTTGTGGTAGCCCATTGTACAGGGATGAATTTCAACCTAGGTAGAGTACAAAATTTAGAATCACAACAACAAATCAAAAACGTAAAAAAAAGAAAAGAAAAGAAAAGAACAGTGTGATCAAGGTCATTTTAACAGTATAGACCAAAATTATGGCTTTTATAGCCGTGGCTCATTGCAGGAAGTAAAGCACCTCATGCACCCTCGGGATGATAGGAGGAGCTATTATGAGCCTACAATGGACACTGGGAGTTGACTGAACTGTGAATAAGCTGTTCTCCCCCTCTTGCTGTGCTTTCTTGCCCGGGCTTGGCAATGGGATTGCAGGTCACTTAGCCCTGGTCTCCATTACAGGATTAGGTCGAATTTAGCCGCATTAGGTCAATTTTAAAATGAATGCATCCACACAACCAACCCCATTCCATTGATGTAAAGGGCTCTTAAAATCAACTTCTGTACTCCTCCCTGGTGAGGGAAGTAGTGCTAAAATTGACCTTGCTGGGTCGAATTTGGGCTAGTGCAGATGCAAATCAATGGTATTGGCCTCCGGGAGCTATCCCAGAGTGCTCCGCTGTGACCGCTCTGGACAGCGCTTTGAACGCCGATGCACTAGCCAGGTACACAGGAAAAGCCCTGGGAACTTTTTAATTTCATTTCCTGTTTGGACAGCGTGGTGAACTCAGCAGCACAGGTGACCATGCAGTCCCCCCAGAATCGTAGAGCATAAAATGTTTCTATGCTCCCCCTATCAACTCCGTCCCTGAAGTTATTGCAGATTAGAAGGTGAAAAAAAACACTCTCATGATGACATGTTTTCCAAGCTCATGCAGTCCTCCCGCACTGATAGGGCACAGCTTAATGCATGGAGGCATTCAGTGGCAGAGGCCAGGAAAAAATAAAGTGAGCTCAAAGAGCGGAGGCAGGACACGATGCCGAGGCTAATGGGGGAGCAAATGGACATGATGAAGCATCTGTTAGGGGAGCAAAAGGACATGATGAAACATCTATTGGAGCTGCAGGATAACCCAACAAGAGCACAGACCCCCGCTGCATCCACTATATAACCGCCTACCCTCCTCCCCATATTCCATAGCCTTCTCACCCAAACGCCCAAGAACGCGGGGGTGGGAGGCTCCAGGCACCCAGCCACTCCACTCCAGAGGATGGCCCAAGCAATAGAAGGCAGTCATTCAAAGAGTTTGATTTTTAGTGTGGCTATAATAAGCAATGTGGCCTTGTCCGTCCCTCCTCCCTCACCCGACCCGGGCTACCTTGTCCATTATCTCTTTTTTTTTAATTAATAAAGAAATAATGCATGGTTTCAAAACAATAGTTACTTTATTTCGAAGGGGGGAGGGTGGTTGGCTTACAGGGAATTAAAATCAACAAAGCGGGTGGGTTTGCATTAAGGAGAAACACACAGTCACACCGAAGCCAGGCCAGTCATTAAACTGGTTTTCAAAGCCTCTCTGATGCGCAGCATGCCTTTCTGTGCTCTTCTAATCACCCTGCTATCTGGCTGCTCAAAATCGGATGCCAGGTGATTTGCCTCAACTTCCCACCCCGCCATAAACATCTCCCCCTTACTCTCACAGATATTATGGAGCACACAGCAAGCAGCAATAACAATGAGAATGTTGGTTGTGCTGAGGTCTGACGTAGTCAGCAAACAGCGCCAGCGAGCTTTTAAACGTCCAAAGGCACATTCTACCACCATTCTGCATTTGCTCAGCCTATAGTTGAACTGCTCCTTACTACTGTACAGGCTTCTTGAGCCATGGGAGCAAGGGGTAGGCTGAGGTAGGTGCGACTGCATGGTGCTGCTGGCTGGGAGAGCAACCTGAGGCAAAAGCCTCCAGCTCGCATGATATTCCAGGCAGGATTGAATCTCCATGAGACAAAACTTAAAGAAGAGAATGGGGGAGGGATAGCTCAGTGGTTTGAGCATTGGCCTGCTAAACCCAGGGTTGTGAGTTCAATCCCTGAAGGGCCATTTAGGGATCTGGGGGAAAAATTGGAGATTGGTCCTGCTTTGAGCAGGGGGTTGGACTAGATGACCTCCTGAGGTCCCTTCCAACCCTGATATTCTATGAATGACCTGGAGTATCTGGCTCCCATTTGGTGCTCTAAGAGGAGGATAGCCATGTCTATCCAGGCGCCCCTGATCAACCTCACCGAGGTCTGCCAGGAGCACCCAAGAAACTGCACTGTCTGCTGCGAAGGCAAGGAGCTGCTGCTGTGTAGCAATGCAGTACCGTATCTGCCAGCAGCACCCAGGAGACGTACGGTGACGGTGAGCTGAGCAGGCTCCATGCTTGCCGTGGTATGGTGTCTGCATGGGAAAGAAGGCATGAAACCATTGTCTGCTGTTGCTTTCACGGAGGGTGGGAGGCAGCGGGCCTGATGACATGTACTCAAAACCACCCGCGACAATGTTTTTGCCCCATCAGGCATTGGGAGCTTAACCCAGAATTCCAATGGGCAGTGGAGACTGTGGGAACTGTGGGATAGCTACCCACAGTTCACCACTCTGTAAGTTGAGGCTAGCCACGGTTGTGAGGAAGCACTCCGCCAACTTAATGCACTTAGTGTGGACATACGCAATCAGCTGTATAAAATTGGTTTCTAAAAATCGACTTCTATAAAATTGACCTAATTTCATAGTGTAGACACACCTTAGACACACCCGAGCTAGCTTTAATCTAGCTGGCTCAGGTACTGAAGTAGTGAAGCTGTGGCAGAACAGAATTATGTGTGGCCTGTACAAGTCTCTTGAGTGGCTAGCTTGTGCTGAAGCCCGTGCTGTCACAGCTTCAGTGATCTAGATTAAATCTAGCTTGGGAATGTCTACAGGAGCTGTGATCACAGCCTGTGATTGCAGTGTAGACATACTCTTAGACATGACCCCTCTGACCTGATTAGCACTATCAGCAATGCTAGAGTTCACCCTCCAGTTCTCCCTTGTCCTAGTAGCAAAATTATGGATGATGCTTTGATGGGTGCACTGGGAAAAAATGGACTTAACTTGTGTCTTCTTCCCTCCCCGCACACCTCTGCTGAGCCATTCAAAACTTAGTACTTAGGTATGATTAGATAAATGCTATAAGGTCTTCTCCCACTATTTGCTCTGGTAACTCATAAAACTGGAGGCTGGTTCCTCCTCTTTGAGCTCCTTGGTCTCCTTAATCTGAGCAATTTTGTTGAATTAAGTCCATCTTCCAGGTCATGAACCCTGCACTTTCCTCCAAAATGGCTATACTGAAAGCCTCTGCATTTCTTCCACTGCTCTAATGATTTCTGATTTAATTTCAGCCAAGGAGTGAAACACCTATTCAAGTGTAACTTTTTCCCCTCAGGAACAGTAACCTTTTGCCATCTGTGAAATAGCAAGTATAAATTCTGTGAACTGCGTAAAAGTGATTTCCTCTTTGGTGATGCAGAAGAATGCTTTGGCCTCTTGCATCCAGTTAACTTATCTGTTGAACTTTCTATTTCAAGTACTTGAAGGTGGACATAATGATCCAAAGCCAAATCCTACATTCACTTTCACACCATGCACCCTCATTGACTCAGAGACACACATTTGGCACATAATCGGGGGTTAAACATGAAGTTTAGTGGTAGAAGATTACTATTTAATTTTTAATGTAAAAAGGCAGGCAAGTCTAATGGATCTAAATCATGAAGCAGCCACCTTA
Organism: Eretmochelys imbricata; assembly: GCF_965152235.1. NCBI lineage: Eukaryota > Metazoa > Chordata > Testudines > Cheloniidae > Eretmochelys > Eretmochelys imbricata. The sequence continues at coordinate 32,835,483 of NC_135575.1, read as the reverse complement.
GCGGAGCATCGCACAGTTCCCACTTAAGTCATTTAAAAACAGGAAAAGCTCTCAATACACTACAATCCTGCATCAGCAGGGGATGGACTAGATTTCCTAATAGCTATTTCACATCTCTAGCTTCTGATTCCGATGTGTAGAAAGAATAGTAAATATGGCAGGCGACCAGCTTGGCTTAACAGTGAAATCCTTGCTGATTTTAAACACAAAAAAGAAGCTTACAAGCTTACAAGAAGTGGAAGATTGGACAAATGACCAGGGAAGAGTATAAATATATTGCTCGGGCATGCAGGAGTAAAATCAGGAAGGGCAAATCACACCTGGAGTTGCAGCTAGCAAGAGATGTTAAGAGTAACAAGAAGGGCTTCTTCAGGTATGTTAGCAACAAGAAGAAAGTCAAGGAAAGAGTGGGCCCCTTACTGAATGAGGGAGGCAACCTAGTGACAGAGAATGTGGAAAAAGCTAATGTACTCAATGCTTTTTTTGCCTCTGTCTTCACGAACAAGGTCAGCTCCCAGACTACTGCACTGAGCAGCATAGCATGGGAAGGAGGTGACCAGCCCTCTGTGGAGAAAGAAGTGGTTTGGGACTATTCAGAAAAGCTGGATGAGCACAAGTCCATGGGGCCAGATGCGCTGCATCCGAGAGTGCTAAAGAAGTTGGCGGATGTGATTGCAGAGCCATTGGCCATTATCTCTGAAAACTCATGGTGATCGGGGGAAGCCCTGGGCGACTGGAAAAAGGCTAATGTAGTGCCCATCTTTAAAAAAGGGAAGGAGGAGGATCCTGGGAACTACAGGCCAGTCAGCCTCACCTCAGTCCCTGGAAAAATCATGGAGCAGGTCCTCAAGGAATCAATTCTGAAGCACTTAGAGGAGGGGAAAGTGATCAGGAACAGTCAGCATGGATTCACCAAGGGCAAGTCATGCCTGACTAATCTAATTGCCTTCTATGACGAGATAACTGGCTTTGTGGATGAGGGGAAACCAGTAGACATGTTGTTCCTTGACTTTAGCAAAGCTTTTGACACGGTCTCCCACAGTATTCTTGCCAGCAAGTTAAAGAAGTATGGGCTGGATGAATGGACTATAAGGTGCATAGAAAGTTGGCTAGATTGTCGGGCTCAACGGGTAGTGATCAATGGCTCCATATCTGATTGGCAGCCGGTATCAAGTGGAGTGCCCCAAGGGTCGGTCCTTGGGCCGGTTTTGTTCAATATCTTCATAAATGATCTGGAGGATGGTGTGGATTGCATCCTCAGCAAGTTTGCAGATGACACTAAACTGGGAGGAGAGGCAGATACACTGGAGGGTAGGGTTAGGATACAGAGGTGCCTAGACAAATTAGAGGATTGGGCCAAAAGAAATCTGATGAGGTTCAACAAGGACAAGTGCAGAGTCCTGCACTTAGGACGGAAGAATCCCATGCACCGTTACAGACTAGGGACCGAATGGCTCGGCAGCAGTTCTGCAGAAAAGGACCTACGGGTTACAGTGAATGAGAAGCTGGATATGAGTCCACAGTGTGCCCTTGTTGCCAAGAAGGCCAATGGCATTTTGGGATGTATAAGTAGGGGCATTGCCAGCAGATCGAGGGACGTGATCATTCCCCTCTATTAGACATTGGTGAGGCCTCATCTGGAGTACTGTGTCCAGTTTTGGGCCCCACACTATAAGAAGGATGTGGAAAAATTGGAAAACGTCCAGCGGAGGGCAACAAAAATGATTAGGGGACTGGAACACATGACTTATGAGGAGAGGCTGAGGGAACTGGGATTATTTAGTGTGCGGAAGAGAAGAATGCTGGGGGGGGATTTGATAGCTGCTTTCAACTACCTGAAAGGGGCTTCGAAAGAGGATGGATCTAGACTGTTCTCAGTGGTAGCAGATGACAGAACAAGGAGTAATGGTCTCAAGTTTCAGTGGGGGAGATTTAGGTTGGATATTAGGAAAAACTTTCACTAGGAGGGTGGTGAAACACTGGAATGCGTTACCTAGGGAGGTGGTGGAATCTCCTTCCTTAGAAGTTTTTAAGGTCCTGCTTGACAAAGCCCTGGCTGGGATGATTTAGTTGGGGATTGGTCCTGCTTTGAGCAGGGAGTGAACTAGATGACCTCCTGAGGTCCCTTCCAACCCTGATATTCTATGATTCTATGATTCCTTCTGATTTTTTCTTACTCAATGCCACTCCAGGAGGCCCATTTGGAGTTCCCCCATCCCCCTCTTTATATTGTGGATTAATCCAAGTTTGTGACATTTAAGCAAAATCCAACAGAAAATTATCAAGACTGGAGGAAATTCTATGTCCATTTTCTATTTGACAGAATTTCATAAAGAGTCAGACTGGATAATTTTCTTTTGGCAAAACTCAGACATCACCAGCTTTAATTCCAGAGGACCAGCAACATCAGTGAAGTGCAGTATAACAATGCCAGGAGCCAAATCTGTTTCTAAAAATGTCAAAATGGCTTTGATTTTGTAAAAAAGACCACAGTTTGTAAGAGATTATTGCAAATTTATGAAACTAAGTAACAGAAGTGTTGCATAGCTGATGGTGAAACCAGTCTACAAGAAGATCCTAGCTTTTTTAAGTTTCCTATTTAAATAACAAAAAAATTGATCACGAACTTTTATTTTTGGGTTATTCAAATAAAATGTAGAGATAGCTATTTAAAAAACTGGCAGAAAGTGGCTTATAAATCAGAAGAACAAAACAACTTATGAAGTGCGGAAATTGGCACCTGTCTTATCTGATTGAAAGACTATCTGTGCTTTCAAACCTTGTGATTCTTTACTGTTCCCATCCTGAGTACATTACTATTATCATGAAAGCATTGTTGATATAGACTAAAAAGTTAACAAAATCACTAGGTTTGTGAAAATTATGTGAAAAGTCTCAGTGTTTATAGGAATATAGGCCCACACTAAGTGAGTGAATTATACATTTTAAACTGAGTTTGGATTTTGGCATGACTGATTAGCCCAAACCATGTGACCAAAAGAATGAGATCATGAGACAGAGGGATAGTTTGTGTTAAACTTGTAGTGGTCCTGGAAATACCAGTGTTATTTAAAGTTTGTGCTGAGCAATAGAAATACAGAAAACATGGTATATTAGGTACCAGGGTCAGTAAAATAATTAGGTATATAAGTTTGTTTTGAAAAGAAATGCTTAGTCCAGTAGCTGGGTAAAAATAGGCTACGCTCAATAAGGTGAAAAACAGAATGCAGCCCTAAACTGCTTCAGCTAACTTTAGCGTAGGCCCAATAACCAGCAATGCTATCACTTGTTTGTTACAGAGTATAAAAAGAAAAGTTTTCTAGGGGTTCTTCGGCAGAGCTTTTCCTTACCACTCTGGAGTACGCCATGATAGGAAGGTGTCACCTAGGCCTGAACCTGTTGTAGGTATTTTAGCCAATACTTATAACAGTATTGTTGCTAGGGTACAGAATATAAGGATGTATAGGCTTGTATTGATATTTTGGATGTAACCGACACTAAATGGCCTGTGGACTAATAAAGGAATGATTGTGTTGAAAGTAAGTCATGGTAAACCTTATTATGTCCAACAGTGTTTGACTTCTCAAGCACCATCTCATCTGTGGCATAAGTCTATTGACATCAGTAGAGTTACACCAGTAATGATTATGGCCTCAAATGCTAATTATCTAAAACGGGTCAGATTGTGGTCCATCCCACCTGCAAAGTGCATGGCAGAAAGGGGTGTAATGACACCCCCTTTTTTCTTTGGCTTGCTACCCAGAGCATAGCATATGGTAGCCACGGGTGGGGAATGGGCAGAGCCTGGGCTTCACTCCCCAAACATGCCTGCCAAGGCAGCTCAGCCAGCATGTGAGTGGAAGTAACCTGGTATAGGGCGGATAGATCATTTCCCCCTAAAGAGGGGGAAGGGAGGAAGGAACCAGGAACCAGACTGTGACTCTTTGAGTAACCGTCTGGCTTCCAGTCTGCCCTGGAGCAATGCAACTAACTGCTGCCCCTTTCTGAGGGCTATGGCAAAGCCACAATCTAGCCTTAGTGAGGAGAATGGAAGGTTCAAGCCAAGGGTTCGGAGTATGAAGAGTCAAGTGTTAGCAAGCAATGGGGAAATGGGAGAAGAGGCACCAACCACTGGGAGTAAGTCACTGATGGTAATGACTTGGGAATCAGGGGAAGGAAGTGGAAGGAGAGGAAGGGATAGTGAAAAAAGGAAATGAGAACAACAGTAGGAGGACAGAGAAAATAATCTGCATTTGCTGCTGTGTTTTCCCTTCTCCTTATCCCTAAAAAGAGATAGGCAGCAAGATGGAATGAGACATAGTTAAGGGAAGAAACACATACTTACTGGTGCCTTAATAATACTCCAAGAACTTAATATAGTCATCGGTACCAACCAGCTGTCACTAAAAGTACTCCTGTCTCTGTGTGTGTGTGTGTGAGTGAGTGAGTGAGTGTGTGTGAGAGAGAGAGAGAGAAATATTAAAGAATGCAGGCTATTGTGTACAGTTAGCAATTTGTCTTTGGGTAGGGTTTGCAATGGTAAAAGAAACTAAAATGGCAAAATCAAGCATAATTAAAAATGTGGCAACATTTCTAGAGTGGATTAATTTCTTCCCTTCAAGGAGAATTGATTTGATGATCTAGTAGGTGTTTTCCATCTAAGTGCTATGATTCTTTGATTTAGGGAACATGCAGGACACATACCTTTTGGTTTTCATAACCAAAGACAAAAGTCTCATCACTTTGTAACAGAGGTTCCTTTTAACCTTCTCTGGGTATGAGAAATCTCATTAATAATACACTTTATCAGGTTACAAAAGAATTTTCCTTCTGGGTTGTTAAGTGTAAAGATGAAACAAAAGAAAGGTTGATTGCTAAGTATACTATAGTACTTCAAGAGCGAAAACTGTCTATTATATAGGGAGATAGGACATCAAAATTTATAGTCTCTTAATATCTTAAATGGCACAGGTTTCATCTTTCAGAAAATCATTGAGGGAAAAATATCAGTAACAATGAGAAGGTTCTAATATATAGCTATAACAAGGCAAAAATCAAAAGCAAAGCCACACTTGATTTAGTTTTACTTTAAAGTATCCACTTACTTACAAACCTTAAGATGCATGTTGCAATTTTATCACTTTATTCTAGCTAAACAATCCATGAATGGATAAATGAAGATATACTTACAGAGATATGGTCTTTAATAACTGGGCCTGATTCTTACTTCCATCTTTGTAACTCCACTGAAGCTGATGAAGTTTCACAGTATGGTGCAAATGAGATCAGAATCCCATCCCATTCACCTCGTAGAAACAATAGGATCAGGTTTGCAACAAAAAGGCAATAAAATGATGCAGTGCAGTTTGGAGAGGAGGATTTTGACCTGCCTAAGAATCTTGTTCGAAGTATACTGAATAGCTCAGCAAAGTGCAGAGAGCTGAGAAGCCCAGGGTGGTAGCCAAGCTCCCAGTGGGGAATGGGGAGCCGAGAGCCTGGGGTAGCAGCCGGGTTCCCAGCAGGGAGATCCGCACCCAGTGTCCAGGCACCTGTCCCTTTCTGGGTGGGAAGCAGGGAACCGGGAAGCCCAAATGTGGCTGCCCCGTTCACAACGGAGAACTGAGGAGGCCAGGGGCCAGCCGGGCTCCCAGCAGGGAGCTGAACAAAGAACTGAGAGGAGCCCTGGCTCTCAGCCCCTCACACTGTCTCTCTTAAATTGGTGGAAGCTCTCCCTGGTGAGGATGCGCACCATAGACAGAAGGGCAGTGTGAACATGAACCACCACATAATTCCTGCACTGGCTATAAGTCGACCTAACATATGGTCGACTTAAGTTTATAGTGTAGCCATGCCGTATGTTACATCTGAATCAGCCAGACTAATTTGTCTAGCCATCCTGGGCTAACCCTTCCCATGGGTGCAAAATAAAAATAATAAATAATAATAATACAACAAACCAAACATCGCTGCTGTTCTTTGTGAATTTAGCAGAATCCTTTAGTTCCCATTCATTTTTAAAATAGCATCAAATATTTCACAAGGCAGGGGATCCTGCAAAGTCTCACTCCCATAAGTACCCTTGCCCACACTAGATAAGCATATTTTGTTCTTTTTGATATACTACATTTCAGCTGACTCTTTCCTTTGCTGTGTTGCACACCGCTGATTAATGAGAAATTGCAACTTGTGTGAGGAAAGGATTTAAGAAGTAAGCAAGGCTGCAAAGTACACAATCTAACTCATTTTTATATAATCTCCATGTTGAGTGAGAAATCTGTATAAATAGTCGAGGATTGCCCTTAAATAAAATCTTTATTTGATTCATCAGACAGGGACGGTCCTGTAAGGCTGCACTCATGAGAGTAATCCAACGGGACTCCTTGCATGAGTAAAGATTACTCTCCTGACTGAGTGTTATACTTATAAGAAGCACATGGGATCTTTATAGGGGAGAAGGCAGCACGCCGCATTTATTGAGAATACAACAGTTAGCATATGCTTTTCAGTCTCTCACACACACACACACACACACACACAGTCCTGCCAGTTGATGTTTATAGTTACCAGTCCAGAGTCTGGATCAATCTAGTGGCCAGCCAGATTGGTTGCAGAGGGGAGCAGGGCTCTGTCAGTTGTGATCTGATACTCCTGGAGTGTGGCAAGACAAACCCAAAGTCCCATAGCCAAGCACCCTGTTCTTACAGTCTTTTTTCTCTGTTGAAGTCTATGGATTTTGCTGTGTCAGTCTGTGACCAGTTACTTCTTAATTGGTGTATCTTTTGATGTAAGCATTCCAATACACCTCCAAGAGGGTTATCCTGTCCTGGTTCTGATTTAATCAATTGTCCTGTCTTTAGGGGTACTAGCTTTCACCTCAGGGTCGTCAATCTGCCCTTCCTTCATTATGGATGCGCGTTGATGATTCTCTGGTGTCCTTAAGTCTCTTCACTCCTTCTTCCTTGACCATCTGGCTATAACAATGGCCTTCACACCTTATCTTTTCCTGATGCATATATTCCTCATTCACACAAACAGTCTTTTACAGAGACCTTTGAGAATACAAACAGTGTCAGTTTATTTTGAATCTCCTTAACATAGACACAATACAAGATCCTGTCTCTTACTTACTAAACCTTAAAACAAAGAAATGTATATTTAATTAGAGTGTTTAATTTATAATACATATAGGAAACCATAGTAGACATTATAACTTATCCTAAAACAAAAGGGTGACCAGAATCAGTCATAAGGATTGTTCTGGTCTGTCCCTGCCTTAACATCAGTACAGACACTGGCAGTCTGTCAGATGCATTTCTACCAATGTCCCAGAGAGTAATTCCTTTCTGCTATTCAAATGAGGTGGCTGGTAAAATGAAATCAAGACATACAGTAGTACCTCTATTCTTATAGTACAATTATAAAATCCTGTTCCTACATGAGGATCTGCAAGATCAGCCCTAAGTAATATAACAAATGTGGAAAATTTCTTTATAGGAAATCCTGCATTATTCACATTGTCTTTATGCAGATGTCTCACAAGAGTTAAAGAGTTAGATACTCAGGTGTGGTGGAGATACAGTCAGAGCAGCTGAGGGAGGTAAAGTAAACATGGCTTGCAGCTAAGGCTGGTTGAACTGTTTTTCAATGTAAAACTGGGTTTTCAACTAAAGAGAATTTTTCACTGAGAGTCCCTGCTTTCTGCAGACAAATTGGAAACTTCACCCAAAAAAAAAAAAAACCAAACACCCCAAAATTGAAAGGTTTTCAGGTTTTGATGTTTCACCAAAATGTGGAAATTTTTCAGCAGAAATTTTTGAGAAAAATGGGGGGGGGGAAAAATCAACGTTTTTCATGAGGAAAAAAAAAACAAAAAACATTTTCCTACCAGCTCTACTCACAACCTCATGATTGCTCAAAGCATACCCGACTGCCCTCCAGCCCAGGGACTGTTTCAACAGCTAGGAGTCTACAGTGGTGGAAGCCACCAGCAGCTGGACCCACTGGTTTCTTAGTGATTTATGGTGGCAAGACAGCACATAGCAGCTAGAATAGGGTTGAGGGTCTGGTCAAGAGATTATGTAGAAATGAAAAGTCATGTACTTCCCTGGCTTGCTTGCTTCATAAAAATCTTTTCCATCTGCACAAATGGCAATCGTTCATTAATGAATGTAACACAACATGGAACAAAGGAAAAAAGCAGCTGAAAATGGCAGTATATCAAAAAAGAGCAAAACATACATATTAAAAAAAGAAAATAAACTGATTTCTGTATTGCTAGATGCACTCTATACAATTCAAATAACAAAATTATTAAGATGCTTTCTTCTCCGGAGCTGAATGAGCAATAACACCAGAAGGGTTTTTTTTGCTAAAATTTCTAGTGTAGGTATAATCTGGAGATTGGGAGAAATTTGGTACAAGTACCGTTTCATTCTCCTTCTTGTGCTGTAGCTTAACTCTTTGCTGGAGCTTGTGCCAGACTTTCTTCTTTTCAGGACTTTTCATTAAACTGAGTCAAACTGATACAAAATTTTGTATTTATAAACGATGAATGTAGATCCTATTTGTTAGCTACCAGTTACTGTTAAGGAGAGAAACAGTTACATCTAATGGTATTTGGATAGAGCAAGAGGACTGAATGGATTCACATAATGAGTTACAGTGGATTACATTTGTTTTTTTATCATAGAATATCAGGGTTGGAAGGGACCTCAGGAGGTCATCTAGTCCAACACACCCCTTGCCCAAAGCCAGACCAATCCCCAATTTTTGCCCCAGATCCCTAAATGGCCCCCTCAAGGATTGAACTCACAACCCTGGGTTTAGCAGGCCAATGCTTCAAACCACTGAGCTATGCCTTATCACATTCAAGTAGAACATAAGAATGGCCCTACTGGGTCAGACCAAAGGTCCATCTAGACCAGTACCCTGTCTTTTGACAGTGGCCAATGCCAGGTGCCCCAGAGGGAATGAACAGAACAGGTAATCATCAAGTGATCCATCCCCTGTCACCCATTCCCAGCTTCTGGAAAACAGAGGCTAAGAACACCATCCCTGCCCATCCTGGCTAATAGCTATTGATGGACCTATCCTCCATGAATTTATCTAGTTCTTTTTTTAATCCTGTTATTGTCTTGACCTTCACAACATCCGCTGGCAAGGAGTTCTACAGGTTGACTGTGTGAAAAAAAATACTTCCTTTTTTGTTTGTTTTAAACTTGCTATTAATTTCATTTGGTGGCCCCTAGTTCTTGTGTTATGAGAAGGAGTAAAGAACACTTCCTTATTTACTTTCTCCACATCAGTTATGATTTTATAGACCTCTATCATAGTAGTTTTGTTTTTCATTAAGAACAAATTTGTGCATCTGAAATCATTACACCAAGAAAGCTCCATACAATCACATTGTGATGTGCTTCATTGCCTGACTTTCCCGTGGTGCGCAACTTCACTGTAGCAGACTAAACAGAAAGAATGTTAGCCATCTAAACAAGTCAACTTTGTACAAGTCCAGTACAGCCATCTAAGCAATTCACTTCAATAATTTCTCCCCTGCCACAGTGCTTGTGCAAAATTTTCATATACCAAACTCAAGGCAGAGACAGCAACAGGTTAAGCTGACCCTGCATTCACTGGCTTATTTGTGTTTCTTCGGGAGACCTTCAGACGATCTTTTAAATCAGCAACTCCTCTAGAGTGGCTTGACTTGCCCTTTAAGTGTCTACACATTAACCTGCTTTTGTAACAGCTTAGGTGTTAGAAACAGAAAGGCTACTTTCTCTGGAAATTGTGGGGCTAACACATTTTAGTGATGCCAGAATTGGTAACCTGTAATGTTACTGTTGTAGCAATTCCTGCAGCTCCAGGGTATGAGAATCGGTGTGCAGCCAGTTTAAACCAAATACATTACTGAAAGGCTCTGCTGCTTCAGTTTCTCAAGCACTGTATAGATGGATTGTTTGCATAACATGCTAAACTGACTTTTTAGACTATAAAGAATTGGGGTCTGATTTTCATTAGCAACCTCCTATTTTCCACCTATTTTGTTCCACTGGTAAGTATTTTCAGGGGTAATTTTATTAAAATATTTGTTGTATCAGGTTTTTAGCTGACTAATTTTGGTTACAAGTAATTAAACATTTAAGTGCTATGAAATATGCCTGCAAGTTCAAAATGATAACAGTTCCTAACCGGCACAAAAATGTGGATGCAAAACTGGAGGCCGTTCTGAAAATCAGGGGATTCAATGCTAACATATGGTGCAAGTATGCACCAAGTCTTCTAGCAGTACAATTTATAGTTGCAGGAGTAGTTTCATCACTGATGAACAGCTGGAAAGTATGTCCACAAAAAAAAAAAAAGAGTGAAATATAACCCAGTCTGAACTATGATTGTTTCAAACACAATATTTCTATTAGCCCACTGAATCTGGTAGCAGAAATTTAATGAAAAGTAATTTGTGTGTGAAAAACATGAGCATGTATTCATGTAATTACAATCTGTACCATCATCCATATGTACCACAGGGCCAGATTAAGGTTGAACAGGTTTAGCTAAAGCTTTTAAAAAAAAAAAAAAAAAAAACAGCATGAGAGAGATACTTGACATGGAAAATTTCAGCTCTTGTGCTTAAAGTTTGGCAAAAAGTTGAAAGCAACTGGAAACAGGGTTTTTATAATGGGAAGTGACAGGCAACCCTAAATATAGGTGGTAATACCAGTTCTGCTTGTAACATGCATACATATACATGGCCAACAGATGTACAGTATAAGTCTAATCAGGCTAGTTTTCATTTTATACACACAAAATAAAATCTACCATGCTTATTTCTGACATTGTGTGTTGAGAATGACTGGTCTAGCAATATCTGTAGCTGAAGCAGGCAAGATGGCAGCTAGAAACACTTTTGTTTAATGCTTACTTCCTCTGTCTTGCAAGACTTTCTCTCCTTGCCTTTCACACTGACCAAAGCTTCTCTTCATTTGTCTTTTATTGTGATTTGGGGACTGTGATGCCACACAAAACCAGGGAAGATGATGAAGATCACCAGCCTGTCATACTTCTGGATGTACGCCATCTGAAACTAAATTAAGAATGGAGATTGCTTCTGGTGGGCATTCCCTGAGGGTCACTGATCACTCAACTCCCATCAAGGACCTAGGGATATAGTTGTTTAGCAGTTAGAGAGGAGTCTCTTCTCTATAACGGACTTTGGGGCAATAAAGGCCATGCAGGGGCGGCTAAATGGAAAATAGGATAACCGTAGTCTATGGCTAATGACCTAGGGAAATGATAATATTGAACAAGTCCAAGCTTCAGTCACTAATTTTTTTTCAATTTTTGGTACAAGTTCAATTATTGAGGAGGATGCTGTTCTCCAGAGAAAAATGGAGACACAGGAAATTCAGATTAAAAACAAAAATGCTGTTAAAAAATGTTCATCCCTGCTACAACTTCACTAACTTTAATAGGGAGATGATCAAGAAGAGGTCCAATTGGTGCTAGCCGCAGTGGTGCTTGTGATGTGGACACCTTTGTACTAGGTGCGACACAAGATAACATATATTATAAAATGGCCTTATTGCTTCCTTCTTTCAGGTGGTAAAAATGATGATTGTCGTTGTGTTGACATTTGCAATCTGCTGGTTGCCCTACCACATTTATTTCATAGTTACTGGGATCTACCAACACTTAAATCGGTGGAAATATATTCAGCAAATCTACCTAGCCAGCTTTTGGCTAGCCATGAGCTCCACAATGTACAATCCCATTATCTACTGCTGCCTTAATAAGAGGTAAGAGAGAATTATGAAACTATTGGGTGTGTGAGAGCTTAGCCAGAACATAAATGATTTGAATGTGAAAGAGACAGAGTAATTTTCACTTCATTAGTAAAGATTCCCAATGAGAGAAAAAAATATATATATCTCATGTGAGGTAAAAGCCTCCTTCAGGTTTCTGTTCCATGCTAATACTATTCTTCCAATAAACACTTGTGGCATTGACAAATGTAAGAGCAAAATTTAGCCTTGGGGTGGAGGGGGGGCTTAGTCCGCCTGCCACGTTCCACATGCAGAACACGTAAGAATATCAATGGAAGTTGCACTTGTCAGGGCTTGCAGAACCAGGCCCTAATTGTTTAAAATACACCAAATGTAAATTAAGGTTGCTTTGCTGTTAGCAAACATATAGATTGCGGCATACACCACTAACTAATCATTACTCCAAAGATATGTATAGCATGACTTTACGAGGTGGGGGTCAGAATGCAATGTAAAATAAAGCTTTTATTAATAGTATTATTGATCACATCACAATATTTTTATTATACCTTGCAGTCTGAATCGGATGATAAAATGAATGTTCATAGCCTTATTACTCAGTACTGAAGCATATGTAGTTGGAGATACTGGGGGGAAAAAAGTCACATACACTCCTAGGTTCTTATTTTCAAGGGGGCTGCATTTGCAGTTGACTTCCATGGGATTTGTGGGTGCTTACCCTTTTGAAAAATCAGGCCACTCTGTTTAAGGGTTTAAGGGACTCTTTATGGGCATGAGTCACCTTGCCTGGATCAGATTGCAGGATCAGGGTCTAAATAAATACTATTCAGAATATGTGCCATTACACCTCTTCACAGCTGATACCTGCTAATTTTTCAATGATTCCATTAGTATTACTGAATTAAAGCCATCAAGAGCTTGAGAGAGAACCTGGCTAGGGAGGCAGCAGCCTACCCCTTCCACTCCCGCCCAGGTCAGGCTACCAGGGACAGGAGCTGAGCAAGCCAGAAACCCGGGTGGGTAGCAGAGGAGGCAGGCAGCTGCCACCTTCCAGCCAGGCTGTCTCTCAGGCAGCTGCTGCGCTGCACAGAGGCAGTGACCTGGAGTGGCCACACTCAGCCAGCATGAGACATGACTCTGTCCCTCCCCTTCTGCACCCTGCCCAGACCTGGCCGCCAGGAACAGGTGCCAGGGGGCAGGTGCAGTAGAAGTACAGAACCTCTCTCCCTCTCCACTGGAAGGCTGAGCAGAAATATGTGGGGGAGGAGCACTTCACCCTGCATGACCCCCTACGCATTGCCTATGAATGCTTTCAAAGAAGTATCTTTCCTTTCAGATTCCGAGCCGGTTTCAAGAGAGCATTCCGTTGGTGCCCATTTATTGAGGTGTCCAGCTATGATGAGCTGGAGCTCAAGGCAGCCAGGTTTCATCCCACCAGACAAAGTAGCTTGTACACAGTATCCAGAATGGAGTCTAGCACAACAGTAGTGTTTGACCCCAATGATGGAGATCATTCCAAGTCCACCCGTAAGAAAAGAGCTGCTTCGCGGGACACAAGCTTTAATGGCTGTTCACGCAGGAATTCCAAAACCACCTCTACAACCTCGAGTTTTATCAGCTCACCCTATACATCAGTGGATGAGTATTCTTAAGGCGCTGGGTAAATTTGTGATGAGTGTGAAAAGAGCAGTATTATACATGAAAGAGACAATGCTATTCTATCTTAGAACCATATCAAAGCTACAGGATGGCAGTCAAGATTCAGTCAATGAACCTGGTTGTAAATACCATACGACTTACTGGCCCTGCTTACGTTTGTACTTTGGAAAAAAAGAGGAACTATAAGACGTCTGTTTACATGAGTAGGAAAAACACAGTGGCATCTTGTACATAGAAATGTTTGTAAGAATTATTTAAAACAATACAACATAAAAGTCTTGCTCCTGTATTAGGATCACATGCAGACCTATAGCTGACTTGCTGATATTTAAGTTTTACTGACTGAAATGTAACCAGGCAGCTTCAAAATAACTACAGTTCAAACTGTACTGAATTTTTATATTATTTGTGAATTCTACAGGAGGAAAGTTACATAAGATTGGGTTAAAAATTCCTTTTGTATCAAGTCCTGATAAGTTCCAAATCCAGTCTGCTGTTACACAAACTCATGTGGGTGATCCTATTGAAGTCAAGGTGGATGGAATTCAGCTCTGTGCACCACTTAAATACACTTAAGACTAACTCAAACCCCAAATAGGGCTTAAGTGGTTCATAGGCTTTGATCTGGCCCTTGCACATGCAGGAATACCAACCACCCTGTGTGCTGCAAGTAGGACTTACTTGACCCACAGTTGCAGTGTCTTTCAGTAGCTACACCAGACTGCAACCTCAAAGTGAAGGTCACAAAACATAGTCTGTATCAAGAGATCTTTGTTAAACATGGATCAGTGCTCACCCGCTGAAGTAGGAAGAGCCACTTCCTCAGTGAGGCACTGCTAAAATAATGCCTTACTAGACAGACATAAAAATACATAACTGCATTTGTATTCATTTTGACTGTCGGCCAACTAGTATACATAATTAAATTCAGACAACTGAAGCTTATGGTCAGATATCTGTTTTCCTGCAAAAGCAAAACAGTGATTGTAATAAATAATAGTTTGCTTGCTCTGTCCCCAGATACAAACTCAGTTTTGGTTTGGGTTGAATCCCAAACTATAAAGGATGTATTTCAGTGCAGGTTCAGATATGGCCATTCTCTCACACAAGCAGCTTTTTCTTGCAAGATTTTGACCCAACGTATTATATTTTGATTCAAGATAAAAGAGAACTCCTTTCAGATCATGTCATCTTGCCAGTTTTTTCCATCATTTTGTCCTAAAAACAGTTCACAGGATTTTGGCATAATTGACTCCAAACCCAAAACTTGAACTCCATATTAAAGCCTGAGTCACGGATGAATGGTAGCTTAATCCTAATCCATTTGGGTAGGGCTCTTTACACTGGGAACGTGATTCCAACAGTCATTTGAGATGTGTGTGTGAGGTTTATGGCATATGAAAAAAATATCCATCATCAAGATCTCCATGGTGCTTCAGAGAATTGCAGTGCTGTTCATTGAACTCTAAGGGCTTACTTTGGAATCCAGCCTTTATTGGGGCTCTCTTTCTGCACCCACAAAATAGAATAAATCATTTCAATGTCTAAATACCTGATAGCTCCAGTTAGATTGTACTAACAAATTTTGTACAGGGAGCCTGCAGCCACTTGCACCTGCAAATTGTAGAGGTAAAAAACAAGATCCCAGTGTTTTGAAATTTGTCCTCATAGACCATAGTTTTCCAAATATACATTTCCTTCAATAATGTGCATTCTTATGGGTGCATGTAGAAATCTTGTGATCACATTTTTGGAAGCTTGTCTGTGAATATGAAACAAAAATCTAAGCATCCTATATTTTTATATTAGATTAAAAAGTATTCTTTTTAATAATTACCTACTGTGGTAAAAGCCCAAGGAGCTGAGCACCTCTTGAGAGCTTCTGTTCACCTTCATTTTCCACTGAAGTCACTGGGCCAAATCTTGAAATCTGTATCCAGTTTTTACCCTGTCCTTAGTCAGGCAAACTGCCACTGAAGACTGCAAAGTCTAATTGCTTGAATAAGAACTGAGTAAAAGTTTCAGGATTTTGCCCAACAGGGGTTGAGGGCACTCAGCACCATTTAAGAGACACTCTGAACCTTGGAGATCAGACCATAAATTTGCCAATCCTGAATCTTTAACGTGGCACTCCTATTGTCGCTGGGCAGCAAGGGAAATTTCTAAAACTTCTGATACTTAGACAAGGTGGATGAGACAACAGCATGTTAGGAAATCATTAGAGAATCCAGTATTATCACTGTTCAGGCTAACTGCCACATTACCAACACACTTAACCACCAACATAACCCCTTAATGGTTTTAATATCAGAATTTTCCCATTTTTCTTTAACAAGAATGGTTGTATAGTCCAGAAGTATTAGTGTATGACAGAGTTTAGATCCATATCCACCTAATACACATCTGGGGTGAACTGGAACAAATACAGTTCTTTTCTATAATATACAGAATCTTTTCTATAATATACATAGTATCTATTTTTAATCATACAGCACTTCTATCACGCAAGACCAGAAGTTTTTTTAATAAAAGACTAAAGGGTTTTGTGACACAGAAGTATGATTAAGAATAAATACGATCTTATGCTGAAGCAGAATACAATAATTCAGAGAAAGGACACAATGGATATTACACTTCAGAAAACTTTGGAGTTTGTTTATAAACATGAATAGGTGTACTTTATATATTTTTTATTTGTACAAGTATGTTTGGTAACTTTAAAAAAATACTATTTGTTTTCAATTGTGTAATTGTACAAGATAAATTGTAAATGTCAGGAAAAGTCTACAGCTGAAAACGTCTTTAAAAAAGATTATAATGGAACCATCAGCTTCTTAATAGAATACATTATATGATATTTAATTAAAATGAGAATATTGCTACTGAGTTTAACCAGAATCGTCATCTCAGATGTGGCAGTAACAACAAATATCTTTCTGAGGTGTATTTTTTGGATTAGCTTAGGTGAATGTACTATAGCTCACTGTTCTGGTAGCTAAGGGAGAAGTCCTGGCTCCACGGAAGTCAATGGAAGCTTTGGCATTTGGGTCAAGATTTCTCCTAGAGATTTTTAACTAATATACACAAATAAAGAAGAAAAAATTCAAAGCAGAAAGGTCAGTATGCCATGCTGTAATGTTTTCTTTTACCTAAAACAGATAAACAAAACAATGAAAAAAATATTTGTGCCGTTTTTCCTAGGATAAAAAGGTGACAATTTCCCCAATGGAAGAAAACCCATCACCAAACTATCCCTTAAGAATAGAAGGCCAAATTCTGATCTCAGTTACTCCACTGAGGTCTAGGATAACTACACTGATTGCAGTGGCGTTATTCAGGATTTAAACCGGAATAATTGAGATAAGAATCTGGCTCAGAGGTTCTTTAGGAGCAAAACATGCTACAGATGTTTGATATGTGCTCAGCTTCTGCCAGGTATTCATATACACTAGAAATTCAGGATTTAAAAAGTAAAATTCATTTCTAAAATGCATCTAATTCTCTCACAATCTCTCTTTAAATGAAAAATTCCTGCTGATAGAGTTCCTGTTGCTCTATAAACAGATCTTTTACCAAATCCTAGAATTGCCACAGCTCTGGACATTTATTAACTTTTCAGGCACACTGCAATGCCTCTCTCTTTCTGCAGGCATTAGGGGAAAGGGTGATCTTATGGGTGGGTAAAGCTGGACATGGGAGATTGATTTGGGGTATTTTAGGGCAATGGTTAGAATTTGTGCAATGAATATTAAAATTTTGTAAAATGTCTAGGATATGAGAGCTGACTTTATAAAAATCTCAATATGTTTAAATGGCTTTGTTTGGCAGAGCGGCAACAAGGTTTAAGTGAAATCATATTTCAAGATGCATAAAAATGTGCATACTGCAATATAGGTTTGCTTTCATGAATTTGTGACCCATTTTGTCACATCACCAGCCAGAGTCTTTTGTGACAGACGAGAAACTAGGTAACGTGAATACAAAATGGGAAATGATGGCCTTGGAAGGACTACTGCAGAAAAAAGAATTTGGGAGTTATAGTGGATCACAGACTAAATGAGTCAACAATGAGCCTTGACTCGGTCACACAAAACAAGCCAACTCAGAGCTGTAGTGTGCGGGGCAGAAATGTGTACAAGATGGAGAAATTTTGCATTATTGTGACCCCCTATTAAGACATCTTTTGCATTAATCTCAAGAACTTCACTCCAAAGGTGAATGCAGAAGTCATTTAAAGAAACCATTACTCTTTTATATTAGAAAATTATAAAAATATAGTAACTTGCAATTCCAGTGTCACATATGCCCTTCTCAGCAAGGGCAGGATCCAAAGCCCATTGACATCAAAGGAAAAAGTCCCACTGATTTCTGGACCAGACCTTAAGTCACTGCTCATACATGCCAAGTCCCTGTATTTATGAACAGGCCCTGTTTTTCAGCAGAATTTAAAAACAAACAAACAAAAAAAACCCCACCCTTCTCCTAGTTCAGTATATGTAATGTGATGCACACAAAATGTCCATTTTCATTTTTTGCCTCAAATGTCCTGATTTAAGGTTCTAAATCCACACAAGTATGAAGATATACTAACACAACTCAGCTGGGGGAGTTCAGACTGGCTACAAAAAGCTGAGCATAGTAACTTTGTGCTTGTATATTATATGTGTGTATTGTAAAGTCTCTCGTTGTTCATGTACAATTTCTGTCTATAAGGAAGTTATGTATAGAAAATGTATGGTTGTTGAATAAACTGTCTTTTTTAAAGTGTGGCTCTTACAAAAATAGGCATTGTATTAATAAAAATCAGTATATGAATATATGCTGTATACTTTAAACTGTGTGACTGTGGTGAGCTTATTTTGTTTTTCCCTCTCTTATTTTAAGCTTAAAAAAGACAGATGTAGAATTTTAGAAGTGGCTTGTGACAATCCAACGTCAGAAATGTGCCAGGTTTCCTCCTACTCTATATACACTTTTCAAATGCTGATGATAGCAAGAACAATGCAAATGATCCTGAAGACAGAGAATGTGGTAAATAAGCCTTGTGATTGGGACAAGCAGTAGATGTGGTATATCTTGACTTTAGTAAAGCTTTTGATACAGTCTCACATGATCTTCTCATAAACAAACTAGGGAAATATAGCCAAGATGAACCAACTAGAAGGGGGGTGCACAACTAGTTGGAAAACCGTACTCCGAGTAGTTATCAATGGTTCACAATCAAGCTGGAAGAGCATATTAAGTGGGGTCCCACAGGGACCTGTCCTGGGTCTAGTTCTATTCAATATTTTCATAAATGGGTTGGATAATGGCATAGAGTGTACACTTATAAATTTTGTGGGTGATACCAAGCTGGGAGGGGTTGCAAGTGCTTAGGAGGACAGGATTAGAATTTAAAATGATCATGACAAACCAGAGAAATGGTCTGAAATAAACAGGATAAAATTCAATAAAGGACAAATGCAAAGTTCTCCCTTAGGAAGGAATAATCAGTTGCACAAGTGCAAAATGGGAAATGACTGCCTTGGAAGGAATACTTCAGAAAAATAATTTGGGAGTGACAGTGGATCACAAACTCAACGAGTCAACAATGTAAAACTGTTCCCAAAATGATGTTGGCTTTTTTCCTTTTATGGTAGGTATTAGCAAGATACAAATAGTAATTCTTCCACTCTACTCGGCACTGATAAAGTCTCAACTGGAGCACTGTGTACAGTTCTGGGCACCACACTTTGGGAAAGAAGTGGACATATTGGACAAAGTCCAGAGGAGAGCAACAAAAAATTATTATAGGTCTAGAAAACATGGCCTACAGGAAAAGTTGTAAACAAACCCATTTTTTTTGGTCTGGAGAAGAGAACGCTGAGAGGGGACATAACAGTCTTTTAAGTACATAAACATTTGTTATAAAGAGTAGGGCAATAAATTTGTCTCCCTAGCCCCTGAGGACAGGACAAGAAGTAATAGGCTTAAATTGAAGCAAGGGAGTTTGAGGTTAGACATTAGGGAAAACTTCCTAACTATCAGGGTAGTTAAACACTGGAACAAATTACCTAGGGAGGTTATGGAATCTTTGTCATTGGAGGTTTTAAAGAGCAGGTTAGACAAACACCTGTCAGGGTTAGTCTAGATAATACTTAGTCCTGCATCAGTGCAGGGGACTGGACTAGATGACCAACTGAGGTCCCTTCCAGTCCTACATTTTTGTGATTCTATGAATGGAGACAATGTTAGGTAAATAGTTAATATAGGGACAGACTGTAGTATCCTCATTCATGTCTATGATAGGTGCGGACTGAAGACCATGTTGCTGCTCCTCGGATGTCCATGATAGGGACATGACCCACATATGCTACAGAGGCTGAGTGTGCTCTTGTTGAATACCCGTGATTTTGTAGTACGTGACAATACAGCTGGTGATCTACTTGGAAAATATGTGGTTACAGAATGTCCTCTCATTTGTTCCATTCAGGAGACCAACAGCTGGGAAGAGATCCAACAAGGCTTTGTTCTTTCCAGATTAAAAACAAAAACAAAACTAATGCTTAGTGAACATCCAAAGCATGGAGCTATTGGATATCTTTATGATCATGTGATTTTGGAAAGAAGACCAGTATACAGATAGATTGGCTGAGGTGGAAGTCAGATACTACTTTGAAGAGAAACTTAGGATGCTGCCTAAGCTGCACCTTGTCCTTGTAAAAAAAATTTTATATATATATAAAGTGTATGGAGGGTCTGTAACTAGAGCATGTAGTTCCCCTACTCCTCTTGCTGAAGAGATGGCTATTAGAAAGGCCACCTTTCCTGAAAGGTGAAGCAACCAATAGGTGGCTAATGGTTTGAAAGGGGGATCCATAAAGGCTGACAAAACGAAGTTCAAATCCCACTGTGGAGTAGGACCTCTGATAGATGTGAACACAGGGTTAGAGAATACCATCCTACCCATTACATGAGAACAAAACAAATTGCAGCCAGGTGCACTTTGATAGAACTGATCACCAAACCTGACTCTCAAGTGTAATAGTCCAAAATCTTTTGAATCATAGATTGCATAGGAAATATACCATAGCTAGCTGCTCAGATAGAGAAATACTTCCACTAAGGTAAGTAGCCCTTGCGGATTAGTTCCCTATTATTAAGTGGCCTTTCTGGACAAACAGTGTCCCTCCACTAGGTTTAGCCACTGAAGAACCAGACCATGAGGTGTAACAACTGAAGATTCAGGTGCAACATCTGCCCCATGATTCTAGGATATCAAGCCCTTGCCTAAAGACAAGGTAAGAGTTCCCTGACGGACAATCTGTGCAAGTCTGGCTGCCTTGCTCAGGCTGACACAATGAATATCATTTTGCCTTGCTCTTGCTTCAGCTTGGAAATGACCTTGGGAATCAGCAGAACCAGAGGAGAAGCATAGAGTAGGCCCTTGTTCCTGGGACAGAGAAATGCATGCGAGATGTTTTCGGGGCTGTGGCCTGCCCCAGAGCAGGCAGCATTTCCTGTTCTGACAGGTTGCAAATAATTCCACAAAAGGGATTCCTCCTAATTGAAATATTGACCTTAGTATCATTGTGTTGACAGACCACTCCTGATCCAAGATGAACAACTTGCCCAGTTGGTTTGCCAAGCCATCCTGAATTCACAGTAGATGTGACACTACAAGAGTCAAAAATTTCATATGCGGATGCATCCTGCATCCTCTGAGAACTCCAACATACAATACAGCTTTGTGATCAGGACGGTGCAGGGGTTCCTGTCTAGTGGACACAGTCCAATATGGCACCTGTCCTGCCCAGTGGCTACGGTTTGGATGGGGTAGGGAAACCTAGGCCCACCCTACTCCACCAGCTTCTGACTCAGGACCTCGTAAGGATGATTCGGCTGTTCATCTGTCTTCATATGGTGTCAGCCTCCAGTCAGCTTCCCTGGGCCACTTCCTACTCCAGTCCATATCCCGTTCAATCGCTGCGCATCTCTGGGGAACGTCACCTTCTGGGCTTCAAGCCCTTGTCCCAACCACTGGTGTTGTGGCTCACCAACTCACTGCAAGTTTAGCTCTGGTCCTCCCGGAGAGCTTCCAAGGTATGTCTTCCTCCCTGGCTTGCCAGCCCTAGATTGAGGGTTATTATTAAGGATTAAAAGTGAGAGAAAGTGCGGGGTAGGGAGGGAAGAGAGGCTAAACTACATTTTTGGAAATGAAAATTTTCATAGAAAAATATTCATCACTGTATAAGTGCTAAGAGCTGCTGACTGATCCCTCCAGCTAGGTAGCATTAATAAGAGCACAGGAGTATTCCAAATCCTACAGAACAAGGTAATCTTGGATGAGTGTAAAGGAGAATGAGCCTGGGGCTGAGAGACTAGAAGGAGAAATCAAAAGGGGAAAAGGGAGTCCAGGGAAAGAAGCAAGTGAGAAAGAACCATGAAAGAAATGAAGAAAGAAACACAGAAGCATGGGGGGCAGAGCAGGATTTAAGGGGGGGGGATTCAATGCCCTGTTCCATAGGAACACCCTGCACAGCAGCAGGATGCAGGTGTGGTAGGAGGATCTGCTGCTACATTGTTGCTCCCATCCATTTCTGGGGTGAGCAGGGCTGGATTACCCAATAGGCAGACTAAGCACCTGCTTAGGGCACCAGCAAAGCAGGGGGCGCACACAAAAAAGGGGGGGGAGAGGTTGGAAAAAATTTGATATTTAAAAAAAAAAGCATCAAAGTAGGGATGGGATGAATCAAAACTTTGTTAGACTTCCTTACACTCCACGACACACTCTTCCCCCGTTTTTCTGTTCTCTTTTTATTACTTATCCCCACCTAAACCAGGGGGGCGTCCTACTAACGTAGATCGAAGTAATGTGAGGAAATAAGATCCTGTCATGTATTGCAATAAATTTGTTTTATTATTGATATATTCTTCTGAGTTATACATACTTGATTCGTTTTTTTTCCCCCTTTCATATATATACACACACACACATATATATATACACACACACACACAAAATAGTATACGTTGTGTAATTTTTTTTTTTTAAGTTCAGATAACTGAGATAAGGGGCAGGATGAAACGTAACCAACTGAGTGGAGCACAGAAATGTAAACTGGCGGAAGAAAAGAAACAAAAAAACTAGTGAAATTCTCCAAAATCTTCCGAAGCCGGCATAATTTTTCAAAGCGAATCCATCAGAAACAACATCTTCTCTCAGTAGCACAGACATAGTTCCAAAACCTGTAGGTGTTTCAGAGACTGTTTCACCAATAGAAGAAGGGTCAAACATCATTCCAGAACATGTGGATGTGTCAGAGACTGTAACTGATCATCCTACTCCTGGTAGTAAAACAGACATTGTTCTAGAAGGTGTGGATGTGTCAGAGAGTGAACCTGCTCATGCTGTAAATAATAGAAGAAAAGATCCTGGTATGTGGGTTGATTTCAGTACCAATGATGTAGCTTACTGGATAGATCGTGGACCAAATGACGGTCAACACCACACTGGGCCATTTGAGAAATCATGTCAGACTTTTACCAATGACAAAAAACAAACAAGATATTGTCCACAAAATATTTTTCGGCATGAAAGCGAATGGTGAGAAATACACTCGAGAATGGCTACTGTATTCACCATCAACAGGGTCTGTGTACTGTTTAGTTTGCAAACTTTTTGCATATAAACCTTCAACATCCCAGTTTGCTGCAAATAGATTTAATGACTGGTGGAATACTGTTTTAATTGAACAACATGACAATAGCACTACTCACAGAGATTCAATGTTGACATATTTAAATCGAAGACAAGGCTTTGGATTGACACAAAAATTGGAAGAACAAATTAAAGGGGAGCGTGAATACTGGCAACATGTCTTGCAGTGTGTTATAGCTGTTATTCAAACATTAGCTGAATGTGGTCTGCATTTCCAAGGACCAAATGACACATTTGGATCATTGCAGAATGGAAATTTCTTGGGATTGTTAGAGCTTGTGGCTCAATTTGACCCATTTTTAGCAGGCCATATCTCAAAATATGGGAATGCTGGCAAAGGTAACCCATCATACTTATCCAAGACAATATGTGATGAACTCATTGGTCTAATGAGTGACAAAGTTCGTTAAGCTATTGTGGATGAAATAAATACTGCTGGGTACTTCAGTTTATCTGTCGACTCTAAACCTGATCTTTCACATATTGATCAGTTGAGTATTGTACTAAGATATGTGTCTCCCACAGATGGAAAACCAGTTGAGCGATTTATAACATTCCTCAATTTGAAAAGCCACATTGGTGAAGAAATGGCAAATCAAGTACTGTGTTATCTGTGCCAAGTTTGCAAAATAGATTTCTCAAAGTGCAGAGGTCAATCTTATGACAATGCTGCCATCATGTCAGGGCATTATTAAGGAATTCAGAAGAAGCTTTTAGAACAGAACAAATATGCCATATTCATATCATATGCTGCACACTCTTAATCTTGTTGGCCGCAGTGATGTTTGTTGTCCGGTGGCAGTAAGTTTTTTTCTCAAGAGTCCAGTTACTTTATACCTTTTTCTCTGCCTCAACACACCGATGGGCAGTTCTTAAAACATATTTGGGCAATGATCGTGTGTTGAAATCTCTTTCTAATACTCACTGGGAGGCACATGCAGTGGCAACAAGTGCAATTCTGGAGTCCTGCTCAAAGATTGTGGATGCATTAGAAAGTATAGCTGAAGACCAATCAGAAAAGGGAGAAACTATACGAGAGGCAGAAACACTGCAAACAAGATGCAAGAACTAGAGTTTGTATTCATGTTGACCATGTGGAATGAAATTTTACAACACTTTTACCACACAAGCCAAGCTCTCCAAGAAAAAGGATTGGATTTGAAAACATGTGCAGACCAATGTCAGTCATTGGCAGACCACTTACACACTTTGAGGAATGATTTTGAAAGATCTGAAGACATATCAAAAGATATCTTGCCTGATACTAACGACAAAGCAGCCCAGTCCTGCAAGCGAATCAGGAAAAAACAAGCAAATGATACCAGTGCAACAGACACAGCACTGAATCCTAGAGACAAATTTCACGTATCTACTTATTACGATATACTTGATACACTTGAAGCTCATATGAAAAGGAGAGGAAGTGTACAAAAAAATATCAAGTAGATTTTCTTTTCTAAACGATATGGACTTATCTGACGAACAATATTCACAAGGCCCTACGTATTTTTCTAACATTGATGATTACTAACTGCTCCGCAGAACACTCTTTTTCTCAGCTGAAAAGAATAAAAAACCCTCAGAGAACAACAGTGTGTCAGGACAGACTTGATTCACTTTCCCTATTGTGTATGGAAGCAGACGTGCTTCGTCGAGTCACCTTCGATGAACTTATCCCAAATTTTGCGATAAGATTTTGCAATCAGAAAATCTAGAAAGAAGCTATTTTAATTTCAGCATACATGTAAGTTTTGTGTCATTTCACAAAATAAAAATTTTACAATATAGTATTGTTTTTATTTTGAATTACATATGGCGGGGGGGGAACCACCATAATCTTTTCAGTGCTTAGGGCCTCTAAAGGTCTTAATCTGGCCCTGGGGGTGAGCATTTTGCCACAATTTCAAAATTAAAAATTTCAAAAATACCAAACATTGCTGTGTTTCTCCTCAAAAGGTTTTGATATTTTTTTAAATGTATTTGAAAATTTTTCACAAGACCCCTTTTTCAACAAACAAACAAGAATATCTGTGATGCTTTGCCATTGTCACATAACATGGAGGATTCCTCTCTATGTCCCCAGTACACATATACCTAGCACTTGACCTGGCTACTTAGCAAGGGTGCTGGACTCAAGATTTGGCTGCATGTTATCACCCAGCCAACCCTCAAACAGAACTGGCAGGGATCAAATATCTGCCTGACGCTCTGCCTCACTACTGAGTCTGAACCAAAGGTGGGGCCCGCGTCTCAAGGATCCGGACAATGAGCCATCTACCCTACCCATTACATCTCCCTTCAGAGAGTGAAGGAGAGAACCAGCATCTGGAACTGATTGTGTTGACTTGCTTGATATGTGTAACACTGTGTGACAAAAATCGCCGGTGTAATTCAGCTGAAGCATTTGCCTCATTGTCTCAATGGAGTCATAAAAAGCTATCACCTCCATAGATTGTCTTGTCTGACTGGCTGAAACATTAAAATCCTAGCAAGTGGTTTTTTAGTAATGTGGTAAAGTGTCTCTTTCTTCTAAGATGATGTTTTACAAGGAAAGAGAGTTAAAACCAATAACTCAAAGGAAAGTACGTAGTAAAGTATTTTTGGACATGATCTGATGGAAAGTAACCTGTACTTAAATTTAATCAGAATAGTGAGAGGGTATATTAAGAAGAGGGGGTCAGGGAGGAGCGTTGCATCATTCCTGAAGGTTCCCCCGTCACCCCACCCCCCGAGGTTCCTGTTACAAATGATGTTTCTTTAATTTAGCACATTTTCAAGGCTATTTTTTTTTTGGGTTGATGTTAGTCAGCCCATGCAGTAACTAGAAGCAATCATTGATTAGGTGAAATGTCACAATAATAGTTGTGTGACACATGCTTTGAAATGAAGTCCCTTGACTCTGTCAAACTCCAGAGGAAGTGATAGATTACACAGCTACACTTGTAGCAAAACAAAAGCTCTCGTTGGCACTGGCCTGAGTTTTCATTAGCAGTTTTTGAACAAATATTTTCGACAACAATGAAATAACATCTCCACTAAGTTATATGCCAACTGTTACCCAACTCCTCTCACTGGACGTTTATACACAGCTTTTCCCAGTACAAATACACACGTAAGGCCCCTGCCTCCCACCACTTGTGCAGCCATGTAGGACCATCTCAGATTCTGTTTTCAGCCTGTGTTCCAAACACTCTCTTTCCCCCATAACCGAGTGGGTGGAGAGGGGACAGGGAAAGGCAGAGCTGGCCTGCACTGGAAGACAAAGTAGCCACATAATGAAAAGTGGTGTAATCTCTTACCTTTGCCCTACAGCACAAAGGAAAGAGGGGAGGAATCCTGGTTCTCAGGGGCATATTTCCTTCTCAGAGCTCCTACTGGGGTAGTGTAGCTATAGATCGCCCTGTATTCAGGGCTGAATCTAAAAGCTCAACCTAACCATTAGTGAAGAGTCTTTGTTGAAACCCTTAGTTGAATTTAGGCACCAATCTTTCTGTGGACAGATTATTTCAGTGTAGTTAAGTGACTTTAGCTTTCATATCCATTGGGACAACCAAACTTCTTGAACATCAGCTTCCCCAGCCATGCTGGTGGCAGTCTTTGATGGCAAAGGAACCAGTATAACAAGAAGATAAGCCTAACTGATGCTCAACCCTGAGTTAATAAAGATCTCTGTCTTCTCTGTAATAAATTGAACAAGTGTGAGAAGCTGGGGTTTCTGCATATTAAAAGCTAATTAATGGAGTAAAGGAAGTAACAGCTTTAAGAAGAAAAAAATCATTTTAACTCAGAACTAACTAACCAGAATTCCTTGTTAAGATGAAGGGATGGTTACACTAACAAGAAACTGAATTGTTACAGGATATATTTAGTAAGTTGCAACCTGCTGACAGGTAATCCCTTGATGGCTACTTTCCCACTCCACTTTGTGCTATTGTCAAGATTAAGGCCACACCCTCAGAGCTGTGTTGCATCTGCCTACACTGTGTCTTTCTGGAGTTACCCTGACTTAATTAGTTGCTAATAATGCTCAAATCTATTAACTTTAGGTCAGACCAGGCCCCAAGTGAACGTGTAACCCGCTGGTGAATGTCTGATGATCCACAGAGGATATGAGTTGTTACAGACCCTAGCTACAAAGCCTTGTGTAACGGGTTCACTCACCACTCTGGCACCTCCTGCCGGTTGTCATGGGAATTAGCTCTGCATGTTAGTGTGCACTCTTCGGGTGGTGCCTCGCCACCGTCACTACTGCTCTAGGACCCACAACTCTCCAAGGACCGTGGCATCCTCTTCAGCGACACAGCCCACTGGCCGTGACACACACTGTGCTCCTCCCTTCTGGGGGACCTTTAATCCGCTGTTCAGCCACTTCCTTTAGTGGTTACTGCAGCAAATTGTCTGGCCACTTTCTCGTGGCCCCAGCATCCTCTTTACCCTTGCCTAAGGGCTTCAGCCTACAAACCCCAGCAGCCACCAGGAACTTTCTATTGCTCCCCCCATCCCTGCTAGAAGCACTGCTCTGTCCAGGGTTCTGGCAGTTCTCTCAGCCCTCCAGATACACAGTCCTTCCTCCCTGGGCTTCCAGCAGAAAACTGTCTTCTTCTGCCTTGCAGCTCCTTTTTTAATATGGGCCTGCTTGGCCCTGATTGGCTGCTCCCTTCAGCCCTTCTCTGATTGGCTGCCTCCTGCAGCCTCCCTAGGGCTCTAATAACCCTTTAGAGCACAGAGTGGGGCAGGTGCCCCATCACACCTTGACTCTTTAGCTTAAGCTGTAACAATTTGTGATTTTATGTCTGGAGGTCCCTTGTGTGTCAATCAAGAGACCAGCCATCACAAATGTGTATGGGAAATGAAGTATCATTATCCCTTCTTCTGTACATCCTCTAGGCATAGGGGTTGCATCCAGCTGCAGGTACTGAAGATAGAGACTGCTCCCTGACAACATCCTCATAGGCACTAGCCACCCCAAATGGGGCAAGGAGGTAGGGGCCATGTCCTTTTTCCACTCTGCACCAGGCAACATAATTGGCTGAATGCAAGGGAAGTAGCATGATGTTCAGTCCTAAGGGGTGTAACTGTGGGTGTAATCCCTTGATATACCATGGGGAGGCGCTGCCCTGCACCAACCCCAGCACAGGCCAGTGCCTAATAGTCACAATCTGTCCCAGTATCCCTCTGATAAAGTAACTAGGATAGCTTGTCCCTTGCCCAAATGGAGTAGAAAGGAGTAAGGGCCAGCCCCATCGCAATCAATGGCAGCATTCAGGCTTCCAGACATCACCTCTGAGCATGCTGGAGAGAACAGGACTTCTATGCCTGATGCTCCCCTCTCTACCCATAAGCAAATGGAGGGGAGAGGGAGGACAGAGCCATGGCTGAGGATCTAGGACGCAACATATACATTTGCACACTAAATACTAGAGATTTGTTTCTTCATTCTTAGCTGCCAGGGTCTGAGTCCAAGGACTGAAAAAAAGAACTCTGACCTCAGGTTTTGGCAGGTAAAAAAAGAAACTTCAGTTTGTTTTTTAAAATATATGCATTTGTAATTGTGACAGGGTGCAACTCACCATGCTAGCACCTCCTGCTGGTCCTCTTGCGAATCAGCTCCACAGGTCAGTACACCAACTCCCGGTGGTGTCTCACCTGCCATCACTAGCACAGTACTGCGGTCTGATGGTCCAGCCACTTCCTCAGTAGTGAGTGGGGGGAAGGAGGGGAACCCAGACCCACTCATTACTCCGGGTCCCAGCCCAGGGACCCTGTAGATGGCATCCACATGCTTCATCCCCTCCAACCTCTCAGTCTATTCCCTCAGCCACTTCCCCACAGCACCAGCTCCTTCTCCACCCTTATCTCTGGGCCTCAGCATGCCGGTCTTAGCAGCCAGCCAGGAGCACGCCCTCACTCCCCTGATCCTGCCCAGCACTGCTCTGTCCAAGGTGCTAGCTTTCTTCCTCCTGCAAGGCAGCCAGTCCTCCATCCTCAAGCTCCAGGGAGCAACTGAAGTTGCTCTGCCCTACAGTCCTTCTTATATGGGTCTCCCCGGACCTGAGTGGCTGCTCCTGACAGCCCCTCTCTAATTGGCTGCC
Organism: Eretmochelys imbricata; assembly: GCF_965152235.1. Lineage (NCBI taxonomy): Eukaryota > Metazoa > Chordata > Testudines > Cheloniidae > Eretmochelys > Eretmochelys imbricata. Next base: position 32,806,249 of record NC_135575.1, on the reverse strand, counting down.
TCCTGTGCAGCCTCCATAGGGCTCTATTACCCTGTATAGAATCACAGAATATCAGGGTTGGAAGGGACCTCAGGAGGTCATCTAGTCCAACCCCCTGCTCAAAGCAGGGCCGATCCCCGACTAAATCATCCCAGCCAGGGCTTTGTCAAGCCTGACCTTAAAAACTTCTAGGGAAGGAGATTTCACCACCTCCCTAGGTAACGCATTCCAGTGTTTCACCACCCTCATAGTGAAAAAGTTTTTCCTAATATCCAACCTAAATCTCCCTCACTGAAACTTGAGACCATTACTCCTTGTTCTGTCATCTGCTACCACTGAGAACAGTCTAGAGCCATCCTCTTTGGAACCCCCTTTCAGGTAGTTGAAAGCAGCTATCAAATCCCCCCTCATTCTTCTCTTCTGAAGACTAAACATCCCCAGTTCCCTCAGCCTCTCCTCATAAGTCATGTGTTCCAGTCCCCTCATCATTTTTGTTGCCCTCCGCTGGATGTTTTCCAATTTTTCCACATCCTTCTTGTAGTGTGGGGCCCAAAACTGGACACAGTACTCCAGATGAGGCCTCACCAGTGTCGAATAGAAGGAAACGATCACGTCCCTCGATCTGCTGGCAATGCCCCTACTTATACATCCCAAAATGCCATTGGTCTTCTTGGCAACAAGGGCACACTGTTGACTCACTGTATGGGCCAGTGTGGGGCAGACACCCCATCACAGTAATATTTATACATTTATCGGTCTTTAAAGCCAAAGGGACCATGCTGATAATCTAGCCTGACCTCCTGTATAACACAGGCCATAGAATTTCACCCAACTGATTTCAACACTGAGCCCAATATCTTGCTTTGAACTAGACTTTTAGAAAGATACCCAATCTTGCTTTAAAAACTCCAAGGCACAGAGAATTTAGCACATCTCTTCATATGCTGTTTAATGGTTAACTATAGTCACTTTTGAAAATACATCTCTTATTTCTACTTTGAATTTTTCTAAGGCCTTGTCTACACTACACAGTTTTGTCAACAAAAGGCAGCTTTTGTTGACAAAACAGTGGAGGTATTCACACTGCAATGCTCCTCCCGCCGACATAATAAAACCACCTCGATGAGAGGTGCTAGGACTTATGTCTGTGTAGACACTGTGTTTCTTACATTGGCTATTGGTGGTCATTCTTGCCAACAAGAAAGCCAGTTACAGGCTCCCCAGCCAGGCTGTTGCCAGGTCTCCGCTCCAAGCCAGGCTGGCACCCAGGCTCCTGGCTTGGGCTGCTGCCTGGGGTCCCAGCTCCCTGCTGGGAGCACAGCAGCCAATTGGACTCCGGGGCATGGATCTCCCTGCCAGAGGCGAGAAGCCCGCGACAGCTTCCCTCCCCTGGTCTCAGCTGGGAGCATGGAGGCAAGAAGCCCTGTGGAGCAGCTGGGCTCCCAGTGAGGAGTGTGCAGAGCTGAGAGCTATGGCTCTCAGTCCCCCACACTGCCCGTCTTCAGTCAGTGGAAGTGCTCCTGGTGAGGACCTGCACCACCAATAGACGGAGGGTAGTGTGGACATCAGCCACCACAGTAATTAATGTGGTGGCTGTAAGTTGACCTAACATAGGTCGATTTAAGGTTATAGTGTAGACATAGCCTAAATTCAACATCCAGCCATTGGATCTTGTTATGCCTTTGTCTGCTAGATTAAAAAGCTCTCTAGCATCAGATATAAATAATCGTAAAGGCACACATTCAGTTACAGCAAAATCCAGCCACCTTTCTTCAGTCTTTATTCAAGCAAAACTCCCACTGACACCATTGCATTTCAAATTCAAACAAGTATTTGGAGCAAAAGTTCCCAGTATGACTCAGCAATACCATTCACCTGCAAATTACTGTTCACCTTCAGTTTTCAAAACTATAAAGGTCATTTTTGTCTGTGTTTTGCCCTTTAAGCTATAGAAATCTGATTTCCACCTCATCATTAATTCCCCTTCCTGGGATAATAAAAGTAATTAGTTTCCATGGATATAATTTTACACTTTTAAGATGATTAACTTCTGCTTTTTTCCCCCTTCAAGGATTCTATGGATGATAAAGTGCTGCTCTCTCAGCTAAGCCATTAGTAGCTTTAACCTCATTGGTTTACTTTTTCCTTAAAGTGTTACACGGCTTAAAAGCAGGGGTGAAAGTAACTTAAAGGATTTACTGGTACGCCGGAGTCCTGAGTGGGAGCGTAGCCTCAACCAGAAGAGGCGATTTAAAGGCCCCGGGGCTCTGGACCTTTAAATCCCAGCCTGAGCCCGGCTCCGGCAGCCGGGCTCCGGCGGTGCTTTAGTAGGCCCGGGGGTCCTGCCACTGCGGGGAGCCCCGGGCCCTTTAAAGCACTGCCCAAGACCCGCTGCCAGAGCTCCGGAGGTGATTTAAAGGGCCTGGGGCTCCCTGCAGTGGCAGGAGCACTGGGCCATTTAAATCACAGCCGGGGAAGCCGGTCCAGTCTGGCACGGAGTCCTGGCTCTTGCCGGTATGCCAGACTGGACTGGACCGGCTTACTTTCACCTCTACTTAAAAGCCATAGACTGCAGTTTAGCTGCCTGATAAATATATGACGTGTAACTGAAGAACATTTGTCCTATTTATAGATATTATTATTACGCTTGTTTTCCGAGGGGCTAATAGGCATACAACAAAAACTAAAGTACTCTAATTAAGTGCAATTATTTGATAGAATAATAAACAAACAGAAGAGAGGATAAGCTTGTTGAGAAATAATCAATGCCCATATTTTAAAAAAAAAATAATTTGAAATAAGATTTAAAAATCTGGGGAAAGATTGCTTATACTGTTCAATGCATCACCTTTAGAGTTGTTCAAATAGCTTTTTTGTTCCTCTGGTAATTCTAAAAAAATGTTTTGGGTTGAACCAAAAACAGGTTTTTTCCAAATGTTTTGTGTATCAAAATGTATTTTAAAAGAGTAGTTTTGGGTTGAACAAAGTGTTTTGTTTAGATGGAGCACTTAATGTTTACGAATATTTAAAAATAAAATTTAAGGACGTTTCAAATTGAAAAGTAATTTTAAACTGAAAAATCAAAATGGTTCATTCTGAAAACATCAAAACAAAACATTGACTTTTCTGGATTCTGGACCTCCCCCCAAAAACACACACGCACAAATAATCTGGCAAAACCAAAACAAATTTGTGAAACATTTTGGTGATACCCAGGGCCGGCTCTAGGCACCAGCAAAACAAGCAGGTGCTCGGGGCAGCACATTTCTACGGGTGGCATTCTGGCGCCGGCCATGGTGCCTCTAGAAATGTGCCCCCGCCGCCCCAGCTCGCCTCCGCTCCGCCTTCGCCTGCTCCCCTGAACGTGCTGCCTCTCCCTCGCCTGAGAGGGAGGGGTGAGAAGCGAAGCAGCAGTGTGTTCAGGGGAGCAGGCGGAGCGGGGGGGAGCTGTTGCGGGGGGGAGCGGCAGAAAGCAATGTGGGGGGAAATGCGGCATGCCTGGGGAGGACGTGGGGCCGGGGATTTGGGGAAGGGGTTGGGAAGGAGCAGAGTTGGGGGCCACAAAAAAAAGTGGGGGCAAAAATCCTAGAGCCAGCCCTGGTGATACCAAATCTGCAAAATGGTTTCACCAAAAGAATTCACCAGCTTTAAATTTCATTACTTTAGTCCTTGCACAGGGAAAAGATCATGTTGACATCTTTAGGATCTATGCCATGCAAGGTCTGCATGTTCCAGGCCCGAATTCGCTTCCATTGCGTTTGGGTGTGCAGTGTGCACAAAGTGAGCAGAGCGCTATCTGTTGTGAAAGGACATGATGACACATGAAATATGAATTGAAAAACTTTTTTTTAAGAGTAATAAAATTGTTACTTTTGTGCTGGTGTCTTACTGATACACACTTTTAAATATTGAATTTATTTATTTTATTTGTTTTACTGGTCTACTTAACTGTCAGTCACACTTTCTGCAAAAATAACTTATATGATTTTCCATGACTTCTTTTTGACTCTCCTCATAAAATCAGATAGGACAGAAGAAAGAAAGAGACCTGTTAGGTAGGGTACATATGGAAAGATTGAGAGGAAGCTATGCACTCTTTAAAGATGTTATTTGCTGGCTTAGATTTATAGCTCCCTGTCCAGTTTTGAAGTATCTTGAGCATGTTGTGCAATTGATTAGCATTCAATAGCATCCTTGTGCAACAACTTACAAATACATATAGGTATACAAATATGGGGCAAAAGTTACATAAAAGTGGCACTGCCTTTTGAATGTCTAGCCCTAAAAGACTAAACAAGATTTACACTTTTTTGTGTGTGTGTCTGTGGAAAACTGAGTCATTGATATTCAAGGTCACGAAAGCTGAATTACAATGCAGTACACTAATTTGTGATTAGCACCACTCTTTTTAATTACAAAAAGAGAACAATCGACACCTATTGTTCATTTCCCTTTGAACAAACAGCATAAAAATGAAGCACTGTGTATCAAAGCAACATTTTAGTTGAATTATATTTCACATTTGGAAAAAGCTATGAATAGAAAGCAAATGAACAGAAGTTAATTTCCCTTGGGAGAAAAATCTCATTTGAACATGGCAATCATTTAACACAATTGTCCAGCTTCAGAGCCCTGTTCTAGCACAGATACAAGCACAAAAGGGAATGCGTTAGATTGACAAATAGTTTCCCAAATAATTCCAAAAGTGATCCACTAAGAGTTTGCAAATGTGGCAAATTAATTGCACCACTATTTAGACGGTCTAACAGAATGCTTGTAGGGCCAGGCAGCCAGTGGTAGGCTCACCCGATCTCCAGCCCTTTGCTTCCCTGATTGAGGTGCCTCAGTCTTTTAGGTGGTGGAGTATGGGAACCCAGGGCTTCCCTCTCCACTAAGTCCCAGCCTAGGGACCCGTGTGAGTCAACCCCTGAACAGGGGACCCTCCAAGCAGGGAATCTAAATCCACTTCCCAGTGCTACTTCCTACCACTCTCTCTTCAGTTTTGGACATGGCCCCATAATCCAATTCACTGGGATGGCTTGCCTCCAGTAGCACCCCCCGTTGGAACTTGGGTGGCACCCTGCCACAGTCCCAGGCTCCTTCGGACAGGACAGCTGTAAGTTTGGTGAGGCTGAACCCCACAATGTCTCTGTGCTTCAGTCATCCAGTTACCTGTTGCCAGTCTCTTCCCTAGTCTCTCTTGGCCGAGGAGACAATACTTACTCCTTGGTGGCTGCCTTAGCTGGCAGGCTAGTGACCCTTCCTACCAGATGAAGAGACAGGAGCTAGCTGTCTCCCTAACATTCAGCCCTGACCGGAGCCAGGCTCCCTCCTTTGTCTGTCCCCTCCAGGCCTGGCATTGGTTGCACATATAAAGAGATGGGGTTAACTGGGTCCAACGGCTCTCTTTAACTCTTCCTGTGCTTGCTGGCAGTTTCTCTGCTTCATCATAGGGCCTTACTATTTACTTGTTCAGAAGCATTCAAATGACCATCAGTTTACTCATGAAAGTATTCATTAACTGCAGGAGCATCTGGATTTTTAGCAGAAGTTATTGTCTGAAAATTCACAATAAAAATGGCTTCTTAGTTCTTTGCTATCATCATTACTATTCTTCTATTTAAAAAATTTCAATCATCTAATCGGGGAACAGAAACAATACCATGTTACTTAGGTGACCAGTCATCACCTATTATGAATAGCAAATAATGAATTGTTGAAGTGAACAGTTCACACACAAAAAACTAGCCTGAAATGTGTTTGCATAAAGCATTCAGCAAATATTTATAAATAAATACTTTTTTTAAAAAATAAAAAATTATCTGTGAGCAATTCAGGAACAGGGAAAAAGAATAATGCAACCAGCTTTATTAGCAAACAACCCCAACAGGTGTCCCTGACGAGAAAAGGTTTTCAAAGAATTCATGTTACTAATCTACTGAAAGGTGTGTCTCTTCCCCCCACCCCCATTTCTTTCTTTCTTTTTCAAAAGTCAATGAGAACTGTTGGATGCTCTGTGCTATTGAATGTCAGGTCAGTTATTTAGGAACCTCACTTTAGGCACTCATTTTTTAAAATCTAGGACTAAGAAAATTTCAAAAGTGATGTCTGTGGTATTTTATCATGTTGTCACTTCTGAATTTTACTTATGCCAAGATTTTCAAAGATGAATGCCTATATATAGTATGCATTCGTGCAACTATCTTATCTTTCATTACTGTTTTGGAGCTCTGACAGTTTTGCAAGCTGAGGATCAGCCATTGTGTGTTTAAGGATATTAATCTCTCTTTATTCCATTTGCAAGTGTTACCTTCTTGTTCAAAGCACATGGAGTGAAATGTTTTGTTCCATCCTACAGGGGGGACATAATCTTATCTCAATGATAATACTGCATTCTGTAGTCTATGGAAATGTGTCAGCGTGGATAGCATTACAAGTTCGTTGGTGTATTTGCAGAAGAGCATGCTAGAGTGCTGTCTCTTGCTGACTGAGTAGAGCTTGTCAAAAAAAATTGACAAAACAGTTTTCTGTCCAAAAAAATGCAATTTTGTCAAACTAGAAACACTTTGTGGAAGCTTGTCAATTTCAGCAAAACTTTCTTATGGGAAAAAGTTGAAACATTTCATTTTGACTTTATTGTGTTGATTCATTTAAAGATTTATATTATATTTTTAAATTGTGTATATATTTCATATTTGATTAAAATATTAAGTATTAAAGTCTAAACAAAATATTTCAACAATTCCAAAGCAAAATTTTACAGAATTTTCTTTTCATGGAAAATTTGGGGGGTTTTCCAGATTTGGACTAGGTTTTTATTTGTTTGTTTGGGGTTTTTATTGGAAATGTCAGAATTTCCCATGGAATTGAAGTTCCAATTCTCGACCAGTTCTACTAACGAGGCACTAAGAGCACTCAGCATTGGGATAGAGGAAGAATTCTGACCAACAAATAGGTATCCTCTTGTACCCTTTTTCTTCTTCCTGCTGCTCTTTATAGGGAATCAGCTGATCCCTGCTATAGTGTGCCTCCCTAGTAACTAGGCTTGGCTGGGACCAAGACCGCTGGCACTTAAATCTGGTAAAACCATGCTGTAAGGGCCTTTAAGAGGAAGGCAGTATGCTCCCATATGCCATCTCCTTCTGGACCATCTCTAATGAAGCAACCAACCCAGAAGCAGGCACAAACATTCTCAAAGCAACACCAACATTCCCACCAGTTGAACACAGGGTTGGATGCAGACATGGAACTGGCATATGTGATTAACTCACTCTTATCTGAAAATGATGCACTGGGTCAGACCCATGTTTCAGCCCAATGTGAATAATCAAATGTTTGCTTTACTTTTGAAAATCCCTTGGGTATGTTGGGTGTGATAGAAAATCCTGTCACCATGCTGTGCAAGCATTTTCCCATGTAAATTAGATCTGAATTGTGAGGTCCCTAGTATACTTCCTGAGGCTCCTTCCCTTCTCTGGTAAGACTATGAATTGTTTGTGTGTCTGCACATATAATCCCCTTCCTTTTATACTACTTCATTGACCTAGTTATTATATGAAGACTGCTAAAAAGGAGGGTTACCTGCACCCTGAAAGTGGGCAGACTGGATTACTCTTATTTCCCTTTGTTCCACAGCCAAGTTCCTGGAACGAGGAACATTTATTTTCCAGCTCTGGTCCAAAGCTTGGTGAGACCTTGTTCCAAAGGAGGATGGACATAGGTTCACTGATGTAGCTGTGTCCTGGCCTGTTAATGGTCTTGAAGAGGAGGACCAAGCCCTTGCAGTGCAAAAAATACTGTAGCACTTGACAAACAAAGAATTTCAGTGTTGAATAGCAATGTTGCAAACAGTTGATGAGGATCTTAGTTATGCATCCTAATGTAGGTATTCCTTCCAGAGTGCACTAGGGCTTTCCATTTAATTTCTTTTCATTGGAAACTTTAGAAATATCTGAGCATTCAGTTTTATCTAAAAGACCATTAAAAAAAAGGAAAAGTTAAGAAGATAATCACTGCCTGTCTCAAAGAAGATTAATGATGAGTCTCTCTCATTCTGAATAAAAGCACTAAGTCTTTGATGAGCTATATAAATAAATAATCCATGTCAAAAGTTCACTCTCTCTCTCACACACACACACCACACTCACATATACACCTGCCAAACAGCTTTTATTGAAGCCAGATAGATGGGAATAGGCATAAATACAGGTGTCAGAAGCAGATGTCCAGTTCCCAGGCCCAAACGTGAATGCTCATTAAGTTGTCCACCCACCAACATGTACTGCAAATGTATTTTTTAGTGCTCTCAGGTCTAGTGCTTCCAAAGAGCAGTTAACACTCCGTAACACTTGCCACCTTTTGTTTGTCCTGAAAAGTTAGATTTTAAGATCGTTAAGGCAGGGAGAGTCTCTTGCCATGTATTTGTATAGCACCTAGCACAATGGGAACCCAATCTATGTTGGGGTCTCTGGGCTCCATAATAAAACAATGATTATTGTAATTTCCTCAAATGTATTCATTAATCACAATTATTTGCAAAAATAGTTTGTGAATAGTTTTTGCTTTTTAGCTTGCCTGTATCTTTCCATTGACCTCAGTGGTCTTTGAAACAGACACTCTCTGACCTCATTGTGCTTTCCATCAGATCTTTTGCAAGCAATTTGGTGCCCGGGTTCTTTATTCTAAATCTGACCTGTTTTGCTTGGACACACAGCTCATGTGATATGCTTCTGTTCCCTGCGTAGATTAACAGAATTCATAGAAACAAACTTCCACTATAAACACTCATGATTATGAGCTCAGAATTCACTCTGCATAAACATCCTTCAATTATATTCATTTCAGACATGCTGGTTTTGGGTGACATTGCTGGCAGTGAACTCGTGCAGAAAGTGAATGCAGAAATGATGCAAATGCAGCCAAAGGACATTCACTTTACGATTCTAATAAATTTCTAATCACAGAAACTTTCAGGGTTGGAGGGCTGTTCTGACAAAGGGAAATCTTAGGTAGCATAAAGCTAACACAGGCCCTCGGCATGTCCTGCTTCCCCCTCCAGGTGTAGTTGACATTTCTGAATGGACTGAAGGCAGGAGGAGATAGACCTGGAATTCAGTGTCCCAACAATCTGCAGCTACCAGAAAGGTCCCTAATCTGAGAGTCACCTTTCTCCCTACCCTGCATGGATCACAGCTCACTCAGATCCAGGGATCTGGTCCTAGCTAGAACTTTTTTTTTTTCCTTTAAATGACAGTTCCGATTCTGGAGTCACCACACAAAAGAACTGGCTCACTGAGCCACCACAAACTAGACCAATCCGATCTCTGAGGTGCAGTGAGCAATGCAGCAAGTTCTCTGGCCTTGTCTACACTAGATTCATTTTCCTAAGATTTTGCAGTGTTGCTATCATAGCAGTGCAGATGCAGTGACAAGGGCTTAGCAGGAGTCAGAAAGGATTGGACATTTATATAGATAAGGAAATCCACTTTATCATAGTAAATATAAAACAAAAAACCAAGAACTCTGGAAGAGATATAAACCCCCAAGATTTGGGTCATAAGCCAACTTCTAACCACCAGGAGGCAGGGGGAGGTTTCAATAGAAACCTTCGTATTGCAGAATCTTTTCCTCTGAAACATCTGGTGTTGGCTGTGGTCAGATAAAAGATGCTAGAGTAGATGGACCACTGGTCTGATCCAGTATGGTAATTCCTATGTCCCTAGCCACTATGTCATCTAGACCTAACACTCCCACGGCTGCTACTACTGCTGGACTGGTGTTCGCAACAGTAGGATATTTTAGGGATAAATAAGCTAAAGCAGAAACAGCCATTGAGTTTAAAAACGCAGGTGATATGCCTCAGCAAAGCTATCATATCCTTCAGCAGTCAAAGGAAGTTTCAGGGCCTTAGGTAGTGACTTTGTAAAGCTTATGACTTGAAACTCTTCAAGAAATGTTGAAGTTTTTAGTTTTCTTGTTTAAATGTGTCTTTGCTGCTAGGGAAAGAACTTCTGCAGCTATGTGACGGAACCCATTACCTTCCAATCACTCTGTTTTATGTTCCTACACTAGACCCAACCAGCATCCAGGTGCTACTTGCACTAATTCATGGCAATGTTATCCAAGGACTAGATTGTCACAGCTCTTTCTCAGCCACACAGGGGAGTAAGGGGGATTTCCCCCTGCTCAGATTGTGATTCAGGCTGTGATGAGGAAAGCAGCAATTACTCACCAACTGTCTTCCTGTGGACAGATAAGGGCGAGAAGTGGGAGGAGCCCCAGTCTATCCCCACCCATACACCACTGCTCTAACACCCTGAGCTACGGAGGTGGGGCCTAGGTCTACTTGGCAGAGGGAGGATGTAGGTTAACACTGAGGAGAGATGAGCCACTGAGGAAGGTAGACCAGCCACCAGTGAGGACATTCGGAATCTGAGACAGCTACCACGGAACACACGAGATTTCAACCTGTGACCAGACACTGCTCTAACCCCTTGAGCCACATACACATTGTGATCCCTTCCTTTCCAGCAACTTTCCCTGAATCTGAACTACAGAGCCACTGTTGGAGACATTACACAGTTATTTAACATTTGTACTGTAACATCCAAAGTCCCTGCTCCAAAGAGCTAACAGACTAAAAGATAAGACATGGTGAATGAGACAAACAAGTGGGCCTGGCTGTGGGATGAAGAGACAGGGCCAAAGATATAGTGAGTTGTGCACAATTCTTAGCCAGTTAGTAGCACTGATCTCAGCTTGCCACCTGCCTAGCTGTTGTGGGGGTTTCCTGTATGAATCATTGGATAGGTGAGACTTTGGGGTGGGTCTAGGAGGATAAAGTGATGGCTACATTGATTTTGACTGTGGGGAGGGGCGGCTCCTGCTTGTGATGGGCAGCATGGGAGAAACGCAATATGCTTGTTGGAGAAGTAGATTTGCAAGATATCAGCTAAGATAGTAGTCAAAGTCATGTATGCTGATGACATCACCCAGAGACAGGCTGTAGAGGCAGAAAAGGAGTTCCCTCACCTCTGCCCCAGAGGGCACCTTGAGGGACCCCCACTGAAAGAGGGAAGGGGAGGTGAGGACTCACCACTAGAGTGCATTCTCATGGCTGGGTGTTATATAACAGGCTCTTCTCTCTCCTCTCCTGATGACAACACTCCAGTCTGACAGTGGTCTGTCTCCTCTCATGACTCAGCCCCCCAGGGCAGGTCACTTTAAAGTCTCTCCCCTTCCAGAGAGACAAAGTCCAACAGTCTAATGTCCTCACAAAACTCTTTAGCCCCAACTTTGGGCCCAGGGGTCTTCCCATGCCTCTCTCGAGGCTCTAAATTGCCATTATCCCTGTTATGTTAAGGGGCTTCTCAGGGCCTTATACCACCTTACCAGTGACTAATAGGGAAACCTTGGCCATCCTACTCCCCTGAGTTGCAGTTCAGGTACCCTAAGACAGGCAGTCAAGGTTCCGTACACCAGACTCCTTGCTGCTACCTCTCTGGACTTCTTTCTACCCAGCCTGTCTCAGGCCTTCTCCCCAACATCCTCTCTAGGTTCACCCTTCTTTCAGGGCCAGGACTCTCCAGACGCTTCCGTGGAGTCTCCAGACAGTATCCCAAGCCATAAAATATAAACAAAAACCCACTTCCACCCTTTCTGGGCTTGACTTTACATCCCTCTCAACTTTCCCCTACTCTATTCCCTGATTGAATGCTGCTCAGGGGTCTCTACCTGGAGTTTCAGTTACTGCCCTTTTGTTAGAGATTCTCACCAGAGCCTGCTCCACTCCAGTGGCTGCCTCTCTCTTGGCCTCCTCCCAGACTTCTCTGTTCAGAAGAGAATCCCAAGACAAACTCTTCCCCTGGGCTTCCTCCTTGACCCTACTGGTGTCTCCACTCCCTAGTGCCAGATAGTGCCTACAGAGTCCTTCACTGACTGCATATACTACCCTTGTTTGTCTTTGGGCACAGCAGCCTCAACATATGAGGCTATGACCGCCACTTTCTTCATTCATTTTCAGTTACATTTTTTAAATATATCCTTTCACTCAGCCTAGTATCCTTTAGGAAACACAGCAAGGCTTTTTTTGCATTATTCCATTTTCTTGACATTCTCATGAGTCCCTTTAGGGAAAAATCTTTGATTCCAAGTCGACTCAGTTTTTTCACAAAGAAACTTTCTTTCCATAGAACATTGCCCACAGTGCCATTGACCATGATCAGCGGTTTCTCTGGTTTTGTACACAGCCTGTCTTTATGTCTTTTTAATAATTTAATTTAAGGCACAATTACCTGTTAACAGTCTAACAATGACTACTTCACTTTTCTATCCTGACTAAGGAGTATAATACAGTATCATCTTCAGTCTGTGAGTATACATCGGGGTAGGCAACCGATGGCACGCGTGCCAAAGGCGGCATGCAAGCGGATTTTCAGTGATACTCACACTGCCCGGGTCCTGACCACCAGTCCCAGGGGCTCCGCTGCTGGCCTGGGGTACCGGCCACCGTCCCCCTGCCAGCTGGGGTTCCGTCCACCAGCCCCACTCAGCCCGCTGCCAGCCCAGGTCCTGGCCACTGGTCAGGGGGGCTCTGCTCCTCGCCTGGGGTCCTGGCTGCTGGCCCGGGGCTCTGCAGCTGCCCCCAGCTGTGGCTCACTGGCCCCTGCCTGGGGCAATGAGGGGTGCAGACAGGGGCAAGAGGGGGTGCAGCTCAGCACCCCCACCTTAAAAATGGTTCCAGCTCCACTGTACTGGGATATTTTAAAGTCCTGATTTGCTACTTACATCACTATCACACCCCGTGGAACAGCGCACTGCATTTGACGTTGAGAAAAGACTGTACATACAAGAACTGGAATCAGAATTTTCTGACAGATTTCGAGATTTCCAGAGATTTGGCCCAATGCTTTCTTTTCTAATTAAACCTGAAAAGTTCAATGAAACCGACTTGAATTTGTCTGTATTTCAGTGGATGGGTGTTGAAGATTTCGAAATACAGCTCATTCAGTTAAAAAGCTCAGAACTGTGGGCATCAAAGTTTGGAGATCTGTGGAGTGCACTTGAAGCTACCGAGAGAGATCATGGGGCCTCTATTCTGACCTGCTGGACGTCCCTGCCAGTGAAATTTAACTGTCTGAAGAAAATTGCGTTTGCAATGCTTTCAGCATTTAGATCCACATACCTGTGTGAACAGGTATTTTCACACATGAAATCTGTCCTCTGTCCCCCTTGGAGCCAGTTAACAACTGATCACTCAGAAGCTTGTGTGCAGCTTAAAATATCCAAATACATGCCAGACGTTGGAAAACTCAGCAAGGAAAAGCAAGGGCAAGGATCACACTAAACTGATAAGATCTGCATTTTAATTTAATTTTAAACATTTAAAAAACCTTATTTACTTTACATACAACAATAGTTTAGTTATATATTATAGACTTCCAGAAAGAGACCTTTTAAAAACATTAAAATGTATTACTGGCATGCAAAACCTTAAGTTAGAGTGAATAAATGAAGACTCGGCACACCACTTCTGAAATGTTGCCGACCCCTGGTATACATCATAGAACCTTTGTCCTTTTGTTTCCTTAGGACACAGTTCTTGCCATACCTTGCAAGCTCCTTCATGACCACACTTTTAAATTCTTATATACTTACAAGTATCTTAATATCCACCTTCTCATTTCTTAGAGCCTGTTTAGCTGCTTTATCAGCCATCTCATTTCCAGCTCATCATCCAGCATCTTGAGAGGCTGACCTGGGATTCTGGTAGCCCTAACAAAGAGAAGTAGAAGTAGCAGGTATAAATATGAGGAAAGGCTGAGTTCACAACATGAACTGACAGGATAGGAGGGTGATGCTTGTTCTCCATGAATAGGAAACAATCTACTGTTGAAAGAAAAGGAGTACTTGTGGCACCTTAGAGACTAACAAATTTATTATAGCATAAGCTTTCGTGAGCTACAGCTCACTTCATCAGATGCATACCGATGAAGTGAGCTGCAGCTCACGAAAGTTTATGCTATAATAAATTTGTTAGTCTCTAATGTGCCACAAGTACTCCTTTTCTTTTTGCAGATACAGACTAACACGGCTAATACTCTGAAACCAATCTACTGTTGTGAATTACTTCCCTTAGAAGGTAATGAGAAACCAAAATCGTTTTCACATTCTCTCCTTGAACCAGCACAGGTTTCTCCAGGTGGTCGAATTAGCCTCAGAATTTTGGCTTGTAGCTTTTGGATCCTACACATAATTTGCAATGAATACTGTATATTTTAGTGAAATCTAAAGGTCAGATTATTATCCTTTAGAAAAATTTTAGAGCTTTAAAAAAAGACAAGTAAAGCAATAAATTGTATAGCTGCACAGAAACAATCACTGAACATAAGCCAAGTATTGTTTCAATCATATAACCATGGAAATAATGTTACAGGCAAGTTGCAGAGCCAGGGAAAACAAAGTTAGATTTGATTTTTCACAATAAGGTACAAGGAACATTTTATTAGGTGATTTAGCTGTCTCGGTATCCAAATCAGCCTGGCTGATAAAAAGCAGCCAAGCTGCAAAATACTGATCATTTTTATTTTGTTTCAAACAAGTTAGATTTTCCAATCCCCAAATTTTCCATTCCTATACAATTTTCTAAAGTGGAGACAAAGGCGCTTTTTATATGACTCTTTAAAGGAGTTGGGTTCAGTCCCACCAATGCCTTGTCATGGCAATGGATTTGAGTTTGGGGTGGTGGTTGGCTCATGTACCAGGATTACATGATAGAAGTTCGAGGGCCAGGTTTACTGTAAGATGTAGCCTGCTGAATCTGAGGAGAGAGAGACCTTTAGGGAGCAGGAAGGAGACCAGTCAGGAAAGGACTGTTGGAGAAATAGGCTGTGATAGGGTCCCTAGACTGGAACCCGGAGTAGATGGAGAGCCTGAGTTCCCCTTCAAGCTTGCTGTGCTGAGGAAGGTGGTATGAAACCCACACACACCCCCAGCACAAAAGGCAGGAGGACTGTTGATCTTGGAATTGGGCTCAAGAGCCAGCCTGAAGCTGCTGGGAAAACTTAGTTTTGTGGAACTTTTTGTTTTGTTTGGACTTTATGATTTGAACATACAGGAATCTGCCCATCCGAGAGCAGCAGATGAAAGGGCTGGCACCAAGCAAGAGGAAAATAAGGCATGGAACACCAGGTGCTAAGAAGGGTAAGGTGACTGTGTCACAGGGCTACAGCAATGGCCTGCAATAATGAGGGAGTGTAAGGACAGGATTAACTTTCCTCAGTGGTTGGACATTATCTACACCCAGTAAAGCAGCAGATACTAATTTGCATGGGGGAACCTTGGATCAGGCTGCTTTCCCTGAACTTACGTCCCCATAGAATCTGTATTAGGCTATGGTTTTAACTCCTCTTGGAGAAGGGGGCAAATTCTGCCTTCTAGCTTCCAGATCTTAAGACTTGGTACTATATAATTATGTTCTTATTAACTTTATAGCAGGTTAGCTATACCTGGGCTATTACACCTAACTGTTTATCAGTGAACTGGCCCATAACATCCAAAGGTGCTTCTGTACCTACCCTTGGATCTCTTTTCTAATACATTTCTGCATAAACTTTGTAGCTCTGGTTATGATAGTAAAAGTGAAATTACAGCCTTGTCTTAAATAATTTGAAAACTTTCTGGCAAGTTGCTATTAATTCATACCATGTTCCCTTTTCTTTCTGGCTCATATAGGCTCTGCTATTGAAGCAAAACCAGAAATAAATCTCCTGTGATAAGGGACAAGAAACCAAAAAGTTTCTCCCTGTTGTTACCATTTTCAGAGATTAGGCCATCTGTGTTGGGGCATCTATCTCGGCTTTGTGGACCCACCCTCTGCAGAAATTACATGGTCTGAATACTGCACCTGGGACTTCAAGTTACATTTGGATGATTTAAAATTCAAACCAGCTTGCTGCAGCAAGCTAAACACAAACTCCAAACAACTTTAATCCTCTTGGATATTCCTCACCAAAACAATCCCATCCAGAAAAACTGAGCACATGGCCTCCTGAATATCTGCTAAATTCAATCCATTAACCTTGGAAACCTTTGGGGGAATTAAAGACCACAAAGCATCACAGTGAATTCTAAATATCCCTTCTTCTGAGAAACACAGCCTTTGATGGTCTTCTGAATACAGCTTCACTTCCCAGCACCCAACAGGACTATCATATCCAGTGTAGGGATACTACACCTGTAGGAGTTGAACTATAGTCAAATGTGAACTGTTGACAATACCTCTATACTGAATACAAGTTTGTGATACAATCAGTGCTTAATTTGTGCCAGGGCTTGCCAGGACTGAGCCCTGGCACCTCTGGGCTTGGCAATTCATAGCCCTGGCACCTCTGCTGCATCAGTTATGAAATTAAAAAAATTGTTTGAGCCTAGCACCTCTTTCATTTCAAATTAAACACTGGATACAAGTATAAATGCTCCAGCTAGAGAATCTGAATCTGGTTTGTTTTATTCTGTTTTTTTTTTTTGGGGAGGGGCGGGGGGTTATTAAAGGCAGTGATTCAGAATTTAAGAACCATGGAAGCTTAGAGCTTGTAAGTACAAACTACTTGAGTTCAAGTATAATGAATACAAATCAGTCCTGATTAACTGAATTTTACTTTTTCAAAACTCTAGGTTAACCCAAGGTCTAGTGCAACCAAATCTATCTTTCTTGGCCTATTAGCTGCTTTTGACACTGTCAGACATACTCTTCTTGAAATCCTATCACCCCTAGGCTTTTGTGGCTCTGTCTTCTCCTGGTTCTCTTCTTAACTGTTTTTTCACTCCTTCAGTTCTTCTTTGGTGGGATTTATGTTCCTGTGATTGGGTGTATTCCCCAAACAGTGACAAAAGGGTAAACTGGAGCAGGAGAGCTCAATTAAGGCTGCTCCTGAAGGGTAGGCCTGGCTTAATTAATGATGAAACTCAGCTGGGAATGAGCTGAACCATTGGTTTAATCAGAGGAAGTTTGGAGCAGAAAGACACTCCATACCATGCCATGCGACTGGCCAAGCTAGTGCAAGATGGAGGATTTTTTTTTATCCCAAATGAAGTCACTCTAGAAACTGAAGAAGAGTCTATTAGAAAGGGAGAGTGGATATAAAGTAGGGAAAAAAGAAAAGAGTAGAAACAGAATCAGGTAATGATGTTATCAGCAAAAAAGCAAAGCTGAGGAAAGGAAATAAAGCAAAATGTTGTAATTGTAAAATCCCTAGCTAAAGAAATAAGATTAGGTAATCTTAACCCTGTTCAAGTAGTTGAGTAGATTAATAAACCCATAGGGAATACTATAAGAGGCAGGAGGCTGCAAGATACTGATCTTTTAGTGAATGTAAAAACAAGGAAAAAGCTGATGAAGTCCTAAAAACTAAAATGCTTGGGGAAGTTAATATAAGTTGCCAGTATCCAAAGTATTTGACTGAACTAAAGGAGGTAATATATGGTGTGTCATTAGAACTGACCAATGACCAGATTATTAAAAGCACAGGAGAAGATAAAGTGAGTGATTAATTAGTAAATGAGAAGGAGAAAACAAGCCAACAACAGCTGTACTGATTGCATTTAAGAGAGGGAGTCTACCTGAGAGAGTCAGATATTCAGGACCAAGACATACATCTCCCTTCCTTAAGGTGTTATAAGGGCATGAAGCAGCTGTTTGTAAAGTGGGGGGGAATACAGTAAATATGGGGGAGAGGATTCCTATGAAAATTGTGCAGAAGGGACAGAGGTCAAACGCAGTAACTGTGTTGGCAATCATAGTACATCATATAGAGGGTGTACTAAGGCAAGCTAAAGAGATGCAGAAAACAAAAATTGTTACAAAAGACAGGTTATTAACCATTTATCTTATGTGGAAGCTGTAAGAAAACAATCAGCTCAGGAAAAGGGTAACTGCTGATGGCCTCAAGGGACCATTCAAAGTGAAGTGGTTAGTTAACACCTTTCTAGTCATGGGGGCATGGTGGGGGAGGAGCTGAAGCAGGGTATTTATCTGCTAAATCAGAGTTGGACCTGCTTTTCAGTCTAAGAACTAGAGTGGGTCTGAAGCAGCAATTAAATCCCAGAGCATCAAAAGTGCTCACTAATTTTGCATGCTTTAGGGCTTGTCTACACTTAAACTACTACAGTGGCACAGCTGTGCTGCTGTAGCACTTCAGTGTAGACGTTACCTAGGTTGATGGATGGTAGTTAATCCACCTCCCCAAGAGGCTGTAGCTAGGTTTTCTTCAGAAGAATTCTTCCATTGACCTAGCACTATCTATGCCAGGATGTAGGTCAGTTTAACTCTGCTGCTCAGGAGGTGTGGATTTTTCACACCCCAATTAACATAGTTGAACCAATCTAATTTTCTGGTGTAGACCAGGCCTTAATGTTTGGATACCCAACTTAGAGCAATTTAAAGCAGCCTGATTTTTAAAACTGGGCACCCAAAAACTGAGGCACCCAAAATTAAACAAACATAATTGTTATTCATGTGCAATTGTTACATTAAAGCATTTTTAATAGTAATAGAGATGTAATAAATTATTCTGTTAACTCATAGTTCACTAGTAAACAGGAAACGGAATATGTATCTCTTTTAGAGGAAAGGGTTTTCTTTAAGGTAAATATCAGTAGAACTTTCCCTTCAAGCTAGTCAGACAGATTTGGAAAATTCTTGGAAAGTGAACAGATGCTGCAGCTGTGCAGTTAGAAGGCAGGGAAAGGTTACAGCATGCCTGAGAGAGAATAGCACTCAATATGCCAGAAATGCTGCCTTACATCCCCAGAAGAGAACAAGTACCGGCTGTTTATTTTACTTGTTGAGCAGGAATTTTCTCTATCTCTGACCAAGCAGCTGGTACTGTGGTGAATGTCCTGTTTGAGGTTGGGTTTTTTGGTTTGTTTTTGCCAGTAGTATCGTACCAAGGCCATAACTTCAAAGACATTTGTGCCTAGATCAAAATAAATAAACCAACTTCCCCATATCACTCACAATCAGATGGGCTTGTACAGAAGTTGAATAAAAGTCTAACCTCCATGCTGTCAGTGTTTATGTAAGACCTCAGATCTTCCCCAGCCTCTCACCTACGTCAGTCCACTGGGGAGTTGAACAGTCTTTCAACTCTCTATATATTTGGCACACCAACAGGTCACTACCACTGCCAATTAAAGTGGCCATTCACCTGCTCCCTCTTCATTACCATCATAACAGTGTCTGGAAAATAGATTCCTATAAACAGTTATATCTAATTTTGTGCAAACACCTACCTCATAAGCCCTACAAACACCGGGACTTCAACCTCATGAGACTTTATCACTGATCAGTTAATTGAACTGGTCAGCATCACAGACACCCGACTACAAAGTTGGTGTTAGCTCACCTCACACACACCCCTACGCATAGGTGCTGGAACTAGGGGTGCTGCAACACCTCCTGGCTTGAAGTGGTTTCCATGATATGCAAGGTTTACTGTTTGGTTCAATGGCTCTCAGCACCCCCACTATATAAATTGTTCCAGCACTCCTGTTCCTACTACTCCCCAAACTCAATTCACCACAAACACAAACGTAGAGAGGAAAAATCTGGAAGTAGAGTAGCCATTCTATTGCCTTTCAGCCGCAAACATAAGAGAATTGCATTCAAATCAAAATCCTTTGAGTGAATCCACTTATTCTGTGAATCCAAAGACAAGGCTAACTTGAGCATCTTGTGAACCTTTTGACACCAAAGACCTCCTAGAGGAGCTGATAGAGACATGGTTATGAAGTTCAGAAAACTCATTGTTTTAGGCGACTCCGAAATCCACTCCTGTGATGCCTTTAATATGATAGTCCAAAACCTCCTATCCTTGTGTTTCTCACAAGTAATCTCCAGAATCACATATTCTACTACCCTGTCCATGGACTGGATCCTCTGGCTGAATGTGGACAGAAGAAAAAACCCTTTTCCTCTGGAAATAACTCTCTCAGGGGTGAAAGTAAATAGAGTGATTTACCGGTACACTGAGGCCAGTTCCAGCCCCCGGAAGGGGCAGGGCCTAGGGCAGAAGGGGGGGGCTGAGGGGGTCAGAGCCAGCCCCAGCCCACCCTGTAAGGTAAGTGCCCCTCCCCTTCCCTCCCCCACTGGGGTAGCAGTAGCAGCCCGGGGCTCCAGGGGCTATTTAAAGGGCCTGGGGCTCCAGCCACTGCTGGGAGCCCCAGTCCCTTTAGATTGCCCCCTGGGGAAGCCGGGCTGCCACAGTACGGTGCACCGGCTCTTGCCAGTACGCCATACCGGGACGTACCGGCTTACTTTCACCTCTGCTCTCACTGCTGCAAGAACAGAAACCACCATCATGTTCTGCCCCTGAAAACTCTTGCACCCTGACAAACTTCATAATTTACTTATAGAAAACTCTACCGAACTAAGAAGCCAAAGAGTAGAAGAATTAATGAGGCATTATATCCACTCCTTGACTCCTGCTATAGATACCTGTGACTGACAATAGGTTCTGATATAAGGAATTTCTATTCAACTGCTGAAAAGGAGGCAAAGAAAGCCTCCATCTCCTCTGCCACAGAGACAGCAAAGTTATACCTGGCAGAACTTCTGGCCTAGAAATTGGTTTTGCCTCCACTCACCTCAAGAACACAGCTCCATCTATTGAAAAGAATTTTTTATCTTATTTCACAGAAATGGTTGCCCACATTTAGGATGACTTCCAAGTCCACCAAGAAGAAGCCGAGAGCAACACAATCAGTTTCTCTTTTTCTCACTGTGATCAAGGAATCAAGCAAAACTGAAGAATATTTCTGTCTTTAGCTCCTTGAAGCAGATCTGGTCACCAAGAGCTGTTTTTATGTCTTATTTTCTTTGGTTTAAATCTCCTCTGCTGCATTCTATAACTGCATTTCCTCTCATTTTAACCACCTTTTCAGACCTCCACCAACGCTGTGTGTTCAATTCACCAATTTCCTCTCATGACGAATATATATGTCTATTGTAACCCGAGGGGAAAATCACCCATACTTGTTTCCCTGTTTTGGGCTCTTTCACACAGCTGTTAGAAGTGGCATTTATTAGTTCCATGCTAACGGGTCATTGACTCGCTGACAACTTTGAATCTCTTTTTAATAGAAGGCAAGGTGCCTGATGTCCCATACGGTACGTAAACACAGATGACCTGATTCCTTCTCCAGTTCAAGGTAACAGCGTTTCAAACACTAGTGCTGAAGAAGTTGTGTTTAAAGGCAGTGTCAGCTGATAAATTTATGCCTCCTGGGTGAAGGATGCCTTCTATTAAAATTCCTGTTTAAAGAATATAATATTTTACAAAATAAAATGTTTGTGTCCACAGAGCGGTTACGTTTGCAATACTGAGCCCTGAAAACATATTTTAGCTATTACATTTTATATTTAAAATTATGTACCCTGTACTGTATAGCATCCTCCAAGGATGTAGCATACAATCTGCCTTCTTTAAGGGCTGGTCAACACTGAAAAGTTACATTGGCACAGCTATGTCTCTCAGGGATCTGGAATAATTCTTCTGTCAACCTCACTACCGAGCTCGGGGAGGTGGATTAACTACAGTGACGGAAGAACCCCTCCCATCACTGTACAAAGTGTCTACACTGAAGCATTACAGCGGGGAAGGTGCAGCTTTGCAGCTGAGCCACTGTAGCATTTCAAGTGCAGAAAAACCCTAAGTCCCACAGGTGCCAACTTTTCAAATTGCCAAGGGGTGCTCAACCCCCAGCTCTATGCCAGGCCCCACCCCCCACTCCACCGCCTCCCCCAAGGCCCCACCCCTGCTCCACCCCCACCTTGCCTCTTTCTGCCCAGTTCCGCCCCCTCCCCCAGCACACCGCATCCTTGCTCCTCCCCCCTTCCTCCCTGCACTCCACGAAACAGCTGATCACTGCAGGTCGGAGGCGCAGGGAGGCACTGATCTGCGGGGCCCACTGGTGGGCGGGAGGCACTGGGGGGTGGCGGGGAGCTAATAGGGGGGCCGCCAGTGGGTGCTCACCACCAACCATTTTTTCCTGTGGGTGCTGCAGACCCAGTGCACCAATGGAGTCGGCACCTATGCTAAGTCCAATATTTTTTATTTCTTCAGTAGGTTAATAGTGTCCCTTTGAGGTTATATAAGTGAAAGGCGAAGGTGGGCCTAATACAGCTGGGCAAAATTATTCATCCAGAACTTTTTTTCAGGAAAAAAATGCAGATTTGGGAATAACAAAACATTTTGTGAGCTTATGCTCTTTTCACGGAATTGTGAGTGCCTAAAAGACCCAAATAAAAAAGGCAAACTGTTTTACTTTGACAGGTTTCAGAGTAACAGCCGTGTTAGTCTGCATTCGCAAAAAGAAAAGGAGTACTTGTGGCACCTTAGAGACTAACCAATTTATTTGAGCATGAGCTTTCGTGAGCTACAGCTCACTTCATGAAGTGAGCTGTAGCTCACGAAAGCTCATGCTCAAATAAATTGAGCTGTAGCTCACGAAAGCTCATGCTCAAATAAATTGGTTAGTCTCTAAGGTGCCACAAGTGCTCCTTTTCTTTTTGTTTTACTTTGACCATTTTTAAATGAAACATTTTGCTATTTGGGTTTGAAACAATTTTGTCTCAAAATTTCCTTCCAAGCTGAATCTATGTATCTATGGTTTGTGTGTTCCATTGCTTCCCACTGCCCATGTATTATGTATGTCATTGTACATGTTAAAATGATTAAAAAATTAATAGCTAACAAAATAATTTTCAAAAAGAAAAGGAGCTAACTTCTTTGAAACCTCCTTTGGCTCCTCCAGTTCTTTTTGTCAGATCCATTCTCTTTAGGTCGAAGAGCAAAACTCAAGACTCAGAATAATATGCAAAAATGTACACTTACAATTCTCCTTCACTTGTTGAATTAACAAATTTATTTGGGCATAAACTACACCATTAAATTAGGCTTGAATAAATTTGTAAACTGGACACCATTAAATTAGGCTTGAATAAGAACTGGGAGTGGATGGGTCATTACACAAAGTAAAAACTATTTCCCCATGCTAATTTTCCCCCTACTGTTACTCACACCTTCTTGTCAACTGTTTGAAATGGGCCATCCTGATTATCACTACAAAAGGTTTTTTTTCCTCCTGCTGATAACAGCCCACTTTAATTGATTTGTTTCATTAGAGTTGGTATGGCAACACCCATTTTCTCATGTTCTCTGTGAGTGTGTGTAAATATATATATATATATATATATATATATATATACACACAGATACACACAGAGAACATATATATATTCCTATTCAATATATATATATTCCTATTGTATTTTCCACTCCATGCATCTGATGAAGTGGGTTTTAGCCCATGAAAGCTTATGCCCAAATAAATTTGTTAGTCTCTAAGGTGCCACAAGTACTCCTCATTCTTTTTTCTGATACAGACTAACACGGCTACCACTCTGAAATTTATTGGATTAACCCTGATGGCCCACACAAAATACAGGAGATCAAAGATGAGGTCCAGATTGTGAATGATCTCTCTCTGGATGCATGGAGATGAGGAATGTGCAAAGAGCCTTTGAGGTCCTTTTTTAACACACACTAGAGTGAGTCACATTTGCTGTCCTTGTACTCCCTTGAGGCAGTAGCCCCTTCAAAGGGGACAGGGAGAAAGCATGTGCTTCACCTGCCTGAAGAGTGGTGCACTAGGCTAGTTGCCTCTGCCCACCAGAGAGCTCCAAAAGCCCCCCGTAAGCAGGCCAGTTTCCCTAATACATGCCAGTTCCCTCTTAAAGGGGAGGAGATGCATTCAGCATATACCATTACACAAACCTCATTTTTCAAAACTTATTTGCAGGAAACCTTTAAAGAAACCCAATTGAATTATTTGAGCAGAAAAGAAAGTCTGAAATATGCTTATTTTGTTTTTATCAATGGGAAACACTTCTCTCTCACACACACAGACATTTGAATGAAATGCCTGCATGTATTTCATTGATTCATAGATTCCTAGGCCAGAAGCTACAATTGTGATAATCTATTCTGACCTCCTTCACAACACAGGCCATAGAACTTCCCCAGAATAATTCCTAGAGCAGATCTTTTAGAAAAACATCCAATTTTTATTTAAAAATTGCCAGTTATGGCGAATTTACCATGGCCCAGGGTAAATTGTTCCAGTGGGATGTTAAAATCTATCTCCTCTGCTTCTCCCAATATTTTTATTAGATAAAATATATACCCAGTAGTCCAAATTGTGTTCAGTTCATGTCAGCACACTTCAGGTGGAGTTCTACCCCTTAGGATGATTAGGATCGCAGTCCCACAAATACACATGTGTAACTGTACACACGAGCAGTCCCATTGAACACATACTTCACTATAGAGCTATTCACGTGAATTCTAATTACTCACATGGGCAACTATTTGTGGGAACAGTCCTAAACTTGTTGCCTTTATGTTTTTTAAGTTAAGAATTCACTCCAAGCTTCTCCCAGACAGCATAGTTAGACAAAAGCAAAATAAACTGTCCCATTTCAGATCTTTGCACCTGAAAACATTTGAACAGCTCACCAAATCACACAATGTTCAAAGATCAGGTTTTTTATAAATATCTCTAATTACAGCACTGCCTCCTGCCAGTTTCAGGGCAACTTCACCAGTCTTCCCCCTCCAGCAAGGCAACCCACTTTAGGTTCTTGGCTCCCAGTCGTTAGCTCTCCTAGACACAGGCCTGCATCTCTCACTCACTCCTAACTGGGGATTAGAAGGCTGCACAGCTCCCTGGATTACACTGTGATAGCCCCAGCAAGCCTAACTTCCTACACAGGCCAGGCCTGCCTCTAGCTTTCTCTCTGAAGACTATAAGCCGTGTATTGCCTGCAGTATAAGCTGCCGCACAGCTCTTTCTAAGCAAACACATTTATTCTGAAGGTGAAAGCATTACAGAGAACACGTATAAAAAAACAACATAAGTTCCTATACATATGCTAAAGCTTACCAGAGTTCATCCATCAGCCTTATGGGGCCCTAGTAGGCCAGGACCTTCCAATACTTCCACAAGGACTGCGGCCCCCTCCCCCTTAGACAGAAGGTCCTGTCCATTTGCTGGATCAGAAAGAAGGCCCCTTCTCAGTTTAAACTCGGGCTATTTATCCAAAAGTCCTTTCATTGTCTGATGGTGTCAGGAGAATTCAGTTTCAACTAGCATATGATACCCTCTGCAGGTGGTGGTATCTCTCTGGAGGTGTCAGTACCCAAGTGGATTTATCCAATCAACCTGGCTGATTTGCCTCAGACACCACCCACTGTTTTTAGTTCCTGGAGGAGATGTGATAGCCCTCCTCTGTAGAGTATAAACAATTATACATAAACCATTCCTTTAATACAATGGATCCCAAAGATACTGTGTGGGATTGCAATATCTGTCACACTTCCACACCCGAGCAAACCAGACAGATGTACAGAAACTCAGGTCCAAGCTTGACACAAATTGCACAAGCTCAGAAAAGCAGGTAGATATTAAAGCACAATTAGCATTCCCTATGCAGCTTGGAAAGGCACTTGAATACATAAGCCACAGCACACAAGAGAAAAATGGGAAACCAAGTTTCAAGGTAGCATAGAAGATTATTCCTGGGCAGATATTCTCCAGAACGCTCAAACCTGACCACCACATTGACTCATAATGAGTGCCTGTGTGCCAGTGACATTTGTTGCAAGAACACCAGAAGCAGAGAAATTCATCACCACACCATACCCCATTTTGTAGGTGCATATAAATGCAGGTACATAGGTTGATTTAACTGCAAGCACTTGTACCTACTTTTCGTTATAACCACAGTTCTGAGCCCTCAGTTAATTGCGGATATAAAATCAGGTGCCATTATAAAAAGTTAGGCCCTTTTTATCTAAGTGCTGATGAAATATATTTATATTTGCAGCCCATTATTTCTAATGAAAGCGACTGTCTTTAGGCATAGTGTGAACATTTATAATCTGTTCACAAATCATAAACTACGAAGGGTCACCATTAAAATTGTTAAAGCTTTATCTTTCCAAGTAGGTAATATTACTATGGTGTAGGAGATAGTCCCTATACAGTATTTCGTATAGGGAATACTTCTGAAGCATTAATTACTTTTCAAAGGCATCAGTTAATATATTAACAGTGACCACTGTATCTTCATCTGCATTACATTACAACTGTTGAATTTCTAGCATACAAACATTTCTGTATCAGATGATAGATGACCAGAAAAATAAATAAATCCTTAATATTCTCTCTATACCCACTTCTATTCCAACTCTGCTTGACTACTTGACATTTTATTTGACCCGTGAGCTACAAAACAGGATAAACAGACAGTGTGTTTTTCAAACATCTTATTGAAACCAGACAAAACAGCAGCAGCTATAATTAATGAAGAGAAGCTGAGTAAAAATCCATAGGTTTATAGGAATTAGAAATGGAAAAGACCAGTTAGGCCTTCCATCCATCTCTCTGCTAATACAAAAATATTCCTGACAGTATATTTTGCAGTACTTTCTCTAGAATCACTTTAAAAGTCCCAGCCAATAGTATTTCCATCACTTCCCTTGAGAGACTTTCCACAATACACAACAGATCTCACTGTTATAAGGACTTTTCCTGTTAGTGAACCTAAATTTCCGTTTTCTAATTTCATCCAATTAATCTTAGTTATACCCCTTTGCTCCACTTAAATAAACCCTCTCAGTCCTTGGTGTTTGCAGCCTTTATATAAGTGTATACTGTCATTTCCCCTTAATCATAGTTTAACCTGTATGTATTTAGCTGTTTTAATCTTCCTTAATAAAACAGTCCCGCCATGCCAACCGACATTTTTTTTTATTTTTCTCTGAGCTCCCTAGACTATATCTCTATCATTCTAGCAATAAGCTGGCCAGAGTTGAATGCAACACCGTATTCCAGGTACTGCTTCACAGGAGCTGTGTAAACAAGGATTGTTGTCTCCTTTTTCTGTGATATGATGTCTCTGTATGCAGCACAAAACTTCAGTGGCATTATTTGCTGCCATATTACTTTGCAAACTCCTGTCTATATAGATTCTATCAACATGTGCAGTGTTTTACAGGATCAGGGCCTTATTTTCTTTATTTTTCTTGTTACCGATGGACTTTAAAAAAGAAATTCAGTATCTCCACCTTTTCTGAGTAATTATTAATTTCAATCCCCTTCCCATTTATTAATGAGCCTGTAAATTTTTCTCTGGTTTACCTTTTCTCCTGATATATTTGTAGAAGTCCTTCTTATTCTCCGTAGGTCCTTTTGCTGCCATTTATATAATTTTGTTAAATTTTACCAAATTCCAATGGGAGTTAAAAAAAAAAAGAAAGAAAGAAAAGAAAACAGAATGCAGAAAAAACTCTGTGCGCTGCTTTAAGGCATTTTGGGACATGATCTGCTTCCATTGCACAGTGCCCATAACTGTTTCTTGAAAATGTGTGGGACGGCACGTAGCAATATCTCACAATATGATCAGGTATGGAGTACATGCAGACAGACCTTAGGAATTCTTGTCACAGACTGCACAATGACTGAATCTTTGTCTCAGTGACTTCTCTAAACAGAAAGTACTCTGTCATTCTGATTCCTCCATAAGCTATACAGAGGCATTGGTCTGCTCTGTGGAGTAAGCTCATAAAACTGTAGGCCCTTGTATGTAATTTACAAACTACTAAAATTACTTTTAAGCAGAAACATTGTCACCTACAAAATTACTGGTTCAAAATGGGAGATATAATACCCTCTCTAAATCTGGCCCCACATAATATGTCAAGTTTAAAATGAGGACTAAAAATATATATGGGTCCTGGCTATCTCCTTATGATCTGCCCAAACAGTAGAGATCAACTGGGATATTTTTGTCAACAGTCTTCACATCTGAATGTTGAGGATATGTCTACACTGCATCTGGGAACAAGCCTCCCAGCCCCGGTTCACAGTCTTGCACTGGCGGGATTCATTCTAATACTCTAAAAAGAGCTGTGTGGACATTGCAGCTTGGGCTGGAGCTCAGGCTCTGACACCAAATCATCATCTACACAGCCACTTTCAGAGCGCTATAGTGAGCCCTGCGAGCACAACTCTGTGGACCCATGCTGGGAGGCTTTCTCCCAAAAGCAGTGTGGACATAACCTTCCTCCTAAAGAAGGCGCATACAATGACACAATAACACATACACAATTGCATTTTAAATACAAAGTACCCCAAAGGTACTAAAACTAATTCAATCTGGTTACATTTAATTCAATAAAGTTTATCTTAATTCCATACTGTTTGTTCAGGACATTACAGAATATTATCAGTGTGTTACACCATATAATTTATTATTTTCTAGCAAGTCAAGGACTTTACATATGTGAATGTGAAGAGCAGGCTATCGGTGAGCCTGATGGCTATTCTTCGTACTCATTCATGTCAGTATTCAAGCAGTTCTTAGTTTGCAAAAGCTGAACCACATGTTAATTCATTTGGGAGTGGTTTAGCTGGTGGGATGTGTTTTATGGTTAACATGGCATATTTCAAGCTGTCATTGACAGCTGCTAAAATATTCGCAAAAAGAA
This sequence comes from Eretmochelys imbricata, assembly GCF_965152235.1. Taxonomy (NCBI): domain Eukaryota; kingdom Metazoa; phylum Chordata; order Testudines; family Cheloniidae; genus Eretmochelys; species Eretmochelys imbricata. The sequence continues at coordinate 32,777,660 of NC_135575.1, read as the reverse complement.
AAGGAGTACTTGTGGCACCTTAGAGACTAACAAATATTTATGAGCATAAGCTTTCGTCCACTGAATGCATCCGATGAAGTGAGCTGTAGCTCACGAAAGCTTATGCTCAATAAATGTGTTAGTCTCCAAGGTGCCACAAGTACTCCTTTTCTTTCTGCGAATACAGACTAACACGGCTGCTACTCTGAAACCTGCTAAAATATTATCATCCGAAAATCAGCATCCTATTGAACTTCAGAACCATTGCTGCTGTTCATTGATTGCCATCTCTGGAAAACTTTTATTTCTAAATATCCATGTGCTGCCAATTTAACATGACTTGCAGCCACTGAAAGTCTCACTAATCTCTGGAGACAGAGACTATAGGATATTTGAACTGGCACAAATAACAACCAACATATAACAAATCTGTGTATGAATGTGTCATTATGATGAGATAATGAAACTTAACGTAAATCATTTGAGCCCTATCTATGTAATTGCAGATGCACTCTTGAGATCAGGGACATTGTGTGAAGTGAAACAGTGTACCATGTGGGTTGTAAGAAAACATAAATAATGCCCATGCTTGTGAGTTATGAGCATTTCAAATCATACATTACACTGATGACCCTGTGATTATAGACAGTACAATAGTAGCCAAAGAAGAATTCACACCAAGAACTGGTTTTGACATTTTCTTTGAATGGCTCTGACAAAATAATTTAGTGCTAAAGTGAAAGAAAACATATTGTTTGACCACAAGGGATGGCTTAGTGATCTAACCCTCTGGTTTGAAACACCCAGAATAAAGTACGAAGCTGTCTCTTTGATTTGACTTCCATATGTTTTCCTTATATCCTGGCTAATTGTATGCTTTTTTCTACTTGCACCCATTACAGATTCTTGGGTGGTGTAAACTGGCAAAATTCCATTGACTTTAATGGAGCAATGTAGCTTTACATCAGCTGAGGTTGTGGCCTTTGTCCTAACTGGTGCGCTTTGTGAATAGTTCTTTTCTTTCCTCTGTATTGTTGTTCTTTGGTGCAAAAGCAAGATCCTCAAGAATGATTAAAGGATTAGAAAACATGTCTTCTAGTGACAGACTCAAGGAGCTCATCTATTTATGTTAACAAAGAGAAAGTTAAGAGGTGACTTGATTACAGTCTATAAGTACCTACACGGGGAAGAAATATTTAATAATGTGCTCTTCAATCTTGCAGAAAATGGTATAACACAATCCAAAGACTGGAAATTGAAGTAAGACAAATTCAAACTAGAAATAAAGGTGTAAATTTTTAACAATGAGAGTAATAACCATTGGATAGGGCTGTCGATTAATCACAGTTAACTCATGCAATTAACTCAAAAAATTAATTGTGATTTAAAAAATTAATTGTGATTAATCGCAGTTTTAATTGCACTGTTAAACAATAGAATACCAATTGAAATTTATTAAATATTTTGGATTTTTTTTACATTTTCATATATATTGTATTCTGTGTTGTAATTGAAATCAAAGGGTATATAACTTTTATTACAAATATTTGCACGGTAAAAATTATAAAAGAAATAGTTTTTTTCAGTTCACCTCATATCAGTACTGTAGTGCAATCTCTTTGTTGTGAAAGCACAACTTACAAATGTAGATTATTTTTGTTACATAACTGCACTCAAAAACAAAACAATGTAAAACTTCAGAATCTACACGTCCACTCAGTCCTACTTCTTGTTCAGCAAATCGCTAAGACAAACAAGTTTGTTTACATTTACAGGAGATAATGCTGCCCACTTCTTATTTACAATGTCACCAGAAAGTGAAAACAGGCATTTGCCTGGCACTTTTGTAGCTGGCATTGCAAGGTATTTACATGCCAGATATACTAAACATTCGTATGCCCTTTCATGCTTTGGCCACCATTCCAGAGGACATGCTTCCATGCTGATGACGCTCGTTAAAAAAAAATTATGTGTTAATTAAATTTGTGACTGAACTCCTTGGCAGAGAATTACATGTCCTGTGCTCTGTTTTACCCACATTCTGCCATATATTTCATGTTATAGCAGTTTCAGATGATGACCCAGCTTATGTTCATTTTAAGAACACTTTCACAGCAGATTTCACAAAACGCAAAGAAGGTGAGAATGTGAGATTTTTAAAGATAGCTACAGCACTTGACCCAAGGTTTAAGAATCTGAAGTGTCTTCCAAAATCTGAGAGGGAAGAGGTGTCGAGCATGCTTTCAGAAGTCTTAAAAGAACAACACTCCGATGCATAAACTGCAGAACCTTAACCACCAAAAAAGAAAATCAACCTCTGCTGGTGGCATCTGACTCAGATAATGAAAATAAACATGCGTCAGTCCACACTGCTTTGGATTGTTATCGAGCAGAACCTGTCATTAGCATGGACGCATGGCCCCTGGAATGGTAGTTGAAGCATGAACGGACATATGAACCTTTAGTGCATCTGGCACATAAAAATCTTGAGACACCAGCTACAACACTGCCAGCGAATATGTGTTCTCTCTTTCAGGTGACACTGTAAGCAAGAAGCAGGCAGCATTATCTCCTGCAAATGTAAACAGACTTGTTTGTCTGAGCAATTGGCCGACCAAGAAGTAGGGCTAACTGGACTTGCAGGCTCTAAAATTTTACATTGTTTTATTTTTGAATGCAGCTTTTTTTTACATAATTCTACATTTGTAAGTTCAACTTTCATGATAAAGAGATTTCACTACAGTACTTGTATGAGGTGAATTGAAAAATACTTATGTTTTTTACAGTGCAAATACTTGTAATCAAAAATAAATATAAAGTGAGCATTATACACTTCATAGTCTGTGTTGTAATTGAAATCAATATATTTGAAAATGTAGAAAATACCCAAAATATTTACATAAATGGTATTCTATTATTAACATTGCAATTAATCATGCAATTAATCGTGATTAATTTTTTAATTGCTTGACAGCCCTACCATTGGAACAGTTTATCAAGAGTGGTGGCGGATTCTCTATTACTGACCATTTTTAATACAAATTGGATGTTTTTCTAAAAGATATGCCTTAGGAACTATTTCAGGGAAGTTCTACACCGCACTCCCTGTGGGTGGAGCCAAACCAGCCACAGTCCCCTCCCGCATCTGAAGCATAGGGGCAGGAGAGGAAGCTTAAATGGAAGGCCCTACAGCTCAGTTGGGGGAGAGCGGAGGAAAGGAGTAAACGTCTCTCACCCACTGCCAAGCTTTGCACCTGACACAGCTCTACAGCACCAAGGACCCCAAGGAGCTGCCGGGACTGTTGACTGACAAGTACCCGGAGGAGTTGCTGGGAGTGCTGCTGGCCGTGTATTCTGGGGAGACCAAGGAACCCCAGGAGACAGAGGTACACTTAGAAGGGTAGTAGGAAGTAGCCCAGGGAAACCAGACATTAGTTTGGTTGTGTGGCCAGAGAGTGAGTCAGTGAGTTTCACTGGGATCCCCGCTGACACAGTGGCAGAACCCTCCCGCACTGTTAGGGCCCTGGGCAGGGACACAGTGGAGTAGGGTCTGCCTGGGTCCCCCTATCCCCTCCAACCAACCCCACCACTGGGGTGGCTGCCTACACACCATAGTCCAAGAGACCTGTGTTTGCATATTGTCTGCTGGAGGCCAGGTGAAAGATTATTGATTCCGCTGCCCCACCCAAGATGTCAGAGTCCCTTTACAGACTGTTTGCAGGCTGTCTGCCTGAGCCAGGAGGCCAGGCAAAAGACTGCTTCTTGCTCTGTCCGATCCCCAAGGCCAGAGCAATGAACGGCTGAGTGCTTATCAAAGACTGCTAATTCCCTGGTTAATCAATGTGCTTATAGGCACCACATAGAGAGGTGGCGTAGCCTTTCTCTGAGGCTGATGGTGAGGGAGGCAAAGGACCAGCTACCCCATACATAAATAGAGAACATTAAAGTAGATAATCCAGCACTTTTGTTTCCCTTAAACTCACTTTAAAAGGAATCCAGTATCAGAGGGGTAGCTGTGTTAGTCTGGGTCTGTAAAAATGGCAAAGAGTCCTGTGGCACCTTATAGACTAACAGACATGTTGGAGCATAAGCTTTCATGGGTGAATACCCACTTTGTCGGATGCATGTGATGGAAATGTCCAGAGGCGGGTATAAATGTGCAAGCAAGAATCAGGCTAGGGGTAACGAGGTTAGTTCAATCAGGGCGGATGAGGCCCTCTTCCTATCAGCTGAGCTGTGAACACCAAGGGAGAGAAACTGCTTTTGTCATTGGCTAGCCATTCACAGTCTTTGTTTAATCCTGAGCTGATGGTGTCGAATTTGCAAATGAACTGAAGTTCGCAGTTTCTCTTTGAAGTCGGGTCCTGAAGTTTTTTTCCTGCAGGATGGCTACCTTTAAATCTGCTATTGTGTGTCCAGGGATGTTGAAGTGTTCTCCTACAGGTTTTTGTATATTGCCATTCCTGATATCCAATTTGTGTCCTAAGATGTAGGCATATATTATCATTGCTTTTATATATGGGGAAACTGAGGCACAGAATCCTTGAGTAACTCCCTCAAGGTCACTAAGGGAGTCTGTGGCTGAGTGAGGAATAGCATTCAGTTTTCTTATGCTTTAGGCACAGAACATGCTTCCTCCCTTGCTGAAAATTAAGAAAGCTTCTTCCAGGAATTAATTGCTTCTTTGAACTTTTCCTTTTCACTAGGTTCTCTTCCTTTTCTGTTCTGGGCCTCAGTACGGGCAGTTCCTCCTCAGAGATGTTCCAATAAGCTTCTTTCACAGACTAGACTCCTTTCTAGTCTGGGCCCAATCCTTTCTCTTTGTACAGTCTTTGTTCCAGCCCAGATGGTAGCTAGGGGAAGGTTACTTGTTCCTGTGGGAGCTTGACAGTGTAGCAGGGGAAGGGTAGTCCTGAGATGGGGCCCACAAAGATCAGGGAGATCCCTAAGGCAAGCTGCCAGAGTTTGCAGCAAAGGGAGACAGTAGGGGAAATCCTGCTGAGGAACAGGCAGAATAAGAAAAACTCTGCAGAGGCCAGGAGAAGTGGCCAAGGAGTAGAGGACTTTAGTGAAGCCTGAGAAGGGCAAAAGAACTGCTCATCTGGGCATTTGATTTGGACTTTTAGTTGGACATTTTGTTACCCTGAAAGTAGTCATGGCTTGGCCAGAGGGCTGAGCCATGCATGGAAGACATGGTGAGAGGCAGATGGCCAGAGGGAGGTGCTGGAGATAAGGACCCCTTGCAGCACTGCACCCTGACACAAGGAGTTGGTACAGGTGGTCAGCACACTACCTTACATGCACTTTAAAAGAGAGCAGCCTATTTAGGAAGTACACTGACCTCATTAGAAAATAAGAGAGGTATGATGTCTTCTTTCTGTATTTATCACTGGATGGTTCTGGTTTTCTTTGCTTTGACTGGTATGAATTGTGAGACAAGAAAAATACTCTTAAAAATGAATATGGCTCTATGGTAGTAAATATGGAGATAAATTTTCAGACTGCCTAGTTAGTTTTATACCTTCCAAAATATGTCTAATGCTTTGAGTAAATATAGTAGAAGATTGCACTGAGAGTATGTGCTAGAAAGAACAAGAAATATTGACTAAATTTCTGGTTGATATGTCTAACTATTGAACCAAAATCATGTAAGTAGTCTTATAGAAGACAACAGAGCAGATCCTCAGCAAGTATAATTTAGTATAAAAAAGTATGACCTGAAAGGAGCTATACTGATCTACACCAGCTGAGGACCTGTTACATTGTGTTGACATTTTGGGCCATACCAAGAATCCCAGGAAGTCTACAGTCAGACTCAGTACCAAAGGGTAAGATTATACAATGCAATAATCTTTCTTCTCTTAACTTGGCCTGCATCTGCTCTTCAAGGATATAATGATTCATGGTTTTGTGCTCAGTTGCTTACACTGAATGTGATTTGTACTCTGAAAGCTGGCACTAAATCCCATTGGGATTCTCTTTCTGCCATCTTACCCCTCTTTAAAAATCATTAAAACTATTTGTATTAGAAAACAAATGTGAATCCTGAGAGGAGAGTCTAAAACTCTGAGATATGGGGATTCACAGACTACATAAATGCTGGAGGGATTTATCCAACAAAGCTTTATTAACAAACAAGAGGTTTTCAAATGGAAGGTGAAAAATGAAGGTCAATATATATAAAGGCTACAGAATGTCAGCTAAGACCCACAGTTTATATGAAGCAAAATCTAATTATTACTAACTCAGATCAGATACTATTTCATCTAGTAGAAAAATATGGTGTCTATTTAATTTTGTATCCACCTCTCAAGTCCTGGTCCAAAGCCAGAGTCAATGTTTTCTATTTACTTCCAGAGATTCGGATCAGTCCCATAGAAATGCTATTCTGTTTGTGCATAAAAATAGACAGCAATGTTCCAAGGTCAAATAATACATCTGTCTAGTTATTGCAAAAATGCAGTTTAAATTATACAGATTTTCATCTTTTAAGGAAAAGACTCAAACTCTGTAGCCCCTATTATATACTCAGCTAAATTGAGTGCAAATTTTCAAGAGAATATATCCTTTTGCAAAGTATAATGATGATGAGAAGCTCTTTAATATGTAGTTTGAAGGAAAGCTGAGCAAAATTCACCCTAGCTATTTTTAAATTGTCTAAACAAATCCAAAATGTACTTCATCATTCACAGTTTTTAAATGGGAACAATCTGCATTTGTGTCATTTATCCAGCAGAAAATCACTACTCTATTTCACCCTAAAAATCTAAAAAAAAAAGATTAAATGTTGACTAATCCACAAAAAATAGAATAGACATTTTAAATTTGTAACCTTTCTATTTCACAAATCCAGTAAAGAAACAATTCATATTGGCTTTCCCAGTGTTGAAGAATTTCTTAGCCCTGGTCTAATGGAAGTATATGACCCATCAGAAATGGAAGAGGATACTGTCCAAACATATTGACAGTATTGATAAACCAACTGATATCACAAGAAATGTTTATAACGTAGAATAAAGAGCAGTCTTTTGCCAATCTTTATTCCCACCACACCAAGAACAGCTGTCTGATAATACCAGCATGGATAAACAGAGCAAATGGCTAGAGTACTTTGTGTGAGGCGTAATTTAGTAGAAATGATTGTTCCGAACATACTTTCTCTTTTCTTTCCTGTTGATTTTAAGTCTTTTTATGATCATGCTTGAGCTTTGGCTATTAAATCATGAATTTTGTCATGAAAGTGGCTGAGAGGCATTGGCAGAATTATTTATTTGTATTATATTTAATTCAGTGGAAGTGAATGTATTTGGGCTATCACATGTGACACGATGCTGAGATGCCTTTTCCTTGTCTTCAGAAATCTCCAGTGTGCTGGTCAATAGATTTGATCAAGCTTGCTCTATAGCTCTTCATTCTTTTATGAGGAGAATCAGAGGCCAACTAAGAGCTTGTGGGGCCCTGGGCCGGAGCAAGTGGGGGCCCCTCCCCACCATTCCACCTCCAGTCCCCTCCACTCCCCCGCCTCCCGGCGCTCCTGCCAGAGAGTGGGGTCAGGGCGTCCCCTGCTTCCCGGCAGGAGTGCTGGGCAGGGGGGTCAGAACAGGGCAAGCCCCTGAGCCCACTCCCCAGAAGGAGTGCAGGGAGGGCAGACGGAGCAGGGCAAGCCCCCATGCCCCGGCCCTGCTTCCCAGCAGGAGCACCAGTCAGGCAGAACGGATCAGGGTGCAGGGGCACCCATTTTTCCGGGGGCCCCCCAATTGGCCGGGGCCCCTGGGCACAGGCCCCATTGGCCCAGTGGCTAATCCACCACTGAGAAGAATAGCACACAAACTCAATGAGGTCAAATGGAAACAAAGAAAGTAAAATAGTGATAAAAAGCATAAGTAATTAAGAGAGGGAGATGGTTGAAAGAGGAAATGCAAACCAATAGAAATCATACATACCAATAAGAAGCAATTATATATTGGCAGAGAGATGATCTAGATCTCCTCCTATTATCCAGAATTAGAATCTCTTCCTATTATCCTATTATGATCAGATCTCCTCCTATTATCCAGAAGAATCAACAAAATCCCTTACTTGATGGTTATAGAAATGTGGACCCAGTAAATGGGGATAAAGAATATAATAATTTTCCCAACCTCAATCTTATGCCAGGCATGCAATGCTAAAAATACAGGTTTCATTGAATTTCTCTCAAAGTAATTGGAATTTCAGCAAATGTTGGAAGTCAAGAAATGACAGAGTTTAGGAGAATGGATATTAATATTCTGGTGGAGTACACTTGTTAAATTAGTCATTTCAGTTTGAAATAAATTTCTTCTCTCTAAAGTATCATCTAGATTATTTTAGCAATTTCCATATTCCTTCTATTGAAATAACTACTGTGCAGCCATCTCACCCGAGCCCTGAGACATGTTTCCATTCTTTTATTGAATTAGTCTTTTTTTCAAATGAAAGGCATGTGACAGTTCTACTAAGGCAGGATTCTTCTCCTTGGTTTGATTTCATTATCTTAATTGTCAGCTTCAACATGGAAAGTTGTAAGAGGATAAGGTGCTCTAACTGAATGCTCTGGGGGAGGGCAGAGCTCATTATGTAAGGAGGCTGACACACCTCTCTAGGCTAATTTGGCCGTTAAGTGCCAGATCCAGAGTCCCCTGGACTTCAATGGTCTTTGGCTGAGGTCCCAATATATATTTTTTTTAAACAGTTAGGTAGGAGCCCTGGCTTTCAAGATGCAGAGTGTGCTGTCTGAATGTGCTGGGCTGTGTTTATTGCCACACGCGCATCTCCAGCTATGCATGTGATTGCAAAGCATGTATATCTGAAGACCTGCACTCAGTCTCTGCTTAAATCTGTTTCTCAAGCAGCATTTTCACAAATTTTAGCCCCCATGCCTGTTTTCTTTTACAGCTATTTGATTTGTTATTGGAAACAATCAGGAACATAATGACAATACTTTGTTAACAATTCTAAACGTATATGTTGTAATAGTTGCACCCTAGGAAACAATGAACCAAAAAACCCCACCCACCATAGCTAACATCAGGAACTCTAGGTAGAAGTTGTCTGCCTGTATTCTGGCTCCTAAACCGGCTGGAGAGACTACTCCAGCCCCTCTATGACAGAAGCTACAGAGGCACATTCTAGGCAGGACCTGCTAGTTAGGAGGTATTGTCCACATGTTTCTACACATGCAGTAAGCTCCCACACCCAACAGTGACCCTGTTGTATAGATTACTTCTGCCGCAGAGGTGTTGCACAGGGCTACTTACAGAACAGTGACTCATGGTAACATTACTTTTGCAATGCATGTGTGTGCCTAAGCAAAGGAGTGATTACAATGCTTGTCCCTCTCTGGCCAGTTTGCTTTATCTGCAGATGTAGAGTTTCTTTCTGTGCCTGCCCAAAATAAAAGGCTTTAGGGGTGTGGGGCGGAGAGATACAAAACTTCTCTCCTTACTACCCAAATCCATGAACAGCTACAGCCAGTTACCACTCACCAAGGTAATGAATTCTTCTTTGGTACCTTATAGGCAGTTAGGGGATATTTCCCAATTTAATTCAAATTATGAATCCACAATCCACCTCTGCTTTTAATATTTTGGCCAGCAGTAAAAACATGATTTGCAAAATCTTTGCTTTTCTATTAACATGCATACTGTAGAGGTTATTCTCCCCTGAGAGAAACAGTCAGAACATAAAAATGATACATCATTAAATATGAAGGAATGCTTATAATATTTCAAAAGCACCATTAATCTAACATACTGCAGACCCCATGCTGTAATCAAAGTCAAGATAACACTATTTAACTTTAAGGAGGAAAATAGAAGGGCCAATTATTCTGCTTCAACTGATTGAGGATTACGAGAGTTGATGAAACTGCATTAAGTAGCCTGAGATAATGACTGATAGTACCTAACCCTGATGGAAGAAAAAATGTCATAGTATTGTCTTCACTGATCAGTGAACAATTTGGATAACTTTGTGAACCTTTCACTTGATGTTTTGCCCATTCCTAGAACCAGATCCAGAATAAACCTTCCTGAAGTTTCTGGAAAGTTCAGTTACTTCCTCACCTCTTTCTCATTATTTTTCATTTACATCCATCTCTATCACCATGGAGAGGCTGTGGGAGGAGATTTTTCAGGCCCCTACAAGTTGCAGAGCCAAGCTCCAAAGTGGCTTTCTATTATAGAGAATAAAAGGAGGGCTGTAGTTGGTTAGAGGCCCTGCAAGGCTATGATTGACAGAATTGTGAAGATTCACTGGCCACACATTTCACTAAATAGTTAGGTGCCCAATGCCCTGCCTTGGATTAACAGAACCTACATGGAGAAAACATTTATCAGATTAGACGGCTCTTTAATCTAGCAGATTTAGGCAGAACAAGATCCAGTGTTTGGAGCTAAAGCCAGACAGATTCAGACTAGAAATAAGATATAGATTTTTAGCAGTAATTAACAATTGGAATAATTTTCCTAGGGATGTGGTGCATTCTCCAAAAAAATGAAGTTTTTAAATCTAGAGTGTGTTTCTAAATGTATGCTCTAGTTTAACCGGAAGGTCTGGTTTGATGCAGGAGTTACTGGATAAAATTCTATGGGCTGTTATGTAGTAGGTCATAATGATCCCATCTGCTCTTAATATGTTTGACCCAAGTTTGGGAGGTTGTTCCATCTGCCTTTGTACTCTGTACAAAGCCAACTGACCCAGGCTTCAACCATAGTCTTTCACCTTGCCATATTTTTATTCTGCACTTTTTCAACCAGATTGTACACCTGTTTGATTTTATTTTCCTTTGAGGATACTTAGTTCTTTTTCTAAACCAGTTAGAAGTTTTATTTTGAGGACAAAATGTGAATAAACAGGCATTCATTCAAAACACTGCTGGAAGAATCGTTTTCCTGGCTGATTGCTTCAACCATGTCATCTTCTTTCCACCTCTGTCTACTGGCTCCCCATTTTCTGTTTCATCGAGCACAAACTACCTGTTTTCACTTTTATCAAGACATCAACCCCCACTTTCACTCTACTAAGGATATAATCTCCATATAAAAAAATTTCCAACAGGCACCTCTGTGCTTTCTTCCATGCTGCCCTTTCTTCATTGGACGAGCTTCTGGTAAACGTCCAAAAAGCCACCTCATTGTCATAGATTCATAGATACTAAGGTCAGAAGGGGCCATTATGATCATCTAGTCTGACCTCCTGCACAACGCAGGCCACAGAATCTCACCCACCCATTCCTGTGAAAAACCTCACCTATGTCTGAGCTATTGAAGTCCTCAAATCGTGGTTTAAAGACCTCAAGGAGCAGAGAATCGTCCAGCAAGTATCCTTCAAACCCCTCCTTAAAAAAACCTCTTCTCTGTCGCGTTACCTACAAAAACTTGACAAAGGTCAAGCAGCTGGTTTGTTGTGACCACAGTTTTTCACACTGACCATTATCTTCTCATTGCTTCTTGTTGCTCTCCCCATCTGTTTGTTTTACCCACCGGCTTCCTATTTGTTATATATGTGTACAGTGCCCAACACAATAGGGCCCTGGCCTCTAGGTACTGCCATAATACAAATAATTATTACTAATTATAATAATTCATTTTAACTTTCTGGAGGTTGTTAACCCCTTCGTAGAACCCCCTCTGATTTCATCTATTATTCACGAGGCTGTTTATTTCCTCTCTGCCTAGTTCACACTGAAAAACAGAAACTGGCGTGAAGTACAACCTATGGTATCACTATCACATATCAGCTTTACATCTTTTCAATCGAATATACTGAACATGACAGTCTGTTAGTGGTACAAAAATTGATATATAGTGATAGTCTGCACTGGATACCCAGTTTCAAGCTTGTGAGTGAGAGTCAGCCCAACAGGACAAGAACCACTGAAGTATTATTAATAGTAATAATACTATTAATTAGGGCCAGATCCTCAGCTAATGTAAAATGAGGCAAATCTATTGAAGTAAATAGAGCTATGCTGCTTTACACCATTTGATGGTCTGGACCCTAGTGAATAAGAAGATGGGTATTAGGAGCAGAAATAGGCATACAGGACAGACTAGCAAGGAAGGATGGTCTAGTGGATGAGGCACTCAGCTAGGATATAGGAGACCTGTTTCAGTTTCTGGCTCAGCACAGACTTCTTGTGTGAACTTAAGCAAACCTAAACTACACCGTACATTAAGTCCTCATTTGTAAAACATGGATATTTCCCTACCGCATAACACTTTAAGCTCCTGGGGTGAAATCAATGGGAACCAGGATTTTACCCATACTTTTCAATAGGACTATCTATTTAAAGTTATGCAAATACTTACTTGCTTTGCTGGATTGGGGGCACTCTACCCAGCACCTAAGTCAACTCTAGCCTCTCAAATACTGGATATTTTAAAATGCCTCTCTTGGGTAAAGTTTCAGCAGAGTGACAGGATGAGTGCACTGTTCACTGAACAGGAGGAGAATATAGGTCACTGTTTTTGAGGATTGAGCTGATATTTTAAAAGCTGCATCTTTTGACATATATGGGTCATCGTGGTAGAGAAATTGGTTTAGGAACATAGGCAGTCTGTCTGCCCTATTAACAGGTTGACCTCAAATCAACTCACAAAGGAAATGAATTCCTCGTTCCCACAGGAAAACCACTGAGTCAAATGTTGTGAATTGATTTTTAAAATGGATAGATACTTGTATGAACATGAACATCCATAGTTATGCAAGCTATGATAATAAGGGTAATCAAATCTTTATGGTGCAGGACACAAATTGATTACCAAATTTGTCCATGGGAATCAAGAATGCTAGCTGCATTGTGGAGATTTTTTAGCCTTCCTCTGCTTCCTATTTTTGAGAGGATATCACATACCAATAATTTTAATCCACTATGACAGTTTCTATGTTACTATGCATAAAATCAGGAAGAATTTTTCCTATTAGACACCACTTCTTGTTGCTATAGGCACTCTGACTTCGGTCTTTCTTCAGAGTCACTATTTAAACTTCTATTCTGCATGAGCCCACAGTAAATCTGAGATTTTTGGATTACAAAATTCATTATTAAAGCTGAATATTATTTGTAAGAAATTAAATTGGACCAAATCCAAGAATAAAGCATAAAAATATTTATGTTTTTCAAGCACTTCCACAGGAAATGATTGCCTTTATGTGAAGTGACTGTTCAGAATTTTTTCTTCATATTACATTTTCATTTGTCGCACAGAGGAAATGAATCATATTGAGCGCTTTAATAAGATTTTATTTGCTTTCTGCCTTCACCTTTGAGCAAGTGAAATTAGCATTTGGAACTCTCTCTGTTCTCTATCTGGTTACTTTTTCCTTGAGCATTTGCTTAATATGGACATTTGGGTATACTTTTATTTTAATCATGTATTACAAAAGAATCCAGAGCAATGGGAGGCTGCTTGATGTCTGTTATAAATCTAAATACATAATATCTTTATTCTCCTTCCCACGTCTTCTGTCTCTATTTGCCACTTCTGTGTGTATTAGATTTGTTGTTACTCATTGGAGGTATGGACAAACTCCTGAAATTGCTGCTGAAATATTCTAGTGTGTACACAACACCCATTCTAAACAGTATTATATCCTCCAGAATACATACCCCAAAGGCCAACAGCTTTAGTGCCTAAAAGGAATGCCTTGACATTTGCAGTCATATCATATATTCTGCAATAAACATAACCCCACAGCCTTACTATTAGGCATTCCACAGTGCAGAAATTTTATTCTGGCAGGAAGAAGCTATTACTGTTTAATTGCTCCCTGAACCTCTAAAAGATTGATGTTTACTTTGCTTCCTGCATGGGAACAAGTGCTTCACTCACAAGTATGCCTAATAGGCAATTGCTCTCTGAGAATCAGTCATTGTTTTGTACCTCTTACTGAGGTGTCCGGTAACTTCTCAACACTTTCAATGTTGTGTCTGTACACAGATGAGCATTTTGTCTACTCTCTTTATTAGCATGCCTACCCCTGAATACTGAAAAGCAGCAGAGGATGGGCTTTGTGACCACAATCTCAGGAGCCATATCAAAGCCAGGAAGGGCTCCACCTCCAATGTGCTGGAGAAAAACTAACTCCTCCCTTGGAGAATTAGACAGCTGGGGTGAAATCTTAGCTCTATGTGTGTCAATGGAAAAACTCCAGTAGGTTCAATGGTGCCAGAATGTTACCCCGATGCAATATATTTAAAAATGTAACCTGAAAAGTTTGGAGAGATATGGAAGAGAAAAAAATTGGAGATCTATAATTGGAGATCCCTCACTCTCACAAACCTTGGGAGACAGGCCAGTCCTCGCTTACAGACAGCCCTCCAACCTGAAGCAAATATTCACCAGCAACCACACACCACCCAACAAAAACACTAACATAGGAACCTATCCTTGCAACAGACCCCGTTGCCAACTCTGTCCACATATCTATTCAAGGGACACCATCTTAGGACCTAATCACATCAGCCACACCATCAAGGACTCATTCACCTGCATATCTACCAAAGTGATATATGCCATCACGTGCCAGCAGTACCCCTCTGCCATGTACATTGGCCAAACCGGACAGCCTCTACACAAAAGAATAAATGGACACAAATCAGACATCAAGAATTAGAACATTCAAAAACCAGTCGGAGAACACTTCAACCGCCGTGGACACTCAATTACCGACCTAAAAATGGCAATTCTTCAACAACAAAAAACCTTAAAAAACAGACTCCAATGAGAAACTGAAGAACTGGAATTAATTTGCAAACTGGACACCATCAAATTAGGCCTGAATAAAGACTGGGAGTGGATGGGTCTTTACACACACTAAAAACTATTTCCCCATGCTAATTTTTCCCCCTACTGTTACTCACACCTTCTCATCAACTGTTTGAAATGGGCCATCCTGATTATCACTATAAAAATGATTTTTCCTCTTGCTGATAATAGCCCACTGTAATTGATTTGTCTCGTTAGAGTTAGTAGGGCAACCGCCATCTTTTCGTGTTCTCTCTGTGTGTGTATGTGTGTGTATATATATATAACTACTGTATTTTCCACTCCATGCATCTGATGAAGTGGGTTTTAGCCCACGAAAGCTTATACCAAAATAAATTTGTTAGTCTCTAAGGTGCCACAAGGATGCCTCGTTGTTTTTGCTGATACAGACTAACACGGCTACCACTCTGAAACATATAGATATAGTGCAGCTTCCATGCCAGGCACTCTGATAACATATCCCCAGCAGCATTGATACACAAGTATATATGTATAATTGCTGCTAATGTCCTTAACAGAACTGTGGCTGAATAGAAAATGTATTAGGAAGATTTTTAGATCTATGAAGAAAGTTTAAAGCAACTAGTTTGCAGCAATTTTTCAGAGGAGCCAGTGAATCCCATTTCAAGTTCATGGAGCAGCATGTTGGGAAAACTATAACCCTTTACCTTGATTAGAGAGGTTTCCAATGAGGTTTCCTTGAAAGTGTATCAGAAGACCAGGGAAAATCCTTATTCTTTACACTACGGAGCTATCACAGTGCCTGGCATGGAAGCTGCTCTGTAGTTAGTGTTATGAGTGTGGAGCAGAGAACACTTCAAACTTATAAGAAAAATGTCCCTTTCACATCCCTGGACTTATCTTCTCACTGTAGTTGGCCTTCTTCTGTGATATACATCAACGATCTGTAAGTTCCCAAGTAACCACTGTTTAGATGTTATCCTCTGTTCACAAGTCCATCCTCAAGATTTCATCTATTGTAGTGTTTGCTTCTTTATTTGATTTAAAGATATAAATACAGATGGGTAGGATTCCAATGCCCAAACACTGTGCAAGGAGGGGAGGGGGAAGAATGAGGATGCAGAAACAGATGAAGATACTACCTCTGAAGGGATGGACATTGAGAAATCCTTTTCCTCAAACAATAATAGCTTAGAAGATGAGAGTCAACAAGACTTCAGTTTATCATGGCCATTTGTAGGTGAATAGGATGCCAGTTTCAACTCTTCAAAGGGAATCTCCCCTTGAATACTGTTACAGGGTGGTCCCCTGAGAGTTCTTTCAGGTGTGCGTTGTTCCCCGGGCTTCCCAGTCTCCCTGGGAAATTCCACCAACCTGTAATCCATATACAGACAGTCTCTCTTTGTGTCCTGGCAGCCTGTATTGGTAACATACCACCTATCTGTGTTCAGAAAAGGAAGACCCGGAGGGTCTTGCTGCCTTTTCTTGGTCCTTTTTTCCTCCCTGGACATCTACAGACTTCTTCTGCATCTCTAGTCCCCACAAGGACAGACTGTCTTTCTAGGTAGGTCGGCCTCCAGGAACTCTTTGATGAGCTTCACTGTATTGTCAAAGTCAAGGGTTGGCGCCAGAGCACCCATACACTTGCCACCTCAGGAAGACTTTCCAAGAACTCTTCTAGGATCATCCATCACTTCCTCCAGCTCCTGGCGCTCCATCCTCAACCAACAGGTAGTCCAGTCTGACAGTCTCTGAAAAAACTCTGGGCCTTATTCCATCTGTCCATTTTGCTGCCCTAAATGTCTGACATTCTTTCTCTGATGACAGACCATTCTATCTGTGATGGCTGCCTTGACTATATCATAGTCCCTGGAATGTTTTTTGCTTAGAGACATACAGGTTGTTTAGGCTTCACCTGTTCAATAGGAAGCCACTCATAAAGCCCACAATGCCTTATCCCAGCCAGAACCTATAATTACCCTCTCAACAAATCAGAGAAAGGCCTCATGGCCATCTGTCGGAGCCATTTTGCATAGTCTGATTCTCTGAGTTCTGTTGCCACCCCAAGCTACAGGATTCTTCAGACTCTTTGGCATCTGATGCTGTGCTACCATCTGCTCCTTAATAAATTCCTGGAGAGACTTCTGTTGCGCGGCTTGCCGCACCATGCTGGGCAGTTGTTCTATTGATGGGACTGTTGAACCGTTGTGGCTCCTTTGGCTGTTTTACCATTGATTTCAGAATTTCTTCCATTCCTCCCAGGTCACCCATACTAACATTGGTTCCTTCTTTGGCTTCTCACATAGATGAGGGACACTAATCCCACACAAGCCCCCAATAAATGTCACAGGTTGTTCCCCTAAGAGTCCTTTCAGGTCTTAATTACAACCATACCACTTCAGGTCTCACCACCACCCTTGTATTTTGTTGTTCCAGCAAGCCTCTGCTGTAGTGCTATTTACAAGCCCCTATTTACAAGTGCTATTTACAGCTCCCCCACTTATTTCTGCAGAAGGAAACAGAGAGAGCGGCAGCAATCCTGCCTATCTTCAAGACCAAAGCTCCTCCTCTTCCAGGGCATCCTTCCTCTCAATTTATATGCCCCTTCTAGCTGATATGGTTGCATCCCTGTCTAATTAGCCCCTCAGCTGTAGATCTACTCAGTTGTTTGTCCTTGCAATTAGGTCTCAACTAGCCTACATTAGTGGGGATTAGCTCCTGACTCAGCACACACTGTCACAAATACCTTCCAGAGAAGGCAAATATTCTGAATGAGAAAAAGAGGGAAAAATATGCACGAGAGAAGGGGGCAGACATGCTGATAGATATGAGAACTAGATGAGTAATCTATATATCCAGAGGATAGAGTGCTGAGGCCTGTTATTACAGACCTAAAAGCCCACTTTAGTGGCATAAACTTTTTGAAAATTTACCCCTTCATGTTTTAGTGTCTGTACTTGAGGAACACTGGACTAAAACCAGGGAGAATGTCATTTATCTTCACATCCCCAAGAGTATTTTTAATTACCAAGACAAACAGCCTTACAAATAGCCTTCTCTCTTAGCTGACATCACTCTATTACATTGAATCTACAATCAGAATTGTTATCTTCTGTGTGCTGCATCTTTCTCGCAAATCATCTTCCTTATCTTTGATAGAGATGTGAAAGGCTGAATGATAAATACTTCGGGAATGTCTATATGCTATATTCAAAGCCCATGCAAGAGTGTGAATGGAAATTGCTAAGTTACTTCCATTGAAGTAGCTGCGCTGGGGGCGGGGCGTGGGGGGCACTCATTACTGTCATGAGACTGTAAATAAACCTCTGAAACTGGGAAACGTTCATGACACACTGAACACTTCTAATTTCTGTTTCAGCTTAGGGCAAAGCAAAGTACATATTACTTACAGTTTGCCATCATCAGTTTATACAAAAATGTCATGTCTAATGCATTTCAGCATAGGTAGGCCAATAAAGCATTGTATTTGAGATTATTGGTACAACTTCTTAGTGTCAAATAAGGTAAAGACCTGAGCCACCAGTAGAACTGGATGTTAATGTATTGTTGACTGAACTCTATTTTATGTGTACTGAGCAGCATACAAGTAAGTAAATGTTCTTAGAATAAACTAGGAGTTACGTTCTTGGAATTTACTGATACATCAAGGATAATATCCTCTTTCTCTTTGGTATCAGTGAGTCTCAGCCTTTCTATATTGCTTTTCTCTTTTTCACCTTTATTTTTTATTATTTCTTTATGTGATGATGTGTCATTCTTTAGCAAAGATGACTTCCAGCACCAATATAGCTGGAAAAAATTACCCTATCCTTAGAGCTGCAGACTAAAAACCAATCCTGCAACTGTTACACATGCAAGTAGCATGGATAAATAGATTTCAATGTAATTATTCATATGAGTAGGGATTATCCATCTGAATAAGTGTTTGTAGATTTGGCCCCTAAACTGGGATCAAAGGCTTTGGTTCTTTTAATTTACCTTCTATGGAATGTTATTTTAGAGTTCATGATGGTTCTCTCTGACCCTCACAGAGAGTTCTTGCACCATCCACCTGCATTGGGCTTGCCACAGACTGTAAGATTTGTCTCCTAATGACTAATACTGCAGTATTTAATTCTACATTTTTAAATCTACATATATACCTGGAGACACATACTTTAATTGGTCCCTGTGGTATAACACATTGTGACTGCTTCACCACAAATTGCTTGTTATATTAAACATGTTCAGGTCTTCTTAGCCCTATATTTGAGGAACTACTCAGAAGATGAATGTGTGTGTTTAGTCTAATGCTCTTCGCTTGGTTTAGAGTTATTAACAAATAAGATTTGCTTAAAGTTTTGACATGCCTATTTTTTGTCAATCTAAATCCACTGAATACAATTTGAAACACAGGTCCACTGCCTCAATGTTCAATCACACACAGGTGTGTGTCTTTTTTTAAATATTGTACCAATTGCTAACAGGGGCTCTTCCCCATAATAAAACAACTCTGCACATGAAGACAAAACACAGCTTTCAACTTACTCTATTTCTTTCCTTAACAATCAACCACAGATGTTTATATTGTAGCGTTAGTAAGATGTGTAAGAATTGTTGCCTTGTGAGGTTTTCCCATTGGATTTTAATGGACACAGAAAAACTGAAAAAAAAGTCAATTGCTCTTGCTAAAGTTTTCTTACAGTTTGCTTCAAAATGCTTTTTCCTAAAGATTTTTTTAAAGACATCATTAGATATACACAAATTTTTCAGTAAGATCATAGAATCATAGAAGATTAGGGTTGGAAGAGACCTCAGGAGGTCATCTAATCCAACCCCCAGCTTAAAGGAAGACCAACCCCAACTCAATCATCCCAGCAAGGACTTTGTCAAGCCAGGCCTTAAAAACCTCTAAGGATGGAGATTCCACCACCTCCTGAGATAACCCATTCCAGTGCTTCACCATCCTCATAGTGCAGTCGTTCCCAGACTTGTTCCGCCGCTTGTGCAGGGAAAGCCCCTGCCAGGCCACGCCGGTTTGTTTACGTGCCGCGTTGGCAGGTTCGGCCAATCGCAGCTCCCAGTGGCCGCAGTTCGCTGCTCCAGGCCAATGGGAGCTGCTGGAAGCAGTGCAGGCCGAGGGATGTACTGGGCCCCGCTTCCAGCAGCTCCCATTGGCCTGGAGCAGCGAACCGCGGCCACAAACCAGCCCGCCCCGCCAGGAGCTTTCCCTGCACAAGTGGCAGAACAAGTTTAGGAACCACAGTCCTACTGAAATAGTTTTTCCTAATATCCAACCTAAACCTCCCCCATTGCAACTTGAGACCATTGCTCCTTGTTCTGTCATCAGCCACCACTGAGAAAAGCCTACCTCCATTATCTTTGGAAGCCCCCTTCAGGTAGTTGAAGGCTGCAATCAAATCCCCCCTCACTCTTCTCTTCTGAAGACCATATAAGCCCAGTTCCTTCAGCCTCTCCTCATAAGTCATGTGCCCCAGACCCCTAATCATTTTTGTTGCCATCTGCTGGACTCTCTCCAGTTTATCCACATCCCTTCTGTAGTGGCAAAAAGAAAAGGAGTACTTGTGGCACTTTAGAGACTAAGAAATTTATTTGAGCATAAGCTTTCATGAGCTACAGCTCATTTCACCGGATGCACGCTGTGGAAAATACAGTGGGGAGACTCTACACACACAAAGAACATGCAACAGTGGGCGCCACCATCACTCTCATTACAGCGCGCACGGCAACACATCCCATCATCCAGATCATTAATGATTTTGGTAACTCCATTCTGCTTATATAAATTCCCTAAATAATTTCAATCAGATATGATATTATTCACTTCCTGTTCTAAATTCTATTGGTGGACACAGTTAAACAGTTGCTGTGTTTAGCTCCAAAGATAACATGCAAAGAGATTCCTTTTTTTTGGTGCATAGGCCCAAATATGCATTGCTCCATTCAAATGTGCTAAGGAAGCGCTGCTGACCAGTTGTACCATAGTTGTTGTGCTTTCTATTAGTCTCAGTCCAGGTGCATCCACTTCATGTAAATCACCTTCACAATTTCCACAAACTAGTTCACTACTGCTAATGTCAGATGTGATACCAAAGTCCGAATGACCCTTCAGGGCATAGTAGAAACACTATGTTGTCCCCATACAGTGGAAATTTGCCTTGATGTTGCATAGATTTACCATTTTTTTTGTCAGAGGGCATCAGTATTTCTGAAAACACCTTTCATGAGTTTTAAATTTGCTGTCCCCAAATGCATATGCTGCACTATTAAGAGAAAATTTGTTATAGGGAAGTTTATTTCCATTTCTTTCTCTGCCAATAAAAGTCAATTAAAATTGATATAACTTGTGCACCTAAATCCCTTATGTGATTTTAAAAACCTCTCTCTGATTACTACGAAAAAGTCCCTTCTTAATTAAAGTCTTGCCTATAATTTAGCAAAGTGTCAAAAAGAATCTGTTTTTGAATGTGCCAGTAAATTAGAATATACCACAGCAGAACCTCAGAGAATGATTTAAATATTTTAACCAGCTGTGTTATTAATGATAACTCTGTCCTACCATGTAAAGAACCATTATTATAATACAATACCGAGGCACATAACATTTGCATGTTAGGATTACCCAAAGATGAGGAATTAGACTCTTCTGATAAATGAATTCTGTAAATATTAGAACATATCGAAGTTATTTCTCCTTTCCTAATGCTTAAATACTTGAGAATCACTTTAAGAATAAGACACCCACTGCCATACCTATCATTTCTATTTTCTGTATATCTTTTTTTGTGTTCATTACTGATCGTTAGATTTATGCAGGAAGTGTTGATGTGCAATTGTCTTCAGAATATAAGGGGGAGATCATATATGTGCAGCTCTTGCCTAGGCTACAGAGTAATGCAAGAAAAGCTGGCTGAAATCTTTGTTTGGGTTTATTTCATTGGGTATCACTTTTTTAGGCCAAATTTGATATATTGTTGAAGAACTATGTACATGTGTGTATGTGTGTGTGTGCACACACATATATACACACACTTTTTTTAAAGTATGAAGATGACCTTCTAACATGGTCCAAAGAAAAGTAAAATGATCAGGATTTTGTTAACCTGGATAGCTGAGATGCCATTGTATCTAATTCCACATTACCTGAATATGAACAGTTTAGTTTCTGGAAGGATGCTAGCTGGGGTAGTTACTATTTCCCCTTGGGTGTTTTTTCTTAAACCAATATTAATTTGATTATTGCTCATACTAATGAAATATTATATGCCTATGTAGGCAAGTAGGAGTTTTTTGGACTTAACTTTTTGGTTCTAGTCTTGTCCTGAGAAGATTAAGGGATTTCAGTGGAACAAATTATAGTCAGTGTCAGCTGATTATTGTATCTTCTTCTTTTCTATGGCTTCTCTTTCATCAATTAGTTAGTTATTAATTGTTTAATGTTTTACAAAAACAAATAGTATAGTGAATGAGTTATATAGAATAAGCCAGTGATGCAAACTGGAGTCAATGAAATCACAAGGATGAATTTGGGCTAATATTGCTAATCAAGACATATGGAAGTGCGGCTTGCCAATATGTGTAAGATGGAACAATCCATGCTGTCTCCTGTGGATAAATTCTGGCCCATTGAACCGACCTACCGACAAACACTTTTATTCAGATTCATGGCAAGCTGTTTTATAAAGATACTATGTAAATATAAAAGCTGTTTGGGAAACAAATGTATAACTTGTATGAACACAAAATGTACTTTAGAGGATATACTCTGCTTCAAATATTTACTTGAGATTTAAAAGGTAGCTCTATATTTAAATTGAAAACCTAATTACACTAGCACTTGACTCATTATCAAATGTGGGGTTTCGAGTACTCATCCTAAATACTGTAACCTCTTGAGTGCCGTGATCGATTGCACACTGAGAGAACATACCAGTTTAGGGGTTGATACAAAGCCTTCTGAAGTTAATGGTAATCTTTCCTTTGACCTAAATGGACTTTACATCTGGCCCTTAATGCTGTGCAGTAATCTTCCAAGCACATACACAGCATAATCCTTCCCTTGAATTTTTTTTTAATCCATTTACTGCATCATTCTTCATGTCTCTGTGTTTTGAAGATGGATATTAAATATTAACGACGGATTATCCCCAGAAGGTTGAGTTCAGGTTTGTTTTGATTGAGAGCCCCAAAGTCTTTTGTTCTTTAATTCAAACTGTCCCAAGTTCTTGGGTGGTGAAGCTGAGCTGGAAATCTCAGGAGAACAGGCTTTCTGGTGAGATTTCTAGTATTTCTTGTTGTAAGTACCATAAAAACAACCCGTGTAATTTATTCTGCTGCTTATAAACTTTGCGGATGATACCAAGCTTGGAGGGGTTGTAAGTGCTTTGTAGCAGTGGTTCTAAACCTTTCCAGACTACTGTACCCCTTTCACAGTCTGATTTGTTCTGCGTACCCCCATATTTCACCTCACTTAAAAACTATTTGGGTACAAAATCAGACATAAAAATGCAAAACTGTCACAGCACACTAGTACTGAAAAAATGCTGACTTTCTCATTTTACCATAGAATTATAAAATAAATTGATTGGAATATAAATATTGTACTTACATTTCAGTGTACCCAAAGCCCGAGCCTCATTGCCCAGGGCTGCAGCCAAAGCCCAAACCCCGCCACCTGGGGCTGAAGCATATAACTTAGCTTTGTGGGGACTCCTGCGGTGTGGGGCCACAGGCAATTGTCCTGCTTGCCACCCCTTAATGCCAGCTCTGCACTTGTAACCCCCCTAAATCCATTCCATAACCCTCTGGGTGTCATGACCTCCCAGTTTGAGAAACACTGAACTAGGCAAATATCTAAATGAGTTGATGTAGCTAGCCCCTGGAAGACTTCTGCATACCCCTGGGGTACACATACCCCTGGTTGAGAACCACTGCTTTGGAGGACAGGATTAGAATTCAAAATGATCTTGACAACTTGGAGAAATTGTCTGAAATAAATAGGAGGAAATTCAAAAAGGACAAATACAAAGTGCCGCACTTAGGAAGGAATAATCAATTGCACAAACACAAAAAGGGAAATGACTGCCTAGGAAAGAGTATTGCAGAAAAAAATCTGTGAGTTACAGTGGATCACAAACTAAATATGAGTTAACAATGTAATACCATTGCAAAAAAACGGGAACATCATTCTGGGGTTTATTAGCAGGAGTATCGTAAGCAAGACACGAGAAGTAATTCTTCCACTCTACCCAGCATTGGTAAGTATTGTACCCAGTTCTGGGTGAGACACTTTGGAAAGATGTGAACAACCTGGAGAATGTCCAGAGGAAGGCAACAAAAATAATTAAAAGTCTAGAAAACATGACCGACAATGAAAGATTGAAAAAGCTGGCTTTGTTTAGTCTGGAGAAGAAAAGACTAAGGGGGAACATGATAACAGTCTTCAAGTACATAAAAAGTTGTTGTAGAGAGAAGGGTGATAAATTGTTCTCCTTAACTACTGAAGACAGGACAAGAAGCAGTGACCTTAAATTGCAGCAATGGAGATTTAGGTTAGATATTAGGAAAAGGGTAGTAAACTCTGGAACAAATTACCTAAGGAGATTATAGAATCTCCGTCATTGGAGGTTTTTAACAACAGGTTAGACTGTCAGGGATGATCTAGATAATACTTAGTACTGCCTCAGTGTAGGGAACTGGGCTAGATGATCGATCAACGTTCCTTCCAGTCCTACATTTCTTCAACCTGGAATCAGAAAGTCCAGTGGCAGGGAAGTAAAAACATTAGACCCCCATCTTGACAAATAAAGAGGAACTGATCACAGAACTAAAAATTAATGGCAGCTTAGGTTTAGGTGAGCATGACTCAGTCAGACTTATAATGTGCAAACAGAATAAAGTCCAGATCAGTGATATATATATACTTGGTGCTTTAAAAAGGCCAGTTTCACAAAGCTGAAAATAATTATGAGCCAAATCAGCTGGGAGAAAGAACGTAAAATAAAAATGTGAACGATCATTGGGAATTGTTTAAGAATACTTTAAACCCACAATCAAGTAAGAAAGCCAAATTGGTTAAAAAAAAACAACCTGGTTTGGAGGGGAAATGAAGGCAGCTATAAAAAATTATATAACAAATGGAAGAAAAAGGAAGTTGATAATAATGAATATAAATCAGAAGCTAGGATCTGTAGAAAATCAATAAGGAAAGCGAAGGCACACAAAGAGAAATATGGTAGAACTAAGAACAATAAGTAGTTGTTAATGTATATTATGAACAAAAAGTATCCTAACAATTGTATTGGTCCATTACAAGATGGGAATGGTAGAATTATCAATAATCATGCAGAAAAGCAAAGTGTTCCGTAAGTATTTCTGTTCTGTATTTGGGAAAAAAGAGATGATGTAGTCATATATGATAACACTCTTTCCATTCCACTAGTATCGCAGAAGGATGTTAAAGAGCAGCTACTAAAGTTAGACATTTTAAAATCAGCGGGTCCAGATAACTTGTATCCAAGAGTTTGAAAAGAGCTGCTGAGGAGTTTGCTGGACCAGTAATTTTGATTTTCAATAAGTCCTGGACCACTGGGAAAGTTCCAGAAGACTGGAAGAAAACTAATGTGTCATTTTTAAAAGGGTAAACGGGATGACCCCGGTAATTATAGGCCTGTCATTCTGCCATTAATCCCAGGCAAAATAATGGAGCAGCTGATATAGGAATGGTTAAAGAGAATTAAAAGAGAGTAATATAATTCATGCCAATCAACAGGGGTTTATGGAAAATAGATCCTGTCCAACGAACTTGATATCTTTTTTGATGAGATTACATGGGTGGTTGATAAACATAATAGTGTTGATGTAATATACTTAGACTTCTGCAAGGCATGACATTTTGATTAAAAAACCAGAATGATATAAAATTAATATGGATTAAAAGCTAGCTTACTGATCAGTCTCAAAATGTAATTGTAAATGGGGGCTCATCACTGAACAAGTGTGTTGTTAGTGCGGTCCAACAGGGATCAGGTCTTGGACCTACATTATTTAACATTTTTATCACACATAGAAGAAAACATAAAATCATCACTGATAAAGTTTGCAAATAACACAGAAATTGGGGGGTGTGGTAAATAATGAAGAGGACATCTCACTAATTTAGAGCGATCTGGATCGCTTAGTAAGCTGGGTGCAAGCAAACAATAAGCATTTTAGGATGACTAAATATAAATGTATGCCTCCAAGAACAAAGCTTGTAGGCCATACTTACAGGATGAGGCGGTGACTGTGAAAAAGATGACTGGAAGTTGAAGCTAGACAAATTCAGACTGAAAATAAGGTGTACATTTTTAACAGTGAGTGTAATTAACCAGTGTTCTATCACTGGCAATTTTTCTAAAAGATATTTTCTAGAAATTATTTTGGGGAAGTTCTGTAGCCTGTATTATAAAGGAGAACATAACATAAGAATGTCCATACTGGGTCAGACCAAGGTCCATTTAGCCCAGTTCAGTGCCAGGTGCCCCAGAAAGAATGAACAGAACAGGTAATCATCAAGTGATCCATCCCCAGTCGCCCATTCCCAGCTTCTGGTAAACAGAGACTAGGGACACCATACCTGTCCATCCTGGCTAAGAGCCATAGATGGACCTATCCTCCATGAACTTATCTAGTTCTTTTTTAAGCCCTGTTATGGTCTTGGCCTTCACAACATCCTCTGGCAAAGAGTTCCACATGTTGACTGTACGTTGTGTGAAAAAATACTTCCTTTTGTTTGTTTTAAACCTGCGGCCTATTAATTTCATTTGGTGACCCCCTAGTTCTTGTGTTATGAGAAGGAGTAAATAACACTTCTTATTTCCTTTCTCCAGTCATGATTTTATCAGGTCAGGTTAGATGATCACAAAGATCCTTTCTGGTCTTGGAATCTATGAATCTATTAACTTAAGTGTCAAAAATAGTTAATGTTTTTCAAATGTCAAAATAGGTTTAACTTGTGTTTAACCCAAAATGAAAGATCAGGATGGTTCAGATTAAATAAACACAGGTCACTCACCTAAATTAAATATCCAGCTGGGTCGGTTAGAACTAAGAATACATGTTTAACTAAGTGAACATGAAGGTGAACCATGACATTTCATAGCTTACTTATTTTTATTGGCTCTGAATCTAAAGTTTCCAAAAGTTAAGGGTATTTGGTTTGGGCCCATCTTTCTTTTTAAAATCTTTAAACATGTGCTTCTACCATGTGTGTGTGAGAAGGTGAGTAGATACAAATAGTATTGTCTTACTTCCACATGTGTATTGGTTATTATCTGCTTACTAAGGGAACAAAGCCTATTAGCCCTACTAGTCACGCTAATTACCCCTAAAAACACAATATATAATAAATAGGAAATAAGTTGGATCATATTCTTCTTCTGCAATATTAAATTTAAATCTGTTACATATGTGGAAACCTACTGAAGGAAATTAGACGATACAAATGTCAGCCGAGACATAATTAGAAGGGAATGGGAATGCAATGATTTCACTGTGGGCCATATTTGGTCTCTTCAACCTTCATTACTAGTGATGAAGCACAGGAAAGAAAAGTCTCAGTTTGACTTCAGATCCCAGGCTGAAGTTGTGAAGTTGACAGGCAGGGAAAAAATAAAGTCTTTTTACTTGTAAATTGAGCACACTGTATATGAAAATTATTGGGATACAATAAATATGAAATCCCACAATGCCATTTCATAGACATTTACAGTGGGAGCATACTTTAAGTATAATATTGAATGGAATTCTGCAGCACTGTATATTAAGCATAGAAAAATATTAGCCGATAGAAATGAAGGCAAAGGAATGGAATACAAGGCCTGAAATGACTATATTACCAGTTACTGCTGCAGCTTTCCATTCGTCCTCAAGGACAACATGATTTAGGACTTTCAGCATTTATGGAGAAGATGAGAAATAGATTACACTTCATACAGTAAGAGGGAGTTAGGCAATGTAATCATTTAAACTGACACCACTTTAAATTGCTTTAATCCTACTATCTTTGTGTTTAGCCAAGTCTAGCTTGTTTATCTCTGTGTCTTCTGTCTGCACTTTTGTAATTAATATTACAACATGACTAAATTAGCTATGAATATTGGCATTGACATAAACCACTCTCTAAAAGTCTTCCAGTGAATCAACCTTAAATAATTAATAATGTCATCAGTTCTACTGGTAAGGGTCAGAGATCTTCACTTAATAATGCCATTATTTCTGTTAGCCTATGTAAACGTGATAACAAAAGAACAAGCTATTCTCATGCGGGAAAGTACCTTATACATTTTGAAGTTTGAAATTAAAACCATCAGTCATTGTATCCGTGTACAACACCACTTTCTACAAGCCATTACCCTCTGATCCCACTGAGAGTTACTAAAAGAAACTACAGCATTTGCTCAAGAAACTCCCTGAAAAAGCACAAGATCAAATCCGCACAGACACACCCCTGGAACCACAGCCTGGGATATTCTATCTACTACCCAAGATCCATAAATCTGGAAATCCTGGGCGCCCCATCATCTCAGGCATTGGCACCCTGACAGCAGGATTGTCTGGCTATGTAGACTCCCTCCTCAGGCCCTACGCTACCAGCACTCCCAGCTACCTTCGAGACACCACTGACTTCCTGAGGAAACTACAATCCATCGGTGATCTCCCTGATAACACCATGCTGGCCACTATGGATGTAGAAGCCCTCTACACCAACATTCCACACAAAGATGGACTACAAGCCGTCAAGAACACTATCCCCGATAATGTCACGGCTAACCTGGTGGCTGAACTTTGTGACTTTGTCCTTACCCATAACTATTTTACATTTGGGGACAATGTATACCTTCAAATCAGCGGCACTGCTATGGGTACCTGCATGGCCCCACAGTATGCCAACATTTTTATGGCTGATTTAGAACAACGCTTCCTCAGCTCTTCTTCCCTAACGCCCCTACTCTACTTGCGCTATATTGATGACATCTTCACCATCTGGACCCATGGAATAGAAGCCCTTGAGGAATTCCACCATGATTTCAACAATTCCCATCCCACCATCAACCTCAGCCTGGTCCAGTCCACACAAGAGATCCACTTCCTGGACACTACAGTGCTAATAAACGTTGGTCACATAAACACCACCTTGTACCGGAAACCTACTGACCACTATTCCTACCTACATGCCTCCAGCTTTCACCCTGACCACACCACACGATCCATCGTCTACAGCCAAGCTCTGCGATACAACTGCATTTGCTCCAACCCCTCAGACAGAGACAAACACCTACAAGATCTCTATCAAGCATTCTTACAACTACAATACCCACCTGCGGAAGTGAAGAAACAGATTGATAGAGCCAGAAGAGTTCCCAGAAGTCACCTACTACAGGACAGGCCTAACAAAGAAAATAACAGAACGCCACTAGCCGTCACCTTCAGCCCCCAACTAAAACCCTTCCAATGCATTATTAAGGATCTACAACCTATCCTGAAGGATGACCCAGCACTCTCACAAATCCTGGGAGACAGGCCAGTCCTTGCCTACAGACAGCCCCCAACCTGAAGCAAATACTCACCAGCAACCACATACCACACAACAGAACCACTAACCCAGGAACCTATCCTTGCAACAAAGCCCGTTGCCAACTGTGCCCACATATCTATTCAGGGGACACCATCACAGGGCCTAATAACATCAGCCACACTATCAGAGGCTCGTTCACCTGCACATCCACCAGTGTGATATATGCCATCATGTGCCAGCAATGCCCCTCTGCCATGTACATTGGTCAAACTGGACAGTCTCTACGTAAAAGAATAAATGGACACAAATCAGATGTCAAGAATTATAACATTCATAAACCAGTCGGAGAACACTTCAATCTCTCTGGTCACGCGATTACAGACATGAAAGTTGCAATTCTTCAACAAAAAAACTTCAAATCCAGACTCCAGCGAGAAACTGTTGAATTGGAATTCATTTGCAAATTGGATACAATTAACTTAGGCTTGAATAGAGACTGGAAGTGGCTAAGTCATTATGCAAGGTAACCTATTTCCCCTTGTTTTTTCCTAACACCCCTCCCCCCCCCCCACGTTCTTGTTAAACCCTGGATTTGTGCTGGAAATGGCCCACCTTGATTATCATACACATTGTAAGGAGAGTGGTCACTTTAGATAAGCTATTATCAGCAGGAGAGTGGGTTTGTGGGGGAGTCCTTAATGATCACTTACAAAATTAGAGCTCTGTTTTATAGTCCTTGCAAACTCAAAACTCCCATTGACTTTGTAACTCTATCTTTACCATCCAGACTTCATATAATAAATGTTTTATGACATATAGTACTTGGTCTAGATGCTCCTCTGGTGTACATTGGTACGGCTGCATTGAAATCAGTGGAGCTATGCTGCTTTATAGCAACTGAGGATCTGGTGCAAATACCATATGGTAGTATTAATTTCTCTCTCACTCTCTCTCTCTCTCTCTCTCTCTCTCTCTCTGGTCTAAATTAGATCCTGGAGCAAAATGTGTCCACCCTGTCCCCCAATCATTGATTCCCACTCCCACCCTATCCCCAGTTCCCAAACTTGGTGGAAATTTGGAGCCAAATCCAGACTTTAGACTAGGCCCTGCTTCATAAATGGGCCTGAACCAAAAGCCCAGACGCAGAATGCTCATTGAACTGTGGGAAAGTATGGATCTGAATTCTGTAGTGCAGGTCCATTGTTAATTTAGTGTAAGGGGAATATATTACTGCATAAGGAAATTTTCAATGAAAATATAATATTATTTTGCATGTGTGTGTGTGTGTATATATATATAGACTGTTCCTGATTTGAGCTCTTAACATTATTTTCACTTCACCTCTTGCAAGCTTTCCAGTTCTACATTTAAAGCCTCTGGCAACACATCGTGGGCAAATACATTAATATTATCCTCACAAACAGAAGCAGAGCAGTCTGCACAATTGCATGGCAGATGTGTAAAGAGATCTTTTTGCTCTGATGTTTAATTTTCAGAAATAACATTTTTCATCACTTGTATGTTTGAATAAAATAGCTGATTCTGCTATTTTTGGGGGAGAAGTGATTAGCCCAACATCTATTTTGATGCAAATTATAAACTAGTGGGAAAATAACCCACTCAGAATGACAAACAAAGAAAATATTTATCTGAAGTTACTTGAAGAAGCCCAGATAAAGACAACAATTTGCTTGAAAATGAATGGGAGGACAGAAGTCCAAGTAATGAAAATCTACTTTCTGTGGGACTTAATAGAGTCTGAATCATTTATTGTCCCAGAACATACAGTAGTTAATAATAGTTAACCACAGATGAAAAGTCACATAGCATTGAGGCTGAATCATGGCAGACAGTAAACAAGTGATAAAACTTGGTCTATTTCTTCTAGTCAGGTCACGGTTTGTCATCATTTTTCTACAGATTAATTTTGCAAGATGGAACTTTTGGCACATCAGATAATTTTTTTAAAAATCCGATACTGCAGATTTAAGATGAAGTTTGGGTGGAATATTATTCATCTCCAGTCTGTTCCCTATACATGATTACTTTGTAGCTTAAATTTATCATGTTTCTCTTCTTGGAAAAATGTTCTACATGAATTTAGTTGGCATTATTTCACTTGAAACTGCTTAAATTACAAGAACTATGTTGCATGAAAGAGAGGATATAAAAATACATCCACAAAGCTCTGTAGTTAATCTAAAGTTATTTTGTATTTGGTTATTTTTGTTTGATTGTTTTAACACTTATTAATATTAATATATTTAGAAACTATTCTACTTTCAAAATTAAGGTGTTAGCACAATGGTATGGAGAAGTAGAAAGCACATAAATATTAGGGATGGATGAACTAATGTTAGAGAAAGGTGAACTTTTCTGAAAGGTTTTGATGAAACCACAAAAGTTTTGGGGCTAAATCCTGAGCAAAGTTCAGCACATCTCAAGATTGAGTCTAAATCTTTATTCTAAATCTTTGTAAGTCTTCCTGCCGTAACAGGGTTAGGGGCAGGGGTATTGTAAAATGGGACCCTACCCCATCCTAAGTTATCTCAGTGACACAAGAAGCAATCTGTCTCTAGCGTTACCCAGAGGAACAGGCTGAGTGGGGTTCCCCGCCTGTGGGACGGACACTAGTAACTCTAGGGCACTTCCTTATCCCTGATCTATCTATCTGTCTACACCAACAGGGCCTTGCCTACTTGGTGCCCAGAACACTCTGGGATTGGGTTGCAGACTGCAACCCAATTAACCTTCCTCTTGCAGGACACCACAGCTACTCATGAGACCCCAGAACTGAGCCTGAACAATGGAGACTATGGCGAAGGAGCTTGCAAATCACTTCACCCTCTTTTCATGGTACCACCTCCCCAGTTGCTCCTCTTACCCATGTCACATCCATCTGTGAGTGCTCCCATCCTGTTACTACATAGATTCCCCCATAAGTAACATATCCCTAAATGGGACAGTAGCTTTATCTTGAAATAAACTGTTAAACACATACACAAAATACCAAACTGAAAAAAACAGATTTATCTTTCTCAGGAACAGCCAAAAAATGGGAGAAAGCATGTCAGCAGTTTTCAAAATGTACTAAGCAGTTGAAAGGTTTTAAATATACTAAAACAATCCTTACATTGCTTCCTACACCCAGATGAAAGCAGGCTCTGAATGAGCTCTCCCCTGACATCTAATGATGAGCTGGGGGGAAAGAATTCAGGAGCTGGCTGTGTTTGCATAGACATGCTTGCTTTGCCTAGGTTTAATAAATGTGTTCTTTTGTTATACACAGACTCACTGCCTGCAAGTGGGGAAATACTGCCTCTCAGAGGCACCCAGGAGCGCTGTTCAGTTTCCACAGCTTACTGGGTGGGGGCTGGAGCCAGTTTTGTTTTGTACTGTTAAGAGGAACCCCCAGATATTGAACCCAGCCCTTGTTGCTGACTCCACCTGGCAGAAGGGTTATACATATTAAAAAAACCACACTTCAAACAGGAGCAGTCTCTTCTCTGGGGTAGTGGTTTGATAGTTCCAGAAGGGGCGTGTGAGGAGAATAATGCCCCACCCAAGGGGTGATGGCATCACTTGGAGTTCCACAAACATTATCACAGCAGGGTCCAGCCTCCCTCCTTCTGTTCTCTATTTGTGAAAGTCCCAAATCTTCCCTTACAAAAGAGATCCTGGCTCAAAAGAGTAGGTTCTTCCCCAGCAGGCTTTAGTGAATGAAGAAGACCCACCTCCCAAGTGGATGAACACACTGGCCACGTACTCACCAGAGGGAGCAGCCCACTCACCCTCCAGCCCCATAGTCCAGGGTCAACTAAAAAGGAGAGAAAAAAATAAAAGATCATCATCATCCTATGAGCTCTGGACTGTGAGGTGGGGCCACCTTTGTCCAAGGCTGTGCACAGCTCACACAGGTCCCTGATTCAGGACAGGACTGAAAAGGCCTCTGCAGAACCAGCTGAAGTTACCCCACAGGACTTGCCACCTTCTCCCTGGAGTCAGGCTTCTAGGCACTCCCCCAGGCTGGTGCAAGTTACAGCTCCCTGCACGGCTAGTCTCAGGGCAATATGGGGTGGGAGTGTTACAGGGCTCCCACAGCTCATACCCTGTCCTGCTGGTTCTTTCACCTTTTCACAGTGGCTTTTCTGCTCTCCTCACTGACGCTCCCCTTCCCTTCCCCTCCCCGCCCTCCGTTGCTCTCTCTTACATGTGTTACTGGTTTGCTCAGCTCCTCTCCGGCCTCTAGGACTGCTCTTCTCCTCCAGGCTTCCAACCACAGCTCCTCAACCCGCCTGAGGCTGCTCTCTCTGTCTCTTCTTCCCCCAGCATGCACAAAGCTAGGATCTGAGCTTGGGATCCCTGATGGGCCTAGCTGCCTGGTCAATCATACTAACTTGGGGTGCTGGCTACTTCCCAAAGGCCCTGGTCTGAAGCTCTGTGAATGGCCAGAGTCCCTGTCAGTACCAGGATCCTGGCTCCGCTTTGACTCTTCCCCTTTCTCCTTGTATTGGGAGAGGGCCAACCAAATAACCCCATGTAAGGGGCAAGCAGTCCTCTTACATTGCCCTTGCCTCTAGATAGTTCCTCCTAAAAAACCCTAACCTAGTTCCATTTGTCCACCCAGATGTCTTATCCACCTCTCATCATCCAAGTGCTGATAATAACTGATAGTAAGGAGGACAGTCCTTCTTTTGACATATTTGTCCTCTGTCCTCTTTGCATAATCGAGGAAGACGATTAAACATCCTCCCTTACACACTTTGGGTTTTGTAATTTAGAAAATGATTAATAAAACTTCAAAATATAATCAACCCCCCACTGAAGGTGGCTAAAGCCCCTCTCTTATTGGAGGTAGGACCCTGACTTCTTCTATGAATAGTGCCTAGTGTCTCCTCTCTGCTCCAGTGAGGGAACAGGCCTTTTTTTCTAGCTCAGGAGTGTCTGGCTAGGCCTTCTCTCTCTCCCCAGGTCAGGATCACGCTGACTCTAGGTTTCTCTCTCATTCCCCAGCCCCTCCCGCTCTGGGAACAGACATTGTCTTCTCTCCTATCACCCCTCCAGGAACCTTGCTCATTGGCCCTAGGCTGTAAGGGCTTCCAGTCCATTCTATCTCCATCCTTATGTTCAACCCGGCTGGGTCAATTGTGCTAGGGTGGCCACCACACCTGAGCTCCCTGAGATTGCTGGGCAGTGCCAGTGACCCACGTTACTTGAGCTCCCCAAGAGGGCTGCAAGAGCTGGAAGTTCCACATATACAAACTTGGGGGACGATGCCAGTTTTATAACACTATATATACACTATATTTTGTACTTCAGGATGTGGTAACACTGCTCACAATCTCCACCCATCTGATGTGGTTCCTTCCAGTATTTCTCATGATCCCATCATTCCATGAAACTTGTTCTTGCCACAAGTAATGGGAAGGACTGTTACATGTAAAAATTATGATTATTACAGGAATCACCATGCCAAAAAGAAAAAGTAGGTTTCTCAGCCACCTGGCAAGAAGAATTTAAATTCATTAAAAGAAGCAGGAAAGGAGATAAAACTATGTATTTTGCAGCTGCTGTAAGTGTGACACGGGTGTTTCAGTTTGTGGTAAAAGTAATATAATACATGAAGGAAACAAGAATGAATTTGTTGAATTATTCTGTTGATTCTTGAGCTATGGTCTAAAAATATTTGTAAACAGTATTGGCGCTCCAGAGTCAAACTTGTTCACAGTAACATCATTGTTCAAATTGCTGTCCAATCTAGACAAGAAACTAGAATGCAGAATAAATTACAAAAGTTATGGTTATATTGTGAGTTCCATACTGAAGAATCTCAGTGAAAATGAATAAAGAAAGCGTGAACCAGATTTTCTGCTTTTTTATCAGTGAGCTCAAATGTATTTACAAAACAGATATGACCTTACTGAAAATAATGTGCAAAAGAAACTTCCTGTCTTATCATTGGCAAAGGAGTGGCCTTTTGAAGAATTAATAGAAGCTTTTGAAGCATGCAAAATTGATACATTTATTGACATGGACAAGTTAGATGAAGAATTTTATAAAATCAAAGAAGTCATTTCGTCTACTGAATTTCAAGACTGCACAAGTGTTGAAGAGAAATACCTCAAGATTTTCAAGATGATAAATCCAAGTAGAAGCAGAAACTTCAAGAATTTGGAAAAAATAGGTTCTTACATATTTTCCATTTAATGTAGCAATACATATACTGAAAGAGTATTTTCATTAATGAATTCCACATGGCAAGATGGAAGAAATTGATTGGAAATGGCACAGTAAAAGCCAAACTACAGATTAGCTGCAGTTTTGAAAATGCTGAGTACAAGGACATGTTTCAAGAATTCCTCAACAATAAGAAGCTGCTAGAGGCTCCCAGGAAGGGAAAAAATACAAGATGCAGACAATCCATTAAGGTTTATGCATGCTTTCTATGAAACATTTAGTTAAGTTTTGTCCTCATTTTTAGAAACTGTCAGAAGGACTTGTCCTCATTTTTCAGTTACCTGTGATGGAGTGTCCACCCCACACAAGGCATGAAGGGGTAGATTAGGCCATTTAACCTTAGGCTGCACCTTGAGGAAATGCAGGGAGCACTACAGCCTAACTGCCTGATGAAGTCCAGCTGAGGGAGGAGCTGGGTGGGATCTATAAAGAGAAGTTGGTAGGCTGTTGGGACTTGTAGTCATACTCCCTGATACAAAGGGGAAGAGCAGGGAGCTATATGGACAGTGTAGGAAGAAGCCCAGGGAAGGAGCAGTAGAGCCTGGGAGAGTAAAAGCCCAGAGATGCTGAGTTGAAAGTCCCTGGTCTAGAATCCGGTGTAGAAAGTGGACCCAGGTTCCCCTACACTTCACTGCTGCAGTGACACACAAGGGATAGCCCATTTGGGGATGGCTGGAAGCAGTCTGGAAGCAGACTTTTATGATGCCCCAGAAGGGGGAAGAACTTCAATGTGACTTAGTCAGAGGGCTAAGCCATGAAGAGGAAACTGCTGCAGCTCCTGGCACACAAGAGGCCATGGAATAGGTGAGGGGAGCAATGTGCTAAATAACTGCAGCAAGGTGTGGCAGAGCTAATTCTACAGATGAGCCACAAGGAGGCACTGCCGAGCAATGAGTAGAGCGCCCCATCGCAGCCGCCTTGCCTACTCATTTGTAAGATATTCAGAGAGTGCTTTACAGATGTGACAAGCTTAGCACATTTCCTGGTGGTGCAGCCAAGCAAGGCATTCTCTTTTGGCTTGACTAGAAGAACAACTGAGCAAGGGGCCTGGGTAAAATCTTGGCTGTGGTAATTGTGCAGCACTCTGACAAGCTGGTATGAAGCTACATGTACTGGATGATAATTTGGTAGGTTGTTCCTTTTAAGTATTTACAATGGGAAGGTAAAAGGTGTTCCACTGAGGGATATTCATCTATGAAAGAGCCCTGATATTGTAACTCTTGAAGTGGGAAGTTGGGATCTTCTTTTTTACTTCCCCAGAGTTCTGTGGAGGAATTTTGCATCAGTATTTGAGTTTAATACCCCTACAAATGAAACACATCAAATTTACCTTCAGGTTTGAATGCACAAACCCTCCTCCTCTACCTGTTCGTTCTAATTACTAGCCAGTAAACTCATTACTCTCTCACTTTGCTACTCATTTTTCAGCAGCAGGCAAGGTTTGCACTCCTTGTTAAAGCAACCTGCAAAAGCCACTGATGTGGACTTGCTATCAAACCTTAGGAGGTTTATTCTTATTCAGAGAACTTATTCTCTTGTTGCTAGGAGATTGCTGCGAGTTTTTTCCCCCAACCACAGAATAAACAGGAGCAGAATAAGCAGGGTACCAAAGACAGACCCTACATCCCATGCTCTTGTAGCTGCTTCCTACACACTTTTATGGCTGCATATCTTTAATTCTGTGATGATTTTTCTAAATGTAATCAGTGCACCGAGAAATCATGGGTGGGGTTTTTAAAAGCACTGAGCATTTGCCTAATTGTTCCCATTGAAATCAGTGGGAGGTGTGCCATTGACTATAATGGAAGCAACACTCAACAAACTTTGAGCACTTGTGAAAATCTCACCCTATGATGGGTGCATATTTGATAAACGATGGGGCGTGCTGGGTACAGACTGTAAGTAAGTGGTGCTGGACAGATGTATTATGTTGATGATGGTTGGAGTACCGTGCTGGGGGGTACTCTGGCATACTGGGCGGAGAGTACTGTTTTGGGTTGTAATTGGAGAGTTATGTTGGGGCACTAGTCCAAGTTTTTAAAAATATGGATGCTTTAAAAGAACATTTCTGCTGAATGGCAGCCTATTTCCTGAAAGTGATTATATGAGCTGACCTACAATTTATATTCTGCCTTCAAGAAATTATGTATTATTTAACCTTTGGTGTAAATTAAGCTGCAAATAAATCACTCAGTACAGTCTAGTTTACATGTGAGTTGTTGATGGATTCAGGCCCTTTCAGGCAGATTTCAATACAATACGTATATGAAGGAAATATTGAGTAGTTAGTACCACCCATACATTCCAGTCCAATGTGCTTGATGAACGTTTAATGCTATGGCCAAGTATAGTAATTCCTGTGCAAACATATCTTATTGCTGTATAATAATGGCCTGTATAAGGTACTGATAGATTTTAGAATGGAGAGAGACAAATTAACCAAATTTAGAACTGGTCCTGAAGGCTTCTGTCATCTGCTAGCAAACTTTATGCTGCCCGTAAAGAAGTCACAGAAGAGAAGGAACAAGATCTAGAGGATATTTATTTTTTGCTGACATCCAAGTCTGTCAAGTAGGAAATATGATGAGCCAGCCAGGATATCTAGCAGAGACACCTATAAAGAAATGTAGGCCTTACAAAGAAATAGATACAGAAACATTTTGGTATTTTGTCAGTTTGTCTAATCTGGGAAAGATTCCAACGCCAAGAATTGGGGCTGAAAACATACACTGAAAACTTGTTGTGAAACTAAGGAGGAAACCTTACTGAATTGAGTTTAATACTTTGGGGTCCATTGTACTAAAAATGCAATTGTTTGTGTTATTGTGACATTGTATGTTAGTTCTCTAGGAGGAGGGGGATGCTAATGTAACTCTGCCATTTACCAGCCCTTTGAAGCCATCCCATTGGAGAAGTTTGCCTATATCAGTTCAAACTGGATTCCCCAGGGACCAACAGATGACGAAAGGATTTTTGACTAAATAGCCAGGTTTTAAACAGGCTCGGGACTTTTGTTCTGATCCAGCAAACAGCCAGGACCTCCTGTCTGTGGAGGGCCCCAGACCTGAAAGAAGGGTTGGAAGGACTGACACTGACAAGAGCCCTCATGGAGATGGGAAGCTGATCTCTAGTAAGCTTAATAGCATGTGTTTAGGTTATTTTACTGTTTAATATGTTTTCTCTGTAATGCTTTTACCTTACAAATAAAAAATGCTATGCTTAGAAAGAACTTTTGGTAACTTATAACAATGGGCAGTTACACCCTGTCTCTGAGGAGAGAAAGTAAGCAGGCCAATTTTAGGTGGACGGTCTTTTCTTGGGAATAACACAGTGAAGGCAGGGAACTGCTCAGCCTGGCAATACACCAGTCAAGAGCGAAAGAGATGCACATGTCTCCACCCAAGAAAGGCAATGGCTATGGAACCGGAAGCCTGAGAGTGTGTGCCCTTGCTGAACAACTCAGGGGAAATACAGGTGTGTAATAGTCCTGAACTCTGACATATATGGTAGCAGTGTTTTCTGGGATTGGTAAGAGTGTGAATTGCAAAAGGGCCAACAGCAGTGAAAACAAGTACTGTAGAAGGGAAAAGTGCACAGGAAAGTCTCAATAGCCTTTTCTGGAAAGGGATGGTGAAGAGCGGGACTAGGGAAAATGAATTATGAACAGGTGAAGAAAAATCAGCTGGTTGAGTTATGCAGAGAAAGGCAGCTCATGACAGAGACTGGGATGTGGGTAGTTGTGTTCAGTGGTTGGAGCAGAAACAAGTAGTCAGGAATAGGAGCTCAGGATCTGAACTGGAGTCAGAAGCCAAATGCCAGAGCCAAAGGTCACAGCCAAAGCCTGGAATTGGAGCCGAAGGTCAGAGCTTGGTTACCTGGAGTGAGGCAAAGCTGGGTCCAAGGCAGGAACAGGGCTGGGTCCAAGGCAGGGAAGAATGGGACTGGAACAAGGAGGAACTACCACTAAACCACAGGCAAGCTGCACTCATTAGCTTGCCCAGAGACTGGCTTTTCTGTAGGTCCTGATTCCTGACAGTTCAACAGTTAGGGCGGAGAGGTTGCAGCCGGAGAGGGACAAAGAGCACCTGGAAACTCAGCAGCTTGCAGGCCAGGGGCAAGAGGGAGCAGAGTGGGATCAGCAGCAGTAAGAGAGAATAGAAAGGAGGAGGAGAAGAACCATTATCAGCTCAAGATGGAGAGACTGCCAGACAAACGTGGGGGAGAATTCAACACAAAATATCGTTTCCCATTTTTAATATGCAGTCAGACCCCTTCTCCATACCCTTTATGGCCATTAAAACAATATTCAAAGAAATCAGCTTCTGTGTTATCCTTACTCATTGCGTTACCTCTAAAATTAGATCGTGAACTCACTGAAGCAGGAACTACATCTCCTTGTTCGTTGCGTCAAGGGCTGAGCACATTTTGGGACACATTAAAAATAATAACCTCTACAGATGTATCTGCCCTTAAAGAAGTCACAGAAGACAAGCAACGAGATGTAAAGGAGCCTTTGGCATCTCTGTGGAAGAACTCTTATGAGAAGTGACCTTCTTTGTTAATAAAGTGAAATCTCAGAAGAAGTTCTAGTGGTTTATTCTGTCTTTCTTTCTCCACTTTGGACCCATATGAACAAACAAAAAAAGAATTAATCTACCTCCCACCTAAAAAGATAAAATCTACTAAGCCCCTAAGACGTCCAATAAAGCTTCCGTTTGCCTAGACTAGTAAGAAAAAAACTTTTGTATTAAGTAAGTACACAAACATGGGCGCACACACACACGCACACACCCCTACCCTGTTGGAAGGGAGGACAATTAGTATAATAGTTCTAGTCAAGTAAAATAGGAAAAACTATTAAAAATGTAATCATGCCACAGTTAAGCAGCAGGAAACTTTTGAGACTGTCATCTCTAAGTCTCCACTAGGACTATGCCTACACTGGGCTCTCGACACATGTCCAGGCACACAGTTGTGCCATAACCCCACTATGGTCCACACTCAAACTCCTGAAACAGGGGTGTCTCAGGGTAAGTAGATGCTATAATAATAACTAGCTGACCTGAGGGATATGGATAGGTGTATGCGTTAGGTGTGGCACAGCCCTGCACCTGGCCCACCTTGCAGTGTGGATGGGGATAAGGGGAAAGTACCAGGTCTTGAAGTTCAGTCGCCCTCCACTCACACAATGCACTCTACCCGTTTCTTCCTGACACACAATTTGTAAAGGTCCCTTTGCGCCTGCATGCAACAGGAGTAGTCTGTCGCACTGACAACATCTTACCAGCATTCTCCTGCCATGTGGAAAGTTCAGTAATACTGGTGGAAACAGCTCAGCTCCAAGAGCAGCTAGCTGACCCATGGAGTGTACACGTGTTTTAATGTCTGGGCAAAGCACAGCATCCTGCATGATTTTGGTAGGAGCAGCCAGGACATCCACCTGTACCGTGACATGGCAAACAAGCTGGATCAGGCATTCACCAGATACCTGTTCAGTGAAGGGAATGGATGAAGCACCTGAGGTGCCTGTACAGGAAGGCCCATGACTGCAACACTCAGTCCAGGAGGGCTCATGCCACCGTGACCTTTCTTCTGTGAATTGAACGGTCTGCTGTAAAGGGTCCCCAGCATTTATGGCTCACAGTGTGTTGCTAAACCCAGCCAGGCTTATTGTCTAACAGGACAGTGAGCGACTGTGATGGCAAAGAGGCAGTGGAGAACATCGCAGACCCTGAGAACTCGTGGAAGGCAAGGAAGAGGTGACTCTGCACCTATACCCAGAGGTCCTGTTGAAGAAGACCTCAATGAAACCCCGAGGGAGGGGCCAGCACCTCAGCAGGGACCAGAACCCAGGCTGGTAAGTTAGAATGGCTCTCCTCCCTTTGTTGTGGCTGTAAATGTCAACTTTTTAAATGCAGGGAATTTGAATTTATGTGCAGATTTTTTTTTCCTCTCTGGATTATAGGCCATGCACTGCTGTGTGTGTGAGCAGTGCGGGGTTGAAGCCACACCATTGTCACGTCCCATCCCCATATGAACCTCCTCCAGCTTTCCCCCCTCTGACCAGCCCCTCCTATGCCCAACCCCAAAATGGTCTTCCAGTAAGAAAGATTCCTCAAACCTTAATTTTATGTCTTATATCTGAAGAACCACAATTATGGGGTATGTGGCTTGCCTGGACGACCACATTCTGTCAATATTTTGGAAAGTAAAACTCAGCGTGCTCCTGAGTCTGTCCATTTCTTGGCCACCTATTAGGCAGTGAGTGTCGGGAGGGGGTAGGAAGAGGGCAGGGAATTTGAAGTTCAGTCCTGCTGTGGGAAGAGAACACAGTTCAGCACCTCTTCAAAGCTCTCTGAAGGAAAGGTTTCCACAGTACTGCTGGGTCACAGGAAAGTTAGTAAAGTTGTAGTCTCTCCCTGCTTTTCCTTTTCCTTACCAGCACACAGGCAGGCTTTCGGGGCCATGCAGAAAAGGCGGGTAACCGTCAAGTCTCATGGGAGAACAGAAAACAGTACATCATGCCTTTGTAGTTGTCTGAGGGAAAGTTTTGCAGTGCTATGCCAGGCCCCAGGACAGTTAGTAAAGTTGCAGTGTCTCTCTCCTTTCCTGTTCATTTTACAGCCATCAGTCAGGCACAATGGCAGGGCTTTCAAGGATGGGCAGGGCATGGTGGGGAGCTTCTGTGGTTCAGATCTCCTTTGGATGAAAGCTCTCCATCCTAGATCAGAATTATATTGATCCCCTATTATAATTTTCTCCCAATCCTCAAAACCTAATCGAGCAAATTTTGTCATTTAACATGAACTCCAGAACACTGGGAGTGAAAACCTGTTTGAGCAGCCATTGTAGTGCACCAAACCCTTCCATTCAGTAATATGTACTGGAGTCACCATTCTCATAAACATCTCCCTGGCATAGATTGCAGGATCCCCACCAAAGGACCAAAAAGCCA
Organism: Eretmochelys imbricata; assembly: GCF_965152235.1. Lineage (NCBI taxonomy): Eukaryota > Metazoa > Chordata > Testudines > Cheloniidae > Eretmochelys > Eretmochelys imbricata. The sequence goes on along the minus strand of NC_135575.1, from coordinate 32,735,158 downwards.
CTTCCTTTTTCTATTCAAGTTTGTGAAATACTGCTATGGCCTTCAAAGGTGGATCAGCCTTACAGGGACAAAAAATGCAACTGGTCACAACTCTGGGAAGGAATTCCCTTCCAACAGCGCCAATAACACACCAGAAAGCAGTCTTTGAGAGTTCCAGTGTGATGCAAAGGACTCTGGAATGTGGCCCCTGATGAGGTAGCAGTAACCGAATGAACCTAGAGCAAAAGTATAGAAGTTGGTCGACGCATGTGCACAGTGTTCTGCATGTGTCCAGCAAAATGTAGATTCTCTGGGTGGGTTTGGTTGGAACAATCCAGTATTCAGGTATGCACATTAGTGTAGACATAGCTTAGACGTGATGTGTCACCTTACCGAGGTTGGGAATGGCAGCAGAATATACATGGCGCCTGTGAACTCGTGGCAGGAGCAGTGAGTTCTGTGCACTTCAAGAAGGGAGATCTGGACTTATTCATCACCACTTCCCCTCTCTGGAATAGCTGGAATAGGGGGTAAAATCTCAGCTAGGTTGGTAAGAGGAACAGTGGGTCTAAGTTCTTCAGGAAGGGATGCATGGCTATACAGACATCCTCCTCCTGCTCTCAGGAAGTGCTGGGCAGAACCATATGTGAATCAGAACAGCAGCATCTTAACATTATTATTAGTAGTAGTATTCATTAAACCAGACCTCAAGTCTTCCTTCTAGGGGCTGGACTTTTAACAAAATTCATTTTTGCCTATCTGTGAGTAGCAGATATTAAACCAGTTGTGATTAATCCATACAAGGAGTTTCCAGCTGATGGATCAGATGCTGTCGATGCTTCCCATAAGGTGCTGAGCATTCTCAACTCTAACTGAACTCAGTGGGAGGGGAGGACGTCAGCCGCTTGCAGAATCAGGCCTTCATAGCTAAATAGCAATAAACAACATTTTTAAAAAGTTTAGATTTTATCTGGAATTCCATAGCTGTGCAGCATCAGATTGGATGGGTTTTGAAATGCTCTGGACGCTCATCCAGGCGGAGAGCAAAACTGAATATGTGACAGCTGCATCTCAGGTTTGTCAGGTTGTCCAGAGCAGATTGCAGATAAAAAGTCTCAAACTAGGCAAAAAATAAAAAAAGGATGGATGTAGGAAAGTCATCTGCTAGGTCTTCTTGAAAAGGCTTTTAGAACAGATTGCACACTGATACTCTGCCATGGTTTTGCTGTTTTAAGAAGCTGTGCTATCTTAGAACACCGTAATACTTCTTTTAAAAAATGAAATAAGCTTCCAGCTATGCAAGTAAGCCTAAAACATACCCTTGATGTCGGTATCTGCCAAGGAGTGGAGTGCTGTGAATTCTTCCCAGTGGGTAAGCTGAACATGGGTGCAGAGGCAATTTGACAGAGCTGAGCCTGTTGATTACATACACTAAGGCCTGGGCTACAGGAAATTAGGTTGGTATTGTGACCTTGCTTATAGAGAGTGGCAGCAAATCATGATAGTTCTCCTCCTTTACTTGAATTAACTGTGAATGAGAAATTTGACCCTCCTTTACATCTTAATGTGGTGCTCCCCAGCAGTACACAGGGTTATAAGGCACTTCACCACCACCTGCCAATAGTGTGAACCAGTCTTGTGTGTACCCTGCTGTGGATCAGCTCCCTGAAACCACCAGGCTCTGACAGCACAAGCCCTGCCTTCCAGGCCCTGGCAGACCTTGCTTGTTCTGGTACACACCAACTTCTGCATAAACAGAGCATTCCCTGCAGTGTCAAGCCCCCTGTATTTCAAGTCTGCTCTTCCTAAAGGAACAGTACACACCCGCTTGTAAGATTCAATTCAGGACCAGCATTTTGCTTAACCCAATGGCCCTGAGATATATCTATAATGAAAACAAGAATAAGTTTATTATCAAAGACTAGAGGTTAAAGTAATAGTGAGTAAAATTTTTGGAAACAAATGATTATATATTTTAAAAGATCATAACATGCTTTCTAGGGACTGAACTTAGCTTAGAAGTTACTCTCTTGTCTAAAGAAGCTTATCTCACCAAAGTTCTCTCCAGCATTTTCAACCAAGCCTGGCTGAGACCCCTTTTTCATGAAGCAAAATTGCTGTCCATTTACTTTCTCAGTGAAGGATACCCAGGCATCTCTTCTTCCCTCCGCCCCAGATACATTTCAGCAAACCTTTGATGTACCGTCCTCCCTCCCTGCTGCTTTTCTCTTTCTGTGGTCCACATAATCCTTCACCTGCATTCTGTTCAGAGTGATAAGTGACCCATGTGGACAAGACAATACTCAATTTGCATGTAAACTAATAGATGGATAAACATCTCTTGTCTGACGAAAAACATGGTTTTTACCTTTGCTCATGACACATACCTTGATACAGACTTCAAGAATATATTTTCTGTATATGCACGTACTCCTTACACAACATCAATATATGCATTTCACAATGATATTGATGACCAGCTTGACACCAACTTTCATTTGAGACCTCATGTGACATTCTCTGGTGAGCTGGAATATATATAGCAGACTCAAGAGATTCCTGTAACGTCTCTGCCCTTCCTGGCCAGCTGGCAAGAGGTTCTTGGGTCACACTTACTAAAAGCCTTTCAAAAGACCATTAAATATGTAGATAGCCAATTTGCTCTTCAAAGTCCCAAAAAAAGCACACACAACTTATTTCATAATAATATGGAATAAATTAGCTGTTTAGGTACTTACATGGCTCCCATCATAGTACCTGTGAGATTGAAGAACACTATAGCATTTAACACTGTAGCTTTTAATTTCAGAAAGGGGAACCACACAAAAATCAGGAAGTTAGTGAAACAGAAATTAAAAGGTACAGTACCAAAACTAAAATCCCTGCAAGCTGCATGGAAACTTTTTAAAGACACCATAATAGAGGCTCAACTTAAATGTATACCCCAAATTAAAAAACATAGTAAGAGAACCAAAAAATAGCCACCGTGGCTAAACAACAAAGTAACAGAAGCAGTGAGAAGCAAAAAGGCAAACTTTAAAAAGTGGAAGTTAAATCCTAGTGAGGAAAATAGAAAGGAGCATAAACTGGCAAATCAAGTATAAAGATATAATTAGGAAGGACATAAAAGAATTTGAAGAAAGAGTTAGCCAAAGATTCAGAAAGTTATAGCAAAAACATTTTTAAGTATATCAGAAGCAGGAAGCCTGCTAAACAATCAGTGGGGCCACTGGACAATCGAGATGCTAAAGGAGCACTAATGGAGGATAAGGCCATTGCGGAGAAACTAATTATTTGCATCGGTCTTCATGGTTGAGGATGTGAGGGAGATTCCCAAACCTGAGCCATTCTTTTTAGGTGACAAATCTCAGGAACTGTCCCTGATTGAGGTGTCATTACAGTAAGTTTTAGAACAAATTGATAAACTAAACAGTAATTAGTCACCAGGACCAGATGGGGAAATTGCAGGACCACTAACTGTATTCTTTAACCTATCATTGAAATCAGCTTCTGTACCAAATGACTGGAGGATAGCTAATGTGATGCCAATTTTTAAAAAGGGCTCCAGAAGTGACCCAACAATTATACGCTGGTAAGCCTGACTTCAGTACTGGGCAAACTGGTTGAAACTATAGTAAAAAAAAAAATTGTCAGACACATAGATGAACATAATTTGTTGGAGAAGAGTCAACATGGTTTTTGTAAAGGGAAATCATGCCTCACCAATCTACTAGAATTCTTTGAGGGGGTCAACAAGCATGTGGATCCAGTGGATATGGTGTACTTAGATTTTCAGAAAGCTTTTGACAAGGTCCCTCATGAAAGGCTCTTAAGCAAAGTAAGCTGTCATGGGATAAGAGGGAAGGTCCTCTCTTGGATTGGCAAATGGTTAAAAGGTAGGAAACCAAAGGATAGGAATAGATGGTCAGTTTTCAGAGTGTAGAGAGGTAAATAGTGGTGTCCCCTAGGGGTCTGTACTGGGCCCAGTCCTATTCCACGTATCCATAATGATCTGGAAAAGGGGGTAAACAGTGAGAGGGCAAAATTTGCAGATGATACAAAACTACTCAAGATAGTTAAGTCCCAGGCAGACTGCGAAGAGCTACAAAAGGATCTCTCAAAACTGGGTGACTGGGCTACAAAATGGCAGATGAAATTCAATGTTGATAAATGTAAAGTAATGCACATTGGAAAACATAATCCCAACTATACATATAAAATGATGGGGTCTAAATTAGCTGTTACCACTCAAGAAAGAGATCGTGGAGTCCTTGTGGATAGTTCTCTGAAAATATCCACTCAATGTCCATTGGCAGTCAAAAAAGCTAACAGAATGTTGGGAATCATTAAGAAAGGGATAGATAATAAGACAGAAAATATCATGTTGCCTCTATATAAATCCATGTATGCCCCATCTAAAAGAAATATATTGGAATTGGAAAAGGTTCAGAAAAGGGCAACAAAAATTATTAGGAGTATGGAATGGCTGCCATATGAGGAGAGATTAATAAGACTGGGACTTTTCAACTTGGAAAAGAGATGACTAAGGGGGGATATGATTGAGGTCTATAAAATCATGACTGGTGTGGAGAAAGTAAATAAGGAAGTGTTATTTACTCCTTCTCATAATGAAAGAACTAGCAGTCACCAAATGAAATTAATAGGTGGCAGGTTTAAAACAAACAAAAAAGGAAGTATTTTTTCATGCAACACACAGTCAACCTGTGGAACTCCTTGCCAGAGGATGTTGTGAAGGCCAAGACCATAACAGGGTTCAAAAAAGAACTAGATAAATTCACGGAGGATAGGTCCATCAATGGCTATTTGCCAGGATGGGCAGGTATGGTGTCCCTAGCCTCTATTTGCCAGAAGCTGGGAATGAGCGACAGGGGATGGATCACTTGATGATTACCTCTTCTGTTCATTCCCTCTGGGGCACCTGGCATTGGCCACTGTCAGAAGACAGGATACTGGGCTAGATGGACATTTGGTCTGACCCGGTATGGCCGTTCTTATGTTCTTATGTAAGAATACTAGTTTAGTTTGGTTTGGAAGATCCCACAGGAATTTAGCGATCAAAAATCCGTATCTTCCGAAGTGTTGCTTTCTTCATCAAAGAAACTTTCTTTCTTTGAAATAAGACTATTTAGAACTAGGAGAAGATTCTCTAGTTTTATTTCCAGCCTATATCTCAGATGTGGGAAAACTCAATGAGGGAAGTTTACATTCCTCAGAATATTTAACTAAAATCTTTATATTTCTTGAATTTTGAGATTTATTGGACTCTAATCTGCATTAAGATGTGGAAAATACCCTGCATTCAAGAGCTGTCCTAACCGATTTTCATCCGTATTTTTAGTACAGTTATGTATAAACTTTTAAAATAGTATTTGCAATAAGACTGAGGCTACAGGGCCTGGTACTTAGCATGAGTGTTTGATTTAGGGTTATAAGATTTAGCAAGATGTATTTTGTGACAGACAAACATCAAAAGAACAGTTCATGCCTTAATAACAAAGGTTGAGGGGCTTTTGGTTTGTAACCTTGGAGCAAAACCACACTAACATATCAAAGCCATTGGGAAATGTGTTGATGCAAACAGTTTACAATAACAGTATGAACCCTAATTATGGTCACCTGGAATAACAAACATTGGCAAAGGGCCGAGATCATATCAGATATCATTCCGGATATGAGGGGGTATATGGTTAAGGTGCATAAAAGTGGGATATGCTGTAAACTGGATCATCACTTCTCACTTATGCAGCTCTCTGCTTACTGTGTTTTCCTTTTTCACTTCTGATCATCTCCATAAGATTGTGAGAATGAACAATGAAGGGGATTGTTTTGCTCTACTTACTGTACCTTTTCTGTTACTGCAATTATATTTTCTTGCTCGTATCGGAGTATTGAATAAAGTCTTCATGTTACCAATCTCAACTTTCATAATAATCTTATGTAGCCACCTGAATAAAGAATAAAGAACCTATTATTAGCAACTTTTGCAATATGCTATCTAATTTTATCAAAGTCTAGAGCAGTTTGTTTTTTGGGGGGTACTGTTTTTTCTGGAGGCTTTCTCTGTGTCTCCACATGTCTGCATATGTCTACATAGGTTATAGCTACTAAAACTAAAAGGGCCAAACAAACCACTTTCATCACTAAAACAAAACCACTAAAAAGTGGTAAAAACCACTTTCACCACTAAAACAAACCACTTTTCACCACTTTCTGGAGGCTTTCTCTGTGTCTGCATATGTGCACGCACATACATTTTAAATACTTTGCTGGATTCTCTTTTTCACTAACAAAAAAGCTGTATTGAACATAACAAAGTGACAATTTGTGTACGTATCTGTGTACTAAACAGCTAACTCTGGGGGGATGTAAACATGTCTACGCTGTGTAATCCCCTGCAGTATATACTGTACTTTAAAGGTTATAGCTACTAAAACTAAAAGGGCCAAACAAACCACTTTCACCTTTCTTTCCTACTGTACAGTACGTTTATCACAGGAGTTCGTACTTCTACACATATAGAACTCCATTTACGGTATGTCTGAGATTTTCATTGGTTTACATTGCTAGACTATATGAAATGATTACTGCTGCGCAATAACCTATGTCTTTGGAAGTGTATCATCTGTTTCCATCTGGATTCATTTCTGAGAGAATATTATTTTAAGCAATACTTTTAAGGAATATATTGGCCTCAAAATGACAACGAAGTGAACATTTCCACTCTTTCAAAGATGGAGATATCTTTGCTACCCCCAAAAGCTCAATGTAATCTCTAAGCGACATGGTGCAATGGAAGAGAAGGGCATTCCCTTGCTGGTCAACTCTTTCTTGCTGAGAAAATTGAAATTCAATATTTCATACTTTCTTAACATCACTTTGCATTCAAGGCAACCCACTCCTTCTGTGTGGAAGAACAGAAACCTTTTTGTATGGATATGTGCTGTCAAGTAAATGCTAATGTTATCCAAAATAATGGGCAGGACAGGCTTCTGATAGAAGAAGCACTAATCAAACCCGCTGCATTTCAATTGCTAGGGTTGATTACTTTCTTTCTCTTTTTTTAAAAAAAAAATTTCCTTGTGAATATCTCATTTACTGTCTTGGTGGGTTTATACTATATCCCAAGCTAATCCCTCCCCGCAAAGGCTGGAATAGTTCAGTGTCCTCAATTCCAGTCAAGCTTTTTTAGTAGCAAACAGTTTATTTAACCACTTACAAAACAGGATTCAGTAAAAGTGTTTTCCATAGAGGGTTTGGGTTGGTTTATTTTCCATATTGATTTAAAATACAGTTTATAGTTATTTTTGTGGGTTTGTGTTACATTCCTTAGAGTACAATATTTTAAGACATACACTGTATGGATTTTAGTCTGATGTATTTTATTGTATTTGATGTTCTACATATTTATTTAGACTTGGCGGGTTAAAGTATTTTAAGTGTGGACTTCATCTGTTATGGACAGATTCCGCTCTCATGTACAACACTGAAAATCCAGAGTAACCCCACTGAGTTATGTGAAGTTATTTAATTTCAGAGTTATGTAGATTGGGTTAGAATCTGGTCCATTTCCTCCAGGCAGGAAAACAAATAAAGAAAAACGGTAATGAAAGGCCAGAGTGGCATTTCACAGGTAGCATGCACAAGTGCTCCCAGAGGAGGAGGGCTCAGAGTTTTATTATAATAGACTATAGTAATGGAGCAAAACCCACTTTAAAAATATCAGTGCTGTGATCTTAGTCAGGGCCCCTTAAATTTTACTGTAACATCAGAATAATAATACCTGTGTGAGATACAGAAGTATGAGGGAATTATTATTATAACTGTCTTATAGAGCTAGTTAGAGAGACAAGGAGGGTTGGTCCCAGGATATTATACAGACAAGGTGGGTGAGGTAATATCTTTTATTGGATCAGCTTCTGCTGGTGAAAGAGACAAGCTTTCGGGCTTACACAGACCTTTGAAAAGGAGCTCTATGTAAGCTTGAAAGCTTGTATCTCTCACATCAAAGTTGGTCCAATAAAAGATATTACCTCACCCACCTTGTCTGTCTGATATCCTGGGACCAATGTGGCTACAACAACACTGCATACCCAAGGTAGATCACGCAGTGAGGCAAAGCCAATATTTGAATCCAGGAATACAGTTCCCTGCTCTAATAACTGAACCTGGCTGCCTCTTCCTGTAGAATATAGCTAAGGCCAGATATGTCTTACTTTCATGTATCAAATTTTCTATGAAGAAAACAGAAGAGTTAATGTGCTGAAGCCTTTCAGCATGTAAACCTTCAGTGTTTCGTGAGCTTCACAAGAGAAAAGCTGCAGATTTTGTAAACTCTGTAGGAGTAAGATTTTCTTATAGATTTTGTTCAAGCCACTGTTCATCTGAAGCATCAGTTATTGGAATGAATTTTACCACCCTCATGAGGATAATCAACATTGTACTATCTTCATTTGATTTTGATATTTTCTCCAAATTCTATAAGAAATAGCTATCTTCTAAACAGATAAGTATCCTTTCATCTCAACATTTTATCTATTGAAGCCACTTCTCTGTGGGTTATATGTGTTTACTTTATCACTAAACAGAAAAAAACCTACTTGAATAAACCATTGTTACAGGGTACAAAACCATTGTGTGCTCTCGTGTTCTGTCTAATGTTCCTCTTCTGCAGATTGCTTTCAAATTCAATTATATAAGGATCAGGAACTGAGTCTCTTTAATTGACACATTCACTTTTTAGTACCTGAAAAGTGGTGATGATAATATGAATAAAACTTGAGTGGCTTTGTTTGGGCAACTAGATGTTTCTTGATAAATTGTCCTTGAACAATATTCTATTCAGTGGCCCACGCTCAAATTTTGTTGTAATCTTCAGTCTGTTGCCATCAATTTTGTATTGCATCAGATCTTAGCTTTGACCCTTGTATTTCAGCTGTGGTCAAGCTTGATTTTTATCATCCTAACATATTGTTTCTGGTCTTCATAAATTAGGCCTTAGTAATACAATATGCACAGGTGGTCCAAAAATAAAAATTTATATTAATACATCAAACACTTCAAAATGCAGCAACTAAGCCGTTACCATGATCCTCAGAAACACCATCAATTTACAGAGTTCTCATTCATCTTTGCTAGTTCCCTTTCCCAGGAGAAGGCTTGGCTGAAAGATATTGTATATCCTGATACGGCATGCAGCTCTTACACACATGAATAGACACATTAACTTATGTGACGATGAGTCTGAGCCTGCTCTCCTTGGAGTCAGTGGGAGTTTTGCCATTAATTTCAATGGGATCAGTATCAAGCCCCACTATCAAAGCACTTTACTGAGCTTTTATTATCTTTCTGGTAAAGGTCTACTTTATAATCCCAGTGTCCCCATCACTCAGCCTCTTTTGGTTGAACCCAGTTTACTTTGGAAGACCACACTTTTTTATTTATGTTATAAGACTGTTGGAGTTGATCCCATCCAGGTTGACTTTCTCTGCTTCTTGCTCTGCAAAGTGAAAGAACCCTGTTGATAGTGGGAGAGGAGGGTGAGCATGGGAGTAGCAACAATTCAGGGAGCACAGCCCCTGCAGAAGCCATGCTACCATATGGGCAGAAAATGATGCGGGAACACAGAGGGATTAGTCCTCCTTCAATGATCCTGCCCTCTAGCACGTCTTGGGAGATCCATGAATTTCAGGAGACTAAGCACCCTTCACATTCCATGGATCAGGAGGAGGGTCTCAAATCCTTCCTCCTCTCTGATGGAAACTTCACAAATTCATATTCAGAGTTTCTAGAGTCCTATATGAGAATAACCAACATGGGGATAATTGGGCCATTAGTCAATCCAATAAGCAGTTAAAACTCACAGACACAAATACAGACTCATTAACTTCGGCAGGAGTTTTGCCTGAGTAAGGTACAAAGATAGGTCTTTGGGAGTAGACCGAGTGAGTAGGAAGATGCTGTTTTAACATATAATCACTTGTTTCACTGTAACCTCACCCTTAGGATGTTAGAAAGAGAACAGGCTGGTGAAAGCAGAGCAGTGACCGAGCCACCAGGCTGGAGCTTTCCTGTGGCAGTTTATTTTCCATTAGCAGTATCAGCACAGCTGCAGTTTCCCCCAGGGTGCAACAAAGTCATTACACTTTTGTTGCTGTTTTAAATTTAAATTAAACTTATGATTATAAATGTAATAAAAATCAATCCAGAAAGGGTACAAAAGAAATGATTTATACAATAAAACATAAATTATATAAAAGGACAATGTGTATAACTGCCCTGGTGAAATATGTTTGCTGCTTGAAGAGTAAGTTTTAATTAAGGACATGGGAGCTGCTCCTGCAGCCTTTACTCACATAGGTTGTCCTAATTAAGTCAGTGGGGCTGATTCTCCTTTCCCGTTAGTTTTACACTATTTTAACTCTATTGAGTTCAATCAAGTTGCTCATGGCTTACAGCAGTGTCAGTAGAATTGGATCCTGTGTGACTACCCACAGTAAGACAGCAGGTTTTAATTCATTGTTTGAAGGAGTCCAGATGTATTTAATGAATCCATTAATTTATTTAATTCAATTTATTGAGCCCCACTCTAGCTATTTACATATCATCACCTTTGCATCTAGTAGCCACAGTCATGGAACAGGACTCTATTGTGCTTGGTAGATGACCTTCTGCATGATACAGGCCACAGAATTTCACTGAGTAATTCCTGCAGTGGAGAAAACTATTCTTCCCTATTATGCCCATGAACACTATGAAGTCTATAATTTGTGATTATGTTCAGAAAATCCAAGATCTGAGAAGAAAATAATCTTGTAAATTCTGGAACCAGATACTTCTTCAGGCGTGTAAGTCATGGAGATCATTTGAAAAGTAGAAATAAGAGGTGTCTTATTTCTAATTATATCAGAATGGAAAGTTCATGGAAAGCTTGAGGTTTTTCTGGACCACAGTAATCTTTTCTGCATATTTGAGGAAAGGAAGCCACAGGGTCAGGTAGTAATCTAGTGATATAAATAGAAATGAAAGGAGACTTCCTAATCATTTTTATCACTGCTGTTGTTTGCTTGTATTTATTTATGCAGTGCTGTAGCCAGGTTGGTCCTAGGACATTAAAGAGACAAGGTTGGTGAGGTAATATCTTTCACTGGACCCACTTCTGTTGGTGAGAGAGACAAGCTTTTGAGCTCACGCAGAGCTCTTCTTCAGGTCTGGGGAAGAGCTCTGTGTGAGCTCGAAAACTTGTCTCTCTCACCAACAGAAGTGGGTCTAATAAAAGATATATTACTTCACCCACCTTGGGGCGCTCGCTCGCGCTCTCTCTCTCGTATTTATTTACCTATTTGATGTGGTGCTCATTGTAATGGCCTCACAACAATTAAAACAAACTTTAAACAATCTCATTCAAAGAAACTGTAAGTCTTTTTATAGTGTTTACCTAAAGACCTGTGTAAACAAATGCCTTACAGTTTTTTTTGTACTTGTTAACCTGTGTACAAGATAATTTTTGGCACTCGTTTATTTACATGTTAATAAAGATATCTAACAATTGGGGGAGGGGAGCAGTTTACTGTAACCTCCAGAGCAGGTTGAATAATATTCATCATTCCATTTCTCTCTGTAGTTTTAAGAATTGCATTTCTGATGGCTACAAATGTAGCCATGATTTGGAAGTATTCACCAACAGTTTGGCTGGTGGCTACTGAAGCCACTTTGACTACTAAGTTATACAATCACACCTGTCTCTGCTGCTACCTTATCCTCCAACCTCCCTCTCTCTACTTTGTCCGTGTATGTATTGTCTAAAACCTAGATCAGAAGCTCTCTGGGGCAAGGACTGTCTTTGTGCTATCTGTGTGTATGGTACAATAGACTCCTGATATCTGTTTGGAGTACCTCAGAACTACTGTTTGACATGAGAGAGAGAACTATTTGAATAAATAGTTTTCAGATGAACAGTTGTTCAACTATTGGTTATTTGTGGCATGTGATAATGAATAACAAATAAAAACAATCATGCATTTCTGAGGGGAAATCCTGAAGCTTTTGGGGCTCTCAAATGTTTTCATGAGTACCAGCGGTCATCTGAATATTTGCAAAAAAGAAATAGCAGCACATCAAATTCAAGTTGTCAGTTTATTAATATATTTGCAAATCTGTTTTTTCTTCATTAATCAACCAGTAGTAGTAATTGTAAGGGTCCAATCTTGCAACTTCATTTCTCCCATCTCGCCCCCCTCCCCCCAACATGTTTCTGCATTTCCAGGTTCTATTCTGAAGCAGTAGTGCCAAAATGCCATGGGAAAGACCCCCCCCCTTTTTTTTTTTTTTCTGGCCTGGCTGACATGGAAGCTATTGAGGAAACAAGGTAAATCTCTTTTATTGGACCAACTTCTACTGGTAGAAGGTACAAGCTTTTGAGCAACACAGAGCTATTGGACATTTTGTTGAAAAGCCATTTCCAGTTAAATCTCCAGCTCAGTCTTACAGACTCAGGAAGTTTAGATAAAGTTTTGAGAACTTGTCCAAACTGAAGTGAAACTCTAAATTTTGTTTAAGGTTTCCCAAAACTAGCATGAACTAGAGCTGGTCTTGAGCTACAATACTGAGATCCAAATTTATCCATCTCTCTCTCTTCATCTTTTAAAGAGAAGGGGCAGTTCGTAAAGTCAGGATTCAAATCTGGATCTGAATTTTTCTATAGTACGAGTGTCAAAGTTTTGGTTATCACTCATCTCTAATGTGAAGTAACCTTAATCAGTAGCTATACTGTGATGTATGTAGTCATACAGCTGTTATGCCTGCTTTCTGCATCTTTATTTCCCTAAGGATTTTGTTTGCCAATTTGCTGAGAAGTCCTCAATTTTGTAGAGCAGTTTCAGTTGAGATACAGCGGGTTGCAAAGCAAGACATACACACATGATGCTGTCTGATAGCAGTGTCTAAAACTTTTGTAATTTAATCATAAGCCTCATGATATTTGGTGTGTTTTAAAGTCCCATCACCTAGAGTCAAGTGATTCCATAAGAATATCTGCTTCACTCCTGGTGGCAGAGAGAAGCTTGCCTTTCTCATTTATGTAAAACAATAGTAATTCAGATTGAAAACATATGTTCTCGTAAGTATTTAAAACACATGCATTTTAGATTTAATTATAATGCTGCCATCTCTCATAATTTTATCCTTATCTTAGGATATTTGGTGCTTTACTGAAAGCCCTCACTCTTGGAGACATATATTATGGAGGATTCTCAGCTTTCACTTTAAAGAAAAAAAAAAAGTAAAATTTCTAGTTCTCCTCGTTGCAGAGAGAACTTGACAATGTGACCAAAGTGTTCCCTAAAGACTCAAAGAAGGCGGCAAATGGTTTTCAAAACTCTTGATTTTTAAGCCAATCCCAAGAGATTGGGTAGGGCCTGACTCGTGATTTTGGAATGTTTGCAGTTGATGGTACTGAAATTATAAGCATGCTATTTCCTACCTATTAACTATTATGCTAATCTTACTTATTCCTCTTATCCCTGAAATGCTGATAAGAGAATGAACTTTACTTCCAGGATCCGCTCATATGACATGGCTCAGGGTTACAATAGTGTATATCTTCTACCACCACCTGTGTAAGACTAATATCCACTATAATACAGTAATAAAATTCCCTACCTACAACCAGCCCCCCTACCACCCCACAAGGCATACAAAGCTATTCTTTCACTGATTTTTGATAATTAACTTGCCCCTACTGACTGTCCTCAAATTCGAGCTACCCTTTTATAGGAACTTTTCTCCGGCATCCGTTTCTGGAGCTGGTACTTTAAATTTGGCAAAGAGAGACAGCTGTAGGTTTTTTTTAAGGTGATTATTTAGTAACTGGCTACTGTTAGATGTCTCATCCTCTTTGCCTTAATAGCTCTTTGTTTTTCCTTTTTCTTATTCCTACGAAATTAGTACAGTCTTACACCACTAACTGTTTAGTCAGTGTGCCTGTCCCATTAATATGTTTAGTGGCTTTAAATCTAATACTATATACTCAATCAAGTATAAATACATTAGTGCATGAAAAGAGAAGAAAATGAAGGAACATATCCCCCCATCAGGTTTTTAGGCAACATTCCATGTTGATTTTAGAAGGAAATTCTGCTTGAAAATTGATGGCCTAGTATGTCCCAGAGTTAAAAGGCCAGATTGGGCTCTCATTTTACACTGGCAAAGCCAACTGAAGTCAAAGGGATTGAAGCCAGTACAGCACAAGTACTATTGCAGGGATGAGAACTCCAGACTACTCGATAGCCCAGATGTGAGGGCACTCACATGAGCTATAGGAAACCTGGATTCCAATCCTTTCTCCATACTGGGCAAAGAAGGGATTTAAAGACAGGTCTCCCAAAGCCCAGGGGAGTGCTCTGGGCTGTTGGGTGAAAGAGCTGCTGCACTACTGTCACTGTTTGCTTGATAAAGGACTGAGCTGTCTTGCACACCTAACTCCAGGAGAAGATTCGCAACTGTGAATCCTGAGTGGAGATAGGCATCTAAATCCCTTGGAGATGCAGAGCCTGAATCACTCCCCTCTCCTCAGAATTTCCTACTGGCTATCTTAGATACATAACTCAGGGTTATGAATGCCACTGTATTACGGGCAACCTAAAAGTTAAGCATTGTAACACTGAATCTTCCTTGTCAGTCTAGCCCTAAATGCCTTGTGCTGCACAGTCAGGCCTAATATGATCTTATTCACTTTCCGTCACATAATTTACCTGATAAAACCAGAAGAGAAAGTCTTGAGACTCAGCTAATAAAAAGATTTGAGTAAGGTTGACAACCCAAGACTCCTATCACCTTCAATTAGCCAACCAGTCAGATTATATGTCATGTCACCAATCTCAGTACTCTAGTGACAACTGAACAGAGCCTAAATATATGTGCAATGAATCAGAGATAGCAGTGAAATATTAAACATCTGTTCTGACATTTTTTAGACTATGCCCTGTGACTATGAAATAAATCCCTGAAGTTCCTGGTGCTGCACCCTCTGTTACCTATATGGGCTTTTTTAAAAATGGCACTACAACCTATAACAGCACAAAACCCTGCACAAAACCCTACACCAAAGCCCTTCAACCCAGAGCACAAATATTAAAAAATAAGCTGGCTGTTATGTGGAGTGTTGAATGCCTCTGTGGTGGGTTGTAAAGGACTTCTGGTGCCCTCAGCAAGGAGTTCCCTGCCCTGTTATTCCTCCACCACAATGCTGCCCGTTAGGATTGCCAACCCTCCAGGATTGTCCTGGAGTCTCCAGGAACTAAAGATTAATCTTTAATTAAAGATTATGTCATGTGATGAAACCTCCAGGAATACGTCCAACCAAAAGTGGCAATGCTAGTGCCCCCTAAGCAAGTGAGCCTACTGAGCGAGAAAGCAGTGGGAGGAGCTAAATCCCAGCAGTGTGTCGCCAAAGAGTTCCTCCCCGAACCTCATGCAGTCAGGTACAGCTTAGCATACGGGGACTCTGACCCTCCTTAAAAGGACTGTCCTCTTGTGTGAAGGAAGGGGATTGGCAGGAAGTAGGAAGTCAAGACGGGGAGCTCTGGAGTCAGAACAGCTGCCCCCTTTAAGCTGTTTTATATTATTTGCTTTTTACAGCCTGTTCAGCTACTGTGACCAGAGACTTTGCTGGGTTTTATTCTTTCGGTTGAATAAGAAACCCTGTGAAGAAACTGGAAACTCCAGGGAGAGTTTGGTTTTGCTTTTTCCTAGAACTCTTGTGAACATGCCCTCTTGCTGCAGAACCTGGCTCGGCCACTGTCTTCCATCTATTAACTGACTACAAAAATAATAGTTTAAAAAGAAAGGATTTATGGCACATGGAAAATCTGACTGCGTAAAGGCATCGGTTAGCTGAGGGATGTAGCAAAGGATATGTATTCCGAATGACATGGCATCAAAGGGTCTCTATTCTCACTTAGAGATCTGAGCTGGAGGACATAGCTTAGTGCCCTAAGCAACAGGTTTGGAATTAATAGACTATCTGGAACCACTACTTTACATCCCAGCGGAGTTGACTCTTCCCTCCCTTGTCATTCTTCTGATATAGTTCAAGTAAATATTGTCTGTGATCTTTCAGATAAAATCTTAATAACCGAGGTCCATATGAAGCTATAAAGGCTCCTATCACATTTTCAGAAGAGTAGTGTTTTTCTTTTACAACCTCTTGCCCCAAATTTCCTATACTGATGCTACTGTAAGGTACGCTTGTTAGCAGCTCTCTGACTCAACAGTGGCTATATATTGGTGGCACTGTATGTTTATAGTTTCTGAACCATTTCCAAATGAAGTTACTATATAAGTGTCAATATTATCTACAAGATAAATTCGCTATTTCCAAATTAAAAAATATGTACAAACTACTTATGTGCTTGCTAGATTAGATACATGAACTGTCCTCCACGAAATATTCATCTCAGTCCGTAACAATCTAAAGAATATTACCAACTCAAATTTGAATTTAGCTACTCCCATAGTATCATTTATTAATTAAACTGTCCTGTCTAGCATGACTTATACTACAAAGTCACTGACAATTTTGCAAGTAAACTTTGGGACACCTCCTTCTGTTACAGACAAGAACTACTGGTATTGTCAGAACAGACTCCATTTCCATTCTTCATGCACGTTCCATAACATTATACAGACAATTCTATAATAATAATAATAATTAATTAATAAAACACTAATAAATTATATAATCGTTTAGGGAACAGAAGGGATAATGTGAAGCCAGACAAGGAATGTGTGCATGGAGAGAAAGAGATATGAAGAGCTTCCAAGGTGGTGATAAGCTTACATTTGATGGGATAACACCTAGGGAGCCAGTGAAAGGATTCAGAACAGAGAATGCCATGATCAAATTGACAGGCAAGAAAGACTACTTTAGTAGCTGCATATGGTATGGATTAAAGTAGGGCAAGGTGTGTGAATAAAATGACCAAAGCTAAACTGGTGGGTTATAATTTATATTGATCATGTAGGGTAACTCAGGGCATGGTGCTTATATACAAGTTTTGTCTATGTCCTTCACTATGCATTTTCTGAGAGAAAGTATTAAGTTTGACCTTGCAGCTCTTACTGACATGAATCTTCCAGATTATCTCAGTGGAGTAACTCATGTCAGCACAGGTTCTAGATTCTACCCATTAGAAGAGTAGTGAAGTTCATGAGAAATCTGAATATTGATTAAAGGAAGCCAGAGATTTAGGATTCCCACCTTACTATTTTTCCAAAGAACAGTCGCTTCCTCCACTGTAAACCCTTCCTGGACTTTATTAGACCATTTGTACAGAATTCAACAGGGTGTCAAGATTTGTGACAATCAGCAACTACATAAATTTTCTTCAGCCTCTTTCAGTGAGAGGGGAATGGTGAGGTGTCTTTCTCTCTATATTTGTGACAATATTATTTGCAGAAAAATAGTCTGATCTGACATAAGATTAAATGATCTTGAAGGTCATGGTGTGTCAGGAATAAGGAGTAAATAACTGCCCCTGTTCAGTCTCCTGACAGCCTAATGGGCCACCTCAGTTAGACAACCCATTGGAATGGCCCACTTGATTTTTTTGGACAGGGCAGAAGGCCAGCCCATTAGCCTGGCAGCAGCAGTAGTTCAGTGGCTGCTCAAAGCACTTGCCCATGGCTGTGACAGCTCCTGTGCCAATCCTGCTGCTGACTTGGACTTAGCCTCACCTCACGCCAGGTAATCTGGCTCTGACCCTCAGCTCTGATTCCCAACTTGTCATTTTGTCTCTGGCCCTCGACTTTGGTTCGTGGCTCTGCCACCTGGCCTTGGACTTCAGCTCGGATGCTGGACTCCTATTGTGGGCTATAGGCTCCCGCTCTAAACACTAGGCACGGCCACCCACACAACCCAGTCTCCTGACAAGGTATCACTGGAAAATTGATTTAGCCCATGTCCAAAAAATGTAGCCTGAGAACGTAGTGAATGGCGCTTCTTCGTTAATCTTATTGTTCTGTAACTGTCCCTAAAATGAGAATTAATTGTACTTGTAATAAACAATTTATAGAAGAATTTTAAACTTCTATGATGGTTAACTAGTGATTGTGACATACCAGGATACAATCCAAACCAATGAGTAGCTGTGTCACCCCTGCCCTGTAACCTGGGGTGCCCTTCAAAATGCCTTGTGCTGGACTGCTCACAAACATCCTCCATCATGTAACTCACGCCCAGCTCTCTCTGTGTGTGTGTGGGTGTGGGTGTGTGCTACAGCCAGCCACATCTTGGTTCTTACCAGCCTGGTTTATGCTTCAGCGTAACCCCATCACACCCCCAGTCCCAGATCTTCCCCCAGAATTGTATATCCTGTACTGCCCCGCCCTATGTTGGACAGTCCAAATATGTTAAGTCCATTATTCCTTTAAGCAAATAATATGCACCCAACTTGTTACCCCAAATGGAGTTACTCATACCCTTCAACTTGAACACACTGGGTTAGATAAAACAAGACAAGTTTATTAGCTACAAAGAGAGGTTTTAAGTGAGTACAAGTAATGAGGCATAAAAGTCAGAAATGGTTAAGGGAAAAATAAAGATAAAATACTTACTGGTGCCTAACATAAACTATATTAGATTTCTCACCACATGCTTTCGGCAGTCTTACTGACCAAACTCTTTAGGTCAGGACCCCTCCCCCAGGGACTAATGGCTGCTTCCCTTGTCTCTTCAGGTGCTGTGAATGTGATGGGTAGGAAGAGAGAGAGGGGTGCCTTGGGGTGTTTGTCCCTCCTGATAGTTTGTCATTCTCCTGAAAAACATTTCCCAGTGAGACCTAGGAAACAAAGAGTCTATGTGGAAGGATATTCCCTGCTGATTTTTTCACCTATTTGAATTTCCTGTATTTTCTCTTGCTGCTTGATTCTGTCTTCATTTGCATTTAAGCAGTAAACAAACATGCATTTCCTCCTTTGTTTAGAATCATAGAATATCAGGGTTGGAAGGGACCTCAGGAGGTCATCTAGTCCAACCCCCTGCTCAAAGCAGGACCAATCCCAAAGTTTTGCCCCAGATCCCAAATGGCCCCCTCAAGGATTGAACTCACAACCCTGGGTTTAGCAGGCCAATGCTCAAACCACTGAGCTATCCCTCCCCTCCGGACAGACCTGACTTCTGGCTGGGCAGGGCTGTGGTGTTTGGAACATGTGTTAATAACATCATACAGGGGAATCTTATAATTTTAGTGTTGCCACACATATTTTATCAGCTCATGCTTCAGAGTTTCAGCCTCCCACCCTTTCTACCCACCCACCCTGCAATGTACTGGGTGGAGAGAGGAGTATCTCCTTCCTCAGAAGCATCAGAGATGGCCACATCAGCAGATGGGACATTGGATGGGGAGGGCTAGGCTGTGAGATGGCACCAAGCATTCTCCCTCTGTGATACTTGGTTGACTTTCTTGCTCACATGCTCAGGGTCTAATTGATTACCATATATGTGGTCAGGAAGAAGTTTTTCCCCAGGTCAGATTGGCTGTTACCTTGAGGGGGTTTCAACTTCCTCTGTTTCACGTTGGTGTGGGACCATTATTTGGGTATATTTCATTTAATCGTTTCCCTACCTTCACGGTGGCCTCAGGCATTGGCGCACCTCAGTCCCTCCTATTCTCTGCCTCTGGCACATAATAGTCTATTCTCCTGTGTGCTGTAATAGTTTGGTCTGATTTCAGTTGTTGGGTGTAGTGAGTGAGTGCTGGGTGGTATTGGAGGCCTATGACGTACAGGAGGTCAGACTATAGAACCCTTCTGCCCTAAAATGCTATGCCTATATGTCCTATAAGCCATATTTGTTTAGAAGAAATTTGCAGTGGATCACATTGCAGTTGTAATTAGTTACCTATATAGTCATAGCTACCTACCAGAACTTCTACTCCAACTCTCAATTCTTTTGTAAAGAAGATTTCCTGCTGTGACATTCCCCAGGGTTGTAAGGCACCACACTACCACCTGCTCTTGGTGTGAAGCAGTCTTGCGTGTGCCTGCTATGGATCAGCTCCCTGAAACCATCAGCCTGTGACAGCACAAGCACTGCCTTCCAGGCCACCACAGGCCTTGCTTTCTCTGAACAGGTGGTGATGGGCACACACCAACTTTCCCATACAAAGTACATTCCCTGCAGTGTCCAGCCCCTTATCCACTGAGCATTCACAGTGTTAGGAGGTTTCAGAGTAGCAGCCATGTTAGTCTGTATTCGCAAAAAGAAAAAGAGGACTTGTGGCACCTTAGAGACTAACAAATTTATTTGAGCATAAGCTTTCGTGAGGTACAGCCCACTTCATCGGATGCAATGATGTTAGGAGGTCTGATCTTCCTAAAGAAACAGAACACACCAGCTTGTAAGATTCTATTCAGCACCAGCATTTTGCAAAATGCCACAGCACTGAGATATATTTATAGTGAAAAGTATTAATCTCTATTCTTTGATAATGAATTCAAGTGATAGCAAGTAAGAATATTGGAAATAAATGGTTACATATCAAACAAAATCATAACGTGTTTTCTAGATACTAAACTAACAGGTTAACCTTCTGTCTAAAGAAGCTTATCTCATCCAACATTCTGTCCATTATTTTCACCCAAGTCTGGCTGAGATCCCACTTTCACAGAGCAAACTTGCTGTCCATTTACTTCCCAGGTGAAGTATAACAGGGTGTCATCTTTGCCCCCCAAATACAGTAAAGAAAACCTATGAAGTGCAGGATAAGGTTCTTTCTCCTTACTGTGTTTCTCTTCCTGTTAGTTTCTTTCTGAAGTTCTTTTTCACAATCTTTTATTTGCATTCAATTCAGACTGGTGATGGAAGACCCACTGTGAACAATACAATACTCAGTTTACATGTAAACAGATAGATGGCTAAACATCTTTTGTCTGACAGAAGACTTTTGCTGGTGACCAACCCTCAGACACAGACTTTAAGAACATATTTTCAGTTCATAACTCCTTACATAGTATCTGTACTTGCATTTCACAATGATATTTATCACCAGTGTGATACTGGCTTTCATGTGAGACCTCGTGTGACTTTCTTTGGTGATCCAGAATGTACGTACAAGGAACAGGAGATTCCTATATCCCCTCAACACCCTCACATGTGAGTTACATCAATCTTCTTGTAAAACTCTGACATAAAGCCTCATGTTAATCCCTGAACTTTAGGATTACTTTTTGGATTATGGGTTCTACCAGGAGATTTTGCTGTTCATGAGTTTCTAGGCATCGCTGTGTCTGCATATTCCATTGACTGAACTTTAATTTTTACAACTTTTGCATTTTGAATAAAATCCTGCTCAATTCTTTTGAGATCTCTTTGTAGGTTTCATATTAATGAAAAAGATCAAAGGCCACGTATCTATTTAGAGTGAGATGCTGGCATTAACTCCAACCTCTAACTATAGAGGCAACTTATTTATTGACCTTTCCCTTTATTAATAAAGATTGTTAGGTGAAGGATTTTTACAGATTAAAATCTATTGTCAATGGGCAAAATTGCCAAGAACAATGTGAAAAACACTGTGCTCCCCAAGTCAGACAAAGTAAGACTAGTACAATCAATTTGCTACAGCAGAAGGTCCAACTAGGATGAAAATAAGTTAAAGGTTGTCACCTCATTAATGATCTAAATTTACTGGGTCCCCTTAGCTGGTATAAGCTCAATGGAGCTACTGTAACCTACACCAGCTGAAGATTTGGCCCAATATCTTATCAAAAATGCAAAAGAAAAAGCTACAAAGGGTACTCGTCAGCTTAAAAAGAATGGTCTTACATCCCTTTCAAATAAAGGTCTGCTACTGTATCAATGAATGCAAGTAGGTGGACTAGAGCTGTGTTTATAGATAAGTAAACCTCAAGGTATGAAATACTGTTTCAGATGGGCAACCTAAAGTAAACTTCTATCTCACCACACTGGTTAACAGGAAGTCAAAAATGCAGTCTCCTTAGGCATTCCATTCCTCGCCTTACCACCCAGACACTGGACTCTATGATGAGTGGTTACTGAAAACCAATTTCATCAAGCATAGGGTCCTTCTAATCTCAAGAGATCAGCCATTTGGCTAGGTCAATATATAACTCAGATCTTATCCAATAATCATGCTAATGCCAATCCTTTAGTGACTAAAAACTAAAGGTTTAATAATAAAATAAAGAATAAGATAGTTGTTAATGGTTAATAGATCATATACATACAAATAACTGCAAAGTCCTTATCAGGTTTGTAGCAGTGATGGAATAGACTGCTAGCCTGGAAAGTCTCTCTGGTAACTTCCAAATGATTGGAAGGGCCTCAGTGCGTAGTTCAAAATGCTCCTTTCAGTTGTAAATCCATAGTCCAGAGAATCAGGGCAGGAAAGAAGCAAAATGTAGATCTCAGGGGTCTTTTATATCTTCTTCCATGTGCTTGGAAATTTACTGTCTCAAGATAGAGTCCAGGGTCACCTGAGCATATCACAAGTCCTTACATGGCTTGATGACTGACATTGCCATTGCCCATATTCTTGCAGAGGTGTCTACAGGAAGAGCTATCTGTGTGGAATGAGTTTCTGCTATGGCCCATTGTGAGAGCTAAATGTCCTTGGTGGGCCATCAATACATAGCTTTCTGGCCTTAATGTAAATTTTACCTGGTGGCTGTTACCCAGGAATCCAACACATATGTATAATGCCAGTACATAGCCAACATTCATAACTTCAGATATGAAAATAATACGTGCATATAAACAGGATAATCATACTTAGCAAATCATAACTTTTCCATTGACACCTTACATGACATGCTTTGTTCAGGATTTGTTGCTGTTGTATAACAGTGACAATATCAATGATATAAATGGTCATATTCAATCATACAGCATCACACCCGACATCTCCGTGTTCTGTTGAAATCCTTGTGCTCCTGGATGAGCCACCTCCTCCTGCAACTCTCATATCTGCTTCCTGAGGAACTCCACCAAAGACATCTTTCATACTAGATGATTCCCCCTACCTGGCTTTTCTTGGTGGGGACATGCAGGGCACATTCCAAACAAGTCAAGACCAAGGCCTGGTAGAAATTTCTAGGGTCTGGATGCCTGTCTGTCCAGGTGCAAGCAGAGGAAGAGCTAGCAGGGCTGTTGGCAATGTGCCATTTCCTCCCATTGCGGGCTCTTTCTTGTAGAGTTCCCACACATTAAGGAGAGACTGGGTGGGGGGGGACAAACACACACACACACACAAATTAACTTAATGGAATTTGGGAAACTAAATACATTTGTGAATCTAGGACTTGTTCTTCTCTTTAAATAAGAGCTGGGTCACAAGATGGGGGCTTGAAAGAGCTAGTGTGCTTCATTTGTATTTGAGCCCTGGTTAACGTATCTTTAGAGCACTCATCCCTGTCATGTCGAGGTAAGAGCTAGGCAGATCTCACAAATGCAGAACTGAAAGACAACATTTTAAAATGTATTCAAACTTTTTCACACCTGAAACAAACCCAAATACTTTTTTAAGTTTTGCATGGAAGTTTCTGAAATTTCTTTATGACGCCCCAATGTTTAATTTACTATGTTCCGAGCTGCCTCTGTCTGTAGTCGAAAGGGGACAATGAAAGAAATAAATTATGCCCAAGGAGAGTCCATAATCAATGGAAGCAATAGAAATGGAATCCTTTATGATAGCTAGGAATCAACACAACAAAGGGGAAAAATGGTTTCTGTACCTTAGGGCTTCTTTATAAGAAAATATTCAGAGTCCTTCTATATCAAAATATGAATCATTAGATGGGACAAATTTGTGCAGGGCCTTTTCAATTCAAAACACAGAAAATTGGAAAGAGAAACTGAGAAGAGAAGCTTTCCTACTCAAGTTCTTTAATTATTTTAATGATAAATCAAAGAGATGTGTCCTTTCAACTTCTAATTGATACTAATGTATAGTTATCATCCACGGGTCTTAAGACTGAGTTTCCTTATGAACTATGAAGGAAAATATGTAGATAAAAGCCAGGAGTGATCAGCATGATTAGTTAGGTACTTGCACTTGCACTAGGTAATGCACTTGCACTCAGCACACAGTTCTGCCCCCCCCCAAGCCATTTTGAATGTATTCAGATATAGCCTTAAATAGATGTTTGTTTTGAAGGACAAAACTGTAATAATAGCTGAGGTTATGGGGCAAGTGATGCTGCTTTTCCACAATTTCAGCCCGTGCACGTCGGCGGAAGCACTCTATGTAGAAGTCCAGTCTGCTGTTTCGACCTTCAGGAGGAGTCCACCTAGAATCCTTCTTTTTGTAATGTTGGTAGGGAGGCCTCTGTGGATTAGTATGTTGTTCAGAGGTATTTTGGAAATATTCCTTGAGTCGGAGATGTCGAAAATAGGATTCTAGGTCACCACAGAACTGTATCATGTTCGTGGGGGTGGAGGGGCAGAAGGAGAGGCCTCGAGATAGGACAGCTGCTTCTGCTGGGCTGAGAGTATAGTTGGATAGGTTAACAATATTGCTGGGTGGGTTGAGGGAACCATTGCTGTGACCCCTTGTAGCATGTAGTAGTTAGAAAGTTTAGTGTCCTTTTTCTTTTGTAGAGAAGCAAAGTGTGCGTTGTAAATGGCTTGTCTAGTTTTAGTAAATTCCAGCCACGAGAAAGTTTGTGTGGAAGGTTGGTTTTTTATGAGAGTATCCAGTTTTGAGAGCTCATTCTTAATCTTTCCCTGTTTGCTGTAGAGGATGTTGATCAGGTGATTCCGCAGTTTCTTTGAGAGCGTGTGGCACAAGCTGTCAGCATAGTCTGTGTGGTATGTAGATTGTAATGGATTTTTTACCTTCAGTCCTTTTGGTACGATGTCCATCTGTTTGCATTTGGAAAGGAAGATGATGTCTGTCTGTATCAGTACAAGTTTTTTCATGCAGTTGATAGATTTCAACTCCATACGGCTAAATGCAGTGCCTTGCATAATGACAGGTTTCAGAGTAACAGCTGTGTAAGTCTGTATTCGCAAAAAGAAAAGGAGTACTTGTGGCACTTATGATGTCAGAGTTGTTTCTGAGGCTTCCGCCGACGTGCACAGGCTGAAATTGTGGAAAAGCAGCATCACTTGCCCCATAACCTCAGCTGTGCAGAACACAATGCCATCCACAGCCTCAGAAAGAGCTCTGACATCATAATCAAAAAGGCTGACAAAGGAGGTGCTGTTGTCATCATGAATAGTCGGAATATGAACAAGAGGCTGCTCGGCAGCTTTCCAACACCACTTTCTACAAGCCATTACCCTATGATCCCACTGAGAGTTACCAAAAGCAACTACAGCATTTGCTCAAGAAACTCCCTGAAAAAGCACAAGATCAAATCCGCACAGACACACCCCTGGAACCACAACCTGGGATATTCTACCTACTACCCAAGATCCATAAACCTGGAAATCCTGGGCGCCCCATCATCTCAGGCATTGGCACCCTGACAGCAGGATTGTCTGGCTATGTAGACTCCCTCCTCAGGCCCTATGCTATCAGCACTCCCAGCTACCTTCGAGACACCACTGACTTCCTGAGGAAACTACAATCCATCGGTGATCTTCCTGATAACACCATCCTGGCCACTATGGATGTAGAAGCCCTCTACACCAACATTCCACACAAAGATGGACTACAAGCCGTCAAGAACACTATCCCCGATAATGTCACGGCTAACCTGGTGGCTGAACTTTGTGACTTTGTCCTTACACATAACTATTTTACATTTGGGGACAATGTATACCTTCAGATCAGCGGCACTGCTATGGGTACCCGCATGGCCCCACAGTATGCCAACATTTTTATGGCTGATTTAGAACAACGCTTCCTCAGCTCTCGTCCCCTAATGCCCCTACTCTACTTGCGCTATATTGATGACATCTTCATCATCTGGACCCATGGAAAAGAAGCCCTTGAGGAATTCCACCATGATTTCAACAATTTCCATCCCACCATCAACCTCAGCCTGGTCCAGTCCACGCAAGAGATCCACTTCCTGGACACTACAGTGCTAATAAACAATGGTCACATAAACACCACCCTATACCGGAAACCTACTAAATGCTATTCCTACCTACATGCCTCCAGCTTTCACCCTGACCACACCACACGATCCATCGTCTACAGCCAAGCTCTGCGATACAACCGCATTTGCTCCAACCCCTCAGACAGAGACAAACACCTACAAGATCTCTATCAAGCATTCTTACAACTACAATACCCACCTGCGGAAGTGAAGAAACAGATTGATAGAGCCAGAAGAGTTCCCAGAAGTCACCTACTACAGGACAGGCCTAACAAAGAAAATAACAGAACGCCACTAGCCGTCACCTTCAGCCCCCAACTAAAACCCCTCCAACGCATTATTAAGGATCTACAACCTATCCTGAAGGATGACCCAACACTCTCACAAATCTTGGGAGACAGGCCAGTCCTTGCCTACAGACAGCCCCCCAACCTGAAGCAAATACTCACCAACAACCACATACCACACAACAGAACCACTAACCCAGGAACCTATCCTTGCAACAAAGCCCGTTGCCAACTGTGTCCACATATCTATTCAGGGGACACCATCACAGGGCCTAATAACATCAGCCACACTATCAGAGGCTCGTTCACCTGCACATCCACCAATGTGATATATGCCATCATATGCCAGCAATGCCCCTCTGCCATGTACATTGGTCAAACTGGACAGTCTCTACGTAAAAGAATAAATGGACACAAATCAGATGTCAAGAATTATAACATTCATGAACCAGTCGGAGAACACTTCAATCTCTCTGGTCACGCAATTACAGACATGAAGGTCGTTATCTTACAACAAAAAAACTTCAAATCCAGACTCCAGCGAGAAACTGCTGAATTGGAATTCATTTGCAAGTTGGATACTATTAATTTAGGCTTAAATAGAGACTGGGAGTGGCTAAGTCATTATGCAAGGTAGCCTATTTCCCCTTGTTTTTTCCAACCCCCCCGCCCACCCCAGACGTTCTGGTTAAACTTGGATTTATGCTGGAAATGGCCCACCTTGATTATCATACACATTGTAAGGAGAGTGGTCAGTTTGGATGAGCTATTACCAGCAGGAGAGTGAGTTTGTGGGGGGGGGGGGTGAGAAGACCTGGGTTTGTGCTGGAAATGGCCCACCTTGATTATCGTGCACATTGTGGAGGGAGTGGTCGCTTTGGATGGGCTGTTACCAGCAGGAGAGTGAGTTTGTGTGTGTGTGTTTTGGGGGAGGGGGGTGAGAAAACCTGGATTTGTGCTAGAAATTGCCCACCTTGATTATCATGCACATTGTAGGGAGAGTGGTCACTTTGGATAAGCTATTACCAGCAGGAGAGTGAGTTTGTGTGTATGTGTTTTGGGGGGCGGGGTGAGAAAACCTGGATTTGTGCTGGAAATGGCCCACCTTGATTTTCATACACATTGTAAGGAGAGTGGTCACTTTGGATAAGCTATTACCAGCAGGAGAGTGAGTTTGTGTGTGTGGTTTTTGGAAAGGGGAGGGGGTGAGAAAACCTGGATTTGTGCTGGAAATGGCCCAACTTGATTATCATACACATTGTAAGGAGAGTGATCACTTTAGATAAGCTATTACCAGCAGGAGAGTGGGGTGAGAGGAGGTATTGTTTCATGGTCTCTGTGTATATAATGTCTTCTGCAGTTTCCACAGTATGCATCCGATGAAGTGAGCTGTAGCTCACGAAAGCTTATGCTCAAATAAATTGGTTAGTCTCTAAGGTGCCACAAGTACTCCTTTTCTTTTTGCGAATACAGACTAACATGGCTGTTACTCTGAAATCAGCTTTAAAATACTGGACCAAGTCCTAATACTTTATTTAGAAGTAGCTCAGAAAAAATCCTCCTCGCGGTCAGTGAATTTTGTCTGAATAAGGAGTGAGAAATTTCAGGATTTGCTGCACATTCTTTTATGAAAAGCAGTTGATCCAAATGCAACATCTGAAATTGTCAATAATATTATTGCAACAGCGTGGCTTGCCCCTGAGGGCTGGAGGCTTAGGCCAGTCAACACCCATTACTGAAGGAAGTGTTCCAGCCCACCTGTGTCACATTGACAGCCTGGATGGAGCCCCATGCAAGACAACTGATTCCCCTATAAAGGGCAGCAGAAGGCTGGTGGGAGAAGGAGAAGTTTAGTAAGCTATAGCAGAGACTATTGAAAGGCTCCCACAGGGAAAACCCTCAGCCTAGGGGAGTTGCCCCAGCTAGGAGGATTGGGAATATCCTAGTAAGATGGGAGGAACAGCTTGGCACCTGAGGAGTTTGGAAGTCAGAGCCTGAAGGCTGAGCTCCAGCAAGTTAAAGCCTGAGAGATGGTGAACTGAAACCCTACCCTGAGAAGGAGGGCTGGGGACTCCCTACTAAGAGGGGAGTGAGAGAGTGAACTGGGAGTGGGGCCAGAAAAGCCAATGTGTGTAAAGACTAAATAAACTGAATCTCAGAAGAGGAGAGTCAACTATTTTTGGACTGTAAAGTGGTGTTACTGAGCAACTAAGAAGGGTAACAGAGTGGTGCAGAGTGACTGCTAGCTATGAGGGGGTGTTTGGGTGGCAGCTGATCCCGTTACAGGCAAAAGCAGGCTGGCTTGGAGGTAACTGATACAGGTCGACCCAAATGGCACACTTTCTTTGAAACTCCAGAATCCTCTCAGCCCTCTATGAATTATGAGCAAAATGAATCAGTTGGATATACTTTCTGTAAATTTATTTTTAGGGCTGCTACAGTAGCTTGGCTTATAGGTTTCATGTAGCACGGGTTAATAATGCTTTAAACAAAAGCTATAATACATAGGTTCACACAGTTTAAATATGTAAACTAACAGTAACTGCAGGTCTTAAGAGACAAGAAGAATGGCTGTCTGTAGTAAATCTATTTTAAGATGAGTTGTTCCAAAAAATCTAAATATTTGTAATTATCCAAGGGTAGAATTTGACCATAATGACAAGTAGGGAGCCTAATATGAAAAAATGATTCTTCCCACTGAACTAGCATGCATCCGTTCAGTTTTATACATTTAATCACAGAAGCAAGAATCTCCTATGACTAGGACCCCACCAAATTCCTGGTCCATTTTGGTCAATTTCATGGTCAGAGGATTTTTAAAATCCTAAATTTCATGATTTCAGCTATTTCAATCTGAACTGTCATGGTGGTGTAATTGTAGGGATCCTGACCCACAAAGAAGTTGTGGGGTGGTTGCAAGGTTACTGTGGGGGGGGGGGGTTGCAGTTCTGCTAACCTTACTTCTGCACTGCTGCTGGCAGTGGCCCTGCCTTCAGAGCTGGGCAGCTGGAGAGCGGTGGCTGCTGGCCGGGAGCCCAACTCTGAAGGCAGAGCCACCACCGGTAGAAGCGCAGAAGTACGGATGGCACGGTATGGTCCTGACACCCTTACTTCTGCGCTGCTGCCTGCAGAGCTGGGCCCTCAGTCAGCCGCTGCCACTCTCTGGCCACCCAGCTCTGAAGGCAGCAGCGCAGAAGGAAGCATGGTATGGTACGGTATTGCCACCCGTATTACTTCTGTGCTGCTGCTGGCAGGGCGCTGCCTTCAGAGCTGGGCACCTGCCGCCATTCTCCGGCCACCCAGCTCTGAGGGCAGCGCAGAAGCAAGGGTGGCAAAACTGCAATCCACCTAAAATAACCTTCTCTTCCTCCCCCACCCCACCATGCAATTCCCTCTTGGGTCAGGACCCCCGGTTTGAGAAGCACTGGTTTCCCCCATGAATCTGTATACTACAGGGTAAAAGTGCACAAAAAAACAGATTTCATGGTCCGTGATGTGTTTTTCATGGCCACAAATTCCGTAGGGCCCTACCTATGACTCTCCAATGAGGCATTAACCATTCTATGTGATTCAAAGGCACTCAACCCGCAGTCTAGCTTCCAGAAAGGCTTCATAAGTAAACATCTGAAGCCACTGGAAGCTAATACTTTACTAATTTTATATATAACGTTTGATAGGAAACCTTGAGCTATATTCAGTATCTGCAAGGGTTGTTATTATTCATATGGGTCTGTTGGATGGAAACCTCTTCCTTCATTCTGCCCAGAGTTTTAATTTCTATGATACTGCTAATTGGATTGCTGAATCCCTAGACATTCCACAAGATGAAACTCAGTTTTCCTTTATTGGACTCCATTTAATCTCTTGCTGTCTATCTCATATCTTTTACTGTTGTATCATTTCAATCCTGGCACTGTCTGTCTCACTCCTATTTCTCCTCCTTTTACATTGGTTTTCACTATAGGTTTCCATCCCATTTCTATTATTAGTATTGGTAGTAAATACTTATGGTAGTGCCCAAAAGCCCCCTCTTTAATCCCCCCTCTCTCACATAGATTGGTATACTATATTTCCCACCAGTAAACTACAAACTATCAATGTGCCATCCTAAATGGATGAAGAGATATGCTTAACAAAAGGATCTGATTTTCAATTTGAAGTCTAGAGCTGCACATAAAAATATACAAATAAATGTGCCTGATGTCTCTGGCCATTTACCATAACTGCATGTGGAATCAGTTATTGCATGCACAAATTACTGAATGTAATAGATGGTAAACTGGCCATTCCCATGAAAAAATTCCCTGTAGCCAGGCGTGAAAGTATCATAAAAGACTTACCGGTATGGAAGGGGCGTGGCCTTGGGCAAAAGGGGCAGGGCTGGGGGTCAGCCTCCCCCAGCCAGCCCTTCCACGCTGCCTGGCCCACACCGCCCAGGGCTCCGGCCGTGATTTAAAGGGCCCGAGGCTCTGGCTGCTGCTGTGGTAGCAGTGGCTGGGAGCCCCAGGGCCTTTTAAATCACTGGGCCCTGGGGCAGCTGCCCTTTTTGCCCCCCCCATGTCGGCGCCCTGGGGGGGGGGACACAAAAGGGGCAGTGACCTTAAAGTGCTGCCACAGCAGCATTTCAATATCGGCTGTGTACAGGCCAGTACCAGTGCCCACTCCATACCAGGCTGTACCGGCCTACTTTCATCTCTGCCTGTAGCCATCGTAGCAACTGTAGTTGCCTTACATTAGGGCCTTCTCCTTTGCATAGTTATTGGAATTCCACAAAATACAGCAGTGCTTTGAGGTTGATGAAAATATTTGCTTTGCTATTGAACTGAAACTAGAATGCCATCGGGAGACTTGTTAGATCAGTGGTCACCAATCGGTCAATCGTGATCAACTGGCTGATCCTGGAGACTCGCCCAGTCGATTGCAATCTCCGGCTGCTAAAAGTGCAGCGGGGCTTGCTTCCTGCCTGACCCACCTCCACACCGCTCCCAGAAGCAGCCAGCAGTGGCAGTGGGGGGAGACTGCCCTGGGGGAGAGAGCACACATGGCTCCACACGCCACCCCTCTCAGCAGGCACAGCCCCCGCAGCTCCCATTGGCCGGGAACAGGGAACTGTGGCCAATGGGAGCTGAAGGTCTGTGCCTGCAGAGAGGGGCAGTGCAGGGAGCCATGTGCTCCTGCCCAGGGGCTGCAGGGACATGTTGGCCCCTTCCAGGAGTGGTGTGGGGCCGGGGCAGGCAGGGAGCCTGCCTTAGTCCCACTGCGCTGCCAATCGAGAGCCACCCAAGGTGAGTGTACCTGGCGGGAGCCCACACCTTAGCACTGAGCCCCCTCCCGAACCCAGTACCCCGTTCTCCCTCCTGCACCCCAATCTCCTGCCCTATATCTGACCCCCTCTCCCAGATCCCCTCCTGCACCCCGATACTCTGCTCCAGCCCAGAGCCCCCCTCCTGCACCCAAACTCCCTCCCAGACCTTGCACCCCTCACCCCCTCCTGCACCCAGGCTCCCCAACCCAGGCTCATTCCAGAGCCTCCTCCCACACTCCAAGCCCCTCGGCCCCAGCCCAGAGTCTGCAGCCCCTCCCGAACCCCAACCCCATGCCCCAGAACAGTGAAAGTGAGTGAAGGTGGGGGAGAGTGAGCAATGGAGCAGGGGGGAATGGAGTGAGCGGGGTGGGGCTGCAGGGAAGGGGTGGGGTTAATCCTGAGTTGCTCTTAAATTCAAAAAGTGATCTTGTGTGTAAAAAGGTTGGAGACCACTGTGTTAGAGAATCTAATTCCATAAAGAGTCTGTTTGGAACAACTCTCACTGACTTCAGTAGACTTTGGTATCAGCCCTTTTAATTTTAATATGAACTCTTCTTGAACTTAGTAGTCCAGAAAAAATCAAGTTTGACCATGCTACGGAGAATATCTTTCAGTTGTTCTACTGATTCTATCACTGTTGCTAAATGTCTGAACTGAGGTTTCTTGCTTGAGCTCCTAGAAATGGCTTTTTTTAGGGGAACTTTCTGCCTAGTAGTTATTAAATTTTAAGCTCAGAATTATCTCAGCCAATCTTCTAAAGTCTTTTTTTTTCCCCATCGAAACCTTACGAGAGCTGTAATACGTGAATAGCTTTTCTTGTAGGTCTGTTTTTGCAAATCAAAGCTGTGTATGTGTCATCTTTCTTGGCCTTTATCTTTAGTGTGTGAAATAGGTTTTTCTCCTCTTTAGCCTCATTAACTCATCTGTTGTTGTTTCTAATTTTGCTCCAAGCTATGAGAAGAACTGTTAACTTCATAACAAGAGCACAAAAGGATACAACCATGAGTTTATCTTCTAGGTCGCCCAGGCCCCAGAATCAGGTGTGTTGTGGCATTTTCTTTCAGGTTGCCATTTGTATTCTGAGACCTCTGTCTTGTCCACCACCATTACATCCTCTTATCCATCAGGTAAAACTTTAGTTTAGTAGAAATTATGAAATGGAAGGCAAAGAAATTAGATAATTGTACTTTCCCACCCGTATTACTTCTGATTGCTGTCTGTTCAGTGTCCCATCTATAGGATACTTGTGAGCCTTTATGTTTTGTCAGATAGCAGACTGAGGTGAGTTCTGTGTGTTCACCATACTGTCACGGATAGTACTGACCAAGGGCTTGAGACAGAAGAGCTCAAGACCACCAAACTACTCAGGGAAAAAGAAGCCTTAGCAGAGAAGGGAGGAGCAGACCAAAGTGTCCTATCCTTAACTCCAAAAAGCATTGTATAAGGCGCTAGTACGTGTCCATCTCAGTGCCTCCCAGCTCCTCTGCTCTATATACATGCAGAGCCTGGGAACAGAAGGCTGGGGGGGCTCATGCGCACACCCATCAGCCTAACTGTATTAAAATAGCTCCCCCCACATGGAGTGAGGATACAGATGGATTGCAGGGCTAAGTAGCCATTGTCTCCATCAACCCCTCCCGCCCCCCGCCCAGTGTTGAAAGAGGACAGGTTTTTGCACTGATGGTGAAATTTTACACCTATGCACAAGGCCAGCACCAGGATAATGCACCGGTTAAGTCTTAAGATCTTAAGTAAGCGGGAAGTTATATCTAAAACTTGTGCTGGACTTCTGCACAGGGGCAAACTTCATCCTGAATTTTTATATCATCCATTTTTCTGCCCTCAAGAGACCATCTTTTCATACCACCTGGCCTTTGCAAGGAATGTCCAAGCTTGTGTTATTCAGCTGAGATTCATGGATTTAATTGCCTCTCCTTGAGTCTTTTGTTGGCTATAAAAGGGTTATGGCAAGTGATGACTGATATCATACCTTAAGTTACAGTATCTATACTGAAATGTGTAAGACACCATTGTTGTATGTATTGAGATGGAATATATGGGCTACCACAGCACCGCCCTTATTAGGTACCCTCTCTATTCTAAAAATCTCCAGACATATTGAATGCAAATTTGTTCCATCTCTGTTAGAACATCACCTCCACTAAGCAATCATTTTTAGTCAGTCCCTTAAACAATTGCTTTGGTAGCCAACTTTTGTGTTAAAAGCTAAATTTACTACTCCGTAGTCTCTCTCACACTCTTTCTATGTAATATTCTCAGGGGCACCATAGTCCTTTCTGGCAAAAGCATAGTCAGAAGAAAGACAGATTTTTGTTTTATTCTTGTAATTGCTGCCAGTAGTCTTATGTAAACAACTGTCCTATAAAACTAGGCCCAGGAATTAGCCCCTGCTGTTGCTGGATGTACTTCAAGAGCGCTTTCAACATTTGTTTCTGAAACTGTCAACCCTAAACGTGGATAAAGCACAGCTTAGCCAGCTTTCTCTAAACAGACTGAATTGTTACTTCTAGCTTGCAACTTAGTTTGTAGGTTTCAAATCATCACCCAGGGTGTTTTTTTTTTCATGGTCTGTGTGTATAAAAACATCTTCTGTATTTTCCACAGTATGCATCCGATGAAGTGAGCTGTAGCTCTCGAAAGCTTATGCTCAAATAAATTGGTTCGTCTCTAAGGTGCCACAAGTCCTCCTTTTCTTTTTGCGGATGCAGACTAACACGGCTGTTACTCTGAAACCACCCAGAGTGTGTGGCTAAAACTTCCTTTTCACTGCAACTCTGTGTTCATAAAAAGAAAAGGAGTCCTTGTGGCACCTTAGAGACTAACCAATTTATTTGAGCATGAGCTTTCGTGAGCTACAGCTCACTTCATCAGATGCATACCGTGGAAACTGCAGCAGACTTTATATATACACAGAGAATATGAAACAATACCTCCTCCCACCCCACTGTCCTGCTGGTAATAGCTTATCTAAAGTGAGCATCAGGTTAGGCCATTTCCAGCACAAATCCAGGTTTTCTCACCCTCCACCCCCCCACACAAATTCACTCTCCTGCTGGTGATAGCCCATCCAAAGTGACAACTCTTTACACAATGTGCATGATAATGAAGTTAGGCCATTTCCTGCACAAATCCAGGTTCTCTCACTCCCTCACCTCCCTCCAAAAACCCACCCCCATACACACACAGACTCACTCTCCTGCTGGTAATAGCTCATCCAAACTGACCACTCTCCAAGTTTAAAACCAAGTTAAACCAGAACATCTGGGGGGGGGGGGGAGTTGTCACTTTGGATGGGCTATCACCAGCAGGAGAGTGAATTTGTGTGGGGGGGTGGAGGGTGAAAAAACCTGGATTTGTGCTGGAAATGGCCTAACCTGATGCTCACTTTAGATAAGCTATTACCAGCAGGACAGTGGGGTGGGAGGAGGTATTGTTTCATATTCTCTGTGTATATATAAAGTCTGCTGCAGTTTCCACGGTATGCATCTGATGAAGTGAGCTGTAGCTCACGAAAGCTCATGCTCAAATAAATTGGTTAGTCTCTAAGGTGCCACAAGGACTCCTTTTCTTTTTGCGAATACAGACTAACACGGCTGTTACTCTGAAATCTGTGTTCATAATTTCACTCGGCCAATATCTATTGCTGCACTTACCCAACCAAAATTTCTTTAATACCCTATATCAAAAAATTTTATTGTATTACCATAGATTTGAATGGGTGTTTGTAATACATGAAGGGGGAGGGAGTAGCTCCCTTTTATGGACCCAGCCAGCCAGTTAGCTATAAAATCCCTCTTGGTAGCTGTTCTCTACTTGCTTGACCTGTAAAGGGTTAAAAATCTCACTGAGATGCATAGGTAAAAGGAAGTGAGTGGGCACCTGGCCAAAAGAGCCAACGGGAAGGCTAGAACTTCTTAAAATTGAACAAAACTCCCCTTTTGTCTGTCAGTAGTTGTTCTCGGGGAGAAGCAGACACAGAGCAACTATGCTGTAAGAAACTTGGGCCAGGTATGAAAAATCGTCAGTATCCTACCTAGAAATGACTAATTTGAAATCCCAGATAAGTAAGTAAATCAGAAAATGGCTAGGAAAACGCAATTAGGTTTATCTTTCTTTATTTCTTTATGGCTTGTGGACTCCTCTGTGCTAACCCCAAATGCTTCTGTTTTGCTCGTAACCTTTAAGCTGGACCTCAAGAACGTTATTCTTGATGCTTAATCCTTGTAAGTGGGTTTTTTTAAATCTAGCAATAGCCTGAGTTTCCAGATGTATTTTCTTTCTTTTTGTTTATAATAAAATTTACCTTTTAACAGGATTGGATTTTTGTGACCTAAAAGGTTTGTTCATATGTTGTTTAATTAGCTGGTGGTAACAGCTGATTTCCTTTGTTTTTTCTTCTCAGCTCTTCCACCGGAAGGGGGAGTAAAAGAGCTTGAGGGTACCCCACAGGAAGGAATTCCCAAGTGCGCCTTCCTGGATTCTCAAGGGGGTGTTGCACTTGGGTGGTGGCAGCATTTACCAATCCAAGGTCAGAAAAAAGCTGTAACCTTGGAAGTTTAATACAAGCCTGAAGTGGCAAGTATTTTTAGAATCCTTGAGGACCCCCTTGAAGTGCCCTTAACAGTGTTCATAAAGTACCTTGACAATACTTCCCACACAGTGTTGGTTGTCACATTTAGAAGAGTAGTTGAAGTTTTATTCACCAGCTCATAAGGCTTAGTTCATATTTTTTCTGTCTGCCCATCTGTGAAATATAAAAGTGATAGACAAACATTTATCTTCACTAAGATGAGTTACACTGATATTTGTGATAGCACTGTATACTTGACCTGCAGTCCTATCACTTTGTGCTGTGATCCCACTTCTCCCAACATAAATTGGATGGGAAAATCTCTAATGCAGTGGTTTCAACCTTTTTTTTTTTTTTCTCATTTCTGGACCACTAAATTTTGAATGGATGTGCTGACCCCTTTGGAAGTCTTAGATATAGTATGTGGACCCACGTCAATACAAAACCTGCTGGCTAAACCTGGAATGCGGAGAAGTGTGTCTATGTCAAACTTCGTCATCATCACAGGCAGTTTACCCGCTCGTCGGAGCATCAACATCATGCAGACAACCACTACGTGGTGATCTGTGTTCACCGCACATTCCGCACCACGATATATTCTGCAGGAGGTGAAGATGCGCCTGTCACATGTTCTGATGTGGTCCAACTGCTTCTGAGTGATGCCATCATGAGAGATCCATGACATCTGGTATACGCATCGCCGCTTGAACCATGACCCGACAATGGAAAGATTCTGGGAAGCGCAGAATGCGAGCAAGCAGCAAGAGTTATCATTGGGTATACCTGAACCATAATGACCATTGACCCAGTTTTCAGGGAGCCAGTAACTGCATTTAGGTCACCCAGGATCATGAGATTATCAAGGGATCATGAAGGGACTGCGCGTACTAGAGGTTCCAATTGGTCGTAAAAATTATGTTTGATTCCTCTGTTGGAACACAGACTACTATGACAGCAAGGTAACTGTGCCGATGTTTAAGACATGCAATAAGTAGGGCCCTAACAATTTCACAGCCATGAAAAACACATCATGGACTGTGAAATAAAGCCCTTCCCTATGAAATCCAATGTCCCCTTGTTCCTAGGAGCACCCCAGCAAAGGAGTTCCTAGCTCCGGCTGGGCAGGGGAGGGACAGGACTTGTCCATCTCTAGCATAGATGCTCTAGGCGGAGGAGACCAGACCCACCTCCGGGTGCCTCCCCCTGCTGCAGGACACTCTCAGGGACCAGGCAGAAGCCCCAGAGATTCCTGCAGCTGGAGGAGGTTTGTGGAGTTGTGTCCAATCTTCCTTGTACTGCTGGGAGGGCCCCAGCAAAAGGGGTTCCTAGCTTCAGCAGGGCAGGGGCAGGACATGACTTTTCCATCTCCTGCACAGCTGCTCTGGGTGGGGGAAAACAGAAGGCAGCACAGAACTGAAGGTGGCAATCCCATGACACTCCTACAATAGGTTTGCGAGACACACACACCCACAACTCCTTTTGAGTTGGGACCCCTCCAGTTACAAAACCATGAAATTTCAGATTTAAACAGCTGAAAACGTGAAATTTACCAATTTTCAAATCCTATGGCTGTGAAATTGACCATAATTGACTGTGAATTTGGTAGGGCCCTAGCAATAAGTAGCTGAGAAGACACAGGCGTCCCGATTGTCAAGGAGGACTTGGCCTCAACTTGCATTAGTAGCGCTATCTCATGTAAGTGGTTGTGTGATACCAATAAAATAAAAACCAGCAGGATCTTATTAAAGGGGGGAAATGCAAAATGCCACATTTATTGTGAATCCAGAAAGAATCCTAGTAAGCAGTTAGTTATAGCTATAACATTCCATTCAATTTCATATTTATTCACGCATTCATTCATACACACACGCACACAGGTTCTGCAAGGTTGTTATCCTAGTTACCAGCCTTAGAGTTGCTCGTGCCAAGCCACTGGCCAGGCGGCCTGGACATGAGGAGGGAGCAGGGCCATGTCATATGCTCCTCTGATGCTCCTGGAAGTTGGTTTGCAGAATCAGACCCCAAAGTTCTCACTTTCTAGAGTCCATTTTTATAGGAATTTCTTCCTATGCCAGTCTGTGGGAATTGCTTCATCATGCTATTGCTGAATCAATCAGCGGATGTCACATTCCTGACGGCTCCATGCTGCCAGATGTTATCTTGTTCTTTGGTTCTCCCATTCTTGAGGCTGTTGGGTGGATTCCAGTCTGCTCTCCGGGTGTCCTCTGGTTATTTCCACTTAACGCCTTCTTCGGCCGATGGACACTGGATTCTTAGGCTGGCAGCTCCCTTATCATTCAGTTATTATCCACACCAAGCATCCATCCACATACATCCTCTATCTCTATTTTAATCACAATTGTTAACAAAGCGAGATGAATACAACAAAAGGGTGGGGAGTCTCTGGGTGCTGTTTCTGTTGTTACAGAGTATTGCTTTGAGTCTCTCTCTGTGTGAGTAGTTGTTACAAAGAATTGCTTTGAGAACAGACTCTGTCTTAGAATGTACTAACACAATTAGCAGCTTGCAAGTTTCACACAGAGAGGGAGAGAAACAGTACCAAAAACCAAGAGACCTCTTAATTAGTAATACCCTGGAATTTAAACTATGGGGAATCAAACTCATTTGTGATTTTTAATACAGAACTTCTTTAATATGATCCAACAGTTGGGGCTATCAGAATTCAGAAGCAAAGAATTTTCCACCTTGTGATGTCAGCCTTACTTCCGTTAGGCCTGTGATTGATATACCAAGACAGTCCATTTCACGTGAGATAGCGACCTGATCATCATGCCTGTGAAGAGTTGCAACATTCCAGGCATCAATTTTGATGGACTGGCAAAGATCCCAGCTATGTTTGGGTGCATTGTCATGGTATACTGCAGATGTGCCTGCTGACATAAAAGGACATGTGTCCCCAGGGGGCTTTGGCACAAGCCCGTCATATTCGCACCAAGGGAAGATCACACCAGCTAGGCATCTACAGCTGAGAGTAAGGCAGGGGCTTTACCCCTGGTGTTGAGTGCTAAGTTATTCATGTTAGTCGAAAGCAAGAGCAAACAATTGTCCCAAAGAACAACTTGTCCCCCTGGGATGAGACGGAGGAGCCATAGTGGTCTACCAGTACTGGCTTCACGCTATGTGACCCGAGCCATTGAGTCTTTCTCAGTGACTTCCTCCAGCTCGGGTAGCTACTAGGTGCAGGTATTACACTGTTCACTCATATTTAGCTTGTGATCCACTATGACATCCAGATCACTGTCTGCAGTGCTCCTTCCTAGGCAGTCATTTCCCATTTTGTATCTGTGCAACTGATTGTTCTTTCTCAGTGGAGTACTTCAAATTTCATCCTATTTACTTCAGACCATTTCTCTTGGTTGTCCAGATCATTTTGAATTTTAATACTATCCTCCAAAGCACTTGCAACCCCTCCCAACTTGGTATCGTCCACAAACTTTATAAGTGTACTCTTTACGCCATTATCTAAATCATTGATTAAGTTATGGAACAGAACCAGACCCAGAACTGAACCCTGAGGGACCCCACTTGATATGTCTTTCCAGCTTGATTGTGAACCACTGATAACTACTCTCTTGGAACAGTTTTCCAGCCAGTTATGCACCCACCTTATCGTAGCTCCATCTAGGTTGTATTTCCCTAGTTTGTTTATGAGAAAGTCATGCGAGACAGTATCAAAAGCCTCACTAAAGTCAAGATTTACCACTGTTCTTTCTCCTCCCCCTCCCCGCAAGGCTTGTTACCCTGTGAAAAGCCGCTATTAGGTTGGTTTGACATGATTTGTTCTTCACGAATCCATGCTGACTGTTACTTATCACCTTATCTTCTAAGTATTTTTCAAATTGATTTCTTAATTATTTGCTCCATTATCTTTTCAGGTACTGAAGTTAAGCTGACTGGGCTGTAATTCCCCAGGATTTCCTTATTTGCCTTTTTATAGACAGGAATGGTGATGCTGAATCTTTCATTTCCTTAAGTGGCGCTCTACCTGTCTCAGATTTTATATTCTCCTTATAACCATTGCCTGGGTATCTGTTTGTTTGTTTGCCTCTGAATCAACACAGAACTGAGCCCTACTGGGCAGAGATTACACCTCCTTCATCACATTCATCTTCCAGGTGAGACTTAAACCTGGTACTGTTCACTCATTAAACACTAAACATAGCACCCTCCACGAGTGCAGGGGTGTCCTCTCCAGCGTACTAGCCAAATTCTGGTTGAAGTAATTCTATTATATCTCAATTTCCTCTGTATCTGCAACCGGATGGACTGTTCTTCATGTGTGGTGTTGCTCGGTATTGTTAGCAAGCTGCTATCTTCCACCTTAGTGGCTTGTGATGTGATAGCATAGATCTGTGTATAAATAAGCTACGGATGACTGAGGAGGTACCAAATGAGTGCAAAAGGCAAATTGTTGTAGCAATTTTCAAAAAGGAAACAAAAGTGACTTGGCAGTTATAATCCTGTAAGCATCTAATTTCACTAGGGATGGTGATGGG
Organism: Eretmochelys imbricata; assembly: GCF_965152235.1. Lineage (NCBI taxonomy): Eukaryota > Metazoa > Chordata > Testudines > Cheloniidae > Eretmochelys > Eretmochelys imbricata. Next base: position 32,694,394 of record NC_135575.1, on the reverse strand, counting down.
GAATAAGGGAACAAATACTGAGAGACCACTAAGCACCGAGAGGGTACAGAGCCATGAGCTTGGAGAAGGACAGCCTAATGGTTAGAGTGTTAGCCTCGGACTCAAGGTCAGTTGCCTGCTCTTCCACAGACTTCCTGTGTGACCTTGGGGAAAATCTTTGTGATTTCAGTGGGAGTTAGGTGCCTGAATAACTCTGAGGATCTGGGCTTCAGTTGCCCAGCAGTAAAATGGGGGTAATAACATTTCCCTACCTCACAGGAGCATTGTGTGAATAAATGGAAACCACAAAAATGTAGAGCTGAAAGGGACCTTGAGCAGTCCTCTAGTCCATCTCCCCATACTTGGTCCTGCCTCAGCTTACCTAAATACATTAATAGGTGCTAGTTACTATGGTGCAGTGGGGGTCATAAATTCCTAAAATGAATTTTATCCAGGATAGGACTTGATAGATTTGACTGACTGCTTTTTGTTTGAATAGATTACAAGATGAGTGAACATAAGTAATGCAGTAGATGTCCTCTATATGGATTTTAATAAGTCTTTTATATTATGATGCCACATGTTACTTGAAATATTAATACTGGATTAGAAAAAGGTCTTGCAGACTGAAAAGGGTAAAACAGGATATCTCAAATTTTTCCACAACTTAATAGAAAGATTGTGCATCTGCCCACTAGCGATTGCATAGCCTGTCTGGAGCAAGTACAATCCCCACTCATATATTAAAAAAAAAAAGTGATATTAGGAAAGGAATGTATTTTAGCTACCTTTTTAATATGACGTGGCAGCTGCAAGTAATGAGCCAGCACCCTATGAGCATCCAGCTCTCTGTAGATGACAAACTGCCTATGAACCACAATTTGAGCATTGCTAATCTATAGGAACCAAAAATTAAGGATATTTGTAAGTGATGCCTCAAGCTGAGGCAAGATATCTAGAAAGATACTAAGGACTAAAGTTGGCTAAAACCCTTTGAAGTCTTTTTGTGGGAAAAAGAAAAAAAGGTTTCTTTTGTACCACATCTTTTGTTTTCAAAACTGTTTGGGTTTTTTAAAATATTTTCACACATTCTAATTGGAATTTTTCCTGAAAACTTTCTTGAAACCATGATTGAAACTGAAAACCAAGGATTTTTTTAATGTAAAATAGATCAACTTAGTTAGAACTGTGGAAAAAGAAAACTTCAGAAAATTTCACAAACTCTTAACATATTTGACCAGGTCTATGAAGAACCTGTTAGGTCCAGTCTTAATAAATATCTTTTTAATGATCCATAAGATGGAGTAAACAGCATAATACTGAAATGCACTGACAATACTAAAGGGGGAAGAGTTGTAAAACCAGTTAGGGCAGAGGGACTTGGAGATCAAAATGGGATTGGTAGGCTTGCATTTTTCCAAACTGAATCTGGGACAAAGATATCTGAAATGTAGATATGCAGTTATTTGAAGAAACTTGGGGAAGCAGTACTTCTGAAAAAAGAGAAGGTAACATTGGACCATGAAATACACATAAGTTTGCAATGTAATATAGCTGCAAAAAAGGCCATTGCAGTTTTGTCTGAGCATCATAGCATGAAGCTGGAAGCTAACAATCCTCTATATGGAATATCTCATTCAGTTCTGGGCACCTCCATACCAGACAGATAATGCCAGCTGAAAGGAGTTCAGAGAAGAGTAACTAATATAGAGAGTGACTTGTGACAAAAAAATTAAAGAGCTAAATGTGATATAGCTTGGCTAAATGATTAAGAAGGGATATGATAGCAGCCTACGAATATTTGAAGGACGTATCCAAGTGCAGTGAGGAATCAGGAAGTATAATACAGAGCCATAAGTGGAATATGTGGGATGATAGAAAGGGAAAAATTAAGTTGCATATTGGGAAGTATTTCTGGACACATTTAATAGGCTGTTGAAAGTAGAGGAAGGCCTGTTATGCGAGACTTCTATAACTAAACACTTCACTAGTAAATGTACTTTCAGAACAATCGTGTATTGGCAGGAAGATGGACTGGATGATTTGCTTTTTTCCAACTCTAATTTATTACGTACCACTTACCTATCTCACAGGGACTCTCATAAAATTAAACATAATGAATGCTTATAAACTACCTTGAGATTTATCCTATTATAATTCTGGGGCATAGTTCTCTGTTAGTGATAATTACAGTTCACTGTAATATTTTATGTGCTCCATCCACCTATCTGTCTAGCAAACTATGCTTATTGTGCTTTGGAAAAATCTGCTCTTGTCAATCTCAATTTGCGTAACATGACTGTCAATAATTCTAGGGCACAGAGTAATGGGTTGGGATTCAGGCACCTGGCTCTATTCCTAGCTCTGCCATTGGCCAGCAAGTGAGCTTGGGCAAGTCATGTCATCACCTCCTTCTCCCCATCTCTAAAATAGGGACAATGATACTTTTGAAAGCACTCTGATATCTGCTGATGAAGAGCACTAAACAAGAGTTAAGTATTATTACATGGCTTATGGAATTCTAAAATCAGTTGGCTGCATATGTTAGGATTCTTAATGTATGTCTTCAGCTAGCAGTTTCATTACATTGAAAGAAGTGTGTGTGGTTTGAGGAGCATTATTTATTTGCATTGCAGTAGTGCTTATGAGCTCCAGTCAGGGATATCTGCCCCCAGTAACTTAGAATTCTAAGTATAAGACCAGAGACAACAGATTAACAGACAGGGAGTGGGGGACAGCACAAACGAACAAGACAACTAGGAACAGTGTGAAAGAGTGGCTTCAACTTATTACGTTTTAACAAAGGTTTTGCCAAAAGTCTTTTATGAAGAGTCTGTCCCCAACAGATATACTTCAATATTTTGAATGGTGTTTTTTTTTTAATTTTTTGCCTTTTTTTCTTCATCTTGTTGGGTGAAAAGCGCCGTCCACATCAATTGCTAAGATTAACTAATTTAATGATTTCCTTTAAAAATAGTTTTAGGGCAATAGATTGCCACCTTAATCAACTGTAAAACAAATACAGAATGATAGCATGACCAGTTACCCAATGCTAAGGTGTAGGTAGGCTTTCTGTCATCAGATCCATGTTGATTTAATCTGGTGTAAATCTTGCATTACTCCACCTCCCTTTGTTAAACACACCTCCTTTATACCTTCTCTTGTAACATTGTGCAGGTGCAAATTATTAAAACTACCTCATCTATAAACATTCCATTCTAAATATATTTCCTAATACATTTTACCTATTCTGCTAAAACTCTAATTAGTACCTCCTTATCTATCCTCTAATAACCACTGCTTTCAGTTATTTGTTATTTCTTAGAACAGTTGTCTTATTGTTTATCTGCTGCTTATGACGTCTGTGATGCTAGCTAGCTCTATCCAGCCAGTACCCATCGTCCATAATCTGTCTTGCTTGCACCTAGCTAGTAAAGCACACATTTACGTAGTTTGCTTTGCCCTGTTATCTACCCACGCCAAAATCCACTATAGATAACACACAAACCAACTTTCTGATTTTTCCCCCCACAACCTTTGAAAGCTGTGTCAACAAGACACATACAAAAAAGCAAAAAAGTTCTTTTACATTTCCTTATAATAATATTTATCTACTTCTCTAACATTATTTAATATATCTGTGGAACACAGTTTATTATACACTTCTTTGGTGCTGCAGTTTCAATATCTCAACTCTAATCAGGGATTACTGTGGGCTTAATGTAGAATTGCATGTAACTGCAACCTGAGAAACAGGCAACCCGCTGCACTAGCTGCAGCAGCTGACCACTAGCAGCAATCCTTTGGCCCTAAATGAGAGACGCTTTGGTGATGCTACTGCACATATAGGCATGTGTAGGAGAGCACACTGCTGTTAGTAATTCAAGTTTTTCCAGATGACTTTCTGTGGTCATGTTAGGCTTGCAGTGCTCAAGGTAGGCTGAAAGCCATGTGTCTATAAACTATAAGAATTGAAAAGTATTGTATGCAGTGTCCCAAGATGCCTGTAAGACTGCTTCTTACCGGCCTGTAGTGATGTCTGCTTCTCTGTGCGTAGTCGGAGGAAGCAGGTTGTGGCTGTCTCTGCTTGGTTTTTTAATTTCAAGATCTTTCACAATGGATTTCATCTTTAACATGTGACTGTATTGTGATCTAAAAAGTACCTGGATGCTGCATTTGTTAACTGGCACTGTCTGGGTAGGTTTTGTGTGTGCATGTTGCAGGGAGGAGCGGGGAGAGAGACTTTGTCACTGAAATTTTCCAAAGATGTTCGTTTGTGACTACTTTTTAAAAAAAAGTTAAGTGTGGTCCCTTTTTTCAATAGAATCACTCTGTCCTCTCATAAAGCCTCTTTTTTAAAAAAAACAAAAACAAAACAAATAAACAAAACCTCTTTATTGTGAACACCACCTTCCATATATAGCCAGATAAAACAGAAAATGTACATTGAAAATATAAGTAGTTGGCCTATTACTAATATTTGATATTACTACAATGCCTCTTAATACTTTCCCACTTTTTAACATGTGATAATTTTAGATTATTTGAGTCCTCTGAAGACATCTAAGCCTCTGGATGGTTCTGTCTGCAGCCTGAGGAGCTGTCTAGGCTGTTGAAGGAGAATGCAAAAGAGACTCTCTTTAATAAGAGAATAATGAATGTCTTTGCTTGGAGCTGCTGTGATGCTGTTAACAGTAAATTACTTAACTCCACTGAAAATTAAGGAGCTTGAGAACTTGCTGCTTTGATGGTTCAGTTGTGTTGTGTGGGTTTTTTTGGCGAGGTTGGCTAAATGAAAAATCTTGAAGACACATTCTTTTTTTCTTTTTTTTTTGCAGTTGAGCTAATGTTCTGTTTTCTGATCTTCCTTTCATTTCTCCACTGCATCCCTTTTGCAAGGATGTAATTTTTTTGTTGTTTGATCAAGAAAACTAAGGGTTGAGTCTAAAACAGGATTGTGTAGGATTAGGAAGAACAGCCTTCCTAATGCAGCCCTCTTGCAAAATACTGTCAAGCTCCGAACAGTTGACTAGTTGCATCAACATTCACGCTTAATTTAAAATGTTTGGGTTTGACATCAGTTTTTAAAATAGCCTCATGATAAAACAGCATGTGAAACCTGGGTACAGTATTCCATCTTCAGAACACTCTACAAACTAAACCACACAACATCCCTGTGATTATACATAAGCATCACTGTAATCAGACTGCAAAGCACCCTCACTAAACTACAGTAGGCTGCTCTGGGATCAGGACTGGAAACAGTTAGGGAGAACTAGGGAGGCAAGTAACTTCTGGTCTTGATCCAAAGCCCACTGCAGTCAGTTGAGACTTTCATTGGATTTGTGGAAACCCCGCCACCCCACCACAAGTTGTTTTGTTTCAATGAGCTGGGAATATGGGAACAATTTTTGCTTTGAGATTGAACTTGACTCTGCTACACATGCCCATGCAGATGTCCCAAGGTCTGTCTGGATCCTGGGACATAAGTGAGTTTAAGCAGTAGAATGCCCCCAGTACCATAGACTCACCTTACCTCCCATGCCCCCTCCGCTCTCTGTGGTATGATTCAGAAGAAACTCGATAGCCCAGCCTATGGTGGGAACTCAATGCATTGCTGACCACTGGTTTTCAGCAACTGATCAGTTTTGTTGTACAGACAGGGCTTGTAGATGAAAACATGATTTCCTGGCAACTAAGCGAATCTCTCTCAATGTCCTGTCTAACAGGTGTCCCCAGGACCTAACAGACAATATCAACGCCCTAGAGTTCTAAAAGCTGGTAAATACACAATTCTCAAACTGCCTTTAGAACTGCAAATGCACTAGGACCAGACAGTGATCTTGGTAGAGAATGTTTGATAGTGTGCCCTGCTTCTGCCCTCTTTTGTACAAAAGACAAGTGTTGCCAACTCTTGCCATTTCATCATGAGTCTCGCAATATTTGATGCAGGAGCTGGTTCTCAAAGTCCCTGACCCTGGACTCAAGAGATTGCATGAGAATATTACTTTAGTTGGGGGGGGGGGCTACATTTCTGGCCCTCATGATTACAGAGAAGTGTTTGAGCATGAACTGAGTGCATCCTGATGCTTCAGAAAACAGAAGAAAAATAAGATGGCCACATTTTTTGGCTTTAAAAATGAGGGATTTTTAATCTCCATTTGGGGGGACTGGCATATGATTTTCTGAATACATGGATTTAGCCATACTGAAAAGATGGTCTTCAAAGCTTGTTTCCAGTCTTTCCTGATTATTTCCCGGTTCTCTTCTTCCCCTGCTTTGAGCAGGGGTTGGACTAGATGACCTCCTGAGGTCCCTTCCAACCCTGATATTCTATGAAATGCAGGCCATTTTTTTTAAAAGTCCTCCATAATCACATCTGATGAGAAAGCACCAGTTCCTGAGAGCAAAGACTTCAAACAATTTGCGAGTAGATCCTATGCAATGCTCTTCCTAGGAGAGCCCAAGCTTGTGCCATCAAACTAGTACAGAAAGAGGGGGAGGAAAAGACTTCTGTATTTAAAAAAATCAGTGCAGTTTCCATTTCTTCTCTCACCTTCAAAGCCTTAAGTGTGAATGAGCTAAAACAGTCTGATTTCACTTGGGGTGAATGTCACTCCTGGGCAGAGGTCCTTTGCAAGGCAATGGACAAGTCTTCAAGATAAATCTCACTAAATTAAGTTCTGTATGGACCTGTATTGAACTGCTGCACAGGGGTGAATTTCACTCCCAGCATAGTACAGCTTCGGAGTTGACTGAAATGAGGGTAAGTGAATGTGAGCCCCTTGTATGTGAAAGCAGGAGGAGTCCCTGTAGCCTCACTTCTAAGTAGCCACAGTGATTAATCCGGGAAGAAAAATCAATTCAGTGTTGGCTGGCCCAAAAGTTTCAGTCCTATTGAGTTCTGTAGCCACCACCAAATTCACACCACAGTCGGAGGTGGCCTGTGGCATGGCAAAGCAAACAAAGGGCCATGCCACTGGGCTCTTTCACAAAACTTTAGATTCGGTAGTCAGTCTGGCCCTTCCACTGGGGGAATGCTCCAAAATCTCTCACCATTGAGATTTCAAATGGTAAAGCAAACAGAGTTCTTTGTCCCAACTCCTTGGAGAGACTTTTCAGCCTTGTCCAAGTCTTTCCTTCATCTACAAGTAGACCAGATTTGGAGAACACCTTCTCCTAGCATGCCTTACCTCTGCCAGGAATACAGCTGGCTGTTGTTGAATAACACATCTCCGCAGTCTCTTCATATAGAAGGGAATAATAGTTCCAGCCCACCCTACATTTGTAACTCCAGTCTTGGGCCTCAAGCAGAATTAGCAGCCAGAATTTCTCTACTATACCATCACAAAGACCTCTCCCTTTCCCTCAGCAACTGCACCCACCACATCATGGGGAATGTGGTATCATTAACCTTGGATGTTTTCAGGGACTAGTACATCATGTTACCCTTAATCATGGTTGTGGAATACTTCATTTAGGCAGTTTGTGGCTTCCTTTGCAGGGTCAGGGTCACAGTCTCTATTCTACCTGATAGCTTTCCATACTGATAGGGTTCACAATAACGTCCATGCAGTGCATCCCTAATGGTCTGATACGGGAGCAAATTTTTCTCACTCACTGAAATTCAAGGAACAATTTGGGTGGCACAGTTCCATTCTCCTGTATCTGCCAGAGAGGGGGGAGATGTGTATTGGGGCACGAAGTTTACTGCTGTCCTCTCCCAAAAAAAAAAAAAAAAAAGGGCAGTCAAGGGAGAATGGAGGATCTACATAAAAAAAAAAATTACCACTTCATTCCTTTTGGCCTATGCAGTAACATCTGCCCACAGATGCTAGCCAGCATCCCTGCTAATGAGCTTTCTCAGATGGTTCCCCACTGATAATGTCACATCTACCATCTGTGAACACTGAAGCATGGAGTCTTCCTATTGTGAACAGAGTATGTGAAGTCTTTCTCCAGTGCTCACTGGTTCTGCAATATTTTTTTAATATTCTTACTTTATATGCCACAGAATAATCCTGGGTGCTGTAGGATAACTACATAACCTATAGGTAAAAGGCTCTGTATCCCATTATCAATCCTCTGAACATGCTGGGCCACTTGCACTAGGAAAGATTATTATCCATTATTTTTATAGGGAATGGCATGTCAAACTTTTCATGTAGTCTAAAAATGTAGACTGAATTCATTAGCTCTCAAATAACCTCTTCCAGAAAAAGCCCAAAAGGTGAACATTTTAGGGAGGAGGAGTACTTACCATCTGTCACCATGGTATCTATGGAAAAAATAGATGAGGAAAACTTTATTTCGGGGTGGGGGAGGAGGAATTAATGAGCCTCTTACTTGCTCATGAGTTGGGGTGTGTGGTTTTTGGCAAACTGATACATACATCACATTAATTTTATTTGGAAAAAGTAATATATTTTAAATGAGTCTTACAAAGTAGTGTTATGATCCCTGTTGATCTTCTGGAGAGAAAGAACAGCCCAGTAGCTAGGGTGCTAGCCTTTGACTCATGAGACCTAGATTCAGTTCCTTGCTTGTTAGGCATCCTGTCTGACCTTGTGCTTAAATACCTCTAAAGATCTAGGCCTCAGTCCTCCATCTGTAATATGGGGGTGATAGTACTTATCTACCCAGGGCCGGATTTACACCTGACGCACCCCTAGGCACAATATCTTCAGTGCCCCCCTCCCTTCCCGCTGCCTACAGCTGACTTTTGTGTTTTCCATGTAAGATGAAACTTTTAACCCACTCCAGAATGACTGCACCCCTAGGCACGTGCCTACTGTGCCTAATTGGAAATCTGGCCCTGCATCTACCTCAAGTGTTTTATGAGGATAAATATATTTAAAGTTTGAAACCCTCACATCTATGGTAACTGGAGCTATATAGGTACCTAAAAAAGAGTGGTATCAGTCAAGAGACTAGGTGAGACAAGATGTTGTACAGACGTATAACCAAGATCCTCCCTGCCTTAAGGAGTTTGCCTGATCAACACCTTACTTTATGGACACATATGCACAAGCTTAACTTTAGCCCATGAGCAGCCTCTCTGACTTCCATAGTGCAATAACAAATGTTTGCAGGATCAATGCCTAGGTATATGGTGAGAGAGGAGGAGAACAACTTCTGACTCTAAGGATATGTCTACACTACGAAATTAGGTCGAATTTATAGAAGTCGTTTTTTTAGAAATCGGTTTTATATATTCGAGTGTGTGTGTCCCCACAGAAAATGCTCTAAGTGCATTAACTCGGCAGAGCGCTTCCACAGTACCGAGGCTAGAGTCGACTTCCGGAGCATTGCACTGTGGGTAGCTATCCCACAGTTCCTGCAGTCTCCGCTGCCCATTGGAATTCTGGGTTGAGATCCCAATGCCTGATGGGGCTAAAACATTGTCGCGGGTCGTTCTGGGTACATATCGTCAGGCCCCCGTTCCCTCCCTCCCTCCGTGAAAGCAAGGGCAGACAATCGTTTCGTGCCTTTTTTCCTGAGTTACCTGTGCAGACGCCATACCACGGCAAGCATGGAGCCTGCTCAGGTAACCGTCACTGTATGTCTTCTGGGTGCTGGCAGACGTGGTACTGCATTGCTACACAGCAGCATCAACCCACAGCATCTTTTTTTGTGGCACCAGACAGTACAGTAGGACTGGTAGCTGTCATCGTCATGTCTGAGGTGCTCCTGGCCACGTCGGCCAGGAGCGCCTGGGCAGACATGGGTGCAGGGACTAAATTTGGAGTGACTTGACCAGGTCATTCTCTTTAGTCCTGCAGTCAGTCCTATTGAACCATCTTATGGTGAGCAGGCAGGCGATACGGATTGCTAGCAGTCCTACTGTACCGTCTTCTGCCAGGCAGGCAAGAGATGGGGATGGCTAGCAGTCCTACTGCACCGTCTTCTGCCGAGCAACCATAAGATGTGGATGGCTTGCAGTCCTTCTGCACCGTCTGCTGCCAGCCAAAGATGTAAAAGATAGATGGAGTGGATCAAAACAAGAAATAGACCAGATTTGTTTTGTACTCATTTGCTTCTCCTCCTCCCCCGTCTAGGGGACTCATTCCTCTAGGTCACACTGCAGTCACTCACAGAGAAGGTGCAGCGAGGTAAATCTAGCCATGTATCAATCAGAGGCCAGACCAACCTGCTTGTTCCAATAAGAACAATTACTTAGGTGCACCATTTCTTATTGGAACCCTCTGTGAAGTCCTGCCTGAAATACTCCTTGATGTAAAGCCATGCCCTTTGTTGATTTTAAATCCCTGTAAGCCAACCCAGTAAGCCATGTCGTCAGTCACCCCTCCCTTCGTCAGAGCAACGGCAGACAATTGTTCCGTGCCTTTTTTCTGTGCGGACGCCATACCAAGGCAAGCATGGAGGCCGCTCAGCTCACTTTGGCAATTAGGAGCACATTAAACATCACACGCATTATCCAGCAGTATATGCAGCACCAGAACCTGGCAGAGCGATACCGGGCGAGTACGCGACGTCAGCGCGGTCGCGTGAGTGATCAGGACATGGACACAGATTTCTCTGAAAGCATGGGCCCTACCAATGCATGCATCATGGTGCTAATGGGGCAGGTTCATGCTGTGGAATGCCGATTCTGGGCTCGGGAAACAAGGACAGACTGGTGGGACCGCATAGTGTTGCAGGTCTGGGATGATTCCCAGTGGCTGCAAAACTTTCGCATGCGTAAGGGCACTTTCATGGAACTTTGTGACTTGCTTTCCCCTGCCCTGAAGCGCATGAATACCAAGATGAGAGCAGCCCTCACAGTTGAGAAGCAAGTGGCGATAGCCCTGTGGAAGCCTGCAACGCCAGACAGCTACCGGTCAGTTGGGAATCAATTTGGAGTGGGCAAATCTACTGTGGGGGCTGCTGTGATGCAAGTAGCCCACGCAATCAAAGATCTGCTGATATCGAGGGTAGTGACCCTGGGAAATGTGCAGGTCATAGTGGATGGCTTTGCTGCAATGGGATTCCCTAACTGTGGTGGGGCCATAGACGGAACCCATATCCCTATCTTGGCACCGGAGCATCAAGCCTGCGAGTACATAAACCGCAAGGGGTACTTTTCCATAGCGCTGCAAGCTCTGGTGGATCACAAGGGACGTTTCACCAACATCAACGTGGGATGGCCGGGAAAGGTACATGACGCTCGCATCTTCAGGAACTCTGGTCTGTTTCAAAAGCTGCAGGAAGGGACTTTATTCCCAGACCAGAAAATAACTGTTGGGGATGTTGAAATGCCTATAGTTGTCCTTGGGGACCCAGCCTACCCCTTAATGCCATGGCTCATGAAGCTGTACACAGGCAGCCTGGACAGTAGTCAGGAGCTGTTCAACTACAGGCTGAGCAAATGCAGAATGGTGGTAGAATGCGCATTTGGACGTTTAAAGGCGCGCTGGCGCAGTTTACTGACTCGCTTAGACCTCAGTGAAACCAGTATTCCCACTGTTATTACTGCTTGCTGTGTGCTCCACAATATCTGTGAGAGTAAGGGGGAGACGTTTATGGCAGGATGGGAGATTGAGGCAAATCGCCTGGCTGCTGGTTATGTGCAGCCAGACACCAGGGTGGTTAGAAGAGCACAGGAGGGCGCGGTACGCATCAGAGAAGCTTTGAAAACCAGTTTCATGACTGGCCAGGTTACGGTGTGAAAGTTCACTTTGTTTCTCCTTGATGAAACCCCCCGCCCCTTGGTTCATTCTACTTCCCTGTAAGCTAACCACCCTCCCCTCCCCCCTTCGATCACCGCTTGCAGAGGCAATAAAGTCATTGTTGCTTCACATTCATGCATTCTTTATTCATTCATCACACAAATAGGGGGATGACTACCAAGGTAGCCCAGGAGGGGTGGTGGAGGAGGGAAAGAAAATGCCACACAGCACTTTAAAAGTTTACAACTTTAAAATTTATTGAATGCCAGCCTTCTTTTTTTGGGGCAATCCTCTGTGGCGGAGTGGCTGGTTGGCCGGAGGCCCCCCCACCACGTTCTTGGGTGTCTGGGTGTGGAGGCTATGGAACTTGGGGAGGAGGGCGGTTGGTTACACAGAGGCTGTAGTGGCAGTCTGTGCTCCAGCTGCCTTTGCTGCAGCTCAACCATACACTGGAGCATACTGGTTTGGTCCTCCCAGCAGCCTCAGCATTGAATCCTGCCTCCTCTCATCACGCTGCCGCCACATTTGAGCTTCAGCCCTGTCTTCAGCCCGCCACTTACTCTCTTCAGCTCGCCACTTACTCTCTTCAGCCTGCCACCTCTCCTACTGGTCATTTGGTGCTTTCCTGCACTCTGACATTATTTGCCTCCATGCATTCGTCTGTGCTCTGTCAGTGCGGGAGGACAGCATGAGCTCAGAGAACATTTCATCTCAAGTGCGTTTTTTTTTCTTTCTAAGCTTCACTAGCCTCTGGGAAGGAGAAGATCCTGTGATCATTGAAACGCATGCAGCTGGTGGAGAAAAAAAAAGGGACAGCGGTATTTAAAAAGACACATTTTATAAATCAGTGGCTACACTCTTTCAGGGTAAACCTTGCTGTGAACATTACATACATAGCACATGTGCTTTCATTACAAGGTCGCATTTTGTCTCCCCCCACCACGTGGCTACCCCCACAACCCTCCCCGTAGCTAACAGTGTAGCTAATTTCTGTTCAGCCACGGGCAAACAGCCCAGCAGGAATGGGCTCCTCTGAGTGTCCCCTGAAGAAAAGCACCCTATTTCAACCAGGTGACCATGAATTATATCTCACTCTCCTGAGGCTAACACAGAGAGATAAAGAACGGATGTTGTTTGAACGCCAGCAAACATACACTGCAATGCTTTGTTGTACAATGATTCCTGAGTACGTGTTACTGGCCTGGAGTGGTAAAGTGTCCTACCATGGAGGACGCAGTAAGGTTGCCCTCCCCAGAAACCTTTTGCAAAGGCTTTGGGAGTACATCCAGGAGAGCCGCGAATGCCAGGGCAAATTAATCCTTTCACATGCTTGCTTTGAAACCATGTATAGTATTTTAAAAGGTACACTCACCGGAGATCCCTTCTCTGCCTGCCGGGTCCAGGAGGCAGCCTTGGGTGGGTTCGGGGGGTACTGGCTCCAGGTCCAGGGTGAGAAACAGTTCCTGGCTGTTGGGAAAACCGGTTTCTCCGCTTGCTTGCTGTGAGCTATCTACAACCTCATCATCATCGTCATCTTCTTCGTCCCCAAAACCTGCTTCCGTGTTGCCTCCATCTCCATTGAAGGAGTCAAACAACATGGCTGGGGTAGTGGTGGCTGAACCCCCTAAAATGGCATGCAGCTCATCATAGAAGCGGCATGTTTGGGGCTCTGACCCGGAGCGGCCGTTCGCCTCTTTGGTTTTCTGGTAGGCTTGCCTCAGCTCCTTAAGTTTCACGCAGCACTGGTTCGGGTCCCTGTTATGGCCTCTGTCCTTCATGCCCTGGGAGATTTTGACAAAGGTTTTGGCATTTCGAAAACTGGAACGGAGTTCTGATAGCACGGATTCCTCTCCCCATACAGTGATCAGATCCCGTACCTCCCGTCCAGTCCATGCTGGAGCTCTTTTGCGATTCTGGGACTCCATCATGGTCACCTCTGCTGATGAGCTCTGCATGGTCACCTGCAGCTTGCCATGCTGGCCAAACAGGAAATGAGATTCAAAAGTTCACGGTTCTTTTCCTGTCTACCTGGCCAGTACATCTGAGTTGAGAGTGCTGTCCAGAGCGGTCACAATGGAGCACTCTGGGATAGCTCCCGGAGGCCAATACCGTTGAATTGTGTCCACAGTACCCCAAATTCAACCCGGCAAGGCCGATTTAAGCGCTAATCCACTTGTCGGGGTGGAATAAGGAAATCGATTTTAAGAGCCCTTTAAGTCGAAATAAAGGGCTTCATCGTGTGGACGGGTGCAGGTTTACATCGATTTAACACTGCTAAATTCGACCTAAAGTCCTAGTGTAGACCAGGGCTAAGAATGTTAACATTCCTTGTGAACACTTCCATCATTTCCCAGGAGACTATGACCTGATTGCTTCACATACCCAGGCTTTGATTTTATAGGATTTTTCAAACGCTTCCGCTCATTTATTTATTGAACTTCTTAAGCACAGCAGAAGCCAGTTATTTAAGATGTTGCGACTGACTCTTGGTTGATTATGATACTGTATTTGTCAAGGGGAGTGCTGCATAATTCATTTTCAGTAGAGCCTGTCTGGGCATAAGCAAGCCACAAAGGAGCCCTGCTATGTGAATGGATATTTTCAGAGAACTGTAGTACCCATGGTTTCATTATAACCATTCATCTAAAGACAAGCTCTGCCTTTCAAAGACCGTTGTCTCTGTGATTTGTCTGCTGGCACCTAGCTGAGACTAATAAAGTCTTTCCATAACTATAAGCTTTTTATTCAGCAACGGATCTTCTGACGTCAAAGCCTGCTGTGTCTTTATGTAGAGAGAGAGAATTTTTAGCTCCAGTTCACCGATCTTTTATTGTGATTCTTTTCTGTAGGTATTCTTTGTGTTGCACATGCATCATGCTCACTTCCACTTTGCCCAGGGGGCTCTGGTGAGGCAGTAATTAATGCACCAGGATGAGCGTCCAGCTGGAATCAAGGTAGCATCTGTCTTTGATCTCTTCTGTGATTAAACTGGAGAGCCACCTAAATAGATTGATTCATCTTTTATTTATCCAGACCCATTAAGACATTCTTGCCTTTGCAGTCAGAAATATAATATTTGCATAGTATTACAGTGAGTCATTGTATGCTGTTGGAATGTGTGACTTCAACCAGTAGTTTGATTTAATGGGACTTAAAAATCAGTAGCTCTGTTCATGCATCTAGTGTGGAAAATCGTATAATCACCAGTGTGTGCACACAAGATCTCTTCAGTGAGATCACATTTACACGTCCATGAATTGTGCTTCATCATTTTTTTTTTTGTTGTTCACTCTTAACTTATACATTTTTTAACACTGGGAACACAGGAATTATACTGTATCAGAGGTCCGGTATCATGCCTGAGATAGGCCAATACTAGATGCTTCAGAGGAAGGTACAAGAAATTCTACAGTAAGCAGTTATAGGCTTTTTGTAAAGCAACCACTCATTGCAACAAACATAACATTCTGCTCAGTGAACTGCAGGTTGGGAACATGCTGCTTTGTTCAGCTGTATCAGGGTGCAGGTGTAACCCACACACCTTTTGGGTGCAGTGTTCTGTCCCCTCTAGTGGCACTTAAACATTAATGAGTCTGCTCTACAGCCTTAGTTAAGAGCCAGGCAGCTTTTAGCTCATGCAATAGCGGCTCATGCACTAAGCTCCAGAAGCCCAAGGTTCGATCCCTCCCACCGATGACCAGCACCTGTCTGTGTTACACAGGTGCTGGAACAATTTGTATAGTGGAGGTGCTGGCAGCCATTGAGCCAAAGTGTAAACCCTGTATATAATGGAATCCACTTCAAGTCAGGGGGTGCTGCAGCACTCCCCGCACCCATAGTTCCAGAACCTATGTCAGGGATGATGGGGTGGGGAAACTTCCTATTGGCAAGCAAGGAATAGGGAGGGGCAGAGCATCTCTTCATCCCCTAATACTCAGGGTAACACAGATGATCCCTTTGCTACCAGGAAACCTGCAGATGGGGGAAGGCTCTTTCCTACCTCTCTGCTGGGGCCTGCCTTATGCCCTAAAATGTAAGGTTTTATATTCCTTTCAGACTTAGTTTTTAATCCTCGCTAATGAAACTCTGGATATTCTATTAGTCGTAAGTGTCCAATTTCTTCTCAATGCTGCTAAGATCCTGGCATCTTGTAGTAATAAATTAGAGACTGTGGATGCTGAGTGTTAGCTCCCTTTGTGGAATGTTTTAAGTGTGCTTCTTCCTCTAAATGTCATTTGAATGTTCCCTTGGAAAATCCAGATTTTCCAATATTGCTTTCTATATATGAGACCTCACCTCAATCTGTTTTCAATACATTATCGAAATCCCCTGCAATGCACTTTGCTTTTTGAAAGTAAGCGAAAAGGGAAGTTGGGAATGCGCATAAAATGACTCTTCAGTAATAAACATGAAGGTTGTAACTTTTTTTTTCAAAGCCATATAGGCGATTTGAATTCCTAATTTCTGTTCATGGAAACTGGATACCCAAATGCCTAGGGTTTAGATTTTCAGAGCTACCTAAAAACTCATAAGTGTAAATTTGGTTGCAGTTCTTGAAATACACAATTAAATATTCCATGTCTTCTCATGATGGCTGTGCATCTAACTTTGAAGCATGTCAGATGTTGAGGTGTGCAAACTTGCACAGGCAATGTAACAAATGCATGGGCAAGCTTAATTACTCAAATTGTCACCAGTAGTGACTGCTAATGAGGGGCAATGCGGATATACCACACCAATTGAACAGAACAGACTGGACCTACCTGCTTGCTTTCAGGAACAGTAGGGGAGTAATGGTGCAGTTACAGGTGACTTTTGGGGAGCGGGAGAGACAGAGTTTGTTTATTCAGGGGGTATAGAGCCCCAAATTGGTGAGTTGATTTGATTTGGTTAATCAAATTCAGTCATCTGTGTATGCACACATGGGAGTAGAGAGGACATTTCTGCCATGCACCGGCACTTATTCTGAGCACCATCCGCCACTGACTGTCAGGATTTGAGAATAATTTTCATAGTCCATGGTAGTTCTTCAGCAGGAAGCCAGTACTTCCATATTTGTCTGCACAAAATATCTATATAACACTCTGCAGCCTAGAATGTCTTTTGAATCAGTGTGAACCCATGAAGAAAGCTAGAAGCATGGCAGAGAGC
This sequence comes from Eretmochelys imbricata, assembly GCF_965152235.1. Taxonomy (NCBI): domain Eukaryota; kingdom Metazoa; phylum Chordata; order Testudines; family Cheloniidae; genus Eretmochelys; species Eretmochelys imbricata. The sequence goes on along the minus strand of NC_135575.1, from coordinate 32,677,595 downwards.
TTTGTTCAGAATATCACCAGGTTGAATCATCACTGGGATTGATTCAGTGAATGTTCAATTATCAAATTCTGAGCCACTTTCAGCTTTTTTTACCTACATGACTTTACAAAGTCCACCCTGTGACAACACAAGCTTTCAGCTTCCACTTACTGAACAGCTAACTGCCTGTTGAAGCGTCCCATACATCCACATAATAAACAAGAGAGGGAAATTAGTGTTCTGGCCACCCATGTTTTTGTGGACAGGTAATTGATATCTATCTGCTAATTTGAATCCCCTGTAAACTATACTTTCAGTAAGTGGAGACTGAAGACAGCCTTTTTAAAATTATTTGCATACATCTACACTTGTGCAGGTACTTACTACATAATTGCAAGCGTAAACGGATACCTAAGGTTTTTTTTAACATGCCAGCATCAGTCTGTATCTGCTGAAAATGTGCTATTGATCAGGTTTTTATATAACTAAACTTCATAGCCTGTACACTTTTAGTGAGATATTCCTTAATACACACAATTGACCCTCCATACATGGGACTAAGGAGAATGATCTAAGCACTGGACTGTGGGATACTCTGTCAGTCTCTCTGTCTCACCTGTTGAAGCTGTTCCATTATATATAAATAATTAAATTGGCCAGAGATTAACTCTTTAATCCCATGACTATGGCGCTCACCTGGGAGCTTGCTGCTCAAATCCCTTTTCATCAGGAACCGGGGGGAGGAACTGAACCAAGGTATCCCACATCCTGGCTGAGTTCCCCAGCTGCTGAGTTAAAAAGGTCTCCCTCATAACTTTTCTCCTGGCTTTGTGTGAAGCTAGGTGTGCTCTGAGCATGCCTACCGTTTGGGCCCTCCAGGCAAGATAGGTGGGGCAATGCCTAGTTTCTCCTGATTTGATGATTCCACTAGGGCTTCGGTAGAACAAAGGTGCTCAGGGATATAGACTCAGGCATTATGTGCTTGGTTAGAGGCAGAAATTTAGGCAGCTTGGGGACTTTGACACCTCCAGAGTTAGGCACCACCAAGTTCCTCAAAACTCCTGCTCAGCTGCCTCCCAAGTCCTGTGGATCTATGTCTGAGTGCCTTCCAGTAGTGCGTTAAACAACATGACTAAAATGTCATGTGGTTTGTATTTTCTCCGGAGGTGACTTATGTATGCAGTGAAGTGTGTTTTTTGTTTCAGTAAGGTGTCTTATGTACTTGTTACTGTGCATTAATGTTAGAGAAGGTGGGTTGAAGTTCACCTTGCACTTAGAGCAGAAGGCAATGAGGTTTTTGGTTTGACAGTCTCAGACCAGCCTCTGAGAAAGTTCTGTCTCCGTCACAGATGAGTTTTACCCTAACAATTAAGAGAGCCATTGTGCCAGGGAAGCATGTTGTTGACCAGGGTCTTTATCTTAGAGTTTAAACAATCTGGTACATATGTTGGGCCCAGGCCATTGAGTACTTTGAAGGTAAGGACTGAGTTAGTCCTTATATCATCCAGGACATACTTTTTCTGGGAACTTTCATTTTAAGAAAGTCTTTACTCGTGTTTAGAAACTCTGACATGTCTACAAAACTTATGAATAAAAATCTATTAATGGTGATGGCTTTGGGGGTGAGCGGGGGCAGGGCTGCAATTGCAGTTAGCCTGAGACCAAATAACTGTCTGTCTATGTTGCTGGTTTTTTTAATGACCTGAATAACCAACATGGAGGAGAAGAGGGTTAAAGGTCAAGAGTTCAGGGGTCTAGTCTGGCAACAGACATCGTATGGAACCTTGGGTAAGTGAGGTAACCGCTCTGTTTCCTCGTCTGCAGCATGTAATAATACCTACCTCGCACAAGTATTGACATGCTTTGTAACACACTTCGAGATAGTGCGATGGAAGGTGCTATAGAAATGTTGTCGTAATGGTATAAGTTACCCCTGAATCTGTTTGCTCCCTTTGCATTGTCTTCCCCTCTTCATGCCTGTCCTCTAACAGCTAAACTGCAGGTTGAGACCCACATTGAGTAGAAATAAGACAATCTTGACTTTGACTTTTCCTTTTAATAGTCTCATGTGACATCTTTAATTGACTTGTCATGTTAAAAACACTTGCTAGATTAATAATGAATTTCCAGATAAGTCCCTATACACAAAGACAGGGTTTAAATTATTTCTAATGCTCTCACTGTCAACTGCCTCTGACAATGTACTAGAGACACTTAATTTAATGATCCCATCATCTTTATTAAATGGCATTGTTTTATTGGGTCGTTAAAGCAGTTGATTTGTGAACTTATAGATTTTAAAACAGAAATTCATGAAATTCTGGGTCACTATTTCTACAGTGCCAGAGGTTTGTATGGTGTTTTACAGGCAACTACAAGATAAAATTCCTGCCTCCTTCAACGTTATAATCTAATAGCTTCATTCCCTGAAAGCTGAACAACCATATTCCATTCAAGTCAATGGGAGCTGCAGTTGCTCAGCATAAAGATCTGATGTTTTTGCAAATTGTCAAGCACACTGGACTCCCATTGAGCTCTAAGAATTGAAGATGCCTAGTATCTCCATAAAATTGAACCCATCAGACCAGTTCCACAAAGGCACTTAGGCACTGTGATACTCAGCATCGCACCAGTCTTTTAGGTGCCTAGAAAGTCACTGGAACAACATTGCTATCCACAAAGCCTAAGATAGGCACCTAAGCTCCCTAAAGAATGCCTGGGGAGAGAGAATCACCTAAGAATGGATCCACATAAGCCAACACTCAGCAAGGAGCTGCCTAAGCTAGCTAATAGGAGATGCCAACAAAAGAAGTATGTGCTAACCACTGCCCCTCTTGTAGAATTTGGACTTCTGAAAGGAGATCCAGTACTTAAGAGACAACTTAAGAGACAACACTGAACCACATAGAATAACACTTCTACTAGATAAACCTTGGAAGAAACTAGCTGCAAACTTACACATATTCAGAGGACATCATTATCTGGCTGTCATTGTCTATTTTTTCCAGGTATATAGCTATAATGTAGCTGAGAAAACTAACATGTGGCAGTGTTATAGAGAAATTGAAGTGCATTTTTCTCATTCTGGTGTTCCAGAACAACTATGATGGACAACAGATCACAATTCCACCACAGCAGAATAAGTCATTACAAACCAAATATGATTCTGATCATATTACCGGGATCCCACATTACTCAAAAATGAATGGAGAGGCTGAGAACTGCACAGCCAGCCAAGAAAATCCTACAGCAGGAAGATCCATTCCTTGTTCTTCTGAGCTACAGATCAACAGCAGCAACTGGATATGGTCCAGCACAAGTATTGGTGTGAGGACCACTCAGAAATACTCTTAGTCTTTTCCAAAGACTCATCTCCAAAGTGTCCGGACTTGAAGAGGCCAAATCCTTTAAAATGGTAAAAAGCTCATGAACACTTTTTTAACAGATCTCACTCAGAACTGCTGGCTCTAGAACCAATTTGTATCAAATTGGATGGGTGGGGGAGAGGAAAAAGGTTGGAGAACTCCAGCTGTTGTAAAGAAAAATAATTCATTACTTTGACGATAAGTGATTGAGACCAAGAGTGGAGAGTTCACCAGAAACCACTGATATCAGTTCATTCCTCAGAAAGAACAGTCAACAGAGCATACTCTACAGATGGCAGATTCAGAACAAGACGACTCAAAGATTCCAAACTGACCACAGCTAATTGTTGCAACTAACGGACAGCCAGATGACCAAGTAGTTATGCATATGTGGGTTGTGTAATTAGAAAACCAGTACACTTCAGCAGCACTTAACAGGCTGATACATACAAATTTTGTAAATGGTAGGCATGTAAAACTTGCATCTCCCCATTTTAATAGTATGCTAAACTATTTTAGTTACATATGGTGCTACTTCATAGTTGACACATACAAGCTAAGAACAGACATCGCTGGCAGTGCATTAAGGTGTCTTAAACAGAACACCTCTTCACGTATCTCTGGGGTGGAAGCTCTAACCAGGCCATCTCTGGCACACAACAGATCCCACCCATTTTACCTAGATCCAAATAAAAACTGCTCTGCAGTGCTAGAATAGATTGTGCAAAGGAAACACAGCTCTGTGTTTCAGCCGTTGAAAATGGCAGAACCCCAAAGAGCAGCAGGAACGATTAGCACTCCCTTCCTGAAGCACCTACATAAGGGCCAGTTATAATCCCTTTCACTGAGGTAAGGTCCAGATTCTCTGTTCTAGTGGGATTATACACTCACTGGACAAGGAATGGGACAGGCAAAGGTGGCTTTGTTATCCTTGTGGCTCCCTAGCCCTGGGTTGTTGTTTTGTTTCTTTTTTTTAGTGTGTAGTTTTGATTGTTTGTATCCTGTGCCTTTGTTTTTGAGGCTGCCTTGATTCCTAGTGCAATTTTTAGCCAGAAGTCTGCTCTAAATAGCACCCAGCTGCATATGGCTCCAAGTGGTCATTCTAGCAACTGGGAATAAATGAACATAGGGTCCCTCCAGTCATTGTCCCTTTAAACTTGCCAAGGTCCCTATTTGAGCCAGGGGAATCCAAAGAAAGCCAATTAAGCTGTCTTTATGGACATTTTACACTTCTAGAGTTGCACATAAAGCCATAGAAAGGGCTGGGAAGTGGCTTCAAGTTTAGAGCTTTCACAGTAACTTGGTAACAAATCTATACAGAAGTATTGCTACACAAACCAGTGAACTGAAGCCACCTCTGTGGTGAAATGGCAGCTATTTTAACAGTACCCAGCAATGATACCCTGTTCTGCTTCACTTGAATATATTACTGTATCCAGTTAACAGTAGGGGAAATTAGTTGAGGAGAATGCTACAACCCAAACTGGATTTTTGCCAGGTTGCTGGTGTTTACAGCCCTATTGTAAAATGGGTTATAACATCTTTAATGACCACAAGTTTTCAAAATCTTTTTTTAAGTCTCACCGGAAAAATACAGTTCCAGCAGCACAGAGGTCCCATAATGGGAGATCAGTTCAGAACTAGAGCTGTAGCTCACGAAAGCTTATGCTCAAATAAATTGGTTAGTCTCTAAGGTGCCACAAGTCCTCCTTTTCTTTTTGAATACAGACTAACACGGCTGCTACTCTGAAACCTCTTTCCTTTCTTCCTCTGGCTTTCTCTTAATTCTATGCATGGAAACTGATAGAGGGGCTGGCATTCTTTCTGGGAGACTCATCTTGAAATGCCATCCATCTTTCCAGCAGAAATGAATTGTGGATGAAATAGAGTGACAGGGATATTTAGCTCCAGAATGTGCAATAAGGTCACACTCTTTTTTTTTTTTTTTTTTTTTTAAGTAACCCATAGCTCACTTCCTTTGTGCCTTGAATTCTTCAACCATATGGTAAGTCTAGGCTAGGTAAATTGCATGAATGCCATCTGCATGCCTAAAGTAGTCAGGTGCCTTCTCCATTACTCAGCAGAAGAATTATTACTGGAGTGGAGAATGAATACCGCTATCAGTTTCCTTCAGAGAGTTTTCAGCTGTCAAAATCTATTACCCTGAAAAGGAGAAAAATAAAAGCAGTACAAAAACATGTGTTACAGGAAATATGGTCAAGGGCAGAGCAAGATTCCTGCTACTCTAACAAATTCTCCGAAATGAAAGTGGATTTTTCTATAACAAGGTCTTTAAAAAAAATAACCCTGAAGTAAGCTATTTTTCTCTTTGTCTGTCCTTTTAGTGAATCAGTCTTCTGCTCAGACCTTTTTTTATAAGGTTAAGGAGGAATAAACTACAGCCAATGCTTAGCAAACAGATAAAGTCACCAGGAGCTCAATCCTGCAAGCTGCTGAGCTCTCTCTAGACCCCATCCAGAGATATCCTTTACTCTATCCTGTAGACAAGTGTTTATGTGTTCTGCAAGAGTGTGAATTCTAACGTGCACTAACACGTTGTGTATTAATTGGTCTGTGTAGGCCCCTGCTGGTGCATTAAGGGTTCCCTAGTGTGCTTTAACATAATACTGTTTCAAACCACACTGTTAAAGCTCACCAGCTGGGTCCACGTGCGCTTAGAAATTTCTCCCATACAGCACATTACCCTACCATGAGACAAGCCCTTAACTTTGAGTACCTAAGTAGTCATGGTATCCTTAGAAGGTATTTAGATACCTAACTCCCTAAGTACCTTTTTGGGGTTCTGGACCATTGACTTTTAAGTTATTAATTTAAAGTGTGTGTGCGGTATTTCGTTTTTTTACTAGACTAGGGCCAGGATGCTCAATAGCATCTCTTGTACCGATGCTTCTCTTGCTCACTGACAGGCTATAAACATGCAGAATGGTGCTAAGATAACTCCGCTGGAGTGCCTGCCTTAGAAACATCTGAAACAAGTAGCTGTGGAAGCAAAACTCATGTGCAAGTAGTGATACTTTATGCTCTTAACTTCACTGTCGGATATTCTAAAACTCACTGCTTGCTTCTGTACTTTTAAGTGACCTTTTACAAATATTTTGACCCAGCTTGAGGGGTATGATTCTATTGTAGTGTTTTGAGAATATGTAATCATGTTATTGAAAACTATGGCCTAAGTGATGATCCATTGCCCAAAGCAGAGCACTGAAGATGCTGGAGATAAAAACTTAGTCCAAGAGAAGTGCAATCTAAGGAGAGAGAGACAAATGGTATGAATGGGGAAAGTTGTTTAACTTGAGATCCACTCCATCCAATACTATGCAACTGTGCTCCTGTGGGTAAAGCAGTGGACAGGTCTGTAACACTTATCTATCTTCTCCTCCTTCAGGGGACTCTAGTGCACGATAGTTAGTCAACCTACTGGCCCCCCAGGCCCTCTGTTCTACAGCCTCAGATGAGTTACAAAAGTGCACAGAGCCCAGTCCCAGTAGCCTTTAAGGGCTGCATAGTTATGTCTTAATGATGAGCAGACTGGTTTCAAGATGAACTCTTTTATGAACAGGAACTATGTATAGAAATGTGGCGACAAACTTCTCACTACTCAGTGTAGCTGCAACCTGCACTGAACCTGTCCTGGGTGTCTTGGTTTCTGCCCTAAAAAGAAGTGTGCCCTGGAAAACCAAAGCCTGCATCTAAAGTATATAGGAACTGTGGTATCTCTATACTTCCTGGAGGAGTTACATAGTAGCACAGGTGGGTGGCACAAAACACACACTCACTTCATGATGACTCTGAAACAAAAGTATCCAAAACATTCTGCATGGACATAATACATTTTAAACAACCTGCAGTTATAAAAATCCTGAATATTGTGAATGATTAATTGAAATCTAGGACTTTCCAGGTGGTGTAAAACGCAGTCTGCTCCACCCAGATATCTTATGAGAGATTAAGACTGTCCCATTAACAATGAAACATACAAACTTTCCCAGTAAAGGACATGCACTGTCAGAAGCAATGAGCAGCACTGCAGGCATCTAGAGAGTAAGGGAATAGATGAGGAACCACCACGGTGAAGAGCAAACAGCATAAAATAATAGAAAGAAGAGAAATAAAGGAGGGAAGCCCACAGAAAGAAAAAACTGAAAATAGAAATGAGAGAAAGAAAATGGATAGAAAAGCAGATGATGTGGTAACCATCTGAGCATAAGTGAGAGGATACAGGAGGAGGTGGGGGAAGTGTCAATCTGTCACATAGGGAACTTGAAACAGAAAAGATTAGGAACCAGTGCCTTAAGCAATCATGGTACTTGTGTATATATAACTCCTTCATGATCCTGATTTGTATTTATAGCAAAGTTGTTTGTTTTTTGGCTTAATTCATTTTTCAATCTCAGTAGTTTTTTTTTCTTCAGAGCAAGACTTGGATCCTAGCACTCATAAAAGTGAGGAACCAACATTATAAGTCATGTTTATTATGGTAGTGCCTAAGGGCTAGCCAAGAGTGCCCCCCCCCCATTATACTAGGCATTGTACAAAGAGCTTATAATCGAAATAGACAAGATTGTGCATGTAAGCAGTGTGAACAGTGTTACAGCAGCAAACATCATGTTAGCTCTTTTGCGGGGGGAGTGTTTCGTTGGAGAATAAGCTAAATGGAAAGAAGAGGGGACATAAGGGGGATAAGGAAGTTGGGGCAGGTGAGAAGAGGGCAAGAGGAGAAGGTGTGGAGTGAAGCAGAGGGAAAGGGACTGTGAGGGAGGTAGAGGGTTGGATCAAACAGCCAATCAACACATGGCAGAGAAAGTCCTGTACAAAGTTGTCAATGTCCAGAGGTGGCTGCTTCTGCTCCTATCAACTGGAGTCACTTGCTGGCTGGCTTCTCTCTGCGGTTTCCCCCACCCACCTCCCAAGATCACATGATGGGGAACAGGAGGCACCAGCTATGTCAGTCCTATTGCCCCCGGAGCGTGGGAGTCTCCTCTGCACCGTTCTGAGTCCAAGGAGTTGCAGAGGGAGGGGTGACCTCAGCTGGGCCACATTTAACCTGCTTCCTCCACTCACCCACCTCCATGTCCCCCACCCGATTGCAGCAGTTCCTACTTAACATGACCGAGGCATTGCAGTCAAGCACTGTATGATGGAATGCTAAAACTATATTATAATATTCAGCCACTCGGTAGCACCATGTGTAACATACTATATCTGAGCTGGTAACAGTGTAACCGAACAGTGCATCAAAGATCTTAAAAGAGAACACATGGTTTGTATCCATCTCCATGATGGAAGCTCTGTAACCAGCTCAATCTGAAACAGAAACCTGACCTGCTAGTAGCAGCCTTTCAACCTACCTCGTATAAGGAGTACATGACCTATTGTATAAATATCCTCACACAGCTGTACTACTGCCCCATACATGCAGTTCTCTTCCTAGGGGTCTCCTGAGAAGAGATGGACAAACACATCCTATTTTGGATAGAGATGGGCCTAAACCAGACCCCTGACTCTGGACATACTTATGCCTTGGTCTGCAGGAGAGGTGTGATCAAAATAAAGATCCAAACCGAGCTCTAAGTTTTGCAGTACAGGCCTATGTCTAATTGTGGGGTAGTTTTGCAACAAACAAATGTCAATGAGGATGAAACCCCCAAATACATCTTAATTTTTAACCTGAAGGACATCTGGATATGAGTACAGAGCATTTTTTTCCCTTAGAGATAAAAGGCCCACTTGACCACCAAGCTCTAGCAATTGATATGGAATGGGGGACAGAGGGAATCTCTTCCTTCCTTCAAAATACACTTTACAGAAAGGACAGCATTTGTACCTCTTGTCATTTTGAGCTGCTTCTCTTATGTGATTGGATGTGATTCAACCTTTGGTCAGGTAAACCTGGGATCTTTCATTTTGGATTAAGGGATGAGATGCAGTGGGATTTACAGCCTTTATTCATTCTTATTACACCATCACTTACTACACTGAAATTACATTACCGGAAACATGTTTAATTCCCACCTCTGCTCAGGGAAGTGGTGAAATTTAGCAGATACTTGCAGCCTGAAAGATTGAAATAATATAAGACTCAGCTGTCAGCTTCGGCTCCTAGAAAGATTTAATATCAAACAGCAAGGTAGAAGCAATCACAGAAAACACTCTCTTCCCAGTTTAGGAAAGAAGGGGAAGGGCAAGGCGGGGAGTTACACAAAAGGAAGAAAATGAAAAGTGACTCTTTATTGCTAGAAGAATGAAAACAAGACATTATAAATACCAAAGGACTTTGCTGTGTTAAGTGATTTGAACACCTCGGTATTTAAATAGCACAAATCTAGATACATTAGACAAATCAAAATGATCCTGAACTTTGGGAGGAGGTTGGAATCCAGTTCAGGATTTGAATTTAGAGCTAACCCACAATCTCCTATAATAGACTGAACTAAAATCCTAGTTGCTCTGGATTCAAATTTTGCAGCACCGGCCCATCTCCAATAATAATAATAAAATAAATAATAGCAGCAAACAACTGCTTCATAATTGGGACAAACTTGGTCTGTCCTACTGTCAGAATGAAGTAGCCGCCTAATCAAATGAGAAATTTCTTTGGTTTATGCTGAGCTGACAATTTTTTAAGTAGCAGAAGTATTAAACAACTCTGTATTAGCCATTCAGTATTCTCTAAGTTACAATGGATTCAGTGTGGTTACTTTTAATGTACACTTATGTAAACAGAGAAGAATTTGATTCTTATCTTTGGGGTGGGGAGGGGCAGAATACTTTATTATAAAAAGAGAACTCTTGATAATTTAAAAAATATATATATATATTCATATGAATGAGCAATTACCAGCCTTTTAGGTGTGACAAAAGAAGCCTATAGATTGAGCACAATCCCATTCCAGGATTTTCCACCCTTTCAGTGATGAGAAAGGGAAGACATGGTCAAGGAAAAGAATGGTCTTGGGAGGAGAGTTGGAAGTTTGGGAATTAAGCCAGGAAGATTGCCAGTGTTCAGGTCCCAGAACTGTAGTCCCTAGGTGATGGAAGGGCAGGAACTCCCCTCAGCACTGAAGAACTGATGTGGTTTGTAGTTTAAAAGACAACTAGGAACTGTTGGCATGTATACTGTCAGAAGGGAGTATACAAACTCTGCTGTCTCCCAAGCGGGAAGAGACTGAGATCTAGAAAGGGTAGAAAGAAGGGACAGAACCCACTCTTGGCTCATTTTAGTGTCTTCACTTTCATATACTGGTTTTCTTTGGATTTTGGAAAAGACTGAAAGAGACTCTTCTGAGGAAAGGCCACATTAACTCCAGAAAGACTGGAGAAGGGAAAATCCCTGACTTTTAAAGCCTATAAAAAAGTCCCTCTGGAGAAGGGCCATGCCAGCTAAGAGCCTGGGAGGGAAAAAGCCCTGACAGGGAAGGTTTATGTTTCTGTTTGGTTTGAATTGACTGCATGGCCTTTTGTGACTGCTGTACAGAGTTGCAATTTGAATGGTCTCCATGAGCGTGGCCTGCTTGTTTTGTCCTGCCAGTGAGCAAATCAAGAATTCTTCCTTACTGTGCATGCCGTAGGAAAGGATGTGTATACTGAAATATCTGCTTGGAGAATGTTGGCAAAAGCGAGCAAGCCACTGCATAATGAGTCCTCTACTTTTCTATACTAATAGGAAGTAAATGGAAAAGACCTTTGCTTGCAAGTAGTAATTTCAGTAGGGATATTAAATGTGAAAATGGCACCCCCATTTCCATCTGTCTAGTTCTGAGACAGATACAGCATCCATACTCCGAGAGAGAGGAAAAAATCAAGTGGGTGGATTGGTTAAATATTGGAATCTAGCACTGGGAGCTGTGCCGCATTCAGTAATCACTCTGGGCCCCAGGTGCTTGAAAGAGATCCTATCCTCTTTATACAGGGCTGCAGTTCCCAACTATCTTAATACAACAGAAGGTGAGCTGCTGCAGCTTTCCTCCCCCAGACTTCCTGTCTAGGAAGCTAAACCATTTAAAGGTACAGTTCCCAACACTACAAGCTGTGGAGCAGCTCACAGAAGTTAAAGTAATATAGCAAAATCAGTTGTTTACATTACTCTTCTTCTAATTCCCAAAGCACTAGCTATCAGCTGTTTCCCATTTCTCTGAACTTTGCATTTATTGTTTCAGGTTTCTATTCAATTTTCCATTCTCATTTATATTTGATGTATATATTGCATAATAGTATCAATACATAATAGCATCAATATAATTTTACTGATGTGGTGAAACCTACAGTTAAGGCCACTTCCTTACTGTGTGTAGCCATACTAAAGTTTCCCAAGTTTCCCAAGAACATTTTGTTTGTTTTATAGTTAAAGATCAGCTGTACTCTTTGTGATTGAACATATTCAATGGTATCACAGATAAATCACAGATAAATCTCAGAGCTTAGTTCTTTTATATTAAATGAGAATTTGGCCTTAGTAAGGACTGCTGGATCAAGCCCTATGCAGCATGTGGGCATGGGTCACTTGCCAGGATTATCTGGGTATATTTCATTTAATGATTTCACTGCCATTGTGGGGGCTTTGAGCACTGGTACATTTCAGCCCTCCTGTTCCCTGTCTGTGGTACATAATTCTATTCTTCTGTGGACTGTAACACTTTGGTATTATTTCGATTTCTGGGATTAGTGTGGAGGTGCTGGATGATGCTGGTACTTGTGATATACAGGAGGTCAGACGAGATGATCAAGTGATCAATTCTGAGTCTGTTCCAAAGGTTTTTGTCTACCCCTTCTCCCTCTACAAGATACCAGCGGTCTGGGGCTACTGCCATATATCACTGATGTCATATATGGCATAATGCTTAGCAGCTGAGAATCTTCCCCCATTCATGCACCAAGAAATTAATATTATTTTGGTACATTTTGACTCTAAACAGAGGCCAAAATAATAAGAACGATAAACAACCATTCACATAATAATCCATCAGCCACAGTGCTTCATGACTTGCAGCAGAAAAGTATATCTTACTTGATGCCAAGGAAACTGGCAAGCTCAATGCAACATCTGTTTTTGACAGGAAGGGCTGGAATGCTATTGGAAAGAAGTTCAATTTATGCTATAAATTTGATTTGTTAGGCTCTTCTATGAAAAATTAAATACCCATCTAAATTTCACTGATCAGCAAAATACTGCTATTGATTGGCCCACCTGCCCGGAACAACATCTGTTAGTCAAAGGAGAAGTTTTTCTTCTTTTTTTAAAAACCTCATTACATGTCAAATCAAAGAAAAGCACAGTAGCAGACTACTGCAAGGGGATGTGGGGACTTGTGGGTGCTTCTGCTTAAAGTCAGGAAACATGCCTGGTTTCCTTCAAGGAGATGCATCTACAGCAAATAGCAGTAATGCCTGAATTAGTTTACTATAACTAAGGCTACATCACGGAGGTCAGGGAAGGGAAGCCCCATTTTCTGCTTCAGCCTCTGGGTCTGCAGGACTAGAGCTAGCAGCCAGTGGGACCCTGGCAGGGTTCCAGTGACAGGCGACAGCCTCTTCAGGGGCTCTCTTCAGGGTTCCAGCAACCGAGGACAGCCTTGTGGGAGGGGGGGAGAACCCCGCAGCTCCCAGCCACCATGGTGGCAATGGAAACCAGGGAGCCGCAGCAGCAAAAGTCAGACAGGTCACAGCTTCTGTGAATTTTTGTTTATTGCCTGTGACCTGTCCATGACTTTTACTAAAAATAACCATGACAAAATCTTAGCCTTAACTATAACATTTGTGTATCTGTACATTTGTGTATCTTGGCCAGTTCATGGAATTTGAGACTATTTTGACAGGTACAAAAATAAATTTTCCTACCAAGTGACATACCAGCACAGTGAATTCGTGCTGCAGAAAAAGAGATACCATTACCATATAAATCACCCACAGGGAAAGCTGGGCCAAGAACCCTTCATTTTCAGCTCAAAAGCACAAACCTCTACTAAGTATGATAAAGGAAAGCTCTTAGCTGTGGAGGAGCAGGTCTCTCATTCTTCTGTGTTACAGCGGCTAGAAAGCAACATTCCTCATTCATAAAAGCCAGTTCATTAGAACAGGACCAGTTTTTCATATTGTCCCATAGGTATTGGAAGCCACAATGTCACCAAAGCAGCATAAATAGCTGCCATTTTGGATACACACTGCCTAAGGCACAAGTCCCTACAGCCCCTTCAAAGCTGTGTTTTTACTTCATTTCCAATATTTGAATGCTCTATGTGCCCAAATACACTGTAAGCTTAAAAGTACAGCTGAGCAAGTAACTCATAAGAAATCATTTCTTAATAATTTCACCTCTTGTTGTTGATGGGATGTCCACAAGATAATGGTTTCTTCAGAACAATGCATTGTGTTGCGATTTGCAATTCAACGCCATAGCCTTGTCTAGTTGTGATTGATTAAATAAGTCTCACATGTTTCTGTTCCCTTATTGGATGAATGTAGCTCATCAGATTTCCGATGTGAAAGCTTGCAGAAAACTATTTTAAAATTCAAATGTGCAAGATTAAAGTTCACTTCCACTACTAGTCATGTTTGTAAAAGTTAACAAATATGTTCACAGAAAAGCGAGATTAAGTCTGAAATAAACTCATTCAAAATTTGAATGAATATTCATGGGAATCTTTGCATTTTTTGCCCATTTTTTTAACTGAGTTTGGGCACTTGCTGCCAATAGGTGAATCCAAGGGAGTGATCAGATTTGCCTCTCCAGTGAAACCCGTATTTAGTCATCACTTTGTTGATTTTTGGGTACGATCCACAGAGGGACTTAGGCAGTGCAATGCAGAGCATTATGGCATTTAATTTTAGGCACCTAGAAAATCACAGAAACAACACTACAACCCCCCCAAAGTTGAGTTAGGTGCCTACGCTCCCTAGACAATGAATGTGGAGAGAGATGCCTAAGAATGCAATGTGAGCCACAAAGCCAACATACTAGGCAGGGAGCTGCCTAAGCTGTCCAGTGTGAGATGCCAGCCAGAGGGATGGTATGCTAAGCTCTGTCCCTCTCCCAGAGATAGGCACCTAAGTTCAAGTTGCAAGGAGGCACCTAGCACTGCTTAGCAATTCAAAAACAGAAACCAGGTGCCTGGAGTCAGGTAGCTTTAGGTGCCTAGGCTGCTTCTGAAGGGAATGAGTTAGGCATCTGCCTTGCTCCATACAAAATGGCCTGTGGCAGTGACTACCTTATAACTTTTAGCTACTGGTTAGCACTCACTTGAGATGTGGCAGACCCAGGTTCAATTCCCTTCTCTCTGCCTGAGGGGAAGAAACGATTTGCACTAGTAGATCTGAAAATCTGTGGAGCTGAAAGCTTCTGGGGAGGAAGGGGAAACTGGGCCATGTTCCCTCTCATCCCCTGCCACCACTTTTTATCCCCCATTGTTTAAGCACAAGCAACATAAAGGCCTTTGCATGATGATTATTACTGGGAGAGAGATGTCCCTCAGAACTTCCTTCAGTACACTTTACTGCCTCACCAGTATAAATGTTGTCAATATGTTTGCCATTACAAAGTTCAAAGGATATGGCAGCACATCCCTACTAATGGATGGTGTGAGTGGGGGCCTGGTGTAGACCACACTGATGTTGCCACACTCAGGGCAGGCTATAAGAAATAGGACAGACCATCCCCAAAAACTGGTGGTTTGTTTTATAATTAGAGTCACCTTCACCAAGCCAGTAACAAAAGATCTTCTGTAGTATCACACGGGTTAACCAGAAGCCAAACACAGTCCCCTTTAGGCAGTTCAGCCCTTGCCTCCCATTTAGACAACCAAGTCTAATACAGTGAGAGGTCACTGAAAACCCATTTCACCATTTGTGAGTTTCTTTCTAATCCTAAAGGATCAGACACATATCCCCAGTTCAATGTAAATCTCAGATCTTACCCAAATATCACAGTCAGTCAATCCTTTGTAAACTAGCTAAAAATTTAATAATAAAAGAAAAAAGTTATGGTTAATAGATCATATACATACAAATGATTGCAAAGTCCTTATATCAGGATTGTAGCAGTGATGGAACAGACTGTTGGCTTGTAAAGTCTATCGGTAACTTCCAAAAGATTGGAAGGTCTTCAATCCATAGATCAAGTTGTAAATCCACAGTCCAGAGAATTAAGAACATAAGAATGGCCCTACTGGGTCAGACCAAAGTGGCCAGTGCCAGTGCCAGGTGCTCCAGAGGGAATGAACAGAATAATCAAGTGATCTGGCAAACAGAGGCTAGGGACACCATTCCTGCCTATCCTGGCTAATAACCATTGATGGATCTATCCTCCATGAATTTATCTAGCTCTTTTTTGAGCCCTGTTATGGTCTTGGCCTTCACAACATCCTCTGGCAAGGAGTTCCACAGGTTGACTGTGTGTTGTATGAAAAAATACTTCCTTTTGTTTGTTTTAACCTGGTCCCTATTAATTTCATTTGTTGACCCCCTATTTCTTGTGTTATGAGAAGTAGTAAACAACACTTCCTTATCTACTTTCTCTACACCAGTCATGATTTTATGGACCTCAATCATATCTCCCCTTAGCCATCTCTTTTCAAAGCTGAAAAGTCCCAGTCTTATTAATCTCTCCTCATACGGGAGCCGTTCCATACCTCTAATCATTTTTGTTGCCCTTTTCTGAACCTTTCCCAATTCCAATATATCTTTTTTGAGATGGGGCAACCACATCTGCATGCAGTATTCATGGGCGTACCATGGATTTATATAGAGGCAACATGATATTTTCTGTCTCATTATCTACCCCTTTCTTAATTATTGCCAGCATTCTGTTCACTTTTTTGACTGCCGCTGCACATTGAGTGGGTGTTTTCAGAGAACTATCCACAATGACTCCAAGATCACTTTCTTGAGCGGTAACAGCTAATTTAGACCCCATCATTTTATATGTATAGCTGGGATTATGCTTTCCAATATGCATTACTTTACATTTATCAACATTGAATTTCACCTGCCCTTTTGTTGCCCAGTCACCCAGTTTTGAGAGATCCTTTTGTAGCTCTTCGCAGTCTACCTGGGTCTTAACTATCTTTAGTAATTTTGTATTATCTGCAAAATTTGCCGCCTCACTGTTTACCCCTTTTTCCAGATCATTAGGAATATGTTGAATAGGACTGGTCCCAGAACAGACGCCTGGGGGACACCACTATTTACCTCTCTCCATTCTGAAAACTGACCATTTATTCCTACCCTTTCTTTCCTATCTTTTAACCAGTTACTAGTCCATGAGAGCACCTTCCCTCTTATCCCATGGCAACTTACTTTGCATAAGAGCCTTTGGTGAGGGATCTTGTCAAAGGCTTTCTGAAAATCTACACTATCCCTTGGTCCACGTGCTTTTTGACCCCCTCAAAGAATTCTAGTAGATTGGTGAGGCATGATTTCCCTTTACAAAAACCATGTTGACTCTTCTCCAACAAATTATGTTCATCTATGTGTCTGACAATATTGTTATTTATGATAGTTTCAACCAGTTTGCCTGGTACTGAAGTCAGGTTTACAGGCCTGTAATTGCCGGGATCACCTCTAGAGCCCTTTTTTAAAAATTGGCATCACATTAGCTATCCTCCAGTCATCTGGTACAGAAGCTGATTTAAATGATAGGTTACAGACTACAGTTAGTAGTTCTGCAGTTTCACATTTGAGTTCCTTCAGAACTCTTGATTGAATGCCATCTGATCCTGGTGACTTATTGCTGTTTAATTTATCAATTTGTTCCAAAACCTCCTCTAATGATACCTCAATCTGGGACAGTTCCTCAGATCTGTCACCTAAAAAGAATGGCTCAGGTTTGGGAATCTCTCTCACATCCTCAGCCATGAAGACCGATGCAAAGAATTCATTTAGTTTCTCCACAATGGCCTTATCGTCCTTGAGTGCTCCTTTAGCACCTCGATTGTCCAGTGGCCCCACTGGTTTTTAGCAGGCTTCTTGCTTCTGATGTACTTAAAAAAATTTGCAATTCTTTTTGAGTCTTTGGCTAACTGTTCCTCAAATTCTTTTTTGGCCTTCCTAATTGTATTTTTACGCTTCATTTGCCAGTGTTTATGCTCCTTTCTATTTTCCTCACTAGGATTTAACTTCCACTTTTTAAAGGTTGCCTTTTTGCTTCTCACCGCTTCTTTTACTTTGTTGTTTAGCAACGGTGGCTCTTTTTTGGTTCTCTTACTATGTTTTTTAATTTGGGGTATACGTTTAAGTTGAGCCTCTATTATAGTGTCTTTTAAAAGTTTCCACACAGCTTGCAGAGATTTCACTTTTGGCACTGTACCCTTTAATTTCTATTTAACTAATGTCCTCATTTTTGTGTAGTTCCCCTTTCTGAAATTAAATGCTACAGTGTTTGGCCATTGTGGTGTTTTTCCTGTCACGGGGATATTAAATTTAATTATATTATGGTCATTATTACCAAGTGGTCCAGCTATATTCACCTCTTGGACCAGATTCTGTGCTCCACTTAGGACTAAATCAAGAATTACCTCTCCTCTGGTGCGTTCCAGGATCAGCTGCTCCAAGAAGCAGTCATTTAAGGTGTCAAGAACTTTATCTCTGTATCCCGTCCTGAGGTGACAGGTACTCAGTCAATATGGGGATAATTGAAATTCCCCATTATAATTATCGAGTTTTTTATTGTAATAGCCTCTCTAATCTCCCTGTGCATTTCACCGTCACTATTGCCATCCTGGTCAGGTGGTTGGTAATATATCCCTACCGCTATATTCTTGTTATTAGAGCATGGAATTTCTATCCATGGAGATTCTATGGTACAGGTTGATTCATTTACGATTTTTACTTCATTTGATTCTATGCTATCTTTCACATATAATGCCACTCCCCCACCAGCATGACCTGTTCTGTCCTTCCGATACAGTAACACCATGGTACAAAATATATCCCGTTGATTATCCTCATTCCACCAAGTTTCTGTGATGCCTTTTATATCAACAGCCTCATTTAATACGAGGCACTCCAGTTCACCCATTTTATTATTTAGATTTCTAACACTGGTATATAAGCACTTTAAAAACTTGTCTCCTTTTAGCTGCCTGCCATTACACGATGTAATTGAATGCGACTCTTTTTTATTTGACTGTTTCTGATCATGATCTGCCTGTATTTTATCATTTTCCATCCTCTCGTCCTCACTAGGACATAGAGATTCTCTATTAATAGATCCTCCCCTACGGGATGTCCGAACCACGTGCTCCTCTGCACATGTGGCTTTCCCCCAGCCCTTAGTTTAAAAACTGCTCTACAACCTTTTTAATATTAAGTGCCAGCAATCTGGTTCCATTTTGGTTTAGGTGGAGCCCATCCTTCCTGTATAGGCTCCCCCTTTCACAAAAGTTTCCCCAGTTCCTAATAAATCTAAACCCCCTCCTCCCTACACCATCGTCTCATCCATGCATTGAGACTCTGCAGTTCTGCCTGTCTAACTGACCGTGTACATGGAACTGGGAGCATCTCAGAGAATGCTACCATGGCAGTCCTGGACTTCAATCTCTTACCTAGCACCCTAAATTTGGCCTCCAGGACCTCTCTCCTCTCCTTCCCTATGTCGTTGGTACCTACATGTACCACGACCACTGGCTCCTCCCCAGCACTACACATAAGTCTATCTAGATGTCTCGAGAGATCCGCAACCTTCGCACCAGGCAGGCAAGTCACCATGTGGGTCTCCCGGTCATTGCAAACCCAGCTATCTATGTTTAGAGAAGGAAAGAGGCAAAATGGAGCTATCTCAGGGGTTTTTATATCCTCTGCCGTGTTACTATCCCAAACAAAGCCCACTGCTGCTGTTTGTAGAAAGTTACTGCCCCAAGCTCGAGTCTAGTGTCACATGAGCATATCACATGCCCTTACTTTTTGCTGAATCACAGGGGGTGGCCATTGGCTCCTTGCAGTCTGAGGCATCCTCAGAAAGACCTAGTAGGTGGGATGAGTTTCTTCAATGGCCCATTGCAAAAGCTGTGTCAGATGGGTCATCAGTACATAGCTAGCCCTGACGTAAATCCATCTGGTGGGCGTCAGCCAGAAATACAACACAGGTTTAAGATACAAGTACATAGCCAATGTTCATAACTTCAGATACAAAGATGACGCATGGATTTAACCAGGAGAAACATACTCGATAGATTCTAACTTTTCCTTTGGTAGCTTACATGATACAGTTAGTACAAGATTTATGGTAATTGTATAACAGTGGTAAGATCAACTATATAAATGGTCACCTTTAATCATACAACTTCACAGATGGTGCAGAAGATACATCTCCTTCATTGTGTACATTGAACACTGCAGAGTGAAACTGTGTCTCCTGTGACACAGTCCTTCCTGGTGGTTTTCTAGGAGTGGTGTGGTTCTGCACTGCTTACACAAGGCTTTGGGCAAAGGGTACAATCTAGCAGCTAGCCTATTGACTTTACCAGTCAGAGTACAACTGAATTCTTCAATTACAACAACCCATTACTGTGAGCTTTCTGTCCTTAACTATCCCTCTACCTCGTACCAAACTGTAGATGAGTTGACTAGTATTTATCCAAGGCGTACAGCCAGTCTGCTTAATTGACAAGAGAATCTTATCTACTCTTTCCAGGAATGTAATTGTATAATTGTCTGTTAATGAGGCTGACAGATTTTATAATGTCAACCATTCATGATACATCCAGTCAGCTAGCAAGAATACTGTACACAGGAGTCTGGCAATGTTAGAATATTTTTTGTACGCTGGTAGGTAGATAAGGTGTCAGAGCTTGGCATACATTTATTTAGTTTTATCTTTTGCTTTCACAATGGCCAAGCTGAAAGGACCATGACTACACTTAAGCACTGCACACGTTTTAAATCTGGAATCGGATTTGTCCAACCAGCCTGAGGATTACTGCTGAAATGAAGCTCCTTTTCCTACTAGCAAGTGGATGGGGCTCCCATGTTAGTCAAACACACAGTTAGCCAAGATGCATATTTCAGGTGTTTATTTGTAAATAGCCACTCAACTCCTCTGCAAATTTAGCAACTAAATTGAGGCTGGCTGAAAAATTGGTCTTAAGACAGCACATAAAAAACAGAATTAGTTTGCTATAGATTCTGTAACAAAACAAACATTCTCTTGTGTAACTATTGTCTTGTTACTACTGTTGCTAGGACCTTATCTAGTGCACATAGGTGCTGGAACTAAGAATGCCGCTCCCCCTGGCTTGAAGTGGTTTCCATTATATCCAGGGTTTACAGTTTGATTCAATGGCTCTCAGCACCCCCACTACAAAAATTGTTCCAGAACCCCTGCCAGTACATTAAAGAAAAGATGCACTGCCAGTAGTTTTAAGACAACAAATACCCTGAGGTGGGCTAATCGGGTCTGTGATGTTTCCATTAACCAACTGCTTTAGGTTTCTGTGTTTCACCCACTCCTTGTTTAACTTATTTCGCGGTTATAAACACAGAAGAAATTATAGGCCATTTTAACAAAGGAAGGTGAAATAGGTCTAATGATGCCAATCTTTGATCAGCAGAAATGGTATGAAACTTAAAAACTATTATTAGGTATTAGGTACCACCTGCTAGCAGGTAAGAAGGCAATAAGAATAACTTGCCATTAAGAAGCATTAGTCTGGTGTGTTACTGTATTCTCCCGCACAGAAGGAGAGAGATTCATATACAGGACATTGCCCCAGTACTTAAAGTTAATGGGGACAAGCTAGGCTATTTCTGAATTTATCTTAAATGGACCTATTAAAAGTGTAATGAAAGAGATGGAGAATCCTGCTGTTTGTTTTAATTAGGATTGATTGTTGAACAGATAAATAAGGGAGGATGGAGCTGTTAATTGGCCATTAAGTTGGGATACATAAAATAAGTTGTCTGTGAATGAGGTGAAAAGAAGCAGGTGGACAGTAAATAGTTGTGAGGCTGAAAGATTGGTTGAGCTGCTTGAGATGAGAGCTCAGTGAGCTGTTTTACGGTCTGTCTGCACCTCTGAGCTGAATAGTAGGTAGATTATGATCAGAAAGCTAATGTCTTCATTTCATTTTTCAGTGGCATATACCCATAACTTTAAACTTAGATTTGAATGTTTGATTAGTATAGCAAATGTATAAATAGATTATTTTCATCAGTACTAAATTACATTGTTTAGTGAGGCATGGTTATTTTCGCCCAATCTACAATAACCATTTTGATACCACCTAACTTTTAGGTTCTAGCATTTAAGGTCCAATAACACCTGACATTGTAAAGAAGAAAGTAATTCAAAACTGCTGAAGACATTCAATAGCAAAGATTGTGTTGCTAGTCCCAGCAGGGCATCGTGTGACAGCTTTTTTTTTTTTTTACTTCAATACCTGACCTTCTACTGCAACATATTTATGATTTCAGGCTATAAACAGGGCTAAGGATTTGCATTTCCTTTCTTTTTTTGTTTTATTGTTAGAACCACAACTCTGTTTTAATAAAATAAGTTTGGGAAACAAACAAGAGTCCCGAGTGAAGTAAATTTCACAGCACATAAAGCAGCTTACATGATTTCAGACGATTTGGCTGGCAGATTCTTTTTGGCAAACAGCTGGAAGTGAGGTAGCAGAGATTGATTAAAAAAAATATTCATCCCCCAAGTTTATTCTTCATTAGTTTAAGGGAAAAGGAAACATTTGCCCCAAACCTGCATTTTATTGTGGTTTTGTGAGAAGATAGCCCTCTGGTGAACTTTACTCAAAAACTGCTGCTTTCTGGTTGGCAGAGTTTGTGGTGGTGTTTTTAAAGGATATTCCATTCTCATCCCTGATTCCTCTGCTAAATATACTCTCAATATCCGGCTAAGGAAATATTAACAAAACCTACGTTCAAACCTAATCAAAATTATGGGAGCACATCACAAAAATCGTTTCTGTATCAGCCTATGAGAGAAAGATCATGTATCTTGAATACTCGGGGTTTATGCAGGTGGGGTGAATGTCACCCTAATGATTAGATACTGACACATTGCTTTAAATGTTTTTAGGGTCCGTTCTGTCTTGCATTAAAATCAATGGAGCAAATAAGAGAGAGGGTGGTTGGTTTTCTGTAAGTATTTAGTTTTTATCTAGTAATTCAGGGGAGAGGATATTCAATTTCTGTAGTAATACTTTGTGGTTAACAATTATCAGAGTGGACTTGTTTAGGAACAGTGTTAGGTTTTTATGTCTGAGACTTGAGTTCAAAAAGAGCAAGGAATAAATTGTTGGTTTAATTCTAATGTAATAATCTTGTACTACTTAGCTCTTAGCACTTCTGTCTCCATAATCTCTTACCAGCATTAATTAATCCTCAAAAATAGTGAGACAATAATAATACTTTGCATTTATGTAACTCAAGCTGCTTTTAAAAACTACTTATAAATATCCCCATTTTACAGATGGTGAAACTGAGGGTGTTCAAGGCCAACATTTTAAAACAGGGGGTGCAGATCCACAAAAAGGCTCAGCTGCCTAACTCTCCACTTGAGGTGCCTCTGAGATCCTCGAAACCCCTATTGGGCTGTCACCTAACTCTGTAAGCAGCTAAAATCCCTTGGCATCTAAGCTGTCACTGTAAAGGCCCCTTAAGTACCAGAGTTTTTGCCTTTTGGTGTGCACACTGCTGCCTCAGACAGGACCCTGGAGACCTATCTCACACCTTTGCCCCAACAGGATCCTCAAACCAGGTGGAGATGAGTGTTCCTCCACCTATCTTGCCTGTGGGCCTGATGCAGTAGGCACAAGCCTACATAGCGGGATGCATATAAAATCCTGGCAGGAGAGGAAGAGGACAAGGAGGTGCTGGTGGTGGTGCTGCCACCATACACCCCCATAATTTTTAGGCCAGCTGTTAGAGCACTCACCTAGGGCGTGGGAGACCTGTGTCCCTTTCTCTGCTTTGTCAGATGGGGAGTAAGGAGTGTGCCCTAACTACTGGTCTCTGGTATATCCTAATGGGGTCTCTCAATGTCTCCTGTTTGAAGCTTTGGATAAAGACTTAAATAGTTACTGAGCCAGAGAGAGAGAGAGAACTCTCTAGTCTGATGGTTAGGGCACCCACTTGAGAGGTAGGAGTCCCAGTGTCCAGTCTCCCCGATCTACCTCCCCCTCTGGCATTTCTTGCAAGGAACACCTTGGGGAACTAGCACCAGAAGAGGGTTTATGGTTGTGGATCCCAAGCAAAACATGGCACCTCCCTTCAGTTGGGATTTAAGAGCCTAAGGCTACATCTACACTGCAATAAAAGACCTGTTATATGGCCATCGCTGGCTTGGGTCAGCTGACTTGGGCTTGTAGGGCTCAGGCTTCAGGGCTAAAAATTGCAATGTAGACATTTGGGCTCAGGCTGTAGCCTGCGGTCTGAAACGTTACAATGGGGATAGGTCTCAAAGCCCAGGCTCCACCTTGAATCTGAATGTGAACATGACTGTTTTTAGCCCTGCAGCCCAAGCCCTATGAGCCCAAGTCAATTGACCCGGGCTCTGAGACTTGGGGGACTCTGTCCTGGGAAGCAGTGACTGAAAAAGATTTTGGGGGAATAGGAGCTCCCAATGTGATGCTGTGGCCAAAATAACTAAATGCTCTTCTGGGATACATAAACAGGGGAATTTCAAGTAGGAGCAGACAGGTTATTTTATCTTTGTATTTAGAACTGCAGTCACTGCTGGAATACTTGGTCTAGTTCTCGTGTCCATTATTCAAGAAGGCTGTTGATAAATTGGAGAGGGTTCAGAGAAGACCCTTGAGAATGAATAAAGGATTAGAAAACATGTCTTATAGTGTTAGACTCAGAGCTCAATCTATTTAGTTTAACAAAGAGATGGTAAAGGCATGACTTAAGTCTATAAATATCTACAGGGGGAACAAAGATTTTAATAATTGGCTCTTCCATCTAGCAGAGAAAGGTATAACATGATCCAATGGCTGAAAGTCAAAGCTAGATACAATTTACCAGGATCATGACAATTTTTAAATCAAAAGTGGGTGTTTTTTCTAAAAGTAATGCTCTAGGAATTATGTTGGGGAAATTCTATGGCCTGTGTTGTACGGAAGGTCAGACTAGATGGTCATAATGGTCCCTTCTAGCCTTGGAATTTATTATCAGCATCTGCTATTGCCTAACTTAAGTGGCTTTCCGCACAATATGTTGACTTTTGTTGATCCTGTTCCTGAGTGCTTGTCTTTCTCCATGTATTGTACAGGGAGCCTGAACACCTAATTCCGGCTTTGTGGATTCCAGGTATTTTTCTGCGTACTTATAAATTAGGTGTTACAAGACTGAGCATTGCTGTGCTGAAGTTCCTTTGTGGATCAGGTTAGATGCATAATTTTAGGCAACTAACTCAATTTTAAGGTGCCTACATGAGCATGATTGTCAGAGGTGCTGAGCAACTACATCTCCTACCGAAGTCAATATAGACTTAGGTGATTTTGGTCTTGTCAGAACTCTGTGCAGGATTTTCATATCCATGCTTATTGCAAATATGGACAATGTTCAATCTGTATCTAATGCTGTGTGTATATATAGTCACATATCTTTTCTATCATTTCTCCTGTGAAGCCTGGCCACTGAAGAATCCGCTTTCTAGCCATTTCTTAATTGGCTGTAACACAGGCCATAACTAAAACTAGTATTTTGTGAAAATACATAATCCTCTGTGGTATGCTGCCAATGTTGTGTAGGGGTTGACACAAAAATGTCCAGGCATGGAAAAGCGGCATGAGGAACATGGAATACTCATTTGTTTTCCCCATTTTTACAAAATTGCTTTCTTGTAGCTGTAACAGAGGAAGAAGGCAACATTACTTGGCAAATGAACTCAAGTAAAGGCATTTATGGGAAAGTTTATATATTCCTCTAAAATATAGAGTACTGTATATTGATAGTTTAGCGCAGTGTACAGCTTGTGCACCTTGAAAAGTAAGGAAGAAGGTAGTCATTAAGACCTTGTAGAAGTGTCTGGGATGATCCTCCCTTAAGACCATCTTTAAAAAATATCTGACACTTGATTAAAAATTGTGCTTCTCTAATTTTTGTTTAAGGAACCTCCTGGATAAATCATCTCTTTCTGGAAAGATTGAGCAGTATACCTAGATCCATCAAAAACAATGGAAACTACCCCAATCTTCCCTTCAATTTAGTGTCATAATTCTAGCAAGGAGCCCCCATCCTTGATTTCCTCATATGAAACTGTAGACTTCACTGACTTTTTGTGGACATTTTGAACATAACATGAAAGAACAAGCACACTGCAAATAAACAAATTACTGCTTTACATTTGCTGTCAGAGAAAACCCTGAATAATAGGAGGTGAAGAAATAAAGCCAAGCGGTTGAAAATCTTCAAACAGAGAGAATAATACATTCAAATATAATTCACTATTAGCTTGGCTAATCAAATGCCTTTTATTTTCCTTTCTCTGAATTTTCCAAAAGCTCAAGAGTTGTGAGTAATATGGATATCAGTTCACAAGCTATTTACTATGTAAAGCAACTATACAGGTGCTACTAGGTGGAGGAGATTTTCTATTAACCTTTTATATGGTTTAACTGAAGAAAACATTCCTGAAGCTTCAGCCTCTTCCCCTAGACATGTGGAATATATTCACACAGTACCCGTATGTAGGATGCTGACCTAGTCATTTTCTCAACAATACAACAGAGAACACCAGAAAAATTTCATTAAATTATATTCATAGTACTGGATTCTAACATGTAATGTTGCTAAATCTTTGAATCTTGCATTGCATATTTCAGGAAAAACTGAGATCCTCCTGCAAAATGCTGAATACCTTTTCAATATGAAGTTAAAGTAAATGGGAGTTAAAGGCACTCTCAGGCAATCCTCAGCACCTTGCAGGGTCACCATCTAAGATGCCACCTGAAATGTAGGAGGGTAGGAAAAGAGAGAGCTTTAGAAGTTTCAAAGTTTGACCAGAAATAGTATTTTAAGTGTGTGAAGTCAGTCCTGTATAATAATCCCTCTGAAATGGGAAGAAAAATCCAAAGTGAAAAAGAACCATGTACCGATGATATTGTATAATCTTTAATTTCTCTAAGAGAAATCATGATCACTGACATACACTGACTAAAGATAGGTGCAGTAATCAAGCAAAGCCTGAGAGCCTGAATGTTTACTAGTCCCATTGTGTCTACTGTGCTCAATCTTTGGGTTGCACATGCACACAGATTTTAAAATGAGACTGCTAGAGACTTAAATTTCTCCTAGAACAAAGACAAATTAGAAGCATATTATTTAGTATCACAGAAATGCTGTACATTGGTCTCCAAGGCAAATTCTTGCTCTCAGAGCCTACATTTATGTTTCCCTAATTTCAACAGGGAAGTGTCATGAAGCAATATAATCATCCTTTCCCCACTACAAGGCGTGCTGGCAGTGGAGGAGTAATTTCTACCCATTAAGCCTGATATAGCTTCAATCAATGTGTCAAATTCTCTTCCCCCATCCTTTGCACTACTCAAGTGGTCCAAAGGACTTGGAATGTTGTCACAACTGGCCAGCTGGGGAGGAAGTGGGTGGATATTTCTCAGATGGTGTAAAGTCAGAATATCTAGTTCCTGTTGCAACTGCTGCACCCCTATTCCCCTTTAGGAGTGGACAGGAACAAAACACAGCCATGCTTTGCCAATTCTTAACTGGCATCTAATTCTTGAGGGACTGTCACCAGTTGATGTAAATTAGAATAGCATTTAGGCTGCTTTAATTTCTGCCAGATCCAGGGCCAGCACAGAAGGGCCCACAGAACTGGGGAACTGTAACTGTCTCCTGTATGCCGCTCCCATCCCCTCCCATGAATCTCCATGCAGAAAAGAACTCTTTTATATTTACAAAAAAATAATTTTTTAATACATTTAGCAAAATCACACACACTCTAACTCAGTAAGGTAGATAGAGGTAATACCGAAAGTTACATCTGAACATCCATACTCTCACCATCCCCTGCAGGACAACCTGAAATATTAGCCATTATCTTCCTCCATCACCATCACCTTCCTCATCTTCACCAGTGGCCATCATTCTGGTCTTTCCCAAGGGCTACGTATCTCTCTCTTCCTGCCCACAGGCTGGGATGCCACTTTTATAATATGTTATGCTGATGTTACCATGTCTAATGCATATTCAGTGGGGGTTTCTCCCCTCTCTCTTATTTGTATTTCCTCCACTGTCCAACGTTAAGGTGTCCTTCTTCTATAGGTTAGTTAGTATATTTATGATTTTACCCCATTATCATATACATCAGTTCGTTGCCATGGTGCTCTTGCAGTCGGATGTTTCGTCCAGAACCTTCCAGAAACTGGTTAGTTCATGTTTCTGTGGTTGGCTGATATCATTATGGACAAAATTCCCTCTTACACTGTACTTCCAGTTCTCCAAAACATATGGGTTACCTAAATTTATCTAGGCCAAAATTTGTAGGCCTCAAGCCTCATGCTAACTGCTAAAGCCAATATCTTACAAGATATAAGCCTGTAGGTTCCTTGCATTACTGATGAAATTCAGCAACTGAATATAATAAAGCAGAATATAATACAAAGCAGTGAATTTAAAAGGGGTAAGCTGGCCCACCGGGCTACAAAGGAACTGCTTCAAGACAAATTGGAATGGAGAAGAAAGACTTGAAGAGTGACCCCATATAGGTGGGACTAAGGCTAGAAGAAGGAGGAGGAAGAAGAGACTCCATTCAGTGGTGACCCTGCTCTGCATCTCAAGTGTATCCTCCCTTGGACTATTCATTCAATGTGCTGTGCCTGCAGTTTCCTCTCTTTTCTAACACATCAACAGCAAAAATGGCTTGACTTCCCTCAAGTGTTAGTCAGACTCTGTCAGGTTAGCAGATGGCCCAACAACTGTTGACATTTTTGGAATCTTTTCTGCTCATCTCAGAATGTTCTTGTTTCCCCAGTTTGAAATCACAAGAAAAGGCAAAGAGGAGTGAGGAAGACGAAAAAAATAGGATAAAGCCCCACTGCTCTCAGGGAGTGAGTAGTGTGAGGTATAAGATAATGAGCCAGTTTCTCAGATGGCATAAATTTGTATAACTGCATTAATATTCATGGTGCTATGCTGATTTATGCTAGCTGAGAATCTGGCCTTATAATTTAAAGAGAAGATTGCCTCCATTTGGAGAAGGGCAGCATTATGAATTTGCCTTTAAATGAAGCTTTTCTCCCCATATTAAACCCACCTATAGTATCTAAATAATGGGTTTGGATTAAATGTGGATCTTTCAAGTAATGATCCTGTTGCTCAAAGTGGTACTATTTCTGTGACACAAGCAAGGTAGCAATTTCAGTTCTAATTCTGCTTTAATTCATGTTCAACTAGCAGAAGAATTTTATTATTAACCTTAGAATACAATGTTCACTGTTTAAACAGTAAAGTTCTGGGGTTTTATTTTTATTATGTTATAAATCAGGACTGAAATTGGTTTGTGATCTGACTAGAGTTTCATGTGGCTACCATGCTGAAAAGATGTTTTTTTTCAGGAATATAATTCTTGCCAACTGGAGATTCAGATGTTCATTTGAAACAAAAGTTTGTTTAAAATATACTTTACAGTTCATAGATATCAAGAAATGTAACCTGTAGACTACCACACAGAGAAAATAATGTGGAGACATCATTGAAGGCAAAAAAAAAAAAAAAAAAAGCCTAGGGCCAATTCTGTCCTCATGTGTTCTGATGTCACATTGAAGCATTTCTTGGTATCTGTGAGCTGTGCAATATATTTGAAATGTAAGCCTATGTTTAAAGTGACCATTTGTCTGAACTTTCTCTCAGTGACAGCCACATTTCAGAAGAGTAAGGTCACTTGTGATGCCACAGCACTCTGAAAACCCAGTCTGATTTCTTAAATGTCATTTACAAATTTAGATTTGATTCACTTAGACCATATTTAGAAACAGAACCTAAAAAAATCGCACTGAATAAAGAATTCACAAACTTTTTCTACCAGGATTTTATTCCTAAAATAGAAGGGTTTGGTTCAAATTACAGAAGAAGAAAGTGGGGCGGGGGAGGGGAAGATCTTTTTAAGCCTAATTCAGACCTCTTCTAAGCAGCCCCATCTCCACTGAAGTAAGGTATATAAACATCAGTAGAGTTAATGTACTCTTCAACCTGGAGTCCACACTCCATACTTTCGCCCATTACCTATGTGCAAGGCATTACCTGCTAAAGTCACCACTCCCCACTCAAAACCCACCATGGCCAGGCCTACCATTGGGACAGGTATCTAACCACTATTGTGCATGTCCTCATAGGTGACAAAGGAAACCCCCACTAGCCAGGGCTCCTCACCCCCATCGAGAACCCCTCAACCCAGACAGAAGAGCACTGCAACTGTACTGCCACTCAATCGGTGATGGAGAGAATCCTTGGAAGGTTAAAGATATGGTGCAGGTGTCTCCATGCCGCTGGTGATACACTACAGTCGAGCCCCAGCATTTAGCATAATATTGCTATTCCCATGGGAATCCTTTTCCTTAGGGGCTACACACAGAAGTGAGGGGAGGAAGTGGAGAAGGAAGAGGAGGAGCATCAGCAGGCTGTGGCTGCGATGGAGGGGTGACACAGGCATCCACAATGGATGTGTGCACAGAGGCAATTGTCCTTTGTCAACATAGGAAGGAGAATCTGGGAGCAACTCCTGCAAGAGATGGTCTAGACCATCACCAGGTACCTGTACATTTAAAACAAATCTTAGCAAAAAAGAGAGACAAACTCCAAGGTGTGTGCCACAATGTGCTTCTCTTGAATGCAATGCAATTTTGTTTTTTGTTTGTGTCTGTGTGTTGCAGAATTACAAAAGGTACATAAAAATCAACAAGGCAGGATCACAACAATAAACATAACACATGCAACAATATAAAAGAGAATTCAAACAATACAAGGTAACAAAAAGCGCTGCATTAAAATGCCAAATGGTCACATAGTCTGAATAAAAAGCATACTGCTCCCAAATTAAAAAGGTAAAAGCTGTTTGCTTAGAGCTAAAATGCTGCAGTTGATGCAGTTGGATAAAATGGCATAGATCCTCCACTCAGAGATAAAATGTTAAAATAAGGCTAATTAAAAATGATAAAATAAGGGCTCAGATAAAACAGTAAAACAAGGCTTCAACCGTAACTGTAAAATAATTCTCATAAAGTTAAAATAATGCTAAGACTAATGGTGAAAGAAAGCTCAGAAAAAGGGTAAAAACAGAACAACGTTAATGGTGCACGTTTTAAAAGTGTTGTACAAATAGATACAGCAGGCAAAGCTATCAGTGAAGAAGGAGTTAAAACCAGAAACCCACCACTGCTCAGTACCTCCTTCTTCCTCATTTTGCTGGTGGAGTGGAGAGCCAAAGCCTGTTGGTGGCTGTCTCCGCATGTTCCGAGCACTCTGCTGTGTGGAGGTTGGGGTTGGCTTCAGGCCAGTGAGATGGGCCTGGTGATGGTGACTGGAGGAGAATCTCCACAGAGACAGGGCATACAAGGGTGTCAAGGGTCCAACTTACTGGGGATGGGGGTCTGAGGAGACGGAATAGGAATACTGATGTTTGGGGCAGAGTTGCTGCCTTCTGTGGAGAAAGGGGGAGAAGGGGAGGGAGTCCCCCATCATGGGTCAGGAAGCAGTTTGGGAGCTGGGCCATGAGGAGATCACACTGGGAGCAAAAGGGCTGAATGTATGGGTACAAAACATGGGGTAGATAGGACTGCACAATGGGGAACAAGCCATGGATTGACCGAAGGAGTCAAAGAGAAAAAGAATGGGGGTGCTGCATGAACAATGGGAGGAGATGAGGCAGAGACTGTCAAGGGTGTACAATGGAGGACCATGGAGGGGTGGTGACAGGAGACCATTGGCATGAATAGAGCCCTGCATGGATACAAAATCCACCATCCGCAAACATGGTCTGTGGATATAAAGCGGATATCCACAGATTTGCAGGGCTCTAGGCATAAGTACAATTCAGCACTGTTTTTGGCTGTCTAGCTTTTGACTCTGAACTGAAATCACCTCATAAACCCCGCCTTGAAGGACACTGCTCACACATGCCTCTTGGAGCTGTAGATCCCAGTCAAGGCTTTTCACGTGCCCCTTTCTGAACCCTGCTATTTTCCACACCATGGTCTTGTTCTGGTCAATGAGAAGGCACAAACAGTCTTGTGTCACTGGAGCTGGGCCTCCTCTTTCACCAGGACTGGGACCAAGTGCTGGACTTTGTGGCTTCCCAGGTCCATCTGGGGCTCAGGACAGGACCAGCCTAGATTCTGGTGGCATTGTGTGTTGCTGGGGGAGCTGTCTCTGCAGTCCCCCAACAGTGATGGTTCACTTACCAGATCTGTAGAGGTGAGGACAGCAAGGAGAAGGAGGGAGGGAGCTGCTCAAAGACAGGGTTGCAAGGGAAACAGCAGAGGAAGAGGATGGTGCAGGGGTTGTGCCGGATGGTGCTGGTGTGGACTATGGTGTTCCAGGGAACATGCTCTGTTTTACTTGAGCACATGCATTCAGGGTTCCAGATGTAGATGGTGAGGTGCCAGGTCGTGCATAAAGGGATGAAGCTGAGGCCACAGAGGTTCCAGAAGAGTTGGGGAGGCCATACATAGGAAGAAGGCGGTGAAGGGCTCTGATTCTGTGCTGCTGGGGAGGCTCATTGTCCTGGAGAGAGGGTGTCTCCTGATGATGTGCTGCCTGGGAACAGGAATCCACTAGACTGTGTACTTGCTTGCTTGCTTGCTTTCCGTGGTGTGGACCTCTATCAGACACCCTAGAGTGTGCAACCACAAGACCAACACTGGGGTGACCTATGGATACACTTAAGGCAGTCTTTCTCGACCTGCTCTTCTGAGACAGGGAACGGGAGGTGGGATGGGTGGTGTAGGAGGAAAGTGGAAGGTGGGTGTGCAGGGGCTAATGGGAAATGGAATGATAATGCTGCTTTGTGGCTATGGTCCTCTCTGGACAGTGGGACACATGACACCATATTGTCCCTCTTTCATAATATGTCACACACATTCTAGATGTTCTGATTAATGTCTCATGGCTCTTACATAATTTTTCTGAATAATGAATTCCATTTTACAAGACATACCTATTTCATAGTTCAGTCCACACCACTGCAGAAGCTTTAACAAGAACTTTCCCAATATCTCTATTAAGCATCAGGACTCTTCTTCCATGAATAGAATTTTTCCATTTTTGTCATGTTCAGTGCTAGACATCAGATAGGTTAAGACAGAGCCAATGGGGGTCAGTAGATTCATTACTGGTTTTGCCTGTTCAAGGATAGTGCTCAGATCACAAAATTACAAACTTTACTGTTAGGGTTAAAATCTGGCTAAATGTACAAAGCAATAGGGATTAAATTAATTCCTGTAGAGAGGGGCAGCACAAAGCCTATGTACCACGAAAATGTCTCTTGAGTCCTATATTTTGGGTTTAAGTGGAATTTGAGTGGTGTATAGACCTTGTGCTGGCCCCCTGAACCAGGCTGAATTTCACCGTCTGTCTGTCTAATGGACACAGCACTTACAAAGTTGGTGGATGCTAATAAAAGTTCCAGGAAGCTTATCATAAAATAGATGTTAACATCACTATAGAAAGAGGAATGTTAACAGGATGTTATCTCTTGTGAGTGAGGGGAAGAAATAAGGCTGATCTCCCAAATGGTACATAAGTTAAACCAAATAATTAGCTGGAGATTCCACAGCCAGGGAAACCTTTTAAATACCAGTGACATGAATTAATTAAATCATTGCACTAATGTTTTCTCTACTCCTTTCTAAGCAGCAGCCATTGCAGCACCATACAGCAATTTTGAGTTGAATGAGTTAATATGCTTCCAGTGTCATCTCTCATGATTTATAGAAGCTATTGTTAGTTGCAAGGTTGGGAGATTAGTAATGGTATATAGTTTGGGCATAATAAGCTTGCTGACCTCTTTTCCTATTCATGTAGTTAAGTTTCAACCTGTAAACATCCTATTTTGGTGGCAATAGATTTTAAGGCACAAGGCCAGATTCTCTATTGCTTTGCACCTTGTGTAATTATTTATACCTGTGCAAAAGTGGATATGAAACTACCATTCTAGTTTTTGATAGCTTTGATAGTTACACCCATGTATGGGATATAACTAATATGAGATTGTTTCATGCTGACTGATAAGAACTGAGAATTCTGAGCTAGATCCTCAACTGCTCAAAGTTATGGATACATCACTGACTCCTGTAGAACTTCACTGATTAACTAACATCAGATAAGGAAATGTCAGTCTGGAGAAGGCTATGTTAACTTGGTGAGGCATAATGCAATAGCTGATCAACTGAAGATTCATTGTTTGGACTAAAAGAAAAGGAGTACTTGTGGCACCTTAGAGACTAACCAATTTATTTGAGCATGAGCTTTCGTGAGCTACAGCTCACTTCATCGGATGCATACCGTGGAAACTGCAGCAGACATTATATACACACAGAGATCATGAAACAATACCTCCTCCCACCCCACTGTCCTGCTGGTAATAGCTTATTTATTTAATAATTGTTTATTTATTTAATAATAAATAATAATTATTATTATTTATAATAATTATTATTATTTATGTATTTAATAATAGCTTATTATTATTATAGCTTGTTTGGACTGAGATTCTTCAAAGGTAAATCTCAAAGACATCATCAAATATTAAGGCATTTTGGCTTTTTCCCTCTTAGTTTGCTTTCAGCAATAATTTTGTATTAGAGGTGAGTGATGGCTTTAACTAATTATCTTCATTAGTGCACTGACGCTTAAGAAAGAATGCTTGCACCAACATTCCAGGATCTTCCGTCTTCTCACTTAGTATTGCTGAAGCTATATCTGAGAAACTGAATTTTGAAATAGGTGTCTCCTATTAATTTGGAAAAAAAAAAACAAATCATGTCACAGGCTAAGCAGCACTGAAAGTTTAAGGGGGTAGCATTTAATAGATGGCAGTGAGTTACATATGACGGGGGTTCTCAACCTTTTTCTTTCTGAGCCCCGTTTCCCCCCACCTCCCCACCCCCCAACATGCTATAAAAACTCCACGGACCACCAGTGCCACCACAACTGTTTTTCTGCATATAAAAGCCAGGGCACACATTAGGGGAAGCAAGGAAGGCAATTGCCCAGGGCCCCATGCCACAGGGGGACTCACAAAGCTAAGTTGCTTAGGCTTTGGCTTTAGCTCTGGATGGTGGGGTTCGGGGCCCTGGGCTTCAGCCCCATGTGTTGGAGCTTTGGCTTTCCGCCCTAGGCACCAGCAAGTCTAATGTCAGCCCTGCTTGGCAGACCCCCTGAAACCTGCTCATGGCCCCACAGGGGCCCCTTGTTGAGAACCACTGACATATGATATAGCTCTTATGTATTTGTTGCTGGACAAATCAACGGTACTATCAGAACTACAGTCAATGGGTTCCTACATCTGAGTTGTACCATTGCATTCAGTCTGTTAAAAGATGGGGGGGTTCCAATTCTCCATTACAGTGTTTCTGTTTTTGGTGCAGAAACGGGAGTAGAGAATGGGGCAGGAACACCTTTTAAAGCACCTTCTTGACTGACAGTATGTTTTTGCTTTTATGGAAAATATAAGAAACTGTTGATAAAGATGGGACTATAGAAACACAGAGCTCAGACTAAATGAAGGTATGAACAGGGCTTCTATTTTAAAAAACTGAAAAGAAAATTTTGGTTTAGATTGAAGACCTGTGAGTGCTCTTTTCCAGAAGACCTCTGCTCTTTCTTTTTGGAGGCCTGGTCTACACATAGAAGGGCTTTATATCCATTGGAAGTGAAGACATGAGACATTAAGGAGGAAGATTTTTAAAGGCACATATGGGAGTTGGTCACCTTGCTGACTTTCACAGAAATGTAGGGCTAGAAGAGATCTTGAGAGGTCAACTCTAGTCCCCTGTGCCAAGGCAGGACCAAGTATACCTAGACCATCCCTAACATGGGTTTGCCTTACCTATTCTTCAAAACCTCCACTGATAGGGATTTCATAACCTCCCTCAGAAGCCTGTTCCAGCACTTAACTATCCTTATAGTTAGAAACTTTTTCCTAATATCTAGCCTAAGTCTCCCTTGCTACAAATTAAGTAATTACTTCTTGTCCCACCCTCGGTGGACCTGGAGAATAATTGTTCACCACCCCCTTTATAGCAGCCTTTAACAATATTTGAAGACTTTCATGGTCTCCACTCTCCCTCCATATTTTTTTATCAAGACTACACATGCCTACTTTTAAAAAAAAACCTTTCCTCGTAGGTCAGGTTTTCTATACCTTTTGTCATTTTGTCACTCTTCTCTGGAGTCTTTCCAACTATATCCAGAAATGGATATAGTACTCCAGGCCTCACGAGTGCTGAGTAGAGCAGGACAGTTACCTCCCATGTCTTACATATGACACTTCTGTTAATACTGCCCAGAATATCAGCCTTTTCTGCACCTGCATCACATTGTTGACTCTCATTCTATTGTGATCCACTATAACCCCCAGATCCTTCTCAGCCGTATTACCGCCTAGCCACTTTTCCCCCCATTTTCTAGTTGTGCATTTAATTTTTCCTTCCTAAGTGTAGTACTTTGCACTTGTCTTTAGTGAATTTCATCTTGTTGATTTCAGACCAAGTCTCCAATTTGTCAAGATCGTTTTTGAATTCTAATCCTGTCCATTTGCTGGATCAGGAAGAAAGCCCTGCATCAGTTTAAAATGCAGGCTTTTATCCAAAGTCCTCTCTTTTTCTGTTGGTCTCTAGAGAATCCAGTTTGAACTAGTATTTGCGTATCTCTCCAGTGGCTTCAAAGGCTGATGACAAAGGAAGTACATTAGCATCCCACCTCCCTCCTAGAAAAGATACACATAATGTCACAACACCACATACATAATTGCATTTTTAATACAATGTACCCCCAATGTATTAACCCTAATTCAATAAGGGTAAACTTAATTTCATAAGATTTGTTCAGGATATTGTTAATCTGTCACAGCATCCTCCCAGTTTGACAGCAAACTATTGATAACTTCTCTTTAAGTGGTCTTCCAACCAACTGTGCATCCACCTTATATTAATTTCATCTAGACCACATTTTCCCAGTTTGCTTATGAGAATGTCATGTGTGACTGTGTCAAAAGCCTTACTAAAATGAAGGTATTCTAAGTCTACATCTTCCCTCTCCCCATCCACTAGCCAATATCCCTGTCAAAGAAGGAAATTAGGTTGGTTGGCATTTGTTCTTGACAAATCCATGTGGGCTATTCCTTATAACCCTATTTGTCAGGCTTTGGGTTCTAGTCAGTCATCCCTGGTGGTTGGAGCAAGCCATAGAGTCAGGAGCAGGCCGAGGGCAGCACTTAATCCAGGGAACAGGCAGTGGGTCAGGACAGAGGTAAGAGTCCATAGTCAAGCCAAATCAGGGATCTTAGTTGGAGTCTGGATGCAGGCTGAAAGTCGAAGCTGGGTGGGAGTCAGTCCAAGGGTCAGCAGGCAGATGCAGGGCTGGAGCAAAGTCAGAGTAGGACTCGCACAAGGCTGATATGGGTTGGAACAAGGCTCGGGCAAGGCTGCAGCAGGAACAGGAACCAGATCAAGGGCAAGCTGGAAACCTAGGGAGTCTATAACACTGCAAGGCATCAGGAAGGTTTCTGGCCAATTACTGCTGTTGCAAAGACTAACTTGCAGCTCTGGTGGGGGTCAGTGAAATACCTGTGCCTGGGGGTCCTCTAATTTAGACCTTGCCCAGGGATAGGTGCTGCAGCATGCCTGAGGGATGAATAAGGAGACCAGATGTCCCCATTTTATAGGGACAGTCCCAATATTCTGGTCTTTTTGTATATATGTAGGCACCTATTACCCCCAACTCCTGTCCCAATTTTTCACAGTTTCTATCTGGTCACCCTACGGCTGAGTCAATATAGGCTGTGTTGGAGGGATGCGTCGTGGCAGTTGAGTGAGCAGCCCTGGTCTGGCTGTGGGTATGCCTTGCACTATT
This sequence comes from Eretmochelys imbricata, assembly GCF_965152235.1. Lineage (NCBI taxonomy): Eukaryota > Metazoa > Chordata > Testudines > Cheloniidae > Eretmochelys > Eretmochelys imbricata. The sequence continues at coordinate 32,640,195 of NC_135575.1, read as the reverse complement.
ATCCTCTAGCTGCTTACAAATTGTTTATTAAATTTGTTCCTATAGCTTTCCAGGTATCAGTTAGGCTGACTGGTTTCATAATTCCATGGCTCCTCTCTGTTTCCCTTTTTAAAGATAGATAATATGTTTGCCCTTTTCCAATCCTCTGGGACGGAGGGGGCAAACCGCGGCCCAGGGGCCGCATCCGGCCCTTCAGATGTTTTAATCCAGCCCTCGAGCTCCTGCCAGGGAACAGGGTCTGGGGCTTGCCCCACTCCAGTGCTTCAGCCGGGGGTTGCCCCACTCTGCGTGTGCTGTGGCTCCACATGGCTCCCAGAAGCAGCAGCATGTCCCCCCTCCGGCTCCTATGAGTAGGGGCAGCCAGGCGGCTCTGCATGCTGCCCTCGCCCTAAGCACCACCCCCACAGTTCCCATTGGCTGGGAACCATGGTCAATGGGAGCTGCAGAGGTGGTGCCTGCGAACGGGGCAGTGTGCAGAGTTGCCTGGCTGTGCCTCCATGTACAAGCCAGAGAGGGGACATGCCACTGCTTCCAGAAGCTGCTTGAGGTAAGCGCTGCCTGGAGCCTGCACTCCTGACCTCTTCCCACACTCCAACCCCCTGCCCCAGCCCTGATCCCCCTCCCACCCTCTGAACCATAGAATCATAGAATCATAGAATATCAGGGTTGGAAGGGACCTCAGGAGGTCATCTAGTCCAACCCCCTGCTCAAAGCAGGACCAATCCCCAATTAAATCATCCCAGCCAGGGCTTTGTCAAGCCTGACCTTAAAAACTTCTAAGGAAGGAGATTCTACCACCTCCCTAGGTAACGCATTCCAGTGTTTCACCACCCTCCTAGAGAAAAAAGTTTTTCCTAATATCCAACCTAAACCTCCCCCACTGCAACTTGAGACCATTACTCCTTGTCCTGTCCTCTTCTACCACTGAGAATAGTCTAGAACCATCCTCTCTGGAACCACCTCTCAGGTAGTTGAAAGCAGCTATCAAATTCCCCCTCATTCTTCTCTTCTGCAGACTAAACAATCCCAGTTCCCTCAGCCTCTCCTCATAAGTCATGTGTTCCAGACCCCTAATCATTTTTGTTGCCCTTCGCTGGACTCTCTCCAATTTATCCACATCCTTCTTGTAGTGTGGGGCCCAAAACTGGACACAGTACTCCAGATGAGGCCTCACCAATGTCAAATAGAGGGGGACGATCACGTCCCTCAATCTGCTCGCTATGCCCCTACTTATACATCCCAAAATGCCATTGGCCTTCTTGGCAACAAGGGCACACTGCTGACTCATATCCAGCTTCTCGTCCACTGTCACCCCTAGGTCCTTTTCCACAGAACTGCTGCCTAGCCATTCGGTCCCTAGTCTGTAGTTGTGCATTGGGTTCTTCCATCCTAAGTGCAGGACCCTGCACTTATCCTTATTGAACCTCATCAGATTTCTTTTGGCCCAATCCTCCAATTTGTCTAGGTCCTTCTGTATCCTATCCCTCCCCTCCAGCGTATCTACCACTCCTCCCAGTTTAGTATCATCCGCAAATTTGCTGAGAGTGCAATCCACACCATCCTCCAGATCATTTATGAAGATATTGAACAAAACCAGCCCCAGGACCGACCCCTGGGGCACTCTACTTGACACCGGCTGCCAACTAGACATGGAGCCATTGATTACTACCCGTTGAGCCCGACAATCTAGCCAACTTTCTACCCACTTTATAGTGCATTCATCCAGCCCATACTTCTTTAACTTGCTGACAAGAATACCAAGAAAACCCCTTGGTCCCAGCCCAGAGCACCCTCTGCACCCCCAACCTCTCATCCCCAGCCCCACCCCCGAACCCATACCCCCAGCCGGAGCCCTCACCCCCTCCTGCACCTCAAAACCCAATTTTGTGAGCATTCATGGTCTGCCATACAATTTCCATACCCAGATGTGGTCCTCGGCCCAAATAGTTTGCCCAACCCTGCTCTGGGACCTCACCCATCCTCCAGCAGTTCTCAAAGATAATAACTAATGGTTCCATGATTGCTTCAGGTAGCTTCCTGAGTACCCTGGATGGTATTTCATTAGGCCTTGCTGACATGAATATATCTAACTTAAAGAATTAATATTCTTTAACCTGTTCTTTCCCTATTTTGGCTTGCATTTCTTTCTCCACAATATTGATTGTGTTTAATTATCTGGTCAATGTCAACCTTTTTAGTGAAGACTGGAGCAAAATAAGCACTGAACACCTCAGCTGTCTTGATGTCATCAGTTATTAGTTCTCCTTCCCTGGTAAGTAGAGGACCTACACTTTCCTTGTTCTTTCTCTTGCTCCTAAGGTATTTAAAGAATCTCTTCTTACTGTCTTTTAGGTCCCTTGCTATATGTAACTCATTTTGTGCCTTAGCCTTTCTGATTTTGTCCCTACATGTTTGTGCTATCCTTTTGTGCAGATCCTTAGCAATTTGTTCATGTTTCCACTTTTTGTAGGATGCCCTTTTTAATTTCTGTAAGAGTTGGATGCCTGCCTTTTGCCTTTGAAAATCTTCCCCTCAGAAAATGTTTGAACCCCCAAATGCTTCATAAACTAATAGAGATAAAGCTAGATTTCTCTTCTGTTTGTTGTTTCTCACTCACACCATGAGATTCATAAAATGGCTGCTATTACCGTTATGTCCTTCAGTGATTATCTCATAAACATAGTGCAATTAAATTATAAATTCTGTAGATGACTCTAGACAGAATATAAATGTACTGCACTCAAAGGCACTTGAAATTCTCACAATAAACAAGGCAACTACTACAAAACAATGATGACATCTTCTCCTTCATATTATATATGTGCCTGGATTTGCCATTTTGATCTCCTAATTACTTTGACAGTGTCTTTCACAGTTAAGGATAAATGTCACCATCAGTATCTTGTGTTTCTGTACAAAAATCATTGTACGCTATTTTAAATCTAAATTCCTGTACATAAATGCTTTTTGTTTTTGGAAAAAAGTAATGCTTAAGGTGAAAATTCACGTCTATGATGGTGGCATGAAGGTGAATGTGTATGGAAAGCAAGAAGAAAATGTGGCCATTTTGGAGATATCTAAGCATGAGAAGAAATACTTTTTAACTGTTCAGAAATGTTTCACATCTCTTTGTGCTCAGCAAGTGCTTCATCCAAAGTCCACTGAAGTCAACAGAGAGACTCACATTGACTACAGTGGATTTTAGACAAAAGCCATAATGCAAAAATTGTACTTTAAAGAAAAATTCATACTTGACATGATTTTGGACCTAATCATTCAAGCTCTCCGTGCATAAAAGCCTGGAGTCATCATGGACCTAATTTAAACATGTGAGTAGTCCCAGTGAAGTCAAAGAGACTATTCACTTGCTTAAAATTGGCATGTTCTTATGTACAGTGACGAATTACTGCCAAAACTCCTAATAATTTCAATAGTCCTCAGTGAGAACAAATACAATCTATATGTCTGACGGAATTTCATTTTGGAATAACAGTTTATAAACACTTGTCAGACAGCATCTTGTGCCTGCCCATTGGGATCTCTTCTTGTAATTTTAAATCATAAATATGTTGGGTTTGATTTTTCACTCCTTACCACAGTGAAAAGTGGGTGTAAAACACTACCCTCTCAAATGGTAGCATTGCACCCCAGTTTTACACAGGTGTAACTGACTATATAAGATTCGTGGGAGTGGAGAATCAGGCCCATTTTGTCTACAAAGATAAGTCTTCAAACAATAAAGATATCTTGAGGGATAACAAATTGACTGAAATTTATAATAATTCAAATAGTTGAATTTTGCTCAATATTTATATATAGTGGCTTTGAGACAATTGCCTGAGCTCTATTATAAAGAATCTGTTCAATCAGTTTCAGAACTACTCTCAAAAGACTCATCTTTCTCATTCTTTAATTTTGGAAGCTGAAAGGTTTCCCTCCACCACATAACAATTTTAAAAAAACCAAACAACAGTTTGTATTAATCTAAGTTTATCAGAAGAGAACAGAGGCAAACAACCAAGAGCAGAAACACTTTTTTACATTTATCATCTGTAATTTTAGATATACAGAAAGACAATAAACATACATTAAGAGATTAAAAGATAACACCACTCAATCTAGGGAGAAGGGATTTCATGCCTTGGTTCTCTAGCACCACTTTTAGTTGGGATGTAGGGAGTGTTTAATGAGGAAAAACCTGGAACCCAGCAGCCATTTCTTTTAAATTAACAATGTGTGGAAATGCAATGCTATGTATATACTTATGTCATGAATATCTAGAGCATCACACACTGAAATACAAAGTAAACTAGTTCAGTTGGATAAAGCTATATGCCAAATTAGTCTGTTTCATACAAATACCTCCAGCCATCAATCCTTGAGTCTCTTTATGTCATGCACATTTCCTTAACGTACTTATTTGGATGTTCAGTCATTAGACCACACATGCACTTCAAATTCTCACACTCTAGATCTGTACACTGCAGAAGGTACTGCTCACTCCACAGCATACAAAATTTGAAACTGCTGTGATCTAGCAGAAGGACTAGCAGGCAATACACTTTCCAATGCTATTAAAATTAATGAGTGTATGAGATTTTTATGATGACGTGGGACAGTCCCAGACTATATGAAATTTGAATAGCATGTGTGTTGTTTTGAATTATGTACAATTGCAGAATCAAATTACGCCTTTTTTTTTTCATGTTCTCCTTAAAAACAACAGCAAAACGCCACCAGCAGCAAAAGGCAAAAAAATTATATAGAAAAACTTGTTAGTGGAAAATTATAGTATTTCATACATGCAAAAATTAGAAAACTCTAAATCATGCTGTCCACAGCAATTATAAGTTAAACACATTATGCCCATAATGGCAGAAAGCGTATCTCTACCTGCTGTAATACAAATGCTGTATACTCAATAACCAAGTTCTGGTTGCTATAGGAATAATGAATGTAATGTCCTTCATTCTGTGAGACCAAAATGTCAACCATAGCATGGTAATACATTGTTTTGACATATAATTTTAACCAGACCTTTGCACACAATTTAGGTTTTGCCTACATGGTTCTTAAATCCAAAAATGGTGCAATATTTTTACCAATTAAAATGAAATTGGCCCTGAAGATTTGCCAGTCTCTTTGACAGCACATCTATATTTATTTATCCTGAATGTTTCTCCAAGACACTCAGTGACTATTCTCTATTATGACGCAGCTGGATGCAAATTACAGGTTTTATATACATTTAAACAGAAAGTGATGCTCACCTTCACTATAGCAGAGCTGGCACTCCCCTTTAATACAGTCCTACATTTGCTTTGTTGCCTAACCTGATATATGGGGGAAACACCGGTGAAATGGTAAAGAGCCTGATACTACTACCACTGAAATCTGTGGCAAAACTTCCATTGACTTCAATAAGAACAAAAGCCAACATTAGATCTCTAAAATGGGATTATTAATCTCTTTTCGGCAGCAGCTGTGCTTCCTGTCAGCCCCCTATCCTTCCAGCTTTCTAAAAACACTGCTTCATAGGACTGAGTTTTTGACTGCTAGCAGCAATCTATCTTCCTAAGGCCACTGAAGGACTTCTATTTGCCTCAGTCACTTGAGTTAAATTCATGTAACCTAAAGTAGAGGAGAACATCAGTCCATTTGAAAAGAAGAAATAATACTGGAACAGTGACACTGATCAGTTGTTAATACCTTTCTGATTAGCTGTGATTAACAAAAAAAAAAAATGTCATGCCATGTTTTAAACTGCTCCAGTATCTTCTCTTTAGATGATGTACATCTAACATTCACAGAGCACTATTTGCTTCTGTATATACGGCCACTGACTTAGACATGTAAAAGGAAAACATAGATAAGAATTATATAATCAGAGAAGAATTTGAGTCACAGGAAAAATCATCCCATCAAAATGACAGAGAAACACATATTGATGCACCAGGCAACATTTTTGAAAAGATGCTACTGGTAAAAGTCACCGCCATGCACATAATTGGGCATGGAACTTATATGTGCCTGTTAAAGTTTTCATTGGGTGACCCTTAATGAAGGCCAGAAGAAAGAAGTCTTACCTGTTTCTGGACAGAGAGAAGAAAGTGAAAAGCTAGGTTTCTGTATACAGCATTCACATTGATTTTGGAAGGTTAGAAAGTGGTAAATAAAAAGAGAGCCTGCATTTCTAAAGCAGCTTTCACCCCAAAGTGCTTTACTAACAGATAGATCAATATCTGTGTACGCAGACATGTACTATAAAGGGATTACTTTGCCCAACTCTGAAATACAGCCTCCTCTGGAGTGAAACACAGCAACTGTTTTAACAGAGCACAACACCTCGACACAACAGTTTAAAGTAAGACATTAAAAATATTTTTTCGGTTGAAACTACAGAATAATATAGCTATGCAGAATATAATTAACATAGTAGCTGGCCAGGACTTTAGGTTTAAAACCCCCACTCTTACAATGTGTGTCATGGATTCTATAATGAGAACCGATTGTCAAGACCTTAGTTTTACATTATTCAAAATGTAAAGAGTAAAATTTTCCAAGGCACATAAATGACATAGGAACCTAAGTTCCATTTTCAAAAGTGACTTAAGATATGTCCACAATGGAGATGGATGTGTAATTTCCAGCTCATGTAGACATACCCATGCTAGCTCTGATCAAGCTAATGCACTAAAAATAGAAGTGTAGCTATGGCAGCTTGAGCAGCTGGGAGGACCAGCCACCCTATTTGAACCCTAGATACAAACCCTGAGCAGCTAGTTCATCCTTCTAGTCCGCAATTCTATGTATGTCTATCCAAACTGGAAATTATACCTCCAGATCCACTGTAGATATACCCTTATGCATTTAAACCCAGATCCACGCTTTCTGGAGTGGCTGATGACTGTGAGTGCCAACCTCAGGGCATGCTGTCAAGAAGCAGGGCAAAAACTGCAAATTGGGTGTATGTTCTATAATTAGATTTCACCAACCCAGTAAAAAGTGTGAACTCCTAAAGCACTATAACAGTCTTACGGAGTCTCCTTGGCATTCCAGTCTATCCTGCCACCCAGGCAAGCTGGATTTTGTGAGAGATGGTCACTTTACACCAAGGATCACAACAATATTCGGGTTACTCCCATTCCCAAAGGACCAATCACTTAGCCTAGGTCAGCTGAAATCAGATCTCTACCCAAAGACAAGACTTGTAGCCAATCCTGTAGCAAACTAACTAAAGGTTTATTAACTAGGAAAAAGAAATTTGGGTTATTTACAAGGTTAAAGCAGGTAAATATACACAGACAAATGAGGTACAGTCTTAGGTTCTAAAAGATGACAGTAGCTGCTATAATATACATGCTTTATAAGTCCCCATGGGGACTTAAATAGCTGGGGACTCCTCGCTTACGCTTAGAAATCCTTAACCCTCAGAATTCAAGCAGCAGAGGAATAAAGTTTCTTCCGGTCAAGGATTTTTATTCCCTTTCTCCAGAGTGAAAACTGATAGAACAAATGTTGGTGCCTGACTCCTCTTCATGTGAGTAGTGAGGGCAATCAACCAAATTTTTGTCCTTTGATGTTACACAATGGCTCCCTTGGTTGCAGTGGACCCTCTTGTCTGCAGACCCAGCACTTTACCCTAATTAATGCTTCTTTCCCATTTGTTGAGTTACACAATTATAGAGGTTTACAATGGAAACATTTATCATTCTGTGATACGGGGTACAGATAAGTAAGACTAAGGGCAAGTCTACACTTAAAAAAAAAAGTATACCTAAGTTCCATTGGGATACAGCCACTGCAGTAATTAAATTGTGTTTTCATGTCTACACTATGCTTCTTGTGTGGGCAGTGTGCATCCTCACTAGCAGCGCTTGCATCGATGCAGAGAGCAGTCTACCATGGGTAGCTATGCCACTATCTAGTGCAGGGTGTTTTGGGTAGGTTTTGCAATGCCTCATGGGGCCAAAATGAGTCATGCAGGGGTGACTGGGAGCATGATTTCAGTGTCCCATAATCCAGAGTTCTCCATCCCATAATTTCATCAGCATCCCACAATGTTTTGCACCTCTTCTCAAAATTCCTGTGAGCCCTCACGTCCCTCCTCACTCTCCGCCATCTGTGTCAGAAGCATGGCTCATACACAGCTAGGCATTATTGTGATGAACATTGAGAGCACGGGGCACCTGATCCTGTAGTGTTTTCAGAGCTGCCAGAGGAGCTGTGGGGAACATGCCAGGTCCTTGGAGGCTAGGTTGCTGTAGGACATAGAAACAATTCAAAGTTGTTGGCAACATTCATGGAGCAGCTGCAGATGGTGAAGCGCCAGTTCTGGGCCTGAGAAATTAGTACTGACTGGTGGGATTGCATTGTCATGCGGGTTTGGGATGACAAGCAGTGGGCTAGGTCCTGAACTTTCAGATACACAAGGCCACATTCTTGGATCTGTGTGCAGAGCTTGCTCCAGCCCTTCAGTGCAGTAAGACCAAAATGAGAGCTGCACTAACAGTGGAGAAGCGGGTGGTGATAGCTCCATGGAAACTTGCAACACTAGATTGCTACCAGTCGGAAATCAATTGGGAGTTGGGAAATCCACCGTGGGGGCTGTTGTGATGCAAGTGTGCGGGACCATTAGTCACATCTTGCTACAAAGGACTGTGACTCTGGGTAGTGTGCAGGAGATACTGGATGGTTTTGCAGCAATGGGATTCCCTAACTGTGGTGCAGCGAGAGATGGCATGTATATCCATATTTTGGCATCAGACCGCCTTGTCACAGAGTATATCAACAGAAAGGGCTACTTTTTATGGTAATATAAGCACTGGTGGATTACCGGGAATGCTTTACTGACATCAACGTGGGCTGGTATGGGAAGGTGTATGACACATGCATCTTTAAGAATACAGGACTGTTCAGAAAGCTGCAAGGGACTTTCTTTCCAGACTGGCGGATTACTATTGGGGATGCTGAAATGCCAATAGTGATACTGGAAGACTGTAGGGAGCCAGGCTCCCCTCCAAACCAGAGGGTAAAGAGCCACCCTCTGAGCCTGAGTGAGCGGGGCCAGGCCAAGCTTCCCCCAATCCCCGGAAGGGGAAGGGTGGGACAGGAAGTACAAAGGGCGGGGCCCTCTGCCCAGTGAGGAGAGCACCAGGGAGGGAGACAGACGCAGGCTGCTGGCTGCCCCCTCGCGATCCTGCTGCTGACCCAGGCGAAGCCCTGGGCAAGGAGGAGCCTGACCGGGAGGAAGGCCTCTGGCAACCAAGGCTGCCGGCCACTGAGTACCCAGAGGACCTGGAGGGGCCTGACTGCAGCCCAGGCCAGCGTGAGTCCGATACCAAAGGGGAGCGGGGGTGGCCCGCAGCGGAATACCCGGAGGAACCGGAGCTGCCCGCAGCGGATTACTCGGAGGAGATGGAGTATCCGGAGCTGCCCGCAGCGGAATACCCGGAGGAGATGGAGGGACCGGAGCGACGCGCCTGAGAGAGACGGGGTAGGAAGTAGCCCAGGGGCCCAACAACACCGTGGGGTGGGTGAGTTTGGTCAGCTGGTGCGGATTGCCCTGCTGACCCAGCGGCGGGACCTTCGCCTCCCGCCACTGTCAGGGCCCTGGGCTGGAACGCAGTGGAGTTGGGTGGGCCTGCGTTCCCCTACCCCGGCGCTCCCCGGCCGGGGGGGCATGCTACTGACCCTTGCCGGCGCTCCCCGGCCGGAGGGGCGCGCTACTGACCCTTGCCGACACACCTTCCCGCTAATTCCCCAACGCCCGGGAGGTAGGGCTGAGGCCTGCCACGGAGACCATTGCTCTCCATCGCCCCTAGGGGCTCGGAGGACCGACCGACGCCTGTCACAGAGACCCAGCCTATCCCTTACTCACATGGCTCATGAAGCCATATACCAGTGACTTTGACAGCACCAAGGAGCACTTCAACTACAAGCTCAGCAGATGCAGAATGACCATTGAATGTTCCTTTGGTCATTTGAAAGGTCACTGGCTCTGTCCGCTCATGAGTTTGGACCTCAGTGAAAAAAAATCCCAATAGTTACAGATACCTGCTGTGTCCTGCATGTCCAAAGTGGGGGAAAGTTTCAAAAGTTTCTGATTTTGAGCAGCCAGATACCAAGTCTGTAAGAAGAGCTCAACGCGGAGCCCATTTGGCTCAGAGAGCTGTGGAAGACCACTTCAATAGTGAGCTATAGTAATATATGTTGCTGTAGTGTGCTCTACCTCATGGGCTGGAGCACCCATGGGGAAAAATTAATGAGTGCTCTGCGCTCAGTGGCAGCCAAGCTCCCCACTCCTCGCCTCCTTCTCCCCACTCCCACCCCACTCCAAGCGCGAGAAAGAGGCAGGGCGGGGGCAGGGCCGCGTCAAGCACCCACCAGGCAGAGGGGAAGTCGGCGCCTATGTTCTACCTGGCATTGCTCTAAGTGTAGACACTTATCTAGTTAAAAGAAAAGGAGGACTTGTGGCACCTTAGAGACTAACCAATTTATTTGCGCATAAGCTTTCGTGAGCTACAGCTCACTTCATCGGATGCATTCCCGGGACGCCCAGCCCTATCCAACCTCCCCTGCTCCTTGTCCCCTGACTACCCCAACCCCTGTCCACACCCCCGCCCCCTTACAGACTCCCCGAGACTCCCACACCTATCCAACCCCCCTGTTCCCCGTCCCCCCAAGAACTTCCGCCCCATTCAACCACCCCTGCTCTCTGTCCCCTGACTGCCCCCTGGGACCTTCCGCCCCTTATCCAATCCCCTCACTCCCCGCCCCCTTACCATGCTGCTCAGAGCAGCATGTCTGGCAGCCGCACTGCCCGGCCGGAGCCAGCCCCACCGCCACGCTGCCCAGCAGGAGCTCACAGCCCTGCTGCCCAGAGCACTGGCGGTGTGGCGAGCTGAGGCTCTGGAAGAGTGGGAGGGGCCGGGGGCTAGCCTCCCCGGCCGGGAGCTCAAGAGCCAGGCAGGACAGTCCCGCGGGCCGTAGTTTGCCCACCTCTGTACTAGGGCATTCATATATATATGTACTACTGCTCTTCTCTCCTAAGTGACATGTGACTTTCACCGATGGTGACGGTAATGGATCAACTAAAATCCTTAGTGAACCCCTTTAAAGAGTTATCACCAAAGCTTGTTCTAGGGATATTCCAAAACTGCAGTTGCCCATGGCACTTTTTTGCCTATGTCACCTTTAGCCGCTAAGGAGATGGGGTTGTTTTCCCTCACCCCCTCCACTTGCTTGTTTCACCCACTTACCGTGGCCCAAATCCTGCAAAAAATTAGGCAAATGTAACTTTACTCACACAAGTAGTCCTATTGACATTAATAAGACTACTCACATGAATAAAGTTATGCACATGCTTAAATGTTTGCAAGGTCAGGGCCTTGGATCGTAAAATCACGGGGCAAGGATCATTTCTTCCATATGTTTTACGGTACCTAGAACAATGGCCTCTGTCTACGTGGGATTTCTGGATACTACTTTAGTATTAATAATATATATAAAAGAATGAAAAGGCTATAATTAATTTACAGTACTTTCATTATATGCTATGTCACATGGTCCCTATTCACTAAATGATTTCAATGCAAGCTTAAAGTCAAGCACATGATTATGTCCCATTGACTTTAGTGGGATTTAAAAACATGTTAAGTTCTTTGTTGAAATGGGCTCATAATCGGTAAAAGTCTGATCCTGCACCTATGGAAGTCTAAACAAAGTTTTTCTTGACTTCCGTGGTACAGGATCAAATACTAAACAGTCCAAAACATAAGCACATAAGTCATATGTATCTTACCATCTTTAAGTAAATTTTTCATATTTTATAGTTGTAGGAGGGGAGAAGAGCATGGCTAAAAAGAATGTTGTATATCTTGTCTGGACCCTTTTAGACCATTATCATAACTGACTCTGACTCAGATTATGTAATGAGGAATTAGCTCATTTTTGCATTATAGTGACATTTGCTTGGTACAGAAGAAATTATTTCTGTGACACGAACTCTGCATACAGTTAGCACTGTATCACACAACACACTAGAGGGCTTCAAAGGCATATTTCACTTATTATTTTCCTATAATAAAAATGATTTTGATTATTAGATTTGCAGAACTAAACAGGCTCTCCCTCTCTATTTTGACAGCATTAGTCTTTTTCCGCTCTGCAGGGAAAGTCTAAAGCTAAGATGCAATTGCTCACACTAAGGCAAGGGTCAGCAACCTTTCAGAACTGGTGTGCCAAGTCTTCATTTATTCACTCTAATTTAAGGTTTTACGTGCCAGTAATACATTTTAACGTTTTTAGAAGGTCTCTTTCTATAAGTCTATACTATATAACTAAACTATTGTTGTATGTAAAGTAAATAAGGTTTTTAAAATGTTTAAGAAGCTTCATTTAAAATTAAATTAAAATGCAGAGCCACCTGGACCAGTGGCCAGGACCCGGACAGTGTGAGTGCCACTGAAAATCAGCTTGTGTGCTGCCTTCGGAACCCATGCCATAGGCATAATAATAACAGCATGTTGGACTGATATAAACAAGTCATTTTCATTGGTATACCCCCAATCTGGTATAATATAGATCAGTTTTTAATTCAGGATCATATAAAGTTTTCACAGCCAGCTGATTCTCAGAAAACAATCTTTTCTTCCTCCAAAAAGAACACACTCAGTTGGTGTCTGATAGCAAGAGTATGATAAAGCACCAGTGAAGGATGATTGAATCTGCTTGGAAGATTAAACTGCATTTTCTGCTGTACCTGCTGAGAACAATGAGGGAAAATTAACGTCACACATTCCTTATTAAATCAAAGTCAAGCAGTTGATGATTTATTCTTGTGATGTCTTCATCAGAAAGATAAAATATATTTGTATCATCAATGTTCAAGACACAAAATGTTTTAACACGATCATTGGCATTATGGGTCATGATTTAAAGGCGATATACGGTGCTTGAAGATCTCACCAGAAAACCAAACAAATAAGTGAGAACTCTGTTCCTTGGGCAGCTAAACAGAGACAGTCATTCCAGTTAGCTATGTATCACAGAGTTTTCATACTATCAAATATATTAACATTTTCACACATCCAAAAGTGAAAAATATGTAAAGTGCCTATACGTGGCAGATATTACTGTGGACCAATATACACAAATAATAAACAGCCCAATTTTCAACCATGGACAACCAAAAAGAACATCAAAACTGCATATCTAGATGCTCATAACAGCTCCTACAATCATAAGTTCCCCTTCTTACTCAACTAAGTGCCCATTTCAGCACGAAAAGGGACAACTTTGGTGTCTAACTACTTGTCCATGTTTAAAAATTGGGCGCACAGTTTTAGAGTTACAGTAGCATTTCTAGACTACAGGCCTTGTCTACGATAGGTTTCTTTGCACTACTATAAATCCCTACTGTCGACACTCTCCGCTGGAGTAAAAAGTAACTTGCACAGGTATATCTTACTCCAGTTTGAGTTACACCAATGTAAATGTGGAGAGAATCAGGCCTAATGGCATTACTTCCTAATTTAAGTCAGTGTGACTGAGAACAGAATTTGGCAGATAAGTGGCAGTGATTCCAATGTGAAAAATTGTACCTGTACTTATGTATTTATCATGGAACTTTGAACATTTCATCTGCTTTCTGTCCATTAATCCATATCCAGCTGTACTATTTCTAATGTACCAAATCTCTCAACTCCTTCATACCGCTATCTTTGTAAAAAGCAATAAATGAATGAATAAAGAAAATCACCTTGTCAGAAAAAATAACCTTTTCCTTCAAAATGTTGAATTCCTCCATCACTAATGTGTAAGTCCCTTTGTTTTCAGTTTAAACTGATTTTTACAGAAAAAACTGGGTTTTACAAAAAGTATTATTCAGTTGTTTCCAATTTTCACCCTAATTTTGACTCATTCAAATATATTAAAAAGTACTTGTTTCATTAGGAAAATACAATACATTGCATGAGATTTATGTATTATGATAATATATTAGTCTGCATGTATATGCAAAGCTGCCTGTTGAAATAAGGCTATGTGTATCAGTCTAGAAGATACACATAACAAACAGGCACACACACAAACTCTGAAGTGCATGCACATCTGAACGCACTGATGAATCTCACACCCACCACATACACATTTCAAGCTGTTAGCAGATAACGCTTTAAAATTTGACATACTAAAATGGGAAGAAAATAAAAATCTGTATCAGAATATGTTTCAGAACACAAGGAAGTATTTGCAAGTTAAAAAAAACAGGAGAAAAGGATGAAGTTGATTGTATGTGCTGCAAACGGTGTGGCCCAATTATTAAATGTAAATATTTATAGGCTAATAGTTCATAGAATCATAGATTATCAGGGTTGGAAGGAACCTAAGGAGGTCATCTAGTCCAACCCCCTGCTCAAAGCAGGACCAATCCCCAACTAAATCATCCCAGCCAGGGCTTTGTCAAGCCTGACCTTAAAAACCTCTAAGGAAGGAGATTCCACCACCTCCCTACGTAATGCATTCCAGTGTTTCACCACCCTCCTAGAGAAAAAAGTTTTTCCTAATAACCAACCTAAACCTCCCCCACTGCAACTTGAGACCATTACTCCTTGTTCGGTCATCTGCTGCCACTGAGAACAGTCTAGATCCATCCTCTTTGGAATCCCCTTTCAGGTAGTTGAAAGCAGCTATCAAATCCCACCTCATTCTTCTTTTCTGCAGACTAAACAATCCCAGTTCCCTCAGCCTCTCCTCATAAGTCATGTGCTCCAGCCCCCTAATTATTTTTGTTGCCCTCCACTGGACTCCCTCCAATTTATCCACATCCTTCTTGTACTGTGGGGCCCAAAGCTGGACACAGTACTCCAGATGAGGCCTCACCAATGCCAAATAGAGGGGAATGATCACGTCCTTCAATCTGCTGGCAATTCTCCTACTTATACAGCCCAAAATGCCATTGGCCTTCTTGGCAACAAGGGCACACTATTGACTCATATCCAGCTTCTCGTCTACTGTAACCCCTAGGTCCTTTTCTGCAGAACTGCTGCCTAGCCACTCGGTCCCTAGTCTGTAGCAGTACATGGGATTCTTCTGTCCTAAGTGCAGGACTCTGCACTTGTCCTTGTCGAACCTCATCAGATTTCTTTTGGCCCAATCCTCTAATTTGTCTAGGTCCCTCTGTATCCTATCCCTACCCTTCAGCGTATCTACCACTCCTCCCAGTTTAGTGTCATCTGCAAACTTACTGAGGATGCAGTCCATGCCACCCTCCAGATCATTAATGAAGATATTGAACAAAACCAGATCAGTTCTAAGTCTCAACAGTTTACTGTTTATTCAAATGAAAAGTTTTATTTGGCGATTATTGATATATTGTTTAATTAAACTCAGAGATGGCATTGTGTTTTGAGTTCTGTTTTAGTTTTGCAGCAAACCACATTGAATTCCATTCATCAAAACATTAATCTACTGAATACTTTTTCCCCGCCCTTCCATCCACCAAAATAAACCCCAATATTTACCGAGAAAAAATAATAGTTTTTCTACCGATTTTCACCCATTTTTGTTGTAGAAATAAACACCGATAAATTCCTGGGGAAAATTAAATAAAATAAAAACTAAAAATGAAGGGCCCTACTAATATGCTATCCTGGATCAGTAACAAGTATAAGATCAGATAAATCACAATTCCTTCAGGGCTAAATTATTGGAGTAGATCCCCTTAATAAAACATAACATTTTGTAATCTCCTACTAATCAATCAGTTAATAGCCCACGAAAGCTTATTCCCTAATAAATTTGTTAGTCTCTAAGGTGCCACAAGTATTCCTGTTATTTTTGCGGATACAGACTAACACGGCTGCTACTCTGAAACCAGTAAATATTGTTATTTATTATAATTATTTTAATTCCAGTAGTGCCCAGAGCCTCCATCCCAGATCAGGGCCTCATTATGCTAGACAGTGTACCAAGATGGTCCCTGCCCCAAAGAGTTTACTTTTGGATATATGTTTCCAAATGTTTTGAAGGCCTTGTTGACTTTGGATGGATGGGGTAAGAACAAGTGATGGAAGGTTACTTGATCGTGGGAAACTAGCTGGATCTCTTAACTATTTATTTCCAAACATTGCAACACTCGGGCTTTTTAAAAAGGTGTATGTTTTTAAAAAGGAAAGTGTCATATTCCTTTTTGGGTATAAGCTGGACTCAACAGAAAAAAAATGGTGGGTTAATGGGGAGGCAGATCTCTCTTTTTCGTATTACAAATTTCCCGGGGATTTATTTTAAGTGAACATCCAAATTTTAAATTGAGTTGGTATATAAGGTTTGTAGGAGGAGAGCTTTGCTCTGCCAGATCTTACAAGGCGCTCCCAAGGAAGGCTCTCCTCCTACAGATGATAACATCTGTATCTGGTATGTGTAGTGGGAATTTTTACCTGATTGGGTTATGAGGATAGTAGTGGATAATGAAAGGCAAAGGAAAAGGACACCAGTTCGTATATAGGATAGTAAAGTGCTCTTAGTGTGGACACAGTAATACTGGCAAAACTGTGCTTTTGCTTGTATAACTTATTTCCCTCCCACCCCCATCAGCAAAATAAGCTACACCCAGCAAACATGCAGTTTTGCCAGTATAACTACATCTACACTAGGTGAGAGAGGCAGGGATCAACCCTTTTCATGCCCCTGACCAAAATAGCTATGCCTGCAAAAGTTTGTAATGTAGCCCTGGTCTGCCTCTTCAACAACCTGGGGGCATTTGCTTGAAACACCCTCCCTGCCAGCCCTTTGAGAAATGTAGATTCTTCCTGTCTTTTGTACATACACTGATGAGCAGTGAAATAGTTAACAATGTTGACATTTAATGTATCATATTGGTATCTTCATTAGCACTATTAAAATGAATGGTGCAGTTCAAGTCTCTGCTAGAGATTCAGGGCTTTTAACATGAGAATCTTGTACTAGTTTAATTTGAGGCTTTGAGCAGGGGCTGGACTAGATGACTTCCTGAGATCCCTTCCAACTTTGATATTCTATGATTCTAAGGTGTGCTTTTAAATCAGTTTACTTACACTGGTGCAGACCCCCTTTGGACACTCTTATTTTGGTTTAAACAAGTCCTCCCCCCCCTTTATTTTAAATCCAATTAGGGATCAATTTAAGAGAAACCTAAATAAACCACTTCCAAAATGAAATATCTAAACAGGCATTTGCACCAGTTTTAAGCAATTTAAAACTCAGTTTAAGTAAAGCTTATGCAACTTGGTCATTTAGCCAAGGCCTTTTTTTAAAATGAAATCTGAGGCTCTGTGGACAAATTGAGAGATCATTTCATGTTTTGAGGCTAGTCCTTTGTAACCCTCAGGAGGGCACAACCCACACGTTAGGAAACACGGTGCTAGGCAACTTGACAGGGATCAAGTGGAAGGGGTACAGCACAAGAGCAGAGAAGTGGAGTGATCAAAGTGCTGCTTGGCCACATCTCCGCAAACTCAGACTGTATGTGTACGTCCCTATATACGCATTCTTAGGCTGTCAACTTTTCAGGGCTAGCCCTCCCGCCATTTTTGCCTTGTATTATCAAGGCCACCCCTCCCCAAAGATGCTCAGTACATCTTGAAAAACAAACTATAACACAAGACCACACACCCTAGCGAGCCCAGCGTGGGTGAAACCCGCAAAGACGCGCGGGGGAGACGGGGGCACCAGCGACTTGAGTTGGCGCTGGGATTCTCCGCCCCCGCCATCGCACCCTCTCTGACAGCCAGCCTACCCGGCTCGCCCTGGAGCCCGGCCACGCCCCGCTCTCGCGCCGAGTAGAGTCACGTGCTGCACGGCGCCCAATCAAGTCAGCCTGGCAACGGAGTCGAGTTTACCGTGGCAACGCCCCGCCCGCGCCTCCGCTCTGGGGCTGGGAGCTGTTGCTTGGAGACAGGAGAAGCCGGGAGTCCAGGCGGCGGCGGGGCTCGGCGGGACCCTGGTGCTGAGGGACCGATAGCCCCAGCCGGCAGCCAGTGGCATGGCGGATCCCTCCGGAGACCCCCCGCCCGAGGCTCAGGGGTCCCCCCCTTCGGAGCAGAGCTCCGAGCGGCTAGGCCAGGACCACCCACCCGGCCAGGGGCCTTACCAGCCCACCGAGCCCGACCAGGAGCCCCCACCTGCTCAGGGGCCATACCAGCCCGGCCAGGGCCCCTACCAGCCGACCCAGCCTGGTCAGGGGACCCCACCTGCCCAGGGGCCATACCAGCCCACCCAGCCTGGTCAGGGGACTCCACCTGCCCAAGGGCCATACCAGCCCACCCAGCCTGGCCAGGGCCCCTACCAGCTGACCCAGCCTGGTCAGGGGACCCCACCTGGCCAGGGCCCCTACCAACCCTCCCAAACAGGACAATCTCCTTATGAACCTTATGAATCTGGACAAGCCCCTTATCAACCTCACCAGCCGGGCCAGGATACCACACCAGGTCAAGCTCCCTATCAGCCTCACCAACCAGGACAATCTGCCTATGACGCCCGTCAAGTGGGACCCTTATCACAAGAGCTGAGACAAAGCATCTATCAGCCACATGCACCAGGACTAGAACCCTACCAACCACAAGAGCCGAGACGAAGCATATATCAGCCACATGCCCTGGGACAAGACCCCTATCAGCTACAGGAACAAAGAGGAAGCCTTTATCAGCAACAAGAACCTATGCTTGGTCCCTATCAGCCTTTTGTATCTGGACATGGCCCTTATCAACCACACGAACCAGGCTATGGCCTTTATCAGCCAGGATACAGCCCATATGAGGATGAAATACCTGATCCTGAACCTAGAGCACTGGCAATCCAGAATGCAAAGGCCTATCTAATGAAGAGCAGCACAAAGTCTGGCCTGAACTTGTGAGTGTGAAAAGAGGGGAATAACATGGGCAGGGGAAGGAGGTATGAGTGGAGGAGAAGATAGTGTGAGTGGAGAGGACAAAGAGGTAAGGAGGTATAGGAGGGGAGGGAAGGGAAAGCATGTGGGGAGAATCAAGGACATAAGGGTTAATCCTTTTGCAGTAGTCATAGGTTCTCAGCAGCACTCAAGATCAGACCTACCAAAAGGAATTTAGAGGGATTAAAGCAGAGGTAGGCAAACTACGGCCTACGGGCCCGTCCTGCCTGGCCCCTGAGCTCCTGGCCGGGGAGGCTAGCCCCTGGCCCCTCCCCCGCTTCCTCTCTTCCCTGCAGCCATTCTGCTGTGCGAGCAGCACAGCTTGCTCCCACCCACCTACCTCCCAGGCTTTCCAACAAGCCTGTCCTGCCACTTTGAGAGGTGTGGTAAGGGGGCGGTGGGAGGCAGGAGGTCCCAGGGGGCAGTCAGGGGACGGGGCTGGACGGATGGGGTGGAGGTTTGGGGAGGAGGGCGATCAAGAGACAGGGAGCAGGGAGGGTTGGATAGGTGGTGGGTGCTGGGGGGGGCAGTTAGGGGACAAGAAGTGGGGGGGGGGGAGTGGATGGGTCAGGGGTCCCGGGAGGCCTGTCGGGGGCAGGGGTGTGGATAGGGGTCGGGGCGGTCAGGGGACAAGGAACAGGGGAGCTTAGATAGGGGTGGGGTCCTGGGGGGTGGTTAGGGGCGTGGGGTCCCGGGAGGGGGCGGTCAGGGGACAAGGAGCAGGGGGGTTGGATGGGTGGGGGATTCTGAGGGGGGCAGTCAGGGGGCGGGAATTGGGAGGTGGCGGGGGCCAGGCTGTTTGGGGAGGCACAGCCTTCCCTACCTGGCCCTCCATACAGTTTTGCAACCCCGATGTAGCCCTAGGGCCAAAAAGTTTGCCCACCCCTGATTAAAGGGAGATAGACCCTATTAAGAGTTCTAAATCCAGCTTCAAACTGTAAGTGGAGAAATGGTGGGAAAAGCTATAAATGGAAAATGAACATGTTATTAGACGTACTACAAACAAGCTATTCCTTATAAATATTACCAGGTATATATCTCAGGCTTAATTTCCATAACACTCAGCTGACATTTTCAATATTAGAGCTAATTACTGTAGTGATGGCTCTGGACATTAGAAGTTATCCCAGGACTTATGCCTTTATCTTTGACATAAGAAACCAACTATGCTGAGTATTTGATATAGTAGGGCAGTAATATTCTTCCTTGGAGTTTTCAATCTCTTTTGATTTGACAGATATGATCATCTTGCTCACATGCTGACCAAGATCTTGGATGAACGCCCTATAAATGCAGTAGATATCATTGAGAATATCAGTAAGGATGTGAAATGGGCTCAGTTCCAGAAAAAAATGGACACCCTCCGTGATGAGCATGAAATGCTTCCAACATATGAGCTGGCAGAGAAATATAAGGCTCTGTTCCTCAAAGGGACAGGAGAGGGAGGAGATCAAGAGCCAGAAGAGGAAATAGTGAGTGACTGTTGTAGAAACAGAGATTAAAGATGGAAAAGGCATGAGGTTATCTTGCCCATCCCCTGGCAAGTTAGGATTTTTCCCTACAGTATATTCTAATCTTCACTGCTTTGCCCCTCACAATCTTAAATGATCCCTTCAGTGGGGCTTCCACCTCTTGTCCCTCTAGAAATGAGGGATGAAAAAGAAGAGTTACAGCATTCTCTTTTCCTTACGTAATCTAGACTGACTAATTTATTTTACCTAAAATGAAATTCATATGGGGATGCATGGGGAACAGGGTTAAGAGCATTGTGTTCAGCCACTACTGTGAGACAATGGATGGAGAATTTTTAACTCCCTTTTACTCCAGTTGCAGTTTTGGTCCGTGTCCCAGTTAGAAAAAAGTTATGGTGACATTTGGCCTAAAGAACTGAAGTGTAGAACTGAAAAGGTATTTTTCATATAAAAGCAACAAGGTACTTTTTGTGTCCCCTTACTTCTAATATGCTGAATATTAAGTTCCCAAATGGTTTTAAGAGAGCTCTGTGGTGAAAGTTAGAACCACTACATGGTGAAAGGTAGAACACTAGGTTGAGAAAGCAAATACGAGTTGTCTGGAGTTGACCTTCATAGCAAGTCAACATTATATGTACAAGTAAATCATTGCAACTGAACATTAAAGATAGAAAGACATTAAGCCATCTTGTCTATGCTGTACCAGCCATCTTCAGGTCAGCGATAGCCAAGAACAAAGTGGTAACATGTCCTTGTGAGAAAAAGCAATGTATTTTGGAAGAAGAAATTGCATTTTTCATATCCTCAACCTAATTGGTTGATACTTAAAAGCTTGACGGTGTCAGAGAAATTCCACATAAACCAATAGTCACTCCACCAAACTATTCACCCTATAATACAGTATACAACTTCCAGTCTTACTTTTTTTGCTCCTCTATCTGATATAAGTGGCTGGGGATGAATCTCCAAATGGTAAAGGGGTAAAGATGGCAAGACATAGGGAGACTTTTCAGAAAGGCTTGTTGTTCCCACTGAAGCCAATGGAAGGTTTACCACTGATTTCTGAGTGAGCAGTACTCCAATGCTGAATGATTTGGAAAATCCCACATATAATATAGTCAATCTTAAATAATGCATGCTTAGAATACCTCTATATCCAGGTATCCAAAAGAGTGACACTAATATTTGGGAGGGATTGCTGGCTATATATGGAATTTCTCTGGTTCCTTCAGGCTTTTGAAATCCAACCAAATTAGCTGAGTATGTAAAAAGATTATTCTGTTCTTGCAAAATGCACCTGTCTTGCACATGAGGAAATATAGCCTCACTGTCCCTGGTCATCGGTGGCTTCCCAGCCAATTAGTGGCATTGATGTACTAGTATATGAGTGCAAGCACTGAGATTCCTTGTATAGATTGCTCATACTGTCCACCTGTAACTAGTTCTGACCCTGAATGTTTTGAAGTAGTTAAGAGAGCACTGGGAGTTTGGAATCTTGGATTCTTTTCCAGACTCTGCTACCTGAAAGCTCCATATTGTTTAAACTCTCTGCCTCGATTTCTCCTTCTGTTAAATGGTATATTATTATCTTCCTCAGGGGATGTTGTGAGGCTTAGTTAATTAATGTTTATAAAGCACTTTGAAAGGATGAAAGACAATATATAAATGCTAAGTATTACTTTTAGTGAGTAATATACTTAACCTTTTAAAAATACCTTTATTTATACCTCAGCTTTAACTCCGGCAATTTCTTCCCTAGACAGATAGCCCTCTACCCAATGTGATGGAGACAGCCTTCTATTTTGAACAGGCTGGAGTCGGCTTGAGCATGGAGGAAAACTACCATATATTCCTTGCCCTCAAGCAGCTCATTAGCATGCAGCCAATCCAGACATGTCGCTTCTGGGGCAAGATCTTGGGCCTGGAGATGAACTATATCGTGGCTGAAGTGGAGTACCGTGAGGGGGAAGAGGAGGAGGAGATAGAGGAGGAAGAAGTGATTGAGGAGGGGGGGAAAGAGGGGAGTGAGGACAAAGATGAAGAAGAAGATGAAGAGAAAGAAGAAGATGAGCCACCAAAGTCCACCTATAAACCCCCACCAGTGGTCCCAAAAGAAGAAAACCGGACTGGCACCAATAAGTTTATCTATTTTGTCTGTAATGAGCCAGGCAAACCCTGGGTAAAGTTACCTCCAGTGACACCAGCGCAAATTGTGGCTTCCAGGAAAATCAAGAAGTTCTTCATTGGAAGGCTGGATGCTCCTATTGTGAGCTATCCACCTTTCCCAGGGAATGAGGCCAATTACCTGCGTGCACAGATCGCTCGGATCTCAGCAGGGACCCAGATCAGCCCACTGGGGTTCTACCAGTTTGGAGAGGAGGAAGGGGATGAAGAGGAGGAGGGGGGAGGAGGAAGAGACACATATGAAGAAAATCCTGACTTTGAGACCATTAGTGTGATGGAACTTGTGGATTCCATTTCCAACTGGGTGCACCATGTACAGAATATTCTAATGCAGGTAATGCTCTATGTAATCAGTATTGATCTTGGATACCAATTACATGGTTATCAATGGTATCTCAGAAAGTAATCTGCATAGGGTGAACTGTTCACCACATTTGGGGCTGAGCTAGAATTGTCTCCTATTGCAATATCCTAATGCATATTGGCAGCAACTTTCTAGGGTTGTGGGGTTTTTTTGCAGGGAGTGGGGGGAAGCTGCATGCCTTCCTCTGGATAAATGTGCAGGAATAACCTGTTGGGATAAGGGAGTGTATCCCTCAATAATCAATTTCCTGTGATAATATGGGGTTGAGCATTGGTGGACTTTGATCCTTTCTGTCTAGTTTCTGTTTCTCCAAAGGCCAAGACAGTTTCTTTCCTGACTTGGCAATGACTAGGTATGCCTTACTAGCTAGAGTGCTAATACCAATGTAGGCTGTTCATAACTGTACATAAAGGGAACACTGTCCAATATTTTCTCCAGTTGAATTTTTGATGTTTACACTGTAAGTAATGCCATTACAGAAGCTTGAAAATAACACTTAACTCTGTTAATGTGGTCCCTTTGTTTCTTCTGAAGGAAAAGCTGTGTGTGACATGGCGTTTATTTCCTTGTTAAAAGTTAGCAGCATTAATAATGTCAACACAGGTCTGGGAAGAGTATTTGTTAACTTGATCTTTCTTTGCTGGGTGACTGACTGCCCTCTAGCAGCCCAACAATAATACTATAGAGTCAGACATTGAGTATTGGTGAATATTTGTTTTTTTATTTCTTGGCAACAGAATGATGGCTTTAAATATAAAATCAATAGATATTTAAAATCTTAAGGACATTTTGAGTTGTCCTTTTCAGCTGTTGGCCAGACATAACAAGTAACCTATGCAAAATAATGGACGGATTCATATTTCCAAGGCCAGAAGGAACTGTTCTGATCATCTGGTCAGCCCCCTCCTCCCCGTATAACACAGATCATAGAATTTCCCAAAGTAATTCTTAGAGGATATCTTTTAGAAAAACATCCAATCTTGATTTTAAAAAAATTCCCCATGACAGAGAATCCACCATGACATTTGGTAAATTTTTCCGATGGATAATTACCTTCACTGATAACAATTTACACCTTATTTCCAGTCTGAAGTAGTCTAGCTTCAACTTTCAGCCACTGCATTGTGTGATTCTTTTGCTATATTGAAGAACCTGTTATCAAATATTTGTTGCCCATATAGTACTTATAGACTGATCAAGTCAGCTCTTAACTTTCTCTTTGTTCAGCTAAATTGAGCTCCTTAAGTCTACTACGATAAGGCATGTTTTCTAATCCTTAATCATTCTTGTGGTTCTTTTTTGAACCCTCTCCAATTTATCAACATCATTCTTGAACTGTGGACACCAGAACTAGACATAATATTTCAGCAGTGGTCACACCAGCGTCAAATACAGAGGTAAAACAACCTCTCTACTTTTGCTTGAGATTCCTCTGTTTATGCATCCAAGGTTTACATTAGCCCTCTCGGTGACAGTGTCACACTGGGAGCTTTTGTTCATCTGATTATCCACGATGATCCCCAAATCTTTTTCAGAGTCACTGCTTCCAAAGATAGTTTCTCCCATCCTGTAAGTATATGTTCCTTTTTCCTAGATGTATACATTTACATTTAGTCATATTAAAATGTATATTGTTTGCTTGCTCCCAGCTCACCAAGAAATCTGGATTGCTCTTATCAGTGACCTTTCCTCTTCATTATTTGCCGTTCTCCCAATTTTTGTGCAAACTTTATCCATGATGATTTTATATTTTCTTCCAGGTCACTGATTAAAAATGTTAAATAGTGTAGGGCCAAGAACCAATCCCTGCACTCCGCTGCTTGATGAAGATTCCCTGTTTACAGTTAGATTTTGTGACCTGTCAGTAAGCCAACTTTTAATCCATTTAATGTGTGTCATATTCATTTTGTATCATACAGCCTTTTTATCAAAATGTCGTGCAGTACCAAACCAAACTCCTTACATAAATGTATTACATCAACACTATTACCTTTTTTAGCCAAACTTGTAATCTTTTCAAAAAACATATCAAGTTAGTTTGACAGGATCTGTTTTTCATAATCCTATGTTGATTGGCATTAATTACATTACCTTCCTTGAATTCTTTATTAATCAAGTTCCACTTTATTAATCAATTCTGCCACTTGTATTCACAGTGAAATAGTACCATCACAGTTGGCAGTATCAGCAACAAGGCCAAGGATTGACTGGACCCATCCATAGATGAACCATCCTCTCATCCATAGAAAATAGTCCCTCCTTGTCAGGATTGAGGCACTCTGGCAAAACAGTGTGGAGATACAGACATCATTGCTGCCTATGCTGTCTCTGCTCTGTGGGGCCTGGATTATAATTTGGACAACATGCCTCCACAGGGGAGGATGGAGAAGTAACACTTCTCCTTACTCAGTTGTGCAGGCAACCTGGACCGTAGGTCCAGAAATGCAGGAGTATGTGGGTGCTATGTGCCTGCTTACTTCATGCCCCTATGCAGGGAGGGATGGGTAATACAGCACAGCTGGGCCAGAAGGTATTATAATTTGCTGCTGGTATAGGCTAGCAGCAAATTATTATCCCTTCACTGGAGGAAGGTGGAAGCAGGGAGCGAATTGTGCCTCCAAGGTGTGTCTTTGATGCATGGTGCCTCCTAAAGAAGCCCCTGGGGTGGTGAAGCCCTTGCTGGGCTCTGCCTACCAACACCATCTAGCTATGAATGAATATAGAATTTTAGTCTTTCGGTTTAAGTCCAGAATCTTTCACGAACACTAAGTGCACCTTTTTAAAAAATTCAGAACTCTAAAGCAGATTGAAATCTGATGACTGAAGTATAAGGGAATGAATTCTGAAGCAGCTAATTGAATAAGGGATGCCTGGAGACCTCTGCCAAGTATACTTGTATGTCATCTATTTATCTATTTTTCTTTTTATATGCCACCCATCACCATGGTGTTTAGGCACCGTAGTGCTTCTGAACTGAATGTTTTAACTCACATCACAGTATTTCAAAGATTGCTGCACCTGTTTTATAACTCTTGGTACGTCAATTGTAGGGCCGCTGTTCCTGGATTAACCCCTCTCAAAAGTCAGAGGAAGAAGAAGAAGAAGGTGAGGAAGAGGAAAAAGCAGAAGAGCCAGATGAACCACGGCCAGAAGTGGGACCCCCTCTTCTGACTCCACTCTCTGAAGATGCAGGTACAGGCCACTCAGACTTCTTTGAATCCTTGATCTTGTTTTTACAGTGAACATCCATCTGGAGTTTTTAGCAGCTCTCTAATAAACATTCTAGAGTTTTGGGTCCCTGGAGTTAGCTTGGGATTGTGAGATAATCACATTAACTGTATGTTTCTCCTAACATGATCAACAGGGAAATAGTTATCAGTGTTGACATTTAAACTGTCACCATTAGGTTTCAGAGTTAACAATTCCACTAGAGCCATAGAGTTTAAGGCCAGAAGGGATCACTTGTCTTCCCTCCTTTATACCACAGGGCACCAACCCCAGCCAGGATTCACATACTAAACGCAGCATCTGAAATGCGACCAATATAGTATAACCTACAGGAGACTAGACTACTATGTGCCACAGGCAGAGACTAGGAGGACCAATGGCAGGAAAATGATTAAGTGAGATATATCCAGATAATCCTGGCAAGTGACCCACACGCACATGCTGCCAAAAAACTCCCAAGGTCACAGTCAATCTGATCTGGTAGAAAATTTGTTCCTGACCCCACATATGGCAATCAGATGGACCCTCAGCATGTGAGCAAGAACTAGCCAGCCCAGCACCTGAGAGAGAGAATGCTCAGTGCCCCTCCACCCATGTCACATCTCCAGCTGTGGCCATCCCTAATACTTCAGAGAAAGGAGATTAAAAAACCCTCCCAAAATACACTGGGTAGGGGGAATCCCTTTTGACTACGGCTGTCGAGCGATTAAAAAAATTAATTGTGATTAATCGCACTGTTAAACAATAGTAGAATACCATTTATTTAAATATTTTTGGATATTTCCTACATTTTCAAATACATTGATTTCAATTACAACACAGAATACAAAGTGTACAGTGCTCATATTATATTTATTTTTGATTACAAGTATTTACATTGTAAAAGAACAAAAGAAATAGTATTTTTCAATTCACCTAATACAAGTACTGCAGTGCAATCTCTTTATCATGAAAGTTGAACTTACAAATGTAGAACTATGTACAAAAAAACTGGATTCAAAAATAAAACAATGTAAAATTTTAGACCCTGCAAGTCCACGCAGTTCTACTTCTCGTTCATAGAATCATAGAATCATAGAATATCAGGGTTGGAAGGGACCCCTGAAGGTCATCTAGTCCAACCCCCTGCTCAAAGCAGGACCAATTCCCAGTTAAATCATCCCACCCAGGGCTTTGTCAAGCCTGACCTTAAAAACCTCTAAGGAAGGAGATTCTACCACCTCCCTAGGTAACGCATTCCAGTGTTTCACCACCCTCTTAGTGAAAAAGTTTTTCCTAATATCCAATCTAAACCTCCCCCACTGCAACTTGAGACCATTACTCCTCGTTCTGTCATCTGCTACCATTGAGAACAGTCTAGAGCCATCCTCTTTGGAACCCCCTTTCAGGTAGTTGAAAGCAGCTATCAAATCCCCCCTCATTCTTCTCTTCTGCAGGCTAAACAATCCCAGCTCCCTCAGCCTCTCCTCATAAGTCATGTGTTCTAGACCCCTAATCATTTTTGTTGCCCTTCGCTGGACTCTCTCCAATTTATCCACATCCTTCTTGTAGTGTGGGGCCCAAAACTGGACACAGTACTCCAGATGAGGCCTCACCAATGTTGAATAGAGGGGAACGATCACGTCCCTCGATCTGCTCGCTATGCCCCTACTTATACATCCCAAAATGCCATTGGCCTTCTTGGCAACAAGGGCACACTGCTGACTCATATCCAGCTTCTCGTCTACTGTCACCCCTAGGTCCTTTTCCGCAGAACTGCTGCCTAGCCATTCGGTCCCTAGTCTGTAGCGGTGCATTGGATTCTTCCATCCTAAGTGCAGGACCCTGCACTTATCCTTATTGAACCTCATCATATTTCTTTTGGCCCAATCCTCCAATTTGTCTAGGTCCTTCTGTATCCTATCCCTCCCCTCCAGCGTATCTACCACTCCTCCCAGTTTAGTATCATCCGCAAATTTGCTGAGAGTGCAATCCACACCATCCTCCAGATCATTTATGAAGATATTGAACAAAACCGGCCCCAGGACTGACCCTTGGGGCACTCCACTTGATACCGGCTGCCAACTAGACATGGAGCCATTGATCACTACCCGTTGAGCCCGACAATCTAGCTAGCTTTCTACCCACCTTATAGTGCATTCATCCAGCCCATACTTCCTTAACTTGCTGACAAGAATACTGTGGGAGACCGTGTCAAAAGCTTTGCTAAAGTCAAGAAACAATACATCCACTGCTTTCCCTTCATCCACAGAACCAGTAATCTCATCATAAAAGGCGATTAGATTAGTCAGGCATGACCTTCCCTTGGTGAATCCATGCTGGCTGTTCCTGATCACTTTCCTCTCATGCAAGTGCTTCAGGATTGATTCTTTGAGGACCTGCTCCATGATTTTTCCAGGGACTGAGGTGAGGCTGACTGGCCTGTAGTTCCCTGGATCCTCCTTCTTCCCTTTTTTAAAGATTGGCACTACATTAGCCTTTTTCCAGTCATCCGGGACTTCCCCCGTTCGCCACGAGTTTTCAAAGATAATGGCCAATGGCTCTGCAATCACAGCCGCCAATTCCTTCAGCCAATTCGTTCAGCCAATAGCTCAGACAAACAAGTTTGTTTACATTTGCAGGAGATAATGCTGCCCGCTTCATGTTTACAATGTCCCCTGAAAGTAAGAAAAGGCTTTTGCATGGCTCTGTTGTATCCAGGGTCACAAGATATTTACGTGCCAGATGTGCTAAAGATTCATATGTCCCTTCATGCTTCAACCACCATTCCAGAGGACATGCGTCCATGCTGATGATGGGTTCTGCTCGATAACTATCCAGAGCAGTGCGGACTGACGCATATAAATTTTTATTATCTGAGTCAGATGCCACCAGCAAAAGGTTGATTTTATTTTTTGGTGGTTCAGGTTCTGTAGTTTCTGCATCGGAGTGTTGATCGTTTAAGACTTCTGAAAGCATGTTCCACACCTCGTCCCTCTCAGATTTTGGAAGGCACTTCAGATTCTTAAACCTTGGGTTGAGTGCTGTAGTTATCTTTAGAAATCTTACTTTGGTACCTTCTTTGAGTTTTGTGAAATCTGCAGTGAAAGTGTTCATTTTAAGAAATGAACAAGAAATGAAAGTGTTCATTTTAAGAAATGAACAACATATGCTGGGTTACCATCTGAGAGTGCTATAACATGAAATATATAGCAGAGTGCAGGTAAAACAGTGCAGGGTACATACAATTCTCCCCCAAGGAGTTCAGTCACAAATTTAATTAACACATTATATTTTTAACAAGCATCATCAGCATGGAATCATGTCCTCTGGAATGGTGGCTGAAGCATGAAGGGGCATACGAAAGTTTAGCATATCTGGCATGTAAATACCTTGCAATCACAGCTACAAAAGAGCTATGCAAATGCCTCACTTTCTGGTGACATTGTAAATAAGAGGGCAGCATTATCTCCTGCAAATGTAAACAAACTTGTTTGTCTTAGCAATTGGCTGAACAAGAAGTAGGGCTGAGTGGACTTGTAGGCTATGAAGTTTTACATTGTTTTGTTTTTGAGTGCAGTTATGTAACAAAAATAATCTACATTTGTAAATTGCACTTTCACAGCAAAGAGATTGCACTACAGTGCTTGTATAATGTGAACTGAAAAATACTATTTCTTTTGTTTATCACTTTTACATTGCAAATATTTGTCATAAAAAATAATATAATTTTGATTTCAACTACAACACAGAATACAATATATATGAAAATGTAGAAAAACATCCAAAATATTTAATAAATTTTAATTGGTATTGTATTGTTTAACAGTGTGATTAAAAACTGCAATTAATCATGATTAATTTTTTAATTATGATTAATTTTTCAGTTAATCACATGAGTTAACTGCAATTAATCGACAGCCCTACTTTTGACCCTTATCACCACTTCCTGGTGTGCTCTTTTCAGGGGTCTCTGCTGCTTCTCTCTGGCCCCCCTCAGTTTGCCCCCAGTCAGGGCAGTTCTTGGACCTTCATCTCTAATTGAGTCTAGCAGTCTGCTTCAGTCTCTTGGCTGTGTTTGTGGAGGCAGTCTGGTGCAGGGGCATTACCCCTGTGCTGCCCCAGGGCCCTCTGCCTCCTCTTCCTTCTCTGTACTCTTCCCTTTATAGCAGTCCTTGTTTCTTCTGTGGGCTGCAACTTTGGGTGCCTGCCTCCATGATTGGCAGCGATGGGGGGAGGGATAGCTCAGTGGTCTGAGCATTGGCCTGCTAAACCCAGGGTTGTGAGTTCAATCCTTGAGGGGGCCGTTTAGGGATCTGCAGCAAAAATTGGGGATTGGTCCTACTTTGAGCAGGGGGTTGGACAAGATGATCTCCTGAGGTCCCTTCCAACCCTAATATTCTATGATGGCAACTGCACAGGGTGTGCTCAAGCTGCTTGCCTGTAAACCTGAGAAGCTCTCCTCCCACTTCTTTCTATGCTCAGTGTGGGGTTCATATACCCCATTTCACCCCTGCTTTAGGAACAAAAGACATAAACTAAAAGTGAGTCCCAGGGCTCCCTACTATTACAAGCAACTCTGTCATACAGCTGCATTCATAAATTTGTCCAGCTCCCTTTTAAAACTAATTAAATTGTTTGCCCCCACCGTAGGCACTGACTTTGGGGCTGGAGCACCCACGGAGAAAAATTAGTGGGTGCTCCACACCCACCGGCAGCCAATCTCTCCTCACCCCTTGCCCCACCTCCTCCTTCTCCCACCCTGAGCGCGTCGCGTCCCCGCTCCTCCGCCTACACCCCAATGCTTCCCATCCAGCCACCGCCAAACAGCTGTTGGCAGCATTAGCACGCTCCAGGAGGGATGGGGAGGAGCAGGAACGTGGCGTGCTCAGGGGAGGAAGCAGGGCCGGGGTGGGGATTTGTTGAAGGAGTTGGAATAGGGGCAGGGAGGGGGCAGAGTTGGGGCAGGGACTTTGGGGAAGGGGTTGGAATGGGGGCTGTGCAGGGTGGGAAGATGTGGGGCAGGGCCTCATGGAAGGGGTGGAGTGGGGGCGGGGGCGGGGTCAATCACCCAGGGGAAAGAGGGGAAGTCAGCGCCCATGGCCCCCCACAACTCCTATTCAGAGGTTGTTCCAGAATCTCACCCCTCTGATGGCTAGAAATCTCATAATTTCCTGCCTGAATTTGTCTACGGCCAGTTTATATCCATTTGTTCTTGTGACAGCATTGTCCTTTATTTTAAATAGATCTTCACCCTTCCTGGTATTTACCCCCCTAATTTATTTGCAGAGAGCAATCATTATACCCTCTCAGCCTTTGTTTTGCTAGACTTAAAAAGCCAAGCTCTTCCAGTCTCATAAAATAGGCCCTCAATTCCCATGATCTTTCTAGTAGCTCTTCTCTGCACCTGTTCCAGTTTACATTCTGCTTTCTTGAACATGGGTCATCAGACCTGTAAACAGTTTTCCAAATGAGGTCTTACCAATGCCTTGTACAATGCCATTAATCTGTTTCTATCTCTACTGGAAATACCTCGCCTAATATATTCTAGGATTGTATTTGTGTTTCTCACAGCCCCATTAACTCATAGTCATCCCGTGAATGGCCCACACATCCAGGTTTCTCTCCTCCTCTGAGCCCCCAGCTTGTAGCAGAAATCCTTATTATTAGACCATAAGTGTATGATCTTACACCTTATATTATTGAATTTCATCCCATTTCTGTTACACTAGTCTTCAAGGTCATCCAGATCTTCCTGTATAATATTCTGATCCTCCTCTGTATTGACAATGCTTCCCAACTCTGTATCATGAGTAAATTTCATTAGCACACTGCTACTTTTTGTGCCAAGAACATTAATAAAAATATTGAATAAGATTGGTCTAAGTCCAGGCATGTCTGGTGGGCATTGCTGAGTCACCAGGCAAGGTTGAGCAATTCCCCTGGTTTGGCCTTAAGCAGGTGAGTCTTTGAATTGTAGCTCCCTTGCTGGACAATGGCTGCTGATGGTTATTGGGGCGTTGGTTATCCCTCTGGTTATTGTCTTTGGGGAGCTAGTATCTGGGTGCTTCCCAACTTGCAGCATGTTTTAGTGACAACCATACAACACAATCTCATAACTTCATATGCACTAATGATATACATATTTAGACAGAACAATGACTTTCGGCAGATCGTAACCTTTCCCGTGATACCTCACGTGGCCTGCTTTATATGCCATATCACAGTTATATACAAATGATGAATATGGGGTTTACAGGGCACTGCCTTGGGGTACAGACTGTCACACCCATGTTGCACTACATCCCCTTTATCATATATGCATGTGAATGTAATTATTCTTTCATTCACAAATTTGTACTAAAACCTTGCTTACTACTGAGGTTAGATTAACAGGTCTGTAATTTCACATATCACTTTTTTCCCCCTTTCTTAAATATAGGTATGTAGTTACCTGTTCTCCAGTCATGTGGTACTACCCCCAAATATATAGATATTTTAAAAGACCTTCCCTACCAAAATAGCAATCTCATGTGCCAGTTCTTTCAGTATACTAGGATGGAAATTTTCCTGTCACCTCAATTTGACTGCATTTAGATCTTTAAGTTTTTCTTCCACCTCAGGTGTGGTAATTTCTATTTCGAGACAGTGATTTCCATCAGCCTTACTGCCTTCATGCACGCATTCTATGTTATTATTGTTATTGAAAACTGAGGCAAAGTATTCATTTAGTTTTTGGGCCATACCTGGACTGTCTTTAATCTCCTTTCCGTCCACACTGCATAGCGGCCAAACTTCATCCTTCCTTATTCTCTTTTTATTTATGTAACTAAAAAAACCTCTTATTATTTGTTTTAATTTCCTTGTAAAGAGCTAATTCAGCTTGACTTTTAGCAATTCTCACTTTATTCCTACATTTTCTAACCTCCATGATGTAGCTTCCATGGCATATCAATCCCTTTTTCCATTATCTGTAGACTCCCTACTTATTCCTAATAACCTTTTTGAGGTGGTTCTTCATCAAGCTGAGTCTGAAGCCTTTCCCTACAAGTTTTTCCCCTTGCTTGGGGTACAAATTTCAGATAGTTTTTTGTAAAGTTGATTTGAAGAAATTCCAAGCTTCCTCCACATTGAGAGGAAAGAGGGAATTTCACCTCTCAGAGCTACTGTCTCAGGTTCTCTGCAGGTTCAGGAAGACAACACTACATCAGTTACATTGAGTTGATGTTTTCGTCATTATCTTATGCTAGAAAAAAAATTACATAAAAGTTTAGATCCTAGAGCACAATACTGCAGCAAGTCATGGACAATGGTACAACTACTCCATTCTTAGATTAAGGTCATGTCTTTGTATTATTTGGATCTGGGTCTCCCAAATTTATCAGTATGGGGTCCACAGTGTTCTTTGCCTGGGGAACTGGTATTGAATTAAGTACCACTGAATTTCAGGAGCTGTGTGTGTAACCTTCTTTTCTCCTGTTCTTCTTACTACACCCTTGAATTAATAACTCTGTGACTATCAACCAGTGACTCCACACCAGACTTTATATTACAAGGCTTCCACAATATTTAAAGCTCTTGCCCCTTGTCTATCAACTCCTTTAACATCCATTTTAAAATCCCTTTTTAGGATACATCAATTGCTTGGGTTTTGAGAACAACTGTATAGAGACGAAATCCTGTCCTCTACCTAACTACCAAATATTTCATAGATGTTCATGAGTCAGGTAATTCACGTAAGTGTGTGTTGTTGGTTTTTTTGGCAGAAATTCAGAACATTCCTCCTTGGACATCTCAGTTATCCACAAACCTGGTTCCTCAATATGCCATTGCGGTCCTTCAGTCCAACCTGTGGCCTGGAGCGTACTCCTATGCTATCGGCAAGTAGGTAGCTCTTACTTATATAGCTAGACTGGTTAACCTTGGTATCTCACAATATTCACTCCTATTCCATCTTAAACTGGTTAATCACAGAAACCTATTTAATTCATTCAGTTGAAATGTTTGTTTTGGTGATTTTTAATCCACTGACTTCTCCCACTACTAAAATGTAGCCACCTTGAGAGTTGATCATGGAGGCCATTTAACAGTGCACAGCAAAAATAACAATAATTTAGGGCAAGAAGTGAAGAATACCATCTTCACTGGAACTGTAGTGGAAATCAGATTTATAGAATGTAATTATCCAATTAGTATTTGGCCAAAACTTCAGGCTTAACACCCCTATTCTTGCAAAAAAGTGCAATGAGATCTTTAATAGCCACATGACACATTCATCATTATTTACATTAGTTAAGTGCAGATGCCATTATTGAATATGCTAGCTATAGAAAATATGTCCCGTATTGGTTTTTGTTCAGTGAAGTGGGGAAGCCTAAGAATAGGCAGAGCCCTCAGGGGTTTTTTACCAGGAAGTTGTGTGATCTCTTGCTTTTTTCCCCTCAGGAAATTTGATAATATCTATCTGGGGTGGGGTCACAAATACAGTCCAGATAACTACTCACCCTCGATGCCCCCACCAGTGCAGACAGAGTACCCAAGTGGGCCAGAAATCACTGAAATGAATGACCCTACTGTGGAAGAGGAGCAGGCACTCAAGGCTGCACAGGAAGAAGCTTTGGCTGCAGCTGAGGAAATGGATGAGATAGAGGAAGAAGAAGAGGAAGATGAGGATGATTAAAATGCTACGAGAATCAGATTTGTATAAAAGTTCTTCTAAAAAATAATACATCATTTTAATACATTTAGTATATTAACCAAGTCAATCTAAAAATAAATGTTTATTTAAACTAGATGCCTTTGTTTTTTCTGCTCTAGTAGACTCTCCGTATTTAGAATAAATACGTTGACGTTAGAAAAGTGTCTTCACTTATTAAATATTAAGGCTCGCAGCAGGGACTCTGGGGCAGAACATGTAGCTGAGAATTCAGTGGGATTAAATTGCTGCCCTTGTTAATAATCCTTTGTTTAAAATGGTAGTGGAAACCTTTTCCATTTTCTGTTAGAAAGCCCTCCCCTAAATTGGTATTTTCAATCCACTTCCTAACAGACAATTCTCATCCTCATATTCTACCACCTTGCCATACCTGGTAACAGACCCATCAGAGGGACTATGGACTGAATGGTCATGGGTATGGAACTGCCCTCACAGGAAGGCAAGGTTCCTCTAGGTCAGA
Source organism: Eretmochelys imbricata (assembly GCF_965152235.1). NCBI lineage: Eukaryota > Metazoa > Chordata > Testudines > Cheloniidae > Eretmochelys > Eretmochelys imbricata. The sequence goes on along the minus strand of NC_135575.1, from coordinate 32,604,867 downwards.
ATTAAAGTACTCGTTCTCTAGTACACTAAGCAAACTCGGTCTCCTTCACGTGTCTCAAAGCTAGCCTTCCATCACTACCATTCACCCTGCTCTCATGCCTCTCCTTATAGGCTTTGACGTAGCCTGCACTTAAATACCAATATAAATTATAATATCAAAGTAAAGAAAGGAAAAAAACCCACCAAAGTTGGAACTAATAAGACGGATGCAAACTCAAAAAGCAATCATACTGGTTTTGGTGCTACATCTAGTTCTTCTCTTGTACTTTTATCTAAGTTAGTTTGTAAGCCATTTGGGACAGGTATTACATGTTACATGTGTGGACTGTACCATGTACACCAATGACATTCTATAAATAACAGCTATTAATAATATAAAATGGGGGTGGGTTTGGAGGGGAAACCATATAGTTTCCTAGAATAATATAGCAAAGTCTCCACTTTTTTGAGAAATTTAGAAATGTCATTGTGAGCTTCTTGCATCCCCATCACTCCCAATGAAAAAATCATAGATTTGTCCCTGTAAAAAAATGTGTTGAGCAATGTAAATTGAGAAACATTCTAAATATTCCTTTAAAAGTCATATGCAGCAAAAAATATGTGTAAATCAGTCAAAATTGGACGCTTGGAGCCAAATATTTCAAGGTGCTGAGCACTCGCTGATGGTGTGTTCAGCAACCCAATGCTTGATCCACATTTGTAATAGCTATTTACCTTGATCTATGCATATACTTACAACAGTTTCAGAAAATCTCTAATAAGTTGCATATATCCCATTTTTATTAACATGTTTCTTTATGAAAAATGGATCATAAAAGCTGATTAGGGTCTCCTGTGAAACTCTGGAAAACACTATTCTGAGACAATTTTGCTGATGTAGCAGGTTTTCTGTTTTTTCACACCACATTTTCATTAAGGTCAATATTCTGAAAAATCTCTGTTGTGTGAGATGTACTGGCATTTTCTTGCTGCTTATTTCTCTGTTACAGGGAACACCGGGAATTTTCAAAAGTGACTATGTTCAAAAGAAGCAGTTTTAGGGCTGCACCTACATTAGAAAAATTAGGACCTGTAATTCACTACCAGATCATCGACATCTGTATTATACATACGCTATTGAAAGGATACACTTATAGGCCTGTTCTGCATTAGGACCTGCAAACCAGTGGCAGCAAAAGTACTCTGATGTTTGTATACCAGTATCATCTAATACTGGAGGTGGTAAAAATACCTGAGCTCTGTTGACCTGAATGGCTTGCAGGATCAAATATTAAATTTGTGACATCATAATAACTGGACAGTTAATTACTAAAGACTTACTGTCTATAACAAAATTACTGCAAAAGAATTTAGGGCTCAATTCTGCTCTTTGTGCAACCAATGGCAAAACTTACATTAACATAAATGATTAGGACCCTACCAAATTCGCAGTCCGTTTTGGTCAATTTCACGGCCATAGAGTATTTAAAATAGTAAATTTCATGATTTCAGCTATTTAAATCTGAAATTTCATAGCGTTGTAATTGTAGGGATCCTGACCCATAAAGAAGTTGTGGGGTGGTTGCGGTGCTGCTACCCTTACTTCTGTGCTGCTGCTGGCAGTGGCTCTGCCTTCAGAGCTGGGCAGCTGGAGGGCGGCAATTGCTAAGGGGGAGCCCAGCTCTGAAGGCAGAGCCACGACCAGCACCAACGCAAGGTAAGCGTGGCATGGTAGGGTATTGCTACCCTTACTTCTGTGCTGCTGCTTGCGGGGTGCTGCCCACAGAGCTGGGTGCCTGGCCAACAGCCACCACTCTCCAGCCACCCACTTGTGAAGGCGGTGCAGAAGTAAGGATGGCAATACCGCAACCCCCCCCCCACACACACACACTAAAATAACCTTGTGGAACACCACACCACCCCCACAACTCTCTTTTGGGTCAGGACCCCCAATTTGAGAAACACTGGTCTTCCCCATGAAATCTGTACAGTATATAGTAAAAGCACGCCATAGTATAGTATAGTATATAGTAAAAGCATGCCATACGTCCCGGCTGTGGGAGGGGTCGGAATAAAGGCTGCAGCTTTGCAGGTTGAGAGCTGGAGTTTCTCGAGCCACAGCCGTTTCCTGGACTGTAAGAACGTAGCTGTTTGACCCCCATGGAACGTTCCTGCCCTTTAAACCTCATAAAGGGACTGTCTAAGCGGGGCTTGTTCCACGCGCCTCCCCATGAGCGTGGTTGACAGTGGTATAGTCCGGATTCCGGAAGTGCCTGTCAGGGAAGGACCAATAGGAAACTAGCCCGAGAGGAATTCAAACCCTGGCGGCAGTTGGAGACGCAGGCGGTAGCTGGTGGACGCGGTTGGGGTTGCGGAGCCGAGAAGGGCAGCGGTTTGTTCCAACGGCGTGAGGCACAGCGAGGCGATGGCGGACGAGGGAGCCGTGACGGTCTGCGTGCGGATGCGGCCGCTCATCGCCAGGTGACTGCAGGGAACCGGAGCCCTCTTCCCCAGCCCCCTGGGCTCGGCCCTGCCCCGGGACCCCGCCTGCCCCTCTCGGCGCCCGCCCCTCCGGGGACCCTTCGGTTCCCTTTGGGAAGCGGGGCTCGGCCCTGCCTAGAACTGCCCCCGGCGGGGCCTTCCCTGCCCCAGGCTCCGCTCGCCCGCAGCGGTGAGGCTCGTGCCCCGAGCCCTGCGGGTCGGGTACGCCCCGGGGAGGGGAGGGGGGTTGGGCGCCCGTGTCAAGCGCTCCGCGATGTGCTGTGAGAAGGGCCGTGGGGGAGCCGGTGTTAGCGCTGTGGCACTGAGCAAACGCTCCCATAGGGGGCGGGGGTAGTTACAGCTGGGGCTGGGGTCTATTGTACGGGGCTCTCGACTGCCACTTTGCTGAGCGCTGGCTCACATCTTGAAGGGGAGCTTTTGCAACGCGACGGCGTGAAGATTTGCTAGCTGAGCTGCCAGGAGCCGGGGCTTTCCCAGCAGCTTGCCTGCTGGGTTGGCCCCTCACCTGGGCATTGCCCCAGATAAAGGGGGGGCCCTCCTTTTAGTTTAGCTCGCTGAGTGTCTGGTGTACTCTTCAAGCCTTCTGTAAAAAGGGGTGTGAATAGATTTGGTGCCTCTTATGTGTTGGGGGCAGAAATTGATGAGATAAGGTGGGATTTGGAGACCAACTATGATGCTTGGAGGAGAAGTGGGAGAGGCAAAACCTAGGTAAAGAGGCAAAGAAAGCAATGTGCCATGAAGCTGGAAAGGGATGTCAGGGTCTGTAGGGAGAAGAGAAAATGAGGAAGCAGACACTGACCACAAAGCAGGAAGAAAAGAGATTGTCCTGGGGGGGAGGGCAAAGTTGTGGAATAAAGAAGAGAAGATGAGACCCAAAGTATGGCAGGCATAATAAAACTTCTAACAAAAGTATGAAATAGAAAGTTGACCTTGTGAATTACAGAGCACGGCTGTCTTATTCCTTAAATTACAAATTGTTAGAAATATTTTTGGCTAATGGACTGATTTTTGGGCTCGTAGATGTTGGATAAACTTCATCTGAGTTTCGTGTTTTTTTTTAATTTATTGAGAGAAGAGTCTGAATTGCAGCAATTTATTCATGTTATAAGCTTGTGTGCTGGAAAACAGGGTCATAGATGCGCAAAGAGTCAAATGTGGAACTTGTGTATTCTTGATTGGATGAAGTAGATAGGTGACAATGATTTATGCCTCTAATCTTCTGTTGATGAAAATATGTTCAGTTAAGCTGAATATTACTTACCTAGCACTAAGGGAATTTCTTTAAAAGGAAAATATATGTACAAAATGAGGTGAACATTTTTTCTGTTCTGATCTCTAATAAGATTAGTAAAACATCTCTTCCTTTTTAGAGAAAATGAAGCATCTGGAGATAAAGTACAGCTTCACTGGAAAAGTGAAAATTGTACAATTTTACAAGTGGATGGTACAAGAACTTTTAATTATGGTAAGACCTTAAGGAACATCTATTTAGGCACTTATATGGTCCTCATCACTGTAGTATCTGAGCTCCTCACAATCGTTAATTTTATCCTCAACACCCCTCTGACTGACTGCAGTATAGCATGCTTCTCAAGGTTGCTTGAAGATTGCTGGCCAGTGACTCTCATGTGTTGTGTTTACTATTCATAATGATGTGACTTTTTTTACGGTGATCTGTTCTATGAAAATAATACAACCCCTGTGTTGGGAAGTATAATTGCCATGTTAGAGATGGAGAACTGTGGCATGGGCTAGAGTAATGCCTGGTCTACGCTACAGTCTTGCCAGCATATCTGTGTCTGCTAGCAATGTATGTGTGTGTGTGGGGGGGGGAGAATCACATCCCTTAGAGCTGACATAGCTGTTTCTGTAGATGCAGCTGTGCTGACAAGAGTGCTTCTGTCAGCTTAGCTAATCTCATTCAGGGAGGTGGTGTAGCTGTGCCCTAAGATTTGCCCTAGGAAGTCTGGCATAACCAAGAGCTGGATCAGATCTTCAAGTCTGACTTAAATGACTTCCTTCCTTGCTTCAGATCATAGTAAATAACCTAGTAATTATCATGGTTATACTATTTAACTGTTTATAGCATCTTTTCAACTCTATATCCAAGTTTCCCGCACTTTACATATTACATTGTTATATTCTATTTTGCTTCAGTTTGGTTTTAGACAATCAGTTATATCCTGCATAAAATATTTGGGCATCATCCTGCAGAAAAGTTGGTTTTGGGGCATCAAGGTCTCAGTCCTATTGGATGAAAAGCTGCCAAAATTGAGTGTGAGGGAAGTTCATTTTTTCTCACTCTTTGTGCAGCTTTTAAAAAAAAACAAATTTCTTTTTAAGATTGCGTCTTTCATACGAATGACAGCACCCAACAAGTATATGAAGGTGTAGCTGTTCCAATTATAAAGTCTGCTGTCCAAGGATATAATGGTAAGTTTCATATTGTTTTTACATCTACCTTATTTGTAGAAAGTGTTGGGTAGTGGTCAGTTAACACTTGTTCCTCTTTTTAGGCACTATTTTTGCCTATGGGCAGACTGCCTCAGGAAAAACGTATACAATGATGGGGAGTGACAAGTCTATGGGCATTATACCTAAAGCAGTTCAGGATGTCTTCAAAATTATTTGTGAAGTAAGTAATACAGCTAAATTATTGTCACTTGGATCCTATACAAAAATATTAGGGAGGGGACTTGATAACAAGGAACTTCAAACGGAAACAAGTTACATGTGGTAGCATGTGTTGCAGTACTTTGCTGTGATACGTATCCTTGCATGAAATTTGGGAAAGCCCTCCCCTCACACTAGTAGCAGGGATGCGATCCATGCAGATCCCGAAGCCAGCTCTATATTTCAATATCTGTTTCCCACTGAACCTTGATTAAAACTTTAAATAAAATATCAAGTTCTGTATCTGGTAGTTATGAAGACTGGGTCTCATGAGGATCAGATTAGTACACTCTAAACTCACCTCTTTAAAGAATTTTTTTCTAAAAGATGAAAAACCAACAGTGGAAGAAGTACTCAGCGGAATCACAAACTACAGAGCTTTGCATAAGAGGTTCAGAGACTCCTAGATTGAAGGCCAGCAGGGACCATTAGTGTTGTCCGGTCTGACTTGCAGAACACAGGCCACAAGTGTGCTGGAGAGAAGGTTTGTGAGGAGGTGCAATGACTAAATAGTGAAAACTGCAGGTGTACTTCCTGTGCAGCACAGCTAGAATACCTTAGGGTGTGCATGCACTGGAAAAGCAGGCCAAGAAGAAAAACTTATAGTGCCATGTGTGCCCTCGGAAGCTAATGGGGGGTGGCCATGGTTATTTCTCACTCAGATGTGCCACACTGGCAGCCCCCCTTGTACTCATGAAGCAAACAGTACTGCTTCTTAAGCATGTACATCCAGACCTACAGCCTGCAGGCCAACAACTGCACCTGTGTGGAGTCCCACTGAAGTCAGTGGGGCCTGGACACAAGATGCTGTTTGGATTGGGCCTCAGTGTGATGCAAGAGATTCCTGGTGCCGTTTATGGATTGTGGGAGAGGGCATTAATAAATAATGGTTTAGTCTGTGAATTTGACAGCATAAGAGCACCCACGTAATGAGAAGTCAGGGGAAGATATAAACTAAAAAACTGGTTCCCAAAACATGATGCTTGCTTGTGGTTTGAAGAGCTAGTGGGTAACATGGTACAGGATGCTACTTCCTCACTCATTGCCAAGAGCCTTAGGGCCTGGAAAAGATGAAACTTGTCATGGGTACCAGGGCACCAGTGGGACTTAAGCTGTTAGCCATCAACAGGAGATGAATGTCTGTGGGGGAGAGCGGAAGAGGGAAGATGGCTGCTGGAAGGTACATTCAGTCAAATGGAGGAAGAGGAGGACAAGATGGCTGGAGAGAAGGGACGCAAATAACAGGGAAGGAGATGTGGAGAGGAGAGTCACTCAACAGGGGATTAGGTTTAGAAGAAAGAGCAGGAGAAGGTAGTCTAGCAGCAGGGAAACATGTGCAGAGGGGAGAACGAATACCCAGCTCTTAAATAGTGTTGTTCATCAGTAGATCTCAAAGCACTTTACAAAGAAGGTTAGTATCTTTATTCCCATCTTACAGATAATGAAACCTGGCAAAAATAGAGTACCAGATCTTTTTTTTCAAAAAGGGGTAAAATACACATTGCATTAAAGATAAAGTACCTAACTACTTCTCCTTGCAAGTAATTATGGGACTATGTACCAGAAGGGAGATGGTGTGCACATTTGCAAAGAGAATAGGAAAAGTCAATGAAACAAGCTATGTAAAGATGTAGTCCAAGACAATGTAAAAAGCTGAGCATTCTTCCATGAAAGCACCTTTCCCCCCTCCGACTTCTGATCTGATGATGCTTGTCTTTATTCTTTAGATTCCAGGTAGAGAGTTTCTGTTGAGAGTTTCCTATATGGAAATATACAATGAAACCATAACAGACTTGCTCTGTGACAGCAGGAAAAACAAACCTCTAGGAATTCGAGAGGACTTTAATGTAAGTAAACCAAGGTGACGTAAGACACTTTTTTTTTCTCTTTATTTGATGCAACAAACCACCTCTGTGGGCATGGATTCAAATCATGAGATGCTGATCTAAATGGAGTCCATGGCTGAATGTTTGCCAGATTGTGTAATCTTGATTGAGCTAGATTAAACTATAAGGATGCTGCAGAGCTGGATTTAGGTGCCCTAGCAGAGGGATGGCTCTTTGAAGTTCCTGTGGCTATTCTTATTTGGGTTGAACTGGCCAGTGCAACTCAGATGGTGGAACATTCTAGCAATGCTTGTTAGAGTGCTCACAGGCCACTTCTACTCCACCCCTCAGCCTTCCTGAACATTTTATGGGTGAGATGTGACATTTGCCGCCTCAGTTCCTTCCAACTGCAGCAGCAGATACATGTGAACCTCTCTGGATCTGGAACCCTCTAAATAATCTTAGTGCCTTTTATGAGATACTTGAAGTTATTCTTCATTCTGGCTGCCAATTTAATGGCTGATCCAAAGGTGAAGAGACCTGGTTTTAAATACTCCTGAGGGAATTCTGCACCAAAAAATTAAATTCTGTGCACAGTATTTTAAAATTCTGCACATTTTATTTGTCAATAAATAAATGTGACTCCAGCCTGGCAATGGGGAGCATAGGCCACTGGCTGCATTGAGATTGGAGAGCACCCTGAAGCCCCCACTCCCCCAGTACAGAGACTCAGCAGTGAGGATGCACCTGCACAGTGCGAGGGCTGGGCCTACCCCAGAAACACCCTGTGGCCCTATCCCTCTACACCAGGTGTGGGTGGGCAGGCTCAGCCCAGCAGGATCCAAGTGTGGAGGAGCTTAATGTAGGGGGATCCAGGTGTGGGATGAGAGGTTTCTGTGTGGGGCATTCTGGGTGCGGGTGGCACAGGGGATCCGGGTGAAAGTGTTTGGGTCTCAGGTTTTGGGGGGTGGGGCTGGAGTGGGACTGAGGGAGTGGGGTTTGATGGGGTGAGGGTCCAGGTGCAGCTGGTTGGGGATCAGTGGGAGGGTCTGGGTGTGGCTACAGTTTTTGGTTTTTTTTTCCCCCAGCCTCATTACTGTGATAGCGGAAGTTCGCTGTATAGATTTGCGGTCAGGTCATGTACAGGAACAATGATTCTCCCTAGCTAAAGAGGAAAGCTCCTGCAAATTACCCTTTTCTACTCCCAAGAAGTGGAGAAGATTGGATGAGCTCTCTCACTTTTCTACAGAGACCTCCTTATGCACCATCAGGTTCAACAACACTAGATAATAGATGGAATTCAGTTCTAATTTAGCTCATGAAGCCTCCATTTGAACCTATGGCTGACTATTTACTATTCCATTTATCTATTAAAATTAGGGCTGTCAATTAATCGCAGTTAACTCACTCGATTAACTCACATTAATTTTTTTAAAATTGCAATTAGTTTTAATCACACTGTTAAACAATAATAGAATAACAATTGAAATATTGTTAAAAATAAAATAAATAAAAATTAAATATTTTTGGATGTTCTACATTTTCAAATATATTGACTTCAATTACAAAACAGAATACAAAGTGTACAGTACTCGATACTTTTTGTTTTTCAATTCACCTCATAAGTATAGCCGCATAATCTCTTTGTCAAAGTGCAACTTACAAATGTAGTTGTGGTTTGTTTTTGTTTTTTGTTACATAACTGCACTCAAAACCAAAACAGTGTAAAACTTTAGAGCCTAAAAGTCCACTCAGTTCTAGTTCTTGTTCAGCCAGTTGCTAAAACAAACTTGTTTACATTTAGGGAAGATAATGCTGCCCTCATCTTTATTTACAGTGTCTCCTGAAAAGGACAACAGACATTTGCATGGCACTTCTGTAGCTGAAGTTGCAAGGTTTTTATGCTAAACATTCATATGCCCCTTCATGCTTCAGCCACCATTCCTAAGGATATGCTTCCATACTGATGATGCTCATTAATAAAAAAATGCATTAAATTACATTTGTGACACAATTCTTGCTGCCAAGAGTTCAATGTCTCCTGCTGTCTGTGTTACCCACATTCTGCTATATATTTCATGTTACAGCAGTTTCGGATGATGGCCTAGCACACGTTCATTTTAAGAATACTTTCACTGCAGACTTTACAAAATGCAAAGGTACCAATGTGAGATTTCTAAAGAGAGCAACAGCACAGGACCCAAAGTTTAAGAATCTGAAGTGCCTTCCACAATCTGAGAGGGATGAAACATGCTTTCAGAAGTCTTAAAAGAGCAACTCCTTAAAAGAGGTGGAAACTACAGAAGCTGAACCACCAAAAAAGAAAATCAACCTTCTGCTGGTGGCATCTGACTGAGATGATTAAATGACTGTATCGGTCTGCACTGCTTTGAATTGTTGAGTAGAACCCATCATCAGCATCGACGCCTGTTCTCTGGAATGGTGGTTGAAGCATGAAGGAATATATGAAACTGTAGCACACCCGGCATGTAAACATCTTACAACACAGGCTACAACAGTGCCATGTGAACACCTGTTCTCAGTTTCAGGTGACATTGTAAACAAGAAGCAGACAGCATTATCTCCCACAAATGTAAACAAACGTGTTTTGTCTGAGCGATTGGCTGAACAAGAAGTAGGACTTGTAGGCTCTAAAGTTTGTATGTTGTGTTGTTTTTGACTGCAGGGTTTTTTGTACATGATTCTACACCTAAGTTTAATTTTCCTGACAAAGAGATAGCACGATAGTACTTAGTATTTCAATTTACCTAATACATTTCTTTTTTACAGTGCAAATATATGTAATAAAAAATATGAAGTAAGCACTGTACAGTTTATATTCTGTGTTGTAATTGAAATCAATATATTTGAAAATGTAGAAAACATCCACAAATATTTAAAAGGTATTCTATTATTGCTTAACAGCACAATTAATCACGATTCATTTTTTTAATTGCTTGACAGCCCTAATTAAAACTCTTAACTGCCATAACATCAACCAGAGGTGTGAGTGAGTCACGTGTCCTGATGGCAGATTTGTGTTCACTATTTCACAAAGACAAAAGGTGGAGTTTTTCACCCTAACCCTGGAGTCTTACCCAAAGTACTATAGAGGGGGTTTTGTGTGGTTTTTTTTCCACCCCATGTTAACCAAACTATAAATTTCCCAATTATCTTCCCTCAATCACACGTTAATAAGGGTGAATGAAAGTTACATGCTCTCAACACTGTAGGGTTTGCTTCCACAGAGACTGTGTGTGGCCATCTGGTGCATAAATCGACAGCGCTCTAGTCTGCTGCACACGTAACTGGCCATGATGACCCTCCTCCTAGACACTAAAAGTCCTATAGTGTGCTTTACCCTGCTGTCACAGCAGTATGTCAAAGCACAGTATAGAACTTGTAATGTACAGAGCAGGGTCTTTATGGCTAGTTAGTGTGCAGCAGGTTAGAGCGCTGTCGATTTACGCATCTGCTGGCCGCATATTCAAGTCTCCTTATGGGGAAGCCCTAAGAGGGCCCTAGCCTACTATCTAAACAGGGCTAAGGAATTTCACAGGTTTCCCCCCCCCCATCTTCTTTTTTTAGGATCACCTTTGATTGTTTAATCCACCTAAGGTAATGGTTGTGAAGTGATAGGCAAACAATATATAGAAGAAAGGTATAAACTGGATGTCATTTTGGTCCTTGCTATGATTAAATCATATTCTACTGCAGCAATGTCTATCTCCATTGCATACTTTAAACATGTTCTATTCACAGCAACCTGTAGGACTGCCACTTTAAGCTCTATGTATATACTTACAAAATACAATGCTTTAGAACCTCGGGTCCAGAACAAATGCCCCGTTTGATAGGCAGTACTTCAACCCTTATTCAAGTAGGACCCTGAGTTCTAACCTCAGCTGATGAGGTATTGCTTGCCAATCTGACCCATGAGTGCTGAATACACAGAAGACTCTAAAAGAAGAAATGAAAGTTACTTACTTATAGCAGAGTCCAAGATGGCCTCTGCCTGTTTTCATGTCTCATGAGCCACCTTCTCCTTTTCCTCTGGTTCTTTTGAGCTCATGATTTTGAAGAGGTGGTGGAAGGAACTGAGATGGCATATACTATAGGGCCATGCGCCCTTTGATATTTGCCCTTGAGAAACTAAGGGAAAAGTAGGATGGGTATGTGAATGCAGTAACTGGCACTGCTAGAAGAAGGTTCCACTATCTGAGCTGCACTTGCTGACATATCCAATGAGTATGAATATACAAAATCCCTTTTGAAGAGTGCAAGTAGAAGTAAGCAAGCTTCACGTTGTGCCTAGAACTACTGCAAAGCTGTAATCAGCCTTGTTATTTTCTCTTTCCTAAGCATTGGAATGTATTTAGTCTCTTAAAATATATAACCTTGAGCAATGTGGGAGCTTTTGGGGGTGGGGTGGGGGCTGTGAGTGTCTAAAACACTTCTACAAAATCTAACTTCACACTTTAATTTATTGTCGAGGTTGCAAAAATGCATCTGCAGTCAGCACGAAAAAGAACCTACACCGTTTCCTCAGAGAGTTGCTTTAACACACTTCACCATCATAATACATTCAAAAGGGGTACACCATCCACCACTTTTACACCTACATCACAGAACTATCAAATTAGAATTGTGGCCAATATGGTGTGAGCGGAAGTAGCTTGTTGCTGTCTTCAATTTCACTATGCTAAAGTTTTGCTTGTTCTCCTTGTTAATGAGCACCATTTGTTACATTAACTGCTTTAGCAAAGCTTTTGGAATGGGGGGGTTCTTCTAATCTGTGTGGGGCACAAAATGTAGATCCTCCATGAATAGTGCTTTTGGAATTTTTGTTTCTCAAACCTTTGAAAAGTACAAATTTCCTTGAAAGATCTAAAAGCCCGAGGACCTTTCCCTGCCAAATCATATACATTTTAAAATACATCATTTTGTTGGATCTCAAATGTTTGATATTGTCTCCTTAAAGTTACAGTTGAGATACGTACGTTAAAAATTTGTACTAGCAGTGTTCTGACTTTATTCCCCAGATAGATTTGTCTGTCTTCACACTGCTGTGTGGCTTTTATTAATACATTCAACTGAAACCAGTGCATAATACAGTATGCACATCTATTTCTCATTTATTTTACAGTTGGGTGAAATTTGTCTTTAATTCTGTTTCTCTTGCAGAGAAACATCTACGTGGAAGATCTGATCGAAGAGGTGGTTGTTAATCCAGAGCAAGTCATGGAATGGCTCAGAAAAGGAGAAAGTAGGATGATTAGCCTCTCCATTGTTGATGCAATTTTAAAACACATGACCACTCTTCTAAATTTAATACAAGGCTAAAACTACAATCTCATAAAAACTATTATTTTAGTTTATCAGTTAGACTACTTTTGCTTACAATCTTAATATTGTCTGGAGCATATGGGGTTTTTGGATAACAAACACCATGACTTTACTTTGACAGAAAAACGACACTATGGAGAAACAAAAATGAATGAACACAGCAGCCGTTCTCACACCATTTTCAGAATGGTAGGTGGCTGTATAGTCGTGTTTTTTGTTATGTATTAGCTGAAAAGATGTGCAATAATCTTATAAGGCTTTCTTCTTTTAGATTATAGAAAGTAGGGAAAATGATCCTGCCAACACGAACTGTGATGGAGCAGTAATGGTATCTCATCTGGTAAGTTATATTTGAAAAAGGTTGTTGGGTACTAGGTAGGCATTAACGTGGAAACTTACAATTTTAAAAACAGCTAAAATATTGGACACCACTAAAATGAAATCCTAAAATCAGAAATTCTCTCCCATCATATTGAGAATGAAACGCTCTGAATGGAAAAACTTGGGTAAAGGAGAAATATTGTACTGTTTTAAGACTATATAACAATATATATGTAAAAGTCTACTAGATATTGTGCAGACAGAGGCTGTGATGCAAAGTATCCCTGAAGGTAGTTTACTCACTACTTGGGATTTCCCTAGTGGAAGGGAAATCCCCCTAAGGGTCTTAGAACTCCTACCTAACCCCTTCTGGCTGCTGGGACAGAAAGGGGTATGACGTGGGGAAATCTGGTTGAACACACAGTTGCCATAATTCTTCATAAGAACCTCTGTCAGTTGGTGCAAAATAGAGCAGATTTCAGGAGCCAGGTGTCCTCAGGACTAGAGGAACATAATGGGGGCTTGCAGCAACTCTTGCTGACAGATTCAATAGCTGCTGGCTGTGATCCCTTTTCCCCTTTGTTTGATGTATTGATATTAGCAGTATGGCAGGGATCCAAAGGAGGGAATGAATGTTTGGTCTATCGGTCTGTATTTGGGACTCTGAGAACTAGATTCTGTGTGCAATTCCTATTTAAAACCTCTCTAACATCTTGACAAATTACTGCCTGCTCTCTACTTTCTGATGAACTGATTAACGGAGGTATTCACTAGTCATCTCTAATTTCTCCAGTATCAAACTTTGACTATTTGCATCTTGATCAGACTAGTCTGATCAGTAGTGGGCTATCTTCAGATGATAGCCTATTTCCTTCAAAGCAGTGGGTCTGTCAGCAGCCTTTGATACCTGGTGTTTATTGGTGGCTGGGTTGTACTCTTTGGTGGAGTTCGGTCAAGTATATCTTCAGTTTTTGAGCTCTCTCCTGAAATTGGAGGCCTATAAAGGTGACGGCTGGTTGCTAGGCATCAAGCAAGTCACCATCAAATGATACTGCAAGCTCATAATCCCTGTTACCTACTAGTTGCACCACTAGTTGCACCACAGGTATAAGGGATTAGGAGCAAATATTGGTATTTTGGTACTTGACCTCTTCCATTGACCTCTTAGATTGGGTAGGGGGAGATGAACAGTTGGTGTAGGCTCAATTCAGAGGAGGATGAAGGTAATGCTTATGTATTAATGGAAACTGAGGACCTGGCAGATTGTTTGTGCACTTCTGTTATTCAGGGTGAAGAGAAGAAGGTGACTGCTTGTGAGACAAACTTGCGTTTAATGGGAATTGAAATGTTTTTTGAAGAGTACATACTTTAAAAGTTGCAATGCTAGTTTACGAATAGTGGTCGCAATATTGGTAATGGAGTCTACAGTGATATTTTAAAGCCATTTTCCCCATGCAACTTAAGAAAATATTGGTCTCACTGTGCAGTTGGTATATTACTACAGAAATGTCAAAGGCTTAACTGAACTTGGATTGAAATTCTTAGCATAGATTTAGCATTGAGAGCATTTAAAACTGACTTATCTGCAAACTGTGCCTCATGAAATCTTTAATGAATTTGCAGAACTTGGTAGATCTGGCAGGCAGTGAAAGAGCTAGCCAAACAGGATCAGAAGGTACGTACGGGGCGGCAGGTTTGTATAATTTTTGGTGGTGCCCAGAATGGGTCCAAGTCCCTCTTTTTCCCCCCCACACACACTCCTGCCTAAGGCTCTGCGAGGGAGTTTGGGGTACAGGCTCTGGGACGGAGTTTAGGTGCAGGCTCTGGACTAGGGTTGGGGGTACAGGAGGGGGTGCGGGCTCTGGGAGGGGGTTTGGGGTGCAGGCTCTGGGAGAGTGGGTGCGGGAGGGGTACGGTCTCTGAGCTGGGACAGTGGGTTGTGGTGCAGGAGGGGGTTTAGGTGCTGGGTACAGGCTCTGGGCTGGGACAGAGGGTTAGGGTGCGGGGTGTGGGACTGGGCCAGGGATGAGGAGTTGGGGGTGCAACAGACAAGCTTCCCTGGTGTAGGGGGCCAGAGAGGAGGATCCCCCTTCCCTACCCCTCCCCCCCAGCATGACACTCACCCAAGTGCCCATCTCCCTGCTATTTAAATGCTGGCTAACATTCTAACAATCAGGAGGTATTATACCATAGAAGAAACTATCTGTCCATGAAGTGCTGGGTTCTAAATTTTAAATAGAACCATTCAGGAAAAAGAAGCCAAGCACATTGTAGACAATTCAGTGTAAAACTCTGCTCACTGTGAAGTTGCAGTTAAACTAAAATCTTTATAAAGCTTAAGAATGGTATGAAGACTGTTATAATTGTTACAGTGCTATAACTAACCTAATAGTACACATTTCCCTGGAATATTGGGTGCAATCCTAGCTGGCCAGTTGAATATAAGAGAAATAGAAAGATTCAGACATACATAACAAATTATTAGAGGCATGGAGGAACTTGTATATGAAGGGCTGAGGAGCAAATAGATTGGGATTGTTTAGAGAGGAGATGTGATTAATGCTTACAAAATAATGAATGGTATAGACCAGGTAAACAGTAGTGCCCCTCTCACAATACTAGAACAAGGGGTTATTCAAAGAAATTAAAAGGCAAATCAATTTAAAATGTAATACTTCTTTTGTTTTTACATAACCTATAACTAACCTGTGGGATTTATCACTGCAACCAAAAACTCACTGAGATTAAGCATAATGGGAGTATTCACAGTTTGATTAGATGGGATTCAGATTTTAGCATGGGTACAAATCTTGAGGGCATCAGCCAAACACTGACTAGGGTCACAAAGCAATGTTTCCTCCTATGAGAAGCTCATTCCTTAATTGTCCATTTCGGAAACGGGGTGGGGTGTGGTAGGTTAGTTGGCTGCTTGTTGTGGGTATTTTTGTTGTTTTTTGGTGGGGGGGTTGTTTGATATCAGGCATCAACAACCTGCGGCATGCATGCCAAAGGCGGCACACAAGCTGATTTTTAGTGGCACTCTGCTGCCAGCTGGGGTCCCGGCCGCCGTCCCCGCTCAGCCTGCTGCCAGCCTGGATGGACAGAACCCCGGGCCAGCAGCAGGCTGAGCGGGCCAGTGGACGGAACCCCGGCCGGCAGCGGGGGCTGAGTAGCTTAGCCCCCGCTGCCGGTCTGGGGTTCTGTCCGCCAGCCCCTGCCAGCTGGAGTCCTGGTCACTGGCCCCACTCAGCTCGCTACCAGTCTGGGGTTCCGTCCACTGACCCCTGTAAATGTAAAATGTATTACTGGCACGTGAAACCTTAAATTACAGTAAATAAATGAAGACTTGGCACACCCCTTCTCCAAGGTGGCCGACCCTGTTTTATATATTCCTAAAACATCTGGTACTGACTGCTGTCAGACAGAATACTGAACTAAATGGACAACTAGTCTGCTCTGTTATGGCAATTCCTAGGTACCTAGGACTGCTTAACCTTCTCTGAACAGTTACTCTGACTATTATGTAGGATAAAAGTGGACTTTTGTGAATAAAAGCAGTGTTTTTATGTAATATCTAGGTCTTCGACTCAAAGAAGGATGTAACATAAACAGGAGTCTGTTCATCTTGGGTCAAGTGATCAAGAAACTCTGTGATGACCCATCTGGGTAAGCATTTCCAGAAAAGATACTACAAAGATAGTTGTAACTCTCTACATAGTTGACTAGTTATCAAGCCTTCAAATCCATTCATATTCTTAATATTGATTTGTCCTTATTTCCTTACATCAGACATATAAAACATGAAGAGAACTGCAATTTCATACCAGATGTTGCTAAGTCAATCTGTTTTTGCAACTGATATCGTTATATTCACCAGTACAAGAACACTAGTCTTTGCTTCATGGTTTGTTTGGTGTTTTCTCTCCCTCCACAACAGTTTCATAAATTATAGAGACAGCAAGTTGACACGAATTCTCCAGAACTCCTTGGGAGGAAATGCTAAGACAGTTATCATTTGCACAATTACGCCAGTTTCGTTTGATGAAACTCTTAGCACCCTTCAGGTAAAATTATTCCGTTTCTTTATTTTTTCCAAGCGTTAACATGTTTTAGCTAACTAGGTCAGAAACCCAAGTTTCTCAGCTTTAACAAAATTGATTACTTCATCTTTCTTGAGGCCTCCTGTGGTCTTGAGAGCCATTGAAGTGCACTGTTTGATACTGTGAGCCTTTACCCAGGCACCTTCTGACATATGTTGTATGGACTTTACTTCTTCTGACAGGCACATTTTTCATTTCTCCTTGTTTCTTCCATCTGTATAATCTGTACAGTCTCCACTTTCTCATAAATTCCCCTTTTCAGAGACTTCATATATGAAATATAGTCAACAATTTAAAAAAAAGAAAAAAATTGACAACTTCAAATTGTTGGTGTCCCTTTTAACATTGCTGTTGGAATAATTTTCACTTCTGATTTTTTGGGGGGTTCAAAGTTAGTCTCTCTTCCCCCCCCCCCCCCCCCCCCAATGCAATCTGACTTCTTCCAAAATTAAGGCACATTTGGAGGTTGGGACTACAGAACAGCAGAAAATACCTACATAGTTCTGTAGTAATATAGGAAAACCAGAACTAAACCAAATGTGAACTTCTTGCTGTGCATGTACAAAAGATAGCTGAATTTAACAAGCAACTGCTTCAGGATTCATAATATGTGAAGTTCAAACTTAAGGTCAGGCACTCTGAGCTAAGTGCAAAATGTTTTGGCTTTTTTTTTAATTTATTTTTAATTGGAAAAGTGCTTTAGGTCTGAACCTACACCCTTACTCGAATGAGTTGTCCCACTGAAGTTATAAGACTACTCAATTTTTACTCATCTGTAGGGTTGGGTTTGTTGTATTTCTTGTGCTCTCCAAAATCAAATTTAGGTGGATAACCTCTTTGTTTCATCTTTGGGCTGATACCAAGCAATGGAAGCTTTCAGCCCCACTCCTTCCTTTCCACACACACACACATCCTCCCCACCACCCCTCTTCCCTCCCCAAAAAAGAACAAGTTATGAGTAAGTGGAAAATAACAAGGCTTAATGTTGAATTGCGGCCTTAACTAATTTGGCGCTTGCTACTCAAATAGTAAATATTCATTTTGCCTTCTAGTCATCCTGTTATGACTTTTCACTCTAATAGAAAACTATAAAGATTTATTTACTTATTCGCAAAAAGAAAAGGAGTACTTGTACTGTAGCTCACTTCAGCTTATGCTCAAATAAATTGGTTAGTCTCTAAGGTGCCACAAGTACTCCTTTTCTTTTTGCAAATACAGACTAACATGGCTGTTACTCTGAAACCTTTACTTATTCTGTAACTTCTGCTAATGGGAAGCTTCACTGTCTTGTATGGTCATTCTTCCAGTTTGCCAATACAGCCAAAAGAATGAGGAATACTCCAAAAGTCAATGAAGTCCTGGATGATGATGCCCTTCTGAAACGATATCGCAAGGAAATAGTGGACTTGAAAAGGCAGCTGGAAGAAGTATGTTGGAACATGTTAAGCTAATCATATAGCATTTAATATAGAAAGACCAAAAATGCCAAATAAAAGGCAACTAAACTTGAAGATAAACTGCACTTGCTTTTAAAATACTTTGGACCATAGCTCACTTCTCATACAACAAGCTGAATTGTGTGAGGTTAACGTGGTATAACAACACAGCTCATGATGGTTATGGGTATGTCGTTACTTCCATATATCCATATGTGAAACTTCACAGATTCAGTGCCGTTAACCTGATAAGATCCCATGTGCCCATAGGTGTATGGATAGAGGCATGCAGATCCCACTTCTAGTTCCTGTGTTTTTTCTCATTTAGCTATCACACTTCTAGAGGCAAAGAATTTTCTTCCTTTTGCATTTGAAGAATCACTAACCTAGAATTTCATAACCTACTATTATAAAAACTCCTAAGATTACCGTAACCGAGATTGGAAAATTTTCAGACATTCATGCTGCCGCCGCCACCTCCACCCCCTGTCTCCCCCGGTGCACTTGGTTCCATGTCTCCTGACTATACATGACATACACTGAAAACACAGGAAAATTTCTAAACAATAATATCACTTCTCATGCCCAGCAAATCCACTAATGCAACCCCATAATCTCTGGCTGATGGATTACCTGATACGAGAAGGCAGAATAGACATTCCCTTGATAAATTGAGGCAACAGCAAACTTTCTTCAATTGGCTTTACTCTTACAGTGTTTCTGCTGTACAATCAGTTAATTCTCATTCTGTTTTGTACAGCTAATATAAGACATGCGGACTGTAAGGGCTTTTATAGGACAACTCAGATATAATTGTTGTACCTGAAACTGTTTATAATGACTATATTTCAGGTTGATAGTGTCACTCTTAAAGATTCAGATTTTATCAGAAGGCCTTGTTCCAGTCTTCTACCCTGAAAAGCCATGTAGAATGGAAGTTTGCTCTCAAATCCTGAATATGCCTTGAGAGGTTGAGAAAGAGCACAATGTTTAGCTTCACCCTGGTACTTCCTTTTTAAAATAAAGACTCTACTTCTTTGCATAGCTGTCTTAAAGAATCATTAGTTACTTTAAGATCCAAAATGTAAATCCAAGGCATTAAAAACTATACATAGACTAATAACAACATGCTATGCCTCAAAGCCTATAAAATCTATGCAGAATTTTTAGGGGAAAACAGAAGCTTGTGGTCATGTGGGAAACTTCCTACCTAAATCTACCTAAGTCCTCCGTTTTAAGAGACCCAAATTTTAAAACCCTACCCACAGACCTGCAGAAGCATACAAGTCTTGCCTACTCTCTGCTGAGATGATCAATTTCTTTTTATTCTAAACTTTGAGGAAACAGTCCGATTTTTCTGCATGGCTGTGGTATTTAGAGCAGTCATGGTAGTGCCATCACACTAATTCTCAGAGAAGAATTCTCCGGAAATGCCACTTAAAACTGTACACACTTATTCTTATGGAGCTGGAGTGATCTGGAACATCTCTCTGAATATCTGACAGTTTAATCATGGGTATGTCTTTAAGAAATGTCTAGCTTAAACTCTTGTATTCAGTGTCATATATGTCTAGCATTTGGAGGAATTTATGTTTCTTCTTTAAGTGTTGTCCCTGTGGGTGCTCCACTTTAATCACACTGTTTAATAATAGAATACTATTTATTTAAATATTTTTGATGTTTTCTACATTTTCAGATATATTTATTTCAATTAAAACATGGAATATAAAGTGTACAATGCTCATTTTATATTTATTTTTGATTACAAGTATCTGCATTGTAAAAAAAAAAAAAAAAAGTATTTTTCAATTCACCTAATACAAGTATTGTAGTGCAATCTTTATCATGAAAGTTGAACTTAAAAATGTAGAATTATGTACATAAAATTGCACTCAAAAATAAAACAACGTAAAATTTTAGAGCCTGCAAGTCCACTCAGTCCTCCTACTTGTTTAGCCAATCGCTCAGACAAACAGGTTTGTTTAGATTTGCAGGAGATAATGCTGGCCACTTCTTGTTTACAATGTCACCTGAAAGTGAGAACAGGTGTTCTAATGGCACTGTTGTAGCCGGCATTGCAAGATATTTATGTGCCAGATGTGCTAAAGCATGAAGGGGCATACAAAAATGTTTAGCATATCTGGCACTTAAATGCCTTGCAGTGCCAGCTACAAAAGTGCTATGCAAATGCCTGTTCTCACTTTATGGTGGCATTGTAAATAAGAAGAGGGCAGCATTATCTCCTGTAAATGTAAACAAACTTGTTTGTCTTCGCAATTGGCTGAACAAGAAGTAGGACTGAGTGAAACTTGTTGGCTCTGAAGTTTTACATAGTTTCATTTTTGAGTGCGGTTATGTAACAAAAAAAATCTACATTTGTAAGTTGCACTTTCATGGCAGGTTGCACTACAATACTTGTATGAGGAGAAATGAAAAATACTATTTCTTTTATAATTTTTACAGTGCAAATATTTGTAATAATAATATACATTGATTTCAGTTACAACACAGAATACAATATATATGAAAATGTAGAAAACCATCCAAAATATTTAACACATTTCAATTGGTATTATTTAAGTGTGATTAAAACTGCGATTAATAGTGATTAATTTTTCTGAGTAATCGCAGCTAACTCATGCGATTAAATCGACAGCCCCAGTTTAAATAGCTAGTTATAGTTAGCGTTACTGTTAATTTCATTATTATTATTATTTTATTATTATTATTTTTAAAATTATTTAGTTACCCTCTCCGCTGGAGATGGTTAACCATTAAGATTCCTGGCTCCCCAAGCTTCAAGCGCTGTGGCTCCTGCCACGAAGCAATGCCCGTTTTGGACGGGCATTCGTGCGTACAATGTCTTGGTGAGGTGCATATCCCCCCAAAATGCACCCATTGCAGGAATTTGAAAGCTAGAGCCCGACGTGACCGGGATCTCAGGCGAAAAATGATTTTTATGGAGAAATCCCTCCAACCTGAATTGGACACGCAGACTGCCTCTCCGAGCACTCCTCCAACAGAAAAAGGAAACTTACCATGCAAAAGATTAAGGAAGAGGGCTCAGACATCTCTGCAGAAAGCACTGCAGAAACAGCGGTGGTCTCCTGCCAGGTCACTACCCCCATTGTTGACATATGCTCAGGTGAGCACCTATGACGCTCTGGGTACCTCCAGAACCTCTGAGGCCCTAGCAAAGGAGACAGAGTCAAGGCACAGACATGCCTCCTCCATGGCACCAAGTTCACCTGTAAGGGACTCTGCACCAAGTGTCTCCTCAGGCACCATGCCTCCGCCCCCAGCACAGGCAGCTCCAGTGGAGAAAACCGTCTGTACCAACCACACCGACCAAACAGAGGCAGCATCAGTTGGCTGGCACGGATGAGAGTGGACCCTGCGGCACCAACGGTTCCGACATCAGCACCGACACAGTCTCTGCCACACCAGAGAGACTTGATGATTTCGTTGGCACCACACTCCCCAATGCTTGGTACCGAGGCTCCCCCAGTAGCTCTCATGAAACGGCACTCATCTAGTGAAGATGATGATGAGGTGTAGGAACAAGGCACTTTCTCACCGCACCATTCCTCAGCGAAAGAATGCCAACCACCTTGGAGCCATATGCGGCTGAGATACTATTACAGATGGCTCAACTATGGTGCACACCGCCGTGGATGTACCTGCCAGTGGCCTTCCCCACGGCTCATGGAGCTGAACTACTGTCCAACCCAGCATCTCCTACCCCACAGCAGCTCAGAAAGTTGGGGATGACACAGAAATGGGCACAGACCAGGAGACTACATCTCCTGCACAATTCTTCCTCCTCCCCAGGTGAGGCGATTATGCCACCGCTGCCTACTTCAGGAGGCGATTTCAAACAGTTCCAGGAACTGTTTAAATGGGTTGCCCAAAGTCAGGACATCCCTTTTGGAAGAAGTGCAGATGAACCAGCACAAGCTGGTACAAATATTACAACCATCATCTGCCTCCAAGATTGGTCTCCCCATCAATGATGCCAATTTGGAATCAGCAGAGACAGTCTGGCAGACACTGGCCTCAATTCCGCCAACATGCAGAAGGTTAGATAAAAAGTATTTTGTTCCCGCAAAAGGTGGAGACTTCCTCTTTGCCCGTCTACCTCCCAATTTGTTGGTAGTCGATGCCACTAACCAATGCGGCAAGCCAACCCAGTTTAGATTGACACCACAGGCTCGACCTGTTTGGGCACAAAGTTTATTCTACAGGCACGTTACAATTTAGAGTCGCCAACTATTCCGCCTTGTTGGCAAAATAAGATTATGATAACTATGGGAAATGTAGCTCATTCACAGCAGAGCTCCCCGAGGAGAAACAGTCACATTTCAGGCTATTGTAAATGAGGGTCAACTAACTCATAGCCAAATTTTGAACCACAATTTTGAAGATTTGGTCGAGGGTTTGAACAACCTCCCTCACCAAGCAGTGCCTATGCCCGCTCTGTTCCCATGTTTTGGTCATCACCTTTGCCCATTCTGTCAATCTGGGCCTCAGTAACATTGGGCCAATGGGTTTTATAAATAATCCGTTCGGGGTATACCATCCCGACCATCTACCCTCCCCCTCCATCCCTCTTCAGGGACCCTTCTCATGGTACCTGTTACAACAAGAAGTCGATCATCTTCTACAAAGAGGTGCCCAGGAATGAGTGCCTTCACAATACAAGGGGAAGGGATTTTACTTCCATTATTTCTTGACCCAGAAGAAGAATGCGGGAGGGAGATCTATCTTGGACCTCAGGAAGCTCAACAAGTTCATATGCTCCCAAAAGTTCAAAGTGGTCACACTTGGCACAATACTTCTAGTGCTGCAACAGGGGGACTGGTTTTCAGCCCTTGACCTCAACTATTCTTATTTCCATACCACCATTCATCCCGCTCACGGAAAATATCTGTGATTCACAGTAGGACATGAACACTTCCAGTACAGTACTACCATTCGGCTTATCTACTGCTCCAAGAGTTTTCTCCAAAACCTTATTGGTAGTTGCGGCATATTTACACAAACAGGAAATAGTGATCTTCCCTTACCTGGATGATTGCCTTCTCAAAGGACCGACTCAAAAATAAACAATGGACACAGTCCAAACCACTATCACACTATTCAGGGATCTAGGTTTACAGATAAATGAACGAAAATCCATTATAATCCCAGTCCAACAACTGGACTTCATTGGGGCACATCTCGATGCCGTAGAAGCCAAGGCATCCCTGCTCCTGACCAGATTCACAACTCTGACATACATTATCTCAGAGGTATGAGTCAGCCCTCAAATACCTTCTCATACTGTCCTGCAACTGCTGGGACACGTGGCAGCCACAACGTTCATGGAGCGACACGCAAGACTACATGTGTGTGCCTACGGGGCTGGTTAAGAACGATATACATACCCAGCAAGCACAGCCTACACAAACAGTTTACAGTACCACCCAGTGTCCTTGACTCTTTACACTGGTGGACAAGACCAGAAAATGTTTGTATGGGCATCCTGTTCCAAGAGGAACCTCCATCAATTGTGATCACCGCAAATGCCTCGCTGATAGGATGGGGCACCCATATGCATCAACACACAGTTCAAGGTAAACCGTCTCCTGCGGACACTCATTTACACATCAATCTACCAGAGCTATATGCAGTCTGCAATGTCTGCAGGCATATCCTACCTCATATAAAGAACACATTATGACAGACAACGTTTCATGCATGTTTACATCAACCGCCAAGGAGGTGCTTGTTGATACTCCAAAGCTTATGCACCAAAGCTAAGGAACTGATGCATACAACACAACATAAACATTTCAGCCTCCTACATGCCTGGCTGTCAGAATGCAACGGTGGACACACTCAGCATGTACTTCTCCCAAGACAACGAATGGGAGATGAATGGGGGAGTTTTGAGATCCATTTTCTGCTGGTGGGGCACTCCACTCATCAACTTGTTCGCATCCACAATGAACCGCAAATGTGCAATGTTCTGCTTGAAAGCAGGACAGGACCCCAATCACTGGGGGACACCTTTCTCATCAAATGGGATGCACAACTAATGTATGCATTCCCACCGATTCCACTGATATCACGTGTGATACACAAGATACAAACAGACATGGCCAAGATCATCCTCCATAGCTCCGACGTGGCCCAGACAAGCACGATACCCTTACCTGATGCGCATGGCGATGTGTGCCCCTCGAGCTCTTCCTAGTTGTCCGGAACTGCTGTCTCAGCATAACGGTCGCACTCTTCACCCAAATCCAGAGATACTCCACCTGCAAGTGTAGCTCGTACATGGTTCCATCATGATGAACTAGCCTGCTCAGAACAAATTGGACACTGCTACCGAGCACTCGAAAGGAGACGCAATATCCACTCAGATTGTCTAAATGGATCTCCACATGCCTCCGAATTTCCATCATATTCGGAACACAGACCCTCTTGTGCACATCAGAGCACATTCTACTATCCATTTCAATCTCGATAGCGTTCCTACATAATGTTCCAATACTAGAGATTTGTAAGTTGCCACTTGGGCTTCCATCCACACATTTACTGAGCACTATGCAATCACTCATGACTCCAGGGCTGATGCCATAGTGGGCCTAACCGTACTCACCTCAATGACTCAAACGAACCCAAAGTCCCTTCTGCCTTCTATGGTGCACTGCTCTACAGTCACCTAAAGTGGAGCACTCACAGGGACATCATTTGAAGAAGAGGAGAAGTTTACTCACCTTGCACAAGTAACTGAAGTTCTTCAAGATGTGTGTCTTTGTGGGTGCTCCACTACCCGCCCTCCTCCCCTCTACTTTGGAATTTGCAGTTGGGACTCTGTGGTAGAGAAGGAACTGGAGGGCTTGGATCATGCACACACTAGACGTGGCACCAACAGGACCAGAAGATGCCTACTGTGCGGGTCATGCCTGCACAGTAGACACTGCTACCATGAATCTCTGATTGGCGCTGGGATGCATCAACACCTAAAGTGGAGCACCCACAGGGACACACATCTCAAAGAACCTCAGTTACTGCACAAGATGAGTAACCTTCTCTTCTTTGCTAGGAAACACTGGGTTTCCCTGTTCAACTCTCATAAATATTAGATTTTTAAAAGTAAACTACAGGCTAGATTATTCCATCAGGAAAACTGACAAAGTATATGGAAAGCTGCTCCCAGTTAAAGTTTTTTAAAAAGGTGGGGAGGGGCCTTACATGCTAATGTTATGTGTCTATATAAAATAGTTGTTACTTGAAGGAAACAACAAAGCTAGCACTCTTTTTTTCTTTTTCTTTTTTTTTTCTTTTAATGGTAGGTGTCTTCAAAGACTCATCTCCACGCGATGGAGAAAGACCAACTAGCCCAGCTGTTAGAAGAAAAAAACTCTCTTCAGAAAATACAAGAAAATAGAATACTCAATCTAACTGAAATGCTTGTCACCTCCTCCTCGTTTACATCCCAGAAAGATCTTAAAGTAAGACTGAGTTACTATTCAGGGTCACACAGGACACCTGGAAAATCTTAACCTATAACTGGAGAAGGTGTTTTGTGCATTTTTCCTTAGATCTGTGAAATATTATGAAAAGTGGTCTTTTCTGTAAAGCTTATGAAATGACTAATTTTTAGACTTTTGGTTGACACTTCACTACTGTGTCAGGCTATTTAGCTGGCCTTGCAGTAAACCAGCTATAATAAGATGCAGAAGATGGCCCAGGGAGTAAAGCATAGGACTGGGATTCAGAAGAGTTGAGTTCTAGTCTTGGCTTGGTGGCCTCTGTCATAAGAATTTATTCGAATCTGGGTGAATTACACAATCTCTTCCTAAGTTACCTAGTCTAAAATGAGGATAATATTTTAAGTAACAGGGTTGTTGTGAGGTTCAGTCCATTGTCTGTAAAGTTCCTTGATATCTGGTGCAAAACTTAAAGCAGAAGAAGTTTTGTGGAAAACAAACTGTTCAGCTGAACCTCAATTTTTGAAAAACTGCAATACAGGCAAAACCATCCCCTCTAATTATCTGCTTATACTGTTATGGGAACAACGAGATGTAAAATGAAGGAAAGTAACCTTTATTATTAATGCTTCATTTGACATTCTAATATGACTTCATTTGTGTCCTCTCCCCCTTTTAAGGCCAAAAGAAAAAGAAGAGTTACTTGGGCCCCTGGGAAAATAAATCAAGGGGACATCAGCTATTTTGCAAATTTTGAAAAGCTAAAGCCAACTGATGCCAAAAAAATGAAAACATTGGCAGAGAAGCTTCCAGAGATGGAGGATTGTGAGTACATGTTTGGGGGAGAAGACACTAACCAGGAAACTTGATTTAGAAGGTGCCCACTGGTTATCCAAATGAAGACCTTGAGATGGGGAGAGATCTCTCCAATATAAATGGAACATGGAGTAAAAGAATTTACTCTTAGCATAGCAGCTGTACTGGATGATACAATGCGAA
The DNA here is from genome assembly GCF_965152235.1 of Eretmochelys imbricata. Classification (NCBI taxonomy): domain Eukaryota; kingdom Metazoa; phylum Chordata; order Testudines; family Cheloniidae; genus Eretmochelys; species Eretmochelys imbricata. The sequence continues at coordinate 32,578,205 of NC_135575.1, read as the reverse complement.
TGAGTTAAAATAGATACTGCACGTGAATAATAGCGAACTAGAAGACTTGCTTCTAGGTTTCCTGACAAAGGGGTAAAAACAGCACTCCAGTGGGGCAAATAAATGGTAAAAGTATCCAGTGATGTTCCCATACTTGGCTCAAGGAAATTCCTTAGCCCTGTCTCAGATTTTCAGTTGCTACCTATTTCAGAAAAAGGGTAAAAACCTAGACCCATGGTGTCTCGCCAAGAAAAGTCACCCCAAAATGGTCCATTTGAAGATTAGCTATATATTTCACATACTGACAAATCATTCTTTACAACAAAGGGTCCCTATCAAAATTGCTGAGTTCTTTTTTAAAAAAATCTAAACCTGTCAGTGAGAATGGGTGAAGCCATTGTCAAAATCAACAGAACCACAGTGGTCAAAACCCCACAAGCCTCATTAGAAGGGCAGAGGTTCACCCCTTTCTTCCAGAAGGCCTGAGCTGGGGATAAGAATACTTGGACAGAGTTGTTGTTCAATGGAACTTGTTCCCTCCTGCTTCTCCACTCCCCACAAAATCCCTTTCTAGGATGAGCACACCATTTTAAAATTACATAATTCTTTTCCCCCTTGGGTTTCCTCTAAAGGCAATATTTTTCCTTACCTGTAATTCTTGTCACTTCATAACAGGAAAATCCAATGAATTCTCTCTCCTTATGTTAATATTTGTTAGCTTACAGGATGTTGGGTATTGAAGACTGAACTGTGTGGCATAGTTCCAGGCCATTTATAGAAGGATCACATAGGAGCGAAAATTTCTGTCCAGTTAGCAGTATTTGCAGATATGGCTACCCAGTAGTTGGTTATGGACTGATGGAATCCTTTTTGTGAGAAAACAAATTTTACCATCATGGACAAGTTGCTGTGTCTTGTTTTGTGTTTTAAATGCACCTATCTTTTTTTTTGTTTTTTTTTTCCCCAAGCTATGTTTTCAGAGTATTCTGAATATGATTATCTGCCTACCCCTGATGCAATCTCAGAAAGCGAATGGAATTCTGGAGCGAATATGAACTGGGTAACTTTCAAGATTGATAATTTAATACAAGATCATACACAACTGAGGAAATTTGTTTTTTATAATTTTTTCATTCTGCAATCTGCTCTGGCCAGGCTGACCTCTTGTGTGAGATCAATTATGCTTCCTATATCTCTAAACATTATACTAACCAATGTTGTTCTCCTCATCTTAGCAGCCTTCAGAGTGTGGTTGTTAAAAATAAATACATCTGAATTTGAGGGTTTATTTTATTTATTTCAACTCTGGCTACCCATACAATACTAATTTTTTTAAACAAAGTCACTGGATCTTGTAAAATGGCTAACAGAAAGCATTTCTTTTTCTAGAGTCAAAAAGACTTTGCAGATTCTGTCCAACTCTGTGAAACACTAGCACTAGAAAAGGTAGGTCAGGTCAGTGTCCTAATAGAAATTAGCTTAAAATGCAAGTAAGCCCTGTTATAACACATCATTCTTCCTTTTTAAGGATATTGCTAGAAATGAGGTGGATGTCCTGCAAGCTAACTTTGACAACCTAGTATTAGAAAACGAACAGCTGAAATTGGAGATAAGTGAATTGAAGGAGAAACTGAAGGAAAAGATAGAAACAGATGAATTTGAGGAACTGGAAAAACAAACCCAAAAAGACTATGAGGTAAGATGTTAACATGAAAGTTACAGCCGGATAAGACTTCGGAAAACAGACTTCACCTCATTTTTCAGAGAAGTGTGTAATATAAGACCTTATTCCAAATAACAGGCATGTTTTTAGAAAGTCATATTGACTACCAAGGATCTTACAAAGTATGTCCAGACTAGTTTAGGGATTGTGGAATTTGGACGCTAGGTCATGGAGGAAAAATTTGCTTCAGTTTTCTGACCTCAATATGCAGGCAAGTTCAGGGTTGCACTCCTTAACTGAATTTCAACTAAATACGTAACTTGGATAATGTCCACAATAAAAATTGAATTTACTAATCTGCACTTCACATTGTTTTGGATTTTGTCAAGAGTGCTGTTGTCATTAAAGTTAGTAAACTGCTTTCTAAACGTTGATGATTTAATAAAGTTAAATATTTAACTCAAACATCTTGAACAGAAGATCTTGCTTTAGTGCATTTCTAAATGCACTGCTTTTATAGATCTGACTTATAACTATTCAAGTCTTGTTTTATGAATTAAATGTCACTGTGAGACTCAGCAGTAATATCTGTGGGAAATTGAAATGCTTGCTTTTGCTGCATGATACTATGTCAGCAAAGAAACCTAAGAAAAATACTTCAATGTACTGGGAAATTATATAGTATAGAAGGAGCTGGCTTCCAATTCACGGCAAGTATGAAAATATAAAATCACTTATGCTAAAGGTCAAAAATAAATCTTGCTTGATTCTTGCCAGCTGACTGCTAATAAAAGTATCTTTTGACAGTTGTAAAACATGCTCTGAGGATTTTATTTCTTGATTTATTGAGGTGAACAATTTGTGGTTGGGAGGAGGGAGTGAAGAATGAGCTGCTCATTGACAATAAACTGGTTGCTATAAAAACTGCATTTTCTCTAAAAGTTGCTGAATTAGCTTTTACTAAAAGTGTGAACCAATGCTGTAATGATAAGTCTTTTGAGGAGATAGTCTCATATCTAAAATTTTCCCTGCAGTCTTGGGAACCCAAACTCAATAGCAACTGATCTTATAAAAAAAATTACTTAATCTTAAGGATTGAATTTCACTTTTTAAGTTTTTCCTGCATGAATCGCTTATTTTGCATCACATTGCATCCTGTGTTTGGGCTATGGCAGGTTGAGGTATGCTGAAATCCTTATTAAACTATTGGGAAGCTAAAGTAAAGGGCTGTGACTTTATGCAACTTTTCTTCCTGCCTTAAAGCGGATGTAATAACTTGTTTCTTAACTATAGTAAACAACAACATATTGTCTTGCCAAACCCTGGGGAAAATTTAAGGTAGATCTTGCTTATTTTCATGGTGATGGCAACTAAAATTAATGGATGGGTGCTTTCTAATATGCTCTGCAATTTTGCTTCAATTGCTCCACAGATACAACTAATACATGAAATTACCAACTTACAGAATATAGTTAAAAATGCTGAAGTATACAATGAAGATCTGGAGGTGAGCCTGGCTGATGGTCTTCTGTGTAACAAAACTGGATGACTGTATAGAATGAAATACATAATTTTGTATATATCAGATCTTAACCTTCTAACTTTTTTAATAGATAAAATAATTGGGCTCTGGTCAGTTTTACTTATGTGTAAGTGTTTATAATTGTTTTTTGTTAGTGAAGTTACCTGTAAAACCAAATTGTATACTTAAATTGTTCACCTGCTTATGCTGCTTTTCTCTAATTCTTTTTTTCAGACTGAACTAAAATCAAAATTGGAACAGCTTAAAGAAAAAGAAAATCAAGTAAAGGATTTGCAGAAATATGTGGAAGAACTACAGAAGGCAGGCACAGGGAAGAAAGATGTGTCTTTTTCAATGGTAAACTTGAGTTCTCCTCTGATTTTTAGAGCTAATTCGGTTATAATAGGAGAGCCTGAACTCCTTCCAGAGGGAAAAGACAAAAGCTTAGAAAAACTACTATATAAGAGCTGATTATTATGCTGACTACTTATTACTAGTCAACACATCTGAATTTTTGCTGGGCAAATACTGTTCATACCGCATATATCAGTAAATGTATTTAAGGACGATTACTAGATAAACTGCTATGTGTTCTATTTTTTTGCAGGAAAAATTTCCCGCTATTGTGGCACTTAAACACAACAAACTCTCCAGGACTCTTAAAACCAGTATGATAGTTATTTGGCTACGTGGGAATCCTAACAAGATCATAGTTGCTTTATCATAATTTCTGATTATTTGTGTTTAATATCTGTCTCATTCTTACAGGGAGATTCTGATAAACTACTTGATGAAATTCAACAAATGAGCAAGTCTCTTGTTGATACTGAAACTGTAGCCCTGGATGCTAAGAAAGAATCTGCATTTCTCAGGAGTGAAAATCTAGAGCTAAAAGAGAAAATGGCAAGTAACTTATTATCTCAGCATAAGTGATATGCTTCTGGCATATAAGAAACTGTTATAGAGGCTCTCCTTGTTCCAGAGAGACTAGTCAAGGAACAAATCTGGAAAGACAAGACTCAGGGGAAGTTACTACTTAATCTCCCTTGTACTTGTGTTTTATAATCATGGGGCTGCTGGATAGTAAGATTTCAGGAAGGATTTGACTATGGAGGGTAGAGGCCTGGCACACTGCGGCTGGATGGGTGTTCCATGCTTGGGAGAGGATGAAAGAAAGCAAAAGAGCAGAATGGGAGATGTAGGCTGGTGTTGGTGGTGGAGCAAAGGGGAGGAATAATAAGAAGGTGAAGTCAGAGGTGTGAGATTTGAAAGTGAGGATAAGGACAAGATACTGTAAGGGGCAGGATAGACAAATGGAGTGACTTTAAAGGGGATTGAGGTGGTCTGGGCCTGAAAGATCAGTTTGCTCAGAATGCTTCAGACAAAGTCGAGGGGACTGATACAGGTATCAAGCTGGAGAGGAGGCTACGGTAATCCAGATGGAAGGCAAGCATTAGTAGCTAGTACATAAAGAAAGACCTGATATTTGTTAAGACTTGATGAAGAAGCAACAAGACTTTAATGACCAGCTAGATACGTGGGGAGGATAATACTGGGACAATTCTGAGAGATTGCAATGGCGAAAGGAGCTTTGCTTACTACTAAATTCTTAGTTTAATTTGTCACAGTACTTCTGTGACTAGAATAATCTTACTCTTTTTTCCTACAGAATGAGCTCTTAAATGGTTACAAGCAAATGGAAAAGGATGTTCAATTGTATCAAAGTCAATTAGAAGCAGGAAAAGTGAGCTACAAAAAAATGCAAGTTGACTTACAGAAAGAGCTACAATCTGCTTTTCAAGAAAACACAAAGCTAACCTTGCTCTTGGAGGGCAAAGTTCCAAAAGGTACCGTTACAAAAAAAAAGATGTTCTGAATGACTTTGTAGATCTCCCCCTTTCATAGTGTTTTGACATAGTAACCTATAAAAGTGTACGTTAATAGTTTGGGGGTTTTTGAGAGGGGAGGGGGAGGTATAGAGCAAGAGCTATTGAGCTTTACTTCATTCAAGCATTTAGAAGCTTCATTGTTCACCAGCTTGGGACCACTGTTTTTTCAGATACACATCAACTGCTTAAAACATTATGTTCAGCTTTTCCCACTCACTTCATGATGGGATTTTTGTGTTACATACTGCAATAAACAGTGAAGTTAACTTTTTTTTATATTTGGGAGAAGCTGTTTTACAATAATCTGGGATTCATCCAAACAGGTAGTGATAAAATAACTAATTGGCAGCTTGACTTCCTCCTTCATTATCAACAGGTCTCATTTTAATCAGTCCAAAAAGTAAATCTGTTTAAAACCTGGTAATGTTCTCTCAACCAATGTGTGCATCTTCTACCTATTAAATAATCAAAGTGGATCTTTGGAGCTTTTCATTAATGTAAATCTTTAAAACTCTAGATTTGTTGTCTCTTGTGGAATTGGAAAGCAAGATAGCTGATTTAAAAAATGAATTGGATAAAGTGTTAGAAGAGAACACAGTTTTACGAAAGGAAGTAGATACATCATCAGAATTCAGATCTCTACCTGATAAAGTTGAGATGCTACAGAAACAGGTAAAAATTCAAAACCTCTTGCTCTAATAATATGCTGAGATTATGAAGGCCGTACACTAATTCGACAATATCTGTCTGTATGTAATCTCCCAGACAGAAAAAAGGGGTGGGGGAATGGGTGCATGCATATAGTCCATGACATGAAGGGAGAATGGGGGACAACTGGGGCATACAGACCCCCCTGCAGGAGGGGAGCTTTGGGGAAGGAGGGGACATATAGAGCCCATTGTGAGGAGAAGTGGAAATAAGTGTGCACAGACCTGCTGGCATTGGGGGGACCCTGGGTACGGGAAGAATGGAGAATAGGGGGGAAACAGAACCCCTGGAAGGAAGAGATGTGGGGGAGTTACAAGATGTTCCTGAAATGGAGGGGGATAGAAAGCAGCACACAGGCTTGTGGGGTGGAACTGAGGGATGCAAGGAGGCTCTGTGGTGTACAACGATCTCCTCCTATGGAAGCTATGAAGTGTGTGACACTCTATACCCATACACTCACCCCTTCCCATGTATATTTCTCTTAAGATCTTAAAAAAGTAACAAGTCATCTGTGCATGCATGCTGCTACTTAAATGATCTGCATATATTTTAAAAATATTAGAGATGTGCTGACTGCCTTAATATATACATTGGTGATAACTATTTGAAACTTTCTAGGGAGGCTCTTGAGCTTAAGACAAGCCTTACTTTTTTCAGATGTTCTCTTACTATTTTATACTGAATTTTAGAGGCTTGGTACATTGGTGGAAGGTTACTGGATATCCAGTCATACTGTCAAAAATTGCCCAAACCTTGATTAGAACAAAGGTAAATCAACCAAATAGATAACGTTTGGTTGTTTTTATAAAAAATTATTTAATATTTATATTTCAAAACTTAAATGTGAAGTCATCCATTTTTTTCCAAGTTCTAAAACACATTTTAGTGACTTGTAAGTAATCCATAAAACCATTGGACTGCCCAATCCGACTTAGAGGTGACCACTCCAGGTCAGGGTTGAGGTGGGATTTGGAGCTTTGGCTTAGTACCCTAAACTTAGACATGCCATTCATGGCCCTGAACAGGATTCCACTGTCTTAGATAAGAATGAAATATTTAATTTTTGAAGTTAAAGCAAAGTCTCGGGGCAGGTTTCAATTGCTTAACCTTCCCTTAAATATAGCTCAAGGAATTTATTTTTACATGGCTTTTCTAAGGACTTCTTTATCTTCAAACACTTACTAAAATTACATGCCAAAATATGGACTTAAAAATATCCAAGGCACATTTCCTCCGTAGAATCCTGATCACAAACACCCACCCCAAAAAGTCTTCAAACTTTAATAGCACAGTGATTACCAAAAGTCCTCCAAATTAGAGAATAACAATAGGCTTTTGTACCTATAAAATCTGTCGTATGCATATCTCTTTAACAGAATATTTATAGAGGAGACTCTAATTAAGAATATCAGCCTAAATTTCTGAGGCCTGGTCTACACTGTGGGGGGGGGGGGATCGATCTAGGTTTTGCAACTTGAGCTATGTGAATAACGTAGCTGAAGTCAACGTACTTAGACCTACTCACTGCGGTGTCTTCACTGCGGTGAGTTGACTGTGGCCGCTCCCCCATCGACTCTGCCTGTGTCTCTCGTGGTGCTGGAGTACAGGAGTTGACGGGAGAGCGCTCGGGTTGATTTGTCGGGTCTAGAATACATGTGATAAATCCTGCTGGATCAATCGCTGCCCGCCGATCTGGTGGGTAGTATAGACATACCCTAAGAGAGACATGTCTTAAAGATATTTAAAATATATATCTGGGGGCAGCCCAAGGAATTTATAGGGGGTTAGAGAAGGGAGTTGAAAGCAGCAGGTTTTAGACCCCATTTTTGTATTTGTTCTCGCTCAGTTTTTTGTGTGGTGTGTGTTTTTTTTTTTTTTTTTTGGTTTTTTTTTTTTTAGTTTTGGCTGTTGTCTGGGTAAAACGTAGTCTCCTAACCACTTACGGATCTGATCCAGCTTTCATCAGCCTATTTTCATTTCTTGCCTTTGCATATGGGGATGTAGCTACTGTAACACATGCACTAATATTCCGGTTCCCTTGGCAGATATTTGAGAAATCAGAGGAGTTGTGTTTATTAACATCAGAAAGAGAGAAGCTGCTCTCTGAAGTGGCTGATAAGGAGGCTAGACTTCAAGGCATGACTGAAGAATTCAGAATATCAAAAGAAGACCTAGCCAGTACCCAACTGATGTATGTAAAGGCTGATCAGGAGTACCTAGAGCTCAAAGGCCACCATGAAGAACTTGAGCAAAAATTGTTGGCTGCATCTGAAGAAAGTGAGCAAATGAAACACCAAGTAGAACATCTATCTGACGAAGCCCAAAAGCTTAAAACTATTGTGGACAATGTGAGACTAGAGGTTAGTGCCTTCCACCTTTCCTATGGAATAGTCACTGAACAACTCACTCATAGTAAAGTCCTCCTTGAGAAACTCTTAAACTGAAGTTGCACAAATATATCTGTAATAGCTTCCACAATCTGTGACAGAAGATTCTATAATAATTGGGTATTTCACAAAGGCCTTTACTGCACCTGACCTGCTGGTACTGTGGCTATTTTTGAACACTAAAATTGGATAAAATAGATGTAATAATCTGGAAAGTATTTTCTTACTAGCTGAAGGCCTATCATAGAGTATATTGTGATCAATAGACAAGATGTTTTGGTTTGAAATATGGAGTTTTTTCTTTTGTTTACCTAACAACAACTTGGATTTGTCTCCTAAACACTCTATACAGTTGTTTGGGTTTGTTTTTGTTTTGTAAATGGATCACCAGGCTTGTATACCTTTTTCTTCCTTCCCCAAACAAGTTCTGCAGATATCTGGGGAATAGGGTAAAACTTTTTGCCTTTCCTCTCCATCACATTTGGATTTGTGCACAGCATAAAAGGCAGAAAATGAACTTAGTAAAGCTTTACTGCTACAGCCTATTACTTTATTAAACTCCTCACCTCTTAATACAAACAATTTTGCAAGGGTTTGATCCAAGCAGGATTAGCCATTGAAGCCACCTGACTGATAAACCAGCCCATCTAAACAAGGTCATGAAAAGATAAGTGTGCAATAGTGCAGCTTACCAATGCCAGTGGATGGGTGCTCACATGGATGTGTAGTAACACCATGATTTTAGCACTGTGGCAGTATTTCATTTTTTTTTTTTTACTACATATTAAACACTCTAAGCCCTCACTACAAAGCAGTCTGTTAGTCAATATCCCGTTGAAGTTTATGGGAAGGACTGTGCAGTAGGACTATGATGTCACACAGATTGAGTGGCAGAGATGAAACATCTGCTTCCTCTTTCATATACCATACTCTTCTTCCCATCCCTTCCCACAGTCTTTCCTTTAAAATATTTTCATCTTTAACGTGATTGTGTGGACAAGCCATCTTGCAATATGCTAAGCAGTTGTCTCCCATCCTCCCTGCCTCCACCCTGACTCCCACTAAAGTTGATAAGAGTGGAGCCATCTTAGCTCCTCACAGAATTGGGCCTCTACCTGCTACACAATTGGTTTTTGTTTAGTTAAAAAAAAAAATAGAAACTAAGATCTCAAACTTGAGAATGAGTGCATACTTTAGTGCCCTACATGGCTAAAATCCATAATCCTATTATACTACTAAAAGTATGCTATCGTAGAAAGAGGGGGAATTTTGCCAAAAGAATGGTCAGTGGCATAAAGATATGTATAGATGTAATTTCTATATAGCCAAAAAAAGCTCAGTAGACTAATATGTCCAGACACCATGCCCTAAATTGTGGACTTCTGGCACTGAAATTGATGCATGATGTCATGTATAGGAATGCACTTTTTTTAATTTAGATTGGGCAAGAATGTAATCCAGGAACTAGGATGGACAGGACTCAATTGTCAGCTAATGAAAGCTATGCTTTCTATTAAAAGGCAAATACATACAGGGTTGGTGAAGAATGTTTGAACACAGTATTTGACTCTCCATTATAACCTTTAATATGCTTGGACTTCTTTACATTAAAGCTCTCCAGCAAGATCCAAGAATTGCAAGAAAAGACTGCTGAGCAGGAACAACTTCTTGGTGTGAAAGAAGAGCTCAGTCAAGCTCAGCAGAAGTTGAGTGAAATGGAGCAACTGAAAGAGATATCAAAAACTAATGAATCTAGAATGGAGGCCGAGAGGATGGAGAAACTGGCAATTGCTCAGAAACTCCATGAAAGTCAAGAAGAGGTCAAAATTCTAATCCAGGAAAGAGATGACCTGAAGCAAAAACAAGAAACTCTTCAAAGTGAGACAGACCAACTCAAGGAGGATATACAGGAGACAATTGCAATGGTAAGAAACTGATGTTAATCAAAATGAATAATTGTGCAGCAGTGCGGAACGCTACAGAAATGCCTAGAAATAGTATTGAAAGATAAGGAATAGTGGAGGAAAAGATGGAAAAGGAACCTGTAATAAAACCTCTTTCATCAGAATAGTTACTGATATGTCGTGAGTTCATTTTGATGTGTATAATTCTCCTTCTGTGTGAAAGAACATCCTGGCACAGGAAGAACTGAGAAATGCGCAAAGCTCTCTCAAGCAGTACCAGAAGACTATTGAGGAGTTGGAGAAAGATATTTCAGAGAAAAGATCTGAGATTCTAAATGCTGAAGATTCTCTAGGAGAAACTGTTGGTGAGCTAGAGCTCAAGGTAAGATGTCAGATCAAATTTGAAAATAACACTGTCAATTCACAACTTGGTTTAAAATTTTAGATATGTGAAAATAGGCCGCCAATGCCTATCTTGCACAATCTCCTCATCTTAACCATTTTTCTGGAAACCTTCTAGTCAGTAACCGGGATCAAGAAGGGAGCTCCCTCTAGGAGCTGAACCTCTACTATTTGCTCCTCTGGCTCTTCCCATATTCTTCAAATCATGAGGTCTTCAAACAAGATGTTGTAGTAGTAGTAGGACATCTGTTAGCTAAACTGTGAGGTAAGGCTGTGGAAGGTGATTGAGCAACTGAGGTGTAAAAGAAAGGTGGTCCAGGTCTTTATATCATTCATTGGGGTCAAATTCCTGCCTTGGTATTAAATAGCAGAGTGAATAAATGTCATTCATGTTTAATTTTTTCTCTTAGTCTTTGAGTGAATGGTATTCTTTTGGATACCCTGTCTTTTTAGATTTTGCAGCTGACTGAAGAGCTAAAACAAGTCACTTTACAGAGAGACCAACTCCTTGAAGAAAAAGGCTATATTAAACACCAGGAAGAAAGTGATCAACTTCCTTTGCTACAAGAACAAATCCTGTCTCTTACCCAAGAAAAGACCGTATTGCAGCAAAAGTTGGAGAGTCTACAAGTGGAAAAGAAACAGTGTGAGGAATGCACTTCACCGGTAACTATTGAGAAGTCTGATTTCCTAATAACTATTTTCCAAATTTAGCTAATGTTTGATATTATTTAACCTCTTATTTGAAGAGTAATAACAGCATTCAAACAGCATTTTTCTCCTTCTAAAGGAGTTAATTGTTCTCCAAGTAATTGTGCACATATACATTCCAGTGTAAGTGTACATGTGCCCAATTCCATCGAGTCAGAGTTTTGCCAGCAGTTCCACTAGATTATGGAGGTGCCCCTGCTCTGCTCATGTGCTGAGCCAAGGGCATAAAAGGGACATGTCTGCCACCTCCCTCTGTTTTTTCTCACTGCTCATAGGGAAAGTTGGTCCTCCCAGTAACTATTGGCTTTGGTTCACCAGCTTTCAATTAATCTTGTTTTTTTGTGGATAGTTAGTTCAGTGGTATAAGTTAGCAAAGTTAGTTTAGGTAGTCTGCTGGGTTTGGTGTGGAAAAAATCCCAAGTCTTTAAGCAGCATGCCTATGTGTGTGGCCTTTTGTCACAGATAAGCACAGAAGCTGCTTAATTTGTCAAGGTGAGGGGCATGTGAGGGAGATGGGCTTTATTTGTACCTCCTTCCCTACCAGAACTTAAAAACAGAGGGATTTCTACCTCAAAGTTCCTCTTATGAAGTGGGCAACTCATCCCTCTTCAGAACTGGATCCTGATCATGAGAAGACTAACTCAGCAGTGCCCCTGCAGCTGCTCCGGATTCAAAGCACAAATCTGGAGACAAGTGCTGCTTTTTGTCCTCTTCAATGACCGCCTCAAAGTGTTCCAAGCATCCTTCCAACTCTGACAGGCAATTGAATCCCAGCCTTCACTTCATAAGAAGGCTTCCAGCAGGTCCTTTGGTGCAGTATCAACGCTTTCTCATAGGCGTAGTCACTCACCAATTCCACCTGGGGCAATACCATACACTTTGCCTCCTTCAGGGGGCTGTTTTAAGACTGGTGTCTTCACCTTTTATGAGGTCCCTCTTCAGCACCCCCGATTGAGAAGCTGTCAGCACAGCTAGCAATGTCGTCTGAACACCTTCTTATCTTAGTGCCTCTGACTCCATAGGCCTTACTGAATGCCGCGAATCTTCTGTGCCTTACCTTACTGGACTCTCCATGTTGCACCCGCAATGGCAGCTGCAATGTGTTTGGTACTGGCAGCACCGTCAGTGCCCTCAACATTTGTAGGAACAGTGCAGTTCTTTGCTAGCACTGCCAGCTCCGATCACCTCTCTGACATTCCAGCCACCTTGTTCATTGGTTTTGTTGGGTGCTTCTGAAGTACACCCACCTTCGTAAGCTTCAATGCTCGAGCTGCAATTTCAAAGCACTTGGCAAAATACAATTGAAGATTTTCCCTTTTGAAGGGTCTTATCTCAGAAAACAGATGATACCATGCCCACCTTAAAAGCTCCCAAGTGACTCTATCCATTGGGGTCTGCACCCCAACAACAAAGAGGAAACTGTTTGGACCTCAAGCTTACTTTAGATCTTCCTTTCAGCAGAGGTCACAGGATGCTGCCACGAGACGGTCTAGGCCTCCTTGATGTCACAAGTCAGCATCATCTTCAGGAGGCAATTCTCACCAGACATTTTTTGACTATGAAGCAATAATTTTGGCTGCTCAGTTGAGGATAGTACCCCAACCACATCTCTTTTCTCCCTTTGGGAAGCCCCTATCCCTCTTTGAAAGTTTGGAAAGATTGTCAGACAAGTGGATGCTCAGCACAGTAATGGAGGGTATGTTATCCAATTCACCTCCCTCCACTTTCCCAACCCACCTCCTCTATCCCTTTTGTGACCCAACTCATAAGAACATATTGCTTCACAAAGTTTGGTCTCTGAAACTGAGAGCAACAGAGGAGGTCCCCAGCCAGCTCACGGGGAAAAGATTGTATTCTGGGTACTTCTTGGATCCCAAAAGACTAGTGGGTTTTTTTGCCCTGTTCTAGACCTTAAAAAACTAAACTGTTTCATCAATAAATCCATTCTTATCACTCATCTTCTCTACAGTAAAGTATAAGTGGATGTGAATGAGATGCCATCTATATCATATCCATCTCTGGGAGATGTAAATGTGTATACAGTATTGCCAGAAATACACGACCAGCCAACCTGTTTTTAAAAATTGTAATTTTAGATTCTTCCTTTATGGAACAGTTGTCATAGAAAAACTTACCTGGTTTATGAATAAATGTCTTGACTCCATTAAGAAAAATACATGGCAATAAAGATTTAATATCTTTAAGAGATTCAAAATGTTGATTAACTTTCATTTATGGCACTGAATGTGACAAATAGTCCATCCAATATACAAATATTATAATCTTTGACCTCTCCAAATGAGTTGTTAAAGAATTGCTTTGACTTTTCTTTTTGAATAAAACAAAAAAATCAAACAAACCCAACAGCTGCAACAAAAGTCTTCTTAGCAGGGACAAATACTTGGCTTGAAAGAAGAGTAGAGGCACTCAGAAGAGGCTGCATGAAATAGAGGAATTGAAAACCAATAAATCTGGAAAAAAGTTTTCAGAGCGCTCAAACTTCAGGAAACAAAAATTGTCAGGAAACAAAAACTGTAGCACAGGAAAGAGATGATCTGAAAACACGAGAGACTCTCCAAAGTGAGAGGGACCAGTTCAGAGAGGCTATCCAGGAATCAATTACAATAGTAAGAAATGTCCAATTTTAAAACTGTATTAAAAGAATTTAAAGTATCTTTATGAACACTGGGATAGTTTTTTTTTTTAACAGACACTTAATGTTCACTTACAACAAATCTTTTTTTCATGTCCTATGCTTAAAGAATGCAGAGATGCAGGAAGAACTGAGAAATGCTTACAGCTTTCTCAAACAGCATCAGGAAACTATTGAGGAGTTGAAAGGAAATATTTCCGAGAAGGAAACTCAACTCTCCAAAGTTCAAGAGACGCTAGGGAAAACAATTAATGATCTGAAGCAGAAGGTAAGATGTAACTTATATTAAAAATTTGTTTAACACTGCCTTCTGTGTTCTCTGCAGACTTGTATATAGCAAATTTATGATCTGTGGAATCCTAATTTCAGTTTGTAACTTCACTAAAATATGTCTTTTCCCAACATGGTACTTTGGGTGCTGTCCAACAAAACAAAATACTTCTGAAAAATGTAAAGGGCAGTGAAAACCTAATATAACTAACCTCACAGCTACAAATTGAGTAGGAATTGTAGTAAATAAATGTAACTAACAATTTTGGGGTGAAATTGTGGCTCCATGTGAGTCAATGTTAAAACTCCCATGGACTTCACTAAGGGCCCGGATTTCACCCTTAATATGTATGAGAAGGCTTAGATTTTTTACTTAACTATCTGGAGGAAATCTTTTGATGTAGTTCTAGATCAATTGCCTACATATTATAAATATTCTTTAAACTACTTTAAAAAGTCCTTTTTGACCCTCAAATTCTAAGGTTATCACAGACAATCTCAAGTTTCTAGGAGCTTTTTAAATTCTGATGCATACATCTAATGTGGTAAAATGAAATCTGAAATATCTGAATATTCACTAGCATAAAGCCTGACAGTAGTGTGAAAAACTATAAATGGGCTTGGATGGATTAGATATTTATCAGTAAATGTTAGTAAACATCTATTTCACACACAACCAACAAAAAAACCTTCAATAATCAAAATTTACAGCTAAGTAAAGTAAGACGAATGTTGCCTGAGAACTTATTACTTTGATTTAAGGTTATTTACTTTGTATATATTGACGTGATGTTGGCAACTTTTTTTAAGTTTCAAGATTTAGCTTTTTGAATCTCAACGTCTGTCATTAAATAACTGATCCTCCACACTATTGTCTGACACATACCCCACAATTTCCTGAAACTATGAAAATTTAAATCAGTAAAAACTGAAAACATGCTTAAAATAAACTTCTGTCAATATAAAAAATTGAATTCTTCTAAGCCTAACCATAAACCACTTTCATGTGACCATAAAATTGGACTGTTGATTTTTCACCCATAAATTACTCAAATAAATCCTATTGAAAACTTTTATTGGGCTGTGATGAAGTCTGTCAAATGTTGCTTTATTTTACTATCAAAGGTTAATAATAAAGGAAATGTCTCATTTAATAGGGTATAAAAAACACTATTGGTAACAAGCCAGTGAACTTACCGGTAGATCATTCCTATGAAGTGTGCACCAAACATGGATTTTTCATAACAGAATCGGTATATTAGGTCGAAAAAAAGCTTTTCTCACTTAAAGTAATCACAGAATTTAATGAAGCTTTTTTTTGTGTGCTATACCCTTGATGATCATTCCAATTCTTGTTTTCCTTTTAGGTCATTCAGCTATCTGAAAACCTGACTTTTGTCTCTTGTGAACGTGACAAACTAATAGCGGAAAAAGAACGTATAGAACAAACAATGAATGAACATATATGTCCGCAGCTGCAGGAGGCCTCTTCAGTTACTCAAGAGAGAGATGAGTTTCAGCAAATTCTAGCATGTGTTAGAGCAGAAAGAGACCAGTTAAAGGCGGACATAGAGGAAAACAAAGAGAGGGTATGTATCAAACCTCTCTTTGGGGCTTAAATTTACTTGCAAATGTTCAGAGTGGTTTAAACTGTTTTACAGTTGAATTCCTGAAACTGACTCTTGGCCAGGTTCGCTCCCACAATTACCACAGGTTGTGTTTTGCGGTCACCAGAGGGCAATGAAGATTTGACTCTGGCAGCAGTGTTTAGGCATGTTCTTCTACCTGTTAAACAAATGTTCCTAAAACTTTAGAAGTACACACTTAGTTTCTATAACAGCATATAGCAACAGTGATTCTGCATTTAACTTTGAATACAACTATGTAGAACAATCCATGTTTAACGGTAACAGGAGATTTGAGCTCCTGGATAATTCAGTCCAGGTTGAGTTGGATTAGGGGAGGTTAGTCCGAGGAAGGAAACCAATTGGCAACACATTTTCCCCCCTCTATATTAGAAGTAAAACAATGCCATGGTCTCTCAAAGCACAGCATATGTATGCAGCAGATGCCAAAGCTGATGCTCTATTTTATCTGTGATTGTGTTGTACCTGGCTTCATCAGTCCTACCTTGTCTGGAAGCAGGTATTCGTGAAAGGCTTGTTATTTTGCTTCCATTAACTTCAGAATCTGATTTTCATCATTTGCAAGGTGAAGCTATTTTCTATAAGTTCAATAAACTCTGGTCAGGAATATAGGTTTTCAGTAAACTTACCAAAGACTGAACTGGAATCACTGATTATAACAGGAATGCTAGTACCCTGACTACTTGGGGAATTGAAGTATCCCAAGTATTTCAGTAGGGTAGCAGACTAGAACTCCTGATGGATCTTAATGGCTTCAAGCTTTAAAGCGCTGAAATACTTTTGTACACACTACAGGTGCAAGTGCATAGACCCAAGTAATCAAATTATTCTTCCATTCAGATATTGATCTTAATAGAACAGCAATTGTAAGTACATACATACCTGTTCCATGAAGTGTACCGTGTGGGATTCTTTGCTACTTACCCAGCTTTAGAATATTGAGCTTGAGAAAATTCTTGCTGTGGTCACTAAGCATGGACTCAGCAATCTCTTCTATTATATTCAGAAAACCATCTGAAAGGCAACCTCCTCATACCCAAATTTACTAGTCTGTCTTAATTGCACATCTATGTTCTTATTTGCCTTTTGAAGTTGGCAAGGATTACATTTCCAGAAAGAGAGCCACCCATGTCTTTTGGAATCCTTAGAGGTGGGAGGTATCGATAGAGGCTAAACTGAATGTTCATGGCTTTCAAATAACAGACTTAATAGGTATGTTCTCTTTTAGAACCCTTGAACAGTTGTGATTACCGTTCCAATTTGATAGAATACAGCGAAGTCACTTTATAAGTATCATGTAATGTCTTGTGCTTGTCTGTGAAAATTCAGGCAGAAATGGAAAATCTACAGGAGGAGCTGAAATGTCAGAAACAGCAGGTTGATGCCCAGAAGAATTTGATTGTAGAGAGAGAAAAGGAGTTGTTGAAGACAGAAGAAAAACTAACAGAAGAAACAACACAACTTAAAGAGAAGGCAAGTACTGTAGCAAGACAGCAAGGACTACTTTCCAGGATAAAGAACACTTACGCAACATACCGGACAAGTAGCTTTTTGGTTATCTTTGCTAGTACTAAGAACTTCTTATGGGCGAGGTTCAAAAGTCCTTGGCATGTTTTCAGGACAATGGGAGCTGGCTGGATGCTGGGCAGTCCTGAATATCTGCCTCACAACTGTCTTCATCCTGATACCTTGGCAACTCTTCCTGCTTGCTCATATAGAAAGATCCAAATCCTGAGTTTGCTGTCAGTGTGTCATGAAAATGATTGAGGTGTCACCCACAGATGACATGAACTATGGGCACTTGGTTAAGAAGCACAAAAATGAAAACTTTCATTCTTATGTTTCTTAGCCATATATAAAAATATAAATAAATCTGTTGCTTACAAGAAGTTTCAGAGAGGAAAAAAGTAGTGTCTAACGTTAAACCAGACAAAAGAATGGCCCTTATCCCAGGGAAAATATCTTCCTGGTGTTTAAGGACTCTCATCCTGTGTCACCTAGTAGTTTCTATTCTGACTACGTCCTCAAAGATAAGACTAAGATTGAACAAAAGCATAACAAAACTGTAATTATAGTGCAGGCAATCAGATGCCAGTGCATCAGTGCTCATGCTCACAAAAGATACATCCATTCCTTCAAAAGGGAACTTTTGTTTCCAAAGGACCTTGTAGAACAAGAGATAGGAAGTACTTAGCCCTCATTCTTTTTAAAGGTAAAAATGTCATGGTGCTGAGAGTTAAAAGTGACTGTCTGTAGTGAAGTATACCTACTTGGCAGCTTCCTACTTGGAGACTGTATCCTGCAGCAAGGGTGATATCTTCTAGTTAGCTCCTCAGAGGTCAGATGTGGTTAGGACAATGGACAGGAGAGAAACACTCCAAAAAAGATCAGTTCAGTATAAAACAGTTGAACATGAACTTGGGTATCTGACTCTTTTTTCTCCTTCCTTTCGATTCTGAAACTTCATTCCTTCAGAATATGCAGTGGTGTTATATCCTGGAACCAACATGGTTACTAGAGAGAAAAGGTGGGTGAGGTGGTTACCTGAACAATTTAGAGCCCCTCTCCTTTCCGCAGGTCCAGTGGCCCTCTATGGGTTAGTGGGACCTTTTCACAATGAAAGAGCCTTCACACAGTAATACCCTTAATCTATATTTATTAGCAATTAAGCAACAGAATGCACATGCCAAGCATTCCAATGATCACAACTCCGTAAAGCGGACGGAGTTCTCCTGATGGCCAGTCAGGATCAAATTGTCTGGGGCTCCGGCTTCTGCACAAGTGTGGTGTCATGCAGTGTATCAGAGGTCTAGCAGTTTGTTCTTGAGCTGTCTCCCAGAGTTAAATTCCAACAAACTTTTCTTCTGATTCTTGTGTAATTAAAATGAGAGTTTTTTAATCTGTACCTTAACCAATTATTTCACTCAAAACGTACCTATTAAAAAATATGAACCAATTATTTTACATAATATGACTATACAGAGGTTCACGTGCCTAGGACCTGCCTACCCATATATCTTTTGCATTTTTCAAAGTTTGTTAAAACATCTCAAGGTCTGCTTATTTTTATGACTTGTATGCTTGTTGGTGGGATGCACTCTCAGGGTAGGAATGTTTAATCAGCAGTAGATTGTGACTCCCTACTCTTTCAAATATTCTCTCTAATTTCTCAAAATAACCCCTAATGGGCTATTTCCCTAGCAACAGCTACACCTCATACTTTTTACTTATCCTCAAAAGCAACTTCCACCAAGAAACCCTCACAGACACCAGTAAAAAACTTGCTGAAACTCAAGTTGTATCTATCCCTCTTAGTAATGTTGCAGCTGGCATTTTGTTTTATCTGCCTAAGCCAAGGCCAAATTTTCGTGACTATAGATTTTTGTTTCTAATTTATAGTGGCTGAGCATACAAGATGACTGGGGGCGGGTCATGTCAAGTCCAAGTCTCTCCCAACAAGGTAATACCTTTTATTGGACTGACTTCTGAACCTGAAGGACCTGAAGAATAGCTCCTGTATAAGCTCAAAAGCTTGTGTGTGTCTCTCTCTCTCCACCCGCAAGGGAAGTCAATCCAATAAAAGATTACCTCACCAACCTTCTGTCTCCTTCAGAATATGGCAAAGACATTAAGTCACAGAAAAACGCCTTGCCCACTGTGTGTAAATGTTTTTGTTGGGCTATCAATACTAGTTAAATTTCAAAGGGTAATCTGGTGTAGCAACTTGATTATGTGTTTATAAAGAAAAAGAGAGGTAACATTTATTTTTAGACTTTGACTGAATGTTTACATCTGTTCACCATGCTGCTTCCTGTAACTTTTACCTGAATGGTAAAATTTGGGGGGTACTATTTATATGAAAGTTTGTAAACCAAACAAAATTACAATATGTATTCCTTGTATGTTTTTAATAGATAGAAAAGTTGAATGAAGAACTAAACTTAGTCTCTGGTGAAAGGAATCAATTGCTGAGTGAACTGAGAGAAAAGACAGAGGGCGAGAATGAACGTATTCAGCAACTGGAGGAACAAAGTTCCTCATTAACAGCAGAAAGAGACAAACTCCAGCACATGCTGGAGACTGTTAGAGCAGAGAAGAACAAACTCGAGGTGGACCTTCATGAAAGCAATCAGAAGGTACAGCAAGTGTCGAGTAAAGTGTAAAAACATTTAAGTGTGTTGTGTTTTGTTCTTGCAGCCCTCCCGATAGGCCTAGAGGCATCTGGCACCAATACCTATGTTAATAGTAATTGTGCTTTTAAGAATGCAGTAGTTAGAGATGCTTTCATCTTTATCTTGGGCTCAATACCTAATTGAAAGCATTGGTGGAAACTTAAAAGGTGTGGCAGGCTTAAGGTATGTAAAATTGTGGAAAATCCTTTATAGTGAGACCTAGACTGGAAAATATAGTGATACGCTAAGGTTTGTGTTGAAATGATGTTTATGAACACTTCTGCAGCTGCACAGCTTCTCTCCTTATTCATGACCAACAGGTAATGCTTCTCATCTATGCAGTTCACCCAGGGTGAAAACAGGCATGATTCTGTACATCTTTAGCATGGTAGTAAAATTTTTACCAAAAAGATCCAATAGTTCATTACATCAGTTATTTCCTGGTAGTGGACATCCATAGCCAATTGTCTCTAGCAATTGGGATTGCTGGTGCTGTGCATCAGTGCCCTATGAATGGGACTCATCAGGGTGTGTCTCCAGAACGTTCGTTTGAGGACATGCGCTCTCTTGCCAGATGCAATGCAAAACTAGGTGTGTCACCCATACTTTGTGTCCAAATGTTACTTTGTGGGCAGGTATAAATAACTAACATGCTGACAGCCAATCCAATTGACTCTCAATTCCCTTCCAACTTACTATCGAAGCAAGTGTCACAGGATGGGGAGAACACCTGGAGGACTAACTTACTAAAGCTCAAGTACACATCCTTTTAGATCAGTTTAACTGCTCTCAGGTGTGTGTCTGAACAAAAACATAGACATGACCATAATCGGATAAGCAACCTCTCACCAATCATTCTTCCTACTTTAGGCATACTTTCTCCCAGTCACTATCCCTTTCCTCACTTGCCTTGCAAAATTAGCTAGGATTGTATTTGCAAGATGAGTCAATGTCCTTTTGGAATTCCTAGAGGACCTTACGGTGGGAGGTGTCAGCTGAGAATAAACTGAATTTTCAGGGTTTCCAAACAGCAGACTTAATGAGTACGCTGACTTTTCTCTTTCAGAACCCCTAAAATGAGCACAATTGTTTATCTTTGTAGTTTCATACTGGTAGACTACAAGGAAGTCTCTTAAATATCATCATGTAATTCTTGTGTTTCAGTCTGTAAAAATTCAGGCAGAAATAGAAAATCTACATGAGGAGCTGGAAAAGCAGGTTGATACCCAGAAGAACTTGATGGTAGAGAGGGAAAGGGAGTTGCTGAAGACTGAAGAAAAACTAACAGAAGAAACAACACAACTAAAAGAGAAGGCAAGTATGATACGAAGAAAGCAAGGACTGCTGCCTAGCTTTCTTTTCCAGGATAAAGAATATTTATCCACTAATGACAGGTTTCAGAGTAGCAGCTGTGTTAGTCTGTATTCGCAAAAAGAAAAGGAGTACTTGTGGCACCTTAGAGACTAACAAATTTATTTGAGCATAAGCTTTCGTGAGCTACAGCTCACTTCATCGGATGCATTCAGTGGAAAATACAGTGGGGAGATTTATATACACAGAGAACATGAAACAATGAGTGTTACCGTACACACTGTAACGAGAGTGATCAGGAAAGGTGAGCTATTACTAGCAGGAGAGTGCGGGGCGGGGACCCTTTGTAGTGATGATAATCAAGGTGGGCCATTTCCACCAGTTGACAAGAACGTCTGAGGAACAGTAGGGGGGGAATAAACATGGGGAAATAGTTTTGCTTTGGTAACACCCATTGTCTCTAAGGTGCCACAAGTACTCCTTTACTTATCCACTAAGTTACTTCCTATAATTTACTAGAGATAAAACTCCTGTTCACTCTACCTATTGTTAGATGTTATGACTGAATGTTTGCCTGAATTTGTTCACAGTGCCATTTCCTGTAGCTTATTAGAGTGGTAAATTTGGGGGATACTGTAACTTGGTTTGGTTTTTACAAAGTTGTATGTATTCTTTTTTTGATGTTTTTAATAGATAGAAAAGTTGAATGAAGAACTAAACTTAGTCTCTGGTGAAAGAAATCAATTGCTGAGTAAACTGAGAGAGAAGACAGAGGGCGAGAATGAACATATTCAGCAACTGGAGGAACAAAGTTCCTCATTAACAGCAGAAAGAGACAAACTCCAGCACATGCTGGAGACTGTTAGAGCAGAGAAGAACAAACTCGAGGTGGACCTTCATGAAAGCAATCAGAAGGTACAGCAAGTGTCGAGTAAAGTGTAAAAACATTTAAGTGTGTTGTGTTTTGTTCTTGCAGCCCTCCCGATAGGCCTAGAGGCATCTGGCACCAATACCTATGTTAATAGTAATTGTGCTTTTAAGAATGCAGTAGTTAGAGATGCTTTCATTTTTATCTAGGGCTCAATACCTAATTGAAAGCATTGGTGGAAACTTAAAGGTGTGGCAGGCTTAAGGTATGTAAAATTGTGGAAAATCCATTATAGTGAGACACAGACTGGAAAATATAGTGATACGCTAAGGTTTGTGTTGAAATGATGTTTATGAACACTTCTGCAGCTGCACAGCTTCTCTCCTTATTCATGACCAACAGGTAATGCTTCTCATCTATGCAGTTCACCCAGGGTGAAAACAGGCATGATTCTGTACATCTTTAGCATGGTAGTAAAATTTTTACCAAAAAGATCCAATAGTTCATTACATC
This sequence comes from Eretmochelys imbricata, assembly GCF_965152235.1. NCBI lineage: Eukaryota > Metazoa > Chordata > Testudines > Cheloniidae > Eretmochelys > Eretmochelys imbricata. Next base: position 32,555,607 of record NC_135575.1, on the reverse strand, counting down.
AGTTATTTCCTGGTAGTGGACATCCATAGCCAATTGTCTCTAGCAATTGGGATTGCTGGTGCTGTGCATCAGTGCCCTATGAATGGGACTCATTAGGGTGTGTCTTCAGAATGTTCTTTTGAGGACACGCACTCACTTGCCAGATGCAATGCAAAACTAGGTGTGTCACCCACACTTTGCGTCCAAATGTTACTTTGTGGGCAGGTATAAACAACTAACATGCTGACAGCCAATCTAATTGTCTCTCCATTCCCTTCCAACTTACTATCGAAGCAAGTGTCACAGGATGGGGAGCACGCCTGGAAGACTAACGTACAAAAGCTCAAGTACACATCCTTTTAGATCAGTTTAACTGCTCTCGGATGTGCGTATGAATAAAAACATAGACATAACCAGATGAGGTCAAACCAATGGCCAGTGGAATTCAGTATGCCGTTTGACAGTGGCCAGTACCTATTGCTTCAGAGAAAGGTACAGGAAACGATGACTTAGGGGGCAGTTATGGAATAACTTGCCTTTAGGACATGTTTGATCCTACATCCTGTTGGAGATTAGTTTATCATATCAAAGCATGAACTGTTTATCTTCTATCCAAAACCAGGGTGTAACCACAGTTCAAAGCCTCTTGCTAGAAATGGAAATAATTTACAGGGCAAAGACAAATCTGCTGCCTTTCAAGGCAGTTCACATAAAGGATAGAGAAAAGAGAGCTGAATTCCTCCACTGGCCTAGAAGGCACTTGTTTGGGTTTGATAGACAGTCAAGAAACATCCATTGCACCTGCAGAAAAGATCAGATCTCTAGAAGCAGGGACCCCTTCTTCATCTGGGTCTGTGCTACCTAGTGTTAATAAAATGGGATGTTGAACACAAGAATTTTGTTAGCTTTGGCTCACTGTTGCTTTATGCTACCTAGACAGAACTCAATCAGGAAACTTTGTTCATTGAACTGGTAGTATTTTGTTTCTAGGCTAAGGAGAAACAAATCTTTGTTTGTTCAGTGCCTGGCTCAGTGGGAACCTGGCCTGTATATGTTATTGTAATAAACAAGTTCTGGTGATGTCACTACACTAGTTTCTCTGGGATGGTTGATTGGAGTCCCATAACCAAGAACTATAGAAGGTGGGTAACAGGCCCTAGCAGTGTTCTTTTAGGTAGGCACATCAGACTCCCCATAAAATCAGTTGTCAAGATGATGGATTAGACAAGTGTATGCCTAGCCTCTCTAGTCCTAATGGCAGGGTGTAGAATAAGTTCTATCTATATCAAAACCACACTGCTTCTGTTGTGAGGAAGATTGTCATAGCTCCAGAAATCTTTTGACCCAAAATAAATTCTTCTTTCCACAATTCCTGTGAAATATTTCTCCCATTTTGTTCCAGTCCTTTGCACCCCTTTGGAAGTTTGTGGCATCAGAGGGCCTTCTTAGAGCTCCAAAAATATATATCAAACCTATTGAGCACATGTGACAATTGTAGCACGTTGATCTCATTCTATCCAAAAGGCCAGGGCCTTGGCATCGCTGCAGGTGAGAAATTGAAATCCTACACCAGTTGGTATGGATCTGTAAGCATCTGGAAGAACATCCCTGGAATCAGAACTCCCTATATAGAGTCCCTAGTGGCATTTTGGAAGTAGGGGGTGTCGGAGCATGGTCCAAGAAAGACTTTGCAGAGTACACTTCAATTCCTTTGTAGATGCATCCTTTGTTAGGAAGGGGCTACTGGATTCATTCACAGATTATTTCTTAAATTATAAAGGTTTTGCTATGTATGTATGTGTATGTACTTCTATTTCTACCTGTTATTCCACCATAATGCCTGTTAACCTTCCCACCCCATTTCTGGGAATCACTGCTTGCTACTTCCCATTAGTGATGAATAAAGAGAAATTGTGCATCAGAATGAGAAATTTCGTATATGATTTTATCCTGCTTCTCTCCTTCAACCCAGCTGGGTGGTCTGGCAAATGACCGAAATACAGTTTGTAACAAATTCCTTTTAGATAACTATTTCAGACTTAAACATATAGATGCCATAAGGTTAGTTAATTTAATTTCAAGATGTTGCTCTACAAATGCTGGTGACTGAGTTGAAGGCCAAGACTTAGTCCTAGAGCTTCCAGTAACAACCTTCAAATTCCATGTGTAAGCAGTACTATCCACTTTTGTAATGAATTTAGAGAAGCGACTAACAGAAAATTATCAAAAATTTTTTTATCTCTTCTGATACTTACAGAGAACAATTGGATAAGTAACCTCTTATCTATCATCCTTCCTAGTCTAGGCATACTCTTTTCCGGTCACTATCCCTGTCCTCACTTGCCTTGCAAAATTAGCTAGGATTGTATTTGCAAAATGAATCAATGTCCTTTTGGAATTCCTAGAGGAACTTAGGGTGGGAGGTGTCAGTTGAGAATAAACTGAATTTTCAGGGTTTCCAAACAGCAGACTTAATGAGTATGCTGACTTTTCTCTTTCAGAACCCCTAAAATGAGCACAATTGTTTATCTTTGTAGTTCCATACTGGTAGACTACAAGGAAGTCTCTTAAATATCATCATGTAATTCTTGTGTTTCAGTCTGTAAAAATTCAGGCAGAAATAGAAAATCTACATGAGGAGCTGGAAAAGCAGGTTGATACCCAGAAGAACTTGATGGTAGAGAGGGAAAGGGAGTTGTTGAAGACTGAAGAAAAACTAACAGAAGAAACAACACAACTAAAAGAAAAGGCAAGTATGATGCCAAGAAAGCAAGGACTGCTGCCTAGCTTTCCTTTCCAGGATAAAGAACACTTATCCACTAAGTTACTTCCTATAATTTACTAGAGATAAAACTCCTGTTCACTCTACCTATTGTTAGATGTTATGACTGAATGTTTGCCTGAATTTGTTCACAGTGCCATTTCCTATAGCTTATTAGAGTAGTAAATTTGGGGGATACTGTAACTTGGTTTGGTTTTTACAAAGTTGTATGTATTCTTTTTTTGATGATTTTATAGATAAAAATGTTGAATGAAGAATTAAACCTAGCCTCTGGCGAAAGAAATCAATTGCTGAATGAACTGAGAGAAAGGACAGAGGGTGAGAATGAACGTATTCAGCAACTGGAGGAACAAAGTTCCTCATTAACAGCAGAAAGAGACAAACTCCAGCACATGCTGGAGACTGTTAGAGCAGAGAAGAACAAACTCGAGGTGGACCTTCATGGAAGCGTGGAGAAGGTACAGCAAGTGTTGAGTAAAGTGTAAAAATATTTGTAAATGTGTAGCGTTTGATTCTTGTAGCCCTCCTGATAGGCCTAGAGGCATCTGACACCAATACCTATGTTAATAGTAATTGTGCTTTTAAGATCACAATAGATGCTTTCATCTTTATCTAGGGCTCAATGCCTGAGTGAAAGGATTGGTGATAACTTAAATGTGTGGTAGGCTTAAGGTATGTGGAAATGTGGAGCGTCCATTACAATGAAACGTGAACTTGAAGTTTATACACTGCTATGGTAAGGTGTGTTGAAATGTGCTTATGAATAATCTTTCAGAAATACTTTGTTTGAGGCTGTATTTTCAGGTATTCACTTAAGCTGCAGAATAGGGCAATATACAGAAGTTAAATTGATTTTAAAACATCAGTGAGTTTTATATTCACTTCATTTCTTTTCATTAAGTGAGTTTAGTGTTTATAAGTGGCAGATGTGTAGCACTAGGAGCTAAAGCACTCTCTTTCATCTACAAAACACATACTGGCCAGGCAGAAGTTTCCCATCACTGTTGTGGAGAGACCATCCTTTAAAATTAGGCTATTTCAGTTTTCGTGCGCAAACATTCATTGCGGGCCCTCTACTGAGATGGCCAATTAGAATAGTTATAGACTCAAGGAGCCCATCTATTAAGCTTAACAAAGAGGAGATTAAAGGGTGAATCAATTAGTGTATAAGGACCTACATATGGAAAAAATATTTAATAATGGCCTCTTCAGTCCAGCAGTGAAAGGTGTGACATGATCTAATGGCTGGAAGCTGAAGGTAGACAAATTCAGATTGGAAATAATGCATAACTTTTTTGACAGTGAGATTTATTTATCATTGGAACAATTTACCAAAGATCCTGGTGGATTCTCTATCACTGCCAAATTTTAAATCAGGATTGGGTATTTTTCCAAAATATATACTTTGACTTATTTTGAAAGTTTTGTTACGGGCTGTGTTAAACAGGAGTTCAGACTAAATTATCGCAATGATCCTTTTTGGCTTTAATCTATGAATACAAATTGTGTGGATACTGTTTGTCCCGAATTAGGGTCAGACCACCAGATAGGTGTTCAGTAATAACTTCAGATCATTAATGACATCACCTTGATTTCTGTCAATAATAGCAGGCATGCTGGAAGCCTGTTTAGTCTTCTGAGGTGTCCAGTCCACCTAATGAAGTCTATTTTAAGTCAGTTGGGTTGTATCATGTAGATACTTATTTGCAGTGTCTCGGAGGATTAATTATAATACTGCACTATAAATGCCTTTTATTTTTATTAAAGTAAAGACATTTTAAAGACCACTTGGAGAGAACACATGATCAATAGGATTAATATGTGACTCGAATCAGGAACTTCGGGGTGGTACTGACTTGTTGTAGGGCCTTGGGCAACTTGCTTTGTCCCACTGCCGTACATCACCCATCTGTAAAATACTGATGAGTACTTCTCACTATATCCCTGGGATACAAGTCAGTCTTGTTTGTAGAACATTTAGCATTTGTATAATTGTTTACATTGTCTAAATATTACTTACAGCTGTTTTCCATTGGCATTTTGTTAGTTGAAGATTAAATTAAATCAAAACTGGATTCTTATTCCACTCTAAAATGGCAGGCCAGCCTAGGAAAGCAAAGTTTGAGCACTATTCACACTCTGAGGCATGCCTGCAAAGAGTCACTGCAGACCCTCAAATCTTAGTTGCCAGACTGCTTAGAGTCCCATATTCCAGCACTTCACTGCAAGTTGCCTACCTTTTTTTCTTGGTCCAGAATCCCCTCAAAAGTTTGACACATTTTATATACTCTTCACACCCTTATGTTTAACTCAGTCATACCAAGAAGTACAAGAAATCAGTATTTGTTTATCACCTACAGTGCAAAAGGTAAAGCCATTGGTAAACTTTGACTGGCAGATGGATTGGGTGGTGTTTAGCATAAGCATACAAAGCATCAGGAAACAATGGGCAGCAAAGGCTACTGTACAAAGGACATGTAATTCAGACTTAGTGGAAATGATGCAAGGCCACAGTGTGGCTGTCTGGTGCTACAAGGACAACCTTCAAACATCTGCAGGTGCTTCTTTTTTGTGAGAGGGGTTCTCTAATCAGGTGGGCCTCAATTAAATCCCTGATGGCTCTTGAGGGATCACTTTCTAGGTCTTCTTTACACCTCCTTCCACTTCCTCCTCCCTCCCTCCCCCCCCCCCCATCACTACACCCCATGCTGGAAGACTAGTGGAGTTAATATGAGTGGAAAAATTCTTACTTACTAACTTCTTGTAAAATGTGTCTACCAATCCATCTTGCCCAATGCCAGTTAACTCTCTCAATAAAAAGAAAAGGAGGACTTGTGGCACCTTAGAGACTAACAAATTTGAGCATAAATAAATACAGCTCACTTCATCAGATGCTCATGAAGGCTTAAATAAATTTGTTAGTCTCTAAGGTACCACAAGTCCTCCTTTTCTTTTTGTGGATACAGACTAACACGACTGCTACTCCTGAAAGCTGTCTCAATAAAGACTTCAAGTTAAGCTAATTCCTTTTTTCTCTGGGTGATGTGGATACGTTGGGGGATGGGGAATCGGATTTTGAGACCTGACCTCATACTAGGAACAGACTGAAGTTTCTAATTTTTTTCCTCTGGTTTAAGAATCTTATACAGCTTTGGAATCACTTATCAGGTTGGTAGGACTAATGTCCCCAGTGTCAACTTTCAAATATTTAAGCTGCACTCAGTAGGTGAGGAGAGGACAACCTATCAGGGAGGTAGAGGAGACATTACTAGAAATAAGGATGCTTGCAGCTAAGAACTGTTCTAATCCAAAGCACAAGTATACAGTAACGCCTCGCTTAACGTTGTAGTTATGTTCCTGAACATATGCTACTTTAAGCGAAACAATGTTAAGTGAATCCAATTTCCCCATAAGAATTAATGTAAATAGTGGGGGGTTAGTTTCCAGGGAAAAAAACTTTTGCCAGACAAGACTATATTTTATATACACAGTATAACTTTTAAACAAATTAATACTGTACACCACAAAGATGATTGTGAAGCTTGGTTGAGGTGGTGAAGTCAGAGGATGGAAGAGGGTGGGATATTTCCCAGGGAATGCCTTACTGCTAAATGATGAGCTAGCACTTGGCTGAGCCCTCAAGGGTTAACACATTGTTGTTAATGTAGCCTCACACTTTACAAGGCAGCACAAATTGAGGGAGGGGAGACAGCATGACAGAGAGAGACACACCGAGTGTGTGAGAGACGCGCATTGCCCCTTTAAGTACGCTGACCCCACTCTGAGGACATTGCCTTTTTAAGTAGATCAGCAAGTTGAGACAGCAGCTGCTGCCAGCAAGCTCCCTCCATCCTGAGCCTTATTGTGTCCCTCCCTTGCTCGGTGAAGATGGGGTGTCCCCCTCCCACTCCTTTACCCCAACGTTAGCACCTCTCTCCCCGTGAGCTCCCGTGAGCATCTCCAAGGCAGTGTGGGGAGGGACAGCTGAACTGCCTGGCAACTGATAACCTGCTTGGGTGGCTGCTGCACAGGGAATGTAGGGGAGCAGGGAGCTGATAGGGGGTCTGCCAGTCCACCCTGGTTCCAAGCCTCCACCAGCTAGCTCCAACAGGCTGCTCTTTCTGCAAGCAGTGGACAAAGCAGGCGGCTGCCAAACAACGTTATGAGGGAGCATTGCACAACTTTAAATGAGCATGTTCCCTAATTGATCATCCACATAACAATGAAACAACGTTAACCGGGACAACTTTAAGTGAGGAGTTACTGTACTTCCTTGTGAAGGCAAAACTATACCAATGTTAATGGCAGATCAATACATTTTTGTATATTTCTATATTTTTACCCATTCAAATTTAAGAAGGCACTGTGAGGAAAATGTGATTTTTTTGTTTTTCCTCCTTCAGGCATTTCAAAAATCTATTAATCACGGTGTCTTAGTGCCTCAGTGGGTCACAACTGAGAGTGCCAGATTCAGGACAAACTGCTGAGAAATAGGGCAGACTCACCCCAAACTGGTGGTTATTTTATCATTAGTTTATTCTAAGCCAGTAACAAAAGTAAACTTCTGTCTTATCACACTGGTTAAGAAATCAGAAAGACAGTCTCCTTAGGCATCCCAGCCCTTGTCTCACTACCGTAACCACTGGACTTTATGATGAGTGGTTACTGAAAGCCAATTTCATCTAATATAGGGTCCTTCCAATCTCAAAAGATGAAGCACTTGGCCAGGTCAGTATATAACTCAGATCTTGCCCAATAATCATGCTGCTGCCAATCCTTTAGTAAATAAAATCAAAAGATTTATTAATAAAAGAAAAGGAGAGTTAAAATGATTCAATAATGGCAATATCCTTACATCAGGTTTATAGCAGTGATGTTAGACTGCCGACTTGTAAAGTTGCTCTGGCAACTTCCAAAAGATTGGAAGGTCTGCAGTCCAATGTTGTAAATCCACAGTTCAAAGAATCAGGGCAGGAAAGAGGCAAAACGGAGGTATTCCTGGGGTCTTTTATGCCCTTTGCCATGTGCCTGGAAACTTTCTATTTCAAACAAAGCTCACAGTCCAGTCTGTGGAAAGTTACTGGCACAAGGTGGAGTCCAGGGTCACTTGAGTATATCACATGTCCTTGCAAAGCTTGATGACTCTCAGGGGGTAGACATTGGCCCCTTGGAGTCTGAGACCGTCTGCAGGAAGAGCCATCTGGGCAGAATGAGTTTCTTCTATGGCGCATTGACAGCAAAGTGTCTTTGATGGGCCATGGAACTTGAATAGTCCATTAACAATGTGCTGTCTAGACTGGATATAAACTATCTTGTGGGTGTTACCCCAGGAGAAAAGACAATTGTGATGCAGGTACATAGCCAGTATTCATAACTTCAGATACAGTGATAACTGGATTTAAATAGATAATATTTAGCAAGTCATAACTTTTCTATTAACAGTTTTTATATGACATACATACTTTGTACAAGATTTGTTGCAATTGTCTAACAGTGGTAGCATCAATGATATACATGGTCTCATTTCAATCATATAACATCACACAGGTACTCCATGGGAGGACCAAAGAGCCAGGAATAGTCAAAGCAACACTAGTATAGCTTCTCCATACACTTTTTTGCCTCTTCACTTCCATTTTGACCTGTAACATTCAAGCTATTCAACTTGTGCTATCTCCTCAGGTGACACACAGCTCACAGAATAGTTTTTCATTTGTAGTGGCTTCATTCAGTGGAATATCTGGTGTAGATAGGCCAATAAAGCCAACTATAAAAACCTATACAATCATCTATCCCTCCTTCTCCTTTCTTATTTCCTTTCATTATTTGTTCTGAGTTTGCAGTAGACGAAGATCCAGTACACTGAAGGTCGGTTGTTTTTGTTTTTTTGTTTTTTTTAACCTCCTCTTCACTGGTGACCCAAGTCAGGATTTAAGTCTAGGTCTCCAAAGGGGAAATGCTAACCCACAAAATTGATATGATTACTTTAGCTCCAATTCTTATATCACTATGAGAAGGAGAAGGTTTAATTCTGAAATGTCTTTTGTTTCTAATTATCTTTAAATCCTACCTGGAAAGGAGCAACTTAAAAGGTGGTGTTGGATGGGTGTTTGTATGCGGTATTTGACAAAATTGAGTGAATACTCTACTCTAATACTGAAAGTATACATAATTGGACCAATTTATAGTAATGTTGTTTAACTGTTTCTGTAGGTCAACCAGTTAACTGAGGCATTAAACAGTGTTTCGCATGAAAGACACCAGTTAGTGGCTGAAAGAACTAATCACTATCTCCGACTTCAAGATCAGATTTCATCAATTAATCAAGAGAAAGATAAGCTCCAACAAATACTTGAAGGTGTAAAGTCTGAGAGAGACTTGCTCAAGACTGAACTGCAAAAAAATATTGACATGGTTTGTGTCCCAAATACTATTAGATACTAATAGAAGTCATATGACTGTAAAATTAGAGTTTTATACTTGTGCATTTATTTTTTCAGTGCACTGAAACAAATGCAAAACTTGAATGTGCTCTATATGAATTGAAACAGAAGAATCTGAATGATGTGGCAGTTCAAGCAAAACAACCAGATGTCACAGAACTGAGACATGCAGATAGCATGAAAGCAAAAGCCTTGGAAGTAAAGGTAAATATCAGTTACTTAGGTAACTGATGTGTGAAACTGTAGAACTATTCATTCCCTGGTACAATTCTAGAGCAGTAGCTTTGTCTGTCTACAACATAATTAAGGTTAAGATGTTGTCACTTTTATTTTTAGTAAAAGTCAGATAGGTCATGGACAATAAACAGAAATTCATGGGAGCCCATGACCTGTCTGACTTTACTAAAAATAACCAGAGGGTAGGATCGGGCCGGGGGGAAAGGGGTACATGGCCCTGGCTGCAGGCACTAACAGGTGAAGTCAGAAGTCACAGAGGTCCAGTAAAGTTACTGAATCTGCAACTAAATTGTGTCCTTAAACATAACGTATAATTCTTTGAGCGTTTGCACATGTCCATTCCAATGTAAGTATGTGCATGCCCTGAGCACAGTTGCTGGAATTATTTCCCCTAGTGATATCTGTCGGTTCAGTGCCAATGCCGTCTGGTGCCACACGCTCCTAGCGCCGATATAAAGGGCCCTGCTGACCTGCTACCATCGGTTCCTTCTTACTGCCCGTGATGGTTGCTGGAACTCCTCATTGCTCAGGAAATTTTCTCCTAGGGACTCTTCTATTTCTTCAGTGTAAATAGTTATAGTAGTTAGTTTTAGATGCCCCCCATGCTTAGTGGGATCATCCACATCCTGATGCCGGGGCATGCCTTGGTCACCGGGTTTCAAGTTCTGCGCTTCCTGTGATAAGTCTGTGCCTTTTAGTGACCTGCACTCGAGTTGTCTCAAGTGCTTGGGGGAATCTCGGGGGAAAGACTGTTGCCAAATCTGCAGGAACTTCAAGCCCCACACCAAAAAGGACCAAGAAGCAAAACTGAAGGTCCTCCTCATGGGCGCAACTTTAAGACCTTCCTCAGATCCAGGCTCTGACTTGGCATGGGTCAGGAATCTCTGCACTAATCTTCTCCGGTGCCTAAGAAAAAGCACCGTAAACGCCAAGAGAAGAGCCGATTTCTGGTGCTGAAGGTGAGCAGACAGGGGGACCGGGAGAGAGCCAGACCCACGTCTGGCCGCTCTTCCTCCATGGCACTGCAACATCAGATGCCTTCAGCTCCAGTGCCACTGCAAGCCCCACTGACACCAGGGTAGGAGCCACCTCCTCCAGACAGACAGCATTCTAGCCAGTTTGCGGTACCTTTGACTCTAAAGGCATTTGCAGCAGCCAGGGACCTGCTTTCCATACTGGTACCAGCATCTCCAGACTGTCAGGATTTGGCACAGCTGGTGACAATGAATGGCAAACAGCTGTCGCTAGGATTTCACCCAGTACTGCGGCTGCCATCTAGAGGAAAACCCCTGTTGGCAGCCTCATCACGATCTTCCCCTCAACGTTGATTGCCAGCACTAAAGGGAATGGCACCGCGTTGGTCTCTACACCACAGTTCGTTCTCTTCATCAGACTTGGAAGTGGGATCTTACTCCCCCTGCATCACCACAGCTGCCACGCTGCTCCTCAGGCCATCCCTATGGAACCGCAGCCCCAAGTACAGGGGTGGCTCCAAACATTTGGCCACCACGTCATGGGGACCAGCACCTATGTAATGACTGTTTTGGAACCATTGGTGGTTCCCCTGCCACAGGGCACCAATGCCGGCCTCATCCTATGTTCTCTTATTTGAACCAACGGCAACATGCTCCTGTGTTCGCTTGTCTATGAACATAGCACTTCTTGTTGCTATCACCTCTGCCCAACAGGTCAGCGAAATTGGAGCCCTTATGGCATACCCCCCTGTATGCAATTTTTCATAAAGACAAGTTACGCCATGTCCGCCTCCCAAAGTACCATACTCTTTCCATCTTAATCAACCCGTTCACCTTCCTTGCTTCTTTCCAAAGTCTCACAGCAACCAACAGGAGGCAGCATTGCGCACCCTGGACATCAGACAGAACACATTATGCCATCACCCAGCAGGCTAGAGAAGAAGCCGGCTCTGGCTGCGCAGTCTTGCAGTCAGCCTGTCATTGAACTACAAACTCACCTCTTGTACAATTGCTTGGGAGTCGCCTACATTGGAATGGATATGTGCAAGCACTTGAAGGGGAAAAAAACAAACAACTGTTGAACAATCAGTTACAGAAAGGTTATTGAGATGTGTTTCACATGTCCATTCCAAAATGACCCTCCGTCCCCTCTCATCGGAGGCGGTCTGTAAGAAGAAATTGAAAGGGAGCAGGTTGGCAGGGCCTTTTATACCAGCACTATGTGTGCACAGCACCAGAAGGTGCTGGAGCCAACTGATACCACGAAGAGAAAAAATGTTGGCAACTGTGCTCGGGGTGTGCACACAGCTATGTTGGAGTGGACACAGGCAACACATTTTGAACCATTACAGAAAGGTCAATAACCAGTTTATCCGAAGTGATTTTAAATTGTCCTTTTTAGCAGGGTTTTTAGTCTTATAAAAATATTGAGGGGGGTACATGTGTCCTAAAATGAAGTGGTTAAAAGCTCACAAACCATTTGGGAACACTGGTAACAGCTTGTCTGCAGGTAATCTGAGAGACTCTTGAATTGAATTTTGCAGTTAAAATGTCTGATCTTAATTATGGGAACAAAACTGTTTCATAATAGTTTTTACTGAAAAGTTGATATACAAGCACTCTGACTTTGATGTTCTGTAAAACTCCTAGCTTTATTTGTAAATTATAGCTCATATTTAATGAAGCCTTTCTCCTTTCAAAACAGAATAATCTTCTAATCTCTGTAAAACCTTGCTAGTGAGAGGAGCATTTGTACAAAACCTTGGACAGATTCTGGGGCGTTGCTGATGTGCATAGATCAGGGGTGCGAAGATGCATGGCTTAAGTGGCTTATAGCTTACCTTTGTACTTCCCTGATTCTGCTGCAACTGTGCACAGGGTTAATCTGAACTACATTAGAGAGGCCCAAAGGGCTTCTCCAATTTACACCAGATTTCAGACACTCACATGCTATTGGTCCCTGACCTTGCTCGAAACAGTTGAGTTCCAGTGACGATGCTCTCATGTTGCTGATTGCTGTTCCTTCCAGTACTGTTCTTAACGCAGCTCAACAATCCCACCTGCTGGCCAACTATGTGTCGGATGGTTTGGTTTCAGCAGTAGCACTCATGTGGTTCCTCAAACTACCATAGAACTGGCTTCTGTAAAACATGTATTTGACATAGATAACATTCAAAACCTTGAATGTGTACATGCAAGATGGTGCACATTGGAAGGAATAATTTGAACTACTCATGCACTCATGATGTTTTTCCTCAGATGTCAGTTAATTTACACCTGGGCAAAATTGTAGACAGCTCAATGAAGACCTCTCCTTTTTTGGCTGTTGCTGCACATTTAACATCATTTTAGGTTCTGTAAGGAAGAGAATGATAGATACTGAAAACTTGAGAACACATCACATAAATCAGTGGTACGAACTCTCATTAGAATACTTCATGTTCATTTTTGGTCACCCCATCTCTCAGAAAGATACAATAGAAACAAGCGCCTAAACAGGTGATGAGAATGAGGAATGGAAAAAGTTCCATATGAAGAGCGTGAGAATGAAAGACTGTGACTGTGATGAATAAGTTGGTCCAAAGAGAGAAAGTAACTAATTTATGTAAATAAAGTAAACTTGGGTACTTCTATTCATCCCATCCTTTTTCATAATACAAGAACAAGGAAACATTTAATGAAACTGAAATACAATCAATTTTTAACTGATGAGGAAAATAGGAATTGCCATACTGGGTTAGACCAATGGTCCAGCTAGTCCAGGACCCTGACTGACAGTCTCCAGCTGTTTTGAGGAAAGGATAGCTGTAGCTCACGAAATCTTATGCTCAAACAAATTGGTTAGTCTCTAAGGTGCCACAAGTACTCCTATTCTTTTTTGCGGATACAGACTAACATAGCTGCTACTCTGAAACCTGCGGTAGGTAGTTATTGAATAACCTGACTGACAGGAGAAGCTTCTTCCTAGCATCCATGTCCTGAAGACTTTTTTGTACCCTCTTCTTCTAGAATGTTAGTAATTTTTCTACGATTACAACACTGGATATCTGATATCAGTATTGGTATACAATCCCTTTTTTGATAAAATTAACACTACATGTAATTAGCCTGTGCAATTCATTTCCACAAAATGTCATTGGGGCCAGGAGTTCATTAGTAGTCAAAGGGTTGGATGTTCGTATGGTTAGTGCAAACATCCAGTGTTAAAGTAGTAAAGATTTTTGTTTAAAGATTTGAAAGGGAAATATCCTTCATGCTTTATGACATAAACCAACATCTAACTAATAGGGATTAGGAAGAAACTTCCCTATGGGCAAGTTATTTAATAACTGCCTGCTTTAGGGTTTCTTGCACATACCACTGGAGTGTCTGATACGAGCCAGGTTAGACACAGGATAATGGTCTGATATGGCAATTCCTCTGTTTTCTCTGGGGGATTGAAGTAGTGGGGAATCTAACATCTTGTTTAAATATAACTTACAGTAACCAGAGACATGGAAGGAGACAATGCCAGTTAGTAAACTTTGATTCAGTGCACATTCTTGAAATGTTCACTGTGTACTGAAAAATATATCGAACATATTTGATAGTTCAGCATGGGGGGGGGGGCGAGTAGAGGTATGAAGATCTTTTTGAGTCTAAGTCATGGAAACAACTTGAGCTCATTTGAAAGCATATAATTGAGTCTGGGGCTCTGGCTCTTTTTGGAGAATTACCAAACTCTCTGCCTTTGTACTGTCTAACCTAATTTGTGTCCCATTTCCTTCTGTGGTGAGTAGTGATTGGAATCTTACTCCATAGTTATTTCTCTTAACATTATAAAACCAATAAATTCCCTAAAGAACACATGGAGTCTGATGGGCTGTTAAAGCTTGATCACTTTGTAAAATATTCTTCAAGGATGCTTTATTCTTTATTGTGGCTGATTCCATTTCTCCTTATCTCAGGAGCTTCTGGAGAAATTCCTAATGATGGAGAAGAAATATGAGTGTCTTGCTACAGTGTCTCTAAATCTGAAAAGTGAACTCAGCAGTCAAAAAGCACTAATAGCTGGGATGCTGACACACCTTTCACCTGAACAGGCTAAACAAGTCAAAAGGCTTCAAACTGAAAATGAGAAAATAAGCAATCATCTCCAGAGCTTGTTGAACAAACTTAAGGTACAAATTTCAAACAGTGGTTGTGTGGAGGGCTTCATGTAGCTCTGCTTTTACATTTTATCCAACATACTAACACACATGCTCATGGAGCACTATGGTTGTGAAGAAATTCCTAACTAATATGCAGTGTTGGGTTTGAGCTTCATTCCTGAACCTGTCCTGCTGTATGCAGTTGTTGCAGAACATATATAGTGTGTGCAATGTAAACTGATATGTAATTGCTGCATAAGCCCTATATAATAGGGCCAATTAAAAACCATAGAATTGGCCTTAAACTCTGAATATAGTTCAGCTACTTTGAATAGTCTAATACCCTTAACATTTCTTTAAAATGTTGTAACTGGTTAAAGAAAACTTGATCCGTATGCTAGATGCTCCAGAAGTAGAATTGTGGATCGTTATGTAAACCTCTTCAAAATACAGGTTGCTTTTGTAGCATAGCCTTGTCCCATGGCAGGTGTTGATTTGAGACCTTTATTGGGTAGCTTTAAAGTTTCTGGATACTTGCAACACTCACCCATCTTGCAGTTGAGTGATTGACTGCATTCATTCTTAATCACTTAAAATGAAGAGGAATGGGGGAAGAGAGGAGCTCTACCATATGAGTAGATCAGGTCCTATCATGCCAATGGGTACAGTAAATGTAGTTTAACATGTTAATTCTCTTCTGGGTCTTTGTAGTTGTGATTCCAGGCAATTTTCTGTTACTGGGGACAGTAGTTCAAAGAAAACAAAATATTGACTAGGCCTGAGAATGTACAGCTGTCACTTTTTGTAAATGTTTGTTAGCTAAGAAATTAAACAAATGTTCCATAGAGTGTGATCTCATAACTTCAAATCAGCATTTGCATTTTTGGAGTCGTATGTTTAAGTTCTCGTTAAATTGTTCATAATAATTGTTGGTCCTTTTTTTCTTTTATAGTCTTCCTTCGTTTATTTACTTTGGGGGGACTTTTGTGTGTATGTAGTAGTTTCAGCCATTTAAAAAATAACAAACTTTAAACCTGGCAGATTGAAGCCATACTAGATGTCATAAAATGAATACATCAGATTTTCACTTGATTACATTGGTGTAAATCTAGAGTAAGTCCTCTGAAATCAAGATATTTTAATTTGCTTGGGTCCAAATTCTGCTCTTTGTTGGATTGCAAGCTATGTAGTATATGTTCCCACCACTAGTTTAGTATCTCAGTCAGTCTAGTCCAAATGCCCTGAAATCTTTGAGCTTTTCTAGAGCTGTGAAAAATATATTGTGGAAATAATTGAGAAGAGGGTTTTTTATGAGGCCTCTTACTATACATTGTTTTTAAATTTTTTGCGTATGCATGAAGTGCTACACAGCTGTCTACACAGCTAAATGCAAGGTATCCTTAATGCTGACCTTTTCATATTCAACAGTTTCTGTTCAGCCGTGTTTGCCAGAAGAAGGCAGAACACTATACTACCATAAACAACCATGAAATGGAATTGCTTGATGAGAAGAGAAAACAGGATGAGCTACTGTCTCAGATTCGGTGTCTCAAGAAAACTTGTTTGAAACAGGATGAAACAGCTTCCCAAGAGTTAAATATCCATGAATTGCAGCAGAACTTGGACATCCACATCGAGGTAGCACTCGGTATATTGATTTGACTGAAATAGACATCAATATTTATATTTTGGGAAATATTTATATTTTGAGAAATATCACAACATGAATGTGCTACTTCACTGTGGAGTTGCTTTTATTTGCAGGTGACTCGCGCTTTTGTAAGCTATAGGAAAATAATTGACAGTAACCTTCACTTTTAAATATAATTGATCTGTTTTATCTTAATTTTCTGATCTGATCAGAATTAAATTTTCAATTTATGAAGTGACACAATAAGTGAGCTTATTATATGCAAGATATTCAGCCTGGGATCTCTCTATGTTGGTCTTATAAAGCACCTACAACTCCATTTGTAAAAATCTCTTGCTTGATTATTTTAAATACTATATATATACCGTTGAATGGCACAACTGTCCATTAAGTTAAGGATATTTTTATGCTATTAACAAAGGGGGTCGAATGTAAAATAAACTTTGAACCTATACTTCAAATATAGCGTAACTAGAAGCTAAGAAATATTCCATATACAACATTTTAGTGTAAGACAACAAATACAGTGTTTACTAACAATTTTTTTAAAAATTACTATAACAATATTGCAAGTAAAGTTATTTGAGCCATTCAGTCAATGAAAACTAATGTAGTGCAATCAAATTGGTAAATCGCTTGTTTTCATTTTTTTTTTTTCTTTTTTTTTTAATGCAGCACATTCTCAGAGACATGTCAGAAACAGAAACTGAGCTTCTCAGCATAGAGACTGAGTTACAACAGGAAGAGAATACTAGAAAAGAAGCAATGCAGTTTTTGGAAACATGTTCAGGAAATTATTGTGATGTAGAAAAACTTAGAGAAGGAATAAAGCAAGACAATGAGAGGCTTTTACAAGTGATTAAATTCTGGACACCTAAAGTCAAGGTAAAAGTTCCTGCTATAACAGTACATCATTCAACTTGTCTTTTAACACAGCTCTGAAATCTATAAACCCACCAGATTTTTTTTTCTGGGAGTCTTCATGTGTTAACAAGTACTTGTATATTGTATATAGGCAAAGCATCTGATTTCCAGTAGTATCTTCATATTGTACTAAGTTGTAAAGTGAAGCTCTACTTGGAACTTTTGCAGGGTTTTTGTTTCTTCCTTTTGGTTTTTCTCACACCTTTGCACATTCTTGGTCCATATTGACCTTCAGGCCAGATGGAGCCCTAAAGATTTTTCATTCAGAAAATTGTTTTCTCCCCTGCCTCCCATGAACTTTCTTCTCATCGATTCTGTGCTTTTTACTCTGTAATTGGGGTGGGGAAGGGTATTTTTAAAAAAAAGTCAAACAGTCAGTGCTTAGAGCATCTGTTGTTACTTACGCCCAGGCATCTCTACGTATCAGAGATGTTTCCGTAGCTATGCACTATAAGCCCGAAATGGGGCATACGTCCGCAATACTACCAATTCTCTGTTGGAGCTAGCCTGCTGAAGACTTTTGTCAGACATCCCATCTGAACTGTCTTCTGTCTGAAACTGTAACAGACTTTGTGTCTTAAACTTGAGTTTTTAATGCAGCATGAAAAGATGTTCTATAAGTTGTGGTCCAGTGTAATACTATACTCTGTATAGGAGCCCAACAAAAATGAATTTACACGTAAAGCTATTTCAGCAAAATTAAACTAAAACGATGACCGTTTCATTTAGAAATACGCAATCTGTATAAATGTCATGGTTTAATATGGCTGAGACTTCAAACTCTTCACCTAGGATACTATTTTCTTGTTTCTCCAACACTACTTCAAGACTTGATACAATAATCTGGTAAAACTTTGTTCAATTTTTTCTCTTTTCCATACCTTTCCTACCTCAGAAAACTCAAACTATGTTAGTGGGAGTAAAAGTTTAAGGACAGGACGTTCTGGGTTCTCTTATGAAGCAGTTCTCTCTCTCTCTCCTTCCCCGCCACGGTGCCACCCCTACTTTTTATGGTTCTTGAGGCGAATCATCCAAATCTGGAAGTCCAGTTTGTACCTCAGGAAGGTTTTCAGGACTGGCTCCCATCGTGTATATTAGAAATTAATATGACAGGTTTCAGAGTAACAGCCGTGTTAGTCTGTATTCGCAAAAAGAAAAGGAGTACTTGTGGCACCTTAGAGACTAACCAATTTATTTGAGCATGAGCTTTCGTGAGCTACAGCTCACTTCATCGGATGCATACCTATTCTACATGCATACATTTAACTGCTTTTTAAAGAGTCAGTTTCCTGCATAATTATTTTGCCATTTCCATACAAGTGGATGTATGTACTCTGACAAATTAAATATTTGGGTTGGTTTCTTAGCATATATCTTTATGGTATTTTATTTGTGGCTGGGTTCTAAAAGCTAATAGTTTTACAATTACATGCATGGCACTATTTAATTTTGCAGACACTCCTTCAAACGTCATTGGAGATGGATACCAGAACTGCCAACTATTGCAAGGACTCAGAAATTGAACTGAAACAAAGAAAAGGGAAAACTGAGGAGTTACTTGAGCAACTGAAGACAGTTAAGGAACAGTTGGCACCTTGTGGTGTTGCTAATCTTGCACTAGAAGAAGAAAACTATAGACTTGGTAACCAATTAAAAGCCACAGAACAAGATATAAAGGTATATAATCTGATATGTTAATCAATTTAAATCAGCAGAAATGCAAAACCATCTGTAAACGAAGTAGAGAAATTTCACAGGGTACTTTAAACTGAGTTTAAAAAAAACAAAAACTAAGAAAATAAGAGACTAGATAATTAATTAATATCTAGGAGGAGGGATAGCTCAGTGGTTTGAGCATTGGCCTGCTAAACCCAGGATTGTGAGTTCAATCCTTGAGGGGACCATTTAGGAATCTGGGGCAAAAATTGGGGATTGGTCCTGCTTTGAGCAGGGGGTTGGACTAGATGACCTCCTGAGGTCCCTTCCAACCCTGAGATTCTATGAATGTAAAACTGCTGTACACACCACTGGCCCAGACTACACTTAACTTTTTTGTAGCTGTTTCATTATCCAAAAATAAATTAAAGCAGTCTTATTTAGAATGTGAAGAGTTGATGCTGTAGGTACAGGTTAGATTTACAATAGTGTATATGAATATTAACCAACTGAGAGCATTTCAAATGTGTTTAAATATATTTAAAATATTGTGCCTAACAGTGCGATGGCTGTAAGGCTACATGTGGTCATACAATCCTTATGTCTGTTAGACTAGAGATTGGCACAGAACTCAAAACCAAAATTGAAGAATTTAAATAATTCAGAAAGGTCCTATTGGATCAGGACTGAACTGGGAAACTAGATAATGACATGAGTGATACATCAGTTCATAAACTTTTAGTAGAAATGACTAGGTACTTGACTATAGTGAAGAAATGAAGATATCTGGTACATCTTCAAGAATGTTAAATTAGTGTGGGACAATTGAGTAGCTGATCGCTTATAATCAGTTGTCGGATGCACTTGTTTTCTAAAGTTTTGAGCACTCCGGAATATCTGGAAAATTGTTATGCTGACAGCCCTGGAGTCTGAAGTAGTTGCCACAGGTAGGCAGCACAAGCCTTCTTACATTTTTCAGCCAACAGAATGAGACTATTTTATTTCCTTGACCTCTAATACAGCTGATAAGCCTGCCAAATGTAGTTGTAATTGCTAGGATAACTTCTAATAACTGGATATTTTTCTCAAGATTATGAAAACAACAATCCAAAAGTTGGAAGATGCAGTAAATGAAGCAGGAAAAAATGTCAAGGAGAAGGAAGAGAAAATATCCATGTTACAAACAGAGATTAAAACTAAAGCTGCTGCAAGTGAACTTAACCAACTTCAGGCTAAATTGAATGAGACAGAGAAGTGTCTTAGAAATGCGTTAACAGAGAAACAGACTTTCAAGGTATGTTTCATTGTAAAACTTCAGTTGTTTAAGCAAAATGTCACTCCTGTTTTCCACTTGAGAGCTAGGAGGAAATCTGAGAAGGTTCTTGAGGGCCAACATGTGGAAGCCAATCTGTTGCACTATATGGTATTGAAGTGATGCATTCTTTCCCTAGGGTTTAGCCTGTATCTTCAGACATTCTCGGTGCAGCAGCGAGTGACCAAGCTTGGAACCCAAGTTATACTCCTAGGAGAAGTCTGTGCCACTGCGCATGCGCAGAATTTATTTATGCCCCCCACAGATTTATTTGCTTCCGCACAGAAAAATGACTTTCTGATGGGAAGCGAATGGAAGCCACAAGAGTGGTCATGCAGCCCTCCCCAGCAGTATGTTTCGGGTGCCCAGGGCAGCCGGCAGAGAGGTAAATCACTGTAGGGCAGGAGGCAGAACTGGGGAAGACCCAGCTGGTGGCTCCTGCCCTGTGTCAGGCTCAGCGGCTGGGCTGGGCTGGATGGGACTACTTCTTCCCCTGCATGGCACCCCCAGATTTCTCTCCTGGCTTCAGGAAGCTCTGTAAACTCCCTTTCCACACCCCTGCTTCCTGAACTCATCGCTCGTCAGCTGCAGCAGGAGGGATCCCTGTACAGGGAGCTGCTCCCCCATCTGCCCAACCACTGTGCATCCAGACCCCCTCAATTCCAGACCCCCCCTCACTCAGAACCTCTCCTGAGGAGTCCCACTCGCGCTGCACCTGGACTATCCTGACAAGCCACCCACACTCAAATCCCCTGCTGAGCTCTACCCCCCGCACACCCAGGCACCCCCACTCCGTGGCACTGAGCTCTAACCACCTTCACCTGGACCCCCCTGAAGAGTCTCATTACCATTGCACTCAGAACCCCCCAACAAACCCCTGTGCATCCAGATTCTCTCTGCACCCAGATTGCCCCACACAGAACCCTCTCAACCCCCACCTGGATCCCCCTACACTAAGCCCCTCCACATTTGGATCCTGTTTTGCTGAGCCTGCCTGCCCACACCTGATGCACCTGGCACAGAGGGGCAGGGCCTGGGGTGTTTCTGGGGCAGGCCAGGTCCTTGCAGTGTATCAGGGTTGGGTGCAGACTCACTGCTGAGTCCATGTCCCTGGAGCAGTGATCTCACAATTCTGTGCAGCCAGTGGCCTGTGCTCCCCAGTGCCATGCTGGAGCCTCCACATTTATTTGACAAATAACATTTGCAGACTTTTGCAGAATTTTAAAATATTGTGCGCAGGATTTTAATTTTTTGGCGCAGAATGCCCTCAGGAGTAAAGTTATATCATTAGAATAAGAGTATTGCCTCTGCAAGATGGTATTTAAATATCCCTAATTAACTTTAACAGATCTTTCTTATCACTAGATCTCCTCTTTTCTCCCATCCAACATATTAGGCGAAATTAGATAAAGGTGCCACGTTATATAAAGAAGAAATTGATCATCTCAAAACTCAGTTGGTGAAAGCTGACATGGAAAGAATGAAACAATCCAGAATTTTTGAACAGGAGTAAGTTTAATTTTTTTATTGAAGTATGATATCCTGAAATTTTCCAGTTCTTTTTTTGGAAAGCATAAGGTCTGATGTTTAAAAGTATTTTTTTATACAGGTTGTTTCAAACATCCTACCTAAACACTTCAGATATTTCCCAGAAATAGGTAGAAACTGCACTGAAAATACAAACCTGATTGGATATTTGGTGCTCAGGCATTGTTTTGAAGAGAGCTCTGAGTGTCTTTAATCTTTAAAAAAAAAACCCAGAAACTATAGAGCTATTTTGTCGTAAGGCATGGGGAGTGGCGGGCTGTGTACATTAAATATTTTGTGCTTCCTTGGTGAAGAGTTCTAGTTTCTTAGCTCTGATATGTTTGGCTATTTTATCGGTATATTTGGATCCTGTTGCTATTTGATTTCTCATTTGGAGAGGAACAAACAAATTAAAACTGCAAAATGTTGCAGAATTACACAATGGCAAACTGCTAAAATAGTGGCTTCCTCTTTTTCCTTACGCAGAATTGCTAGTACAAAAGCTCTTGCAGAACACAAAGAGGAACAGTTAAGAAAATTAAAAGAAGAACTGAGAAGAGCACAGCAAGAACAAGATGTTACTGGTAAATATAAAATACATACAAGGGATTTTTTTCACAATATCTATACAAACAAAACATAGATTTGAGGCTGTGGGTTGTGCATAGAGCACTAGATAGGAAAATATTTAGTCTTTGGTCCACAGTTGGTTTAAGGAGGGACAGTACTTTCTTTGGGACATACGGTAGGTGAGGTGTAGTGAGACAGCTCTTCAGACCCCACTCGTTAACTCTGGAAATCACAGTAATTTGGCACGTAGAGTTCTTCCATGTGTGACTGCAGCAGCGACGAGGTATGAAAGTGCAGACCTTTAATTTTTTTTTTTTTTTGCTTGTCATATCTGAATGACATGTCTGACTATTTCTGTAATTGGCCCCACACCTTCATCAAACACTCCTGGACAGAGTGGTACAGTTTGTATAGCTTTTGCAAAACTAGAGGCAAAAGGGAATCCTCACTATATCAAGATGTGAGACAGTGTGGCCTAGTAGATAGAGCACTGGGCTGTGACTGGAAAGACCTGGGTTCTGTTTCTGGCTTTGTTCACTGGGTTACTTTGAACAAATCACTTCCTCTCTCTAGGCCTCAACTTCCCCACCTGTAAAAGGGGAATAACAATTCTTTCCTCTTTTTGTAAAGTGCTTTAAGATCTACTGCTGAATAATTCTATGAGCTAGGTATTATGGTTATCTCTTCTAACCACAACTGATATTATATTACTGTATTTGGATTTGTCAGTTACATGCAGTAGATCAAGTGATTTACTAGAGAACTGTTTGAATTTTATACTAGGTAACTGGCAGTCTGTTTGAATTCCTGTGTAGAAAGATTGAAGCTGTTGTAACCGTATTTGTAACCCATACAGTGAACACTTAATCCCAAAAGGGAATTTTAATATAATTTTCTAGTCATAGAACACTTCTTTATTTACTTTATGAAGGTCAACTTTACTTGATTTTTTGTATTGTCCAAGATATAGCAAACAGCTTCTAATATATATTCAAATAATTTTTTCCCCAGTAATATCAGGAAAAGATGTTCCTCAGGAATCCCATATACCCCTGACTTGTGGTGGTGGCAGTGGGATTGTGCAGAGCACACACATGCTCATTTTAAAATCTGAACAAGCTAAATTACAGAAAGAAAACCTGCAGTTGAAGAAAAACAATGACCTTCTAGTAAAGTAAGTTTAAAAAGCTGATCATCAGAGTCTAGACTCTAGTTTCTGATTTAACTGCATACATTACTATACTTGCTGTTTGATTTACAGTCAAATGCAGTAAGAGTTCATATTTCTGGGGAGAATCCGAGAAATGAGAAATTTTGAAAGATCCATTTGTTTTGATGAACTTTCTTCTCTTTGTGGCTGGGGACTTGTGCCTCTCACACATCAGCGGTTTGAATTCGGACACTACCAGTGGTGACGTTTTATCATTCAGTCTCTTCCTTACACCTTAGGAAAGGAGTTGGCTTCCCTTCTTAATATAAACTTGCTTACATGAGTTGGCAGTAATTGGTTGTCTAACAGTTTTGCAGCAGACAGTTGAATGGGTATGGAGACTTAACTGCTTTGATTCTAGAGATTGTCCCTTGAAGTCAGGATCAGGACACATTGATATGGCAGTGTGAGGGAACTTGCATTGTCATGCTTCCAGTAGTTTACACTCTTATCATTTTTCTCTTTTTAAGCAATGAGCTTCAGCTGAAAGAAGAACTAACAAAATGGAAAGAGAGAGCACTAAAAATGAGAGCAGAATCCTGTAGAGACACCACTAAGGAGAAGATACAGAGGTCTCCAAGGAAGACCACACCTCGTTCAGTTAAAGAGCAAATGCCTTCTCCCTCCAAGGAAGTTTCTTCACGAGAAATTCTGCCTCTGGATTCACCAAACACACTGCCTCTTACTTGTCCAAATTTCTTCGATAATTCAAGCTTAGGCACACTTACAGGTGTGTAATGCAATAATGTTTCTGTTAGGAACACCTATTCAGTAGATCGTTAAGGGGTTGGCTAGCCAGACCTGTGAAAGGTCTAGGGTAGGTACACACTACAGTGAATTCATATGTACTTGGGGACTTGAATACCTAAACTGAGTGAGTATTCAAAAGATTGGGCTAGCTTTTATTGCAGTATATACTGAATTTAGTGATTAATAGTAAGAATGGACAAATGAAATATTGTGCAATTGTACAGTGGATATATTGGGCTCTGAGAGGGGTTTTGTATTTTTTATTTACATTATTTAATTTATACAGTTTTAGTTCAGAAAGGTTTGGAAAGGGTGAATTCTAGACCTGGTCGGGATTTTTTTGGATTAAACAGTTCTTTGTTGTAAAGTGCTAGTTTGTTGAAATAGAAGACCCTGGATTTCCCGTATCATAGGTACTTCCCTAACAACTGGAATATTGGCTACTCTGGGGTAGGTTGCTCTCTTGTTTTTTGCCAGAAGTTTCAAAAGGTCTGTATTTCATCCCAGTCTAGAACAAAACCAGATGCTGAAACCTCAAAACTTTGCACAAAATGGCATTCTTGTCTTCTAGCCAGCCCGAGTGAATTCTCCAGCATTGGCCCTCCACCAATGCAGAGAGCTATGAGCTAGTTTCACCCGCTTGACTCTAGAGGCAGCATTTAACCAAATTTCTGTCTCCAAGGCCTAACCTTTAGTTTCAAGAGCAAGTTTTGCACCCAAGCCACTAGTCTCTCCACCTCCAGCTGCAAAGATGGCAGCCTGGGCAGTGTCTCCTTTCCCATTCCCTCTACCCTCCTTTGCTCTGCTTCTCTTCTTTCCTGCCTGTCTCAACAACCCTTGGCCGGCAAATAATGGCTTCTCTGCTCTTCTCCACGCAGGCACTTTTTGTGGGGGAAGCCTTTACTGGTGGCCTGCATTACATCTTAACAGCACCACTGCAGCCACTATTAGCAGTTTGAAAAACCATCAGTGCTCCCCGGCAGTGTGGTGAAGCACTAGGTCGCTGGAGCAAGTTTTGACATTGTCACCACTGTTCAGTGAGTGTGATCTAACTTGTTCCTGATGCTTCTGCCAGCAAATCTCCCCATGTCTGAGGTCCGCACAGAATTCCATGTCCCAGCCCAACTGCTAAGATCAAAGAAGCGCCTTGTCTAGACTAGGATTTAAAGATATTGGTTGGATCATGTAGTCTAGCTCAATCCTTTGAACACCTTCTAAAAGTCTAGACAAGGCAAAGCAATTGTAACTTTCCCAGTTTAGCACATGCTAAAGTACAAGTCTTTCTATTTTCTCTCTTATATAGACATGCGACCTGCAGGAACAGAGTGTATAGAAGATCGCTTTAAGCACTGGTTTGGAGCATCAGAAAAAGATAAAGCACCTGACTGCACAACCCAGTAAAACGGCCTGTTATTGTTCACTGTCCTTGCTAGTGAAAAAAGTCAGAGATTGCATATAGAGAAGACGTGCTACAGAAGTAGCTGGTATGTTTTAACTCTAGCCAGTGGGAAGAAGTTTTCTTGGAGCAGGAACTAAGCAAATAACTGGAAAAGCTGGAATACAAAAATGTGACAATAGTGTTGCCTGCATCCAGCTGATGGTGTCCCTGTAGCAGTTCTCCATTGCTCCTCTTATGATGGCAAAGATAACGAAGCCAGCCAGCTGAAGAGGAAGTGAAAACTGGAATGGATCACAAATCAGAGAATCTCTACTGTGAAACTTATCAGTGTGAAACTTTCCCCTCTCACTCCCAAGACAACCCTCCCAAAGGCAATCAATTTAATCTTGGAAGTCCATAAGGAAAGTGGAGGGAACTTTTTCTGCTACTCTTTTTCTAGTGTTCAGTGTTACTTCAAGTTTTATATGTTGACTTTTCTTGGATGGGGAATAGCATTCTCATTCAGCTTTTTTTTAACCAGTTTCTATATAATATTCTATTTATGAGCTCACAATCAAGGCTGTGTTTTTAAAAAGTCTCTACTTCATATCTGCCACAGTTGATTCTGGTCTGAATAATTTTTATCTTTTGTCAATAAAGATTGTTATATGCATACAGGCAATCAAACTAGAATTGGTCATTGTACTAGGCAACAAAGCTAACTATTGCCATTTCTTGTTGTGTCATTGGGGGACATGGCAGGAGGCTCCTGCCTACTGGTCACAGCTGAATGATGGGAGTCTCGCCTAGCAGCAAGTATGGGGTTCATATACTCTATCACACACCCTCCCCCTCAGGTTCTGCTGTGGGGCTTTATCAGGTAAATCCTCCCAGTCCTTCTCCAAAAAGAAATTGGCCTTCTTAATGTCTTTCCCAGCCCATTGAAGGATTTCAAAGCTATAAGGCTGTAGCAAGAGATACCATCTCATGAGCCTAGGGTTGGTGTCTTTCATGGTGTTTGGCCAATGTACCAGGGCACAGTCACCAGTTTGAAATAGTTCCCCTGCAGATAATAGCTCGGCGCATCCAAATCCTATTTCACCGAAAGGGCTTCCTTTTTTATGGCTGAGTAGGAAATCTCCCGTGGAAACAATTTCCTGCTGAGGCATACTGTGGGGTGCTCCTCCCCATCAATGTTCTGGGACAACACTGCACTCAGGCCCACTTCTGAGGCATCCATCTTGAAGGGTGAACTCAGGGGTGAAGTCCAGATGGATGAGTATGTGTTCCTGGCTCAGCCTTTCTGTCACTTCCTGGAAGACCATTTCACAGGCTGCTGACCACGGGACCTTCTAGCGCTGTTCTTCACCAGGTCATTTAGGGGCATTGCGATCATGGCAAACGCTGGGATGAATCTTCTGTAGTACCTTGGGAGGCCAAACCTGGTGCACTTGCTGCTTGGTCGTGGAAACAACGCACTTTGCCTGGGCTTGTCCTTTGTTGACCAGTGACCATTTTTTTTCCTTCTCCCATGCAGTAGCGCAGATATGTCACCTCCTGCTGCCCCAGACGGCATTTGGCTGGGTTCACTGTCAACCCTGCCATCTTCAACATCTACAATACGGCTGTGACGTGTTTAAGATGGTCTTCCCAGTCCTGGCTGTAAATGATGTAGTCTATGTATGTCACAGCATACACTTCATGTGGCTGTAGTACCCAGTCCATTAGGCGCTGGAAGGTCGCCACTGCCCCACTGTAGGCTGAAGAGCATTGCTATAAATTGGTACAGCCTCCAGGGTGTGAAGTGTTCTTCCGTGCTTTGTTTGTTGGGGAGGGGATCTGCCAGGAGCCCTTGGTTTGCTCTAGGGTGGAGAGGTAATCAGCAGCCCCCGGCCAATCAAGCAGCTCATCGACCCATGTTTTTGCCCATTTAAAAAATACAGGCAACCTTTTCTTTTTAGAAACTCCAGCATCCCCATGCTTTGGAGCAAGGAGTTGAAATTTGGCAGAGGTGGCCTATGTATCAGGGATGTGCCTTTTGCCATCCATATGAAAATCTGCCCAAATTTGGCCAAGTTAAGAGTCTGAAAAACTGCAGTTTGCACATGTTCCATAGAGATTTGCTAGGGCTTCACAACTTAATTTTCCCAAAGATTTTGTGTACTGTATGTTGTAGCCTGGGGCTGAGCAGGACTCCCCCTGCATTTGGAATTCTGGGCCATGCTGGGTCCAGAACTGAGCAGGGAGCCTCTCTCTCCTGTGCTTTCAGTACTCCCCCTTCTGGGCTCAAGCAGCATGGAGGAGAAATCCACCTGAATCGAATGCAGAGGGGACAAGAGTGGAACCTGCATGGGCAGGGTGAATAGAGTGTGACAAGGAGCCTGGAGAGGAAGAGACTAGCATAGGGAGTGGGTGATTGGGACCAGCTGGGCAAATTGACTGGGGATTAGGGGGCCAGGAGACAGGGGAAACATCTGATGAGGAGCCAGCGTGCAGGAGGAAGAGAACTGGGATTGGATGTGCAAAGATTGGGACATGGAGTTAAGCTGGAGGCCATACTGAAATTAGACATGGGCCCCAAAAGAGATCCAGGAGGTAGTGGGGATGTGAGTGTTGGGGTGAGTTGAGGGGATCAAGTGAGCAGGGAGGAAAGAAACAGCTTGGCCTGAAGCTGGGAATAGTCAGGCAAGCATACTATCGGGGAGTATGGGCGATGAGATTTGGATGGCTGGCAAGGACGCTAGGGACAAGGAGCTGGGCAGTAAGATTGGAAACAACAGAGTGAGATGAAGGGGGGAAGACAATGCAAGGAGTCTGGGACTGGGATGAGAAGCCTGAGGACTGGAGACTGGGACTAGCTAAGTGAGGAGAATGAGCCTGGGAGGAGGAGCCAGGGCAGGGAAGAGGAGGATGGGAGCAAAAGAATGTGTACACACTATTACTCCCCTCCAGAGTCTGGAATGGAACACACATGCTTGAGTCTTGCTGTTCCTTTGCTTCCATAAATGGCTGTGAAACCCTCTGGTAAAGTGTCTCAACCCCTCTAGTGCTGGTCCACGTAGAGGATGGCAACTTACTACTGTTCTCAGTTACTCCATGACCGCCAGTAGCAGGTTCCAATCCTGCAGATGAATCACGGCTCAATGCGATGCCACATGCTGGAATTTTTTCAATTTGCTTTTTTTTTTAAAAAAAAAAACCTAGGAAATTACACATACAAAGCTACATTAAAAGGTTATTATTGAGGTTGCAAACTGAAGTATTAACTTAGGAAATGCCAGTATGAGCACCCATGTGTGAGGGTTCAACTAGGAGCATGATTCCCAAGGAGGAGAGAACCCCTCATAATCTATGGGGTACGTTTTCTGCAAACTCCAGAGGCTCTGCATCCCTCCCCAGCCCCGGAAAAAACTGGCAACTGAATCAATAACCCCCATCTCTGGTCTTCAGCTCACCCTTCCTGAAATTGTTTTTCTCCCTTAGTGCTCCCCATCAGCCCAGTCCAACCACAATATTCCCTCAGTCCACATTCCATATACGGGCACCCCTCCTTACTGTGGCCTTTCCCCCCATGCTGATAGTAGGTTGTATTCCTGCCAGCCGACGTGGCCTTCCTCTTTTCCTGCCTCACGCTCAAGGGTCTTACTGCTTGAGGATCTCCTCTTTTTTTCCTTCTTCCCCCACTTGTCAGACCAGCCACTTTCCTTGAAAAATCCACTTCAACGTATCCCTCTGCCAGTTTTATCACTGCCTCCGTTGTCTCTGGTTGGTGTGTCCTCACCCAGGCCTCAGTGGTATCCAGGCGAGACTACATAAACTGCTCTAATATCACAGTTTCCAGGACCGCTTCCACATTTTATTCTCTCAGCCTTAGCCATCAGTTGGCCCAGTCATTCCACTTCTGCACAAACTCTCTCAGCCTTACCCCGTAAGTCCACCTGGCTGTCCTAAATTTCTGCTGGTATCTTTCAGTTGCCAAGCCTACATGGTCCAATATGGCAGCCTTTAACACATTGTAGTTCTTGGCCTGCTTCTCACTCAATGACCTATAAGCAGCTTGGGCTTCTGCCACGAGACAAGGGGCTAACCGTAGGGCCCGTAATCCTTTAACCAAGCCCGCACCAGTCACAATTCTTTTGAAAGGCCATAGGAACATGTCGGGATCATCCCCAGAGCCCATTCCACAGAGTCCCAGCCCCCGCCGCCCCCAGCTTCTCTTTCCCGGAGGCAGGACTTGTCACGTTCTGTATTAACTGCTGCTGTACCTGGATCTGTTCCTTCACGAACTCCCGAAACACCCGCGGTTGTGCCTCCTGCCATCCCAACCGGGCTCGCCATTGTGTTTGCTGGCTCTTCTGGAATCCATGCAGCATCCTCTGCAACTCCTCCTGTTGCTCTATCAGCAAAATGTCATCACCTGTGCATTGTGTATTCTTTTCTCTCTGGGGTTCTGCTGACTGAAATACAGTCCATACAAATTACCGGGGGGAAACCGACTCAGTCACTGCTGGGTTTGGGTTGGGTTTTTTGGTCAGAGTCGTTGCCAGGGCAAGCTGACAAACTTCACTTCTTCTCTTGAGCGACAAGACCTGCTTTTGTATCCCCAGCCTCGCTAGATGGCAGCATCTGAATTTTCCGACGGGGAACGGCCTTGTCTTGGCCAGCAGCTCCCCCGCGGAAGGATAGCGCCCAGCGTTCACACTGAAAGCCTGTACTTTGCTCCGGTACACGGGTCGGTAGAGCCTGAAGCCTGATCTCTGTGGCGATCCTGAGGTGGGTGGCTTTATTCAGCCTCGCACGTTTCCTCCTGTTAGTGTCGCCAGGAATAGCAGCCCGGAAAGCCGTGACGACGAGGCTGAGAAACTGATTTGTGCCTTTATATGCTTGCCTGCTGTCGTGGTGGGAAATGGGCAGCTGTCGGAGTGCGCGAAGCCTTGAGAGCGAGAGACACGGTGTAAAATCTGACCTAAATCAAAAGCAAACGGAGCGGACACGATCAGTGTCGTCCCTAACGAGCATATCGTCTGCCAAGCTGCCACGTTATTGGTAGGGCTGCAGGCTTCATTGCTCCTGCCGGCCGAGCTCTGTGCCTTCTCCAGCTCCTTTTTAGCGCGAGTGGGAAGTATGGTGGGGGCTGGCGGAGTGGGAGGGAGCCAGAGGCAGGGCTTGGGTCGTTCCGGGACGCTCCGGGACGACCTTCGGGGACGTTTTTGGAGGAGCTGGGGCAGTGTTCCAACACTTCGGGTTCCTGAGCCACCCTCTCTCCTTCTGGAACCTAGAGCCGGGGCCGGAGCTCGGCTCCCTGCTCTGGAGGGAGAGATGATGGTCCATACTGGGTGGCAGAGGCACCGTCTCCTCATGCTGCCTCTGGGCCCATTCCAGAAGGAGTGATGGCAGCTTGGTTACCCAGCAGCCCTTTCTCCTTCCAGAGCAGGGAGCCAGGGCCAAAGGGGACCCTCCAGAGTCTGGACCTGGCTCAGCCACCATCGCTCCCTCTGCTCATACCCCTCCCTCACAACAGTATCTGCATCTCCAGATACAGGAAGCCCGGATTTGGGGCTGTTCTGCACATCCTGGAGAAGCATCCCACAGCTGAGCTCTCTGGGGCCAGCAGTCGGGAGCAGCCCAGAGCTACACCCACAGAAGCTACTTAGCTCCCTGCAAGGGCGCAGGGACCCTCTAGTCTCCCCACACAGAGCACAAGGGCCTGCTGTCCAGGCCCCCTTTGCTCCCGCTCTTCTGGCTGATCATGAGTCCCTGATCACTCTCTCCCCACCAATTACAAAGCCACTTATTCTCCCCTGACAACCAATATCCCCCTGCCCTCAGTCCCAATATCCTCATGCCCCAGACTCCAATATCTCCCCTTTTCTGCCCCCAGCTCTTAGCCCAAATATATTCCTTCCCTTCCCCCTACTGCTAACCTGCAATATATCCTCTGCCCTCCCCTTGCTTAACCCTCAGTCCCCCTTGGCATCCTCCCCTCCCCCTCATAGCTCTCACTTGCCAGTTTAGAAATGTTGTCAATAGATGTAGCAAACGTCACCAGGATGTCACCAGGTTTGATTAAGGCTCACAGTTTAGTGACTTGTTGAGGAAAAGCTTGAAAAATCTCAAGCAGACCTAAAACGTTGCTGGACTGAGTGACAAAATTGCTGAACTGGTAACACTGAAATGGGAGGAGATTTTGCCCCTGCCTCGCGGTGTGAATGTCCAGTACCTCCATGAGTTCTGGGACTTCTCTTTTTAGGACCCCAGCACTGCCTAGGGGCCTGGCTGGGTGCAGCTCTGTTTTGTGTAAGCAAGGAATCCCGTGACCTTCTAGGAAGCTGCCGTCTGTTATCTGTATAGGCAGTACAGAGGGCACTAGAGAGCTTTGCCTGCAGCACCAAATGGGCTATCTGTGAAATCAGTGGAAATCAGGCTTTTCTGGTTTTTGGATTCTCACCACAATTCAATAGTGTTCTGCCCATTGATACCTAGAACATTCCCTGCAATTTTCAAATTGATCAGTTGTGGTTTTCAAAAGGTATCCCATTACACCTCTGTAGACAGACTTGCTTCACTCGGCCTATGAGCTAGGAATTGTTCTGGGGAAGTTCTATGGCCTGTGTTTTGCAAGAGGTCAGGCTACATGATCAAAATGATCCCTTCTGGCCTTGGAAACCTGGAATTTATAAAAGCCACCGACTTGGTATAACTGGTAAGTCTTCCCAGAACTGCAAAGAGTCCCAGGACATCGGGGAGCTTGCACACACACGTCCCACCCATGCTGGCTGGTCATAAGTATGCTTACTGCTTGTAATAAGCATTAAAATTCACTTTAACCTCTGATAGATTTATTTCTATTAAAATATCCTACAACTCCCTAAAACATGTCACTTCCTACAGAAGTGCTGAAAACTCTGCATTTCAGATTAATTTGATACTATCCTGAAGTCCAGGCATGCAGACGCACTTCATCTCGCTTCTCAAAAGTATGTATATTATTCATATCAACTTTAAGGTTGAGACTTTCAAACCCACCAAGGGGATTTGGACTCCTAATTCCTATTAAATTCTAATGGATACGGGGCATCCAAATCACTTAGGCATCTTTAAAAATCCCACCCTGAATTTGTCCTGCTGATATTAACTAATGACAAAATGTCTGTGACATATTATAGTTTCCCTTTATTGAAGGGACACCTCTAAAATAAAGCCATGGCTGAGATAACCAGGAGGTCTGGCATGATAATTCTCCCTCAGTTTTCAACTCTGATCTCAGATCCTTGGTCTCTTGAGAAACAGTCCACAGCTCAGACTGATTGCACATCCTGTTTGGTGATGCCTATATTTGTTGTACAGTGTCCAATTGCTCAGTGTGGTAGCCCATCAGGCATTTTGTTGATGATGTCACACTCTGCTAAGGGGCATTGGAGACTCCAATCTGCCTACAGGGATCAGGCAAGTCCTGTTTTAAAGCTTTTGCTTTAAAAGTTCTCATTTTATAAGCCAATGTATGACACAGCCATACTGAAAACTTTTCTTCTCTTGTGGGAAGAACAAGATACTTTCCAGTTCTCTCTAGTGATAGATGCTCCAAGTCACCTGTTCAGTTATAGACTGCATCTGTTTTTGATTCCCTGGAGCTGGTATTAACGCCTTTTCCTTTTGAGAGATGTCACAGAACATGTTTAAATACCTGCAGGGGGCAGCATGGGTCGGCTTGATGGGAAGGTAATATTGCTGTCTGCAGCCGCACAAGGGATTGGACGAGCAGCTGCTATAGTAAGTCTGGAAAGCTTCATTCTTCTTTTCCCCCCTCTTAGTTCCTTGCTAGCTTTGCTGTTTTGATTAGCTCAATGATACCTATACTGAGCTGTCTTTTATCAAACTGGAAATTAAATTAAAAGCTAAGTCCTTCAACTTTTCCATGAAAAGCACATGAAAAAAATGTTACTGGTACACCATGAGAGCCTTGCTTCCATTCTGGAAAAATTCATTCAAGAGTCACATTGTCAAAATTCCCTGATGCTCTATAAATAGCCTTCCCCGAAGATCTTCACAGCTGGGTTGGCTGGACATACCGGTGTTGGCATCTAGCCATGAGTTGCTTCCTGCTTTGAAGACAGCTGCAGCTGCTGCTTCTCGGGAAGGCGGCTATGCCATCAGTGACCTTCATCAAATTTCTCAGCTGCTTTGTTTTGGGAAGGTGATGTCCCAGGGTTTCCTGTTGTATCAGCTTGGAGGTCAGACAATTAGTAGATTGTCTGAAGGATCCCTGTGGCAACAGCACCAGGTGGAATGTGGTGGCCCCTCGTGTACCTTGTTAATTCATTTAACTCAATCCCAGTTGGTTCCGAATGTCATTCGTTGATCTGTGGGAGATGAAGGGAATGTGCAGATGCCAAGCCGTTCACAAGAGCAAGATCAAAAACTTCTGCCTGACCTATTTCTGTAACGTTTGGCCTTGGATTTTTTTTAAGACTCTTTTTTCGGAGACCATCTAAAGCTTTTGAATTTTTTTTGGCAAACTTTAAATGGAAAGATTTAGTCTGTTGCTCTATTGGTAGTTTTTGATTGCTCAGCTTGGTCACATTGAGATGTTTTTCCAAACCCTGAACATTTTCATTTAATAAAAATCCAGTGGAGAATTGAGAAAACAAAAAGTCCAAACCGTTCTGAAAAGCAAAATGAAAAACATTTATGGATTTTTTTTCTGAAATTTCTGTGATTTTTCTCTACTTTTGATCAGCTCTACTCTCCACAGATGACTTTGCCCGTACTAAATTACGGAGAGGGACTAGGAAAGCTAGCATGAGACAGGCAATGAACGATACCTAGTCGTCACAAACCTTGATTTTCACAGGCTTTGCCAGGGGACTGCTAATCCTGTCACTTGCGTTAAAATACCCTTTCACTGGGAATAGCTAATTTGCAAAACAGATTCCTTTTCCTAATAATTGTTTTTGTAAATATGCAATAAGCTACAGATGGGAGTTGGCATGCCTGACCTCCTAAAGATACACCATAGTTGTAGATAGCTACGCTAAGAAACTGCATTACTGCCACTTACTGGGGGTAGTGTGTCTGTCTCTGAGAGCTTCTTGCTTCTGTGATCAGCAGGTAAGTCTGTTGTATAGCAATCGCTTGTCAACAACGCACTCTGAGGAGCAGAACAAGTAGTTTTCTCCCAATAGACATCACGTAGGTGATGATGAGGGTCCCTAGTATTAAGGGGTATCTCTCAGGAATAGCTACCTGATTCTGTTGAATGTAGTGAGCAGAACCATTAATAAGTTGTTTCTTTATGTAGTGCACTCTTCAATGATTTGGATGTGAAGCACTATACAAAAGCACTCACTTTCTATCAACTGTGGGCCAGGTCCCCAGCGGTTGTAAATTGGCATAGCTCCACTGAAGTTTTTAGTGCTGCATTGATTTTCAGCACCTTAGGATCAGCCCCTCCACGTTTGGAACCTACTGTCCAGTACAGGTGCTGCCCTTACTTGAGACCAATGGATCAATCACACTCTTGTCTATATCTGTTCCTTCAACTGGGTTAAGTAATGGGACCCAGTGCTTTAATTACAGATTCCTGCTTTGGGGGATAAACCCAAATCGTACGTTCTGTTCCCCCCTCTCCTGTATACGCTCTGCTGGAACCCGGGTGTTTGGCTAGGTAGCCAGGTGTAGATGCACGGAATTTGTTTATGCACAAAAAGAAAAGCAAGAGACTGGCTGCCTTCAGCCAGCTCCTTTTTCAGTCCAAGAAGGAAGTGAGAGGAGAAGGCAGCCTTGATTATTGGTAAAACCTAAAATATCTAAATGGTAATGGTTCCTTTTGCTTGTGGTGTTCAGGCTTTTGCAAAAGAAGGAGCAAAGGTCATTGCTACCGACATCAGTGAGCCCAAGCTGCAAGAACTGGAGGGGTATTCAGGTAAATGCTTTACAACCGACTTAAGTCCAGCTCTCTTGTATTTTGTAAGCTGCTTGTAGAAATTTCATTGGAGGACAATACAGAATTCTAAAGGCAGTAGAAACTAATAATATCAGTTACTCCTTCGTGTTGCATCTGGTCTTTTCCCTGCTGCAGCAGAATGTGGAGGCTTGGTGTAGGAATGCAAGTTTTCCACTGAAACTTCAGCATTTCAAAAAGAATATACTAGGTACATGGGGTAACCCCATCCATCTGATTTTACTAGGCACTAGTGAAGCTGTTAACTGCTGCCGCTCCTTACGATAACATTGTTTCACTGACTTGTCCTGGCCATTGGGCTGACTGACAAATCTAATTACCTCTTGTTTCAGTTATGGGACTTGAGCTTTGGGATGTTAGTGCTAAAATCACAAAATTCTATCATTTGAGCTATAGAACGTACTTCATTAGCTACATAAGAATCAGATTTAGTGCTCTGCATTTCAGTTTGACCAATTAATGGCACTAATGGCATCGAAGTTGTTCAGTAGTGTGAATTGGTATATCTTTTAAATGTGAATTACACTGTCACTAAATCACCCCCTATTATATTTGCATAAATGCTCAGGACTAAGAGTTCTCTCCCTGCTGATACATACTCGTATGTATCAGCTACTCATGGTCACAAACTCACCTCATTGTTCCTTAGTTAGACACAAGGCAGGGAAATCGTTAACACAAGTTTATTTTTATGTCTAACATAAAAACTATGGGTGAAATCAATCCTGTATACACAATGAAACAGAACGAAAATACTTCCAAATTAACTTAGTGAATAAAAGTGATCTCTGATCCTTACATACATTCCTGACACTGAGAAGGCCGAATAACAATCTCTTAGCCAGATTCACTGCAAACAGCCTCTGGGTGACTCACGGCATTCTGGGGAATTTCCAATTGATCCTCTAAGAATTTCATGACTTCTCAAACTCAGTAGGGTTTTTTACTCTCTGACACATCAGACAGAGTTGTGCTGGCAGGAACACCGGGAGGTGGAATCAAAGTTCTATGCAGTCCCTACCCCTCTAAGTCTTGGGAAAAGGAACTTCAGACACATGACTTGTTAAATCCCAACTCTTCCTTTGAGGACTGGAATTCGAATATGTCAGACTTTCAACTTAATACAGAAGAGACGACTCCACTGTTAGTCAGCCTGCCAGGGAGAAGTTAGCTTTCTTGCTAACATATTTCCTAGAGAAATTACCAGAGGTGTGTTAGAACATGTACATGAACTTGTCCTTTTGGCTTCAAGACGTGCAGGTTTTTCTAGTGGAGAATGATTTATGATCTTTCATTAGCATTTTTCCACTCAACCAGGCTAACATCACAGTAGCTATTAAACTCTGTGTACATAGGTGTGGATGATAAAACCACAAAATAATGTATTTTCATCACAGTGCACAGGAAATGAATCATGGTGATTTAATGGGAGTTGTTTGCATGAGGGTGCTGGAATAGTGTGTAGGCTCTGGTATGCCTTTCTGGAGATCAGTTGTGAATTTAGGATTTCATTTTTTTGCTGTTTGCATTTCTGCCAGCAGATGGCATTTTATGCTTTCTACCTTATGGTAACTATGTTACAGTGGGGCTGGCTCTACTCTAAAGTGTTTAGAAGGGGGTCAGAGCAATCTCCATTTTGGAATCAACTGTGTTTGCCTGTGAGAGATAAAGTTAAATCACACAGGAAAGGGCCACAAGCAGCCTCTTTAAACAGCTCGGAAGGTGGATTAATATTTTTTCCAAAATAAACATTTTTTGTTTATAAATATTGGTAGGCTTATTCCGAAGACATCAACGTCACATTGCATACATTTTAAAACTAGCCAATATTCCCACACTGTGTGCATGCCCTGAGGGCTTTGACTATCAAACATATGTGCTTCCCACTATCCCATTTAGCATAGTTATGATTCACCCCGTCCAGGTAACAAGATGACTAATGACTTACACAAGTCACGTATTCCTCATTAATGAGTTGTACAAGCCTGACTCGTAGTCCTCTTGGTTCCAAATAAAATACCACATGTGCTGTGATCTGGAGTCTATGTGACACCCACAATGATTACTAGGTAACTGTGACCTGAGCTGTGGCTGCAATTGGCCAATGAGAGTTTGTTGTGGTCGTGTAATGGTCGTAATTCAGTACGGTGATGAGTGCTTTAGTGGGCTGAGTTTCTGTGAAATGGGAGTGGATTGGCATTAGCTCCACTTCTGAGAAGACACCTGCTCATGTGGTGGTTCTTCTCTTACAATAACATCAGTGGTCTTTTCTGACTCCCCTCTTGGCTCTTGAATAGCACTCCGTGCTCTTCTTATGATAGCAATTCAGTATTGGGACAATTTAACGAAACAGTGGAGCTTTGGGGTGGTGGGGGTAAAAGGCCATATTACCCAAGGGTACCCATGTTATGGTCTGACATCAGTGGGGAACTGCAGACGCTCAGCGCCTCTGAAAATCAGGCTATTAATTTTTAACAGTAAAACCATTTTGTTTTTATAGGCATTGAAACGCGGTTGCTGGATGTCACCAGCAAAAAACAAATAGAAAATCTGGCCAAGGAGATTGAAAGGATTGATGTCCTCTGCAATGTTGCAGGGTAACTAGAGCCTATTGTTTTAAACTCCCTTCTCCTTCCAGTGTTTATTCCCCAAAGGCATTTTGTTTGATTTTATGTCTATCCTCTCCTTTCCACAAAGGCTTTTCTGGTGTCTGCATAACAAAATCCTCCCTCACAACTGGCCTTTTTGAGGGTGAGCTAAGTAGACAAGCCACAGACTCAATGGCTCTGGAGACTGAATTACCTTCTCACTGCTAGTGGCAGACCAGGGGGGGGAGAGTGCAATGTTGTCTGTGCTCTTCCTGTTTTGCAGAGAGAGGCCTTCAGCTTCCAGGGCTTTCTTTTGGGCACCCTTCATCATCACTACATTGGATATGTTGGTGATAAAGGCATTATCTTCTCCAGACTGGAGAGCTCACATCATACATTGTTTTTTAACTTGGAAAAGATAAATCTAAATAAAAATATCTTTATACAGTACTATAGCACTCACTGAAATTTTTCAAATGTCAATTTTTGACCAATAATTTTGATGGATGATTTCAGTGACACCCTTTTTTAGTTCTGCCTATTACCAAATCTTTATATATGCATATGGTGGCTTATTGTGACTGTCTTGAACTACATATACCAGTTACAGGAAACTTGTGCAAGCTGTATGTTGCATTATAACCTCTGAAGAGTCTTGTCCAACCTTGCTTGATTGGAGGGGTAGTTATTCCAGAGGAGCAGGAGAAAAAATATAAATTATACAGAAAAGGCACAGGAAATAATCCATTGCTTTTTGTGCACTTAATCCAGTTTTGTCCATCATGGAACCATTCTGGAATGTGAGGAGACAGACTGGAACTTCACAATGAACCTCAACGTTCGCAGCATGTATCTAATGATCAAGGCATTCCTTCCCAAGGTAAGGCTCTGTCTACAATGCTCTTTAGAGTAAAAGACATTGGGTGTGTTTCAAGCTGGGCAGTATTAAGTCATAGGCACTATCAGAGCGTGATGGTGGGTGAAAATATGGGGGGTGTGGCCACGGAGGGCCCTCATATCATATTTGTGCCTAGGACTGCTTTAATTCAGTCCTGGTTCAGAGTCTAACCTTTCAGACTAGCATATGGAGAGGGTTAATTCAGGTTTTTTACACTGTACAATTTGTGTTTAGAATCATTTTCAAATGCAGTGCAGTAAGAGGCCGCATGGGAAAGCAATACTCTACAACATGCACGCGGACAATAAGGCTACACCGTCCCTGCAAAAATATTTGTAAAGATTCAGATGTAATTGTGTGACTTCTGCCCCACATCCACAACAGGAAGCTATCTTGCAGAGCTGTTCAATATCATCGACAACACACTACTTCAATAGGGGAGTACCCCTCCCATTAGATAAACAACTCACCTGTACCATTATACCATAGCTTGAGGATACTTCCTGTTTGTCACATAACCACCACGTTCTGGGCCACAGGCTGAGGTGTTTACAGGGAAGGATGGCTGTCACCAAAGTGAACAGGATGCAACCCTGCGGTGGTTATGATACAATTCCAATCCCTGCTTTCCTCAGACCCTCAGTTCCAGAGAGTATTGTGCTAATTACAGTGGCCTACTTGATTTGGGGTGCCTCAGTTCTTGCGGTGCCCAATGGGGGATGCCTAAAAGGGCATGATGGTCAGAGGGTGGATGAAAATCAGGTGCCTTTAAGGCATCTCAAGTTGGGCACCCTTCCCCAAAATAATTGTTTTTAAAATTGTTGCATATTACTTGACTTAGGGAGAGACTCGCTCTAACTGGCAAACACCACCTGAGTCTGGTGCTCTGAAGCGGCATTGGGGAAGAAATCTCCTTATTCTGTCTAGGTTCCGCCTTTCCCTCCCCTACCTATCCCCTGGGTGCACACGCCAATTTACCCACAAAATAACAGATATAGCTGAGTGGAATATTCACTGGGGTGGGGCTAAAACTTCCCCAAGAACAAAAAGGGTTGGGGTGGAGAGAGAGAAGAACTGAGAAATGAGTGGATTGAGAAGCTATGGTAGTCATGTCCTTGTTGGGCACCTGGCAAGGGAGTTATGAAGGCAGCAGTGAATCAGAGGGCAGTGGTTAGAATTCTGTAGGATTATACAAGCAATAGCTCGCTACAAGGTGCAATGAATATACCCACCCCTTGAATATGCTGGGGTACAAAGTGTAGGTGAATGCTTGAACATGTTTGTAGCAGGGGGAGTGTTTTGGCTGAGAAGCACATGCCCTGCTGCATGTATGTGGATTTATAGTATACAATAGCTTACTGAACTAAATGTTTCAAATGGAAACAATTGTATTAAATTTACCCAGTGCAATAGTAAGGAAGTAAATAACTACCCAGGGATGAGCAGAACCAGCAGTGATCAGTTTCTAAGGCTCTCCTGCCTTTTTCTTCCCCACCATGCAAACTGGAACAGGAAAGGTCCCAGAAAATTCACCTTTCCTGACAACTGACTGGGAGAAAAATCTGGGAGCCCAGCAAGCAGCGGGAGTGTTTTCCGTATCCCCAGCCTCACCCTCCATTTTTAAAAACACATAAAGCCCTGTTCCTTGAAACTGGGGAGTGGAGCTGGCATCAGTCCCACAGGGCTCAGCAGCTTCCAGCCTCTTCAGAGAAGATAGTGGAGCTCCTGGAAGTAGCCTCAGCCTTGTGGAGAGAATAGGTGAGAAACAGAATCCCCTCCTATCCTGCTCTGTGCTCAAATCATCTGAAAGAGTGGTGCAGAACCTGGATCGCCTTCCAAAATTTCCTTCTCCTCCTCTTTCAGAATCAGAAAGAGTATGTTTTGTTTCAAATATCTTCATTATCATGGATATTACTGATGAATATAACTTATGACAGTAGCATCTACAGACCCTAAGCAAGGTTCGGGTCTCCATTTTGCTAGGCATTGAACATACAAGTAATAAGAGACAGTCTTTATCCCATAGAGTTAATGGGCTAAATTGACAAAGGGTGGGAGAAAGGATTTATAATGATCCCCATTTGATAGAGGGGGGAAGAGGCACAGAGAGATTAAATGACGTGCCCAAGGTCCCACAGTAAGTCTGTAGCAGAGCCAGGAATTGGACGCAGCTCTCCCGAGTCCCAGTCCAATGCTTTACTATAAGACCATCCTTCGTCTAATTTCGAACCTCATTAGATGTATTGAAATGCAATATACTGAACTTTTGTTTTTATTCTTTTTCATCAAGTTTTGAATGGGCCCCTAGCCTGGTGAATCTTGCTATTGGAGAAGCTTTTATTGTCCCAGGTGTGTCATTTTCTTAGGAGATAACTGCCTTGCTTGAAAGCCTCTTCATCTAGTTAGATCCCAGCTTTTATCAAAGCTATTCCATAGGAGAAAGACCCATCCATTATGCAGATCCCTATGTTGTGGCTACTAATTGCCCTGAGCCATTTTAGTTGTGAAAAGGGTACAGTTGTGTCAGTAACTGTACAGCATTCCCCCACTCTGATTGGCAGAGAGGTCACTGCAGTGTAATAACCAAGAATTCTCTAGTGAGATGAAGCTCAGGAGAGGAAGGATGCTCTAGTGTTAACTGTGAATCAGGGAAAGTGGATTCTGTTTCTAGCTCTGCTCTGGTACAGATTTTGTATTTGACTTTTGCCGTCACTGATCCTTTGCTTCTCCATCTCTAAAATACATACCTAGCTCAAAGGAGGGTTCTGAGGTTTAATTCATTGTTTGTAGGGAGGTGCTACGGGAGTACATAATAAAAAGTGGGTATTACGATTGATGAAAATGAGAGAGCTCAAAATGTAACATGGTTAAGACTGATCTGACTGGGTTACTAATTCAAAGCTGTGAAGCAGGAGCCAAACACCGTCCTTTGGGATAGTATTTTGACCTGCAAATCTGAGAAATTGCTTGTGGAAGAAAATACCACTTACTGTGAGGAATGGTGGCAGAATATATATAGGGCAGAACAGCTTTTGTTTGAATGGCTTGATGGTGGTTGTGGGTTGTTTTGCAGATGCTTGCACAGAAGTCTGGAAACATTATCAACATGTCTTCTGTGGCATCCAGCATTAAAGGTAACAGACTTCCTAGAGGATTGTTTTGCCATATACATGCCTGCAATATTCCTAGGTCGTGTCCAAGGTTGACATTCTGAACCTGTGGAATAATATTTTGTTAGTCCAAATTTGAAAGCACCTATTTTAGGAGGGATGGGACTGAATACAGAAGTGTAAGCTCCTTTTGACCCCTTTGTGCATAAGCATTATGATATAGCCTTTAATGACGTGATCACATGCAGTTTTTCCTCACAGGACTCCCACCTCATTCAGTGAACAGAATGGACAGTGGTCTGGGGATGAAACAGGGCTGTGCAAGCAAAGGAGGCTGCTGTCTGTAGGGCCCCTGCCTCCTTTGTTGCAGAAGTTGAAGGTTGTAGTGAATGAGGGAGAGGACTGTAGGAAGCAAAGGGATTCTTCTGTGGTTTAGGAAGCTGAGTGCTACCATGGAGAGCTGGATTCTACCCGGTGTCTGTCACAGAATTCCTGTGTGATGCTGGGCGCAGGTAGCCACTGTGGGTTGCTCATTTTATGGGTATCCAACTTGACACTTGATTTGCAGAAGTGCTAAGCACTCACAACTGCAACTGAGGTCCAGGGGAGCTCTGCTCTGAACCTAGGATGTGCTATAAAATGCCAATTACTCTGCAAAACCAGGCCCTAGGCATCTCCAAGTGCGCACCCAAAATTTAAGTGACACTTTAGACAGTTTGGCTTTAATCTCTGTGCCTTAGTTCCTCATATGTAAAATGGAGAT
Source organism: Eretmochelys imbricata (assembly GCF_965152235.1). Taxonomy (NCBI): domain Eukaryota; kingdom Metazoa; phylum Chordata; order Testudines; family Cheloniidae; genus Eretmochelys; species Eretmochelys imbricata. The sequence continues at coordinate 32,512,764 of NC_135575.1, read as the reverse complement.
GATGATACCAACTTGCTGGGGTTTTGTGCAAAGAAATATTGATTAATCTTTGTAAAGAGCTAAGTTGCTACAATGAGAGCACTATAGGAAAGCCCATGAGTAAATTAATAATTCTGTGTTCAGTGCAGGTTTGCATGGTATGCAGTAATTAAGGCATGGGGCCACAGGTCTGAATGATCAGGATAAAAGGAATTGTGAATAGCTGCCCACCCAGTGAGCACTATCCACTGTGCCTTGAATGAGGTAGCGGTACTGTGGAAAAAACCATATGTGGTCATGTGATTAAAGATCATATCACAATGAATATGCACAAGATGGGGCGGGAGGGGTGGGGAATGATGCAATTTTTTGCCTTATTTAATGGTACCATAACACATTATATAATTTTTCTTGTTTTTCACTGCTTCCTTAGTACCAACTGCATAAGGGCTACCCAACAAGAGCTCTGTGTGTGAGGGGCAGATCATTCCCTTTCCTTTATAAATCTTCATGCAATTTTTAAAATAAACTTCCGAGGCTACTTCCCTCAGACATTTTCATTCAGTGCTGTTGGTCAGTATGCTGCTGTATCCTGGTTCTCGAATGGCACTCTACTCATGCAGATTCCTTTGTCTTGCAGTCAGCACTCTAGCCAGCTTGTCATTCATCCTCTGCTCAAGGAGATGCCGCCCAGAAAATGCTAGAGCCCAAAAGCAGATCCATATGGGAATGTAACCATTTTCTTTGGTTTTTAGTGTGATTTTTATTTTCATGTTACCCTAACACTAACCTCTTCTTCTTTCAGGAGTTGTAAACCGATGTGTCTATAGCACTTCAAAGGCAGCAGTTATTGGTCTAACCAAGTCCGTAGCTGCTGACTTCATTGAACAAGGCATCAGATGCAACTGCATATGTCCGGGTAAGTACGTCCTGGCAACATTTTGTAAACTTAGAGCTGACACTGAAAAAACTCGGGTTTGTCTTTAGCGTCAGCTCAAAACTACACACCACCTGGCCTATTTAATGCTCCAGATTTAGTTTGGGGTTGTTGATAGAAAATGAAACTTGAAAACAGCCCAACCACCTGCAAACAGCTGCTGAAGGCATCAGCAGTCAAGGGAGAAACCACATTTAAGCTGAGTTAAACACTTAGCTGAGTTCTGTTTTCCAGCATCTTCTGGCATTTCCTGAAATGTAAAATTAAGAATTGCTACTTTTATAGCATTCCAATCTCTGTGGCCTATAATAGCACACCTACATATCCCCAGGGTATCTTGATGGTGTATTATACCAGTTGTTATTTGGACATGAAAGTCCCAACTTAGAGAACCAGATTGGGGGACGAAGGGGGAAATGGTGCTTTCAGTAGCTGATTACTACTGAAATGCTGAAAGTATGATTGCCTCATTCCTGATGTCTTGCTATCGTGAGACAAAATTGGATGTGACTAGGTCTGGGTGATGTAAAAGCCAGTGAGGTGGGGCTTGCATGACTGGTGAGAGTGTAGTGAAGTTAGTATGGCAGCGGCATCCAAAAGGACACATACCACAGGCATGTCCATGCACACCTACAAAATCTAACCTGCTTTTTATTTTTAAAGCATCAAAACTAGAGCTGCAAATATATATTTTAATAGTAATTTTCAGTGGGGTTTCATTAAACCCCAAACTGGCAAAATTAGACAAAAGGCCTGATTTTAATAGGTGATGAGCATCAGCAGTTCCCTCTCACTTTCCTTGAAGTTGTAGGTGTTCAGGGCCTGTGTAAGTAAGTCCCCCAAAGGTTCACAAACCATTTGTAAAATACTGGTACTGTTCTGAGTGACCTTAGGCCAGTTTGGGGTTTCCACTGCAGCCATGCAAAACTAAATGTCTTTTCAACTTGAAAACAGGCATAAACTTCGCGGTTTCATCTGAGTTTCCTGTTGAGCTTTGGGGGTTTGTTCATATAGGACTTTGGGTGAAACTCTGGGTGAGAAATCAGAAAACCTGCAGAACTGTTTGCACACCATGAATTGTGCATGGTTCTTCACATCCCACCAGCATCACCTTTTAACAATTAACAAACAGATAAGACACTTACTAGAGCCTAGGAGAGGCAGCATGTTCAGTCCTTGGTGTGGAAGGAGCACCTTACATTGGTCTAAAGTGCTTGTATAGCCAATTGAAGAAACCAACACAGATTCAAGAAGGTGCTTCATCCTTCCTCCTTGACACAGGGGATAGGACTGCATAATGGGAGGGGAGTGGTACTTTGGGGGAGAGGGACAACAGAAAGGAGGAATGAGGCAATCTTGGAGGACTGCTTCCCCTTTAAAATTATTTTTAATTGGCCAAATCAAAGCACTGGTAATTCTGTGGAATGTTTTCCTCTCTGTGCCTGTGTGGAACAGAGGCCCATTAAAGCTGAGCAACAAACCCACATCAAAGAACACCTGAATTATGTAAGTGAGAGTATAACCCACTCACCTCCTGGGTGTGGTGTTCTGTCCCATCTAGTGGCACTGAGACCCCTTAGAGAGAGAGAGAGAGAGATAAAATGAATCTGCTCTACAGCCTTAGCTAACAGCCAGCTGGCTTTTAGCTCATGTCGTAGAGACTCATGCACTAAGCTCCAGAGGCCCCAGGTTAGATCCTGCCTGCCAACAAACAGGGTCTGTCAGCGTTACATGAGAAGCTGAGCAAAAACTAATTTCTTTGCTAATGCCAAGGGAGAAAGCTAGTCCTGCTGCTGCAGAAGATCTCAATGGGGAGTGTTTGAAACCTGGCAGAATTAAGAATTTCTATCTATACAACCGCTTGCACAAGCCAAGAATCATCTCTGACTAGAGATGAAGCACATGCCTAGAATATAAAGGTTGAAGGTGTTCTCAGAGAGTTCTCAAGTATTGCCTGGCTACTTCATCACAACACTGATTTCCCACTGAATTCCATTCCTCCCCACTCACAACAACATTGGAGAGAAATAAAATACTACACAAATCAAGGACCATTTCCGAAACTCTTTGCAATTAAAAGCTAATCTCAAGATAGTGGTCACCTTAAACAACCCCCCCCGCCCCCCCGTTCAAAGGGAAACCCCATGTCTTGTGCTGATCTTTCTCCGCATAGGTGCCTAGTCACTGCAATGGAATGGGAGGATACTCTGGGATAGGTAACTAGAAGTCCACGTTGTACGACGATAGTATCTCTCTAAGCCAAGAGAATGCCGCAATCTCTTTTTGAACTATTGATTTGTATTCTCATTTGTGAACGTTCAGTGGCATCAAACAAAGCTGCATCACCTATCCCTGGTGATGATCAGCACAGTAAAATTGCTTAAGAAAGTGAGCTGCCAGAAAAATACTTGATGGTAATAAATCATCTCGTGTCCTCTTGCGTAGATTACTATCAGTATAAAGATTCTCTTTGTCACTATCTGGAATAGTGAGGTAGTTTTAACATTTTGCTATTTCCATTCATATGCTTAGACTGTAAACACACTGCGGAACGGATGTTGCTCATTTCTTTGCTAGCTGTGGGTAACATTTTTTCAAAAGCACTTCTGTGACTTAGGCTAGTAAGTTCCATTTTCAGAAATGACTCTCAGCCACTCAAGAGTCCTTCTCTCATTGAAAGTTAGTGGGATTTGGAGTCCTGAATCTTTTAGACTCTTTTGAAAACTTTATCCCAATCTTGTTACGAAGTCATATACAGCCATAGCAGTGTATAAATAATAGGATTAACGGTGATGAAGTCCTTTGTCATGACTGCTCATGTTCGGTGCAGTGGAGTATTTATTTTAAATTTTGAACATTGCTTAGGAACTGTTGACACTCCATCTTTACGGGAGAGAATCCAAGCCAGGCCTCACCCAGAACAGGTAAGCAGGCTACTTAGCTGTGTTCATGCACAAATATAAATTACGTTAAAGAATTTGGGAAAAATTGAATAGCATTTCTGCCTAAATCTCAGCATTCAAGACTAGCAACAGCAGTGATTGTGCTTTGGCTGCTTGGTCACCTGGTGTCCAGAGTGGCATCAGCAGGTCCTTCCATGACACTATGCTAAAGAAAACCACAGTGCATTTCATCCTGTGGCCTTCCCAAATATTTTACAGTCATATACTAGGTCTACAGCGCCAGTACAATACAACCACTTCTTGGGCATATGGCAGCAACAAACTGATGTGCAGTAAACTACACAACAGTGAAGAAGAGGAAGATTTTGGCAAACACTTAGCTGAGTTCTTAGGTTCTCATCTGCAAGACCTCTGCACAGAATTCTGTCTGCTGCAGAAGGAGAAACGACTGAGTCGACCTTACTGGAATTTAAACCTCTGGTTCCAGGGTCCTGAGGTGTGTTGCAACTCTGAAGCTTAGACCACTAATGGTATTGTCTGCACAGGGATAAAAGACCCACAGCCATGGCTGTTCCACGTCAGACGACGGGCTCACAGTGTCCTGGAGCTGAGATTCTAGCCCAAGCCCAAAAGTCTGTACAGCAGTGTTTCAGCCCCGGAGCCCAAGCCCTGTGAACCTCTGTCAGCTGACTCAGGCTTTTTATCCCTGTGAAGATGTACCCTAAGTCACCCGGCCAGTGTTTTCTTTGGGCATCGTATGTACTATCTGCACAGTAATCATGTTATAAGGTTGTGGCCATCTGACCACATAGCTTTTTAATGTAGCACAAAGTCATCCTGGCTACATATTTCAGTGTGTAGCGGTGAAGCATGAAATGTTCTGGTATCTCTAGGCCCTGAAAGACTTTCTGGCTAGACAGAAGACTGGTAGGATGGCTACGGCTGAAGAAGTGGCCCACATCTTTGTATATCTGGCCTCTGATGAAGTAAGTACTGTACAACAAAATCTGTTGTGACCCACAGAATCCCACCCCATCTTGTGGCTTCTCAGTAGAGGGAGGCTATTTTGCAGGCCCTTACACAGCGCTGGAGGCAGATTACTGCAGTAATAGAAGACTGACATACTGTGAGTCTAGCCCAAGATACAAACAGTGAACTAATTCCGGGCCATGAAAGTGAAGGTTAAGTCGTTATTTACGGAGGACCATATTCTGGACCTTGCATGAATTCTGAACAAACTGGCTGTGCACAGCACAGTTCTGGGAGGTATGGAGTCCTTTCCCATTGCCCCCACAAGTGCACCTTCAATACAGTAGAGTCAGTGGATCTGTAACCTGAATACAGTAAGCAACAACAAAATGTTTGGGTGAGACAGTTAGATCTCTCAGGGAAGGACAAATAATAATTATAGCTTTGGGGCCATAATCATCCTCAAAACAATCAAAGTCACCAGCAAGTGATGGTGTAAAATGAAGATGCAGGAACATGTCGTTCTGCTACAAATATCTGCACTACAAACCCTCCCCTGTCTAGAGAGGCTACCTCCAGAGGATATAGTAGTGGCACAGGGCACATAGTGGACCCAAACCTGGCCACAAATAGCACCAACACTAGTTTAACAGCACACGTAATAGGACTAGATGCCATGGAAATTACCCAGTAGTTAGGACAATCTTTCTGAGTCCCACAGAATCGCTTGAGGAAAGTGTTTGGGTCCCAATATTTCTATCAATTGTCACTTTCTCAAGGTTCATATTGGCCACACGAGACTAATCCTATCAGTCTGATATTATTGGTAGAACTTATTATTAATAGGATATTTGCCCATATGTGGTCAGGACTTAAGTATTCGATCTGAACTCAATATGGTTTGGTATTGATCCAGAGGAAAGAGCACCTCCTACTCAACCAGCAACACCACTTCTTCCACCATCTGGGTTTTTCTTGTAGATCTCTCCTCTAACTTACTAACCAGGTTAGACCCTGCTTAGCCTATGAGAATTAATGATTTCTCAGTGCCAAGTGATATGGCTGCAGGCCAAATGTCATAACTCCACCTTCTGAGCATTCATGTGGTCCCTCCATGACACATTTGTGCCAACCATCTGTAAGAGTCAGAATTCCTAGAGCCGCGTGATAATGATTTGTTACTTTGCAACTGCCCACTGTGGTGGCTAAAAGCTTTTAGTTTTTAAGGTTCTAAATCCTTTGAAATTTTCAGAGCCACTGTTGTATTTGTGGAGATTAAAGGACTGTTTGTAGATAGAGGAAATGTTTTTGTTAAATTAACTGCAATAATTGTTAGCCTTTTCCTCTGTTTATTAGTAATAAATGATAGTTACTCTTCCTCTTATGATTTCAGTCTGCCTACATGACTGGCAATGAGCTTATCATTGATGGAGGCTGGAGCTTGTGACTTACAAAACTTTCATCTGAAGTTTTCAATGGAAATTCATAGTACAAAAGGCAAATAATGAAGAGATTATCACATTTCTCTGTTAATATAATTTGCACCATTTTAATGACTAAAATGTTTGACCTTCAAATAAAAAGTCAGTGTATTTGCACAGCCATGCAGTACCTCTTTTTCTAAATTACTTTGTCTGATTTTCTTTTGCATACTTTACACAGTAGCAATAAAGCACGCATCATTCAACTTTGTTTTTTGTGGAAGCTCAACTACACGAAGAACAGCAATTGGATGTTTAAGGTGTGCCAACAATATTATATGTAGAACAATATGTGAGTCTCAATGGAAAGAGTTAGATGCCACTTACTCTTGGCATCTGTCTCATTTGGAAGTGAAACATTCTTGTTTGGATTTCCTAGTAGCCTTGGGCAATGGAGGAAATGGGAAAAGGCTGCATTTGAGCCTGCTGAGCTGGACCTGAAGTGTGCAACAGCAGCCCAAAGCAGAGTCCGTGGGAATATGCAGATTTAAAAGTCTGAACTACATGAAATGCTGACCAAAGTGTTTCTGGGGGTAATGGGCTCTTATTTCTTGCAATGGCATATTAATTCTTGCAAATCAAATGCTAGAACCCATCTCTCATTTTCCAAAGATTTTAATCTATTCCCTTTTCCTGTTCACCATCATTAATAACATGTTGTACAACCCTAAGAGCTGCTAGAAAGCAGCTCATAGTTCCTGAGACATTAGAGAGGAAAAGTAAATGTATTCCAAATACCTTAAAAGGCTGTGGGACAAACTTTACATGTAGCGGAAATGATGGGAATGAACCTGGAGCAGTGTTAAAAGACAAGGGTCCTGTGGTGTGTTAGTATACAGACTCATGATATGATTTTGCCATCAGTAAAACATTTTCTCCACTAATTACATTAAATATGTGTTACTGGAACCCAAGTGAGCTAGTTGATGTTAGCAGCAAAGAGAAGAACTGTTTCATTACTGCCATGGCTTAGTTTCCAAAAAACAGGCTTGGCTGCGTTACTACTCATGGTAGAGCATTCTATACCTTCCCTGTATCCTATCCCCTGCTGGCCCTCAACAAAACACCCATGTTACTATGCAATGGCAGAACTTTGTGTTAATCACTTTAGGAAGAAAAACCACAAGAAACTCAGTGCAGTAAATTTGCTTTTACAATTTACTGAACACAGTGAGTTAGTTGTACAAGGACTAAAGGTTGAATTAATTGATTCTGCCACTGATCATGGAGATATTGTCAAGGGTAAAAAATGGATGTGTTATGCCAAAATTAGGTTTTCTCGTGCTTGAACCTACTGGCATGAAACTTCCTTGATTATGAAAGGCCAGTGGAATGCATGGTAAAATACTACTAAAAACAGCCAGTTCAGTCACATTGCAAAAATGACACTCATTCCATTGTAGCTGAGTTATTATTTATTATGATTTGCGGGGGGGGGGGAGGGGGAACACGTAGGAGCACTAATTATGGACCAGGACCCCATTGTGCTACGTGCTGTACAAACACAGAACAAAAAGATACTCTCCGCCCCAAAGAGCTTACAATCGAAGTAAAAAAAAATCAACCCTGCCATTACACTATTTCAGCTATGAATGCCTATAAATGTGGCTGCTTAAGAAATAATTGCTCTGTAATTATTAAAGAAAAATTGCTGCTGCAAAGGTTTGAAAAGGAATCTCCAGAAAGCATGGCTATGCACCGATACAAATCTATCGGGGGCGAAGGTATGGGAGGGTGTTGGTATGTGGATGTGATGATTGCCTACGTCTCCTTTTAATCTTTACTCATGCACCAAAATAAGAGACCTGATTTTTGAAAGGTGCTGAGCAATGTGCAGGTCCAATTAAAGTTAGAGGAATTCAGTATGTTGAAGTGGCATCTCTTATAAGCACTAAATTCACTTGATATTTTTCCCCTTAAATTTTAAGGTTAGGTTCCTTAGTCATTAAGACTCGGATAGTTCCCCTGCATGGTGCCAGCTGGCAGTGCGTAAAGATCACTGTCTCAAAAACCGGGTATTTTGACTGGGAATTTGGTGGGAAGGGATTTATACGCATGGAGTCATACCTGCATTAAGATAGGAATGGCTGCCAAAGGGACATACTGCGGTAATATACTATTTGATCTTTGATCTAATTGGAAAATAGGTAATGCTTAGTAGGCAGGTGGGGGACAGGAGGTTTATACTTTCTATAATCATGGTTGATCTTCTGCACAGCAGATATTTGAAATATTTGACACAAAACAACCCCATTGGCTTGTGTGGATATAGCGTACAGATGAAGTGGGGTTTTGACAGATCTTCCTCCAGTCTCCAATTAAAAAGACCTCTTAAGGGGGACTGGTTAAAATTAGGGCAAAAAACCAACCTAGACCAAAGTGACTGGGTTAGACTTCACTGATCTGAACCCAACTGTTGCAAATTCAGTATGGCAAAACAGTGTTTCCACCGTTTATGAATTTATCATCAAGGCCGAAGTCCTTGTGCTGTGATAGCGGTCATGGCATATTGTGTGAGAAGAGGAGCGAGCTTCCTGTTTTAGCTCAGCATTGTGGAAGCTCATGTTGCCCAATCTGAAAATAAAAAATCTAAGTTTGGTGTGTGTGGTTTTTTTTTTTTCTGTTGACAAATGCAGAGGTCATTGAACTCTTGGAGTTCTCAGTCAATGTCCTTAGGCCACCTGGTGTTGTAGTAGCTGAAACCAGCTGCATATTAATGAATTTATCCTGGAAGCACTCCTGTGCGGTAGAGAAGTAGTAGTATCCCCATTTGACCAATGATGAACTGAGGTAGAGAGAGTGGTCATATGAGAACCTGGTAGCAGAGCTTGGAATTGTATCCAGATAGTCCAAGTCCCAGTCCCTTGTCTTTGCTAGAAGTATCTTTCACAGATAAGATAGTCACCACCAATATGAAATATATTATGAAATCTGAAGTTTTCTAGGCTTACATGGGTGCATGCCTGTTCCAAAATTCATCACTTAAACCTGAGCTACGTTTATATTTTTATGGAGCTACGCAGACATTTTCCCCCCATGGAAAATTTTGACTTTTCATCAGAACAGTAAACCCAGAAGTTTAGACCCAAAATTGACTAGTCGGAATGTTCCATGTTCAACAGACGCTTTCCATGGAAAACTTGATTTAAGCAAAAGTCAAGGGTGACAGAAAATGCATGACCTGCCTTAATTTTTCCATGAGAGTGACGAACAGCCCGGTTGTAACCTATTTTCTTTTTAAAATCTAGCTCAGCTTCCCAGCCGTTTGACACCTAATTTGCTGTGTGATTTTGAGACAGTCACAGAACTCCTGTGTCTCACTCCGTCACACCGAGTGGAGGTGAGGTTCTGCTAGCCAGTCTCTGTAAGGGCTAGCTGTGTTAGTCTGGATCTGTAAAAGCGGCAACGAGTCCTGGGGCGCCTCATAGACTAACAGACGTATCGGACCATAAGCTTTCATGGGTGAATTCCCACTTTGGCGGATGCATTATGCATTCACCCACGAAAGCTCATGCTCCAATATGTCTGTTAGTCTATGAGGTGCTCCAGGACTCTGTCGCTTTTACAGTCTCTGTAAAGTGTTTTGAGATCCTTGCCTGCAGTTATTTCATTCTCCTGCATTCCCACTGACGCCCCGCAGGGTTCAACTAAAACGCCCTCTCTTCTCCCCCCAACGCCCGCTTCTGTCCCTTTCTTTGGGCTTAGCCGCCCCCCCTTCGCTGTACCGTACGCAGGTGGGTTACATGTGCATTTCCCGCGCATCCCCTCCCAGAGGCCTGACTCCCATTCCGGCAGACACAGGGCTGGGGTTGGGAGGAGAGAGCCCGCTCAGCTGGTTACCCGGGTGAGAGAGAGCCACGGCCTCCCGTCCAGCGGCTGGTCCCTGGGGGATGCTGCGGGGGCAGGACGCCTCGCAGCTGCCAGCCACCCTGACTCACCTCGCAGCTCCCAGCCGGCCTCACCCGTCCGCGGCTTTGTCTCCGCCTCTTCCGGGCGGGGCCGGGCAGGGCCCGTTATCCGACCAGCCCTGCAGCGGCGGGGTGGGGGGCTTCAGGTGCCAGCTCTGGGTCTCCGCCTCCCTCGCCCCCCGCCTGCTGGCTGGTCCCCCGCCGCTGGGACCGGCCCAGAGAGGAGGAGGAGGAGCCGCGGCCGGCGGGGACCGTCGTGTGCCCGGCCCCTCGCTCGTCCTGCCCGCGTGGGCTGCCCCGGGATCAGTGGGCGGCAGGAGCTGCTGCGGGCTCCCAGGTAGGTGTTTGCAGCGGGCTGGGGGCGCCCCTCGGGCTGAGCGGAGGGGGGGGGGACGTACCCGGCTCGGCAGAGCGGCTGGGGACGGTGCCTTTGCCTGGCTGCCTTCTCCGGGGATGTCTGGGTTTTTATTCCGGCCCTGAGCGAGGCTGGTTCATGGCTGTGAGTTGTCTGCTGCTTTCTCTGGCTTGACAGCGGCCGGGGCAGCAGCGCTGGTAAAACACACACCGGCTGCCCGCGGCAACCGTCCCTCCCTCTCTTCCCCCTTCCCGGATGAAATGCTGGGGTCGTGCACCCCTCACCAGAGGGAGCGTGTGTCCCAGAGGGGGACTGGATCAGAGAGGCGCTGCTCTCAAGACCAGACGGTGTGCGCCTGGATCCTGCTTCTGTGATTTCTGGCAATGGCTCATTCATTCAATGCCCGAGACTGAACTGAAGGAGCCTAATTTGGTTTTGAAATCGTGCCTCCATACTAGGGAATGCCTTGTACTTAATTTAATACTGGATTGAGAGCCAGGGAGCCTGGGGAGCTATCCATTGTGCCTCGGTTCCAGTTTGGAGGGATCACCTCTAAGTAGTAATTCAGTCTCCTTGTCCCATCAATTCTTGGCTTCTCCCCTGAGAGCACTGTCAGCATGGCATGTTGTAACAGAGTCATCGGGAGGTGGACTCCTGTCTGCTAGAAACTGTTCCGGGGTCATCGTTAACGTTAGTTAGGGCATCTACATGTTGTCTAATAGTAACTTAAGTCCTGCTCCTGCAAAGTACACAGGGCTGCCTTGGACTCAGGAGCCCATGCATACAACCCACCTTGCCAGGTTGAGGCCTTAATCACAGTGCCAATGTCTTCTTTTCTCTTTGAATTCAGAGCCTTTAAGCTGCCTTAGGGGAAAATAGCAATATTAGTAAATTCCGTCACTGAAGAGTTATGGTGGAAATTATCGAAGGGGAGAGGAGGGGAGGAATTGGTAACGTTTACCTATTTCCAAAAATGCTATTACTTAATATTCTCTAATTTAACATTAAAACTAGTGGATTAAATCCTAGCACCATTTAAATCAATGGAAGTTTTGCCATTGACTTCAGTGGGGCTAATATTTCACCCAATATATCTAAGAATAAAAACAGAAACATCAATTATGCAAAGAGTCCACAACAACTCAGGTCTACAGAGAGAGACCAAAGAAAGTGGCACAAATGCTGACGCTGGAGGAAGCCGGCATCCTAAACTAAAAAAAGATGGGTTAATATGGAAACAAAAGGAAAAAGAAAACAAAGGTGCAGCAAAAATGTTATTTTATTTTAAGGCATATAAAAACTGCATATATTTTCAGGTACGTCTTTGCTGCCTTTGAAGTAGGTTTCCTATTTGACTAGTTCAACACAAACACCCAGTTTCCTAATAAAGTAATGAAACAATCTGTCTTTGTTCATCAAGTCAGTCTTCCCAGGGTTGTTAACATGACAAATGAGAGTTGATGGATGGGTCTGGGAGTTACAAACTCATTTATAGCGTTGTACCATGAGGAAGGCTAATTCTTGGCTCAAAGGTCTGCGTTCCAGCCCAGCCGGAGTTTTGAGTTGAGTGGCACTTCGACTGAGACAGAAATTCAGCCAAAACAATTTGATAGATTTCTAGAAACTGCCATTCACGCCCCAAGGGCTGACGTGCAGAAAGTAGCTGTTAACAGAGAGTGGGTACAGTTTCAGTGTGCTGGAGACCAATGTTAGCAAACAATTTGATTCAAACCTTATCTTCAGATGTGTGTGGAACGCCCGTTGGTTTAGATAACTGAAAATAGGGTAAATGTGCATTAGAGCCTGATTTTGCTTCCAGTGAATGCACTGACATATCTCTCACTAACTTCAGTGGGATCAGGACTGGGCTTTTAATTATTATATCCATGTTTAAGGGCTAAGTAGAAAGAGACTTCAGCCCACAGAACCTCGCCAGGGAGAGGGGTGTAAAAGAGGGGATCAGAGCTCCGTGATAGGTCTCCCACTTCATCGGAAAAGGTCCTCTGGCAGGACTGGGCTTCACATGGGGTGCGATGGGAGAGCCATGCTCCGTCATGTTCCTACCGTTACCCTAAAACAGGGGTAGGCAACCTATGGCACGTGTGCCAAAGGCAGCACGTGAGCTGATTTTCAGTGGCACGCATGCTGTCCGGGTCCTGGCCACCGGTCCAGGGGGCTCTGCACTTTAATTTAATTTTAAATGAAGCTTCTTAAACATTTTAAAAACCTAATTTACTTTACATACAACAATAGTTTAGAAAGAGACCGTCTAAAAACATTAAAATGTAGTACTGGCATGCGAAACCTTCAATTAGAGTGAATAAATGAAGACTCGGCACACCATTTCTGAAAGGTTGCCAGCCCCTGCCCTAAAACACAGTGCAAACAAGCACACGTTTATGCTGCCTGAGTTTGTCGTCTTCTTCTCTGGAATTGCAGGGGACCAAATGACCCTTGAGGCAAGTATCTTCAGCCTCTGAGAAGGGAGGTAGCGTGCTGCTTAGCTGAACTGGAATTCCTCCTAAGTGATTAAGGAGCAACCCCAACGGACTGGCTGTTGGACACTGAAGGTTGGAGTGGGGTGATGATATCTACTGCATTCCATCAGTGATGCAGAGACACCTTCCCACCCACCCCTTCTTGGGTTAGGGGGGGAAGGTGTCAAGATACCAGCAGAGACTGAGAGAGCGGACAAGGTTATTTTGAACTGTCTGTTTTTGTTGAAAGTACTGGGAGAATTCTCGTCGCTCCTATCAGAGTCAGTGTCCTCTTTTTGTTGTTTGTTTTGAAGGAGAGAACATTCTAATGGAATGTTCCACCCCCCACAAAAGCTAACTGTGCCAGCCTATTGACTGGTGGCTGTTCCGAGAGGTGCATGAGATGGCATGCTTAATAAAATGAGTGCTGCAGAAAATTAAGAAATCCTGCAGGCTGGTTTGTTGGTAATTAGGTAACTACTGTATTAAGATGCTCAGATGCCACATTTGATGAGGACAGTATAAAAACCCAGACAGATCAATAGATAGTTGAGATCTTAATTCAGATGGGTTTCTGTCATTCTTAAGGACTTTTTTGTTAAATAGCTCTGACATGGTTTGGGGTAGGGAACTTAACAGTTGGCAGAAGTTCTCTTCACTACCCCCTTGAAATACAACCAAAATTTGGCCAAGTGTTAGGCTGTGGAAAAGCACCATTTGTAGCTGCACATTATTAAAAATAGTTTGATGCTTGATTTTAACTTTCTGAAAGCTCCAGTTGCACTGCGCATGTTTGCAGGACCCATTGAGCCCCCTGCATCATATACTCGTGATTCATGCAGAACTAGAAGTCCAGACAGGACACAGGAAAATCTGATTCTCTTCCTCCTCTTGGTCCTGTGGGGCGGGGGAGTTGGGGGGAGAATTACTTATCAGAATCATACACACAAGGGGGATGACTTAAGGTTGCACAGACAAACATAGTTCTGACTCTTTCCACTTCTGAGGTCTTGACTTTGCAACTTCAACAATGTTCTTCTAATGTAATTTTTTTAACAGAATAAATAGATATAAACTAGATGCTCATGGACACAAGCTTCATTACATACTTTCTAATATGTAATGTACAGAGTTATTGGTGTCTATGAGGCTTTCTCTTTTGTATGGGGAAAGAAAGAAATATGACTTTAAAAAAGTCTTGAAACAGGCGAATATACGTGGTGTGATTTGTTTCTGCTTATTCTTCAAAATCTTTGTTGTTGTAGGTTTGTCAACATGGTGAAGGAGGATATTGTGGAGGAGAGTGAAGACCCAGAGCTGTCTGTACAGGTGGGAAATGGCACAATTCCCATGAATCAGAAAACTCAGGTAATTGCATTTGTATCTGTATTCAGGCCTCTCCTAGTACAGGGTTACCCAGGGCAGTTCTCCTTTCTCCAACTTCATTAAAATACTGAAGATTTTTACAAGGGGAACTTGTACCCCCTCAATTTGGGCCTTTCTGACATTTACTGTATATTCTATAAAGTGTTTCCTTTGTGGGTTTAGCTGCCCGAAATCAGTGGTCCTGACTTCAGTTTAAAGTGTCAGGTGAATTAATTTACATATTACAAAGACCCATCACCCACACAAAAATCTTTCAGGTGGAGTTAAGATTACTGCAGTAATTCTCAAACAGTGGACCACAAGCAGTTCACTGGGCAGCAGCTGCTGCCTCGTACTTGTTTTTTCAGCTGCTAAAATTGCATTAAAAAACAGCTTGAAAATATGACCTACACTCCTAATGTTGGTTTTTCCATGTAGTAAATTTCTGTAGTTGCCACAGAGATGTTATGCAAATGTGACTGGGACTGGCAGGTGGCAGAATGGAAGGGCAGCTGGTCCACAAGCAAATCTCTTTTAAACTGGACTCCACGCTATGTAAAAATTTATCGAGAAGCCCTGATCTACAGTTAGCAATGTTCTAGTAAACGTAGTCCTTGGGTAGCTCATTGCAAATGTACGCAATGCTGCTTCAGAGAAAGCTCTATTGTTTTTTAACTCAGGAGGTAACTATCTTGGACTGCAAAGGTGCAGATGGAAATGCACAAACGGAAGAAACTGCTCTATTGCACAACCGTGCAAGGCAACTTCAGGAACCGCTGACAGAGTCAAAGCCTCCAAGGAAACTGAGGCAAATATTTGCTTGTCCTCCTCAAGGCCTCCTTGCCCGAACAGTGACAAATGGTATGTAAGGGACAGGCTATGCAAAATGTTTAATTCTTTGACATAAGAGTAGACACGCCAACATTTCATTTTCTAGATGTGGTAGCTAACAGCTTTTCTGTAAACAGTAAAGAAACATGAAGGGACTGTTACTTTTGACCTGTCAGGCAAATCTTTAGGTGCACTGATGGAAGAATTTTTATGTAGAACAAGGACTTGCATTTTTAGTGCCTTTCCTGCCCCACCCCCAGCTCCTTATGGTTTATCTTCATATTAGAAATTGTTTTCATCAGAAACATGAGCTCTTCATCCTGTTTGAATGTTCTCACCCACAAATGAACTGTAAAGAAGATTATAAATCATTACATTTCTGGCAAAATAAATGGCTTGTGTTGAAATTAGGTCATGAATACACTAGTTTGCAGAAGAACCTTCTTCTGTTACTTAGGACTCAGTCCAGCACTACATACCTAAGATTTTGCAAGCCTAGGATCCTGGCCCCAAGGCAGATTGACCCATTCAATAGAAAGGTTGGCCTGTTATAGAAGTCCAAGATAAAAATTCCGGGCTGGCCAAGGATTGCAGAGCTTCCCAAATGAAGGCACTCATGTATGTGAGAGCCTTCTATCCTATGCTCTGCCATTCTGGATTCACAGGCTCATACATTTATTACCCCACTGCCTCCTTCTCCTGGCTGCCTGGGCCTTGTCACAAGAAGAAGAATCTCCAACTCTAAAATGCAGTAACTTCCCTGAATGCTTGTGTGGAGATGGTTCAAGAGGGCAGGGATGGATCATTCTGCGATTTTTTTTTTTTTTTTCTCCTCTTCCATCTTCTGTTTGTGTCCATGCTTGCTTGCTCTCCCCGGCTGATTGCAGATCAGAGCTGCGAGCCTGGAAGAACAAGATACCTTCAGGTTATGAACTATCTGTATTTTCTCCTGCTTGACTGATGTATCAGGGGAAACTCTCTGCCCTGCGTTAGGTTGTGTGGAGACCCCCTGTGCATACCCCATTGCTAGGGATTGTTTTCATCGTGGAAGAATCCAGTGCATAAAACTACCCTGCTGCAATTTTCTTTTATTCTTTCAAAATGAAACTTGAGCTATACTCTAACAGCAGTAAGCCATGCCAGAGTGTATGGTAGGAGATTACTGGTGCATTCATCAAGCAGCTGAAGACGTCACAATACAGGCAAGATGTGTGTTAATAGGATTACTCACCTGCTTAAATTTAAGCACATAGTTAAGTGCTTCTCTGTATCAGGGACAGATGCTCGCTCAGCACCTTGCGGTACAGTTAAGCCTCTTCGTTTTCAGTTTAAACTGATTTTTACCAAAAAATTCCAAGTTTTACAAAAGGTATTATTCAGTTGTTTCCAATTTTCACCCTACTTTTGTATCATTCAAATATATAAAAAATAACTTGTTTTATTAGGAAAATATAATACACTGCATGAGATATATGTATTATGATAATACATTAGCCTGTGTGTATAGGCAAAGTTGCCTGTTGAAGTAAGGTTATGTGTTAGTCTAGAAGATACACACAATAAACCAACAGGCACGCACACAAGATCCGAAGTGTGTGCCCATCTGAACATACTGATGAATCTCATGCCCACCACGTAACACTTCAAGCTGTTAGCAGATCACAATCTAAAGATCCGACATACTAAAATGGGAAGAAAATGAAAGTCTCTGTCAGAATATGTTTCAGAACACAAGGAAGTATTCAAAAGTTTTAAAAAAACAAAAGCAGGAGAAAAGGATGCAGTTGAGTGTATGCACTGCAAACGGTGTGGCTCAATTATTACATATAAATATTTATAGGCTAATAATTCTAAGTCTACAACAGTAAACTGTTTATTCAAATGAAAAGTTGTATTTAGGGATTAGAGATGTATTGTTTTCTTAAACTCAGAGGTGGCGTTGTGTTCTGAGTTCTGTTTTAGCTCTGCAGCAAACCACATTGATGAACGGAATTCAAAGCATTAATCTACTGAATACTTTTCTCCCCTGTCTTTCCATCCACCAAAATAAATCCCGATATTTACCCAGAAAAATAATTAATAATTTTTGCACTGATTTTCACCTGTTTGATTTTTTTTGTTTTTTTTTGTGGTAATAAACACTGATAAATTCCCAGGAAAAAATAAATAAAATAAAAACTGAAAACAAAGGGTCCTAAGTACGGTGCATACACTATTATGACTTAATGTCATATTTTAGCACCAACAAAATCAGAGCTCCAGCTCAAAGAACATCAAAGATTGTTGTAACTAAACTGACATTAAATGTTTTATTTCTAAAATCAAGCAGATAATACTTTCCCTCCCCCCAAAAAAGCATTTACAAATGTAACTCTAAAGTGAACTAAGCTATTCCTTAGAGATTATTAAATATATTTTTCCTGTCTTCTTCCAGTTACAACAGTAATACTTGTTTGGGCTGTGGTGTGGTCCATCACAGGCAGTGAGTGTCTTCCGGGCGGGAACATATTTGGAATTCTGTTTCTCTTTTTTTTTTCTGTCATTGGAGGTAAAATTTTTGGGCTCATTAGAATACCAACACTTCCTCCTTTACCTCCTCTTCTCGGTAAGTATTGTGTGATATATTCTTTCTCTTTTTATTCTTGCATAGTTTTGCTTAGGAACATAGGAATTGAAATACAGGATCAGACCCAATGTCCCTTTAGTCCAGTGTCCTGCTTCAGACAGTAGCCAATACCAAATACTTCATAGGAAGGTGTGGGGTAATCTGCCCACACACCAGTCTCATCCTCATCTCTAATAAAGATTGGCTGTAAGCCATAATGCACAAGGTTTAATATCCCTTCTATAACTTTCATTCCTGCCACTGTGGCTACCCTGGAATTTGAATGTAGGATTTCTGGGACTGAAAGTGAGATCCATACCCCTAGGCCACCAGGTTTCAGGATAATAATGAATTCATAATACAAAGAGTGTTACTATTAAGCTGTCTTGCATATATCTCAAAAGGAAGTTTCTAGTACTTTAAGAATCTCTTTCCTTCCCCCACCTCCCCCAGCAGACTGTTTCTTCCCCCTTTGTCTGTCTTGACTCAAGCTTGTCACCATGGTTGCTGACCTGGGCTCAGATATTCCCACCTGTGACTCAACAATCCCCTATCACAAATGATTTTAAAATGTGCCTTAGTTTCGAAGTATAATGAAACCCAAACATTTCAAAATTCTCCAGGAAGAAAAATTCCAAAAAAAAATTCCTTTTTGGGTTGATCAAAACGTTTTCTTTCCATTATGACTTTTTCCCTTTATATAATATAATACAGAATAACAAAAACTTCAAAACAAAATGTGGTTTCAAAACAAAAAATTGAAAAGTTTCATTCCAAAGATGTAAAAATGAGATGTTGTGAAATGGGATGTTTTGTCTGAATTTTTTGTTTTGTTTTTTTTCTAAATGTCGGTGAAATCAATACAATTTCATGAAGTGTTTCAGTTTTGATAGAACTGCATTGATAGAAGTGCAATGTTGTATGAAGTGGCATATAGCATTAGGTATAGCAACCTTTAGACAGTGAACTTGTTTTGCAAGAATTTGGATTCACAAGTAGGAAGAGATTCAAATGGATAAGAGAAAGGAGAAAGAGAAAATTTTGCAAAGTCAACCCCTTTTTATTTTTAAAGCAAGTTTGAGCTACTGTTTCTGACCATATCAGTTCTTCTTACTTTTTGTAAACTACTCCTTTGCTCAAAAGTTATGATTTGGGAACAAAACTACTTGTCAGGTGGGTAATGCTGAAGAACAGAAGCATAAGCAGGATAGCACATGCCTGATGAGATGCTTTTGACAATCTTCATGCTTAAGGTTCCTAATATTTGAGGAAAATCTGAAAAACTCTAGGAATCAAGGAGGGAGAAGGGAATATTAAATGTTCTTTGTTTTCGCATGAAAAATGGTGATAAAAATACAAGGACCTGTATTCATTCATGGACGTCCTTGCCTTTGATTTATCCCTTTTAGAAGGAATTCGGTCCAATGCAGATGACTTCCTACTACTTAACCCTTGCAGTGAGGCTGGGTGGTGCAATTGCCAGCAGATCAACTACATGGGGGCATATAGCAGATCTTCTCTGTGCTGTGAAGGGGGTCTTTATGCCAGCCCTGCATAGATTAAAGGAGAGTATCGCAATAGAGATGGTCTTAAGGGGCTATGAACCCCATAGTTATGCAGGTCCTGTGACCCTAACATGGCAAAAGAAACACAGAGAAACTGTAGCCAGTGTGCCAACCCATAGGCTGCTGTGATTGCACAGTGAAGCACAAATACATCTTGGTGCTGCCTTTGTTTCTCCTAGAGGGCGTGGGAAGAAGAACAAACAGTAGCTATCAGGTAGACGTGTTCCAGGTCAAAAACAAGCCATAGCCAAGGCCTGTCAGTGCACAGCAGGCAGTCTGTGAGCAACATGAGCACAATATTGAAATCCTCCCCCCCCCCCCAAAATCTTCTTATGGTTTTATATTTCGTAAGATAAATGTTAAGCTCTGCTACAAAATTATATGTTTGCTGGTTCAGGCCCTAAGATAAGCCTGTGTTTAAAAATACCTTTTTCGCAAAGCACTTCAAGTAGCAAAACCATCTAACTGGAGACTGCAAAACAAGCATTTGCAAAAGGTTGAATTTTCCTTGTGGCTCAAATAGAAGATAGGAGGAACTTCAGCTGTTTGCTCCCATGTGACTGTTGCATTCATAAGAATTTTAAAAATCTGTGATTTAATTTTTACACATACTATATATTTTAGGCCAGATTTTCAAAGGAGCTCAGTCTGCACCCAATCACTCCCCTTTAGGCACATGGATAAGGGGTCAGATTTTCAGACAAGCTCAGCTCCCATTGACCAATGGAAGCTCCTGGCTGTTGAGTACTTGTCAAAGACTATGTCTACACGAGAGACCTTACAGGAGCACGGGAATATTGATGCACCTGAACACTGTAAGATCTCATGTGTAGCCGCCTTATGCCAACGGGAGAGAGCTCTCCCATCAACGTAATTAAACTACCCCCCAATGAGCAGCAGAAGCTTCCTTTCTTCCGTTTAAAAAAAAATGCAGCACTTAAGCATTTAGTTTTTGGATTGGTCCTGCTTTGAGCAGGGGGCTGGACTAGATGACCTCCTGAGGTCCCTTCCAACCCTGAGATTCTATGAAAGACATAAAGCTGCCTACGTTCATGGTGGGCTATGTAGTCTAGAATGGGCTGCACTTGGATGGCAGGTCTTAATTCTGATGTCTGTCACCAGTACCATGTGTGCTCAGTGAGTTTGCTTGTTTAAGAAAAACAGGGTTTTAAATCAGGTCTCAGTATGTTTCTTCCTGCTGCCCATCTGATTGTTTTGTGTATCTCACTTCTTAATTTCATACGATGCATGACTTTAGATTTCTTTGCTTTTATTAATCCTATTTCTCAGCACATGATTGCAGGACATAAGATACGATTATAAAACTCATATTGACAGCACTGACCCCCTGACAGGGCGGCAGTATGATCTACTGGATAGGGCACCTGACTGAGAATCAGATGTGGCTTCTAATCCTGGGCTGTGCTGTGGAATGAACCATGACCAGCTGGTTGTGGAGTGTCTACATTTTCATTTTTAGTGATGTTAGCCAACTTGAGTTACTTAATAATCAGTGAATTACAGCACAACAAAAATCTTTAGTGAAAATAGGGCCTATGTGTTTGTACAGCACCTGGTACACTGGGGGCTCATTGTTGGTTGAGGCTTCTAGGCACTACGGAAATGCAAGTAATAACAGTAATGTAAAAAAGGCCTAAATGGGGCATTGTTGATCAGTGGAACTGCTAATTCCCTTTGGAAATTAGAAAAATTAGAAAAAAACATTTTTGCAAGAGCCATCAAATTACGTAGCTATGACCACCTCAGACAGAACTTCTTAAATTTATGTGCTGACTAAAATTTCACTTAGTTTACTGTTGATGACAAATTTACATTTAATATAGGACATATCCGCCAACATTTCACCAATAACAATATTATCTACCACCAGTTTGGTATGAGTCAGTCAAACCACATCATTTCCAATACCCTTTACCTCTTAATTTCCTCCTCAGTTTCCTCTTTGCTTCCTGTCCTCTAATTTTTCAATTTTAATCTCTCTGGTTCTAGAGTAACATCTGTCAAGTAGGCCACTAACACTTGAGACGTATTCCTGTCCCAGCATAGCAGATCCTAATTTTCTCATTGAAGTTTTCCACAAAAAATTCTGACTTCACTCTAGACGCTACTGAAATACAATAATAACAACTCAATCAAGAAATGCTTGCTTGCTTTCTTTTTAGGGATGTTGCTTGCAGGTTTTCTCATCCGAAATACCCCATTCATCAGTGACATAGTCCAGATAAATCCAAAGTGGTCTGCAGCGCTGAGAAATATTGCCCTTTCCATTATCTTGGTCCGAGCTGGGCTTGGCCTTGATCCAAAGGTACAGTATCTAATGTTTCTGGTGTAAAAACATACAAACAAACAACCCACTAACAGTATCAAAATATTTGATCAGCTGTTTGCTTGAAATCAATACTGTATCAAACTATTAAATCTCATAAGTTTTGCATTTTATAGCCTTGTTTCTGTTAGAAGTGGTTTAAAATACAATACGATATTGTTCTTATATTAGTGAAGGTTAAGAATATCTGTACCCTCTCAGCCGGATATATAGGATTGGTGAGCGTTCCATTTTGTGATATTTTTTTTCCCCACTAAATAAATAAAATTATTTCTGTTTTGTGAGCCAGACAGCTCAGTTACATGCACTTTATCTTGATTTGCCAAGTCGTGTAAATTGTTCCATTTGTGTAGTAAGTTTTCCTGTAAAGTCTATTGTCCTGCTAAGAGATCAGTCAAAGGGAGAAAAAAGTAAAATAAACAATGCAGGGATCCAGGACACTGAAGAGAAGAGAATCTCCTTTATGATAAGACACTCTGGTGAAAGGAAACCCTACAAGTAATATTTTTTTATTCTTTTATGTGAGGATATTAACTGTAAAGAAGAGTCCAGCTGTCCTAGATGAAAAGATAGCAGACATCGGTCCTAATAAATAATAGATCCCATGATATTTCTATGATCCCATCCCCAGCCACTACGAAACTTGATATCTCCAATGCTAATAAAAGAGGGGAATAAAAAAGGGGGGCTCCTGCCTGGTTTACAACTTGACCAGCTAAAATCAAGCTATAAGGTGTTGTCCTGTTCCTACACTTGAACAGAAGTAGAGGATATGTCAGGCGTAACTTGCACATGTTAGCTAAGCCTATGTAAACTCAAGACACTTTTCCTAGTCAAGATAAGATCTGGATAGGAAGTGTCCATCATGACATGACACAAGATTTTTCTTGAGAATACTCACTTATAGTCAGTCCCAGAAAATCTCAGGTTGCATCATTTCTATTGTTACACTCTAAAATGTCGGTTTTTCAATGTAGCATCCTATTCTTTATCAAGACATTCAAGAGGGCTTTTAAACATTGTGTTTGGGCACATCATTACACACAGTTGGGCTGTCAAGTTCAGCATTTGAATTCTTTTCCCTCCGTGATGTGGTCATTTTCAGACCAAAGGAGACCAAAGCTAGGACTAATTCAAAGATGGGCTCAACCCACTAAATGTCCTAAGTCCTAGCTTTTACAATAGACTGTACTGTATGATACGATGTCACTGGGACTTCAGTAATAAACCAGAGCAGATCTTTAGCTGCGTTCCTCTTTATGAAATTAAAGGGTTATGTTGTTAATGTGTAAATATATTTCTATTTCAGGCTCTGAAGAAGTTAAAGGCCGTCTGTTTAAGGCTTTCTTTCGGGCCCTGCCTCACTGAGACATGCGCAGCTGCTGTTCTTGCACACTTTCTGATGCATTTGCCATGGCAATGGGGATTTATATTAGGGTAATTTACTCTCTTTTCTCCTCTGTAAAAATTCAAAATGGCTTAATTCTAGCTGATGCTGCCTATCTCCCTGCTAGGATCTTCCCTTGAACTAAAGAATGCTACAGCTAGCCCAGTGCATCATTCATGCACTGCCAGGCAGGAGACATGGGTTCAGTACTAGTTGCCTGTGTGTTTTGCAGTGGTGTAATGCTGTGAAAGCTATACCATGCCCTATGGCTGGTTTGAGGGGAAGGTGTTCATAGGCAAGGAAGGGAATCTAGCCTCACTGCATTAGACTGGGAGGGATGCTGGTTGTGATGTGGGCCCTTGAGCGTGAAGAGTTAACATAAACAAAAGAACAATGGGGTGGTAGAATCCCGGGGGCTTTGTCTGGAATGCAGAGGGCCTTTAGGAGCAAAAAGAAATGTTGTAGCAGGCATTCTGTTAGGACGTAGAAATACTGGAGTTCAGAATTTCCCCTTAAAGAGCCACCTATAGCGTAGCCATGCCGTTAGAATCGGATATGTCCTCTACTCCTTGTGGTGACAGGGAGTTTGTTCATCTTGTTCCATCAAGCCCCTTATTTTAATGTCACCCACTTGGGCACGTGACAAAAGTGGACTGTAGGTTTACACAGACGTAATTAAAAGGGGATTTTCCAGTTGAGTATTTTATTTTTAAGAAGGGATGAATGAAATTCTGTGTGTTTAGTTTTGTTCTAGGTGCTGTCTCTCCTGCTGTTGTGGTCCCCTCTATGCTGATCTTGCAAGCAGGAGGGTATGGTGTTGAAAAGGGTGTCCCGACCTTGCTAATGGCTGCTGGCAGCGTTGATGACATCCTGGCCATCACTGGCTTCAACACATGCTTGGGCATGGCCTTCTCTTCAGGTACACTACCTAATCCATCGATGGCAAAATCCAGGGCAAATACAAAAATATGATAAGGAATCTGCCGTCTGTTATGGTCAATTAGTGATAAATCTATAGGGGCTCGGTTTATATACTGGAGACTCAGATAATAATTATGTGTGAAATTACCCATGTGCAGAGCAAGTGGCTGATGCTAATGAGATATGCAGTAAAGCATATTAGTATGTGCTGGGACCTGGGAAACCTGAGTTTTGTTCCGAGTTCCTCCACTGACTGGCTGTGTGACCTTCAGGAAGTTATTAAGACTCTCTGTCCCCATTATTTTTATTAATTTATAATTCTGAACACGTAGGTGTGACAAGCAATTCCATCAGCATTTTCCCTCACTCTTGCTTCCCATGTAAAGTTAGAGAGTCATTTGGGTGGATCATCTTCTTCTTTGCAGATATTAGACAAACTGTGATATTTACAAAAAAAGTCAAATCTGTGTTTTTAAAAAAAATCAAATAACTGGTTTTCACCAAAACAAGTATTGGTGGGGAAATGTCTCAGTTGATTAATACAATAGAAAACTTCCCAGATTATAATTTCAAACTTTGTGCCCTGAAAGCCTCTCTGACTGTCTTAGGGGAAGAGTTTCCAACTGGCGTGTTGGAAGTGGGTTGCTCTTATTCTTGTCACTGTCACTAATTTGCTGCACACTGTGTTAAATTTCCTACCACCTGTCATCATTTGCAGCTGCTGATTGTTGATGATAGGGTAAGGATTGCCTATATGGCCATCTCATCCCTATAAGGATTGTGTACGTTTCCCTTTCTCCCTGTTGCTCATCCCATGAGAAAACCTGTTAACCAGGCCACTGTCATAAATCAGGTTGTCTCTTAAGGTTTATCTTCACTAGTAAATAAGGCAGAGTTAGAGCACAAACCTGAAGTCATGTTTTAGGGCTGTGAATTAGGAGTGGGATTTTCCGAGCACTCGGCATTAGCCTAATTCTGCTCCCATCAAGGTCAGTGGTAGAACTCTCACTTCAATGGGAGCAGAGTTAAGTCAGCACTAAGCGCTTTTGATGAACCCAATTTGGGTGCTTTATAAACTGAACTAATTTTTGAATGCATCTCTAAGTGGCAGCCTGTTTAAGTGGCAACAAGAATAGTGACTTGTTCAAGTGAGGAGGTTTAGCGGTGAAGGGGAAACATAAGCCAACATTAAGGTCTGGTCTACACTACAGAGTTAGATTGATGTAAGGCAGCTTACATCTACCTAACTATGCAAGTGCCTACACTTAAATATTGCTCCTGCCGACGTAAGTGTCACGCTATGCCAACTTAATAACTCTATCTCCATGAGTGGCATAGCGTCAAAGTCGAGGTAGATAAATCTATATAGTGGCCATGTAGACGCTGTGTTACTTACGTTGACTGTTACTGGCTTTCAGGAGCTGTCCCACAATGCCCCTGAAAGTACAATTGATACCAGGTGAGGACGTGCACCACCGACACAAGGAGCAAAGTGTAGAGACACACAAGTGATGTAATTACTGTGGCGGCTGTATGCCGATGTAAGTTAGGTTGACTTAATTTTGTAGTGTAGACATGGCCTAAGAAATACTATATCATCAATATTTGTAGCTAGAAATCAACAAATGGCTGATCTGGTGAAAGTGTTTGCAAATCAAATATTTTAGTAATTTTGTGTTTCAAAAAGTAACTTAACTTTCTTAGGACATGCATGTGACTTCCATACTGTGTAGGTGAAATTCTTCCCTGCCCAAAAAACCCTACAAGGTGAAAACGTCTCTAAATCTTCCCAGTAAGAACTCAGAGCTCCAGATACCATCCATCGTGGGGAAGCGTTTACAGCCACACATAGGAGGCAGAATATGTCATATAGAAATAATATGGTATCCAAGGGTTCATGGGGACATCATGTCAGATTGTGGGGCACCTGTGAGAAGACCTGGCGTGTCAGTGCTGATCCTCCTCTGTGCCTTCCCCTGACAGCACTGCTCACTCAGAAGCCATGCTGCCAATGATTCTCTCCATTCAGATTGCACGTGAATCTCTTTCTTAGAAAGCAGAAGGGAAAATCAATGTTGTAGTGAGCACTGTTAATTCCCACACTGATTTCCTCCAAGGGGCCTGAGGGAGGCCTCCCATGTACATCTCCTGCTCCTCAGCTCTGCCCCTACCTTGGGGTTGATCTACCCCCACAGAAAAGACCAAAGTCTCAACCATATGCAGATGAATATCTGCAATCTTGCAGAGAGAGCATGCGGTTCAGCATACTTCCATCCCCATGCATAGCATGTGAGCCCTTGAATTCTTGTTCCTTTTCTCGCCTCTGTGCAGAAGAGCAGAAGCTCTCACCATATAGTTTAAAACTTCAACATTACCGTGAATCTGGGGGCTACGCTAATCCCCTTATTTCTTGTCCAACATTTTGGTTGCTTCTTTCTGTATTTTTTCTTGAAGAAGGGATGGTGACTAGTGGGTGGTATGAGAGGGGTTGTGCATAAATACTTGTGTCTAAGCCCTCTTCTCTTACTGTTCACGAACAGGTTCCACGCTTTACAATGTCCTCCGAGGGGTCCTGGAGGTTGCAGTTGGCATAGTAGCTGGTGGGCTTCTAGGAGTATTTATTCAATATTTTCCAAGTAATGATCAGGTAAAAAAACCCAAAAACTTTTCTGAAAAGATACCACCTAAGGTATCTCGCTAAGAGTAGAGACTGGTTAGCAGGAGAACTATACAATCCATTTCCTAACTCTAAATGGGTATGGATATGACTTCATAGAGAATGGAATGTGTCTAGCACCAACGGTTGTGAATCCTGTGAATTTTTATTATTTGTTATAATGGATTACTTGTTTGCTGTTAGGGTAATGATGTGTGATTTCATAATCCTCCAGTGTTCTGGGAGTTTAGACCCTTAGACCTCACTGGGAGTTTTCACGCTCAGCGGGAATAGAATCTGGCCCCGATTTCAGCCAATAATGTGAACATCAATTAGATTGATGTGCTTCACATATGTACAAGAGAACATTCCTTTTTATGTAAGTTGCTTGCAATGGGCACAATATGCTGAACTAAGAGCAAAGTGACAATGATAGTACTGAGTTTCCTGGGTTTAACTGGTTTCTTATACTCTTAATAATATTTTAACATTCAAGAGTATTGTGTATTTGTTGCCTTCAATAAAAATTAAGATTACATTATTTTAAAATACATAAGACCTCTGTAGTTGGCTCTAAGATTAAGTAGACAGAAATTTGTTTACAGTTTGCATAATGCCTTTGGACTAGAGGAATATGAGATTATAAAATAGCCCAAAAGATATTGGGTAACATCCTTGCCCCATTGAAGTCAATGGCAAATCGCCCATTGACTCACCTGGAGCCAGGATTTCATCCTTTGTCTCTTGATTATTGACATGAAGAACACATTACGGAAACAACCAGATGATTAAATGCTGCTAACTCAGTGGTTGCCATTAAGTAAGATTGTTTGTATAGAACTTCAAGTTTAGAATCCTATGGTACAAAAACCCTTTGCACACACAGATTTCTGATGGATAGAACAAAGGAAATATTGAACATCTGAAATTAAAGTTCCATAGGAATAGAAGTAAAAAAGAAAATAAACAAACAAAACATCCTCATAGCTTACATCATTCCTGGAAGCTCTGGTTCCTCCATCTTGGTGCGGTTTCTTATTGTTGTTTTAATGAATCTAAGTAAGCTTTTTTCCAATCTTTTTAAATAAAAATGTACTTTTGTTTATTCCTTTCCCTGGTTCTAGGCATCTCTTGTATGGAAGAGAGCATACTTTGTGTTGGGCCTGTCCATGTTTGCTGTTTTTGGCAGCCTGTACTTTGGTTTCCCAGGATCAGGAGGACTCTGCACACTGGTCTTGGCCTTCATTGCAGGCATGGGATGGTCCAGTGAAAAGGTGAATATTTAGATACCATGCCTCATAGCCAGCTGAAGTCACTTTAAATACACAGGGTCAGATTGTGATCTTGGATGTCTGGAGGGTGTTGACCAGAACCTCTTAAGGGCAGGAGTAAGGTCACCTGGCTATAAGGCAATGCCCATGCTCATGTGAGAGAAGCTAGAATCAACTTATTAGTGCATGGTGGATATATTTCTTAAAGAGCGCTTCCCTTTATTTCAGTCATTTAAAAAGAGTTTTATTAAATAAAGTATTTCTGCAGATTGGTGCCTAACAAATGTGGTTGCGTTTGCCACTAGTCAGTATGCATAGGATAATAATGGAGAACACCTGTAGAACCCTTCAGCTATCACTGTGGAATGTTTGAATGGACACACTGGCAAAGACATTAGGCGTAAACGCTAATGTGCCTTAATAGTGATCCCATCTGGCAGTTTTTATCTTCAGCATCTCGGGGCTATGTAGTTTGAAAGTGATTTATATATGTGCATGTAAGTTTAGATGCAGTTATATGAGACATATACACAGAGAGAAAAGCTCGCTGAGATACAAGATCTTCTCTGGCTGTGTTGAAGAAACAAGTCTCTGGAAATGTAAAGATATAAGGAAACAGGGACTTGGTGTTTCTTCCTGCAGATGCACAATATCCTGCTAATAGTACAATATGTACTGTCGTGAGTGAAACATCAAATTAATTTCCAGTACAGAGTCTTTTCCCTGTTCCTCTAGCTGCAAAACCCTTCTTTGTATAAGAAAGCACATGGCAAAGGGCTGAGCAGTACAAACACACTTTCACTCCCTCTGTTTAGTAAAAGGAAGGTAATTGCTAGAATTATGACTTGTACAGGCATAGTGCAATTTTGCTTTACCAAAATAATTTTGCCTTCAAATCATAATGGGCTATGTCTGCATCTTGGCAACCCCATTGCATTATTTTTTTTTCTTTTTAAAAATATTAATTTTGCAATACAATGCAGACAAAAATGGACACAAAACAATATCTCGGTCAATCTCATTTTATTTTGTGATGAAATCAAATGTTGAGGCCACAAGGTCCAATTTTTGTAACTTTACAGATTGCACCCCTTTCCTTATAGGCGGCTGTGGAAGAAATTGTTGCAGTCGCATGGGACATCTTTCAACCCTTTCTCTTTGGTTTAATTGGAGCAGAAATATCCGTTTTGTCTCTCAGGCCTGAAACTGTCGGTAAGACTACTCGGAAGACAAATAGTTTTGACTAGAGTTTTTGCTAGCTATCCTGCCAAAAGAATCACTACAAAACAGCTTGTAGTGACTATTGGCCTATAGGTTATGGCATAGCTATACAAGTTTGTTTCCTTTGTTTTACATGCCCTAGACATACTGCAGCAAATGCTCTTGTGAGCATCTTACTTCTATAGCAAATAGAGTTTGCCAGTGGTGGGTTGCTCAAGTCCTGCCTACATCTCCTCAAGTTCTGAATAAAGTCTGAGTTTTCCAGTCAATACTGCAGAGTTAATTCTAAGCAAAGTACTACATTATGGGGAAATCTGAAGCTCCTTACCCCAGCAAAACACTTGACTTCTGTGATAGTTTTGCCTGAGAGAGGAGTGCCAGATTGGGCCCTGTATGCTGAAAACATCATTTTCACAAATGCACACTCGCATCGCAAGTGGTTTTAAGTGACAATGGCTCTTTCAAGATAACGTCTTGCATTATCTGCTGCATTGGTCCTTGTTGTCTGAAGTATATCCTCCACACTTTAAGACACCACATTATTACTGATTCACTAAAAATCTAGCTTTATAAAATACCTCTAAACATACGGTATTGGGTCATTTCTAATAGTCTGTACCTTGTTTTTCTAATTTAAAAAAAATTGACACAAAAATGTTGTTAATCAGCAATTTTCAAAGCTCGTTCTTCCTCAGATATGCCCGCCATTTCAAGAAGTTCTTTTTCTCTCTGCTGTAGGGCTTTGTGTTGCCACACTGGGTATTGCCTTAATAGTACGAATCATTGCCACATTCCTGATGGTGTCTTTTGCTGGCTTTAACTTCAAGGAGAAAATATTTGTCTCATTGGCATGGATCCCCAAAGCGACTGTCCAGGTAGAGTATGCAAGAGGAGGAATGACAGGATCATAGAAGACACTGTGGCTGATTCTTCTCTCACACCCGTTTTAAACCAGTCAAAATTCATTGACCACAGTAGACTTATTACTGATTTGTGCGGGTGTAAGTGAGAGAAGGGTTAGGACCATTAACTGATCTGTGTGGGACTCTGAAATAATGAATTCTGGGTTTCCGTATTGAAATGGGCAGGGGAGTTGCAACACAATACTTGGGTGCATGCTGCTGTTCACGCCCCTGTGGTTCAAGCTCCAGGGCAGTGTAGACATAGCTTAAGTTTCCTCTCCAGTATCCTGTGGCTCCCTTCCCAGGCTGGCAACAGAGTTTTCAGTCTCTCTACATACTGTTAGAGCAGAACATCACTTCCTTGTCAATAGGACAGAGGCCACAAGTTGGCTCAGAAATTCCACTTGTGTTCTTCAGCTTCATTTTGGAGAGGCAGCATGACGAAGTGGTTAAAACTGGGGTCTACTTGCAGTCAAGCTTTGCCAAGGTCTTACTCTGTGACCTTGGGCAAATCACTAAACTTCTCTGTGCCTCACTTTCCCCATCTGTAAAATACTTACCTGCATCACATGGATACTGGGCCAAAGCTAAGAAGGGTAAATACCTCCTGCAAGATGCCATAATTCCCACTGAAATCAATTGAGGGTCCTCAGGTCCTGCTGAAGTCTTGCATCTTGTGATGTTCTGCAAGATCAAGTTCAGTCAGAGGCTATCCTCATTAAGTGCTTTCAGGCCTATCTAAGGAATGGCTAAATAGAAGGTTATGTATTATTTGCATTTTATGTTTGGAAAGTGCTTATGTGATCCTCCAGGGCAGACACCTATATAAGTATAACACATTAAATAAACGTACATTTCACAGTTTAGACACAACGGCAAGGGCTTTTTACTACTTGAAATTTCAAGTGCGTGGACGTAGGGTCGCTGCTGTATGTCTTTGTAAAATGCATGAGGAGCCCTATTATCCATTGGGGAATCTCGTGTAGGAGCAGAGGGGTTATTTGAACTTGATATTTGACACTTGTGTGACCACTGCTGGGATACTGTGCCCAGTTCTGGTGCCTACAACTCAAGAAGGATATTGGTTAATTGGAGAAGGTGTTCCAGTACCGCCACACAGGTCCTGCACTCCTGTCCTCTCATGCCACTGATTCTGGTCTCAGTGACCTGGTCACTTGCAAACAGAAATGAATAAACAGACCAGAAAAAAAACATATTGGCAGACTAGATAGGTGGACATTTAAAAAAAGAAACTGATTACAGTGAGTAGAAATCCCCTTTGGCAATCTAGGAGATGGAGAGAGATGGCAAAGTAAGGTGAATGGTGGTTCTGTAGGTTGTTTCAATCCTTTCTGTCTCCTTCATCCTCTAGGCATTTTCTGTGTCTTTCATTCTGCCATCCTATAGCTTGTTTCCTAGTTGAGCAGAGACACATGGTACCTCAGCAGTCAGGACTAGATTCCTCTGAGTGCTGCTTTTCCAACCCTTGCTTTCCTTCATCTGCCCTTTAAAAGTGAAAGTACGTAATGACATCATTTGAGCAGCAGAAAAGCTAGGCTAAATATGCATCTGGCCATGAACTTGGACTTCACTGTAGCTTTCTAAGCAGCCAGGAAGCAAACTATCAAACAAGGGAATGCACCTCTCCTTCCATCCCTTCCAGAGAGGTTTGGTTGTCATGAGGAAAGTCTAACCATCTATAAAGCTTACTGTGGGTGGTAAAACAAACTGTTTTACAGCAGAGGCCCTAGGCTGAAAAGCATATAACTGTAAAAAGCATGTGTGTCCAATATCAGTTTGGACCCAAAATAAATGTCCGGAGCCTCAATTTCAGTTCAAGTGTAATAGGCCTATCCTGCATAATGTGGTTAATTAGTTGGGGCTGAAGTGTTTTCCAGGTGCTTTGTACAGGGCTGTACCTGTTTAAAACCTACTCTGTGACAGTCCACCATTGAAGCTGGCAGCTGTGATCCTCAGGAGATGCCATGGCTGACAGTCCCAAGGTGAAGTTTCCAGGGGCTGAGGGCAAAGCTGTCTCTTTGGAAGGCCCTGGCCTCTGGGACCTGCAATCCCCAGAGATGAGACAAGCCTGAGTTTTGCACCTTTTAAGGCCTATTCCAAGACTCATGACCGAAAATCTTAAAAATTACTAGTGATTCTGGGTGCCCAAGTTAAAGTACAAATCAAGCCCCTTAAAAGGGTTGAATTGGGCATCAAAAATGGTAGCGCCCAAAAGTCACTAGTCATTTTTGAAAATGTAGGCTTAATAAGGCCTTCCCTCATAATGGAGTAACATGACGGCTCAGCAATGTTCTTCATGGAAGACAACCACCAAGGGCAAACCCTCTTGAAAAGGCAGCTTAAAGTAGAACAAAGAATGAAGGCCATTCTTATGATGTAACCCTTAACCTTGTATATGGTGCTTAAATCTTATGGTGTTGGAAGTGTTAGAAATGTAAATAGATGACAGCTATTTTGAGTAAAAAGCAGACATCCCCCTGGCAGTGAGAATGTATGCAAGCTAACAATGCAATGGATGTGCACATGTGCACTCACAGAGAACTGCAAGTGTAGGATTAGACCCTTCATTTACCTCTTTAAATGCAAATGGTTAGTTGTTCCATTTCATTGTTTTCTTTAACAACATTTTTCTTTCTCTGTAGGCAGCGATAGGTTCCCTTGCCTTAGATACAGCCAGAGGGCATCAGGATGAACAGCTGGAAAAGTATGGAATGGATGTGTTAACAGTGGCATTCTTGGCAATCCTGATCACAGCCCCAATTGGAGCGCTGGTTATTGGCCTGGCAGGGCCCAGACTTCTGCAGAAGGCTCAGATAAGCAGTTGTGAAGAGGAGGAAGGTGTTGGAGGAGGAGGAGAAGAAGAGATCCCTGGGCCCGCATAGGAAAGAAACGGTGGATAGTATATTGGTCTCACAGCTGCTGCTACTAGTTACTTAGTAAACACAACGTCTGTATTGTTCGGAAAGAAACTGAAATAGGTAACAATCAGTTACTGGTCCTAAAACAGCAGCCCCCATGTTCTGCAAAACATTTTAAACTGTTGATAGAGCCTTATGAGGAAAGATGACAAGAAATAAATGTACACGGTATGTAGGCTGCCTAGATGATGACTGATGGGATAGGAAAATGGTCTTTGGTTAGTTGATGAGCATGGGTGTAAACACCACAGAAGAAGAACTTTTCAAGGTGTACAAGTGGAAGTAATGAGATGAAATTTGAACAGAAGAAAATTTAGAGTGAACGTCAGGAATAACTTTCTCATGTTGAGATTAGAGATTGGGGAAGGATGTAAGAGCCCCATCCCTGGAGCCACTTAAAGTTTGACAGGAACATGCACCTGACAACTGGTGGACAGTGCATGGAACAATCCTGCACCTAAGACGGTGATTGTCAACCTTGTCCCATCTGGAACCCCAAAACCTGTGTTTTCGTGCTGTGATCCACCCAAGTCTCTTGCAGTCCTGTGTAGCTGCAGAGAATTGTGTGATTCAGTCATAGCAAGAAACTGCAGGAGCATTTGGGTGGTGAGTGGGTGCACTGGGGATTGGGGTAGAGCTTGTGGGAGTTCCTTGCTGGAAGGCTGAGTTTGGAGCTGGCATGGGGGTTGACTGGAGGGGTTGTTTAGGGTTGGGATGGCTCCTACTAGGGATGTTTCATTTTCTACTCCCTCCTGCACACACACAACTCAGTCCAGACACTTGAGCGAACCTGGCCAAAGAGGTGGCTCAGCAGGGATGATGCCTAGGGGATGGAGCAGCCTCACGCTCCCTGGGTGCAGGACCCGGGGTGGGGAGGCTGCTGTGGAGCCTGGAAATCACTCCCCCCACACACACACACACACACACACCACTCCAGAGCTTAGCTGAGGGGTGGAGAGGCTTCCTTGTGTCAGTGCTGTGCCGGGCTTTGGCACATGCAGGGCTTGGCTCCTCCTGGCTAGCACCCCGGGCTGGAGGGTCTTGGGCTTTCCATGACTGCCATGGCAAGTGCAACTATGGAAAGAAAAAGAGTGACCTAGAGAAACATTGCATGGAGCAATAGAGAGGAGCCAGATCCATCAGCGTGACACTCAGAAGCCTGAACAGACCAGCACAAGACCAAAATGAACGGTGGAAGCTGGTGGATGCCCTGCACACCAGAGGAAAAAGGAGAAGAAAGAAATATTTGCATGTATCTCTCCCTCCCACACAGTTTTTACAAGCGAGGTATATACTTATCAAGGTTTGTTAGCATGGGGTGATGTGGATCTTAATAGAAAGGCAGGTTCCATATGGATTAGAAGTGCAGTAATACCTGGAAATGTACATCTTGATTGATTCTCCTTCAGAAATATCTCACCAGGGGGAGCAAAAGGCTTACACGTGGGTTTTTTTTCCCTTAATTTTGCTTAATACAAACACTAGGCTTCTTACTGTTGCGTCAGTCTTTCCCCCACATTCAATATAATCTCATTCAGATCTGATTTCCAAAATAACCTGTTACAAATTGTATCTTTCCTCCCCACTTCTCAAGCTGGAAGCAAGCCTCCAACAACCACTCCTTTCTAATCGAGGTCAAAATCTGCTCCTTCCATTGGACCTGCCACCAGCCTTACGCCCTCAATCAGGTGTGTGGTATTGCCTGCTGCAGTGAAACAGTGCCTGAGGTTCTGTTCTCAGTGCCCCTTTTCCCAGCAGAACTTCAGAGTGGTTGATGAACTAGCTCTCCGGAGAGCTGCTCCCTTATTCCAGTCAGAGGTATGGAGTCCTTAAAGCATCTTTCAGGAAGAGAGCATCCTATATTATTTTTTAATTGAGGGAGCACTGGATTTGAACTCCACATCGGTGTTCAGCTGCCTGCTTTTACTAACAATACTGAATTGTTTTTATAG
Organism: Eretmochelys imbricata; assembly: GCF_965152235.1. Lineage (NCBI taxonomy): Eukaryota > Metazoa > Chordata > Testudines > Cheloniidae > Eretmochelys > Eretmochelys imbricata. Next base: position 32,477,793 of record NC_135575.1, on the reverse strand, counting down.
TACTGTATACTCTTGATGTACCCAGAGATTTTGGGCTCCCCTTAATATTGGTAGGGGTTTAATCAATTTTATGTCCAGCGCTTATGTTGTTAACACTAAGTTTAAAAAGGAAAAAAATCTTTTCTTTAAAAACAAAACAAAAAAAGATATAGCATTGTGTGTGTGTACATGTATGTGTGGGTGTGATATACTCAAACACAACAAAAAACTTCAGTAAAATCCTGTTAAGGTTGCTAGAGTGCGCATAACATAAATACAACCATAAAAAAGCCAGAAAACTTAATCAAGTTTTCATTTAAACTATGTAGTCTACAGTTTCAATTCACCACCTCCATATGACCTCGTAACACTTTCCTCTTCTCTTTTGCACAAAATGTGTGACCTTTAACTCTGACCACATTTGAAATTATTAGAAATTCATGTTTTCTAGCTGTTTGGAATGATGAATTGGTGCTGTGCTTTTTAGTAGATGGGTAGCGTCTTTGCTGTGGATTTGTAGTTGATGGCTATGTTTGTGTGTGTGTTTGTTTTTTTTAAATAGCAGTAGTTTTAATAATTGTTTATCACATTTGGAAGTTGTTTGTAGATGTATTATTTAGTGATGAAATTAGGAAATTTGGTGGTTTTTCCTGTAGTTCATGTCTGTGCTTGGAGTTAAGGTTGTACGTCTTACAGGGAAGTGGAGAGAGAAAAATCAACTTAATATTTAACTTTAAAAGATATGTAGCAAATAGAATTGTTCTTACTCAAAGGGTTAGTGTGCCAAATTTGGAGAATTAATGTAATTAAGAAATAGTCCTTAAGCTTTAAGTGCAAATCACGACTATAGAATCAGTACTGAAGTCTCTAATATGCACATCACCTGTGTGGAGATGTCTGTGATAAACTGCAGAGCCATCTGATAAATTGCATTTATCTCCTGCAGCTTTGACAAACCTCACTGCACTTTCTTAATTTATCTCTCTTTAGGGGGACCCACTTCCAACCTTCTGAATATCTGAGCAGCTACATTCAGCCCCAATATTGTCTATTTAAAAAAATAAAATAAAAATAAACCGCCAGCTAAATGTTTCCTCTTCCTTCTTTCCCTTCCTCCTCCTCAAAGAAAAAAAGTTAGTTTTTCCTAAAACTCAACTGACCCATGATGGCTGTATTAAATCCTGGACCAGTGACAGGTATACAAATATGACCTTGCAAAACTGGAGTTTAAAACGTTGTCATGGGGGAGGGGAGGAAGAGACTACCTGCTTTCCAAAGGGAATATAACCCTTGTTTCTAGCCCTAGTAAGATATTCGGATATTTGGACCTCGAAGTCATGACTTTTTTTAAAATATGGCAAAAGGCTATTTAGGATATTTCTTAAGATAGTTGTTAAATGTAGGAGTTATAATTTCACTTTCCCTCTTCTTTAGGATGTGTCACAAGTTGATATCTAGATTGTTTATCCATTTAACTGCTGCATCATTGAGGGCAACAAGGTGTTGCAGTCAGTCCACTTTCCAGTCTTCTGATTGTGCACTCCTTCACCATATGTCTGATCATCTGCATTGCTGCCCCGCAGTCACACTGTGAAGAGTGGGCTAAGCCAAATTTCTGAACTATGTCAGCCCCTTGGCCATTCCAGTCAGGAGTGCATTAAACCTAGTCCAGTATCTGCATCTGCGGCTAAAAACAGGTAGATATATGTGAGGGCTTCTGTCAGCATGCCTGACTCTCTATCTCAGAGTTGTTGCCACTCTGCAAGGACGTAGCTGTTGGCCCTGATATGCTGCTGGTCATCTGAGACTGGCATTGGGCTGGCAGCAGTGGACATGAGAGTATGAACTGCTGCTGCAAAACCATGTCACAAAGTCAGTCATGGCGCATTGTGGAGGGACATGTCTCTGCCTTCTTGTGGCATTCCCCAGGAGTAGTGTCAAGTGAAATGAAAGGAGATAAAAGGTGGAACATAGGCTCATGTTCTAAGCGTGCACTTTCCCTCTGACTCCTGTATAACTGGACTCATGGTAACTAATGCCCCCATTCAGCAAAGCACTTAAGTGCATGCTTAATTTTAGTATGTGCTTACGTGCTTTGCTGAACAGAATTGGCCTCAAGCACAGGCTAAAACTATAGGTTTTTACCAACAAAGGGATTAATGAAATAATTCCAATAATAGTTTTAAAAATCCTTTCAATATTTCTACAGTAGTTTCACATTTACAGAGTACATAATGCTGTGATGTGGTATCAAGGTTTTATTGACATTGCTGGAGTTATTTGCATAACTCACTCATTGCTTAGCCACTTGTAATGCATGCAAGCTTAGGTCAGTAAAGCCTTTTACAACATACCGTGGCATCTTGTGTTCCCTGTAAACAAAATTAATGCGCAATTAAAAGAAAATACAATGGAGTTTTATGATGCAAACTTCTTATATGAAAGTGTAAAAGCAACATTTGCGGGTAAAATTGTAGAAGCCGAATAAGAAAACCCCTAAAACTGATGTTCTGACAGCGTGGTGTGCTCTTGATATTCTGCAGTGGGTGATAGGTGTTCCAGGCTACCTTAGGACAGAACACAGGAAAACAGCAATCAGCTATGTGGACTTCTGGCATTTACAAAGCTCTGTAGTTGTGGCGGTGATATCAATATAAGGAATTACTTGTCTTTTTTTTTTTTTCTGTCAGATTGATAGCTTTTGGGGGTGACTGATGCAAGAAACAGATTATGAAGCATACAACTTATTTTAAAAAATTTATAAAGTTTTAAACATTTTTACCAAAGAAGCACAAGTCATTTTTATAACCTTTGTATTTTTTTTTAAATATTTAAAGATATCACATGCTATGCCACTACATTATTTAGAATTAAAAGCATTTTGCTAGTAATAACCCATTTTAATTTTACTATGAGGATTATTTTATTTAGTCCATTTGTAAGGTATCTAAGCTCAGTAGAAGAGAATGCAAACAATGTTCAAATATGACAACTGTAATAATGAACAGAGCTAACCACCTAATATTCTAGAAGGAAATCGGAAAGGTGGCTTTTCCTATCTTTGCATTAAGGTGTCAGATCTGATCTATTACTTTTGATCCTCATCCCACTCCCATTGACTTCAGGGGTCCAAGATCAGTTCCCTTGTGAAGATAACTTGGACAGTCTTTATATGTGTGCCCTTATGTGTGGTAGACTTAAAGAATGTATAACTCATGTTTGTAGTTACGCATGCTAAAATAAGAATATCCTAGTCTCGTGCTTGGGGATGCAAACTGTTTGTCAAAGGGTCAAGAAGGATTTTTCCTCCAACCCCCATCTGCCCAGAAATAGCATTTTATGGTCTGCATTGCCTGCAGCTGAAGAGCCCACTACTGGTCCCTGCAAGAGGCAGGATCAGGTACAGGAACAGATGGATCTGGGTAGATGGCAACACCAATGGTTCTAATTTATAAAATGTCTTGAAGAAATAGAACAAAGCTGGAGTTGTAGAGATCTAGCTGCAACAAACTAAAAAGCACAAGAGGTGTAATGTGGGCAGTGCTACTGTTGTCCTCTTCAATACAGGCTTCCTGAGCCTGCTGATGCATTTGATACCATTAGCCTTCATGTTGCACTGGTGCATTTATATTTCAACCTCCAGGTGGTGATAGGTTGAATCAGAAAGCCCTCTGTTAACTTGATACACTAATGTGAAATCATTCCTGGTTTAGGTTTTTCAACAGTGACGCTTTCACACCAAAACTGTCTAAAGACTATCTTCAAATATTGTGGACTTTCTTTATTTTAGATTTGGTTCTGCAAATGCATAGCCAAATGACATGTTTGCATGTTCAGGAATACATGCAAGCATGTATACTTTTGATTTGAAGGTCTCTTCTCTAACAAGCTTGATCCAAAACCCACTGAAGCCTACCCATTGATTTCAGTGGGATCTGAACCAGGGCAGATGAGGCAGCTTTAACTTCACCAGTCTCTTGCATTTCAAAATCCATTAAGATTTATGGATGTCATGTCTCCTCAGAGCTTAACTTTATTAGTATCTTGCTGAATTAAAATGGCAACAGAAGCAGCCAGAAAAGGAAGTAGAAAAGAAATGACTGACTACTGCTTTCATATGCACTGACTGCATGTGTTCCAGGTGCAATACTCAATAAAGCTTCGTGCTGATGGAAGCAGCAAAGTGGTGGCTTGTCAAATACTTCTGTCTTGCTCTGTCTTTATAAAGAAAAATCAAGACAAACAGTTCATACATGTTCAGCGGGCAGACTTGTAACTGGTTTAAATAGCAAAGATACTTCAGCAACCTCAACTGACAGCCAAGAGGCAAAAGTACTTTGTCATGTATTTAAGTTATTTTAATGTGTGATTGCATTAGGTGCATGTTGTTTGCTACTCCTTCAGGTGAGCCTTTTGAGAGAAAACCAACAGATCTTGTAGCTCACGAAAGCTTATGCTCAAATAAATTGGTTAGTCTCTGAGGGGCCACAAGTACTCCTTTTCTTTTTATGAATACAGACTAACACGGCTGCTACTCTGAAACCAGATTTTTGGCAAATAACTAACTTTGTGCTTCTTGCACTCTACCCCGATCTTCATTACAAAGATGCATACAGTGTACTTCTCACAAATAAGTAAATCAAACTACTTGAATGCAAAAGTTTTGAGTTACTAGATAAAAGCTGAAATTACAACTGGACTTGTATAACTTAACCAGCCTCTTTTGATAGCTTGTGGATTTTAAGGGTGGAAAACACCATTTAAACAACACAGGCCATGAATTTCACCCAGTAATTCTTCGATCAAGCCCAATAATTTAGATGTCTCTCTAAAAGCAATAGTCTAGTTCAAGCCCAATCTTAATTTAAAGATTTCAGTTCAAATTATTTTATTACTTTTATATAATAATTCTCCACTATTGACTCAATAGTAATTTTTAACTGAGTAGATGGGCAATACACATAGTAATCTTAAGGCTCCTCTACACTAGAAATATCTTAAGTTCTAACTACACAGTATTCTGACACAATTTGATCTTGCCTTTATCAGGACAAGACCAAACTATATTCTGGAAAAGTATTAAAACCTTACAGTAGGTCTGTACTCCAGTTCCATTACATGGTTTGGTAGACCAAGTATGTTAACACAATAGCGTCCTGACATTTTATAAACACTGTCCTATAAAATGCCATATATTCTACTACAGCCAGGCCCTTTTAGCACCTCACACTAAATCAAGAAATGCAACCTGTTATAGACAGGGCCTAAGCTTACATTAGAAACATTGGAAAAAATGTCCACCGTTAGAGAAGCTGTAGTGTAGATAAGCTGCTGTCTAAATGCAGTATTTCTCAGGACTGTGTTGACATGAGATTGAGGATGGTATTGGCAGTCAGCAGGGGATTCCAAGATTACTAGCACTGGTTCAGCTAAATTGTTGTTAATGGTGAAAAAAAATCACTAGTATAAAGGGGGCTTAAGGTCTAACTCTACAGAATGCAGATTGTGGCACTGTCATCTGTTAAATTTTTCTTTAGGCTTTGAAAACTGACCTATAGTGCCTTTCACTGAAGGATCAAAACTTTTGATAAGCATTGTTGGCTAAGTAAGAATTGAAGACTGATAAATGAAACTGTGGCACAGGGAGGTTGTGACTTATCCTAGGTGGCCGTGCGATGGAGTAGTAAAGACAGGAATAAAGATCACACCTTGAATCCAGTTCTGTGATTTAATCAGCAGACCCTACTCCATCCCTGGAGCTGGGACTTTCGTATTGGGTAAAAGTGCATCATCTTGAGTATAAGAATTATCTGCAAGGGGCAAACTCCTGTCCCTGCTTCACAACTGCTGAAGTCTAAGTTTAGAGCCCGGAAATAAGGGTGCACTGTAAGTATTGCTGCCTAACCTCAACAGTGACTTAATTTGAAGACAGTCTAGGATTACTGCACAAACCAACTGATGTGGGCATCTGTACTCCCTCCCGCCATCGGAATACAGACAACCTATGTTACTGTAATGTCAGCTATTAATTTTCTTTTTCCATACTCTTTGGAACAATTTTTTGTTCCTCTGATATGGCTACATCTTACAATATATTTTGTGCAGAAGGTCAGAGTGGAAGGACTGGTATAGTAAAAGGAAGTTGGTCATTTACACATAAATTAGGCCAAATCCTCAGCTGGTGTGAATTAAAATAGCTCAATTGAAGTGGTGGAGCTGTTACACCAGCTGAAGATCAGACCCACTAAGTAGGACAAAAACAGGATTTTTTTTTCCCCTGAAAAGCAGTCTTCGTTCTTTCTTAACAGTATCTCAGCCTCTAATAAAAGCAATGGAAAGATACACATCTGGCCATTTAAGAGTAGTATGGCTTTTATTACATCACGTTCATCCTGAAAAGATTAAGTTGTAAGATTGGGAGTGGTCACTGTTCAGATAAAAAGGCTTATTTACAAAGATGTTTACTTTACAGTTTTACATAAGACATGATTCTTCAGAACATACAAAGTATCAAATCACAGACCTAGGTCTAGCACTTGCCTGTAACTATAGGTTAAACCAAAAGGAAATCTACAGCAACCATTAGACGTACATAATACATTGTGTCCTGCAACTACAAGTGTATAAATGACTTCACATCAGTCATGATTTAAAGAATTAGAGATTCTCTATACTTCTTTCTTCTTGAGTATTAGTGGACCCACATTATCGCCTGTCAATTCATTGTGTTTGTTGTGAGAGCCATCACAGACAGGGAACTGGAAAAGACAAGAATGATTAGTGTATTTACTATACAGCAAGCAACTAAGACAAGTGGTGGTCGTTTGTGTAGAGGATAATCCATATAGTTGGAGTGAGATCAAGACCCCGCCAACGCAAACATCAACAAAAAAGCCTATAGGTCAGAAATGCTCAGAGTATAACTTAAGAAGCAAATGCAACACTTCATCCCTTAAATTAGAGCTGTTGCCACTCCTTCCCTAAAGCGAAAGGATAAGGGACAATGTGACCCAGCTGCAGAAATGATTGACAAATAAGTAGCAATTAATCTTAATTTCTCAGATAAGATAGGGATACAAGAGGAGACAGGGATACAAGTTTATGATTATTGTATATTTAATAGATGAATGAAAAGTCCTTTCACTTCCAGCCAGTTGACAAGGTAGCTCTCAGTACTAAAGTCTGGGCAGCTTTAGACTAGATACCTTTTTTCTGCACAGAAGTATACGTACGCATTTAAATGTGCCAAAGACAGCATGTTGCATCAGGGTGGAGCTTAAGAGCATTTTACAAAGAAAACATTTTTTTTTAAGTTTCCTCCTATTGTTCTTTTCCAACATCCAAGCAATCCCTATCATCCATCAGGTATATGGCACTGGTCAGTCAGAAGACCACTGCTGCTGAAGAACTAAACTCCGTACAATAGCCTAAAACATTACAAAGAGTTGTTTTTGTTTTTTTTTTAAACACATTCTCCATGACAAAATAGCCCAGTGGAGGAGCAGCTAAAACCAGAGGCACCCAATGTACTTTAAGGTTCATTCCAGAGTTGGTCAAGTTTTGATGAAACCCCCTTCCCCCCATTGGAAAATGCTGTTTCTTCTAAACGTTTTGTACAAAAGTATCAGTTTTAACACTTCATTGGGAAGTTTTCACAGGTCTAGGTTGAAATAAGGTCAAAATGAGAGAAATCCACTTCTGAATAGACTGCTGGTGAAGGCAGTCACTTGGCCTGTGAGTCCCACGTTAATCGCTTTTGGGGTTAAAAAAATTGAAAGGTCTTGTTTAAATTAATTTCTGAACAAAAATGAATTTAAAAATCTGGAAGTTTTTCATGAGAGGGAACTGTTTTCTGTCCAGCCCTGGTTTATTCCAGGAATAGAGCAAAATACATAAAGGAAAAAGGCAAAATTTACTTTAGTTTTCACCAGACCAGGGGTTCTCAAACTGGGGGTCAGGACCCCTTAGGGGGTTATGTGGGGGATCGTGAGCTGTCAGCCTCTACCCCAAACCCCACTTTGCCTCCAGCATTTATAATGGCGTTAAATATATAAAAAAGTATTTTTAATGTATGGGGGGGGGGTCGCACTTAGAGGCTTACTATGTGAACGGGGTCACTAGTACAAAAGTTTGAGAATCACTGCACCAGACTAAAGGGTGGCCGCTCTACTTATTGTGCGCAGAACAGACAGTTAAGTGGCTTGTAGGTGTCTAAGCTCTCCTGCATATGTAGGTTTAGAGTGGAGAAAAAGAATTGCACAACTCTTAGAGAACCCATGAACCTGTCCAGCAACAGGGTGGGAGTAATGTGCTCCAATTCACAGAAAGCAGAACTGACAATAATAAAAAGTTAACTCCATAGCCCTATACCGTTGCTATAAAGTACCTTACCGTCTTAGAACGCCAACACCTGCAGTAAGCTGCTTTAGTGAGGCACAGATCTTCAATGTTTATTTCATTTACTACTTTGGGATTTTCCTTCTGGATCTTGAGGTTAATCAAGCTATCCTTCTGCTGTTTCCTCCGCAAGAAGAATGGACGAAGAGCCAGATATCCAAGTAGTGCCAGGACACCCAGGAACGGCAATAACCGCAGCCATTCTGAAACTAAAAAACACACTAGACTTATATTGAGCACTAGGATTGTGAACAGCATCAGTTACGCTCAAATGGCACAGCAGCAGCTCTTCCTGTTTGATTTAGAATGAGTAGGGAATCGAGGCTAACAGATGGAGGGGACTAGTGAAATGAGACGAGAGATTGGAAAATAGAGGAGGAGCACATAGGCTTCTGGAGACAGAACAAAGGGTAAAATCCTGGCTCCACGGAAGTCTAGAGCAAAACTCCCATTGATCTCAATGGGGCCAGGCTCTCACTCGTGGTTTAAGATTGATGCAGTAGAGGAAGGGGAATCAGTGGAGAGATCAAACCATGATTAATACTAAATGAAGGCTCCCTAATGCTTTACCTGCTCACTCAAATTAGCCTTGGAGCATTTTCTAACAAATATAAGAGGAACTGTTAACAGCATAAAGAAAAGGAGTACTGTGGCACCTTAGAGACTAACAAATTTATTTGAGCATAAGCTTTCGTGAGCTACAGCTCACTTCATCGGATGCATAGAATGGAACATATAGTAAGAAGATATATATACGTACAGAGAACATGAAAAGGTAGAAGTAGCCATACTAACTGTAAGAGGCTAATTAATTAAGATGAGCTATTATCAGCAGGAGAAAAAAACTTTTGTAGTGATAATCAAGATGGCCCATTTAGACAGTTGACAAGAAGGTGTGAGGATACTTAACGTGGGGAAATAGATTCAATAAGTGTAATGACCCAGCCACTCCCAGTCTCTGTTCAAACCCAAGTTAATGGTATCTGATAGTTTTGCCTGTTCTGTCATTAGCATATGTGATGGCTATATGAAGTCTTGAGTACCCTCATTCCAGCAGGGAAATTGGCAGAAGAACTGAGTGAATCTTTGTTTAAAATCCAAAATCTGCATTAATATTTCAGTAGAGAAGTCTCTTTCCAGTCAGCTTGTCCAGAGTTGAATTGCATCAGAAGGTCTAATCCTGCAAGGTGCTGAGCATCCAATTCTGACTGACCCAGTGGGAGTTGGGTGCCCTGAACCTCAAAAGACTGGGCTCAGAGTATGTATGGCAAGAACCAAATGACCTAGTCGGAGAGGCAAGCCTTTCAAGTGTACCTGATTAAAGTAAGTAGTGGTACCTTGTGGACTCAACTACTGTTTCGGGATAATCTGGCATCACCTCACCTATTCTTTCAATTGCCAATAGCAGAAACAATGCATCCTGAAAATAAGGTCTCAAGAACTTTCTTAGGAAGTAAGTGATCCTGTGGTCAGGTTTTGCAGATAGGAATTATGCTTAACCATGTTGTGTGTTGACGCAGCAGGTGTTACGCATACGACAAAATGCTGTATGGAAAGCTTTTGTTCCAGAACATGAAGATTTGGAAATCAAACCACCACTTAAAGGATTTTAATACATTTTTTTTAAACTTGTGAAGGTACATTTAGTAAGAATGCAGTTAGCATAAGAAAAGATTCTCTCCTCTGAAAGAATTTTTCAAACACATTCAGTAGACCCACTAGCAGAGAAGGTGAGTCTCCTGGCCTCCCCAAATCTATAAGATCTACTCAGAGCTCCAGGACAGATAAGATGCACACATGGGAGCACTACAGACCAAAGTAGGGCACTTACAAAACATGTAGCACACTCGATAAGACTAAACACACAGAGAGAAGAAGGGCCTCATCTAAAAATGCCATTAGAATCAAATGGCATTAAATAGATTTTTGAACAGTGATTTGCATCTTAATATAGCACGGAGAACTTCAAGCCAAGCTCAAAGACAGAACACTTAGCTCATCTAGTAGGCATGACTGAGGAACAAAGTCTCAGCCCACTTGGTTACAAACACACAGAGAGGAAACACAGAGAAAAGACCAGTAACAACCAGGATAGGAAGCTGTTATTTATTATTTGTATTGTGGTAGCAAAATGCGGAGGGTTTTTAGCTTCACTAGCCAATGACTGCTGCAGTATTTAAGGGACCTGGAGGCTTTCCAGAGAATCAAAACAAAATTCATGCCGCCGTCCAAGCTCTCTGGAGGCTTTCATCTGCTTCCTGTTCGGTCTGGAACTGTTCCCTTGATGCTGGAGACATCAGTTCCTCATTGGATTGTGGACCTAGCTTGGTCCCTCTGGAAGCGATGTAGGGGATGGGGTTGTTTGCGTTGACTGTGAACCGCTCTCCGCTGGTTCACTATGTTGGGGTTTAGGCTCCAGCTGAGCCTCTTGTGTAGGGTTATCGGCTGCTGCCGGTTCAGGATCAGTGGGGCCCTCTGGTGTTGGTTGTTCCGCTGGTCCCAGTTCTGGGACTGACTCTGCCTGGGTCTCTGGGACTGAATCCACTACTGCTGTTGCAGACGTTGGCATGGGGTCCAGTTCCATCACCTCTGACCGGGTCCTGGTAGAAGTTTCCGGAACAGAGCTAGGCGTGACGGCTTGCTTAGCCTGGCTGTGGGTGACCATTCCCACCCTCTTGGCTAGCTTCACATGATTGGCCAAGTCTTCCCCCAACAGCATGGGGATGGGATAATCATCATAGACTGCAAAAGTCCACATTCCTGACCAGCCCTTGTACTGGACAGGCAACTTGGCTGTAGGCAAACTAAAAGAGTTGGACTTGAAGGGTTGAATTGTCACTTGGATCTCTGCGTCCATTAAATTTGGGTCCACTAAGGATAGCCGACACTTGTGCTCTGGTGTCCCTCCACGCGGTGACCTTCTTCCCATCCACACTCAGAGTTTCCCTCCACTCTGAGGGTATCTGGGAGGTATCTGGGCCTGAGGACCTCTGGTGTGATTCTGGTGAAATGAACTGTAATCTGTTGGGGTTCTTGGGGCAGCTGGCCTTTACATGCCCCAGCTCGTTACATTTAAAACATCGTGTTACATTTAAAACATTAGCTGACGTGTCACTGGGGTGAGGTGGGTTGCTGGAGAACGGTGTGGCGGGACAATAAGGTGTCTGGAGGGTTCCTTGGGGGGTAGTTGGAGCCTTGGGCTGCCCCCGGTGGTAGGGTGTGATCTGAGGTTGTCCTTTCTGGCATTCGCTCCAACTGCGACCAGTTTTTTTCTTTTCTGCCACCTCCACCCATTTGGCTCCAATCTCCCCCACCTCGATTACAGTTTTGGGCTTCCTATCTAGGACTCATGACACAAACTATAGCCACAGGATACCCTTTAATACATCTTGAAAAACTGACATGCAGAGAAAGACCGACTTTCATTTAAAAACAACTTTCTAGCCCCAATGCTTACAAAACACATTTCAAATTTGAGCTCATGCAGTAATGTCTTTCTGAGCCTACAGCAGCTCCATTGCCTCTGTAGCTACACATAGCTTTCTGAAGCAGATGCAACAAAATTAACAATATTCTGTTCACTGATGCTATTCAGAATTCTGTGGACAACACAAACATAAGAATCAAGCCAATTTCACAGTGCTATTGCTTGGGAAAGCTGAGCATCAGAGGCAATCACTGGAGCTATTTATGAGGGAATCCAAAAAATAGAGGGTGGGAAGGGGGTAGAGTAACAAAGACAAATCTCTGTCCCGCCAAAGAACACAAGAGAAGGGAAGAAGGAAGAGACCAGAGTTTCCTTCTCCGTCTACAATCAGAAAGGGGTGAATCTTCAAACTTATACTTCTGCTAGCCAAAGACCAATCCAAAAAGTGGAGGCCCTGGGGAGTGTTTAGGAATAACATGATAGGAATCCCAACTCTCGCCCAAGAAGCTGGGGCATAGGCATCTTACCAGGGTGTTGCCACCCTCCCTATTTTTCCCCTTATCAGTTTCTGGGAAGTAGATGTCCACTCATTTTTTTTTCATACTCACAGTTTTTAAGTTCCCTAACAATAACAAGACCCTTTATTAGATGTGAATAGAAAGAGAACCCTGACACTGACAGCCTAACTAAAGTGAATGGCCACAGCGTACATTGAAGCATCCACAGCTAATATTCTGTCCTCTCCCTCTCATTTGGAAAAGAAAAGAAAAAAAGTCAGGTGGAAGGAGTGTGTCAGCCAGAGTGGTTCTTGAATACAAAAACTAGTGTTCATATTAAAACTGAGCAGTAGAGGTAGCTCTGTTGCCTTTTTTAATTACTTTCTAATATCTGTTTCAAAAACTAAATCATGTATGCACTAGTAGGTGCTCACTTACTACTGTAATTATTATACCACTTTCTATTCTAACTGGCTACAGAGCAGCTCATCAGTAAGTTAAAACACTAAACGTGTATGAACTATCCACCATTCAGCATGCAACGTGCTATTGCATTTGGATTTTCAGTGACTCCAGGCTCTATGCTAATTCAGAAGTTACTTCCTGAATTATGTTTGCCTCAAAGTTAACTAGCAGGGGGCTTTTTCTAACAGATGATTGTACTGCTTCCTGTTTTTAGATTCAGTCAGTCAATGAGTTCTCACTTCCATGCACTCTAAACACAAAAAAACCCTCTAATTTTCAGATTCCCACGAGATAACTGGGCAAGTTAGGTGGGGCAGGGAGAACACAGTCCTGTCAGTGTTGGATCACAGTTTTAAATAATAAATTAAGAAACCCCAAATCCCCTATTAGATCCACATGCAGCTTGTCATCCTACTATGTAAGATGACAAGGTCAGAGATTCACTCAAGTGGTCTGTGGAGGCTACTTCTCAATGTGCCCCTGCCTTCTCTATCCCATCCCCTTCACCCCACACACACTTTCACAGCAACTACAGGAGCATATATTCTGAACAGAGGTGGCTCAAACATTTGTAAAAGAGGCTTCATAAGAATGGCCTCTTCCTGTATGGGATGCTACTTAGGTTACCAATAGCCCTCTTAGTATAGAGGTTAGATGGAAAGCCCACAAAAATTGTGCTTGTGGCCCTCCACTGAAAAATTAAAGTATAATCAGTACGTAATTCCTACAAGGAATTTGATGCTTATCTTACCTCACTCATGAGCACATCATTTTGCTGTACAGATAAAGGTTGTCTATATATTGTATATATTTATACTGCCAGCATAAAACACATAATAATCATGACTGTACTGTACACTTCAGCATGACTGTTGTGAAGAAACACACGGGACTGGGGGGAAGAGGCAGCCACGACAAGAAAATAAGAGAGATGGAAACTTTTGAACACTAAGGGTGTGACAACACTAAGATAGGTTTCAGAGTAGCAGCCGTGTTAGTCTGTATTCGCAAAAAGAAAAGGAGTACTTGTGGCACCTTAGAGACTAACAAAGTTACTTGAGCATAAGCTTTCATGAGCTACAGCTCACTTCATCGGATGCATTCAGTGGAAAATACAGTGGGGAGATTTATATACATAGAGAACATGAAACAATGGGTGTTACCATACATGCTGTAACAAGAGTGATCACTTAAGGTGAGCTATTACCAGCAGGAGAGCTGGGGGACGGGGGGGGGGGGAGGGGGGAGGAGGGAACTTTTTGTAGTGATAATCAAGGTGGGCCATTTCCAGCAGTTGACAAGAACCTCTGAAGAACAGTGGCGGGTGGGGGAAGAGGGATAAACATGGGGAAATAGTTTTACTTTGTGTAATGACCCATCCACTCCCAGTCTCTATTCAAGCCTAAGTTAATTGTATCCAGTTTGCAAATTAAGTCCAATTCAGCAGTCTCTCATTGGAGTCTGTTTTTGAAGTTTTTTTTGTTGAAGTGTTGCCATTTTTAGGTCTGTAATCGAGTGACCAGAGAGATTGAAGTGTTCTCCAACTGGTTTTTGAATGTTATAATTCTTGACATCTGATTTGTGTCCATTTATTCTTTTACGTAGAGACTGTCCAGTTTGACCAATGTACATGGCAGAGGGACATTGGTGGCACATGATGGCATATATCATATTGGTAGATGTGCAGGTGAACGAGCCTCTGATAGTGTGGCTGATGTGATTAGGCCCTATGATGGTGTCCCCTGGATAGATATGTGGACACAGTTGGCAACGGGCTTTGTTGCAAGGATAGGTTCCTGGGTTAGTGGTTCTGTTGTGTGGTTGCTGGTGAGTATTTGCTTCAGGTTGGGGGGCTGTCTGTAGGCAAGGACTGGCCTCTCTCCCAAGATTTGTGAGAGTGATGGGTCACCCCTCAGGATAGGTTGTAGTTCCTTGAAGATGCGCTGGAGAGGTTTTAGTTGGGGGCTGAAGGTGATGGCTAGTGGCGTTCTGTTATTTTCTTTGTTGGGCCTGTCCTGTAGTAGGTGACTTCTGGGTACTCTTCTGGCTCTGTCAATCTGTTTCTTCACTTCAGCAGGTGGGTATTGTAGTTGTAAGAATACTTGATAGATACCAATGTGATATATGCCATCATGTGCCAGCAATACCCCTCTGCCATGTACACTGGTCAAACTGGACAGTCTCTACGTAAAAGAATAAATGGACACAAATCAGACGTCAAGAATTATAACATTCAAAAACCAGTCGGAGAACACTTCAATCTCTCTGGTCACTCGATTACAGACCTAAAAGTGGCAATACTTCAACAAAAAAACTTCAAAAACAGACTCCAATGAGAGACTGCTGAATTGGACTTAATTTGCAAACCGGATACAATTAACTTAGGCTTGAATAAAGACTGGGAGTGGATGGGTCATTACACAAAGTAAAACTATTTCCCTATGTTTATCCCCCCCCCCACCACTGTTCTTCAAAGGTTCTTGTCAACTGCTGGAAATGGCCCACCTTGATTATCTCTACAAAAGGTTCCCCCCCACCCCGCCCCCCGCTGCTAATAGCTCACTTTAAGTGATCACTCTGGTTACAGTGTGTATGGTAATACCCATTGTTTCATGTTCTCTATGTATATAAATCTCCCCACTGTATTTTCAACTGAATGCATCCGACGAAGTGAGCTGTAGCTCACAAAAGCTTATGCTCAAATAAATTGGTTAGTCGCTAAGGTGCCACAAGTACTCCTTTTCTTTTTAACACTAAGATCGTGTCTGAAACCCAATGCCAAATACTGTTCCCTTCCTCCCTGCTAACCCTTGATGCTTGTACTTTCGGGGTAAATTCTGGTTCTGTATATTGCATTGATTATAGTTTGTCCCTGTCAACACAAGCAGTCAGAGAGAGGCTATGACTGACCTCAGATCTCAAAAAATGGTTCAGTTTCTAGGGTAGAGGGGGCTCAGGATTTTTATCAGCCTAAAATACAAAGCTGTATGTGAGATGCTGCTCTCCACCATGTGTTTTCCCCCTCATTTCTCTGTGATTGATAAGGCAAGAACTTTAAGACTCTCAGGGTCAGTTTTTCCTAATTAAACTTAGGGATGCAAAAGAAGAAAAGTTCTAATAACGAAATATTATTTTACTGCCTACCCTGACTCTGGGGTCAGGTCTGCTTTTGCTTGAGACTAGAAGATCGACACTCAAACAAATGCGTGCTTAGTGAGTATGGTGCTTAGCACAGCACCCTGATCCTTGATTGATGGCCAAGCAGATGCTCACTCAGTACAAATAATATCTTTAAATACCATAATTTAAGGTCACTCAATTCCCTTCTTTCACAACCAGGAAACAAACTAAATCAAAGTTTGTAAATTTTCATTTGTGGCTGCCAAAGAACATTCATTCTCTTTAATTTATAGTAGTAAATATTAGTAATAAATAAAATTTTGACTCTATGCTTCTGTGCTGTATAGTAATCTTTCACTGACCACAATTCAATTGATAGTTCTATAAATATCTCCTTCCTTGTCTTGAATTTGAGTTGTTACTCTGTGAATACTTTGAGTTAGACTGCATAATATTCAAGGCAGTGATCTTGTCTACAAATGTTTTGTAAAATGATAAACACACCTACAACAATTATCTAAATGTTGGGATGATTTGATTATTGTAGTACCTACAATGCTAACAACTAACCACTAGCGCCTAGTAGCTACCAGTGCTAGCCGTTTCCCAGACATTCAAGATGGGACAAACCCTTCTCCTAGGTGCTCATGACCTAAGCACAGAGAAAAGTAGGCAGATTAGGGACAGGAGAACAACAAACGGACTGTAATACAATACAAAGAGTAGCAAATGTCCTAGAAAATGCTTGTATATTTAATCTGCTTTATACAAAACATGGTTGTATTAGTATACAGTAATCTTTTAGTTCTTAATCAGTAACTTATTGAATGACAGCTGCCACAGTGTTTAGAGCAAGCACCGTGCAGAACATAAATTCTACAAACCAGGAAACAATAACTATTCTGGTTTGCTGTTGGATTGTAAAGTGGTACAACTTCCTAGTGCAGACAAGTCCTTAGTCTCCAATTGCAGCCCTTCAGGGGGAAAAATTCAACAAAAGAAGAGATATTTCAAGAAGTAACCAGATGGCTGTTTCACACTTCAAATGGTTAGTTTTTCGAGAGTTAGGGAAACACTTTGAAGGTATCTTTAAATGAGCTCTAGTCAAAGAGCAGCGTCTGCTAAAAATTAAGTGAAAATTCCTGCTGATTACTAAGTTTAAGAGCAGTTTTGGCACCATATAACCACTGATTTGGCTGTATTCTTGTTGAGCAACTTGTTGGAAGAAGCAGGCAAACATGTCCCATCATTAAATGATTCCATAAAGCAATGTAGTAGAGTGTGTTGCTGTATAAATTTAGTACTTCAAAACTGATTATTCAACATGCCCACATTACAGCTGCTGCTTGAAAAACTTAAGGTTCCTGCCATTTGATCTGGGCGGGCAGACCCTTTTGCCCATGTGCAGTGCCACTGAAGTGAATGTAACTCTACAAGGGTAAAAGAATCGGTCAGCACAGATCAGAGCCAAAGACTTAAAAGCGTGTCAGAAAACCAAGTAAATATGTTGTATTAATGTAGCTTTCTAAGGTCTAATTTTTATGTGCTCAGTTTCATGTTCAATATGCAACCATCTCCATTTACCAGGCTGAGTTTGTTTTGTGCTGAATTCCACATATGCATGCCCACAACTCCCTGGAGCGCTGAACAGAAGAACCTCAGAGTTATGATCACCAGAGTTATGAACTGACCAGTCAACCACACACCTCATTTGAAACTGGAAGTACACAATCAGGCAGAAGCAGAGAGGAAAAATATTAGCAAGTGCAGTACTATGTTAAATGTAACTACTAAAAAAAAAAAAAGGGAAAGCAGCATTTTTCTTCTGCATAGTAAAGTTTCAAAACTGTATTAAATCAATGTTCAGTTGTAAATTTTTGAAAGAACCACCAAAACATTTTGTTCAGAGTTATAAACATTTCAGAGTTACAAACAACCTCCATTCCTGAGATGTTCATAACTGAGGTTCTACTGTACCCGTATGTTCTATCAATCATTCAGATAGCTTTAATTTTCTTTAAAGCATCTAATTTACAAAAGCATTTTGTAACATACTAAAGGTGTCCTCTCTCCCCGAGAGAGTAGGGTCTAAATGCAATGCTCTGGTGAGGAGCCCAGTGCTCTCTTCCCTCCTAGGTATCCTATTTAGATGCTCTCTTCATAGGCCCTGCTGTTTGCTTTATTATTTATTATTAATTATTATTCTTATTATTAAACCAAACAAGACTTAAGATTTTTGACATAAAAATTTTGAAAGATAACTCAAAAGGGTCTTTTTAATTTTTTTAAAAAGATGTAAAGCAAAAGTTTAAATATTTTCCAACCTTCATTGTTTTTAAAAAAGAAACCCTCTTTCTTTCTGAAAGTTTCAATCAGTGTTCTCGGGGGCCTGGATCAAAGTCCTCCAACATTTCAGTGGAGGGGGGTCTTTAGACCTTCGCGTAGTCAGTTTGAGAGGAGCATTAAAATACCCTTTCTGTAAGTCACCAAACTGTCCTGTTCTCACAGGAGCTGAGGCACCCCATTAGAATGTAGAAATGACAGGCAAAACCCTCCACTGTCCACTCCCATTAGAGCCCTTTCCATGGAAAAGCAAAATTCAGGTGGTGGTCATTTGTCACCCCTTCCAAACTCCCTCCTCCTAGGGAGAAGATGTGACAAAATGAGAATGTTCTTAATGTTTTGTCTAAATACTGTATGTGTGCCTTAGTTTCCCCTATGCATTTCTTAAGTATCTATGGGGTAAAATAAGGGAGTGTAATTGTTGCAAAGCCCTAAAGGGCCAGTGTAATGGTGTCTGCACAAACAGTGGCCAACACGCTGTCCCCTGGCAACTAATGGCCTGGGCCCCTTCTCTGCAAAGGTGCCAACTAAAGCTGTTGAAAAAAAAAAAAAATCAGGTGGCCTCCTGGCCCAGAAAAAAGACAAGAGGAGGGGCGAAAAAGTTTCAGTTTAAAGCTCGCTTAAAAAAATGAAGGAAGGGCCAGAGGGGGCTCTGCGCTCCCTGCCCCACAAAATGGACCTAACTAAGGGGTCCTGGTCTCTGTACCTACAAGCTCTGTTTTAAACCATGTTCCTGTCATCTAATAAACCTTCTGTTTTACTGGCTGACTAAAAGTCACGTCTAAATGCAAAGTTGGCAGGGGCACGGCCCTCTGGCTTCCCCAGGAGCCCCGCCTGTGCGAACTCACTGTAAAAAGTGCACAGTTTAAAAACAAACAAACAAAAAAAAACCCTAAATGGTCAAAGGTCAAACCCAAAAAGGTCAAAGCTGTGTAAGCTTCTTGCCCTAAAAACAGTCTGCTCACAAAAAAAGGCTCCCCCAAAGTCCTAACTGGCTTCATCTAAAGTAGTTCCACAGCATTGCCTAGTAACTCCGTAACAGAAGCATAAAGGCAGTTTTTTTTCTCTCCTCTCCCCTTCTCTAGTAAGCGGGTACAACCTTACCATACTCAGTTTAAAAAACCTGATAGACAGCAAATAAAACTGCTAAGTTACTAAAATAATTGCTAAATATTTGTAAAGGTTTATATGAAGTTTGATATAAGTGGGAACTGAATTCCCTAATCTTTTCCAGAAGGTATCACAGCTCCGGCATTTACTGCTGGCACTGTCCTTAAAGAAGAGCTTATGGAGGTGAACATCATTTCAGTTTAAATTATCAATATCACAGAAGCCTATACATACCACGAAGGGGCAAATCAGCAGAACTCTGCCATTTCAGCACCAATGTTGCTGCTATGGCAAGGTTCTATGGTGAAGTGCAAAGCATTTTGTCACTACCACAAATCTACAAAACTCCTATGAATAGAATTGCAAATTACAAAGTGTGATAGACCCAGGCCAGTTGGGTACAGCAGAGTAGTAGAAGACAGATATACTGGCCACTGGATTAACAGTTTTCTGTTCCCTGACTGATCAGAGCAGGGGCTGCTCCAGGCTAATGAGAACACCTGACTCCAATTAACCTGCAAAGAGTCAGGTGAGGCCATTAAGCTAATGTGACCACCTGACTCTAATTAAGGCCCCTCGGATACTATAAAAGGGCTCACCCCAGGCAGGTAGAGGAGAGCAAATATGGCTGAAGGGCTGGTTAACAAGGACACCCTCAAGTAATTGGTAAGGGAGAATCCGGAGAGCTGTGGGGAAGTGGCCTGGGGAAATGTAGCAACTCTGGCACTGAAAGGTTGGCTGCCAACAGCTGCTACCATAGGGTCCCTGGGCTGAAACCCGGAGTAGAGGGTGGGCCTAGGTTCCCCTCAACCTACCACTACAGAAACACCTCCTGGGAGGAGAAAACAGGCCCCTGTCAGGACAGGAGGCTACATTGTTTTGGCATGATGCTGTAGGAGCAACAGAGACTGTGGGAGCTCTCTCACTGATAACCTTGCTGGCTTATGATGAAAAGGGCTCAGCAGACTGTTTCCCTGGCCCTAGAGAGAGAGAAGGGCTATGTGGAGGGTTGCAGTGAGCCTCTGAAACTAGCATAAACCTTCTGGCAGCGTAGGACCCACGGGGACAAGGTTGGAGCTCTGCCACAAAAGCTAGTGTAAATCTTTGAAGACTAGTAGGCTTGCAAATGTAAGAGGCTTAGTTCAACCATAAGACGCTACCCAGAAAACTCTGCTCAAATGTCCTTTATCACAATTCAGTCAATCTGTAGCGTGCATGCTCTCAAGCAAACAGGTGGTGGTGGTGAGAGATTCAGCATCTTTAACCTAGAATACTTTCATGTCTTTTCATCTCTGATGGTATCCAACATTGGGGTCACAAGCAAAGTCATACTACCAATCATGTGCTGTTATGTCAAGCTGCTGCTAAGAAAAAAGGGGCTGTGAGCCAAGAGCATATTATTTCAAGGAGGATGCTCTTGAAAAAGACATTGTTTACTGTGTGCCATAAGACTGAAACACTTCAACCTTGCACGCATAGCATTCTTGGCTGTTTTTCTCAATTTAGTGCTATCAACATGATGTATACATTACATCGTAGAGAAAAGACATTTAAGTGTGACCATGGACATCAGCCTATTAAATACTGCAGAAATGAATCCTGTGTCCAGATTTGGAATGTTAGCCGTGTAGCTATGTATTTCTGACTACATTTTGTATCTGCATCCATAGTTTCACTATGCTTGATTGTTCAAGTGTTCATTAAATCATTAAGTACCAGAGCTAGTGAATGTAGGACTTCTGGAATTTTTCAGCTAAAAAAACTATCCCAAATTCCTACAGCAATCACACAGCAGTTTCCATTCTAATCCCCTCTTCTACCTATGTTCATTGCTTTCTGAAACATTCACCTTTGGGACTGAAATGTCACATGATTGGCCCCTCCCAGAAGTGGTGATTTATTTTATTCTAAGTTTAAACAAAATCCTTTCAGCTAATTGATTTGAGAGTAAACCGCTCTGCTCCCCACCTCACTCTTAAATGTTTTGATTACCTTTTTCAGAATAACTCATATGACTGAAGCTTCAAAGTTGGTATGCTAACTAGCCTGAGTGACCAGTAAGTACTTTGCTAAGTTTTTAAAAGCTCATGTTTAATAGTTATAATGTTTGAAACTGCAGGATTGAGCATTAAAAGTAGTGTATTCCATTATGCTGTCAGTTGTGCACTTCGATAGATGTGGTGTGTATGAATACACAGGTAGATTTCATACCTCCTCAGTTACATAAATGTATGAAGAGGCTAGGGCCATGTCTACACTAGTGAGTTTACAGCAGCACAGCTCTATCGATGCAGCTGTGCCACTGTAAGATCGCTTGTGTAGCCGCTCTATCCTGATGGGAGAGAGGTCTCCCATCGACATAATTAAACCATCTCCAATGAGTGGTGGTAGCTATGTCAGTAGGAGAGCGTCTCTCTTGGACATAGCGCTTCTGTCGGTGTAAATTATGTCCCTCAAAGGGGTGTTATTTTTTCACACTCCTGAGCAACATAAATTATACTGAAAAATATGCTAGTGTAGACAACCTAAATCCAAGAAGTTTTAAAAAAAAAAAAAAAAAAACCCTAGAGAATTAAATTTTAAAACATCATTCTTATGTTAATGCAATATTACAGTTGCCCGATCAAGCACTGAAGTCAGGAAATATCAAATGTTAAGATTATATAGGACCTGATCCAACTCTTACTGAAACTGTGGAGACTTTCCATCAACTTTTATGGGAATTGAATCCAGCCCATCATTTCGGTACAGAATGATTACCAATGTCAATCAAACAAGAGAACTTTGAGGAGAAGCATAGAGCTCAGTAGGGTCCAGCCTGGCACAGACAGCCAGAGATATTATGGGATACTAAGTAAACACACAGTGTAAACGTGCTGGAAAATAGTACTTAAGCCTAGTTGTAGATAAACTGTTTTCCAACACTCATGAAAATGGTACAGCTTGCTGATGCAGTATGGACAAATTAGTCTGACTGCATCTTAAAGGACCTTTTACCCTGACAGAACAGTTTAATTTTTTTTATGTCTCCAAATAAACCGTGCTAGCTAAAACAATATGATACTTGAGGTCCTAAACCCACTACAACTGAGTCTAGAAACCAGGTTCAAATAGTTCTAATTTGTAACATAGTTGGGATCTTAATGGGACACAAACCTGAAAAAAATACCAATTCTGTTGGAAACCATAATTGTAGTAAGTACAGAGAATACGGACAAAGTTAGGAGGGGAAAAAATCTCTTTTCAGTTAGTTCACTTCGTGCAATTGGCAGCACTTTGTATGATTATTTTCCCTATTTCCCTTATGTAGTCAGTCAATTTTTTCCCTTGCTAAGGAGACACTTATTTTAAAAAAAGTCACCATGTGAGCAGAAAATCCTTTCTATAACATTTTAGAGAAATACTTTAAATAGTATGTAACTTTTTTTTTTTAAAGGGTGCTCTGTCAAACAGTTGTTAAGAAATCAAGGTGGTGGGTTTTTTTTGTTCGGCAACTGGGTTAGGCTAGTTACAGAACAAAGTTAACCAGGTCCCCTAACTTGGCTGTAACCGAACTACAGATGGGGAGCCTTAAAAAAAGCGTGATATTAATTTAGTCTAAGGCTCATGGTAAGGGGTAATGAGAATCGGTCAAAATGGAAAGGGGCCTCAGTGAAAATGAAAATCAGGCACAAAGTATGTTAGTTGATATTTCTAAAGTAGGTTCAGTTTAATACTGGTTTAAAATAAAATAACTGGTTTAAGAATCTTTGTTGGTAATTATGGAACAGATAAAAACTTGTTAAGCCTGTTTGACTTTTTTTTAACCTAATGTGGATTTGTTTTTTAGGTTAAAAGTACAAGTCTTATACTTACCAATTACAACATGGTTAATTAGTCCAGGCTGAGCTGTGATTACAATTTGAACTGAGGGAGAGCTACTAAAGTGATGTGTAAGATTTCAAAATATGGTTACAGTTAGGAAAGACCTGTAAAACATCCATCCCCTTCTTATTCAAAACAGCTGCTCCCTGCAGGTCTTCAAGTCATGTCTCATGATAAAACTTACTTTCTGTCCTATGACCTAGGCACAGCCCATATAGCTATAGAGAAGCAAGCTGGAGAGTCTATTCCGGCCACAGACATAATCAGATTTATTACCCATTTCCAGACTGCAAAATCTTGTTGCTGGAAGCATAAAGAACACCACTCGATCCAGGGAAGAGACTGCAGCGCTGGGCTGGCCTGGCAGTCAACAGAGTCATTCTTAAGACTGGTAGGAACAACTCTCACTAGATCTGGGGGAAGTAACATTTTGCAAGAGTAAATATTTTACCCCTGGCGGTTATTTTATTTTAGCCACAGACTTGCTTCTCTGTCTGCCACGGTGAAGCACACAAGGCAGAAGTGCAGTCATCCCCTTAGGCAGAGGGAAACTAAGGCACACAAGGGCAAACTTTCACCCACCAGCAGGAGACCAGCAGCTCTCCTGCCAGTTATGTTAGCTGGTTCACTTCCTCCTTCCTGACACCCATCGGGGCAAGAAAGGGGAGCTCCGGGCAGGGGAGGCGTGGGAGGGGAAAGCAATGGGATGGGGAGGGAGGGCTGGGGAATTGGATGGGGAGCTGGGAAGGGAAGAAGGGGGAATAGGATGAGGCAGGAAGGGGAAGGAATGGGCTGGGGGGGAGGGAATAGGGGAAGGCCAGGGCCGGAGGGAGGCTGGATCCTGGATCCTGGCGGGGCTAGCAGAGGGGGGCCAGCCCGCGGTACCTGTCAGCCTGACGAAGCCGCTGATGCTCTCGGGCAAGGGCAGGCGCTTGAGGTAGGCAGGCAGCTGCACTTTGATGATGCGAGCCAAGCTCTCCAGCGGCATGGCGACGTGGGGGGACGGGCGCTACGCGGCGGCCTCCCCGCCCTCTCCCTTGTCATGCCACAACGGTGCCCTTCCTCCAAGGAGGGGGGAATGGGGGGTGTCCGCTACTGAGCATGTGCGGACGGCGCGGGCCGCCGCCGGCGGGCTGGAGGCTAGTGCGCGTGCGCACTGGGTAAGTGACGCGCCTGCCCTTAGCGCTGAGGGCGGCGCGCGCTTCTCTTGCTCCAGCGTGACGGGGGCTCGGGCTGGCGGGGGGCCTGGGGCTTGGCTCTGAGCCCCGCGAGCTCTAGGCTCCTGCGGTGACGTAGCGGGCGTTAAGCGCACGAGCGAGGTTGTGCCCGCGAGCTACTCGCCTGCATGCAGCGGGGTATCCCGGGAAGCGTTCGCAGCAGGACTGCGGCCCGACGTGGGGCCGGGATGGGCGCGGGTGTGAGCTCCCCGAGCGCCGCCCCGGGGAAGGCCTCGCAGAGGGCAGCGGGCTCCCGCCGTGTGACGGGGCGGGAGGCGCTCAAGGAGGGCAGAAATGCCACCCCACTTTCCCAAATCACGGGACTGGATTGGCACAATTGTGCAGAATATTGCAGGGGGCTTAAACATAAGCAAAGGTCTGGAAGGTGCGTGAGGTAGATTCCGTTAGTAAAGTGGGGTTAAAATGCAAAAAGGCAAAAGTAGAAAGGGAATAGGCAAGGCGAGATAATACTATTTTATAAAATAATATGAAACTGGTGAAAGAAAAGACATAGTTAAGGGCAGGTATATAAAAACCGAATGTAAGGAGAAAAATGGAATTAAGACAAACCAGCCATCACCATGATCTCGCTGCTTCTAGATTGTTTGGCTCAACAGGTAGCAAATCAACGGCTGGATGTCTAGTTGGCAGTCGGTATCCAGCGGAGTGCCCCAGGGATCAGTCCTGGGGTTAGTTTTGTTCAACACCTTCATTAATGATCTGGATGTGAAAAAACACTCCTGAGCGCTGCACGTTTCAGTGCTGTAATGTGGCAGTGCTGGGAGCTGTGCTCCTTGTGGAGGTGGGGTTTTGCTCTTTTCTTTAAGAGCCCAGTGCTGTTCCGTGACTACACAAGCCACATTAAAGCCCTGTCGCACCAGTACTTTAACATTGCCAGTGTAGACAAGCCATTAGCCTGTTCAAGTTAAACCCTAGGCACCTTCTTGCAATTTAACTTGATTAGATTAGCAGGTACTAAAGTACAACCTGTCTTGTCTTGACTAGGGTTTAACTAGGGCTAATATCTAACATCACAGCTTTAAATCCTATTCAAGATAAACCTTTAGATCACTTTGAAATTCTTTCAGGTTTCATCCGAGAGTCATTTTCGCCTTTAATCTTCAGTGTTCTATTTCCAATGACAAGTGACCATCAAACAATATTTTAAAATAACCCATGAGATAGAGCTAAAGCAGAGCCAAGCATGCTTTTAAACAGGACAGCCTGTGTTAAGCAAGCAAAACCTATTTTGTTTGTATCCTTTGGGGTCCTGTTACTGTCCTTCCTAAGCTCCCATCTTTGGCCACCATTAACACCTTCCACCACATCCCCATCATTTTTTTTTTTCAGGTGATTAGTTTATTCCTGTGCTCTGAGTGTATCCTTGAGTTCATTACCTGACCTGAAGCTCTCACTTTGACTATGGCTAGATCCTAAAATGATTCCTTTGCTTTTGGAAAAGATCCTGTTATGCAGATAATGAAAGAGCTAAAGGCTAGAACAGTTTGAAAAAGGTTAAAAATCAGATTTGTTGTGGTATAACCTTCCTACTGCAACTTTTTGATGAAGGAACTTTCTCAGGGCCTACACTTGCAGCTTCAAATCAAGCAAAACACTCAAACTGAAGTCAGTACTGGGTTGTCATGCTGTATCTTTACTCTCCTTTCTGCTCCCCCCCCCCATTCTTCGCTCTGTCTCTTCTTGATGCTGACTGTGATCAACGGAGAGCACTGCTAACGTTTCTCTGAAACTCCTGCGTCCTGTTGTACTCTGCATTCTACTCACTGCAGAGATATTAGACATACTGCACTTTTTGCTTCTCACCTGTCTGTATACACATCATATACACAAATTTGTGTTGAGTGGTTTTGTTATTTTAAAGCATGGAGTCATGCACTTATGGAAAAATGTATAAAGAAAATAAAGTCTGAGTGGGATTCTATATTCAGTTGGAAGGTGAGGGATTGTCTTTGGAATGAAGTAGTGAACTCATAGAATCATAGAATATCAGGGTTGGAAGGGACCTCAGGAGGTCATCTAGTCCAACCCCCTGCTCAAAGCAGGACCAATCCCCAATTTTTGCCCTGATCCCTAAATGGCCCCCTCAAGGATTGAACTCACAACCCTGGGTTTAGTAGGCCAATGCTCAAACCACTGAGCTATCCCTCCCTCCCCCAACTGGGACTCAGGATATCTGGGTTTGGTCCCCAGGTCTGCCAAAGACTTCCTGTGTGACTTTACGGGGGAAGATTTAGGCTCAGAGCCTGGCGTAAGTGAATGGGGCTCCATGCAGGAGTCTACCTGCATGGAGCTCTTTGTAGGATCATGGTATTAAGGCTTGCCTACAAAGAAAAATTTACCAATAGAATTATACAGCTGTAGTTATACTGGTATAACTTCCCGTGTGAATGCTTTTCAAGAATTATTAGCCCTGGTCTACACTATGGGGTTAGGTCGAATTTAGCCATGTTAGGTCAATTTTAAAATGAATGTGTCTGCACAACCAATCCTGTTCTGTCAACCTAAAGGGCTCTTAAAATCGACTTCTGTACTCCTCTCCGGCAAGGGGAGTAGCGCTAAAATCAACGTTGCTGGGTCAAATTTGAGGTAGTGCAGACACAATTCGACGGTATTGGCCTCTGGGATCTATCCCAGAGTGCTCCAATATGACCGCTCTGGACAGCACTTTGAACTCCGATGCACTAGCCAGGTACCCAGTAAAAGCCCTGGGAAATTTTGAATTTCATTTCCTGTCTGGTCAGCGTGGTGAGCTCAGCAGCACAGGTGACCATGCAGTCCCCCCAGAATTGCAAACAAGCTGCAGCATGGACTGAAAGGGAGACACTGGATCTGATTGCTGGATGGGGAGAAGAATCTGTGCAGGCCGAACTCCGATCGAAAAGAAGAAATACTAATATATATATGCATGCCAAAATCACACAGGATATGGTGGAGAGGGGCTACAACAGGGACACACAGCAGTGCCACGTGAAAGTTAAGGAGCTCAGGCAAGCCTACCAAAAGACAAAGGAGGCAAACGGTTGCTCCGGGTCAGAACCCCATACATGCTGCTTCTATGATCAGCTGCATGGCATTCTGGGGGGGACCCTACCGCTACCCTACCACTGTCCATGGACACCTGCAAGGGGGGAGTCTCACGCAACAGGGAAGAGGATTTTGTGGAGGAGGAGAATGTGTAGCAGGCAAGCAGTGAATCCATTCTTCCAGCAGCCAGAACCTTTTCGTCACCCTGGAGCCAGAGAAGGCAACTCCCAAGGCGGGATCCCTAACCCTGAAGCCGGAGAAGGCAACTCTGGTGAGTGCACATTTGTAACTACAGTACAGGGTTTAAAAGCAATAGTGTTTGATGTTTGATTTGCCCTGAATTGGGATGAGTTCACGACCAGTACAGCTACTGGAAAAGTCCGTTAACGTGTCAGGATGGAGCGGGAATCCTCCAGGAACATCTCCATGAAGCTCTCCTGGAGGTACTCTGAAAACCTTTGCAGAAGGTTTCTGGGGAGGGCTGCAACAGTAGGACACTTTACTAAGCCAAGCCAGTGGCAAGTAGTCTGGAATCATTGCAGCACAAAGCATGGCAGCGAATGGTCCTGGGTTTTGGTCACATTCAAGCAACATTTGGTCTTTATCTTTCTGTGTTAGCCTCAGGAGAATATCATTCATGGTCACCTGGTTGAAATAGGGGAATTTTTGTCAGGGAACAGTAAAAGGACCCTATTCATGCTGGGTTGTTTGCTGTTGGCTAAAAGGGACCATCCCGGAGAATAGCCACGCGGTGGGGGGAGGGGTGAAGGGAGAATAGCTGTGCAGTGGGGTGGGGGGAGGTGTGTACTGAAAACCGCAGCCCCCCCTTTTTAAATGTGAAACCCAGCCGGCATTGCTTGCTATGGGAAAGGATGGCACTGCAGTTTGAAACCATTCCCACATGTTATGAAGGTGGAAGAAGCCAACCCCGCGTACCAAAAGGCTTATCATGGCTGCTAGGAAACCAAATTCTGTTGCCCAGCCGTGTGTGATGTGTCACCATACCGGCAGGCACTCAGTGTAAAAGGCAAAATGTGACCTTGTACCTAAAGCACATGTGCTGTCTCTTGTGCTTGATTCACTGTGAAA
The DNA here is from genome assembly GCF_965152235.1 of Eretmochelys imbricata. Lineage (NCBI taxonomy): Eukaryota > Metazoa > Chordata > Testudines > Cheloniidae > Eretmochelys > Eretmochelys imbricata. The sequence goes on along the minus strand of NC_135575.1, from coordinate 32,449,240 downwards.
GAGTCTCCTTTTTGTTCTCAGAAACATATCATAAATTTTACTCTCCTTTTTATTCCCCGCCCCCGGTGGAAATGTTTCTATGCTCCCCCTATCATCTCTGTCCCTGAGGTTATCGCAGATTAGAAGGCAAAAAAAACACACTTGCAATAACATGTTTTCCGAGCTCATGCAGTCCTCCCGCACTGATAGGGCACAGCTTAATGCATGAAGGCATTTAGTGGCAGAGGCCAGGAAAGCATTAAGTGAGCACAAAGAGCAGAGGCAGGAGGCGATGCTGAGGCTAATCGGGGAGCAAACGGACATGATGAAGCATCTGCTGGAGGAAATGCAGGAAAGCCAACAAGAGCACAGACCCCTGCTGCATCCATTGTATAACCACCTGCCCTCCTCCCTAAGTTCCATATCCTCCTCACCCAGATGCCCAAGAACGCAGTGGGGAAGGTTTTGGACACCCAGCCACTCCACTCCAGAGGATGGTCCAAGCAGCAGAAGGCTGTCATTCAAACAGTTTGGATTGGTAGTGTGGCCGCAATACGCAATGTGGCCTTGTCATTCCCTCCTCCCACACCCCACCCCACCTGGGCTACCTTTTTTTTAATAAAGAAAGAATGCATGGTTTCAAAACAATAGTTACTTTATTTCCTTTGCCAGCTGTGATTGAAGGGGGGAGGGTGGTTGGCTTACAGGGAATTAAAATCAACAAAGGGGGCGGGTTTGCAGCAAGGAGAAACACACACAGCTGTCACCCCGTAGCCTGGCCAGTCATGAAACTGGTTTTCAAAGCTTCTCTCATGCGCAGCACGCCTAGCTGTGCTCTTCTGATCACCCTGGTGTCTGGCTGCTCAAAATCGGCCGCCAGGCGATTTTCCTCAACCTCCCACCCTGCCATAAACATCTCCCCCTTACTCTCACAGATATCATGGAGCACACAGCAAGCAGCAATAACAATGGGAATGTTGATTGTGCTGAGGTATAACCTCGTCAGCAAACAGCACCAGCAAGCTTTTAAACATCCAAAGGCACATTCTACCACCATTCTGCACTTGCTCTGCCTATAGTTGAACTGCTCCTTACTACTGTCCAGGCTGCCTGTGTACAGCTTCATGAGCCTTGGGAGCAAGGGGTAGGCTGGGTCCCGAAGGATAACTATAGGCATTTCGACATCCCCAACGGTAATTTTCTGGTCTGGGAAGTAAGTCCCTTCTTGCAACTGCTCAAACTGCCCTGAGTTCCTAAAGATGCAAGCGTCATGCACCTTTCCTGGACATCCCACATTGATGTCGATGAAACATCCCTTGTGATCCACCAGTGCTTGCAGCACCATTGAGAAGTATCCCTTGCAGTTTATATACTGGCTGACAAGGTGGCCCGGTGCCAAGATAGGGATATGTGTTCCAGCTATTGCCCCACCACAGTTAGGGAACCCCGTTGCCGCAAAGCCATCCAATATGACCTGCACATTTCCCAGAGTCACTACCCTTGATAGCAGAACGTCAGTGATTTCATTGGCTACTTGGATCACAGCAGTCCACACAGTAGACTTGCCCACTCCAAATTGATTCCTGACTGACCGGAAGCAGTCAGGTGTTGCAAGGGCTATCACCACTCGCTTCCACAGGGCTATCACCACTCGCTTCTCAACTGTCAGGGCAGCTCTCATCTTGGTATTCTAGTGCTTCAGGGTGGGGGAAAGCAACTCACAAAATTCAAGGAAAGTGGCCTTTCACAGTGGCTGCGAAACTTTTGCATGCTATCATCGCATACCCGCAACACTATGCAGTCCCACCAGTCTCTGCTTGTTTGCTGGGCCCAGAATCGGTGTTCCACTGTATCAACCAGCCCCACTGCCGCCATGATGTCCCAATTGCCACAGCTCGTGCTTTCAGGAATGTCTGTGTCTATGTCCTCATCACAATCGTCCTCATGCTGGCATCTCTTAGCCCGGTTCTGCACATACTCAGGATAATGCGTGAGGTGTTTACAATGCTCACAACAGCAGTGGTGAGCTGAGCGGGCTCCATGCTTGCCGTGATATGGCGTCTGCATGGGTAACCCAGGAAAAAAGGCTTGAAACGATTGTCTGCCGTTGCTTTCACAGAGGGAGGAAGGGGCGACTGACAGCATGTACCCAAAACCACCCTCGTCAATGTTTTTGTCCCATCAGACATTGGGAGCTTAACCCAGAATTCCAATGGGCGGCAGAGACTGCAGGAACTATGGGATAGCTAGCCACAGTGCACCGCTCTGTAAGTCGATGTTAGCCATAGTATTGAGGACACACTTCGTCGACTTAATGTGCTTAGTGGGGACATACACAATTGACTGTATAAAATCGATTTCTAAAAATCAACTTATATAAAATCGACCTAATTTCATAGTGTAGACATACCCTTTGAGTGCTTCTTTCTGGGTTAGATTATACTGCTTTCAAGGTGACATAAACTAAACCAGAAAGAGGCACTCTTATTCTGGAATTAGAGCATCCACACAGGAAATGATACCAGTATAACTATAGCTGTATAATTATACCAGAATAATTACGCTGGTAAATTTCCCCATGTAGACAAACCCTTAATCTGTTTATCTCAGTTTCCAATCTTCTGCTTATATGTTTTAACTCTTTTTGCTATCTTTTGTCTGTCTTGCCTATGACATTGTAAGATCTTTGGGGCAAAGACTCTTCTTTTACTATGGGTTTGTACACAATGGAGCTCTCATGGTGAATAGGATCTCTAGGTTCTACTGTAGTAGAAATAATAATATGCATATTCCAAATACTTAGCTTAGTAGAACAGAACCAGAATAATCAATACTAAAATATGCATATTGTTGTAAATAGTAATGTCCTTTAATTTACAAACATATGTTATTAGCAGCAGTGTTGTTATTTAGCCCATAACATTTGAGAACGTTCCCTGATAAATTCAGTGTTAGTTCAAGAGACACAGAGTATTTATAACTAAACAAGCTTACCTTATTTTAAAAAATACTTTGGATACTGAATTGCTGTTTGGCAGTTTGTTCCAATAGTCGTGTTTTAATGACATGAATAATAAAATAAGTCAGAAAACAAGACTCACACCTCCAAAAGATCATTTTAAAATCATATAAATGTAGGGATGGGTGGGACCTCAAAATGTCATCTAGTCCATCTCCCCCATGCTGAGGCAGGATCACATATACCTGGACCATCCCTGACAGGTGTTTGTCCAATTTGTTTTTAACCTCCAGTGACAAGGATTCCACAACCTCTCGGTAACCTTTTCAAGTATCTAACTATCCTTATAGTTAGAAAGTTTTTTCCTTATATCTAATCTAAATCTCCTTTGCTGCAGTTTAAACCAATTTCTTCTTGCCAAATCTTCAGTGGAAATGGAGAACACTTAATCACTGTCCTCTTTATAACAGCCCTTAACATACTTGACAACTGTTATCAGGTCCCCTCTCAGTGTTCGTTTCTCAAGACTAAACATACCTAGTTGTTTTTTAACCTTTCCTCATAGGTCAAGTTTCTAAACTTTTTTTGTCATTTATGTTGTTGTCCTCTGGACTTTCTCCAGTTCCTCCACATCTGTCTTAAAGTGTGGTGCCTAGAACTGGCACAGTATTCCAACTGAGGCTTCTCAAATAACATATTGAACTGCACTTCGCAGGAAACATTTATACTGAGTAGTGTAATGACTTTAGTTTATTATTCATTTATTGTGATGTTATGTTTAATTAACATGTCATGTCATTGTATGTTAAATAGAGTTAAGTTGTAGGATTATAGAAGTATAAGATTGATCAGTTAGAAGGGATAATTATTAGGGCTGTCAAGCGATTAAAAAAATTAATCACACTGTTAATAATAGTATACCATTTATTTAAATATTTTTGATGTCTACATTTTCAAATATATTGATTTCAATTACAGCACAGAATAAAAAGTGTACATTGCTCACTTTATTTTTTATTACAAATATTTGCACTATAAAAAACAAAAGAAATAGTATTTTTCAATTAACCTAATATAAGTACTGTAGTGCAATCTCTTTATCATAAAAGTTGAACTTAAAAATGTAGAATTATGTACCAAAAAACCTGCACTCAAATTCAAATAATGTAAAACTTTAGACCCTACAAGTCTAATCAGTCCTATTTCTTGTTCAGCAAATCGCTCAGACAAACAAGTTTGTTTACATTTGCAGAAGATAATGCTGTCTGCTTCTTGTTTACAGTGTCGCCTGAAAGTGAGAACAGGCATTCTCATGGCACTGTTGTAGCCAGCATCACAAGATATTTACATGCCAGATGCGCTAACGATTCATATGTCCCTTTATGCTTCAACCACCATTCCAGAGGACATGCGTCCATTCTGATGATGGATTCAGCCAAGCAGTGTGGACCGATGCATGTTCATTTTCATCATCAGAGTCAGATGCCACCAGGAGAAGGTTGATTTTCTTTTTTGGTGGTTTGGGTTCTGTAGTTTCCGCATCAGAGTGTTGCTCTTTTAAGACTTCTGAAAGCATGCTCCACGCCTCATCCCTCTCAGATTTTGGAAGGCACTTCAGATTCTTAAACCTTGGGTCGAGTGCTATAGCTATCTTTAGAAATTTCACATTGGTACCTTCTTTGTATTTTGCCAAATTTGCAGTGAAAGTGTTCTTAAAACGAACAACATGTGCTGAGTCATCATCCGACACAGCTATAACATGAAATATATGGCAGAATGCAGGTAAAACAGAGCAGTAGACGTACAATTCTCCCCCAAGGAGTTCAGTCACAAATTTAATTAACACATTATTTTTTTAACGAGCGTCATCAGCATGGAAGCATGTCCTCTGGAATAATGGCCGAAGCATGAAGAGGCATAGGAATCTTTAGCGCGCCTGGCACATAAATACCTTGCAACACTGGCTACAACAGTGCCATGCGAACGCCTGTTCTCACTGAGTGTGTAACGCAGTGTTCTAGGACAGCACAGTGTTCAGGTTGAAGTAGAAGATAATGGTTTCCATAGGGACATTAGGAAAGTTCCTCCGTAGGATATTTTGTGAAAAATAAAAGATAACCCCCTGGTTCATTTAGTACAAACTGGTCCATTCCAATGATAGAACAAAAAATTGTTCTTCAGCCCTATTTTTTTTAGATGATATGAAGTAAAAGAATCTCTGACATTCTTATAAAATGAAAAAATGAGTCCCATTGGATTTGTATCCAGTGACTTCCACTAATGTTTATTGCAAATATCCAGTATTCCTTACTGAACTCCATAACTGAGAGGCTATAGCAAAAAACTATTGTACGTTATTATTTGTAATATAAATAATGGATATATTCTAAGTAGAAAATTATAAAATTACTGTTACATTATTTTAGAATATAATAAGGGAAGAATTCCTACCTGAAAAACCTGAGCAAGATTATATTACTATTTAGTCTGGCTATTGTTCAGGATTATTACAATGGAACTGTTATATTTTAAAAGTAGGTGCTCTGTTTATAAAATGCCTTAGTACCTACTGTACCATACCAATAATATGTACCATTGTTTAATTTTAAAGTTCCCTGTGAAGTAAAATGCCAATTATTGTAGCATTATATGGGACATCAAAGGTGAGAATGCCAGTTCCTGCAGTGCAGTGTGATTTGAATGGCAGGGACTAATAATAGCTCAAGCAAGCATTAGCTTTCTCTGTTGAAACCTGAGTATATGATCTCCACAACGCACCTAAACTCAGTTCAAAGTAACTGCTGGATAAGTATGACCAGTAGCATTGTGCTATTAGGATAAGTCATTTTATGTTAAGCTGTTGATTTTAATAATAGTGCTCTAGAGATTCCTGATTCAGGCTCTCACTCCCAGTGCCGAGTCTGGCAGCACTGACCCTGAGGAAGGGATTAACCCCCTTGTTACTCATCTGTGATCTCACAGAAGACAAAGGTACCTATCAACTAATGACCATGGACTGCCTCTTCAGGAAGCCGGCCAGTTCGGACCAGCTGGAGAACAAAAAACTAAGGTGGCTAGCCAGTTGACAAGTTTGCCCAGGAAGAAGAACAAAGGACTGAGGAGGGGCCAGGTGGGGGATTGTATAGTGTGGGTTGCTGGAAGCGGAGACACTTCTCGACTGTGGGCTGAGAGAGAGCCCTGGGCTCTGTACAGACCCAGCTGGACTTCGCTGTAGCTTCCTGTTTCCTATGCTAACCTAAGGGCTTCCTACGCTATGTTCCGTATATCTTTAAAAACAAACCAAAAAACAAAACAAAACTGTTTTTACAATGCTGGCTGAGAGTCACTCCAGATTAAGTTGGGGTGCATTGCTCCCTTTGTGTATAACTCTCTCCCATGTGTCCAATTCAGGTGGACTTGCTGAGGGGATCTCACGGTGTGAAGGAAGGGTGCTGAAGGCTCTGAGGTTCAGTCCCCAGAGCCAATGAAGCCACAGGACTTACCACAGAGAAAGCGTGCAACCCTTGAGGATTGACCTCTGAAGGCAGTTCTCCTGGGGGCTATTACAGAGCTGTTTGAGAGCACCGGGCCTGTAGGATCCATGATACCTGGTAAGAAGCATTTGAATAAACTACCAATGAAATTATCCTCACACTCTAAACCAAATTGCAACAATCCTAGATTAAGGCAGAACAAGATACTAAATATCACAAATGCTTCATTAAACTGAATCAAGTACCAAGCTGAGGAATGCTGATTTGGAACCGGTGGATATAAAGGCAAAGGGCCTGATTCTGATCTCTCATTGGTTTTACATTTGTATAACTCCCTTCACTTCAATGGGTTTATTCTGGATTTACACAAGTGTGAATGCAAGGTCAAATTCTGATCTCTGTTGCACTAGTGTAAACCTTCAGTAACTCTACTGAAATAATTGAATTTATTCCACATTTATGCTGGTGTAGCTGAGAGCATAATCTGGCCTGAAAGCTCTATGGAACTCTTTGGACACGCTGGGCCTGGTTCTTAAATCAGGAATAACTCAACTGAAGTCAGTGGCTTTATATTGGAATAAAATCAGTGTAAATGCAATTAGAATAAAATCCTGAAATTCTCTGACCAGAAAACACTCAAGGAGCCAATTTTGCAATGCACTTGAGTACTACCTCAGCAGATCAGGGCAAATATATTAAGGTTGAAATGCTAAATGTATGTAAATCAGGAAATCCATATTCATTGTTCCTACAGCAATCACAACTTGTCTCACTAGTATTTTCCATTACTTCATATGGTGTTATCTTCATTACTTTATGTCAGCATTGCAAAGCTCTGCACAGGCTTTCATAATAGGGCCGGAACCTGCAAACCCTTACTTGCACGTTAGTAAAGACTAATCTAATTATTCTTGTTGAGATCAAAGAGTTACTGAATATTCATGATAATTTTGAAAGCTGATATATATATATATATATAACATTGCTAAAAGATTTGAGAGAAATCAGACTGGTAGGAGAGAGTTTCTTCTTCCAGTGTTTATTATTATATGTTTTTGTAATTTATGGCAGGGGAGCTAAAACCTTGGGCAGTGCCCTGTTTTTATTTTTTTATAACTCTAAATAAATTAATAACATAACTTTAAATGTCCTTGCCTTTTTAGAATTAAAATCTCAAGTATCATGTTACATTAACATACTATAATGTATTTAATTTAATTGCTTTTAAATAAAAACTATTGAGCATACAAACTACCTATTTTTTATTTCATCATGTATATTCACGTAACATGACAATATATTCTTATTTACAGAAATGATAATTATGACAAACCAATGACCACACATGAAACCACTCAGTAGTTATTTTTATTTTATCACAAGTACATGAGATCACACTTTCAAATATGTTTTTATTTTGATGTGTGATCTTTGAAATAGCACACAAAAACAAGATGTTTACCAGGATAACTATTCTTGCACACTTAAATGAGCAAGAAAAATTACAGAGATGTATGCTATATTTTCACTCATTTATAATGTATTTCTCAACCATTTTATTGTAAAATAGCAAAGCATGACATCCTCAAAGATGCCTAATCAGATTTCAGATTTCAAAATAGAACAATTTTTGAGTATTCCACATTAAAAAAGTGTCTAAAAACTGTTAATTAGTGAAAATTTTTCAAAAATGGATAGTTGGAATTTTACTTATTTCTCCAAAATTATTCACTTTCAGGATTACAACAAGCTATAAGTAACAGTAAGGTATTCTATAGTGATGGCCCAAAACAATGTAGAGACATTAATGAAAGACGTGGTTTGGACCACAGTAATAATGATTATATGGTGTAGTGCTGATGCAAGCATCTGGGTAACAAAAGGAGTAGGAGCAAAGAAGATGCTTAGAATGGGTAAAATTTATCACACAGAAAAACATCATTTTTTCTTTTCAAGGGCCACTCTTGCTAAAATCCCTTAACAGCCACATATCAGTCCCATATTAAAAAACATTTAATTTTATAAGGCAGAATATTATTTTCAATGTGTTTGCCCTATAACCCAGTTCTTCTCAAACTTTTTTATACTGGGAAACATTTTTAAAGATTGAGATTTTCTTGTGGACACTTTCCCTCCTGGGCCCACATCTCTTCTGCAGTAACTAGATTCCTTGGGTACACAGAAAAGTAATAACAGAGCAATACTAAAGACAACATACTGAAAACAAACTCAAATCACTGAAATGGATATGATTGTTTGGTTATGCTCCTCAATTATGTATCTATGCTGGTTATTTCTTTTCCCTGGACATCACAGTTGTTAATAGTAAACGTCCCATAATTTCCTGAAAACTCCACTGCTCTAATCTCTCCAGGTCAGTTTGCAGTTTGATTTTGTCCTCTTACATGTTTGCTACTTCACCAAAACGGGGTGAGGTTCTTGCCTCAAAAATCTACGTATGATTGAATTTACACAAATGGAAGCATCTAATACAAAGTTAGAAAGCAGCCTTGTTCTGAGTTACCTATATAAAAAAGGCTTTATCAACGTTTAGACAGGAAGCATCAATGTTTAAGACTGACCAGTTACTCCACCAGGATAAAAGCAGCAGTTTCATGGGTCATTTAGAAGTGTTCTGGGAGAATTACAGTAGTCCATGGATCTCAGTGTGATAATCAAGTTAATTCCAGAGAGAATGGCTCTAAGTGCTTGAGGATCCAGGTACCACCCCCTGTTCCTAGAACAGAAATGGACATAAGGCTTGAAGTAGGTGTCATTTTCAAAATCTTGGAAGAGTGTAGACTCTTTCTTAAATATTTGCTTGAGCCACAGCTCTTCCCCCTAAAGAGGCAGGCATACAATTGTATTTTTGGCTTTACTATTCTGATGGTCTTGTAAAATGAATAAGCCAAGTCTCAGCATCATACCTGACCTCCTACAGAGGGCTTCTTATACCATTCCCAGAATCCTCCCAGCTTTTGCTGCAAGGGCCCTAGGGTGACCAGATAGCAAGTACAAAAAATTGGAACACTTTTTTGGAGGGAGGCATAGTTGCCTATATAAGATGAAGCCCCTAATATTGGGAGTCTGGTCACCCTAAAGGGACCTCATGTTCCATTCTCAGAGGAGCCTCTTATATGCACCATGCACCTAGCCTTCTCGAGTCTTGACTTTCTCCTGACCCCATTCTCTGAAGATCATACAGGAGTCCAAGATAAATTGTGATCACATAAACCAAGCTCTATTTTGTTTCTTGGAGACATCAGGACTTAATTTACTTAAGAGTCACTCACTGCAGAGCAGAAGTGTCAAACACATTGCCCTTTTGACACATTTGTGAATGCAGTGGCAGAGTCAGATTCTCCCAAATCTAAACTGTTTTTTAAATAAGATTTCTAGTCCTCATGGTTATCAAAAAGGTAGGCTTCCAAAAGTGTTGTTTGCCTTGGTCTGCAGACAGCCTGAAATAATAGTCCTGATGTGTGAACTTCCATCATAGAATTGTAGGACTGGAAGGACCTCCAGAGAGGTCTAGTCCAGTCCCATACATTCATTGCAGCACTAAGTATTACCTAGACCCTCACTGGCACGTGTTTGTCCAACCTGCTCTTAAAAATCTTCAATTATGGAGATTCCACAACCTCCCTAGGTAATTTATACCAGTGTTTAAGTACCCTGACAAATTGTAACCTAAACTGCCCTTGCTGCAATTTAAGCCCATTGCTTCTTGTCCTATCTTCAGAGGCTAAGGAGAACATTTTTTCTCCCTCCTCTTTGTAACAACCTCTTATGTACTTGAAAACTCTTATCATGTTCCCCCTCAATCTTTTCTTCACCCAACTAAACAAACCCAATTTTTTCAATCTTCCCTCATAGGTCATGTTCTCTAGACCTTTATTCATTTTTGTTGCTCTTTGCTGGACTTTCTGCAATTTGTCCACGCCTATTCTCATTCAGGAGCTAATTATAAAGTTAATAATGTCACCTTTAACTTTTTAATTGCTGAGCAGTGGTAAGAATGGGGAGGGGGTCAGACATGGCCCAGGGGGAATGGGAATTGAGAGCCACGGAAGGACTAAGGCCATGCAAGGATCAGGAGCCACAGAGCCATTGTCACAGCAAGCAAGATAGGGTTTCCACCTGTTTTTTTAACGGAACAGTTGGTCGAAAAGGGACCCTGGCAGCTCCGATCAGGACTGCTGACTGGGCCATTAAAAGTCCAGTTGGCACAGGGCTAGCAGGCTCCCTACCCGGCTCTGCGTGGCTCTCAGGAAGCGGTGGGCGTGTCCCTCTGGCTCCTAGGCATAGGGGTAGCCACTGGGACGCCATGTGCTGCCCCCGCCCCGAGCGCTGGCTCCACAACTCCCATTGGCCAGGAACTGCAGCCAATGGAGGCTGCAGGAGCCGCGCCACCTGGCCACGCCTCTGCCTAGGAGCCAGAGGGACATGGTGGCCACTTCCCGGAAGCCACCTGAGGTAAGCGCCACCCAGAGTCTGCACCCCAAATCCCCAGCCAAGCCCCCTTCTGCACCCAAACTACCTCCTGGAGCCTGTGCCCAGCACCCCATCCTATGGCCTTACCCCCGCTCAGAACACCCTCCCACATGCTGAATGCCTTCGCCCCAGCTCAGAGCCCCCTCCTGCACCCCAAACCCTTCATCTCCAGCCTCACCCCCCTCCTGCACCTCAACCTAGTAAAAATGAGTGAGGATGGGGGAGCTGGAGTTAGCAGGGGGTGGGGCCTTGGGGAAAGAACAGGACTTCACGGCAGAACAAGGGTGTTGTTGCAATTTTTTGTGCAATTAGAAAGTTAGCAACCCTAACCAAGATGTTTCTGAATCGGGGTAGCAGTGTTAGTCTGTATCCACAAAACAGGGAGTCTGGTGCCACCAGAAAGACTAAGAGATTTATTTGAGCATAAGCTTTTGTGGGTAAAAATCCCACTTCTTCAGATGCATAGAGTGGAAAATACAGATGCAGGCATTGTATACTGACACATGAAGCGAAGGGAGTTACTTCACAAGTGGAAAACCATCGTTGACAGGGACAATTCAATCAGGCTGGATGTAGTCCACATCCAATAATTGATGAGCAGGTGTCAATTCCAGGAGAGGAAAAGCTGCTTTTATAGTGAGCCAGCCACTCCCAGGCCCTATTCAAGCCCAAATTAATGGTGTTAAATTTGCAAATTAATTTTAGTTCTGCAGTTTCCCTTTGAAGTCCGTTGCTGAAGATGTGGCTGTACATCCAACAATCCTAGCACAAGCTAGGCAGCGTAACTATACCCCAGTGTAACTGGGCCAGGTGAACCCAGCTGGGGACAGGACTGACCTCGACTCCGCCGAGGCGCAAACCCGCCGCGCGTATACAGGACGTACACGGACCCGGAAACACACCCAGGACACAGGGAAACAAACAGGAAGGGGAGGGGCATTCCTGCCACTCCTCCTCTAGCCGCGCTGGGGTTTGTTTCCCCTTCACGGCGGCTGAGCGGAGGGATACCAGGACGCGGTTAGCCAAACACGACGCAGATCCGGCCGCAACGGCCATTTTGTGTACACGCACAGACGAACCCCTTCGGGGCGGGGACGAGCGAGCGATCACGAGCCGGACACGCAGGAGCATCGAAGGCCCGGCAAGACCCTTCGCTCTGTGGGCTGCTCCGTAGCCCGCAGAGCGACGGACAAACCGCCCACTGGGCCCTGCCTAATGCACCGGAAGCTCCAGTTTCACACTGTCTGCGAAGAGGGAACGGCGAGCTCCTGATTGGCGAAGCGGCACCTCTTTCCCCACCCCGGAACAGGAACGCATGCGCTCTTCCTCTCTTCCCTCCCCACCCCCGCAGCACTAGAAGGCGCATGCGCGCACCTTACACGAGTCTGAGCCTGTTACCCGGACTTCCCCCCCATCAGTCTCGGGAGCGCGTGCGCGGATTCCCAGGCGGCGGCGGTTAGCACGTCCCTCCCCCGCTCCAGTCAGAGGGGGGTGCAGGCGAGGTTCCTCAGTGACCCGCCCCCGGGAGCGGGGGGCGGTGCCTGCTGTCCCCTCCTTTCTTCCTCGGCCTCGCCACCGGCGGCGGGTGTGCAAGGGGGCTGAGCTCGGTTTCTTCCGTGGCGGCGGAGGCTCAGCTCATCGTCTGTCCTCTCCCGGGCGGGACAGGCGGCGGCAGGAGCAGCCAGCGATCTCCGGAGAAGGGGCCGGGCCCGCCCGTCGGGAGGAGGCTGTGGGCGGCTGCGCTCCGTGCGGGCGGGCGCCCCTGGCTGTTTCCGGAGGAAGGAGAGACGCACCTCTCCCCCCTCCCCCCTCAGCGCGAGCGGAGCCCGGAGTCACCGCGGCGCAGAGACAGGCCCGGCGGGCGGCGGCGGCGCGCGCACACACACACACACACACAATGGCGCTCAAACGCATCAACAAGGTGAGCGAGGGGCGGGCTGGGGAGACGGCGCTGCTGCCCCCCATCCCCCCTCCCCGACGCCGGGTTGCGCGTCAGGCCCCGGCGGGGGCGAATCCCTGGGGCGGTGTTGCTGTCGCTCGGGGTTATTGGGTCCCGCACGGACGGGAAGGGGTCAGCGTTGCCTGGTGTGTGCGCGGTGCCTCCGGCTGTGGTGGGGAGTGAGGGGGGCGTCCGGCCGGGGCGGGTGACCCTCGTCTGCGGTGAGGAGCAGGGGGCCTGCCGGGCAGGGGGGGTGGCTGATCTCCTTCCGGGGCTCGGGCTGGCTGCGTGGGGAGGGCGGGTGATGTCGCCCGGGAGCCCCTTTTGTCGCAGTCACCGGGAAGGTCGCGGTGGCCCCGCGGGGACGCTGTGGGCTGTCCGGAGGGCCAGGGCAGGGGCTCTAAATGTCAGTGTCACCCGGCGCGGAGATGATGTCGGCTTCTCGCCTCCATCGCTTCCGCTGCTGCTGTTATTGATTCCCCGGCTGTGCTGTGGCTGTGTTTACATCGCAGGGACAGTCAGTGCTGGGTCGCTCCTTCCCAAGGGGGGAATCCGCCTCCCGGCCAGATTGGTTTCTCTTCCCTGCCGTGTAACTTCTTTCCCGCATTGTAAGATGGCGGCGGGTTTGCCTAGTTCAGGCTCTTTCCGGGTCTCTTGGTTTCTGCAATAACATGACACACACACGTCCACGCTCCCGTCAAGTCACACTATATAGCAGCAGCTGCTCCTATTCCTCTAGATTTCCCCTTCCCCCTGCAAACCCACTACTTTCATAATGTAGAGGAATGGCTTTTTACCTCATCTCTTGCTTTATTGGGGGCGGAAGACTGTGTGATATATTGAGAATTTCGTCCTTGCACAATCCAGCAGGGTGGAGTAACTTTACAGCTAACTCAGAAAAAATGTTGGGGTGATGGCAGTCCAGCCTTTCCTGAGAGGAAGGTTAGTGGCAGAGGGTGGGGTTTAGATAACTTGTAAACCTTAATTTCAGTTGTGACGTTCCTGTGGAACAAAGGTTTAGTGTTATTGGGCAGCATCCACGTTCCCAAACTGTTGGGGTCTTAATGACAAGCATGATTAAAGATAAATAGCTTAAGCTCTAAATTGGTGTTGATCTGTACTTACAAGCATTATGGCATTTTAAATATTTTGAGACTGGATGGATTATTTTTCTCCTGGTCACTTTACAGCTTGCCAACAAGCCAGAAACTCATAGTGCCCTTAAATCATACACTGAAAATGTCAATTTTGGATACAATGATTAGGGTTTGTCATATTTTTTTTCTTAAATATTACAGTAACTTGACACTCTTACTGTGGAGGAGGTCTGGTGGCTTGACTTACTAGTTTGGTTATCTAACAGGAGCATAATGTGGTTACTGTGTCTTAATTTATTGCTTGCACTCAAGAATAACACAACTCTTAAATTCAAAACTGTTATAAGTAGGAGAAGTGTAGATTTGAATTAAAATGACACTCTTAAAACACTTTCAAAATAGTTTCTGGTAAACCTGCTACCAAAACTTGTTTCCACTGTAACAGTGGATGATATTAAACTTAAATTAAAATGCAGCTGGGAGACTCCCTGGTACGCTTTGTCACCAACTCATGCAAGTGAAATGCATCCTGAACTCAGACTTCTGTAGGGCCGAGGAATTTGTCAAGCATAAATCAAGACAAACTTTCAGATGCATAGTCTATACTTAACCTGATATTTTACTTGGGGCCTTAGCACATTTTTAAAAGTAATTTTGTACCAAGAAGTCTATTTAGATTGTAAGATCTTTGGGGTGTAGGGACTGTCTACAGTGCTTAACAAAATGGGGCTGCATTCTTAGATGGTTTTTAGGCACTGTTGTAATAAACATGACTAATAATACAAGTATGTCCAGGGGTTAAAATCTTTCTTGTCCAGGGTTAGTGGTTGGAAATGGTAACCATTTTTGACTAGTGTAGCCAAACCAGGCTGCAAGATATGCCTCAATTTGTTCTGTTTACAGTTGTGACTTGATTTTCAGCAGTTGTCATCTGAGACAATTATAGTTAGATTAATCCTTTATCTGTAATTTGGGATTTTGAGGTGCTTTCTAGTGCTCTCAGGAGAATTGATGCTAAAATCAAAGCATAAGAAAATAAAATCATAAACAAATGAGGTGAATTTAAGATCTGTCTCACCAGTGACAAAGCAGCCGTCTCTAGCTTTAGTGGTTGAAGAGCTGGGATCCCCAGCTTTTAAATGGCAAGATCATCCAGACATCAGATTCTAGATTTTTGTGGTGCAACAGATCAGACTTTGAAACTCCATGCTTCCTTATAGTATGTGCTTGGCACTAGTCCAGGGCTGCAAAATGCAAGTCCAGGACCTCAGAGCACTGTAATTGTATATACCTGATTCAGTCTAACTTGTAAGTCTGTAGAAATTTTACGTGCCAAGGTCAGAGTTCATTGTCTTCAGCAGATGACAGCACAAACACCCAAAGGGGAGGCATTTTCTTTCAATCCCTGATCTGTTTTGATTCCTTTGTTATGGACCATGCTCTTTGAAGTGAACCAAAACATTAAACTTGGGGCTTGGCAGGTAAGTAAAAATTGACTTTCAGGTCTAGCTAATGTATAGAAATTAGTTCCAAGAAGTTGGGATTCAGGATAAGACTACTTTTTAAAAATTTATTTACAAAGGCTATCTAATATGGACTTAGCACTTCATCAACCATTTTGAAGCTGCATTTTAGAATAGTTGACAACATTGGGCTATGTATTTTGGGGTAACTTTTTAGGAAAGAATCTTCAAGTCATTGAGTCTTCAGTTTTAACCTTGAAACTACTGTTTTCTTGTTTGAGGGTTAAATTAACATTAAAACAGAATAATGACTTTTGGTATTTGGGAAGAAATAGATGAAAATGTTATAACTGACTGCATTAATTTTTCACACTTATTTATATAAGCACATTACATTACTACCAATGTACTGTAGGTACTAGGCAGCTTTCAGTTTAGTGGCAATTTGAGATTATTTCCCAATGCAAAATACTTTGTCAGTTTCTGCCCAAAGAAGTGGGATGGTATTGATCTAATGCAGGGGTGGCTAACCTGTGGCTCCAGAGCCACATGCAGCTCTTCAGAAGTTAATATGCGGCTCCTTGTATAGGCACCGACTCCGGGGCTGGAGTTACAGGCGACAACTTTCCAGTGGGCCAGGGGTATTCACTGCTCAACCTCTGGCTCTGCCACAGGCACTGACCCCACTCCACCCCTTCCCGCCCCCTCCCCATAGCCTGTCATGCCTTCGCTCCTCCCCCTCCCTCCCAGAGTCTCCTGCATGCTAGAAAACAGCTGATCAGTAGGTGTGGGGAGGGAGAGGGAGGTGCTGATCAGCGGAGCTGCTGGTGGGTGGAAGGGGAAGCTGATGTGGGGCTGCTGTCATATTACTGTGGCTCTTTGGCAATGTATGTTGGTAAATTCCGACTCCTCCTCAGGCTCAGGGTGGCCACACCGATCTAATGGGAATCTGACTACATCAGACCATTTTAATGGCAACTACTCTTAAAATAAGGAAATTAAAACGTTTATAATCTGTTTGTGCACCATGGGACCAAAGATTCCATAATATTGTGCAGGAAAAGTTTTTTCTTCAGTCTAATAATTTTGGAGAGAGCGCAGGAGCAGGATTAAAAAACTGATTCAAATGGAGGACGTACACTGCATTTAATGCCCAGAGGACACTAGTGAGTGACAGTGTGTTTTTAAAAAAAAAAAATATATGAAGCAGAATATTTTTCAGATTTGTTGAGGCAAGTTGTCCGTTAACCACTGATAAAGGGTTAGTAACTTGAAATCATGCTTTAAAAATTAGTCTTGTTCTAGAGCCCCTCTAACATATTTTTGTTCTATCATTTTCCTAATTTAAGTTTTTATTCTGTTGTATAGGGTTCTCAAACAGCAAATAAAGGAAAACTGGTTATGCAAGGCAAATAGTGAAATTGACTCTGATAGCACTGTATACATATATGTGGAGTACACAAATTGGGGGAGACAAGACAGAAGTTTTGTCTAATCTTTTAGTTTTAGTAACTTTAGATTTTGTAACAATTCAAACTCAGAAGCAACTACGTGTCCCCTTAAATTAATCAAATGTTTCAACAGAATTTAAACAGATTTTCCCACCTCTAGAACATTCTTACAATAAATTTCCTTTCCTGTGCATCAATTGGATTGGTCTTCAGTAAGAAATGCTAAGAAAAATTATACTGAGATGCCACGATGGTTCAATATGTCAAGCTGAAAAAGAGGACCCGTAGTTCTTAGTTACTTTATTTAGTACCATATAGCTATTTGAGGTATTAAAAGTAGTCGCTGAAGTTTCTTAAAATGGCTTCCTTCCAAATAAGGTGAGAATTGCCACTCTATAGCAATCCTTGTTGTCCTGTTTATAGCTTGAGCAATGATTTGCTCTGTTTGCCTTTATCATGTGATTTGGAGGCAAGGTTTTGAGCTTGTTACAGGAATTGGGGAATTTGTGCTTGTTAAAAGGTTGGGCAAATAAGTGGTGTTGTAAGAAAATGGTATTAAGCAGTAGAAGAGATCCTGGAAAAAGCAATTGATAACAATAAGATATCTCTTTGTAGGTCATCTTTGGAGCACAAACTTTGAGGTTGTTTCTTTTTTGCTGCTTTATGACAGAAGTTTGAAAGGTTTTTAGACTTTTTCTTTTCTCATTATTACCTTTGACATTCCAGCCCTATCTAGGCTGGAAGACTATGGCCATTATGTACACCAGGGATTTTACAAAAAAAAAATTACCTCTGATGTTACCATGTTTTCAGCTAAATTGGTGGTAATGCCTCTTTTGTAAAATACTTCAGTTCAGAAAAGGCTTATTGCTGGAGAATTAGTGAAAGGGTGCATTGCAAGAGCAAAGAGTGAAAGTTGATAAAGAAGAGGGAAAGGGATTTTCTGTCACTGTTTTTGTTAACAGGTCATTAACTACAGTGGCTAGTATTTTGGATAAATGAAGGCTTTGTTACTCTGGCCCCTTCACTTGATGCGTTACATCTTACAATAAATATTCCTGAGAACTCCCACAGGTTCTCCAGCAAGACCATGACACTTCTGATATTTCAGCTTAAAGATTAAGGCCATGTCTACGCTACAAAATGTCGAGCTAACTTATGTCAGCATACAGCTACTGCAGATACTAAATAGCTTGTGTGTGTGTACACATTTGGCTGCTTGGGTCAGTGGTGTGCATCCTTACCAGGAGCACGTGTATCAATTGTATTGTCAGTGTGGGACAGTTCTTGAAAACCAGTAATAGTTGACGCAAGCAGCACGGTGTCTACGCTGACACTGTGTTAACCTAATTGCGTCAGCTGTGACTCTGTGTCGCATGGGGACATGGGGGTATAGTACTAACTCGGCATAGAGAGGCACTTACATTTGTGAGAGCCAAATTTAAGGGAAGACCTTTCCTTAGTGAGGTTGACGCAAGGCAGCGTCTGTCGCTCGAACCCTGTAATGTAGACCAGGACTAATAAATATTTCAGGCAACCTTTAAACACCTGAAAAGGAAAATGTTTTAAAATACTTTTGTAGATTACCTTTAAAATTCTTGGATTCCAGTGTGTTCCTGGTTGAGTGAACTGCAAATATTTTCTAAAACGTGAATTAAGGTCCAGATTTCACGAAATAGTAATGGTCAGCACACAACTAATTTTAAACCTTTTCTTTTCAGCTTGCTAGAAATTGCACTGATAGCCTTCCAGTCACTTTGATCCTCCAGTATGTGTTATTCTTTCTTTATACTTGGAATCGGTTAGACTCTGAGCTGGCTTTTAGGGTTTCGGCAAATGGGGTCTAGCTGTATAGTATGGTGGTGACAAAGAATCTGTCCATGCTTTTTGAGATTAAACAGAAACTCTGTTTTCAAAGCCACAATTAACAAAAAATGCCACCTGCCTATTTTAAAGGACAGTGGGCCTCTGAAAGTAACTGTGAAGGCCAAGAATGAATTGTTTTGGTGTACGCAGTGTTATTGTAGCCATATCAGTTCCAGAATATTAGAGACAAGGTGGGTGAGGTAATATTCTTTATTGAACAAACTTCTGCTGGTGAAAGACAAGCTTCCGAGCTTACACAGACCCCTTTTTCAGGTCTGGGAAACTTACTCAGGGCTTGTCTTTGCTACCACTTCGGTATAATTTACGTTGCTCAGGGGTGTGAATAATCCACGCACCTGAGCAAGGCAAGTTACACTGACCTAAACGCTGGTTTAGACAGCACTATGTCAGCGGGAGACTTTCTCCCACTGACATAGCTACTGCCTCTCACAGTAGCCTCTATAGTGCTCCCAGCCATGCTGCTACTGGGTCTCTGTTATAAGCTAGGCTGCCACCCAGGCTTCTGGCTTGGCCTGCCATTTGGGTTCCCTTCTGGGAGCCCTGCTGTCCCCTGGGGTCAGCAGCTGACTGGACTCCGGGTGCAGATCTCCCTGCTGGAGGCGAGAAGCGTCAGGTAGCTTCCCCCCTGCTCCCGCATAGGAGCAGGGAGGTGAGAATCCTGGCTCTCAGAACCACCCTTCTCTCCCTCCGAGACTGTACCTCTTCAGTCGGTAGAAGTGCTCCTGGTAAGGATGCACACCACTGGCAGAAAGAGGGTAGTGTAGACATCAGTCCCTGCAGTAATTATGTAGGTCATCGATTGTAATGTAGACCTGCTCTTAGTCTGGTATCCAGTTCTGTGACAGAGCAGAAGTTCAGTCCCTCGGGGCATGTCTACGCTGCAATTAAAGACCCTTGGCTGGCGCTTGGGCGAAGAGGTTGTTTAATTGTGGTGTAGATGCTCAGGCTGGAGCTTGGGCTCTAGGACCCTGTGAGGTGGGAGGGTCCCAGAGCTGCCGCTGAAGCCCAGATAAGCCCAAATGTCTGCACTGCAGTTAAGGGCCCTTTATCCCAAACCCTATGAGTCTGAGGGCACAGGCTAGTTGTGGGTTGTCAATTGCAGTGTAGACATACCCTTAGAGAGTGCAGATGTTTGGGCATCATGTATTGTTCATTTAGTAGGTATTGGTGCCATGGTTTCTCCTGGAGGTGGAGTTTTGTAGGTTGTAGAGTAGTTGGTTCCGCTTCTTGTTTTTGTGTTGGATGGCTGTCATCAGCTTTTCTTGATAGTTGTTTTGGATTTCTTGCATGATTTTCAGGTGACTTTCCTGATCCTTTTTTCTTCCCCATGTACATGTGGTGGTTTCTTGTCTGAGGTGATCGTTTCTGGAGTACGTGAGGTGCAGTAAGTGATTCCTCAGTTTTTAAGAAGTCTGTCTGCAGAGCTGTTCAGCACAATTTTAGTTTTGTCTGTAGAGGTCAAGAGTTATGTTTTGTTCATTGCATTTACTCATGAAGTAGATGTCGCTGTTAAGTTGTGCTTCATTTTTCTTCATGTTGTGGAGTTTTCATTTCAAATGGCAAAATTTGGTTGCATTGTTGTATGTAGTGTTGTTGTAGCTGTGTCAGTCCCAAGATATTAGAGTCAAGTTGGGTGAGGTAGTTTCTTTTATGGGACCAGCTTCTGCGGATGAGAGAGACAAACTTTTGAGCTTACACAGATCTGAAGTGCTCTCTGTAAGCTCAAAAGAACATCTCTCACCAACAGAAGTTGGTCCAGTAAAAGATATTATCTCAGCTACCTTGTTTTGGTGTTGCAGTCTGTGCTCCAACAGGTGCTTCACTTCCCTTAAAAGCAGCAGGGGCATAACTGTCTCTGACTACTATGGGTGAGGAGAGAAGAGAAACAGGTTTTTCTCCTTACACCTGGTTAGTTTCACTCTTCTGCTGCTTGAAGCATTATATGTGGCAAAAGGAGCATGATGCAATCTGCAGCTGAGATGAAAAAAGCAGAGGGATCAAAAAAACATAGTTGTGTGTTGAGGAGCGTTTGGGCAGCTGTCAAATTCTTCTCTTCTCTCTTCCCCCTCCCCCAATAGGGGTGGGTCTAAGTGGAAGGTTTGAGAGGAAACCAGAAGTTCAGCTGTTTAGCGAAGACACTTGGGAGATGTGAAGATGCTGTCCTGCATAAAGCCTACAGTATAACTTTTTCTGATCCCTTCACAATAACAGATCAGAGGGCCTTTCAGAGAGTAGGGATGGTCCTGCCTGAGGGTGGGGAATTTGGTATTTCAAGTTGATATATCAGCTGACTGAACTTCCCGGGAGTAAAATATATATTCCTACGGGTGTACTGGTGTAACTTCCTGGGTGGACAGTCTTCCAGAACGTTTACACGCTGGAAGTTACAACAATATATCTGTAGCAGTAGTATAGTTATCCATTTCAAATGGCAAAATTTCCCATGTACATGAGCTTTCATTCCAGGGTTCATAAGAAATCAGCCACTTGTTAAGTGGTAGCTAGGCCTCACATGAATGAAAAGCTGCACTAAGAATTTCAAAAATTGACCTTGAATACTTCAAAATTTAAAATAAAATAATCCTGGGTAAGTAAATCAAGTGACATGCTGACATGAGGTTTAGTGTGAATCTAAATCAGGGGTCGGCAACCTTTCAGAAGTGGTGTACCCAGTCTTCATTTATTCACTCTAATTTAAGGTTTCGTGTGTCAGTAATACATTTTAATGTTTTTAGAAGGTCTTTCTATAAGTCTATAATATATAACTAAACTATTGTATGTAAAGTAAATAAGGTTTTAAAAATGTTTAAGAAGCTTCATTTAAAATTAAATTAAAATGCAGAGCCCCCCGAACCGGTGGCCAGAACCCGGGCAGTGTGAGTGCCACTGAAAATCAGCTTGCATGCCGCCTTTGACACGCGTGCCGGAGGTTGCCTACCCCGATCTAAATAGTGGTTGTGTGTTCACTAAAAAATGCAAGTTACGTTGCCTAACATTCCCATTATAAAACATTTTCAGAATATTCTGAGAAGCTGTAGTGTCTCCATGCTTTGTTACAGGGAATTTGAAAATTTGCTGTCTCTGTGGAAAATTTATTCAAGCTTGGCTGAACTACCAGTATGAAAAATCACAATTATTCCATTTAACAAAGGCTTGTTTGTTTGGCAGAAAATTTCTCTGATTGGCACTGAGCATCCTCCAGCCCAAGACACAAGGGCCTGAGCAGGATTCTCTATTTCAGTTGTACTTAACTAGTTGCAGGGGCATCAGTGTGAGAACATGGGGACTCTATCCTGTGTTGTCAAAGCTCCCTCTACTGGCTCCCAAGCAGCATGGAGAAGGGAGGATAAAACTTGTCTCAAATGCAGAGGGTTGGGGACAATAGGATCTGGGGGCGGGGGGGGGGGGGGGAAGAGATAGGAGCAGAGGAAAACAAGGAGGCTTGGGAGAGGGGAACAGAAGAGTATGAGTAGAGAGAACCACCTCCAGAAACTAGAATTGAACCATGAATTCCTGCGTTTGAACAGTCTTCCGCTGTCTAGCAAACTAGCAGTGTGTTTCATGGCTAAGTGAGTCTTATTCGTTTCCCCCCCCCCTCCCCCCCATGGCTGCTTGAAAGAGGATAACAGCTTTCTACTGGAACCTCAGGTGGTGGTCTATGCTGTGGTTCAAAGGTTCCAGCTCTGCTGATGACCTGTGGCAGGAGGGGGGTGTCAGTATGTTCCACCTGATACAGTTTGGGGTTTTTTACTTTTTTAAAAAAAAACTTGGAAATGTTTTTAATATAGGGATTTTCTTGTATGTGAAGGTTGCGAAGTTTCTCAAATTAGAGAAATGTTCATTTAGATTCACAGGATGGACAGTACTCACTGAATGATAAGGATAAAAAGAAATGTGGTCCTAGTTCTTATTTTCTGCACACTGTCCAAACTGCACTGAATTCAGATTTATTAATTTCCTCCTAGGCTTTTTCTGGTGTCTGCTACCGTAGCATCTGAGTGCTTCAAACATTAATGAAGTTGTCTTCACAACACTCTTGTGAGATAGGGATAAACCAATTTTATGTATAGTGAATTGAAGCGAAGAGATTAAGCCTGAAAGCATACATTCATATTGCATGCCTAATTTGAGATGCATATGGCCATTTTTGAAAAGAAGATTACTTAGCTTTTTTGTAGTGCTGGATATGTTGAAAGCACAACTGCAGCTGACTTCTGTTGCAGTTGAGTGCTCACCATGTCTGCAAATCAAGCTCAAGGTGTTTTGAGTTAGGCATTCAGAAAATGAAGAAAACGGGTAGTGGTCACCTATGAAGTTTGGTTTAAGTAATTTGCCCAGCATCAGGAACTGTGTGTGGAAAAGTGGGAATAGAATCCAGTTCTCTGGAGTGCCATTCAACTGCCATAACCATGAGACCTTTCTCTTCCTGTAATCCCCGCCTTATTCTCTGTACCCATTCTAACTTCTATAACAAATGAGGCAGGTCTTCAACTACACAATCCTGTGCACTGATTGAGGCAGGAGTCCTGTCAATTAAATAGTTTGTGATCATAATTAGACTAACATAATTCATGCACATGTACAAGGTACTGTAGCTGAATTAGTTGCACCTGAAGTCTGACACTTCCTAACTTTTGACTATTTGAATTATAGGCTTAATGTTCTTTTAAAGTGGGGTTTTTCTTTTTGTATGTAACAATTGTACTATGGTAGCATCCACCAGGCCTGATCAGGACCACGTTGCTAGACACTGCATAAACTTAGTTTGTGTCCTGAAGAGCTTAGGTTCTAAAGACAAAACAGGAACATACCTGAAAGGTATGGAATGTATTGGCAAACTAATAAGAATGAAAATGTGGTGTTTTTAGATATATCAGTGATCCTCGGGCTTGTTTTCAGTGTTTTCTGTACCTGTTTTTGTACTATGGCTTTATTCCTTGCCTGTTTGCTCTGGTCACTTTAGCCCATGTTTACTTTCTTAATAATTTAATGCTTTTTTTATGTAAATATTAACCCTTGTGACTTACTTGTTTCTTAGGTCACAGCTTATATCTGTCTACTCCTTTGTTTTTAATTTTTTATTTGTAATAAGTATAATGGATTTTGTTCCATTATATTTTATTACTTTCCAAGTAACTGGCCTTTTGTATATATTTTTTGCTAGTTATACTTGCATTTGAGACCCCATCTAAGTATGAGTAGCACTGGAACTATTATGGCTTTTTAATCTGGTCTTCTGCTCTAATTCTAGTACTCTAATGGCTGCTATGAGTGGATGTTATGGGAAAGGCATTTAACTTAGTCACTGGATGACACTGCCATTTTTAATCTCAAAACACGGACTTACATTTTCTTTTATTCTTATCCCTCTTTTTAGACATGTCCAATCCTTCCTTTCACAGAGTAGTCCTCAAGTCTCAACCAATGAGTGGAGATTAATGTTGTAATGCATTCTTGGGTGTTGACATTTTAAGTGCCAAGTTAATGTACTATGAGAAGGCTCTGTGATTTTTAAAATGCCTTTTTGCTAGGGCTTAAATATTCCTGGAATTACATTTTGATCTGTAATTTCTCATTCTTAGTTTAAACAAATTCTTCTTTGAAACTTTAGCAGATCAATTCAGCCTCTTCTATTGTGCCTTTTTAACTAGTTACCAGAAGACTGCAATGCATTTTTCTAATGAATAAATCTGTTTTAACTTTTTAATCTTCAAAAACAAGTCTTAAACTCCCAATTAGATTATTACACTTTATGACAGTAGGAGAGAAAAAGGTGCCCACTAGAATCCATGGGGTGAAGTCAGCTGGCATTCATGTTGAATTAGTAGATAGTATTTCAACTTGGACCAGGGAGGGGCAGCAGCTATGATGTGGAATGTAAACTCTAATTGTGAGGGAGAGAAGGGTGGACAGATAGCCTGTTATGCAAGGTGTTTTGCAAGATTCTAACTTCTTAATTTATCAGGTCTCTAAACATTCTTACATTAGCTGCTATATTTATGAAATGTTCTTAACTGTACTCAATGTATGGGCCTGTATTAGCACACAAGTGCCGTGCCATTGGTCCTCTGAGCAGTCTTCGCTCTCCCTTCAGATGTCTTCTCTCAAACCTTTTAAATAACATCTGAAAAAGGGATCTCAATTGAGTTAGTCTTTTTATTACAAAATTTATACTCTGTAGAGTGGTGTGTACTTGGAGCACAGTCCAGTGTTCGAAATTACATGTGATGCACACTTATAAATGTGCTCAAATACAGTAGTACAAAAAAAAATTAAGCAAAAACTAGTATTAAAATTTTGGTTTACTTTATGTCCAAAACCCAAGGAATTCACTTTTGGTTCCCAGCATCAACAATGACTTGGCCATTTTACACAAATATAATAAGCAATTAACTTTTATAGTACAGTGATAAATGTTTCCTGTCTTGAAACCACTGGGTAGCTTTCATATACACATGGAATATTAGGGAAATGCTGTCATTTCTTTTCTCCCTTATTACTACTTAATACAAAGTTACTGTAAAACTTTTAGGCCAAAAATTTAGCAGAAACTCTTAGTAAATGCTGATTTTGTGTGTTAAAATCTGTCATGAGGATCATAACTGAGGGTGTCTTTTTTTCACTCTCCCAACTACCTTGCCATGTTCATAACTTTCCCTACAGGGGCAAATTACTTGTCCTGCTTCTTAAGTACACTGCACCCCATAGTGCCCTAACAGGAGCACTGGAGTGTAATTAATCCTTAATTAGTGCTTTAAAATGCTGTACATTTAATCCTTAATATGGCTATCACATGTTTATAGATTTGAAAACTGAGATACAGAGGTGGTTTGCCCAAAGCTACACGGGAAGTCCATGGCCGATCCAGACAGAAAACTAGATTCTCTTAGTCCTGTGCTTTTATCACAAGACTAATCTTTCCATCTAGTAGTAGTACATCCAAGTTCTGAACCAAGACTGGTCATTCATTTATTCCTTCCCAGCTGGGTCTGAGATCTCTGTAGATGAGTGTCTCAGCTGCTTGGAAATACTGGTCATGTTTCTCAAAACTGTCCCTGTAAACTGAAAAAAGGTATCATTAGCGGACTCAGGATGGAGGCAGGTCTATTCCCCATCAAATGGAATCTCCACTCGGGATTTTTTGAGGAATCCTAATGGAGTATTCTTAAATATGCCTTCCAAAAAAGGAAGAGGAGACCAAGACCAAAGGGAAACAAGAAAGGAACAGAAATTGGAGGGATCAAGCAGAGAGTGACACAAACAAGATATTGGAAGAGTAAACAGGGACCCTTTTCTGCAGACAGAAATTACTACAGAACGGTGCTTCATAAGGCCTGGCAGCTTTTTAAAAATTAAAATTTATTCTGATTTCTCCTTCTCTTCCCTAGCCCACGCCCTTCCCTCAAAGGAGGAGGGGAAAGATCAGATGTTTGCCTTCCCTAGTGTGAAAAACTTTAATTGTTTCTTGAATGCCATAACCCAAATGGCCTCACACTTTTCCAGGTTCTATATGCCATCATGATTTTTCTGGTTGTCTGGAGGAGGAGGCGCTTAGATAATAGCGATAGGCATCTCTAAAAGCAAGCATGGAACTTTTCAACTACCCATCTGCAAAATACCTCTCTTTTCATTGACAACTTCTTTAATGTAACATAAATGAGGAACACATGAAATTTGAGAATACTATAATATAGAATTCAGTATTACTATAAACGTTGGAGAAACTAGTGTTAGAGGGCTTTCCCTTCACCCTCCCACTTCCCTGGTTCTTGTCATGCAGACAGCAAGCAGCAAAAGACCAGAAGTCCGAAGTGCAGACAATGCAGTGTTTATTGGGGTTAAAAGAAAAGGAGTACTTGCGGCACCTTAGACTAACACATTTATTTGAGCATAAGCTTTCGTGAGCTACAGCTCACTTCATTGGATGCATGCAGTGGAAAATACAGTAGGGGGATTTTATATACCCAGAGAACATGAAACAATGGGTGTTACCATACACAGTGTAACAAGAGTGATCAGGTAAGGTGAGCTATTACCAGCAGGAGAGAAACACTATTTATTGGGGTTAGTTTCCAAGCAAGCTGTCATGGAGTGTGGGGGAGTCAGGGCCCTGCAGTCTCACTTCCTGTGATTCACTGAGACTCTCAGCCAGCCAGTAAAACAGAAGGTTTATTAGACAACAGGAACAGAGCTTGTAGGTACAGAAAACAGGACCCCTCAGTCAGGTTCATCTTGGGGGGTGGGGAGCCCATCCCCTCCCTCCTCCCCCCATCTCTCCAGCCAGCTCCAAACTGAAACTCCCTCCAACCCCTCCTGTGGCCTTTTCTCTTTTTCGGGCCAGGAGGCCACCTGATCTTTGTTCTCCAATACCTTCAGTAGACACCTTGCAGGGGAGTGGCCCAGGTCATCAGTTGCTGGGAGACAGGGTGTCACCCAGTGTCTGTGTACATGGCATCACACCTGCCCTCTCGGGCTCTGTGACAATCACACACCCGTATCCCACCACCTAGATACTTAAGAAATGCATAGAGGAAACTGAGGCACCCACACAGTATTCAGAAAAAACATTAAGAACATTCCCACTTCATGTCACAAACATATTCCGAAACCCTTCACACCAGTCGGGCTTATCTCTGTACTCCGATAGTCTGTTCCCTAATGTTCCTTTCCCAGCCCTGATGCCACAGAGCCTTGGCCTGCGTCCCTGTTCCCCTTTCTCCCCCCTTAACAAATATGATTCCTGTTTCCCTTCCACTTCCTGTTTGACCCCAGTTTTTATAGTAATATTCTCGACTATACCTCAACCTAACTAATAAATGCTAACATATTGTAATATAATTCTCTAACCAATTATATCCCACTACCCTAATTAACTTACACCTAGCAAAATTAATTATACAACAGAGAAACAATTAGAGAACTAGACAGATTAAGAATAGAAATGGGAGGCCATAACGATAAAACAATACAGAAATGAGGATTTGCAACAACAATAATTGATAAGTGATTTCTTGCCAGACGGGATGCTATCAAACTTAGTTTTCTTTAACCATCTTAAGATCTGTTTCTTTATCTGGTGGTGATGGGCATTATCAGGACAGGATCGTATTCCTAACAGCCCAATACCACCTTATTTCAGTGTGACTGGTTTGGGATGTGAGGATGTGACCCTACGCTTCCCATCTTATGGCTGCTCCTGCTTAGCCAAAGTGAGAGATGGCCCATGCATGCACAGGCAGAATGTGATTTTGATTCTTTGTTTTTTATACCCCTGTAACTAGCTAAGTGATTAAAAAATACACCTAAGTTCTTAAAGGATAGACTTTTACAGGCAGGCCTGAATATCTATGTTCTAACAACTAGGTTGATTATATTAAATGTAATTAAATGTGAAAATGTACTTAAATTTTTGACATTGACTCTTGTGCAGAATTCTCAGGTTCTTGCTGGAGCACGTCTGAAATCAGTTGGCCTTGCTGCGAAATTTAGTTCTAGCTAGTCGAGGAATGAAAAATGCATCTTTCCAAATGAGGGAATGGAGGCGCGCACCAGGCTTGTTAACCTAATCTTGTATTTGAGGCTTTTGAAGTTTGATGTTAGTATAGCAGTTGAGATGTGATGTGCTATATGATGCTTTGTGCACTGGAATTTTTACCCATTAAATTTGTTTAAAATCAGGACGTGGTTTGTCTAATCACCACAGTAGGCCAGCCAAAATCATAGTCCTTCAGACTGTTGAGCCTACTTATACACTGACAGTCATTTTAACCAGTATCTAAAACCATTTTCTTAATGGGTAAAGTGGGTGCCTCCATATTGGAGTAAATGCTTGTGGTGAGTGTGACTTGAGGAGTAAAGAGTCCTGAAACTCAAATGTTATAACTTTCAAACTGTTAATATTAGCTAAACTATATATACACATACAGTCTGTCTACGTATACACTTTGCTTTGAACTATTGTCCTCGGCTTCATTTTTTTTAGATGGGATTTCTTTCACTGGTAGTCAGGTGTTTCTACCCCTAGCTTAAGTATTGGCATTTCTTTTACTAGATTTATTAGAAAATCCCTCTTCCACTAAAAGAGATCTCTCATGTCTCAGTTGCTTTTTAGTCTGAACTTACTGCTCTGAAGACCTCCAGTATCCTTTGAAACTCTCCCTGGTCCATGGGATTTGCCTCTTACAACCTTAGTAAAGCTGCAGTGCGAACCTCAATTTTTTCCTCCTTCAGTACCATCTCCCTTATTTTTGTGTGTGTTTTTGCAAACTCTAGGCGCTGCTGACAGTTTTTTGATAAAAGCACAACATATCAACAGATCCGTTGCTTCTCCCAGATCAAATGGATAGCCCAGTGACAGTGTAAATATAAATGTATCTCAGTTTTTAAACACAATAAGACTGCTTCTACTCACTGTAGATGCATCATCTGTTATGACACTTTTAGTATATAGAGGGGTTCTCTAGTGGAACTTCACAGATTTTAGCTAGACATTGAGAAAAGTGACCATTCTCATGTACATGGATGTAATCACATTTCTCATCCGCACGTGCCTTTTTAGAGGAATTGAGACTACATGTTGAACCTAGGGCGTTCCTTCTCCTTTCCTTAGTATCATTTCAAGAATTAAAATGAAACCACTGCTTAGCCCGTTGGGAATGTCCTTACAGAACAACCCTGTAACAACATAGGGATCTTATCAACATTATGATGTACCAGAAAATGTATCTTTAGATGATGCAGAGACCTAAAACGTCTTAAAATTGAAGAATCTCTGCCATTTAATAGAGAAAATGCACAAATTGAGTAATTAAAGACATTTCACATGGGATTTATCTTGATTTATTTAGAAAGAATAGCTGCCCCTATGTCAGAATAGCAGTAGAAAAATATTCCATAATACTGTTAATTTCACTCTGCCATTGCTTGGCAAAACTGAACTGCAGGAGAAACATTGCAATACAAAATGTTTGAAGTCTCCAACTATAAAATTCAGGCCTTGTTGATCCATAATTTGTCTGATTTGTTGCAAAAGCAAACAAATACAGGCTGACTTAGATTGACTTAGAGATGCCTCACTTGCCTTTCTAGTTACAATGGCAAAGTACCATAAATAAAGGATAACGGAATATTCCAGTCTAGCCAGTATAACATGTCCTGATTTAGAGTGAAGTCAGATAACCTATTGTAAAAGAATGGAGGGGTGGTAAATAGTGAACTTG
This sequence comes from Eretmochelys imbricata, assembly GCF_965152235.1. NCBI lineage: Eukaryota > Metazoa > Chordata > Testudines > Cheloniidae > Eretmochelys > Eretmochelys imbricata. The sequence continues at coordinate 32,419,258 of NC_135575.1, read as the reverse complement.
CCTGTGCTGTTTTTGTTAAAGTGCCTAGACTGCAGTTGAGTGCTATACTTTACATTAGCTCTGTAGATGGTCTGAACTAAGCTTTGACGTTAACACCTCAGATTAAATTAAACGTTTAGGAGGGAAGGGGATAAACTTTGATTACCTCTGTTTTGCTATATGCAGTGTTGATGTAGCTGTCTCTCTCCCAGGATATTAGCGACAAGGTGGGTGAGGTAATGTTTTAATGGACCAACTTCTATTGGTGAGAGAGAGAGAAACTTTTGAGCTTCCATGCAGCTTTTCTTTTCCCAGACCTGAAGAGCTCTGTGGAGGCTCAAAAGCTTGTCTCTCCCCCCACAGAAGTTGGTCCAATAAAAGGCTTACCTCACCTACGCTGTATCTGTTTTGCTAGACAGTTTTCTGCCGTGTTGAAGGAAATAGTACAAAGTGAACTGGTTTATGTGGTCAGGACTTCATAATGGAGCAGAAAAAAATTACTGCTTATAAGAGTATTTTGAAGAAACTTTGAGAGGTGAGGCAGTACAGAAAAATAGGTTAACTTTTTTTGTGTGCCTTCCAATAACTGCTATCCTACATAGTGATACACTTGTTTGACTGAAGGTACAGGAAAATTGAAATCCTGAAAAAATTTTAATGCCATATTGGCCTGCATTTTTTCTCTTTGCTGTTAAAGTATTAGCAGGTGGTGAGTTTGCTAAAACCATAATTGGTCAAAAATATTTTTATTCCAAGTGTTTGTAAGCTCACCAAGGACTAAGATGAATGTGAAAGCTACTTCAGCTATAAAAGCTGTTAAGCTGCATCGTCAAAATTTGCATATGTCTGTGCATCACAGTACTCAAGTCTAAGTGTCTTAAACCTTTGACATATAGCAAAGTGCTTGGTTTTAGTAAGTTGTAGTGAAATACATGTGATTTCTAACACTAATGCGTTATAGAAAGAGGTGGCTAGTTTGCTTTCCTTGCACTCATGACTTCTTGATGTCTTAGAGGTTAGCGGTGAAGAATTTTTTTTAAAATCCCTCCGCAATCTTTTAGTATACTAAGAGTAAGTAAACTGACTGACTTTTTGACTACATAAATGGCAGTTGACACTGTTCAGTGAAATTCAAGAAAATTCTTATTTTAGCTGAGAAATCTGAGATTGAGACTTCCGGTATTACTGTTTTGATTTCACAGCTGCTATAAATAGACTAAAATCTTTTTCTAATCCCTATTTTCATTCCCTTTTGTGACGCCACTTGAGAAACCATGTCTGCTGTTCAGATTTCTCAGGATTTTAAAAACATACTGCAGTGAAATTGTTAGTGTTAATTGCATTTTTTTTTAAAGCATGTTGTATTGCTTTTGTAACCTTTGTCCTCTAAAAGGTGAACTGAAAAGACTGATCTGTTGGTGGGTGTTGGTCTCTCTCTCTCTCTCTTTTATATATATAAAATCACTACCATATGTAGGATCTATTTTACATCATGGTGAAGAGGAAATGAAACGGCTGTGCTTCTGTTTGTCCAGAATAGAAATGATAAAATTCAGTGTTTTTTTTGCACAGTGTGAAGACATTTTATCTGTTCTTTGCCCCTTATGGTGTTAAGTGTTTTTAAGGAAGGAAATCTTAAAAATTTGTTGGGCTTCATTTAATTCTCCATGCTTTTTTTTTTTTCCTGCATTGCGGTATCTGAAAGCTACAAGTGGTAATTCTGTTGTTGACTTTCTAAGTATCAACACTCAATTTACTAACTTATTTAAATTGCCAGGGCTAGCAGGTCTTGTTACTCTTCAGTGAAGACATTCCTAATACCAACCACAACTGCTCCTGTTGATAGGTTTGCCAAATCATTCTCTCTCTCTATCCAGGAAAAACCATTTAAGGATTTTCTGTACATCCAATTGGACAGTGGCAATGACACTTCACTCACTCTCTCTGAACACAATGTTTTGTATTTAGGAACTTAGTGACTTAGCCCGAGACCCTCCAGCACAGTGTTCTGCAGGTCCAGTTGGAGATGATAGTAAGTAGTATTAAATTTTAATGTTTTGTTCTGATTTTAATTCAAAAAAGAGTATAGTACCTAAGTAATAATACTGACTTTTTCATTTTTAGTGTTCCATTGGCAAGCCACAATTATGGGACCTGTAAGTATTCTGACTCCCATGAATGTTAATGCTAACTTGAAATCATAGTTCTTATTCAGCAAGAACTGTCCTCAGATTTCTCCAGTCTCTTTTAATTTAGACACTCCCAAAAATGCCAGTTTGAGAACAGAGAGGGGAAAAGTGAGTTTAGTTATGCAGATTCCTCGTTGTTGGTGTGTCACTTCTGTAACATGACATGTACCTGAATGAAAATGTCCTGCATCGCAGTGCAAGGTTTTGTCATGTAGAATGTTTGTATGCCAAACGGTTTCTGTAGTTCTGATCCCCCATGGGCCGTGTCTGCATGCAGAATTTCAGCTGTCTATATAACTGTTTGCCCTGGTGCAAACCCTTCGTGTAGATGAGGAAAACTAAAGTTTGGACTGGTGGAGCTTACCATGGTTTCAAGCATTTCTGTAAAAATAGAAAAGTTTTCTGAAGTGCAAAGTGTTCTGAGTGCATACAGGAGGAAAATATGCTGAGCATGCTTACTATGAATTTTTTTAATGTGATTGTATAACTTGACTAGGAAGAAGGTCTAAAGCCCCTTGCCCTTATTGAGGATTAAGTGCATTACAAGTTAGACTTCTTAGTACTTCAATTAACCAAGTAGTTGAAGCTTCTAGGAAACAACACTGAAATACTAAAGCATATCAAATGGCCAAACATAACTTTATCAAGCTTTTCAAAAACATGCATATTTGGATTAAAGCTATTAAAAAAAAAATACCCTAAGTAGTCTTCCAGGAAGCTGTGGCTAGATGCCTTCTAACAAAGTTCTTCCTTCAGTAAAACTAGTACACTGGTGTATGGTTTGTATTTGGGATCTGGAAGCAGCTTTTTTTATAATGAAGACAATTATATTAATGTGCATTTCTACTCTAAAAAGAGATTCTTAACATGATTAAGGTTCCATATCTAGAACAACTCCAAACTTGCTCAGTTTACAGGTGGAGTGATATAATTCCCAGCTGTGCATACTCAGCCTGGAATCTGAACATTGGATTACATTCTCTGTTATGCATAATGAGCAATAAGATTCTGCACGCCAAAATCAGGTCTTGGTTACACCTGTACAACCACACTGAAAGCTAATGGGGTTGCATGTATGTAACTGAAGGCTTGTTTCACCTGCAGTGTCACTATTAATGGGGTATGAGAAGGTACTAGGACACTTTCAGATTCCAGGCTGTCTCAAGGCTGGCAGTTGATTTGATTCAAAGTTTGCTCAGATTTTTAAATTTTAGGAGTCAAGTGCCAATAAACAAGGAACCCCTTCAGTGACACTTTTAGGCCATCTCTAAATTCCGGCTTCTGCTGTGGCATAGCTGAGGTGCCATAGTTATGCTGCTGTAACCTTGGGTTATAGATGCAGACTATAAAGGTAGAAAGGGTTTTTCTGTCGCTGTAGGAACTCCGCTTACCTGAGTGACAGCAGCTAGGTCTATGGAAGCATTCTTCCATCAGCCTAGCTGGGTCTACAGCAGGGGTTAGGTTGGCATAGCTATTGGACTCAAGGGTGTGGATTTGTCACATCCCTGAGTGCCATAGCTATATTGACCTAAATGAAGTGTAGACTAGGCCTTAGTCATGTTAGAGTAGTACTTAATTGTCAGTGTTAATGTACTACTTTGACCTTACACATGTATCCAATGTGGTTTAGGTATTCTCTTGATACCAGTTAGTGGAGAGCTTCTTTTGGGTGGCATACTAAAGAATCCTTTTGTCTTCAGTTCAGAGTTCAAATGCTGGATTTGTTCTTCTAGCTTATCCCTTTGAATGCAACAAAGTATGCACTCCAGAGAGACCAGAATGTTTGCTTAATAGCTATACTAATACTTGAAGTAAACTTAGAAAAGTATGGAAAGATCTCCATTGTATGTCATTGAGTAATACTTATATGATTGACTCTGCATGGTCACAGAACACTAAAAGTATAGTTGGACTTCAAATACAGAAATATTTTCTTTTGTTCTACCTCTCCCTGCTCATTCAGAGTTGTTTATCCTCTTTTCCCACTTAATCTTCGTGCTATCAGTTTAAAGGCATTTATTAGTTATGCCCTTTGGAATAGCATGAGTGCATACTTTAGAGCAGTATTTTAGATAGAATTATCCTTGCTTTAGGATAATAGCTTAGTGGTCTTAGCTGGTGTTGTAGGCCTCATACCTTCATGACAGCCTAGGCATTGGTAGTGTGGATGGCTTAACATATTCCACATCTGAGATCCACTACTGACACAGAAGTCTAATAGTAAGGATTGAGTTCTCATTGTCAGAGAGGTATTTTCTACACTTGTTCTAACCAGTTCTGTTACTTCATTTTAATAACCACTAAGACTTGCCTCCAGCATGTATACAATAAAAGGGTTGAAGTGGTTTTTGAACTTCTCATTTGCCAATATAGCAGTTTTTCAGTGAATACTACATGATATGCTGAATCTCTGCCCAGGCTGTCTCATTGAAGTATCAACTCTAGCATTACATTTTTGCCCCTTGACTTATCTATTGGCTTTTTGCCACACTGCTTCACTTGCAGATATTAAAGTATATATAAGCTTAAGAAATAGGATGTGGCTAGTCTGTATATAAACAAGAGATTGGTCTTAAAGGATATAATATTTAAAAAATAGATAAACCGAATAAAGCCAACTTCCAGTATTCCTGTAAACCAGATATGTGAAACCCATTGTGACGAGTCAAATTACACTTTTTCGCTCAATCCTGTGTGTGTGTGTGAGGTTTAAAAAGGCAGTAGGCAAATTTTGTAGTTCTTATCGTGGAATGTGCTTCTTTAGCCAGCAAAGTTAAATATTGCACTTAAAAAGACTTTTTAATAAAAGCTTTTACTTTTTCTAAAATTTCCTCTTTTTTTGTATGTACTGCTTCCCGTGTGGGGGGCCTTCAAGTCACTGCTTCAATCTCCACCTTTTGAGAGTATTCTCTGTTGCCCTACTTTGGGCAGTAATTCCACCACCACTTGAACCTGAGAATTTCCCCCCTTGAGGTTATCATTATGATTGCTTTTTCCCTGAGCAGGGGAAGAAAATACATTTTCCAGGAACATGGTTATGTGCAACCCAGAGGCAGGGATCAAGACACGTGGTGAGAAAAAGGACTGGAAGGCTAAGCAGTGATGATGGCAGGAACAGAATGTGCAGAAGGCTGGGAAGGACAGCAACTGGCTTACAAACAACTACTACAAGGGCAGGGGGAGTAGGGCTCAGTTACTTGTGGCTAGTCAGGCACTTACTCCCACCTAAGCTCCTCTCACTCCAGCTTTCTTCTGACTCTCTGAGCTGCTGCAGTTTGGATACATTTGAAATTGCAGAGGGAAGAAGCTGTCAGGGCCAGTTCTGGCCTGCATGTGACACACTTGCTTTAAACCAGTGGCTCTCAATTTTTTTTCCTGGTGACCCCTTTCACATAGCAAGTCTCTGAGTGCGAACCTCTCCCCCCCCCCCCTTATAAATTAAAAACATGTTAAATATATAACACCATTATAAATGCTGGAGGCAAATCAGGGTTTGGGGTAGAAGTTGACAGCTCGTGACCCCCCCATGTAATAACCTTGTGACCCCTGAGCGGTCCCGACCCCCAGTTTGAGAACCCCTGCTTTAAACTAAGGCTTTACAGAACACAATTGTTTTAGGAGGAAATTCATTGCCAGTGACCAGCTTGACTTGCTGCAGTCAGTTATCTCATTCCACCAATTTTAAGCCCAGGTATGATCAAAATTCAATGCTTACATTGTGGATTAAACATCTTATTTGTGTTTAAGTGAATGATTTGCCTTGCTAAGTAAGTAGTGGATCTTCTCACAAAAGTTAATTCGGGAGTATAATTACAGTGGACATGTTTCTTCGACAGAATGACAGTCCATATCAAGGCGGCGTATTCTTCTTGACAATTCACTTTCCTACAGACTACCCTTTCAAACCACCTAAGGCAAGTAGTCTTTTCTTTGTGAGACTAATGCTCTTTAATGAGCCAAGCATAGGAATGGAAATCGGGAACATCTGAGTTCTAAAAGCAGCCCTGCTTCACTTTAGCTTTTTTGTCTTGAACAAATCATTTAACTTCACTACCAGACAAGTGGAGATGATACTTATCTATATAAAGTGTTGATAACTCATGTTTGTACAGTGATTGAAAAAAGTAGCATGTAAGTGCTGAATATCTGATTCAAATGCTCGGTGGCTAAAGAGCCACAATACATGTTTCAGTAAGTCTTTCTGGTGCACCTTATCTGTGCTTATGTGTAACTCTTAATTATGCAATTTAGCATATGTGAAACACAAATACTTCTCTATTTTTTGTTATAGGTTGCATTTACAACAAGAATCTATCATCCAAATATTAACAGTAATGGCAGCATTTGTCTCGATATTCTAAGATCACAGTGGTCTCCTGCTTTAACTATTTCTAAAGGTGAAGAAAACATTACAATTTCTATCTTCATTTTGACACTGTAATATTTTTGCTTAGTTTTGTTTGGCATTCCATTCATTTCCCATTATACTGTAGCCTGAGAAGGACATCTTGCGTATGTGGCAATGATTACATTGTTGCATGCTTATTGATTTCACCTTTTATTTAAAAAAAAAACAAAAAAACCTTTGTGCAGTTTTACTTTAGCTATTACTAAAGGTTCTCCCCAGCATGAACCAGTGCAGTTGAATCCCTATATGGACACTTACATGAGAGTGGCTTATTTCAGTTTTAACCTATTCCTAAATGAAGTTAATCTGAAATAAACCTGGTTTTAAACCAAAATAAGTGTCTACACAACCTTTTGCATTCATTTAAGTAAGTTGGTCTAAAATTGTAACTTAAGTTGGTGCATCTGTGCACATAGAAAACTCCTAATTTTAGATTGTGATCAGTCTAATGCTTTACAGTTAATTGCTAGCTGCTAGCATGGAGTATTAATTTCCATATATGAATTTTTAGTAACCATGTTTTAGATTTGTGATCAGTGAGTACTGCTTTAAGGTTTTTTCACTTCCACTTCCTGTAAATGTGAGTATTCTCATTAAATCTAATGAATTCAGCTCTTGAAACTAATTGACTTCAAGCAAAGCTCACCAGAGCTCACTTCCCTTTTTTGGTTTGGTAGATCCCCCTGAGATCACAGTTGCACTAGTCAGAATAAGCAAAGGGTTCCTTTACCTACAGAACTAGTGATTCCTGCCTATTCAAGGCGCAAGAACCAAGCTTGGGTCTGAATTTGGATCTGCCACATGATAGCATGTTGTGTTGACACTATACCCCTAGCTTGCTTGTTCTGAATTTTACACTGTTTTTTAAAAACAACTGATGGGAAATGAAGAATGTAAAGAATAAGTTGCTTCAAACAGTATTTCTCCATGGTAGTCTTACTTTAGTATTTCCTTTTATCTTATCAGTATGTATCTAGTTTGATCAGCCTAGAATACTAATCTATTAATACTATTGCAGAAAAGAAATCCCATCTGATTCTAATGTTTATCACAGACTTCTAGCTGTGAAAGAGCTGATCAGCTATATAACATGGCTCAGTAGATTGCCACTCTGTTACGTTATAGTTTGGACAGCGTTACCTTTCTCTATGTATATTTGTGGGACACTGGGAGCTGCTAGAGTGTGCTATAGAGGGACACCCTATAAATATATTTTAATGATTGTGAGCCACACATTTAGAAATGGACTACCAAATTTACCTTTAAACTTACTCAGCATGCATCGTAAACAGACGACTAACAAATCTTTTCTTTATAGCATACTGAGGTTGTCCTAACAAAGCAAATAACTGTATTTCCGTTGTATTTAATTGAGATCTTTGTTCAGATTTCACTGTTGAGCAATCTTTTCTGTTATTTTGCAGTTCTCTTATCCATTTGTTCACTGTTATGTGATCCAAATCCAGATGACCCCCTAGTGCCAGAGATTGCACGTATCTATAAAACAGACAGAGACAAGTAAGTACAGAATTATATAAAGATAATTTACTAATATACTGTGAAACACACTCTTCTTGTGTTAGAAAACAAAGGTGGGGAATGAATGAGTTAGTTACTTGTGATCTCTCCATCTTAGACTGAATTTGTGGCTTAGGAAGAAGTAACTGGTATTTTTTGGCTTTGGAAACATGCAAATACGAAGAAACGTGTGCTATCTTTGAAGTTGCATGGAGGTGTTTCACTAATGTTGTAGTGATTTCTATTTGAAAGTTTATCTAAAATTATTGGGCTACTTTTAAGCAGTCTCATGTGAGAGTCTGAAATAGTATCAGTTCATATAAAGCCTCTAAAGTTTGAGGAGAGAAATTACCCTTGTAAATACTCCAGTGTCGCCTTTTGATAACTGCCTACTTTTTCTGTTTTGGAGTTTCCCGTTGGATAAAGGCTTTATGATCTTCTATCTGTGTAGAAACTGTTTTGTCTCAAACATGGTTTTTACAGTTGTACTCAGATAGAACTCAGTGAAATAGCTGTTGAAGTTTGTATAGTAATATTAAATATACTTGTCCAATTAGGTACAATAGGTTAGCAAGAGAGTGGACAGAGAAATACGCTATGCTGTAGGGTAAGAATATTTGCACTTGACGGTGCATTTAACAAAATGGGAACTGTCAGCACTTGAGTGCTGCATGCTTTAAGGCACCGGATTAACTAACAAAGATAATGGATTTATCAGTTACTGAACCTGAATATTTAACAGCTTGATCTGTGATTAGTGTGAAATGTATTGGCCAATTACTATATCTCACAAACAGATAATATTCTTGCATGGCAAAACAAATATAGTGGTAGTAAGAAACTGATTTTATTTGAATTGTTGAGGTTCTGAGATGTCTTATACCTCTGTCCTGGTAAGTACTGAACCAAATTTTGTAGAGACTGGGGAGGAGGGAACTGGTCTGTGTAGTCAAACCACCGTGTTGTAAATAAAAATCTAGGTGGTCCAGATTCAGACTGTGTGCACAGGCAAAATTTAATATGCTAAAAAAAGTACTGTTTTGGGGATTTTTTTCTTTATGCTTGTATAGTTGGAAATTAACTTAATACTGACAAGCATGCTGTTAAGTAAACTAATTGTATCTGCCCAATTCCTGTAGACTAGTGTGTTGTACAAAAAGTTCATGGCCTATTTTAATATCCCTTTCTAAAAGCAAACGCTGGCTGGAATTCATTATCATTTTTCAGTCAAAACTTCTGTGCCTGGGCAGTATGCTAGTGTGAAAAATGGGGTCTTGCATCATTCTCCAACTGAAATTGTCAGGACATAACTGAAAATCCACCAATAACATAATTGACTGTAGGGTTCAGTATATCATCTCTAATCATAGCATGCAGTATTCTTTAGACTTGGTTCTAAAACCAGGCTCCAAACAACCTGATATATCTAGCAAAAAAGTGAATTTTTAATTTTCAACCCTTTTTACTCCTCTCTCCCTCCCCCCCCCCCCTTCCCCGGTGCAATAATCTGTTTCATAACATGCTTCTAGCAACTTACCTATCTTCTGTGCAATCCAAGTGTGTGTTTCAAATAGTCTCAAAATGTAGGCTTTTGTTCTAAGTTTCTTGAAAACTTTCTAGTAAGACTTGTTTTTCTTCAATAAAAGACCACATATGAAAGTATATAGAAAGAACTGGAACAGCCAGTTGAAAGAAGCAGCAGTGAATTTCTTCAGTAAGAAATTACTGAAAACCTTCTTCTAAAAATAGTATATTAAATACCACTTTGTGGTTTAACTGGACCTGTTTAATGTGTTTCCTCCTTTATTAACAGATACAACAGAATATCTCGGGAATGGACTCAGAAGTATGCCATGTGATGATACCTTAAAGTCAGAATAACCTGCATTATAGCTGGAATAAACTTTAAATTACTGTTCCTTTTTTGATTTTCTTATCCGGCTGCTCCCCTATCAGACCTCATCTTTTTTATTTTTTGTTTACCTCCTTCCATTCATGCACATGCTCATCTGAGAAGACTTTAGTTTTTCCAGCTTTGGACAATAACTGCTTTTAGAATCCATAAAGTAGTTACACAAGAACAATTGCCCAACATTCAGAAATTTTTTTAAAAGGAGCATGTGTATTATGTGGCCAATGTCTTCATTCTAACTTGGTTATGAGACTAAAACCATTCCTCACTGCTCTAACAGATACTGAAGATATCACCTGAGGGGAGGGGAGGTGGATGTTCAGTTTTCTTACATCAAAGGAAGTAACATTGCAGTAGCAACATCCATCCTGTTTTAAACCTTCCAGTGTTAGAGATTTGAGGTTTTATTATATGCTTATGCTCATAACTGACATGGCTGAAGAATTGGTACAGAATCTATAGCATCAGAACAGAAAATGTGATGTATCTTATGCATGTCAATAAAAGAATGACCAGTTCTTGTTTTACAGAGAATGAAAATTTGGAAGTCAAACATCCCTTGTATTCCAAAATAGGGTCTCAGAACATTTTTGTAATTCATTTAAATTTTGTTAGGAGGCTTGGAGCTATTAGTTAATCTATCTTCCAGAACACTGTTTAATATAGCACTGAATAAATGAAGCAAGTTGTCAATGGATGAGTGATCAACTAATAGCTCTGCTAGTAACTGATTTATTTTCTTCAATAAAGTTGCATAAACCAATGAGTTAGCTGCCTGGATTAATCAATATGGGAAACAATCTTTTGTAAAAGCAAAGCTGGTTTTTGTATATACCATTGGGATTTGCCTCATTGTTTGACATCAGATAATGATGTAAAGTTCAATAGAGTGAATCTCTTTTTTGCCATTTTCAGTTATAATACTTGGTCTGTTGCAGGCTGACACATTGATCAGCCTGATGTATGCAGAATTAATAAGCTAACCTAGTAGTGTAGCCTTAGTGTGCTATACTTGGTACTGGGAGCCCAGAGTTCAGGGATGGACTTGGAACCCAGCAGATCTGAAGTGGTGTATTGTGGAGGCATTTCCAGATGCACCCTGTTTGCTAACAGAAGCTTTTCTTCACCTTGTACATGTGATAGCTGAAAGATCTTATTGTGGGAGTAATAACGGGGCAAAAAATGCAAAATAAAGTACTGTTTTGATGTGGGAGTTGTCATGAGGCTGTGTTGAAGTGACTTTACTATGTGGGATGTTTGTTATCCATTGAAAGACTTGTTCTACCATGCTGCCATTTACATTAATGAATATTTTAATACAACAGACATTTATTTCAGGTGACTAAACGTGAATGAATAAAGAGTCATTGCTATTGGATTTTTTTATTTGACAAGAAACACTGTCTTGTGCCATTAGTTTATTTCCTCTGCAGCAACAAGGGCATTATTAATCATCCTGCTCTTTTCTTTCCTGCCATGTTCTTCCATGGATTTTCTTATTTTTTGTCTCCATTCTTACTGTTCATAGCTTCATTTTTTTTCCTAGTCCTGTGCTATCAGTTTGTGCATCTGTGATTTCTCTCTGGCACCACTTTTTGCACTGCTTATAGTTTATGTGCATTCTAATTCCTTGTCTCCACATGGATATGGAAAGCTAGATGTAAAATAAATGTTAAACCTTAACTTTTATAAAATATTTGAATATGTAGTTTGGTACATGGTTTGTTCTGGTTTTAAAATAGTATTTGAAATCACAATTGCACTTCTGTCTAGTTTGCCTAATATTCCAGAAAGCATATTTAAGAAAAGGTCATTGGTGATTAAGCATGGACCTATTACTAGTTCAGTAATGGGGTTTTTGTAGCTCTTTCCCATTTCTACAGGGTGTATCTATATCAGTTCTTTTGGGATCAGGTGAATTTTTTAAAATACAATGTTTGCTGAGCATTGCAATTTAAGATTGAGAGGTACGACAGTGTGCTCACATAACGTTCGTGAGATGTGAAACAGATGTTGCTCAGATGTCTTTATTGCTTGAGTGTCCATTTGATATATTTACTACCTCCTCTCCCAGGTACAATGTACTCCTCTTCAAACAAGCTATGGGCTTGTTGCAGGAATTCATGGGTGAAGTTTCTAGCTTGTGTTATGCAGGTCAGATTAGTTTGTTAAATTTAGAAGGATGCATAATCTATTCATTGTATGAGGTTCAGCAAACTCTTGATTGCTGTAAGAGCAGTGCCATCTAACTTGAGCAGAAAATCAAGCCAGAAGGCTATGAAGTGACCTGATTAGGAAGAGAAGAGTAGTGTCCAGTTGAGATAGTGAGGTCACTCTTACTGCCACAGGAAGAAAAAATGCCTTGGTCCTCTACCTGAGTTATTCATGTGCAAAGGCACCTACAAATTGAAGCTGGATTCGGTATGTTAGAGTGAGGAAGCATTATGCAGAATCAAGATTGGCTGTATATTTTAGTCAATCAGAAGTTTTCTGACATTTTTTGTTGGTCAGTGCCAGTTAGTTGAAACTGAGAAGTTCAGGTGTTCAGTGATTCCCACTCATGGGATGTGCCAGACAGTACTGCCTGAACTGTGTTCAAAGTGTGACTTTACAGTGCATTTCCATGGGAACATGTCAATTTCAACTAAACTTAGGATGGAAACCTGCCTCGTTTGCTGCCAGTTTACCTGCCTAGCTCCTTGGCAACTTCTCCATGAGAGCCAGGGAGCATATCTTTTGTTCTGGAAATACTGAAACATTCTCATAGCAGGAACATTTCTGTGGTGTTTCTAAGACTAAATATTGCAGAATTTCACTTCTCGCCATAGAACTTTTGAGAGTTAGGCTTTTGTTTATCAGGATGAAGCTTTTTTCCAGAATCTCAACTTTTTGCAGAAGTGAAATTGAGTTTCCCAGCCAGCTCTAAGATTTAAGTCAAGGATGGTGCATATAATAATGGAAGTAGCTCCTATGTTCTGAAGCTAATTTACAATTCACAGGCTTAAATTGAATAGGGAAAAATTAGTGTAAGACTTAAATATTCTAAATTACTTTTCTCTAATATAACTACCAATTAATCCACTATGTCATCATGGCATAACAGAAAATATCAAATCAGTATGGGTCAGAGCTTTGTCAGTGTTATGACATCTTGAAGGAAGAAATTGACAATGCAGTTTGTGTTAAACTGGTGCAATAACTTGTATGATAGGCATAAATCTATAAAGGGCATTCACCTTTCAGTGGGTTTTAGATTAGGCTCTAAACAAATACTAGTCAGATGTCCCAAATCCTATAAATCTGTATAATGATCAAAGGGGGTTTGATGTCAGTTATTTTGAATATAAGAAGCAAAAAAACAAGTGAATAACTTAGGCTTTTAGTCTTTAAAAGCTTGTCAGGAAACAAGGGAAATTAAAAACCTAGAGTGGTAGGTTAAAATATGATCCTCTAACTTTTCTGGTGATTAGAAACATGTTTAAAAATGTTCTAGTCTTTATGTAATGAGGAAAGTCTTAATTCAGATACTATCTCCCCATTTTAATGTTAGAACATCTAAAGCTAGAAATCTCTTCATGTTCTCTGGTATTCCTACTCAATTGCCAACATTGGAAATTATTAATCACAGTGGATCCAACCTGGTACTGAAGAAATCACCATTTCTTAAGACCACAGATAGCTGAAAGACTTGATTCCATAGATCCATTGGATGTGGTAAGTGGTTCAAAGGAAACTTTATCTGCAAGTATGTCCAATACAGTGAAAGGCAGCTAAGGGAGACCATGGTGGAGATTGGGGCACAAATGAAGATCTTTTGTTGTGATCATAAGGTTATCTAAGAACTTTCTTAAGGGAGCTTCAGCCCCCCCCATCCTCCCCCCTCCCCCGCTTTGATTGCATCTTTACTATACATAAAGAAAAATGAACTAAGACTAGTGTTTCAAGTGATATATATGTAATACATTTACTTAGCACCAGAATGGAATGAGTCACAATCTACAGCCAGTTAGATAACTCCTAAAGTACAAATTCTTTACTGCTAATACACAAGCAAAGAGTATGCCAAAAAAACAAGATTCCTTTAGTTAAGTCTAAAAAGATGGTATTGACAGCGGAGGGTTCAGCGCTCTGCTGAATGTTTTCACTTTCAATATACACTATTCTGGTTTGAAGGTTTATCTTTTTATGTTATAATTATGATTGCCACAAAAGTTTTTTGGTGGTGCATGCTTACAGTGTGTTTGAGGTTGTCAAAATCCCAAGCAGGCTGAAAGCTTGCATATGCTTCTGCATTAAGACAGTCTTTATAGGTGATAGAGTGGATTTTGGATTCAGGAGAACTTGTTCTATTTGTACCCACTGACTTTGTGTTTTAGGCAACTAGTTTGGGCGCTATTTTCAAAACTTCTGAACTACTATGACTTCAGTGAGTTGTGAATGCTGATCAAGTCTTCTGATAAAGGCAGTGAGTGCAAAATTTTATATAAATCAGCTTCAGCCAAAATGATTCTCTGTACAAAACATCTCAAGGTTGGGATTTTTAGGCTCCACTGTTTACCTAACTGCCAACAGTCCTGAAAATCCTACTTGGCCATGTCACTTTGGAAGCTACTCATCTTTTAAGGTGAAGTAACCATTCTTACCAAAAAGTGAAAATGGCCGATTGAAAAGCTCCTACAGTATATACTCATTATTTGCTTTTTTTTTTTGCAGTGATGTATTCCTTTCTCCAATATGACTCAAAGTTTCTGGGAGTTTATATTAATGACATACTGCTCCATCTGCTGGGCTTTTGAGTATTAAAATTAGTTAAGCTGGAGGTTCTTACACCTCATAATGTGTCCCTAAATAACTCAATAAAAGGTCACTGGAAGAATTTTATAAACTACCATCAAAGGGCTCCATGTGATAAACAAATGCATTGTAATCGTTTTGAGTCATGGCAGTGCCATTACTAATTATTTTCCTTAACACCTATAAATACTTAAAATCAGGTATAAATGCAAATGTTGCTATAACTGTCTTGGGAAAAACTTCAAGCTTACCTTTTCCCACTGTCTCTTTTAGGTCACAATTTTGTACCTAGATATCAAAGCTTCTACTGGTACTTGGGGAGAGGAAAGAGCGAATATAAGACACTCTTTACTCCTTTCCAGAGGCCTTGTTGAACCTTCACCATAACTTGGTTTTTACAACTCCATGAGGAAGTCCAAGATGAAGATACACTGCTGCTGTGGCAACCCAGGCACTTGAGGATTGCGCGATAAACATAACATGGTGTGCTTAGATCATCTGTGAAATAAGGCTATTTAAATTGTGATTTTTTTTTAAAGGTTTCATAAGTTACTTATTAGAGAAAAGAGCCATTCAGGCCTCTCATTCTTTCATGCTGTCTAGCCTTATGTTCAGTTAACTTTGAAAACAATTATCAAGCGTAATTTTCACAACCATGAGAGCTAGAAACCCAACTTGTTTCAAACATGAAAAAACAGATTTTTGGAGCACAACTGCACCAAGAAAGAAGGGGTAAACTGACCAGTACAAGGGAGTCTGGCCAAAGTTTTTGTTTGTAAAATGACTAACAAAAAAGGGGTTTTACAGACCAAAATGGCTAGCTGCAGAAGCAAGGGTTCCAGTCTCTGCTACACAGAATCTTCGTTTCAGTGAGGCCACCTACTGCTTTTTCAACAGCAGTGGAACCTTATTTCTTTAGATTGTTGGGTAAGATCTGTTACATGTGGTAACTTGAGAAACTCCTCAAACATCCCCATCTGCCCTTAAAATCACTTGTTCTGTTTCCTGGAGATTGGCTATCATTGACTAACAGACTATAATGTCCTCTAAAATAAAGGTGATATTACTCCCCAGAAATGAATAAAGACTCGCATCCATTTCTTAGCCAATGGGTGTTGTCATGGTTTTGAAAAGACTAAACCAGTTTATTGCTTTCTGCCAACATGAAATGAAGTCCAGCATTGCGTTGGAAATTATTCAAGCATTCTTGGAGACTCAGGGATGCTGATTGGCATATGCTGCTTGTTCAACAGCTGTGCCTTGCTGCATCTCCAAGTCATAGTCTCCCCATGGGTTCTTAAAGATTCATTTACAAGCCATGGCAGTTCTACTGGCTCACCTCTGGATGTAGAGTGTGGGGCTGCCTTCTAAGTGACTACTGTGGATGAGCAGAAGTATATCCATGCTTTAAATATAATCTTAGTCCTGGGTCCCGGGGGAGATTTCTAGCTCCTGCTCACAATCTCATGCAGCTAAGCATTAAACTTTATACAGATTCTGGGATTGCCTACAGTGGGGGTGAGCAAAATGCATTCAGCTACCTAGGAGCTGAAAATTGTACAGCACGGTTTGCTCTTAGTGAAAATGCAGCTGCTCAATATTCTTGAGGTAGACAGCTAGAATTCTTTTCTAGATCTGCTTCCATTCATTCCTGCTCTATGCAAGAGACAATTGGGAGCAGAACTTGGACAGCCTAATACCTTTGGGTGGGGTGGGATAGTTTTCCCCTGAAAAAAGAGAGGGCTGTTTACTGGACCTAATACCAAAATGTGAGCCCAACTAGGGGGAATGGGCAAGGGAAAGTAGCCTTATATCAATTTAAGAGTCTACATACCTCTTGTAGCAGTAAGGGCCGTAACAGGCCATATTTCCATCCTGGGGAATTCTGATACTGGTATAATTACCAGTCCAGACATAGAGAATGTGGTTACATGTCTCAACTTTCCTGAGATAGAAAAAGAAGCCCAGGCTCATCTACCTCTAACTCACAAATCTGTTTTTCCTCCGGCCCCAGACACTTTAGTACTACCCACCTCACAAAAAAGAAACATGTAGAAACTTTCTGTGGCTGAGAGTTCTACTCCCTGCCCACATTCATGGCTTTTTTAATATGCATGACTTCTGAACCCAATGCACTGGTTTGTTCTAGGTTTCCCATTCCTCGAGGTAGGCAGCTGCAGAATGCCATATCAATCCCAAGGGCCCAGAATCTTCTATATAGCCTACCTCTCCTTACTATTAACAGACTTGTAAAAAAAAAAATAAATGGAAAAGACACACATGAATGTTGGCAAATAAAACCCTTCGTGTGGTGCTCTAGATCAACTCCATAGGATTCTGCTGCCTTAAGTACACAGATTACTCAAGTCATAGGCTGTCTATGCTATAGCAACAAAGTTACAGTACCATAGCTATGCCACTGTAGTGCCATAGTGTAGACACAGACTACAGTGACAGAAGGGTTTTTTTGGTGTTACAGTAATTCTACATCCCCAAGCAACCGTAGCTAAGTCAATGGGAGCATTATTCTGTTGACTTAACTGTACCTACACGGGGTGGAGGTCAGCATAGCAGTGGCAATCTGGTTTGGATTTTTTACACCCTGAAGTGCTGTAGCTACATTGACTTAAGTTTTGAGTGTAGACCGGGCCTTAATTGGAATGTGGCTCTGACATCTAGACATGAAAGATTAATTCAAATTCAAAGATATATTAAAATCTACCAATTCTGTTACTTTTCTATTGCAGGATTTGAAGTAGGAGGTCCATTAAACTTACCAATGGAACTCTCCATAAAGTCTCTCCTCTTCCCCCAGCAAGGCTTTGTGAGGGTATCACTTTTGGAGTAGAGACACACTTTGCCTTTGTCTGATAAAGTGGGAAAGAAGCAAAAACTTAAAACATACTGTGTAGAACAAAAAAATTACAGGTAAATTCTCTTAGGAAAGAAAATGCAGTCCATCTGCAAGCTTCCTTCTGTATTTCGCTCTCTTCCCAAGGCTCTGATCTGACCTAGAAAAGTATTCTGAATATTAACATGAAAATCAGCAGATGGATTTATACCACTTTCATTCTCAATTTCAGTGTAAGCAATCTCTTAGAAATATAGTGATATATCAGTTTAGTAATTGCAGCCTTATGTAAACACATGAAGACCAAGATGGGGAGGGATAGCTCAGTGGTTTGAGCGTTGGCCTGCTAAACCCAGGGGAGGGATAGCTCAGTGGTTTGAGCATTGGCCTGCTAAACCCAGGGCTGTGAGTTCAATCCTTGAGGGGGCCATTTAGGGATCTGGGGCAAAAATTGGGGATTGGTCCTGCTTTGAGCAGGGGGTTGGGACTAGATGACCTCCTGAGGTCCCTTCCAACCCTCATTTTCTATGAAACTATATAGGAAAAACAGAAGATGGAAAGGAAAATTCCCATTGCAGTTCTAGTAAGGCCAGCCCTGGTTGGATCACAGGTCAGGAGACTATGCGACAAGACTATCATTCATATTTGACCTATCAGACTCCTGACTTTATTTTTCTTCCACTACACTCCCTATTCTTTGTCCCCCTCCTCTAGTCTCACAGCCCTGACTTTTGTCTTTTCTCTGCCACCAGATACGAGAGACACTACTTGTTGCCTGGACTGGTCCTGGGGGCCAGGGGCTGGCTGGGAAACTGCTCCAGTTGAATGTCTTGACTAGATTATGTTTTGGAGTGGCAGCTACTCCTGGTACTCTGAGTGGGTGCTACTGAAATGGCTAGGGCTCCTAATGGTTAGGTGGAGATGGGAAATGAGGGACAACCTTGGTTGCTTAAGGAAGGGACAGCTGCTTTGAGAAGGAATGCTGCTGGGGCTCAGTCTGAGTGGCTCTACATGGTAGTTCCTCTCCTTCATATACAGGACTGCTAAGGTTATGCTGGAGGTAAGTGGGCTGGGGTTGCTCAGCTATGTTGCTGCCTTCTGAAAAAGCTTCAACTAGCAGATAAGCTCTGCTGAGGTAATTGCAATAATCATAGCTTGTGTGCGGAGAGGTCAATGTGTGATTTTAAAAAAGGGCTGAGACTACATAAACAAAACAAACAAAACCAAACCCTTTGTGTATGTCACGTCTTTTTATGAAAGCTCATGGTTAAAGTAGCACCAAGATTTTTAAGGTGACTTAAGCCAGGTCTATACTACAGACATATATTGGTATAACTATGTCGCTCAAGGGTGTGAAAAATCCTCACCCCTGAGCCATGTAGTTATAACTGACCTAGCCTCTCCGTGTCAACAGTGCTATGGCGAGGAGAGAGCTTCTCCCGGCAACATAGCTACCACCTCTTGGGGCAGGGGATTAACTACACCGACGGGAGAAGCTCTTGTATTGGCATAGAAGCGTCTTCACTAAAGTGCTACAGTGGTGCAGCTGCACGTGACTATGAGCCCTAAGACTCTCTGAATAAGCAGGCGTGCAAATTGACAATTTCTATCTACTAGCAAAAGTTTGCTCTGACAGGACGGTGAAAGAAGCTCTGATGGATCCAGATGCTCCTGTCATCTACACAATCCTTCATGGCCAAGACCGAACTTGCAGGGTCCATGGAGCATGGGAATGTACAATTGTATATCAGAGTACTGGGGAAACTACCTCATATTTACAACTGATGTCACTACGTATGATGAATGACTTCAGTAAGCCCAACACAGCTACAACAACACTGCATTCAATAGGCCAGATCCTTTGGGGAATGCTGCCTATCAAATCAAATGGGAATTCAGAAACCTTCTAATCAAATTGTCCACTGACTGATCTGGGTCTGTCCAGAACCATTCAAGGGCAGGTCCAGACACCTAAAGAACATCATATTTGCAAACATAACAACCCATGATAAATCTTTACCAAAAGATTGAGAGGTCCAGTATAACCAGAATGTTGGGTCTTTTCACTTTTACTGAAAAACAGGGATGTTTTAGGGCTACTTTTGTTGTCTACTTTGAATTATAACCTTATGTTTTATGTATGTTTATATCCTGTTAAGATTATGAGCTAATTATGTAGGACTGAGGAAGTCCTTTTGAGGGAAATCCTTCTAATGATCTTTTCACTAATTGGTGCATTCTGTAAACATATACTCATAGGTGCAATAAAATTAAATGAAATATTGGCCAAATATTTACCAATATTGTAATTAAAAAAAAATTATACTTGAACCAGCTTCAGCCTATCTTGGTGTTTAGTGGAGATTTTAACAGAGACCAAAACACACAATCAAAATTTAAATGTGAAGGGCCAGATGCAGCTGCTGTAAATCAGCAGAGCTTAATTAAAATCACTGTCACTATGGCAACTTAGCCCAACTGTGGATCTGGGCCAAAATGTGTTAGAACTGAATTGGTGAAAACAAACTGTGAGGTTTAGTGGCCACATAAATCTGAGCAAGTTTTCAGGGCTAAAATAAAAGGGAGAATTCTGTGTAACACCTTCAGTAGGCTTGGCTAATGTTAAATGTTTTTCTACTATTTTGTCTAAGGTAGCCTTTGCCATTTCAGATAATTGTTCTCCAATCAGTAGGAAAACAGTGGTCTTCTACACTATTAGTATCTCTTATAATTGTCAAAGCTGCAGATGATATTTTAAGTAAATGAAAGTTTCTATCCACTACACCGAGGATGCAGAATTTAGCTGGCAGGCCAAGAGGCAATGCATTTGTAAATAAACATTTTTTTTTTTTTATTTT
The DNA here is from genome assembly GCF_965152235.1 of Eretmochelys imbricata. Taxonomy (NCBI): domain Eukaryota; kingdom Metazoa; phylum Chordata; order Testudines; family Cheloniidae; genus Eretmochelys; species Eretmochelys imbricata. The sequence goes on along the minus strand of NC_135575.1, from coordinate 32,398,749 downwards.
AAAAAAATAAAGTTCCACAACTTTTTCTCGTAGGTTAAGTTGAGGCTCATTGTTTTGGTGACAAGTAAGTTTGAAGAAACCAGGTTTTTTCCAAATTCCTCTCTTGTATTATTTATAATTGACCACAAAAATTACATTTGCCTATTGGAAATATACAAACATGGTAACTTGGCCTGAGCCCAAATATGGAGTTTAAATTGAAAAGGAAATACTTTTTAGACCATTATGAGCAACTGAAAGATGTTTAGAATGGAAGTGTCTTCCCAAATTTTATTATTGTATATGCTATAACATCAGTACACTTATGTCTTTTCCTACGCATGTGAATACGTAAAAGGGTGTCTTTTTTTTTTGTAATGCTATTAATGTACTAAGTGCATTACACACAATTCTAGCTATATCATGGCTTTAAGAGCTTGACCAATGTTTTACTGTTTAATGACATATGGCTAAGAGCCAATAAGTCTATTCCCTTAGCTCCTTTCTATGCGTGAGAAATTTTTACCAGTATAATTACATTGATGTGATTTGCAATTTACTGAATTAACTTTCACTAGTATAAACACCAGACTACATTGATGCACTGCGTCCACATTAGGGGGTTGCAGCAGACTAACTTATGCCAGTGCAAATTTCTTAAATGTAGGTAGGACTTTAGTTTGGTCTAATTTGTAACTGGAACTTTAATGGTAACTAAATATATGTCTACATCTCAAATTGAGGTGTAATTACTAGTATCACTGTCTGTCATATCAGTCAATGACATCATGACATCACGTGTATTCTCATGTGGCTGTATAGTCTGGTCCATAAGGAGCAAGACTGCAAACAGATATAACACAGGAACATGCAGGTTCTCACTGAAGACTTGGCATGAAACTTGACCCTTTTTTGAATCAGTTTTTTGTGTCTGTTTTCCTCAAAGTGTTTGCAACCTTTATTGATGATTGCTCTCCGTTCAGATCTGTCTGTGGCTGTGTCTTCAAAGTTATTAATATTTATGCATCATGAAGTAAGATTCTGCTGATGGGAGTGTTTGAAGCATTTTTGCTCTTCACCCTTCTGGTACGATCAACCATGAATTGGAAGACTTGTCTACCTTAGGGATCTCTGCACAGATGTAGCCACACTGGTGCAACCCCCACAGTGTAGATGTAGTTAGCAAGTGATACCTCAGAGTTTGAGAATGATTGTCTTCTAAGAAATGATAGCTAGTTATGCTAGTGGATCTGCAGGTTGTTAATGAGACCCATCTGGCATCCACAGATCTTATCACAGTTGGGGCAGACATTTCCTGGTGGAAGGGGTGGATATGGACTGTTGAGTTGGGCTGCGGCACATTCATTCCTTTCCTGTTTCTCTGTTGCTTGTTGTCTCCCTGGGGTCTTGAAATGGTGGAATCCTTGCCACAAGGTCCTTCTCCATTTTAATCAGTCAGAGGCTTGGATTTCCCATAAATTTATATCGATGTTGCACTTCTTCATGTTGGCTTTGAGGGTGTCATTGAAGTGCTTTTTTGCCCTCCCCTCATCTGCTGGCCATGGCTCAACTGTGAGAAAATGACTTGCTTCGGGAATCAATTTGTCTGGTATTCGAGAACATGACCAGCCCAACAAAGTTGGTGGTAGGTGATCATAGCTTCCAAGCTGGAAGTTTTGGCTTGGCACAGAACGCTGATGTTGGTGCATCAGTCATCTGACTTGATTCGGAAGATCTTGTGGAGGCACAGTTGATGGTATTGTTCAAGAGCCTTGAGACGCCTTCTGCATGCAACCCAGGTTTTGGCATCGTACAGGAGAGCAGGGATAACAACAGCCAGATACGTGAGAAGCTTGGTTTGGTTCTTGATGTCATGATCTTCAGACATGTTTTCTCCAGTGTCCGAAAGCTGCACTGGTGCATTGGAATCGGCGTTGAATCTCCTTGTCAGTGTCAACTTTCGGCAACAGCTGCTGAGGCAGGAGAAGTGCTCAACATTCTCCAGGGTCTCTTTGTTGGGCTTGATTGCGGGAGCAGGATCTTGGGGATTTGGAGCCTGTTGACGGAGAACTTTAGTTTTCTTGGTGTTGAGTGTGAAGCCTAGTTGATTGTAGGCCTCAGCTGTTTTTTGAAGATCTTCTTCCGAGTGGGAGTACAAAGCACAGTTGTCTACATATTGGAGTTCAGTGACTGATTTAGTAATAGTCTGGCTTGGACTGGAGATGATTGAGGTTAAAGAGCTTGCCATCTGTATTGGATGTCAAGTCTGGAGGGAAGCTTGTCAGCGATGAGGAGGAGGAGGATTACACCAAAGAAGATGGTGAAGAGGGTTGGAGCAATGACACAGCCTTGCTCTACTTCTCTCTTAACTCGCAATGGGTCCATTTTGGATCCATTGCTGACGACCATCACAAATATGTTGTCGTGGAGGAGTCAGAGGATGGTAACAAATTTTGGCAGGCATCCAAATTTGAGAGAGTTTGCCACAGAGCCTCATGGTTGATGGAGTCAGATGCTTTTATGAGATTGATAAAGGCCATGTACAGAGTTTCTCGGTGAGGCACAGCCAGAAAAGGCCAGGTTTGGTTGGGTCCTTGACTCTCAATGTTGATCTTTCATCTGGCTGGTTTCTTCTGCAATCGTTGTTTTGAAGCAAGTTTGATGGAAGTAATGGAGTGGATGAGGCGATGGTCTGTCCAACAATCGTCAGCACAAGTCATCGCTTTGATGATACGACATCTTCACAGTCATGAGCACAGACAATAACCTAGTCGATCAGCTGCCAATGCTTGGATAGGGTTTTTTCCCGTGATGTTTTGTACTTGTTCTTTTGCTTCTTTGGAATATAGAGTTCGTGTTCTGTGCATTTGGTTAGAAGAATTCCATTGGAATTGGTCTTGCCCACACTTTCCTTTCTGATCGTGCAATTCCAAAGTTCCAAGTCATGTCCAACTCTTGTGTTAAAATCAGCAAGGAGTATAAACTTGTCCTCTTTGGAGATGGAGGAGAGAATTTGGTCAAGGTTGGCATAGAATACCACTTTTGGTTTCATCATCAGCATTAAGAGTTGGAGTGATGCTTTGATGAGTGTTGCATGCTGGTTCTTGGCAAGTGTAAGGCAGAGAGTCATGAGTCATTCATTGTTGCTAACTGGTAGTTCCGAGAGTTAGTTTATTATTTTGCTTTTGATGGTGAAACCAGTACTGTAGATTTGTCATTTACCATCGCCCGCTCCTGTCTGGAAAAAGGTGTCACCACCACCACCTTGTTCCTTTAGCTGTCCCTTTTCTACATGTTGGGTCTTGCTCAGTGCAGCAATTTTGATGTCCTATATCCTGAGTTCTCTTGCCACAATCACTGTTCTGTGTTCTGGCTGGTTACTATTTGGGTTGTCCATCAGGGTTTGAATGTTCCAGGTTCTAAATTTCATTCAGTTTTGAGCGCAGTTAGCTAATCCCTCTGAACATGGTTATCCAGTTGGGGTAGGCGAGGCAGAGTACGTTTAGGGCACCTTTTGTTGCTCCCTCCCCATGTGGGATGTGCAGTGGGTCCTAAAAAGAGCAGCTCAGTTGCAGTTGCAGCTGCTGAATTGCACTCCTGTCCAAATGCAAAAACAGCCTTCTAACAGCCGCTGCTTGCATGCCAGTCCATGATTAGGAGCTTCTGGTCATCGCTGCCTCCTCCCATTGCCACTCGCTGATCACCATAGGACTTCTTCATGAATATGGAAGACATTTGTGCATGATTTCTTTTAATGTGGAGACACCATTGCATACCAGGGTGCACAAGGTCCTTGACAGGATGAAGATCTTAATCCAATGGCAAGGAAACCCAAGATGATGGGAGACTGCCATCCTGCTGCAGCTTTCACAACCATTGAGAGAAATTCTTTCCATCCTCTTGCGCTGCCATTGAGGATGTGGGGGTGGAGGGTCGGATCGCTGGTCATCTGGAACCTCACCTTTCACCTTGACGTGTTGGGTGTCCCTACGGAATGCAAGACTCCTGACTGCATTGCTCTCAGGATTATGGGAACACTCAAGCCACGTCCAGGCCACGATCCGCCAGGGCAGGGTATTGATGTACTGCATTGGTATCAAACGGGGCTTCCTTCAGTAAGATGGAACTGGGGTAAGTCAAAGTCAAATCAGTGCATGTTCCACTTTACAGCACTGCAGCACGTTATCATGGGAGCTTGCACCAGTGCTGCCACATCAATACACAAATTCCTAAGGTAGACAAGCCCTTAGCTGATGCAGTATGTATTGCATGGATACCCTGTACCAGGGTGAATTTTTACCCCTTTCTACGACTCATGATCTGGAAGGAGTCAACAGCAGCATGTTAATGATAACAATAGAGATTGCTCTGGAACAAAAGATCTTGGCTCAAATTCTGCTGTGTTAATCCATTGTCAGTAGAGTTACACTGAAATACATTCAGAATAACAGAGAGCAGAGTTCTGCCCATGTGCTTTTTGTCTCAGAATTGATGAGGAATATCTCTTGACCTAAGTCTCATAAAACTGACATTGTAAAATCCAAAATTTGTGTCGTCATAGAAAAGGATGGAGCAGGGACCAAAAAACAAAGAAAACTGCATTAGTTCAAAAGATCTTCTTTCTATAGGTACAGAAGTTTGTAGTTTTAGCTTTAAACTCTTATGGCACAGTAAAAACTATTTGAAGAAAAAAATCTGAGGCATTTTAACTTCATTATAAGCCTTCAATAAGGAAATAACATGTTCTCAGCATAATTAATTACAGCAGTGTATTTTCTTTGTGCAGCTTTAGCCTGCCTTTAGAAGGGGGAAAGAAAAAAAAAGACAAAACACGGAAGTACAGTAAACTTCTTGAAATGCAATTTCCTTCTTATCGGGAACAACTACCACATGACTTGCTGAACAACTTCAAAACAAAACAAAAACCTTGCAGTTGTACTGCAGTTGTAATGGAGTCAAAATTCAGTTTCCCGTAAACCCTGCTTTAGCGTAGAAATAATATCCAGTAGGATCTCTTTGAAGCAACATTGCCTTGTTTCAATATTTTAACTAATTTGATTTAATTAGTTTGTGAATTTAGTACATAGGGAATATGTTAGTCCTGAAGTCACCCCCCTGCACTTCAACCCTCTGCCCCAGCCCTGAGCCCCCTCCTACACTCCGAACCCCTCAGCCCCACCCCTGCCACAGGAATTTTGTTATGTGCACATCACCTCCATATTGGTGCACATAACAACATTCATTGTGCACGTATGTGGGAAAAATTAGAGGGAACACTGCTGAAGACTTACTTCCACTGTTCATCTTTAGAACAAAGTAAGCTTGGGCAGAGGCAGAACATGCTTTCTATACCATCAATGTATCTGGTCTTGTAGGTTTAATCTCTAGAGATAAGCACTCATTTAAGACCTGATCCTGCAAGGAGCCTGAGCCAATCAATTGGCCCTTTTGCTGAGATTGCTGAAAGGGTTGTTGCGAAAGCCTTTTCAGTAATGTGGATTCCTGACCACTGGGAACTGGATTGTGACCACCAGAATTAGTGCACATAGGTCACTGAACAACCATTAGAGGATAACTTTTAGTCATTACTGACCTGGGCTGGATTTGAAACAGCAGGTTAGAGGTGAAAAGCTCTACATCCCATTACCAAAACCATGAGCTGCATAGTCTCTTACCATTTCACAGTTGATACACTTTTTACAAGAGAACACACACAATGCACATGTTTGCTAAGAAGTGGCTGAATCCACATGTTCATTTCCTTCAAGCTCTGGAGTGACTTGAAATGGTAACTAAAGAGGATTCGGTATGGCTTGTACCTCGGAGTCTAGCAAGATCTCTGATTCAGATACCCTCAGTCATGTTGGGTAGCCCCTTACTCCGCAAATGGAGTTCTGAAAGGTATGAAAGTGACATAGGGGGCTTTGTCTAGACTGGTATTTCTCAACTGGTGGGTGGCATCCCCCAGGCAATCAGAGGTCTTTTGAGGTATTGAGAATTTTATTACAATCTAAAGCAAAGAAAATTTTGCTCCATTGCTCCTCGCACCCATAACCTTCAAAATCATGTATTCTCTGTTGACCTCTCAAAATACACATACAAATAAATTTTATACAGTTATCACTGATACATTTGTTCTCCTATTTTTATAGTAAATGAAAGGGGGTTGCAAAACTTGACTTCCAATAAAGGGGAGCCAACCTGAAAAGGTTGAGAAACTCTGCAGTAGACTAAGATGTAAAGGTATGTTTTTTGCTAATGCATTCTAACATGTTCTGTCTAACATAAACAATGTAGCATACACTTTAACATGTGCTAAGATGGTTGAATTAAAGGCAGAGTGTTAAAGGAATTCTATAGTGTTCCTATCCCTTTCTCACCTGCACTTCACTTTCAAACTCAATAATCTTGCATAGCAGCTGCAACAACATGTTGCCACTTGACAGTCAGACTGGTCGTTCTTCATTTCAGCTTCTACTTGACTTGAATGCATAAGGATAAAGAACTGCATTATAATGTATAGTCATTATTAGTATTTTTATTAGCTATTCAGTGTCCAAAGATTGATAGGAGATTTACGGACATAAAAACATGTTCTCTTCCCTAAAGAGTTTACAGTCTATATTTTAGACCATAAAGAAGTGTGAGAAACACACATTGGGGTGGGAGTGGAGGAACGGAGGACAAAGATAATGTCATGCTGTTCATAAATTCCAATTCAAGAAGGGACCACTGTGATCATCTAGTCTGTATAACTCAAGTCATTGAACTTCCCCTCCCCCGCCCCAAAATAATTCTTAGAGCATATCTTTTAGAAAAACATCCAATCTTGATTTTTAAATTGTCAGCGATGGAAATCTGTCTTGAGCCTTAACCATTGGAACAACTTTCCAATTACTCTCACTTCTAACAAATTTTGAGCCTTACTTCCAGTCTGAATTTGTCTAACTTCTACTTCCAGCCATTGGATTGTGTTTTACCTTTCTCTGCTAGACTAAAGAGTTCTTTATTATTTGTTTCCCATGTAGGTACTCATAGACTGAAATGAAGTCACTCCTTCTCTTTGTTAGACTCAAAGAGCGCAGTCTATTTAGCTTATTATAAATCATGTCTTTTAACCCTCTCCAATTTATCAATATCCTTCTTGAATTGTGGACCCCAGAACTGGACACAGTATTTCAGTAGCAGTCACACCAGAGGTAAAATAACACACCTACTCCTACATGAGATTCCAGTTTATGCATCCAAGGATTGCATTAGCTCTTTTGACCACAGTGTCACACTGGAAGCTTGTGTTCAGCTGATTATCCACCTCTGCCCCCAAATCTTTTTCAGTCACTGCTTCCCAGGATAGAGTCACCTTCCTCTAAGTATGGCCTATATTTTTCCCCTAGATATATAAATTTACATTTAGCCATATTAAAATACATTGATTCAGATCACTCTATACAGGTGACCGGTCTTCTTCATTATGTACCACTCCCCCAATTTTTGTGTCATCTGCAAACTTAATCTGGGATGATTTTGTTTTCTTCCAGGTCATTGATAAAAATGTAAAATAGTGCCAAGAACAGATCCCGGTGGGACCCCACTAGAAACACACCTGCTCAGTGATGATTTTCTGTTTACATTTACATTTTGAGACCTATCAGTTAAACAGCTTTTAATTCATTTAATATTAATTTTATATCCTTCTAGTTTTTTAATCAAAATGGCATCAAAGTGGTATCAAGTCAAATGCCTTATAGAAGTCTACGTCTATTATGTCAACACGATTACTTTTAGCAGCCAAACTTGTAATCTCATAAAAGAAAATCAGCTTAGTTTCACAGGATCTATTTCCCATAAACTGATTGGTATTAATTATATTACCTGTCTTCAATTCTTTATTATTTGAGTCCCATATCAGCTGCTTCAGTATCTTGTCCAGGATCAATGTCAGACTGACAGACCTATAATTACCTAAATCATCCCCTTTTAAAATATTGCCACACTATTAGCTTTTTTTCTGTCTTCGGGAGTTTCCCCCAGTATTCTAATATTCGATTGCTGCAAATCGTCTTTAACAGTCTCGCGCGTTCTCCAGCCAGCTCTTTTAAAACTCTTACATATGAGTTATCTGGACCTGCTGATTTTAAAATGTCTAACTTTAGTAGCTGCTGTTTAATAGCCTTGTGAGCTACTTGTGGAATGGAAAGAGTATTATCCTATGAGATGACCACATCCGTTTTTCCCCAAATACGGAACAGAAATATTTATTGAACATGTCTGCCTTTTCTGTATTATTGATAATTTTATCATTTTCATCTAGTAATGGACCAATACCATTATTAGGATTCTTTTTGTTCAAAATATATTTAATGTCCTTATTGTTCTTAACTCTGCCGGCCACAGATTTGTGTCCCTTTGCTTCCCGTATCAATTTTCTACAAGTCCTTGCTTCTGATTTATATTCATTACTATCAGCTTTCCCTTTCTTCCATTTATTATTTTTTTATTTTATTATTTTATTTTGCTGTCTTCATTATCCCTCTAAACCAGGTCTTGTTTTTTTAACCAATATGGCCGCCTTCCTCAACTGGCTTTTGGAGCATCTAGTAAAGTGGTGTTAAACAATTCCCAATTGTCATTCACATTTGTCTGTTCAAATTTTTCCTCACAGATGATATGACTCATAATTGTTTTCAGGTTTGTGAAATTGACCTTTTTAAAGCACTGGGTGTATATGTGTCTGCTCTGGACTTTATTCTGTTTGCACGTTATAGATGTGATCAAGTCGTGATCACTTGTACTTGTTACCATTAATTTTTAATTCTGTGATTAGTTCCTCTTAGACTTTGTCTTGACTGATAAATATAGAACTCTCCCATCTTGGATGCAACATTTTTGAGTTAAGAAATTTTCATCTATAATATTTAGAAATTTAAAGGATGCTTTACCACTGGCACTATGAGACCTTCAGCATCTGTTACTCAAATTTTGAAGTCCCCCATGATCAGGCAGCTTTTATTCCTCCACATTATATATGCAGGTGTGTAAGGCTCCTTGGGGGGAGGGGGTGTCTTTGCATGTCTTGTAGGTTCTACATATATGCACCTGAAAGCACCTTTATATGCATCTACATCAACTTTTAAAAATACATTTAACTTATCTGTTCTGATTAAATATTTTTCAGAATGGGGTGTGTGTGTGTGTGTATGTACATATAAATGCCTCCATTAAAAGCACTTGCTAAAATGTTTTAGTTTTTAAACACTTCTAACCTCCCTTCTTGCTCTTCATAATGTTTTATTAAATAGGCATGCCTGATGCAGCCAAGTGCCTGCCTCATAAAGATTCCAACCTGTGTGATTATGAAATAAAAAAAAAGAACTTGTGGACAAACTTGGGCTCCCACAGATCAACATGTACTCTGGCACAGGAAAATAATTACACTAATTTTAATCAACTAAAAGTATATTTTTAAAGGCACTGGAAACCCTAATCTAAAATTTTCAGTGTGCTGAAATGAGCACCTTCAATTTCATTCTAAGCTGTGTCTTAGAAGAAAGTCACTGTCAGCTCAAAGAAATTGGCAGTTTGGGAAAAAAATGCTTTCTAGTCTGTTCACAGCTGAGTGCATACACTAGAAAAGTTTTCCTTTAAGTTGCTAATATCTCTGTTGAGCAGCTTTGGTCTGAGTCATGGCTACTACAGAAATACAGCAGCCTGAGCTGGAGGTGATAGTACTGATTACAACCAACCATAGAGTTTTTAGGATCCAAGTGCCTTTTGTTTGTTTGTACACTTTGAAAGGGGTTATGTGGAATTTAAACAATATTTTTCACTTATTGTGGCTTTGTCCATATGAGGATCTCAGGGAGCACAGTAAACTTGTCATGATGTGAATCTTTCTGGTGCAGAGGACTAGTGCAAATCCTTCTGGACCACTGAAGTTATTGGCTCGGATTCACAATTGCCTGTGGCCTCTCTAGGCCAGTTTGGTGTTGCCCACCCAGGGGACCATAAGACCATGCAAAGGACCACACGCCTGCCAGGGAAGAGGAGAACTCTACATTGCTGCCAGAGGGGTCAGGGACAGGTCAGAGGTGAGAAAAGGAGGTTGTATGCTTTGGTAATTCTGTTCCCCTAGAATCATAGGGTTAGAAGGGACCTGAAGAGGTCATCTAATCCAACTCCCTGCTCAAAGCAGGACCAATCCCCAATTTCTGCTCCAGATCCCAAAATGGCCCCCTCAAGGCTTGAACTCACAACCCTGGGTTTAGCAGGCTAATGCTCAAACCACTGAGCTATCCCTCCCCCCAATCTGAAATGGTCCACGGGGGCCACTGAAGCAGCAGCACAAGTTAGGGCAGCCCTTAGGACTAATGTAACCTGCCTCAGCAGCCAAACGGGCTAGATGCCCCTAAAAAGGGGAAGCTCAAGTTACCTTCTGTTGCTGCCTGTGCTGGTCCATTTGTCCTATTTTCAAATGGGGAAAATGCAGACAGAGGTCAGTAAGATCACAAAGGAAGCCTGTGTCAGTTACCAAGGGTATCCAGGCTCACACAACGGGGCTGAAAACAGGACCCAGATCTCTTGGCTCAAGATTATCTGTTCCTTCCCTTTTATAAATGTATAAATAAGAATACATTACTTTGTAACACAAACCATTCTATTAATTATGCTTTGCCATGAACCTGAGCTTTATCTAGATTTCACAGCTTTTTTAATTCTTTTAAAGCAAAAGTCAGGCTGGATGGAGAACATCAGGCAAGGGCACGTGCTCCGGGGTAGGGAAAATATTCTAGCTGACCAAAATTTGACAAAACCAGGGTGGAGAAGAGAACCCAAGGCCCTCTAAAGTCTATGTAAACTGATCACCATTGAATTTCACCTGCCATAGTGTTTCCCAGTCCCCCACTTCATTTGGTAACTTACAAATTCCTCATAAATTTTCTATAGTCTTAACAAACTTAAATAATTTTGTCTTCTTCAAATTTTGCTACCTGATGGTTGACTCCCTTTTCAAGACTTCTGTTAAATGTATTGAACAATACTGAGCTGCGTAAAACTGATAATTTATTCCTACTCTAATATTCTGTTAGCTTTGATCCATGCCCCTTCCACTTCTATGACGGCTTAGTTTCTGTAACTGTTTATTGTGATGGACTTTGTGAAAGGCGTTTTGAAAGCCTATATAAATTATATCAACTATTGTGTTAAAGAATTATAGTAAATGAGAGGAAGGGGCCTTTATGTTAGAAAAGCCATGGCGGTTTGTCCTTTACTGATGTATTTCCATTTATAATTATTGTTTCAACCACTATTCCTGGTATAAAAGTAATGCTGTCTGGCCTGTAAAGATCGAGCATGCGCCTTAGCTTCTTTTTCAACTAAAGTTCACTACTACCCCCGAGTCGTACGGTATTCTAATGAGATTGTATGGTATGGAGCTCACCCACTTGCTCTTAAAGTCTGCCAAAAAACCCTGCTGGGTGTCTTCCACCCATTTGTACTCTTAGTCAACACCCCCACTTGACAGCACCCCCGCTTTCGATCCTGAAAAGGAGAGGTTAGAGACAGATCAGCGCTGGAGCCTCAGTCCCAGTGTCCTGCGAGCAGCAGGGCTTGGAGGGAAGGAAATGATTTGCCAGGCTCTGGGCATATTTCCACGTGCCACCAGCTGTAATTCCCCCCAAGTCCGGCGCAAGCTGCGGGCCATTATTTGCTCCTGAACGCGTCTCAGAGTAACGCGCCCAGCGCGGACCGCAGCCGGGCTGCCAAGGCCCAGTGCATTAACCCAACCAGTGCGTGGCGCCCCAAGGAAGGCGTCTCCTCGCGCCCCTGCCGTAGCGCCGCGCGTGCCCAGCGGCGGCTCCTCCGGGGCCGGGGCCGGGGCCGGGGCCAGATGCTCGCGGGTCGCCCCCCGGCCGCAGCGGCCTGCAGAGGCGGCGCAGGCGCCCGGCTCCCAGCGGAGGGCCCAGCGCTCGCGCTGCCGGCAGAAGGCGGAGCCCGGCTGGGCCTGCTGCCCTCAGCCCCTCACCCCGCCTGGGCTCCCGGCTGGTGGCGGCTCGCGGTCGCTTCCGGGATGCGGCTGCGGCTGCTTCTGCTGCTTGCGGCCTGTTGGGGGCGGGGGGCGTTGTGTGGCAGCCCCCCCGGCCCGGCGGTGCACAGCCTGCGAGGGAGCTGGTGGCTGGGCAACGGGAACGGCTCGGTGGTGCTGAGAGGGGAGGTGCCCGGCTGCGTTCACACGGCCTTACTCCGCCAGGGCCTCATCCAGGTACTGCATGATGCCGGCCGGGCTACGGCTCTGTCCTGCCAGGGGCCCGGCCCGGGGATTAAAGCGAACTGTCCCTAGGAACGCCCCCCCGCGCAGACGGTGTTTCCGTCTGGCTGGCTGCCCGCCCATCCGGCTGCTGGGAACAGGGCACCGGGCTGGGGGGGTCTCCCTCCCCGTCGTGTTCCTGCTCTAGCCCGGTGCTGCGGGGTTTCGGGTGCGGGCAGGGCCTCGGAGTGGGCAGTGCTCGGGTGGTTCTGGTGGATGTACATAAAAAAGAAATGAATAAAACATGGTGATTTGGGTGCTCATTGCGTTCTGTCCAATGTAAAAAGCTGAAATAAAAGGCAAGTAGCCTGGGAGCACTTGAAAGGGAGCCCTCAGGCCCTGCCTCTGAGAAAGATACTACAGTGGTCTCAAACACTGCAAGTTTCACTGGCGTGACTGCAGCAAGTCACTGTAACAATCTGGGGCTATTCCTGTAACAATATGTTATGTTTATTTCACATCTTTAATGTCAAAGGAGGCCAAATATTGCTATGAACAGCACCACTGAAATGCAACCATCTCTCAGTAGTCCAAATTGGATGTTGGTTGCACAGCATCCTGCATAGTCTGGGGGAGTGCAAAAAATGTGGCCAACAACACCAGCACAAACTTCTTGTCTTGTGAAAGGCATCCCACTCTTGTAGTGCCTTTGATGTCCACTTGGTACAGACAGAATGGAAGTGTTTAAAGCCCCACACAGTGGAGTGCACATTTATTCAATTTGTCCACGACAGAAGGATGAAATCCTGAACTGACCCTGTTGAACTTTGAGTTGTGTTTGCAGGGAGTCAGGGGATTTCAAGGCTGATGCTTAGTCCACTAAACGAACCCCTCAAGGTCCTGCAGAATTTTGATGGCATGCATAGATTTGTAGTATTGTAGAAGAGGCAAGTCCTGGCTTTTTTGTTGTACCATGAAATACTTTACTACTTTTAGAGAATTGTTCATATCAAAAGATTTTCAGAGTTTTTGCAACTTGTATTTTTTTATCCTTTCCTGCTTCTTTTAGCTTTCAGGTTTAGGAGAGCTCCATTCCTGTAACAATGAGTTCCAATTCTTGTTCTGTAAATCAATGGCAAAACTCCTTTTTCATCGATTCAGAGCAGAAGACGACCCAGTGTCACTCGCAATCCACATGTTTTTTGTTTAGGGTTAATCTGGCCTCTTTCACCCAAATGGGGGTGTATAATTGATAGACTTTTATCTCTGCTGGAGCGGCAGTAATGCTGAGACTAAGTCCTTCAAGGGCAATGGAAGTTATCTATGACCAGTACGTTGAGTCATACATGTAAGGAAGTACTGTTGTAATGGAAGACTCAAACGTTTAACTATTCTTTTTGAAATGAGGAAGTGTGGTCACTAATTTAATTGAATTGCTGTAAATGGGCCAATAATTTCAGTTTTGAACGGGAGCCGGGCATTTGGGGCTTAGGCCAAGCTCATGCAGAAGGGTAGAACCCCTGTGCGTGGGTGGAGCCCTGTTGACTTCAATCAGCCTTCATAGTCAGTTAGCCTACAACCTTATGGCTTGTCTACTCACAGATTTGCATGGGTTTAGTTAAATTTGTGAAAAAATTATGTGGACATTTAAAATGGCTTATTTTGGTTGGGGGAGAGGGGAAACCTTTGATCCACTGGAACTCAGCTGCTTGTGATGTGATCCATTCATTGTGGCCAGCAATTTAAAAAAAAAAAGGTTACAAGGGACAGTTCTCCAGATACGTGTAAGGTCTGGGTGACACTGTGAGGGAAAAAATGAGGTGATTTTTCAGAGGAACTGACCACCTTCTGCTCACTTCAGTGACATTCATTGGTGGTTAATGCCTCGAAAAGTCAGGGCACCTTTTCTTAAGGTGTCCAAACATGGACTTAAGGGCCTTGGATCGTTCTTCTTTCTCTTTTATTCCTCCCTCACCCAGAATTGATGTCCTCTGTCATCACGCTTAAAGAGAATAGTCAGCCAAATATTTTTTAGGTCTTAATCAACCAAGCAAAATGTATCCGCATGTAACTTATTCATGAAAGCTTTATGCTAGCAATGGTGATCCTCTATAATGTGTACTTCAAATATTGGATGATGCCATTTCTGCTGGCAGGTGGCTCCTACAGAATTCTTGGCACTGATGGACAGGGCTCTTGTAGCCAGTTTTTTTTACCAGCCATTTGCCTTTACATGGGGTCTCTGTTTTGTTATACTAGCTGCTTCTCTGATTTGCAGAGCACTGTAGTGCAGAGAATTCCATAAATATCTGAGCTCAAGTGTCTATATGTCACAAGTAATGCTTGTGCAGTTCTGAAAATGAAATCTGTTTTTACCAGGAATTTAATTACCAGTTTGTCTAAATTGTTGCATTTGACATTTTCTCATAGCTGATATTTTTCACAGCCACTCAAAGAACAACCATGTCATCCATCAGGTGGTTCTATTATTAGTTATTATTTATATTACTGTAATGTGTAGGAGCCCTAGTCATGGACCAGGACCCCATTTTGCTAGGCATTAAGTGGCATTCATTGAGGAAAATAATTGGCTGATATAAATGTAGTTTTCTATTCAGATGTTTACTGCAGTGTGTGGGTTAAAACTGTCCTGACAAATTAGAGAGCCAGAGTGAAACTAACTAGTACTGAAGGCTCTATATGTTCAAATAGATTTTAGTTGGTATTGTAGGCCCCCTTGAATAGAGGGGCCTCTGAACTTTATTGGGAGTGTTCCAGTTGGGAAGATCCAGTGTGCTGCAATCTAGCCTTAGTGACTAGGTTGTGCAGGGAGTGGGGAAGGCTCCATTTTTGGGGAAAGAAGCCAGATTGCTGGTATGGAGCTCTGTCCATACCAGGAGCTGCTGCTGGGAAGCCAGCTGGGATTTTGATCGAGCAGGGAGCTTCAGAGGTGGTTGGCGGTGGCTTCACTGGAGCCAGGGGAGAGACTAATGCTGTGCCTAGAGCTGATTAAGGTGGGCCTGCAGTGAAGGAACTGTGAGAAACCCCCACTCTTGTTTGGGAAAGTACTTGCAAGGAAGGGGCAAAGCAGAGAGTCTGAGGAGAGGCAGAGTGATTTTCCCAGGACCCAGAGCTGCTGACATTTGATGGGGACAACTCCAGTCTTCAGAGGGAATGTGCAACTTCTTGCCTTGGCTGGACTGATACACAGAACCAACAGAGTGCCGTCTCCAGTTTCAGATCTTCAAGTGCGCCCACGCAAGCAAGTGGCTAGGACTCTGAAATCCAGAGGAGTCGACGCTCCAGGGTGGGGTAAATGGTGGCAGTGTAAATGCCAGTTAGATAAGTTTCATTTATTACTGTATACTATATTTGTTAATTGATTTTATTCAACTGCTCCCTGGGGATTTAAATTAGTAGTGACATTTAATCTTAGTCGGTTATACCCTGTTTCTTTAAGTTCTTAAGTAAAGGTGTGTTAACTCTAATTTAAGTATATTGGATGTATATTATTTATAATTGGTATTTCTGAGTTAGACACAAGCCACAGGTTATTAGTACTATTTGAAGGGGTTCATTCCGGGAGGTTCCCAAGGTACGCCATTGAGTGTGTACAGGATCCAGCCAGGTGGAAGCACCGCCAATTTTAAGTTCCTTTAGGAATAAAAGGACTGCAGCAGAGGGGTGGATAAAGGATTCCCACCTATTCAACATCACCACTGGGATACTCAGGATCTCCTTTAATGTCAACAACATCAGGTGCCCAGGCACACAGGTCAGTGTTGCCTGCTCTGGAGTAATCCAGGGAGGAAAGGGGGGATTACAGTATTTAGACATGAAAAGTTTAAATATCACCGCTATACAACCTCTTTTAATTAATGTCTTGTGAATGGATATGGAGTTGAAGATGGAGAGAAGTATTAGTAGCCTTTAAAATAGAATACATACGCTTCCCAGGTTTCGCAAGACCCGACTTATACAAATTTGCACTTACGGAAAAAGTTCCATAAGCCAGAAATAGGATTTTCGAGTTGCGTAACGTATGGGTATATGTCTCTGACTTACGCAAAATTCGAGTTACGCAAGGCTTTCCAGAATGGAAAGTTTGTGTAAGTCGGGGGGTGTCTGTATAAAAACAATATTCAACAGCATATATTAATATTTCTGTCAGCTTCCCAACTTATCTTTGTCTTTCTATTCTGTAGCTTTTGGCTTAATATTCAATTGAAACACATCTTATGAGTAAGGTGATATTCAGTTAAATGTCTTGTCTGTATAAGCACTGAAAACATGAATGGCTTAAGGGTGAATTTACAAAACTAATATTCCAAGAATACAATCTCTTCATTACTACCATGAGTTAAAATTCACATGAAGCTATAAATATGTGAAAATGGGCTTTTGGAAAAATTTATAGGTGTTCTGACTGCATTCGTTTCACAGAAATTAAAAAGAAAAGGAGTACTTGTGGCATCTTAGAGACAAACAAATGTATTTGAGCATAAGCTTTCGTCAGCTACGGCTCACTTCATCAGATGCATTAAGTGGAAAATACAGTGGGGAGATTTATATACATAGAGAACATGAAACAATGGGTGTTACCATACACAATGTAATGAGAGTGATCACTTAAGGTGAGTTATTACCAGCAGGAGAGTGGAGAGGGAACTGTTTTTCATAACTATTTCACATTTGGGGACAATGTATACCTTCAAATCAGTGGCACTGCTATGGGTACCCGCATGGCCCCACAGTAAGCCAACGTTTTTATGGCGGATTTAGAACAACGCTTCCTCAGCTCTCATCCCCTAATGCCCCTACTCTACTTGTGCTACATTGATGACATCTTCATCATCTGGACCCATGGAAAAGAAGCTCTTGAGGAATTCCACCACGATTTCAACAATTTCCATCCCACCATCAACCTCAGCTGGACGAGTCCACACAAGAGATCCACTTCCTGGACGCTACGGTGCTAATAAGTGATGGTCACATAAACACCACCCTATACCGGAAACTGACCACTATTCCTACCTACATGCCTCCAGCTTTCAAACAGGCCAGACCACCCGATCCATTGTCTACAGCCAAGCTCTATGATACAACCGCATTTGCTCCAACCCCTCAGACAGAGACAAACACCTACAAGATCTCTATCAAGCATTCTTACAACTACAATACCCACCTGCTGAAGTGAAGAAACAGATTGACAGAGCCAGAAGGCTACGCAGAAGTCACCTACTGCAGGACAGACCCAACAAATTAAATAACAGAATGCCACTAGCCATCACCTTCAGCCCCCAACCGAAACCTCTCCAATGCATCATCAAGGATCTACAACCTATCCTGAAGGAAGGAGTACTTGTGGCACCTTAGAGACTAACAAATTTATTTGAGCATAAGGTGCCACAAGTACTCCTTTTCTTTTTGCGAACACAGACTAACATGGCTGCTACTCTGAAACCTATCCTGAAGGAAAACCCATCACTCTCACAGATCTTGGGAGACAGGCCAGTCCTTGCTTACAGACTGCCCCCCAACCTGAAGCAAATACTCACCAACAGCCACACACCACACAACAGAACCACTAACCCAGGAACCTATCCTTGCAACAAAGCCCGTTGCCAGCTGGGTCGACATATCTATTCAGGGGACACCATCACAGGGCCTAATCACATCAGCCACACTATCAGAGGCTCGTTCACCTGCACATCTACCAATGTGATATATGCCATCGTGTGCCAGCAATGCCCCTCTGCCATGTACATTGGCCAAACTGGACAGTCTCTATGTAAAAGAATAAATGGACACAAATCAGACATCAGGAATTAGAACATTCAAAAACCAGTTGGAGAACACTTCAATCTCTTTGGTCACTCGATTACAGACCTAAAAGTTGCAATTCTTCAACAAAAAAACTTCAAAAACAGACTCCAATGAGAGACTGCTGAATTGGAATTAATTTGCAGACTGGATACAATTAATTTAGGCTTGAATAAAGACTGGGAGTGGATGGGTCATTACACAAAGTAAAACTATTTCCCCATGTTTATTCCACCCCCCTCCCCCCGCTGTTCCTCAGACGTTCTTATCAACTGCTGGAAATGACCCACCTTGATCTTGATTAAGTGATCACTCTTGTTACAGTGTGTATGGTAACACCCATTGTTTCATGTTCTCTATGTATATAAATCTCCCCACTGTATTTTCCACTGAATGCATCCGATGAAGTGAGCTGTAGCTCACGAAAGCTTATGCTCAAATAAATTGGTTAGTCTCTAAGGTGCCACAAGTACTCCTTTTCTTTTTGCGAATAGAGACTAACACGGCTGCTACTCTGAAACAGAAATTAAGGTATCTCTGGATGTAGATAAATATTCTAGCAATGTGAGTTCCATTGTTTCAGAAGCTTTTGAAAATGAGAACACCTTGAAGTTGGATGTAGTGACAATTCATGTTCTACATGTTCGTGTTCTTCTATGACAGTAATGTTCTCTGAAAACCTACCTTCAGTGGAATTCTCTTACTGTATTCCACATAAAATACTATTGCAAAATGAGTTTATGTAATGTGAACATGCAAAGCAGTTTCAAATTTCATCACAGCAAAACTATTGCAATAGAAAAGACACCTACTTCTGTTTTTCATTATTTTTGTTTAAATCACAAGGAATATATAATGAAATACAAGAATTGTATTACAGGGAGGAATAAAAAATCAGTGTAGCCATCTGGAGGAGACAAGCAATAGAAAATATACAGTAGTCATTTTTGCTTTCTTACGGCCTCCGCCAAATTCCACTTCTGTTTACTTCAAAGAGCATTGGATCAGGCTTGCACTCAACAAAAATTAGAAAGATATGAAATAAAATATACTTATAGGTGCGTTTTATTCTATCAACTGTATTGTAAAGATCTGTCAGAACCGGGAGAGGGGCAGAAGTTTAGAGCCTATATTCTGCTTCTATAATAAAGACAAGCTATGAGATTTTGGCTATTTCCTAGACTTAAACGTGACCTGCAAAGGAAAAAAATGTTTTTGTGTCCCCTTTTATTCTTTATAATGTATAAAGAAGGCTTGATTTCCACCCCTCCCTTCCCCCAGAAAAAGCAAACCTGTGGGTTTTTCCTACTTGTTTGTTATATTTGAAGTTCAGATCCTGTCTAACCTGAAAGGCACTACGATGGCTAAAGAGTTAGTGAAATTATGCCCTTCCAGGACTTCAGTGCAGTTGAGAGGGGAAAGGATTTTTAGTCATACTGTTTAAAACTGTTTGATTTTTAGGAAAACCGTCTTCACTTACTATTAAACGTTCTGGAGACAAGGTGTCACTCAACACCTTCACTCCTTCAATAATGTGTGAGAGCTAACAATATACTACCCTGAGACCCCCAGGACGTCCTCCAGTAGATTATAGGATGACGAGACAACATTCCTGTTAGTTCCAAAGTAACATAAAACAAAACAAACCATACCCTCAAAAAACTAAATAGCAAAAATTCAAATGAACAAAATATCTTCTGGGTTCAAAATCAGTTTAAAAAAAATTCACACATCATCTTTAAGAAACATGAGGAAGGCTCGAAATTTATTGGATATGGATGTGGTTGGTGGAATCAAATGAAAAGAACTTTTTGACATTGCACAAAGAGCTCTCCAGCCAAAGGCCAGGCAACAAAATTACTATAATTACTAGGAAATGGAACACCAACTCACTTCAGATAAGATGCTGTACAGTCATCCAGTGGTAGCAATCTTTGGTCACTATCAAGTGGAGTTCTGTGGGTTCTGTTTCCTGATCCAACAAGTTCCTTAATGTGGGTTTTATCAGGCCTAGGACATGATGCTATAATCAACCAAAGCAATGGGGCAGAATTGATCATTGAAAGAAGTTTTGGATGAACAAATGAAATAATCTTGAGCTAGTAATTGCTGTTCTGGGCGGAAAACTGATTTGAACTGCAGCATGTTTAAACTATCTAGAAAGTGACATTGATGGCATCGGGCTTCAGACCGCACGTGCATGTGTGCACACATGCATGGACGCATAAAACTGCATGAAAAAATCTGCTCATCAGTACACTACATATGCTCCTGTAATTGAAGGGATCATTGCCATGTAGTTTCGGCCCAAGCTTTATTTTTTGTTAAAGGTTTTACAAAAGCTGATAATATAAATTGCTTCCTGCAATGTACACCAAATAAAATTAAGACCAGACTATTCAGATATAAACATCCCCTTCTGTGTCTGCAGCTGAGTAATTAATACATCATTTGTGCTGAATTGAGCCTCTAATGTTTGTGAGCCTTTTGCTATTTTCTTGAATGTATTTGTTTAAAATTATTTGCTTACATGAATTATTATTGATCTTAAGATTGTTCACTTGCAGTTCGTTGTATTTGATATCCAAAATGTGATGTGTTGGATAGTTATGATAGAACATGTAGGTCATGTGGTATTTTTCTATTCTCCGATTGGCTGAGCATAATTCTTAGATCAAATTTTGAGTGCAATTGCTAGTGTTTATACACAGAATTATAGAAATCATAGGAAGGGACCTCAAGAGATCATCAAGCCCAGCCTCCTGTGCTGAGGCGGGACCAAGTAAACCTAGATCATGCCTGATAGGTTTTTGTTCAACCTGTTCTTGAAAACTCCAAAGATTTTCGGACCTTATTTGTGAATGTTTTCTGATCTCTGCTTAAAGCTCTTTGTTCCTATGAGCATTCCTGCCAGGAAACTCCATCACTAAAACAGTAATGGAAAGTGAACATGAAGAGATGTGAATATAGGCACAATTTAGAATTCACTGTTTTTTATTTGAGGGAATGTTTGCCGGAAAACGTTTTGAGCTACCTGCAGAGCAGCATGATCAGCAGCATTGTGTTGATAATAAACAAAACCGACTTGTTTAGTTTGAGTGAATAAACTGAGAAGTGCAGAAAGACAACAAATTGCTTAACTGGCAAATAGTTCTGGGAATACTAGATCTTCTCCCTTCCACCCAAATAAACATAGATAAATAAGGATTTGCCCTCTGACCCTGAACCCACAGAGCCCCAGCATCTTCAGGAGGCCAGGGTATCTATGTGGATATTTCTACACCAGCTGTGAAGCACTTGCCTTCTTCTAACTCCCAATCTGTGTGGCTCCCCTGGCACTGTTTTGCCAGCACTTCCTCTTCCTGGAGTCTCCATGAAGAGGATGGAGTGGGGGCCAGAAACCAACTATATCTTTTTCTGGATAACACTTTTCAGGTGCCAAGTAGGTCTTTGTGGGAGGAAAGTAATGCACAAACTCCCTGTCCCATCCTGTCTTCCTCCAGCTTTCTGCTTCAGCAGCGCCAGGTCCAAATATTGGAGAGGGTGTTCCCTATGCATATTTATTTCAAGGAAATGACCAGACTCTAGGGTTTTGAAATGTTTTTAGAATGTTAAATGTTGTCAGTACACAGGTAAGGAGGTAGTTTTGTGTGTGTAATGTTATTTTAACTTGGTATTGCCCCTTTAAAGATGACAAAGTGATGAATAACACAATAGAGCAGTCCAAATCGGATGTGGTTCAGGTCTGGTAGTCTCCCTCAAAAGCTTGCTTGCTGATCTTTCACATTTGAAAACAGTAAGACATGTCCCTGGTGCACATCAATAGGCATCCTTCTCAGCCTGAGCCAGATTGTGATCAGAGATGTGCTACAGGAGAAGGCCTCCACACTTGTATGGCCTGCATGAGGGACAGTCACAATAGCAGTTCCTGCTTGCTGCTTACTCTCCCTGGCAAACAAATTGCCTGAGAGGGGGTAGCAAGGAGGCAGGGCCATGCCCTACCCTCTGCACAGGCCCATGAAGTAGCGTATGTCCTGCTGGGAGGCTCCAGAAGAGAATATATTACTTGAGACATATCCTCTCCTGGTGTTCCCTCAGGTGCTGTGACTCTTCTGTGCCCAACATAAGACTGTGTGTAAATCTCACAATCTAGCCTTATATGTTGTAAAAGGGATACAAGAAGAGCCCCTTCAAAGAAATCTGAGTGCAGAAGGACTATTAATATTGATACTGACATACGAGATGAGAAAAATTGAGTTGCAGCAAGGAAAATAAAAGGACTGACCAAATTTTCTTTCTCTCAGTTTGAATCTGGGCATTCAGGCCCCGGGAACAACTCTTAACAGTCTAGAAAGCTTCTAATGTTACGTAGTGAGTCTTGTTGCCTCTGTGCTCTTTCCAGCTAAGCTTTGGGTAAAGTACATCAGCAGAATCTACAGCTATTTGTTTTAGGAAACCAATTCAGCTGAGAAATTGCCGGAGAAAGATGAGATGCTGTCTCAGTAGGTGCCTCTGATATACACACTGAACTGTCTGACATAAACATCTTACTCATGTTCAGACACCACAGTGAGACTTTTTATGAGCTGGGTTCCACTCTTGCAACTCTTCTACTAGTTCATTTGGGTAGTCCCACAGACTTCAGTGGGGCTACTTGCAGGAGTAAGGGTTGCAGGATTGGGCCCTTAATATATCATTGTTACTATTATTTCTTCAGGGCCATTGTGTGTAGTGTTTTACTGACAAGTAGAGGACCGGGCCCTGCACTACCATCTACATCTGTGCAAAGTGGAGGTAAAATGCTACCAAAGAGTCAGATTTCATCACTGACACTCACTTTTTCCAGGTGTGAGTGGCTGCACAAGGTGCAAGGCAGTGGAGTATCAGGTCCACACACCTGCCCTGAGTTGTTTGCAGTCTAGGTGAGGTACAAAGTGACCCAACATAAGGAAAGGAACATCAAGGAAAAGGGAGTGGGAATGAGTTGTAAGGAATGTGCTTATAATTCTTGAGTGAGCGGTATGACAAAAAGGAAAATAGCACATTTGTTATAATTACAGTGAGGTTCTCACATAACTGTCTTTTGGGGGGAAGAACAGAGGTAGACATTTTAATTTTACTCAACTAACCAAAATGTGTTTCCACTTTTCCCTTCCCTAATATAACAGTGGAATATATTCATGTCATATCAGGAGTGATAGGTGTGGATTTCTGGGGATGTTGCTGATATTTAAAACCGTACAGGTTTTTTCGCTGTAGTTTCTAGAGGTCTGAAGATTCTATTTCCCTGGCCCTTATGATCTCGTCTGTCCTCTATGCTCTGTCATTGTGGTGGTGGTCGTTCTGCTACTCTCCCTCTCCTTTTGAATTGCTACCTCTGTTGAATTCTTTCTGTTTCCAGCTCAGCATTACAAGGGCCAAATCCTGCTCCCCTTACTTCTAAGCATGAGTACAGCAAGCAGAATTTAATTTAACCTATATGTAGTTACTGTCAAAATGTTCTAAAGCTGTTGCTTTCACATATCACTTCAGAAGCGGAAGAAATATCTGAGCTCCTAAAGCTAACCAAATTAAGATAATTGGATTGTGCACTTGCAGAATATCTGAAAATGACTCACCTACTAGATAACAGTATTCATTTTATTTGTGTAACACTGCAATGTTTTTTGTTCGTCTATCAATAGGATCCTTACTATAGGTTTAATGACCTGGCCTACAGATGGATCTCCTTGGATAATTGGACTTACAGCAGGACATTCAAAGCCCCTTTTGATGTCAGGTACGCAATAAGAATAGTTTTATGTTATCTTCCATGCAGAAATGTTTGCTAAGCAGTCAGCCCCAAATCCACCGATTACTTTCAGATGTAATAAACCAAATTCTGTAATGGGATATAAGCTTCAAGCAGCCTGTTGCTAAATGTCACTTAGTGGGTTTCTTTTTCTTTTTCAAGATTTTTTTCCCCATTGTCAAAAAATGATGTACAAATTCCAAACTGCTGAAGGGCAATAATAAAGCTGATAGGAAGCAAGCAGCCACACATCTGATATCTATTGGACATGGGATGTTGTGCTGTATTGTGAGTCTGATCCATGTCAGCTGTCATTTTAATTTGAAATTATAAAGATGGTTACACTGTGGAAAGTATTTCTGTAACCCATTGAAACAGCTGCTATTTAGGATACTGGGGACATAGATTTCAGTATTGACTCTCTCCATGTGTAGTTAATTCAAAGTACCCTAATAATTTTACATTCCTGTGTCATCATTCATAGCAAATGGCAGAAAGTGAATTTGGTTTTCGAGGGAGTAGATACAGTAGCACAAATCCTGATCAATAATGTCACTGTTGGGAGAACGGACAACATGTTCAACAGATATGTGAGTAATGCTGGTATTTCTAAAGGCAATTCTATAGTTGTCTCAAAGCACTTTTCTGCCAAGCGGTTCGTACCTCGACAAGTACACAATAATACCCCCAATGTGTTCAGTCCAGGGTAAAATATAGTGGACTAGACTTGATAATATATCATAGGGTTTGAAATGTCTTTATCTGAGAGCCATACAGAAAGCCACCTCATTGCTGGGAAGGGGAGGTGCACTGGCTTCCCAGTGGGAGCAGGATCAGGCCTAGAGAAGAACATTTCATGTTGTAATCTAGAAGAAGTATGGCAAGAGGAACAGTTTACCTAATGATATGAGTCCTGCTTCTTGGGAACTGTCACAGCTCTAAGAAAACTGAAGTTTAAATCAGTTATATTAGCTGTAAATCTGCTTATTAATTGGTATTAGAATGCTGCTGCTTTACATGTGAATGCTGAAGTGTAAATGCATGCAGTGTACAGCTTACTTATAAATGTTTTTCTGCAGTTTCTTTCTTTTGTTCTTTCATTCTAATAGAGTATCTAAATTCCCAGGCCTTTTGATGTCATTGTGTTGTCTCTTTGATCCTAGTCTGTATCAGTATGTCAGGATCAGGTACTAAATAGTCACAGACCTTTTTTAGGACTGCCATAATTGTACTAAATAATTTTGTAGATTTCAATTATAAGGTTGTGCTAGGTCCTATACAAACACTTAGTAAAACACAGTCCCTGCTCCAAAGAGTATAAATAGTATAAATAGACAAACAGACAAAGACTGTGAAAAAGGAAAGCCCATCTCCATTTTATAGATGGGGAACTGAGCCACACAGAGATCCTTAGTTTCTTCATGTCTCAACATTTACCTTCATGGCTTTAGAGAAAAGAGGGTCTTGTGGCTGAAGCACAGAACTGGGACTCAGGAGATCTGGATTCTGTTCCTGGCTTTGCCCCAGACTTGCATGACCTGGAACAAATCAAATAGCCTTTTTGTGCCTCAGTTTCCCACCTGTGAAATAGGAATATTAATTCTTCTCTCTTTCACAGGGGTGCTGTGAAGGTTTAGTTAATGTTGGAGGTGTCAAAACAGTTTACAGATGGGAGATGCTGTAGAATTGCAAAGTAGTATTATTCAGTATTTATTTCTGGATCTTCATTTTGGTAGGCCACTAGTAGCATCTGCTTTGTGAAGTGACTGCGTAAAGTAGAATTGAACTGACTAGGACAGAGTCAAGGATTTCATGACTCTGGCAGTTACTCTATTCAGTGGCTCCATTTGTAAAACACTTGAGTGGTAAATCTATTCTGTGGAGGTTGCTTATGTTGTAATTTGTTGGGTGGTGGTCTGCTGCCTGGTCAAGGACAGTGGCTGCTGATTGAGGAGAGGGGCAAGGGCACTTCTGCTTGGTAGAAATTCAAGAACAAATAGCAGGCATGCCACAAACGAATGGTGTGGACAGAACACTAATATCAACCAATTGAAATCTTCATTTTACCAGGTGAAATTAAATTGAGGGGTGGGTATAGTGGTGAGAGCATAAGAGTTTTAAAACTAAATATGTGCCTTTCTGTCTATCCACAAATAGAGGCGGGTCTAACATAGTGGTGGGCAAACATTTTGGCCTGAGGGCCACATCTGGGTATGGAAATTGTATGGTAGGCAATGAATGCTCACAAAATTGGAGGTTGGGGTACAGGAGGGCTCGGCTGGGGGTGCGGGCTCTGAGGTAGGGCTGGGGATGAGGGGTTGGGGGTGCAGGAGGGTGCTCTGGGCTGGGACCGAGAGGTTCAGAGGGCGGGGGAGGGGGGGGATCAGGGCTGGGGCAGAGGTGCGGAAGGGGAACAGGGGGGAGGCTGTGGGCGGCGCTTACCTCAAGCAGCTCCCAGAAACAGCACCATGTCCCTCCTCCGGCTCCTACGCTGAGGCGCAGCCAGGCGGCTTTGTGCGCCACCCTGTCTGCAGGCGCTGCCCCTGCAGCTCCCATTGGCTGTGGTTCAGGGCCAATGGGAGCTGCGGGGTGGCGCTTGGGGTAGGGGCAGGGTGTAGAGCCCCCTGGCTGTCCCTATGCTTAGGAGCCAGAGGGGGACATGCCACTGCTTCCAGGAGCCGCGCGGATTGGGGCAAGCCCCTGACCCCACTCCCCAGCGGGAGCTCGAGGGCCAGTTTAAAATGGCTGGAGGGCCAGATGTGCCCCCGGGCCATAGTTTGCCCGCCCCGGGTCTAACAGGTCAATGAATAAGTCCTACGGAGAGTTCTTTGCTCAGTCCAGAGATGACAGTGTATCTACATTTTAGAGAAAGGAGTGGAGGGATGGGGAACCATACTATGCCTTGACAGCAGAGGATTGTATAAGGTTCAGCTGAGTACTCAGTCTACCTAAAATCAGGCTCTGAAGCTCACCTACCAACCCCATGCTTCACAGCCCAAGCTACATCTTCAAAGTGTTGTCTGCCTAGCTATGTTTAGAGTGCTAGCTCAAATCTGTCAACCTGGGCTGGGAGGCTTACTTCTGCGGGCTACATAGCCATACCCATAGACTCCCATTGACTGCAATGGGGCTGAGGGGTTTGCCCAGAGAGAGCTACGTGCAGGACTTAGTGTGCCTTTTCGCTTAGTTTGAGAAGTATTCCAGTTCTCTTTTCCTTCAGTCCTGCAACCTGTAGAGACTAGTTCACAAACATATTCAAATAATATCTATATAGTTGAAAAGGAATATGCCAATCTTTATAAAGCTCACAGCTAAATTTCAGTGGTATATCGTTTTGTTTTTGTTTTTTCCTGGTGCAGAGCTTTGATATTACCAGTGTGATCAAGGAGGTCAATTTTATTGAGGTCCGTTTCTTATCAGCCATTTCATATGCAGCAGAGCAGAGCAGATCTCACAGAGCGTACAGTGTGCCTCCACAGTGCCCCCCACCTGTGCAGAAAGGGGAGTGCCATGTTAATTTCATCAGAAAGGTAAGAGCAAGATCATGTGTATGTGACTAGAGGCTTGGATGCAGGAATGCACAATGTACTGTCATAATAAATGCATTCTGAAACCTGTGATGTAACTTCATAACTAGGGCATATTTTTCATAGCACAAAAATCCCATAGTCCAAAAAGTAGATCTAATCTGTAAGAGGCATAAAAAGGCCAGGGTAGCTATCTGTGTGACAAGAATTTTTAAAAGGTTATCTTTGTCAAGATGTCAGCAAGCAGACTGACAGCCAGAAGGGTGTTTCTGTGGGGGGCAGATTGTGTAGTCACTATCAATCTATCCACTAGGTGAGTTTAGCAAGGAATAATGACAATAGCTAGCTGTTCTGAGTGCCAGAGTTTATTGCCAAGGCTGTAGAAAATCTCAGCCAAGCAGCTTTGTGAGTGTTTTTCATTGCTCATGTGCTGTGCTATTTATACTGCGCCGCTCTGGCATGTACCGACAAGAGTTATCTAACGGAGAGCCCACTTTCATCTTAAGGTGTTGTTGTGAAGTGTGATGGAGATACAGATATATATAAATATGTATTAAGTTAAAATTACAGACTAGAACAAACCTACCAAAGATGGAAAACTGTAAGTCTTTAGTTCACACTGTTATAACTACCTATGGCAGAATATCTTCTGAGTAGGATCTCATGCTGTTCTGAAAGAGCCTTGCGGTAAGGAGGCACAACTGGGAAAATAACAAGTTTCAGAATTGCCTTTCTTTTGTTGGTTTGTCACAGTTTAAATGCCTTCCCTGCTAAGTGCTCCCTGTATTCTCAGCAGAGACCTGCAGATCCTCCATTTTCAATTACTTCAAACAACATGCCCAGAATCCTTTTGACCTGTAACTGAATGTAATTCCTCTGGAACCTGTCAACAGAGGGCTTGGTGCCTGGTTCCCCAAAGCACTCTGTTCCCTTCTCTCCTTGGGGCTGAAGAAGACATTACAATCCCTACGGATTGCAGTTAGAACTATAGCAGAACTAAACACTAGTCTCTGGGCCAACCTTGATTATCCTTGCTATGGTTGAATTTGATACCTGTGTGGGGGGAAGCATAGGGGGTTCACTTGTATCATAAAGGTTAATTAAAACTTGGAGAGTTGTTTAATTCTGCAGAGTCCATATGTTTGTTAGAAATCAGTCTGGAGGGGAAGGAGCTTGAACAGCTGTAGTCCTATTTATAGAGGTGAAATTGCGAGGAATGATTTTTATACTTTGCTGGGCTATATATTTAAACTCGTAAGACTTGTGGAAAGTACCCTTAGTGATTTTTATCCTCAAAGGCATTGCATTTCTCTACTTGCAGATTGCTTGGAATGTTTCCTAAAACGGCTTGCATTTCAAACATATGGGTATAACAGCAGAGCTGCCACATTTGAAAGTAAATAAACACAACATTTTAAAAGTTCGTTTGAGTCTTACCATTGTAAAGTCATGGAACGCTATGTATATGTGTATGAGGTTCAGTATTAGGAATGTTAAACTCATCTAGATCTTCATGGGAGTCTTGTGGCCGAATCACCCCAAGCCCACACTGAAAATGTGCCTTTTAATACTTTAAGATGTTGGCTTTCTACAATAGCTAGTGAAAATATAAGGGATTATATTAATGAACCCTGAAGGTCTATCAGTGATACAGTTTTTAAAAAGAAAAAGACTGTTCCCAGTCAGGACTGTTTTCTAAGAACTGGTTGTCCCTGCTGTTAAATTTGAAATTGGTTCATTGCTTTCTTCCTAGAAGAAGCTTTTGCAACTTGATAGACACGCAAGCCGACTCCTGTGGTGCAGGGAATAGGCTTGACTAACACGCTGTTGCTTGCCAAAATTAGTATGCTTCAGCTGAAAATTATTGGTCTCTAAATTTAGAGTGGTAGGTCACTGTACAGGACTTTAACAAGATCTATTGTATTTGCACGAGGGGGAGGACGTTGTGGAGCTTAAAGGTCAGCTCAATAGATGTCAACAGCATCCCTTTAAGACTAAAAATCTAATCAGTTTTTAAAAATAAATTGAATGTAGTTTCAGGTGCTATGCTTGGCCATGAGTATTTAATTCTGCCAATGTGTGTAGTCACAATGACATTTTCCTATTTTTTAAATATGTGGGTTTTTTTTGGTTTGGTTTTTTTTTTTTGGTCGTCTTCCTGTTGCTGTATGAAAGAACCATGCAAACAAAAGGGAGAAAGAGTGAACCTAATTATACACAAAATGCACCAAACAAACACACTGAATCTCTAATCTCTTTCAGTTACACTAGTCTGTGTTACTGGTAACAATAGTAGACATAACATTTTCATACTCCTGTGATATTTAGGTTGATAGTGTCCCTTTAAATTATTGTAAACACCTTTATCCATCAATGTGCTATTTTTTTCTTTGTCTCTTACATTTAAAATTAAAGGTTGACCTTAAGACTGTGGATAAGTCAGAACTGTTTTGAGAGTAACTGCTGGTCTGCTGCTATTGAATTTTTTGCTGTTTTTTTTTTTATTATTATTATTTTTTAAGGGAAGGGGCAGGTCTGATTTTGCTTTCCCACTGATTTTGTATGGTTTTAACTCTTAGCAGAATTTAGCCAAGGAGTAAGGAAAAGATACTGTACATTCTTCTTGAGTTATTGGAAATTGGAGAACTTTTTATTTGGTGTATAGGAATATTTTGTTTAGATACAGTAGATAATTTTTATAAAGAGTCTATTTATTGTCTGGAACAATAACAGTTCCTATGTGAAAAATTTCAGAGTAACAGCCGTGTTAGTCTGTATTCGCAAAAAGAAAAGGAGTACTTGTGGCACCTTAGAGACTAACCAATTTATTTGAGCATGAGCTTTCGTGAGCTACAGCTCACTTCATCGGATGCATACCGTGGAAACTGCAGCAGACATTATATACACACAGAGATCATGAAACAATACCTCCTCCCACCCCACTGTCCTGCTGCTAATAGCTTATCTAAAGTGATCATCAAGTTGGGCCATTTCCAGTACAAATCCAGGTTTTCTCACCCTCCACCCCCCCACACACAAACTCACTCTCCTGCTGGTAATAGCCCACCCAAAGTGACAACTCTCTTCACAATGTGCATGATAATCAAGGTGGGCCATTTCCTGCACAAATCCAGGTTCTCTCACCCCCCTCCAAAAACCACACACACAAACTCACTATCCTGCTGGTAACAGCTCATCCAAAGTGATCACTCTCCCTACAATGTGCATGATAATCAAGGTGGGCCATGTCCAGCACAAATCCAGGTTTTCTCACCCCCCCACCCCCATACACACACAAACTCACTCTCCTGCTAGTAATAGCTCATCCAAAGTGACCACTCTCCCTACAATGTGCATGGTAATCGAGGTGGGCCATGTCCAGCACAAATCCAGGCTTTCTCACCCTCCCCCCCCCCCTTTTTTTTTTCCCGGGGACATACACACACACACAAACTCACTCTCCTGCTGGCAATAGCTCATCCAAACTGACCACTCTCCAAGTTTAAATCCAAGTTTAACCAGAACGTCTGGAGGGGCGGGGTAGGAAAAAACAAGGGGAAATAGGCTACCTTGCATAATGACTTAGCAACTCCCAATCTCTATTTAAGCCTAAATTAATAGTATCCAATTTGCAAATGAGTTCCAATTCAGCAGTTTCTCACTGGAGTCTGGATTTGAAGTTTTCTTGTTTTAAGATAGCGACCTTCATGTCTGTGATTGCGTGACCAGAGAGATTGAAGTGTTCTCCGACTGATTTATGAATGTTATAATTCTTGACATCTGATTTGTGTCCATTTATTCTTTTACGTAGAGACCGTCCAGTTTGACCAATGTAAACGGCAGAGGGGCATTGCTGAAAAATACATACTTGCGATACATCTTTCTGTATTCCAGGAACAATGTTCGTTCAGTTGGGACTGGGGTCCCTCTTTTCCCACTCAAGGAATTTGGAAAGATGTTCGAATTGAAGCCTATAACCTTTGTCACCTGATCTACTTCACTTTGACCCCCAGCTATGGTAAGTCATGATGATATTGCCCTTTATTGTTTCACTTGAGAAATACAGCATTCTTATTCTAAGTTCAGTTACTTAGTACACTGGAATAGGAACATAAAAACTATTCTTTTGTTGTTTGTATGGACAGTGCTGAGTACGATGGAGTCCAGATCTCACTACTGAAATATAAATAATAATGGTAAAATTATTAAAAATCCAGAATGCAAACTCTGTTTTGCATAAAGAAACCAGCAGTGCATCAAAAAAATGTGTGTTAGGTTTATAATAATGATTTTAGCTCTGTCCTGTTCTGTTGTTTGGGAGCATTACTTTTGCACCAGCTTGTGTGTTCCATTAAACTTCGAGTGATTGCTCATGTGTATTCCACAATAGGTGTGCGTGCTCACCACGTGCACCGGTGTCGGAAGTATTTCCCCTAGCAGTACCCGTAAGGGAGCACCCCTAATAACCCCTGGAGTGGCGCCTCCATGGCGCGGTATAAGGGGCGCTGCGCACTACCCCCACCCTCAGTTCCTTCTTGCTGCCAGTGAAGGTGCTTTGGAACTGCTCTGCCCCAGCTTTGCTGTAGCTTGTCCCCAGAACTCTTATTCGTGCAACGTTGGTACCTGTAGTTAGTACTCCATTAGTTTTAGTTTAGTTTAGCTAGTGCACCCAGGCATGCCCCAGGCCCCAGGTTTTAAGTCCACTTAAAACCTGGATTTGTAGGAACCCGATGCCAGTGGGTGATCCGCACGCGGACTGTTTACGCTGTTTGGGTGAAACCCATCTCAGCAATCGCTGCAAGATTTGCAAGTCGTTTAAGCCTCAGACCAAGAGAGAGAGAGACATTAGGCTCTGGGCTATCCTCATGGAGTTGACATTGACCCCAACTCTGGTGTGCCGCTGCGAGTTCACACCAGGCACTGTGGTGTCGGTGTGCGGCAATCCCCCAGCGCCATCTACTAGTCGGCACCACTCCCCGTCCACGGGGCACGCCAAAAAGGCTGAGAAGAGGCCTTCTCCGCTGCGGCACCGAAGTAAATCTGGGGCAGAGACTAGACCCGTGTTGGGCAGACCTCGATCCCCATCGGCCTCTAGGCCTCCGACTCAAGTAGAGCAGAGTAGCCTGGCCCATTCGGAGCAGGCTTCCCCGGATGTCCGGATGCCTTCCATGCCAGAGGCCCTGCGGGCGGCTCGGGATGTGATGTCCATCCTGGTACCAGGAGCACCACCAATGTTGGCCCCGTGGTCCAGAGGCAAGCTGCTGCTGGGATCTCTGCAGTCGCCCTTGACTCGGTACCGGTCTCGGTCGAGGGAATGTTCCCGACGCCGTTCGCCACTCAACAACCTTTCTGTGCGTAGTCCACGTGGGTCACCATCGACTCCCACCAGGTTGTCTGGCTGGGTTCCGTCTGACAGAGACTCTGGGCACCGCTCCACCTCGAGGAGCGGACACCGATGGGACCGAGGCAGATGTAGGCGAAGGTCCTCGTCTCGGAGGGGCTATTGTAGTTGGTCGCAACACGAACATCGACGCCGTTCCCGTTTGTCGTCTCGCTCCCGGACCCCGCCACGGCACCGCTCCCACAGCCCCGGGCGTCAACCGCTGGCGATTCGCCATTGCAGATCCGCCCGCCGGGGCCGATCGCAGAGCAGCTGCTACCGGTGGTGTCGTTCCTCCACATTGGAGTCGCTGTCTCGGAGTCAGCACCGCTCCCTGCGCCACCGATCCTCCTGGTCAAGGGACAGCGGCAGGTCATACACCAGCCTGGCCTCCCTTCGTAGCCATCCGTCGATGGGCCAGGCCAGCCAGGCTGAACAGCCTGCTCCGCCGGTGCCACAGCAGGTGCAGTGTCACCGGGCCCCGTGGCTGGCCCAATGGTACCAGTGGGCACCGTGGCCTCCGACGCAGCCCCTGGTAGGTGCTTGCTTGGTGGCCAGAGCTTCGGAATGGCCATTGGCCTCCCTCTCCCGGCCTCCGAGGAAGGAGTCGGTGGGGCGTATATCCTGGGTGCCGTGCCCAGAGAGCGAGCAGGTGGTGGACCGTCTGGTGCCAGTGGACATGCAAAGTACCGCACCTGTCTCCTTGCCCTCCCCTGATGAGGTGATTATGGCCACTCCTCCCTCCGTCCTGCAGGAGACCTCTAAAGCCCACCAAGAGCTATTGAAAAGGGTGCCATCAAACCTCAACCTTTAGGCAGAGGAGGTGGAGGAGCCCTCAGACTCCCTTTTTAATGTCCTATCCGCCACGGTACCGGGCAGAGTGTCCTTGCCTCTCCATGAAGGGGTAGCAAAAATTTCAAATGCCCGGTGGCAAACCCCAGCCTCATTGGCCCCCATCTCTAAGAGAGTGAAATGGAAGTATTTTGTGCCTACCAAAGGCTCCTAACTCCCTGGTGGTCGAGTCGGTCAACCACAGGGACCAGCAGGGCCAACCAGCCCCACTCCAAAAAATAAGGATTCAAGGAGGCTAGATTCATTTGGGAGAAAAATGTATTTGTCCTCGAGCTTCCAGTTATGGGTGGTGAACCCTCAGACTCTCCTGGGCTGATATGAGTTCAAGCTGTGGGGCTCCCTGCTCAAGTTCGACGATTCCCTCCAAGAGCACGAAAGGAAGGAGTTCAAAGCGCTGGTGGAGGAGGGTACAGCGGCTGCCAGGGCAACTCTGCAGGCAGCGTCGGATGCAGTGGACACAGCCGCGTGGTCCATGGCCTCCGCGGTATCCATGAGAAGGGCGTTGTGGCTTTTGCTCTCTGGGCTGTCCAGCGAGGCGCAGACCTCTTTGGAGGACCTCTCGTTTGACGGCAAAGCTCTGTTTGCAGAACAAACAGGTATAAAACTGCATGGCCTGAAAGACACTCGCACCACGCTTCAGACTCTTGGCCTTTATGTTCCGGCTCTGGCTAAACCTAAGTTTAAGTCGCAGCAGGCTCCCGCCCAGGCCACCCAATCTAAATATGAGCCCCCTTATAAAAAGTCGCGGGACTATAAGAAGCGCCCGCAGAGACAGTCTCGGCCTGCCCCCCCAGTGTGCGTCCCCGAAGGGCAAACAGGCAGGGAAATGGCGGTTTTGATGGGACGCCCGGGGGAGCCCTACCAGTTCTCATCAGGGATCAATCCACAATAAAGCTTCCCTTCTCCAACCGGTTGGGTGCTTTCCTCCCGGAATGGTCACAGCTGACCTTGGACCGATGGCTCCTCAACACCATCTCCCGGGGTTACACCCTCCAGTTTACCTCCATCCCACCCAACCACCCTCCGCCCCCATGCCTCCTGGGGGACCCCTCTCACGAGGCTCTGCTTGAGCAGAAGGTGGGGTGGCTCCTTGGCCTGGGAGCGGTGGAAAGGGTGCCAGCGGAGTTCGAACGCAAGGGGTACTACTCCTGCTATTTCCTTATCCCAAAGGGGGGCTCAGGCCCATCCTGGACCTGCAAGGCCTGAACCAGTACGTGGTAAAGCTCAAGTTCTGCATAGTATCCCTGGCCTCCATCATCCCCTCCCTGGATCCTGGGGACTGGTAACCTGCCCTCGATCTGCAGGATGCGTACTTCCACATTCGTATATTCGAGGGGCACAGACGCTTCCTCAGTTTCATGGTTGGGCAGGAACACTACCAGTTTACGGTCTTCCCGTTTGGCCTGTCCACTGCCCCCAGGGTGTTTACAAAGAGTATATCGGTGGTGGCGGCCTACCTCAGGCGCCATGGGGTCCAGATCTTCCCCCGTCTGGATGACTGGTTGGTCAAGGGCAGCTCCCAGTCACAGGTGCAGGATCACATGGCGCTCCTTCTGTCCATGTGCGCCACTCTGGGCCTGTTGGTAAACAACACCAAGTCCACGTTAGTCGCAGTGCAACGCATAGAGCAGGGGTCGGCAACCTATGGCATACATGCCAAAGATGGCACGCGAGCCAATTTTTAATGGCACGCTGCTGTCTGCCGGGGACTCTGGCAGACAGCAGCGTGCCATTAAAAATCCTGCCTGGCCCGCTCTTCTCCGCCCACCGCTCTCTCCTTGCAGGGCAGGCATGCTTCCCCCTCCCCCTCCTCTTCCCCCAGCGTGCTGGATTCCTGCCCCTTCTCCTCCCTCCCTGAGGCCAATCAGCTGACAGCCCTTGCTATGGAGGGGGAGAGGGAAAAGCAGAGCAGCAGCACGCTCTCTGCTCCGGGGACCTTGGGAAGGGGGTGGAATTGGCATATCCCCTCCAGCCCCCTGCCATGAGCTGCTCAGGCCAGCCCTCTGCTCTGACCCCCCCCCACTCCTCTGCCCTGACCCCTGCACCCCGCTCTCACACACCCAGCCCTCTGCCCTCACCCCTGCACCCCCCCACACACCCCAGCCCCATGCCCTGATCCCTGCACCCCCCCACAACCCCAGCCCTGACTCAGAACCTAAGGCCAGCAGTGGGCTGAGCGGGCTGGCGGTGTAAGATCAGCATTTTAATTTAATTTTAAATGCAGCTTCTTAAACATTTTGAAAACCTTGTTTACATACAACAATAGTTTAGTTATATAATATATAGACTTATAGAGAGACCTTCTAAAAAACATTAAAATGTATTATTGGCACGCAAAACCTTAAATTAAAGTGAATAAATGAAGACTCGGCACACCACTTCTCAAAGGTTGCTGACTCCTGGCATAGAATTTATTGGGGCAGTCCTGGACGCCATGTTGGCCAGAACCTCCCTCCCACCAGACAGGTTCGAGACCCTGAAAGGGCTCATTGACATGATTACAAGGTTTCCAGTGACAACAGCCAAAGCGTGTCTCCAGCTCTTGGGTCACATGTTGGCATGCACATGTGTGGTCCATCACGCCAGACTCAGGATGAGGCCCCTCGAGCTATGGTTGGCCTTGGCGATCTCCCAGGCTAGAGACAGGATGAACAAAGCCGTATGGAGTGGAAATCTATCAACTGCATGAAAAAACTTGCACAGATACAGACAGACATCATCTTCCTTTCCAAATGCAAACAGATGGACATCGTACCAAAAGGACTGAAGGTAAAAAATCCATTACAATCTACATACCACACAGACTATGCTGACAGCTTGTGCCACACGCTCTCAAAGAAACTGCGGAATCACCTGATCAACATCCTCTACAGCAAACAGGGACAGATTAAGAATGAGCTCTCAAAAATGGATACTCTCATAAAAAACCAACCTTCCACACAAACTTCCTCGTGGCTGGATTTTACTAAAACTAGACAAGCCATTTACAACGCACACTTTGCTTCTCTACAAAAGAAAAAGGACACTAAACTTTCTAAACTACTACATGCTACAAGGGGCCACAGCAATGGTTCCCTCAACCCACCTAGCAATATTGTTAACCTATCCAACTATACTCTCAGCCCAGCAGAAGCAGCTGTTCTATCCCGGGGCCTCTCCTTCTGCCCCTCCACCCCCACGAACATGATACAGTTCTGTGGTGACCTAGAATCCTATTTTCGACGTCTCCGACTCAAGGAATATTTCCAAAATACCTCTGAACAACATACTAATCCACAGAGGTCTCCCTACCAACACTACAGAAAGAAGGATTCTAGGTGGACTCCTCCTGAAGGTCGAAACAGCAGACTGGACTTCTACATAGAGTGCTTCCGCCGACGTGCACGGGCTGAAATTGTGGAAAAGCAGCATCACTTGCCCCATAACCTCAGACATGCGGAACGCAATGCCATCCACAGCCTCAGAAACAACTCTGACATCATAATCAAAAAGGCTGACAAAGGAGGTGCTGTTGTCATCATGAATAGGTCGGAATATGAACAAGAGGCTGCTCGGCAGCTCTCCAACACGAGTTTCTACAAGCCATTACCCTATGATCCCACTGAGAGTTACCAAAAGCAACTACAGCATTTGCTCAAGAAACTTCCTGAAAAAGCACAAGATCAAATCCGCACAGACACACCCCTGGAACCCCGACCTGGGATATTCTATCTACTACCCAAGATCCATAAACCTGGAACTCCTGGGCGCCCCATCATTTCAGGCATTGGCACCCTGACAGCAGGATTGTCTGGCTATGTAGACTCCCTCCTCAGGCCCTACGCTACCAGCACTCCCAGCTACCTTCGAGACACCACTGACTTCCTGAGGAAACTTCAATCCATCGGTGATCTTCCTGATAACACCATCCTGGCCACTATGGATGTAGAAGCCCTCTACACCAACATTCCACACAAAGATGGACTACAAGCTGTCAGGAACACTATCCCCGATAATGTCACGGCTAACCTGGTGGCTGAACTTTGTGACTTTGTCCTTACCCATAACTATTTCACATTTGGGGACAATGTATACCTTCAGATCAGCGGCACTGCTATGGGTACCCGCATGGCCCCACAGTATGCCAACATTTTTATGGCTGATTTAGAACAACGCTTCCTCAGCTCTCGTCCCTTAAAGCCCCTACTCTACTTGCGCTATATTGATGACATCTTCATCATCTGGACCCATGGAAAAGAAGCCCTTGAGGAATTCCACCATGATTTCAACAATTTCCATCCCACCACCAACCTCAGCCTGGTCCAGTCCACACAAGAGATCCACTTCCTGGACACTACAGTGCTAATAAACAATGGTCACATAAACACCACCCTATACCGGAAACCTACTGACCGCTATTCCTACCTGCATGCCTCCAGCTTTCACCCTGACCACACCACACGATCCATCGTCTACAGCCAAGCTCTGCGATACAACCGCATTTGCTCCAACCCCTCAGACAGAGACAAACACCTACAAGATCTCTGTCAAGCTTTCTTACAACTACAATACCCACCTGCGGAAGTAAAGAAACAGATTGATAGAGCCAGAAGAGTTCCCAGAAGTTACCTACTACAGGACAGGCCTAACAAAGAAAATAACAGAACGCCACTAGCCGTCACCTTCAGCCCCCAACTAAAAC
Organism: Eretmochelys imbricata; assembly: GCF_965152235.1. Lineage (NCBI taxonomy): Eukaryota > Metazoa > Chordata > Testudines > Cheloniidae > Eretmochelys > Eretmochelys imbricata. The sequence continues at coordinate 32,360,469 of NC_135575.1, read as the reverse complement.
CCCTCCAACGCATTATTAAGGATCTACAACCTATCCTAAAGGATGACCCAACACTCTCACAAATCTTGGGAGACAGGCCAGTCCTTGCCTACAGACAGCCCGCAACCTGAAGCAAATACTCACCAACAACCACATACCACACAACAGAACCACTAACCCAGGAACTTATCCTTGCAACAAAGCCCGTTGCCAATTGTGCCCACATATCTATTCAGGGGACACCATCACAGGGCCTAATAACATCAGCCACACTATCAGAGGCTCATTCACCTGCACATCCACCAATGTGATTTATGCCATCATGTGCCAGCAATGCCCCTCTGCCATGTACATTGGTCAAACTGGACAGTCTCTACGTAAAAGAATAAATGGACACAAATCAGACGTCAAGAATTATAACATTCATAAACCAGTCGGAGAACACTTCAATCTCTCTGGTCACGCAATCACAGACATGAAGGTCGCTATCTTAAAACAAAAAAACTTCAAATCCAGACTCCAGCGAGAAACTGCTGAATTGGAATTCATTTGCAAATTGGATACTATTAATTTAGGCTTAAATAGAGACTGGGAGTTGCTAAGTCATTATGCAAGGTAGTCTATTTCCTCTTGTTTTTTCCTACCCCCCCCCCCCCCGATGTTCTGGTTTAACTTGGATTTAAACTTGGAGAGTGGTCAGTTTGGACGAGCTATTACCAGCAGGAGAGTGAGTCTGTGTGTGTATGGGGGTGGGTTTTTGGAGGGGGGTGAGGGAGTGAGAGAACCTGGATTTGTGCAGGAAATGGCCTAACTTCATTATCATGCACATTGTGTAAAGAGTTGTCACTTTGGATGGGCTATCACCAGCAGGAGAGTGAATTTGTGTGGGGGGGTGGAGGGTGAGAAAACCTGGATTTGTGCTGGAAATGGCCTAACCTGAAGATTACTTTAGATAAGCTATTACCAGCAGGACAGTGGGGTGGGAGGAGGTATTGTTTCATATTCTCTGTGTATATATAAAGTCTGCTGCAGTTTCCACGGTATGCATCTGATGAAGTGAGCTGTAGCTCACGAAAGCTCATGCTCAAATAAATTGGTTAGTCTCTAAGGTGCCACAAGTACTCCTTTTCTTTTTGCGAATACAGACTAACACGGCTGTTACTCTGAAAAAAGTCCTCACTGTGCCCGAACCGGTGATCGCCTCCCTATGATGGTGGTCCTCCCCGGGGAACATGCTCCATGGGGTGCCGTTCAGAGGCAGGCCCCCATCGATGGAGCTGGTGTCCGATGCATCAGACCTGGGGTGGGGAGCCCATGTGGGGAACATTCAGACCCAATGTCTGTGGTCTGCACAGGACCTGGCCCTCCACATAAACGTCAAGGAGCTCAGGGTGGTCCGGCTGGCATGCATGGCCTTCTGCTTGCACCTGGAGGGCCGAGTGGTCAGGGTTCTCATGGACAACATGGCCTCAATGTTTTACATCAACAGACAAGGCGGAGCCCAATCCTCTGCCAGGAAGCCCTTAGGCTATGGGACTTCTGTATAGCCCACGACATTTGCCTACAAGCCTACCACCTACCGGGTGCCTGGAACTCGTGGGCAGATCGCTTGAGCAGGGACTTCTTCTCTTAGCATGAGTGGTCTCTTCACGCAGAGGTGGTGCACAGACTTTTCCAAAAGTGGGGAAGTCCCTAAGTGGACCTGTTTGCTACTCGGCAGAACCATCACTGTCCCCGGTTCTGCTCCGGGGGGGAGGGCTGGGAAGGGGCGCTATCTCCGATACCTTCCTCCTGTCCTGGTAGGCCAGTTCCTCTATGCCTTCCCCCAGTTCCCGCTGTTAGGCAAGGTCCTGGAAAAAATAAAGACGGACGGGGCCCAGGTCCTCCTGATTGCCCTGGCATGGCCCAGGCAACATTGGTATGCGACCCTCACGAGCCTGACAGTCACCCGCCATGGCTGTTGCCATCCCGCCCAGACCTGCTCTCCCAGGACCAGGGCTGCCTCCTTCACCCCCGACCTAGTGGCACTCCACCTCACAGCGTGGCTGCTCAATGGTTAGGCCGGGAGGAAAGGACGTGCTCGGAAGGAGTTCAGCGCATCCTCTTGGAAAGCAGGTGACCCTCCACACGCTGAGCCTACTTGGCAAAGTGGTCTCGGTTTTCCCGATGGGTGGCTGAGCAGGGCGTTTCCCCCGTGGCTGCCCCAGTCCTGCTCATTTTGAACTACCTCCTTCACCTTAGAGCCCAGGGCCTGGCACCCTTGTCCATCAAGGTGCACTTTGGCCTTCCACCCACCATATTGGCCTTCCACCCACCAGTGCAGGGCCACACGGTATTTTCCTGTGCTATGACTGTCCAATTTCTTAAGGGATTGGATCATCTCTTCCCGTACGTTTGGCCCCCAGTTCCCCAGTTGGATCTGAACCTGGTGCTGGCCTGCCTCACGGGCCCCCCGTTTGATCCGCTAGCTACGTGCTCCTGGTCGCACCTCTCGTGGAAGGTAGCCTTCCAGGTGGCGATCATGTCGGCTAGGCAGGTCTCGGAACTCAGGGACCTGACCTCCGGGCCCCCGTACACAGTATTCCAGAAGGATAAGGTCCAGCTCCACCCGCATCCTTCGTTCCTCCCGAAGATGGTCTCTGCCTACCACATGGGTCAGGACATTTTCCTGCCAGTCCCCTGCCCCAAGCCCCATGCGTCCAGTGCGGAGCGCCGCCTCCACACGCTGGATGTGAGACGGGATCTGGCCTTTTACCTGCAGCGGACGAAGCCGTTCAGGAAGTCCTCGCAGCTGTTCATCGCCTCGGCCGATCTCCACTCAGCGTGTCTCCAACTGGATCACCTTGTGCATCTGTGCCTGCTATGACCTGGCGGGAATTCCCCTGCCATCGATTGCACGGGCACACTCGACTAGGGCTCAGGCCTCGTCGGCTGCCTTTTTGGCCCATGTCCCCATTCAGGACATTTGTAGGGCAGCCACGTGATCTTCAGTTCATGTTTTTACCTCGCATTATGCGATCGACTCCCAGACCAGGGAGGACACCGGGTTTGGCAGGGCTGTACTCCGTCCTGGAAAACTGTGAACTCCTGCCCACCTCCAACAGATATAGCTTGGAATCACCTATTGTGGAATACACCTGAGCAATCACTCAAAGAAGAAAAGACCGTTACCTCTTCCATAACTGGTATTCTTCGAGATGTGTTTTTCATGTCTGTTCCACATCTCGCCCTCCTTCCCCTCTGTTGGAGTTGTCTGGCAAGAAGGAACTGAGGGTGTGGGGAGCGCAGCCCCCGTTATACCGCACCAGGCAGGCACCGCTCCAGGGATTGCTAGGGGCGCTCCCCTACGGGTACTGCTAGGGGAAAAACTTCCGATACCGGTGCACATGGCGTGAACACACACCTATTGTGGAATAGACATGAGCAGCACATCTCGAAGAACACCAGTTATGGAAAAGGGAACTGTCTTTTCCCATATAAATTGCTCTCTTCTCTCCCCGACTCTCACACTTTCATTTAAAAAAACCCAAACAGATAGAACTGCTGCTGGAGCTGTCGTTCTGTCGCGAGTGGACAAGTGCAGTGTCGGCACAGTTTAAACAGTGCTGAAATTTCAGGGCTCATGGACGAGACTGGGACAGAAAAGCAACTATGATGTGCAAGGATTGTGTTTCTCAACCTACAGTTTGAATATTGCATGTTTGCCACCTAACAGGTTTCCTTGCCTGGCTCTGCCGTTTGTTTGTCTTTCATTTGTATTGAAGATCATGGAAGCTGAACAAAAGTAGCTTATTTTCTGTTTCAACTGTCTAATGCATGCCACTAGAGACCACCCACGCTACCCTCCGCTCCACGCAAGACCCACTTAACATCGGGCGGGTGGGTAGTGTGCGCGCCCTCTTCACTGGGCTGAATTTCACGCTTTACGAAGAAAGATGTGGCATCTAAATGAAAGAGGAAGACGTCACTCCCTGGATGCTTTTATAGCTTCCAAAAATAACTCCAGCTCTCAGCCAGAATTAACGTAGTCGGAATTTCAATGAAAAGCCTCAGCATAGACTCAGTACAGCTTCTGGGAAGTTCAGATACGTAAGTGCTGCCTGGTTCCTCCCACATCCTCACAACTCCACCTGCTGGCAGCCGGGGGATGGGTTGTTGGATAAGGCAGGAGGGCCCTCTCATTCAGCAGACAGAGCTTTCGGAGTCCAACCTGGAGACCGAGCTCATTAAAATTAAGAGACTGAAATTTGGAAGAATAAGCAATGAATTAGCAACTTGTACTGTGTTGAAACAGCACAATCACTTGTGTTGCTTGCCAGATTGTTGAGTCATAGCCTCCTGACCACTGGATCTCTAAGGAGCCCTTGTTCCCATTTTTTGCCATCTAATGCCTGGAGTTCAGGAATGGACTTGGCCTCTTACGGCAGGGGAAGGGAGGGGGAAAAGTGCATCTGGGGGAAAGCTGATGGTTTTGACCTTTTATGTAGTGTCTCTAACCTTGACTTTCCCCACCCACAGCTCTCATTGACTTCAATGTGAATTTTTGGGTGCTCAGGCCTTCTGGAAATCGTGCCCTCTGTGCAGGGGTGATGTCAGCTTTGGGCCAAATTCATCCCAGTGAATTCTCTTAAGCCAGTGAAGTTATACCAGGGATGAATTTTGTTTTGAGAGAAACTACTTTCTCTTTTATCCCAAATCAAAATGGAGATACTACAACTTAACTATCAGAAGGAAGTAGATATATAATACACACAGAGAGGAAATTGACAGTGAACAATGGAGATTAAACAAGGGGGTTTTATAGTCCTGTTTTTTCAGTGGTTCTTGCATTATTATATTATTCCACAGGCAGAATGACCAGTGGAAGAAACACAAGCAGGAAAATTGGTTAGACCAGTGCAAATGTCCTTGTAAATAATAATAAAAAAAATATACTGAGTCTCCCCTGTTTTGGTTTGCCTTTGTGCATGCACGTATTCAGCTGTGTTTTGCCAATATCTTTGTTGCAAGAAGAAGGGTAAGAAATACATTGCCACAGCTGGGACTACTACAGGAACACTACTGGGTACCTCCATTTGCCATGACTAGACTCTGCTGCCCCATACCCGCTCCAAGAGGGATGACCCCTGTGAGGAAGTGGGGGAATAATTAACCGCAGGCAGTCAGATAGACTTCCTTAACAGGATTCCAAAGGGCTGCATAGATGTTCGTGGGTTAAACTTGAGAACCCTACCCCCAGGAAGCATAGTTAGCTGTTTTATGCAAAGTAAAGGCTTGGCCAGCTTTTGGTTATAGTGTAGTTACCCAAAGTTAACACATTAACAGGAGGTTTCAGCAAACATTAGTTGGAGATACCCCTTTCACCAGATTACCTTGTTGCTGAATTATTCCTTAAGCAAGAGAACACTTTGGCATAAGTGCAGAGAGATCGCAGACAAGTCATTAGCATGTTTCCTCTAGCACGCTTCAGTGACAAAAGAGAAACGTATGGATCCATCCGGTTTAGACATAGTGGGCCCAATTCATCCCCAGCATAACTCAGTTCATTTTATCTATTAACATGGGGGGTAGGGTTGCCAGGTATCTGGTTGTCTACCAGAAAGTCCGGTCGATGGGGGACCTGTACAGTGTCTGGTCATATGTACCAGACACCAAAAGTCTGGGTGCTGCGTGCGGGGGTCGGGTGGCAGGTCATCAACCTGCACCAGCCCCTGCTCAGCCAGGGCCATCACCTACCGGCGTCTCATGGGTGGGCAAACTCCACGTCAGGGCTGTAGCCCCAGAGCAGGGGGATCACAGCTGAGGGCGGGAGGTGGAGAGGATCGAGCAAGGAGGAAAGGGAGATCAGTGGCCTCGAGGGAAGAGGCAGAGCAGGGGCATGGCCTTGGGGGTGAAGAGGCGGAACAGGGAGCAGTGTAGTGTCTGGTTTTTAAAAATTAGAAAGTTGGTAACATTAATGGTGGATGAATTTGGCTTATTTATTATTAATACTGTTTTTGTTCAATAGACAAAAGTGATTGTGTTGCCTTGTGATTGCGACCTTTCTCAAAGAGACCTGTGCTCATATGAATACTGACAAAGCAAACATAATGACTGGAAGTTGAGTGGGAAAAGTCCCTTCTTAATGATAAAGAATGAGAGGTTCGTGCTCTGTGTTGTACAGAACTTTCAAAGGTTGTATGTGGTTTAGGAATGGGGGGAAAAATGAGTTACGAATTTCCATTACACTGTGCATAGTCCTCGTCTGAATGAGCAAACGTAAACACTGGTGTCAAATACACTAAACAGTGAAGCGTAGGTCCTGTTCAAAAGCAAACTTAAAAACAAAATTGTTGCATTTCTTTTGTGTGTGTGTGTGTAATTGTATCTTTAATAAGACTAGGGACATGTGAATTAGTATGTAAAGAAATACAAATAAATACTTTTTTTTTTCTTTGCTTAGTGAAGAGTGCTCAGCAGTGGAGTCTCGAAATAGAGTCTGTTTTTGATGTTGTCAGCTCAAAGCCAGTTGTTGGTCTCGTGACAGTGAACATTCCTAAGTTGCAAACACAGCAAACGTATACTACAGAACTTCCTCCTGGAGAAGGCAGAATTGTGCTGCTCGTAAACATCAATAAGGTGAGGGGGTGAATCCTGAACAGTCCCAAGTAACAAAATGTTTCCTTCCAGTTGCTTGAAGGAAAATGCAAGATGTCTCCAGCACAGTTTTAATTTTCCCATTCACTTTCCTCATCTCTGCTGTATTGACTCTGCCTGATGCCTCTCAGAGCAGGGAAACAGCTCTCTGACCTTCTCACAACTGACTCCTCCATTAGGACACCAGAGAGCAGTGCAGATGGGGTATGTGGCATTTCACTCCTACTAAGTGAGAGACAAAGAGAGTGGTGACATCATCTTTTGCTTTTGTTGGCCTGGAAATCGTTGTGCTGGTGTTAATCCTCAAACCCATTTTTGATGTTGGTACAGATTGTGTAGATTATCCCACATCTTCCTCCTGTGGGTTTCTTTCACCTTCCTCTGAAGCATCTGGTACTGACCACTGTCAGACAGGATACTGGACTACATGGATCTCAGGTCTACTCCAGTATGGCAGTTCTGTGATTCTATATGACAGCAGGTTTCAGAATAGCAGCCGTGTTAGTCTGTATTCGCAAAAAGAAAGGGAGTACTTGTGGCACCTTAGAGACTAACCAATTTATTTGAGCATAAGGTTTTGTGTGCGTGCCACAAGTACTCCTTTTCTTTATATGATAGCACTATTTCCTGTCCCAGACCATTGGTTTCTGGACAGATAGGTACCTGTCATAGTCAGGATGCAATATGTTTGGCCCTTAGAGGAGGAGGAGGGAAAAGCATTCCTCATACAACCAGTAAGATACCTTTGGGTAACTAAGGGCAAACAAGTCATGTATAGAATTTGGCTAGCCGGGAGGAGGGTGCAAAATTAGTGAAGTTGCACCTCTTTCACTAGTTCTGAATTTAGTCCCTTGAGTTGAGGGATCCTTAAAGGCACATGGAGTGTCAGAGAGATGAAGCATTCCTTGGGAGAGGAGAAACACAACTGAAAATGGACGAATAGGTATAAGCCCTAGAGTTAGAATGAACAGAAGCTCCCTCTCTCCGACACTTCTCCCATCCCCCACCTCGCAGTGGGTGAAAGGCTAGCTACTGGCAGGGTTAATTTAGTGATTTCACTGATTTCACTTCCATGTAGTTCCATAGCGTTTTTTGTGCTTATGTTTTTAGGAATTCTATTAAATTTGTCCTGTAAATGTAGTTATGAAATTATTAGAGAGAAAAAGGTCAGCCTATGCTGAGAAGTAACGGGCTTGTATGGGGCAATGAGCCCAGGAAGAGCAAAATGGAGTCGTGGTTCTTTCCTGCCCTGAGATCTGGACCTAATGGAGGTGCCTCTACAGAACTGAACTGGACAGCAGCAGACCAGAACCAGGGTCTGGCAATAGCTGACCAGAGCAGGAGCTGGTGATGCTGACTTCTTTGGAGCGGGGCAAATAAGCTGAGGGGAGCCTCCTCCCATTTGACCACCACTGAGTCTAATTGGATTTGTGGGTGTGGACTCTGCTGAGAACAAGAATCCTGGACTCCTGACAAACCCAGTTGTTAACCTCTGAGACTGTGGGGGCTCTGCCATACCCTTCATACATTTTTCTGGCTTTGTTAATTTAATTTTTCTGTGTAATTTAAATTTGTAGATTTTTTTTCCCTGTTAAAAGGTATTTGGTTTATATTCCGAAGGACTCCCATGTGTTGTGTGCATGGAGAAGAAACACCTATTAAGGTGAATCTGGGAGTGGAGAGTGGTGTGTGTGGCCAAGGTTGATTCAGATGTCTTAATTATTTTAAAAAAGAGACTGTTATTGACCGCTGGCAGAAGGTTACATGAAGAAGTACAAATATCCAGGCCAGGGGGTTTTGTTTAAAAAAAACATTAGCCTTTAGCAAGCCTTTCTAGTCTGCAGTAATACATACAGTGTGATATGAAACTGAACATGATTTTGTGCTTTGGTGCATTCCCTCCTCCCCTGCCCCGGGGAGGAAATTGGTTAACAAAATACAACCATGAGCCTGAGAGTAGTTTGTGAGGAAATGGTGCCCTCAGAGCAGAAGCAACTGTGTTGTTATTCTTTGTAAATAAAGGGCTTTTGCTGCATGAATTCACAGCAGCTGATTTTACAAGAGACACAGCAAGGTGTTGTTAAGTATCTGTGAGCCAGACTGAGCCCATACTCTGTGCAACAGATTTGCATGGTGTGACAAACAGCAAGGCCTGGCAAGAAATGAATTTCTAGTCCAATGAGAGCTCACATCAGATGATGATCTAGGTCCGAGACTGCTCAAGTGGACTGTAACAACCTGAGATGTACAATAATCACCCTGAAATTCACTGCACAGTGTTTCTTGCTGTTCTGAAATTGCTTGCTTCTCTGCTTATAGATGGATATGGGTATGACATCATTACCAACCAATAAGAAAGCTCCATTTGTGTCTAGCTTTCTAAAGCCACTCCATATTTGATGATGCATGATCCAATTTTTAGGCTTCAGTTTTTATCCCTTGAATTTCCCGCTTAGTACTCAGACACTGTTGCTTAATATAATTCCAGATCATGGAAGCTGAAATAAGTGGCTATAACTTATTATGTCTGGGTATGGCTACAGCAAATCATATTACTGAGGTGCTCTTTGGCCTCGTTTTATGCAAAAAGATCCTGACACTTCTTGCATTGACATATTCTTTGTTTGTGTGGTGCACATATTACTGCTTTCTTTCCCCAATATGTGAACTGAACTGGTGAATGCTGCTCATAGAAAGTTATAGAACTGGGCAGCTATAGTATGCAGTTGGCATGAAGATATAACTATATGAAATGGATGCTGTTAACCTTGTTCCATCTCTATTGGGAAAACAAGATGATACTAAATCACAGGGGGGGAGTTACTTTTTTTGTTTCCAGAAATTAAATCAATAAAAACTAATAATATGGAGGAAAGAGTCAAAGGCATGAAGCCTGAGAAGGGGATGGATCCTCTTCTTTTATTTAAAAGCTCAATTTAACTGACCCAGTGAGTGCAACCAACATATGACCAGGATGATACTTGAAGAGGTGGCTGCAGGTAAATATTTAGTTTCACACACAATAGATGAGGGAGGAGGTTTTCAACGGTACAAACAGCAATTAGGCGCCTAACTCCTATTCCCATTCAGTGGGTATTATCATTATTGTTTATTATTATATTGTTATTTTATTTATTAATAATGTTTATTACAATAGTGCCTGAGGGCCAGCCAAGAATGGGGCCCCATTGTGCTAGGTGCTGTACAAACACAGAGTAGGAGACAGTCTCTGCACTGAAGAGCTTACAACTCAGATAGTCCAGACAGATACAGAGTGAGGGATGGGGTAGAACACACAAGCAGGTATGAAGCGAGAATGAGGGAGGGAGAGGGTGAGGGTTGAAGCAAACAGCCAATCAGCCCAGAGCAGAGAAAGTCCAGTCCAAACCGCAAAATTCTTTGACTCTCCGGAAGTCGCTGCTCTGGCTGCTTCTGCTCTGACCAGCTGGAGTCTCTGACTGGCTCCTCTGCACTTTTCCCCCCAAGGCCATGTGTTGGTGGGGGGGCGGGAGGGAGGAAGGGGAGAAACTTCCTGGATTCTAGTGCCCCTGTAACGGGGTGGGTCTCCCCTGTACAGTTCTGGTGCTGTGGGGAGGGGTGGCCCTGGCTGGATCCCATTTTATCCCCTTCCACCTTGGGGCCCAACTGCCATTTATGTGTTTGAAAATCTCCTACTGGATGCACAGTTGTTATTGTGAGACACATGCCTAACTTCACACAAGTTGTTCTGACCTTAGCTTCTAATTGTTTTTTTGTTTTTGTTTCCTTCCTCCTTAAGAGTGCTACAGTGCAGACTTGGTGGCCTAGTGGCCATGGAAACCAAACTGGATATGACATGACTACAACTTTCAACATGGGGGCAAGATACAAGATTGAGAAATTTTCGAAGGTACATAAATCCTCTCGATTTATATGGCATGTAGAAAGTTAATGTTAGGAAGCATCACTGAATAACCCAGTAGCTCTCAAGCAGTATTAGAAAATGTTCTGCTGGGTTGTAATTTTTTACCCAAGACCATTATTTAGAAACAGGATTTTCTGTAGCCCTAGATATAAGGTAACTAACATGCTGTCAGCTTTCACGTGTGCAAAACCTGCACTTCCAGTCTGACTAGGGGACAACTTGCAAACTAATTTTAAATTTAAAAAAGAAAAGGTGTTATTTTTGTTTTTTAAAATTCTCAAACTTAGGGGGAAAAAAACAACCAACCAAACAAAAAGCTCTTTGTTTAAGCATTGTGGGATTTTGCTTGTCATCTTCAGGTGTGATAAATTATATTATGTAATGAACATGAAATTTACCATTGATGGTTTGGTAACACACATTGAAAAAAACTTGTATATGATTATATTTAATTTGTTTTTAAAAAGAGAAGTTTATTTGGAATTTCAATGTATAAAACTTTTGGGATGTGTTGTGAGGCACAAATCTGAAGTAACTTCAATTACTAGAGCACACCGAACGTATTGAAAACCCACAACTTTATGCTTCCCAGCTTTCAGAGGAAAGCGGTATCTCAAATTTGAATGTCTAAGTAGCAATTAGGTACTTTATTTTACCCAATGTAATAGATGCTGTAAAGTACCTGTTTGTAGAAGAAAGCTTTTTCATTACTTACTAGGATGTTCAGAAGATTTGGGGCATTAAAGAACCACTCACAAATCTTCAACCTATTCAAAAATTCAGACAAAATTAGATTGGGTCCTACATGCTATGAACATAAGGAAACTACTAAATAAATCTGTACATTTGCTAGATGATACTTATGTGTTTTGCACCACTGAAAGTTAGTCCAGAAGCTATTCTCCTGCAAATGCTGTTCATTGTAGTACTTACTGCTGTGAGATTGTTATACCAATAAAATAAAAACCAGCAGGATCTTATTAAAGGGGAAAAGGCAAAGTGCCACATTTATTGTGAATACAGAAAGAATCATAGTAAGCAGTTAGTTATAGCTATAACTTTCCATTCAATTTCATATTTATTCACACATTCATTCATACAAACACACGCACACAGGTTCTGCAAGGTTGTTATCCTAGTTACCAGTTACTCATGCCAAGCCACTGGCCAGGTGGCCTGGACATGAGGAGGGAGCAGGGCCTTGTCAGATGCTCATCTGATGCTCCTGGAAGTTGGTTTGCAGAATCAGACCCCAAAGTTCTCACTTTCTAGAGTCCATTTTTTATAGGAATTTCTTCCTATGCCAGTCTATGAGAATTGCTTCATCATGCTGTTGCTGAATCAATCAGCAGATGGCACGTTCCTGACGGCTCCGTGCTGCCAGATGTTATTTTGTTCTTTGGTTCTCCCATTCTTGAGGCAGTTGGGTGGTTCCAGTCTGCCTTCCGGGGGTCCTCTGGTTATTTCCACTTGACGCCTTCTTCGGCCGATGGACACTGGATTCTTAGGCTGGCACCTCCCTGATCATTCAGTTATTATCCACACCAAGCATCCATCCACATACATCCTCTATCTCTATTTTAATCACAATTGTTAACAAAGCGAGATGACTACAACAAAAGGGTGGGGAGTCTCTGGGTGTTGTTTCTGTTGTTACAGAGTATTGCTTTGAGTCTCTCTCTGTGTGAGTAGTTGTTACAAAGAATTGCTTTGAGAACAGACTCTGTCTTAGAATGTACAAACACAATTAGCAGCTTACAAGTTTCACACATAGAGGGAGAGAAACAGTATCAAAAACCAAAAGACCTCTTAATTAGAAATACCCTGGAATTTAAACTATGGGGAATCAAACTCATTTGTGATTTTAATACAGAACTTCTTTAATATGATCCAACAAGATGCCCTGTTGAAGTCACTTCTCGTTGTAGTTAACTTCCATCATGATCAGTCCTGCTAAGTGTTAACAGGATTGGGCCCAAAATTTGTGTTCAGAGTGATGAAGATAATTCATGATCAATGTTTTCAGTATAGTTCAAAATGTAGGTTTGGGGTTTTTTATGTGCAACAAGATAAACTCAGCATGGAGTTTTGGAAAGTGATTTTAGGCTTAGAAAACTGTGGTGTAGGAAATAACATCTGTATAATCTTGTGACCAAGCCACATAGTATTGGGGAAGCAAGGTGATTCCTATTGGGCAGGTGCTTCAGGAGCCCCCATGTTGATGCGTGGCAGAATGGTCACTGGGATTGACTGCAGTACATGGGACATTGTTGCTCCTTTTTAAGAAGCAAAATGCACCTCAGAATACCTGCTGAGGTGTGGCCTATAGGCTATGGCCCCTAGCCAGCAGGCGGCCCCCACATTGGGCCATATTGTACTGGCTCACAAAGTAGCTGGTCTTCCTCCCTGGCACTCTGTAAAATCCTGCCCTGCAGCTGCACAAGGAGGAAAGGCTCCATATAATCCCTTCCCATTCTAGCGCATCCCAGGAGGATTTGCTCTTATGCCAGCAAGCTGGGATTTCTGCTGGGAAGGAGTAGAATAGTGGCAACATTCATCCAGAGACTCAAGAGTGGTTCTGGAGATATTAACAGGGACGGATATATTTCTAAAAATCGTAGTGAAGTTTCTAGTTTCATTCCATTGCTGCGCTTGTAAGTGAAATTAAGCTAAAGTATTTAGAAATGACTTTTCTGTACTTATTGCACATCCACCTGACTTGGGCAGGGAGAGAGACATACACACATTCGGAGTAATGTTACACCACCTTTGCAGCTCCCCTGTGTTAGGGCTGGTGCAACTCCCAAAGTAAGTTAGTGCAACCTCCAAGGCTGTTCGGTGGCATCCTACAGCCGCCTTCTCCCTCCTTTGATATACCTTTCCTGCCTCTGTCCTGCCCCTTCACTGAGGGCAGCATAGGGTCATCACACGAATCCTGCTCTGAGGAGAGAACCCCTCTGAGGCAGAGGAATTCCTGGATGATAGGATCTGTCTGCTTTCCAGCCTCTTTAGGCTGCAAGTATGGCATAAACAACTGAAAACATGGCCAAGAACCAGGCTCAGAGTCTTATTTTTCCTTTTCTATAATTTAAATTGTTTGGGTTGGAACTTGTTTCTCAGAAGATTGCAGAATAAAATCCTAGCCAAAAGCCAGCATAAAGACTAAGTGTTTTCTGGAATGTGGGAGTGCCTCTGTCCAGCTCTGTTGGTTATCCATAGCCTCTTTCTCCCCTCCCATGGCTCCATCAAACAACTTCTTGCCTCTTTAATTCTCTCTTTAGTCTTACTGAGACCTCTTGCCCTCCCTTCTGTGTATTTGTTTTCTGAGATCTTTCTCTTTCCCTCCTTGCACTCATTTCTGCCTCATTATCGGAGCTTTTTATCTCCATCCTGCTGCTGTTTTTAATATTTGGGTTTTTTTAACCACCAGATTTTTAGCATCACTCCAACAGATCTTTCCTGTCTGACTGTCTAATCCATCTTGGCAGTTACACCGCATGCATCATCATAGTATTCTAGTATCTTGTGCTCATTTATTTAGGTATCCTAGCTCTAGCTCTCTCTCCTGATTTTCAGCTCTGGGCTGCTTCTTCTTCTTCCATTGTATCTTTCCCACCTCTAAATGCCCAAATCTATTCCACAAAAACAGAACATCAGCATATTCTGACTTTTTTGGTTCCTCCAGCTGATCTGATTTGCTTGACAAAGACTCAAAAGTCTTTAGCTTGTCCCATAGTCTGGTCACTGATTGATTTTGATGGTGATGCAAGCTGCTCAGTTGTGTGAGAGAAACTTTTGTTTATCATTTTATATTCAGGAAGCATAGATGTGGGAAACAACAAATTCCAGGAATGGGTAGAATGTGTCAGTCCTAAGGCTAAGTTCCTCATAAAAGGAGAGCCAGAGAGAGAGACTGTGGTAGTTCTCAAGCGGCCAAGGACTTTGAGTCATCTTGTTACCCCCTTACCTCCACTGAGAAGCGGACTTACTTGTGCTTATCTGGGTGTCAGCTTCTTGACACCACCTGTCTTAGCCACCCAAACAATCTCCTCCGGGCAATGCCAACCCTTACTTTCCCTTGAAAGTTAACAATAGGTGTATCCCAGTCCTTGAGCCCCTTTTGAAGTGTTCTCCTGTAGAGTCCAACCCCTTTTCCATTGAGCACTCACAGAAATACCAGGTCTGTTGTTCCCAAGGAAACAGTATACATACTAACTCAGGATCAGCACCTTGTTTAATACCACAGCACTGAGATATATAGTGGTGATAATCATACATTTATTATCAAAGATTCAAGATTTGAGAGAGAGTGAGTAAGGATAATGGAAACAAAAGGGTCACATATGAAACAAAATTACAACAGACTAAACTTTAACTAGCTAACCTCCATTCTAAATAAGTTTATATCACCTCAAATGTCTTCTGCAGTGTTTCAACCAAGGCTTGGATTAAGATCTCGTTTTCATGAATGTAAATGCACTGCCTGTTTACTTCCTAGGATAAAGGGGTGCCTCCTTGCCTTCTACTTCTATCCAAGTTAATTGTCTGTCCTCATGGACAGTAACCCTCCCCTGCCTGCTCTCCTTGCTTGTTTTTTCCTGCTTCTTCCCTTTTGATTTCACATCCCTCTGTTGATTTGGTATGTAGATGTGCAGCCATTGTGTTGACTTACAATGCTTAATTTAAATACCAACAGAGAGACAGGTGAAAAAACATCTCTTGTCTGACAGAAAACCTGTTTGCCAACTCTGCCTTGATACAGACATTACAACACATTGTCAAAAGGAAAAGGAGTACTAGTGGCACCGTAGAGACTAACCAATTTATTTGAGCATAAGCTTTCATGAGCTACAGCTCACTTCATTGGATGCATTGTCAGTATACATACTTAACTCTTTACATAATATCTGTCCATACATTTTGCAATTATATTAATGACCAGTGTGGTCCTGGCTTAAGATCTCATGTGACGTTCTTAGGGGAACCAAAATATACATATCAGGTTATTCTTTAACCTTCTTGGCCAGTTGGCATTGAGGGGTTCATGAGTCACAGAGACAGATGACCTTCCCCAAAAACCATGAAGATATGGGGCTGACATTTAGTTCAGCCAGTGGTGAACTTGGCCTTCTGTACAGAGGTGGATTAAGGCAGAAACTGTGGATCTGGACCCTGGGCTTGTGGGAAACCCATGGACTCTTAAAGTTTGGATTCAAGGATCCATGAGGTAGGAGCCTGCCACGGAGTGTGTTAGGATCCATCCTGGAGACTTAGGCACAATGGCAGTAGGGAGTCAAGAGTGCCATGAACAAGTTGGTTTGGTGTGGAGAGACCTTTGTGTAATTGGGGACTCTTTGGTCGTACTGGATCTGAGCCCCATTTAGCCTTAATCCACAGCTGCTTCTGTACAGTATTATAGTTACTATTGTCTATTATTTGTATTGCTGTAGCGTACAGGAGCTCCAGTCATGGAGCAGGAGTATGCTAGGTGCTGTACAAACACAACAAAGACTTTCCCTGCCCCAAAGAGCTTACTATTTGTATACCTATGAAACAGTCGTTCAGGATTCTGCCCCATACTGTAATATTTGGGTCAGGCTTCTGCTTCTATTTTTCCTTGTGTACGTTTTGGTCATTAGCTTGACATAGGAGGGGTCAATATGTGACAGATGATCTGTGACCACAAGTTTGGTTTGTCATACACATTGTCTGCATGAGGATAAAATTTAATCATTGCACAACTTGACTTGAGCACCAAATAGGAACCAAGGAGCGCAAAGTGCGTGTTGTTTCTTTTCTGGCCATATGAAATACTGTTGTCCCCCACCCCCTTCAGTATTTGTATGATTGCTAAGATTAAAGTATTTCACAAAATAAACTGTGGGCATTGTCAGTGGCCTTTTGAACTCCAGCCTGTGCTTGATTTGTGGAATTAAAATGTTTACCCCAGTTGGTAAGTATCAGTTGTATTTATTTGTGTTAAGTTGACCCCTACTGCTACATTCCTAGTATACATACTCAACCTGACATACGTCCAATACATTTCTAGAGCTTGATATCTTGAAAATGTTACAGCAAATAATAATTTAACCTTGATGGAGGTGCAGTTTAGTAATTTAAGGTTAGGCCCCGAGAACTAGGAAATCCCCAAGTTCTGACATAGACTCAATGTTTTGGTTTTGTTGGATGCAGTTCCTCAGTTACTTTTCCCTCACTTCATTTGAATTAATTTCATAATTCTCTGTCTCCTATACTGAGCAGTAGGAAGAAACACCTGTAGTGATACTTGTGTTACATGCACAAAGAGCCAACGGGGATATATTCTTTTTAATCTAGATGACTTGTATCAGAGTAAGGAAAACAACAAAGAAATAACAAGAATAAAATCTTCCTGAAAGAGAGACAGTCTCATGCAGTAACATTCTGCAGCTGAAGAGGAACCTAAAATGGCAGCTGTCTCCCAACTGTTCCTACTGTGGGTAGGGAGACACCTCTGACCTCTTCATTCAGTCACATAGCTAAGAACATAAGAACGGCCATATTGGGTCCGGCAAAAGGTCCGTCTAGCCCAGGATTGTGTCTTCTGACACAATGCCAGGTGCCACAGAGGGAATGAACAGAACAGGTAATCATCAAGTGATCCATACCCTGTCGCCCATTCTCAGCGTCTGGCAACATAACTATGTAACTGCTCACTTCCATATTGCCCCAGAAGTCTTTACTGTACAGTTGTTAGTGCAAACGAAATATTCTTCAGCACAGTGCATTTACTTAGCCCAAATAAACAGTCCCCAAAACAGTCCAGCGTTCTCTAATCCTGTTTTTCCACTTACAGGAAAAGGATTAAAAAAGCTTGCATAGTTTGTAATGCTCTATCCACAAGCACAGATCTACCAGATGTCAGGATAAAAGGGGCGCTCTAATGGATGTGTGGGCCTCTGCTTGATGAGTAATTCTACATGACCGCAGTCAGGAACAGCCTTGCCTGTAGCTTTATCTAATCTAGCTGTTGTATGTCTGAGCTGGTCACCATGGTATCTTAGTGCTGAACTGCACCTATTCAAATAAAACTAAGCTGTTCAAAGGAGCTCCCCTCTCCTTTGGATAGTTGCATGGGAAAGATGTCCTTACTGGGGGAGCTGGCTTTAGTAAAAAGATGGGTCTCACATTTTGATCTGAGTGGTCAGGCTTGGGCGTAGTCTCATCTTGTCTGGCAAAGAATTCCACAGCTAGGCTCCTGCAGTCTCCTTCCATAAGAAGAGGAAGTGTGGGTAAAATACAGTTAATGTTTAATCTAATGCAGCCTCTGGATTTCTCTCACTGATCTCAAACAGGCCATATGCACGTCTGCTGCAGCATGAGCAGTTTGCACACATATGCGCGCACGCTCTCTCTCTCTCAATAAGCCAGAAACTTTAGGCAATTTTCTGTTTCAAGCTCCTGTTAAAATGAAAGGAAGTTGATATTGTGCATAGATGGTTTAGCAAAACGTGCACAATGGTTTCATTTGAAAGACCTGTACTGTTATACTTTACCTATTTTAGAAATAGCTTGATAGTGTACTTACAAACGAAAGATGTAACGGACAATTCCTGAAGGTTAGGTTTTTAGATTGCTTTCTTTATATTTTTCAGCTATTTTTCATATAAAGCATGTGACTGCTTTAAAAATGCACAAGTTTCAATTCTCCACAGGCTTATTTTCGAACAGTGGAATTGGTTGAGGAGCCTATACCTGGTTCACGAGGCCTGAGTTTCTACTTCAGGATCAATGGACTCCCCATCTTCATTAAGGGATCCAATTGGATTCCAGCAGATTCTTTCCAAGACAGAGTTTCCTCTGATATGTAAGTCATAATAAATATTCTTTAGATATTGAGTACTAAGAGCCAGATTCTGCCCCTCCTTATTCATGATGAATAGCACTCACTCTGTGAGCAGTCCCATTGACATCAACAGTGGAACTATCTTCAGTGGAGAGTTCTATTCAGTGCGAGTAAGGGGAGTAGAAATCAGGTCAATAAAGGGGAAGAGATTTGGCTCTTGCACAAAGGTAGTGTTCTGATGTTGTTGATGGATGAGTTCAGGGAGCCTGGGTGGTATTGGTAATCCTCAGAGCCTGATTCTGCTACCCTCAGTTAGTTAGGAGTGGGACTACTTGTAGGGTAAGGTGTCTACTCAGAGTGACGAGGTTGGCAGAATTAGGCCCAACATGATTTATAAATGTCATTCAGGGTGCTGTAATGCATCTGTTAGTTTTTTCACTCTTTCTCAACATGCGAATATATGAGAGAAAAAAGACTCCGAGATATGTTTCAGAAATGGTTGGAAATTATTAAAATTCAAGGTAATATGTATATAAAACAAGGTAAAATCTAAAGGGAAAAGAAGATAACAAATCAAAGGAGCTACTTGGATAAATATAGTGTTTAATTTTTTTTTTTAATAAAACATTTTTTAAGGGTGTGTCAAGGTTCCTTCCCCACTCTGAACTCTAGGGTACAGATGTGGGGACCTGCGTGAAAACCTCCTAAGCTTACTTTTACCAGCTTAGGTTAAAACTTCCCCAAGGTACAAACTATTTTACCCTTTGCCCTTGGACTTTCACTGCCACCACCAAACGTTTAACTGGTTACTGGGAAAGAGTTGTTTGGAATCATCTTTCCCCACAAAATCCTCACCAAAACCTTGCACCCCCCTTCCTGAGGAAGGTTTGGTAAAAATCCTCACCAATTTGCATAGGTGACCACAGACCCAAAGCCTTGGATCTTAAGAACAATAAAAAAAGCATTCAGTTTCTTAAAAGAATTTTAATAGAAGAAAAGTAAAAAGAATCACCTCTGTAAAATCAGGATGGTAAATACCTTACAGGGTAATTCGACTCAAAACATAGAGAATCCCTCTAGGCAAAACCTTAAGTTACAAAAAGACGCAAAAACAGGAATATCCATTCCATTCAGCACCGCTTATTTCCTCAGCCATTTAAAGAAATCATAATCTAATGCATATCTAGCTAGATTATTTACTAAGTTCTATGACTCCATTCCTGTTCTGTTCCTGGCAAAAGCATCACACAGACAGACAGACCCTTTGTTTCTCCCTCCCCCCAGCTTTTAAAAGTATCTTGTCTCCTCATTGGTCATTTTGCTCAGGTGCCAGCGAAGTTATCCTAGCTTCTTAACCCTTTACAGGTGAAAGGGTTTTTCCTCTGGCCAGGATGGATTTAAAGGTGTTTACCCTTCCCTTTATATTTATGACAGGGTGTTTGACTCTTTCTGGGATAGAACCTTAAGACCCAGTCCTGCAAACACTTGTTACTGAGTGTAGTACTTACTACCATGAGTAATCCCACTGGTTTGGTAGCAGGATTGAGCCCTTTTATTTGCAAGAATTTAGCTTTGGGAGTGAAGTGAACATTTATACAGATTTCTAGGGTGTCAGAATAGTCTTTCTGTCAAAGTGACTAGTCTTGGCCTGTCAGCTAATGATATACATAAATTGGATATATATATATTTTTAAGAAAAAGGATAAGAGCCTGTGTAGGTTTCTCCTGGCTATCTAGTTTAGGGAGGGTGTAATTCCATATAACTGTTAGCTCTCCTGATTTTATTCTCTTTGTATTGAACAGGTTAAAGCTCATCTTGCAGTCCACAGTTGATGCTAACATGAATGCACTTCGTGTATGGGGAGGAGGAGTATATGAGCAAGATGAATTCTATGATATCTGCGATGAACTAGGAATAATGGTAAAAAATAAACAAGACAACTCAGCTCCTGTATTCCAAATTGACAAGAAAATAACAAATAGAAAATACTGGTGTGTAAGCAAGGCAGCTGAGTTAATAGTGGTACAGTAATCTGGGCTAAATTTTCAAAAGGAACTAATGATTTCTGGATATTCACCTTGAAACAATATAGGGGCCTCATTTTCATAGGACAGGTGCTCTGAAAATCAGGGTCCTTTAAGGTCTCACAAGTTGAGTACCCAAAAGTTAAAAACTTAACTTGTTAACGTTGAATTTCCTTTTGCATGTGCATGTCTGCACAGGTGCACTCTAACGTCTCGACCTTAACATTAAATTTATCTTGCATGTTGTTCTTTAGTTTCTCTTGTTTGTTTGTTTTGTTTAAAGAAAACTGGAGAGGAAAAAAAAGAGGGGAAGGTCATAGGCCATGGGCAGTAAGTGTCTGCTTATAGGTACAGTTATCCTACCTTAGGCCATGTACAGAATATTACTGCTGTTGTTGTGCACCAGAAATGTGTATAACAGCACAGTTGCAAAGTTAACAACTGTCACCTTGCCCGTCAGCAGGAATTGAATTTAAGACCTCCACAGCTGAAAGCATGAACCACTTGAGCATGAGCCTGTGGTGAAGGGTGCTCAGAGCTGTCACAAAACTCCCCAAACAACACCTAACCAAAACAAAGTACTGCAATGCTCGTGCAATTCTTTCTCCAGAAGAGAAGAGAAGAACTACACATGACAGGCGTTAGTCATGTTGATTGATGAACTGCTGGAAGACGCTCAGATACTACAGTGATGAGTGCCGTATAAGAACCTGTATCAAATAGAATCCTCTGTGGATTGGGTACAAAGGATGACTTGTCACATACATGAAACAGTGGGCTACACAAACACACGATTTTAAATATTTATAACTTTTCCCCCCTCAAATGTGGCTTACTTTGGCTTTTTTTTGTTCCGCGTGGAGATTGTGGGACCTTTTACTCATTCTGATTACTTACTCATGTGAGAGTAGCACTGCTGAAACCTGTGGGAGTACATGAATAAGTTCTCAACAGTGTGAGCACGGCCTGCACAATCAGAATTAACTACCCTGCTTATAGTTCCAGCTATTTTTGAATAATCCCATCAACTATTAAGGTAGTTGCGCTTTCTCTTCTGTTAAAAAAAAAAAAAAATCCTCTTAACCTCAAAACAGCTGAAGAGATTTAATTCAGGCTTTCCAAAAACTTTCAACTTTGGCCTGAGACCAAGCATGGAGAATTTCAGCCCAAAAGGAATATTTTGGGGAAAGCTGTAAGTCAGTTTAAACGTGACTGTAGTGGGAAAACCTGGTGCAAACACTACGGTGAAACCAGGTCCATAGCTCCAACTTACAAGACTGTAAATACACATCAGTGGTTTTTGATGAAACCGAGTATGTGAGTGAAGCTTGAGTTGTGTTTGTTATTAGAATCTTGAGAAGTGTGCCTACATCTACCATTCAGCATAACACACGGGAAGATGGAACTGGGAGGAGTGGTAGATACGCTGGAGGGGAGGGATAGGATACAGAAGGACCTAGACAAATTGGAGGATTGGGCCAAAAGAAATCTGATGAGGTTCAATAAGGATAAGTGCAGGGTCCTGCACTTAGGACGGAAGAATCCAATGCACCGCTACAGACTAGGGACCGAATGGCTAGGCTGCAGTTCTGCGGAAAAGGACCTAGGGGTGACAGTGGACGAGAAGCTGGATATGAGTCAGCAGTGTGCCCTTGTTGCCAAGAAGGCCAATGGCATTTTGGGATGTATACGTAGGGGCATAGCGAGCAGATCGAGGGACGTGATCGTCCCCCTCTATTCGACATTGGTGAGGCCTCATCTGGAGTACTGTGTCCAGTTTTGGGCCCCACACTACAAGAAGGATGTGGATAAATTGGAGAGAGTCCAGCGAAGGGCAACAAAAATGATTAGGGGTCTAGAACACATGACTTATGAGGAGAGGCTGAGGGAGCTGGGATTGTTTAGCCTGCAGAAGAGAAGAATGAGGGGGGATTTGATAGCTGCTTTCAACTACCTGAAAGGGGGTTCCAAAGAGGATGGCTCTAGACTGTTCTCAATGGTAGTAGATGACAGAACGAGGAGTAATGGCTTCAAGTTGCAGTGGGGGAGGTTTAGATTGGATATTAGGAAAAACTTTTTCACTAAGAGGGTGGTGAAACACTGGTATGCGTTACCTAGGGAGGTGGTGGAATCTCCTTCCTTGGAAGTTTTTAAGGTCAGGCTTGACAAAGCCCTGGCTGGGATGATTTAACTGGGAATTGGTCCTGCTTCGAGCAGGGGGTTGGACTAGATGACCTTCAGGGGTCCCTTCCAACCCTGATATTCTATGATTCTATGATTCTATGATTCAGTACGATTTTCGCAAGAGAAACATTACATTAGCATTGTATATGACAGGGTCTCCTTCCCTCTGTTTGTGTATATGTCCATGCGTAAACATTCTCTCTGAGATTTGCCTGTACAAGAGAGAAAATTCTTAGATATTCCTTACACTGAGTCCAAATTATTGGAACTTGGTGCCTAAAACTGGGCACCTAAATCTATTTTGGTCACCTAAACAAGGGCTCTGATTTTCAGTGCTTCTGAGCTCCTACAGTTCTCTTTGATTTGTAGGTACTCTAACCTAAATAGGCCATTTAGCTCCGTGCCCAGGCAGAACTCACTGGCCTTATTTAGTAACCTAAATATTGATGTAAGTACCTAAAATTAGGTCATCATTCTGAAAAAATTGAACTTTGATTTTAAAGAGAGGCTTCTCTGAAAATAAACCAAGAAATTTTTTAATATTGATGAATATGAATCTTCTACTTAACTTGCCTCTCTTGCTATCTTATAAAGAGTTGGAAAATGATTCAAAGTCAAGTCATGTAATGGGATAATATCTCAAGGAAAAAGGAAGTAACAATTCACTGGAACTAGTATGCTAAATACCATCTTAGATACTTTTGAGACATGCCTTTATAAAGGGTGTTTGTCTCTACACAGCCTCCGATGGAGCCTGCACAGGTTTGTATTTTTTTTATTAGGCATGATTGTGCACTGATTTTTGCACTTTTTTCCGTTGTAAAGCTTCCGTGATTTTGCATTTATTAATGGATTTTTTAAAAATTGTTTTCAGATCTTTTAGGAAAGACCCACTGAATCATTCACGGAAGGGCATCCTCTCACTGCTGGAAGTGCTTAGCTGGCTCTCCTCTTTCTGCCTGGCATCTTGTCTGGAAAGGTGAGACACCATGTAGGGAGCAAGGCTTTTCCAGCAGCGATGTTTCTGTGACAACATTCTTCAGTAGGTCTTTCCCTTAGTAACCTGAAAATGAAAATACAGGATCTATTAGGAATCTCAAAATCATGGAAACTTTAAAAGGAAAACAGGTTGAAATGGATATCTGACTCATTGGACCGAAATATGTTCAGTTTTTTTGGAATTCCTTTTTTTGAGACATGAATGAAACAGCTTATTTGGATCAGGAGACTATGAAATTACAAGTGATTAATTCAATCAATGTGTAATTGATATTGGTTCATTTTCATTTTTGCCGTTAATCATTAAAATGATGTTAAAATAGTTTAGGGAGTTTCTTATTTTTTTTTAAGTTGTCATGGAGATATCTGCAGGATGTAAACATCAAGGAGGGAGAGAAATTGTCTGGGGTAGCCCAAGAAGGTAGAATTCATTGTATTAAAAATAAGCAAAGAAAAACTTACTTTGAATATCAGGAAAACATTTCTGATTATGGTATCTGTGGAGTAGATTGTCAAGAAAAAGTAGTGAGTTGAGTCAGTTGAAACTGGACTGGACAGAACATTACAAAATATATTGTATGGAATAATCTTGCACTGGTTGTAAGGGAATATAGATAGATTAGGTGACATAAAGGCTTTTCTCAACATTTTGTCATTGACCTTAGAGGTTTCTTGCAAGATATATCTATTTATCCAGGCTTTCTCTGAAGAGATACATTGAGTTATGGGAGGGTCTGGGTTTTTCCCCCACTCTGATGGATGGGAGATATCAGTTCTTTTCTCTCAGTGTTAATTTAAGTTGATCTTGTGTTTTATGTGTTGTGTTGGGAAGCATGTCTGGAGTGTTACAGTAGCTGTACTTTAAATCATAACAAAATTAAATAAACTCATCAGTGTAATGACTTTCTTCTGCTAATAGCTAATGGGGATTTGTTGCTCTACTCATGGGTGTATGCAAAACACGCTGTGAAAGCCATAAGAACTTCATTCACTTATGGACAGAGTATTCCATCTTCACTCATATTGAGTAAAATATGGCTTCCAAGTATTCTTATTGGGAGCAGTGGAGCTACTTGCAAACCATGGGTAAGGTGGAAGAATCTAGATCATAATGATGAAGAAATGGCTTAAAACATTAAAATTGAGGAAATCAACTCTGGGGGTGTATGTGCACATGAAAGTCATCTGGGGTGTATCTGTTTTGGTGACACCTCCAGTATTCATGTACAGTGAGTAAGTTAAAAATTTCTACCTCATCTGCTGTTTAAGACAAATAATTCCATCTGAACTGAAGTCCATGTGAACTGAAAATCATTCACTAAGTGTAGAAAAATATTTGCTGACAGGTTTTTTATTTCCTTTTTCTTGCTCTGTAGATTTGGCAGGATTTTATGTTTGCATGTGCCCTTTACCCAACTGACCAGAACTACTTAGAATCAGTAAGAGCAGAAGTTACTCATCAGGTATGTTGTTCAGTAGTGTCAAGGACCCATATTTCAGTATGCTTGTATTGACTGTTTCATTTCTGTTGTTCATTGTCTGACATGAGTTTCTTTAAAGACTGCAGTCTATTGTGCACTCAAGTAACAAACACACACACAAGCAAGAAAACGGAGTGAGCCTGTAGAAAAGCAAGGCAGAACATGGTGGGCAGAGGAATGTAGAAGTCATCCTAGGGGTAACATGGGGTCCCCCTGTCCTGTCTTCCTACTCTAATCTCACCTCTACTTGTACATGTTTTAGAAGAAGAGGAGATTATATATTTTGCTGGCCTGGGCTGTGTATCATTTCATTATTAATTTTTTTTAAATCTATTTTTCTGGCCAGGCAGGGAAGTTGTTTTTTTGCGGGTTGAAAAAAGTGTTGTGTTATATGCCTTGTGGAAAAGTAAAGATGAAAACATTAAATATTTTGTTCTTTTATAGTCTACCAAAAATGTGAATTTCCAGTAGTTTCAAAGATGTACAAATTTAGGACTTGGTTCTGCAAACTGATGAGTAACTTTATTCATGTGAGTATTCCCTTTGAAGTCTGTATGATTACTCATGGAGTAAAGTTACTGACATGTCAATTTGCAGCATTGGTTCCTTATTCCCTTGGCTGCAATAGTACTGTATCCTTTGGAATCTTTCATATTTCTTGTCATTGAGATCACTTCAGCAAGTGTAGAAACCAGCCAGTATTGTTTGAACTCTGTGCAACTTGCATAAACTTTACAAGATATCCAGTTAAAGGGAAGTAATTGAATTTTAATTTAGAAACTGTGACTTCTATTTCAGGTAAAGAGATTAAAATCTCACCCATGCATCATTTTATGGAGTGGAAACAATGAAAATGAGGCAGCAGTTGCAGGCAACTGGTTCTCCATACCACATGCTGAGATGAAAGTTTATTTCAAAGACTATGTGACACTTTATGTGAAGAACATCCGAGAAATTGTTCTTGCTGTAAGTGAAATTTTCAGGGGCATAGCGCCCGCCCCCAAATTGTCTTGCAAAAGGTTTTAAAGTCTGCAATTTGGGCCAAATTTCCTTGAGTTGTTTAAGGGAACAGATTTACAGAAGCAGTGTGGACATGCTGACAACAATACGTAAAAACCATGGTGAAGACTGCTGTGATTGTGTTTTACAGATTCTCATTGCAGTTTTTGCAGCTTTTCTCCTTGTTCTGGAAGTTTTAGAGCTTTGCTTGATGTCATACAGTGATACCTGCTTGTAATGAAGTTATTTACAGTGAAATTCTGCTTAGAATAGAGTGGATTGAAAATCACAAATTGCTGGACTTTCACTTCTTGTGGGTTATGTAAGGACACAGAATGCAAAAATGAGACCTGTCATTTGCCACCAGTGCCCACTGATGCAGCTCCACTGACTGTGGTAGGAACATAAAGCAGGTTTAGAGGACATGCTGGTAAAAAGGCCTGCAGCCCATGTACAGTCTTTCTGGCACCAGTAGAGTTACATGTGATACAAGACTTGCCTAAAATTCTCAGTGTGGATGCAACAGTAGTGAAACTCACTCCATTTTAATCAGGTTCCACTGCAGTAATTCCAGATTAAATGCTGCATTCCAAAGGGATGATCAAATCCTACTTTACCTTTGTTTTGGCTGATCAGAGGATGAGAGAGAAGACTGATGAAAAAGAAAACATGTTAGAGGGAAAAGGATGAATAAGAATTCCTCTCTCCCAGTCTTGCTGCAGCAACTCTCAGTAGGAGATGGAGTCAAGCTGGTTTACCTATTCCCTTCTTGGAGTGAAGGCATGGCCTTCCAGAGAGGTCCCCTCAGCATCTGGCAGTGCCTCCTACAATTGAAGGGGTAGGAGGGAACCTGCCACCACTTGTGGTGAAGAGCTCTCTCTCTTCTTGCAATGAAACGCCACTGTTTTTGACTTCAGAGAGAGAGTAGACTGAAAGTTGCCTCTGTGACACCAATAAAGAATAAGTTGCTCTACATGGCATTTCATTCCTGAATAGCTATGCAGAGAGTAATGCCTGAACCACAGATGAATGCTTTGATCTCTCTAGCTAGCTAAAATACAGAGTATGCAGTACAGAGATATGCAAAGTGAAACTGACATTCTGCCAGTTAAAACATTTCTCTTCTACCAAGAAATATTAATTTTCTACCCTGCAGTAGCTACCCCCTTATCCCTGTTGCTTCATGGCTCACAGGCTACTTTAGAATACGATGATTTTGGACTAAACTGGTTTTACTGGCTATGCTGAAATTACAGTAGATGCATACCACCATCAATTTATGTGCATCAACCCAGGCAATCAAAGTGTAATCTAAAAACAATATAGATGTTGTCATTAGTGATTGCATGCTTCTGGCTTTAAGGAGCTTGTAGGGCCATTCTAGTCCTGGAAATTTAAGGGTACAGGAAAACCATGAGGGGGAAACTGATAAAAGGGGAAGCTTTGAGAGAAACTGCTCAATAAGGGTGAAGCGACTGATAAACCAAAATGGCTGATGTAATATACTCGACAAATTTCTGCATTAAAGCTTAAATCTAACAAGTTCGTATTGACAACATTGCTAATATATTAACACAACTATGTTTACAATTACTGTCAATATTAATCTAAATTGTTGGTTTCAGAGTAACAGCCGTGTTAGTCTGTATTCGCAAAAAGAAAAGGAGTACTTGTGGCACCTTAGAGACTAACCAATTTATTTTAGCATGAGCTTTCGTGAGCTACAGCTCACTTCATCAGATACATACCGTGGAAACTGCAGCAGACTTTATATATACACAGAGAATATGAAACAATACCTCCTCCCACCCCACTGTCCTGCTGGTAATAGCTTATCTAAAGTAATCGTCAGGTTAGGCCATTTCCAGCACAAATCCAGGTTTTCTCACCCTCCACCCCCCCACACAAATTCACTCTCCTGCTGGTGATAGCCCATCCAAAGTGACAACTCTTTACACAATGTGCATGATAATGAAGTTAGGCCATTTCCTGCACAAATCCAGGTTTGTGTGGGGGGGTGGAGGGTGAGAAAACCTGGATTTGTGCTGGAAATGGCCTAACCTGACGATTACTTTAGATAAGCTATTACCAGCAGGACAGTGGGGTGGGAGGAGGTATTGTTTCATATTCTCTGTGTATATATAAAGTCTGCTGCAGTTTCCACGGTATGTATCTGATGAAGTGAGCTGTAGCTCACGAAAGCTCATGCTAAAATAAATTGGTTAGTCTCTAAGGTGCCACAAGTACTCCTTTTCTTTTAATCTAAATTGTAATATGGACTCAAGAACAACATAGTCCTGATTAGTGTCTTAGCCAAAAATAGTTCTTTGCTCAAAGTGGATTCATTTGTTGTTTGTTAATAACAATAACATAGAGTACTGAGACACTTCACAAAATATGTGATAGATGTGTCACTGTCCTGGAGAACTTATACAATCTAACTCTAACAAATGTGATTTGTCTTGTAATTAAAATTTCTATCTACTGTAAATGCTATTATTATTTTAGTATCAACACATTTAACAGGAATACAAAGGTATGTATTTTAGTTATCATTTTGGGCATAATTCTCCGGTAAGCCACACATGGAAAAATACACACACCATTGTGTACCTGTATTTGTAGGTTCTTCTTTGAGTGCTTGTTCATGTCAATTCCAAACAGGTGTGTGCGCACGCGTGCACAGCAGCCAGAAGATTTTTCTCATAGCAGCATCCGTCGGGTTGGCCTGGGCACCCCCTGCAGTCACACCTTAATGGCGCTCAATATAGAGCCTTGCCGACCCGCCACCCCCTCAGTTCCTTCTTCCTGCCAGTGACAGTTAACTGGAACGTCCCATAGCTCTTGCTTTATCAAGCATCTCTATCTGTGTCATTTGTTTATAGTTCTTCTGTAGTTAATAGTTGTTTAGAGTTTGTTGAGGGTTCTCCCTCCGACTCCCCGGAGCTGTGGTGTGCCATTGTCCCCGGGGTTCAAAAAGTGTGAGGTCTGCACCAAGCGCATATCAAAAAATGACCCAGGAGTTCCGCCCCAGAACTTTGAAAGAGAGAGAACTGCAGCTCAGAGTTCTGCTTATGGAGGCAGCTCTTTGCCCCATTCAGACCTGGGATCTGGGATTCTGCACCCAGCACCTCCTCCTGGCACCATCATCCGGGGAACAGGTGCTAAGGAAGGACTCTTCGCGAGATGCTCGGCACCGTCATGGCTCTTCTCACATCCATTTGGTGGGTAGGCACCGGTCTCAATCGCCGGTGCCTCAGAAGAAAAAGAAGCCGGAGGCAGCTCAGGACTTACTGTGCCTCACGGTGCCGTTCTCACCTCCAAAGAGGGATGAACCGCCGGCACTGGCAGCACCGGCCCGCCCCACAGTACAGTCAAGAGGGAAGCTGGCCATGCTGGCTTGCCTTCTACACAGCACCCCCTGTGCCAGGAGCTCTGGAATGAGAGCCCAGTCATTCCTCTAGTTCTCAACACTCTGCGCCTCGCAGCCCAGCTCCTCTGTGGTCTTCATTTTCGAAAACCTCGGAGTCAGAGTCCGACTCCTGTCGCTCTGGCAGAAGTAGGAGCAGGAGATCCAGGTCGCGTCAAGGGAGACGAGCCTACCTGGCACTGTGGCCTCCACAGTGGCAAAACCTGACGCAGTGGCCCTTCTGGACGCCCTGGGCCTTCCATCAAAGCCAGGGACGAAGCCAGGGATCGCACTCAGCAGCAACATTGGTAGCTTCTGCTACCTTCGTACCACCTTCTGCAGCTTTGGTGCTCTCCGGCACACTGCGGCCAGCTACTGAGGTGCCGCCGCTTACATCGACGCCGTCGGCTGTGGCATCATCGCCAGACTCATTGGTACCGGCACCGACATCTGCACCAGCACCAACAGCAATGCCAACAGCGCCACCTACAGCCCTGGCGTAGGTGTCTTCTGTCCCAGCACCAAGGGGCACAGCACCGTCCGGGTCACCACCATCCCGGGATCCCCAGGACTCACGGGACCCCTTGGGCGCTGATGGGAGGGACAGCTGCCCTTTACGAGGGCTTCTTCCTCTTTCTTGCTAGATGAGGCGCTGGCAGGCACCACTATAGCTCCAGGCTTGGAGGACAGCAGGGTGTTGCAGCAGTTGCTGCGGCGAGTTGCCCAGGGCCTGGGTATTCAGGCAGAGGAGGTAGTGGAGGATGCGGATCCCACGGTGGATATCTTCCCGCCCTCTGGACTGCACGCATTGGTCTGCCTCTTATCAAGACCATATTGGACACGATCAAAACTTCATTGCCACCCACAGCTAAGTGCAATGAAAGGTGCTACTTTGTGCCATCTAAGGGCTATGAGCATCTGTACTCACATCCACCGCCTGATTCCCTTGTCGTGGACGCTGCCAACCAGTGTGAGCAGCAAAGCTACCAGGGACCCTCCCTTAAGAACAGGGAGGTGAAAAGACTCGACCTTTTCGGAGAAAGGTCTATTCTATGGGCGGGTTGCAGCTCCACATTTCAAATCAGCAACTACTGAATAATACATGTGGGGCAATGGCAAAATTTGCAGAGCTGCTGCCGCAAGATTCCCATGCCGAGTTCTTGGCCTTGGTTGAGGAAGGTAAGCTCATTTCCCGAGCTTTCCTGCAGGCTGTGCTGGACAGAGCTGATGTGCCCACGAGGGCTGATGGCTACAGGTGTGGCCATGAGAAGGGGCTCCTGGCTTCAGGTCTCTGGTCTCCCTTACAAGGTCCAGCAGACCATACAGGACCTTCCCTTTGAGGGTGTGACTCTGTTTTCCGGAAGGATGGATAAAAGGCTTCATAGCCTAAAGGACTCGAGCCACCCTCAAGTTGTTGGGCCTTCACACCCGTGCCACACAGCGGTTCTACCAACAACAGAACAACTCGCTCCTATCTCTAGGGGCAGTGGAAGAGGTTCCTCAGAAGCAGAAGGGCGTTCCCGGTATTTCCCATCCTAGACCTGCGGGAGCTCAACAACTTCATGAAGAAACTCAAGTTCCGCATGGTCTCTTTGGCCTCCATCATCCCATCATTGGATCCAGGGGACTGGTACGCCACCCTTGACTTGAAGAACACATACTTTCACATAGCAATCACACTGCCCCATCTCAGGTTTGTGGTGAGCAAAAACCACTAGCAGTTCACAGTCCTCCCGTTTGGCCTGTCAGCGGCACCTCGAGTGTCTACCAAGTGCATGGCAGTTGTGGCCGCATTCCTGCACAAGTGGCAGGTACAGGTGTTCCCATACTTCGATGACTGGCTCATCAAGGGCCACTCCAAGACTCAAGTGGAGGCACAAGTCGACTTCATAAGAGCGACGTTTGACAAACTGGGCCTCCTTCTGAACAACGGGAAATCAACGCTGTCCCTGATTCAGCGGATAGAGTTTATAGGGGCAATACTGGACTCGACTTAAGCCAGGGCATACCTCCCAGAAGTGAAGTTCCAGGCCCTGGGTGACATCATTCGAGGTCTCAGGTATTTCCCCATCACCACAGCTAGGAATTGCCTGAAACTTCTACGACACATCGCTGTTTGTACCAATGTGGTGCAGCATGCCAGACTCAGACTTCAACGTCTTCAGTCATGGCTAGTGTCGGTGTATCGGCCAGGCCGGGACAGCTTGGACAGGATTGTGACCCTGTCTCACCAGGTCCTCAACTCCTTCCTGTGGTGGTTCGATCCACAGGTACTATGTCCAGGGGTCCCCTTCACCAGCCCTCAGCCGTCTCTCTCGCTAGCGACGGATGCACTGGGCTGGGGAGCACATCTGGGAGTCCTCAGGACTCAAGGCCTCTGGTCTTGGGCAGAGCTCACTCTCCACATCAATGTCAGAGAGCTGAGACTTTCCGAACCTACTTATCAGGGAAATGTGTATCAGTAATGACAGACAACACCACGGTGATATTCTGTATCAACAAACAGGGGTGCATGCTCCACTCCCCTGTGCCAGGAAGCACTCATGTGGGACTTCTGCGTAGAGCCTTCAATACACCTTCAAGCATCGTACCTCCCCAGGATATTGAATGAGTTGGTGGACTATCTCAGCAGGTCATTCCACGGACACAAGGGGTCCTTACGCCCAGACATTGCGAACTCAATCTTCCAACAGTGGGGATTTCCCCAGATAAACCTGTTCGCCAAACAACGCAACAGGAAGTGTCTGCAATTTTGCTCCTTCCTGAATCGCAGTCTGGGCTCCATCACAGATGCATTCCTCCTCCCATGGGGAG
The DNA here is from genome assembly GCF_965152235.1 of Eretmochelys imbricata. NCBI lineage: Eukaryota > Metazoa > Chordata > Testudines > Cheloniidae > Eretmochelys > Eretmochelys imbricata. The sequence continues at coordinate 32,328,214 of NC_135575.1, read as the reverse complement.
ACCATCTCCTTTACACGTTTCCGCCTATTCTGCTTGTTCACAAGGTACTCCTCAAAATGTGACGGGAACGAGCTTCAGTGATACTGATAGCTCCAGGTTGGCCTCGCCAGCACTGTTACACATCGCTTCTGGAAATGTCTGTGGAAGCCCCAGTTACCTTGCTGCTCTTCCCGGACTTATTGACCCAGGGTCATGGTGGTCTCCAGCACTCGAACCTCAAGTACCTGCACCTCATGGCATGGAAGCTCCATGGCTGAACCCAATAGAGGTCTCCTGTTCAGACCTGGTCAAACAAGTCCTCCTTTGCAATAGAAAGCCCTCCACCAGGGCTACCTACCTTGCCAAGTGGAAGAGATTCGCAATCTGGTCAGCGCAACGCGGTTCGTCACCTGTGCTCGCCTCTTTACTGCTTATATTGGACTATCTTGTCCACCTCAAGCAGCAGGGGCTGTCCATGTCGTCACTAAGGGTTTGGCCACCAAAATGTGTTGTTCATGTCCATTCCAATATCCACCCTCCTACTCCTCTGTCAGAGTCGCTGGCAAGAAGGAACTGAGGGGGTGGCGGGTTGGATGGGCTCTATGCTGAGCGCCATGAAGGCGCGACTCCAGGGGGCACCCAGGCTGACCTGACAGATGGTGCTATGGGAAAAATCTTCCGTCTGCCATACACATACCTGATTGGAACGGACATGAACAACACATCTTGAAGAACAGCAGTTACGAGAAGGTAAGTAATCATTTTTTTCTAGGTTTCTATCATTTCTATGATCATGTACACAAACTGTGTTACTGTGCATGCAGATGGCTTAGTGAAATGCTTCTGATAGGCATCTTATGTCACCTGATTTGACTGCACAGTGTCTCCAATCCAGTAAAGCACTGAAGTGTCTGCTTCACTTTAAGCATATAGATGGATAGATTTTTAAAGCCAGAAGAAACCATTACGATCTTCTGTCTGAACTCCTATGGCATAACACAAGCCATAGAATTTCACCAAGCAATTTCTCCATCAAGCCAATTACATCTGGCTAAGCTAGAATCTATCACTTGGAAAAACATCCAGCCTTCATATCAAGGCTTCAGTGATGGAGAATGTAGCATATCCTTAGATAAGCAGTTCTTGTGATTAACTGTTCACACAGTTAAAAACGAGTGAATGAAATTACTTGTGCTTAAACTGAAGCCTGTGGCTAACTGCTTTGCTATATTGGAGCTAATAGTGGTAACTGTGAATGTAGAACCAAGGGCTTCCCTTACTGAAAATGTGTCCCTAAATGTTTTATAATTTCAAAGAAACCCTTCAGTATTTGGCACTGACGAGAGGCAGTGTGTAGTAGTGGTTAAATATATGTAATTTGAAACAACTGTAAATCCTGCCCTTCATAAAGTTGCATCTGGCCTAAAATGCACAGCCAGGTCAAACAAAACCAAAGCACAATGCCACAGACTGTAATGACAGCATATTTTGAATGTATTAAGACTGAGGCTTGTTGGTTGTCTGTAACAAGGGGGGAAAAAAGGGAAAAATCTTAGCATTGCTGCTGCAAAAGTAATCATTTTACTTAAAGGAACTGTCTCACCACACAAATGTTAATGATAATTTTGTTTATTTTCCACTAGAAGTGCTTTAAATAGCTGTTACTAATAATGTAGACACATTTAAAGATAGGAAATCCCTTGATCTGAGGCAAGAGAATCCCTTTCCCTAAGATTTTCAAAACTGAACTTTAGTTTCAAATTCCTCTCCACTCAGAACGTAGCCTACATTGTACTAGCAGATGAGGCTAATAAGCTTCCATGGGCAAGAAGTAGCTGGATTCCTCCTGCTTTGCAACTTATTATTCACACCTAGAGTTGGATACACTGAGGATAGACTCCACTTTCTGTCCTGGGCTTAATAAAGTACTAGTTATCAATTAAGGGCCAAATTGTGGAGTTTTTCACACTGCTCACAGTAGCGGGCAGTGCATAGCCTCCGTGCCCCAGGGGGACAACTGGGAGGCATTGTGTTTCAAAGGAGTACAGTTCCTCTAATAAAAAGAAAAGGAGTACTTGTGCCACTTTAGAGACTAACCAATTTATTTGAGCATAAGCTTTCATGAGCTACAGCTCACTTCATCGGACGCATACTGTGGAAAATACAGAAGATGTTTTTATTCACACAAACCATGAAAAAATGGGTGTTTATCACTACAAAAGGTTTTCTCTCCCCCCACCCTACTCTCCTGCTGGTAATAGCTTATCTAAAGTGATCACTCTCCTTACAATGTGTATGATAATCAAGGTGGGCCATTTCCAGCACAAATCCAGGTCCCCGTCCCCCTCCCCAAAAAAACAAACCCACTCTCCTGTTGGTAATAGCTTATCTAAAGTGATCACTCTCCTTACAATTTTTTTTTTTTGGGGCAGGGGGGAAGAAAACCTAGATTTGTGCTGGAAATGGCCCACCTTGATTATCATACACATTGTAAGGAGAGTGATCACTTTAGATAAGCTATTACCAGCAGGAGAGTAGGGTGGGGGGAGAGAAAACCTTTTGTAGTGATAAACACCCATTTTTTCATGGTTTGTGTGTATAAAAACATCTTCTGTATTTTCCACAGTATGCATCCGATGAAGTGAGCTGTAGCTCACGAAAGCTTATGCTCAAATAAATTGGTTAGTCTCTAAGGTGCCACAAGTACTCCTTTTCTTTTTGCGAATACAGACTAACACGGCTGTTACTCTGAAACCAGTTCCTCTAATGGTATCCCTATTGTACTATGAGGAGATTAGGTAATTTATGACACCACTTGAACGGTATGCAGTATATTCCTCCCTCACAAATGTGTCCAGTCAGTTTTGCTGATTTCAATAGGAGGGGGCGGTGGAGCCCTGGAATAGTTTTCTCTCTGTCCACTTCTTCAGTGGGAGCATCTGGCTGGTACCTGAGGGCCTGATTCATGCAGTGTTTACATGGCCATGAAGGGGAGGAGGAATCATAGAAATAGAAAGTGGTAGTACATCCTGTTAGGCCTCTGATTCCAGAAATTAGAAACGATTACATGTGAGGGAGGAGATGAATGTCAGGGCACAAAAGCAAAATGTTTCCTAGGCAGTGACTCAGCAATTTGGCAAAGGCATTTTGGTTTCACTCCCCAAAGTAAGGTCTGGATATTGAAATGTTAGAACCAATCACTTTATTATGGTGTGTTTTGTTTTGTTTACCCAGGAGGATAAGAGTCGTCCTTATATTACATCCAGTCCAACAAATGGCAAGGAGTCTGTTAAAGAAGGCTGGCTCTCCCAAAATCCTTATGACACCCATTATGGTGACACTCACTTTTATGATTACTTCAGTGACTGCTGGAACTGGACAGTGTATCCTAAAACTCGGTTTGCCTCGGAGTATGGATTTCAGTCCTGGCCCTCTTTTAGTACATTGGAAAAGGTAAGGCAAAGCTTCCATTTTCATAGCTTTCCTGCTCCCTGTTCCCTTTTGGTCTTGACAGTGAATTACTGGTCAAGAAACTCTGGGTCCGTGACTATAGTTGAAATGACACAAATTCCTTATTAAGAGGAAATGTTAGGTTTAATATGACTAGTAGAGACAGCGTGGGATGTACATCTTTCCCCTTTTAATACATAAAACTTGGTTCCTCTCATGATAGCCAAGATAAATACCTACAGTCCTAATTTATTACCATAGGTCATTCTTGCTGTGTCAGAGTCCACAGCATTGCTATAATTTATTATAATCTATGTTTTCAAATTTGCTTTTCCAGTTTTAAACAATTGGGGACACATTCTTGAACTCTCTAAACACAGGAGCTTGTATTGATTAAAGTATTAAGACACTGATTGTTGAATCCTGTCTCCTCACATCACAAACTTAACTCTTGATTAACCGTTACACACAGCTTCCACCTCCATTGGATCAGAACCAAAAATACGTTGTGCATTTTTACTTGCTGTAGTAAAAGCAAGCCGGCTAGTGACCGATTAGTGAGCTTGTCTTTTATATCATATGCACTGTCGTTGTAGCTGTGTCAGTCCCAGGATGTTAGAGAGACAAGATGGGTGAGGTAATATATTTTATTGGACCAGCTTCTGTTGGCGAGAGAGACAAGCTTTCGAGCTTACACAGAGCTCTTCTTCAGGTCTGGGAAATGTACTCAGAGTGTCTCAGCTAAATACAAGGTGGAACAGGTTGTTTAGCATAAGTAGTTAACGCACATTTCAGGGGACCATTCAAGGTGAAGTGGCATGTTGACATCCCTCCATAGGAGGGAAAGGAATAGGGGGAGACAGCTGTGGGGCAGGGGGTTGTTAGTGGGTTATAGATTGTTGTAATAAGTCATAAATCTGGTGTTCCTAGTCAGTCCATGATTTTGAGCAAAGTTATGAATATAAGCTCCCAGGCTCGTCCACTGACAACAACCCCACTCTTCTCTCCCCCTCCCCCCCCCCCCCCGAGCCCTCTCTCTGAAGCTGTTTTTCCCTCCTCACTTCCTTTCCCCTCTCCTTGGCCACTGACTCTGTGAAAGCTTTGAAAATTCTACTGTAGGACAAATAAGTGAAGTTCTACAAAACCAGCAGAGCCACCCCTGCCTGTGTGCTGAGCCTTCTGAATTTGGCCCTCTGTGCCGTGGTCTGTCCATCTGTAAGAATATAACAGTTACTCCACCAGGTGTTGTGGGCTTCAAGACTTAAAGGTACTCAGATGAAAGGCACTACAGAAACATAAAGTATTATTTTAAATACTCTAGGTGATGGCAAGAGGCTGAAATGGATATTATTCACCTTTCTTGCTATTCAGCAATCGATAAGTACCTGGTCCCAAAGATCAGGAGCATGCATGTTTTGCCATTTCTTTATGATCCATTTTCAACCTCTTCTGTGTTTTCAAAAGGTTTCCTCTACAGAGGACTGGTCTTATACAAGTCATTTCTCCCTCCATCGACAGCACCATGCAGCTGGTAACGACCAAATGCTTCATCAGGCTGGACTTCACTTCAAGCTGCCCCAGAACACAGATCCTCTAAAACGGTTCAAAGATACGATTTACCTTACTCAGGTAACCGTGTGTCACAATCTGGTGACAGATGCTTCTATCTAATACAGCCATCGTTGTTATTAGCAGCTAGGGGGCCTGGTCTCGGTCAGTATGTTAGGCACTGAAGATACATATTATAGTGAGATAGTCCTTGCCTTGAAGAATTTACAATATAATTTAATGTGGGTAAATTTTGTGTGTCCCTGACCCTTTGTAGTGGAGAGAACAGGGCATGAAAAGCCTCTCCAATTTCCCCTCTTTGTTTCCCTTCTCCCGCACCAGGACTAGTGATCATCTCAGGGGATACTTCTTCCATGCAGCATAAATTACTCCAGAGAAAATGGGAAAGGCAGGAAGAAGTTGGGCCTTGACCCTCTACACTGACCCAGAGAGCAGGTTGGACACACTGATTGCAGCAGGCTAGGGAAAGATTATACCTCCTTGCCACACAACACCTTGCTGAAATCCCCTTGTAACAGCACTTTTCCTGTACTGTCTCTTGGTCAGAGTTGTGCCTTTTAGGTACAATCTAGCTCAAAGAGAGCATGAAAAGCCCTGTCCGTCTTTCTCTCGCTGACCCACACAAACACACACACAATGTTTTGAGAATAGTTAACCAAATTAAAAATAATCCTCTTTTTAATATATTTGCTGAACAAGGTTATGCAAGCCCAGTGTATAAAGGCAGAAACGGAGTTCTATCGGCGTAGTCGAAGTGAGATAACCAATGGAGAGGGACATACAATGGGATCACTCTACTGGCAGCTCAATGATATCTGGCAGGCCCCCTCATGGGCTTCTCTAGGTAAGTCTTCCAATTGCCATCAATGAAACCTCTAATTGTGCTTTTTAAATTTCTTTTTATTATCTATAACTTTTTTCATCAGAAATACCAGTTCAAGAATAAGGCTCACCATTATTGCCTGGATAACATATTTCTAACCATCTACTAATACATCTCAGCAAACTGGTTTGCAGGATAAGCCTGATACTAAAACTGAGCAGGGATGCAAAGCTGTTGGTCTTGATATGTCATCCTCCTCAAATACAAACAAAACGAAGAGGAAAACAAACCTTTCAGTGTATCCACTCGTTAGTGTTTGTTTCAGAGTACAGTAACCACCAATCGTAAATGTAGATCCAAGAACCTTTATAACACAAGGCGAAGATGCCCTATAATTCTTTCAGTGATGCAGGCCCTAGTTTAACTTTTATATCTTTTAATTTAAGCAATATTAATGTCTTTTGAGTATACGACAATATTTAAAACAAACAAGCATAACTGCTATGGAGTGGTAGCCGCACTGTAGTTAAGGTTGAAGTTAGCTCCTCATTATAAACCTAACTTTTCAACAAAAAGAAAAGGAGTACTTGTGGCACCTTAGAGACTAACAAATTTATTTGAGCATAAGCTTTCGTGAGCTACAGCTCACTTCATGGGATGCATTCGATGAAGTGAGCTATAGCTCACAAAAGCTTATGCTCAAATAAATTTGTTAGTCTCTAAGGTGCCACAGTACTCCTTTTCTTTTTGTAAATACAGACTAACACGGCTGCTACTCTGAAACCTAACTTTTGAACATCTCCCTAGCTTCCCCTGAAAGAAATTGATCTTCCTTAAAGCTTACATGCCACAGCTCATCCAGGATAGTTTTTCTGAGGAGTGTGGTAAAACTCAAAGATTTTTGTTTTGTTTTTTTTTAATTTTTCCATCTCCAGAGTGGCGAAGCCTCGAAACTCCAAACTAGTTTTAAGTATCAGAGGGGTAGCTGTGTTAGTCTGTATCCACAAAAACAATGAGGAGTCCAGTTCACCTTAAATACTAAGAGATTTATTTGGGCATAAGCTTTCGTGGGTAAGAAACCCACGATGCATCTGAAGAAGTTGGGTTTTTTTACCCACGAAGGCTTATGCCCAAATAAATCCGTTAGTCTTTAAGGTGCCACTGGACTCCTCATTGTTTTTGTGCAACCTAGTTTTGTTTGTTTGTTTGGTGTTGCTGCAGAGAAGTGCCTTTTAGTATTGTGGAAAAGGTTGGAAAGATCTAAAGAGTTGTTTTTAGTGCATATGGAGAGCAGTATTTTTAGGGAAGCATACCAATAAATGAGGGTTAGCTATATTTACATAAATATAAAAAAACATATAATCATTCAATAAGCTGAAAGATTATGATGTTTTTTCTTAGTAATAAAAACATCTAATTTCTCAGTCAATGTGTGTGGAACTTTGCAATATGTCAAGACACACTAGGACTAAATTAGTTGAAGAATCTATAGTTCTAATTAAATAGCATATAATGTGATCTGTATATATCCAACAATGTGTTTTATTTCACAGCATAACGGGCCTAGTTTAGGTTGAGTGCAGATGTGTAACTTGCTTGGGTAATAAATAGTAAGTGAAGGAGAACTGCATGGTCTGAGGGAAGTGGCTGCATTCCGTAACTGCTTATATCTAGGTGACCGTATTTTGAGGTTTAGGGGTTTTTTAAGGTGGAAGGACTGTTCTGTGGAAGTATATAATACATTTACCTACTTGTTATATGATGCTTATCATCTTTACATCTCAAAGCATTTTACAAAAGAAGGCAGTATCATTATCCCCATTTTACAGATGGGAAAACTAGAGGTAAAGTGACTTTCCCGAGGGACATCCAGCAGGCTAGTAGTAGAGCTGGGAATTGAACTCAGGTCTGTTGAATCCCAGTCCATTACCCTATCTATGATTTCAACCTCAGTTATTTCTTAATTATTGTTTTAGTTTACTGATATATGCTGCAGAGAAGAAGTTCATAGTTAAAGAAATGTTGGAATATGGTCAGTTTATGAAAAGGAGTTAAACATAGTTTTTTCTACACCTGCCCCTGGGTCCACCTGCCAATTTTTGTGGTTTTACAGTGACATCTTCTTACTTCTTAAAGTTTTTCTCTTCCCTTTTCCTGTGTGGAAGACCTCCACCTCAAAAAACAGAGGAAACAACTATAGTGAATCTGTCTTTAAACAACACGCTGCTTTACCTTGGCCTCATGATGTCAGCCAAGACAGTAGTCCAGCCTTAACACTGAGGTTCCTCGACTTCGTGAATTTATGCTGTAGAAACATAGTGTTTTAATGTTTGTTTTTCTGAATTTCGCTATAATCGACAAATTCTTACAAAATAAGTACCTTAAAAAGAAGGAGGAAAAAAACTTAGTAAAATGTCTCAATGTACAGATGCATTGACAGATGATCTGATGTGATGAACATAAGGATGATTTTTTTTAACTACAGAACAACTAACGTCATCACAGCATATGTCTTGCATAGTTTAATTAGTCATAGCCTTATTAATGTCAATTTTCAGAAAGGAAGCTCAGCAGAGATACTGCTGTCCCTTTGTTTCATTTTATTCATTTTAGTCAGTGGATTGAGGAAAAATTTAATTTTCATTTAATTAGGCAATGCAATAGAGGGAGTTTTGAAATGCAAATGTTGGAATTAGTTTTCTTTGCATTTCAAAACCACACTTCTGCATTTCTTTAGGTTGCACAGTGGCATTGCTGATGAATACTTCCTTTATTTAGATTTGTTCTTTCATAAATGGCGTGCCATGGAGGGGTTTACATAATTTTCCATATAGAGTGGAAGTGTGTTCCTTCTTGAAATGGGAAGAGAATTGAGAATTAAGTATTTGTTTATATATTAAAAACATTTACCTGGAAAGTAAGAAAACACAGTGAAGCCCTCTTGTCTGCATGTGACTCTCTGCCTCCCTTCAGAAGTCAGTGTATCTCCTCAGATTTTGAATGTTTGATTATGATTTTGGAGCCACTTGTGCTGCATTGATTGCTTTAGCATCTGTGTGGTGTGTTTTCAGTGAAGAATGCTAAGCTGTAGCTGGAATTTCTGCACCTTCCTGCACAGATGTCACCTTGAGGTATCTGATTCAGCTATCAGGAGTTTTACAGATTGCTGAGTTTTATTGGTTAGAAGTGTGGGTCCAATACTTAGTGTCCAGTGAGCTGAAACCACAGGGTTTTAAAAAAAATAGATTTAAATTTGTGAGATTGGATGTGAGGAAAGAATTCAGCAGTATGTTTCTCGGGTTGTGTTAAATGGCGCTGAGCAATTAATTTAGAATCCGTTACAGTGAAGAAAGCTATCTTCTAGATGTTAGATGAAAAGGCTTCAGGAAACAGTGAAAGATCTGGGCAGTGATGTCTTATTCCAGAGTGAGTCATCACCTCTTGTTCTGAACGTTGATGTTGTGATCTAAAGTACAGTCCCTGTTGTGTATGTCATAATTTGGAAGAGATTTGGGAACTCAGATTTAAACAACAGTTCATTTAAACACAGAAAACTAGTCCCAGGTTTGTTTTTAAATAGCTTTTGCCCCATGTCATACGTGCCTACAACAGGAATAGTTAAAGCCAGAAATTTTCACACTGGCTGCTCCTTCCCAAGATTTCTCACTGCCATTTTTACATCAAGAAATCTTTTTAAGTAAATCCAGACAGTCAAGCTTAAACACTTGAGCTGTCTACTTTGCAGCCAGCATGAAGAGGGCTTATCTCTCAATTCTACCAAAAGTCACTGTCACAGTTGCAGCAGCCATAGTAATGGCTCCAAATATTCTGTGATTCTTGGCTGCAGAATTAACTGTACAATCCATCCCTTGCTGTGGAACTGTGCTCCAACATGTAGGCTGTTGTCTTGTATTATTTAAAAAAACATTTATTTGGCCTTTGGTTACAGGGAAAAACAACACTTTAAAACATGGAGAAGGTGTAACTGATGTAGTGGTATCTGCTTGGGTCTGCAGAGAGCATGAAACAGTAGCTGGGGAGGTGTGCACTTCTCCCATTAATGTCAATGAGATGTGAAAGCGAATGATAAGTTTAAATGTCAGCATTGTTAACAATTGTTCATTTCTGATCAGTTTTGCCAAAACATCCAGTTTTTTATCCCCCAATTGTGAGCCATCTTGCACTTCCCACACCACTGTATATGCAACACCCGGAAGTCATGGAATCATAGAATATCAGGGTTGGAAGGGACCTCAGGAGGTCATCTAGTCCAACCCCCTGCTCAAAGCAGTACCGATCCCCAATTAAATCATCCCAGCCAGGGCTTTGTCAAGCCTGACCTTAAAAACTTCTAAGGAAGGAGATTCCACCACCTCCCTAGGTAACCCATTCCAGTACTTCACCACCCTCCTAGTGAAAAAGTTTTTCTTAATATTCAACCTAAACCTCCCACACTGCAACTTGAGACCATTACTCCTTGTTCTGTCATCTGCTACCACTGAGAACAGTCTAGATCCATCCTCTTTGGAATCCCCCTTTCAGGTAGTTGAAAGCAGCTATTCTTCTCTTCTGCAGCCTAATGGTCATACCATTGAACCCAAGAAAGCCTTTTGTATATATTAAATCGAGAACCCACTCAGCCCCAAATCACACATGATATCCACTAAGCTCAAGAGAAAAATGAATTCTTGGTTCTATAAAGTAATCTTACCTTGAGTTTCTGCACCAACAAATCTATGCTCCTGAAAACATCCCACACAACTGTGACAGCGTGGCAGTTTTTTTTCTACAGATATCAGAATTGGCAATTTGGCTCAATAGAACACAAAGCATTTACCATCGCTACACTTCATATCAGTCAGGTCCATGTACTTTATCCACTGTCTGAGCTTACTCGCTACAAAACAGACACGCTTGGGCCTCACAGCAGGTTCCATGAAAGTATCCAGAGTCCCCAGTCCCTGCCACAGGGATGGGAGGATGCAGCAAAATGAGATTGTCAGGTCTTTTCCAATAGCCTTGAGCTCAATTGTTATATATTTCTCTCTGAGTGAGGGATGGGCTGAATACCTGATCCCTATAAATTCCCTTAACCTGAAGATGTTAAACTGCCCTCCTGCAAAGTATTGCCTGTTTGGCAAGTCTCTGCCAGACCTAGCAGCATCCTTTAAGACTAAACCCTGGGGAAGCCCACCCACTTTATGAATCATTTGACAGTGCCGCAAGAGCATCCCCGTGTAAATGTGCTAGCAATGGTACAAATACTGTCACTTACCTCGTACCCACCACTTTTCATCTGTCAGTCTCAAAGTGCTTTACAAAGGAAATAAGCATCATCATCTTCATTTTACAAATAGGCAAATGCAGGAAAGTGACTTACTAGGGTCACCCAGTAGGCCAGTGGTAGAGCTGGGAAGAGAACCCAGGTGTCCTGAACCTCAGTCCAGTATTCTATCCACTAAGCCACACCAGATAACCAACAGTGTCTCAGCTTAGCGATCAACTCAGTCTTTGTAATGAAGGCAATAAAATCTCTTCCATAAAAGGGTTAACTGGCTACCACTGGCATCAGAAAACAGTCAATCTGTGCACATAGCTTTTAGTGACAGAAATACATTCTGCCTCTACAGCCCTAGAATAAAAGGCTTTTCTTGAGTTCATGCAGTTGTAGACCTAGGAGCCCTTTTGATGATCAAGTTATGGATATCCCTTATCACTAAATGGGACACTATGCTTCTACTTTGGCATACATTTCTTAGTTACAGGCCAGGGCCTGTGCTTTTAAAGGAAGTGGGTAGAGAAGGAAATTCTTTCTACTGTTCTCTCCTTGGCTTTTTCTAAAGTCTGACCAGGGCTTTTCTGAAAGATGGGTCCAAATTAGGCACAAAGGGAGGTGGAGGGATGCTTTACAGGAGGCTCCAAAAGCCTTCCTCCAATTTTTGACACTCTTTTCAAGTGTGCTAACTTGAGGCTGTATGAAAGCCTGCTTCTCTAAGCCATTACCCGAGCTTCAGCCATCATCTGCAAATGCACAATTTCCTGAGGGCTGGTTGCTGGCTCAGTAAAGAAAATCTGGAGATGGTGGCTATGGGGATAGATTTAAGTCACCTATTTAGTACCATTTTATCTTAACTTAAAGGCCACAGGTAATGGACCAAGTTTTGGGTAAAGGCAGTCTGCTGTATAACAGTATCTTACCTACTTATCAAAATTAAATTACATTTATGTTCTCATTATCATCATCCAATGAATGGGCACTACCAAGAAAATTCCCCCCACCACCCCCATCACATTTGCCAAAACAGGTGAGTCACAGATAGTGCACAGTCCCACAGCCATTAGGCTAGAGATAACTATTCCCCATCAACCCATAGCCAGGGGCTTGCACCCTGAAGAGAAGCTAGGGTGGAAGAGGTAGGGGGGGAAATGGAGATTTTCTGAAAGTTTTAGATTTTCAAGCCTTCATTTTTCTTTACGTAAGCACCACACTGAATCTAACATGCTGCTTGCTGAAATCTCACTCCATAACTTAGGGCCAGGGTGAAGCACAACCAACTAATCAAATATTCAACCAGCCACGTCTTCTCAAATATAATTGAAATACCAGCTTTATTTCTGCTTCCAGTGATAGTTCAAATAGGTTCCTGGCAGTCCCTTTCAGCTGTTTCATCTTTCGTATCAGCTGGTGCTTATTAGTCTGTGTCTTTTGCTGCATCTAATTCCTTTTCAGCTTCCCCATTTGCCACCTCCGTCCTACTGCAAACAGCATTTTTAGTAGAGACTTTTCTCATTTTAATGTTTGGCAGTTTCTTCAGATCGCCATCCCATTCTCTGAAAATTTTAAGCCAAAACCACCAGCTTTCCCCCAGATGATTTCTGTGATGCAGTTGTGTTATCAGTTCACAGATCTGTGGCATATTGAAAAGTGAAAACATGGGCTTTTAGCATAAAATAAATTGAATTTAATATCAAGCTAAATGTCAGGGGATGCTCTTTGATATGCTTCATTTTCATATTTTAATCCAATAAAAGCCTTAATTTTCAGAATGTAAATGAAGCTGCTACAGAATTTCCAATCTGCTAAATTAGCGTGCACTGAAAACATGGGCCTTGCCACAGAAATTAGTCTGAGCTTGCAGCAGACTCTGCTCGAAACCTACGGCTAAAGGCACCTGTTGCAAAGACTGCCGAAATCCCTGAGATTCTCATGGCAATCTTGAAGGCTTGAGAACTGCACTGCCTCCCCCGACTCAAAAAGCCTGATGCCCTTTCTCCAGAGAATGCCCATATATTTTTCTTTGCTGTCTACACAACGCGGCATCCATTTTAGAGACAAGAAGCTGTCACACATTTTGCTTTGTTTTGGACCAGCTACTCCCAGTCCAAGCCTCCACTTTCTCTTGTTCATTCAAGTTTTCTGAAGTCCCACAAGAAGCACGTGTAATTTAAATCAAACGAACCACAGAGTTAGCCCCATCTCTGAATTTTACCGTGGCCTCCTGTCTCCCTGTGTGTCTGCCATTTAGACTATAAACGGTTCAGAACCGGGATTATCTTTGTGTACTAGACAGCACCCACACACTGTCTGAGCTAAAAGACTTATAATAAAGTTACCGATGACTTGTATGTTTGAAGAAGCTCTATGAAATATCTGGTACTGAATAGCGACTAGGCTCAGCAACCCTCCAGAAACCCTTTTTAGATTTCACCCTTTAATGCAAGTCAACAGCATTATGGTAAAACTGGAGTTCTTCCCTGTGCTGTCAACCTGCACTGGCCACGCTTTGGTGTCAAACTTAGAAACCAAGGCTGTCTCAGAGATAATGCCCAGGATACTGAAATGTACAAAGTTGTACGTACTTCTAAACAAGCACCAAAGCAAAGCAGAAGCTTTTGGTTATTGCAAATATCTTCCAACATCATGAGCTTTGTTCATGTTATCTCAGATGAAAAGCCACAAACCAAAATTGGACAGGGTATAATTTTCTTTCATCATAAGGTTATGCAGACGAATTGGTGCCTCTTTTTAGTGATATGCCAGTGGAGAGGATATATGGCTGAGCAAGGATGGAGTTAAAATGTTAACATTAAAATATTCACCTAGATAGGAAAGGAGTAGGGAGAAGATGGACATTGACACAAAGATCCATATTTTCAGAATGCTACATAATGCGTGTTCTTACAAGACTACTTTTCTGGAAGTATCACGCCTGGGGAAACTCCACTATGGCTGGCTCACCCACTGTGCTGAGCTTTATACCAGATTTTGGTGGTATTTGTGAGGAGATGACATTTGATGGTTTCTCTAATCTGTGAATGACTGAATTTTTGATAGCATAATAAGTAATAAAGTACAGCTCCCCCTAAACCGGCAAAGTAAACTGGAACATGCACATACAGTATGTTTAAGTATTTTATTTAAAAAACCCCAAACAATAGAGGTAACTTCTACAGATGGGCCTAATTTTGAGTTGCTTGGATTCATGAGTTTGAAAGTCTGACTCAGGCTTACAGGTTTATGTTTTGTTTAGGAGGAATTGCAAAAACTGACCAAGAGAATGGGAAGAGGTAGATTCTGATGAAAAATGAAATAGGACAGGCCAGATTAATCTCTCATTAACAATGGTGTAAGTCTGTAGTAACCTTACTAAAGCCAATGGGTTACTCTGGATTTGCAACAGCATAACTGACAGCAGATTTTGTCTAACTGTACATGCTAAATACATGGTACACACTTATGCCAGTCCTTTGTAGTGGTGATTCTTCTATCCCTATGTATAGCATGTATGCTTTTTTTTTTTTTTAAATTGAATCACCCTGAGAGGAATGTTAATTACAGTAACCAAAGGTTTGTAGAACTCAAACTGGTATTGTGAACCTCAAAATGAATCAGAGAGATTTGTAAACCCAGCAACACCAGCAAGACCTTCATGAGCTGCAACCTCATCTCAGGCATGTTCCAGCGCCTGGACAAACTGTGGAAGAACGCTTTTTTCAGCGTCATCCTCTTCGGCACCAACGACAGCACCATCTCCGGCATCTGGGTCTTCCGCGGCCAGGAGCTGGCCTTCCCATTGAGCCCTGACTGGCAAGTGCATTATGAGTCCTATACCTGGAGGAAGATGGATGCAGACAGTGAGGAGTGCAAGACGCTGGTCACAGAGTATTTCACGTGGGAGGGCGAATTCAAACATGTCGGCAAAGCCTTCAACCAGGGAAAGATCTTCAAGTGAGGGCGCTGCCTTCCCACCGGCTGGGACAGCACAGACTGGCCAGGGAGGGACAACAGCCTCAGGGCAGCAGCCAGTGGGAGTATGGACTGCTGGGAACTGTTCACCAGGGGCCAAACATCAGAAGCCTGGATCAGTGACATGAAAAATAAAAACCCCACATGCTGGTTTAAAAAAAAAACAAACAAAAAAAACCCACAAGATTTTCTCATACCATTAATATAACACATGGCCCAGTGTATTATTGATTGATTTTTTTCTGTGTTATTTTGCTATTCTGGTAAATTTAGTGGGAGGGTTTGAGCAGCACATCAGCTTCAGTTATTACTACTGTCAACCTATGTAAAACAATTGAATTCTTGGTCACCACACGATCGGCCAGATTGTCTTGGGCCCTTGTGGGGGTATATAGAAAGGGGAGAGAGTGGGCATAAAGTGCCTCCTATCTTTCTGCGTTTGCCCTACACAAGATCCAGGGACAGCTGCAATTACTGTGCTTGAGGGAGTGCAGGAGCTGCTTCCTCTTTGTGCCCCTAAGGTTGCATATCCTCCCCCAAAGGGAGCAAGAAAAGGTGTGGAGAAGACCAGACCATAGATCCTACCTTTCTCTCCCCCAGACCCTGGTGTGGGCCAGGCCCACCAGAAACGGGGAGAGGAAGTTGCAGTATCATAACCTATGCACTGGGGCGGGATCATGCCCTACATGTTCACAGCCAATCTCAGATTGTGTCTGAATCGTGCTTTCTTTAATACTCAGAGTATGGGGGCAAGTGGAAAATGCTCCATTACTTTGCCCAGCATTTCTTTGCCCCACTGTTGCCTGTGGGATATGAAGATGACGGCGTGCTGCACATCTACGGTGTGTCGGATCTTCATTCAGACTGTGAGCTGACGCTCCAAGTAAGTGCTGCCTTCTGTCTGTCAAAAAGGTCACCTCCTGCTAGGGAAAAGAATAGACAAATATAAATAAGTGCTTGGATATGGAACAGCGATCCAGTAAGTCCGTGTCCAGCCCTATCAGCTCTCCCCTGCACCAGTGCTTCAGCTTCTGAGAGTTTGTTCGGAATGTGATTGTGGGCTGAACTGAGTCCTGGTATAAATGGGTTAATTAATCCTCCTATTTTGTCTTGTTTTTTAGACCGAGAGTTCTCTGGGGCAGAGACCGTCACGAACTATATCTCTGTACAGTGCTTAGCGCAGTTGGGCCCTAACCTGAGGGTGCTACCGCAGTGTATATAGGATCATAGAATTATAGAAACATAAGGCTGGAAGGAACCTTGAGTCTTAAATTTTAAATGGTAAAGAAATAATAACTCCACTAAAAATACAGTCCAGCTGTAAAAGGTGATTAAGTTTAAATAAGAAACAAATTAAAAAATTTCATCTTGTAATTCAGATTACAGATTCAGGCCCTGGGTGTATTTAGAGTTAGATCTGCAGACCCTAGTGAAAAAAGTTGTTGTTATTATTTTATTTTATTATTATTTATAATTACTGTTAGCCTTCCTGAACCAATGCAGCTCTGAGAAAATACACTGGATTATTTTGTGACTTGTGAGGCATCAACAGAACTGGTAACTCAGTTTCAATTGCAGGCCTCCTATGCAACCCTATTATCCTAAAATTATGCCCCAAGCTACATCTGAGTGATCCCGCAGAAGGTTATAGGATTATGCACATGTGTATAAGGGCAATATTATGCATGGGCCAGAAAGAATCCTGTTTGACTTTCAGATTCCATAGTTGCTTGGTTTATTATTATTTATTATTTGTATGACAGTAGCACTTACAGGCCCCAGATGAGATCGGGGCCCCATTGTATTGAGTACTGTATAAAAATACATTGCAAGAGACAGTTCCTGAGTTGAAACATCTACAGTATAAATAGACAAGATAGACAAAGGGTGGGAAAGTAAGCAGGCACAGAATGGAGAAGTGACTTGTCCCAGGTCAAACAGTAGGTCACTGGGAGAGCTGGGACTAGAACTTGTCTCCTGATTCTCAGTCCACTGCCCTGTCCGCAAGACCTTGCAGATTCTTTCAGTTTACAGGGGTGGCAGTTTAAAAATAAACAAATAACAACAAAAAACTCTTGTAAGCTGCAAAAAAATAATCAACGTGAAAAACACAGTGCTGTTTTTGCAAAGCCACTTTTCAGAGCAGAGCTGCACTTTGTGGAGTTGCTTGTCTCTGGTCTGAGTTTAAGCCTGTGTCTGTAATTCCAAAGCTCTTGTGTAGTTAGAGAGGCACGTGTCTAGTATTCACTTCTAGTATAGATTTTTTGATTAGCAGTTCAAGAACATTTTAAATTTGTGAAAAAGAGTGATTAGGAGGAGCTTTAGGATCTTTTTCTGGCTGCTAGCACCTCTTGTGGTCGAGTGCCTCTTCATGTATTCTTTCACATCTGCTCTTTTGCAGTTACCTCATGCTAAAAGTAAGCCAAATGGATCACAGTTTTTGTACAGGAGGCTGTTCCTGTTGATACAAATGAGGTCCTCTGGCAAAGTTGTATTTCATTGTGTTAACACAATTCCAGGGATTCCACTTAAAATCACGGCTTCTCATTTCTATTGATCAAATATATTAAAATTCTCTATACAAAAGCTCTAGGCATCGCTGCAGGTCTCAGGTAATACAGGTCAACTTTAAATAAGCACAGCCAGCAATTTCCTGAACCAGAAAAGGGAGGGGAGGCAATAAACCCTTACCCCAACAATTCCAGTCCCTAATACACCGCAATCCAGCCACCCCTGGCATCAGCTAGAAAAGAGCTTTGCAGCATGTCCTAAAGATCAACATGTTCAGGCTATTTGAGACAGAATTGTTGCTTAGTTTAAATAGTAAAATGGGTAATATTTATATTCGTTATTATTTTAATCTTTGCAAAGTCTCTTCTTGTCTGGGGTAGAAATCATCTTGAGGCTGTGTGCCATGTACTTCCAGGAAAATGTCTCATTCTGTGAGTAGCTGGAAAATCTGGGATGTAGGGATATTTTTGTAGTGGTATTGTTTTCTCTGTTAACAGTTTGACCCCCTTAATCTCTGTCACAGGTCCGTGTGCACCAGTGGAGTTCTATGGAGCCAGTGTGTACCCTTGCTAAAGAGGGTGTGACCCTTAAGGCAGGGAGTGCTGCCCCAATTTACAAGGAACCCGTAAATGACCTGCTGAAAAGATGTGGGAATTGTACCAGGCAAAGCTGTGTTGTCACCTTCTACCTTATGGGAAAAGGCGATCTCCATAGTCCTGGCAACTCTCACTTTCTATCTTCGCTGAAGGATGCGGTGGGATTGGAGAAAGCACAGCTCAGTGTAAGCACCAGCTGTCCTAAGTTACTTTCTTTAGTCCTGCCAAGCTTGTCTGCTGTGGAGTTGTGAGGGGTGGGGGTGGTGTCTATAACGTGATGTCTTTTGCTCTTCAATCATTTGGCAGTAGCTTTTCTGAATCTCTGCACAGAGGAGTTCAAAGTGAGTTTTTCTTCTTCACTGGTTGTTTCTGAAGAAATGCCTAAACATCACTAGGTCCCCCCCCTTTTATATAAAGGCTGCATTTCAGTCGATCAGAGTACATCCCACTTGTTTGATGCAGCGTCTCCGTCTTCGTCTCTTTTTTTGTCCCCAGTTAACAAATGGCACTGTGACAGGTATTCCAACTTCTGACTAGTATCAGTTTCCAGCGTTAACTGCTAGTAATACGGTAAATGCCGAACAGAATACCAGTTATTGGTAATGATATTACAATGGAATTGCCTCTGCTGTCCCAGGGATGTTGTGGCATGACTGACATGCAACTTTGTATGGTTATTTCTGCATTATACAAAATTCTGCACTCCAGCTAAGGAGTTCTGATTTGCATAATGGCTTTACAGTTACTTTCCAATATCTGTACATCATTTCAATCCTTGTGTCTGCATGAAAAGCAATGTAAGTGATAAGTACAATTATTTACTTTATTGGCTATTTCCCCCAGAACTGCCTGCTGCCTTAGATTCTCAGACTCCCTTTCTACCATGTTACTCTGACTGTCGTTGCTGCTGCTCTCCGTGCCTCCTTACTCGAAAACTCTTCCTCAGTAGTCACAGAAAAGACACTCTAAAAAGCAGGATGGGTTTACACTGTGTTGCCTCTGTGATTCCAGATCAGATTTGTTCAGTTAACAAATAAAAAAGTGGGTCTGATTCGCCTCTCACACCAACGTGCACAGGAAAAGAATTGCCCCATTTTTTTTTTTTTTTCACACAGGACTACAGATTCAATCTGGAATCTGAAAAGACAGATTCTTTCTAGCTGACATCGCCAATAATAAAAGCTCTGCAGTTAGAATTTAGTTTATGAGTCTCGTGATTATGCAAATTCTGCTTATTCTCCCATAGCTGTGTTGTCTAGCAGGAGAAAAACATAATAGCATTAATTTTGTCAGTAAAGTAAGAAAATATGATTTAGAGTATATGTACGTAGAAGATATGTTGGGTAAAAAGGTGGCGCTTTTTTTTTTTTTTTTTTTTACAGTGTCACTTTTCTGATCATAATCTCATTTTAAAATATCTTTGTTAACACAAATGCTACTTTTTGTATCTTTGTTCTGGGGTAGGTTTCACTTCAAAAGTATATTATTTAAAATATACTGCAAATCTAACTGTGAAAACAGAATAATCCAGAGTATGCTGTTTCTCTTACGAACTAAAAAAAAAAAAGCAGGTTTTTTGTCATAACATTTATTTAGTATATATTTAATATGTAACTTGCTGATTTTTAATGTACCATTAATGTTCAGAAGAGAGATGCTTCTGTAAAAGAAAAATGTTGAGTGAAAATGTATCTAGTTGTGTTTTTAGACTGTGTAGAGTGTTATTACTGAAAAGTTTACAGTAAAACGTTAAACCTATTTCTGAGATCTCACAGCATGCCTTATGTATCAATTCTAAATATAGTTTAAAGACCCTCCTTTCTTACACTAGCAGTAGGTGACCTGCTACATTGCCCTGATTTATTCTTCTTTTACTTCCACGGATTTTTATTACTGATGTAGCAAGAAGGGACAACAACCTTAATATCTGAATGTATGGGTTGAGAGAAATGTTTTGCCACGAGAATAAATCTATCTAGCACCTTGTGACTTTGATAGGATTGCACTGGGTGTAAGTCAGTATAGACTTTATCCCATTATTTTTAGAGGAACTGTCCTTATGGAAAGTAAATAATGATAACATTCGATAGAATTTTTAAACCAGCCTATAGTATTCTGTAGCAAGGCCATAAATCTCTGTTAAGTTCTGTAGGTTTCTGGGATGCTTTGTATAGAATCTTATCGGCTTTATCCCTATTAAATTATATAGAACATTCCATAAAGGAGGTGGAGAGGAGAAAAATAATTTTAACAAATGTATTTTCAAAATACCTTCCGTTACACTGGCCTACAACTTTTACACTGATTGGTGAAGTTGTTTTTACTACACAGACTTCTGTAATAATACTAACTTTATTTTTCTTCCTCTTTCAGGCCACTATTTCTCAGCAAGGTGACCTGTATACGTTTGTTCTGCAGACCACAGCAATCACTCCTTTTGTTTGGCTGGATGTAGGGAATATACCAGGGAGGTTTAATGACAACGGCTTTCTCATGACTGAGAAGAGAAAAGTTGTGGTGTTTTATCCGTGGGAGCCTATCCACATTGAGGAACTCAAAAAATCACTCAGCTTGACTTCACTGATGGACATTTACTGAGGAAATCTCATGTCCTTTATTGGAAATGCTTCCTGTAGTGGTAGTAGAATAGAAACTGGAAAACTTCAAAGGAGTATAACTAGGGCTCCGTGTTTGTCACAGAGGTCGCAGAAGTCACGGATTTGGTGACTTTCCGTGACCTCCATGACTTCTGTGGTGGCCAGTGTGGCTGACCCCATGGCTGCCCAAGCAGCTGGCTCCGGGGTCAGCTGCTCAGGTGGCCCCAGGGACAGCCACTCTGGCTGCTGCTGGAGAGGCTCTGAAGCCAGCTGCTTGGGCCAGCAGCAGCCCGCACCAGACACGTGCCCACAGCAGTGGCCCTTCCCCTGTAGTCCGTCTCCTCTCTTCCCCCCCCCCCACCAGCTCCCGTCCATGTCTTTTATTAAAAATACCCATGACTAAATCTTAGCCTTAAATATAACTAAAGATTAAGAGAGAGCAGATAAACTGACCACAGAATGCGTAGCTCACGCTGTCATTTGTACATTCCTCGCTCTTAGTGTAATGAAACGATGTCAACAGAAAAACTTACATATAATATAGAGCAGTGGTTCTCAAAGCCGGTCCGCAGCTTGTTCAGGGAAAGCCCCTGGTGGGCTGGACCGGTTTGTTTACCTGCCGCATCCACATGTTCAGCCGATCGCAGCTCCCAGTGGCCGGAGTTGGCCACTCCAGGCCAATAGGGGCTGCGGGAAGGACGGCCAGCACATCCCTTGGCCCACGCCGCTTCCCGCAGCCCTCATTGGCCTG
Organism: Eretmochelys imbricata; assembly: GCF_965152235.1. NCBI lineage: Eukaryota > Metazoa > Chordata > Testudines > Cheloniidae > Eretmochelys > Eretmochelys imbricata. Next base: position 32,306,691 of record NC_135575.1, on the reverse strand, counting down.
GAGCACCAAACCGCAGCCACTGGGTGCTGCAATCAGCTGAACATGTGGATGTGGCAGGTAAACAAACCGGTCTGGCCCGCCAGGGGCTTTCCCTGAACACACGGCAGACCGGCTTTGAGAACCACTGATGTAGATCATATGTCAAGGGTGAGGCTGCTTTCTCAGGTAACTGAAAATATATATGTCAAGGGGTTTTGATGCCTCACTTCCTGGTTACCAGGATGCAAGTAGGATCTGTGATAGTTTTAGAGCCTTGAATATCTCTCTAGCCTTAATTTTTCACATCGGTGTTTGTATCCTCTGGATCTCAGGAGGAGGCGATACACTTCAAATTAATGTCTCGTGGATTTGTCACAAGCCCCAGAAAAGAACCAGCACAACCCTGCCACTCTGGGAGCAGACCAGGGACCAGACAGTGACTCGAGTCCCAATCGGTCCCTGGCTCTCCCCTGATCTAAGGGAAAAGTCGCCAGTGCGATCCCTTTTCTTAGTGTAGATCACTACCTGCCCCCTACCTAGACACCTGTGCCAGACTGTGTCTTTCTACCTAGACACCTGTGCCTGACCCCGGGAGACCGCCTTTCCTCTCCATGCTGCGACCTACAGCTTGGGAGTGAGGGAGAAGAGGGAATTGTTAACAAAGGCACGGAAATGAGGAGATGAGGCTGTGACAGCAACTGAACAGAACGTTTTTTTATTATTATAACAGTATTTGTCATTTGAAAAATTTCAGCTAGTTCTAGTACCCTTGGCCATAGCAAAGCAGCCCTTCACCTCCCCAAGGAATCTAAATATGGTTTTATGTGAAGTTCCTGAGGTTTTTCACTCTTCTGTTCTTCATACACCATTTTGTACCTTTACCCTGCCCCACTCAGACACGCCCCACAAGTTCAGAATTCAGCACTGCAGCACCCTCTGGTGTTTGTCATAGACTTGAAGGAACACCCCCAACATGATTCCAGTGTGTAACACGAGTGAGCAATGCACTTTGTTGCAGAGTGCTGAGTTAACAAGGGCACTTCAACTTCCTGAAAAATCTTTGAAATCAAAGGAGCCTTTTGTGAAGCGTTGGAATAAAGAGAGGATCTGCGCTGTGCTCTGTGAATCCGGAGGGCTTTTGTTTTGTGTGTGTGTATTTTACGAAAGAGCCTGCTGTATGTTCCTACAGTATTCAGAGGAAACAAACAATATTGCAAATTGAAATGATCTGAAGAGCATATTTTAAAAATTTTAAATAATCCTTCTAATTAATATAGTTTTCAGTCCTGACCTGTAATTCATTTAAAAGTAAATGTCATTTGATTAAGGATGCGTTAAGCTTACAGCTCACTACAGTCTTTATTTAAACGTCACTTTTTTTCCCTATGGCCTATCTTATGTTACACATTTAACTATTGATCAGTTGTGGAAAATAATAATCTGGAAAAAAAGCAGCCTTTAACAAACTAGTCTGAGGAGTCCTTGCTCCATGAAAAGCACAGATTTTCAGCAGCTATAGATGGGAACAGTGACATCAGCATTATTGAAAAGAAATCACGAAAGCAGCACCTTAGATCTGCTTGAACTTGTCAGGTGATTTTCAACTATATTTCCACTCCTAAAATTGTTTTACGTAAAAGAAAAAACACCCCCACATTGTCTGCAGCAACATTTATGTTTAGAAATGCTAAAATAACATGCTACAGTTGCCTGTTGCCAAAACACCTACCTTGCCCTAGTTAGTATTTTCTCTTCATAATGTTGCAATAGTTTTAGTGCCAGGTTTTGATTACACTCCAGTTAAATCTAAAATGTAACACTTTGCCCAGAAAGAGCTTCTAATATATTTTAATGAAATAATACGCATGGTGCCAGAGGTTTCTGCCATTGTTGCTTATATGCCTGTAAAATACTGTGTATGCACAAGAATACCCAAACTTTTTAGATTTTAATTGAGAGTGCCTTTCTAGATTTTTGTCTTACAAACCCAGTATGGAGTAGAGTGGAGACAGTGCCCAGATGAGAACAGAATCACTGATCAAAAGGACATTTTCAGCCACTATGAACTAAGACAGTAGTTTTCAAACTGCAGGTCCAGTACTGTGTCATGGAATGTAAGGCGCTGGGTCATGGTGGCTCTGGTCAGCACCGCTGTCTGGGCCGTTAAATGTCCCATTGACGGTGCTGCCCGGCTAAGGCAGGCTAGTTCCTACCTGTTCTGATACTGCGCTGCGTCCAGGAAGTAGCCAGCAGCAGGTCCGGCTCCTAGGCGGGGGGACCATGGGGCTCTGTGTGCTGCCCCAATCCTGAGCACTAGCTCCGGACTCCCAATGGCTGGTTCCTGGCCAATGGGAGCTGGGGGGAGGGGGCGGTGCCTGCGGGCAAGAACAGCTCGGAGCCACTTGTGCGCCTCCACCTAGGAGCCAGATCAGCTGCTGGCCACTTCCGAGGCACAACACGGTCCACGGTGCCAGGACAGGCAGGAAGCCTGCCTAAGCACTTCCGCTGCGCCACTGACCGGAAGCCACCCGAGATAAGCCTGTGCCTCATCCCCTACCCCAGCCCTGAGCCCCCCAGACATGGAGCCCCTTCTTGCACTCCAAACCCCCCATCCCAGCCCCACCCCAGAGCCTGCACCCCCAGCCCTGACCCCGTCCTGCACTCCAACCCCCTGCCCCAGCCCTATCCCTGAGCCCCCCTGCACTCTAATCCCCTCATCCCTGGACCCACCCCACAGACCTCACTGCCACACCCAAACCCTCTGCTCCAGCCCTGAGCCCCTCCCACAGCCCAAACCCCCTCATCCCCAGCTCTGTTGGGTCGCGGGCATCAACAATTTTCTTCAACTGGGTCACCAGAAAAAAAGTTTGAAAACCACTGAACTAAGGCCCATATTCAGTAAGACACTTAAACACATGCCTAACATAAAGTGTACATGCTTAAGTTACTTGCACAATCGGAGCCTAAATCTATCTTAAGTACTTCTCTGCCCCTCCAATCCCTGCAGTTCCCCAGTATCTGAGAACCTCAGTCTTTTAATGCATCTATACCTGTGGCACAGCTGGGGAACCATTGAAAGACTTGGAAGAAACAGACAGGCATGGAGGAGCTTCGTCACCGCCCTAAACACCAGAGGCGAAATAAGAACATGATGATGATGATCTCTTGAGTAAAGCATTTAGTCCTATATTTCCTGAATCTTCCCTTACTGTGGCATTGTGGTACATCTTTAAGCTGTTTAAAAACAACTAGCTGACTCTTCTGGCTTTGCTATGATGAATTGACTGACTGGAAGAGCGGAAAAGCTTGCAGATTCCACAGGTAAGAGGTGCTTCCCTCACCCCAGTGGTTTCTAATTTAACCTTTTGTGTTCAATGTTCTTAAGTACCTGAGCAGCATAAAAAGTATGCTCTTGGGTTCCAGTTTCTCTCATGTGGATGTTCACACTGGGTTTCAGGCGTGGCTCCCCGTCCTTTAAGGTAGCTAGCTGCACCAGCAACAAAAGTATGGAGCTGTCCTTGCGCTCAGGGATTTATACTGACTGACTGGAGCTGCTCTCCATGAGAGGGGAAGGCTCTTTGTTTCCCTTTCTTGCATATTAGCGTAGGACAAGCCACAAATTGACTTAGTCTTCCTGTGTGGTCCTGGGTATGGCAGAGATAGGAATAGAACCCTATCTTACCTCCAGGCCTGGATCTTAATCACTGTGCTCCTCTTCCCATATAGCAGGAAACACTCAGCTCTTCTGCTCTGTCTCAACTGCTGCAGCTGCTGAGCAGATCCCCCACTGATCACTACTGCCTCACTGCAGGAGTGGAGCTGTTCTGACTGTTCTATGAGGCAATAAGCATGATAGGGAGCCTGGAGCAGGATGATTCCTCTGTTTTGGCTCTTCCTATGGGGAAGCCGGGGAGCACCAATAACGGAATTGTTCATGGCTTTCCAACCATAGGAATGAGGGAGGTAGTTGCTGAGTCTGAGATCAGCCCTTCTTTGGTACAAAGACCCGCCCAGTTAAATAAAACAGGGCCGGGGGCAAAGGAAGGACACATCAGTTTTGCTGTAGGGAGGAGAGTGCAGAGCGCAGCATAGGATCAGTGGGTGGTCTCAAAGGGGCAAGTGATGAGCGGTTGGAGTCCTACAGGAAACTGAAGGATGGTAACAGCAACGGGATTTGGAGTCTGTGGAGGGAGGGGATAGAGAAGTAGTAGCCTGGGGGGAACAGAATTGATTAAGAACAGAGAATAGATGCAGGGATACTGGTGGGCAGAGCATAGCCTGATGGAGCATGGCTTCTGGGAGTGCAGGGTATAGTGGGAGCTGAAAAGAGGGACAAAGATAAATTGGCTGGAGAGACACAATATATTTGGTGGAAGGGGGGCGAGAGATGTTTCCTTTTTAATATTTTGCTACTGCAGACCAGACCGTGTTCTCTCACGATGTGCTCACCTCAACTTTCTGCGGTGGGTCCTTGTTTGTCTGGCTGGAAGAAAAGGGGTTGTTGCCCTTTTAAGGGCTCCACCGGCACTGGTAGCAGCAGTGAAGGAAGGGGTAAAGGTTACCTGTACAGAGCGGGGAGGAGTTGCAAGTGACTGGTCCACCTGGGTGAGGGGAAACGGCCCTTTCTGCTGACTGGAAGGGGAGGTGTTCATATCCCATGCAGTCCCAGAGAAGCCTCCTTGCCTCTGGATCAGGCCAGCAGCACCCACCCTCTCACCCATCATGTCTAACAAAGGACTGGTTCCTTCATGATCCACTGTGGGAATCACATTAGTCACCCTTTTCCCATGGGCGTTGGCCAAAGCAGGCTGGATTTTTCCACCTTCCTCACAGCAGGTTTGAGACCCAGCAGGGTAAGGTGGGGGTGGGGGGCTATGTTACAATGTCAACACATAGAAAATAAAACTTGTGGCAAATGTCCAGTGCGGGTACTCATGATGAAAGGGATATGGCTATCAGATAATGTGCATTGGAAAAGGATGTAGAGGAAAGCATCCCAATGAGGAATGAGGGTTCGGGACTCCTGTATCTTGTACAGTGGCAAACTGACCCCCTCCTTTTGTAGCCCTCTTAATCCTCTTATGAGGGAAGGGCAGCGAGGTCCTAGCAACAGGATGGCTGGGACCAAGGTTGGGGCGTATGTGGCAAAGATTTAGGAGACAATGATGACCTTCACTGTACTATTGTCGGATCCTCCCAGATATGACAAGTGAATAATGTTGTGGTTTAATTAGGCCACATACATTGCCTGCTGTCTGTCTTCTGGCATGGCTGGACAATGGCTGATGACAGGTTTGCTGCACGGATTCCGTGACCAGCGTGAGCATGGATTTTTTTCATTCTAACAGCATGGCACAAGTAACAGGTAGGAAGGATAGTAGTGGATAGGGCACTGCGGTGGGACTAAGAAGCAAAGCTGGTTGGAAAATTTTCATTGAAACAGTTTTCTGTCACAAAACGCTGTTTCGATAAAACCAAAAGTTTTCAGGAAATTGTATCTATTTCAATGCAAATTCCTGTGAAAACAAATTTTCCTGAAAATGTGTTGAACTCTTCCATTGCAGCAGAAACAGGAGATGCTTTGATCTAGAAAATAAGATGGTTCAGTCTGTACTGCAGCAGTTGCCCTTAATTTTTTTTTATAAAATAGATTTTCATTTTATGTCATTATGACATGGCATATATTATGTACTACTGATACTACTGCTGTGTCATGAAATAATGGAAAAATAAAAGATAATATAAACGTGAAAAGCCATTAAAATAAAAATTTAAACTATTATTTTGAAATATTTTTGAAATGTTCATTTAAAAATGAAATTTTCTAAACGGAATTTTTCAGAATTTCCATCAGCTCTACTCAGACCTAGGTTCAGGTCCTGCCCCACCCATAGACTGCTAGTGTGACCACTGGCAAGTTTCTTTCTGTATTCTATGTCTTAGGCCCCCATTAATACTTCCCTACCACCCAGGGGGTATTCTGAAAAGAAAATCCACTAACGGTTGCAGTGGGCAGATACCATGATAAGGGCCACACACATCGGTTGGATAATGCGATAGATTACCCATCTGGGTAGAGTTGTATAATGCCACCTGTTAAGGGTGTAGATACATGTACAGGATGGCTCTACAACGCCGTTATAGGGAAGAAAATCCTTGTCCCTGCCGCACAGACTATCTCTGGATGGACAAGTATCCCTTCCATATGCTGCCTTCCTCCCAGGGGAGGCAACCTAGCACCTGCCAAGAGGCAGCAGTTATCTCTGCCACTTGCTACTCTGCCTCCGAGACCGGGCTCCCTTTGTCCGATGGCCAGCTGGAGGAGACAGACTCACCCAGCACGATCCGTGGGACGGGCTAGTCACCCTGAGTACGTGCCTGTCGTCTCAGCTGGGTACATGTCCCGCTGCCCAGGCTGCTGCACTCTATTTTTATCACAGTAGCTCCATCAGAGCTAGCCCTGTGTTATGCCTCTTTGAGCTGGGAATCACCGACCCCAGCTCCAAGTGCAGGCATACGCTTAGAGTATGTCTACATTAGGGAAAAGGATGTACAAGGAGATAGCTAATATATTGCCCTGTCTATGCTAGGATATTGCAGCACTTTAGCTATCCTCTTTTATACCACACCATTTTGTCTAATGTCCCCTACCTTACCCGGGGAGGTCTGGACCCACTTTAATCCACCCCTTAGGTCATAGATGATGTGTGCCTGGCAACTGCTCTGGATGCTAAGGGTTAACAGAGATGGGGAAGACCATCCTTATATTTTTATGTAACTTACCTTTAATGGTTCAGTTTGGGCTATTGAGATGCAGAAGTATGAATCCTAAAAATGTTTCCATTTCCAAGCCAAAGAGGAATGAAATCTATTTTTTTAAATAGTCTGAAACAGGTTCAAACATGTCTGCTGCAGAGTAACTGGTAAGAACAATGGTTGGCATTCAGGTCCCTGAATACAGGGGCCTAGGACAGGTTCTCTGCTGTTCATTGAGTTATCATTGCTCTGATGGATAGCTATTATGCAGCTCTTGGTCACAAAGCACTTAGGGAAATACAGAGTAGATGCCTTCTATTGGTTTTAAAGCAGAGAAGTATCAGATTTAACAGACTAGGTGTGCTAACAAATGACAGACTTGCTCCTGGTGACCTGTCACATATAGAAACCTTAATAAGAAGTCTGGCAACACTTTGATTTATGCTTAAAATCCTGTGAGACATGAAGGTGAATTTCTCTCAGACAGCAGCAGAATTCAGGATAGAACTAATGCCAGCAACAGGAAAGCCCTTCTAACCAACTACTCAGAAAATGGTTGTCACAGCTAGAGTGGAAAGAAACCACTGATAACGGGTAAGTTTATTGAACTAATAACTTATCTATACAGACAGTGCCACAAGTGCTGTAACACTTAAGACAAAAGGCCATTAGATTGAGATATAAAATAATAGAGAATGAGATTTGTACCACTGTACATACTGTTCATATAGAAATGTGTCAGGAGTTTTATCTGGGTATAAATCACAGCTCTTCAATAGATAAGGCTTACGTTTTGCATTCTGAATAAAGAGACCCAGATATGATAAAAATAAGGATGCAGATTTTCTTTTGGGTTCTGACCTCAGCAGGAACTGCATCCATGGAACTGAGTCCACCAATGCTGCATCCTGCTGATTTCAGGTAGCTGCCATGATCCTGTCCTAATTATAGAAATGAAGCAATGTTTATCATGGTCAGTGTATTCCTGCCCATTGATTTTCTTTATGGAATCTAGTAACTATTCCAGATTCTCTTTAAATTTGTAATTCATAAGACAGACAATCATCCCAATAGAATGAACAGAATCTGAGGAAAAACTCTGCCAGGGAACTGGAGATATTCAAGAATTTTAGCTCTGAATGACAATCCAAGCACAGCCATCTCATCAGCCCTCTGAGGTACAAAATTGGCTATTTCTTGAAGAAACCATCTCTTCTTCTTTGAAAACATGGCACTAAGGGTGCTCTACCAAAGGATGCATGCTTTTGATTGGGCACTACAAAGTAGTGCTTTCAGGCCTGCACAAAGCAACACCTCATGTTTTGAACAAGGGAATACCGGAAGGCATGTGCCTCTCACCACTCAGTTCCGTCTCAACTGCCTGCAGCTTCTGCTTGTGCCATACTCAGCTCCCTGCTTTTTGCTCACTGAAGAAAGCCCCCTTTTTAAACTTTATTTTATTTATTTAACACGTTTGTGCTCTTGGGTGGGGAGGGGATGCCTCCTCCCAGTTTTGGACTTTTCATTTGTGCTGGAGCACAATGTTATGTCTAAACCCCCAAGGTTTAAACCCTGCTAGACCTGTCACGGATCTTTTCCCCACAATGATGGACGCTCAAGTTTCCTGTGGTGTTTGGGGGGCTCCCATATCCCCTCAAAGGGTAAAGTCTGTCTGTTTGTCTGGTTCAAAGGCAGGTCTGAAAAAGACAGGGAGGCTAGACTAAAGCTCCTTAATGGAACGTGCTCTAACTTTAGAGGGGTCCACTACCCCTTTCCCCACTCGGCACATCATCCTCAATATCACAGGCTGCTTCGGTTACTGTTACAGCTTTATCTGTGACCCTGGAGGTAAAGACTTGAAAGAACCAGAGAAACAAAGAATAGGGGTAGATCATCCCATAAGACCCACTCTTGGGAGACCTCATGTCCCTCAAAGGGTACAGTGGATGCTCCAGCTGAGTTCAGTACCAAGGCATTGGTACCACATAAGAAAAAGCCCTCTACCACCACAGCACCTACTGCAGCGGTACTGACCAATCTCTTGCAGCACCGCGATAACCACAAGTACCAGTCTTTTACCACAGTTCGGTGAGGAGGATCTTGCGGCCTGCCTGATACCACCGCAGTCTCCATTCCACAGGTTGATAGTCCCACTTCCAGTACTGACCCAAGTCTTGATTATATGCTACTAGAGTCCTATGACTCATTCAAGATTTCTGTCTTCAGAGGATCTTGTAATTTCTGATGAGCCTGAGTCTCCACTGTTACAGAGATTTGTCAGAGCACCCTCACTGGTATAGTCCAGACAGTTGTAAGTCGAGACTTGTCTATGTTTCTAGCCTTCCATATACCAGCCAGGACACCTAAGCCCCCACCCTATCACTTTAGCTCAGGAGAGGATTCATCCGACTTGAGATCTTGGTACATCCCAACACCATACCGTCGTACTCCTCTGAGTCCCTCTAATGAAGAGGGTCCTGGGTATCCTACCAGACATTGGAGGCCCAGAAAGTATGACTATCATTGGAGACCCTTCCTCTATCCCCTCCCTAGTGGGGTTACTAGGACTTGTGGGGCCATTTTGGCAATAAATTCTATAGGATGTCAAGAAAAAGAGTGCTTCCATCCACTGATACATTACCACCATGATAATAGAAATGTGCAGGACTTCAACCTGGTCTTCTTTCCAGACTTTTACCAAGCATTACACTATCTTATTTGCTTCCAGAAATTATACAGCCTTTGATGATGCAGTCTTTCGAACTGTCCTGGACTTACCTCCTCACTGAGTTGTGAGACTCCTCTGGTGGAGCACCCATAGCGATATATACTCGAAGGAGAGAGTACTTACCTCACAATAACTTGAGTTCTTTGAGATGTTTGGTCCTGATGGATGCTCCATCTCCCACCCTCCTTCCTCTCTGCTGTGGAGTGAGGCTTCATGATCGAGAGAGAACTGAGGGATGGCAGGATCTCACCTCCTTATATGTCCCCATTTAGAGCACGAGGCGTCATTTTGGGCAGGTGCAAGCCCGTAAATACTACTTTGCAGTCTCCAGTTGAGAGCATACAGGTATGTCCAAATCTATAGTGGCACGCTCGTAGAGACAAAACGCCTCAAAAAACTCAAATTACTGTAAGGTAAGTAACCTCTCCTTCTCAATCTCCAGCTGATAGATGAAGCAGATTATTCTATGTATGATGCTGTCTGTTGAAAACTTGATTGGAAAGCTGCAAAAGACAGCAGACTTGTTTGCTGGGGGGTTAATATAGAGTCTGTGGTTCAGAAGATGCTTATGACAAGATCTGTTCCGTGTTTTTTTTTTTCTAGGAGCAAAGTCTTGTTCCTCTTGGCCTCCCCCACTGCTCCTATTTGAATCCCAACACCAGCTGCTGGCAGAAGACACAATGAGTTTCAATTTCTCCATTACCTGAGTCCTACCCTCAGTGATTCTGACAATATTAGTCATGCCTTATATTACTGACAAGTCCAGATGTCTTTTGGCGGCCTCTCTGATTCACAGAACCTCATGCCACACAAGACCAGCAGATTCACCATTTCCTGTGGATCGTCAGCACCTTCTCAGAATACACAGTTGTGCCTGATTCTGCCCTAGCAAGAATTGTTGTTGCTGCTCCTCGGGATAAAGTCTGTCTGTCTGTGGATTTTCCACTGGTTATGGGGCTGCCATTAATACTCCCAAAGTGAGTACGTGTGTGTGTGCGTGCGTGCAGGTGCATTTGCGCACACATTGTTCAAGGACAAATGGCACAATTGCCTTCTTAGCATATTAATGCATTGTATGTAGCAGAAAACTTTCCCCTCTGTGTCCCAGGACTACAATTTATGGATGGATTCTTACGGAGTCCCCTGTTTTATTGTTATGCAGGTTAAACCTGGTTCAACTTGTGCCATCTTCGGTTTGGGAGGAGTTGGCCTCTCCGTTGTTGTTGGCTGTAAGGCAGCTGGTCCTACCCGGGTCATTGGGATCAACATCAACAAAGATACATTTGCCAAGGCTAGAGTTAGGAGCCACTGAATGCATCAATCCTCAGGACTTCAAGAAACCTATTCAGGAGGTGCTGGTTGAGATGACTGGGCATGGTGTGGACGATTCTTTTGAAGTTACTGGATGTGTAGCTACTATGGTATGTGAGGTTGGCACATACTTTCTTTGCTCATTAGTGGCCCAATGTTAGAGCAGACTTAATGAATGTAGTCTTCATCTGATGGCTGGACTTGGTATTTGTGTATTCTTCACAAGACTCCTAACAAGGAGCCTCCTTATCTGCAGGCCAACCTCAAGACCAGTTCAAGTAAGAGCTCCCTGAAACAAGGGCAAAGTCTTGGCTGCGTTTTATACAGAGAGGAGGATGCATTTTGCTATATAAATAAGAGCTGGATAAAATGTATTTTTGATAGGCTAATTTTTTATGTATAAAAGATTTTCAGACTCCAAATAATAGACTTTAGATTTATTTCATCAGGCAAAATTTACACTGTAATACTGAGGGGAGGTTTTTTTTTTTCATAACCTGTGTGATGTCTTAATTCATTTTTTAACCAGGCAGCTACCTTGGCATCCTGCCACATGGGCTCTGGAAGGTGTATGATGATTGGAACACATTCTTTAGATATCCTTTGACCCTATGCTGCCATTCACTGGACATCCCTGGGAAGAGAGTCTTAATGGCGCATGGAGATAAGCAAAAGTGCCAAAAGTGGATGAACATTTCCATCTTAGTTAACCTGTTCAGTTGCTTGTGAAATGTTTAGTCTGGCTATTTTATTGCTGTATATAATGGAATACAAAAGTGAATGGTAATTCTGCTGCTGCCGGAGTAGAACACGAAAACCCAAGTTTGCATGAAGAAAAAAACAATTATGCCTACAAATATGGATATGTACATGTGTAACTGCATGTGCCTAAGCTTGAAAAGCTGGCTCATATTCACAGCCACATATTTTGTACAAACTATTATGCACATCATAAAACATTTCCATTTTCCCTTCCATGATTTTATTAAATATCTATCTGAATATTTGTGCTAGTAAATACCATGAAAACAGCGTGCAAACTCCAAATGGCTGCTCCGTTCAACCACATTTGTGCCCCCTTTATGTGCTGTTTTAGGAACATTCTTGCAAATAGATTTTTTTTTCCCCACCCAAATGTTTGGAGAATAGTTGTTCTTCAAGAGGCTCATTGATTTCAATGGGTTGTAGATCACACGCCACACGAATATACGTCTTTTCATGGGAGCCAATGTACTCTAATAAAAATATTATTTGTTTGATATTCATTATTCACTAATCTCCTGTTTACAAAGTGTGTTTTATGCTTTGTTTAATCATAAAATGTGTGTTTCAGAACTTCCAACTTGTCATCTGATGCCTTTTAAAGAGAAATACAACTAAAAATAGCATTCTGCACATTTTCTTAATAAAATAATCATGAGGTGTACCAGATAGATGCAGACACAAATGTATCTGGAAATATACAGACATTGAGCTGTGTTTTAATAATTAGACATTCAGATAATTGCATTTAGTTGCAGTTGCTGACATTTTCAAAAATAGAACTCAGTTTTTAGGGCCCAAGACAGACACTTTAAAGAGGCCTGATTTTCAGAGGGAGGGTGCTTATGTTGGGCACTGAAATCACTAGTCTCTTTTGAAAATTTGGCCTGTATTTGCAGGCTTGCTAGTGTATTATGTAATGTTGTTTGTATTATGGTAATAGCTGTAAACCTGAGTCAGGGATCAGGCCTCACTGTGCCGGTAGCTGTATTGACATATTACAAAGAAGAGAGCCACTTCCCCTGTGAGCTTACAGTCTGGGTGTCACACAGGATGTGACAGGTGGACAAACATGGGCAAATCTGTGAGTTCTAGCACCTCAGGCATCCGGTCCTGTGTATGCACTGGAGAGTATGGCATAATGCTCCTTAGCATATCTAGGTGTCCACAAGCTGAAGGATGTGTGTTGACTTCCTTTGCTCACTGAACCTCTCTCAGCACGTACACCTGTCCCACTGCCTTAAGTCCTCACTGTGCTTCAGGATGAGACAAGGAGTCTCACCATTACTTGTTCAAACTGTGTTTGTTCAACTGTGCATTGTGTATGGGGTTTTTTGTTTGTTTTTCCAGGTGGGAAGACCAAGGATTCTATGGCAAAATTAGTGTCTAGTTATATGAAGAAAAAATTTAATCAAGATGTGCTAATAACCCACACATTACCATTGGACAAAATCAATGAAGGATTTGAATTGTTACATTCAGCAAAGAGGTGAGATTTTAACTTATTAGTATTACATGTAACAAATGCCACTTGCATGTAAAATTCAGTATAGTTCAATATATTGTGAATTTTAAACGATTAAAGCAGTGGAAAACTTGTGTAATGGAATTTTGTCTTATGTCAAGGTGCACAGACTTAAAAGAAAATAAAACCCAGTTTTGTACCATTACTATGGCAGTTATTGCTAGAGTTCAGAATGAGTGTTTACTCAGCGAGTGGTCATCAGATTTCTGCTAGGAGGCAGCTGAGTTTTCATGAAACTTGGCTGGTGTTACATTGTATAATAACCATGCATTGTATAATAATAATGCAAACCAATGCCAGAAACTAACAAAGATCCTTCTTAGGATCTATCTATTATTAAAAGCTCAGGTGAAGGCAAATGCATGACAAAGGCTATCCAAAAGGGACAATGACAAGAACACAAAAGAAAAGGGGAAGATGGAGTGCAAAGAGATGTAGTAGAAGATATGTTACTTCATGCTTCTGAGCAATTTTCTTTGGTGAAGTTGGCAGCTAGTTCATTCATAAGAATGCTCATACTGGATCAGACCAATGGTCCATCAAGTCCAGTATCCTGTCTCAGACAGTGTCCAGGGCCAGGTACTTCAGAGGGAACTAACAGCACAGGGCAATTTCAAGTGATCCCTGTCATCCAGTCCCAGCTTCTGGTTAGAGCAGGGGTTCTCACACTGGGGGTCGGGACACCTCAGGGGGTTGCAAGCTGTCAGCCTCCACCCCAAACCCCACTTTGTCTCCAGCATTTATAATGGTGTTAAATATATTAAAAAGCGTTTTTAATTTATAATGGGGGGGGGGTTCTCACTCAGATGCTTGCCATGTGAAAGGGGTCATCAGTACAAAAGTTTGAGACCCACTGGGTTAGAGGCTTAGGGACACCCAGAGCATGCATTTGTGTCCCTTTTGGATAGCCTTTGTCATGCATTTGCCTTCACCTGAACTTTTAATAATAGATAGATCCTAAGAAGGATCTTTGTTAGTTTCTGGCATTGGTTTGCATTATTATTATACAATGCATGGTTATTATACAATGTAACACCAGCCAAGTTTCATGAAAACTTAGCTGCCTCCTAGCAGAAATCTGATGACCACTCGCTGAGTAAACACTCATTCTGAACTCTAGCAATAACTGCCATAGTAATGGTACAAAACTGGGTTTTATTTTGGCTAATAGACATTTTTGGACCAAATCTCCATGAACTTCTCTAATTCTTTTTTTGAACCCAGTTATACTTTCGGGCTTCACAACATCTCCCGGCAATGAGTTCCACGATTGACTGTGTGCCGTCAAGAAGTACTTTCTTGTGTTTGTTTTTAACTTGCTGCCTATTAATTTCATTGAGTGACCACCTAGTTCTTGTGTTATGAGAAGCGGTAAATAACAGTTTTATTCGCTTTCTCCACACATGATTTTATAGCCCTCTATCATATCCCTGCTTAGCTGTCTCTTTTCTAACCTGACTAGTCTCTTTAATCTCTCCTTGTATGGAAACCTGTCCATACCTCTAACTGTTTTCATTGCCCTTTTCTGCACCTTTTCTAAGTCTAATATATCTTTTTTGAGCTGGGGTGTCGAGATCTGCATGGAGAAATCAAGATTTGGGTGTATCATGGATTCATTCATTGCATTGCATTGCTAACAGAGTTTGACAAGAAGCAAGATAAGATTGTTGAAAAACAAATCAGATGTTAGCTGGTCTTTATCTGCATGTCAGCATTTGTAACTAATTATTTTGTTTTATATTTCAGTATTGGCAGTGTCCTTCTCTTTTAAGGTTCGGCGCAACGGGAGATATGTGGGTCTTAACATCTCAACGTTTCATATCCAGTATCTACTCTTCAGTGATCTCTTTTTTTATTATGGTAACATGAAGAGAGCTGTGAAAGGCTTTGGGTGATTCTGACATCGAGAGCTGTGAAAAATGGGCCTGATGAAACCTGAAAAGATTTGTAGAGTAATAAGGAAGCATCTTTGGGGGGTAAAGAATGTTTTAAAATGTATCCTGTAGCCTCAAGGCCTGTGAAATGGTGAGAGAGGTGCATCTGTGTCTTGTCATGTGACCTTAAATGAACTTGATCCCCCTCACTCCACTCCTACCTCTTTTTACCTTCAGCTATCCAAATCATGTATGCAGATGAACATTGCAGTAGCCAGAATCTCCAACACTTGGGAACTGTGAAACGCCTTGAATTTGTAATTGATCGCACCTACATGGATATGAGTAGAGAGATGGCATCTTTTCTTTTGCTCTCTGGTCTTATATCCAGAGATTATAGTCTGTGTTGATACCACATGCTAAGGTAAAACCTGACACTATCCTAAAGCTGAACTGTGGTGGGTGTACTGGAGATGTTAGCTACAAACCCAGAACCAGCCTCAAACCTAGCATCCCTGCCAGCCGTCCCTCTATGCTACCCAGCCACCTCTCTCCTACCCTACAGTACCCCAAAACTTCCCATTGTTTCTTCCGGTGTCCCAAATCCCATGAGCTTTTCTATCACCAAAGGATTGCAGAATAGGGTGAGTCTCAGGATGATTTTCTGTGTATTTTGCTGGTCACACAGCAGAAATGATGCAGAACCACTGATCTGGTTGGTAAGGCATAGGGAGGCTGAAGAGGTTTTTCAAACTAACATGTTTGTTAATTGTAACGTTGTTCTTACTTGTCTTCCTCCAATGTTTATGTAAATAAAAAGATTTTTGCCTCAGGCTCCATCTTGGGAATATCAGAAAATGCTCACAAGAGCTCCTGGGCTGTTTCATAGCAAAACTGTGTTTGTGATCTGTCAATAAATCTGTGCTACTGTGGGGGATAGATTCAGATGGGTCATTATGTATTACTGCAAGGCATCTGAGTGCCAAAAAACCATGGGTCTATTTCCATTAGGGATACAGAAACAAACTACTTTAGGGGTCTGTCAGATCCCTGGGCTATTGATGCACAATACCAGGCAGCATGAGTCATGTCTCTAGCTGGAAGAAGAGAGCATGCCAGGAGGAAGGGAGGGTGGATTAAAGTCTTGGGCTATAGTGGTGGGAGTGAGGGAACCAAGCAGTGGAAAAGGAAAGAGTTGGTGATTCTGAGATGTTGAAAAATGTTGTAATGCAAAATAAAATTGGTATTATGGGAGACATTTTTTATTCAGAAAAGATGCTTAAAAGGAGCATGAGTGAGCTTGATTTAACTCAGCTCTGTGTTCTTGACCATTGTGTCAAAATTTACATGGATGTTTATTTTGCTATTTGTTTGTTTAAAAAAAAAAGACATCCTAACATCAACATACATGCTAAGATTTACCATTTTATTAAAGAACAGTACAGTCCAGCATCAAATGTGAAATAATGAAATAAGTATTACCCTTCCTTATCTGTCTGGTATCCTGTCTCTAACAGTAGCACCAGAAGTCCCCACTAATTTAAGATTGAAAGGGATAAGACCCTGTTCTCAGGGCAATCATTTTTGCTGGGCAGGTCAAAGTGAACAGTGGCTGAAGAAGCATGGAAAAGTAGACCCAAACCCTACTTACAGTGTGGTTATTAAGCAAGGAGCATTACAATGGGCCAGTGTTACCCACACATTCTAGGACACTCCATCTATACCCTACTGAGCACTCTAGCGTGACACGGTCAATTTAGGTACCCCCACCCTTTCCCTTCCGAGGGCTTGGGGTGAAAGGCGCCTACACTAACCCACAGGGCTCAGAGAGAAACCTGCTCAATTTAATTACCTGCTCTTACCCATGGGACTCGGGGCTCTATGAGTCTGCAGGACCTTTTCCTAGTGAAAGAGCCTTACAGAGCTGTGCTCTAAACATCTATTTATTAGCAACACACATACAATATATATGCCAAGCAAATCTATTATGCTCACCACTCCAGGACAAATTTCACCCAATGGCCTGTCAGGATCCACCTGTCTGGGGCTTCCTGGTGCCCGAACACATCACAGTTGTGCAGGGGGTGTGATGTCTTGCAGCTTGTTGTTGATTCCCAAAAAGCTTTATTTTCCTTTTACGTTATATAGGTAAAACTAACTACCTCCTTCAAATTTACTAAACCTATCACATTATCCCACACCCCTAAGTAAAAAAAAAAATAACCAATTACATGCTAGTACCAATGTGTTCTTTCTGCGCAAGTTTTTTTTTAAATTTTCTCTTTCATGCCCAAATTGTAACTTATTTGTGGTATGCGGTTTGTGCAGATGGTCAGAATAAAATCCCTGGTCAGAGCTTATCTTACCGTTTGTTGAGTCTCTGTATCCTCCCTAAAATTTCCCAGAGCCTGGGTGTCTCTACTTTACAACTTTGGTGGTTATAACTCATTAGGGACATTCCTGAGGTAGGGATGCTTTACCAGCTGCACAACATAATTTTTTTCAATGTTAGTGGTGAACTCCCTGAATTTCACCTGAGGCTGGTTTAATATTGGGGGTGGAGAGGAGTTGATTAAGTCCCAAGCCTACACCAGAGCCAAGAGTAGAGAAAAGAAGAGATCTCCATTCCCTTGATAAAGGGTGGTTTATGTGCCCAGCAAATGCCAAAGGCCCAAACAAAGTTAGAAAAGTAAAGACCTGAACCCTTCCTTGAGGAAAATCAATTGCCTTGATACTTACCTTTGTAGACCCAGGAGTGACCCGGATGGCCTCCAGATGTATCCTCCTAGACAGCTGTGTGACCCCCCATTGCATCCAGGCTGGCTCTCTGTGACCCAACACCACCTCCAGACGGGCCCTCAGTGACCTGTGAATTATTCCACTAACTGTAGCCTTGCTTTCTGTGACTGCAATGCCTCCAGACCAGCCCCCATTGAATTCTTTGTGACCCTGAGAGCATCCAAATTTATCCTCATTGACACCTACATGGCCCAATAGGCCCATCCTTGGTGTCCGTGACCCCATAGTACCTCCAGCCCTGCTCTCTGTGACCTCGAGTGAACCCTCTGCCTTCTAATTAAACCACATGAACAGTCCATGATCCCAGCCTTCTCTCTGTGTCCTCCTTTGACCCCTCTGCACCAAATTGATCCTCAGTGACCTCTTCATGACTCCACACTATGTCCAGATCTACTGTGTGTCACCTTGTGTGAACCCTGTGTCTTAAATTAAGCCTCTGTGACTTCTCAGTGACCCCAGCCTTGGGCTCTGTGTCCTCATTTGACCCCTCTGCATCTACATTGATCCTCATTGACCTCTCCATGACCCCAGACTACCTTCAGCCCCCCCCTGTTTGTGGTCTCATGTGAACCACCTGCCTTCAAATTGAACCTCTGTGAACTCTCCAGGACCCCAGCCATGGTCTCTGTGTCCTCATTTGACCTCTCTGAATCAAAATAGATCCCCATTGACCTCTCCATGAACCCAGACAACCGCCAGCCTTGCTGTTTGTGACCTCATGTGAACCCTCTGCCTCTGAATTGATCCTCTGTGACCTCTCCATGACCCCAACCAAGGTCTCTGTGTCCTCATTTGACCCCCCTCTTCATTTTAATTGATCCTCATTGACCTCTGTGTGACCCCAAACTATGTCCAGCTATGCTGTCTGTGCCCTCATGTGAACCCTGTGTCTGAAATTAAGCCTCTGTGAACTCTACATGACCCCAATGTTCCTATTTGTGTCCTCACTTGACCTCTCTGCATCCTAATAGATCTCCATTGACCTCTCCATGACTCCAGACAACCTCCAGCCCTCCTGTTTGAGACCTCATGTGAACCCGCTGCCTTCTAATTGAACCTCTGTGAACTGTCTGAACTGTCCATGATCCCAGCCATGGTCTCTGTGTCCCCATTTGAACCCCCTGCATTCAAATGACCTCATTGACCTCTCCACGAGCCTACAGTACCTCAAGCCCTGCTTTTTGTGACCTCATGTGAACCCTCTGCCTTCTAATTGAACCTCTGTGAACTCTCTATGACCCCAGTCTTGGTCTCTGTGTCCTCATTTGACCCCTCTTCATCTTAATTGATCCTCATTGACCGCTGTGTGACTCCAAACTACATCCAGATCTGCTGTCTGTGCCCTTATGTGAACCCTGTGTCTGAAATTAAGCTTCTGTGAACTCTCCATGACCCCAACCTTCGTATCTGTGTCCTCATTTGACCCCATGCAGCCAAATTGATCCTCACTGATCTCTCCATGACCTGAGACAACTACCAGTCCCCTTGTTTGTGACCTCAATTGAAACCTCTGCCTTCTAATTGAACCACTGTGAACTGTCCTTAGTCCCAGCCATGGTCTCTGTGTCCTCATTTGAACCCCCTGCATTCAAATTACCTCATTGACCTCTCCACGACCCCACACTACCTCAAGCCGTGCTTTTGGTGACCTCGTGTGAACCCTCTGCCTTCTAATTTGAACCTCTGTGAACTCTCCATGACCCCAGTCTTGGTCTCTGTGTCCTCATTTGACCCCACTTCATCTTAATTGATCCTGATTGGCCTCTGTGTGACCCCAAATGATGTCCTGCTCTGCTGTCTGTGCCCTCAAGTGGACCCTGTGTCTTAAATTAAGCTTCTGTGAACTCTGCCTGACCCCAGCCTTGCTCTCTATGTCCTCATTTGACCTCTCTGCATCCAAATAGATCCCCATTGACCTTTCCATGACCCCAGCCAATCATCTCCAGTATTCCTGTTGTGACTGCGTGTGAACCCTCTGCATTCTAATTGAACCTCTGTGAACTCTCTATGACCCCAGTATTGGTCTCTGTGTCCTTATTTGACCCCTCTTCATCTTAATTGATCCTGATGGACCTCTCCATGACCCCTCATTACCTCAATCCCTGTTCTGTGTACCCTCAGGTGTACCCTCTGCCTTCAAAGAAAACCTCTTGAACTCTCCATGACCCAGCCTTTTACTCTGTGTCCTCATTTGACCCCTCTGCAGCCAAATTGATCCTCTCTGACCTCTCCATGACCCCAGACAACCTCCAGTCTTGCTGTTTGTGACGTCATGTGAACCCTCTGCCTTCAAATGGAACCTCTGTGACCTCTCCATGACCCCATTTTTGGTCTCTGTGTCCTCATTTGACCCCTCTTCATCTTAATTGATCCTCATTGACCTCTCCATGACCCCACACTACCTCAAGTCTTGATGTTTGTGACCTCAATTGAACCCTCTGCCTTCTAATTAAACCTCTATGAACTCTCCATGACCCCAGTCTTGGTCTCTATGTCCTCATTTGACCCCGCTTCATCTTAATTGAGCCTCATTGACCTCTTTGTGACCCCAAACTACATCCAGGTCTGCTGTCTGTGACCTTATGTGATCCCCGTGTCTTCAATTAAGCCTCTGTGAACTCTCCACGACCACCAGCCTTGCTCTCTGTGTCCTTATTTGACCTCTCTGCAGCCCAATAGATCCCCATTGACCTCTCCATGATCCCAGCCAACCTCTAGCCTGGCTGTTTGTGACCTCATGTGAACCCTCTGCCTTCTAATTGATCCTCTGTGAACACTCCATGACCCCAGCCATGTTCTCTGTGTCCTCATTTGACCCACCCTGCATTCAAATGATCCTCATTGACCTCTCCATGAACCTTGACTACCGTCAGCCCTTCAGTTTGTGACGTCATATGAACCCTCTGCCTTCAAATCGAACCTCTGTGAACACTCTATGACCCCAGTCTTGGTCTCTGCGTCCTCATTTGACCCTTCTTCATCATAATTGAGCCTCATTGAGCTCTGTGTGACCCCCAAACTATGTCCAACTCTGCTTTCTGTGCCCTCATGTGAACCCTGTGTCTTAAATTAAACCTCTGTGAACTCTCAATGACCCCAGCCTTGTTCTCTGTGTCCTCATTGACCCCTCTGTATCCAAATTGATCCTCATAGACCTCTTTGTGACCCAATAGTTCCTGGAGACCTCCACACTGTGACCTCGTGAGAACCCACTGCATTCAAATTGGATCTGTGACCTCTCAATTTCCCCACCCTTGGTCTCTGTGTCCTCATTTGACCCCTCTGCATCAAAATTGATCCTCTTTGACCTGTGTGACCCCACACTACCTCCAGCTCTGCTGGCTGTGCCCTCATGTGAACTCTGTGTCTTCAAATTGAGCCTCTGTGAACTCTCCATGATCCCAGCCTTGGTCTCTGTCACTCGCATTCCATTTGAGCCTCATTGATCTCTATATAAACCCCACTATATACTACCCTTTTCTCTGGGTCATGTGATCACACTGAGTCTAAAATGATCCATAGTGTCCTCTGTGTCAGCCCCCATTGTCTCCAGCTTTCACTCTTTGTGACCCCACTGCCTCCGAATTGATCCTGAGTGACCTCTCAAAGGCATCCCAGTAATTCCAGTCCTGCTTGCTGTGGCATCATTTACCCCAGTGCCTGCACAGCTATCCTCATTGATCTCTGCATGACCCTCTTTACCTCAAGCCTTTTTCTCTGTAACCCCCCCAGTATTCCCTGATTGAACCCCAACTCCTACCTAGCATTTCAGCAGTGATCCCTGTCTGTCTCCGTTTCCTCTAGACTTGCTCTCCTTCACCCCTGTGTGACCCTGACATCCTCCCTATTTACCCTGCATGACACAATTAACTCCAGACTCACCCTTCTGCAGCCCTCTTTGCCTCTAGACTCTTCTGTCCTTACTCCTGTATAGCCTATTGCCTCCTGACCTGACATTGTAACCCGTGCACAGTAACCAAAAACAGGCTAGTGAGGCGACCGAATCACAAGTGCCTACTCCAGCTCCTGAGATGGTGGGTTTGATTCCCCTGGAGGCTCCCTTAGCTGAGGCTTTGCAAGGGACTTGCTCTGTTCCCTCGCTGCCATAGCCAGGGGGGCAAAAAAGGTGGTGTGAGACTTGGTGACTGAAGAACACAGGTATCGAACACACTACTTTTTGCATGGAAGGCAATGGCTCTATCATGTGGACTGAGACCCCTGACCGGAGACTGTCCCCACCATGCCCATGTCAT
The DNA here is from genome assembly GCF_965152235.1 of Eretmochelys imbricata. Taxonomy (NCBI): domain Eukaryota; kingdom Metazoa; phylum Chordata; order Testudines; family Cheloniidae; genus Eretmochelys; species Eretmochelys imbricata. The sequence continues at coordinate 32,284,704 of NC_135575.1, read as the reverse complement.
GCCATAGACCACAAAGTTCTCTTGGCTGCCTGTTGCTCCTTTCCAAACATCCAGGGGGAGCATACTTCTTGTGTGCTGACTACAGTATGGTGCTAATAATGCCTGTGTTGTGGGTTTGACTCCCCATGGTGGTCACTTGGTGACTGTGGGCCTGGGGAGCGTGGCTTTTACTCTTTTACCTGACTTCAATGGGAAGACGGGGCAAAAAAAGGGAAGGATAGGGGCTGGTTACATTGGAGGGTGTGGGGGAAAGTCCTTGCCCCACAATCTGGAGGGTACCGATGTCAATCCCCCTGCTGCAACAGAGCAGGCTGGAGAATGCAGGCCTCCATCCTGCTGCCACTCACATGCAAAGTGAGCGTTCAACCACTGGAGCTAAGTCCCCAGGCTCTCAGCCAGCGACCGCTGTTGCATGGCGAACAAGGGCCAGAGCCGAGCAGCTTTCACCCTCACTATGGCTTGGGAGGCCAAGTGAGGAAAAGGGTTACTGGAGATGCTCAGCCCCCTGGCTGACAACAGCTTCTAAACAGAAAGATCAAAGGGCCTGCACCCCACCCTGCCAACCTCCTGTTGTGGCTCAGGGGCTGGACTAGGTTACCTGCTGAGGTGCCTTCCAGCCCTACATTTCTATGACTATGACTCTATAAACATGCATTGCTGAACTATGGTGCAATGACACTGATCAATGGGATCCCGTCAGACCTGGGTATAATCTATACAGGCAGGGCAGATTAGGTCACACGGGGCGGGGAGGAGTCTACATCTGAAACTGTAGATCAGCTGTCGAACTCCATATTCTGAGAGTGAATAGTAGCATTATGTCAACAGGCAAAAGGAGGTGGTGTCCCTTCTACGTCGAAGGTACTTAGCTTACAGTAGTGTCAGTACACTCTGACCTAAGCAAGTAGAGATCGATATTTCTGATCTCTCCACATGTTTAGGAGGGAAAAACACAAAGTATGAATTAGCTAACTTTACTTTCAACCCTGATACATTTACACAAACTTTGCAGTAAAGATCACAAGAGAACATGCAAAGCAAAGCAAGAAGCAATTAGAAAACTAGTTTCATGCATTTAATGAAATGTTACAGTAACAGAAGGTCATTATTCAGTTTGAATGGGAAACCCAGGCTAAACAAAAGTGTTACTCTTTCCAGCTGATAAATGTCTTCTCAGATTACATCTGTGTTTCAGGAGAAGCCGAGTAAGATACACACAGAAGTTATGTGCTGTTGGTTGCAGCTTGGTTGGGACTTGCTCTTCACCAAATTGTGGATTCCAGAAAGAGGCAGAGGAGTCTTGATTAAAAAGCAACTTCAAGAAGGCAGACAATGGAGCTGAGAAGCATACTGGGAGAGGTTCCATGAGACCCAGTGCAATTACTTGATGGAATGGTTAATTTAGTTTAATTCTGAATAACTTGGAGGAGAACCCATCTCCAGGATAACCTCCTTCCTACATGCTCTGCTCTCTTTCACACACCTCAAAGCTATGGATGGAGGTTTGAATTCTTAGTCCAAAACAAAAATGATCCCTCAATATATTCAGATGTTTCCAGGTTCAGATAGGCCCAATTTATACAGCTCTATAAGCAAATATTGTAAAACCAACACACTAACAAAAGTTTTGACTAAGGGGAAGGACAGGTGATTCTGGAGGAGAAGCGCTGTGCTGCTAACACCCCATTCCTCATCACTCAGGCGCTTAAAACAACAGGATGCTGCGAATACTGAAACAGAAAATGGAAGAATTAACATTTGCCAAACAATGCTCCACGCACATCAAGATGTACTTCGTACACATAAATCATGCCCCCTGTTTCCAGAGAGAACAATCGTCCGTGCGCTGACATTGGATATCTCTTACAAAAAGCCCATTCTCCTCTTTCAATTATTTTCACAATTCCACTGTTGGTTGTGCAACTTGTAAACTGATCGCAGACAGAGAAGTAACCCTTGTCCAGAGAATAAGGATCATTTCTCCTCAATTTTCATGTGGGCTGTACTGCTAAATTTACCTAAAGCTAGGCACCTAAATTAAGTATTTAGATTCTTAGCTAAGTGGCCTGATTTTCAGAATTTCCAAGCACTCATCATTCTCACAGTGACAGACCACTGTCTTTCTATTTCTACCATTTATATGACTAGGGTCTTACCAAATTCGTGGTCCATTTTTGTCAATTTCATGGTCATAGGATTTTTAAAATGGTAAATTTCATGTTTTCAGCTATTTAAATCTGAAATTTCACAGCGTTGTAATTGTAGGGGTCCTGACTCAAAAAGGAGTTGTGGGGGTGGAGGGGGCAACATTACTGTAAGGAGGGTTGTGGTGCTGCTACCCTTCCTTCTGCGCTGTTGCTGGGGGCGGCGCTGCCTTCTGCGTTGGGCAGCTGGAGAGCGGCAGCTGCTGGCCGGGAGCCCAGCTCTGGAGGCAGAGCCGCCACCGGCAGCAGCGCAGAAGGAAGGACGGCACGGCGTGGTATTGCCACCCTTACTGCTGCATTGCTGCCTGCAGAGCTGGGCCCTCAGTCAGCCGCCGCCACTCTCCAGCCCCCCAGCTCTGAAGTCAGCAGCGCAGAAGGAAGGACGGCATGGGATGGTGTTGCCACCCTTACTGCTGCGCTGCTGCTGGCAGGGCGCTGCCTTCAGAGCTGGGCGCCCGGCCAACAGCCACCGCTCTCTGGCCACCGAGCTCTGAAAGCAGCGCAGAAGTAAGGGTGGCAATACTGTGATCCCCCTAAAATAACCTTGTGACCCTCCTACAACTCCTTTTTGGGTCAGGACACCCAATTTGAGAAACACTGGTCTCCTGTATGAAATCTGTATAGTATAGGGTAAAAGCACACAAAAGTCCAGATTTCATGGCGGGAGACCAGATTTCACGGTCCATGACACATTTTTCATGGCTGCAAATTTGGTAGGGCCCTATATAGGACAGATGGACCTGAGTCATGAGCTTCAGCTCTTGATCTCAGGTTTCTTCAAGTTTCAGGAGTGATTGGATTCAGGATTCTTGTTTAAACTCCTTATAGAGACAGAGACAAGCTTCAGTGTTCAGATCCAGACACAAACGTTCTGAAAGTTTGTGGAAAAAAGAGGCCTGAACCAATTTCCATTTTGAATCCATCTCTTATCTTATCTGGTAAAGAAATGGCAGAATCTTTCTCTGGAAATTCCTACAATCAGACTAAGTCACAAAATTATTCAGATGAGTAAATAAAATATCTCACCTCGTCATCCCCGCTGCAGTTCAAATCCTTAACTGATTTGATCAAAAGGCAAAATGTGGGTTATTAATGCGTCTGCATTGCTTTTCTTGTTCATGTCATCAGACACCAGCTGAGGGAGAGAGTTTTTCAACTTTCACCCTTACAAAAAAATAATAAAAAACAACCAGTGCCCTATCCGTATACCATACGGCAATGTAAACAAGAGAACATTTTGTACAATGTGACATGCATGATACCCATCTGCAAAGATGGAAGGGGAAGAAAAAAATCAAGTTTATAGGATGAAGATGGTGTTAGCTGCAGATGTGTTTAAAATAAGAATTAATTCTACTTCACGAGGAAGCGTAGTGCATTGGCGTGTTGGGCTCAACTCTGGGAGCTGTAATGAGCTCACAGGACTGAGTACGGGGACTCAGTTTGCCCCTTGGGGTTTTGTTTCCAAAACTCTTGCTACTGAGACCAGCAGCACCAGTGTTTCCATACCATTTCAAGCAAAATGATTTCAATCAAGGGTTTTAATCATGATTTAAATGAGCAAGCAGGAAACCTGGATTGAAATAATGAATTTTAATCTTGTTTTCATTTGTGTTTTTTTGTTATTTTGCTAAACAATAGTTGATATTCAGTGGTTGGTAAACATTAAAACAAATTGATTTGCAACTAAATAGAGCCTTTATACTAAATTTGGTACTACTTTTTGCTAACCAGGAGGATACACAAAAGCTATACTCGTTCATTTACCTTAACATACATTTATTCAGATTCTTAATTTTTATGTTAGAAAATGGTGAACGATGTATCTCTTATTTGTTGGATTATTAATTTTTTTTAACTTGTGATTTATGTCAAGCTCTGTTTGGATGGAAACTGGAATTCAAAATAGAAATGTGCAGAAACAGCATTTAATTTTTTTATTACTTCAATGTGTTGGGTACATAAGGAAAAAAAGTTATCCAAACACATTTTGCATTTAAAACTGATTTATTAAACTAAGAAGGTATGATCTACAATTAATGAATTGAAGCGATTCTTTCTAGTCACCAGGTCCTTCAAGATTTTAGGACTAGTAGAATCTCATCCTCTCACACTGAGTTTTTATTCATAGATAGGAAGAGGAAAATAAACTTTTCTGCTTTTTCAACTCCCCAATCATTTCTTAACTTTGAACGAATTAGTCATTGAACTGAACTAGTTGAATAAACTCACATGAAACGTACATAATCCTTGCACCTGCAGAAGAGGTTACTGTTGTCAAAAACTGGGATAGCAGTTGAAAACACTTTGGTTGCAGATGCTTAGCCAGTGACTTGCACCATTTTCTTGGTTTGACTTTCTTTGAAACTTCAGCAGCAAACATGTACTGCTTAATAGTAATTTATTTAATGTAAATTATTTTACATATGTTGTCACAGGTTCAAATGTACTTTTAAATAGGTTTATCTTTAAAAAGGAAAATGCATTTAATTTAAATAAAAAAATCTGGTGGAATGTGCTGTCACCTGGGGGTGGGAGTTTTATCCCTGTGAGATCCCTGTAACTCTTTGTTAGTCCCTGGAAAAATCATGGAGCAGGTCTTCAAGGAATCCATTTTGAAGCACTTGGAGGAGAGGAAAGTGATCAGGAACAGTCAGCATGGATTCACCAACGGCAAGTCATGCCTGACCAACCTGATAGCCAGTTATCTCATCACAGAAGGCAATGTGGATACAGGGAAAGCGGTGGACGTGATATATCTTGACTTTAGCAAAGCTTTTGATACAGTGTCCCACAGTATGATTGCCAGCAAGTTAAGGACGTATGGACTGGATGAACGGACTATAAGGTGGATAGAAAGCTGGCTAGATCGTTGGCCTCAATGGGTAGTGATCTACAGCTTGATGTCTAGTTGGCAGCCGGTATCAAGTGGAATGCCTCAGGGGTCGGTCCTGGGACCGGTTTTGTTCAACATCTTCATTAATGATCTGGATGATGGGATGGATTGCACCCTCAGCAAGTTTGCAGATGACACTAAACTGGGAGGAGAGGCAAATACACTGGGGGGTAGGGATAGGATACAGAGGGGCCTAGACAAATTAGAGGATTGGGCCAAAAGAAATCTGATGAGGTTCAACAAGGACAAGTGCAGAGGGTGGAAGAATCCCATGCACTGCTACAGGCTGGGGACCGACTGGCTAAGCAGCAGTTCTGCAGAAAAGGACTTGGGGATTACAGTGGAGGAGAAGCTGGATATGAGTCAGCAGTGTGCCCTTGTTGCCAAGAAGGCTAATGGCATATTGGGCTGCATTAGTAGGTGCATTGCCAGCAGATCGAGGGAAGTGATTATTCCCCTCTATTCGGCTCTGGTGAGGCCACATCTGGAGTATTGTGCCCAGTTTTGGGCCCCCGACTATAGAAAGGATGTGGACAAATTGGAGACAGTTCAGCAGAGGGCAACGAAAGTGATTAGGGGGCTTGGGCATATGACTTACGAGGAGAGGCTGAGGGAATTGGGTTTATTTAGTCTGCAGAAGAGAAGAGTGAAGGGGGATTTGATAGCAGCCTTCAACTACCTGAAGGGAGGTTCCAAAGAGGATGGAGCTTGGCTGTTCTCAGTGGTGGCAGATGACAGAACAAGAAGCAATTGTCTCAAGTTGCAGTGGGGAAGGTCTAGGTTGGATATTAGGAAACACTATTTCACTAGGAGGATGAAAAGAAAAGGAGTACTTGTGGCACCTTAGAGACTAACAAATTATTTGGAGCATAAGCTTTCATGAGCTACAGCTCACTTCATCGGATGCATACAGTGGAAAATATAGTGGGGAGATTTTATATACACAGAGAACATGAAACAGTGGGTGTTACCATACAGTCTGTAACTAGAGTAATCAGGAAAGGTGAGCTATTACCAGCAGGAGAGCGGGGATGGGGGTGGGGGAAACCTTTTGTAGTGATAATCAAGGTGGGCCATTTCCAGCAGTTTACAAGAACAGTAGGAGGGGAAATAAACAAGGGGAAATGGTTTTACTTTGTGTAATGACATATCCCCTCCCAGTCTTTATTCAAGCCTAAATTAATTGTATCCAGTTTGCAAATTAATTCCCCCCTCCCTCAACCCCCTGCTCTCCTGCTGGTAATAGCTCACTTTTCCTGATCACTCTTGTTACAGTCTGTATGATAACACCCATTGTTTCATGTTCTCTGTGTACATAAAATCTCCCCACTGTATTTTCCACTGTATGCATCCGATGAAGTGAGCTGTAGCTCACAAAAGCTTATGCTCTAATAAATTTGTTAGTCTCTAAGGTGCCACAAGTACTCCTTTTCTTTTTACGGATACAGACTAACACGGCTGCTACTCTGAAACCTGTCATTATGCAAGGCACTGAATTTAGCTGTATGGAGTGGAAATCTATCAACTTCATGAAAAAACAGATACAGACAGACATCATCTTCCTTTCCAAATGCAAACAGATGGACATCGTACCAAAAGGACTGCAGGTAAAAAATCCATTACAATCTACATACCACACAGACTATGCTGACAGCTTGTGCCACACGCTCTCAAAGAAACTGCGGAACCACCTGATCAACATCCTCTACAGCAAACAGGGGAAGATTAAGAATGAGCTCTCAAAACTGGATACTCTCATAAAAAACCAACCTTCCACACAAACTTCCTCGTGGCTGGACTTTACAAAAACTAGACAAGCCATTTACAACACACACTTTGCTTCTCTACAAACAAAAAAGGACACTAAACTATCTATACATGCCACAAGGGGCCACAACAGTGGTTCCCTTAACCCACCCAGCAATATTGTTAACCTATCCAACTATACTCTTAGCCCAGCAGAAGAATCTGTCCTATCTCAGGGCCTCTCCTTCTGCCCCTCCACCCCCACGAACATGATACAGTTCTGTGGTGACCTAGAATCCTATTTTCGATGTCTCTGACTCAAGGAATATTTCCAACACCCCTCTGAACAACATACTAACCCACAGAGAGCTTCCTACCAGCACTACACAAAGAAGGATTCTAGGTGGACTCCTCCTGAAGGTCAAAACAACAGACTGGACTTCTACATAGAGTGCTTCCGCCGACGTGCATGGGCTGAAATTGTGGAAAAGCAACATCACTTGCCCCATAACCTCAGCTGTGCAGAACACAATACCATCCACAGCCTCAGAAACAACTCGGACATCATAACCAAAAAGGCTGACAAAGGAAGTGCTGTCGTCGTCATGAATAGGTCGGAATATGAACAAGAGGCTGCTAGGCAGCTCTCTATAACACCACTTTCTACAAGCTGTTACCCTCTGATCCCACTGAGGGTTACCAAAAGAAACTACACCATCTGCTCAAGAAACTCCCTGAAAAAGCACAAGAACAAATCTGCACAGACACACCCCTGGAACCCTGACCTGGGGTATTCTATCTGCTACCCAAGATCCATAAACCTGGAAATCCTGGATGCCCCATCATCTCAGGCATTGGCATGGCACCCTGATAGCAGGATTGTCTGGCTATGTAGACTCCCTCCTCAGGCCCTATGCTACCAGCACTCCCAACTATCTTCGAGACACCACTGACTTCCTGAGGAAATTACAATCCATCGGTGATTTTCTTGAAAACACCATCCTGGCCACTATGGATGGAGAAGCCCTCTACACCAACATTCCACACAAAGATGGACTACAAGCTGTCAGGAACAGTATCCCCAATAACGTCATGGCAAACCTGGTGGCTGAACTTTGTGACTTTGTCCTCACCCATAACTATTTCACATTTGGGGACAATGTATACCTTCAAACCAGCAGCACTGCTATGGGTACCCGTATGGCCCCACAGTATGCCAACGTTTTTATGGCTGACTTAGAACAACGCTTCCTCAGCTCTCGTCCCTTAATGCCCCTACTCTACTTGTGCTACGTTGATGACATCTTCATCATCTGGACCCATGGAAAAGCAGCCCTTGAGGAATTCCACCACGATTTCAACAATTTCCATCCCACCATCAATCTCAGCCTCGACCAGTCCACACAAGAGATCCACTTCCTGGACACTACGGGTGCTAATAAGCGATGGTCACATAAATACCACCCTATACCGGAAACCTACTGACCACTATATTTACCAACATGCCTCCAGCTTTCATCCAGACCACACCACATGATCCATTGTCTACAGCCAAACTCTACGATACAGCCGCATTTGCTCCAACCCCTCAGATAGAGACAAACACCTACAGGGTTTCTATCAAGCATTCTTACAACTACAATACCCACCTGCTGAAGTGAAGAAACAGATTGACAGAGCCAGAAGAGTACCCAGAAGTTACCTACTACAGGACGGGCCCAACAAAGAAAATAATAGAACGCCATTAGCCATCACCGTCAGCCCCCAACTAAAACCTCTCCAACGCATCATCAAGGATCTACAACCTATCCTGAAGGATGATCCATCACTCTCACAGATCTTGGGAGACAGGCCAGTCCTTGCTTACAGACAGCTCCCCAACCTGAAGCAAATACTCACCAGCAACCACACACCACACAACAAAAGCACCTTCCCAGAAACCTATCCTTGCAACAAAGCCCATTGCCAACTGTGTCCACATATCTATTCAGGGGACACCATCATAGGGCCTAATAACATCAGCCACACTATCAGAGGCTCATTCACCTGCACATCTACCAATGTGATATATGCCATCATGTGCCAGCAATGCCCCTCTGCCATGTACATTGGCCAAACTGGACAGTCTCTACATAAAAGAAGAAATGGACACAAATCAGACGTCAAGAATTGTAACATTCAAAAACCAGTCGGAGAATACTTCAATCTCTTTGGTCACTCAATTACCTAAAAGTGGGAATTCTTCAACGAAAAAACTTCAAACACAGACTCCAACGAGAGACTGCTGAATTGGAATTAATTTGAAAACTGGATACTATTAACTTAGGCTTGAATAAAGACTGGGAGTGGATGTGTCATTACACAAAGTAAAACTATTTCCCCTCGTTTATTTCCCCTCCTACTGTTCTTGTCAACTGCTGGAAATGGCCCATCTTGATTATCATTACAAAAGATCCCCTCCCACCTCCAGCTCTCCTGCTGGTAATAGCTCACTTTTCCTGATCACTCTTGTTACAGTCTCTATGGTAGCACCCATTGTTTCATGTTCTCTGTGTATATAAAATCTCCCCACTATATTTTCCACTGTATGCACCCGATGAAGTGAGCTGTAGCTCATGAAAGCTTATGATCAATAAATTTGTTAGTCTCTAAGGTGCCACAAGTCCTCCTTTTCTTTTTACGGATACAGACTAACACGGCTGCTACTCTGAAACTAGGAGGGTGGTGAAGCATTGGAATGGGTTACCTAGGGAGGTGGTGGAATCTCCATCCTCAGGTTTTTAAGGCCCGGCTTGACTAAGCCCTGGCTGGGATGATTTAGTCAGGGATCGGTCCTGCTTTGAGCAGGGGGTTGGACTAGATGACCTCCTGAGGTCTCTTCCAACCCTGATATTCTATGTTTTGTCCCTACTGGGGCTCTACCTCCCCATTTCCTTCTCTTCTGCTGTGGTGTCGCTGGCTTTGCAGCCCAGATGGAACTGAGTGACTGCAGGCTTGCACCTCCCTATATCCCCCTCATTCAGAGCACGAGGAATGGCTCCGCGCAGATGTGAGCCCTACTTTGTAGCGTGTGCACATCCTCCTATGGAGCACTCTCCTTCACTGTTATTAATCAACAGGACAGACACACAAATGGGAGTAAAGAGGATTAGCATTAGAGGTCATAGTTCCAAAACCACAAACCACAGCCTGCACACGGCACCTCTGCTCAGCTATACCTCAGGCCCCTGATTTCTCAAGTAAAAATGGGCAATGCTTGAAGAGGAATTGTTTTCAGCCTCCTAGGTATTTTTAATGCAAAAAAAAAAAAAAACCCATCACATTAATCTTGTATTATCTGCTCTCAGATCCTATAATTGAAATGGTGAACAGAGGGAAAAAATAAAAAGACACAAATCTTCCTATGACTCTACAAAGGGAAGTCAAAATGGTTAATGAAGATGAAGGATTTAATTTAATTTTGTTTTTATTATAAAAGTAAAATAAAAATAAGCATTTAAAAAGCACAAATTTCCTCTGTAAAAGGAATTGATCTAAAAAGAATATTTACAATAGTAAAATATCAAACTTTTTAAAGCTTTGAATGATTATAGGCACCAGAGTTAAATTTAAATACATTCACTGAAATATACATGATCTCTTTTCTGTAGTTTTTTTTAAATTGCAACCATGACTACTTTGAGAAAACCACAATTTGTCTTTAACATCAGGGAAATCCTTTTAACTGGTTTATGAGCTCCCGTTCCATGTAGCTATGCTAAAACTGGGGAATGGGTTGCTAGAAGATGCATCCTCTGATTGGTCTGTGTGCAGTACATCTTTTATGAAAGGTGAGTTGGTGTTCAACATTATCAAGAAGTAGCAACGTCCATCCATACAGAAAATGCTGGCAACCAGAAAAGCTCAATCAGTCACGTCATCCAGTTCTATGTACTATGCGGCACTGGTTACTGGTTCTGGTAACACTATACAGCTTGTAAATGAACAAAAATAAAGGTACTTAAGAAACAAAGAAAGAAGCAATGTTCATGAGTCATGTTTTCAAATCTTGAACACTTCAGACAAGTATTTTCCAGTGCACTTCTGGTTGTAAGATCACTTCTGCTGAAGAGAATTATACAGGCATAATTTTAACTGTCATTTTGGTTCATATAATTGCATGTTGCTAACTGGTTACATTTTGCCTTGAACTGAGCCTTCTTGTCCATATCCCAGGGCCATTTTGCTAAGTGTTATTGATGACTTGCTGTTAAGGGACTCAGAATAAGTGAAGCTAAGTCTGCGGAAGGAGGTCTCCACGCCGCTATCGCACATGCTTTCATTGTCTTGTAATTTTACATTATAAAGTTCACCTGAGAAAGAAAACAGAAAAGAATACACATTTGTTTTTCATCCTGCACTAAAAACATTGTAAGCTAGTTTAATGTCCTCAAGAGCCATGAGAAATACAGTCCAATAGACAAAGGCACTTGTAAAGCACAATCAAAATACTGCAATTTTTGGGTTCGGTACTGCAGGAGGAAGGTGTTGGTTGTTTTTGCTTAGGAACTGACCAAAGCCTACTTACTTTGCTGCCCTTCTATCACACTATGCTGATTGAATCTGCAGGGTTGTTTAGTGGCCAAAAATGGGTATCAATGGTGGGAGGATGGATAGGGTTAGACACCTGGTATTTAAGCGTGATTCCATGCAGAATAACTAGCAGCCATATTGATCCATAAAAGTTACTACTATCCTCACACTGGTACTGCCCAAAGGAGTGTTCTCAGTACCAGGATAAAGGCAATCTGAATCTTAGAAGTATAAACTGTTGCTGAACTATAGTGTCCAGGTTGAGGCCTCTCTGCTATTAAGACATCTTTACATGAAAGAACAAAGGATGGATTGTCAAAGTACTTAAATAATTTGCATCTAGTTAAGGTGAGTATGAAATCTGAAAAGTTCAGCGACAGCTGCCATCCATGCAAGAGCTACAAAGGAATAACTGATTGTTATGTGGGTTATGTCTCCTCAGTTGAAGGTGCTTATGGCACAGAGACCCATCATCATTGGCAACAAAGGGCTTGATGCAATTGAAACAGATCATTCAGCACATTTTGGAATTTTTAAGATCTTAAATTACTAACTCTTTAAAACACATTTTCAAATCAATGAATAAGAAGTGGCTTATTAATGTGACTAAGTGGCAAAGCTCTTTCACTGGTGGTGCTGCCAATTTAGATTTGATATTTGTATTCTTCAGGAACATAGAGAGAATAATACCTTGCTCTTATATAACATATACATAGGCATGCAGTTTAAACTGTACATGGGCTACGGAGGCAGTGTCGGTCAATGAATAAGGCACGAGACTGGGTGTCAGAAAACTTGGGTTTTATTCCTTGTTCTGAAACTGACTCACTATGTGACCGTAGACAATTCATTTTACCTCCACGCGTCTGTTTCCCTATTGGTAAGATGGGGCTAGAGGACGGCAATACCCATCTCTATGTAGCATTTGAAATCCGTAGAATTGGCAACTATTTTAATTGTAATATCAAGCTGTATAGCCTAACTACTTTGATGAGCAGTTAATGAGGCCAAAACACTTGAGTCCAATCAAGATCATAGGAAAAAACTAGTAAAAGAAAATTGAGGGGTATTGTACAAACACAGGGGAGTCTGGATAATGATGTAGAATCATGGGCAAAGGAGATTCATTAGTCCCTTGCTGCGGGCAAGGATGAATTAATACCGATGACATGGCAAATATCTATTTTTAGAAAACAGACTAAAATAACCCTTGCCCTGAGTCATTGCTTCATCTCCCCTCACTCTTAGGCCTGGCAAGTCTAAAATGAGAAATCCTTACATATTTTAGTACTTCCCAGACAGGCAACTGAGTAGGGTTGTTCTGTGCAAAGGTAGCTGGATTGAAATGTATCAGAATCACATGAAACTTGCTGGAAAACACTTTTCAAAACACATTATCTATGCCTATCTATTTTACCCATCTCTTCTTTGTTGGAGAAGGCAGATGGTGGTGATGGTGGAGCCTTCACAGCATGATCCTCATTGCTAGACTGGTTTAATGGGATGGAGAGCACTTTCTGAATGATTTCAATTGCTTCTGTGTACTCCATTAGTCTCAAGGCATCAACCAACTCTTTCACTGTACCACCAGAAACCTATGACAAAACAGAAAGGAAAATAATATACATATCACTGTGGCAGATTTGTTACAAAACAAAGTGTGGCACCATCTATCCATGCAGCAGGAGAACATTATCAAGGGCAGTTGCATGTGTCACAAATGACCTTGTGTTCCCTTGGTCCTTTAGAACATCTTTTAAAAAAGAGTTACCTCATAGTTATCCAGCAGAGTTTTGGCTGGGGTAGGACTCAACCTGAAGGCATTACTAAGTACGCCCAGACCCAATTTTTGTGCCAGTGTACACCAGTTTTTGTTTACATCTGGTACTTCTAGTAACTTGTAAAGCTGCTGCTTGGAGTCTTCATTCAATTTTTTCATATCTCCTGGTGAAACAGAGAAATAAACCAAGTTTATTATATACATAAACCCTACACCTATTTATGCAATCACAGTCACATTTTTTGCCCCGAAGCAGAGGCAAACTGTTTAATTAAAAAGTGATTGGTAGATGTGAAAGTATTTACTCAATATATTTACTCACACTGTAGCATAACAGCGAGCATGCGGACTACGTTGTGTCGTAACTCCAAAGTCAGAAATAACATACGACTATAAAAAGAACCATATTTAGTCTACAAGCAGGGGCACTTCCGATGTATGGCTTGTGACGCTGGCAGACCAGGTGCCAGCTCTTGCCAGCAGTTTAGGCATCAGCTGAGCACTGGAAACCAGTCTGCTTCACCTTTGTGTTAGTATGGTTAAGATGGGTATTGCATTTATAACAATGTGAGTAGATTTTATGAATTGCCTGTAAGTTGCTGAATGCACTAATCTCGCTTATAACATCCTTATCACATGCTACAAAGAAATATTTAATTTTTTGCTTTATGACTGTAAAAAACGTTTGCTTTGGAACTATGAACCCAGTCAGGAGGGACTGTCTTCTAACCATCAAGAAGGCCTATCAAAACTATATGGGCCATTGTGGGACATCACAATACAAAGACTTTGTTAATTGCCTCTTCTCACTCAAGAAAAGGCTACGTACAAAAGGACTCATCCCATCAGCTTGAATTCTGGAAGAAGGAAATAAAAATAGCTGACAAGAAAAATTTTCATCTCTCTTTTGCTGTTTGGACTCTCACAGAGCTGGAGCTATGAAACAAAAGCAGAGATTCACCAGGGTCAACCTGGGTTAGCCCTGAAAGACATTCAGAGCTGACAGATTACGACAACTCCATCGTCTTTTAAAACCATAGACTGTAACTCATTTGCGTATATAAGTTTGCCTTTTTTAACCTTGTATTAACTCTCTCACTTCTTTTTCCTAGTTAATATATCTTTAGTTAATTTATCACAGGGTTGGATACAAGCACGGTCTTTGGTGAGAGATCTAAGATAAAATTTGACCTGGGTCAAAGAGACAGGTCTCTTGCAAGTGTAAGCAACCTGAATATTTTGTGATCTTCAGTGTATAGCAACCAATTATCACTAAGTTCAGCTTGCCCGATAAGATGGTTCTAGTGCTTCAAGAGTTTACATCTGTTACTAGGTTGATGAAATCTAATTCTAGAACATGCAGCCAGTTTGGAGTCTCTGTTCTGTTTCTTGACAATCTGCCCTGCGGTTGGCACTCCAGGTCATCAGGCACTCCAGACAGCATGACATGGCTATCCCTGTTCTATTATTTATATTGCAAGCTGTTTCTCCTCTATGTTCTGAGCATATTGTCAGTACTCCTCAATTAATAAATGGGTATTATCGCAGCTTTTCTTTTTTAAATACTCTACCTTGCATCAGTAAGTCATCAGAAGTCAACTTTGATTCATAGGGTTTGCCATTTAATATGTCAAATACCTGTAGTATGGGAAAAGAATTAGTCATTAATATCAATGTTTGGAAGAAACTTGGTCTTTATCCTGCATTTCATCAAATCCAACCCTCATGTTTACACTGCTCTATATTCTCCATACTTTATGTATTAATAGATCAACAGCCACATTTCTTTCTTGTTGTAGGGTCAACAGAACTAAAAGTGCTGCAGAGGAGTGGTGCCTCTGCCCAAGTGGGAAATGGAGAGATTGCCTTCTGTTGCCCTTTAAGTAGCTCATCTGGCAAATAGCAACTGTCCCCAAGGTCCAGAGATTCTTTAAGGGAGATGGAAAATCCTCCAAGCACAGTAACCTGCACCCGAGAAAACTAAAAATTTAAAACAAAAATTGTGCATAAATTTTCAAACGTAGCTGCCTAAAGTTAGGCTTCTAAACCCATATTTAAGCACCTGAACAAGGTGGCTAGATTATCAGAGGTGCTGAGTATCTACACCTCCCACTGAGGTCACAGGGTCTGTCTAAATGCAATCAGGAGGTATGACTGCTTTGTATATAATTCCTCTGACTGTGCTGTAGGAACACCCAAAGAGAACTACAGGTGTTCATCACATCTGAAAAATAAGGTTCACTCATGCAATTGCCAAAATACAGATTTAGGGGCCTAATTTAAGGGAGCCAAGTTTGAAAATCTGGGGGTTATCTAAAGTTTTTAAGTGGGATACTATAAAGTGTGACATTAAGAACTCATGACAAAAATACCCATGAAAGTTGCCCCATACAGATACTAGAGATGGATCCTGATGGACTGATGCCCTGAAAAGGATTCATGGTGAATTGGAATACACAATCCTTTCAGCCAAACTCTATATTCTGTTTTTCCTCCTGAAGTCTCAAGTGTGACATTTCAAGAGTTTGCAGTCTATTAATATTCTTACTCGTTGAAGCCCACATTAATCTAATTTGTCCTTTTCCTAACCCCTTCCGAGACAACAGAGATCGCTCCAGCCACAGTGAGTGCACAGCCGCCTGCATCAGTTCAGCAGTGACAAATTACCCAAGACTCCTAATGAAGCAATGCTCTTCAAAAAACAGAACCAAAAGCATTGCAGCGGTGGACGCACTCAGTGAGTTGTGCCAAGAGCTGTGATTTGTGAAAACAGTGGAGTTCCCTAGATTTTCATAGTGAACAAGGTCTTCAACAAATGAATGACTGCAGAAACGTGCCACTGTCATGTACCTTCCTCTTCAGATTAAACTAAAAGATAGGGTTTGTGGGTTTTTTGTGTTTGTCCAAATAACTGATAAACCACACAGATCACTTGCCTCCCAACTGGAGGCCATATCCAAAGGTGTCGTTCCAGGTACGATTCCTTCATCTTCACTGTCTTTGTCTCGCATGTCTTCTAGGTCAAACAATGGCTCAAAGTTCTCAATGTGAGGATCTGCACCTGGAGAATTACAGAGCGCAGTTACAACAACTAAAGGCTTTCCAAAGACTTCACTACTTTAGATCATACTCAACTATGCAAAATTAAGTCCTATTTGGAGGTGGGGGGTGGAAAGAGGTCTCATTACACATCCTTGTACAAAAGACATTAGCATGGGTTCATTTTACTTAGACAATTTGTCTCCAGATTTTAAATAGAAAATGTGCTATTTCATACACTATTGATGAACTGATATAAGCAAAATAAATACATATATTTTAATCAAGCATATAACACCAAAGAGCATTTTGCAACTTCAAAATGCTTTTGCAAATATGAGCTAAAAAGTTAAGCCTCACAACAGACCTGTGAGGTAAGAATTATCCCAGCTACACAGAGGGGAAAAATGGAGGCAGAAAGGTTAAACACTTTGTCCAAGGCCACAGAAGGAGTCATGATCACATCAGAACTGAGATAGGAACTTGGAAGTTCCTGGCTTCCAAATCATGAGCTCAGATCACGAAAAATAAATGTGTCTATGGTGAATTGTGATATGGGATGTCTCACTATAGACCATCAGACAGAAAAATCAAAGGATGGTAGGCAGAGAGTTCTGTCTTGCTCTTGAATTAATAGGGAGGTTTGGATTTTTATTCCAAAAGATAGATACAGCTGTAACACTAGCATTGCTAGAGATCTGAGGTGAGGCAGAGAGAAATAGAGACTGTCTCACTGAACATCATAGTTTAAGACGAAAGGTGCAAAAATCAAAACTCAAAAACATAAGAATCCTCATCACCAAAAGTGTGCCATTCTCCAGGCTGTTCAGAGGATAAGAGATGGTGGTAAAATTTCAGTGATCTCTCTCTTTTTTTTCTTAAAGCATTCCAGCAGCAAACTAATGTAACACTGAACCATTCAGGGAAAAACCTCCTCAGCCACAGGAAGCTACAAACAAAACACAGCTCAGAACCTCATATGAGATTATTTGCTTGTGAGATTCAGCCCATTTCCCATCCCAAGTACTAACATCATCATAATTTAGCCAGTAGATAGAGGTAAAGAGCCGCACAGTTAACAACAAACTCCCCTTCTACCCCATAGAATTAGTTCCTCATATCTCTAACACATCTCATTTCTACTGGCTGAAAGGGTGGGAGGGGGTCACACTCATTAATGAGTCCCTTGTGCCCGACAGAGAAGGCTCCAAGCTTCAAATCTAAATTCTTAATTAGCAATAAGAGTGACATTTTCATTCGAGTAGAAATGTACTCTCCACAATGCTGCGAACCCCTCATACCTGCTGCTTTGAGAAGAGCTGTCAGTTTTGTAGACCCCCTTCCAGCTGCTATGTGAAGTGGAGTTGTTCCATCATACGTAGTACTGTCAACATCTGCATCTCCCTAAAATTTTATTGGGGGAGGAAATAAAAAAGTAACGCTACCTGGGCAGAGAATACAGCCGGAGCCTCATGTCTGCATCAACACTGTAACCATGCAAATAAGCACCTCTATCCCTAGGCACATAAAACCTTTAATCATACCCTGAACAAAAGGAGTTGGAAAATATAATGAACAGATTACTTCTCTGTAAACATGAAGAGATGGTGTTTATGTGCTCAGATATTAGGCACAGTATATAATCCAGGAAGGATCAGATAGATATTATAGGTCATTAAAAAGCTTAAACTTTGCACCCAATGTAATATTACTGGTGAAGCTCTGGAATGGGTCACTTAGGGAGGTGGTGGAACCTCCATCCTTAGAGGTTTTTAAGGCCCGGCTTGACAAAGCCCTGGCTGGGATGATTTAGTTGGGGTTCGTGTGGCTTTGAGCAGGGGGTTGGACTAGATGACTCCTGAGGTCTCTTCCAACCCTAATCTTCTATGATTCTATGATATTTCTATTATGGGTCCAAACCAGTGTCCACTGAAATCAACCGGAATTTTGCTCTTGAATGGGAGGAGGATATGATTGAGTATATGTGCATGGGTGTACACGCACAAAGTATATTCTCTATCTTCTTTGTCTGCTTATGCCCCAACCCTACAAAGATGATGTGCTTAACTTTACACTAGTGAGTAATTCCATTCGATTCAATAGGATTATTCACAGTACATGTTAAGCATGTGCACGTCTTTGCAGGATCAGGGTCTTGGACTGTAAATTCCTCAGGCACTACACCAAGCTCACTATCAGTGCTAAACAAATAAACTATCACTATTATTGTTCATTATTACAGCATTTGTTTGCCATTCTGCCAGCCAGGGTAAGCAACAAAATCATAAGCTGTTAGGAATTTATCATAAAGCTTTCTTAAATAGCAAAGAGAAATGAACTACAAAAAACAATTATGGCAGCACAGCACTCACCTCAAGGAGAAGGGAGCCTGCCAAAGAGACGTTCTCTTGTTCAACAGCCAGATGCAACGCAGTTCGCCCAGACTTTTGTTCCTGAGCATTGACGTCAGCTCCAGCAGCAATCATCTGTCTGAGACAAGGCATGCTATTTGCCATCACTGCCATGTGAATCACATTGAGACCTACAGAACAAAATACACATGAACACTGACAAATATGGAAACATTGTGGTAATAAGTTTTTATAACACTTCATCCGAATACATATAAAATGAATATATACAAATATGTTCTGTTATTTTCTCTCTCTCTCCCTGTGAGTGTGTGAAAGAGAAAGCAAGAGTGGAAAATTGTGAAGATAGCTATGAACAGCACCAGTATAAAGTTTATCCATCTTTGTAATATGTATTAAAAATTAGAATGTAAGAACATAAGAATGGCCATATTGGATCAGACCAATGGTTCATCTTGCCCAGTATCCTGTCTGCCAGATTCTTCAGATGGAATGAACGTAACAGGGCAATTTATCGAGTGATCCATCCCCTGTCATTCAGCCCCCGCTTCTGGCAATCAGAGGCTTAGGGACACCCAAAGCATGGGGTTGTGTTCCAAACCATCTTGGCTAATAGCCATTGATGGAACTATCCTCCATGAACTTATCTAATTCTTTTTTGAACCCAGTTATATTTTTGGCTTTCACAACATCCCACGGCAAGGAATTCCACAAGTTGACTCTGCGCTGTGTGAAAAAGTACTTCCTTTTGTTCATTTTAAACCTGCTGCTTATTAATTTCACTGGGTGACCTTTGTTCCTGTGCTATGTGAAGGAGTACACAACACTTCCTTATTCACTTTCTCCACACTCATCACGATTTTATAGACCTCTATCATATCCCCTCTTAGTTGTCTCTTTTCCAAGCTGAAAAGTCCCAGTCTTATTAATCTCTCCTCACATGGAAGCTGTTCCATACTCCTAATCATTTTTATTGTCCCTTTCTGCACTTCTTGAAATTTTAATAAATCTTTTTAGACATTGAGTGACTAGAATTGCATGAAGTATTCAAGGCGTGGGCATATCATGGATTTATATTGTGGCATTATATTTGCTGTCTTTCTATCTATCCCTTTCCTAATGGTTCCTAACATTCTGTTAGCTAAGCAGATGTTTTCAGAGAACTATCCAAAATGACTCCAAGAGCTCTTTCTTGAGCAGTAACAGCTAATTCAGACTTCATAATTTTGTAAGTTTACTTGGGATTTTGTTTTCCAATGTACATTACTTTGCATTTATCAACACTGAATTTCATCTGCCATTTTGTTGTCCAGTCACCCAGCTTTGTGAGATCCCTTTGTATCTCTTCACCGTCTGCTTTGGACTTAACTATCTTGAGTAATTTTGTATCATCAACAATCTTTGGCACTTCACTGTTTACCCCTTTTTCCAGATCGTTTATGAATATGTTGAACAGTACTGGTTCCAGTACAGACCTTTGGGTCCCCACTATTTACCTCTCTCCACCAGGAAAACTGTTTATTCTTACCCAATGTTTCCTATCTTTTAACCAGTTACTGATCCATGAGAGGACCTTTTCTCTTATCCCATGGCTGCCTACTTTGCTTAAGAGCCTTTGCTGAGGGACTTTGTCAAAGGCTTTCTGAAAGTCCAAGTACCGGATACACTCAATCACCCTTCTTCACATGTTTAGTGACCCCCTCAAAGAATTCTAATAGATTGATGTTGCATGATTTTCCTATACCAAAGCCAAGTTGACTCTTCTCCACATACGATGCTCATCTATGTATCTGATAATTCTTTTCTTTACTATAGCTTCAAACAATTTGCCTGGTACTGAAGTTAGGCTTACCAGCCTGTAATTACCAGGATTGCATCTAGAGACTTTTTTAAAAAATCGGCATTACATTAGCTATTCTCCAGTCATCTGGTACAAAGGGTGATTTAAGCGATAGGTTATATACCAGAGTTAGTAGTTCTGTAATTGCATGTTTGAGTTTCTTCAGAACTTTTGGGTGAATACCATCTGGCCCTGGTGATTTATTACTGTTAAATTTATCAATTTCTTCCAAAACCTCCTGTACTGACATCTTAATCTTGGGCAGTTCTTTAGATCTGTCATTAAAAAAAAGAACGGCTCAGGCGTGGGAATCTCCATCACGTCCTCTGCAGTGAAGACTGATGCAAAGCTCAGTGGTTTTGGGGGAGGGATAGCTCAGTGGTTTGCGCATTGGCCTGCTAAACCCAGGGTTGTGAGTTCAATCCTTGAGGGGGCCATTTAGGGATCTGGGGCAAAAATTGGGGATTGGTCCTGCTTTGAGCAGGGGGTTGGACTAGATGACCTCCTGAGGTCCCTTCCAACCCTGATATTCTATGATTCAATGGCCTTGTCTTCCTTGAGTGCTCTTTTAGCACTTTGATTGTCCAGTGGCCCTCCTGACTGTTTGGCAGACTTTCTGTTTCTGAGGTACTTAAACAAAATGTTTGCTATAAATTTTTGTGTCTTCTGTTAGTTGCTCTTCAAATTCTTTTTTGGCTTGCCGAATTATAATGTTACATTTAACTAGCCAGAGTTTATGTACCTTTATATTTTCCTCAATAGGATTTGACTTCCAATGTTCAAAAGATGCCTTTCTTTCTCCAACTGCCTCTTTTACTCTGTTGTTTAGCTGTGGTGGCATTTTTTTGGTCCACTTACTGTTTTATTTAATTTGGGGTATACCTACAGTTTGAGCCTCTATTATGATGTTTTTTAAAAGTTCCCATGCAGCTTGCAGGCATTTCACTCTTATGACTGTTCCTTTTAATTTCTGTTTAATTGGCCTCCTCATTTTTGTGTAGTTGCCCTTTTTGAAGTTAAATGCTACTGTGGTGGGTTTCATTGGTATTTTCCCCCCTACAAGGATGTTGCACTTAACTACACTATGGTTGTCACTACAGAGAGGTTCAGTTATAGTCACCTCTTGACCAGGTCCTGTGCGCCACTTAGAACTAAATCAAGAATTGTCTCTCCCCACTTATGGGTTCCAAAATTAGCTGTTCCAAGAAGCAATCATTAATGGTGTCTAGAAATTTTATATCTAGATCCCATCCTGAGGTTAAATGTTCCAAGTCAATATGGGGACAGTTGAAACCCCCCATTATTACTAGGTTTTCTGTTTTTGTAACCTCTCTATTCTCCCTGAGCATTTCACAATCACAGTCACCATTCTGGTCAGACGGTTGGTAGCATATGCATACTGCTATACTCTTATTATTCAAACTTGGAATTTCTATCCAGAGATTCTATGGTACAGTTTGATTTATTTAAGATTTTTACTCTTTTTGACTATGCTTTCTTTCACATAGAGTGACCCGGCCCCCTACCAATGCAACCTACTCTACCATTCCTATATATTTTGTACCCTGATATTACTATGTCCCATCATTCTACCAAGTTTCTGTAATGCCTATTATATAAATATTCTCATTTAGTAACAGGCATTCAAGTTCACCCATCTTATTATTTAGACTTCTTGAATTTGTATAGAAGAACTTAAAAAATTTGTCAACATTTAATTTTCTGCCTTCATGTGATGTAATTGAATGGGACTTTTTTTTGTTTGACTGTTTCTCTTCAGTTCCTACCTATACTTTATCAACTTCTATCATCTCCTCTTTACTAGGATACAGAGTATCCTCTTTAATAAATCCTTCCCTAAGGGATGTGCCTGTCTCAATTGTGTGCTCCTTCACACCTGTCGGCTTTCCCCCACCCCTTAGTTTAAAAGCTCCTCTATGACTTTTTAAATTTTACATGCCAGCAATCTGGTTCTGTTTTGGTTTAGGTGGAGCCCATCCTTCCTTCCCAAAAGGTTCTCCAGTTCCTACTAAACCTAAATCCCTCCTCAAACACCGTCATCTCCCCAGACATTGAGACCCTGCAATTCTGTCTAACTGGCCTTGCCTGTGGAACTGGAAGCATAATTACCGTATATACTCGATCATAAGCCGGTTCGTTTATAAGCCGACCCCCGCAAGATGGATAAGTAAGAATGGAAAATTTTTAATGACCCATTCATAAGCCAACCCTATAATTCAGGGGTCAGCAACTCTGGCTCCCGGGCCATCAGGATAAGCTGCTGGTGGGCCAAGATGGTTTGTTTATCTCGAGCGTCCAAGGGCACGGAGGTAAACCTAAGTAAACAAAGTGTCCCGGCGCGCCAGCTGCTTACCCTGACGGGCCGGGACAGCAACCGGTGGGGAAATTTTTTTGAGGGGGAGATGCTGGGGGTCGGGGAGTAACCCCTGTGACCACCCCCCACATGACCCCACCACTAGCCTGTGACCCCCACACTCTCCCCATCCCATCCCTTCCCACCTTAGCTGAGGAGGGCAAGGGGAGGATGTCTCTGGCTTGGCCAGAGCTGCTCCAGCAGGCCAGACCGGGCGGCGCGGCCGCATCACGTTCCAGCGGTGCGGCCACAGCCTGCTCTGGGGGGAAGGGCCGAACGGCATGGCTGCAGCCTGCCAGCCCCAGAGCTGCAGCTGCTTTGGAGGCTGGGTGGGGAGAGCAGCGTGGCCAGAAGTGGAGAGACTCTGGCCCCGCCTCTTCCCTTCTGGCTCTGCTGGCTGTGCTGCCTCTCCTTGCCCCCTCTGTTGGGAGGAGGGGCCGTGTCCCACCTCTCCCCTCTTTATACCCGTTCATAAGCCGACCCCCTTCTCTGATGCTTCCCTTTTTTACTAAAAAAATTCGACTTATGAACAAGTATATATGGTAATATGCTTGTCCAAGAAATAATATGAAAAATCGCTGTGATCCTTCCATACCTTCCCCATTTGAATGGTTGATCATTGGAGATGTCCTCTCATGCTTAAGGAGTATATTTAAAATCTTGTCATCTCCTTCTTCGGCAGCTAGATGCAAGATAGAATTGCCATGTCGATCCAGAAGGCTGACATCAGCTCCAGCCCTCAGCAAGTCCTCTACCACATCTGACTGCTTTGTGATAACTGCCAAGTGCAATGGTGTCTAGAAAAGGCAGGGAAAGGTAACCACAAGAAAGTGAGCAACATATATGTCATTTTCACAGAAGCCTCTTAAAAATTACTCACAGTGATCCACAATTTTAATGTTTTATTCTTAAACAAAAAAAGGTACTACGATAATTGAAATGCTCGATGCAAACTAGTATATATTTCCTTCCACTGAACTGTGAACACGATTCATACTTGTACTTAAAGGTCATAAAATCCCCATAGCCCAGTATCAGCATTCAGATTAAGGAACTGATCATTTGTTCCTCAGGCTCTCAAAACTCCCAGTGAAGTCAATGGGAGCTTCAGGTGTGCAAGGACTGGGTTCTAAGAGGCAAATCCACTCCCTATCGTCGAGACCAAGTAGTCAAGCTTTTATGGAGTTGAACAGGGTGGAGGACTTAGGAAGTGAAAGGATCCATGTGGAAGTGGATTCTCTGGCCTAAAACCAGTCCCTATGCTTGCCTGGACCCAAAAGGACCTGAGTTCTGTGTCACACAGGGAGTATAAACCCAAATCCAGCCTTCCCATCTGCAGCTGAGCCACTCTGCTGATTCCATTCCTAGGAAAAACTCCATGGATATGTCCCCTAAATCCTTTAAAATGACTAGGTACATTAAATGTAAATCTGCTGTTTTCTTTTTAAAACCTGACAAAGCACAGAAGAACGTTGCATTTATATAATGTCTGTCTAGGTAGGTGATGTAATTTGCATGTTCTCTATTAGCATAACAATGCTATCAGCCACAACACCAACATTAGACTTCAAGGCTTTTACTGCCTCTAACTAAGATTTGCAAAAAGAAAAGGACTACCTGTGGCACCTTAGAGACTAACAAATTTATTTGAGCATAAGCTTTTGTGATGCATCTGATGAACTGAGCTGTAGCTCACGAAAGCTTATGCTCAAATAAATTTGTTAGTCTCTAAGGGGCCACAAGTCCTCCCGTTCTTTTTGCGGATACAGGCTCACATGGCTGCTGCTCTGAAACCTGTAACTAAGATTTGTGTTCATACTTCAACAGGAGGGACTGTATACTACAGCAGTGACATTCTGGTGGGTAAGCAGCATCATGCTGAAACTTTTATACAAATATTATTGTATTTGTACAGCGAGCCTTCTTACTGTGAGGGAAATCAGACTCTTAGCCTTTAAAAATATATAATATAATATAATAGCAAAATCAAGCCCAAACCCAACTTCATATTCTGATTACTATATTAAGGAATAGTGTATACTCAACTATACACAAATAATGATTAATTCCATCCGAAGAGTCTAGTGATAATGTAAACTATGGGGGTGAGGCTAGAATTGTTTGTGAATGTCACCAGAATCGTACGTACAGAAACACGTCTGGAGTTGTTAATTATTTTGGAGCACATGTATAAATCCATTTTCACTATATTTGTATTGTCATGAAGTCCCAGCCCATACTGTAGATTTAAAGTATTATACCCTCTCCAGCCTTTGGTTTACAAAATACCCGCTCTACGGACACTTTGAAGGCTTACAGAGGGATTGTAGTAGATGCTGAGAACCTGATACCTACTACTGCCTTGTTCCTTGTATCGCCACTCTACCTGTAGAAAGGGAGTGGGTGTAAAACACTACCAAGCCAGAGTTCTCCACTCATTTATACCAACGTTAGATTCATTTTACACCAGTGAAAATAACTACAAAAGGTGTAAGAAAGTGAAAAAATCAAGCCCTTTGGGTTTATCTACGCAGGAGAAAATCAGACCTGAAACACTTTCCTGGTGCAGCTCTGAGCGGAGCTCAATAAAACAGGAACACTGCCCGAACCATGTCTGCTTTTCTTTCTTCCTATCATGGGTGCACCTCTCCCAGGGGAGTAGGATGTGTTTTCCTAGCAGGCCTAGACCTTTACTGTTTATAGTAGGGGATACGGAAAGAGACACTTTATAGGAGGATTTCCACAGCGCTTTCTAGAACATGTCTGGGCTGGGGACGTGAAAATCTCAGGCTCATGCTTCCAGGACCTAACAATTCTTCTCTAAATGAAGAGAGTATGGGGTTAATCATCTCTTTTTTTGCACATGTGAACGACGAAAGGAAAGGGGAATCTCTGAGCTCATTTTCTGTGTGCTGATACTGACTTGAAGTGGCTATTGTAAAGGGCATTATTTGTTACAAATGCCTATATGTGACCCAGCAACTGATCCTCCAGCCTGAAGGAGTATGGCATTTGAAAGTTCAAAACATGTTGACAAGGTTGGCACACGGCGATTGATACCAGTAGTTTAGTAACAGAGAAGCCTGGTAAAAAGGGACTGAACAGAAAACAAGATACATGGTATAAAATATGGGTTCTGTTCTACAATAAACACATATTCCGTAACAATGACTGAAGTTACACATATGCACCAATGAGAGTGTGCACCCTCTGTTACCACCTTTCAGTCTGTCATTGTGTCCCACCATCTACGAACTTCTGAACTGCTTGCATTATAGTTTTACTTGGGTTTTGTGTGATGGATAAAAGGGAAAAATAAGTTGCAGAAAATTTCTGTTACCAGTTGGATGATTAGTATCACTTATCACTGCATTCTGGCGTACCTGATAAAGGTCATTTCTCATATTGATGATGTCATCAGAATTAAAATCCAGCACCACTTCTAAGAGGTTTCTCACCAGCTCAGAATGAAGGTGGATAATTGCTAAGTGAAGGACACTGAAATGAAACCAAACAAAACCAAGTTCACTCTAATTGCAAAAATCAAATAATTTCCAATAAGGTTCTGATCGAAATCCCATTGACAACAGGTGTTTTTCCATTTATTGTCATGACAGCTCAACTGGGCTCTAAGGTCCAGATCCTCAAAGGTATTTAGGTACATAATTCCCATTGATTTCAGTGGAAATGAGGTTTCACATCTGAAATCCAAGACTTAAATACCTGCCTTAGTGCACAAAATAGAGTGTTATTAAAAAGACAGTGTATTGTATAAAGAAGACTCTTACTCCAAATCTAGTATTATTTATAACAAGCTTTGTATCACAGAGACGCTGAATGTTAAAAAGCCTGGAATATTTTAGAGCAGTGGTGGGCAACCTGCGGCTCACGGGCTGGAGGTTGCCCACCACTGTTTTAGAAGCATAAAGCACATGAAAAGTTTCACACTTTCAGAACCTGCATGCAGAATTTCCACAGGATTCTGTGTAACTACAGCAGATTTTCCTATGGGGATTTCCCCAACTTTGTCATTTCTTCTTGTCTTCATTTTCAAAAAGAAGGTGACTAAGGACCCCCAGACTCAAAGTTAGCTGGAGATGTCATGCCCAAGGGAAAAACCCTTTAATATATAAGTGACCACACAAGACAAGACCACTCAGACTATTATAACTCCATTTTCTACTTTCTTCCCAAGTCCCAGGTCTCTCAACATTGTAACAGCATCAAAGAAGTACAATCCTATCACCCAAACCATAAAATGCCTTAATAGCCCCTCCGTTCATTTCCAGATTCAGTTCAAAACTGTCCTGCTTGTTTTGAACCCCTGCCTGGACTTGCTCTGGTCTAATTTCTGAACCTCTCTTCCGTGGCTCTCATGTTTTACTGTGTCTCTTGCAATATATAAAATTTCTTAAGCCCCCAGCTCCTGGAGTTATTCTAATAAGGGAAAATCTGAGCTTTAATTAAAAAACAAAGTTTCTTGCCCTCATGGTTGTGGAGAAAAGCTTGAAACAGTTAATGTAGTGCACCCAAAAAGTTCAGAAACCAGAAGGTAAACACCTCCTGCCAAGGTTCCTTCTCCACTCTGAACTCTAGGGTACAAATGTGGGGACCTGCATGAAAACCCCCCTAAGCTTATTTTTACCAGCTTAGGTTAAAACTTCCCCAAGGTACAAACTATTTTACCTTTTGTCCCTGGACTTTATTGCTGCCACCACCAAGCGTCTAACAAATATAACAGGGAAAGAGCCCACTTGGAAATGTTTTTCCCCGCAAAATCCCCCCAAGCCCTACACCCCCTTTCCTGGGGAAGGCTTGGTAAAAATCCTCACCAATTTGCATAGGTGAACACAGACCCAAACCCTTGGATCTTAAGAACAAGGAAAAAGCAATCAGCTTCTTAAAAGAAGAATTTTAATTAAAGAAAAAGTAAAAGAATCACCTCTGTAAAATCAGGATGGTAAATACCTTACAGGGTAATCAGATTCAAAACACAGAGAATCCCTCTAGGCTAAACCTTAAGTTACAAAAAGACACAAAAACAGGAATATACATTCCATTCAGCACAACTTATTTTATCAGCCATTTAAACAAAACAGAATCTAATGCATATCTAGCTAGATTGCTTATTAACTTTTTACAGGAGTTCTGACCTGCATTCCTGCTCTGGTCCAGGCAAAAGCAACACACAGACAGAGAGAATCCTTTCCCCCCTCCCCCCAGCTTTGAAAGTATCTTGTCTCCTCATTGGTCATTTTGCTCAGGTGCCAGCGAGGTTGTCTTAGCTTCTTAACCCTTTACAGGTGAAAGGGTTTTTCCTCTGTCCAGGAGAGATTTAAAGGTGTTTACCCTTCCCTTTATATTTATGACGCCCCCTCCCCAGATGTACTATTTAAAGCCAATCTCATGATTTTGGAAGGTGTGGGGGGGGTGGCTCATTAATTTTGAACATTTGGGGTTGGCAATACTGTGCTACTTCTTCCCTTTCTTTCTCCACTTGTCTAGCACTGGCCTCCTCTTACTGTCTCACCACTCCTATAGAAGAGCTGCCTCCTCTGCCGCTCTTGCCAAATGGAACAGACTTCTTATAACGCTGACAGTCTGCCTATATTCATATCTCAAAAATACTGATTCTCCTTTGCCCATCATTCCTTATTTCTCTTTCCTTCTCCTAATATTATTATTCTACCCTGTAACTGTATTTAACTCTGTAAAGAATAGTTGAATATACATTCCATGAAAAATCCATTAATTCATCGAATGGTCTAATAAGGTGGGCAGCTTTAACAATGTATCTTTTGGCACTACAGTGAAAGGCACAAGGTCACAAGGCCGCCAGGTATCCAGGGAATTGTGGGTATCCAGTACAATTGTCTTTCTTGAAGCATGTTACTGAATTTATTAAATAAGTTGTTTTTATTTTTTATCTCAGAATTCAAATTCAACATATTTAAAAATTTTTTAGGGTCATCTAAAGATACTTTCATCACTTACATATTTTTATTAAAGGCAATCAGATTTGTAAACAGTAGATTTCAGTAGAAAAACTATGGGTATTGATCCTAGAGTCTGCAGTTCTGTGCTGTAAAACAACTCTTGCAGGAAAGCTAGCAGCCAAAATCATCAAGAGTTTGCTATTTTACTTGGTATTTCTGAAGTGTGCATAGGAACTGAGCGCTCAGGAAAGGAAGTAGGTCTCAAGATCCTGGAGACTGAAATTTACTATTTATCCCCATGACAGCTACAGCATGTCTGGGGATAAACAGCTGTCTGGGGGCCGCAGTGTAAGCTCCCACGCCATGGATCACAACCTTGATCCAGAAGGACTGCCTCTAGGTAGTTTATTTTCCACGGATCATTCAGTTCTTCGCCTTTGCTGAAACTGTCAATAAATTAACTGGGAACTGGACTGAGACTAACAACTCATTTCACCCAGAAAATTCATCACCAAAAGTTCTAACAATTTTATTGCTAGTTCCTGCTCATTCTTATTCCTGTTGTTTTCAAAGCAGACCTTGGATTGCCCAAAATTGGGCAATCAAAGTGCTTTAAAATAACCACTGTTTCTAACAATAAATTAGCCATCATTTTGAAACACTTAATGTTCCTTGCTTTTTCAGTAATCTGAAATCCATTTCCACAGAAACTGGAACAAAAATAGCAGCCTCCCACTAGGTTATCAAAACACTTGATAGTATGTGTTAGTCATGTGTAATTTCTCATGTGGCTATAGACTGTCAGCTCTGAACAGCTTCTACCGTATGTTATGCTTCAATTTAGAGGAAATCTCTAGCCCAAGCCCTCCATGTCATTTAAAACACAGTCATCCTTTGAAAAGTTGCAGTGCAAACATGGTAACTTCTTATTCAATAGCTTTGCTCTTGACCTGTATTGAGAGTTACATCTACTGGATTTAGTTTTGAAAAAGTAGATTTCTCGCTACTTACTTGTCACCATTTTCATCCTGGACGACAGTAAGATGTTGCTGAACAGCTAGTAGCATCTTCACATCACCAGTTACAGCATAGTCAAAAAGAGCATTGGCATGATGTTTAGCAAGCTGCATTGCCTTCTCCAGGAACAGACCATCTGCAACACAAATCGTTGCATTCATCAGAGTTACAAATTATCTCAGTGCAATGTCCAGACATAAGACAGCAGGTGTGGCGCTTGTAACAGGCTGGCAGTGTTTTCCTGAAGCACTTCACACCATTTGGCAGGTGTTGATTCTGCCTGGGGAATGCTACGCGCATACTGTTAAGTACATTCTGCTGACTCACAGAGGCTCCTACAGCTAATGACCACATACAGATGGAGGCAGTGGCTCTCTAGAAAGACGAACTAGTGTATGGGCTGAATAGTCAGGGGAGAGAAATCCTAGGAGCAACCACATCTGAGGAGAAGACTTGAGCTGCACTCTGTGAAGGGGGTAAATTTGGATTATGCATAATAGTGGATTATATTTGAGAGCAGTTTCGGAAGAGAACCTGCTCACAGAACTTTGAAATACTTCATGTTTCTTTGGCTCATTCTCAGCATCTCAAATTGCTCTACAAACAGCCACGTGACACATCACCTTCATAATTTACAGATGAAGAAAAGGAAGGTTAACTGACGTCGAAGGTCACACAGAAAATCTGTGGTAGAGCCAAGAATCGAGCTCAGGTCTCAACAGCCAGTCCTGTACCTTAACCGCAAGATTATACCATCTTTCCTCCTTTCATAAATACATCAAAGAGAATTTTAAAATTAAACGACAGCTTCAGATTAGTGTCAAAGCAACATAACACAGCAATTTCAATTACCAAATACACTACAGGGAAAAAAAAGGAAAGAAAGATTTGCGCATGTCATCGGTGGAACCAAGTCACAAACTGCTGACCAAATAAAATCCACAGCTCCAAATGAGTGGGAATATGGTGAAGAGGGTGAGGCGAGACAAAGTTTCAAACCACATTTACCATTCTGGAGAGGACTGTCAATTGTACCAGACAGTCTATATTCCTAACCATTCCAAAGTGAGATTTCATGGGACTTCGTAACAAATTAGTATGAGCAAGCAAGGAAAACAGCACTTGCGAGCTAAAACACACGTGTACATTGAGGAAAGGAATTCAGGATCTTTTGCTATGTAAAAAATAACACTGTAACACTTGGGATAAAAGAGACTCTTCAACTGCGGTCAGTATTAATGCCTCTGTTCTTTTTGTAGGCCACTCACTAGGGGTTACATAATTATACCCACATCAGGCTGACATTGCAACTTGCACAGGACAGTGGCTCCTGTAGACACATGATTAGCCTGATAATTATAACTTATTATTACCTCTCAGCACTAAATAACAGATTTAGAGTCTAATGCTAATGCAATCAACACACTACTTGTGTGTCAAGATACAACACCACAAGCAACATGGTCTCTTTCTCGTCAAACTCTGTTCCAGACTTTTGTATAAGCAGGACACTAAATGTCATAATGAGCTCTGGAAAAAGGCCTACTATATTGTCACTGGAATAAGAGAAGATATATTTCCCTTAAACCCAGTTGTCAAAACTGTGCAGATTACATTAAATGGGTGCACTTCACAGACCCAATTCTTCTGCATATATTCTTCACACAAATTGGAGTTCCTGTTTCTCTCCTTTTTCTTTTTGTATAATTGATAAAGAAATAATCGTCAGCTTCCTGATGTGCTGTCTCTTACTCACCCATTAGATTCAACAATCCAAGCCCTTCCTTTCACTGGAAACAGACAGACAACATCACGCCCTCACACAAGTGCACACCCATCAATTGCTAGTTTTGTTTTCTGAACTAATCCAGGAGTTGACTCTCAGAGCCAGCAAGCAGCAATTTCTCTTCAGGGCACCACATGATCTCTCAAGTGCCAAGAAGCCACTTAGGGAAGGCTTCAATACTGAAACTCTATTACTGTGTGAACTTGTTTTCCCAATCAATGCCTGTCGAATTGTTATAGTAAATGACACATAACGAAACCAGCACACAACATAATATGTCCCTTTTTCCATTCCAGAAAGGAGGAGCGTTCTGCATGAAAGAGCTACATATCGCATTATACATGGGACAGGAAAAGCAAGTTCCTTCTCTGTCATTTCTACTATAACAAACAACCAACAGCACGTCTCCAGTGAATGATCCAAGCCACATATGGCCTGGTTTTCATAGATGTTGACTGTGATGGGAGTTATGGGCACTCAAGACCTCTAAAAATCTGGCAATCTAACCCTCAAAATATGGACTGATCAGACTGTCAACAAAAGGAAGCTTGACAAGGCAAAGGTGTAAATTTGTAATCCCCAGAGGGCTAATATCCTAGTACAAAGACTTCCTTCAACCATACCTTCTCTCTTTTCTGTTTTTTTTTTTTTTGTATAAAGACTTTGCTGTGAAGCAATGCTGATTTGATTGTTGAAGTTATTCTTTATTTGGCAATGGATGCAGTTATATTAAATTTAACTTTTAATAAAATGCTCCGCATGCAATTTAGAAATAGATTTGCATTGATTGATTGCATGGAACAATGATGCAACAATTACATACCTGGAAATAACACCTTTCCATACATATAATGAAGCCTGTTAAATATTAAGGACCAAACCTTTTGCTGATTTATAACCTGTTCAATTCTACGGACTTCAATGGGATCACAGAATCACTGGGAGACAGTGCAGAGGGACAAAGGCTTCTGCATAGAGAGCCCTGGCATACATGGATCTTGGGAGATCCCAGGTTTAGGAGACTGATCTCCTGCCATTTCCAAGTAGGAGCAAATTAAACCCTCCCACCCTTGCAAAGATGGAAACTCTGTGAGCGGGAACTTTTGACATTTCCAGTCCTTAACACAGACTTCTCCCATGGCAAGATTGGCCCTATGAATGGCCCTAAATAAACTGATTGGTTCACTTACCCTGTAACCTACAATCTGCTTCAGCTACTTCAGCTGTACATGACAAAGTAACATCCTCCTCCTTATTATCACCGCTACAAACTCTGGACTCACTCCTCTCTGTGATTTCCACTTTCTTGTTATGTTTCATATCTGGTTTGTCATCGTGCTTATTGCAGCTTTCCCCATCCTGTTCAGCCATGTCATTTGCAATTCCTTACAACATAAATGAAAAGCATTAGTCTTTTGATACTGTGATTCTTTTGTACAAATGATAATGCTCTGTGGGTCTCATTCACACCCCAATGAAATCAATGGAAGACGCCCATTTACTTCAATTGGCACTGGATCAGGACCTATATCATTAAATGCGACAGAGTCACTGCACTCAAGTTCATTACCCAGAGAGAAATGTAACTTGCTCTGAAGTTATTCAAGATTTTCACTGTACTGACCCCCATATTAAAGTATGAAATTAAACAAACCAATTGTCTAACAGTAAATGTAGGGATGAATTCTGATCTCAATTGCAATGTTACAAATCTGCAGTATCTCCACCAAAGCCAACAGGATTATTCCAGATTGATATTGGTGTAACAGACCGTACAATTTATCCAGCAGATGTTGGAAATAAATGGCCCCACCTGTCTTTTTCACCAAAGCTCTGGGGCTTTTGGGTTTGAAGTGATTTCCCCTGGTTTTGGGCACAAAGAATGAGTGTGTCCTTACTGTTAACTTAATTTTTGAGGTGCATGTTTATCACATTGGGCCAGACTGTGGCTCTCCCTTAACCCAACCAGACAATAGGGAGAGGAAGGGCCAGCTGGGAGCAACTCACTGGAAAGGGAAGGAGAATAGCAAGGACTATGCAGTATCTTTTAAAGAGCTTTTGCAGATCACTCTCTGCAGAGCAATAAGGCACCTCTGAAAGGCATTTTGCTTCACAGAAACAGGATGCTTCTCAGTGCTTTCTATGGGCAGGGCTGACCTTACCATGAAGCAAACTGAGGCGGCCGCCTCAGGTGCCAGACTGTGTGGGGGGCGCCATTAGAACCCAGAGTGTAGAAAATTGTGTCTGCTGCTGGTGCATATGTAGTCTCTCTGCTGTAGATGCACAGAGATGGTGGAGTGCTGTGCTGGAGGAAGGAGGGCACAAGAGACATAACAGGCAGGCAGGAGAAAAGGTGAGAGGGAATAACAGAAAGCAGCAACAGCTGCAGGGAGAGAGAGGAGGAGGAGCCTCTTATGTACCTCTCTAGCACCCCCAGGAGCCTGGACTGATTAACACCAACTTCTCCGGGAGCTTCCTGTTTCCTGCTGCTTCCCTGAACCCACTTGAGGAGAACAGGCAGTCACCTGAAGTAGTAGGAGCCAGTTAGACCCTTAAGACGCTGATATCTTCCCTCCCTCAGGCCCTGCTACCAGCCTGCTTATTTGTCCCCTTCAAATGAGTGTTGAGAGCCACTATAGCTGGCACAGAACAGCAGTCATGAGTGAAAGAGGAAAACGCTCATCTGGGGCAGCATTCAGAAAAAGAAAGCAAGCAAAGGAAGCTTTTCTATCTAAGCAGGAAGGAGCTCTCCTGAGATACACAGACACAAATGTTCATGGTGAGCCTTCCGGCCCCAGTGAGGATGTGAGTGGTGAGGAGATGCCTGATCTTCCCGTTAGTCAGAGTGCAGGTGACCTGGCAGCTACTGCAGCATCCATAGCTCCATCTCAAATGCATGTAACCATGCACATTCCTGAAGAAAAGTGTAGATCAGAGAAGAGTGTGGTGGAGGTGCAAGAAACAGCTGCTGCTGAGTTTAATTCCTTAAGTCTAGATGATCCAGGACTGTGGACCCACTTGAGCAGTAGCCTGAGGGACTTCCTTGTACTACGTGGGCCACAACAAGTGAAAAACTTCATGTTCCCCAAAGACAATGAAAACAGAAGTTTCCAGCCAATATATTACTGGCATGAAATCCCCAATGGTGACACAGTGGAGAGGCCATGGCTTATGTACTCAAAACCCAAGAATGCTGCATACTGTTTTTGTTGCAAACTCTTCCAGTCTAGTGTTCCAGCTACACTAGGTTCTACAGGAACAAAGGACTGGAAAAATCTGGCTAGAAATCTGGCAAGCCATGAGAAGGCAGCAAATCACCAGAGAGCATTCCATAGGTGGAAAGAGCTTGAGATGAGACTAAGGTTAAAGGCCAGCACAGATGATCAGCATCAAGAGAAGATTGCATCAGAGTCTCTTTACTGGCAAAATGTTCTGAAAAGGCTCATTGCCATTGTGAGAATGCTTGCTACCCAAAACCTAGCACTGCGTGGCACTTCAGATCTGCTGTAGATGCCAAACAATGGAAACTTCCTTAAAACTGTGGAGCTGATGGCTGAGTTTGATGCTGTACTCCAGGAGCATCTAAGAAGAGTCACCACCCAAGAAATGTACATACTCCACTACTTTGGAAAAACAATTCAAAATGAGATCATACAGTTCATGGCAACAAAAGTCAAACAGAAGATTGTGGCAGTTCTGGAGTCAGCAAGATATTACTCTGTTATTCTGGACTGCACACCTGATATCAGCCATACAGAACAAATGACTTTAATGGTGCGTTTTGTAACAACAACAGAACCTAGTGAAAATGTCCCTGCAGTGGTGACTCTTAGAGCATTTTCTAGAATATATTGACGTTGATGATACTACAGGAGCTGGTATGACAAATGTGCTTCTTAAAAAGCTGGAAGATACGGGAATTGCGATAGCTGACATGAGAGGTCAGGGCTACGATAATGGTGCCAGCATGATAGGAAAGAACAGAGAAGTACAGACACGGATCCGAGAGTTAAACCCTCGAGCTTTTTTTGTCCCAGGCAGTTCTCATTCATTGAACTTGGTGGTCAGTGATGCAGCATCAGCTTCTAGTGAGGCTGCTGAATTTTTTAATGTAATTCAAAGCATCTATGTATTTTTCTCTGCATCAACTCATCAATGGCAAATTTTGAAGCAACATCTGGGAACATCCTCTCTGACACTGAAACCACTGAGTGCCACAAGATGGGAAAGTCGAGTAGAGGCTATAAAGCCTATCGAACACCAAATTGGGAAGATAGATGATGCCATAGTTGCCATTATGGAGGATAATGCTGTGACAGGAACTGTTCGTGGGAGAATAGTGGCAGAGGGAAATGGAATCACCAGAAACATACATAACTTCAAATTTCTGTGTGGCTTAGTGTTGTGGCATGACATACTGTTTGAAATACAGTAACTCCCCAGTTAACGTCCTCTCGCTTAATGCTGTTTCAATCTTACGTCCCTGCTCAATTACAGAACATGCTCCATTTAAAATTGTGCAATGCTTCGCTATAATGTCGTTTGGCTGCCTGCTTTGTCCACAGCTGGCAGCCCCCTATCAGCTCCCTTTCGCCCCCCCACCAACAGTGCCTCCCACCTGCTGGCAGACCCCGTGGATCAGCGTCTTCCCACTCCTCCCCCTGGCCTCCTGCCTGTGTCAATCAGCTGGCTTGAGGCATTCTGGAGGGAGCGGGGAGGAGCGAGGACTCGGCGTGCAGGCTCCTCCTCCCTCTCCTGCCTCCCGAATGTTGCAAACCAGCTGATTGCCGCAGGCAGGAGGCAGGGGAGGGAGGGGGGAGGCTGTTCGCCGAGTCCTCGCTCCTCCCTACACCCTCCTGCTCTCTGAACGTCACAAGCCAGCTGATTGCTGCGGGCAGGAGGAAGGAGCGAGGACGCAGTGCTCCTCCCGCCTCCCTCCCCTCCTTTCTGCCATCAGCTAGCTTGCAGTGTTCAGGGGGCAGGGGAGGGAGGGGGAGTGTGCGTGCCGTGTCCTTGCTCCTCCCTCCAGAACGCCGCAAGCCAGCTGATTGCTGCGGGCAGGAGGCAGGGGAGGAAGGGGGGAGGAGCAAGGATGCTGCGTGCAGAGTAAAGGGGGAGTAGAGGGGGTGAAAGAAGAGGTGGGTTAAGGGTGGGGGTTTGGGGGATGGGGTGGAGTGGGCGGGCTGACAGTTGAGCCCCCCACCCCTGGTGCTTGCAGAGTAGGGGAAGCTGCTGCTGCTGCTGTGCAATGTGCTTTTCCTAGCCTACAGCACCTTCAGCATCCTTGCCTGCCTCATTATCTCCAGTGCCAGTGGGCTGTGCCTGTGTGGGGTAAGGCAGGGGCACCTCCCAACTATAGTACTGTACTGTATGGCAAAAAAAAAATTTCCCTGGAACCTAAACCCCACATTTACATTCATTCTTATGGGGAAATTGGATTTGCTTAACATTGTTGCACTTAAAGTCACATTTTTCAGAAACATAACTACAATGTTAAGTGAGGAGTTACTGTAAATGTTGTAAGCAAGAGACTCCAGGGTGTTGACCTTGATATATCTGGAGCAATGGAACAACTGGAAAAAGCAAAGTCATACCTATAGTCTTACCGGTCAGATGAGGGATTTCAAAATGTTCTGAAAAATGCACAAAAGTTGACAGAGGAACTTCACACTGAAACTATTTTCCCACCCATTCAACAATACAAGAGTCGCCAAAGAAGAAGACATTTTGGTTACAAGGCACGGGATAATCCCATAAGAGACCCCAAACAACAATTCAAAGTTGAATTCTTTAACCAGGTGCTAGATTGTGCAGTACAGTCAGTTGAAGAACGTTTCATGCAGCTCAAGGAACACAGCAGTATATTTGGGATGTTGTATGATATTCCAAAACTCCTCACTATACCTGAAGAAGACCTACACCAGCAATGCAGGGCACTAGAGACAGTGTTGACACCCGACGACATGCGTGATATTGATGCGAGTGATTTAGGTGATGAACTGAAAGCCCTTTCAAGATACATTTCAGCAAGATCAACTCCAAAGGCTGTTCAGGAATATATGTGCACAAATAAGATGACCATCTTCTTTCCAAATGCTTTTGTTGCTCTGCACATACTTCCAACACTTCCTGTAACAGTTGCCAGTGGAGAACGCAGCTTCTCCAAGCTGAAGTTAATAAAAACACATCTATGCTCCACAATGACACAGGAGAGGCTGGTCAGTCCTTCAACCATCTCAAAAGAGCATGAGCTGGCCCAGAGTGTGGACCTTCAGGAAGCAGTTCAAATCTTTGCAACCAAGAAGGCACGGAAAGGACCACTTTGATTATTCAAACAGATAAAAATGCCAGTGAAGAAAAGAAAAGTTAACTTTCAAATGCCTGAATAGCAAATGTAAGTATTACTTAAAATTTTTGAGCAAGGCATTTTAAGTTGTTAGGTCTCCTTTATTGGGGTAGGTAGCAGAGCAGTACCATGAGAGGAGTAGAACAGGAAGAAGGCAGAATTGAGACCTTTCAAAGTTTTGGCCCAAGCGAGAGGGAATGGGGGCGTCACTTGAGCTTCCTGCCTCAGGTGCCAAAATGTTGTGGGCCAGCCCTTTCTCTGTGGTTCTGTCACTTTAACACCATCTACCCCACTGATTGTGCTTACCCAATGTACAAATATGTCTTGCTTTGCATTTGTACTCATGTAATATGTACGTCATGTGATATCACATAATACAGTTTTTCTGAAGACTCGAATTTTTCATTTTCAGGGAAAATGAATATTCTGCAGGTTAAAAAAGTGGCCTCCAGTGGCCTATAATGACAAAAGCCACAGTCCATTTGCCAATTTTTAAGTCCTTGGGGGAAAATAGTTTTTGCTGCTTATAAACATTAAATCCAGTCAATCGCATATATAGTTCACCATTAAGATGTCAGCATTAGCCATCTAATTATTGTCTATTCTAACCATAGAGGGAAACTGTGGTATTTGGGACAGCAGTGAGGGGTTCTGTTGGCTAATGCTGACGTTTAGTGATCACTGTAAACACATGTGAGTGTTTACACACCTATTTTAATCCTGTTTGAGTCCAGTTTAGAGCGACCAAGTTCCAAAACTCTGATAGTCATTAACAGTAATTGCTGATTAGTGAAGCAAAGATGGTAAACTAAAGATTACTGTTGCAACCATGCTATTTTGTTTCTTACCATGTTTCATTCCAGCACTAGACTTCGTGGGGCCTGGGTGGAAAGGCATGCCTCCATAAGCAGAATACCCATAGGAAGGGTAGCCGTACCCTAAAAACAACAGCAATGTAAAAGGAAAAAGAATCACTGGAATTATTCTCCAGAACAAAAACAAGCAATACAATGAAAATCACATGCTCAGACAAAAGCACTATTTCACATGCAGCTCCTTTAGTATTTTGTCCTATGGATTTTCCGCCCTACTAAAATAACATGTTCTGGATGAAAGCCCCACCTCCCATCTTTATGTCAATCAAAGGAAAGTCTAGACATCTGGCTAGCAGCATCCTCTATCTTTGCAGTTCTCAAAATTTAAGAGGTAGCATACCACTTCTACTGCTCAACAAAGAACTTGGCATGCTGCCTGAATAATTGTAATTAGTGTAGTTATAATGGATTTTTATTCTGATACCGTTCTTTAGACCAGCGTTTTTCAAACTTCAGGTCGTGACCCAGTACTGGGTTGCCGTGGCATGTCAGGCACTGGGTCGCTCTGGTCAGCACCACCGACCGGGACGTTAGAAGTCCTGTTGGCAGTGCTGCCCAGATAAGACAGGATAGTGCCTACCTGTTCCGACACCACACTGCGCCCCGGAAGTGGCCAGCAGCAGGTCCAGCTTCTAGGCGGGGGGCCACGGGGCTTGCGCACTGCTCCTGCCCCGAGCACCAGCTCCGCACTTGCACTTGCTTGCGCGCCTCCGCTTAGGAGCCGGACCTGCCGCTGGGTGCTTCCAGGGCGCAGCGCGGTCCACGGTGCCAGGACAAGCGGGAAGCCTGCCTCTGCACCCTGGCTGCACCGCTGACTGGATGCCACCGGAGGTAAGTCCGTGCCCCAACCCCATGCCCCAAACCCCTGCTCCAGCCCTGAGCAACCTGGAACCCCTTCCTGCACCCCAAACCCCTCATCCCCCGCCCCACCCCAGAGCCTGTACCCCCAGCTCAGAGCCCTGACCCCTTCCTGCACCCCAACCCTCTGCCCCAGTTCAGACCCCCCTCCCACACCCTGAACCCCTCATTACTGGCCTC
Organism: Eretmochelys imbricata; assembly: GCF_965152235.1. Classification (NCBI taxonomy): domain Eukaryota; kingdom Metazoa; phylum Chordata; order Testudines; family Cheloniidae; genus Eretmochelys; species Eretmochelys imbricata. Next base: position 32,244,883 of record NC_135575.1, on the reverse strand, counting down.
ACCCCCCAGCTCTCATCCCCACCCCCCAACCCTCTGCCCCAGCCCTGAGCCCCTCCTACACCCTAAACCCCTCCTCCCCAGTTCTGTTGGGTCGCGGGCATCAACAATTTTCTTCAACTGGGTCCCCAGAAAAAAGGTTTGAAAACTGCTGGTTTAGACTAACTCTTCTACCCCCAGTGGTACATGTTCCACAGTTGGAGAACAGCTGCTCTCTCCCTTTCTCTAGTAGAAAAGCTATGCTGATAATGACTTCCAGGACGTCACTGTTCAAATGATGCCTAGCTACTCTACAGTATACCACCTTCCTGCAAGAAACAAAAATGATCATCATGTGATAACATATCATACTGCTCCTCAATGCCATACAGTAGATATAGAATCAGATTCTGGTCCCTTGCTCTGTGGGCCAGCTGGAACTGGAGCAGGAATGGCAGCAGTGCAGAGGCATTTCACGGAGCACCTAGCACCTCAAATTTCTCAACAGTGATTGCCGTTAACTAATTGGCATTGACAATGATGGGTTGTGAAGGATTTCTGCCCAGTCTTCCTTGGCCAGAAGGAAGCTATCTGTGACATACAACTTCAAGGAAGAAAAATAATGAGGGGGTTATGTGGTGTCCCACAGGGAAGAAGATGTTTTACTGAAAACATTACAGCTTTGATTCTCATTTCACACCAGTAAGAATGAAGAGTAACTTCACTGAAGTCAATGGAGTTACACTGGTTCCATATCAGAGTAAGTGAAATGAGATTCAGGTCCTCTATACCTACAGAAATACAGAGATTCGCCATGTCAATTTCAATAACAAATAAACACATGTCCTTTCTCCAACGCCTAAAGGGACAAACCACACATGTTACAGTTTAAATCTCATGCTTCAGATCAATGATCTTTTCTCTTTACCTGAGCCAGCACCACTTCCTCCGCCTCCATACATTCCACTCCCTCCACCTCCAGCACCACTGCCTCCACCATAACCATCAGAAAAATTAGGCATAAGCTTCTGTCGCTTCCTCTGAACTTCTTCTTTATCTGTGTTTTGGATGAGGGAGAGAATGAAAGAGAAACAGCAAAAGGAGAGGATGAGTCACTTCTATCACCAGCTGGGGACAGAAAAGAGCATTGGTACTGACTGGATTACTGAAAAACAATAGCTTAAGGGGAAATCAGAAGTGCTGTAAGTAGGGTAAACTTTTTCAGCTCCAAACAACAAACTATTTTTGTACAGCAAAAATTGGTGAAACCTTCCAGTAAGTAACAATCAGAGCGACATTCTCAGACAGACCACTGAACCAAAGACACAATCACGCACATAAGTCCATATGGCTTCTCTAATGCTGTATCTGGTGCCACAATACCCAAATAAAGATGACTAGGACAGGACATGGCTGACTCGCCTAAGTGCCTAAATCACTTTTGAAAATGGGACTTAGGAGCCTAAGTCACTTATATGCTTTTGAAAATTTTACCCATTGGGAACAAAAGGGCAATTTTCTCTCCCAAGCAAATACACTTTAGAAAGAGGGGATGAAGGTGCTCAAAAAACGATGAATCAGAGGATGAAATGAAGCATACTTTCGTACCAGAAAGGCCACAAACAAAAATGAGTCTAAAGCAAGACATAAAAAACTCATGCAGGTCAGTAGAAGGAGAACTAGCCTTACACAAAGTACAACAAATAAAGGTAGAACAGAGTCCCCAGCGCCATCAAAAATATTCCGAAGACTCTGGGGAAAAAAACAGCACTCTAAAGTTAAACATACAGAAAATCAAACAGTCATGAAAAGAGGAGCTATCAAAAAGTGACACAAAAATTCTAGCGAAGAGGAAGCCCAGCAACACTGTTGAGGAAAGAACAAAATATCCCCCAACAAACAATGTAATAATTCCTGACAGGCATATGCCAAACGTGGTAAGGAAACTGCATGCAGAACAGTATCAATCAATGCATCAAACCCAAGCGCTGAACATATGAACCAATATAATGAATAGTCTATATATGAATGCACTTACAGACATATACAGTACATAGATAAGTGTACCTGCATCAAATATACTCACACCCAGGAAGAGAGAAAACCCTAAAAAGCAGCTAATGAATCTGGCCCAGGAAACAAAAAAGACACACATTTCTGAGCTCATGTGAGCACTATTCAACAGGGAAATAGCACAGTACAGTTGCTAGAATACCATACAGTTGCTAGAATGCCAGCCTTCATAATATGTTGGATAGAGTTTATGAAAAGGCATTTACAGAAATCATCATTCAATTATTTTCACCCCTCTAAAAACCACAAAAAAGTCAGCCTCAAAATTGGTGGGCTATATCTGGAGCAGTGTGAAATGTTTCTATACAATTTGGTCAAGGAGTTCCTGGATGCTAAAAATAGAGTTCACCTAAATTCAAATATCCACCTGAAAACATGGAAATTTCTCAGCAAACATCACTTTCTGCTGCTTATTATACTAAAATATAAATAACTCACTATCCCCGCACATGTCTTTGTTTTGTCCACCTGTTTTCTCTTGTCACAAGCTAAATCCTCAATCCTGCAAATGCTTATGTATATGCTTTAAAGCACACGAGTAGTCATTGACTTCAACAAGACTACTCCTGCGCTTAAAGTTAAGCACATATGCATATGCTACTGGATCAGGGCTTAAGATCATAAGCCACTGCCTTTTATTACATCTGCGTAGTATGGTGCCGAGCAGAACAGGCCCTGATCCCTGATTGGGACCCCTGAGCTCGGCCATCATACAAATATTTTTATTACTATTTATTATTAATGCTAACATGAACACGAAGAACAACCTTATAATTCAGTCAGATTAATTCACAGCATAGTGATTTAAAAAGTATTGATCCACTGGGTAAGCTTCCTGACACTGAACAACATAGTCACCGGGTCTGATTCCAACTGTTACATTTCACCTAGAAGATTTACAATATTGTCATGGAAAAAAACCACACCAATCACACCACCCTTCCTCTTGCAAAGGGTGCCAGGGGGTTATTTAACGAACACAAGTGCTTAGGACTAGAGCTGGTCAATGAAAGAGAAATACAAAATATATTTTCTATTTTCTCACCAGTTCTAGTCAGGACCCTGGTTTTATGTTTCATCTGAAAGGCAGCACGGGCAGTACAATAACCTCGAGTATTGTTTCAGAAGTGACCGGGAAAAAAGCGCCACCTACTGCATATATACATTCTAGGTGTATAAGATACCAGTTGACACTAATCCCTTGTAGGGACCTGTGTGTTTCCTGCACAACAGTCCAACATAAAATATCGAAGTAAACACATTCTGCCCTGACTAGTTCTGCCCTGACCAGTTTTTCCATTAGTTCTGCCCAATATGAGCAGTCAAGTACAGTATTTTCTAGAGGTAAAAAACCATAGAACAAGGACATTACCCAACATTAGGAAATAGGTGAGGGCTCTGCTGTTTCACAAACAGGATATTTCCCCTTTGTAATGCATGGAACAGGTTCAATGAATTACCTTTGATTTCAGGGTAGTACAGAAATGGCTTTGGCTCACTTGTTTCCAGATCAGATTTCCGCCGTAGTTGGACAAACACAGATGCTGGTTTTGTGATATTGACATCTCTGTACTTCGGGGTTTTGAATACAATAGCAAACTGTGAAAAACATTGATCAGCAGGTTGTCAGGAATAGAGTTTTCTGAAATAAGATAGTGCTTTACATCTAACTTTTTGTATTTGGGGGCATTTTACTTAGTTACAGCTGAGAGGAAAATCTCACTTGCGTGAAGGCTACCACAACTATACGTTCCCATTTTATTTTTCACTTCTAGTTTGGAGCTAATTACAGTTTAAATGCCTTTTATCTAATACATGTAGGTACTGTATTTTTCTCTCTTGCTTTATCTTTTTTTCATGGTGTCCTTAGTATTCCTGTAGGAACTCTGGAGACATTTTACCCTGTACTATTTTTCCATAGACGTGCCTTACATCTCTCCCTTACCATTACTTTCACACCATAGTTTTCAAATTTCCTTTTAGTGTGTTTCTAACTTTCATCGGCACTATGATTTAAGATTAAATTAAATCTGGGCCATATTTATTCTTCTGAAGTAAGAGAGGGAAGATAGTGACTGCGAAAATTAGTATTGGGATTTAGAGCCTTTCACGACTAAGCCATTGGTTCAAATGGGGCCCTACTAGCTAAAGAATTGAAAGCCGTTAGCAAATGACAGCTATTTGGTCACTTACCTGCCTATGTACATCTGTAGGAGAAAAATCTCCAAAGCCTTCCCATACACCACCATTTTCATCCTCTTCATAAAAACGAATTTGAATATCATCTGCAAACAGTGCGAGAGTGTTAATTCCTCTAGGTTTTTTTTTAAGCTTTTGGTTAAATCAATTTCGAATAAAAAATAATATAGTGGATGGCAGTTCTAACAGTGGATTTTGGGAGATTTTTCCTAGCACTGATTCATACTGTATACTATAAACAACAATAAATGATTTTTGGTAAAGGAAAATAATTCTCTCTGATGCTGAATTTCACCCAGTATTTGTTTTCTGTGGTAATGTGTTACATTTAGAAGAATACATTAAACATCAAGAACTTTACCCCTCTCAAGTATGATAAATTTAAGAAGATTTATATGAACATTATTTCCACCAGTTTTACGCTGATGTAATTCTTGTGATTTCAGTGGAGTTACTCATGTTTTAAACTGGTGTGAGTGGAGAATCAGGTTCACTTCTTCTTCCTGTTCTATGGTTAAACAGGATTAGTGCAGTAGCTCGATACAGAATAACTGTAGGGATGGGATAACTTATGGTGTGAAATATAGGACCCCCAGCCCACCAGTCTGAATTCTGAAAACTGAATGAAACTTGAACTGTTCAGGTTCAAGTTCTATTTACTGCTGGCAAAAAGCCACTTCTCAGCTACTGCTTAGAGTGGCAGCAGCTACTTTCAGCAGCAGTCCTGAGCTATGTGCTCTCCAGCAATGCATTTCCTCTCCCCTTCACAAAGCAGTGCGAGGGGTAGAGATGTTTCTGTCAGGCGGGGGCCCTCTGCATAGACCTCTTTGGAGAGGTGGGGAAAACAGGCCACCCTGAGGACTCTTTCCTCGGCATCCTGGGGAGGGGAGATACGAAACGCCCATTTTCTGCCTTTGGCTAATGGCAAGGAACTCTTTATCTTCCTAATCAATGGGAAGGGGCCTTGGGGTAGGTGGGCTGTTTCCTCCTGATCCCCAATCTGGCAGCATTCAGATTTAGAAACACTCCTTCCAATGTTGCTGCCGTGTGCATTCAAGTTTCCGAGAGCACAGAGGTTTGAGAGAGTGACGGTGTCAGGGGAAACCCCGCTCAGACTAAGGGGAAACCCCACTTCGGAGTTTCCATTTATTCAGACTTTTTTTTAAAAAAAATTGCATTTTACTTAATCCCCTGGAAAGGCTGTGGATTTACAGTGTTAAGGAGAAAAAAACATTTCCCCAAACTCAACCAGTTTCTCTCTTCCCTACAGAATTACACAGTATGCTGTCTTCTCCCACACCCTTCTCTGCTGCAGCGTGGAATAACAGAAAATGCCTGAATCATTTAACAACTCTACTCTACAGCCAGGTAGAGCACTGTACATGCTGTTGTAGCGATAAAGTATATCTGTGGGTCCTTGTTTTAATCTACAGATTGAAACACTCCAAGCCCCCTTTTTCTTTTCTGTTTACTTCCATCTATGAATAGGAAACCAGAATATTATAAACAAAGGCCAATATGTTAAAATTTGAGCATCTTAAATTAAGCATCCAAATCCATATTTAGAGCCTGATCCCGCAAACACTTCATTCCAGGAATAATGTTTACAACTGTGAGTCCACAGGATGCCTCACATTGCACAAGCCTGACACCTGGTAGTAACTATTTACAGGTTCATTCCCTTTGACATCTACATAAATATGGCCTGATTACTGGCAGTACTGAGCACCTGCAGCTCCCACTACACATTATACAAGGGGTTGGAGGCACCATAGGGGTGTGGTCATGGGTCCACAATTGCACATATCCAGTGTTCACAAACCCTGACAACCTGGGGGGCTAGAACAGAAACTTCAGAGGGGCTGTGGTGGCGTCCTGGTCAGTCTGCTGGTTGGGGGAGAGGGAAAAGGGTACGTGAATGTCTTTCCCCCAACTCTCCAGGCTGTTCCCCCTACAAATTACTCGTGGGTGAGCGGTGTAAGATCACTAATCGCTGTCCTAATCACTGTGGCCTGATTTTCAGAAATGCTGAGAACTCACAAATTCTGCCGAAGTTAATGGGAGCAGTGTTGGCACAGGACCTTTGACTGCTAGGCCACCATGAGAAACATAGCAAAGCTACTTTATAATCCCAATCAAAGGGGCCGATTCAGAACACCAGACAGTTTGGGGCTCTTACCTTTCTGAACCTTGTCACAAAGAAGGTAAATCTCCTCTCCTCCTGTCACACACCCTGCTGTTCTGTCCATTCTTACAATCTTTAAATTGGATGCATTGGGGGCTTCTGTCAAAAGGGAAGAGTTGAAACAAGATGTTATTCCGCTGACAGCCGTACTGACTCTGCTGACAGCTGTAGGCTAAAAATTGGTTTGTCAGGGTTTGGTTTTAATCCATAATGGTCAGTAAACATTACTTTGGGCTGATGCACTGAAATCGACGAAAAACGTATCAATGGGTAAGGGTCGGCATGCCTGCAGGGACTGGGTGCCACTGGCCCTGCAGCTGTGCAGGGAGCCCTGTTCAGCTCTACTGTCACGGCCCGATTTGCACACCAGCCAGGAATGTAGGAGCTGTCCCCAGGCGGCAACATGTTCAGCAGCACCCTGTGATCAAGGGCTCGGCCTCCCTGGCCAGGGGGTTCTCTGCTTCACAGGGCCAGGACGACCAGAGCCTCCTCCCCCGCCTTGCACTCTGGTGTCTTTGGCCCGTCAGCCACACAGAGAGCCCTCTGCAGCCCCACTGTCAGCACTGCCCTGATTCTAACCCCAACCCTGCCATCCCAGCTGTAACCCTAAACATAGTTAAAAACAGAAAATAAAATCTTAAAAACAGAAATGGAGAAAAAAACGTCAAAATTAGAAAAAAATATAAAATTCTGCCACGCCTAGTGAACAAGAAAGCACAGAAATGGGATAAAAGGCAAACCTCAAACAAGAATCACATGGTACTGACTGGATTCCTTGTCTTGTGAAAGTGAAGGATGAACCACTAATTTTTCAACTTAAGGGCCTGATTTTGTACTCCTTATGCAGGCAAAACTCCCATTGACTTCTGTAGAAATTTTGCCTGACTATGGACTACAAATAAGGGATGCATCCAAAGAAGTGAGCTGTAGCTCACAAAAGCTTATGCTCAAATAAATGTGTTAGTCTCTAAGGTGCCGCAAGTCCTCCTGTTCTTTGTTCACTACTGTGTTAGTCCTGTATGAGCACTATACCAGTCAAGTAGCGCAGTGGGGAATCAGGACTCAAGACCCTCCATTGTTACTAATTAGGTTAAAAAAAAAAAGCCATGTGAGAACTGCATCACATTTTCTCTCTTGCGCTCTTGAAATCGGTTAGTGTGGCACCACTGACTGCTTGATATGGTGTGTGTGTGTACATCACTATATACTTGTACATCTCCTGTTTCTTTACTGCTCTGTGGCCTACCTAAAAAGAGTTTGTCAGTCCCTGTCCAGTTCACAGTGGACTGGGGTCCACATCGCCACCATCAAAACTGGCGATTATTTGCAGTCTCAGTAGATAAGTCAAGAGTTAAAAGGGCCCTGGACACAGAACTGTCCTCACACCATTACAGATAGCAGCTTCAGGTGAGGTGTGAGACGCAACGGCAGGACAGCATGGCAGAAGCCTGCACTGCCACATGCTGCACCCGTACTGCAGTGCACTAGATTCACTTAAAAACAAATTAAAAGAAAAAAAAAGTCCCTGTTTCTTTTGAAATAAATGAATTCAGTTGGTGGTCTCAGATACTCTGGTCACTGGCAGTGGCATGAAAACCTAGACAGTGAGAGAGATAGGTGCATCTATTTCCTCCACCTTCCCCACAAATGGAAGATAGACTTTGATGCTCAGACTTAAAAACAACAACAAAAAGCATAAAGCAACATTCAACTTCCTTTCAATGTGGCTTGGCATACACTATACCTCAGTCTGTACTGTAACTTCCCCCCTCTGCTTATTGTATCAATATGCAGATATGTGTTACCGTAATGAAAGCATATTGGAATTATAACAGATACTAAAGTAAACCAACAACATTCCTCAAAGACACCACTTGGTAGTTCACATCACCCTCCAGATGAAGAGTCTGGGGCTTTTACTCTTCCAGAAAATGCAAGTAATATAATGCAAAAAAAAGTACATACTTTTTCTGGATTATTATTGCACGAATATTGCTAAATTGGTAGTCATAAGTAGCAGGTAGGAGAATTGCAGAATTAGAGGGGGTTCAGAGAAGGGCAATGGAATGGGAAAAGCTCTCATATGGAGAGAGATTGAAAAGATTGGGATTGTTTCCCTCAGAAAGGAGATGAACAGAGTGGACACAATAAAAGTGTATATAAAATAATGAATGGTCTAGAGATGGTAGATCAAGAACTTCTGTTCTTCCCATCTCATAACACAAGGACAAGGGGAGATTCAATTAAATTATAAAATGGCAAATTCAAAAGGGCTGCAAGGAAATACTTTTTTCCCAGAATGTACAACTAGAACATAAGAACAGCCATACCGGGTCAGACCAAAGGTCCATCTAACCCAGGGTCCTGTCTTCCAACAGTGGCCTGTGTCAGGTGCTTCAGAGGGAATGAACAGAACAGGTAATCATCAAGTGATCCATCCCCTGTCACCCATTCCCAGCTTCTGGCAAACAGAAGCTAGGGATACCCATTAGATTGTGGAACTCTTTGCCACAGGAAGTTGTTGAGGTCAAGAACTTATCAAGATTCAGAAAGAAACTGGACATTTATATGAATAACAAGAATAACAAAGGTTGTCATAATAGTAAAATTATTTTGGAAGACATATGTGATGGGGTATACAAACCCCTCACTGGAGCTGAAGGGGTTAAAGGACTATACTGGGTCCAGGTAGCCCTGCCCCTCCAACCCTGCAGAGCGTGCTCCAACTGGAGACAGGGTTGAAAAGGGAGCAACCCAGCTCAGAAGGGGGAGGATGGGGAGGAGTGCAAACCTATCCTGAAGACGCCTGCCAAAAGGGGCTGAAGAAGCCTCCTTGAAGAAAAAGGACTGTATGCAGAGCCCAGCTGGGGCTGGCAGTTTAGTTTCCTTTTTCCTTGTTCTTTTCTCCTTATCTGGGGACAGAAGCTGAGGGAAGGAAGCGGTGGTAGGAAGCAACCCAAAAAAGGTTGCTCATAGGGCTCCTCCCAAAGGCCAAACACTGCTGATCTACCTAGGGCCCTGGGTTGGAGCCTAGTGGAATGGGTGAGCCTGGGCTCTCCTACCACTGCTCTACAACTGAGTGGATGCTAACCGTTAGGCCCCTCAGCCCACCAAGAACCCCATTACAGGATATTAAACCTCATGCTTCAGGGCTTAGGCCACTCTCTTGCTACTAGAGACCTGGATGACACCCAATGTGAGGGGCAGATTATCCCACATCAGCCTAATGTGGGGTTCTTACACCTCCCTCAAGCATGGGGCACTGGCTACTGTCAGAGACAGGATAGGTACTAACTGGACCTTGGGTCTGATCCAGTCTGGCGATTCCTATGGCCTACGTTCCTAGAAAGGGAAAGTAAGACCGTGCCTGTTAAAAAGGACATGAAAGCCAAATGTACTTACTGCTGTCATATATTGCATCTGATATGACAGGATCAAGTCTTCTTGTGAAGCTGCCAGTGCTGTCGGGGAGGAAGGCTGTGAACATGAGTCGCACCACGCTGAGGTCCATCTCTTTAGTCTGCTGAAGGGCTGCCTGACGGATGATTTCTCTTTCCCGCTCTAGAACCAATCAATAGCAGAGATAAATTGGCACAACAAGGGGAAAAACAATTCTACCTCCAAAAAGCACTGATAAAAGCTGCTTTTTTTTTTTTTTTTTTAAACCATGAGCTTCAATTCTTATTTTTATTTGGAAAATAGTAAACGGGTAATTCACTGCATTCTGCACTTGTAATAAATGGAGTGACATGCAATTTGTTGCCTGCAAATTATTATTTCTATTGCACCCAAAATTGTGCCAGGCACCTCGCAAACATACAAAAACAGGCACACTCCTGGCCCTGCGGCGTTTACAATGGGTGGAAATACAATAAAGAAGGACAATGATAAGACACAGCAGCTATTTAAGCAAAGTTCACCTGTAGAAGCTGGCACTAACCAGCAGTAAAATAAGTAAGTATTCTTTAACTTCTGGCTGTGCCGTAGTCAGAGCTGGATTGGCCCTTCAGTCCTTCATTAATTCTCTGGGAGCAATGCCGGCCCAAGGTTTTGCAGGTACATGTGTCAAGCAGGGGTTGGAGGGATGATCTTGCCCCAGAGGGATCTCTGTTCTGCCTACAACCACTTAAAGGGTCCAATCGCTCTCCACGGTAATACAAAGTGACTCAGTTTCCCTGAGGGTACTGAACAGGGGTTGAAGATGGAGGCATTGTTGGTGGAACTCGTGCACAGGAGTAAATGTTGTAGAAATCTAGGAGAGAGGGTTGTTTGGCTCTGCATGCCTGAAGATCCCAAAAGCAAAGGACCTCTCAAAATGCACAGCTGGGGGCAGACTACCTAGGGAGCCTACTAAGACATCATCCTGGCTGAGAATCTGTGTTTCTTGGAGCAAAATCTATTATCAACAACACATGTTCTCAAGATCCATGATAATCAAATGAATAACATCGCACCCACCTGTTAGTTGTCTCTCTCCACCACCTTCTGCTTGTATATAGTTGAGTTCAGGATGCACTAGGAGCCCAGGATTGTATCCTTTTTTACAGGCATCTGTCATTCGTGCTTCCAGAGTTTCAAACACTTTCTTCTTTGTGACATGAAGTATCCCTAGATTTGGAAACCTACACAATATGATTGAAGAAATATTTTCTTAGTCCCTTATGCAGAAGTTGCCCATAGTCTCTCTTTGTAACCATAATCACTTGGGGTTGATCCAAAGTCCACCGAAGTCAATGGAAAGACTAAATTTTCAAATGTGGGTGATCGAGCAGTACTTACAAAATGTGTGGGCACCCACTGCATATGCAAAACCTAAATCACCGTGTGCCAGTGGTCCTGTGGGTGCAAAAAACAGGTAACCTGACACACAAGTAACCATTTGCATGAGCAGTTACTGATTTTGTGCATGTGTTCATGTTGTGGATACAACCGAGGAAACAATATTTGAAAATTTGGCTCTCATTATCTATGTGTGCTCTATCTTGGTAATGTCATAACCAGAGATGTTCAAACTCATGAATTCTGTAGGGAGAAGAGTTAGATTTTAAAGAACCCTAGTGGTCTTCTATATTTTTTAACTACTGTGCAAAAATCCTATTCAGATAAGCTAAATCAGAGTCCTAGAGGATTACGGGAGCAAGCTAAAAACAGTGCAACGATTTCCAAAGGATAAGAAATTTACTAGTATGGTTTTTATTAGGCTTTCAGTGAAACACTGCAGATACCAAGTTTCAGAGGGGTAACCATGTTAGTCTGTATCAGTAAAAACAATGAGTCCTTGTGGCACCTTAAAGACTAACAAATTTATTTGGGCATAAGCTTTCGCAGGATATAACCCGCTTCATCAGATGCATGGAGTGGAAAATACAGTAAACAGGTATAAATGAATCCCATGAAAGCTTATGCCCAAATAAATTTGCTAGTCTCTAAGGTGCCACAAGGACCCCTGTTTTTTTTTCCCAGATATCAAGTTGAGTGAAAATGTCCAAAATATAAGACGTATGTTTCAAAAGAGCTGTTGGCACATTTAAAAATGATCAATTAGTTCTGGAACTAGCATGGAATGAAGTCGATATTCCAATTTTCATATGGGTCAGTTGAGGACAGAAAGGCTGTTTCTAAATATCATATGAGAAACTACACAGAAGTTTAATAGGAAACATGCCAAAGGATTATTTCAGATAAAACTATTTAAACGCCTACAACAAGCCAAGTTAGCACACTGCTCTTTAACATCAAAAAGTTACAGCATTTAAAAGAAGTCTCACTCCCTCTCTACTTTTTAGACTTCATCATCTTCACTAAGAAAGACATTCAGGAGATCATGGGAGTAAAACTCACAACTAAGAGCCTCCTTGAAACCTGATACACACCTGAAATCAGACATTAGCCTGAGTATCGTATAGTGATATTAACATTTACTCTTTTAAACCAAGACCAGACTGTTATTTTAGTATGATCTTTATTGATTAAACAGTTTTAGTTATTTAATGTTCTTATGTTTATACTTGTCTTGTTTTAATTTCCATTTTACTAACTTCTATTTTCTTAATTCTTTTTCTGCTCTGATGGATTACTATAAGAGATGATTGGCAAATTTAAATGAAAATGGAAAACTAATGAAAACTGTAACAAGAGGTCAAGAAAAATTTTACAATTCTGCCATACCCATTTTCTGACCAGTTCTAAATACATTTTTAAATAAACTTTTAATACAGATCTGGATTGCACCTGGAAGGTGCCTGTTTGCAGATCTCCAAAAATCATATTAAAAATTATTTGCTTATATCTCTTTAACTTTTCCAGATTCTTATAATTCCAAAATATACCCTCTATCTCCTACATGTCAGTGTCTTCTAAATAGGGATAAACTGAGACCACATTTATTTTTCCATTTTAAGGTATGAGCAAAGTACATAGCAGAAAGTGAAGGACTAATGCTCCATTTAATGGTTTACCTTTACAATTTTCGTCTCACCAGTTACAGTTTTTATACTCGATTCTCTGCCCACTAGCTTTGCCAAATATATCAGTGTACTCACCCTACTACCATATCCTTCGGTCCTGCATTAACTGTGCATACTCCTTCCTCACAATATTTACCCACCAAGCTGTGGGCATGCAGGTGTACGCTTTTTCCATTAGTAACTAACTGGACAATTACTTTTGCAGGACCAACATAATTGAAGATCTGTAAACAAGCATAACAAATATTTTAAAAAAAACAGAACATCATCATTAATCTAAGTAGGTATTTTCTGTCACTTTGATATCTGAGCACAAACAAATTTGCATACAACACGTATGTTTTCATTCCTTCCTTCGTAAAATACAAACAAGATAAAATGATTGTCCCGTATCACCAAAGAGGAGAGTTTTATCAATCCATTTACTAACTGTTTTATTTTTTTCAAATTAAATGCAACAAAAATAAATTAAACTCAACATACAAATAGCAGGAGTGTAAACAGAAATAATGAGAAAAACAGTTCAAGAGAGGCACTTATACCCATTTTTCAGAAAATAAATAAAGTAAATATTTCACTTTGGCCTTTTGCGCTAAGTAGGTTAAATTCATTCAGTAGATTGCATTCTCAGTAGACATTAAAGCATGTTAAGAAGTTCAGCGAAATGGTATGTATTTAGCATTAAGAAAGTGCATTGTTTTGCTGAATGTAAAAGTGCTCTCAAAAAGTTAAGATTGAAATATTATATAGATGACTGCATTTTCTTTACAATGCTGTGTTCTCATTCTAATAATCCCCGTTGGCAGAGGTTTTACAGACAGACATTTGGCATGGAATTCATTCAATATTCATAAGAAAGTATTCTACACTGGCTCAAAAAACTGCATCGATCTGAGGCACTTACAATAGCCTCCATTACCATAGTATCTTAGTACTCACAATCAACACATTTATCCTTCCAACACCCCTGTCAGACAAGGAAGTACTGTCCCCATTTTACAGATGGGGAACTGAGGGGCAGAGAGACTCCCCAACGATCACAGAGGAAATCTGTGACAGAGCAGGGAATTGAATCTGGGTTTCAGGATAGCACCCTAACAACCGGACCATCTTCCACTTCACACACAAGGCCCGGTTCTGAAAATACGAATGCACATGGTTTGTTTTTTTTTACTCACATGCATAGTTCCACTGAACTACACATGAGAAAAAAAGATAAGCACATGCATAAGTTTCTGCGGGATTGGGATAATGGTAAACTGAGTGTGTAGGACCACTGGTGCAGAATTGTATAGAACTCTGTCTCCTAGCTTCTTACAACATCTTTTTTTCTGACACAATGTTAAAAATTATGGTTATAAAAATAAGTGATGCCACAGAAATTGTACAAATTAAAAAGCACTGCTCAAATAGCAATTTTATAAGGGCTTTATTTTATCCATGACATCATTCACATCTCTGACTAGCTGCTCTCATAAGATGAGTTTACCAGCTGATTATCAGTTATCTACATATTTTAAATTATACTTAGTGTAAAATCTTCAAACCCATACCCATTGTTTCTTAAACGCCCTTCCCACAGTTTCACTTAATTAACTAACCAGTTTATCAAGAAGTCTTTTCTCACATTTAGCCTCAGGTGAACTTGTATATTTAATCAACCAGGATACTGAAGGATAAGCATACACAAACCAGTCAGACAAACAACCAGTTCTACAAACCATTCTTCCTGAAGGAAAAAATAACAATCATATAACGAAAGTGAGGTTGATGAAGAACATCTTGACATCCCATCACATTCTCAGGCCTGAAATGCACTGGAAATCACTTTGCAGTGGTTAGAAAGACAAGAAGAAAGTGATGCAGTAAACCATGCTGCAGTTACTCACTGCACCTACTGTATTTTTGGTATTTTCAATTTTATGAACTTTTTGATTTGATGAATTCCTCAATCCTCAACGAGTTTGTAAATGTTGGTTCTACTGTACAGTAAGAGTGATGACTAAATTACTTCAGCTTCTTGTATTGATAAGACTGATAATCAGAACTCACCATTATTTCACCAATCTAACATGTGTTGCTTACTTTTTTTGTTTCCTTTAGCTCTTCTTGAGCCCATTACACTTGGAACAGTCTCAACATTTGCCAAGTGCACTCCCACACGACTCCCTCCTACTCACTACTTAAAGCTAACCAGTTTCCAGGAAGCATGTGTCTGTGAAAATCCTCTCATAAACCACTTGTCTGCTACTTGTTTTACCTGTACCGTACAATAAAAATGCCTCTAGTTTGAGAGCGTGATGTGGTCTAAACATATGTCTAGCTCACATGAACTAACCCCAGCTCTGATAGTGAATCAACCTACAGCCTTGACCAAGTCACACTGCCTCATCTTCCTCGTTTGTTAAATGGGTGTGATAATACCTACTTGTCAACCTCAAAGAGGTATGATGATTAATTAACATTTACAAAATGATTTGAGAATGAAAATTGCTACTTATGTCCCAAGTATGATGATGATGACGATAATGATTAATAACTCTCTAGGACACATTATTTCCTCTTTTTGACATATGCATTTTCACTGTTATAAGGTGCATTGTGTATCTATATTGCTATATAAATGATAAATAATAAATAACGTGCATGTTCCGTATTTGTGTCAAAATTGCTCAAGACAGTTCTGTATCAGC
Source organism: Eretmochelys imbricata (assembly GCF_965152235.1). NCBI lineage: Eukaryota > Metazoa > Chordata > Testudines > Cheloniidae > Eretmochelys > Eretmochelys imbricata. Next base: position 32,229,290 of record NC_135575.1, on the reverse strand, counting down.
TGTTCAAACCACAGGGAAACTGTATCTAGCGCTGCTGGGTTTTAAGGACTTTCCAGAACATCTGAAAGCAGAACATTTAACTACGTGGTATCAAGATTGTAATCTTCAAACGGTTCACTCAGCTCAACACAGTCTTTGTAATCTGCATAGGGAGAGAAGCCAAAGTTCTCTAAAACGTAACTTGTATATAGATTGTTAGATCATTAAGCCAGAAGGGAGCAATGTGATCATCTGGTCTGACCTTCGGCATAAGACAGGCGATAGACTTCCCCAAATTAATTCCTGTTTGAACTAGAACATATATTTTAGAAACACATCCACTCCTGATTTAAAAACTGCCAATGATGGAAAATCCACCACAAACCTCGGAGTAAGTTATTCCCATGGTTATTTACGCTCAATGGTAAAAATGTGTGCCTTATTTCAAGTCTGAATTTGTCTACCTTCAACTTCCACCAACTGGATCCTGTTATACCTTTGTCTGCTAGATTGAAGAGCCCATTGTCAAAAGTTTTGTTCCCTATGTAGCTACTTACAGAGTTTGATGCAAGTCACCCTATAATCTTCTCTTTGATAAAATAAACAGATCACTCCATTATCTTCTCTTTCATAAAATACACAGCTTGAGCTCCTGGACTTTCTCATTTTAAGGCATGGTTTCTGAGCCTTTAACCACTCCCACGGTTCTACTCTGAACTCTCTCCAATTTTTCAACATCCTTCTTGAATCGTGGACACTGTTCACAGTACTTCACAATTAATTCTAAGTTATATCTGGTAATAGATCAGTTGCATATGTATTTGTCAATTTTTTTCCACTAAGAACTCCAAAAACAGCCACAGACATTAATTACTGACCAGTACATTATTTCTAGAAAGTTATACAAAATGTATCGGTGCTGAACATCTAGAGACATTCAGATACTACAGTGATTTGTGCCAACATAACAAGAAAGATAAAATAAAATGTGGCAAGAAGGATGTGTTCAGCTGTTACAAGAATATCTAAATGTCACTAAATGTACAGTTAAAAAAACCCAAGCCTATTGTTTAACAAGGAAATTACTAAATATTTGGTTTCTAAGGAGCCAATTACTATCAAAGACAAGAAAAAGAAAATAAGGAGTCCCAGGAAGAGTATAGTTGCAGAATTTGCTGTGCATCCACCATAGGGAAGCAGTGTTCAGTTCACCTAATCTGATAAAGTTAAAAATGCTGCACAGTCACATTTATCTGATGTTTCTGTTTAAGAGACAGATTTGTTTTAGAGATTAAAGGGACATCTTGAGAGCTAGTGAATTTCAAAACGTAAGTTGAAAGTAGTTTCAACTGCTTCACAGCTCCATGAGTCTGCTCAGCAGTTTTTATGCTTTACAAATCACATTTTCCTATTTTAAAGATGTTTTTCTGTACCTCATACAAGCAAGTGAAACTGACTTACTGATTAGAGAGACCAAACAGCAAAACTAACTATACAAAGTGCTGTGAAATGCATGAAGTCAATAAACTAAAAATTGGGAAGCCACCCCTTGTTTCACATCTCTTTCAGTCATAGCAACATTTGGCCGAAGTTCTGAAAAAACTTCAAAATGTGAGTAACTTTACACATGTGAGTAATTCCATTATATCTGGGTGTAAAGTTACTCACTTGTGTAGGTGTTTGCAGGATTTGCACAGCCTTAGCTGTTACTTAGAAGTAAAACATTTTTAGGCCACAGTGTGATATTTTCAGTTGAAAGTGTCCCTAAAATTTGGGTTCCTTAAAATTTATTCAACTGCGTACATACTTCTACATCTAAATATAAATGACTTCCTAATTTGATTGAAGTCAGTGGGAGCTGCAGGTCTTCAGCTCCTCTGAAAATCAATTTATTTGGGTGCCAAATTACAGAGTTAGGTGCTCAGCTTAAAAAATAAAAAGTTACCTACATTTTTGTAACTGTTGTTCTTTGAGATATGTTGCTCATGTTCATTCCATTGGGAATGTTCATGCCCACATGCACAGTTGTCGGAGATTTTTGCCTTAGCGATACCCATAGGGTCGGCTGTAGCGCCCTCTTGAATGCTGCGCTCAAGCGCCGGTATATTAGGCGCTGCTGATCCTATGCCCTCTCAGTTCCTTCTGGCCGGCAACCCACAACAGGTAGGAGGGCAGGTAATGGAATGGACATGAGCGACACATCTCGAAGAACAACAGTTACAAAAAGGTAGGTAACCATTTTTTCTTCTTCGAGTGCTTGCTCATGTCGATTCCATTCTAGGAGACTCACAAGCAGTGTCTTTGGAAGTGGGCTCAAAGTCCACAGTTTAGCGGCTTACAATACTGCTCTGCATCATCCCTGGGTCTGTTGGGTAAATGCGTAATGGGCCATGAACGCGTGGATGGCTGACCAGGTGGCCGCCCTACAGATGTCCTGGATAGGCACTTGGGCTTGAAAAGCTGCCGAAGAGGCTTGCGCACTGGTTGAGTGGGTGGTGACAATTGCTGGAGGTGGCATCTTTGCCTAATCAAAGCAGCAGTGAATATAGGCAGTGATCCAAGAAGCAATTCTTTGAGCAGACACTGGATGACTTTTCATCCTGTTGGCCACTGTGATGACAATTGCATTGACTTGCAGAATGGCTTGGTCCTTTCAGTGTAAAAGGCTAGTGCTCTCCTGACATGTAGGGAATGCTGCAGATGCTCCTCCTCCTCCTCCTTACGCGGCTTTGGAAAGAAGACAGGCAAGTAAATGTCCTGGCCCGTATGAAACTGCGAGATCACCTTGGGCAGGAAAGCCGGGTGTGGCCGCAGCTGGACCCGGTCTTTTCAGAAGACCGTTTAGGGTGGTTCCATAAGACTGTTTAGGGTAAGCGCCCTCATCTTGGAGACCCAGCGGGTGGATGTTATTGCAACTAGGAACGGGACCTTCCAGGACAAGAGAAGGAGAGAGCAGGAAGCCAAAGGCTCAAAGGGGGTCCTGTGAGCTGTGACACCACAAGATTCAGGTCCCAGGGTGGAATGGGGTCCCTGATGTGCAAGCAGAGGTACTCAAGGCCCTGGAGGAACATGGCAGTTATGTCCTGGGCGAAAACTGACCTGCCCTTGAGCAGTGGACGGAAGGCCGAAATAGCAGCCAAGTGGACCTTGACAGATGAAAAGGGACACGCCTTGCAGCTTGAGATGCAGAAGGTAGTCCAGGATCAACTGCAGCGAGACCCGCTCAGGTAGACTGCCTTTGTCCAAGGTCCAATAAGTGAACCGCTTCCATTTGGCCAGGTAAGTCGCTGTGGTGGAGGGCTTTCTGCTGCCCAACAGGCCCTGAGCACTCCAGCTCCTCCGCATTTAACCATGTAGCAGCCAAGCCATCAGGTGCAGTGCGGCCAGGTTCAGATGCAGAAGACTGCCATGGTTTTGGGACAGCAGGTCCAGCCTGAGCAGCAGCCATAATGGAACAGCCACTAAGAGGTCCAGCAGCACGCTGAACCAATGCTGGCACAGCCTAGCCGGTGCTATGAGGATTACCTTCACCTTCTCCTGATTGATTTTCATGAGGACTCTGTGAATCAGCGACACCGGAGGGAAGACGTACAACAGAGCCCCCGACCACAGAAGCAGAAAAGTGTCCAATCAGGCTCGGAGCCTCTGTCGATCCCCCGAATTGCGCTGAAAACGTGGCATTTCCTGTTTTGCCTGGACACGAACAGGTCCACCTGGGGAGTTCTGCACCTATGGAAGATGAAGCTGGCCACTTCCGGATGGAGAGACCAGTCGTGACGGGATGAGAAGGTCCTGCTGAGGGCAATCTGCCAAAGCGTTCCTGGCCTCGGGGAGTTGTGTGGCTTCTTCCAACCCTGATGCAGGATTTCACCACTATGTGAGGGACGATAATATGTGGACTGGGACCCTGACCACACAGTCCAGGCTGTGTCTATTGGGGACATAGACCGACACCAGCCACAACAGTAGCGGTCTAGGTGGAGCTGCGCGTGCTGGACTACCTAAGTGCAGGCCACCATGTGGCCCAATCATCGTAGGCACGTGAGAGCGGTGGTGAGAGGGTAAGCTTGCATGAGATCAGGTCTGCCAGGGCTTGGAACTGAGCTTCGGGGAAGAAGACTCTACTGGCCTGAGTAGAGTCAAGGACTGCTCCAATAAACTCTATGCATTGTACAGGCATTAAGGTTGATTTTTTCTCGTTTATCAACAGCCCCAGGTTGTGACAGGTGGAGCAAATCAGACTGAGATGCCGCTGCACCTGATGCCGGGACCAGCCCTTTATTAGCCAGTCGTCGAGGAATGGATACATTTGCATCCCTCAGAGCCTCAGATAAGCAGCCACTGGCTCTATGCGCTTTGTAAACACTTTTGCGGCTGCCGAGAGATGGAAGGGCAGTGCTGTGAATTGAAAATGGCAGTGGCCCAACACAAAATGGAGGAAATGCCTGTGCCCCAGGAAAATGGAAATATAAGTCCTTTAAGTGGAGGGCAGCATACCAGCCTCCTGGATCCAGGGAGGGAATAATGGAGGCCAGAGAGACCGTGTGAAACTTTAACTTCCTGAGAGACTTGTTGAGGTGGCGCAGGTCTAAAATGGGTCTGAGGCTCCCTTTTGCTTTTGGGATTAGGAAATAGCGGGAGTAGAACCCTTTTTTCCTCAAGTCTGGAGGGACCTCCTCTACTGCCCCCAGGCATAGGAGGCTCTCGACTTCCTGAACAAGGAGTTGCTCGTGAGAAGGGTATCTGAAGAGGGACGGGGAAGGGGAGTGGGAGGGAGGGTCGGCCACGAACTGCAGGGTGAAGATATTATGTCGAGCACCCAACGGTCCGAGGTCAGCCACGTCCAGGCTGACCGGAAGGAGTAGAGGCGGTTGAGGAAAGGGGGGAGGATCCTGGGAAGTGACTGGGGCGCCATCCTCGGGTGCATCCTCATAACGCCTGCTTCTGGCTTCCTTGGCCTCTGGAAGAACCAAGCTGGGCAGAGGAACAGGAAGATGAAAGGTGAAGCCATTAAAATCTTTTGTCTCTGTCCTTCTTCCTGTAGGAGATGGACCAGGAGACACCCCAGGACCTCAACGGAGGCGGACAGAAAGGCTTTCTAGCCTGCTGAGGGGTGTGAAGGCCCAAGGAACGGAGGGTGGCATGGGAGTCTTTAAGGCTGTAGAGCTGTGCGTCGGTCAGAGCACGGCTCCCTCAAACAGAAGGTCCTTAAGGGTAGTCTCCATCTCCTGGGACAGCCCAGAGGACTATACCCAAGAGCTGCATCTCATGACCATCGCAGAGGTGACTACCCTGGCCGCTGAGTACATAGCATCCCAGGTCATCTGGAAGGCGCCTCTCGCCACCGCTTTGCCCTCGTCCACCAAGACGGCTCACTCCTTGGCTCGGTCCTGTGAAGGCCCTCTTTAAACTTGCTAATGGAGTCCCACAGTTTGAAGCTGTACCTGCCTAGCAGGGCCTGATAGTTAGACACCCAAACTTGCAGGCTGGCTGTCAAATCAATTTTCCGGCCAACCAAGTCCAGCCTCTTGGCGTCTTTATTTTTTGGCATGTTGCTCGCCTGTCCCTTTCATTCACGGCAGATACGACCAGGATCCCTCTGGAGGATGGGTGTACAGGTACTCAAACCCCTTTGTGGGGATATAGTACTTCTTTTCCACTTTCTTGGAGGTAAGCAGAATGGAAGAGGGGGTCTGCCACACCGACTAGGCAATTTTAAGGACCTGTGGGTGGAAGGGCAATACGATCCAGCCCAGGGTGGAGGAGGGTATAACATTAACGAAGTTGTTGGACTCCTCCGCTAACTCCTCAACCTCCAAGTTCAGGTGTGGCAGCCACTCTTTTGAGCAGGGCCTGGTGCTCCCGGAAGTCGTCGGGGGCACTGCTCGTTAGCGAGGGGCCCGCCACCGCTTTGTCCGGAGACGAAGAAGATGATCGCATGGCAGGGGGAGGGGCGGCTGCCTCTTGCTCATTGGGGCCCACTGTGTTGCCCCTGCATCGGATTTGGCACTGTGCTGACTCGGGTGCCAGCTGTGCCGGGGCAGCTTGTCTGATGCAGCCTGGGAGGAATGGTGGGAGTACAGGACCGGCATAATAGGTACCCCCCATGGGTTCCAGTACTGCCACTGAGCAGGCCATTGCCCCTACCTCCATGCCACCGCTGCAGGAGCCGCACTGCTCTTGTGGGTCAGTGGCATTTTGCCTTTTATAGATGAGGGGCTGAACTCCCCTTCAGGCTTGGACCATTGCCCTTCTGGTGACCAGAGAGGAGCCATAGATGCCTGAGTCTGCCAACTGCCCCTCTTTGGTGACCGGTAAGGACAGGGTGAGGACCAATGTTGCACAAAGAGTGGTACCAGGGAGCTGGAGACTGGTGTTGCAACTGGGAACGATCCCACACCAAGGGGGATTGACGCCTGGGAGACCGCCTAAGTGATGGAGATCTGTGAAGTGGCGAACTCTGGTGGGATGCCTGACAGTACAATGGGTACGGGGATTGGCGTTGTGACTCAGGTGTCCTGTGCCTTGCAGGCAGAGACCTTGGCTTCAGGGACCTGTGTTTTCTAATCAGGGACCAAAGCTGCGGTGATGCGGACCAACACCTGTGGTCCAGGGATTGGGAATGCTCTGCTGTTTTAGTGGGCAGCCCCATAACTAGCTTGCCCTTAGATGCCGGGGCATGGTTTGATGTCTGCAGTGCCGATCGGCCTTTCCACTGGGCCTGCTTCGGGCACGGATGACCCTACAAGGGGCCAGAACCCCCTGCTGCTCCCAGAAGTTGGAGATGGGTCCCTGGCTGGGCCAATCACTCTAACTCCTGAACAACTACTCTAACACTTAACTTAAAGGTCGAACTAAATACCTATCAACTAACAACAAAGGAGACAGAACCATAGACTGTAAGAACTGCTAATGCTCTTGTGATGCCAGACAAGGTGCTCCAACCAACCGTCATGGGCGGTAGGAAGGAACTGAGAGGGCATCGGGTCAGCAGCACCTAATATACCAGTGCAAGAACACGGAACTCAAGAGGGCGCTATAGCCGATCCTACGGGTCCTGCTAAGGCAAAAATCTCTGACTGTGCACATGGGCGCACACAGACATAGAATGGAATTGACATGAGCAGGCACTCGAAGAAGAAACCAGGTTTGGCAATTTTGGCCGAAAGGAAGTCAATGGCTCTAATTCAGTCCTGGCAATAATGGATGCAACTCTCATTGATTTCAGCCTTGGACGAATTTGGTCCAATGCGTTTTGCTTTAAAGGAAACAAAGACTTATTATAACAAGTTATGTTCATGCTTGAATATTGATCATTTCATTTAAAAGCAATTGGGGAATAAAGAGTAACTTTAATTATTTTTTAACATGTGTTCTTAATATTAATCAGTAATCAATCATTCTAGAATTTAATTTCTACCAAAAAAACCCAATATATTTTTCCTTTCCTCATCAGGGAAGCACATTACCTGAGTAGCTTTATTGTTCTGTGAATTCCCATGGAAACCACCTACTAAGACTTAAAATTAAGTACATGCTAAAATCCCACTGACTTCCAGAGGAACACTTTCCTGAATCGGGCTGTAAATTACAATAATCCCAGACAACTAAAATTAGAAAGCTTTCTAGTATTTTCACTTTTCAGCACATTATCTTATAGCATCCACAACTGGGTCAGGCTCTTCAAAGAATAACACACAGGTCCAAATGAACTTACAGGTCCATCGGCATGGATTCTGTTGCAGGATCTCCCTGAGCAATAAACATGAAAGAAGGCAGAAGGACATTTTGTGTAGACTATTCTTGTAAAGTCTTTCGTTCCAAATGTATAAAGTATGTAAAGAAAAATTATGAATAACGCTATTCAGATGTCTCAATGAACTGACGATAACATAGGCCAAACAGGTGTCATGACACAAGCCAATCAAGTTTCATTCTTGTGGTGGTTACCACTACTTTGTAAGAACACCTTGCAGGGCGTGCATAGCCCCTTATACTCAGTGATCAGCACAGTATGTATTCTCTCCTTTTTTCTCCAGATGACAAAACTGTAATCATGAATATGAAGCTCAACAGCTTTCGGATGGCAGCAGTAGAGTTCTATATATCATCGTTTTCCTATGTTAAATTCTTTGTATTAAGTAGACACAAGTTAAAATTATTGTAGATTTTTAGATTGTATTACTGGTAGCTCTCCAGTGTAGCTTTAGGTAGCTCTGAAATCCAACTTTACTGTAATATGTCTAATATTCATACCCTACACTGTAGATACACACAAATAATTAAATAATAAACTATACTGTGCTTTGAAAATGTAATATACTCTGTAAATGCTATTATTATTGTTGCTGTTAAAACTATAACAGTACATATAAAAATATAATGCCATACAATGTAAGGCTACACACACACACACGAGTTTTTGTCTTACAATACAAATGTTACCGATTTCTATTTCTTATAGACTTAAAGTGCCAGATCCGTGAGTGCTAACTTGTGCAAAAAAAAATCAGTGCAGACATGGCAACTTGGCTTTTAACTCAGTTAACAGTTCCAGTTCAACCCCAGGCACACCAATGGATTTTAACTTGAGCCATTAACCAGAGTTAAAAACCAAGTCACTATGTATTCAAAGCTATTTTAACTGGAGTTAGTTAATGGGGGTGAGCTAACCAAAGTTAAATTTGCAGTGTAGACAAATAACAACAGGGCTGGCCTTACCATGAGGCAAACAGAGGAGGCCGCCTCAGGTGCCAGACTGTGGGGGGTGCCACTAGGACCCAGAGTGTAGAAAATTATGTCTGCTGCTGGTGCATATGTAGTCTCTCTGCTCTAGATCCACAGAGATGGTGGAGTGCTGTGCTGGAGGAAGGAGGGCACAAGAGACATAACAGGCAGGCAGGCAGGAGAAAAGGTGAGAGGGAATAACAGAAAGCAGCAGCAGCTGCAAGGACAGAGAGGAGGAGCAGCCTCTTATAGCACCTCTCTAGCTCCCCCAGGAGCCTGGACTGATTAACACCAGCTTCTCCGGAAGCTTCCTGTTTCCTGCTGCTTCCCTGAACCCAACTGAGGAGAACAGGCAGTCAACTGAATTAGTAGGAGCCAGTTAGGCCCTTAAGATGCTGATATCTTCCTTCACTCAGGCCCTGCGACCAGCCTGCTTATTTGTCCCCTTCAATTGAGTGTTGAGAGCCACTATAGCTGGCACAGAACAGCAGTCATGAGTGAAAGAAGAAAATGCCCCTCTGGGGCAGCATTCAGAAAAAAGAAAGAAAGCAAAGGAAGCTTTTCTATCTAAGCAGGAAGGAGCTCTCCTGAGATACACAGACACAAACGTTCACGGTGAGTCTTCTGGCCCCAGTGGGGATGTGAGTGATGAGGAGATGCCTGATCTTCCAGTTAGTCAGAGTGCAGGTGACCTGGCAGCTACTGCAGCATCCATAGCTCCATCTCAAATGCATGTAACCATTCCTGAAGAAAAGTGTAGATCAGAGAAGAGTGTGGTGGAGGTGCAAGAAACAGCTGCTGCTAAGTTTAGTTCCTTAAGTCTAGATGATCCAGGACTGTGGACCCACTTGAGCAGTAGCCTGAGGGACTTCCTTGTTCTGCATGGGCCACAACAAGTGAAAAACTTCATGTTCCCCAAAGACAATGAAAACAGAAGAGTCCATCCAACACATTACTAGCAGGAAATCCCCAATGGTGACAAAGTGGAGAGACCATGGCTTATGTACTCAAAACCCAAGAATGCTGCATACTGTTTTTGTTGCAAACTCTTCCAGTCTAGTGTTCCAGCCACACTGGGTTCTACAGGAACAAAGGACTGGAAAAATCTGGCTAGAAATCTGGCATGCCATGAGAAGGCAGCAAATCACCAGAGAGCATTCCATAGGTGGAAAGAGCTTGAGATGAGACTAAGGTTAAAGGCCAGCATAGATGATCAGCATCAAGAGAAGATTGCATCGGAGTCTCTTTACTGGCAAAATGTTCTGAAAAGGCTCGTTGCCATTGTGAGAATGCTTGCTACCCAAAACCTACCACTGCGTGGCACTTCAGATCAGCTGTAGGTGCCAAACAATGGAAACTTCCTTAAAATTGTGGAGCTGATGGCTGAGTTTGATGCTGTACTCCAGGAGCATCTAAGAAGAGTCACCACCCAAGAAATGTACACACACCACTACTTTGGAAAAACCATTCAAAATGAGATCATACAGTTCCTGGCAACAAAAGTCAAACAGAAGATTGTGGCAGATCTGGAGTCAGCAAGATATTACTCTGTTATTCTGGACTGCACACCTGACATCAGCCATACAGAACAAATGACTTTAATGGTGCGTTTTGTAACAACAACAGAACGTAGTGAAAATGTCCCTGCAAATGGTGACTGTCAGAGAGTATTTTCTAGAATTTATTGACATGGATGATACTACAGGAGCTGGTATGACAAATGTGCTTCTTAAAAAGCTGGAAGATATGGGAATTGCGATAGCTGACATGAGAGGTCATGTAAAACTTATCAATGAAATTGTTGTTAATTGTTCACTTTATTAATATAACTTCATAAGCAAAGTTTTATGAATGAAACAACATTCATTCATAAAACCGGTTACCCCAATAACTGGCTAATTGAGTTTCACTTTCAATCCAATTGCTGCTCAAATCACTGAAACTTACACTGTTTCAACATGGTAACTTCTGTGCACTGTTTGCCATTCCTTACACTTGTCCATATTGTAATTCAAACGCCATTTTAAAATGCTCACTTCATTTTGTAAAAGCTTGCTGCAACCTTCATTTTTGCAAAACCAGCCTGTAATCTCATTAGTTTAGTTTAGATGTGTGAATGAAGTATTTATGGATGATGGAATCAACCTCCAGCCCCAGCCTGTCCTGATGAAATAAAGTGTAAACACCCAACGGCTGAGGATGCAGACAACAGCCCTGACAAAGGAAGAGGAGTCCATCCTCAAAAGAAAAGAAGAAAAGTACAATTGAAGAAACATCAAAGCCAGGTCCCAGGCTGAAAGTCATGTCTGCAATTGACGGGTGATCAATCACACCGGACCCAGAGGCAGCGTGACACAGCAAGACCTATAGACTCTGGATTCAAACTAAAGCCTACAAAAAGGATGGGTGAGATCGAAGACTTTGAAGGGTAACATTCTGCTGCCAACATGGAAGGGCATCGGTGCATGCCCAACAGAGACCCAGCTCTTCCTTGTGCCCGGCTTTCCTGGCCAGTTAGCTGTCACAAGCTATGAACCCAAGCCACGAACTCAAGCTACATTCATGACTGGTAACTATACAGCAGCTGCAGAACCTGTGTGTGTGTATGAACGAATGTGTGAATGAATGTGAAACTGAATGAAATGTTATAGCTATAATTGACTGCCTACTATGATTCTTTTTGTATTCACAATGAATGCGACATTTTGTCTTATCCCCTTTAATAAGATCCTGCTGGTTTTTATTTTATTGGTATAACAGGGCTGTGATAATGGTGCCAACATGAGAGGAAAGAACAGAGGAGTGCAGACACGGATCCGAGAGTTAAACCCTCGAGCTTTTTTTGTCCCATGCAGTTCTCATTCATTGAACTTGGTGGTCAGTGATGCAGCATCAGCTTCTAGTGAGGCTGCTGAATTTTTTAATATAATTCAAAGCATCTATGTATTTTTCTCTGCATCAGCTCATCAACGGCAAATTTTGAAGCAACATCTGGGAACATCCTCTTTGACACTGAAATCACTGAGTGCCACAAGATGGGAAAGTCGAGTGGAGGCGATAAAGCCTATCAAACACCAAATTGGGAAGATAGATGATGCCATAGTTGCCATTATGGAGGATAATGCTATGACAGGAACTGTTCATGGGAGAACAGTGGCAGAGGGAAATGGAATCACCAGAAACATACATAACTTCAAATTTCTGTGTGGCTTAGTGTGGTGGCATGACATACTGTTTGAAATAAATGTTGTAAGCAAGAGACTCCAAGGTGTTGACCTTGATATATCTGGAGCAATGGAACAACTGGAAAAAGCAAAAGTCATACCTACAGTCTTACCGGTCAGATGAGGGATTTCAAAATGTTCTGAAAAATGCACAAAAGTTGACAGAGGAACTTCACACTGAAGCTATTTTCCCACCCATTCAACAATACAAGAATCACCAAAGAAGACGACATTTTGATTACGAGGCACGGGATAATCCCATAAGAGACCCCAAACAACAATTCAAAGTTGAATTCTTTAACCAGGTTGCTATATTGTGCAGTACAGTCAGTTGAAGAACGTTTCATGCAGCTCAAGGAACACAGCAGTATATTTGGGATGTTGTATGATATTCCAAAACTCCTCACTATACCTGAAAAAGACCTACACCAGCAATGCAGGGCACTAGAGACAGTGTTGACACCCGACGACATGCGTGATATTGATGCGAGTGATTTAGGTGATGAACTAAAAGCCCTTTCAAGATACATTTCAGCAGGATTAATTCCAAAGGCTGTTCTGGAATATATGTGCACAAATAAGATGACCACCCTCTTTCCAAATGCTTTTGTTGCTCTGCACATATTTCTAACACTTCCTGTAACAGTTGCCAGTGGAGAACGCAGCTTCTCCAAGCTGAAGTTAATAAAAACACATCTATGCTCCACAATGACACAGGAGAGGCTGGTCAGTCCTGCAACCATTTCAAAAGAGCATGAGCTGGCCCAGAGTGTGGACCTTCAGGAAGCAGTTCAAATCTTTGCAACCAAGAAGGCACGGAAAGCATCAGTTTGATGATTCAAACAGATAAAAATGCCAGTGAAGAAAAGAAAAGTTAACTTTCAAACGCCTGAACGGCAAATGTAAGTGTTACTTAAAATTTTTGAACAAGGCATTTTAAGTTGTTAGCTCTCTTTTATTAGGGTAGGTAGCAGAGCAATACCATGAGAGGAGTAGAACAGGAAGAAGGCAGAATTGAGACCTTTCAAAATTTTGGCCACAGCGAGGGGGAATGGGGGAGTCATTTGAGCTCCCTGCCTCAGGTGCCAAAATGTTGTGGGCCAGCCCTGTACACTAAGAGATATGCTTCAGCTCAGCTGGAAGTTTTGCACTTGATACAGGAATAACTGGGTGAAATCTATGGCCTATGTTGTGCAGGAGGTCAGACTATGTCAACGTAATGCTCCTTCTTCGGGCCTTAAAATCTACAATTTTATGATTCTACAAATGGGGGCATTGCAGGGGTTCCCCTATGTCTTGGCAATTTCTGGCTGTCAGAATGGGTTGTAGGGGCTATTGCTCATCAGCATAGATTACTGCAGTTGGACCAGCGCTGAGCTGGCCAAGGCTTTTGCAGATGCTTTCAGACAGCTGTGCACATCAGCAGTGATTCACATCTACCGCAGCAGCACACCCAAGGTTCTGGCACTCCCTCTTTATTTTTTATAGACTATTGTTCCTGAATATTCAATTGGGTTCATCGAGATCAGCTCAACTGTGAAAACTAAAGGAGGCAAAACACAAAGGAGGCTTATGGGAAAAGGAGTGAAACACGTCTCTCTTTACTGGCACAACTTGAATCAAAAACATGCGCTAACACGCAGTGGCCAGGAGGAACTGACTTCGTTCCTTTGCCAGCCTCTCCCACAAGGTATTGTTGGGTGGTGACTTGTACCAGGAAAAAAAGATCCCACTACTGAGATAAGTAATTTTATATTTAAACCAGGAAATGATACCTTGTTCATAGTCTCATCACCATCATCATGTGAAAGGGAAAGTGAGTAGATTCTTTGCCAGGGCTGGTAACTTTTCAGAATAGCTTTGCAAGGCTACATTAAATCTATGATTTCTAATTTACCAGACTAATATCCGAGGCTATAACAGCCAGAGCTGATTACGTTGAGTAATGCTCATTCTAACTCATGGTAGAGATATAGTTGTTCCAAATCCTAGTCTCTCCCAAGATTCACAGAAGAACAGAGCACATGCACCTGAATGGATGGTGAGCACAGTCCAGCACAGAAACTCATCTTTAGCACACTAAGGAGTAGGAAGGGAGAAAGAACTCATGAATTAAAAGCTATTAATTCTCGTTCCTAATGGGGAAATCTCTAATGGAACAATTCAGGAAGTACACACTGCCATATTGATACAGACTTTTGTGAGTGGTACTGCTAAGGATAATTTGGGAACCACTGCATTAGATATTACCTCGTGAAGAGCAAATTAATGCTTTCTTCACTAACCTCAATGGCTCTTAATTCATGAGCTCAAAAAGCTCAAATAAAATATAGTATATCCTTCTCCTGCAGTGCAAGGAGAACATGATTGCTGAGGGAGCCTAAACTTGGAGGTTTCCTAACTTTAGTTCTGTTATAATCTCAACCCTAACATTGCATTAGCATAGGTATTTTTCTTTGGTTGATGGCTTTTAATAATAAAGACAAAGCTGCTTAGGAAATACTGCATTATAAGCCTGATCCAACTCCTGTTGAAGTCAATCTGTCTTTGCACTGAGCTTAACTTTAGGCAGCCATTTTTTAAAAACCTGGGCCCAGGAGCACTAGCTGCAATATGTGATTTCAACCACTACCACAACAGTGAGCACAAGCAAACATCTGGAAAAACTACCTACCTCTTCTTTTAAGGGGGAAAAAAGTAGTTTCAGAAGCCCTGTGCTAATTTCCACTCCTAAAAACTTAGCAGTTCAAACACACAAACTTGGATTGTGAAGAACCAGAGACATTCAGCAGATTCTTTTTAATTCACAGGATGGATTTTCACTTGCCAAAAACAAAAAACCAGCTAGTGCCTTATTTATGTGCACGACAGTCTCTCAATTTAAAAACTGGCATTGAAATACATAGTTCATTTCAATAACTTCAAATAGATTCATGGTGATGTACAAATGAATCCTACGTAAGGATTTCTTGTACGGCACTCACAATCATATTGTTAAATATAATAATTTATGAACTTACTTTGACCTGAGGGTATGATTTTTTGTTCTTTTCACTAGAAGCACCTGGAAGTCCACCATGTGAAGGCCCTTCACACACGTATCTGAAACGAAACCCTCTCTGTGGAGATTGAAAAGAAAAAGAAAAACAAAAAAACCTTTGAAAATCATCATTTTAAAACAACTATCCACTGACAAATTGAAATGTTATGGCTGCTAATTCCTGAAACACACTCTGGATACTTCCAATGGGTGGCAAACAGTTTTATTCTTATTCACACACGTAGTGGCAGTAGGAATCTCTTCTCCCAATGCTGTTGTGATTATACAAAATGGACGTGGGTGCAGAGATCCCTTTTCACCCCAGAAACCAGTCAAAAGGTGGATGAAGGATTTAGAATAGTGAAGACACTCTCTTCATCATGGTAGTAGTCAAGAGATGGGGAGAGATAGAATAGGAGCCCCAACAGTGAAGGGAAGGTGAAGGGGGCAGGGAAAGAAAGAGTTCTTCTCCCTCTTACAGAATAGCAGCCATGAAACCAACAAGAATGTCAATTTCACATTTCATTTCAGGAACATCATATTTTGGTATTTCTAAAAGAAGTTTTCCAGGGATCTTCAGTTCTCCAAGAAATTTGTTCCATATAGGAACAAAAGCAATTTAAAAAATACAGAAAGCCCTGGTGAACTGAAATCCATGAGATCCGGTGAGCTGTATTTATGAACACTTTCCCTTTATTTATTTCTGTAAGTGGAGGGAAAGGAGTAGGAAGTGTCCAAGTTAAGACAGTTGCACAAAATAATTCACTTTTATGATTAGATTACTTTTACACTAGACATAAAACATGAGTGGACACTGAAAATTTTTGCCAGCTTACAGTGATTGCCACCGGAAAGTCAGCCTTTACCAACAATAACCACACCATCGTAACCAAGATAACACAATTTATCTGCGGTTCTAAGGTTAAGCTTATACACATGGGTCAGATCCTCAAAATGTATAAATCAGCATAACCCCAGTGAAGTAAATAAACATAAGATTTCAAAGGATTTATTCTATCAAAGAGAAATGTAAACAAGATGGTTCTAAGTCATTGCTATAGTCATTGACATACCAGGGATGAAAAAAACTACTGAAAATGAAAGCCACCTGGGAGAGGGGATTTGGGAGAGAGTAGTGTTTAATAACAGGTTTCAGAGTAGCAGCTGTGTTAGTCTCTATCCGCAAAAGAAAAGGAGGACTTGTGGCACCTTAGAGACTGACCAATTTATTTGAGCATAAGCTTTCGTGAGCTACAGCCCACTTCATCAGATGCATGCAGGATCTACTACAAAGAAACGTTAACACACCTTTCACTGTAGTATTACAAATGGCACTACCTCTCTTATACTTTCAGTCAGGAAGGTTTCTCCTCTTTGGCCCCAATCCTGTGATTGACAGAGCTTTTTTGAGTTCAGTGTGATTCTAGGAAGTGCAGCAGCCTGCCAAGTAATGTCAACTATTGGGTTGTAACCTTAATCAGACAACATTTGCATGGTAGGATCAAGCTGCAGACATCTGACACCAGGTTCATCTGAATGTAAGTGTTTGTCAGCCCACAGTTATTCACAGCGCTCACACAATTGCTCTTAAAATGAGTAATCAACCTCAAAGCCTCCGCAATATCTATCCTGCTAAAGACTTTGCTGTTTAAATACTTGTGCCTCATACAATGTTTGACTTTCACTCACATACCCACAGAACAGACTGATACTCATGAAACACTAAGGTTAAAATTCACTTCAACACATTAAGGCAGAGCAATTGGGCTTTCTGCCTGTGAAGTGCCCAAGTAGGGGTTGGGGTTGTGGGAGCCAGGTCTGAAATTCATTCCTGAATCTAGGGTTAGGGCTGCAGAACAGCCACACCAAAGCCACTGCAAACTGCCAAGGCCGCTGGATCCATGTAATTGCCTGTATAACCTTCCCTACCCGGCATTGTCCTGCCCCCATGACTGACCTATGTGGGGCCAGTGATGAGACTGCCTGCACAGTGCTCTGTCCATGGCTCACCCTGCACAGCCACACTACAAACCTTAAATTGTCTGGTGCGCCTTGGGGCCTCTCTACAATGGGAGCCATGGGGGGGTTGGCCATTTTACAGCCATTGCACACTGTAGACCCAATCATGTATTTAAGGCACAGCCTGGCGTTTGGGATGATTCAGAACCACATGAGAAGCAGAATTGCTCCCAGAGCTCCTGGTGCACAGAGCATGCACGCTTCACTGAGTGTAGCATGCACCCCCCTGGTGTGCCAGGCCAGCCCAGTGCAAAGCTAGGGGTGGGGTCAGGGACCCACCTTCCCCCAACTTCCTTTGGGCTGATGTATGTTTTTAGATGTGCATGGAGTGAGCAGTCACTGCATTCCCGAGTGCACAGATTGTATTGTGACAGGCCTTTACATGGGGTATGCCCGGGGTGGAGCAATCTTTGGTCACTTCCATCTCCCTATGCACCCACCCAAGAGCATCACAATCTGGCCTTGTATGTGACTGTGTGGGAGGGGTAGGAAAAGGGTTTCAGTATTGTATTGGCCAAGGGAGGAATCACTGGATGTAGGATTATGTGCAAATGCCTTAGAAGGGCTGAAGCCACAATTCCAACAGAGAGGCTGGAGTATCAATCACAGTGAGCACTCTGCACCTTTGCCCTGGGTGGGAAGGTGGTTTCCATCCCCAGCAATTCCCATACACTTTACCTGCATGAAGCCCAAGTAGTGCAGTGAGATGAAAATCATACTGACAGAAGAGTGAAAAGTAGTGCTGTTCTGTGCTTGTGTAACCCATACACCTCCTGGATGTGGTGTTCTGTCCCCTCTAGTGGCACCGAGACCACTTAGAGATTAATGAGTCTACTACAGCCTTAGCAAGAGCCATGTGGCTTCTAGCTCATGCAGTAGAGACTCATGCACTGAAGTTCCAGGTTTGATCCCACCTGCTGACAACTGGGGTCTGTCGGTGTTACACTTGTACAAAAATTGCATCCCAAAATTACCTTAATTTATTCTTGGGATATTCAGCGTTACCAAGCGTGTGACAAAAGGAATCCCACAGGGCTATACAAATTATGAGTTAAAATTTCTTGCAAGGATTTTGAAAAGAGTGCGGAAAAGGGCCATTATATATGTTATTTTTATTTTTCATTTTAGCAAGAAATATGAAAAAAAACCCTACAAATTTTCCAGAAATATTTCATTGACTCATATTTGTTTCATACATTGGGATATTTTCCTCTCATAACCTATTTTAAGGCTCTTTCCTAGATGGAAATGTTTTCTACCTTTAATAAAATACATTTAATATAACCCTCAGAATTTTTTTGTCCTGTGACACTTCCAGACAGATGACAAGAGATAAGAACAGAACAAAACAGGAAACAACCTTGCTATAAAAGCGTAAAAAAGAAAACAGAACCCTGCTAATAATGCACCACAATTCTTATTAGTTCAAAATGCTTTACAATGAGACACTTTATTCAAAAACAATGAGGAGTCCTTGTGGCACCTTAGAGACTAACAAATTTATTTGGGCATAAGCTTTCGTGGGCTATAACCCACTTCATCAGATGCATGGAGTGAAAAATACAGTAAGCAGGGATAAATATACAGCACACAAAAAGATTGGAGTTGCCTTACCAAGTGGGCGGTCGGTGCCAACAAGGCCAATTCAATTGGGGTGGATGTGGCCCATTCCCAACAGTTGACAAGAAAAGGTGAATATCAATGGAGGTGAATAACAACATTATTTAGTATCCCTCCATCTTGGATTACAGCTGTACTCAGACAATATGCTGCCACAGCTACCCAAAAGATTTTCAAAATGCAGTATTCCTCTTACCTGTTTAGGCTGTTCTATGATTTGAAGATATGGTCCATCTGCTAATAAAAAAAAGAAAAATAATAACACACCTCTGATTTACATCAGCATCACATATAAGAAGTCAGAGGGCTAAATTAGATCTCCGAAAAAGTCATGGGGTAAAATTCTCAAATATGCCTAAGAACCTGAGTTTTATTTTGAAAAGTGAGTTGGGAGCTGACATCCTATTGACTTGCAATGAGACTGCGGCTTTGTCTACACTGGCACTTTCATTGTTAAAACTTTTGTCCCTCGGGGTGTGAAAAAACACCCCTCTGAATGACAAAA
The DNA here is from genome assembly GCF_965152235.1 of Eretmochelys imbricata. Lineage (NCBI taxonomy): Eukaryota > Metazoa > Chordata > Testudines > Cheloniidae > Eretmochelys > Eretmochelys imbricata. Next base: position 32,210,176 of record NC_135575.1, on the reverse strand, counting down.
GTTTTAAGGATGAAAAGCGCCAGCACGGACAGCGCTTCGTCAGCGGGAGTCAAGCTTCCATAGATGAAGCTACCGACCCTTGTTGAAGGTGGTTTTATTTTGTCACCGGGAGAGCCCTCTCCTGGGGAGAAGGAGCAGCTACACAGGGCACCTTACACTGGCACGGCTGCAGCAGCACAGCTGCGCCGTTGGTAGGTGTGCAGTGTAGACATCGCCTTAGGCTTTGAACGGTGGGATTCCCAAAGGGAGCTAAGGCTGAGACTTGCAATGTTTTAGCATCCTGCCAGCAAGTGGAATTCACAGTCCTGAGCTAGGTATGCAGCCTGCATACACAGTGCCTCGGGGAGAGCGAGGTGCCTAAAAAGAGATTCACAGAAGCCAGCAAGCTGAGCAGGAAGCTGCTTAAGCAGGCTAGTAGGAAATGCCAAAGAGAGGTGGGTGGCCGAAGCCCTGGCCCCTGAAGGAGTTAAGGATCTCAACTCCAGGCCGAAGGGTGGTATTTCCCTGGATTTGGGATTAACAGCTGTGAACCCTTTCCTGGAGTTAGGCAGATATTCTATGTCAAATACTTTTCAAGAAAAACAGAGGCGGCTGCTTGTAAACTTTAGCCTACAGGTTAGAGCACTCACTAGAGATGTGGGAGACCCTGGTTCAATTACCCCCCCGCCTAATGTGGGGCAGAGATTTAAAACCAGGTCACTCACCCACAAAGTGACTGCCCTAACCACCAGGCTATGGGGCATCCTGTGGAGGGGCTTTCTCAGTCTCTCCTGTTGAAGCGATTCTACTTGGTATGAAATAATTAAATATTCATTGCACCAGAGAAAATGAGAGGTTAGCTAACAGGGCACTCCCCTGGGAGGTAGGAGACGCAAGTTCCAGTCTCTGCTCTAATGACTATTTTAGTATTTCATACCTTACCACTTCCTCCTACAGCTGTGTTTTGTGTAGAGCCCGATCCTGTGCACAGCCTCTAAAGCAGCATCTGAGCATGTCCACCAGACCAGGTCCCGTAGGCAAGATAGGCTGGGGAACGCCTAGTTTATGAATCCCACTGGAGTGTGAGTTAGGTACCCAGCTGCTCGGTGGTGTCAGGGTTTAGGTGGCTGTGCACTTACCCACCACTAGAAATGTAAGCACCGTGGGGACTTTAACAGTGGAAACATAGGTACCTAGGGACTCTGGGCACCTAGAGGGTTAGATGCAGTTGAGCCAGATTTTTGAGGATCTAAATTTTCAACTTAAGTTTACTAAAGTGGACTTAGGTCCTTATGTCCCCCTTATGAATCCTGTTCTAAGTGCCTAACTCACTCCTGAAAATGGGACTTAGGAGCCTAATTCATGTATACACTTTCAAAAATTTTACTCATGAGCCAGTTTCTGACATCCAGTATTTGGGTCTGCTCCACTAATAATGTCAGACTCCAACTGACTTAAACGGTCCATAATCAGATGCAATGGGCTAAAGCCACCCTGTGCACTGGGCCAGTACAAGGGCTATGTACCACTTAAATCCTACTTAAGCCAAGCCCGGTTTGGAGGACCTAAGCGATGCATTGGCTTGTGCTGGTCTTCTGAAGAGAGGTCAATTTGACCCTAATAAGCCTGATCCAAAGCCCATTGAAATCAATAGGAATCTTTCCATTGACTTCAATGGCCTTGGAGCAGGCCCTACGTGAGAAATTCTCCATGAAGGCATTCATTGTACGACATCTGAGCGCAGAATTCGGTCTAATCAGGGCTTAAATTGGAAGAAGTTACATGGAGCTAAGGAGCACCCCTTGCCTGCCATCTCGTTCAGATTCTCAGTTATGAAAAGAGAAAGCTCATCTCTTGCCCTTATGGCTGTGAAGATAATTTTAATAATGTGAACCAAGTATTACTGATGCAGAGATGTCTTCAGGAGTTTCCAGAGAGCTTGAAAAAACAGTTCTGAGAGGTGTAAACTGCCCCTTCATCTTAACAAGGTGTTAACTCATATGACCAATGGTAACGTTTAAATGTTAATAATGTTATCAATCAGCTGTTTATCAAAGTCTGTACTAAAAGAGAATAATTTCAGGAAGATCTGCACAATCTACAATGAGTTGTATATCATTTTGGTGCCACAAGTGGGTACCATCTTCTTTTTTTTTTTTTTCAACAGCCAAGAGAAAGACAAGTCCAAAAAGTCTAACAGAGCCCGCTAGGACACCAGAACCCCACCAAAAGGAGCCAAACCACAGTAACGTAGCAGATCCTATGGGTATTTCCATACCCCACTGAGGAGATGATAAGATACAGGAGCTCATCAGAACATTCATGACCACATTCTGAACAACTGCACAATCCACCACAAGTGGCATGTTGTTCTGACATCTTCAGTGAGGGAATCTTAGAAGAGTACCATTAATCTTTTTGCAACCTGATGTTCACTGACTGGTTGAAATACTATAGGATTCATGTATTTGTAGTAGTGCGATTGTGGCACTGAGAACATTCAATTTTAGTAAAATAGCTTTTTATTCCTTACATAAAAATATCACACAATCTTCTCAAAATAAAAAAGGGAATCTTGGTAAATACTCTAACTGGCAGATATATTAGGAGCCCTCATTGCTTATTTGTCAAAATCAGTTGACTCAGCAATTGCCTTCATGCCAAAGATATGTTACAAAGATCAGCAATGACAATCTTGAATCTAAAGCTCCTTTTACATGCAACTAACTATAAAACAAACTAATATTTGAGTTGGCCAAAGTAACAAATATGGAAATTGGGTTATATTCTTCCTATGCAATTAAACATTTTGCTGGCATTCTAGAACCAGAACTGAACATTTTGCTTACTAAAAATTTTAACAGATACAGAGTGATATACCATTTTGCTTATTCTCTGTCTGTAACAGTGGGTCCCTTTTGAACTACGTTCTAATAGTAGTAGACAAAAATACCAAGGCAGAACATGACTTTGGACTCCTCACATATTAATACTGAGAGAAAGCTAAAAGAAAAAGCTATTGGAAATATAGAAAGGTTGGCATAATGGCTTGTTATAGCCTAGTCAGATTAAATAAAACTATGATTCATGTAAACAAAGTAGGCCTGGAGTTGCACCTTCTTACCACCAATAAAAATTAGATTGTTGAACCGGATTAACTGAAGGGAAAAAATAGCCCTGCAGAAATAAGTCATTCTGATGTAGTACTGTTATGTGTATTTAGAAATGTTATTTAAAAATAAAGAGCAAGCATGTTAATTGACTTTCAAACATTATTGCCCTAGTCATTTTATTTTGAATGCTAGAGAGGATTATATTCTATTCTATACAGGTTCTTAAACCACGCTTATCATTGTAGTGTCTGAACTCCTTCCAGAAATGCATCAAACAACGTGGCTAACATTTGTCCTGTGTAGGTCATTCTTTCTCTCATGTACTCTCTTGGGGAGAGAATGTGTGCAGTGGAGTATTTTGTTTAGGAAAGAGTTTCTGAGTTTTGATTATTTTAATATGTAGAAGCTGCTTTGAGAATATAGGTACACACCGAAGAGGTGTGCTGGAGCAGAAGGTGTGGAGACCTGTGATGGTCTTCAGTTCATGTGAGATTTTTTTTTTTGATGATTTGGTACCAGCTATCAAGAAAGCTCTGTCTCCTGCACATTTCATTCTAACAAATAAATAATTTATAAATGTTAATCGGGCACAAAAAAGCACAGCAGCAAATCAAACACTAAACATCTCAATCTTTGTTTGCATTCCTACATTTTCAAAATGCATAACCTATAGTTAGTGTATATTACCCAGAATTCTGTGCTGTTTGGATGAAATTCACCCCTGTGCAGCCAATGCACCACTTAAGTAGTGCTTTAGCCCTCCTCAAAGGGATGAATTTCACTCCCACAGAAGGCCAAGTTCTAACATCACAATTCCTCATGATTTGCCTGACACTCCCGCTGCAAACAGGAGGGCTTTGTATTTGAAATTAACAGCCACCTAACATAGATACATTTTGGGGCAGACTGGCAACATTTTCATTCTGAACCTAGCTATTTACCTAGCTTCCTTTTCCTTCTTCTCGCCTCACTCAGTTCAAACTAACTTCGGTCCTGCTACCTGCCCTCCTGCCTGAGTCATAGGCCTACTTCCCTCATCTCCTTCAACAGCTGTGTTTCTTCACTCTCCTTCCTTCCTCTCACTCTTGAGACACAGACCTCATGTTTCTTGCCACCTCTCTCTGCTACACTCCTCCTTTTTCTATCAGAGCCTGCTCCTGCACACACTTTCTGGAGGAGTACCAATCTTCAGGATAGGGCCACTTCCTTAATCCCTCCCACCACAGAAATGCCAAGGAGAATGGGGTTTGTGAGATTGGAGGGTTTCATTCAGGCACTACCCAGGCAAGGCTGGCAGAGTTGCAGGACCGGTGGATTTTCCTAGCCAACAGCCTGGCTAGTTAATGCCTGAAACAATTAATTTTAGCCCGAGATAGCCCTGACTTCTGGATGGTGATCAGGCTGCTGTATTGCACCCAACCTTTGGATCCCATGTACTGCTAAGTTCCTTGGGTCTGGGCAGTGACTGATCACTGTCTCCAGTTCTGGGTCACTCATGTGCACTCCCAGGTGAGCACCTCCTGTCTGATGCCCCACTGGCAGTGGGGCCCCACCAACCAACAGCCTAAACCCTGGAATCAGTGCCTCAGCCCTCCAGATTGCCCCTGTATCTTATAAATGCTCTCCCCAGAGGTCTAACCTTGTGGGCACTCTGGTTATAGTTTGTCTCTTCAGGAACCACATGACAGTTAAAGCCAAGGAACTTCTTAAACACACACACACACTTTACTCATAGAGAGCACAAGAGATATAGAGCTAGGTAAGAGAACAAAACCTCCATGCAATCCCTCTCCCCCACAGAGTCTTCCTCACTCCTGAGACTCTTTTGAGGTTTGGCTATTCTGCTGGAAGAAGACAAGTTTGTCCTGCCCCTCTCCTCCAGAGTGTCTTCTCTTTCTGGTGGTGATATGGATTCCTTGCTTCGAGAACATGTCTCTTTTTACAATCAGTCTATCACCCCTTTCTCCTTCTGGCTTTCTCCTGGGGATTTTCCATTCTTCAGCACACACATACATGCCCCATGGCTGCTGGGCACAGAGCAGGGTTCAGTGGGGAAGAGTCATTAGTAAGATAATAGTCCTTGGCAGCTGCCGGGTGTGGTTATTCAGTTGTTAATGGCCCCGCGTCTGATCTGCAGGCATGGTCTGTCTTTTGCCATACAATGGAAGGTTTAATCCGCACTGAAGACTACAGTCTTAAACAGAGGTCATAAAATGGCATCTTTCCCTACGCTGACGCAGACGCATTCCCCAAACTGTTACCCTGCTGCACCCGATTTTTTCCTATATGTTGGGGGAAAGGTTGCGAATGGTTGTGCAGTGAGGAGGAGGCAGTAGGGAACCAGCCTCAATTGCAGCCCATGCACTCTGGGGCCAAGGAGTGAACCGAGCAACAGCTCTGCCACTCCACCCCACACTAGACTGGAGTGGCTTGCCACATTGGGTGAGTAAATTATTCTTCTTTCAGGGGTGTCATAGCCTGTGCTCCCTCGACTCTCTAAACAACAAGGATTTGCTGGAAACCCTGTCTCCAAGGCAGAATGCATCCCAACGCTTCCCATGGAGCAGTGCAGTGTATTATTCATACAGGGCATACCCTACCATACACCACAATGAAGCTGGAGGGACAGCAGTACATCATTGCATTATATTTACACACATAGGCATGACTACTTGTCAGAAAGTCCCTAAACGCCCTAGTTGTTTATTACTTGTTTATAGGACACTCACATGGCATTATAACCCATAGTTATACATTAAACCTGCTCCTTGTCAAATCAGTAACTCAGCCATTGTCCATGGTTGCCTGAAAGATTTAAGTGCTGGGGCTGCATCAGTGGCAGATATTAGCCGCCTTGGCTCTCCAACTTCTTCATTCGGCAGACCACTTTGTGAGAGAAGTTCTCCCTTGGACACCTCCCACCTCAGTTCTCCCTACTTGGTTGTCAAAGTGCTTCATTTTGAAGACTACCAAGGAAGCTCCTCAGGCCGGTTTGAGGATCACTTTCTTAGACAGACACACGCACAAACAAACAAAAATAGGGTGGGATTTCCAAAAGCACTCTGTGTTGGCTTATCTCTGCTCTGACTGAAGTAAATTGTAAAAACCCCACAGATTTCAATCAGAGCTGAATTAAACCAAGGATGAGCACTTTTGAAAATCCCACTACAAAACTGCAAGTAATCTCAACTGCGTACAGAAGAGCATTAGTTTCTGTTTTCAGTGGTTAAAATACAATCCCCATCTCACAATACCACATTAAAATGTGGCTAAAAGGCAGATTTACAGCAGTGACAACAGCAGGAAATTAATGTCCCATGATTTGTTATGGTGACATTACTCAAGAAGTTGAGCGACTCGGTGGAAGCTGTGGGTGAGCAGCGTTTCTGAAACTCAGTTGAAATGTTTGCTTGTGATAAATACCCAATCAGTCCCCTGCCATAAGCATAGCAAACTTGTCAATAATCTTGCAGTAACAGAGAACACAAAGAAAAGAACTGCAAGAGGAGGATGCAGTCACCAAATAAACTGCTCGCAGTTAGAGGATGAGTTGTAGTTTTAACATGTGTGAGCTGTCTAGATGAGGGGTTCTCACAACAAAATTTTTGGTGACCTCAGAGTGTGGCCACCAACTCTTGCTGGTGGCCACTCTGATAATTAATTTTAGGAAAAACAAATAAATAGGCACATATACATGTCCAAATCATTGTAATTTATTTATGTAGGGTTGTGGGGTGCTTTTTTTTTTTTTTCCCAGACTCAATAATAAAAATAATGCCCAGTTGTCTCTGTTCTTTACTGGACCTAAACAGAGTAGAAACACAAGGTGCTTTGCGTGTTTTGCTGGTTTTGGTTGATTTTTTTTTAAAAGACGTGCTAGCTAGTAAATCTGCTACAGTGAAAAGTGATATTTGTATATTTGTTAAAATCACTTTTCACAGCAGATTTATTCCGCTCAGGCAAGCTGGGGGACAAATTAAGCCCTAGATGGGGAGGGAGGCGGGGAGAGCCAGGGGCGATGCGGGGTTGGGGGGTGGTTAGCCTGGGGCTAGAACCTGAAGCCCTGAGACTGGGGGACAGAGCCTGCTGCCACCCAGCCAGAGCCTGTCACCCACCACCCCAGGGCTGAAGCCCGAGCCCTATAGCCCCCAGGAGTGTAGGGACTCACACTGGTCGCCTGCTCCTACAGTGTTAGTGGTTCCAGAAGGGATCAAGAACCAGCCTCCTGCTGGTGGCCCTGGGGAGGGGCAGCTGCTTTGCCTCCCCGCCCCAATCACCACCGAGGAGGCTGTGGCCACAAGAAAACCCCATGGTGGCTCCATGTGGCCAAATTTGAGAAACGCTGGTCTAGATGGTTTTTAAAACATCCTTTTCTAGTGTAAACAGCGCCGAGATATCTGAAAATCATTTTTCTGATCCTGAAATAGTTGTGTTAACTCATCTGTATGGAGTGAGGTTGGCTGCTCCAGCAGTGAAGATTATCAGGTAAACTAAAAAGCTACATGCGGTGAGAAGCATATCACGGCAGAAGGACCCAGAGGTATGTGTAACACTGATCATGCCAGAGTTAGGACCTGCTACTTAAAACTGTTTCAAACTAGAGACCACAGAGACTTGGGGAAATTCAGGGGATATGTTCTGTAGCAAGCCTCTGTGCTTTACAATTAAATCCTAGTGGCAAATTCCATTCTGTGTTAATTAAACATTTTTGCTATACCAACTGATGGCAAAATCCATTTATTGAATGCTAATGAGTTAAGAGATTTGCTGCTCAGAGAAATAATTTCTCTTGAAACAATATCACTGGCACTGTAAGCAATTCCTGACCCTAATGTATTCATACTCATTCCAGGAAAAAGTAGAGTGATTTACAATAGGACATGCTAAACGAACAACAAATTGTAAACCTCTACGGCATTCTCAAAAATATGTATATATTATTCTTTTGGGGTGAAATTTACTCCTGTGCAGAGAAGCATCACTTAAGCCCTTAAAATTGAGTTTAAATGGGATTTACACAGCCCTCTGCACAAGGATTTTACTTTTATGCCCTTTATTGCTGTCAAATTTGCAAATGCATCCAACAAACTGCACTTTTGTTTTCTGTGATACAAGGCAACCTGTGATGCCAAAAGTACCAGATATATCCTGACAGACTGTGGATTTAAACGGATCATCAACAGAACATGATGACAGCATGTAAGCTGCAGTGGAGAATCGGCAGCAAAGACATTAACAATAGGTCAGAGAAAAATTCTAACAACATTATTTATAAATAAGGACTCAGAGTTCTTTTCTTCTCCAAATCTGTTAATCCAATAGACTAGACAGGGGAGGCTCAGGACTCCTACTTTCAAATTAAAAGTAATATTGATAAATGACATTTGAAAAAACCTCCAAGAACAAATTCCAGGTAACATTAATCAATATATGTTTATTCTTCTGATCTCTGCCAAGACATTTCAACACCCCTAAATTAGTCCCACACTGAGGATAATTGATCCACATACTGACTCAAAATACTCTTTTTTTTTTTTTTGCAAAGATTGGGAGGGGAGGGGAATGCCAGAATTTAGCTCTGCATTTTCAACTTTGTGTTAACATTCAGGAAACTTAAGTGCTTTTAATATCAATCTGACACTTTATAGGAAATACAGAAGTCACTGAGAAGGAAAACAGATTCAAAATGATTCAGGAAGCTGAATATATTCTAGGTTTCATTAGTGAGAAACATATCCCCTTAAAAACAATGGCAAGAAGTGAAACACAGCACAAGATAGCATGCAAAAAAATGTATCTGTTACACTATGCAGGAAATACAACTACTGGAGGAATCTAAAAATGCTATTGTCCCTTTAAAAATTCAACACATCATTTATTGATGTTTGGTCAATCATAACATTTAACTGGCTAAAACATTTAGTTTCTATATTTAGGCACAGAAGTATCCTTGGTAGTAGAACAGTCACAGATTCTTCTCACAGGTGAAGTGAGGTTGGGGGGATTCCTAAAGGTGTTGTAAAATCTGGCATTTTAACAACAATATGAGGAAGTAAGGTTAAAAACTTCAAGGTGTTTTCTAATAGAACATAATAAATATAAACAAACAGTTCTCTTTGAAAGATCTCTCTCTCTCACACACACACAATTGGAAGAAACACTAGGAAGACAAATCACCATGATCAAATAGCAGTGGCTCTTACCTGTTCGTAGTGGTAAATCTGAGGTAATGAAACCTGTATTATTAAATAATGCATTCACTCCCATGAACTGATCCATTGCAAACATCTGTATTGAACAGAGTTAATCATTATTAATACACAAAAATACTTCTACATATACAGTATCTTTCAACGAAGGATTTCAAAGCACTTTGCAAATATTAATTAGGACTCCCAATATACCTCGGAGATAGGTACACATTCTTATTCATGTTTCACAGGTGGGATAAATCAAAGCTCAAAGAGTTTAAAGACTTGTCCACACTAACACTCCTTGATGATTCTTGTAATGGTGCAACTCCACCAGTGCTAGCTCCTGTGGACCTGGTAGTGTAGACAGGGCTCAGCATTTTGACCAGTGTAACCTGTAGCTCTGTAGCAAGCATGGAGAGGCGTTACTGAGCAGTGCAAACTGGCAGCGTGCATGTACCACAGGCCAAATATTCAAAAGCACTTCGAAGCTGAACTCTTGAAAATGTGGCCCCAATAGTGGTCACTGAGCACTTGAAAATCTAGCCCCAGATGACTTGCCCAAGGTCATACTCAGAGTCATTGACAGAGCTAAAAAGTTCCAACTTCCAATCCCCTTATCTAACCATCATCTAGCCACCATCTTCGTTTAAAACATACTCACAAGGGACACACCATGTTAAAATGACAGTACCAAATGAGCAGCTTCTGTGGGCTCAACTTAAAAAGTTCTCATTGAATACTAAAAAAATATAGAAAAGTCTTTTTGATCTACTGTAAGTAGCACCACATCTAAATTCATCACTTTTCAAATTGGACGATAAGCACAAAACAAAAAACCAAATTTGCTTCAGAAGGTATTTAATATGACAGAAGAGAGAATCTTCCTGGACTGGATGATGTGGTACTTGTTATTGGTCTAGCAATTAACACAGAAGCAGCAAGTCTTACTCTATTTTCATCACAATTAATTCACTAGTTTGGAGCAAATTGTTGGGTTGACTCTGCCAGTACAGGACCACAGGGACAGCTCGCTGGCAGTGAATACACAGATCTCCCTTCAAAAGTCTACTGACTGCATCATGGTTCCAGGCTGCTCCCTCTGTACCCATAGGGGCAGCTTGCTGTGCAAACTCTGCTCTGAGCTCTAAGGACAGGGTTTGGGAATTTTCAACGGTCCTTCCCTGCTTTTCTTTCTCTCCTTCCTCTCTCTCCTCTCCCCCGCAGCAGTGTCCAGACCCACTGACCTCAGCAGGGGAAAACACCGGAGTCAACTGCATTGTAATCAGTGACTGTTTCATCGTCCTTCTCAGCTGTGGTCAACAAGGAGTAGGGAGGGCCCTTCCCATGATAAGTAGGTGAAGGCTTTCACTGTCTTTTTAAAGGAAGGTGACTGCCCGTCAATGAAGACAGGGGACTTCAGTCACACTGGTTTCTCCAGGGGGTGCATTTATGTACACAAATCAGCTCCCTGATTTTAGGATTAAACTCAATAGGTTTCATGAACTATGAGATCTCTTCTCCCCTTCCTATATGTACGTATATTCCTCACTGTCACTCATGATGGGTTACATGAGTATTTCAAGGGGAAAATAGACCTGAATAGTGAAACCCCGGCCAACTGAACTCATTGAGTTTACTTTAATTGGACCAGGATTTCATGTTTCTTTTTTTATGTACTCTAAGAAAAGTTTGTCCTACTCTCAGTGTTACCAACTCTAGTGATTTTATTGCAAGTTTCACCATATTTGGTGTTATTCTTAAATCTCTGGAGTCAGGTGAATAGGTGAGACTCTGAGCTTTTATTTTAAAAAAGTATGTTTCTAGATCTCATGGCTCAGGAAAAAAGCACAAAAATGTAACCATGCACCTGATAGTTCCAAAACCAGAAGGCAAATAAAAACATCCAATGTAATTTTTTAATCTCATTATTTTTAAATCAATCTCCTGAGTTTTGAAAGTTTGGGACTGGCAATACTATATTCTTGCCCTGGGCAAAGCCAGATCCAAATGTCAAACGTAATCCATTTAGCATGCATTTACATACATTAAGCCTTAGGAGATTAACATTTTTTAATTGGAGCCTTTGAATCAAGCACAGTTTTCATCACTTGAATTAATTATATGGAAAGTGACCTAAAGTCATTTTGGATCAGTGAACAGTTTGGGAGTTCTGGAGTCCCACCAAAATGGCTGTGAATGAAGGAACACTGAGGTCAATATCATATCAACAAACCTCAGATAATTACACAACACAGCATTTTTATATATTATTTTAACTTCAGTCATGGCCATCATTGAATTAATTTCAGTGTAAGTTTGGATCGGGCAGCTAGGAAATAAAAACAAATGTAGGAAATTCTTCTAAAGCCACACTTACATCGTTCAGGCAATGTCAAAGGGTAGGCCCTACAGTGGGAGAAATTTACATTTTACTGATAAGGGCTTCTTATTGAGACAGGTTTATTCTGATATTTTTCTCGTTGATGATGTCAGACTACAGAAAGTTTAGATACTATGGGAATTGGCACCTGACAAATAGCTAAGATAGCCAGACAGCATAAACTCATATGCTTTTGACACATTGAGAGCATATAAACTGTGTGTTAATACTTACTTGATGATCAGATACTCCCATGATATATGCATCTTCTTCTGCCATTTTAAGAGCTGAAACGATGAAAGCACAAAGAGGATGATTGTTCACTGACCACCGCATTTTTTTCTGTATACAATAATAATAATATCTGTATCAAAATAACATTAGTCTGCTTTCAAATGAAAAGTCACATGCATTCACTGTTAAAGCTCTGACAACCCATCTCTGAACTATCCAACTGCAATAGCAACATCATCCACTGCCCAGATACCCTTAAAATTGCTCAGCACCTCCAAAGGGTGGGACTCAGAACAAAGACTGGGGTTTCCTGCTTTCAACTCCCATTGAATTGAAAATCCCAGACGAAGTGTTAGGGTCAAAATTCATCTCCCCTTGTAATGTCATTAAAACCAGGCATAAATTTTTTTTTTTTTACCCAGGGTGGATAAAAATCAATTTTTTTAATTTAAATTGAATTTTTTGAAAAAAAATCAAATTTTTTGATTTTTTGATTGAAGTTTTTCTTTTTAAAAATAGACCTGTTTAAAATGAAATCTGAATTTAATATAAAATATGTTTAGACCCAAATTTATTATACTCTCTTAAAATATTAAAATGAAAAATAAATATGCTCTACTGTGTTTTTAATTAAATTCCAGTTATCATAATGCAACTTGATGCAAATCATGAGCAAAAAGTTAATTATCTAGTAAATAAGCAATAGCATTCACCATTTTCTAACATACTAAATATGTACAATTAATACGAATCTGAAAATATTAAGCTACATAATTGCTTAAATAAATGTATGCAGATATTGTGTACCCTCCTATATAGCAAAAAGATTAATGTAAAGGTTCTATTTAGTTGTGAATAGCCATGTTTTAATTGTTATGTCAACCAATGAGAATGCATCTTTCGTTATCAAAATAACTGAAGCACAAATGGAAAAGCTGATTAAAATCACCAAGTTAAATCAAGGCTTTCTGCTTGATGATTTAAATCAATTTATCCTGGTTTTTACTCTGAATATTCTGAGCTTTGGCAGTTTAAGCAAAGCTATTAGCATATTTTAAGCAATAATAAACACACATTGTGCATCTAAAGAATCCATTTTCCAAAGATCTCAAAACTTTTTACAAACATTCATGAATTAAGTCACACAGAAACCCTGCACAGTATAAATGAGGACCAAAGAAGGTACAATACAAATTTTCAAAAGTGTTGACTAATTTTGGATGCTTTTGATTCTGGATGCCCAATGTGATACATCTGTGGCCTAACTAACACTTCTGCTGAGTACCCACAACTGCAAGTGTAGCCAATAAGAGCTGCAGGTGCCCAGCACCTCTAATAACTAACTTGCCAGATGTCTTAATGTGAGCGCTCCCAAAGAGAGGCACCCAAAATTGGTGGACACTTCGGAAATTTGGGCCTAAGTGATATTCCCAGGGCCATAGAGCAAGTCACTAGGAAATGAATCTCGGAATCTTGGCTCCTAGTTCTCTAGTCTAATTGTGACAAAAGACTGCTTTTTTTATTTTAACTTTGTTAAATGTAGTTAAATTTCCTTTATACTGTTAAAATATTAAAAAAAAACTTCTCAGGGAAATGAGTGAGTAGACAGTATAATGTAGCTAATGAAATGTATTAACTCTAAAAGAGTCATTTGACTGTAACATGCAAACATGTTGTAAATAAAGGACAATAACCTTACAAAGATAGACAGGAGTCAATGGCTCTCACCTTTCATCATAAATATTATTAACAATATTTTCCAGTGAGCTAAAAACCAATTATGAAAATCTATTGTCATGCAAAAATGTGGGAAATGATTAAGAATCTGTAAGGAAAACTGAGTCACCGAGTGACCTTTACATCACTAGGGAGGCAGGCATTGAAAAGAAAAACTGGAACATTCACATACTTTCTTTGGGCAGAAAGTAAACCTGGTGTGTTGACAGGGTCCAAAGGAGATGTGGCTCAGCCTTCCAGCACCATTGTAAAAGGGAGAGAAAATCAAAACGGGAAAAACAGAAACCTTCTTTGAGAAAACAGGAGTTCATGAAGGTAAAACTACATCTTAGCACAGCAAGTACAAACTTGCTTTTCCCCTAACTTAAACATTGGAGAGATTTTTTTAAAGTGGGAGTGTACCTAATGTCTAGTTGCAGTATTGGTCATACATCAAATAACTGGAAATGGAATTCAGCCAAAGATGAATAGTGGATACAACAATAAATTGTATTTGATCAATTATTACAGCAAGATGTTAGTAATCAAAGCACTGTCTGTCAACTATATAACCGTACAAAACTCAGAAAGATAAGCCTTGTCTTTTCTATTACTTTTTATAATTTGCTATTGACATTATAACCCTTTATGAAGAAAGCCTGGCAGACAGAGCATCTGTAGCCTCTCTGTATGCAACATTCTTTTGTGTAATAGACTTTATTTATTTATACCATTAATCATTCCAACAAATGTGTTCAAAATTAGTACAGCTACTTCAAACAATGAGGCATTCTAAGTAGGCTTTGTTTTGTTTTTTACAGTTCTGGATTATAGAGGAATATAACCCAGCTGACTAAATACTTACTAAAAATAAATATTTAGTTTTCCATGTAATGACTTCCTATTTAGATACAAAGTAGTGGAAAGTAGAAACTGGAAGAGCACAAAAGGCCAAATATTCAGGAAGCCACCAGAAATGCATCTGCACAATTACTTATTTCCCAAAGTGGGTAACCGTACATACAAATGCCAGATTCCACTCACAGAAGTGAAATGAAAATTGTTTCTGAAAGTCTAAAACCATTTTCCCCCATTTGGCCGAAGAATACTTAACTCAATCAAATTATGATTCCATGAGTCTTCTAAGCAAAGTGATGATCAAAATGTCCTTCAAGGCCAAGCAAAATAGAAATGATGTTGATAGGAAGAAGGAAACATTTTGAGGGGATGGCTAGAATGTGAACCTCTCTCTCTATCGATGGTGTTTGCTTGCCAATTGTCAAGGTAGTGTGTAGTCTCTGGGTCCTGTTGGATTCATCACTACTCCTAAACATGTACATAGAAAGAGTGGAAAGACATGTAATGCCTCCTTCCAAGTCTGGTTAACTAGGCAATTGAGCTCATTGTCGCTGGAGGATGATCAAGCTATGATGCACAAGCTCCATGCATTTATCACCTACAGATTTGATTCCACCATCATTCGCTACCTGGGGCTGACAAAGGCCACACATAAGCTCCAGCTGGTTCAACACACAGTAGCTTGTCTCTGTCACCAACAGAAGTTGGCCCAGTAAAAGAAATTATCTCACTCACCTATTCTCACAAGAGAACTTCATGCAGGAAATGTGGTTATTTCATATTCCTTTTTCTGATTCATGGTAATATGTATTTCATGTAGAATCCATATTTAGAACTTTTATCAGACATGACTCATAAACAAAAGCAGGGGCAATATAGTGTATTTTCCAAATAGCTACCATTTATTGTACTTTGCTATTAAAAATTAAAAGATGTCCTGAAATGATGCAATGGATAGCTTTATCATTAGAACTAATGAGTAGCTATTTGGATCCTGACATGATGCCAGGAAGACCAGTAATTTAAAAAAAATACAGATTTTGCTTAACAAGAACAAACTGCACATGGACTACACTGTGGCTATATATACACAGATGCCATGCTCATAAGGAGGCATCATACAGAAGTTCTTTGGCACCAACTACACAGGTGCCTCTCACTCAAGCTCTTTTGTACTCAGTAGCAGTAAAATGCAACATGATCTCTCTCTTACACACACAGGCAGTGTGGTACATACACATGCTGACTTGGGCATGCAAACATTCTGCTTTATGTATGTAAATAGATTGGGTGCTTTTTCAGGGACTAGCTAAAAATTCACCCCCAAGAAGTCTAAAACAATCCCCTCCAAATGACTAATAGACTCTCAGTTTCAAACTAAAAGCATTTCATCCATCTTCAAAGCAAAGTAATGTTGAAAATGCCCTTAGAACATTTCCCCAGTATACAAGATTTTTGTTCTCTAAATAAATTCTAACCCGTCTCCTAGGTTTTCTATATATTCAGGAAATTGGAGCAAAGCCAATAACATCACCAAAAATAGGAGACTTTGAGAATAACTCCTCCCCAATGAATTTTTACATTGCCCTCCTCACTGTAGTATCTGAGCACCTTCCACATGTATATTAAATGATGTGACTAACATCTGTCATGTGTGATTCATTCACTCTCTCAACTTCTCCCTAGAAAGAAAACTATATGTGCAGTATAGTGTTTTTGTTTAGGGAATTTGTCTGTAAATGTATATGCTGCTATGTTTTTATATTAGAGAAGCCTGGTCAGAGAACCGTGCCTTGCACTCAGTGTGGAAGATGGTGAAATTTGTAATGGTCCTCACTTCCTGTGGGACAGTTTCACAGTTTGGGACTGGCCCCTAAGAAAGCTCTGTCTCCTGCACAGACAAGCCTTAACTTTTGTGGTAGAAAATTCCAATATGCCTGAGGGGGAGAGTTGTTAACCACAGTCCTCATCCTGGAACCTCAGATGATCTTTTGGGTATCCTGAGCCCAGGCCACTGAGTGCCTTTAGGATAAGGACAGAGACCTTAAACTTGACTCAATATTCTGTGGGAAGCCAATGTAGAGAGCAGATGAATGAATGGGTTTGATGTGAAAGAGAGGTGTCTAGTGAAAGAGAAAGACGGCACAATTTAAACTCCTTCAGTTTGGGGAAAATCATTTCTGGGTTATTCCCACATAGGGGATTGGAGTTCTGAACTCATGGAATTTTCCTCTGACTGCTCCCTGGGAGGATGGAGGAACAGCATTTACTCCCTTAGAGCACGGGCCGGAGGCCCCTGCTGCTGAGACCCATGCTGAATTTCTGTGTCTCTACTTTACGTCCTTGTCTCCATAGCAGGTTGGCTACTGTAAGATTTCATAGAAGCAGAGGGGAAAATGTTGCCCTTTAGTGTTATTTTTAGATGAAGGAAAAGGTGACTGGGGAAGAGGAAAGGGTTAGACACTTTCAGGGAAGTTCACAGGGAAAAGTCATTTACGGCTTTGTTGGTATTAAACAATAAAGTAACAAATATCTGTTTCTACAATGTACACTGAAGCTAACAGGACTGCATGGCTCTAACTGAGGGAAGAGTATGGAATATAATGTCAACTATTACTTGGTGTTAAGGCTTGGAACTAATGCTTGAGTACGAGCCAATAAGAATAACCAAAACCTGAGGAATGCGGCTGTAGCTCGTTCAGTATATTTTACGTATCTCTCTGTATTTGATGACTATATGTGACAAGATGTAGCCTTTTAAAAAACAAAACAAGACATGCCTTTCCAGACAATGCCAGCAAGCGCTTTTACTATTTTCCCAGCTACTGTTGCTGTCTCATTATTAGGTTTGGATTTTAAAAGGTGAGCAAAGTCACTTCTATCCTCTACATTAGTAGCCATACTGGCATACACAATAGAAACTGACCAGGATTGGATTTTTAAAAAATATTCACCCTTTTGAGAACAAGCAGAACCTGATATTGACTTCTTAGTCTGGGAGGAACCAGACTTGATGATGATGCAGATGCTGGTTTACCAGTCATTTCAGCAAACATTTACAAAGGTCTTCTCAAGCAGCTACTGGGGCTTTTCAAAATTCCCTTCTATTTTTTTTAACTTCATGTTTACTTATTAGCTTTGGTCGCATGACACGGGTCTTGCTGGAAACATGTATATAGCAAATATATATTAATGAATTGGGAAATCCAAACAGGAAGTAAAGACACGGAAAAAAAAAAAGTATGATCCAAAAGTTAAAGTTAAAACAAAACTAATTTTAGATTTATTCCCAGAGATCTACCTATTCATGTTTTGAAGCGTAAATTATGAGTAAGACTCATACTTCAATGGGTCCTGAAACCACAGAAAAAACCCCCAGACAACATATGCTTCTTTTATCCCACCCTGCAAGAAGGGATATGGTCGAAAGGTCTCTGCTTTTAGTCTATGCAATTTGAGTACAAATGGTCTAAGTGTTCTTGAGAACTCAGTTTTGAAAGACCAAGGAAAAACAGTGCCAATAACATCCCTGTAACACCTTCTAGGGCTTTTACATCTAAAGCCTAGTCACGTGAAGAGTGATAGTTGGTGAAAACATTTTAAGCAGCTACTGATCTCTCTTCTCAAATTTTCTGTGCCACCTAAAATGCCATAATTTAATGCCATACATTAAAACAGTCAATTACAAGCTAACATGATGCTGACAGCCTCTTCAGAGAACATACATGCCAACCCTCCCTGTTTAGAAGGGTTTCTTGCTATTTTATTTTAGAAACTCCTAGGCCAAGATATTTAAATTCAGTCCAATAGATATGTCCTATTGAATTTAATAGAGATTAAGCTAATAGGGATCTCTAGAAATTAAGTAAAATTCTATAAAGGTTACTCTGAAAATTTATGTAACTGAATAGAGAATGTCTCCTTCATATACACTTTGTAAAAGATAATATCTCTGCAACAGAATTATTCAGATGGTTTATTAAAAGTTCTATAGGAAGGATATCTACCTCTATTAAATCCCCCAAGACTTTTACAGAACAGCTTGTTTTTCTCTCCTGATATTGGTGTGTTTAAGAACACCCTCTTCTTTCAGAAAGGGGAATCTAGAAAGTAAATACAGCATAATGACAAACAACTCCCACCCTCAACTGGCTGGAAATCCTGAAAGAACAGCTCCTGCTGCAAGTTTTCTAGCCAGGGATGCTCACACACGTGTGTGTCAATTCTATTTTCTATTCACATGTGTTTGTCCTTCCCTAGTATTTACATATAAAAAAGGTTTTCCAAATAAAAACGTGTAAACCAACAGCTGCTGTAGATAAACCATCATTACTAATCCTGTTAGCAGGTTTCTTTTGCTTACTCAAAACAAGGAAAAACAGGGAATGGGGAGCTGAACTGAAGTCATATTTCACTATTTCACAAGAGTGATACCAGAAATATATATCGTGTTGTACTACATCACAGCTATAAAATATGGCAGGCTTTCTGTTTGCTTATAGATGACTGTGGTTTTGGAGATATGCCCATTGGTGTTGTGGGCTTAGAAGTTCTAGTGGTGAATTCTGCAGATACAAATGATAATTGTTGTACTACATAATCCTCACACAATATTTCATCCTGTATCTCTTCCTCCTCCACTAGGACTTCCTCTTCACCCTATTTTCTGTAACCTCAGTATCATCCTTAGTCCTAATTTTTCTCTACTGATACATAATCCATGTCTGTATACAGTAAACTGTTTTATTTCAGTGTAGGAAACCTGGGTTCTATTCCCAGCTCTGCCTCTGGCAGATTGGGGGATCTTAAACAAGTCACTTCACTGCTCTGCACCACAGTTTGCCCATCTGCGAAACAGGGATAATGATACCAATCTTCTTTGTAAAGTGCTTTAAGATCTACTGATAAGAAGCACATCATATTATTGTATGCACAAAGCCTCAGGCCTTCTAAACTCCTGGAGAGGATACTCATAGGGCAAGATAGGTCATCAACATAATGTACAACAGCTACACAGGGGAACCTGCTTTTTGTAGTTTTAACCATGTCTGGCCTTTAGCTCACTGTAAAACTTTTAGACTGTATCTACACAAGGCTTTTCGCTGAAAAAATTCCCTTTGCTAACATTGGTGCAGCTCCATGAGTGGGACCACCAGTGGAAACACTAGCGCAGGCAGAGCTCCAGGCAGTCGCTGGCATTTTAAAGACCATGTTGTCTAAACCTGCTTAAAGCAGGTATATACAACAAAGAGGTAGAATCGCTGGCAGCTATCTGTGTCTTGCACTCCCATCATTGCTACCACGGATGGAGCTGCACTAATGGGAAATTATTCAGGGAAAAAAAAAGTCTGTTGCAGAGAAGGTTTCACTGTGGCAGTCATTTTGTTTCCACAGGTATCCCACTACCTATTTGGTTTGTATTAGTCCTAATACCTGGCAGTATTACCTAATACCTAGGTAATGGCAGAACAAGATGTGATCATTAAGGTAAACTATTGTTCTGAGGAATGGCTTTGGAAATACTGGGAATTTGAAAGTTGCATGCACACTCGCCAGTATGGCATGCATAATTACACATTTTATATGTACACCTAACTGCTACTGCTACAAGTGAGACCCCCTAAATTATTATAACTGAAAGAGATTAGATGCAAAATTATTTTCCTCAATTTTTAGGTTTGTTTGCTCTTAACATCATTTTGTACACAGTCAACTTCACTCTTACACTCATCGTATGACTGGATCTTTTATACAGCAAGAGGGGAAAGAACATTTTAAAAAACATGAAAGGTGTTTATAAAAATCACAAAAATTGACGGGGGTCTCTGAGGCAGCTGAAACATGTGCAACTACATTACAGAAACTGCTTAAATCTCAACTTGACATCATCCTTTTAATCTCTTAGCAGATCCTTTCCTTTTTTACATATTACTAATGTCTTTTTCCCCCTCTGTGACTTCAGTACAGGGTGTGTTTGAGATTTTTTTAAAAGAGTGTTATACTGAATGTACAGTTTTAGACATGCTATTGAAAAGAAAATACGTTAAAAATAGTTGCATATTACTGTATCACAGAGAAGCAGCCTTCTCCAGTGCTGTTAAGGGGCTCCAGAATTTAAATTGCTACATTTCTCCAGCCACTAACAAATCTGTAGATCGTCTAATTTTTTTTACGTCAACCCAGAATGATGACATCGTACGCTGGTTTTTCTACTAACACAATCTTTGTTATTTGCTATGGCTAGTTATGATTTTCTGTTTGATGGGACTCAGGAGGTTTTGGGCTTGTGTATCTTAAAACTGATAAAATTTCAGATGGAAATGATTTTTCCTCTTGATTTGGGATCTTAGATAATATTTTAGTTCTTTTTAAACAATAATTTTACACTCCATCTCAAAAATTCTTTCAGCAAAGGATGCATTACCAGCCATCAAGGATGTCTTTCCACAGAATCTGCATAGAATTATAGCCTACAGAAAGTCTGTGAGTGCTTGTGACAATAAAATGATGAACAAAGACTAGGGGCCACATTTTCAAATGTGCTCAACACCCACAACTACTCTCAACAGAAGTTTCTGGATGCTGAGCACTTTTGAAAATATGGCCACTTAATATCGTATCTTAAGTGGGAGCTGAAATCTTATGAAAATGTAGACACTTTTTAAAAAATCTAAATGAGCGCAACTGGGTGCTGACTGACCTCTTTTGAAAATATGGCCATTCATTTTCTACAAGAAACAATTACTTTATTGAGCTAAACATTTGATAGCATGGGGAAATTTATCAGACAAACAGTAATAATACTGTGGGAATGGCTGTCTTATCTGTATAATTAATCCATGTACAATACAACCAAACTTTTTGCTGCCTTTAAGGTTTAAGACAGGTTGGGAATAATCTACATAAAAGTTGCAGAATATGCTCCACCATTGAGCCTAATAAGGTTAATTGCCCCGATACTGTGCGACTGATGCCAACTGTTTAAGATAAAATTTGTAAATAATAACTGGCACTAAATGTAATGTGAAAAATCAGTGAGGAATATGTAGTTCTTGTAACTTACACCTGTGTTTTGCTTTGTTCCTGCAGAATGGGCAGTGTTCCCTCATTAATCTTACTTCACTGAGCATCCCTGGAAACCTAATGACTTTCCTTACTAAGGGGACTTCTAGATTATGACTAGCACTTAGGGAAGGAATAAAAAATGAAGTAGTGACCTAATGACAGATAACGATATGTTAATATTTGCTCTACACACATAAATTGTGCTTCAAGCATATTGATCCTGAGTAAAATAAGAAAAAGAACAGCCACACCGGATCAGACCAAAGGTCCATCTATCCCAGTATCTGTCTTCTGACAGTAGCCAATGCCAGGTGCTTTAGAGGGAATGAACAGAACAGATAATCATCAAGTGATCCATCCCCTGTCACCCATTCCCAGCTTCTGTCAAACAGAAGCTAGGGACACCATCCCTGCCCATCGTGGCTCATGGCCAAAGTTGGCATCTGTAGCTCCAGCCCCAGGGTTGGTGCCTATACAAGGAGCTGCACATTAACTTCTGAAGAGCTGCATGTGGCTCTGGAGCCACAGGTTGGCCACCCCCGATCTAGCATATTGCTCCTTAGTTGTCTCTTTTCCAAGCTGAAAAATCCCAGTCTTATTAATTTTTCCTCATATGGAAGCTGTTCCATACCCCTAATCATTTTTGTTGCCCTTTTCTGAACCTTTTCCAATTCTAATATATCTTTTTTGAGATGGACGACCAAATCTGCATGCCGTATTCAAGATGTGGGTGTACGATGGATTTATATAGAGGCAATATGATATTATCTGTCTTATATCTATCCCTTTCCTAATGATTCCCAAAATTGTTAGCTTTTTTGACTGCCATTGCACACCGAGTGGATGTTTTCAGAGAACTATCCACAGTGGATAGGCAATGGGGGGGGGGGGGCAGTGGGCACCAAAATACAAGTTTGCCCAGGGCGCTATTTTCCCTAAGGTCGGCCCTGTTTGTAATTGTATGATATTAAAATTTTTTGTAAAACAGTCAAATTGTAACCCAGGAAACATACATACTTCCCCTTCTTCTAAATGAGAATTGCATATGAGTATCCAGAGTCGAATTTGATCATTTATGGCGAATGAATAATTTCTCAAGTAACTAAAAACGAACAAACAAACAAAACAAACCCCCTCTGCCCAACACATTTCTAAGCTCCAACACACTGTCATGCACCACCAGTTGCACTTTCAGTGCAGGCTCTGGAGTGTAATACAGACAGGGTGGGATTCCCCATTTAAACAAGAACACTGACATACATTGTGGAGAGAGGGGGCTCTGGAGGTAGCAAGAGCTCCATCAGTTCTTTTTCGTGGTGGTGGTGGCCAGGGATTCTCAATGGCCCTTGTTTGCAAGCTGACCACTGAAAATTGGAAGTGCTGACCTTCTGACTGGTTGGTGGTGCAATGTCAATACGCAAATAACATAGGTAAAACTCAGGACAGCAACGTGAGTTTTAAAAGTCTGGGTTTGGGGAGGCTGAAACCTGTTTTCAAAATGAGATTTGGGAAGTAGAACTCAGGCTGTCTGGGATTTAATTCACATAAAACAAAACACATGACAACAGTCGCTTAGGCCGCAATTGTATGTAGTATAATTCATATTATACAACATAAAATATTTCAAAACATCACTAGTAAAATTAGAAAATCATTGGAGTACCTCTATTGCTTATTTTATTTATGTGCCTCAAACTATCCAGAGGTCTGTGAGAGGCAAGAAATCTGATTTTAAAGAACATCATCCTACCTAGGGCCTCATGTGTTCTTCAACCTTTGAAATACCAATAGGAGTCACTCGCTGGATTGAAGCTGATAGGTGCCTAAATCCTTTTGTGAATGTATCCCTAACTGCCATGGTAGGTGCCTAAATCCCAGAATCAGGCTCCACTGGGATTCACAAAACCCCCACTCAGCTGCCTCCCACACCTTGTTAGTGCTTAGAAAAATCACTCTCCGCCTACATTTGTGCAGTAAAAGTTTCCAAGGAACTATGTTTCAGCCTCTGGGCATGCACACCACAGCTCCATGCCAGTTTATGGAGGCACAAATTGATTCACAAACTGGATGAAGACAGGCATTCCTCCACCTAACTCGCCTGCAGGGCCCCATCCAGTGAACGTGTTCAGACCTTGTCTACTGGATCGGGGCCCCAGTAGGTGAACTCACACAAAATGGGGAAGGGGGAGGGTAAGAAAGAGGACCACCCTCATAACTTTTAGCCCAGTGGTTAGGATACTCACCTGGGATGTGGGAGATCCCCAGTTCAAGTCCACCCTCCACATAAGGGGAGAAGGGATTTGAACTGGGCTTTGCCACCCTCAAGTAAGTGCCCTAACCACTGAGCTATAGGATATTCTGAGGGGGTTGGGGGGGGGGTCCCTCAATCTCTCCTGTTGAAGCTATTCCATTGTGAGTAATAAAAAAAGTCACTGCAGCAGGGGAACTGGATCCTGGCTCTCCCAGGTGAGTGCTCTAATCACCAGGTTACCGTCCTTCTCACATTTGCACACACTCTCTCTTGCCCAGTGATTCTTTCATTATTTAATCCAAAGTGGGACAGCTTCAACAGGAGAGACTAAGGGAGACCCACATCAGAATATCCCTTAGCCCAGTGGTTACAGCAGTCGCCTGAGAGAGGTTCTGAAGAGAGATTTGCCACCTTTCTCCCCATCAGGACGAGGGATCTGAAATGGGGGGCATGGAGGGAAGTCTTCTTCATCTTGCGTGAGTACCCTATCCACTGGTCTAAAGGTTAAAAGGGAGGTCTCTCCCTCTGGTCCCTGGCATCTTGCTAAAACAGCATAGGAGGCTAACCTGAGGACAAGACTGGCAGCTAGGAATCTCAATGAGAGGGAGATATATCCCTGCAGCCTGGTTTTAGGCACCCATCTCCAAGAGAGAAGCAGGGCTTAGCACACACCCCTTGACGTGGCATCTCCCCCTAGGTAAATTAGACAACGAGCCACCCAGCATGCTGGCTTCTGCATAATCCCATTCTGAGGCACCCATCTCTCCCCATTAATTGTACAGGGAACCTCAGTGCCTAACCTTCTAGGTGCCTAAAAATTAGGCATGGTAATGCTCAGCCTTACCACATGTACATTTCTTTGTTAGTCTAGCCCACAGTGTTTTACCTTAACTAATTCTGGGCCTTACAACAGGAAGAATTTAATTAATTTGGTGCTGGATTTCACTGGTGCTCAGTCTGACAGTGTAGCTCAATACTAATCTAGAGATTTTACTTATAAAATGGGACAGAGACAGAATAATTCAGAAACACGCTGGTTTAGTCCTTGGCCTCTCAGATGAAATTGTCAACGAAGACAGATCCTGATTTAACAAGGTACTTAACCACACGCTTGAAATAAAGATGGGGTGGTCTCATGGATTTCAATGGAACTACTCATGTGCTTAAAACTAGGCACGTGCTTAAGTACCTTTGGAAATGAGGACATAATTACTGAGACAATATTGGACAATAAGTAAGTCCAACATTGGACTAACTTCATAATTAGTGACTGTTGTGATTATGATTTTGGCAAGGCAGAAATTTTTCTAAGCCTATCACACAGTCCACATAGTGGCCATCATATGGGAACTTTAAGGGCTGGGGCTGAAAGTGACCTAGAGCTGAGTGTCTAGAACTCTTTTTCCATTTTTTAAAAATAATTAACTCCACTATTTTCACCTTTGGAGCAGGAATCCCCTGCAGGATAAATCCATCAGTAAATTGACAGAAAGTTGTTTGGAAATGTTCTTGCTTGCTAACTGAGTAAATAAGATTCTCTCTCCCTTCAAGATACTTTTAAATGTAAATGTATAGCTGGGAAACAACAGTGATCTATAAGGCAGGAACGTTTTGTTCAGATTAATTTCTTTTCTGAAGTGGTCTCTCACGACACATGATCGTCTGATAACACAGTGTGTCAAAAGACCACAGAGGTTTCTGAGCCATAGTTTCTCTTGGCACAAAAAGCTAACAATAAATGAATAAAAACATTCATTTCTCAGTTACATCTTTTCAACCTCTGAGTCAGTGGGGTAGGATATGTGTGTAACTAAAAGGGAAAACTTGGTTCCATAAATTAGCCTATGAATTTTAATAATTATAACAACATACTCCATAACCCCCATACACAGAAAGGGCTGCCAATTTGGTTCTGATGCTCCTAGAACAGGTCCACTGTACATAAGAAACACCATACATGGGGTCCTACAATTGAAGGGCATTTTCTGGGTTAGCTCATGGACCATTATATATGTAGCAGCATATGGAAAGCAAAAAAGGACAAAGCAACACTGATTAGAAAGGGGAACTTGATTTTTCATGAAAATTCCAATAGTTACGAAGTGTTGAGTTTGTGATGTAGTGATGCTTCCCTATAGATATCTATTGCTAAGCATTACTGAAATCACATCGTTTCAGCCAAATAAGAGTAATAAATCAAGCTTAAAGAAAAATACCTAAAATCATTGTGAAACTACATATATATAATTGTAAGAAGTAGGAAATGTTTAAAAGATGGTACTAAATTAACCAGCGCTCTCCATCCCCCCCCCCAATCCTTCCTCATTTTCCTTTTCAATCACAAGTACTTTTTTCCGGGGCATTTTTCACTGTGCAAAACAGCTTCAAAATTCACCGAATGATTGAGATAACCCAGGGTTCCCTGTCAGTCACAAAATTACTTCACTGAGGAAGTCAGTATTTTTTAGAGCTACACAACTCCTCACCAAAATGAAACCAAATCATTCTCAGTTTCATAATGTTAACTCTCTCCAGCACCTATTGACTAGTTATTAATGAAACTAATTTAATTTTGTGACGACTTTTTTTGTTAATGTAAATTTCTTCCATTAAAAGGGATATGGGGGGGGGAAGGGTCTGGGCAGGAAGGGGAAAGAAAAGCTTTCCACCTGTTAAAATCAATACTACAGTCTAAAATTATTCACAGTTCTTGCAGACATTTTACCAAAGCTAGTTCTTAGAAGGCTAAATAAAAATTCAAGTGTATAAATGTTGTGGACAGATCCTTTGCTAGTGTGCATATCATAGCTCTGGGAGCGCCATTTCAGAAATATTTGGGCGGGGGGGCAGGAGGAAGTCGTGTTTCAGTATATATAACATTATATGTTATTATATTGTAACCTGAAAAGTCGCGGGGGGGGGGGGGGGAGGAGGGAGCAGGAAAGTGGGGGAGAGGAAGTAGAAGACATAATGGAGCATATAGCCCTATGAAAAGTCTGGGTGGGGGGCAAACTAAGGTCGGGGCAAGGCACTGCCCCCTCCCCCCTTTGCCTCATAGCTTGAATGTCAATGAATCACAGAACTATGACAATTTACACCATCTGAAGAACCACATTTGAGTCTTTAAATAGCATACTGTTTTTGCATTTTAGCAACTCAATTATTGCTCATTAATTGATATAGATGACAAAATACTGCAACCCCCCCCCCCCAAAATCAGCAAATGACAGAAGTGTGGCTCTAAACCAGAAAAAAAAACAAAACAAAACCCCAACCCCTTCTTTGGCTAGCAGAATATTTAGAAAAGTAAACAAATTCACAGTAAACTGCAAATAAGTTCCCAAATTCAAAATGAAACAGTTGGTCACATTATTCACTCATTACATCAGTTTTGTGGAGTAACACTGCTACAAATCTGGTGTACTGGAGTGGAGCATCAAACCCTTTACTACTGCTTTGATTTTTCTTCTTCGGAAGAGAAAGAGAGGAAAAAAGGACTTAAATTTGTCAATTTATGTTATCTATATTTTCCTCTCAAACTTTTCATTTTAGCAAGTGTGTATAAGTTTTTGCAAGGACTAGTGCCTTTTAAAATTTACCATTTTTAACTGAAAACTGAAATGTATCGTTAAACTAATAGCAATGCTTAATTCATAAAACCACAATCCCGCAAACTCTTACATGCATAATTAATTTCACTTGTCTGAATAATACATGATCATATACAGAAGCATTTGGG
This sequence comes from Eretmochelys imbricata, assembly GCF_965152235.1. Lineage (NCBI taxonomy): Eukaryota > Metazoa > Chordata > Testudines > Cheloniidae > Eretmochelys > Eretmochelys imbricata. Next base: position 32,182,647 of record NC_135575.1, on the reverse strand, counting down.
GGATCAGGGCACATAATGTAATTCATCTTAATGCAGACTCCATTTTGTATGTAAGTTTCAGAAACTATTTCCTATTTTTTGTTCACGTGAAGTGAGTAACTTAAAAATGCTCATTCATTCATGTCAACAAATGCTACTCAAATAAAAAATAATGGAGAGCTGAATCCTCTTATTTTTTAGGGTCAAATGTAACAAACAATTAAATAGCTATTATTTTCCATCCATGATAATTTCATTTTCATTATTTAGTACTGAAGATCCCATTTACTGCTTTTGAAATTATTTAAATTAGCAGCAGTATTCCCTATACTTAGAATGGAATTATTGAAAATATCAGAAATAATGCTTACACCAGTCATACTGGTAAGTGACTAGTTTTTAAGGGAATCCAAACAATGCAATGTAGTAGAAACCGTGATTTTTCTTTCAGATGAAGTAGGAATTTCACATGTAAAATCAAAGGGACATTTGAAAAATCACTGTATTTTCAGACTGAAATTCTGTGCCTCCTCTAGTTACAAGTAACCCCTACAAAGTTAAAAAATAATTCTCTCCCTTTCCTTTTTCAGTTTGTTTCTTTTGTGGACTTGAAAGCACTTTATGCACAGCGAGTTTCTCCCGAGCTTACGAACCTTTACAAACTTTAACAAAAGAGTAGAAAAACCATATACATTTTTTATTTACAATATTCTTTACAAAGAAATATCACAGCATGAAATTTAAAGTGTGCACTAACAGAAACTGGAATTTTTGAATTTGCATAATTGAAAAAAAAATCAAGTGGACAGTCACCCTTTAAGGAAAATCCACAACACAGTCATTCACAATAAGTCATTCATTTATTGAAAGACTAGTTAAGTGACCAGTAACACTTCATTTCTGGTCCAATGACTCCATAAATCGATGGAGGAGGGAGATAGGGAAGGGGGTAAATCAATCATATTGACAGGTTCTCATATACAGGTAAGACACTGCCCTTACAAGCAATGAGGTTTTCAGAATAAGAAACACACCACACTTAAGCTCTCATTTTGTAAACTCACCTAAGGTTCAGTACATTACATTATTGTAGAGTGTCCCAAGCCATATGTGCTCCTAGCAGGCAGCACCTGCTGGACACCTATTGCTTTGGACCTGCTCAGATTATTTTAACAATAATTCCCCATTTTTTTTCTCCTTTGTTTGCTTTTAAAGCTAATACTAATGAATCTGGATATACCCTGGAGAAATAGCTCTACGCCGTTTACTGTATATCAGTCTTTTGGATGAGAACTTAAAAACATTATAGGAGTACTTGTGGCACCTTAGAGACTAATAAATTTATTGAGCATAAGCTTTTCTGGGCTACAGCCCACTTCATCAGATGCATAGAATGGAACATATAATAAGAAGATCTATATACATACAGAGAACATGAAAAGGTGGAAGTTGCCATACCAACTCTAAGAGGCTAATTAATTAAGATGAGCTATTATCACCAGGAGAAAAGACACTTTTGTAGTGATAATCAAGATGGCCCATTTCAGACAACTGACAAGCAGCTGTGAGGATACTTAACATGTCCAACTCTGTCCACATATCTATTCAAGTGACACCATCATAGGACCTAATCGCATCAGCCACGCCATCAAGGGCTCGTTCACCTGCACATCTACCAGTGTGATATATGCCATCATGTGCCAGCAGTGCCCCTCTGCCATGTACATTGGCCAAACCGGACAGTGTCTATGCAAAAGAATAAATGGACACAAATCTGACATCAGGAATCATAACACTCAAAAACCAGTAGGAGAACACTTCAACCTCTCTGGTCACTCAGTAACAGACTTAAAGGTGGCAATTTTGCAACAGAAAAACTCAAGAATAGACTCCAACGAAAAACTGCTGAACTTGAATTATTTTGCAAACTAGATACCATTAACTTGGTCTTGAATAGAGACTGGGAGTGGCTGGGTCATTACACAAATTGAATCTATTTCCCCATGTTAAGTAGCCTCACACCTTCTCGTCAACCTCTCCCCCCCCCCAATCAGTTTCTTTTACATTACAAATCCCGCCAGGCCAAAACCTGCTGTCAGTTGTACCAGCGTCAATCCGGAGTTACTCCGCAGCGGCACCGGTTAAAGGGAGCGTAGCACTCTCCCCGCAGCAGCTGACTGGTGTGAAGCTCATCCCTCTTCACACGCATGACGGACGGATGGGCAGGCGGGCGGGCAGCCCGAACAGGAATGAGGAAGTGAAGCAGCTGGTGAAGGTGAATGTTTAAAAAGGCACCAGAGCAAGCGCCCGGGCGGCTTCAGCCCAGGCGGACAAAGACCCGACATTGATGTCTGTACTCACCCTCACGCGGGAGCGTACTCCGGCTCGGCCCCGCTCCTTCTCCAGGCTGGCCGCACTCCGGTGCGTCGGCAGGGGGTGAGCCCCGCTCGGGGCAGCCGCTCAGCCTTGCACGTCGCTTGCCGCCGCCGCCGACGCCTTTTGCAAGAGTCAGCGCGGCGCCATGTAAACCAGGCTGCGAAGCGGAGCGGCCGGCGGGAGCAGCCGCCTCGTCCTCCTCCCCTGCAGCCCCAGCGCAGCGGGGATTTTCCCCCGTGTTCTGGAGAGCGGCCCGGGCGGCTCCGTCCCACAGACCTGTCAGCAGCTGCCCTTTCGCAGCGAGTTACCTCCCCTCTCCCTCCCCTCCCCTGCCGCTGCCGCTGCTCTCACTTCCTTCCTGGCTGGAAATTCCCACTGACGTTTCGAGAGCGAGAGAGAAGCGGAGGCCGCCGCGGAAGGGCGGGGAGGTTGCACACGAGAGAGGCGCTCCAAAGGCGGAGCAGCTCCCGGGATGCCTGCGGCGGCCGCGGGTAGCGCGGGTTAGTGCTGCGGCAGGGCCCTGCTCTGAGACCCGCTGTGGCCAGGATTCGAGTTGGGGAAGATTTAAAACAAAACAAACAAACAAACAAAAAAAACAACCCGTCAGCGTTATTGTTAATTTATATGCTAGTAGCAGCCAGAGACCCCCAATCAGGTCCGTGGCCTAGTGTGCTGTACGGGGGGAGATACACGCTGGGGAGGGGCAGTCTCACCTCTGAAGAGCTCACCCTATTCCTTAGTGAAATCCACACAGCGAAATCCTCTCCCACCTCTGAGAGAAAAGGGACTGTAACACACCACCACCCCCGCCCCGCCCCGCCCCTCCCAATTCTCTCCCACCCAGGGCCGGATTAATGTAGGGGCTGCAGCCCAGGGCCTTGGGCTAAGGGGGCCCCCACGGGCCAGATGTGGCCCGCTGCTTCCTTTCATCAGGGCCGCGGCAAGTCTCCATGCCACGGGCAAGATACCGGTCCCTGAACGTTGGTGCTCCCCCCGGGCCTAGAGCTGCAAGCGCTGGCTTACCAATGTGCCCCTGCAGGCCATAGGTGAAGGGCATTCAGGGAATCAATGCGTGCTGCCCCCAGAGCCCGCTCCACTGGTACCCCGGCCAATGGGAGCTGTAGGGCGGTGCCTGCATGCACAGGCAGCGTGCACCATGCAGAGCGGCCTGGCCCCTCTGTTTAGGGGCTAGACATGCTGACCACCTCAGGGAGCAGAGCAGGCAGGGATCCTGCCTTAGCCCTGCTGCGCTGCCGCCCAGGACCCAGCGGAGTTGAGCACCTCGCTGTCAGAGCCTGCACCCCAATCCCCTGCCCCAACCCACTCCAAACCCCCAGGGGCCCCAGAAAATCTAATAGCTCCAGGCCCACAGGAGAGTTAATCCAGCCCTGCTCCCCAGAAAAGGGACTGCGACACACATGCGCTTTCTGTGCTAGCAGGGCCAGTGTTAGATTTGCTGGGACCCAGGGCAGAAACTAAGGAGTGCGTCCCCACCTTGAGCCCCGCCGCCCATAACTTAGTTTCTCAGGGCCCCTGGACAATTGCCCTGCTTGATACCCCCTACTACCAGCCTTGTGTGCTGGAGAGAAACTGCCCTTCCCCCACAACCCTCCTGTCCTAGAGAGGAAGAAGCTTGTAATAAACCCACATCGAACAAGATCTTTCTTCCACGGAAGCTGCAACTGCACACACAGAGAAAAATCTTCCAGCCTAGAGGGAGATATTTGAATACATGAGCCTTGTCTACACTAGTGAATTTACACAGAAAATTCCCACTGTTATTAACATAGGTTTTTCAGCACTAGTCTTTATACCATATCAGCGAAAAGCAGATGGTTTAAATCAAGACAGTCCTGAAAACAGCCACTAGAGCATAAGCAAAGCTCTTGAGGCATCCATCCTCCTTTTCTATATGCTTGTGGAGCACTTAGAACAACAGGGCCCCAGGTTGGCTAGCCTATGGTAAATAATAATAAATATACCCAAGCTACCAAGGGAGGAGAATTGGTCCCCAAGGCTCTGTGGGAAGGAGATCAATATAGATCTAAAATGTGGGAAGTGTTTCAGAGGGAGTCATTTGAAAGGAAAGGTGCCATATCACAGCTCGTCACAGACATGCTCAGAAGCAAGACTTGTGTGAACAAGTACCGGGAAAGTGGACAACCTGAAATGGCTATAAAAGTTAAAACAGACGTGGAATGATTTTAAATGGACATTGTTAATGGGGTTAGGACCCAACATTTAGGTTCCAAATTAAATCCTCTGCACCATCCCTAGATCTAATCTTTAAAAAAAAAAAAATACAATTTTAACTCTAAGACCCAATCCACCATCACTGAAGTTTTGTAATTATCTTTCAAGAGAAGCAATATCATGTCCTAAGGCCCTACACTTACGAGAGATCTTCTGCATGGGAGTAAGGCCTTGTCTACACTATGAAATTACTCCGATTTTACAGAAGTCGATTATTGGGAACAGATTGTATAAAGTCGAGTGCATGTGTCCACACTAAGCACATTAATTCGGCGGTGTGCACCCATAGTACTGTGGCAAGCGTCGACATTCTGAGTGGTGCACTGTGAGCAGCTATCCCGCACTCCCTGCTGCCCATTGGAATTCTGAGCTGAGCTCCCAATGCCTTATGGGGCCAAAAATATATCGCAGGTGGTTATGGGTAAATGTCATCAGTCAACCCTCCCTCCGTGAAAGCAATGGCAGACAATCATTTCATGCCCTTTTCCCTGGATTGCCTGAGCAGATGCCGTAGCACAGCAAGCATGGAGCCTGTTCAGCTCACCGCAACAGTTACGACCATTGTAAACACCTTGTGCGTTGTCATGCAGTTTATGCAGAACCAGAATCTGAAAAACCAGGCGAGGAGGTGATGGCAGCGCGATGACAAGAGTGATGAGGACATGGACACAGATTTTTCTAAAACCGCGGTCCCTGGAAATTTGGAGATCATGGTGTTAATGGAGCAGGCTCATGATGTGGAACGCCGATTCTGGGCCTGGGAAACAAGCACAGACTGGTAGGACTGCATGGTGTTGCAGGTTTGGGATGATTCTCAGAGGCTCCGAAACTTTCACATGCATAAGTTCATGGAACTTTGTAACTTGCTTTCCTCCTGCCCTGAAGTGCAAGAATACCAAGATGAGAGCAGCCCTCACAGTTGAGAAGCGAGTGGCAGTAGCCCTGTGGAAGCTTGCAACGCCAGACAGCTATGGATCAGTCGGGAATCAATTTGGAGTGGGCAAATCTTCTGTGGGGGCTGCTGTGATGCAAGTAGCCAATACAATCAAAGTTCTGCTGATATCGAGGGTAGTGACCCTGGGAAATGTGCAGATCATAGTGGATGGCTTTACTGCAATGGGATTCCCTAACTGTGGTGGGGCCATAGATGGAACCCATATCCCTATCGTGGAACCGGAGCACCAAGCCGCAAGGGGTACTTTTCAATAGTGCTGCAAGCACTGGTGGGTCACAAGGGACGTTTCACCAACATCAATGTGAGATGGCCGGGAAAGGTACATGACGCTTGCATCTTCAGGAACTCTGGTCTGTTTCAAAAGCTGCAGGAAGGGATTTACTTCCCAGACTAGAAAATAACTGTTGTGGATGTTGAAATGCCTATCGTTATCCTTGTTGTCAGCCTACCCCTTAATGCCCTGGCTCATGAAGCTGTACACAGGCATCCTGGACCATAGTAAGGAGCTGTTCAACTATATGCTGAGCAAGTGCAGAATGGTGGTAGAGTGTGCATTTGGACATTTAAAGGATTGCTGGTGCAGTTTACTGACTTGCTCATACCTCAGTGAAACCAGTATTCCCATTGTTATTGCTGTTTGCTGTGTGCTCCACAATCTCTGTGAGAGTAAGGGGAAGATGTTTATGGCGGGGTGGGAGGTCGAGGCAAATCGTGACACCAGACACCAGGGCGATTAGAAGAGCACAGCAGGGTGCGCTGCGCTGCGCATCAGAGAAGGTTTGAAAACCAGTTTCATGACTGGCCAGGATACCGTGTGCCACTTCTGTTTGTTTCTCCTTGATGAAAACCTGCCCCCTTGGTTGACTCTAATTCCCTGTAAGCCACCTGCCCTCCCCCCTTCAATCACAGATTGCTTGCAAAGGAAATAAAGTCACTTTCGTTTAAAAACTATGTATTCTTTATTAATTGATCATAAAAATAGGGAGATAACTCACAAGGTAGCCTGGGTGGGGTGTGGGAGGAGGGAAGGAAAAGGTCACTTCAAAACTTGTCGAATGCCAACCTTCTGTTGCTTGGGCTGTCCACTGGGGTGGAGTGGTGGGTGCCTGGAGCCTCCCCCCGCCGTGTTCTTGGGCATCTGGGTGAGGAGGCTATGGAACTTGGGGAGGAGGGAGGGCTGTTAAACAGGGGCTGCAGCAGCAGTCTGAGATCCTGCTGCCATTCATGAACCTCCACCAGACGCCAGAGCGTGTCCGTTTGATCCCGCAGTAGCCCCAGCATTGCCTCATGCCTCCTCTGATCTTCCTGCCACCACTTCTCATCTCGATCGTCCCTTGTGTCCTCATGTTCATTGGCCGCTTTCCTGTACTGTGCTTCTGTGTCCCTCCACAGATTCTGCTGAGCTCTGTCAGTGCCGGACGACTGCATGAGCTCAGAGAACATTTCATCATGCGTGTGTTTTTTTGCCACCTTATCTGAGAGCCTTTGGGACGGAGGAGGGAGGCTTGAAACATTTGCAGCTGCAGGAGGGAAAAAAGGGGAGTGAAGTATTTAAAACGATACATTTTACAGAAGAATGGCTATGCTCTTTCACGGTGAACAGCACTATTCACATTACATAGCACATGTGATTTCGGTACAAGGTTGCATTTTTCATCTTATATTAAGCGCCTGCAGCTTTGGTGTTAGAGATCACACACGCAGGGCCGGGCAACAGGATTCAGCTTGCAGGCGGCCATGGTAAGCCATAGTCTTTCAGCTTCTGCAAGCTTCATAATAGCAGCGCCCTCCTCTCCCATACCAAGTGAAGCCCGTTGAGTTGGCCATTTAGTGCTGTGGTTTTCTTGTTAACGTTCAGCAGCAGAAACCAAACTAACCCCCCCACCCCATTCGATTCTCTGGGATGATTGTTTTACCCCTCCCCCCACCGCGTGGCTGGTATCAGGGAAAATCCCTGCTAGCCAAACACAAACAGCTCAGCATCAATGCGCGCCCCCCCCAACCGCTTGGCTAAAGAGGATTTCTTTTCAGCCACAGGCAAACGGCCACCTCTGAATGTCCCCTTAATGAAATTCCCGTATTTCAACCAGGTTACCATGACCAATATCACTCTCCTGAGGATAACACAGAGAGGTAAAGAACGGATGTTGCTTGAATGCCAGCAAACACTGGGACCATACGCTGCCAGGCTTTGTCATGCCATGATACCAGATTACTTGCTACTAGCATGGCGTGGTCAAGTGTCCTACCATGGAGGACGGAATAAGGTTGCTCTCCCCAGAAACTTTCTGCAAAGGCTTTTAGAATACCTCCAGGAGAGCTTTATGGAGATGTCCCTGGAGGATTTCCGCTCCATCTCCAGACACATTTACAGACTTCTCGAGTAGCTGTACTGGCCACGAATGCATCCTAAGTCCTCAGGGCAAATTAATCATTAAAAAATGCTTGCTTTTAAATCATGTATTGTATTTAAAAAGGTACATTCACCAGAGGTCCCTCCTCTGGCTTGGTTGGATTGGGAGGGTATTTCAGTCAGTGTGATAAAAAGATCCTGGCTGTTGGGTAGAATGGTGCACTGTGTGTTCTCCTCAAACTCATCCTCCTCCTCTTCCTCCTCATCTTCCCCGTCTGCAAAATTCTCAGGCATGGCGGAGAGTACCCCATCATCGGAGTCCACGGACGGGTGGGGTAGTGATGGCGGCCCCCCTTAGAATTGCATGCAGCTCAGTGTAGAAGCGGCATGTCTGGGGCTCTGTCCTGGAGTGTCCGTTTGATTCTTTCATTTTCTGGTACACTTGTCTGAGCACCTTAAGTTTCACATGGCCCTATGTTGCATCCCTGCTGTTGCCTCTGTCCATCATGGCCTCTGAGATTTTTTTGAAATGTTTTGGCATTTTGTCTTTTGGAGTGTAGTTCTGATAGCACGGATTCGTCTCCCCATACAGCGATCAGATCCAGTACCTCCCGTTTGGTCCATGCTGGAGCTCTTTTTCGATTCTGGGACTGCATGGTTACCTGTGCTGATGAGCTCTGCATGTTCACCTGTGCTGATGAGCTCGCCTGGCCAAACAGGAAATGAGATTCAAAAGTTCCCAGGGCTTTTCCTGTACACCTGGCCAGTGCATCCGAGTTCAGAGTGCTGTCCAGAGCAGTCACAATGGTGCACTGTGGGATAGCTCCCAGAGGCCAGTACTGTCGAATTGCATCCACACGAACCCTAATTCAAAACGGTGATGTCGATTTCAGTGCTAATCCCCTCGTTGGGGAGAAGTAGAGAAATCGATTTTAAGAGCCCTTTATGTCGACAAAAATGGCTTCATTGTGTGGACGGGTGCAGGGTTAATTTGATTGAACGCTGCTAAATTCAACAAACTCATAGTGTAGACCAGGCCTAAAGCTCTGGGTAGGTAGATCACAGTGAAGGATCAAGGCCTTAGACTGCAAGCAGTTTGGGGAAGGGTGTTGTGTACTTCGCATTGTTTAAAGCGCTGAACACATTTTAAGTACTCAACAAATAGTGAATGAATAAATACATTTAAAAATACCGATTGAATTTTCAGCAGCCTAAATTCTCTCTTGCTGAAGACTCAATTTTCCTCAAATTAGATCATGGATGCTCTAATCTTCACCAGCAGATAATGGCTACTAAGAGGCTGTTAGGCCAATCAAGGATTGTGGGAGTTGTTGGGCCATGCCTCCTTAACGTAGAGCCCCCTGTTCCAGTGGAAGTAGCATAGCTAGCTTTACGCCCCCTGAAAAGGCACGCAAGAGGAACACTTAGTTCTTTGGTTTGGACCAGGCTTCCTGCCCTTTTGCACTGGCAGAGTGGCACAGAAGGACTGTATTGAGGCCAAAGGATCTTGTCCATGGATTTCTCTTCTAGGTAAGACCAGAGAATTTCTACTGTGTAAGTGTTTTAGGCATATTATCCAATACTTTGTAGCATATTCATTGTGCCTGGTCAGCTATCCTTTGCATAGTAGTAAACGACCTATGTTTATATTTTAATCAGCTATGCTTTTTTCTATTTCTGAATAGGATTAGTAAAATCTGATTTTGATATAAATTACTGGAATTGAAGGTAAATTTGGGATGTTGGAGAGAACGAAACAAAATTCTTACCTCAGTGAAAGCTGACTCAGGACTGAGTACTCAAAGCAAGCAAATTTCAGTTCCCCTCAAGATTGCCAGTTTCCTTGCAGCACTGAGGCCAGACAGGATTCCGAGGAGAGCGTAGCGACCTTGTGGAGTTGTACATTTGGCTAGTAGTACAATGTAAATGGTCAGTCTGGAGGCTTGTGCAGAGCAAAGTGAGCAGCAACTGAAGCAGGCAAAAAAAAAAAAAAAGAGTAAAATTGTGAGTACAGTTGCCAGTTTTGGTTGGACATATTCTTGGAGGTTTCATCACATGACCATTTTTAATTAACGATTAATCTTTAATTCCTGGAGACTCCAGGATAATCCTGGAGGGGTTGGCAACCGTAGTGGTGGGTAGAAATGTACGTTGAGAGGGGGATGGAGTTCTGTAGAAGATTGAGTGTGAAGGCTAAGGACTGGTTATCCCCTCCCTTTGACTTTGTGCAGCTATTTACATCTGGGCATAGTGGATGTAACACATGACCATTTTCATTTGGAAGTAAGTGCTTTACTCAGTTGCAAATGGCTACATAAGGTGTAAGGCAGTAAAGAATCAGGTCCTAGGGGTTTTGTTTGTTTGTTTTTCCTCTCCAAAACATGATGCCAAGGCAAATGGGAGCTGGTGAATGAATCTGAATACGATAGTAGCACGTAGAGTGGTAAGAGAATAGTGGAAAAAGGAAACTATTTTTAGCAACTGTCTTTTTGTTCTGTGCTTGTACAGCTGCCAGTACACTTGGCGCCTGGTCACCTATCCGTGACGTTATGATAATACAAATAATAAGAATGATAGCAATAGCTTTTTGGATGGACTAAAAAGGAGCAAGAAAAGCAGCAACGGAACCAGAGGAGGTTTCAATACTGAAGGTAAGAGATGACCAGTATTTGGATGAGAGTTTTAATGCAGAGGAAACTATGGATTTTAAAGAGGTTATAAAGAGTTGGCAGCCTGTGTGTGCTGTGAAAGAAAGAGGAGCCAAATATGATTGAAGTAGTGAGCCTAATTGAGGGACAGAACAAGTGATAGAGAGGGGAGGACTTGAGGAAAACAGGGGAGATGAGCAAAAAAGAAAATAAGAGCATCCTGACACACCCACAAAAAGCTTCATGGAACTTTAACTATAGCATTGCTGGCAATCTGTGCTAAACTGAACAATTCAAAGTGCAGAGTGAAAGAGCCCACATTGTTTTACGCAATGGCAGACTTTTTCTGATGATGCACAGGAGAAAGAGGGGTAACTAGTTTGATAGGTCATGTTTGTTTTTCTTGCTATAATGGGGTGAGATTCTGGTGGAGGTGAACTAATTTCAGTGCTGCATATTGTAATTCCTATAATTTCTATTGCTGGGTTCTAAGATTTTTTTTTTTCAAATGCTGATGGATATGATGATATATTCACAAGTCTCCCACTCACCCTGCAAATGAAAAAATGGTCCACTGTAAATAATGTTATATTGCACAGATGTATGGTACATGTATTCATTCTCATTGCAGATTTAACGAGAACTCTGTAAGGGAGTTCAGCTCCAACTGACTGGCTCCCTATGGGGCCCAGCAAATGTGCCATGCAAAAGATAGGGACTATTCAGAAGAAACAGCCTGGGCTGTTTTCATTTTACAATCCAGCCCTGGATGTTCCTCCAGATAATAACATAACATACAGTATGATCTCAAAGTGTTCAGTAGCACATTTCTCAAAACGTACACAATTGTTTTATACACAGAAAAGTGTAACAATGGAAAAACAATATATCTAGAAGAGTGTGAATGACATCACAAGCAAATGTCTTAAGCAGAGGCCATTGATAAGGCAAGTAGTGTCACAAGCGCCTTTGGAATAAATACAGTTCTAGTTTGTTCTTTAGAAGCTAGGGTTAGTCCAGACTAGGATTCATTTTTTTGCTGTTGATCAATTTACTATCTAATCCCACAACCACTGAAATCAAAGGGATTTTTTGTCATTGACTTCATTGAGAGCAGGTTTTTGCCAGTCCACTAGCCTGCTACACCCGCTCCCTTCAGTACTTCACCTGATTGGATCATAATTAGTAACGCACCATGTTCAGCAGCCCTACTAGTGTAGCTCAAGGCTACTGTCTCTCAACCCTCATTTGCACCTTTGCAAGCTACGGCCCATCTTGAGCAGCCCACTTTTCATCTTTGTCTGACTCAGACCATTAAATGATGAACAAGAATGACTCCGTAGTCTAGTGGGTAGGGCACTCAACTGGAAGGAGAGACCCAGGGTCCAGTCCTCATGTTCCAATCACTCTCTAATTATGTATCCACAGTGGAACAGCTTCCAACAGGAGACACTGAAAGAACCCCACATCAGAATATTTCATAGCTCAGGCACTGTCCTGAGAGGTGGAAGACCTATTCAAATCCTTTCTTGAACTTGGAGCTCCCACCTCCCAAGTGAGAACTCTAAACCCTGGGATAAAAGTTATAAGGTGGGAAGCAGCAGAAGTAACACCACCTCCTCCTCCTCCTGTTTTTTTATGGAGCAAGGCAGGCACCTAACTCATTCCTGCAAGAAACAACTTATGCGCCTAAGCCACCCGACTGCCAGAAAGGGTTTCCCATTCGTGGATCTCCAGCAGAAATAGGCATCTCCCTGCAGCTTGGACTTAGGCACCTATCTCTGTGAGAGGGGCAGGGCTTGAGACACTTTTCTTGTCAGGATCTCCGATACGTTAACTGGTGTCTCTCCCAGCCTAGCATGCTAGCACTCCCCCGACATTCATTCTATAGGGAGCTTAGGTGCGAAACTCAGGGTTTGTGGATCACTGTTACTGTAATTTTTCTAGGCACCTAGATCCCTTTGTGGGTTCAGGCCTAGGTGACCTGCCCACAGGCATAGAATCATAGAACCATGGGGTTCAAAGGGACCATAAGGGTCATCTAGTCTAACTCCTTACCAAGATGCAGGAGACAGCCACAAGTTAGTGTTTCAGGTCACTGCCTATTTGTGAAGGAGAGCTGGTTGCTGGGATTGGTGGAGGTTTTTTGTTTTACTCTTCCTTCTCACTTTTTGTATTTCCTTCTTCCCTGGTGAGAATGAAAAGTTTATTTTAGCAATGAGAATGAGAATTGTTTTAATTCTGTGCACATTTACAACTATTAAGACATCATCACAACTTTTAGCAGTAGGCTGCCCCCAAAGACTCTCCAATTTTTAGATTTCACAGCAAGGGCTCACTTCTGCTTCTACTCAGATCAACAGTAAACTTCTGTTAATTTAAATAGGCATAGGACTGAGCATTGGGAGAAAATCTTGTTGCCTTCTCTGCACCTTGAGAGTAATCTGTGGCAGTGGCTTTCATATGGTTCTAACATACAAAGTGCAGGCAGCATTTGGGAAAATTCACAGGGGATATGTTCCCTACCCCACCCTTAACTTTGCAACCTGGAGGGGATCCTGTGCATGCACTAGGGAAGGAAGAGGGGTCAGGACAGAGTCAGAGAAGCTTGCACAGGTTTTTTAGTGCTACCATTGATGAGGAGTGGGCAATGCATAGGGGCTGTGGGAATTGCTGTAGCCAAGGAGCACAAGTAGCAATTTTGCCAAGCCTAAAGTGTTAAAAGATTGAGTCAGACCCACCAAAAGTATGAGGTGGGCTTTAAAAATCCATGAGATTGAACAAACTGGATTCTCTTTATTTGTCTTCTGATTTTGGAGTCTTTAGAGTCCACTCAGGTCACGTTTTCAAGACTTTCCCTGCAAGCATGAGAGTTTTTGTTTTTTAATGGTAGCTGGGATTCTCAACTAGTTACATGATTATTAAGTATTAAGGTTGCAAAGTCAAGCACTCAAAATGTAGAAAGTGCCAGAATTCAGGTTGCCAGTGCAACCATAGCGTAACCCTCTTGTACTATGCAATATAAGACAGACTAATTACATGATCATATACTACTTTTTCCACAAGACCCCTGCCTCATTCCATGCACAGGAATGAGGGCGAGCAGCAATTCAATATTTTATTTTCTCCTTGCTGTGCAGTGTGTGGCTCCAGACCTTATTTACTGCACACTATTCAAACCCTGGTCTGAAGAGAGAATTATTAACTTCCTCATGGGTTTTTCTCTGAAGCTCAGCAATAAGATATCAGAAGGCTTCACAGATACTGATTAATTTTATTTTCCAAGCACAGCAGTTCACCATTACAGATGGTGAACTGAGGCACAGAGAGTAAGGTCAAATGTTTCCACTAATTTTGGGTGCCCAATTTGAGATGCCTAGAATCTAAATTTTCAGCGTATATATTATATTGCGTTTTCTGTTTAAAGCACAGCTCCCATCAAGTTCAGCTGCAGCTGTGAGCATTCAGCACTTCTGCAAATCAGACCACAGGATCTCAAGTCAGGCACCCAGAAAATGAGGAACACACAATTAGTGACCACCTGTAGAATGTTGGGTTTAAGTAACTTGCCTAGGAATACACAGGAACTCTGTGGAAGAGGCAGAAATAGAATCACATTCTCCAGGGCAGCACTGAACTGACTTCCCCATGAGACCATCCTTTCTCTTCCTACAGTCCTCTGCCTCTTCCATATCCACCTTCAAAGGTAGCCATCCATCACTCCAGGAGGAGGAGGTTGGATGAGAGAGTGGGGACAGCTCTGCAACTCTGGTGCCTATTTTGAATCCCTTGTCCACTCACATCTCCAGTTCCTCTGGACATAATCTACTGATTTATTGGATGTCTTTGAGGAGGAGTGGGTGTTGTCCAGTGTTTTCTGCTCAGAGTCCCTATCTAGGGCCCTCGTTCTTTAACTCTTAGTTCATTCCCACTCCTGTTTTTTCATTTGTTGTCCCCAGAAGTCATTTATAGCCTGGGCTCAGTGGTTCCTCCCTCTTAGCTGATGGGTCGGGGGGGGGGGGGGGTTTAGTTGTGGGTAGGCCTAGAACCTCTGACCCAGGGGTACAGATAGTACCCAACTCCTGCAACAGAATGAAACAGGGGTCTGACATCCAGAGCCTCCTTCCCTCCCCAAGTCTGGTTCATCACCAGAGCAGATGCAGCCTATTTTTACCTGAGCTGTATCTCAGAAAGAGACAAACTGTTTTGGCTGAAATTTAAAAAAACCAAGCCCACCGGAGGTAGACCTCCTGGAAGGTTTCAGCTCAAGTGGTTAAAGTCTGTAAAAGTTGTAAGCAAATGAAAACAGCAACTTACAGTAGGAGGCATCACGCAACTTCAGCAATAATCAGTCTTAACAGCCCATCACAGAGTCCTTCTCAAGCTACCCTGTGAGCAGCACTGCCTAGGCAGGTTATGGGGTTTCGAGATGACAAATACACACGGTCTGTTTCTTTTTCACTACGTATACCTTTAATCCTCAGTTTCCAAACATGACAGGGCATAGCACAGGTATACCAGTTTCTTTCGCTCAGACTCTGAGATTTCTCTTTTACTTCCTGTTCCTCCCAATTATATATCCTCCCCATTATTAAGCCAATTATTTCATTAGCCCAACAATTACCACCAAGCATTAGTAAGCACCAGTAACAATTAAGCTTGCAGCATTCTCTGTGCTACAGCAACCTCAGGTACCAGGGTGCTACAACTAGCATTTAGTCACACAGCCCCACCAATTTATCAGGTTTTGTAAAGGGATCATTTGGTGCAACAAACACATAGCTACTCACAGAACTGCAGGATGGGAACTTGCTGCTTTATTTAATTTTATCACAACAGAATTTGTCGGGTGGGGAGAGGACGCCCACTGACTAAACTGGAAGTAAGGAAAGGTTGAAGCATGGCTCTGCCCCATAATATGGAGAGGGGGGCATCCTATGTGGGGAGGGCTATAACACAGTTAACCCCATGATGACCACTTTACTTCAGAAGGATTCTCTTGTGACTGACACATAGGACTCCAAATGAAGAGATCTGGGTTCTGTTCCCAGCTCTGACACAGACTTCCTGTGTAACCTTGAGGAAATGACTTAGCTGCCTGAGTTTCCCATCTATAAAATGGTAATATTTATCCCCTGTGAGGCTTATTTAATTCTTGTAAAATGCTTTGAGATCCTTGGAGAGAAGTTGCTGTGTAATTATAAAGTATTATGTATTAACCACTCAGAATACTAGCTAGAATCTGGATCCTGAAAATAAGGATCAGACTATTTTCAGGTTGTCCCACCCTTGACAGCATCGTTCATATACAGGGAATGAGCAATATGGAACACTAGTGTGTAGGGAAGATGGAATTATTACTTACTAATAATTGTGCCTATCACGATCATCTTCCCCCATCCTACAACAGAGTTCTTTTACTCTGAGCTCTTATAACTCCACCTGCTGGCAAGCAGGAGGCATAAAAAGATTTTTAATCATTCCTACAACATAAGAAACTGCTTAACCCATTCGTAAACAGGTGAACAACATCCTAAAGCGCGCAACAAAAGCCAGAAAGGTGAAAGGGCAGAAGCTGGGGCAAGAGGAAAGAATTACAACTACCAGTAAGTGGTTTCACCCTGTAATCTCTCTCTCCTTTCCTCCCATCCTATGACAGACAATCCCTTACTTACAGCTGCTGTATTAGAGGAGCAGCCCCGGACTGTGTTCTTAATGTGGCTTGTAACTTTTTTCTTCATTTCTAGCCTGCGTGCAGATAAGCAAGCTGCAAAGCTCCAATTTTTGCAAAGCTCTCATCGTCTTGCTCCTATGCTGACATACAAAAAACAAAGTGATCTTTTGGCTGCTTGAAACACGTATGGCACCAAGTGTTAAAACTGACCTGCTACCATCACCAAGTGGTCTGCCAGTTTGGAGGAAAAAACCCAAACAGATTAAGCCCTTGGCAATCAAAAGTCTAGCCTTGAAGCACTGTTTTCACTCAGGAGCTTTGTATGAGTCTCAAAGAAGCCTGAAATCAGAATAGACAGGGCCAAATTTAATCAAAAACTTTACTTTTTGTCAAAATTTTCTGAGACAAAACAATAGCCTTGGTTGAAAAATAGAGCTTCTTGCAAATGGAGCAAGGCACTCCCGGCTATATGCTACAAAGAAGATGTTCAGCTTATGAACAATGCAAGTTGAAACAGATGCTTAGTGAGAGAATAAACCTGGGAGCAGGACTGCTGAGACATAAAACACCAATGTCTTTCATCACCCTGACCTAGATAAATAAATCACTCCTGTGCATACCAGTTTTCTTCCAATATGATCTGAAACTGTCATTATATCTAAGGCAATTTTCTGCTGCCTTGAAGTTGCCAAAATTTAAGTATTTTTAGCATCTTCACTGTATGTTAAACAGAAAGCTCTCTCTACAGTCATTTATGTTCCTCTCTGCCCGTATGAAATGCAGACATAATTCTTTGCTGTGACAAAATAGTCTAATGTCATGAAATGAGCAGACCATTGGAAACTGGAACGTTTTCATTTCCAGGTGTAGAGAATGATACAGATAAATTTTTCATAGAAATACAGTATATGCTGACATTACGGAGATTGCATCAGTACAACTCAGGCAGAATATGACTCATGCCTGTAATAGACTAGATAAGAATTTTAAGAATAGAGGCTCAAATCAGCAAAACACTGAAGCACATGCTTCAGTGCTTTGCTGATTTACTATTCTATCACCTTGCCTTTTGACAGGCACACCTGCTTTTTAACAGATGTATCTAGATTTTGTGTATTTGACATACAAGTGTCTATGTAAAGAGTCACCTTCTTACCTATCTGCTCCATGCATGTATTCAGTAGTGCTTAACATTAGCAACAAAAATATCAGGTGTTCTGATGGCTTATTTACTCCTGCTTCAGAGCCAATACAGTTTTAAGGACCTGACCTGGATTCTTTCTAGATCATGTAAAATCAACAGAATTCTTGACTAAGTTCTACTTGCAGGTTCCGTTGTGGAAACTAAAGCTCACATTTGTTTTAAGTTTCAAATTATTTCAAATAATTTGTTTGGAACTTGTTTTGGGGGAACAAGATTGCACTGAAACAAATAAAATAAAATATATGAGAGGCTGGTGCTAACAGAGAATCTGGTCTAATCATAGCAGTCAAATGAAAATTCCATCCATTGCTACATAAAGGTTCAGCACCATGGAAGAAATGGATAGATGCAATATGAACAGAATACATCTTTCTAGCTTGCGAGGGAACTGAGGCTTTGAAGCAAGAATTTGGCCTCCAAAAACTCCAAATTTGGCAATACCCACAAAATAAACATTTATTAGTCCTAACAGTTTTGTGCCATTGAAACAGCAGCTCTGGAATCTCCAGACTTGCTAAAATGCACATGAAAAATTGGGCAGCATGCCAGACCTGCTGCATCAACATAAACTTGGTTAATGAAGGCCACCAGAAAAAAGTACCACGGTGCTTCAGAGTGAAGAATTATCAGGATTTGTCTTGATCACACAACAATGGAACAAAATTTGACATAAAATAAGAAAATCCCCAATAGCTTTCTGTCTAATCCATCACACCCATTAGACTCCAACCCATATATCCAAAACAAGCACGAAGTGGACATAAAACTGTGGAGTAGCCTCTGCTTATCACGCACACTGAGTATGCAGCTTGCGAAAATTGAGTACTTTTGGAAACAGAGGTACACGTAAGACTTTGTATTAGACTTTTCTTTTGTTCCAACCATAATTGTATATTGTTGGAGCTATGTTACAGTCCCCTGGCTTAGTCACCAGTCTACTTTATGGGACCCAACCTTTGGATCCCACAGGCTTCTAAGTCCATTAGGTCTGGGCAGCTTCCAGACACTGTCTCTCACACATACTGCCAGAGTGCAGACTCCCTATCTGGCACACCCTCAAGTCTCCTTCGTAGCTAATGCAGATTCCCCCTAGAGATCCGTCATCATGGGCATTCTGGTGTACAGTATAATTTAACTCTTTGGGGACCACATGACAGTTAAAGCAAGGCATACACAGGCTTTGCAAATGAATGTCTTACACTCACACTTTACTTGTAGATGTCATCAGAGATTTACAGGGCTGTGGAAAAATAACGGACACCTTGAACACAATTCCCTCCCTCAGAGTCCTCACCACTGTTTGGGGTCCTTTGCAGTTTGGTCAGTGTCTGTCAGGAGGTCCAGTTCCCTCTAGCCCTCCACTGCTCCTGCTCAGTCTTCTGGTTCTGGTGATTACTGTCAGAGAGATTGTCTGTTTTTAAAAGCAGTGTTTGGCCCTTCTTCCTGTTTCTCTTCTCACTCCAAAGTTTTCCATTCTCCCCACCCTCAAGTAGGGGTGCTGTCATCATCATCATCATGTTCCTATTACGCCTCTGGCATTTAGAGGAGTGACGAAGCTCCTCTACTCCTGTCTGTTTCTGACAAGTCTTTCAATGGTTCCCCAGCTGTGTCCTAGGTTTTTCAGTTCGGCTTCCACAGCTCTTCGCCATGTTGGTTTTCGGCGGCCTCATTTTCGCTTGCCTTCAGGTGTCCATCTTATTGCTACTCTGGTGGTGGAATCAGTTTCCATCCGAAGCACAAGACAAACCCATCTCCAACACCTCCTGGCAATGATGGTGCTCAGATCCTCTTGGGTGCACTGTGTCAATAGATCTTTAGGGTTGCTGTCAGACAGTCTTTAAAAGTCATGGCTCAATCTGTCATCCCCATGGAACTGCTCAGCCTGTTGTACCCATGGTACCATCTGGGTAAAACTATTCAACTGTTGAAGCCCCTTGATAGCCCTGGTTAGGAGTCACAGACTTCTGTCTTCTGCCATAGAAGGGAAGTGTTAATCCACGCTGACGACTGTAATCAAACAACATTAATAAAATCAAATGTCATTCATAAGCGTACACAGACAGATATCCTAAACTGTCCAATTAGATCAGTGTTGGATCATGTGACTACATTTTCCCCCCTCACAAAGATGGGTTTTTCCAACAAACTTCCATTACCAGTAAACAAACTTGTAGTGAAATGACTGTCTGGGTTTTCAGCAGGCAGTGAATCTGGGTGAGAGCAGAGCCCTAATTGCTTAAACCATGGTAGCACCTAATGTATTATGGGTCAGATTCTGCTCCATACTCCAACTTTTGCTGATAGCACCTACTCTCAAACAGCCCCATTTATTTTAGCAGGACTACTCATGATGGAGTGTGGCATTACTGTTAAGGTACTAAACTACTACCCAGCATTACATAGTTAGCATTAATAAAAATGAAAATATTAATACAAAAACTTGAAAGTACATTCAGAGATTTTAATTTCAGAAGGGACCACCATAATCAGCCAGTCTGACCTCCTATGTAACATAGGCCACAGAGTTTCATCCAGCAAAGTAGGTGTCATCTATGCATTTAGAACAGCTCATTCTGATTACTGTCTAGCTTTCCTCCTGCCTTAATTCCAGCCGGGTTTTAGCAGCCAAAAATGTCATGAAACCCTGGAGCAGATTTCTGAGCAAGGCCAGTTCTAGGCACCAGCAAAAGAGGCAGATGCTTGGGGCGGCACATTTTTAGGGGTGGCATTCTGGCGCCGGCCATGCCGCCCCTAGAAATGTGCCCCCGCCGCCCCAGCTCGCTTCCACCTGCTCCCCTGAGCGCATCGCTGCCACTCCGCTTCTCCCCCTCCCCCCACCACCCAGGCTTGCCGCACGCAAACAGCTGTTTGGCGCAGCAAGCCTGAGAGGGAGGAGAAGCCGAGCGATGGCGTGCTGGGGGGAGGGGACGGTGGTGGAGCGGAAGTGAGCTGGGGTGGGGAGCAGTTCCTCTACCCCCTCCCCGTTACTTCCTGCGCTCTCCCACCCCACCCTCACTCCCCTCCACTCTGCCTACTTCCTTGAACGCGCTGCCTCTCCCTCACCTGAGAGGGAGGGGGGAGAAGCGGAGTGGCAGTGTGTTCAGGGGAGCAGGCGGAGCGGAGGTGAGGGTTGGGTTGCGGGGAGAAATGCGGCACGCCCGGGGGAGCAGACGGGGCCAGGAATTTGGGGAAGGGGTTGGGAAAGGGCGGAGTTGGGGTGGAGCCGGGGGGGGCACAAAAAAAAGCGGGGGCGGCCAAAAATGTTTTTGCCTGGGGGTGGCAAAAGTCCTAGAGCCAGCCCTGTTTCTGAGCCATATCATTTGAAAGTTGGAAATTCAAGATCTAAGATTATAGCATTGGCCCCAGATTTAACAGTTTCCAAGAAAGTAACCACCACAAATCAGATCAGAAACACAGTGGGAGGAAAATGCAAAGATGATAATCAAAATTATGTGTTTTTAAGTTCCAACACCTCATGAAACTTTAGGGCTAGAAAATATGATACTGTAGTGATGAGCACCATAGAAAATATAATGAGGGAATTAATAAGTCTGTCTTTAGAGCAGGGTTTGAATAGTGTGCTGTAAATAAGACATGGGGTATACACTGAAAAATTAGGATAAAATAAAAATTAAATAACTGCTCATTTACTGATCACCATTCATCTGGTGCACTGAATGAGGCAGGATCCTGTGGAAAAAAACAGTATGTGAATATGTAATTAAAGACAAATATAATGCAGATGCATAAGGGGCTCAAATTAAGGTAGTACGGGCAACCATAATTCTGGCATTTCCTAACCTTTGAGTGCTTGACTTTGCAAACTTAATGTTCTTTTAATGTATTTGTGCAAGGGTGTGTGTAATTGAATATAGAATTTAACATCTCATTTTATTTATTTAAAATGCCTATCTATACAATTTTTTAAAAACACAACGTAAGGATAAATATCCTCAAAACAAAGGACTCCACCACCCATCCAGCTTCATAGCAAAGTCAGCTAAATAACACAATAAGCCCTTATAACTGTGGAAATTCCACCATAAATAATACCCCGCAATGAACCACAGCAAATCCCTCAATCCTGAGTGAATAGATGAGCTTTACAGCTGCCCTGAAGGGAGACAAGTCCAGGCTCCGTCAGTTCAAGCGGGAATCTAGTTCTTGAGGTGAAGATCCACGATGGAAAATATTTTCATTCACAACCTTGTTGTCCTATCAGCACAAAAATAATGTTACCCTTTTTGCTAAGTTCTAACTATCCTTGCCTCCTCCACTTATTCATGGAATGAAAGATTAGCTACGCCAGGAGTATAATAACCATTGCATGAGCTTGCACAATCATTTTCTGTCTTGCCTCTTAACTGCAAAATGACTGCCCTCTGGTGTTTAATTGCAAAAATATCCAACTCCAAGAAATATTAGAATGCCAGTAGTAGTATAAACAGTGAGGAGTCCTTGGGGCACCTTAGAGACTAACAAATTTATTTGGGCATAAGCTTTCGTGGGCTACAGCCCACTTCATCGGATGCATGGAGTGGAAAATACAGGAGCAGGTATAAATACATGAAAAGATGGTCTTAATCTGCTGGCTGTCAACTCATTACACATTATTACTGACAAGTTCCTCAGTACACTTAGGATCCTGCCTGAAATAGGAGATACACCTCTCTTTGGAGAAGGAAGAAACTGCCAGAGACATATTTAGTCAGGTCTTATTGCCCAGGCATTAGTGTGACTTACTGTGGTGATGGATGTCTTATAAATATCTAAGATACACGGAGTCCCTAATAACAAACACCCATTCCCTCCTCCCCACATTATGCAAAGAATTGCATTAGTGTAATATTATGGCAGACATCAGAAATACACAAAATTCTAAATTATGGGTCACACAGCAATCATAGCATGGCCACACTGCTCATTAGGGCCCAGATTGTGAGATGCCCTTACTGAGCAGGCAGGGGTGTTCCCGGGGATGGAATGCTGAAAAGGGGGCAAGAGGGGTGAGCAAGAGGTGAGGGCTAATCTAATTGATTAGATAAAATAGAAATCCTCCGTAGAGTGTCTTCCAGCTGTGGGGAGTGAAGGCAATAGTCTCAGCTGAGTGCTTTATTGCTGTCTTACTGATGCCTTTTTTGCCTTCTGTCAGTTGGCATCATGTGTCCATGGACCCTACCCTCGCCCCACGACATTGGACCACATTATTTTTGGGAAGCCACCAGCTAACAATTCAAAGGAGAAGAAAACATTGAAACCCACCATGGGAATATAGCCCCACATTAGATCTGGAGGGACCATGGATTTAAACAGAGTTGGGATATAATTGGCCCCAATCATGTACCCAAAAAGAATGAGCTCATGAGAAAGAAAGGTTGTGTTAAACTTGTTGTGACCTGTCAAAATACCAGTGTTACCTTATTTAAGGTTTGGGCTGAAGTAATAGAAATAAAACACAGTTAACTGGGTACCAGGTGCAGTAAATAATTGGCCATACAAGAAACTGCTTCATCTGACCTTAGCTAAGTTCCAATAATTGGTAATAACATCATTTGTTTGTTTAAGGGTATACAAAAGTAAACTCTTAAAGGATTCGTTTATAATACCTCCCTGACCACCATGGAGCTGACCAATATAGATCTAAGGGCTCCTGGGTTTAGCCCATTTGTATCTTGATCAAATGCTTATAAACGTTTTGTTACTGTTTGGATGTAGTAAATTTCTTATTTTTTAGGCATGTTTAGAGCAATCGTATAAATACCATTCAGCCTTTGGATTCAATAAAGGAATTTATGTTTAAATTAGTTTCTTGGTAATATCCTGCATAAATAATAACAATTCCAACATCCATATTATTAACACATTTTGCTTCCTTCTTTCAGCTCACCCTTAGCAGTGGTGTGCTCATTGATGCTGCTCTTTGTATGTTTACACTCAAGCCCATAAACAAAATTTTCAAAAGTAATTCGCAAAAAGAAAAGGAGTACTTGTGGCACCTTAGAGACTAACCAATTTATCTGAGCATAAGCTTTCGTGAGCTACAGCTCACTTCATCGGATGCATACTGTGGAAAGTGTAGAAGATCTTTTTATACACACAAAGCATGAAAAAATACCTCCCCCCACCCCACTCTCCTGCTGGTAATAGCTTATCTAAAGTGATCACTCTCCTTACAATGTGTATGATAATCAAGTTGGGCCATTTCCAGCACAAATCCAGGTTTTCTCTCCCCCCCCATCCCCCACACAAACCCACTCTCCTGTTGGTAATAGCTTATCTAAAGTGACCACTCTCCTTACAATGTGTATGATAATCAAGGTGGGCCATTTCCAGCACAAATCCAGGGTTTAACAAGAACATCTGAGGAGGACCCCTCCCCCCCCAGACGTTCTTGTTAAACCCTGGATTTGTGCTGGAAATGGCCCACCTTGATTATCATACACATTGTAAAGAGAGTGGTCACTTTAGATAAGCTATTACCAACAGGAGAGTGGGTTTGTGTGGGGGATGGGGGGGGAGAGAAAACCTGGATTTGTGCTGGAAATGGCCCAACTTGATTATCATACACATTGTAAGGAGAGTGATCACTTTAGATAAGCTATTACCAGCAGGAGAGTGGGGTGAGGGGAGGTATTTTTTCATGCTTTGTGTGTATAAAAAGATCTTCTACACTTTCCACAGTATGCATCCGATGAAGTGAGCTGTAGCTCATGAAAGCTTATGCTCAAATAAATTGGTTAGTCTCTAAGGTGCCACAAGTACTCCTTTTCTTTTTGCGAATACAGACTAACACGGCTGTTACTCTGAAACCTGTCAAAAGTGATTGTGGCCCTTAGAAATCTAAGTGCCATTGATTTTCAGTGAGACTTAGGGCAAAATGTTCAAAAGGGCCTAAATGCCTTTGGAGCCTAAGTCCCATTTTCAAAAGTGAGTTACGTGCTTAGGAGTCAAAGTCTCACTGTAAGTCTCAGATCAGACTAAGTTTCTGTGAAATCAACCAAATTGTTTTTTTGACCTCTGTTCAATCTGACACTCTTGTTTTGTGCCCATTTTTTAGGTTCTTAGGCTGTGAAATTGGTATTTTGAGTGCTATTTGATGGCTGTAGAAATTGGAAACTATTTTTTGTTGTTTATGGATTATAGTATCTGCTGTGACAGCTGTTTTAAGAGCTAGTTAATTGTCAAAAAATAATGTTTTTATTGATGAATGAATAATGAAATTAATGTAATGAAAATGATGAAAGTAATGAAAAAATATGTTCAATATCTTAAGTAGATTTGGGACCTATTCCTGTGAGTTTTATGGTCTCAAACTAGAGTTTTGTTCTTGTGGAAATGAATTTCTGCTGGGTTCAGAGAGTAATCACTTGAATCAGACATTACATTCCAATCCTAGATTCCACAAAGCTCCATACTCACTGGGAGTTAAGGATGTGTAAGCGATGGAAGCTCATACCACATGCTGTCTTCTCCTCCCTGGGCAGCAAAATACTTGTTTGCTAAGATAAAACCTGAACAAAGATCCAGCTAAAAGAGGAAAAGATCTTGTGGTTAATGCAGTGGATGGGAATTCAAAAGACAATTCCCAGCTCCCCTGAAGACTTCCTATGAGGCCTTGGGAAAATCACTTCATCTCTCAGTGCTACAATATCCCCATGTGTAAAATGGGGATAATTATACTTTATACTTTATTTTATTTAGATTTCTCTTACTTATCTATTTACTTTATAAGATCTTCTGGCTAGGAACTGTCTGTTGCTAATGCTTGTAGATTGGCCTCCACAATAGGACCCTGTTCTCAGTTGAGATCTCTAGGAACTAAGATAATACACATAATGATAAAAAGAGAAGTGTTCAGAAACAAAATCTGTAAGAATAACAATAATAAAAAGAACTACTACCCTTCCAGCAATGAGGAGGAAACACATTGGGGCTCTTTGTATCCAGAGACTTGGTCAACACAATCTCCTGAAGGTACTCTATTTACTTCTGAGATAGTGGAAAAAACTTATGTTGAGAAGAAAATGTTTGGGTTGAGATGTGGACTCTTTAATATTTATAAAGGGCAGAGGTGGCTGTGTTATCTCCAGTAAAATTGTTGTAGCATCTAACTTACCTACCAATGACAGCTTGCTGTCTAATAGAGCTGTGTGGAAACCAGAATTTCTTCCTTCATGGGAAATTCCACAATTTAGAAGTTTCGTTTCACTTAAAATTGGAACAAAACCAAAGATTTTTTAAATTTCCCATGAACTGAAATTAAAGAAAACATTGATTTTTAAAGGATAGCATTTGAAAGTCATTTCAAAGCAAAAAAAAAAGTTCCAAAAGCATTGAAGCAGAATGTTTTTACACGTTTTTGTTCCAAAATGAGATTTTGTCTATGTTGACTAATTCCTGTGGAACGTTTCAGTACCAACAAAATGGTATTTTGCAATAGAAAATTGTTCAGTTGGAAAATTTTTCACCAGCTCTATTGTTAATGTTGTATCCAGCTGCTGGAACCTTTGCGACTCAATCCAGAGAATTCCAGGGTCCTCATATTTCTTACAGTGAGTTTCACGTCATCCAAAAAACTTGTTCTCTACAAACATGAATCCAGATGCCTAGATTGAGTCATTGCAAGGCACAGATCCAGTGACCATGGGGAGGGTAGCAGTTGCAGATACAAGTGGGAAATCTCAGGTAGGTTACATTCCTTTTTAGAGTAGCAGCTGTGTTAGTCTGTATTCGCAAAAAGAACAAGAGTACTTGCGGCACCTTAGAGACTAACAAATTTATTTGAGCATAAGCTTTCGAGAGCTACAGGGTTTTCTTTGGCTGGCAATTTGAATGACAATTCTGGGAGCTAAAGAAAGCAATTAAACAGATCTCTCATTTTTAATGTTTAAATTAGCTAATTTATTATATTTATCTCATTTCTTGAGGCCATAGCAAGATTTGTTAGTGTACTTGTATTATCTTTGTGTTTTATGGTTGCAGTATGTGAATATTCTAACTGAATGCATGCTGCTAAAGAACATATTTGTTCAGCTGTGAGAGTTTTGCCTTCACATATAATGTATGTTCATGAACCAAAATACACATTCCATCTGCTGTCAGTAAGGTGCTGAATAGTTTTTCTTTAAATAAAAAAAAAATGCTTAGCATTCAAAGATATTGTCCAGGAGGGGGGAAATAAAACAAAACCAAAGTTACACAAAGAGACTCCAGAGGAAAATATTAATGATAGGTTTTCAAATATAATTTCTTTAAAACTCCACCAGACAGTGACTGATAGAAAGAAAATTAGAGTGCTTAATTGAGTCTGCTTGTATACTAGTAGAGTATTTCAATAACCTAATAATAGCACGTTCACACTAACTTAAGAATACATTTTCCTAGAGTGCTTAATCCACCCTGTTATTCTTTGTCATCCTATTTTTTGTGATGAGGTAATTAAGCCACAAGTTTTAAGACCAGGATTGTAATTATTATTATTTTATCTTCAATTATTATTTCCATTGTGAATTCTTCATGGATGGACAGAGGTCTCTCCCTTACCTGGAGAACTGCATCATGACTGATGTGACATAGTCTAGCCTTTTTCATATCATAGGTTATTATTTTTTTAACAATACAATGTTCTTTCCTGGCAATGTTTTATATTAAAAACAAAATCTGCTGCAAGCTTATTTTCTTTCTGAATGCTACAAATTAGAACAATTTCTCAAAGATAAACAAAGCATCATATGTTTTAGAGTGGAATGTTGGCTCCATTCCCAGCCCCAAAGACCATTAGTTATGTGTGGCACTGGGGAAGAGACATTGTCTTTCAAAGCTCTGACACCCAGTAAGAGAAACCGTTATTCTTAACAATCTCAGATTCTGGAACTATGGAATGAATGACACAAACATTTCCTCTCCCACTCTTTATGTGCTGTGACAAAGTTCCTCCTCTACCTTGGTGGGTCTTGTGCTTATTGGCAGATTTGCTCACCTTGGAGCTTCACGGCAGACCTCAGCTTGGCCGTTTTTCTGAACGCACAGTCCAGGTCGACTCCTCCTGTGTCTGACCAGGAGTTGGGAGGTTTGGGGGGAACCCAGGCCCGCCCTCTACTATGGGTTCCAGCCCAGGGCCCTGTGGAATGCAGATGTCTAGAGTGCTTCCTGGAACAGCTGTGCGACAGCTACAACTCCCTGGGCTACTTCCCCATGGCCTCCTCCCAACAGCTTCTTTATTCTCACCATAGGAACTTCCTCCTGGTGACTGATAATACTTGTACTCCTCAGTCCTCCAACAGTCCGCGTTCTCACTCTCAGCTCCTAGTGCCTCTTGCTCCCAGCTCCTCCACATGCACCACAAACGGAAGTGAGCTCCTTTTTAAACCCAGGTGCCCTGATTAGCCTGCCTTAATTAATTCTAGCAGTTTCTTGACTGGCTGCAGGAGTTCTAATCAGCCTGTCTGTCTTAATTGTCTCCAGAAGGTTCCTGATTGTTCTGGAACCTTCTTTGTTACCCTACTCAGGGAAAAGGGACCTACTTAACCTGGGGCTAATATATCTGCTTTCTATTACTCTCCTGTAGCCATCCCTGCCACATATCCCTCCTCCCCCTCCCCCGCTCAACACTGTGGGGTTGGGCAACTTGGGTCGTAAGGCAGTGTACTCGTGACAAGCCATCTGCATTGCCATGGTGGCTTCCAGCCCAGTTTTGTATGGTGAATTGGAAAGGTTGTGGGACAGGAACCACCTGGTCACCCTTGCGTTCTTCTCTTTATTTCGCTGCATCCACGGGAGGGGTGCATGGTCAGTCACAAGGGTAAAACATCGTCCCAGAAGGTAATAACATAGTGTTTCCATGGTCCATTTCACAGCAAGGCACTCTCTTTCAACCACGGCATATTTCTGCTCTCTCGGAAGGAGTTTCCTGGTGAGGTAGAGGATTGGGTGTTCTTCATCTCTGACCATCTGCAATAGGACAGCTCCCAATCCTACTTCAGATGCATCTGTTTGTAAAATAAATTCTTTGTCGAAGTCTGGGGCTATAAGCATGGGGTTACTGCAGAGGGCTGTCCGTAGATCCATGAATGCTTTCTCTGTGGCATCTGTCCACTTCACCATGTGTGGACCCCGGGCTTTTATCAGGTCTGTCAGGGGACTCGCTCTGGTAGCAAAATGGGGAATAAATCGTTGGTAGTACCCCACCACACCCAGGAATGCCTGGACTTGCTTTTTCCCATTCGTCCGGGGCCAATTTTGGATAGCCTCTAGTTTGTTTAGTTGGGGCTTGACCATGCCCCTTCCTACAATGTAGCCAAGGTATTTAGCCTCGGCTAGCCCTATAGCACACTTGGCTGGGTTGGCTGTGAGGCCAACCCGTCTTAGCATGTCCAGAACCGCTTCCACCTTTTCTAAGTGGGTTTCTCAGTCGGGGGTGCGAATAATCACATCATCCAGGTATGCCACTGCATAACTGGTATGGGGCCGTAGGAGCTTGTCCATAAGACGCTGGAAGGTGGCAGGTGCCCCATGCAGTCCAAAAGGAAGAACAGTATATTGAAACAGACCCTCTGGTGTAGAGAATGCTGTCTTTTCTTTCGCATCTTTGGCAAGGAGAATCTGCCAGTATCCCTTTGTTAAATCAAGGGTAGTCAAAAATTGGGCATCGCCCAGGCGGTCAACTAACTCATCGATACGGGGTATGGGGTATGCATCGAATTTGGATATCTCATTCAGCCGGCAAAAGTCATTACAAAGCCTAGTGGTGCCATCGGGTTTGGGCACCAACACAATCGGGCTTAACCACTGACTGTGGGACTCTTTGATGACTCCCAGCTCCAACATCCTTTTTACCTCTGCCTTGATCTCCTTCCTTTTTGCTGCTGGGACCCAATAGGGCCTTAAAGTTACCTTTGCCCAAGGGTCTGTGATAATGTGGTGATATGCTTCAGTGGTCCGACCTGGTTTGATTGAAAACACGTCCTGGTATCGGTTGATCATCTCGGTTACCTCCTTCTTCTGGTTTGGTGTCAGATCAGTGGATATCCTGACCTGCTCCTGCATGTTATTTCCCTGGATCGGGGTCTCTTGGGCCACTACACACGCCTCTTGTTGGTGCCAAGGCTTTAAGAGGTTAATGTGATAAATTTGTTCTTGGTTCCGGTGTCCTGGTTTCTGGGTTTTCCCTTCCATGGGGACCCCATCTATTTTGGTCACCTCTTTCCTAATGTTGTCGTACCTTGGGTCTTCAGCCTGGTCCTGTCCAAAATTTCCTCTCCCGGGGCTAATCTGCCCGAGATCTAGGGGGCCAGTCTCTGTTGCATCTACTGGTTCAGAGGCATTAGGGTGTGGGTCAGACTTGGGTGCTTCTCCCTCCTGGGTGGCCTTCTTTTCAGCTGCTCGGGTCCACCCTACGAGAGTGACCCTCTGGCTTTGGGCCAGTATTCGGGTTCCCAAGGCCTTAGCTGCCCTTCTTTCCCTTTTTGTTTTTCTACCCTGTCTGGGAGTGGAGAACAAATCTGGGGATATTTCAGAGAAGGTTGGGGGTTGACAATCTACTGTGGATGCCTCACTAACTTCAGGGCTTCCCCCTTTCTCCAATTCCCCTACCGAGAGTAAGTCTCCAAACCCTGGGAAGTCCCTCCCTATGAGCACCGGGTATGGGAGTTTAGGGACTACCCCTGCTGCTACCTTAGTAGTGTTCCCCCGAATCTCGATTTTTACTGGGAGGGTGGGGTAATAACCAAATGTCCCATGGACGCATGTTATCCCCGTACGCTTAGCCCACAGCAGCTGACTATGCTTCACGAGTTTCCCTGAGACAAGTGTGATAGCACTCCCCGAATCAACCAGTGCCGTGGTCTCTACCCCATTTAGCTTCACTGGTCTGGTGTACATATGTGGGGTTAGTGAGACCCCCACAAGGTGGATTAGGGAGCATGGGTCTGCCCAGTTCCCCAGGTTACCCTGCATAGGCTCCTCGGCATTGGGACACTGTGCAGCTATGTGTCCCCACTCCCCGCAGGCGTAACATCTGTATGGAGCCCTAGGCATTCCCCGGTCTCTTGGTTTGGGCAGTCTAACAGCACGATCCTCTTCCCCCTCAGTGCGCCGACTCTTGGTGGCTTCTGGTGGGCCTTCATCCCCTCTCTTTTTCCACCTGGGTTCTCCTTGTGGCCCAGTCACCCGAGCTCTTGGGCTTGGTGCTGCTAGTTTAATCTGGGGTGCTTCTTCCTTAACTGGTTGGGTCAGCTCCCTCGCCGTCCTTCGCCTTTCTACCAGTGCGACAACCTCATTGTAGGTGGAGGGTTCATTCTGGCTTACCCAGGCTCAAAGGTCTGGCGGTAGTCCTCTCATGTATCGGTCTATGACCAGAACCTCTAGTATTTCCTCCGGACTCTGGGACTCAGTTCGTAACCACTTTTGTGCGAAATGGATGAGGTCATATAATTGGGACCATGGGGTTTTGTTTTCCTGGTACCTCCACTCACGATATCGCTGGGCCTGCACTGCGGTCGTTACCCCAGATCTGGCCAGGATCTCTGCTTTCAGCTGGGAGTAGTCTGCTGCAGCCTCTTCAGGCAAATCATAGTAGGTCTTCTGGGCCTCCCCACACAGGAATGGAGCGAGGATGCCAAACCACTGTTCTCAGGGCCAAGCCTCCTGCAGGGCTGTCCTCTCAAAGGCCAGGAGGTATGTCTCTACATCATTCTCCCGCGTCATTTTCTGCAGCCAATTGATGGCCCGCATGATCTGCATCCCATCATGGCCACAGTTCAGCTCTGTAACGGCCTTTACCTGGTGTACCAGTTCCTGCAACGTAGCCTGGTCTTGAGCAGCCTGGTCCATCAGCAGGCGATTAGTCCCTTGCTGCAGCCGTACTGCCTCCTGTTGGGCGACTGCCTGGACACGGGTAGCCTCCTGCTGGGCAGCTGTGGCTTGTATCAGTGCCCGCACTACCTCCTCCATTGTAGTGAAAAAAAATAAAAATAGACCCTTTCCCCCTTTTTTTTCTTTTCTCCCAAACACCCTCCTTCTTCTGCCGCACTCTACTTCGGTGGGTCTTGCGCTTATTGGCGGATTTGCTCACCTTGGAGCTTCACGGCAGACCTCAGCTTGGCCGTTTTTCTGAATGTATAGTCCAGGTCTACTCCTCCTGTGTCTGACCAGGAGTTGGGAGGTTTGGGGGGAACCCAGGCCCGCCCTCTACTATGGGTTCCAGCCCAGGGCCTGTGGAATGCAGCTGTCTAGAGTGCCTCCTGGAACAGCTGTGCGACAGCTACAACTCCCTGGGCTACTTCCCCGTGGCCTCCTCCCAACACCTCCTTTATTCTCACCATAGGAACTTCGTCCTGGTGTCTGATAATGCTTGTACTCCTCAGTCCTCCAACAGTCCGCGTTCTCACTCTCAGCTCCTAGTGCCTCTTGCTCCCAGCTCCTACACACGCACCACAAACTGAAATAAGCTCTTTTTAAAACCCTGATTAGCCTGCCTTAATTAATTCTAACAGCTTCTTGATTGGCTGCAGGTGTTCTAATCAGCCTGTCTGTCTTAATTGTCTCCAGAAGGTTCCTGACTGTTCTGGAACCTTCCCTGCTCCCTTACCCAGGGAAAAGGGACCTCCTTAGCTTGCTGCTAATCTATCTGCTTTCTGTTCCTCTCCTATAGCCCCCTGGCCTGGGCTTTTCTTACTTTTTGCCCCTGCCTCAGCTTCCCCCCCCCGACCGGGCCAGACGCTTTTTCTTCGTTTTGGGTTTTTTTGCTGTTTTTCTGCTGCCATTTGAGTGCTACCTAGCTGCGAGCCCCCCCCACGCTTGTCCTCGGACACTGCTACTGTTCCAGCTGAAACCCCTGGAGGGGTGGGGGACTGCCGACCCGCTCCCCGGAGGATGGGAGTGGAAGCCCCCAGACCCAACCGTTTGCTGTTTGTTTGTGGACCCGTACCGGCCGAGAGGAACTTCTCTTATCTGTTTGGCATTTCTGGAATGCTCCACAAAGCCCGGGAGAGAAGACAGCCAACAGAGAAATCGCCCAGGGAAGCTACGAACCATCGTGGATGGGGCCGTAAGACTGAGTAACTTTAGAACTGTACTCTCGTGTGGGGGGAGGTTTGACTGTGCCTTGACTGTGTTTGTAGGGGCTCAGGGGATGTGGCACGGAGCTGCCCCCCGATCCATCGGTGCCCCCCGCAACACTACTACAACCGTCACAGCCCCCCGCCGTCCGTCCCTGCTGGCAACTTGCCATCTGCCTCTGGATTCAGCTGCTTGCCCTGATTCCACCGTCTGGACCAGAAACAACAGCCGACCAAACGAGACTCTTTGGACAAACGCGCATGGGTTCACATCCCCCACCCCCCGGACTGTCCACCCCAGTTTTCCCCTACTACCCGACCGCAACTCCTGTTTCCTCCCCCTGTCCAGTCCGACCCAATTGGCCCCCCGCCCTGCCTGCAGCCCAACAGGGAGAAGTGGTTAATCTGCTTCCCCCTCCCCCCTCCTCCTTCTGGTGTCTCCCTGTCTCTCCCTGCTCATGATGGCGGGGAATGAGAGGGGTGAGGCCCCCCTAACAACCTCAGCTGCCCCTCCCCCACCTACCCCCCCGCCCAACCCCCAAGCCTCTCCCCCCACCACTGCTGCCAAAACACCTGCCACCGCCCCCGCTGGGGCATCGGCAGCAGGAGGCACTGGGGCGATTACCGCCGCTGCCATGCCCACCGCCCCCCCAGATTCTAGGAGAGCCCCCCCAGTTGGCTGGAAAGGCCAGGGTGTGAAGAAGGGAAATGGCCCCGCTACAACCACCAGGCCCTCCATAGCAGGGGCTGCCCCCACCGCTGTTGTCTTGTCATCGACCACGGCGTCCCTCCCCGCTGTTCCCTCCATCAGCTCTGCGAGCGTCTCTCCCCCGACCCCCAGGGCATATGCCCAGGTGGCGGCAGCCCCCCCGCCTGCCGCCTCGTCATCTCGCCCACCCACCGCCTCCGCTACTATCAATAGCGGCCGGGGCCCCTTTCCCGCCATGACCAGGAAGCACGGAGTCCGTTGTCTCCTGGTGCCCGCCTCGCCCCATGTGGACACATACGTGCAGGCTTTGGCGAGGGTGGTAGGACCCACAGCTATTGTGGCGGCCTCCAAAATGTACGGGAAGGTCGTCTTTTTCTTAGCATCGGAGGCTGCTGCCCAGGAGGCAGTGGAGAAGGGCCTGGAGGTGGGGGGGTGTTCGTCCCCCTGGAGCCGCTAGAGGACCTGGGCGTCCACCTAGTTCTGACCTCTGTCCCTCCTTTTTTACCCAATGCCACCCTGTTACCCGCTCTTTCCACCCTGGGGAAACCCGTCTCTGTCATCAGCCCTCTCCCGTTGGGCTGCAAGGACCCCACCCTCTGTCATGTCCTCTCATTCCGCTGGCAAGTGCAGCTTCTACCGCCGGCAGCGACATGTGATGGAGAGGTGCTCGAGGGGTCCTTCCTAGTCCCCTTCCAGGGAGCCCTCTATCAGGTCTACTACTCCACGGGAGAGGCCCGGTGCTACCTCTGCCAAGCAGCGGGGCATGTCCGAAGACACTGCCCCTTGGCCCAGTGGGGAGGGGCCCCCAAGACCCGGCAGGACATCGGCTCCGTCGTTGCCGACGCCCCTGGCCGCCCAGCACCTGAAACCACCTCTCCTCCTGCTCGATCCACCGTTGCTCCCGCCCGGGCCCAAGGGACACCTCCCCTACAATGCCCAGACGAGCGAGGGAGCCCCGCCCTCGCTGCTAACAATCTGGCAGAGCCTATGGAGGAGGGTGCAGCAAAGATACTACTAGGCATAGGAGAGGGCCCGCCCCAAGGGGAACCCTCCCTCCCTCATGCTGCCTCACCGTTACCCCCCCAAACCCCTGAACCATCGCCTCTGCCCCCCAACACGACCCCTGCTAACCAGTCCCCAGACAATGCTATGGAGGGCTGGACCCTAGTCCAGGGGAAGTGAGGCAAGCGGAAGGCTCGAGCTCCACTTTACCCATCTGATGCGGAGGCCCCCTGGAAGACCAGGAAGGAGGGCACTGACACCGAGCCTTCCGCTCTGCCCACGAGTGAGATCCATCCGCCAGTGTCGGGTGGGGAAGACACAATAGCACTGGAAGGTAGGGTCTCCCCTCCACAGGAGACCCTCCCCTCCGAGACCCCTGGGGAAGCCCCTTCTGCCCGGACATCAACCGAAACCCCCGCGAACCCCGAGGCGACCGTCGAGGTGGGCACCAGAGGGGAGACCCCCGGGGTGGCGGAAGGCGACCTCTCCTCCATGTATGAGGAGATCGAGGCCCTAGGTCTGACCCCAGTCACCCAGGGAGAGGATGACCTTCTGCCAGCTGGCCTCGATCTGTGCAACCTCACTCCAGTCCCCCTTTCCCCATGCTCCCTCCCCCTAACCGCCTTCCCGGGCAGGGACCCTACAGAAGGTAGTCCACCACCTGATGCCGTGGCTGCCAAATCCACCACAGAGCCTGCGCCTGACGTCACTGGGAGCCCCCTCCCCACCCCCTTAACCCTCAAATCTATTCGGGAGGCGCCACCTCTCAGTTGCTTGCCTCCCGAAGCCCAGAGCCTTGCCTCTGCCCCCGCCCCCGCCCCCACCCCCACCTCTGTCCCTGCCCAGTCCACCTCCTCCTGCAATGTTATTGCCGCCCCTGGGATTATTTCTTTCCCTTTTCTTGCGGATCCCCCCCAAGGAGCAGCCTTTGCATTTTCCTGCCGTGACCCATTAGGAGCTGCAGTTTTCCCTCCGCCATCCCCTTCTACCCCAAGGCTCGAGACGGACCTAATAACTTTGGCCTGTCAGACACCCCGTCTGTGGTCCGCACCCTGTCTGCCCGCCTCAGTGGACCATGAGGCTGCACCAAGAGCCCCACCAGGGAATAACTGAGAAATCGCAACCTCCCCCCCCTCCATGAGCTGCGAAAAGCATTGCGGGAGTTTTTAGAAGACATCCGTGGCTCCTGCAACAAGCTCTCCAGCGATGGGGGGACTTTGACCAAATCCTCCAAGCCACAAGGGCCCTCATGAGAGAGGGTAGAGGGACAGGAAGGCAAGGTGCCACGGCCTACGGGGGGGTCCACAGCTTCAGTGATAAATTACTCACTTATGGGATGGGTCACAGATTGTTGTGCAACCCGCTGAGGGCCGCGAACACCCCCGCCAACAAGGAACCTCCACCCCCCCAGCCCTCCGCATGACGCCTCTCATTATCGCAACTTTGAACACCAGGGGCTGTAGGATGGCTCTCCGCAGGTCCCACGTGCTCTCTTTCCTTCGGGATGGGGGGTACTCTGTGGTTTTCCTGCAGGACACCCATACGGATCCGACCGCCGAGGATAGCTGGCAGCTGGAGTGGGGGGATGGGGTCTACTTTAGCCATTTCACGGTTCGACAGGCTGGAGTGGCGACCCTGTTCTCCCCCGACCTACGGCCCGAGGTGCTAGGGGTCACTGAGGCCATGCCGGGCCACCTGCTGCATCTCCGGGTCCATATGCAGGGGTTCGTGATCAACGTCATTAACATCTATGCCCCGACAACGAGCCCGAAGCGGCTGCAATTCTATCAGCGGGTGTCCGACTTCCTCAGCACCCTAGATTCTCACGAGTGCCTAGTCCTGGGAGGGGACTTTAACGCCACCCTTCAGGAGCAGGACCGCTCAGGGGCTGAGCTGAGCCCGGCCGCCACAAACATTCTCCGAGAAATAGTCGAACATCATTCCCTAGTGGATGTTTGGCGTGACCACCACCCGGATGACACTTCCACGTTCACCTTTGTCCAGGTGGAGGCCCATCAGTCACACCACTCTCGGTTGGATCATATTTATTTATCCCATTTCCATCTTTCACGAGCCCACTCCTCCAGCATTCGGCCGGCCCCATTTTCCGACCATCATCTAGCCACCATAACAGCCTCCCTCCATGTAGAGAGGCCGGGGCCGGCCTATTGGCATTTTAACAACAGCCTGGAGGAGGATGAGGGCTTCGTGACGTCCTTCCGGGAATTCTGGCTGGCCTAGCGAGAGCAGCGGCGTGCCTTTCCCTTGGCGCAGCGATGGTGGGATCTAGGGAAGGTGCGCGCCAAGCTCTTCTGCCGTGACTACACCCGGGGCACCAGCCGACGGAGAAATGCAGCGATAGAGCAGTTGGAAAGGGAGGTCTTAGAGATGGAGAGGCATCTGGCCGCCAGCCCCGAGGACCCGTTCCTCTGCGGAGCGTGCTGGGAGAAGCGGGAGGAGCTCCAGGCCCTCGAGGACCATCGGGCCCGAGGTGCCTTTGTTCGATCCCACATCTGCCTCCTTCGGGGGATGGATTGTGGCTCCCGTTTCTTCTACGCCCTGGAGAAAATGAGGGGGGCCAAGAAACACGTCCCCTGCCTTCTAGCAGAAGACGGCACCCCCCTCACGGATCTGGTGGAGATGTGTGGAATGGCCCGTGACTTCTACACAAGCCTTTTCTCCCCAGATCCGACCAATTCTGGCGCTTGCAGGGTGCTCTGGGAGGAACTCCCTACGGTCAGCGTGGGCGACCGAGACCGACTAGAGCTGCCTCTCATCCTGGCCGAGTTCTCGGAAGCCCTCCGTCACATGCCCACCAATAAATCTCCGGGCATGGACGGGCTGACCGTAGAGTTCTACCGCGCGTTCTGGGACATCTTTGGCCCAGACCTAGCCACTGTCTGGGCCAAGTCCTTGCAGGGCGGGGTCCTCCCTCTTTCGTGCAGGTGAGCGGAGCTCGCCTTGTTGCCGAAGAAGGGGAACCTCCGCGATTTATGAAATTGGCGCCCCCGTCTCGCTCCTTAGCACGGACTACAAAATCATAGTGAAAGCAATCTCGCTGCGGCTAGGGTCCATGATGGTGGACGTGATCCACCCAGACCAGACCTACACTGTCCCAGGCCGCAGCATTTTTGACAACCTATTTCTAGTCCGAGACCTTTTGAAACTCGGGTGTAGAGACGGTCTGTCGTTCGCCCTCCTGTCTCTCGATCAGGAGAAGGCGTTTGATAGAGTGGACCATGGGTACCTCCTGGGCACTCTGCGGGCGTTTGGATTCGGACCTCAGTTTGTGAGTTTTCTCTGGGTGCTGTACGCTTCCGCGGAGTGTCTGGTTAGGCTCAGCTGGACCCTGACCGAACCGGTCAGCTTCGGGCGAGGAGTGCGGCAGGGGTGCCCGCTCTCGGGCCAGCTGTACACTCTGGCGATCGAGCCCTTCCTCTGTCTCCTCTGAAGGAGGTTGACAGGGTTGGTGCTGCAGGAACCAGAGCTGTGGCTGGTCCTGTCGGCGTACGCTGATGACGTGCTCCTCGTGGTCCAGGACAGGGGCGACTTGGCGCGGGTGGAGGCTTGCCAGGCCATCTATTCAGCAGCCTCCTCCACCCGAGTCATTTGGGTCAAGAGCTCTGGCTTGGTGGTAGGGGACTGGCGGCAGGTGAGCTCCCTCCCACCCGCGCTTCAGACCATCCGGTGGAGCGCGGGTCCGCAGCTCTACCTAGGCGTTTACCTTTCTACCACGCACCCTTCTCTGCAGGAGAACTGGCAAAATTTAGAAGGCGGGGTGATAGAGCGGCTCCGGAAATGGACGAGGCTACTCTGATGTCTCTCCTTCCGAGGGAGAGCACTGGTGCTTAACCAACTAGTCCTGTCCACGCTCTGGTACCGGATCAACACCCTGGTCCCGGCCCCGGGTTTCCTGACCAACCTCCGGACATCGATTCTAGAGTTCTTTTGGTCAGGAATGCACTGGGCCCCTGTTCGGGTTCTTCATCTACCCCTGAAGGAAGGAGGACAGGGCCTGAAGTGTCTGCACACTCAGGTCCGTGTCTTCCGCTTCCAGGCCCTGCAGAGGCTCCTTTATAGTGCAGGTAGTTCGACGTGGAGCATCTCTGTCCAAGAGGTTTTCCGCGAGACCTCTCCGGGCTGCCGGTCTTCTACCAGGACCTCCTCCAGACCTGGAAACTGTTTTCAACGACCAGGTCCGTGGCAGCCACCATGGGAGCAGATCTCCTCGCGGAGCCCCTGCTACACAACCCCCAGCTCCATGTGCAGGTGGCGGAGTCCCGCTCGGTGCGCCAGAGTTGGGTCCTGGCGGAAGTCATGAGAGTCGGAGACCTCCTGGACTATGACCGGGGAGACTGCTGGATCCCCTGACGCTCACTCGGCGCATGGGGCTCTCCAGACCTTGTACCTCCTGGCGCGTACTTCAGGAAGTGAAGGCCGCTTTGACGCCTGCTGCTCGGGCTTATCTCAGCCGAGCCCTGCGCGAGGGCGCACCCTGCCCACGCCCTACCCCAGGCCCGCTGGACCTTTCAATTGGGCCCCTATCCCATAGATCCCAACAAACCCCTCACCCTTTCACTGCGAGCCGGCTGCATGAACTGCAGCCGGTCAGCTTCCAAACCGCGCCAAGGAAACATCTATACACACTCACACTTCACACCCTTCACGCCCTCACCCTGGTGTCCCACCCTGATACAAAGAGGCGGGACCTCCTGCCACCTTTGGAGGGTGAGCAACCCCGGTGGGCCAGCCTGTATTCCACCTTGGTCCCGAGGCCCGTCGGGGACATTAGTTGGCGGCTCCTTCACGGAGCTGTGAGCACGGGCGCGTTTTTGATGCGGTTCACCCCCATCCCGGATACTTGCCCTTTTTGCAACGTGAGGGAAACCCTGGCGCATGTATATTTAGAGTGTGCCAGGCTGCAGCCCCTTTTCCGGCTCCTCACGAATATTTTATTATGCTTTTGGCTGCACTTTTCCCCTCACCTTTTTATTTACACACTCCCCATCCGTGGCCCCACAAAGTCGCGGGATCTCCTGGTTAACCTCCTCCTAGCCCTAGCTAAAACAGCCATCTATAAAACCAGAGAAAGGAGGTTGGCCAATGAAGCGTCCTGCGACTGTAGGGCCGTTTTCCAATCCTCAGTACATTCACGTATCCGGGCGGAGTTCCTCTGGGCGGCGTCCACCGACTCCCTTGACGCCTTTGAGGAGCGGTGGGCGCTGTCCGAGGTTCTCTGCTCTGTGACCCCATCCGGTTCCCTCCGTCTGACCCTTTGATTGAGGGGAAGAGCAAGAGACCCCAGCCCCAGCCATTGCCATTGATGTGGATACCATCATCACTGTCACCTAGGAGGGGTCCTATCACACGTGGGTGTACGTCTCCCCCCCCCAAACTGCCCACCCTGCAGCCGTGGCCATCTTGTCGGGCACTCTCAGGAGAGGAATAATCGGTGATACTGGGCGTGGCACTAGGTAACTCGAGGGGGTGGAAGACCACGAGTGTCGAGGAAGCCCCCCGGCTCTAGGCCACCAGGTAACTCAGGAGGGTGGAAGACCACGAGTGTCGAGGAAGCCCCCCCGCTCTGGGCCCAGGCCAGCCTGAACACTTCTCCCTCCTGAAGGCTGCTGTGTTATACCTTGCGTTTGCTTTTGTTTTGTTGCATAGTTTTGTTTTTTCCTTTTTGGTGATTCTTTGTAAGTGTTATGCAAATAAAATTCTTTTCTGCTTCAAAAAAAATATTACTCTCCTGTCGCATCTATGCTGATGCGAGCGAGCTCTCCCATCAGCATAATTACTCCATCTCCACAAGCAGTGGTAGCTATGTCAGCGGGAGAGCGCTTCCCACCGACATAGTGCTATCCACACCAGCACTTAGGTCAGTGTAACTTACGTGTCTCACACACCCCGAGTGAGTTAAGTTATACCGAAGTAAGCCCTAGTGTGAACACGCCCTAGGAGAGACAGGGGCTTGGCCATGGCACGGCTGCAGGCTATCTGTCCAAGCGTTAATGCTGCACTCATCTCCATGGTTCATTAGCCCCCTGCACACCAGTTACCGTCACATGTCTGTGCTAGGTGCAGCTCTTCAAAGGGAAACCAAGAGCACCTTTCCATTTCCCTATGTTCCTCACAAGGTGTAATGGCATTGTGCTTTACCCAGGCAACCTGAGACAGATCCTCAGCTGGTGGACATAGCTCCAACAAAGTTACACTGATTTACACCAGCTGAGGATGTGCCCCACCGGCTCCAGGCACCTGCTCCCCTACATCAAAGACAATAAAACTCAGGCTGGGGGTGATCATCGCACATTTTGATCCTTGAAGAATGATTCAGCACTGAAAAATGTTTAGAAGCTTGTTTTAATTGTTGCAAGATTGTGAGTTCATAGCTGGAAAGTCCATGGATTTCCTCCAGGTCTAAGCTGTAAGAGGTGATTAGCTGGATAAATCTAGCATAGACTTAGCAGGAAATAGCTTCAGACAGAATCATGTACAATATTTATTTCTTCATTTAGGAAACTCCTAAAGTGTGGAATCAAAAGATACATAATTTAACTGTGTTACAGAAGAGACACTACTAGGTAAAGGCAACATGTAGCATCTATTTGTACTTAACAGTGTACCAGGAGGTACCACCTGGTGGATAAACTGTGAGACCCCTCCCCCCAATCCCAAAATTAGTTTATTTAAAGCCAAAGGTACCACACGCTAATAGCAGAAAGCCACACTAGGGGGTGCACTAGTATGCTACTGATGCTCTTCTTGAGCAACCCCAGGCACAATGCCAAAGACTAAGGTGCGTCACGGTTCAGGGCAACTGCATCTGCATTTCCCATCAGTGGTTCAGCCACTCTTGACTTTCAGCTCCCCAGCTGTTGCCTCTCTTTGGTGGAGTTTGGTGCATTACTCACCCTTCTGACTGGGATAGTCCCAGGCTGGACTGGTCTCTCGCTTTTAGTATCATTGCCAGCACAGATGTGTTGCCCTCTGACTCCTGCTTGCTTTCTCTTTAGAGACAGATAGCAATGTAATTGATACAGATATAAGTTACCACCCGGCTCTTTCTAAACAAGCCTGCTTTATTCTGAAGGTAAAAACATTACAGAGAAAACACACTGAAAACAATAAAAACCTATACTCATGCTAATAAGCATACCAGAGTTCAGCCCAGCTCTCACATGGGTCTGGCAAGTGCGGTCTTTTAATACTCCACCTTAGGGGCATCCTTCTGTGACAAGTTCATCAGACCTTTGGCTCAGAACAAGCACGCCCATAATATGTTCAGTTTCCTTTTTATACAGTTCAGGGGTCTTGGAACTGAAGTTTCCAGAAGCAGCTAGTTAGTATACAAAGGGTCTCTCTTCCCTGGGCATATCTTCAAAAGATTGGTTTCGGAGGGGTAGAATTTGCATTCTCCTCACTTCAAGGTATTTCTTGAGGAAATCCACTTCACACGTATTGTTCCAAAAAAGATCTTTGAACTTCCACAAATTGCATTAATCTTGTTTTTCAACTAAAGACATTCCATATAATCTCACAATAGGACAAACTTTACTGAATTAAATTAAACCTTATTGAATTAG
This sequence comes from Eretmochelys imbricata, assembly GCF_965152235.1. Classification (NCBI taxonomy): domain Eukaryota; kingdom Metazoa; phylum Chordata; order Testudines; family Cheloniidae; genus Eretmochelys; species Eretmochelys imbricata. The sequence continues at coordinate 32,140,852 of NC_135575.1, read as the reverse complement.
GATTAACACCTTTGGAGCTCATTGTATTACAAATGCAAATCTTTGTCTTAATTCCATAAAGTTTGTTCAGGATATTAGAGGATATTGTCAACCTGTCACATCTAACCTGTCACAAGGTGTTCGCAATAGCCTATTGATATACACCCTGGTGTAGCTGATTGCTACCAAGGGCACTGGAACAATTTTTATAGTGTGGGGTGCTGAGAGCCATTTAACCAAACTGTAAACCCTGCATATAATGGAAACCATTTCAAGCCAGGTGGTACGGAAGCACCCCCAGAACCGTTAGTTCCAGCACCAATAAGATGCCACAAGTACTACTTTTTACACACAAAGACTACATCAAGGAGAGCAGGATCAGGAGGTCACGTGGCATGACGTGGGAAAGTGCTTACCAATGCGAATATGGGGTTTGTGTTCTAGTCTGTATTATTTATAAGGTGAGTGTAATGATCAAGTGATACAAAATACTACATTGGAAGCTCTTTGGGGGTAGGGACTGTCTTTTTGTTGTGTGTTTGTTTGCATAGCACTAGCATAATGCGGTCCTAGTCCGTGTCTGGGACTCCTAGTTATTTATTTTGAAGCAGTGCCTAAGAAGAAAAAGAAGCCTGCAGCTAATGTATGAGGCAGCAGTTCTCTAAAATGAGAGGTTTCAGGGTAGCAGCCGTGTTAGTCTGTATATAAATCTCCCCACTGTATTTTCCACTGCATGCATCCAAAGAAGTGAACTGTAGCTACGAAAGCTTATGCTCAAATAAATTGGTTAGTCTCTAAAGTGCCACAAATCCTCCTGTTCTTTTTTCTGAAATGAGAGAGGCTGATTGAGGGTATGTTTACACAGCACTCAGAGGTCTGACTGCAGCACCTGTAGACAGACTTCCCGAGCTCGCTTTGCTCTAGCTCGATCAGTAACATCGCGCACTAGCTGGAGTACAAAACCAGGGTGCCCGGTTGGGGATGTACGGCCTGTGCTGCCACAGCGTCACTGCTCTGGTTATTCAAACGAGGCAAACCAAGTCTTGCTCAGGAGGGATGCCCAGGCGTGCTGCAGTTGCTCTTCTGAGTGCTGTGCAAATGTACGACGACGTCACAGGCAAGGTGCGTGCTGTGGCAAAAGTAGGAAGGTTTTTAAATGTATCTTTGAACAGTAATTACTACGCTGGTGTAAGGCACGGCAGTTTTTTCCGGGATTAATGACTAGATAAGCCAGATCTTGATTATTGGTACGTGCTCTTCATCTTGCTAGTTACTGCTATGTAATATTACCACACTTAGAGTGACTGATGTCACAGTCTCACCCTTTTATCTTGAGCTTCACAGAGTATCCCAAGTATATTTGCAAGCATATTTCTGAGAAATACAAGTGACAAAGTGGTTGAGAGCTACAGATCCATTAATAATGTGACATCACTATCCTTATGTAACCTAAATATTTGCTGCAAACTTTATCAAGATGGCACAAAAAGGTGTTACAGCTGGTTTTTAATGTCAGCTAAAGAAATGCGCTTCCTTCTTCCAACACAGATCTTCTAGTTACTCTGCGGAAATCCAAGCTAATTGCAAAATCCAAATCAAGAACCAAAAGTAATTCCCTCTGCTCTTTAGTGACTTTCTAAAATAATATTGATCAAAAAGAGAAGTAGATCTTGTGGAAGCAATAGAAGGCAATTCACACACTGCTGCTGGTGTAGTTAGAAGACTTCATGCTGCAGAGTTGTCAATGCAGCACTTTTTATGAGTGCTATATTCAAAAGGGAAATAATGAAAAAAAATCCCCAAAACCATACAGCAATCATAGCTCCCAAGAAGCACCTGAAAAGGTAGTCACAAATCTACAAGCATGAAACAAAGATAGCGGTTGTGCCAGGTCATTTGGAGTGGGACGATAACACTACACAAAACTTCTTTTTTACTTTCTTTCCAAAAGAGACAATTTCCCTAAGTCTCAAAGCTCTCAAATAGATCCTGGTCTTGGGATTCAAATTACTGTTTGCTCATGTGCTGTGTATATAGTCCATACAGCTCCATTGGCATGAGATTGCAAATACAACAAACAGGATAGGGATAAACAGTGTGTGTTGATTAGAAGGAGCACAGCTGGCAGCACTGGACTGCACTAGCATGCTTAAAGCACCACCCACAGCCTTAAAGGTGCTTTTCCAAAAGTTATTTAAATCCTCTCAGACAGAGAAATAAGATATGTATTGCTATACTTTCATTCATATGAACTAAAAGGACCAAAAATGCAATCAAACAATTGATCCTTTTAAAGTCCATTCCAGTCTGTAACATACATTCACTTAAAAGTCTGTGAGCAAAAATAACTGTTGAACTACGGTAGTCACTATTAACCAGTCAAAATTTACTGCACCCTGTGACAAAACTGCAGAAAGAACCAAGTTTGTGCATAGATGCAGTATGTGCACTGTAGTTGTCTCTGTCTCTAATGGTTTATAAAGGTAGGAAGTTTCTAACATGGGTTTTTCAGATCTCCCAACCTAGGGCATGTCTGTAGGGAAGACTGGTTTCGCCTAAAAATAGGAATCTAAGGCTATACAATATGAGTATAATAAAAGTTAATTGTTTTATTTTGGAAACCCAAATATAAGCTAGCATTGTCACTAGAAGAAGAAGAAGAAAGGATGAAATGAGATGTCAGAGATAGGTTAAAAGAAAAGGAGGACTTGTGGCACCTTAGAGACTAACAAATTTATTTGAGCATAAGCTTTCGTGAGCTACAGCTCACTTCATCGGATGCATTCAGTGGAAAATACAGTGGGGGGATTTATATACATAGAGAACATGAAACAATCGGTGTTACCATACACACTGTAACCAGAGTGATCACTTAAGGTGAGCTATTACCAGGAGGAGAGCAGGGTGGGGGGGAACCTTTTGTAGTGATAATCAAGGTGGGCCATTTCCAGCAGTTGACAAGAACCTCTGAGGAACAGTGGGGGGTGGGATGGGTGGATAAACATGGGGAAATAGTTTTACTTTGTGTAATGACCCATCCACTCCCAGTCTTTATTCAAGCCTAAGTTAATTGTATCCGGTTTGCAAATTAATTCCAATTCAGCTATCTCTCATTGGAGTCTGTTTCTGAAGTTTTTTTGTTGAAGTATTGCCACTTTTAGGTCTGTAATCGAGTGACCAGAGAGATTGAAGTGTTCTCCGACTGGTTTTTGACATCTGATTTGTGTCCATTTATTCTTTTACATAGAGAATGTCCAGTTTGACCAATGTACACGGCAGAGGGGCATTGCTGGCACATGATGGCATATATCACATTGGTAGATGTGCAGCTGAACGAGCATCTGATAGTGTGGCTGATGTGATTAGGCCCTATGATGGTGTCCCCTGAATAGATATGTGGACACAGTTGGCAACGGGCTTTGTTGCAAGGATAGGTTCCTGGGTTAGTGGTTATGTTGTGTGGTGTGTGGTTGCTGGTGAGTATTTGCTTCAGGTTGGGGGGCTGACTGTAAGCAAGGATTGGCCTGTCTTCCAAGATCTGTGAGAGTGATGGGTCGTCCTTCAGGATAGGTTGTAGATCCTTGATGATGCGTTGGAGAGGTTTTAGTTGGGGGCTGAAGGTGATGGCTAGTGGCGTTCTGTTATTTTCTTTGTTGGGCCTGTCCTGTAGTAGGTGACTTCTGGGTACTCTTCTGGCTCTGTCAGTCTGTTTCTTCACTTCAGCAGGTGGGTATTGTAGTTGTAAGAATGCTTGATAGAGATCTTGTAGGTGTTTGTCTCTGTCTGAGGGGTTGTTAAGCTCACCTTATCTGATCCCTCTTGTTACAGTGTGTATGGTAACAGACTACAGACTAACACGGCTGCTACTCTGAAGCCAGAGATAAGTTGGGTGGTCAACCCTAGTTAGGCTGCATTTACTAAGGAATGGAAAGAAATGTGGGTAGTTAAAACTGGAAGGAATGATCTGTCATCATCTCTTTGGATTTTGCAAACCAAAGAGGAGTAAAGAATTAGCAGGAGTGGAAACTCCACATGCCAATTGCAAACAAGGTATTTGCAAACAAGGTATTGCCCAGGGTTTGGATTTGTTCCAATTTCCTTCTGTAAACATCTATGCAATTTCACAATGTTATTGCAAGATTATTGCAAAACGAGAAGTAACTTGTGCAGGTGCCTCTTTTCAAACAAAAACCTGTCTATATTATTATAAATACTTTATGAGAGAATTACTGATAACGAAACCAAGTTTTACTATGCTGGAGCCCATTTACAAGGATCCACAGAGAAACAACTTCTTCTCCCTAACAAGTATTAGACATATATTACCATATGCAAGCACAAATTAGTTAAACTGCATTTTCTTTTAATTACTAGCACTGTTTGCATCCACTTGTGGTCCTCCTTTCATTTTAAATTCATAGTGGTCATTATCACCAAACAAGAATCAAAGAGACTTTCATGGTCTGTGAAAACAATTTTCCCAGCACACAGCTAACAAGAACCCTTGGAGCTTGTTGCCCTGCTACATTGTGTGAAGCAATACTGGTCTTCCAGGAACTCATTTCAAGTGTGGGGGAGGCTTAGACTCAGTATTTGCCCAAATCTAGCAGTTCCTATTAATTGAAGCTGTATGTTTAACTCCTCATTCACCAGCTCTAAAGAGTGCCATTAATGTACATATTGCCTTTACTTGCACTCTTTGGAAAAATAAACAATCTAGTGGCAAACCTGAGGCACACTAATGTAATGGTAAACTTCATTTGTAAAGTGATTTTTCAGAGGCGATGAGTACTCGTAGCTTCTCTCGACTTCAGCTGAAGTTGTGAATGTTCACTATCTTTGAAAATCAGGTCCCAGGCAATGTGGCCAAGGCACAGAGCGAGTCAATGCAGATCCAAGAATCAGATTCAGGAGTTCTCAATCTTAGTCCCTTTCTGTACCCACTGGAAGATGACAGTACTTCACAGATGGGAACGTACAAGAGATTAGTCCATGTTACCATTTTATATTGAGGAATCTAATACTCTTTAAGACAAAAATAGTAATAAAAGCCTTTCAGCAACCCTTTTCCTGTGATACAGGAGTGTAGAACAACAGAGGCTGAAGCCCCCCCCCCCCGCCCCTACCTTTCAGAATGCCTAACTGCATGTGTCACAGGAAGTCAGGTGGTTTGCAGAGTGCTTTGTTCCTTTCTTCAGCATCAAAGTAGGTAGTTGCATCCCTGCTTTTTTGAAGGGGAGGAGGGCAAAGTATTAGGGTGGTGGTGGTTCAGCAGGAAACAGGCCAGGGAGCTCTAAGGGCCTCATGCTGTTCCTGTTCCTTCATTGTCCACTGCTTTCCAGGTCCCCAAACACATGCGGGGATCCCTCACACATGTACATTCTAGTCCTGTCTCCATGTAGAGGTGGGAGAGGGGGAAGATATTATTTAGTGGTTTCAGCAAGGCGGTGTGGAAGCCAGGAATCCTGGGATTCTATTCTCAGGCATGGTTATAGCAGAGGGGACTGGAAGTCTCGGTCCCTGGATTCAGTCTTAGTACTGCAGAAACATGGATCAGATTCTCACATCTCCTAATTGCTGAATTCTTCTTCTTCTTTTTTTTTTTACTTGCGTCTTCATTGGCAAACAGCACTGAAAGGATCTGGTAGGCCTTTGACCAGCAACTGTGCTGTCAACTGACCAAACAGAACTGGCCTGCACATAAACTCAGCCCTCTAGTCTTTTCCAGTACCAGGCAGCTGACTTAATTTTCTGAGTTACCGTCCTGTGCTCTGAGGCTGCACTGTACACAGTGTCCAGAGAAAAATAAAACAATTTCTCTGTCTTGGCAAGGACACAAGATACTTTCTGTGTACCTTTTCAAAGACAAGGAAGGGAGTACAGCCTGACCCTTCCAAGACACCTAATCCAAACACAGGTTTTTCTTGCTGTGTGATGCTGTCTGTGGAGAGAGCTTACAAGGGAAGTCCAAAGTCATTTCTTTACTGATCTGGACCCAGCAACATGCCCTCGTGTGCACTCCGTCCTTGGTTCCCTACCTTTCCTTGCTATCAAAAGTACACAGAGGATCGTCCTGGAGGTGTTTATGCTGAGTGAGTGTCCTATGCAAATGTAGCACCTTCCCCCACACCATGAGTTACAAAAAATCTACACCGAGACTAAATTACACCCTCACCCCTGAAGCCTGTCTCTCAAGTTACACCTTCTCTTGGGTATAGCTGGGACATAGTTGCATACCTTAGTCACACTTTAGCTGCTGAGAACTGCATATGGCCCTGTATTTCTTACACTATAGAACTTTTCTATCTGAATTAATAGAAAGGGGAAAGGAAATGGCACCCTTGCCTGAGCAAACAACATAACTTTATGCTCTGAGGGACGAGGGTGCCATAAGGTTAATATATAAAAGGTGTGTCCAAGGTAAGAAGCTATTCATGCCTTGCAAGCTTTAGAATATGTATCCCTGTTCTATCCTATCGAAGGGCAGAGGCAGATTAGGGGTTTGTGGGGCCCTGGGCCAGAGCAAGTGGGGCCCAGCCTCACCCCTTCTACCTGCAGTCCCCCCCGTCCCTCCCTCCCCCGCACTCCTGCTGGGGAAATGGGGTCAGGTCACGGGGGCTTTCCCCGCACACCCGGTGCTCCTGTCAGGGAGCGGGGTCAGGGCGTGGGGGCTTTGTCCTGGGCCCTGACCCAGCTCCCAAGCAGGAGCGCCAGATAGAGCGGGTCAGGGCATGAGGGTTCCCATTTTTCCAGGGGTCCCCCAGTTGGCCAGGGACCCTGGGCATGGTCCCAGTTGGCCCAGTGGCTAATCTGCCACTGTCGAAGGTACAGTGTATTTCTGGAGAGAAGGCCATAACAGGGACAGCCAAGTTTTCAGCTGTCCGAACAGCTAAAAAAGTTGTTGCAAATTATCCCCTTACATTATGCTTCTTATAAAACATACAGTGTAGACCGGTTGATTAAAAAACACACAAATATACAGCCAGGCACAAGGCCACAACTTCAGCTAATATTTTACAAGTCTAGTTTATCAAGAAAATAATTTGATTGTTTTATCAGAGCAGAGGGGATTGAAGTATTCTGCTAACACTTACCTGAATTTTGCAATTAGCAGGCCCCCTGCTTCCACTTCATACACCTGCACACACACTTTTGTATTAACATCTGTGCACACAGTTAATTGATTCTAACACACTGATAGACTTTATGTGAAAAGCCATTTTTTCTCCCAATGGATTTTACAAATGCAGATTGTATCACCAGCACACACTGGTGTTGCTGCTAGTATGCAGGTATATGCACATGCAACATACAAGTGTAAGTGGCGGCTGGGTTGAAATCTCTCTGAACCAGGGGTAGGCAACCTATGGCACGCATGCCAAAGGCGGCACGCAAGCTGATTTTCAGTGGCACTCACACTGCCCAGGTCTTGGCCACCAGTCGGGGGTGGGGTGGGAGGGTGGGAAGGACTCTGCATTTTAATTTAATTTTAAATGAAGCTTCTTAAATATATTAAAACCCTTATTTACTTTACATACAACAATAGTTTAGTTATATATTATAGGGACTTACAGAAAGAGACCTTCTAAAAACGTTAAAATGTATTACTGGCACGCAAAACCTTCAATTAGAGTGACTAGATGAAGACTCGGCACCCTACTTCTGAAAGGTTGCTGACCCCTGCTCTGAACTATATCCTCTGAGTGTACTCCTGGGGTCTGGATATAGCATAGGGATGCTTCTTTTCTTTTTTTGTCATCTAACACTATAATAAACTACACTAGAAACCAAATATGAACTTTCCTCTGCCCCACAAATCAGGGGGCATTCAAATTCTGGACCTGAACCAGAATCTACATTTTACCTCCTAGGTACCATCGTCTCTTATCAAGACGATGCTAACTACGAAACTGTGCAGCTGTCAGAGCAAAACAGGCCGATTACTCTACTACAAGGGCAAGCATTACCTAACTGCTTTTTTCTTTATAACATAGGAAGCTGGGTGATCATCATGCCATACCTACAACACATGAAAGCACAACCTTATCAGGATATACCTTATCTTTATATAACTATATAACAAAAGATCATCTCATTGAGACTATACCTCCTAGAAAAGTTCGGTTTGGAGTGTGTTGGATCTGGATGAGTCTTGCAAAATTCAACAGAAAAGCTACTGCAACGAGACCTGGAGATGTATCAATCAAGATGCTGCTGCCTATCGGCCTGCTTGATTTGTTTATTTACAAATATCTGTGAGTTTCAATTTGATTTTGAATATCTGATAAGTGTTGCCAGTGGTGCTAACCAGCTCCAACTCTGCGACTGCACTGATTTTATACAGCAGCCACTCCAATAGTTCCAAATTAGCATTATCTAAAATCTTAAAAGTTTTCACCTTTGGAATGTGGACTGCTTTTAGAAATGAGAGCACCTGCCCCATTTTTAATTTTTAGGAAACGTACTAAACTGCTATTTTAGCTTTCCAATCCTATGACAATTTACTATGAACAAATGTCTTGTGGAGGTAGTAACTTAGCACAGCTTTGTCTAATTGGCTCATCCTGGCAGTTATGTTCACAGACTGCAAATAACCTAATATTAACCATGAGGTTAACTTGTCCTCTGAACCTTCTAACCAAAGTCTATGACTACTTCTTTCTGTGAATTTACTCCACAATAAGGCTTAACACCTCCCCACCCAAACTCTGGTATCCAATAAAAATCATAACGATCTCTCAAAGGAGGAAAACAATCGAGTTTGTCACTGGCACCTCTCAAGCCTGGAAATAATTTCTCTGGTTGGCTGAACAGTGAAGAGTTGGGAACTCTGACCAGAGTTCAGCACAGGAGCTGCTGTTATTCCCTTGCACTTCCTGGTAACTCTGACTACTTGGGGGGGACCACACTCACAAAATCAGGAATGGCTTTAGTCAGACGTTTGGCTAATCATAGCAATAGCAAAGGAAAATTGTATCTCTTGGTTTTCACTCTCCATGCAAACAATCTGTTTTTAATAATTTTCTGTTTATGTTTTATTTTCAAATATGAGTGAGTGCTCCCCATCTCCAAGTAAGTAAAGGGGAAACTGAGAAGAGACTCCCACTATAAACGTTTTGGAAGACAGTGTATTTAGGAAGTAATATTTTAATGGAAGAATTTTTAATCAGATACAGATACCTTCCTCAAATACACAAAGTATTCATATTCAAACCTTGGTTGACAAAAGTAGGTAATCTCTACAGTCTTCGATTCCTCCATATTACCTGAATATAGCATATAAGTGAAGGTGGATTAGACATTCATTCCACATTTTCTTTAAAACTACCCCATTCCCACATTAACAGCTGTAGAACTTACTAAAAGCATCCTCCTTTGTCACTGGAAGGACCCTGAAGCCCTTCTCTCAATGACTGGAAACATGGGATTGGCACAATGCCTTAAAGGATTTTCAAAGGTGTGTATGCCTGAGTTGTGTGCTTCGCCATGCACGTGCAAAAATGCACATACATTTCTACATGCATGCGCGCACACACATACATAATAATTCTAACTTTGCAAAGTGAGGAAATTCAGAGTTAGTGTGCCCATGTAAAACACATGTGTTGTGTAGGGTCTTTAATTATACAATACGTAATACTTTCCAATGCTATATAATACTTTCCACAATTTGAAGTTACACTGTTAGCAACTGCTTGCAGATTTCAATTTGTCAGCTCTTTTTATTCACTCCATTCACTCTCTACAAGTTTCATACCTGCCACTGTTGCAAGTTGTACCAGCACGTTAGCACAGAATGCGCTGTCAGCAATGGTATTGTGGAGACTTTGGAGGAATGAGGCAGTGCATGATTACTGCTAGGAGCTTCATATCTAGGGTGACCAGACAGCAAATGTGAAAAACCGGGACGGGGTGGGGGATAATAGGTGCCTATATTAGAAAAAGCCCCAAATATCAGGATTGTACCTATAAAATTGGGACATCTGGTCATCCTATTCACATCAGCAGGTCAAATGGCAGTTACCAGCAGGTTTGCATGGACCCAATCAAGCAATGTTATTATCCCAACAGTGGGCATTAATGCAACAAGCGCATTGTTCTCACTGCCCTGAAGATAGCCATCTCCGAGAAGTCTTCTGATGTTACTTCTCTGAGCAAGGTTCTTTTTCTTTCCTTTTTAAAGACCATCTGAGCATATTGAAAATCACTTTGAACAATGTATGGATATTAGCGCTGACTCAGTGCACTATATATTCACAGAGAAGTCATTAGGATTCAACATACATATTTCCAGAATGTTGACTGAAATTGTAGTTAGACTCAGTGTTAGTGTTGCTTCCAAGTTTCTGTGATATAAGAGGACCAACCAGCCTCAACCCCATCTTTGAGCAATTCCATTGGCACTCCATTTATTTCAGGATCCAGAGTAAAGTTGTCCTCCTTGTATCTGAAAACCTTGGTGTACTTACTCCAACTACCTGAAGGGGGGTTCCAAAGAAGATGGAGCTCAGCTGTTCTCAGTGGTGGCAGAAGACAGAACAAGAAGTAATGGTCTCAAGTTGCAGCGGGGAAGGTCTAGGTTGGATATTAGGAAAAACTATTTCACTATGAGGGTGGTGAAGCACGGGAATGGGTTACCAAGGGAGGTGGTGAAATCGCCATCCGAGGAGGTGTTTAAGGCCCAGCTTGACAAAGCCCTGGCTGGCATGGCTGGCCTTACCATGAGGCGAACTGAGGCGGCCGCCTCAGGTGCCAGACTGTGGGGGGGCGCCACTAGGACCTGGAAAATTGTGTCTGCTGCTGGTGCATATGTCGTCTCTCTGCTGTAGATGCACAGAGATGGTGGAGTGCTGTGCTGGAGGAAGGAGGGCACAAGAGACATAACAGGCAGGCAGGAGAAAAGGTGAGAGGGAACAGCAGAAAGCAGCAGGAGCTGCAGGGAGAGAGAGGAGGAGGAGCCTCTTATAGCACCTCTCTAGCATCCCCAGGAGCCTGGACTGATTAACACCAGCTTCTCCGGGAGCTTCCTGTTTCCTGCTGCTTCCCTGAACCCACTTGAGGAGAACAGTCAGTCACCTGAAGTAGTAGGAGCCAGTTAGGCCCTTAAGATGCTGATATCTTCCCTCACTCAGGCCCTGCTACTAGCCTGCTTATTTGTCCCCTTCAATTGAGTGTTGAGAGCCACTATAGCTGGCACAGAACAGCAGTCATGAGTGAAAGAAGAAAACGCCCCTTTGGGGCAGCATTCAGAAAAACAAAGCAAGCAAAGGAAGCTTTTCTATCTAAGCAGGAAGGAGCTCTCCTCAGATACATAGACATAAATAAAAGAGTACTTGTGGCACCTTAGAGCCTAACAAATTTATTTGAGCATAAGCTTCAGTGAGCTACAGCTCACTTCATCGGATGCATTCACGAAAGCTTATGCTCAAATAAATTTGTTAGTCTCTAAGGTGCCACAAGTACTCCTTTTCTTTTTGCGAATACACACTAACACGGCTGCTACTCCGAAACCTATCAAAATAGACACAAATGTTCACGGTGAGCCTTCCGGCCCCAGTGAGGATGTGAGTGGTAAGGAGATGCCTGATCTTCCCGTTAGTCAGAGTGCAGGTGACCTGGCAGCTACTGCAGCATCCATGTCTCCATCTCAAATGGATGTAACCATTCCCAAAGAAAAGTGTAGATCAGAGGAGAGTGTGGTGGAGGCTCAAGAAACAGCTGCTGCTGAGTTTAGTTCCTTAAGTCTAGATGATCCAGGACCGTGGACCCACTTGAGCAGTAGCCTGAGGGACTTCCTTATACTGCATGGGCCAAAACAAGTGAAAAACTTCATGTTCCCCAAAGACAATGAAAACAGAAGTTTCCATCCAACACATTACTAGCATGAAATCCCCAATGGTGACAAAGTGGAGAGACCATGGCTTATGTACTCAAAACCCCAGAATGCTGCATACTGTTTTTGTTGCAAACTCTTCCAGTCTAATGTTCCAGCCACATTGGGTTCTACAGGAACAAAGGACTGGAAAAATCTGGCTAGAAATCTGGCATGCCATGAGAAGGCAGCAAATCACCAGAGAGCATTCCATAGGTGGAAAGAGCTTGAGATGAGACTAAGGTTAAAGGCCACCATAGATGATCAGCATCAAGAGAAGATTGCATCGGAGTCTCTTTACTGGCAAAATGTTCTGAAAAGGCTCATTGCCATTGTGAGAATGCTTGCTACCCAAAACCTACCACTGCGTGGCACTTCAGATCAGCTGTATGTGCCAAACAATGTAAACTTCCTTAAAATTGTGGAGCTGATGGCGGAGTTTGATGCTGTACTCCAGGAGCATCTAAGAAGAGTCACCACCCAAGAAATGTACACACACCACTACTTTGGAAAAACAATTCAAAATGAGATTATACAGTTCCTGGCAACAAAAGTCAAACAGAAGATTGTGGCAGATCTGGAGTCAGCAAGATATTACTCTGTTATTCTGGACTGCACACCTGACATCAGCCATACAGAACAAATGACTTTAATGGTGTGTTTTTGTAACAGCAACAGAACGTAGTGAAAATGTCCCTGCAAATGGTGACTGTCAGAGAGCATTTTCTAGAATTTATTGTCATGGAAGATACTACAGGAGCTGGTATGACAAATGTGCTTCTTAAAAAGCTGGAAGATACGGGAATTGCGATAACTGACATGAGAGGTCAGGGCTACGATAATGGTGCCAACATGAGAGGAAAGAACAGAGGAGTGGAGACACGGATCCGAGAGTTAAACCCTCGAGCTTCTTTTGTCCCATGCAGTTCTCATTCATTGAACTTGGAGGTCAGTGATGCAGCATCAGCTTCTAGTGAGGCTGCTGAATTTTTTAATGTAATTCAAAGCATCTATGTATTTTTCTGAGTAGCAGCTGTGTTAGTCTGTATCCAGAAAAAGAAAAGGAGGATTTGTGGCACCTTAGAGACTAACAAATTTATTTGAGCATAAGCTTTCATGAGCTACAACTCACTTCATCGGATGCATGCAGTGGAAAATACAGTGGGGAGATTTTATATACACAGAGAACATGAAACAATGGGTGTTACCAGACACACTGTAATGAGAGGGATCAGATAAGGTGAGCTATTACCACCAATAGCCAACAAAAAGGTAATCGCTCACGTAGGTTTGCTATTGCTGGTATTGTTTGCTATTGCTGGTAAGAGCTCACCTTACCTGATCCCTCTCGTTACAGTGTGTCTGGCAACACCCATTGTTTCATGTTCTCTGTGTATATAAAATCTCCCCACTGTATTTTCCACTGTATGCATCCGATGAAGTGAGCTGTAGCTCATGAAAGTTTATGCTCAAATAAATTTCTTAATCTCTAAGGTGCCACAAGTCCTCCTTTTTTTTTAATGTATTTTTCTCTGCATCAACTCATCAATGGCAAATTTTGAAGCAACATCTGGGAACATCCTCTCTGACATTGAAACCACTGAATGCCATACGATGGGAAAGTTGAGTGGAGGCGATAAAGCCTATCAAACACCAAATTGGGAAGGTAGATGATGCCATAGCTGCCATTATGGAGGATAATGCTATGACAGGAACTGTTCGTGGGAGAACAGTGGCAGAGGGAAATGGAATCACCAGAAACATACATAACTTCAAATTTCTGTGTGGCTTAGTGTGGTGGCATGACACACTGTTTGAAATAAATGTTGTAAGCAAGAGATTGCAAGGTGTTGACCTTGATATATCTGGAGCAATAGAACAACTGGAAAAAGCAAAGTCATACCTACAGTCTTACCGGTCTGATGAGGGATTTCCAAATGTTCTGAAGAGTGCACAGAAATTGGCAGAGGAACTTCACACTGAAGCTATTTTCCCACCCATTCAACAATACAAGAGTCACCGAAGAAGACAACATTTTGATTATGAGGCATTGGATAATCACATAAGAGACCCCAAACAACAATTCAAAGTTGAATTCTTTAACCAGGTGCTAGATTGTGCAGTACAGTCAGTTGAAGAACGTTTCATGCAGCTCAAGGAACACAGCAGTATATGTGGGATGTTATATGATATTCCAAAACTCCTCACTATACCTGAAGAAGACCTACACCAGCAATGCAGGGCACTAGAGATACTGTTGACACATGATGACATGCACGATATTGATGCGAGTGATTTAGGTGATGAACTGAAAGCCCTTTCAAAATACATTTCAGCAAGATCAATTCCAAAGGCTGTTCTGGAATATATGTGCACAAATAAGATGACCATCTTCTTTCCAAATGCTTTTTTTGCTCTGCGCATATTTCTAACACTTCCTGTAACAGTTGCCAGTGGAGAACGCAGCTTCTCCAAGCTGAAGTTAATAAAAACACATCTACGCTCTACAGTGACACAGGAGAGGCTGGTCGGCCTTGCAACCATCTCAATAGAGCATGAGCTGGCCCAAAGTGTGGACCTTCAGGAAGCAGTTCAAATCTTTGCAACCAAGAAGGCACGGAAAGGACCACTTTGATTATTCAAACAGATAAAAATGCCAATGTTTACTGTTCAGACACGAAAAGTTACATTTTGCTGTTCAGGCATTTGAAAGTTAAGCGTTACTTACAAATTTTGAACAAGGTATTTTAAGTTGTTAGTTCTCCTTTATTGGGGTAGGTAGCAGAGCAGTACCATGAGAGGAGTAGAACAGGAAAAAGGCAGAATTGAGACCTTTCAAAGTTTTGGCCCAAGCGAGGGGGCATGAAGACGTCATTTGCGCTCCCCGCCTCAGGTGCCAAAATATTGTGGGCCGGCCCTGCTTGTTGGGATGATTTAGTTGGGGTTGGTCCTGCTTTGAGCAGGGGGTTGGACTAGATGACCTCCTGAGGTCTCTTCCAACCCTAATCTTCTATGATTCCAATTTAGGGTCTCATTGTGAACTCTACACAAGAAAAGGTCACACATGGAAAGGTACCATTGTAACTGAAGCACCAAGTGAAATTTACAAAACAAATGTGCCCAAATATATTTTTTCCTGCTATTCTACCATAGTGACAATACATGGGAAACATGAGTCAAAACAGTAATTTCTCACTAAAATTCCTCATATTTATGCCAATAAAAATATGCACAATTTGAAAATAACTATCCAGCAGCTATAGAAATTGTACAATATATAAAGACCTTTCGGTAAGTGCCAGAAAAATCATTCCGTACTAATTTTTAAAAGTTGTAAAAGCTAAGTGAAGCAAATTTACATTTCATACCAACAACTGATAGTGCCTCCCAGTTACCATACCAGACAAGTCATCAAAAAACAATGAAACAGCTTGGCACAAGTATGCAGTTTATCGTCTATTAAAACTACATTCAATGAGATTTTCAGGGAAGCATAAGAACTTCATATCTCATATTTTCCCTTAGTCTTCGCTAAGAGAGAACTATCATGTAATACTGAGGCACAATGGGGATGAGAGAGCACTGCATGATGCAGTGATTGCATCTAGTGGTAGATCTTAGATGGGAGAATGAATGTCAGAAGGAAACCACCACCCCGGCTGTGAATGTGGCAGTGTACAGACACACGTCTGGAAATATTTCTATATTCAACATATTAATGTTGGTGAGAGCCTGGTGAGAGTCTTCCCAGTAACTTCAGAGCGATTTGGATCAGGCCATTAGAGTACACACACAGAGCACCCAAAAGGTTAAGTCTTTTACAGTTTCATTGAACTGTATATGTTTCCCTCTTTCATTAATTTGGAAAGAACCTTGAGAAATTAATAACAAGGTGCTTCACATGGTGAAAAAGGATATAAGTTAGTGAAACTTAAATTACAAGTTACATTCAGTGGCATTGTAAATAGAATATTCTCTTTAACTTTCTTTACTACTGAAAATAATGGAGTCTTTTTATAGCAGTTTTCAAGAACTGTACATAGCCAATGAGTCTACATGTGCATTTGACTGCAAATATTAAATATTTTTGTTATAAATTATTTAAAGGAAGAGAAGTATTTAGAGTGCTCTTATTTTTGCTTGTGCACAAGTGCAAGTGAAAAAGAAATGGAAACTTATGCTAGTTCACAATGAGTGAAGCCTATAGGTTTTTTTTAAAACCAGTTGCCATTTAAATTTAAATAAATCTTACTGGAGGACAAGAATCACCTTATAGGATCACACCAGTGCTCCATTGGTCCAGTATCCTGTCTTCAACTGTGGGCAGCACTAGATGCTTCAGTGAAAGTGCAAGAAGCCCCAAAGTGGGAAATTATGGAATCGTATACTCAACGGAAAGTTTTTGTCTAACCCCCATCATTTAGGCATGAAAGTTCATATCCCTTTCAATTTTATTTTTTTAGAATCTCATCTAACATAACTGTATTTTCATTATCCATATAAATGTCCAATCTGGCATCAAAGACAGTTTGTGGTAGTGAATTCCACAGGCTAATTATGCACTGTGTGGAAAAATAAATTTTTCTTCTTTTCCATGAGAGACAGAGGACAAGAGAGCTAGCCAATGGTGCAGTTAGGAAGCCACAAAAGTACAAGTAATGTGAAAGCTCTCATCCACAACACACAAAACTGGTGTGCTCACATGGTAATTCTGCATCACATGACCACCTCTCAGATCCACAGGACTGTACAACAGGACTCCACATGACTAACCCTCAGATCAAATATCTTATCTGTTGACTCAGGCTGGTTAGCACCGTGCCAATGATATGAGCAAAATGCTTTGAAAACAAACGAGTGTGCTGTTAAAGTTATTGTGGTGTTTTTAGCGTAGTTTTGCTTTTTTTACTCAGAAAACACCAAAAATGACTGAACTATTAAATTGGAAAGTTGGTATGCTGTTAGTACTAACTGAGGAGTTCATGCGTGACTGGATTTTTTCTGGTAATTAATCTGAAATTCAAATACTGAGTACTGTGTGTGCGTAGCTGAAATTTGTCTTAAGGGAGACAGTTTGCACTTTTAGAGATATAGGACCTGAGTCTCTACTCTACTATACTGGTTTTATGCCAGTGTATCCCGAAGTGGTGGAAGTGTAGCTGTGTAACCCTGGTGCAACAAGAATCAGATCAACAGTCAAAGTCTAGACGTAGCATTTTTCAGAAATACACTCCCACCCGCCACAATGTATGTAAATTGGCACCAGAGATTTAAAATTTAACCTGGGTTCTCCAATCCTCAGGTTGTACCATTATATCACCAATGCAGATTTCCAAGTCCCTCAAGTCCTATGGTGAACTCCCATTGACTTCAGTGGAATCAGGATTTCACCCTGGGGGCTCCAGTAGTTAGTGGCTCACTCAAGCATGATTAGCACGTCATTAACACAGAAATGTGTCCAAGAAAACACTGTCCCACACAGGGCTGAAAGATGAACTGTAGACAGTGTTCTCACCACCTAACAACCTGTGTCACCCAATCCTTTCAGTTTACTCCACCTTACTGGATTGTGAGTAACAAAGCATCATTCCCCCAGCTCTGCTGGTGGGTTAGTATTGCTTTTTCACAACCTTCATCTGCACCTCTACAGAATCAAGCCCATAAAACACAATGCCAACATATTGTCCATCAAACAAGCCTTCTGAGACTGACATACCAAGCTAGTCAGACTAATATTGACATATCAGCACTCCTTTCCTTCTGTTTCTCTCATAACCAACAGATACATCCAATTTAACAGAAGTTAAATTTTTTAGTTGGAACTAGAATATCTGGGATATCCCAGTGTTCCTAGTGGCCTCCCACCCCCCAAAATGTGGCTGCTCGAGTCCTAGGACCATGGTGCACTGTGGGAAAACTTTGCTGCCCACCCTACAAACTTTACAGGAAATTTGAAGCAGCTCACTTTGCAAAAGGCTTGATCAGTTCACTCTCCATTGCAAACCCAGGAGCATAGGCGCCGACTTCCCCACTTTCCCCTGGGTGCTGGAGCCCCACTCTGCCCCTGGCCCTGCCCCCACTCCACCCCTTCCAGGTGTCCCCACCCCTGACCTGCCTCTTCCCACCCTTGCCCTGCCCCCATTCCAACCCCTTCTCTTCCCCACCCCAACTCCGCCCCCTCCCTGCCACTATTCCATCCCCTTCCCAAATTCCCGCCCTGGTCCCGCCTCCTCCCCTGAGCGCGCCACATTCCCGCTGCTCCCTCTCCCTCCTAGCACGCTGCCAAACAGCTGTTTGGTGGTGGCCGGCAGAAGTGCTGGGAGGTAGGCAGAGGAGTGGGGACATGGTGCGCTGGGTGGGGTGGGGAGGAGGAAGAGGTGGGACAGGGGGGCAGGGGAGCTTGACTGCCAGTGGGTGCAGAGCACCCCCTAATTTTGCCCCGTGGGTGCTCCAGACCCTGGGTCCCAGCTTAACTTGAGCTTGGACCCTCTAGCCCTGCAGGGTCCTAGAACCCTGAATCTGAGCCCTGAGTTAGCGCAATTGCAGTGTAGAGACAAGGAGTTAGGCTTTAGCCTGGGCTCAAACATAGGCTTATGGTTGTAGCATATACATACCCTGAGTCTTAAAACTCTTACCTGGCCCATATTTTAGAATGATTTTTTTTTGAGCTCTGAAAAGAATAGAAATTCCATTTTACAGAGGATTTTGATATTTCAAAATTTGGTTTTGTTCCAATTTGGAAATTTTGAAAGCCTCTGCAAAAGAAAAACCAGAAAAAAATCATTTTGGATTGACTGAAACATATTGTTTAGATAAAAATCAAAACATACTGATTTTGCTTTTAAAAAAAGTTTATTCTATAATACATATATAATTAAAAAAACAAAATTTTGACATTAAAATATATTTCTAAATTAAAAATTTAAACAGTTCATTTTGACATTTTTGGAACTTTACCCCCTTGTTTTCTCTGAGACAAATTTTTGGTAAAATTTACAGTTTTGCAAAATGTTTCATTTTCAATGGAATTGCATTTTTTGACAGAAAACTGTTCCACTGACGTTTTTCCAACCAGTTATTCCTGCTGCTAACATCTGTCCTCTTTAGGATCTTGCAGCATGGTCTTCTCTACTTTTCACACTCATCTTCTCTACTCCCACTTCTGTGAACTCATTTAAAGAAATAATGAACCAGAGTCTTAACTGGTGAAAATTGACTCACTCCACTGAAGCCAACAGAGTCATGCCAATTTACATCATTTGAAGATCCAGCCCAGTACCTACAGTGTTCATAATTAAAATGGCAATGTTTATCACACCATAGTATTTGAAATAGCAAAGCTGTTTCTTATTCTAAATACACGGCAATACTGTGCTGTTTCAGATACCATAGTGTGATACCATGGTACTGTAAATGTTCAGTAAATGCTGACTTTTTAATGGTGAAACTGTAATTAGGTGACTTTCTGTAATGCAGTATACTTAAATCTGCTACATTACTCTCTCTTCTATTCATTTCTATATCCTCTTCTTTCTGGCTACTTTTCATCATCCTCATTATACCCTAGGATGAAATCCTGAGATTCTTAATCAGTTTCCACTTCGTTTTTCCTTTATCCTTATTCACACACTCTCCAATTGTTCCATAGGATTTGGCCCATTTAAATTACAACCGAGCATTTTTTCCTTCTTACTTTATGATGTAGAGCATTTTCCAAAACCTTTAACATTTACATTTTCTATTATATGTATTACAGTATTTGTAATTCAAAAGACATTATAGCAAATGGCTCTCTGCAACATTCCAATGAAAATAAGTCCAAGTCAAAATCCCAGATCTAAACATCCTGAAACTTTGGGGGAAATTCAGATTCAGATCCTAACTTTGTGCCTTGGTCAATTTATACTAAAAATATTGCATTGACTGCTGCTGTTGCAACCATCTAGCTCTTTCCCTCACTGACATCACTTTCTGGGTAGGGAGATATACACTTTCTGTATATAACTTGGTTCCTCTGGTTCAGCTATTGTTACAATCCAGTTTGTCCCCCATCCTTTCTACCTCTTAGGTAGAGGGAAAAAGTACAGTGCTGACTTCCTCTTGGTCTCTGCCCTTGTTATGCGCAGTCCTCTTTCTGGACCCTATACAGACAATTTCTTAGGACATGACTAGACCCAACAGCCTTTTTTTTAGAGACACACAGCAGTCCCAGAAGTCCCATTCACTTTTCTTCTTCTTTTGGAAGGAAGACATAGTAATTCTCTTTTGGGAATGGTTTGATGCATTACCTCACAAAATAAAAATGGGATTCAAACACTGTGTAAACTACATCTTAATTTTAACCAGAAGATTGGTTTTACCAGTGGAGAACATAGAATAAAGGGATTTTAATATTAAGGATCAAATCCTAGTATCAGCTCAGAGCCTGAATAAATGAACTGTGCAGTGAGCATTTGTAGTCGGGCTGGTGGAAAGGATGGATAGAAGGACTCTTCCCCCTAGATTGTACTCCACAGCTTCTACTGTGGCCTTAAGGTGACAGTAGGCCCAGAGTTCCTCTCTGTAGTGGGAAGAAGGAATAGAACCAGATGGAAGAAGGATGGTCTTGTGCTTAAGCCATTAGACTGGGACTCAAGAGATGTGGATTCAACTGCTAGCTCTGGCACAGAATTCCCTTGTGACCTGGACAAATCACTTAGTTTCTCTGTGTCGCAGCTCCATGGCTGTAAAATGAAGATGGCAATACTTCTTTCAAAGTCTTGTGTATTTAAATTCCAAGCTCTTTGGGACAGGGACTGTCTATTATTGTGTGTCTGTATAGTGTCTAGCCCAGTGGAGCCTTGGATCTTTACTGGAGCTCCTAAGCGTTCCTGTAATACAAATAAATATAAATAATAACCTGGGTAGCTGTAGGTTCACAAGCCTTGCCCTCTCCCCTCTCACAATCTACTTCCACAACCCCCGCCCCCCTCTGTATGCAATTAACTCCCACACCACTGTGCTGTGCATCCCACAGAGTTTCAGAACCCCCAAATCCTACACCCCAGAACATAGAAAGTGTTCCTGTTCTAGAATCTGAACCAAAGCCCATTGATGGGTCTTCTATAAACAAGGAGGGGTCAGTATTTCCATGCATGAGTTTGCCTGATTAACAGTTGTATTACATAGTTTCAGGTGAGTCTAATAAGGCTAGGAGAAAGTTTTTGGTTTTAGGCAAAGTTAAGAAGTTAATTAATGTGTAGTCCATGTTACCCTTTAGAGAGCATGGTATGCAGCTATGATTCAGTCATGCTCTCTCCCACAATCACATCTTTACTAAGACCTGACCAAATACTGCTTTGAGGACCTGTCCATGTTTCCATGTTTGAATTCCATGTTTGAATTACAAATATTGCTTTGAGGACCTGTTGAAATCCATTCGGATAATGTTTTGAAAGTAAACACTCATTCTTTATTAAAATACATCTTTTTAATGACATCTATTTCATTGCTGTGAAAAAAAAGTCAACATTTTTTTACATCCACCTTATCGTAAAGTGCATTTACATTGCAGAGTTGCAAGTAAATACAGAAAACAGCGTAAGTGAATATGTGCTTGGCCTGGGTGCTTTAGTACTGAGATAGTCTCTGTTTGGCTAGGAGACATTGCCTTTAAATACATATTTCCTTACATATTGGATAGGTACTGCAAACTGTATAAAGGATTGCATATGCCTCGTATGATAAACAAGTTTACGCCTTCCCAGAGAAAGAACTACTTAACTTGTAAAAAGGGAGTTGTAGAACCAGTAACACCATTATGGCTGGCTGAAACTTGTTGCATAATATAACCTTTTTTCCCATGAGCCAAGATTCCTTGTTCTCAGTACAGCAAATTACAGATGGGATATTACAGCTAATACAAAATACCTCAGTGATGATACAAATTATGATTAATTACCACAGCAATACTATTCTGCAAACTGTGACAGTGAAGTATTGGGGAAGCAGCCTTTCTAAGGCTGGCATGTTATTTGCCTAAGACATCACAACATGAAACCCTCTGTGTTTGATCGGTAAAGTGGGAAAATACTGGGGACAAGTGGAATACAATTCCTTAGAAGCTTAATCCTGCTCCCCTGGAACTTAATGGGACTCTCATAGGAGCAGGATCTAGCACAGAATCCTTCATTAATATCTGTGATGTGTAACTTTTTAATTGTTTATTAAGTTTAAAAAAGAAGACAAGAAAAATACATAAAGAACAGCAAAATGGTAAACTGTTCCGATGAAACATAACATGTAACATGCTGCTTTTTTAAAGAAAAAGTACATAATATATCAGTACATCAAACTGTAAAAATCTTTGTTACAGAATGACAATCTCATACCAAATATATTCTTTTGCCCAGACAGACATGAAAAGGAAGCCAAAATACCAAATATTTCTTCAAGCATATATTAATTTTTCTACCTGAGCTGCAAAGTATATATATACAAACAGTGGGCTTGATTCTGATCTCACTTACTACAGAGTAAATTAGGAGTTGAATTCAAAGCAGTTACACCAACGTAACACTGTGTGACATCAGAATGGCTCTCTACTGTTTTTAAATATTTCTTGTACCTCAGTAATACCTTTCTGCGCACTTCACAGTCACTAAGAAACCATTTATTCTTAAAAAACTTGGAGCTTGATTCTGTTTTCTTGCAAATCCAGAACCCCCATTGTCTTTATTAAAAGTTTTGTGTACATAAAGAATGTAGGATCGTTAAAATAGAGCAATTCCTTGTTCCTAAAAAACATACCCTTAGAACATCAATCAATTTATATTTCTATAACTTTCCTCCTAACTGTTATCTTCAGATGGGATAAATTAGCTCTGCAGCAATATTGCCATTCAAAAATCAAGAGTCAGGCCCCCAAAATCATGAGCTTGTTTTAAAAATCTTGAGGTTTAAAAAAACCAATGAATTATGGATTCTTTTTATTTGCCTTCTGCTTTTTTGAGTCTGTAGAGTACACTTGGGTCACGTTTTCCAGATTTTCTAGGCAACTATGAGGGCTTCAAACTTACTTTAAAAATATAAAAATAAAACTTGATATTGTCACCTAATTACATTCTCCAAGAGTCAGGGATTTAAGAAAATCACCAAATAACGCAAGATTCAAGATTTGGCAACACTGAATTGAAGTCAATTTACACCAGCACATGATCTGGGCTGTTCTACTGTTTATCTCTTTGAATGGTATGATTACCAGGCAGTGGAACCTAGAACAATCATGACCATGTTTAAAATGTGTGGGAAGTCCAGTAGTAACAAATGAGTAGATCAATTTGGAAACTAAAATTACAGGAAGATGCAATAGATGTGTGCCCAGTATTTTTACATACCAATAGCCATATTTCCCCTGAAATATCCAACTGCATTTGTGTGGATTGCTTTATTCTTGAGTGATTAACTACAGGATATCGTTTTTAAGAGGAAAGTAATTTACACCAACTACCACCTAAATACTTTTTCACATCTCATTTAAGAATAAATTATCTTGAATGAAGTATCCTGGAAAAAATATTGGTGTGAGGGATATATGCATCTTATCAACCAAACTATAGAATGTAAAACAATTTTTGTTCAATCAGATTTTTTATTTCATTCATACTAACCTGAATTTGAGCTATCTAATGAATAATAAAAAACACTACAAGCCAATCCACCTTTGACGTATGTGGGTGCCAGTAAGATGCACCCACTCACACCAACTCTGGATTTGATGCTCTATGAAGAACTGAATTGCTGGTTACAGGCATGATTTTCCATTACCTTGCCCGATGTGCCCTTACATTGTATAGGTGAAAATAACTCAAGAAGGTGCAAGAAAGTGCTGAATCAGATCATGGAATACAATAGAGTAATGT
Source organism: Eretmochelys imbricata (assembly GCF_965152235.1). Lineage (NCBI taxonomy): Eukaryota > Metazoa > Chordata > Testudines > Cheloniidae > Eretmochelys > Eretmochelys imbricata. The sequence goes on along the minus strand of NC_135575.1, from coordinate 32,117,101 downwards.
TGTATGTTGTTCTTTCACCTCAGTGGCCCAACAAGATTTGGTGAGATTTGTTGCCAGACTTGACTGGAACAGAAACTGCTTCCCTGATTGGTTATCTAAGGGACAAACACTATATTTGGCATATATTAAGATTATACACACACACACACACATATATATATATATATACACACACACCCAATCTTAATTAACCATTCAGTTCTACAAATAGTTCTAAACATTTCTAACCTATTTGATCTTACTTAATACTACTTTCTAGCTCGTTGATGTTCTTTTCATATAACATTCAGTTTAGAAGCTCTTTTAACCAAAAGTGTAAGAATGTATCACTCCATGAGGACAAAAACTTTGGCTATCCCCCAAGCAGAGGAGGATTTTCATTCTGTAGAGGATTGGTAACAGAAAATAATTCCCACTGGAATTGCCCAGGAATTCCTTGAACTCCACAGTATTACGCAAATATGGGCTGAATCCCTAACGCAAATAAGAGTTTGTTTATTTAATTATACTGTTTTTTATTATCATTTACATACAGTTGCTGAGAAAGTGGGGGACTTTAAAGTAAACAATTCTGAAATTTAAAACAAACAAACAAAGACAGCACAACTTCGGGAGTGTCTATGTCTAAATCAATGTATGGCTTTGACAAAAATGTACTAATAATCTGTAGTTATCTAGCACCATTCATCCACTCATCTGAAAGCATTTGCAAATCTTAAATTCCAAAGCACCTGCAGCACCTAACTAGACATTACTTCACCCATCTTACAGATGGATACATTGAGGCAGAAAGCATTGTAGGCCTCAGTTCTGCCTCCTGTTTCCTGCCTCAGCAGTGCTTAGCAGATGGAAAGTACCCTAAAGAAAGTGGGAGCCAAGTAGAAACTTTGTGTTGCAAAAAGCCAGTGTGGCCAGCTCTCTGTGACCTACACCTTTCACTTCAGTGTAGACTGCAGGGAGGAATGGGAAAGGGACATCTAGTTACAGGAGTGGCAGGGTATAGTAGAACTTGTATAAATATAGTTCACTGTGTATTTTTCTGCTTGTCAGTGACATCACTGGCAGTTTCTTTGCTTCACGGTGTTTTGTGGAATTGAAATTGTTTTTATAGAATTTATACTAAGAAGTTTTATTTGTGAATTAAGTGTCTTTGACTACATTTCCAACACAGTTTTGTTATCCAGGCTACAAGGCCCTCATAATGTAAAACTTTGGTTTCAAGCCTCAAGAAGCTTTGGGCCAAACATGTAGCCAGGGCCAGATCATCAGTTCAGCTAAAGCGACATAGCGCCATGGAGCTGTGATGATTTACACCTGTTGGTGCTGATGTTCCCCTTTAATACCTACATCTTGATGATACACAGGTTTTATTGCCACATAGGAATAGTCATACCAAATCAGACCAGTGAACCATCTAGACCCATATCCTGCCTCTGATTGGGCTCAATACCAAATGATGAACAGGAATGTGCAAGAAATCTCATACTGCGCAATGATAGAATAACTTACTTATAGGAGAAATTTCTTCCTAACCCGAGGCGCTCAGGGGTTGTTGGTTGTCCTGAAGCATGAGAGTTTATATCCTTACGAGTTTTTTATTTTTTAAAAACACTTCTGATCTAAATAATGAATGTGACAGTTTGGGGGAATATATGTGTGTCCAATTATGGATTCCATTTGGTTTTGTGAGCACTATTTGTAACCACGACCATCGTTGTGGTTGCATCACCCATCACCCATTCTGTGGCAGGAACTTGACTTGTACTTTGTAGTGGAGACACTATATCTGGAAAGCTGTGTCAGCAGACTCAAATGCTATTAACATTGAATGACTCTCTCCTGCTTGCACAAGGGGGATGCCACATGGGTTAAGCTAAACAGGAACAAGACACTTTTATTCCAAAATAAGAGTGTCCACACATGGAGTTATTCTCCAGTAACTCCATAAGCAAACAAACCCTAATTTACAGTTCTGTGCTACTTAAGAAAAATCTGCTGGGAAATGGCTTCCTTCCCTCCTCCCGCCTCTTCAGACCTCAAGACAGGTATGTGGGGAGTGGACAGAGGGTGGAACAGGGAATGGAGTCTTAGCTCAGAACCCACAACATGCCAGGCAGCAGAGCTGAGTCAGTATGGAGTGGGGAGGAGGAAAAGGAGGTGTAGTAATTTCTCTTAGCAGAGCCAAGTAGCAAATTATTATCCTCTGAAGCAGTGGCTTTCAACCTTTCCAGACTACTGCACCCCTTTCAGGAGTCTGATTTGTCTTGCATACTCCCAAATTTCACCTCACTTAAAAACTACTTGCTTATAAAATGATACCTAAAAACACAAAAGTATCACAGCACACTGTTTCTGAAAAAATGCTTACCTTCTCATTTTTACCATATAGTTATAAAATAAATCAACTGGAAAATAATATTGTATTTACATTTCAGTGTATATATAGAGCAGTATAAACAAGTCAGCGTCTGTATGACATTTTAGTTTGTACTGACTTTTCTAGTGCTTTTTATGTAGCCTGTTGTAAAACTAGCCAAATATGTAGATGAGTTGATATACCACCTGGGAGACCTCTGTGTACCCCCAGGAGTACATGTACCCCTGTTTGAGAACCACTACTCTGGAGTAAGGGGGGGAATCAAAAAAGGAGTTGTGGTTCCCTGGGTTCCCTATGGGTTCTCTTGAGTCATACTTTTCCTTGGAGTGCTCCTGTGGTGGCATAACAATCAGACCCCTTTTATTATGGGTTGAGTGGTCGTGATGCAATCTAGCCCTTTGCTATATTGTGGGGATAGCACACTTACAATAATACTGGTTTTTGTCATAAACTTCACAGCCCCACTAATAAATAAATTACAGCTTAAAGCAAGAATAACTGAAAGGCAAGGAATTCCCTGGAATTAAAAACCAGCTGCAAAGCGCTGATAGATATTAATAACAACATATCAGAAGGGAAGGATTTTTCCTTAGGGCTAATGCAATGCAGCTGGCACCCTGTGTACAGAGCACTCGCACAGAATTCATGCCCTGCACAGTCATACCTCCACATTCCATTGGCTTTATCAGCTGTGGTGTTTCCTCTTTTATCTCCAACTTCAACCCGAACTAGAAAACGACACGGACCGTTGTGCGGGAAAGAGACACACCTCTGAGGAGCTAAGGGGAGGGAGTATTATGGTCTCGGATGGGAGAACTAGCTCCATTTCTCCCTTCCTAACAAACCTAGCCAATAAATCAGTTATTTCCCAACCCAGGCTAAGGTTCAGCCACATGGTTGCTGTTTTTTTTTTTTTTAAATATCTTGTATAGAACCTGCAGAACTGTCAGCATTTTACAAATAAATAACAGCAATTGTATAAATTAGTGGCTCATAATTAGAGCTGGAGGAAGTGGGAGGAAATCTACACATGTCAATGGAGTCGCATCCTCTTACACCAGGTCTGAATTGGGCCAATAGATACATTCCCCAGGGTATAATGCTCTTTGTTATTGAAACAAAATGAATTAGACTAGTTTTTTCAGTTCACAGTTGAAAGACTAATAGTTTTCCAGGTTCTAACATTAAAATTTTTGACACTACTATGTGATGATTTTTCTTTTCCTGTTAACTAGTACAGTTCAGCCAGTGTTCATTTTGTATGAAATAACATCATTAGCCTCTCATGCTGTACGAATTTCATTCTCAACACTGATAAGCACTGATTGGCATTTGTATTCAAGTTGCATGTGATTTGTATTGAACCTAATGCAATGTCTGACAAATCAAAATCTAAACTTCTCATAAGTGTTTTCTATCTCTCAGCTGTGCTGCTAACATTAGGTATTAGAACAAATTTAAAGGAATTAATAGATATATACTATTTGCACACTATCTCAGCTGAAAGTCCTATTTTCTTCAGTTATTTGCTTTAGAACCGGAGGCTTCGTGAAAGGCCAATTTAGTGCATTATATAGTTCTTTGAAATTTTCTTATGAATCACTTTCTCTCTTTACAATAAAGATATTCATTATACTTCAGTACAGACAGAGTACACATTTCATTGTCAACCATGACATTCTCTTAGCCCTTTGAAGTATTAAATAATATGGAACTCAAATTGCAATCTATTAAGTTCACCTTTTAAATTGGCCCAGCTGAACAGTCTCATAGCTTACATTTTATGGTTAAAAGAATCCTGTCAGCCTTTTTTATCTTTGAATTGTGATGATCACAATTCAAAGTTAATCGGGGTCATGAAGTGACAAAGTCAGTACTATTGCTTTTACTTCCTCTGACTTCAGTTATGTTAAAAATGAAAGGTCGGTGTCACCCCACATAGGGCTATACACTACCTTTCACCTCAAGTAGTGAAGGAAAGAAAGTAGAAAAGGATTTGTTGGCTCACTAAAGTAAATAACAGGTATGGCTCCATAAGTTTGCATTAACACGTAGGAGCCTGCATTAGGCCTTGTAATCAGTGACTTTCTAAAGCCAAGCCAATAGAAGTGGGAATGAGGATGATGGAAAGGTGAAGGATCTTTTCACAATTTATAGAAGTTCCCTTCAGTGGTTTTAATATAGACCTAGTACCCCAAACCTTAGACTGCTGTTCTCCTAAAGGAGACTTTGAGATCCCTTCTGTATTTGATCTCCTCTCACGCTTGTGGAGAAAACACATTGTCTTATGAAGCAGAAACAGAGCGAACCCTTCTCGCATAGATTTAAAGTCAACAAATCAACTTTATTATAAAAAGGTCATTTCTGTACTGAAGGGTGAAGACAGACCATGACTCATAGAATGAAAACTTATCCTAGACAACCTAACAGGAATTGTGCTTCTCTATCCTCTAGGCAGAGCAGATTGTTCACTACAATAGGTGTTCTTGTTCTCTGGATGAAACAGTCTCTAGACAAAGAAATAAACAGTACACCACACACTGGAGAGTTTAATACGTGCATATTGGAAATGCTACTTGAGGATACTTGAGCTACACTGGAGACGGAGATGTAATTTCCAGCTCAGGTAGACATGCCCATGCCTGAGCAGGAACCTGCACCTCCAGCTCCAGTGTAGACATACCCTTAAATTGAGCAGGTGGTGAAATAGGATTGGTTGCATCTAGTAAGGATGGTGGCCGTTTCCTACTGTTTCCAAACTGAAGCAAACTCAGGCAGGATGGCTGCCATGTCCCTAAAATCTTGCATTTGACCAAGAGGCTGCCTCCAGCAAAGGTGGCGACATTTTCCATTGTTCCCTTTGATTGAAGACTGCTACCTTTTCACTAAAGCCTCTCAACCTTCAAATCTGCCAACAGGTGACAAAGGCATTACAACCACAGCAAGATTAGCAGATATTCAATGTTGACATGCATTAGTTAAGTGTGTGGTGTGTTAATTATGAGCTATGGAAGTAGGGGGGGTCACAATTCAGGCTTTGCGTTACACTCGGAGGGAGATTAATATTTGTATGGAGTGTATTTTCTTGCATGCCAGAGGCAGAGAACATGTTGAGTTGTTATTGTTAGTGGAAAAGAATTATAGGGGTATTAGAATACAGTTAAGAGGTGTCCCACAACTTGCCATTTCCTTGAGAGCATCTCACACTTACCCTACCTTAATTCCTTTTAAAACTATTTTTAATAGCTGTGGCCCCCATATTCAACATGTGTCAATATCCATTGTGACAGGGTCAGGCCAGATGGCTACAAGAGAGTGATCCTATTGGGATCCACACTGCTAAAGGATTCCCGCCCAGCCTAAGAGGAGGAATCCACAGGACCTGGAAGCCAAATGAGTACAGGGGACAACGAATGAAATAACAGGGACAGGAGTGCAGTCAAAGGGTCAAACGGAGGGAACCAGACGGGGACACCGAGCAGAGAACCCCAGACAGCGCCCACTGCTGCTCGAAAGCGTCAAGGGAGCCAGGGGACAGCGCCCAGAGGAATTCTGCCGGGATACCTGAGCAGACAGCCACACGTTGCTAGGTAGTCTGTGGGGCGGCTATGGAAGGAACAGGAGTTGTTCTCTAACCCAGCTCACGTAGGCGGCTCTCTGGCTGGGGGAGACAAGAGGCCAAAGCTGTTGTGCTGCACCACAGGTCTTTCACCCCTGAGCCAGTGCCAGGGCCAGAGGAGGAACCCGTGCGGGGCGGTGGAATTGCAACACGTGCCCCTCCTGGAGCCTTTATCTGGGCAGAGGCAGGGCTGTAAAGGAGGCAGAGAGAGCCGGTGAGGGCGGTGTGGGAGGCGGGATGAGTGACTGTGGGGGGGGGGGCACACAGTGTGTGTGACAGAGGGAATGCAAGGCGGAGGGGAGTGGTGGGGGGGGGGGGGGGGCTGTGCGTGGGGAGCGAGTTTTTGAAGGCGGCTAAAAATATTCCTCCTCAGAGCGTTTTGGGGGGAAGCGGCTTCCAGGACGCCGCGCGCTCCGGCGGGGTTTGCAGCGGCGCCTCGCCCGGGTCTGGCTCCTTTGGGCGAGAGACACAGTCCGGGGGTGGGGGTGGGGGGTGCCCGCCGGGGCAGTGGCCGGGGGTGGGTGGGCAGGGGATGCTCCGCGCAGGCTGCCCCGGGCTGCGCGCTCGCTCCGCGCTGCCTCATCTCCCCGTCTCTTGTGCTCTCTTGTCAGGCGCGCTGAGGAGCTGCGGGGCTGCAGCATCTCGGGGGCCGAGTCGCGGCCGCAGCCGGCCCCTGCCCGCCTCCCGCCGGGGGCCGAGTCGCGGCGGAGGGGGCCGCCGCGAGGGTGTCGGCGAGCAGCTCTCCGCGCTCGCAGCCGGAGCGCCAGGCGGGGCCGAGATGCCCCGGGGGGCGGTGGCGGCCCTGGCGCTGGCAGCTGCCGCGGCCTTCAGCCCGCTGGCCGCCGGTGCGCGGGCCCCGCAGCAGGGCGGCCCCGTGGGGGGCTTCGTGGAGGACGTGCTGAGCCTGTTCGGGGAGAACCGCAGCCTCTCCGCCGCCCAGCTCGGCCACCTGCTGCAGACGCTGGGAGCTGCGGGGGAGCCGGGGGCAGCGCCGCCGGGACAGCACCACCTGCACCATAACGAGGTACTGCGCGCCCGCGGGACGTCTCCGCCTTGGCCACCCCCGGCACAGCCGGGCGGGAGCAAACCCTGCTGCTCCTGCTGCTGCTGCCCTCCGAGGCCAGCCTGGCCCCCGGCGCTGCGGAGAGCTCAGGTTTGCGAGGCACCGTGGTGACGGGGAGGCCGGAAACAGGCACCGTGAGAATTCACGCAGATGAGCTGTGGGGGGCTGACGGAGCCGCTGGCACCCGCCGCTGATTTCCCACCCATTTTATTTTCTGTGCGGGGACACACAGGCAGGTACATAACCTCAAACAGTCAGGTGGAAATAAAATAAACCACCAGCCAAATCTGGGTTCTGTCACCAGCATAACGATGCAGTTCTTCTGGTTAGGGGAATTCAAGGCAAGAAAGTTTTAACCGTGCGTGGCAGATGGTACAGATGTCTAGCTAAGTGCTGAAAGACAGGTGAGTAAGATACAGATATAAATACAGAGAAAGGTCGAAATACTGATGTAAGTGTCTAGATGGATTGCTTTGTGATCAACTAATAGAGAAGTATCCACAATGTGTACATGTTACATATCACAGGCGTGCATAAGATGCCATCCAAAAGGGTCCATTTAATTTGGAAAATGTTTTCTTTTTCTTTTTAATTTTTGTAGTAAGTTAATAAAAACAGACCCTTAAAATCAACCGGTATAGCTACATCTTGCAAACTAATTGCCACAAGTTCTTTCATAGTAGGTGACATTAAGTTTTATTTGTCTGAAGCCCATTGCAGCTGTATTTTCCCAGGCATTGTCTGGTTATATCCTCTGCCTGGGTGTGGGGGGTAGACAGTGCAACAGACCTTGGGTCTATTTGACATTTACTTCGTGCAGTGTACTTACAAAAAGTATTCATACGGTGGAACCAGATTAAAGTGAAACTGTTTATAGTGAAGGACTGAAACCTTGACTATTATCACTGAATTTCTGTATGTAAGTTGTGATATTCTGTATGTAGGATCAAATCCTGAGGTTTCTTACTCAGTCCTGAAGCAGGAAAGTTTCCTGGTAATAGCAGCGGTGCAACAGACAAGTCAATGGGTATTTTTAGGGTCAAATCCTACCAAGCTGAGTAAGCAGAACCTCAGGATTTGGCCTACAGTGAAGTTGTCATGTGAAAAAAAAATTACTTGATTTTAAAAGATCCACTGTGTAGAGATCCTTTTTCAGCATTCATATCTTTTCTTATTACAGGGTGGAACTTAACTGTTTGTTTACATCGAATAATAAATCTGTTAATATTCTGGCTTGATGCCATAGGGATATATGTGGTGATCTGTGGAAATAACTTTTTTTTTCCCCTCTAGGTCCAGCTATACACAACTCAGATCTTTTCCTCCTTAGACTCAGTATTGCCTTTAAAGTCACCTTAGTTTCAATTTTCTATAAACTTTCACGGTTAATATCTCAGAATAGTATGTTTAATTGAGGTGGTGAAGGGGTATCTCGGGGTTCTTGACAGTCCTCTTGTTATAAAAGTGCCACCAAGTTGAAGGTTGGGTTAGAATAACTTTACTGTCTCTGGAGTATAACCCCTCTCTGGATACAGTTGAGCCATCCCTGCCAGGGATGACTTATAAATAAACTTCCAAAGATCAGATCTTTTGCTTATTGTATGTACTTGACTGCGTTAAGTGTGTGTGTATAAAAATTTAAAAAGCACCAGGTGTATACTTCCTATATCTCCTCATAAAGGCTGCAGTTTATAAAGGGTACAGTTCTGCCATCCTTGTTCATGTTGAGTAGATGCTCACTCTGAAATTAGCCTAATTGAAATCAAGGTAGTACTCATCTTAAGAGGGATAGAATTGGGCCCAAGGTCTTCACTTCTCCCAACCTATTTCAAATGTCTCAAGTTGAACACTGTACCAGTATGCTCGGTATATTTTTAAAGGAAGAAAATGTAAATGTTTCCTGTTAAGTGCACTAAATATAAGTATGCAGTTTTGGTTATGGTTGTGAAAATATTTTTCTTTAAAAAAGAAAAAAGAAGGCCTGGATTCCCCAGTCCTCCAGCCTTTCCCTCTGCAGTCACATGGTACTGCGTACTGGGGAAAAATTTTGTGTTGTCCCTTTTTAAAATATACAAGTGCAGGAGTCTATCATAACTCACTTGAAGCCTAGCTGGAAAGACTTGTGTTGCTTCTACATTCTGTTTGGTGAAAGTCCATTTTAGTAAGAGGAAGCCATGTTGCATAAGTTGGGTTCTGTATTTGATTCAGAGGAGAAAATTCTGGACCTACTTCAGAGTGTATTTTTTTGTCTGAGCAGTTACCAGTATCTGTTCTTTGTATAATGGTTCTTCTAATCCAATAGACCTCTTCCCCTCCCCCCGAGTATATGTGCATTCAGTTGTCTCACACCAGTCTACAGAAGCCTGTTGTCAAGTGTCATCGCACATATATACAGCTCAGATATTTGTCCAAAGTGTGCTGATTGCATGTGTGACTGAAGAACCACTGGATGGCAACTGGCAGAGTATGTTAAGTATCCTCACACCTTCTTGTCAACTGTCTAAATGGACCATTTTGATTATCACTACAAAACTTTTTTTCCCCCTCTCCTGCTGATAATAGCTCATCTTTATTAATTAGCCTCTCACAGTTTGTATGGCAACTTCCACCTTCTCTGTATGTGTATATATATCTTCTTACTATATGTTCCATTCTAGGCATCCGATGAAGTGGGCTGTAGCCCACGAAAGCTTATGCTCTAATAAATTTGTTAGTCTCTAAGGTGCCACAAGTACTCCTGTTCTTTTCTGAATGTAACCTTGGCTGTATTTGTTCTGAGTCCCCTACATTCTGTCTTCAATCTCCCCAGCCCCCACAGACGGATTCCTGTTTTTCAGGCTCATCCATTTTAATTACCAGCCCTTCTTTATCTAAATCACCCTGCCTCTGTTTATAAACAAAATATTGACTCCCTGTCCTAGGGGCATAAGCTGGGAGCAGTGCCTCTCCTCTGAAGAACTCACATTCCACACTCAGGCTATGCTGCAGTTAAGAGCTTCATCTGGGGCTAGGATGTGTGCCGTGAGCAAACTTCTAGTATGAAACTCAGGGGGCAGGGGGAGAAGCCCCCCAACCCCCAAAGTGGTGCCCCTGGGGATGTTCAGTTATTAGGGCTTGGCTACACTTACATTTTATAGCGCTCTAACTTGCTGGCTCAGGGGTGTGAAAAATCACCCCCATGAGCGCAGCAAGTCAGATCGCTTTAAAGTGCTAGTGTAAACAGGCTCCCAGCACTGGGAGCTGTGCTCCCAGCACTCGGAGCTAATCCCCTCGTGGAGGTGGAGTACCAGGAGCGCTGGGAGAGCTCTCTCCCAGCGCTCGCATGCGATCCCACTCACACTTCAAAGCGCTGGTGCGGGAGTGCTCCCGCGACAGCGCTTTGCAGTTTCCAGTGTAGCCATGTCCTTAGTCTTCAGAGCTAACAGCCTATGGAAGTGAATGGGGGCAGCTCTCTCTAGAGCTCTTGTTTCAGCCTGTCTGACAGCAGATTCAGAAAGCCAACACTACATTAGGTTCACATATGAAATGTTCTCTTTGCAATCAAAAAGGCTAGAAGCTTAGGCCATTTTCCCCCTCAAAGGTGTCTCTTTGTGTTCGCAGAAAAACAGACACATTGCAGATCCAGGATTAGGTAAAACAGGAACATATTTATTCAAGTTTAATACACAGGTGTAGGCTTCCTGCTTACAGTACTTTATAGCGGCCCAGAAGTAACTGCTTTAATTTCAAAGAGGGTATGTGGGAAAGTCACGGAAGGGTCATCCTCTAAGAGAGACATATGCCCTAAAGAATACACACATAGAGACTTTAAAATTCACTTCAATGGAAAATTATTAACCTGCTCTCATTAATGTTGAACTGAGTTGAAAAGAAACATTTTTGATTTGGTTCAACAAACCTCAACAAAACACTTTGCTTCAGGAATGTCATTATGTTTCAACATTTTAAAAAGTTGATTTGGAACTTTTGTCTTGTGAAAAATGTCAATATACTGACTTTTTAATCCCTGTTTGGAATGGAAACAAAATTTCAAAATATCAGAATTTCCTGAAGAATGAAAATTTTGATTGTTAGCTCAGCTGTAACTTTCATTTCAGTCCTTGCTCTTGGCTGCTCAGTTTGAAAGAACTTGATTTTCAGAGGTGCTGGGTGTGCACATCAGCTACATTAGTTGGAGTTGTGGGTGCTCAGTACCTCTGAAAATTAGGCCAAAGGATTTTCAGTACTCGGCAACTAAGACACCCATAATCAGTAGACACTTTAAAAAAAGTTGGCCTTAATTTTTAAACACAAGAAATGGTAAATTACGCAGAAGCCTCTGGGGCTGCCAGAGGAGTGCTGGAATAGTATTCCACCCCATTCTGACGCACTTTGAGATTTTATAAAATCATATGGCAGGCTACCCAGAATAGTGTGTAGCATGGCTTGGTTATCATGTACCACTCTGGGACAAATCCTGTCATTGCTAGCATAGGTTCAGCAATAGTATAGACAGATAGCAGAGAGGTAGCCATGTTAGTCTGTATCCACAAAAACAATGAGGAGTCCAGTTACACCTTAACAGATTTATTTGGGCATAAGCTTTCGTGGGTAAAAATCCCCACTTCTTCAGATGCATGGAGTGAAAATTACAGGTACAGGCATAAATATACTGGCACATGAAGAGAAGGGAGTTACCTTACAAGTGGAGAACCAGTGTTGACAAGGCCAATTCAATCAGAGGTCAGACAGCCCCCCATCCTGAAGCAAATACTCACCAGCAACTAAACACCACACCACAGAAACACTAACCCAGGAACCAATCCCTGTAACAAACCTCGTAGCCTACTCTGTCCCCATATCTATTCTAGCGACACCATCAGAGGACCCAAACCATCAGGGCCTGCACATCTACTTCACCTGCACATCTACTAATGTGATATATACCATCATGTGCCAGCAATGCCCATCTGCCATGTACATTGGCCAAACTGGACAGTCTCTACGTAAAAGAATAAATGGACACAAATCAGACATCAGGAATGGTAACATACAAAAGCCAAGAGAACACTTCAGTCTCCCTGGACACTCAATAACAGCTTTAAAAGTAGCCATTCTTCAACAAAAAAAATTCAAAAGCAGACTTCAAAGAGAAACTGCAGAGCTACAGTTCATTTGCAAACTTAACACCATCAATTTGGGATTGATTAGGGACTGGGAGTTGCTGGCTCACTACAGAAGCAATTTTCCTTCTCTTGGTATTGACACCTCATCATCAATTATTGAGAGTGGACTACATCCACCCTGACTGAATTGGCCTTGTCAGCACTGGCCCTCCACTTGTAAGGTAACTCCCTTCTCTTCATGTGCCAGTATATTTATGCCTGTATCTGTAACTTTCATTCCATGCATCTGAAGAAGTGGGGATTTTTACCCACAAAAGCTTATGCCCAAATAAATCTGTTAGTATAGACAGAGTCCTCAGTAACATGCTTCTAATCGGGTACAGGCTTTTTCAGAAAGTCCAGTTCAATAGATATGGAAATATTGCCTCTTGTCTAAATCTCTTAAATGCAGACATACAAAAAGTGATGTCCAAAGAATATATAACTGAAGCATAATGAAAAGCTATATATTACTGATAAGTACATTTGTAGTGTAGTTTAGAATTCAGGTATGAAACATGTATAAGGTCTAGCTTAATCTTAAAAAGAAACCTTCACATAATTATTTGAACCCGAATATGAAGAAAAGAAAAGTTTTGATTAGTAGGTGTAAATGTTTGTTGACAGATACCTCCATCCCGACTTACAATTTCTTTAAATGGTATTCTTTTGATCCCATCTTCAAGACTTGGGCGTTACATTGTCGTTATTTTCAATAGTGGAGAGAGATCTTCAGTCCATTGATAAGGCTACAACATCTTTTTAATGACTTATGGAATGTCACTAGGGCTAAGACATTTGCTCAGCAAGAAGGATTTGGAATCCTTGATAAATTCTTTCATGTTTTCAAAATTATTGCATTTTATTTATGATGTTCCTGCTTGAATTATTTCTAATTACAATAGAACCTCAGAGTTACGAACACCTCAGGAATGGAGGTTGTTTGTAATTCTGAAATGTTTGTAACTCTGAACAAAATGTTATGGTTGTTCTTTCAAAAGTTTACAAGTGAACATTGACTTATGCAGAAGAAAAATGCTTTATTTTTTTAAGAGTTTACATTTAACACAGTACAGTATTTGCTTTTTTTTCCGTTTTGTCTCTGCTGCTGCCTGATTGTGTACTTCTGGTTCCAAATGAGGTGTGTGGTCGACTGGTCAGTTCGTAACTCTGATGTTCATAATTCTGAGGTTCTACTGTAATAAATAATACTACTATTTTGCACTTATATGGCATTATTTCATTCTGTAGTTGTTGTGGTTTGAGCAGAGAATTAAACAAAATTATCTGACAGGAGTAGGGGAATGGTCCTTAATTTATATTTCCTAAAATGCCCCTAAGCTCCCAACACTGAGACATTCTAGGTTGACTATTATGCAGTGTCTTGTATAGAAAGAACACTTGACTTCACCTGTTGTCTCAGGACTCGTCGTTGGTATGTGAAAACTTTTTGTTTCATCTGTATACTCAAGTGAAGAACTCCTTCAGGTATTGGTCATGATAGAAAAATGTGTGAATAAAAAGAAATTATAAATTATTTGTGTACTGTCAAACAATTCATTACACATCTGTGCAACTTAAATCAAGATTTCTGTCTATTAGCTGTACGTTGAAAAGAATTCCTGGCTTGACATACTAAAGTAAAATATATGCTTACTAGCACAGGAGCTACTGGCTTGTCCTAAGCTAAGAGGCTAAAGAGGTACTTGTCTTAATGGAATTTTTTTTTTAAAGTAAATGTATTCTGATTTGTTCTGTAACAGTCAATGATATGAAATGGATAAAAACCATTAGATACAACATACTGTAGGACCACTTAGGACAGTCTAATTCAAGTTTATTGAGACCAATAAACTGCTCAGGAAGGACAGGCAGGGCAGAAAAGGTGGGGGAGTTGCATTGTATGTAAGGGAGCAGTATGACTGCTCAGAGCTCAAGTATGAAACTGCAGAAAAACCTGAGAGTCTCTGGATTAAGTTTAGAAGTGTGAGCAACAAGGGTGACGTCGTGGTGCGAGTCTGCTATAGACCACCAGACCAGGAGGTTGAGGTGGACGAGGCTTTCTTCCGGCAACTCACGGAAGTTACTAGATCGCAGGCCCTGGTTCTCATGGGAGACTTCAATCACCCTGATATCTTCTGGGAGAGCAATACAGCGGTGCACAGGCAATCCAGGAAGTTTTTGGAAAGTGTAGGGGACAATTTCCTGATGCAAGTGCTGGAGGAACCAACTAGGGGCAGAGCTCTTCTTGACCTGCTGCTCACAAACTGGGAAGAATTAGTAGGGGAAGCAAAAGTGGATGGGAACCTGGGAGGCAGTGACCATGAGATGGTCGAGTTCAGGATCCTGACACAGGGAAGAAAGGACAGCAGCGGAATACGGACCCTGGACTTCAGAAAAGCAGACTTTGACTCCCTCAGGGAACTGATGGGCAGGATTCCCTGGGAGAATAACATGAGGGGGAAAGGAGTCCAGGAGAGCTGGCTGTATTTTAAAGAATCCTTATTGAGGTTACAGGGACAAACCATCCCGATGTGTAGAAAGAATAGTAAATATGGCAGGCGACCAGCTTGGCTTCACAGTGAAATCCTTGCAAAGCTTAAACACAAAAAAGAAGCTTACAAGAAGTGGAAGATTGGACAAATGACCAGGGAAGAGTATAAAAATATTGCTCGGGCATGCAGGAGTGAAATCAGGAAGGCCAAATCACACCTGTAGTTGCAGCTAGCAAGAGATGTTAAGAGTAATAAGAAAGGTTTCTTCAGGTATGTTAGCAACAAGAAGAAAGTCAAGGGAAGTGTGGGCCCCTTACTGAATGAGGGAGGCAACCTAGTGACAGAGGATGTGGAAAAAGCTAATGTACTCAATGCTTTTTTTGCCTCTGTCTTCACGAACAAGGTCAGCTCCCAGACTACTGCACTGGGCAGCACAGCATGGGGAGGAGGTGACCAGCCCTGTGTGAAGAAAGAAGTGGTTCGGGACTATTTAGAAAAGCTGGACGAGCACAAGTCCATGGGGCCGGATGCGCTGCATCCGAGAGTGCTAAAGGAGTTGGCGGATGTGATCGCAGAGCCATTGGCCATTATCTCTGAAAACTCATGGCGATTGGGGGAAGTCCTGGATGACTGGAAAAAGGCTAATGTAGTGCCCATCTTTAAAAAAGGGAAGAAGGATGATCCTGGGAACTACAGGCCAGTCAGCCACACCTCAGTCCCTGGAAAAATCATGGAGCAGGTCCTCAAGGAATCAATTCTGAAGCACTTAGAGGAGAGGAAAGTGATCAGGAACAGTCAGCCTGGATTCACCAAGGGCAAGTCATGCCTGACTAATCTAATTGCCTTCTACGATGAGATAACTGGCTCTGTGGATGAGGGGATAGCAGTGGACGTGTTATTCCTTGACTTTAGCAAAGCTTTTGACATGGTCTCCCACAGTATTCTTGCCAGCAAGTTAAAGAAGTATGGGCTGGATGAATGGACTATAAGTTGGATAGAAAGTTGGCTAGATTGTCAGGCTCAGTGTTACCTAGGGAGGTGGTGGAATCTCCTTCCTTAGAAGTTTTTAAGGTCCGGCTTGACAAAGCCCTGGCTGGGATGATTTAGTTGGGGACTGGTCCTGCTTTGAGCAGGGGGTTGGACTAGATGACCTCCTGAGGTCCCTTCCAACCCTGATAGTCTATGATTCTATGATTCAATAAAACAGCATGTGGTTGAAATATTTATTTACGTGAATAACAGTTGCTGCAGTAACTATCATTTGTTGATATTTTGTCATTGAGATTTTAATGGTATCCTAAATATTTTTAGATTTAATTATTTAGTTGTTAGACTAGTTTTATATACTGTGAGCCAGTGTTTTCAATGTTATTTTAAGCTATGAGCTAACTGGTCATAAATACACAGAAGTCAAGATTTTCAAAAGCACCTAAGTTAATTAGAAACAAGTTCCATTGATTTATAATGTGAATTATGTTCCCAAATCACTTCGGTGACTTGGCCAATGAATTCTGTGAGGGATTTTCAATCATGGTGTTTTCATGCACAAATTCGGAATGTGCAAAGTATGCTACTTGGAAAATCCTGCCCTGTATTTTCACTGCATAACACTAGTGTTTTTAGTGTAGCAGTTATTTCTCTCATCTGTCACCCCTTAATTTCATGTCAGTTTAATAATCTTTATTTTTTTTTTTCAGTGCATGTCTGCTGAGGACATCTTTTCACTTCATGGATTGCCGAAGAACAGCCAGATAACAAATTCCAGCTTCTCCGCAATATGTCCAGCTGTCTTACAACAGCTGATTTTTCACCCTTGTGATAATTCGTCAAAGCACAAGAACAAATCTAAACCGTCTTCTTCAGAAGGTAGATAATATCCTTTCATTCATAATGGAACAGGAGTAGGACTTGCTGAGATGAATTGTGTCCATTTGTTTCCACTTAATTTATGGATACATTCAGAGGAGGATTTGCAAGAAATCCTCCCGTAGGCAGTTATGAAATAAACTGCACATAGAGGGAAGTTTCTTTCTAATCATCTCTGTTAGAGGGTGGCTTATGCACGGAAGCATAAGAGCCATTTCACTTATAATTACTCTCTGAAACAGAAGATGGCCTTGGTGATTGCAGGGAGAAATTGTACTTTACAGGGGTGAATATTAATGTGTTGCATTTTAGATGGGCAGCTACCATTAAGATTTACAGGAGTCGTAAATTTGAATTGTCATTTACAGATACCGGTCAGGGAAACAAAGTTATTCTGGGGGAGTCAGTGGGTATCCTGCCCAGGGAAATTTTCCATGTCTTTCCCATTCCTGCTTTTGTTCCTTCTTCCATGCTTCCCACTGTGCCTGGAACGTCTCCTCAAACCTGTTCTTAAATCCCTCTTTTTCTGATTCTGAAATGAATAATTATAATACATTGAAATGCAAGGGGGAAGGAAAATAAGTGCAAAACCAACTGTCGTAAGGGAATCAAGTGTGGCCCCTGATCCTGACATAGCAAAATCAATGTGATTTTTTCCGGAATACTTAAGGGCCTCTCTTTAAAAAGGGCTGAGCACCTGCAATTCTACATCAGTGAGCAGGAGCTCTTGGTGCTCAGTAGTTTTGAAAAGCAGGCTCTCAGTGTCTGCAGAATTGAAGCCGAGATGTGTAAATGTCTTACTGAGTAAGGGTGTGATCTTCGTGTTATCCTTATCTTTCCTCTTCCCTTCCTCCTCCTTTTGTGTCTGTTGATAACCCTCATTGTTGAATTCAGACTGTAAGGTCTTCAGGGTGAGAGCCTATTTCCTGTTTTGTGAGGTACCTAGCACACTTTTAATCTCTTAAAAATAACAAACAACAGTAATAGAGAGAGAAGCCAGCACGTTTTCACAGTAGTTTCTGTGGCAGCTCCTATGTTGCACTTCTATAGCCAATGAGGGGATTTGAAGACAGTTTGGGGGCAACATAGATGTGTGTGGGGGGGAAGAAAATTCCATCTTCTCTTAAGCAACCAATGAACTTACAACTAGTCCTAGGCATTACCATGGTGTTCGTGCAAAAGAATGTGTAGTGTTGTGCAGTAATTTGTTGTTCTTGTAGGCTTTTGTGCTGTGCTGAACGCTAATATCACTGCTAATGGTAATTTTGATGGTATTAGTAGCTATTTAATAAACAGAATTTAGAATGAGAGGGTTTTCCCAATAAAATCATCATAATTTATGAGTCCAAGGCAGAGGCAGGTATGCTGTTAACCACAGAGCTCATTGTTAGTTTCTTTCTTTGGCTCAGATTGCTTGTGAGTTGAAACAAAAAAACAAACCAACAAAGGTCAATCCTTTTAAAGTTGGGAGCCTAAATCTATATGAAAGCATCTAAATGAATTTTCTATTTTTCAGTGGTGCTGATCACCAACAATTCCCGTTACTCTTGTGACCTCTTAAAATCAGGCCACTTATTTTGGTGCTTAAGTGCAGATGTAGGCACCCAAGTTTGAAAGAGTTTACAAAGTGTCCATACTTCGCTTAGATGAGGTCCACACTGACAACTTTCAAGGAGTCCCAAGTCTGGACCTAATTTGTATGAGGTAGAACTGATAGCAGCCTTAATGTAGGAAGCTGCATGTCCCAACATGCATGCTGGTCTTCTTGGATCAAGATGGAGCATTTCATGCTGAGACCAGCAGATTCTGTGTGCCATGCCTCCATATTAAACCTGAGGTCAATTATGAGAGACATATAACAATGGGAGTTTTATTTGGCCCCTGGGCCACGCTTTTAGCTAATCCTGGTATATGGATCGTATTACTATTCGTTTCTACGTTTAAAAGACAGGGTAGAAGAGCCCCAACTTTTTTGTTCTTGTTCTATTTCTTATTTTGTAGCTCTGTTACCATTGGGTGTAACAGCCATTACTCTTACCCAATAGAATGCTGCCCATTTTATGAGATGTTTTCATTTGAGTGGCCCTTTAAGGGAGAACCTTTCCTTTACTTGTCTTCTTAAAATCATGTGAACTAACCATATGAGTTCAATTCTGTCTTCAGACTGCTGTGGCTCGCCATCTTAGAAGCTGCTATTATTCAATGCTGTCTATTAAAACATGGTAGGAACTTCTGTGCAGAAGAACCTGCAAATTTCATGGTGGGAGAATTCAAAAAGACTTTTCCATAAGTCTTTGCTAGATTTCAGTCTCTTCTTTCTACCTTTGTGAATATATTTGATCACTTTTCTATTTTTTTTTTTTTATACCTATGGCTCACACTGACAGTGTTCCTTTGGGTTCTGTTGCTGACTTTCATCTTACTCTTTTCATTTATTTTTCTTACTGCATGAAATAGTGAATAATAATGCAATGGGTTTTTTTTGTGCCCCCTTAACCCCTGCTCATCTGTCTACACCGAAAACTAATTGCTTTAGAAAGAACATTTACTTTTGCAGATCTTTACCCATTTTCAGTTTTTCATTACCTTTTGCACAAAATTCTGCATATTGGTTTTTCCTGAAATTCATCAGTTTTTTTTTTCCAGCCGTTCTTTTGTAAACCCCATATCAAGTGTGATCTGGCATTCCTCGCATACCCAAAACATCCAGTGAGCTCAGTGGTGGCTCTGAGCGTGCAAGGAACGCTGGATCAGGCCAATGATAGTGTTTATCAATAGGCCCATAACAGTATCTATTAATGTTGTTAATATATACTATTAAATATATGTAATTCTGAATTACAGGTGCTTTGTGGGGGCGCTATAACAGAAAATAAATAAAATGAACATTGACTAATGCTGCTTAGGAATTCATTAAATCCACGATCTCCATTTGCCATGACTTTTTGTCTTGTTTTGTTAATTGCATTATAACTAAGTTTAATTTTTCATATGGAAAGGATTTTAATTATTTTAACACTTATTTAAAAAGTAAACCCATTGCATCTTATAATCCTTGATTGTGAGCACTGTGAGGCTGCAACTTTCTTTGTGATATTTTTCGTACTACGACGAACATAATGGGGCCCTGGTCAGGTCTTCACGGTGCTACCATAATATAAATAATAATAAACACACACAAAGCTGGAGCAAAGAATAGTTCAACAAAATAATATACATAAAATAGTGAAATAATAACCAAATAATTTTTTCTCCTACCGTGACCAAGGGCAGAGGTAGATGTAAATATTTAGTCAAAGTTATACTGGATTTTCTATTTGTCAGAGCCTGAGGACAGGCTTTTTTCTGTACTTGGAAAATGTTGCCTCTCTTTCTGGCTGTTAGACAATGTTACTGAACTGCATTATTTAATAATAATACTTATAAATAAAAACTATATGCCATACACAGTAGGATCTCCGATATCCTGATAAGGGCCAAGTAAGTATCTAGACAGAGAGTAGAGGAAGTATATTATTTTTCTGTGTGGGTTAAGTAGCCTGTACATTTAAAGTTTGACCCATAATTGACCTCCTATGCTGTTGTAACCATCTCGCTCCTTTTTTTTTTTTTTTTTTTTTTTTGACTCTGCCAACTCATCAACAGTGTCCAGTGACAAGATAAGAGAGGCAGCCTGCCCCATGAGAACTACAGAAAATCTTCAGGGGCCTCCTACCCTACCCTGTATTGCAGGGGCCTGAAATAAAGAACATTTTAGAAGCCCAAATATTTTTTAAATTCCAAAATTCATTACAAAATCTGTTACTCAGTAATTACTAAGAATAAAAATGCTGCTTCAGAAACAGAAAATGCTAAAAGGCAGCATGTAACACATATCTATTTTCCATGTGGGTTGTAGGCTTAATAAATAGTACTGTACATAAAGCTATTTGATAATACACTATGGGCAAAATCATGTTCTTGCCTCTTTGAGGAGTAATGTGGGGAGAGCTGCAGACCTGCAGCAGCCAACTGGTGATGCTCTGAGGCATTCTGGCTGTCCAAGGCAAACATAAAGCATCATATGCAGCCCGCTCAATTGCTTCTTCAGAGCAGATCTGCACACTCTGCACCAGCTGATAACCACAGATAACCATTTGCCTTTTCAGATATGCAGAGTGTCCATTAAATACATTCCTAGAATCTGCTTGTTTGAGGGAGAAGAGTCCCTTCTTAACTTACTAAAGTCAGGTGGCGAAGTATAAAAGAGCTAAGGTCCTAAGATTTTTGTTGCTGTCTTCCCTAGCTCAGTGGTTCTTAGCCTGTGGTCCGCAGACCCCGGGAGGCCGCAAAATATGGCTAAGATTTCCAAAGGGGTCCCCACCAGCATTTGAAAATTTTTAGGGGTACGCAAATGAAAAAAGCTTGAGAATCACTGCTCTCGCTAACTGGTTGGATCATGTTTTCAGGCAGGGAGCTCAGGATATTCTAGCTGCTGCCCTTTATCTCCCATAATGCCAAAGAGAAGGTTGCAGCTTACAGATGGCATAAACTTCTCTTCTTGACTGACTTCAGTAATACATTGGTTAGCCATGGAGGGAGCCAGGCCTACAGAAAATTTAAAAAATGGTGACTGGAAAAAGGCCTAATCCTATCCAGGCTGCCACCCACAATCACATAGGACAGAGTCAGAACAACTCATACACTGTTACTATAACTGGAGTGTTGAAGGACCTGAGAATTGGGAGTTAGCGCATGGGGGAGAGATTATTGTGTGAATTCTCCACGTTTGCTTTCCACAGAATGCTGAAGTTTGGTGCTGTAGGGCTGTTTGTTTGGGGGCTCTCCTGACAGACTGACTTCCTCTATATAGGATGGCCTGCGATCGTATAAAACCAGAACTGGCAATTTTCCAGGGCTTGAGTAGCATAAAAGGCCAAAGATAGTTTAAGCTGGATCAAGTTCTAGTAATAAGTATACTTTTACATATATGGCTCTGTAAAATACAATGAAAACAAGTTTCAGAGTAACAGCCGTGTTAGTCTGTATTCGCAAAAAGAAAAGGAGTACTTGTGGCACCTTAGAGACTAACCAATTTATTTGAGCATGAGCTTTCGCGAAAGCTCATGCTCAAATAAATTGGTTAGTCTCTAAGGTGCCACAAGTACTCCTTTTCTTTTTAATGAAAACAAAATATTTTCAGCAGTGTTGCTAAATCTTGCAATTTTATCATGAGTTTTGTAGTAATTGGTATTCTTCTTGAAACACCAGTTCTTGGTATCAGGTAATTATGTGAGGAAACTCAGCTTTTCTTTCTTTCTTTCTTTCTTTCTTTCTTTCTTTCTTTCTTTCTTTCTTTCTTTCCCTCCCTCCCTCCCTCCCTCTTTCGTAAGTTTCTAGCTCTCATGGTTGTAGAGAAAAACTTGAAAATGTTACCCAAGTGAACCCTAAACATCCAGATAACAAAAAGCCAATAAAAACACCTAATTTTTTTTTTTTAAATTTTATGTTTTTTTCAGCTTCTCATGAATCTTTGGGGTTGGCAGTATTTCTTATGTTCATGCTGCTTTTATTAAATCAGTGATGGATGTAATTTGGTCTCCTGTATTAAGTTTCCTAACAAAAAACAATTAACTATCCATTGAACGCTCACCTTGTTTGAGCAGAGCAGACATAAGATATCAAATAAATAAAATAATAAAAAAATACTTCATTCCAGTATCAAAGGATTTAGGCCATAGAAATGTGGGCCCAGAATTAAAAAAAGGTCATCCCCCATCTCGTTAAATTATAGAGAAAAGGTAGGTGAGGTAATAGCTTTTATTGGACAAACTTCTGTTTTTGAAAGAGACAAGATTTTGAGCTCTTCCTCTGGGAAACTAACTCCGAGTGTCACAGCTAAATACAAAGTGGAGCAGACTGTCTAGCATAAATAATTAACGCATTTCAAGGGACCATCTCACCAACAGAGGTTAGTGCAAAAAAATATTACCTCGCCCACCTTCTCTCTAATGCCCTGGGACCAACACAGCTACAACAACAACATTGAGAGTAGCAGCCGTGTGAGTCTGTATTCGCAAAAAGAAAAGGAATACTAGTGGCACCTTAGAGACTAACAAATTTATTTGAGCATAAGCTTTCGTGAGCTACAGTTCACTTCATCGGACGCATTCAGTGGAAAATACAATGGGGAGATTTATATACATAGAGAACATGAAACAATGGGTGTTACCATACACACTGTAACAAGAGTGATTACTTAAGGTGAGCTATTACCAGCAGGAGAGCGGAGGTGGAGGGTGAGGGTGGGGAGGAAAAACTCTTTTGTAGTGATAATTAAGGTGGGCCATTTCCAGCAGTTGACAAGAACATCTGAGAAACAGTGAGGGGTGGGGGGTGGGGAATAAACATGGGGAAATAGTTTTACTTTGTGTAATGACCCATCCACTCCCAGTCTCTATTCAAGCCTAAGTTAATTGTATCCAGTTTGCAAATTAATTCCAATTCAGCAGTCTCTCGTTGGAGTCTGTTTTTGAAGTTTTTTTGTTGAAGAATTGCCACTTTCAGGTCTGTAATCGAGTGACCAAAGAGAGTGAAGTGTTCTCCAACTGTGATATATGCCATCATGTGCCAGCAATGCCCCTCTGCCATGTACATTGGTCAAACTGGACAGTCTCTACGTAAAAGAATAAATGGACACAAATCAGACGTCAAGAATTATAACACTCAAAAACCAGCTGGAGAACACTTCAATCTCTTTGGTCACTTGATTACAGAACTAAAAGTTGCAATTCTTCAACAAAAAAACTTCAAAAACAGACTCCAGCAAGAGACTGCTGAATTGGAATTAATTTGCAAACTGGATACAATTAACTTAGGCTTGAATAGAGACTGGGAGTGGATGGGTCATTACACAAAGTAAAACTATTTCCCCATGTTTATTCCCCACCCCCCACCCCTCACTGTTTCTCAGATGTTCTTGTCAACTGCTGGAAATGGCCCACCTTAATTATCACTACAAAAGAGTTTTTCCTCCCCACCCTCACCCTCCACCTCCGCTCTCCTGCTGGTAATAGCTCACCTTAAGTAATCACTCTTGGTACAGTGTGTATGGTAACACCCATTGTTTCATGTTCTCTATGTATATAAATCTCCCCACTGTATTTTCCACTGAATGCATCCGATGAAGTGAGCTGTAGCTCACAAAAGCTTATGCTCAAATAAATTTGTTAGTCTCTAAGGTGCCACAAGTACTCCTTTTCTTTTAACAACAACATTGTATACACCAATATATTCTGTTATTCTGAGAGAGTGCGAGTGCTATTATGAATGCGTAATCATTCTTACTAGAGAATCTTCCACAGTCAGCACATTTCTAGCAATCTGGCATTAACCTAATTTTCTTACCATATTTTCTGACCTCAGTTTTTCTGCTGTCTTTCTACATTGACCTGTAGATATTAACATGTATCCTGTTTTTCGCTGTCAAAATGGATAGTATTAAATTAAAAACAATCATAATTTTAAAATGCTTGTCCTAATTTAATGTGTCTTGATTGTATCCAGTTTTAGTGTTTGTGACCCAGTTTCTTTGAGACCTGAAAATAGGTTTTAATTAATTTTTTGAAAATCTGCTTTAAAATATTTGCAGTGCACAGGATAATAAAGAGGAGTAGACAATATACAAAATTAAAAGGCACAGTTTTATGATGATTCTAAATGGTAAAAGCAAAAGTTGTATGGATTGTTGTAACTACAGAACCCAAATGTTTTTGTTTATTTTTAGTACAGATAAAAATCAGAGCTTTCGTTAATATTGATTTAGGCTTTTAAATTGTTTGCACAAGGTTTCACTTTCCTCTCATAACATCATGTACATTCCTTTCCATATGAAAATCCGGACACTGACACCACTAGGCAAAGTAAACTAAATTCAGCCTGGTGCAACTCTATTGCAGTGAGGGATTTGGCTCTGTATTAGGACTGACCATTAATCACAGTTAACTCAAGCGATTAACTCAAAACAAATTAAATCAATTCAAAATATTAATTGCGATTAATCACAGTTTTAATTGCACTGTTAATAGAATCCCGATTTAAATTTATTATAAATATTTTGGATGTTTCTCTACATTTTCAAAAATTGATTTAAATTACAAAACAGAATACAAAGTGTACACTGCTCACTTTATATTATTACTTTTGATTACAAATATTTGCACTGTAAAAAAGATAAAAGAAATAGTATTTTTCAATTCACTTCATACAAGTACAGTAGTACAATCTTTTTATTGTGAAAGTGCAACTTACAAATGTAGAATTTTTTTTTACATAGTTGTACTCAAAACCAAAACAATGTAAAACTTCAGAGCCTGCACGTCCACTCAGTCCTACTTCTTGTTCAGCCAATCGCTAAGACAAACAAGTTTGTTTACATTTATGGGAGATAATGCTGCCCACTTCTTATTTGCAATGTCACCTGAAAGTGAGAACAGGTGTTTGCATGGCACTGTTGTAGCCAGCACTGCAAGGTATTTACGTGTCACATATGCTCAACGTTCGTATGCCCTTTCATGTTTTGACTTGTAGATTGGACTATCTTTTTTACAGTGCAAATATTTGTAATAAAAAATAATATAAAGGGAGCACTGTACATTTTTTATTCTGTATTGTAATTGAAATCAGTATATTTGAAAATGTAGAAAAACACCCAAAATATTTATAATAAATTTAAATCGGTTTTCAGTTATTGTTTAATGGTGCAATTTAAACTGTGATTAATTGCGATAAATTTATTTGATAGTTTGACAGCCCTACTCCGTATGTTTGTTGTCATGTAAGAGAAAAAAATCAGGCAACCTTGGGCACACAGCCTCTCAGAGTAATCTGCTGGCGGGCTGCGAGACATTTTGTTTACGTTGACCGTCCGCAGGCACGGCCCCCTAAAGCTCCCAGTGGCTGTGGTTCACTGTTCCCGGCCAATGGGAGCTGTGGGAAGCGGCGGCCAGTATGTCCCAGTGGATTACCCTGATGGGCTGCGTGCCGAAGGTTGCTGACCCTTGGCCTATGCTAAGTCATCTTTGCACCACTCCAGCAGTGCAAAGAGGAGCTTAAAGCAACTTTTATACTGTACAGTTTTCTGGATTATCCTGCTGCTCTCATATGTTCCAACATAATGTTGACTGTGATTATTGTTTGTGGATGATTTTACGGTAGAATTAGAAGTTTGTATGGAAAACTGATTGTGGTTATACCACAGAATTTCTTTAAAGGTGAGGTAAGAGGCAAGTTGGTGTACAGGCAAAACTTTTTGATACTCCTGGACAATAAACCTCAATCTTGACAATTTCACATTGCTTATAACAAAATCTACAGATTCTGGAACATTCATGGCATTGCATTTTGTCACCTGAAATTATGCTCATGGTGCATGGGACTGAGCTTTTCCAAGCCTGATTCTACCCTTATCTCTCTTTAAAAGAAGAGGCTCTTCTCATTTGACTCATACACAATTTTTGCATTATTCAGGAGTCTAGTACTACTTTCTGAACTATTTGAAGTTCTCTCTCTCTGTCTGTCACTAATGATCCATCTTCTTTTCCACCTGCTAGTGCCATTTTCTCACTGATACAGAAAGTCTGAGATTTGTCTGGCTTTTCACCTATTCATTTTCATGTGAGTTGTTGCACTTCTGCTTAGAGAGCCCCATTGGCATTCAGCTACATAGCACTGAGGGTGTCAGAGAAGCAGAATCTCTGCCAGAAAAATCCCTTCCCACAAAATAGCTGATGGGAGGGAGCGGAGTCCACCTGAAAATATCTCACCTCTTTCTGAATGCACAGATGCCTCTCCACACAAACACTGCATGTTAGAGACCTCAGTGGGTTTCAGGACTGGCATCAGGCCAGAGACTCATACTGTGGAGACAGCCGCTAAATGAGGTACTATCTCCTGTTGCTCAGGGGTGTTAGCTCATGGCCATAAGTGTCCTGTGCTGTTGTAGAGGAAAAGAAACGGGCTGGCTCTCTGCATGAATTCCTCAGAGATTCACAGATTTCTTCCATTCTGTAAGTCAAATTGCCTTTCAGGAGGGAATAATGCATTGAAAGCTTCACACCATGAACCACACGGTGTTTTCCATGTAAATTTCCCTTGTGTAGGTGTATTCTTATGGCATGGGTTTATAGGGCCAAAGTGCTTCACACACAGACAAGATGTTAGTATTTGATTAAACCTATTTTAGGGGTAGTTTAAACCTTCTCTGTGCAAATATGCTGTTCACTGAAACTTGCTCCCATTATACAAGGACTTAGCACAAGATTATTTTTGTAAATTATAAATATTTAATATTTTCAGGGCCAGATTCCCAAGATGGTGTAAATTAGCATAGCTCGTTAATTTAAACAAATAATACTGATTTACCCCAGCTGAGAATCTGCACCTTCCTTGATTTATTTCATTATTACAACATTGGATGTCCACAGAGAATGGCATCTAACACAGAGACATGGTTACTCACAAGAAATTAAAAAAAAAAAATTGTCTAGCCCACTCTCCCTCATGGTCCTGTTCCATTCTCTGTCTGTGGTGGGTAGGAGAGAGAGATACAAATGTTCATACATTTGCTCCATTCTGAGATATTTAGATACCACTTCCAGGTAGGACTTGACAGGCAGAAGCCATTTTAGAGAAGCTTACTGTATCCCCCCCATAGAGGTACTTGGGAGAGTCAAGGGAAGAAGGGAGCTGCAAGGGAGGGAAGGGAGCCACTACTGGGGATTTCACAAATCTTTCCTTCAAAGGGAAAGGATTAGGGGATAAAAAGAGTCAAGCGGTGCAGCCCTCCAACCCTAGAGATCTGTGAGGAAGGGAACTACAAGTGTTCTGGCTGCTTCTCAGCTCTCCAATGGCAAATTATATTCAAATGTAGCCATAGTGGCTAACAAGATAGTCTTATTCTTATGTCATGACTATACTGGCCTCTGGTTTAGCTTTTAAAGCATTAGTCCCAGATTAAATATAGCAGGGCTAGATTCTCTGTTTACTTCAGAGTAAGCTGTTTTGTATCAGCTGACAATCTGACCCACCGAATCCTGGACTTCAGACCCCAGTGTGTTTTCAATCCTTGATGTGACTGGTTCCAGACAGGAACTAATCAGTTCCAGCGTTTTGGTTTTCTTGTTTTTGTGGGTTCAGGTCAGCTCCTTTAAAGTTACACTGTACTTTTTCAAAAAGAACAGGAGGACTTGTGGCACCTTAGAGACTAACAAATTTATTTGAGCATAAGTTTTCATGAGCTACAGCTCATTTCATCGGATGCATTTTTTTGATTTCTCTACTTGTAAGTTCTAACATCAACTGCAGGTCAAAAATGATTTGTGAACGGTTTTTTTATACTCATGTCAATTCATCTGTTAAAAATACATTGTATATGATATTAAAAAACTTGATATTTCTGCTGTGCTCTCATTCACAGTTTGGGGGTTTGGGTTCCTTTCCGTGAGTATCATTAACCTGGCATCACTCCTTGGATTTGTTTTAACTCCTCTCTTGAAGAAGCCATATTTCCCCAAGATTTTAACCTATTTTGTGGGCTTGGCCATTGGGACCCTCTTTTCCAATGCTATTTTCCAGCTAATTCCAGAGGTAAGGAAGGGTATTCATTCTCGGGCTTGGCACTTACCCATTTCCAAAGTGTTGTCATTTTTGAAGTGCACTATAGCATGGGTCCTCAACATTTGGGTCGCGACCCCTAGGGGAATTGTGAACACATTTCAGGGGGGCCTGACTACCGTCTGTCTTCACGGCTAGATGGGTGGGGAACGCCCCTACTTTATTGTAACATGAGGACGTGTCCTGGAAGAGATTGAGGACCACTGTACTATACTATGCTTCCATCACTGGAGAAAGGGGGAAATACATTAGACCAAAGTTATACTTTCTGTAATTCTGAAGTTAACAAAATTACAACAGCGATCAGTTTGTTCCAGGTTCTGTATTGTATTATGGCTATATTGGTAGAAGGCTTAGGAATGTCTGTTGTAGTTCACGGTGTAGTAATATTGTTGCAAGAAGTAACAATAATGGAATCTTGTCTTACAAACTGTTGTTAATGCAATCAGTCCCACAGACAGTAATAGGTCTACTCAAGTTGGTAAGGTTTCAGAGTGGCTCAAGTTGGTAAGCGTTTGCAGGCTCAGACCCAATAGGTATCCCCCAGGAAAACAGGCAGCTTTTACTGTCACTTATCAAAGTGCTTGCAGTTCTTATTTCAGTTCATTGAATAAATATTAGTGGAAAGTTAATCTGCATCAGGGGATTTTATACAATAGTTTAAAAAATGCAGGGTCAACCATTGGGTTTTTAAAATATGGGACCTAAATTTTCCAGTAGGTATTTTGCTGACAGTACAGATACTTCTGTGTTTGCCTGGTTTAGATATCTAAGTGCATATGCCAGCACAGTAAATTTTGTGCATCTAAATCGGGCACATGGAAAAGTTCATATGCACTTAGGCCCAAAGTCTGAGTTTCACTCCTTATTTTCCTGGGCACTTGATTTGATTTTTGACAATAGTAATTTAGGCATTAAAGTCAGCATGGCAATTTTTACTTTATTGCATTTACTTCAGATACTTTTGGCAAGCTAAAGTGTTATAACTGAATTTGGTCCTCAGAATGCATGCTATTACTACTGGTGGCAATGAGAGTTACACATGCATCTTTGAGGGTTAAATTAGGCCCTTATAGCCAAATTCTGCTTACTCTGTCCTTACACAGGTAAAATTCCTCTTCAAGTCTGTATCCTGACAAGTCCTCATGCAAGCAGACTTGTGCCCTTCCCTCTCGCCCATTAAAATAACAGAAGTTTCTTCCTAGCTCAGGTTTAGTGGGGATTTTAGTTGTCAGGGAAATACCTGTTTCTTCCTCAAATACTACCATGGGTCAAGAGACTAAACTTAGATCAAATATTGGCAAACCACTGTCAAAATTGCACATGTAGAGAAATATATTTAAATTACCTGTTGTGGAAAGAGGTTATGAAACAGACACATCTATATATAATTTTCCACACATTTGGACTGTATTTGGGATTTTTGTTCTTGCCAACTAGATTTTACCATCTAGTAATTAAAGTGACTTGTCATCATTTCATTTTAACCTATGACTATCATGACCTAAATTACTGTTTGGAAGGGGAAGATTTATTTTCTATGCATGAAGCTTCCAAAACAAAACCAATAGTTGCCAAATATGTAATGGTTCTAGGACAGTAAATATTGCTTACTGGGAACAAAGCCTACTGAAGTAAATGGAGAGACTTTCGAGAGTGACTTCTATACTAGGTCTGTAAATTGTACTATTTCAATACATCAGCCCAACTATTGATGGCCTAACTTAAAAGATTTAGGTTTGAGTAATAACTTAGGACCCATTAAAGCCACTGGTGGTAGTAGACACTCAGTCCTTCAGAGGATCCAGTCCAACTAGTGTATTTTTCCCCCCGAAAGTGTGTTAAGATTGACTAACCTGAATTGCTGTTACATTCTCTTCTAGGCATTTGGATTGGATCCTAAAACTGACAACTATGTTGAGAAAGCAGTAGCTGTGTTTGGTGGATTCTATATTCTCTTCTTTGTGGAAAGGATTCTTAAAATGATATTGAAGACCTATGGCCAGGTAACTAACTGGACTGATGTATTTTGATATATTTCAGCAAGTTATATTACTAGCAGGCTTTTTTATATTACAAAACTGAGCCTTAGTTTGAAACAGCTGTTATATTTTTATTAGATAGTTGGTAGTTTGATGATATATAAGATTTTACATTATTTTCCAAGGATCTCAGTCTTACAACACCCCTCTGAGATACTTGGTTAAACTGAGGCTCAGAGAGGCTCAGTAACTTAACCTATCTCACACAGAGAATTACAAGCAGAGCTGGGAATAGAACCCAGAAACCGAGTTCCCATCTCCTGCTCTAATCATTAGGCCACATTCTATGCACCCTGAAGGACCAAATCCTGTGAGCAAAGCCTGAATGAATGGGTTTTGCCTGGTGGAAATACATAAAGGGCATTCTACCCTGAGCCCTCCCTTGGCCACTCATGCAGATACTGTAGGGTGTAAGGAGGATAAGTGGATACAGCCAGACACTCCCACCCATGAAGGTTTTGGCCTATTGACTCTACACTGACTGTGCTTTAACCTCACTGCCAATATCCCCACATCCCCTCCATGTTCCAGTGCAGAAACCTTAACAGGAATTGTGGGTTCTGCACAGGCTCTTGGTTTCGTCCCCATATCATACTGTATTTGTTGTCTTGTGTGCTCATGTACAGTCTGCAGCATGTGTCTCAGAGCAGGGCGTCTCAAACTTGTTCAGAGTTTAAATTGCACCTCAGCTGTCTGGTGTACCTCCTCTTCCCCCTTGGAGATTCCTCAGCCCCATCTCCCTGCTGTTGAAGATTACAATAGGGAGGTGGTCCATGTGCCAATTCATACTGATTACATACATGGAACAGGAACGTTCAGTACTTGCTAATGTATTTTTAGTTGTCTTTAGTGCAACTTAACAGCTGGAATTGAGAAGGAAAAAGCACTGCCTTGTGAAGAGCAAGCTTTCCATTAATGAACAGCAAATGCTCTGTGGACCACCAGTGGTCCTCTGACTAGTTTGGGAAGTTCTGCCTAACCGTATAATCAGCACAAACATAGACATCTGTATGTCCATCCAAATGGACAAGCTGATTTTTCTTGCACAGTGTGTTTAGACACATTCCTATTTTGCAGTCTGTATTTTTGTTTTGTTTCTTTTCTCCCCCCATTTAGACTGGCCACACTCACTTTGAAACTCACAAACAGAATCTTCCTCAGGATAAGGGTAATCCACCCACGCCATTGAAATCTAATAATGGGATGATGTGCTATGCAAATCCAGCCATAATAGAGCCTAATGGAAACCCCAATTTTGACACAGTTAGTGTGGTCTCTGCTCAGGTATGAACATTGTTTTTTATTTAATGTATTGTTTCTCAGTCGGTTGTATAAGCTTATCTAGGAAGAAGAGATACGCTTTTATAAACTGCTCGCTCACAACTCACTTGAGCAATATGAAAAAAGCTATTTTGGCAAGGTTGCAGAGTCAGTGATGCTCTCTTTGTTAGCTGCCAAGTCAGTGCTAACATATAGCAATGTCAACCCGGGTAAGATATCAATCAGTATTTTATATTCTCATTTATTAAGATCAAATTGTAATTGTTCAGTAGCTTCTATCTTTCACATAGCAAAACCCCCCACACTTTTTTTAAATTTATAATTATAGTATAACAACTTCCTACAACTATTTTTGTAGTTCTCTTGTAATCAGAGGAATATGGTATTACATTGATATATATAGAGTTTGCTAAAGAGAAAGGGCAGTGTTTCTGTAACTTCAATATATATTTAACTCTCCATTTCAAGCACTAGTTAATGGATTTCCAAGAGCTTTTATGTACAAATGTTGTTGGGTTTTACAGTAATTGTGCTACTACATTTGTAATTGTATGTGCAAACATATAGGAAACCACATTTTCAAAGGAGACCATTTATTTTGTGCTTTATCTGCCTGAAGGAGTTCATTACTACATGGTGCCAGACTTCTATTTCCATCTCTGGGATACAGTAGTGGGTCCTAAATGTTCATACTCAGCAGCTCTACACTAAGCTGTGTGTTTGTGTTTTTTTTTTTTTAAACTTAGAACCATTCAGCAGCACAGTGAAAATTACTTACTGGCAATGATATTGAACATGCACTCCTTAGAAACTGATTTTAACCCCAGGATGTGACTTGCATGGCCCAAACTTAGAAGTGAAACAATCGATGATGCTCCTGGATGGCTATCTAGGGTTTTATAGAGGTGCTCATCAGCAGGGTACCTGAGTGCCCAAGTGAGAATTACAGGGACTGATAATATGATAGCGCCCTTTCATTTCTAATTAAGTGGTTGGGGTGGAAAGTGAGTGATTGCTTTTTAGTACCCCATTTGAAGCCCAAGTTTGTATTCTGTCCAGCTTTTCATGGATTGGTGTGTGAATTGTAAAATCCACTACCCCAGTTCTCACCCTTGGTGTTTGTCTCAGCAGATGAACCAAGGGCTAAATGGGCATTGAGATGCTATCTCACAGTCAGAGTGGTGATCCATCCTTCCCCAATTGCATCAAAGTAGATTAACTCAGTGATGTAGGAAAGCGGGTGCAGCTGCTGCCTGTTCAGCGTCAGCTCTGGGGACAAAAAGCTTTGGTCTCCATTACAGTTAGTACTTTTACCTTTTAGCAGCTCTACATTAAAAAAGGGAAAGAAATCCACTGGCTTCTTTGCAGCTGTTTAATGCATCACATAATTGCTATGTTCTTTCTGCAGGAAGAGAAAACCCAAACCCAAAGTAAATGTTTAAAGGGACCCACATTGTCAGAGATTGGAACAATTGCCTGGATGATCACGCTAAGCGATGCCTTGCACAACTTCATTGATGGTCTGGCTATTGGTGCTTCCTTCACCCTCTCTCTGCTTCAGGGACTTAGTACATCCATAGCAATCTTATGTGAGGAGTTTCCTCATGAACTGGGTAAGATATTTACATTAACTCACCTGTCAGTCATGTTAATGCTGACTGAAAATGTTCTTCAGTATTTATATGAAAGAGGGCTGGGTTATAATTGTCATACAAGTTACAAATCTCCTTTCAAACCTTCAGAAAATAATCACTTAATGTCCTCTTCCACCTTTTTTTTTTCCCCAGGGGATTTTATCATTTTGATAAATGCAGGAATGAGCACCTACCAGGCTTTATTTTTCAACTTTATTTCATCATGTTCCTGCTACATTGGTCTGGTTTTTGGTATATTAGTGGGCAGCAACTTTGCTCCTAACATTATCTTTGCAATAGCTGGTGGTATGTTCCTGTACATTTCCCTGGCAGATATGGTGAGATACAATTTCATTTTATTTATTTAATGCATGCATAAGAATATAGGCATTTCCACAGGGGACCTGAATAATGGTTTATTAACTATAATTTGGTATTCTGCCCTCTGATCCTGATAGGGGATGTACAGATACAGTAGACTTCCATTGGGTGCAACTGGGAACTTGGGTCTCACTAACCTGCCCCCCCGCCCAAGCTGTGAGGTCGTGACAAGCTTCCGTTCTCTCCACATTTTACAACTTACACAGCCCCACACAAGCAGAGACATATCCAGCTGCAGTTACATGAATGCTTCTCCTAGCCACTCATGAACTAACAATAGAGAGGCTTCAGCCAGTCCCCCCCAGCCTAGGAGCCCAGAGCTGTACTGTTTTGCCCTGGTCAAAAGTCTGACCAGTATGTTTATTGCCTAGTCCACCCCTCCTTCAGTGTGGAGAGGACAATGCACCAGCCCCTGTTCCTGAGCAGATATCCCCTTGCACTTCAAACACATTGTTTTAGGTAAAAAAAAATATAAAACATTTATTAAATACAGAAAGATGGATTTCAAGTCATAGCGTACAGATCAAAGTTTGTTACCCAAGAAATAAAACAAAATTGCAGGCTAAGCTCTATACCCTAGATAGGATTTGAATCAAGCAGTGTCTCACCCTCATGGTACAAACAGTTCACCAATCTTCCATACACAGGCTAGAAATCCCTTCAGCCTGGGACCATATCCCTGGTTCAGTCTTTGTTCCTAAGGTGTTTCCAGGTGTTCAGTTGTAAGGGGAGTGAGGCCAAGGGATGTCACTTCCTCCTTTTATAGCTTCCTTCATGGGGTGGGAACTTTTGTTCCAAGCAAAGTCCCCAGCCCAGTTTGTGGAAAAGTACAGGCCTAAGATGGAGTCCAGTATCACATGATCTAGTCACATGCCCTTGCATGCTTCAATGACTCATAGCAGCCATTACTCACATACTGGCTGAAGTGTCCACAGAGGAGCTCATCAGGTGAAGATAAGCTTCTTTTATGGCCTCTTGTGTTTCTTAATGGACAGTTACCTTGGATGATTCGTCCACAAGGTGCTGACTAGTCTGGATATAAACTGCCTTGTGGGTGTCACTCCAGGAGCAAACACATTTGAAATATTGGTACACCATCAATATTCATAACTTCAGATACAATCCAAAAGGATATTATTGTATGTGCTGTCAATGTTTAACAGATCAAGACTTTGAGAATGATACCTTACAAGGCACGCTTTGCACAAAACATATCAATTGTGTCACCATGGTAAAAAGATGGGAGTGTCAGGATATTGCTTTGGGGCACAAAGCAAATATATCAAAGTGAAAACCTTCTTAGTGCACCTAGCCAACTGTGCAACACTATATGAACGGAGAAAAATTCTCTTACTCCAGCAGGAATCGCTATTGAGAAAAAATTCTTTTGTAAACTGAGTCACAAGTCCACCCAAATTTATACATATTCAGACAGAATTATTGTCACTTATAATTTGATCACATTTATGCCAGACAAAAAACAGATAAGGTGGAATAGGTAGAGGCCTAAGTTACTGAGTTCCAGGATACCAGGAGACTCTTCTGCATTTCATGACGGTTGTCTCAAGTCTCCGGTCTGATATTTCTGAGACTTGAGTCTTGTTCCCTTGTACCTTTTCACATTACAGATTCATTAGCCTTCCTTCACTCAACATTAAGCTTATAAAACATTGTCTTATGTAACTTTTACAATATGCACATGCAAGCTTCAATTTACATACCTTTTGCTCTCTATACTATTTTCAGGTCTTTGTTATCTTACTCATGGTTTTTCCAATATAGGGACTAAGCATTATATTGTGAGTATCAGATAAGAGGAAGTTAATTAGTCTAAGTCCTCCAACACATAACACCACCTTTGTCCTGTAAGCATTATTGAAAGAAGTCTAGGTAAGAGAAAGATTGGCAAGACAAAAGCTAGGGCAAAGCCTTAACATAGGTACTATCCAAACTCAATCACTCTACATAATCAAACTAGTAACATTAAACTAACACAACCCTTATTTTTTTTTTTTTTTTACTATTCAACAATTCTTTATATTTCAGTATAAGTTTGTATGTATCTAATGAAAAATGTAGGATGCTATTTATGAACTGTTAGTTGAGTAGGAAAGTTATGAGGAACAATAATCTTTGATGTCAGCATTAACTTGTCTTTTCCAAACATAGGTTTCCAACTTTTTGCTCCAACTCTAGCATCATGCTTTAAGTTATTAAAAAGCCTTTTCAGTAATCTCACCTGTTGCATTTTGAGGTGCTTTTTATTCAGTTTAGGGCTTTGGGAGTCAAGTGTTCCTCACCCCACTTATTTGTAACTACTACAGCTAAAAAATAAGAATGGCACAAAAGCAAACATCAGCCATGAGTGAAGACCCACCCTTTCATACTTGCTGATTCAGTACAAATGTACTAACCTTTGTCTTCATAATAGGCTCCGTGGCCTACATATTTCATAAGTAAGGTGTGAAGGCTGGGGATACATAAGTTTTAGACTGGGGCTTGTTTCTGACAGGTGCAATTTGGACTCAACAGCATCAAAGTCATGTGAACTTTTCTCATGATGAGATTTTCAAAATCACAAAATTCAGAAATCTTGTTAGCTATCATTCATAAACATTACTGTCTTAGGCTCAAATCTTGCAAGACCAGCTATTCTCCTGAAATGGAACGGAGTTTTAAACCACATCTGTTCATGTAGGTTCACAGCCCAGAGTTCAAACCTGAAGCTCCTCTAAATTCCCAGAATTTGAAGGGCGTCAGGGCACGGTGACAATTTTGGCCCACCTCGAGCTACAGCCCAACAAGATATGATTGCACAGGTACCACTTGAGGCCATTTTAGAGTCAATCAGCACACCAAGAGTCTTTCAAACTCACAATGCCTTAGTAACCTCTACAAGAACAATTTCACAACTGAAATGGTTTAATTTCACTCCAAATGCTCTTTGATATGAGATCATAAATGCAAGTACTCATGTAACATGAATATCATGCAAAAATTAGGAATTGTCTTTACTTTTAGAGTAGCTCAACTTAAATTGTTGTTAAACCCATTATATAGAGAATACGCTGTCTCCATATCCATTGCTCTTCTGTTTTTAGGTTGTCCATTACAATTGTATCTGAAAAAAAAATTATGCGAGTGCTCTATACAGAGGTCTGATTTTCCACTTCTCTCCTGATTTTCACACTCCTCTGTCTAGAAGCAGGTAGGATTAATTAGAACTTCATTTCTCTTCTTGTTCTTCTCTCCCCTGTTCAGAGAGCAGGCAGAGTAGAGCTTGTTAATGACTGCCATGTGTGGGTGAGAGAGCGAGAGTGAGTGCGTGTGTGTGTGGGGTGAGAGGGAGGACTTGCACAGTGATGGGCTTACTTCTGAGAAGACTGTCTTCTGCTCCCACTAGTCTTAACCTGTCTGAGGGGATTGCACTTGCCTTGGGAGTTCATGAAGGGAGAGGCAGTTTGAGCTGGCTTAATATCACCCCACTGAGAGCTTTTCAGAAAACAAACAAACACAACCAACCAAGACTAGAACTTTAAACTTGATTCAACAGTTGACGGTAGCCAGTGCCATGATTTGAGGATGGCGATGAGAAGCAGCAGCTGCTGGGCTGTCTTTGTCAGCAAGTGAACTGCATTCTGCACCATTGAAGTTGAGTGGTTTTGGATTTATTTCCGACTACACAGGTTACAATACGTGACCCTGGCTGTCACAAATTAATGGATCATTGTGTTTAGAGGTTTGTGTCTGACAGGATAGAAGGTCATCTGGACAAACAGGATGGGGTATTGTCTCCTAGCATGTTGCAGGTTGAAATAAGCTTCTCAGTTATTTTGGTGTCTCGTATCAATTCCACGAGGAGTTCTAGGTTACATACTTTTGTCCATGGTTGGGTAGGTACCCTGTATTGATGGTATTGTCTAGTTCTGAGAAGTTTCTCTCTGTACCCCATTAGCATTAGTCCTGGGTTTTTTCCCCCTGGGTTCAGCTTCAGCCAGCTCTGATATGGTGTTGTTCAGGTGCAGGATAGCTGGAGGTAGTATAGTTTACAGGGGAGGTGAAAGAGATAAATAGCCGAGTGTGATCCACATACTCCTGGCATTTAAAGCAATAGCATCTGATAAGCTTCCCATAGGGGTTTAACGTAGACGTTCCATAGGTTGAAAGGAGCGTGGTGGAACTTTAGAGACTAGGCCCTTGGTTGCAGAAGTGCCGTTAAGCATTGCTGTCCTCTGGGTGTGGTCTGTTAGGAAGGATGAAAACATCTGGGGGTACTGTCACTAACTCCTGCTAGCTCTCTAAGTCAGTCCTGCAGTATCTCATAATGTAGGTTTCAATTGCTGCAGAGAGAGGGGGAAAAAAAATGTTTGACTGGCAGGGGCCAGGAGACAGTCATCAGGACAGCCAGTATGATTTCCATGTCATACCCTCAGCTGAAGCCTGATTGGGAAATTGGCTCTTGTTAGGTGATATGAGGCTGCCTTTAATCATTTTATAAATAATCCATCCCAAGGAAAGGGAAGTTAGAGATTATTTGCCTGTAGTTTACCAGGTCAGTGCAGTTAGGAGTGGTTCTAGAACAGGGGTGGCCAACCTGAGCCCGAGAAGGAGCCAGAATTTACCAATGTACATTGCCCAAGAGGCGCAGTAATACGTCAGCAGCCCCACATCAGCTTCTCCTCCCACCCATCAGCAGCCCCACTGATCACTCTCCCTCCCCGCACCTCCCGATCAGCTCTTTCGTGGCGTGCAGGAGGCTCTGTGGGGAAGGAGCGAGGGTACTGCAGTCTCGGGGAGGGGGTGGGGAGGGCTGGAGTGGGGGCAGAGCCAGGGGCTGAGCAGTGAGCACCCCACAGCACATTGGAAAGTTGGCACCTGTAGCTCCAGCCTTGGAGCTGCATATTAACTTCTGAAGAGCTGCATGTGGCTCCGGAGCCTCAGGTTAGCCACCCCTGTTCTAGAACTACAACATTTTTCAAGGTAGGTAGTAGCCTGCTTTTCAAAGAAAGAGTTAATAGCCTGTGTTGTTAGAGAGCCTAAATGTTCACTTCTGTGAAATATGGTTAAGAATAATAGGGAGTGGCTCATAGGGAAGGAACTATGTCCAGGATCTCCTGCTGTTTGAATGGTCCTTAAGGGAGGCATGGCATTATCTATTCCATGCTTGTTTGTTTGCTTCCACACACAAGTGCAACTTGGTCTGAGAAGGCGGATCATTCTTCAGCAGTTTGTGGAGGAGGTTGGGGGCTCTGGAATACACTACAGGTTTAAACAAACAAACAAACAAACAAACAATGTACACTCTAGCTCAGCTGGACCATAGACTTTGTATTAACTGTGGCTGATGAGAAAGTGGCTATAGGACACTGGAGCAAGTCTGAAGGAATTTCTTGTCCCAGAGACTTTCATCTTTAGCTCATGTTTTTAGCTAGTGGCTGCTTGGTCTCATTCCTTCAACAGTTCCTGTATTCGTTGGCCTGAGAACCTCGGAGATCAGTGGAGGTAGTGTGCATCTGTAGGAAGGGAGGTACTGATTAGAAGCTAATGTCGCTAGCAGTGGATATTTATGTGATTATAGCATCTTATTTGGTCATCAGTGTCTTGACACTCTGGCTGTGTAAGAGCGCAGTGGAAACTTACTAAGAAAGCTTGTCCTTGTTATGTAAGAGGAAGTGTTCTGATAACCACTAGCAACAGATGGTGGTCCATCCATAGTAGCAATATAATTTTTGTGTTGGCTTTATACATATCCAGATTGAATATACGGTTCCACGTGTGGCCACAGGTGGGTAGAACCTGAGAGCAGCCTATAGTTGATAACATGCATGTGAGGAGTTTTAGGTGAAAGGGAGTGTTGACATGAGTGTTAAGGTCTCCTGTCACCTTTAATGACAGAGTCGTCACTGACTGCTAGGAAACTCAACTAATTCTATAGTATGTTGATTCAGTCTTCTGGTCCAGTTTGTTAATTATCATACTTTCTTATTGCTACATGAAACTGATTAAAAATACATCAATCTTCCTTTATTACAGCCTGTCCCTTTAGTGCATTGGTACCTTAGGTGAAAGGATAAATCTCACCGCAGAGTCATTGTTCTTTCTGTCCTGATTCCCACCAGCTCATCAACACCCCTAAGAGCTCACTTAGGTGTTCCAGTTCTGAAAGGATGTATGCATTTTCAGTTCCACTGTGGTAGTTTGTAGATGTGCCCCCAGAATCCTTATTTTGCATTCCCTAAAAGACCCTAGAGAGGTTCCTGACTGCAGCAGTGTTTGAAATGACAGACCATAACATCTTTTTTATTATGATTGTGTAACTTGGCAAGATAGCAGCAGCTGCTTGTATTAACAAGATAGCAACAGCTGGCCTAGTAGATGGACCCCCATAGATTCCTGATGTCATATGAAGGAAGTGGTTCAGATCTGGATGACATCTCTAGATTACAGGACAGGAGAGACCACCATTTCAGTTTTCCCATCATTGGTGAAATGGGCCCTTTGACCTGTCCCTACCACTAACTCTCCTTTCTATTAGGGTTAAGATCCAAACACAGCTATAAAGTACAAAATAAAAATCACTATCAAGATGCTAAATTACATATTCTACCACAAGATGGCAACTGTTACCTAAAAAATAAACCCCTCTCTTCTAGTTCCCAGAGATGAGTGACATGCTGAGAGAGAAAGTGACTGGAAGGAGAACAGATTTAACCTTCTTCCTCATTCAGAATGCTGGTTTACTAACAGGATTTGCTGCTATATTGCTGATTACCATATATGCAGGAGACATTGAGTTGGAATAATGAGATTCTGAAGATGGCACTGATAATGAAGGATATTAGTAAATTAGAAATGGAAAAACTCTTGAAATCCATAAAGGGACTTTAAACTCATCTACCTGATTTAAAACAATGACCCTGTTTTCTTCTGCAAATCATAGAAAGTTAGTGGCTTCTTTTAGGACTCCCAAATCAGTCCTATAAAATGGGCCATCAACTTCTGAGTATTACAAGCGATGGATTCAACACTTGTGAAGGTGCCAGACATACCTGCACAATGGTAAAAAGAGGATATTATATAGAATTAAGCAGGAGGCAGCTATATGTATTCCATATGACTTAAAAAAAAAATCACCAGGATGGAAATTAGTACAAAAGAAAATGGTAAGGTTCATACTCTTAATTTAAGTGTGATGAAAACTAACCAGCTTGGAAACTGCCTGCTTTCATGACTTGTGTTGCAGGGTTTCCCTATCAGCATATAAAAACCCCCAAATGATTTCATAATAGATATAAATGCTTCTAAGATTCTAATTAACACTGGAAGGAAAGAGAGCAGTTAATGCTTTTGATCTTTTCTCTTTAAGTGCACTAAGAGATTGTGGATTTATTTTGAGAACAATTTTTTAAAAGTAAAAACTTGGTATTAAATTTGACAAATTATGAATTCTGTAATGTTTTAAAAGGATTGTGTATTTTAAGTTCTATAAATACTTTGCCTTGAAATGTTTTATATTCAGATATATATCAAGTTCCACAGATATCACTCTGGAGAAAAAAAATCAATGTTTGGTTTAGTTTTTGTAAGATCTCATTGACAAATGGCACTAAGAAAAAAATAATTAATGTCAGCAATCAAAGGGTTTCTGTAATGAGTAGTTTCCTTGTACAAAAGTTCAGCGTAGCAAGGAAAATATACATTTTTGAAGAACCAATCCTGCATTCCTTGGACTCTCAAAACATTAATTTTTATTGTATCAGTTTTCCAAAATCATGCTGGCAAGAACTCATTTTAAAAAAACAAACAAACAACACAACTGGCCTGGTATTGTGGGTTGGAATGAGAGGAAGGAAATACATCTAGTTTTTCTTTTCAATTACCACTAAT
Source organism: Eretmochelys imbricata (assembly GCF_965152235.1). Lineage (NCBI taxonomy): Eukaryota > Metazoa > Chordata > Testudines > Cheloniidae > Eretmochelys > Eretmochelys imbricata. Next base: position 32,075,660 of record NC_135575.1, on the reverse strand, counting down.
CTTTGGAAGGAGAAGAATACAGTTTTATAGTAATTATTTACGTTTTTCCTCTTGTTCAATGACAGCTTTACCATTTCAAAGTAAATACGGTCTCCCACCTCACTTCCTACCTGTAGAGATTGGAATTTTCCCCATTTGTTAAAATCTATCTTTGAGGCAATAAAATTGATTTGAATATTTTAATTGTATCTTGGTTTATAATTACATTATATAAATGTTACATTTCAAGGTTGCTAAAGGATGGAACAAGTTTAAGGCAAACTGTACGGGAATGCTAAATGTTATTGGTTAGGCTTGATTTTAAAAATATGTATACAATATAAATATTTCATACAGTTTGCTATATAGAAACTGTATTTATCAGCCATCCAAATTTCAGGTCTCTGAAAGGAAAGGTATCCTGACCTCACTCAATATTCTCTCTCTCTTTTATAAAAAAAAAAATCATTCTGTTTATTGGCTCCTTTGGTTTTATTTCCTTCTACTGTGTGTGATGATGAGAAGACGACAGAGCAAGCCTTCAGTGATTAGTCCCTGGAACAGCTACGGTTTTTATGCAGGTGATCACTCCCCATTGATCAAATTATATGCTCATGTAGCTCTTTTCATCCATAGAGCTGATGACACTTTGCAAAGGAGATTAAATATCGTCTCTGTGTTACCAGTGAGGTAACGGAAGGGCAGACTTCAGATGACTTGCGCACGGTGTCACAGCAGGTCAGGGACAGAGCCAGGAAGAGATCCCAGGTCTGACTTACAGCCTAGATTCATAGATTCCAAGGCCAGAAGGGACCACTGATCATTTAGTCTGACCTTCTGTATAACACCAGCTATAGAATGTCTGTAAAATATATTCTTGGACCATATCTTTTAGAAAAAACCTGATCTTGATCTAGAGAGAATTCACCACAACCCTTAATTGTTCCAATGGTTAATTACTCATGGTTAAAAATTTACACCTTATTTCCACTCTGAATTTGTTTAGCTTCTGCTTCCAGTCATTGGATCATGTTATATCTTTCTCTCCTAGATTGAAGATGCCATTATTAAATATTTGTTCCCCATGTAGATACATAGACTGTAATCAAAGCACCCTTAACATTCTCTTTCTTATGCTAAATGGGCCCATCACTGTAAGGCATGTTTTCTAATCCTATAATCATTCTCTCGGTTATCAACATCCTTCTTGAACTGTTGACACCAGAACTGGACACAGTATTCCAGCAGTGGTTGCACCAGTATCAAACAAGAGGTAAATAATCTTTATTTAGACTCTAGATTCCCCCATTTATGCATGCAAGGATTACATTAGGCCTTGTGTCTGCAACACTGCACTGGGAGCTCATGTTCAGCTGGTTATCCATCAAGACCCCCAAATCTTTTTGGGTCACTGCTTTCTAGGCTAGGGTCTCCCTTCCTCTAAGTATTGAGTTGTGTGTGATAGCAGGGCCAGTCATTTGATACTTAATTTTTCTATCCCCGTACCCTTAAAAAAAAAAAAAAAAAAGGGGGGTATGTATTTGGATTCTAGGAGTGTCTGAAATATGCTAGACTTTTGTCCATACACAAAGGAAGATGTAGTCCCTGCCCCATACAAGTCCTTCACTTCCATGTGGAATATCAGGTACAGCTTAGCAAACAAAAGCTGACAATTTAAGACTGTGGGTGGACACTTCCCATTAACCCTCACGTTGGAAACATGGGAATAAATTAAGGGAAGAGACTTGTACATTCCTTTCCACTTTCACATACTGCCTACAACACTGTCGATTACAGACTCCAATGCTCCTTAAAGCTTTCACCTGGTCCAACAGATACCTGAAAACAATAATGTATCTCAGCTTCAAACCTGATCAGTAATGCAAAGCCTTAACAGTGCCCTTGTACGGTTTTATATCACATGTCAACAGATCAGTACATCTGTCACACAATCCATGCATTTAAGATGTTATACCTTGACAGTGGCCTTAGCCATGTTTCTCTCTTGTGATGTGTTTGCACTACCCCAGATATGGATCCAGCTTGGTGCCATGTTCACAGTTATGGCTAAAAAGCTATAAGAGGCTCCGCAGACAAACACTACCAATTGGCATGTGAGAAGCAACAATATGGACAAAAGACAGGTCCCAGATTTCTTCCAATAGGAGTACAAAGAAAAAGTGTGATAATCCAGTGAAAACAGGCTGAGATTTTTGAATTTATTTTTTCTGTACCAATTAATTTAATGCATCTGTTAAACTGAACTTTTGACTCTACCTTAACTGTGGAATCCTGACCAGTGCTACCACAAATTGGGCAATGAATGGCTGTCTGTCTACTCAGTGTTCTCTCACTCAGGTAAGTGGAGGATTAAGCATGTGTATGTTAATAGCTCATTCTTACAAACACTTATACTAATACAAACGTACATTTCAGACAGCAAAGCTTTCCTATTGAAACTGCTGGTGTCATCATCTTTAGATATACAAATAGGTTTACATCTTCAAAGGTCTCCCACGCTATTAAAAAGTTTCTAGGTTTGCCTGATCGTGAATTTTGAGTTGTGTGAATTCTCATAAATCTAGGCCTTAGCAGGGAGAAAAGTTTTAGAAAAGGGACAAGTTTCTCACCTGTGAAATCCCAATGAAGTGCAAATTCAGTGAAGTCAACAGGGTTGCTTTAGCATATTTTGGCCCCAGATATGCTACTGTAACTTAATTTGGGATTGTATGATTGTGTACGTGTTTGCTAGAGCTAAGTCATTAACTTGGGATTTAAAACATCCAACAGATCTTTTGAATTCAAATTGTCCCTTACAAGGGTCAAACAGCTTTTTAAACAATCCAAGAATTGCCTTGGAATCTAGTTTGTCTGCAAAGCAGAGAGTAAGCCATTTATAACATGAATGAGAGAGGCAAAGGAACCCCCTGTACAGCTGAGTGGGAATCTGGTCTAGGAGGATTACTAAATGTGGCAGATCAACCTCAGATGTTTGAGCTGATCAACCAGCCACCACTTACACCAAAACAGCCGTGTTGTGACAGGACAACATGCTAATTGGTCACTTACTAAGGATTCTACTCAGAATTCCTTAACTTAGGCCTGCTCCCATTGATGTCAATGGGATCTTGCCTGAGTGAGGACTGAATAAAGATGGAAAGATCTGGCCCTAGATAAGCATGTTATTTAAAGGAGGAAGTTTGAGAAGAGAGACTGTAACTTCAATTGTCAGTGTACAAACTGCTACCAATCTACACAGTATGAGAGGACCAAATCTAGCTCTTTGTTACATTAATACTCCCTGTGCAACGTCCCCCCCCAGCCGTTGGTTCCAATGGGAGTTGTGTACATTTATACCTAATGGGAGATTGTGGCTCCATTATAATAGCCACAAGATTCACAGAATAGCATAGCTGCCTTATCAACTCCTGCAGTACCTGATGCTCTTCTTTCCGTAGAGTTTAGAGGAAACTCCCTCTGCTATCTCACAATTCAGTATATATTGGTGTGACAAGTTAAATGAGCATGGCTAAAATCAAAAGCAGACAGAAGGCTTCATGGCTGCTAGAGATAGATACAACAAATGAAGCATCTGCCCATAGTATGGGTACATAATGTGTTTTGGATTTCATTCCCAATACATTTACCTTCTTATTCCTATACAGTATCTTTACACTTCTTATTGCAATCCATATAAAGAATATGGCATAATTACATATTGACTCAATTGTGTAAATTTAACTGAGCAATAAGGTCTGTGAGTAATATCTTTTATTGGACCAACTTCTATTGGTAAGAGACAAGCTTTTGAGCTTACACAGAGCTCTTCTTCAGGTCTGGGAAACACATACTCAGAATTTAAACTAGTGATTATTAGTAACTAGTTGGATAATGGCATCTGTATCCAGTTCTTTATCTTGTGATCAGGTCTTTTATGGGGAAAGGGATATTTGCCAATATTCTTGCTTGATTTTGAAGTAACAACCCACTCAAGTTAAAAATTTCCAACTTACTTTCAGATTTGGTTCCTTCCTGTGCTTCACATGTAAAATATTTCTGTTTGGATTGTCTTTGTGAAATCCACTATGAAGAAAATTCTGGTACCATAATTTGTATAATGACAATACTCAGCTCTTTTTTATATAGTTCTTTTCATCAATACATCTTAAAAGATGCCATTCTCCAATGATAAAATCCAGTCCTTCCATACATGGGAAGCTTATAATTTCTGAAGGACTCCTGGTTTAGGTTGGAAACTCCTTTAAATCTGCAGCTTCTTGGTGCTGCTGTCTGTCTTTTGTTGGCATTTCACCCAGTCACTCATGGCTGAGCAGCAGCCGCCACAAATTGCAGTCTGACTTGCTACTCACTCTATTAGCAAGTGCTGGGGAGGAGGAAAGGAATATCAGATGCCCTGATAGCATTGCTAAGGAATGTTAGGAGAACACTGCCAGCTGAGGAGTAATCACATAATACTATCGATGTTCAATAATCCCAACTCATTTTATGAAACTGGCTTTGGGAAGACATGAGTTTTCCATTAATTCATTTAAAAAAAAAAAAAAAAGGATTATTACTCCAGATGTTTTGCTTTGCTGAACACAGAGTAGGTAGCTATGGCATGGTGCCTCAGACTTTTGGAACAGAATTATATGCAGCCCAGTCACTTAAAGCATAGACATCCTCAGCCATCTCCACCTGGCCTGGTTCTTTGGAGGAAGCTATACAACAGGGACATTCTTCCATGAGAAAAATAGTCCAATTATAAGCATCACGGGGCTATCTTAAATTAATCAGGCATAGCTAGCAAAGGGAAGTTTTTATGCAATTTTATAAAATACAGCCTTTGCATAAAGCCTACAAAAGCTACATTAAATTCTCTCCTCTTATTTCAATCCACTGGTCAAAACTACTGCAGATCCCATTGCACACTAGGCACAACAATTTAAAAAAATAGAACAGAGTTAATCTGTACACAGAGCTTTTCCCTAAATAAGACTCAGTGCTGGCCCACGAACTTGTGTGTTTTTATTCTCATTTATTTTATTCTTACTATCACTGTAAACGGGAGTTATTTTTTTTATTGTAGACCCAATGACTATATGCTATTTGTGGATGTGAAGTCCACTTGTCTGCACTGAACATGCCCCTCTGTCTCACAGGCAGACCCTTTACTGCTGTCCTCTGCAGGGACTGGCCAGGGAGAGGATACAGGAGAACCACTGCTTCCTCCCCAAGTCTGCCTGCTTTGGCTCCTCTGTTAGCAGGACCAAGGGGAGCCTGAGTTCTATTTGTGTTTGAATTTTGGAATCTTAGTTTTATAGTTGTCATGTTCCAAGAGGACCCTGAGCTGAAATGAATGGCATATACCACTAGACCACATTTGTTTTTGTGCTGCAGAATGTCTGAGATGCAAATACAATTTGTAGACTCCCTGACCTGTGTTTTAAAAATGATACATATTAAGCTCAGACATTTGCCATTCACTGGTTCAATTTTTTCATTCCGCCTGCAGAATTGCTCTTTGAGGTAATGAGTCCTGAAATCAAAAGACCTGTGATTATCCATATAGCATCATCAGGTTCCAGATCACAGTTGCCAGCATCAGGCTTTTTTCCCCCTTCTAATTTTCCCCCGCACAACATTTGAAAGAAGAATTCCCTGGAATAGGGTGAGTAAATCTGTTGAGTAGAACTGGGGCCAAAACTGTCAATTTAACAATCCCTGATGCACAATGGTTTGTATCAGGCAACAGGCCCATCGGATTTAATAACGACTAGGGAGATCTACTAAAGTCAACAAATTGGGAAAACATGCTTGTTTAGTGCAATAAATGCTCAGTGTATATTCTGATTACATACTGCAGGAGCAGATATTTGAGCAGTTGATTCATGGATTCCAAGGCCAGAAATGACCATCATCATCGTCAGTCTGATTTCTTGTGTAGCACAGGCCATAAAATGTCTGCAAAATAATTCCTAGAGCAGATCTTTTAGAAAAAGAGCCAGTGTTGATTTAAAAATTGCCAGTGATGGAGAATCTACCACAACACTTGGTAAGTTGTTCCAATGGTTAATTACTCTCACTTATAAGTTTGCCTTATTTCCACTCTGAATTTTTCTAGCTTCAACTGCCAGCCACTGGAGTGTGTTCTACCTTTCTCTGCTAGACTGAGGAGCCCATTATTCAATATTTGTTTCCCATGTAGGTACTTGGACTGATCGACTCACCCCTTAACCTAAATAGATTGAGCACTTTGCCTCTGTCATAAGGCATGTTTTCTAAGGCTGTCTACACTAGCACTTTTATTGATAAAACTTTTGTCAGCTAGGGGTGTGAAAAACCCCCCACCCCTCTAACTGACATAAATTACACCAACAGAAGTGGCAGTGTGGACAATGCTATGTTGGTGGGAAACGCTCTCCTGCTGACATAGCTACTGCTGCTCGTTGGGGGTGCACGCCCGTCGGTATAGAGTGGCTACACAGGACACCGTACAGCGGTGCAGCTGTGTTGCTGCACAGTGTCGAGTGTAGGCATAGCCTAATTCTTCAATTATTCTTGTAGCTCTTATCTGAACCCTCTCCAATTTATCAACATCCTTCTGTTCTGCTGTCAACAATTCCAGGACACAGAATTCCATGAGTAGTTGCACCAGTGTCAAATAAGAGATAAAATAACCTCTCTACTATTACTTGAGATTCCCCTATTTATGCATTCAAGGATTACATTAGCCGTTTTGGCCACACTATTGCACTGGGAGCTTATGTTCAGCCAATTGGTGGTGGTGGGAGACAATCTTCTTTAGTTGCTGCTTCTTAGATAGGGTCCCCCACCCTGTAAGTATGGACTACCATCGTTCCTAGATTTATACATTTAGCCATATTAAACAATATGTGTTTGCTTGTGCCCAGTTTACCAAATGATCCAGACTACTATGAATCAGAGACTGGTCCTCTTCATAGTTTACCACTCCCTATTTTGTGTGTCATGTGCAAGCTTTATCCAATGATGATTTTTTTCCCTTCTAGGTCATTAATAAAAATGTAAATAGCATAGGCCTTAATCCAGTCCCTCCAGGACTCCACTAGAAACATACCTGCTTGACAATGATTCCTTGTTCAGAATTACACTGAGACCTATCAGTTAGCCAGTTTTTAATCCATTCAATGTGTACCATGTTAATTTTATATCATAGTAGTTTTTTTTAAAACAACTTGATTCTGCATGACTACTTAAGTGCCTTACAGAAGCATTAGATCAAACAGTTACCTTTATCAACCCAACTTGTAATTTTTCTCAAATATCTATTGTCCATGAATCCACATGGATTGGTATTAATTTTAATTATACTCCTTTAAATCTTTAATAAATCAAGTCCTGTATAAGCCACTCCAAGTTGGAAGTATATATTTGAGAATGGTCAGACAGTCTCCAAAAGTAAGGAGTAGAGCAGGTCAGGACTCCCTGCAACCAAAGCCCCATCCCCCCAGAAATTCACCCTGATTTTTTCTTCCATGAACTTCCTCTTACACCCTCTCAATGCTCCAGCAATAGATTAGAGCACCATGCTCTTTGGGGGGGGGGGGGGGGGGGAAGCTTAAAGCTCCTAAATCTGACCTAGCCTTCGCTCCATCAATCTGCTACAAAGCATTCAGGAAATGAGAATTTTAAGAGCTTTGTTTTTTGTTTTTTTAACATAGTATGTAATTCGTTATATCTACGCATTCAGTATCTTTGCCACATAGCTTATATATTTGCAACGTCTATGAAATGCTTCATGCATGTGTTTTTGATATCACAGAGGAAATGGAAGAGATGCCTCTAGGGCCTCGTCCTCTGTGAAATGGGCTAACTACAAAGACAACTGACAGTCTAATTGAAATTGGCTGCTCATGTAAGGTGCTGAGCACCCTTGAGTTTTTAAGACCTCATCCTGCAAGTTGTTAAAACGGGCTGCCGTAGAAAGCAGGAGGATTGGAAGATAAAAAAGAAATGCCTGTTGCTAGCTCAGCTGGTTTTGTTTGGAATTTTCTCTGAATTCATGTTTTGTGTTGAAGACTTTCAGTTGTCTTGCTAGTTAGCCCACGTGAAAGGGTTTGCAGGATTGGGGCCTAATGTACTTTTATATCGAGTTTCCATTACCAAGTAATCAGTTTGCAAAATATTTGGAAAATTAAAAGCAATATTACTGTTTTAATGTATTTTCACACCACTTCATTTTTTGGGGGACTTTCCAGATAGGCCCAATTTAGGGTAAATACTAAAATAGCTATAGAGGGGCCCAATCCTATTCCCCTGGAGTCAATGAGAGCTTTGAAATTCACTTCATTGGAAGCAGTATCAATCTCCCCCCCTCACCCCATGACTACTGATTCATAGGTTAGAGCAGCACTGTTTTCTATGCATTTTGTATTTTAAGTGTGTATCAAAGAGTTAACTTGTTTACAGCAAGTATTCTCTAATTTCTCTTCACAAAGTCAAGGTACTCCCATGAAGAAAACAAGTTATAGTTTGAAAAAATGGAAGGGGAGCAGTGATATGGGCACATTACAAATGTGGATTCTGTTCTGAATACAGAAGTAGTACAATATTTTCCTCCAATACATTTTGGGATAGTGAGGTAGTACGTAGTCCCAAATAGCGGCTGGTTTTCAGAGTTACTTAGCACTTGCACATCCACCTGAAGTCAACAGGAGTGACAGTGCTCAGTAGTTCTGAAAAAAATCAAGCCCCTAACTTGTCATGAGATCCCTCTAACAGGTATATAGTCACCTGAACTATGGGTTAACTTTACTGAACATCACTCAGCTCTGCTAGTGTCTCCAGACAGAGGAAGCATTACCAGCCTTGACAGTAGCCCTCAGCCAAAAGGAAGTAGAAGTATATGGTGTATTCACTTAGTGCAGAGATTTTCTTTAAAAATAACCACCATGCAATTCAGCATGATCGGCAGCCCCTGCGGAGGAGAATTTCACCGGCAGCTTCAGGTCATGACTGATGTTCATTAGTAAAAATCTTGTTGTATGCCTGTCCACCACTGTGGCTAACTCAGACCTGTGCGTCTCTTGTCACAGTTCAGGGCAACTGAACCTGTATTCCCCCTTTTCAGTCCAGCAAGGACTCTAATGCTCCCCACTCCTCAGCGGTCATCGCTCGTGGGTGCAGACCTCTCTCCCTCCCTCCTGGCCAGGATTTCCCCCAGGCTTTCCTCCCTGTCTATTCCATTATTCCCAGCAAGTCAGACTGCCTAAACATGCTAGCACCTGTACTTTGCTCTCCTTGAAGGCTATAAACAATGTGATTGTCTACAGCTAGTCACCACTTAGCTGTTTAAGCAAGCACATTTATTCTTGAGGTGAAAGGGTTATAGAGAAAACATTAAATATAATAAAAGCCTACATGGATGTTAATAAGCTTATGAGAGATCATACCTCTGCCTGTACCTTCCCCAACTCCAGCAGTAGAGGTCAGTCCTTCAAACACCACAAACTGGTTTTTCACTGGTTCTAATTTCATAAAAGCTTTAGCTAAGAGCAAGCACATCATGCATCAGTCTTTCCATTATACACTTGGGCCTTAGATCTTCAGATTCTGGGAACAGGTAATCAGGAGACAACAGTATCCTCAGGAGATAGCTTCACAAGGCTGAGCTTTTGCATAAACGGAGGTGGGAATTTGCATTTACCTCCCACTAGAGATACCCAATTGACTGTTTGTCAAAGTCCATTCTTGTCTGCCACATTGTTCAGTACAGTCCTTTGATTACCCAGGCCCACAATAATACATTAGCCATTCACTTAATACAAAGGATTCTAGAGATAGGTCAGGTTACTCAATATGATTTTTCAGTGATATTACAGGTAACTGCGATATCTGTCATCTTCCTCTTTCATGTTTGTTAAGTTACCCATAAAGAATAAGTAGTGAAATAAATGTAGTTATCTAGTTTGTGTGAAGGAGCTTTAGAGATATGTATTACTCCTTTTTCAGGTTACTTATTGAAATCAGTTCCTTTGATTAATGTAAACAGTCTCAGGGTGAGCCAACTAGCTCCCAGTCTCTTTCCACCCCGTTGCCCCCAGTTTTCTAAATACTTCTTGTAATTTAATGGAATCGGTACTCTGGAGTATGGACCATTTTAATGAGCTATTGTAGAATAACAGCTGCCCAGCCTTTTGGTTGTAAAATGCTGGTCACACTTTACAATAACTAAGCATTAATTAAAGCTAAATTATATAGTGCCATTTGTCTGACACTCCTTACTACATGCATCAGACCAGATGCAGAGAAAGAATCCATCACGATTAATGTTTACATGATGATATTTATTTAATCAGTGCCAAAAGAGTAATCACGCTATGTTCAGAGATTTTATAATTTTTCACCTTGCTTGTGTTAATGAAATCAAAGCTACAGCTGCTATTGAATTGCCAAATAAGTGAGGTGTACATTCTGCCCCGGGACTTTGTTTTTATCAAGTTAATCTGAAAAACTACAGCTCTGTGGAAGTTATTTTGTCTGCAGTCCTATTGTGACACTTACTCTTCCAGTGATTACTAAATCTATGCTTGTTTGTCTTACCATATTTTACCATCACCTAGTAGCCCATATATGCTGGCAGAAAGGAGCTTTTCCATATATTGTCAACAGTAAAGCGCCTAAGTCTGCAATTTTACTTCAGCAGGATGTCTGAGGGTGCAGGGAAATGCAGGACTGGTCCCTAAAGATATGTGCGCTCATCATCTTCACACATGAAAAAGATCTATGTGCCTTTTATAAAGCCCGCTGCAAGATTAGGCACATCAGTATAATGTGGTACTGGTTTAATATAGACTTTGTAATACCACCTATTGAGCCATCACTTCTCACAGAATGCTTCTCACCAGTTGGACTACAGCCTCAGCTATGCTTAGCTTTTCACACGTTATGTTAGGGTCACAGGTGGGAAGGTACTCATCTCTCTTGACTACAAGCCGAGTGCCATCTCCCATGAGCCACACTGCCATAGCATGAGGTAGAAACTCATGGGGAACAACAGTCTTCTCCACTACGTCCACTATATTAAACATAGCTATCTTGCTGTCTATAAGCCTGCAATGTTTGTGTCTTGAACAGACAGCCTGGCAAGTTTACACTAACATTCCAGTTTTTATATACTTAGTAGAGCCAAGATGACAATTTTGCTATTAGTGGATGGAATTGGCTATGAAACACCATTTAAGGAATGCTGATTAAGACTAAAGTAACTGAACTTTCTTTTTCTTCTCCCCTCTGAGCAAAAAAACATATAGGGACAGACAACAACAACAGTAGAAGCGAAATTCAGGACAATTCATTATTTCCCAGGACACAATTACCAATATAATTGCACCACAGTAACAGTAATTATTGTAATTACTTCTATTTACATAAATTCTGCGCTAAATACTGTAATTAACATTTTGGGCACACTGTGATTTGTAGCTTGTGAAAAGAATGATGATTCAAGAAGAGCTTTCCCCTAGCACTGAGAATAGTTAGTCCCCCCTTCTCCTCACATGGCTAAGGAATTACTTCTGTACTTTCACACTTGAAATAATGATGGAAAAACATCATCTTTCAGCTGCAGAAGGAAAGAGAAGTGCAGTCAGAATGCACTGCTGGTGCAATCAGGCGTATGGTCTGTGATTTTCCTGGGGTTGTCCTTTTCTTCCCCAAGTTGTTACTTATTACGTTTGGGTGCTCAAAGGAGTGGTAGGTGCTGAACAGAAAAAGCTAAAGACAAGATCCTGCCCCAGATCTTACATGTACACCACAAATTTATGTGCAGTTGTACATGGGGAGGCATACCTGCATTAACTTTTAGCTAGCTAGCATGGGTGGCAATAGTTGTGAAGATGTGTCTGCAAGGGATAGCTGCCCCACTAGGTGTCTGCTGGGGACCCTGGAGATGTATGTGGGTTGCTAGCCCACAGTGAAGAGGAGAGTAAGCAAGAAAGTAGCATTCTCCCCCACTCCCCCATTCCTTTGCATGGATTACGTAGATGGATGGTGTGTGCACAGAAGGAAGAGCAGGTCTGGAGGGGCCTTTATTTCTCCTCTCCTGTCTAGGTGGGCCTGGAAAAGACCTGGCCCAGACCACTTCCTCTTGGAACAAGGGGGGAACCCAAGAAAGGAATCATGACAGGGCTTGCAGGGAACAAGAAGTCCTGAGGGGGTGGTTGTTATGGAAACCCAGAGGTAACAGAATAATTGATTGGAGACCAGGGCACTTGGGGGGGAGGGGCAAAGCTGTTGCTGGGAGGAGAGAATCTGGAAGAGGGAGGAAAGGATAGAGCTCGAAGGCTTTGGGGGAGCCCGAGAGGGCTGTCGTGGGCATGACAGATCAGAGCCATACTGCTCCATTCTCCCTCCATGCCTTTTCAGGCCATGACCCCCATTCTCTCTCCTTTCCTAACCCCCCTTCAGACTCCCTCTCCTCACTGGCCTTCCCCTCCCTACCTACAAGCCAAAAGAGATCTAGAAGTCAGATGCTGGCTGAAGCAGCCCCTGGTGACTGGCCTGGGAACTGTACCTCGTGCTCACATCCGGGTGGATGCATGATGACTAAATGTCACATAAAATGCACGATGGTTGGCAGCCCTGGAACAGATCTGCAAGAGACTATAGGAAGGAGTTCTCCTTCTTAAAGGATTATCACTCAAGCCCAACTCCTGCATGAGGAGCAGAAAAGATGTTTTTCCTCTTGATAAGTATGGTCTAAAGCAGTGATTCTCAAACTTCTGTACTTGTGATCCCTTTCACACAGCAAGCCTCTCAGTGTGACCCCCCCCCTTATAAATGAAAAACACTTTAATATATTTAACACCATTATGAATGCTGGCGGTGAAGCGGGGTTTTGGCAAGAGGCTGGCAGCTCGTAAACCCCCATATAAGAACCTCATGACCCCCTGAAGGGTCCCAACCCACAGTTTGAGAATCTAAAGCTCTAATGTTTTTCCAGTTTGTGCTCTGTGAATGAATAAATAGCCCTGAAAATAGCATCTCTGCAATCCCTTTTGTACATGGCTCTACACAGTAGCCATGCAAGTGTGGAACTAGGCAGTGGGAACATTGTAAAGGGCTGACTGATGTGCTGCAATTGTAGGCTGGAATGCTGGGGAGGCACCCACTGTGATGCATCTGCAGTGAAATTCTCCAGCCAACAAATAATAAAAAGTGAAGCCAACGGTGGGGCAAGCAGCTAGAATCACTCTAGGCTCTGGAGAATGAGTTCTCCCCAAACTGCCAAAGCTTGCTTTCAATAGTTAAAGTGAGGATCACACAGCTGTTTCAGACACTGCCCAAGTCAGTTCCTACACTGGGCCACTGATGTGCCCAGCCAAAGAGTTCTCACTTGAACTGCTAGTAGAACGCCCATTCTGGGAGCCATGAGTGAACTGCAAACAAGGAATACAGGAGCTGTCCCCAGCCCAGTCCCTCATTTTGAAGCACCAAAGGTTATGACTACCACTGCAAACAAAAAAAAAAAAAAAAAAAAGGTCTGCAGCAATGAGTCTTAGAGCCCAGGTCAATTGACTTGGGCTCATGCTATGGGTCTAAAATAGTGTAAATGGCCAGGTTTTAAGATTCTCCCACCTCACCAGGTTCCAGAGCCCAGGCTCCAGCCTGAGTGGAAACATGTACACTGATATTTTTAGCCCTGTAATTTGAGCTCAAACCAATTGACCTGGGTTCACACGTGCTGCTGCCTTATTTTTTTTTTAAACCCACACAGTGTAGATGTACCCCAAGAAACAAAACTCCAAAAGACAGTCTACTGTTCACAGAATCAGAACTAAAGAACTTGTTGCCAGGTGTTTTGCTGCTTCTGCCTGTGGCTCATGTTCCATTGCTGTCACTAATCCAGCAGGTTTTATATCTAAAAAAGGCTACCTTTGGAAAACTGACAGAAGAAGCATGCCAAATAATGCAGAGGTATACAGATCTAGACTCAGGAGACAGCATAGTAGTGTACAATGGTAAAGGGAAGCTAAATCAGGCATTCCTATCCACTCTTGCTTATGTGCAAGAACAAAAAGGAACAGCAATGGAAGATATTTAAAACGGATTTGTTTATTAAAAACACCACACATGATTAACCTGGGGCACTTATTGCCAAAGATACAACTGAAATCATAGGAGGATTAAAAAATATTAGGTATTTATATGAATAATGAGAATATCCACGGTTATGTAAATAAGGCATATTGTAGCACACTGTATGCTTCTGGGAATAAGTCAACAGCTAATAGATACAGTTAAGAAGAAATGTCAATTGTCCACCATAAGATATTCTGTACCTTTCTCTGAAGCATCTGGTACCGGCTATAGTCAGACAGGATGCTGGACTAGATGGAGCACTTCTCTGATTTGGAAGGCATTTGTGATGTTCTTAACAAATTAGCAAAGGGAAATATTGGTAAGGTTTCAAACCATAGAGAAAAGTAGACTAAATAAGAGTTTAAGTAAGCTGGGAAATACATGTTGAAAAAAAAAAAAAAATTTGAGATTTGTCCCCCCCAAATCATTTAAAATATTATATGAAAGGGGTCAGAAAAAAGGGTATGTGAGATGGTAAAGAAAGAAATAAGGGTTCTGAAACCAGGAGGAGATATGCTATCCTGGACAAGAACAGAAGAACCAAACCTTGATTGATTGTGGTTGTCAGTTATTTCTCAGTGAGTGTTCTATACTGAAATGTGTCAGAACAAACACAAAACAGTAAGATAGTTTACTTCAGTTATGCTACTTGAATGAGTCACCAAACTTTGAAACATGTCTCAAGTGTCCAGAGGTCATGGTTCATGAACTTTTCTGTGGCTTTCAGAGAAGACAGCTGCATTGCTAGTGCAATATAAGCTGCATAGATGAATTTACAAGATGATGTGACCAAACTTTCACTGATATTGAGTTGAACAGTGCAAGCACTAAAATGGATCCCTGAGGGAGCCTGCTGTTTAATCTCTGATTTGCTAGCAGATTCACCCTGGTGTACTTCGCATCTCGGTGACAAGTCTTAAGGTTGATTGGCACAGGAAAGCTAATGATAAATCTGCAGGAGCCCTGTGCACCTTACAGTACTGTATGTGGAAGTAAGGTCAGCGAACGATGTTGCTCTTTTTAATTTTTACTAGTAGCTGGATTCTGTGTAGCTGGTTGAGGCCAGCACCTTGTCACAGCAGTTGCAACCAGTTCTAAAATCTGAAAACTAGTGCTTCAAAGAACACTCATCTCTGCCTTCCACTTGAACCACCACGAGGCTGAAGTGTCTCTGAAAGTGGACTTCTGTGGTCTGCCTTTATCACATGACCACAATACACAGTACCTTGGAGTTACCCTCAGATGCTGAGCTATTGCCAACATCTTGACAACATCAAGAAGAACATAAAAAATGAGGGTCAACATCATTCAGAAGCTCACTGGCGCACCCTGGGGATGTGATGCACACACACTTCGAACATTAGTACTTGCCATAGTTTTATCAACAGTGGAGTATTGCGTGCCAGTTTGGTGTAACAGCTCCCACAACAGTCTCGTTGACACTGAAATCAATGCTGTGTTCAGGATTGCTCGCAGGTCTTGCCACTCTCCTGACTCAAATCCAGGAAGCCTTTCTGGATCCACGCATCAATGCTACAGGCCAATGGAAAGGATGCCAGCACTTGCTGGCTTGAATTGTGTGCCACTCGTGATGTCCCAAACAAAGACCTGATTGAAGATCCAATGAAAGAAGTTCCAAGATTCTGCCTTTCCCATAGACAGTGGACTGCACTCAACTATGTCTGGACAAGGCATGGCAAGCGTGTATATTATTCCCCATTTGTGGAAGAAAACCCCAGAGAGTCACCAAATTGTGCCTGTGGTGAGGTACAACCCACGTGACTCATCACGGACAACTGTACCATCACTGTAAGCATGAATGGGACAACAGGATACCCTTAGCTCCACCAGAGGCATTAGAATGGTTTTTGAATCTTAAAATTCTATTATAACCCCAACCTATTGCTTTTCAAATGCTATATGAAAGATGACTACTTGTCATGAAGTACCATAAAGGATGTAGGTGCTATGACATTTACTTGCAGTTATGCTGTTCAGCCACTAGAGTCTTTGTTCTGTATTGACAGGTCCAGAAAAACATGGGGTTCCCAGAAAGTAGGAAGGCAGATTGGGTTTTTTTGGAGCTTCCTATTCTTACTAATAAATACCTGTTTTTTGACAAGGACTGTGACCCCATTTATTATGACAGCAAGCAAATGACACATACTTACTACGTTGTCAACCCAAAGCATTCAACAATCATCAGTCAGTCCTAAAAATCATGACATTTAAACTAATAAAGTTTGGATTCTTTCCATTAAGCTTTTTGGTAAGCAAGTCTCTAGAATTCACATTCAGGGTTCACGATCAAGGGAGCTAAAAGTATCCATTAAAAAAAAAAAAAAAAAAAATCTACAGCTACTAGCCTAAGAATAAGAAGAAGGATCTTTAAAAATATATCAAGAAAAAGAAATCCTGTTAATATTAGGGTCCATTTCTCGATAGGGATGGTAAATTTGTCAGTAACAATGCAGAAAAGGCAGGAGTGTTCAATAAATATTTGTTATATATGTGGAAAGAAGCTGTAGAACATATTCACAGCTTAAAGCGATCATGAAATACTTTCATAGATAAGACCAGAAGGACCACTGTGATAATCTAGTCTGACCTCCTGCATTACATGGGCCACAGAACTTCAAAACAGGAATGCATTCAGTGAAGTAGAGCATCTTTTAGAAGAACATCCAATCTTGATTTTTAAATTGCTAGTCAGGGAGGATCTACCACAAGCCTTGTTAAGTTATTCCACTAATTAATTACCTTCACTGTTCAAAATTTGCACCTTACTTCCAGACTGAAGTAGACCTTGGATCTTGGACTCTTTGCCCTAGCAGACAAAAATGAAACATCATCAAATTTTTGTTCCCCATGTAGGTACATTAAACAAACAAAAAAAAAAAATATCAAGTCACCCCTTAACTATCTCGTTGTTAAACTAAATAAATGAGCTTCCTGGGTATTACTACAAAGCATGTTTTCCAATCCTTTAATCCTTTTCCAATCCTTTAAAGTTAGACATGTTATCCTAGTGACAGACTTTTTAAATGCTTTAACACTAAAGTAAACAGTGGCATTGTCTAGCGATCTGAGCACAGCACTAGGGGATAGGGACAGCTGAGTTTCTAGGTCAGGTCAGGCTGCTGCAGTGGTCTTGAGTTAATCGCTTAACCACTCATTTTCTTCTCTGCAAAATGGGAACAACATCCTTCCTTATCTATCTCCCCACAGCCCTTACAGCCCTGCTCCTTTTGTACAGTGACTTTCAACCTTTCCAGACTACTGTACCCCTTCCAGGAGTCGGTTTTGTCTTGTGTACCCTCAAGTTTTAACCTCACTTGAGCTCCTTGTTTACAAAATCAGACATAAAAATACAAAAGTGTCAGTGTGCCATTACTAAAAAATTGCTTATGTTCTCATTTTTGCCATATAATTATAAAATAAATCAACTGAATATAAATATTATACTTACATTTCAATGTACAGTATATAGAACAGTATAAACAAATTATTGTCTGTATGAAGTTTTAGTTTGTACTGATTTCGCTAGCGCTTTTTATGTAGCCTGTTATAAAACTAGGCAAATAACTAGATGAATGGATGTACTCCCTGGAAGACCGCTGCATCCTCTCAGGGGTATGCGTACCTCCGGTTGAGAGCCACTGCTTTAGTGCAAATAACAATAAATAGCAATATTGATTTATATATGCTGTGCTTGAAACCCATGGATCTGACTTCAAATCCACAGCTGCCCCTCAGATACAGCGACAGCAATGTTGCCATTTCATACTCAAAAGTACAGTAGTGCCACCAGAGCACAGTACATGATGGGCTAAATCCTGCTCTCCTTACTCTTGTGAGCTCTCCCACTGACTTCATCGGGACTACTCCCAGGAGTAAAATGAGCAGCATTTAGTATGATAGCAGCAGCCAGTCAGCATTGTCTCTCCAGGCTGGCATAACTGGAAATAGGACTTGGGGCTAGAAATTACAACATTCAAGATGACAAAATGGTAAACAATCAATTTACAAGATATTATAAATGAATTACCAGGTTTAGTCTAGGCAGTTCCTGTGTTCTTTTTTTCTTAATATAAAATGTTTATTTCATTTTTAAAGGACTGAATATAAAACTAAATAAATGTGGCTAGATAAGATATATAATTAACTCAGTGAATTCGAGAGGATGTGCAGTCCATTGAATTAAATTCTATGTCCTATGTTACAAGAGATCTGATCTGCTGTTCTAACAGTTTTCTGGCATTACAACCTAGGACTCTCACTGAAGCAATTAGAACTGTACATTCATGGTGAGGAAATTTTCAAAAGGCCCAAACAGGAGGCACTCAGCTCCCACTGACTGTCAGTAGGAACTGGACCTCTAACTGCACTTCATGCCTTTTACAGTTTCCCCATCCTTCTAACTCATTCCTATGACATCAGTTCATTAACTTAAACGGTTACAGTAGTTAGTTACAAAAAGCCAGGTTTCCAAATCAGAATAAGCTCCAAAAATCCATATTTAGACTCACACAAGAGTGGCCTGATTTCTTCAATCTTCCATTGAAGAAGACATGCTTGTGAAGAGACTCCATGGAACAGCACTTCTGTATAGTCAATATAGTTTTCCCCACAGCAAACTGAACAAAAGAACCTTTTCATTGGCTCTTTACCTGTTAATTTGAATCTACGTGGTTAGTGTGAATGGGCCAAACTCAACCTTGATGTAAATAAGTGCTCTCCTGAAGTCAATACAGCGGTGCCTGTTTACCCTATGGCTGAATTTAATGCAGTATGTTGGAGTTTCTGATGAAGAGGAAGTCTAATGAAAAAAAAATTCTACATTTAAACCATAGCCAGAGAAAAATGCTTGGTCTTGATTGCTCAAACACTTGCATGCCCCCTTAGCTCTAAGCACAAGAGTGGTACCACTCAAGTCAAGCCTGTGTGACCAGTGAAACCATGGGTGGATGTGACTGAACATAATTAGTCTGAGATGAAATCAATGCAGTATGGTGTGTCTTGGAACAAGTGCACACATGCACAAAAAGAAAAGAAAGTCCTGGGCAAGCAGATGGGCAGTCGTCATCAGTGACAAAGACAGCATCCAGCATTAAAAGGGACAACAGCATCCCATCAATTTTTGTTTCTGTAAATGAATGAGAGGAATGGGATGCGTCATCAAGAGAGAGAACGAGGAGACAAGAGTTGAAGAGAAAGCACGTTGGGAGGAGCAGGGACAGTGCCGAACAGAAGCCTGGAGAGGAGGATAAACAGGCTTCACTACATCTGCCACCTTCCTTTCCTCTCCCAATACAAACATGACTGAAGTGGGGAGGGAAAGAAGAAAACCCACTGCCTAAGATTTTTACTGAAAAATGCCTCCTGGAGGACTATACAGAGGCCAGATTGGTAGTGAACATTAAAAGGTAAATTTGAATTATTTGGGGAATGGGGGACTAGGCACTCAGATTCCCTACACTCTTCTTTTGGTAAGCTATAAATTGGTTCCAAAGTGC
This sequence comes from Eretmochelys imbricata, assembly GCF_965152235.1. NCBI lineage: Eukaryota > Metazoa > Chordata > Testudines > Cheloniidae > Eretmochelys > Eretmochelys imbricata. Next base: position 32,056,041 of record NC_135575.1, on the reverse strand, counting down.
AAGAGATTTTCCCACCCCCTAGAATCTCCATCTGATGAAGCATAGTGTGGGGATAGTGCCACCGCACAGCAAGATAGAAATAAACAGAATGATAAAAACAAACAAACACACACACACATTTAGCTACATGTAGTTTGAAAGGAAGGTCAAGGAGGAAGCAAGTTGTGTCACAAAGTTTGCCATGGTTTTCCCATAAGGGTCTGTCTTCACTTTTGCTATCTGTGCAGATCATAGGGCAGATCTTTAGCTGAGGTAAGTCATTAGAACTCCAATTCAGTTGTTTTACTCCAACAGAGTATTTGGACCAATAATTTTTAGGTGAGCAATTAACTTAAAAATTTTCCCACCCAAGAGCTTTCTATTTTTCAGTGTTTTTATAATCATAGAATATCATGGTTGGAAGGGACCTCAGGAGGTCATCTAGTCCAACCCCCTGCTCAAAGCAGGACCAATCCCCAATTTTTTCCCCAGATCCCTAAATGGCCCCCTCAAGGATTGTACTCACAACCCTGGGTTTAGCAGGCCAATGCTCAAACCACTGAGCTATCCCTCCCCCTATTGTATTGCATGTACAAGGTTTAAAAATCAAATTGGTCTAAAGTGATTCAGTACCTTGAATTCTGGTTACCAGCTTATACATATCATTAACATCCTAAAGACATACCATCATAATGCTCTTTCTTCTAGATTTTATAGAATTTATAACCTTCAGCATTTTCTTTACTTATCGTAGCAGAGACAAATGTTAGGCTACTAGGATCAGATTCATCAACATTGTACAACCAGAACTAGAAGATTCTCATCCATTCCCCACCCCACAGAGACACACTAGATTTGTCTCTAATTTAGTCTTGGGGACTCCATGGTTCTAACCTGGAATCACATCTCTGCTCCATAGCGTCAATGGCCAACTTGACCATGTTTAAAGTAGTAGCTGAAGATGCATATGCTCTTAAAGAATTTCCCCCAAATAATACAACCGAGCATAAGGGTAATTTTCTATGAGTATTCCCTCCCCTGATACAACCAGGCTTTGCCTTTACAAAGATTCTAATGATTTACTCATAATTTTGGAACCATTATAGCAAAATAGAATTAACTCAACTCAACAAATAAAATCTAATAGCTATCCCCTAAAAAGAGCCAAAGCTATATTTGCCTCCCCACCCACTTGAAAGCTGCTGTTGGCCAGGGCTGTAGTAGTGGAGGTAACATTATTTGCTTCTGGGAGGGAGATTGCAATAGGGGCCTCCTCTCCACCTTTGGGGATGATAGCATCTGGGACTGCTATGGTTGGGAACAGACAACAGCCATTCGTGGGAGACAGCCCAGTTATATGAAGCTCCTTTCTCTTGATCTGATGCCCTTTGAAGTAACTGGGCAGAAGTTACTGCTTTGGGAAAGAAGTGAGCCCTGGTTTCAAGGCCTCCTTTTCCCAGCCTTAAATAGCTGCACCTGGTGGCTGAGGTAAGCAGCTTTTCATTTTGTTAGCAGTGAAAGTCTGAAGTTGTTGTCCCCTCAGACTGGTTAGATAAATGCCCTTTGGCCCCTGGGATAGACTAGGACTTAATTTCTCAACCTATCCTGTTTGATATGTCTATCCCTGGCATTATCTCATCTTTACTACCAGGAAAGAATAATGCTCCATGTCTACCACCAAGAATATTCGCTTCACCCACATCACCCTTTGTGTAAATCATCCACTTTTCTGCCATCTCCCTAACATTTTGATTGCTCCCCAGCATTCTGAACAGCCTGATTGACTCTCCCATGATTTTCTACTTCTGAAACTCTTAATGTCTGCAAAAAGGTGTCACCTAGATGTTAGTACTGTAGTTGATTTCAGATATACTATCTCTTAACTCCTAAGTGCAAGCTATCAGTCACGTAACATGGCATAGAAGTCACACATACACATTCACCTTTAAATATTTTGGATTTGCTTACGTGAAAAAGTTTTCAAGATGATCAGATGTGATTATGCAACCATTAGAAATTAGGGGGCCAGATCCTCAGCTGGTGTAAATCAGCATAACTCCATTGACTTGAATGGAGCTATACTGATTTACACTTGCTGACAGTCTGGCCATAGGTGTTTTCCTTTCCGCTCAACCATGTTTGGGACAATGATTAAGCCCCATCCCAGTTTCTATAGTCATTAATAGGGTCCTACCAAATTCACGGTCCATTTTGGCCAATTTCATGGTCACAGGACTTTAAAAATTGTAAATTTCATGTTTTCAGCTATTTATATCTGAAATTTCACAGTGTTGTAACTGTAGGGGTCCTGACCCAAAAAGGAGTTGTGGGGTGGTTGCAAGGGGTTGTTGTGGGGGCGGGGGGTTGTGGTACTGCTACCCTTACTTCTGTGCTGCCTTCAGAGCTGGGCAGCTGGAGCAGCAGCTGCTGGACGGGAGCCCAGCTTTGAAGGCAGAGTCACCACCAGCAGCAGCGCAGAAGGAAGGATGGCACGGGATGGTATTGCCACCCTTACTTCTGTGCTGCTGCTTGCAGAGCTGGGCCCTCAGTCAGCAGCCCCCACTCTCTGGCTGCCCAGCTCTGAAGGCAGCAGAACAGAAGTAAGGGTGGTATGGTATAGTATTGCCATCCTTACTTCTGTGCTGCTGCTGCTGGTGGAAAGAGGAGGGGTAGATGGAGAAGACAAGAGCTTTAGCAAGAATAGCACTGTACTAAGGCGGCATATCTACACATTCCCCTCTCAGGCCTTTCTTCTGCTACTAATCAAGAGTAACTTAGTGTCCCTGCAGTAGCACTCCTGTGCTCCTGGCCCTGCTCACCCAGTTTTTGCCTTGTGCCAATAGGCATTACACTTGACATGGACACTGAACAGGATCAAGCCCTCTAAGGTTACATGAGGCACAAGCTGTGACTCAAAAGAAATTAAAGATGTCAGCCCGAACTTTGCACTATTGCCAACACCAAGCATTCAAAGAGCATGAGTCACACCCCACAAAATCATGCGATTAAAAAAAATACATTGTGGTTTTATGCCTTTTGGCATATGAACCTTTGCAACATACTAGGTTATGTTTTCAAACGTCTCTACAGCAATGAAGGCTAAAAATTGACTTCTTTAAAATGAAAGCTGAGTTACATGATCACATGAATCTAGTAGCAGGGGCTTTAAGAAAAACACTTAACATTGTGAGACACTAAAAATCAGTAGAGTCAGCAACACAGCATTTCACTGTAATCATGCATAGGAATTGCAACAACAGGTGAATTTGAGCCATTATATTCAGAGCCAAATGAGAACTTCCAGACTACAATAGCAGAGTTACATACTCCAAAACTGTTTGGCTCTCTCTGACTACAATACATATTATGACGGGTTGGATCACAGAAACCCCCTGGGAGGCTGCCACCTGATGTGCCAAGACTACTTCTGCCCCTGCTTTCCTGCCCTGTCAGCTTAGGACTTCAGTGCCCTGCCTGGCGTGAGCTAGACCCGCTAGCCTGCTGCAAATCCAGACCTAGGTCTGAACCATGTCCCCTAACAGCTGCAGGTTTAATTGAAAGCAACTTAGGAAGCGTTCCTACCTTTAACACTCAGATGCCCAACTCCCAATGGGGTCCAAACCCTAAATAAATCCATTTTTACCCTGTATAAACCTTATACAGGGTAAACTCATAAATTGTTCACCCTCTACAACACTGATAGAGAGATATGCACAGCTGTTTGCCTGGCCCGCCCCCCCCAAGTATTAATACATACTCTGGGTTAATTAATAAGCAAAAAGTGATTTTATTAAATACAGAAAGTAGGATTTAAGTGGTTCCAAGTAGTAACAGACAGAACAAACTGACAGAATTACCAAGCAAAATAAAATAAAACACGCAAGTCTGTCTAGTACAGTAATAAAACTGAATACAGAAAATCTCACCCTTAGAGATGCTTCAATAAGTTTCTTTCATAGACTGGACATCTTCCTAGTCTGGGTACAATCCTTTCCCCTGGAACAGCCTTTGTTCTAGCTCAGGTGGTAGCTAGGGGATTCCTCATGATAGCTGCCCCCTTTGTTGTCTTCCACCCACTTATATATCTTTTGCATAAGGCGGGAATCCTTTGGAGTTTGAGGCGCAAGTGGTGTTCTCGTCCATCCTCCCTGTGGAAGGAAAAGGCCTGGGTAAGGACTGTCAAATCATGGAAGTCAACGAATGGCTACGCAGGTGGTGTCGGAGAGAAGGCTTTGGATTCTTTGACCATGGGATGGTGTTCCATGAAGGAGGAGTGCTGGGCAGAGACAGGCTCCATCTTACGAAGAGAGGGAAGAGCATCTTTGCGAGCAGGCTGGCTAACCTAGTGAGGAGGGCTTTAAACTAGGTTCACCGCGGGAAGGAGACCAAAGCCCTGAGGTAAGTGGGAAAGCGGGATACCGGGAGGAAGCACAGGCAGGAACATCTGTGAGGGGAGGGCTCCTGCCTCATACTGAGAATGAGGGGCAAACAGCAGGTGATCTCAAGTGCTTATATACGAATGCACAAAGCCTTGGAAACAAGCAGGGAGAACTGGAGGTCCTGGTGATGTCAAGGAATTATGACGTGATTGGAATAACAGAGACTTGGTGGGATAACTCACATGACTGGAGTACTGTCATGCATGGTTATAAACTGTTCAGAAAGGACAGGCAGGGCAGAAAAGGTGGGGGAGTAGCACTGTATGTAAGGGAGCAGTATGACTGCTCAGAGCTCCGGTACGAAACTGCAGAAAAACCTGAGTGTCTCTGGATTAAGTTTAGAGGTGTGAGCAACAAGAGTGATGTAGTGGTAGGAGTCTGCTATAGACCACCGGACCAGGGGGATGAGGTGGATGAGGCTTTCTTCCAGCAACTCGCGGAAGCTACTAGATCGCACGCCCTGGTTCTCATGGGTGACTTTAATTTTCCTGATATCTGCTGGGAGAGCAATACAGCGGTGCATAGACAATCCCAGGAAGTTTTTGGAAAGCGTAGGGGACAACTTCCTGGTGCAAGTGCTAGAGGAGCCAACTGGGGGGGAGCTTTTCTTGACCTGCTGCTCACAAACCGGGAAGAATTAGTGGGGGAAGCAAAAGTGGATGGGAATCTGGGAGGCAGTGACCATGAGTTGGTTGAGTTCAGGATCCTGACACAGGGAAGAAAGGTAAGCAGCAGGATACGGACCCTGGACTTCAGGAAAGCAGACTTCGACTCCCTCAGGAAACGGATGGGTAGGATCCCCTGGGGGACTAACATGAAGGGGAAAGGAGTCCAGGAGAGCTGGCTGTATTTCAAGGAATCCCTGTTGAGGTTACAGGGACAAACCATCCCGATGAGTCGAAAGGATAGTAAATATGGCAGGTGACCAGCTTGGCTTAACGGTGAAATCCTAGCGGATCTTAAACATAAAAAAGAAGCTTACAAGAAGTGGAAGGTTGGACATATGACCAGGGAGGAGTATAAAAATATTGCTCGGGCATGTAGGAATGAAATCAGGAGGGCCAAATTGCACCTGGAGCTGCAGCTAGCAAGAGATGTCAAGAGTAACAAGAAGGGTTTCTTCAGGTATGTTGGCAACAAGAAGAAAGCCAAGGAAAGCGTGGGCCCCTTACTGAATGAGGGAGGCAACCTAGTGACAGAGGATGTGGAAAAAGCTAACATACTCAATGCTTTTTTTGCCTCTGTCTTCACTAACAAGGTCAGCTCCCAGACTGCTGCGCTGGGCATCACAGCATGAGGAGTAGATGGCCAGCCCTCTGTGGAGAAAGAGGTGGTTAGAGACTATTTAGAAAAGCTGGACGTTCACAAGTCCATGGGGCCGGACGAGTTGCATCCGAGAGTGCTAAAGGAATTGGCAGCTGTGATTGCAGAGCCATTGGCCATTATCTTTGAAAACTCGTGGCGAACGGGGGAAGTCCCGGATGACTGGAAAAAGGCTAATGTAGTGCCAATCTTTAAAAAAGGGAAGAAAGAGGATCCTGGGAACTACAGGCCAGTCAGCCTCACCTCAGTCCCCGGAAAAATCATGGAGCAGGTCCTCAAAGAATCAATCCTGAAGCACTTACGTGAGAGGAAAGTGATCAGGAACAGTCAGCATGGATTCACCAAGGGAAGGTCATGCCTGACTAATCTAACCGCCTTCTATGATGAGATTACTGGTTCTGTGGATGAAGGGAAAGCAGTGGATATATTGTTTCTTGACTTTAGCAAAGCTTTTGACACGGTCTCCCACAGTATTCTTGTCAGCAAGTTAAAGAAGTATGGGCTGGAAGGTGGGTAGAAAGTTGGCTAGATTGTCAGGCTCAACGGGTAGTGATCAATGGCTCAATGTCTAGTTGGCAGCTGGTGTCAAGTGTAGTGCCCCAGGGGTCAGTCCTGGGGCCGGTTTTGTTCAATATCTTCATAAATGATCTGGAGGATGGTGTGGATTGCACTCTCAGCAAATTTGCAGATGATACTAAACTAGGAGGAGTGGTAGATATGCTGGAGGGCAGGGATAGGATACAGAGGGACCTAGACAAATTGGAGGATTGGGCCAAAAGAAATCTGATGAGGTTCAATAAGGATAAGTGCAGGGTCCTGCACTTAGGACGGAAGAACCCAATGCACTGCTACAGACTAGGGACCAAATGGCTAGGCAGCAGTTCTGCGGAAAAGGACCTAGGGGTTATAGTGGACGAGAAGCTGGATATGAGTCAGCAGTGTGCCCTTGCTGCCAAGAAGGCCAATGGCATTTTGGGATGTATAAGTAGGGGCATAGCGAGCAGATCAAGGGACGTGATCATTCCCCTCTATTCGACATTGGTGAGGCCTCATCTGGAGTACTGTGTCCAGTTTTGGGCCCCACACTACAAGAAGGATGTGGATAAATTGGAGTGAGTCCAGCGAAGGGCAACAAAAATGATTGGGGTCTGGAACACATGACTTATGAGGAGAGGCTGAGGGAACTGGGATTGTTTAGTCTGCAGAAGAGAAGAATGAGGGGGGATTTGATAGCTGCTTTCAACTACCTGAGAGTGGTTCCAGAGAGGATGGTTCTAGACTATTCTCAGTGGTAGAAGAGGACAGGACAAGGAGTAATGGTCTCAAGTTGCAGTGGGGGAGGTTTAGGTTGGATATTAGGAAAAACTTTTTCACTAGGAGGGTGGTGAAACACTGGAATGCGTTACCTAGGGAGGTGGTAGAATCTCCTTCCTTAGAAGTTTTTAAGGTCAGGCTTGACAAAAGCCCTGGCTGGGATGATTTAATTGGGGATTGGTCCTGCTTTGAGCAGGGGGTTGGACTAGATGACCTCCTGAGGTCCCTTCCAACCCTGATATTCTATGATTCTATGTCCCTCTGGGTTGCCACCCTCCTTCTCAATGGAAAGCACCAGGTTAAAGATAGATTCCAGTTCAGGTGACATGATCACATGTCACTGCAGGAGTTCATTACCCACTTGCCAGCACACAGGTATACAGGAAGACTTACAAATGAAACAGAAAGAAAAGGAGTACTTGTGGCACCTTAGAGACTAACCAATTTATTTGAGCATGAGCTTTCGTGAGCTACAGCTCACTTCATCGGATGCATACCGTGGAAACTGCAGCAGACTTTATATATACACAGAGAATATGAAACAATACCTCCTCCCACCCCACTGTCCTGCTGGTAATAGCTTATCTAAAGTGATCATCAGGTTAGGCCATTTCCAGCACAAATCCAGGTTTTCTCACCATCACATGCCATCATGTGCCAGCAATGCCCCTCTGCCATGTACATTGGTCAAACTGGACGGTCTCTACGTAAAAGAATAAATGGACACAAATCAGATGTCAAGAATTATAACATTCATAAACCAGTCGGAGAACACTTCAATCTCTCTGGTCACGCAATCACAGACATGAAGGTCGCTATCTTAAAACAAAAAAACTTCAAATCCAGACTCCAGCGAGAAACTGCTGAATTGGAATTCATTTGCAAATTGGATACTATTAATTTAGGCTTAAATAGAGACTGGGAGTGGCTAAGTCATTATGCAAGGTAGCCTATTTCCTCTTGTTTTTTCCTACCCCCCCCCCCCCCAGATGTTCTGGTTTAACTTGGATTTAAACTTGGAGAGTGGTCAGTTTGGATGAGCTATTACCAGCAGGAGAGTGAGTTTGTGTGTGTATGGGGGTGGGTTTTTGGAGGGGGGTGAGGGAGTGAGAGAACCTGGATTTGTGCAGGAAATGGCCCAACTTGATTATCATGCACATTGTGTAAAGAGTTGTCACTTTGGATGGGCTATCACCAGCAGGAGAGTGAATTTGTGTGGGGGGGTGGAGGGTGAGAAAACCTGGATTTGTGCTGGAAATGGCCTAACCTGATGATCACTTTAGATAAGCTATTACCAGCAGGACAGTGGGGTGGGAGGAGGTATTGTTTCATATTCTCTGTGTATATATAAAGTCTGCTGCAGTTTCCACGGTATGCATCCGATGAAGTGAGCTGTAGCTCACGAAAGCTCATGCTCAAATAAATTGGTTAGTCTCTAAGGTGCCACAAGTACTCCTTTTCTTTTTGCGAATACAGACTAACAGGGCTGTTACTCTGAAACCTGTCAAATGAAACAGAGCCATCTACAGACAATTGTCCTGGTTAATGGGAATGATCAAGATTCCAAACCACCATTAATGGCCCACATTTTGCATAATTACAATAGGCTCTCAAGAGTTATATTTTATATTTCTAGTTTTCAGATACAAGAGTGATACATTTATACAAATAGGATGTCCACACTCAGTAGATTATAAGCTTTGTAATGATACCTTACGAGATACCTTTTGCATGAAGCATATTCCAGCTACATTATATTCACACTCATTAGCATATTTGTATAAAATCATGTAGAGTGTGACATACATATTATATTTAACATTCTGCACTCTGAGACACCAGCAGTGCCTAGACACAAGGGGTGGCAATTAAAGACTGTTGAGCAAGATATCAGTTTTTAATATGCAATTATCATGTATTTTCCTATTAGCTGTAATGGTTCTGCAGGAGCTGTTCCACAATAATGAGTAAATATACTATTTTAGAAAGGTCTTAAAGCCAAAGCATTGCTCAAGAGAGACTTGTATTCACATTAATGGGAGATCAGCACCCAGAATGATAGGAGACTAGAAGTGAATTGCATTCAGGCCATTTATTATTCCAATTCCGTACACAAACAAGACAGAGAAACAAAACCAAAACCTACATTAAAAGAACATTAAGGTCAGAGACAGGCAGTCAATTTTGCCTGTGCAGCCTCAATTCAGCCTCCTTGAACTGTCTTATGACATGATCACATACCGTTTCTCCCCCCACAGGACTCCTGCCTCTTTCAGTACACAGGATGGAATAATCAGCTGTTCAGTATTTTGTTTTATCCTCATTGTTCAGCGTGTGACTCTTGGCTTTATTTACTGCACACTATCTGAACTCTGGTTTTAATATGGAATTATTAACTTCCTTAGGGCTTCTCGGTTATTGCAGTTAAACATCTGACAAAGCTGTAAGCAGCTGAAAACTCGGTTTTATAATCAGGAGCGTCAAACCTAAATACATATGGCACTACTGCCTCTGCCTACAATTTGAAACCTTCTGACAATTTTATCCATTCTCTGACCCTACACCCACTTTTCTGCTTTTAAAAGAAGATAAAAAATAGCAAAATAATTCTTATTAGAACTGTATAATAGTCTAAGATGAAATATAGTAACATAGATCTGCTGTAAGATTTTGATCAGCAAACTTAGTTCACACAAAAAATATAACTTGATACTTTATTTCATTGTGTTCAGATACAATGGATTTGCAATTAAGCCCCCTAGTAATTAAAATCCTGCAGATTTGCTATGTTTGGTAATCCTTCCTTAGAAGGCAGTAAAAGCAAGAGTAATCACAGATTTACTAAGTATAATCTATCATAAATCACCTAACAAAATAGTCTGTATAATACTATCTTCTAGATCCATGCTTTCAATATTGCATCTATATTAAAGGAGCTCAGCAACCATTGAGAATGTATCTATACAAGGGGAGGAGAACTTATTCTCTAAATATCCAGGAATAAGTGTCTAAATGGCACCCGAGAAATAATTTAGGGCCTGATCTGATTCTCACTGACATGAATGCAAGTTTTAGTCGTGACTGCAGTGAAGATGGAAGGGTTGTCTGAAGCTGGGCCTGGTTTAGGTGTGATCTTATCGGTGCTACTAAATTAAGCAGTCAGTGCTAGGATTAATTATCTACTAGAAAAATCCAGGGTGCTACAGTAATGGTGATTTAGTAGGTGGCGGCGTATTTTCTGAAGGACTGATTCTGCCACTCTGTGCATGTGTCTGAACTGCAAAGCTCATCACTACAGGTAGTGTGAAGGAATTTGCTCCCCACATGTACGGCCTAGTGGTCAGGGTAGGGTATGACCAGCACTCTCTGTCTTGGCACCCTGTGTTGACAGCCACTCCAACCCATAGATGCTTGAACTAGGGATGCTGCAGCACCCCCTGGCTTGAAGTGGTTTCCATTATATACAGGGTTTGCAGTTTGGTTCAATGGCTCTGAACACCCCCACTATACAAATTGTTCCAGCGTCCCTGCTCCAACCCTGCAGTAGCCTGTCCCTTTCTGTAACTCAGCCCTCTGGCAGCTCACAGATTGCATTCACCCCTTCTGGAGTGCACAAAGAGTCTAACAAAGGCTAATTCCACTGTCCAGTGAGGGGCTTCAGGCTTCAGCTAGCTAAAGTCCCAGAAGCAGAAGTCTCTGGGATGTGGGGTCTTCCTAGTCCTGAGTGTCTAGTATCAGGTAGGGTTTTTGTTTGTTTGTTTTTTGTTTAAAAACCTCTAACCCCATCAGGGGCTGAACAGAGGAATCCAGGCCTACTCTCTCCCTCTACCAGACTCAAATCCAGGGCCCAAAGGTAGGCAGTTGCATCCTGGAGTGCTATGCAGCTTTCTCCTACTAGTCTCCCCACAAAAGAGAAAAAAAGCAAAGACATGCAAACAAAATAAAACAAAGGCATTTTCAACCTGGCAGAGCCTAGAGTCCTTTTCCCTCAGTAGGATAGAGTAGATCATCAATGGTCAGGGCCCAGCTTCACCACTAGGGCACTTACAGTGCTCCTTCTGCAGAGCTTCAGCACAGAGATCCACCTCCACTGGGTGTCTACCAAAAAGCTACTCTGCTCCCCTTGTCAGCTCCTTCCCCAGACTATTCATGCATTACAGATGTGGCAGAGTGGAGCTGCCTGGACCCAAAGCAGCTCCTAACCCCCTCCTCTCCATTGTAGGGTTTGCACACCCAATCACAGATAGATTATCACACAGCTGCCTTCTGCAGTCCTCTTAAAACTTCATCTGAACCACCTGGCATTGGCTTGTGTCTGAGACCGGATACTGGAGTAGGTGGGCCTGGGGGTCTGATCCAGTATGGTAATTCTGGTTCCCTATTGCAGCATACTTCTTTACTAGTTTGAGGCTTTTGGAGCCTTAGACCCTTAGGACTGCCTCTAATGTCTCAGGACTATCTCTTTATGGTGCCACAACCATGAAAGTGATATTGAACAGAATCGTTCTTTTCAGACAGGCTGAAATACTGTTCTATTAGAAATTTTCTGATCAGCTGTTTTCCAGTTTCCCTTTGTAAAAGGATTTCATATTGAAGAATTGCTCTGAGATGTGGCTAGGGGGCACTGGGCTGTTGGAGATTTTACCCTTCTGTGTGTGGATGAGCTGTGATCCTGACCACTTGCACAAGCTGGTCAGAAAACTGGAAGTCAAATTTTAGTGAAAATGCTTGTGAAAAATCTCACATGCCAAATGGTCAGAAAATGGTAAATAAGCCCCCTTCCCCCCCCCCCCCCCCCAAAAAAAAAAATTAGAATGAGAAGTTATTTCTGTTTTGTGACTGACTGTGCCAATTATGGAAGTGATACCACGACACTTTTTGCAGTCGAGAAGCATCCCTCAGCCCATATTTTAATTTGGGAAATTACATTCTGCCTGTCTAAATGCCTTTATACTCTCAAGTGGTTATTATATTCTTTTTCCTTTTGTAGTGTTTGCTATGCGCTCTGAAACCACTGCTACATTTCTTATCAGAAAGGGTTACATTTCCATAGTGATAGCTGAAGTAATGCAGTTCATATTTGTAATGCACTTTGGGATGAACTGAATGACAGAAATGTGAATAATTAATTTATTATTATTCTCTCAGTTCCACCTCTGCTGAAATTCTCATTCTCACCATTATCTCCTCTACTCTTGACCACTTCAATGCTCTTGTCTATTCCCTGCCCTAGCCTCGACCCTCTAGTTTCCAAAATGTGGGGAATGCTTTTTCTGACTTTACACCTAGAAAGAAGTCACTATATAAACCATCACTCCTAATTAACTTCACTGACCTTCTCTTCAGGCTCCAGTTCTAAACTGACTTTGTTTATAAAACCTTTCCTAGACTGTCCCATAGACTCTGCCCTCTTTTCCCTGCTGCTTTTTTCCCTAATCCAGTGAAGTACTTAAGCACATGCTTAATTTAGAGCATGTATCTAGTCCTACTGAAGTTTTGTTTATGTCAGTGGGAGCAGGATTGAACCCCAAAATGCTGTAGAATAAGCCATGATCTTGGTCCCCAGGAAGCTGAAGTTCTTGTGGGAAGTTTTTGTAGGAGAGAACCTGAAAGCCAGTGAAATTTGATTGGGTTCAGGTTTAGAAGTGTTCCAAACTTGAATCTTTGGCCAGGATCACTGAAAAGTTTGTGAACCTTCTCATGAATGCAAATAGCTTATAGTGAGATTGGACCAAGTGCTATGTGAATCTGAGTCTGCTTGTGGTTTCAGGTAGAATAAACCAATTTCTGGGTTTGTTTGTGGGGCTCTCACCCACCTAACTCTCTCTGGTGTTGAGGATCTGTTAATGATTGCAAATCACTTTGAACAGACAGTCCACTCATTAACAAAACAAAGCTCAAGGGACCACATTTTCTGCTGTGGTTAATGGGCCCAAGGCCACTGATTTCTATTCTCCCTGAATGGTCTGAACAATATGCTACAGGGAACAATCTTGCATTGGCAGAGGATGGTCTTTGTAAGGGACACCTGCACTATAGATAAGATACAGTTACTGTATCACACAGACACCAGGAACCATGTCTAGAACCCTGGTTCTTCTAGCTCCAAAATCACAATCTTCTCCCACTAATAATGAAGAAAAACTCCTTTAGAGGCTAGTAGTAGCAGGTCACTTAGAGTCTCTCAAGGCAGGCACCAGTGGGTGACATTACTCACTCATGCATATTACAGCTACTGTAGATAATCTAATAGACTTTTGACTTCTCTAATTCAAATCCACTGTCGAATCAGGCAAATGAAGAGAGTGATTGTTTCAGTCTCTGAAACAGGTCTCTTGTCGAGTCTGTCTTATAGTGCAGTGCTGCATTCAGAAATGATCTGTCAGATACTGGCAGCTGTAGCAGTCCGGACATCTCACTAAATGGACTAGTGATCTTACTTGTTACTATACATCTTTTGTTCTCTAGTGCTTAAAGTTGCAATTAAGTGGGACAACTTGTGGGAGAGATAAAAATGAAAGAGAGGGGAGCGCAGAAGAAAAGGAAAGAAGAAAACCTTGTAATTTATTACTCTTAAGAAAACCACATACAGGAGTGATACACTTATTACTAATTACACAATTACTTGTATGTCTTGGTAAAAAATTACTCAAAGTCCAAATGAAGTCTAGTAATAAAATTACTTAATCATTTTGACTTGATTATTTATTAAAAGTTAGAGTTTGCTCAAGAGCATTTTAAGGTCTTAGCAATTAAATAATTACCAGTCATTTAAAGGAGTAATGTTTTTTTAAAAACTTCCGACATGTAAAAAATTCTATTGCTTGTGTTTTTTAGAAAGCATTTACAATTGCCATTAGAGATGGGGCTGAGCTAGCACTTTAAATCTGATCCAAACTTTGATCTGGATCTGAATTTTGTAGCTTGTGACCCACCTCCAGGTGGGGGGAAAAAAAGGGGGGGGGGAAGCCACGCCTGCCACTGTTTAAAAAAAAATGTGGTGGTTTATATTCTCTTTGACGTTGGAACATTACTTAATAACGGAGATTATAATGGCAGCCAAGAATTCTGAAATACAATGATTAACAAGGAGTAGGTGTTAGAGGTTGTAGATTCAGTGGCATTACATCAAGGATGAATGTGGACCGGCAAGATTAAAACAGAGTTATTGCAGATAGGATGGCATTTCCGTTCACAAATGTGTGACTCCTATAGAAACCTTCTAATTGTGAGATGGGCTGTTTTATAGACTTGAACAGGCTGAAAAGGGAAACACTTAAATCCACCAACTAGTTACCATTATATCTATGGACAGAAGTTACATAATTGACTAAGAAACATTGGACAACAGTAGTGCCACCAATCCCAGTGCACTGTAACAACATCAGAGCCATGAGACCTAAGTGGCACAAAGGCATTAGGGCCAAATGCGCTCAGGTGCAAAGTCTGAGTAAATAGGCTCTGGGCAGGTGATCAAACAGGGATTGCTTGGAAAGGAAACTTTCCCACCTAACCTTACAGCTTGGTGTGCAGCAGTTACACATTGCTGCATCAGCTATAGTTGATGGCCTATAGTAGCAACTGGGGTCTCTGCATACCTCATCCAAAGAGGTATTTAGGCTTTTTGAACTATGTAGCAATAGATCCAATAGCTACTTTCCTATCCCTCTCTAGACTACCCCCACTATGTCTTCAGATCCACTTTGCTCAGTCATGAAGATAGACAACATGAAACAGATCCACAGTAGTGGATTTAGTACCTTCCATACCTATGAGAAAATTGATGGGAAAGGCGGGGGTTTCCAACCTTAGGCCCTTAAAAACTTCACTGATACTAATTTATACCTCTCGTTTTTTATTTGGTTCAATGGAGATGCTGGATTTTATGTTCAATGAATCACGGTATATAAATATAGACTCTGTACCAATCACATCCTCAGTACGTACTAAGTGTTCAATTTTTCCTCATTGGATATTTTTCAATATGCTTTCCATTCTTTACTATTACTGTAATATTTTATTTCTTGCTGACAAACAATGCAAAGTATTATAAAATAAAGAAACAGAATTACTTGCAAAACAAAATATATGTAGAAAATAAAACTAACCCCTCAAACAGTAAACCATGTAGAGTATTAACTGTATACAGTTAGGACCACAAGCTTCCAGACAGAGTGTTTGGGACAGATTGTGATCTCAGTTAAATGGGTGTGACTCTGTTAAAGCTGGTGGATTTACATTTGTCTGGCTCTGTATTTGTTCAGAAGGAGATTAGTTTTTATAGGAGAGAAAAAAACTTTTATTCTTTTGTGTTGGCTTTTAGACACTACAATGCCTTTTTATCATATGTTCTAGGTCCCTGAGACCAGTATGTATTCAAATAGATATTTTGCTTCAGTACAAAGGATTTTTGTAGCTTTTTTTCCCCATGCCGTTTAATACAAATTGTGTACAAAATAACTGAAAATCACACATGAAGGCCAGTTTGAACTAATTTTTGAAAACCATTTAGGCTGTCAGCATCCATAATATGTAGCTTGAAGATTTATTGGGGAGTAAGACCCAGGTCCACAAAGGGTCTTGGGTGTCCACGTCCCATTTTTAGGCTCCACTGTGATCCACAAAATGCCCCCTAAGCAAACATCTTGTCCATCAGGTGCCTATGTTTTTGCAGTAAAAAGGTCCCATGTTTCTGCCTCTGGGCATGCACACTGCTTGGCACCTGGATGCCTATCTCTTGCCTAAGCCTCTGGGCGAGCCAAGAAGTGGGAAGATGGGCACTCCTCTGCTTAACTTGCATGTGAGGCCCTAGCCAGTAGGCATGCTCAGATGCCTCCTAACTGCACACAAAACAGTGGGACGGGAGAGGGCGATAGACAGTGAGTCTCACTCTTTGGCCCAATTAATATTTAATTATGCAATTAAAGTGGAACAACTTGAATAGGAGAGATTGGGAGCCCAAGTTTAGAATATCCACTAGTCTGGTGGTGAGGGAATATGCCTCTGAGGTGGTGAAATCCCTTCTCCTCATCAGGCAGAGGTCTGACTTGAATCAGTGGTCTCCTACATCCCAAGGGAGTACCCTAACCAGTGGGCCGAAGGTTATAAGGGAGCTCCTCCTTGCTGCCCCTCCCGCCAGGTATTTTGTGTACCGTTAAGTACTCTCTGAGCATTCCTACCAGCTCAGGCCCCACACATGAGTTAGGCAAAGGCGTGCTATCTTCTCCCAGTTCATGGATCACAAGCAGAGATAGCACCTCCCTGCAGCCCAGACTTAATGCCTATCTCTGTGAAAGGGGCAGGGTTTAGCATACACTAGTCTTGTCAGCATCTCCCATTGGCTAGCTTAGGTGGCTCTGAGCCTGTGTGCTGGCTCTTGTGGACTGCATTCTAAGGTGCTTAACTCTCCCCATTCATTGTACAGGGAGCCTGGCTACCTCACTCAGGCTTTGTAGACTTGTTGTCCTGTGATTTTCTAAGTGCCTAAAAGTTAGCCATTGTGACCCTGAGTGTTGCAACGTCTAAGTCCCTTTGGAGATCCAGGCCTTACCCATTTAGCCCTGGTCTACACTAAGACTTTAGGTCGAATTTAGCAGCGTTAAATCGATGTAAACCTGCACCTGTCCACACGATGAAGCCCTTTATTTCGACTTAAAGGGCTCTTAAAATCGATTTCCTTACTCTACCCTTGACAAGTGGATTAGCTCTTAAATCGGCCTTGCAGGCTCAAATTTGGGGTACTGTGGACACAATTTGACAGTATTGGCCTCCGGGAGCTATCCCAGAGTGCTCCATTGTGACCGCTCTGGACAGCACTCTCAACTCAGATGCACTGGCCAGGTAGACAGGAAAAGAACCGCGAACTTTTGAATCTCATTTCCTGTTTGGCCAGCGTGGCAAGCTGCAGGTGACCATGCAGAACTCATCAACAGAGGTGACCATGATGGAGTCCCAGAATCACAAAAGAGCTCCAGCATGGACTGAACGGGAGGTACGGGATCTGATCGCTGTTTGGGGAGAGGAATCCCCAACTCCGTTCCAGTTTTCGAAATGCCAAAACCTTTGTCAAAATCTCCCAGGGCATGAAGGACAGAGGCCATAACAGGGACCCGAAGCAGTGCCGCGTGAAACTGAAGGAGCTGAGGCAAGCCTACCAGAAAACCAGAGAGGCGAACGGCCGCTCCGGGTCAGAACCCAAAGCATGCCGCTTCTATGATGAGCTGCATGCCATTTTAGGGGGTTCAGCCACCACTACCCCAGCCGTGTATTTGACTCCTTCAATGGAGATGGAGGCAACACAGAAGCAGGTTTTGGGGATGAAGAAGATGATGATGATGATGAGGTTGTAGATAGCTCACAGCAAGCAAGCGAGAAACCAGTTTTCCTGACAGCCAGGAATTGTTTCTCACCTTGGACCTGGAGCCAGTACCCCCTGAACCCACCCAAGGCTGCTTCATGGACCCAGCAGGCGGAGAAGAGACCTCCGGTGAGTGTACCTTTTAAAATACGATACATGGTTTAAAAGCAAGCATGTGAAAGGATTACTTTGCCCTGGCATTTGCGGTTCTCCTGGATGTACTCCCAAAGCCTTTGTAAAAGGTTTCTGGGGAGGGCAGCCTTATTGTGTCCTTCATGGTAGGACACTTTACCACTCCAGGCCAGTAACACGTACTCGGGAATCATTGTACAACAAAGCATTGCAGTGTATGTTTGCTGGCGTTCAAACAACATCCGTTCTTTATCTCTCTTTGTTATCCTCAGGAGAGTGAGATATCATTCATGGTCACCTGGTTGAAATAGAGTGCTTTTCTTCAGGGGACACTCAGAGGAGCCCATTCCTGCTGGGCTGTTTGCCTGTGGCTAAACAGAAATGTTCCCCGCCGTTAGCCATGGGGAGGAGGGAGGGTTGAGGGGGTAGCCACGCGGTGGGGGGAGGCAAAATGCGACCTTGTAACGAAAGCACATGTGCTATGTATGTAACGTTAACAGCAAGGTTTACCCTGAAAGAGTGTAGCCACTGTTTTATAAAATGTGTCTTTTTAAATACCGCTGTCCCTTTTTTTTCCCTCCACCAGCTGCATGTGTTTCAATGATCACAGGATCTTCTCCTTCCCAGAGGCTAGTGAAGATTAGAAAGAAAAAAAAACGCACTCGAGATGAAATGTTCTCCGAGCTCATGCTGTCCTCCCGCACTGACAGAGCACAGACGAATGCGTGGAGGCAAATAATGCCAGAGTGCAGGAAAGCACAAAATGACCGGGAGGAGAGGTGGCGGGCTGAAGAGAGTAAGTGGCGGGCTGAAGACAGGGCTGAAGCTCAAATGTGGCGGCAGCGTGATGAGAGGATTCAATGCTGAGGCTGCTGGAGGACCAAACCAGTATACTCCAGTGTATGGTTGAGCTGCAGCAAAGGCAGCTGGAGCACAGACTGCCATTACAGCCCCTGTGTAACCAATCGCCCTCCTCCACACCCAGACGCCCAAGAACGCGGTGGGGGGGCCACCGGCCAACCAGCCACTCCGCCACAGAGGATTGCCCAAAAAAAAAGAAGGCTGGCATTCAATAAATTTTAAAGTTGTAAACTTTTAAAGTGCTGTGTGGCATTTTCCTTCCCTCCTCCACCACCCCTCCTGCACTACCTTGGTAGTCATCCCCCTATTTGTGTGATGAATGAATAAAGAAGGCATGAATGTGAAGCAACAATGACTTTATTGCCTCTGCAAGCGGTGATTGAAGGGAGGAGGGGAGGGTGGTTAGTTTACAGGGAAGTAGAGTGAACCAAGGGGCGGGAGGTTTCATCAAGGAGAAACAAACAGAACTTTCACACCGTAGCCTAACCAGTCACGAAACTGGTTTACAAAGCTTCTCTGATGCGTACCGTGCCCTCCTGTGCTCTTCTAACCGCCCTGATGTCTGGCTGTGCGTAACCAGCAGCCAGGCGATTTGCCTCAACCTCCCACCCCGCCATAAACGTCTCCCCCTTACTCTCACAGATATTGTGGAGCACACAGCAAACAGTAATAACAGTGGGAATATTGGTTTCGCTGTGGTCTAAGTGAGTCAGTAAACTGTGCCAGTGCGCCTTTAAACGTCCAAATGCACATTCTACCACCATTCTGCACTTGCTCAGCCTGTAGTTGAACAGCTCCTGACTACTGTCCAGGCTGCCTGTGTACGGCTTCATGGGCCATGGCATTAAGGGGTAGGCTGGGTCCCCAAGGATACATATAGGCATTTCAACATCCCCAACAGTTATTTTTCTGGTCTGGGAATAAAGTCCCTTCCTGCAGCTTTTGACACAGACCAGAGTTCCTGAAGATGCGAGCATCATGTACCTTTCCCGGCCATCCCACGTTGATGTTGGTGAAACGTCCCTTGTGATTCACCAGAGCTTGCAGCACTATTGAAAAGTACCCCTTGCGGTTTATGTACTCGCCGGCTTGGTGCTCTGGTGCCAAGATAGGGATATGGGTTCTGTCTATGGCCCCACCACAGTTAGGGAATCCCATTGCAGCAAAGCCATCCACTAGGACCTGCACATTTCCCAGGGTCACTACCCTTGATATCAGCAGATCTTTGATTGCGAGGGCTACTTGCATCACAGCAGCCCCCACAGTAGATTTGCCCACTCCAAATTGATTCCCCACTGACCGGTAGCTGTCTGGCGTTGCAAGCTTCCACAGGGCTATCGCCACTTGTTTCTCAACTGTGAGGGCTGCTCTCATCTTGGTATTCATGCGCTTCAGGGCAGGGGAAAGCAAGTCACAAGTTCCATGAAAGTGCCCTTACGCATGTGAAAGTTTCGCAGCCACTGGGAATCGTCCCAGACCTGCACACTATGCGGTCCCACCAGTCTGTGCTTGTTTCCCGAGCCCAGAATCAGCGTTCCACAGCATGAACCTGCCCCATTAGCACCATGATGCATGCATTGGCAGGGCCCATGCTTTCAGAGAAATCTGTGTCCATGTCCTGATCACTCACGTGACCGCGCTGACATTGCCTCCTCGCCCGGTATCGCTTTGCCAGGTTCTGGTGCTGCATATACTGCTGGATAATGCATGTGGTGTTGAATGTGCTTCTAATTGCCAAAGTGAGCTGAGCGGCCTCCATGCTTGCCTTGGTATGGCGTCCGCACAGAAAAAAGGCACGGAACGATTGTCTGCCGTTGGTCTGATGGAGGGAGGGGCGACTGACGACATGGCTTACAGGGTTGGCTTCAGGGAGCTAAAATCAACAAAGGGGGTGGCTTTACATCAAGGAGTATTTCAGGCAGGACTTCACGGAGGGTTCCAATAAGAAATGGTGCACCTAAGTTATTGTTCTTATTGGAACAAGGAGGTTAGTCTGGCCTCTGATTGATACATGGCTAGATTTACCTCGCTGCACCTTCTCTGTGAGTGACTACAGTGTGACCTAGAGGAATGAGTCCCTAGACAGGGGAGTGGGGGAAGCAAATGAGTACAAAACAAATCTGGTCTATTTCTTGTTTTGATCCACTCCATCTATCTTTTACATCTTTGGCTGGCAGCAGACGGTGCAGAAGGACTGCATGCCATCCACATCTCATGGCTGCTCGGCAGAAGATGGTACAGTACGACTGCTAGCCATCCTCATCTCTTGCCTGCCCGGCAGAAGATGGTACAGTACGACTGCTAGCGATCCGTATCGCCTGCCTGCTCACCATAAGACGGTTCAATAGGACTGACTGCAGGACTAAAGAGAATGACCTGGTCAAGTCACTCTAAATTTAGTCCCTGCGCCCATGTCTGCCCAGGCGCTCCCAGCCGACGTGGCCAGGAGCACCTTGGACACGACGATGACGGCTACCAGTCCTATTGCACCGTCTGCTGCCAGAAGGCAATGGGTTGCTGCTACTGTGTAGCAATGCCATACTGCGTCTGCCAGCACCCAGGAGACATACGGTGACGGTTACCTGAGCGGGCTCCATGCTTGCCATGGTATGGCGTCTGCACAGGTAACTCAGGAAAAAGCGCGAAACGATTGTCTGCCCTTGCTTTCACGGAGGGAGGGAGGGAGCGGGGGCCTGACGATATGTACCCAGAACCACCCGCGACAATGTTTTAGCCCCATCAGGCATTGGGATCTCAACCCAGAATTCCAATGGGCAGCGGAGACTGTGGGAACTGTGGGATAGCTACCCACAGTGCAACGCTCCGGAAGTCGACTCTAGCCTCGGTACTGTGGAAGCACTCTGCCGAGTTAATGCACTTAATGCACTTACAGCATTTTCTGTGGGGACACACACACTCGAATATATAAAACCGATTTCTAAAAAACCAACTTCTATAAATTCGACCTTATTCCGTAGTGTAGACATACCCTAAGTGAATTATCAAATCAACCTTTAATAGAGGTTAGGAAGGAATTTTTCCATAACTTCCCACCAGAGAGATTTTTGCCCTTTATTGTGAAGCAGCTGGTGTTGGCCACTGTCAGAGACAGGATGCGGGACTAGATGGTCCTTGGGTCTCAACTGTTGCCAGACTGGATATGTTCAGATTACGTCTTTGAGGGACAGACTCATGGTGGGGGCTATAGGCAGCTACATCTCTACAGCAGGGGTTCTAGAAGGGATTGTGTTTCAGGCCATGATCCTTCCACCCTCCCTCTGCGCCTTCTGCTTTCTTGGTGTGACTTGCTCAGGAAAGGCATGCCAGGAAGGGAAAGTTCCTTATGCTTTCACATACACACATTGTCACAACCCAATGGCTCCCTCCCATTAGGGAGTCCTCTGGGAAGGTAGATCAGCACTGTATATTGCTAACGCTGTTGCAAGCATCACAAAGCATTTTGGGGAGGGCTAAAGGTGTGAGTGGAGAGTGGAAGATTCCTTTGCAGGAGTAGAAGAGGCTGGCGGGGGGGGAGGGAGAAGAAGAATAGAGCAGAGAACGAGTTAACTCAACACTGGAGCGCTAGCTCAGTGCGAAGATAAAGATGCTGGCCCCCACCCAAGGACACTGTTCACAGCCAAGACTTGGCTGGTGGCCGAGAAAGACGGGGGCTTGCAGGTGCCTGAGCAGCCATGAGAAAGAAGATTCCAACTGCACAAATCTGCAGAACTGGAAGGCCAGCACAGAAGAAAACAAAGTCTAAGACTGCAGAGATGGAAAACACCCGTGAGATGGAGCTGAGCCTTGAGTCCCTGAAGCCGAGGTGTTTTGGGAAGCTAAAGAACCTACGGACAGCCGGCTTGGACTGGCACAGAGAGCACAAGGAACAGAGGTCGTGGAACACCCCTAAAGGAGCCCAGGACTTAAAACCCTCTTGAGAGCTGGAGCAACTCGGAGAGCACAGCAGATCCTTGATCAGCCTGGGCCCAGGACAGCTCTCCTGTCCACCTTCCCCCACCCTCTTCTTCTGACATTACACTCAGACTTGGCCAGTCTGGGTCGTGCGTGTGTGAGTATGAAAGTGGGTTAGGGCTTGGGGCATTAACACTTTCTTTCTTCCCAAGTGACATGGGAGCGTGCCCAACACTCTCTGCTGTTATTTTATCATTTTATTAATAAAGTTTTAAAATTTAGACACTTGGTGTGCCTCGTCATCTCCTCCCCGAAAAGATCCTGTGGCCCCAGCCTGATCAACTGTGGCCCCAGGGAGATTGGTAGTGAAAATCTGTCACAACATGCAAGGGCCAGGGAGAATCTGACTCTGCACAGGAATCCTGAAGACCCTACAGGAATAACCTGATCCCAGATAGGTCTTACAACGTATGCAATGTTGCAGCAGTCACATCATTTTACTACAAACTATAAAAACTAAACAAAAGCAAACAAAGTCCAACTCGGATGTCAAACATGGTCTGGTTCTTTTCTTCTCTCTGACATAATTAACATTTCACAGACCGTGGGGACTCTCCAGTCCCCTACGTTAGGGAAAGGAAGCTCACTAACATGATGCACAGGGGCGGGAACTAGGGTTACCATGGGGGTGCTGCAGTACCCCAGGTTTTACACAAGGTCCCAGCTGCCGGCCCTGCCCCTGGGGCTCCGCACCTGCCTCCAGCTGTGGCCCCAGCGTTGGCCTCCTTACCCATCTATGTCCCCCCCCATAGCCACCGCCCCGCTCCCAGCCCGAGCTGGGGAGTGATGTGGGGGGGGCATGGACAGAGGTAAGGGGTGGGTGCAGCCCCCCCCCCCCCAAGTGTTCCAGCGCCACGGACATAAGGAAGTGAAGGGTGAGAGAGAATGAATAAAGAAGACACATTCTCAGTACCTCTGTGATCCTGAGTGGTGCACACTTATGTCCCTACTTCCACCTTGTCATAAGTCATCCAAAGAGTGATTGCCAGAAACAGAAATGTCGATGAACAGGACAGGTGTCAAGGTTCCTCCCCCACTCTGAACTCTAGGGTACAGATGTGGGGACCTGCATGAAAAACCCCTAAGCTTATCTTTACCAGCTTAGGTCAAAACTTCCCCAAGGTACAAAATATTCCACCAGTTGTCCTTGGATTGGCCGCTACCACCACCAAACTAATACTGGTTACCGGGGAAGAGCTGTTTGGACGCGTCTTTCCCCCAAAATACTTCCCAAAACCTTGCACCCCACTTCCTGGACAAGGTTTGGTAAAAAGCCTCACCAATTTGCCCAGGTGACTACAGACCCAGATCCTTGGATCTTAAGAACAATGAACAATCCTTCCAACACTTGCACCCCCCCTTTCCTGGGAAATGTTGGATAAAAAGCCTCACCAATTTGCATAGGTGACCACAGACCCAAACCCTTGGATCTGAGAACAATGAAAAAGCATTCAGTTTTCTTACAAGACGACTTTTAATAAAAAAATAGAAGTAAAGAGAAATAAAGAAATCCCCCCTGTAAAATCAGGATGGTAGATATCTTACAGGGTAATTAGATTCAAAAACATAGAGAACCCCTCTAGGCAAAACCTTAAGTTACAAAAAAGATACACAGACAGAAATAGTTATTCTATTCAGCACAATTCTTTTCTCAGCCATTTAAAGAAATCATAATCTAACACATACCTAGCTAGATTACTTACTAAAAGTTCTAAGACTCCATTCCTGGTCTATCCCCTGCAGAAACCAGCATATAGACAGACACAGACCCTTTGTTTCTCTCCCTCCTCCCAGCTTTTGAAAGTATCTTGTCTCCTCATTGGTCATTTTGGTCAGGTGCCAGCGAGGTTACCTTTAGCTTCTTAACCCTTTACAGGTGAGAGGAGCTTTCCCCTGGCCAGGAGGGATTTCAAAGGGGTTTACCCTTCCCTTTATATTTATGACAACAGGGTACTAGAATGTGCATCATTAGGCTCCAGTTCTGAATACCTTTCAGATTATTATAATTCAGTATGGAATATTGTCCATATCCCATCCTCATCTTGTATCTTGTTCTCTGTCTCCTCACAGGTCCTAGTCTTATTCTCAGTGAAGAGTACCTTACTCTACGACCAGTCGGAATGATTTTAACTACATCAGTGAGACTACTCGTAAAATAAGGTGCAACTCATCTTGAGTCAGGGTAGCAGAATCCAACCTTGTATTATTATAAGTGGAAGGCCTCTATCTAATTAGTGGTTCACTTTAATAGTATTAAATAAGCCTTTGCACAGCAAAATTTATCTGGTGTAAAAGGATGGTCTTCATTGGAAGGTGAAACATTTCATACACTGTCAAAGATTAATAAGTAGCATAGTATACATCACTCCAAGCAGCAAAATTAGTACGCACATCTCACGGCCATATTAAAAAGCTTAATTGAAACCAAAAAACTTTAAAAACACATGCATACAGAAATAGTTATAATATAATGACCTGCTGCCAAAAACTACTCCAGGAAAAATGATTGATGGCCTCTCTGTAATTAAACACATTCTAGCATTCCATGACCACCGAGACAATTACTCAAACTTTGTAACAATGTATAAAGAAAAAAACCCTTAGCTAATGGGCCATGACTACCCCTATACACCCATTATTCAATTTTATCCTCTTCAACCAGAAATAAAAATGGTAAAAACATTAAAAAAAATTAAAAGACCCCAAGAACAAAACAAGAGCTTACTAGGAATTTAAAACTGCACTAAAAGCAAGGCCTAATCTTGTATAGAAAGTCTTACCTGTCCCTGTCACCCTACCTCAGCCTAGCTTCTTAGAGATCTCTGATTCTACTGGTTAAAGCACTAGAGGTTTATGATTAGCCACTATTCAAATCTGGAAGTCCTAACATTTAGGAATTTTGAATCACAAAAATACACAAACCCTCCAAATCTCACAGTCTAATGTACAGGTCTGGGACACAATCCATCCCTCCAAAATTTTTCTCTTCCCTCATGACAGTCTTTAAGAGCTGGCTGGCCCACTCTTCTCATTCTGTTTGTTTTAGGGTATCAGTTAGTAGGATTATGCCCCATTTCAATATCCTAAATGTTGACATCTTCTAGAGAGAGGGCAGCCCGTCTTTCTCTCTCTGTACTTCAGTGGCAGTAGGAATGGAATGCTGACGCATACACTGGGCCCTTATGTCTGCCTCTGAGACATCAAGACTGCAGAGGGCTAAGGAGAACTCTACTTTCAGGTGATATCAAGGGTTTCCTTTAGCCTAATGCACTCTGGAATCTTCAGAGAACATAATATTTGACCTGTTTGGTAAATTCACCACTCAGTTCATCCACCTTCGATGCAATCTGTGCCTTCTTCAAGGAAGGCACTTAGCCTGCATTCTCCAATACCTTTCCTGCTACACAATGGCCACTTATGAGAGTTAAGAAAAAAAACTTATTGTACAGTATGTGAAAAAAGCTGAATAACATAGTGCTCAAATGATAATTGTGTTGGGAACAGCAATTTGGTTGCTAACTGAAAATTATTTACTTGAGAGCATTTAATTATTTTCTCCCTTTTTCAATGTGTTTTCAATTTTATTCCTGAAAAGGAACCGGGAAAAACTTACAGATAAACATGGATTGCATTCTGGGCCAGACTTTGCAAAGGGAGTGGATGACAAAAGATGATTACAAAGCTTCAACTCATAAGTGAGATCCCATGAAACAAAGGAAGATGGCTAGATGTTATTTTTTGTTAGGGAGAGGAACTTGGTCCCTCTACATTCAGATCAAAACCAAACCATTTATAAAATGGGAGGCAAATATGGGGAACTAGAAATTATGAACATTAATCAGAAGAAGTATAATGATTCCCATTTCCCTCTTCTGATGATTAAAGTGGATTGGTTCTCCAGTTTATTGGTACAAATATGCAACATTTTAGCCCCCATGGCATTTCCAGTTTATATAGGTCCACAGATTCCTTTCTCTGATGCTTCAACCTGACTTCCCTACACAGCTCAACATGACGATGTATTGTAAAACTTGTAATTGATGTTCAAGTTATACAAAATCCCTATTTTGTCTTGATCTGAAAACGAAGGGCCTGGATTATCCATTGCCTTGTGTTGGATATTCACACCTGTGCAAAGGGGATATAAAATGCTATGTAATCAGAAGCCTCCTCTCATTTACATGGGTGGTAGCATCTTACATCCACACTGCACAGGTTTGAATGACTATACAAAGTGCCAGGCAAGGAGATTCTGGCCCTAAGGCTGCAATTACACATTTTCCTATTTGTACCAGCTAATGACTGACAGACCCATCTGTAATGGACTTGTGCTGGTAATGTGCCTTTTAGGGAGTTCTGTTCTTCTACCTCAAGATACAAATAATGAATTACATGTATCCTTGGGAGGTGAAGGGGAGAGAGAGAGAAAGAGAGCAGGATTAAGGCCCAAGAGATTCACTTAGGGTTGCCAATTTTCTAATCTCACAAAACTGAACACCCTAGCCCCACCCCTTACCCGAGGCTCGGCTCTGCTCTCCCGTTCACTACATTTCCCCCTCCCTCAGTGGTTTGCTCTCCCCCACCCTCACTTACTTTCACTGTGCTGGGGCAGGGGGTTGGAGTGGGAGGGCTCTAACCGGGGGTATGGGCTCTGGGGTAGGGCCAGAAATGCAGGGTGCAGGGTGTGGGAGGGGGTGAGGGCTCCATCTGGGGGTGTGGGCTCTGGGATGCAGGAGGGGGCTCCAGGCTGGTGGGTGGCTCAGGGCTGGGGCAGGGGGTTGGGCCATGGGCTTACCTCTGGCAGCTCCCGGTGAGCAGCACAGCAAGCGGGGGAGGTAGGAAGGGGGGGCTAAGGCAGGCTGCAGACCGCACTGTGCCCCAGAAGCGGCCAGCAGCAGGTTCTGCTCCCAAGTGGAGGCGTGGCAGGCGGCTCTGCATGCTACTCTCGCCTGCAGGCATCGCCCCCGCAGCTCCCATTGGGCACGGTTCCCGGCCAGTGGGAGTGCGGAGCTGGTGCTCGGGGTGGGGCCAGCATGTGGAGCCCCATGGCCCCCCCACCTAGGAGTCGGACCTGCTGGCTGCTTCTGGGGCACAGCACGGAACCAGGAGAGGTAGGGATTAGCCTGCCTTAGCACCGCCGACCAGACTTTTAACACCCCCGGTCAGCAGTGCTGACCAGAGCCGCCAGGGTCCCTTTTTGACTGGGTGTTCCCATCGAACCTGGACACCTTGTCACCCTAGATTCACTGAGAAGATTACAGATACTAAGGGAACGTGTACACTGGGTAGAGTGGATGTGTAATTGTAGCGCATGTGGATATACCTGAACTACCTGTAATCTAGCAAGCTCATGTACCAATAGCAATGAAACCAACTATGACAGCATGAACTTCAGTGGGGGCTATCCACTGGGCTACCCAGTGTCCCACGTGGACTTGTACAGCCTGCACTGAAGCCCATGGTGCCATGGGCTATTGACACATGAGCTACCTAGATGACAGCTAGCTTGGGTGTATCTAGGTGTTGCAATAACACACCACTCCTGATTGCAGTGTATCATAGAATCATAGAATATCAGGGTTGGAAGGGACCTCAGGAGATCATCTAGTCCAACCACCGCTCAAAGCAGGACCAATCCACAACTAAATCATCCAAGAGAGAAAGCAGCACTGTTTCTGCCTGGTGACGAACCAGGGACCTTTCGCGTGTTAGGTGAATGTAATAACCACTACACTACAGAAACCAGCTCAGGCATACCCTAAGATTACAAAGTAATTACACAATAAAGGAAACATTAAAAATAAGGGAATCTACACAAAAAAGCATTAATGAAAACTAACTGAAAGATATTGGGACAGGATGGACACTAATTCTGTATTTTTTAAATTGCAATCAGGCCCAATCTAGAAATACATTATTTATAATGTTTAAGAAATGAAGATTTGTTGACCTACCCCAAGTCTCCAGCGAAGCTTTTGTTGTTTTCAACCACTTTATCTCTGTCCACTTCATCAAAAGATGCCTGACAAGTGGATGTCTTTCACCTCTCAAATGAACATCATATATACACTCTTTTGACTGATTTTACGTAATAAGATAGGTCTAATAGCAGTCAAGAAAAAACAAGTTACAGTTAGAATATGTCTTAAACACAAATGAAGCAACAGCTTTTGGAGCCTACAACACCAAATGGAGTCTGCTACTTTTAGGTTGCCTGCATCACTTTCTGAAGAAGCAGAGGACAAGGAACTAACTCATAGCTTGTGTTTGCTCCCTGTTTCCAGCTGTCTGGAAACCTATAAGTCCTCTAAGGCCAGCCCTTTCACCAAAGTAAACAGAACATCTATCAGGCATCTACTGCAAGTCAAGCAAGTTTCACAAATATATCCAGCCATAGTTCATGTTAAATCTCTTGCCCCAGGTTGTCTTGCATTGCATTTAATTAAGACACAGCATGAAGGTGGCTCATTGAGATAACTCACCTTTGGGGAACAGGACAGAGGTTAACAGGATACCACTTACAGGATGTAGAAAATAAAGAAAAAAAGAAGCTGAACCTTAATAGTTAATAGGAACTCTGTTGCAACTCTGCAAAATAGCCTAACTGCATTATCCTGTAAATTGTTATAGTGTGATCATAAATTCATTTAACTTGCCTTTGGGACAAACCCCAAAAAGTTATATAGCAAATAATCACAACTTTAACATCTTCCAAACTATAAAACAGTCAGTGTACGAGGCAAACAGCTCTTCAACTCTGCAGTTTGCTTTGAATGGGAGCGGCTTGAGTGCCTCTGCTTGGTCTTTTCTTATCTTTCCTATCAGCTGCTTGATCTTATCTAGAGGTTAAGTAGCCGATATGCTTTTTCAAAGCACAGGAGACTTATCAACATAGGTGAGTCACAGCTTAGCTGGGTGCAATGCTGCAGCTGTATGCTCTTCCCTCTGCAAAAAGCTTTTTCCAAAGAAGCAATTTCCCACCACAGCCTGTGCCCAGCAGGGCTGATACCAGTGAAAGAAACCTCCTTGGCGATTATAACCTGCTTCCCCTGGCCGGTCTCAAAATGTTGTTCCTGTCATCAAGGCCTGACAACAAAGCAGTGCTGTATCTCCTGCTTTCAGTTAGATTTCTGAGGGGCACTGAAAAGCACCTTACTGGATATCATGACTTGCAGTATTGTTTTTGAAGTGTTTAATTGAATGTAGAATATGAATCAAGCTCTTTTCTCCCTGCTTTTAAGCAGTTCAATGCAAAACACAATAGAATTTAAACAGAACCAGGGTTCTCTATTCCCAAGTGCATTCAGAGATGCATCAGGTCCCAGGACATAGGAAGGACTGGGTGCAGGCAGTATAGTGGGACCAATAGCTGTCTATCAAGTCTGGTTTTATTTCTTTGAATCTGACCAGTACCAGATGCTTAAGGGGAAGGTTTAAAACCTCCATAATGGACAGCTATGCAGCAACCTGCCCTCATTAGAAGCTTCTTCCTAACCCCCTGCAGTTAGAAACGCCCATTATATCCATCTTATGTATCTGTAGATGATATTTTTAATATTCATGCATATGTCTAATACATTCTTTAAATTCTACTAAGCTCTTGGCCTCAGTGACATCTTATGGCAATGAGTTCCTCATGATAAGTATTTAATTTAAATCATTTTTAAATTTGTTGCCTTTGATTTTCACGGGAGTGCCCCTTGTTGTATTATGAAGGCAAGGTAAATAATTTACATTCTGTATAGTGTTCATAATTCTGGTATAATCATGTCCCCTCTAACACTCTCTGTCTTTTCAATTTCTTCCCCAATAGAGTCTTTCTATCCTTCCAATAATTTTTGTTGCCCTTCTCTAGACCTTTTCTATTTCTGCTATATTCTTTTGGAGACTGGTGTGTTTGGGTGAGTGAATGGGTGCCTGTGTAAAACAGCACATTATATAAGGTGAGGGTGCACCGTCGATTCATATAATGACATAATATTTTCAGTTTTATTCTCTATTGCTTTCTTAATGCAGCCTAACATTCTGTATGCTGCTTGGACCACAACAGCACACTGAGCAGCTTTCATCGAGCTATTCACAATGACACCCAGGTCTTCCTCCTCAGTGGTTACAGTCAATTTAGATTCCATCAGGCTGTGTGGATAGCCAAATTGTTCTCACTGACATGCATTACCATGTGCATGTCAGCACTGACTTTAATCTACTATCAGGCTGCCCACTCACTTCCCTTGGTTAAATCCTTTTGGAGTTCCTCACAACCCTTTCTAGACTGTACTAATTAAGGAATTTTGCATCATCCACCAAGATTTTGAATAATATCAGAGGCTACTTGGCCACTGCCTGAAGATCCATGAAGGAGGGGCACGTAATCTATTTGTCTCAACAAAAATATCAAAAGGAGGGGATAGTGGGGTTTACTGGGCAGTCACCACCCTTTTGAAGTTCACTCTAGGTAAGGGGAGGCCACTTCTACAGACCAAGAATGATTTGCTCAAACTAATCTGCAAGTTTACTCGTACATTTGTAAGCGGAGTCAGGATGAGCTCTACCCTGACATCTGGTGGTGAGTCATGGTGGGTTGTGGAAAAGAACTTCAGGGGCTGATCTCATTTGCATAGGCACACCCACCCTGCCTAGATGGTCACTTAGATGCTATAGGAGTCCCAGTTTTTCTGTTATTGGGGCAGGAATAAACTGTTATGTGAATCAAGGACAGTGGAACTGTACTTGGCCTTTTGTTATGATGGAGGGACCTACCATCAACTAAGCAGCACTAGCTAGGCAAGGGTCATGGGTTCCAAAACCCAGTGAAGAGAGAGAGGCTGGGGATAGGTATTAATACTTGGTGGTATGGGCCCCCTGGTGAGGGCCTTACATGCTAATTGTACTTCCTCCTCTCTCCACGGTAGAATATCAGAGCTAATTTTGATTCCATTAGGAGTCTAGTTACAGACTGCTGAGCTGAATTCACTTTTGGCTAATGGTGCACCAGCACTGAGGCTCCCCTACTACGAGCTGAAATCACAAAAGAGCTAAACTTACTAAGAGCTGAAAACACGGAGTGTTGTGTTAAGCAGTGGGGGAGCCTGGAGATATATTGTGGAGCAGTTTGCGGGATGGCTGGCAGAGCATAGCAGTTTGTCGGATGCCTGGAGCAGCTCATGGAGGTGGCTGGCAGAGTGGAGCCCCCTAGAGAGGTGGGGCAATCAGCTTTGGACCACGTAAGGTGCCCCTTAACCCCTGCCCCATCTCCACCCAGGTTGGGAGGTAAAACTGCAGATAAACTTTCGAACTCTGGGGCTGCCCTGACCAGGGACAGAGACTTTTGGGACTTTGGGTGATTTTGAGTTGCTGGACTCAAGAACCAAAGAGAAAGGACACGCCCCAATTTGCTTGGGGTGGGTTTTTTGCCCATGGGTTGTGTTATGAATCCTGTTGGTGGTGTTTCCCCAACATAATGCCACATTGTTTCTCTCTGTTATTAAAAGGCCTTTTGCTACACTCAGACTCAGTGCTTGTGAGGGGAAAGTATTGCCTCTTGGAGGCGCCCAGCGGGGGTGGTATATATTTGTCCCAGGTCACTGGGTGGGGGCTCGAGCCAGTTTTGCTCGAGTCGGTTTTGCGGTGTTACTGGAATGGAACCCCTAGATACTGAACCCGGCCCTTGTTGCTGCCAACTCTGACGGGCAGAAAGATTACACATTCAAGAAAATTATGAACAGCTCATGGACAACTACTGAACAGAAGAAGACAAAATTTGACAAATAAAATTTCAATGCTAATTATTTTCTCAGCTTTAATATTGATGAGTAGCCAGGGCAGATTTTGCAATGCACCAGATATTACTGCATGGAACCCTCTGTTAGGGTGACCAGATGTCCTGATATTATCAGGACCATCCCGATATTAGGGGCTTTGTTTCATATATGCAACTGTAACCCCCCAAAAAAGAAAGTGTCACGATTTTTCACACCTGTTACCTCATCACCCTACCCTCTATACTGCTTTACAACTGAATACTCACTAGACTTTTCATTATAGCAGTTAAAGATGGAGAAGGCCACTTAAGTCATCTTGTCCACTCTTGCATAATGACAGGTTTCAGAGTAACAGCCGTGTTAGTCTGTATTTGCAAAAAGAAAAGGAGTACTTGTGGCACCTTAAAGACTGACCAATTTATTTGAGCATAAGCTTTCGTGAGCTACAGCTCACTTCATCGGATGCATAACACAGTATGCATCCGATGAAGTGAGCTGTAGCTCACGAAAGCTTATGCTCAAATAAATTGGTTAGTCTCTAAGGTGCCACAAGTACTCCTTTTCTTTGTCCACTCTGTTACCCCCACCAATTGAGTATTGTTCCCTATACTACACTTGTATAATAGAATAAGCCTGAATTCCCTTTAAATGAAATACAAACGGTGTCTGAGTTAAGTACAGTCATTAAAATGGCCTTCAACACTGAAGTATTCGCAGATTAAATCAACTAAGATTTGCAGAACTCCAGGCTGGTGTCTGAACATGGGAGGGAGGGACACAACTGGGGTTTCTGACAATATGATTAGATTATAAAATAGTTTGCTAGCACAGCTGCTGATTTGCTCACTTAATTCACACTTGGCAGCATTTGCAATGAGAAGGCTCCTGCTTTAAGGCAAGGTAAGTTAAAGCTTGTCCTCCTTGGGTTGCGGACATCTGGAGAAACAAATACATTGACGTCAGACCTGCAGAGAATCCTGTACCTAAAGTAGTTTATGAAATCTCATCTTAGAAATATGAACAAACACAGTGAAGGTTAATGTAATTTTCCTCTGTATGCCCAAAAGCCAGAGAACAACACAAGTCCGGGCTTTTAGAGTTTATTAATCAATGGCAGCAGTGGGTTCACAATAAATGGCTTTTAAGCCTCCTAATTTCTTTAACCACCTTTACACAACTGAAAAGCACTTTCCTTCCAATTACTTTCTTCCCCTGCTGCTGTTGCTCAAAATATGTCTCACATTCACATAGTGCCTTTCATAAAGACGAACTGGAATCCAAAAGGCGGTATTAGACATAGATAATATAATCCATTGTTCACCAGTGGAATGCAGCCATCTCTAGGGTGGAATGCAGCTCATGCACTCCAGCAACATCCAATCAATTTAGGTCAAAAATGAATGATCTCAACTAAATGAAAAAGGACCCTTCCCCTATTTCCTCCTCAGTACTCCTCAGCTTCCCAACTCTACATTGCAGCCCACTGTCCTGGCCAAGGACATTGGGAAGACACTATGGAATCTGCCAACATTATGCCATAATGTCCCTTCAGATCCCATGCATGAAAATACATGTGTTTTCCTTACTACAGTTTAATGATGCTCTGCTTAGGCTACTGGAACGGCCTAAATTCTTTACTGAAGGCCAGATTCTATCACCCTTACTCACAATGAATAGAACCTTATCTTGCAAATACTCCCATTGAAATCAGGGGGGTTATCTGAAAAGTAAAGTACTACTCAATATGCTTAAAGATGGCCCTTAGTAACTCAGGCTGAGTAGTACCTTACTAGTCATGAATGAATAGTTGAAACCAAGTTAGAAACTAGGCCATGTCTACACTACCACTTATGTGGAAAAAAACCCCTAAGCAATGTACATTTTGCTTGCATAAGCACTTGTGCGCACAGCTTCTCCCGCCAACATAGCTACTGCCGCTCGTTTAGGTATGTTTATTACGTCAATGGGAGAGCTCTCTCCCGTTGTCATAGAGCAGCTCCATGAGTGATCCTACACCTTCTGATAATGAAACAGCCAAGTAAATAACTCGTTACAATTGTATACTAAGAATCAAATTTTCAACTGTTGCATTCAATTCTGCATCTGCAAGTGTGTCACAAGAATCAAATAAGGGGCCCTAGATGTGGCTGGCTAAAATATGGGCCCAGAGTACCTTTAATCAGAATGAAAATAACTCTAGCATTTGCATCATCATTTCCCCCAACCCATTAGGTGCAGGAATTAATTTAATTTTAAATTAATAAAAACTCACTCACCGGTGACAGACTTGTGCCTTCATGGTTGCTTTTCATTTTGTTTACTGCATGCTGAGATGACGCAGGAACACAAGCATATGCTCTGTTGAAGGAATCCCATTGCCCAAATAATTGCAGCTAGAGGTAGGCCAGAACTAAACTCTTAGAACCAAACACTCCTGAACTTTGGCAGAGGGAAGGTCAAAATCCAGATCCTGATTTGAGTTTTGTAGTTAGGGCCCATCTTGGATTACAAGCGAACACAGAGAAAATCTCCCTCTCCGATCATTTTGCGAACTTGCTTCTTGAAACCAATATACACAGACGTGGAACTTTTGCAGTAGTAAATGCAGTAGTGAAGAAGAAACAAATAAAAAAGCCAGTACAGATGACTGAGCTGAAACCTGAGCAACTAGTTCAGCAACTTCCCAATGGAGAAGTACCTAAGGAATTCTGAGTAAGCAAAGAGTCAGGAACTGGAATAAAATTGTCTCTTGGCACAAGATCCAGTGGGATTTTCTCAGGAGACTCTAGACATACTACTACTACTGTTATTCATTTCTATTTTAATAGTACCGAGAGGCCTCACCTGAGATCAGAGGCCATTGTTGTAACCCCTGTAAAAATACATAGGGAAAGAATCTAAATAGACAAGAGACAAAGGGAGGGAGAGGAGAAGTGTTACTGTCTGAATTTTATAGATTGGGACTTGCCCCAGGAAGCCTGTGGCAGAGCCAGAAATTGAACCCACATCTGCTGAGTTTCAGGATCATTCTGTAACCAATAAGGCCATCCTTCCTCCCACAGTTTTATGTATGAGAGCTCCATTATTATAGACAGCTAAGAAATAGTCGTCATCTTTGAAATCAGACCGCTCATTTGGGTGCCTAAACATGGATTTAGGAGTCTAACTTAAGGCATCCAAGTTTGAAAACCTGGCCTTGATTTTTTTTATTCTTTAATCCTCTGTCATATGTCACTATGCATTTTGGTGTTTATTGTGGTTATCTGGCATGGTCACAATCCTGTCTCTATTAGAGTGGCATACAGTGATGCATGGGAATTCTACACCTAGTTAAGAAAGAGAAATAGATTAAAATGTCAGTTTAATTTTGTAATAGCAAGTGCTGACACTGAATGGTAGCTTGAGAATTTACTGTGGGTCTGAACATTATGTCTCTGATCAGCAGAGCATATCAACTGATAAGATGTGTGAACTGTCAAATAGTGTAGCTACAGTAAGAAAATTATGCCATTCTTGCTGCTGTATGCAATATCTGTATGTCATTTTCCCCTTGCATTTGTATATAACAAGTCATGTTACACCCAGTTCTGCTAACAGAAGACAGGCTGAGGAGAGCCTAAAATATACGGCTGACATTTTAACAAGCATAAAGACCACTACTGTGGTTGCACCAAATGAAGGCCACATTACAAAGAAGCACCTCTCATTGAAAAAAAAAAAATCTTAGTAATTCACTGTAGCTCCAGGCAGGCAAAAACCTCCTGTCTCAATATCTGTCCTGCTCTTCACCCAGGGAGAAGAGAAGCTAATAGAGAAGAGAGACATGGCATGAATCTGTCACACAGTGGGATGGATTCACCCCGATGGAATATTTTCAAATAACTGTGAAACCAGTGAAGTTATGTTTGTTCCACTCATTTTAAGATTTAATTATTTCAATAATTTGCTTGTATCATGCAGATCACTAAGGCCTGAGTCCTTAATGGAGGATGGGAACCTCCTTTAGTACTTGGTAAAGAAGACTCTCCTGTTAAATTTAAGGCACTGACCTGAGTGAAGGTCTTAGCTGGGAGAGGATGGATAATGTGAAATGGGAGATGTTAACCAATTTCCCTCACAGATAATACCCTTTAATTTTCATCTGTCTGGGCCTGAGGTGATACAGGTGTCAGTGCACAACGGAGGCAGCTAAGAATTCCTCCAGATTTGGTTTATCAGCTAAGCGAAGAGGCCAGCAGCCTTTCCCAGTGAGATACTGGAGTTAGCAGTAGAGCATCTCTCTCAGTGCAGCCCCCGATAGTTGGTTGGGAGAAGTTGAGGCCATAACCTCAGAAATACCAGCTTGCATCCCCGGGAGCAGGCTGGGCTGCTGAAAAAGATGGTGCAGCCTGCACAGTCCCACTGCACACCAGACCTCTAAGGAAAGGAAAGTGCCTTGACACTGAAATGTGGAATGTAAATAGTGTTGGGCATTTTTTGTTTTAGTTGACACTGAGGCTGGGATTTTCAAAGGGGCCTAAGGGATTCAGGCACAACACTCCCACTGAATTTCAATTAGACATTTTAGTCCCTTCAACCCTTTTGAAAATCCCAGCTTCAGTGTTTGGTTACTGTTGTTACTGCTTTCTGATCTAAATTCAGAAGCACTAGGTTTTGCAACAAACTTACACCATTGGGGCTGTTTCTGAGGAACAAGCCTGGAACTCCCTAAAAGGCTTCACATGCATTATATATGTGCAGTGTTCAAGCATTATCTGAACGCATAACAGAAAGTATTGTATGGTCTTTAGAAATTAATCGGTCATCATCGCCCTTCCTTTTTTAAATACCAAGTTAAATTGCAAAAGCGTTACTGTAATTCCTAACAGATGTGCCGCTGGGCTGTCAGCAAGGAATGTGTGGGTGAGGGACTGAGGAAGAATGAATGAATGATTGAACAGAAGTGAACACAATAGGGGCGGTGGGTGGAAAGAAGAGGCTCACTATTGGCTCACTCCCTCCCTTAATATTCTTGAAATTGACATGTACAAAGTGGCGCAGGAGGAGAGGATGAAAGAATCTTACCCTCCCCTACCCTCTCTTTTACTTCAGCTCATCTTTGCCTTGGGGATATTTTTGTTTCTATGCTCTCTTTTAGGTACAGGTAACATACCTTGGATGTGAATGCGGTGAATAGTCTTAGGAACAGGCTTGCCTGTCCTGAATGCAAAAACTGCAGCTCGGTATGGAGCTCTCACTCTGCCTTGTTCTGCTGGGTAAACTGCTCTGTAATAACAGCTGGTCACGTAAGGTTGGCTGAATAATTCACCGTGTTCATCTTGTGACATTCTAAAGATTCCGTAGTCAACAAAAATTTTGTCTTTTGTTTGCTTGGTTGATCCATCTGTCCATCTTTTCATTTCACTGGTCTGTTGATCATATAATTTATTTGGTAAATTTTATGTCTTTTTTGAGGAAATATGTAATGAGAATTCTTTCCCAACATTCAGCCAGCTCTCTGTCTGGGTTGTAACAGAGCCTATGTGGCCTTGCTTGGCAGTAAGGGGACAAAAAGGCCACCAATCCTGTGTGCATGCAGAGGGTTACCCAGGGTAGGGAAAGCAATCTCCAGGCAGCCATTAAGAAAGTGGGTGGGATGGGGCAGGGTGTGAGTGCTACTTTGAGGAATTAGAGTCAATTGGAAACCAACACAGCTGAGCCAGCACAGATTGGAAAGAGTGAGTGGGGGGCATGGTAAAATATACTCCTCATAGAGATGCAATAAATTATTTCTTCATGGGAACAAGGAAGTTATTGGATTCTCTGAGTCACAATTCCTTCCTGTGGCAACTCATTGGGCACTACACCTGTACACTGTCCCATACTCAGGATTGACGGTAATTTCTCAATATAGTCCTGTCTAATCTAATCTAACCACTGCCTTGATTTTCATGTAATCTAACTTGGTATACCGAAGAAAGTACTAACTGGCTTCAAAGATGCCCTGTCAACTCCTTTTAAAAAAAAATATACTCTTGATTTTATTATCGCTCTCTAGTCTTTGAAATATTATCTTGGAAACCTAAACTAAGATGGTCTTTTTTCCTTCTACCGTCTCCTCCAGTTGCAAAAGCAATTTTTTGTTGTCATGTTTTCAGTGCTGCAGGAGTAAACACAAATTCTTCTTTGCTTAATTCACTTCACTCATCTCAGGGATGTCAGCAGGCTCCTTAGCTAAATTCTGCTGCAAAACAACAGGAAAGGGGGATTACTTATAAACTGGATTTGGAGAAGTGGAGTCTGTCAGATTGATGACTGTCTACTTAATTTGCCAAACTTCCCTGATTTCAGTGGAGTTGCACCAAGGGTACCTGTGAGTAAGATAATCCTTGTTAATAAAGTGATTAGCTATTTAAAAAATCTAGCATCTGGGTTATTTGCATATACAAATATGACATATTAATGTAATGATGGCCTAGTGCAAGACAAGTACTTTTATAATCTGACAAGGAATTCAAACTAGTCAGCATCTGGAATTCACTGTTACAGAAGTTATGTGGTCCAATACCAGAGCTGGATTTAAAAGATTGTGGAGCATGTTATGATAAAATAGAAGTAATCAAATCTCATGTTTCATGGTATGAGCTGATCAGTGCCAGGGTCAGGAAGGATTCCACCTCTTCCACAGCAGGCAAGATATGTTATCGCGTTTTTTCACCTTCTTCTGATAAATGCATGTGCACCATGGGTCCCAACGACACCACACATTCACCGAACTGGACTAGCTGTAAGGGAGAACCCAGGGGGTCTCTCATACTGCAAGCGTAGGGATGGCTTTCCATACAGTTGGGAGGCTAACCCTCTGATCCCTAGCCCTTTCCCTTTGAGGTGCAAATCATTTATACATATTGAGTTTGTCATTTAACTTGACCAAAAGTGGGTAATGTGCCTCAGTCCATACGCTCTGGCAAAATCAATGTGAGCTTTGCCTGACTGAGAACTACAGTACGGAGGCACCAAAACTGTAAAAGTTTAATTTCGAAGTAGTTGCTACTTGTGGCTTGTAGCTATGACAGACTGGAAGTATAGTTTTATTTAAGATTGTATTCGGAGGACAACACAAGCTCTGAAGAGCTCATTCACTTACTGCAAGGGTGGCCAACCTGCGGCTCCGGAACTACAAACGGCTCTTCAGAAGCTAATATGCGGCTCTTTGTACAGGCACCGACTCCGGGGCTGGAGCTACAGGTGCCAACTTTCCAATGTGCTGGGGGGTGCTCACTGCTCAACCCCTTGCTCTGCCCCACTCCACCCCTTCCCGCCCCTCCCCTGAGCCTGCAGTACCCTCGCTTCTTCCCCCTCTCCCCCAGAAGTTGTATCTTAGGGCTTGGCTGTAGACAATGGATCGTGTGATGCGATCCAAATAAATCCGTTAGTCTTTAAGATGTCACTGGACTCCTTGTTGTTTTTGTGAAATCAGACTAACATGGCTATCCCTGATACTTTTCATACTACAGTAAAACTTCACAATAATGAAACTTCACAAAACTGGGATGTGTTTGTCATCCCAATTAAACAGCTGTCCCCATTCAGTTTTTTTTAAAGTGCAATGAATTTGATCATAAATATCTACATGGATGGGGGAAGTTTTCTGGTAGCAGAGGGTTCTTTAATCTAACAGAAGAAGTCATAACAAGGTCCAATGGATGGAAGTTGGAGCTAGACAAATTCAAGCTAGATGTGCAAAAAATTTACAAAAAGGGTAATTAACCATTTCAACAATTTATCTCGAGATGTGGAGGATTCTCCATCACTTGAAGTCTTTAAAATCAAGATGAGATGTCTTTCTAAAAAGATACACTATAACTCATCCAGAAGTTATGGGCATGACACAGGAATCACTGGGTAAAATGTTATGGCCTGTGTTAGGCAGGAGGTCAGACTATAGTATCATAATGAACCCTCCAGGCCTTAAAGTCTATATGAATGTATTAACTGAAATACCGTGCTGTCTAAAAATGATACTTGGTGTATTTCATCTTTATTTGACCTGATTTTCGTAAGCTTTTATGGTCTGGGTTATAATGGGCCTCTCTCTGCCCTTGTAATTTTTCCGTTCTGTACCTGTAATTTTCAGGATTAAAAAAAAAAAAACACCCCACAAAAAAGGTCTGTGGGAGCAATTAATGAGATGCAGATATCTCAGAAGCTGATTCCTGTGTTCAACATCTGATATCAGTTGCATCTTCATACCACTGCAGTGCAAAAGTTTTAAAAATAATGTAAACACTTGGCACAGGCTGGATTTGCACCTTTAAGTGGGATTTATGGAAATACCACACCAATGAAGTGGTCATAATTGGCACTCTCTATTAGAATCATGATGACACTTCACACATATTTAGCACATTCCTCCTAAGGCTCCCAAAGAGCTCTACACATGTTTGATTAATTTAGTTTGAGGGCTAGGTGCTTTTACCCAGTTGGGAAAACCAAGGAACAGAGAGATTGACAAGTCTTTTGCAGAGCTGGACATGGAGTTGGAATAGGTCTACAGATTCCTTGGCCTGAGCCTGGAACACAAAACCATTGTTTCCTTCCCTTAGACCACTTTTCCTTCCCATTAAACTAACGCTGCTTTCCTGATATAGTTCTTGTTTTAGAGTCTCAATAACTGCAGTCTGCAGGCTAAAAAAGGCAAGATTACCTGCTACCCAAACTATCTGCAGTGGGTGGGGGTGGAGAAAAAGTTTGCCTCCTTCCTAGTCGATTTCTGGATCTATTCAGTGAAGCTCGATTGAAAAGTAACTTTGAAGTTTGTCAAAATGAGTGTTGGTCACAATATAGTAAATGGGCGGTCAGTCAGTCTGTGTGACCATGGTTCTCCCAGTCGTTATTAGTGTCCCTCCCCAAGGACTGTTAGTAAAATTCTCATCATCTGGCTATTATTCCTGTAATGAGAGAATTCCTATTTGAAATCAATCTTCAGCAGTGACATTTTATACCCAGGGTCCCAGCTCCACTAATAAAATAAATCTGGCACATTATACACACAGTATAGGGATAATGAATGGAATATATCCATGTGATTCATGGTTGGTAGAGCCACTTGACAATATAACCCTTCCTAACTAGTGAAGATACATTGGATAGGCCAACTGCCTTCAGGTCTGCTACATGTACTAAATTTACATTAGAATCTAGTCAAATAGTCAACAAATGGATTGAGCTGATTCATTGCTGTTGGACAGCTATAAAGTTGAAAGTCAGAATGATGAAAAGGATATAAAGCTAATCATTGTCAAGATGAAAAAAAGACAACAGGTGAATGAAAAAGTGAGCCTAAAATCTGAACCATTGTTTATTTTGGGAGGTTGAAGTTCATTTAGGTTTGAAACTGGATTTGAACTGCCTGGTGGATTTGGCTCCAAGTGAGAGCCAGAACTGGAAAGGGCATGTTTCCCCACAAGATTTCATCACTGTTCAATTCAAACTCTACCCCCAATTCTCCCTCAAATCTGAACACGGAATGTAGCCTGAAGCTAAACCAGATCCACACCCAAACACACAGTTTCTTCTGTTCAGTTCTACAAAAGATGCACCATTGACCAGCATGAAAAAAATAAATTAAAAAGACAACATGGAAACCAACAGGGAAACAGGAGTTCAATAGCTGCTACTGGACTTCATAGTTTGGACCTCCAGCATGGGCACTCTTTACCTTAAAGAACTGAGAGTTATATCTGAGATTGTAGAAGGCTTTTTAAATGGAAAAATTCCTGAGCACTTGCAATGCAGTGAAAATGATAGTCTATGCAGATGGTGTGGGAGACTGATTGGAAGGTCTCATGTGAGGTGTTAGAAATTTTGCAAAGGTGCTACAAGATTTACTGATAAGCAAAGAGCACTAAAAATACCAAATTTATCTTTCCATACACTAAACTGTACTCATTTAAAACTGGATTGAAAAAAAATCAATTGAAAAATAACAAAATACTGAAGATAGTAACATCCAGAAAATATGTAATGGTGGAAGCAATTCTGGTTGCATTTTATAGTTACCAATAACCAAGGCTCATCAAATTGGAATGCCATCCTTTGGAGTGGTTTTCTAGCTATAATTGCCTCTTGCTGTTCTTCTGACTTGTGGTGTTACTTTTGCAAAATTTCTAAAATTCTTAAATATCGCTCATGGGACTCCTTAGTCGAGCTAATATACATACATGCCCCTCCCCCCTTAGCAATATGGGAATGGCAGGTTGGTTGTGACCTCCTGTCACTTGTTGGGGGTTGCAACATCCGTGCTGAGAACCCAAGATCTACATATTCACAAAAAACAACCAAGAGTCTGAGCAGACTGAAGGAAACAAGAGAAAATACTCTAATTATTAACTCCAGAGAACTGTTATCTGATTTGCACCATCTCAATTTATACTATAAGCCCCTCAGAGCAAACACTGTCATATAGCACTTACCTAATAATCAATAGCAAATTGATGCTCATTTGTACAAGTCTGGTGCCTGTATTAAGATTGAAGAATTAATGCCTATATTTTTACAAAATTTGGTCAGTCAGAGACAACGTCAAGCTGAATCTGTGCCCTCATGATATTTGTCATCAAAAGTAACAGCCTCACATAAATCATGGAAGAGACATGCAATAGCAAGTTGAACACAAGAAAAACAAAACTGGTGACTAAGACATATTATTTTTGAGAGTTTTAGCTGATCATTGTCGAAAATTGTTCTCCGAGAACAAATAGATTCTTCTTGAGCTCAGTGTGTCTATTAAGGCTTAGTCTTTCCCCAGTGCCCTCTTAGGATGTGACTGCGTGCTGTACTCACTAAGCCCCTCATCCAGCTGGTCCACTGTTCAAGTCTGGAGATGTTCAAGTCTGGAAAGTCAGCCTTCTGGCTCAGGTCCACTGGAGGTCACCTATTCCGGGGTTCAGGAGAAAAGAAACACAGGCCCAAACATGCCACAGGCCTCTCTTCCTTCAGGGTGACTGTGGCAATCCACACAGTCTGTCTTACTGTCACCAGGCAAGCAAATGACATGAGGTAACCATTGGTGTGTGTGTGGGGGGGTGGTGGTGGTGCGGGGGATTAAAAGGGGCAGCAGAGATTAGGAGTAAGAGCGGAACGAGAAACAGGCCGGAATCAAAACTTTCAGTCCAAACTAGAGCTGGTGGAAAAATATTTGTTTTTCCTAGTAAAACTAAACATTTCCAGCCCAAACCAATAGTTTTCAGGTTTTGGATTTTAATGAAAATGAGAAATTTGCTACAGAAAGCAGACACTTTTCACAAAAAATTACATTTAGCCAAAAACCCTATTTTCTATGGTGAAATGGTTTCAACAGAAAATTTTCTACCAGCCCTAATCACCTTAAAATTATACACAGGTGTGAGAGACAACTTCATGAGAATACCTCGTAAGATTTTGTTGGTGTCAAATCCAGACCTGAACTCTACTTTAAATCTAAGCCAGATCCAAACACTGGCTCCTCAGATCATCTCTGTTTGCAACAGTTCGCTTTCTTGTCACAAATAACTCTGATAAATCAGGGCAAATAGCAAGAAAAAGTCTTAGTAAACATGTTCACTCACCTGAATCGTGCCTCAATCTGACCATGGTCAGAGCTTTTTCTTTTTCATAGACATTGGTATTTGGTTCAGGGAGGAACTTTTATTCAAACATATTCAGGTGCTTGTGCATTAACAAGAATATTCACACTGGAAATGCTTACATTAGATCATCCAGTCAGGGAACACATACCATATCACATGACTTAGTTGCCTAATTACATAGCTAAAAGGGCAGATCGAGAATTCTGAATGTCTGATATGGCCCACTATGAACAGTGCATGAACAATGCACAG
The DNA here is from genome assembly GCF_965152235.1 of Eretmochelys imbricata. Taxonomy (NCBI): domain Eukaryota; kingdom Metazoa; phylum Chordata; order Testudines; family Cheloniidae; genus Eretmochelys; species Eretmochelys imbricata. Next base: position 32,012,042 of record NC_135575.1, on the reverse strand, counting down.
GCCTAAATGTGTTGAGGAAAATTATTTGCCAATCAATAATGAATAACCAAAATATTAGTAAAATTCATGATCTAAAAATTTGTTCTCAAATAGAAAATCCAACTACTAAATTGCTGGCAACAAACACTTCAATCAGTTCTAGCATTGTGTGAGTGCTACCTATAGGATACAGTACTGGCTAGACTGTAAATTGCATATACATACTTGTACATTTCCCTTGTGTGGATAAGAAGGGTCATTTCTTCAAATCTTGTAAGTTTTCCTGCACAACTGAGGGTGCTCACTTAAATCTCAGAGTCACTATATGAATGCAGACCACAATTTGAGTCAAATTCTGCTTGGTTATGCCTATCACTGCATATGTCTTACTGGGGTTGCATGGGTTTAACAGAGGTTAGAGCCTGGCTCTGTGTTTATAGTTTACCCTAGCCATGCTATTAAACATACATACACACACAAACAAACACAAACCTGCCTTGTAAACATTATTTTTTGTAAATCATGCTTATAGCTGCAGATAACTGGTGCTGATTTACATCCAAATTTAATTTACAAAGATACAGTTTGATGGCCGTTAGAAAGTAGCTCCAATTAGAATACAGCCATCCCTCCTGGCAAAAGAGGCAAGTTTCCTGTATAAACAGACATTACAAATGTGTATAAAAAAGTTTTAAACAATAGAAAGGAAAACATACAACTTCTCTGTATTTATAACTTCACCAGTTGTGTGCATGTGAGTCCATTTAAATGAAGCATCTTATTTAACTTTTTAGTGGCACTTTTTAGTTACACTTCTCTAACAGTTTTGTAGCAAAGTTGAAATGAGTATAAAATATGGTACACAAAACAAGGCACAGTTTTTTTCTTAACCTCACATTTAGAGAATCCACTGAAATAAACAGCAAGGAAAGAGTGTAAAATCTAGTGCTGACTTGACAAGAAATTTTTATTTCTGCTTTCTTCAGCAATGCTGGACTTTTGCCAGGATCGCCCGAACCATATGATTCCAAGGTGCAGAAACTGCAGTGATGAGAGCATGGTCATTTTCTTAGCAATATGTGCAGTAGATTGAGCGTAAGTCAAGATGTAGATTGGATACGTGTGTGGGATGCTGAACAGAGGCAGCTGATGTAAGACAGAATGAAGAAGTGCACTGCAGGGAATAATAAAAAAATGCATATTATTGAATAAACTTTTAGCAATGGGTGGGTACGTGATCAAATGCAACATTTCTTGAAGGTTTAGATAAAGCATCAAGAGCATTAATTCTGCTCTCAGATCCACATCCAGGATTTCAAGTTTGGTCTTTCTACATGCTTAGAACTCAATTTGATAAAGGAGTGAACACCACATGAAAGCTGCAGTGCTGAAGACAGAAGAGAATTTGGCCAGAGAAGCTTACTTTTGAATGTTTATTTGTGTGAGGAGCTTTGCTAATTTGCATTTCACTAATGCATGTATTTTATGATTTACACTCAAATATGTCTTCCTTTCCATGCCCCGGCAAAAATGCAATAGCAGAATGTCAGTGTAAAATTATGAAGACATGGTTTCACACACCTGTCTTGCAAGACAACATACTAAAAAGGCTCAAATCCTCAGCTAGTTTAAATAGGAACAGATCCACTGACTTCAGTGTAGCTACACACATTTGCTCCAGCTGAGGATCTGCTTCAAAATTCATAGCAAAATGCTGGGAAGAATGTCATGGTATAAGGAATTATTTACATCTCTTTTAGGATTGTCCCACTTTGAAGGCTGCTGGTCTGATGTTAGAAAAAGTAACAAGAGTTATTTCAGGGATGAGTGGGGATGAGCCTGTCCTTGAAGACAGTGATAAATATCTATTGACTTAAGTGGTACAGGCCTATATCCTCCCAATTCCTTTTACTATGCTGTTGCATTAGTGGCCTGATTTGTCGAAGTTAAACAAAAAACACACAATCCTGTTTAGCATTCCTCTGACTGCTACCAATAAATGTATTTCATCACTTTGATTTCAGGTCAGAGAGGCATATAGGGCATGGCTGAAAGCCTGTTGAAAAAAATAGGAATCTTGCCATTGACGTTTTAAATCAGGAACAAAAAGCTCAGCCATCCAGATTTTATAAAGGATTTGAGAATTTTACCCCAAAAATGCATTTTCTCTTCTGTGGTGCATGCAAAATATATTCCATTTCCAACACTGTTTCTATCTTGCTGTTGACTTGGCAGGGCCAGAGGTGATGTAAAAGGAAGAAGTTGTAGCACACTCCTCTGTCATTCTTGTTAGTGCCATTCCACTTTTGTACAACAGGTAGCAGTACTCTCGCTATTTTATGCAGCAGGCATATGTGCCTCTCGATGAGCGTGTCCTGCTTTTCAAAAACACATGCCACTACCAGTGTGGTACTGCATTCTTTTGAACTGGGTCTCCAACTCAAATTTTGTCATAGACAAAACCAGAAGGGTTCTGACTAAATCATTTTTTTGAAGGAGAGGGATAATGTATTTTGTCCATGACAATCTATTTTGTCATAAACAAGAACATGAACATAAACATAAACAAAAATTGCTGAATACATTTTATCTTGCGAGTTATTCTCCCACATGTAATCCTCACTCCCACTATCCTTTCCTTTCTCACTGATGTAGCAATTTTCTAAAAGTGACAGATCACCGTTGCTGATCCTGAGTTCTCCAGCTGCATGATTCATCTCACTTTAGCAATCTTCAGTTTACCTACTGTTTTAACTAACTTTTTCCTCCAGCTGTAGTTCCATCAGTAGAGATGAGGGTCCAGATCCTTAGTTAGTATAAGTTGCCATAGCTCCACTGAAATCAATGGAGCTATGCCCAGTCACACCAGCTGAGGATCTGGCCTGAAATGTTGAAAAGGGAGGCAAGGTATTTTAATGCAGTAATTTTAATTTGGTTAATTAATTTAATCAATTAAATTTAAGTTAATTAATTTAATCAATTTAATTAATTAATTTAATTTTTAATTTAATTTTAAATCAGATGAAGTGAGCTATAGCTCACGAAAGCTTATGCTCAAATAAATTTGTTAGTCTCTAAGGTGCCACAAGTACTCCTTCTCTTTTTGCGGATACAGACTAACATGGCTGCTACTCTGTAATTTGAATTTGTTCACTTTCAGGTCATGCTGAGCGCTATGTAACAGCCACTTGGAGTTTGCCAGCTTCTGGAGTTCCAGTCTGAGCCTTTAGGAGGCCCTTCCAAAAAGGACTACAAGTAAAATAGCTGCCCCAGTCCTCTGACCTCATTCTCGGCATGCTTGGAGTCAGAGGTAGGGACAGATGGTTCTAGAAACTCCTGCTGAGGCTGATAGGGAGGCGTCTGCATGGGACAATCTGTACAAGCAGTCCAAGGGACCAAAGACAAGCGGCTTAACAGCTCCCAATGAGGGAACAGCCTGATAGACACAGGGAGAGCATGTCGTTTCAGATTTGAGTTTGGATGCTGGAGGGGAGAGAGTGCAGCTCACGGAGTCCCTGTTAAACTCCTACTTCCCTTGAAGTGAGTTTCGCTTTGCTCTGAGACTCTAGCTGCATAAACCAGGCAGTTTTGACACTGCAGTAGTCCACATCCAGAGGGAGAGAGCTGATCCAGCACTGGCTACTGAGAGCCAGCTGAAACCCCAGGAGTCTTCCAGACCCAGGAACCAGTGATCCCAGTTGGAGTCTGGAGAGGACCCTGCCCTATCCAGGGATGAAGAAAAAGCAAGGTGACTTTTATTTAAGCCAGTCACTGCCACAGTGCTGCATTGCTCCATCTCAGGACATTGAACCTCAGCTGTACCATCTGCCTCAGAGAGATGCCAGGGAGGAACTGGGGTTTGCAAGTGTTGGGAGGCGGGGAATTCCTTTATTTTTACTATTCATTAATAATTAATGAACCTTAACCCTTCCATTCTCCAGATCCTATTTTCCCATTGCCAGTACAGTCCCCCTTTATTATGCTGTTATTTCTAGTGTGTCATTCCTTTTCAGAGATTTGTTTTATTTATCTTATTGTTCCTTGCGTAATGGGCTTTACAGGCCTTGCAAGCTACCAGTATTATAACTAATTTTCTCAAGGGGTCAGCAGGTCTGGGTCTATGGCAAAGTGAGGTGTCACTTTGAGTGGAGGCACCAGATGCCAGAAAAGAACCCAGGTCCCAAATCACATGAGGACAGGGCAGAAAATGCTCCAAATACTGGTGATCGCAAGCACCACAGAGAGAAAAGGGAGGAGTCTTAAGCCACACCTCAGGGATGGGGCTATAACTGTCTGTATCAGGGAGTTTGGGGAAGGAGCTTAATAAGTGTGTTGGAGGGTGGGGAGGGAATCTTTATCTAACCTAAAAGCAGACTACTATCCAGAGATGCTGTGAGGAGCAATAAATCCTGAAGCCTTATTATCCTTTCATATCAGCATAAATCAGGACTGGAATCAGCGGTGTAAAACTGGTATAAGTGAGAGTAGGAGTCCCAAGAGAATGAGGCCAATAGTATCTATTCTAGGATAGAACTTTTTGCTCAGGATTTTTCTGTAATTTGTTTTAACGTCACAGACTTCGGCTAGAAATGGACCTACTCTGACCAAATGCACCCTATCTTCACACCCTATACATCACTGTAATAATATTTGTACAAAATATGCCTTGTAAAGTATCATTTGAAAACTAAACTTGCTGGTCAATAGTATCATGATGAAATGTGGGCAGCAACGTTATATGTCCTGCCCTACCAAATTCACCATTTTGGTCAATTTCACGGTCATAGGATTTTAAACATCATAAATTTCATGATTTCAGCTATGTAAATCTGAAATTTCATGGTGTTGTAATTGTAGGGGTCCTGACCCTAAAAGGAGTTGGGTGTGTGCGGGGGTGTCTCAAGGTTTTTCTAGGGGTGGCTGCAGTACTGCTACCCTTACTTCTGTGCTGCTGCTGGCTGGCAGCCCAGCTCTGAAGGCAGAGCCATTGCCAGCAGCAGCGCAGAAGGAAGCATGGCATTGTATGGTATTGCCACCCTTACGTCTGTGCTGCTGCCTGCAGAGCTGCGCCCCCCATCAGCAGCTGTCGCTCTTCAGCCACCCAGCTCTGAAGGTAGCAATGCAGAAGCAAGCATGGCATGGTATAGTATTGCCACCATTACTTCTGCGCTGCTGCTGGCGGGGCGCTGCCTTCAGAGCCGGGCACCCGGCCAACAGCCACCACTCTCTGGCCAGCCAGCTCTGAAAGCAGTGCAGAAACAAGGGTAGCAATACCACGACCCCCCTAAAATAACCTTGTGACCCCCCTGCAACTCCCTTTTGGGTCAGGACCCCCAATTTGAGAAAGGCTGGTCTCCTGTGTGAAATCTGTATAGTATAGGGTAAAAGCACACAAAAGACCAGATTTCACAGTGGGAGACCAGATTTCACAGTCCATGATGAGTTTTTCATGGCCGTGAATTTGATAGGGCCCTAATTATATGTACATTTTTAAACAGAAGCTGAAATTATCACTGAAATGTGTTTACCAGACAAACCCTGGAAGGGGGTCAACCTGTTCCTCAAAGACGGAAGACAAGCTGATGCCTCTAGCCAGGTGTCAAAGTTGATGGGCAATCACCGCTGAAGTGGCCTTTCTTTGTCAGCGAAGGGGGGCAGGAATAGATTGATTTGCATTTCAACAAACAACAACATGGAACCTCTTTCACCGCGAGACTTCATGCCTCCATCCTTGGAGGCATGCTGGAAGGTACTTTATCTATGGGTAACTCTCAGGAAAATGCATTTCAAAGGTTGACTGGACTATAAAAGTCAGGGGCAAAGACTCCTCTCTTTCATCCAAGAAGACAAAGGAACCAGCCTTTGGACTTTGTGAGAGATACTGACTTGTAAATTTGATCAGAAATGATGATGGGAGCCTGTGGTAAGGATTTTACTTTGAACTAAGTCTAGTATCTTAAGTCTTAGCTACTATCTTTATTTTTCTTGTAACCAGTTCTGACTTTCATACCTTATACTTGCGTTCACTTAAAATCTCTCTGTTGATAAATAAACTTGTTTTATTCTTTAATAAAAACTAATCCAGTGTTGTGTTTAAACTGAATTGTTTGGTAATGCCAATTAAAGTAGCAAGCGGTCACACACTGACCCGTTTATAGGGGCAGTGGACCTATAATATCTGAACTGTCCAGGAGAGGACTGGACAGTGGAGAACACACGTTTTTATGGAAAATCCTGGACTCGGAATTTGGTGGGGCCACCCAGGCAATAGTAACCATGGTTGCTGGAAACCAGACTGTGGCTGGTGTGTTGCTGACAGGCTGCTGGGGTCAGAGTGGCTGGACCAAGACTGCAGCTATACACAGACACTCAGGGTGTGACCTGCATGCTGTTAGGCTGTTTGTGAGTGGCCCAGGTTGGGAATTACAACAGCAAGGCATCGTGAGGCACCCAAGTTGCAGGCCAAGTGGTGAAATACCCCTGAATGGTCTGGACTGCACCCCACAATGTGATATCTACATAGGAGATGGTGTTTAAATTTGTTTCTGTTACTGCTTTTTACAGCTGAATAGTTTAACCTTGGCCCTTTCACTTTGCACCAATATTTGCAAATATTTGCAATAACCTGTTAAATGCCAATGTTTTATCGCTTGTGACAAAGTTCCTCCTCTGCCTTGCTGGGTCCTGTGCTTTTTGGCAGATTTGCTCACCTCAGAGGTTCACAGGAGCCATCAGTTTGGCCAATTCTGCTAGAGCTCAAACCTGCCATTCACTCAGCTAACCTCATCACTGGCCAGCATGGGGGAAATAGAGAACAATCCCACCTAGTGGGTCAGGGACAGGCCAGATCCCTTTCCAAATTAGACCTTCCCTTCTGGTGTTGCTCACAGACCAGGTCAACTCCTCCTGTGTCCAATCAGGAGTTGGGAAGAATGGGGGAAAGCCGGGCCCACCCTCTACACTGGGTTCCAGCCCAGGGCCCTGTGGATAGCATCTGTCTCCGTCTCCTGTATCAGCTGTGTGACAGCTACAACTCCCTGGGCTTCTTCCATTAGCCTCCCCCCAGCACCTTCTTTATCCTCAGTACAGGATCTTCCTCCTAAAGCCTGATCACACTTGTACTCCTCAGACCTCCAACAGCATACTTTCTCACTCCCTGCTCCTTGCACACCTTCCACTAACTGATGGGAGGTCCTTTTTAAACCAGGGGTCCTGATTAGTCTGCCTGCCATTCTAGCATGTTCCTAATTGGCTCCAGGTGTCTTAATTAGCTTGCCTGTCTTAATTGGTTCTAGCAGGTTCCTGATTGCTCTAGCGCAGCCGCTGTTCTGGTCACTCAGGGAACAGGAAACTGTTCATCCAGTGGCCAGTATATTTGCCTTGTACCAGACTCCTGTACGGGCTTCGCCCGCCCACTTCCCAGATCCCAATAGGACCAGACTCCTGTACCCCACTGGTCTGGGTCTGTCACAAGCGATAAAGACTGAGTGAATGTAATATTGATTCCGTAGGACAAGCTCTGCACTCAGAGCGAACACTTGTGGATTCCATTGACCTGCCTAAGAGCTGGGGACAAAGGGAGGTAGAAAATAGCATATTCAGCACCCATCTTTAAAGTCTCATCTGGCTGGGAACTGCATGAATGTCTTCAGAAGTCTCTTGGTGCAATGATGGTGTGTGGAAGTGAAGGCACTGATCTGGATAAGAAAGGATGACACTGAAATGAAGCCAGCTGGATGGAGACAGGCTGAGTAATGCACGATAAACTGAAGTGGCCAGACAACACTGAGGGCTCATCTAATCCCAAAAGACACACAAACGCTCTGTTTGATTATAGAAGCAACAATAAAACAGGATAAAGTGCAGCTAAAAGCAATAGCTGCAGTGAGTCAAAAAAAGGTCATATTTTAAACTATAGTATTGGTGAAGCACAGAGCTGAGTTTTAGAAATGTGGGCTCAAAAAGCCTAAACAAAGGGAATAAAGGGCATTGTTATAGACATTGGCTCATATTGTACATTCTCCTCCTGAGCAAAATGGTATGGAAGGGAACAAACTAATATAAAAACTTTGGTGTTTTGCTGTGTTCATTGAGGAAGTGCTTTCTTTCTCATGAGGTGGGGCACTGGCGGGTGTACAAAAGCAGAAGTGCTGCAAATATAAGCAGAGGGCAAGAGGCCACAGAACAATAATGGTCCAAGCCTATAGATCTCAGTCAGCAGCACAAAAAAAAACCCCTTTCTTGTATCATCATCAGTCTCCCGGCACACCAGCAATGGCAGCACAATACATTGTCTAGCCATTTCATGGCTACAGTCTGTGATCTTTCTAAGTGGGTTCACAGAGCTAGGAGCAGAAGTAAATATTGCTTCAACCAACATTAACTGTTAGCAACCTTAGCCCTGTAAGATATGTAGATTCTTCCTGGCAAACCCGTTCTCCAACCTCACTCCCCACATACACGCTGGAAATGAGAGAAAAGAATGTGATAGAATAATGATTACCTCTATCTTCCTGCCCCAGAAAGTACTGATGTTTTAACCATCCCTTTATTATCAGGAAAGAGGGAGCAGTGCCACCACCATGGAGGAGAAGAGATTAGAACGTGATCGAAACCTAGTTTCATGAGGAAGATCTATTTTCTTGTAATGTCTCTTTTCCATCTCTCTTCCATATGTTGAATGTCTCCCCTATTGTTCGGTTATTCCCCATATAGTGGTGTTCCTCCCACTTCCCATGTTACTTCCCTGCCATATGTGCTGTAGCAGCCGCAGTGGCAGAGTGTCCATGAAACTGACTGACAGTCCAATCTTGGAAGAGCCTGAATATTGCACTTCAGGGAGCAGGAAATTAATCAGGTTCACTGACACTATCAATCCACCCTCCTTCATTTAAGTGAAGGACAGCAAGTTTCAGAGAGCTTCATATTAAGATTACTTTTAAAGTGTTGAAAATAGGTTGTGCCACCCATTACCATACAGTGGTACTAATATAGTATAATGCAGTGCTCCCCCTTGCTTAGTGCAGTAACTCACATATTAAATTAAATGCAGTGCTATGGAGATATACCTATCCCATAGAATTGGAAGGGACCTTGAGAGGTCATTGAGTCCAGTCCCCTGCCTTCGCAGCAGGACCAAGTACTGTCCCCTATTTTTGCCCCAGATCTCACAGAACTCACAACCCTGGGTTTAGCAGGCCAATGCTCAAACTACGGAGCTATCCCTCCCCCCTCCAAGACAAGGTAATTGTTGGCTAAAGTTGAGCTTTATAATGGTGGCTATAATAGCCTATTTCGGAAGTCAGATGCAATATTAGTTTTAGTTGAAGGGGTATATTATCTCCTCCTCATTATAACATAATTCTGCCATTAATGTATTATATTATATATCAGTAAATATAGTAAAACTTTTCACTTCTATAATGTAAACATTTTAAAGTGAAGTCTGACCGTCCTTGTCAAGTAGGTATTATTAGCTGATTTTGCTGATGGGAGTCTGAGGCACAAGGAGCTCCAGTTTTCAGAGCTTCTGAGTACACTCAGCTCCCGCTGACATCAACAGGAGCTGCTGGTGGTCAGCATGCATGAAATCAGGCCACAGGTAACTTGTTGAAGGAGGACTGTGGCAGTTTCAGGAATAGCATGCAAATCTTCTGACTCTCAGCCCTGTACTTTCATGACTTGATCATTCTTCTCTGTGTAAGGCTGCATATCTCGTTAACTTGTTCAGGTGGACTGGGTTCTTCAGTGGGCTGGCAACAGGATGTAGCAACTTTCATTTCTAGGTAACTGGTTCAAATTCACCTCAGGGCCAGAATGAAGGAAAAGTAATTGATAAATTCTGTGAAATTAATTGGTGGTCTCAATGGATCATGTCTGGCACTCTGGTTGGCAATCTCAGAAGAGAGGCTAAGGACTGCACTGACAGGAAGACTATGAATGTAGTAATATTCTGTTTATCTTTATGTCTTCTAAGCAATCAATCCTAATGACTCTCATCATTCCACAATGTTTAAAATAGTTTTAAAAGCAATATAGGGAACAGAAAAGAAAATGCAGGTAGCAACTGGTGATTAAAACAGACTCCTTGAGGTACAACATGCAATAGGATAGAGTATCAATGAACTGCTAGAGAGAGCAATTAATATTTCAACAGGATATAATGAGATGCCCAAAGTAGGAAGGTCACATTCATTAACAAAGCCCATCAGCAAACTCTGCTGCTATTGAAAACAGGAGTAGTAAATACACATAATCCTCTCATCATTTAAATGACAGATTACTGAATGGCTGTAGCTGATAGGTGATTAGTGTTTCTCTGTGAACAGCCTCCTTACATTAATACCTTTGTATGTTTTACCTCAGTGATTTCTTTATTAACCAGTTGTGGTGCTGGAAATAAACAGCATGCAAACAGAATATAGTGTAAAAAGAAACAGCAAACAACCTCAGTGGTTAACTTTCTAGTGACAGCTTCAAATTCTCTGGTGAAGGGACATCCCTTTGAAATTAACAGGGCCATTCTATTGTACCCCTGTTCCAGGATAAGCTCTACTTCTGAGCTCTCTCTCAGTCTCTTCAAGGGTAGCCTTCCAAGTGCCAGACCCAGTGCCAACACTTCTCAGAGGGGAATCCTGTGATTCATCCCACTTATAGATTGGGTTTCTAGGTTACAAAACTCTTGTTTAGCAACCGTGTTTCCCCAGCAGATCCAACTATATTTGGCCCCTGCTACAGGCTTCCATTCGGGAACCTGTGATTAGATGAAAAGGCAGTGACCCTGATCACTTTTTTCAGAACAAAGTATGTATTCATGCATAGGACTAAAAGCAAACAGAGAGACAAGGGTTAGAACAACAAAAGGTCGACACACATGGCTTCTTATCTAAGCATAGCATTTCCTTCAAGCCTTAGTTAGATTCAGTTTAGCCTTTACTCCCACTCTCCTGGAGACTGGGTTACAATCCTTTTTGCAGACCTGCCTCTGCCTTCAGTTTCACGGCCAGTGCTTTTAACAATTTCCAAATTCTTTCTTCAAATTTTCTATCCGCAGGGCCCTGGTTCTGCCATAAGCTAGGGGTGGTTGTGCTCCCCTTGGATTGTGACAAAAGAGCAACATCTTTTGACACCCATATTTTTGTCAAGTATCAAGGATTTACAACCACTGTCTGCCTTTCTGCAGAGTGTAAAACCACCCAAGACTGAGTTAACTCTTTACTATCATACTATCTAATACATGGATACAATCAAATAGAAGAGGTACACAGCATATCAACAACGTTTCAGATATCTCCCATCTCTTCACACTTCTTACTACACATTTGTATATTTTGCTGTTAGTGAGTGACTTTCGGCTTGGGTCACTCCTTGGGTTCTGGCAACTTCTGATGACAAGACAGGCTGTGAGCACCTAAACTAGAATACAGAGGTGCAAGCAACCTGAACCCGCCCTGTTCTGCCAAGGGGCTGGAAGTGCAGGTGTAACTCACAAGTGTGCAATGCTAGCCAGAGAAGGGGCAAGTCCAGAACACCTAGAAAATGCTTGATTGAGTGCATTCCTTGGACACCTTTAATCTCTCACGGTGACCCGGATAGATTCTAAAGCTGCCCTGCTTACGTGAAAATAAGTTGCAGCATTGATTTAGTTCTGCCATAGAAGTGAGGTACCTGTGGTCCTAGAGGATATATCTGTAAAATTATTTAGTCCCTAGCACACAGGGAGCCAGTATGAACTCAGTGGCTAGCTTTGATGTCAGTGGTGGTCCTTGGTGAGGCATTTTAGGTTCATGTTAGGATAGAACTTTCCTTCATTCCATTACATATGTTCACTAATAAAAGGCACATTTGAAAGTGCCCTTCAGTGCTGTATTGTGGCTGAGAGGCTGGTTAATGAAGTACTACTGCTGCTTTGAAATCCCCTTACTGAAAGGTGCACTTTGCAATAAGGGGACCCAGAGCCACTGCTGCATAAGAATCCCTCATCTTGTAGTGCTAAGCTTGTCTCTTTCGCCAACAGAAGTTGGTCCAATAAAAAAATATTACCTCACCACCCTTGTCTCTCTCATACATAAATTATCAGCTGTGAATTATACACAGAATTGGGCAAAGGTACATTGATTTTCTTAATTTTCTCAGGGTAGCAGTACCCCAAGTTTCCCAGTGATAGAGAGCCTTCACTGTTTGTCACTAATTTCTGGTGAATACCCTTTCCCATGTCTCAAGGCCTCTGGATACTGCTTTGCAGGTCATACAGTTTGCAAGCCTACTACAAAAATGTAAACCCTTTCAGGCAACCTAGAGAAATCTCCAGAGATTCTAGAAATGAACAAAAATATATCAGTTGTTCAGTCTACGTAGCTCACACCTGCCATTGCAAAAACCAAACATAATCCTCTTTTGGGGACCCTGTTCACCTAATGCTGATCTCACACCTCTCTTATCCCTTCATTCTCCATTCACATCAGTGGAGTCACTACTGATTTACACAGATGTGAGCAAGATCAGAAATAGACCTCATATTTGGATTATGATGGTTTTTAGTTACATGCAGCACAGGTTTTATTCAATACCTTTAGGACAGTCTATGTATCGTATGATAGTATACATATGTTCAGTTTATCAGACTACATATTCCCCTAAAGCCTCTAATTTTTGTTGGTGTAATTAGTTGTTCCTACAACGGCACCCACTTTTTAATTGCATACACAAGCCAGTTGCGTTTCTGACTCAGTGCAAATCTGCCGCTGTACTACTGAGGGCACACTGAAATCTGACTGAAAATCAGGGCCCTAACATATAATGCATAACACTGCATACTATAGCACTGTGTGCATTTCTGGTTATTGCGGTAGGGATACCAGGATTATGGCTGAGATGTCACTTCTCTTCCATGGTTAAGAGCATGCATCACCGATATGAAGCACTTTATTAGGAATTGTTTTATATAAAAATAAATAATTTATATATGCTCTTACCTCCATTAATTATCTTTAGGCATCTGTTCCTTTTCTGGTGGGCTTTGAGCTGGGGACTAAAAAGATGCATACAATTTATAAACAGTCATGAACGCCACATGAGCAGTTAGGACAATATAGAATGTTGAAAAATGTAGTAAGATCACAAAGTCTATAGTTAGAGTGAGTGATTGTTTTGACACAATGTGATATGTTAATTTTTAAAATTCTCTTTTAAATTCTCCAATATCCCTTCTATATTTCTGGCAGCCACTTAAGTAATGTTTTCCTTCCAAGGTGCTAAATATGGAAAATGCTACGGGGAAAACTGTGAAACTTCTATAAAAATAGGTCATCTTTGTTGGAGAATGAGCTGGGGGTCTGACCCTTGCCTCTGACTATACAAGAGTCCCCTCCTGTTTGTTTGGGGATGTGCAGCTGCAAGGATGGAGTGGGTTCTGAGGGAGATTGAGAGGTTGGGGAGTATTGTAAAGACACTGGGCCTCTCTGAGAACATCCCAGCCATGGTCTTTAACATCTTGAGTTTTGGTCATTCCATGGAGTTTAAGGAGGGGTGAAAACAACTTAAAGGACTTACCGGTACGCCGAAGTCCTGAGCAGGGGGAGTGGCCTCAACCAGAAGAGGTGGGGCCTTTAAAGACCTGGGCCCTTTAAATCAAGATTTAAAGGCCCCGGGGCTCTGGCTGCGGTAGCGGCAGCTGGGAGCCCTGGGCCCTTTAAATCACCCCTGGAGCTACCAGCTGCAGAGCCCTGGGGTTCAGGGTGATTTAAAGTGCCCGGGGCTCCGGCCGCTGCTACTGCAGCGGAGCTCTGGGCCCTTTAAATCGCTGACGGAGCCCCAGGGGCTCCCGGCTGCTGCCGCTACCCCAGGGCTCGGGTGGAGGTTTACAGGGCCTGGGGCACTGCTGCCATAGCAGTGGCCGGGAGCCCCTGGCCCTTTAAATCACTACCAGAGCCCTGCCATTGCTATCCCGGGGCTCTGGTAGCGGGGCTGGGGTGGTGATTTAAAGGGTGTGGGGCTCCCCGCTGCGGCCGGAGCCCCAGGCCCTTTAAATCACCATCAGAGCCCTGCCGCTGCTACCCCAGGGCTCCGACAGTGGGACTCAGGCAGCAATTTAAAGGGACCAGGGCTCCCCGCAGTGGCTGGAGCTCCAGGCCCTTTAAATCACCACCGGAGCCCGGCCGCCGCTACCCCAGGGCTCTGGCAGCAGGGCTTGGGCAGCAATTTAAAGGGCCTGGGGCTCCGGCCGCAGTGGGGAGCCCCATGCCCTTTAAATCGCCGGCCTGGGGAAGCCGTCTGGTCCGGCATGGCGTACCAGCTCTTGCCGGTATGCCGTACTGGACCGGACCGGCTTACTTTCACCTCTGAGTTTAAGTGATGCCTCCTCCCATTCCTGCCAATGGGATAATTCCAAGGAAACACTATGAGTTTGTGAGCTCTTCCACTGAGTGGCATTCACTTTGAATTATTTCACTCCTAATAATAGGGAGAAGCAAAGGATTTGAAATTCAATAACGGGCTTCATATTTCATGAACACTTAGAATTGGTGGATGTGTTCAAAATAAAGGTGTGTATTTTATGGTTTAGGCCCATCTCTACTTATTATCGGTCTTATAGATTTTTGTATATGCATTCCCTTCCCTATCAGAATGGAGTCCACTGATTATCAAGTGAGTGAGTTTACTGAGATAACTGCCAGCAATGGGAATAGAAACAAGATGCTGGTGAGAGACAAAGGGCTGGGGAAATACATCCAGGTAATCAAGATAGTGCTCATAATCAACAAGCTAACAGTTTGTGAAAGAAGCTCAATGCTATTCTGAAGGCTTTTTGGACGACGCTGTAGAAGCAATTTGGTCTTTGGCAGACAGTGGGGCAAACTTAATTAAACCATATATGCTTTATTGCCATGGGCTTCCAGAGGTTCAGATAGTGAAATCTGAAAAAGTATAAATTCTAGGATTTCTTTACTCCTGTAGGTGACCTGGCCATGTACAGTACACTGGGGAGTTGAGCTGTATTGGAGCAGTTATAACAGTAAGAGGACAGAATGTTTAATATAGCAGCACATGGTGAAATAAAGATATCCTTGGAGATGAAGCTTTTTCTCAAAGAGAAATGAATAAATTAACATGCACTTTCATCTTTAAAAAGTCAGTAATGACTGAAGTCATAATTATGTGTTGGCTATTGAATGGCCTATGTAAAAGGACTTCCATCCAGTTTCCAGTGAACAAGCACCCACAGGACAAAACAACCATCAAAATTGCCACAGCATGCCACCCACACTGGTGGTCTCAAAGATACCTAGGCTGGAATGGGCATTAAGACTGAGTTACCATCTCACCACGGTAGTGGCTCCAGTAGAATTCATATTCATGGGGCAGAACTGTGACCAAAGGACTACAATTTCCAGGTGTATAAGTCTGACATGTTTCTGGAGACCTATGTTCAAAGTGCAATTATGCACACTGCTGATACATAACACCCCTCCCCCACAAATAAATGCTCAATAATGGCCTTTTGGAGTTTTCAAATACAATTTATGTTAACTTCAGCTGTTTTGGAGCCTCTATCTGGCCCTGTTGTTGCTTTCAGGTAATCTCCTACATTACTGGCGGCAGGGCTTGCAGTGTCAGCACATGGGGTAGAACTTAGTCTGGGCACAATAGACGACTATTGTTTAAAACATAGGTGCATTACTGAGTGATAGAATGGTACTACATGCCCATTCAGTCCTTGCCATTAACACTGGCAATGAGGTTGCTAATTAATATCTATTATGATGGCAAGTTTTAGGATGTGGAAACTTGTCCATCCAGAACTGGACTGAGAAGAGTTCATTCTACAAAAATTACCAAAGAGCCATCAGAAGACAACAATTTACAGGAAGTTCAAATCATCATGAATCACAAGTATTTTTGTTAATCACCTCTGATCACTTTGAATCATCTCTCATATTCATTTTTAGAACATGGCTATGGATGCTTTTTAAATGATGGGAAATGGCACACAAAACTCAAGGCAGTTTGTATGTGATAATGGGTAAATGTTGCAAAAGTGCCTTTGGCCAGATTCTTAAAGGTACTTAGGTGCATAACGGTGCAGATACATACCTAGTGGGATTTTCAGGAGTGCCAAGGAGCCTAACTCCATTGATTTTAATGAGAATGAGGTACCTATGTGTTTTGAAAATCTAAGGCACCTTTTTGTACCTTTAGGCACCTAAATACCTTTTAAAGTCTGGCACTTAGAAGTCTAAAAGTCCCACTGAGAGTCAATGAGACTTAGTCTCCTCAGTCTAGTGCTTAAGTCACTTTTGAAAATTGTTTTTCAGCTCCTATGTCATTTAGGCATTTTTGAAAACTTTACCATAGGTGGTTTTCTTTGGTGGTTCATTTTTTTCTCCAGTTCTATAAGAATGCAACAAAAATGTGATCATATCCATGCCTTAATGAATGTCATTTTAATTGTGATCAGAGAATCAGCTTTCTAAAAAACAAAGTGTTTTCTATGTCCATATTTGGTGCTTGCGCAAATAGCATGTCCATTCATATGCCACACACTTACTCCTTATTTAGTAGGAACAGTTGTTAAAATCAGATCTATCCCACTTGCTTTTCCAGAAAAAAAGTCAAGATAAACTCTCCTGCTGCCATAAGAGGCATATTTTTTATGAATAAATCATATATTAATAGCCCATGAAGTATAACTTGGGGACCCAAAGATAGGAAGAACTGAAATATAGTGGAAGACTGAGCCTGCCCCTGCCCCAACTGAAGTTTATAGCACAGTTTCCACTGACTTTAGTGGGAGGAAGATCAGCACCAATATCAAGAAATTCAAAATCACATTTTGTATCTACAAAAAGCAAAATTCAGTTATCCTCCTGCTCATTTACAAAAAAACCCCTAAACCCTTTCTGAATAAGTTTATGGAATAATAACTGTGCATGCAAAATCTAATCTTCAAACGTGGCTACTGAATAGGACATTCAAATCTGAGAGTCTAAAAGTGGGATTATGGCGATAAAGAGAAGATATGCTACTGTAATTTTTGTTTCAAGTCATGAATTAACATCTGTTGGGTGGACAGAGATGTCACCTTTTAATGTCCTAGCCTTACACTCATTATTTTGACAATTAACTCAGTGGGAGTTGTGTAAGAACTCAAGGATTAGGCCCTCAATAGTTAAAATCTGTTTCAAAAGGATCTGGGATCCCTTCACTTTCTTCCCAGTTTCTCCTTTTATGTCTCTGCCTTGTCATTCCCACCCAAGAAGGGTTGATAAAGTTCTGTCTTATGCCCAATTTGAATGCCAGCTAGAGAGACACTTCAGAGCGATATAAGACACTGTAGCAGGATTCACAGAATGTTAAGACTTGAAGGGAACATTCTGATTATCTAGTCTAACCTGTCTAATGCACACAATAGAATTTCACCCAGAATGGCAGGGCTCTCCTGTTGACCTTGAAGGTCAGGTGGCAGGTGTGGTTCATTAAGAGAGAGAGTGGCTCTCAGGAGAGAGGAAACTAGATAGAACTAGGATACAGGAGGTCTTGGAGGGAAATGCTAGGAGACAACCAAGCTCAGAGAGAAAGCTTAGTTTGAGGTTTATATCAAGTAACTGTTTGTGAACTACCAATAAAACCAAACCGTAGGAAGGGAGTGATTCTGAATACTAACTCAGGGTCTGTGTGCTCTGTTGCGAAAGCTGATAGGGATTCAACCATTTCAGAGGTGCAGTGCTCTAAGTTCCTGGCAGCGTGGGGACTTTCAGACTGAAATCCTCTAGGTTACTACTATACCATTCAGCTAACCAGAATGCATTATTTCAATCTAAGGAACCAGCTATATAACTTGGAATTTCTGTGCAGTAGTTTTTGCCAGAGGGGCACTCTGAAAACTACCTATGCTAAGGTGATTTTTAAGATTAAGCTAGTATCACTTACCATTTGGATGATGTTCAATGGTGATTTTGTCTGTCAAGAGGGAAAAAGATCATTAGAATGCATTATTTGTTTTACTGTCTTTCTGGCATTAGAGCAAGTGTGTGTGTTTTTTTTCCCTCTTTGGATTGGATTAGATAAATATATAGGTGTGTAAATAGATAGACACAGTATCGCTTGTGTACACACACCACCCCGCCCCCATAGGTATAGCTATATATGAAGAGCAGGTTTTTTTTTTAGCAGTTTACTATTCTGTGCTTGTCATAACCATACAGCTAAGGATAGCCTAGAATTCCTCCTTACCTAAAAGGGGTTAAGAACCTCAAATAACCTGGTTGGCACCTGACCAAAAGGACCAATGGGGAAAGAAGATACTTTCAAATCTTGGGGTGGGGGGAGGTTTTGTTTTGTGTGTTCTCTTGGGAAGCAGAGAAGCATCAGGTCGGAAAACTCCTCCTATAAACCATCCTAAAAGTCTTTCATATTACAAAAATTGTAAGTAAAAGCCAGGCAAGGCGAGTTAGATTATCTTTTGTTCTGCTTGTGAACTTTTCCTTTGCTGGAGAGAGGTTTATTCCTGTTTTTTGTAACTTTGAAACTAAGCCTAGAGGAAGTTCTGCTGTGTTTCTGAATCTTCTGTTACCCTGTAAAGTTATTTTCCATCCTGATTTTACAGAGGTGATTTTTTCCTTTTTTTAAAATAAAATCCTTCTTTTAAGAACCTGACTGATTTCTCTACTGTCTTAAGACCCAGGGGCTTGGGTCTGTGATCACTTTGTAACCAATTGGTTAGGGTATTATTCTCAAGCCTCCCCAGGAAAGGGGGTGTAAGGGCTTTGGGGGAAGAGGAACTCCAAGTGATCCTTTCCCTGCTTCTTTGTTAAATCACTTGGTGGTGGCAGCATAACCTCCAAGGGCAAAGAATTTGTGCCTTGGGGAAGTTTTAACCTAAGCTAGTAGAAATAAGCTTATTAAGGGGGTTTTTCATGCGGGTCCCCACATCTGTACCCTAGAGTTCAGAGTGGGGAGGCAACAATGACAGTACTAATTGTCAAAATTAAACAGCAGGACAGGTTGAACTATTTTTTAATGGGATTTCACATACACTCCACTTGACAATCAATTAGGATTAATATTTAGGAACAGTTTTTAGTTACCCGAGTGACTACCTGTTTATAAAGGTACCTATTTTATATTTACTTTAAAAATGCTCCTTGGTACTCCAAAGAGTACTCAATGAATACTGAGTTTTATCAGATTACTACAACACATTAACCATCAAGTCTATGTAAGTGCACTGTTTTCCAATGTAATCATGAAAACAGTAGTGTGGGTGACTTCCTGATTAGGGGAGTAGAGAGAAAAATAAATTTGCAAACATTTTGTGATTTAGAAATAGAATTTTGCATTGACTGTGTTCACATCTTATTTTTAACAAATGTTCTGTGAATGGAGTTTTGTTTGTATAAATATTTGCAGAAAATTTCAGGTTCATACTCAAACTTTGTCTAACTGTGAAACAAACTTTTAGTTTCAAGACAGGATAAAATTTGTTTGCAGGCCATCCCATCGGGAACAAAACAATACGGTAGAATTTTAAATAATGAAAAAAACCACAGCTCACATAATGAATACTAATTATGTGAAAGAGCTCTTGCAGTGAGCACTTCCTGAGCAATTCACAGGCACTAAATATGTATAATTTTGAACAGTGAACAAGTTAGTAAAAACCAATGTGTGTTCACTGATGAGTCACAAACAAGAAAAAAAAAAGACTAAAAATTCACCACATAAACTGTTATTAGGAAATTGATTGCCCATTGATTGCCCATTTCTAGTCCCAACACTTTATTAAGCAACGCAGTGCATTACAGGAAAGCTGAGCAGTAGACACCGAGGGTGAAATCCTGGCCTCAACTGAAGTCAATGGGAAAACTCGCACTGACTTCAGAAGGGTCAGGATTTTACCCTAAAGGTTGATCAAGTCTTAAAAAGGTATTATTAAGATAATACCTGTGAGTTAAACCAAGATACACAAAAGTGCTCACTAGGTCCTGATCTAAAGGCCCACCTGCGATTTGAATTGGTAGTAGAGATATGGCATATTTATCCCTCAATTCATGTCTTCATTGCATTGAAATGCTACTTACCATACAAAATTTCTTCTTCTGGTCTTTTCCCAATAATGTTATCTCTGAGCTGGCGTACTTTTTCCTTAAAAAAGAAACACACAAACAACAATAAAAATTGATAACTAGAATTGATTGTAAAAAAATGAATGAATAAATAGCTGGAAAAGTTGGCTTTTTAGTATTCTGAACATTTAGCTTCTCACCACAGGAAAATCATTTTAAAAGGCTAGGAAGAATGTTATGCTGCTCTACAGGTGCAATCTTTTACTTTCAGCATTTATCCTCAAGCCATCAGCAAGTTTACAGCGTATCCAGGGCTAGATGGTAGTTACACTCCTATCCAAATAGATTGAAACAGTCTGCATCAGTCTTTGTAGCCATAATAAGAGGTAGTCATTTTCTAGCCAATTGAGAAATAAGGTGCTAGAAGAAAGATCCTTTAGGGCCTGATCCTACCATCCTTATTCATGATAAGTAGCATCTTACTACGCAAGTAATCCCACTGATTGTCTGCAAAGACACATTGATTCTTAAATATTTATTTTTTGTTTAAAACCAATGTTTAGGGTGAACAAATTTCAGCCCATGTATTACTTGTGAACTGCAAACTGAAAGAGGCATTTTAATGCGGCTACTCACAGAATAAAATACTATTTAGCATGAATACTGATACAGTAGTAGAATCATGGTCTAGGAATCTGGAAGATATCCTATTCTTCACTTCACTTTTTTTTTTTGTACTTCTGATAATTGCTGGTGGGGCTACTGCCAGCATAATGGATTTGTTTGTTGCAATATAAAAGTGGTTCCATTTTAGTGGTGGGTGGGAATACGATGATCCCTATATGTATATACCAGACTGTAGCATGTAATTCTGCATGCAAGTGGTTTGAAACCTGTGTAAAACCTATGCAATGTATATATGTCCTATATATCTGAAATGGTAGAACTTCCATTAGCTGGCTCTATATATTTTGTGTGTAATTGAGAAGGGTTCAGCTTATTCAGTGAGATAAGGCATATGGTGAAGAATTCAAAGATAATCATTTTTCATAGATGTTACACAGCTTTCATAGATGATCAAAACAACAAGATTTAAAAAAACAAAACAAAACAAAACATGAACAAAATGGTGCAAAAACTATGTTCTAAATACATAGTTAGGTACCAAAATACGCAACCGAAATTAAATGCTGAGAACCCACTTGTTCTCGCTGAAATCAGCTGCTGGGTGCACAACGCTTTTGAAAATCAGGGCCCCTGGGTATGTCTATACCACAGCTGGGTGGCCAGATTCCCAGTGTGGACAGACAGACTTGTGTTAGCTCTGCTCAAGCTAGTATGCTAAAAATAGCAGTGTGGAGGTTACAGCATAGGCGGGGGCTGAGGCTAGCTGCCTGAGTCTATGCCTGCTGAACTCCTGGGTCTGAACTTGTGTGGCTAGCCCAAGTCGCATCTGCACTGCAACATCCACGCTGCCATTGATAGTGCACTAGCTTGAGCAGAGCTCGTGCAAGTCTGTCTGCCAGGGCTGGGAATCACAGCTGCAGTATAGATGTACACTTATTTGGATGCCTAAGTATGGATTTAGGACTCCAAATTTAGGTACCTATTTTTGAAACTCTTGGACAAAATGTCCTACAAGCAAACATAATCCTTCAGAAGTATACCTGCTGTGTGACTTCTAAACTGCTTTTTTCATTCTGCCATTGTTTAAATTTCTCAAGTGCTTCATCCACAGTAATTGTCCCCTTCTTCACCTTTTCCTGCAAAAGGATCAGTTCTTCCTGTCCAGAAGGGATGCTGTGTCTCAAAGTGGTATAGGTGGAAGTGTCCGTTCGAACTCTGTCTGTAGTTATCAAGTATAAAAAGGAGTTTAAAAAAGGCACAGACGGTTAAATCATTTTTAAAACTGTTTTTCTTTTCAATGAAAGCTCATTTTGAGCAAGAGCATGTGAGCAGCAAATCTATAAGGAGATGGCAATTAATCTTTACCATCTTAACCGTGTTTACAGCCAAGCTCTATAGAGAAACATGCAATGAGCTATTTGCTACTGTTCTTTTGAAATTGTGTGAAGTAGTGTGTCCTGGTGAATAAAACTTTCAAACTCATTGCCATTTGCCTGATTGGTTCACTCTTTGTTAAATTAAGTTTATGTAGCAACTCCTCTTTTGAGATAGTGCCGTACCATTAATTAATTATGAAATTCCACAGAATTCAAAAGGGAGTCCTGACATAAAAGAGCTGCCATATTGGGTCAGACGATGGTTCATTTTGCCCAGTATCCTGTCTCCAATCGTAGCTTGTACAAGAGCTTCAGGGAGAGTGTACAGAACAAGGCAATTATGGAGTGATCCACTCCTGTATTCCATTCCTGGCTTCTGGCAGCCAGAGCTTTAGGGTTGCATCCCTGACCATCGTGGCCAAGAGCCATTTATATCATATGTAGACATATTATATCAGTGCCAAGTTATTTGCTTTATAAACCATGACATTACTTGGAGATAGGAGTGGAAAATCCCAAATTCCAATTAATATCCATTTTCCTCACTCCCCAACTTCCCATCAATATCCATTTTCTTCTCCCCCCAGATTCACATATCATATTTCCCAATAGCTTGTGCTGAGAGTAGGTTAGAAGCAGTTTTGAATTTTCATATAATTCACTCAACTATAATAATCAGAAAATATGCAGGGTCAAAGAGGAATCTTTTAATTTCTACGTAGCCTCATCGGACTAGGTTCTAACTAATCCTTATGCAGGTGTGCAGTTGAAGAGAAGTAATATGGAACTCTATGCTGCCACCCTCACAGTTTAGCCCATACATTCTTAGTATTCTCAGCTATTGGAATGGTTGCCTGGGTGCAAAGGCAGCTGGGAGTAGGTTAAAGCAGCCCAGAAGCTGCTTTGATTTTTTGAGGGATACTGAAACAGCTCTCTGTCAGCCCCAGAATCAGGGAACTAAAAAAGGTGGCATAATGCCACTGCCGCTCTCCTCTCCTCAGCTCCTACACAGAATGCAGCTAGGCTGAATCTCCAAATTGGAGCCATAGTATTTGTCTTTACCTACATGTAAGCTTTTAATTGATTATCCCTGATTCCTTACTGTGCCTGCATGACATCCTTTTATTCTACATGAGGGATGACCAGCTGTGCAAAGGGAAATATACCTTGATGAAGAGAAAAAAAGTCATTATTGAGCCCCATTCTGCTCTTTTTCAAGAATATCAAGTACCAGTATACATTGGCCATGAATCTCCACCACTTTACATCTCTGATAATAATTTACATTTGTTCTAAGAGAGTGCAAATGACTATACCGGACGCCAGGCAGTGGGAAAAAAATCAAACCTAAAACTTCTTAGGGGAATAACTTTGTAGGGATTACACTAGCAATGTTCCATTACTAAACATTGCAGTTATTTAATCATTACCCAGAAACTTTCTATATTTCAACACTTTTTTTTTTAATGAATTTAGTGCTTGCAAAAAGTGACACTAACAGCACTGGCAAGAGGCGTTCTCTGTTTATTCACTGGACAGACAACTGTAATGCAGCTTCCCTACTCTGCTTCAACTAATACGTCCTAATCCTGACCTAGAGGGGCTATTTCCTGGAAGGATAATTCAGTCTCAACTCCATGTTCATTCATTTAACAATAATGCTAGTTATGCTAGGATACCAATTAATGCCACTTGCAGTAGCAATTTAGTGATATGGACTCTTCTCAAATAGCAATTGGGCTGGGACCAGCAACTCATTTTACATGGGTCACAAAACAGCCATGAGATAAGCTCTGGTAACTTGCTATTGACTCAGGAAGGTTAGAACTGGTGCACAGCATACATATGAGCCACCCAGTTCCTCCTTTTTTTAGTTTTAATCATTATAGCAAAAGTTGACAGAAAAGTGCAAAGCCATTTTTGCTTTTTCATATCTTTCCAAAAAGCTTTCATAAAGCTCCTCACTGATTTGCTTTGTTAAAATAACAATTCTTATTTATTTGAATTGATTTTTAAAAGCTGAAGAACTATTGGGGATTTAGATCATCTTGGTAGGAAAAAAAGATATTAAATCCAAGAAAAAAATCAAGCCAGAGCAAAACTCTCATAGTCATATTAAGGATCATCAAGACCATTACAATAGCAAAATGAGGTTCCACACCTTGCTTCCTGAAAGCATAGTACATCTTCTCATTATCACTCTGAGTTCTGGTGGTCTTTTGCTGAAACACTGCAACAAAATAAAAAATGTTAGGAAGTTGGTCACAATTACACAATAAGGAGATAGCTCAATGCTTATCAGAACTTCAGTGTCCTGCAAGGTAATTTTGGACCTTTGAAAGTAAGCTGGAAGAGAAAAAAACTCTCTCTCTCAATGTATAATAGAAGCATTTCTGGAATGTGCTTATGTGAAAGAAGAATGCACAAAAAAGGATGCTGTGCAAAGGAAATTGGATGCCAAAGTGATATAGAGTAGTTGGAAGACTCAATGACAAAGCAGAATCAGCTTCAAGTAGTTGAAGTCCAAAGAATGAACTCTTTTGCAAGCACAAGAAGGTGCAGGAACAAATCTAGATATTTACCAAAGAGAAGAGTAAAAAGGTGTGAAATGTGCATAGACTCAGTGCAAGTGAAGAGCAAAACACACAGGGGGAAAAAACCAACAACTTCTATTGGAGGATGTCTGGATGTGCTTTGCCAGTAACAGAGAGAAAAGACAGTATCAGGAAGAAACATGTATTCTGCCTTCCATTCAGGTTCATTCAGAGAGACCAGAAAAGAAAAGCTAGTTCTTCATAGTGGAAAAAGTTGCACAAAATCACAAAAGGAACAGGAAGCCTGTTTATAATGAAAGGATTCCAGATCATAGCAGCCTGTTAAAAGCTTTTGAAAAGCAGACCCCCTGAACACAAATGGGCAAGGAATCTTTTAATTGTGACCAGAGTAAGGGAGGATGACCAATGAAGAACGTCCATAGGTGTGTAGTAACTGTGCTTGTTATGACAAAAAAAGCCACCTATGGATTCCTTCGTTAGCCTTTGCTGGAAGGAAGAGCACCTTCGTAAAGCATTGAGAAGGGATTATTTGTCCTCTTTAAGACCGCTGTAATTTTGCGACCTGAAAACCTTAGCACCACTACTAGTTAATCTGCCACAAGAACTATTAAGAGTGCACAAGCTGTTAGTATTGCAGCTCTCCTAATAACAGTTTTAAAACCGTACGTCTGCGTGTGTTTGGATTTAGCTTGCACTCAACAACACAGCTACTGACTACAAAAATACCCAGATCTTTCCTATGAAACTCTGTGGAGAAGAAAAACTTTTTGTACATGTCTATATTTAATCTTTTTTAATCTGATTCTTCTTTTAACCCTTTTTTGTAGATATGTCATTTTACTACTAATTTGCAAAGTTGTTTTGTTGCATAGAGAGACATGATTTTAGCCAGCCACAGAGTGCCCACATATTATGGTAAAGGGTATGTTAGAAAATAATAATAGTAAATAATAAATAGACACATTGTCACATTAGCGACATATAATTTGTATTACAATGTTTACAATTGCTAAACATCATGGGCCTATTTTGGAGCTCAGTTAAACTGGTGCACATATTGAGTTCCATTGATGTGAATGGAATTACTCCACTGAAGTCAACAGAATTAACATTGAGAGATCGGAATTTGGACCCAAGAGTGAAAGGTGTAGTGCAACATTTAAAAACTTGTCTGAAACCAAGGAACTCCTGAATTTTATTCCATCTCTGGCACACATTCCGTTTATTGCACTGGACAGGTCATTTAACGTTTCTGCCTTAGCTTTCCAACCTGTAAAATAGGGCATAATTGTTGGCTGCCTCACATGGGGAACAGATGATTAATTAAACCATGTTTTTAAAGTATTTTGGAGATAGCACTAACATAAATGTTGTCTATGTACTATTATTCATAATAGTACACAGAAGAAAGCAATCTAAATGAACATGAATTAATAGCAATTGCTAATGTTTGTTTGTCCTTTCCTAATTACCGGCAATTACAATTTAGTTGGTTTCTTAATCAGAAACAAAATTAAGATGCAGTAAATGAATGCTGCAGTTTACATATGATATCTGCACAATACATAGTGCCCAATTAATAATGTATGTAATACAACTATATAAAAAAGAATGTGTAGTCACATAGAATTCTAAGGATAAAGCATTTGAGTCCGCATCCTACGAACATTTAAAGTGCGTAATTTTACTCATGTGAACAGACACACTGACTTCAATGGGACTATTTAAGTGCATATATAGTGCATTTAATTGTGGGCCTGTAGCCTTAGAATTGAGGGCACTCAGCACCTTTTCAGAATCAGATCCTATGCAGCAAAGCTTTTAAGCACATGCTTATCTTTAAGCATGAGTACCCCTAATGAAGCCAATATACTTCGGTATTTCCAAGGCCTCTATTTATTTCATCTTAACATTTTCATATTCTAGAAATTGATAGCCAGACCTGTAAGAATCTAGTCTCCTCCCGTTTTATATCATCCAGGAGCTTTTCCATTATGAGACAATCCCATACTCTTCTAAGACACAGTATACTGTCAGGGGGCTCCTTTCTCATCCAAAGCACTGCCAAAACGCAGATCTGATGCTGTCAAAAGGTGTGAGCAATTTTTTATTATTGAGCGGATAGATCTTTTTATTTGTAAGCCCCCAAAGTTTTACTAATAGATCCGTGCGTAATTTCTCCTTTGTTCTGTCCACGATGAAGTTTAAGATAATTGACTAATATTCCTGTGCTTAGGAATTTTTCTACCAAATATAGCTTAAGGCATGAGTTGTCTGACTCATCTCTGTAGATTTCCATTAAAGGAGAGGTTGTCAGGTACCACTTTAATAGCACTTATTATTTTCTTTTATAGTTACACATATGAAAGAGGAGCTGCTGTATGGCAAATAAGAGACCACAGCTCTAGGAGCCAGATCCAAAGACTAATAAAGACAAAGGAAAGATTACCATTGGCATCAGTGGGCTTTGAATCAAGACCACAGGGAATTTTCTTATCTAAAACTTTTCCCACTTATTAATATAATTACATTTGTCTTCAATGGCAAGTGTTGGTATAATTAATATTTGAAATTGTTATTAATATTAGAGACCACCTGACTAATTTAACCATGAATTCCTTTATGAACTCCAGCATGATCAAATAGGATCTGACAAAGAACCTTCAGATTCATGGCTCTCTTTGTATCTGCTGACTTTAGCAAAAACCCAATTTTCTTCCTCTAAGGCCTTCCTTTCTTATCTCTTCACCCCTCCTTGCTTACTAGCAGAACAGTGGGAAGGGTTGTGCTTGTTTCCTTTTAAGACAGTTTTTCTTTATCTTGTTACTGCAGCTGTTTATTTTATCAGTTACTTTTTGAACCATACATCCTTCCCACACGACAAGCAATAGCCAGGTTATATGTCTTACTCTCACGACCTTCTTTTATTTACTGATTAGGACCTTTTCCTTACTAGTGACAAATAATAAAGCAAATATATTATTTCCTTAACCAAAAAAACTAACTTTAATTCTTTTATTTTCTTAGTTATCCCTACAGCAAGTTTAATAAAAGGTCATTATATAGTTTTGAAATTATGCCCTGGGAGGCTATAACCTTTCAAATCTCGGTGAATGGTCTCTTAAAGCCTACCTCTGTCAAGAATGTGAAATAAAATGTTTTAATTGTGTACAGTTAGATACTAGTATTATATCTGTATTGAAAACTCTTTATAGTGTCTCTGTGTCCATTTTTTTTTCCCTCTAATTACTGCCCCTCCTCTTTACAGGTTGACTGTTTTACAGGGTAATTTTTTCACATTTGTTAAACATGGGATGAGTATGTCCTGGGGGGGAATTGCTGTTAGAGAAGAATCGTTATCTAGTCCCAGAATTTTAAAATGGATGGAGACCCTTTTCAGTAAGTTTCAGGTGTTTTAATAAGAACATTATATATCGTAAAAGGTTACTGAAATCTTCCTGCTTCATCTTAGTGTCATAGAATCACAGGATTAGAAGGGACATCTAGTCTAACCCCCTCCCAAGACGCAGGATTTGTTTTGTCTAAACCATCCAAGACAGATGGCTATCCAGCCTCCTTTTGGAAACCTCCAGTGAAGGAACTTTCATTACCTTCATCTAGTGTTCACGATTGCCCCCATCTTACAATATTATCAAGGCCTATTACATATACCGCCTGCACTATATCATTTCTTTTAGTTAACCCTGATGATCTTATTACACTAAATATGTTGTAAAATAGAAAATTGCAATACTTCTAATATCTTTATGGGGATTTCTAGTGGAAGGATTTGAAAGAAGAAACAAACTGTACAGAGAATGGTCATTTCTGCCATTAAATATTTTAAAAATCTTTTCAGTAAAGGCTCATAATTTGCTTCATGTAATTTTTCCAAAAGGGAGGTAATATTAGATGTTAATACAAATATATTTGCTCAGTGGATTTTAAAGTTTTTTTGTAAAGATTTTTGGGTATCCTAGTTTAACTGTCTTTGCTATATATCATCATCTTGATTCATCTTTCTTTTGTTATTATTTTTTCAGGTATCTTATACCAAAGATGAATAAAACATGGCTTTTCCTAGCATTAACCTTTAATATTTTTGTTTTGTGAACTTTATTGGATAATATTTTAATCTATTTAAGTTAACATGCTCTTATGTATGTTTGATCATTACATTCTGACTTACCCACTAATAATGCAATTATTGTAGTTTCTTGCTGCTGCTGTCAGGTTTTCCCTGTGAGGAGCAAAATGTCAATTCCTTGTTTGTGAATGAGACTAAGGATAAAGTGTGGGGAGGGACCAGAGCAGAGTTATCTTTGTCCAAATAAAAGTGACAAATTATGTCCTTGCATTAAGCACACTATTTCCATAGATGAAAACAAAACCTGTGCATGTGCATTTTGGGATAGAATTTGTTCCCAAAGTTTTACACATGCTACTGTGGGGTTATTTATGTTACCAAACATATGAAATATCTAAGAGGCATATATTCTTACTAGGGACATTTACTTATAGTATAGCAGGCCAGGCCTCAGTGCCATTTAAGCTCAGAACTCAGGCTTTGCACATGTGTGTGGAGTGGAAGTCATGAAGGGAGTGCCCCTGTACCGCAGGATAGGTCTTCAGATCGACCTTGCACAGAGTGGTAAGGAAGGTGCTGATGGAAGCAAGCCAAGCGAGTGGCCGGAAGTTCCATACTTTGGGGAATGTAATTCCAGCACACTGCACCAGTGTTGTGAATACACTAAAAAACTGGATCAACACACAGGCTTTTCCAATGACCAGGAATGCCCTAGTGGTTTTGCCGGCCAGGATAAAAAGTGGATTTTGGTGCCACCCTCAAAACAAGCAGCTGAGTAAAAAGCAAATGAACCAAAATGACCAGCAGAGAAAAACAAAACAAAAAACCCAGCTGAGTAGTATGGAGCCCCCTGAACATTGGCACTCAGGGTGACTGCCCTGCTTGCCCACCCTAGAAGTGGCCCTATTGAGACTCATCCATAGCTTCAGTTTAGAGGGTTAGATTTCACCTCTTTGACCTTTACCTCCATCGAGCCCACCTAGTCCAGCTGAAGCATTTTCTCTATTGTGGGCTTTTTCTCCCATTCGTATGTATAGGGTTCTTGGTGTTTAAAGGATTTTTCCTTCTTAAAGTAGGGGACAAGAGACTAACCACAACATAGAGGTGAAATTGTGATTATTACTGCATAAAAAGGCGTCTGTACTCTATTTTCTACCAGTATTGTTAAATCAATAGCTTGGGGTGTGAGAATTAAGAGCAGAGTTTCTAACAAAATCATCAATAGGGGAAATGAAGTGAGTCCAGGATGGGTACTCTCAACAATATCCCTGATTGGGAAGTACTTTAATTGATAGGCTTTGAGTTTTCTGCTGAGCTTTGAAATGCTGGAGTAATCAGAAATGGAAT
Organism: Eretmochelys imbricata; assembly: GCF_965152235.1. Lineage (NCBI taxonomy): Eukaryota > Metazoa > Chordata > Testudines > Cheloniidae > Eretmochelys > Eretmochelys imbricata. The sequence goes on along the minus strand of NC_135575.1, from coordinate 31,982,008 downwards.
TAGTCTTCCAGCTGTTGAAAGTAAAATCATTAAAACCACTCTGCATCTTGCTGAAATGATTTCAGCTGGCAACAAACTCTCCATGTGGGAGAACTAAGTGAAAACAAATTAGTCCAATTTTTTGAATGACTGAAAAGATGTATAAGCATAATGCTATACAATGGTCACAAACAGAGATGAATCAAGCAATTTGTTCTACCACCCATATGTTGTAATACAGGGTGGGCAAACATTTTGGCCCAAGGGCCACATCTAGGTATGGAAATTGTATAGTGGGCCATGAATTCTCACAAAATTGGGGGTTGGGGTGCGGGGTCTCCAGCTGGGGGTGCGAACTCTGGGGTGGGGCTGGAGATGAAGGGTTGGGGGTGCAGGAAGGTGCTCCGGGCTGGGACTGAGGGGTTTGGAGGATAGGAGGGGGGATCAGGGCTGGGGCAGGGGGCTGGGGCGCAGGAGGGGTGCAGGCTCAAGGTGGCGCTTACCTCAAGCAGCTCCAAGAAGCAGCGGCATGTCCTCCTCCGGCTCCTATGCGGAGGCGCAGCCAAACAGCTCTGCGCGCTGCCCCGTCCGCAGGCGCCGCCCCTGCAACTCCCAATGGCCACAGTTCCCTGGCTGCCCTGACACCTAGGAGCTGGAGCGGGGACATGTTGCTACTTTCAGGAGCTGCACGGAGCGGGGCAAGCCCCCGACTCCACTCCCTGGTGAGAGTTTGAGGGCTGGATTAAAACATCTGGAGGGCTGGATGCAGCCCTCGGGCCGCAGTTTGCCCACCCTTGTTGTAACCTCTGGAATATGGTTGAACTACTATACGGGGAAGGGCTTGCTTGTGTGACAGGGGGAAATTATTCTGTCCTTTCCCACATAAAGAAGAATAAAAAAAGGTGCAAAGGGCATCAGTAAAGCAAACCCTCATTTTGATGGCCAAGATATCATACTTGAGTTCCATCCAAGGCAGGGTGTCTATTTTCTGAGCCTCTCTGCTTTGGGTAATTCAAGTAAGAAGCTATGCATCTCCATTACACTTATTTATCCAACCTGTACCTACAACGATCTCCAAAATACTACATAGATGGCCCTTTCAATTTATATTCATATTATGGCTGATAAATGCCCACACATGCCTTAATGTAAAAAAAAACAGAAAGCCAATTTAAACTATAAATGAAAAACCAATACACTTTACACTCAATACATAGATACATATATCCCAGAGAAAACCTATGGGAGGAGGTATTGTTTCATATTCTCTGTGTATATATAAAGTCTGCTGCAGTCTCCACAGTATGCATCTGATGAAGTGAGCTGTGGCTCACGAAAGCTCATGCTCAAATAAATTGGTTAGTCTCTAAGGTGCCACAAGTACTCCTTTTCTTTATGTCAAAATGGTTAAGTTAAGATTGAGAGTACTCGTCACTAGTTTAGGGTACAATGCATTACAGGAATGAAATCATCCCCTCCCCCAAAGCATTATAAACCCTGAAAATTCAGTTTTCCAGGTTCAATTTAAAAAGAAATACAAACATAGTAAGTATGAAAATGCACAGGTAGTGCACTTAAATAACCTTAACTCTGCCCTACAGTCACATTATGCATTAACCATATGTTTATGATTAAGACATTTCAGAGTTTGTAATCTCAGATTAGATTACCCTGATCTCTAAAGAAACATTATATTTTTTTAACTCCCCTCCTCCTCCCCCCCAGTTATAAGACAGTTAAAATTGTTTAGATGCACTAGCTGCATTTCTGTAACATATATGGAATTCTTTTAGGTATGTACTATAATCCAATTAACTCTCCCATGTAAGGAAAGCTGGAGAGCAAAAAGCAGATGTAAGCAGATTCCAGCAGGAAAGGGAAACAGAAAACAAATACTTGAAAGCATGACTGCAATGATGCCTTGGAAAAATGCCAAATGCCAGGGTTGCAGATTTACAGAATCCACAGGACCCTGATTAAGATGAAAGGGGCAGTTCACACATGTCAGACTTATTATTTTGGCTCTGCAGATGCAGGCAGGAAATATTACACTATTTCAACCGTGAAAACTTTCGTGAAATTGTGCTCTTGAGGACGAATGTGACTGAGTCAGAAAATCAGCATAATGTCACCTATTCAACGCTTTCAGTAAAATACACACATGAAGCAGCAGAAGGAGACAAAATGGTGGATATCATTCATCTGAAATCAGCTTGATCAGGGTTATTCAAGTTGCATTTATTTGTCAACTTCACTGAGTCTGGTCTTAGTAGGCTACCTATAACAAGAACTGCATTGCTTAAGAAACATTGACAATTACTAAACACAAAATTTGAAAAAAATTCTACACTGGGATACAGGGCTAAATGGTAGCATGAGTTAATTTATGCACCAAGATTTTACTTCTTAATATCAACATTCACATCTTAACTAGGTCACCAATCAGGATAAGTTTGTTAGTTTCAAACTTATCCTTACTCAATATCTGGTCACATCATAAAACAATTACACAATTAACTACAATGACTGCATCTGATCAAGAGTAGGCCAAGAATGAAAAAGAAGGGGTAGGTTACAAATCAGTGTTATGGAGCATTGATAGACGTATGTACAGAATTATTTTTAGCTTTACTTAGTGTAATTATTTTATTACTTAAAGATCATCCCAGGTGTGCATAGCATTTAGAAAAATAAAACTGACAAGTCTCTTACCTGGGAGAGATTAAAATCTAAATTAGACAAAATACAGCAAGGGGATGTCAGTAAACAGAAGACAGCAAGCAGGAAATATGGAAGAATGAGGGTTGACACAGTTAGGGGTCATGAGTTATACTGACTGTTATGTTTAATTCTATTAATTAATCAATCCACTTGACTGTTTTCCCCAGTATTCTCTTATTGCTGGGTTTTCCAGCAATAAGAGAATGCTGGGGAAAACAGTCAAGTGGATTGATTAATTATTTGAATGTGACATTACATTGCTGGGTGCTAATTACTTGCTAGGCAAGAAACCACCCCAAGAACTCTTGCTCTGCAGCTTCTATTAGTAGGTAAACATATGCTAGAAGTTGGAAGACCTCTCACAGTGCATTTCAGGAATATTAGGTTCATTATGAAAATGGAACAATTAACTAAGCCTAAAACTTCGGATACATTTATTAGGCTTTGGAGTCCCATTTTTGTTGCACGGAGAGAAGTGATACTGTATGAATTTGCTTTGAACATTATTCTATGTATATCTACAGCTATAGCTTCTTCATTGCTAGTGTCTGAAAAACTGCAATAAAACACAGTGGACTGAGATCTCCTGTCTGGTGCATGGCATATTTTTGCAGAAGATTAGATGTAATTTCCTCCCATTGTGTCAACACACATCAAGAAAATAAATTTTAGCAAAATAAAAAAGTCTCATTCTCCTGTCATGAGTAGGGCATTTGTGTGTGTGCACACCATGCTCATCTTCTGTGCGTGCTGCAGAAAAAGGGAGTGTGGCACTCCAAAAGGACAAACAGTAAAGGCAAAATCCCTTACGCAGTATGGGCTTGAACCAAAGTCTGTTGAAGTCAATGGGAGTCTTTTCAATAACTTCACTGGGGGATGATCAGGTCTTATGTTCCCCTCTGTAAAGGGGTTTAGTCACTGCAGGAACTCCTCCTTGTGGCCAGAAGTGGTGTAGTGGCTGTCTTTCCATATGGCACCCCCTGCCAATGGTCACTTTGGTGGTCTCTCTTTTTGCAACTTGGTCCTCTGGCCAGGTCATGCTTTAGTCAATCCCCTCCGGGATAACAGAATCCAACCCATCATTAATCCAATGACTGTAGAGCAGATCTGCCTGTCTCTGGGCTCCATGGTCATTAAACCTCATACCTCAGGGGGTTTCACCACATCTTCCTTGGTGGCTGGTAGTGGAACCTCTACTCTGGGTTTCCGTTCATGGACCCTGCAGCTAGCAGCCAAGGTCTACTCCCTCAGAATCCTTCCTGTCTCTCTGGACCACATTTTATTTCTTTTATCCCCTTCCCCCACCCCCGAGACTGACGGCAGACTCTCTCCTTCAGCACTTACTACTACTACTACTTCTTCTTCTTGAGTTTGTGGAGCAGCAGACTCACTTCCTGAATCTATGACTGCCATTCACTGTTAGCTCAGCCATAAAGACAGATGAAATTAGCTAGCCTTACCTCTTTCGTGACTCCAAAGACAGGCACACAGAAAGCTGCTCCTGCTCTACCCATTCCTTCTTCTTTGGAGCTGCCAGTATACATTTGACAATAGTGTCTCCATGTATCACAGATACACTGATTTGCTAAATCTTGTACATTTATCATTCTTCTCCTTTGTTTATTATATAATTCCATTTCTATCTTGGGGGGGGATGGATTTCCAGTGATTGTGTATTTTCCCTTTGCTACAGAGTTTGACCTTTCTTAAGCCCTTCTTTTCATTGACATCCTTTACCCACTTCTTTACACTACTTACATGAGGAATTTTGAGTTTTTGTCCTACCCAGTCTCCAGTTAATCCCCAACAGTACATATTAGTGTAGAGTTATCTTCTCTACCATCTAATGCTTTAGACCAAAAGCTTAAGTCTAGGATCTTCATTCTAAGAGTAAAAACGAGGAGTACTTGTGGCACCTTAGAGACTAACAAATTTATTTGGGCATAAGCTTTTATGGGCTAAAACCCACTTCATTTGATGCATGGAGTGGAAAATACAGTAGGAAGATACATATACACACACAGACAGTACATGGAAAGATGGGGGTTGCCTTACCAATTCTAAGAAGACAGCTCAATTAAAGTGGGCTATTATCAGCAGGAGGAAAAATCACTTTTGTAGTGGTAATCAGGGTGACCCATTTCAAACAGTTGACAAGAAGGTGTGACTAACAGTCGGGGGAAAATTAGCATGGGGAAATAGTTTTTAGTTTGTGAAATGACTCATCCACTCCCAGTCTTTATTGGCCTAATTTGATGGTGTCCAGTTTGCAAATTAATTCCAGTTCTGCAGTTTCTCGTTGGAGTCTGTTTTTGAAGTTTTTTTTGTTGAATTGCCACTTTTAAGTCTGTAATTCAGTGTCCAGGGAGGTTGAAGTGTTCTCCGTCTGGTTTTTGAATGTTATAATTCTTGACATCTGATTTGTGTCCATTTATTCTTTTGCGTAGAGACTATCTTGTTTGGCCAATGTACATGGCAGAGGGGCACTGACAGGCATTTCTCTAGCTGTTACCTGCATTTCACACACAAGTGTAGTAATGAAGACACCACATGCTATACCCAATGCCTGTGCTTGGATACTGTTTAGTTTTCTCAGATTTGTTTTTGATGCTGACCTGAAGGCCTGGTAGCCACACTCAATATTAGGTCTGTTTAGAACTCTGTTTAGCACTATCACTGTTTTTTTTAAATCTGCTCCCCTGGAGGTTCCAGATATACTTTTAAGTAAGTTGATTCTCCCCTTTGGACTTATCTAGAATATTTGTAATATGGTCCCTATCAAATATCACAGCTAAGAAATTTTTCCACTATACTTATCTGCTGGTCATATATATAATATAACGTTACCTCTTTTTGAATCTTCCAATCCAAGTTGTGAAGATCATTCCTTTAGTTTTATCAATGGAGAACTTGAAACCCCACCTGTTTCCCCATTCTAAACTACTCTGAAGTGCATCGTTGATTCTTTTGGTGGCATTTTCAAGATTTCTGCTTTTGATCCATATGGCACAGTCCTCAGAAAATAATGTAATGCCTATTCCTGCACTCGTCTCCTTTGATAGGTCATTTATTACGATTTTAATAAGGGTTAGGCTAATGACACTTCCCTGTGGAGTTCCATTTGTAATGGAATATATGGTGGAAAAGGCCTTTGGTATCTGGATTTTTATATTCTTTTGCTTAGAAAATCTCTTATCTATCTATACATTCTTCCTACATTACCCATAGTTGCGACTTTTTACAAAGTCCCTCTCTTCATTGTAGGCTTTTTCTATGTCCAAGAAGGTTCCAATGTTCTCACTGGTTTTCAAGCTTTTATATGTTTCTGTCTCTATCAGTACAATGTGGTCAGTCACACTCCTACTTCTTCTGAACGCACTTTGTGTTCCATCTATGAGCCTAGTTCTTTCTAGGCATATTACTAATCTGTCTGTCAACATCTTTTTCATAGTTGTACCTAAATATGCTGCGAGGGTAATCGGTCTGTATGCCTCAGGCCCAAAGTGCATGTTGCTTGGTTTCTTCACTGGGACAATAAACACATGTTTCCAGATAGATATTTTCCCTTTCCTCTATATGCTATTGTTTAATTTTATGTATTATCCTCAGGCTTTTATCACCTAGCATCAAGTATTTGAGCATTTCAAAGCTTATTTTGTCCTTGCCTCGTGTGGTGCTTTTGCTCCTTTTCATCACTTTTTGGAGGTCCTGAATACGGAATTTTTCATTTAAAATAAGATTGACATCTTCCTCCCACCTATTCATTATGTCATAATTATCATTAAGAAACGTTCTTTTCCTTTCCCTAATTTCTATCCCCTGAGCCTCATCATTACTGACTTTTTGAAACATGGTGGCCAAAATTTCTGCTTTTTCTTTGTTGGAGCTTATTACTCTATTACCTTCCACTGCAAGGCTTCGTGTTGCTCTTATTCTTATTCCATTCATTTTCTGAAATTGTTTGTGTACCTCTGATGTATTGATATCTTTACTTTACTTTCCCGCAGATTTCTTACAGCTTTTTCTTTTCGTCCTTTTTATAGCTCTATGTGCAAGTACCTTACTTTTTTTAATACGTCATTAAGTCCTCACCATTTAGTGTAGCTTTTGCTTCTTATATGCCTTGTTCCTTTCCTTAATTAACTGTAAACATTCCTTGTTCCACCACAGTACGCTTTTCTATCTTTTATAAAGGTTGGTATCCTAGGAATAGCTAGGCTGGCTGTCTTTATAATTTCCTTAGTAATATTACTACAGAATTCCTCAGTATCCTCACTGATACACTGCATGCCCACGTGTTCCTCATGTTAAATAGTTTCCAATTTGATTTTTTTAGGTTTCAAGTGGGGGTATTAGTCTTGTCTTTGTATTTCCTTTTCCTGGATATCTAATGAATGTCAGGAACTGGTCACTACCCATTTCATCCTCTCTGTAAATTTCCTAGATGCATTTGCTTGCTCTGTTACTAGAAACTATTCCCAGGTCTTGCCAAGAAAGGCTTCAGTCTGCTGCAGTGAACCTGGTAGGTTTTCCACCATGTAATATTACTAAATTATTATCTTCAAAAAATTGCTCTAGGACATTTTCCATTCTTATAATTTTTCCAACTTTCCCACAATCTGTTGGGATTGTTCAGATCACTGCAAATAATACATGGGCATGTAACATCCGCAGTTAATTCTTTCAGTTCTATAGTCTAGTTTTCTGCAGGGGTTATAAACATTATGTAGTTTGAGAGATGCAGAGCTGTTGTGTGTCAGTATCTCAACAGCATTATACTTGATATTTAACTTTTTAACTCTAAATCAAGATAGTTTAGATTCTCCTTAACAAAAGGTGTAGACACCCCCACCCTTTCCTATTTCTCTAGCATGTCTATATATGCCAAATCTTGGATTTTTTTTAGTCTAGTTTTTCTATTTGCCAAGCCTCTTTTATGCATAGTACATCAGGCTTTGTTTTCATATCAATAACATTTCTTTAATTCCTGCCCATGTGCGATAAGACTGTGTGCATTCCAGATAAAAATAGTTACCCCCATTCTTGTAACCTTCAATACTTCCTTCACTTAGGAAAGTATGGGAGATGTTCCTCTGATAAATTGGTAGTTCATAGTTACTTTTCAGCAGCTTTAACTATAAGTCTCATTTTCTCTGTTTTCTTTCCTGTCTGAAAGAAGTACCATGTATGCCTTCAGTCACAGATGCAATTTCTTTTTCTATAAGTAGTATATAATCTCCTTTTGCCCCAATGTCACTCATTACTTTCTTCTCAGTATTTTGTGCTTGGAAATCCCTGCCCCCAACTGGGTATTATTTTTCTCTCCAGGTGTCTCCTAGCAGCTTCTGCATATGAGATGTTAATGATTTTGTTTTTTATATTCCTTTAGCTTGCTTTGCCTCGGTACATTCTCCATATGCTGAGCTGTGTTTTCCTTCACAGTTACAACATTTTTGTTCTATCCCTTCCTCATAATTATCATATGAATGGTCTCCTCCACACTTGCTGCATATTAATTTCCCTTTGCAATTATTTGCTAAGTGACCAAATCTTTGACACCTGTCGCATCTACCCTGTTTGTTTCAGCTAGGAATCCAGGTAGCTAACTGTTCATTTTTAGCTTTCTTAGCACCTTTGTCTTGTCTTAAGGAGCTTTCCTATTTGTTCTTTGTTTTTGCATTCCACTAATAAGACTCCATGAGGTAGTTTCCCAGATCTTACTATATCTCCAACACCTTTTTTGAACCATTCAGCAATCATCAGGTGATTGACATACCCTATCTTTATCTTGGGCTTTTACTGTTATATAATGTTCTCCCATGTCCCATTCCTGTCTTCCCACTTGCAGTTCTTTCTGCTGGTTCTAAAGAATCTATCCTTTTCTTTTTCCTTGTTTTCAACCAATCTTCCTCAATGCTTTCCCTATCCACATTTTCTGGCCTGGTTTGAGTATCATTTGTTATCACTTCCATCTCTCCCTAACCAGCAGTTTAGCCTGACCAGCTTTCCACTTCAGCCCCAGCAAGAGAACCAGCCACATCTATCCAAATCCCCTAAGCCTCTTCATGCTACAAACTTCCTACCTTTATAATCACCACCCAGCCCCATCCCAGTTGGGCTTTGGTCATCCATTAAGCCTCTCTCTCTCTCTCTCTCTCTCAGGTGCTGTCAGGTATGTTATTTGGCCTCTCAGGCCCACATTAACCCCTTCAGAGCCTGTGTGGAGTACACACCTCATCACACCCACCAAAGCAGTTCAAAAAGTGAGAAAATAGGAAGTTTCAGCAATTCCTAGTTTCAAATTACTCCTATTCCTCTCCACAAATATTATTGCTAGCATGTGGTCACTTCTGCTGGGAGATAGTTAAAGGCACACAGTACTTGCAGATGGATCAAAAAGAAAACAAAATTATGTCTTATTTGGGATATGAATCTATTAGTCCCAGATCCACAAAAGGACTTAGGAACTTGCACCCCCAGATTTAGGTGCATATGTCCCCAATTTAGATGCTATTGCAATTCACAAAACTCCCTCTTGTCTGCTGTTTAACTCAGTAGATGCTCAAATTCACTCCGTGCCTAAATTTCCACTGTAAAAGTTCCCTGGGCACCTAAGTTTTCACCTCTGGACATGCACCTGACTGCCAGAGGCAGATGTCTGAATATTTAAGTGCCAGCACGATCTTCGAAGCTAGTCAAGATAGGCCTTCCCCTTGCCTATCTCACTTCTGGGACTCAATCCACTACGGGTGCTTGGAGCATGTCTAACTCTACCCAAAATGGCCATTCCCCACTGTGCTTGATGAGGCAAAGGACTTGAACAGGGGTCTCCCACCTCTCAGGCAAGTGCCTTATCCACAGGGTTATGTGTCTTTCTCTCTCTAGCCCAATTAATATTTAATTAATTAATACAAAGTAGTATTTTTTTCCCCAGAGGACTGTTGAAACTGCACCCTTTTTTGCCTCCTATGGATTCCTCAGCTTTCAATCACAGTAGAGCATCCTAAAAATGTTTCCTCCCATTGCACCTTTTCAGTAGATTTCTTAAGGCCCCAAAGTTTGCTCTTCTAAAATCTAATCTTAGTTTACCAATCTAGCCAATAAAGTTAGCATACCAATTTACAAGCAGAATAAAAAATCCCCATTCTAGCCAGTAAAACTACTAGAGCATTAAACAATCTCAGTGTTTAGTATAATAGAGATCTCTCACACTGGAACTGATTGCTATAGTTACAAGAAATCTGTTGTTTCTTGAGTCTCTAAGGCACTGGAAATGAGGGATTTTTACAGCATTTGGGTAAACACTGCCTATTCCTTATATGGAATATTCCTGTTCTCCGAAAACCCAACCACCAGTTGCTGCATGTGGTGCAAATTCATTTGGTTTTGATGAGATGCTAGAGTGCAACTTGTACTCTATTCTGGAATAGATTTTGGAATATTGTTCCACTACTGACTTTTTGGCTTGAAATTTGTCCCAGGGACAGCTACTTCTAGATGCTAAAATGTTTTCATGTACTTGGGGGGACTGTATGGCTCCAGGGATATGTAATGAGACACAGACTACAGCATGTCACTGGTTGGGTGAAGTAGAATAGTAAAAGCCTTTGCCCCCTGAGAGCTCTTTAAAGACACAAATGAAACAAGTTTGTGGCTTCATTCTAGTTCCTGCTGGACCAGGTGTCCACATAACAAACGACACTGATGACAATTAGCACCCTCATTGGTCGGTTCAGCAAGGAGGCAAGTGACTGCTCAATGAGGGATACTTAATGTATCCCCTCAACCCTTGAGGCAGTCCTCAAAAGTCTGAGTTGGAGCACACTGCTGGGCATTGTGGGAAAGCTTGCACCTGTTGTGAGGATAAATTGAGAAAATTGGGTTCCAGGGCTGTTAATCTGGCACTTATAATGAGCATTGTAATTTCACTGTAAAATAAAAACAAAATCCCTTAATACATTTATTTAACAACTGTTTTGACAGCACATAGCTGGAAACATATTGAAATAACCTGGTAAGGAATATTAAGAATTTAAGGAACGGAGAGGGAGCACACAGGGAATGCGCACCATCTGGACAAAGCGCTATTTGGCACCACTCTGCAGCTTCATCTTTTGATGAACTTTTCATATAAAGACAGAATATTTACACTGGTGTGCACTAAACAACAAGCAGGGATACACTCAACTGTTTATTAAAGATGCAGTATGTTTAGTGGAGTGTTCAGTATAGAAGTTCACATGTTCAGTATAATCTGGCAAAAAATTACAGGAAATTAAGAGAAACCTTATTAGAACTCATAATGATTTTAAAAAATAATGAGGGGAATCTCCGAGCTGAAGGGTCATAAAAACATTAAATTACAGATCTCTTTACTTTCATCTGCTGGGAGACACAGGGCCGAGATACTCAACTTGTATACATTATTACAGTTCTGTGGAAGTCAATGGAGCGATGCCAATTTACACCATCTGAACATCTGACCATCATCCTTCAAAGCGTAGTCCTACTCTGAAAAGTGGCTGTGTATAAATGGTATCATGGGTTCCTATGTTAATTGCCTCTAAATCAACAAATCCCAAATTGTGGTCTGCAGAGCACTTGTTGGTGATCTATGGAAAGCTGGTTAGTCACATATTTCTCCAGTCCAGTGAGTCACAATCTTGTTTCTGGCTGCTTCTAAAGTTATGCTTTTTTAATATGGCTGCAGGTATGGGGAAACCTGTGGGTGAGGCTCAGTGAAAGCGTGGATAGAAGCCATAACTGACGTAGAACAGGCTCTATCGTGTTGAGGCCTGGGTTGAATTATTGTAGGCAAAGTCCTCATAGGGTCACCTTGTTGGTAGTTCAGGGAACAATGGGGATACTGCTCCAGGACCTGACTGACCCATTCCATCTGCCCGTTAGCCTGAGGGGGCTCCACGCTAAGGAACTAAAAAATTCACGCCAAAAGTGGGAGATGAAGTGTGGGCCTTGGTCTGATACACTACTGGTTGGCAGACTGTGGAACTAGAAAAGAGGCACGCTGTTTCCTGGAGAGTAGAGATTTTGTGGCAAGAAACAAATTGTACCATCTTGATCAGGAGGTCGACCATGACTAGTATCACCATGCACCCATGAGAGCAGGGCAGCTCCACAAGGAAATCTAGAGACACGGTGGACCGAGGCTGGGGTGGGGTGAGGAAGGGGTAGAGAAGACCAAGTGACTTTGAGCATGGGTTCTTCTGTGAGCCCAAAGGTCGCAGAATTTAATGTATTTCTTGAAAATAAGAGCTGTCACTGGGCGCCTCTGTCACTACCTGGTGTACTTCACTGCCTGGTCAGTTTATGTGCTCGCATGGGCCCAAACACACACCAGGTTATTATCTTTCACCACAGTGTGTATTTATTCTTTTTTTTTTACAAAGTAACAGAGTGTAAAGCAAGCTTACAGCGAGAGGAGGCTTCCATGACACCTTCACTCCTCAGCCCAGGCTCACGCTCTGAGTGCCCCTTCTGAGCTTCCCCTTGCTTCCTGTTCCATCCGATTACCTCATTAGCCCAGAGATCATCAACTAGGTATGCACAATTCCACAACAGAAAGCGTATAATTGGCTTCAATTAACCCTGCACTCTTCCCAGCGCTGAAGCAGATGATTGGGGTGCTACACATAGTACCCTGTCACAAGAACTCAAACCTGGCCATGAGAAACTCTATGAAATCAAGCCCTGCATTTTAGACTGGCCAAAGTGCCCAGCAGGCAGCATGTCATCAGACAGTTTTAAAGTCTGGAGTCCTGGCTGTACTTGCAGGGACATAAATGGCGGTATATGCTATTTGATCATTTCTCAATGAGTGAGCACCGTAAACAGAAACTGGGCCCTGAATAAACCTTTGCCTACATGGAATGCTACTGACTTCAAGAAGGATCTACTTGTGGAATGGCCTCCCTCTTGGCTGGCATCAGGACTGAATGTGAGGGGCTCTCCTAAGCTAATAGCATGCATCTCTACTGTTTGATCTTAAGAAGCAGACTCTGTAAGTGGTAGCAGTGACAGACTTGTATCCTCTCTGGATGCGCTATAGAAGAGGAGAACACACACTGACCAGTAGGTTACTTACTTCCTGTTGACAGGGGATGGTCATCCTGAGCATCTGAAGGCCACAACAATTCAGAATCCTGGACAAGCCCCCACTAACCCACACTCACCATTGGGCTACACCTGTCCAGTCCGCAATACAGGATCAGGGCCTTGGCGATAATACTTTACATTTAAATAACATCGTTTAGCTAAAGTTTCCCAAAGTGGTCTACCTAGTAAATTTCACACAAAAAATACATTGCAACCTCAGTATTCTTTCCAAATCAAGCACTCAGAAGTTAGGGGATGCTGTAATTAAGCTTGCCCATGCAACACCCCTGTGAGGTAAACTGTGGTGTTATTCCCATTTTACAGATGGGAAACTGAGGCACAGAGATGAATGTCAAAATTATCCACTGATTTTGAATGTCAATTTGAGACACGAGGAGCCAATTTTTCAGAGTACCTAGCATTACATAGCACTTTATACATTCAAAGCACAGCTCCCAGTTACTTCCGTTGTAAATGTGAGCACTCAGCACTTCTGAAGATCAGGCCCCTGATCTCAAGTTGGGTTAGAAAAACAGGAACACACAATTAGTGACCACCTTTGAATAGTCTGGTTTAAGTGACTTGCTCACCACCACACAGAAACTTTGTGTCAGAAACAGGGATAGAATCCAACTCTTCAGAGCAGCATTCAACTGTGTTAAACATGAGACCGTCCCTTCTATTACTACAATCCCATGTCTTATTCAGTATAGATCTTCCATTTTGCTGCAACTAATGATGCAAAGGTCCTACAGACAACAGTACTCAATCTTGATTTATCCCAAGAGCAGGGTCAAATTGGCCTGTGGACTGAATCACCCAGCGGTCCCGTGGGAAAAAAATGTGATCGTGTAATTGATGCATATGGACAAGGGGGCCAAATTAAGGTTGTACCGACAACCTTAATTCTGGCATTTCCTAACTTTTGAGGGCTTGAATTTGCAACATTAATAATGTTCTTTTAACACAGCTTTGAGGTTTCTTGGTTTTTTAAAAAAAACAAACTGACAAAACAAATTCCATCTTGTGACATCATATTGATACCCACATTGCTGTTCATCAGCAGGGTTGGAACCATTTAATCTATCACACAAACCTCTGCCATTATAGCTAATGGAGCAACTGATAGCAGTTGTTCCCCACATGGCTCCCAGTCGCATTCTCCTTGCCCAGCCAGTCCCAATCCTCCCCCTTCCAACTCACAGTCACAATTTCTCTCCCTCCTCCAGTCCCAGGCTCACAAGACTCCTGGTCCCAATCTACTCCTTTCCTTTCCTAAAGATCCAGTTTTTGTCCCTTCTGCATTTGAATCAGATGAATCAGAATTCCTTCTCTTCACTAACTAGATGCTAGTCAGTCAGTCCCTACTCCACAGCATGGGGGCACTATAGCATTTCAAAGAACTCTCTTTCAACATGGGCAAAACAATGTATTTTTTCCCCATCTTCATTTTCCAAAACAACTGAACCATTTTGGCTGAATTTTTTTAAAAATATGCAGCTTGAGGCAGACACCCAGGACAGAAAAGGTCATCTCAAATGGTTAAAGTTTTTAAAGTTTGGCCAAGTTATAAGGAACTGAAATCAGGGTCTTATAATGGAAAGTGTTGGATAACCTTAATAAGAGGTGGTTCTACCAGCCCTGCCTTTAAGAAAGGCATGACATTTGTTATAGGTTTCTTGCCATTATTGGATAAACGTAAGGTTATGTCCTTAATAAAGAGAATGGGGAATTTAAATGAAACATACCACAAGAATCTTATCTTCCAAGTCCTCTCTCAGAGAATACAAGATGGAAGAAAATTAGTTTTCTAATTAAGTGATGACTTTCTAGGAAATTAGTGCAATTCTTTTACATCCAGCTAAATTCTGAGAAACCTAGAGGGAAACCACTGAGGTTAAGGATACCAACAACCTTTCATAATAGCTCTGTAAAAGAAAAGATCCTTTTGGCGAATGTGGTGCAGATGCAGAATATTCAGTGTAGCAAAATGGCTTTTCTTTACATAGCACTTAAGAGTTCTGTGGAAATCTTAGGAGACAAACACTTAAAGGCCAGCAAAATACCATATGCCAAACTACCCATAGTAAAATTAAAATGTCTGTGTATTAATAATCAAATCATAAATCCCAAACAAAACAAACTACACTTCCAGCACATTTGACACTCCACTTCTTACCAATGTCTCTTTCTTTTGGCTTTGTCTGTAATGAGTACAAACACTTGAGGTAACTCTGTTTTTTAGAGACAGAGTTTTATCCCCATCCCAACCAAACACCTATCACATTTCTGTATACATTTTCTCTTTCATTTCCACCCCTTCAGCATAGTTTAAACTCCAATATTATATTTCAGTATCATCCTTATTTACATAAAACTGAACTGAAGAAAGGAGCTTTTCAACTGTGGAATTACGTTTTCTGTAATAGTTAGAGATGGATGAACTGATTTGGATAAATTAAGAACCTGCCCAAACTTTGGCCCAAAACTCAAACTGAACTTGGTATGACTTTTGTTTAATTAAAAAAATAAAATAAATGAGGATAACTTTAACTGATTTTTTTTTCTTTTTCAAGTAATTCAAACAGAAGAGGAAACACTGTTCTCATGGTATTTCTGACAGAATAAAAGCAGGAAGTACTAGACACTCACCAGAACGCCTGCTCCCATGAGATTTCCAAAGCAATTTTTCAGAAGCAGGAATTTCAGATCACTTTGATAAAGTTCAGATACACATCCTAATTTATGTGTAATTATTTCTACCAAAATGAGCTTCTATATCTTTGAGATTTACTCATTAGCTATCATAATGACAATTTGTGCACACAAAAACCTTTAAGATACTTTATTTCAAAATGCTAATTTAATGTCACAATAAGATTGCTAGGAAAGGAAATGCTGTGTGTGGTCAGGATACAGAAATGTTTAATCATAGATACTGAAACAGCAGTTCCTAAATGCTCTTTTCCACATCTTCTTCCCCTGAGTTCAACACAGTTTACTGATGATTTGTGATAAATGAAAAAAGAATGGACAGAATTTTAAATCAGCAGTTTCGGATAACTTGCCTCCAAGAGTTTTCAAGAAGCTGGCTGAGGAACTTGCTGAACTGTTAATGTTGATTTTCAATTACTCTTAGAGCACTGGGGAAGTTACAGAAGACAGGAAGAAAGCTAATGTTGTGCCAATAGTCAAAAAGGGTAAACAGGATGACCCACGTAATTATAGGCCTGTCACTCTGACATCAATCCCAGACAATGGAGCAGCTGATACAGGACTTTTGATTAATAAAGAATTAAAGGAGGATAATGTAATTAATACCAATCAGCATGGGCTTCTAGAAAATAGATTGTGTCAAACTAAGTTGATGTCTTTTATTGATGATTTACAAGTTGTGTTGATAAGAGTGTATATACATAGATTTCTGTAAGGTGTTTGATTTGGCATTGTACATTTAGATTAAAAATTAACTGGGCATACATTAAATGGGTTAAAAGCTGGCTAAATGATAGGTCTCAAAATGTAACTCCAAATGGGGTATTATCACTGAGCGGGTTGGTTTCTAGTGGGGTCCCACAGGGCTTGATTCTTGGTGTCACATTATTGACCATTTTTATCAATGACCTGGAAGAATACATAAAATCATCACTGATAAAGTTTGCAGGCAACACAAAAATTGGGGAGTGGCAAATAATGAAGAGGATGGGTCACTGATATAGAGCTATATGGATCACTTGGTAAAGTGGGAGCAAGCAGCCAATCAGCATTTTAATGGAGAAAGTTAAAGGGTGACTTGATTGTAGTCTATAAGTATCTACATTGGGAACAAATATTTGAAATAGGCTCTTCAATCTAGCAGACAAAGGTATATGATGCAATGGCTGGAAGTTGAAGCAAGACAAATTGACATTGGAATAAGACATACATTTTTAACAGTAAGGCTAATTAACCATTGGATTAATTTACCAAGAGTTGTGGTGGACTCTCTATCAATGACAATTTTTAAATCAAGATTGGATGTTTTTCCAAAAGATTGGCTTTAGGAATTATTTTGGGGAAGTTCTGGCCCTGTGTTAAACATGAGGTCAGACTAGATAATCACAATGGTTCCTTTTGACCTCGGATTCTATGAATCTATTATTCCAGAAGGAAAGCAATGAAGGATAGCACCATAAAACAAGGTGGGAATAACCTCAGGAACACTACCATTGTCATTGTATATTCATTGAGAATTACGTAAACCAACAAAAAATAGAGATGAAACTTAGACTACTACTCAGTGTATCAATTTGTTTACCTGTAGAAAAACATTTTAAAAGAATGGATTTCAAAATAATGGGATTTAAGGGAAGAACCATAGTAAAGAAAGTTCTGAAGCTGGGGTTGGGGAAAGGAAAGATTTTTTTTTTATATTGTTACTTGGGCAATATATTGCACCCTTTGTTAACTGCTTGAAGGACACACTGAACAGAATGGACCAGATCCTGAGGTGGTGTAAATTGGTGTAGCTCCACTAATTTATACCAGCTGAGTATTTGGCTGAGTAATTTTTCATATTGTGTTACTATTTTAAGTAATTTTGATTAGGTATTTTTTAAAAAAAGCAGCATCCTCTTAGATGCAAAATTGAAATTAGCAACAGCTTGGATACTTTTTCAGTTTGTTTCAAAGAGAGAATAGGTTGATTCAAGTTCATTAATAAGCCAAGGACCTCAGCCTCAAGTAGAAGATAATCTTTAGAAAATTAATATTCACCATTCACAACAGACAACTCTACCTGGAGTACAACTTATCTGTCAGTAAATATCTTTAAACAAACCTTACCTTGTACTATGTAGGGAGTGTTCTCTTCTTTAGGGGAACACAAGGGACGAGGGGCAGGTGCTGGTGGCCGGTTTATAATAAAGGATCCGTGTTGCTTTCTTTTCTCCTCATCAGAGGCCAGTATCATATCATACACACTGTCATCCAACTCGGCAAAAGTATATGGATCCTCTTCATCCTCCTCAGATTTATCTTCTTCTTCACCATATACTTCCAGATGACCAGAAGTCACGTCTCTTTCCTTTCTATCTTCTACCCATTTCCTTGCTGCAACATAGACAAGTTGTTTTCAATCTTCAGACTCCAAAAAGCTGCATTCTAATGCCAAAATTTTCAAATTGGGCACCTAAATACATATTTAGGCGTCTAAAGAAACGTGGCCTGATTTCCCACAGCTCCTATTAAAGCCCATACAGATGGCTTGTAGGGGAAAGACTGCATTCTCATTTTTTCTTCATAGTTTTTGCTAAACTTTTTGAGACTGGGAGCCAAGAATGAGGACCCTAAATAAATGGCCTTATTTTAAAAAATACTGAGCACCCAGCAGCTCCCACTGAATATAAAAGGTTTCTTATCTTTAATAGTAAAGCAAAATAAATGGCAGCTGTGGGGTTCTCAGCACTTGTGAAAATCAATTCACTTATGTGCCAAAATACGACCTTAGTAGTCTAACTTTACCTATCCATATTTTTAAAATTTTAGCTTTTGTCTCCCACATGCCTTCTGTAGACATGAAGCCTCTTCCCAGGTGCCCCCTCCTGGCTTAGGGGCTGCCCTGTATGTGGTCCCTCACCTCAGTTTCCCTCTTGGATCCCTAGAAAATCCATGCAACCATGTTCTCAAGTCCATCAACATGTATTAACAAAACATAGCACAAATGTCTCACAACACGTCACCCCAGTGCAATTAGTCCTTAAAAAAGCCAGCTTTGTTCTCACCATAAGCCAGTGTCTTTTGCCACATCTCCATCCCTCTGCCAGGACAGTCCAGCCCTTCCTTCATGGGTGCAATCCTGTTCTTCCCAGCGGGAGCTCCCACAGCCTCTCTGCTGGGAGCACCCCTCACTCCCCCTGGCTTCACTCCTCACTGTTCCTCAGGGTCCAGCTCTCCAGCAAAGAGACGTCAGTGGGTAAGCCCCTTCACTGCTCCCCTTTCTTTCAGCCCCTTATGGCCATTGGCTCCGTCTCTCTGACTTAGAGCCAGCAGGAATCTCCCTCTTCTGCTGCTATTGCCTTCAGCCTTCTCCAGCACTGGCCCTCTGGGTTGAGACATGTCAGTCAGCAAAACCTTCTGGCTGCTCTCCTGCCTTCAGCCTTCTCCCAGGAACTACCTTCTGTCTCTGGCAGCTCTTATCTCCTGCCCTTCCAGTCTGCTCTGACTCTCCTGGTCTCTTGCTCACAACACCTTATTCGGCATGTCTACCCTGCAATCAGACAACTGTGGCTGGCCTGTGCCAGCTGACTTGGGCTTGGGCACTGTTTCACTGAAGTGTAGACGTTCGGGCTCAGGCTGGAGCCTGGGCTCTCGGATCCTGTGCCGTGGGAGGGTCCCAGAGCTTGGGCTGCAGCCCGAGCCTGGAAGTCTACATTGCAATGAAACAGCCGTGCAGCCCAACCCCCAAACCTGAGTCAGCTGGCACGGGACAGCTGCAAGTTTTTAATTGCAGTGTAGATATACACGTATAGTCCCCTGGTGCTACCCTGCCCTCTTTATCATCCACCTGGACTGGAATAGGAGAGCCAAGCCCAGTTTCCTTTAATGGGACAACTATCCTGCAACACCACCTGTTTTTTGAGTTTGACCAAGATGTACTGTCGTACTGTATTATAAACCATGAAAGGCAGGGCCGTCCCTAAGGGGGTGCTCCCCACAGACCCACCCCCCCCCAGCACCTCCTGACGCTGCAAAAGCGGCTAAACAGCTGATCCACGGCTGGTGGGAGGTGCTGATCAGCAGGGCCCACTGGGGAGCAGGAGGCCCTGGGTGGGAGGGGGAGGTTCTGGTAGGGGGGTCCTCCTCACCCGCCCGCCTTTCGCCTCATCTCCCTGTCCACTCCTCACGATTTTCTTGAAGAGTGGGACTCCCCAAAACACGGGGCCCGGGGCAGTTGCCCCAATTCGCCGTACCCATTTGTACACCTTGGGCTCTGATGAAAGGGTCTCCAGATGTACTTTTACAGCTCATGACATACAGTTCCATTGTATATCATCTTTTGTAATTCATGCCAATGCCTTAAAAAAAAAAAAAAAGGTTTCCTGAGCCTTTGCTTCCACCTTCCATATTCCACACATTGTGTTTTCTGGCTGCCCAGAATTGCATTCACTTTCTATTTAAAAAGCTGAGGCAGAATTAATAATATCCCAGATTTCATTTTTTAGACAGCAATATATTAGAAGCTTGTGCAGAGAAAATGATATTAAAAGCAGCAGCTGGTAGATGTTTCATTTTTAAATCAGTGGTTTTAAAAATACTTGGACAGATGTCACAAACATACTTAGCACAATTTATTAATGAGGGATTCTGAGGCCACAAAATGACGAATGTTTACATTTGTCTATTGCTGTCTACCTACTGTCCCCAAACAAACAGAAGATCCCCTAGTAGGTTTTAGTAGTGAATTGTGGTTCCCTTCATGTTGTTGTGGTCCCCTGCGTATGTCTCTTAATGCTTAAAACCGTTCTGCTGCTAATTAGAGTGAGAAACATTTTGTGTGTCTTGGGGACTACATCAGGTGAATAAATTTTAAAAGTGATACCATGTTCATGTAAACCAGCTATATAATTATCACCTACTATGTTCTCTGGGTTTCTTATATATAAAATATATTGTAAAACATCTACTGTGGTGGATAAAAAGTCTGCAACATTCTATACTTAATGTGAGAAATAATCTGTTTCCATGTTTCTGTCTCAGTGGGCATTTTCATTCTCGGAACTCCAATAGGGGGCACTCTTATGCCATCAACAAAAAAACCAAACCCTCTCTTTGAAAAAGGGCTGAGCACTAGAATGCCTTTTATCTATTCCTAAGCAATACCTGCAGTAAATGGCTGACTAAAAATGTGTAGCGATGACTCGTTACAGTTTCTCTTTGAAAAGAAACTATCATCCTAATTTAGAGAAGATCCTCATATGTTATTTTCCTTTTCCCCATCCCCAGAAAGCTGTAACGATGAAACCAAAGCTAATACTTCATGAAAACACAGCACGTTTTAAATGAAGGATTCATATAGGAATTGTTTCAGAGGCACCTTACATTACCCCTAGGTTGTTAACTGTCTGTGCTCTGTATGTCCATATCTACCTATCTGTTCAGGTCAATATTTATGTTTTATAGGCATGAGACAGAGATGGAAGCATTACTAATGCATGGTGTAGCCAAGATATGAATTATGCAGGTTAATCCAAATTTATACCAAGAAATTCTTTATTCCAAGTCTACCCCTCTCATGTATGTAGCTACTGAGAACAGGGGGTATTGCAAGAGAAGTAAGGGGCATTTGGGGGTCATGGTGACAGTGCACCACTTTATGGTAAGTAGATGTGCTTATAATTTGTAATCTTTACTTTTTAATATATGAATATAAATGTGTAGCATCCTGTATGAAACCAGGTTTCAGAGTAACAGCCGTGTGAGTCTGTATTCGCAAAAAGAAAAGGAGTACTTGTGGCACCTTAGAGACTAACCAATTTATTTGAGCATAAGCTTTCATGAGCTACAGATCACTTCATCAGATGCATATGAAACCAGTTTTTTTCTTTCACGTTAGAGGACTGGAGCAAATCCCACTGGAACAAAACACCCCCCCCATATCCTGGAGAACAGAAAGCTATAAAACATGTAGCCATTCAGATACCATGAAGATGGTGATAGATTAGATAGAAAAGACTATACAATATAGTGGGGTGGGGAGACTATGGAGTGTAAATTGTGAAGGAAGTAAGGATCTAGGAAATAGGTAATCTGTAAACCCAGATGATTAGAGGTGAGAGGCAACCTAGGCAGTGGAAAGGAGCTAGGCCAAACTCAAAATGGCTGCCAACATTATTGCACAATAGCCAGGGTTTATTTATTCATACTGAACAAAATCCTGAAGTCCTTATTCAGAAAAAATAAAGAACAGATACTTACCCTACGGTAACTGTGAGTCTTCTAGATCAGTGGGTTCAACTTTTTCTCATTTACGGACCCCTAAAATATTTCAAATGGAGATACAGGCCCCTTTGGAAATCTTAGACATAGTCTGTGGATCCCCAGGTCCATGAACCACAGTTTGAAAACCACCATTCTAGAAGGGGACTGTGGATCCCACTCTAGGCGCACACGTGACCCATGTGCATAAGACTGGATTCTTTTTGCTAGCAGTGTCCATCGGGGTTGTGCATTCACCCTGTATCTCCTCATGCTCTCATGTGATGACATAAAGAATGGGGAGACCAGGACCCTCCCTCATTTTCTTTCCAGTATGAAGCTCATGTTTGTTGAAGTCTCTTAAAGTGGGAACGGAGGGCAGGTCATGGGTTCCACACTGACTAAAACAACTAGAAGAACCACAGTTCCTGTAGGGTAACCGTTCTTCTTCAGGTGGCCTGGGCATATTTCCACTTGAGGCTCCAGGCATCTGCACCATGAGCTTCCAGAGCCCTCTGGACAGCAGTGTTCTCTGGGCCCGCTTGTCCTTCAATTCCCCAATCCTGAAGGGTTTGAGGGTATAAAAAAGGTATAAAAGGGGAAATGAAGTTCTTTTCTAAACACCGATGGTGCAGCAAGCTTGGACCACAGCATCTTCTATGCTTTCCTCGACAGTTTTTGTTTTTTCTTTTTCTGCCCTTTGGAGGCAAAATGTGTTTAGAGTTATGTCATAGGGCAAACCCAACTGGAGAGCCCTCCAGCAGCAGGCCATGGCACAACAAAGGAACATGCCTCAGTTTCCCTCCTTCACTGGTTCTCAGAAATAGTCCCAACGGTCTTATCAAGTACAAATATAGCTCTCACAGTGTTAATTTATTACAGGGCTCCCATGCACATAAATCATAACAAAACAAGTCCCCAGCTCATCAATAAACAGCCCCAGTGTGTCTCACTACATCTCTCACCACACCTTGTCCCCAGCCTTCAGCCCACTTCAGCCTTCTCTGGGCATAACTCTCTAGCTCAGGAAAGTCAGCAGGTCGGTCGGTCGGTCGGTCTCTCTCTCTCTCTGCTGGCTTCTGGGCAATTCCCCACTCTTTCCAGAGAAGGTCTACAGAGCTTTCTGCTCTCTACAAGGTTTTCCCAAGGCAACTCCCTGCTGCTCCTTCAGGGCCCAGGTGTTCTCTTTTAAGCCTAAGTGGGGGTCTGCTGACCAGTAACAGCTGCACTGGCAACTGCCCTCTGGTTAGTTTGTCAGTTTGTCTTTTAAAAGAAAAGAGGAGCTGCCCCTCTGGTACAGACTTGGTTTGAAGCCACAGGAGTCACCTCACACACGCCTACTGTTGTGGGTGGCTTCTCAGGCCCAGTTGACTAAGTTGGCAGTGAATAAAGTCCAGCATCTGCTTTTAAGAATGTCTTACAGGAGTGAATTTGCCTGCCACCCCATCCCTGCTCACAGGGGAGGCATCTCAGGTTGGCCACTGTTAAAGTCCCTGGCCTAGGAGACCTAACTATATGCCTAAAGTGGCTCTCTGGCCATTGGATCCAGTTTCCAAAAGCTATGGATCCGCAAACTGGATCTGGACCTGGGAGCCATCCATGGATCTGGTGCTGCAAAACACGGATCTGGATCTAGCAGCAAAACATGAATCTGAGGCTGCAAAACCCAGATCCAGATCTGGCAGCCATACATAGATCCAGGAGCCACAAAACCTGGATTCTGATCCAGCAGCCAATCATAGATCTGGGAGCCACAAAACCCTGAGTGGATCCACAACAGAGCAACAGGGCATAGGTACCACAACAGGGCATAGATACCCCCCCCCGCCCAAAGCTGCATATAGATCTCTGGCTTGTATTATTTTGTTCTGAAAATGGTATAAATACAAGTTAAATTCTTTCCCAATGGGGATAATGTTCTTGTTTAGGGTTCTGAGCCAAAGGCCAAGAAACCTGGTCTTTCCATCTTCTGCAGACCGCTAGAATGCCGGTATATCCTTGCACCTCATTTACATTCAAGAAGGCAAGGATCAAATTTTGCATATTCAGAGAACTTTGTCACTATTTATATGGGGCCAAAACGCATCTATAAGTTTCCCAAAGCCTTGGGAAGACGGTGCTGACACAAGAGGAATCAGTCTGTCATGGTCCAAAGGTTGTCCATGTCATGACACACTGACAATATCCTGTAAAATCTGAACAAACCTTATGGGATTAAGATAAAGTTTACTGAATTAAGATAAACCTTACTGAGTTAGGGTTAATACCTTTGGGATGCATTGTATTAAAATGCAATTGTGTATGTATTATTCTGGCATTGTAAGTACCTTCTCTTGTAGGGAGGTGGGATGCTACTGTACTTCCTCTGTTATCAACCCTTTGAAACCACTCCCCTGGACAGAGATGCATATACTAATTCAGACTGGATTCTCCAGGGACCAATAGACAAAGAAAGGGTTTTTGGATGAATAGCCTGGTTTTATACTGTCTCAGGACCTGCTTCCTGATCCAGCAAACAGACAGGTCCATGGAGGGCCCCAATCCTTAGTTGGAAGGACTGGACCACGGAGGTCACAGAGGACATTGTGCTTGTTCTGAGCTGAAGCTGTGATAAACTGGTGAGCACAAGGAATCCTGGGAGGGAGGGGAAGGTCTGAAGGACTGGTCCTGCCAAAATCCATGTTAGGAGTAGGGTTAACTCTGGTAAGCTTAGCATACATGTAGGTTCTTTTATTATTTTCTCTGTAATGCTTTTTACCTTAAGAATAAAGTAGACTTATACAGGAAGTGCTGTATGGCAATTACACCTGTCAACCATCTCTAAAGAGAAAGTCAGCAGATGCCCCCGGGCAACCTGTCAGTGCTGGGAAATGCACTGTGAAGGCAGGGAACTGTGCAGTCTGGAAACAGCCCAATCAGAAGGGAGAGAGATGGGGGTCTCCACCCAGAAAGGCAACAGATGGGGAGCTGGAAGCCCGAGGGCGGGTGCTCTTGCTGCACAACTGACAGGAGAAAGGTCATGTCCACCGCATGCCCTCAAGCTTTCTTCATCACACCACGCTGCATGACAGATACTGCAGCTACATATGTTGTTTTTAGCAAAAAAAATTCCCTCAATTAAAACTTATCTTGGGGGAGGGAGAAGATTGATCTATTCACTCTTGACCTGGCATCCAGAGCTGATGCTTGTTCTGGCCATTCTGCAGTCCTTGTTTACCTAGAACTCCTCAGCCCACTTTCCTGGGTGTTGTGCTGCTTGTTAACTCCCACAAGTGGGAATATGCAGAGACCACTCAACAACGAAATGAAGGTTACTTACCTGTAACTGGAGTTCTGCAAGAGGAGTCTCTGCATGTTCACACTCCCTGCCCATCTTCCCTGCTTCTTTGGAGTCTCAGGGCAAGAATTTCCAAATTAGTGGAAGGAGCTGAGGGGTGGTTGGGGCCACTCTCCACTTTTACACCATTAGAACCCTCCAGGATCAGAGGAAAAGGGAGGAGAGAGGGGCCACAATGGATACTCCTGTTCAGAAGGTTCCAGAAGTTTGTGGTGCAGGCACCTTGATCCCACAAATGGGAATATGCAGAGGCTCCCTCAAAGAAGTAAGCTTCATTTCTTTCTTCTTTGCGCATGTGTCATTGTGAATCCCACTGTATGTGACTGGCAAGTAGTATCTTCTTCTGGATAGTGGGTACCCTGGCACTGGAACTAAGGGTGCTGGGGGTGCTGCCGTACTCCCTGGCTTGAAGTGCTTTCCATTATATCCTGGGGTTTACAGTTTGGTTCAGTGGCTCTCAGCACCCCCATTATACAAATTGTTCCAGTGCCCCTAAGTGGGTATGAAGTGTATGATCTGTGCTAATCAAATAAAATTAAATAAAAATGAAGTACTGCTCTTCGGAACTTGGCATCTGCCCTGGCTGCATGTCAAGTGCATAATGTTTAAAGAAGGTCAGTGGGTTTGTCCATGTAGCTACCTTACAGATCTGTGAGACTGACACATTTCTGACAAATGCCGACTTGCTCGCTTGAGCTCTGGTGAAGTGAGTCTTGACGTTCACATATGCGGCTCACCAACCAGCTAGTAACAAGTGGAAATGCATTGTGTAATCCACTTGGAGAGTCCCCGTGGAGAGATCACCTTGCCTTTCAATACACAAAGAAACAGTGAGAGCGCTGCAAGGGCTCACTCCTCTTTAGGTATTAAAATAGAGCTCTGGAAATGTCCGGAGTGAGAATGGCAAATCCTCTTATGGCTTGCATTTCATGAGGAATTCCCTAAGCTTGAAGACGGGATGCCCTCCTCACTAATGCCACAATGGCTGTGGATCTAGCTACATCCATTGTGGATTGCAGGGACATATTTGCCACCAATTGTCCATCTTTTCCAATGTCTTTAAGCTCCTCTCAAGCCTTGAGAGGGAGCTTGTTGATAAATAGCATTGCTCTGTCGCATGTAAGAAACTCTCATTTGTCTAGGAGAGTCTGGCAATTAGCAACCACTCACTGATGTGATATAGAGATAGCAGATCCAATCATTTGGGATTTTATGCATATTCTTGGCCAAATGCAATTTTTCTTGGATGACTGAGACCACTAGAGATTGGGATTAGGGTAAGAATAAAAATACTTGAACCTGGAAAGTGGCACCTGGTATCTTTTCTTGATACATTTTGTTGTTAGTGATACAGTGGCTAGCAGTTGCCACGGAGTTCATGCTGGATTTAGCAATGCCACATTTATGGGGAAGGTGAAGACAAGAAAATGAATAGCTTGTGAGATTTTTCAGATATGACTGAAGTCTGGATCTCCAGTGTGTCTGTGATCCATATCAGGAGCTCTTGGAATGCTTTGAAATCATTCAGCATTGGTATCAATGCTGAGGTGACCACCTTGCTGGTTGATGATGAGGAAAGGTCTTTGAGGGGCAATGCCAGATGCTGATGGATTTGTGCCTACAGGTCCCGCTCCTCCTGATACTCTGGGGGTCTGCAGCCTTGCCAGTTAGGCTGCCAGAGAGGGAGATCTTCTGTTTCTTGATGGAGAAGAGTGGCTCCTTCAGGCCTGTGAAGGAGGACCGTTTATCCCAAGAAGGGCCAGACTGGTATCCCGTATGAATATAGGTGGTTGGAAGGTTGCTGACAGGACCAATACCAGTCCTGATGCAGTGGCTGAGCTCTGAAGAACTCTTACAGTTTTTCAGACTCTTACAGTTCAGTGACCCTAAGGGGGAAACTGGTGAGGTGTGCCCCAGTGATGATGAGTATGTGTCCTCCATAGGCAGTGCCAGTGGGTATAGTGCCGCCACTGGGCAGGGGTGCAGGTGCTTCTGTCAGTACCAGTGCACATCTCAGGGAGGTTGACCATTTTGCAGTCCACAACTGTTCCCCCATAATACCAAGGTAGGAGTTGGCAGTGGGGTCCAGAACCAAGGAATTCTGCTGCACTGTAGTTTGCTCCTTTTCACTCATCTTCAGAGCTGGGAGAGTTTGAGGATTTATCTCTGATGCTTTCCTGTGTGTCTCTACATGAGAGGACACTGAGTTCTTCCTCAAGATCCTGCCTCAGCATTCTAGGTAGCTTCTTTCAGTGACCTGGTCTGATGTCTGAGGTTTTGCTGTCCATGACCCCGGTTCTGGTCAGTGTTAATGTAGCCAGTGCTGTGGTCAGTGTTGGTGATGGTTCCTCACATGGTGCTGACTTCTCTGCTGAAGCCTTAGGTATCATCTGTCCCCTTGATGGAGCACAAGAAGGTGAAGTTTTGGCTACCATAGTAGTTTGAGCCCAGATCTTCTGACTCCAATGCCACTCTCATGGATTATTGTAAAACATGGAGTTTGAGTTTCGCATCTCACGATTTTTCGGTTCAAGCAGCAAAAGAAAGGCAAACTAGAATGTGGAATTTACCCTGGCAGAAAAGGCACGTGCTGTACCCATCTTTAAGTGGAATTAGTGCATCACTGGTTGGGCACAGCTGGAAGCCTACAGGTTTTGAACCCACCAAGTTAAGGTCCTTTACAGGGGAGTCGTGTTGTGCATGTGCGTGTGTGTTTTCATTCGTTCATACAGGAGGGGTTAGACTGAAGAATTTATATCCAGCCAAGAATTATTCAGTCCAAGATGTTGTAAGAGACTGAAGGCTGCTCTGAAGTGTTTCAGAAGTTTAGATGAAGATATAATAATAGAGTTGTCAGCAGATAGGACACCACTAGGTTCTGTCTCATTGCCATGGATGGTCAGAGGAAAATGAGAGACCATCATGGGAGCATGAGGAGGCATAGGATTCATGCACAGCCCCAGTGGACACTGCTAGCAAAAAGAACCTGCTCTTGCGTGCCTGGGGAGCATGCACACCTACAGTGGAATCTACACTGACTCGTACTCAAAGAAGAACCAGAGATTATGGTCAGAGTTCTCAGATTTTCATAATCTATTAAAGACAAACATTTGTGCAGCAAATTCAGAATGGACGTATCTGGATACTTACAGATAGTGTCTGCAAAGGACAAGTTGATTTTTGTTATTAGCTCATCATCTACATTTGGCATTTAAGGATTTGCTCTTTCCCATTTTTTTCCAATAGGAAAACTATCATGACCCTTCTAGAAGTGCCACCACAACATTTTTTATTTTTTTTGCCTTTCCATAGGGGGAATGCAAACTACAAAATTTAATTTTAGATTTTTGTTCCATGAGTCTGGTTTTAAAAAATCCATGTGACAGCCCTGTCACCGCATTAGGGTCATGATGTCAGCCCTTCATCAGGAATACCAAAACAGGAATACCAAGATCATTGTCCAATCTATAATTCAACAGAAGGCCACATTTCTACCACAATACTGGCTAGAACTTATACTTAATACAATATTGGGTTACTTTTCCCTATTAGAATGCATAAAGTAAATTCTATTAATTTTACCTGTGGCATTGCAAGCTTCGCAAACAAGCACCAATTTAAATGTAACTTAACTAACATCTTAATTCAGTATTGTGTCTAAAACCTTCCTTATAATTCTTTGCACCATGTATTATTTTATGGATCTCTGAGATGCGTAGGAGGAAGAAAACTCAGCCTGGAACCAGTGCTCCACAGTCTACCATCACTACTCTATCTGTAGTACTGAGTGACTTACGCCTTGACTCAGCAACGCAATTAAGCACTTGTTTGTTTTGCTGAATCAGGGCCTTACTGACTAGCCAACCACCATTAGCCATGTCCATATAGAATCTCTACAGTGGCATTTAACAAGTATTACACATATGATGAAAAATTCTTTTTTGGTAAGACTATACCTTGTGAAAAGTAGTGAATATAATCTTGTTTTATAGTGGTAGATGGATCTCGAGGAGGTAGGGGTGGCTTGTCCAGGAAAAAAGAGTCTCTTCCACCCGCTTCAGGATCGTCATCAGGTATGCTGGCATATAAATTGTCGTCATCAAAGCTGCATGACTTTCCCTCTAAATTATTTTCTTCATCTTTCTTTTCTTCCACTCCATTGACTTCTTCAGCTTCCTCTTCCTTTTCTTCCTCCTTGTCCTCTTCCTTCTTGCCTGATTCCTCCCAGGCTTTCTGTCTGACTCCACACTGGTCTCCTGTGCTCTGTCTGTCTGTTAATGCTAAAGAATGCATTGTTTAATTTAAAATTTGCCAACTGGAAGCATTTTGTGTTTCACTGATTTCCATAAAAGTACCAGCACTGCCAATAAAACTTTTATGAACTAATACCGTGGAACGCTGTTAAATGTATAACTTCAGTGAATGGCTTTTAAAATATTTACCAAATGAACAGTGGAAGCTTTCATTATATCTTGCTACCTCAGAACACAACATATTCATGTATACAATAACATTAGGGCTTTTCAGAGTTATTGGTGGGGTGGTTAGGCAATATGCACTATCCTTTCCCCACAATCTGTATTGCCTGATTTTCAAAGCAGCACAGCACACATGAGTTAGTAAAATATGTTAGAACTCATGCAGCTGTATCACTTATTTTTAATACACTATAGCTTGGCTGCTTATCATTTAACATTATTTAAAATGAAATAAATATTTCCCCTGGGATATGTGGTTTGTAGTGAGCTTTATGGCTAGTGGCCTTTCGACCAAAAATAAGGATATAGTGGAGAAATACATAACAGTAAATTTTCAGCACTATGTACAGCATAAGGATTTAGCTAAAATAACAACTGGAAACCATGTAACTTATTCCCTCCATACCCTTTTAAAATTGTATCCATTTCTGGACATAGACATTATGAAGACCCTCCATTATTTCCAATATTAGAAGCATTTAACTTACATATGTTTCTATTCTTTTGCCAACCCTCTCAATTTTAACCCACAATTTATATGTTAATATATGTTTCACTTAGGGTGCATTTGAGATAGAAGTTTTCCAATAAATTCTTTCTTTTCCATTCCTGGTATTCCAAAAAAATTCTAGAACCCCCCCAAAATATCTGACTACTTTGTACTGCCTCATGCCTGACAGAAAGATGAGTGCTTCTAAATATAATAGACAAACCCATCCATCACCATTTTTTCTCTTTGTAAAAAAGGCCAAATTATGGTCCCCTGAGTCAGTGGAATGCGGGTGGGTGGGGAAAACATCCGTAGCATGTGAGAAGTGTGAAAGGAAGCGTTACGTCTCTACAAGACAGAATGCCCCTAGAGGCACCAAGGGAAGTAGAAGGAGAAGCAGCTTTTGTTGCACCTTATTAAAGGATTCTTAGTTGTGAAGGATCTGTTATGAAGATTTGTCCCTAGTGCTGAGTACTTCAGTTCATTTCCTAATTGGACCATCATTTTTATATCCACATCCAGGGCAGGGTAACGTTTGTGTGTCCCACCTAGAGCAGTAAGCACTAACAGTGCTAGCCAGACTTCTAGCCCTTCAAGTCAAATTATGGCTGCCCAGCGTCTAGGTGTGTTGGAGGAAGAGGATCATGATTTAGCCTGTAAGGAGCAACAATCTAATACAGAAAGTGAGACAACTGGGAAGATATCAAGAATCTAGTCAAATACAAATAGAATATGGGATGGCCTTTCTTACACAGTTATCATGGATCTGTGGCATAAGTGTCATTGCTAAATGCAAAAAAACCTGCAGCTCTTCCCTAACTGTCTTAGGTTCCCTTGCAAATCTCAGCCAACATTACTGAAACGTTAAGGGACAGGTCAATGTTTGTACAGATGTGAGAAGAGGAAGCTGAAAAGAGCCTCCCAATTGTGCTTCCATGCAGGATCTAATGACAAATGTAGGCACTGCCCTCCTCTAGCATAAGGGCTGCTCTCTGATAGAGCACAGGAGGGGTGGAGAGAAATGGGTCTGCCACTCTCCACATCAGCCCGCGGATCTGGGTGGCCACCAAGGGGAAAGCATGCTGCACCCCTTGAAAGAGTGTAGCAAAAGGTACGTTCCCCCATGGACCAGTGTTTAAAGGCATGACTGAGCCCTTAGGTCACACAGCTAAATGCTAAAAAGTCAGGAAATCTGCAAGTTAAGGTTGAGCATTTAACCATAACTTTGTCCTCTTGTGTGTGTATACACTCCCCTATAGTCTCTAGATACCACCATTTCTCAGTTAATACAACACAGTATGAAGGACATGGTACCTGAAACCTTTCAGACAATACGACTTACGAGAGGTAATGTGAGCGCCTGAGTTCAGCATGGCCACATAAATTCCATCTTCCTCCTCCTCCTCCTGATCACTGTCTTCATTATCGGTTGTAGTAATCTGGAAAGAAGATCAAGCAGAGCACATCTTTTGGTGATATTATCCATAAACACATCAGTGTAATGTGAAAGAAAAGAGCTTTTGCCCTGGGGAAAAAAAGAGTCAAATCCTTTTCTTTCAGTTCTGGGTAAAATGCCCTCATTTCATATTTTGCAGAGGTTCATTTGCCCTCAGTACTAATGCCTACTGATAAATTCCTTAAAATCCTTCTAAGGCGAAAACAGAGGCAGGATAGTAGTAGTGATATATGAATCTAACTCTGTTTACTCTGTATGTGTGTGCGTGCATGTGTGAGAATCAGTTTCCAATTGTGAAGTATGCATGGTGGGTGGATGGAAGGTGTGGACAGTAACAGATGAAAAGAGGGTCTGTGCGGCACTGTGGAGTAGACCAGAATGGTCAGGGTGCAACAATCTTTGGAGGGCTAATTGAAAATAGTAGACCACTGAGTGCACGCTGCGTGTGCACAGGAGACTAGAGGACCGGTCACACAACTGCAGGTATGTTAGCTGGGTCTGCCTTACTATCAAAGCAGAGCTATGTGCTCATTCTGTCCTGCTTCTGAAAAAAACATTAAAGCTCTTGATTTTACAGTGTCCAAATTAACCTCAGTTGGAGGAGTTTCAGGCCCAGTGTTTGTAGTAACAATGTCCATAGTCTTTTCACCGTATTTATATAAGCAGGAGGATATATTAACTTCTGCCAATCTCTGACCAGACAAAGCAGAGTAGGATTACAGTCAGTTTTGGTTGTCCTCCACAGAAGAAGCTTGTATTCCTTCAAGGCCTGATTTTCAGTAAGATGTGTATGGAAATATATGTCTCCGTTGCACATACACAAATGTCTGATTAACATGCACACACTGCTGTGTAAGCATCCATCTAGCAATCATTAGTGCACAAAGCAGGACTCTTTAGAGGTATCTAGAGTCTTGCATCTTAAGGAGCTTCACAGTAGCTTGAACTCCCTGGGACCTGTATTACTAGCATGTGCCTAAAGGACACAACAGAGTCCTCAGTAGTCATTGATTAGAGACTTGAATGCTGAAAAGGAATATTAATCCCCTGCATTTGATTTCTGCCTACACAACAAAGTCCCTACCAACTTGAAAGCAGGAATTTAACAGTGTGCTCCATAAATCCTGCAGTTTGCAAGGAATCACTGCAAGCAGATATGCAATCAGCAGAGAGTCTTTGACTGAAGAGCTGGCCTTCTGCTCCTGGGTCTCTCTGCTTAACTTCCCTAGGATTATGCGGGGTTCAGAGTGAAGGCATGGGGTGAACTTCACCCAGTGAGCAGATCAAGAGGCACCAATCTGGGCCATCACTGATCTTTGTAAAGTATAGGGAAAAGGGAAAATAAATATGAGAAATTTTGGGTTTCTCTGGGGGAACCAAGAGAGCATCTTTTCCCGCTGCAGCTGTGTATGGCAATCTCAAGAATGTTAGATCCAGTGCCCCGTGTTCCCTTTCCCCTCCAAACAGTAAACACAATTTAAGGAATATGTCCAGGTCATCTGTCCCCATGAACAAAGCACTGGCCCTGTATGCTATGTCCATCTAATGTGTTTAGCAGTTTAAGAGTCTTATGCTCTGGCAGAACTTCCCCATTGTTCAATTGGTTCCCCCTAGTTTGGGGACATAGGACATCACTGCACTGATGTCTGACAAAACATGTATACGGAAGCCCTGAATTGAGACTTTTCCAGAATACAAAGTAGCTATAATCTGGGTTAATATGCACAATTTGTGCTAACAGCAGCAATAAACTGCAACCAGGGGGCTCTGACAAGTTCCATGGCCCACTGACCCTGTGATGAGAAACATGAAGCCACGACTTAGAGACATGACTCCTGAGGATCTGTGCAATGTGGGCCTAGAAAGGAGTGGAGTTTTAAAAACACTGAGTTCCCCTTCTGTGATGTTGGAGGCCTGCAAAAGGGAAACACTTCCCAGTTGTTTACCCTTAGCCTTGCAACCAGTAAGCACCTATGGATACGTATTTAATAGAGAATGCCCAGAGGGAAGGCAGGGAATGGAGCTCTTGGAGTAGCTTTGCTAATTGCCTCTGGGAGATGGAGGGAGCAACCATTAACTCCCGGTACTTATTCATTATGGATCAATTTTTGATGAAGGAAATCACACGAATCACAGAAAGCCTAAATGGGAGATATGATTAATGTAGACTTTTCTATATTTTCAAGAAACCCAAATTCCCTTCAAAGAGGACTGTGGCCATTATATAAGTCTTAGAAGCTCTTCTGACTGATGCAATGAAATTATTGTTTAAGTAAATACATCTTTTCACTTCTCTGGATTTTAGGGGGTGAGTAGCTTGACATAGTGCTGCTTTTCAGGAAAAGTTAACAAGTTTCCTGTAGTTGGGAGACATGGGAAAGCTGAGCAAATTGAGAAAAGTTTTACTTAGATCTGTTTTTCCGAGAAAATTCCCTTTGTAAACCTTGGGTGAAGTCATAGTTCCATTACAGTCAATGGCAAAACTCCCACTGACTTCAATGGGGCTAGGATTTTACTCTATTACTTTAAAGTCTTCGAGGCTGTCCTGATGAAATGGCTTGGCATTTAAGGGCTTTAGGTTCAAAACTGGATAGAATCCTCCAGTGACCTTGGGGAATACAAATATGAGACATATTCAGCCCATCTGAGGGTTTCTGCTTGGCATTACTTCTAAGGCAGAAAGCTCTATGGTCTCTCTTATCTCCTTTTATGTCAGAGAGGTATAGCTCTGTAGACTTATTAGTGAAGGAGGGACCCTTTACCCTGGAATGGAGTTGAAATACAATTTTAGCCCTTCTGGCACACACTGTAGGACTTTTTGTGGGTCTTTCCCCTTTCCTCCATTTCAACCCAAAATTTTGTTTTGTTGGCAACGAGTTTGGCAATTAGAGGGAAAGAACTTCTGCTAGTGTCAACCGAGGGGCTGCCTCAAGAGGTCTGTGAAGATTTGAAATCCTTAGCTTGTAAATTAATAGGCAAGGTCTGCTTACCTGAGTCTGCACCCTACAGTAGTTGGATAGTCTTAGCTCAAGATGCAGCAGGCAGGTTAGAAATGAAAGGCCTCTAAGACACTGGATACTACCATGTGATTTCCTTCTTTTCTAAACCCTTCGCTTGCAGGGTTGGTTAGCCCAGCCATGGACTCGGAAATGTAGCCTTTTATTTTTTACCCCTCCTCAGTCCAACTTTCCCTAGGTCTGAATCACTCAGGGTAGAGAACTTATAAACCTCCATGTGACCACTGCCACCTGTCATTTCGGGGACCACTAATCTAGCAGTGGGCCTAGTCTGCCTCGGGACTGAGATCTGGGCACATTTGGCAAAGAAGAGAAGTCTCCCCATCTGCTGGGTTTCAGAGGGCAAATCTGGGCAAATAATGTTACTGAAATAACTTTAGATGTGGTCTAAAACAAATAAAAGGTAGATAATATGCCTTATTCTTCTCTAACTTATCTCAGTGTAACTCAGTGGCATTCTCTCCTGTTTTATACTGGAGAGAAGAATGAAGTCCATTTGGAGTCTCAGAAGTAGGAAACATAGTTCTATTTTCACCATTGCTCCCTTAATGAAAAATCAGGCCTATTTCCTCACAATTTGATTTTACTTTCACTTCTGCTAAGGTTAAATGCCCCCTTTTAACATTATATGGTCGGGTATGGCTTTCTTTCAGTTATCCACTCTAACTGGCTAACTAAGCTTTATGTAGAGGTAGTCACAAAAAAAAATTAAAAATCACACTGATAATTGAAATGTCAAAGCTGTTTCTTTTTTGCAGGGTTTGAAACTGATTTTTTCATTTTTTCTAAATTTTTAATTTTTGTAGCAAAATTGTTATCAGGACCATTATCAAACAATTTACAGCCATTTTGATGAGTTTCAATAATGTCTTCAATAAAGATTTCAATTTAAAACATAGTAAAATTAATGAAAAATGAAACAAAAAATGAACTTTTTTTTTTTTGCAAACTTTTTCATTTTCAAGAAAAGGTATTTTTCCATAAAAAACAACAAAAACACTTTGGTCAAAAAATTCTGACCATCTCAATGGTTGAGAAAGCCTCTTCTGGCTAGATCCTGTACAGATGTGGAGTGTTCCACATCTATGCACAGGCAAACAGCGATGAACTGAACAAAAGAAGCACAAGGGAATCAGATCCTGCATTAATGAAAGCACTACTGGTTACCACCACACTACACCTGCCTTGCAGACTGTGAGGGCAGCCCATAACAAAGCACCTCATTTACATGCTGATGATCATGCCTAAGGCCTCTTCACATCACAAACACCTCACTTTTTTTTTAACCCTGTATACAGACCAAGCAGAGGCACTGGAGCGCAACAAGTCTGTACTCCCTTTTGTGCATTGCACAAGGACTTGGAAGAATCAAACCTTTCAAGTTTAAGTTAGGCCTTGGACAATGCATTGATTGAACACACACGGTTAATTCAGTTGTTTCTTATCTGTTGGGCTTGATACTACCCATTATCCTGTTCCTTGATTAATCATTATAAAAATGGCATTTACAAACAAGGTTGAAAAGTCAATTATTTTTCAGTCTCTCCATAGAGTAATTAAACTTCTTCTGATGGTAGCTTCCAGAATCCCATGTGCTTCTGGCTCAGTTTATTGTACTTGATCAAACTGGCATTTTTAAAAAAAATGTAACATTCAATGGCTTTCAAACCTCAGCTATTCTTTCTACATATAATTATGGAATTCTTCATGCTACATAATAGCCTCCAAATTTCCCTGAAATGTGGCAATTATGAAAATGCACCATGGAACGAATCCTGAAGTCATCATTAGACCTAGGCAAAATATTTTTAAACTTTTTTTACTGAAAAATGCAGAGTTGGGTCGACTGAAGCATTTCTCAAACTCATGTTGACTTCGGTGAATTGTTTCAGTCAAAATGAAAAAAAGAAAAAAAAGGGAAATATTGAAATGAGTGCTATTCAAAAATTTTGTACAAATGGAATGGGATACTGGGAATACAACAGGCATCCCCACAGCTTCCTCCTTCTCAGTTTTGTGCGTCTTTCCTTTCATTTCCTTTGCTTTTATAGAGATGAAATATGCTTCAAAATAGAAGTCAGTCTCGAGTCAAAGAAAACACCTTGCTTGATCTGAAACAAATCTTTTCCAACTTTTTTAATTAATCAAAAATTCAGAAAAATGTTGTTTTTGGTTTGACCTGAACTCCAATTTTTTTTCCATAACAGGCAGCAAACCAAAACATCGGTTATTTGCCCATCTCTAGTTGTCATTCAGTTTTTACACAATTCTTATGTAAAATTCTCATTGACTCTTTCAGTGAGAGGTTTACTTTAGTAAGGAGTGAATAAAAACTGAGTTATAACATAAGAAATTGACTCCATAATATGACATTAAGCTAACTTTAGCAATATACTGGAAGATTTAAGATATGCTACGTATGGAATAATATGGAGCCATTTATTCATGCTGTGAGCTTTCAAAAATCACATATTGTCAGGGAAAAATTAATAAAAATAATGTAATATTAGCCACCAATAAACCCCACAAAAGGTAATTCATCTTGTTTTTTTGTGGGCATGAGGAGCTGTCATAAATATAAAAGGAAGGGTAACCACCTTTGTGTATACAGTGTTATAAAATCCCTCCTGGCCAGAGGAAAAATCCTTCCAGCTGTAAAAGGTTAAGAAGCTAAGGTAACCTCGCTGGCACCTGACCCAAAATGACCAACGAGGGGACAAGATACTTTCAAATCTGAAGGGGGGGGGAGAGGCTTTTGTCTGTCTGTGTGTGACCTTTGCCGGGAACAGATCAAGGATGCAAGCTCTCCAACTCCTGTAAAGTTAGTAAGTAATCTAGCTAGAAAATGTGTTAGGTTTTCTTTGTTTTGGCTTGTAAATTTGCTGTGCTGGAGGGAATGTATATTCCTGTTTTTGTGTCTTTTTGTAACTTAAGGTTTTGCCTAGAGGGATTCTCTATGTTTTGAATCTGACTGCCTGTTAGATTATCTTCCATTCTAATCTTACAGAGTGTTTCTTTTATCTTTGTTTTGTTCTTCTAATAAAGTTCTGTTTTTTAAGAATCTGATTGGGTTTTTAGGGATCTAAAAGATCCAAGGCTGGTTTGTGCTCATCTTATTTATTCTCAAGCCTCCCCAGGAAAGGGGGTGTAGGGCTTGGGGGGATATTTTGGGGGAAGAAGTCTCCAAGTGGTCTCTTCCTGGATTCTTTGTTAAATTGCTTGGTGGTGGCAGCGTACCAGGTTTTTAACCTAAGCTGCTTCCCAAGACAAGAAAGAAATCTGTGCCTTGGGGAAGTTTTCACCTAAGCCGGTAATAATAAGCTTAGGGGGTCTTTCATGCAGGTCCCCACATCTGTACCCTAGAGTTCAGAGTGGGGAAGGAACCTTGACAGGAGCCCACAAAGGAAGAGGTCATAATGACAGTCTGCTTGTAATAAGTTTATATTTGAAGTCAAAAAGAAAAGGAGTACTTGTGGCACCTTAGAGACTAACCAATTTATTTGAGCATGAGCTTTCGTGAGCTACAGCTCACTTCATCAGATACATACCGTGGAAACTGCAGCAGACTTTATATATACACAGAGAATATGAAACAATACCTCCTCCCACCCCACTGTCCTGCTGGTAATAGCTTATCTAAAGTAATCGTCAGGTTAGGCCATTTCCAGCACAAATCCAGGTTTTCTCACCCTCCTGGATTTGTGCTGGAAATGGCCTAACCTGACGATTACTTTAGATAAGCTATTACCAGCAGGACAGTGGGGTGGGAGGAGGTATTGTTTCATATTCTCTGTGTATATATAAAGTCTGCTGCAGTTTCCACGGTATGTATCTGATGAAGTGAGCTGTAGCTCACGAAAGCTCATGCTCAAATAAATTGGTTAGTCTCTAAGGTGCCACAAGTACTCCTTTTCTTTTTGCGAATACAGACTAACACGGCTGTTACTCTGAAACCTATTTGAAGTCAGTACATACTGCTTGGGTGCCAAATAAGATCTTGTATGAATTACAAGGGTGGATTCTAGAAACGGTTGTGAATGAAAACTGTGGCTGTGACCCACCTCCACACACAATTTTATGGTGTTGAAATCCAGAGCTGAATTTTGGGTACAAACAGTGCAAATGACTCTTATCTTTACAGTGGGTCAAACCAAAACCAAAACTCCAGATGCACACCTTGAAACTCAAACCTTGAAGTGGCTCTGAACTTCACATCTTGATCATATGCCTTAACAACAAAATATATTTAAGTGAAATCAGGCATTGGTTTATGATCAGACATTCAGGGGCAGAGTCTGCTTTCACATCAACATAAACCAACAGTAACTCCAGTAAAGTCAATGGACTTATCCCACTGTAAAACGGATATAAGTAGGAGAAAAATCAGAGATGCAATCTTTGTGAATATGCTGATAGTCAGAATATCCTTATGGGCCTTTCTATAACTGCACATATTTTACATAATGAGACTGACTTTCTTCTTTTATATATTGGTATATATCTGGTGTAATTCCATGGAAGTCAATGGGCTGGATCCTCAGCAGGTGTAAACTGTCTTAGCGCCACCACAGTCAATGGAACTATCCTGATTTACACCAGTTGAGAATCTGGCCTGTTAGTTACACTGCTGTAAATATGACATAAATGAGAGGAGAATCGAGCTACAAGAAGGTAATTGAGAAGAGCATGAAGATACTTGCTCATAAGTATAAAAGACTGGAATATGGGATGAGGAAGCAGATTTTGAAATGAAGGACTGTACAGAATAATGATGGACCAGCTACATTAAAGTTTGGATGTTCTTTGGGAAATTGACAAGTTTGTATCTTTTAGTCTGAAAATTTGTTATTTTAGTATTTTTGGCACATGCAAAAACCAAACAGCATGTAACAATTTAGTTCTATTCAGTATTTTACTGCAATATGGTACTATAGGCTTCTCATAAATATACATTCTCTGTAATAATCCAATGGTATGACGAGTGTCTTCTTCTACTGACTAGCCTAACATTTATCATTCTTGTTTATATTAATTTCTCGCATAGTATAAATTTCAAAAGTTAACAGAAAAAGAAGATAGTAAAGTTTGGGGAAAAAAGCGCATGCAAACTGCCCATAAACAAAAATCGCACTTTCTTCTTTTCAGTAATTCACATACATGGTTCTGCTTGAAGTGCAATTAAATGTAAAACCTTGAATGGAATCCAAATATTATATGATTTTATCTCTTTTTCAAGCCTGTTTCCAAGCTGCCAATTTGGAGTTGGCTCAGAGGTGGACAGGTTTTTGATCTACATTACTGGTAGGCCATGTTTTCCTTGTCCCCAAGCCAGAGATACTTTGAATATGTATACAACAGTATCAAATGAAAGAAGTCAAGCATGGTAATGAAGCACTAGGATTGTCACTGTGTCACAGTTGTTGGACATTTCATTTGTTTAATGGCAAAGAAGCAGCTGGCTTCTGTAATCTCATCCAAGCTGTAAACAGAGGACCCTGTATGCAAAACCAGCAATTTCCCACTAAGATTACCCTACATTATTATTAGAAAATAAGCATTATCTGCTAGAACAAACAGACAGGCACTTCTTGTTCATATTGTCTCTAACTACTTTTCTCACAAAAATATGGGGTCAAATTCTGCCTTCACTTACACCCATACCAGCCTAGCTGATCCATATAAATAGGCTGAGATTAAAAGAAATTTTTTCCATAAAAACAGAGACTTTGATTAAGCAGTAGAGATGAAAATCCAGTTTAACCCACAGCTTTCCATTTGAAATAAAGTAACAGTCTTGCAGGCTGAATTCAGAACTCACATATTTTCCCTTCTATGTTTACAATTACAGTACAGTCCTGGATGCAACAAACACATGCACCTAAACTGAAAAGAGAAGCTTGATGCTATCATCATCTTTGGGTCATCATGTAAACACAGAACAATATGGATAAGGTAAAGGAGCAGCATGGAAGAACCTCAGGTGTGAAAGGCAACGTATAAAGTATTTTAAACACATCTTTCCCATTCAGACCAGGGATAATCTGGTCTATTTGACTAGTATTATTCCAGTAACTTA
Source organism: Eretmochelys imbricata (assembly GCF_965152235.1). Classification (NCBI taxonomy): domain Eukaryota; kingdom Metazoa; phylum Chordata; order Testudines; family Cheloniidae; genus Eretmochelys; species Eretmochelys imbricata. Next base: position 31,941,386 of record NC_135575.1, on the reverse strand, counting down.
CTCCTTTCCCCTCCGAAGTCCCTTATCATTTCCATGGGATGAAAACAACCAAAATAGAAAAAAGAGACAGTATGCAACATAAGCACATACAGTAAGCATGCTTAAAATAGCAATTCCAGACTAGATATATTACTGGCTCCAGCAATATTCCCTCTACTTAAAATAGAGACTACAGCTAAAACTGGTCTCTCTCTAGAACTAGAATTAATCACCCAGTCTCACTTTGAATGTTGGGCATACCTTTTTTTGCTTTTTGTTTACTTGGACTGCTCCATTTGTTTTGTATAAAAGTATGGACATTTCCAGGAAACAGATCTCATTGAAACAAAACTGAAACTCTGCAATAATCCACAGAATCAAATTCTGTGTGCTGTTTCACTGTTATTTCATTGAGGTTCCATATGACAGCATATTGACATAAATGCCAATAACGGCTGTTTGAAATGATTGTGCTGTGAATGGACATTCTGTTTGTCACTGGCTCCTTCAGGAGTTTGGCTCAAATTAGTTTGGTTTTCATTCTGAGCACACAGATTCCCAAGTTTACACCCCCTCATCTCTATAGATTTATTTCTGCTACAGAAAGGAATGGAAGGCACAAACAGTGCTTATTTCCAAACTCCAGTTGTAATGAACTTTTCACAGCAGACCATTTTTCTGGGCTGTTCTTCTGTTTTAAGATATTACAATGTGTTCCTTGGAAGAAGGGAACACAGTAGAGTTCCCTTAAATCCTAATATAAATTTATGCAGTTATAGTGTGCCTGTCACCATACTATCCAGGCACAAATGCAAACTTTAGCTCAAAAGGAAGAAAACTTTTCAGTAGGCTTTCCTCAAAATTTTTGTTTACCAAAGGGGACTACATAAGCTTTTTCAGGCTCTTGGGCGGATACCAAAATAGTACGTACATGACGACAAATCTATGATCAGTGTTACAAATGAGATACTACTAGGTTAAGAGATGACAGAGTCCTACTCCTTATCATACTAACCTTTTGTACTCCTTTGAGCACCTTCAGCACTATCACTGCTTATGTCACTTCCATGTTTGTCCTTGGGGATTCAACAATGGGTGTGCCAGGCATCATTGTTTTGGTGTGAGAACCAGGGGGCTGCAGGTCTGGTAGCCTTGGCTGATATATAAAAAGAGGGCCAAATTCTGTTCTAACATCAGGACCATCAAGGGGATGCCTCTAGATTTACACCCGAGTGAGTGAGAACAGAATTTTGCTTCAATATGCTTTTGTAACAAGGGTTATTCTTTTGCAATCAGAACAATAGTACTAAAGTTTGCATAGCTGGCAGATGAGGTTCTAAGCTATGCATAGCAGACATTTTCTTTACCTCTTTAACTGGTAGCTATTCAACTGAGGCAATACCATTTCTGTGACAAATCAGTAAATAAAACTGGTAGAACTGATTAAGTGCACAGCACAGTGTACTGTAGTAGCTGTGGAAAAAGCTGTCAGTAGCAAAAAACCAAACCAAACCAAATCAATAAACCTTGATGTTACTGAAAGAATCCTGTTTGTAGCCAAAGAAATCTGGCAGCTGAATTAGGACACAGATGTTCTTTCTTATACAGGGAATCCTCTATTTCTCTAGGGAGAGCTGGTATTTTAAACATGCTCTGTTGTAACAATTTTTCAAAAATGGTTGAGGTCTATGCTGTGTTTTTTGCCACTCCTTCCCTATGCCAAACCTGTAGAAGAAAGCATAAATCTCATCCATTTGGGGTTGTGGTTCTGGGATGTAGAGATTATATACTTAAACTGAGGTCTTTACGGGTATGTCTACACTACGGAATAAGGTCGAATTTATAGAAGTCGGTTTTTTAGAAATCGGTTTTATATATTCGAGTGTGTGTGTCCCCACAGAAAATGCTCTAAGTGCATTAAGTGCATTAACTCGGTGGAGTGCTTCCACAGTACCAAGGCTAGAGTCGACTTCCGGAGCGTTGCACTGTGGGTAGCTATCCCACAGTTCCCACAGTGTCCGCTGCCCATTGGAATTCTGGGTTGAGATCCCAATGCCTGATGGGGCTAAAACATTGTCGCGGGTGGTTCTGGATACATATCGTCAGGCCCCCCTTCCCTCCCTCCCTTCATGAAAGCAAGGGCAGACAATCGTTTTGCGCCTTTTTTCCTGAGTTACCTGTGCAGACGCCATACCACGGCAAGCAGGGAGCCCGCTCAGGTAACCGTCACCATATGTCTCCTGGGTGCTGGCAGACGCGGTACGGCATTGCTACACAGTAGCAGCAACCCATTGCCTTCTGGCAGCAGACGGTGCAGTACGACTGGTAGCTGTCCTCGTCGTGTCCGAGGTGCTCCTGGCCATGTCGGCTGGGAGCGCCTGGGCAGACATGGGCATAGGGACTAAATTTGGAGTGACTTGACCAGGTCATTCTCTTTAGTCCTGCAGTCAGTCCTATTGAACCGTCTTATGGTGAGCAGGCAGGCGATACGGATTGCTAGCAGTTGTATTGTACCATCTTCTGCCGGGCAGGCAAGAGATGAGGATGGCTAGCAGTTGTATTGTACCATCTTCTGCCGGGCAGGCAAGAGATGAGGATGGCTAGCAGTCGTACTGTACCATCTTCTGCCGAGCAGCCATGAGATGTGGATGGCATGCAGTCCTTCTGCACCGTCTGCTGCCAGCCAAAGATGTAAAAGAAGAAATAGACCAGATTTGTTTTGTACTCATTTGCCTCCTCCCCCGTCTAGGGGACTCATTCCTCTAGGTCACACTGTAGTCACTCACAGAGAAGGTGCAGTGAGGTAAATCTAGCCATGTATCAATCAGAGGCCAGGCTAACCTCCTTGTTCCAATAAGAACAATAATTTAGGTGCACCATTTCTTATTGGAACCCTCCGTGAAGTCCTGCCTGAAATACTCCTTGATGTAAAGCCACCCCCTTTGTTGATTTTAGCTCCCTGAAGCCAACCCTGTAAGCCGTGTCGTCAGTCGCCCCTCCCTCCGTCAGAGCAACAGCAGACAATCGTTCCGCGCCTTTTTTCTGTGCGGACGCCATACCAAGGCAAGCATGGAGGCCGCTCAGCTCACTTTGGCAATTAGGAGCACATTAAACACCACATGCATTATCCAGCAGTATATGCAGCACCAGAACCTGGCAAAGTGATACGGGCGAGGAGGCGACGTCAGTGAGGTGGACATGGACACAGATTTCTCTGAAAGCATGGGCCCTGCCAATGCATGCATCATGGTGCTAATGGGGCAGGTTCATGCTGTGGAACGCCGATTCTGGGCTCGGGAAACAAGCACAGACTGGTGGGACCGCATAGTATTGCAGGTCTGGGACGATTCCTAGTAGCTGCGAAACTTTCGCATGCGTAAGGGCACTTTCATGGAACTTTGTGACTTGCTTTCCCCTGCCCTGAGGCGCATGAATACCAAGATGAGAGCAGCCCTCACAGTTGAGAAGCGAGTGGCAATAGCACTGTGGAAGCTTGCAATGCCAGACAGCTACCGGTCAGTTGGGAATCAATTTGGAGTGGGCAAATCTACTGTTGGGGCTGCTGTGATGCAAGTAGCCCACACAATCAAAGATTTGCTGATATCAAGGGTAGTGACCCTGGGAAATGTGCAGGTCCTAGTGGATGGCTTTGCTGCAATGGGATTCCCTAACTGTGGTGGGGCCATAGACGGAACCCATATCCCTATCTTGGCACCAGAGCACCAAGCCGGCTAAAATCAAGCAAACCGCAAGGGGTACTTTTCAATAGTGCTGCAGGCTCTGGTGGATCACAAGGGACGTTTCACCAACATCAACGTGGGATGGCCGGGAAAGGTACATGACGCTCGCATCTTCAGGAACTCTGGTCTGTTTCAAAAGCTGCAGGAAGGGACTTTATTCCCAGACCAGAAAATAACGGTTGGGGATGCTGAAATGCCTATATGTATCCTTGGGGACCCAGGCTACCCCTTAATGCCATGGCTCATGAAGCCGTACACAGGCAGCCTGGACAGTAGTCAGGAGCTGTTCAACTACAGGCTGAGCAAGTGCAGAATGGTGGTAGAATGTGCATTTGGACATTTAAAGGCGTGCTGGCGCAGTTTACTGACTCGCTTAGACCTCAGGGAAACCAATATTCCCACTGTTATTACTGCTTGCTGTGTGCTCCACAATATCTGTGAGAGTAAGGGGGAGACGTTTATGGCGGGATGGGAGGTTGAGGCAAATCGCCTGGCTGCTGGTTACGCGCAGCCAGACACCAGGGCGGTTAGAAGAGCACAGGAGGGTGCGGTACGCATCAGAGAAGCTTTGAAAACCAGTTTCATGACTGGCCAGGCTACGGTGTGAAAGTTCTGTTTGTTTCTCCTTGATGAAACCCCCTGCCCCTTGGTTCACTCTACTTCCCTGTAAGCTAACCACCTTCCTCTCCTCCCTTTGATCACCGCTTGCAGAGGCAATAAAGTCATTGTTGCTTCACATTCATGCATTCTTTATTCATTCATCACACAAATAGTGGGATGACTACCAACGTAGCGCAGGAGGGGTGGTGGAGGAGGGAAGGAAAATGCCACACAGCACTTTAAAAGTTTACAACTTTAAAATTTATTGAATGCCAGCCTTCTTTTTTTTGGGCAATCCTCTGTGGCGGAGTGGCTGGTTGGCCAGTGGCTCCCCCACCGCATTCTTGGGCGTCTGGGTGTGGAGGCTATGGAACTTGGGGAGGAGGGCGGTTGGTTACACAGAGGCTGTAGTGGCAGTCTGTGCTCCAGCTGCCTTTGCTGCAGCTCAACCATACACTGGAGCATACTGGTTTGATCTCCAGCAGCCTCAGCATTGAATCCTGCCTCCTCTCATCACGCTGCCGCCACATTTGAGCTTCAGCCCTGTCTTCAGCCCGCCACTTACTCTCTTCAGCCCGCCACCTCTCCTCCCGGTCATTTTGTGCTTTCCTGCACTTTGACATTATTTGCCTCCACACATTCGTCTGTGCTCTGTCAGTGTGGGAGGACAGTATGAGCTTGGAGAACATTTCATCTCAAGTGCGTTTTTTTTTCTTTCTAAGCTTCACTAGCCTCTGGGAAGGAGAAGATCCTGTGATCATTGAAACACATGCAGCTGGTGGAGAAAAAAAAAGGGACAGCGGTATTTAAAAAGACACATTTTATAAAACAGTGGCTACACTCTTTCAGGGTAAACCTTGCTGGTAACATTACATACATAGCACATGTGCTTTCGTTACAAGGTCGCATTTTGCCTCCTCCCACTGCGTGGCTACCCCCTCAACCCTCCCCCCTCCCTGTGGCGAACAGCGGGGAACATTTCTGTTTAGCCACAGGCAAACAGCCCAGCAGGAATGGGCTCCTCTGAGTGTCCCCTGAAGAAAAGCACTCTATTTCAACCAGGTGACCATGAATTATATCTCACTCTCCTGAGGATAACACAGAGAGATAAGGAACGGATGTTGTTTGAACGCCAGCAAACATACACTGCAATGCTTTGTTGTACAATGATTCCCAAGTACGTGTTACTGGCCTGGAGTGGTAAAGTGTCCTACCATGAAGGACGCAATAAGGCTGCCCTCCCCAGAAACCTTTTGCAAAGGCTTTGGAAGTACATCCAGGAGAGCTGCGAATGCCAGGGCAAAGTAATCCTTTCACACGCTTGCTTTTAAACCATGTATAGTATTTTAAAAGGTACACTCACCGGAGGTCCCTTCTCCACCTGCTGGGTCCAGGAGGCAGCCTTGGGTGGGTTCGGGGGGTACTGGCTCCAGGTCCAGGGTGAGAAACAGTTCCTGGCTGTCGGGAAAACCGGTTTCTCCGCTTGCTTGCTGTGAGCTATCTACAACCTCATCATCATCATCATCATCATCATCTTCTTTGTCCCCAAAACCTGCTTCCATATTGCCTCCATCTCCATTGAAGGACTCAAACAACACGGCTGGGGTAGTGGTGGCTGAACCCCCTCAAATGGCATGCAGCTCATCATAGAACCGGCATGTTTGGGGCTCTGACCCAGAGTGGCCGTTCGCCTCTCTGGTTTTCTGGTAGGCTTGCCTCAGCTCCTTCAGTTTCACGCGGCACTGCTTCGGGTCCCTGTTACGGCCTCTGTCCTTCATGCCCTGGGAGATTTTGACAAAGGTTTTGGCATTTCAAAAACTGGAACGGAGTTCTGATAGCATGGATTCCTCTCCCCATACAGTGATCAGATCCCGTACCTCCCGTTCGGTCCATGCTGGAGCTCTTTTGCGATTCTGGGACTCCATCATGGTCACCTCTGCTGATGAGCTCTGCATGGTCACCTGCAGCTTGCCACGCTGGCCAAACAGGAAATGAGATTCAAAAGTTCGCGGTTCTTTTCCTGTCTACCTGGCCAGTGCATCTGAGTTGAGAGTGCTGTCCAGAGCAGTCACAATGGAGCACTCTGGGATAGCTCCCGGAGGCCAATACCGTCGAATTGTGTCCACAGTACCCCAAATTCGAGCCGGCAAGGCCGATTTAAGCGCTAATCCACTTGTCAGGGGTGGAGTAAGGAAATCGATTTTAAGAGCCCTTTAAGTCGAAATAAAGGGCTTCATCGTGTGGATGGGTGCAGGTTTACATCCATTTAATGCTGCTAAATTCGACCTAAAGTCCTAGTGTAGACCAGGCCTTCTGCATCAGTAGATGGCAGACAGAGTGTACCTTCTGTAAAGGTTTGTGTATGTTTCTGATTGTTGTGAAAGTTGTTTCAGAGTTTCTGACTCACTCTTCCAGCCTTGGGGTAAATGTTTATCAGGGTCTGTGGATATCTTTTGCATAAAACCTAACTAAACTCAGCCACATTACACTGAGTGTCATTCACTCTCATTGACCCTTCTGCATCAATGATGTCAAAGATATGTTTCAGTGTGTTTGAATAGATTATTTCACTTCTTTCATTCACTTTCTGTCTCATACCGGAATTTAGAACTGGCTGGAGTTTACCACGTGAATGGCATAAATCCTCAAACAACTCTACTCAAATAAGATAAATGTAGTACCTTTCTTTTTATGTCTGTCTAACAAGGATTGTGGTCTTTCACGTCTTTCTCTAGCCTATAAACCAAACCATGTTGACTGATGTTTTGCCAAAACCTAAACCCAAGCTTTCTGAGCCCATTGTATTACTATTACATTTTTCCACCTTACTGTCCATTTAATTTTCCAACACTTAAATATACTGAAGAACTCTGATCCCTGAGCTACTTTGTGAAGTTGACATTTATTATGGACTCTTTGTTTCCTATTGCTTAGCCAGATTTTAATACACAACAGTATTTCATCCCATACTCTGTTAGTTGTCTATTTTCCTTTCCTCAGAAACAATTGCTGTTTTAGGGATATACATACTGGGGCAAATTGAAGCTTCATTTGTAAACGTATTGTGCTTGCTCACTCAAGGACTGAATTTGGACAACTATATTTTAGAGAGATGCATTATTTTCTGCATATTGTCTTTAGTTCAAACCATCTCATATTTTAGTTTCTCCTGAAGCGTGGACCCCATGTGGCCTACGAGATTTACTGAACTTAGCTGTGTTATAAACACATCCTAAAGAGAGGTAACGTGCATTGGTTCATAGCAGAAATTCTTGACGTATGCCAACCCATTTCTTGTTAGTAACATAATTGCGCTCTTTCCTTAAAAGAATAATGCCACTAAAGCTCTGCTACCTAAATGTAAAATATTGTACTTGGTGAATGTGCTGACAAAGTGGGCTATTTAATTCCATGAGTGGTTAATGATAATGCACTGCAGTTTACATATGGCAGAATCCCAGGACCCAACACTTAGCTTTAGTTGTGTGCTAGGTGCCTCTGCAGAGAGAAAGGAATCTTTCCCCATGCTTCCTCCCTGCAAGCAGTGGAGCAGATGCAGAACCACTCTGTGGAGGCTACATCAGCAAAAGGATTCTAACTCATTGGTAGGAAGCTCAGAGGTGGGCATGTTCTCTAGCCCAACCTTACCCTTGCCTTACACACTGCCACACAGAGATTCGTCAGGGAGCTTGGATCTATGCAGCACAAGGGATGCACAGCTTCTGCACAGACCATCAACCTCTCAGTTCTGTCCCCCACCCTCTGCCAGAAGGATCTCTCCCACCTGCAGAAGTGGAGGCTGCATGTTCCCCCACAGTGCCTTTTCATTTGAGTTGTCCATGCTGCATGAGATGCAAGCAGTTAGTTTCATAAATATTCTCTTTCATTAAATACCACCCATAGCTCTATGTTGTAACCTAGCAACCAGGCATTTTGGTTCTAAAAATTGTTCTTATGCTCCACTTTGCATTAATGTTACTGCTATTTATACAATCTACTATAACCCCCATTTGGAGTTTGCCAGTTCCTAAAACCCCATACTGAGCCTTTAGGTGGTCCTATCCTAAGGATTACAACAATACCAGCTACCACCAGCCCTCTGTCACCATTTCTCAGAATACTTGGAGTCAGGAATGGACTAGAAACTCCTGCTGAGGCCAGTAGGGAGCTTTCTGCATGGGGTGATATGGACAAGTCGTTTGCTGGGCCAAAGATGAGCCAGGGCTGCTCAGCCCTTCCGTCCAAGGGGATAGCCTGACTCAGAGATAAAGAGATTAGGTTTAGGGGTTTTTTGAATTTTGGGAACAGAGAGAGAAGCAAAACAGCCCAGGGATCCTCTGATTAACTCAACCATCCACAAAGGGAGTCTTTGAACTGCTTTGGGATCAAAAGTGTATGAGTTAGGAAATTCCAGCCCTGCAGAGACCAGTGTCCAGAGTGACAGATCCAGCTTGACTTCTGAGAGCCAACTGAGCCCTCCACGGGATTCCCAGACTAGGGAGCCAAGAGAGGAACCTGCTCTACCCAGGAGAGAAGACACTGTAAGAAAACACTTTGTTTGTTTTAGGTGGCCAACATCCGCAGCACTGCCACACTCATCTCTGGGGCTCACCTTCAGCATACCCTCTGCCTGGGAAGGTGCCAGGGAGGGATCTGGGGGTTGGGAAGAGTTGGGAGTATTGGGAGGTTGGAAATTTGTTGATTTTTGGATGTGTTAGTATTTTTTAGTTAACCCAGCACTTGTCTTCCCCAAATACTGTTTTCTTGCTCCCAGTAAAGCCCCCCATTGTTATATTGTTATTTGAGAGGGAGGGTGTTATTTCTTTGCTGGGGTCTGTGTTGATTGTTTTTTTTTTGGTGTACTGGGTTTTATACTCCTTGCCAGCAGTGGTTACATTATTCATTTGCCCAAAGGACAGCACCCTTTGTGTCTTGGGCACAAGGAAAAGTCGCCTGAGGTGGAGACACCAGGCAGCACGAAAAAGAAGTCAGGACCCAGCCCTTGCGAGTAGAGGGAAGAAACCACTTGAAGTAGCAAGAACCAGGGAGGAGGCTTGAGCCATACCTTGGGGAAGGAGCTAGACAACAATGTAATATACTCAAAAATTATTTATTATCCATCACCCCCTCTCCCCCCGAGACCTGTATGAGCACCTGGATAAATGAATGAAGAAATTAGCTTCATAAAATTGCTTACATGCACATGGACAGAATCAGCACTGCTGTTCATCAGTATTATCGATTTAAAGTGTTTTACTGCCTTCTAATTTGAGTTTGATTTTGTTTGTTCACACCAGCAAGAAAACTCACACGGTTTTCCTACATGATCTATTTTAAAGTTATTGTCCTCTTGTTATGCGAAAGATAGGACAGACACTCTGTTGATGTTAGTGAAAGTCATTAAACACTGAGTTATAACCAAAGGTAAAATGTACTTAGGAATCTGTTTTGTTTTGGCTTTCACAGCCAGAGCCGCTCTGGGGAGCGGGCAGAGTAAGTTCAAGAGGTGGAGCACCAGAGCAACCGTTGCTGGAGGCACTCTGCCGACAGAACGCTGAACTGGACAGAAGGCCTACAGGGTTGCTAAAAAGGAGAGCACCCCAAGGCAATTCCTACCCCTCTGAACAATCCTCCTGGCCACGACTCGGGGATTGTGCAGCAGTGCTACATGTGCTAGCCATCCTCAACCCCCTCATGCTCAGGCAGGAGAAGCACTAGCATTCCTGCGCCCTCTGCATGGGTGTACAAGGAGAGGGGGAAAGACTCTAGTACCTCTCTTCATTCAGCCCTTTCACACTTGCATAGGAACAATTAAGATTTAGATCTAAGGCTCAGATCCTCAAAGGTATTTAGGTTTCAGAGTAACAGCCGTGTTAGTCTGTCTTTGCAAAAAGAAAAGGAGGACTTGTGGCACCTTAGAGACTAACCAATTTATTTGAGCATGAGCTTTCGTGAGCTACAGCTCACTTCACCGGATGCATACCGTGGAAACTGCAGTAGACGTTATATACACACAGAGACCATGAAACAATACCCCCTCCCACCCCACTGTCCTGCTGGTAATAGCTTATCTAAAGTGGTCATCAAGTTGGGCCATTTCCAGCACAAATCCAGGTTTTCTCACCCTCCGCCCCCCCCCCCCCACACAAACTCACTCTCCTGCTGGTAATAGCTCATCCAAAGTGACCACTCTCCCTACAGTGTGCATGGTAATCAAGGTGGGTCATTTCCAGCACAGATCCAGGCTTTCTCACACACCCCCGCCCCCGGGGGGGAACACACACACACACACACACACATAAACTCACTCTCCTGCTGGCAATAGCTCATCCAAACTGACCACTCTCCAAGTTTAAATCCAAGTTTAACCAGAACTCCGGGGGGTGGGGTGTAGGAAAAAGCAAGGGGAAATAGGCTACCTTGCATAATGACTTAGCCACTCCCAGTCTCTATTTAAGCCTAAATTAATAGTATCCAATTTGCAAATGAATTCCAATTCAGCAGTTTCTCGCTGGAGTCTGGATTTGAAGTTTTTTTGTTGTAAGATAGTGACCTTCATGTCGGTGATTGCGTGACCAGAGAGATTGAAGTGTTCTCCGACTGGTTTATGAATGTTATAATTTTTGACATCTGATTTGTGTCCATTTATTCTTTTACGTAGAGACTGTCCAGTTTGACCAATGTAAATGGCAGAGGGGCATTGCTGGCACATGATGGCATATATCACATTGGTGGATGTGCAGGTGAACGAGCCTCTGCTGGAAATGGCCCAACTTGATGATCACTTTAGATAAGCTATTACCAGCAGGACAGTGGGGTGGGAGGGGATATTGTTTCATGGTCTCTGTGTGTATATAATGTCTACTGCAGTTTCCACGGTATGCATCCGATGAAGTGAGCTGTAGCTCACGAAAGCTCATGCTCAAATAAATTGGTTAGTCTCTAAGGTGCCACAAGTACTCCTTTTCTTTTTGCAAAGGTATTTAGGTGATTTCAATGGGAGTTAGGTGCCTAAATGACTTTGATGATCTGGGCCTAAGAACCCAAGGCTCACCTCTTGTAGGAAAAAATCTGCAGGGAGGGAAAGTACCTCAGAAACATAGTGATCCCTGACTGTAAGTCTACTCAAACATGCACTAGGGGACATACTGACCTCTAGCTGAGCCTATGATCCGGGAGCTGTATAGTTGGCATACTTGTGTCAAGCACAGTTAGCTGAATCAAGTTTTAGGCCCTACATATTTAGAAAAGCCTTCTTCCCCCTTACTGGTTTTAAGTTTTAGAGTAGGTGCAGGGAAAGAGTTCTCCTACTCCTTCACACTGGTGCTTCTGCTGCTTTGTTTTCTTTTCCATTTTTTTCTTATAACTTCACATCTCCTAATAAGATCTGTGATCTCAGGTAAAGGATGCCAGCTTCCACAATGTAACCAGCACCCGTTTTCCTGGTGAGCTAGAAGTACTTGGCCTGAAGCTGTGCCAAACAAATCAGAAAGCAAAAGACCAGTATTTAAGATCAGTTATTTTGATAAAAAATAATAGTATTTTTGAATGAAGCTGATCATTTTGATGATTTTGTTGACACTGAGGGAAAACCATCGCTTGGAGATGCTTCTCACAGTAGTCTGTAGTCATAATTTACTGTAATACTATGCTGACTTTCTAACTTCTAATATCTCTGCTTACACCATATGGCTTCTTATCAGGCTGCTGGAGGTAACAAATGCAGCAATGTTGTTGCTTTTCAGTAATACATAAGCACTGCTTTACTGGTACACATAATTTTATCTTTCAAATACACACTTTGTCCACATACACTATATATTATCATCTTTCCCACAGCATGGTTTTAATTTCCTCAGAATGTGTTCTTGTTATTTATTTATTAATAGATATGGTCATTCGATATGTAATTGCCCTGCTTCCTCTCACTTATATTGCTGTAAATCAGGAATGCCTCATTATGACTTAATGAATTATGACATTTATTCTTTATTTATTTATTTGTTGTGCAACTCAATTGTGACACACTGGTATAAAAGTAGAGAGACAGAAGAAAATCAGACCCTTTGCCATTTAAAAGTTAGTGGTTGAGGATTAAACACCCATGTTTCCGGTGATATGTTCACAACAGCCTACAACATGCCTTTAGCACACAGTTTGCTAAAAATCCCAAGCACTACCATACTTTCTGGGAAATTTAAGAAAATGAAATCTGTTCAAATTTTAATGGGAGCTGATAGGAAATATATCACCATGGTCTGGCTCACAAAAGAGATGTGATTAGAAAAGAACAAGGAATATGAGATATAGAACAAATCACAGCCCAAATCCAATGATCTTAGGACCAGTTTGAGGAAATATTGTTCTTAACACACTACTCACAGCATATTAAACAACAACAACAAAGCGAACAAACAAAAAGTCAGCAATGGATACACAACCTTGGCCTCAAACTAAAATATTAAAACACCAGCACTAAACGAGTCTGGCTTTCCTTGAAAATATGACATAGCGATAACAAACATCTGAACTATCTACCCATGTATAGATCACCTCACAAACTCTGAATATAAACTGACTCACATGCATAGCTACCTGATACTGATTTACAAACTGCTGCACTGCACCGCATATCAGCAGAACAATAGGCTGTGATCCCTCTTTACAGCACTACTATAGCAAGGCAACAGTTTAGGTTAAAGAGTAACAGCCGTGTTAGTCTGTATTCGCAAAAAGAAAAGGAGTCCTTGTGGCACCTTAGAGACTAACCAATTTATTTGAGCATGAGCTTTCGTGAGCTACAGCTCACTTCATCGGATGCATACCGTGGAAACTGCAGCAGACTTTATATATACACAGAGAATATGAAACAATACTAAAGTCTGCTGCAGTTTCCACGGTATGCATCCGATGAAGTGAGCTGTAGCTCACGAAAGCTCATGCTCAAATAAATTGGTTAGTCTCTAAGGTGCCACAAGTACTCCTTTTCAGTTTAGGTTAAGACCAGCTCCAGCTTTCTGTTTAAAGCTTGACTGTTCTAAGAGCTCTACAAACTATACAGTTAATCAGATTGCCTTGAAATTTGGTGAGCCTCATGGCGACATGGGGTATGGCCAGTGATCCAAATCTGGGGCCATTTAATGAATAGACTCCTAAGATACAACCCCTGAAAAACAAAACAGCTGTTTTTTAAAGTTGATACATTCTGGCAATGTTCTTTTGCTCACAATTAGAGATCAAATCATTATACCTGGGTTTCAAATGCTCGAGGGCTACCCCACTAGAGTGTATGGCACCAACCAGCCCTTGGGGGGGAAACAAATTAAAACATGATTTGAAAAAGCGTTTGCATCTCCAATTAGTTGTGCTGAGGCTCACATGCCTAAGGGATTACACTAAACATGCATAGAAAGAGGGTAACTATTTGGAAAACTACCTTTTTATCCCAGGATGTGGGTGGCTCTGAGAATATATTTCAGTCACCAAATCTGAGCACAACCCCAGGCACTGTGGAAAAAAAAGCAGGCATATTTCTCCAATATGCCTCTATCAAAGGAGGCGTTTTATTTTGGGGAAATGTATTCTGAGTACAGCAGAATATTTAGAAGGCTCTTAAACTTTTTTTTTTTTAAATCCCTACACAAGCAAATGCTCATTGGGAAGGGTGGATGACTGGGTGCAAGAGTAGGTGGGAATAGGGGGAGAGGAGTTGGGGGTTCAGGTGATGGGCAGGGGGACTAGTATGAATAACAGGGGATGGGTGGGACACTAGAAAGAGGGCCATGGGGGTGAATGAAAGGGGGACTCAGGAGAATAGGAGCAGGGATGCTTATCCGCCCCACATTCCTCTCCTGTGTGTCCACCATGATCATCTACAGGAGTGTGATGACCCCCTCCTTCCCCACTCCGGTGAGTCAGGTTCTTGGAAGTAGCTTGCCTATCTGGGGTGGGGAGGTGGTCTGAGCTCCTCTCCTTACTCCCCTATGTGAGCTGGGATTTGGGGTAATACAATAATACAATATTATCATGGAATGCCAGCTCTGCTGTAGCTAAGGTTGGGAAGCCTTTCCTGTTTGAAGAATGACTCTTCTAAGTGATCTGAAATCTGTGGGCTTATATAGACTGTCTTGAAATTGTCTATGCCTCCTGGCAGTACAGGGGGTACTAGGAATAAAGGGACCAGTCCAGTGTGCAGTCTGGGCTACATAACCAAGGTAGTGTGCAGCCTTCCAGTAAGCTATTGCCTGTGATATGCATATATACATGGCAATATAGGGCTCAATACTGCAAGGAGCAATTTCTTATATGTTAATAACTTCTACAGACGCAACTAATAGAAAAAGGGGATGGGAAAGGGGACCTGGAAATGTTGGCAGAGGAGTTATATGTTGTGGGGAATGATGGAGGAGGGGGTGAAAAAGGTGAGAGATCAGTCTTTTCTCAAATACTTAAAGTTACTATAACAACCATGTAATAAAACGGTCAAGGTTTTGAGGCATAGACCATGGATGAGATTTCTCTCACCAGCCCTGTCAGCAACTACAAAAGAATGGCCATACTGCATCAGATCAATGGTCCATCTAGCCCAGTATCCTGTTTCTGATACTTCAGAGGGAATGAAAGAACAAGTCAATTGTGAGTGACACATCCCCTGTTGTCCAGTCACACTCCTGGCAGTTAGACACTTACGGACACCCATGAACATGAAGTTCTGCCCCTGACCATCCTGCCTAATAGCCATTGATGGACTTCTCCTTCATGAACTAATCTAATTCTTTTTTGGACCCAGTTATACTTTTGGCTTTCACTGTTACATAACTTGACTGTGCATTATGTAAAGAAGTAGTTCCTTTTCTTAGTTTTAAACCTGCTGTCTATTAATTTCATCAGGTGACCCATAGTTCTTATGTTATGTAAAGGGGTAAATAACACTTCCCTATTCACTTTCTCCACACCATACATGATTTTATAGATCAGATCCCCCAGATCCCCCTTTAGCCATCTCTTTTCTAAACTGAACAGTCCCTATCTTTTCAATCTCTCCTGTTATGGAAACTGTTCCATACTCCCAATTATTTTTGTTGCCTTTGTCTTTACATTTTCCAATTCTAATATCTTTTTTGAGATGGGAAAACTAGAACTGCATGCACTATTCAAGGTGTGGGGAAACCATGGATTTACTTAGCAACAATACGATTTTTTTCTATTTTATTAGGAACTATTAAGAAAGGCACAAATACCATTCTGTTAGCTTTTTGGATTGCCACTGCGTGTTGAGCAGATGTTTTCAGAGAACTATTCATGATGACTCCAAGATCTCTTTTTTGAGTGGTGACAGCTCTTTAGCCCCCATCATTTTGTATATACAGTTGGGATTATTTTTTCCACCGTGCATTAATTTGCATTTATCAATATTAAATTTCACCTCCCATTTTGTCACCCTGTCACGTCAGTTTGCTTTGTAACTCTTCACAGCCAGCTTTTGACTTACCTATCTTGAGTAATTTTGTATCATCTGCGCATTTTGCCACCTCCCTGTTCATCCCCTTTTCCAGGTCATTTATGAATATGTTGAACAGCACTGTTCCCAGTACAGATCTTTTGAGGGAACTATTTACCTGTTTCCATTCTAAAAACTGACCATTTATCCTACCCTTTGTTTCCTATCTTTTAAGCAGTTACTAATCCATGAGAGAACTGTCCCTCTTATCCTATGACTGCTTAGTTTGCTTAAGAACCTTTGGTGAGGGACCATGTCAAAGGCTTTCTGAAAGTCCAAGTATGCTATATCTACTGGATTACCCTTCTGTACATGCTTGTTGACTCCCTCAAATAATCTAATAGATTGCTGAGGCATGATTTCCTTTATAAAAGCTGTGTTGACTCTTCCCCCAGCAAATCATATTCATCTATTGTTTGGTAATTCTGTTCTTTACTATAGTTTCAACCAATTTTCCTGGTATGAAGTTAGGCTCACTGGCCTGTAATTGCCAGGATTGCCTCTTAAGCCTTCTTTAAAAATCAGCATTGCATAGCTATCTTCCAGTCATCTGGTACAGATGGCGAATTAAGTGATAGGTTACATAACGAAAATAGCAGTTCTGCCATTTCATTTTTAATAAGAGTCCTTCAGAACTCTTGGGTAAATACCATCTGGTCCTTCTGACTTATTGTTTAATTTATCAATTTGTTCCAAAACCTCTTCTACTGACCCTTCAATCTGGAATAATTCCTCAGATTTGTAACCTGAAAAGAATGGCTTGGGTGTGGAGATCTCCCTGCAAATCCTCTGCAGTGAAAACTGATGCAAAGAATTCATTTAGCTTCTCCAACAGCTTTGTCTTTCTTGAGTGTTCCTTTAGCACCTTGATTGCCCAGTGGCCTCCATGACTGTTTGGCAGGCTTCCTGCTTCTGACGTGCTTAACATTTTTCTTGCTGTTAGTTTTTGTGTCTTTAGCTAGTCGCTCTTCAAATTCTTTCTTTGTTGTCTTATTGTACTTTTACACTTGACTTGCCAGAGTTTATGCTCCTTTCTATTTTCCTCACTAGGACTGGACTTTCAATTTTAAAAGGATGCCTTTTTGCCCCTAACCTCCTCTTTTACTCTGCTATTTAGATATGGTGGCATTTTACACATTGCAAATATTTCAAAGCATGACCATTATCCCTATTCCAGTACACCAAATGTGCAGGAGGTGGGAGAAGTACTGAGGAATCACATAGAAACTCTGTATTCCTGGTTTTCAGACATTTGAATTTTGCTGAACGCAACATTCTGTAAGGACATGAGCCATCATTGGTCAAACCTGAAGTTTTTTTTCCATTTAATCTTGCATAATTTGATGTGCATTTTATGTACCTGTCTACAACACTTAGGTAAATTTCTGTGTGACTTCCTGTAACTGTCACTTTAAATTGAAGGGAAAAAAGTGAAAAACCAACTCAAAAACGCTATTGTTATCATTTCAATTCAGCTCTTCATAAATGACTTACCGCTACACTCCCAGTTTTATATATTTTAGCTGAATTACTGCTTTTCATTCTCAATGGTCATATACTATATTGTACAGGCATTCAAATAACCTCAGATTTGTTTTTGACACCATTACTACCGGAGATAGAAAAGAGAAAATGGAATCAGTAAAAGTAATTTAGCTTTACACACATAAATGCTAATATCAAGAGACCTTTTTACTAAATTACTGAAGGTTCTTCAGTCTTTGGTTGAAGACCTCTCTCTTTTTTAAAGTGTTTGGTTTGTGCTATTCTGTACAACTGAATACTAAGGGATTTCTCTTCTGAGCAAGCTAGCTTTCACAAATAACAATCCTCCTTAGATTTATTTTTGTTGTTTCTCCTTTGACTACTGTTCTTGCTTCCTCACTTTTCATACCCCACACACTACTTTTTTCAAAGACTTCCAAATTTTACAGAGCACTAATTCTGCAGAACAAAATACCCACTGCTGTTTGACAAGCTGTGTAATCACTACAAATTCCTCAAAAGCATCCCCATCATGTCAATAAGTTATTTTGCCAGTCATGTGGGGTCAACATTTTTCTTGCTTCCCCCTCATTAGTTTTTTACTGGGCTGAAGAATAGCCATCCCACAGAGCATTTCTCTTTTGCCTTATGCCAATTATGGTGGCTCAGCTTTTAGTGTACTCAATTACACTACATTCAGTCCCTGATGTCAAAGAACACTCAGAGATCCCCCCGGCAGTACAATAGGTGGTGGAGAAAGTGGAGGCGGGAGTCAGGGAAGAACATAAGGAGTTTGCATACCCTTCAAGGCCTAGACCCAGCTCCATAGGAGTGTTTTGTCCAGCACAGCAATATGCAGAGGGCGAGGGAGCCCAGGGTAGGTGTGGGCATGGTGAGGTTGGGCCACAGAATACTCTGTTGCATGTTCCCCATTCCTCTCCCTGAAGCCCACAGCTCAGCCACATTATGGGTGAAACACACCCCTGTGCCAAGGACCAACAAAAGGCTTATGCAACACTTAAGCTCTCAAAATATATTTTAAATGAGTGTTTAGGATCTTTTCACAATGGTGAATTTCACCACAGGCTGTGTCAGCCAGGAAGTAAGCACAGGCCCCCTCCCCTTTCCCCAGTACGGAGCCCAGCCTTAAGGATGCTCTGAGCTCCATTAATTGGACTTCCAGCTGGAACTGCAGGAGCACAGCATATTCCATGCCTCCTTCCCACTACTGACATGCCCCATCTGCCAATCTAGATTTGTGTGTCGGAAGGGAGGGGCTATGGAGGAGCCAGAGAGAATTCCCCGCTGAGGGACACACAGCAGTTTCCACTCCCTTTGCATGGCCTGAAACCCATGTACCATATTAGGGCGTTACATCGAAGATGCATGCACCTCATGTACAAATGGAGAATCAAGGATTCGCCAAAATGTCAATGCAGAGACCTCCAAATCCTCCAACATACTTTGGACACACTGCTCCACCTTTTCATGTCCACGAGGTCTAGTAAACGCGCACTCGCCTGAAGCCCTTGAATGGATTTCAAACCTTTCTATTAACTTATAAACGTTGCTATTTTCATATGAAAGAAGAAGAAGAAGGAGAATGCCATGCAGGGAGCAGAACAGTGCAGAAGTTCTGTCCCAAAATTTTTTTACTTTCTTTTTCCAAACTTGCAGGGTTCTGGGTAAATTAAAAAAAAATCGGGGTGAATATAGGCCCCTCAGCTCTTAGACATTTTTTTCCTTTGGCTCTCTTACTTGCCATCTTATCACTGCTGCTGGATGAAAGATTTTCTTTCATAAAACATAATTATGCTTTAGATGACCATAATTTTAATCAGAGCTGCACTGGATGTATGAATGCTTCATGTACTGCAGGTGTACAGTAGTTAAACAATGAGATGAAAGACAAGCTTGAATGGGTCATTGATTAAGGGAAAACCAGCCTGTAGGGAAGCTTTATGGAACATTTGAAGATCTCATACTTTAAAATGAAAAACAAGTTGCTGTGTATTTAATAAGAAATGTTACCAGTGAAGATATTCATAATCAACAGGAAAGAAACAGGACACGATGAGGGTTCTTCAGTAATAATATTCTGCCTACCTACAGACCTGGAATTTTACAATTCCATCTGCCTGCATGATGAATACTACAGAATACTATTGAGTTCCTGTAAAAAATACCTCCATTCTTGTCTTGCAAGAAGGGCACATTTCAAGGTTTCAGGGATCTAATTAGGTTTTTAGTTAAAAGTATACAACTTTCCCTGGACTCAGCATGAGTTGCATATGTTCAAGTGACAGGGCAATCAAGATATACTACAGGACTGTAAATTAATTCCATAGTTACATTTTTATTCCTCATTTTCTGTCCTATACTATTATATTTAATATTGTATTCCCATAGGGTCTAGAAGCCCCAGTCATGGATCAGGACCCCATTGTTCTAAGGAAAAACACAGGACTAAAAGACAGTCCATACACCAGTGACCTTACAATGTAAGTATAAGATGAGACAACGGACGGATACAGACAGAAGGGAGGAAACAATGAGACAGTATTGGTCAGCATGACATGCAGCGGTATCAGTACACAAGCAGCCTAACCACTGCCAAGTTTGGGTTTTTTTGTAGTCACCACAGCAAAGCAGAGTTTTGAGGAGGAATTTGAAGAAGACTAATGAGTTAGTTTTGTGGATGTTTACTTTTGCAGATGTTTATGGGGAGTTCCTCCTAAGCACAATGGGCAACATGGAAGAAATGATGAAAGTGCTTGTTTGAAAATGTAAGACATGGGCAATGGAGGCTGGTATCATGGTCTGATTAGAAATGGAAGCTGACATTACATTTCAAGAGGGAATGAGAGCAAGGATACATAGGATGAGGATAGGCTGCGAAGGACCTTGAAAATGAACACATGCAGCTTATGTTTGAGAAGAGCCGGTGGAGAGTTGCAAAGAGAAATGTGAGATGGTCAAAGTAATGAGCTAGGAAAACAATTTTTTCAGCAACATTCTGAATGCATATGGGTGGAGCAAAACTGAATTTGTCAAGAAGAGAGAAAGGATGCTGCAGTAATTGAAACGCGAGATAATGAGAGCTTGGAGGAGAGTTTTAGCTGTGTTGATGGATCTGAAAGGTCATCTGTGTGAAGGGTTATTGTCGCAAACCCACCCTTGCCAGTGACATAGTCAACTTTCCTCCTCAGATGGGGAGAGTGAAGATGGTCAGGTTACCCAATCAGGCCTGCAGTAGATAAGTAAGAGGCGTGGAGAGAGACGGCATTGCAGGTGGGTGTGGGCAGAAACCTGAAGAGAAGATAGACCCTCAGGGAGTGGGACTGTGCTCATATGAAACTGGTGTGAAGACTTCATAGGCTTAAGTTCTATTTTGAAAGACTTTATGCAGGATTTAATAAATTGGACCCCAAAAGGGGAATGATTTCATAGAATCATAGACGATTAGGGTTGGAAGAGACCTCAGGAGGTCATCTAGTCCAACCCCCTGCTCAAAGCAGGACCGACAACAACTAAATTTGAATATCTGTACTATGGACTTTTTAAGGGGCCTGAGCAGAAGGGGAAACAGAGGCAGAGCCCCATTCCCAGCCAGGAGGGGGTGCTTGGGAGGTGGTTTATCCTGTTACAGCTATGAAAAAAGAATTTAAAATGTTTAGACATAGTGAAGTGTTGGCTGCACAATATTATACAGATTCTATGTTTCATCCCCAAAGTGGCTGTGTTTAGTGGTTAATAAACAGCTCTCTGTATTATTTAATGCACTTGATCCTGCTCCCGAGAAACAGAAGCCAAATGAAGTTTTGTCATGCTTCTAGTTTAGGTTTTTATATATTGACTTAAATGGGAGCAGGATAGGTCTTAAGTCTGTAAAGTGTTTTGGCATCTCTGAAATGGCTAACATTGTCAAAACTCAGAGTAGCAGCCGTGTTAGTCTGTATGCGCAAAAAGAAAAGGAGTTCTTGTGGCACCTTAGAGACTAACAAATTTATTTGAGCATAAGCTTTCGTGAGCTACAGCTGCATCCGATGAAGTGAGCTGTAGCTCACGAAAGCATATGCTCAAATAAATTTGTTAGTCTCTAAGGTGCCACAAGTACTCCTTTTCTTATTGTCAAAACTGGATGCCTCTTACATCCATATTTATGTTCTCAAAGAGTAGTAAGAATAAGAAATAAGAATACTAGCTAAAACAGAAGTTATTCAGGTGCCTAAATATGGATTTAGGAGATTAAATTTAGGACCCTTTGAAGATTTTAGCCATAATTACTGTTGTATTGAACTATACCAGTTAAAAGCTACTGTATTTCTGTCCCAGGCTGTGTGTACACAAAGCACTGGAAGTTATCATAAGAAACATTTTTCTGGAGAAAGATAGATTTAAAATTAAATTTCCTTTTGAAATAAAAACAAAAAATACAGTGAAACAGTTTTTTCTCCCTTGCAATTGTTTCCTGTCAATTATTCTAGATCTCTTGTCAGTCAAACAATTGTTGGTATATCCTGCGGGGTGTTTAATTTTCAAAGGCCAAAGAAGGTTTTTCTTATTGTTTTCTTAATTCTGAATGCACCAACATTTGTTTGTGTGAATACTTGCTTTCAGATTCAAATATTATAAAATTGCTGAGAATGCCTTGAGGCAGAGCTGGCAACATGTTGAACATTGCCTCATAAGCCTAGGCAATATGCATCTTTTAAAAAGCATTACATAATTATTGCAAATGCTGCCTTATTCTTCATCCTTTACAACTGTCACTTGAATTAATGCAGCCTGAAATTCACATTACTTTAATTAGTTTGCCATTTTTTGCACAAAGTTCATTTTAAAATTAGCTCTATATATCCTGCATTTTTCTTCCAGTTCAGGAATATTTTTATTTGCAAAAGGAAGGTTGGTATTGGGGTAAAAGCAAAGGATGGTGAATTAGGGGCTCAAGTCCTTGATCTGCCACAAGTTCCCTGTTTGATCTTTAGCAAGTGACAAAAACTCTCTTAGTTTTCCTTTCTGTAAAATGGGATAACATTTACCCATCTCACAAGGATGTTCTGAGGCTTAATTCATTAATGTTTTTAAAGTGTTCTGGGATCCTTGGAAAGAAATGCAAAGTGTTACTATATCTCTTTAAAATCAACATAAATCAAAATAATAAGTATAAAATGCACCTGTCAAAAATGCTCAAGGCACACACACAAATTATAATTAAATACATATCATAAATAAAACTGAACTGACACAATGTCAACGAAATAACTCCACAATCTGCAAAATCTGGAACTCTCCCCATTCCACGGATCCCTCATTAAAAGCCTGAGTAAGTCATGCAAAATGCCCTGAAAGTCAATAGATTCCCTTTCTAATAAGCCAAAGTGGGAAGCAAATTGCAGGTCCGAGGACTCTCTATCAAAAATGTCATGCTGCCAGGCTACAGAAGTGAAATCTGGCCTTCTTCAATGAAATTAGTGGAAATTTTGATATTGACTTCAATAGGACTAGGATTTCACCCGGTGTATCAATGTAAGGACCTTGATATGGTGTACCTTTGCTAATCTCAACAGTCACAGAAAATGGTGGTCTGAGATTCACATGCTCTACACCCCTAAAAGAATTGCTGCATACTCGGGAACACAGTGTGAATATGGACAACATTTACTATTTAAATATACGTCTGTAGCCACATGTGCCATGAAACCAAATGAAGGAGTGATGAATGGACAGGTCAGAAAGGAAGCAGCAGATGGGAGGGAGAAAATGGTGGATAACAGAGGAGGAGCAAATGAAGAGAGACACAGTAAGGAGAAAAGAAGAGAAAAAGGAGTAACTCCTTTCAGCTTGGGTATATTATATTTATTGTAATTATATACTACACTGAACTGTTCTATGTCCTTGTGTGTGCAGATGTTATTGCCAAAATCCAAATTCTGGATAACAGAAGAGGGGCAAGTGAAGAGAGACATAGTATGGAGAAAAGAAGAGAAAAAGGAGTAACAAAAATAGAACCAAAAGCCATGGAATTTCATCTTCTTCTTAGGAACGATATGTAATTCAGGAATACATTTGAACCAGCCCTCCCATTTCTCTAGTATAACAGCTCTTGTGGTAGAATCACAATGATAATCTCATTACATCCACACTTTAAAAGTACACAACAGCTCACAAGCAAGAAGGCAGAAAGCTGGACACTGACTGAGCACCTCAACAACACAGCTAAGGTTCCCAACTAGTGGAAGCAGAGCTCTAACCTCTTTGAATGAATATCAAAACATATTTGCATTTTGCACAATAGTTTTCCACTGCCCAATTTCATACCCATTTGCTGAATTTCACAAGTTTGCCTTTATTCTGAATTGTTCAATTGAATTTCAGTCTTTTTTTCCCAAAAAATATAAAAAATAATAAATTACAAACATATTAATGAAATTGGTGGTAATAAAGAGAAGATGTTTCTATTTTCATTATGTAACTCAGAAGACAAGACAGAAAATATAGCTACATGCTCCAAAGCAACAGAATCTTTTACGAGAGTTTGAGCCATATTATGTACTCTCTTTGTTGAAATATACATCCATATTCTGCAAATGTCATCCATGCACTTCAATGGGTGGGAGACCTTATTGGGGCTGGTAAGTGGACAGCAGTGAGGGAGGAAGACACTCCTCTCCATTCTTTGAGTCTCTGGCATCCATGGCCAGTTGGGGAGGGAGCGGTTCTGATTGGTGAGCATTGCCCAGATCCTAGGATTTAACTTGGAGAAGGTGCCATGGGACTCTCTTTCAGCTCCTCTCCACCAGCAATGTGCATTTGTATAGCATAGTTCACAATAGTCTTAGGAGTCTTTACACTCTAAAAGATAACTAAAAGAAACACTGAACAGCATTTTCTTTCAATTAGAATAGCCAGATCAGAATCAGCTTTTCAAATTTTGACTGGAAGTGGATTCCAGTAATATATAGTTACTAAATACTGTGGATCTGACTTTAAAATTGATATTGAAGAGATGCCAGTTTATCATCAGATGCAGACCTAAGTGAAAGAGTTGGGACATACAGTAGAAGAATGTCACAATGTACATATGGACCTCTTTTGAGTTTTTATTGTTTGCTTCTTTTGTTTTTGTAAATAAGCAGCTAATAAAGTTAGATATTTTAAAATCAGCACGTCTGGATAACTTGTATCCTAGAATTATAAAGTAGCTGGCTGAGGAGTTCACTGGATGGTTAATATTGACTTTCAGTAACTTCTGAACCATTGGGGAAGTTTCAGAAGACTGGAAGAAAGCTAATGTTGTGCCAACATTTAAAAAGGGTAAATGGGATGACCTAGGTAATAATAGGCCCGTCAGTCTGACCTTGGTCCCAGGCAAGACAATGAAGTGGCTGACAGAGGATTTGATTAATACGTAATTAAAGGGCAGGTAATGTATTAATGCAAATCAACAGGGGTTTATGGAAACAGATCCTGTTGAACTAACTTGGTATCTTTTCTGATGAGTGTCATAAATATAAAGGGAAGGGTAACCACCTTTCTGTATACAGTGCTAAAAAATCCCTCCTGGTCAGAGGCAAAACCCTTTCACCTGTAAAGGATTAAAAAGCTAAGGTAACCTCGCTGGGACCTGACCCAAAATGACCAATGCGGGGACAAGATACTTTCAAATCTGGAGGTGGGGTGGGAGGGGGGACACAAAGGGTTCTGTCTGTCTGTGTGTTGCTTTTGCCAGGAACAGATCAGGAATGCAGCCTTCCAACTCCTGTTAAGTTAGTAAGTAATCTAGCTTGAAAATGCGTTAAATTTCCTTTTGTTTAATGGCTGGTGAAATAAGCTGTGCTGGAGGGAATGTATATTCCTGTTTTTGTGTCTTTTTGTAACTTAAGGTTTTGCCTAGAGGGATTCTCTATGTTTTGAATCTGATTATCCTGTAAGGTATTTACCATCCTGATTTTACAGAGGTGATTCTTTTACTTTTTCTTTAATTAAAATTCTTCTTTTAAGAACCTGATTGATTTTTCATTGTTCTTAAGATCCAAGGGTTTGGGTCTGTGTTCACCTGTACCAATTGGTGAGGATTATTATCAAGCCTTCCCCAGGAAAGGGGGTGTAGGGCTTGGGGGCATATTTTGAGGGGAAGACGTCTCCAAGTGGTCTCTTTCCCTGTTCTTTATTTAAAACGTTTGGTTGGGGCAGCATACTATTTAAGGACAAGGCAAAGTTTGTACCTTGGGGAAGTTTTTAACCTAAGCTGGTAAGAATAAACTTAGGGGGTCTTTCATGCAGGTCCCCACATATGTACCCTAGAGTTCAGAGTGGGGAATCAACCTTGACAATGAGATTACTAGTTTGGTTGATAAAGGTAATAGTGTTGCAGTAATACACTTAGACTTCTGTAAGGCATTTGACTTTGTAGTAAATGACATTTTGATTAAAAAACTAGAATGATACAAAATTAAAATGGATTAAGTGTTGGCTAACTGATAGGTCTCAAAATGTAACTGTAAACAGGGAATTACCATTGCATGGCTATGTTGCTAGTGAAATCCTGTAGGGACTGGTTCTTGACACTAAGCTATTTAACATTTTTATTAATGACCCGGAAGAAAACATAAAATCGTTACTGATAAACGTCACCAATGACCCAGAAATCAGGGAGTGGCAAATAATGAAGAGGACAGGTCACTAAAACACAGCTATATGGATTGCCTGGAAAGCTGGGTACAAGCAAACAATATGGTTTTAGTATGGCTAAATGTAAATATTTACATCTAGGAACAAAGAATGTAGGCTGGGAGACTCTATCCTAAGATGCAGTGACTCTGAAAAAGATTTGGGGGTGGAGGTGGATAATCAACGGAACATGAGCTCCCAGGAAACAGAGGCCAAAATGGCTAATGCAATCCTTGAATGTAAAAACAGGGCATGTTGAGTAGGAGTAGAGAGGTTATTTTATCTCTACATTTGGCACCGGTGCAACTGCTTCTGGAACACTGTTCAATTCTGGTGTCCATAATTCAAGCAGGATGTTGATAAATTGGAGATGGTTCAGCCACGAGAATGATTAAAGGTTCAGAAAACATGTCTTGCAGTAATAAACTCAAGGAACTCAATCTATTTAGTGTAAGACAGAGGGCATGTCTACACTTACTGGAGATAGATGCTGCTGCGATTGATTCAGCGGGGCTTGATTCAGCAGGTCTAGTGAAGATCCGCTATGTCGACTGCAGAGTGGTCTCTGGTCGACTCTGGTACTCCACCAGAACAAGAAAATTAAGTTAAGTTGCTGGGAGAGCGTCTCCCATAGACACAGCACTACATTATTCACCTAGCTGGAGTAGCGTAACATGGGTCGACTTACTGTGGTAGTATAGACAAGGCCAGAGAAGGTTAAGGGATGACCTGATTACAGTCTCAAAGTACCTCCATGAGGAACAAATATTTAATGACAGGTTTCAGAGTAGCAGCTGTGTTAGTCTGTATCTGCAAAAAGAAAAGGAGTACTTGTGGCACCTTAGAGACTGACAAATTTATTTGAGCATAAGCTTTCGTGAGCTATAGCTCACTTCATCGGATGCATGCAGTGGAAAATACAGTGGGGAGATTTTATATACACAGAAAACATGAAACAATGGGTGTTACCATACACACTGTAACGAGAGTGATCAGGAGGAGAGAAAAAAAACCTTTTGTAGAGATAATCAAGGTGGGCCATTTCCAGCAGTTGACAAGAATGTGTGAGGAACAGTGGGGGAGGGGGGACTAAACATGGGGAAATAGTTTTACTTTGTGTAATGACACATCCACTGCTAGACAGCTCTCCAACACCACATTCTACAAGCCACTACCCTCTGATCCCACTGAGGGTTACCAAAAGAAACTACGCCATCTGCTCAAGAAACTCCCTGAAAAAGCACAAGAACAAATCTGCACAGACACACCCCTAGAACCTCGAGTAGGGGTATTCTATCTGCTACCCAAGATCCGTAAACCTGGAAATCCTGGACCTCCCATCATCTCAGGCATTGGCACCCTGACAGCAGGATTGTCTGGCTATATAGACTCCCTCCTCAGGCCCTACACTACCAGCACTCCCAGCTATCTTCGAGACACCACTGACTTCCTGAGGAAACTACAATCCATTGGGGATCTTCCTGAAAACACCATCCTAGCCACTATGGATGTAAAAGCCCTCTACACCAACATTCCACACAAAGATGGACTACAAGCTGTCAGGAACAGTATCCCCAGTAATGTCACGGCAAACCTGGTGGCTGAACTTTGTGACTTTGTCCTCACCCATAACTATTTCACATTTGGGGACAATGTATACCTTCAAATCAGTGGCACTGCTATGGGTACCCGCATGGCCTCACAGTATGCCAACGTTTTTATGGCTGACTTAGAACAACGCTTCCTCAGCTCTTGTCCCCTAATGCACCTACTCTACTTGCGCTACATTGATGACATCTTCATCATCTGGACGCATGGAAAAGAAGCCCTTGAGGAATTCCACCATGATTTCAACAATTTCCATCCCACCATCAACCTCAGCCTGGACCAGTCCACACAAGAGATCCACTTCCTGGACACTATGGGTGCTAATAAGCGATGGTCACATAAATACCATCCTATACCGGAAACCTATCCTGAAGGACGACCCAACATTCTCACAGATCTTGGGAGACAGGCCAGTCCTTGCTTACAGACAGCCCCCCAACCTGAAGCAAATATTCACCAGCAACAACATACCACACAACAAAAACACTAACCTAGGAACCTATCCTTGCAACAAAGCTCGTTGCCAACTGTGTCCACATATCTATTCAGGGGACACCATCATAGAACCTAATCATGTCAGCCACACTATCAGAGGCTCATTCACCTGCACATCTACCAATGTGATATATGCCATCATGTGCCACCAATGCCCCTCTGCCATGTACATTTGCCAAACTGGACAGTCTCTACGTAAAAGAATAAATGGACACAAATCAGACGTCAAGAATTATAACATTCAAAAACCAGTCAGAGAACACTTCAATCTCTCTGGTCACTCGATTACAGACCTAAAAGTGACAATTCTTCAACAAAAAAACTTCAAAAACAGACTCCAACGAGAGACTGCTGAATTGGAATTAATTTGCAAACTGGACACTATTAACTTAGGCTTGAATAAAGACTGGGAGTGGCTGTGTCATTACACAAAGTAAAACTATTTCCCCATGTATATTATAAGTATGTGGCTGGAAGTCGAAGCTAGACAAATTCAGACTGGAAATAAGGCATAATTTTTAACACTGAGGGTAATTAACCATTGGAACAATTTATCAAAAGTCGTGGTGGATTCTCTATCACTGGCAATTTTTAAATCGAGATTAGATGTTTTCCTAAAAGATCTGTTCTAGGAATTATTTTTGGGAAATTGTACGGCCTGTGTTATACAGGAGGTAAGATTAGATAATAACAGTGGGCTCTTCTAGCCTTGGGAATCTATGGATCTATAATATTTACTCTTGCAGTTTCTGCAACACATTCCCTGTAGTTTAAGATTTTTCAGAACCACACAAAGGGGTATAGGGTATGATTTTTTTGACATTGATTTTGTGTGGGTGAGACATTTGTCTGCCTCTTGTTGAGTTGTACTTCAAAGAAAAAAACCACCCAGTGAACCATTCTACGCTTTCAATGAGTAGTCTACTCACCTGTCTACATCTCACTCTTCAGACAGATATTTGTCACGTAAGACATTTTGTTGCTTTGAGGCATTTTGAGCAGCACTCATTTTCACTGGAAAAGTACGTTGGATTCAGTATTTACCACTCAATTGCACTCAGTTAATTCAGAAAACCACTAAGTATTTATTTAAAAAGGGGGTGAGGCAAAAAACCCACTCTAAGCAATTCTGGTCAGTTTTACATTCAACACGCAGACTTTAAAAAGTTCATATTTTTTGGCTTCCACAACCCAACAACAGCCTATACTCCTAGTCATGGAGGGGAGGCAGGGTGCCGGGAAGAGTGGGAAAAGGAAGAAAAAATTTCAAACATACTGTTTAAAGTTAAGACATGGAACTAAAAGAACTAACAAAGTTTTTAAACTGTTTTCAAGTGTTTTGTTATATACAATATTTGTAAGACAGTAACAGCATATTTCAGTTGAACGTCTCTTTTGGGGATACTCTCTTGTGATAGTAGAACAAAAATTAGCTGAACTGGAATATGCAATCATGTGAAATTCATTAAAGCAGTGAAAAATTTAAAGGTACATTCATACTGATTTTGTAAGAGATAAAACTGTGGCTAAAGAGTTCTCCAGCATTTCAATGCTTATTGTTGACGTTTCTTATAAAAAGTGGTTTCTTTATGTTTTTGATTGTGTGTGTGTTGTTGTTTTTTTAACTTGGACACACTATTGATTTCAAATAGCTCTCAACACAGCACCACCACATTACTTTCACCATTTGGTATCACCTGTTACTTTAAATCCTGTTGTTAGCTGAGGGCTCTAAGATGTGTGAACATAACAGACTCA
Source organism: Eretmochelys imbricata (assembly GCF_965152235.1). Taxonomy (NCBI): domain Eukaryota; kingdom Metazoa; phylum Chordata; order Testudines; family Cheloniidae; genus Eretmochelys; species Eretmochelys imbricata. The sequence goes on along the minus strand of NC_135575.1, from coordinate 31,911,545 downwards.
CACTCCCTTCCTTTATAAATGGGGACTTCCTCCTATGTCCAAGTGATTTTTTCACCTGACCTTTGATTAGAATGCATGCATGATCCTGCCTTGGTACATGGGGTGGACCAGATTGTCTGTTGAGGTGCCTTCCAGCCCTACATTTCTGTGACTCTCTGAAAGAATCACACAAATGGAGTTGAACAGACCAATGTTCTCAGTTAAGAGCAGTCTGTCGCAGTTGGGGTTAAATAAATAAGATTGTATGAAAGAAACATCCCTCTAGCTTCGATGATGGAATTATAATTAGTTAATGTTTGTAAAGAACTACTATATATTTGCTAAATTCATCAGAATTTCCTGGTTATGAAATACTGTTAAAGTCTCATCTACACATCACATTGAAACAGATATATCCAATTAGGGGACAATAGTGATTGGGTCCAATGACACAGTGGTATTTTTTTCAGAGTAGCAGCCGTGTTAGTCTGTGTCTTCAAAAGAAAAGGAGTACTTGTGGCACCTTAGAGACTAACAGATTTATTTGAGCATAAGCTTTCGTGAGCTACAGCTCACTTTATCGGCTGTAGCTCACGAAAGCTTATGCTCAAATAAATGTTTTAGTCTCTAAGGTGCCACAAGTACTCCTTTTCTTTTTACAGTGGTATTTGTGATTTAGAGTGGCCCTATGGCTTGTAAACATGATTGCAACAACCTTCAAATATGGTTGCAGCCTAACACTATTATAGCTTCAGGGCTAATATAATAAAAAATCATGTTACAACCATGTTCAGATACTATTCTATATAATACCTAGCATAGAGTCTAAAGTATTTTTAAAAGGAAAAAATCATCATCAAAACAGGACTGGGTAATTGGCCTACAACCATGCTAGCCAGTGCTTAATTAGTAATGAAAGAGATCTTGGGGCTCAAGCAATTAAGTACTGGGGCTCAAGCAGTTTTTTTACTTTCATAATTGATGCAGCAAGTCCAGAGCTGCCATGGCTATGAACTACCAAGCCTAGAGGTGGCAGGCTCAGCCCTGGCAAGCCCTAGCAACAATTAAGTACTGATGCTAACTACAACTCAAAAAGACCTGAAGAAGAGCTCTGTGTAAGTTCAAAAGCTTCACTCTCTCACCAACAGAAGATAGTCCAATACAAGAAGATATTGCCTCACTCACTCTCTCTAATAACTGCCATGGCTACAAGAATACAGCGAACAACATTATTAAATGGTGTCCAAGCACAGTTCTATAAGAACTATACTTGACAACAATTTTTGAAGACAGTTGTTGCTAACTCAGTGGGACTAACAAGACGTATTGGAGAATAAGGTTTCGTGGGTGAATACCCACTTCTTCAGATGCATGTAGTATCTTTTTCAAGAAGACCACTAGCAGCTATTCAGAGAGGAGGAAAGAATAAAATCAAATGGAAAAGGAAGAAGGGTATTAAACAAGAGTAAACGAACAAACTAAAAAAAGAGACAGAGGAAAGGAGGGAGAAAATATAATAAACATTTAACATCAGGCACACAACCTACTAGTAATTTAATACCACTACTAACATTCTCCTACAAGTAGCTTTGCTATCTCTTAAATTTTTCCTTCAGAGTCAGAATCTGGATCCATTTTTTGAGAGCTTTCCAATTTAGGGTGGTGGGCCAAACTTTGCATTTGGCATATCAAACATGCTCATGAATCTGAGATATAATCCATTAGCGGATTGGTATTGCCCACTCCTGCACCTATTAGATTATTCGTCAGCACCATTATCAATTATAGTGATCATAAAACACCATCTATGCAGCAGGGAGCTGTGTCAACAAAAGTAGGCACAATACTATAGAATTATAATATCCATCCTTTTACTTTATTACATTACTCGAATATATCCTAATATATCCCAACAGGATATATAGTAATTTTTCCTCCCATGCCCCGTAATATGATTTGGTAATGCAGGTATTGTTTCCCCAATAGTAATATATGCCCATGGACTAGCTCTTCTGTTATGTAAATTATCATCATGGGCCCACTGAGGTCTTCACCATCTAAGAATCTGGCCCCTTTATTTTTTATCTAAGTACATTCAGTAGGTAGGAAGAAATTCCAAAATTCCTGCTTAAAGTGCATATAAACTGAATTTATAATAGTTAGGTTGTGAAAATATACTTGACAAAACCACTGCTGGCACATTGGTTCACTTGTCACAGCTAATCAGCTATTAAATACACATGTTCTGGCTGGCAGGAGCCACAATGGAAGATTAAAGATTAGACGGTATAAACTGTTCACCACAGAGCTCTTACATTGTTTTTCAGTGGACTGCTGAAAATCTTACCAACCTTCTTATTTCTCCAACTGTTACTCTGGGAATTCCCTCTTGAGAAAATCTAAATGCATATAAACTGTATCACACAATTCCTGTGATGGCTTAATCTTGGATATTCATATCTCACTGAACAGTCTCACTTTATCTAGTAGAAGGTGGTGCTAGGAAAGTTTAGAAATGGGATTTCTTGTGGAAAGTGGAAACAATTGTTTAACATTTGTTTACTACTAAAAGGAGGTTAGTTATTGTCACTTTTGTTAATTTTAGAGCATGCAGTGATATAATTGTACTTATTCCACAGCTATGGGTAAATATGTAATTTAATATCCAATATAATTTTTAATAGAAGGCCTTAGTAGAAGCTATGAGGAAGAAAGAAGGGAAGGATATGAAAAATATACAACACCAGAGCATTTAATATTGACTTTTTCATTCTTTTTGAGAACAGCCAAAGGAGCTGTTCCAACAACTGCTGGAGGTGCCATTGTACTGCAGGAGCCCAACAGTTCCACTGAAGTATCAGAGGGGTGGGGAAGCAGAGAGCAAGGTATCATGGGATTCTGTTGAACAGAATTATGTTCAACAGAATTGGCTGAAAATGTTCCCACAAAACCAAGACATTCCTCAGAGAATTGGGAGATCTAAAAATACCCTATAGATTAACTATGATGACGTGACTAGTGATTTTGCCGAGTTATCAATCTGCCCCTAACTAAGCACACAAATAGAAAGGCTGTAACAGAACTTAATAAAAGAACAAGGAAATCAGGGCCTGACACAAGAGGCAGTGGAGACTCAAAGCGACTTCCATACCCTTTGGGTCTGGCTGTAGCTGAACAAACAGAGAAATCATTAATAGCCTAAAGCCGAAAAGGACAGAGATAACTGAGCCTGATGCAACATATAATATACCAAGTTTTCACATAGTAGAAATCTGGTCAAGTCAGCACTGTGGAAGCCGAGACCAATTATTTGTTGTTAGTACTTCACCTTTTACAGTGGCTGCAAGTTGCATTACACTAACGTTTTGCACACTATTTAAATAAGCTTTAGTACAAAGAATTGGAAAAGGGAACAGATGTTGAACAACAAATGGTTATTGAACAACCTCTGATTCATTGATTTCTTCTGCCATTGACTCTAATGGTATATATTTTACTACTGTAGATGACTATGGAAAATCCACTAAATGCTTTATTTACATTAGATGCTATAGTGAAGACAAAAATAAAAACACCTTCTTGTTCTTCTCGAAAGAAAATATCAAAGAAATAGGGTCTGACTCCACATTCAAAAATATCACACTCGTTATTGGATGTCCCCTCATAGAGAAGCGGGGAAGGATCCAAGCTGAAGCAAATTCTCTGGTCCCACCCTCTCCTTTGTAGGTCTGTCTAAGTCTGATAACACCCAATGTGTGCTGCCATACAAGAAGTCCCCATGGACCTGGGCTCAATGGCACAAAAAGTTGCGTGTCCCATGTGTGTTGCCCTTTAAACAAAACAAACAAATCAAAAAAATCTTCTCTCTCTCCTGTGCAGCTCAACATTTTTCATCATCAAAATAATCATATAAACAACATATCATTATATGTAAACAACATATCACTATAAATTATTAAAATTGGAATGTAAAAGATTTTAAAAACTTTAATTTACATTTCTCAATTTATGGATATAGTTTATTTTATTTCACTTTATTTTACTGTGCATATTTTGCAGCTTGGCCAGTGAAAACAGTCAAGCCAAATGTCCATTGTTTCCAGTCAATTTCCCTTTCTGATTCTCAGACACAAGTCAAGTATTGTCATGTATGAAGGGCAAGCACTACAATTAGTAGAAGGGGGAATGTTTAAATTAAAAAAAATCCCACTTTTCATTTATATTTTTTAAATTATGAACATTTATATATATTTATATATACATATATTAACATTTGATATTGAAAAACCTAGGCCCCAAAACTTACAATGAATTTGGTGTAAGAGGACCCAGTTCCCATGTGAAGGTCCATCAACTTAACATTGTTGATATTTAACTTTTAAATTTATTGACATTTACCAACTGAACATGGTAACATTGCAGGACTGAGCATTAATTCTCTGTCAGCAACTCTTTGAAGGAAACTAATGCGCCATCAAATCAGCGCATTTTGTGTGAACAACTTCATTTAAATAAAAGGAAAGCAAAAGTATGAAGTATGGCAAGAGCTGTAGCAACATATTTTAGAACATGAATTATTTCTTGTCTCATTTACCATTTTAGGATAAGTTTTGAAAGACAGAAGTATCTCATGTCTGTGAGCTAATTAATACATTCAAAGATGATTTACTAGCCTAATGGAAATCTCTCTTAATGTCCTGAATTCCTAGAAAAAAAAATTAAGCTTCAGAGCTCTTTAGACACAAATCCTTTATACAAGTCCTTTGGGTTATAAATCACTGTCCATCCATGCCCATCTCTGATACTCATCTCATACGTTCTTCAATCGTCTCACCAGCATCTTTATTGATTTCAGGTAAATCAATATAGGACACTCTTAATCTGAAATAAGAGTGTCCACATAGTGATTTGACCAAAGTAACAAAAGGTGTGAATTTAAAACAATTTAGTTATTTCAGAAAAGCCCTACCTGAGATCTGAATCAGGCCCTAATTCAGGGGTGGGCAAACTTTTTGGCCCGAGGGCCACATCGGGGTTGCGAAACTGTATGGAGGGCTGGGTAGGGAAGGCTGTGCATCCCCAGACAGCCTGGCCTCTGCCCCCTATCTGCCCCCTCCCACTTCCCACCCCCCTCAGAACCTCCCACTCATCCAACCTCCCTGCTCCTTGTCCCCTGACCACCCCGTCTTGGGACCCCCTGCCCCTAACCACCCCCCGGGACCCCATCCCTATCTAAGCCCCCCTGCTCCTTGTCTCCTGGACGCCCCGACCCCTATCCACACCCATGCCCCCTGACAGGCCCCCCGGGACTCCTGACCCATCGACCCCCCCACACTTCTTGTCCCCTGACTGCCCCCTCCAGGGACCCCCACCTTAACTGCCCCCCCAGGACCCCACCCCCTATCCAACCCCACCTGATCCCTGTCCCCCCCTACTGGGACCTCCGGACCCCCCGGAATCCCACCTCCTATCCACCCCTCCCTGCTCCCTGTCTCTTGACCGCCCCCCTCCCTGAACCTCCCCCCATCTGACCACCCCCTGTCCCCTGACTGCCCCCCGGGACCTCCTGCCACCCCCCACTGCTCCCTTACCATGCTGCTCAGAGCGGCAGGACAGGCTTGTTGGAAAGCCTGGGAGGTGGGCGGGCACAAGCTGTGCTCCTTGCACTGCGGCGTGGCTGTAGGGGAGGGGGGACAGCAGGGGAGGGACTGGGAGCTAGCCTTCCCAGCCAGGAGCTCAGGGGCTGGACAGGACTGTCCCGCGGGCCACATTTTGCCCACCTCTGCCCTAACTGAAGCACCTAGCTGAAAATAAACAATGGGTCTAATTCTCCACTATTTACACCAGCATAATATCCATTCATAGTTGCAGATATTGTGCTGTAGCATTTTATAGTAGTGTCAATTTTAAGTGCCACGCTTCCAATAAAACTTTGGAGGCAATTTCCACTTTGGAGGAGAACATAAATATTAGTTTAAGTGTAGATACCTTATCCATATTTTTTCTGAACTTATCATGGTTATATTTCAAATAATATTATAGCAATGTAATGATATCTGGAGTAATACCTAATACAGAAAAAGGTGTTTAACGTACTCAATTCTATTAGTTCCAAATATTACTAGACCAGAAACTAAAGACTAAATATTTTACAGTAAAAGCATATATGTCTGTATTTCTTTGGTCTCCCTTTATCTTTTGTTTTTTTATTTTCATATACTAGAAATGGTCGGGAGATCTGTAGCCCGCACCCCCACCCCACTCCCATATCATATGTGAGCTTTTCCCTTGTAAGAATATCTTATATCTTCTGAGCCACAAAACTTTATTAGGGGGATCTCCTGCTCTTGCAAAACTCTGCCAGAACCCACACTGATGCTATCAGGAGGTGCAAGAGCAATTTTGTATTATGGAGTGGATAGGTATTTTGATTAGGGACACAGTAAAGCATGACCACTGCATCCATTAGCAATTTCACTTCTGCTTTATCCATTCTGATATTTAAAATATAGTATTTCTGCACTTTTGAACATTCACAACAACTATGGATAAAGGTACCTTTCATTCCACACTCTCACCAACAGTTGCAAGACACATCTTTGTATATTTTCTTTAAAGGAGAAAAGGTGTCAAGCATCAGTGAAATATGTTGTATACAGTATTGTTGTAGCTGAGCCATTTGATGAATGAAAAAGCTGTTTATTGCAATTGTACTCTCATGTCATTGGCACTATGCCTATTATAGAACAACGTAAAAAAAGATGTATGAATCTGTAATATAAAAATTGTTTGAATACAGAACCAATTGTTTTTCCCCTTTTGAGGATTATATATACTGTGCTGCCTCTTTCTGTGAGTTTCCAGTGCTGTCACTTTGGATGAATAGCTTTTTAAGGGTAGGTTTAAAAGACTAATTGTTTAAATGCAGATCTTTAAAGTAAATAATTCTTTTAGTTGCAACCAATGTGGAAAATGAGCAAAGGGACTGGACAGAAGAGTGCAATAGTAGATTCATTGATATTTGTGATGGCCAATGAGAAGGTTTTCTGGTCTAGAATATCATAGAATCATAGAATATTGGGGTTGGAAGAGACCTCGAAAGGTCATCTAGTCCATCCCCGGCTCAAAGAGGGACCAACACCAACTAAATCATCCCAGCCAAAGCTTTGTCAAGCCAGGCCTTAAAAACATCTAAGGATCGAGACAGAGATTCTCCTTTGGTTGGTAATATGGGGTACAAAAGAACACACATGGAATCAGGTTAAAATCAAGCACTCTGGATCTGTGGGTACAGAGACTTCATAGTTGAGCTGGGCAAGTGTGGGGAGCATGCAGTTCTTGCATGGTGCAGAACTTTGCTTCCGCACAACAGTTCACAGTGGGTATGTAAGGCCCTGCAGGTCCAGAATCCAGGCCTCTCCAGGCTGCCATGTAGCAGCAGTTGTGACCAGCTTGCATTCCACTTCTCATGCCTGCTGTGGACACAGACCATGGGATTTCCGCCTCAAGGGTTTGACAAGCAGCAGCCTTGTGGCTCCTGATTGGCTCCCTGTCCTATATAAACCCAAGGGGCATTTCAGAAAGTGCCCAAGCAACAGTGTGGATCTGCTGCATCTGCCATGACTATACCTGCTCCTGAATTCCTGTCTTTGACCTTGGTTTGATTTGGACTTCGCCTCTTGACTCAGATCCTGAAACCTGACTTGGACTCTGACCCTTGGTATCAGCCCTGGCCTAGAACTGGATTATGAACCCCTGTGCTACTCCCAGCCCCAGGTTTGCCCGAGCTCTGACTCTTGGCCCCGACTGCCCTTGGTGGGATCCTGACAAGGTAGGAGTAGGGGAAGGGCCAGAGCCGGTGATTCACTGCTGTGCCAATCTTCACGCTTACCTCCCATAGGGCCATGAAGCCTTCTCCAACCACAGGAGTAGGCTCCATAATGCAGCTGCAAAGCTGCTCCACAGCCAGGAGAGAATTCTTGCCCTGTGCCCCCTGAGCATCTGCTCAGTCCAGCTGCTAGGCACCAGGCACTAGGAATAGAATTTTAGCCAGAGTCCCTATTTATATGCCAAGTTTGTTTAGAAATACTACAGAACACTGCAAGAAGATCTGTGAAAAAAAAATCAGATTTTTTAGTTTGCAAAAATTCATAGTCTTTTGGCAGTTCCTGTATGAGTTTGAGGTCATCACATTTTCATTATTTTTGTTTATGAAAAGGCTATTTTCATACTATAAACTTAGAAAACTATGGTTTTTACTGATAAATGGGTTTGTTTTATAAAAAATTCAGAATGCCATCTATTTTTGCTAGAAATTTGGCTAACCTGAACTGGAAAATAGGACTAGTTTTCCTCAAACAATTCACATAAGTTTTCCATAAAACTAGATTCATTTTTGGTTTGTGATGAAATGCAGGAAAAATTTGAATTCTGTTGCTTTGCATTTTTTATTAATTTTTCCACATCTCTAAAGGCTGGTACTTTGCCAACAAAATAGTAAGGTACAGAAAGGCATAGGACAGTGCTAGGGAGAAACAGCAAGTGTCTTTATTTCTGGTATGACTGCAATTATACTGGAGCTCCAATGCATCAGGGAGGTAGACAGAGGAACTAGAAAGTGGATGATTACATGTCTGAGTTGGTGATATTAACATATACATACATCACTAACACTCTAACAGCAGAGTCATCTTAGAAGGAGTGACTCTCTAACTGGAGACCTGAAGAAATACCAAGTGTTCTCTTGCTTTTCCTGCTATTCAGAAAATTACCCCTGTACTCTGTGGAGGGCAAAAGAGCAGTTTACAGACTCCGACTCAGCAGACAAATTAGTAAATTAATAGTCTTTGATATTATAAATTTTTATGCCTCTCCAGGCAAATCTGTGGCTGCATGCAAATTGACACCACAACCATAAAGCTGTACCATACAAAATGCTGCATATCTCAGGACTTTCAACTCCTAAAGCACCATCCTTTGGAAGTGAAGAGGAATGGCTATTGGATCCTGATCCAAAGCCCACTGATGTTAATGGGAGTCTTTCCACTGACTTCAACAGACTTTGGATCAGGCTGCATTACTCTTATACAATCTGTGACCCAGCTGCTATAGGGTAAGGGTGCACAAATGTAATATTCACCCATTAAATTATATCTTTAAGCCACTCCCTAGCTAAAAGTTAATTATTTTGCACTCTACACAGGAACATAGGGTTAGCCTTACTAATCTAGATCATGATCCATCATTGTCCTACATTCATTCTGCCTCCAGCAATGGACAACACCTTGTGCTTCAGAGGAAGACAGACAGCCCCTCCTTTTATAAATAAGGAATAAAGTGTGATAAGCTCTACTGAGCATGAATAAGGGTAACTCCTTGAGCAGTCTCATTAAAATGAATGTAACTACTCAATAAGTAAGATCCTAATTAATCTGAGTGAGTGTATCACAACCTGGCCCATAATCAATTGTGCAGTGTGTACATAAGGGTAAAAAAAATTATTTTCTGAAGCATCAACTATCTTTACTGCAGTCTTTGGTATTTGTTTATTCTTTATTTGCTTTTCATTACTCAAAAAAGGTACTTGAACTTTCGCCTTAAAACTCACTAATTAGTATAAATGCATTTCTACAGTACCAAAGAGAGCTATCATATCTTTCTGCAAATATTTGTACGTTAGACATATCCTGCCGGCTCTTCCATTCTTACTGAACTAGTTCCTTTTTGCTTCAACTCCAAAGCCTCGCTATCTCACAAATCTTTCCTTCCCGCCCTCCACCTCCCCCACATATCATGAGAAACATAAAAAATACTGGAATTCTGCAGTCCAAAAATGATTGTACTGTTATTCTTTTCAAACCAAGAAGACAGTGTAAATAACAAAATATACAGCAGAGGATTAGCAGCAGCACCACAGTAACTCCTGGGAAAACACAGAGGCTCACAAAGAAGCGTATTAGCATGGCTCCCATGCACAAGAAGGTAAGATGCAGAGAGATGGCTTTGTGACATACAAGGGCAGAATATAAGCAAAGCTCCACAATGGCCTGTTTGCACTGGGTCTTAAACAGAGGAGATGAAAACTTGCTGGGAATAGGCTAGATGTCTGGCCAATGAGTTTGCCAAGTACATTGATCCCCTGGTTCACAAACAGGCATATGGGTGCAGCAGTAGCTATTCCTGCAGGCTGGCACTGAACATTTTGTTCCTCAGCTCCAACACACATGTGACTGAGTGCACAGTACAGTTATCCCGGCTGTGCACCATTTTTAGGGTCTGATCCTGTACTCGCCAGCAAAGTTCCCATTGACTTTAATGGTGCAGTCTCAGGGCCTTAGATAATTCCACCCTAAGTGGAGTGTAAATCAGAATGGAAAGAATAATCATTACAAAATAAAGCAATGTTGAGATAAAGAAAAACACCACCAGCAAAAATACCAACACTGAAGGTTATTCACTAAAAATACTACAGCAAGAGAAAATGCTAGATTACTGCGAAAAGATGAAAACCAACATTTTCAAAGTAAAATATAACTAAATTGCAAAATAGTCTAAGATCCACAAAATGAATAATGAATAATGAAGGAATATTAAGAAATGTGGACTAATTCCCAAAAGTTACCTACTTGTAACTGAAGTTTTTTAAACTATGACAGGGATTTATGGGATTAATCAAAAAAAGTGCCATTTACAAATAAAAAAATCATGTTCTGAATTTCAAGAAAAAGATAAAGTTTAATAATGATCATTTAAAAAAGTTACTGAACTCTGTGACTTACCAGTAAGAAAGGGGTTAAGAAACTGTTCTGGGCCCAGGAAGTCCCACCCCATCACACTTGCAAAGCATGTATGGCTTGGAGGAGGAGTTCAAAAGGAGAGAAGCCCAGCTCAGGAGGGTAGCAGACAGTGGGGATGAACTAACTTATACTCCGAACTCCTGAGGGCTGGCTGTAGTGATGTTGCCAAACTCAAAGGGAAGAGACTTGGAGGAGAGGTTAATAATGAAGTCAGTGATTCAGAGTGATCTGGATTGCTTGGTAAACTAGGTGCAAACAAACAATATACATTTTAATATGGCTAAATGTAAATGTATATATGTAGGAACAAAGGATGTAGGCCATACTTACAGGATGGGGGACTCTATCCTGGGAAGCAATGATTCTGAAAAAAAATTGGCAGTCATGGTTGATAATCAGCTGAATATGAGCTTTCAGTGTGACACTCTGGCCAAAAGAGCTAATGAAATCCTGGGGTGCATAAACAGGGAATCTTGAGAAGGAGTAGAGAGGTTATTTTAGCTCTGTTTAGGCTTTAGATCTAGACTGTTCTCCGTGGTAGCTGATGACAGAACGAGGAGTAATGGTCTCAAGTTGCAGTGGGGGAGGTTTAGGTTGGATATTAGGAAAAACTTTTTCACTAGGAGGGTGGTGAAATACTGGAATATGTTACCTAGGAAGGTGGTGGAATCACCTTCCTTAGACGTTTTTAAGGTCAGGCTTGACAAAGCCCTGGCTGGGATGATTTAGTTGGGGATTGGTCCTGCTTTGAGCAGGGAGTTGGACTAGATGACCTCCTGAGGTCCCTTCCAACCCTGATATTCTATGATTCATACATTTTTAACAGTGAGAGTAATTAATCATTGGAACAATTTACCAATGGTCATAGTGGACTCTCCATCACTGACAATTAGTGATTGGATGTTTTTCTAAAAGATATGCTCTAGGAATTATTTTGGGGAAGTTCTATGGCCTTTGTTCTACAGGAGGTCAGACTAGATCAGCGATTCCCAAACTTGTTCTGCCGCTTGTGCAGGGAAAGCCCCTGGCGGCCAGCCAGTTTGTTTACCTGCCACGTCCGCAGGTTCGGCCGATCGTGGCTCCCAGTGGCTGCGGTTTGCTGCTCCAGGCCAATGGGAGCTGCTGGAAGCAGTGCAGGCTGAAGGACGTATTGGCCACCGCTTCCAGCAGCTTCCATTGGCCTGGAGCAGCGAAAGGAGCCACGATCGGCCGAACCTGCGGACGTGGCAGGTAAACAAACTGGCCGGCCCACCAGGGGCTTTCCCTGCACAAACGGCAGAACAAGTTTGGGAACCACTGAACTAGATGATCACGATGTTCCCTTCTGGCATTAGAATCTATGAATTTATTTCTACTGGTACAATATTGTTAGGAATATTGCAGAAAATAATCGTTTAAAAATGAAATTTTCTAACTGTGCCAACTGGATTTTGCGACAGCAATCTACAACCCTTTAATGCTGCTCAGAATAGCATTTTTTTCTATCAGTTTTACGCAGTAACTTGCTCTGTCTTTTCCAGCAAAATGTATATCCACCAGACTTTGACTTTACGACTACTCCGTTATTTCTTCAGACCAAACCTCCTTTTTTCAAAATTTGTTGATGCAGATCTTCATTCTTTTCTCACAGTGGTTGTCACCAGCATAACTCCACTGACTTCAATGGACTTACTTCCGGTTTAATCAAGCGTAAGTGAGCAGAGAATCAGGCCAACAAAATGGAAAAGTTTTCTTCCTGACTATTACAAGCAAGCAATTATCATCCTAAAACATCAGATCTTATTAGCACTATATCATTGTCTTAGCCTGCCTTGCTGTAGAGGTTGTTAGTGGTTGTGAAATTATCGACTACTTCTAAAATTCACCCACAGTATGTTTCTCAGTGGCTTCCTCTGGCAATGAATTGCATAAATACAGAACAAAGAAGCGCTGTATTTACTTTTAGTATTTCTCTATTCACTGACCTTTGCCAAACATGGCTGATAAGAACAGAATTTTGATCACCAGCATTCTGCCAGTTTACCTTAAGGAGCAGCTGCAGAAATGCTAGTCAGCAGAGACTTATTCATATATTACTCACTAATATTTCCATTCTTTTCCAGCTGAGTCAGATATCATCTTCTAGTATCTGCACACAATAGATATTGTGAAACAAAGATATAAATTGATCTTGGCAGATGCACTGAGATCTAAGGTGAAATCCTGACCCCACTGAAGTCAATGGGAAAATTTCCATTGAATTCAATAGGACCAGGATTTTACCCCTAGAGTTTGGGAAGACATATTTTATAGTGCTGGGTTGTACAGAAGAGTTATGAAGAAATAACATAATTTGAGGAACTAAAATAATAAAATACAGTTTGAAGAACTGAAAACGTAAATAAAACCTATGAATCTAGCAAGTAATGTCAGAATTCTAGCTGAACAGTAAGTGAAGCAGATATTTACCATGAGGACAGGTTGTGATAAACTTATTCACATTGAGTGGTAGCTTACTCCAGTAGTAACCCTATTTATTTCCAATGGGACTATTTGTGGAATGAGGTACTACTCATCGTAAGTAAGGGAATCACAATCTGGCCTCAAGTAAGAGATTACTACGGCTAGAGATACACAAAAGTCATATAAAGTAAATTAAAATATGACATGGAAAGGGCAGGAGTTTGAAGTGTAGGGTGGCTGGGTTTTAAGCAGCATGCACAGAACATTGTTTCAGTATTTCTCAATTGTAGTGTACAACTTTGTGTTTGATTACGGGTTTTACTATGCACTTTCCACACGTTTTTGCTTCCTTGTTTGATTCTTTCACTGTAGAATCTTATGCTGGTAGTTGCATGCACCCCTTTCAACACAAAAAACATCTAACCAACCAGCCAAAAAAATTACCTTAAAACAAATCACTTAAAAAAATTAATACAATCTAAACCAAACAAAAAACAAAACAAACAAAACCTCCACTAGGTATTTTGCTATTGATTTTAGTGGAAGGTGTTCAGATACTATAATGATGAGTGGCAGTATAAAAATTCAAGATCAATAGATCTCTCAAACAATAATTATAGCTTAAAATGTTGAATGCTGTGCTTGAACATGTAATCCTTCCCTTTATGAGATTCTGTGGGGCAGATAGTTAGCTGGTGTACATTGTAATGATGTCAGTGGAACTATGATGACTTACACCAGCTGAAGACCTGCCCCCTGAGTTTCAGTCTCATGTTAAACTATGAATACCAACGCATACATTTACCTCTTGACTCTAGATTTTATTATTAAAGAAGCTTTTAAGTAAGTTTTAAGATCACTGATGCTATTCAGTGAACTGTTTTAGCCATTTTCACAATCTAATGCACAATATTGTGTCTCCCTGTGGCTGAGTAACATGGAGAAGTCCCCACGCCAGATTTAATGAAGCTTTTTGTTTGTTTTTAGCTATTTCATTATATTAGTGTTTTTCAGTCAAATCTGTTATGTTTTCTGTTCCAAGGAGCAACCATATATTTTCAGTCCTACTTATTTTATAGCAAGGAGAACAACAAAAAGAAAGAACAAAGATAATGTCTCCATGAGAGATCACAGTTTGTGTTTCGTCTAGGCTGCAACAACTCTCAGAACAAGATGGTTGCTGAGTGTGCCCATAGGCAGAGTTTTTAGAAACTTAAAGAAAACAAAGGCCTCACTGTTTCATAGCTATATGCACCACAATCCCTATCTTCTTCTGTTTGGTCTCCAAGTTTTCTCTTACTCAGCTACTGCACTTCAGATACCTAGTTCAATCAAACTCCTATTCCCAGTTGCCAGAATTGTTGCTTCGGTGGACTGGGGGAAGAGGACCCATACAAGTCTCAGAGGGGGTAGTAACAATGTCATCTTTTGCTGATATTAGTTCACAAGTATCAAGGAAACAGCAACCTTCAACTTGTGCATGATGAAATATGCAGTTCTTTGTCGATAAAATGGTTGCCTAGGTTCTGCCAAGCACTAGGGCTGCTTTGCACTGCACAACGAGTACAAAGTGGCCCTAAAATTGACATAGATATCCATGGGAGTATCTTCCCAGCATAAAGGCATCCCATGTATTTTCACATTTCCACATTTTCTGTGCCTGGTATAGTGGGTGGTGTGGAAAGGAATCCCCTGTATATTATAGTTCAACATGATCCAATTCAGGATAGAGCTAAGACAGTATACTCTGAAGGAACAAACATGGCATGGAGTCAGACATTCCATTCCTCTAAACTATGCTGTCTCAGATCTGCCCGGAATCGTGGAAAGGGAAGAAGTACTTTCTTTTTGAAGCCACATACAAACACAGGCTTGGGGTTGGAGGAAAAGGGGATCTACTTTCAAATTTCCCTGAAAAAGATTAATCTTTGTGGACTATAGTAAAGTAAATCTGGGAATAGGGAGGATGGTGATTGAAACCGGGGGAAGCAGAAATCAGGAAATACTGTGAGAAGGAATAGGAGTTCAAATCTGCTACTTCATTGTTGAGGCTGAGCCAGATAACTGTAAGGGAATGTTATATCACCTCACCCTCACCAATTCCCAAGAAAAATTCAAGTCAGCTCTATAGCTGCTCTGTTCTCTGAAATCAAAGCTGGTATTCTGTCATGATTTCTTGGGATTGTAATATAAATCCAGTAAATAATCTCTACCATTTTAATTCATTTTTGCTAAAGCAAACTATATGGAGGAAAATGTAAAGCATCAGAAGGTACCTGTGTGCGTGTCTAGTTGGTGATAATGGAAAGCACATACCTGTTATTAGTAGCTCTTTGAATAAAACACTCTATATTGTGAACAAAATGCTTTCTTGTTAAATTACAAATATGGCACCTACAGGATCTTGTGTTTCATGCTTTCCCCCATTTAAATGCAAATCCTGACCTTCACACAAGACCCAAAATGGCGTTCTGAAGAAATAATGGAAAAGCACAGTGCTTATATCACCAGCTGATAACACAAGTCTTCTGTAGTCATTTTCTTTAGGACAGAACTGATCATAATAATTCTCTTTCAGGCTGTTGCTGACTTATATATATCTAATACTCTTAAGGAAGGAGTATTTTTATACAGGTATAGCAAGAGTAGTATATGTAATGGCAGATGTGGGCTTAAAATGTAACAGGACTTTCCTAATGTCAGAAGATAAATATCATGATAAATTAGCAGAAACAATAGAACAAGTAGCAGAACAGGATCAAGAATAACAAGGATTCAAGCTAAAATAGGCTAGACTCATCTAGGAATCGGACACACCTACCAGAAATAACAGACAACAAGAAGAAACAGAGTAATATAATTAAGTTAAAACAATAATGGTAATATATAACCATATCTTTTGAAGGAGAAATAGTGTTGCAGTAGCAAACCCTTTGCTTTTTTAAAGCAAGAATTGACTGTCTCTGACATTAGCATTTGTCTTGCTTTAAGCCTTTACTCTGGTATATACTCAAAGAAGAAAAGCCATGCAAGATCTTAGCATCGGAAGCAAATTGATCCAGTAAATAAGTTTAAGTAGCCATCTCTTGAATTAAATAGGAAGAAGAATTAAGTATGTAAGATTGCAGTGCTACTTTATGGAATTTTCCAAACAGCATTTATCTGTGGCTGACTGATTCAAGGAAGATTGTTTTTATGGCCAAAATGTGACATTATACATTAGGCCTGTTGTGGTAATTGGGCCTACAAATTTATCCTAATTGTAAGCTAAACTGTAAAAAAAAAAAAAAAAAAAAGTTTATAAAGTGTCACAATAACCTACAACAATAAATGTTAATGGGAAAAGATGCAAAGCGAAGACAAAATAAACTGAATTAGTCCAAACAAAAAGGCTTACTAATATAATTCAAGGATGGTGTTAAAAATTATGCCTGGTAAACAAGAAAAGCGTGGGACTGAAAATTAATGGACCAAAATTGTAGTGTAGAAAATTAAACTTCATTGGTAAACAAAATAGTGAGGGGATGGGTTACTCCATCCATTACCCCCTTTGAGGTTTTTTAAAAATCAAAAAAGACTTTGGGGGAAAATATGGACAGAAGAAGGAGAATGCAACAATTTCTGACTGTGTGACACTATTGTCCCTTCTTGTCCTGATCCTGAAAGATGTCCTGACGAGATCAGGCCAAAGAGGGGGGCTCAAATGACACTGCCACCTCCACTAGCTCTCACTAAATCTCAACCCCGACCTGGGATCTGAGACTGTCTCCCACCCCCTCCGTGTGTTATTTTCCTTCCCCACTTTATTGCTTCTCTTTCCTATCCCTGTCTTTTGACTTCTGTTAAGAGTCTAGCTTAGCCAGCCAAGAGGGTATATTTTGCAATGCTGCTGTAAGCAGAAAGGCAGTTAAAAGTAATGCCCCAGCAGCCCTATGATGGTACAAGTTTCCCTGGTCTCAGAGTGGCTAATAAGGCTGTGTGCTGTGCCCTTGTTTTTCCAGCTGTGAGGTTGTATGGGAGTCAACATTAGAGACAGAAGCTGCATTTTCTATTTTTGTTGTTCTCTCCTCTCTCCCCTCTTCAATGTGTGGGCCTTGTTTTGTCTTCAGGGGTGGAATCGGATTTTAACAATAACAGCAACAACAGTTCTTGCCCATCTCCACTAACTTTTTCTCTTTTCTCCAAAAAGACAGTTACTACCATCTACTCCCACCACACAAGCACATATACTGATTAAAAAAAACCCAACATGCAACTCTCACTAAATATTAAAAACAGTAAGGCATTGATTCAAACAGAGCCAACGATCCATTGTAATAACAGCAAAAGCAAAATTGCAATTGTAGTTGATGCTTAAAATTAAATGTGCAGATCGCATCATAGCAAACGGATTAACATACAGATGGCAACAACTCTGTATAATGCTATGAAAGCTTAACAGAAATCCATCAAAATGCACAACACCATCTACAGTCAGATGCCTAGTGCCATCTGAGGACCTGATTTGTCTGGAGCTAGTTATTCATTGCTAGAGTAAATTTTTTTCCCCTAAAGCTTCTCATGCCCCCCAGAATACATTCCGTGCCATCCCCAGGGGGGGCATCCCCCCAGTTTAAGAACCTCTGATCTAAGAGACTGTCAAAAAAGGGGGGCATAGTTCTAAAAACTCTTCAGTTAAAAAAAAGGAACAAAAATGTTGTAATACTACTACATTTCAAATGCTCTGTTTTTCTTCTCTCTCTCTCTCTCTAATAAAAATGTGTTTGCTGTGATACTAAGCAGGCTAAGGTCTCTGTATACAAACCTTGTTTAATGCTGGACAGTGATGGGTTCATGTTAACACCTTTGACTCTTTGAGCCCATGTAGTCCATCAAAATCAATACAACGGACCTAATTCTGTTCTTCTCTTCTGATGTCTACACTTCCTTTCCATTTTGGGGATCGAACCAGCTATCTTTATGAGGTCAAGCCATACAGGCAAATTCTGCAACAGTAACATTGGCATAAATCCGGAGTAACTCCTTTGATTTCAGTGAAGTTAACCCCAGCATAAATCCAGAGTAACTGAAGCCAAATGTACCCCATAGCTTCTGGCACTGTCTGTAAAGGATTAATAATTCTCATGCACATTTTGTTATTGCAGCTATATATCTAAACAAATACAGGGCTGGATGGAGCTTTTAGGCTCAGCAGTGTGTAAAAGGTATTACACAGCTGCACAGTCCCAGGAGATCTCCTGGTAAGAAATTGTGATTCTCTCTGAGGGTAAGCAGTGTATTTTATTGTAGCACTTTACCAAGTGAAGCTTACTTTCCCCTAATATCAGCTCAGCTCCACCGGCTTACACATTGAGATGGAGCCAAGGATCTGCCCCTTTCATGCCGAAGCTATAATGTGCTGTTAGCCAATACATATATGTTAGGTGAAGAATGCATACCACATTGATATAAACCTACAAATAACAGACTGGTCAACTGCATTTCAACCTATCCTATGTGCACTATTCAGTATGCAATCACCTACAGAAATGTTACGATGGCCCAAGATAAAACTGGGCCCTACCTAGTGGTTTACATGCTATATCCATACTTGTAACTTTGCTTAATAATGTACATTTTATGCTTATACATCTTTTAAATCTTTCATTGGAATATGGCTAAATTTAGTTACTGTGTAAAAGCAAATGAATCACTGTATATTTCTTTGTTAATTAATAAAATAGCATCATCTCAAAAATATGCACAGCATCGAATAGCTGGGCAAAATCTATTCTGCAGTCCGGTATTTTTCAAAACTAGGCGACGCCAAAGTTTAGATTAATTATTCTGGGACTATTTGGATCTGGGATGTCCATTTGGAACAGGGCAGATCTGAAAAAATATGAAAAGGCACATTAACTATTTTGAGCACAGGCAGCGGAACCTGTTTCTAAACACATAATTAAGGCTACGATTTATAGTCATGGGTATTTTTAGCAGAAGTCATAGACAGGTCTTAGGCAATAAACAAAAATTCACTGCCTGTGACCTGTACTATATACCCCTGACTAAATCTTAGCTGGGGGTGAGGGTTTTGTGCTGCTCGGGGGAGGGTGCCAGGGGGGCACTGCTGAGGGGGGATGTGCCAGGGGCCAGCAGCACCAGCTGCTAGGGGCCACTAAGGCCACCCACACCCACAGCTACTGTTATATCAAACAGCAATGTGAACTTGGAAGGCATCAGACATGGCCTGTTGTTCCGTTAAGGAATATCAGTATGTGTGTAGATGTAATGTTTTTCACATCACAACTCCTGAGTGTGGCCACACAGCCCTGGACCAGTATAACAAAACAGAAAGTTAGTCACTCCTGTCTCCTGCCCAGTAAAGCTCACCAACTGGCAATTCACAGCAGTAATGGTAGCCTATAATATGAATAGAGAGTACTGTGTAGTAACTATTAAAAAAATTATGTATAAAGATCTGACGTGTTATGTCACTACTCCAAATTTCTGTTTGACTCTTCATGTACTATTATAATACATATTCCAGTTTTTCAAAATAAAGCCATAATTCAAATTGAACCCCAGCATCAGGAGGAAGTTGAAAATACATACCAGTTTTTAATGTACATATTGATCCACTAACCTTAAATCTAAAAATATTACTAAATCAAAAAACACTCTAACAATTCAAATTAGCAATTACATGCATAAAGTAAAAGAAGCCCTAAATAACCTTATCTATAATGGTAATTTGAAAATAATAATTTATGGTACTTAAATAAAAGTGGCATTTAAAGTGGTTGGGGAACAATTATACATCTAAGCACTTGATAACTGGCAAATGAATAAGCACTTCAAAATGTAACAGGTGAAACTGCTGACAAGGCTTTCTAATGATTTATAAGCATGGATGTTAAATTTTGAGCAAAAAGTCCACTGAAAACCCATGTGTGGAAAAGATAAGGTTATGCTGACATTAGGGAATGTTGTTCCCCATAACACTCCTACTCTAAGAAAAATAAAGGCTATGTTCATAAGTAATTTAGGATGATACATGCATACTGAATTATGATACTAAAAGATGGAAAATTGCTGAATGGTAAAAATGTAGGCTACATTTTGTAAATTTAATGTTAACAGTAAATGATAACGTATGTTGAATGGTAAAAGGATAATTGAGTTGTGTTAATATAATATTAATGACTGACAGTAACAGAATGGAGAGTGAAAAAAACAAATTATTAATGTTTGGGTAAACACATAACTGGATATCAGATGATGCAGAAGGACAAATTAATATATAAAAAACTAAGTGAAGAAGGGCCCAAGTTGGAGAAGTCCAGAGACTGATGTAATGTAGGCCCCTACCTTTTCTGTCTTATCCGTCTTATTGTCTGTCATACATATATGATCAGAAACTATAACTGTCAGCAATTCTGAAAATGTATAAATAAAGGTGAAAAACTGATTAAGCCTAAATTGGGTGAACTCATGCCTCAGTTTCCCATCTTACAAAGCTTTGTTTGCATTACAACAAATATTAATTTAATTGTTCTAATTACCTACTGCCGCTTGCATAATAAGCTAAACCAGTATACATTTTATATAAATGCTCTTACCTTTGCTCCATATATCCATTTAGAAAAGGTGTCACCCTGATATAATAATTTTCGTGGTGCCAAGCCGGGGTTTGTTAGCCAATACATGTATGTTAGGCATAGTGCACGCTGTATTAATGTTGTATTATACCCAGTATGTGGGCTATTATGTTAAACAAATGATATTACGTCTTTCCCACGGTACTGTTCACTTCTCTTTACTCATGTCAAGATTACTCCTGGGGGAATTCTGCATCACTGCACATGCATAGAATTTATGTCCCCCACAGATTTCTTTGCTTCCTTGCAGAAAAATGACTTTCTGATGGGGAAGCAAAGGGAAACCACACGAGTGGTCATGTGACCCTCCCCAGCAGTATGTTGTGGGTGTCCAGGGAAGCCAGCAGAGAGGTAAATAACTGTGGGGCAGGGGGTGGGATTGAGGGAGACCCGGCTGGTGACTCCTACCCTGCGTCAGGCTCAGCTGCTAGTCCCGGCTGGGATGGGGAGGACGGGACTTCCTTTTCCCCGGCATGGCATCTGGGGCTGGGTCAGACCCACCCCCAGGCTGGTTCTCCCCTGGCTGTAGGAAGCTCTGCAAACTCCCCCACACCGCTCTTCCTGCACCTATTGCTCCTTAGCTGCAGGGGGAGGGATCGCCGTAGAGGGAGCTGCTCCCCCATCTGCCCAACCCCGTGCATCCAGAACCCCTCTTACCCAGACCCTCCCACTGAGCATCACCCCTCCCCTGCAGCCAGAACCCCCCTGAGGAGTCCCACTCCCGCTGCACCTGGACCACCACAACGAGCCACTCACATCCCCACCCTACTGAGCCTCAACTAGCTGCGCCTGGATCCTCACCCCACTGAGCCCCACAAATCCAGGCGTCCCTGATGAGCTCTATCCTCCAACACCCAGGCCCCCTAGCCCCACTGAGCCCCAACCACCTTCTCCTGGACTCCCCTGCAGAGTCCCATTACCATTGCACCCAGAAACCCCAACAAGCCCCCGTGCATCCAGATCCCCTCACACTCAGATTCTCCACTGAGTCGCCCGCACCCAGATTGACCCACAGAAGACCACACACTTGGATCCCCCCACACTAAGCCCCTCCACATTTGTATTCTGCCTTGCTGAGCCTGCCTGCCCACACCTGATGCACATGGCATGGAGGATCAGGGCCCTGGGGTGTTTCTGGGGCAGGCCAGGTCCTTGTGCTGAGGCAGGGTTGGGTGCAGTCTCACCACTGAATCTGTGTCCTGGGGAGATGTGGGGCGGTGGAGCTTCACAGTGATCTCCCACCTCTGTGCAGCCAGTGGCCTGTGTTCTCCAAAGCCATGCTGGAGTCTCCACATTTATTTTACGAATAAAATTTGCAGAATTTTAAAATGTGCACAGAATTTTTTTTTTTTTGGTCACAGAATTTTAATTTTTTGGTACAGAATGCTCTCAGGAACACAAGATATATATCCAGTAATACCCTACAAAGCTGAAGTCAGCTTTGGCACTGGAAAATACAAAACCTGTCAAAGACAAGATACATATATTCTTTGTTGTGGTTCAAATTGGGAGGTACTTTCACAAGTAATTGGTCTGAAATGTAGTATCTAAAACAGAAATAAGGAAAGGTACAACATGGTACCAAAAATGGTAAAAAGCAAATTAGTAAATTTTAGTCTTGGATGATGTACAAAGTGCTTTTAGCTCATAAACAACTATAATATAAATATAGATAGACTTGGATGTGTATTTCAAAGCACATCTTCTAGGTAAGGAACTACACTCTGCAAAAAACAAGCTTCCGCACAGAACAGGTAAAGTATTAACTCATTTCTTTCTGTGTTGCACTGCTTTGTCTTTAATTAATAAACTTAGCTAAGCTTAGTTATTTGGTCATGTTGGGCTACTTCACAGTCTAGCCTATGATGACTGGATCCACTTAGATTAGCATCTCTAAATTACTTTGGTTTTAAATAAGCTTTTTGAGACAAGATATGGATGATATCTGGATCATTACATTTAATTTATGTTTCCTGTGTTCTGTGTTCCCAGTTCTTCACATAGATAAAAAT
Organism: Eretmochelys imbricata; assembly: GCF_965152235.1. NCBI lineage: Eukaryota > Metazoa > Chordata > Testudines > Cheloniidae > Eretmochelys > Eretmochelys imbricata. The sequence goes on along the minus strand of NC_135575.1, from coordinate 31,888,676 downwards.
TGGCCTATTTGTCACAACTTTTTATGAGCCTTGTTTCTCTATAAAGTCCAACCAACCAATTGCTATTGTGGGTATATAAATTTACCACCTTTGGAACATTGCAGTCTGATCTTCACAATGGTTATTTTTCAGAGTCGCAGCCGTGTTAGTCTGTATCCGCAAAAAGAAAAGGAGTACTTGTGGCACCTTAGAGATTAACAAATTTATTTGAGCATAAGCTTTCATGAGCTACAGCTCACTTCACCTGATGCATTCATTGAATGCATCAGGTGAAGTGAGCTGTAGCTCATGAAAGCTTATGCTCAAATAAATTTGTTAATCTCTAAGGTGCCACAAGTATTTTCCACTGAATGCATCAGATGAAGTGAGCTGTTGCTCATGAAAGCTTATGCTCAAATAAATTTGTTAGTCTCTAAGGTGCCACAAGTACTCCTTTTCTTTTTAATGGTTATTTTCTCATTTTTCATTATTGGCTTTTCAGCAAATTGCATACAGTAAACCAAAGTACAAAGAATGGAAGAAAACTGGGGAACTTTAAACACCTTCAGTAAAAAAAAATCAAGTCACCGAAGAGTGCTAGTGGTGGGGTAGGCATCTAATATAAAGTGACACTGTGTTATTGATTTATATGCAAATTTCAGCAAGGAAATCTTAAAATCTGATGTCACTATGTTTCTCACAGCTATTAATTGTTTCCTTGAGCTCCCGCCTTTTGTTTTCTTTATCCACCTGTTATATATCGTCTTACATGTAGTTTGTAAGCTCTCTGGGGAAGAGACTGTCTTTCTTTTATTTGTACAATGTCTTGAACAATGGGGCCCTGGCCTGTAAATGGTACTATAATACAAATAATAAAAAGAATTAACTTACATGTTGGCCAATATAGAAAAGGTGTAACACACAGGGGAGCTGGTAAGCCACTCTACTTTATTTCCTGGAGCCAGTGCTGTGTCATGGAGCAGAGACACAATCAGAATTTTCCTAAGGAGGGGGCCCAGAGAGCTCTCTTGTCCCCTATTCCCAGCTATACACCTAGTCTCTCCATCTGCTGCCTTCCCCTCACATTGCCCCGTATCCAGCCCTGAGATCTCCCCATCAAACATCCAGCCCCAATCTCTTACTCAGAGAGGCAGTTGGCTGAAGTGCACCAACCCCACCAAGGGACAGGCAGTTCTGGGAGCCCCAGACCCCATTCTCCTCCTGAGTCTCTGCTTCCCTAGGAGGGATCAAAAGCCTCTGACCCTCTTGGGACTGGGGCTTCCTGGTGCCCCCTGCTCCAGTTCTTCCTGGGGGTGGTCAGTACCCATGGACACTAGAAGGATTGCAAAGGTGGGGGAGAACCCAAGCACATGCACAAGGTCACAATGTCCCTCACATATGAGTGAGGGACTGAGTGTCATTGCGACCTGGTGCACGCAGTTGCAGCACCTCTCAAATTTAGCCCAGCTGCCCCCTGTCATGATAGAGGGGCGATCTGGCCAAATTTCTAGCTTCAGTCAGGACTGAGGATGAGGGGGCTGTTCCCTTTGTTTCCCCCTTCTCCTTGCTGTACCCCTGGTAAGGGTTACAAAAGGTTATACCCCTCTCATTTGCTATTGACTCCAGTGCTTATAGTTACATCTTCCTTCTGTAATGGCTTGACATGATTTCCTTAAACTATATCAAAGAGAAATTAGCCACCGTTATTACTTATTTACTTGTGGAATTCCATGATGTGCAAACTGTGATTTACAGCATGTTTTTACATTACTATTTGATGTGCTGGGTTACAACTCAGTTTTTAAAAAGAATTTATTCCAGTAGATTTGCACCAGCCTTGGCCCAAGAGTGATCAAGGATTGTGTGTGATTTCAGTGACATGACTGTAGTTATACTGATGTAAAACTGATGTGAGCACAGAATCAGGCTCAGTGTTTCTTGAATTACATTTCTTCCCTTCCCAGCATGAAACAGTGAGGCCTTTAGGTATATATGCAGAAAGTATTTCTGCAGAATTACTCCTGTTCTGAAAGGGACTTGTTGGAAAGGATGGTGTTATAAGGTCCTGTGAAAAAGTAACACCATCCCTTCCAGTGTGACAAGTGGAATTTTAAGGCTCCAGAACTGCATAACTTACTAAAAAGTTACCTTTGGAGCACAACCTTCTTCTACTTTATAGCAGGCTAGAATATATGTGGGGTTTTTAAAATAAAGTTTCATAAAAATTGTTCTTGCTGTTAGAGTTATCCAAATATGAAAGCATTTTTCAATGATATCCATTTTCAAGGTTCTTATTTTACAGATATAATAATTAAAAAAAAAAAACCCTTCCTGATGCCAGATGAAAAAAAGGAGGATTTCTAACCTTTGGGAAAAGAAAAGCACAGCATAACTTTTGTCAAAATGGATGCTCCTTGGCTACTACATCTTACCAATGATTAACTGACCTTTTTTACACTACATACACAACCAAATCAAATGCCTTACATTATGCACTTTTCAGAAAACTGTACTTGTTATTTTAACAAGTGGTATGGAGCAATCCAAACACAGAGAACTACTTTCAGTGGTGTACTTCCACAGCACCAATTTGGAATTCATTTCTCAGTGTTTCCATGGTTGCACTGAAGGAAAAAATTCAAACTACAAGAAAGGTGATGCCATCCTATGCCTTGTTAAGGGCACCGACATTTTTGCTATGGTTTTAATCTTCACTTCAGAATTTCTCTGGAAATGCTGAGCCAGAGACAAATCACTTCAGGTGCTTATATTATTGAACAAAACTGGTGGTTTTATTATGCTTATATTCTGTGAGCCCAATTCTCAGTTCACTTACACTGGTGTAAATTCTGAGTAACCCGTGTGCTCCAGAGTAAACAGTGGAGTTATACCAGTATAAAATCAGTGTCCTGAGACCAGAATCAGGCCCTAACCATTTGCATTATTGAGCTGTCATACTGTATTGACTCCTATCCCCTCATTTCATAAGTCTAGAAAATGTGGGAAACTTTCTAGGGCTGGCTTTCTTCTTATGTTCACAATATACACACAGAGAAGTTAGAGAATAACAAACATTCTCTTTCTGGAAGGTTTAACATGGCACTACCTTATTTCTTAGAATCCAGAATCCTAACACAAGAACCAAAAATAAGATGAGATAAAGCAGACATGGGGTAGGATTTTCAAAGTGTTGTGGCTTATGTGACTTAGGAGCACAAGTCCCATTGAAATTATTTGTGCTCTTAAGACAACTAGATGCTTTTGAAAATCCCAGCTCTAGACTGCGCATCTCACTATGGAGTTTTAGTGTTAAGATTTGGGACTCAATCCTGCAAGATGCTGAGCCCAAAGACTCTGATTCAGCAAGGTACAAAAGCCTTTCCTGGATAAGGACCCTACTACTCAGCAACTTGCACAATCAAGCCATTAAGGAACTCCCAGGGTATGTCTACTCTGAACACTAAACTTGCGTTCTGACTCAGGTTTGAGCCCAGCCCACCTTTTGTCCACACACAAATCAGTCTGACTCAGTAAACACTCAGGACCCAGATCCTAGGATCCTGCTGGGGGAGGTTGGAAACAGCTCAAGTCCCATTATGACCTAGGTTCAAGCCCTGTCATTTTGCAGTATAGATGCAAGTTAAGCCACAGACCTGAGTCAGAAGTCTGTATAGTGCAATATGGACATGTTAGCATGGCTGTAAGATCCAGGTCCAACAATTGCAAACCCAGGTTTACAAGGTAGTATGGATGCTCAAGCATGAGTTTGGAAACACCCAGTCCACAAGCCCAGGCACTACAGACCCAGGTTTACAATGCAGAGTAGACAGACCCCCAGTGATCTAAGCCACTACAACTTTGTTAACTGAACAATAACTACCTTACACTCAATATCACAGAAGAAATATGAAACAAATGAAATTGGTCAATTCCCCCACATTTCCTTCCTTTGCCATGGTGAGTTTTCAGATAGCAAGAGATGAGAAATTCCTGCCAGTCAAAAGATTGCACAATATGTGTTCAACTAAAGCTGGCTATCAACACTACGCTGACCAGATATCTTCTTTTTGGTAGAATATCTCTCTTTCTAGTAAGCCACTCTACTTTGTGCATTTCTGTGACAGGGCACACTGGTACTGCAAGGGTTAACTCTACTCTTTGGGCCAAGAAGGCCACGCCCCCTCAGCCCTGGTGGGCATGCTTCAGCTGGAGACTAGGTATAAAGCAGCTTGGCTCATTCAGGGCTGACCACTGAGGAGGGAGGCCCCAGACAATGGAGGTTAGAGATACTGAGACCCAGGAGGACTCCCAAGGTGTGATGGAGCTGCATGGACTGCGAAGCATGGAGATGCCAGGGTCACTGCACCAGGGACAGGGTAGGCAGTAGCTCAGGGGGACTAGTGATTGTACTAGGTGGTGTTAGTGTATTTTGGGTGGATTTCCTGCTGATCCAGTGGTGAGCATACTTGCCACTGTCAGGGCCCTGAGCTGGGACCTGGTGCAGCAGGGAGGGCCTGTATTCTACTACCTAGCAGCCACTCATCTGACTGGCCACTAGGCTATGCAGCCCTGAAGGAGAGGGGGGGGTTATACTGACTCTGGCCATTGGGCTATGCAGCCCTGAGAGAGGGCAGCCATTTTGACTTTTGTCCCTAGATCATGCTATGCTGAGACAGGGATGAGTGTACAGACTTAGTCATGGGGAAATAACCCTCCTCCTACCCAAGAGTGGACAGGGTGTGCTTGCCCTGCAATACTTTCCCATAGCTGCCTAGCCAAATGTCCTATTTTTTTGTGACAGTAAGGCCCCCTGCCACCCTCTGAGCAATAAAATCTGCTCCAGAGGCATTACATAGATTTCATGGGGAGCATGTTTAGAGTATTTCTCTGATTAACTTATTTTGCTCTTGAAATACTCAAAATGGCAATAGCTTTCATTGTAGTAGCATATGCTCCTGCATTCAGTTAATGCCCACTGTGAAATCCTGCCAGGTGAAAATAAGTTTTCTATATTTTTGGCTTTGGATATTAACACAACTGGCAAATTGATGCCATGGCCAAGAGTTCCTTGAAGCCAGAAACTGGAAAACCTGAATTGTTTGACAAAATGCAAGGATAGCAAGCACCATGACACAGAGGTTGATCCAAGGACCACTGAGCTCAATAGAAACCGATTCTGCTTCCATTGAAGTCTGTGGCAAAATTCCTACAAACATTGGTAATGCAGGATCAGGCTCTGTATACCAGTACACACAGCACTACTGAAATGGATATCTTGGATAGGAGGTCTGCAATCAATTAGTGTACAGCACACTGCATGAAAAGGAACAGGGGAGGTAAGGGAAATTTTGGTCAAATTTACCAGAGCAAAATCCTTACCCTTATAAAAGGGCCAGGCAGTCTTTCATTTTTGCACAACTCTGGCAGGTTCTATGAAAACTGCGTGCAGTCAACTGCATGATCTCCAATTTATCTGCCTCCGAAGGACGAAAGGCTGAGATAATTCTCACAGGTTGTCAAGCAGATGCTCCAAGGAGTCAGGGTGCTTCCAATCAGTTTTTAATGAATTCAGGAGTCTGAAGTCTGCCTATTTCGTCCATTTCATTTCTAAAAAAGCAAGGACTATGGTTGAATGTTTGACAGACTATATGCAGCTCATTTCTTTTGTTTAACTTCTTTTTAGGGTAAGATGTCCCTCAGTATGAACAGCCTTATGGATCAGGTGATTAGAAAAAGACATTTGTCATCTTACATAGAATGGGTAGGAAAGAGTGAATATAAATCTTGGTGTCTTCTCCAATGCCAAGAGAAAACAGAGTTAATACTAAAGAGAATTTCTGTCAGAAAATACACACTGTGAAAACAAACCTTTCCCTATGGCAATTTCTTCCAATGCTTTGGATTTATTATAACTAAGCAACAAGGCAAAGACTAAGCAGGCAGTGCATTTCTGGAGGATTACTACATACCTCAGGTGTATTGTGAGGTGATGATTAACTAAAAAAAAACACACTAAGGTGAGTCTCAAACCATATAAAATGGTGATCTTAAAAGAAAAGGTCATGCCCATGCATTTAGTGGGGAAATACAGACCATATTACAACAATGGCAGATTAGTAAACCATTAGAGAACTCAGTGTTTGTCCGGCATTCTAAAGCTATTTAAAAAGGATAAGTAATAGAACAATGAGGGTGACATCAGTCTGCCACTTCTTTCTGACCCAATTCAAGAGGGTCCATAAATTAGATATCCAACTGCATAACATTAAAGTTTTGATTCAATACATATTACTTTGTTTTCTGGTGCTTTAAATAAGTGAATTATTGAAGATATCTGTAAAAGCACAAGCTACTGTATAGATCATTCATTTGATCCACTTCAATGAGCCACTGCCTTAAATAGGGGTGGTATTAGTCATTAACTAACAAAATGAGGTAGAAGTCTTTTCTGCATTTATACATGGTTTAGTCTTCATGACAGTCTTTAACCCCCCCTCCCCTTTAAATAAAGCCTTAGATTTTAAAAGGTGGAACAAAGCGTTATCCCCATCCAAGGTTAATATCATTGCATGTCACATTACCTTTATTCCAGTCAGAGGAGTTTATATACTCTGCAGCACTGTTTACCAAGCAACTACACCACAAAGAAGCAGTCAAAAAATAAACAAATCCTACAGTTCCTCTTTCAGCTGTGGGTTTCAGAAATTAGTCTGCCACTGAAACCTTCTTCACTTTACTCAAAAGTTAATTCATGACACTGAGGATATATTAAAAAAAGGACAGGTTTCAGAGTAACAGCCGTGTTAGTGTGTATTTGCAAAAAGAAAAGGAGTACTTATGGCACCTTAGACTAACCGATTTATTTGAGCATAAGCTTTCGTGAGCTATAGCTCACTTCATCGGATGCATACTGTGGAAAATACAGAAGATGTTCTTATACATACAAACCATGGAAAAAATGGGTGTTAACCTTTTAACACCCATTTTTTCATGGTTTGTATGTATAAGAACATCTTCTGTATTTTCCACAGTATGCATCCGATGAAGTGAGCTGTAGCTCACGAAAGCTTATGCTCAAATAAATTGGTTAGTCTCTAAGGTGCCACAAGTACTCCCTTTTTTTAAAAAAAATATGCAATTTTTAAATTGCATTATACATGTAGCATTATTTCTCTAATATATAGCTTAATTAGAGTAAGTCTAAAGCCTAGTCTTTCATTTTACTTTGCACTTATGATAACCTGAGGTGGTCCTGCTTTTCTCCTAGATACCATATAGGGAATCTGCTTGGCATATAAATGCAGAGCACACAGAACACCATTTCAGTATAGATTGTAACCTTTTACATCAGATTATAGATATACAATAGGGCACTTATTTTTAATTTTTAGACTCATATCTTTCTGCTTAGTATTTAGAAGCTAAAATTCTGAACACATTCATTTAAAATTGTAACTTTTCTTTTAGCCAAGAAGTTTACTATTTTTGCACACAGATATTCTTTGAAAAAGTAGCTTTTTCTTGTTTTGATGCTTTGAAAGACAAATTCTTAGGACTTTCTTCTCCTCGCCCACAGGCTCAAGGTCAGGAATGGATGCATATGTTTAAGTACACAAGGGACTGGTCCCACTGAAGTCAATGTGACTACTCATGTGAGGGGCAGATATTCAAAGGCACAAAAAAGAGTTGGATGCCGAACTTCTGGTTTTTTGGTGGGGTTTTTTGCTTTAAATGTGTGTCTTTGAAATCTCCCCCTAAACTGCTTTGCTAGATCAGGGTCTTGGATCCAAGTCTTGTATATGTGTAATTACACTAACATCCACAGAGTTACTACTAATTTAAAGCAGTGTAAGTAAAAGGAGAATCTGTCTCTTTGATGTTGAAATGGGTTTCATTACTTTGTTTTTCATGTCATTTTCTATACATTTCTACAGAAATTAAACATTAGAAAATCTATTGGTTAACAAAAATATGTAAAGGCAAAAACCCAGAGCAAACATGCTCCATTCAATAGTCAAGGAGCCAATCTCTCAAAGTTATCCAGCTAGTGACAAAATGCAAGAGTCCCTCAAAAGAGCGTTTCTCAGATGTGTAGGTCAGTGGGATCCTCTAGTCAGGACTCCAGTTACGGCTCAGTATGATTTAAGCCTACATTTTGCTGATGTAGCTATTTCAAAAAGAAATACTTTATTTCTGCACCCTCTAATGAAATATGCTTACCTGCCATGTCAAATCGATGCTCAGAAAAACAGTGCCTACAACTTACTGTAAATGCAAATAAAAATCACAAAGTAGTACTCAAAGTACAAACAGGAGCAGTGACATCAGATACAAATGAGGATATATGGGTGTGAGAAATATATACAACGGGAGCCCCCAATCTAGTGTGGCTCCCTTAGGTGTGTCTGAACTGGACCTGTTAGATATTTACAAATTACCAAATCTCTATGTATTCTATGAGAGGTAGTGTTTGAGTTTAAATTGTTAGAAAAATCTAAATTAACAAATAAAACAGAATTGAGCAGTGCACTAAGAAATGATTAGTTAGGGGAACACATTAATGTGTTTCCCTATCTCATTTCAATCTCAGGACAAACATTCAACATAAACCTGCTTATCTAAGGGTAATTAATGCATTAGGTCAAAGATACAGGACATAGTGGGTCAAAGGTCTGATTTAATAAGGCAAATTCTGTGCTCTTCTGTAAGCTAAACATGTTAATTGACAAGGTTACTAAACTCTCACCATTAACCAATACTCACGTTCCATTGCTTTACATGGGGCATCCATCAACCCTTGCTTTCTTCACTCTGCTCATATGGGAGTTTTGCCACTGACTTCAGTGGAGCCAGGATTCTGCCCTATGTATATATTGTGACAGACCCCGACCAGTGGGGTACAGTAGTCTGGTAGGAGGCAAATATACTGGCCACTGGATGAATAGTTTTCTGTTTCCTGAATTACCAGAGTGGGGCTGCCCTAGAGCAATCAGGAACCTACTAGAACCAATTAAGCCAGGCAGGCTAATTAGGACACCTGGAGCCAATTAAGAACTTACTAGAATCAGTTATGGAAGGCAGGCTAACCAGGACACCTGGTTTAAAAAGGACCTCCCATCAGTTACTGTGGGGAGTGCACAAGGAGCAGGGAATGAGAAGGCATAGCTGGAGGGTCCCTAAATTAGATAACCAATAGGGATCCTGCTGGAGGACTGAAGAGTACAAGTGTGATCAGGCTTCAGGAGGAAGATCCTGCAGTCAGAATACAGAAGGTGCTGGGGGAAGGCCATGGGGAAGTAGCCCAGGGAGTTGTAGCTGTTATGCAGCTGATACAGGGGACATTGTAGACACCTGCTATCCACAGAGCCCCAGGCTGGAACCCGGTGTAGAGGGTGAGCCCTGGTTTCCCCCCCCCCCCCCCGTCCATCCATCCCCCCAACTCCTGATCAAACACAGAAGGAGTTGACCTGGTTTGTGAGGAAACACGAGAAGGGAAGGTCTAATTTGGAAAGGGATCTGGCCTGTCTCCGACCCACTAGGTGGGACACAGAAACTGTGGGGATTGTTCTCCGTTTCCCCCATGCTGGCCAGTGATGAGATTAGGTGAGTGAACAGCAGGTTTGAGCCTCTAGCAGAAGTGGCCAAACTGAGGGTTGCCATGAACCTGTGAGGCGAGCAAATCCACCAAAAAGCACAGGACCCACAAAGACAGAGGAGGAACTTTGTCACAATATCTATAGGACAGTTTTCCTTTTGGAGCTAATCTGTCAGTGAGAGTTGGGCTTAAACTAGAATCCAAACTATTTTGAAAACAAGATGTATGCAAGTAGGTTGGGTTCCAATCTGCAAGTCTGAATTTGACCTGCCTTTTAAGTTTGGAGCAGATCCACAAGTACAGAAAGAAAAGGAATCTTTTTATGCTTCCAGTTCAGCTGTGGATGAAATTTCATTTGAATAATTAACCTCCTGAGATTTCCCCCATTTTGAGAACAGCTTGTGAACCTCATGTAATTGACTCTGAATCTGAGCCCTAATTTGACCTTCAATGTGAATACTCACTTAAACTTAATTCAGACCCACATACCACCTCTTTCATCCATCTCAACCATCAAAGCAGCACCTGAATTGTACTGAGTGAGTCACTACTCAGCAACAGGGGAAAGGATAGCTCAGCAGTTTGAGCATTGCCCTGCTAAACCCAGGGTTGTGAGTTCAATTCTTGAGGGGGCCATTTAGGGATCTGGAGCAAAAATTGGGGATTGGTCCTGCTTTGAGCAGGGGGTTGGACTAGATGATCTCCTGAGGTCCCTTCCAACCCTGATATTCTAGGAACACATGACATTCCCTTCTAAGAGCAAAATCAAATCTGAGTGCCTCAAATCAGGGGCCTAAATCCACTATTAGGCCCATAAATAAAAGTGGCCAGATTTTCTGAAGCACCTACAACTCCCCATCAAATTAATGGGAAATACAGGAACTCATCCCTTCTGAAAATCAGGCCACTTCTTTAGGTGTGGATTCAGGTACTTAACTTTAGGCACCCAAGTTTGAAAATCTTGTTTTAAATGTGCTGCCTCCAGAGCTCCTGGCAGCTCAGCCAATAAAAGACTGCCTAGGGTAAGGAACTGAACACAGGTTTTACAGATGTAATAACACAACAACTAACCTGGTTATAATTTGAGTACAGAAATTAGGAGTATATTTGATAGCTAGTGACTGTGCGTTAATAGCAGTACTCCTAGCATTCCCTATTCAGATAGCAAGGGTGAGCCAATGCTATTCATCAGCAAATGACCCTTTTTAGCAGGCCACTGCATACTTCCCTATTATTAACTTACTGGCACATATACTGTGTTCACAATGGGAGAAATTCTTGTTTGGTAATCAAAACCCAATTTAATCTTCAGTCTGCAAAGAGGTGATGGTGGAAATTTCTCATTTCCTTATTAAATGTAGACCACAGTTAAAATACAGTTTTGAAATCTCAAACTATACTAGTCAAGTATGAAGCAAAATAGGTCAGTAAAGGAAAAAAAAAACCCCTGCAACAAACAGAACATTGGGTAGTTGGCAGCCTAAATTTTCAAAGAGGGTCACTTTCAGTTTTTATAATGGCTTAGCCATTTGCCAGTTGAACTAATGCAAACAATACAGAATAACTAGTGAAAAGAAAACCTTCAAAGCAGCATATCACTATCTATTTAAATCACTTTAATCAAATCCAAGCTGGCATGTGGAACTATGGCATATTGGGTTTTTGTTAGTCAGTGATCAAGAACAGTTAGAAGTACTCAGTTGCTAGCAGCCTGTTCATTGTTCAGTGACTGGAGATAAGTGCACTGTGCAGACTATGCTGAAAACCAAAAATCCTCTGAGGATGTAGGAAAGAAAATTGGAGACAAACCTGACAAGTTTAAATCCCAATGGTATCTAAGTGAAATGTATCCTGTTAAATCTGACTCATGCCTCATTTTTGTTGCCATTCTTCTCATTTTATTAACATTAGTTTCAATATGTTAAAGCACATTAATATAATCAACATAAAGGTTCATAGATATAGTAAAAAGTGGTGAGAGATATATTGTTGTCCCTTTGCCAAGATGTAGCAGATTTGTGGGCTATGCAGCATGTTAGTCTCCCACTGGAAGAGAAGTTAGTGATACAGACTTAGGGTATAGTCTAGTATAAATTATTTTCAAAATCTACATGGAATCCTATTTACATTGAACAGAAATGGACCAGGAAAGAGCAAAACTGCACAAAGGCACTTCTATATACAGAAACTATAGCTAAGACAGGCTAGTCTAGATCCACAAAGGGAACTAAGGATATGTCTACACTGCATTTAAGCACCTGGGGCTGGCCTGTGTTGCTGACTCGGGCTCGCAGAGCTCAGGCTACAGGGCTGTTTAATTCTGGTGTACACATTTGGGCTTGGGCTGGAGCCCAACCTCTGGCACCCCACAAGTCGGCTGACACAGACCAGCATAGGTGTCTAATTGCAGTTTAGACATACCCTTATTCTCAGCATTGCAATGCCTAACATTCAGGCACCCTTCTGCCTCATTGAAATCCACGGACACGAGTTAAGTGCCTGGGCTTTCTGTACAATGCATGGAGAGAGTGAGGTGCCTAAGAATGTCTCAATAGCCAGCACACTGAGCAGTTTCTATTGGCATCTGCCTAAACTAGCCAATAGAAAATGTTGAGGAGGCAGTGTGCCCTAATCCCTGCTCCCTCAAAAGGAGTTAGGCTAACTCCAGGCTAGAGGGAGGCACCTCCCTCTGCTTGGGATTCACAACCATAAACCCCACTCTTAGAGTCAGATCAATCCTTTAGTTCAAAAAACTAAGGAAGGAAATGCTTAGTTTGAGGATCCCACTGGGGCTTAGAAGTGAACTAGGTGCAGGGCATCAGGATTTAAGTGGCTGTGTGCATGCACATCAGCAGAAGTTTAGGCACCTATAAAAGTTAGGTGCCTGTGGGGTTAGGCAGTAGCTGAGCAGGGGTTTGAAGATCTTCATTTTGGACTCAGGCACATGAGGTGGCAGTTAGTTTTCTAAATATCTTTGTGGATCTAGCCCACAGTGTTTAACGATGTAGCCAAAAGCAGCTTCTTTTTTCTGGCCCTGGGTCTTTCACATTTGCTCTAAAAACACTATTTCTTCCCATGTCCTGTCTGTTCTTGAAATTTTTACCTGGGAAACTCATTAGCCTAAAATCCCTAGATTGTGACAGCATGAAGCTCAATGTTCACAAAGCTAAGCATGGTCTAGTTCAGTAAGTCTGGAAGTAAAACTTTCTTTTGCTCAGCTGCTTCACAACAAAAGGAAATCACAATCAGTTATGACTATACTTACTGTCCCTTAGAGCTGGCTTCTCTAATAATCTCCATCCAGACAAGAGAAACCTGCATAATCCCCATTCAGGTGCAGTTGTCAGAGTTTGCCCTTATGGGGTCCTGTAGGCAAAGTCCTCTGTTTAAGTATGTCATTGGGTGACACTGGACCATGAGGAGGGAAGAGGCCAGTGTACCTGTCACTGGTCAGCTGACCCCAACTGGCAGAGATCGATATTGTAGGAGATTTCTGAAGGAAGTGGTATGTGCTGGGGGAGCAACAGGGCAGGGCTAAAGGCAACAGTAGGGTTTGCTGACTCTTCTCCACAAGACAGAGAGCCAGGTCTGGAGAGGGCTAAAGGCAGGGAGGCAGTGGAAGGGCTTACCTGTTGGCTAATCTGGATATGATAGGCTAATGTAAAAGGGGAAGTTACGGATGCTCCCCTGGTGAGGATGAACTCCAAGCAGAGAGACTGGGAGGTCCTGTTGGGAAGAGGAGGGTGGCTGACTTGGTGAGAAGACCAGTGAAGAGCCTGGGTATGGTGGAAGATGCTGGAGTGTGGTATGTAGGGTGTGGAGGGACTAGAAATCATGGGATTTTAAGGTAAATGCACTGGGGGGTAAAAAAATTTGGATCCTGGTATGGACAGTTTTGCACTACATATTTGTAATAAACAGGCCCCAAGGAGGGATATTATTGAGGTAAAAAAGCTTGCGTGAAGTTACTGGGGACTCTGAAAGAGGGAAACTGAGGCAGGTATGCCCATTCTACTGCAGCCTGCTACGGGAGAGTGCTTCAGGTGGGGCTTCTCTATGACAAACCCTTTCAACTGAGATCTTCACTGTGAGTACTTATCTCAATAACTTAAATCAACCATTTGTCAAAACAATATACTACGCTGTGCTGGCATCAGCTAATTAAGTTCTTGGTTCACTTTAAGCAGCACCACTCTTCTCAGAATGGTATTCAGTCAAAATTCTGATAACCTTGACTTTTCCATTAATTTACTAATCAGCAATAATTGTCTGTTTAATGCATGTCAGGTACCCTTTACTGTTGTATGTGTGAATCAAAACTAAGACATTAGAGTTGATTTCCTGCTGATTGTTCCTTTATTGGCTAACGGCTTGAAGGTCTTGCTTCCTCTTCTTGTTTTTAAAACATGAAAGCTGCTTGAAACTAAGTGCAATCTGCTTTTTATTATTTCTTTAACACATTTTAAAAACTGATTGTCTTTTACAAGCAGAAGTAAAAGTGGCAACCCAGCTTATTTTGTGGGTATTAAAGTCCCAAATCTAAAATATTACTAAAATTTCTAGTGAATAATATCAATGTAGGAGAAAAGGAGTTCTTCGCAACATAAGAGGAGTCCTACAGTTCAATCTACTATCAAAGTCAATGGAAGAGACAGACTCATAGATTTTAAGATCAGAAGGGACCATTAGATAATCTCATCTGACTTCCTATATATCACAGGCCATTAAATTAGACTCTCCCATATAACCTTGTCATTTAGTGTTATATCTTCTGCTTAGCTCTGCCTCTTATCCCTACAATTCTACCATCTTGCAACAAGTCTAGGTTTTCTTTCAGTCACCTTACCACTGAGTTAAGATCCTAAGAAAATATTTTAAAATATTAATAAGAGGATATAATTACTGTGTCCTGGTGAAGTTTTGCTTACGTTCTATTCAATCCTTCCTATTTTCAGTCATTCACCATAACTCTTCACAGAAAATGTCCCTTTGGGGTTACAACCTGAATGCTTAGTCTCAGATCAAAGGGTTTATGCTTTTCTTCCTTTTACATCTTTCCTTGTTGTTAAGGAACTGATTGCTCATCAAAGATGCTGGACCATCAGTCTTGTAGGCTAAAGCCCTTTGTCTATCCATACCATGAATGCAGAAGAAGAAAGCACAAACTTTCCACACTGCGCTGCCAATAAGTTTCAACCCTGATCTAGAGGGTTCACCTCTAGGAATTAAGAGGATGGTTCATTTTTTTTGCTCATTCTTCCCTTGGCCTCTCTTCTGAGGGTATGACTACACTACGAAATTAGATCAAATTTATAGAAGTCGATTTTTTAGGAAGTGATTTTATACAGTCGATTGTGTATGTCCCTAAGCACATTAAGTCGGCAGAGTGCAGCCACGGTACCGTGGCTAGCGTCGACTTTCAGAGCGTTGCACTGTGGGTAGCACAGTTCCCGCAGTCTCCGCCACCCATTGGAATTTTGGGTTAAGCTCCCAATGCCTGATGGGGCAAAACCATTGTTGAGGGTGGTTTTGGGTACATGTCGTCAATCGCCCCTCCCTCCATGAAAGCAATGGCAGACAATCGTTTCACGCCTTTTTTCCATGTGAATGCGATACTGCTTTCAGCAGACGGTGCAGTAGGACTGCTAACCATCATCATCGAACCACTGCTTCCACTGCAACTCTGCTCTCCTGCTCTCATAAATCCACCTCGCAGGTCATCAGCCACCGCTTCCGCTGCAACTCTGCTTTCCTGCTCTCCTACAGATGCCATACCACGGCAAACATGCAGCCCACTCAGCTCACTGACACCGCTGCTGTTGTGTCCTGGTGCTGCTGACAGCAGACGGTGCAGTAGGCCTGCTTCTGCTGCAACTCTGCTCTCCTGCAGATGCCATACCATGGCACGCATGGAGCCCGCTCAGATCACTGCGGCAGTTATGAGCATTGTAAACACCTCGCGCATTATCCTGCAGTATGTTCAGAATCAGAACCTTCAAAAGCAGGTGAGGAGGCGATGGCACCGCAGTGACAAGAGTGATGAGGACATGGACACAGACTTCTCTCAAAGTATGGGCCCCAGCAATTTGGACATCCTGGTGACAATGGGGCAGGCTCATGCCATGGAATGCCGATTCTGGGCCTGGGAAACAAGCACAGACTGGTGGGACCACATAGTGTTGCAGGTCTGGGACGATTCCCAGTGGCTGCGAAACTTTCGCATGCATAAGGGCACTTTCATGGAACTTTGTGACTTGCTTTCCCCTGCCCTGAAGCGCATGAATACCAAGATGAGAGCAGCCCTCACAGTTGAGAAGCGAGTGGCAATAGCCCCGTGGAAGCTTGCAAAGCCAGACAGCTACCGGTCAGTCGGGAATCAATTTGGAGTGGGCAAATCTACTGTGGGGGCTGCTATGATGCAAGTGATTCTGGGAAATGTGCAGGTCATAGTGGATGGCTTTGCTGCAATGGGGTTCCCTAACTGGTGGGGCGACAGATGGAACACATATCCCTATCTTGGGACCGGACCACATTAGCAGCCAGTACATAAACCAAAAGAGGTACTTTCGAATGGTGCTGTGAGCACTGGTGGATCACAAGGGACATTTCACCAACATCAACGTGGGATGGCCAGAAAAGGTACATGACACTCGCATCTTCAGGAACTCTGGTCTATTTGAACAACTGCAGGAAGGGACTTATTTTCCAGACCAGAAAATAACCGTTGGGGATGTTGAAATGCCTATCGTTATCCTTGGGGACCCAGCCTACCTCTTAATGTCATGGCTCACAAAGCCATACACAGGCACCCTGGACAGTAGTCAGGAGCTGTTCAACTACAGGCTGAGCAAGTGCAGAATGGTGGTAAAATGTGCATTTGGATGTTTAAAGGGTCGCTGGCGCAGTTTACTGACTCGCTCAGACCTCAGCGAAACCAGTATTCCCATTGTTATTACTGCTTGCTGTACGCTCCACAATATCTGTGAGAGTAAGGGGGAGACATTCATGGTGGGGTAGGAGGTTGAGGCAAATCACCTGGCAGCTGATTACGCGCAGCCAGACATCAGGGCGGTTAGAAGAGCATAGCAGGGCACGCTGCGCATCAGAGAAGCTTTGAAAACCAGTTTCATGACTGGCCAGGCTACGGTGTGAGAGTTCTGTTTGTTTCTCCTTGATGAAAACCCACCCCCTTGGTTCACTCTACTTCCCTGTAAGCCAACCGCCCTCCCCTCTTTGATCACCGCTTGCAGAAGCAATAAAGTCATTGTTTCAAATTCATGCATTCTTTATTAATTTGTCACACAAATAGGGTGATAACTGCCAAGGTAGCCCAGATGGGGTAGGGGAGGATGGAAGGACAAGGCCACACTGCACTTCAAAACTTATTGAATGCCAGCCTTCAGTTGCTTGGGCAGTCCTCTGGGGTGGAGTGTTGGGGTGCCCGGAGGCACCCCTCTCCTCGCGTTCTTGGGCATCTGGGTGAGGAGGCTATGGAACTTGAGGAGGAGGGCGGGCAGTTACACAGTGGCTGCAGCAGTGGTCTGTGCTCATGCTGCCTTTCCTGCAGCTCAGCCATATGCCAGAGCATATCCATTTGATCCTCCAGTACTCTCAGCATTGCCTCCTGCCTCCTCTCACCACGCTGCCATCACCTATCATCTTGATCCCGTCACCTCTCCTCGCATACATTTTCTGCTTTCCTGGACTCTGCAATTGTCTGCCTCCATGCATTCTGCTGAGCTCTTTCAGTGCAGGAGGACTGCAGGAGCTCAGAGAACATTTCATCGCGAATGTGTTTTTGTTCGTCTTTTTATCTGCACTAGCCTCAGGGATGGAGATGATAGGGGGAGCGTTGAAACATTGGCAGCTGCAGGAGGAAAAAAAAGGGAGAGTAGTATTTAAAAAGACACATTTTAGAGAACAATGGGTAGACTTTTTCATGGTGAATGGTTTCAAACAACAGCGCCCTCCTTTCCTGTTTCAAGCACCCGTTGGATTGGCCTTTTAAAAGGAGGGGCTGTGGTTTTCAGGTTAACGTGCAGCACAAACCCAAGTAACCCTCCCACCCCCAGTTCTCTGGGATGATCACTTCACCGCTCCTCCCATCACGTGACTATTATCAGGGAAGATCCCTGCCAGCCAAACCCAAACAGCTCAGCATGAAAGGCCACCCCCCACCCCCTCACTGCATGGCTTAAAGCGGGGATGATTTCTTTTCAGCCACAGGCAAACAGCCCAGCAGGAACGGCCACCTCTGAATGTCCCGTTAATAAAATTCCCCTATTTCAACCAAGTGACCACGAATGATATCTCTCTCCTGAGGATAACACAACAGATGTTGCTTGAATGCCAGCAAACACCGGGACCATATGCTGCTATGCTTTCTTATGCAATGATTCCAGACTATGTGCTACTGGCCTGGCATGGTAAAGTGTCCTTCATGAAGGACGGAATAAGGCTGCCCTCCCCAGAAACCTTTTGCAAAGGCTTTAGGAGTACATCCAGAAGAGCTTCATTGAGATGTCCCTGGAGGATTTCCGATCAATCCCCAGACACGTTAACAGACTTTTCCAGTAGCTGTACTGGACGCGAATGCATCCCAAGTCTTCAGGGAAAATTAATCATTAAACATGCTTGCTTTTAAACCATGTATTATATTTACAAAGGTACACTCACCAGAGGTGCCTTCTCCACCTTCAAGGTCCGGGAGCCCGCCTTGGGAGGGTATTGGATCCAGGGTGATAAACACTTCCCGGCTGTCAGGGAGAACAGTTTCATCCTCCACCTCATCAGCATCTTTCTTGTCCCCAAAATCCTCATCCCTGTTGAGTGATACTCCCCCCTTGCAGGAGTCCACGTACAGGGGTGGGGTAGTGGTAAGGGCACCACCTAGAATTGCATGCAGCTCCTCATAAAAGCGGCATGTCTGGAGTTCTGACCCGGAGCGACCATTTGGGTTTTTTGGTAGCCTTGCCTGAGCTCCATAATTTTCACGCTGCACTGCTGTGGGTCCCTGTTATAGCCTCTGTCCTTCATGCCCCTGGAGATTTTTTTCAAATATATTGGCATTGCATCTTTTGGAACGGAGTTCTGATAGCACGGATTTGTCTCCCCATAGAGCGATCAGATCCAGTACCTCCCATTCGGTCCACTCTTTTGCAATTCTGGGACTGCATGGTCACCTCTGCTCATGAGCTCTGCATAGTCACGCCACGCTGGCCAGACAGGAAATGAAATTCAAAAGTTCCCGGTGCTTTTCCTGTGTACCTGGCTAGTGCATCTGAATGGAAAGTGCTGTCCAGAGCGGTCACAATGGAGCACTCTGGGATAGCTCCCGGAGGCCAATACCGTCGAATTGCGTCCACGCTACCCCAAATTTGACCCAGCAATGTTGATTTCAGCGCTAATCCCCTCATCAGGGAGGAGTACAGAAATCGATTTTAAGAGCTCTTTAAGTCGACAAAAATGGCTTTTTCGTGTGGACAGGTGCATGGTTAAATTGATCTAGCGCTGCTAACTTCGACCTAAACTCATAGTGTAGACCAGGGCTGAGACTGCCAGCCGGGGTGCCAATTAATGGTGGTGCTCCATTAAAGGTTGTGCTCCTCACTTCTCCACTAGGAACTGGGCTGAGTTCCAAATTTGTTTCATACATGCCACTCCAGCCATCGGACAGCAACCTCTTTCAAGTCACTGCTGACTTTGGCTGGATTTGAATGGTTAACCTAAATAGTCAGCATTTCAGGTTTTAAAATGAAGTTACAAACATTTCTATCTATTAATAGAGCTAAGGGATTTATAAGAGGCTAATCACCAAAGAATCTGTGCATTGATTGTGCAAAATACATTATTACTAATTTAATTAGTCAGGTTAAGTAGTTTAATGTCTTGTAATGCAGATATCCTTGTCCATTCTCAGATATTTGAGAGAGGGATGGTCTGAACCTGACAAAACACCATCAGTAGCTCCCATATTTGGTGAGCTAAATACTTTAAATTACTACAATAGCATGTACATCAGCCCTAAGTGTTTAGCTCACCAAATATGGGAGCTACTGATGGTGTTTTGAAAATTATCTGACTCCTTCACCCCAATATGAACTGGCTGTACAATTCCAAAGGGATAACCAAACCTGGAAGACTGTCAGGTTCAGACCATCTTGGACAAGAAATCAGTAATGAAGGAGGCCAGGTACCAGGAGGCCAGACATACACTACAAACCTAATTAAGGCTAATAAAGAACCACTGGTGGGAGCAGAAGGCTGCAGAGCTGCAAGAAGTTGAAAAGCATGACATAAAGGCCTTCTATGAAGGTCTCTGTGCAATGTATGGCTGTGGTACAGTCCCTGTCCTTACAGCAGATGGTAACTGGCTGCTCACAGACAAAGGCAATACTTTCTCGCTGGGCAGGACACTTTGATAGTGGATTGTCAGTTCAGAAGCCTCTGTCCAATGAAGGCATTGACTCACTCCCACAGCAACCTGTCCTGGAGGAGCTGACCATGGACCGCCCCCCCCCCTTTTTTTTTTTTAGACAACGTTATTAAGGCCATCAACCAGCTGTCCACAGGCAAGTCTCCAGGTCTTGACAGCAATCCACCTGAAGTGTACAAAAGTGGAGTTGCCCACATGGTCAGGAAACTCACCTGCCTTTCCAAAACTAAATGGGAACAGGATACCACGCCCCAGGAGTATAAGGATGCTTTCATAGTCTGTCTATACAAAAGGAAGGGAATCATATCTAGCTGCAACAGCCATTGCAGAATCTCACTGCTGTCTATAGCAGGGAAGTTCCTCGCATGGGTTGTCCTCAATAGGCTCGTCTCTCACCTAGCAGACTTGGTGAACCCAGAGTTGCAGTGTGGCTCTTGTGTTGGCCATAGCCCAATGGACATAATTTCTGCAGTCCACCAAATACAAGAGACGGCTTCTGAACAGAACAAGGACCCATACATGGTGTGTGTTGACCTGACCAAGGCCTTTGACACAATGAATCATGAGGGCCTATGGAAACTCCTTTGCCCAGAAAAGACAATTGCAGTCATCCCCTCTTTGAATGATGGCAGACTAATGGAGTGTGGTGACTCAGAAGCCTTCTCTGTCACCAGTGGCACCAAGCAAGGGTGAGTAATGGCTCCAGCCCTCTTTGCCATTCTGTTTTCAGCCATGCTTTTGTTTGTCAAAATTCTGGAATGCAGAGGCATACACATCCAGTTTAGACTGGATGGGGGTCTGTTCAACCTACAGGAACTCAAGCCCCCCACCAAGGTAATCAAACAGCGACTAAAAGAGCTCCTGTTTGCTGATGACTGTCTCCTCATATCACAAACACTCAGATATTCAGCTTATTGTGTATCACTTTGCTGATGCCTCAAAATGCTTCGGTTGCTCAATGAGCCTGAAAAAGACGAAGGTCACATACCATCCAGCGCCAGATCACCAGCATCACTAGCACCATGATCCCATCATCACAGCAGACAACATATCCTCAACTAGACCAGGAAATTCTGCTACCTCTGTAGCATACTTTGCCATAAGCCATGTTAGATGGGAACATCATTCAGCACCTGGCAAAGGCCAATTTGGTAGGCTCACCCACAGACTCGGGAGGGAGCATGGAATCTGCCTCAGAACCAAGATAAAAAAATCTATCATGCTGTTGTACTCACCTCAGTTCTCTATGGCTGCAAGACATGGCCTCTCTATCAATGCTGCATCAAACAGCTGGAGAGCTTCCATCTTCACTGCCTAAGGTCCATTTGCAACTTCAAGTAGCAGGAGGGGATCCCCAACAGTGAAGTCCTTGAGAGGAGCCAAATCCCTGGCAGTGAGAGCATGCTCATCAGGACTTAACTTTGCTGGGTTGGACACGTGGTCCACAGGAGGTTTCCTGTATACCAAAAATGGTACCCTACAGCGAACTGAGCATGGGAAGCGGCTCTAAAGATCAAACCATCCTCCAATATAAAGACTCTTTAAAGGACAACCTCAAAGCCTGCAAGATGCACATTTAAAACCTGGGAATTTATTGCACTCAACAGACCCAGAAGGAAAGATCTGTGCCATGAATCCATGACTTTGACTCCCTCCGGGAACTGATGGGCAAGATCCCCTGGGAGAATAACATGAGGGGGAAAGGAGTCCAGGAGAGCTGGCTGTATTTTAAAGAATCCTTATTGAGGTTACAGGGACAAACCATCCCAATGTGTAGAAAGAATAGTAAATATGGCAGGCGACCAGCTTGGCTTCACAGTGAAATCCTTGCAAAGCTTAAACACAAAAAAGAAGCTTACAAGAAATGAAAGATTGGACAAATGAGCAGGGAAGAGTATAAAAATATTGCTCAGGCATGCAGGAGTGAAATCAGGAAGGTCAAATCACACCTGGAGTTGCAGCTTGCAAGAGATCTTAAAAGTAACAAGAAGGGTTTCTTCAGGTATGTTAGCAACAAGAAGAAAGTCAAGGGAAGTGTGGGCCCCTTACTGAATGAGGGAGGCAACCTAGTGACAGAGGATGTGGAAAAAGCTAATGTACTCCAATGCTTTTTTTGCCTCTGTCTTCACGAACAAGGTCAGCTCCCAGACTACTGCACTGGGCAGCACAGCATGGGGAGGAGGTGACCAGCCCTCTGTGAGAAAGAAGTGGTTCAGGACTATTTAGAAAAGCTGGACGAGCACAAGTCCATGGGGCCGGATGCGCTGCATCCGAGAGTGCTAAAGGAGTTGTCGGATGTGATTGTAGAGCCATTGGCCATCATCTTTGAAAACTCATGGCAATTGGGGGAGGACCCGGACGACTGGAAAAAGGCTAATGTAGTGCCCATCTTTAAAAAAGGGAAGAAGGAGGATCCTGAGAACTACAGGTCAGTCAGCCTCATCTCAATCCCTGGAAAAATCATGGAGCAGGTCCTCAAAGAATCAATTCTGAAGCACTTAGAGCAGAGGAAAGTGATCAGGAACAGTCAGCATGGATTCACCAAGGGCAAGTCATGCCTGACTAATCTAATTGCCCTCTATGATGAGATAACTGGCTCTGTGGATGAGGGGAAAGCGGTGGATGTGTTGTTCCTTGACTTTAGCAAAGCTTTTGACACAGTCTCCCACAGTATTTTTGACAGCAAGTTAAAGAAGTATGGGCTGGATGAATGGACTATAAGGTGGATAGAAAGTTGGCTAGATTGTCAGGCTCAATGGGTAGTGATCAATGGCTCCATGTCTAGTTGGCAGCTGGTATCAAGTGGAGTGCCCCAAGGGTCGGTCCTCGGGCTGGTTTTGTTCAAGATCTTCATAAATGATCTGGAAGATGGTGTAGATTGCATCCTCAGCAAGTTTTCAGATGACCCTAAACTGGGAGGAGAGGTAGATATGCTGGAGGGTAGGGATCGGATACAGAGGGACCTAGACAAATTGGAGGATTGGGCCAAAAGAAATCTGAGGTTCAACAAGGACAAGTGCAGAGTCCTGCACTTAGGATGGAAGAATCCCATGCATCGCTACAGACTAGGGACCGAATGGCTCGGCAGCAGTTCTGCAGAAAAGGACCTAGGGGTTATAGTGGACGAGAAGCTGGATATAAGTCAACAGTGTGCCAATGGCATTTTGGGATGTATAGGTAGGGGCATTACCAGTAGATCGAGGGACGTGATCATTCCCCTCTATTGACATTGGTGAGGCCTCATCTGGACTACTGTGTCCAGTTTTGGGCCCCACACTACAAGAAGGATGTGGAAAAATTGGAAAGAGTCCAGCGGAGGGCAACAAAAATGATTAGGGGACTGGAACACATGACTTATGAGGAGAGGCTGAGGGAACTGGGATTGTTTAGTCTGCGGAAGAGAAGAATGGGGGGGGGATTTGATAGCTGCTTTCAATTACCTGAAAGGGGGTTCCAAAGAGGATGGATCTCAACTGTTCTCAGTGGTAGCAGATGACAGAATGAGGAGTAATGGTCTCAAGTTGCAGTGGGGGAGGTTTAGGTTGGATATTAGGAAAAACTTTTTCACTAGGAGGGTGGTGAAACGCTGGAATGCGTTACCTAGGGAGGTAGTGGAATCTCCTTAGATATTTTTAAGATAAGGCTTGACAAAGCCCTGGCTGGGATGATTTAGTTGGGGATTGGTCCTGCTTTGAGCAGGGGGTTGGACTAGATGACCTCCTGAGGTCCCTTCCAACCCTGATATTCTATGACCATTTTTGAGGAGTGGCATGTGAAGTCTCTGCAGGAGAAGAGAGTATGCTGCAAGGCCAACCCTTCAAATCCCCCCCCCCCCACCGCAATGACTACTCTTGCAAGACATGCAAACTACATTTTCAAATCCTGCATTGGACTCAATTCCCACATGAGAAGTCATAAAAAGAAAAACCTAGAACTCTAGTTAACACTAGCTGAACGCTCTTCTGCTGAAGAAACGGGAGATTCCAGAGAATCTACTCATATCACATCTGCAAACAATTATGCATAGCATAACTTGAGTAAATCCACTGAAATTAATGGGACCATTCACATGTTTAAAATTACTCATGTGTTTAAGAGCTTCCTGGATCAAGACCAGTTTGCAATGTTTATTCTTGCTCTTTTGATTTTTTTTCTTTTTTGTAGTGCAAAAAGCATAATGGAATGGAGCTATACTTTTCTCCCAATGTGACTGTAAATAAATTAGACTGTATACATCAATGATTTAACTGAACCTTTTTCTGTAAAATTATATAAATATGTTGCATTTATATCACTGTATATAGTTTAGTGTGAGCTTGTAAAGAATAAGCATATTGTAATGCTTGCAGACAGGATTAGTAGGGAAAGTTTTATATATCCTGACATTTTGGCATGTAACATCTTTCTCACTGGAGACTTAGATTTTAACAGGTATGGTGGGACTTGCATATGACAAGAGCTTGCAAAAACTAGGATTACAATATGTGAGAGAGCACTGGTTAAGGGTTTTAAGATCATGGATAGAATAAGTGGATCAGTTCCTTCCTGTTATGCTGTCTCATAAAATGAAAATAAGAATTCCCTCAAATGTTAATTTTAAATAAATAAAAATAAACACTTGTGTGTTAAGCTTCAAATTATTACACTGCAGCTAAAGCCCTGGTCGAGGAAAATCTTATACTCAAGAGAGTAGCTTTTTGGTTCCTCTGTGTTACTGTAGTGGCACAAAAAAGGTGTGTGCAATGACCAGGACAGGGGCAGTCAGCCTAGTGGTCAGAACAGGAATAAAGTTGCCAACTTTCTACTCGCACAAAACTGAACACCCTTGCCTGGCCCCTCCTCTGAGGTCTTGCCCCCCACTCACTCCATTCCTCCCTCCCTCTGTTGGTCACTCTCTCCACCCTCCATCACTCTCACTCACTCATTTTCACCGGGCTGGCTCAGGGGGATGGGATGCAGGAAGGGTGAGGGCTCTGGCTGCGGGTGCAGGCTGTGGGGTGGGGCCAGAAATGAGGAGTTCAGGGTACAGGAGGCTGGTGTGTGTGTGTGGGGCGGGGGGGTCAGGACCCTGGTATGGGACCAGGAATAAAGGATTTGGGGTGCAGGAGGGGGCTCTGGGATGAGGGGTTAGGAGTACAGGAGGGGGCTCTAGGCTGGGGAAGGGGTGAGAGCTCTGGCTGGTGGTACAGTTTTGGGGTGCAGGAGGGTGCTCTAGGATAGGAATGAGGGGTTCAGAGGGCAGGAGGGGGATTAGGGCAGGGAGTTGGAGCATGGGAGGGGTCCGGGGTGAAGGCTCCAGGCAGTGTTTACCTCAGGCAGCTCCCGGAAGCAGCAGCATGTCCTGCCTCCAGCTCCTACGCTCTCAGCAGGTGGCACCCCTGCCGCTGCCATTGACTGTGGTTCCTAGCCACTGGGAGCTGCGGAGCTGGCACTTGGGGCAGGGCAGTGCGTGGAGCCCCCTGGCTGTCCCTGCAGCTAGGAGTCAGAGGGGGGACATGCCGCTGCTTCTGGGAGCTGTGCGGAGCCACAGCAGGCAGGGAGCCTGCCTTACTCCTACTGCACCGCCAACTGGACTTCTAACAGCCTGATCAGAGGTGCTGACCAGAGCCTCCAGGGTCCCTTTTCAACTAGGCTGTCCGGTCAAAAAGTGGACACTTGGCAACCTTAAGCAGGAGTCAGTCCCAATGATCAGAGCAGAGGGTCAAAACCAAGGATAGTGTTAGGTACAATGCATAAAGTCAGAGCTGGAGACAGAGTCAGGTACCAAGCCAGGAGTCCGAGCTGGTGACAGCATCAGGGGTAAGGCAAGGGAGCAGGGGCCTGGATAAGGGCATGACATCAGGAACTGGAAGCAGACTGGGGTCTAGGATGGGAGGACAGCAACCAGCAGCAGGCGGGGTCCCTAGCAGCTGCCAGCGAAGGGTTCTTTTAGATGCTCAGACAACTTCCTCTTATTACTTCCTGGTTCATATAGTACTCCTTAGCCAATTGTGGGCTGGATGTTTCTCCCAATAGGGAGTTTTGAGGGCCTGGTCCTCTGCGAGCTAGCCCTTCCCTGAACCCACACCTAGTTACTCAGGTGAGCTGTTGGGTGGCAGTCATGGCTTAAGCGCTACGTGGGGACCCTTGGGCCGTGGTCTGAGACCTGTGATCCCTCAGAGCGTGTAGTGAGGGTAGGAACTGTCGCGTTTCTTCTCCAACAATACACATTACCATAATATATACTATAGTAAATGCAGAAATACATTCATATATTGAGCAGTGTACGTATAGTATGTACAATAAATGTACAGAATACAGAACGAAAAGATCTATTCTATTAAACTAGAAACTGACATCCTCTCTATATTATGTACTACACCAGTTGCATATGAGTTTTTTTTTATATTACAACCAATGCAAAGGTCAAGAGAAACAATCTTATTACGCTGATAACTTCTGGCACAAGTCAGGCACTTCCTCAGCTGCCAATGAAAAATATCTTCAGTTAACGTCCAAGATTTCTATGAACTTCTTTCATTCTATTTCTAAAAATAGGACCAATGGTTTACTAGAATAATAAAAAATGGAATACAGTAATGCTAATCTGCCAATCAGTCTGGTGGAATGAGAGTTATCAGACTAGCAACATTGATCCCAGGCTGTATGATCGGACTAATCAACAAATTTCCCTTCCCACGTTAAAATCCTAGATAAATTTCCTGCAAGAAATAAGCAAGTGTAATAAGAGCTGGATTGCAACAGCTTTACACTACTTTTCACTGTATCTGTGACTACAGCGAAATTTATTCTAGAAAGACCCCTTTTATTAAAACAGGTCAAGGTGCGCATGCAAAAATGCTTGTGTAAGTAAACCATGCAATTATCTTGTATGCAGGCACAAATCAGTTGATGTGGCATGGAATGGGATACTAAGGTACCAAAGTAGCCATTAAAATGTGCAGTCACTCAACTTGTATATAACAGGACTGATTTTACAAGATATTGAGCTCTTCTGTTTCACGTAGAACACATTTAATTCCCAGTGTGGCAAAATGCTGCCATCTGATTTCACAAGAATTTTTGCATACAGACCATTGACCTGATTTAATAAAAAAAATAGCCTTCATAATAGATTTAAATGTGTTTTAAGCCACCCCTGAAAGGAATGTCAAGAGTTGATCACTGGGATCTCAACGTCTCTTGGAAGCATCTTGCAGGATGGGGTCTAAGATCACGGGCCTAAATTTTCAAAAACATCTGGTAATTTTGAATGCCTCTGGTTTTGCCACCTTAAAGGAACCTGATTTTCAGAAATTGCTCAACTCCAACCTTCTGAAAATCAGGTCATTTCAATGTGTCTCTAGTCAGGCACCCCAAAATTGAGGCATTAAAAGTCACTAGTTAGCTTTTTTTCAATTTAGGCCAGGGTAATCACTTGAAAAATTTTAGACATGTAACTACATTCATATTTTGGACCATGAACATTGTGTTTCCTTTACAAAAATATGTGTGGCCCTGATTGCACTGATCTGCAAACAATGTCATTTTTTAGTAAAATAATGTTCGGCACAGTAAAATGAAAAATGAAAAGAATCAAGAGTTAAAGTTCAGTGGAAATAGCCTAAGGTCTGGAGGTTAAAGTGATAATATTTTCTTGCTAGAATGTTTTTAACATATGTAGCTTGCCTATTTTATATTATTTTAAATATGTACAAGAGGGAGGAAGCAATAAAAACAACAGAGGACAGATGGTTTCTGCCAAGTGCCAAGTGAAATTACATCTATGCTCTAAAATATATTTTAGCCATGAATGACGATGGCTAAATAGTGACCTGCTGCTATGCAAGTTTTTACAACAGTCATGCTTGAGACATTCTGTCAAAACTGCTTCCCACATGCATATGTCATCAGAAAATATTTGCACAGGAAATAGCAAAATAGCTTTTAGTGTATTAGTGATGTCTGCCTTACTTCATTTGAGATCAATAATATAAAAACTGGAAACATCTGCTGAAAAAACATCACTGTGACTGGAGAAATCAGTTTGTCCTTCTTTTGAATTATTCTGATATTCACCATCTAACATGCTTAGTTTGGTTAATGCACAAAAAGATAACTAGCACAGAGATGTGTTGGAAACACAAACACTAACAAGGTGGTATTTAAATAATTATGTCGTGAACATTTGGGGTGGGGTTTTCAAAAGCACCAAAGTGACTTAGACGCACACGTATGAGACTAATGCTCCTAAAACACTTTGGTGCTTCAGAAAATCCCACCCTAGGTCTGAGATCTTCTCTTACATATAACTTAATCTTTAACTTTGTAATTTCTTATACCCTTTTGCTCAAAGTTCAAACCACGTAACATACAAGAGTAGGAGATACAGTCAGCATAGTGGACAATATCCTATCTTTGGAAATTTGTTTAATACTTACCATTTGGTGAAATCAAAGTTTTGCCGCGGACTACAATGAAAGTGGGATCAGTGTTTGAATGAGGCGATATTACCAGCAGCCATGCCTGCTCTGGTTGTGTTCTTGTGGGCACACACAAGAGAAACAGTGTCAGTACTAGGACCTCCAGTGAAAATCCAAAGTGCTGTATGGAGTGACACTGATGATTCAGTGGGGATATTCTATTTTCTAAGGCCTGATTTTGCCCAAATCAGGTCCTCACAATTGACTGTTTTAGCAAACGTTCCTGCCAGAATTTGCTAGAATACTCATGGAAAGCAGAAACAAGACATACACAATGATAAGGAATTAGTAAAAAAATTAAAACCATTATTCACTTTTTTTTTGTATTATACATCCAGCTGTATTAAAGAGATATTTGTTGCAGGTTACTAGGCCTGACATGTATCATCTAGTGAGAGGAAGTTCTCTGCATTCTTTTATTCTTACAGAGAAATTTGTAAAAATCACTACAAGGCATGCATAGTTGACAATAACAGTGTGCTAAAAAAAGGTTATGCCTAGAATAAAGCATTGAATGCAATAGAATTACACTAGAGATGAACTAAATGAATGATGTTTTGTCATCTGTTGTACTATTGGTCATCACCACTAATGATAAATAACGATGTTTGGACATGATATGGTGTTACATTAGTTAAAATTATTGCAGGTTAAGAACTAAAATTCAGTACTATTTACAGTCAGACTCCAAAATATTTCCATTTAAAAACACATTGGTCAAGGCCTTCTTTTCTTTTAGCCACACCTTCTCCAAACCTGACCGCCAGTCACAGCAATCTGAGCCAAGCACCACAGCATCTTTTTCCCCCTGTGGTTTCAGAAGCAACTGAGGTCTTGGCTACATGAACATTTAGGTTGTGGCAAGTTCACATGCATCAGGATTTGTGCTAGTACGGGGTAGATTCACACACCAGCTTGCGGCAAATTAAAGGTTCGCTTAGGCAAGCCACGAGGCTGAGGCAGGCAATGTGTATTTGTGCGTTTCTGCTTCTGTGAATGTGCCCAGACATTAGAACTGTGCGTAGAGGGTTTGGCTAGGTACAGTTTTGAGTAAGTTTCTGTTGGTGGCTGGGGAACACTCAGAAACAGACTCTAAAGGAGACAACACAAAGACAGAGGTAGTAGGGGCAGAAAGCTAGTCAGCCTGGAGAAGCACAATATATAACCCAGAAAGAAGCCTAGAAAGAGTGCTTTTGGATCTGGTTATGGTTAAAAGGTTTGGCACTGTAGGTAAAGAAATGATATCCAGTTGTTTTTATTTCTCCTGTGTTCAAGAAACCAGGACTTTGTACATTCTTTATAAATAAACAAGATTGCATGGAAGGTACCAGACTCCTCCACCAACTTCTCCTCCCTGTTGGAACAATCTATACAAACACAAATTTTTGGCTAGCCACTCAAGTCAAATGGGACAACAGTATGTTGCGTAACAAAACTTGCCTTGTTTTATGGTAATTTTGTCCTCACTGCAATGGATTTGAATGACCCTGAAGCTCAAAGTCAAACTCAAAGGGCTGGAAACTACACAAACTGGAACCAACAAAAATGTTTGTTTTAGCCCATGTGAACTGAAACTAGCCAATTCCATGTCGTTCTCCTTACAGTTTCCTTAATAAATCTGCCATGCATTTCAACCATCCAGCTGTACCAAACTGCTACAGCATTTGGTGCCAAATTGTAACTTGGGCTGTGCAGCCCTGATGGGCCATAAGAGGGAGTAAGAATGCCCCTGTAGGCTCTTGTGCGGGCTTCACAGACTTTACATCTAAATGCAGAGAAGTAAATGGATGCTACATTCCTGCTACTATCCTAGGTGTGGCTGATGAGTGAGCCTCTGCCTTGCATGGACCAGCGACAAATTTCTACCCTCACTCCCAGAGCCAGGAGGAAGCAGGAAGAAGATCGAGTCTCTTTCCTGTACTGCCCCATTCACAAGGCATGTGGCTTTGCCATAATCTAGTCCACAAAGAAGAGGAGAACTGAAGTAATTCTTTGAAGTCAGTACAGTGTATGGTGTTCACCAATGTGATAAGGGTTGCACAGTCTATAGCCTTGTACAAGTTGCAGCCTGTTAGAAGAACAGCTCATAGAAATGAGTCCCTTCCAAATTTCATTTAACAGTTTAGGAACAAATGTATAAATGCTACAGTAACAGCTACTGAAGCAGCTGTGGATGAATCATCAGCTACAGTAAACAACATTTAAAAGTTCTGATTGAAACAGCTCTTTATTACTGAAAGGCTTTGGAAGTCCTCTCCTCCCAACCAGCAAATATAAGGCCAGGCTGTCCCTTGCTCTAGTACGGAGGAAGAGGACATGGAAAGGGAGACACGGCAATTTCAATTAGCAATCCTGCACAAGGGCCTGGCTGGATTCCCTGTCTCTCTCTGCTCACAGGTGTATAGTGACTGCTGTCTTCGTATGCCCTTCATGGTCACATAACACCCAAAAGGGAGTGGACAGGTTATCTTTCTCCCTACTTCAGATGGGCAAGCTGAAGTCGCTGGTGTAGCAGAGGAGTAGGCTTCCCTCACTACACAACCCCTGTGTACCAGGGAGTTTGGGGAATAGTTGTACCTCCTGATGCACAATGTCTCCCTGAGATGCCTCTATGAAGTCCAGCTTGGCATCATCCTTGTCTTCTCAGTACTTAAATGACACAATTTAGTCCACTGTAGTCACTGACCTTTTCACTTGTTTTTAACATTAAGCACACATTCCTGATGCAGAAGAAGAAATGTAAGGTAGGTGAGATGTAAGATGTTATTTTCAAATCAATCTAGGATGTGACTCTCTGATCACAGAAAACACTATTTTTTCAAAAAGAAAAGGAGTACTTGTGGCACCTTAGAGACTAACCAATTTATTTGAGCATAAGCTTTCGTGAGCTACAGCTCACTTCATTGGATGCATACCGTGGAAACTGCAGAAGACATTATATACACACAGAGACCATGAAACAATACCTCCTCCCACCCCACTGTCCTGCTGGTAATAGCTTATCTAAAGTGATCATCAAGTTGGGCCATTTCCAGCACAAATCCAGGTTTTCTCACCCTCCGTGTGTGTGTGTGTTTCCGGGGGGGGGGGGGGGGGGGGTAAGAAAACCTGGATTTGTGCTGGAAATGGCTCACCTTGATTATCATGCACATTGTAGGGAGAGTGGTCACTTTGGATGAGCTATTACCAGCAGGAGAGTGAGTTTGTGTGTGTATGGGGGTGGGGAGCTGAGAAAACCTGGATTTGTGCTGGAAATGGCCCACCTTGATTATCATGCACATTGTAGGGAGAGTGGTCACTTTGGATAAGCTATTACCAGCAGGAGAGCGAGTTTGTGTGTGTGGTTTTTGGAGGGGGGTGAGGGGGTGAGAGAACCTGGATTTGTGCAGGAAATGGCCCACCTTGATTATCATACACATTGTGAAGAGAGTGGTCACTTTGGATGGGCTATTACCAGCAGGAGAGTGAGTTTGTGTGTGGGGGGGGGGCGGGAGGGTGAGAAAACCTGGATTTGTGCTGGAAATGGCCCAACTTGATGATCACTTTAGATAAGCTATTACCAGCAGGACAGTGGGGTGGGAGGAGGTATTGTTTCATGGTCTCTGTGTGTATATAATGTCTTCTGCAGTTTCCACGGTATGCATCCGATGAAGTGAGCTGTAGCTCACGAAAGCTTATGCTCAAATAAATTGGTTAGTCTCTAAGGTGCCACAAGTACTCCTTTTCTTTTTGTGAATACAGACTAACACGGCTGTTACTCTGAAACCTGTAACTATTTTTTCACACCCCAGAGGTTGCAGTGACCACACTGTCACACCATGAAGGTTTTCTCCCAACCAAGCAGGCAGCACAAAGTAAATAACAGCATAGCCTGAAGAAAGGCTCTGTGTAAGCTCAAAAGCTTGTCTCTTTCATGAACAGAAATTGCTACAATAAAAGATATTACCTCACCCACCTTCCCTCTCCGATATCCTGTGACCAACACAGCTACAACAACACTGCAAACAGCATAGTTATAGTGAAACTACTTGACTTCACAGACTGTTAAGCATGACTTATAGGATTATTTTTGTATTTAACACTTCTCAACCTCCTTTTTATAGTATGTTACCACCTAAATCTATCATACTTTGAGGTAAAATATAAGTGACTTGTTTTACAAAAGCATACACACACGATGTCTGGAAAGATAATTAGATTCACATTGTTCCTTG
This sequence comes from Eretmochelys imbricata, assembly GCF_965152235.1. Classification (NCBI taxonomy): domain Eukaryota; kingdom Metazoa; phylum Chordata; order Testudines; family Cheloniidae; genus Eretmochelys; species Eretmochelys imbricata. The sequence goes on along the minus strand of NC_135575.1, from coordinate 31,855,991 downwards.
TTATATTAATCCATCACTTGGATGTTCAACACACAATCACATTATTCTACCAGGCATATCAATTTGATATTATAAGCTTTAAAACATTTTTACGTTATTAGGATAATTATATTTATATCATGCATAGTGTCTTTAATATGTATGATAGTATTTTTTCTTTTAATACTGAACAGGAGAAAAGATTGGGGTCAGACCCAAGAAGCCATAAGTAAATACATGCTTCTGGTGAGTTCTTGGACAAACACGGCAAACAATTCTGATGACATCTATTAGGACAAGTTTTGAAGCTCTTCAGCAACGTTGTGATTCAGTATGAATCACAGAGACAAAGAAATAATGGCCAAAACATAGAACAAAGGGCAAAAAAGATCAAGCCTAACATCCCATTAGTCGCGCAGACCTCATTGCATCAGTCATAGTGTTCCTTTGCTCATCAATGGAGAGGAAGACTTTGAGAGTTTTTTTGAGTCACTGTATACCATGTGGCACCTTAGAGACTAACATATTTATTAGAGCATAAGCTTTCATGGGCTACAGCCCACTTCATCGGATGCATTGAATGGAACATATAGTAAGAAGATATATATATATATACACATACAGAGAAGGTGGAAGTTGCCATACAAACTGTAAGAGGCTAATTAATTAAGGTGAGCTATTATCGGCAGGAGAAAAAAAACTTTTGTAGTGATAATCAAGATGGCCCATTTAGACAGTTGACAAGAAGGTGTGAGAATACTTAACATAGGGAAATAGATTCAATATGTGTAATGACCCAGCCACTCCCAGTCTCTATTCAAACCCAAGTTAATGGTATCTAATTTGCATATTATTTCAAGCTCAGCAGTTTCTCGTTGGAGTCTGTTTTTGAAGCTTTTCTGTTGCAGCCAACAACTCAAATCAATAAATTAAGTTTAAAAAGTCACACTGAGTGGACACTATTGTCTGACTGATTAACCTGACTGATTAACCTGTTTTTCCTCCTTGCTCAAAAATTCATCTTATCACAGATTTTGATATTTATCTCCTCACACGGCACAAAAGCTGTATGAAGTGTAGTTGTAGCCTTGTTAACTCCAGGATATTAGAGAGACAAGGTTGGTGAAGTATTATTTTTTATTGGACCAACTTCAACTGGTGAGAAAGACAAGCTTTTGAGCCACACAGAGCTCTTCTTTAGGTCTGGGAGAGCATAATGATTGTCTGGTTTTACTTACGCTAAACAATCTGTTCCTCCTTGCATTTAGCTGTGACTCTTGGAGTACCTTTCCCAGACCCGAAGAAGAGCTTTGTGGTCTTGAAAGCTTGTCTATCTCACCAACAGAAGGTGGTCCAATAAAAGTTATTACCTCATCTACATAAAGTCTGTGACAGAGCTGTGGACTGAAACAAGGTCCTTAACTTATAGGCCAGTATCCTAACTACTGGTTCAGACTTACTCTTTGTGGAACATGGCTACCAGGATAATCCCAATTTTTGTTTGATTAAGCAGCATGTCCAGTCAATACAGGATAGATACATCAGTAATGCTTCTAGCTGCATAGCTGTGATAATGCTGTCAGCTTCCAGGAGTAAGTCATCAAGAAGTACAAAAACTCATTTTATTTTAAATGAGAGTGGATGGGTGGGGGTGAGCGTGTGTGTGTGTGAATCAAAAACTACTGTGTGTGTTCTTTCTAAACAAAATTTGCAGCATTTTTAAATTAGAAAGCAGCCTGCTAGGCAACCCTTCAACAAGAACAGTGGGTTTCTTCATGATAATGAACATTCATGTCACTATACTGAATCCTGTCTTCCTACTCTGTTCTTTTGAGCTAGGCAGCATATTGAAAAGTACAAGAATCCAGAAACCATTTTTCAGGCTGCACAGGATGTGAGGAAGCCCAACAATCATTGGTCAATATTCTATAAACTCGGTAAGAAATAATGAATCATTTACTGTTTATTCAACACACCAAAAGGTGCGGAAAGAAGTGTGACCATGGCATCTGTGCCCAGCCCACTGTCAGAATTATAAAAGGAAAATGCGATTTGGCTATGTTAAACAAAATTAACACTATATAGGATAAAAATGGATTTTTTTAAAAAAGTAGTTTCTTATAATGGGCTCAGTAGCTTTGAAAAAAATGTCTTTTTCTAATGGTCATTCTACTGATGTAGAGCCTAAGGACAATTTTCCTAATTAAGCAATAAATCACACTTGGTAGAAAAGTCTGGTAAGTCACTCTTAGAGCTGTGCAGAGCTCTGAGCCTTTGATTCAGAGAGGTTGCGGCAAGCCTTTTATCTGGCTTTGCCATACATAGGTTCTCATTTCCTCCCCCAAGTTTCTCTTAGAGTTTTGGGTTCAATGACTCCCCCCCGCAAAATGAAATTCAGCCAAAACTGCAAAATTTTACATGGTTTATACTCTGGACCATAAACCAGACCACCTCTTTCCTCCCTAGCTTCCCTTCTCCTCTTCCAACAAGACCCAGCTCCTCTCTCATTGCCTTTTGCTGTTTTCTGTAGGGAGAGGGTATGCCACTGGTGTGCTTTCTCCCCTCACATCCAATGTCTTTGTAAGGAGTGTCAGATGTCTGGTTCCTAAATCTCTTGGAGACAGCCAACTGGCACACTCCACACATCACCTGTATTCAGGGAGGTAAGTAAGTCAGTCCTCAAAATCACTAGAATTCCTTCAGACAGGCTTCCCGTGGCCCATTTGACAGGATCAAGACCTAAAATGTCCCTTGTAATGTAAACTTGTCTTGCTGCAGGACCATAATCTGGGATTCTCCAGCAATGTGTATTCTGGGGCTTTTGCAGCAAAAGCAGGATCCAGTGAATAGTTTGGGAAGTAATAACTTATGCTGCTCATTCTGTCTATTTAACATGCTTCTGAGGCAGTTACATCTTAGTCAGGTGGAAAGGAGTACGTGTTTCACCTTAGAGACTAACCAATTTATTTGAGCATAAGCTTTCGTGAGCTACAGCTCACTTCATCGGATGCATACACTCAGGAGGGTGTCCTGATCACCTGAGAATATATGTATATAAGAATTGCCATACTGGATCAGACTAGTAGACCAGCATCCCTCCTCTGACAGTGGCCAGTATCAGATAATTCAGAGGAAGATGCCAGGCGATCCCATAATGAACAATTATGAAATAACCTCCTGCAGGGAAAGTTTCTTCCTAGGCCATTCAGTTAGTAGGCTGCCATGAACGCTAAAGCATGAGGGTTTATGTGGATGTTAGGTTTCAGAGTAGCAGCCATGTTAGTCTATTATCTATGAAAACACTGAATCCTTTACTGAATCCTACTAAGCTCCTGGCTTCAGTGACATTTTGAATTAATCAAGTTAGACAGATTAATTATGGCTTGTGTGGACAAGTATTTCCTTTTATCAGTTATAAATCTGTTGCCCTTCAATTTCATTAATTCTCCCTTGTTCTCGTATTATAAGACAGGGTAAACAGGAGCATCTGATTTGCCTTCTTGATTCTATCATGTATGATATCCTATTATTTGCCTCCCCCTTAACAGTTCCCAAACTTTCCAAGCTCTCCTTGTAGAAAAATATCTCCATGCTGCTAATGATTTTCACCATCTAATTCTGAACACCTGCTATTGTTGCTATATCTTCTTAGGTATATAGTCACCAGAACTGAAATGCATACTGACATTTTATTTGCTTTTTTCACCAATGTTAAATATTGAACAGTCTACAGTGATTCATAAGTCTTTTTTTCCTGAGTGGTTCCAATTAGCTGAGAACCCAGCAAATGTGTATGAGTGGTTCAAATTATTCCTTCCAACATGCATACTTTTGCATTTTTCAACAGAGGTATTAATCTGCTTCCATGCTGTCCACTCACCAAATTTTTTTAGATCCCCTTGAAGTTACTTGCTCTCTTGACAACAAAACAAATTAAACACCACCAGTCCTATTACCGAACCTAGGGGCACCCTGTTCTTAAACTTTTACCATATTGAAAGTTCTTCCTTTATTTCTACTCTCTGCTTTTTGTCTTTTTCCCAGTTTCTAACCCATGATAATATTTTATGTCTAAGCCATTAAACAATCAGTTTCCTTAATAGTCATTGTGAGGTATTTGGCTTTTTGAAAGTTCATATAAATTATGTCAGTTATTACTTTTTATCCACAATTTTACTGAAACATTGACTGAATACTAGTAGATTATAGAGCAGGGGTGGGCAAACTACAGCCCGGGGGGGTCACATCCGGCCCTTCAGATGTTTTAATCCAGCCCTCAAGATCCTGCTGGGGAGTGGGGTCTGGGGCTTGTCCCGCTCCAGCTGGGGAGTGGGGTCGGGGGCTTGTCCTGCTCTGCGCGTGCCATGGATTTGCACGGCTCCCAGAAGCAGCGGCATGTCTCCCCTCTGGCTCCAAGGCGTAGGGGAAGCCAGGGGGCTCCACCCCCTGCCCCCGCCCCAAGCGCTGCCCCCGCAGCCCCCATTGGCCAGGAAACACAGTCAATGGGAGATGCAGGGGCGGCACCTGCGGATGAGGCAGCATGCAGAGCCGCCTGACCCTGCCTCCACATAGGAGCCAGAGTGGAGGACATGCCACTGTTTCTGGGAGCTGCTTGAGGTAAGTGCCACCCAGAGTCTGCACCCCTGACCCCCTCCCATACCCCGACCCCCTCCCATGCCCTAACCCCTTGCCCTAGTCCTGATCCCCTTCCTGCCCTCCGAACCCCTTGGTCCCAGCCCAGAGCACTTTCCTGCACCCCAACCCCTCATCCCCATCCCCATCCCAGAGCCCTCACTCTCCCGCACCCCAACCGCCTATCCCAGCCCAGAGCCCCCTCCCACATCCTCATTTCTAGCCCCACCCCAGAGCCCACTTCCCCAGCCAGAGCCCTCACCCTTTCCTGCACCCCAACCCCCAATTTCATGAGCGTTCATGGTCTGCCATACAATTTCCCTACCCAGATGTGGCCTTTGGGCCAAAAGGTTTGCCCACCCCTGTTGTAGAGGAATGACTTTCCTTTGCCTAAGGCATGCTGGTTTGTCACTGTCAAATCAAGATCTCCTAAGTGACTTATAATTTTATTTTTAAGTATTATTTCAATTCATTTACCCGGTACAGAAGTAAGAAGTTGTGCTCTTAGCGAGACAACGTGGATTGAGTTAGTGTCTTTTATTGAAAAAAGAAAAGGAGTACTTGTGGCACCTTAGAGACTAACCAATTTATTTGAGCATGAGCTTTCGTGAGCTACAGCTCACTTCATCAGATGCATACCGTGGAAACTGCAGCAGACTTTATATATACACAGAGAATATGAAACAATACCTCCTCCCACCCCACTGTCCTGCTGGTAATAGCTTATCTAAAGTAATCATCAGGTTTAGATAAGCTATTACCAGCAGGACAGTGGGGTGGGAGGAGGTATTGTTTCATATTCTCTGTGTATATATAAAGTCTGCTGCAGTTTCCAAGGTATGCATCTGATGAAGTGAGTTGTAGCTCACGAAAGCTCATGCTCAAATAAATTGGTTAGTCTCTAAGGTGCCACAAGTACTCCTTTTCTTTTTGCGAATACAGACTAACACGGCTGTTACTCTGAAACCTGTCTTTTATTGGACCAACTTCTGTTGGAGAGAGAGAGAGAAAAGCTTTCAAGCTACACAGAGATCTGCAGGTCACCCATCTTGTCTCTCTAATATTCTGGAACCAACACAGCTACAACACTACATGTACTGGTCTGTAATTCCCAGTATCATTGCTAGTGCCTTTTTTTAAAGCTGGGCACAGTATTTGCTGCTGTTCAGTCCTTTGGCACAGCATCTGCTCTTAGGAGAGACTGCATTTTGCGTTAGCAGCTCAGCCACTTCATTCTAAACTTCCTTCAGAAGCCTGCTGACTTGTAGCTAATTAAGTGCATGATCCAAATAAAAGACTCAATTGACTTCAATGGCCTCTGGATTAGGCCCTCATTTATCAGTGTGTTCAAGCACCTCTTCTTTTGATATCTCGCTCTCTGACAGTAATTCATCTTTATCACATGAAAAGAGTAGGTATCTCCTCACACTCTATGGCAAAGATAGAGACAAAGAAATCATTCAGTTTCTCAACAATTCCCTTATCTTCTTTTACAGCGTGATCCAAAACCCATTGAAGCCAATGGGAGTCTTTTCACTGATTTCACTGTGCTTTGAATCCAGCCCTAATAGCTCCCTTTATTCCACAGTGCTCCAGTGGACCCACTGATACTCTTGGACACTTCCTGCTTCTGATAGACTTAAAGAATTTCACTGTTATAATGTCTCTGGCTAGTTGCCATTCAATTTCCCTCTTAGCCCACACAGTGTTATTTTCTTACATATTATCTGCTATAGTTTATGTTCCTTTCACTCCAGCTGGATTTTTCTTTTTCTTAAGGATACCTGTATGGCTTGAATAACCTCTTCAATAATTTATTAATTTTTGTTTGCCTTCCTCTTTTGTTTAAACATGTCCATGCCTTTGTGACCGTATTCTAGTTGCATAAGCAGCCTCCAGAGTAAGTGTAAAGATTTTAATTTCTGCACTATTGATCTGAGGATTGGTGGTGGTGTTTTACTCACTCCCTCATTTCTGTGAAATATCCCTGTTTAAAATTTAGTTTCACACTGCAAATTTTTGGTATAATTCCTTCTCCAAGGATGTTAAATTTAATTTCCAAAGTTGATGTGAGGGGTTTTACTCTGTGATTGGCTATTAGGTTGAACAAGGTTTTATCTTTAAGTGGGAAGCTAAGGTTTATTTTAGTTGTTTCTTTAATTAATGGATTTTATTTACTTTAGCCCATTAACAATTAATTTAGCAGTCTGCTCCCCTCTGAGCCAAACTCCCATGTTGTCCCTTGTGCTTATACAGTCAGTGACTCACTTTACACTAAAGAGTATGGAGGAATGGGAATTATTCATCAGCTCATCCCGCAAAAGGCAGAGTGTTCCAGGAAGACATTAGAGTATTTGTGTGTGTATGTGTGTGTGTGTGAGAGAAAGGGTAAGCAAGTGGCCACTGGTAGACAGCATCAGTAAAACGCTCCCATATTCTGTTGAGGAGAGAGGGATCCTATGGAATGGAATATATGACCCAAATATGGGATCAGGGCCATATCTACATTAGCACTTATGTCAGCAAACCTTTTGGTGCTCTGGGGTGTGAAAAAACACCCGCCTGAGTGACATAAGTTTAGCTTGCATAAGTGGTAGTTTGCGCACAGTGCTATGTTGGCAGAATAGCTTCTCCTGCCACTTGTTGGGGGTGGTTTAATTATGTCGATGGGAGAGAGCTCTACATAAGACCGGCTACACGAGAGATCTTACAGCGGCACAGCTGCATCGGTAGCTGTGCTGCTGTAAGCTCTTTAGTGTAGACATGGCCAAAGGTTGCCTAATACTTGTCCCAAATTGACAAATCTCTCAGGCTATGCCTACACTGCATTAAAAAACCCCTGCTGGCCTGTGCCAGCTGACTCAGGCTTCAGTGGCTCAAGTTCCAGGGCTGTTGAATTACAGTGGAAACTTCCAGGCTCGGGCTGCAGCCTGAGATTTGGGACCCTCCTACCACTCAGGACCCTATAGCCCAGGCTCCAGCCCAAGCCTGAAAGTCTACACTGCAGTTAAACAGCCCCATAGCCTGAGTCTTGCAAGCCGGCAGCTGGATGCCCGCGGGTGTCTAATTGCAGTGTACAAATACCCTCAGTGAATCTGGGCTTAGAATCTGATTTAATTACAAAAGGGTTGTAAACATCTAGCCACTAAAAGACATCTAACACTATCACATTATCTTATTCACTGTCAGCTTAGTAACTCCCACGTACTGTAGGATGCATGTAACCATCAACAGTTCTGAATATTAAAATCTTGTTGAAAGAGTAAAATCCCAGCAGGTTTTGCTGAGTTATCACCGTTGGAATAGCACAAATGCCAGAAATCTGACTGATCCTTTTCTCTCACATACACTCCCAGCTACCTGATGCTGATGAGCAATGGGCCAAAGTGTTATTACAGCAGCACTTAAGATAATTAAACAAAATATTGATAGCAATCAAATTTAGCACATTTAGAATTCTTTTAAAATATATTTTCCCCTTTCTCTTCCTACATAGATTTCTCTCCAACCACTAAGTAACTGTCTTTGGAGGGAGATAACATCTTGACTGAAGCAGCAACAGGTTTAAATTGAGGATCCTCCCATTATATGAGAAATGGAATGAATCCCTCTGGGGCTGCACAAGACTGAGCTACAATACAGTAAGATGCAGGAATAACGAAATTACTATGAAAAAAAGGAAGCTGACTTTGCCATCCACAGGCTCAGCAGCAGGGCACACAATCCTAAAAGAGTGTTGCTATTTGCATTTATTCAAATACTGGAAGTTCTAAGAACTCTGGGAAATTCCCGTGCCTTTTTGGCAAAAGTGACAGGACTGTCCAAAGTTCTTTCTGGCTGAGGCCTGTATAATTTATACTAGTAAATAAATACGTTAATACATTAGTTCTGAAAAGAAAAGACACTATCTACAATTAGACTGTAGAATGGTGGTACAATATATAAAAGTGATCCACTAGTGTTCAGGTATTCTCAGACCGTCTTTTCCTGGTAGTCCCAGTTGATGACAATCCTGCCCTTTCCAGATTGCTAAGGGAGTATCTCAGCTAGAAATTTACTAAATGCAAGAGGGCCAGGTGGACCGGGGAAGTCCCAGTATAGAAAAGGTTGAGAACTCTTCACTAATTTCAATTAGTGATTCACCACATTACACTTTTTCTACTGTGCATTTCAGCCACATGTATCCTGAGTATATTTGGAGTCAGTTTTAAATGTACACATAAAGGAGTGAAAATCTGCTTGGTGCAGCAGTGGTGTGTAAATGGGGGAAGAGTTTGTAAGAAATAGTTTCTCTGCACACAAGCAGCGGGATAGGGTCTTTCTTATGCCAGAGCTTGAGCAAAGGCAAGCTACTATGCTGGCCCCCACATACTACATTCTCAAGTGCACGCGCTAGTGTCAGCAAGTATTAGCCAGAAGTGTGCCGTGCTCCTACTCAGAGGGAAAGCAGCATATCTCAATAAGCCTTCCTGCACAATTATTTGTACGAAAGAACATCCAGACTGGAAGAATTTCCATAGCACAAGATTCTCCCGACTACCTCTCTACTCCCCATCTCTGCACCAGATAGTGTAAAATGTAGAGCTGAGCTTCAAATTCTTCCCTTGGATGCACAAATTTGGCTCCCCCTGAATTTAAATGGGAACTGGATATGGCATCTGAGGACAGAATTTCTCTCTTACACCAAGCTTGATCCTACATTTCTTCCACACACAAAAGTCTCATTGACTTGCGCGGGAGTTACATATAAGTAAATAGCCTGATTGTGCAACCCTTACATTGGGGAGCATTTACTCACGGACTTGTCCCATTGAAGTCAATGGGACTACTCTCTTGTAACTTTTCACCAACTTGAGTTGCACAATTGAGCCAAAAGGAAGCAGGATCAACAGCACCCAGTCCTGGACTTGAATACTTCACAGGATTTTAATTGTGGAAAGCATCACTAAGCTGTTTGAAGTGTTGTTTTAAAGACAGAGGTGGATTTAAGAGTTGGGATGTAGTAAGAAAATAAAGGAGGAGATGATAGGAGGCAATGGATGGTATGGCATATTTAACAATTTCTCTTCTTTCCCTTACTGTATTCTCCTACCCCACTCTGTTCTTTCCCTCTTAGCCTTTCATTACAGTACTTCCTTTGTGTTCTCTAATAGTCTGTTTCCTTTCCTGTCCTCAGTCTGTTTCCCAGTTACTCTTCCACTGACTCCTCTGCGCTCTGTCTCTCACTCTCTTCCTCCTCCCCCCCCGACCACATCTCAAACCAGCAGATGGGACTAGGATTTCCATCCTCCTTCAATTTAAGAGAGTTTCCCTTCCCCTTTCAATTTTCTCTTCCCTGACCTCAAGTATCTTCTGCATCCCTAATCTCCAATAGCTGGGCAATTTCCAGGCTCAACAGTGGGGCCAGAGTCAATTTTGCTCCCAGAGAAGAAGCTGGGTGATATATATTGAATCTTAGGTGGGGGATTGATTTTGCCCTCAGAGTGAGGAAAGGGGGTGATTTTCTCCTACCTCTAAGTAGATGGATGGGGTGGGGAGTACTTGAGAGTAGCCTATCATGAGCAGATAGGGAGCGACTGAGCTGACCAACTGGGCAAGATGGGAATGTGGAGTTGGGCCCAGACCCATGCAGCCAGAGAGGAGCTTAACTGAGCTGCCAGCTTTAGTGAAAGAGATGTCGCAATCCCCTATGTTTACATAACTGATGGAGGGCCTGATTAGAATTTGCCAATTCATTGTCTTTTAGATTCATCCTTGGTTAAAGAGTTAAAGAAATACTGGTCTTGGTTTCAGAAAAAATGCCATCATTTTAGATTTTTTCTGGCATTTAAATATATACACTCCTCTTCAGAAAACAATTCTCATCTATAATTGCTGAAACTCAGATGTGTTCCCAATGTCTATACACTAATCAGGGCACATCTGGAGTAGTTAACAACTGCAACCTCAGCAATTAGCAACAATATTCTAGATCCTGGCATGTCAATTGATAGAATCAATCTTCACAGGAGAAGAATTAATGGGACTGTACCTAGCTGAAGAGTATTGTAAAGAGCAAATACAGTCACAGATTCAGTTAAGGCCTGATTCTAATCTCACTGAAGTGAATAGGAATTATGCAAATGGGTACAGGATCAACACCTACTGCTTTTCAATAGCTGCTAAATATCACATTCATTCAGGACTTATACCAGCTCAGTAACACATACATATACCACTCTCAATATATAAATTTGGTCTTGTCTGATTCATTAAGCAGGGAGATACATAAAATTATATTTGCAGACAAAAATCCAAAATGTTTTTACAAAAAGAAAAGGAGTACTTGTGGCACCTTAGAGACTAACCAATTTATTTGAGCATGAGCTGTAGCTCACGAAAGCTCATGCTCAAATAAATTGGTTAGTCTCTAAGGTGCCACAAGTACTCCTTTTCTTTTTGCGAATACAGACTAACACGGCTGTTACTCTGAAACCTGTCAATGTTTTTACAGTCCATTATTCAGAATGGGACTTGGCTGGATTCAAAAAGCTCAATTAACCTGTTTTTTATTCATCAGAATTAGGCAACCAAGCCTAAAATGATGAAAAGCATTTTAATATTTTAAAAACAAAAGTATTTTGCCACCACACAGTCTAGACACTGCAACACAAAAAATGAATACTGCAATTATTGTATAAAATGGTACTGATGTTACCCATAGGACCATGTTATAAGGCTAAATCCAACAATCAGTAAGCCTTATTTGCATTAAGCAATCAATAAAACAGTCTTTTAATAGGAATTTTCTCAGAATCTGCAAAATACACTGCAAATGGGATACAGTATGTATTTTCTGATTATGGCCCACGTAGCTGTCAGCATCAACTACTAAATACAGAAAGGGACAAATTATGGGCCTCTGAACCTCTGGAGTGCTGTAATGGATGGAGCAGCAGAACACCCTTAATGCTGGAAGGAGGAATTTTGTCCATAAGATGACATAAAGGACCAGCATGACTCTCAATGAGACTTAGACCCATTTTGAAATGGAATTTAGGAGCTTCTAAAAATGTTATTCCTTGTTTATTTTTTGGTTTTTCTTTGTACCTTGTGTCACTGATTCAGTCAGGCTCTTCTATCAGCAGTCCACCAGTCTGGCAAGGGAATCCAGGCCTCTGGATCACTGGTTGTTGTATCTAGAGTCTGAACAGATAGTCCCAGACGCTGCATTTGCAGCTAAAGTGAGGCTACCAGCAACAAAGTGACAATGCAGGACAAATATATTGGTATATGATAACTTCATTATGCTGGAAGAAGAGGAAGTTTCTTTACCTAGATTATAATGAAACATGCAGGGAGTGGAAGTGAGTGTTTCTCAGGTGGTTTTATTTGACTTTTTGCTTAAAATAACAAATTATTTATTCTTCGTAAAATTTCTAACATACTTGGGACAAAACTATAGAATGATCATTTCAGGCTGTTAAAGAAACCCCTTTTAGGGACAATGACTATATCCACCTAAGAAAAGTGAAAAATGTTTACAAAGATGATAAAATCTTAGCAAAACATGATGTGTCTGTGTTACGATTTCCTCAACATATGGAAGAAGATCTTCGAGGAACTTTAAAAATACAGAGCTGATGTGCTGAGAGAGAATGCGGTCAGTTCCCGTTTGTTGACATACAGGATTAGAAAGTATGTGTTATTTCTGTTATATTTAATACCCCAGAAATGACGACTCAAAACACAAGGATGAGTCTGTTTCCTTTTGTGAAAAATTTGGAAACTCCTCAGACAACAACATACTTAACCACTATTTTCACAGGACTGTATTCTCATCCATTAGAGAAGTGCAGTAAAAGCAGAGTGTTTTGTGTTCTAAATGCACTAATACCGATAGCATTAATAAGGCATTTTTTCTTGGGTTTGATCTAATACTTCTAAAATTCCACATTAAATCTTTCAGCAGACATGGAGTGCTACCCTGATTCCCCCTCTCCCCGGACCTCAATTTGCATCCCTGCAATAGATCTTCTACAGGACATTGTAGATAAACTGGCTGCACAATTTGCTAAAATGTAAACATCCAAAACCTGTAAGAGTACACTGCTCAGTAGGAAAGATTTGACAGCAGGGACGTTGAAATATTCTGCATAGTCAACATATTTAACCATATATTCCCAAACAAAACTCTAGGCAAGCTTCAGACATCCTTGCTCACACTGAGTAGTATCTCACTCCACAAGTAGGTCCTTTGATTTCACACATCCTTTATAGCACAGTGTCTTATTTCCATTTTTTAAAAAGAACTGCTCACGGAGTAAAGTATTATTCAACATGACTTGGGGTGGCAGAATCTGGCCACCTAGTTAAAAAAAGGGGTCCAGGATGAAATTGTATTTCAGTGGAGCATAACCAACAATTTTCAACTTCCTTCTCCATCTTCTACAAAAAACCATACACTTTCTCTGTAAAAACTCAACTCCTCTCATTAAAAAAAAAATTCAACATTGCTTTAGGTCCTGCTGTAAGAGTATGTATCTCAGGTGTACTTATGAGTCAGAGGAAAAAGGGAGAAGAGATAAAGGAAGAACAGCTAAAATACTCTGTCTAGCCACGTCAGGGCATCTACACTTCTATACAAAGCATTTCTTCAATATGGCCCAGAATTGGAACGAGGGCTTTCTTCAGCCTGTACACAGAAAAAAACCCCCAAAACAGCCAACTAAAATGTCTTTTTCTTCCAGTAAGGGAGGAGGGGGAGAGAGGAAACAAAGTCTTTTAATCATGAAGTCTCTTGCAAGCAATATAGTCCGATATAAGGCTTGGTCTATACTTGAAAGTTACATTGGCATAGCTATGTTGGTTAGAGATGTGAAAAACACACCCCTGATAAACAGCTGTGCTGACAAAATCCCCAGAGTAGATGCAGCTATGCCAACAAACGAGTGTTTCTGTCAATGTAGTGTTTGGGGAGATGGTGTTCCTGCAATGGCAGAAAAACTCCTTTTGTCAGTGTACACTGCATCTCCTATGTCAGCCTAGCTATGCCAGCATAGGTTTCAGAGTAACAGCCGTGTTAGTCTGTATTCGCAAAAAGAAAAGGAGTACTTGTGGCACCTTAGAGACTAACCAATTTATTTGAGCATAAGCTTTCGTGAGCTACAGCTCACTTCATCGGATGCATACTGTGGAAACTGCAGAAGACATTATATACACAGAGGCCATGAAACAATACCTCCTCCCACCACACTCTCCTGCTGGTAATAGCTTATCTAAAGTGATCACTCTCCTTATAATGTGTATGATAATCAAGTTGGGCCATTTCCAGCACAAATCCAGGTTGTCTCACCCTCCGCCCCCCCCCCCCCACCACACACACAAACTCACTCTCCTGCTGGTAATAGCTTATCCAAAGTGACCACTCTCCCTACAATGTGCATGATAATCAAGGTGGGCCATTTCCAGCATAAATCCAAGTTTAACCAGAACGTCTGGGGGCGGGGGTAGGAAAAAACAAGGGGAAATAGGCTACCTTGCATAATGACTTAGCCACTCCCAGTCTCTATTTAAGCCTAAATTAATAGTATCCAATTTGCAAATTAATTCCAATTCAGCAGTTTCTCGCTGGAGTCTGGATTTGAAGTTTTTTTGTTGTAAGATAGTGACCTTCATGTCTGTAATTGCGTGACCAGAGAGATTGAAGTGTTCTCCGACTGGTTTATGAATGTTATAATTTTTGATATCTGATTTGTGTCCATTTATTCTTTTACGTACAGAATGTCCAGTTTGACCAATGTACATGGCAGAGGGGCATTGCTGGCACATGATGGCATATATCACATTGGTGGATATGCAGGTGAACGAGCCTCTGACAGTATGGCTGATGTTATTAGGCCCTGTGATGGTGTCCCCTGAATAGATATGTGGGCACAATTGGCAACGGGCTTTGTTACAAGGATAGGTTCCTGGATTAGTGGTTCTGTTGTGTGGTATGTGGTTGTTGGTGAGTATTTGCTTCAGGTTGGGGGGCTGTCTGTAGGCAAGGACTGGCCTGTCTCCCAAGATTTGTGAGAGTGTTGGGTCATCCTTCAGGATAGGTTGTAGATCCTTAATAATGCGTTGGAGGGGTTTTAGTTGGGGGCTGAAGGTGACGGCTAGTGGCGTTCTGTTATTTTCTTTGTTAGGCCTGTCCTGTAGTAGGTGACTTCTGGGAACTCTTCTGGCTCTATCAATCTGTTTCTTCACTTCCGCAGGTGGGTACTGTAGTTGTAAGAATACTTGATAGAGATCTTGTAGGTGTTTGTCTCTGTCTGAGGGGTTGGAGCAAATGCGGTTGTATCGCAGAGCTTGGCTGTAGACGATGGATCGTGTGGTGTGGTCAGGGTGAAAGCTGGAGGCATGTAGGTAGGAATAGTGGTCAATAGGTTTCCGGTATAGGGTGGTGTTTATGTGACCATTGTTTATTAGCACTGTAGTGTCCAGGAAGTGGGTCTCTTGTGTGGACTGGACCAGGCTGAGGTTGGTGGTGGGATGGAAATTGTTGAAATCATGGTGGAATTCCTCAAGGGCTTCTTTTCCATGGGTCCAGATGATGAAGATGTCATCAATATAGCGCAAGTAGAGTAGGGGCGTTAGGGGACGAGAGCTGAGGAAGCGTTGTTCTAAATCAGCCATAAAAATGTTGGCATACTGTGGGGCCATGCGGGTACCCATAGCAGTGCCGCTGATCTGAAGGTATACATTGTCCCCAAATGTAAAATAGTTATGGGTGAGGACAAAGTCACAAAGTTCAGCCACCACGTTAGCCGTGACATTATCGGGGATAGTGTTCTTGATGGCTTGTAGTCCATCTTTGTGTGGAATGTTGGTGTAGAGGGCTTCTACATCCATAGTGGCCAGGATGGTGTTATCAGGAAGATCACCGATGGATTGTAGTTTCCTCAGGAAGTCAGTGGTGTCTCGAAGGTAGCTGGGAGTGCTGGTAGCATAGGGCCTGAGGAGGGAGTCTACATAGCCAGACAATCCTGCTGTCAAGGTGCCAATGCCTGAGATGATGGGGCACCCAGGATTTCCAGGTTTATGGATCTTAGGTAGTAGATAGAATATCCCAGGTTGGGGTTCCAGGGGTGTGTCTGTGCGGATTGGATCTTGTGCTTTTTCAGGAAGTTTCTTGAGCAAATGCTGTAGTTGCTTTTGATAACTCTCAGTGGGATCATAGGGTAATGGCTTGTAGAAAGTGGTGTTGGAGAGCTGCCGAGCAGCCTCTTGTTCATATTCCGACCTATTCATGATGACAACAGCACCTCCTTTGTCAGCCTTTTTGATTATGATGTCAGAATTGTTTCTGAGGCTGTGGATGGCATTGTGTTCTGCACGGCTGAGGTTATGGGGCAAGTGATGCTGCTTTTCCACAATTTCAGCCCGTGCACGTCGGCGGAAGCACTCTATGTAGAAGTCCAGTCTGCTGTTTCGACCTTCAGGAGGAGTCCACCTAGAATCCTTCTTTTTGTAATGTTGGTAGGGAGGCCTCTGTGGATTAGTATGTTGTTCAGAGGTATTTTGGAAATATTCCAGAGTGAGTTTGTGTGTGGGGGGGCAGAGGGTGAGAAAACCTGGATTTGTGCTGCTGGAAATGGCCCAACTTGATTATCATACACATTGTAAGCAGAGTGATCACTTTAGATAAGCTATTACCAGCAGGAAAGTGTGGTGGGAGGAGGTATTGTTTCATGGTCTCTGTGTATATAATGTCTTCTGCAGTTTCCACAGTATGCATCCGATGAAGTGAGCTGTAGCTCACGAAAGCTTATGCTCAAATAAATTGGTTAGTCTCTAAGGTGCCACAAGTACTCCTTTTCTTTATGCCAGCATAGGCTCTATAGTGCAGACATAGCCTAAACTCCCCTTTAACCATCATGCTCAGGAGCCTCATGGCTCTGATTCCTTGCAGGGCCAGGCAAGAGTAAATCCAATCTCTGTGGCCCTGATTTATATGTTTGGCTTGAAGCATGTGAGTATGTTGGATCATATTAAAGAAGTTCAGTATTAAAATCACAAATGAGTTTGATTCCCCATAGTTTAAGTTCCAGGGTATTACTAATTAAGAGGTCTCTTGGTTTTTGGTACTGTTTCTCTCCCGCTCTGTGTGAAACTTGCAAGCTGCTAATTGTGTTAGCACATCCTAAGACAGAGTCTGTTCTCAAAGCAATACTTTGTAACAACAGAAACAGCACACAGAGACTCCCCGCCCTTTTGTTGTATTCATCTCGCTTTGTTAACAATTGTGATTAAAATAGAGATAGAGGATGTATGTGGATGGATGCTTGGTGTGGATAATAACTGAATGATCAGGGAGGTGCCAGCCTAAGAATACAGTGTCCATTGGCCGAAGAAGGCATCAAGTGGAAACAACCAGAGGACCCCCGGAGGCCAGACTGAAATCCAGCTAACAGCCTCAAGGATGGGAGAACCGAAGAACAACATGGAGCCATCAGGAATGTGCCATCTGCTGATTGATTCAGCAATAGCATGATGAATCAATTCCCATAGACTGGCATAGGAATAAATTCCTATAAAAATGGACTCCAGAAACTGATAATTTTGGGGTCTGATTCTGCAAACCAACTTCCAGGAGCGTCAGATGTGCATCTGACCCTGCTCCCTCCTTGTTTCCAGGCCACCTGGCCAGTGGCTTGGCATGAGCAACTCTAAGGCTGGTAACTATGGTAACAACTTTGCAGAACCTGTGTGTGTGTGTATGAATGAATGTGTGAATAAATATGAAATTGAATGGAAAGTTATAGCTATAACTAATTGCTTACTATGGTTCTTTCTGTATTCACAATAAATCTGGCATTTTGCCTTTTCCCCTTTTAATAAGATCCTGTTGGTTTTTATTTTATTGGTATAACAAGTAGTCTCCGTGAAGTCCTAATAGATTCATAGATATTTAGGTCAGAAGGGACCATTATGATCATCTAGTCTGACCTCCTGCACAACGCAGGCCACAGAATTTCACCCACCACTCCTACAAAAAAAACCTCACACCTATATCTGTGCTATTGAAGTCCTCAAATTGTAGTTTAAAGACCTCAAGGAGCAGAGAATCCTCCAGCAAGTGACCCGTGCCCCATGCTACAGAGGAAGGCGAAAAACCTCCAGGGCCTCTTCCAATCTGCCTTGGAGGAAAATTCCTTCCCGACCCCAAATATGGCGATCAGCTAAACCCTGAGCATATGGGCAAGATTCATCAGCCAGATACTACAGAAAATTCTTTCCCAGGTAACTTGGATCTTACCCCATCTAAAATCCATCACAGGCCATTGGGCCTATTTACCATGAATATTTAATTACCAAAACCATTTTATCCCATCATACCATCTCCTCCATAAACTTATCGAGTTTAATCTTAAAGCAAGATAGATCTTTTGCCCCCACTACTTCCCTCGGAAGGCTATTCCAAAACTTCACTCCTCTGATGGTTAGAAACCTTCGTCTAATTTCTAATCTAAATTTCCTAGTGGCCAGTTTATATCCATTTGTTCTTGTGTCCACATTGGTACTGAGTTTAAATAATTCCTCTCCCTCTCTGGTATTTATCCCTCTGATATATTTATAGAGAGCAATCATATCTCCCCTCAGCCTTCTTTTAGTTAGGCTAAACAAGCCAAGCTCCCTGAGTCTCCTTTCATAAGACAAGTTTTCCATTCCTCGGATCATCCTAGTAGCCCTTCTCTGTACCTGTTCCAGTTTGAATTCATCCTTCTTAAACATGGGAGACCAGAACTGCACACAGTACTCCAGGTGAGGTCTCACCAGTGCCTTATATAACGGTACTAAAACCTCCTTATCCCTACTGGAAATACCTCTCCTGATGCATCCCAAGACGACATTAGCTTTTTTCACAGCCATATCACATTGGCAGCTCATAGTCATCCTATGATCAACCAATACTCCAAGGTCCTTTTCCTCCTCCGTTACTTCTAGTTGATGCGTTCCTAGCTTATAACTAAAATTCTTGTTATTAATCCCTAAATGCATGACCTTACACTTCTCACTATTAAATTTCATCCTATTCCTAATGAGTAGAAGTGGTTGAAATTTCAAAATCTGAAAAATAACTGGAGAAAACAATTGACACAATTCTCACAAAATGTATCCCTGCTTCTAATCTGCTCTATTAATGAGCTCATAATAACTCTTTCTCTATCTACTTCCATGTGAGTTATGCACACACTATTACTATCTTTATTCCCCCCAACCCAAAAAAAGCCACAGTAAATGTGACATTTAAGCAAGGATGAAAAATGAAACAACAATTTGAAGCCATTCTGGAGATACAGACAAGCCAAAAAAGTTGGGAAATTTTTCAAAATGCCAATGATAAAGAAATGGTTTAAATAATGCCATAACTTTAACACTCCTTTTCTAATTGTTTTTATAAACATCCTATACAATTATATCTTGGGATCACCAACATGTGAAATCTGAGGGGGATTGGCTTCTTTTCAGGGAAAATTTGGGATGAGGGTGGCTTTAATGTTCCATATAGTATCTTCTCTTTAACAATGTGGTAAATAGCACTGCATTTTATGCATTAAGATTTTTGCTGTTTCCTTGTATGACATACAGCTTTTTTCTCTATCCCAGCAAGTTAAGATCCACACTTTCATTCTGTCTAGCCATTGCTCAGAGGAGGTTAGGTATTGGGGTTTTGCTACAAGAATGTATCGTGTGATACAGTAATATAGTTTTCAGTGCGAGACATCTCCTGTGGGATATTTCATCATAATAGTCACAAAATTCAGTTACACATTCTTATTGACAGGCAGATCAATTTTCATGCTTTTATTCCAGTTTAAAAAACTTCCTTGAGCAAACCAAATGTTCAAATGGACTTTTGGAATTGGGAAATCAAGATTTAAAAAGCGTGAATGGAGATACCATCTTGGATTCCCGTCATATAAGATGTGAGACCCCCCATAGTTTGATTTAACAGCTTTGAAACTTCGTTTCCTGTGACAGCACCTAATTTGAACACTGAATATGTGTAACAGCAAACAAAGTTTCAAAGCCATGAAATCAACTGAAAACATTTGCTCTTCAAATGGAATGAATTAAAGATGTCAGCCAAGACTTCATGGCTCCCATATGTGATCAGGTTAATGGGGTAGGGGGCTAATGGTAGCTCTCCCATAGATGGAAAGGATTACAACAGGCAAAATGACCTGCACCAGAGAAGTTATTGTCAGATAGTTCCCATATGTTTTTCTTAATAAAGTAACAGCTGAGTTAAACCACATTCCTGGTGTCTTATCTTTCTTCCTGCAGTGCCTGATATACTAGAAAGTGCAGTGTTTGATTGTTATCAAACTCCCCTGTTTCACTTGATACCTTTTGTGACTAAAACACCTATTTCAATTTGCAGCCAGAAATCATATGTCTGATAAAGTAGTTGGCTGCAAATTGAAAAGCATGTAGCCATGTAATATAACACAGGAACTGCATGAGACCTTAGTCTGAGTGTGTCAAAAAAATAAGTGGAAAAGCAACTGATGAATTCAGGAGATGTAGTATGAGTCAGGCTGGAGCTATGTGCTTAGCCAGGCAAAACTCCATTTAACTTTTTAGGAGGAGTTTTGCCAGCCTTAGAACTGGACATTCTGTGAATGAGATATACAGAGCTTTTTATCTGAAACTATTGTTCATATTGCATAAGGCCTTTTTCTTGACGATTTTGGATCTGAACATTTTAATTTGATAGCAGTTCATCAAAGTATGACAACCAATGTCTTTGCCATATCATTTTCTAGACTTGCACATTATCTCTGTGACTTATTTCTTCCCTATTTCATTTCTGTTCATACATTTCTCATTTAAAAAACAACTAAATCATGTCAGAGAAATAAAGCAAACACAAGCCTTGCCACAACTGAACCAGAAAGGGCTGTGTGATAAAAGTGATAGTGACTCTTTGAGCCAGATTAGGATGACCATATTCCCAAAGGGAAAACAGGACACTGCATGGGGCTGGCCTGAGTCACTTGCCCAAGCCTTGCCCCCCATCCCCGTGCTTACGGCTGGTGTCGCTACTCACCCATACCTGCCTGCCTCCTGTGCAGCTGTTGCCGCATGCCCAAACCCTGACTCCCCACTGTGACTGGCGTCACTGCTCGCTGGAGCCCTGTTTCCCCCTCCGCCTCCCTGCAGGGCTGGTGCTGCCGCTGGCCCCCCCACACTGTGCACGTTCCTCTGCACCCCTCTAAGGGTGTATGCCCCATTTTGGGGGGCAAAAGTGAGCATTTGTCCAATTTGCTCTTGCCTACTGATCAGCTGAGACTGTCCTGGCCAAAACAGGACGCATGGTCACCCTAGGCCAGATCTGCTGCAGTGGGTAGCCTGCTTGCCCTCAGGATTGGGGGTGGGGAGAAAAGGTGTTAAAAAGCTATCTATGCTCTTACATCCAGGTGCATCAAGCAATTCTCTGATGCACCTGAGGCTCTGATCTATTGGATATTGAAGAGAGCATCATGCTTTTCAAATGCATTTGGCTCTGTTACCATGGTGTTAAGTTCTCTGTAGCAGGCACACAGATGCTCTCCTCTCCCGCCTGAGTCACGTTCACCTGTTTCCTTCTCTGTGTTTACTGTAATGCAGTGATCTTTTTTATCTGGAGCATGTTTAAGGTCACTAATTATGGCATCCATTTTCTCTTCCATTCAAACTATAACCTGAAGCAATATAGCTGCTGCTGTGTATACTGAGGATCAGGGGATAAACTAGGTTTGGAATTTGCTCAGGTGAGTACTGCAGCTGTTGTCAGATAACATGTATGTTTGATTTCCATAAAGCAACATGTTACCAAAGCTCATGCTTGCTGGTGTTGTGTTGCACGCTGGTTTTAATTAAAATTGCATTTTCAGGTTTGTGGCATCAACTGAAAAATGATATTCACATAATTGCTAAACCAACCAAGAAGGATCACAGCTACAAATCTCTTTTGGAAAGAAAAGCTGATTACTGAATAGTGAAATACTTGCAAATGCCTTATTATGGGTTATTGTGTCCCCCTCCCACTACCCACCTCATAAAAGGTACTCTAGCAAGGTGTACACTGACAGATACAGCAGGACAATTTTATTGTCTCCACATACAGCACTTGCAAGGCCATGTCTAAAGTAGAGACCTTACAATGGCATAGCTGTACTGATGCAGCTGCACCGCAGGAGAGAGCTGTCCACGCTGGCAATTCTGTTGGTGTAATTTATGTCGCTCAGGGGTGTGTTTTTTCAGGGTTTTTTTTTCACACCCCCTGAGCAAAATAAGTTATACTGACAAAAGTGCTAGTGTAGACATAGCCTAATTTGTATTTATTGAATATGCTTCTTGCCAGTACTCCACAGATATTTCTGAAACTTATTTTGTAGGGACCACTTGTACAGGTGACAGTGTGACATCAAACAGCTAATTAGTCTCATTCAGTCACTGAGCTGCTTTACTGAGACTGTGGTAGTGGGTATCTGTATATTAATAAATGGCATGTGACCGGCAACCTACTGACCTGAGTTGAATTTGAATCAGTGTTCTACAGATGAAAGACATAGTGAGTGGGGGTGATAAGTCCTCTCAACTCTCCTGTCCCACATTGACTGTAAATACAGTATAGTACTTTGACAGTGGTCCTGGGGGATATATGGCTATATGCCATTAGCTGCTTTAATTTAAAAAAGAGCATCCCATGATGTAAATCTTTCATAACACACTTAAAATCAGGTTCCTTGCTGATTTTCTAGAATAATTTATACAGCATGTAGTATCAATAATGAAATGTGCAATAACCAATTAAAGTTGGATTACTCTTACTGCTGTAACTTGTTATAACGAACACAGTAAGCTGCAATATTTTCTCATTGTCACATAATTGTCCTCTTGGAGAAAAAGCTGGGACATGGTGAATAAATCGCAAGCTAGCTCTCACTCAGATGCTGAGTATCAGGGGGGTAGCTGTGTTAGTCTGTATCCACAAAAACAACGAGGAATCCGGAGGCACCTTAAAGACTAACAGATTTATTTGGGCATAAATTTTCGTGGGTAAAAAACCCACTTCTTCAGACGATGGAGAGTACTCAGGTACTGGAAAGTCTCACTAATTCATAGGGTTGCTGTAATGTAGTTCTGCCCACATTTAATGTATATTGGAGGTGTGACCCAGGTGCAGCTCTTGCCAAGACTGCAGGCATTAGCTAAGAACCAAAAACTCAGAGCTGGCGACAAGACCAGTTCACCTGTATGTTAGTTTTACTTAACAGAGGTAATAGTCTTATAAGAATGTAGTAGTGTTTAGACTTCATGAAATGCTTGTAAACTGCATGAAATGCATGTATTAATCTCACTTGTAATGTCTTTAGTCCAGGCTATAAGAAAATATGTAAGTTTTGCTTTATAACTTAGAAAATGTTTGCTCTGAACTTCTGATCCCAGGCAAAGGAATCATCTCTTCATGTTTCCCTACCCCCAATCCCCCATCCCCTCCTCAGCCATCCAGGAGGACTATCGACATTTAACTGGGCCATTATAAAACAAAGGCTTTGTTAATTGCCCCCATCTACCCATGGGGAAGTACACTGTGAACGCTGGAAGAGGGAAACGAAAACAGTTGATGTGAAGATTGTTCATCCCTTCTGCTGTTTGAACGGGCACAGGGCCAAAGAAACCAAGCTGAAGGCTTTGTCTACACTGGCACTTTTGTCGTTAAAACTTTGGTTGCTCAGGGATGTGAAAAAAACACACACCCGAATACAAAAGTTTTAACCATGAAAAGCGCTGGTGTGGACAGCGCTGCGTCGGCGGGAGCTGCACCCCCGGCGACAAAGCTACCGTCCCTTGTTGGAGGTGGCTTTATTTTGTTGCCGGGAGAGCTCTCTCCTGGAGATAAAGAGTGGCCCCACAGCACACTTTACAATGGCGCAGCTACAGTGGCACAGCTGCGCTGTTGTACAGTTTGCAGTGTAGACATCCCCGAAGCCAGAGATCGCCAGGGGTTACCTTCTGGGTTTGCCCTGAAAGACACTTTGAACTGATAGCTCACTACAACTCTGTCACTCTTAGGATCTAGACGGTAACTCATTTGTGTGTATATGTTTGCTTGCTTTAACCTGTAAATAACTCTCTTAATTCTTTTTCCCAGTTAATAAACCTTTAGATAGTTTATTACAGGATTGGCTACAGGCATTGTCTTTGGTGTAAGATCTAGGGTACTTGTTGATCTGGAGTAAGTGTCTCATCTCTTGGGACTAGAAGCAATCTGAATATTGTGTGATTTT
The DNA here is from genome assembly GCF_965152235.1 of Eretmochelys imbricata. Classification (NCBI taxonomy): domain Eukaryota; kingdom Metazoa; phylum Chordata; order Testudines; family Cheloniidae; genus Eretmochelys; species Eretmochelys imbricata. The sequence goes on along the minus strand of NC_135575.1, from coordinate 31,832,073 downwards.
TTGGTGTAACAGACCTTTACCACTAAGTCCAGTTTGCCTGGCTCGCAAGATAGACTGGAGAGGCTAAGAGGACTGCTTATGACTCAATGGTAGGACTGTTCTAGTGATCCAGGAGTTCACATTCGTTACTGGCTTGGTGAAATCTAATTATAAAACCCACTACCAGTTTGGGCTGTCTGCCCTGTTTTTGACAGTCTGCCCTGATGTAGGCACTCACAGTCATGAGCCACCCTAGACAGCATGACAGGAGGTAAATGAGAACAAAAATGTGATCCAGAATAGACTAGCACAAAATTAGAAACTCCCAGTATCAGGGTCGGACAGAATATTGTGAATTCTCAAATTCTACTTTTCACCTAATCTCAAGAGAGGCCCTGAGAGAGAATGGTTGAAACTGCTAGTCACAGCTGCAGTATTTGAAATTATAGGCCAGATCCACAGCTGGTGTAAATGGATGCATCTCCACTGATGTCAAGAGAACTTTGCCAGTATACACCAATTAAGGAGATGGGCCCAGATTTTTAAAGGTACTCCATTACTCCACTCACTGTTGCTATCTGTAACTGACTAAGAAGCTTAAATCTCATTTTCAGAAGGGACTTCGGCACCTAGGGCCAGATTGAAATTGAATAGGACTTAGATTGATAAGTGCCTAGTCACTTTTGAAAATGAGACTAGTAACTTATGACCTCAATCATGTTTTCACTTCATCAGTGTTCCCAGTCTTTATTACCCACAAGTCAGCTTCTCCCTTAAATACCTTCATGTTTTCTCCCATGCTGCTCCTTATGCATGCAAAAAACTCTCAGTTATTATCCACAGGGCCACTACCTGATCCTCCTTCAAATCCCTCTTTAAGACTTGCCTCTACTCTGACGCCTATAAAACCCTGCCTCATCATCATGGCTAGACAGATGATAAGCCCTGAGTGTCCCTCCTTCCTTTTCTTATCTCCTTTCTCACCAGCATTCCCAATTTTGCCATTTGCCACTCAACATCTACTCCCCAACAGAACAAGCATCAACAACGACAAAAAGCCATGCAACTCACAAGGCCGAGCCAATTCTTCACAATATTTACCTGGTTATGTATTATATCCCTATGCCTACTCTTAGTCTGCTTTACATCTTTTAGAGTATGCCTACTCTGCAGTCAGAGGTATGAGTACAGCACACGTGGACAAACCTGAGCTAGTTTTGCTCTCACCAATAACAATAGCAGGAAAGCCATGGTAGTATAAATGGCAGCACCTATTGGAGGTGTAGGGAACAGGGCTGATTGAGCCCACAGCCTCTCGGCCAGTGTGGAATTTGTATACCTCATCACAGCTACACTCTCTCATTTTTGCTCATGTGAAGTAGTGCCTTATTGACAAGAAGTTCCATTGCACAGCAAGTAGAATAAAGAACCGCTTAGTATGGATATGGGAGATAGAATCAGGCCCTATTTGTTTGTTTATGGCTCTGGAATGGCTTTTATAGTCAGGTCTATACTCAAGGTGAGAGTAGAGAGGTGTCCAAAGGAATTTTTCCTTGTGGAATGTTAAGGCAGGCAGAATGCTTCTCAAAACACTGCGGGGAGAATTCGGAAGCAGTTTTTACATCTCCTTACTTTCTCTTTAGAGAAGCAGCTTGAGGTTCCCACAGCTGTGATTGCTTGTTGCAGTGCAGGCAGCACAGACCTAGACATACCATATGGACAACTTCTCACTGTGCTATCTTAACTCCAACTCCAATACCATGACACTTAGGTTTGAAATCACTGACATTCTGGCTGCCCATTATATCAGTGCAAAAGTGGGAAGGGTTCTCGTATCCTGCCCCACCTGTCATGCACCCATGCTGGGGCAGCCAGAATCCAGCACATAATGTTTTTAAAGAGAAGGACAACAGTATTAGGGTTTGACAAATATCAGTACCTCTTTCAAAGAAGATTCTATCCTGTAACAGGACTGCTAAGCATCTGGTTTTACATATTCAATGAACATTGTGGAAAAGTATACAAACTTACTGATAATTCTTGAATGATTTTTTGGAGTTCGTTGTGCCCGTGCTTTCCAGCAATATGTGCTGGGTTCTCTCCATGTTTGTTGGTTATTCTGCAAGCCTGACTTGCCTCAGGGCACTGGAGTAAAAGAGTAGCAAGGTTCTTTAATCCAAATTTAGCTGCACAATGGAGAAGTGTAGGAAGCTCTTCCCAATAGGAATCTGTACATGAAAATAAGAAAAGGGTTTCATAAAAGTCCCTGGTTTATATACAAAACATATCACCCTCCTTTACCAAACTTCCAGGGTTCAATAATTTGTAGTGTTTTGAAAGCTGTCCTTACAGAATTGGTCCTCAGAGAGCAAATTCTTATAACTAAAAGTTTTATAATTCAAGTAGTTGTCATACATTTCAGTAATGGTGCCTCTTAACTTTCCTTTAACACAACCGAGAAGTCCCATTTTCTCTGACAGATGGAATTTCAAAAAACACTTGAATTATTTCTCCTGATAAATAATGAGAGCTGGACACTGCCCCAGGGAAAGAAAATTGTACAGTATAGGCATACCTTCCCATAAGTATTTATTACTAAAATTCTCTAGAGTCGTTTTTAATCTCTATAGCTGACCTGAACATGACATTTCTAGAGGGGTATATTCCTATATTTGTAATATAATACCCATTTTGCAGGTTCACATAGCTAGATTGTATCAGCAAATGTACGCCTATCAATTTACTGAAAATCAGGCCCATTTTTTGTTTTAAAAATGACTTTACATTTGGGGAACAGATTTTTAGTCATTGTTCTGAAATAGTGGGACATTAATTTGTATTGTCTTCTGCATTTCTCTTTTGGGGAATAAGTGAGGTAGGTACACTGAAATTAACCAACTATTTCAGAACTTATTATTAGCAACGGTACAATGGTAGTGGTGGAATGGCAAAATCTCAGCTCACCATCGTTAGAAAGATGGATTGCAAAGACACAGGAAGTTCTTGCAATAGAAAAAAATAATTACTGATCCCAAAAGTGACTCTTATGGTCATTACTAAAATACTCGATTGCCTTTTGGACAAGGAAGCAAGAACAGAGAAACCCAGAAATATTTGTACTATGCCATACTGAGTGGAGAACTAGCTGTTACCACTCTTTGTACTGTCGACTATAATGTTGAAGTTTTTAGCCACCATAAGTAAGTGTGTGTGTGTGTGTGTGTGTGTGAGAGAGAGAGAGAGAGAGAGAGAGAGAAACTGAAAGAGACCTCTGGCAAAAAACTTCAGTGCTAACACCTAAGATTGAGCACCTAAATATAAAAGGCCTGACTTTCACATGTATGGAGCACCTGCAAATCTATCTGAAGGCAATGGGGTTTTAAGTGCTCAGCACCTTTGAAAAAACAAATCACTTAAATATAAATAATGAAATAGATTCAGGAGCCTTGCATATATTTAGAGGCACACAGCTTCAAAAATTTGGCTCTCTGTTAAGAAAATATTTATTTTCCTGTGTATCTCCATACTCCTAGCTGTGTTTTCTTTGAGTTTTATATTTCTTTGAGTCTACTTAGTAAAAGTCTATTAAGCATTACAATAATTGTAATTTTAAAATAATAGCTCCAACAACAAAAATATCTAAAGCTTCTTTGTGAGAAATAGCTGCTGTATGATATGTTTACTCTGCCATTCTCAGCCTCTTATTTAAATTCCATAGTCTAGATTCTATATTAGAATAACTATAAATATTTTTCCCATAGAAAAAAGTGAACATAATCCATAATGTAGTTAGCTATTTCTCTATATTTCCACACACAGCAGAAAAAAATCCCTGGGGAAAACACACACACACTAACAGTATAATATATGCAAGGAATTTGAAAACTAGACCAAAACCATCAAAGCTAGGTCTAATTCTGCACATTACGTGGGATTCTTTTACAAGTAAAATGTCTAAAAAATAGCTGATATTTCAAAAGCACCAAAAAAAAGATTTCTTCCCTGAGTTGCCTGTATTAAACTTTCTGCCTTTGTAGGTGTCTAGCAGGAACATAAAAGTTGAAAAAGGTTAAAAGATAATTTTAGAGAGGATATGATAACAAAAAAAATTAATTTCCAGCCTATGTTTTGCAAGCATACATCAAGAGGTCAAATATTTTATGCAAAAAACTTTTACAACATGTTAATGACATGTTCTAAGGAAAAAATCCATGCCTTCAAATTAAACCAGATATAATTGGCCAGGAATGCAAAATAAGTCCTAATTCTATCATCTTATAAATTCCACTCACACACATTGTTTGAGATGGGAGGAAGTGACAAAATGCATCATAAAGGGTGCCACAAAGGGAAGTGAGGGAATCTCAGCACCTGAACTTCAATATTTTTGTCAAATTTGTCATCGTACTCTCTACATACGCATAACAAAATGCTATAATGTATGCAAACTGTGACTGTTTAGTATTTTATGGAGGCACTAGTTGAGACTCCTAAGTTAAGGTTGAATTTTCCACTTAAAGCAGTACTTCAATCTCTTTGTCATGAACAAAGAATATAGAACATCCTCACAATCAGAAAGGATGAGTGTTGAAATAATTTCTGAGAATTTACAAATAAATAAATAAGTTTATTAGTTAAAATTTTTAAAATTGGTATTTTAAAGAATTTTAACTTATATAGTTGTTGGATTTTTATTTTTAACCTGAACAATAAAACAGCATCTTCAAATTTTTCATGTAGTTATGATTATGGACTGTTGGGGTCAGGTTATTAGCTCATGTCACTTTTGAATGGAGCCATTGTGACATTACAGATAACTCAACTGTGACAAAAAGTGAGACCTGACAGTTCTGGAGGTGTGGTCCTATTGAAATTCCAGGGAAGTGGGCGGCATAGTCCGCCCATGGCTAAAAGACCCTCCCCCAGCCTTTTGGAAGGATCCACTGAACCCGGGAACTCAGCTGATTATGAGGGACAACAAATCTCTGCAGACACCCCATGCAGTCCTGGCCAAAAAAACTCCAGTATCAGCTTCTGGAGATTGGCCAGGAAACCCGATGTCAGGCACAGGGTGTTGAGCTGGTGCCAGAGCATGGACAGAATCAGTTGGTTGAGCAACAGTGCCCTCCGCAGAAGAGAGAGGCCCCGGAGCAGTTCTGTCCACTCTGGAGGTGTGGGTACTGGGAAGTGGGCGGGTGTAAGCCCACAGCTAAAGGCCCCTTCCCCAGCCTAGGGAGGAGCTATGGATCCCCGAATTCAACTAAAGACAGGGGACAACGAAAAAAAAAAAACAGGAACAGGTGTGGGGGTCAAAGGGCCAAAACCAGGAAACCTGATGGGGACACTGAGCAGAGAACCCCCGACAGCACCCACTGCTCCTCAAAAGCATCAAAGGAGCCAGCGGATCTGGAAGTGTGATTGAAGGCAAGTATATCAGTTTTAGATTGGTTAAAGCCCTTTTTTCTATGAACTGAAAGAGGTTATCTCAGCTTAATTAGGGACACCTGAGTCTAATTAAGGGCAGCCTGTGATCTTTAAAAACTTCTTCCAGTGAGGGAGAAAGGAGAGGTGGAATGAGAAGTAAGCTGCAGAAAGGTTGTGTGCAGTGAGGGAAAAATGTTTCTGCTAGGTCAAGAGCTGTTTTACCCTATAGGGGAAATCTTATTTTTAGTTCTGTTTGGGGAGGAGGCTTTGATTCCCATCATAGCTGGGCCCAGAGTAGTTTAAAGAGGGTGGAGCCAGCAGAAGAAGAGGCAGTGCTCCAGGAGGAGTTAAAAATTTTAATTTTTTTTGCCTAAAGAAGCCCTTGAATCAACCTTAAGCCCTATCCTGTAAATAGGCCAATATGAAGTATTAAATCTGCAGAATGGGACTGATTTATCCCAGGTCCCCCTTAATGCCAGGGGGAGAAACACTGAGCCCTGATGTGACAAAAGAGGCACATTTGTCACACAACCAATGCTTACTATTTCTATCCAACTACCTTCCCTGCTGCAATTCTGTTAGTTGGAATGAGACAGTGTGTGAAGGAAACTATACAAAAAGTGTCACTTAGTTCCCAATGGTCATTGGATTGGATCCAACTTTTACTGGTATTAAATTCTTATGCTGTATGTTAAATTAAAGGACAGATTGACCAGAAACATTGTGCTACCCCAGTCAATTTAAGCAGCCAGCTTGTACCAAGGAGACTGTATCTGGCCTTAAAAGTTAAAAACTGTAAACAATTAAATTTGATAATACATATCATTATTACATATATTCCACTTGCTAGTGATATCACAAGGTGGCATTCTCCAAGGATTTCTTGTTTAATATTAATGTATGAAATCTGTAACAATTAACATAACATTAACAAAGAAACCATAATAATTTTTTACAGTCCAAAATGAGGATGAATAACCCGTCTATCTCATTCAGCTTGGAATTGAATAATTATTGATTGTTTTACATTAATGATGAAATAATGACTTTAAGGTGCTGTGAAGTGTCTGATTATCAGTGGTAAAGGTATTAATTCCCTTTGATTATTAGAGTGTTGTTATTTAAAAACACTGATAGACAATGCAGAATAAAGAGAGAGATTGTAAGGTATTTATAGTAAATCAGGCTAGTCTGCCTTTGGAAGGTTCAATATAGTGTATTCTGTACATCAGTCATGTCACTGATGCTGCAAATTCATTTAAGATTTTTTTATATTGATGACATATAGGTTATAGTTACACTGCAATTGAAGATGTGATTGCATACCTGCATTAGCTTTATTTTAGCTAGCATACTAAAAATAGCAGTGAAGCTGGTGCAGTATGGACTTCTGCATGGATGTACCAGTCTGCTCCTAATACTAGGTATATCTCATTGCTAGCCTGCACTGAGGCCCAGGCTGTCGTGCCTTCACTGCTGTTCGGGGGGGCTCATTCTTACATTTGCTGGACAATGGCACTGAATTCAAGGGATGTTCTGGGTGCTGAAGGAATGCAAGGGACTAGCTTCACAAGAGGGACTTGCCTTACATTATTCCGTGTTGCAACACCTAAGAATTGACAAGGAGAGGGTTGACTTAAGCCCAGCTCCTCAAAAGGGAGTTAGAGCCTAACTCTGAGTCAAAAGGAGGTGCCTCCGTCTGCTTGGGTTTCACAGCCATGAACCCCCTCCTGGAGGTAGGCACCTAAGGCAGATCAGCCCTTCCTTGCAAAAAAAAAAAACAAGGAGGAGGAGGTGGTAATGATGCCCTCTGCCTGATTTAGAGCAGAGATTTGAGCCCAGGTCTCCCAGGAACCTGACCTGGGAGGTGTCCTAACCACTGGGGCATAGGGTCATTCTCTCTCTGACTCAATAAATATTGAATTATTTACACAACATGGAACAGCTTCAACAGGAGAGATGGAGAACCTCCCCAGCCCCCCACATACCTTATAGCTCAGTGGTTAAAGCACTCACGTGGGAGGTGGGAAACCTGGGTTTCAGTCCCTGCTCAAAACCAGACAGAGTGGAGATATTAACCTACTTATCCCACATTTCAGGGGCAGCACCACCAACTCCCCACAGACTAGGCACGCTGAAAGCACACCTACTGGATTGAGTCCCAAAGGTGAGATAAGCAGGGGAACGTGTAAGTTTGAGGATCTCACTGGGGCTTAGGTGCTAAGCAACTAAACACATTTAGGACAGAGATTTGCACATGCTTACTAGAAGAAATTTAGGTGCCATTGGGACTTTACTGGCAGAACTTGAGCACCATGGGACTTTAGCCACCTACAGGATCAGGCAGCAGCTGAGTGGGGGTTTGTGAATGCCAGTGGCACCTAAAAGTTGGACTTAGACATCTAAAGGGGCAGCTAGATGTCTCAGTCCCCCTTGTGAATCTAGCCCCTGAGGTGAAATCTTGACCCAGAAGAGGCCAGGATTTCATCCACAATATCTAATGGGTCAAGAATACCATTCTATTGCAGTTTCTCTGACTCTATAGCCTGTCAACAGAATGCAGTAGCCCAACATAAGTAAAAATAGTATTTCTTCCCCTTCCATTCATGCATTCCAGTTCCAGCAAAGCAAAATTCCTAAAATCCAATGTCTGTAGCAGTTTCTCAGATTCATCTGTCCATCATATCCTTCCCAAACCGGGATTCTGTTTTAATGCACCAAAATATTATTCAGTGTATTAAAAAGAGAGGCATTGGAACAATTTGTTACACATTTTATTAGTCTGTTGTCATTAACTTGGAAGGTACTTAGGAAAAAATAATCTAACCAGTGTTAATTCCCAATAATACACAAATCTTGACGAAATGCAGACTTAAAATTAAAAATCTGTAACGTCAAAACCTGTCAGGAAGTCCATGCAGGTTTAAATTATCACACTTGATGAACAAACCATTTCTTAACATTACACAAAATTAGAGTTATCAGAACTAAAATGAAAGTTTAAAAGCATCTGAATTTGAACTCCACCCAAATTTAAAGTCCAGCACCAGATAGCAGTACACATCAGGATTTTAAAACAAAATGCTTTGGCAAGGCTCTGTTTGTTTATGTTCTAGATAAGAGAAATTAACGCAAATTGCATCAGCAGTGTTTGAAAATGTGTAACTACAAGATGAGAAAATGGAAGCAGAAGGAATAAGAACTACAACTTGTGGTTGTGGTTCTGCATTTCAGCAAGATTGTTATGAATATTTTAAAAGCTTCCCTTTCCAGATTTCAGAATGAACAAAAACCCACATGTCCCTATGTACTTTGTGTGCACATGCGTGTAGTGTAATGTAACATAATGGATATATCTGACTATAAAAAATAATAAACAATGAAAATAAGTAAAATACAGTTTCCCGTCAAAACACGAACAAGCTCATCAGAGTGAAAAAATCCTACACTGGTCTGTTGCTGAGCTCATCTCTCTTACAGCCAGTCATGGCACTGTATGGTGATCAACTAAAACTATATCTCCTTTGAGGTGAGATTAAAGCCCGGATAGACATACCCATACTAATATAGCTAACAATGTGGGGCGCAGATTTCAACGTGGGCTGGCAATGCGAGAAGGTACACAGGGTTCCCAGCCTTCTTGTGCAGCCTATGCTTAAGCCTGTGGTGCCGCAACTGCACAGTTACTTTTAGCCAAACTAGCATGGATAAAGCTACCACAAATACATCTATCCAAGCTGCAGTCACACTTTGGATTGCAGTGGAGACGTACCCTTAGATAGTGTGGGCCTGATTTTGAAAATTTGAGGCCAGGAGCAAGGGCAATAACTGTATGTTTTATTTATACATGTTGATAACAGTAGCATACACAATGATGAGGTATTTGCATGTGCCACTTGTCAGGTATTCTGTGCCATTTGTGTGCACAAATAGGAGATGTGGTGGCAACTTTGATAACTGCACACACATTTAATGCACATTTTTGTACATGGCTCCATGCTTTTCAGATTTCAAAAAAAATCAAGTTCCAGGAAGCCTTGTGAGCCATATGCCCCTGTTTACAATTCAAAACATGTCCTTTATACCTATTTTTGGCTTAACAATTCAAAACGAACACATGTATTTTACTCATTAAATAGAATGTACATAAAAGTGCCTGTTTTTCTGCTGTTATCACTTACTAAATGGGCAGTATGTATTCCTTTTCCAAAACCCAACATTATGATTACAGATAATTACTACTGTTAACCTTGTAAATCTACATCTTTTGTGCCAGCAGAGAGAAACTGAACACACATGCAGCAATTATTTGAACACACAGAGTTCTGCATGGCGCAAAGCATTCATACAACTTAATTCTTCAGCTTTCAGAAACTCTGGTTGAGGAATTTACATTTCATATCTTAGCATATATTGCACATAGTGGGAGGCTGAAGTGGGAATGGGGCTAACTTGACATGCTGGATCATGGAGGAGCTGCAATCTGACAAACTTCTTACGATTCATAAGAATGCAGCTTTCCCCCAACAAATTATAAGCAACTTGTTGGAATATTTCTCTTCTCTCCTCTGCATTTTCCCTTCACCATGTCTCCCCTGCAGAACCCACTCTTGTCACATCATCCTTCCTCACTCCTGGGCACAGCCCCACTTTCTCTCCATCCTATGATATCCTGAATTCACAGAATGTAGCTGGGGAGTCAAGAAGGCAACCTGGCCTAAATGAGAGAACAGATGGAGCTGACACATCTGGCAGCTCCATCAGCTTCTCTGTTTGTGGCTCTACATTGGATTACAATGAATAAGAGGAGTTTACATCAAAAGATGTAACTTTTGAAAACTGTGCTACTAATATGTGAGATTTTATGAAAATATACATGTATATGAAGTTTGCAGTTTATAATGATGATGGGTGTTTTAGCTATAAAGGGCCCCCAAAAAACCTTGGACTCTCTGGGGTAATTTCAGAAAAGGCTCATTTCTGCCATGGTTACTGAATCTCTCATGCAAATATATTGTAAAAAATTTGAAGAATTATTGTGTTAAAGCAATTTAATTAAATCGTGAAAGTGTGAATTACAGGATTTTATCCTCACTTTAAATACACATCTCCATGCGATCTGAACTATGGAGGCACTAGTAGGCTTCTTCCATATTTCCACCTTCCCTAGCTTTTCATGGCATCTGGTTCAAAAGTCAGTGAGAAGGAAAGATAAATTCTGTTTAGAAGGGACTCCAACTACTTTCTTGGGGGCATGAATTTTAGCTCCACCTTTAGTAAAGGTGTGACACATAGGAGTGCTGGCAAAAGGTCTGTCTTGACTTTCTGAGCTGGTTCAGGGTTACAAAAGCTTAGACAGTAACTCCTTACTTAAAGTCATCCCAGTTAACATTGTTTCATTATTAGGTTGCTGATCTGTTACAGAACATACTAGTTTAAAGATATGCAGTATTCCGTTATACTGTTGTTTGCCCATTCGAGACGGGGAGCAGGAATGCCAGGCAGGTGGAACGGGGCAAGCCCCCGCGCCCTGACCCCGCTACGCGCCTTCCTCAACCAAGCTTCACAATCATAATTGGTGAGTAAAATTTCTTGTTTAAAATTATTTAAAACTTATACTGTATATGTCTCTTATCTGGCAAAAAAATTTCCCTGGAACCTAACCCCCCCTATTTACACTAATTCTTACGGGGAAATTGGATTCGCTTAACATCGTTTCACTTAAAGTAGCATTTTTCAGGAACATAACTACAAGGTTAAGCGAGGAGTTACTGTACCATGTCACATGGCTACAGTCAGTATCCAGTACCTCCTGTTACACACACCTTTCATTTAAATGGCAGGGTGATAATCCACAGCTGAATAGTAAATATGGGTTTTTTTCCCCCCTTAAATAAAGATAATCTTCTCTTGAAGTCAAAGATTCTGTTTAGGCCACTAGAAATTACGCTACAATGAGAATTTTTGGAATGCTCAAATGCTCTTGAAGCAAGAAAACAGGACTATCAGCAATCACTTATGTCATTAATGGTGTGCTGTCATAACACAGATGAGGTAGAACTGGCTGGCTAAAATGTTCGAGAGATTTCATCTTGCACTACATATGCTATTTTAGCTAGATTTTTATAAAAAAATATATATATATCACATGCTGTACAGTAGACACTTGCTTATCTGCACTTCACTAATATGTACACAATCTGCACTTTCCCTTCTCTGAGATTTAACAGAGTGCCATAGTGAGATCTCTTGTGCTAAGAATTTTTTATAGCTATAAAATATGTTATACTGTGAAGTATCATCAAAAAACCTAAATCTTCACCTGTCAAAATAAGTGAATAAGGATAATGCATCACAAAATGTACTTTGCTTCTTAGCTTACTTTTTTTAAAATTGTAATTGTTCACTTAATTGCTGATCCACAACATTCAGTAATTTGCAATGGGTTCTCTATTAGCTCAAATCAGAGATGTTCTACTATAAAGAACTGTTCTACTGTACTGTATTTAACTCATTAAAATGAGGGACAAAAGAGGTTTTATGTTGTATATGCTAGCAAAGTACTGTAATTATTTGAACACACAAAAGCTTTAGAAGGAAAATAACTATCTTTAAACTTGAAATTTTGTCATACTGAAGCTAAGCACAGGGAATATCTCTAAAACCTTTACTTGCTGTAGAACCAGAAAGAACTACCTGTATATACTCGTTCATAAGCCAAATTTTTTTGGTAAAAAGTGAAGCATTAAAAAGCGGGGGTCAGCTTATCAAATGGATCTACACCAAAACTTGATGATTTTAAGCTTTATTGAATTATTGAATTGAATATCTAATACATTGTCATTTTGTTTACCTGGAGCATTCGCAGGCACAGTGCCCCTCAGCTCCCAGTGGCTGAAGTTCCCAGCCAATGAGAGCTTCAGAAAGTGGCAGCCAGCATGTCCCTCGGCCTGCGCCACTTCCTGCAGCTCCCATTGGCTGGGAACGGCAAACCGCGGCCATTGGGAGCTGATGGGCTCCATGCCTGTAGACGCTCCAGCTAAACAAAATGTTCTGACCCCTTAGCAACTTACCCTGACAGGCCGGGAGCCAAAGTTTGCCAACCCCTGAAATATAGGGTCAGCTTATGAAAGGGTCACAACAGTTTTTGCCATTTTTACCTATCCATCTTGCAGGTCGGCTTATAAATGAACGGGTTAATGAACGAGTATATACGGTACTTTTGTGTGTCCACTTTAGGCTAGGACATCTATGGGATGGGAACAATTTTTGGCCACTAAAAATTTAAATCCTGACCTGGTAACCTAGAGGTGAAAGCCTCTTTCTTTATTCTTTCCATTATCACTCCCCTAATGAAGGAAGTTGAAAGCAACAGTGCAGTGGTCAGAACGTAAAGCTATTGCAGACGTCCAGCTTAACTGAGTATTAACTAGGTAGCTAGTGATCGTGTGTAGGAAACAGAGTGTATAAGGATAAGGAGTAACCCAGGTCCAGCTTTTTAAGGCCTGGTCTACACTGGGGGCGGGCGGGGCGGGGAAGATCAATCTAAGTTACACAACTTCAGCTACGTGAATAACGTAGCTGAAGTCAATGTACTTAGATCTACTCACTGCGGTGCCTTCACTGCGGTGAGTCGACTGCTGCCGCTCCCCCGTCAACTCTGCCTGCGTCTCTCGCGGCGGTGGAGTACAGGAGTCGACGGGAGAGCGCTCAGGGGTCGATCGCTGCCCACTGCCCTAAAGGTATTTAGACACCTAAAGATGCAGATAGACACGTAACAGGATGATTCTTTAAAAAAATCCCACAAGATGCCTATCTACATCTTTAGGGGCCTAAATACCTTTGAAAATCTGGTCCCCAGTGCTTTCTTGTGATTACATATAACTTCTAATGGATATGTGCAAGGCTACATATGAGTTGCTGCTGTATGTGTGTTTACTTGTCTACCACAGTCATTATGCACCACCATTTTATAATTCCTTACTGTAAAGCTGTGACGCTGGCAGGCCAAATGCCAGCTCTTGCCCAGACTGCAGGCATTAGCTAAGAACTGACAAACTCATAACTGGAGACCAGACTAGGTCACCTGTATCTTAGTTTTGCTCAAAATAGGTATCAGTCTTATAAAACTATTTGGTGTTTAGACTCTGATACAAGCATTTCAAAATCTCGCTTATAATATTCCATACCCCATGGTATAAGGTAATATTTTCAGTGTTTGTTCTGCAATTGTAAAAGTGTTTTCTCTGCAATGGTAAACCACCAGCACACCCCTCCCCAGCCAGAAGAGAAGCATGACTAAGTGTGAAACCACAAGAGGTGTTAGCTCCTGCCCAACAAAAGATTGCTCATGGACACCAGACAAACCATTGTGGAACACCAGGGGATAAAAAACGGTTGATTGTTCGTCACCACCACCACCCATGAAGAGGAAACATGCATGTGAACTAGTCCCATCATCTGGAACTCTGGAGGAAGAGAACAAAAATCGCTGGCAAGAAGAAACTTTATCTTTTTTGACAGTTTGAACTCTGAAGGACCAGACTCTAAACTGAAGCCAGAGACCGCCAGGGGCTCCCTTTTGGGTCTGCACTGAAAGACACTTTGAACAGACCGATCATTACAACTCTGTCACTCTTAGGTTTTGGATGGTATCTCACTGGTGTGTATATGTTTGCTTTCTATCCCCTAACGCCAGCCCTGTGGACGTTTCCATGATTTATTGTTTATTTCCCACATCCTGTCCTTGACTTTCACTAAAATACCCATGCCAACATCGCAGCCTTAGGTAAGTATTACGGTAATGCCCAAGAGGATTTCCCATCTTAAGGACTACATACACCGGGATGACATGGACTGTCTGGGGACTTTTGTTATGGAATATTTATACATTTGTTAATTAACTGCTCTGGGACTAGAGGACAAGACTCCATGAAGTTACAAGGGATCCAAGAGGGAAACTGAGCTGAGGGGATCACTTGCAGGGATTCCCTGAGATGGGGGGGTGCCTAGGAGCATAGGTGCCGACTTCTGCTGGTGCCGGTGGGTGCTCGACCCTCCTCTGCCCCCGCCCCTGCCCAGCCCCCATTCCAACCCCTTCCCCAAATCTCTGCCCCAGCCCCACCTCTTCCCCGCCTCCTCCCCTGAGCGCGCTGCATTCCTGCTCCTCCCTCCCGGAGCTTGTTACGCTGCAAAACAGCTGTTTTGCAGTGGCAAGCGCTGGGAGGAGAAGCGGGGAAGTGGCGCGCTCAGGGGAGGAGGCAGAGATGAGGTGAGGTGGGGTGTGAGGCGGGGAGGGAAGCTTGGCTGCCGGTGGGTGCAGAGCACCTGCCCCGGAGCACCCACGGAGTCAGCGCCTATGCCTAGGAGGAGCCTCTGGCAGCTAGAAGCTGCTATAAAATTAAATAGAAATGGCAGAACACAAAGCCTAAATTAACGAAATTTGACTTTTGCATGCCCCAGGCCTCAACACATTTATCCCCAACCCACCCCTGCTCAATTTGCTTTCTCAAGACTGAATATATCCAGGTTTTCTAAGCCTTTTATCATTTTTGTTGCCCTCCTCTACACTATCGGCAATTTGCCGTTTTTAAAAGGTGGTGCCCAAAACTGGACAGAATACTTCAGGTGAGGCCTCACCAGTGCTGAGTAGAGTGGGACAAGTACCCCTGAGTCTTACATAACGTCACTCCTATTATTACATCCCCGAACGATACTGACCTTTTTCACAACTGCACCACACTGTTGGCTCATATCCAATCTGTGATCCACTATCACTCTCAGTCCCTTTTCTGCAGTACTACTGCCTAGTCAATTGTTCCCCACTTTGTATTTGAGCATTTAATTTTTCAAATGCTGGATGCTCAAAGCAGATACTAAAGCTGGAACTCTTGAGGAAAAACTAGTTAAACCAAAAGGTGTCTGTATTCGAAGCCCTAAGGAACTAAGGGTTTGATCCAAACTCCGTTGAGATCAATGGGAGTTTTTGCATTGACTTGACAAACAGGCTACAACAATGAATATGAGAGTGACTGGGACCCTGGAGAAGCAAAGCCACTGTGGTTCAGGAATAAACTTTTGCCTGAACTCCTGTATATTGATAAGGAAAGGGATCTTCTCTACAGCTTCCTGTAGGTCCCCCCTGCATTGGGCCAAATCCTTCAATCTTTACTCAGGCAAAACTCTTATTCAGTGGTGCAATAGGGAGAGGTATGGTGCTTGACACATACAGTAAAATTCACACACAACCCCTCAGGCCCAGCACAAAACCAGTGGGTTGGTATGCAGCACCGAAATCCTACATAAGCCTTATTTTGAGGACCTAAGTGGAACTTAAGTGATGCATGGGTCTTGTGCTGGCCCGCTATAGAAAGGTGAATTTCAGCCATATGGAGTCTGAATGGATAGAAACAGAGTAACCAAGACTGTGGAAAATACAAGTGAACATGATAAATATCAATGGCAGTAAACAATACTTGCAATATTGTATTTGGAGGTAACAAAGGTATTTTCTCCTTAAGCCTTAGTCCATGTACCCAAATGAGAAGAAAAGAACTAACTCAAATAAACATTAAGAACATAAGAACAGCCATACTAGGTCACACCAAAGGTCCATTTAGCCCAGTATCCTGTCTTCCAACAGTGGCCAATGCCAGGTGCCCCAGAGGAAATGAATAGAACAAGTAATAAACAAGTGATCCGTTCCCTGTCGCCCATTCCCAGCTTCTGGGAAACAGAGGCTAGGGACACCATCCTTGCCCATCCTGACTAATAGCTGTTGATGAATCTGTCCTCCATGAATTTATCTAGTTCTTTTTTGAAGCCTGTTATAGTCTTGGCCTTCACAACATCCTCTGGCAAGGAGTTCCACAGGTTGACTGTGTGTTGTATGAAAAAATACTTCCTTTTGTTTGTTTTAAACCTGCTGCCTATTAATTTAATTTGGTGGCCCTTAGTTCTTGTGTTATGAGAAGGAGTAAATAACACTTCATTATTTACTTTCTCCACACCAGTCATGATTTTATAGACCTCTATCATATCCCCCCTTAGTCGTCTCTTTTCCGAGCTGAAAAGTCCCAGTCTTATTAATCTCTCCTCATACGGCAGCCGTTCCATACCCCTAATAATTTTTGTTCCCCTTTTCTGAACCTTTTCAAAGTCCAATATATCTTTTTTGAGATGGGGTGACCACATCTGCATGCAGTATTCAAGATGTGGGCATACCATGGATTTATATCGAGGCAATATGATATTTTCTGTCTTATTAGCTATCCCTTTCTTAATGATTCCCAACATTCTGTTAGCTTTTTTGACTGCCGCTGCACACTGAGTGGATGTTTTCAGAGAACTATCTACAATGACTCCACGATCTCTTTCTTGAGTGGTAACAGCTAATTTAGACCCCATAATTTTATATACATTGTTGGGATTATGTTTTCCAATGTGCATTCCTTTCTTGTGGATAATTTTGATGCCTCAAACTTATACCTCACACAACTGACAGTTATATGAAAAGAGAAAACTTGTATTTTCTGGGCTTTTAACTTTGCAGCAAGGCTCTTGGAGAAACTGAGGGTTGACAGACATCCTGCAAACACCCAACGTGATACTTTAGAAGCATAAACTGAGGAAAGACCACCTGTTTATTGCAATATATTTTCAAATGTGTCAGGAACATGAAATGGCTAAATGAATTCATCCAAGACTTTGATTTTGGGCCTTAAATAGTAGTTTGTGTTGATATCCCAGATATCCTGGTTATTGGTGTCCTTAATGTAGGCTTCTGCATTTCACTAATAGCCACTATATGTACATCCAAAACATGTCTTAAATAGGCAATTGCTACAACAGTAGTGTACAAATAAATGCATATGAGAATGTACTCACTAGCGTGTTGATGGTGCATTTCATTCGGGAAAGCGCTGAATTCATAAGCAGACACATTGCTTTTCAATAAGAAGGTCAGAGTATTGTCAAGCTTCTCCACAGAAGAAAACTTGAAAGCCTGTTTAGAAGAAAGATAAAACAAAAATTCAGAGCACGTAGTGCTTATGTGTTATTAACCATGTCCTTGTAGTGGCAGTGAATCAAAGGATTTAAACAAAATAAACGTAAGGTCAGTCTCATTAAGGTTAGTTTATTTTTGAAAGACCACAAAGGAGAAGTAATCTGACATAAGACCACCAAGATAATTTGACCAAAATAAAGAAAAGTGGACATTTTGGCCCCAAGCCTTAGCTGTGACTAAACTCAGAAGGATTGGGGAGGGCCTTTAAGAAACCTTTGTGTTCCTCCTATTCTTGGCTCAGCAGTGCACTGTACCAGTACCCTGCCCTAATTTAGAGCAGTGTGAGGGTTATTCTAATTTATACCAGCAGCCAATAGACCCAAGAGGCCATTACTGCAGCTGGGGATCACAAGGCAGCATGTTGCCTAGGCTGAGCCAAGTGAGGAGGATGGTATGAGTCATTATCCTGGCTCTACACCAAATAGGCATCCCCCCTAAGCTGGCTGCTAACACCACTTTCAGGTCTACTATGCACCAGTGACACAGTGTAAAGCAGCTACACATATCTGAGGATCAGGGTAACTGTGTGGAAAGTATTAGTGGTTTTATGGTAAAACAATTTGACTAGCACATTTATTAGCTAGAGAAGACACTCATACTGCACTGAATCATGTCAGGAACCAAGCTATGCTAGCTGCAATGATCCAAGCTAATGTCCCAATCACTGCACCACACTCAAAATGGCTGAAGAAGCAACCGTGCCTCACGGCAGCCTGGCGCATAGTGAGGACTGTGCAATCTGCTCTCTGCCATGCAGCTAATATTTCTGTGGGCTAGGAAAGCAAGTGGAACAGCAGGGCCCATAGCTGTATTTCCTCCCTGCCACCTTTGAGGTGCCAAGGAGAGTAGTCTGACTGCAGAGAAATTGTGGGAAGCCCTAGAGCGGGCTTCACAAAAGTTCTTTGCATGTTCTCTCCATCAACTCAAACCCTAGAGAACGGCTTGTCACTATTACTATCCTAAAATGATTTTTGAGAGAGGAGTTTCAAACAAAGAGGCTTACAGTATATTATATAATGTTTAATATAACAAAGGTTTTGAAGGGTGACATTTACACATTGAATTATCACTTCATAAGTTTTTCGGGATATGTCTACCCTGCAGTTGGCGGTGTGATTGCAGCACCAGCTGGCATACCCATACTAGCTTTAATCTAGCTAGCATGGCTAAAAGTAAAGATGTAGCAGTACAGGATTCAATGCAGGCTAGCAAGGCGAGTATGTAGCAAAGGTCCCCAGAGTGCTTGTACAACCCAAAGTAAAGTCTGTGCCGCTACAGCTTCACTGCTATTTTTAGCATGACAGCTAAATTAAAGCTAGCGCAGGTATGCCAGCCTGTGCTTCAATCACACCTCTGACTGTAGTACAGATATACTCTCAGACTCATGGCAGCTGAGGAACCTTTTACTGAGGGAACATTTCTGAGCATGCCCTGCCGTACATAGACTATGCACTAATAAATGAAAACAAAAATTGAAAACACTGACTGCAGACCAGCCACTGGGATATCCTCTTCAGAAGAAGCAAAACTAAAGTAGCTGCTAACTTTTTGCATCTCTGAAAGGATCCTACAAAACACTGTACTTAGTCCAAAGATATCTCCATGCTTTATCATGACAACCATGCAGTGCCGCCATTTTCTTTGGGAGATTTTTCCTTGTAAAATGATACTGATTTCTGTTTTAGAATGGAAAACCCATGTACAATACGGGATAAAAAGAATTTAACCAAATAACTATAAGGATATATTTTAATTTATAAGCTACTGCTTAGAATTATTACAAATTCATTCCTGTACATGGAAAATAAGGTATCAATTAACTGTTCTGATAAGACTCAAAAGATGGAAGACACAACCAAAATGTAGCAGAAAAGATTATTAATGTGCTGTAAAACCAACTGAGAGGAAAAAAAATAAAACAAGATAGCAGCACTTCATTGAAGTCTATTGAGTCCCACCTGTTTATGTGTAGAATTTGTCCCTTGACATAACTTACTAGGACTGTACATTTAATAACTGTTTTATTTTTAGAAAGATATTTTAAAAACTCATCACATCATGCCCAAACCCACTATTTTAAGCTGCTTAGGGTCTGTAAATACTTCTGAAGGTAGGACTAATTTCGATAGTATGGTAAGGCCAGTATGTACTACACTGCTATCAGACTATGTTTCCAAAGCCAACCTGACCAGCCTAACAAATGTAAAGGTCATCTTCCAGTGGCAAAGATTCAATTTAGGGTCTTTCCCCTCTCCCCCAATCCCTGCTATCAGTTTGAGTTATCGCAGCTCTTGACCAGACACTTTTGCACACAAACCTCTGCCATGCGCAGTGTACCAATTAGTTTAGCCGCAGGATCTGGCCTTTAGTGCTTAGTACCATGTGAAATCCCATAGCACTATGGTCCTGATTCAAGAAAGCACTTAAGCATATATTTAACTTAGGTGTGTGCTTCAAGTCTCATTGAAATCAATGGAAGCTAAGCATATGCTTAAAGGATGTGCTTAAGTATTTCTCTGAATAGGGATGTATACGTGTTTTCCTGAATCATAGCTTGTACTACGTAATATGTGTTAATAAATTTGGACCCTTAATTTGTGCAGCCAATACTTATCCAATAGACTGGCATATTTCTTATTGACTTTGGCAGCTCTACAAAAGTCACATTTTCATACAGATGAACTATACTTGAATATCTTCTATGTATCGGATAATATAGTCTATGTATCATTGACTTTCAATGAGACTTAGGCTCTTCAGTGCCTGTGTCACTTTTGAAAATAGGATTTAGGTTCCTAAATCACTTATGCACTTTTGAAAATATTACCCATTGTCCATTCTGGGCTATCATAATTTTGAGAGGAGATTCCACATTTGGAGGAAGAGAAGGAAACATTTTTAAATGGTATTTGCTGAAGTTGTTTATAAAGGTCAAATATTAAAATTAGTCCCAAAGGAAATGGATTCATAGGTAGACTGCATGTGAGGCTCTGCGATTCATCATATAAATAGGAGCATGTATGTCGTATCTATTTCATATAACTTTTTATAGAGAAGGCTGGATTTAATTATCTTTTCTTCCTCCCCGCAAAATTTACATACTGTAACTGGAATCATGTTTAATGTGTATGATAAAAACATCTTTTGATATATCAAATGTCTCAAAAGCTAAAAATATTATTCAAAAAGAGTTTGATGTGAAGATTCCCTAAACCTCTCTAGATATTCAAAGTCACTCTAATTAACAGGAGCATCACAATTTCAATATTAAGCACCTGCCACTGGTTTCCATCTTTATTGGGAAACCAAAGGAAATCTTAAAATAAAAAATCTAAATAAGTAGGATCAATATTTGTATTAGTAGAAAATCTCATAGGAAAAATCAATAAGCTGTATAACGCAATGTTGAAATCATAAATTAAAGAAAAGTATATAGTGAAATAGGAACAAAGGTCTAATTATGAAGCATAACAGCCATATGATCATGTCTCTACATAAGGAGTTAGTATAACAAGGTATGTTCCTAGGAGAGCTTCTTTGATGTAGTGTTATATGAATGTGTTGTTCCCACTTTTATAATTAAACCATTAGCAGTCCCCACCTCCCATATATCTTGATACCAAGTCCTTTCAGCACTCATCATTAAAGCTATGATCTAGTCATGGATATTTTTAGTAAAAGTCATGGACAGGTCATGGGCAATAAACAAAAATTCTATGACTTATACTATAAATACCTCTGACTAAATCTTAAGGGGGTCGCTGCTGGGGGGAGCACCTAGAGGGGCCAATGCTGGGGGGCAGAGCCGGGAGGGGAGCACTGCTGCGGGGGGGTGCTGTTGCTGATGGGGACCAGCCGTGGCACCAGCTGCCAGGGGCCACCAGCAGTGGCTGCACTGGCCACCTGGGAACTGCTGCCGGCTGCGGCTGCACCAGCCATCCAGGGACCACTGTTCAGCCGGTCCCCGGGGCCAGCCATACTGGACACTGCTCAAGCAATCCCCGGAGCTGGCTTCCCAGGCAGCAGCTGGTGAGGCTGTCCCTGGGGCCACCTGAGCAGCTGGTCCCCAAGCCAGCTGCCCCCCACAGAAGTCATGGAGGTTGCAAAAAGTTACAGAATCCGTGACTTTCCGTGACCTCCATGACAAACAAGGAGCCCAACTCATCATTATGATGCAGACTAAAGTAAGAAGGAACATCCAACACTGAAAACCTAAAATTTCAGAGTTTTGTTTCAAAACAAATCCTTTTTCAAAACATCTCGGAATGTTTTAATATTTTATTGTATTGTATTGCTATTAAATACCATTTTAATAATGTTTTCATAATGTTTTGATAAAAATTTCAGAAGCAAATGGAAAAAGGCACATTTTTGCACAAAACATTTTGATTTTTAAAAACAATCATTTTAAGATGTAAAATGTTTTCTCAAAAAAATTTTTGATCAGCCCTAATTTTTAATCTAATTTTGTCTTTTGACCCCAGTCTAAACAAGTGACTCAATTGGTTTTAGTGGTACAGTATTACTCAAATCTGTCATCTCTGGCGACTATGTCCTGATTTGGTCAACAGCAAAAAATTAACTTAGCACTCTAACCCTATTTTTTTAGTGAACATTAATGCACATCATGTACAAATAATCTGAAAGATCAACAACAGAGGATACAGTCTCTTAAAAGTATATTATCCAAACATGACATCCTTAGTATGTCTTATTGGACTAATCTGCATTCATTAAGAGATTTTAATCAGCATCTCAGATTGCAAACATTCACAAGAAACTTGAACTTTTCTTTAAAATCACAGAATGCTGTTTCTTTGATCAATAATTACTGTAAGCTTTTCTTTTTGACTTTAATTTTGTTTTATGTTGTGTCTGATTGTTACTCTACATAAACTGCTGTTGCCCCAGGATACCTTTGAGGATAAAATGCTCGTCTCAAAGGTTTTAATTATACTGGTTAAATAGAAGTTACTACTATTCCTGCTACTTGGTGGGAATTCTAATGATCTTCCTAAACTGTGTTTTGGTTTTCCTTACGTAAATCTCTTTTTAGGGCACATTTAGATGATGTTCCATTAACTGAGCTTTTACAATGTGTCCTGCTGCCATACTTTGTTAGCAGAGAGCTAAGGTCACCCAGTAATAGCTTGTGCCCTTCCAGGATGTCAAGTTCAGCAAAACTCAAACTTCTGAAAACTAGGAAATACAGAGTTACGGTAAACACTGTCCCCCTAGAGCTGGCAATAGCCACTGGAGATTAACTGCACACATTCCAGCAGCATTTATTGGGTTAGGTTTAGCTGTATTGAATTGGTGGAGGAATAAGTTTGAACAGCTTGGAAGAGCTGTGATTGTGATATGAGGAGATCTGCCTCTGAGTATCCCCATGTGTGTTATCAAAGGAAAGAGATGCATATGTACCTTGAGGTTCCAGTCTTCATCATTTCAGCATAGAATTGTGTCGACTGTATCAGCAGCAGGGAACTGGGGTCTTCTTGCCATTGGTATTATCAGTGGTGAGGTGAAATATGAAAGCAGTTTGTGGATTTAATGATGGGGAGGGTAAAGCATAGGTTAAAGCATAGGGTAAAGCACAGGTTTAGGTGGCATCCTGTGTGTAAGTGTGAATAGGTTGAAGAAAGGTATGAAGTTTTTCCTGAATTTTACAAGTGTAGTATTCTGTCAGGGGGGTGGGCTCAGAGTTTGAACGTATGGCAAGTGCCAGCAGTGCCTGTCCATCACAGTGAAAAGGCAGAGTGTTATGGGCCTTGTAGAGCATGGCACAAAGAGGGAAAAGTTAAGGTTGGAAAGACATTTACCTTTACTCTGTATTTCCTGGTTTTCAGAAGTTTCAGTTTTGCTAAATCAACATTCTGGAAGGGCATGAGCTATCACTCGGTAACCTTAACTCTGTGTTAAAGATTTTGCCATTCAATTTCCTAGTTTTTTTTTTAAATAGAAAGAGAAATGTTTGTTGATAGGAGTTAGTGGCCATTTAGGCAGCTGTAGTTCTCACCTAGGTTTACAGTTCATATGATACTGTGGCTAGATAATAAAAAAAAACTAGTTGTATACAGTGCTTTTCGGCATTATACATTATCCCCATTTTACAGATGGGAAACTGTAAGATGAGTCACAGAAAGGTGATGTGACTTGCCCAAAGTCACCCAGCAGGCCTGTGGCAGAACTACAAATAGTTTCAGTCAGGCAGTCTTTCCATTAGGCCACATGGTTGCTATGGGATTCCTCAGTGCTCCTGTCCTCTCATGGACATTTTGTTCCAGTGAAATGGGAATAATGGTCAGTTTTTGAAATGCTTACAATGTGTAGTTGCTAAGAGAACCAGTGAGATAAATCTCTGGTCTATGTCTCAAAAACCTTGTCAATTTTATTACATGGTTGTTACAATAACTTTAAGGGTGTGAGAGAAGCCTGGTGTGTCTCTCTTCTCCATCCTCTGCCACACCACTCCTTGCAACATGTAGCTCCCCTGCCAACATTTCCAGTTCCCTCTCCCCTTCCTATCCCATTGAGTCATTAGTTGTCACTGCAGAAGCCATTAACATGTAAAAAAGTTGCTCCTTGCTGTCTCCTGCCCTATGCTGCTGTGTGTTAGGGTTGCCAACTTTCTAACTGCACAAAACTGAACAACCTTTCTCTTGCCCCACCCCTTCTCCAAGCCCCCACCCCCCCCCTCACTCCATCCCCCTCCCTCCGTCGCTCATTCTCCCCACCCTCACTCACTTTCACTGGGCTGGGGCAGCGGGTTGGGGTGCGGGGAGGGGGGTGAGGGCTCTGGCTGGGGGTGCAGGATCTGGGGTCGGGCCAGGGATGTGGAGTCTGGGGTGGAGGAGGGGGCTCCGGGCTTGGGCCAAGGGGTTCAGAGTGCAGGAGGAGGTACAGTACCAACTGGGCGGCGCTTACCTCAGGCGGCTCCCTGTCAGTGGTGCAGTGGGACTAAGGCAGGCTTCCTGCTTGCCCTTGCTCCATGCGGCTCCCAGAATCGGCTGGCATGTCCGGCTCCTAGGTGGAGGGGACAGGGGGCTTGGCACACTGCCTATGCCTGCAGGCACCACCCCTGCAGCTCCCATTGGCCATGGTTCCTGGCCAATGGGAGCTGCGGAGCCAGCGCTTGGGGTGGGGGCAGTGCGTGGAGACCCCCTGGCTGACCCTATGCCTAGGAGCTGGACATTCCGGCCACTTCCAGGAGCCGCGTGGAGCCAGCGCAGTCAGGGAGCCTGCCTTAGCCCCGCTGCGTCACCAAACGGACTTTTAGCAGCCTATTAAAATCTCTCTGATTCCTTACAATACTCACTGGGAGATCAATGCCAATTCCGGTAGATTCCCACCAACCCAGGAGAGTTGGCAACCCTACTGTGTGTACATATCACAGGTAGCAGTTTACTGGAAAGCTACAGGCTACCTTGGTTACATGATCGAGATGCACACGGAGCTGGGCTCCTCACTCCTGCTACCCACCGACAGCTGGGAATCCTGTCCCTGCTTCAGCTTACTTCCCCAGCCATGCCTCAGGTCCATCCAGTCTGCCCCTCCCCCACACACCGGCCAGATCCCATTATCAGTCCGAAGCAGGAAGATGTGTATTTTACCTATTCATTTTCTGGATTTCAGATATTTATATTTGTGTTACCTTCAGTCCCCCCACTCCAGATCACAGCTCACATGGAGGAGCTTAAACACCCCAAGAGGAGCTGGATCCCCCATATCTCAGAACACATAGTAGGCAGGGAGAGGGGCTCAGACCCCTGAAGAGGGGAGAATTCAGAACTGGCAGTAGTCTCCCAACCAGTCATAAACCCCCAACTTCCTCTGCTACCCCTCATATTCTCCTCCCCCTCACCTGAGCCCCCCAACCCCTCTTCTCTCCCCTAATACCCATTTCCATTTAGGGCCCCATAATACACCCATCCCTCGCTGTAGATACAAACTCCTCTTCATTCTTCCCCTCCTATGAGAATTCACATGTGCAATTTATACTTTTCAAAAATAGTTTCATCACCTTCTGAATATTCTGTTGTACTCAGATGATGGTTTATTTGGGGTTTTTTTTTTAACGAAAAAAACCTTTTCAAAGGAAGATTTCCCCAAATGCTTACAGTTCATTCTCAGATTTCTACCCAGATTTCTTAAAAGTTGCATATTCCAAGAGGTGTTCAGTAGCTCATTCATCTCAATGAGATATTCTCCAATGAAAGGCTACTCAATGTGGATGAATACAGCCTAAAACAATAGCCCTGAAATGTGTAAACTGATCCATTCATATCAGTGGGTGTTCCCCCTCCCCAGGGCAGGAGGAGAATTTCTGATGTGTGTCCAGCATACCCCTTCTCAGATCCTATTCCAATATCAGCCACTTGTTCTTGGTGCATGCTGGAAGCTCGCTCCACAGTGGGGTGGGGTTCCCCACATCCTGTCACACACATGGGACAGGGACTATGGCTCGGTCACCAACAGGGGGAAGGGACTCTGAGCCCACATAAGGGCGCGGGGGAGGGGAGGAGAGAAAGGGACTCAGATCCCCAGATCCAGCCATACAGAGAAAGGGAAAATATGGGGCTGATGGGTGCCCCTGGGCTTCTCCTCCCACTCTCCTGCCACTCCCATCTATCTCTGTCCCAGTGTCCCTCTCCATCACCTAAATCCCCCGAACCCTCTCACCTCCATTACCTCCCATCCCCATTTATCCCCCTTCCCTTGCTACAGCCCCAAACCCTCTCATTCCTATTTCCCCCCACTCCTCCACACCTTAAAATACCTATTCCCTGCCAGCGAGCATGCACTTTAAATAAATAATAATAATTTTTAAAAAACCCTGTCAGATTTTAGTAATAAGCCGCCCACCCATTTCCAGATTTCTGTCCCAGGTAAGGCTCAAACTGACACTAGGTGGGGGGTCAGATTCAAAGAACCACAACTTTTTCCCTGGAGCTAACCAACTAGCATGAAACTTTGCTGTCTAACAATCCTGTTAACGCCTCTGTTTGCACGTGCTCAGTGAAATCTATTAGGAGTAAGAATCAGCACATGCGGCTTGCAGGAAGCCTAATTGCAGAAGCAAAATCTTTTTCAAATAATGTTTTAATTTGATTTCCCATAAAGGGCTGGTTGGTGCCATGCACTCTGTTGGGATAACCTTGAGCATTTGAGACCCTGGTCCAATAGTCTGAGCCCTGGATTGACCTTTATGTGTGAGCTAAAAAGGTTGTTAGAATCTCTAAAGTTTAAGAAAAGCTGTTTTTATTTTCATGGGACTTTATCTCAGGAACCCCTTGTTCAAATGTCCCCAAATTTGGACTGCTAACAGAACCCACACTCCCATATCAAAACTTCAAGAGTCAAGCTTTAAACAGGAAGCTCATCTTACCCTTAACTATAAAAAGGCTGTTGCTCTGCTGCTATAATAAGAGGTTAAAGGAGATGAAAATTGTGGGAAATAGCTTAGCTAGTGCAGTTACATTGCTCCATGGCTTGGTATTCATCATTAAAAATACCACCACAAAATGGATTTCCCATTACCATTCTTTCCCACAGAACTGTCATGATGCTGTGTGGATAGGGCCACTTAATTGATTATGAAAAAGTCTCTTGGCAGTGACTTATGTTTCCTATACTAACCCAGAGCACATAAAGCTAAATAGCCAGACTTACAGTAGCTCCAAATTTGTACCCCTATTCATTACTCAGGTGAGTAAAGGTTAGGAGATCATTAAAATATGCCTGGCATTCAAAACACTAGTAGTGTATTTCCTAGTACACATACTGTTCTGCACGGAAAATTTTTACAATTTGTATTTGAATATTATTTAAAATTGTATATGTCTTACTTACTGAATTTTAGTCACATTGTTAAGATGAGGGGCCAACCTAATGAACAAAATAATCTAATAACCTACAGACATTTAAGACAGACATGCTATTGCTAGCTCACTATTTTTTTTTTAACTCAGTCTCACACCCTCTCCTTTCAACAGAAAATTTTGTTAAATCCAGATCAAGGTCATTTTAGATGGCCTTTAATCTAGAGATTTAAGAATGATCAGATATTGTAAAGACTTTCCGAGATGCACTGGCAGGATAAGCTACACTTTATTTTATTTTATTTTCCAAGAACAAAAGTGAATTGTATTTGGAAGAAAACTACCACTGTGTTTAAACAGAATACTAATGATGTAATATATAATGTTTTATTAATCCTTTTGTTATGCGTGTAATGCCTTAGGTGATAGATAAGGTATATTTGTCACAGGAGAATGAGACTTGTCTACGTTACACACAGACTTTTTTGTTGTTGTTCTTTCTTTGTCATTACAATATAGATGTATCAAATATGCTCAAACTATCAATCCTTGGACAAGTGATATTTCAGTTTCTGTCCATTCTAAAGACTGCTTTCTTTTCCTGTTGTTTTTTTTACATGTTGCTGGTAAAGGAGACTTCATGCTGCAGTGGCTTTATACTGCAGTCTGCAGTGCTGAGTATGAAGTCCAGCTTCAAAGCCTGAATTCTTCTAAACACATGCAAATATCTGCATGGCAACCAGCAGATCTCATGAGTTATAACTGAAAAGCTGTGTGCAATCTGTATATGTATAGTAAGCTTTCAGTTTTCAATACCAACCCAAAAGAAGGGATTTACTGCTGCTGGATATACTGTGGTCCAAATCTCTCTCGCCCTCCCTCCCCAATCCTGAAACACTGTGTGATTTAAGGACATTTTCCCTTGGTTTCAGAATAGGCTCAGCAGTTTCCTTTTTGCTATTGATAGAAATTAATTATTATTATTTTCATCTATGAGACAGGGGCATTAGTCTACGACTGTAAAGAATCATTCAAGTTTATGTCATTGTGTAAACAATAAATAACAAATAATACAACTAATAATAGCTCAATAGAGATCATTTGTTTTCACTTGTCTGATTTGTTTACAACTAGACATCTCAAAGACTGGCTTCTTTCCACTCTTGTTGATCATTATTTTATCAAAATAGCCTTTATAGCACAGTATACGTTCTCTTATCTCATACTGGCACCTTTATGCTTTTTTATTAACTTAATGGAGATGTCAACTTACCTGACAAGCAAAAGCTATTGGATCAGCCACTTTTTTAAATATGCGTTCAATCTCCTCTACTGCTGTGCAGTATTCAATCTGTGTCACGGCCTTAATGACTCCCCCACAGTAGACATTTACATTTACAGGACCAGCAGGAAAATCTTATAAAACACAAACAAAAACAGCTGCTGAAAACATTTTATAATGCCAGACAGGAGGTGTCAGGGAGTAAGTAAAAGAACAGAGAAATATCACAAACACCACATAAAAGGTAACGAATAAGATTTTCATTTCACAGATGTTTCAATGCAATAATTTTTAAACCAGTCCTTCAGTTTAACACAAAAATGCAACAAAAATACATATCTGTAAATTGTTATAAAATATAGCTATGTATTGTTTCAAATTAGAAAAGAGGTGAAAACAGAATGCTTCACTTTTCAACCTTCGCTTTGATGGATTGATGCTCTATAATCAGCTGCCTTCTGCCTACAGATTAAGTAAAGGTTCAGTCATTTATTACAAGTTACAGATTTACTATTCATCTTTTGAAACATTTTTCTTAATTGCAGACAAGCCTCTCAGAATTGGGTTTTGTAGAAATTACAGTTTAATTACTTCCATTCCAGTTGTTTATCTACTGAAAGCTGAGGAAGGAGGTATTTGTATAGTCTGTTACTTTAGAACAACTTGCTCTGTGTATGCAGCATGAGACCTCTTTATGAGTACATTTTATAATTCATTAGTATTCACTGTGTCATGAATCCTGCTGTACCTACCAGCAGCAAAACTAAAATTCTAGTTCTCCTCACAAAAGAATTAAAAATGGACAAACTTGAAGTCAGAGAAGAAATGGAGAGTCAAAGAAACTCAGATTAATAGAAATCAGTATCTCAATTCACTTAAATGATAATAAGCACAAGCTCATTTTACTTTCCTTTGTTAAAATGAAATCAGCTGGATCCTTGGTCCAAATGGGCATTCCTGTACTTCAATTATTCTATGTTTTTCCCAGGGGGGAGGGGAGGGAGGGACAAATAACAAAGAAGCTAAATTAAACAATGATGGGAGGAAAATAGTGCTTCTGTTGGAATGCCAAACACTTTTTATTTAAAAGCTCTAACGGAACAAAAAACTGACCTTGGTTTGGGACAAAAAGAAACTGAACATATTAGTTATGCTTTGTATTTTGTGTTTACGAATCTATATCCCTTATGGCTATCTGCCCTGGCCCAATAATGTCCCCAAAAGATATGCCTGGAGGAGCCCCCACAATACAGTCAATGGGAATTTCAGTTTGTCTTTTCTGAAAGATGCCTCATCACCAAGATCCTCCTCTGGCCAAGCACAGCCATTTCAGATCACCGCCTACCTCCCCAGGGAGCCATCCTGGTAATGAATAACTCTCAAGCATATGGATAATCAGGCAACTTGCAACCTCACCTTTGAGTGCCTCCATACTTGAATGGACTTCACAGAGACATGGACCCCAGGAGCTCTTGTTCTAATCCCAGCTGTCACTGACTTGCCATGTTTTCCTGATCAAATCACAACTTGCTTGCCTCAGTTCCCCATCTGTAACATTGGGATAATACTACTCATCTAACCTCACAATGGTGTCATAAGGATCAATTAGTGTCCATATAGCCCTTTGAATGCACCATACAAATGTTAATGCACTATACAAATGAATGCACCATACAACTATTACTGTCAAAGCCACCTATGATCCCCAGTGAGAGGGAGCCAGTGGAGGCTCCTTTAAGGGAAGAGGAATGAGGTCAGTGATTGTGATCAACTTCTTCCCTGCAAAGAGAGATGCAGCCTCCCACAGGAGCTGATCTGAGAACACTATTAGAAGAAATAGCTGCTGCTCCCGTGGGAGAGAAGAGAAGCTGATGTTCACTTCTGTTACCCACAGATCACATACACCTCAGAGGGAACAATGGGTTTGCTAGTGCTTAGCATCCCCAAAAAATTAAGCCACTTACTTAGGCCTTGTCTACACTACACAGTTTTGTCAACAAACGTCAGCTTTCATTGACAAAACAAAGATGCCAAAATATGGTGTAAAGAAAAGGAGTACTTGTGGCACCTTAGAGACTAACAAATTTATTTGAGCATAAGCTTTCGTGATGCATCCGATGAAGTGAGCTGTAGCTCACAAAAGCTTATGCTCAAATAAATTGGTTAGTCTCTGAGGTGCCACAAGTACTCCTTTTCATTTTGCGAATACAGACTAACATGGCTGCTACTCTGAAACCTGAAAATATGGCGTGACAGGGTCAGGCCAGATGGCTATAGGAGAGTAATAGAAGGCAGATATATTAGCCCCAGGCTAAGTAGGTCCCTTTTCCCTGGGTAAGATAACAGGGAAGGTTCCAGAATAATCAGGAACCTTCGGGAGACAATTAAGACAGGCTGATTAGAACAACTGCAGCCAATCAAGAAGCTGCTAGAATCAATTAAGGCAGGCTAATCAGGGCACCTGGTTTTTAAAAAGGAGCTCACTTCAGTTTGTGGTGTGCATGTGAGAAGCTGGGAGCAAGAGGCACTAGGAGCTGAAAGGGAGAATGCGGACTGTTGGAGGACTGAGGTGCACAAGCATTATCAGACACCAGGAGGGCGGTCCTATGGTGAGGATAAAGAAGGTATTGGGAGGAGGCCATGGGGAAGTAGCCCAGGGAGTTGTAGCTGTCGCACAGCTGTTCCAGGAGGCACTCTAGACAGCTGCATTCCACAGGGCCCTGGGCTGGAACCCGGAGTAAAGGGCGGGCCTGGGTTCCCCCCAAATCCTCCCACTCCTGGTCAGACACAGGAGGAGTCGACCTGGAGTGTGAATTCAGAAAAACGGCCAAGCTGAGGGCTGCCGTGAAGCTCCAAGGCGAGCAAATCCGCCAATAAGCGCAAGACCCACCAAGGTAGAGGAGGAACTTTGTTACAATGGATTTTAGGGCCTAACTTCAGGCGACCAAGTTTGAAAATTGTAGCTTAAGTGTTTTCCTTCTAAATGATGTGGTATTACCACGGTTTTTTAAAATAAAATATTATATACTACCACTTGGGAATTCACAGCATGCAACAGAGAGGCAAATTGAACCCTGAACTCCTAGCTGAATATTTCCATCACACCTCTAGTCCAATAACTGGGAGGGAGGTATGGCCATTCCCTCTGCATTCTGAAACTCATACAGTGAAAAATGTTGTTGTATAGTTTGTCATGCTCCAGGCAAAATAAGAAAATAGAATAGCTAATATTATGGATAAAGTGATTGACAAAACCCAGAGAAACCAAGGGAGACTGAGTAACATAGAGAAACGGGGTGGATATGAAATCACAGCAAAGAAGGGAAATGTTCTCAGATGTCAGTAAGAATTATAGACAGGCATATGGGCAAAAAGAAAAAAACAACTTCGCTGAATAAAATAAGAGACAAAACATCTTGTTAAATCTAATGCTGTAATAAGAATATTAGCTTTGCATTTTATAGCAGGAATTTATTAAGAATGTTAATCTATGACTAATCAATGATATTTTAAAGCCTGCCACCTGCCACTTAACCACACAAAAACAACCCAATAAAATCCAGTTTCCCATAAATCACAAGCCTTTGTATTGGTGTATTAATAAAAATAATAATGCTCTGTATGCAAAACCCATATACAGGAAACACAAAATAATATTAGATTCTGATGGGAAGTGAAACTGCTTATTGTAAGACAAGTGAAGAGAGTCCAGGACCAAAATTTTCTATTTATTTAAAGCTACAGCAATGTTCTCTTACCTAAAGCTTTCATGCATCTGACCTTCTGATTCCAAAAGGCTGGCTGTGTCCTAATTCGTTGATTGTCTGTTATGAATTCAATTTCTACAGTTTCCGTTATTTCATCTCTCAAAAGAATGAATATTTCACCAGGGTTCTATAAAGTTAGAAATATGCTTCCATTAGCCTTTCACCAAATTAAACTGAAACCATAAAATGTAAATTATATGCTTTAATGTAAGTTGCAAGAAAAGTTCTTTTACCAATAGCTTTATATCCTGAAATATTGTTATATAACAGCTGTGATGCTATTTCATTAAGTTCTCCTTTATGTTTCTCTAAGTAAAAAATTGACAGGATTATTGTAATAGTTTGAATTCTGTTTACTAAAACCATATATAATTAAATTCTTTTCACTGTAAGCCTAAGATCATATATTCACTTCCAGTCCACAAAGGGTGACATTCCCCTCATGCAGGGGACCCCTACACTACTTAAAACACACTTAAACACTCAGAATTGGATTCATGGGTAAGGAACTTAAGTGGTACAATGGTCTTCTGCGGACCCTCTGACCAAGAGAGAATTTCAACATAGAGAACATTAGTGAGCTACAGTACGTGATGGGCCAAATTCAAAGGTGACCTAGGTGGTGTAAGCTGCATCTCAGAGGTGGTATAAAACTGCATCTCAGTTTTAGGGGTAAGCTGGTGCATTTTAAATACTAAAGTCAGAATTATAGTAAGGCAAGGAACTAACAAGAAGGTGTAAAATAAAATAAGCTGACTACTTTATCTTATGCCTTCCTGCGCCCGCCCCTTATTTGTTCTCCATGCACTGCTCAACCGTCTCTGTATACAAGTGACACCAGTTAATACTCACTCATGGTGACTCCCACTGTCATACTGGTCTGTAATGTTGCACTGTTCAACATCTTTTAACCTGGCCCACTGATTTGTGGCAAATTTATATATTTTCACTGGGAAAATATAAACACATGCTAGTGTTCTTTGAAGAACAGAACAAGAGTCAGAACAACCATTCACTATGAACAATTCACTGCGCTATATTTGCCACCCTTCAGATCAGCTAAAACTGAACTAAATTTCACCCTTAATCTCTTTATTAGTCCTTCAAAACAAAATGTATACCCTTATATCACTACATAATCTCCCTTCTGAATGTGATGGGGTGATCCGTGCATGAAAGGACCCTTCAGAACAGCAATCTGGGGGCTGGGGGATAATCTAGGCCCTTGTTTTTCTTATCTTTTTAACCAGAAAGATTTCCCAAAAGTCAAAAGGGAATATATTTGTTTCACTGTTTAGAGAAGCAGTTTAATACTTTCTAGTATACCCCCTGTTCCCAAAATAATAATTTCCTAATTTATATTATCGAAAGGTCCTATAGAACTTAACAGACAATGACAACTCTTCCAAAAAAAATCGGAACTAACCTAGAAAATTCTATAAAAGGGATATTCATTATTAAATTCAATTTGTTAGGTTAAAATTCTATTGCAAGTTTCTACGGTTTAGAATAATACTCTCCATCTTCATAATGGGGCTTTCCAGTGAGGAAAAACAGTATTTCTCAGAAGTACATATTTTAAAGCATACTAACTGTAATTCTTTATTCAATTCTATAGGTTTTAGCGTAATATATGTAGAGCCCTATTGATTTCATCAGTGCTGATTACTGAAAGAGTTTCCAAAATAGTAAAAGTTTTAAGCTAAATATGTTCTATATGCATGTCTTTCATCTGATTTTCAGCTATAATCAGTAATCTAGGGTTCGCTGAACCACTGCTACTCAGTGGCATGGAATAGCCTATTTGTAACATAGCAGCCAAAACTGTGCAACATTCCTTCCACTTCTCTGCCATGCCGTTATTCACCTGATTCTTCAGCCCTCACATGACTGTGGCCACTTACTTGTCTAAGGGCTACAGGGTTGGGGTTCAGATGTTGCACTCTTTATACAGTTTTCATGCTTTTGTGTTTTCTCACATACAGTGTTGATTTTTAAAAATGAGCATTCATATGTTTGTACACACACACACACACACACACACACATCTACCACCCCAAACCTGATTCTTACTGAGAGGCAATTAATATCTTTTGAAAGTTCCTGACTACAATTTTCCTTTACATTGCAAAGAAACATGTTGAAGCGGAATTATATCTGACCCAATCTGCCAAACAATTTTTAATAGAAGTAAAGTCATGTAACGATTGTCCCAAATCCATATTAGTTTGCAGATGTTTGTATTGGATGTGACACACAGACAGCGTAACTCCCACTGCAGGTAAACTCTCATTTGTGCTCCAGAGTAGTGATCTGCCCCACAGAACTGACATGCTATGAAGGAGCTTGTAGCAGTGGCAGGGCAGAAGAGTGATATTTATCCCTAACTTTTTAGCATTGAAAGGTCTTACCTCACAGGATACCCTTTCTGGTAGCACCAATACTGATGGTCTTGAAGTTTCCAACGTTTCAGAAACGACTTCAGTTTCCAAACTCACATCTGTTTTCACTGATACTCCTCCTTCATTCAACTGCAAGTTAACTTCAGAGTTATTTTGGTAATCTGAAAGATATAATATTGTTTTGAAATGTATTGTTAGTCATCCTACACAAATAAAACATTATGGGCTGAAAACTGCTAGACGATGATTATTTACAAAATGCTACTGATGTACGTGGCATTTTGTGAAGAAATAAAAGAAAGTAGATGAAATCCTGGCCCCACTGAAGTCAATGGATTTCATCCAGTGTCCTTGTCCAAAATTCCCACAACACATATTCATCTCAATAGTCTTTGCTCACATGAGAAGTTTCACTGAGGTAAAACGTATTTGGCTTTGTCTACAATGGGGATTTGCCACCAGTGTAGTTGCAACAGCAAACCACAGTCTATGCAGGGTAAACTGAGATAAGCAATGATTTTCATCACTGCAGCTTATCCTTGTTTCAAACAGGGCTAAGCTTTATTGATGCAAATGCCACTCACCTGACTCAACAGGTAGGAAACTTTATAGGAGCTGCTGAGGGCAGACAGCCGCTGGGAAAGGGCTGGGGGAGGGGACACACCAGAACACAAAAGGTGGGCCCTTTCTCCTCCAGGGTTTCTCTGCCTCCCATTGGCCAGCCAGAGGGAGACGGGAGGTAATTGGTCCCTTTTTTCCCCCCACCCCATTAATTTAAACCTTTGCCTAGGTCTTTTGGAGCTTCTCACTCCATTTTAGCTATCCTACCCTCCTCCTCTGTAGTTTTAGGATACAAGCCGTGTATTTCAGGATGTTATAGATCTAATCAATTACCTCTTTTGGGAGGTTAGGAAGAAACTTTTCCCATTGGTGCCAAATGGTGAGGGGCCTTTTGGGTTTTTTCCACCTTCCTTACAGCCCCATGGAGACAGTTGTGTTAAATAGCAGTAGGACTTAGAAATAAATATTAGTAACTTGTGTGACTGTTTAGTTTGTCATAACTTTTGGCTGGTGTCCAGTGTGGATAAAAAGGCCAAAATGGCCAGTTCCCTGAAGTAAGAGACCTGGGATTTCTTTGGTAGACTTGTGCTTCTGGAAGAAGGGGAGACTGGAAGTCGTTGCAGACTGAGGTCCCTCTTTTGGTACTGTCTGTCCCCATTAGAGTGGGGAGGGTGAGAAGATATACCAGAGTGAGCTGAATCCTAGGGATAGGCTGAGGTTAGTCTACTCTGAGTTATGTGTTTTATGGTTGGAGCCCTGTAACCCTTGCATTGGACCCATTTAAATACCTGGCACACATAAGTCAGGAGAAACGGGGCAGATGACACTGGAGTTGTGTTCAGCCATTAAATCCACCTCTGTGCCTGTTCTCATTCACCTGTGTGTCCTGACCAACTGCAGCATTGTCTGGCTACACTAGGGGTTTGCCTCAGGGCAGCTACACTAGTGAGCTGCTACCAATGGATCTAACCAGGGCAAATCCCTGGCATAGACAAAGGTCTTTGCCATAAATATGTAGTGGATGTAATGAGCAGCATGAGTTCCTTCGTCTGTCATTCACATCTAACAAGATGGACTCACAGCATCCTAAACATATACACTATCTGTGCACGATGATATTCTGATTTTAAAATAAGATACCATCCCATTTAGTTTGTGTGCAATTTACAGTGACGGGTTTCTTCTTTATTCCACAATACTAGTATGGCCGGAAGAGCTGTAGCAGGAGCCCTTCATCCTATCTCAGAATTTTAATGTGAAAACATAAAAGAATTGGCTAAACCCCTTTAAAATCCCTCCTGGCCAGAAGAAAAATCCTCTCACCTGTAAAGGGTTAAGAAGCTAAAGGTAACCTCGCTGGCACCTGACCAAAATGACCAATGAGGAGACAAGATACTTTCAAAAGCTGGGAGGAGGGAGAGAAACAAAGGGTCTGTGTGTCTGTTGGTATGCTGCTTTGCCGGGGATAGAACAGGAATGGAGTCTTAGAACTTTTAGTAAGTAATCTAGCTAGGTATGCGCTAGATTATGATTTCTTTAAATGGCTGAGAAAAGAATTGTGCTGAATAGAATGACTATTTCTGTCTGTGTGTCTTGTTTGTAACTTAAGGTTTTGCCTAGAGGGATTCTCTATGTTTTGAATCTAATTACCCTGTAAGGTATTTACCATCCTGGTTTTACAGGGGTGATTCCTTTACTCCTATTTACTTCTATTTCTATTAAAAGTCTTCTTGTAAGAAAACTGAATGCTTTTTCATTGTTCTCAGATCCAAGGGTTTGGGTCTGTGGTCACCTATGCAAATTGATGAGGCTTTTTATCCAACATTTCCCAGAAAAGGGGGTGCAAGGGTTGGGAGGATTTTGGGGGGAAAGATGTGTCCAAACTATGTTTCCCAGTAAACCCAGTTAGAGTTTGGTGGTGGCAGTGGTTATTCCAAGGACAAAGGATAAAATTAATTTGTACCTTGGGGAAGTTTTAACCTAAGCTGGTAA
Source organism: Eretmochelys imbricata (assembly GCF_965152235.1). NCBI lineage: Eukaryota > Metazoa > Chordata > Testudines > Cheloniidae > Eretmochelys > Eretmochelys imbricata. The sequence goes on along the minus strand of NC_135575.1, from coordinate 31,794,778 downwards.
AAGTAAGCTGTTATAAGTATAAAGGGAAGGGTAAACCCCTTTGAAATCCCTCCTGGCCAGGGGAAAGCTCCTCTCACCTGTAAAGGGTTAAGAAGCTAAAGGTAACCTCACTGGCACCTGACCAAAATGACCAATGAGGAGACAAGATACTTTCAAAAGCTGGGAGGAGGGAGAGAAACAAAGGGTCTGTGTGTCTGTCTATCTGCTGGTTTCTGCCGGGGATAGACCAGGAATGGAGTCTTAGAACTTTTAGTAAGTAATCTAGCTAGGTATGTGTTAGATTATGATTTCTTTAAATGGCTGAGAAAAGAATTGTGCTGAATAGAATAACTATTTCTGTCTGTGTATCTTTTTTGTAACTTGAGGTTTTGCCTAGAGGGGTTCTCTATGTTTTTGAATCTAATTACCCTGTAAGATATCTACCATCCTGATTTTACAGGGGGGTTTCTTTATTTCTATTTACTTCTATTTTTATTAAAAGTCTTCTTGTAAGAAAACTGAATGCTTTTTCATTGTTCTCAGATCCAAGGGTTTGGGTCTGTGGTCACCTATGCAAATTGATGAGGCTTTTTATCCAACATTTCCCAGGAAAGGGGGGGTGCAAGTGTTGGGAGGATTGTTCATTGTTCTTAAGATCCAAGGGTCTGGGTCTGTAGTCACCTAGGCAAATTGGTGAGGCTTTTTACCAAACCTTGTCCAGGAAGTGGGGTGCAAGGTTTTGGGAAGTATTTTGGGGGGAAAGACGCGTCCAAACAGCTCTACCCCAGTAACCAGTATTAGTTTGGTGGTGGTAGCGGCCAATCCAAGGACAACGGGTGGAATATTTTGTACCTTGGGGAAGTTTTGACCTAAAGATAAGCTTAGGAGGTTTTTCATGCAGGTCCCCACATCTGTACCCTAGAGTTCAGAGTGGGGGAGGAACCTTGACATAAGCTTAGGAGGTTTTCATGCAGGTCCCCACATCTGTACCCTAGAGTTCAGAGTGGGGGAGGAACCTTGACACCATCCCATTTAGTTTGTGTGCAATTTACAGTGACGGGTTTCTTCTTTATTCCACAATACTAGTATGGCCGGAAGAGCTGTAGCAGGAGCCCTTCATCCCATCTCAGAATTTTAATGTGAAAACATAAAAGAATTGGCAATTGCCTCTCCAGAACTGTGTTTTAGAAAAAGCCATTCTTCACACCCCCCTACTTCTCAGCTTTATCATTATTACTCCATTCTACTGACTAGCTCTGACATAGTACAAAATGTTAGACAGTCTCGCCACCTCATCTCCCAGGACAGCAGCACATTCGTAACGATACAGGATTATTCAATATTCTGCAGCACATTTAATGTAGTCTAATGATATTTCAGACTTCTCATCAGCCAGTCAGGATTCTGCGAGCAGTCAGAGGACCAGAGCATTTTGTATTACTGTAAATTATGGAACACTCAGTCAATTACAGTCAAGAACACAGACAACATTAAGGTGCAAACTCGTGATGGGCAGACCTCAACATTTTGGGAATATGTTTTCTTTTCAGATAAGCCCTAAAGGTGACTGATCGGGTGTCCTCCTCAGACTTGCCCAGAAAGAGCTAAGGCAGGCCAGAAAGTCCAGTTAGTGACCGTGATTGCTGGGGAGGGACCATGCTGAGATTGCTCAATCAGGGCAAACTGCAAAGAATGGGGCAGACGATCCCTAACACTGGTGGTCTGTTCTAATAATTAGATTCACCAAGCTAGCAACAAAACAGCTTCTATAATTCCTTACTGGTTACCAAGAAGCCCCAAAATAGTCTTCCTTAACTAATCCAACCTTGGGCTCCTACCCGGACAGCCAAATCAAATATGATGAGGATTACTAAAATCTTATTCACCATAAAGTTCTACCAATTCCAAAGGATCAGACACATTACCCACCAGGTCAATGAATATTTCAGATTTTACTCAAGCACACACATACAGCCAATTCTTATTAACTAATCTAAGATTTATTAAAAAGAAAAGAAAGAGTACTGTCAATAAAGATCATTATACATACAGATAAGAATAAAGTTCTTGAGTCAGTTGCACATCGTAAAGCCCTACTACTGCTATATAAATGCCAGTGTTGAGAGAAGCCAAAATAATTGCTTTCGAAGTAGGAGACATTGAGCCTGTCACAACATTGCAATTATTTTGTAATTATTATGCAGTTTTAGCTCAAATATTAGTCCTCACCATAGGCAAAATCTGCCCCCTCTCTCCTCACACAAATTGTGTAGCCAGACTTGCATGCAGAGACTTCCATGGGAAAGGGGAAGTCCTCCCACCGTGCCACAACACTGCTGCTACTGCAACCCTGTGGATGCAGGAGCTTTTGCTACTGCTGTGCCCCTGCTTGATAAGGAGTGATGACCAGTGGATATACATAATTTCATATCCACAAACCCAGCTCCATCTCCTCCCCTGACCGACCCTTTTCCCATCCTCTGTAGCCTGTATGGGGTGCAAGACCTCGTCAAGGACTTTCCAAATCAAACTCCTGAAACTTCTGCACAATGAATTTCATTGCAGGCAGGCATGTGTTTGGTTACAAAAACAGGTGCAGGATTTTCCCTGTATCCTAGATGACCCAGAGAATTCTGACTGACACGGTGAACAGACAGTCATAAGACAGCTTGCGCACGTTACCATTGTGTAAAACAATACTGTACATTTATTATCAAGTCAGATTGTAGCTGATGGATTTTATTATTAATATAAACTTTTGTCATACAAGAACTAATCAATATGGAGCTTAAAGGCGTGAAGGAATGTGGCAAGCTGTCTGCTCTTTGGGTGACCAGCTGTCCCGATTTTATAGGGACAGTCCTGATTTTGGGGTCTTTTTCTTATATCGGCTCCTATTAACTCCCACTCCCTGTCCCGATTTTTCACACTTGCTGTTTCGTCACCCTAGCTACTCTAGAGCCCCTAACATTGCTGACTGCTATTGGAAATATCCCTAACCTAATGAATATCAGAGAGAGATACTGGGAAAGTCTATAGAAAGAAGGTTCAATTACAAAGAGACAGAGCTGGCTATTATCAGTATATGAAGAAAATTGCAGACCAAAGTTTGTCCATCTACACAGTGAATAGAAGGGGTAAGAAAGTAAAATCCTTTGGAAGTAGATCCCTTACTGTTCATCTCAGTAAAGCTGAACCTCAGAATTACCAACACCACAGGAATGGAGGTTGTTCATAACTCTGAAATGTTCGTAACTCTGAAAAAACATTATAGTTGTTCTTTAAAAAGTTTACAACTGAACATTGATTTAATATAGCTTTGAAACTTTACTATACAAAAGAAAAATGCTGCTTTCCCTTTATTTTTTTAAGTAGTATACATTTAATACAGTACTGTACTGTATTTGCTTTTTTGCTTTTTTTTTGGTCTCTGCTGCTGCCTGATTGTGTACTTCCAGTTCCAAATGAAGTGTGTGGTCAGCTGGTCAGTTTGTAACTCTGGTGTTCGTAAGTCTGAGGTTCTACTGTATTTTATTCTTGTCATGGTGAACTGATTACATAATAGTTCTAACACGTACTCTACAGTCACCTTCAGATTTAGATCAAGACATTCCGATACCCATTTCCCACTCAAACAATGCAAAATTTCAGGTGATGTTAACTCACCTATTTTTATTTTAACCTCAAAAAGCATTTTCACTGACCAAAACAAGCACATTTAAAAATACACTGACTGCATAATATAAAGAAGCTAACTGCAAACATATGAAAGATCATGCCAGTTTTACTGGGATAATCCTAGTTAGCCATTTGATTTCCCAGTGTCCCACAAACTTCTTTTCAGGAAGATCTTCTTCCAGGAGATCTTCAATGATCTTAAAACTCAAAAAAGAGTCCTACAAAAAGTGGAAACTCAGTCAAATTACAAAGGATGAATAAAAAAAATAACACAAGTATGTAGTGACAAAATTAGAAAAGCCAAGGCACAAAATGAGATCAAGCTAGTTAGAGACATAAAAAGTAACATGAAAACATTCTACAAACACATTAGAAGCAAGAGGAAGACCAAGGACAGAGTAGGCCCGTTACTCAATGAAGGGTGAAAGACAATAACAGAAAATGTGGAAATGGCAGAGGTACTTAATGACTTTGTTTCGGTTTTCACCAAGAAGGTTGGTGGCGACTGGATGTCTAACATAGTTAATGCCAGTGAAAATGAGGTAGGATCAGAGTCTGAAATAGGGAAAGAACATGTCAAAAATTACTTAGACAAGTTAGATGTCTTCAAATCACAGGATCATTAGCAATTATCTTCGAAAAGTCATGGAAGACGGGAGACATTCCAGAAGACTGGAAAAGGGCAAATATACTGCCCATTTATAAAAAGGAAATAAGGACAACCCAAAGAATTACAGACCAGTCAGCTTAACTTCTGTACCCGGAAAGACAATGGAGCAAATAATTAAGAAATCAATTTGCAAACACCTAGAAGATAATGAGGTGATAAGTAACAGTCAACATGGATTTGTCAAGAACAAATTGTGTCAATCCCACCTGATAGCTTTCTTAGAAAGGGTAACAAACCTTGTGGATAGGGGGAAAGTGGTAGATGTGGTATATCTTGACTTTAGTAAGGTTTTTGATACTGTCTCGCATGACCTTCCCATAAACAAACTAGAGAAATACAACCTAGATGGAGCTACTATAAGGTGGGTGCATAATTGGTTGAAAATCATTCCCAGAGAGTAGTTATCAGTGGTTCACAGTCATGCTGGAAGGGCATAACGAGTGGGGTCCCGCAGGGATCAGTCCTGGGTCTGGTTCTGTTCAGTATCTTCATCAATGATTTAGACAATGGCATAGAGAGTACACTTACAAAAAGTTTGCGGATGATACCAAGCTGGGAGTTGTTGCAAGTGCTTTGGAGGATAGGATTAAAATCCAAAATGATCTGGACAAAGTGGAGAAATGGTCTCATGTAAACAGGATGAAATTCAATAAGGACAAATGTAAAGTACTCCAATTAGGAAAGAACAATCAGTTGCACACATACAAAATCGGAAATGACTGCCTAGGAAGGGGTACTGCGTAAAGGGATCTGGGGATCATAGTGGATCACAAGCAAAATATGAGTCAACAGTGTAACGCTGTTGCAAAAAAAGCAAACATCATTCTGGGATGTATTAGCAGGAGTATTGTAAGCAAGACACAAGAAGTAAGTCTTCCACTCTACTCACACTGATTATGCCTCAACTGGAGTATTGTGTCCAGTTCTGGGCACCACATTTCAGGAAAGATGTGGACAAATTGGAGAAAGTCCGGAGAAGAGCAATTAAAATGATAAAAGGTCTATAAAACATGACCTATGGGGGAAGATTGAAAACATTGGGTTTGTTTAGTCTGGAGAAGAGAAGACTGAGAGGGGAGATAACAGTTTTCAAGTACATAAAAGGTTTTTACAAGGAAAAGGGAGAAAAATTGTTCTTCTTAACTCTGAGGATAGGACAAGAAGTAATGGGCTTAAATTGCAGCAAGAATGATTTAGGTTGGACATTAGGAAAAACTTCCTGTCAGAGTGGTTAAGCACTGGAATAAATTGTCTAGGGAGGTTGTGGAATCTTCATCATTGGGGATTTTTAAGAGCAGGTTGGATAAACACCTGTCAGGGATGGTCTAGATAATACTTAGTCCTGCCTTGAGTGCAAGGGACTGGACTAGATGACCTCTTGAGGTCCGTTCCAGTTCAATGATTCTATGATACCTGAAGTGTCCCTGATTTTTCATGTTATCAATCAAAATGTTTGATTTTTGTATATTACGTAATGTCTGTTTAAGACATATTGCTATATGCAAAGTAGAATTTGCTCTGAGTTTACCAGGAACAAACAAGACCATTCAGTGTGATGAACAGTGTTTGGAGTGATGTCAAATGAACACAGATGCTATCATAGAATATCAGGGTTGGAAGGGACCTCAGGAGATCATCTAGTCCAACCCTCTGTTCAAAGCAGGACCAATCCCCAATTTTTGCCCCAGATCCCTAAATGGCCCCCTCAAGGATTAAGCTCACAACCCTGGGTTTAGCAAGCCAATGCTCAAACCACTGAGCTATCCCTCCCCCTAGGAGGAGCTAGCAAACAAACAGGGGACTTTAGTAGGGGAGTTCAGCGAGGGACTGTGAAAGCCAGACACACCTAATAAATATTCTCTAAACTTTGACCAGTAACACCCCCCCCACACACACACACTCCCTGTGCAAAAAACACCACCCACCCTACACACACTACCCTGCAAGAGTAAAAATAATACAGGCGGAAGTCAGGCAGCAGACTGGGGGTTACCCATCTTATTGCACTGAATGCAACATGCATGACTATCTGTATTGTGGTCAGGTGCTATATGTGTGCATTCGGTACAAGTCGCACATGGCCCTCAGAGACCATGTACGGGGGGCTCAAGACCAGAGTGACTGAACTGGAGGAGTTCACGGACACAGTAGAGTAGTCCCACCCCAAGGCTGACAGCCTCTGTGCTGATGAGGAGGATGAGAGTCTTAGGAAGGAGATCATCAAGTTGGAGAAGACAGAAAAGATCCCATAGTTGGGACCCTGCTTCCAGATGATCTCAAGGTATCCTCTCTCACTGAGGATACCTCTCCCCTGGAGAGGTCGCTCATATTAGGTAGATAGGTAATAGTAATTGGTGATTGAATTAATAGATATATAGATAGTTGGGTTTATGATGACGGAGAGAACCGTATGGTGAATTGCCTGCTGTGTGCGACGGCTGAGGGCCTCTCGAGACATCTGTGCAGTGCTGAGGAGGAGCCAAAGGTCGTGGTTCAGTGACATAGGGAGAGATCCTGGAGGCCAAATTTAGGCTGCTAGATAGCAGACTGAAGTCCAGGACCTCCATGGTAGCATTCTCTGAAATGCTTCCCATTCCACAAGCAGGGCCAGTTAGGCAGGCAGAACTGTACGGTCTCAATGCATGGATGAGATGATGGTGTTCAGAGGAAAGATTAAGGTTTATTAGGAACTGGAGAATGTTTTTTTAAAGCAATCCTGGCAATTACAGGCTAGTAAGCCTTCTCCTGTACCAAGCAAAGTAGTTGCAACTATAGTAAAGAATAGAATTACCGGACACATAGATGAACACAGTGTATTTGAGAAGAGTCAACATGGCTTTTATAAAGGGAAATCATGCCTCACCAATCTATTAGAATTATGTGTGTGTGGGGGGGGTCAACAAACATGTGAACAAGGGTGATCCAGTGTAACTGGATTTTCAGAAAGCCTTGACAAAGTCCCTCACCAAAGGCTCTTAAGCAAACTAAGTAGTCATGGGATAAGAGGGAAGGTCCTCTCACGGATCAGTAACTAGTTAAAAGATAGGAAACAAAGGGTCAGAATAAATAGTTAGTTTTCACAGTGGAGGGAGGTAAATAGTGAGGTCCCCCAAGGATTTCTACTGGGATCAGTGTTATTCAACACTGGTAAGTGATCTAGGAAAAAGGGGTAAACAGTGAGGTGACAAAGTTTACAAATGACTCAGAACAAAGCAGTCAGCTTTGGACTTGGGTAACAGTTAAAGGGATTTCACAAAACTGACCCATCAAAATGCTAGATGAAATTGAAGGTTGATAAATGCAAAGTACTACATATTGGAAAACATAATCCCAACTAAACATACATAATGATGGGGTCTAAATTAGCTGTTACTACTCAAGAAAGAAATCTTGGAGTCATTGTGGATAGTTCTCTGAAAACATCCGCTCAATGTGCAGCAGCAGTCAAAAAAGCGAATAATGTTAGGAACCACTAGGAAAGGGACAGATAAGACAGAAAATATCTTAATGCCACAATATAAATCAACGGTATTCCCACACCTGGAATACTGCATGCAATTCAGTAGTTGACCCATTTCAAAAAAGAAATATTAGAAACGGAAAAAAGTACAGAGAACCAAAATGATTAAGGGTATAGAACAGCTTCCATGTGAGGAGAGATTAGAAAGACTGGGACTGTACATTTTAGAAAAGAGACAACTAAGGGGACTGGAAGACAGGGAATGGATCACTTGATGATTAGCCTACTCTGTTCATTCATTCTGAAGCATCTGGCACCAGCCACTGTGAGATGGCAGGATACTGAGCTAGATGGACCATTGGTCCAACCCAATATGGCCATTCTTACGTTCTTATGACACTTTGTCAAAATGAATGGTAGTGTCACATGTCTAGTGTCTCATGATAAACCCATTAAAACAAGTTTTTAGAAGATATTCTCCACTCTGAGCAATATGCATATGTCACTTTAGCTTAGAAACTGGCAGCACTGACAAGAGAACAAGTACTTTTTTATTTTATATGAGTATTTCACAACTCTAAAAAAATGTTGCCATAAAAATGTCCTTTCTATTGTGAAAATATTATCACCTTAAAAAAACACTGATTAGAAAATAAATGTCATTTAGACGTTGTACCTAGCTATAAAGGTTCCAAAGAGAGAGGTAATGAGCTCACATAAATGACTCTTTGAGTCAGTGTTTTATTAAATCTCAAGAAACCTAGCAGCAAAGAAAGAATGGATATAGAAATTTATGTAATACCTTCAGTTAATGTATCATTATGAACTAGATCTCATTATATACTTTTTCATATTACTTCCAAAAAGTGATCATTTATCAATCCAAAGGTGTTAGAAAGTTCAGCCAACCATTCTCTACACACACGAATAGCTAAAGAAAAAGTGTGACGGTACAAGAGCTCAACACCTTTGAAAATTATTCACTTAGAGTTTTTAAAGTAATGAAGACCCATATAAAGACAAACGTGGTAAGATATAGGGTATGAAATAAAGCTGTAGTTTAAAGAATCCTTATTGAGATTACAGGGACAAACCATCCCGAAGTGTAGAAAGAATAGTCAATATGCCAGGTGACTAGTTTGGCTTAACAGTGAAATTCTTGCTGATCTTAAACACAAAAAAGTGGAAGACTGGACGAATGACCAGGAAGGGGTATAAAAATATTGCTTGGGCATGCAGGAGTGAAATCAGGAAGGCCAAATCACACCTGTAGTTGCAGCTAGCAAGAGATGTTAAGAGTAACAAGAAGGGTTTCTTCAGGTATGTTAGCAACAAGAAGAAAGTCAAGGGAAGTGTGGGCCCCTTACTGAATGAGGGAGGCAACCTAGTGACAGAGGATGTGGAAAAAGCTAATGTACTCAATGCTTTTTTTGCCTCTGTCTTCATGAACAAGGTAAGCTACCAGACTACTGCACTGGGCAGCACAGCATGGGGAGGAGGTGACCAGCCCTCTGTGGAGAAAGAAGTGGTTCGGGACTATTTAGAAAAGCTGGATGAACACAAGTCCATGGGGCCGGATGCACTGCATCCGAGAGTGCTAAAGGAGTTGGCGGATGTGATTGCAGAGCCATTGGCCATTATCTTTGAAAACTCATGGCGATCGGGGGAGGACCCAGAGAACTGGAAAAAGGCTAATGTAGTGCCCATCTGTAAAAAAGGGAAGAAGGAGGATCCTGGGAACTACAAGCCTGTCAGCCTCACTCAGTCCCTGGAAAAATCATGGAGCAGATCCTCAAGGAATCATTTCTGAAGCACTTAGAGGAGAGGAAAGTGATCAGGAACAGTCAGCATAGATTCACCAAGGGCAAGTCATGCCTGACTAATCTAATTGTCTTCTACGATGAGATAACTGGCTCTGTGGATGAGGGGAAAGCAGTGGATGTGTTATTCCTTGACTTTAGCAAAGCTTTTGACACGGTCTCCCACAGTATTCTTGCCAACAAGTTAAAGAAGTATGGGCTGGATGAATGGACTATAAGGTGAATAGAAAGTTGGCTAGATTGTCAGGCTCAACGGATAGTGATCAATGGCTCCATGTCTAATTGGCAGCCGGTATCAAGTGGAGTGCCCCAAGGATTGGTCCTCAGGCCCGTTTTGTTCAATATCTCCATAAATGATCTGGAGGATGGTGTGGATTGCACCCTCAGCAAGTTTTCAGATGACCCTAAACTGGGAGGAGAGGTAGATATGCTGGAGGGTAGGGATAGGATACAGAGGGACCTAGACAAATTAGAGGATTGGACCAAAAGAAATCTGATGAGGTTCAACAAGGACAAGTGCAGAGTCCTGCACTTAGGACGGAAGAATCCAATGCACCGCTACAGACTAGGGACCGAATGGCTCGGCAGCAGTTCTGCAGAAAAGGACCTAGGGGTTACAGTGGACGAGAAGCTGGATATGAGTCAACAGTGTGTCCTTGTTGCCAAGAAGGCTAATGGCATTTTGGTATGTATAAGCAGGGGCACTGCCAGCAGATCGAGGGACGTGATCGTTCCCCTCTATTCGACTTTGGTGAGGCCTCATCTGGAGTACTGTGTCCAGTTTTGGGCCCCACACACAAGAAGGATGTGGAAAAATTGGAAAACGTCCAGCAGAGGGCAACAAAAATGATTAGGGGACTGGAGCACATGACTTAAGAGGAGAGGCTGAGGGAACCGGGATTGTTTAGTCTGTGGAAGAGAAGAATGAGGGGGGATATGATAGCTGCTTTCAACCACCTGAAAGGGGGGTTCCAAAGAGGATGGATCTCAACTGTTCTCAGTGGTAGCAGATGACAGAACGAGGAGTAATGGTCTCAAGTTGCAGTGGGGGAGGTTTAGATTGGATATTAGGAAAAAAATTTTCACTAGGAGGGTGGTGAAACACTGGAATGCATTACCTCGGGAGGTGGTGGAATCACCTTCCTTAGATGTTTTTAAGGTCAGGCTTGACAAAGCCCTGGCTGGGATGATTTAGTTGGGGATTGGTCCTGCTTTGAGCAGGGGGTTGGACTAGATGACCTCCTGAGGTCCCTTCCAACCCTGATAGTCTATGATTCTGTGAAATGATTCATAAAACCTAGGATGTACAAATGTAACTAAACATGGTGAAATAAAGAAAAATGATATATTCCTTAACATTACAGTGTTTTTGCAGAATTCCTTGCCCTGTTATACAAGAACAGCGTTTGTTATAAGCTGCAAATCTGTATGGGATTGGTACTGCCAGTATGTTTTCTATCTGAGAAAACAGTGAATATCTTTCAGACTCCAAGATATTTTGTTACAAATTTTGCTTTAGAAGAAGCTGAGGAGTTGAGAGTTGGATGTATTCCTAACACATGACGAAATGTTTTTTTATTCAGCATCAGGTATAGTCACTTCCAATTAATCCTCCTCCTTGGGACTTACTTTACTTTGAGTTACAAAATGTTTGAGAGGTTTAAATATTAGTGATTTTTCAAATGCAATACAATTTTGTCCCATTCCAATTCTTAACGTAATACTTGCTTAATAAAGTAAATCGCTACTTATACAATATAGTGCAGTAACGTAGAGACTGGTTATGGACATACTTTAAACAGGTTCTTTGGATCTCTGGGTTCTTTGTTACTGATAGGATGACTCAAATGAAGCAATTTATTCTTTTTCCATTTCAGAGAACAGATTTCCTTTAGAGAACAGATTCTGCTCTGTCATCTGACTACAAATGTAAAGCCTTTGCTCAAAGGATTTACGAGATGTTGGGGGAAGACAACCTTAACCAGAATTAGACACCTTGATGTAGCATAGCTGCACAACTACTTCACTGTCATTATAGCCCATGGTCTGTGGAAGCAGCTGCAGCCCCTTTGCAGGAGGTTTAGGTGTTTGCAATTAAATAGTTCCACTTTCCCAAACCACTCTAGCTTACATCCTCCCAACCCCTCCTTTGCACAGCTCTTGAGAAAGAACATGGAGGGAGGGTGTGTGTGTGACGTGAATCATGAACAACAAATCAGTTGTGGTTCTGCTGGATTTATGGTCTTGCATTTAGACCTAGATTAGCAATCTACTTTGTTCTGAGGCAAATTTTAGAATTATTCCAGACTAATGTTCTGGGACACTCCATAAACATTATCTAGAAACATCCGGAATTTATTTCAGAATACTCCAAGCAGTGTTACGTATATCCTTCTTCTACAGTGAAAACAGCATTTGATTTCGATATAACAGGCTTTGAAACAATGAATTAAGGGGTGTCCTGTCCTTCACTGCATTAATTCAAGAGAAGGCCTTATTCTTGCAAAGACAAGAGCTACTTCACCATCAGACAAAATGAAAAGGAGAGATAATATAAAAAAATCTGGTAGGGTTAGGCCTGTCAGATGCCAGTTTCTAGTTATCATCCTTAAAGAGCTCTGTGGACATTTGCCAACCCATATAAAGTTCACCATAACTTTATTTACATAGTTTCTACTCTGTTTATCAATACTTAGAGAAGTTGGTGACATCGTGTAGTGTCTCTAGTACTTTGCCTAGTGATATAGTCTATGTTAGAGCTAAGCAACTGACAAATTAGCATGAAGTTTAAAAGCCAAATTTGTATTTTTATTTATTATTTATAGTGCAGTATCACCCAGAAGACCTGAATGAGGACTGGAGTTCATGGTGTTTAGGCTCTGTATAAACTCAAAATATATGGTGCTTGCTCCAAAGAACCTAATATCCAAGTATCAGAGCCCCATCTTCTGATATTCACCAACCTTTGTGGCATAATTTTGGCAATTCAAAGACTCTGATTCAGCTTCCCTCTTTCTTTGATGGACTGATTGCCATCTAGTCACTTGTTGGTTCTTTGTAACCACCCTGGCCCACTGGCTGAGTCATTTGGTAGTCCTTTCTCCAGAGTGGTAAAGAGCCCAATATGTCAGGAGGCCGACTGCCTGAGACAAAGGGCATACGGGTCTTCTGGAGAATGCTTCACTTGTAAAAGCCTTTATGAACCCCCTTTCTGGTTTTGATAGGCAAACCACCTGCCTACTCTATTGGGTCCAGGCCAGGGACTCAGTATGACGTGGTTGGTACCACTCTCCGTAGTGTTTCCCTTGCTTACTTCTTACCACACCTCTCTTGCAGGCTGTTCCTCAGACTCTCACCCTGGAGTCCTCGCTTCCTAGAACTCCAGCTTCCTGGGTGGCTTCTAACTAGTCTACTGATGAAGGGTCCTGCTCCCACTGGCTCCTCAGCTCTCTGACAGCTGCCCTGCTCTTTTCCTGTGCAGTCCTTTTATCTCTACAGTTGTTGAGGCCACCAATTAGCCCCAGCTGAGCAGTCAGTTTCCCTATTAACCCTTTAGCAGCTGAGACAGTATGGGGTCTGCATACTCCATGGCAGTAAGAATAAAAGGATTTCCCTGTTGATAGTGAATGGAAAGCAGTGGCGATAGGTAGCTGTGTGCCAGTTACTGAAAGCCAACAGGTAAGATTCCCCCAATACATTTCATATTCACATTATATAGCTATTAATTCAAAAAGATGTTATCTGTCTTGCAATCCAAGGATAACAGTGGCTTGTATCATCACCCTATATTTTATAGTGTTCCTTCCCTCTAATTGAGCCCCCAAAACATAATTCCCAATATTCCCATTTTCACCATGAGTGCCAACAACACTGTCCCTAACATGTCATGAAACAAACACGTTATTTCTGTATTCTGAACAATCACCCTACCTGCTTTTTGAGATTGGGTGATAAGGGATGGATTCAGTAAACCTTTTGTTCTCAGCATTTGCTACAATATGTGATGTGTAAGGGATTAACATCAATGTTCTTAGAATGGTGAAATTTTGCTAATAAAAGACAGAATACGTATTGACATGTGAGATGCTCCTTTTCTGTGAGTTTTCCACTACAATAATGCTAACTATTGAGATTAGGCTGTGTTTGTCACATAGGTCTTTTGAGGACTGGGTTTTTTCAAGCCTTGATTGTGATTCCCATTTGCTGAAATGGCTGTGCCTCTACCAGAGAAGTCACAGGGTATGTCTACACTACGGAATTAGGTTGAATTTATAGAAGTCGTTTTTTTAGAAATCGGTTTTATATATTCGAGTGTGTGTGTCCCCACAGAAAATGCTCTAAGTGCATTAAGTGCATTAACTCGGCAGAGTGCTTCCACAGTACCGAGGCAAGCATCGACTTCTGGAGTGTTGCACTGTGGGTAGCTATCCCACAGTTCCCGCAGTCTCCGCTGCCCATTGGAATTCTGGGTTGAGATCCCAAAGCCTGATGGGGCTAAAACATTGTCGCGGGTGGTTCTGGGTACATATCGTCAGGCCCCCGTTCCCTCCCTCCCTCCGTGAAAGCAAGGGCAGACAATCGTTTTGCACCTTTTTTCCTGAGTTACCTGTGCAGACGCCATACCACGGCAAGCATGGAGCCCGCTCAAGTAACCGTCACCATATGTCTCCTGGGTGCTGGCAGACGCGGTACTGCATTGCTACACAGTAGCAGCAACCCCTTGCCTTCTGGCAGCAGACGGTGCAATACGACTGGTAGCCGTCATCGTCGTGCCCGAGGTGCTCCTGGCCACGTCGGCTGGGAGCGCCTGGGCAGACATGGGCGCAGGGACTACATTTGGAGTAACTTGACCAGGTCATTCTCTTTAGTCCTGCAGTCAGTCCTATTGAACCGTCTTATGGTGAGCAGGCAGGCGGTACAGATTGCTAGCAGTCGTACTGTAATATCTTCTGCCGGGCAGGCAAGAGATGAGGCTGGCTAGCAGTCGTATTGTACCACCTTCTGCCGAGCAGCCATGAGCTGTGGATGGCATGCAGTCCTTCTGCACCGTCTGCTGCCAGCCAAAGATGTAAAAGATAGATGGAGTGGATCAAAACAAGAAATAGACCAGATTTGTTTTGTACTCATTTGCTTCCCCCCCACCCGTCTAGGGGACTCATTTCTCCAGGTCACACTGCAGTCACTCACAGAGAAGGTGCAGCGAGGTAAATCTAGCCATTTATCAATTAGAGGCCAGGCTAACCTCCTTGTTCCAAAAAGAACAATAACTTAGGTGCACCATTTCTTATTGGAACCCTCCGTGAAGTCCTGCCTGAAATACTCCTTGATGTAAAGCCACCCCCTTTGTTGATTTTAGCTCCCTGAAGCCAACCCTGTAAGCCCTGTCATCAGAAGCCCCTCCCTCCGTCAGAGCAACAGCAGACAATCGTTCCGCGTCTTTTTTATGTGCGGACGCCATACCAAGGCAGGCATGGAGGCCGCTCAGCTCACTTTGGCAATTAGGAGCACATTAAACACCACATGCATTATCCAGCAGTATATGCAGCACCAGAACCTGGCAGAGCGATACCGGGCAAGGAGGCAACGTCAGCGCGGTCACGTGAGTGATCAGGAAATGGACACAGATTTCTCTGAAAGCATGGGCCCTGCCAATGCATGCATCATGGTGCTAATGGGGCAGGTTCATGCTGTGGAACGCCGATTCTGGGCTCGGGAAACAAGCACAGACTGGTGGGACCGCATAGTGTTGCAGGTCTGGGATGATTCCCAGTGGCTGCAAAACTTTCGCATGCGTAAGGGCACTTTCATGGAACTTTGTGACTTGCTTTCCCCTGCCCTGAAGCGCATGAATACCAAGATGAGAGCAGCCCTCACAGTTGAGAAGCGAGTGGCGATAGCCCTGTGGAAGCTTGCAACGCCAGAGAGCTACCGGTCAGTTGGGAATCATTTTGGAGTGGGCAAATCTACTGTGGGGGCTGCTGTGATGCAAGTAGCCCACGCAATCAAAGATTTGCTGATATCAATGGTAGTGACCCTGGGAAATGTGCAGGTCCTAGTGGATGGCTTTGCTGCAATGGGATTCCCTAACTGTGGTGGGGCCATAGACAGAACCCATATCCCTATCTTGGCACCAGAGCACCAAGCCGGCGAGTACATAAACCGCAAGGGGTACTTTTCAATAGTGCTGCAAGCCCTGGTGGATCACAAGGGACGTTTCACCAACTTCAGCGTGGGATGGCCAGGAAAGGTACATGACGCTCGCATCTTCAGGAACTCTGGTCTGTTTCAAAAGCTGCAGGAAGGGACTTTATTCCCAGACCAGAAAATAACTATTGGGGATGTTAAACTGCCTATATGTATCCTTGGGGACCCAGCCTACCCCTTAATGCCATGGCTTATGAAGCCATACACAGACAGCCTGGACAGTAGTCAGGAGCTGTTCAACTACAGGCTGAGCAAGTGCAGAATGGTGGTAGAATGTGCATTTGGACGTTTAAAGGTGCGCTGGCGCAGTTTACTGACTCGCTTAAACCTCAGGGAAACCAATATTCCCACTGTTATTACTGCTTGCTGTGTGCTCCACAATATCTGTGAGAGTAAGGGGGAGACGTTTATGGCGGGGTGGGAGGTTGAGGCAAATCGCCTGGCTGCTGGTTACACGTAGCCAGACACCAGGGCAGTTAGAAGAGCACAGGAGGGTCTGGTACGCATCAGAGAAGCTTTGAAAACAAGTTTCATGACTGGCTAGGCTACGGTGTGAAAGTTCTCTTTGTTTCTCCTTGATGAAACCCCCCGCCCCTTGGTTCACTCTACTTCCCTGCAAGCTAACCACCCTCCCCTCCTCCCTTTAATCATTGCTTGCAGAGGCAATAAAGTCATTGTTGCTTCACATTCATGCATTCTTTATTCATTCATCACACAAATAGGGGGATGACTACCAAGGTAGCCCAGGAGGGGTGGTGGAGGAGGGAAAGAAAATGCCACACAGCACTTTAAAAGTTTACAACTTTAAAATTTATTGAATGCCAGCCTTCTTTTTTTGGGGCAATCCTCTGTGGCGGAGTGGCTGGTTGGCCGGTGGCCCCCGCACCGAGTTCTTGGGTGTCTGGGTGTGGAGGCTATGGAACTTGGGGAGGAGGGCGGTTGGTTACACAGGGGCTGTAGTGGCAGTCTGTGCTCCAGCTGCCTTTGCTGCAGCTCAACCATACACTGGAGCATACTGGTTTGGTCCTCCAGCAGCCTCAGCATTGAATCCTGCCTCCTCTCATCACGCTGCCACCACATTTGAGCTTCAGCCCTGTCTTCAGCCCGCCACTTACTCTCTTCAGCTCGCCACTTACTCTCTTCAGCCTGCCACCTCTCCTACTGGTCATTTGGTGCTTTCCTGCACTCTGACATTATTTGCCTCCATGCATTCGTCTGTGCTCTGTCAGTGTGGGCGGACAGCATGAGCTCAGAGAACATTTCATCTCAAGTGCGTTTTTTTTTCTTTCTAAGCTTCACTAGCCTCTGGGAAGGAGAAGATCCTGTGATCATTGAAACACATGCAGCTGGTGGAGAAAAAAAAAGGGACAGCGGTATTTAAAAAGACACATTTTATAAAACAGTGGCTACACTCTTTCAGGGTAAACCTTGCTGGTAACATTACATACATAGCACATGTGCTTTTGTTATAAGGTCGCATTTTGCCTCCCCCTACCGCGTGGCTACCCCCTCAACCCTTCCCCTCCCTGTGGCTAACAGTGGGGAACATTTCTGTTCAGCCACAGGCAAACAGCCCAGCAGGAATGGGCTCCTCTGAGTGTCCCCTGAAGAAAAGCACCCTATTTCGACCAGGTGACCATGAATTATATCTCACTCTCCTGAGGATAACACAGAGAGATAAAGAACGGATGTTGTTTGAACGCCAGCAACCATACACTGCAATGCTTTGTTGTACAATGATTCCCGAGTACGTGTTACTGGCCTGGAGTGGTAAAGTGTCCTACTATGGAGGATGCAATAAGGCTGCCCTCCCCAGAAACCTTTTGCAAAGGCTTTGGGAGTACATCCAGGAGAGCCGCGAATGCCAGGGCAAAGTAATTCTTTCACATGCTTGCTTTTAAACCTTGTATAGTATTTTAAAAGGTACATTCACCGGAGGTCCCTTCTCTGCCTGCCGGGTCCAGGAGGCAGCCTTGGGTGGGTTCGGGGTACTGGCTCCAGGTCCAGGGTGAGTTCCTGGCTGTCGGGAAAACTGGTTTCTCCGCTTGCTTGCTGTGAGCTATCTACAACCTCATCATCATCATCATCTTCTTCGTCCCCAAAACCTGCTTCCATATTGCCTCCATCTCCATTGAAGGACTCAAACAACACGGCTGGGGTAGTGGTGGCTGAACCCCCTAAAATGGCATGCAGCTCATCATAGAACCGGCATGTTTGGGGCTCTGACCCGGAGCGGCCGTTCGCCTCTCTGGTTTTCTGGTAGGCTTGCCTCAGCTCCTTCAGTTTCATGCGGCACTGCTTTGGGTCCCTGTTATGGCCTCTGTCCTTCATGCCCTGGGAGATTTTGACAAAGGTTTTGGCATTTCGAAAACTGGAAAGGAGTTCTGATAGCACGGATTCCTCTCCCCATACAGCGATCAGATCCCGTACCTCCCATTCAGTCCATGCTGGAGCTCTTTTGTGATTCTGGGACTCCATCATGGTCACCTCTGCTGATGAGCTCTGCATGGTCACCTGCAGCTTGCCACGCTGGCCAAACAGGAAATGAGATTCAAAAGTTCGCGGTTCTTTTCCTGTCTACCTGGCCAGTGCATCTGAGTTGAGAGTGCTGTCCAGAGCGGTCACAATGGAGCACTCTGGGATAGCTCCCGGAGGCCAATACCGTCGAATTGTGTCCACAGTACCCCAAATTCGAGCCGGCAAGGCCAATTTAAGCGCTAATCCACTTGTCAGGGGTGGAGTAAGGAAATCGATTTTAAGAGCCCTTTAAGTCGAAATAAAGGGCTTCATC
Organism: Eretmochelys imbricata; assembly: GCF_965152235.1. Classification (NCBI taxonomy): domain Eukaryota; kingdom Metazoa; phylum Chordata; order Testudines; family Cheloniidae; genus Eretmochelys; species Eretmochelys imbricata. The sequence continues at coordinate 31,776,176 of NC_135575.1, read as the reverse complement.
GTGTGGACGGGTGCAGGTTTACATCGATTTAACGCTGCTAAATTCGACCTAAAGTCCTAGTGTAGACCAGGGCACAGTTAAGAAGTCAGCTATTCTGCAAGCCTTGCAGGAGTTTAAGCTCTTTTAACAAGATTTTGCAATTGTAGATGTATATTGGCATGTAAGTGACATGATATGGCAATATGAAATAACATCCACTGCTTTCCTAAAGTCAGATCCTCAAACACAAATCCATTTGATGACCATACTCGGCAGGATTCACTTTTTTATTGCTCTGAGATCTATCAAGATCTTCAGTGTAAACCCCTTTAAAAACGATGTCACCCAAACCAAACTGTTCATCACGCCTGACGTTACTTAAATAATTGCCTACCATCAAAAATAACTCTGTTAGCTAGAGAATACCCAAATATTCTTCGCTCTTCTTCACCATAATATATTAGCTTTGAGTGGAGAAGTACTTTTTTCCAATATTTATTGTTCAGTGAACTCAAATATTTTCTTTTGCAGTGACCTATATGAGTGTATGCATTGGAGGAATAGTAGTTTAAATAATGGATCTATAAAAATGGGTCCCTTCTTGGAGGATCTAAATATCAGAAATCATTAATAGTATCTGATGATGCTTACTTAGACAGTTAAAAAGAAGCTAAAAATAAATTTTAAAAAAGCTATTATTCTTTTCCCTAGGGTATTTAAGATACTCCTGCGAATTATAGGTTTCAGAATAGCAGCCGTGTTAGTCTGTATTCGCAAAAAGAAAAGGAGTACTAGTGGCACCTTGGAGACTAACCAATTTATTTGAGCATAAGCTTTCGTGAGCTTACGGATGCATCCGATGAAGTGACCTGTAGCTCACGAAAGCTTATGCTCAAATAAATTGGTTAGTCTCTAAGGTGCCACTAGTATTCCTCTTCTTCCTGAGAATTATAGTCCATTATAGAAGGTAATGCTCTATCTCACAGGCTGCTTTCTTTGGCACGCTTTGGAAAATATCTATTGGTATTTTTCATACTTAAAAAGGATTAATATAAAAAGTTTAGCTTCATAACTCGGTAACCAAATATTAGTTATGTATCTGTTACATACACTTTAAGAGTTATTTGTTTAGTTGGATTCTGTACTGATGCTTTCAATTTTATTTCAATCTCTCTTCCTAATTCATATTATGCAACACATTATTTCAGTATATTTTATGTAAAACCTTTTGGAATGCATTATAGCTTTCAATTCCACATTCTCAACTGAACTTATGAAATTTCTTTGAAATTGTATTCCTCTGCATAAACAGAATTTTTCATGAATGCCTTACCACAGCTCCTGACAACCTACACTTGACATCCAACTTCCTTCCAAAAATGAATTCTAACCTTTCAAATGTACTCTATTTAATCCTTATTGCAGTCTACAAGGTTCACAAATTATCTCTGTTTTGATATTTGATGCTCGTTCTATACTTTGAATCAACAATGTGTGTAACAGGCTCTGGGTGTTAAAATCAGCACAAGAACTAAATGAAACATGCATATGTTTTCTAAGGTTACCATGGTAAAAGGCTCATGGCTAAAGCCTGAGATCCCTACTCAGTTTTTACTCAGCCTTTACACATACAAACCTCCCTGTGGTGCTCAGTAGAAAACTGAAAATGCTACAGCAATGTTAATTGAAGAGCTAAGGTGTATGTTCAACTACTGAACAAGGTCCCTATGTTCCCTTACATCACATAGCACATAGCAATAGAGAGGATCGAAAGTGACTTAAAATCATACATGGGCTAAGGCAGCAATACAAATTGGAAAGGTGTTTTTGCAGTACAGGTGCTTCAGATTGTGGAGCGTTCAGCCCCACTGTATTTAGCCTTAATTCGGCAAAGTTCTTAAGCAAATACTTAGCTTTACGCTCGTGAGTGATCGAACTAGATTCAATGGTATTACTCATGTGAGTAGAAATATGTATGTGCTTACATGTCCTGCTGAATCCACCAAAAGGCTTGTAAAGCATATGTGTAAGTGATTTTCAGGATTGGGAATTTAATCCCTCAGAGTAGTTTTGTGGGAAAATAATTCATAGCCTGTTGGAGTGTGGACGAATCAAGGAATCATTTCTATACACTTTGTGTTCCCTTTATAGTCCAGCATAAATATGCCTGCTGGTGCTACTTGGAACAGGGATAACTAATTCTAAATGCTCTCTGCCCCATTAGAGGGCTCACATGAGTATATCTGCTAGGTGGGAACCAATGGCAACTCTGTGAGCCATTTTGCTACTGATGAGGGGAGAGCTGAGAGGGACACAGAGGCAGTAGGGGTCCCTATATGTAACCTGAGAAATTAAGGGTTTAATTTCCTTTTTACTACAAATCTCTTGAAATCACATCATTTCAAAGCCAATCCCTTCACGTCTTTGGGACTATCACTAGCCTGACTCTTTCTGCTCTGTTGAGAAGGAAGACTTCTTTTGTTAACGGTCAGAGGCCCTGAGAAACTCCCCATTTTAAAGCACTTTAAGTGCAAATACAAATCTGCGCTACATATTAACAGAAATTATTCCCAATTTTGTAAAACATTAAAAAAACCAAATCTTTATGATCCTTATGCCAAAAATATTAATCTTCCTTTGAAGCAGTCCTGATATCTGAGCAACCTGACAATTCCATTGGCATTTAACGGATGTGTAGGTGAACAAAGGAGAGATCATACTTGAATGCCTGTCTCACGCTATCTGGAGTGGTTTGTTTTGCTCAAAATCATTTTCAATCCCATTTTCTACTTCCATGTTTGAGCTCTTCTATCAAAAATTGATGTTCGTTTGTGTTATCTGTGAGCTGGCCGGTATTGTCTATGAATCCAAAATGGTCCTTTTATCTGAAAGAAAAGTTGCTCACCCAAAATAAAGTAAGCATCAGGCAGACAGTTTCTTTGAAAGCCGTAAAACTCCCAGCAAGACACAGTTTACTATCTATCATTTCTCACTGTTCATTGCCAGCCACACACTGATCACATACCAGTCTATGGGTGTGACATCACGAAGACTGTAATTACTAACCACACTATGGCTTTAGAATAAGGGTATGATTTCCAGCTCCGAAGTCTGCACACAATTGCATACATACTTTGTGCATGCACAACCACATGCATATACATATGGCAACATCATTAATATAAATTACATGTATTTACAGTCACTCACAGGTTTTTAACACTCTTGGGGCCTCCAAGCACTAATTTAATACGAATTATGTGGCCAAAGTACCATGCACTGTACCAAACACATAGTAAGAGACAACCCACTCTCCCAAAGAGCTTACAAACTAGACACACAAGATAGATGAAGTGTGGGAGAGGAAACAGTGGCACAGAAAGGTAAAGTGACTACTTGCCCAAGATCACATAGGTCAGTAGCAGAACTGGTAATAGAAACCATGTATTCTGAGTCCCAGTCCAGTGTTTCCTATCCACTAAACCATGTTGTTCCTCCTCTACATGGTGACATAGCCTGGCATATGGGAAGAGGTGCACCTCAAGAAGTCAGAATCAATCTTCCAGCCTCTCTACATAAATGGGATACCTGCCCAGCTATTCAGATGAAATATAACATTAAGGAATCATAAGCTACCAGCATTAGACTCACTAAAGTTTTATCTGTAAGGTCTTCAGGTTTGGACCCATTGCCAACCTGAGAGACCATCTCTCCTCATGCTATACTGTCCACAGAGGCTGTCAGCAGAAGAATTGAGGCCAGAAACAACTTTATTTTTAAAGTGGATTGTCAGCAGACCATTCTCCATAAGGGACTCTCCATGTTGGAATTCACTCTCACCTTTGGTTTGAAATAGCCCAAACTTGTTGACCTGTACGGTATGCTACAAGGCCTATCACTTTACTTACGGATACAATAAGGACTGATTGTCTCTAGGTCATGCAGAATACTGTTTGTGTTTGATTTCATCTTTTGTTGGTTATTTTCTGGTTTGGGAATGAAAGTAAGCTGCAGGCTTTTTTTTGGCATCATATTTTCATTTATGTCAATAGTGCCTGGAGTCTGGGATAGGCATTTTTTATCAAAAGGGGTTATAAAGAAAACCATCAGACTACAGCGTGGGCTACTTTGATCAGAGGTGGTCTGGGAGCTCTTCTGCCTAACTTTTAGAAGCTGCGCCATCAATTTTGTTATGGAGCTCTGACCTACCCTTCAAGAAACCAGGCTGGTCATGGTTAGATCAGATTTCTGAGCAGACAAACCATATATCTGGAGTTAAACTTTCCAGTGGCCAGCAATTAGGCATCAATATCATCTTGTGATGCCCAGTTTATCGAGCTCTTTACTTCAATGGCACCATCACTCTTTACAGAGCATGGTGTATGTGCCAATGAGTTTTTTTATGGTTGCTGAGTCAGATGCGTGAGTGACAGTTCCATTCATAGTTAGGGCACTCCCATGCACTAGCAATGTTCTGAATCTGAGCAGCAGATTCTTTCCTCCTCTGATACTGGTCATCAAAAAGCTTGATCCAGTCTGCCTTGCTCCATCTACAAGCTAACTCCGCCAACCAGATTCTGCACTCCTTTCTCAATCATCCACAGAGATTCCAAAGGATACTAAATCATATTTGGCAAATCTGCGCAGCGGTCTGCCTCCCTTTTTAGACTCTTTGTGAGTTTCAGAGTACAGCTTACATATCCAAGCCACCTGAGTCTTTTCTTACTATGTTCCCATAAATGACATACCAGTTCAATTTAACACTTCCACATTTGTCACACTGTGTTGCCATTTTATGAGAAGAATTTTTTCCAAACATCTGATATGAAAACTGTTTAGTTTTTTGGTATGTTTGGTGTAAGTCATCCATGTTTCTGAGCCATAAAGAAGAGTGGATAAAATAGGTTCTCATAAATAGAGATTTTTACTTTAGTTGACAATTTGTTATTGTTCCAGGCATTGTCTTGCAATATAGTGCTCGTTTCTGGCTGCCTTGCCAATTCTACTATTAAGCTCAGCATCAAGATCTAAATTGGTGGTAACAGTAGAGCCAAGGTAGCAAAATTGGTTAACATCTAGAGGAATACCATCTAAGCCGATATGTGGAACTGGTTCTGAAGAGCCTTGGTGCATGATAACAGTCTTCTTCGAGCTTATTGCTAGCTCAAAGATTTTGCATGAATCAGAAAAATTGGTAATAAGATGTTGTAGGGCATATACATTATTAGCCACAAGAGTTGCATTATCTACAAACAACAGGCCCCTTTCGATGATTTCCTTCACCTTAACTCAGAACTTCACGATGTTAAACAAACCTCCATCATGTCTCATGACAAGAGAGACATCCTCTCGAACATCATGGAATGAATACTGAAGCAGGAATGAGAAGTAAATATTAAACAATGTAGGAGCCAGTATGCAACCCTCCTTCACTCCACTGTTTGATGTCAAATGAGTCAGACTCTTGGTTTTCATACATTAAAGTTGCCTTTATGCCATCTTGTATGGATTTCACAAGGTTTAGCAATATAGGTGGAAAACCAAGTTTCTTCAGAACAATGTAAAGCCCTGATCGACCAGGCTTTTGTTAAATCTATAAAAGCCATGTACAGTGGAATACACTTCTCTCTTCACTTTTTCTGCAGTTTTCTTACAGAGAAGACCATGTCTATGATGGTCCTTCCTGAGAGGAAGGCACACTGGCTCTCAGGATAGATTCTCTCAGCTAAATTTGAAGTCTAGGTAAAAGAATACGACTTAAAATTTTTCCCAAGATGTTAAGAAGAGAGATACCTCTGTGGTTATTACAGTCACTTGTCTCTTTTTTTTTATGGAGTTGGATGAAACGAGCATCCTTGAAGTCTTGCAGAACAGTTTCTTCCTTCCAGCAGAGTAGCAATACCTCATGCAATCTTTGCAGCAAGTCTTTGCACATTTGTGGATTTCAGTAGGTAAACAGTCAGATCCCGAAGCTTTCTTGTGGGAAATCTTTTTGATGCTTTGTTCAAGTTCCTCTTGTGTAGGTTTGGCATCCAGCAAAGTCATAACTTCAAACTCAGGCAATTCGTCCAGCACACGTTGGTCTACTACAGACTCCTTTGAGTATATCATTCCTTAGTGCTCAATCCATCTCTCCAGTTGCTTCCCTTTATCAATTATAATATTGCCATCCAAATCTTTCAGTGGAGCTGTCTTGTTCTTTATTGGCCCAATGGCCTTTCTAATGCCCTCATACAACTGTCGACTGTCATCTGCGTCAGCTGACTGTTGGATTCTGTCACAAAGACCCAGCCAAAATTCTTGACCACACTTCCTGGAAGCTATTTGAACAACCTTACGAGCTTCTCTTAGGTTGTTGAGCAAATCAGTAATAGTGGACTTGTAGGTGATAGGGCAGATCTTTTCCTCTCAACGAGTGGCAGCAGAATCTCCAAATGGTCTAAGAACCAGTCAACATTTTTCCTAGTACTCTTTCCAAAGCTCTTGACTGACGCATTGTTCATACTTGTCTTCAGGACTTCCCATGCATCTGACGCAGTTTCATTCCTTCCAGCTATCTTTGCTACTTCTTCATTAAAAAGCCATTTCTTGACAGGATCATGGATTCGACACAAGTCAATACAAGGTTGTACAGCAGTTTTGTTACAGTGGATCTTCTTCGCTTGAAATTTCACTTTGCAGCAGACAAGAGAGTGGTCTGTGTCACAGTCTGCGCTTTAGAAGGATCATGTATGTAAGACATCTTTCAAATATGTATGTTTTTTCAATACCAAGTCCAGCTGGTGCTAGTGCTTGGACCTCAGGTGTCTCCATGATGTTCTTCTGATGTTATCAGCAAAGAAGGTGTTAGTCACTGATAAGCCTTGACTGGCACAGATATCGAGAACTCTCTGACCATCGTCATTTATACATTCAATGCCATGCCTACCCAGAATACCAGGCCAGATCTCAGCATTGGACCCAATACTTGCACCGAAGACTCCAAGTACTAGGAAGGGTTCCTTCCGTGGATTCCTGCCGATCAGTTCTTCTAGCTGTTGGTAAAAGCTATCCTACTCACCACTAGCCTGAAGAATTGGAGCATAGACACTGAAAAGGTTGATGAATCCCTTCTGTAAACTAACTCAAAGTGTCATGATATGTAAGGACACTGCAATCGGAGCATCACACAATCCCATAAGTTTATTTCTGATAGCAAAACCTTCATCATACTCTCTCCTTACTCCTTCAGGTTTGCCGTGCCAGTAAATGGTGTAGTCCTTCTCCCTTATGAAGCCTGTATCTGAAAACTGAGTTTCCAAAAGAACGGCAATATCAATTCTGAAACATGCAAGTTCATTACTCAACATCGCTGTTTTCCTCAAATCTGAATTCAGATCAAAGTTGTATCCAGAGGACAAACTCCAAACATTCCAGCAAACAATTCTGGAAAACAGTTGAGCCAGAATGTAAACGATGAGGCAGGGCTTTTTTAACCCACCTTTTCTAGAGCCACCCTCATGCAAGGCAAGCAAGCCATCCCTAAACAAGGCTGCTTAGAAATCTTGGGATTTGCCCCAGGGCCTTTATGACTCTCTCGGATCCCTGCGACAATCTTGCTAAGATCTTCAGCTCATATGCCTAGGCAAAGTTATGGAGGAGCGGAGGCTGCCATAGAACTGTTGTCCCCCCTTTAGACCACTGAGCCAGAATCTAAAAGCCAGAGTGAGTCTGGATGTTCAGTGACACAAAGGTTGTAGCATCTGCCAGAGAGCCAACCTAGATAGAGCTGCTAACTGCCTATCACTTCAGCGTCAGCACCTTTTCTGTCAGGGTGAGATCCTTTAGCCATTCTTCACCAACAGGTATCCACAAGGCAGTGGAGGATGCAGTTTAACATCATGCTAAGAACTAATCTCTTTATTTACTTAATACAGGTCCAATAGGTCAATGGTAAAAAGGCAAAATTGTAATATAAAACTGGAACAATCTCTGTTTAATTATTCTGAATGTGTATTTTAATTTTAGGTAGCTCTAGTTTTTGGGTAAATTAATTAATGTCAGTTCAACAATGGCCTGAAGAAGAACTCCATGTAGCTTGAAAGCTTGTCTCTTTCACCAACAAAAGTTGGTCAAATAAAATATATTACCTCTCCCACCTTGTCTCAGTTCAACAATAATGCATAAACATTTTCAACTCCATGGTTAAATGGTTATTATAACCAGTATACCTGGAAGCCAGCAAGATTACTTCATTTTTCCAACTCAGTTTATAAATTGCCATAATGGCTATACAGGGTGGGAAAAAATGGAACTTTTTTTCCAAGAACTATAAGATTTCTTGAAATTAATTTTTTTAATATAGCTTGGTCTGTTTTCTTACATGGAATGAAAACACTGAAATGAAACAAAGTAAATATATAAGAATAGTTGTGAGAGGCTAAAATCATTGATTTGTTCAGACTATTTTGGCCTCAAAATTATTCAGCTTCACTTTCTATATCTTTGACTTAAATTGCTCATGAGAATTCTTTTATCAGATACAGGAATGAACCCTCATAAATATACATTATTATGATTAGCATTCTACCATTGGATATTTTCCACCACTCCCAGGTACTAACAAATCAGTTGATTTCACATCTGCCTGCAACTCATATTTCCCAAAAGGATCTCAGAGATCATATTTGTTTCCATTTTCCAATGTACACTCCCACCTTTTCCCTTAAGGACTTACACAATTCACTTTAGTCAATCAGTTCTTCTTGATTGTTAGGTCTCACTCATTCTCCATCTATCTTTGCTTTATTAGATACATTATTTGCTGTCTTTCCATTTGTCTTGTCAGCTACTTGCTGTTCTTTCGACCACTGTTGCCTCATAGTTCTCATTTAAGCTTTGTTCTTTTGATCTGTTCACCTTTCATTCCAGCCAAAGCCTAAATTATCCTATTCTTATCTTGTGCCTTTTCTATGCCAGATTGTACACTTAAGAGAGAAAGTCCAACTTTCAGTGGGCCAAACTACCTCTTTTTAAATCCTTCCCTAAAAGTTAGTTATTTCATGATATCATCCCAGGTTTCTCTCTCACATAATGTTGCCATAGCTACTTGTGTTTTAGCTGTTTATCCCAGAGATCATATTTGTCTAAGGTAAACTGGAAGCTCCTTGGCATCTATGTAGCACAGGCTTTATACATTTTTGTGATTGGATAAGCTCCCTTTTTATAAGAGATAACCAAAGCTGCAGGATTCAGTTTGCAACTGTCACCACTGAGCCAAACCATGCTGGTTTGTTTGTGAGGTTCACATACTTCTTCAAGGGCATCACCAGCTGCCTCTTGACACCTTATCTTGCCTGATTTCTGAGACACTGACATGCTAGTGGCCAAACATCCCATTCCCTCTTCTTTCTTGGGCAAGGTTCCCCCATCCATGGATCTCCAGGGATGTCAAGTGACTATTTCCTATTGCAACATCAAGGAGGCAACCCTGATCCCAAAAACCCTAAAGTGTGTTCAGGAGGCAGGACGCAGCCTGCTCCCCAAACAGGAGAGGAAAAACTGGAAAACACTTTTGTTGCAACCGGCTCCTACACTGATTACAGGGGAACCCTTATAGATCTCTTAGCAAGGTAACTTGGGAAACACTGGGGATTCCCACGTGCCATATATTAGGGATTATACAACATCCTAGGTGACTCCCCAAAGATTTTTCTAGCCACCAAAGGGAGAATATAGTGCAAGAAACCACTTACCTTTGCACTGCTGCTGAAGGAATGCAAGGACTGTGTGAGACTAACGACTTTCCAAAGTGGGCAGGATGAAGGTAGAGCTATAGCAGAGTCAGGGATCAAAGAAAGAGGGAACACAGGGAAGTGCAGCTCCTAATTATTTTCTTCTCTTGGGTTTGAGTGGGGAGATCAGCTCTCTCTCCTCACACCCCCGTCTATTCCTCCTATCATGCCAGCAAGCTAGAGGTGCTTAGCCAGTATGTTCCCAGCATATTTCCACTCCACATTAGCTCACTGAGTTACAGGGGATGAGGCAGTAACCTCAAAGAGACTTCCCTCTGTACATCAGCCCAGAGTTCTGGACATATTGAACCAGTGACTTCAGAAAAGCCCTCTCCCTGACTTCAGACCAGCAAGACAGAGGTCCTTAGTCACCTCAGAGTTCCCTTTGTCTTGACATCAGCCCAGTCAGCTACAGGTGCCAAGACGGTGAGTGACATCAGTGGCTTGCTGCTTGACATTAGACCAGGAAAACTGAGGTGTTGAGCTTGTGACATCACAGATACCTGTATCTTGACATGAGCCCAGCAAACCAGAAATGGTGAACTAGATACCCCACAGACATGTGACCTGAGTTCAGTCTAGCAAGTTAGAAGTTCACAGCCAATGAGCTTACAGCATCCTGTGCTCTGACATCATGCCAGCAAGGCAGAGTTGCTGATCCAGTAACCTCAGAGAGGCTCATACCTTGCCATGAGTCCAGTAAGGTGGAGGTGCTAAGCCAGGAATTCCGAAAGACACTTAGTAATCTCACCAAAGCTTTTTCATCAGCCAGCAAGTTGATTGTGCTGAGCTAGTAACTTCACATAGTGGTGTAACTTGACATCAGCCCTGCAATAAAGATTTACTGAAGAGGCCTTTAAGTAAGGGTTAGTAGCAGAGGCTGTGCTATGTGGGAATTGTTTTGCTAAAAGCAGAGGGAAAGTTCCACCTTCTCTTACTCTCCTGGGCTTGGGGGGGGGGAATTCATCTCTCCAAGTTCCATCTCCTCCTGTTTCTTAGCAGTGATTGATGAAATAAGCATTCATTAAGCAAATAATCTAGAATGGAAAGCACCAGGAGGAGCTGGTACCTGGCTGGGGAGTTTATTGGGCTCCATGCCTACCTGCCTTTAAGTGAAGCAGCATTGACATTTGACAGGAGAAAAAGTACTGTCCAAACTGAAAGACTCATATCAACCTCATTTCCTCTACAGCAGGGGTAGCCAACCTGAGCCTGAGAAGGAGCCAGAATTTACCAATGTACTTTGCCAAAGAGCCACAGTAATACGTCAGCAGCCCCCCCATCAGCTTCTCCCCCACCGTCCGCTCCCAGCGCCTCCTGCCCACCGGCCAGCACCTCCCCATCCTTCCCTGCACCTCCCGATCAGCTGTTTCATGGCATGTAGGAGGCTCTGGGGGCGGGCAGAGGGGGAGGAGCGAGAGCACAGAATGCTCAGGGGAGGGAGCAGGAAGGGGTAGAGTGGGGGCAGGGGCTGTGGCAGAGCCAGGGGTTGAGCAGTGAGCCCCCCCCCCCCCCCGGGGCCACCCCTGCTCTACAGGAAGATCCTTCCCTCCCCACCAGGGAGAAATGGAGAGGAAAAGCTCTCTTTCCCCTCTCCCTGCATGGAAGAGGGAGGTCCTTCCTCTGCCCAACACTACCTGGATTTGAGGGGGAGAGCAATGGTTCTGTCAGCTCCTTTTCCTCTTCTGGAACCCATGGAGGGATGGGCAGGTGGATGTGTGAGTACGAGACAGGTTCCTCTATGTAGTTCCACATTCTAGAAAGATTAGATCACTTCCTTTCGGGTCACACAAGATGTAAAGACTCTATGTGCTCAAGAGCCCTTTGCTCTACTTTCACGTAGTTTAGGGAATTTCAAACTCACCATCCGCAAGAACTGTTTCATAGATGCAAGACAGTGACTCTTTGGCTTCTTCATTCTGTGGTTCATCTAAGAAAAGAAAGATACTTTAATGGATGACATCTCCCTGAAAACATCTTGAAATGAGCATCTCCCTGGCCAGTCTCCCACTGCTTCTTAAGTTGTTTCTTAAAATGTTTAATTCTGTACTCCAGCAAGGACAGCTCTGATGACCATTGGTGGGATGAGAACTACTTTAAGAACAACTTATTTTGGGACAACTAGTTAATTCCAGGGCATTAGCAGTATATATTACAGATTTTTTTTTAATTGAAGCTATAACAGAGGTTTTCTTCCTAAAAATATTAAAACCTGCTTGTTATTCAGCTACATTCCTCAACTTACATACTAGGAGTGAGTAATGTATTAAATGTTAGTTAATCAGTAATTTATTTTTTTACTATGTGGAATAAGTAATATGATAGCACAAGTGAGAAAAGAAAACTATACTGGCACAGTTTATACTATGAAATGCAAAGCTTTGCCACTCTAAGCCAATATGGTCAGTGGTTCAGTCTTCACAGCAGCACAATGATGTGGAATTAAGGTAGAAGTCCCACTGTAGTCAGTAGGAGTATGTGGAATGAGGGCAGGATTAGGTCCTAGTTAGTTTTCACTTTGAACTTCCTGGTTTTTGTTCAGTTGTATCCCTGCCTCAATGCTACTGTCAATAGTTTAAGTACACAAAAGGAGACTTCTGAGAAATGAAATTCCTACAGAAGGGAATCACAACAGATGAGGTTCCATTCGAAATCTTCATTTTGACACACTGTTCTCCATCGATGGGCATTTCACACAATCACATAGAAAACCTGCACTTCTCATTTGACTATTAGGTATTATTGCCACTGAAATGATTCTCTGCAAAAATTAATACAAATTCTTTTAAATCTGTTATATGAAAGGAGAGATATAATAAAGCATCACCGTTTTCTTAAAATCAATGAACAAGTATATTAATGACTCTTCTGTGAGTAAATTATGTATACATTTCTTCATTGGCAAACTTGTGGTATAACTGGAGCATCCGATGGGCAAGTAACCACAATATTAAAGACCATTTTGCACAAATTCAATATCAGAAACTGAATGGAACAAAATAAAAAACTGTAATTTGACAATATATAGAAAGATTAAAAACAACAAGAAATGAATCTTAGAAATAAGGCAGGGCCGGGTCATTTATTTTTGCTTGCATTCCCACCCCCACCTCCCTTTTGAGGCTAAATCCTGAGGTTTCTTACACAAAGGCCAAAATATCTTAAAAGTGGTGGGCCTGCTGCGGAAGAGAAGATGAGGAGGGGGACAATCTGGGGAGATCCCTCACAAGCCTGTATACACCCTTCTGGTACATGCATCATCATAGCTTACCAAAAATGATGGGCTTGTGCAGGATTGTGCCTGAGGTATGTATAGTATGAATCTACATGGCTACAGTTTGGTAAGGTGGGGAACAGCAGCCTGTGCCTTTTATTCTTCTCTGTTCTACCATTAACTGAATGTGACCTAGCTGCATGAGTGCCTCAAGATCTACTCTTGGACTAAGGGTGAAGATTCCATCCCCACAAAATCCCTCATATCTTTTGTGGGCAAGGCTATTTTCTTCAGAATTAGACCCTTGATTTCTCCATTTGTTTTCTTGCCTGATAAAACTGTATTTGTGTTTTTCTTTGTGTTATGGTCCCCACTGAAATCTTCAATGCTTTTACAAATAATTATTACTGCAGCAACTCACAGTATTCCTTGGGTATTTCCTAGGTACTGTATAGGGAATACCAAGAATACGGCGGTAATCTTATCTACTTGCAAAGGCAAAAGCAAAAAAAAGGTTGCCATCAAGTTAGACTTTGACCTAGTTCAATCTGATGTGCAGGCAATGCACTCTTCCTTCAGTCTACCTGATAGGAGCAGTTAAACCCCTTCATGTAGTGAAAAGCTGCTACCTAAGGCAACTCGCTGTATGACAAGGCCTGAGGAAAAACTAACGTAGGTAGATTAACAGAGGGTTCCCTGATTGCCAAGGCAGAGGCCAAGTTTTGGGCTGGTGTGTATGTGTGTGTGTTTTAGAGGCAGAAAGCCAGCAGAAAGTGAAAAAAAAAAAACAGTGATGAGCGTGACCCTGAGGTGAAACACAGAGACAGAGCTTCTTGGGCACAGAACTTGCAGGAGAGGCAGGCCTGAGGATTTATGAGCAAGGAAACTTCCTGCTGTTTGTTTCTACTGTGTTCAAGGAAACAGAATTTTGCGTACATTCTTTGGAAATAAACAGGATTGCACCAAAGAATATACCTGATTCAGATCACCAATTTCTCCTCCTAAGAGAAACAGCCCCGCAAGGACACAAATGTTGGCTAACCACTTATGTCAGAGGAGTAGCAAGCTGCTTGTACCAAGATAGGTGAAAAATACAAGTAAGTCAGGTTTAAAACTGTTATGGGCAACCACCTTAATATCAATTGCGTTTAAAATAAAACCTGACAGAAATATTATTTCTTTGTATTATAGTAATGCCTACAAGCTCCCACTAAAATTGGGACCCATTGTGCTACCCACTGTACAGACACAGTGAGAGATATTGCCAGCATAAAGAGATTGCAATCTAAATGGATAAAAGAGACAAAAGATGGGAGGAGAAACAGAAAAGTAAAGTGACTTCCCAAAGTCACGTGGGAAAACTCGGAACAGAACCCATGTCTCCTTATTTCCAGATCAATGCCCTAGCCAGTAGGCTAAACTGCCTCTCTATGAGACAAAAAAACAGCCCACTACACCCCTAAATTGAAGATCTGAGTTCTGTGGTGACTTTTCAACACTATCTTGAAGTGAGAAAAATGGGACTGATGAGGACATAGGAACAATAGGTGCAGGAATTATTTGTTTTCTGTCTCTACCTGTCATTTCAACCCCAACATTCTTCTGCACTCCATCACCTCAATGAGTAGTGTAAGCAGCTATGCTGCTGTAGGAGCCTGGCAGGGACAATACAAAGCGTGTTTCACAGTTTATTATTCACTTGCAAACGAAAGTAAACTTTTGTGGGGATGGTCTCCTTGCTTTTCCCTGCAGCAGAAGTCCTGAGCAGCATTTGGTAAAAGAAAAAAACCAATGGCTGCTGGTGGGGAAAAAAGGAGGGTAGAAACTAAGACACTACTTAGATGCCACATGATGGAATCTCTCACTCAAAAATTAGGAAATGCCAGAATTAAGATTGCCTGTGCAACTTTAATTCAGCCCCCTTGAGCATGTGAATTAATTACAAAAATCACAAACTATTTTTTTCATATGACCCAGGAGGATGGACCTGCTCTGGAGGTGATTTGTGGCTGTGTAGTGAAGCAGGTTGTTGTCTGTAGGACCTCTGCCTCATTTGTTACGGAAGTTGGAAGGTGTGCAGTGAGTGAGGCTGGGGATTGCAAAAAAAGAAAGAATAGTCTCATGGTTAAGGTCTTGTGGCTAAGGCAGTTGAATGCTGTTCAGAAGAACTGGATTCTATCCAAAGCGGGGATGAAATTTTTCAACCAAAATTTTTTGTTAAAAAAAAAAATGCAGATTTGGTAATCCGCAAACATTTCATGAATTTCTGTCAGTTTTGCCAAAATGTTTGCTTAGAAACAACAAAAATATTCTGAGAAAAAAATCAAAACATTTTGTTTTGACCTTTTAAAACAAAACATTTCAATTTTTCAGTTCAAAATTTTCTTTAATTTATTTTATAACAAATCAAAAATGTTTTAAAATGCTCAAAATCTAAAACAAAATGTTTCATATTGGATCAAACAGAACATTTTGTATGACCCAAAAGGTATTTTATTTTTCAACTTCTTGAAACTGCCAATGAAGAAAAAACAATCAGTTATTTGCTTAGCTCTAATTCTATTCCTGCCTCTGCCACGGAGTTCCTATGAGATACTAGGCAAGTCACTTAAACCAAGCTTTTCAGATTTGGAAGCGGAGCACCACGGCTGGGAGCTGGCGGAGTGGAGCGGGCTGGGGCCGAGCTACTCCGCTTCCGCCACTGCTGTGAGTGCGGGGGGATCCCTTCTCCCAATCCCCCTCCCCCATGGTTGGGGCTGGGGCGAGGGAAGCAGGGCGGGCTGCTCCCGGCCCCCTGCTAATCCCCAGGGCCACTCTGGGATTGTGGGGCCCCCAAAAGTGCCCCCCACAGCTCCTGCCTCCCAGACCTTGTGGGGGGGGGAAGCCCCTGACCGCCCCCGAGACCCTCTGCCCCTTATCCAACCCCTCGGCCCCGGCCCGGCAGCGTCTCGGAGCTTTACCGTGTTGTATGCAAACCCGCGTTATATCGGGCCACGTTATATCGGGGTAGAGGTGTATTTAAGTGCTCAATTTTAAATTTCTCCTGTGGGTCACGAAAAAAGGGCCCTCTTTTTCTTTGGGAACAGGCTGTAGGAGAAGAGAAGAGAAGAGGACTGCTGTGTTTATTTTTGCCAACACCATCAAATAAAATAGAGCCATTAAAGAGAGTGCTAGATGCTAAGATTCCCAAGTCCTCGATAGATTCAAAGTCCTACCAAACAATCTCATAAAATAATAAGCTCATTTTAGAAACATAACCAGAGAGGTATCTATAGAGCGTAAAATTTTCAAAATCTACCCTCTCTTTTTGCATCTGCAAGATGAGGACAGAAATAACTGTGGAAACAATTTAAGGCATTTAGAGATCTAAGTACCTAACTGCACATGCAAATCAGTTACTTAGACATTGAACCTGTCTAAATTGTGCCTACAAATGATTGTGGGAATAAAAACAGAGGCCCAGTTAAGTCTAGGCTGAAAAACCAAGCCCATAGGATCTCTTTCTTAATGAATATATAACAGTAACCATCATTTCTAAGAGAAAGTACATGCCTAGAATCTTGGCTGTCTGCAGTGTCAGGTTGACAGCTACTCTAGAGTGTTGAGAAGTGGCAGGGGAAAGAGAGGAGGGGTAAGGCATAGAGTAAAACACAGTGTTGAACTGTACTTTCATCAATATTAAGAAAAGCTGAGGCAAAGAAAAGTCAAAATACTAAATTAATAGAGTCACCTTGCATTAAAATTAAACGCACAGTTATGTAGAAGAGTAAACAGAATCTTAGTTGCTACTTGGGAAAATACAACCTCCTAAGTCCTAACTTTTCTGTACAGCCTACATTTCTAATGACAAACGAGTATTCAGACAATTAAAAAAAACGGAAGAAAGGTTTTAATTAGCTGCTCATGATAACATCACTGTAAAAATGTTCACACCTTTTAAGAAGTCTTGCTATGCCAATCTCTTAACAGCAAAAATATTTGCATTCTTGCTAGCACTAAACAGGAACATAGTAAAATCTGCCACCATCCAGGAAACATATGTTACAAAGCATAATGCCTGAGTCTCAGTTCCTCATTTGCTCCCCCTATGAATGCTCTCAACCACAGACAGCAAATCCTCCTGATTTTAGGTTTTCTTTGAATCATGCTTTTCTGTAAACTGGATCTCTAGTGGGTACATTATCTAACTATCAACTAACACCTTTATTTGAAGTGTGCATGTTAATTAGTATTATTTATTTGGCTAGCATTATACGAGTACACAGCTGGAGAACAGTGCCAAAGGGTTGAAGTTGGCACAATCTGGTGTGGTAAAGGATATTTCGGCCAAATGAAGAGATATGGAGTTGGATCTCTTGGTCCATTCTATCCACTTCATGCTGCTCAGACAGCACAAAGAGAATAGAGTCCAGCTGCAAATTAACTAGCAGAGAATCCCCTTGCCCAGAATTCCCTCCAGGCGTAAAGCAGAAAACCCTGCTTCTGTGCCAGTCAGCCACTCGAACGTAGTGGCACAGCATGGCAGAGTTTGTTAACACCAAATCTACATTGATGTAAAGTCTGAGAGATTGTAAACCAGTGATAGAAATTAGAACAGGACCTCTTCTGTTCTATCTAATGCCAGGACTAGCCCAGTACTGAATCATGGAGCCAAAATCAGCTGCCAAATGGCCTCCTGTGCCCTGCAATGAATGTAACTCAGTTGCAGAGGAGAACTGATGCTGTGGTGTCAGGTAGTCAATACTGAAATGTGCCATGGAATACATGGGTTTTAAGGAGAAGAATGGGAGAGTTTTATGAATATTGACTAGAAGGTGTTGTGCAAGGTGGTACAAATGTGCAGAATGAACAAATTAGCAGCAATTAATAATGTTATGAGCAAATGTAAAAGGAAGGAGTAAAATACATACAATATTGTGTTCTGTTTGGTCACTATGTCAAAAGTTGTTGCAGAAACAGAGGGGATCAGAGATAGGTGATGAAAATAAGAACAAAAGAATGGCCATACTGGGTCACACCAAAGGTCCATCTAGCCCAGTATCCTGTCTTCCGATCGTGGTCAATGTCAGGTGCCCCAGAGGGAATGAACAGAACAGGTAATCACCAAGTGATCCATCCCCGTCGCCCATTCCCAGCTTCTGGGAAACAGAGGCTAGGGACCCCATCCCTGCCCATCCTGGCTAATAGCCATTGATGGACCTATCTTCCATGAATTGATCAAGTTCTTTTTTGAACCCTGTTATGGTCTTGGCCTTCAAAACATCCTCTGGCAAGGAGTTCCACAGGTTGACTGTGCATTGTGTGAAGATTAAAATGAGGTGTGGCCGGGCAGGCTTCCACATGAAGAGAGACTGAAAGTATTTAGCTTAATGAAGAGTAAAAGGAGACATGATGGGGCATACAAAACATTGGTATACAAAAGGTAAATCAAATGTACCTCTTGTTCTTTCATTGAAAAGCAACAAATTTCAAACTGATAAAAGGAAAAAATTGTTTTACAACATCCGAAAATCACCGATACAGGTTATCATTGAGACCGAAAGCTTAGCAGGATTCTGAATAAAAGATTAACATGGATAATGCAAACATCCACAGCTACACTAGTCAGAAGTAAACAATATAGAAGATGTAAACCTTTACACTTCAGGGCATATCACTAACTGATACAGATTAGGAAGAAACTTTCATTGTAACCAAGTGATTTTCATATTTGTCCACTACAGCATTTTTTTTTTTTTTGCACCTTCCACTGAAGCAGCTTTTACTGGCCACTATTTGAGACAGGATATTGTGGATGCCTTGCCACTTTACGTTGTCATATTCTGTAGTCTGACCACTGTAAACAAATGCTTTGTGACAACTGACCAAAATGAAGAAATACCTTTCTTCTAAGAAACTATATTTGTTTTTTTTTTAACAAATGTTTGCAGTTTCCTGTTTGCGGTTCCCACTGATATGGAAGTACAGTCCCTGTGCTAAATTCTCCTCTTAGCTATACTGGTGTGATCCAATTGATTTCATTCCCATGAATGACAAGGTTACTGAGCCAAAGAGCTCTTTCTCCCATTCAGTAGTCAAGCATCAGTAATGCACCGTAGGAAGGTGCAGAACTTTTGGGATGCCAACTTTCTGGAAGCCAAATCGGGTGACTCTGATTAGCTTTACTCCAGAACATAAAAGAAAGATCTAGAGGAGGGGATCTAGGACTTCTGTTTGTAAGTACAGTCGTGTCTGTTCACTTGGGTCCAAGCATGCTTTCAGTTACACACCAGTGTTATTGCAGAGTAAATCCATGTTCATGTAATTAAAGACTGGGTCTACTTCTCCACAGCACTGCCATAGTTTTATACTTGTGCAACTCCACTTCATGACAGCATTTTGGTGGAGTTGCTCTAGCATAAAACTGGGACAAGGGAGTGAGGAAAAAAATCTGACACTAGGTTTTAATTCATATTCCCGGAATTTTGAGTACTTCATTTTCCAACCTTCAAATGTTTAATGTCAAGTTTTTGATGGACTTTCCTTCCTTTATTTTTTTTTAAAGTAAAAGAAAAGAAAACTCTGATGTGGAGCTACCTGCTAGATAGCAGCACAACATTCTACCCTGCACTTACTGTGCAGTTTCTGAAGTCAAGGCTCATGTCCTGCTTCACTGAGTATGCACTTTGCATGCTGAATGAAAGTTTTCAAACAGAAGCTGTAACAAAAAACTAACTTATATGGGGGCAAGAGTGTGTGTGAATAGTATAACCACACAAAACAGAAGGAGTTTGGGAGCAGACAGAGGACTGAGAGGCCATGAAATAGCAGCAGCAGCAAATGCCTATCAGGAGTGCATATCGGGTGATGTGTGTGGAGCCTGTGATAATATTACTGGAGTGGCCTCCCCAAATTGATTGTGATACAGTCTTCCTACAAAACAGACTGCAGGCAGTGCTAGGTACAAAGTGACTCCTCAGTTCCATTTCTACAGCACAGTAAAGTACTTGCAAATGAATTTCAACCCTGTGCAATGGGCCAGCACAAGACCTATTCACTACTTAAGCTCTTAAAATAATTCTTATGTTGACCTCCTGCTCAGTGCTGATCTGCCCCAGCAGTCACATAACAAACATATACAGGATGCAATTCTCTTTAGCAGAAACTTCTTGTTTCAGCTGCTGCAGAAGATTAGCATACTGTTTCAGCTTGTGTGTGCTTCGGAGAGAAAAAGAATGACTGAAGTAAGCCCAAACTTTGTGGACAGCATATTTTCCATACTAGCACATTGCCTAGGAAGTTCTGAACTAGGAAATTAGGACAATTTGAAAGTTATAACAAGTTTCAGAGAGGTTGCCGTGTTAGTCTGCATCAGTAAAAACAAAGTGGAGTTCTTGTGGCACCTTAGAGACTAACAAATTTACTTGAGCTTAAGCTTTCGTGGGATATAATACATGGGATGGAAAGATAATTTTCTCTCTGTTGATACTCACACCTTCTTGTCAACTGCTGGGAATGGGCCACATCCACTTTGATTGAATTGGCCTCGATAGCACTACAAAAAGTAATTTTCCCTCTGTTGATATTCACCCCTTCTTGTCAACTGTTGAGAATGGGCCACATACACTTTGACTGAACTGGTCTCGTTAGCACTGACCCTCCACTTGGTAAGGCAACTCCTATCTTTTCATGTGCTGTATATTTATTCCTGCTTACTGTATTTTCCACTCCATTCATCTGATGAAGTGGGTTATATCCCACAAAAGCTTATGCCCAAATAAATAATAAGGTGCCACAAGGAGTCCTCGTTTTTTTTACTGAAAGTTATGAGACACGCATACACATTTTTCAACCATACTAATGGCAGGCATTAGATTGTTATAATTATCTGAACCCAGGGGTCAGAGAGACAAGAGTATATCATCCCTTTAAGCTCACCAGACAGCTTCTGAAGAACATTCACTGCAGTGCTAGACTTTCCAAAGTTGCATACTCCTTACTCTGGATCTAAGAGGAGGATAACTTTAATCATAATTAAGTGACAAATATATCATCAGCAGGATTAAACTTTAAAATTACCTTGTTGAATAACGCCAGCAACAATGGAGAGATATTCCTCGGGATCCTGATCGGTGGAGATCTCTTGGCTGCTCTGGTCTAAGGTCAGTATCTCATGTAGAATGTCTGAGTTCTCCACCCCACAAAGTAGAATCACCACCCTACCGGAAGGCTTAAGGACCCTGTCCAGGAAATATCTTCTCTTTTGATTCAGGCATTTTAGAAGTCCATTTGATAGTATGAGCAGTTTACATCTATAACAGGATAGAGAGAGTGACTCTAGATGCTGAATAGACAAAGTCTCTAGGTTGTAAAGTAAGATTCCTTGTTCCTTTATAATGTGTTTGAAAAGCGATTTTAAATACAGAGCCCATTCTTCTGCCTCTTCTTCATAAATCACCAGAATGTCCTTTGTATTTTCTGTAAAAAAAAAAAACATTTTTAAACCTCCATTTATCTAATATCCACAGTTAGCATGTTAGATTTTTTTCTCTTTGTAATTTGAAACAGAATGGTAGAGATAGAAATCTGGGTTTTCAACTGTTTGCAGAAAAATTTGAAATTTATGTTCCAAACTAGA
Source organism: Eretmochelys imbricata (assembly GCF_965152235.1). NCBI lineage: Eukaryota > Metazoa > Chordata > Testudines > Cheloniidae > Eretmochelys > Eretmochelys imbricata. The sequence continues at coordinate 31,754,593 of NC_135575.1, read as the reverse complement.
ATATAAATATTTTTGAAATTTCGTGTGGAATAGAAATTCTGATAAAATATCCCTTTTGAAAATTTTGTTTAGTAAAATTTTTGAAATTGTTTCAAAACAAAATATGTTTAATTTTTTCCTTTTCATATTATTTATTGTTTTTATCATATAATATCAGGGTTAGAAGGGAACCTCAGGAGGTCATCTAGTCCAACCCCTTGCTCAAAGCAGGGCCAATCCCCAATTTTTGCCCCAGATCCCTAAATGGCCCCGTCAAGGATTGAACTCACAACCCTGGGTTTCGCAGACTAATGCTCAAACCACTGAGCCCTCCCTCCCCATATCAGTCATTATGTCTCAGCAGTAGTAGTAGTAGTAGTGCATCTCACCTATCACATGTCATATTGTGCAGACAAAATATAATACTCAAAACAATTACTTTCTTATTTTTATTGTATTTTATTTACAAAAAAATATTGGGGCAGCTGCTACTTAATACAGATTAAAGCACCTTATTTTGTTGTTGAAAAGTCAACAACTTGTTTGTGATGTAATGAAGTAGTTTAACACTTTCAACAAGAAAATAATTGTTAAAGCATCAAACGGTTTAATTACAACTTGAACAGGAGACACTAATCTAAAAGAGTATATTCTGTCATCATAATATAACATGTCATTTGATGCACTACAGCAATTAGTTATATTATATTATAAATGATAGGATGCCATTGACACCACTGATATATTGATCAACAACAGTATGCAGCAAAATACAATATGACATCAAATTAATTAATACGGTTCTATTGTCACAAAGTTAATCACAGGTGGGTCTAAGCAACAGCATCCACAGACTACATACTTTTAGCTTAGTAATACAGGTTTGTATGCTATGGACCATATTCTACACTCAGTTTTCATGATGTAAATCTGAAGTAACAACACAGACAAAATTACACCTCTTTTATGCCATTTTAAGTGTGAACAGAATTTGGTTTGATAATTATATTAGTGTAAAAGCTCCAGTTTTAGATTTCTTTTAATAGAAAGCACCAAATGAATAGAAAGTTCATTTCTATCCCACTATACACTAGTTATTTTGATTTTTTAAAATACTGTAAACAAACAGAGCTTAGACATGGGAGCTGCATAGCTCTTATAGGCATATAAACACATACCACATAACAGCATACACCAACAATAAATACTAACCAATTAGAGAATTAAAAATGCATAAATCAAACATCCTCTGTCATTTATATAATATTACATATGCAGTAGAACGGTGGCATAAGTACAAGACCCTTTGTGCAAGAAACAATGTTGTGTAATGAAGATTTTCTGCAGAGTCCATTCAGGCCAAATCCTAAAGTCTAACTTGGGTAATTATAGAGCTCCATCACCATAGTTACTGAGCACCTCACAATCTTTATTATATATACTCAGAGAGAAAGAGAACCTCACAACACCCTAGTGATTATTCCCATTTTACAGATGGGGAGCTAAAGAACAGATAGACTAAATGACTTGTCCAAAGTCACACAGGGCACAGCAATGAAGAAAGCCCAGATCTCAGAGTCCTAGATTAGTGATATCACGATTTCAGGTAACTGCTCCTGTGTCCCCACTTCTGTGATACACTCTAGGAGTTTCTAGTCACGTCTCCGGTTTCCAAAATCACCTGTCTCTGTGTAGGGACCCTTATAACACTGTCTTCTGACCAGGGGTTTTTAAGCCTGTCCAGGACCCCCGCTGCTGCTGAGGTGAGCACGGTGGCCTGGGACCCGCACTGCTGCTGTGCGGGAGGCACAGTTGCCCAAGACTGACACACCAGCCGCTGCAGAAGTCACAGAGGTCCCAGAAAGTCACGGAATCCATGACTTCTGTGACCTCCTTGACAGACGCGCAGCATTATCTCTGGGGCCTTAGTAGGTCAAAGTCCTTCCAACTCTTTGGCAAGGGTCAGACCTCCCTCCCTTGGACAGAAGGTTCTGTCCATTTTCTGGATCAGAAAAAAGGCTTTGAGTCAGTTTACCTTTTTCTGCCAAAAGCCCTTTGTCTGTTGGTCACTGAAAAACCCAGCTTAAACCAGTATATGCAAAGCACTCCAGGGTATGGTACGTCTCTAGAGTTCTTTAGTCTTAATGATTCACCTTAATCACCTCCCACCATTTGTAGTTCCTAGAGAAGCTGTGCTAACTCTCCATCATGGAGCAGAACACAGTCATACATAATACTATTCACAGGTATAAAATAATATGGTCTGCAAAGATATTGCGATCGCATGCAATATCTGTCAGGTGTAGTACCACTGGACCATCATTCCTTTCTTAGCTTCTAATCCAGGGGTTAACATGCTGCAGGAAGTGGCACAGGCTGGAACTGCGAACCGCGGCCACTGGGAGCTGCGGGGGGCCATGCCTGCGTATGCTCAACGTAAACGGAATGTCTCACGGCCCACCAGCAGATTACCCTGACGGGCCAGGTGCCGAAGGTTGCCAACCTCTGTTCTAATCATTCATCCTTTATACACAGTATAGTGCATAATGGCATCCCAGAATGGTCGACAATGAACTGCTGCTCTCTCTCAAACCAGAGTTGATTGAAAATTTTCAAAATATATTTGAAATAGAGGCGCCCATATTTTCTGTGGTCAAAATGCGAAATCAGCCTTATGCAAGATGGCTCTCTATCCCTGTTTTAAAATGCAATTCTAATAAAAAGTGTTTTATAATACTATATTTCTCATTTTACTTAGAGCTAAAATTGAGTGCTATGGGTAGGGCCCTACCAAATTCACGGCCATGAAAAACGCGTCACGGACTGTGAAACCTGGTCTCTCCCCATGAAATCTGGGGTTTTGTGTACTTTTACCCTTATACTATACAGATTTCACAGGGGAGACCAGCGTTTTCCAAACTGGGGGTCCTAACCCAAAAAGAGGAGGCGGAGTATTGCAATGTTATTGTGTGTGGGGGGTCACACTGTTGCCACCCTTATTTCTGCATTGCCTTCAGTGCTGGGTGGACAGAGAGCGGTGGCTGCTGGCCAGGCGCCCAGCTCTGAAGGCAGCGTCCCTCCAGCAGCAGCGCAGAAGTAAGGATGGCATGGTATGGTATGGTATGGTATTGCCACCCTTGAAGGCAACGCTGCCATCAGCAGCAGCACAGAAGTAAGAGTGGCAATGCTGCAACCCTCCTACAATAACTTGCGACTCCACACAATCCTCTTTTGGGTCAGCACCCTACAGTTACAGCACTGTGAAATATCAGATTTAAATAGCTGAAATAATGAAATTTACTATTTTTAAAATCCTATGACCGTGAAATTGACCAAAATGGACTGTGAATGTGGTAGAACCCTAGTAAGAGGACACTGGGCTAAGCAAAATGGTTTCAGTTTTACAGTGGTTTAAGGAAGAGGAGAGGCCGTGAGGCTTTTTTTTTTTTTTTTTTTTCCAGACCCTTATCTTGATTTTGGTCAATTGTATAGAAGAAAAGGATAAAAGAAAAAATGTTGTTAGAGTTACATAAGGAATATCAGAAGAGAAGATAGAAGTTCACAAATTGTAGGGATAAAAAAGACCCTTATAATTATCTAGTCTGATCTCCTATACCACAGAACCTCACCCAGCAATTTCTGCAACAAGCACATAATTTGTGTTTGAGCTACAGTATATCTTTTAGAAAGACATACAGTCTTGATTTAAGGACTTCAAGTGAAGGAGAATTCACCTATGTAAATTATTCCACTGGTTACGTATGCATTGTTAAAAATCTTCACCTTCTACTCTGAATATGTCTCTCTTGTTTTTTCATGGTATTTCATTTTGCCTTTTTCTGCTAGTTTAAAGAACCCTTTACTATCAGAAATCTGTTTCCCATGTAGGTACTTTTAGACTGGAAATAGTGACTTCTCAGCTGGCTGTTGGATATACTTTGCAGATCTCAAATCATTCTTGTAACTTTTTTCTGAATCTCTCTCGGTTTCTCACTATCCTTTTTGTGAACATCAGAACTGCACATAGTCTTCCAGTAATTAGAGAAGAGAAGAGAAGAGAAGAGAAGAGAAGAGAAGAGAAGAGAGATTGGTATCAGCAAGAGTTCTATGCATGGCAGACATGCAGCATTGGATCCATGGCTAGAAATGTCTTCAAAGTGCTTTTGAGTCCTTTAGTGTTACATAAATATAAATCATATACACAAAAAGGTGAAAATCACATCTGTGCAGAGGGACATCAGAAAAGTTATGCACTGTCTCAGTCCAAGACTTAAGAGAAGCCGCAGTCTGAAGGAATGGTGGGAAAGTTGCCTTGAAGTTATGAAATATGAAAAAGCCTTATATTTTTCCAAATGCATGTTTTTATTTTAAAATAGTGTGCAAACAACTGGAACACATGTGGGTATGATATACCTGGATGGAAATTTCATACTCAAAAGAGCCTAAGTGATTTGGGAACATGTGACATTCTATACCTTGGGAGCGTCCTGTAACCCCCATATTCCTCATTTCTATATAATTGTGATCTTACCTATAAAGCATGCCTTGTAAGGTATCGGTGAAAGGCTATGATCTGCTGAAAGTCATTTCTCTATCCATGTATGTATATCATTAACACACATGAAGTTATGAGAATTGTGTTGTATGGTTGTCACTAAAACATGCTGTACGTTGGGGAATCAGCCGGATATTAGCTCTCCGGAGGCAAGATCAAGGAAAGTAACCAACACCCGGGGGTGTCAAACAACCCATCAACAGCCATTGTCTAGCAAGGGAGCTACAGTGCAATGACTCACCTGCATGAGGCCACACCAGGGGAATTGCTCAACCTTACCTGGAGACTCAGCAGTGCCCCCAGACATGCCTGGATTTGTGCTCCCCGAGCACATAGGACTGAGGGTATAAAACAGACACAGTGGCCACATGCTTGGCCTTTCTCCTTCACCCATCTACGCTGCAAGCAACAAGGACACTCTGAAGACTCCAACTGAGGGGACTGGCCCAGATTTCGAGGGGGAAATCCGTGTACTATGAGCTGCAATATCCAGTGGAGTGAGAAAAACTGCTTAGTCTTGTTGTTGCCCAGTCAAATAGGGTTGAGAGTTTAGACTGCGTGCTTATATTTTATTTTATTTTGGTAACTAACTCTGACTTTTTGCCTATCACTTAATATCACTTAAAATCTATTTTTGTAGTCAATAGATCTGTTTTACTGTTTATCTTTACCAGTGAGATCGTATGAAGTATATGGCAAATCTGCTCAGGTTTTGCAAAGGTTGGAGTATATCCACTTTCCATTGATGAAGTGGTGAACCAATTAATAAATTTGCACTGCTCACACTGAGCAGTGCAAGATGGTATATTCCTGAGGTACAAGGCTGGGAGTTGGGGGGATTTGGCTGGTGCCTTTCTCTGTGTGATTCATGAGTGGCTCCGGGAGCATTCATACAATCTACGTGGGTGTGAGGCTCCACATGCTGTTGTGCTGAATGATCACAGCACCTGGAAGGGTTTGCTGCTGGTCACTAGCAAAGCATTGTGAAAGACAACCCAGGCTGGAGAGAATTAAGGGGGCACAGTGGTCCTACAGTCCCAGGCTGCACCCTGAAGATCCTGTGACAGAATACAAAACCCCAAATTCCACCCTGAGCGTGTGACTATGTCCTCTGCTGAGTGGGGATGAAAAGGATTGCAGTTTGGGGGAGGGTGAGGTTTAAGCCTTTTATTATGGCAAAATTACAATAAATTTTTCAAATACTACATCATACAGTACTTATTATGTATGAAGGATCAGGTTAATATTCAAAGTGTTAAGTTGTTTACTGAGAGGTGGGCTGTATCTCTTTTTTACCATATTGATGTTTTTTAAAGAGAGAAAACACACAATGGCGTATTTATGTAAGGAAAGGGGGTGAGTGAGATGTATATTATACATTTGCTGGAGAAAGAGATTTAAGACATGTATCATATAAACTTTAATTTAACACATTTTTCTTTCCTGATCTTTTGTTTATGGGGAGACTCATAGGACTGGTACTTCATTACAGCTGTTTGGTGAAATGTTGGTTGTTTAAATAAGAAGGCAAGTGCTATTAAATTACATACAGCTGTCTTTCATTTAGAGGTGGGAGAAAAAGTGGGTTTGTTTTGCATTATTTGTTTCTCTTATTTTTTTTGATTTGTGCCATTTGATTTGTTGCTTTCTAAGATATTCTTCTCAGTCTCAATTTAACTTTTGTTAATAATGAATGTAAGAGCTGTGTTTGTTAATTACCGTGATAAACTCAGGACAGAAGGCTGCAAGGGGGAGGTGGGGTAGAAGACAGTCCCAGAAGGTTAAAAGGCCCTCCTCCCTATCAACTGAGGAGGGGTGACTACAGGTCAGTGAGGATCACCTGAGAGGGAGTTACATGAGGTCAATTAGGATCAGCTGATTCCAACTAAGGGCGGTCTGAGACCTGTTTAAACCCTCTCATGGGGGGGGGGGGAGGGGAGGGAGGAAAGGAAGCAAGCAAGCGAACGAAACTAAGCTAAGCTAAGGTAAGCGTAGGTGAGTAGCAGCAAGGAAACAAGCCTCTCCAGGAGGGGAGGCTGCATTTTCTCCCATAAGGGCGAAAAACAAGCCCAAAACACTGATTGAGAGAGGGACAGACTGCCGCTATGCAGCCAAGAGGGACTGTTTTACTCCAAGCCTGTCTCTCCAAGGCAAAAAACAGCTGAGGCTGGTGAGACCCAGAAGGTGGCTTGCTACATTAGATTTATCATAAAGCAGGCAGGAATCACTGTTAAAGTGGTATATGTGCTCAAATGTAAGGCTAAACACTACTCAGTTACTTATCCAGAGTAACTTCATTAAAGTCAGTGAAATTACTATGGAATTACAATGCAAACTGTGAGCAAAATTTTGCCCCTACTTTGAATATTTGCAAAGAGCCTACAGGAAGGTGATCAGGCGAGATATCTTCCCCAGCCATAGTGAGATTCAACAACCCATTGTGACACTAAGTATCCCTGTATTCACACCCTCCACACTATTGTAATAATCTTTGTACAAAATGTGCCTTGTAAGGTATCATCTGAACACTAACAACTCACTGATCATTAATATTCTTGTTTGATGTATGTACATGATGTATATTAAGAGTTATGAATATATGCTGGAATTATGACTAAAGTATGTGAAAACCAGGTACAGCGAGGGACTTGTTAAAACAGGTCTATCCTAAAGAAAGGACTGTGTTTACTTCAATTTACAGATAAGCAGTAAACAGCACCATCAAGACAGCTGGGGGAGGATATGGCAGAAAACAGAATAATTTTCATTTCAGCAAACACAAATGGGGGAAGAGAGAGCATGGAGCTTCCTTCATCAGACTCAGTGTTGCCTTTCTCACAGCTTGAATAAACTTTACTTTGAGGGGCTTCAAAGGTTTATTGGTCTATACAAGGGATCTGAACCTTAAGTGATAAGCAATTGGATTAACTAATTTATACAATATTACTTAGTATTATAAAGTGTATAGAGTGAAGTCTTTTCTGAAAGCTAATGACATGCTGTTAATTAACAGCATTTTGAAATGTTTGTATTAACACTATATGAGGAAATATGGATACTTAGTGATATTCTGTTTTACAGTCTGTGACCAAACAGGAAGAAACAAATGCTCTCCCAGACAGTAGAGAAGGCAGCTATTTACCGGTCTCCTGTGCAAATTAAGCACGGTGGAATCAAAACAACAGAAGCCCCAATTTACATGCAAGTGGATAGGAAGCCAATAGGAAGGGAAAAAACAGCATGAGGTCATCCTGCCTATTAAAGCAAGGTAATTGAAATTTGGAAGATATAAGCAAGGACAGGAGACATCTTTGGCATCCATCACTAAACAGACACAAGAGGTCAGAACTCTTGCAAGGTGAGAAAGATGGGTCCTTCAACCAAAGATTGATATATTCCCAGTAGAAATATTCCTCTTTAAAATATAAATGCAATTCTCTAAGGAAGCTTACTTGAAAACTACATTACACCCAGACTTCCACCTCCACCTTCACTCCTCAAAGTAAAATAATTATTACAGGGTACAGGAAAAGAAGTCCAGATATAATTCAATAGAACTCAATAGTGAATACAGTATAGCAGGTATTTCACTTTTCAGTCTCCGTGAACTTAATATAGATGAGAAACCTACTTACGCAAAGAATGTACCTTGCTAGATTAAGCTTTAGACATTTTGATGCATGTTTATACTTTGCCTGTAAACCTTTCAAATTATTTCTTTTACTTAACCTATGTCCAATTGCTAATAAATTTGTTTCATTTTTTTCCATTATAAACCAACTCAGTTCTGTGTTTGAATGGAAGGGTATATTTAAGCTGCCATGTGCTTTTGTCTCTCTACATGAACAAACCTTATTTCTCTGAACTGTCCAGTGGAGGGAAAGACATTACAGAACACAGGGTTGGGGGAAAATTCAGAACTGGGAGTGTGCACTACCCTGCAAGTAGTAACCAAGGCTGCTGCAAGCCAGAGGGTGGCCGTGGGTCTGTAGATAGGCTGCTGGGGTCCAGGATGCTGAACCACGTCTGCCTAGCACACAGACACTCAGAGTGTGACTTGCATGCTTGTGAACTTGTTGTAAACATCCCAGGTTGGCAGCTACAGCAGCAAAACATTGTGAGACACCTAGGGTTGCAGGGCAAGTAGTGACGCAACTCCTCATTGCACCCTGAACTGCTGTCACAACCACCCATCATTCACAAAAGGAGAGACCACCAGTCTATTCCTTGTAAGGCACGAAGTGTTGCCATTTATGTCAGTGGAGCCAGTATTTCACGTATAACACTCAACAGATAGGATTTATTTGTTTCTTTCCCCTAGGTTGGTTTTGACTCAGTTTCTTGGAGATGAAAGGTTCTGCAACTGTTCACCAACTCCCTAGTTACAGACCAAGAAAAAGTTAAAAGCCTACAAAGCCAAAAACCTACTGGATGCCCCAAACATTAATCTTTGTATATCACAATATTATTTTTCCCTGTAGAAATATTTTTCTTTAAAATATAGATGCAATTTTCTAAGGAAGCTTACTTGAAAACTACATTACACCCAGACTTCCATCTCTACCCTCACTCCCCAAAGTAAAATAATTATTACAGGGTACAGAAAAAGATGAAGTCCAGATATAATTCAATAGAACTCAGTGGTGAATACAGAATAGCAGGTATTTCAGCAAGAATTTTTCCCTTCATTGTTTTTATCTCTCACTATTTTTCTTTTGTGTATAATGCAAGTTGAGAAGAATTTTGTTCCTCTGAAAGTTAATGTAATACAAACTATCACCACCTGACAAAATTAAGCTATGCTTTAACTGTTCGTACTTGGTAGCAGAATCAAAGGTAGAAATAAAATGTATTATTAATTCTGCAATGAGAAACAATAGGAAAGTTTATGTCATCATCCATAGCAGGAAAAGACTTTTCTGTCAGGCCAAACTATTCTGTCAGGCCAAACTAATCAGTAGGTTACTGATGTGTGGTCACCCATAAAAGCATAACACAACACTACCATAAAATGTGCCCTCTAAACCATGGTTTGAAAAGAAAAATGTTAATCTAATATGCTTCAGGAGAGATAAAAAAAATTTTTTTTTGGGTGGTGCTAGTAAAGAGGAAAATCAGGAACTTTTGCAGGGGGGAGGGTGAAATTTAATTCCAAGGTAAGGATTAGAATTATGGATATAGGATTATGAAGAAAAGTAGAGTAAAAGAGAGTAGGAAATAATTGGAAAACTGAGGAGAAAATTACTTTAGAGAAGTGTGTGGTGTACCAAACAAATTTATCTGGGCAGGGAAAGATCTAAAAGGTTTGGTGGTTTTTAACTGCTTTTAAGCCTGTACATTAGATAATTAGTTTCTCTATTAATCTGATTTATAACAAGCTTCTGCTTTCTTCTTCATTTCAAATTAAGCAAGAAACACTCAGGGTCACTGATCCTTCAGGTTAACATCAAAATAGAATCACAAAAACAGGGCCTTTGCACAGATTACATTATATTCTCTACAGTATACATTTTCCTGACTGTATAAAGAATTTAATAAGATATGTTTAGCTCTTCTCTGTGATGAAAGGAGATCTTTGGCAACCTACAGGCACACACAGTTTTCTTTGGCTCTTTCTACACAGCAATTTGAAATGGTGTTTCCACTTTTCTAGAGAGCTGCCTTTGAATATGGTATTTGCCAACAAAAAGGGCATAACAGAGCTTCCTTGGATAGCATAGACAGGATCTAACCATGTTAAACTGGCTTGGGACAATTCCATTTTCTCAGCCTGTTTTAATAAAACTAAGGTTTTATCTCAGTGTGACAGGGTGGATTGGCTCTGCACTGGTATGGAGGGGGTTAATCCTTCCCTTCTACCAGAGGAAGCCCCACCCCTGAGGCTCTGCTGGGCATGCTCCACCTGGAAGTCAGCTATAAAAGCCTGCAGAGCTGCCCAGTCAGGGTGGATTGCTGAGGAGGAAAGATACTCTGCAGGAGTGTCAGCCTAGGAGCCATTATAGCCCTTACCTACAAGAGCTGAAGAGCCAGAAACCTGGACCAGAGGCCTGCCACTACTGGAACCCCAGGGAGTGTCTGGTGCTGAGGAGCCTAGAGACCCTAGAGCTGAAGAGCCAGAAACCTGGACCAGAGGTCTGCTGCTATCAGAACCCTAGGAAGTGTCTGGTGCTGAGGAGCCTGGAGACTGCAATACCATATGGACCACTACTACAGGAAAGCTGGTTGGAAGTGACCCAGGGAGGGTAAGGGAATGGTACCTCCCACCCTTATGAGGTCAGTGTGTTTTGGTAGGATTCCCTGCTGACCCTGTGGTGGACTGCTCTGCTGCTAGTAGGGCCCTGGGTTGGGGCCCAGTGGGGTTGGGTGGGCCTACTGGGGGCTGCCACCCCCTTGTGATGGCCCCCAGGCACCAGCCACTAGGCCACCTGTTTTGCCTCCAAAGGTGGCTGTACTGACTCTGGCCACCAGGCCATACTATCCCACTAGAGGAGGAGAATTAGGTGGACTCTTGCCATTGGGCCACGCTGCCTTAGGGGCACATTGAATGGACTCTGGCTGCTAGGCTGTGCTATCCCACTCAGGAAGAGGCAGTAGGTGGACTCTGGCCATTGGGTCCCACTGTACTGACTACTGGAGTGGGGGGGTTAGAAAATGGACATAGGCATAGAAGTGGGGTTACCTCCTGCCCCCCGTCTTAAGGGGCTGATGAGGTACAAAGCCTGCCACACCCAGTTTCAGAAGAATCTTGATCAGCGTATTGTTCTGGGTACACTACCATTTGCTGTAATTTGCCCCACTTCTTTTAGTCTGGAATGGGGAAGGGAGATCAGCTACCAACCCTCTAGCTGTCCAAATCTCCCCAACTCAAGGAGTCCCTAGTTTTTCACTTTAAAAACTTTGTCATCTAAATGACAAGTCTCTGCCTTATGAGAGATGCTCAGTTTCTCTCTCTCATGTATGGCATCTACAGAGCAACATTCTATAGATACAGCTGTAGGTCCATAAGCCATTTTAAGGCATCCTCTCTGTTCAGTGACCGGTGTGAAGCAAGTTGGTGCTCTGTGTCTAGTGGACAGCTGTCCATGACCCAAAAACCTCTAAAACAAGCAGTCTTCTTGGCTGTCTCAGCAGAGGCACCAAAGACAGAGTGGACATTGTTGCTGAGTATCTTACACAGCTCTAAATGAAATGAGGAAGATTGGATGAATGTCACCTAGGCTAAACTCTTTGGTTGATAGCTGATGGTTGATTCTCCATAGTTGTCAATACAGTACTTTTCACCAATGCTAAAAATAAAAAACCCACATTTTCCCTGGAACAGAAGGATGGGGCCAGGGAAGTGCTAGGCTTTTAATAGTCAAATATGCACCTATGTTGTTTATACCTGGATTTCTACTGGCAGAGAAGCTACGCAGAATGCCATCATAGGTGAAGATGTGGCATGCTCTCCCACTATCCCCAATTCCACTGAAACCCCTCCCTCCTAGTCTGCAGGGTCCTGCCTCAGCAGTAACGGAGAGCTGCTTGGGATTGACGAGTGTGTAACGGGGAGTGGGTGCTCTCTGCTGCTTTATCCCTTCTTGAACTTACCTGGATAAAGCTTTGCAGAAAAATGCTGTCCATCCTGCCTACCAAGGAGCAATTAGGGCAGTCGGGAACCATGCTATAAAGAGACAAGAGTGTGATGGAGAGATGTGCACAGGTACTGGTCTCCATGCGAAAGTTGCAGCTTACCATAGATACTGAATTTCTCCTCAGAACTCAGTATAAAATCCCTCTCAGTTCCATGTGTGCACGCAGGGTGAGAGGAGAGGGTTGACACACCAGGACCACCTAGTTAGAGCAATTAGGATAAAACTTGACAAGCTGAAACTCTGGCGTCTCCTGGCCCGTACACAGACTGACTCTCCACGAAGAGTAACATGGCCATTAATCTGTACATGTGCCTTGCTGTGACAATATAATATACTATGGAATTCAAGAAAAGTTCCACCAGAAACCAAAGCAATCCCTGCAATTTCTTGGTGAAAAACCGAATGAGACTATTAAATTTAATGTTAATCAGTATCCCTGAGATGACACTTTCCTCCCACATCAGGAATAAATTTACCAGTCAAAGTACCTGGCACACAACCCGTAACATAGATGCATAGTGAGATATCTCTGACCTGCTAGACCTCAACAAGGCAAATTCCCTGAAGCAAGCCAAAATGGATTTGTGTGGGAGGGACAGCAGAAAACACTTTAGAGCTACTCTTGGATAATGGAAAATGTTTTCCCATGTTGCTTCTCAGAGATTTGCCACTAATGGAAATGAAGATTTTTACAACTGTTTGCTTCTAAGCTTTACAGTGAGATGATGAAGTACCTAAAATGCAGTGAAGCAGTGGCACGCCTGTTTCAGTTAAAGCAATTATCTTAGAGGAAGGACATTCCTACCACCACCACATGAACTAGCTCAGTGATTGGTTTCAGAGTAACAGCCGTGTTAGTCTGTATTCGCAGAAAGAAAAGGAGTACTTGTGGCACCTTAGAGACTAACGAATTTATTTGAGCATGATTGTATTTGTATTCTCAAATTGCTGTTAAACTGTTGTCATGTGCACATAGGCTGCATTTCTTTGCCTTCAATTGTTAATTGCAATGATTTGTGTAAGTAAATGCCTTCTCTTACTGTACATAACTAGCCTTCACCTCTTGCCTATTGCATTCAGTGATATTCAGTAAGGCTTTTGATACTGTCTCACATGACCTTCTCATAAGCAAATTAAGGAAATACAACCTAGATCGGAGGTGGGCAAATTATGGCCCCCAGGCCACATCTGGCCCGTGGGACCGTCCTGCCCGGCCCCTGAGCTCCTGGCCGGCGAGGCTAGCCCTCTGCCCCTCCCCTGCTGTACCCCCTCCTCCCCCGCAGCCTCAGCTCGCTGCACCACCCGTGCTCTGGCCCACTGCTCCTGCCGGGCAGCACAGCAGCGTGGCTGGCTCTGGTGAGGCTGCGAGCTTCCGCCGCTCTGAGCGGCATGGTAAGGGGGTGGGGGTTGGATAAGGGGCAGGGAGTCCTAGGGGGCAGTCAGGGGACAGGGAGCAGGGGTGGCTGGATGGGGTGGAGGTTTGGGGGGGGGTGGTCAGGGGATGGGGAATGGGGGGGTTGGCTAGGCGTAGGAAACCTGGGAGGGCCTGGCAGGGGTGGGGGCAGTCAGAGGACAAGGAGCGGCAGGGTTGGATGAGGGTGGGGTCCCGAGGGGACGGTTGGGGCAGGGGTCCTGGGAGGAGGTGGTCAGGGGACAAGGAGCAGGGGTGTTGGATGGGTCGAGGGTTTTGAGGGGGTGAATAGGGGGCAGGCCGTTTGGGGAGGCACAGCCTTCCCTACCTGGCCCTCCATACAGTTTCGTAACCCAGCTGTGGCCCTCGGGCCAAAAAGTTTGCCCACTCCTGACATAGATGGAGCTACTATAAGGTATGTACATAACTGGTTGGAAAACCATTCCCAGAGAGTAGTTATCAGTTGTTCACAGTCAAGCTGGAAGGGCATGACTGCCTAGGAAAGAGTAATGGAGAAAGGGATCTGGGAATCCTAGTGGATCACAGGCTAAATATGAATCAACAGTGTAACACTGTTGCAAAACAAGCAAACATCATTCTGGGATGTATTAGCAAGAGTGTTAGCAAAACACGAGACGTAATTGTTCCACTCTACTCCACAATGATAAGGCCTCAGCTACAGTATTGTGTCCAGTTCTGGTTGCCACATTTCAGGAAAGATGTGGACAAACTGAAGAAAGTCCAGAGGAGAGTAACAAAAATTATTAAAGGTCTAGAGAACAAGACCTATGAGGGAACATTGTGTGTGGTTTAAAAAAACCAAACAAAACTGGGTTTGTTTAGTTTGGAGAACATAAACCTTTTCAAGTACATAAAAGGTTGTTACGAAGAGAAGGGTGAAAATGGTTGTTAGCAGCTGAGGATAAGACTAGAAGCAATGGGCTTAAATTGCAGCAAGGGAGGTTTAGGTTGGAGATTAGGAAAAGCTTCTTGTCAGGGCAGTTAAGCACTGGGACAAAATTGCCTAGGGAGATTGTGGAATCTCCATCGTTGGAGGTTTCTAAGAGTTGACAAACACCTGTCAGGAATAGTCTAGTTACTATGTAGCTGTGACATACTGTACCTCCTAGGAACACTCCACACCCCCATGTTCATCCTTATAATATGATTGTGTGGTATCTAATGCAAAGTTTGTCATGTCAGGTGTCTTTGGAAGGCTCATGATATACTGAGCTTTGTTCTAGTAATAAGTTGCAACTTCATGTATGTAGTTATACAGCTGAAAATATGTCTTCGTGGCTTAAAGCAAGCCCAGGCAAAAACTCTCCAAGAGCAGAGGAGCAGGTCACACCTTGTCAAGGCACGTATGGGACAAGCCCAGCCTCACAGAACAAAGGACACTGGGCTAGGCAACATCAAAGGATCTGTTGGACCCTCCAGTGAGTCATACCCCTTCTTTTGGTCAGTTTGGGACCACGACGAGCTGATGCTCACCTGACTCTGAAAAGAAGGGGGGCAAAGCCAAGGGGGAAAAAGAACATGATAAAAGGGAGAAATGTTTGCCAGGCTCTTCCTCTCTCTTCCCACCTCCATCTACAGACATCACCACCAAGTGCCTAAAGCGCTGATCAAAGGGAAGAGCCTGGCTCAAGGGCAGCCAGCCAGCCTATGGTGAGAAGCATCTAAGATTGTGAGAGCACTGAAAGTGTTAAGATCAGCTTAGAATACATTTTGCTTTTATTTCATTTGCCCAAATTTGACTCTGATTATAAGTCAGAGCATAACAAATCTTTGTAGTTAATAAGTGTTGGACTCCCCTTAGCCTAGTGCATATCAACTTCTTTGTTAAATTGACAAACTCATATAAGCTTGCAGCGTCCAGCAGGCATAACTGGAAACAGCAAGACAGAAGTTCCTAGGGTTGTGTCTGGGACCCAAGATATTGGCTTGCACAATCCAAGGAGCAGCTTACATGCCAGAAACTGTGCGTGATCAACCCAGGAGTAGGAGCTCTCACAGTAGAGCAAGGTACAGTTGGCTCCTAGAGTCAAGGATTGGGGTGACCTAGCAGATCACCAGTCCAGATAACACCAGAGGGGAATGTCACAGTAGCCCTGCCTTGAGTATAGGGGACTGGACTCTGGCACCTAGAGTGGTAAATAGGTCATAAAGTTCAGATCCTCAAAATCACCACTCAATTGCTACCTAAAATTCCTGGGTGCCTACATTTCAGCTGCTGCCGTCCCCATAGGCACCTAAAAATCTGCCAGTGAGTGTGTATAGCTGCCTAAGTCCTGTCTTCTGCTTAAACCTGGGAGGCAGTCTTCAAATTAGGTATTCCCCCCAACTGTCAAGCTCGTGGGGCCTTATCCACTAGATCTTCTCAGAGGCTCGGTAACAGATTGGGTCTGGCATACACACAAAGGCTGCCAGAGGAGTAGGTGGCAGTGCTGCTTAAGAAAGATTAATTCAAACTGAAACAGGTGCAGAGAAGGGCTACAAGGATGATCCAAGGAAGGGAAAACCTACATTATGAGAGAAGACTCAAAGAAAGTTGAGGGGGGATATGATTGCTCTCTATAAATACATCAGAGGGATAAATACCAGCGAGGAGTTATTTAAGTTAAGCACCAATGTGGACACAAGAACAAGTGTCATCAACGAGTTTAGGCTCAAAATTAAGCAAAGTTTTCTAACTTGAGGAGTGAAGTTCTGGAACAGCCTTCCAAGGGCAGAAGTGGGGGCGAAAAACATAACTGGCTTCAACACTGAGTCTGATAAGTTTATGGAGGGGATGGTATAACAGGACTTCCTACAATGGCATGATTGGCGACTACCTATAGCAAAAATCCCAAATGGCAGGGAATGGGACACTAGATGAGGAGGGATCTGAGTTACTACAGATAATTCTTTCCCAAGTATCTGCCCCGTGGGTCTTAGAATCATAGAAGATTAGGGGTGGATGAGACCTCAGGAGGTCATCTAGTCAAACCCCCAGCTCAAAGCAGGATGGACACCAACTAAATCATCCCAGCCAGGGCTTCCAAACCTCTAAGGATGGAGATTCCACCACCTCCCTAGATAACCCATTCCAGTGCTTCACCACCCTCCTAGTGAAATAGCGTTTCCTAATATCCAACCTAGATCTCCCCCACCGCAACTTCAGACCATTGCTCCTTGTTCTGTCACCTGCCACCACTGAGAACAGCCGAGCTCCATCCTCTTTGGAACCCCCCTTCAGGTAGTTGAAGGCTGCTATCAAATCCCCCTTCACTCTTCTCTTCTGCAGACTAAATAACCCTAGTTCCCTCAGCGTCTCCTTGTAAGTCATGTGCCCCAGCCCCCTGATCATTTTAGTTGCCCACTGCTGGACTCTCTCCAATTTGTCCACATCTTTTCTGTAGTGGGGGGCCCAAAACTGGACACAATACTCCAGATGTGGTCTCACCAGTGCCGAATAGAGGGGTATAATCACTTCCTTTGATCTGCTGGCAGTGCTCCTACTAATGGAACCTAATATGCCGTTAGCCTTCTTGGCAACAAGGGCACACTGTTCATGTCCAGCTTCTCATCCACTGTAATCCCAAGGTCCTTTTCCGCAGAACTGCTGCTTAGCCACTTGGTCCCCAGCCTGTAGCGGTGCATGGGATTCTTCTGTCCGAAGTGCAGGACTCTGCACTTGTCCTTGTTGAACCTCATCAGATTTCTTTTGGCCCAATCCTCCAATTTGTTTAGGTCACTCTGGACCCTATCCCTACCCTTCAGCATATCTACCTCTTTCTCCCCCTACCACCCCAGCTTAGTGTCATCTGCAAACTTGCTGATCCATCCCATCATCTAGATCATTAATAAAGATGTTGAACAAAACCGGTTCCAGGATCGACCCCTGCAGCACTCCGCTTGATACTGGCTGTCAACTAGATATGGAGCTGTTGATCACTACCCGTTGAGCCCAACAATCTAGCCAACTTATAGTCCATTCATACAATCCATACTTTTTTAACTTGCTGGCAAGAATACTGTGGGAGACCTTATCAAAAGCTTTGCTAAAGTCAAGATCTATCACATCCACTGCTTTCCCCATATCCACAGAGCCATATGTCTTGCCCACATGCCCAGGATCATTTGGGAGCAGGAAGGAATTTTTGCCCCAAGTCAGATTGGCAGAGACCCTGGGGGGAGGGGGGTGCCTTCCTCTGCAGCAAGGGCACATGTCATTTGCAGGTTTAAACTAGTGTAAATGGTGAATTCTCTGTAACTTGAAGTATTTAAACCATGATTTGAAGACTTCAGTAACTCAGCCAGAGGTCAGGGGTTTATTACAGGAGTGGGTGAATGGGGTTCTGTGGCCTGCAATGATCACGGTGGTCCCTTCTGACCTTAAAGTCTATGAATCTTATAACCGTAAGCCCAGTGGTTGTCCTGGGTTCAAATCCCCCTTCTCCCTAATTTGGAACAGGAATTTGAACTGACATCTCATCTCTCAGTGGAGTACCCTAACCACTGGGCTTTGAGAGGGACCCATCCCAAAACATCCCAATCCCTCCTGTTAATTACTTATACAAAGTGGAATGGTTTAATTAAATATTCATTAGAACAGGTTAATGTCCTAACCACTGGGCTATAGAGTCACTCTCTCTGACCCAACGAATATTTAAAATGGAAGGGCTTCAACAGGAGAGACTGAGACAGACACCTCAAAATATCATCCAGCTCAGTGGGTTAGGACACTCTCCACCACTTCCTCCTCCCCCACGTTTTTTTGCAAAAAAGGGCCTAGGTGACTAATGTCAGGGGAGGGTTCATGCCTGTGAATCCCCAGTGGAGACTGGGGAGGCTTGGATCACATCCCTCTCCTTGATGTTTCCTAGTGGCTAGTTTAGGTAGCCCCCTGTTCAGCTTCCTGGCTTTTGTAGATTACCGTTTGTAAGTTCCTAACTCTTCCAGTGCATTGTATAGGATGCCTGGGCACCTAAATCAGAGTGCCGAAAGTTAGGTGTTGTAGTGCTGAGCTTAAGTTGTAGTGCTTTTCCCTCCTACAATTGAGAACATGCCCAAGGAAAATGGCATATATATATATATATATATATATATATATATATATGGGCCCCAATCCAGCAACGGACAGCTTCCAGGCAGCCTGCTTTGATCCCATAGAGCCCCATTAATTTAAATGGCGCTGCATGTGGGATTCCGTGATTGAGGCTTAATCACTGAACAGTTAAGATTTCCTGTGTGCGGGGAATTGTTAGAAACTGAAATAATCCAGAAATCACCACAGCACAACAGTGCCTTGCTTCCTGCAGAGTGAGATCTCTTAAGTAACTCCGGAAACAAATCCTTCACTTTTCAGCAATCACCACTACTTACAGCGATTCTTGCTCAAAGCAATTTCTATTTTCAATTCATTATAAAGTCGAGCCAAGTGTGCTGTATTAAACAATGACAACACTACAACAATTCTTAAGAAAAACAAAGACACCATCACTGACACAGGAAACCTACATGGTACAAGTCCCCTAGAAACAGAACTCATACCAGTCACAGCCTCTAATATAATAATCTTATGTCCTCACTGCCATAAAATCTGTTGCCAAATATGTTTTAATTTTTGTCAGAAGTCAACAGAGTATCCTCAGGGTAGGCAAGAAGGCTCTGGCTACTTTTGTGCATGATCTTCATCTACTTCTGTACATTGGCTTTGAATCCATCCTTATTTGTTGGTTTTGTCTGTCGTCTTCTAGATGTTTTGAATCTCCACTATCAGCATTTAAAAGGACAGTGAAAAGTAATTTATGTTCAATATGTGATATGTCTTTAATGTAGTGGGGAAGATCCTCTGGATTCAAAATATCCTCCCCACTCCAATCCCTCATTCAAATGTACCACTAGCGCAGAGGGGGGAAAAATCAAAGCACTAGTCAGTGTCTATGTACAGTACCTTTAATAGTCTATGCTGTTTCTATTGCCAGTAAATGGTGCACAAGTTAGCTAAACCCAATCCTACAGCTGAGCTCTATTGACATCATTAATGACAGTCATGCACAAAGGAGGAAGTAAGTGAGACAGGAGTATAGTGTGTCAGTAAACCAAAGAAAACAAAACACATAGTTTAACAAAATTGCAATGATGAGTCTAGTGGTCAGTTGGAAACCAAGTTAAACAAGCATTTTGTAAAACTTTTGAATAGTTTTATCAGAAAGCAGACTTTCCTACACAGAAGCCCAAATTAATCCCTGCACAGTCACTTAAGACAGTGGACTCAGGATTCCACCCATGTAATAACCTAGATATTTTTATTACTGCCCGCCAGTCAGCAAAAAAACAAACAAACCAAAAAACTCCAAACACCAACCAACCAACCCAACCCAACCCACCCCAAAAGAGCTAATCAATCACAGAATCGTAGGACTGGAAGAGACTTTGAGAGATCATCTAGTCCAGTCCCCTGCACTCATGGCAGGACTAAGTATTATCTATACCATCCCTGACAGGTGTTTGCTCTTAAATATCTCCAATGATGGAGATTCCACAATCTCCCATGGTGATTTACTCCAGTGCTTAACAATCCTGACTGTTAGGACATTTTTCCTAATGTTCAATCTAAACCACCCTTGCTGCAATTTAAGCCCATTGTTTCTTGTTCTGTCCTTGGAGGTTAACAAGAAAAATTTTTCTCCCTCCTCCTTGCAACAACCTTTTTATGTACTTGAAAACTGTTATCACGTTCCATCTCAGTCTTCTCTTCTTCAGACTAAACAAGCCCAATTTTTTCAATCTTTCCTCATAGGTCATGTTTCCTTCAACCTTTAATCATTTTTGTTGCTCTTCTCCATTTTTTCTCCAATTTGTCCACATCTTTCCTGAACCGTGGCACCCGGAACAGGACACAATACTCCAGCTGAAGCCTAATCAGCACGGAGTAGAACAGAAGAATTAGTCCTTGGGGCTTCCTTACAACACTCCTGTTAATACATCCCAAAGTGATGTTGGCTTTTTTGTCCGCAAACTTTATAAGTGTACTCTCTATGCCATTATCTAAATCACTGATAAATATATTGAACAGAACTGGACCCACCACTGATCCCTCTGGACCCCATTTGATATGCCCTTCCAGCTTGACTGTGAACCACTGATAACTGCTCTCTGGGAATGGTTTTCCAACCACTTACACACCCACCTTAGAGTGGCTCCATCTACATTGTGTTTCCCTAGTTTATTTATGAGAAAATCATGTGAGACAGTATCAAAAGTCTTACTAAAGTCAAGATATATCGCATCTACTGTTTCCCCCCATCCACAAGACTTGTTATCCAGTCAAAGAAAGCTATTAGATTGGTTTGACACAAATTGTTCTTGACAAAGCCATGCTGACTATTACTTAACACCTTACTATCTTCTAGGTGTTTGAAAATTGATTGCTTAATTATTTGCTCCATTATCTTTCCGGATACTGAAGTTAAAGTAACTGATCTGTAATTCCTTGGATTGTCCTTATTTTCCTTTTTATATATTGGCACCATATTTGTCCTCTTCCAGTCCTCTGGAATCTGTCCGGTATTCTGTGACTTTTTAAAGATAATCGCTAATGGCTCAGATACCTCCTCAGTCAGCTCCTTGAGTATTCTAGGATGTATTTCATCAGGCCCTGGTAACTTGAAGACATCTATCTTGTCTAAGCAATTTTTAACATGTTCTTTCCCTATTTAATCACATTACACCATCATATATTAAGACAATTCATACATTATATTGCAAAATCAACCAACCTGCCCAAATAACATTCAAGTTTATGAATGATTTAAGATACATTCTTCCAGCAAGCACTTTTTTTCTCAGTAGAAGGTTAACATCATGTGATCACTGACTTCTCTTAGAAACTGCGAGTTCTCATATTACCGCTTTATACCCTGATCTTACAAAAGGAAACACATGAGCAGACCCCTGTGTAGCACACATTAGCACAGTCTGGCTTTGTCTTCCCCTAGTTGCCAGACAATAAATAGAGGGTTACAAGCAACCTACTGCCTATGAGCGAACACGCCTGGTCCCTTAGCTGAAGCAGTAGAGACTTATGCTTTTCAGTTGTACTGCTGATTTCTATAAAAGGCTTCAGAAGTGATCCTTTCAGTTACAGGGTGATAAGCCTAACTTCAGTACCAGGCAAATTCATTGAAACTATAGTAAATAACAGGATTATCAAACACATAGATAAACATCATATGTTGGGGGAAGAGTCAACACAGCTTTCGTCAAGAGGAATTATGCTTCATCAATCTATTTAAATTATTTGAGTGTGTCAACAAGCATGTGAACAAGGGTGATGCAATGGATATAGTGTATTTGGACTTTCAGAAAGCCTTTGACGAGGTCCCTCACCAAAGGCTCTTAAGCAAATGAAACAATCATGGAATAAAAGGGAAAGTTCTCTTATGGATCAGTAACTGGTTAAAGATAAGAAACAAAGGGTAGGAATATAAATGGTCAATTTTCACAATGGAAAGTGGTAAATAGTGGGGTCCCCCTGGGATCTGTACTGGGACTTACTTATTCATTTAAATGATCTGGAAAACAAGGTAAACAGCAAGATGGCAAAGGTTGCAGACAATACTAAATTACTCAAGGTAGTAAGTCCAAAACAGTCTGTGAAGAGTTACAATGGGATCTCACAAAATTGGGTTACTGGGAGACAAAATGGAAGATGAAATTCAATGTTGGAGTCATGGATAGTTCTCTAAAAAGATCTGCTCAATGAGCAGCGACAGTCTAAAAAGCTAATAGAATGTTGGGAACCATTAGGAAAGAGACAGATAATAAAACTGAAAATATCAGAATGCTGCTAAATAAATCCATAGCACCCACAACTTGAATACTGTGGAACTCGAAAAGGTATACAGAAGGGCAACAAAAATTATAGGGGTATGGAATAGCTTCCATAGGAGGATAGATTAAAAAGACTGAGACTGTTCATCTTAGAAAAGAGACGACTAAATGGGAGATATTATAGAGGTCTATAAAATCATAAATGGTGTGGAGAAAGTGAATAGGGAAGTGTTACTTAGCCCTTCACATAACACGAGAACAAGGGATCACTCAATGAAATTAGCAAGCAGCAGGTATACAACAAACAAAAGGAAATATTTCTTCACACAACACACAGTCAACCTATGGAACTCATTGCCAGGGAATGCTGTGAAGGCCAGAAGTACAACTTGGTTCAAAAAAGAATTAGATAAGTTCATGGAGGACAAGTTAATCAATGGCTATTACTAAGGATTAGATTAGGTCATGGTGATCATGGTAGTCACGGATTCCATGAATTTCAGAGACTTTGGTGACATTTTCCTGCTTCAGCACTGGGATGGCGGGGGCACCCAGACCCATTGGCCCGCAGCTGGGGAAACTGGAGCTCTAAGCTTCTGGGGCACCCAAGCTGTCAGTCACTGTGGGAGGTGCTAGACTCCCCACCCCCTGCAGTGACGCTAGGGCTCTCTTCCCCTCCCCGCCTGCAGGGCACTTCAGTCCTCCACTTTGCCCATGAGGCTCCCACCATTATATATATATATATATATAATTTTTTTTTTAGTAAAAGTCACAGATAGGTCACAGACTTCAATGAATTTTTGTTTATTGCCTGTGACCTGTCCATGACTTTTACTAAAAATAACTGTGACAAAATCTTAATCTTAGCTGTTAGCCAAGATGATCAGGGATACAATCCCATGCTCTGGGTGCCCCTAAACCTTTGACTGCCAGAAGGTGGGACTGGACAATAGGGGATGTATCACTCAATTGCCCTGTTCTTTTCATTCCTTCTGAAGCAGATGACACCAGCTATTGTTGGAAGACAGGATACTGGACTAGATGGATCATTGTATGGCATTCTTATGTTCTTAATCCAGTAATATCATCATACCTGCACCTGTGAGGATCCATTTGCAGGACGTGACCCTGAAAATCTATATGTGATTGTCAAAAAAATTCTGACTTGTATATTAAAGTAGACTTTTACTCCAGCTAGGTCCTAAACTTCAAGATGTAAGGGAACAGTCTGCGTGGTTGGCTGGCTTTCCAGGAACCTGCCACAGTGACTGGAGATGCAGGGTTTTCAGCTCTCTTCTCTACCACTGTCTCATGGTTGTCCCTCTGGACATGGTCACTAGAACCAGCAAAAATCACTGGACAACACACTGGTGTCCAAATAATCCTCTTAAAATGAAAACACCTTTTTCTCTAACCCAAAGTACTGAGTTGACTAGTTCTCAACTTTCCTTATATAGACAGAAGAACTTTTCTGTTTTTCAGTCTAGATTTTCTAACCTTGTATTTTTCTTTGCGGCTGCATACTACTTGACAAGTTGTACTGACATCTATGCTCTGGTTTTCTCACATTCTACTTCACATATTTTACTTCCCTCTGCTTTCTCTTTCTGACACTTAGTTCTGTCTTGCTTCTTTCTGCTACATTTTAATTGTTGGCCTTCTGTTAACTTTGCTTTTTGTAAACTCCTCTTTTTCTTTCTCTTCTCCTTTTCCTTTTTGGAGAGTTGGAAACCACATAGGAAAACATTATCCATATGTAAATGACAAAGATTCTAACCGGACTTCGATTTTCTTTGGGAAGTTTTAGCAAATTATATTTTATCTAGGAATAGTTCAGCTCACTACACTTCTGGCTTGCTTTCCATGTTCCATATCAGGTACACAACAATTTCAACTAATACTGTTAAAATCATATTAATTCTCAATTCACGGCATATGCTCTCAAAACAAAGCCTGTATTTTTTAGAGAAAGGAAATAATAAGTTTCAAGAACTCATGGGATTTTTTTAATATACAAAAGCAAAAAAGAAAACATTTTGCACTAAAGTCCACAATCATCAATGGCAAAACAGAAAGTATTCTAGGTGCTCCAAGGTACCAAGGAGGCCTGGATAGCTTGTTTAGAAGCATAAATACACCCCACATGCTGCAATAGGATCACACAATAGAAGAACAGTGGTAGTATATGTTTCTTCTTTTTTAGAAAAGCAGTAAAGTGCACTGCAGAATGCACAGTCCCCAGGATATTGTCCCAGTGCCTTTCCCTGGCACACTTTTGCAAACTCTTGGAAAGGGACTTATCAGTTGAATTCACTGACTTTAATGCGAGTTGGAGTAGGCTCTCTGGACAGGATTTTGCCCATAATATTTTACTGTTCTAAGGATTTTTCTAGGTTAGATAGCCGCAAGATGATTCTGAATAATACTGAAAAGTACTCACAAGGGACTTTATTTTTCCACAATGCATGCAGTCTCCCATACGTACATATTCAGAAATGTGTAGGAATTAAAAGTAAAACAGCAAACCCTTACAGTACTACATTAAATTTTAATCCAGTACCTGCACTTTTTGTCTAAATATCACCAGAAAGCCAGTCCAGTGAGGTACTAAGTGTTCGCTCCTCCCACTGAAGTCAATGGCCCTGGAAAACGTTTATGACCTCATATGTGATACTCTGCACCTAACTGTAGTTGCGTATTAAAACAAGCTTCTCATTTCATTTCTCCTTGAATGGTTAGCCAATTAGAGAGATAACAAGAAAGGTAACACCTTGAGACTATCAGTTCTACTACTTTTTTTTCTTTTTAGTCATATATTTTATTAACTCATTGCCATCGTTACAACATTTTAGCACAGTGTAGCCAAAGTAGGTCTTCAAGTGACACTTGTGCAATCCCATTGTTTTTAACGAACTTGCACAGTTATAACTGGAACTTAAATAATTCTGTTCATGAGGCATAACAAGGAATAGAATCCACTCAAATTCAGTTGAGTTAGATCAGCAGGGATAACAGAAACAGTAAAATTTATGTTTTCTCCTATCACTAAATTCAACAGATAAGACTCTTAATGTACAGGAGTATAGTAAGAAAGCAACATGTTTACACAGTCATTTTCAGAAAAGAACCCCACTTTTAATAATAGACCCCACTTTAAAAGCCTCAGTTTTGCCTAATAAAAATACTCATGTCTGAATTGTTTGTAGACAAGGTAGAATAATAAATTCATAGGCCACTATTTTCACACCTGATTGCCATGAGTAAGGTTTGTACATCCAACTTTCTGCTCAGATCAAAGTTTCTCTAATCAATGGTTGTCTAAAGGCTCTATGTTTCAAACATTATGAATGGTCACAAGTCCATAGTAAGGTTGAGTACAGTTCTACTTTCAGGGGGCATGTGATTTAGAGTATGATTTAGGTAGGGATCATGTGTGAGATTCATGATAAGAATTATATATATGGTTCACCATGATCAAGGGTTTTCTGGCATGTGTGAGGACAAAATGTATTATATATATATACACACACACACATCTATATACACAATATATCTGAAAAGCTAAAATATAGGAATATGGAATGCCATTTAAATGAATCATATCACCTTCTCAGATGGTGAAAATTAGGCAAAGAGTCTGTCAATGAAATAGAGTTGTTTTAAACTCTCGTAGAAGACTAGGTGACAATAATTTGGCAGGACCTCTACAAGAAAATTAAAAATAAATTGACCTGGATGTTTTGTGTTAGTAGGAAAGGTTTCTATTTCTAAATTGACAAATGTAAAAGCAACCTCAAAAGCTTCTGCAGAAAATATTTTTTCTCCAATTCAATCATTACAGGCTAGGTTTGATGCATTCAAGTCCAAATTAGATTTGGCCTCTTCTAAAATGGTTAATCTTGAACAGTGAACAGAATCTCTTGGGGGAAGAAAACCTCTGGAAGCTTTTGATAAGATTATCGAATTACAAACACAGAATGCTAGTATGAAATCTTTAAGTGGAATTTTGATTAAGGATAGTGGGCCAGATCCTGATCTGGCGTGAAATCAGCATTCTGCAATTGACTTCAATGGAGCTATAATAATTTACAGCAGCTGGGAAACTGACCCAGTACTTCTGTATGCAGGAAACTTGAAGCTATGGGAAACTTTCCGAAAGACTATAATAGTAGAATTATTGGAATTCTTGAAAATAGGGGTGGTATTGAGCTTTTTGCATTTTTTATTGGATTTGCTACATTTGAAATCCCATTCCAAGCTAGATTTATTTGTTGTGTATTCTAATTAAATCTTTATTAAATTCTACAGTATCTAGCCCTACTTTTTGTGCTAGAAGTTTTATTTTAACTTTCAGATCACTATAGGAGTGTGATGAGATACAAATTTGGTTTGGATATTAAAACGTAATATTATGATACCGTCCCCAAGTTCCTGGCCTGCCCTCCTCAAAATGTAGTTCTCTAGATTCAGGTAAAGCCATTTAAGCTTATAAAAACATGGTTTCAGTTCATTTGGTGTTGCTTAGGTACCTAACCAACATCCACTGAAGTAAATGGGAGTCTTCCCACTAACTTCAATGAGCTTCAGATCAAACCTTAAATCTTTAGGTACCCTACTTCAATTTTGAGCAGAACTTGGATGGACTACAGATAGATTTTAAAAAAATTATGTTTAAGTCAACTGCACAGTTGAATAAAAAGTTAAGGCTTCGATTCAACTAAGTATATGTTCAAGCACTTGGCTAAACTGGGCCCTATATGAGGATGAAAGTGTTCTGGAGAATTCTATACTAATGGAGTACGATTAACTGATTGGGCTTCTTTCCGTGTGCACGCACATACACACACACGCCTCACTGATGTTGCATGTGCCTCAGCCACGGAAGAGGATCTGGACCTGGCTGTTTGGACATTACTGAAAACGTTAAAGCCTCTGGGGGGGAGGAACCCTAACACATTAGCTCTGTTCCTACAAATAACACCGTCAGGAGTTACTTCTGGTAATTACACCAAATTGCACAGAAGGTCAGATAAATTTAAATGTCTGTAGAGCCTGATTAATAGTGCATATAGTATTTACTAGTTTTAGCGCATATTATACATTTAAAAAAGAAAAATAAACAGAACCAGAAGTTGGTATCTGACAGTTCTACTGTATGTATGATTTGTTAACTTAACATGCAGTTTCTGTCACTCAAGCATATTATGACTTGTTTAACAAGTGAACAACTGTAACTGATTTTTGAATTAATACAAACATCAGTACAATCTGGAGGATGCCACATTTTGTATTGGCTGACAGGAGTGCTATTTGTTTGCTTTTACTGCTCAGTATTGCTTTAGTGTTAAACTAATTGAGTCCTGTAGGCTTCTATTTTTAAGGAAGAAACTAATGTTATTTAAAGGTTGGGTCTTTTGATTTCAGTCCTCAAATAGTTTTCAGCTATTCTTGTTGAACTTGTTCCAGGCACACAATTGTATTTTTTCCATCCTTCAACTAACGAAGTGTAAAATGTTTCATGGGTAAACCAAAACAATAATAAGCATACATTATATGAAAATATGATGTATATATATTTCAATTCTATAAAATTTAAGTCCATGTATTGATTCATTTTCTATTCAGCAAAATCTTGTAAAAGTTTGAACACTGACAAAGACATTACCACTTCAATATGTTAAATGTTGTTAGGGATGTGATCTATATCCTATAAGAACTCTATTTGTTAACAAATAGTAGTATTTTTCAAACATTTACCTTTGACTAACTAACAATCAACTTGAGTACTATTACTATTCGATCCACCAGCTAACCTTCCTTCATTCCATGGAGCATTCAAGCTGAATGCTGTGATATATTGATATTCAGTATTATTTCTGTGGAATAAAATATACAAATATCCAGCAAGTGGAGCTATCATGACTTATTATTTGTGCCTACCCTGGTGTTTGCTCTGTACTAGACACAGAAGTACACACAGTCCCTGCACCAAGGAACCTAAGGTGATTACCCATAGGCATAAAGTGACATGTTTAAGTATTTGCAGGATCATGGATGTAAACAGACAGATACAAAGAACCTGGGGGGGGGGGGCTCAGTGTTTTCTGCTTTATGTCTTTGTTTGGGTATAAGAAAGATTGTTGGTGTTCTTGGCTAATGTTAATATTGGTTTGTTTCTTTTTTGCTAGATAGTGTTTACTTCCTCCAAAGTTATGCAGATTTGGTACAATTGTCTGAACTGGCTCTGTTGTTTAAGTAAGAAAAAAAGTTACAGATTCCACAGTCTCTAACCCTGTTTCTTTGTGAGCATTCACACAATGTCCCCTCACCAGTACATAGAATATGTTAAATGCTACTGGGTAAGTGTTTAAAATATAGACAGATCATCAATGAGCTGAGTTTTTGTGAGGTTTTCTTGGTTTTCTTTATTTTTAAAGTACCATTTACCAACAACAAATTTTAAGTATTAATGTCTGGGTCTTTATTTGGTACAAACTATAGGGCTCAGCTGTAGCATTAAGCTATACACCACAGCAGGCAGCAACATGAGGACACAACCACCCAGTTAAAGATCCCAGAGGCACTAGTCCTGAGGCAAATATACTCCTTCCATGAGCCCAGCTGAGAGGTGATTAGCCACTGCATTACCACTGGAGAAGTACAATGTGGCTCCCTCACAGAGCCACCTCCACTGTAGCCTCATGCCTTCACCGGGCATGTTATAGGCACTACCTAAGGGATCACAATCATGGCCACTGTGTCAGGATGCTACACAGAAATTCAAGGAGTGGTAAAACCCCTGAATAATTTTTACAACGTATGTTTGTATTCTAATTATTATCTGTAGAAATTATGGTCTTCTGATTAAGACGCTGCACTGGAATTCTAGGTCCTCTTCCTAGCTGTCACGTGCTTCCTGTGTAATCTCGGACAAATCATTTAGGTAAGGCTGTCATTTCTTTTTTTAAATCAACACAGTCATAGTTTTTCACATGGTGTTATAGTATCCTGATAACTATTTTTTCAGGATGCCTGAAATGTTCCAATTTTTCATTTCGCCAATTAAAACATTTGGGTTTTTTTTTTATACTTACATAATGTTTGTTCAAGACAATTTGTTACTCTGGTATAAGTTGTTTTGTGCACCAGTGTTTCACTCCCATTATGCAGCAAGCACACATTTCATGCCTACATACATATTAACAAGTTTTCAGCATTTCAAAATGTGGGAGAGTTAGGGGCTCTCCTGAGTCCCCACCAGATCCTACTTCAAGTTGTTTATAATGTCCCCCCTCCAAGTTCATAGCATATGTGGGGTTCTCTAAGCAAAACAAACTAAACAAAGGTCCTTTTCTCTCTGTTTCCATTATAAGAGATGGGAAATGAATAACAGAAAAGAAAGGCAAAGGTGGCAGTCTTTCAGGAGTCAGCCCTTTGGGCTTGTGCTCTAACTTATTTATTTATTTATTTATTAATAAAACATCAGCTCAAACTTGGAATTCAGAGTGGCCACTTATTGTCCTCCCCCCCCACACACACCCTTTTTTAACCAGGTCAGACATCTTGGGCCTGATTTTTAGAAGGACCCACAACTCCACTTGAAGTCAAACGGGGCAATGGTTGGTTAGCACTGTCTGAAGATTGGGCCCAGGGTGTCCAAGGCTAGACACACAGAACAAGTGGACACTTGAAAAATTTGGCCTTAATCTCTCTGGACCAAATTTTCAAAAGAGCTCAGCAGCTACGGTGTACTGAGCACTTCTGAAAGTCTGTCCACTTCATTTAAGTACCTATCCAGTTTCTTTCTGTTTGTGAGGTTCAGACATACTATTATGAAGAGAGTGTAAAAAAGCAAATATCTGTTTAAAAGGCTTTATTTTCTAAACTATATTAAAGATTAAAACATACCATGTAAGAGAAAATTCAGATTATTGCTTACTTTAGTATTACAGTGCTATTAATCCGTACTTATATCGAGTGCTAATATTGTATGCAATTATTGAATGACGAAAGTAATACAATTATTATTGTGTGCTTATATTTAACATAGATTATATCCAGCAGATAACTACATAATAGTTCCTATGGATGCTGTCAAGGTTCCTCCCCCACTCTGAACTCTAGGGTACAGATGTGGGGACCTGCATGAAAACCTCCTAAGCTTATCTTTACCAGCTTAGGTCAAAAACTTCCCCAAGGTACAAAATATTCCCCCCCCGTTGTCCTTGGACTGGCCGCTACCACCACCAAACTAATACTGGTTACTGGGGAAGAGCTGTTTGGACGCGTCTTTCCGCCCAAAATACTTCCCAAAACCCTGCACCCCACTTCCTGGACAAGGTTTGGTAAAAAGCCTCACCAATTTGCCTAGGTGACTACAGACCCAGACCCTTGGATCTTAAGAACAATGAACAATCCTCCCAACACTTGCACCCCCCCTTTCCTGGGAAATGTTGGATAAAAAGCCTCACCAATTTGCATAGGTGACCACAGACCCAAACCCTTGGATCTGAGAACAATGAAAAAGCATTCAGTTTTTTACAAGAAGACTTTTAATAAAAAATAGAAGTAAATAGAAATAAAGAAATCCCCCCTGTAAAATCAGGATGGTAGATATCTTACAGGGTAATTAGATTCAAAAACATAGAGAACCCCTCTAGGCAAAACCTTAAGTTACAAAAAAGATACACAGACAGAAATAGTTATTCTATTCAGCACAATTCTTTTCTCAGCCATTTAAAGAAATCATAATCTAACACATACCTAGCTAGATTACTTACTAAAAGTTCTAAGACTCCATTCCTGGTCTATCCCCTGCAGAAACCAGCATATAGACAGACACAGACCCTTTATTTCTCTCCCTCCTCCCAGCTTTTGAAAGTATCTTGTCTCCTCATTGGTCATTTTGGTCAGGTGCCAGCGAGGTTACCTTTAGCTTCTTAACCCTTTACAGGTGAGAGGAGCTTTCCCCTGGCCAGGAGGGATTTCAAAGGGGTTTACCCTTCCCTTTATATTTATGACACGCCCCCCAAATCTCAGCTAGAGTGAAACACTGGCTGGGATTTCTTCCTGGAGCTCTAGGAAAAACAGAGTTAATAAGACACATGCATCTCTAAATATACTACCAAGTACATAAAGACTAACAATATTTTCCACATCTCAAGGACGATTTTAACCAGTTGATTCTGGGAAACTTTCACGGGAGAGTGCATCAGCCACTTTGTTAGAAGCTCCTGAGATGTGTTGGATGTCGAAATCAAAATCTTGGAGAGCTAAACTCCACCGAAGAAGTTTTTTGTTAGTTTCCTTGACGGTGTGAAGCCACTTCAGTGCAGCATGGTCGGTTTGCAGGTGGAAACGCCGTCCCCAAACATATGGGCGTAGCTTTTCCAGAGCGTAGACAATGGCGTAACATTCTTTTTCAGTGACTGACCAGTTGCTTTCCCTCTCAGACAGTTTTTTGCTGAGAAACACTACAGGGTGGAATTCTTGATCAGGTCCTTTCTGCATTAAAACTGCTCCCACACCACGCTCGGACGCATCTGTGGTTACTAGGAATGGTTTGTCAAAGTCTGGGGCCCTTAGTACAGGGTCAGACATGAGTGTCGCTTTAAGCTTGTTAAAGGCCTTCTGACACTTTCCGGTCCACTGAACAGCATTTGGCTGTTTCTTTTTGGTTAGGTCTGTCAGTGGGGCAGCGATTTGGCTGTAGTGCGGTACAAATCGTCTGTAATAACCGGCCAAGCCTAAGAAGGATTGAACCTGTTTCTTTGACTTTGGGACAGGCCACTTTTGGATAGCATCCACTTTGGCCTGTAGGGGGCTGATAGTTCCTTGACCCACCTGGTGTCCAAGGTAAGTCACTCTGTTTAGGCCTATGACACTTCTTAGCCTTAACAGTTAGTCCTGCCTCCCTTATGCGCTCAAGGACTTTGTGTAGATGTTCCAGGTGGTCTGCCCAGGAATCCGAAAATATGGCCACATCGTCAAGGTAGGCGACTGCATATTCTCCTAATCCTGCTAGGAGACCATCTACAAGTCTTTGGAAAGTGGCGGGTGCATTTCGCAGCCCGAAAGGGAGTACATTAAATTCATACAGCCCGAGATGTGTGATGAAGGCTGAGCTTTCCTTGGCAGATTCATCTAGCGGTACCTGCCAGTACCCCTTGGTTAAGTCCAAGGTAGAGATGAACTGGGCCCGTCCCAGTTTCTCTAATAGTTCATCTGTGCGTGGCATTGGATAGTTGTCTGGGCGAGTTACAGCATTTAGCTTACGGTAGTCCACGCAAAAACGTATTTCCCCATCTGGTTTGGGAACTAGAACCACTGGAGATGCCCATGCACTTTCAGAGGGGCGGATTACACCCATCTGTAACATATCCTGGATCTCCCGTTCTATAGCAGTTTTAGCTTGAGGAGACACCCGGTAAGGGTGGACCCTAATTGGGTGAGCATTACCTGTGTCAATGGAGTGGTATGCCCGTTCAGTCAGTCCTGGGGTGGCTGAGAACGTTGGCGCGTAGCTAGTGCACAGCTCCTGGATCTGCTGTCGCTGCATACGCCCAAGGGTCATGGAGAGGCTCACCTCTTCCACACCACCAGCACATTTCCCTTCGTAGTAGACACCTTCAGGCCACTCAGCATCATCTTCTCCCTGGGCTGTAAACTGACAAACCTTTAATTCTCTGGAATAAAAGGGCTTTAGAGAATTAATATGGTACACCTTAGGCTTTCGGTTGGAGGTGGGGAATGCTATGAGATAATTAACAGCTCCCAGGCGCTCCTGGACCATGAATGGCCCTTCCCACGATGCTTCCATTTTATGGGCCTGGAGCGCCCTTAAGACCATGACCTGGTCTCCTACTTTGAAGGAACGCTCTCTGGCATGTTTATCATACCAGGCTTTTTGCTCTTTTTGAGCATCCTGTAAGTTTTCTCTAGCAAGGGCTAAAGAGGTTCGGAGGGTGTTTTGTAGGTTGGTTACAAAGTCCAGAATGTTAGTTCCTGGAGAAGGTGTAAATCCCTCCCATTGCTGCTTCACCAACTGCAATGGCCCCTTAACCTCACGGCCATATACAAGTTCAAATGGGGAAAACCCTAAACTGGGGTGTGGTACAGCTCTGTAGGCAAAGAGCAACTGCTGCAACACTAGGTCCCAATCATTGGAGTGCTCATTTACGAATTTACGTATCATGGCCCCCAAAGTTCCATTAAACTTCTCCACCATGCCATTTGTTTGATGGTGGTAAGGAGTGGCAACCAAGTGATTTACCCCATGAGCTTCCCAAAGGTTTTTCATAGTTCCTGCCAGGAAATTAGTCCCTGCATCTGTGAGGATGTCGGAGGGCCAACCTACCCTGGCAAAAATGTCTGCTAGTGCCTGGCACACACTTTTAGCCCTGGTGTTGCTTAGAGCTACTGCTTCCGGCCATCGGGTGGCAAAATCCATGAAAGTCAGTATGTACTGCTTTCCTCTGGGTGTCTTTTTCGGAAAAGGACCCAGAATATCCACAGCTACTCGCTGAAATGGAACTTCAATGATGGGGAGTGGTTGTAGAGGGGCTTTGACCTGGTCTTGGGTTTTTCCCACTCTTTGGCACACCTCACAAGACTGGACATAGGTAGAAACATCCTTGCCCATTCCCTCCCAGTGGAATGACCCCCCCAAACGGTCTTTGGTCCTGTTCACCCCAGCATGGCCACTAGGGTGATCGTGGGCTAAGCTCAAGAGCTTGGCCCGGTATTTAGTTGGAACTACCAACTGTCTCTGAGGATGCCAGTCTTCCTGGTGTCCACCAGAAAGAGTTTCCTTGTATAAAAGTCCTCTTTCTACAACAAACCTGGATCGTTTAGAAGAGCTGAGAGGCGGTGGGTTGCTCCGTGCCGCCGTCCAAGCTCTCTGGAGGCTTTCATCTGCTTCCTGTTCGGTCTGGAACTGTGCCCTTGATGCTGGGGACATCAGTTCCTCATTGGATTGTGGACCTAGGCTTGGTCCCTCTGGAAGCGATATAGGGGATGGAGCTGTTTCTGTTGACTGTGAACCGCTCTCCGCTGGTGCACTATGTTGGGATTCAGGCTCCGGCTGAGCCTCTTGTGTAGGGTTATCGGCTGCTGCCAGTTCAGGTTCAGTGGGGCCCTCTGGTGTTGAGGTTGCAAGTACTGGATTCAGTGCTGACACGGGGTCTGGTGTTGGTTGTTCGGCTGGTTCCGGTTCTGGGACTGGTTCCGTCTGGGTCTCTGGGACTGGATCCACTACTGCTGTTGCAGACATTGGCCTGAGGTCCAGGTCCATCACCTCTGACCGGGTCCTGATAGCAGTTTCCGGAACAGAGCTAGGCCTCACGGCTTGTTTAGCCTGGCTGCGGGTGACCGTTCCCACCCTCTTGGCCTGCTTCACATGCTTCGCCAAGTCTTCCCCCAACAGCATGGGAATGGGATAATCATCATAGACTGCAAAAGTCCATGTTCCTGACCAGCCCTTGTACTGGACAGGCAACTTGGCTGTAGGCAAATTGAAAGAGTTGGACTTGAAGGGTTGAATCGTCACTTGGATCTCTGGGTTGATTAAATTGGGGTCCACTAAGGAAGCATGGATAGCTGACACTTGTGCTCCGGTGTCCCTCCACGCGGTGACCTTCTTCCCGCCCACACTCACAGTTTCCCTCCGCTCCAAGGGTATCTGGGAAGTATCTGGGCCTGTGGACCTCTGGTGTGATTCCGGTGCAATGAACTGTAATCTGTTGGGGTTCTTGGGGCAGTTGGCCTTTACATGCCCCAGCTCGTTACATTTAAAACATCGTCCAGCTGACGGGTCACTGGGGCGAGGAGGGTTGCTGGAGAACGGGGTGGCAGGACGATAAGGGGTCTGGAGGGTTCTTTGGGAGGTAGGTGGGGCCTTGGGTGGCCCCCGGTAATAGGGTGTGGTCTGGGGTGGTCCCTTCTGGTCTCTGCTCCAACTGCGACCAGTTTTCTTCTTCTCTGCCACCTCCACCCATCTGGCTCCAATCTCTCCTGCCTCGATTACAGTTTTGGGTTTCCCATCTAGGATGTATCTTTCTATTTCCTCAGGAACACCCTCTAAGAATTGTTCCATTTGCATTAGGAAGGGCAAATTTACTGGAGATTCAACACTTGCTCCTGATATCCAGGCATCCCAATGTTTCACAATGTGGTAGGCATGTCGGGTAAATGACATGTCTGGTTTCCACCTTAGGGCTCTGAACCTCCGACGAGACTGCTCGGGTGTTATCCCCATTCTGACTCTCGCCTTGGATTTAAACAGTTCATACTTGTTCATGTGTTCTTTAGGCATTTCAGCTGCCACCTCAGCTAAGGGTCCACTGAGCTGCGGCCTCAGCTCTACCATGTATTGGTCAGTAGAGATGTTGTACCCAAGGCAGGCCCTTTCGAAGTTTTCTAAGAAGGCCTCAGTATCATCACCTGCCTTGTAGGTGGGGAACTTTCTGGGATGGGAAGTGGTACCTGGAGAAGGATTACTAGGGTTTGTTGGTATATTCTGCTGGGCCTTTATCCTCTCCACCTCCTCCACATGCTTCCTCTCTTTTGCCTTCTCCTCCTCCACATGCTTCCTCTCTTTTGCCTTCTCCTCCTCCACATGCTTCCTCTCTTTTGCCTTCTCCACATGCTTCCTTGCCTCCATTTCCCTCTTGTGGGCAGCCTCCTGTACCTCCTTCTCCAGCCGCATGAGTTCTATCTGTTCCCTTTGTTTTTCCTCAGCCTGAAATTTGGCTAATTCCAGCTGTAGTCGAGCTGAGGATTTTGTCATTCTAACCTCTCTGTTTTTAACTAACTTTACACCCGAGGTTTAGAAATAAACAAACAAAACTTGGCTGTAAAATTTTGCTGTGCTGGAATAGAATACCTATTCTCTGATAGTGATTGTCAGCCTACAGAAAAAGACAATTCCCTTGTCTCTGCTCTGGGCCCAAATTAAAGCAAAAAATCTCCAACTACTTGGAACCCTGCTTACCCAGCCCAAAGAAAAAGCAAATGGGTAGAACACACACCCCCTATTTACTTTTAGGAAGAAAAGAAAAAAAAACCTCTGGGTTGGAAGACTGTGAATTTCCCTGCAGGAGTTAAGTACCCTGCCTCCAGGCAAAGAAAACCTGCAATTCACAAGATAATCCCCTTTTGTCTCTGCTTGGCCACAAAGCAGAGAAAAAACAATCTGCTTTCAGTTTCAACTGCTTTCTGGACTTCCTTTCCAAAGGAAAAAATAATTTCTTTTTAAAATCTGTATTTCTAGTTCAAAAAATCTCAACTGGATCTCAAAATGATTTCAGGTTAATCCCACCACTATGCCACCATGTCAAGGTTCCTCCCCCACTCTGAACTCTAGGGTACAGATGTGGGGACCTGCATGAAAAACCTCCTAAGCTTATCTTTACCAGCTTAGGTCAAAAACTTCCCCAAGGTACAAAATATTCCCCCCCGTTGTCCTTGGACTGGCCGCTACCACCACCAAACTAATACTGGTTACTGGGGAAGAGCTGTTTGGACGCATCTTTCCCCCCAAAATACTTCCCAAAACCCTGCACCCCACTTCCTGGACAAGGTTTGGTAAAAAGCCTCACCAATTTGCCTAGGTGACTACAGACCCAGACCCTTGGATCTTAAGAACAATGAACAATCCTCCCAACACTTGCACCCCCCCCCCTTTCCTGGGAAATGTTGGATAAAAAGCCTCACCAATTTGCATAGGTGACCACAGACCCAAACCCTTGGATCTGAGAACAATGAAAAAGATTCAGTTTTTTACAAGAAGACTTTTAATAAAAAATAGAAGTAAATAGAAATAAAGAAATCCCCCCCGTAAAATCAGGATGGTAGATATCTTACAGGGTAATTAGATTCAAAAACATAGAGAACCCCTCTAGGCAAAACCTTAAGTTACAAAAAAGATACACAGCTAGAAATAGTTATTCTATTCAGCACAATTCTTTTCTCAGCCATTTAAAGAAATCATAATCTAGATTACTTACTAAAAGTAAGTACTTTTACTTACTTAGATTACTTACTAAAAGTTCTAAGACTCCATTCCTGGTCTATCCCCTGCAGAAAC
Source organism: Eretmochelys imbricata (assembly GCF_965152235.1). Taxonomy (NCBI): domain Eukaryota; kingdom Metazoa; phylum Chordata; order Testudines; family Cheloniidae; genus Eretmochelys; species Eretmochelys imbricata. The sequence goes on along the minus strand of NC_135575.1, from coordinate 31,717,106 downwards.
CAGCATATAGACAGACACAGACCCTTTGTTTCTCTCCCTCCTCCCAGCTTTTGAAAGTATCTTGTCTCCTCATTGGTCATTTTGGTCAGGTGCCAGCGAGGTTACCTTTAGCTTCTTAACCCTTTACAGGTGAGAGGAGCTTTCCCCTGGCCAGGAGGGATTTCAAAGGGGTTTACCCTTCCCTTTATATTTATGACAGATGCTCTGAGTTATTTTATCATGAAAGTTATTTCTTAGCACTGCTAAAATACAGTTTATACAATTTAGTTCTTTGATGGTATTCATTACATGGCTAAACATAAGAAGTCAGTATCTGGTGTTTGGCCATATAATGAAAATGACTATTCATCACACTCCAACTTTTAATAAGGAGAGAATCAAAGCCACAAATACTTGCTATTAATAAGTACTTGTATAATGTTTCAAGGCAGTTACAGCTGCTAACCATGTGATCTAAGAGCAAAAAGGGTGCTTTCCAAACTCAGCTATGCATTCTTAAATTATACTCACATACCATGTTATATACAGGATGTCTTGATTTTTTGAGATTATACGGAGTCTCAAGAAACTTTGCAGAACTGTATAACTATGCCTTTTTTTAAAAAAAATCTAAAATTAGCTTGCCTTAAATATCAGAACCAATGGAAGTGTAAATCAGACTTTATGAATAATTAGAGAGCTTTGTTTCATTTCTAAATAGGGAGGTATCAGATGATAAATAAGGATCCATATTGTCTTAGGAAATAATATGAATCTCTATTTGACTTTCAGACCTCAGTATTTGTTTTTCCCTTTTTAACTGCATGGCTATTTTGAATATTTCAAATGTGGGTTTGTTTTATGCAAATACTTATGCACCCGATGAAGTGGGCTGTAGCCCATGAAAGCTTATGCTCTAATAAATTTGTTAGTCTCTAAGGTGCCACAAGTACTGTTCTTTTTGCGGATACAGACTAACACGGCTGCTACTCTGAAACCTGTCATTTAAAATCTGTTACTACTTTTACATTAAACAGATTATCTAGTAATATAATCAGAAATGAATGGGTCCCCTATGCAGCTAAAATTCTAACCTAGTACTGCCTACTGTAGCACTATGTTCAAATGTTCTAAATTTTGGTTGGTTGGTTTTTTACTGCACGTGTAAAAATAGAGGAGTATGTAAGCTTACCAGGTACTCAGAGACCAGCACCAAGAGAAACAGAGACAAGAGAGCAGAAGAACTGTGTTTATATTGCAATTCCCATCCCCCTGGACACAGATGCTCCTCCTTTTAGAAATTGAGACTGTTGCCCTTTCTTTTGCCTGTACTGTGGCTTCAGTGACATAATTTTTCAGTGCCAATGAAACTCAGATGTGTGTAATCTACTGCTTATTTTAAGCTTCAGTGAGCATATGAGATGACCATGCACCTAGAGACAGGAGAGAGGAATAAGAGTTCAGAGAAGGAAAGGAAACTGCTTTGGGTGAGTTCATTTCTGAAAGAACGCTTACTTTTTTCAACTGCAAGTTACAAAGAAAAATCATTATGGGAGGGCAGATTTTCAGCAATGATTTTCAAATATCTTTGAAAACATCCCCCCTTTCTTTCTGTTCGAAGTTTATGATGCCAGTATGTGCAACCCCATGCATTCAAAAATCATAAATCAAGATTTTCAAAATCGTAAGACTGGCTTTAAAACACACCGGATTTTTAAAAATAATAAAATCTGGGTTCTTTGTATTTGCCTTCTGATACTTAAGCCTTTAGGATTCACATTTTCAAGTTTTTGTCCACAAACCATTGAGACTGAAACTTACTGTTTTCTGACAAGGTCTGAGATTTTCACATAAACCAAATGACTTCAGAAATTAGGACTTTAAGAGACACATCAAATATCACAAGACTTATTAAAAAATTGCAAGAAAAGGAAACACTGTGATTCGTCTTCAGCTCAGACCTCTCGCTAGGTCGGGGTGAGCAAACTCTTTGGCCTGAGGGCCACATCTGGGTATGGAAATTGTATGGCAGGCCATGAATGCTCATGAAATTGGTGTTTGGGGTGCGGGAGGGTGAGGGCTCTGGGATGGGGCTGAGGATGGCGGGTTGGGGGTGCAGGAGGGTGCTCTGGGCTGGGACCAAGGAGTTTGGAGGGCAGGAGGGGGATCAGGACTGGGGCAGGGGGTTGGGGCATGGGAGGGGGTCAGAGGTGCAGGCTCTGGGTGGTGCTTAGATCAAGCAGCTCCCAGAAACAGCAGCATGTCCTCCTCTCCACCTCCTATGTGAAGGCGTGGCCAGGTGGGTCTGCACACTGCCCCATCTGCAGGTGCCACCCCTGCACCTCCCATTGGCTGTGGTTTCCGGCCAATGGGAGCTGCAGGCGCAGCACTTGGGGCGGGGGAAGGGAGTGGAGCTCCCTGGCTGCCCCTACGCATTAGAGCCGGAGGAGAGACATGCCGCTGCTTTTGGGAGCCATGCGAAACCATGGCACACACAGAGCAGGGCAAGCCCCCGACCCCACTCCCCAGCAGGAGCTCGAAGGCCGGATTAAAATGTCTGAAAGGCCGGATGCGGCCCCCGGGCCATAGTTTGCCCACCCCTGGATGGTCCTCTCATCCAGACTATGTCTGAATTGTGCCAATTCTTTCTGCATCACATCTAACATATTACTTTTCCAAATCAGCCACACAGCTAAAATTCACAGCCAAGCTTTCATTATCTCCCATCTCGATTACTGCAACATTCTTCTCTCTGGCCTTGAGAAATGCAAGCTTGCCCTGCTCATAGCCATCAGAACGCTGCTGCAAAGATAATTTTCCTAGTCCATAGCCTTGACCATGTGACCCCTCTCACTGAAACCCTCCACTGACTCCCCCTTCTCTATTGCATCAAATATATGCTACTTGTATTTACTTTTAAGGCCCTTCATAGTCAATCCCCACCCTCCCTATTATCTTTCATTCCTATAAAGCTGTTGATACATGCCTGTGAATGACCCATGATGCCAGCCTCTAATGCCAGTTTTGTGCAGAAAAAAAACTCGGTCCTTTATATTTTAGGTCATCGGGATGTTGTTTTAATTTTTAATGGAACAGGTTTTCCTTTCCACGACCATGCTGAATGTTTTTTTTAAAAAAGGAAGTTAAGTTTCCAGCCAGTAGGAGTGGTTTGAAGACACTGGCAGCTGGATAGCATCTTGGATGGAGATGAAATGATCAACCTCGACCTTTAAGTATTAGGCGTGGAATAATTAGATTTCAATCTTTAAATCTCAGTAATACTAGATTTTTCCTTTAATCCAAAACACTATCAAACTATTTTCATCATTAATAAGCAAAATGTATAGAAAGGGCATTTTTAATACACAAAAAGGGTTTTTTGTCTAACACGATTGTGTGCACGTGTGAATGCACACCATAGGATCTTGTAAAAAATTTAGTATTTCATTATACTCAAAGAAATACTGAGAAGATATTATTATATATGATTATCAAATTCTGTGATATTATTTCTGAATCGTCTCTAAAACTCACTTTTACATATTATATTTTTAATTAAGTCAAGCGCTGAGCATTATTTATTTCCTATTAATACAAACATTTAAATTAATTAAAAAAATTTAAAATACTGGATATATATTGCTGTTTTCTGTTATTCATATAATACAAAAATCAAATGTTTCCAAGCCTAGTCATTGGCTAGATTCCCCTGTACGATTAACACATTCCATTCAAACACAATCAATTTTAATGACTTATTTCTGTCAAGTGGGAGAAGTGCACTTTATATAAATAAAGAATACAAAATGGCTAATCTCTGTTATGACATTTATCTTCATGAATGTGGAGAAGAGATATAACTCAAGTATGGCATCACCATTTGCGGATTATCGTATCTCTGCCTCTCCCCATAAGTGAAGACAGATTTCATAAAAGATCTGCCATTCATGAATGCTTTATCTACACTAGGTACAGTATGTTTAGTGGAATTTGCATAAAGAAGTCTGTTGGAGATCGCGATTGACTGGGACATCCACTAGGATTGACAAGTCGATCGCAATCAATCATTGCGATTGGTGGTGACCACTGCAATACAGTATTTGCTGCCTTTTTTTTTTTGCATTTTGGTCTCCACTTACTTCCAGTCCCACATGCTAACCAGTTGATCAGTAAGGCCGTAACTCTGATGTTCATATCTTTGAGGTTCTATTGTACCTCATAAGGGGGCTGTGAGTGTCAGTTAGTGTATTGAACATAAAAAGTGCTATAAAATCCTAAAAACACTGGGAAAAAAGAAAAAAGAAAGTCCTGGATGTCTCATGCAGAGCGAGCGCCCAATCATGGCACCGAAAATAGCGACACTTTTACAAATTCTGGCCTTCATATCTATTTTCTCATAGGTAAGATGAGGGTAAAAATACTTTTCTGTCTCCTAGAGTTGTGAAAATAGATCCCTGCCTTTGCCACAGACTTACTATGTGATATCAAGCAAGTCTCTTAAACACAATTTTTGGCAGGTGGTCACTAATTGTGTGTTTGTCATTTTCTGGGTGCCCAATATAAAATACCAAGGGGCACTCATTTTCAGAAGTGCAGCTGAACACTCATCTCTACCTGAAGTCAATGGGAACTGTAAATACTCAGTATCTTCCTCAGATAAGCAGTGTGGTCAAGGTTGGGAGTCCAGGGGTCCAAAATTCTAATCCTGGATCTGCCCCTGATTTACTATGTTCTTTGTGTCAGTTTCCCCTTCCGTAAAATGGAAATAATAATGCATTAATTTTTGTAAGGCACTTTTATGCCATAGCGATATACTCTATAAAAAAAGACCATGAAAAAATGAACAATTCTGTATTCAGTGCAGGGTTTGGATGGCGTGTAGTAAATAAGGCTGAAGATCAGAAATTGAATTATGAGAGAAAAAGAAAAATTGAATTAGATGCCTTGATCACTGAACACTGTCCATCCTGTGTTTTGAATGAGATGGAAAAAATAGTATGTGATTATCTAATTAAAAAGTATGTGACAATGCACGTTCCAAGGGACCAGAATTTATATTGTCCATTCTACCCTAATTCTAGCCTTTCCCAACTTTCAAGCGCTTGACTTTGCAATAACTTTTGAAATGTATTTTTTGGTATGTAATGATACATAGGTTTAAAGTTGAACCAACATATGATTAATGGATATTTTGGAGGGGTGCATTTCTATAAAGCTATAGGTGTGGCTTGTGGTGCTAAACACTTATGAAAAATAATGGTAGTCTTCTTCAGTAAAGTGTTCACTAAAATTTAGTTTGTCATATAAAACACTTGGAGAAATGGCACTAACAAATTAAAATGTCCAAAACAAAATATTTATGGGAATCGAGTGAAATACAAGGTGAACGGGTGAGTTGAGCTTTCATTGTGGTCCAGTGGTCTACCGAACACCCTAGCCCTGCCCCTTCCCTGAGGTCCCACCCTCCGCTCACTACATTTTCCCCTCCCTCAGTGGCTTGCTCTCCCCCACCAGCTGGGGTGCGAGCTCTGAGGTGGGGCTGGGGATGAGGGGTTTGGGGGGGCTCAGGGCAGGGGCAGGTGCTTGGGCTCGGGGCGTGGGCTTACCTCGGGCAGCTCCCAGTCAGCAGCGTAGCGGGGCTAAGGCAGGCTTCCTGCCTGTTCTGGCTCCATGCTGTGTGACCTGGAAGCGACCTGCAGGTCTGGCTTCTAGGCCGGGTTGGGGGGGAGGCGGAGCAGGAGGCTCCGCGCGCTGCTCTTGCTCGCAGGCACCGCCTCCCCAGGTCCCATTGGCTGCGGTTCCCGACCAATGGGAGTACAGAGCCGGTGCTCAGGGCGGGGGCAACACGTGGAGCCCTGTAGCCCCCCGCCTAGGAGCCGGACTTGCTGCTGGCCGCTTCCAGGGCACAGCGCAGTGCCAGGATAGGTAGGGACTAGCCTGTCTTAGACCCTCCGCATCACTGACCGGACTTTTAACGCCCGGTCGGCAGTGCTGACCAGAGCCACCAAGGTCCCTTTTTGATGGGGTGTTCTGGTCGAAAACCTGGCAAACCTATCCAGTTTTTGTGGGCATTTGACCTTGTTTTTCATTTCAATACAACCTGAAGAAGAGCTCAGTGTTGCTCGAAAGCTTGTCTCTTTTACCAACAGAAGTTGGTCCAAAAAAAGATATTACTTCACCTGCTTTGCCTAAAAGTGGTTGTACTGAGCTAGATATGATGTTAGGACCCCAAACTGGAGGGGTTGTATATTTCCGAGCCATAAGTCTACAATTATATTTCACTAAAGAAATTCTGGGTTATTGTTCACCATTTAACAACGCATATACCAGCTGTATTCATTTTGTTTAAGGAAACAACTTACTCTTTTGTAAGTAAGCAATGGTCCCTACAGCTAAGCTATTTCTCAATGCAAGAAGAAAAGTCTTCTACTACACATCTCCCTTTAAATAAAAAAAAGTTGTCTGACATTTTCACTCCTACGTTAGACACTTTGCAAAATAAAAATTTAGGCTTTGCTCTACCCATCCTTCGCTTAGGGAAGCAAAGTAAGAAATCCCCAGGGACGCACGTTTTCACTCTTCTTCTAGCATCACCCCCCGCCCCGCAATATTTGGTGGGTTGGGTCCTACTCTTTATTTTTCATTAGCAGGACTCGGGGTTCGTAATAGGGTAGCTTTGGGCAACAGCACGTCGCCGGAGGGCATGAAGAGAAGTGGGTCCCTGTCTCCCCTGCAGTGCTCACCACACCCCAAGGGCATCGCCAGGTGGGATACAGGCTGGGCTGGGGGACTCGAAGAAGAGCCGGTGCAGCACCCCCAGTTCCAGCCCCTTTGCTCCCTCCCGCTCGTCTCTCAGTCCGGTGTGGGAGCAGGGAAGGACCCGCCCCTCCTATGGGAAGCCAAGCTGGGCGGCGGGGGGAGGAAGAGACCTCGGCGTTTGACAGCTCCCTCCCCGCTTCCCACCCCCCAGCGCTGGCCCGGCCACCCCATCCCGGCAGCAGCCCGGACCCACCTGAGGGGCTCGTCATCGTCCCGCCGCAGGCCGCGGCCCGTTGCCTCCCTCTCCGCAGGGCAGGTGGAGCCCGGGGGCGCGCTCAGCCAGCCGCGTCGCTCCGGCCCCAGCAGCAGAGACGCCCCCTCTTCAGCCACCGCGGAAGCACCGACCTGCCGCTGCAGCCCCCGCCCGCCCCCTCGCGCGGGTCCCGCTCCGTCCGCTGGGGGAAGTTCGGCTCCCGCGCTGGCTGCAAAAGTGAAACTCCCGCCCAAGGCTGGACGCGGGCCCTGCTTCCTCCTGTCGAGCTGAGGAGACGGCGCCCTTCCGAGGGCCCGGCGCCCCCAAGCCGTGGCGACCCGCTCTCCTGCACTGCCGGGGAAAGGGGAGAGGGTGCGGCCGGGGTGCGGGTAGTATCGCTCGGGCTTTGGTCCGGCGCACGCCCGCCTCCTTTTAAACCAAAGGCGAGTTCCTTTGAGAATCGCCTTCCTCAACCGAACCCCTCTGCAGCCCTCCCAGCCCCAGCGAAAGGGATGCTGCCCTCGTTTGGCAACGGGTCCTGCTTTCCATCCCACCCCAGGACTCCCATTCAGTTTCAGGGGTAGCTTGTGGCACGCAGGGAACAAACAGAGGGCACAGGCGTGGGTAGACCAGATTCAAACGATTGTGGCAGGGTGGAGGTGGGGGAGATACCTGGATGAGTGTCTCTCCCCTGGGGAAGAGCCCCTTAATGGCAGCAACGGTCATTAGAATCATAGAATATCAGGGTTGGAAGGGATCGCAGGAGGTCATCTAGTCCAACCCTCTACTCAAAGCAGGACCGATCCCCAATTAAATCATCCCAGCCAGGGCTTTGGCAAGCCTGACCTTAAAAACTTCTAAGGAAGGAGATTCCACCACCTCCCTAGGTAACGCGTTCCAGTGTTTCACCACCCTCCTAGTGAAAAAGTTTTTCCTAATATCCAACCTAAATCTTCCCCACTGCAACTTGAGACCATTACTCCTTGTTCTGTCGTCTGCTACCACTGAGAACAGTCTAGAGCCATTAGTTGTGGCCTTCAGGTGGAAGAAAGAAAAAAATAAGTCAAAAGCATTTCTAGATCTGCAGATGTTTTGGGTCTGTTTTTAAAGGGGCCCAGATCATGAATCCAGCAGGGTATAGTATTTAAAGAACAGACTGAACGAATGGAACTTTGGAAATATGCCCTTTCATGCAGAGATCTTTATCCTGGCAATACAATTTTAATGCCCTGCTTGGAAAGTGTTCAAAATCACAATGATTTAACTCCCCGACCCTATTATGCTTTATATTAATTATTGACCTGGCAGAGAAAAAAATTGAAAAATGTTAGAAATATCAGACTGTAAGGGTGGTAGTGTTTGCAATTTCTCCTTAAGTGCACCATCCGTTAAAAATGCTTTTAGGGCTCAGTCCAACTCCCATCGATCAAGAGGGTATTTTTCATTGATTTCAATAGGCATTGGACCATGTCTGAACCTTATCAAAATAAAGGCCAAACTCCCATTTAAATCAGTAGGAGCAGGACTGGGACCTAAACTGGAACCATTGAAAAGCATCATAGATAATGGTCAATTGATAGCATTTGGGGAAAAAAGTGTCAGTAAAAAACATTTTTAAAAGTGTTATCTGCATGCTATAAGGACAAAATGGAGAACTGAACCATGGGCTGTTACTGCTGTCACTGTTTGTGTAGCTGTTTTTCAAATTAATGTTTTGGCAGGGGGTTGTTTTTGCTGTTGGGTGGGGGGGAGGGGGGAATGTCGAATTCTGATGTTATACTGTGAAAATCCAAAACACCACCACTGAAGTCAGTGGATCTATGAGATTGGGATGTGGTTCATTGTCAGGACTGTCAGTTTTTAGTTTCCATTTTCTGAAATAATAGGTATCAGGTAACACTAAATTGCACTAACACTAAATTGTTTAATTCTTGAGTGACTATAGTCCAAAAGATCACTATTATTGCATTCTAATGGAAGTCCAAGCTAATGGCAATGAGTCAGTGCAACGGGTAAATAATCTAGAGTGAGAGAAGGAATAATCGGAAGAGATGGAAGGAGAGAATAATATCACATAAGAGGGGAGGAACATGTCAGTGATAGAAATTAACATAATTTGTCCAGCTTATTTTCTGTAAATAGCAGCAACATTTACTGCACCTTATAAACTAAAATATTAGACAAAATGGCTTAGAAGATGGTGTAGTCCACACTATGATTGTGAGCTAAATCGTGGAAAGACCACATCATAAAGAAGAAAAGCCAAATTATGTTTTTAAATAATTCAATAATGAACGAGGAAGATCAATTCAGACCTCTGTAGTCCCAGTAAGAACAAAAAAATTGTATGTTGCCTCCCAGGTACCATTCGCATCCAGGGAAAAAGAAAGATCTACCTGCAGCCGTGAGTCAAAGAGCAAAAATGAGTTGAAGTTAGTCTTTCCAAGAGCAAAGAGTTGAGTTTCCAGGAATCAAATTTAAAGGTCAGTTTGACTAGTTATTTCGTATTACTCGTATTCCCTTCTAGGAACTCATACTGTGAAATTAGGCTTTTAGCTGTACCTCCAGTGCTTGTTCTCTTATGGAAGGACAACTGTAGGGAAATCTGGCTGGCCTGGTGGTCAACCCTTGTGTTTATTATAAACCCAAGAAATTTAAAGTTAAGATTATGCTTAAAAGAAATTCAGAAATGTTGCATAAAAAACACAGTTATGTCACCAACCTTAACTCTTTCCTGTTTTGATGCCATGAGGGGGAATAGTGTGGAAAAATCTAGATTACACTGATTTTTAAAGACATATTAAATTAAGACCTGTGACGGGGCCAGGCCAGATGGCTGTAGAAAAGTAGTGGGAGATAGATATATTAGTTCCAGGCTAAACAAATCCCTAGTACCAGGATAAGTGAAATGGCAGCTGCTCCAGGTCAATTAAGACACCTGGGGCCAATTAAGAACTTTCCAGAAGGCAGGGAGAAGGTTGATTGGGACACCTGAAGCCAAACAGGGGCTGGTTGAAACTAGTTAAAAGCCTCCCAGTTAGTCAGGTGGGTGTACATGTCAGGAGCTGTGGGAGGAAGTTGCGCTGTTGGAGAGGCTCAGTAGTACACACCACATCAGGTACAAGGAAGGAGGCCCTGAGGTAAGGGTGAAGTGGAGCTTGAGGAAGTGAGGGCTGCTGTGGGGGAAGTAGCCCAGGGAATTGTACATGTTATGTTTCTAAAAGGTCAGCTACCATAGCTGATACTATTAGGGTCCCTGGGCTGGAGCCCGGAGTAGAGGGTGGGCCCAGGCTCCCTCTCCCCCCCCACACACCTTTGCCCCCTGATTAATCACTGAGACTGGGAGACAACAGAGACTGTGCAAGGAAGGATAACTTCTCCTCACCTCCCTCGCTGGCTTTTGATGAAAATGGCTCAGTAGACTGTGACCCTTGTCTCTAGAGAGAGAAGGGTTACGTGGAGGGTTACAGTGAGCCTCTGAGGCTAGCGAAATCCGCCAGGAAACGCGGGACCCACGGAGACAAGGACAGAGCTTTGTCACAGACCACAAACACTAAAATGTCATAATGATCATCACAGGGTTACTGCATAACATCACTACTGTGAAGAGTTAAAGTGGTTCCGGTGCCTTGACTGTCTATTTCTTAACTTGCTTGGATTTCTTTGAAGTGTAACATCAACTCTGAATTTCCTTGGTTTATTACACATCCTTGAAATATTCTTTTTACCCTTAGTTACTGATGCATGCTCTGAACCTTAACTTCATCCTAATTTCTCCCTCCCCTCCCCACCCCAATGTATACTACAGAATGCTGAGACACTACTGAGATGGGTGCTTTAGAAATGTAAAATATTTAATACAATAATAATAATTATTAATAAATATGCACTGGGTTGCTTTAATTACCCTCTATGATTTCAGTATTTACATTACTGGACATATTAAGTTTGTATATTCTACTAGAAGTCCAGTAAATTCAAAACAAGATTTTCTGCTAATAGTCTGAACTTGAAGATTATTTTAGATCTACAAATGTTTCTGAAAATTCTACTCCACATTTTATTGTTTATACTACATTTCATATCTCGAAATCATAGCTTTCTAGGTATTATTGTGACTATGAGACAAAAGGGTGCTTGACTGTACAAACCTAGAATAAGACAGTACCTGCCTCAAAGAGCCTTCATTGTAAAAATCACACAGATACAGTTCAAACAATTGACACACAGTTGGAAGGATTTGGTTTGAAATTATGTGGGTTTGTTTTTTGATTTTAGATGCATGCGACGATCACTATTAGTACGTCTACATTTATTCATGCTTAGCTCATCGTGCTATCAGTTACCACAATATATTCTAATTAGGAGGTGAAAAGCCAGTGTTCAAGTCCCTGCTTTGCCACAAACATCGTGTATGACCTTGGGCAAGTCACTTAGCCTCCCTTTCTCAGTTTCCCATCCCTAAAATAGAGATAATAATATTGTACTTTCCTACCTCACAGGAGCGTTGTGAGGATAAATACATTAAAAATTATGAGGTGCTCAGATATTATGGTAATGGAGACCATGTAAGTATCTAAGAGATAGGTAGCTGACAGACAATACCAAAGGATTGTAGAAGCACTTATGAATTAATGTAACAGTTTTTAAAAAGGAGGAACTTGGTCTTTATGACTATCATCTTGTTCAACATCATGCTTGCTAAAATAATGAAATAAATATTAAGGGAAAAGTCTGCAAACACCAATACCATAATACCATAACCATAAATAATACCATAACCAATAAGCAACATAAGTTTATGGAAAGTAGCCCAAACCAGACAAACCTATTAGCCTCTTTCAGTACAAATACAATAAAATTAGAGTATGACAGGAATCCAACAGATATCATATAGATGTACTGCAACAGAAAAAAAGTTTGCATCAGTCTTCAGTTTCATTCTTCCAACAAAGCATTATTCACTTCCTCCTTATTATAACCTGCAGAGCTCTTCTTGGTCACAGCTAGTAAAGTTTCATAATAAATAGTTGCAACAGTTTTACTTCAAACATACATCCATATTAGTAAAAACAGAACCCAAAAGATAGGTAAACATCTTCAGTCCTCAGCAGATACGACAGAAACATTTTTTTTTTTCCCATTGCAGCTACCCGTCATCCATGGGCTATTAATGGTTTAGAGTTGCGTGTAATTGTGACTCACCTTTTAGTAGACTTCAGATAACAATAATCCTCAAAGTGGCTGAAATCTAAGCCATCAATAACAAATTAACATGAATTACAACTACAACATGAATTAACAGTATGAGTAGAGCTGGGTGAAATTTTGCAGCCCAAATTTTATTGATAAAATGCAGATTTGGCAACACCAAAATGTTTCTTGAATTCAGGTTGTCATAAATATAAAGGGAAGGGTAAACCCCTTTGAAATTCCTCCTGGCCAGGGGAAAGCTCCTCTCACCTGTAAAGGGTTAAGAAGCTAAAGGTAACCTCGCTGGCACCTGACCAAAATGACCAATGAGGAGACAAGATACTTTCAAAAGCTGGGAGGAGGGAGAGAAACAAAGGGTCTGTGTGTCTGTCTATATTCTGTCTTTGCCAGGGATAGACCAGGAATGGAGTCTTAGAACTTTTAGTAAGTAATCTAGCTAGGTATGTGTTAGATTATGATTTCTTTAAATGGCTGAGAAAAGAACTGTGCTGAATAGAATAACTATTTCTGTCTGTGTATCTTTTTTGTAACTTAAGGTTTTGCCTAGAGGGGTTCTCTATGTTTTGAATCTAATTACCCTGTAAGGTATCTACCATCCTGATTTTACAGGGGGGGATTTCTTTATTTCTATTTACTTCTATTTTTATTAAAAGTCTTCTTGTAAGAAAACTGAATGCTTTTTCATTGTTCTCAGATCCAAGGGTTTGGGTCTGTGGTCACCTATGCAAATTGGTGAGGCTTTTTATCCAACATTTCCCAGGAAAGGGGGGGTGCAAGTGTTGGGAGGATTGTTCATTGTTCTTAAGATCCAAGGGTCTGGGTCTGTAGTCACCTAGGCAAATTGGTGAGGCTTTTTACCAAACCTTCCCCAGGAAGTGGGGTGCAAGGTTTTGGGAAGTATTTTGGGGGGAAAGACGTGTCCAAACAGCTCTTCCCCAGTAATCAGTATTAGTTTGGTGGTGGTAGCGGCCAATCCAAGGACAAAGGGTGGAATATTTTGTACCTTGGGGAAGTTTTGACCTAAGCTGGTAAAGATAAGCTTAGGAGGTTTTTCATGCAGGTCCCCACATCTGTACCCTAGAGTTCAGAGTGGGGGAGGAACCTTGACACAGGTTGATTTCGCTGAATTGTTTGTGTTGAAAAAACAAAAAAGTCATAACATTTCATTTTGAAATAAAATATTTATATTTATTGGTTCAAAATGACATTTTGTTTAGAAATTTCATTAATTTTTTTAAATTAAGTGTTAAACATGTTCAAAATAGAAAACACATTTTGGGTCAAAAAAATGTTTTGTTTGATCCAAAACAATTTTTCAACTTGCCAGTTGTCTGAACGTTTTGAAAAACTTGTTATTGGGTTTACCTGAAACAATATTTTTGATTTTTCTGGAATTGCCAGTGAACTGAATAATTCACTATTTGCACAGCTCTAATTATGAGTAACACAGTACCACTAGGTAAATACAGAAACACAGTTGTCATTATTAAAAGGAGAGTTACTACAGTATGGAATGTGATATAGCAAAGTATTTCCATATGCTCAGAAAAGGTAATATCTTTTGTAGTTCAGATGCTGACACAGTAAATGTTGGTAAATATTAACTTTATATGGCTGCCATCTCTGTTGCTTTACGCATTCATTTGACAATCTAGATCAGATTATTTGCTACAACTGGTGGTCACCAACCGGTCGATCGCGATTTACTGGACGATCCTAGAGGATCTCCTAGTCAATCGCAATCTCTGGCAGCACAGTGGGGCTGCCAGAAGCAGCGAGCATGGCCCTGAGGGTAGGCATGCACTGCTCCTGTCTGCAAGCACCGCCCCTGCAGCTCTCGTTGGCCGGAAACGGGGAGCTGTGGCCAATTGGAGCTGTAGGGACGGTGCTTGCAGAGAGGGACAGCATGTGAAGCCACGTGCCCCGCCCCAGGGACCTCAGGGGCGTGTTGGCCCCTTCTGGGAGCATCATGGGGCCGGGGCAGGCAGGGAGCCTGCCTTAGCCTTGCTGTGCCACCAACCGGGAGCCACCCAAGGTAACTGCTGCCCAGCAGGAGGCCACACCCCAACCCTCAGCCCCCTCCCTGAGCCAGCATCTCATACCCCATCCTGCACCCCAACCCCCAGCCCTGAGCCTCTCTCAGAGCCAGAACTCTGTACCCCCTCCTGCACCCCAACACTCTGCCCCAGCCCAGAGTCCCCTCTGTACCCAAACTCCTTCCCAATGCTTGCACCCCTCACCCCCTCCTTTACCCCAATCCCCTGCCCCAGGCTCAGCCCAGAGCCCCCTCCCACTCTACAAATCCCTTGGCCTCAGCCCAGAGCCCGCACACCCCCGCCCCGAACCCCAACCTCAGCCTGGTGAAAGTGAGTGAGGGTGGGGGAGAGCGAACAACAGAGGTGGGGGAGACCAAACAATGGAGGTGGTGGAATGGAGTGAGCAGGGCAGGGCTTTGGGGAAGGGGCAGGGCCTCAGGGAAGGGGCAGGGTATATTCTGGTTTGCCCTTAAATTCAAAAAGTGATCTTGGGCGTAAAAAGGTTTGAGACCACTGTACTACACTAATACATCATTTAATGCAGTGCCAATGGGTTATTATGAGAAAAAATTGATTAAATTGATGTGGACAATACTATTAAACAGATCTGATGGATTTTAAAGTAAAGCATGGCAGAAATGAACTGATATGCTATCATCTTATCTTCATGCCAAACAGCCACCAAAACAGAGGACAAACAATTGTGTTTCCCGAGTTGAGTACTAGTTGGTATAGCTCTTGCTTCCATCTCTTCACTAAATCTACAGAATGCAAAGTATAATTTTTGTGAGACAGATCCTTGTCTCATGTAAATCAGAGTATCTCCATTTACTTCAATCAAAGTTTATGTGTTTGATTTTTCCTGTGCCTCTGTTTATTATTATTAGGGCTGTCAAGCAGTTAAAAAAATTAATTGCTATTAATTGCGCAATTAATCTCACTGTTAAACAATAATAGAATACTATTTATTTATATATTTTGGATGTTTTCTACATTTTCAAATATATTGATTTCAATTATGACACAGAATACAAAGTGTACAGTGCTCACTTTATATTTATTTTTGATTACAAGTATTTGCACTATAAAAAAACAAAAGAAATAATATTTTTCAATTCACCTCATACAAGTGCTGTAGTGCAATCTCTTTATCATGAAAGTTGAACCTACAAATGTAAAATTTTAGAGCCTTCGAATCCACTCAGTCCTACTTCTTGTTCAGCCAATCTCTCAGACAAACAAGTTTGTTTACATTTGCAGAAGATAATGCAGCCTGCTTCTTGTTTACAATATCACCTGAAAGTGAGAACATGTGTTCTCATGGCACTGTTGTAGCTGGCGTTGCAAGACATTTACATGCCAAGTGCACTAAAAATTCATATGTCCCTTCATGCTTCAACTACCATTCCAAGGGACACATGTCCATGCTGATGACGTGTTCTGCTTGATAACAGTCCAAAGCAGTGGGGGCTGATGCATGTTCATTTTCATTATCTGAGTCAGATGCCACCAGCAGAAGGTTGATTTTCTTTTTTGGTGGTTCGGGTTCTGTAGTTTCCGCATCGGAGTGTTGCTCTTTCAAGACTTCTGAAAGCATGCTCCACACCTCATCCCTCTCAGATTTTGGAAGTCACTTCAGATTCTTAAACCTTGGGTTGAGTGCTGCAGCTATCTTTAGAAATCTCACATTAGTGCCTTCTTTGCATTTTCTGAAATCTGCAGTGAAAGTGTTGTTAAAATGAACATGTGCTGGGTCATCATCCGAGACTGCTGTAGCATGAAATATATGGCAGAATGCGGGTAAAACAGAGCAGGGGACATACAATTCTCCCCCAAGGAGTTCAGTCACAAAATTTATTAACACATTATTTTTTTAATGAGCATCATCAGCATGGAAGCATGTCCTCTGGAATGGTGGCCGAAGCATGAAGGGGTATACAAATGTTTAGCATATCTGGCACATAAATACCTTGCAACACTGGCTACAAAAGTGCCATGCAAATGTCTGTTCTCTCTTTCTCCTGACATTGTAAATAAGAAGAGGGCAGCATTATCTCCTGTAAATGTAAACAAACTTCTTTGTCTTAGTAATTGGCTGAACAAGAAGTAGGACTGAGTGGACTTGAAGGCTCCGAAGTTTTACAGTGTTTTGAGTGTAGTTATGTAACAAACAAAAGAATCTACATTTGTAAGTTTCACTTTCACAATAAAGAGATTGCACTACAGTACTTGTATGAGGTGAATTGAAAAATACTATTTCTTTTATTTATCATTTTACAGTGCAAATATTTGTAATCAAAAGTAATATACACTTTGATTTCAGTTACAACTATAGAATACAATATATATGAAAATGTAGAAAAACATGTAAAATATTTAATAAATTTCAATTGGTATTCTGTTGTTTAACAGTGTGATTAAAACTGCAATTAATCGCAATTAATTTTTTTAAATCGTGATTCTTTTTTTGTGTGAATTGCGTGAGTTAACTGTGATTAATCGACAGCCCTAATTATTATTAGGCATCACATATATGAAAAAGCTCATAAAATAGATATAAATATGACAACGTATCTATCTAAGGCCCTGTCTACACTGGCAAGTGTCTGCACAGTAAAGCAGCTTTCTGCACTGTAACTCCCAAGTTGTACGCACTGCCAAGCCATTTAGTGCACAGAAACTGCGCAGTTGTAGTGCTTTAAAAAAACCACCTCAACGCGAGGCATACAGTTTTCTGCGCCAAGGGTACAGTGCTGTGGTGCCAGTTTAGACACCGTGGCGATTACAGCACTGCAGCTGGCCTCCTGGAGGTGTCCCACAATGCCTGTTCTCATCTCTCTGGTCCTCAGTTTGAACTCTACTGCCCTGTCGTCAGGTGACCAATCATCATCCCCACCACATAAATGTCTTTGCAAATTTGGAAGTCCCCTTCCTGTTTGCTCGGTGATGCGTGCAGTGGTCTCAGCACATCTTTCCAGGTAGCCATGCCTGCTCCACGCACCAGGGGATCCCCAACTTGGAGCAATGCCGAACTGCTGGACCTCATCAGCATTTGGGGAGAGGAGGCTGTCTAGTCCCAACTGCTCTCCAGCTGTAGGAATTATGGTACCTACGGACAGATTTCATGATGCATGATAGAATGGGAGCATGACTGGGACACATTGCAATGTAGGGTAAAAGTGAAGGAGCTGTGGAATGCCTACCACAAGGCATGGGAGGCAAACCGCCGTTCCGGTGCTGCACCCATGAGTGGCCGGTTCTACAAAGAGCTGGACACAATACTTGGTGGCTACCCCATCTCCACTGCAAAGGCCCTGTGGATACTTTGTTCGCTCGCGTGCCAGTCGAGAATGGAACGAGCTAGGAGGAGGAAATCTTGGACGAGGATGTGGAGGGGGAAGGGGACCCAGAGGCAGAGGATGACTCGGAGGCCAGGGATGCATGCAGCCAGGAGCTCTTTTCTACCCCAGAGGAGCCTACCCAGTCGCAGCAGTAGCATCTGGGCGAAGCACAAACAGGAGAGGGGCCCCTAGTAAGTGGATCTGATTTTTGGAATTGCTGAAGCGAGTTGTTGGGGGCAGTAGGGCAGGAGAGTTGCAGAAAGCAGGCTCATCTCCCACCTCATGCTTAGTCTGAGTGGCGGAACAGGCTGTTGATTGACTCCCTCACCTCATGGGAATCTCCCTCAGAGATCTCCAGAAAACTCTTGTGGAGAATCCACTGATACAGATTCTTCGGCAGAGCTGCTTTGTTTCTTGCCACATTAATGGTAACTTTCCCGTGCCACTGTGCTGTCATGGGCAGGGAACCATTGCTGCACACAGGTGAGCCACATAGGGGCTTGGAGAAGACCCCCCTTGATTCCCTGTCCACCCTCAGGAGCGAGATATCTTCCATAATGATCACATCCTGTGGAAAGTATGGGGACAGGAATGATTATCAGCCCACCCGCCATACAGTGCTGGCTCTCCCCAAGAGCCACATGCCAGTGTACAGCAGGGTCTGGGAACAGTGATTTACCCTGCCCCTGTAGCTACTCACCATTTTGGGGGTCTTGTGGCTCATGTGTGCTTGCCTGGGGTCAGCCAATTAGTGACAGGTGTGTGAATACTGGCTGTGTTTTAAAGCACTGAATCAGTGTTGTGTGTGTCGCAAATAATACTGCTTCTGTAAAATGTTGCATTTAAACTTCACAGAGATGACCTTGGGATCCCAGCCTCCCTCTTTGTTAGCAGCAGCAGAACGGCTGCACAGAACTAGAAGGCGGCCAAGAAGAACTAAGTAGGACTTTCTGCATGAGGTTATGATGTCCTCTGCTGCTGAGAAACAGGAATTGAAGGAGTGGTGGGACAGTGAGAAGAGGGACCAAAAGGAGAACGCAGCATGCCAGAAAGAATCCACAGAGTGGCTCTTAAACATTATGGAGCACCAAGCAGACACACTGCAGGCGATACTAGCTCCTCAAACTGAGCAACTCTGTGCCCGCCCTCCCCTGCAGCTGCTGTCACAAAACTCTTTCCCAGGTGCTCCCCAGACACTAACAACACAGTTTTATGAACCTCCTGGCTCCAGTCTCTATCTGCAGCATTCCACTCATCCCTCCTCACAGTCCAGCACTGAGGACTCCCACTACCCACTGCACTCAACACCCATCCCTCTGCAGTTTGGCCTTGCTGAAGTACAGTACCCGCTGCATTGTACTCCAGAGGAGAAGGTTGGATATGACATATACAAATCTTTAGCCATCCCTGGACCCCTCCTCTTCCTGGAACTTTCCCTTCCCCCATCCCCCTCCCTGCTGATGTATTTTTTCATTTGACTTTCCTCCGGTTGTTGTCTTTTAAAAAAAGAATTGTGTTGGTTTGAAAGCAATCTTTATTCTATTAAGTGAAAGCAAAAAGAGCATTGCAAAGCAACATACAATTATGTTAAGGTCCCTTCTTGCATCATGTGCACCAGTCACCTCCTAGCATTACAAGCACTGCAATCCTGAGCATAGCAACAAATATTAGTGGCTTTCAGCTTCAAATTGCTGTCTCAAGGCATCCCTGATCCTTATGGCCCCGCGCTGTGCCTCTCTAATAGCCCTGGTCTCTGGCTGTTCAAACTCAGCCTCCAGGTGCTGAGACTCTGCAGTCCAGCCCTGAGTGAAGCTTTCACCCTTCTCTTCACAAATATTATGGAGTATACAGCATGCAGCTATAAGCATAGGCCAGGTCCAGCTTCCCATAGAGGCATCGCAGCTATAAGCATAGGCCTGTCATTGGCCAGGTCCAGCTTCCCATAGAGGCATCGCCAGCAGGCTTTTAAATGGCCAAAAGCACACTCAACAGTCATTCTGCATTTGCTCAGCCTGTTGTTGAACCACTCCTTCCTGCTGTTAAGTTGCCCCGTGTATAGCTTCATAAGCCACGGCATTAAGGGGTAGGCGGGGTCTCCCAGGACATTTTGACTTTCCCTACGGTGATCTTCTGGTCTCTGAAGAAAGTCCCTGCTTGCTGTTTCTTGAACAGGCTAGTGTTCTTGACACAGGCATATGTCATGTACCTTTCCAGACCAGCCTGCATCAATGTCTGTGAACAGTCCACAGTGATCCACAAGCACCTGGAGAACCATTGAGAAATATCCCTTGCGATTAATGTACTCGGTGACTAGGTGGTCTGGTGCCAGAATTGGAATGTGCATGCTATCTGTCACCCCTCCGCAGTTAGGGAAGCCCATTTGTGCAAAACCATCCAGTTTCCCACTCCGAACTGGTTAGCGACTAGTTGGTAGCAGTCTGGAGTAGCCAGCTTCCACAGTGCACTCAACACGTGCTTCTCCAACAAAAGGGCAGCTCTCATTCTCGTGTCCTTCTGCCGTAGGACTGGGGCGAGCTCATCATACAGTCCCATGAATGTGGCTCTCCTCATCCGAATGTTCTGCAGCCACTGCTCATCATCCCAGACATGCATGACAATGTGATCCCACCACTCAGTGCTTGTTTCCCAAGACCAAAAACAGTGTTCCACTGTGGTCAGCACCTCTGTGAATGCCACAAGCAATCTCGTGTCATAGCTAGTATGCGTGGTGAGATCTATGTCACACTCCTCTTGCCTTTGTAGTTAAGGATAACTCCACTGCCACTCGTGATGAGTTGGTCAGAGCGAGGAGCATACTGGTCAGCAGTTTGGGATCCATTCCTGCAGACCGAAGAGGCAGAGCATGCAGTGCACAAACTGTTGAAAGATGGCGCCAAATGCAGATGGAAGCACAGGGATTTCTGGGATGCGAAGCAATGCATCACGGGGCACTGGGACAGGACCCAGGATGCCGTGCGACCCCCTCTGCCTTCCCACAACTCTTAGCGGCAGAAGAGGAAGAGGTGCTCTGTGGGATAGCTGCCTAGAGTGCACCGCTACAAATACCACTGCAAGTGCTGCGAGTGTGAACATGCTATTGCGCAGGCAGCTGACAGTGTGAACACACAACAGTGATTTCCTTTCAGTGCTCTCTGAGTGGCGCTGTAACTATTGGTGCTATAACTTTGCCAGTGTAGATGTACCCTAATTGAGATGAAGTGCCGGCTGAGGCCCCAAAGGGATGATTGTTGCACTGTATTTTGATTTCGGTTTCCCATAAATGATCTGGAGGATGAGGGAAGAAACTAATTTGTATTTCAGAAAACAAGGTAGGGTGTTGTAAACACAGAGGAAGACAGGAATAGAAAGTGCAAAAGCACATATTGGGAGTGGAACAACAGATAGAAATAAACAACAATGAGGAGGAATGTTTGGGGTGGCAAAAAGAGAGAACCAGAATCGTAAATGAAATGTAATTGTTCCAGCCAGAAAGCGGGGATGCTGTTCAATTACTGAACTATAACCAGCACTTATTTCTCAATTATGAAAGCCCCTGTATTCCGATTGGTTGAGAGGTCTGATTGATTTGTCATCAACATGTATGTTTCTTCTCAGTAGCCATACTGCATACAAGTCTCTGAACTTTGATTTGTTGAGGACCATTTTTAGTCACTCCAGACAGAGATTGTTTTAATCATTGTACTATTATTCCTAACTATACAAATCAGACCACTCTTTTGCCTTCAGAATTTTGCATCCACTATGTATAGAAACATGGAAGTCTCAACTTGTGCCCACCTCTTCATCATCTTATGACACCAAACCCCAAATATTAAAACCAGTGGTTGCTCTTAAAAAACTTTCAATTTTTTCCTTAATAAATAGATGCAGTGTTCCTTAAGGTTACTACATTCTTTTTAGTATTTTCTATAGAAAGTATGGGAAGGTTTATCTGAATAAGGCGAAGTTTTCATTCTTCTAAGGTTGACCACTGTACAATGAAGTAGTACAGTTATCAAAAATAAATTACTCTTACCGAAAGCCATTTTTGGTGTGAACATATATGAAAGGGTTCTGAGAGCACTAGCCAGTCAAAGAAAAGGGAATTTTTCATAGCAAGATTATTGAGTATACATTTCAGTAGAACAACTATATACAGATGCTCCCTTTTAATTCAGTAATAAGCCAGTGACTGAGGGTATACTTTGGAATGTATTTAGGCCAATATATAGTTATTATTAAGCAATAAGATACAATCACATGAAAACATTTATACTTCAGGGAATGTTTTCAAATAGCAAAAAGTCTATGGAATAGTTTGTTAATAGAAGTTGTTAATAAGTGGCTGATAAACCATAAGCTAATTATCCTGTTACTATTCTCTTACTAGAATTACCCAAAACTAGGCTGGACAAAACATTTCAGAATGAGCAGTATAAACCACCATATGGCAGGAGGAATGGATTGGATAACCTAAGAAGTCTTTGCTATGCTGTTTGTAATTTTATAATCTACTTTGCCAGTATTTTACTTTTCTCAACAGATGCACAAAATATTATGATCTAGTTATGAAAGCATATTGGAATATTATATTGCCAAATAATTGCAATTACCTGTTTCAAATTCTATTTCAATAATCTGCCTCAATTTGAGTACATTCAGTGTTTTCCAAGTCAGAATGACTAATACCCAGACCAATAATACTCTCTGGATTCCCATTAATTTCATAATAGACAAATTTCAGAGTAACAGCCGTGTTAGTCTGTATTCGCAAAAAGAAAAGGAGTACTTGTGGCACCTTAGAGGCTAACCAATTTATTTGAGCATGAGCTTTCGTGAGCTACAGCTCACTTCATCGGATGCATACCGTGGAAACTGCAGCAGACTTTATATATACACAGAGAATATGAAACAATACCTCCTCCCACCCCACTGTCCTGCTGGTAATAGCTTATCTAAAGTGATCATCAGGTTAGGTCATTTCCAGCACAAATCCAGGTTTTCTCACCCTCCACCCCCCACACAAATTCACTCTCCTGCTGGTGATAGCCCATCCAAAGTGACAACTCTTTACACAATGTGCATGATAATCAAGTTGGGCCATTTCCTGCACAAATCCAGGTTCTCTCACTCCCTCACCCCCCTCCAAAAACCCACCCACACACAAACTCACTCTCCTGCTGGTAATAGCTCATCCAAACTGACCACAAAGATAATTTCACATATATTACAAGTCGTCATTAGAGTGACAAGAGAAAAACATGGGATGATGTTTTTAAATAACAACCGGGGCAAATACACAGAACAGGAACAAGAAATTAGCACCAAAGATACAGTGAGCAGGTAACCAGAGACAACCAGTTTATACTTAGACAAAATATTTCAGAATTCATCTAGGGAAGGATTTTCCCCAAAACATGATTGTGCACCCCATCCTGTGAAAGATCTCAAGGGCAGCAGCTGGTAGCAGAACAAATGGGACAGAGCTGTCATGGAGGCAGCTGTGGGCCAGAGAAAACAGGAAGGTAGGGCAGAGAAATGGCTTTCGCACTGATGGCCCTCTCCAATGTTGAATCCTTCAAGAAGCACAGAGATTTAAAAGAATCTTCATATTCTTTGGGTTGATCTCTCTTCCTGTTCTGAGGTCGGGGGAACCCATCCCCATAAAGAAGCAGTCCAGGGAATATCACCAGTGTAGATTGGAAGCAGTCCCTTGCCCCTACAAATGAATAATCCATGATGAATTTAGTTCAATATGGGGAGAACATAATTCAGTGTTCTGTGGTAGCATGACATAATATAATGCTGCTCTAGTAAGCATTAACAGGTCACCACTGGCTGAAGGAAGGGGCAATGACATGAAGTGTGTCTGTCTTCCTGGCCCATCTTCCAGCTTGTCCCCTCCCCAGATATACAGCCTGATCCCTGCAGATCTTCTTCTTCTAGACTTAGTCCCATCTATATGGGCTTGGTTCTTTGAGTTTTCCTTCTCCATTCCACTCTGTTTTAAGCAGTTCCTCAGAAACTCTGCAGCTAATCAAATCCTTTTGTATAACATTCATCCATCTAGTTTTGGGTCTTCCAACACTTCTCTTACCCTCCACTTCTAAATTTAATACCCTGTTTCCTATGTATTCTTCCTATCTTCTTTTCACATTCCCAAATCACTGAAGCCCAGATTCCTTCGGCTTTTCTATAATTGGTACCATCTTCACACTTCCCCTAATTCATTCATTCCAAACGTGGTCCATCCTTGTAAATTCAAGCTTCCATCTTAACATTTTTATTTCTACTGTATTCAAGATCTGCTCCCATCACAGATTCCAAGGCCAGAAGGGACAACTGTGATTATATACTCTGACTTTCTGCATAATACAGGCCTCAGAACTTCCCCAAAATAACTGCTAGAGCTGATCTCTTGGAAAAATATCCAATCTTGATTCAAAAATTATCAGTGATGGAGAATCCACCACGGCCCTTGGTAAATTGTTACAGAAACAGGTGGGCACTCTGAAATTAGGACATGCTGGAAATGACTTTTAAATTGTTTCAAGGGTTAATTACCATCACTATAAAAAATGCACACCAGTGTGAATTTGTATAGCTTCAACTTTCAGTCACTGGATCATCTTATACCTTTCTCTGCTAGATTGAAGAACCCACTGTTAAATATTAGTTCCCCACATACATACTCAGACTGTAATCAAGTCACCCCTCAACCTTCTCTTTGTTAAACTAAATCGATTGAGCTTCTTGAGTCACTCTCTCTAAGACCTGTTTTCTAATCCTTTAACCATCCTTATGGCTCTTCTCTGAATCCTCTCCAATTTATCAACATCCTTTTTGAATTGTGGGCACCAGAACTGGACAAACTATTCCAGCAGCAGCTGCACCAGTGCCAAATATAGAGGTAAAATAACCTCTCTACTCCTAATTGGGTTTGTGATGACTAGGAAAACTGCATGGTGAAGTGCCTGCTAGGTGCAAAGGTTACTGATCTCACAAGACATCTAGACAGTATGTATGTGCAATGCTGGGGAGGAGCTGATGGTCATGGTACATGTAGGTATCAATGACATAGGGATAGTAGTCCTTGAGGCCAAATTTAGGCTGCTAGGTAAGAGATTCAAGTCCAGGACTTCCATGGTAGCATTCTCTGAAATTCTTCCAGTTCCACCTACAGGGTCAGAAAGATAGGTAGAACTGCAGGGTCTCAATGCGTGTATGAGATGATGATATCGAGAGAAAGGTTTTAGATTTATTAGGAACTGGGGAACCTTTTTGGAAATGAGGAGCCGATAACAGGAAGTAACCAAACTGGAATCAAACTGCTGGGATGTAAGTTTAAAAAGATGTGGAGGATTTTTTAAATGAAGGGCTGGGAGAAAGCCGACAGGTGCCGAGGAGCACTCAGAATGGGCGGAGACATCACTTACAGATGAATTTATTAAAGGGGAAACTCTATTCCTAGTAAAGAGGATAAGAAAGAAGTTGGTAAAGTATAGGTAAGAGCTAGTGAGAAACAAATCAATCATAAAAGTGTTCCATTTAAATATAACACACGGAGGCAAGCAACTAAATATTGACAAAATGTACAAGTGCTTATATACAAATGCAAGAAGTCTAAATACTGAGATTGGTGAACTAGATAGAGTGCCTGTAATTAAATTGGGATACTGATATAATAGGCATCACAGAAACTTGGTGGAATGAGGATAATCAATGGGACACAGTAATACCAGGGTTCAAATATATATAGGAATGACAACATAGGCTGTGCTGGTGAGGGAGTGGCATGATATGTGAAAGAAAAATATAGAATCAAAATATAGTAAAAAATCTTAAATGAATCAAAAAGTACACTAGATTCTCTATGGATAGAAATTCCATGTTTGAATAAAAAGAGTATAACACGAGGACTATACTACCAACCACCACACTGGGATGGTATGGTTATTGTGAAATCCTCAGGGAGATTAGAGAGGCTACAAAGGCAGATAATAGGTGGGTTTCAATTATTCTCGTATTGACTGGTTATATGTCACCTCAGGATGGGATGCAGAGATAAAATGTCTAGACAACTTAAAAGTCTGCTTCTTGGAGCAGCTGGACCTGGAACTGCTTGTTCTGGAGGCAATTCTTGATTTAGTCCTAAGTGGAGCACAGGGTCTGGACCAACAGGTGAATATAGCTGAACCACTTGGATACAGCAACCATAATATAATTAAATTTAACATCCTTGTAAGTGGGGAGAAATTCCAAAGAACCAACCACAGTAGCATTTAACTTCACACAGGAAAATGCTAAAAGACAAAAACAGCCTATAACCTGTGGGTGAACACTTTTCACAAAGCAATCACTCTCTATCTGATCTGTCGCTCCTCAAAGGAAACCTGCACAAGGCTTTCAAAAGATGAGCCTGAGAGGTTAAATTCATAACTCTGCTAGACACTACAAATCATGGACTAAGAGACACTGGATTTATGGTTTATTACAACAATCTGTAATCCACTAACCCCCACACCTCCCCACACACACACTTTTTTTTGTGTGCTATGACTGCAGAGATGTTAACTGCCCACTCTATCTTTAAGGGTCCCTTAAATTAATACGTGCTAACTACTTATGCTAAACAATCTGTTCCACCTTGTATTTATCTGTGACACTCACAGTACCTTTCCCAGACCTAAAGAAGAGCTCTGTGTAGCTCCAAAGCTTCTCTCTCTCACCAGCAGAAGTTGGTCCATGCCCCTTATCTCTCTAATACCCTGAGACCAACACAGCTACAGTGCGACTGCATACATAATTTATAAGCTTTTTACATAAAGTGCTGTATAAAAATGGATTTTTTTCACAAGACCTGGGTGTTATAAAATCCTGCTCCATTTTCACTAACACTGTTCAGAAACCTCCCAGGTAAATAATTGAAGAATGTGTCTGACCATATTTTTTAAACTCTCTTTCTTTGAATTATTTTTACTTCTGGCAGTAAATTAACACCCACACAAGAAATGGTCTCATTACTTTTAAAAACGCATCAAGAAAAAGAAAGAGTACTGACAGAGATTTCTTTCTGCAACATTTAGCTGAGTATGCGATGCAAGCAGACATCTTTGAGAAGTGTGAAACTGAGGGTAGCTCTGTTCAGTTTTAGAGGATGCATGATAACATCTTAATACATTTTCTGTTGAAAAATAACTTTGAATAAAAGAAAAAATTTTGTGTCAGAATATATAATGCATGAATGACTAGTTTTGAGACACTGATATATAAATTATACATAGCCTTTTAGATTCTGCAGCTATGTATTATTAATTAAAAGCTAAAGATCTTCATCTATGCTCAAGATACACCCAGATATATAGGCCACTCAAGTACATGTTGTAATGGTAGGAATTAAATAGCAGTTGACAGAATGCAATAAACCTGTGCTTTCTCACTTTTGGCAGTGTTTCAATATATGACATGTCCAGAACCTGCTTTCACCACAGTGGACAGCACTTGCTTGCTTTTGAGGACTGAACAAGAGTGAAATTGATATTTTAATGTTCTTACCAAAGAAAAGAAGAAACATTTATATCATGTCGTCTCTGGATTATGTAATTTCTCAAATGGCATATACTGCTCTAGGAGAGATTTTTTTCTTTACAATAGATTTTAATGTATTTTATGGATTCTGTGGCTACCTATTAGATCCTTTCCCACTTAGGGGTTCAGAGGACAGCTGATGAAGACACTCATAACTGTCTGATATTCCCTATAGTTGAGCTTCTGAACTAAAAATCAAAGAGATTTTTACATAACAAAGCATACAAACCTGCAAGCCACAGTCAGCTACTATGCTCTTTTATGTTAAGATGTCAACAGTCTTTCATAGCTGGCTAAGATGTTGGTTAGTGATTACAAAGTGTGTACTTAGGGAATGCCCATTGCCAGTGGGGTTTCTTGTACTGTAATCTGAAGAGGATGTGCTCAAATCACCTGATGGCATTAAATTCATCATGTAAGGGAAGATATAATTAAAGCGAATAGTCACATTTTAACAATCTGCAAATATGCTGCCCATTTCTTCAAACTATACTTGTTTACAGATATATTGAACTCGTTACGTATTCAGAGTACAGAGGCTCATAAACCTGCTGATGTAGTATATATCATTTATTATTTTTATTACAAAAACTGTTTCTATCACATAGAAACTTCCTTTTTACTGTTGGAATCATTCATGTCATGCATCTCCTACAAAGGGGTATGAACCACATACAAAAAGAATGACAATATCAATACAAGCAAATACAAGACACAAAATAACACTTTCTAAGCAGACTAAGCCACAGGCGCCAACTTTTGTTGGCGCCGATGGGTGCTCGTGCCCCTGGCCCTTCCCCAACTCTGCCCCCTCCCGGCCCCTATTGGATCCCTCCCCAAATCCCCTCCCTGGCCCTGCCTCTTCCCCAAGTGCGCTGCATTCCCTCTCCTCCCCCCTCCCTCTCAGGCTTGCCACACAAAACAAGCAAGCAAAACAAAGCAAAGCAAGCAAGCAAAACAAGCAAAGCAAGCACTGGCGGTGGGGGAGAAGCAGAACACGTCAGCCCTCTCAGGGGAGGAGGTGGAGGCGGAGCAGAGGAGGAGGCGAGCTGGGGCGGGGAGGGTGGGGCGGGGAGCTGCCGGTGGGTGCTCTGCACCCACCAATTTTTCCCCGTGGGTGCTCCAGCCCCGGAGCACCCACGGAGTCGGCGCCTATGGACTAAGCCCTGGTTTACATTACGAGTTTAGGTTGAATTTAGCAGTGTTAGATCAATTTAACCCTGCACCCGTCCACATGATGAAGCCATTTTTGTTGACTTAAAGAGCTCTTAAAATCGATTTCTGTACTCCTCCCCTACAAGGGGATTAGCGCTGAAATCGACATCACTGGGTCAAATTTGGGGTAGTGTGGACCCAATTCGATGGTATTGGCCTCCAGGAGCTATCCCAGAGTGCTCCATTGTGACCGCTCTGGACAGCACTTTCAACTCAAATGCACTAGTCAGGTGCACAGGAAAAGCACCGGGAACTTTTGAATTTCATTTCCTGTTTGGCCAGTGTGGCAAGCTCATCAGCAGAGGTGACCATGCAGAGCTCATCAGCAGAGGTGACCATGCAGTCCCAGAATCGCAAAAGAGCTCCAGCATGGACAGAACGGGAGGTACTGGATCTCATTGCTGTATGGGGAGACAAATCCGTGCTATCAGAACTCCGTTCCAAAGACGAAATGCCAATATATTTGAAAAAACGTCCAAGGGCATGATGGACAGAGGCTATAACAGGGACCCGCAGCAGTGCCGCGTGAAAATTAAGGAGCTCAGGCAAGCCTACCAAAAAACCCAAAGAGGCAAACGGCTGCTCCGGGTCAGAGCCCCAGACATGCCGCTTCTATGATGAGCTGCATGCAATTCTAGGGGGTGCCCCTACCATAACCCGACCCCTGTCCATGGACACCTGCAAGGGGGGAGTCTCACGCAACAGGGATGAGGATTTTGGGTACGAGGAAGAGGAGGAGGAGGAGGATAGCACACAACAGGCAAGCAGAGAAACTGTTCTCCCCGACAGCCAGGAACTGTTTAGCCAATATCCTCCCAAGGTGGGTTCCCGGACCATGAAGCCAGAGAAGGCACCTCTCGTGAGTGTACCTTTGTAAATATAATACATGGTTTAAAAGCAAGTGTGTTTAATGATTAATTTGCCTGAAAATTTGGGGTGCATTCACAGCCAGTAGAGCTACTGGAAAAGTCTGTTAACGTGTCTGGGGATGGAGCAGAAATCTCCAGGGACATTATTAAGGGGACATTCAGAAGTGGCCGTTCCTGCTGGGCTGTTTGCCTGTGTCTGAAAAGAAATCATCCCCGCTTTTAGCCACATGGTTTCGGGGGGGCCGTTCACTCTGAGCTGTTTGTGTTTGGCTGGCAGGGATCTTCCCTGATACTAGTCATGCGGTGGGAGGAGGGGTGAAACAATCATCCCAGAGAATTGGGGGGTGGGGTAGGGTTAGTTGGGTTTGTGCTGCACGTTAACCCGAAAACCGCAGCCCTTCCTTTTAAATGGCCAACCCAATGGGTGCTTGGTATGGGAAAGGAGGGCGCTGCTCTTTGAAACCATTCCCACATGTTATGAAGGTTGAAGAAGCCGAAGACTGTGGCTTACCATGGCTGCCTGCAAGCCGAATTCTGTTGCCCGGTCCTGCATGTGTGATCTCTCACACCAAACCGTCAGGCCCTCAATATAAGAGGCAAAATGCAGCCTTGTACGAAAAGCACATGTGCTATGTAATGTTAACAGCTTGGTTCACCATGAAAGAGTCTACCCATTGTTCTCTAAAATGTGTCTTTTTAAATACTACTCTCCCTTTTTTTCGTCCTGCAGCTGCAAATGTTTCAGCACTCCCCCTATCATCTCTGTCCCAGAGGCTAGCTCAGATAAGAAGGCAAAAAAACACACTCATAATGAAATGTTCTCTGGGCTCATGCGGTCCTCCCACACTGAAAGAGCTCAGCAGAATGCATGGAGGCAAACAATGGCAGAGTCCAGAAAAGCAGAAAATGAACATGAGGAGAGGTTGCAGGAGCAAGAGGAGAGGTGGCGGCAGCGTGATGAGAGGAGGCAGGATGCAATGCTGAGGCTACTGTGGGATCAAACTGATATGCTCCAGTGTCTGGTGGAGCTGCAGGAAACGCAGCAGGAGCACAGACTGCCACTGAAGCCCCTGTGTAACCGCCCAGCCTCCTCCCCAAGTTCCATAGCCTCCTCACCCAGACGCCCAAGAACGCCGAGGGGGGCGGTGTCCTCCAGGCACCCAACCACTCCACCCCAGAGGACTGCCCAAGCAACAGAAGG
Organism: Eretmochelys imbricata; assembly: GCF_965152235.1. Lineage (NCBI taxonomy): Eukaryota > Metazoa > Chordata > Testudines > Cheloniidae > Eretmochelys > Eretmochelys imbricata. The sequence continues at coordinate 31,686,651 of NC_135575.1, read as the reverse complement.
CCGGCATTCAATACGTTTTGAAGTACAGTGTGGCCTTGTGCTTCTCTCCTCCCCCACCCCTCCTGGGCTACCTTGGCAGTTACCTTGGCACAAACCCCCTGTTTGTGTGACGAATTAATAAAGAATGCATGAATTTGAAACAACAACGACTTTATTGCCTCTAAAAGTGGTGATCAAAGAGGGGAGGGCGGTTGGCTTACAGGGAAGTAGAGTGAACCAAGGAGGCGGGTTTTCATCAAGGAGAAACAAACAGAACTGTCACACCTGGCCAGTCATGAAACTGGTTTTCAAAGCTTCTCTGATGCGCAGCGTGCCCTGCTGTGCTCTAATCGCCCTGGTGTCTGGCTGCACGTAATCAGCGGCCAGGTGATTTGCCTCAACCTCCCACCCCGCCATAAACATCTCCTCCTTACTCTCACAGATATTGTGGAGCACACAGCAAGCAGCAATAACAGTGGGAATATTGGTTTCGCTGAGGTCTGACTGAGTCAGTAAACTGCACTAGCGCGCTTTTAAATGTCCAAATGCACATTCTACCACCATTCTGCAGTTGCTCAGCCTATAGCTGATCAGCTCCTGACTACTGTCCAGGCTGCCTGTGTATGGCTTCATGAGCCATGGCATTAAGGGGTAGGCTGGGTCCCCAAGGATAACTAGAGGCATTTCAAAAAAAAAAAGGAGTACTTGTGGTGCCACAAGTACTCCTTTTCTTTTTGCGAATACAGACTAACATGGTGCTACTCTGAAACCTGTAGGCATTTCAACATCCCCAACAGTTATTTTCTGGTCTGGGAAGTAAGTCCCTTCCTGCAGCTGTTCAAACGGACCAGAGTTCCTGAAGATGCGAGCATCATGTACCTTTCCCGGCCATCCCACATTGATGTTGTTGAAACGTCCCTTGTGATCCACCAGAGCTTGCAGCACTATTGAAAAGTACCCCTGGCGGTTTACATACTGGCTGCCAAGGTGGGCCGGTCCCAAGATAGGGATCTGCGTTCCGTCTATCGCCCCACCACAGTTAGGGAATCCCATTGCAGCAAAGCCACCCTCTATGACTTGCGCATTTCCCTGAGTCACTACCCTTGATAGCAGCAGCTAAGTGATTGTGTTGGCTACTTGGATCACAGGAGCCCCCACAGTAGATTTGCCCACTCCAAATTGATTCCCGACTGACTGGTAGCTGTCTGGCATTGCAAGATTGCACAGGGCTATCGCCACTCGCTTGTGAACTGTGAGGGTTGCTCTCATCTTGGTATTCTTGTGCTTCAGGGCAAGAGAAAGCAAGTCACAAAGTTCCATGAAAATGCCCTTATGCATGCGAAAGTTTCGCAGCCACTGGGAATCGTCCCAGACCTGCAGCACTATGCGGTCCAACCAGTCTGTGCTTGTTTCCCGGGCCCAGAATTGGCATTCCATGGCATGAGCCTGCCCCATTGCTACCAGGATGTCCAAATTGCCAGGGCCCGTACTTTGAGAGAAGTCTGTGTCCATGTCCTTATCACTCTCATCACCATGCTGCTGTCGCCTCCTCACCTGGTTCTGCACATACTGCAGGATAATGCGTGAGGCGTTTACAATGCTCACAACTGCTGCGGTGATCTGAGTGGGCTTCATGCTTGCTCTGGTATGGCATCTGCAGGAGAGCAGAGTTGCAGCAGAAGCGGTGGCTGACGACAGATGCCATAAGAACAGATATTTATAGAGAACGACAAGAGGACCTGCGAGGTGGATTCATGAGAGTAGGAGAGCAAAGTTGCATCGGAAGTGGTGGAGCACGACGGTTAGCACCATGCACATTTCCCGAGGAAGAACACACGTACCCGGGAGCCCATGACAGACAACATGGAGAAATTCGCTATTGAGACAATAGCAGCAGAGCAGAGTTGCAGCGGAAGTGGTGGAGGAGGATGGTTAGCACCCCGCACATTTCCCGAGGAAGAACACACGTACCCGGAAGCCCATGACAGACAGCATGGAGAAATTCGCTATTGAGACAATAGCAGCAGAGCAGAGTTGCAGCAGAAGTGGTGGATGATGACCGTTAGCAGTCCTACTACACCGTCTGCTGAAAGCAGTATGGCATCCTCACAGAAAAAAGGCGCGAAACGATTGTCTGCCATTGCTTTCACGGAGGGAGGGGCGACTGACGACATGTACCCAAAACCACCCGCGACAATGTTTTAGCCCCATCAGGCGTTGGGAACTTAACCCAGAATTCCCGCGGAGACTGCGGGAACTGTGGGATAGCTACCCACAGTGCACCGCTCCGTAAGTCGATGCTAGCCACGGTAGTGAGGACGCACTCCGCCGACTTAATGCGCTTAGTGTGGACATACGCAATCAACTGTATAAAATCAATTTCTAAAAATCAACTTCTGTAATATTGACCTAATTTCGTAGTGTAGACATACCCTAAGTTGGGAGTTAACCTTCAGACATAGCCAAAGCTGTTCCTCTGGAACCAGGGGCATGATTCTTTGAGGGGCTCAGCACCCTCAGACCTTGCAAAATTCAGTAGAAGTTTTGGGTGCTCTGTGTCTCAGAGGAATGAGCCCAAAATTCTGTTTAGAATTAGGAAGGTTGTTTTGGAAGTTATTTGTGGCTCAAAATTGATCTGATCCCACGTTTCTTACTCAGGCAAAACTCCCACTGGCTCAAGTGGGAGATTTGCCAGAGGAAGAACCAAGATCAAGTCCATAAAATGCAAGACTTTTAAATTACACCTTAAAAAAGAGAAAAAAGAAGAAAGATTTAGATGATGGGGGCGGGGGAATTGTTCTTATATATGTGAAGAGTTTACAGTACCTTGCAACTTTTCTTTCATGGATTTTGCTACAGCATGGAAATGTTAATCTTCACTCTAAGCCTTGTGTAAGACTTTTGCAATTAAGTTGCAGATGCAAAAGGGAAAAATCTGTTGTGTAGATTTTTTTGCTAGTTAGATTGAAATGACAAAGGTCTCAGAAATAAAACTAATAAAACAGTATTAAGTATTTATTAGTTAAAAGAGGCAAAGGACATTTCAATAATTGTCTTCCAGCAGAGAGAAGGATGTAGGATCTATATGCCTAGTAGCATCTTGACCCATTTATAATAAATACTTTCCTCCACAGAATCTGCTTCTGGCAAATGTGAATGATTTCCATTAATTTTGTATTAGTGGTGAGAAGGTAAAATGAATGCCATCTGTTTTGTGGTTAGTTAGTATATTGGTTTTTAAAATAACCATTATACTGATATGCAGTTATGAATAAGTGAAGATTCAAATAAATAAAAAGAGTAATGTTCTGTTTTGTAATGCTCTCTGTGCTGGAAGTAACTGTCTCACTGAATCACTCATTATATGTGGACACATTGTAGTGAATTAGCTCCTGTGTGTGTAAATGGTCATCACAGGAATATCGAAATAAATTCTGTTCTAGCTGAATAAGCCCATAAAGACTTCTTGAAAACCATGTGAAGAGGAAAAGGCTTTTTTACTGTGTCAGACCATGCTGGGATGGCTGCTAGGATGCAAGTCTGCTCGGATTTTTTTTCTTAGAGAAAGTTGCATATGCTTGTCTCAAAGATTAAACCATGCATGTCTAAGTACACTCGGCCAGTACAGTGAAACTGCAAATGGCTCATTAAATCAGTTATGGTTCCTTTGGTCGCTCCAACCCTTACTTGGATAACTGTGGATAACTTGGATAACTAGAGCTAATACATGCTGACGAGCGCTAAGCATTAGTGGTTGCTAATGGTGCTGCACTGACAGCTGTGGAGGCTCAGGTCCTCTTGTCCTCAAAACAGACACTGTAAAAGTATCAATGTTGGAATCATCCCAGAATGCTGTGTTAATGCACCTAACTCTGACCCTGACTGAATTTATGTCCTTGGCCTCTCTGCTGAGCCTGCCCACAAAAATACCAATTAGCACCTACTGTAATAATCAGAGGGGTAATTGTGTTCGTCTGTATCCACAAAAACAACTAAAGCTTATGCCCAAATAAATCTGTTAGTCTTTAGGGTGCCACCGGGCTCCTCATTTTTACTATAATAATGATAACTGTGGTGTGGCATCTGAGTTAGGAACCTGACTGAGACAACCAACTCATTTCACATGCTCTAGGGCTACCAAACGGTTACCTTATACTTCCAGATTCACTATTGAGTTGGACTGGATTCAAACTAACGACCCAGAGCTGAAAAGGCTGCGTATTGTATTCCTAAAGATATGGTTGATTATGATCATTTTAAAGAGAAAAATAGCAAAATCCCTGGAAATACTATAAAAATGTAAAACATTTCCTCCAAAATAATCTGTATTAATCCCATTCAAGGACAAATAAATAAAAAAAGTGTGTGTGCTTTTATAAACAATGGCCAGTTTTGAAAAGTGGAGTTGGCATGTGGTAGCAGCCCTCTGGCCTTTCTAGTCTGAGATTTTAGAAAAAGGAAAACTGCTTCCCCCACTCATCTGTAATGCACATAGTCAAGGTTGTGCTTAGGGATCTGTTTCTATAAGGATAAATGTCTGCTGGTCTATGTCTTCATAGAAAAGCCATGGAAAAAAAGGAAATTAAAAACAATCTCAAACAGAGGGGCCAGTTCTGCAAATACATAAGTGAGTAATTTTTCACAATATGAAAGGCCTTGAACATGGAGTGAAATTCTTCCACAGGACACGTGGTACCTTCTTTATGACAAGTGCAATTTATCTCCCTATGGGGAATTAAGTTCCTGTTAGGGCCCCAGTCCTGTAGCCATATCTGCAATGAAAGACCCTTGCGGACCTCAGGGTATAGTGTCTGCCTGCATGAAATCAATTGCAGGATTGGGCCTCTTGTCCTCCTTTGTGTTGCTGCACAGTTATTAGTGAGCCTCATCTCTCTGTTAACCCATTCAGCCCACCATTTAACTTTGCAGCTCTCAGTTATCTCTGGTCAACCTTTTACCAACACATTCACCCATTAGCCATTCTCTCACTCAGAAATCGTAAAACATCAAAGGTCAAAGATTTAAAAAACAAACACGTATTCCATTAAATCCATAATCAATCTAGTTCGCAAGGAAATTATGACAAAATTCAGCCTTTACCTGCTACCAATCCTTTGTGCCATCTAGTCTCTTGACAGCCAAGAATTGTATTCGAAATTATTTAATTGCTTCTGCTGAGATTTTTAAAATCATGTTTTCCAAATAGTCATAATTAGTTTAAAGCCAGTGGGATTATCCACTGATGATATGAAGTTCAATAGTCGTACGACATCCTTGTACAGACTGATTATATATTTTTATTTAACCATCTTTATTTCTTCAGAAGTATGGGAAATGATATTGGTCCTCATATTGTGAGTAGTGTAGGTGCATGTGTATTATTTTAATATAAAGTGACAATGACAAAAAGTTTCCAAAAGGAAGCTTTGTCATTTTGTGGCATATAAATGATACCATAGTTAGTTAGCTATAAGTTTGTTATTTCTATTTTTTTTTCTGCCCAGGAACAACCAAAATGCATACCTACAGTGCACAATAATAGGACGAGATTCAAGCTTACATAGTTATAAAATATGTTAATATGAAGTGTATATATAGGGCTACATTTTGATTTTAGGCACAGCCCTGAATAAGAGTATGTGTAAGAGCTACCAACCGAGGCCCGGCAGGGACTGTTTCTTACTATCTATTCATACAGTGCCCAGCACAATGGAGCCCTGATCTCAGTTGCTGCTGCACTAATAACAAATGATAACAGCACAACCCCGTAGTACCATCGTGATTCGGACACACTTGTAATTTACAATTAACTGAAATACTTTTCAACACACGTAATTAGACTGTGCAGTTTATTGCCACAACATGTCATTGAGGCAAAGAACTTAGCAAGTCTCAAAGATGGCTTGGACAGTGGTGGGGTGTGTGTACCACACAGGCAAGGGTAGAGTTAATGTGGATTTGAGAGACTAATGATGCGGCCTGGGTGCACTTGGACGGTGGGCCAGGCTTAATTAAAGGTGAAGCCCCAGCTGGGTAAGGAGCTGGGTGGTGACTATAAAGAAGGAAAGTTTAGAGCACAGGGGGTTGCAGGGAGGAGAGGAACATAATAGAATGGAATGGAACTCTACAGTCACTCTCTAGGATTGGAGAGCTGACAGATGGGAAAGATCAAGCTCAGTGGTTATCCATTGGCCTGCTAAACTCAGGGTTGTGAGTTCAATCCTTGAGGGGGCCATTTAGGGATTGGGGCAAAAACTGGGGATTCGTTCTGCTTTGAGCAGGGGGTTGGACTAGAGGACCTCCTGAGGTCCCTTCCAACCCTGATATTCTATGATTCTATTATATGTATTGTGTATACATTTCTGTATAAAGACAGATAGCTAGATGTCAATATATTGTGGCAAATTGCCGGTACGATTACGATGGGTCCCACGCTTCCTCTTCTTGAGGAGGGGGGGGTTCAGGGCGCAGTTTCCTGCCCTTGAACTAGGGTATTTACTGTCCCACTAGTAACCTAGAGAAGGGTAGTGGAGAGAGAGGGAGCCAGGCCTACCCTCTACTCCGGGACCCAACCCAGAGGCCCTAGGGATAGTGGTAAACCACTTGAACTAGTGCTTCCTTCCCCTGGGCTACTTCCCTCTCCTGCTCTTCAGCTTGTGGGGCTTCCTGCCCGCTCTCTCTCTGCACAAGCTGGGTGTTTCTTTACCTAGGTTCTTGGTCTTCTAGCCAGCCACAGCACTTCTCCAAACTCTCCTCTACTTCAACTCCTCCAAACTGCACTCTGCTCCAACTCCAAACCACTCTGCTCCAACTTCCCCTGGCTGATTGAAGCAGGGGTTTTTTATCAGGTGACTAGCTTCAGGTGCTCCAATTGGCTTCAGGTGCTTTTATTTCATCTATAGAAACCTTTCTTCCCTCTACAGGGAATAAGGCTTCTCCTCATCCTGGGACTTACATTTCTCTCCTATATCACTCTCCTGCTGCCTTTTGGCCATGCTGTATCACAATATGTTGAAGGAATATGATAAAATACACGGCCACAAGGTAATATGTATTTCTTATGCCTCATGACCACCGCAATGGCACCCATTTCCACTGGGATGACTTTTAATATTCCAGATCTCTGAGCAACTTTAAACATCTTCTACTTTTTATTAATAAAAAAAATCTGCTATTGAAATTTTTCCTCCCCTTTTGCTCCCTTTCCTCCATCCTCAGCCCAGTTATACAACTCTGAGATCCAGAATGGGGAATATGTAGATCTGAGCAGTGACTACTGTATGGACTGATATGTTGTGAACCATCTAGGCTAGACACTGGCACATCTCATATCTATAAAGAAACTGCCATACCAGATCACATCAATGTTCCCTTTAGTTCAATATCCTGCCTCTGACTGACCAGGAATAAACTGCGTCAGAGGAAGGTGCAAGAAACAATGTAATGGAATAGCCTGCCTACAGGGGAAGCGTCTTCATCCAGTTTTCATGAGCTAGTGGTTGGCTAATACCATTGGAAAGAGACGTGTCCCACCTCTTCAATAGGACACAGAGTCTCTAGCTCAGGAAGGTCTACAGATAGCAGATATAAAATCATGACATTATGTATGAAAAAGCTATTGTGGATAACTTTTAGAGGCTTGTAAAATTTTTATCAGTGATTCTTCTCTCCCTCTGAGGCCATCGCATTTGGCCAAGCCCAAATGAAATCAGTGGAAAGACACTCATTAACTGCAGTGGATTTTGGATCAGACCCTTGGTCCTATGATAACTGAACCATCTGGCTTTAGCAGCAGAAGGGTGCAAAATAAAAAAGGACTAATACATCTTTTTAAAATTCTTTAAGTTTAAAATATTTCTGAAGTAGTTTAGCAAAATACATGGCATATACAGAGTAATAGTTTTATTAGCAGTCATTTGTGATAACCTAACTATGCATGAGTAATGTTGCAATCCCAATTTCATACCAAAAAACCTTCATATCACAATACACCATCGTGTATTTTTGTTACAGGCCACATATTTTGAGACAATATTTATCATGTATTGTAGAGCCATATGACAAATTGTATCTATAATGCATCTTTGGTTACCTAAAACATACTAAACCTCTGGAGGAGCTTCAAAGACTTGCCATTAAAACACGAAAGAGAACAACCCCTCCCCTCCAAAAAACACTCCTGTTAGAAAAGTTTACTTCTCTCCTCACAAATGTAGAATTCTCTTACAGATACAGTCTCAAAAAAACAAAAAAACACTCCATTTAATGTTAGTTAAAGTTACTCTCATCAATAAACTAAACCATAAAATATTAGGAAATACTGTGTTAAGGATTAGAAAGTTCCAAAGTCAAGCACTCAAGTTAAAAATTCCATCCTGAACCCCAAGCTACCAGTAAAATTCATAATATGAAAATGCTGGAGGGCGCAAGAGATAATCTGATTATACAAACATGACAAGTGCCGATGAATATGAAATCGAAGTGCTGAGTTAATAAGTTTTTCAATTAACTTCTTGCTTTTTTTTGCATTTAAAGCTGTTGCTTTTATTATAAGTGGATTGCACTGCTTTATCAAGACAGCTGTGAAGCAAGTAGGCTCCAAAACCTATATTACTTAGTAGAGATCAACAGAGCTTCACTTACAATGTTTTGTGTTGGGGAGAAAAATAAATGGGGGGCAAACACTTCAATGGGCTGTTTGATACAGAGGAGTGAAAAGAGGGATTTTGTGGTACACAGCAGATGTACAAAGAAGCATGTAGATGTGGGATTGTCGAATGCATCCTGTATGTACAGCTATTCATGTGGACATATAGACACCAAACTATGAAACTCATTAGTTCCTCACTGTATAATGGGACTACAGGGCCAAGTTGTCAGACCCCAGAGGTACAGACTTGTATTCAACAGGTTTAAGACTCTTTTCAACAGGATCGTGTTCCTTCACCAAAGCTGTTGTGAGTACTTTTATTACAAGGATTTAGCAACAGCCTAAGATGCCACTTGTCTCTTCTGTACAAAGTATTTGAATTCATCTCAACCATGAAAGGACTTCACATGGAACTACATCCACTAACAACCGATGGTATCAATATTTTTCCTCATGCAATTTTAAGAAGACTTGGTCTCCATGTTTATGCTTGGAATGCCGTAGGGCTTCATTCCCACAGTTAAAGAAGCCTGAGACATCTTAGATTTAGCATCTCTCAGCATCACATGCTTACTAGGGCCCATTAGGATGAATATTTATCTGTGAGGCTGTCAGCATTGTTCTGATATGTTGACAATAAGCATTATCACCATCCCCAATGTTCAAAAATCATGAGACTGACTTAAAAATCGTGATTTTTAAAAAAAAATCAATAAATGTTGGTGTTACCACGTCTCAAGTTACTCCACTCACTGCTAGGCTGGCACCTCCTCCAGGCCACTCTGGGGATTAGCTCATGAGATCAACAAACCCTTCCTGTGGTTGCACACTGTCACTCCATCTCTCTCTCTTTCTCTGGTCTGCAGCCCCTTTCTTGCTCCAGGAACCACAGCATTCTCTTTGTGGTGTTCCCCCCCTTCCAGGGTATAGTCCTTTAAAATCTCTGTTGCTCCCACAGTGACACAGGCAGTCATTCACTTCACTGCCCCACCAGTGCCACTTCCTCAGTGGTGGGTAGGGGAACCAGGGCCTGCCCTTTACTCCAGGTTCCAGTCCAGGGACCCTAAAACATATAGCCATGGTCTGTTCAGTCCCCAACCATGTTGCTTACTCCCTGGGCTCCTTCCTTTCTCTGGGGTTTGCCGGCCTTTCTACTCCCTCCTTCCAATGAGCAACCATAGGTTACTTGTTGCTATAGTACCCAAACACAGCTCCCTTCTCCCAGGGAGTGACTGCAGACTACCTCCCTAATTTTATAGAAGCCCTGCCTTTTCCTGCTTCCCCTAATAAAGACTTTCCTCTCAGCCTTCAGCCTAATAGATTAATTGGCCCATCTGGCATCCATTAACCCTTTCAGGGTGAATGTGGGGTGGAAACCCCATCACAGTTGGATTCTTGGCTCCTTGGTTTCTGAGCCATTAGGGTGCAACCATGAATATTAGAAACATACTTTTAAAATAGCTGCTGTTCTTAGCTGCTGCAATCTACAAATACTAAGAGCTGAAGCTTTAAGAAAAAAACCAAGTATTGCAAGACTTGCAATAAAATCATGAGTTAGCAATGCCGCATAAGCAATTAAGCGAAGCCTACTCCAGTGACTCACATGGGGGTCATACTCAAATGGGAGTTGTTCTATAGCTAGTAAAAGCTAGTGTAAGATTATTATTTTTTTGTAGAAACTCTTAGCACATTGTACTGCTCTTTCTTTTAGTCTATTCTTTTGTAGCTGGTAGGAACCAGAAGAAATATGGCTTAAATTATACAATACCCCAAAAGCTTGGAATTCATAACTGGCAAACTAGTCCATTTCAGTGTCTCTTTCTTCTAAATTGAGAAACCATGCCTTGTAATGTTTCTGTGATCTGTTACATCTTTTCTGATAATCTGTGACAGTTCTATTGTCATCCCACTGTTCCTGAAGGATGAAATATTGGAAAAGATAAATGAGGGACATCAGGACCTCACAAAATTCTGGGAGTGAACCTGAATGTGATTGTGATGAACTAGCATTGGGCAGGACCTAAAGTGCCAGGTGAAAACATGCGAGTCCATGACACAACTCAACAAACCTCTCATACCCACAGCATTCCTTAAGAGGCCTTGGAAAAGAATAGCACAAGATGTGTGTGAAGAAAAGGGACATATTTATCTAATAGCCACTGGTTATTTTTCTAGACTTGAAGAAATTCTACACACTAGATTTCACAGGACTGCACAGAAGCCACAGGCTGCATATGGGATCCCTGATAGGTACCTGTTTATTAACAGTACAGGTGACTTGTGGTCTGTACAGATGGCCCAGGTGTCTTTTTGTTCCCCAGAATCCCCATGGGCTCAGGTACAGAATCCAGGTCCCCTTTTTTCCCCATTATGACTTTTGGATAAAAGTCTACAGTTACCAGAATAACAACGTTTAAGTTTATATGATTAGCAAGATGCTTCCTTGATCTTTTTCCAATATAGTCACCTGAGGGAAATTTATTATTTGGTCTGAAGGAGAGTTTCATAAATCTTATCCATTTCATAAATTTCAGCTTGACATTTCACAGACCTGTTTGTAGGACATGGTTCAAAATTCCACCTCTTTATTTGTTTATATAGCATGCAGACATAAAATAAGACCAGTCCGTTTCCCAAAGAACTTCTAATCTAAGCACCTTATCTAAATCCTACTGTAGTCAATGGGAGTTAGATCAGGCCCTAAAGGGACAATATAAAAACAAAGAAGTGGTGGAATGAATCAACCATCACTATTTTATACTATTTACTCCTTTTAATCTTGTTATATTCACTCTGACTAGTTACCTGATTATTGTAATTTAGCACTTGTCTTGCTGTCTCCATGCACTTTATCCTTACATTTCTTTCTCTTTTCTCCATATTCAAGAAATAAAACAAACAGAAAATTAAGCCTGATTGTCATGCAGCTTATGTGAAAACTTGCTATGAAATACTGTGACACTCTGTACCTAGGGGGAACACCCTGCGCCCCCACGTTCATCCTTATAATATGATTTTGTGGTATCCAATGCAAAGCTTGTCATGTTGAGTGTCTTTGGAAGGCTCATGATGCACTGACCATTGTTGTTGTAGTAAAGTTATAGGTTGTAATTTCATGTATATAGTTATGAGGTTGAAAATGTGTCCTCATGGCTTAAAACAAGTCCAGGCAAAACTCTCCAGGAGCAGAGGGGCAGTTCGCACTTCATCAGGGCATGTATGGGACAAACCCAGCCCAGCCTCACAGGAACAAAGGACACTGGCCTAGGCTGCAACAAAGGATCTGTTAGACTCTTGAGTGAGTCACCCCCTTCCCTGGGTCAGTTTGGGACTACAATGAGGTAATACTCACCTGACCCTGAAGGGGGTGCAAAGCCAAGAGGGAAGAAAGAACAAGATAAAAGGGAGAGACTTTGCCATGCTCTCTCCCTTCCACCTTCATCTACAGACACCACCACCATGTGACTGAAGTGCTGATCAAAGGGGAGAGCCTGGCTGAAGGGCAACCAGCCAGCCTGTGGTGAGAAGCATCTAAGTTTGTAAGGGCACTGAAAGTGTTAAGATCAGCTTAGTATCCGTTTTGCTTTTATTTCATTTGACCAAATGTGACTTCTTGTGCTTTGACTTATAATTACTTAAAATCTATCTTTTGTAAGTAATAATTTTTTTGTTTATTCTACCTGAAGCAGTGCATTTGGTTTGAAGGGTGTCAGAGACTCTCCTTGGGATAACAAGCCTGGTACATATCAATTTCTTTGTTAAATTGACAAACTCATATAAGCTTGCAGCGTCCAGTGGGCATAACTGGACACTGCAAGATGAAGGTTCCTAGGATTGTGTCTGGGACCAGAGATATTGGCTTGTGTCATTCAGTTGCACAAACTGAGCATCACCTGGCCAAAAATGCTCACTTACGTAGCAAGGGGGTGGTCTGGAAAAGGGAGGAGTGGCAACAGCTACTGACTGGTGGAGGAAGAGACCCTCTGTGATAAGGTAGGACCAAGTAAACCTAGACTCTGAAGTGGGGGGGGCAAAGCCAAGAGGGAAGAAAGAATATAGACCATTCCTGGCAGGTGTTTGTCCAACCTGTTCTTATAAACCTCCAATGATGCTGATTCCACAACCTCCCTTGGAAGCCTATTCCAGAGCTCAACTACCCCTACAGTTAGAAAGTTTTTCCTAATATCTAACCTAAATCTTCCTTGCTGCAGATTCAGCCTGTTAGTTCTTGTTCTACCTTCAGTGGACATGGAGAACAATTCATCACCATCCTCTTTATAACCGTCCTTATAATTTTTGAAGACTGTTATCATGTCCCCCCCAAAGGCTGGTCTACACTACCCACTGGATCTGTGGGCAGCAATCGATCTAGTGGGGGTCGATTTATCTCGTCTAGTATAGATGCAATAAATCGACTGCTGAGCAGTCTCCACCAGAATGAGGAGCACAAGTGGAGTCGACGGGAGAACATCAGCTGTTGACTTACCCCAGTGAAGACACCGCGGTAAGTAGATCTAAGTACGTCAACTTCAGCTACGCTATTCACGTATCTGAAGTTGCATATCTTAGATCGACCCAGCGCAGTAGTGTAGACAAGCCCTCAGTCTTATTTTCTCAAGACTAAACATGTTCAGTGTTTTCAACATTTCCTCACAGGTTTCCTCACAGGTTGTTTTCTAGACATTTTTATTGCTCTCCAGTTTGTCCACATCTTTCCTAAAGTTTAGCATCCAGAACTAGACACAGTATTCCAGTTGAGGCCTTACCAATGCCAAGCAGAGCAGGACAATCACTTTCCGTGTCTTACACACAAAGTTCCTGTTGATACATGCAGAATGATATTAGACTTTTTCACAACTGTATCAGATTGTTGACTCATATTCAATTTGTGATCCATGACCTCCACATTCCTTCCAGCAGTACTACCCCCAGACAGTTATTCCTCATTTTGTAGTTTTGCATTTGATTTTCCTTCCTAAGTGAGCTACTTTGCCCTTATCTTTATTGAATTTCATCTTGCTAATTTTAGACTGATTCTCAAATTCATCAAGGTCATTTTAAATTCTAATCCTGTCCTCTAAGGTGCTTGCAACCCCGCCCAGCTTGGTGTCATCCACAAATTTTATAAGCATATTCTTCCCTCCATTATCCAAGTCATTAATTAAAATATTGAATAGTACTGGACCCAGCACTCACCCTGGCGAGACCCCACTATATATGCCCTCCCAATTTGACACTGAACCATTGATAACTACCCATTGCAGTAACCATTTGTGCACTTACGTGACAGTGATTTCATCTAGACTGTATCTTCCTAGTTTGCTTATGAGAATGTCATGTATCAAAAGCCTTACTAAAATCAAGATACATCATTGCTACTGCTTGTCCCCTATCCATTTGGCTAGTAACCTTGACAAATTAAATTGGTTGGACATGATTTGCTCTTGACAAATCCTTACTGGATATCCCTTATACCCCAATTATCATCTAGGTGCTTACAATTAGATTGTTTAATAACTTATTCCTGTATCTTTCCAGGTATTGAATCTAGGCTGACTGGTCTATAATTCCCCCTTTCATTCCCCTTTTTAAAGATAGGTACAATATTTGCCCTTCTCCAGTCCTCTGGAATCTCACCCGGCCTCTATGAGTTCCTGAAGATAATTGCTAATGGTTCTGAGGGTATGTCTACACTACGAAATTAGGTCGAATTTATAGAAGTCGGTTTTTTAGAAATCGTTTTTATATATTCAATTGTGTGTCTCCACAGAAAATGCTCTAAGTGCATTAAGTGCATTAATTCGGCGGAGTGCTTCCACTGTACGGAGGCAAGCATCGACTTCCGGAGTGTTGCACTGTGGGTAGCTATCCCACAGTTCCCGCAGTCTCCACTGCCCATTGGAATTCTGGATTGAGATCCCAGTGCCTGATTGGGTAAAAAACATTGTCGCAGGTGGTTCTGGGTACATATAATCAGGCCCTCCCTTCCTCCCTCCCGCTGTGAAAGCAATGGCAGACAATCGTTCAGCACCTTTTTTCCTGAGTTACCTGTGCAGATGCCATACCATGGCAAGCATGGAGCCCACTCAGCTCACGGTCACCGTATGTCTCCTGGGTGCTGGCAGACGCGGTACTGCATTGCTACAAAGCAGCAGCATCCCATACCTTGTGGCAGCAGACGGTGCAATAGGACTGGTAGCCATCATCGTCGTGTCCGAGGTGCTCCTGGTTGCCTCTGTGAGGTCGATCAGGAGCGCCTGGGCAGACATGGGCGCAGGGACTAAATTTGGAGTGACTCGACCAGGTCATTCTCTTTAGTCCTGCAGTCAGTCCTATTGAAGCATCTTATGGTGAGCAGGCAGGTTATTCAGATTGCTAGCAGTCCTATTGCACCATCTTATGCCGGGCAGGCAAGAGATGAGGATGGCTAGCAGTCCTAGTGCACCATCTTCTGCCGAGCAGCCATTAGATGTGGATGGCTTGCAGTCCTGCACCGTCTGCTGCCAGCCAAAGATGTAAAAGATAGATGGAGTGGATCAAAACAAGAAATAGACTAGATTTGTTTTGTACTCATTTGCTTTCCCCCCTTCCCCCCTCCCCCCGGTCTAGGGGACTCATTCCTCTGGGTCACACTGCAGTCACTCACAGAGAAGGTGCAGTGAGGTAAATCTAGCCATGTATCAATCAGAGGCCAGACAAACCTGCTTGTTCCAATAAGAACAATTACTTAGGTGCACCATTTCTTATTGGAACCCTCCATGAAGTCCTGCCTGAAATACTCCTTGATGTAAAGCCACCCCCTTTGTTGATTTTAATTCCCTGTAAGCCAACCCTGTAAGCCATGTCGTCAGTCGCCCCTCCCTCCACCAGAGCAACTGCAGACAATCGTTCCGCGCCTTTTTTCTGTGCGGACGCCATACCATGGCAAGCATGGAGCCCGCTCAGCTCACTTTGGCAATTAGGAGCACATTAAACACCACACACATTATCCAGCAGTATATGCAGCACCAGAACCTGGCAAAGCGATACTGAACGAGTAGGCGACGTCAGCGTGGTGACATGAGTGATGAGGACATGGACACAGACTTCTCTGAAAGCATGGGCCCTGCCAATGCAGGCAACATGGCGTTAATGGGGCAGGTTCATGTGGTGGAACCGATTCTGGGCTCAGGAAACAAGCACAGATTGGTGGGACCACACAGTGTTGCAGGTCTGGGATGATTCCCAGCGGCTGCAAAACTTTTGCATGCGTAAGGGCACTTTCATGGAACTTTGTGATTTGCTTTCCCCTGCCTTGAAGTGCATGAATACCAAGATGAGAGCAGCCCTCACAGTTGAGAAGCGAGTGGCAATAGCCCTGTGGAAGCTTGCAATGCCAGACAGCTACTGGTCAGTTGGGAATCAATTTGGGGTGGGCAAATCTACTGTGGGGGCTGCTGTGATGCAAGTAGCCCACGTAGTCAAAGATCTGCTGATATCAAGGGTAGTGACCCTGGGAAATGTGCAGGTCATAGTGAATGGCTTTGCTGCAATGGGATTCCCTAACTTTGGTGGGGCCATAGACGGAACCCATATCCCTATCTTGGCACCGGAGCACCAAGCCGGTGAGTACATAAACAGCAAGGGGTACATTTCAATAGTGCTGCAAGCTCTGGTGGATCACAAGGGATGTTTCACCAACATCAACGTGGGATGGCCGGGAAAGGTACATGACGCTCGCATCTTCAGGAACTCTGGTCTGTGTCAAAAGCTACAGGAAGGGACTTTATTCCCAGACCAGAAAATAACTTTTGGGATGTTGAAATGCCTATAGTTATCCTTGGGGACCCAGCCTACCCCTTAATGCCATGGCTCATGAAGCCATACACAGGCACCCTGGACAGTAGTCAGGAGCTGTTCAGCTACAAGCTGAGCAAGTGCAGAATGGTGGTAGAATGTGCATTTGGACATTTAAAAGCGCGCTGGCGCAGTTTATTGACTCGGTTAGACCTCAGCGAAGCCAATATTCCCACTGTTATTACTGCTTGCTGTGCGCTCCACAATATCTGTGAGAGTAAGGGGGAGATGTTTACAGCGGGGTGGGAGGTTGAGGCAAATCGCCTGACTGCTGGTTACGCGCAGCCAGACCCCAGGGCGGTTAGAAGAGCACAGGAGGGCACGGTGCGCATCAGAGAAGCTTTGAAAACCAGTTTCATGACTGGCCAGGCTACGGTCTGAAAGTTATGTTTGTTTCTTCTTGATGAAACCCCCCAACCCCCTTGGTTCACTCTACTTCCCTGTAAGCTAACCGCCCTCCCCTTCTTCCTTCGATCATCACTTGCAGAGGCAATAAAGTCATTGTTGCTTCACATTCATGCATTCTTTATTCATTCATCACACAAATAGGGGGATGACTACCAAGGTAGCCCGGGAAGGGTGGTGGAGGAGGGAAGGACAATGCCACACAGCACTTTAAAATTTTACAACTTTAAAACTTATTGAATGCCAGCCTTCTGTTTTTTGGGCAATCCTCTGTGGTGGAGTGGCTGGGTGGCCGGAGGCCCCCCCACCGCATTCTTGGGCATCTGGGTGTGGAGGCTATGGAACTTGGGGAGGCGGGCGGTTGGTTACACAGGAGCTGTAGTGGCAGTCTGTGCTCCTGCTGCCTTTCCTGCAGCTCAGCCATACGCTGGAGCATATTGGTTTGATCCTCCAGCAGCCTCAGCATTGAATCCTGCCTCCTCTCATCACGCTGCCACCACATTTGAGCTTCAGCCCTGTCTTCAGCCCGCCACTTACTCTCTTCAGCCCGCCACTTGCACTCTTCAGCCCGCCACCTCTCCTCCCGGTCATTTTGTGATTTCCTGCACTCTGACATTGTCTGCCTCCACGCATTCATCTGTGCTCTGTCAGTGTGGGCGGACAGCATGAACTCAGAGAACATTTCATCACGAGTGCATTTTTTCTCTTTCTAATCTTCACTAGCCTCTGGGAAAGAGAAGATCCTGTGATCATTGAAACACATGCAGCTGGTGGAGAAAAAAAAAGGGACAGTGATATTTAAAAAGACACATTTTATAGAACAATGGGTACACTCTTTCATGGTAAACCTTGCTGTTAACATTACATACATAGCTCATGTGCTTTCATTCCAAGGTTGCATTTTGCCTCCCCCCACCGCGTGGCTAACCCCTCAACCCTCCCCATGGCTAACAGCGGGGAACATTTCTGTTCAGCCACAGGCAAACAGCCCATCAGGAACGGGCACCTCTGAGTGTCCCCTGAAGAAAAGCACCGTATTTCAACCAGGTGACCATGAATGATGTCATCTCCTAAGGATAACACAGGGAGATAAAGAACAGATGTTGTTTGAACGCCAGCAAACATACGCTGCAATGCTTTGTTGTACAATGATTCCCGAGTACGTGCTACTGGCCTGGTGTGGTAAAGTGTCCTACCATGGAGGACGCAATAAGGCTGCCCTCCCCAGAAACCTTTTGCAAAGGCTTTGGGAGTACATCCAGGAGAGCCATGAATGCCAAGGCAAATTAATCATTACACATGCTTGCTTTTAAACCATGTATAGTATTTTAAAAGGTACATTCACCGGAGGTCCCTTCTCCGCTTGCCGTGTCCAGGAGGCAGCCTTGGGTGGGTTCGGGGGATACTGGCTCTAGGTCCTGGGTGAGAAACAGTTCCTGGCTGTCGGGAAAACCGGTTTCTCCGCTTGCTTGCTGTGAGCTATCTACAACCTCATCATCATCATCATCATCTTCTTCGTCCCCAAAACCTGCTTCCATATTGCCTCCATCTCCATTGAAGGACTCAAACAACACGGCTGGGGTAGTGGTGGCTGAACCCCCTAAATGGCATGCAGCTCATCATAGAACCGGCATGTTTGGGGCTCTGACCCGGAGTGGCCGTTCGCCTCTCCGGTTTTCTGGTAGGCTTGCCTCAGCTCCTTAAGTTCCACGCGGCACTGCTTCGGGTCCCTGTTATGGCCTCTGTCCTTCATGCCCTGGGAGATTTTGACAAAGGTTTTGGCATTTCAAAAACTGGAACGGAGTTCTGATAGCACAGATTCCTCTCCCCATACAGCGATCAGATCCCGTACCTCCTGTTCAGTCCATGCTGGAGCTCTTTTGTGATTCTGGGACTCCATCATGCTCACCTCTGCTGATGAGCTCTGCATGGTCACCTGCAGCTTGCCACGCTGGCCAAACAGGAAATTGAAATTCAAAAGTTCGCGGTTCTTTTCCTGTCTACCTGGCCAGTGCATCTGAGTTGAGAGTGCTGTCCAGAGCAGTCACAATGGAGCACTCTGGGATAGCTCCCGGAGGCCAATACCGTTGAATTGTGTCCACAGTACCCCAAATTCGACCCAGCAAGGCCGATTTAAATGCTAATCCACTTGTCAGGGATGGAGTAAGGAAATTGATTTTAAGAGCCCTTTAAGTCGAAAAAAAGGGCTTCATCGTGTGGACGGGTGCAGGTTTACATCGATTTAATGCTGCTAAATTCGACCTAAACTCCTAGTGTAAACCAGGGCTGAGATTGCTTCAGCTAATTCATTAAATACCCTAGGATAAATATCATCAGGCCATGCTGACTTGACTACATCTAACTTATCTAAATATTTTTAACCTGTTCCGTCCTTGTTTTGACTTGTGTTCCTTCCCCTTGTTGTTAATATTGTGTTGAGTATCTGGTCACCATTAATCTTTTAAGTGAAGACTGAAGCAAAATAGGCATTAAATACCTCAGCTTTCTTGATGTAATCCATTATTTGTTCTCCTTCCCCAGTAAGTAGATGACTTACATTTTCTTTCATCTTTGTCTTGCTCCTAACATATTTAAAGAACCTCTGCTTATTACCTTTTATGTCCCTTGCTAGATGTGACTCATTTTGTGCCTTAGCCCTGCATGCTTGTGCTATTTTTTTGTACTCTTCCTTAGAAATTCATCCATGTTTCCACTTGTGTAGGATTTCTTTTTGATTTTCAGATCATTAAGGGAGCTTTGATGGAGCCATATTGGCCTCCTACTATTCTTCCTATCTTTTCTTTGCATTGGGATGGCTTGCAGTTATCTATTTAAGAAACTACTTTTTCCCTTGGGTTTTCTTCCCATGGGACCTTATCTACCAGTTCTCTGAGTTAGTTAAAATCTGTTTTTTTGAAATCCAATGTTCTTACTCTGCTGCTCTCACTTCTTCCTTTTCTTAGAATTAAGAAATTGCCTTTGATCTTAGGTTTGCTACCAATTCCTCCCTGTTGGTCAGAATCAAGCCTAAAATGGCTGTCCACCTGTTACTTCTTCTATCTTGTGAAACAAAAAGTTGTCCCCAATACGTTCCAAGAACTTATTGGAAATTTTGTGTTTTGCCATATTATTTTTCCAACAGATATCTGGGTAGTTAAAGTCCCTCATCACTAGTTGGTCTTGGGGGGGGGGTTAAATATATTTCTGTTATTTGTTCTAGAAATGCCTCATCCACCTCCTCTTCTTGATTCGGTGGTCTATAGTAAACCCTTACCATAATGTCACCCCTAGTTTTTACTCCTTCTGTCTTTACTCAGAGATTTTCAACTCATCTGCCTCTTACCTCCTTCTGGACCTTAGAACAAGTGTATATTTTCTTGATGTGTAATGTAATATCTCCTCCCCTTTTATACTGCCTAATATGTAGATAGATAAATATACGTACACACACACACACAAACACACTGTGCACATAACAGCCATTAATGTGCTGTATACTCTGCTGTATATATGTATTGGCTAACAAAGAGATCAGATCCACTGCAAGCGAGATCTATGAAGTACTTTTACAGGAACATGGTACTACTTGGTCCTCCTCCATGCTGAAAATGCAGCTCTCACACAGTTTAGAATCCTACCGTACCAACATAGCAGCTCAGGATTCGGGAGCTCAATCCTGCTGTTCTTATACCTGCAAATAATCCCAGTGATTTGGCTCTTTTCCCCTATGCAGCAAATAAGAGCAAAGGAGACACTACTACTTTGTCTAGAAGAGCAAAGACGAGTTAATTTCTTCTTTCATTCATCTGGAATACTGAATACATTTATTTAATTGGACCTATTACATCATGTGTGAGTTATCTGGAAACAAATTTAGCTCTAATATAAATAGAGACAACTTCATTGACTTCAGTGGAGATGCACCCTCTTAAATCAGGACTGAATTTGGCCCAGTGTATCAAATTAAGGTCATGGGACATGTATGAAAAGAAAGCCCAGACCACTAGCTACAGTGCAATATACTCTCTCTCTCTCTCTCTGCTATTATTTTCCGTATTTGTTAAGTGGTTTAAATGGTTTCAGTTCTGTCAGATTATGCAATCAGATATAATTTACAAGAATTCTACTTAATATCAAAATAGTATCTGATCTATGAAAAACTCAGGATTGTAGTCTGCTCTTTTGGTCTATGATTCATTTTCAAGTGTGCAAAATAATTCCCTTGTATATTATGATATATAATTGAGATATACAATTTTGAAACATTATAAACATTTTATAATATACTGTCAATGAGATTTTTGTTCACAAGAAACCCAGCAAGGTGTCATAGATTTTGGGCTGAACTGTGACAATCTGTCAGCTCACAAACTGCTTGGAAACCAATGCAATACCTCGGTACAGTGTGATGGATGTGTATGGATGTTTTTCCTCAGTTTTGAGTGTCCTTTCTTTTCTAGTTCATTTACCTGCCACTTTTCCTTTCCTTAAAATGAAGAAGGGAATATGAACAATTATTGGGACCTGCAATTCCCTACTGGATGCCCTAGCTACACACTCATATAGAGCCTGGCCCAAAGATCAATAAAATCAATGAAAAGATTCCCATCAATTTCAATGGCCTTTGTATCAAACCCACAGCTCTGTCAATGAGATTTACATTTTCATATCAACAAACTCATTCATGTTTAGCCTAAAATAAATTTGGAAGAAAGACGTCCACACATTTAGCTTTTAGAAGGCTTAAGAAGACAATGTATGAACTCTGAAAAGCTGTAAGTCAACTGTGGTTGACAATCACCCCAAGATCTTTATATTCAATTGAAGAGTTGACATTTTTAGTAAACTTTCAAATCTGCTCTTCTTTCTAACAGAAAGAATTATTCTTGTGAAGAATTGTATCTAATTCATATTGTTTGAGAGAGAGAATGCTATCAACTCCAATTCAACCAGAAACAGTATTTTCATTTTACTGCACTTGTGACCTAAATCAAATTCAAACTGAGTCTCCAGGTATACTGAGCATGTTTTCCTTAATAATCTAATATAAAACTAATTCTCAGTGGAGATTAGAAAAGCTGTATAAAAGTTATACTGAAGAAAGCTCTCTTCCTATCTGGATTATGTAAAAGCTTTTTTAAAGGAAACACTGTGTGGCCATTGCTATTCACTCAGAGGGGAGAAGTGGTAGAAAGGAGACAGAGGGGAAAAAGCCACATCAAAAGTACCAGTAACAGCAGGAAAACGGAGATAGTTTTGAAACTGCTTGCATGCATTCATTTATTTTTCTAATTACTTTGATCTTTTCAAGAGTCCATGTTGTGCACGGAAAAGCTTGAAGACAGCACATAATCTATTGCATGTATTTTGCAGTTGTAATACATAAATATATTTGGGCACTAGGAAGAGAATAGCAAGAAATGATGAGTTTTAAAGGTTTGATATTCAAACTTTGGATTTTGCAGTTTATGGTGCTTCACAAAGAATATAGTTCCAGACTCTGAGCTGTTTTGTGGAGTTGGGCTGTTTGGGAAAGGGGTGTAAAAGATAGGCAGACCCAGCAGCGCTTGCTCAGCCCCAGACCTCAGTGACATCAGAGCCTATGCCCTGTAACTGACCAATAGACTCTCTGGCTTCTTGCAACTTACCTCTACTTGCTGGACAGTGGCAGCAGAGAATCCTTAATACCCTAATATCCTTAATGGCGGCTGTGGGAGCTTATGTAGAGGGAGTGGTCTGATCTGTGGGAGTTGCAAGGGTAGATTATTGTGATCGAGTGCTGAGATGTGACAGGTGGGTCATCAAAAGGAGAGACTGACTAACCTGCTAAAAGCCAGGAAGGAAGTGTTACAAAGGGAGCATGATCATAGAATCAAAGGCTTGGAAGAGACCTCAGGAGGTCATCTAGTCCAGTGGTCTCCAACCTTTTTACGCCCAAGATCACTTTTTGAATTTAAAGGCAACCCAGGATCTACCCCACCCCTTCCCCGAGGCCCTGCACATTCCCCAAAGCCGCCCTGGGGCCGAGGGGTTCATAGTGTGGAAGGGGGCTCTCGGCTGAGCCTGGGACAGAGGATTGGGATGCAGGAGGGGGTGAGGGATGCAAGCTCTGGGAGGGAGTTTGGGTGCAGGAGGGCGTACAGAGTGCTGGCTCTGGGAGGGGGGTCAGGGCTGGGGTTTGGGGTGCAGGAGGGGGTGTGACATGTGGGCTCTGGGAAGGAGTTTGGGTGCAGGAGGGGGCTCTGGGCTGGGGCAGAGGGTTGGGATGCAGGAGAGGGTATGGGGTGCTGGCTCTGGGAGGGGGCTCAGGGCTGGGGCTTGTGGTGCAGGAGGGGGTTTGGGGTGCAGGCTCCGGGAGGGGGCTCAGGGATGGGGGTTGGGGTGCAGCCTCTCACTGGGCAGCACTTACCTCCAGCGGCTCCTGGTTGGTGATGCAGCATGGCTGCCACTAAGGCAGGCTCCCTGCCTACCCTGGGCCCACAGCGCTCCTGGAAGGGGCCAACCCTGGGGACAGAGGAGGGGGGCACGTGGCTCCATGCACTGCCCCTCTCTGCAAGCACCGCCCCCCACAGCTCCCATTGGCCACAGCTCCCCGTTCCTGGCCAATGGGAGCTGCAGGGGTGGTGCTTGCAGGCAGGAGCAGCGCGCAGAGGAAGACTCCTGTCCCTCGGGGCTGTGGGGCCGCACTGGCCACTTCCGGGAGCAGCATGGGGCCGGGGCAGGCAGGGAGCCTGCCTTAGCGGCAGCTCTGCTCCACCACCAGAGATCGCGATTGACTGGGAGATCCTCTAGGATAGACCAGTTGATGGCGATTGACCAGTTGGTGACTACTGATCTAGTCCAATCCCATGCTCAAAGCAGGACCAACACCAGCTAAATCATCCCAGCCAGGGCTTTGTCAAATCGGACCTAAAAACCTCCAAGGATGAAGATTCCACCACCTCCCGAGGTAACCCGTTCCAGCGCTTCACCACCCTCCTAGTGAAATAGTGTTTCCTAATATCCAACCTAGACCTCCTTCACTGCAACTTGAGACCAGTGCTTCTTGTTCTGTCATCTGCCACCACTGAGAACAGCCTAGCTTCGTCCTCTTTGGAACTCCCCTTCAGATAGTTGAAGGCTACTATCAAATCCCACCTTACGCTTCTCTTCTGCAGACTAAATAACCCCAGTTCCCTCAGCCTCTCCTCGTAAATCATGTGCCCCAGCCCCCTAATCATTTTAGTTGACCACCACTGGACTCTCTCCAATTTGTCCACATCCTTTCTGTAGTGGGGGCCCAAAACTGGATGCAATACTCCAGGTGTGGCATCACCAGTGCCAAACAGAAGGGAATAATCACTTCCCTCGATCTGCTGGCAATGCTCCTACTAATGCAGCCCAATATGCCGTTAGCCTTCTTGGGAACAAGGGCACACAGTTGACTCATATCCAGCTTCTCGTCCACTGTAATCCCCAGGTCCTTTTCTGCAAAACTACCACTTAGCCAGACAGTCCCCAGCCTGTAGCAGTGCATGGGATTCTTCCGTTTTAAGTGCTGGGCTCTGCACTTGTCCTTGTTGAACCTCATCATATTTCTTTTGCTCCAATCCTCCACTTTGTGTAGGTCACTCTGGACCCTATCCCTACCCTCCAGCATATCTACCTCTCCCCCCAGCTTAGTGTCATCTGCGAATTTGCTAACCATAATCTTTCAATTGGTGCCTAGCATACTTGGCTGTGTGGATTGCCTTCTAAGGAGCCTAACTCAGGCTATGTGGATTGAAGTGTTGTTCCTGTGACCTTTCTAGGTGCCACAAATGTCAACACTGTAATACCTACATCTCTTTCAAAGAGCTGCTTAAGTGCTAATCAAGTGATGAAGGTAAGGTGCTGGACTGGAATTCCGGATATATGGCTTCACTTCTTGTCTCTGCAACAGACTTCTTGCGCAAGTCATTTAATTCCTCTGTCCCTCAATTCTGCATCTCTAGAATGATAATGATAATACTTCTTTATCTTACACAACTGTTTTGAGGAGATAAATATTTAGTACCGTAAGGTGCTCAAATAACGATAAGGGCCATGTAATTATCCAGCTTGATCGTTAACAGGTGGCATAATGTAAAAGCTCCCTGGTTATGAGTCAACTCTTAGCACACAGTAGCTGGTCTAATATTTTGAGCTACATGCCCTAGATGTACATTGTGTTTAAATAATTTGTTAAATAACTGGTCTTTGAAAACAATCAATAAAAGCCTGGAAGCTTAAGCGTTTACTTTCAGCAAATAGTTGGCATACAGTATTTTGTCAAACACAGTCATAGTACCTTTATAAGATATTAATGAAACTAGAAAACTATTGAAAACCTTTATCTTGCTGAACTGATTTGGAAATGTCCAACACTCATTCAAAACTCAGATGTCCAGGCACCAATTGAAAGATTATGGTTACAAAAGGTGGCTTTTAGTTTTTTTATAATAGTACACTAAGGACCAACCAGCATGACTGACAGGTCAGATGTATTTCTTACCAGACACACAGTCTGTTTACTTCACGCAACTTGTCTGAGTACAAGTTTCCTGAGCAAAGCTATGGAGGGTATGTGAGTGATGTTTAGCAAGTGGTGGGGTGTGTGGATTCTGTTTCTTTTGTTTGGTGGAAACACATAAAATGAACTAAGAGAACGCTTAAATCAGCATGTCTCAGGGTGCCTGTCCCTTTAAGAGGAGCTGGGCACAACCACACCTGTAACCTAATCAGCTGCCACTCAGTTGATGCTGTGAGGCCAGAGATCAGATGATAGATTGAAAATCGCCCCTCCCCCAGATCTGGGGCTGAACCCCTTGGGCTTCGGCTTCCCCACCCAGGATGGTTCAGCTTTGGCCCCTCCCTGGGGTCATGTAATTTTTGTTGTCAGAAGGGGGTCACAGTGCAAAGAAGTTTGAGAACCGCTGCTCTAGAACAAGGGAAAACTCATCTTATAATTCTCAGGCAGGTGATCTGTAGAGTGTAGTTCCGCAGGGAACAATCTAGGGAGAAGAGAGGCTTGCCTTTACTCCCAGGCATAGAGTAATCCAGTAGGGAATAGTTAGGCTCCTGCAGAAAACCCGAGGTCAAGGGGAAAGGACATGACTAGTATGCTGATCTCATGTTACATAGTTTTATTTTGAAAAAATAAAATGTAAGCTCTGAATAACAAAGAGGGGAATTGTGTGGCTGGAAAGTTCTTTGGGCCCTGACCAGTGAGTTAGCCTGACAGCTTACACAGCACTGAGAAGGTGGAGAAGCACATCTACCGAAACGCGTAAGGAGAGACTGCTTCCATGGCATCTTAGTGCAGATGTAATAAATAAAGAAGGTGGGGGACAGTGGGGGGTTCCTGATGTCTGGTATAGTGAGGTGGCCAACCTGTTTTCTAAATACCCTTAAGCCTTGTATGATGGGAGAGTGGTGGGTTTCCAGCAACAGTGCTGGGCCCAGATT
This sequence comes from Eretmochelys imbricata, assembly GCF_965152235.1. Taxonomy (NCBI): domain Eukaryota; kingdom Metazoa; phylum Chordata; order Testudines; family Cheloniidae; genus Eretmochelys; species Eretmochelys imbricata. The sequence continues at coordinate 31,660,316 of NC_135575.1, read as the reverse complement.
AAGGGTGTGAGAGGGAGCAAGGCTGAGGGCAGCTTTCCCAAAGGTGGCATGGATAAATTAGAAGGATGACCTGCACTGGACAAGTTACTGCCCGATACCTTTCCCAGTGTGTTAATAGAGTTGCAGCCAAGTTAAACCACAATCACAGTGTCTTGTCTTCCTGAAGTGTCCAGGGCAATTACATTGAAAATGAATGAACCATACTTTCGTAGCAATCATCAATTGCAAGTGTATACCTGTATTACTACTTGTAAAACTGGGGCACTTTTTGAGTGGTTAAAGCACTGAGCCTTCAGCTTCATACCTGATATAATAACTAAGGCCCTAAAATTCTCAGTTATGACTACTTAACAATTGCCAGGCCAGCAAGGCCTTTTCAAAAAAATAGAACACAGGCTGAGAGAATAAAAACCCAAGGTCTATCTGCTGGATTTTTTTCAATAGTCTGAGGAATCTCAGAGCTGTTGCAGCCTTTTGTGAGAGAGTACTACTGGTGCACCTAAAGCTGTGGTTCTCAACCTATTTACCATTGTGGGCAGCATATGCAGCTCTCTATGGTCCAATCCACACACTATATATACTACCTGTATAACCCTGAGGATGTCACATGGGCCACAGCTGTGTGCTGATTGGGCCGCAAGCAGCCCACAGGCTGTGGGTTGAGAACCACTGACCTAAAGACACTTCCCCCTTTTCCTTGTCTGTGAATTAATAACAAATAAATTAATATCAAACACTGATATTATAAAATGTATCAGATACAGTTGTAAAATGGCAAACTTGATGGAATCTAATATTGTAATTCAAATGTGTGAAAGGGAAGTTAACTATAAATGATACAGCACTGGCCAAAATGTTATAAATTTTAGTGACAGGGTTTACAGTAACTCCGCACTTAACGTCTTCTCGCTTAACGTTGTTTTGATCTTACGTCCCTGCTCAATTACAGAACATGTTCCATTTAAAGTTGTGCAATGCTTTGCTATAACATCTTTTGGCTGCCTGCTTTGTCCACAGCTGGCAGCCCCCCTATCAGTTCCCCTATGCCCCCCCACAGCACCTCCTGCCTGCCGGCAGACCCCGTGGATCAGTGCCTTCACCCTCCTCCCCCCGCCTCCTGCCCGCGGCAATCAGCTGGGTTGCGGCATTCACGAGGGAGGGGGGGAGGAGCGAGGACTCGGCATGCAGGCTCCCTCTCCCTCCCCTGCCTCCTGAACGCCGCCAACCAGCTGATTGCTGCGGGCAGAAGGCAGGGGAGGGAGGGAGGAGGCTGCATGCCGAGTCCCCCCTCCCTTCACCCTCCTGCTCCCTGAACGTCGCAAGCCAGCTGATTGCCACGGGCAGGAGGGAGGGGGAAGGAGCGAGGACATGGCGTGCCTCCCTCTCTTGCCTCCTGCCCACGGCAATCAGCTGCCTTGCAGTGTTGGGGAGGGAGGGGGAGCCTGCACGCTGTGTCCTCGCTCCTCCCCCCTCCCTCCTGAACACCATAAGCCAGCTGATTGCCATGGGCAGGAGGCAGGGGAGGGAGTGGGGAGGAATGAGGATGCAGCGTGCGGAGTAAAGGGGGAAGGGGGGGAAGAAGAGGTTGGTTAAGGGTCGGGGCTTGGGGGAAGGGGTGGAGTGGACAGGCCCAGGGTTGAGCCCCCGCACCTGGTGCTTACAGAGTAGGGGAAGCTGCCGCTGCTGCTGCGCAACGTGCTTCTCCTAGCCTACAGCATCTTCAGCATCCTTGCCTGCCTCATTGTCTCCAGTGCCAGTGGGCTGTGCCTGTGTGGGGTAAGGCAGGGGCACCTCCCAACTATAGTACTGTACTATACTGTATGGCAAAAAAAATTTCCCTGGAACCTAAACCTCCCATTTACATTCATTCTTATGGAGAAATTGGATTTGCTTAACATCGTTTCACTTAAAGTCGCATTTTTCAGGAACATAACTACAACGTTAAGTGAGGAGTTACTGTACATCATAGGCAATCCAGTTAGGAAAGAAAGAAGTTGCATTGATAATGATTTCTTTTCGTCTAAGTGATAAAGTGAAGAAGTCAGGCTAAGTTTTGCAGTCAAGCATTCATATGGTATAAGTTAATGAAATACATCTGAGCTGAAAGAGGTAGTAAATAAAAGGAACTGAAATCAAATAGTGTGTTTATAAGGACACTTGACCACAGAGTGGAATAATTGGAAATGTAACTCTTTGATTAATAACGTACAGACTCAGCTCAGTGAGATACCATTGTTAAAGCCAGGAGAACAGAAATAGAAGAGTTATATAGCTGTTCTGCCTTGCTGGAGAACAATAGTTCTTGAGGTGGCTTTGCATTGTATAACAGACAGTTAAAACAAATTTCAAGAGCATCAAAGCATATGGAGGAAATTCATATAAATTATATGAAATTCAAAGTGGACAATTCAGCACCTAGCAGAGTATTGATAGAGAAACTGCAACTTGAGCTGGCATAAATGCAAAATTGGCCAAGGGATGCATGACAAAGGGACCTGTAGAAAGCAACTAGCAGAAGTAAGTTTCTGACCCATGCAAAACAGCTTGTGTTTAAAGTATGTCCCATAATGCTTGTACCAACAGTTATTGCACAACTTGTCTTACATAAGCTGATGTGGCAGGATGTGTTACATAAAGAGAATGAAAAATTCTAGTCCCGGTGGCAAGAACTCAAGATTTTAAATCAAGATAGGATGTTTTTCTAAAAGATATGCTCTTGCAATTATTTTGGGGAAGTTCTATGGCCTACAGTTCCATGGCCTGTGCTCTACAGGAGGTCATACACGATGATCACAATGGTCCCTTCTGGCCTTGGAATCTATGAACTCAAAAGCTGCTGTTTCATTCTCTGATTGCATGGTGAAACAGGACAGCTATCATTTTGGCTGGACATTTCAAATCTTTGGAAGAAGTATGGGTCGCTGTCTGATTGATCGATACTTGCATCTCCAAGAAGAGGAACCAAATTGGACCAACCAGCAGAAATAGAATAAAATGGCCTATCTCCTTCAGTACATTAATTCCTGAAAGCTGAAGACACTGGGAAGGGAGAAGATTGAGGTCCTGGTCTGACCATCTGTGAGTCGTCTGGTAATAGCAAGTATCTATCTCAGACAGGCGCTTTCAACCATTTCTTTCAGTTTTCCAGCAACTTGGATTGCCTGCTGGGCTGTGGGAAAAGTGTGTCTGTCCTTCACTCTACCTGTGTTTGCAGTGCAATTCCTGCTATGAAAAATAGCTGAGCTGTAAACTGATGGCTGAGCTGATAAGTAACACACAAATTTGCTCTTGGCTGACCACCCAGATCAGTCAATTCACCACTTCCTGAAACTGAGTACCTAATTAGTAAGGAAGTGTACACACTTGTTGTCAAGGTTCCTTCCCCACTCTAAACTCTAGGGTACAGATATGGGGACCTGCATGAAAGACCCCCTAAGTGTATTCTTCCAGCTTAGGTTAAAAGCTTCCATCACCAAAGTGTTACAGAAAGAACAGGGGAAGTGCCCACTTGGAAACGTTTCCCCCTCAAGCACTACACCCCCTTTCCTGGGGAAGGCTTGATAAAAATCCTCACCAATTTGCATAGGTGAATACAGACCCAAACCCTTGGATCTTAAGAACAATGAAAAAAACAATCAGGTTCTTAAAAGAAGAATTTTAATTAAAGAAAAAGTAAAAGAATCACCTCTGTAAAATCAGGATGGTAAATACCTTGCAGGGTAATCAGATTCAAAACACAGAGAATCCCTCTAGGCAAAACCTCAAGTTACAAAAAGACACAAAAACAGGACTATACATTCCATTCAGCACAACTTATTTTATCAGCCATTTAAACAAAACAGAATCTGACGCATATCTAACTAGATTGCTTACTAACTCTTTACAGGAGTTCTGACCTGCATTCCTGCTCTGGTCCAGGCAAAAGCATCACAGAGACAGAGAGGACCCTTTGTTTCCTCCCCCTCCAGCTTTGAAAGTATCTTGTGTCCTCATTGGTCATTTTGGTCAGGTGCCAGCGAGGTTATCTTAGCTTCTTAACCCTTTACAGGTGAAAGGTTTTTCCTCTGGCCAGGAGGGATTTAAAGGTGTTTACCCTTCCCTTTATATTTATGACACATGTATATACGCTCTAAATATTGTCAGAGTTGCTGTTTGTGCCTCTATTTTGGAACAGATTCTGGTCAAGATTGTTGTACAGTAGCTTTAATACCAAAAAAGTTACTGTGGTTAACTAAGATTGTTGAACTGTACAATAGTTAATGGTTTCATACTGCCTTTCAAGTGCTACAGCCAGAAAATGAGACCACGTGTCAAGCTTTTTCTACTGCACTCTGTCTATACAGTCTGTCAAAAATGTAGGCATTTATTTTAGGTAGTTAGGAGTGTTAGATCCTGGGGCTAACATTATTCATTGGGAAATAGGGAATATACATCTATTGTGAAGGAAACCTTGTTGAACTGGCATGTAAGTAACTGACCAAATTGTTTTATGATCTGGCTTTGAATTGTTTTTTCCCCTGTGTTAGCAACACCATAGCTGATAAATAATTGGCACTAGTGAGGCCCTATTCTGAGGGATTCTGAGTCAAAAATCTAAACAAAGTCACCTTCCTAAGATAGTAATAGAGTATAAGTGTTATTTTCTATTGTGGCTGTGTAATTTGAGTCAAAACCTAAATGGTTATATTGACCACTTTTCTAATTTATGTAACTAAACCATAGGCAATACCATTTTTGCTTTCTTATATCCTATGTTATTATTGGTGGCTGTTGTAAGAATATTAAATACATTCTAAAAAAAGCCAGTTTCAGCTTGAGTCCTTTCTCTTTAGTTAGGCAATCAAAGTAAAAGACCCCCAAGAAAAGTAGTATGGGTAATCAGTTAAACAGTTGCTAAACGCATGTTTTATATCTGAAGTGCACACTGACAGCTACCCTATGCGCACCTTGTTACTCTACTCTTTTCTCCGTGCACTTAAATGAATTTACAGTATCTGTGAATCCTTAAAATGTTTCACGTACGCTGAACTATACTGTACAGTAGGGTCTGAATAAGTATACAAAAAAGACAATTCATCATATACAGTAACAAGCTTTTAAATTTAAATTTATATTTCATAAACAAGCAGACAAGAAACAGATAATCCGTTCATTCTTTATCCATAAATATTAAACACCAGAAAACGTTCTCATATTTCAGTAATAAAAGGAAAAATATATTTTTAACAAACTGGGTAAAGAGACATGATTTACCATTAATTACTAGACTGCAAAACAGATATAATAAACATCAGAGTAGTGCTACTCGAATTCTTCCACTAATTAACAAACATATCATACGTTTTGGTCATTTATGCCTGCTCTGGAGATCAGAAAAAATGGGTTTCTCATCTGGTTCCATAACCAATGGTGCTGCTATTTAATGATTCGTATTTAACACAAACAGCAGGTAGCTGCAGTCTACCTGCTGTTTGTAAATCAAATTATTTCAGTTTGCACACTTCTTACGGGTTTGCCCTTGATGTGTGTGCATCTAGAAAATTATATTTTTACAAATTTCAAATACAAAGAACCAACTAAGGACCAGATCCTGTAAACACAGCTGCTTAAATTTACACAGGTGAGTAGTCTCATTAAGTTCAATGGGAGTATTCACATGTATAAAGTTAAGCACCTCTGTTACTATGTTATCTGTTTGCAAGATTGGGGCAATAAATTCTTAAGTACGTTCTTAAAGTGCCTGACTCATGTTTACTATGACTTTTGTATTCCTTTTTACATCATCATGGCTGTGGGGAAAAGCTACTCAAAATCTATAACACTTGTATTTTTAAGTACAGTATGTGCACTATTGCTGTTATGTAATGTGAAATGTGAAGAAATAACATTTGTCAAATTAAATACAAAAAGATGTTAATGTAATAAGGCTGCACAATTAAAATCAGAAGAAGTCTGGACTTGCAGAGTATGGTCCTGATCCTGCAAAGAACTCCATGCAGACAGACTCCTAAATCCAGATGGAGCCCACTGAAGCCAACAGGAAAGATTTTCAAAAGTGCTCAGTGGTGACCAGACTATACTCCCAGTGAAGCCAAGGACAGTTTTACCAAATGGGGTGCTTACATGTAATATATCCCAGACTTCATAGGACTGCCTATGGAATGTCCAACAGCCCAGAAACCCCCATTGTTCTCAGTGCTATATTAAACTCTCCCAACGTATTCCTTCCACTCCAGTCAGCCCTGAGCCCCACATTGTGAGGCCTCTTCCATCAGCCCTACTCAGCTTTTAACAAGGACAGCTCCCAGACTGCTGCGCTGGGCATCACAACATGGGGAGTAGATGGCCAGCCCTCTGTGGAGAAAGAGGTGGTTAGGGACTATTTAGAAAAGCTGGACGTGCACAAATCCATGGGGCCGGACGAGTTGCATCCGAGAGTGCTTAAGGAATTGGCGGCTGTGATTGCAGAGTCATTGGCCATTATCTTTGAAAACTCGTGGCGAACGGGGGAAGTCCCAGATGACTGGAAAAAGGCTAATGTAGTGCCAATCTTTAAAAAAGGGAAGAAGGAGGATCCTGGGAACTACAGGCCAGTCAGCCTCACCTCAGTCCCTGGAAAAATCATGGAGCAGGTCCTCAAGGAATCAATCCTGAAGCACTTACATGAGAGGAAAGTGATCAGGAACAGTCAGCATGGATTCACCAAGGGAAGGTCATGCCTGACTAATCTACTCGCCTTCTATGATGAGATTACTGGTTCTGTGGATGAAGGGAAAGCAGTGGATGTATTGTTTCTTGACTTCAGCAAAGCTTTTGACACGGTCTCCCACAGTATTCTTGACAGCAAGTTAAAGAAGTACGGGCTGGATGAATGCACTATAAGGTGGGTAGAAAGTTGACTAGATTGTCAGGCTCAACGGGTAGTGATCAATGGCTCCATGTCTAGTTGGCAGCCGGTGTCAAGTGGAGTGCCCCAGGGGTCGGTCCTGGGGCCAGTTTTGTTCAATATCTTCATAAATGATCTGGAGGATGGTGTGGATTGCACTCTCAGCAAATTTGCGGATGATACTAAACTGGGAGGAGTGGTTGATACGCTGGAGGGCAGGGATAGGATACAGAGGGACCTAGACAAATTGGAGGATTGGGCCAAAAGGAATCTGATGAGGTTCAATAAGGATAAGTGCAGGGTCCTGCACTTAGGACGGATGAACCCAATGCACAGCTACAGATTAGGGACCGAATGGCTAGGCAGCAGTTCTGCGGAAAAGGACCTAGGGGTGACAGTGGACGAGAAGCTGGATATGAGTCAGCAGTGTGCCCTTGTTGCCAAGAAGGTCAATGGCATTTTGGGATGTATAAGTAGGGGCATAGCGAGCAGATCAAGGGACGTGATCGTTCCCCTCTATTCGACATTGGTGAGGCCTCATCTGGAGTACTGTGTCCAGTTTTGGGCCCCGCACTACAAGAAGGATGTGGATAAATTGGAGAGAGTCCAGCGAAGGGCAACAAAAATGATTGGGGTCTGGAACACATGACTTAGGAGGAGAGGCTGAGGGAACTGGGATTGTTTAGTCTGCAGAAGAGAAGAATGAGAGGGGATTTGATAGCTGCTTTCAACTACCTGAGAGGTGGTTCCAGAGAGGATGGTTCTAGACTATTCTCAGTGGTAGAAGAGGACAGGACAAGGAGTAATGGTCTCAAGTTGCAGTGGGGGAGGTTTAGGTTGGATATTAGGAAAAACTTCTTCACTAGGAGGGTGGTGAAACACTGGAATGCATTACCTAGGGAGGTGGTAGAATCTCCTTCCTTAGAAGTTTTTAAGGTCAGGCTTGACAAAGCCCTGGCTGGGATGATTTAATTGGGGATGGGTCCTGCTTGGAGCAGGGGGTTGGACTATATGACCTCCTGAGGTCCCTTCCAACCCTGATATTCTATGCTTCTATGATTCTATGAGCTTCTGTGCCAGGGGTGTTCCCTCCTGGCTTCTTGCAGTTCCTTTGTGGCCCCTGTGCGCAGCCAAAGTAGTGTTTGGAGGCTAGAGCAGGGGGAAATTGCAGCCATGGTATGTTTGAGACTAGAACTTGATTTATTCCAACAAAAAAGTAAAAAGTCATAAATCTTATTTAAGGATTCATCCATAACTCACTCTTTATCAGAGTTCTCTCTGGTGTTTCCTTTCCAGACTTTTACCATCCCCACTTGTCACACCTTGGATTGACCACATCTTCCTGCTTATCAGAGCCAACTCATACCTAGAGCTCCTTCAAAAAAACAAAAAAATACCACAACCAAGAAACCAAACTTTAACAATGGCTACTTATTTATTATTTGTAGAAACCATTCATCTGCTGTTTCTATCAACGAGAGATTCCTTTTGCGACTTTAATTATCTATTTTGGTATCTTTCTACAACATCTTGGCTGATGTAATCAGTTAGTTTCCTGGAGCATTATTCTCAATCTAGGACATATTTTAGTTCTAAAAAAAAGAAAAACCTTGATTTTTGTCTTCCTTTCTGTGGATTGTTTTAGAATATTGGCTCTCCAAAACTGTATTTGTTGTTGCTAAGGGCTCAATTCTCAATTGTCTTCAATAGGACTATCTATGTCCTTAAAGTTAAGCACATGCATAAGTGCTTTGCTGGATTAGGGCTTGATGATCATCTGCTTGCTGGATCAAGTGGGGCTTGATTTGGGGGCGTATTTGGACACATAGCACTGTTGATTTTGATGGTACTACTCTCTGATTAAAGTAACACTGAATGTGAGGAAGGGTAACAGACTCTGGCCCATGGTAAATATGTCGACTTATTAATTTTGGAATAATGAAATGGATTTGTACATATTAATATTTTGTAAAGAAGCACAGAACTGAATATCTACTAAACACAATAGAAAAGAATGTAGAAAATGGCAATCCAAACCACTCTTTCAGTAATATCTCAACAAGCAAACAATAAAATATTTCACAGATTATATGTTACTCCACAAAAATTTTCTGTGTTTGGAGAAAATTGTTACAGGTGATGTAATGTTCTCTGAGGACTGTGACTTCATATGATATAGGATTACCACATTTCTTAACAATATGGAAGTCTGTATTCTTGGTCTTAGATTAATTGCAAAGAAATAAAAATCCAAGGCTGGCTGTGCTTGGAAACATGGAACATGAAGGACTTCTGGAAAAAAAATAGATAAGGAAGAATTAAAAGCCCTGGATTTAGCAATACATGGCAGAAACGTATTACTTAGGGATCAAAAAATTGAGGCAGAGATATCACGAAGTGGCTAAAGTGGATATGGAATTTTGATTTAATTCTCTATATTATGACCTTGTAGATAATATAATACAGATATGGATCTATGGGTTAGATTAGTAGAAAAAATAAAGCGCTTAAAAGTGTCTCAACAAGCAATGTAATACAAGCAGTATGAAAAGTACTGTTATTGTCCTAACTAATTAAGGACTTCTTTAAGTCTTTGTCTGTGTAGATCGCACTATGCACACATACGAGACTGGAATCTTTTCATCAATATTGTCTGCTGGGGCTGCACCTGCACCCTTTGTATCCCCAGGCTTCCCCGCAGGACATAAAAGGCAGAGAAGCCCCAACCACCTCTCAGTTCTCTCTCATTGCTCTTCATTTATGTTCCTGGAAAGAATCCTTGCTCCAGGTCAATGTGCTGGAACTTTGGGCGGTTTGACGAGCCTGCAGAGCCTTTCTGGAGCTCCTGAAAGGATCCACAGTACAGATCCTGGCAGACAACACTTCCATAACCGTGTGAGCAAAACTGGGTCTTTGAAAAATTAGGCCTCAGAAGAGTAAGATGGGGACTTTAAAAATGAGAGAGGAAACCCCCCGCAAGATATAATTAAAAAGGATTACAGTACATCATTAACATCTAAAATTACCTTTTTTGTTTGCACATACATTGATTATTGTTTCATATTTAATGTTATTTATACTACAAAGTAAGGTCCTGAGCCACCAAATATGCACATAAGCAACTTTAAGCGTGAGTAGTCGGATTAGGTGTGCTAATAGAAAAGCATACCACCATTAGAGATGGGCCAGACTCGGAGAGATCAGTTACAGAGCAGAACTGTCCCAAAATTCAGAGATTTTTTAATCCAGTCTTTTTGTTTGACCTGATATAGAAGTATTAGGGGGTTGTGAAATTTGCATTAGCTCTTAGCCTGCATCTGATCTTTGCTTACAGTTTGGCAAGGATTCAGAACCAGGGATTGAATACCAGTCCATTTGTACTCATTTTTGAAAATGGCTAGAAAATCAAAGCGCAGCTCACTGATTGGTGTAAAATTGTATGGTTGTAGAGACATATAATGATATGACACATGATTGCAGTGTAGCTGCTTTCACAAATAAGTATAGGGACATGAAAACAGCCACAAAATAGACAGTACTAATGCAATCTTTGAAGAAAAACCAGTGCCTTTGGACTTGCAAGCGTGTGCATGTCTGCATTATACATACTTCCTGGGCACACTGACTTGCCTAGGGCACACTTACAATTACATCTAATGTGGTACTGAAATACTGAACTCAAAGAAGGTTGGTTCCTTAGCAACGATATCTCATAATTTTCTCACACATCTCAACAGAGGTATTCAAATAATATCACTGGCGTAAGCAGATACCAAGCATGGTGATCTACAGATCTATTGTAATGGACATTAGTAGCAATAACTTTATTTGTTCAGTTCAAAAAATAACACACACAAAAATTATGGTGTAGATGATGGTTCAGTTTCAGCTCAAGTTTACCCAAGCTACCAGAGTGAACCAAGGTGCATAGTCCTCCAAGCTGCAAAGTCCACCAGGCGGAAGACAGTAGTGGTACAAAATGATTACAACCTCCCTTCTGCTTGGGCACTCAGAAAAGGCCACCACTACCCATAAAAGCTCACTCCTGACTGGGAAGCATGTGTAGCTAGGATACGGTTTGTGGAGCCAGATGCCCTGATTCAGTGTTTTCCCCATAGCAGCTCCCACAGATGGAAGTCGGTGTGGATGCCTTATTTTAAATTAAGGAAAACAAGAAAAGAACAAGTGTATGATTGGAGAGAGAGAGAGAGAGAGAGGAGGGGTGGAGGAGTGTGTGTATGTGTGTGTGTCTTTCCTGAAGGGGCCTCGACTTTCAAAAGTCTGGCAAACTGGACTCAGGCAGCCTGTGTTCAGTTCCCGGTTCTGCCAGAGACATCATTAGGCAAGTCACTTAATCCCTCTGTATCTCAATTCCTCAGGTATAAAATGGGGAGTCCTCCCACTCCATCATGTCTATTTAGAGTATGTGTATAACACACAGCACACAGTTGGGGCCTCTCGGTGCTACTGTAATATAAATAATAATACACAGATAAGAGTTATAATAGTTACTTACACCAAAATTTGGGCCAGGGGAAGCCTGGCTGGTTACCAGTCAGAAGAAAGGATACCATCCACTGTGGGAAGAAATACAAGACTTAAATAAATAGTTCCAGACTTGTGGAATAGTTAGGAAATTCCCAAACTTCAGATTTAAGTGGCATGTTCATAATCTTTATTTCCCTTTCCACATGTTTGTTCAGATGTCAGGAAAGAAGATAGAAGCGCAGAATAAAAATCAATATTTTCTTTTATCAAAGTGTGTAAGAAAAACATTGAGTAATTTTATTTTAAAAAAATCAGCCCTTAGCAGTTTTCTCCCCATTGCTTACCAAAACACATACCATTATAAGATTTGTCTAACTCTTACAATGATAAACCCCGCATCGCCTGGGCTTACTCTTTACATTTGTAAGCATGGTCTGAATGAGCTCTTGTCTGTCATGTAAAGAGTTAGTGATGAGCTGGGGAAGAGGACTTCAGGAGCCGACCTTGTTTGCATGGGCACACCCACCCTGCGTAGGTGCTCAGCATGATGGGACTGCTTTGCCCAAATTATCACTTTTGGCTGGAGTTGGATCACAAGTCATTTTGTTATTGGGGCAATGGTTCTAAAGGGTTCTGTATCCTTGCTGTGTATATCAAGGGCATCAGAACTGTGCTTGGCATACCGTGATTGAGGGACTCACCCTCAACTAAACAGCACTTGCTAGGCAGGAGACCTGGGTGCCAAAATCCAGTGGAGTTGAGAGCAGGTGGTGTACATGGTGCTGTGGGCCCTGCCTAAGAGTCCTAGAAACCATCTGACCCTTTCTCTCTCCACTGTGTAATAAGAGAGCTGGTTAAGATTGAATTGGGAGTCTTGTTGCACACCAAAAGAGCTGAAATCACTGGTAACTAGGCCTTTGAGGCCTGCTTTGGGAGAGTGTCTTTGATGCAAGAGGCTGCCCAGTCTGCACGAGCAGTGAAGCTCCCACACTAACTGCTGAAATCACTGAGAGCTGTATTAAGTGGTAGGACCTCAAGACATCCCAGAGGGTGCGGAGTGGAGGTGAACCACTGGCAGAGCGGTCGGCAGAGTGGAGGTGAGCTGCTGGCAGGGCAGCCAGTGCAGCAGAGCGGCGAGCAGCCGGCAGAGCAGAGTGGTGAGTGGCCATCAGGACAGCTGATGCTACAGCGAGTGCCTGGACAGCAGAGCATGCCAGGTGTCCCCCTCCCCCCACCACCAGTATGGGAGGCAAGCTCAGGCACCTCTGAACTCTGGGTCTTCAATGGCCAAGGACAATTGTGAATGGGGTGCAGTGGAGTGAACTTTTGGTTGCTGGATTTAAGAACCTGAGGCAAAAGGACACTATCCAATGTACTCTGGATTGGGTCTTTTGCTTATGGTCTTATGTTTAGGAATCCTGCTTATGGCATTTTCCCAAATTAATACTGGGTTACTTCCCTCCTTTTATTAAAAGTTTCTTTTCCACACTCAAACTCTGTGCTTGCAAGAGGGGAAGTACTGCCTCTTAGAGGTGCCCAGGTTAGCTGGTTTTGTTGTATTGCTGAAAAAGAACCCCTAGATACTGAACCTGACTCTTGTTGCTGCCGGCTCCAACCGGCAGAAGTGTTACACATTGTACTGTCACTTTTCTCATATTTGGCTGGTTTTCATCTGTTTGCATCAAGTAGATGTGTCTGTTATACAGTGGAAATTTACCTTCATCCAAAGTTACAACAGTCACTTCATTATAAAGTTCTAGGGGTCCTTTGAGTGGAGGCAAGTCAACCTAGGTGCCATTGCAAGCACCCAGTCTCCTAGTAGATTGATTGATTGAGTGTCCCCTGCATCTGTTAGCAATATTTTCCCATTTCATGAGCTTGATTCATCACTGTGTTACGCTGAGTTTTATATCAGTGTAATTCTAGTAACAGCAGTGGAATTGCACGTTGGTGAAGCAACTCTCACAACTCTGGCTTAAAAAAAAATTATTATTCATTGATTAAGTTCGGGCTTTTCTTTCCCATGGAAATTTTCAATTAAAGCCCAGCTCAAACTTTTTTCAAAGTTTTCAACACTTCTTTTCCTTAAACTCCGGTTAAAATGCCAGTTTATACAAAGCTGCAATCCCCTATTTAAATTAAATGGCTAAAAGCATCATAATATCTCATCTGCATTCAAGTTATTTAAACAAATATAAACTTTGTATCAGGAAGGGAGAGTATCTTTTCCAGGAACCAGATGTTATTATAATTCACCTTGTAGAGCAGATGAAATTTCTAGACTTCAAGAATGTAAAATAACTCCTCTTTGAAAGTGCCTCTTAAGTAGTTAGATGGAGTTTTAGCAGCTTGATCACTGTTTGCTGTCAGCAACTTGAGAGAGGAAGGAAGTCTCAGTCTTCTGTTTCTGGTACAGATCCTACTCCCTCATATGGACAATACGCTGTGCTGTGGCAGCTGTTTTCAGTTGGCTCCCCCAAATATCTCCTCTCTTTTGCTTCAACTCTAGTAATGAAAATATTCTGTGGCTTCCTAGGAGCTCAGCTTCTGTGCGGCTTCTTGGTAGAAGAAAGAGCGGAAAAGAAAATAGATAGAACAGCATTACTAAATCCTCAACGGCAAAAAAAAATGGCTACTGAGCACTGCATAGCACTGCACTGTAAAGATCATTTTTCACATTGTATCAGGGAAGACATTTAAAAAAATTAATGCATTGTGATGACATACTGTAGTGCAGATATAAAAGTATTCTGTGATGTGCCTTCCTTTATAACAAAAACAGGGGGAAAACTCTTACAGTTCTATTAGCATAGTGTAGAATACTGTCCAAGAGGTGGAGTCCCAGAGTTATGTATTCTGGGCAAACTTAAAACTAGAAATGAGTGTGCAATTAAATACTGAATACCAATTTAGGCAACAGGAAAGTGAGCAGATTATTTGAGTAGAACAGAATATTTTTATTTGCCTGCTTTTCACTGTATTGATCTGGGTTAGCAGTCCAGGTAGTTTTCCCTTCTTGCTCCACCCCCTACCCCCACCTCCCAGTCTTGAATGTTGCTAAACTTCCAGTCAAACAAGTGTTAAATTGGATTGATAGAATTCACATTTACCATAATAATAATTGCAAACTGACTGATGGATAGATATTGAAAGCAAATTGCAGGCAAGTAATTTTTGCTGACTAGTATGTGTATCAGATGCATAACTGCATTATTTTCAAGGTATGTACCATTACTGAAATCCTTATTTTTGGTTCTGAAGAAGCAACAGCAGACAAATTTGCCTTCCATCTCAAGCCCCAAAGAGAGTTATGCTTTATCCTGTCAAGTGCAGTTTTGGTCATAGTGATCTATGATTTTTTATCTCCAGGCTTAATTGTATAAATGCACCATCCTAGGATTGAAGCTATCAACCCTTACGAAACTCCACTTGGTACAGAATACAGCAGGCTTTTGCTGACAGTTATGGATCAAGAAGAGCTCATAATTCTGGTGTTCTGATCACATCCCTGGCTGCCCACTGCATGAAGTTTAAAATCTTGTTGCTGTTAATCTGTACAGCTCTTTTGACTGTATCTATACTATATCAAAAACTGTCTCTCCCTCCATGATCTCAAGAGCAATGGAACTTTCAGTGATCGGGGTGAGACAGAGCCTTCTTCCTAGAGTAAGGAATGGTTTTCTACTTCACAGCCTTCAAGACAAAGTGCAATGACTCTTTGTCACATTCTTCCCATAATAATAACAATATGATGAAGCTGAGATTCAGAAGAGCAGTTCTGGTAAAATATGTGACAAATTACACATCCATGAATTTGTCCCTTTTTATGGTGCAGTTTGAAGTTGTTTGGATATCATTGAGATTTGTGTGGTAGCTAGCTACCAGAATACTGGACTGAAATGTAATAAAGGGTACTGTGTCTTTTATTTCCTTTTTCATTAAGTGTAAGTTAAGAGAAGTGTCATCCTTCCATTTCCTGGCTTTTATTGTTCACAGCCTTAACATTAATTCATGGTCCAAAAATATCTATAATAAAGTGTAAAAGCATGGCCTTTGCTAGTTGTATAGTCCAGTTAGCATCTAGCTGTTCATTTTTCTGTTCTTTCAATGAGGTCTTAACAGAGTTAGCCATGTAAGTCTGACTGAATCCATCTCCTTTCAGTTTAAAATTAACTAATATCACATCAAGAAACTGATTAACATCCCCAGTGAAATAAAATTGAAGAATTCAGCCGTTGAATAGAATTACTGTAATATACTGACATCTCAGACAATCTCCTTCAATCAATTTACAGCTGAACAGATCCTCCAATACTGTAGGTGAGTTTCTTTGAGCAACTGCACATTTATTTTATCCTGCTTTAAAGAGCTAATTTTAACAAAGCAAACATTTATGCTTCGCTAGCCTATTAAGCTTTATTATGTTGCAGTTGAGTAACTTTTAGACATACAGTACTGCAGGACACTCAGAGTTCCATTCAATGAACTCTGAGTGCACATGTCTTGAAAACTTGAATATAAATTCAAATGCAGCACTAATGGCTCCATTATGTCACTCATATCCAGGAAAGGGCATATCAGCATTATATTGCTTGAAATAGATATTTCACCTTTGGGGTTCTGCAGGAATGGTTGAGAGAATTTAACAGCTGTGAAATAAATATACAAGCATCTGGGGGCTATTCATTTTGTCCAGGCTATGTGTATAAGGGACATGCATGTTTGTACTTACAGAGAAGTTGCTGTAATTTTTCATAGGTTGTGCTAATTTTACCAGTAGTTTTGGAGACAGTGATAAAGTGTATGGCTATGCGTATGGAGTCTCCTGCATGCATTCACTGATGCATTACAAATTCCTTAGACATTATCATTTTCAAATAATTTTTGTATGACTATCCAGATGTACAGGATTCATTGTATCAGTTAAACATTCCCTTAAAGTACAGCTCTCTCCTTGGCCTTCACTTTACAAAAATAAATAAATAAATAAATAAAGGGAGAGTCAGGCCCAGCAATTGTCCAGTATTGGCATAATTTTAACAGGTGTTTTTTTATTTAATGTTCCAGGAAGCCCTATCCCCAAATCAATAAGACCCACACTATTAGAGACCATAGTAGACTAGACCCATACTGAGTCAGACTAAAGATCCATCTAGCCCAGTATCCTGTCTTCTGACAGTGGCCAACGCCGGGTGCCCCAGAGGGAATGAACAGAACAGGTAATCATCAAGTGATCCATCCCTGTCGCCCATTCCCAGATTCTGGCAAACAGAGGCTAGGAACACCATCCCTGCCCATCCTGGATAATAGCCATTAATAGCCAATCCTCCATTAATTTATTTAGTTCTTTTTTGAACCCTGCTATAGTTTTGGCCTTCACAACATCTTGCTATGTTTTTTTAATTTGGGGCATACATTTAAATTGCGCCTCTATTATGGTGTCTTTAAAAAATTTCCCTGCAGCTTGCAGGGATTTTACTTTTGGTGCTGTACCTTTTAATTTCTGTGTAACTAACCTCCTCATTTTTGTGTAGTTCTGAAATTAAATGCTACAGTTTTGGGCTGCTCTGTTGTTTTCCCCACTACAGGAATGTTATATTTAATTATATTATGGTCACTATTACCAAGCGGTCCAGCTATTGTTACCTCTTGGACCAGATCTTGCGCTCCTCTTAGGACTAAATCAAGGATTGCCTCTCCTCTTGTGTGTACCAGGACTAGCTGCTCCAAGAAGCAGTCATTTAAGGTGTCAAGAAAGTTTATCACTGCATCCCTTCCTGAGGTAATATGTACCCAGTCAATATGGGGATAGTTGAAATCCCCCATTATTATTGATTTTTTAATTTTAATAGCCTCTCTAATCTTCCTGAGCATTTCACAGTCACTATCACCATCCTGGTCAGGTAGTCGGTAATATATCACTACTGCTATATTCTTATTGTTCAAGCATGGAATTACTATCCATAGAGATTCTATGGTACATTTTGGTTCATTTAAGATTTTTACTTCATTTGATTCAACGCTTTCTTTCACATATAGTGCCACTCCTACACCAGCACAACCTGTTCTGTCCTTCCGATATATTTTGTACCCTGGTATTACTGTGTCCCATTAATTATCCTCATTCCACCAAGTTTCTGTGATGCCTATTCTATCAATATCCTTATTTAATATGAGGCACTCTAGTTCACCCATCTTATTATTTAGACTTCTAGCATTGGTATATAAGCACTTTAAAAACTTGTCACTTTTTAGCTGTCTGCCATTACATGATGTAATTGAATGGGACTTTTTTTCTTTTGACTTTTCTTATCAGATCCTACCTATATTTTATCATCTTACAACCTCTCCTCCTTATTAGGACATAGGGAATCTCCATTTATAGGTCCTCCCCTAAGGGATGTCCAAACCACATGCTCCTCCGCACCTGTCAGCTTTCCCCCCGCTCTTAGTTTAAAAACTGCTCTACGACCTTTTTAAGTTTAAGTACCAGCAATCTGGTTCCATTGTGGTTTACATGGTTTAGCCCATCCTTCCTGTATCCCTTTCACAAAAGTTTCCCCAGTTCCTAATAAATCTAAACCCCTCCTCCCTACACCATCGTCTCATCCATGCATTGAGACCCTGCAGTTCGTCTTGTCTAACTGGCCCTGCACGCGGAACTGGAAGCATTTCAGAGAATGCTACCATGGAGGTCCTAGACTTCAATCTCTTACCTAGAAGCCTAAATTTGGCCTCCAGGATCTCTCTCCTATCCTTCCATAGGTCATTGGTACCTACATGTACCACGACCACCAGCTCCTCTCCAGCACTAAACATAAGCCTATCTAGATGACTTGAGAGATCCGCAACCTTCACACCAGGCAAGCAAGTCACCATGTGGTTCTCCCGGTCATCGCAAACCCAGCTATCTATGTTTCTAATGATCGAATCGCCCATTACTAATACCTGTCTCTTCCTAATAACTGGAGTTCCCTACCCCAGAGAGATATCCTCAGTGTGAGAGGAAATCACAACATCATCTGGAAGGAGGGTCCCAGCAATGGGATCATTTCCCTATGTTCCAGTTGGATGTTCTCCTTCCCTGAGGCTTTCATCCTCAACAAACAGCACAGAGGCTGTCAGACTGGGGCTAGGACCATTTAACTGTGTCCCAGAAAGTCTCATTTATGTACTTCTCTGTCTCCCTTAGCTCCTCCAGTTCAGTCACCTCGTCTCCAAAGCCTGTACATAGCCTCTGAGGGCCAACAGCTCCTTGCACCGAATGCACACATAGGGCAGGTAATCATACATGCTGCATTGGGTGCAATAAACTGGGTAGCCCCCTTTGTTGCTGGACTTCTGCCTGTATTCTCTTTTTTCTTCTGAAGCTTGCTCCTTTGTTGTTGTTTTGTTTTTATCAGGGGGTGTTTTGGGTTTTAAGTTTTAAAAAGTTTAAGGAATGTTAAGCATATGTAGCCCCCCCTCACACTCCGTCTGTAAACTCCCTCGCAAAATCCCCCTGTTAGCCGCTCTTGTTTGCTAGCTAGAGCTTCTACCTGGTAGAAGCAAGGCAAGGACAGGCAGATCAGTGTCTGCTACTGTGGAGAGAGAGATTCTGATCAGGGTTCACTACAGCTAGAGAGGGCTGAGGGGCAGGATTTGGCACCTGCTATATTCAATTGGCGAGCCAAAAATACCCCTCCCCCAAATACTTTATCAGTGTGAGGGAACAGCCAATCACAGAGAAGCAGAGGTATCAGAGATTTCTTCCTTCCATAAACATGCCTGCAGGGCACTATCAAACCCTGCACAATAATACAGCTGTCAGGCTTGAGGGGAATGGGAAAGAACTGGGGTGAGAGCATATGAGCAGCTAAATGGCTCGGTACTGTTCAGGTACCCAAATGAGGTGTTTGTGCACCTAATGAAAACACCACCATTTTATAATTGGGTCTACAGTAATTAACATACATGTTATAAATATAAAGAGAAGGGTAAACACCTTTCTCTATACAGTGCTATAAAATCCCTCCTGGCCAGAGGCAATATCCTGTTACCTGTAAAGGGTTAAGAAGCTCAGCTAACCTGGCTGGCACCTGACCCAGAGGACTAATAAGGGGACAAGATACTTTCAAATCTTGGGGAAGTGGGGTGGGTAGGGGAAAGGCTTTTGTTTGTGCTCTTTGTTTACGTGTTTGTTCTCTCTGAGAGAGGCCAGACAGAAATCCATCTTCTCTAACCTATCCTAATCCAAGTCTCCAATATTGCAGCCAGTATAGGTAAGCAAGGCGGATTAGTTTATCTTTTGTTTTATGTGAATTTTCCCTGTGTTAAGAGGGAGGTTTATTCCTGTTTTCTGTAACTTTAAGGTTTTGCCCAGAGGGGGATCCTCTGTGTTTTGAATCTGAATAACCTGTAAAGTATTTTCCATCCTGATTTTACAGAGGTGATTCTTTTACCTTTTCTTTAATTAAAATTCTTCTTTTAAGAACCTGATTGATTTTTCACTGTTCTTAAGATCCAAGGGCTTGGGTCTGTGTTCACCTGTACAAATTGGTGCGGAATATTATCAAGCCTTCCCCAGGAAAGGGGGAAAGACGTCTCTAAGTGGTCTCTTTCCCTGTTCTTTGTTTAAAATGCTTGGTGGTGCCAGCATACTGTTCAAGGCCAAGGCAAAGTTTGTACCTTGGGGAAGTTTTTAACCTAAGCTGGTAAGGATAAACTTAGGGGGGTCTTTCATGCGGGTCCCCACATCTGTACCCTAGAGTTCAGAGTGGGGAAGGAACCCTGACACATGTAATTAACAGAACTATTAGAAAATTATTATAGACAGAGAGATATATGTACACCTATTTGGAAGAAGAATAAAGGAAAATATGAAAAAAAACTAATAAGGAACATAAAAGGGACATGTGGCCCAGCTGAGCCAGAATACAGTTTTTCATCTGGTAGCATTTTTCATATAAATTCAGTGTGACTTCTCATGGGGTAGGCTATTATTCAAAGTGAGTAAGGGTGGCAGAACCTGGCTCTTTGCAAAGTGAATTCAACACTAGTGGAGCCATGGCTATGCAGATAAATACTGCAAACATTACATGCTCACATAGGGTTTCACATAGCCTGGGCTTTAGAATAGAGATTTTCAAAAGCCGTCAGTGTTGGCCTAACTGTGCTCCCCATGATGGAAGTAAAGTAAGGCCAACACTAAATTCTATTAAAAGATCCACCCCTATAGTCTATTTTTCTAGAGCAGGGAATGTTGTCATGAGACTGGGCTTATCCCCTACTTTTTTCAAAAAGTATCATGGTACCATCTACGGTCACACCCTCCCTCTTCCACAAGCCTTGGGGCACTCAAGAATAAACCTGGGGTCAGATCTGACCATTAGCTTCCTGCCTTCCCATCCCCACTTCTCTTCCCCCACCAACAATACTTCCTTTTCCATACACAAACACTTCTTGTGATACCTTAGCCTGGCTGTCTTCTTAGGTCCTTTGCTCAGAGAGACCAAGAGCACTTTTACCTTTCCTAATCTTTCTCTTGATCCTTTAGTACTAAGATTTACATCAGTCCCTGTTCTATCCCTATTCTCTCCTTCACTGGGAGAGGGAGCTCTGTATATTCCCTTCCACAGCCCCAGCATGCATTGCTGCAAGCCCTAAAACACTCTGGTATCCCTGGGAGCCACAATGCCCAGAATGCCTTGCTGTCAAAACAGGGTAAAGAGGTAAGTACACTCTGTTACAGTGTGGAAGAGGAACATGGGATCAGGGCCAATAGTTGATTTGGATCGTCAGAATGGTTAGTAAACGGGAATCTCAACTTAATGTTTTAAGACAACAACACCTCTAAGAGGCACTGCAATACTGTGTGGGGTTTGTTTTGGTGATGGGATTCAAAAATTACTTATTCTACTTAGAAAAGCACCTAGAAATCCTCATTTCTGGAGTTGATGGCTATAAAAAGAAAAGGCAGATGGGCTTTTTATAAATATAAAGGAAAGAAGGTGTCTGTAGATCAGACCATGGAAGACTCCTTTACATTTCTCAAAAAGATCCTAGACGTTCTGCTTCTAAGTTTGCTTTTGGGAAATATTTTCTTTTGTGACTTCCAAAAGGCAATGACTATCTTTTAACTCACCTTGTCTTTTTTGTATTCTTGGATTGAGTGGGCTCTTAATACTTTCACCTTCCATTCTTGAGCTCATGATTCACTTTAATTATCTGCTGACAGCTGTAGCAAACTCTCACAGATTTCCGTTGCACAGTACACCTGTTTAAGCTCTGACACTGGAAAAAAAGAAACTTGTGTGCAGCTACTTACACTTTAGAGCCAGACTCTAATTTTCCCATTGGCCTGACTGGGTGTAGTGTGGAGCCACATATCTCGGCAGGGACTCAGCCGCTGCACTGGCTGGTGTGTGTGGGGATGCAGGTGTAGAGAAATGTCCCCGTCTCTTCCCTGTCCCTCCTCATCCCTTTTGGGGTGGTGTGTGTAATTCACTGTTTTAGTGTGTGTTACATGACCCCCTCTTGTTGTGGTGTACGTGAAAGAATAAGACCCAGATCCACAAATAGATTTTGCCACCTAAATCCCAGATTTAGGCACTACTGCAATCCACAAAACCCTGCTTGGCTGCCATCTAACCCTGTTGGTGTCTAAACTTGCTTAGTGCCTAAATTTTTGCTGTAAAAATCCCCTAGGAGCTTAAATTCTTCACTCTAGGCATCCGGATGCCTAAGTACTGGTAGGATCCATAAACCAGGTGAAGATAGGCATTGGCCCACCTATCTCCATTCAAAAATCAAGGAGGAGGAGGTGTGTCCTCCCCACTTATAACTTTTAATGTTAAGCATTGCAACATCCAAGCCCCTTTGTGGATCCAGGCTTAAGACCCTGCTACTGCTACTACTAGAGTTATTTGATTAGCTCAAGGGGGTGAGGTAGTTTTTAGCACTGAAGGCCATGGGGTCAATTCCCATGGATGGTCCAATCCATACTGGGGGATGGATGTCATTACATTTGTGTTTATGGGGCCACTGAGAGGGACCTGTCTTTGTGTACGGAGAGAAGGACAGCAGTTGTGACTGGCCCCTGTGTGGGCCTTCCAAGAAGGGAAGGCTTCTTGTTCCCAAAGAGGGACTAGGCACATTTTGATCCATAATCACCTTTTCCCCCTCCCCCTGTTTTTTTTTTTTTTTACAGATTATTATGCAAGTCTGACATTTCAAACAAGTAGCTTTTAGCCAATATGTTTGGAATTTATAACAATAAGCTGGATAATTTTCATAATTATATCGTCATTTTGTGCTACTCTGTCTTCTATTATGTATTCTCCTCCCCACCTTCCATGAATTGAAAGATGAAGTTACCATTATGGGTTTCTAACTTCACATTTTGAACTGATTTTGCAATCATACCTTCGGTTAGACAGTCTGACAAAAATGGTAAAGGAAAGCTTGTACAAGCTATTCATAAAAACGTTACTAGTCCACAAGGAGATGAAGAGGTCCAAAATAGTTTAACATAGGATGCTTATCAGGTATCTGTAAAATATAAGTGGGGGATGGAGAGAGAGAGAAATCACATCATATACTTATTTTTCTAAGGGTCTAAATATTATGCTGGGTTAATTAGTTCATAAACTAATTTATATGACTAGTTAATATAGTTAGTGGTAGAGTCCTCAAGTAACAAACTTGCTGTACTAGTGTTTTATTCAGTTAGAAAGTGCATTCCAAATAATCTTCTCTATAATTTTAGAGAAAATAAATAAATCCAAACAGATGGATTCATTGTTAATCTTAGATATCTGCTTGGAATCAATTTATAATAAGGAAAAATATTACAATACCATAATTTAACCATTTTACTATCCAACAGTAATTAAGCACCCATGGTTCCTTACTTCCTGAAGGAGACACAATTAATATTTATTTGTTACAGCTTTCTCATATGCTCCCTTACTTTCTGCCCCTCCATAAACCATGCTTAAACCCTGAGAAAGGACTTTAGTTTTATCTGAAGTACAAAGCTTGTCTTGGATGTTAACTCTAAATTTCATTAACTGTATTATTTCAGTTTCTGCACTGAAATGAAAGAGTGATCATTACTGCTTCCTTCAGGTTTGCAGCCCTGGCTCAACTCAGGAAACCTAAACCTTCTTTTTCTGGAAATAACTTCTTTTCTCTTTTTAATAGAGACTGTCTAATCCACATTTCTTCCTCTATCACCTAAGTGAGATGATGTCCTATTTGATCACAAGAGTCACGGAGTTGAATCCTCTCTCAGATGTCCCATGTGTGTAAAGAATGGAGTAATGAAAAAGAACTGAAGGCTCACATGAGAAAACTAGGGAACTATATAAACTGCTTCCTAGTAATTATGGGAATGAGGGGGGGCATATTGTTACATCAGGCACTAAAAGATGGATAGTGATTGGCTGTTCCAGGAGTGTGTCAGGGGAAGGTGCACAAAGCTTTGCCTCTTAGGGTATGTCTACACAGCAAAGAAAAACCCAGGCTCCCACCCTGCAGGGTCCTAGACCATTGGCTCCAATCTGAGCCCAGAAGTCTACACAGCAATGAAACAGCCCCACAGCCCGAGCCCTGCTGGCTGGGCCAGCTGTGTGTTTTTCTTTCCTGTGTAGACAAACTCTTAGTGCTTCTGCACTACATGATAGCAGACAGCTACCAATTAAATCCCCACTCTCCTGCAGGTGTGGTGGTTTTTTGACCCTAGTGCACTGATCTGGGGCTGAAAGCAGAAGTGTTGCTGTTAAGGCTGTGTGTTCAGGTTCCTATGGAACCTCAATAAACTTAAATATTTCAATACTCATCTCTGTTTTTCCTAGGCTTTTTTTTTTTTTTTTTTTTTTTGGCTTCTGGGAGCTATGAAAGGGCTGAAGCAATAGGAGAGCTGGTCTCATGTTATTCATGAAAGTCAGGAGGTGAAATACTGTGTAAAGGGGGCAAGTAGTGCTAATTGAGTTGTATAAATGACTATGTGGCATTTCAAAAGACTGTGAAAAATACAAATATGGCACCTGCACTGACTCCTCACCAAACCTGTGATATTTCCTAACACAGCGGAAGCAGAGGTGCCTAAAATCTCCTTAGATTGTCTGTCTGTTCTCAAGATATTTCCAGCTCAGTTTTGTGGAACCAATGCTCAAATATTTCAGGTCCTTCAAATAAGCTTTGGATAAGCATTCATACATTTTGATGCTAAATTCAGTCAAACCCAAATCCATACATTAGCCAGAATCCTTGGCATAATTTAAGGCTAAATCTTAAAAACATGTCAAGCAGCAGATGCTGTTTCTTTGTTTCACACAGAAGAGCTGTAGGTTGAGTAACTACAACATCTAACTAGCTAGACCTAACCACAAACTCTTGCTAAGTTGTGGCATTTTCATTTTGAACTGTAGAAAAAGATTCTATCAGGTCTCTGACTAGAAAGTCATGCCTACAGTTTGAGAAATGTATCAAATTATCAAAGAAATTGAGGATTTATAACAAAACCAAAAACCCTAAAGCTTTATTGACTTTCCTCCAGGTAAAACGTCCAGATGTGAGAATAGAGTACTTCTATAACCAAGCCATATGATTCTACATGGGCTCTAAGTTTATAAAATAACTCAGAAAACATCATCTGCAGAGAGCAGCGCCTTGAAACTGTCCAGTCACATCCAGCTATGCTCTCAGGAGAATTAGGCTAAGAGATTTCTTCTGTTCAGATTCTTTGGCATTTTAATATTCACTTTAAATGCCTAAATTTCCAAATGAAGACTTATTAGAATAAATGGATCACGGCTGAGGTAACATATTTCTTGAAGTCTTTAGATGGAAAATTAACAGCATAAATCAGTAACACTGCCAATAAAGTTAGCCCTTGTTATTGAGCTAAGCCTTTCAGTTTTTTCTTGCTTCTCAAACCAGGGGGAAACAGCAAATATTATACCTTCTGATTCATACCTTTGGCTGCTTCAAATGTATCAGTGTCAGCACTGTGAGATCCTGGATCAAATCAGCTGCCCATAAGGCTGGCAATGAGAGAAGCACATTAAAATCTTTTGCAGTTTACGGAACTAGGGAAGTCTCTCTAGGTTTAGGCATGAATGAAGTCCTTTCTTTAACCAGGTGTTTGGGAACTAGAATGTTTCACAAAATTTACTGGCATAATTCCTAAAAACACTGCTGCAAATAGTCTCTCCATTTCCTCTAATTACTGTAACGTGCTACTCCCCATATGTAAAGAAACAGTGATTCATTAGAACAATGATATAGAAAAAGAGATGACCTTGCAAATTATGAATGGGTTATTCTTTTACTCTGAGTTGTGGTCATGAATCATTTCCCCCTTCACACTCCTTTCTTTTCTCATTGGATACATAATTCTTATTACTGAGGCCTTGTCTACACTACTGGGGTAAGTTGACCTAAGTTATGCTCGATGTAACTTAGGTCGACTTACTGCAGTGTCTACACTGCACTGTGTCGATGGGAGATGGTCTCCCATTGACTTACCTTACTCCTCTTGTTCCAGTGGAGTACCGGAGTCAACCAGAGAGCACTCTGCAGTTGATTCAGTGGGACTTCGCTAGACCTGCTAAATCGACCCCCACTGAATCGATTGCAGCAACATCGATCCCAAGTGTAGACATGGCCTGAGTCTTCAAGGAATTAACATCACTGAAAGAGGGGCAAAAAGAGGGGGGAAAACACCCCTCTGAACAATGTAAGTTACAGTGACAGAAGCGCTGGTGTCGACAGTGCTATGTCCAAAGGAGAGCTTCTCCCACTGACATAGCTATTGCCACTCATGGAGGTGGTTTTATTATGTCGATGGGAGAGCTCTCTCCCATTGGCATTGAGTGGCTAGACGAGCAATCTTACAGTGGCTCAGCTGCATCGGTAGAGCACAGCAAATCTGCAGATATGTGCTTTATATCTGCTGATCTCCCCACTGGGATGCAACACGCACTGCTGCTGCCGTGTGCCATCGCTCGTGAGCCCCCAGGAGCAGCACATGATGCGATGCCCCTTCCTCCTAGCTCCCCCGTCCATGCCACTTTTCTCCTTGAGACCCCACCCCTGCACTGCCCCTTACCCCCAGTCCCCACCCTCACGCTACCTCTTCTCTGCAAGACCCTGCCACCCCACTTGCTCCCTTCCCCCCTTCCCCTGTCACTAGCCTGGTGAGACGGCTTGCTGCTGCGGGTGCGGATGTGGATACTGGTAAAAGACGGCTAGCAGATCGCGGTTTGGATCACAGGTTGATCCTGGAGGATGCGGATCAGATGCAGATCCACATTTTTGTATCTGCGCAGGGCTCTATGCATCAGTACAGCTGTGCTGCTGTAAGCTCACTGTGACCTGAGGTTTCTACTGGCTCAATTTCACTTTTTTACATTTTGCCATACCATCCTTGTTAACATTTCCTACATTACTTTGGGCACATTTTATATCTAAAAATATACGGCCAAATCCTGAAGAGTTAATTTATTCTGTATAGCTCTCACTGAAGTTTGAAGACTAACTAAATACTGAGTAAGAACTTCAGGATCTGATCATGGAAATGTCTATCAAAATAGGTCTCTTTTGGCTATTATGAAAAATGGCCTACATCAAGGGTTCTCCTTCATTTTAATAATAATAATTCTCCAGAGCACTACAGAACAGAGAGGTCTTTTTCTGGACACCTCCCCTCCCTGCACCACAGGTTTAGTTCTCAAAATATTTAATTCTGAAGATCATCAGAAAAGGCTCCATGGACTGCAGTTTGAGAATCTCTGCTCTACACAGATACTCTTTCTGCACCTTTGTTATCTAAATATATTTTATGGTCATGTCATCATCTTTAAATTATTCGTTTTGGCACTTTTGTCATATTACTCTCATTGGTTGCATATCAGCTGCATACATGGGTCAGCTGACTTTTTAGTGAAAATTAGGGTTGGCAGAATTCTTTTTTTTGTATACTTTTGACAGATAATATTGATGTTTATTTTTAAGCACTCTTGATTTTTAGCTATTTAAATTTTCACAGGTTTGCAAAATTATGGATTTTAAGCATTTTTTAAATTTTTATTGATTTAAATTTTCCACTTTTCAAGAAATTATGGAGGAGGGGCAGTCAGACAATAAATATTTGATGACAGGAGATTTTGACATTCAAACAATTAAAACTTTATAACCATTAAAATACAAATTGACAACATCACATATCAAATCATACATAGTAAATATCCTTAAATCAAACAAATTCTCAAGCAACATTTTTCTTACTTTGCCTATCTGTAAATGTCTATTATTATTAAAAGACAAGGTGGATGAGGTCGTATCTCTTATTAGACCAACTTTTGTTGGTGAAACAGACACGTTTTTGAGCTACACAACATGGCATTAAGGAAATATTTTTTGCCAGTTTGTGTATATGGTGAAAATTATATTTACTGACATTTACCATTAAAAATATAATCCTTCCAGCCTAGTTAAAATATACGTTACAGCCTAGCTGGTATCACTGATCAAAATTATATCTTTAAACCACTTCCTTGGTTGGGGGAGTGGAGTACAGCGGGGTACTGTGGTATTGTCTGTTCCTAAAGGCATAACCATGCAAAAGGCAAGAAGGCTCCATAAGCATTTCCCCTCTTGCATGCATACCCACTCAAAATCAGACACAGTGGGCTCAATTCACCATTGTCCTGCACCTGGTGTAGTAATTAACACCAGTGCAAAGTGGGTGT
Source organism: Eretmochelys imbricata (assembly GCF_965152235.1). NCBI lineage: Eukaryota > Metazoa > Chordata > Testudines > Cheloniidae > Eretmochelys > Eretmochelys imbricata. Next base: position 31,632,206 of record NC_135575.1, on the reverse strand, counting down.
AATTTGCCAAATCAGAATGGTAGCATTTTACATTTCAAAGTCACATTTCAGTGGTTAAAAAACATCAGTGAATCAGGCTCAATCTATCCAACTGTTTCTCATATGAATCTTTCATAGCAGAGAGAAAGAGAATTGATGAGAAAGGTAACGTTAACCATATTTGTTTTTACTTTGATATTTTTTAATCTCAGGAGCAGCCCCATTGCATTCTATTCAGTGCATAATTCTTTCTAATAGGATTCAAAAATTGTTCAGGCAAATTGTACAACATTTCTTTGTGTTTTATTTACCTTTTTTTCAGCTCTAGTGTTTATCTGAATGTTGCCTGAAGCAAAATATTTAATAAATATGTCACGTAATGGAATAATATTACAACACTCCCACATAGCATCTGCAATATTCCATAGAGACATACACTTTTTTGTTTAGTATAGATCTGCTTTGATTAAAATTTTCCCCAAAGTTTTTGAAATAATTCCTGCCCCCTTCTCTCCCCCCCCATCCCCCCTGCTCTTAGCTATCCAGGTCCCCTTAACTTCTGGGTGCTGCCAATCCCCATACCAATCTCTTTCTAGGTCTGAGTGTTGATAAACTCATTGCGGGCTATTATACCTGGCTCTCTGGAGTGTTCAATCTTTGATATGGCTTGATATCTTTAATACTGGTGTGCTTGATCTATGGAGTGACTTCTCAGGTTAGGAAAAAGAAAAGGAGTACTTGTGGCATCTTAGAGACTAACCAAGTTTAGGGCTCAATCATATATGGCAGTGGTTCTTAACCAGGGGTCCGGGGCCCTCTGTGGGCTGTGAGCAGGTTTCAAGGGGTCTGCTAAGCAGAACTGGGGCCCAGGGCAGAAAGCCAAAGCCCCAGCATGTGAGGCTGAAGCCTGGGGCCCGGAGCCCTGCCACCTGAGGCTGAAGCCAAAGCCTGAGCAACTTAGCTTTGCAAGGCCCCCTGTGACATGGGCCCGGGACAATTGCCCTGCTTGCTACCCACTAATGAGTGCCCTGGCTTTTATAGGCAGAAAAACAGTTGTTGTGGCAGTGGTGGGCCATGGAGTTTTTTTGCAGGGGGGTGCTCAGAAAGAAAAAGGTTGAGAACCTCTGATCTATGGTATTTAGCACTTCCCAGAGGTGCAGAGCACCCTCAACTATCATTTAAAAAATCAACAGGAGTTAAGGGTGCTCAAGTTCAGCCCCTTAACGATATTCTGGGATTAAAACAGTTTGATTAGAAAGGAGATGTTGGCACAAACTTTCTCAAATCTTACTGATCTGTCTATAAACAATTTATATTGGTTTATAGAAGCCTGCTTTTGAGGTCACGGAAGTGTTTCTGGCATGGTGAATAAATAGGAATAGCAGGAATGGTTTGGGAAACTGAGAGAAACTGATAACTTTGTAATGTCACTGACCCAAGACAAACTGACTCCTCAGTAGCTTCCCAGGAGAATTTTTCAACTCTCTTTGCGGAGAATAGCAATGAGATTTGTCACGGTCTGGCCTGTATGTGTGGATGAAGTGGTCAAGCCCAATTTATCAGTCATTGTTCTTAGCCTGGGACGTTTGATGCCCTTCTCTAAGGAGAAGGTCACAATGAGGGGAAGAATGGTCTTGTGATTAAAGGCCAGGCCTAATAATTAAGAGATCCAAGATCTCTTCCTGGTGCGATCTTGGTTAAGTCACTTAAACACTCTCCCCACTCATAAATGGGGATAAGAATACTGTCCTACTCCTCTTTTGTGGGTTTTATTTAATGTTTGTAAAATGCTCTATGATCCTTGAATGGAAAGTGCTACAGAAATGCAAAGCATAATTTACTATCATTGTTTTTGATCCATGAACCCCACCTGATGTAAGGTGGATCTGTGCCTCTTGTGGGTGGTAAAGGTTCCACAAGCAGTGGCCCTCTCATTTTTGACAAGGATAGAGAAGGCCTCCCTTCGGGAGTAGAAAGTTGAGTTCCCTCAGATTGGCAAATGTTTTGTAAAGAAAAGTTCCTTTTGGCAAGTTCCTGCTGTCAGTTATATATTGTTTTCTGGAGGAGATCCTGCCTCTGCTACTCATGCCTGTGTCATAAACTATTTTACTCTCTCTCCTTCAGCTTACCAGTTAAACAGTTTCTAGTACTAGTAGCTTGTGCAAAATGTGGCAATCTGTTTACTTACCATGGTAAGCATTCAAGAATATATTAGACCCACTTTGCATTCTTTGCCTTGGCTACCAATATACCTGTACGCGAATTGTAAACTCGGGGCTTGATCCTGGACATCTTACTCAAAGCTCACTTGCTTGCTTGACCTACAATGTCCCCAAGCTTATGTAAGTCATTAATTTGAATAACATGTCATCTTATGGACCTCTTTAGACTCTATGCTTCTCAAATCACTGCTTGGGGTACCTTTAATAGACCTTACCTTAGGAGTTAGCTACATGAGAAAGTTAACTTGTCGCTGTTTAAAACTCATTCAGTTAAGCCCATGCAAACCCCGTGTGTATGTCTTATTTTGGTTTTAATTGTGGCTTATTTTTGTTTTAAGAAATTTATTCCCCAAGCTAAACCAAAATAAGCCACCCTTAAATCAAATTAACAGTGTCCACATAGGGATTTGCCAAAGTTTAAATAAATTAGGTTAAATTCATGCTTTAAATTAAACTGGTGCAACTTTCTTGTGTATGAAATCCCTTTAGAAGGTGAGTGTACTTATAAGTACCAGCTCCCAAAACAATGGACTCTCCTAGTGCTTTGGGGTTCCACCCAGTCCAGTAAAGGGTTGTGTCGCCACCTGCTCTGTGACCCTAGGTGCCTCTATAGTGTGCACTTAGGTTCAAAGCTCTGATAGCAATAGCCTGCTTACGCTAGCTTGGTTACTCCTTGCAGGAAAAACAGCTCCTCCTGCCTCAAGTTTCCCCAAAACCGTCCCCTCTGCACTGTGCATCCCAGCTCACCGCAGTACTCACAAAACCTTATCAACTGGACTACTCCTTTAAAGAGATAGTGCACAGTGCCAGCCTGTTAATTTGGCTGAGGGTTTACCCTTCAGTTTGAAACACTATGCTGAGATGATTGTGTAATAAAACAAGATTAAGTTTATTAAGAAAGAACAGGTATCTAAGTGATACCAAATAGAAGGAATTGGGGTAGAAGTGGTTACAAGCAAAAGTAAAAATATGCTTCTAAGTCTAAAACCCAACATAAACTAAAGTCTTTTGTTCAAAGTAGTTTTTCTCACCACAGTTGTTCCTCCAGCATGGCTGGCCAGATCTTAGTAAAGATCCAATCACAGAGCCAACAGTCCTTGGTTTCTTTGACTCTTTAGGTGAAGGATACCATAATGGCTTTGTGATTGTCTTTATATTCCCCAAAGTCCATTGTCTCCAAATCGAGAGCCAGGAAGGCTTCCTGGGTTGCAGCTTCTTTTTGCAGTGTCAGGATGACCTTCTGCTGCTGTTTTGTTCCTGTTGACTTCCCATTCCTCTGCTGATTCATATTTAAATGGGACTTCAATAGTTTTGATTCCATAATGCTTAATTTACATTGGTGACAGGTAGATAGCTACCATCCCTCCTGTCTGGAAGAAAACCTGTTTCTCCCTTTGTTTGGTCACAGATGTTAAAGCATAATATTAGTAAGTATCCATAATTCCTCATATAATGTTAATATGTACATTTTACAATGGTATCTATCACCTGTGTGTCATTAGCTTTCAGCAAAGATCTTATTTGATATACTTTTATAGTACAGTAATATTGTATACAATCAGTTTATTCAATTGCTTATTCTTTGGGGTTCAGACCCCTGTTTTCACCCTGGGGTGTCTGAACCCTGATTGTTCACTTCAGATTCATTTTGACCCAATCTTGCAAAAACGACTTTATTTCTGTAGATGTTATGATGTATGAGAAACCACTTTGGCTTTGGCTTTGGCTTTTCTTTTTCTTTTTCTTTTTTTTTTTTTTTTGATGGGCATTAGTTGTAACCTACAGCTGGGTCCGTCTCTCTCTCTTGTGCATGTATGGCATCTGCAGAGCAACATTACATAAAAGCAGTTGTAGGTCCATAAGCCATTTCAAAGCCTCCTCTGTGACATTGTGTATGTCATCCAATTCACCTTTGAATCCATATTTGGGGCACTGCATTATGATGTATTCAATGGTTTGGATGTGAGTCACACGAAGGGGAGTCTTTGATTTTCCACTTGAGCATCAGGTAGCCACATCTTCCATAGTTTATTTGGATGTGGTTCAGTGTGGTCCAAAGCCTGTGTGACACGTCAAAACCGGGAGGGTGGCTTGTTGGGTCAGGAAAAAATGTGCTTATTTGGAATGAGGTCCAGACACTTTGCCATTCACTGGCTGGATCCAGAGACATGAGGTGGTCACGTGTGGTTCCTAGTGGTTTTCGCAATTCCAGGTGTTGTTGGGGTATGTTATCCATAACCTGCTGGATGGGATGTTCTGGGTAATCTTTGACATGCTTAAGTTCTTGTGCCATGGCTATGTCTCGACAGATAGCTGGAAGTTTGATGTTTGCTAATACAGAAAGCCACTGTAGAGATGTTGATTTTAAAGTTCCCACGATGATTCACATGGTCTGATTCAGCTGCCTATCCACAAGTTGGGTATGGCAGCTTCTTTTCCACACCTGTGGACTGAATGCACTTGGGTGCAACTGGGTGCACCAGGGCCAAGGCTGATATTCATAGCACCGGTGCAGTTGATCCCCAGCTTGTTCCTGCTAACTTGTATATTGTGTAAGCAGCGTTGGGAGACACATATATGTTTTATTATCCATTTGTTCTCCAAAGGCAGAATTGGGCGCAATATCTCCTGCTCAGTTGGATATAATAAGCATAATTAATTACCGAATGCAAACCAATTTACTCCCTCACTTTATCTGTCCCCGTATGATTTGTACATCACAAATACCTTCAGTTCCAATAACTGGGAATCTAGTATCATGTAATTAAATTAAATTATATAATTTATTTTGAATAAATGTTTATTTTTCTTGAAAAAATAATGACTTTCTATTATATGGCCACCAGTATTAGGTAACTAAGTATTTTTAATATATTTACCCTCACAGCACCACTATGAGGTAGGAAAATGCTAATATCCCCATTTTACAGATGGGGGAACTGAGGCATAGAGAGACTTCGGGTAAAATTTTCAGAGGCTCCTAAGTTACTTAGGCACTTAAGTTCTGTTTTCAAAAGAGATTTAGGCACTTAGGAGCCTAAGATCTATTGACTTTCAATTAAACTTAGGGTTCTAAGTACCAGATCATTAAACATATTGAGGTGCCTAACATCCACTGAAATCAATGAGAGGTACCTAAATACCTATAAGGATCTCTTCTGAAAAGGGGACTTAGGAACTTTTAAAAATTTTACCCTAAGTGACCTGCCCAAAGTCACACAAGAAGTCAGTGGTGGAGAAGAGCATTGAACTCCGGTCTTCTGAGACCCAGGCTATCAATCTAACCACAGAATCATTCTTCCTCTCTTACATTTAGAGATAATAAAGTTCAGTCTCCATACACTGTCTACATCTCCATTATTATAAGATATATGTTGTGGTAGAGCATAGACCTCAACGAGATCATCTACTTTTCAGAGGTTTCATGAGGCTATTTCCAATTATGCTCTAACTCAACGAGGCAGCACCTACCACACCAACACCTATCTGTCCTACAGCTATCCCTTATCAACTCCTGCTGGTAATTCAAACTTGTCCTTTTGGTTTTCAAATGCTCAATAGGCAGACTTCATCCAGTATTTATGATCTCATATCCACCTGTTCCCAAGCCCATACATTCCACTCTTCCACTGCCCTTTCCACTTTCCTGAACTCTCCTTGTTTGTGGGTTGCTTTTCACCTGTGTTGGCCTATCTGCAACTCTTGTTCATCTTGGGGCCAATGAGTTGTGTACACTAAATACTGGCATTGAGTTTATGATTTATTTTCTCTTTGTAAAGGACACTATATGAAAATAAATCAATGTATTTTGTAAACCAATGACTTTGACAGAATCACATACAGAAAAAAATACTTTCTTAAGATTGAAATCTGTTAGAGCAATAATGTGGCAGTGACACGAAGAAAGCCTATGTCTAAGAATTCTTTCTAGTCATCTTTCTTTTTGAGTCCAAGCTAGAAAATATATACCATATTAATATTAGTTTATTCAATCTGACCTACAGTATTCTGAATCAGGACTGTGTTATCTTCGCCCATTTTCAGGTGTATCCTCAACAACGTCAGTGAGTGTACCTCCAACAGCAGTATCTGTATCATTCTGAAATGCCTAGGTTCGTACTAGGAGGAGGTATCATGTTAATATACTGCACACTCTTTATAATTGTACTTCTTGGAAAAACAAGAGTGTTTTCTGTGCTTTATGGAATGCTGCTGTAGGACTCTTGTGAGGTAACATATACAGTCATATATTATTTAGCTTGAGTATTGGTGAATCTTGTGCAATTTTAGGTTTTGGAACTCATGTTATTCTGTACTTTATGCCTCACTGCTTTCACAGCCTTCTTATATTGCTCCCGTGTATTTTTCTGTGAGTCATGCCCACACTAATTGAAGACTAATCTTGCTTTGTTGTAATCACCTGCCTTCTCATCAACTTATTCGATGAAAAATTCAGCCAGACTGAAATACAGAACCATATCTTTACTGATGTTATGTCCACAGTCTGAGCAACAGCCATGCAGTTTATCTTTCTCATCTCATTTCTAGCATGCTCTTCCTTTGCTCAGAATGGGTTGAGGAAGATGAAGGTTTCTGATATGGCCTTGTAGAATACCTCAATTTGAAACCACTAGTTTACAAAGCACCACAGAGGACAACAAAGATCTCTCCACTGGGAACTCATTGCTCCCCACTGTGGCATATTGAACACTATGTTAAAATTACAAGCTATCACTTCACGTTTTAAGGAGTTTCTTTGTCTTGTTTGCAGTTTAGGGGGCTCTGTTGGGAAGTATGCAAACTGGGTTTTCAGCACTCAGTCTGCAAAAAAGCCAGCCTAGAGCAAGGTGGGTTATGTTGTGCCTTTCTGCCTTAGGAAGCAGCCTGCTTATCTCTAGTCTTTCCCTTTGTATTTGATTGTTGTGTGTTAGAGTTTTGGATTCTTAGAAATAAAGTAGTGTTACATTGCAACTTTCTGGAAAGAGTATTTATGTTTTGTTTCTATCTCTGTGTATTTGCTATGAACATAACACCCACTAAAACTCATTACTGTCCACGGTACTTCTGGACTTTTCAGTAGCAGTACATCTGTAAAAGAGCCTACCACGTGCCTCAAGAAAAACAGGTCATTACTCTTGGTTTTGGCTACTGTTAACAGATTTGAAAGTTTTGGCTTTGTGGACTCCGTACTATTATAGTATAATCCCGCATCCCTGTTTTTCGTGTTAGTATTTAGTTCAATAAAAACATCAATTTTTGATTTTTCATGCATTTATTTCACACAAAGGATAAAATCAGAATAGCAAAGCAAAAATCTCTGTCTTTAAACATAGCTCCATCTGAGATATCAGCTAACCTTCGTCTCCAAATAAGTTGTCTATTGTCCAGGTTAGATGAGTACTGTTAGTTTTTTTTGTTACCATGCACAAGGTTCTCAACCACAGAGGCAAAAGTCTTCAGATTTGCACTTTAACCTCCAATTTTTACACTTATACAGCAACAGTTCTGGTCAGAAAATGCTTCATGGTGTCCAATACCAGATACAGGAGGTCTGTACTAATCCACTCCCCTCTGCAGATCCTACGCAGAATTTTTCCAGACTTTGATGTTGTAGTGTCATCACCTTTCGACTCATCTTGTTGCTATTCAACTTCCTTTTTTGTATTTCAACTGTTCATAGTCACCCTTTATAGGATAATCTACAGAGTAAGGCAAGACAAGAAAACGAATGCTAAATTTGGCAATCGAATCAAATGCGTAAAGTGGCAACTCAGGATTTACCCAAAATATGTCTTTTCTTCACCTAGACAGGCACCCTCTCCCTGTTACTGCCGTGATTGATTAGTAGAGCACCCAACAACCTGGTAACCATCTGGGAAACAGGAATTTTCAGTTTCTTTCTAGAAATGTATCTTCACTGGGTCTGTTGTGTGCCCATAAGCCTAGTACTTAATCACCACATGTGGGAGGTGTTAACTAGGGAATTGCCTTTCTAGTCTAATTTCATTATTATTTATATAAGTGCTGTAAGAATATATATTGTACAGTATTGCTACTGTATGAAGGGTTAGAAATGCCACACAAATAAGATTCCCTGTCCCAAAGAGCATATAGTTTAAATAAGCAAGTGGGTACAACAAGTTAAGAGGCAAGTGCAGAGGAGAGGCTGATTGCTATAAGGGAACAGATGTCAGAAGTTTATTTGGAGGAGGAGGTGGAGGAGGGAGGCTGTTCCAATATGAAAGATGATATAAAACTGGGAGTGGGCGAAGGAAACAAATTGAGGTTTTATACAATTATGTCTTCTGTCCTATCCAGAAGCACTTGTGCTTTTTGAAAGTGTAGTGGAATTTGACAGGAAAATATATATCCTTTAAAGAGGCTAAAAACTATACCCATATTATTCTCCAGATACATTATGAAAATGCACACTGCCCCCAAACAAAAATGGTGACCCCAAAAACAAAGACCCCCAAAAACCCTACAGCTCAAAGCCAAAAGACCTTTCTAAGACAAAACTCTGTCCATGTTACTTTTCCCTTCTCCTTCCCCCCCACCCCCCAGCCCTCCTAAATTCCTGGTAGAACAACAACTAAATATGGAGTAGGACCTAAAGGTCAACAAATACAGGCGCTGGGGAAATGAGAGAGGAAGTGAGTTCTCTAGTCAAAGACAACAGGCCTTGAGCCTTCTGATGATTAAACCAGGGAGTATTTGTAAAATGCCACCCACTCAGTATGGCACTCTGACCCCTTCTAATGGTGGCTGGGCAACATACAGAAGTTGATGACCCAGCTACAGCCTTAGCTAAGACAGTGTGTTTATCTCAGGCAGTAGAAACTCGTGCATTATGATTTAGAGATCTGAGGCTCAATCCCTGATTTTGATGACTGCAACAGGAATATTGGGTAACAAGTAGCAGCCTGAATGGAGATTTAAATAGGTGGACATCTGAAGCTCAGGATGACCTTTCCTGGCCAGAGGGAGTATGTAACTCACACCTACCTAGCTCATGTGGTAATGTGACCACTAAGTTGATCTCAACTGCTGTGGTATCACATGTGCAGAGAGACAATCTCTGAGGTAACCAGGGCCCAACACTCTTAAAGGTTCTTTTTACCACACTGTCTGACACTTCTTCTAGGAACCAAGTGTAAATTTTCTTTACAAGAAAAATAATAATAATACAGGTGGACTTCCCACTCCAACCCCAAACTATCCCTTCAAGGATGCCACACGGGCAGAGGCTAGTTCACCCATGCAGCATTTTTGGGGAGCGAGCAATCACTCTCTTCGGGCTCTTTCCTCTCACAATAGAAACATGCTTTAGTTATTTCCATCTTAAAAAACCCTTCCTTGATTTCATCTGCCTCTCCAATTACTGCCCAGTCTCCTTTTTTTTTCTCTAAACCTCATTGAATGTGCTGTTTACAATCGCTGTCTGGAGTTCCTCTCATCCAGTTCCATCATCAGCTCTCTCCAATCCATGTTGTGGCCCTTGCATTCCACTGAAATCTCTCTTATCAATGTCTCTAATGATCGCTTCCTACCCAAAGCTCAGAACCAGTACCCCATCCTCATCCTCCTTGACCTGTCAGCCATCTTCGACACAGTTAACCATGCTCCTCTTCTTGAAATCGTGTCTTTTCTTACCTTCCATGACTTCGTCCTCTCCTGGTATTCCTACATCTCTAATCAGCATCTCTTTCAGAGGATCCCCAGCATCCCCAATCACCTTTCTGTGGAGTTCCACAGGGATCTGTCCTTGGTCCCCTTCTCTTCTTCTACACGTTTCTCTGTAAAATCTCATCTGCAAACACAAATTCACCTACCATCTCTATGCAGATAACTCAGATGTACTTAGAATCATAATATCATAGAATATCAGGGTTGGAAGGGACCTCAGGAGGTCATCTAGTCCAAGCCCCTGCTCAAAAGCAGGACCCATCCCCAATTAAATCATCCCAGCCAGGGCTTTGTCAAGCCTGACCTTAAAAACTTCTAAGGAAGGAGATTCCACCACCTCCCTAGGCAACGCATTCCAGTGTTTCACCACCCTCCTAGTGAAAAAGTTTTTCCTAATATCCAACCTAAACCTCCCCCACTCCAACTTGAGACCATTACTCCTTGTCCTATCCTCTTCTACCACTGAGAATAGTCTAGAACCATCCTCTCTGGAACCACCTCTCAGGTAGTTGAAAGCCGCTATCAAATCCCCCCTCATTCTTCTCTTCCGCAGACTAAACAATCCCAGTTCCCTCAGCCTCTCCTCATAAGTCATGTGTTCCAGACCCCTAATCATTTTTGTTGCCTTTCGCTGGACTCTTTCCAATTTATCCACATCCTTCTTGTAGTGTGGGGCCCAAAACTGGACACAGTACTCCAGATGAGGCCTCACCAATGTCGAATAGAGGGGGACGATCACGTCCCTCGATCTGCTCACTATGCCCCTACTTATACATCCCAAAATGCCATTGGCCTTCTTGGCAACAAGGGCACACTGCTGACTCATATCCAGCTTCTCGTCCACTGTCACCCCTAGGTCCTTTTCTGCAGAACTGCTGCCTAGCCATTCGGTCCCTAATCTGTAGCTGTGCATTGGGTTCTTCCGTCCTAAGTGCAGGACCCTGCACTTATCCTTATTGAACCTCATCAGATTTCTTTTGGCCCAATCCTCCAATTTGTCTAGGTCCCTCTGTATCCTATCCCTGCCCTCCAGCGTATCTACCACTCCTCCCAGTTTAGTATCATCCGCAAATTTGCTGAGAGTGCAATCCACACCATCCTCCAGATCATTTATGAAGATATTGAACAAAACCGGCCCCAGGACCGACCCCTGGGGCACTCCACTTGACACCGGCTGCCAACTAGACATGGAGCCATTGATCACTACCCGTTGAGCCCGACAATCTAGCCAACTTTCTATCCACCTTATAGTGCATTCATCCAGCCCGTACTTCTTTAACTTGCTGATAAGAATACTGTGGGAGACAGTGTCAAAAGCTTTGCTAAAGTCAAGATACAATACATCCACTGCTTTCCCTTCATCCACAGAACCAGTAATCTCATCATATAGAAGGCGATTAGATTAGTCAGGCATGACCTTCCCTTGGTGAATCCATGCTGACTGTTCCTGATCACTTTCCTCTCATGTAAGTGCTTCAGGATTGATTCTTTGAGGACCTGCTCCATGATTTTTCCGGGGACTGAGGTGAGGCTGACTGGCCTGTAGTTCCCAGGATCCTCCTTCTTCCCTTTTTTAAAGATTGGCACTACATTAGCCTTTTTCCAGTCATCCAGGACTTCCCCCGTTCGCCACGAGTTTTCAAAGATAATGGCCAATGACTCTGCAATCACAGCCGCCAGTTCCTTTAGCACTCTCGGATGCAACTCGTCCGGCCCCATGGACTTGTGCACGTCCAGCTTTTCTAAATAGTCCCTAACCACCTCTTTCTCCACAGAGGGCTGGCCATCTATTCCCCATGTTGTGATGCCCAGCGCAGCAGTCTGGGAGCTGACCTTGTTTGTGAAGACAGAGGCAAAAAAAGCATTGAGTACATTAGCTTTTTCCACATCCTCTGTCACTAGGTTGCCTCCCTCATTCATTAAGGGGCCCACACTTTCCTTGGCTTTCTTCTTGTTGCCAACATACCTGAAGAAATCCTTCTTGTTACTCTTGACATCTCTTGCTAGCTGCAGCTCCAGGTGCAATTTGGCCCTCCTGATTTCATTCCTACATGCCCGAGCAATATTTTTATACTCCTCCCTGGTCATATGTCCAACCTTCCACTTCTTGTAAGCTTCTTTTTTATGCTTAAGATCCGCTAGGATTTCACCGTTAAGCCAAGCTGGTCGCCTGCCATATTTATTATTCTTTCGACACATCGGGATGGTTTGTCCCTGTAACCTCAACAGGGATTCCTTGAAATACAGCCAGCTCTCCTGGACTCCTTTCCCCTTCATGTTAGTCCCCCAGGGGATCCTGGCCATCCGTTCCCTTAGGGAGTCGAAGTCTGCTTTCCTGAAGTCCAGGGTTCGTATCCTGCTGCTTACCTTTCTTCCCTGTGTCAGGATCCTGAACTCAACCAACTCATGGTCACTGCCTCCCAGATTCCCATCCACTTTTGCTTCCCCTACTAATTCTTCCCGGTTTGTGAGCAGCAGGTCAAGAAAAGCTCCCCCCCAGTTGGCTCCTCTAGCACTTGCACCAGGAAATTGTCCCCTATGCTTTCCAAAAACTTCCTGGATTGTCTATGCACTGCTGTATTGCTCTCCCAGCAGATATCAGGAAAATTAAAGTCACCCATGAGAACCAGGGCGTGCGATCTAGTAGCTTCCGCGAGCTGCCGGAAGAAAGCCTCATCCACCTCATCCCCCTGGTCCGGTGGTCTATAGCAGACTCCCACTACTACATCACTCCTGTTGCTCACACTTCTAAACTTAATCCAGAGACACTCAGGTTTTTCTGCAGTTTCGTACTGGAGCTCTGAGCAGTCATACTGCTCCCTTACATACAGTGCTACTCCCCCACCTTTTCTGCCCTGCCTGTCCTTCCTGAACAGTTTATAACCATCCATGACAGTACTCCAGTCATGTAAGTTATCCCACCAAGTCTCTGTTATTCCAATCACGTCATAATTCCTTGACGTCACCAGGACCTCCAGTTCTCCCTGCTTGTTTCCAAGGCTTTGTGCATTTGTATATAAGCACTTGAGATCACCTGCTGATCGCCCCTCATTCTCAGTATGAGGCAGGAGCCCTCCCCTCACAGACATTCCTGCCTGTGCTCCTCCCGGTATCCCGCTTTCCCACTTACCTCAGGGCTTTGGTCTCCTTCCCCCGGTGAACCTAGTTTAAAGCCCTCCTCACTAGGTTAGCCAGCCTGCTCGCAAAGATGCTCTTCCCTCTCTTCGTAAGGTGGAGCCCATCTCTGCCCAGCACTCCTCCTTCATGGAACACCATCCCATGGTCAAAGAATCCAAAGCCTTCTCTCCGACACCACCTGCGTAGCCATTCGTTGACTTCCACGATTCGGCGGTCCCTACCCAGGCCTTTTCCTTTCACGGGGAGGATGGACGAGAACACCACTTGCGCCTCAAACTCCTTTATCCTTCTTCCCAGAGCCACGTAGTCCGCAGTGATCCGCTCAAGGTCATTCTTGGCAGTATCATTGGTGCCCACGTGGAGAAGCAGGAAGGGGTAGCGATCCGAGGGCTTGATGAGTCTCGGCAGTTTCTCCGTCACATCGCGAATCTTAGCCCCTGGCAAGCAGCAGACTTCTCTGTTTTCCCGGTCAGGGCGGCAGATAGATGACTCAGTCCCCCGGAGTAGAGAGTCTCCGACCACCACCACCCGCCTCCTTCTCTTGGGAGTGGTGGTCGTGGAACCCCCCATCTCAGGACAGCACATCTCATGCCTTCCAACCAGTGGAGTTTCCTTCTGCTTTCTCCCCCCAGACATATCATCTGGTCCACTCTCCACAATGGTACCTGTGGAGAGAACATGAAAGCGGTTAGTTACCTGTGTCCGCGTTGCTGGAACCCGGACATTCCCCCTTCTTCTTCTGGAGGTCACATGTTGCCAAGCTTCTTCACTGGTCTCTTGGCTCCGCTGTGCAACCTGCTCTAAATCTTTAGAGCTTTGTGCCCGTAGAAGCATATCCTGACTTTTGTCCAGAAAATCCTCTGTTTCTCGTATGCAACGCAGGGTCGTTATCTGTTGCTCCAGACCTTCAATCTTCTCTTCCAGTATGGAGACCAGCTTGCACTTTGTACACACAAAGTCACTTCTGTCCTGTGGAAGAAAGACAAGCATGGCACATCCAGTGCAGGTCACAACAGCTGAACCCCCCCTCCCCCTTCCATATCACCTTCTTACTATGAGCTTCCTCAGAGAAGTTGGCAAGATGTAAGCCCCACTGGGCTCACTCCAGGCGAACTCCCAGGCAAACTCCTGCTGTGTGCTGCTCTGCTGTCCCCCGCTGCTCAGCTTCTGTACTCCAGACGTGTCTCCTTGTGCCCACATGAAAATCTCAGCCTTTCTTTCTGAGATCTCCTCATAGGCATCTAGCCCTCAGTTCAAGCTCAGCATGGCTAAAGCACAGCTCTTAATTTTTCTTCCCCCAAGCCCTCCTTAAGACCTCATTTCTCGACCACTGTGGACAACACTATCACCATCCTGCCCATCACTCAGGCTTATAACCTGGGTGTCATCCGTGATTTGGCGTTTCTGTAGGTCCTCACATCCAGACTATGTCTGAGTCTTGCAAATTCTTTCTATGTAACATCTCTGATATATGCCTTTTCCTATCCATCCATATGGTTAAAACTCTCATCCAGGCTCTCGATTAGTGGAACATCCTTTCCTCTGGCCTTTATGTGTGCAATCTTGCGCCACTCATATCCATTCAAAATGCTGTTCCAAAGGTCATTTTCCTAATCCATTGCTTTGATCAAGTGTCCCCTCTCTTTGCATTTCTCCACTGTCTCCAGCTTCTCTGTTGCATCAGACATAAGTTACTTGGTTTCATTTTCAAGGCCCTATATAGCCTATCCCCACCCTATCTGTCATTTCTGACTGAGTATCAGAAGGTCAATTCCAGCCTCTGATCAGCCCATGATGCTAGCCTTCCTCACGCACTTGTCAAATTTTCCAACACGCACCTTTGTGCTTTATCCTGTATTTCCCCTCACACTCGGGAAGAATTCTCTGTAAACATCTGCAAAGCCACTCCTCTCCAAATCCCTCCTTCAAATTCTCCTTTGCTGCGATGCCTACAAAACAGCTTGACAAGGATTAGGCTGCTGGTGTGGTGAGACTATTGCCTATAATCCTGACCAATACTGTGTCATTATTTCCTGGTGTACTTCCCCATCAGTCGGTTTGTGTGCATACATTGTCTCATCTTATACTAAAATTGTAAGCTCTTTGGAGTAGGGACCATCTTTTGTTCTGTGATTGTACAACCCCCTAGCACAATGGGGTCCTGCTCCATGACCAGGGGTCCTAGGCACTACAATAATACAAATAATAATGAGTAAGGGACCTCCCTAGTACACAAAGCATTGGGGAATGCTTCAAGGCTGAGTATCTCCTAACTCCATGGCGTTTCTCAGGAATAGCTCCTGGGAAGCTCTTGCCGGTGGCAGCAGGCCAGGCCTGGTGTGTTCCAGTACATTATGCTCCATGTGCATGTGTTTTCCCCCATGCTAGTGTTTAGTCATAGAGTTTAAGGCCAGAAGTGACCAGCTGATCATGTAGTCCAACCTCATATGTATATCACTTATAGCAGCCACACACTAAACCCATCAACTGAAGAGTTTCAAAATATCAGCGTGGGATGTTTGATCACCACATGTATACAGTTTGGAACAAAAGGTACATGTTAAATGTAGACACAGGGGAGAGGGATTTTATATAACTATATCACAATTCATTTGACACTGGCCATTTAATACAGCTCTATCTGTCCGTCTGTCTAATCTATTTTTCTACTGCTGCCCATCACCATGGTACCTGAGTATCTTCCATGTAAAAAAAAAAATCAATAGCAAAGTCCCTAGTATACTTCGTGGTCTTATTGGCATTTTTTCCTTTCCTGCTCCAAAACTCTGCTTGCAGTAGGTTTTTTTTATTTTTTAAAAATAAATATATTATTTTATTTAGAGTGCAGGTTGTGATAGAGGTTAGGGATAGAAGGCGGTGTCAGTGTTGTGATTATTATTCTTATGATGGAAAGGCTTTTATAATACTATATATAGTATTAGACTCTTAGCAAGCCTCTTCACACAACATTCAGTTTATCATCTTCTTCATCTCTTAGGTACTTCTCTGTGGTCCCACTGCCTAACCAATATTTTCTCCCTCCTATCTGTGTGCTCTGAATTATTTCCTGCTGTTTGGATGTTAGCCTTTATGAATCTCATTGTATTTATTGCATCAGATTTCAGCCTCTTTCTCAAGTTCATCATGATTGTAATGTTGTCCTCAAACTATTTGTGATCTCTCCTTCTTCCCCACTGCCATCCCCACCCCCAGCATCATAACCTCTTTGAATTTTGTTATCATAATCTCCTCTCCATCCTAAATTTAAAATATTCATTAGTATTAATCCAAGAACAGACCCCTGTTGGGATGCAGTTTGACACTGACACATTGCTAATTACTCGGTGTGTGATTTTTTTAAAGCCAATTGTGTGTGATGAAGGGAAGGAAGGAAATTAGAGGAAAGCACGCCATTTTTACAGAAGGTGTAATTAAGAAAGGGTGGGAAGGAAATAGACATCATTGGCATTGCCAACAAGACTCAGCAACATTTTATTCCGCTTATTTCATCCCCTTACACAGGAGCTCCTCGTGGATCAAAGAAGCACAGAGTAGAGCCTCCAGAAAAAGCACACTGGTAACACACTGCAGGTGAAATTATGATCCAATTGAAGTCAATGGGAGTTTTGTCATTGACATCAGTGGAACCAGGATGTCACCCTCAGTACTCAAAATTCTATTTGATCAAAAGAGGAATACTCAAAATAATTTGTTATACACTTTCTTAAAGAACTTTTGTTGCCAGGTTTAGAGATGGAGATGTTTTCTTTGCACGTTTGAATTAACTTAGCACTCAGAAGTTTCCAGACCCTTCCACCCCTAGCCAATGTGCTTCAATTTTCTGTTGAAAGGAGCTCCTCCGGTAATTCAGACTTTTTATTTGTTCAGTCTTTGACTTCCCTGCAGGAAGCACTGTATTTCACAAGTGTGCTGACAAGAATGATTGTTGCAGACATTGCTGGAAGACAGACTAGACCCCAGGAATATTGTTTAACTAGGTCATAATTTTATTAAGTAACATCTGGGAACTTGTCCTGTTCAACTCATCTCTCTTTTGTAATCTGTACAACTGGTGGAGGGCTGCCATCAGGTCCCCCCCCCAACACCCACCCTTTTAATCTGGTCCAAGCACTGTTGCTGGGAGCCTGTCATCGTGCCTTGTACATGGGTTAAGGGGGTAAGGAAGAAGAGGTTTTCAGACATTAGTAGCTCCAACCCTATTCTCCACAGCACTTTAGGAGATCATTAATCCACATCCAATTCCAGTTTCATTTTATCAGGGTACCAGAAATCATCTTGATTGATTACCTGCAGTATGTAATGGCTGGAGCATAGGAAGCCAGGCCAGTAGCATATGCTGAGTCAGGGTTGAAGGCAGAAGTCAAGACTACTTACCAAGTCAAATCAGGAAATGGGTACCAAGGTCAAACTTGGCCAGGGGCAAAGACAGGCCAAAAGACAAGATCTATAGCAATTCAGAGTCTGCATTGTTGCTCAGACAGCTCCCTGGGGCAACTTCCTTGTTGAAATAGTTGGTAAGGGCCAATCAGACAGCCACAGGGTTCTGTCACACTGACTTCTTTGAACAGTACTTCCTGCAGTGCCTAACCATCCAGCAATTGTTGGGTGCTGCTTTACCCAGCTCCCCAGAGCCAATGTGGAGGTGTTGGTCTCCCAGGCCACTGCAACCCTAGCTTCTAGACCTCTTGATCCTTATGCACTGGGCACCTGCTGAGTTGTGATAAAATGAATGTTGCAACTTAACCTTCCTACTGTGTTCATGGGCTGTTCAGAAGAAGATGAAAAAATGCCAGTCTGTCCAGGCCACTCTGGCAATGAGGGAAAAATTCCTTCCCAGAGCGCAAAAGGCATCTAGCATGATGTCCACACCAAGGCCTAGAAACCTTGGTCCTATCCTAATTCCAAGGAGGTGGGGGGGTGGTCTTTCCAACACAGAATGGTGGCCTGGGGAAGTGGCAAGGGCTTATAAATCCTGCCCTTGTGTACATGGGAGCCAACAGATTTATGCTACACCTTTCTGTCCAACTAATCAGTCGCAGCGTCCCCCTCCTGAAGTCCATGAGGAGGCTGGGTTACCCACAAGGAGGTGGGGAGGGGTACAATCCTTAGAGGAGCCAATGGTTTTATTTCCCTTGCTGGCCCAGACACAGCAAGCCCTACTACTAAGGCTGTGTGGGATGTGGGGGGAAGAGGTGGAGAGGGTAACTGATGTTTTGTGATGAGGACACTTATCTGCATATGACTGAGATCAACAAGTAACTAAGTTCATATACACCACTGGTCACCAACAATTTTTGGCTCCTGCCAGATGAAACTGAATTCAGACCAGTGACCTAGAGATGAAAGAGTCTGTATCACATTATCAAACGCCTGAGCCATCAAGTTCCCAAGTGCTTGAAATTTTACAGGACTGTCAGAAAATATGCAGTAGTCATGGCATACAGTATGCTTAAAATGTTAATAACCTTTCTAGCTGTGTCTTAAACATCTTTGAGCTACTATAATTTGACAGCAGATGAATTTTTTTAGCTGTTTTCCTGGAGCAAATTATTCACTATTCCCATTTCATGTCATTCATCAAAAACAACATCTGGGATACATATCTGTAGCATAGCATCTGAACATTGTTAGCTCACCTCATATTGAAGTGTAATATGAATTTAATAAGTCTGTATTAGTATGAGTAGTACCCAGAGTAACTGGAGTCAAAGAAAATCTATTTAACTCTGTTTATGGGAGAGGCATATTGTATAATTTTCCCTGGTGTAACTTAAATGAAAATCAATCTTACATACTGACTGAACGCTTTCTAGCATTATGCATCGTTCTGGGATCTGTATACAATCCTGTCTGAATTTGACTCAAGTATTGGGGTGACTTTGTATTTGCCCAGGAAGCAAAGGTGAGCTGAATGTATGCAGTTCTCCAAATGTACACTCAGATGGTCATTCTGACAGTATGCCCAGATGAAAAGTTGCATCAGGCTAATTCAAACAAAAATAGAACAAGCCAAACTGTCATCAAAGGCTTTAGTTACATACTTTATTATTTGCATTTGGGTAGCACCCACAGTGCAGGAGGCACTTTCCACACACATAGGAAAATGAATTTCCTGCTCCCAAACAGTTTACAGTCAAAGACCCTCAGAATCCTATTTTGCATTTATCTACCCTCCACCAAGTTCTTTGGTGCCATGGTCTATGTTGTAGGCCTGGTACCCTAAAGTGTAAAACACATGCATACATACACACTTCTGTATAGTGAAAGGGGCCATGATATGGCACCCTTGGGTTTTACATTACCTTCAAAGGCTAGTTTACATTGTATGTCCCAGCAGTAGTCTGGAAATTGTAATGATCATCCTTCCAAACAGCCACAAGATAAACAGTTTCCTCATTCAGCCACTAGAAAACTTTTGAAGGGCTTCTGTTTCCACCATCAGATCCAGGAAAGAGGCAAGACACCCATAGTATCTTAGGGGACTAGTGAGAACTACCAAAACTACCTTGTATATTGCTTTGCTCAGGCAAACTCAAACAGGCTAATTTATATTTCTATGTTTTTGGGTACAAAGTACCTAAAATCTGATCATGAATAAAATTATCAGCCCTCTGAACACAGGCATATCAGAATGGGACCTTTTTTAAAACCAATTTTCTTCTTGTTTTGGATTCCTGTATTGCAATCCATAGTAATACAGCCATATACTGAACCCTATCAGGACGTGACAGATGTATGTACATATGAATGACAGAGTATGGTTTATGATTACCTGCAGTGTGATGTTAAATTTGTTTTAGCCCAGCAATAAAAACTGCCTTCTAATTCTTTGTATTAGCCCACATCACAAGCAGTGGGGTTCTGTGTCACCGCACAGGGTTATGCGGTGCACCTCAGAATATTTTTTCACAATATCACAACAAAGCTCATAAACAGAAACAATTCCTGGCCAGAGACTGCAGGAGGCACATGTATTTTGATCTCTGCTAGGTTTTAAACGCAGAGAAATACCAATGCAGTACGTGTTTCATTTGTAGGCATATCTAATGCTTTTCATTTTAGGATTTCCACTTTCAGTTTAAAATCTTTCTTCTGTGTAGATGTTAAAACAAAATGTTAGATCAAGGAGGTCAGCATTTGTTATCCTGTTTTTCTGGTTTGTATGTATTGGCATCTAACACAAGAATCATTCACAAGTCTGTAGGATACTGCAGTAATAAGAGTTTTAGCTTTTCTGGCCTAGAGGGCAGCTATACTTCATGCTTTGCTACCAAGGCAACAGTTTAGTTTCAGGCAACGACTCACAAAGTAACTGTATATGCTAATAAGAGATCAAGATTCTCCAGATCATAAAACTGTGTCACCCTGTTTCAGTTGTAAGAATGTATTAATACCAAAAATGCATGGCTAACCTAATCTCTGTAACATTACATTTATTGCTCTCTCTAATAAACTAAATCTTGGAGGGAGAAGAGAAAAGGGTGAACAGACTTAATTAGGATGTGTCTTATAATGCAATAAAGGTCATGAAAAAGGTGAGATGTATTCAAATAGATGCCCTCTTATTTTCTACATCTAGGCTGAAGGGAAAAAAAGATATCACAAGTGTATTCAGTGTGTTTTTCCTTACAGATTATCTGTGTATTCAGAATACTTAATTTCAGATATTAGTCACACCTGCATATACCATCTGTATCTAATACACAGATACCAGAATTGTTACTGAATGAACTTTAAGTCAGCAATTTTGGAAGACGCATAAAGTAGCTCAGATGTTTCCAGACTCAGCTGGGATTTTTAAATTAAATGTACGAGTTTGAGTCTCCACTCCTTTGTACAGTTCACAGAGCTGGGAAAGAGCAAAAATTGCAGTATGTGCTGGGAGAATGTGAATATGCTAAACCAGAAATGGCACACCAATCTACTGGCCCTTGCCTATGTGTAACAGTGTAGGCATACACAACAGGGGCATACAATTCCTGGTGCATACAGGAACATGGGTTGCAGTCTGGTACACAGGTCAGACTGAGCCATCACTGTTCAACGGGCCATACCAGCACTCCATTCATGGTCTCATCAGGTATTTTTAGTACTTCTGTTTTCATTTTTTTTAAAAGATTACATTTCTGCTCCTTGGGACTGTGAAGATAACCTCCCAAACTGGTGCAGTGTTGTTTTAAAGAGTTGATAGGCAGACAAACAGAAACAGCAACTCCAAAGGATGCAAGAAGACTTAGTAAATTCTGAAGTCTAATGATGAAAATCTAATTGTCAGCATTGTTCGTTATGTAATTGCTGAACATAGTAGCAGCGATTTTGGGATCATTGGTTGAATTCTAGTTCAGCGCCTTGTCTGGGAGAAGGGAGACCACAGTCTGACCTCACCTGATATTGCACTTGAGCATGAGTAGTATACTTCATCTTAGCAGTGGTGGGACATCTCAACTTGGGAACCCGCTGGGGATGCACTGACTGAGCCAGTCACAAGTGCACAGTTTTGTAGGTGCTCCAGTTTTGAACCACCATGGCATTCAGTGACACAATCACCTTGCAGGTCCAAAACATGCCTTGCCTATATTTCTTACCTTGCAATGTCATGTTTGTTTGCTTGATATTTCATTTCATGAGACTGCTGCACTCTGTGGTGGGTTCCTGGTAGCATCTATCAGGGCAATATTGTCAGGAGTGGTGGTATTCATTAGGGTTGTGTGCACCTGGTTAGCCTGGGTGAAGAGGATTCTCTAGGGCAGGTGGCCTCAGATTATTTTTCCTCTCTTCTCTTCCAGGATCTGTTTCCTTACCTATAGAGTTGGGCAATAAATTTTCATCTCTGGCCAGTTGGGTGGGAGAGATAGAGGCCCAGGAGCTAGCCAAGGATGCAGGGACATATTGCACCCTTGTCAAGGCAATACAGGCTCTGGAGTCAGTGGTGGATCTTGGGGAAGGGGCTGGAAATGTGGAGGTATTGGCTGGTCATCAAGAGGGGGAAGGAAAGGAGGATGAGAAAAATGGTTGGGGAAAGGGACTGGGGGCATCAGCTGGAACATCTGGCTTGGTTGCTGGAGATCGGAAGTGTCCAGTGGTGGAAATGCCTCTTTTGACTCTTATTCCCCAGGCAGTGGAGGTGCCTGTATCACTAACACAGTCTTCAGTTGCTCTTAGAAAACTGGACACCCTCACCCTGTTTAATACAGACTATAGGATTTTGGCAAGGTGCTTCTGAAGCAGCTTCGTGGGGTGGCTCCAGCGCTGATCTATGGGGCTCAGGCCAGTGCAGTCAAGGGTAGGCTGCTAGTGCACTTGCTGTGCGGGTGTCAGAAGGTGTTTGACGCAGGGGCCTGAGAGGGTATGCATGTTCCTTGGATCAAAACGAGGCCTTTGACTCGGAGTGGCACAAGTATCTGTGAGATGTGCTGCAGCACTATGGGTTCCCAGACACCTTTCTGTTATGTTAAGGAAATGATACCTCCTGTCCTTGCTGGATTTCTCAGATCATTGTCAACTCTAACCTGCAGTTCTTGATAGACTTTCTGATAGTCCTGAGGGAACTGGGGCACAGTGTGATGTATGCAGAGGGAACAGAGGCAACTCCACAGTCAAGGATTCTCTGATTAACGCAAGTTGTCATCAGGTACTTCTTGCAAAGTGCAGGATTTCAGGAGTGCAGGGTCAGACTCCTGCTCTCAAGTTGAAAGCATGCAACCAGTAGACCAGGATTTACTGGGATGATGTTCGTGAGTATAACCAACCCTAGCTAATAAAATGTATCTTTTCAAGAGTTAAGTCTCTAATCATTTATTATGATGCAAAGAAGGTGTCAGAGGGAACTGCATGGGCAGCATAAAACCCTATAGTTGGGTATTTGCCTCTTTTTCACCCTGAGTCGCTAGAATAAGGGATTCTGGGATGCTGGCCACTGCTGCCTCCTTAAACAAACCAGTTATCCCAGAGATGGCCCTTTTGGGGGGGATACTAAGGAACTGTTAAATTAATAACCCTCTTCTTCAGTCTTCTGCTGCTTCTAGAGATTTATTTGTATCTGCTAAATTGGAGACATGGTCTCCTGAAACCCCATGTATTCTTGATGAAGAAGAAAACCCAAAAAGTATGCACATCTTCTTTTTAAACCCAAAGAGTCTGCAACCCTCATCTGCTTAGTTTGGTCATAGATGAGTTAAACCCATGAATTTTTCATTCCCTTTGCAGAGAAAATACACCTGAAGGGCTATGGATAGAAGAGTCAGCATAGAACCCCCCTGTACAATTTAGAGCTCCCTGCAAATACCTTAAGGAGAGGAAGGGCCCAGTGGTTGCCCTAGAACACAGGAGACCTATATTCAATTCCCTGCTCTGCCACGGACTTCCTGTGTGGCCTTGAACTAATCGCTTAGCCTCTCTGTGCTTTAGTTCCCCATCTATAAAATGGGGGTCCTGGAGAGGAGCTAGGTACTGCTGGGATAAAAAAAATCCACCCATTGAGTCATCCTGAAAATTGACTCCCTTACAAGGGAGTTGGTCATAGGATACACATACATGTAAGTCACTTAGAATCCATGCTGTTAGAGCTGGGGTGTAGTCACATATATGAAGCAGGTCTGGATGTTTTTAAGCCCTGTTGATCAGAGGGCCAGCTGAATCTGCCAGGGATGTGACATATCCACAGTGTTATCTGCAATGCAAATGGTTTGTGGCAGGGGCTTTATTAACAAGACAGCATACCCTTAAATGTGGACAAGTACAACTGGCAGACTAGAAGGTGATGCTTCACACAAAGTGAAAAATAACATGGCAGTATGCCCTGAAGTATAAAAAGAGATTAACTTTTAAGAACAGCTCGTTCTGTTGATTTGAGGAGAATACTGACTTATTATTCTACCAGTATAAATAGATCTTGGAAATACGTACATTTATTTTTCCCACTTTTGATCCCATTTAGCTTGTGAAGGTGTATTTTCTTTTCCTGTTGGAAGGAATATCGCATCAGAGAAGATACAATGGGTATGAGTGCTGTAACAATGCTCCTAAATGAAAGTATGCCCCAGTCATAGGAGAAGAAAGGAAAAAGTTCCGTTATACCTCTTTGGAGTTATGCAGCGATCTCTTTTGCGGACTTGTATTTTGATGGGTTTTGGGAGTGTTTTGTATCTTGAAACCTTATGGTTCTGGGCAACATATGTATATATTATCTAATTATTCCTTACGTTAGTGTATGGAAGAGATGTCCCACTTCAATGTTTTTATTTGTATTACTCACAACTCTGTATGGTTATTTTTGTAATATGTTTCTTAAACTCTTTTTTCCCTTTTGGGGATATTAAAATTCTCTTTATGTTATATAGGTGCCTTCGTCTTTTTTTTTTTTTTTTGGTCATTTTATCTGGTTCAAATTGCATAGGCACTGAGTCAGCCTATTTATAGAAGAGGAGAGCGTGGGATTTTTGGCATGAGGGCAGTAGAGCCTTCACCTGCCATTGATTTACACACCTACAAAAAGAAAAAAGTGACATTCTCCTTAGATAAAGAGAATAACTTGTTCTGGTTTTGTTTTTGTTACTTTTACAATCTGACTTTAATGTCCTCAAGTTGTCTCAGCATTATTCCAATTCCTTCGAATTGAGGAGTTTTAAAATCATGCATTCAGATTTACTCATCCTTCATATGGGAACTGCAATTGGTGAATGACAATAGTTTCTAAATGCAGAGGCTTATTAGCTGTGGTTTGTTTTGATTTTTTTAAAGTAAATCCTAGCAGGTGGTGGTACATGATGCAGTCTTTTGAGACTCTTGCCCTTGTCTGTGCACACAACATAGTATATATGACGTGTGCTTACTCTGTATGAATGCATAATAATCTGTGTGATTAGGCTAGGCTATAGAGAAGAGCTTTCTTGCCCTCCCAGATACTGACACATGTATGTCTTCTTGCATATGCCTGAGGATGAGACAAGAATCCACTTAAGTTGACATTCAGTACAAGGGGTGTAAGTATGGAATTCTTCCTGACATGGCCCTAGCAGTAAGGGCCAGCATGTCTGTAAGATGATTCTTGTAAATATATACATGATCTCAATCTCTGTTACAAAGGTCATTTATATTGAGTTCTCTATAGAGATGGACAGAAGCATCTGTGGGAAATCTGGTAAACAAGGGGGTAACTGATGGCTTAGGAGTAAGCTGGTCATGAGCTATTTGCTCTTTTTTATGTAAATAACATTTAAAAATTGTATATAAAAAGATTTACAGCCCAGCGACATTAAGGTACTCCTCTGCGCTACCATGAGGGAGACTGGGGTTCAGATTCCCTCACGCCCAGAGGAGTATGACATTGCAGAGACAGTCCACTCAGTCTCTCACTCTTTGAGAGTGATTTCTCCAGCTCAGAAGCCCTAGTGGTTGGCTGCAAAGAGGGTAAGATCCAGTTCTCCACAAATCAGAGGACAATAACTGCAGTGTTGTTGATTTTTGAATGTGGACATGTGTACTGAACTAGAACAGAGAAAATATGGGTAGATCTTCAGGAGCACTATTGACTCAGTAGAACTAAATGTGTCAAACACATGAAGGGTATGAAATTATAGATATGCTAGGAAAAAGACTTTATTTAAGAATGTATAAACAAATGAGTAACTGATCACCAGCGTAAAGGATGGAATCATAATCTGGCGCCACATGGGTAAGAGTTGTTTCGATAGCTGCAGATCTCTACTATAAGGATGGTCAATTTTTATCAATTAACCACTGGGGGTAATGAAATCTTCAGTTCATTCCTTTGCTGGGGCGAAAGAGCGGTGGCGCATGCACCTTGTGGGTGAGAAAGTGCCTGGAAGACGATGATGACTGACTGTAACTTCACTTAAAAGAAAAAAACATGAGATTGGAACCCCCTTCAACTTTGCAGAAGTTGAAACTGGGATCTGGCCCAGCTCTGGCCTACCTCTCTAAAATGGATCCAAACTGGAATACTGGATCTGAACTACATTGAAAGTTTAGATCTGAACTCTGCAGCTGAGATTCATCTCCAGCTCCTTGTATATTCGCATGTCACACTCATCCCCCCCCATGGCAGTGTAATATACTAGATCTTCACTACCAAGCAAGCCTTTTCTTGGCGGCATGGCAGTGTTCTAGCTTCTCCTTATGGAATAGAGCAAATACTTGCCACTATTTCTTTTTGCTTTCATCATGCTTTTATGTGAAAGGTTCTTTTGCTCTTCCAGCAATTCACACTTCTTAAAAAGTAAGTAAAAAATTTAAAAAGCCCCCTATTAATGAGCAGTTCTTTAGTTTTTCAGTGTTTGGGTGTCCTAATGAGGACCCTGATGACCAGTATCCTCAAAGACTATTCTTAAGTAATTTTATTTGGTGGTTTGCTTCTGTGCCAGTTAAATCACTGTAAGCCTGTATCTTATCTACTGTACTTTTGGTTATGTTTCTGGAGGAGTGAGGGATGGGGTGAAGGAGGCCATCCTCCCAGCTATTTATGCTGTTTACAGCCTGACACATCTGGAATTCTCTTTATCACAGGCATTTTGAAACCCCCTAAACTATTTTTGAGCTTTCAGCTATCAAATATCGCAGCAAAATAACTTTACATCATTAATGTAAATACTATAACACATGGTAATTGAAATTTATTTTGAAATGCACCATCACTAACCTTGGGCTGTAAAGACTCAGAAATATAGTTTGTTTTACAACCAGTAGAAGGAATATGGCTTGAGAAAGAGAAATCATGGGGCTAAGAGTCAGCAAAGTTGGTTTTTATCAGTCATAACCACTGTCTGGAAATAAGATCCCACATCAGAAAACCTTTGGAATGGCAGGGTGGCCATGCTCTACCATACTGTGGCAAAATATCCAACTTCCATTATTATGTTACAGGCATTAAGATAAAACGTGGATGGTTATCCTCTTGGGGCCTGCATTCCTTATGAACTCAAACCTCCCAATGACTTCAGATAAGACACTATCAGGCTAAGCAGGCTTTCTCTGTGAAGAATGAACCAAAATGTAAATGCTTACAAAAAATCCCTAGCACAAACTATTTTATTTAGTTGGACTTGATTATATGCACATAACCAATGCTCTTTTTGCAGTATAGTATTCATGAAACTAGAATAGAGTTTCTCAAAGAATCCTAGAGCCCAGGCCCAGATGTCTACACTACAATTAAACAACCCTGCAGCCTGAGACCGGCGAGCCCAAGTCAGCTGGCCTGGGCCAGCCATGTATTGTTAATTGCAGTGTAGACATATCCTAAGACGCAACAGAGAACATTTTCAAGAGTCCCAGGATAAGGGGGAAAACCAGCTGCTCTGGGGCTTCCAATTTATTTACAACAATCTGCATCCCCATTATCTCTAACCCAGACTTTGTGATAAAGGCTGAGCATAGTGTTTTTTACATTTTTGCACCTCCCTTTTGAATGTTCATTTTATTGCTGACCTTGGCAGATTGTTTCATATTTCATTCTTTGACTCTGTATTAAAAAACAATTTCTAAGTTGCTGATAGGGCTATAATCCTTCTTAATTTCAATCCATAATTCTTTTTAATTAATTTCCATCTTGTACAGTTTGAGTTAATTTTGATTCCAGTACAGTACCCTTAGGAGATTGAACCTATTCTCTAGTTTTCAATCCAAATGTAACATTATTCAATCTTGCTGCGGGAGCAGATTTCCTATTTTACGCTCACTGCAATCTTACATACTTTGTAACTCATTTTCTCAGAATGTCACCTTTTTCCAGCCTTTCCATGGCACTTAAATGTAAAAGGGTAGTGGAGACGACTCTATTGACTGCAGTATTGACACTCTCGAAATACCATAGAAGGCCTTATTTCATGGCTTCTTCACAAATAAGGCTACCTAGTGTTTTCCAAAAGTTGTTAAAACTTTAATGCTCCCACTGAAGAAGATTCAAAAGCAAAGCAGTCAGTCCCTTTTAAATCATAGAATCCTCGAAATGTAGGGCTGGAAGGGACCTCGAGAAGTCATGAAGTCCAGTCCCCTGTACTGAGACAGGACAAAGTAAACCTTGACCATCCCTGAAAAGTGTTTGTCTAACCTGTTCTTGAAAACCTTCCATGATGAGGATTCCACAAACTCCTTTCGAAGCCTATTCCAGAGCTTACAAAGTTTTCCCTAACGTGTAACCTAAATCTCCCTTGCTGCAGATTAAGCCCATCACTTGTTGTTCTACCACCGGTGGACATGATTGTAGTCCAGTTTATAACAGCCCTTAATATATTTGAAGACTGTTATCATGTCCCATTTACCTCAGTCTTCTTTTCCCAAGACTGAACATGCCCAGTTTTTTAACCTTTCCTCATAGGTCTGGTTGTGTAAACCTTTCAAAAACCTTTGTTGCTTTCCACTGGGCTCTCTCCAACTTGTCCACATCTTTTCTAACATGTGGCACCCAGAACTGGACACAGTACTCCAGCTGAGGCCTCAGCAGTGCTGAGTAGAGCAGGACAATTACCTCCTCTTACTTATATATGACACTCATATTAATACACCCCAGAATGGTATTGGCATTTTTAGCAACTGCATCAGAGTGGCTCATTCAGTTTGTGATCCTCTATAGCTCCCCAGGCTTTTTCAGCAGAACTACCTAGTTATTCCCCATTTTGTATTTGTGCAATTGATTTTTCCTTCCTAATGGTAGTACTTCACACTTATCTCTACTGAATGTTACCTTGTTGATTTCAAACCACTTTTCCAATTTGTCAAGGTCATTTTGAATTCTAATCCTGTCCTCCAAAGTGCTTCAAACCCCTCCCAGCTTGGTGTCATCCGAAAATTTTATAAGTTTATTCTTCACTCCATTGTCCAGGACATTAATGAAGATATTGCATAGCACCCAGGACTGACCCTCTGTAAGACTCTCTAGATACATCCTCCATGGGCCTATGTCTTAGAGCATCTCAGCAACTTCAGCCAGTGCAGAATATGGCTGTCTACTTGTTTGATGGTGATTCTTGCAGGAAGAATCACCTTTACCAGAGTTCTGTGATCTACATTGGCTTCACATTCATTACTGGATGCATTTTAAGAGGTAGGTGAAAACTTGTAAAGCTTTTATCCTCACAAGAGTCATAGAGCCTGGGCCCAGATGTCTACACTGCAATTAAACAGCCCCATAGCCCAAGCCCTGCAAACCTGAGTCAGTCGGCACGGGCCAGCCACGCATGTCTAACTGCAGTATAGATATAGCCTTAGATCCTGGGACTGTGAATTTACGTCAGTCCCCTTATAAAGTTGGTTCTGCCCTTTCTGACAGTTATCAGTAAGGCTAAGATTTTGTCACGATTATTTTTAGTAAAAGTCACAGACAGATCACGGGCAACAAACAAAAATTCACGGAGCCTGTGACTTTTACTAAAAATAACCATAGAAGCCGGGGCAGAGGTGGACAGTCCCAGCTGCAGCCCTCACCATAGGGCGGGGTGCTTGGCCCGGCGGCGGCTCCTGCCACAAGCCACGGATCAGCGGTGCACGGCCCCAGTGGCGGCCTCCAGCAGAAGCCACGGGGCAGGGGCGCATGGCCCCAGAGGTGGCCCCCGGTGGAAGCTGCAGGGCAGAGGAACACCACCCTGGCTCTGGCCCCACCGCGGAGCAGAGGCACACCGCCCTGACTGTGACCCCCACCGTGGGGCTATGTGGGGAGCATAGCCTCGGCTCCAGCCCCTGCCATGGCTCCAGCCAGGGCTTCAGCTGCTGACAGTTGAAGCTGAAGAAGTCAGGGAGGTCCAGTAAAGTCACGGAATCTGTGACTGCCTTGACCTCTGTGACTAAATTGTAGCCTTAGTTATCAGCACAACCTGTGTCATTTTGTTTACCAAGATTTTCTTACATTTTATAGTAACATTCTTTGAAGTGACACGTTCCAAAAACTTAGTCATAATAGTCAGAGTACAGCCAATGAAAGAAAGTGATGCTGGGGTCAAATTTTGTTCCTGGTTATGTTGGTGCAAATCCAGAAGTCAAAAATTATTCTGGATTTGCAGAGATGTTAATGAGAGCACGGAGTGGCCCTGTCACTTGTACCACCTTTGCCAATATATATGGAACAAATGTGCTCAGAGAAGCAGCTACACCTCCATGTATATGTCTTACTTGTCCTTCTGATTCCAACAGTTCACATAACAAAGAAGCCTTTAGAGGGAAGACATCATAAAATACATCTGAGCCTTGAGCAGAAAGAACTGTGTTCTGTTGTATAGCTGTCATACACTAAAGCTGTCCACTTGCTGCTGGTGAAGAAACATAGATATTTTGCAGTGACTTAATTATATGAGACCTTCCTCTCTTATTTGCCAAGTACTCTGTATGGAGGTGGCAAGTTATCATCTGTCGTTTGGGCCCAACATGAGAGTCCCATGTACAGAGTGTTTGCAAGCTTGAGTAAAAATGAACTGACACTGACTTCATCTACTATAATTTTTTTCTTTGACTTCTTTGTCCTCTAATCTTCTTGAAACTAAAGAGTATACAAAGTGTTCTGCTGGACCAGTGTAACATCCATTCATAGAAGGAAAGAGTGCCAAAGGAAATCCTGATATTATTTGCTATTTTTTCCAATTCTTTCATTCAAATACACGACCAGCTATTAGGAAGCACTCCAAATGCTAATACGATATGAGCACCAGAGTAGAGAAGAATAATGGTCCAGTGGCTTGGGCACTAGCCTAGGAGTCGGGAGATCTGCAGTCAGTCACTGCTCTGCCACAAACTTCCTGTGTGACCTTGGGAATGTCACCTGGCCCCTCTGTGCCTCAGTTGCCTAGCTGTAAAATTTTCCCTACCTCATGGGCTGCAGTGAGAATAAATACATTAAAGATTGTGAGGTGCTCAAATGCTATGGTAATAGGGGACATATAAAAACCTAGATAAAACCTGGTATAATGTTAGAACTTCATATAAATTCTGAATGTTAATCATGTTGAAAGTGGGACTGTCAGCATAACATTCAATGTATAACAAGGAACTGTAGAAGCAAGACAGTGCATATTTAGGACTTTTAAGAAATTCTGTCATTGGGGACAAATCTAATCTCTTAGCTCCACAGCACCACAGCAGTAGCTCCACAGCAGTAACAGCACTCAGTTACCCTGAGTTAGTGTTAGCTACACATGAGTATTAATTGCTGATGGGTGGTGTGATGGTGTGGACTAGGCCCAAAGGCCCCCTGTTGGAGGCCTCAGGCTTCTGCCAGACCCATCCCAGGAAAGGAGCAGTGGAGAGATCCTCCAAGCAGCCTAGAGTGGTTGTGAGGAAGTTGCTGGAATGGGGCTGCTGGAATGGCCAATCAGGGGCCAGGAGGGCCCTATAAAAAGGATCTGCAGAACAGTGCAGCAGTTAGTAATTGTTTGGAGCTGGAGAAGGAGGGACTGTGTGGCTTGGCTGGAAGAGCAGCAGGATTGTGGACAGCTAAGTGGGGGCAGGGCCTGGGGGAGTGAGAGGCACCTGGCTGGCTGCTAGGACTGAGCCAAAGACTGTTTGCTAGCAGGGACTGGAGGAGCAATGAAGGAGTTCCTGACTGGCTGCGGGGATTAAGTAGGGACTGAGCCCGGGGAGGGTCACAGGAAGATAGTGTCTCCAAGGAGAAAGTCCTGAGGATACAGCCCCAAACCAGGGCTGGACTGGTTTAAAGACCATAGACACACCCAACCAGTGGGGGTGCTTGTGAAAGGTGGGTGCTGACCCTGTTACAGGTGGTCATTACTATGTTATTATAAGTCTTATTGTTAGGGTGCTAGTGCTCTTAATATGGACCTTTCCAATTATTGTTTAAATCTAAAGAAACAAAAATACATTGTGTAAGAGGGTGAGGGTTGGATTTGGGAGCCCACCATCCTCAGCACCCTGGCATGGAGCAGAGCCAGGTTTTGCACAAGGTGAATTAGTGAGGTGGATTGAGTGGGAAAGCAGGGGCAAAGTCAGAGGAGCAGCTGCTGCATAAATCCTCTGGTCATCATCCCCTTGCAACAAGTCACAATGCATCAGTGGAACACTGCTCCAGTCATTAGCCTGAAGTTTCTCCACAATCTCTTCCCAGCCT
Organism: Eretmochelys imbricata; assembly: GCF_965152235.1. Lineage (NCBI taxonomy): Eukaryota > Metazoa > Chordata > Testudines > Cheloniidae > Eretmochelys > Eretmochelys imbricata. The sequence goes on along the minus strand of NC_135575.1, from coordinate 31,600,094 downwards.
CAGAAGAATTCCTTCACCTTTGTCCCCAATATGAAGATGTCCAGCCCATGGAGCAGAATGGACACTGGGTTTTTGCATTTGTATTAGATTAATACACTCTCCTTACTAAAGAGAGGTGTTACAGACGATAGGTACATGGATAAGAACCTAGCTGGGAGGTTCAGGGGATTAAAAACCACAATCTTTTTACTTCTTGCTCAGATCCAGCCTAGAGTGAGTCTGGCCTGTTTAACCACTGTAAAATAAGCTGGTGGTCTAAGTCTACTTCTAGAGGAAAAAGTGTCCAATCATAGAAATCGCCACCACAGCTGGCACTAATAGATCACTTTTGGGCTGCCCTAGTGAAAAGGCCAAGTACCAAAATGGCGTGAAAGCAGAACTATACTGGTCTTTAGAGACAGTCCTTCCAAACGTGTCGTCCAGATCACGGGGGGATGCTTGCACTTCCCGTGATGTACCTGTCTATGGGTAACTGCCGATTGCACTTTCTGCTCTCAACCCACCACCCTCTGCAAACACTAAATTTATTTATAAAAATGTAAAATCAAATACAATAATTGTACTACTTTGTAATAAGGTGGCTTGCCCCTTAAGGGTGGAGGGCTGGGGCCAGCCCATCCTGATCACTGAAGGAACTGCTCCAGCTTACCTGTGCCTCATTAACAGCCTGGATGGGGCCTGATGGATAACAACTGATTCCCCTATAAAGGGCAGTAGGATGGCCCACAGGGGGGTTGGGGGGGGGGGATGTGGTACAGCTGAGAGCACTATAGTGAGTTGGCAGGCTCCTGTATGGAAAACCTTGATACTAGGCGAGCTGAGAGGATAGAGCCAGAAGGCTGAACTCCGACCAAGTAAAGCCTGAGCGTGGATGTTGAATTAGGACTCAACTCTTGGAAGGACAGCAGGGTATTCCCTACCTAAGAGAAAAAAATATATTGAATGATGGGGTGGTGAACTGGAGGTTGAGAGAGAGACTTTGGATTGGGAGCCAGCTTTAGAAAGACACAGTGGGGACTCCCTATCTAAGGGGAAAGAGACACTGAACTAAGGTTAGGACCTTATATAGGTTAGGCCTAAATAAAATAGACTCCAAGAGGGGAATGTTTTAATTACCTTTGGACTGAGTTATTGGGGAACCAAGAGGGGAATGGCAGGATGCCACAATGTGACATCTGGCTGTGAGGGGGCATTCAGGAGATGGCTGATGCTACTACAGAACTATACCCTCACAAATATACACAATCTAGTTCTAAAATCTAATGTTAGTAACCTATGACTAAACAAACATGTTGAGCTTAAATCTGAATGAGAAATTTTTGTGAGATAAAGCCTTTTGTCATAACTTTAAAAAATAGTTCCTGCTTTGATTTTTATTTGCAATATGCAGCTTCTAGCAGGAATTATCACAGAGCTGATGTGGCATATGGGTAGTGTGATATTAAAAATGCCGTTAGATATTGAAATACAGCTGCTTCTCACAAAGACAAGCAAACCATAAACTGATCATTTATTCAACTCTTACATAGCACAGAAACCTGAGTTACCCTAAGAAGAAAACTGACAAAAATACTGCAAGAACATAGGAAAATGCCCATATGTCAGAGATCTGAAGATGTCATCAATAAATCAGGTTTCAGAGTAGCAGCCATGTTAGTCTGTCTCCGCAAAAAGAAAAGGAGTACTTGTGGCACCTGAGAGACTAACAAATTTATTTGACCATAAGCTTTCGTGAGCTACAGCTCACTTCATCGGATCACCTCAGCAAATAAATATATCAGCAGTACAGTTTCTTAAGACTCTTTTCTTCAGTCTCTGGTCATCAGTCTCCTGTGTTGCTCTTTAACTTTCCTTTCTGAAATCATTTATCCATTTTTCTCTTTTCTTGTACAGGTGTTGAGAAGGGTCCAATCATCACAGTACACACAGTGCAGCTAACTCTCAGAATCTGATCACAAGTCTCCTGGATTCATATGACTAGGAGAGAATCTTTCATTTAAAAAAAGGTAAGTTTCTAGCCCTCGTGATTACAGAGGAAAGTTTCAAAATCGAAATCCTTATGGCTACGGTATCAGAAGTAATATAAGAAGAATCCAAAAGTCATTTGTAAAGTGCTAATGATTTTCAAACCAATGTCATGATTTTTGAGTGGTGGGGTTGTCAATACTGTACTGGCATAGGCTAGCAGAGGATGAACTCTATGCATTTGCAAAAGGCGAGGCAGAGCAGTTCAGAGGCATGGAGATGTTCTAGTACAGTATATGATACATATGGATTGGAATGTGACCCCCATTTTGGCACCTCTCCCACAGGCTTCTATTTTGGAGCCTGAATCAGCCTCAAGCAGGGGGCGAGGCCCTCTACCCACAAACACTCACCATCTCTATGGTCAAAGCTAGATTGTTCCAAATGATGGGTGGAGTCACATAGCTGAAAACAGACTGGAAGCCAGACCTCAGCAGGTAGGGACTATGGGATACACTGGGGATTGAGCATCTCATGCTCTCTGAGCTCTGTGTAGGAAAAGGGCAGGGCCAGAATACAGCCTTTGGGATCCTACTTCTCAGGGAGTTGGACAGGCAACAGCCCATCAGGAAGAAAAATGCAGAGGGAGAGAGAAGTCTCTCCCACTGATGGTGCCTCAGAGCGCCTCCTGCCTGGTCTTCTGTGGGGCCTCTAACATCACTAGTGATGTTCACATGGCATTTGCCTCTGAGGCAGTGTTCCCCTTTCCATTTCCTCTCTTCCCCTCATCAGCATGTTGTCAGGAGTGCTTGTTCCCCCTTCTTGAATGGCTGCTGGATTTTGACAGGAGAGGAGCTCTCCCCTGCATCAGCTTGTCAGTGACCAGTACTTTTAAATCATAAATGCTTGGGTTTAACTTCAGTTTGTATTTGTACGTCAGTTGATTGGCGCTTAAAGGCATTCAGATGTCTAGTAAAGTTATCTTCACTTATTTTTATTGCAAACCTACCACTGGAGCAGAGCCACTAATACTGTGGTGAGGGACCATGTGTAGAGTATAAAAACAACCTTTCCCTTAAAAATAGAGGAAAGGCATGAAAATTAGGTAATGCATATTTGAAAAATATACTGATTGGGAACTTTTATGAAAATAAGTGTCCAGATGCTGGACCTTTAACCTTAATGAGATCTATTCATTGCTACACCACTTTTATGGACACATACTTTCTGTGACTTCAGTACAGTTAGTGCATATTCCCTATTTGTCAAAAATGTCCAGCTGATATCTGCACAATATCTCAACTCTGATACTTGACTCTCCCTACTATATATCCATAGATCTCTCACTGACACTAACAGAAGATACATATGCTCCTGGAAGCTGACACAAATGGCTGTTCCATGCATGTAGTGAGAACCACGTTGCAGAATTGAGCACTACTATGTAGAGTAGAAAAAATAACTTTACTCTTAATTGAAAGGTATAGTAGCATAAAACCCCTGCCAGTCATCAGTTAAGAGTAAGTGCAAGTTAGAAAGTCCTAAGTAATCTGTTCAGTCAGTAGCATGCTTAAATGTTGGTGAAGTCAAAATGTTCAAGGTTAAAAATAGACAAAACCAGTAACATAATAGTAGATTACATTACATTTGTATGGTGCCTTGCATCCCAAAGGGTCATAAAGTACTTCACAAATTGTACACACAAACATTCAAAAGTAGTCACCTCTGGCATAGCATGGGGCAATCAGTGATCACACAGCAAAGGAAGAGACATGGCCAATTTTTTTTTTAAAGGTATCTCAGACCTTTAACACTTTCTCAGAGCGGACAGAATCTCTGCTTTTAACATCTCCTTTGCTACACCATATACAGTAGACTGCAAGCTACTTACCTGGGAAGAATGAAAGGCTGAGTTGACTCTGCTTGGATGTGTTTTATATGAAAATAAGATGCATGCATAGGAAATTGTATATACATTTTAGGAAGCAGTATATCTTTCATGCATCTGGCCATAAACTGAGATACCTTTGGCACAGCAAGGAATAATTACCTGATGTCTGACAAGGAACAGTGAAATTTAAATAGGGATTATAGAAGTGTCTTCGTAAGAAAGCAGTCAGAAAGCAGATATTTAAAATGAATTAGTAAGAAAATAAAAGATAAGCAAGTATAATTGGCTACTACTGAGTTAATTTTGGTGGGCTGTGGCAGGGGATCAAGAGGAAGGTTAGCCATGCTGCCTGATATTCAACTATTCTAGTCCTGGGAAGAAATAAAGCTTTGAAGAGCTGCTGTTAATATAATGTTGGCATGTTTTAAAATATGAGATTACATAAAAGCAAGCAGAGGTGTGGGATACTCATATGATTAACAAGTTTTGTTCTGCACAGAGTGCTGCTTTTATAAAAGGAGAAAAGAAACAGCAGTGTGTTTGTGTGTGAGAGAGAAAAAGATTAGGGTAGCTAGGAGTCGAGCTAAGCAAATAGTACAAATAATTATACAAAAATATTTGTTCAAACTTTTAGATTAATTTCCTTCAGCAGTGTTTGTACTCCTTTTTGTGTTGTTGCTGTGAATACTCTAGCAAATGAGTTTACTGGCAGGTTCATGAAGATGGCTAATTTTAAGTATCACAGAATATTCATAGAAAGCACATTTCAACTTTGCAATATCTAGTTCTTGCATAAAGAACCTGCTTCAAAGAATTGTACTCATCTAGTCAGGGCATGGAAAAGTACCATGCCCAAACTGATTGAGTTTGCAATCAGTACAACTCAAGATCTGATTTGTGAATATCAAATACTTGAAGCAGTAGTCCCAGTGAATACTTTGTGAACAATCTGTAGCCTAAAATATGTTCACATTAAGCACACATTGAATAAATACTTTCATGAAAGTAGCTTTGATCTGTTCATTTGCAGTTCAAAAAGCAGAAAAAATAGCTGAATTCAACAAATCATTTGCTGTGATGACTAGAGCTCTTAAGTACTATAGTAATACAAATTAATAACCAGTACATTGTCCCACACTAGCTAAGTTCTAACTGCACACAGTTCACCACAGAATTAGTAGTTCTTCAGAGTGCTGTACTGCTTTAGTCTAAGTGCTTATTACATAGCAAGTTTCTGGGGACCAGAAGACAGAGTAATTTCTGAGTATGAGTGGGATTAAGTCCCTGATAGGATCGGATGTAGGGATTGTCACTTACCCTCTAGAAAAGAATCTCAAATGGGAGGCAGCTCAGAAAAATGTTCTGCTGCTCTCAAAGCTGGATGGACTGATTCTACTTCAAAATGGAGGCAGCTGCAGAAGTGAGTCTGTGCCTTGAGACCCTGTGCAGACTGAGTTAGACAACTTATGATTTGTCTGTCTATAAAATGAGGATACTAATACTTAGCTATCTTTCAGAGATAGAGGAAACCTTTATTACTTATGTAGCAGCAGGCTACGCCTGATTCTTATGTGAGTAGATGGTCCCGGGAAGTGTTGGAAAGAACCTTCCTTTTGCTTTCTTCAGACTTCACACACAAAGGCTAGGCACCATTGCAACATAAGGACTTGCTCCCTTTGCATTGTGGTTGTTATCAGCTGGCTTCTCTGCCGCCTCCTCCTTCACCTCCTCTCTCTGCTTGGCTGTTAACTGTGAAAGCCAACATTACAGTAACTCCCCTGATTTCTTTGAGAATCATCTGCATTAAAGACTAGCTTTTCAAGGGGGTCTCAGTCTAACCTCTAACTGCATGCTAAACATTGTACTTGTGGGTTTTGTCATTTTCTGTTTGAGTCCTTAAGATTGTGTGTACAGAAGCCACAGGACCTGATTATAGTGGCATAACTAACTCCACTGGCCTAGAAAACATTTCCTCTGATTAACCTGCAACAGAATATACCTGTGTGTCCACACCTTACACACGAATGCCTTGTTTGTACAAGGCATGTCTTGTTAGGTATAATTTGCTGGTCAGCGTCCTCTTGATAAAATGTGTGGCAACATGGAAGTTAAGATGTCTCTGTATGATGTTGTTAACACATGTTCCAAACCCCACCGCCCTAGCCAATCAGAAGTTGGCAACCAGGTCTGTCCTAGACACAGGAGTGTGCTCACCTTAATTTGCATTTAAGAGTCATCAAGCAGGGAGGGGGAAAAAAGAAAACTCAAAGAGGTGAGAAAAAGCCAGCAGGGAACATCCTTCCAAATAAACATTTGTCTTCTAGTGCCCAGTTGGAAACGTTTTTCAAGAGGGGGACTGAAACTATAAAAACAAGGGACAAACACCCCTGGGCACCCCTCTATCTCTCTGTCCATTGCATTCACTGCACCTGAAGAGACAAAGGAAGCAGGCGTACTGGATGAGCTAATTCCCAAATGACCAGCAGGAGGCGCCACACTGGTGAGTCTTGGCTCTGCTACACCCCCTTTCACTGGGGCAGACTGCAGTCTGTAATGGCCGCTCATCATGGGCAAGGGGGTCAGACTAGCTGCCTCTGCTTATCCCTGGGCTACACCTCTGCAGCCCTGGTATCTGCATGGGCCTCAGCCTTGGGAGTTGCCAGGCTGGAGCTCCCCAGCTCCTCTTGCACTTACCCAGCAGTGCTCTGCTTCAAGTAACCTATTCCCAGGCAGCTACATCCTTCTCCTTCCAAGGCTGGAGAGAGACTCTGACCCAGCTTCTCCCTTAGGCCTTCTCATACTCCCAGCCCAGCCCTGCTTGGCTGCCTCAAGCCCACTCCTGATTGGCTCCTCAAGGCAGCCCTTTCCCAGGGCTGTCTTTAACCCCTACCACACCAGATCGGGGTGACCGCCCCCCTACAGACCCTGTTCCCAATTTCTTATAAATGCCAACCAACCATTTGGGCTGAAATTTTCTATGCCAAGTTTCTACCTCTTGCTGCATTTTTTAAATATGCTTCAGCTAAAATGGTTGAGCAATTTTCAGGGGAAATATGCTATTTGGCGACTACATAGATTTGGGCCACTAGGTTGTGCTGCCCTGAGCGGAAGGACAGCCTTACTGATTCTGGCCATTGGGCCATACTGCCCTGAGCGGCAGGGCTACCACACAGATCCAGGTTATTTGGTCCACCAAATAGCCATTTTGATGATCCCCACAATCTGATACCCAATAATGGGGTGTACCAACCGTGTGACAGTTTCACATTAATTGATCCATATAGACCCTGCTGATCTACGCTAAAGGTTCCCTAGTGCACTTTAATGTAGTGTACAGTACTATAAAGTTAGCATGCTTTAGAAATCACAACACAGTAGTGCACTTTACCTCACCATGGAGACAAGCCCTTAGACTGTAGTAGTGTCCACAGTGTGCTACGCCCTTGCCAGTCACTGAGGAAGACACAGTCCCTGCCCCAAGAGTGCAGGGATGTTGGTTGAGTGAAATTCACACATGTTAGGATTTGGCTAAATAAATCCAATCCACTAGGTGCTACATGCCTTCAACACCTACTAAAAGATGCAAACCTCGATCAGGTAAGGTAGCACTGAATTTTGAAAGAGCAATATAGATGTATATACAAAATAGCCAATAAATGGGGATGACCACCAATTGTTATAGTCTCCTTCTCATACAGAGACTATAATCACATAAAGGCAAAGATTTTTAAAAATGGGAGCATGGACATAAATGAATGAATTTTCAAACTATAAGGCAGTGGTTTAACTACACAGGGCTAGAATCACAAGGAGACTAAAAGCCTCATTTGGCACCCAAGTTAAACATTTATGTGTCACTGACTTTCACAAAGCTGCTGCTCAGCTGCCACCTAGCCCTGTAAGCTCCCTAAGTTTCTGCCAGGTTAATACCCTTCTCACCTAAGTCTCCACTGGTAGACAGGTGCAAAATTGCCTAAGCCCTGATGCTGCCAAGCTGCTCAGCACCTAGCTCAAGAATAAGAGTCTCAGTTCAGACATTTCCCTGCCTATCTTTCCTGGAGGGTCTGATCCGGTAGGCATACTTAGCACAAAAAACCGCTGGGGTGAGAATTTTGGAGATTGGTTGGTGCATACACAGAATCATAGAAATGTAGGACTGGAAGGGACCTCAATAGGTCAAGTAGTGCAGTCTCCTGCACTGAGGCAGAACTAAGTATTGCCTAATATCATCCTCGAGCTGCATTTGTCTAATCTGGTCTTAAAAACCTCCAGTGATAGAGATTCCACAACCTTCCTAGGTAACTTTTTTCCAATGTTTAACTGTCCTTACCATTAGGAAGTTTTTCCTAATGTTTAACCTAAGTCTCTTCTGCTGCAATTTAAGCCCATTACTTCTTGTCCTGTTCTCAGTGGATGAAGAGAACAATTTATCAACATTTTACTTACTTGAAGACTTCTGATGCCCCCTCCTTCCCCCACCCTTACTCATAACTTCTCCAGATTAAACAAACTTATTTTTTTCACTCTTTCCTCTTGAGTCATGTTTTTTTAGACATTTCATAATTTTTGTTGCTTTCCTGTGGACTTTCTCCAATTTGTCCACATCTTACTTGAAGTGTGGTGCCCAGAAATGGACACTACTCCAGTTGGGGCCTTACCAGTGCTGAGTAGAAGAATTACTTCTCATGTCTTGCTTAAAACACTCCTGCTAATATACCACAGAATGATTTTTGCTTTTTTTTGCTTGCAACAGTATTACATTGTTGACTCATTTAGTTTGTGTTCCACTATAACCCCCAGATCCTTTTCTGCAGTATTCCTTCCTAGACTGACATTTCCTATTTTTTCTTTTTACAGTTGATTATTTATTCCTAAGAGTAGTACTTTGCATTTGTCTTTATTGAATTTCATCCTATTTATTTCATACCATTGTGACGGGTTCTGTCACAGAAACCCCCTTGGGACTGTCACCTGATATGCTGAGACTACCTCTGAGCCCGTTTTGTCTGCCAGTTTGGACTTCCAGAACCCTGCCTTGTTGAGCCGGACACCAGTCTGCTCCAACACAGACCGCGATCTGAACCACGTGCCCCAAAGCTGCATACTTAACTGAAAACAGCTTAAGAAGTGCTCTTGTCTCTAGCACCCAGACACCCAACAAGATCCAACCCCAAATAAATCCATTTTACTCTGTATAAAGCATATACAGGGTAAACTCATAAATTGTTCGCCCTCTATAACACTGATAGAGATATGCACAGCTGTTTGCTCCTCCAGGTATTAATTACTTTGGGTTAATTAATAAGCAAAACATGATTTTATTAAGTATAAAAAGTAAGATTTAAGTGGTTCCAAGTAATAACAGACAGAACAAAGCAAGTTACCAAGCAAAATAAAACAAAACATGTAAGTCTAAGCCTAATACATTTAAGAAACTGAATACAGATAAATCTCCCCCTCAGAGATGTTCCAATAAGCTTCTTTCATAGACTAGACTCCATCCTAGTCTGGGACCAATCCTTTCCCCTGGTACAGTCCTTGTTCCAGCTCAGGTGGTAGCTAAGGGATTTCTCATGACTGGAAACTCTTTTGTTCTGTTCCACCCCCTTATATAGCTTTGGCACACGGTGGGAATCTTTTGTCTGAGTCCCCACCCCTCCTTCTAAATGGAAAAGCACCAGGTTTAAGATGGATTCCAGTACCAGGTGACATAGTCACATGTTCTGTGAGATCCCAAGCCTTCATTCTTCCTAGCCTGACTCACAGGAAGGCTTGCAAGTAAACAGAGCCATTTACAACCAATTGTCTTAGTTGATGGGAGCCATCAAGATTCCAAACCACCATTAGTGGTCCACACTTTGCATAATTACAATAGGCCCTCAGAGTTATATTTCATTTTTCTAGTTTCAGATACAAGAATGATACATTTATACAAATAGGATGACCACACTCAGTAGATTATAAGCTTTGTAATGATACCTTACCAGAGACCTTTTGCATGAAGCATATTCCAGTTACATTGTATTCACACTCATTTTCATAACTCCATATGGAGTGCAACATCACAACCATTTCTCCAGTTTCTCAAGATCATTTTGAATTCTAATACTGTGCTGGAACCCCTTCCACTTTGGTATCATCTATAAGTGTACTCTCTATGCCATTATCTAAATTATTTATGAAGATATTGAATAGAACTGGACTCGGGACAGATCCCTGTGGGACCTCACTTAATATGCCCTTCCAGCTCAATTGTGAACCATTGATAACTACTGAGTATGGTTTTCCAACCAGTTGTGCATCCACCTGATAGTAATTTCATCTAGGCTATATTTCTCAAGGTTTGTTTATGAGAAGGTCATGTAAGACGGTATCAAAAGCCTTTAAAAAGTCAAGATATATGACAGCTACTGCTTCCCACTATCCACAAGGCTTGTTATCCTGTCAGAGAAAGATATTAGGTTGGTTTGACATGATTTGTTCTTGACGAATCCATGTTGACTGTTACTTATCACCTTATTTTCTTCTAGGTGAATATAAATTGATTATTTGCTCCATTATCTTTGGGCTCTAATTTCCTGGGTTGTCCTTATTCTCTTCTTATAGATAGATAAATACTGTGTTTGCCCTTTTCCAGACCTCTGGGATCTCTCCCAGCCTCCACAAGCTCTCAAAGATAATCGCTAATGGCTCAAAGATCTCTTCAGCCAGTTCCTTAAGTATTCTAGGATGTCTTTCATAAGGCCCCGTAGACTTGAAGATGCCTAACTTGTTTAAGTAATTCTTAACTTGTTTCTTTCCTATTTTAGCCTCAGATCCTACCCGATTTAAACTGATGTGCACTATTAGTCATCTAATGACTGCTAACTCTTCCGGTGAAAACTGAAACAAAAAAGGCCGTTGCTGCATTTTCTGTTATCTTTCCCTCCTCACTGAATAATGGGCCTACTCTGTCCTTGGTTTTTCTCTTGTTTCTAATGTATTTGTAAAATGTTTTCCTGTTACCCTTTGTGTCCCTAGCTAGTTTAATCTCACTTCGTGTCTTGGCCTGTCTAATTTTGTCTCTTCATGCTGGCAGTGTCTTTCTATATTCATCCTTCATAATTTGACCTAGTTTCACTTTTTGTATGACTCTCGAGTTTCAGGTCATTGAAAATCTCTTGGTTAGACCTAGCTGGTCTCTTACATGCTTTCTATTTTTTCTATGCATTAAGATAGTTTGCTCTTGTGCCCGTAATAATGTCTCTTTAAAATCCAGCCAATTCTCTTGAACTCTTTTTCCCTTAGTCTTGCTTCCCAAGGGATCTTACCTACCAGTTCTCTAAATTTGCTAAAGCTTGTCTTCTTGAAATCCATCGTCCTTAGTTTTCTGTTTTCCCTCCTACCTGTTGTACTCACAAGCCCAGTGGCTAGGGCCCTCATGAGATATAGAAAATTGAAGTTTGAATCTCCACTATGCCTTATTTGAAGCAGGGGCTTTAACCCAGAAAAGTGCCCTAATGAGGCCGTTGGCTATTCTGGGGAGTATCCCTCTCAGTTTCTCCCTCTGAAGATGTTTCACTTTGTATAAATTAAATATTCATTGGAGCAGGGACTTGAACTGATTCTCCCACATCCCAGGCTGAGTGCACTAACCACAGGACCACAGAGTCATGGTCTTGGTTTTTTGTTCCCCTGTGGGAATTTAACTATTTACAGAAAGTGAAAATGCTTCAACAGGACAGATTGAGAGACCCACAGTAGGAGTTAAGCATTGAAACACAAGTTCTTTTTGTGAATTTAGCCCACAGATCTTACTGATGCTAATGGGAGTCAGGCAACTAAATTGCTGTATGCCACTCTTAAATTGTACCCCACAACCTCTGTCTACCAAATACCTCCACCCTGAAAATAAAACAAATGTTTGCTCTTTGGATTTCTGCCCCACATAGGGTGACCAGATAGCAAGTGCGAAAAATCAGAACGGGGGTAAGGGATAATAGGATCCTATATAAGAGAGAGCCCAGAATGTTGGAACTGTCCCTATAAAATCAGGACATCTGGTCACCCCTAGCACCACATATCGGTGCACTCAGATGTTTTGGGTGAAGCATGCCAATCGCACACATCTCTAGGTACTGATCTTTTACCTCTGCTGTAAATTGATCTTGTGCACACCTGTCTGACACAGCCTGCACACTCACTTTTAAGCCCAGATGAAAAGCAAGACATACTGTTACTCTTCCATTAGATAAGGGAATAACAAGGTGATTAATAGGTGTTTGATTCTGAAAACTAGTCTACACTATTTCCCTCTTTTTTCACTGATCAGAGCAGTCTGCTATTCAACAAATCCTAATCAGAAAAGGAAAGCAAGAGATGATTCACTACTAGCAAGCAAACCCAGACTATGGCCCCAACTTTAAATAAAGTCCTGTAAGGGATTGGGAAGGTTACTCACAATCCCCTCTGTTGGCTGGGTGGACTGAAGGAGAGGATGTGGTCAGCTGGAAAAGGGTTAGAGCTGGGTGTCACCATTCTGGGGTGCAATTCAGACCAGTGAGGGGTTGTACCTTCCTCATAACACTGAGTGCCTCAAAGTGCTCTGCTGCTGTGGTTCTCTTGTCTGGATGCTTCCACCCAGCATACAACCCTGCAGGGAGTGTCTAAGCAGCTCTGACTCAGCAATTCTGATTCCAGCAGCCTGCTTGTCACACCCCTGCCATACTCTGGGCTCCACCAGCCTTGGTTACACCTGGCAAGATGACACCAAAACCCCCAGTCCCAAATTTTCCCCAAATCATGTGCTCTGCAATGTCCTGCCCTCTCCTGCATTATTCAGAGAGGTGTTAAGGTTTGTTTGTTCCTTTAAAGATAAATACTTAGCAGCTGGCCCCGCTATCTGGAGTTAATGTTCACTTCAAATCAAACTTAGATTAAAAGTAAAACAAGTTTATTAACAAAAGGAGAGAGGATTTAAAGTGAGTTCATGTAGAAGACCTGCATGTAGAGCAGGGATTTGCATTTGAGCCTCTGCCCTCTCAGATGAGTGCCGTAACCAGCAGGGTACAGAGTCATTCTTTCTCCCTGTTGTGAATATCCAAGTACTTTGTACAAAGTGGAACAGCTTCAACAGGAGCGGTTGAGACACACTTGTCCCCAGGTCCTTATAGACCAATGGTTAGGGCACTCTCATGGGAGATGAGAGACCCACATTCAAATTTTCTCTACTCCACATCAAGCAGAGGAGGGAACTGAAGCTAGGTCTCCCATAACCTGGGTGGGTGTGCTAACCACTGAGCTAAAATTTGTAAGGGTGGAATCCCCTCCCGCTGTCTCCTGACTCTAACCCTTTAAAAATGCTCATATATTTAATTTGACCTGAAACACTTTGTCAATTTGCCAACTTTTTTGGCATTTTTTGGCATTTCTTCAGGTCAAACCAATTGTTTGTTTTTCAGAACTGCCAGAGAACGAAAAAATCAGTTATTCACTGAGCTCCACTTGTAGCCCATTTTCTGTCCAACTTACATTTGCTATGTACAGTGTCTTGTACCACGCTTACGTCACCATGAAATTTGATCAAGTATGTGCTAATATTCCATTGATTTAAATGGAAAGCTGATTGAGCCAAGGCAGTGGAGTAGAATTCTAATCTGATATCACGCCCGAGAGAGACTGAAGACACACACAGTATATTAAAAGGCCATGGAAGAAAATCAATGCCATGGTCAGTAATTATACAGTATCGATTAATTGAGGCGAGAGGCAGGGGATTAAGCACAGCACAATCCTATATACAGTTTAGAGATTCTGATTGCATGAACAGCTGGAAGCAAAGTCCTCCTGGACTACAAGAAATTGAAGGTCATACTATATATGTCATTGGCAAGGCTGTCTTCCCTAGAATTTCAGTAAGGTGTCAGATTTCACTTATAATCACTGTTTATGCAAGAGGTTATGAACATGTGAATGGTCACCTTAAACACCTTGCAGGCTGTTAAGAGTTGACCTGAATGCCATATGGCATTTCATATGTAACTTTTTATAGATTTTTTTCAATGAAGCCTTGTATTTTTTTCATGACATTGTCATGATGATGTGGGCATCCCAATATACTTTTTCCTCATGGGCACCTCTACTAGGTGGTAAATAATATCCAGGACTATTTGTCTAAAGGGCTTCCTCTATCTGATATTTGGATGAATAGTTTTATTGAATAGTAGAGAAAGTGACAGAGGCATTGATTTGATTCTGCCTTGGACTGGAGTCAAACATGAGCTCTTACTTTTCATTTACACTTGCAATATCCTATCCTTGTCTCAACAATCTAACAGGGCAAAACTCCTGAACTGGTACTGACCAATGGTGGTCTTGTAAGAACCTGGTAATACCTTTAAATTTAAAATGAGCATCCTTTAAATTCTAACAAAATGCTTTTGATAGAAACGTTTCCATAAACAAGGTAGTATTAGGACACTCTCTTCCCACTTCTGTGCCATAACTAGGCTTCTGAAACTGTGTGATTTGGGGAGCAGGAGGGAGAAATACAGTAATCACCATTTTAAAGAGAAATAGTGCTAGTCATATCAGAAATCAGGGCCAATGAATGAAAAATCTTCTAGAGGCAGGCAAAATAGAAAAATCCAAGCTGCAAACCAAAGAGCAGACCCTTCAGTTACTAACCAAATCACTTCCTTTTAAAGGAAAACACCAAGTGTTTTCCTGGTTGTTATGGCAAATGAAAGTGCATAAAGTCATATCATCAGAACAGCGTTTACTCTTTTTCCTGGTGTTATATGTACATATCTTAACAATCAAAACTCAAATAATACCCCTTAAGCTAAGTGCCGCTTGGAGTTTCACACGTGGCTAGGGATAGGGTGGAACTACTTGCTTCATCCAAGGCTTTCTGTAATCTGGGTGCCAAGATTTCATGATTATTTTTAATTATTTATTTATTTTTTCAAAACCAGCTCTGTCACCAAGCTAGTTTAAACTTGAGCAAGCCATTTAGTGCTAGATTCTCCATCTCTTGGGCCCAGATGCAAAAAGTTTTTAGGTGCAAAACTCCAGCTCAGCTGCTGCCTAACCTGTAGGTGGTGTGGTGCCCGTTTCTGAGCATGCCTACCAGATCGAGTCCCATTCAAAATCTGGCAGCGGCAGCACTCCAGTGATTAGAGAATCCCCCTAAGAGGTGTGGGAGACTCCTGTTCAAATCCTCGCAGGCAGAGGGCAGAATCGAAGGTGGGTCTCCCAGATGAGAGCTCTAACCACTGGGCTAAAAGCTGTAGGGAGGGCACCACCTTCTTTCTCTTTCCTTCCCTCCTCCCCTGCATTTTTTTGATGGAGTGAGGCAGGTGCCTAAGTCATTCTCACAGAAGACAACTTAGGTGCCTAAGTCACCTGGCTTCAGGAGAGAGGTTCTCAGTTATGGATCACTAGCAGAGATAGGCATCTAAGTACAGGCTGCAAGGAGATACTTCTCTCTAGGAGAGGGGCTTAGCATCTCCCATTGGTTAGCTTACACATCCAGTGTGGTGGCTTTTTTGGATCACATTCTGTAGCCATGTAATAATTCTGAGACAAAGGGGTAAGGAATTGTCTGCAGAAACGCAAGAGATCTATAGGCCTAGACCTAGAAAAATAGCTTGAGCAGTTAGCATAAGCATAATGCATAACCTGAGTAGAGTGGTTGCTTAATAAGTTAGCATAAATAAGTGAACCAATAGTGGCCTTAAGTTACAAGTTGGCACACAACTTTATTTTGTACTCATCCAAGTGCTGGAAATACTGACAGGTAACTGCAAGAAGGCAGTTCTACTGGTTTAGAGAATTTTTGGAGGGGAACATCTTTTAATGATGTTAACCTCATTAATAGACTAACCTATAGGATAAGGACACCCCTGCATTATGAGGGTGAGGAAGTTAAGATATGGTGATGGAGGAAGGAGCTATTCATATATATAACATCGAGGCCTATAAAACCTGTGGTCTTCAGTAGATCTGTTGGAGTTCTTAACTGGAATGTCAGAGTTAGACTAAGATCTACCTCAACCCATAGAGCTCTCCCCAAGATCAGAGTGAGTATATACATGTAATGGTGCAGGTCATTCTTACAGTGTTATATTATTTCATATTTTCACATTGGAGTATGGTCTAAAAATTTCAATCTATTTGCTAAAATTCATGGTGATTTTTTAGTATTCACAAGCATTTTGTAAATCCAGAAACAAGATGAATACTTACAAATGAATACTTCATGCATTATTACAAAAAGAATTTGTTCTTTCATTTAAAAATATTCACAAAGCAGGGCTTTTCAGTGGTGGTGTGTTTTTATTATTCAACCAGCTGTTGTGCTAGGTATCACTAACAAGTGAGCACTCCCAGTGTGATCGTGGTGTAGGCTCAGAGGCCCCCTGCTGGAGGCCTCAAGGTCCTACCATACTCGATCCAGGAAAAGAGCAGAAGAGAAGTTCTCTAAGCATCCGAGAGTGGTTGCAGGGAAGTAGCCAATCAGGGCCCAGCAGGCTCACATAAAAGAAGTGGCAGGGCCAGAGTCAATCAGTTGCTGGCTGGAGCTGGAGGAGAGAGAACTGTGTTCCTGCCTGGTTGAAAGAGCAGCAGGACTAGTGCTGGCAGGGATCGGGGGAGCAAGAGAAAGCTCCTGGCTGGCTGCTGGGACTGAGCCTAAGACAGTTGCCAGCAGGGACCGAGGATGCAAGAGAGATTCTGGCTGGCTGTTGGAACTGAGCTCAGGGAGGGCTGCAAGAAGACACTATATCTCCAGGGAGGAAGCCTGGGGGATATGGCCCCATAGAAGGGTCAGGACAAGGTAAAGACTGTATACCCTGGAAGGGGTTTCTTCTGTTTCACTTACAGACAGTGTGTGAGACTCGGCTGGAGGGCTGGATCACTGAAAACCTGCAGATATACCTGACCAGCAGGGAGCGCTTGTGAGAGAATAATTGCTAAATACTAAGGCCTGGTCTACACTGGGCACGGGGGGTGGGGGGGAGGCGGTGCATGGAATTGATCTAAGTTACATAACTTCAGCTACATGAATACTAAGCAACAATGGGAATACTAAACAACTGGAGGAGTGACATGTGAACCATATCCTACCCAACAGTTAGTATAAAAGCTGAAATGGCAAACTTTTCTGGAGAAGGGAGTGTAGGTAAAACTCTCTCCCTCAAAGAGGTGAAAAATGCATCTGATGAACCCAGAGAGATACAAAATAATCACACCCCAATGTCTCCTCATGAAGGCAAGTTCAATTTTCTAAAATTGTGTTGGTATGTGATTAATTGGGATACATGGCTTTCGCTGTTTACAAAGGAAGCGGCTCTCTAGCTCTTCAAGACTGGATTCCCCGTTCCAGTCTCAAAAATACTTATTAACTAGTGTGAGTAACCGTGTCTCAGTTTACCAGAACTTTTGCTCATTCTGGATTAAGCAGCAGTCAGAGCACTCCATGTTATCATCCCTAGATTTTGTATCCTCCCCCTAGCTGCTGTGAACTTTTCTGACACTGTGTCAATTTTATTGTGCAGTGACTGCATGAAGTCACCTCTCAACTCCCTTACCCAAGCTATTGGGAAGGCTCTGCACTGAAGAATCATGACCAGATAGCTAGCCTGAACAACTGCTCCATGCTCCTTTTAAAAAGTCATTTTATCCATCCTGCAATATTTTTCATCTTAGGCTAGGAAAACTCAATATGTTGCAATATTATTGACTCCTTGGGACTGGAGCATGAGTGCTAGGTCTCATTTGCATATGAATGTACCTACATTTACATTTCATATCACTAATAACTAGACAACTTTCAATCTGCTTCTAGTTGTCTGTATCTTTATTTGTGTTAGTGGAGTGCCTCGGAGTACCAGTCACAATAAAATTAAAGATATTGAAATGCTACCTCTACCTCACTGTAATGCTTAGAATGCAGAGGACTTTTTATTAACAGAATGAGGCAGGTGTAGCATTCCATAGTAGACTTGCTCATTCCAGCATGATGATCGCCTCCCAGGAAGCCATCGAGATTTCATATCAAATATGTGAGTTACACATCACCCCTGTTTGTGGGCTCATGTAATTGAAGTAACACATCATGAATGAAAAGGATGAATATTGGTCTTAATTTAAACCTCCAAATTTAAACAAATAATTAATGGGTGATTTTTTTCTACCTTTACATTTTTAGCCAGGGTAAACATAGTAGAGAATTATAGATTGCATTACTGTTGTGTTATATAGATACTGGGGAGGAAAAGGAACTATGCTGACTTCAGAGGGCTCCCCTCATACCCATGTATTTCCATTTAAAAACGAAGTGGACTATCCATGCAATGTCTACATTCATGCTATTTGGTTTTAATCTAATTTCCTTTGAAGTTAAGGAGCTGAGTCCAGGAATGTAGGAAAAGGTGATGCAACAGCCCTGCAAGGTTTAATGATCCCTGCCTGTCACATGCCCCCCATTTTTTCCACAAACTGTACTTGCCCCCCATCTCCCACAACTCATCATCGGTGGTGAACTGGCAAATGCTCAGCGTTTCCATTACCTTGGTAGCCACCTCTTCCAGACAGCCAGTCTTAGAGATCGAACATAGGCTCCATTGTGCCTTTGGAAAGTTGCTTCATCATGTCTTTATTGACACAGAGTTGCAGATGGAAACAAAAGTCCTGGTCTACAATGCAGTAGTTATCCCCACTCTTCTATATGGGTGCTAGACATGGATGACCTGCTGAAGCCATCTTAGGCATCTGGAGTGGTACCAACAGCGCTGCCTTGGGAAAATTCTCCATATCAGATAGGAAGATCATCACACGTATGCCAGCATTCTCTCTGCCGTTAACATCACCAGAGTTGAGGCAAAGATTATGAAACATCAACTTCGCTGGGCTGGCCATTGTGTGCAGATGGCAGATACTCGCCTTCCGAAACAAGTCCTCTTTTCTCAGTTTAGTCATCGTAAGAGAACTCGTGGGGGACAGAGGAAACCGTGCAAGGAACTCTGAAAGTATAAGAGGGGAGGCATTGACTCTACAAATTGGGAGGAGCTGGCTGGCAATAGATTGCAATGGTGGTGTATCACACATCAAGCCTCAGCCTGTTTTGAAGAGAATCACCTTGCTCAAGAGGCTAAGAAATAGCAGAGGAGGAACGAAAGTATACAGTATGCTGGCTGAGAGTTGTGCTCTGTGGAAATACCTGTAGAGCGCAGATTAGACTCCTCAGCCATCTTAAGTCTCATCAGTGATTCTTCCCCCGGCAGACATCATCCTTGTATTGAGGGATAGCCAGCGATCACATGGCTGAGTGGGATATGTATATAAGAAAGAGGAAACTGGGCCTTCAGGCTGTTTTCTTCCCTTCCAGATTGATGGAGGCAAGGGAAAACTTCTGGAGATTGTAGCCAATATTTGTCAGTTGAGGTGTTTTGGTATTATGTCTTTTTTTTTTTATTTTAAGTGCTCAAAGATGAGGGCCTTTAAAGGAATAGGGCATAGTGTTTGCTTCCTTTCTTGGGCTAGTGAAATAGCCCACTAGGTTATATGGTGTTCAGAGGCAAAAGATAGGCTAACTAATACACAAAAACAGATCAATGGCTTTTATGAAGGTTCCTCTGAAAACTCATGTGGTTTTTTTTACTAACCAGCTTGAACTGGGAAATATCAGCACCAATTCAAAGTTTAAATATGTTCAAAAGGCAAATTAATAACTCCAAAAATAGGGTTGCCAATCCAAAGTTGTATTTTTTATAACATACCATTGTTCTTACTGGTGAAAAGATGTCCAGGCCTGTCCCTGGAGTATTGATGTGAACAGTCTTTATGCAGACACAACTTCTGGATCCATTTGAAAGATTTAAATTAACTTTGTCACAAGTTAAAATGGATTGCAGATGTGAAATAGGACCTCTTCCTTCCCTCCCCCATGAACTAAGTTGAAATCTGAGTGTAAATAAATGCAAATGCTTTTGTGATAGAGAATACAAAAGCACAAATACCTGAATTGTAAATGGATTTATTTTAACATCCTATGCTTGACATTCTGGTCTGACAATGAAAAGGCTACATTCATTTCCTGCCATGGTTGGCTTGCACTGCTGTCCCTATGTACGGTGTTAACACTCAGGAGCCATGGTATAGACAGTTTTTATTTTCTCAAAACTCCCTCTCATTATAAAGAGAACATTTCATTCCTTTCTTAAAATACTCTATTTTTATAGCTTTCAGAGTGGTAGCCGTGTTAGTCTGTATCAGCAAAAACAACAAGGAGTCCTTGTGGCACCTTAGACTAACAAATTTATTTGGGCATAAGCTTTCGTGGGCTAGAACCCACTTCATTTGCCTGGGAGTTCCACCACAAATAAAAATAGTTAGAAGCCTGCTATGTATTTTTATTTTAAATTTCATTGGGTTACAAAATAGGGAATAACCCATCTGAATTCTTAGGAGTTAGGCTGATGTTTGATAGCAGAATAACATAGAACTTTGCTAAAATAAATGTAAGCTGTCTCTGTTCTCTCCAAAGTTGTATATATTGACTAAACTTAACATCTGATCAGTGACAGAGATATACAGCTGTATAGTTTAATTAGTTTAGTGGGAATATAATATATAACTTTATAATGTATCTAGAGCATCTTCACAGCTAAATACTATAGAAATGCAATCTATCTGGACAGGAAAGATGAAATTCTGAGGAAATTACAACCCATACAGAATGCACAAATACTAGTTACCATAAACACCTCAGATTTTGCTTACACTCACTACACCATGTCCCCCCAGAATATATATATATTTATTTGGTGGGGAGCTGTACACAGATAAAGATGTACTCATGGCTCAAAGGAGTTTAAAAATCAAAGGGTTTGTTCTGCAAGGTGCTGAGTACCTTCTGCTCCCATTATCAATGGGAGTGGACAGAATGCAACACCTTTCGGAAGAACCTTAGCACCTTTCAGGGATCAGATTTTAACATGGACAAAAATGTCAGTCCATACAATTTCATATACACATTAAGCTCATGTCTACATTGGTTGAGGATCAAATCTGCATGCAAACTGTGTTTTGTTTGTTTTGATAAAAGGCATGAGTGTGGCAAGGCAGATAATGGATTATCACCAATAGTCTTTGAGAAAGAATTTGGATGTGGGGAGACCACTTTAAAGTCAACTTTAAAAAAAATCAGTGAATTCCTATGGGTTCTAGTTGGCCACCTAAGATTTTGGATCACAGCAATGAGTGTTTTTGTTTTTTTATTGGTCACGAAGACAACTGTTCCTCCAGATGAAACCACCAGAGACCAGAAAGCAGCATAGAGCTATTCAGGCATTCTAACAGCATCCAGTAAAATTGCCATTGGAGTGACAGGCAACGTGTCTGAAGTAAAATAATTAACTTTGGTCAGACCATGTCAGTGCCTCACTTAAGTCAGTGCCTCACTTAACTAGCTTTCAGACCACAACAAAAGATAGAGGAGAGATTAGTAAGACTGGGACTTCTCTGCTTGGAAAAGAGACGACTAAAGGGGGATATGAGAGAGGTCTATAAGATCATGACTGCTGTGGAGAAAGTAAATACGGAAGTGTTGTTGTTTACTTCTCATAACACAAGAACTAGGGGTCACCAAATGAAATTAATAGGCATCAGGTTTAAAACAAACAAAAGGAAGTATTTCTTCACATGACACACAGTCAACCTGTGGAACTCTTTGCCAGAGGAGGTTGTGAAGGCCAAGACTATAAGAGGGTTCAAAAAAGAACTAGATACATTCATGGAGGATAGGTCCCTCAATGGCTATTAGTCTGGGCCGGGATGGTGTCCCTAGCCTCTGTTTGCCAGAAGCTGGGAATCTGCAATGGGAGGGATCACTTGATGATTACTTGCTCTATTCATTTCTGCTGAAGCACCTGCCATTGGCCACTATTGGAAGACAGAATACTGGGCTAGGTAGATCTTTGGTCTGACCCGGTATGGTCATTCTTATGTATCATTGATACCATCTAACAGATGTAGGGACTTCCCTGAACCCATAAAGGCAGTCAGTGTCAGAGTGTACATTAAAATTAGGAATTCCTACATTCCACTCTTATGCTCAGAACACTAGACCACCCACTCCTCTCAGTTCAGAAGCTTATGTGAGCCAAAGAACAAATAATTGGGATTGGGTGTGTAGCAATAGATGTCGAGGAGATAATCAGAAAAATAGTACAGTTATAAGTACATTATCATTTTTAAATCATTGCTTTCTCACATGGCATTCAGTGCTCTAGATTCCTCTAGTCTGCTTCTGTTGATGTTGAAAAGATTTAAAGGTCACTCAGCACTTTGGTGGCTTAGGCTCTGTAAGCAGAGAGGTATAAAAAAACCCAAAGTACCAATATCGTTTGTTATGTACCTACATTTTTTTCCACTGTATTGTGCATTTGTCACTTACCTATGACGGTATGGAGGATGTTATAATGATTGTGTTGGCACTCATTTCAGATCTTGCATAACTCAGTTGTGGCTTCACAGCTTGTGAATAATTGGACTATCTCCATTTCATATTGATAAAAGCTTTAGAGTACACCGCACAATCATGTATACTTTCTATATAATCAAGTCATCCACCACATACATACAGCCATCTGTGTATGGATTATGACTGCACACAATAGCACTACACAGAATTTACACTTTCCACAATAGTTTAAGAGACTGTAGAAGGACACCATGTATGAATGGAACTGCAATGGGAATTTAGAAGTGGAATTTGATCGGCATGACAGATAGCTCTGGTTATCACAAAAAATGTGAATTCTCATATCTCTGATAACTTCATTAGTTGCTTTGATGTAATAGTCCAGCTCCTACCTTTCTTACCCACCCAAAATTCCCAGAGATGTGAATTTTGGGAAGGCACAAATGCAGGATGAACCCCAAGATATTTTGTAAAGTATTCCTGCTAGTCCTCATCTGGAGTAAATCAGCATAGATTAATTGAAGTCAATGGAACTATATGAATTTATACCAGCTATGAACTTGGATTTATTAATTGAATCACAGGATTTAATAAACCACTTTAACTGGTAAATTGGATTTAACATTTGCCCCCTTTACATAAATATAATCAACTTTTCTTCACCTTTTCATTGCTCAGCAGACAATCGTATGTCTTGCTAGCCTGAGACAAAAGGCCTGTCAGATACACAGCCGAGTTTTCTAGCTGAATGCGCTTTGACCCATAATTGGTGGATCTCTGTTCAAATCTCCTGGTTGCTAAAGCAGTCATACCATCTGATCCTGACCATTATTTTTCAGATGCTGGCCCTTGAAATCCATCAACCTCCTCTGTCCAATCTTTTCTGTCTGCCAACTGCCTGTTTGGTATGAACTTGTTGACAAAACACTGGTGCAGTCCAGCTTCTATTTAATGTTTGACTGATTTTTTTCCTACTGCAGGAGCTCAGTGACCATGGCTGGACCACACTGCTTGCTTTCCCAAACTTTGCGTTTATTTCCCCTAAGCTCTTGCCATCTGTTGTGCTCAGCTGCCCAAATACGTAAAATTTTCCATCTCTTACAGCTTCTCGGCTGCAAACATTATCTGTTCCCTCAATCTTTCCAAACTTCCAGCCTCAAGTTCTCTGTGACCAATTCATCTTTTCAGTAACATGGCTCACAACATGTTGTGTCAATACGTCTGCTTGTAGTAACACTGGCATATTGCTGAGGATCAATAGACACAAAATTCATTATATAGAATTTCAGATACTATTTAGAGGGCGACCAGTCTGGACAACAGACTAATGCATTATGTTCTGTGCATGTGTGTTCCTTATTGGTCTGTCTTATCTATCACTTACACCTACCTTTTTGGAAGGGAAGCTCAGTGTTGCAACCCCAAGTGTTCAAATACCTTAACTCATGCCCCCTCAAAAATCATGCAATTGGCTTCAAACTAATGAGATTTTAAACAATATAAAATCCGGGGTTCTTCTGTATTTTTGAGTCAAGTGTTTGCATATTCAAGCTTTTCCCTGAAGACTTAATTTTTTAAATAGTAATGAAAGCTGATATTTTCACACAATAACATGGCCCCATAAGCTAAAAAAAAATCAAACATAAGGTGACTCACAATAAATCATTAGATGCGGCAACTCTGGTAGCTACATTGGGGTAGATTCTTCTCTCACGTATGTTAGTGTAACTCCACTGACTTCCACAGAGTTACTCCTGATTCTCACTAGAGTAAGTGAGAGAAGGATGCACTATGTTTTCATACAGTATACATAATTTATAATGGGAGTAGGTACCTATTAAGTATACCAAAGTGTTCAACTCTTGGAATGCACTTGTTTGGTCTTACTGTACCAAACTCATATAACTTCTTAAAGAGGAGGAAAAAGAGTGGGTTTATGGGCAGTGGTAATAGAGAACTGAATATGTAGACAGTAAAACAGGTGTTGCTGACTAATGTTGCAGGCCTACTTAACTCTTTTTGGCCATATCCTCCCTCCAAAATTGCAAGATCATCCTGAGGTTGTTTTTGGGTGGCTTTGACCAGTAATTCTCTTTGAAAGAGAATGAATCCTCTAATGGCAGCTCTAGCTTGATTGTGTGAGATTGCTTTTTCCCTTTGATTTGAAACATATTACAAAATAGAAATGTGGCCTAGAAAAAGATATAAAAGCTTGTGTTCCGTGCAATCAGATGCTTATAAAAACAGAACAGGGACATTGTGTAGAATCCTGGCAGATACTAATTCTAAAGTTATATGCACAAGGCCAGGTTATTCATTGGCAGACCTTGCTTCACAAAGTCAGTTTCTCAGGAGGTATTTTCCCCATTCTTCATTTATTTCTCTCCCTGTGTTGATTTATAGTGGAGGGGGAGGCTGAGAGAAGCTGGCAGCAGAATGAAGACATGAGTATTGCTTACATGTAGATTCCCAAGGGCTCCCATCAAACCTAAAAGAGAAACAGTGGAAGAGGATGTGGCTGACTTCTCACATGCTGTGCAAACTATATCCTGCCTGGGGCTAGGCCAAATCTTTCACATGTCTTTAAAGCCTTTTAAAAAATTACATACAGGGGAGGTAAAGTATGAAACTTTCTATATTCTCACCCAGACCCCGCCACCATGGGGCATAAATAAAACATTCTTAGATGATATAATGCTTTAGCACCCCTTCTCCACTATATATATACATATATACACTGTACACACTTGAGCCACTAAGTACCTCTTCTTTTAAATCTAGCATTCTTCAGTGGGACTACTGCTGTCAGTGCAATGTTAGAAGAAGAAAGCCTCACTGTATGTCAAGTCATTTTTTGCTTCCCCAATGTGATCTGGCTGTTTGTCCCACAAAGCAGAGGTATTTTTCTGCTGCTGTATTAAACTTTTCTGAAATGTCTTCATATCCCATTATGTAGTGTAACAGAGTGTGAAATAACCTCTTGACACTTGCTTTAGTTTTGTCAAGTTCTGTTTACAAATTCAAAAGGACCTGACATAAATAGCTGTCAACACTTACTTATTGCTGCTGCGACTCACTCCACCTCGAGAGTTTTGGTACACAGCAAGTAGAAAAACATCAGCATTAAAATCTTATCTCAAAACCTGGAGTAATTGTTCAGCTCCTTTTCAATTAGCTTGCACAGTAAATCTAATCATGTCACTTAAGACACCAATGCTTGGTTGCCAGAACAGCTGTGGAAGGATACCACCCCATTAGCTTGTGGCCCTGCACCAACAGCCATGATTCAGACAGCACTGACACATGACACTGTTGTAAAAAGGCTTTTCTTTTCCTTTAAATTACCACTACAGATAGGTAAAGCTTTCCTTGCCTGGGAGAAGGCAGCAAAAAGGAAAGAACATTAGTGAAAATAAAAAGCTGGCTTTTTTCATCCCCGTGTTTCCGTCATGCATGTGTAAATCTCTGCTGTGTCATGAAATTTCCTGAAATTCAACAGAAATACACTTTTTTGGATAATGTAAAATGGTGTCTATCCTATTTAAAGGGTAGTGAGGACTAGAGTCATCCTACCCCTGATCATGATACAGCCCCTTTAAGGTTACAGCAATTTTGGAGCGGACAGAGGACTTAGGGAGTGGCAGATGGTGGGGCAGAGAAAGTGATCCTGGCGTAACAGTTAGTGGCTGGGTGGAAAAATCCAAGCTACTGTTCCTCAGACCAGGACCCTGATAGGGTAAGGTGGGACAAGGCTCCTCTCTCTCTCTCTCTGTCTCTCTCTCAGCCAAGTGGGACCAATTCTGGCTAGGAGACAGTATATAGTCCGCCTCCTCTCTTGTAATGGGATAGATACTAGTAGGAGAAGGACTACTGCTTTCTGACATCATCCAACCCAGGAGGAAAGCAGTGAGATGGTGTGACCTGGCCTTCAGGTGGTGAGGATGATTGGAAGAATGCACCTCAGCAGAGATGCTGGGCAGGCAGGCCGGGGGTAGGAGGAAGGACTTTGTTATGAAGGTGTTTTGAATTCTGTTTGAAAGGCTGGTGGCAGTCTGGGTGGACTTGGGGGGCAGTAATTTAAAGGGGCCAGCTGGAAGAAGCTGGCTTAGGGCTGCAAGCCTGCTTGAATCATAGTACACCCCGAAGGAGGACTGTGGGGGGCCCTGAACCAGCGGGAGGAAGTGTGAGAGTCCAAGGACAAAGGGAGGCTCTGTGGAGCAGGACTGGATACTGGTGAGCTGTGGGAGTCTGCCTGAACCATAACACAGCCACAATGAGGAGAGCTGTGGAACCAAAGGAGGGGGAGTTTAGACCAGAGCAGGAAGAAAACCCAGAGGAAAGACTGTCCAGAGAGGCCAGGGCTGCAGTGGGACTAGCAGAGCTCCCAGACCCAGAAGGAACTGGAGAACCTGAAGTCCTGGAGTAAGAGATGAGTTGGAAGACCCAAGAGGGATGGGGTTGGGCCTGAGGCCCAATGGAGACTATATTTTGTAAAGATTTAATAAATTAGACCCTAAGAAGAGGATTGTTACGTTAAATATGCTGGACCGTTGTTAAGAGATCCAGGAGGAAACTGAGAGTGGGCTGTCTGCAGGGTCATGCTATGCCATAAGGGAGTATGATCTGGGATGGCATCGTGCTTCATAACTTTAAATCCCTGTATGTTGGTTTTGGTCCCAAAGGGGTGCAGATTCTAATGAAGTCCATGTCCAGTTTCAGTAGGGGTGTGTGTGACTACACATACTTAACAATTGGCATTAATATGGAACATTGATATACTAATGTACAGATAGCATTTTTCACCCAAAGAACCCAACAATTATTACAACTGGATTCAAATTATGATCTAGATGCTGGCTGCCTTGACATGGGAAAGAAAAAGCTCAGGACTCGCCTCCTCTTGTGTACTGATGCGGTGGATAACTAGGATACTGGTATTTCTACTCCTTCCAAGGAGGAAGATTAGACCAGAGACTTCCCTCCACCCCACTAAGGCTGACTATCAGAGGTATAGCAACAGTGAACAGGAATGTCTTACTCATTTGAAACAACAGGGAGCTTCATGTAGACAAAATGTGATTTCCCAGTTGAATTAAGCCAGGAATGTAGGACTAACACCTATTTGCATGAAAAGTGCATGCAATTTTTATGACCACAAGGGGGATCTCAGTTTTACATCTCATCTAAAAGGCAGCAACATGGTTCCTGCAGCATTACTTCAGTGCTGACTTGGAAAGAAGAGTGACAGCTTCTGAATTGCCAAGGCCACTGACTGCAGTGACAGTGTTCTACCCAGGGTTTTAAAAAGTACATAAAATTAATTCAGCTTTGTGGATGTGCAACTCTGCTGAAATTTATGGTTTAAATTAAGGTCTGGGGTGAACCAATGGCTTCAGAACTTTATACCAAGGCTGAATGGGGCCCAGGCTCTTTGATAAAGCATAAGATAAAATGTTTTATAACTATGATTATGGCCAGGTTCCGTATGGCAAGAATATTCAATTGCTTAATGGCCAACATTCACCCATCAGTCAAACAGATAATTGGCAAGAACCTAGCCTAGCAGCAACAGACCACGAGAAGTGACCTGGGCTCACTTCACAAGCAGATGTCCTACTGTTGCAGGGCCATAAGGCAGAGAGGTCCATTGTTTTACTGTTAGCTGTTTGTCACCCAGCTTTTCAAAAACACAATTCTGTATTGTCTGCACATTTTTCTTCCTTATACTTACTGAGCATGGAGCTGGGAAAAGGATTCACATGGTCAGCGGGAGGTGATGACAAGTTTGCTCCTGCATCAGATGGAATCTGTTGTTGGAGGCAGTGACAAATGTGATATTCAGCTATCAGGTGTATGACTTGTATGGATGAGAAGCTGACATGTTGTCAACCTCCTTTTTAAGACCAGGTTGTGCCTATTAGGCATGAGCCTATGACTGAGCTGAACCACTCTAGCACGAACCCTAGAAAGTGCTGGGTCGTGGCTCCCTACCCATTTTGGGGTGGCTTGCACTCCAGGGAGAAATTGCATCAGTTACATCTATAGTGGGTATATCTCCGACAGGTTACTTGGAGGGCGCTCCAGAAGGGAATTGTTGAAACAGTGTTGAAGATCACAGGCTTCAATGTTTCTGGAGCATTAGCACTCCCATCTTGTTCAACTACAAAAATTAAGCACTCTGTCTTTGGCCTTACATCTGCCCCTTTACTTTACAACTGTATGAAGCAGCAGTGTGTGTTCAGTGGAGTCCAAAGAGTTCATGGTCAAGGTTAAACCAGCCCATTGGAGATCAGTGCTGCTAAAATAAATCTGAAAATATTTGTTCACATTTTACGTCAATTTGCTTCGGCTGTGCTTGCACCACTTTAGGGTTCCTGTTTGCAAATATTCTTGTGCATATTCCAGCTTTACACATGTGAGTACATACAAAAAGCTAATCTGAAGTTTGAATGCTTGGATATTCAGCAAAAGTAAATTCAGAATTGCATAACTAACCGGTGAATGCAAATTTCAAATTGCCATTCAAATTTTATGCTTGAATGTACACTTCATAGCTTTTTAAGGCCTGGAGAGACCCTTAAGGTGATCGAGTCTAACCTTATGCACAAAATAAGCCAAGTATACTTGCACTGAGCCCAATAACTTTTGGATGAAGTAAACAATATCTTTTGATAGATATCTAGACTTGCTTTAAATCTCCAAGTGATGGAGGACTTATTATATTACCTGGCAAGCTGTTCCTCGCTGTTAAAAATGTGTTTTATCTCCAGTTTGAACTTTGCTGGCTTCAACTTCCATGCATTGCATCTAGTAACTTGAAATCTGAAATGCATACTTTTAAATTACATAACTCATTTAATCAGGGAAACAAAACTATTCCTTATGATGTGGGAGTGGAGAAGACTGATGTGGCAATGTTTTGCTCTCCCTCTGCCCAGGTGACTCAAGATACAAGGCAAAGAAGAATCAGACTGAAAGTCTCTTGTCAAACACAACACTGCCTCCACATAACCTGAAAAAGACATACCAGAAAGTCGCAGAAGCAATAGGAAATGGCCTGTCCTAAAGTAAATTTTGACTTTTAAGAGTATGAAATAAAATAAATGAACGAAAAGAGAGGCATGTGCTGTGTTTGACTTTTTTCCAACAATTTCCATACACTAAAGATCCATACCCCTTTTTCCCCTTAGATTTGTGATTCAAAACTTGAAGAAGCAAATCCACTTAATTCCTTAGCAATTATCTTTTCTTCTTTCTCTTCTTCCATTTCAGTGTGAAATAAGGACCATACAAACTTTTTTACTGTATGTCCAGCTATTGCAATAACACGCATAAGCTGAATCTGTATGTAGTGGAGTTTAGATACCTAAAACTTCCAATGTTGCCTCAACTAAATTTCCACTGATGACCTAAGACAGGATTTAAATCCACGACTTGAGAGTTAAAAGTTTAGAGCCTTAGTATTCTAATATTTACCATATGGTCCTACCCAATTAACTTTGTCCTCCATTGCTATTATTTCTTCCCATTGATCTTACAATTATTGCCAAACCTCAGCAGTTTCTGGAGTGATATTGTACAGCTTGTCTGGGAAGTCTCAATGCTGATGGAAGCTGGCTGCTGTGTGTGTGTGTTGCTGTTGGCAGGAATTATAGATTTAGAACTGCAATCAAAAATTGAGTTTTTATTTAGGAAAATCAGGAGATTTTTTTTTAAACCTCAAACCTCTTTATTTGAGAGCTGCATAATCAGATTCTATTTGGGCATATATTTGGGTGGATGCTTCAAAGGCAGAGTCAAAGGCAACTCAAATATCCTCCTACTAGGAAAGTTGGACTCCACTTGAGAGAAGGCAGTTTAGAATTAAGAGACTCTGGAATGTATTGGAAAGTGCTTCTGGATACTCCGAGCATATGTGCAGGGAATGTCCTAAAATGGCAGAGTTGTAGGAAAGAATCTTTGGAAAATGTGTTCACATGGCCCTCCCTATTTCTGTCAATTTCTGCCTGCTGCGAGCTATTACTGAACTGAGAAAGGGATTAAAAAAATAAAGAATAAAAAAAAGTTAAATGTGGCTCAGTACATTTTTAATGACAGCCAAAGTACCACTGTACTAGAAATCTGAGATTGTTCCGCTAGAAAGAGACAATATACGGTGTTACAGGAGATAATCCTACATATTAAGGGGAGACTATGTGACCTACTGTAACAGGACTTTTCTGTAATATTCTTCTCTGTGCTTCAGCAGTGGGAGAAGAGCCAAAACAATCAGATCGCAGGGGGTATAGGGGAAGAGTGTCTGCTCTGCTTGCTTTCCTCCCACCTCTGGCTCCTATCCAGAGCTCTATAGTATTGGGCATCCATAAGTTTTGAAGATGCAGGAGTAGGAAGGCAAAGACCAGGACAGGCGCAGCCATTCTCCATTGTGTATTCCCTGGGCTCAGTTGTGGCTATCAGAGTGACTATATGATCAAGTGTTAATTCAGACACACATTCTCTTGCATAGCTCCTACAGCACAACTGTACGGGGAGTGAGACAATGGCAGCATGACGGTGCTACCCAGGGTAATGGAGCACGCAAGGTGATTGTGCAGAAAAACTCCCATTCTGCAGGGATGGAGTAGAAATGAGTTTCAAATCATCGTTTCCCTCCTTTTCTGTGGGATGCAATATTTCCGAGATTCTATGATGCACATCCTCCACTGATATAAATGGTCATAGTTCCAGTGACTTCAATGGAGTTATAACAATTTACACCCAGTGGAGTTTCTGCTTAGTATCTTTAACAGAAGCATCCTGTTATGAATAATCATATCCAATTACAAATTAACTATTTTGGAGACTATTTGGGGACTTTTTCTAGATTACATTAGTGGTTCTTGGGTTTTACCTTTTTTGTTATAAACTTCTTCTTCCCTCCCTTTGTTTCTTATCCACTTTCTCCTGTTTTCAATCCCTTAGAATTTTATTTAACGATACATGTAAAGCAGAGTTCCTTCTTTTCCTTTATTGAAGTCATAAGCAATTTTGCAAATTTCTTTTAACATTTTCCCAGGCTGGGGATACTTGTGTTTATATGAAAGTCAATAAAAATATTACAAAAGAAAATACATTTTAACAAAACTTTATATTAAGGTATATTTTAAAGTTATTTCTTGTTTTAAAATCAACAAGATTTGATTTGTATGGCAGGCATTGTAGACTCTTAAATCCATCTTTTAAACACATTCTCTAACTAACCGATATTTTACAAAAGGTTTTGTTACAGCATACTGTGAAATATGGATTCAGCTTTTATTATTAATAGGTTTTAACATGCTTCTGTCATTACAGAAATCAGCTGCATATAGTACTAATTAATATTTTTTTATTTTTGACATCAAGTCTTGCTACTTAATTCAAAACCTGCCTCCTTGTACAGATATTCTTCGACAAGAATTAAATTCACCCCTGTGCAGAAGGTCAGCATGAGGCCAAAGCACCATTTAAATCCTATTTAGACCTTACACCAAAGACTTAAATGGGACTTATTTGGTATATGGCCTTGTATTTGCCCTCTGCACAAGGGTGAAATTCATCTTAGCTGAACTGTAGAGGGGTTCACAACATCCTTTTGGAAGACAACCAGCAAAAAGTGATTACACGTTGGGATACTTGTGAACTCAAGGAAGGGATAGAGAAATATTTCTGTCTGAGTCAGAAAGCAGTGTGATTAGCTCCTCCTAACTACCGTTGTGTATTAGAAATGGTAAGACAGTGAGAATAGCTGGTTGAAATATACTGTGTAAAGATGGTTAATGCAGTGCAGGAGAATAAGGCTATTTATAGGATGAATGTGCAGTCCACCAATAAAATGTTTTATTTTTTTTTAAAAACGTACCCACTGAATGCTTTTCAACTGTGCTGGTGCTGTTTTATGAACAGTTCTAATCCTACTGGATTGTATGAACCCCTGGATAAATTTTTTAATAACTCAGTCTAGGGGGAAAGATTTATGTGTGTGTTGATGTGCTGAATGTCTAAGTAAGCACAGAACACTGAAGGGGGAGGAAAATAGTGAGCAGGTCATGGGATTCTTAGATTAAATACAAGACGCTGAAAACCATTTGAAAAAGCTGTTTGATTGAAGGACAAGTTCTCTGGCATGCCTGGGGATTTAGATTTTTAAATGAAATCTACTTTTGTTGTTGTTGAGATATTGACATCCTGATCCTGAAGCTGTTTTGCATGGGAAGACCACTACACCTGCACAGAGTCCCACTGAAGTCATTGGAGATTTCCCAGGGCATTCCAGGGTTTGCAAAGAGCAGTTTACAGGTTTGGAGCCTAAATTTGCATTAGTTGTTTAGAGTTTGTGGTCACTTACCTGTCTGATTCTCATTTACACTGAGGCATTTTACCTCACTCTGGCAATATAAAGGGGCCTTAAAGTGAGTGTAAATGTAACTTGCACCTTTTTTAAGGCCCCTTTGGGTGTAAATGAAAATCAGGACCTGAAATACATAAATTACAAACTACCAGTATTGAAAACTGATGATTTTTTTAAATGTCCCCACTAAGCCAACATGTGCAAGTTACAGAGCAATTATATTCATTAAAACTCCTTAGATTTTTATGGTAATCTTCAGGCTTCAGTGCTTTGCTTTGTAAATATGAGTATTTTATGGCTGCAGTCAGAGATCAGGTTGTTCTGTCCTTTCTTCCATTACAAAGTTCTTTGGAAAAGGCATAGCATGGGAGATCACTTAGCAGAATGCACATTCTATTCTGTTGCTCCTTTTCATATTCACTCTGATTCTCTAAATAATAAATCATAGGACACATTTTGTGCTTGGTTAGAGGTGTGTTGTGTTATTTTGCAACTAATTTGAACTTTTGAATGTTTGTTCCTTAGGTATTAACTTATTTTGATTAATCATCTCACTTCTGACACCCATTATGGTCTGCTGTTACTATTGAGGCTGGAGTTGGCGGTGAGGACATCTGAATAAATCATTTCCTCCAGGATATGTTCCACACGCATTACCCTGAAATTAGTGGGATTTCATCTATATTTCTTTCTGGCTTTAAAGCCAGCAAACATAAATAATTTACTGCATGTTAATAAAACCAACTAAACCTCCCTTCCTTGGAAAAAAAACACATCCAAACTTTTCAGTTTGTTGTAGGCTCTTAGATCACAGCATTGCTGGGAGAGAGGGATTGGGGGGGGGGAATAGAAAAGCATTTTGGGTAATGTGCACATTAAGCATCCCACTTTATTTCAGAATTCTTGCAGCTGTTGCCACACCAAGCAGTTTTTAACACTGCAATAGGATTAAGTCAGACCATGTACTGGAAAGTTTATAATACAAAGTTATGTCCCCAAACTTATTTCCTTCTTGCGAGTATTGTCTTTTTCTCTCTCAACACATGTCTGCTAGCCATCATGGTTGCTCCTTTCTATAAAAATAATCCCATTTATTTTTTTACTTACTGATTCCTGGAAGGCTTTATTATTCATTTAGATGATAATACTTTAAAACCTCTTCAGAAATTCTGTGGCCCTTACAGACGCCAAAATCCCACTGAAATCAGTGCCTGATTAAGGATTGCAGGATTTGATCCTTGGGGAATGCTAACTATTCTTGACAAGATTGTGGCTTTAAGCCACTGTTTGCACTGGGGAAAGACTGTAGTGGCAGCCACCTGGAGGTTTTCTCCCTAATGCTTTTGGAAGCACAGACCTAAGCAGCCCTTGCTGTTTAATAGCCCTTTTACTGCTCCGCAGACCAGTAAAGGGAGGCAGTATGTTGCCTTTCCTTCTCTGGGGGATCTTAGTGATGCTGTGTGCGCCAAACTTCCCCATTCTTGGCACAGCAAAGCCTGATCTACCCATACTTTCCCACTGGTTTAACTAAAGATGTGATTTATTTTCTAAACCCATTTTAGTTAAATAGGTGCAACTTTCTGTGTGAACACTTAAACTGATTTAAACCTGGCTTATATTGGTTTAGCTTGCATTCATAAACTTATAGGGGCTAACCAAATGTCTATAACCAGTTTTAAACTGATAGGTGTTCACATAGGGGTTTGCAGTGGTTTGTTTAAACCAGTGCATATGTGTGTGCTGGGAGAATTCAAGGATGGAGATTTTGCCTGACTTCTGTGCAGTGAGAAAGTTCCATGCACATTTCCCCTCAACTTTGTACACCTGTCTAGGCTAGAGACCCAATTTAGGGATATGTTTTACACTAGAGATTTATTCAAGTTGCAGCTATTCAGTCACTTCACATGACTACAATCAGAGCTTCTTTTGGTCAAGAATTGGTTTTATCGAGTCCAACTCTCACAACAGGGCATAGTGGGGTTATTTTAAAAATGGTCACTCTTGGAATATTTTTCTTTCACGTCTTCCCTTCTCTGATTATTCCTTGGTTTCATTCAAATGTTGTCTATCCCATTCCGTACGGTCACATACAATGAGTACATATTGCCCATGGCACTCCTATGACTATTATTACTCTTTTGCACTGTTTCAGCAACACAATTCCAAGTTAGCCTACATTCCTTCCATGGCTTTCCCTTCTGATGCTTTTGCTTTCATTCTGTCCTCAATATTGACACAGTTCCATTATTATACCCTTAGGCCCTCTATACACTATCCAGTTCTTTATTTAAACTGTTGCCTGCAATTGTGTGAAATTCACCCTTATGCACAGGGTCCCACTATGCCATAAGCAGCACTTAAACTCCACTAGAAGATTTAGGGCCAAATTCAGGGCCCACATAAGTAGCTAAGCCAGATGCCTGACACATGCAAGCAAGGGGTAAATCCTCCCACAGGTCATGGAGAAACTATGAGCTGCCAAGACTACTTCAGTACAATGGCTGAAGTAGCCACAAGAGGTGCTTATGAAGCCTCTACTACGGGAATGGGAAAGATGTGAGGACATGCATACTGGAACTTGCCATGTGGCCATAGGGCAGAGTGGGTATCCATGCCCACACACTTCCTGCATGCCCTTCATCCAGCTCTCCTTTGTGCAGTGGAGCAGTACTAGTTTGCTTGACAAGCCCCTGCCCCATATTTGTGGAAGACAATTGGTTTTGCTTGTTAATGAGGGACTCAAGGGGTGTATGGGACTTTGTGCAGGCCCATTGCTCTGAAATAAATCTTACCCTATAGGCCTTAAACAAGATAGAAGGTAGAACCTCACAAACTTTGCCTGAAATATATAGACTATGGGTTCTCAATCTAATTATCATGATCCTCCTCCTTCCTCCCATATTGTTAAAGGGGAGTGAGGCATCATAGTTCAGGGCAGCTGCACCTGTATTTCTCTTTAGTGGCCCAGCAAGGGAACCCATTCTCAGCCTTCCAGTTCCCCAGCTGTTGCCTTTCTGGGTGAAGACCCACATCTCACTGCCTTCTGCCTGGGCTATGTCCATGCTGCTCAGTTCCCTGCCCTCACTGCACATTTCCCAGCACAGACAGGTTGCCCAAGGACACCTGCTTGCTTTCTCTTAAGAGATGCTTAACAGGTGTAATTTCTACAATAATAAGGTACCACACAGTTCTTTGTATGCCAGCCTACTTTATTAAAAGAACCTACATGTACGAGTATGCTAATAAGCTTACCACAGATAACCCCGATCCTAACATGGATTCTGGCAGTAGCAGTCCATCAGTCCTCCCACCTGAGAACAAGGACTCAGTCAGTCTAACCCGATCCTAAGGCTTGGGGCCCTCCATGCACCCTGAGTCCTGTCCATTTGCTAAACCAGGAAGAAGGCCTTGCACTAGTTTAAAACCAGACTATTCATCCAAAAATCCTTTCTTTGTCTATTGGTCCCTGGAGAATCCAGTTTGAACTGGCATATACATTTCTCTCTCCAGGGAGGTGGCTTCAAAGTGTTGATCATGGAGGAAGCACATTAGCATCCCCCCGCCCTGCTAGAGAAGGTACATACAATGCTACAACACCACATAAACAATTGCATTTTTAATACAATGTACCCCAAGGGTATTAAGACTAATTCAGTAATGTTTACCTTATTTCCATAACGTTGTTAAGTATAGTAGGGGATATTGTCAGTCTGTCACATGGGGATCTGGTCAAGTGAGAAGGATCTTAGTTCTGGTCTGGAACTAAGGTGTCCCAATATGGAAAAGTCTGAGGACCACTTACGTAGACAGAAAACAGCATGTCCCTATGAGCGATAATCAATAGCTATTATGCAACTCTTACTGCCAAAATAACAGTAAATCTTACGAAAAACCAGTAGAAAGTTATCTATTTAAAATCCATGTTATGATTAAAATGAAGCAGAGAAAAGAGTCTTACATCTCCCTCCTTTTCATAGCATGGCGTTGAAACTATCGGGAGCGCTTGCAACTGAACTGAAGTAATATCCAAATAGAAACAAGTCACAAGGTCATGGCCTTGCTGCACCTCCTTGATAGAGCAGTCATGCATTTTAGCCCTGGCATGCTTGTATCACATTGTGTAGCAAGAAGATAGATCTGGTAAATGGGGTTTTTACTTACTGTTGTGCTATGAAATATGAATGTTGTGACTTTTAAAAAAATACCTGAAAACTGAAATTGCCCATTGGAAGGGAAGATCAAACTTATGCAGCAGCAGCATAAACAAACACCCCTACTGAGTGGATGAAAATGGGGCATGGGGATGGGGGGAACATAGTAAGGTCAAAGCCATAGAAATAAAAGAAGAGATTTAAAAAAAAACAAAAATCTTTAGCAGTTTCTAGAAGTGCTATAGGCATATAGGGTACTATTTTACCCTGAATTTCATCACACAGAATTTCATCACACAGCAGTGGCAATCATGTATCTTTGTTATGAAATAAGACCTAATTTTAGTCTCATGGGCAAAGCCTGAGTAATGGGATTTGCCTGTGTATAGTAAGTATAGGCTGGGAGGACTGATTCCTACCTCCCAATGAGGCCTTCCAAGTAGAACCCAGGACGTACATGCACGGAGTCCACAATGAGAATTGTGGATATGGGCAGCATGACTTGACTGACTTATGCCTTTCTGTTCCATGAGGAATATAGGGCCTTCACCACTGCTTTCCACCTTTGATGGTCCCTTGCTGCCATCTCAGCTTCTTCCCGTGTCATTTTGATAGCTTTCAATCCAAAATAATGATGCTCCCCACTTCATGAAGTTGTTGCCCAGGAGATCTGTGCTGTGAATGAACCCACTGGCCACACTACATTCCTAACATACTTCTCCCTCCCTCTTCCAGAACAGAATGCTGCCAGAGTCCTATTCTGGAGCACAGAGGTAGCTGTGGAATCTACTGCATTGGTAGCCTTATGCATCCTGTATGTAGCTTGAGGATTTGCTCAATCAAAGAGTAACAGAAGGAACATAGTTGTGTTTGAACATTTTGTACTGTTTGGGCACTGACTTCATTTTATTAAATCACAATAATAGCTACTCCCACAACTACTGTTGCTATCCCAACAAGCTAAAAATCTATGCTGTAGTTCGCATTTGTCACTGTGGCACTCTGTACCCCAAACCAATACCCTGGAACCCCCATATTCAGCACTGTCATGTAATTATGATATGTTTTGTACAATGTATGCCTTGTGAGGTATCATTTTGAAAGTCTTGATCTGTTGAACATTAGTATCCTGTTGGATTGTTTGAGCTATCGTATGACAAGTCATGAAGCTTTGCTATGTGTATGTTACTGAAATAATGTTGTGCAGTTGGCAATACCCACAGCTAGCCTTTCAGGTGCAACAATGGAGTAGCCAGACATGCTGATGGCCCATTAAAGGGAATCCACACTCCCCAGCGACCATCCCAGAAGACTTCTAAGAGAGAGAACATAGACAATGGAGAACATTTGACCAATGGGACCCCCACGTCACAAGCATAGATCTTTCTAGCAACCTGGAAGAAACTATAAAAGAAGGGGAAGTGACATCATGACTTGGCCTCACTCCCCCCACAACTCAACACCTGGAAACACATCTGGAGGACAAAGATTTTGAACTGGGGAGGGTGGCCCTGTGTGGAGGAGAGTTCCAGCCTGTGTATTGAAGATCTGTGACCCATTTGTACCATCTATCAGGGTGAGACACTGCTTGATTCAAATCCTGTCTAGTTTATAGAACTCAAATGTTATTTCTTAGGTAACCAACTTTGGTATCTACGCTTACTACTTATAATCACTTAAAATCTATCTTTCTGTAGTTAATAAATCTGTTTTATATTTTACCTAAAACAGTGGGTTTTGGTTTAAGTGCTTGGGAAATCTCAGCTCAATTGACAAAGGTTAGTGTGTGTCCTCTCCACAGGTAATAAACTTACACTGGTCATGCTTCTGACTAGGGCAAGACAGTATATTTCAGGGGTGCAAGACTGAGGAGCTGGGGGAAATTGGCTGGAGCCTCTTTATTGTTGGTTCATGAGTGGCTGGGACAAGCATTCATGTAACTCAGTTGGCTGTGTCCCTGGCTGTGGATGTCTGTGTACGTGCAGTACCTGCCACAGGTTTGTAGCTTGTCACAGCATCACCCTGTGAGAGGGATATCCCAGGATGGTGGGACAGAGGGCTCAGCGGTCCCACAGTTCAGGTTGCACCCAGGGAACCCCATCACAGTCACCCTTTTTATATTGTCTTTCTTTAGTGCAGTGAACGTATATCTCACATTCTCACAGCTATGGGTTAATAGCAACCAACAAAGTTTAGCTTCAAAAACATCAAACAAATCAAAGAATGGTAATTCACACACATGAATTATGTGCCACAGCCACACACATAGTTTCCTCTTGCACAGACTGTACAGGTTCTTTTGCTTTGTCACCAAGGCATTCTTCTTCTACAAGTAGTGCTCTATCCCCATCACTATAGCATCCTTAACAAACAGCAACAAAGAAAATAGATTTAAAAAACAAGCAAACAACCCACCAAAATCACAGTACAGCATGGTGCGAAAGAGGGGCAGGCATCAGTCAATAAGGGATTGTCTACACATGGAGTTATTCAGGAACAGTTACTCTTATATAACTTCATGGGTAGACATTCTTATGTGGGAATAAGATTGTCTTGTTTCTGTTTAGCTTAACCCACTGCATTAAACTAAATAGGAATAAGGCACGGGGAATTTCACATGGTCTGTCCCAAAAGGGAGCAAACCACCCTGCACCTCTAAGAGCAGACAGCGTATGTGGGGGTCCTATACTTGCTCAAGGTCTCAGTGAGAGAGGTGTAGAATGGTGTCCTTTTCCTTTGAGGTGTGTTATCTAGGGCTGTGATTAGGTGCCTTCAAGGAAGAAGTCTAAAGATCAAGACAACATGAGCAGTTGGAGCAAGGGTGCAGGTGTCAGACAGTCCTACTGCTGGCTTCCACATGGAAGAATGACACACTATTGAAAACTATTAATAGTAGCACTGGATATGTTCCTTCCCCTTTCTGAATGAATTAAGCCAGAGCTGTTGTACTGGCATCAATAAATAAAAAACTTGCAGCAGGTGCTACCAGCTAGGCTGCCCCATTTCATTCCAGTCCAAGCAAACAGTCAGCCAGTTGTGGGGATGTTAAAGTGTTAGGGGATAATAGTGGCTCTGGTTCAAGAACCAAGTCTATTAAGGAAGGAGATTACTACTCCAATTATAGGACCGGTGGACATGAATAACTCTTTCTATGGAACAACGATGAGGGTTTCCTTACCAGCCAACAAAATTTGGCTAGCAAGTAAACAAAGTTCAATGGACAGCTGCACAATATGTGCAGCATTGCTGATCCATTTACAGATCTTGCCACATGCCTATTGATTGACATACAGTAGGATGCAATTTAAGCATTATTTAATAATAATGACACATTTAAGCATTATTATTCCTGTCTTCCCTTTTTTCTCTTATTGTATTTTTTTTATATCTTCATCTCTGAAGATTCTTAATACTGAGAAGTAAAAGAAAGAGGGTACAGGCATTTCTAGATTATTCTAGTAACACATTTTGGGTAGGAACCTTAGCAACATCAAGTTACCTGATTATCGGTAGTTGTTTTTTCTATTATTTTTTGTTCCAAAGCCAGTGAGATATTTTGACATTAAATCATTCTGTAACACAGACCCTCCTACAATTAAATGCTGTCTTCTGTGCTTGTTATATGTGAAGGCCAGAAAACTAAATTCTTTTCACACAGTGGACAGAGGAAGGCCTTGCTGCTGCTATGGGCTTTGTGGAGGTGGATGGAGGATTAACTGGAATGGTGCTATGTATGGGTACATGGGTTACAATGGTCCACCCATGTAAAACTCACTCCAGGGTGAGATTTTCAAAAGAGCTCAGCATCCACCAATTCCCACTAAGGACAATGGAAATTGCTAGGTGCTGAGTTTTTCAATTTCAGGGTAACTGAACCCCTAACCCCCCCTTCGGAGTCCCCTCCAGGAATGTCTAGCCAGGTCTCAGGACTCCACCAGTTACCTGGTCTCACTCCCTTCTGACTGGGCATTTTAAGGCTGCACAGCTCCCTACCTTACGTTGTGATATCCCCAGCAAGCCAGTTTGGACCCTAACAGCCAGTGCCTGTGCATTGCGTTCTCTCCGACTATGAACTGCATATTGCCAACAATTACAAGTTACAGAGAAAACATAAAAAACAATGAAAGTTCCTATACTCATGCTAAAATCTTAACAGAGGGCACCTATCAGCCTTATGGGGGCCCTAGTAGGCCAAAGTCTTTCTATCCCTTCTGCAACTGTTGGGACAGACGGTCCTGTCTGTGTTCTGGTTCAGAAAGAAGGGTCCTAGCCAGTTTAGACCCAGCCTTTCTATACCAGAAGCCCTTTCTCTGTCTGTTGGTCTCTGAAAAACCCAGTTTGAACCACTTTATACAAGCCTACCCAGGGGAGTGGAATCTCTCTGGAAGTGTTTACAACCTTAATCACTCTCACTGTTTTATAGTTCCTGGAGGCACTGTGGCAACCTCTCCCACCCCCAAATTGCATATGATCCCTGAGCAAGAGTGGTACATCAGCTATTCATAAACTTAATACAGTATGGTCCCCCAAAGATATTGCATGCAGTTGCAATATCTGTCATACTGAGTGAGCTCTTTTGAAAATCTGTGCATGTGTGATAATATCTCAAAAGGAAGTATGTGCACCCACTCTTTAAAGATTTTATAAGATTTGCACAACTTTTTCTTTTTAATCAAGTCAAGGCAGATTAAGAAATCTATGTCATGGTATTTCTTGAATTACAATGCCATCATCACAAAACAAAAACAAAAATATTGAGTCTGAAAATGATTTCTCTCTAGAAACTAAAACTATATAATAACATTTTGCATTCACAGTGGCCTCCATCTGAGGATCTCAAAATACTTTGTAATATTAATGAATTAGGTATCCAGCACCCCTGGGAGATGTGCATTATTAGCCCCTTTACATACAATGTCCTGAAACTGAGGCACAGAGAGAGCCAGTGCTATCCCCTTGAGGGCCCGAAGCAGGAATATTTTTGGCCACACAATACTAAAACAGGCAAGTTATTATAATAAAAAGCAAACGCCCCCCTCCCTTTAGCTGCTTGGGGCCAGAAGCTATCGCTTAGTTTGCTTATGCCTAGCACCAGCTCTGCACAGAGATATCAAGTGACTTCCCCAGGATCACCTAACAAGTGCACGGCAGAGTCCATGGAACTTCTAGACCTATGCCTCACAAGACCATCCTTCCCCACCCCCATTATTACTTATTGAAATACTGTGTTTTTTGCTGTACAAAGCAGAGGAAAGGTAGAAGGACACACAGTATAATAATCTAATGTGCAGGATCTGCAATAGCTCTCACAGCTAGCTCAGCACCTCGGCATTTCCTGACTGTAAGGTTATTCCCCACTCTCCCAAACGCTACAGTGACTTTACTCTAATTAATTATACATTGGTTTGTTAAATGGCAGCCGCGAGTGAAAACCCATCCATCAACCTTCCGACTGGAAAGCTCCCATCCCAACCAGCCGAGGCCCCTCCCCCTGCCTTCGCAGAGAAGCATTACAAGCAAAGAAGGAAAAACACGGAAAAGCTACTGTCGGGAGCTTGGCTGATAAAGGCACCGGAGCAAGAGGAAACCTAACTGACGGCAGCCCCTAACCCCAAAGGGAAAGGGGCTGCAGCGGTGCATGGACGAGCCTGTCGTGTCTGTGCCTTGCTGCAAGGGACACACACGCAGGCGCGATCACCCTGGAGCTTTTCCTGTTGTGTAGCAGCAGCTACAGCGAGTGACAGGCGGAGGCCGCCCCCGCCAGCTAATGACACACGCCCGCTTTCTCCCTGTTGTTGCCGCTGCTGTTGTGGCCCTGGGGTTTGTAAAGTAAAAGGGGAGACGCCCCCCAACACCGCCGCTCTCCCGCAAACTCCTCGCCAGCCGCGGTGCAATAGCCGGGTGCAACTGAGAGCTTCCCTCCGGCCCACAGTCCTGCCCCACCTCTCCGCTCCCCAGGGCAAAGCTCACAAGGCGCTTTACTACTCTGCTCGCTGCTCAGCCAGGGCTGTGGAACGCTCCGGGGAGAATTCTACCCCCAGCGGCTGCTGTGCTCCCCCTCCCCTGCCCCCAGTCCGGCTAATGGGGAGAGCCGTCAGAACACCTGGGAGGAGAGGCGGGCGGCAGTTACCTGACAGTGATTGGCAGCGCGGCCTGAGCCAATGGCTGCGAGGGAGAGATGGGGGAGAAGGAGCTGGGAGGGAGGTGCGGGTGTAAGGCTAGGCGGTGAGGGTAGGTTGCGCCTTGGACCGTGTGCAGCTCAGTGGCTGTGTCTGTGTGAGTGGAAGGAGAGAGGAGGGGGAAGAGACGTATCCAGATCCAGTGCAGCAGCCGGAGGAGCTGGAGCAGCAGCCGCTCTGCTGCTGTGGGGGAAGGAAGCCCGAGGCTGCTGCATTTGTACCCTGATTATTTTTTTAAACTTATTTTTTCTGGCTGCTCTTGCCTGTTATTTATGCAAAAATATATAAATAAGGAAGCGAGTGGCGTGATTGAGATAAATAATTAAGTAGAGGAGGAGGCGGCGGCGGAGGAAGAAGGAGGAGGAGGAGGACGAGAAGAAGGAAAGCAAAGCAAAGCAAAGCAAAG
Organism: Eretmochelys imbricata; assembly: GCF_965152235.1. Taxonomy (NCBI): domain Eukaryota; kingdom Metazoa; phylum Chordata; order Testudines; family Cheloniidae; genus Eretmochelys; species Eretmochelys imbricata. The sequence continues at coordinate 31,556,667 of NC_135575.1, read as the reverse complement.
CAAGCAGCAGGCAAGAGGGGCCGTAACTTTAACCACAGCCAAGGACCTAGAGACACTGACTGGCCGTTTGCTGCTGCAGCAGCCGTCTCAGCCTTGTGTCTGCGCTGTGTGAGGGAGAGAGCCCTTCCCTCCTGCCCCCGGCTGCTGGAAATGTCTGAGCATAAGGCAATTGATCCAAAGTTATCAACGACGGACAGGGTGGTGAAAGGTAAGTGCTGTGCCGTGCACAGACGGACACACACAGCCAGCTGTCTGCTTGCACTGCCCCGCCTCCATTTTTTCAAAATTTGGCTACCACCGTCCTCCAAGATCCTGTACGTCTCTCCCCCCTCCAAGGAACGGGGTCTGCCTATTTACTGTGGCTGCAGTTGTTAAATGGGCGAGCCGTGTTTGGAGGGGGGTGGAGGAGGCGGTGATTGGGGAGTGAATAGGGAGTAACTGCTGTGATAGATATAGGAAGTGGTGGCTGCTGGTCAGGGTTGTGTCTGGGGGTGGTAATTTGATTGATTGGTATCATTGCACTATTGACTCGGCGTTTGGGTTTGCTCGGGAGATCTCTCTGCCTAGGGCTACATTGCAGCATTTTCTCCCCCCTGCCTCCCCCTCTCTGCCTTCAGTGATTGCACAGGGCTCGCGCGAGAGAGAGGGGGAGCCCCAGCTTCCTTAGTTGCTGGAGTGTCTGAGGCAGAAGGGAGGGGAGGGACCAAAGCACAAGAGCCTGGCTCCCTCCCCTCCTCTGGCTACTTCTTCGGGCATTTCCCCCTCCCGCGCCTGATCCGAGCCCCTTTGGGTGGCTGGGTTCGCACGCAGACTCCGCTGTCTGTAGGCAGATCTTGTCACTGCCTTTCAGCTCCCCGCATGCATGAAAATGCCCGTAAATCCCCCGATCCTGACAGCTGGGGCTCTCCTTCCTCACCCGCCCCACTCCTCCCTCGCGTCGCTGACATATGTCCTCTCCCTTCCCTCTCTCAAACGTGCTGCTTGGTGGGGGGTGACACCTGGAGCCAGGGGTTGATTCACAGAGAATTCTCTATTCGGGCGAGGACGTTGCTTTAATGTGTAAGAGCCGGGGGTCCTTGCTGGTCTATTTCTCCACTCTTCGAGAAGGAGAATCCACCGATCTCTCTCTCTGTATACACAGTACACACCGAGCCTAGCCACCTAGCCACCAGCGTTGGTGGGGTGAGGAAGAACCTTTGCAGCAGCAGTGGGAAGTTCTTTTTTTTTCTTCTGGGCGATGCCATCTAGTCCAGTAGCCAAATGACTTTCGTTTAGGGAGGGGGACGTGACTCAAGAATGTGGAATATTTATCCAGGATCATCCTCTCTAGGAGATGAAAATGCATGTACTAGCTGCATAATACATGCTGAACATTAAGCACAGTAGAAGGCAATCCAAGCCACTTCCCCCATCATGGTTATTGTTTATGGTTTGGCCTGGTTGAATGTGAAGTTATCCAGCAGAGATACTGTTGTACATGCCCTTGTATCTTTGCATGTGTGTGCACATATCTGCGTGTGGGTGTTTCCCACAAATGAGTATAATCTCGGTGACTTCGCTCCATTGTAAAAACATACATATATGTTCTATGAGCTTGAATGCTCCAGGGCCACTCATTTGTTGGGTGACGTTTGTTGGGTGAAAACACATCTGAGAGTTTTCATTAGCCACACAAACACAGTGCACAGCAATAAAAGAATGTTTATTCCTGTATGGAACAAATGTGTGTGATTTTTTAATACATGTACAATGCTTACAGCAAATGTGCGTATTTCTGTGTATGTACGTAGGTGTAATACAGTGTATCCATCATAGGCTATAAACCTGTATTTATCTCCAGATTTTTTGGTGAAATATGGACCCCAAATGGGCTGTGAATGCTTCCAGAATCCAAGAAACTGAGAAAAAAATGGCTCTGTAGCATGCACAATTTCATGTGTTTTCTTGAGCATCAACCAAAACCAAATGTAAATCTTATTGAGAGATTCACCTCATTTAAATCTTTCTGTATTTTAATTTTCTGTTTTTTTCTTATTGTTTCATATCCAAGAGTTATTGTTTTTTTTTTTTAAAAGAAACTTGGTTGTATGCGCCATAGTAACAGAGTTTTAAAAAATGGAGTTTGCCTTTATCTTGTGAAATAAGAAATATTTGTTGCATGAGTTAGGCAATATTACATTGAATCATGGTCCTGTGACATCACACTAAAAGAGCAAGGATTTAAAAGTTTGTAATATATGACTATAGACTTTTCTGATACCCTTCAATTATAGATATCACAAACATTTCATACATTACAAATATTTTGCATAATGTCTGGAGTACACTAGTAATTGGGGGTTGAATGACGATTTCTTCTTAAATTTTGTGTTTGACTATGTGTAAAGGTAGGACCAAATTCTATGGACTTTACTCAGGGAAAACTTAAATTCAGTGGATATTCTTTATGAGTAAGAACAGATGCAGGATTTGACTTATGATCTTTTTACTTAAATAAAATCAAATCAAATCATCTTTGCTTTTATGAATGCCGATAAATAAAATTGCTACTTCTGCATTTAATAATAGACTCCATTACTGTTGTCTTTAAAGGTACTATAACAAGTCTAGGGTGGTGGTGTTTTGTTTTTTTTTAACACGGTGTGAGGTTTTAGTCTCATTATGACTCTTAACCTTAAATCACTTTTCACATTGTTACACTTCATTCTGTGTTAATAAGTATATAGGCTCCAAACTTCCCAGAAACACTATTTCCAAGATACCTTGACAGCACATATAGTTGGGATTTCTTACATTTTTTTTTTTTTAGATTTTGTGAGCATTCAGTCCACCAAACATTTAAGATTTTATTCCTTTTATGAAGTATTCATTAAGAGGAATTGAAGGAAGGAACAGAAATTGACCTAAATCATGCTTAGAAGATTTATTCATTCATCTGGCCTGATAGTTGTTATATGTCAACATTTTGTAGTTAATATTTGGATTCATTTAACTGGATTCATTCTTTCATTAAACACCAAAATCCGGTTAAATGCTTAAATGCAGAACCTGGAGTGAGTAATGCACAGTGAACTCTTAATAGGAGTACTTTTATATTGTATCATATTCATTTTAAATTGCATTCACTGAACTGCTTTTTTATTGTTTTAGAAGCATAAATGAAGAAAGATAGTAATGTAGCTTTTTTCACTTGTAATAACAAAACAAATGTGATTCTTAACTTAATTTAGTGCTGTAGGATTCCAGGTCCTGTATTGCATTAGTCAAAGTTATAGTGTTTCTTTTTTATAGGTCATTATCTATATCTTCTTGAGAGGAAAAGCTGAATAGCCTTGCAATGGTAAAATTAATAAAAATCAAATATTAAAACACACATGGAGATAATCAGTGAGCCTTAAATTGTAACGAAGAAAAATGCATAATTATTTGAATCCTTTGGACCATGTTCAGATATAACCAGTGCAAACTGAGAGGGTTTTTTTTTTTTTTTTAAATTCATAAATAAATAGAAAAATGGAACCTTATTTGGGGAAGAAACATTTTTTTGGTCATGTATGTAGGCTTTAGATTTGATTAATTCTTCTGACTGCACAAGAAGCAGTGGCTTTACCGGTCAGGATCTGATAATTTACCTACTGCAAAGTTATAAGTTTAGTTTTGAAAGATCACAATTAGTCAACACATGACAGAAGATGTCTTGTTATATCAAGATCTGCAAGCTTTGTCTGAACCTTAGGTAGGGACTACTACATAACAGTTAGTGGAGGGTTTGAGGGGGTGAGAATTCTAGCAGCTTTAAACAGATTGCTATATTGCTGACACCTGTTGGGTGGGGTTTTTTCTTTTTTTTTCTAAAGATACTGCTAAAGAGAGTGACTCTAAAGATGAGAAATGATTTAAGTACAAGTAAGCATTTCATACCCTGCCACTCGCATGGAATTTTCTAGACTATCAAATCGATTTAACGCAAAGTAAAATGTCCTGTCTTTATCGCAGTACAGTTAGGTGTTACTGAATGCTTTGTGAGATCTTGGCTTTCTCCTGCCTGCATTATGTCATTTGTTCACAATGGCACCTGACAGCTTATTGAGTGAAATCTTAATACTCACATGTCCGAAATTACTGTACAGTGAGCAATATGAAGAAGTAATTCAAACCCATGTATTAAAATGGCAAATTTTCAAAAGCAAATTCACTTTTTTGTAAGAGTTGACAAAAGTGTATTCTTGGGAATGGTAGGGAAAGAGTATCCTGCATGTCAGTCTGAAGGATACTATTATACTTCGGTCAAGCAATGGTTACTCCACTTCTTTCGCCTTAATCATTCTGATGCAAAGAGGGTTAAGAACTTCTTGCAACTGTAACCTAGACAAGTCAGCTTTAGATTGTTGGAATTAACATGTGATAATACTATTTTAAAATGTATTGTTCTGCAAACACCCATATGATTAGTTCAGTGGGATTACACATATGCCTAAAGCTGTGCACGAGCCTGAGTGTTTGCAGGATTGAGGCCCTTAAAACCTCAGTGTTGATGAAAGGTGCTGGCTTGAAAACCCTGTAGACTGAAGTCCTTCATGTGCCCGTAGAAAGGTATGACACAGATGCTGACAGGATAAGCTTCTCCATGTCACTCTCCTTATGAGCTTCTAGCCCATCCCTTGGGAAGAATATGTGGCTAATTATCCACACTAGTTTACCACTTGAAGCCTCTGAAACTTGCCAGTGGGGGTGTCAGTGTGCTAGGTTTGGCACTGGATTTTAAGTTGGGGATACCTGGCACTGGAAGCTGGGCTGAGAGTACTAACTCACTCCACAAAAGTCACAGAACAGTTTTCTGATGGCAGCATCTTTTGATCACTTGGCAAGATTTGAACCAGTGACCTAGAAGGGAAAGGCTCTATATCACATTACCAGTCTCTTCAGAATGTTCTACATTGCATTACAGTCTCCTGAAATGCTTGTGTTTCTAAAATATATGGATAGATTTATTTGTTTTTTGGTCTGGCCCGAACTCTCTGTATTTAAATATAATCTCTTAGGTATTGAGGGATAAAATATCAAACAAATAAAGTAGCATGTATAGTTACACTAGCATGTGTTCATCAAATCAGTACACTTTTTGTGGCTAGTCTTGATTTTTAGGTTCATATTTGTGTGTAGTGGTGACTGGTACCTATTGCTATGAGCAAGAGGATAAAGCTCAGTGGAAACTCTAAACCTCAGTACTTAGAAAAATGTATGCACTTTTTGTAGGGCAGTGCCTCAAACTGGAATCCAGAGCCCTCCCAGGTGTATTGCAGAACTGTTCCCCTTTGATGAAGCAAATGTAAGTCTTCAAGCACTGATGCTTCTCGCTGTCTAGAGCTGACACGAGGATATTTTTTAGGTTTTGTTTTCAGTTTTTTTTTAAACCAACTAAACTTTTAAAAATAAGACTTTCCATCCTTTGCAGCTGCTTCATGTATGTCTTGTTTGATGCTTCTTTGGTGTGAATGGAGTGATCCTCAAAACTGGTGAATTAGCAAATACACGTTAGGAATTAATCTTGTTAAGTGACCTGAATGAAGGGAGATTAGATACTTAAAATGCTTCTTTTCCCTGAATAGGAAACAGTAGACACACGAACAAGGAGTGTGGAGGGAGTCACTTGGTGGCTGATGTGACATTAATCTTGAATGCTTTTTATGATGTCTCCTTAATATTGTCATAATAGTACACTTGCATGTAATAAAGGATTGCACTTTCTGGACAGAAAGTGTGGGATCAGGTTTGGAGGGAGGAGATGCAGGAGACCATCAGCATTCAGCAGTATGAAAAACTGTACCACTGCTATCACTTGGGATTGTCTGCTCTTGATCCATTCTTTAAACTTCATATAAGACATTAAACATGCCCCGTGCCTCTGTTTTGGTAACTTTTTAGATCCCATTGCATTCTTCAAAAGAACAAAGAATCTTGACCCATCTGTCCTCACTCAGTAAAACAGGCCATGTAAACTACAGTTGAGGAAAGAATGATAACTGCATATTGCATAGTCCCTGCACTACACTTCGTCAAAGAAAATACCTTGGCTCACTTCGGTTCTTATATGTATTTGGCCTGATTGTGGTCCCACACTGGTCTAAAACAGGATTAACTCAGTGAATTCCATCAGTGGAATGCTGGTTGGTGTCTGTGTGTGTTTTTTTCAGACTGATCCAGTATGTGTAGAACTTGCACTGTGTGTACATAATATATACAACTAGTATTCATTTTTATTATAATAATATTGAAACAGTAATCTGAACAAGTTTAATCAAAACACATATCCTTCTAGAATTTTATTTGTGCAGTAATGTTGTTTCACTTAGCTAGTCATTAATTTGCTTAACCTTTGCTTAGCCATGAATACTATCATTTTTGTAAATAAAATCAATTAATCAAATAAACTTTTCACATCTCCCATCTAAGACCTTCTCTTGTACAAACCCACTGAAGGGAAACACAACTCATCTTAATTAGAACTTTGCTGTCTGGAGAGGTCTTTGATGGATGGTGAAGAACTGTCAGGCGGCTTTGTGAATGCCTCGAAGCCAAAGATTTTCTGGGGAAAGGCTTGGTCAAACGGTGGATAGAAAGTTTTCTACGCAATTGATAGCTCTGTGCTGACCCATGCTCTCTCCTATTCTGTGCTTGGTTTCAGACTGCAGAGGGTGCATGCTTTTGCTCCCATCAGTGGAGTTAGGAACTGTGAAAAGGGAGTTAATGCTGAGTGTTGTTAACCTTAATGTATGCAGCAAATTGTAACCTATTCTACCACTTTCCATTGGAGAATGCTGCATAGCACAGAGCAGCTATTTCTAACTTTCTTCTCTATTTCTTCTTCTCCACCCCTAAATCAGGCCATACTTATTTTTGTTGCATGCTTCTCTCTTGGTGCAAGTAGACACTTTTACTGTCTTGTTCTCCAATACGTGCCATGCAACAGAACGAGAGCGTATGAATAGTGAGATTAGCCTTCACTGGGTGTCTTTGGGGTCACAGTATTTCAGTTGCTCCCACAAGTTTCAGAAGCTTAGGCAAGCCCCTATTGTTCAAAAACCTTTAGAAATACCAGTTTGAAAATTCAGTTCAGCCATTATTAATAAGTAAGTGGTGGCAGTTTGCATTGAACTGCTTTATTCTCCAATGTGGCTTTAAAATTAAAAAGTGCCCTTTTGTCACAAGTTTCTGTGTAGTCACTTTTTGTATTTTTAAAAAGTACAAAAGTACTAAAATCTGGGTTTGGTACTGCATTTAAATATCAATGCTAGTTCTGACAAGAATGCTCAGGCAAATTGAAGTAACATCTCATGTTAAGGGCTATATTTCCTTCTGGTACCTGCGAAGAAGTGTCGGAGACACATTTTCTGCATTATTTATTTCTAAAAGTGTATTTTAAGGGATATTTATACAAATATGATTGAAGGCTCTTAAAACTTATAAAGTGTGCCCCAAAGGAAGCCACAACTTTCTAAAGAGAAACCCACTTCAAGGAGACTTCAGATAAAAGAATCTGAGAATGAACACTTTTTATGTGGTTACATGAGTTGAATTTAAGATGTTATTATGCATCCCATCAGTTCTCGAAGTTGAACACTTAACAACCATTTCCCCTTCTGATGAGTCAATACCTCCCTCACTTTCTCCCATAAAAGATCACTGATGGCCTGTTAGTCAATTACGTAATCATGATAAAATGTATGGCCCGAGCCCCGCAAATAAATGAGCATGTGAGTAAAGTTACTCACCTGATCTATCTTGCATTGAATAACCGGCTGTTCAGGTAATGGATCAAACATATATTAATGGAAAGTACAAAGCTCTGTTTCTTTTTTACTTTCTTTCTCTTCCCTTGCTGTGCTGCAGAGGTAGGACATCGTATGTGGAGAAACAGGGAGCAGAAGAATGCTTTGATTGTGAAAATTACTTCTAATTGCTAAAAACCTTTACTGCTGCTCTTCTCATTTTTTCTCTGCTTACTCCTCCACCAAAAAGTTGCCACTGTGGTGGTACCTCTTTGACACAGTAATTTGCATGCATTTTGAAACTGACTAGATCTATTTTTATAGGCAAGGTTAGGCATGTTAACGTTGGCATGGCAACCCTGCTGTATGAAGAGAACGTGACTCTTATTTATTTCAGATTTAACCAGGGTGCCAACAGGAGTTCGGAATAACGCAATTTATCTGTGGACCCTGGGGCAAAAATTCCAAAAGACAGACACACAAATCCTGTTTCTGATTTATTAGATAGTTTACGTGAGGTGGTTTTTTTTTTTTTAAAGGGTAAGATGCCAATTCTGCCTTGAGCATACGTGGGTTTTGGGAACTGAATTATTAGATTCCTATACAGTACAAAGCCTTTTACCGAAGCTTGAAAAAAATTTACTTGACGCTTCCTGGCCTAAGGACTACCCCTGCTAGCTAGGGTGAAGGAACTTGTGCGGCAGCGCCCCCTGCAATTTAAAAAAATAAAGCCGATGTGTGCTGTACTTAGTCACAGCCTCCTTTGTTTTCAGTTTGCTTTTCACTCTTCTTCCCTCCCCTGTTCGTTCTTTCTGTCCCTACATTGTGTTCTTTTCCTTTCCCTCTTCTCTCCTTCCCTGCTAACGCTATAGATGTGTATGCTCCTCAGTTTTGTATATACTTCTACATGTGCTTCCCTTTAAGCCAGAGGTGGGCAAACTATGACCCGCGGGCCACAGCCGGCCCGTGGGACTGTACTGCCCAGCCCCTGAGCTCCGGCCGGGGAGGCTAGCCCCTGGCCCCTTCCCCGCACCCTGAGCACGCCGCGCCGCCAGTGCTCTGGCCCACTGCTCTTGCCGGGCAGCGCAGCGGCGTGGCTGGCTCCAGCATGGTAAGGGGGCGGGGAGCGGGGTGGTCCCGGGGTGGCAGTCAAGGGACAGGAAGCAGGGGGTGATTGGATGGGTCAGGGGTTCTGGGGGTGGCAGTCAGGGGACAGGGAGCGGGGGGGTGGATGGGTCGGAGGTTCTGGGGGGGCAGTCGGGGCGGGGGGGGTTGGATGGGGCGGGGGTTCTAGGGTAGCAGTCAGGGAGCAGAGGGGGTTGGATGGGTCTGGGGTTTTCAGCGGGTGGTCAGGAGACGGGGAACAGGGAGGGTTGGATAGGGTGTGGGAGTCCCGGGGCCAGTCAGGCGTGTGGATAGGGGTTGGGGCAGGCAGGGGACAGGGAGAAGGGGGTGGGGGTTGGATAGGTGGTGAGGTCCTGGGGGGCAGTTAGGGGTGGAATTGTACATACTTCAGAATTGGATGATTAGATTGTAGGTTTCTTGGGGCAGGGCCCAGGTATGTGGTATGTGTTGTATCTTCTGTGAAGTGCTTAGCACACGTGTATGTTCTGTAAAGTATTAATTGTCAGTCTCCCCCATCCACGCAGTCATGTGTGGCTTGGAACCTAATGCCAGACACCTAATAGCCAGAGGACTAGATGAAGATCCAGGGATGATGGTCAGGTGAGAAGCTAAGACCTCTCTTCCGCCCCTCCCCCACCGTGAAATGGGGAACACCTAGGGTGACCAGATGTCCCGATTTTATAGGGACAGTCCAATTTTGGGGGCTTTTTCTTATATAGGCACCTATTACTCCCCCCCCCCCCACCTCCATCCCGATTTTTTTTTTTACACTTGCTATCTGGTCACCCGAGGAACACCTGCCAGATTTCGTCTGTGGACCTTTTTCAGGGTTCTGTTTATCTTGTTACCTCTGGCTAATAGGTCTCGAATCTCATTAAAGCCTTCAACATCAGGTAACAGCTACAAGAGACAAGACCGCTATTTCGGTGTTCTATCCAGCCCCCATGTACAAATCCACCTACTCCCAGAGCCTCCTGACTACTGTGAGGGTGCTGCTCGTTTGGCTGTGCATGGCTGCTATCTTCTCCTGCAGCTTCGGATTTCTTTTGCATCTTCCCCTGCTAATGACTATCTCTAGTGCCTACCTCTGCTGGTGCCCATAGCTTTTCCCAGGATCTAATAGAGCAAAGTTGACTTGACTCTTGTGGTTTCATTGTTGCTTGCAAGATGCTCCATGGCAGCTCTGAAAACTCTCAGCGTGCCTGTCAGTTTTTGCAACTTGGAAAAGTGCTGAGCAACAGCCTAGGCACTGGAGCGGACTGTCTGCATACTTCAGAAGACCCCACTGCCGTGGCTTACACTCTGCTCATGTTCGGAAGTTCACCTGGGCGACCAAAAGGGATATACTTTAGCTGGCAGGGGGACGGGGAGGGGTTGCTTACATGCTGCCGAAATGGATGGTATTCGCCCAGGAAAGTTTCTTCATCACCACAGATCAGTGGGTTTTTCAAGTCTTGCTTCTTGCACTTCTAAACATCCTTTGTAAAGAACATATTGTAAAGCAGCCGAAGAGGGTGGGGAGGAGGAATTATGGTAAAAAGAATGTTAAGGGATTGATGGATTTTTTTTTATGAAGTAGCAGCTGTTTTTCCCAATATCCCTCATATTTTAAGAGGCAGAACAATACAAAAGGGCATATTGAGGCGAATAGAACAAAAAATCTGATGCAGTATAGAGTTGTCTAAATGAAAAGTGCAGGATTAATATAAAATATTTGATCGTTCAAACCATTATTGGGATAATATGACATGTCAGTCTTAAAATCTACATGATCACTTATTAATTTCCCCATCCATTGTTTTGTGAGATGCAGCTTAGCCAATTTATAGCAGCTCATTACTTGTATAGATCAAAATACAGTAGTACTTGCCTTGAATTGGCTGAATTGTTGTGAACAAGCATGTTGTATTTTGGTTTCTTTCATGAGTTCTGCTACGCACAAGGTGAGATGAAAATCCAAAATCTACAGATGGTGTGGGCTGTACTCTTCACTGAAGAAATCATTCTGACTATTTAAAACATAAATTGGTGATGGAACAAGTGCTGCATAAATACTTGACTCTGATGCCACCGCATCTATGCAGTATTGCCATGAAATTGAAACATACTTTGAATTTCTGATCCGAATAATGAAAATAGCATGTGCTGACAAATATAGATTGTGGTATTGCAGATAGACCTTCAGGTTCCCACAAAGCATCGTTCAGTTTATTTAGTTAGCAATTCTGCATGTGGCTTTCATATTTGGCTTTTATTTTAAAGCTTTTGAGTTTATTTCCCGTTTTAGGACCATTTATCTGGGCTAGAAAGGATTTCCTTCCAAAATAATGGGCATTTCAAAGCATGAACATTCCAGCAGCCACACCGTGGGTGACAGACGATTGCAGAATCTTCTTCCCTCTTTTCCTTTACCTCTTTCCATTACAGATATAAGGAGCGCTTTATTTATTTTGGGAGAGTGTATTATGCCCCTGCTTGCAAACCCATGGTATCTCTAAAATGTATGGGAGTCTGAGATGTGTTTCCATTCTACATCCAGCTCAAGCATATTAATTATAAAACATATTGCAAAATTGTTAAGGTATGGGTCCTCATTCATACCATCTCTTTAGTCCTCCCTCTGATTTTGCAGTCTTCAGTGGCTTTCTTAGGCCTATAAAATATATGTGAATGCAGTTCCCATAGAGATTTCCTGGTCTTGAGTTATAGCTTTTTGAGACTCTGCTTCTCTCAACCTTTCAGTTTGATTGTTCCTACTAGGAGTTCTCTCAAGGTGTGGATGTGTGCTAGTGGCATCTGTCAGGTCTCTGCACTGCTGGGTGGGTGAGCAGAGGTGAGCTGTACTGGTGCACTTTATTCTAGAAACAGCAAGAGTTGATCATGGGCAGTAAATGCTAGGTTCCAGGGTGAGTCTTTATGGACACCTTTACTTTTCCCTTACAGTTTTCTGTCTTGATGTTAAACAGTGTCTCGGCAGAAGAGAAAGTGGGCCATACTGGGTAACTCACAAACCCTCTGTTCATACATCCATATGTGTGGCCCCTTCTTCCCCCCACACTCCCCTCTTATCTTCTTGAGAAATCGAAGGTACGACACATCTGGTACTACTGAGAGGACATTTATAAAGCTTGGGTGTGGCTGAGGAAGTGCTCTTGCTGTCTTCAAATGAAAAGCTGCTTTGTCGGCCACCTTAGTTTGTGATGTTGCCATATCACTGTCAGATGCTTTTCGGTAACAAACTGGGACTGTCTTGTCTGTTCTTATTTCAAGGTGGCAACTGTAATATCCCATTCTAATGACCAAATGCCTGCAATGTTTCAGTTCCCATCACTTTTTAGGGGATGAGGGTAACAAAGAGAACTTGAATCTGAAACTATTCAAAATAAGAGTCTGAGCATTTTCTAAAAACGTTTTGAATCATTTCACACCATTTCTCCCTCAAGTTTGCTAAGTTTCAGTCTGATGCATGCAATCTTGTTGTCTCCATGTTGATCCCAGGGTATTATGAGAGAGACCAGGTGGATGAGGTAGTATATTTATTGGACCTCTCTCTGTTGGTGGGAGACACAAGCTTTTGAGCATACACAGAGCTCTTCTTCAGGTCTAGGAAATGTACTTAGAGTGTCACAGCAAATTAACAACTTTGCTAGATACTAAAAATCATGGTCTGAATAGTTCCTGGAAATTCATGATAAGTACTTATGCTAAACAATCTGTTCTACCTTGTATTTAGCTGTGACACTAAGTACATTTCCCAGACCTGTGTAAGCCTGAGAGCTTGTTGCTGCCACCAACAGAAGTTGCCCAATAAAAGATGTTACTTCACCCACCTTGTCTCTCTAAGTTTCAGTCTGATGTAAATTACAATGGTCCTACTGTATTAGAACACCTGAAATAGCGCAGCTGGCAATTAACTACAGCGACACTTGCAGCCATAGTTAATGATAGCAAATGGGAACAATGTTATGCTATGTAGTAACTTTTGTCCTTAATGTTTCTTCCATGCTCTTTTAAATTCAGGGCACTGATACAGGAATAGTCTTGCATTTTGTGAGACTCTTTGGAGATTTTCTAAAGCGCAGATGGCAATTTGGCTATTGAAAGTCAAAGGGACTTACGTGCCAGTTGGCAGTTCCCTTTGAAAAAGGACTTAGGCACCAAACTGCCAGTGCAGGTCAAAGGTGCCTACGTCCCTTTGGATTTCACTGGCGGTTAGGTGCCATTTGGCACTTGTCTTTGAAAATTTTCCTCTTTAAGAGCCTGATCCAAAGTCCATTGAAGTCGAAAGAGGTCTTTCCATTGACTTCAATAAACTTTGAATCAGGCCTGAATTGCATAATTTTATGATTGATTGCCATCTTTGTTCTTCTTCCTTACCTTCTATCATTTGTTCCCCACTTCTGTATCTTGTTTTAAAATAGATTGTAAACCTCTTGTGTTTGTACAATGTAACCCACACACCTTCTGGGTGTGGTGTTCTGTCCCATCCAGTTGGCACCAAAACCACTTAGAGAGAGAGAGAGTTAAAATGAGTCTGCTATACAGCCTTAGCTAAGAGCCAGTTGGATTTTAGCTCATGTGGTAGAGGCTCGTGCACTGACATCCTGGTTCAATCCCGCCCGCTGATGACCGAGATCTGTCGGTATTACAATAGCACATCCGGTGCATTTCTGATGATGGTTGGGGTTTGGATGCTCCTGGAATACAAATAAGACATGCCTCTGTGTGTGTTAAGTATTTCCCCTTCTTGTAGGAAATGGAGCATGTTCTTCTCTCCACATATCTGAGAAATGTAAACCATTTCTTTTTAAACTTGAGGAAATTTGCTCTTTTAGCTTGATTTGTTTTGAAAGACAGCAGTGGACTCTCTAGCTGTTGTTTTTGTATGTAGTTCTTCTATGTACTATCCATTTTAGAACTGAACATTCATAGTTAAGTGCAGTCAGGATGCCTTAAACATGTAAACTCTCCTAATATATGTAACTTCCAGCTGTTACCTGATACATTGGATTTTATACACAAAGAAAATTTTAATGTTAAAAATCACATCTGTAGCCCCATAAACTTAGATAGCAAATCGGAGCAAGGCATATTCCCTGCCCCAAAGATCTTGCAGTTTAAGACAGACAAGGCACAGTACAACAGTTGGAGAGGATTAGTGATGAGGAGAGCAGTGTAAAAATGATTAATGGAATGATTAATGATTAATGGGCTTTAAGGAAGAAAGAGAAAGGGCTTCTTGGACAAGTAGCAAGGGAAAGTTACAAGCATGTGGATCAGTTTAAAGTAAGGTGTGAAGCCAATACTGAGAGATTTCAGAGCAGCAGCCGTGTTAGTCTGTATTCGCAAAAAGAAAAGGAGGACTTGTGGAACCTTAGAGACTAACCAATTTATTTGAGCATGAGCTTTCGTGAGCTACAGCTCACTTCATCGGATGCTGAGAGAATGTGGAGAAGTATGGGGAAGGGAGACAGTGTTCGAGGGTGGGGAGCTTGAATTTGATTGTACGAAGAAAAGCTCACAAAGGAAATCGATTCGGGCTTCTGGGTACATAGGCCCCTTATAGCTACCTTAAATTGTGTTCTGACTATCTATAAATGTTATCCCCAACTTATCTACAGGCACTTAAACAATACAACCTTTAAAGATCTCTGCTCCCTGCAGCACATCTTAATGAATTAATTTTTCATAAAGGAGAAAAAATGCCTACTAACCTGGCTAAACAAGGTTTCCTTTGGGTCCATGTTGAAATACATTTACACATGCCCGAAGGTGGCGTAAACTCGTTTTATAGGTTAGGTTAAAGTGAGAAAATTTTAACTTTGGCCAATGGTAGTTTTTGAATGCCAAGCATGCTTTAAATTATATTCAAATTTAAGAATAAAAAACCCATAATTTTGATGCCTTGACTTTTTATTAAAAAATGTCCCATATCACGCCTGCATGAACAGAAAGTATCACGAGCTCTGACAGGTATAGTAGTGGCGTAAGGTCATTTGGCATTTGTTTTGGTTTAAGTGTCAAAGCAGGTAAAGAACTTTTTATTTGAAATCCAAAGGAACACAAAGAGTTAATCCATGACTATAAAGAACTGTACATTAGGGAACACCAAATCCCAGTTCTTTTTAACCTGGTATTGCTATTTCCCTAAGGCCAGGAACCTCAGGTGGCAGCTGCCTGGCAAGTAAATAGTATTTGCTGTTTACTACATAGAGATTAGCGATATCGCTCTCATTAAACTCTATCAGTGTTTAATTTCTCTGTGGTATGAGCATCACACAGCTTGTATTCACAGACACTGGATTGCTGCACTACATTATTAGTTTAAGCTAACCTTAGAAATAATGTCCACTGCATCAAGTAAAACCACAGTAGAAGGCTATTCTGTGGCTATCTTGGGTATTATCCAGTTACCATGCTTTTTTTGATGCCATGAAACTTTACAGGCTTGTCTGTAAACTTTGCAGGAACATTTGGTTCTATAGTGGTAGCAGTAGCAATAGTCTACACTCTCTCTTCCATAACTTTTTAAAATATATTCCTCATTATGTGTATTACTTAACTGTTGGAGATGCTGATAATTTAAATACAATGATCAAATCTATATTTCACACTCAAAGGCCAGTAGACTTTTTTTAAGCATGTCTGCTAACCAGAGCCAATCAGTGACATTCGTAGCAAGGAGGCATTGATAGATTTTGGTGGTCTACCATGAATATGCCCATGTTGAAATAGTTCCAAGAGATCTTATAGCTGAAATGATTTTTAATATAAGTGACTGCTCAGAGAGAGTATCTGTATGGTGTTCTTTACAGTGCTCTTTAACCCAGGTTGCTCTTAAATCCAATCATTGATAGGTCTCCAAGGAAGGAATTTTTCCTTGATGTTATTCTGAAAGACCCGCTCAACACGTGTTAACTTCTTTAGAGGAGATGCTATTTTTATCTTGTGTTTATTAGAACATAGCTTTAGCTGTGAGCATTATAGTGAAGATATTAAGCATGGGATTTTTTCCCTAAGACTGATTTATAAACTTCCCTCCCCCTCTGCCCCCATTGATGCAGAGAAGCTATTATATCCTGATGCCCTCTGATATCCTGAGCTCTGTAACTGAAAGCAGCTGTCAATTTGTGCCATGGGTTAACATCTGAAACTGCCGAACAGTTGTCTGCAAATGTATAAAATACATCAGGTGTTCAGCCAGTGTCCAGAGTTGCACTTGTAGGTTTCAGTGTGTGAAGAGTTGAACCCTGTTTGTGTATAGGATAAATTGGGTAGGTGGACTAATTATTACTCAACTTGCCTTAACAAGCCCCTCTCCATGATCATAAACATAGTAATTATGCACATGAACGAGCATATGCAAAACTAGGCTCTGATCCCACAATGACTTCCAAGAAGGTAGACCCCAGTGGGGACCTATGTGAACCCAGGAGTCTGTTTGTGTGGACCTCTTTGCAGGATTGGGGCCTTAGAGATCACCTTACTGAAATAACAAAAGACACTTGGCTTCAAACGCAGAAGCTCTACCATTTTTGCTAAAGGAAAATCATTGGTATAAGAAGCACTGATTTTTTTTTTCCCCCCAAGCCTTCAACCACAATAAGGCTAGTCAACTTGTATAGGAGTTGAGATTAGGTGCTCTGTCTAGACAGATGAATTTGTGAAAACATTTTTTAGTGTTTCCGCTATAGAATGAATCACTTTTTATTTTGGGCTTGGGTTGAAAAGTGTGGTGCATACCGCTTTGTATCATTTCTTCTAAAATGGAAACATTCTTTTCAGGGCTCATGTTTTTTGCTCACAAGTTTCACGTTTTCTGAAAAATCTCCCTATTTTTTAAAAGCAGAATTTCTCCGTTTTTCCCATGAAAGGAATTTATAAATAAGTGAATAAAATCCATTGGTCAAGTAATATAGTTGCCATTTCCTAAAAAACAATCTTCTATTTAGAAGTATTATAATTGCTGAATAACTGTTTTCATGCAATCCCTTAAGACAACTTTTGTTTATTAAATGGGGCATTCTGAAGATAACTCATGGGTAGAAATAATCTTGCTTTTTCACCTAGCTCTTGGTCACTGGAGCCCTCACTTAAAATAAATGAGCCTTTGCATGTCCTGGGTGTGCCAAATACCCTGCATGGTGAGCACAACTTTGTATCATTAGCCAATGCTTCAGAATTACCCTAGAGCTTCTGTACAATACTGACTTCAAATACAATTTTAGGGCGTTCAGAAAAAATACACTGAATTGATTAATTGCAACTGTGCTGTATCTGACAGAGTTCTGTAAAAGTGTATTAAGTCAGAACTAGGAAAAATACACAAATGGCATATGAATGACCTTCTCCTTAAACTTGACTCTGATGTGAAGGGAAAGGTGTTTTCTTTCCTTAGGGTTGTTGTGTGGGCTTAGTAGTGATGTCCTGTTCATTCTTCCACCAGTCTGGGGAGGTTCTATTCCTGCAGCATTGCTGACACACTGCTCCCTTTTTAATAGAAGCCCCTGTAACAACACTTTTTGTTCAGAATCCCAATATATCTAGCAGGACCTTTACCAGTACAAGGGGTTGACAATGGAAATCTCTTGAGTGTGCTGGATCCAACGCAACATCGTTTGAGATTCAACTTGGCTAGTGAATCTTGACGGTGAGGCGGAATTTTTTTTTCTAAATTAGTGTTGCTCTGGTTCGTCTTATAATTTAGCATGTTCTGCAAAGGCAGAAAGTACAATAGAGGGAAGCCAGGAAGATAGAGGGGCTGAAGACATTTAGTTCAAAAAGTTTTTGGGATAAACTTGTACCCTTAGCCAGTAGGGTTGTAACATCAAAGGTTTTAAGGATGGGTTGCCGTGTTAAAGTGGTCTGTTAATGGGAAAGTCATAATGCACACTTCATTTTAAACCTGATCTTTAAAAGAAAATCATCAGCACTACACAGACCACACCAGCCAGGTTGAAGCATTATGAAGACTCACCAGAGGCTGCCACGAGGACATGTATGCCAGGTGGTCACCTGCCACTAAATACCGCGTCAACAGTAAATTCAAATATTTTAAACATCACAAACTGTACACTAAAGTGGGGGGAGAGGGGGATTTAAATTGCATGGTGAAGTGATCAGGTTTGAAAAGATGCTTTTTTTGTTATGCAGTAATTATAGCAATCCATATCCCTAACTGGCTTTCGTATTCTTTTACCTTTCTTCAAGATTAAGGAGTTTGTGCCTGTTTAGTACAAAGAAAATATCTGTTTGGTTTCTGCAGCGTGCACTTCTGTACATCTAGAGACAAGCTGATAGGGAAAGAGTTTCTGGGGGGAGATAAATGTAGTATTTTTATTAAATGGGACCTTAATTCTAATGTCTGATATTTTATTACTGCAGGTTACCTAATTTTTAGTAAAACAAAAATGATTATCTAGCTACTGTAGAGTTTCATAGATTGTGGCAGAATATTTAAATCCATCTTCATTCATGTGGATATCTTTTTGCTGTGGTCTCCGCTTAGGGGCAGGCCACGGGGTAATGGTAAGAGTGCAGAGATTCATGTGGCTGATGCGCTGGTGCGTGTTCCTTATTTTGGCAACCTTTTTGGTCATACGTTATCCTCCTAGTGCAGAGTTTCTGTTGTTCTTAATGGGGTGAATACATGCATCAGACTTCGATTTATGATAGCTTGACAATTTGAACCATGCAGAATATAGCTGTGGTGCTGTGGCACTTTCATAAAGGCAGACAAGTCGCTATTGCGAACTCAGGTGAAGCATTTTCAATATGTTGTATATCTTTTTTTTCTTTTTTTTTTTTCCTTTTTATTGGCATTCCACCAATACAACGGATACAACAGGATGTAATCTACCAGTTGGAACACAAGGTTTCTTGAACCGTAACGTGTTTGGGGGAAGATGATTTTTTTGTTAGCCTTCTACTCCTAATCCCATTAAATAGTTCCTTCTCTGACCTGAACATCCATCTGTGCCTTAAGATAGAACCTTGATGGTAATGTGCTCATTGTATTGCCAGGTGAATCTCTCTTACGCAGGTGGCAGCAGTAACATTTAACACGCAGATGCTGGAGGGCTAGACAGCAGACATTTCAAAAGCACTTGCGTCACATTTTCAAAAATGATTTAGGCTTCTCAGTCTCATTGACAGAAAATGAGACAGGGTTCCTGAGGGCCTAAATAAGTCACACGAGACTTGGGTGCTTCTGAAAAGTGTACCTGAACAGTCTACTCTGCTTGATGTACTTGCCCCCATACTTGCTTGGACTCTTCAAGTAGTGAAGATCTCTTCTTTCATTGCTGCTGAAACTCTTAAACCATACACAAATCTTTTGTTATGAGCAGTCAGGCATCTCCAAAGAAAACTGAAAAATGGAAAGCATGCCACTAAAACTTTTTTTTTCTCTTTGAAATAAACATGTTGAAATATCTCCAGTGATACTGTTGCCCATGGAAATGTTAACTATGCAAACATCTTTTTTGCAGATATCAGACTTTTACTTGAGTTTCCTTTCTTTTAGAGTAGGAGGTGAAACTACAGGGAAAACTGGTGACATTTCATAACATGTTACAATAACCTGTAACAATGAATAGAAGGGGTACGAAAAAGAAATGCATTGCATTAGTTCTAATAAAAAGGGCTTCTAACACCACCCAAAGACCACTCCTGGGCTCCGTTAATCTACTGAATCCAGCCATCATTACAAACTAAGTCTCCACATTATGTAATATTCTCCAGATATCTTGGAAATGTTTGCATATCTTGTCAAGCTAGTAAAGTTATTGACATTTTGTTTTATATCTCTTGCTCCTGGATAGTCTGATTATATACTTCGGAAAACTGGGCCTCTCTAAGTTTTTGGGATTGGGCCTACTCTCATGATCTGGCTTACCAGAAGTTATCTTTCTGTTCATAAATCCTGTCCATCCTTTGAGATGTGTGCCCTTTTTTTGGAGCCAGTAGCCAAGCTATCAGCCAAAATATATGTCGGTGTAAGCGGCGGAATAGTTCCGCTATTGTGGGGAACTTTCCTGGCTTCTGTGCTACCCCAGTGAAGTGGGCTAGCGAAAGGATCTGAGTCCTCGCTCCCACTTCCTTTACCCAGTGGCCTCCCTGCCCTTGAGGACGCCCCTTCCACTCTCCTGTCTGGCAGAGTCCTCGTAACCCCACCAAGGCTGGGCCCAGGATTCCTGGGGGGCTCGACCCCCAACCCTGCTGTGGTCACCTAGGACAGGGGCTAGGGTGTCCCCACTCCGGGGTACTCTTCTGCACTGGGCACTTCTCTGACCCACTGACCATTACATACAATTTAAAGCAAATGCAAGTTATTTAATCAACAATTAATTTTAAAGAGAATAAGGACAAATGGGAAAGGTTAAAGGAAACACATCAACCCGCTCTGTGGCAGGGAACATCACAAACAGCGTCTCTGGAATGTCAGGGCAGTTCACAGTCTGTTCCTTGTAAGTCCCAGGCCTCCTGCTCAGGCCCTGGCTGTGCTGCAGGGATGCTGTGGGTTGGACGCTCGCTCTGGTGGTGGCCACATGCTCTCAGGCCCTAAGTGATAGGACCCTTTTTACCAGTGTCGCTCCTGCCCTGGCGGGGTTATGATCCAAGCCTGGCCTGCAGAGCCCATTGGCTGAGGCATCTCCCTCTGCTGGGCCTGCTGCCCAGGGTCCCCCCTCGCTCTCCCCAGCTGCTCACCGCACCCAGCTCCAGACTGCTCCAGCCACAGCTCCACCACTCTGTCTCTGCACTGCTGCTGCTCTGCCTCCAGCTCCCTGGGCTGCTTCTCCGGCCCCTCTGGCTCTGAGTGCTGCAGCTCTGCTCCCAGGACAGGTCTGCTCTGCAGGCTGCTTCTGTGACTCTGCTCCCAGCACTGACCTGCTTCCTGGGCTGCTTTTCTGGCCCCTCTGGCTCTGGTTGCTGCAGCTCTGCTCCCAGGACAGGTCTGCTCTCTCTGGGCTGTGCCTCTGGCTTTGGGGCTGCAGCTCTGCTCCAAGGACAGGGTCTGCTCTCTCTGGGCTGCTTTTCTGGTCCCTCGGGATCTGGCACAGTTCTGCTCCCCAGCTTAGCTTGGGCCCCTGCTTTCTCCTTAGCTCGGCCCCACTCCGTCTGACCCAGGCAAATCCAGCTCACATGGAGGATGGGACCTCCCTGGCTTCCTGACTCCCTGATTAGCTTGCCCGCTCTGTCATTCAGGCTGACCTGGAGCATTGGCCTCTCCCCATTGTTCCTGTGGGCTGTCAGTCTCAGGGTCCTGATTCCCCATCGACCCTTCCCCTTTGAGTACTGGGAGCTAGCAACTAAACCACCCCCACTGAATGTTAGTAAGGGGGCAACAGTCCCCCTACATCAGCATAGCAGTTGCAAAAGGTGGAGCTAGTCTCGGAGAACTTCACCATTCTTGCTCATTCAGACTAAACCTCTACTTCTCTCCTTAAGGCTGCATTGAGATTTGCACTTTATCGTGCACCTTAGTCCTGTTTTAAGTCTTATTGCACCACTCTGCAATTTATCACCTCTATCTGTGTGGGCTGTTACAAATGAATGTGTGTGCATAATACACCTGCAGAAATTGAGTACAAAAGAGATTAATTGTTTACATTAACAGTGATTTAAGCTGACTGTTTTTTATTTATTTCCACCCTCCCCCCACTTAAAGCATTCTTCTCAAGATGAGAATTATGAGGGAGAGAAGGGAGGTGAGAGGACCAAGGGATATTTTGAGCCCTCCTTGATTTTTCTCTCCTGCCAGGCCAAGAATGGTGAAAACTGGCATGCTTTTCTGGTCATGGTCACTTGCACAGCCTGGATACACTCTCTCCCATTCTGCTTTCAGAGCAAGGCAGTCAGCGGGGAGAAGTGGATCAGGAAGTAACTGTTGGCTCTAACAAAGACACCCCTTTCCACAGCTGATTTTGTTTTTAGTGGAAACAGTGTAAATTACTGTGGTTGATTGCACTATTCCTTATAAAGTGGTAATGGAAACTAGAGAAAATCCACATGGATTTCAATGGCTTTGTGTTTGCAACACAAACAAATTTTGTATCCTGGCAGAGAGATGAGAAAGCATAACTTAGCATTCCTGGGCACAGAGTTAAGTCCTTGGCCCAAGATCACCTGGCAGGTTGACATAGTTAGGAAAAACCTAGGGCTCCTGACTCTAAGTCCACTTCCGTGTTCTTTACATCAAGCTGCCTCTCAAAACAGAGTGAGTTGTCTTCTAAGTCATTCTGATATTGCTTGTGTGGGAAGGTCAGTTGCGTCAAGCATATCTCATTACCTGCCAAACTTCCAAACCCCTTGCACACTGGGAGCATGTATGTGATTCTCTGGTTATGTGGTGTTCATCTCTTAGACTGTGATTTGCTTCCGTACAGGTTAGGATGCACTCTTTAAGTGAGATGGGTTGCCTTATGTGGATGAACGTTAATTTCAATCGAGTTTGGTTGGGTTTCAGACCTATTTATTTGGCCTTCCAGATCTGGCACTTGGGTGTAAGACTTCTCTAATTTGTACTTCACATAGGTGGTCGCTGCTTCCCTTTTCTGATGGGGAGTATTTACCACCTGTAACAAAGCTGTACTAGGGTTGCTTCTGATCTTTAGAAAGTGGGCAGGCCAGTCATAGTGCAGTATTCAAGTATGCTGTGCACATGGGAGGCTGCGAGTTGGGGCTCTGCTTTGTTCTTATCGGCAACTTTGTGTTTCCGTGATTTCTGTCTCTATGAAAATTTTCATTCCAACTTTGGTGAAAATCCAAAATATCTCCAGCATCAGAAAATAAACATGAAAGGCTGAAGCACCTCATTTGAACAATCACCTGGGGGCAGGCCCACCTATTCCCCAAAGATTCCCCAAAGCCTTTTGTAGATCTTGCTATATCTTAAAACAGACAGGGTGTGCGTTACTCTGGAATATCCTCAGGCTTTGAGCGTGATGTTAGGTGAACAGCCAAACAGAGTAACACAGTCCTCGAAGACTGGTTATATCCCAGTATGGTACATACTGTTGTATTTTACTATAGCTGAACAGTGGTTCTCTCTCTCTCTTTCTGTGTGTGTGTGTGTGTGTGTGTGTGTGTGTGTGTGTGTATATATATATATACACACAAGGGGGGACACATTCATGGTGATTATGAATTATTGCACAAAAACAATAGTTACATGCTCTTAAATCATTTTGTTTTAAAGGAAGCTTTTTAATATTTTCGTTTTTGTTTGTTAAGAGTATACAATGCACAGATGCTTTACCCTGTGGAGTCACATATTGAGACACCTGCTTGAAAACAAGTCTACATTGAATTCTTTGAAAAGTTCAGCCTTGAATATATATGTTGCTCTGTGCCCCAAATTGAGGAAATTGAGTGCATTTCGTTAAAACAAGAGAATCATTACAGCATCAGGAAGGGGGATTAATAAACTCACTCATTGGAGTAGAGGCAAGAATTTAAAAGAGCAGCCTTCCTTTTAAAGACTCATGGAAATGCTTGAGAAACCCTGTGCAAGTGTTTAAATTAACTTTTCATAACATTATATAGCTTGCTGTTTTAGCAAAAATAGGGACTGAGGGGATTTTGTTTGTTTATACAATAGGTTATACTCTGGACAGGAGATAGAGCCTTTATGGGGGGGGGGAGTTTAATTCAGAAGTGAAACCCATTCCTATTATTTTTCCTTTCATCTTGTCTTTTACATAAATGTACTGAACCGTGTTGATTCTTGATGTGGTTGGCAGGACAATGAGAACGAGTTGTGCTGACAGGTGAACATGCTCTGAGTTCTAGCAACTCTGGCAGATCAGAGCTGTTTTGAAAAATACCAAGTTGTAACTTGTACAAGAAGTCAGAGAATGAAGGACATGCTTTATCGATAAAACTTGCTCTGAAGTAGTAATGAATGCCTTTCTTCTAACTGGATGCTAGGGTTGGGGTTTTTCTGTTTTTGTATGTGTGTGTGTGTGATAGGATTTTACTTTAGGGGCATTAAAAACATAAAAATCTGAATTTACAAAAAACATCTTGTTTACCTTTTTAAAAAATGTTGTACTGCTAATACAGACAAGAAGTAAAGTGCAGAGGAGTTACAAAAAATTTAAAAATAGTGGGGTGGAATTTAATGTTTGTGTCTATAAAGTTAAAACACACAAGTATGTGTGTATTTAATAAAATGCTTAATTCTCAAAGAATACTAGTAACTGGCTCAAAGTGAGCAGAGGGATATGGCCATTTCTCATCTAAATTGCTCCTATTTTCCACTGAAATTATCAAGTACCTTGTATATAGCTAGAAATAAAATTCCAAACAGCTATGTGAGCTGTACTTTGAGCACACACAACTTTTTTTTACTGAGACATTTTAGAGTTTTTCCCCAAAGAGACTGACTGGTCGCGAGTGGACCCATCCTTTCAAACAGAAGAGGTGGTCTCCTTAGAACAAGTTGTACCATGACAATTGATCGTTGTTTTTTTGGGGGGGAGGGGGCGAAGAGGGAGTGTTTAAACCAGATTAATGTAATGTTCTTTAAAAATACCAGTTGGACATCCATGAAAAATGAAATTGTCTAGCTGCTTAACATGAACATGCTTCGATCCTGTGACAGAGAAACCTCTTCCTAGAGGTTGGAGGGTTTTTTTGTTTTTGTTTTTGTTTTTTTCTCCAGCACTATGGGGTTTATTGGGAGAGGGGGTCATAGGCGGTGGGGGGAAGAGTCTGCCATCTTCTCAAGAGGCCTCATCAGTTTGCACTGCTGCAGCCCTTCCCCATGAGGGGCAGGACCCATGTCCATGGGTGGCTGGCACATCTGTCCCTGGGCATGGCATCAGCCGACCATGAGAGGTAGTCAGGACCGAATGGTCCCCTGGCTCAGCCCACGAAGTTGATGACGACAAGGTGCAGGATGGTGCTGGCGAAGAGGAAGTCGGCGAAGGCGCGTTCTGGCGAGATGCCCTGGAAGTCGTCTTTGTTCTGTGGATTGATCTGGATCCTGAGGCAAACGCCCAGGATGAAGCTGCCCAAGGCAGAGATGAAGCCGCTGAGGAAGGAGTTGAAGGGGAAGGTGCCGACACCCAGGCAGTAGCCAAACTGCAGCGCCCTGCTCAGCTGCACGTAGAGTAGATACGCGTCAACGATAAAGCCGATTCAATCCATAGGCCTTCTGCTGAGACTGCTCACTTGGGTGACAATTATAATGATTTTTTGGTTGTCAAAAATACCTTCCGATTTTTAGTTGGTAATGGATAAAGAACAGCAATTTCTTTTTCACATGTGTCACCAACTAGCTGTCACTAGGTTAAAAAATATTTATTGCCAGTCTGGTGTAGAGATGAAAGGGGTGGTGAGCACCAAATAATTTTATCCCCCAAATTACTGAACGTTTCATAATCTATGGAAACAGGTAAATCTTCACTCTCTCTCTCTTTCTCCCTCTCTGTGCCAATTCAGCGATGTGACCCCACTATTTTAGTCTAATTAGATTTTTATGATAGGTGACACAATCATTCAAGACGAGCAAAATACTTAGAATTATTTTATTAAAATAAAAATATAATAAAAATAAAAAGAAAGAAAAGGAACAAAACAAACACAATCAGTCAGTTAAGTCGCACTCTCTTCTGTACGTATCTGTGGGGAACTTTTCCATGGAGGTTAAACTTCTGAGAGCAGGCTCACCAGAGGTGGAGTCACTATTCTCTAGCTAAGCTAAGATGAAAGTATGTAATGAATTCTGTGTTCGTGTATCGGTGATGACTAAAACAAAGGCAATTTCATTAACAGTCAGTTAATACCTACGTGATAGTGGCTTGTATTTAAATACAATGTATTTGAAAATGAACCTCACAAGAGAAACTTATTACCATTTTTAAGCCTTTAAGGAATAAACAAATGAAAGTTTTCACCTTTATGTGGAAATGAGAAGTTAGAAGTAACCAAAACATTTCCCAACTACCATATATACTCGATCATAAGCTGGTTCGTTTATAAGCCGACCCCACCCCAAGATGGATAAGTAAAAATGGAAAATTTTTATGACTCATTCATATAATTTATGACCCTGTAATTCAGAGGTTGGCAAACTTTGACTCGTGGGCCATCAGGATAAGGCACTGGCAGGCCAAGATGGTTTGTCTACCTCGAGCATCCTCAGGCATGGAGGTAAACCTGAGTAAACAAAGTGTCCCGGCGCGCCAGCTGCTTATCCTGATGGGCCGAGACAGCAACTGGTGGGGAAATTTTTGTGGGGGAGAAGCTGGGGGTCAGGGAGTAACCCCTGTGACCACCCCACCTCTAGCTTGGGACCCCCCACACTCTCCCCATCCCATCCCTTCCCACCTTAGCTGGGGAGGGCCAGGGGAGGATGTTTCTGGCCTGGCTGCAGTCTGCTCGGCCGGGCTGGGTCGGGTCAGGCGGTGCGGCCGCAGTCTGCTCGGGCCCCAGAGCTGCAGCTGCTTTGGAGGCTGGGGGGGGAGAGCAGCGTGGCCAGAAGCGGAGAGACTCTGGCCCCGCCTCTTCCCTTCTGGCTCTGCTGGCTGTGCTGCCTCTCCTTGCCCCCTCTGTTGGAGGGAGGGGCTGTGTCCCACCTCTCCCCTCTTTATACCCGTTTATAAGCCGACCCCCTTCTCAGATGCTTCCCTTTTTTTACTAAAAAAAATTGGGCTTATGAACGAGTATATACGGTGTATATGGGTTTTTCATAAAGTTAAATAAAAACTTTAGAATACTTTATAAAACAATTCAATTTCCGTAAGAATATTTCTAGAATTCTCTGTGTGGGTTTAAACTGAAGGGGTTGGTTTTTTAATGAAGAGAGAAGTGGGAAAGAGAAAGTAACAAGAGGCTCGTTGCTCCCCTTTTTGTGGATTTTTAAAACCAGGTGCTATGAATCACTTGTGTTTGAAATCTTAGAATATCTTCCCATCCCTTAACAAGGTGTCCTGCTCTTTGAGAAGGCACTTCCGTTGGCTAGTTGTGACCGTCTACATTAGCTTCAGTTATACTCCTACCAAACGTTCTATTCAAGGCAAAAACCACAATCATTAGTACTTAAATCTCTCTCTCTAACAAAATATAAAACTCAATTAAAACAAAATTGAAGCTATAAAGCTGCATTCCAGAGTCTGTCCAATCACACATGGAGGAGATCAGTACTAATTTATAACCAAGGAAGAGAGATTCTCCTTGAAGCTTTTTGTGCCTGTCACTTACTAGGAGAAAGCAGAGTTTTCTATTAGTTTTTAAATTATCTTGAACATTTCACTAATTCTCTCCCCCATCCCCCCAAAAATTAAAAATGTAAGCTCATGAGCTATAATTCTCTAAGCATCATGTGTATGAAATTGTAATAATCTTCTGAATTTTAGGAAAAGTGAAGACCATATGTAAATTGTTAGTTAAAAATTGTTCTATTATGGTTGCAAAGATAACTTTCCAAATGTGAATCCAAACATAAACCAGAGGGGAGTGTGTTTTTTTTCCCTTAAATTGGCAGACAGATAGCTTGCAGCACCTCTACCACTTGTTGATAAAGGCAGCAAAATGAAATTAACAATACTGGTCATTTTCATTGCTGCTGCTACTCTGAACCCTGTGGCATCAGTACCACTCTCAATAATCATGTTAATTTCACCCAGTAAGAAATCCCATCACCCTTCCCCATCTGAGTTGTTGGTAGCTGGGTTTCTCACCAGAGCATTGGCTACTAGACTTCTGTGGTGGTTTGCTTCTTCCTCAGCCAGCCTTTCATGTTACTCAGGGCCAAAAGGCTTAGTTCTTTGGATAATAGTAGGTGTCTGAAAATTAAACCCTTTACTTCTAAATTGGGGCTCTCACAATTTTACCAGTCTTGCCTCAGCCTCGTCTCCCTTTTCTTGCCCACAATTTTGCAAGTGGATGAAATTTTTTATGCAAATGTTGAAGTATCCAATTTTCCGGTGCAACTGGGTAGACATCTAAGTTACATATGTGGTCCCTGTAGTTATACTTTTCCTGCAGATTGTGGTTGCAAAAGTGTTTACAAAATCTGGCTGCAATAGGCTTTGTCCCCACTAATAATGTCCCAAGTCAAGCAGTCCCTCTAGTCAAATTCCTGAACAGTCCTTGAATAGCAAAATAAGTGAATGATTGATCCTTTCCGGTATAATTCTTAATTCCTTTTCAGGATCCATTTTTGCCTCTGCATCATTTTGATCTATTTTGAGGGACTTTTACTTGGAGGCTAGTAAATGGAGAAGCAGACAACTTTCTATCTCTGTTTAAGAAAAACAATAACTCTTTCAGCAAGGTTTATTTTTAATGCCCGTTAGAATAATTGCACTGGTGTAATGTGAACTCAGTCTTGGCTGTACTGGTTCTGCAGGGCCAACAGGACTGAAATAAATATTGTAATATAAAAATATGACTCTGAATTCACCCAGGGGGCAGATCTCAGTAAGACTTTTTTACATAGTCACTTTTCAGTGTAGAACTGCACTTGACGTTGAAAACTAATCTTAATCTTTTCTCATTTTGTGACCTGATTTTTCTCAACAATAAAGTTGCATTAACCCTAATTTCTTCTGTCTTGTGGGGTGTATGGGTTTCTAGGTTGGGGGGAGAGGGGATTGTATGGAATGTATAGGTAATTTGTATTAGTGTCATAACTTTACTGCATTATTCATGAGTGGTAGAATCAGAAGTGAGAGGTGACCAAAGATGTTAGAGCACTCCATTCCATCATGCATCTGGGTAATTTAATATATTCACCATATGTTTAGTCTGTGCATTTCTTTCCTTTAGAAAGCTATTTACTGGAAAAACAGTGCAGTGATGCCCACAAATGCAGTACAAAGTTCTTATGTAATGGTTTTACATGTATGTCAGGGAATTACGAAATTTAGGGATTTGTGAGGGTTTACATAATAATATACCATAAAGCTATTTTTAAAGCCATTGTTACAGTGTAAACTATTGGGATAAGCATAAGCAAGAAGCTAATCTCGTAGTTAACAGAACACTCATTTTATTTGTCTACTGGTCTGTGTATCTAGTTCTCCACATACTGTATCAGAGTGTGATAACGCTCAACTGTGGTGTAATAACACTAAGATATTTACATCCTGTCAAGCTCGTGAGGGGACGGGCACTCTTGTTTTGTTTTGTTTGTGTAGCACATAGCCCAGTGGGGTCCTGGTCCATGACTAAGGCTTGTAGGTGCTCTGGTAATACAAATAATTCTAATACAGCATATTTCTACCTTCCATGTAGAATTAGTATGTGAAATGCCACTGATGTTCATTCAGCTCCCCTCTGTTGGTGTGGGGCAAGACTGACTGGTTAAAGAGCTTGCTCAGAGATGCCTCGATGCCATTCTGAACCTGAGCTATGTTTTAAGTCCCTTGTAATTATTGCAGCCTGAATTAAAGCAGATCTTGGAACACTCCAATACAGTGCAGACAGAACATAGAGCAACACCAGTATTGTGGTATGCAAATGTGACCTTCATTACTTACTGACAGAGAAAATAAATAAATATCTGAGTTTTTCATCAGTAGATTTCCAAGCCCCATTCAGAGACATTGCTGTGCTCTGTTTTTTTTGCAGAGTGGGGAAAAATGAGATATAAGACCGGCCATACTGGGTCTGACCAATGGTCCATCTAGCCCAGTCTAGCACACGTTTTTTCTGACAGTGGCCAATGCCAGGTGCTTCCGAGGGAATGAACAGAACAGGCAATTATCTAGTGATCCATCCCCTGTCGCCTGCTTATGGCAAACAGAGGCTAGGGACACTTAGAGCATAGCGTTGCATCCCCGATCATCCTGGCTAATAGCCATTGATGGACCTATGCTCCATGAGGCACAGCGAGCTGAAATGACTTCTCCAAGGTCATTGAGTGATTCAGGAATAGAACCTGTCCCGTGACACACAGTCCCATGTTTTCTCTGTTGGACCAGACTTTGTTTTTAGGTTTGCCCATTACCTCTAGTAAAAGAGCTGGGAAACATTAATGCCCATATTCAGAGACACATAGAAAAACATGATTATTATGTTGGTGTAAGGTGTATGCTGCCTCCAGAATCGTTGGAATATGGCTATTAGTTACAAAACTAAAATTTCTTCTGAACTGTATAAGCTCTCCAGAAAATGTGGTGAAAGGCAAAGCCCATTGTCTCTTTTGGGGATATTTTTTGGACTAATTTATATGCTGAGAAATGAATGTGAGGGCTGGTTGTATTTTCTGTGTTTCAGATCCCCTGTTTATCCATATTTAAAAACAAAACATTTTATTTTTCAGTTTTAGATCTGGAAAATCCTTCTGTGGATAAACATTCTCTTCATGTAGATAGAACCAGAGCTTGGGAATGACCTTCTCTAGGAGCCTTTTCATGAAGTCCTTAAAGATTGAAAATGGACATGAGCCAAAAGATGGGCCATCACATCTTTGGGGGTGCATTCGCATTTCTATGCTCCGCATAAACGTTAGTGTCTGGCCACCTTCAGTGACTGAGTTCAGCAGGCAGAATGACCGGTGCAATTTTAACTTGTGACGGAGAGGTGAAAGCAGCAACAAAGTTGCAATCTTACTTTAATGTGCTACATTTGCTTGTTTAGAGATGCATGTTAAAAGTATGCAGATTTGCAGTATTATATATTTAGAGCTTAATTTCTCCACGACCGGACAGCCAAACCCTACTAAACAGAAGTACAGAAGATAAGAAATAGAAACTCTTGAAAAGGAAGACAGCATGCATGTGTTTCCTGTTTTATCATTATTTTGTGTTTAACTTAATTTGACAATCTCAAGCTCCAAATGACCTAAAACATCCTTTTGTAATTTGCTAACTTACTTGACTATGCTTTCTGGTTCTGCATTTTGCAGAAATCCTAAGTGTGTTTATTAAATAGAGAGGTTATGATAGGGAAATACAAAACTTCAGAAAATATTGACACTGTTTTGTGTACAAAGGTAATATAATAAAGTAGCCACTCCTTTCAACTCCTTAGTATTCTGTGCTTGTACTTTCTCTTTTTAAACTTGAAATAAACAAGTGTGTAGACTCTAAGCACAAGAAAGCTGGTTCTTGTGTTTTGGTATGAGCAACAACTAGATTATTTAAAAAAAATCACTAATGTGCAGGATTTAACTTACACATATCATTCTTACTATTCATAATAGTAGACTTTGAAATATCAGTGTTTTTTGTTTTTTTGAATTATTTACCCCCTTTTTCTTTCCTCCCCCCACTTCCATTTCTATAGGATGGACAAATTTTCAAAATT
This sequence comes from Eretmochelys imbricata, assembly GCF_965152235.1. NCBI lineage: Eukaryota > Metazoa > Chordata > Testudines > Cheloniidae > Eretmochelys > Eretmochelys imbricata. Next base: position 31,525,510 of record NC_135575.1, on the reverse strand, counting down.
TGTCACCTGCTTCTTAAAACTGTAAAATAAGAGAACTATTGAGAACTTTACCCTGAATCATAATTTGACTAAGCCCCTCTTTCAAAAGAGACTTTGGCTCTAGAGGCCAGGTTTTCAACAATTTTAGGTGCCTAAAGATGCAAATTGGCATCTAGTGGGATAGCTTCTAAATCACAAATGTGTTTTGAAAATTTATTCTCTGTCTCTTTGGAACTCTCAGCAGAGCTTGGAGTTTCCATCCTGTGAGAAACACTTGGTTTTTGTCCCAACTTTGAGATGAAAAGTAAGAAGTTGGAAAATTTTCATGGGACAAAATATTTGCAAAAATTTTGATTTGGAAATGTCAGCAGGTTTCATTTTTGGCATTTTCAATAGAAAAGAAACATTTTGCCATTGCCGAATTTTGAAATATTTCATTTCAGTTGGTTGAACTGACCTGAAGCTCTTAGTTTGGAATCAGTCCAGCATTAAACTGCACTCCTCTATTGTGGCATAATATTATGGCAGATACATTCTATAGCTCTGCTTCTTTTCTCTTTCTTTATGGCTAATGGGCTGTTCACCTCGACTTAAAAAAAGAAAAATAATAAAATCCCATAACTCGGGCTCTGGTATAGCACAGCACTATTTTTCAGTGGAGTTCTGTTGGGAGTGGTGGTTTTTATAACTTACTTCTGAAAAGTACAGCATGTACTTCTGTTTTTCCTTGTGTTTGTAATGAGATCATTTGTACGTTCCCTAAGTAGCACTGGGTGTGATTGTTTTTTTTATTTTTATTTTTTTGGTGGGGGAGGAGGGATGGTTGAGTTGTGAATAAAAGTGAACTTCAAAGCATTATAAAAAGTAATACCCAAGGACTAGATAGTGGATTGGAAGCAATCCTTAAGTAAGGAGCAGTATGTAGTTGTGCTGGCTCTGCGAGTCGGACCAGATCTGGATCCTGAGCCTGTCTTGTTGCTGTTTGCTTCCCCTGCCTCCAGGAGAGGGAAGCAATCTTTGCCAGTCATGTACACCGCATGGATTACTTCCCCCTTTAAGACCATTCATTTGTGCTGGTTGGTGTGTTTGGGGCATGGAGTTGGTGGGGGAATCAAGGCTCCATTCACTCCCTGTCCTTTCCTGTCTGTGTCATACTGGCTCTGTAGAGGCTGCAGTCCTTGTGCTGACTCATAATGTGGGTTGTTTGCACTGGAGGAGAAGGGGAATGGCTTTATGCATGTTGCTCCCCTGCACAGGTGTGTATAGTGGGCCACAGTATAGCCCCAAAGAAATAAAAGAAAATATGTTAAAAACATTTAAAAAAAACCCACCGTTTTTTATAGGGAATAAAATGCCTGGGTGACACCATGCTCGATTTGCTTTAAGATTTTTAAATTCCTTTTTGTAAAGTTTCCAATCAAGACCTTAATTCTTGCCTTGCAACACTTGATGTCACAAACTCCTAAAATAACTGTGGGGAATACCCTTCCTGTTCAGTGGAGGTGTGCAGTAGTCTAACCCTGCTACCAAGATGAATATAGAATGATTAATTCAAATCTCCATTGGTGCTGAAATATTTTTTGTTGTTAATCTGGGATATTAAATAGCAGTGTCTCTCTTACCATGGGGAGACTTTAGAGCCTTTTTTTTCTGTTAGTTTTTAAATCTGCGGGTCACTTTAGTAACTAATTAGTAGACCATCACATAAAAGGATAACAGCAAACATTTATGAAAAAGAAATGGAAGAGGAATTGGCCAGGAAGATGGGAGATGTCGGTTCTAATCCAGGCTCTGCCTGAGACTTGTTTTATAATCTTGGGCAAGTCATTTGACACCTTTCAATTTAGTTCCCATCTGCAAAATGGAGAGAATACCTCCTTCATGGGTAAGGTCCAGCTTAATCTGTTGACATTTCTTAAGTACTGTGGTATCCTTGAGATGGAATATCATCACTTCACTTTTATATAGTACTTTCTTTCTGCTTATTTTTAGTGCATTTAAAACTCAAATTGTGACTTAAGCTTTTTAACTCTTTTTGCATAATCCACACTGGCTGAAATCCTGTCCCCATTAAAGTCAAGGAATTATTTTTTGACAGATTTCTGGCATGAGATACAAATTTATAAATCCATAGTTTTATAGCTATTTACCTGTTTATATCTCCATTTGGTTCTGAATATAACGATGCAATTGTGTGCACCCTTTTGTTAATTTTGGACTGTGTGGTATTGTCAAAAGCACAATTTGCATCAAACCACTCTTCTCATCTAGCACCTGCTCCTGCACCAATTAAAATCACTGGGGTCAGGATTCAACCCTGAAGCAGCAGCTTTATAATGAGCTGTATCTTGTAGTTTGTCAACAGTGATACTGGCTTTAATTAAGATGGCAAAAATTAACCAGTTGTGTTGGCTTAATCCAGCTTCATTTCATGCCCTTATTCAGTGGACTACGCACACAGGTTTTGTTGTCCTATCTTCAACGGGAGGTGGCTTTGTTAACCGGGTGACATCGCCATTAGGTTTTCTTTCAGTTCCAGCCAGTTGCGTGTTCTCTCCTGCTTCTCTGCTTAAGAAGGTTGTGTATAAATATTTTCTGAAGAAAAACTAAAATATTTAGATAGCTGCTTCCTCCATTCAGTCCAACACTAAAGAGGATATTTTTACTACCATGACACCAGGCCCTTAAACTAACTCATTTATCCATCTGCCCTGGTTTTTCCTTTCTCTCTGTGCCAAGAGAACAGGGTTATGGCAGGCCATCCTTCCATCTCTTCCACATGGATTTCTTTCCATGTGACACCTCAGTATGCATTTTGCCAAAGACGTCACCTGTATGTAGTATTGAAGAGTACCGGAGACTGGAGTTTACCGTGTGTGGGTGGGGGGGGAGGATGCAGTAGGGTCTCTTTAAATAGTGTACATTAACTTTTTATAAAATAATTTATTAAAAATGCTTTCAAAATCCAAGTTTATTTTGGGTAATCTACAAGTTGCCATATCCTATAGGCAGTCTTTATTGTTGGCTGCTGTGGACTTCCAATTACATTTGTGCTCCGAGGTAACTCAGATGCTTTTGAAAATCCTACCCAAAATATTCAGAACATTTTTGTTCAAGGAAAGCCATATGTTACTCTGTGTCTTAATTTGATACTGTTGTTTAATGTGTCTGCTATACCCACTTCTTTGGTAGGACTAAATATGCTTAGGGCTTTCAGAATAGATGCATCCTTGCAGGTCCTAAAGTCAGACAAATCCAATGGACCATGAACCTGTCATTAAACTCCCTGATTGAGAACATGGTGGAATGAATCACTGTCATTCCCATTTTGAACATCATGTGCTTAATAGCAATTTGTTCAACAAAGCAGTTGGGTAGGAGTCTTTTCTTTACCAGCAGTTCCATGCAAGCTAAATAGTTCTTTGCACCATGCAGTTCTGAGCCTCCTGAATTAATGCAGCCTTTCATATTTTATGAGAGAGAAAATTCCATGTGTGTGAGAGTCCATAGAGCTTTCAAAATATGCACCCACAGAACTCCTAATGCTTTGTAAAGTTTGGCAAATATGGAGTGCTGTAAAAAAGATGTTTGTTGGTATCAAGATACTATGGACAAGTAGCTTAAAACTTGCCATCTTGCAAGTCTGTAAAACACAGAATAATATATCACCCAGTCTGATAAGAACCTGTTTTCATCAGAGCTGATTTTACATAACAGCTCAAAAGGGAAGAAATATTTCTATCCAAACTCGGCCTGGTATTCTGTCCATATTCCCTCTGTCTATTTTTGCCTCACCTCAAACATGAGTTGGATAAATGAGGTTCTTCAGATACAACATATGGCAGATGTATTCTTCAGACTCTCTCACCCATAATGAACTTCTTGTTTAAGTCCTTTCAATATAAACTGGTCTAAGTGTGAAACTGAGAGCTGCATTTTCTCAATTTTTTTTCTGCAAACGTCTTCGAAACCAGTCTGCTTGCCATTTTGGCCCATTCTCTTTTTATCCTTCTCCTCTATTGACCGGGTGTGGCCCCAGGGGTTTGATTTAGTTTACCTTTCCTAAGTCTCCATCAGAATTCCTTAACTCCCCATTATATTCCGAAGGCTCCTATTCATAGCAAATATCACTACTACTGGGGAAGTCTCTCAACTGGCAAGACTGGGAGAATCCAAATCCAAATTCCTGGATTTGACAAACTAATCAACAAATTTGTATTATATCCTTATTCCCTGTTACTTACTGCATTCACCTGCAGATATAGTATTTCAAAACTACAGGCATAAGTCAAACGTTTTCAAACCGCTTTTAAAGATTCCTTAACTGCATACCTTCCTCCTCTTTATTTATTTTTAAGGGCATTTACCAGTTTATAGAAGGCTCATTTTATGCTTTTTTAAGTTGGAGCATAAAAGATTCTGGATGCAACTGGAGAGAACGGTTTTTTTTTTTAAATTTCTATTCCAAATTATGTGCCTGCTTTTGAAGAACCCCATCCCTCAGAACAATGGCTGAGTATGTGGAAGGGGGGGGGTGTATTTATTTTATTTGTTTATTTTTTTTGCTCACTTGAACACTCGGCATACTTGAATTATTACCCCCTATCCATGTGAACTGAATAAATAAAACAGTCATGAGGAGAAGTAAGAACATTCTGTTCACATGTTCACATGGATGCCTTGAAGTTGACATGTAGTTCGCCAGCAGCCTTCCACATCTAAGACTCAAAATGCAATGTGTGATCAGGAGAACTAACATGTGGTTTTAAGGGTAGAATACTTATTTTTTCCTTAAATAGCGTGCACAATTATACCTTACAGAAGACCGATTATAATAATACTTCCCACATACAGGGCTTTTCCTCTGTGGACCTCCAAGTATTTTATAAAATGCACGAACATTATCCCATTTTACAGTTTGGGGAACTGTGGCATGGAGCTGAAACAAATTTCCCTGCAAAACACAGTAAGCCAAAATAGAGATGTAAATAGAATCCTACTCTTTATATTTTATAGTGTTTTGGTTTTGTTTTAAATTCACCTAAGAAACATAAATGGTGTCATAATGAAATGTATGAACATGTTATTTCTGACTGTTTTCTGATTATGAGAAATAAAACATGAAAGCTGCTAATGGATCTTGTTATCTGCATTGCTTCTATCAGGGTGAAGGTGGGTTAAAACTGTGTGTGTATGTGAGAGAGAGGGGGGAAAAATGAATGAGTTATCTGTGGTGAGAGAATGAGGTTTTTTTTCTTTTGGGATTTACAAAAAAGCATTCTGGTCCAGAGACTTGAAACAGTCCGCTATTTAAGATTAAAAGGAAAGAGAATTAGATCCAGCTATGAGTAATAGTCATGATTCCATTTACAGACTTAATATTGGGCTTAGAACATCTTGGTTTTTTTAACGAAAGTGTTGTCTGAGACTCTTTCATCGAATGCTTTTGTAAACTTCAAAGGTGCAAAAACTTCTTCTTTTTTTTTTTTAAATGTCCTGCATAGCTTGATGATCCCTTTTTGGGAGTCCGTGTGCCTCCCCGCTCTTCTGCATCTAAACTCTGAAAAAGTAGCGGGTTTCTCAGCTAAAAAATATACCAGGGACTCGAAAGGCAAAAAGATTCCGGTCTCAGCTGTTGAAAACCTGATACTGGGATACTGCGGATAATATGCGCTTCTGTGAGCAGTTTGAACCCTGCCACTGGTGACAGCTGACCTACTTACTCAAACCTTGTGGAAGAGAACTAGTCTCCTCCCTCCCTCCCCGGCCTTCAAGTACTGTGACATGCATGGCTGCCATTGCAGTGTTCCAGAGGCTGCTTAAACTGGCTCCTAGCAAAACAGTGTGTTGTATAATAAATCTTCTGTCTTTTAGTGTAATTAGTATAGTTGCAGTGTTTAAAACAGCACCTTGGCAGTGTGTCAATGCATTGCATAAGAGGAGTGGGGGGAGGAAGCAGGGGGAGCTGGGTTTGCAAGGGCCCTTTGGCTTAAAGTTTGAAGTCTGTAGCAGGAGACTGTCTCCAGTGGCTCTCTAACAAGAGGCTGCAGTCACTTTTGCTCAAAAGGAAATTTTTATTTTTGTAGTCTTTACTACTTAAGGATTTCCCACTAACACTGAAGAAATTGCATAGTCAAAACGTTACAAACAAAAAATATATACACGCTGCCCCCGCATGACTTCATTTTGTGTTTCAAAAAGTTAAGATTTTTTAAAATTATTTGAAGGCAAAGTGTGTGTGTGTGTGTGTGCGTGTGTGCGTGGGCACGCAGACATTTGTATTGCAATTGACTCATAATATCTAGTCGCTTTATTGTCTTATTCACTGCAAACTAATAGTTACGCCCCTTCCAATGTTAGTGGAGACCTAGTACTTTGGAACCCAGATTTTTTTTTTCTGAAACAAAATGGGGAAAAGAGATGACAAATCCAAGTCTGTAATAGTTTGTCATTCATCATTTGAAGAGGCAGCCAATTGTGCTTTGTTTGCTTCTAGGAAAAGGAGATTTTTGAGTGCTTGGGGTCAGAATGAAAATGATTCCAGAGTGAATTTGGAGGCAATTGCTTTCTGTGCTTGGCTAGCTGTGGGATGGGTTTTTCCAGGAGAGAGGAATACATATTTCGCCATAGTTTTTGTCTTGTGAAGACAAAATGACAACTCTCTTATTAAGCACCTGCTATTTTAATTGACTCCACTAATCTAAAATTGAAATTATGATCAAAATAGGGATTGCTGGCTGAATAAATGAGGAAATCCCAACCCTGATGGCTAGAACTTTCCTCTCTAAAATCAAAAAGATTGCTCTTTTTTTGAGTATTTCAGGGCACAAAAATATGGGATGAAACTGTGATCTTACTGAAGTCAATAGCAAAACTCTCAGTGGGGTAGAGTGACCAGACAGCAAATGTGAAAAATCAGGACGGGAGTGTGTGTGTGTGTGGGGGTAATAGAAGCCTATATAAGAAAGAGACCCAAAAATTGGGACTGTCCCTATAAAATCGGGACATCTGGTCACCCTACAGTAGGGTCAGGATTTTGCCTCTCAAGTAGAATCCTCTGTGTGCAGTTGGAGGTTGTGGTCTGAGCACAGGATTGGAAACCAGGAAGTCCCTTAGTTCTGAACACAGCCCTTACACAGGTTTCAGAGTAGTAGCCGTGTTAGTCTGTATCCGCAAAAAGAAAAGGAGTACTTGTGGCACCTTAGAGACTAACAAATTCATTTGAGCATAAGCTTTCGTGAGCTACAGCTCACTTCATCGGATGCGTTCAGTGGAAAATACAGTGGGGAGATTTTATATACACAGAGAACGTGAAACAATGGGTGTTCCCCCGCCCCCTTTGCTCTCTTTTAATAGCTCACTTTTCCTGATCACTCTTGTTACAGTGTGTATGGTAACACCCATTGTTTCATGTTCTCTGTGTATATAAAATCTCCTCACTGTATTTTCCACTGTATGCATCCGATGAAGTGAACTCTAGCTCACGAAAGCTTATGCTCAGATAAATTTGTTAGTCTCTAAGGTGCCACAAGCTCTTATACAGAATCCCACTGTACATTTGGGAAGGTTGTTCTGAAGCTATTTCATGTTTGTAAAACATTCCAGAAGTTTTGGGAAGTATCTTTTTATTTTATTTTATTTTTTATTTATTTATTTGTTCAAATCAACAGCATCATTATAGCACTTAAAACAGGGGTTCTCAAACTGGGGGGGGTCGGGACCCCTCAGGGGGTCACGAGGTTCTTCCTTGGGGTCATGAGCTGCCAGTCTGAAATCAGTCAGTCTGCAAAACTAAATGAAAGGAAATAAAAAGTTAAAGATAACAGTATGTTACAACCTTTAATTTTTTCCCATAATCCGTATACAGTAAGAAAGACACCCTGAAGCCTGTCTTTAGGAGTCGTGATCAGACAGCAAGTTCTTATAACAATACATATGTCTGGTTTTTAGCCACCATCACATACCAGTTTCAGATTTGTGATGTTTGTTTGTTTGTTTTTTTAAGAGTAATTTAAAGATAATGTAAACCAAATTTGGTATGTCCCCATTACCAGAACAGATGCACATGGGACCAGCTGACTCATACCTCTGCACATAAAATATTTAAAATTGCCAGGAAGTAATTTTCTCCCCCCTCCTCCCTTTCTTTTAATGTTCGGGTTTAACAAAGAAATTCTGAAGTTTAAGCTTAGGTGAGAAAAACAGTACCAGTTTACAGCTGCACACAAGACAGATGCCTGTTAGGTGAAGTGATGAGACCTCCTCCTTTCTCAGATTTTTTTGGAGTGTTATGATGTAGTGAGCTTTACATCTTTTAGACAACATGTGCACTACATATATTGGCCACTTGAGAAAAAAGGTGTTTTTTTTTTCATGATTAAGTCCCATTAAATGTTAATATTTTAGTAATAATGTTGATCTTCATAAGAAATAATGAAGAAATAGATCTGTGTTAATCAATACATTGCCTAGTCTATAAAACTGGCTAAAGAATTACAAAGAACTATTTTGTATGATCTAGACAAAATAATACTGAAAATATTGGAGTTTCATGTGTGATAACTTTCAAGGAAATGTGCTTTACTGTAAATATAGACCTTTTTTTAAGCTTCTATTTTCTAAGGAGCCTGACAATGTGAAGCTGTTAATTTCTCCCCCTCCCCCACCACTCCTTTTCAAAATCACAGCTTTAGTTTTCAGGTTGAAATTAACATTTTAAGGTAAATACTCTCCCTCACTCCCCTTTATTCATGATTTGAAATTTAACAAAACCCATCTCTTCCTGTATTGTGGTATCTATGTAGGAGTACCATGCTTTGATGTGATGATCTTGATGTAGTTTTAAGGTTGTTAGACACGGTAACACATCTTTGAATTTTATCTGGTGGGGACTTGAAAGTGGTACAGTATAGTCTAGCCATGCATCAAACAACACTTCTTGTTAGAGGTAATGGCTCCAACTGCTCCAATTCTCAGACATGATAACTTTTTAAAAAAGTTCATTATCTGAGAACTAAAAGAAAAGTAAGGGTTTGCTCAGTGTACCTTGTTTTGTTTTCCATGGCCAATCAATATCTACCACAGAAGCTGAGAATTCATAACAATATTTCTATGACAATAAAATCTTGAGTAAATCCTGAAAAAATGTAGTGCATTTATGGAACTGTAAAATAAGTACAAAACTATAAAGTGTTTGTTTGTAGTTTTCAAACATAATTTTTCTATGATAATTCATATATGTAACAAACATCTTTTTTTAATCGGAACACCCCAATAAAACCAAATCTAATCCTACAAAGGTGCATGTGAGCAACTTTTACTCTGTAGTAAAGCAACTCATATGTGGTTGGAGAATTGGCCACTTACACCGTGAAGTTAAAACGTTAAGTATGCTAAGGCAACTAAGCAAAATATGGGGAAAAAAAGGAAATAAAAATACTGTACTTAAACTCTGATACGGGCTCTGATTCAAGGAAGGCATTTAAACCCTTTGGAAATCACTGGGACTCAAGTGCATGCTTGCAGCACAAGTTAACATGCTTTCTTTGAATTGGGGCCATAATTTACGCTATGAAGACCAATGATGTACTTCAATAAGATCCTCATATATTGTGTGTGTTTTAGAAATGATGGCTATATGTACTTTGAAGATTTTTAGAGTTTCATCACTGAAGGTTGCCTGAAATGTATCCCTTTATTGGTAGTAGAACCATCATTCGACAATTACAACTCTAAGCACAGTGTGAGCTCCCTCAGCTGGCTGTGCAGCAGCAATTTACTAACTGGTTGTCTTGTACTGTCAGGCTATTTCATAGATTTGAGTGTCGGGGACTAGAGAGAGAAGTTGTAAATATGCCAGAATGCTTGTACACAAATAGGTACCATTTCTATGGTCCTTTTGCAGTCTTTACTTGAGTAAAACTCCCTTGGAGCACAGTGGAAGCTTTGCTTGAGTAAAGACTGCAAGGTTGGCCCGGTGGAATATGTAAGATAACGTCAGGCAGAAGGGAAATATGTTGGTCAAGCAGAAAAGGATGACGTCTATTGGGAGGAATGACACATTTTTCAAGTTTGCCAGCAGCAAGGAGTTAAACCTCTTAAAATGTAGTTGGCAGCAGTCCTTGGTACATTTATATCATAGTTTTATGTCTGATGGTCTGGGTGTAAAGCAGCATGTGCCAGCAGGAGTGGGTAGAACTGTCCTTGTTTTTCTTAAATTGATATGAATTTCGCATAGTGTAGGGAGGTATCGCAATCCGTTTCAGATATTGATATGTATAATATACATCTCTCTGAATCAGGACAGCTGTTCTCTTGTAAGCAGTTGGGCCTAGACGTTAAAATGTTCTGGGATAAAGATTGTTCTGGAATTCCTTAATCAAGTGGGGAGCAGGGAAGTGGCGGGTGGGGAGGGGAAGGACAGAAAAGCAGTGAGTGCAGATTTTACTAATTAGCTTTTGAACTCTTAAAAAACTAAAATTAAGTTTCACAGTCCATTGAAAAAAAGTGAAATACAGACACAACTTTGTAGCATACCAGCCCAGCTCTCTGACTCTTTCTTTCCTTTGGATATTTTCATACCTTCCTCTTTTGAAGGGTCAAACCCTTCACTGTTTAGTCCAGTGAATCCATGGATGCCTGGATCCCAAAACCCCTGATCCCAGCACTGTTGTGCAGAGAGCCATCTCGGAGGAGGGCTCTACAATTTGCAAGTTTCAGAGTAGCAGCCGTGTTAGTCTGTATTCGCAAAAAGAAAAGGAGGACTTGTGGCACCTTAGATTGTTTCAGTATACCACAGAGTGGGGAAAGGCACTCTGAATCCTTTTGCTGAGGAGACATCTTGGGAAATGGGCATGTTCTCATGGAAAAATTGGATTTTAGTTCATATGAAGCCAACCAGCTCTGTAATACACTGAGCTTTGAAGGTGGGGAGCTATTTTTTTTTCTTAAGATAGGAAAGGTAAACTATTGGTAAGTGTAGATCCAGGTTTGTTTTATGATTTTGTTTTGAATTGTAACCCTTTGTTTCCACCTCTCTTGGTTTTAGTTAACTCTCCAATCTTTCTTAAATAAACCTACTTTTGTTTTGTTTGTAAGTGCTCACAAGTGCTGTTGTGGTTTTTTGTTTTGTTTTGTTTTTAACACAGGAGCAGTGATTTTAAACTGGGATGTGCTGCTTAGCTGGGTGTAGAGGATCTGGGATTTCTGTGAGTAACCAGGGGCTGGATATCACATGGAAATGATTGAAAGGGACCCATGGAGCGGGCACACCTATTGTAACCTGCAAAGCTAAGACAGGGCTGCCATAGCCCAGAGGAAAGTGCTTAAGTGGCTAACAGGCTGGTGGTGTTAGGGAGCTACCATCCCTATCACCACGGGCAAGCCTGTCTTGTTTGAGGCAGCGATTGACAAGATGACTCACAGTACAGGGTTCCCCGAGAATTGTCAGAGCTAACCGCTGGACTATAGAGGAGTTTTCACTCTGCTTCTAGCCCATTGACTATTCAATTATTTATATACAGCAGAACAGCGTCAACAGGAGAGAGTGAAAGAAGACTACTCCAGAATATACCATGGTACATTGGTTAGAGCAGTCAACTCAGAAGCATGAAACTCAGATTCAAATTCCTGATGCATATCCATGCACATCGGGTAGAGGGGGAATTGAATCTGGGTCTCCTACATCTTGGGCGACTACCTGTGGGGATACCTAGTTTGAGGACCCAGTGGGGCTTAAGCATGAGATAGTGGCCTGGATGCCTAGACTGAGGCAGCTGTGTGCATGCTAACCAGCAGACCCTTATGCACCTAGGTATGTTAGATGGCAGCTGAGCAGTGGTTTTGAGGTTCTCAAAGGCACCTAAAAGTTGGATGTAGGCATCTAAAATGGCAGTTAGGTGCCTAAGTCCTTCTATGGATCTGAGCCTGAGTATGTACCACTTGCTCTGTACCCTTAGAAAGCTCTGATTCTTAGCTTTCCAAAGATATACGTAACTTATTATTCATTTCTATGCCTGACTGTTCCCAAAACATAATTCATTGAGTGGTCCCTTGGGATAGCAGTGCTTTTTAAGCACTTAAGGTGTAAATATGTCAGCTTTCAAACTAGTGGACTCCTCATTCCTTGCAGTATTACATTTAGAGTGAAGCGTTGTTTTCTTTTCGCTTTGAAACTTTTAACCACGTATTTGGGTGGTTTTTTTTAACTGCTAGGTGTCGTCATGACTTCAGTGGCTTTCATTAGATAGTACTAGTGCTTCCTCTGCTCTTTGTGATTTCTGTATTTAGCTCCCAGATACATGACAATTTAAGAATGATTCTAAAATTGAGTCTCTGAATTGAGAAATGTGTTTCTGTTCACAGTATGGGTTAAAATGAAATGTTTGCGTGCTGCTGGTTACTATATGTTGCCAAGCCTTCAGCAAGTATATTTTAACTCTCCTGAATATTTGGTTTCCAGTTTCCAGCACAGTGTGGAAAAGGGATTAAAAAGAAAAAAATCAGACACATCAAAAAGCCTTCAACTGCCAAGTGGTATTTTAAGAGTTTGGCAGCCTTCTAGTGTGGATGCTCTGACAACTTCTGGAAGCCAGATCGCATAAGCCTTGAAACATACAGGGCTGGATTCTCTACTCAGAACCAGACCCTCTACGTCAATTGGCTAGCAGAGAATGGACTTGTCAGAGGAGAGATCTTGGCTGGCCCAGGTGTGCTGGATTTGGGCTCTGCGTCTGCCAGCCACCTCCACTGTGACATGTGGGCATGGTGGGTAGGTGTGGCAGAGTCACTTTTCCACTGATGCGCAGTCAATAAAGGAACTTGTGTTCGTGGAGCAAGTCTGAGGTGCTTGGAAGGAGCTCTAACTTGTGTTGGCTCTGAGAGCGGAGTTCAGGTACAGGAAAATCTTAATCCTATAAAATTAATGGGATTGAGGACTAAAGTTCCTGCCAATGCCTATTGAAATCACTGGGAGTCTTTCAATTTCCTTTAGTAGAATTCAGATTCAGGGTCTTTAGATATATTACCAGTGCATCACCTCATCGTTCTCATCAATGCCTGGTTCTCCTCACTCTTGTCATGATATTTATCCAGGAGGTGGCATGTCATAAATCATTGGAAAGCTAATAACTCACTGGTCGTTAATATTCTTAATGATGTACATATGGTTAACCCACAAAGAACTTTACAGATACACTGGAAATATGTGACTGGAATGAGTTTTTAACTAGGCATGTCAGGGGGATTGATAAACAGGCTTTCTTCACACAGAAGGAATGAAGACAGCACCTCAAACCAGGTATAGCCAAATTCAGTGGGCTAATCATTTGTATTGGCAGTTGCAGGAAGAGATCATTTACATTGTAAAAATCACTAGCAGGTGAGGGACCAGCATGAAGTCTATACCAGACAGCATGGAATCTACACCCAGTGGTGGAAAAGAACTTTAGCCAGTCACGCTGGAGAAGCTGTAAGTAAACTATAGCCGATGACTTGTTTTAGTCTTAGAAGTGTGTTTTACTTTGGTTTGTATCCATTTTTACCTTTATTCTTTCTACTTGGTATCACACAAACCTACGCACAGTGGCTCACAATTCTGGGAATCCCAGCAGGTTGTCACGGTAGTCGAAGCACAAATATCAAGTCCACTTTGCCATTTAAAAGTAATGTATTAGGTCTGTGTGGTTCTGAATCAGACCTGACTTCACAGCATGACACCAACAAGCTGTACATTGACAGTCTGTGCAGAATAATCTTGTTTAAAACATGAGACTTCTTTCCTTTTATCTCCTTTTTCTTCCCCTTGCTCTCCCTCCCCCACCCCCGCCACCTTTCTACCTCCTCTTAGGTTCAGCCATGAATCCTCAACACACCTATAGCTTTGCTTTTTAAAAAAATAACTTGTAGACACAAACAATATTAATCATTCTAAATCAAAATGATTTTGGGCATGTTACCTAAATCTTAACATAGTAAGGGTTTGACATCCTTCTAGAAATGGGTTACTATTGTTTTTCCTGTAGATGAGTTAGACCTGTATTTTTAAAAAAAACATTTAAAGCCCTACAGTAGTTCAAAAAGCACTTTCCTCTATTCAGTGCTGTACTCACTGTAACTTTGAACACTGTAACTTCCTTTTCACTTCTTGAATACTTACTATTATACAATGGTAAGTAGAGGGGGGAAGAACCAGCTCTCTCTCTCTCTCTCTCTCTCTCTCTCTTTTTTTTTTAAGCCAAAATAGACCCTCCCTAACTTGGACTTTAATTCTTCCACAAAAATCAGTTTCACCCTGCTTTCCAAGAGAGGTCTTGCCTCTTTTGCCCCCCAAAATAATTCAGTAATCTGCAAGAAATGTTACCCTAAATAATTATAACTGAGCTACCTTTGTCAAATACGTAAACAAAGTATTACTCTATAATGTATTCTTGCTTTGGTAACTTGCTGACTTCGGTAACTGGGGGTGGATCTCCTAATGATTGTGTGAGTGTGTGTGTGTGGGGGGGGGTTTGGAGAGGGGAGAGGAGGGGATGTTGTGTATTATCTGTCTTTTTAAAGGATGATCCTACTAGAGGGGAATAGTAAACCCATGTCATGTGAGTGCCTGAATGGGATTAATGAGGAATAGATGCATGTGGCTCCTTTGTTGAGTGGTGACAGATTTTTGGGGCCTTGCAGGCTTGTTTCTCCATTGGAGGAGAAATCAGTGATGTGGAATCTGGTTATACCGTTTGTGCAACTTGGTTGCTTAAGGATTGATGTATATAGTGCAAAATACAAATATGAAGGTAAACCCGTTCTGGAATCTCAGTCTAAACACCAATGTCTGTCTCCAAGGGAACACCTCCTGTTTCAAGAACTGACACTGATTAGATAAATTAAGGCAGAGAGCAAACTTCCTTGTTATTTGCCACAGCACCCCCACCCCCATACTGATAACAACAATACAGGCTCTCGCCACGCCCCCCCAGCTTTGCTTGCATGTCAAGACAAAGAACTTGAGACTTCTAACCGTGCTACCTAGTGATGCCTCCCATAACAGCACGCATGAGCAAGGTGCCATGAGTGTGGAAGGAAGGAGGTAAGCAGTGTGAATGTAGAGCAGTGTAACTCAATACACATGTGCTGCAGCCTTTGTTACAGTGGATCTGTTGTATAGTGATTTTCCTTGTCTGTCCCTGCTTAATGTGTGGCAAATTCAAATTAGCTATCTTGTTCTTTGTAGGGATTATCCTGAAGGCCAGCTTTCATTAATACTTGGTAACTGTAGAATGAAGCTTGAGGTGAACCAGTGAATTGTGTATTTCAAAAGTAAATACAGTAAAAAGAAACAAAACCTTCTATATACACTTAATTGATTGTTGACTGGATGACATCTGCTGCCACTTTTTATGTGCAAGTTACCTGTTACAAAGTGAACACATTTTGGGCTTCTAATGGGTATTCTTCAGTACGATTTGAAGTATTCCAGGTGCAATTAATTTATCAGAAACAATTTACATGTGGTAATACTTAATTTATTGACAGTGTGCTCTTTTCATTGTACAGAACACCAATAAGAAAAGGTCCTACCTGTTTATGTTCTAAACTAATATGGAAAATTGCTAACATTTCAGAGGCTTGTGCCTAACCCAGCTCTGTCAGGAGCGTCTGTTCAAATGTGCTACTTCAACCCTAGTTCAAATGTGCTAAAAAACACATTGATTTTGATGCTAAGGTGAACGTGAATGCAGCTATTTTAAGTTTGTCAGAATTTGGATTTGGATTTCAACTGACTTACTGCCACTTTTCAATTGTGACTTACCGCCACAATTTTTCACCATTTTATTAAAGGAACTGTGACATAATCTCTTCTGTGAACATAAATGTGGGTTTCAAAATCTGAATCTTTGATTTTTTTTTAACTGCTAGAAGAGAAGAAGGAACTCTGTTTCCATCAGCCACATTTCAGTCTCCTCTTCCAGTTCTGGGCTCGACCTCTGACTTTGTATTTGGGTCCTGGTGTAGTGGTTGAATGATGAAAATGTCCCGTAGCTTCTCTGAATTGTTTTTTGACCTTGTGTGGTTTCAATTCTTCGTTAATTAGCTTGAGCTCGCCTGAGACTGCGACAACGTCATCAGTTTGTAATCTGAGACCCTTCTGCAACCACCTTTGGTAACTCTTGTAAATTGAGTGAGACTCTGTAGTTTCTCATTGTAAGAAAATACTTTCTATGTTTTTGATTTCAGTGTGCATTATGGTAGCTGGAGGCAACTACAGTAGAGACACGGTCTTCCTGAGAACTCTCCAAGTAGTATGGGGAACGTAAGGTGTCAACCTCCTTTTCTGATTTAAAAACAAAACAACAAACAAAAGCTGATGTTAGTTGTGGGATGCATTTTGAACTCATCACAATGTGCTTTAGGAATGTGCAGTTACTACTGTTTCACGGAGGGCTAAACTGTAGGGTGAACGCCACGACGTCACAAGTTTAGAATCATTAAACCTCAGAATCATCCTCATCCTTTGTATTTGGTCTCTGAGCAAATGGCAAAGAATTTTTTGTCCTTCCTTTTCTCTGCATTCTTAGATGGGTTCTTCAACAACTTGGACACAGTATTTTTGCAGTTTTCTTTTCAGCAGTAGAATCAATAGTATTAACACACTATCCCTCTATCCGTGCTTGTGGCTGTTATCAGATTATCGCCATTACCGGCCATTTTACATTTAATGTCAATGATGATCCTTCAGTTCTTCCTTTGGATTTTTTTTTAAGTCTACTTCCTACACTATGTAGCAGTAGACTTGTAAATCCCAAATGTGTTAGAAGAGGATATCCAGAGTGAAGTGTGCTTTAAGTTTTGGTACACTGTTGGTTATTAATATAAAAGAATGTTTTATCATTCTCATCAAGTTTGTTTCTTACTTTGTGGTTGTCTTTTATAGTGTAAATACCAATTGTTTGCCACTTTTTGGGTGCTGATGAACAGAGATTGTTCTTGAATAAAGCAGACGTCCAAGATCTGCTAAAATAAATATTTAAATTATTGCAGTTTGTTTTGATAATCATGGGGGCATCAAAAATATCACACTTGCAGGTTCATCAAAATTGTTAGTATTCTGCTCTTCTGCTTCTCCAGGCAAAGTTTTCATTCATTGCACATTAGACCTTGGGAATCCAGGGAAACTAGTTTTCTGTACTTTTTAAAAATGAGCACAAATCCTTTTTGTCTTGCTACTTAGCAACTCTTGACCACGTTTACCTTTTTTTTAAATGTGAAAAATTTGGTTTTAATTACTTCAGTCTAGTCATTTGCCCCTCTGCTTTCTTTAGCTTTAGTTAGGTTGAATCAGATACATTCTGCTTAGTAATCACTAACCGCTAATCACCCATCTGCAATGTTGATCAGCCGCTTTCACATTTACTACATTTACAGAAGATGCAACCAAGTAGTAAATCCAACACTGCGAAAACTGAAAAATAAGACACGTTACCCAGTTCTGTGTAGATACACATTATCAAACGCCCTGCCTGCTTTCCAGAAATACGTATGTGCTGCAAACTGTGCTCTCCTAATGGTTCATAACTCCACCATCTCTCCTTAAACATCTGAAGATGAGTCAACACTCTGTACATATCTCACTCTCCGTTCTCACAAACGTCTCTATATTCTTTTCCTTTTAGGTTTCTAGGTAAGTTTGTAGCTTTCTGTATTATGTCCTAACAGGCCAAACAATCATAATAAGAAACTTGATATTCTCATAAATTTCCTTTTTAGTTTTTTAAGAATAATTTTCATTGACAGATTGAAATTGGAACCTAATGGTTTTTAGTTACCTAAAATAAGTTAGGTTCCCCTTAGTAATTCAGACACGCTGAAAAGATAGCACAAAAAAAATCCCCAAACATGGTATTGTATTATTACAAGGCTGTGGGGAGGGAAAACTTGTTAAACAATCTCGTTTGCCTCAGAGAATTTTTCCTCCTTTCTTCTTCAGTACAGTAGCTCCTGCCAGCCCCTGTATTGCTTTTCAGCCTCCTTCCTCTCCCCCTGTCCCTTTTTTGTAGGTGTATTATTGGTTTTTTATAGCATTGTGCACATAAGAGTTGTACTACAGAAGGTTACTGCAGCATGACCTGTACACTTGTTAATAATCTGATGGTTGTCAGAGAGGCTATGGAGTTCTGAACAGTTGGGGATTTATGCTGTGGTTGTTTTGTCTCAGAACTTATCTGATATGAAACTCACTAACACATTGCATAACTTGTTTAATCATTTTGAACTTTCCATCTGATCATGCGATTTAGCACAATCCGCTTCAAGGTTCATCTTGGTTGAAAATTTCAAAATATAGTTCTGAAACAGTTCTAGCAGCAAACAACAAAATGTGACTTATGTAAATTAGTAGACAAATTGTTACTGTTTTCCAATTTTAGAAACATGACTTATGATATGCAAAGAGAATTCAGCTCAACCCAGATAATTGTTAATTTAATATAGAGTAGAAAATAATGAGGAGGATGAGCATCAGATTGTGCAAGTGAATGTTCGGATACCCTATTTCCTAAAAAGATGGCTTCTGCACTATACTATCTAAAGGTCCATTCCACTGTTCTTCAAGTGGGTAGGAAAAGTTATTTTTTCAAATAGGATGATCTCCTGGTGGTTGAGGCTTTTTTTAAATGAGAAAGTCATGAGTTGTTTAGACGGTTGCAAAGAGTTGGGCAGGTGGTGCCTTTGCAAATAGATATGGTAGAATATTGCTACTCTGTATCATGTACATTTTTTAATTTAAACACACACACAAAATAATGGTCTTCGCATGTGCCAAAGCTTTGAAGCTGAATATTGCAGTGGGGATGAATTTATTACTAAGCTGTCACTAACATGACAAAATATAAGATATCCACTAATACATCATCATGAAATAATACCACGAATAATTAATTTAAAATGATCATGGTCAAAATGATGTTTAATCCATATGTGTGTGTTTGTGTTGTCTGTCTTGCTAACTTGTAAAATCCACTCGTTTTGCAATGGTCACCCTCTAATATGTGTAAATTAGACTCTTCAGTAAGTTTATTTAAATTTCTCCATTGAAGACAGCACAACTACACTAAAATGTAATACACTTAACATTTCCTTAATGGTGGAAGAGGTGGGATGTGCGTGTTTCTGTTTTTAGTTCTGCATGCAAACAGACACACGCACACAATTCTCAAGTATTTTTTCCTAAGCACTTGATAGAATGTCTAGTACCTTTAATTCTGCAATATAGTTGAGGCTGGAATGGTATGATGTGGAGTGTGTGATAGATAGCATAAGACTGAGAACAGGAGTGTACACTCAATAGAAAGTGAGAGATGACAAGGTAATGAATCAATAATGAATATACAAGCACAGTGTAGGTGAACATCTCCGTAGCAGAAGTACAGTAGCAAATCTACTAAGCAAATCTATTTTTGTATAGAGATCCCTTTAATTTTACCTTGAATTTGAGGTGTGAAATTCCCCGTGCTGTGCCTCCCCCCCCCCAAACAAAACAAAACAAAACCCTTCTCTCTCCACACTTCCTTTTTCTAGTAGAAGATGATAACCCAAGTCTAGGAAATTGGATTTCACCATGCAGATACTCATTTGAGTGGGAACTAGACAGAAGTTAATTTTTGATCTCTGAAGTTTAACTGCAAAGAGGGGAGTAGAATGGGGAAATGCCAGGATTCAGTACAACATTTTGGTCACTCTACAGTAGCAGATATGGGATTTCTTAGATATGAGAGAGCCCAGTGAAATCTGGACAATTGAAAGGGTGCAGCTAAATTTTAAAATTACTTGTAATAAGTATTCAAAACTGTGAGTGGGAGGAGCAAACCTGCAAATAGTATATCAAAGTGCATTGTTGAGAGACCTTTATTGTGGTTATGTTCAGAAAAAGTGACTCCATAAAAATTGCACTTTTTTCCCCAGTAGGTCAGCTCCATGTGATGTTTTTCATAGTTGAATCGACTTGTTTTTACTGCTTAATCAAATTTTTTTTATTTATCTTTTTTAACTCCTTTTAGCACTGAAGAGCTAACAGGGGTCTGGGAAAGTTAGGTGTGTTCTTGGCTCAGAAATGATGATCAGAATTGTAAATGAAGTTCCAGCTGCAGAATCTTTACTGCTGGTGGTAAGTCAGCCAGAAAGAACACAGCTTGACTTTCAGATTCCAGGTGGAATTTTCAGTAATAGCAGTTACAGTTACAAACCATCCTTTTAGTTACAAACTGAGCAAATTTGTTCTGGAAATTGCAGAGATTCAATTATCATTCCGTTTTCAGAGTAGAACCACTTTTGAAAAAGTAGGTTAGTTATTGTCCTATTTTCTTAAAAGTTTCACTAACTATGAAGCATATTTCAGAACATGAAAGAAAGAACTCTCAATACTGATAGTGCTGCTGGATTAAGTTTTTAATGATCTAGGCAATTTTACACAAGTCTGCAAGCATAAAATGGGTTTCCTGTCTGCTACAGTTAGTGTGAACTATTGCAGAAGGAGGAACGAATGAACGATTGAAAAAGCAGTTATAGTGTATGATGTAAGTATAGTGTAAAGAAATATTAAACAGTATCATTCCATTACTACACAGAGGTGATAAAATTGCCAATGATGCAGAAAAGGCAGAGATGTTCAATACTCCTGTTCTGTATTTTGTATGAAGCTGGATGACGTATTCATATCCTATAATGATGGAAAATATATTTTCCAACAGTAACTAAGGAGGATGTGTTATATTTTCTTTGATAGATGCTATTTATTAAAACTCATAGGTCTGAATAATTTGCACCCAAGTATTCTTAAGTGTTTGCCAAAGGGTTCTCTTGGTCGTTTTTAATGATTTTGGGGGAAACTGGGGAAGCTTCAGAAATGAGCACAACCAGCCATGCATTTGTAGCACAGCCAATGTGAGGTCATACATCTACAAACACCGATGAACTGTCAACATACTGTGACGCTGAATAGAATTATGTACATGGTGAGAATTCCTAAACTATGCAAACTTTAAGTCTAAATGCAAATAACAATTTCTGAAACAACAAGGAATCCAAACAAGGCCATTTAATTCTGAACTCTGGTGCACTGAACAGTTGAATGTATAAAATTTGTTTGTATTAAGACTTTAAAAGCCAGCAATATCTAGTGTATAGTGTTTGGGTGAGGCTAGTTTCCATATCTGAGCCAACTGCTTTGTTGTTAGATTTAAGGTAAGATTTTCGGAAGCACTCTGTGCTGGCTGCCCTCCGCTCCTTAGTGATTTGAACATTCCACTCTTAAACCAATGGATATCCTCTGCTCCCCTAACACTATCTGGGTACATTTGTTAGCCGAGCACAATACATCTTTTTACCTCTGTGAGAAAATTTTTGATAATTTAAACAGACAAAACGGGGAAGGTAATATTTGTCTTGATGGCGAGGCCTTCATTTATAACCCTGTTTGTTTTTCTCTGCTCAGGCACTGTGTAGTAGATTACTTCCTTGGTTACCTACCTTTCTCTTTCTGCGATTGGAAAGCATGCCAAAAATTGCATTGGTTTTAGTTGAGTATATTATTGGCATGAAACTGCTATGTAAAACGTGCAATACCACTTCCTGGAGGAAACTTGAAAGGATATCTCTCTGCATATATAAAAACTCTGAGATCACAAGATTTGTGAAGTGCTGAGCCATGGTGGATAATGCAGCTTTTATTAAGCCCATAAGATTTGCTTTTGTGATGCACTCTGCCCTTTTCAAAACATGGGCAACCGTTCCTGGGGAACCTCTATACTTGAGTTATAGGAAAAGGGTTCATTCCTCTTTTCCCCCTCCCCTCTCCTCCGACTTTTCTGTTGTTGCTTTGTTCCTTTTTCCATAGGTCTGTCTTTTTCTTTTTCTAGTGACTCCATTTTATTTTAATATTTTAAAGATCAAAAGTGTTGCTGCTTTGACTGGTTAAAAGGGGGCTACTGTTGCTTCTCACTAACTGATAGGAAGCTCTCCAGTTGCCTGGTGCTGACTCAAAGTGTAGTGGAGGTGACGGAGCAAGAAAGTGTACAGTGCTCACTTTACATTATTAATTTTAATTACAAATATTTGCACTGTAAAAAAGATAAACAAAAGAAATTGTATTTTTCAATTAATCTCATACAAGTAAAGAAAACAATGTAAAATTTAGAACCTACAAGTCCTCTTAGTCCTACTTCTTGTTCAGCCAATCTCTAAGACAAACAAGTTGGTTTAAATTTATGGGAGAGAATGCCGCCCGCTTCTTATTTACAATGTAAGAACAGGCATTCATATGGCACTGTTGTAGCCAGCGTTGTAAGGTACTTACATGCCAGATACCTAAACATTTGTATGCCCCTAATGCTTCGACTTGTAGATTGCACTGTCTTTTGGATATCTTTTTTACAGAGCAAGTATTTGTAGTAAAAAAAAAAAAAAATAAAGTGAGCACTATACACTTTGATTTCAGTTACAGTGCAGAATACAATTAATTTGAAAATGTAGAAACATCCAAAATATTTATAAATTTAAATTGGTATTCTATTATCGTTTAACAGTGCAATTAAAACTGTGATTAATCATGATTAATTTTTTAAATATCACGATTAATTGTGATTACCTTTTTTATCGTTTGACAGCCCTAATACTTTAAAAGCAAAGAAAGATGGAAACAGTTGTTTGTGTACATAAATCCATCCATCATAATGTAATACACACTAGTGTGTGAGAAGTAGCATGTGTGAGAATATCCACTTGGTGAAAACTTTAATTATTTCTATTTCAAATTATATGAGCTGTAATGTCAATTTCTTCTTGAAGATGTAAAGTAACTAAGGGGTGATCTTTTTCTAAGTTAACTTACCGTATGGTAACGCACATTGTTTCATGTTCTTTGTGTATATAAAATCTCCCCACTGTATTTTCCACTGCATGCATCCAATGATGTGAGCTGTAGTTCACGAAAGCTTATGCTCAAATAAATTTGTTGGTCTCTAAGGTTCCACAAGTACTCCTTTTCTTTTTGCAGATACAGACTAACACGGCTGCTACTCTGAAAGCAGTAGTTATTGAGTGAGTGCTCCACTTTGTTTTTGACAAAGGAAAGATATACATTTATTTCAAGAAATGCTAAAGGATGCATGATAGAGTGTGAGTGGTTGCTTTCTTTTGTTATTTTTATGGACCTTTAAGTCCCTTTTCTAGACGTTGCCCTGTAACCCAATGATTGTTTATCTTAAAGGGGCAGCTAGAGCAGCTTCCTCAAAACTGGTCTTGTATCTTTCCTATTCCTGATATTTTGGGAATTCACATTGCCTGTGGTTGTAACAGCAGATATTTTGAGCAAGCTGCTTGCTGAAGTGGGACTTCCCACACTGATTATGGTTGCCAGGTGTCCGTTTTTTGGTGGGAATGCCCGGTCGAAAAGGGACCCTGGCGGCTCT
This sequence comes from Eretmochelys imbricata, assembly GCF_965152235.1. Lineage (NCBI taxonomy): Eukaryota > Metazoa > Chordata > Testudines > Cheloniidae > Eretmochelys > Eretmochelys imbricata. Next base: position 31,502,078 of record NC_135575.1, on the reverse strand, counting down.
GTTCAGCACTGCTGACCAGGCCGTTAAAAGTCTGGTCAGTGGCACGGCAGGGCTAAGGCAGGCTTCCTGCCTGCCGTGGCTCTGCGCAGCTCCCAGAAGGAGTGACATGTCCCTCCTCTGGCTCCTAGGCATAGGGGCAGCCATAGGGCCTCCCCACGCTGCCCCCACCCCAAGTGCCAGCTCTGCAGCTCCTATTGGCTGAGAACCGTGGCCAATGGGAGCTGCGGAGGCAGCACCACTTGCAGATGGGGCAGCTCGCAGAGCTTCCTGGCTGCACCTCTGCGTGGGAGCCAGAGCAGGAACAGGCTGCTGCTTCCGGGAGCTGCCTGAGGTAAGCACCACCCAGAGCCTGCACACCTGACCCACTCCTGCACCCCAATCCCCTGCCCCAGCCCTGATCCTCCTCCTGCCCTCCGAACCCCTTGGTCCCAGCCTAGAGCCCCTTCCTGCACCCCAAAACCCTATCACCACCCCAGAGCTCGCACCCCCAGCTGGAGCCATCACCCCCCCACACCCGAGCCTTGATTCGCCTCTCGCCCTCTGAACCCCTCGATCCCAGCCCAGAGCCCCCTCCTTAACCTGAAATGCCTCATCCCCAGCCCCACGCTAGATCCCACACCTCCAGCTGGAGCCTTCCCACCCCACCGCGCTCCCTGCCCTAGCCTGGAGCCCCCTCCCACACCCTGAACTCCTCATTTCTGGTCCCACCCCGAAGCCCGCATCCCCAGCCAGAGCCCTCACCCGCTCCCGCACCCCAAACCCCTGAGCCACCCCAGTGAAAATGAGTGAGTGAGGGTCGGGAGAGGGAGTGATTGGGGGCTGGGGGAAGATGGAGTGAGCGGGGGCGGGACCCACCTGCCCTGTGACTGTTTATCAGAGTGTTCTGTAAAGGTCTGTATTGATGTTGGGGTGGTGGAAATGGAGTTAGTACATCATAGTGAAATACAAGGAGGAAACTTCAATTAGTGTTTGAGATTGTTACGCAAATGTAAACAGTGTGTTGGTTTCTGGATCACAGGCATTCATCCAGTTAAGTGTTGATTGCATTGTTGTGGGTGAGGCCCTTTGATTTGGATTTAGGACTAAACAGACCACCTCCTTCAATTTATGTTTTGGGACTCAGGCTATGTCTACACTACAAAATTATGTCGAATTTATAGAAGTCGGTTTTGTAGAAAGCGTTTTTATACAGTCGATTGTGTGTGTCCCCACACAAATGCTCTAAGTACATTTGGTCGGCATTTAGTTGGCAGAGTGCATCCACAGTACCGAGGTAACCGTCGACTTCCAGAGCGTTGCACTGTGGGTACCTATCCCACAGTTCCCGCAGTCTCCGCCACCCGTTTGAATTCTGGGTAGAAATCCCAGTGCCTGATGGGGCAAAAACATTGTCGCGGGTGGTTCTGGGTACATATCGTCAGGCCCACCCTTCCCTCCCTCCCTCCCTCTGTGAAAGCAGCGGCAGACAATTGTGTCGCTCCTTTTTTCATGGGTTACGCATGCAGATGCCATACCATGGCAAGCATGGAGCCCGCTCAGCTCACCGTCACCGTATGTCTCCTGGGTGCTGGCAGGCGCGGTACTGCATTGCTACACAGCAGCAGCTCATTGCCTTTTGGCAGCAGATAGTGCAGTATGACTGGTAGCCATTGTCGCCATACTCCAGGGTGCTCTTTTAGCCGACCTCAGTGAGGTCGGTCGGGGCGCTTGGGCAAACATGGGAGTGACTCAGCCAGGTCATTTCCCTTTTAAGTTTCGTCTCATGGTGATTCAGTCCTGCCGGCAGTCCTACTGCACCGTCTTCTGACGATGGCCAGCAGTCATACTGCACCGTCTTCTGCCAGCAAGATGTATAAAGATAGATGAAGTGGATCAAAACAAGAAATAGACCAGACTTGTTTTGAATTCATTTTCTCCTCTCTCCGTCTGTGAAATCGACGGCCTGCTAAACCCAGGGTTTTGAGTTCTATCCTTGAGGGGGCCATTCTGTTTCTCCTTGATGCAAAGCCACCCCCTTTGTTGATTTTAATTCGCTGTAAGCCAACCCTGTAAGCCATGTTGTCAGTCGCCCCTCCCTCCGTCAGAGCAATGGCAGACAATCGTTTCACGCCTTTTTTCAGAGCAGACGCCATAGCATTGGGAACCTGGAGCCCACTCAGATCACTGCAGCAATTATGAGCACTATAAACACCATGTGCGTTATCCAGCAGGATATGCAGAACCATAACCTGCAAGAAAAGCAAAACCAGGCGAGGAGGAGGCAACTGCAGCGCGGTGACGAGAGTGATGAGGACATGGACATCTCACAAAGTATGGGCCCCTGTAATGTGCACATCATGGTGTCAAATGGGCAAGTTCATGGCGTGGAACGCTGATTCTGAGCCCGGGAAATAAGCACAGAGTGGTGAAACCACATAGTGTTGCAGGTCTGGGACGATTCCCAGTGGCTGCGAAACTTTCGCATGCGTAAGGGCACTTTCATGGAACTTTGTGACTTGCTTTCCCCTGCCTGAAGCTCAAGAGTACCAAGATGAGAGCAGCCCTCACAGTTTACAAGCGAGTGGCGATAGCTCTGTGGAAGCTTGCAATGCCAGACAGTTACCAGTCAGATCTACTGGGGGGGCTGCTGTGATCCAAGTATCCAGTGCAATCGCTGACGTTCTGCTATCAAGGGTAGTGATTCTGGGAAATGTGCAGGTCATAGTGGATGGCTTTGCTGCAATGGGATTCCCTAACTGTGGTGGGGTGATAGACGGAACCCAAGGCACCGGAGCACCAAGGCAGGTACATAAACTGAAAGGGGTACTTTTCAATGGTGCTGCAAGCTCTGGTGGATCACAAGGGACATTTCACCAACATCAACGTGGGATGGCTGGAAAAGGTACATGACGCTCGCATCTTCAGGAACTCTGGTCTGTTTCAACAGCTGCAGCAAGGGACTTACTTTCCAGACCAGAAAATGACTGCTGGGGATGTTGAAATGCCTATAGTTATTCCTGGGGACCCAGCCTACCCCTTAATACCATAGCTCATGAAGCCTTACACAGGCAGCCTGGACAGTAGTCAGGAGCTGTTCAACTATAGGCTGAGCAAGTGCTGAATGGTGGTAGAATGTGCATTTGGGCATTTAAAAGCGCGCTGGCGCAGTTTACTGACTCAGTTAGACCTCAGCGAAACCAATATTCCCACTGGTATTACTGCTCGCTGTGCGCTCCAACATCTGTGAGAGTAAGGGGGAGACGTTTATGGTGGGGTGGGAGGTTGAGGCAAATCACCTGGCCGCTGATTACATGCAGCCAGACACCAGGGCGGTTAGAAGAGTACAGGAGGGTACAGTGCGCATCAGAGAAGCTTTGAAAACCAGTTTCATGAATGGCCAGGCTATGGTGTAAAAATTCTTTTTGTTTCTCCTTGATGGAAACCCCCCTGGGTTCACTCTACTTTCCTGTAAGCTAAGCACCCTTCCCTCCCTGCTTCAGTCACCACTTGCAGATGCAATAAAGTCATTGTTGCTTCACATTCATGCATTCTTTATTTATTCATCACACAGCCTGGGAGGGGTGGTGGAGGAGGGAAGGACAAGGCCACACAGCACTTTAAAACTTATTGAATGCCAGCCTTCTGTTTCTCGGGCAGTCCTCTGTGGCGGAGTGGCTGGGTCCCCCCCACCACGTTCTTGGGCATCTGGGTGAGGAGGCTATGGAACTTGGGGAGGAGGATGGTTGGTTACACAGGGCGCTCTGTGTAGCGGCGGTCTGTGCTCCTGCTGCCTTGCCTGCAGCTCAACCATACGCTGGAGCATACGAGTTTGATCTTCCAGCAGCCTGAACATTGACTCCTGCCTTCTTTGAGCAAGCTGACACCACCTACTATCTTCAGCCCACCACCTCTCCTTGCGGTCATATTGTGTTTTCCTGCACTCTGAGATTGTCTGCCTCCATGTATTTTGCTGTGCTCTGTCAGTGTGGGAGGACAGCATGAGGTCAGAGAACATTTCATCACGAGTGCATTTTTTTCGACTTATAATCTTTGCTAGTCTCTGGGAAGGAGAAACATATGCAGCTGATGGAGGAAAAAAAAGGGAGAGTGGTAGTTAAAAAGACGCATTTTATAGAACAATGGGTACACTCTTTCATGGTAGACTTTGCTGTTACAACATTACATAGCACATGTGCTTTCATTACAAGGTCGCATTTTGCCACTTATTGAGGGTATGTTGGTTTGGTGTGAGAGATCACTCACGCAGGGCCGGGCAGCAGAATTCGGCTTGCAGACAGCCATGGTAAGCCACAGTCTTTTGGCTTCTTTAATCTTCCTAAAATGTGGGAATGGTTTCAAACAGCAGCGCCCTCATTGCCCATATGAAGTAGCTGTTGGTTTGGCCATTAAAAATGGATTGGCAATTTAAAAGGAGGGGCTGTGGTTTCCGGGTTCATGTGCAGCAGAAACCCAACTAACCCCTCCCCTCCCCCATACCCACCCAATTCTCTGGGGTGATGGCTTCACCCCTCCCCCCACTGCGTGGCGAACAGCGGGGAAGATTTCTGTTAAGCCACAGGCAAACAGCCCAGCAGGAACAGGCACCTCTGAATGTCCGCTTACTAAAACCACCCTATTTCAACCAGGTGACCATGAATGATATCACTCTCCTGAGGGTATCACAAAGAGATAAAGAACGGATGTTGTTTGAATGCCAGCAAACACCGGGACCATACACTGCAATGCTCTGTTCTGCAATGATTCCCGACTACGTGCTACTGGCCTGGCGTGGTAAAGTGTTCTACTATGAAGGATGGAATAAGGCTGCCCTCCCCAGAAACCTTTTGCAAGGGCTTCGGGAGTACATCCAGGAGAGCTTTATGGAGATGTCCCTGGAGGATTTCTGCTCCATTCCCAGACACATTAACAGACTTTTTCGGTAGCTGTACTGGCTGCGAATGCCAGGGCAAATTAAACATTAAACATGCTTGCTTTTAAACAATGTATAATATTTACAAAGATACACTCACCAGAGGTCCCTTCTCCGCCTTCAGGGTCCGGGAGCCTGCCTTGGGTGGGTTCGGGGGGTACTAGCTCTCGGGTGATTAAACAGATCCTGGCTGTTGGGGAAACTGGTTTCTCCGCTTTCTTGCTGTGAGCTATCTACAACCTCCTCCTCATAATCATCTTCCTCGCCCCCAAAACCCGCTTCCGTGTTGCCTCCCACTCCTTGGACGGCATCAAAGCACAGGGTTGGAGTAGTGCTGGCTGCACCCCCTAGAATGGCATGCAGCTTATCATAGAAGCAGCATGTCTGGGGCTCTGAACCAGAGCGGCCGTTTCCCTCTCTAGTTTTTTGGTAGGCTTGCCTCAGCTCCTTAATTGTCACATGGCACTGCTGCGGGTCCCTGTTATAGCCTCTGTCCTTCATGCCATTGGAGATCTTTTTCAAATATTTTGGCATTTCGTCTTTTTGAACAGAGTTCTGCCAGCACGGATTTGTCTCCCCATACAGCGATCAGATCCCGCACCTCCCGTTCGGTCCATGCTGGAGCTCTTCGACGATTCTGGGACTGCATGGTCCTGCATGGTCTCCTGTGATAATGAGCTCTGCATGGTGACCTGTGCAGGTGAGCTCGCCATGCTGCCCAAACAGGAAATGAGATTCAAAAGTTCGCGGGCCTTTTCCTGTCTACCTGGCCAGTGCATCTGAGTTGAGAGCGCTGTCCAGAGTGGTCATAACTGAGCACTCTGGGATAGCTCCCAGAGGCCAATACCGTCGAATTGCGTCCATAGTACTCAAAATTCGGCCCAGCAAGGCCAATTTCAGCACTAATCCCCTTGTTTGGGGTGGAGTAAAGAAATAAATTTTAAGAGCCTGTTAAGTCGAAAAAAAGGGCTTCGTTGTGTAGACGGGTGCAGGCTTAGATCGAGATAACGCTGCTAAATTCGACCTAAACTCGTAGTGTAGACCAGGCCTTACAGGGATTTATTATCTGCTATATTAATTGGGTGATTAAATTATTAATTTCAATATTTCTTCTAACTTGCCTATTTACCTTAATTTTGACCTGAATTTGATAATTGCATTGATGAGCCCTTAGTTATTTTAATACTTTATGGTTGGGTCCAAATAAATGTTTGCTGACTATACATGACGTGCAAGGCCTAGTTACATAAACACTGCTCCTCTGACTGATTTCTAAAACCTAGTATGCTCTGAGTGCCTTGGGAGTGCTTACAAACTATTTAAAGGGGGGGATATTGATTCGTATGCACTACAACAATGAATACCTCTCTCTTTTTTGACTTTTTTTAAGATTCCTTGTCTTGGTTTTCAGCCGTTGTACTTAAGATTTAGTGCTTTTATTGTTTTTTATTGGAATAAACGAGCATGAATTTACTTAAACATACTGCCAAGTTCACTTAAAACAGACCTCTCATCAGAGTGCCCTTTCTGAAACATGGCCACCTGCTGAAAAGACCTTATCTCTGAAGAGTCTGGCCTTGTGGTATTCTTAAATCAGATGTTCTCAATGATACATTGCTACAAGAAATCTACCCAGAATGTTATCCCTTAGCAAAGCTATGTTTTAAATATCTGTTTGGTACTTTCTGCTCTTTGGAGTATCATGGTATCCATATCAACAGCCATTCTTTTTTATCTTGGCCAGAATCCAACATGACAACTGGCCATGCAGACTTGTCTTTTCTGTGGAGGAAGAAAGTTCTCTTTCCAAAATTGTAGTCACACTTCTAGAAGAGCACATATTGGTACCTCAAATATCTACTGCTATATCTAAAGCCAAAATTCCTGGCATGGTTCCTCTATTTTAGAATTATTTCAGGAAAGCTTTTAGGTAAAGGTGTCATTCCCAGCTCACTCAGATTACAGCTGTTGGCACTGGAAACCCTTTTTCTGACAAAGGAATAGAGTTTAAGTGGGATCGCCGTGATTTTCATTCCTCGGAGGAGCTTCTGACAGCCAGTGGCTGAAATTTTTAATATGCTTTGTTTTGCTTTCTGAAATCCAGTGTTTAGTTTAATTTTGCTATCCATCTCTGGTAGGATCTATGCCAAAAATTAACCAAAAAGCTTCCAGATTTCTTAACGTCAGATTAACAACCACATATTGTACATGTACAAAGATGGGAGAATATGTGTAGGTGTTTTTGTTTGTTTTAGCTCTTTACACAGAGAATAGTTAGCACCCAGTGTGATGGGTTGGATCACAGAAACCCCCTTGGGACTGCCAGCTGATATGCCAAGACTACTTCTGCCCCTACCTTCTCTGCCAGCTTGGGACTCCAGAACCCTGCCTGGTTGTGCCAGACACACTTGCCAGCCACAAACACAGACCCAGGTCTGAACCACGTCCCACAAACTGCAAGCTTAACTGAAAGCATTTTAAGAAGTGTTCCTGTCTTTAACACTCAGATGCCCAACTCCCAATGGGGTCAAAACCCCAAATAAATCCGTTTTATCCTGTATAAAGCTTATACAGGATAAACTCATAAATTGTTCACCCTCTGTAACACTAATAGAGAGATATGCACAGCTGTTTGCCTTCCTCAGGTATTTAATGCATACTCTGGGTAATTAATAAGTAAAAAGTTATTTTATTAAATACAGAAAGTAGGATTTAAGTGGTTCCAAGTAGTAACAGACAGAACAAAGTGAATTACCAAACAAAATAAAATTAAAACACACAAGTCTGTGCCTAATAAAGAAAGAAAACTGAATACAGACAAAACCTCACCCTCAGAGGTGTTCCAGTAAGCTTCCTTTTACAGACTAGTCTCCTTCTAGTCTGGGTCCAGCAATCACTCGCACCCCCTGTTGTTACTGTCGTTTATTCCATTTTCTTTCAGGTATCCTTTGGGGGTGGAGAGGCTATCTCTTGAGCCAGCTGAAGACCAAATGGAGGGGTCTCCCAGGGGTTTAAATAGACTTTCTCTTGTGGGTGGACACCCCCTCCGTCCCCCTGTGTAGAATTCCAGCGACAAGATGGAGTTTTGGAGTCACATGTCCATGGATGACTCAGAACTTACAGGTAGCAGCAATGGTTCACACGCTACCTTGAAAGTCCTCAAGTAGACTTCTTATGTGGATTGGAGCCTTCCAAGATCCATTGTCTGTTAAGTGTTCCTTGACTGGGCACTTAATTTGCACATTCCTTTCTCAGGAAGCTGACCAAATGCTTTACTAAGGCTCCTTAGAAATCAAGCAAGAGTGTCACAGCTGATATTCATAACTTCGAACACAGAAATGATACATGCATACAAATAGGAGGAATAGATTCAGAAGATCATAACCTTTACAGAGATATGTTACATGGCATATGTAGCATAAAACATATTCCAGTTATGTCATATATAAATTCATAAGCATATTTCCATAAAGCTTTATGGGGTACAACGTCACACCCAGTATTCTGCTTTCTTAGCTAAGATTTGTTCTTCCCTCTTGTGTTTGACTAGAGTAACTCGAGTAATCTTGTACCATTTGGTTGTGTTAGAATTTTGTACACGTCGATGCAGTTACCTTTTCATCTTTGCAAGATTAAGTGGGTAGTCTTATCTGTTAGAAGGTGATTTGTAATAGACATCCCCTGCTAAGGGTGACAATAAATACATTTTTCTATTTTTATTTTTCAGAAATTTTGTGTCGTGGTTTCCTTTTAAAAAAATTAATGGCTAATGATTATATGTTTTGAACATGCTTTCTCTTAATATGAAGATATATTAATGTTGATAAGCTCAAAATTGGACATTACTGCTATGTTCTGCTGTGTGCATGTGAGCCATCTACTGTACTGCTATGCTAAGTTCCTGTATATTTCAATATCTTGGGCATTTTCAAGAAGTTTATGCTCTTGAAAGCACTGTTTAGTATTTAATTTTTGTTTATACCATACAAAAATAGTGTAAAGAAACTCTTGTGATACTCTGCTGGCTCAGAAAAGAACAAACAGAACAGAAGAAGGGCGGGATTTGCACGTTCATGAAGAAATGTTTTGGGATACATTAGAAGTAGAATTAAGAATTTGTGAAAGTATTTGTCTACTGTTAATGTTTCCTCTTCTCATAAAGATCCTGCTTCTGCTTAGGCATTTCTTTTTCACTGAACTCTGGTGGAAAATCTGGCCCAAAGAGTGAATTTTTTGTACCAATATTCTGTAACACAGATTCAAATACTGCCTCAGTCTTGGCATTGATTTGAATATCTGTCAAATGACCTAAGTCTCTGGTTCTGCAGAGATGAAAGCATTACTTAAGGTTGACCTATTTTCAAAATAAAAAAGTTTCCACGAATGTCTCACTCTTTTAGAGTATCTCAAAATACTCGCACTTAAAAGTTTCAGAGTAACAGCTTAAAAGTTTGCCATTCTGGGTCTTTAAATAATAATATTGTTGTTCAGTAGGAATGAAGACCCAAAAGGTATGGCATGCTATAACCTCATTCTTCAGTGATGCAGGTATGCCTATTAACAGAGACATTAACTAACTAGGATCACGCCAGTATCAGGTCTACTGGTGATTTTTAAGCAGCAGTAAAATTTGTGACAAGGATTTAGACCCTGATCTAGCCTCAAAGCTGCATCTGTGGATCAGACTGTACCAGCACCATAAACTGAACTTGAATAAATGACGGTATCTTCACATTCTTTTCTCATTTACCCTAATAGGTAAGATCAAGATACAAACTTTAACTGTTAACTTTTTAATTTCTCTGAAGCATGCACATTTTTGCTCAAACAAAAGTTAAAACATCAAAGTTATATTCTGGTAATAGTAATTTCAAGTTGAAATCTATTTAATTTTTTTTGTAAATAGGTTTTGAGTCTGTTTTTTTAATGATATTTGAAATTACCATATTTCTTTCAATAATAGAGCTGGAAATTAGCAAGTCTCATGGTTAATCATGCATTTCTAAACAAATACGTAAATCTCTGCCCAGTATTTGGCTACTGTACTATTTAATCTACATTCTGAAAAATTTATTAAGTAAAATAGTGCAAGATTTTTGCTTACCTACCTGCTCCTCAAAGATGTCTATGGTCTGTTCTTGTCTGTACTATAGTCAGAGGTGAAAGTAAGCCAGTATGCCCCAGTATGGCGTACCGGTAAGAGCTGGTGTGCCGTACCAGGACTGGCTTTCAGAGAGGGCAGTTTAAAGCCCAGGGGGTAGCAGCAGCAGGGCTGCGGTGGGGATTTAAAGGGCTCTGGAGCTCCAGCTGCTGCTACCCCCTCCTCCCCTCCCCGGGCCCTTTAAATCCCGGCCTGAGCCCTGCTGCCCGAGCCCTGGGGTAGCGGCGGCGGGGCTCGGGCGGGGATTCAAAGGGCCCTGGAGCTCCAGCCGCCGCTTCTGCCCTAGGGCCCTTTAAATCCCCACCTGAGCCCTGCAGCCTGAGCCCCGCCGCCGCTACCCCAGGGCTTGGGCAGCAGGGCTCAGGCCAGGATTTAAAGGGCCCCGGGGCGGTAGTGGCGGCTGGAGCCCTGGGGCTCCCAGCTGCCTCTGCAGCTGGTAGCTCGGGGGTGATTTAAAGGGCCCCGGACTCCCAGTCGCCACTACTGCACCTGGAGCCCTGGCCCTTTAAATAAAGATTTAAAGGGCCTGGGGATTTGAGGCCACGCCTCTTCCAGTTGAGGCCACGCCCCCTGCTCAGGACTCCGGGGGACCGGTAAGTCCTCTAACTTACTTTCACCCCTGACTATAGTATCGATTTACACAGAGATTCTATTAATTGTTTGTTTGGAGAAAAAAGACAGACGCTTTGGAAATAATTCTGCAGCATTCAAGGCCTGTTATGAATTCTGCAGCTACATAAGTGCGCGTTGCTCTTCATTAGTCTTGGAAAGTTTCTCCATATTTTGGAATAAATGAAAGTAAAATATTTTTACTTGTATATAATGATAGAAACAGAGCTATGCTGATTTTATGGAAGAAGTGCTAAATGATACTACGGGCTATGCATTTCGCCTATACTGTAAATTACTTTCCTTTTCAGTTTTCTAAATATGTAACCTACTTTGTAAGTATTTGAATGAAGATCTAAATTCAATCTTCGCTTTTTAAAAGTGTTATTTTATTTTAGGATCATGGAAATTGCCATATAGGATTACACCTCAGGTCATCTTGTCCAGTATCCTGTCTAACAGTGACCAGTTCCAGCTGCTTCAGAGAATGTACAGGGCATCTCGTCATTTTCTTTAAGTTTTTAAAGAAATATTTTAAGGAAAGTGTTTTTTTAATGAAGAGCAAGTCCCCCCCACCCCCCCATGTGCATTTTAACAGGAATAATCGAGCTAGATTATTATTATTGTTATAGGGCAATCTCTGTGCAAACATTACGAGTGTCAAAACACTGACGCTGCAGTAAGATTGCAAATTGAATATGGGATTAATCAAATAGTCTCTCATAACATTTTAGTTGCACGGATACCAAAGAAGTTTACTAGTGCACTTGAGAATTAGAATAATGTTGTATTTTATAGCTCTGTTTGATTATATTGAGCCAGGCAATTGTTTAACAAGGCCCCAAAAAGTAGAACTAGGAGTAATAAAACTATATTAGTAAAAGCTGAACTTGGGCAAAAAACAACATGCTGTGAGATGGACTGTTAGACATTGGAATAGTCTTATGAGCAAAGTGGTGCATCACTTCAGACACTTCAAATCTATGATGAACAAAGCACTTGCGAATGCACTCTTGAAAACACTTCTACACGTGTAGCAGGATGAGCAGAAGAAATGACATAAAATAGTTCAAGTCATTAATGTTTTTATGTAGGAGTGAAGTTTTTAGTGATCTGTGTCTCAAAAACATGTTTAAATTTTCTAGGGGCCCTAATGTACCTCCTAATGGAAACTGTTGACCATAACTATGAAAATAATGGACTAAATATTGGGAGGGTTAAAAACCACCTTGAGAGTAATGGAATCATCGGCAATAAGCAGCATTGGTTTAAATCTTGCCAGAGAATTGATTTTTGTTTCAGACAGCATTGCAAAATAAATATATTAAGGGCATAAAGGACATGTTATATTTTAAACTGATTCTGCAAAGATTTATGCTCATGTCGAATTTTATGTACCTGAATAATTCCATGTACTTCAATGGATCTTTTTTTGTCTATAAATCTGGTCTACTCTTAAACTTCAGATTAACCTAGCTGTGTCACTCAGCAGCGTGAAAAATTCACACCCTTGAGCAATGTAGTTAATCTGACTTAACCCCCCACTGTAGACATGGCTAGGTCAACAAAAGCATTCTTCCATTGTCCTAGCTACAGCCGCTCAGGGAGGTGGATTAACTACAGCAACCGAAGGGGTTTTTCCATCGCTGTAGAGTCTACACTACAGTGGTACAGCTGCAGAACTGTAGATGTGTCTCTGTAAAGCCAGTAGTGTAGACACACCCGAAAACACTTAAGATATCTTCAATATTTATTAAAGGGGTTACTGTTTAACAGTATATTACTTGGAAATGTCATTCCAACTGGCTTGGTTAAGTACATTGTTACATGGATGGAAAACTGTCTAAGAGACCATAAATAAATGGTAGTGATACAAGCCAACATATTGAGTTGGTGGAAGGTATCTAGTATGCTAACACAGGATTTATTGTTAAGATGAGTCATAATTAACATCTTCATTAATGAAGTGTAAGAGAGATAAACACATCAATGAACTTCACAGATGTTACTAAATTGGGAGGAATTCTTAACACCTGTCAGGACAGAAATAATACAGAGGAGCCTAGAGAGATTAGACATGGGTCATAAATATAAAGGGAAGGGTAAACACCTTTAAAATCCCTCCTGGCCAGAGGAAAAACCCTTTTACCTGTAAAGGGTTAAGAAGCTAGGATAACCTCTCTGGCACCTGACCAAATGACCAATGAGGAGACAAGATACTTTCAAAGCTGGAGGTGGAGGAGAAACAAAGGTTCTCTCTATCTGTGTGTTGTTTTTGCCAAGAACAGAAAAGGAATGGAGTCTTAGAACTTAGTAAGTAATCTAGTTAGATATGCGTTAGATTCTGTTTTGTTTAAATGGCTGATAAAATAAGTTGTGCTGAATGGAATGTATATTCCTGTTTTTGTATCTTTTTGTAACTTAAGGTTTAGCCTAGAGGGATTCTCTATGTTTTGAATCTGATTACCCTGTAAGGTATTTACCATCCTGATTTTACAGAGGTGATTCTTCTACTTTTTCTTCTATTAAAGTTCTTCTTTTAAGAACCTGATTGCTTTTTCCTTGTTCTTAAGATCCAAGGGTTTGGGTCTGTGTTCACCTATGCAAATTGGTGAGGATTTTATCAAGCCTTTCCCAGGAAAGGGGGTGTAGGGTTTGGGGAGGATTTTGGGGGGAAAGACGTTTCCAAGCGGGCTCTCTCCCAGTTATATATCTGTTAGACGCTTCGTGGTGGCAGCAATAAAGTCCAAGGGCAAAAGGTAAAATAGTTTGTACCTTGGGGAAGTTTTAACCTAAGCTGGTAAAAATAAGCTTACGGTGTTTTCATGCAGGTCCCCACATCTGTACCCTGGAGTTCAGAGTGGGGAAGGAGCCTTGACACATGTAGCATCAGAAAATGACAAAATGAGATTCATCTTGGGGAAACTGCAAGTTTTTAAATCTGGAGAGGAAAAAACCTAACTCTAATCACATGCACATAATAGTCAAGGGAGAGAAAAGAGAAGACAAGATGTAGGGATGATAATGGCCAGCAAATTAGACATGAGTTTACTATGTCACATGACTGCAACGAAAGCCAATGCGACTTTTGATCTGTATATATAGAGGCATTGCATAAGAGATCTGAGAAGTGTCATCTCTTCTCAATGTGGCTGTGGTGGACCTGTCTCTGTGTAATACTGCCTTTTTTATGGGTACTGTTAAAAGAGAACTCTATCTGCATGTAAATAGTTGGTTAACAGATAACATGTAGTAGATGATGCTGCATATTATGTAGCATTGTTCATGTTCTGTTGTAGAATGGCTTCCTCTGTGCAGCCATGTACGTGGAGGTCTTCTACATTATAAGTAAAATCTAATGTGGAGGGATTTCTAAGAACAGTTACAAGTAATCAAAAGTAATCAAGCAAATAACATGTGCTGTCAATGATTCTTTGGGCTTTGATAAAAAGTTAGTAACTAAAAAAGCTGAATATATGTAATTTAGATAAAAAAGGAGTGACTGTGGGAAGGGGACATAACTACACCTGTTTTGAAGAGTGTAAATCCAAATTGATGAATGAAATGAGAAATAACTAGGAATAGTAGGAAGAAATTCAGAAAATAGGGAATGTCTCAGGAAGAATTCCCGAGACTGAGATCTATTGGTCTCAAAGGACACTCTTGACACTTTTGAAATAGGAATGTACAAAAAATTAGAAAATGTACTGTAGGGCAGTCGTTCTCAACAGGTTTTAGGGAGGCCTCCAAGCAGGGCCAGCATTAGACTTGCTGGGGCACGGGACAGAAAGTCGAACCCCCACCTCATGGAGCTGAAGCCCAGGTCCCTGAGCCCCGCTGGCTGCGGCTGAAGCTTGAGCAGTGTAGCTGCGTGGGGGCCCCTGTGGCATGGGGCCCTGGGCAATTGTCCTGCTTGCTACCCTCTAAGCCGGCACTTGCTTTTATATGCAAAAAAATAGCTGTTATGGCACAGGTGGGCCATGGGGGCGGGGAGGTGGCTCAGAAAGAAAAAGATTGAGAACCCCAGCTATAGGGAACAAAAATCCATCGTTGACAGTCAGATGTTCTGGGTGATGTGGTAGGTGTTTCGCATCTCTGACTTCAATGATTCTATTAAATACAGTTGAAATCTACTCTACAGGCTGGAAAACAATGGAAGGAGGATTTGTGAGATGAGGAAGGGGATTTGAATAAAGCCTAATGTACAAAATGCAGCATAACAAAGTATAGTTGGATTTGAGGCACCAAGTCCAAAAAAACCCCCAAACCCCCGAAACCCTTTAAAAATAGCTATTAAACAATTAACTGTGGGATACTAAATCTGTTAAAAGAATATTTGTGTATACTTCTGAACCTAACAGTTTTTTTTTGTTGTGATGATGATGATTATATAGTTGCCAGTGAAATTAATAGTAAAAGGATCAATAAGTCTTCATTCTCTCTTTCCTTTATATTTAAATCTACATAAAGATGCAGTAAGTGGAAAATATGAATGTTTTAGTTAAAAACTATACAAATTGACTTTTTAGATGGGTTCATAACTATGGCAGTTGCATTTTTCCCCTCTGTTTCCTGATAGGAAAAAAGCTGTCATATCGTGTTTTTGCACACTTAAAATATGTGAACTATACAAATAATATGTCACTCTTTCCATAGAGAGAGGGAGAGAAAGTAGCATGTGCTATCTATTTTTAAATAAACCTCATAAACTCTGGAGTTTCAAGGTATTTCAGAAAATATTATGGGAAATATGAAGATACACATCTGCTTTACCATCGTTTTTGTAGATGGCCCAGTTATACTTCCCAGACACAAAATTCTGTAATGGAAAAATTAGGGTTGCTATGGTAACCTGTCTAACATATATATATATATATATATAAATTAAAACGACATGAGAACCTCTAGTTTTTTTTTAAAAAATGAAATGATGAATAACAAATTACTTACACTTACAGAGTTTGTGCATTCATCTGTTAATGGCACAGACCTCTCAAACTGTACTGTAAATACTTCGATATCAATGTGAAGGCTAACCTGCAAGACATTCTTCGAATTCCATTCAAAACCTGTATCTTGCAAGCATATGTGTATATAGTGGCTTGGATATTTTTTAAAACAGTTTATAAATAGAGCTCATCAAGTAATGAGAACAATTGCATATGGATAATTTGACACTTGGGGAAGGGGTAAATTGTCTTAAATATTAATAGGTTTCAGAGTAACAGCCATGTTAGTCTGTATTCGCAAAAAGAAAAGGAGTACTTGTGGCACCTTAGAGACTAACCAATTTATTTGAGCATAAGCTTTCGTGAGCTCACGAAAGCTCATGCTCAAATAAATTGGTTAGTCTCTAAGGTGCCACAAGTACTCCTTTTTTTTAAATATTAATGGATATTATTCCATCAGCACTGTTTGTAGGTATATTTTCTCTGTGGGTTCAGCATTAAAGTTACTAGGGGAAAGTGTAAAATTAACACCTTATGTTTGTGCATTGTGGATAAATGCATGTGAACTGTCAGGGTAATATAATTATGTAATAATTATGATATCTATATTTTCTAATAAAAAGAAAAGGAGTACTTTTTTGGCACCTTAGAGACTAACAAATTTATTTGAGCATAAGCTTTCATGAGCTACAGCTCACTTCATTGGATGCATTCATTTCCTCTGAATGCATCCGATGAAGTGAGCTGTATCTCACGAAATCTTATGCTCAGATAAATTTGTTAGTCTCTAAGGTGCCACAAGTACTCCTTTTCTTTTTGCGAATACAGACTAACACGGCTGCTACTCTGAAACCTGTCATATTTTCTAATGCTTACGTATTTTTAATTGTGCCGGTAAAAGGATTTACAACTAAGTAATGAAGGTTTTTTTTTATCTGAAAACTTACTTTTAATGGGAAATATTATGCATTGCAGCATGTAAATAGATATACTGCGTCCATAATACTCGTGTCAATTAAGTGTCCTGTGCATAGGGCTTTATGCAGGGCAAGGGATTTGTGTAATAAATTAAAACAAAACCATTTTAATTCTTCTATTTTTGGTTCTCCTAATTTAGACACATACCAAAAATTTCAAAATGGAGTAATTATTAACAACTTTGAATGCCTAATCTACCAGATTTATTTCAAACATTACATAAAATTATATCTGTACCCTATAAGTAACTGCTATAATTTTGGTTGATAATGCACATTTGCTTTTATGCTGAACAAAAAGATTTGTACGCCTGCTTTAATGGAAAGAAAAGGAGTGCTTGTGGTACCTTAGAGACTAACAAATTTATTTGAGCATAAGCTTTCGTGAGCTACAGCTCACTTAGTCGGATGAAAAACTCAGTGTGATTTTAACTTTGGAGCTGGTAAAGACGCCTCTGTAATAAGCAGAGATTGATGGTTGGTATAAACATTCCTTGAACAAATCTTCTGAGCATGACATCCCATGCCTTAAAATAACTCTTGGGCTTGAGAAGAAAGAAATTAATAGCAAGGTGAAATTTTATTTTCTGCAACTGTTTAAAGGGATCAAGTAGCTGCCACTTTGATAGGCATTCCTAGCACTCAAATGGTTAAGGCCTAGGTTCTGCACATATTAAAGTTAAGCATATGCATGCATATGTTTGAAGAATTGGGTCCTATATGGGTTTGAAGTCAAATACTTATTTCTCCTTCCTCAAACTATGTTTGAGTAGAAATAAATTTATGGTTAGAAAATTCCGAGAATTTCTAAAAGTAATTTTGTTCCATATACTGTATGCATGTTGGGAACGGAGTGAACAACTACGAGTACTACTTTCATTGGAGTGAACAGCTGACTTAAATGATGTATTAGCATGTGTCAACTCTGTTTCTCTGTGAAAAATGTAAATATATGGTCTAGGAAATGGTACTTGTGGATTTGTATTCACCCTGATAATGACACTTGGACCTTGTAATATTAATAAGGAGTGTACATTGGCAGCATTTCTATTTTACTTGATAGATAAATGGTAAATTTCCTTTTAATTAGTACAGATGCACATCTCTGAGGGGAAAATATAAACTAAGGTTAGCCTGATAGAACATTTGCTTGACAGTTCTGACTTCTCTGCTGAATATTCTGTCCACAATGAACACTTAATGAGTCTTTTTCATTTAGAAGATAAACGTAATGTACGGTACCGATAAAATTTATTGCATGTATACTTACGTTCTGTCCACTAGTTAATAGTAGCTGTAAGCCCATAACTAACTTGTATAATAAACCCAGTTTAACAGATGATGTTCTTTAGCTAGGGTATTTGTTTTAGAACAGGCTAAACTGACAGATTCTTCTGGTTTTCCCATTAGCAATTCTACCATGAAAAATCCTGGCTTTTCAGTGTTCTAAAAGACCTGTTTCTGGCTTTAGCCAATTGTGAGATGTTGGCCAAAAAGCTGACTGTGACCCAGTCTGAATGTTTCAATAGCTGGGGGAAATGTGGCGGGGAGAATTGTTTTTTGTGACAGGCTCTTAGGGTTGGGTGTTTTATTTTTTTAAAGACAGCTGTGTAGAGTCTCCAGAAGTACTGGGTTTCTGTGACATTAATCCTCTGCCTCTTTGCTACTGTACCTCCCCATCTCCGCTGCTGCAAGAAAAGGGAAGGAAAGAGGTCTCCATTACTCAGCCACAGCCTCTTCTTTTGAGTGCACCACAACTATGAATAACTTCAGTACTTGCCTCTGTTACAGCAGTGTGATCTTGATGTGATTCTTGATTGCTCTATTGCTGCCCAAAAGGTTCTGAATATTAACGGGGCAG
This sequence comes from Eretmochelys imbricata, assembly GCF_965152235.1. NCBI lineage: Eukaryota > Metazoa > Chordata > Testudines > Cheloniidae > Eretmochelys > Eretmochelys imbricata. The sequence continues at coordinate 31,483,612 of NC_135575.1, read as the reverse complement.
CTGGTAATGCGAGTCTCATAGAGCTCTGTTCCACCAGTGTTGCTGTAATGGACAGCCAGATGAGCTGATGTGATGCATAACCTGTGTGTGTGTGTGGTGTAAGCTTGGCAATTGACTGCCTGATATTTAACCATGTTTAATGACTATGAACACTTCTCTCATCCCACTCCCTGTGCCAAATCCAACATGTCCACCTGCATGAAGGTTAAATATTGTCAGATATTCCAGCAAGAATGCCCTGATGTAGGCAGCAGCCTACCTTTTTGATTGCATCATGGTGCAATCTGTTACCAAGCCTAATTAAATATCTTGATTGCTCACTTTAGTACTTGCTAATACCACCTGCTGGGAAAAAAGGTGAACCAGTTGAAAGTGTAAGAGCTCATGAGTATACATGGTGGTTTAGAACAGGGGTTCTCAACCTTTTTCTTTCTAAGCCCCCCCTCCCCAAAAATGCTGTAAAAACTCCACAGCCCATCTGTGCCACAATAACTGGTTTTCTGCATATAAAAGCCAGGGACCGTGTTGGAGGCAGCAAGCAGGGCAATTGCCTGGGGCCCTGCAAAGCTACGTTGCTCAGGCTTTGGCTTCAGTCCTGTGTGGTGGGGCTCAGGTCCCTGGGCTTCAGCCCCATGCGGTGGGGCTCTGGCTTTCTGACCTCGGCCCAAGTGATCAAATGCTGGTCCTGCTTGACAGACCCCCTGAAACTGGCTCGTGGCCCCCTAAAGGGTCCCGGACCCCTGGTTCAGAACCACTGGTTTAGAAAGCATGTTAAATTAAACTCTCTGAGGTAGGAACTGGGTCTTTTATTCTCTAAACTGACAAAACATACAAAAATTAACTCCGAAGGGAGTGGGATGAGAGAAGTGTTCATAGTCATTCAACTTTCTTCCCCGACACAAAGGATGCACAGCCATTAAACTGCTTGAGGAGTTGGCTTGCTGCTTACCTAGCATAAGTGCATTTAAAAATAACTCTTTTCTTTTATAGTTGATATGTATTTGTTTAAATTCATATTTCTTTTCTTTTGTAACTGTTCAGTCTTGTATTATGTTCACATTTAAATGCTAACCTAATGTTGCTGAAAACAGAAATAATTTAATTTTTTAGAACTTAATTTTGTTGTGCCTTGCATTTTTTTAAATTAAAATAACTATTAAGTAACTTTGTTTTTTTTTCTTTTTTTTTTGTAATTAGTCCTTAATATCTAAGGCTAAGACTACTGGATACCACAATGTCTTACTCTTTCCTCTTTTGTTACTTCTGGTACTCTTCCAATAACTCAGTGCTTTAAAATTTTTGTCCATTTAAAAAAAAATTATTTGACTGGTCAGTTGACCAATTATTTTTACAGTGGTCAAAAGTCCAGCCCTGCTTTGGTTTATTGGAAGGTGCAGTGTCATGGTCTAGCATCAGGAGACTTCGTGCAGGTGGACATGTTGGATTTGGGTCAGGGAAACAGCGTGGTTCTCAGGCCATTGAGGGGCTAGTTACAGAGATTATCCCTCTCCCCCTTAAAGGGAGAGCAAAAGCCCCTGTGTGTGCACCCTGTTTCCTGCAGCAGCAGGCGTCATCTCAAAGGGGCCGGATAGGGTTGCCAACTTTCTACTAACACAAAACGGAACGCCTTTGCACTGCCCTTTCTCCGAGGCTCCACCCATGCATGCCTCGCCCCTTCTCCGAGGCTCTTCCCCACGGTCACTCCTCCCCCTACCCATCGCTCACTCTCATTCACCCATTTTCACTGGGCTGGCTCAGGGGGCTGGGGAGCAGGACGGGGTGAGGGCTCCGGCTGGCGGTGCAGGCTCTGGAGTGGGGCCAGGGATGAGGGATTTGGGATGCAGGAGGGGGCTCCGGGCTGGGGGTGGAGCCGAGGGGTTGGGAGTATGGGAGGGGGCTCCGAGCTGAGGCAAGGGGTTTGGGTGTGGGAGGAGGTACAGGGCTCTGGGCTGGGGGTACGGGTTGTGGGGTGGGGCCAGAAATGAGGGGATTCAGGGTGTGGGGGGGTGGGCTCCAGGCTGGGACAGGCAGTTGGGGTGCGGGGGTGGGGTGAGGGCGCTGGGCATGTGGGCTCTGATGTGGGGCTGGGAATGAGGGATTTGGGGTGCAGGAGGGTGCTCCGGGCTGGGACTGAGGGGGTCAGAGGGCGGGGGGGGGGATCAGGGATGGGGTTAGGGCATGGGGTTGTGGGGGAGTGAGGGCTCCTGGGCGGGGAACCTTTTTTCTGTCAGGCACCATGACCTAAGAAAAAATAAATTGTAGGCCATTCACTCACCGGGTTGCGGGGTCGGGGATGGGGAGGAGGCTCAGGGCTTCCGCCTGCAGGGGGTCGAGCTGGCACTTGTGGCTCCAGCCCCGCCAGCATGTGTATGTGGGGGGTGAAGGCTCGGTGCTTTCTCGCCCAGTGGGATGAGCTGTGCTTATGACTCCTGCCTCACAGGGGGTGAAGGGTGCTACAGGCTGGATGTAATTAACCACAGGGTTGGATCCAGCCTGCAGGCCCTAGGTTACCATTTGCAGGTCCCAGGTTCCCCACCCCTGCCCTAGGCTTTTGAGCCGGAAGGCGGGACCTGCCAGCTGCTTCCTGGGAACCGCGTGAAGGGCAGCGCTGCCAACGGGACAGTCAACGGCTGACTGGAGCCACCAGGATTCCTTTTCAACTGGGTGTTCCCGTCGAAAACTGGACACCTGGTCACCCTAGGGCTGGAACAGCCACAGACTTAATTTCTTTTGTTACCTTCTATTTCCAGGCCTCACAGGGCAAGCACAGTAAATGAAGGCAGCAGGAAGAGGATTGCAGGCAGGGGAAGTGGAAGCGCTGGAGAGGAGTGGATTCTAAGATGGGGTAGAGTTTGTGTGTGTGTTTGGGCGGGGAGGGAGGCAGCACAGTGGGGAGTGGGCTTTTGGAGGAGGAAGCAACATGATAAAAAGCTGTGGGTGTGGTAACTTAGTTGATGTGGTGAGATGGGAAGAGGTTGATGGAGGGAAGAGATGGATATGAAAGGGAGACCTGTCACCACTGTTAAAATGTGTGCCACAGTAATGTGGCAGTTAATTCAAACCAATTAAAAATACCTCACGTAGCTGGGATTTTCTGAAAAATGCTTCTCATTCTTAATCCCTGTACTTAGCAGCAACAGCTGTGCATTTGTTGGTCCCAGTAAATAGCTGTGGGTGACATATTCATAGAATATCAGGGTTGAAAGGGACCTCAAGAGGTCATCTAGTTTAACCCCTTGCTCAAAGCAGGACCAATCCCCAATTTTTGCCCCAGATCCCTAAAGGGGCCCCTCAAGGATTGAACTCACAACCCTGGGTTTAGCAGGCTAGCGTGCAAACCACTGAGCTATCCCTCCAACAATTACTATTGTGGTTCTAAAGTTGAGGTTTTGTTCATTAAAACTAAGGCTATACGGGTATATCACAGATGCAAGTTACATTTCCCTTAGGATGCTGTGGACTTATGGTAGTATGGAGTGAATGAGAGCAAGCAACTGAGATTATTTATATGCAGTCCTAACAGGAAGGAAGTTGGGTCTTTGCTCCAGCAGTGTTGTTTGATTGTCTTTAATCTTTAATTAACTATAAATTTGACTAGATCTGCAAATAGCAGATGGTAAAGTATTTGCAGATTGCAGCTCATCATTGGTTTCTCACGTGTATAATTGTGGGATATAAGTAAAAAGAAAACACACAAAGTCCAGAAAACAGTATTTGCAGATAATAGGGAGCTGAGCTGGCCCTGCCCGCCCTCCCATTTTTTGTGTGAATGTTTAATACTGAACATTTTGAATATGCACAGGTAACTTTTCATGACACATTTTGTGGAAGAGTAGTAAATAATATGTAGCTGTTCTAAAACTTGGCAGTGTATAAACAAATTGAGTTAAATGTTCGTCTCATAATGGTGCACAGTACATATGAAACCGATAGTGAATGTTGTGTCTTGGGGGTGAAGTGTTATGCTTATTATTACTGGTGTTAATAAATGAGATATTTTTTGCTACTTGAAGTGGCACCTTTGAACTATCACTGCATTCTGCTAACTTGGTTGATGAAAGGGAAGGAATGGATTATCAAAAGCAGAAGCCCTTGTTAAAACTAAATAAATAAAATCAGTGTGCTGTGAAAACTGAGACATTTGCCTCTGCTTAGTGCTCTGTGTGAAAGGAAATTCCTGGCTTTAATTATCAGAGGAAAATAAAACCTTATCCTGTTTGCCAAAAGCTGCTTCTTTGAGGGCTTTCTTTGTAATGGTTTTCATTTCGTAGGACTTTATATGTACAGTTTAAAAAGAGAAAAGTAGAAAGTAGGGAAGAATTGCAGGAGTAGATTTTCAAGTTCCAAGAACTCACCTGTAGTTTTAAAAAATACAAACAGACAAAAAACTGGAACGATAGTCCATGTGACCCAAGACAATACAAAGACAAACTGATATCATACCTGACTTAGGTTTAAAAGGGTTGCAGGTCTAGGGGGTTACAATATCAGATTCTCTGAAAGGGCTCTGATCCTATCTCTTAAAAACTGAGTGGCCTTGGTCCTGCTGTCTCCAAAGATGGCCTCACTCCTGTGATGCATTATGTCAGCTATGGACTATGCAGGTACCCTGCAGTAGGCTGAGCCTAGCGTGAAGCTTACAGGGCCTGGAGGGAGAATGGCTTTCTCCTGTGGAGGTATTTTGGTTGTGCAATTCCTTTCCACCAGAAATCAAGTTTAGCCTCCATTTTACCCTTTCCAGAGCAAATTGTAAGATTTCTGTCTTCTCACAAAACTTCCTGTGATAGCAACACCTGTATAATAACCCAGAAACATTACTTTAGATATAAAAAATGGAAATCATGCTCACATATGCTTCAAAAACAAATCAAAGCATAATATGAATAAGAAGTGGACAATAATATTCTATGAATGGAATCTTATTTTTTGTATTCCTGATGTACCCGTCAAAGCTACCTAGATGGCATAAAATTACACAGATGGCATCAATTACTTTATTACAAATAGAGCTCCAAGTATGTGAAGAAAATGAGCCAGAATCTTGCCTTTGCATTTTCCCCCTTCATACTGCTCCAGCTCTTAGAGCAGACCAGAATCTGGTGTAAAGAGCAACCAAAAAGTTGTCCCCATACTTGTGTTGCGCCTTCTGTGTTGTATCTCCTGAGAGGCGCAGCACAGAATTTGACCCAATGATGCTATCACAGCATGAGACCATTTTCAGTTGAATATTAGCAATCAGATCTGGGGAGTGGAAAGGCCTAAATATCATGTTTATTTGCCAACATTTTGTTTTTCACATGAAAAACAAGAATAAAAAAAACTAACGCAGAACTAACTACAGAACAAAATGTGCTAGAAATAGGATTATGTATCCTTTACATACTGAATGGATGGTGGTTCTATAGCATATATAGAATGCAGAAGTTTGCAATTACTGTATTTCAATAACACATCTGCCTATTTCTACGGACACGGATTTTTTTTCATTTTAAAGGTAACTTACGTTGCTGATCTGTGTGGGTGTATTTCTCGATTGACATATTCTTTTTAAAGAAAAAAAATACTTGTCTGCCATGGATCAGTGAACTTTTTAGGATTTAACAAGGATAGTGTTTTTGTATTGCGTGTTCTGCGAATGTTAAAGACCCTTCTTAGTCTAACCTGAAATGCAGATTTTATTTGCAGTAGCATTTCTTAATTTGAAAGCTGTTGTTGCTTTTGGATGATGTTACCCTCCAAGTACAGTATCATTAAAGGGGCATATTCTCCTTTCAACTAATTTGTTGATAACCCATTTACGTTACAAGAATCAGAATTCATGTGTGCATTCAAGGTTGAATTCACCCTTGTGCAGGCTGGAGCAAAGCCTATACACCACTTAAGTGCTCAAAGGCTTAAGTGGGAATTAAGTGGTGCGTATGTATTGTGCTAGTCTGTTGCACAGTACTGAGTTTTAGCCTGGAAGAACAGAGCCTGAATGCTCATACAGCATTTCATGTTCTGAGCCACGCACAGTATAGGCTTCTGCATAGGCAACAGACTTCTGGGATAGACTTGAGGGGAAAAAAAGAGCAATTCGGTAGACAATCCATTATCTGTACTCTTTTTGGCAATGTCTCATTAATGATTTTTATGTCTTTTTAACTTTCCAATTCTATTCTAATGAAGTTTGCATTTAGACTGTACCCATTACCTCTAACTGATATTAGTCATGCTGTCAGGCTTTCATACACATTTTGCTATCCAGTAATAAGAGATATGAAAAGTTACATCTTGAGTGTATGAGTTGAAGTGAAGGAATCAATTTTGCAATGTCTCCATATCAGTGTCTGTCACATCACTTAAACATCTGTTTTCAAAGGAATATGTTGCCTGGAATGATTGAGTGCATTATGGGACAAATGGAGTTCCTGAGATGGAGACAGTAAAGTGTTTGGTGGAGATTGGTTCAGGAGGTGGGTTGGTTTGTATCAGAATAGGGCTATGAACTCAGATACGGTCAGTCTTGTTAGAGAGACCTAAAGGTTGATGGAACCGGACTGTGTTTCACATTGTAGATACGGCAAAAAGGATTTCAGTATTTTTGAAAAAAGCTTTTGCTGCAGCAGGAAATACATCTGTATGATCAAACCCTTCAGCTATCACCACCCTTTCCTGACACATTTACCACCATAACACTTAAATATATAATACATGCATTGCCACTTATGTATGTGTGCATGTGCTTCTCTCATTATATGACAGCTGACTGGACTTACCAAACTGAATCTTCTAACTTCAACAAACACTATTGAAATGACAGGAACAGCTAGAGGTCGCAACTGACACTGGGGCCCCATTGTGCTGTGTGCAGTACAAACGTACAATAGAGACAGGCTCTGCACTGATGAGCTTACAATCTAAGACTCTGATTCAGGAAAGCTTAAATACTTCAGGATAGCACTTAAGAATATTTTTACCTTTTAAGCCAGGGATGGGCAAATATTTTGGACCAAGGGCCGCATCTGGGTATGGAAATTGTATGTGGGCTATGAATGCCCAGTGAGGGGGTGGGGAACTCTATGGAGGGGCTTTATAAGGGATGTTACTGAGCTGGGGGGAATGAGGGAACCATGGGGCGTGGCATGAGCGGGGAGGGCTTTACAGGGGCGGTACTGGGGACTCCTAGGGGCACTGCCAGCAGTGATACCAAGGCGGCTGTACCAGACACTGTCACAGGCAGAGGCACCCTAGCTGGGACAGGTGCAGCCCCTGGTTGGTTTTGAGGCTCTCGAGGGTGGGGCAGTAGGAGACCCGGAGGGGACTGGGCACTCTGCTGCTGTGAAGGGGCGGGATTCCAATTTCCAGAAACAGCATGGTGAAGTTGTGCCTGCACAGTGTGGCTCTGCGTGCCGCAAAATGGTGCTCATCAAGGGAATTGTGAGTCCGGGTCTGGGGAGCGCCGGGCAGGGCAAGCCCCAGACCCTGCTCCCCAGCAGGGTTGGGCAGAGCTGGACAAGCCTCCGACCCCCACTCCTGGCGGGAGCTTGAGAGCTGGATTAAAAATGTCTGATGGGCCGGAAGCGAGCCGTAGTTTGCCCACTCCTGTTTTAAGCACTTCCTCAGATGCTGCTCTGAGGGGGTTGGATTTAAGCTTGTGTGTAAGTGACTTCCTGAATTGGACCTAGGTAGAAAAGACAGACAAAGGGTGGGAAGGGAAACAGAAGCACTTGCTTAAGAGACTTGCTTAAATTCACACAGCTGGTCAGTGGAAGAGCTAGAAATACAACCCACATCTCCTGAGTCCCAGTTAGATGATACCTTGAAACCTGAATACTACTTGAATATAATCTTAAAAATGGGTCAGACAAAACTAGAGTGCCTATCCTGGAAGGTAGCTTTGGCATGCTGAACACTGCAGACCTCAGGTCACAAGAAAACTGCGGTAAAACATGGGGTCTTTAAAATATGTCTACAAGGCAGTTCGACACTTGTGGCTGCCTGGGCCAGCTGGCTCAGGCTAAGCGGCTGTTCAATTGCAGTGTAGCTTGAGGGGTCCTATAGCCTTGTCTCCAGCCTGAGCCTGAATGTCTACATCACAATTAAACAGCCCCACGAGCCCGAGTCAGTTGGGACAGGCCTGCCGTGGTTTTTAACTGCAGTGCAGACATACCCTTAGAGGAGAGCACCCATGTCAAGGTTCCTCCCCCACTCTGAACTCTAGGGTACAGATGTGGGGACCTGCATGAAAACCTCCTAAGCTCACTTTTACCAGCTTAGGTTAAAACTTCCCCAAGGTACAAATTAATTTTATCCTTTGTCCTTGGAATAACCACTGTCACCACCAAACTCTAACTGGGATTACTGGGAAACGTAGTTTGGACACGTCTTTCCCCCCAAAATCCTCCCAACCCTTGCACCCCACTTCCTGGGAAAGGTTTGGTAAAAATCCTTACCAATTTGCCTAGGTGACCACAGACCCAAACCCTTGGATCTGAGAACAATGAAAAAGCATTCAGTTTTCTTACAAGAAGACTTTTAATAGAACTAGAAGTAGATAGAAGTAAAAGAATCACCCCTGTAAAATCAGGATGGTAAATACCTTAAAGGGTAATTAGATTCAAAACATAGAGAATCCCTCTAGGCAAAACCTTAAGTTACAAAAAAGACACACAGACAGAAATAGTCATTCTATTCAGCACAATTCTTTTCTCAGCCATTTAAAGAAATCATAATCTAACACATACCTAGCTAGATTACTTACTAAAAGTTCTAAGACTCCATTCCTGGTCTATCCCCGGCAGAAACCAGCATAAGACAGACATACAGACCCTTTGTTTCTCTCCCTCCTCCCAGCTTTTGAAAGTATCTTGTCTCCTTATTGGTCATTTTGGTCAGGTGCCAGCGAGGTTACCTTTAGCTTCTTAACCCTTTACAGGTGAGAGGATTTTTCCTCTGGCCAGGAGGGATTTTAAAGGGGTTTACCCTTCCCTTTACATTTATGACAACCCATATCGGGAGGCAGGGTCCTGGAGAGAAGGCAGCATTCTGCCCACCCCATGAACTAAAGAAATATATACCAAAATGTCACTTCAACCACTGTGCACTTGCTTGGGGGCGAGGGATAACTGGTCACCACTTCCAAATCCTCTTTTCCCCGCTATTGTGAAGGTCTGGAATGCACTTCTTACATTCTGTAGATTACTATGATAATATTCTGTATCTCTGCATCCAATGGAGAAAGCAGCCAATACTCAGAAAATGAGACACAACTGAGAACCAGCCTTTGAGAAGGAGTAATAAAGACTGCTTCAAAATAAACAGATTTACATTGATGAAAGTATTTTAAAACCAGCCATACTACTGAAACATAGTTTTTACTTTCTAAATCTCTGCAATAAATGACAGATGAATTTCATGTTAAGAGGTAGAAAAAGACTTCTTGGTGAAGATTCATGGACAGTTAAGGGATTTGGCTTATTACAACGACTACAAAATAAGATGGAGTTAACAGTATAAAGATGAAATACAAGCTGTTTGAACTCCTTGTAATTTATTATGGGATTTAGGCCTTTTTCAATGATAATGTTTAGCAATGGCAGTTGATGATAAATGAGGGTAGGCATAACATCTTGTTTGTTTGCTAAGCTGTTATGGAAATACAAAGGAACGGAAAAGAAATATAGCCTATTAGGAACTGAAGCCTTCATTTTTTAGGGGGTGGGGGAAGGGAGAGAGAAGGACTTTCCACCTATCTGACTGTTGTGCCTTCAGTGATTGCCTTGTGTAAGTTGGAGGAGTGGGGAGGATAGTGGGGTTTTTTTGTTTGTTTGTTTTTTTACTTGGAATCCCTTTTACCTTTGCAGCTTGCTCTGGTATGTATGTGTGTAACCCTGCTGGGTTGTGCACAATGCCTTTATGTTGACAAGTGCTTTGTTTGCTGTAGACCAGATACAAGCTGTGTAATCCCTGTGACTGGAATTTCCACTAACTTTATAAAGTAGACAGTGAGGCTATTGCCTGAAGTGAGTGCTGCTGCTGTACGGAATTCTGACTAGAGGAAGTTCTTGCATTTTGCGGGTTGTGCATTCAGAATGGGAGGTAAATATCTGATATTTAGCCCCAGGTTAATTTATGACACTAACAAAATTAATGATATATGATTTAATTTATATATTTTTTTATTCTTAATGCCAGTGAGCACAAGTCACCTTTAGTGTGTGCACTTTTCTCCCTGTTCATATCTAAACTGGGGATAATAGTTATGACTAAATGAGAAGGGTTTCAGTGGCTACGTTTGCTGCGTCTAACCTCCATCTCTTCAACTCTGACAAAACATCTCTGCATGGGGACAGCAAAATGAAATAACCACAAATTGGAAGGGCACCAATGGTCACTGTTTTTGAGATAGAGAACAGAGTATGTGGGAGCTCACTATTAAATAGTTAATGCTGTTTTTTTTGGCAAGTTGTTAAGACAGATTATCAGGGTAATACTCATCAGTGTAACTTTACATCAGATTTTTGGCAACGGGCTTGCCATTTTCTTCCCTTTTTTATAACTCTACAGAATCAGCCTCATTGAAAATAGAGGACAGTAGTGATTTCAGTTCCATGTTCATGATTTTGCACTACATCTCTTTGTGCTTGCTGAGATAAGAAGCTGAATATATACTCCTTAAACCGGAAAAATAAAATATTTCCACTCCCTCTCCTTTCCCCACTGAAAAGTGTGACTGGGGAAAAATAACTTTATTATTCAATTCATGAAAGACCAGTCTGCATCCCAGATTTTTGATAAAGTAATGTCATACCTGAAACGTAATGCAATTAATTAAACTAATTGGCTCCAATTTGTTTTACTTTTCAGGATTATATTTGTGTGTAATAAGTCACTTTAACTTTAAATATTTTGTACTGATTCTTTGTATTCCTAAAATATACGGATGTTTTACATATTGTCTCTCTATAGGCTAACTGAAATATAGATACCCTATTTTTCTTGTACTCTTCCATAGGGCTTTTAGATCAAGAGTGAATTTCTTTGCGGAACAGCCAAACCAGTTTATAACCTCTCTAGGGAGAGATCTTAGTTGATTTTTCTCTGTTTGTGGCAGACATAAAGAGGTATTGTACAAAATGATATTTTGCTAATTGGTCACCATGATTAATATACTGTACTTAATCTGGATGTTGCAGTTGCACTGGGATTCATTGTTCTCTTGGAAAAGAAATATAGTAAGAGGTCTGGTTTCAGAGTAGCAGCCGTGTTAGTCTGTATCTGCAAAAAGAAAAGGAGGACTTGTGGCACCTTAGAGACTAGCCCTCCTTTTCTTTTTTTTAGAAGGAGGTCTGTTAGACTTGGGTATTTTCACTCTTTTTATGAATTATTGGAAAAATATGGAATGGGTAAATCCATTGTAGAAAATTAACAAACTATTCACTGTAGTTTGCTGAAACTGTTTGGGGGAACTAAGAAGAATGACATCACTACTTGGGATGTATTCAACTGTCAAACGTTGTCTGCTAATTTGGAGCATCAAATTTCATATCTATACATATTTTCAACAAATCTGTTTTTAATTAGAATTCACTCCTATCTACTTCATCTACATTATTGTGGCAACTAAGACTCTAATCCTGCAATTGAATCCACGAGGGCGTATCTTGGATTGGTGTTGCTTGGATTAGCCCACATGTCTCCTAAGTGCTGCATTGGGACCCAAGGTAGCTAAAATTGTGGCATAACTTCTACTCTAAGCTCCATAATCTTGCAATTTATAACCTAGCTATAAAAATTTGCACTAGGTTTAAAAAAAATCCACTCAGATGTGTTTTAATTCTAGGAGAATTAAAGCAAATGGCACAGGCATTCAAATTGATATGATGTTTTTCAAATTAGTATAATAACAGCTACATATTCTTTGCATGGGATACATAGTTTGTGAGTATGGCTGGGCACGGAAACTCTAGAAACTCCACTATGTGACAGCCACCATTAAACTTTCTCCTCCAGCAGTGGAAGGCATCTAAGTTGTCTTTGTTGAGAAGAATTTTGCATTATTTTCCCAATTCAGTATGACAGCACAAATCACCAGGGCTGACTGTTGATTTTCTTTGTTCTATGGTTACCAGTATTTCTTAAACTGCCAATGCTGTTCCCTTTTCTTTTGGACATAGGTTATTTTTTATTGAGCCATTAATATGGAAAATGCAATTTTGTTGTTTATTTCTATGCTTTTGGCACTGAGGAATTTGAGCAGCATAAACTATGAAATGAGAACCATGGCAGCAGAGTGCATACAGAGAAGTGGCATATTTAATTTTTTGCCTCTAAAACTGGGATTCCGCACGCTTCTCTCTGCCTGCCTCATAAAAAATAAAAATACTAGACACTGCCAGAAACCTGTAGAAAAACCTCACCTGTAATTTGCCTAATGTCTGTAAGTTGCCTAAGACTTCAGTGTCAAACTGAGATTGTGGATGAGAGTTCTATAATAGCTAAGAATTATGGCTGTCATGCCCACCTCCAAGGTGAAGTGCAAAACCCACATCTTTACTATAGCATTTTAATAATGTTAATAATAAGAGTTAGTAAACAAAAAATCCCACACCCCAAATCCTCTGTTATTCCGAGATGAATTAGGATAGAAGAAGATCAAGTGAAGGTCCTGAAAATCTGATCTGAAAGAAGATAGAGGAGAACAATTAGGTCTACATCTGATCATTCCATTGGATGTATATAATTTTTATATACTAAAAATATACTAGTGGTGATAAATGTGATTATAAATACCTAGATAAATGTCAAGTGGTAAGTTTCCAGCCATCTAGGATAGCACATATTTAACTAAAACCAGCAATAAGTTTTAAAGTGTGTTTGGGTGATAGGGTAGGAATAGTCTTAAGTGCCAAAGTAGCACAAATTTATACCAGATAGTCTCATAAATAAAATGCTCAACTAGTTCATGGTCATGCTCAGATCTGTATCTATGCTTTGTTTAGCAAAGGCAGTGTATGTTGGGATTGTTAATCTGTTCGTTGAGTGTATTTTGTTCCAGTTTCACTCTGTTAATGCTTCTGCAGCTGGCATCGACATTGTTTTCCTCCTCTCGCATTAAGATTATATGCTCCAAATTCTTATTTGATCCAACATAATGCTATAATGCAGTGATGATTAATGACTCATAGGTTAAATATTAGGATCATGTGTGTTGACTTTTTTAACAAATCATTTTTAACCAAGTTCTGTGAGAAGGGATGCCAGCAGAGGCATTCCACGTGGCACTGCATAGTTTAGCACTTAGTGATTTGAGTAGTTCTCTGTAATTTGACTAGCACATATCTCTTTCTCTCCTATGGGCTCTGAAAATAGCTTTCTTTCCTTAATGTAATCACAAGTGATGGAATACTTTTAAAAAGTCCTAGTTGTCCTTATGCTGAAAATAAAGTACAGTTGTTCTCTGAAAAGCAGCTCTACAGTTATCATTGTGGAGTTCCATTGTTTCATTTCAGTGACTCCCAGAAAAAAATTGCTCAGTTTATAAGTGAAAAGTAGTTTTCCTCTGCCCCCAGTTGCCATATCTGCAGGCTCATCCTGGAATATGAAAACCGAGCTTTGTTATTTCTAGCATAAACTTTATCCCCAGTAACTAAAGATTCTACAGTTGAAACGTATTCTGCTGATGCGTGAGTCGAAAGAGAATCCAGCTCCCTCTTCCAGAGCTCTTGTCTACTGGTTCTGTATTGTGACAAGAACAAATAGTAGTAAAATGTACTTTTTGGACACAAAAGCATATAATATAATATTGTGTCAAAAGAAACTGTTAAATGTTACAAAGTCAAGCCTTCAAAAGTTAGGAAATGCCTGTTCAACCGCAGTTTGCCCCCCCAGGGTACATGCTTGATGATACAGTCTTCAATTACATGATCACGTACTATTTTTTCCACCTGCCCCATCCCCCCAACCAGCCCAGCTTCTCCCTGTCCCCTTTCACTCCTGTCTCCTGCACCGCAAACCTGACTTGGTCATGTTTTGCCCACTCCCTCTGCTTCCACCCATAACACTCATCCCACCTCCCTCCCTTTGTTCCCCTTCTCAGCTCCTGCCCCATCCTTTTGTCCCAAATTTCTTAACTCGTCCCCCCACACCTTCATTCCTCACCTATCTACCTTCAGAATCAGGCTTTTTCTACCTTCTCCTCCCCGCTACCTGGGCACTAGCAGCCAGAGGACTGAGAGCATAAAGGGCACATGTCTCCCCGCTCTCAGTTCCTGTGCCTGCTGCCCTAGTGACTCCTTATTGCAAGGAGTAGCAATTACAGGGCAAAGTCCTGCTGAGCATGTGCAGCCCCAAGATGGAGCTTGCTCAGTTGCTCTGTGGTGATGGCACATGTGCAGTCTGGTCACCTATAGGAGCTGGAATATATTCAGTGCATATGGAATCTTCTGAGAATTTAGATGCCAAACTGTACAAAATATCTGCAGATCATTCGTGCATTAAGACTATTCAGAAGTTTATAACTTAGCCAAATCTGGGAGAATTTTGATAGGGATGTCAAAAGGCACATGTCTGACCCCAGGACAATCTCCCTGCCAAATTTCAAGTCCCTACTCTGAAGCATGGGGCATGAGATGAAATGGTTTTAAGAATTTGATTTAACAGTGTTTAAAAAAATCAATCTGCTTGGGGCAGAAAGTGGTATGTGAAATTTCAGCCTGCATGGTTTAAGTTCAACAAAACTGTAAGCAACTGAAAATAGGTTTTTATAACGGAAAGTGTTACGCAACCTTAATTACAGTAGTTTTTAGCTGCCCCACCTACAGTGCTCTTCATAGTGGTACTTATCAAAGATATTGCCCTCAACGTATCAAAAAGCTGTTCCATAATTGTTCTTTGTGTCCTGTTTCCAACAATTGCCCACACCACATGTTTCAGAGGAAGGTGTAAGAACTGCACAGTAGGCAGATGTGGGAAAATCTGTCCCCTAGGTTAGATCTCATCCTGGTCTCTAGTAGGTAGAAATTTGGTTTGAGCCCTGAAGCATGCAGTCTAATATCCCTTCCCCCAAAGTGTATCATAATCACTTATGTTATAATTAACAAATTCCTAAAAATTTTAAAAATGGGAAAATATTGGGGATGGGGTGGGGGAGTACTTAAATATCAGTATCTAACATAAAAAATGGCCAGGAGTGGACAAGGGGGCATTGCCCTGTTCTGTTAATTCCCTCTGAAGCATCTGGCATTGGCCACTGTCAGAAGACAGGATACTGAGATAGATGGACCATTGGTCTGACCCAGTATGGACATTCTTTTGTTCTAAATTTTAAGAATGAATGTGATTACTTCTTTTCAGACTATCTACTCTTTAGGGATGCAGTCTCAGCTTTGATTTCACAAGATTTTGTCAACCTGAATTTCAAGGGACATTATTTTTGCCAGGGTATGAGAGAGGAATGAGCACTCTGATTTGAAATTGACATACAAAATTTAAGGAAGGGGTTATTTTATCTGGCCTGAGTTATAGATATCTCAGATCATTTTGGTCTAACTTTTCACACCGTTAACTTTCTTCCTTTCTAGCTTCTGTTTAATTACAGAAAGAGAGAACCTGTGCAACACCTTTTGTGCTCTGTCAATACCTATCTCATTTGCCTAATTGCTCTTTTTGTTCATACTCCTACTCCAGTGTATTTTAGAGGCCTGTATAACACATTTGCCTGACGAAGTTTTTAAATGACGTTTCAATCCATTAAAACGATGTTCATTTCTGTATCATTAGTAATCTCATGAATCAGCCTTGGGTAATTTTCCCTTGGTTTTAAGCCAGAATATTTTTAAAAATTCAGTATTGGAGGGTGGGAGATCATCTTATTTTTTCACTTCTAAATGAAAACTTGACTCTTTGACTCTACAGTTCGAAAAAAGTCACAGCAATAATTATTTGTGGTGGTGTTATAGCCCTGTTCTTCCCAGGATATTCGAGAGACAGGGTGAGTGGCGTAATACCTTTTATTGGTTCATCTTCTGTTGGTGAAAGAGATGAGCTTGAAAGCTTACACAGAGCTCTTCTTCATGTCACTGGAGAATAATTCAGCAATAATCGTGTATTGTGTAGATCCACGCCTCGGTTATTAAAGATATGTACAAAAAGATGTTAGAAGCATTGGATGTGTAGGCTCTTATTTGCTAGAGGTGTTTGGCACGCACACACTAACTTTCTTTGGAGTCGAGGGTATTCAGCACCTCTTGAAAATCAGGCCCTTCAGTGTGATAGCTATTGGACAGTGATGTGTCAGGGGGCTCGTGGCCAAGTGGCAAGGAGAAAGGAGAGAGGGAAGGGGAATGAAGGGGGGATGAAAGAAGTAGTATAGCGGGATGGTTGGAAGAAAAGAGAAGAAAAGGCAAAAGCAGAAAAGAAGATAACTGTGTTTTATGCTAGAGAGAGAGCCTCCTGTCCGTCCAAATAAAGTGACTCCAGAAAACCTAGTGAAATAGCATGAAATGGCAAGGGTGATTAAATCATTTCACCTACGTAAGAAAAACTAAAGCATGATAGTTTTAAATGGTTGGTTTCAGAGTAATAGCCGTGTTAGTCTGTATTCGCAAAAAGAAAAGGAGTACTTGTGGCACCTTAGAGACTAACCAGTTTATTTGAGCATGAGCTTTCGTGAGCTACAGCTCACTGTAATCCCTTTCTTCTCGCATTTTGTCCTTAGCTGGGACCCTGCCATTTGAAAGTTGGGAATTCTATATTTCCATTTGTGTGAAGTGTTTATATTTTGTCTTGGTGGGTGGCAAGATATCAGATCTTAAAATTGTGACTCCCAAATAAACAAGGTGCCTTGCCCAATTCCATATCTGCTTCAAGTTCTGGGGCTTCACAGTGAGAGAAGTTATACAAGTGTTGCAGAATCAGGGCAGATGGATTGTGACTGCTTGCTTTCAATCCTGAATCAAGCTAACATATTTTCACTGTGGTTTATTATTATTCTTCATACTAATTTGAAAAACTTAACTCTCCCCAACCAAACACTACCACCTAAATATTTTTTTCTTAGATTGATACAGGAAGGTCAGTGATCTTGTTATGTGAATATAAATTAGATTAAGCTTTTCAGGACAGGCTCAATTTTTTCCCAGCACGTCTGTACAGTACCTGCACAACAGGGCCCCAACCAATAAATAGTATTTTCATTTTGGGTGTTTTCTTCTCTCCTTCTTCAGGCATTTATCAACCAATTTATTATAGGGTCTAAAATGTATTTGTGTTAATCCCATATATCACCTCAATTTGTCTCTGTAGCTTTTCATGGAATGGGAATGTATTGCAGCTAAGTGTTAGAATAGTTCAGTCATATTCTATTTGATAAATTATGTATACAATTTTAAAGGAATCTTTGCTGATTAGATTCCTTTTATATACTATTCTGGACATGTTCAGCTCTCTTTAAAGGGTAAAAAAAATTCCCAGTGCATTCTACCAATTTTTTTTATCAAACTTCTGGGACTTTGTTGGTAGAGTATCCACATTACAGGATAGAATTTTAAGAAGAATTTAAATTGAGATACATATATCACTAGGGCCCAGGAACCTGAGTAACATTATGGTTTAGATGATGCTTAGAATATAACAGTTACTGGGAAAGCGCTAGAAGTTTGGTTGTAATATGCTACACTCAATAATGGCATTGCTGAGTGGATTGGTTTAGTGAACAGGCAACCTTGTTAATGGTGGTTTTGTTATTTTAGTGATACAACAGTTTTCTGTTTGGTGATGTTGATGTGAAGTGGTTTTGATCTTAATTCTTTTTTACTTTAAATATAACTGAACTAGAATGCATTTTCTGTATAATGTAAGGTGAAAGAAGCACATTGTTCTCCTGGGGGAATTCTGTGCCAAAAAATAAATTCTGCACACAATATTTAAAATTTTGTAAAATTCGGCATATTTTATTTGTCAAACTAACACAATATAATCACACTGGTTTCAATTATTTTGGTAATTTATTTCAAAATACCTGTCAGCAAGTATGTCTGTAAGAGTTGTGACAAAGTTCCTCCTCTACCTTGGTGGGTCTTGTGTTTATTGGCGGATTTGCTCGCCTCGGAGATTCACGGCAGCCCTAGGTTTGGCCGTTTTTGTGAACCCACAGTCCAGGTCAACTCCTCTTGTGTCTGATCAGGAGTTGGGCGGTTTGGGGAGAACCCGGGCCCGCCCTCTACTCTGGGTTCCAGCCCAGGGCCCTGTGGAATGCAGCTGTCTAGAGTGCCGCCTGGAACAGCTGTGCGACAGCTACAACTCCCTAGGCTACTTCTTCATGGCCTCCTCCCAACACCTTCTTTATCCTCACCGTAGGACCTTCCTCCTGGTGTCTGATAATGCTTGTACTCCTCAGTTCTCCAGCAGTAAACCTTCTCACTCTCAGCTACTAGTGCCTCTTGCTCCCAGCTCCTCACACGCGCACCACAAACTGAAGTGAGCTCCTTTTTAAACCCAGTGCCCTGATTAGCCTGCCTTAATTGATTCTAGCAGCTGCTTGATTGGCTGCAGGTGTTCTAATCAGCCTGTCTGTCTTAATTGTCTCCAGAAAGTTCCTGAGTGTTCTGGAACCTTCCCTGTTGCCTTACCCAGGGAAAAGGGACCTACTTAATCTGGGGCTAATATATCTGCCTTCTATCACTCTTCTGTAGCCATCTGGTCTGACCCTGTCACATAATACAGACAACAAAAAAGATTCAGGAAATGTTTTTTGACAAATGGATTCCTTACTAGGCATATTAATACAGAGCTCTGAGTAATAATTCATTTAAACTATAGTACAGAACCATACTATTTCCTGCACCCTTCACAAGCAGTGCAAAGGCTTGGGGGAGTTAGGGGGAATGGGGGGCTGAGGGAGAGGGAAGTAATTGCTGAGAAGGAGCCTGGATATGAACTTAGAGGGTTGTTGGGTATGGGTGGGAAAAGTATGGAACAGGTTTTTTGAGGGAGGGCCAGGGAGGGGTTAGGGAGCGTCCTCCATGCAGACCTTGGCTGACCCCTTGCCTCTCCCATTCAGTCGGGTACATCTGCTCCTATCCACATGTGTCCCTTCACCCCCACTCAGACACCCCATCCCCATGTGTCCGTTCATCCCCTCCCACAGTCCCTATGTGTCTCCGTGACCCCACTCAGCCACCCTCCTGTCCCCATGTGGCCCTACACCCCCTCAGCCAGCCCCCTCCCCTCATCTCCATGTGTCTCTATGCCCCCATATAGCCATCCTCCTGTAGCTCTGCCCACGTGTCCCTGCACCTCCCTCTCCCTGTGGCCCTGCATCTCCACTCCCATTCAGCCCTTGCCCAATCTGTCCTCCCCCACTAGCCCTTATGAGCTCCTGTCTGACCTCCCATAACGCCTGACCTGGCCTGACAAGTGCTGTGAAGAAGGCAGGCTCTTTCTTTTCCCTATCCTAGCTGAGGCTGGCCAGGAGTGGTTGCTGTGTGCTAGTGCCACAGCACCCTCTGGTGGGCAAAAGGCAGAACTGCAGCAACTTTTCATCAGAAGCTATTTTCTGCAAAATAATAATTTAAAAACATGTGCATGCAGTGGGGCAGAATTCTCCCAAGAGTAATAGTGTGAACTAAGGCTATGTCTACACTGCAGCTTATGTCAGAAAAACTTAACGTCGCACAGGAGTGAATAGACCAGCCCCCAGCGAGACATAAGTTACACCAACAAAAGCACTTTTGTGGACAGCACTATGTTGATGGGAAAGCTTCTCCTGCTGACATAGCTTCTGCTGCTTGCAGAGGTGATTTTTATTATGCTGATGGCAGAGCCCTCTCCCATCGGCATAGAGCATCTTTACCAGATGAGCGGCAGCAGCGCAGCTTCAGTTATGTGGCGACATGGTGTGAGAGAAAGGACTGTTCGCTACCTCGTCAGAATTACTGACTACATTTTTTGCATAGAGAGGGTGTAAAGTAATCCAGTGCCTGAGGCCGAGGAGAGCTGCAGGATTCAAAAACTTGAAGATTCTAGACAGAAAGGTATTGAGACTGTGAAGGGAACTGAGCAAATTCTCAGAAGAAGTTGGTAATTGAGATAATGTAGACTGTGTCCTGATTTTGGTCCGGGAATTAAGTGTTGATTATTTCCAGAAATATCAGGCTAGAATTCTCATTTCTGCCACTCCTCTGCTGAATTATAGAAGATTTTTGTGGCCTAGGAGATAAGTTTCCTATTGGAGAATAAATCTGTGATGGAGTCTGATTTGTGTGTGTGTGTGTGTGTGTAACTTGTTTTATTTATACTGTTTACACCAGCCTTTGGACACAGGTTAGACTGTGAAGGCTAATCCCTCTTTCAGAATTCTCAAACCTAATACCAGTGTCTAATTCCCAGGAAGCAACTCTGCACCAAGAATTGACTCTATTAAGAGAGATTAAAGCAGAGAGCAAGCTCTCTTGCTGTTTGCAACCGCATTCCCAAAAAGTAGTAACATCAAAAAAATTAAAAATACTGCATTTCTTCAAAGACTGAACAGTGTTTTCATGCAAAGAAAAAAGAACTCATAAGACTGTGTAATGGTGCCATCTGGTGATGCCAGCCATTACAGTACTACAGTAGAACATCAGAATTATGGACACCTTGGGAATGAAGGTTGTCCATAACTCTGAAATGTTTAAAGGCTAACACATTTATTTGGGCATAAGCTTTCATAGGTAAAAAACCCACTTCTTCAGATTTGAAGAAATGGGTTTTTATCCACGAAAGCTTATGCTCAAATAAATCCGTTAGTCCTTAAAGTGCCACCGGATTCCTTGTTGTTTTTGTGGATACAGACTAACAGGGCTACCCCCTGATATTTAAAATGTTTGTAACTCTGAACAAAGAACAGTTCGGGCTCCAGATCCAGCAGCTGAGGCTCGAGGCCGGGATTCAGCTGCAGCTGAGTTCTCTACTCAGCCCTGGCATAAGCCCTTGCAAGCTTGTCCCTCTCCGGTCAAGGGTGTGTGTGTGTGAGTGAGAGAGAGAGCGAGACAGAGCAGTGCATCCCTCTCCCGGCTGTGGGAGGGTGTGTGTGAAAACAGCACATCCCCTCCTGGCTGCGGGAAAGGGGGTGGAAGCTGTGCAGATCCCAGCAGAAGTAGGAAGCAAGAATTGAATTAGTGAGCTAGCCTCCATTTAACCACAATGGAAAAAGTTGGAGTAAAAATAATTCTTTCCTGTTTTAGTGAGTTCTGTAGTTTTATTATTCCTTGGGAATGGCTCTTCCATAAGTAGAATTATAAAATTCTGCTACTATAGCAATTTGTGTAGTTCAAATATTGAAAAGAGCTCATTTACATTCTTGTTAAAAACAAACAACTCACCTGCCCCAAACACACAAACAAACAACCCCCCCACCCCCCGTTTCATTCCTTGGTGCAGATACTGAAAAATATACCTTCCGCATAACTGTTTAATTAATTTGATAATGTGTAAAGAGGGAAGCACTATTGTTGCCTCATAGACCACATGTAAAACTGTAATATGGGGCCTGGCAAGATTTGTTTCTGTTTGGATGAGAAATCGATTATATGAGTTAGGTATATACTTTAATTTTATGTATATTGCTGTGAATGAATGGATTAAACCAACTCCTGCTTCTCTCTCAATGTCTGTAGGAATGTACAGCACTCAGGCTTTTGCAGAAATCTCAAGCTACTTATCCCGGCCTGGTGCCCAAGAAATCATTCTCTCTCTGCCTTTGCTCCCTTACAGGGTCATCCTGTAGCTCCTTATCTCCTGGCTTGCACTGTTTCAGCTTCCAGGCCTCTGCATTTGCTCTTTGGGAGGACGTGTGACTTACCACAGCCTATTGCTTCTATAGCAGGGCACGGAGAAAAATGCTGAAGTCTGTGACTGTCCTGCATCTGAGACCCTGATGGCAGCCATTAATATATTTCCTTTGGGAATTGTGTGTTTGGATCAAGAAAAAAGTGCACATTGGAAAATATAATCTCAACTATACATATAAAATGATGGGGTCTAAATTAGCTGTTACCACTCAAAAAAGAGATCTTGGAGTCACTGTGGATAATTCTCTGAAAACATCCACTCAGTGTGTAGCGGCAGCCAAAAAGCAAACAGAAGGCTTGGAATCATTAAGGAAGGGATAGATAATAAGATAGATAATATCATGTTGCCTCTATATAAATCCATGGTATGCCCACATCTTAATTACTGCATTCAGATGTGGTCGTCCCATCTCAAAAAAGATATATTGGAATTGGAAAAGGTACAGCAAAGGGCAACAAAAATGATTACGGGTGTGGAACAGCTTCCATATTAGGTGAGGTTAATAAGACTGGGACTTTGCAGCTTGGAAAAAAGACAGCTAAGAGGGGATACGATAGAGGTCTATAAAATCATGACTGGGATGGAGAAAGTAAATAAGGAAATGTTATTTATTCCTCCTAATACAAGAACTAGGGGTCACCAGATGAAATTAATAAGCAGCAGGTTTAAAACAAAAGGAAGTATTTTTTCACACAACACACAGTCAACCTGTGGAACTCCTTGCCAGAGGATGTTGTGAAGGCCAAGACTACAATGGGGTTAAAAAAAGAACTAGATAAGTTCATGGAGGATAGGTCCATCAATGGCTATTAGGCAGAATGGGGAAGGATGCAAAACCATGCTCTGAGTGTCCCTAGCCTCTGTTTCCCAGAAACTGGGAATGGGCGGCTATGAGTGAATCACTTGATGATTACCCGTTCTGTTCATTCTCTCTGAAGCACCTGGCATTGGCCACTATTGGAAGATAGGATCCTGGGCTGGATGGACATTTGGCTGTTCTTATTTTCTTATCAGTTTCTGACTCAGTATCTCTCACACCTCTTCCGAGTTCTTGATTTAAAGACTTTCATTTCAGATTTGCAACTTTATAGCTCCAAGAAATGATAGATCTGGAAGGAATGTTCTAATCCAGCGGTTCTCAAACTGTGAGTCGTGGGATCTTTGAATGGGGTTCCCAGGGCTGGCTTAAACTTGCAGGAGCCCAGGGCTGAAGCTCGAGCCCCATTACCCAGGGCCGAAGCCAAAGCCTGAGGGCTTCAGCCCTGGGCTGCAGGACTCAGGAGGCAGTTGGGCCCCCACACCCAGGGCAGTGGGGCTTGGATGGGCTCGGGCTTCGGTCCCTCCTCCAGGGGTCTTGAAGTAATTTTTGTTGTCTGAAGGGGGTCGCATTGCAGTGGAGTTTGAGAACCCCTGTTCTGATCTTTGGCCTCGTGAAAAAAGACTCTAGAAGAAAGCTGGAGTTTGATTGGGGTCTCCACATTTACATCTGTATCTGTGTGTGTTTTAAAAGGCAGAATTAAACTTTCTGATCTATGAAGAAACAATTTTAGCTGAAAATGAAATGCGAATTTCTATTTTATTTTAAGTTTTAAAAAAATAGGAATTCAGCTGGACTCCTGCAGAAATGTCAGTATGTGTCTGATAATGGATACTGTATGTATGACTGGCTTGATAGCTAACCTGAGGTATAACATTAATATGCTTACAGGTTCAAAGGAAATGTTCCAAAAGAATAGAAAATTCTTTTTTTAAATAATTTTTTGAGATAGGACTCCTCTGAGGAGTCCCACTAGAGTTGACGTTAGGTCTCTTTGCATGGGGATAAAAGCCCCGTGGCACAGCTGTGGCTGGTCCAGGTCAGCTGGTTTTGGTTCGCTGTGCTCAGGCTGTGGGACTAAAAATGGCTGTGTAGACATTTGGGCTCAGGCAGGACTCTGACAGGGTCCAGAGGTCATGCTCCAGCCTGAGCCCAAACATCTACAGAGCAATTTTTAGCCTGAACCCAGTGGGTTTTTCTTTTTTATCCCAGTGTCAACATAGCTATTGCCATACTCGTGTAGCGCCCTGGCGTGCTCAATAAACACAAGCTACCGGCTGTGCATGGAGTGTTTTCATTAGTGGAAAGTTGGGCCTAAGGCTTCATGAGAAGGAATTGTTAGGGTTTTTTTTCATTTATATAATGTATGTATGTAAAAAGAAGTGTGTGTGTATTAGTATTATCCCTGCATACATTACATAAACTTGTTGGAAAGGGAGTATTTATATATTCCAAAAAGTTATGCATCCACTGCTCTTTAGAGGAAAATGATCACTGTTTCCAGTTCAGTACTTTTGGGAATGACATCCTGCTTGTTGGTACTGCTGAAGGTTTTATTTTTCTGGGTGGTTTTATTTTTTCATTGTTTAGTTTTGTATTTTGGAATAAACTATATCTGTCCACAATAGAAAACATATTCAGCAAAATGTCTTCCCCCTTCCAGACACACAAACCCTCAATACTTTTCATCAAAATTCTTTGCTTCTGCCATTAGGCTTTTCGAAGATACTTTTTCCGTATTACAGAAAATGATGGACAGAATGTGTTTGAAACATTGTCATTTTCAAAGGGTCCAATAGAGTTAAATGCCATTTACTGCAGAACTGCATTCCTGGTAGCATTGCCAAGAAAATATGTTGTAACCACATGTCTTTGCATGTTTTAAATCCCCAAAGAGGGACAAAAATTCTTAATTAACATTTTCTGCTTCTGATATTTGTTGTGGGGGGTTTTCCTGCCACTAATGCATCTCAAATATGCTGCTTCTCTTTACTTCTGCTGGAAACGACATAAACTTAACTCTAATACGTGAGCTTACACAAATGATATTACAGCACACCTACGCACCATGAAAAGGAATGTTTTCCTACAGAGACATTATAGACTGGGTTTGTTGGAAAGCCACTCTTTTGCATTTGCAACAAAATATCTATTCTATCAAACAAATTGGTAATATTGTGCTTTGTAGATGTTTCATGCAATGTGTATTTCTGTGATTTGTGACTGTAATATGTTGATATGACGGGCATGATGGGATTTGAGAAAAGGGAGCGTAAAAATCAAGGCAATGGTGTTTTTGCAGGACTCTTGCTGATAATTTTATTTGCAGAGGCATGCGGTTGGTTTATCGTCTCTTTGGTATCCTGAAATAAAGCACTGTCACTGTAGTGCCCTGGAAACCATGGATATAGACTGGGAAATCTCAGGTTGTAAAATGGATTTATGTGCCTCTTTGTCTTCATCCACCCATTCTATGAACCTCAAATGTCCAATTCACCATCTCTTTACTCACTCCATATTGTGTGGAGCAGCTGCTGTTCTTCCGGCTCACAAAGGGCTGGATGGAACAATTTACAGAAGCTGCTAACACTGCGCTTGCATCAGCCAAAGGGACTGATTTGGAGTGACCTAGGAACTGGTTCCTTCTTGTTCAAGGAGTAAGTACTCTGCCTTCACAGTACTTGGCAGCAAAGGGAAAAGCTGGGGTCGGAAACTTGGGTTGTAGGGCATTGCTCTACAGCTAGCCTGCTAGACTAGGCCAAACACCACTCTCTGTATACAAAACAGATTGATTACACAGTTTAACATCAGTAATTAAATGTCTCAAAATTCTATTTCCTCCTCTTAAGTCTCTAAGTTATAGTACAGTTTTTCAGATTGCTTTGACTTGTATATCTGCAGCAGAAACTGACACAGGGAAGGGCTTTTGATTAGTCTAGCTAGTGGTAGAATACTGCAATTTGTAAATTGTGAATAGCGTAATGTCCAGTTTGTCCTGTGGGCCGGAGGTACAGACTCCAAAGTGATGATTTCAGTGCCAGAATTTAGGGATGAATTTGACAGATATGAGCATACCTAGAGAGGGCGAGTCCTCATAATAGTTTCCTTAATATGGCTACCATGTCAAACGGGGTGGCACTACAAAAATGTTGCCACCTTTACCAACATGATACTATAAAGGAACAATCCCATCAGACCAAGCAACGAATTCTAAATTAAAATGCACTTTATTTGTTGAGATGCAATAGCTTGTTTAGAAATTACAAATGTAATCGTATGGTTTTATATTGAGAATTTCTAAGTTGGGGCCTTTTCAAGGGAGTTAATTTCATGTCTAGCCTTGATGGTTGGGACTAAATACAGGATTTAGTTTAAAGTTTTTCCCCCTTTTAAAAATATAATTCAGGGCTAGTTTATTTGTATTTTACTCAGGGCTTTAGGTGCTTTCAGTATAATATCATGTCTAACAGACAATGACATTTTTAATTACTGTAATTCATAACCTGTTAGGACTTGGCTACCTTCCTTTGCAGGTTGGGGCAGGGACGTAGCTTTTAAATGCTACACTGTAGAAACACAATGCATACCAAGATCAAATGGCTTAAACTTGTCAGCCAGGTTGCAGTGTGTTATTTAATCAGCCTGCTTAGGAGCCTGACTCTGACGACTGCTCAGAAATCCCCCCCCCCCCACCATTCTGATATCAGTGGGAATGCAGGTGGTCAGCACTCCACAGTATCAAGCCGACAGAAGTTAGTCCCAGAGTAGCTGATGGTGGAAGTTAGGAGATTGTCCTAATCATGCCTCAATTGGCACATGACAGTACTTCCGGACAGAAAAAGGTAATACAGCGGAATATTAACCTGCAGAGCTTACGTGCAGCCTGAATATACACATGACCACCCTGTCCCATTGTTGCTTAGTGCATTGTATCCTGAAAGCAGACCTACCAAGTGTCACACTTCTCTAGATAACTGGTAAAGTTGAGAGAGCGTTGGCTGCCTTCACAAGCTACTTTTAACTCTAGGTGCTGGTGCACTGGGATGGAAGCCAGGTGACCATGGTTTCTGATCTTGTACCTTGATCCAATATTAATCTTTCTCTGCAGTTCACAACCCTTATTATGGATTAAGGCTTCATAACTCCTCCCCTAGGAGGCAAGCAAATATTATACATCCATTTTTACAAATTACATAATTCTGCAACATTTCAAAGTCATTTCAGACAGAGCTGGGAAAGGAATCCAAGTTTCCAGTATGCCAAACCCAAGTCTCACCCACTTAGTCACCCTGCCTGCCAGAATGAAAGTGCCAAATACAGGTATTTTGCTATGCTTTGTCTAACCACTATAGGAAGCTGGAAGAAGAACCCAGGAATCCTGTTACCCAGCATTACACGATTGTTTCCCAAATAGTTGTGTTGCCCATTGGCCAAGTTTGTTAGTGTGGCACGCCTTCTAGTGGCTTATCCATATAGAGGGTAACAGTCTACTTCTAATACCAGTTACTCCTTTAGCTCAAATGGTGAAGGTCTCCATGGTTATCTTAGGTTTGTTTGTGCCACCTTGCTGGTGATTCATGTGATGGGGGAAATAGTACGCAGTCATGCTATTAAACTATATTATAATGATAATATTGCACATGGAGCTGCACAAACATTTTCAGCTATATGAAAAGAGTAGGAAACAAAGACAAGAAAATAACCTCTGTAGATCCAGGATGCAAGTGCTGCGCTCCCTTTTCTAGTTGAGAATCATGCTATAGGCTTTGCAATGTCACTTGGACAATCTGACTTAGGCTAATGCTACAACTCTTTTGGATTATGACTTACTTGAGTCAACCCAACCCTTCGTGACGTTACTGCTAGTCTGTTTTTTTTGGAAGACAGCAGTCAGTAGAAGTGGCTGAAAATCCTCCTGGACAGTCTTTCCTCATAGGTCAGGTTTTCTGAACCTTTTACATTTTTGTTGCTATCTCAACTCTCTATCCAGTTTTGTCCACATCTTTCTTGAAGAGTGATGCCCAAAACTGGACACACTACTCCAACTGAGGCCTCGCCAGCACTGAATAGAGTGGGACAGTTGCCCCCTCTGTCTTGCATACAACGCTTCTGTTAACGCACCCCAGAATACTAGCCTTTTTTGCAAATGCATCGTGTTATTCCACTCATACTCAATTTTCTGATTTTTATCCCTATATGCTTCTGTTATTCTTTTGTGATGGTATATCCTTGAACCAATAATTGAGAGATTTTTTTTAAAGGAAGAAAATTAATTTTAGAATCAATTATCTATATAAAGATTGCCACAGCTTGCATGGCAGCAGATTTTTTCTTCTTGTGCTTGTTAACTTACAAACACGGGGAGTATGAAGTCTGATCATCTCCGGCTGTGATCGAGGACTCAACAAAGAGGCTCCAGTGTCATATCTGTAACATAAACTCCCTTTGCCCAGGTGTCTTTTGGGCATCACAGTTATGTTGGCATTAACAACAAGCAGAACAAAACTTTCAACAGCGGTATTAAATCTCTCTCCCCCTTTCAGTCAGGTTTAATTTGTCGTCCTACTGATTCTCTGGTTGTCCATAATATCATCCATGCAAAACACAGTAGAGAAGATCTAAAATTCTAATGTAAAGAAAAGCCAAGCAGAATGGTTTTAAGAACTTTTTCAGGCCACCCTAAACAAACAAATAGGGCACAGTGTGTCCCTTCTCCTCCACTTTTTCCCCACAGATCATACTTAAAGAACTTGAAAAACAAAACTGTAGCCAGATTATTTAGTAGAAGAGTGCACGCTTTTTGAAAAATGCTTCCTTCACTAGATGAGAAGACAAAGTCTGAGTAAAGATTAATATTTCAGATACTGGTGATTAGCCATTTTACAGGAAAATGGTATTCTTCATGATACTAATGGTGCAGAAGATGACTACTCGTAGTAATACCTAGCTCTTATAGAGTGCTTCATGTGTAGATCTCGGAGTGTTCTGCAAAGAAGGCAGGTATTGTTATCACCATTTTACAGATAGGGAAACTGAGGAAAATAAAGGTGACGTGAGCTGACCAAGGTGTCACAGCAGGCCAGCGGCAGAGCCATGAATTAGAACCTAGGGCTCTTGAGTGAGTTTGTTACTCCAGCCACTAAGCAACACTGCCTCCACTATAAAACAGTTGTAAACCAGGTTCCATCATGCATTAAATGTAAACTGAAACTTGAAAAAGGAATACAAAAAATAATCCTTTCCACGTTCTCGCTAAGCTGCTCAGCGTCCTAGTAAACAAGATTAGAGACAGTTTTCAACAAATTTTTACGTCATTATGTTTTCCCCTTTTTTACAAGCCACTGAAGTTTAAGTACCTCAGTTGCTATTCCTCCCCCCACCATACTGAAATATCTCTATGCCAGTGGTCCCTAAACTGTGGAGTGTGCACCCAGGGGGGCATGGAGGAACGTTCGGGGTGGTTGAGCGTGGTTTGGGGCAGGCCAGCCCCCATGGGGTGGGGCAGGGAGGGAACGCTATCCAGCCCTGCTCTGCCCCTTGCTCTGCTCCTGGCCCCAGCCCCGACTGTGGCTCCGCTCCTGGCCCTGTCTCCTGGCCCAGTTCCTGGCTATGGCTCGACTCTCAGCCCTGTCTCCCCACTGGGGTTCTGGCCCCATTCCCCACCATGCTGGCTCCCCACCATGGCTCTGCCCTGGCCCCCGACTGTGGCTTCTGGGGTTGGGGTGCAGAAAAAGTGTGGGGACTACTGGTCTATGCTTAGTGATAGACATCAGCACAGTGCATGTAGAGTCTGCATTTGAGTAGGGAGAAAAGCAAGGGTAATTCAATACCAACTGGTTTGGATAGCAATGAATGCTTTATTTTAATATGTGGAAATAGGCTGGGTAGTTCTAACTTTTTTCCCCATAGTTATACCTCTCTTTGTGGTGCCATGATATTGCCAGCATAGTGCATGTTGGGAATTGAACTTGGAAGGAGTATGATAGGCAATTGTGAAATTGTACTATGACTTTTAGAAAAGATGAAGAGTGAGGTCTATGGGTGCTTTTTAGGGAATTTAGGCTGGCTTCTGAGTTTTGTTTTTTCATTTTTGCCTAAAAATTGATTCAGTAGAGGAAATGGTAATTTTTCTTTGTTTTAAAATATGTTTATAAATGCAGATTTTCTGTTGTGTGAAGGAGGTTGGACGTTGGTTCAAAATATTAGGAGCTACATGAACATATTAGGAGATGCACACACAAAGCCAGTGGCACTGCAGTGTGTTTTACTGGTGCTACAAAACCAAGAATAATACTTCATATTCTTGATTGCCACCGGCTGGCACCTTGCCTGTTAGCTGGCTGTTTACATATATACAGAAATATTTTATAGAGCACTTCTCTAACAATATGGACTCTGACTTCTACTGGATGATTGCATATAATGTCACAGCTCAGAAAGAGAGCTGCCACCACCAGAAGGCTCACAAGTACCAGTTTTTGTCAGGAATTGAAGATCGAGTGTGGTGAGGAGTTTGTGTGGTGTGGAGTTTCCATGTGATTTGATAGATCTTTGTGCTGGGGAAAATTAGGTAGGTGAAGTTTTCTTGTGCACCTCAGGTGGTGCTGATTGTTTAGTGTAGCAGCACCTTGTAGGTGAGGAGGATTAAGAGCTAGGTTGATGATCCTTCTTCACAAGCGTGGTGAGAACAGGCATGTTGCAAAAGTGACGTGGTCTCAGGATTGAGGGAATGTGATGATACAACTGTTGCTGCTGTTCTTAGCAACAGAATGTTTGCTTTCTTTTTCACAAGGAAATACCTTTACCTTGAAAATTAATAATAAATTCTGTTTCGGAATATTTTAGAGGGCAGTCCTTAAATGATGTTCTTGATATACAGGTAAAACACCTGTATGGTAGATTGTTCTCCATGCAGCTAAAATGTACTGCTCTGTGCACTGCATGCTTTATTTGTCTGAAATTTTCATACTGGAATGGATTCCTAAGACAGAAGGCAGTCAGGTGTAGCAACGTGAAGAGCCAAAAACTAATTTTTTGGAGCTCTGTGAAATCTGTCTTAAGGAGACAGGTGAAATTAAATTGCAGTACGTACTTTAAAGATGGACATGTTGTATTTGGTGTGACACCCTTTAATAAAATCTCATTATTTTTAGAAATACAAGTGGATTAACACGTTCATAAACTGTATATACAAAGGCCAGCTTTTTTTTCCCCACTGGCTGTAGGGTAGGCAAATATGTTTAGGAACATGTCAGCGTGTACTGGTAACTTAATATTTTTGTAAAGATCAAATGAGGTGGGATGTATTTTTTAAAAAAAAGGTTTCTAGATTTTAATGTTCAGAAGAAACATATTGACTTTATTTCAAAACAAATGTAGAGGCAAATCACTTACGCCCAAATTATGCCCTGTGGTATGCACATGCAATTCCCACTAAAGTACAATGAGATTTTTGCACATAGGTTGAATGGCGGAATTTAGCTTGTCTCAGTGACTTGTGCAGCAGAACACGATCGTCTTCACCCCTCAGATTGTTTGAGATGGCCATTAAAATGATCTGAGTTGTATATCTTTTGAAGTGTGTGGGAGAGCCACCAGGGGAAATAAAGAAGGCGCTGCATCTCAGGACCCCTGCCTGTTCATTTCAGAAACAGGAAGTATTCATGAAAATCTGGACTAGTTCATGACTTTGTTAAATGCAACTAAATGATCTGTTCTGGGGTGGATAACAAGGTCTCCTGGGTCCAGAGGAGTTTCATGCAGGTTACAACAGATACTAGCTAATTGGAGATTACCTTGAGTCATCAGATGTCTCAGAACAGGTGATTCTAAAGGAAATGGGCGATAAATATCAACATCCCAGAGTTGAGAGTCATGAACTGTAATTGTGCCCTGCTGGGCATCAAGTGACTCCTTGTGAGCTAGTCAGCTATAATAAGGACATATAGCTTCTCCTGGGGCAGCACAGCTTAAAGAAGAATTAAATGAATCTTTGTGCATTATGTGAATTGTTGCACCTGGGGCATTACAGTGCTTGAGCACTCAGACTCATTAGCCGTTCGACATGGGATTATGGGTAACATTTCCACAGATGTAGTGAGCAATGACAACCTCAGAACAGCCTTCCTCATCCTGTCTTGCCAGGCTTTGGTCATACATGACATAGTGCAGTAATTAATATATATTTCCATAGTGCATCTTTTCCCTCTTGATGTGTTTACTTTCAGTGAAGAGATATTTCTTTACCTGCTCTCTCAGAATCCTTGTGTTTCTGAATTTTTCTACTCATGAGTTAAGTGCAATATTATTTTATATCATCTGTATAACGAAGAGTAATTGTTATCAAGTTGCAAAAATATGTAATTTTTAGATGATGGGTATTAAAAACAGATGCCAAAATACGGTGGTTATTCCAACTCTTACCATTTTTATGTTATTTAAAGTACTGGGTTTTTTTAATATCAGAGAGAAAAGGTGGGTGAGGTAATATCTTTTATTGGACCAACTTCTGTTGGCGAAAGAGATAAGCTTTCAAGGTTGCAGAGCGCTCTTCTTAAAGTCTGGGAAAGGTACTTATGTCACAGCTATACACAAGGTGGAACAGATTGTTTAGCATAAGTGGGTAATATATTGCAAGAGACCATTCAAAGTGAAGTGGCCTTTGTAGTCATAGGACAAAAAACATGGGGAGGTGCTAGTGGGTTACAAATCGTTGTAATGAGCCATACATTTAGTGTCTTTATTAAGATCATGATTTTTAGTGACTAGCAAAGTTATAAATTTAAGCTCCCAGGCTCATCTTTTGAAAGTGTCGCACAATGGGTAGCTACTTTTCAAGTGCTACCATTTCAGCTATCTTTCTAAATTAGAAAAGAGAACTTAAGGCAGTCATCTAAATGGTTTGGCTAGTTGTGTTTTGTCCTCCAAATTCAATTTAATACCCAACAATATATCAAGATTCAGATCAGTTTTAACTTGATATGACTGAGATAACCCAGAAAATAATGGTTTATACTAGAAATGCTATAACAAACTTAATGATAGTGGCCCTAGTTAAGCAAGGTGCTTAAGCACATGTCTAACTTTAAGCATGTGAGCAGTGCACTACTTGTGTGCTTAATACTTGGCACATGCTGAAGTACCTCCTTGAATGCTAAAATTAGTCCATCTTACTTAAACAAAAGTTTATGCTCTTTTTGGGTGGGGGGAAAAAACCTCTTTGAAATGAACCATTAGGTACATTGGATGGTGGATAATGTGGTCCCATGTGTTTTGTGCTTGAATGTATATTGCTGATTGCATGTAGCAAAAAATCAATGCACTACAGTAGCTATAGCTGTTCAATAGTTATCTGTTGCATATTCCTTCAGAGCTTTTTTAAGCCACTGGAGATGTAGTTTGCCTTCGTTGCTCTTTAAATTTAACTGAACATTTCTACTTGAGACTTTGTGTGAGTTGTGCTTAATAACGGAATCTTTTCCAAACTGTTCCAAAGCTGTTTAAATAGGTTACTGGGGCATCACACTGAAGGGCATGTTAAAAAGTACCCTGTAAATAATACTACCAAATGCAATAACTGTGTTTTGTATTTTTCATCTGTTGAAAAGAAACAAAGGTTATAGCAAAGTCATTACCATCTTTTTGTAACTTGATATGTTTTATCTAAATAGCAGTGAGGTAGCTTAAAATAGGTTCCAGGAGGAGAATAATCAACTTTTAGTAGTTGACAATGATGCGTCCTTTTTCTGCCTTGAATGGTATTGGTTCACGTGATCCATAAACTTAGCTTGGAAATGAGACACAACATATTCCTTGCCTTTCAAGTAGGTAGTGTTTGTATTTTGGTGCTATTTTCTGGTAAGTGATATTCTGAAGCTGTGCGCCCTTCTTGTAGGCAAACTTTTCTGCATACTCAAAGCTTGGGGTGTGCCCTTTCTTTGAAAAGGACGACAGAACAAAAATTTTAAAGGCTTTCATTCTTATCCCTATGAAGAATAACAAGCCTTTGACCCTGCTTGTGAAGTGCTGGGACTGTGGCCATGTTGTGAGTAAATATTCATCAAACAGATGCAGGCTCCCAGATGTGACTCAGTTGAAAGATGCTGTAAATCTTTTGATCCTTCCTTGCTGTTTTCACCGAGCCTAAGACTGAGTTAGATCATCTGCTGTTAAGGGTCATAATACAGCAGCATCTCAGATATTATTAAATGTTTATAAACAAACATATTACAGAATTTTCTTACAACACGGTGTAGCTGTATTGATTTAAATGCACAATACATCACAACTTTGCCTCTTAATCCCCTGGAAAAGTAGGCATAATTCAGAACCAAAATCCTCTCCAGCACAGCAAAGTTTCCTAAATTTGCTTTACTCTTGCTAAGTATTGATGCTAATTTCAGTATCATTTGGCAACATATACTAACGGTTAATTCCTCTTCCCCGCCCCCCCCCCCTTTTTTTTCCCCTGATGAATGCTAGTTTAGTTCAGCATTGGTGGATTACATCTCCTTCCAATGGTTTAAGACTTGGTTTAAGAAGTAACATATTTTCAAATCATTCAGACCTATTACATATTTCAGAAATACAGCACCATACCATAAATCCATTAACAGATTATAAAGACAGAGGGGACTACAGTGATCATCTAGTCCAGGGGTCTCAAACACGCGGCCCGCGGGGTTATTTTCTGAGGCCCGTCAGCTCCTCGCGGCTCCCCCGCCCCCCTCCCCCAGCATTTACCTAGAGCGGCTCCAGCCCGGTGTGCACAGGGGTCTGTGTGTTGCCCTGGCTGCGCCTCCAGGTACCTCCCCCTCGGGCAGGGAGAGGGCAGAATTGGGGGGGGGATTTCAGGGAAGGGGTGGGAAGAGGCGGTGCAGGGGCAGGACCTCACGGAAGGGGTGGAGTGGGGGCAGGGCCAGGGCAGCGGGGGGTGGGGGTCAGTGGTGCAGCCCTCGGGCCAATGTACTATTCTTCATGTGGCCCTCGTGGTCATTTGAGTTTGAAACCCCTGATCTAGTCTGACCTCCTGTATAATACAAACCCTAGAACTTCCCCAAATTAATTTCTATTTGAACTAGCTTAGGCCTTCCCTCTCAGCCTTTACGTGTGTTGGAGATTGGGGAGAAAGATTATTTTAAAGATTTAACAGGATGCATGCCAGTCAAATAGAAGTGAGTATTTAGATGTTATAAATTCTTCCAGGAAAAAAAAAAGGGAAAATTCCTCAATTCCATCTGCAACAAAGAATCCATCAAAAAGCAAACAGGAATGATCTTGTTGTGCATTTTGATTCTCTGCAGCAGCCCAGGAATTCGTACCCTTTTGTCCCCTTCAGATTTCTTGGAGGGGGGATGCAGAACAAAGATAAATGTTTGAAGAAAACAGAATAGCCCCTCAATCCATTTATAGAATACAACACAGTACACTCTAAGCTCTTTCACTGCCAAGTAGCAGCACAGTGTGAGGGAACTTTGCTTCAGTTTTAAGGAACTAAACTATAATCTGGGAAAACCTCTGCCTTCATCAGTAACATGTAACTCTTGATAGCAAGTAAATACTAATACTCTGTTTTCCAGTTGGGCCAAATATGGTTTCATTGAGGGAAGATGATATACAGAAATAGGTAACCTTTTAAGAGACAGGTGAAACAGCACAGCACCAGTTGGCAAGAGGAAAACCAAATTGCTGGGTCTGTGGATGTAATAGCTTGGTCTCCTATCAGTACTGGGTGCTTGACCCTGATTTACTTGCATCACATTGCTCTCTTCATTATGGTAGTAATAATAGACTCCTTAACCTAATCTGTATTCTTCAGATCAATAATACAAAGATAAGTACAATGAAATTTCACCTAAATATTTCTTCTTCATTATTAATATCGTCCAAGAATTCATAAAGTCTGGTTGTGAATGACTTCCTGAATAAAGAAGAAATTGATGAAAATGCTAGTGAACAAAAACATGTGGTGAACTCTGTATATCTGTGTGTGTCTAGGTACTCTACTTATAAACAGCTAGCTTCTCATGCTATTTATCTTTAACACTGGAAACAAAATGGTTCAAAGTTCTATTGACAGAAGAGAGGTTGAAATTTCATAGGTAGCCTGTATTAAAGATGTTGCATAACATATGTAGCAAGAAATTGAGGCACTTATAATGCTGTACAATTAAAGGACTAAATCTTAGGTTAAACTCTGGCTGACAAACTGGAGTCTCAAGGGAATTACAAGTTTGTTTTTTGTCAGTAAGATTCCGTTTGTGTGACCTCTCATAATTGTTGCAGATGTTCCCTCATGAAACTCTGTAAAGCTGTAAGCTGTAAGTAATGCTGCATGTGTGGTAATTCAGTGGCAAGGTATTCTTGTCAAAATAAAATCATATTAAGCACAATACTAACCTGTGTTCCTAGTAATGCCTTTACTAATTGAAACTGAGTAAGTTTTTAGTATTTTTATTATGTAGTTTTAAGATATTTTTTACGGCATGGATTTCATTTTATATAGTATAGTCCTCAAACTTTTACATTGTGTGGGCTACGTTGTACAGGTCACCTCACCTCCAATTGGGGATTGTGACACTCCCCAAGAGTACCTAGGTTTGGGAGGTACCTCACTACTACCTGCCCTTAGTGTGAAGCAGACTTGTCTGGTCCTGTTGTAGCTCAGCTTCCTCAAACCAACAGTTTCTGGCCATGCCCAAGCACTGACTTCCAGGCTTCTGCAGGCCTCGCTGTCTCTGTGCAAGCTAGTGCTAGACACGCACCAGCACCTGAGTCCTCTAAGCACTCCCTGTAATATCCAGCCCTGGTCACTGAACACATTCAGAAATTATCAGGCAAGCTGTCCCGAAGAGACAGTGTGTACACACACACACACACACACACACACATTGATTGGTACAACTCAGGATCAGGTCCTTTTATAATGATATAGCAATGAAATATATTTATAGTGAAATAATCATAAGCTTATTATAGAAGATTAAGATTTAAGAGATTGTGAGTAAGGATAAGTGGAAACAGAAATGTTTACACATGCAAAATAAAAAGTATAAAATTTTTCTTAAAGTCTAAACTTAGCTTTACTAGGCTAAAATCCTTGTCTAAAGTAGGTTCTCACTTAAAGCAATCTCCCAGAGTCACCAACGCACCTGGCTGGGATCCTTAGTGCACAGATCCAACTTACAGCTTACAGTTTGGGAGCTATAGATGTCAACAGTACATTAAGCAAGCTAGCAAAGAAATGTATTTTGCATGTTGGTTGACGGTTGCTTTTTGTATACATTCCTGAATCAAGTTAAAGACTAAGGCAATTGAAAATAAAAACGGATGAATTTAGATTTGAGCTGCTTAAAAATTAATCAAGATCTCATGAAAATGAGGTCATTTAAGTAAGGGATGGAATAGGTACTATATAAAGTTATTTAAATAGGTTACCCTGAAAATGAGCTCATCTATTGTTAATACAGTAAATGAATGGTTTTGAGAAGCAGAGATCCAGCTAGATAAGTCTGCAGGATAGTCTTGGCATTAGTTACTTCCTGACAAATGAATTTCCGTGACCTATTTTTGTAACTGGATCCCAGTTGCATGCAGCCTCTCCTTAGGTTGATGATGGCAACACTCATTTATAGTCAGAAGTCTCAAAGAAAACATCTTATAAGCTGGAGAGCCATGCCAGATACTTGATTACCCATCTGCTTTTGAGTTACTGTCTCTGTTCTGGAAACATGCATTCAGAGTTCAACGTGGTGAAAATGGTAGTGTAAGTAAATTTGTGTTTTAGTGGTCTACATATTTAATAACCAGTTTATTTGAGCATGAGCTTTCGTGAGCTACAGCTCACTTCATCAGATACATCTTGTATCTGATGAAGTGAGCTGTAGCTCACGAAAGCTCATGCTCAAATAAACTGGTTAGTCTCTAAGGTGCCACAAGTACTCCTTTTCTTTTTGCGAATACAGACTAACACGGCTGTTACTCTGATACATATTTAATGTTACATAATTATATTAGCTCCGTGTGAGTTTATCTCTGTACAAAAAGCTTTTTTACACTTTCCCCCCCATGGAAATATTTGCCTTTAGGTGTAAACTGAAATTTTTCAGCCAATTTTTTTTCCTTTTTCAGCAGAGGCTTTACACAAAATGTTTTTGTTTTAGTTGAAAACCCAATTTTCTGTCAAACGGTTGTGATGGAAAATTTTCAGCCAACCCTAGACAGAACTTAAATGTAGCAATATTATACTGAGTTATGGTGTTTAAGGCCCAGATTTCTAAAGATATTTAGACATTGCTGTGCTCGGCGTTACAACATCTATACTGATTTAGGATGACTAAGTGATGAGTAGAAAATCGCACAGCTTGCCAATGGCAGAGCTGCAAATTAACCTACATAGCTTGACTCCCACTCCATTACCCTGTATACTGCACCTTGCTGCCTCTTACCAACCAGCAAACAAACTAACCAGTCATTTTGATTATTGGAAGAAAGGTAACATTGTTCTTGTACTGTATATGGTATACAACAGAAAACTTAGTGCGAACATGCAGATTTGTTATATTTTAAACACAGAAGTGCACCTATTAAGCGAGTACAAGTCATTTACTCTAAATTATGTTCTGCTGCATTGTGTGCCCTTGCTTAATTTTAAACACATGCTGATGTCTCCTTTGAAATTTTCGGAATTGATGGTGTTTGTTCTTTTTGGGTGTGGAGGAGTAGGTTTCCTGGACTTTTTGCTCTGGCTAAATATATGTTCAGGTTATAGGACCACATTTCATAATTCTAGGTTGTCCTCTTCATTCTTTCATGGTCTAATATAAGCCTGCCAACTGAGGAGTGTTTTGTGTGTGGTGTGTGTTTTTGTTTTTTGTTTCGTTACTAATTGCTATGCTTAATCTGGATGTACAGAGAGAAGCAAAAATGATGAAAGGTTTGGAAAGTAAGACCTATAGGGAATATTTCAGTATGTTCTGTATAAAGCAAATGAGACTGAGAGGAAATAACCATACTCTACAAACATGTAGAGGGACCGTCATACAGAAGGACAGGAATTAAATATCCCTTTTTTGTCCAGGACTAAAGGATCACAGGAAACATTTTTTTCGTTGCTGCTGTAGATGTCCAAATACAACTCACTATTGAACAGCAGCAAGTTTCTAAAGCTCATGCTGTGGTCAAATCAGCAACAACTTTGCTACTACTTACACTGGACTGCCCACACACTCCTGGAATGTTCAGTGTGAATTTAACGAGGATAATTTGGGCATGTAATTAGCTTACACTGTCCAAACCTTTCTGAACAGCAAATGTCAAACATTTAGCTTTGAACAAAGCCACAAGGGTGCCTAAACACCAAGAGTCAGGATTTGCTTCTTTTTTGGCACAAATAAAATGTGTTCATAACACTTGTATTAAACTACAGGTGATGATTTTAACATGACTGGAATGAAAGAACATCATCGTTATTTTAGACAAAAAGTCATCAACTAGCAAATCCTAAAAGAGCAGGATTTCAAAACAATTGAATTGGATTGTTTTGCGGAACTTAAGCACTTTCAAGCCGGTTTTCTTGGAGAGATTGCAAGAAATATCCTTGATGGCCTTGTGTCATGTAGACTTGTGAATGCATGTTGTGGTATGAAGACTTGATTTTCTTTAGTGCCTGTAGGTAGAAGAAAGCAAGGGAAATTCTCTCCCTGTTAATAAATGAGATGGCATGGCTTTCTGGAGTAAGGTGTAACTTTACCTCAGTTGGCTCTATTCCAGCCTTGGATTGGCAGTTGCTTGTTAGGGATTGAAAAAGAAGATATGAAAATAAGACACAAAGGGAGAAGTATTTCTCTTGGGAAGGAATGAGTTGGTATTTTCTATGTGTTCACCATATGGATGTTTGATACATACGCTAATTGTTGGAGGAAGGTGGGGCTAAGAACCTATCAAACCAAGACCACTCATAATGAATGAGCTTTTTATTTTTTGTGTCAGTGATTAGTAGCTGAAAAAAAATAAACGAAGATTGTAAGACGTGCTTCTTTGGGGAATATTCAAAGGCTAAATTTCTGTTGATATTTAGCTTGACTCCCATTAGAGGTGATCTGTAAAAACAAAAACCTAAATCTAAGGCTTGATTACCACTGTATTACTCGAGAGTTATGTCAGTTTAACTCCATTTAGTTCAGTTAGTTTTATTTGAGCATCTACAGCAGCAGTGAACGCTATTTCAGAGCCCACTGTATGATCCTTTAGTGCTGGATTACAAAGAACCTTTGTTTAACGGAACTGCATTGGTATGACACAGTGGTGAATCTGGCTCATAATCTTTTATGATCTGTGCCGAGTGTAACAACATCAGGAGAAAATAATTCTTAGATATTGTAGAGAAAGATCTAGCAATTGTAAGGAATCATAATCAACACAAACATCCTGAAATAGCCCTAATTCTGTTAATCTAGGGTGAAATTCACCACCATTCAGAGGACCAGGAAGAGGCTTATGTACCATTGCATACCAATTGAGTCTATTTTTAAGATTATGGGGTGAATTTTACCCTTAGTGCAGAAGTTCTCAAATCCTGAGTAGGATTTAAAGATGTAGTGTTAGATCATGGAAGCTCGATTTAACTAACAACTTCTAAAACCTTATTCAAGACAAGGCAATTTGTACTTTAGTATGCTAAAATGGTAGAGTTCAGTCCTGGGAGTGGGGTGGGGGACGGGACTAAGTTTTAACTTGACCTCTTTAAAGTATTGAAGTTGTTAGTATTGAAGTAAAGTGTTGAAGTATAAGCTGAGAACATTTATATTGCCATTACCATTAACATGGATAAACTCCATAGGCCAAATCCTCATCTTGTTAAAATAAATTCATTGACTTAAATGGAACTGTGCCAATTTACACAAATTGGGGATATGGCGCTCTGGTCACAACACAATGGAACTGTGCCAATTTACACAAATTGGGGATATGGCCTTCTGGTCACAACACAACTCCTATGATGTTTGAGAGCTATTGCGTGTAGTTAAATCTTGTCCACTTCACTTAAATATTGCCTCTTTAAAGTCCTGTGATCACAATTAGTGAATAAAAACTTGAGCAAGCTTAAAGAATGTAGAATATCAACATCTTGTCTCTTTAGATAGTAAGCTCTTTGGAGAATGGACCGACTTACTATTTGTGTGAATGCAATTGTATTTTGAATATAATAAATTAGAATAGTTTTAACTTCTATTTTTTAATAATTGCAGTACTAGCAACATAACATTTCCTCTGATGAGCAGAAGTTTCTTCAACTATGTGGAACACCAACAGTGGTTTTACAGTAGGCATGGCGATATGGAGTTTCAATCAATAACATCTTCCATTAGGAAGTAACTTTATTGTAGCATAAAGGTACAGCTCCATCATTCTAGAACAGTTTTTTTTGTGCAACTAAAGGAGAAAATGTTTTAAATGTCCTTGCTCTAGATGTTTAGCGTAGCTGACCTTTGTTTCTTCCCACTGAGTGACTGAATTAGCATGGTTTCAGAGTAGCAGTCGTGTGGCACCTTAGAGACTAACAAATTTATTCATAGGACTGGTACAAGAAAATACACAGAAAGTGAACTTCCCCACACTATGTGTTCATTGTACTTCAACCCTGTTCTAAAGGGACCAGTTTTGAAATGGAAAAGATAGTGCACTTTCCCATGGAAAGTGCTTATTTTAATGGATTTAAATAAATTGTATTTTTACCTAAATTTAATCAGTTTACAAATGCTGTGAACTGGGAAGAGTTGTTAAGACCAGTAATACAGGGTAATTTACCCTTCGCTAAAACGTTCTAGTGCACATGCATTCCTTATCTAGGCATTGGAAAAGCTGTGGCATTTCCCATTGTTGTAACTTTTTCCTGACTTTCTTTTCTCCAAATTAATTGTTCCTGTGAAGGAATTTAAAGGGTGTATAATTATTGTTCTCTGTTCCAAAAGTGAATAAAAACAAAGCTGGACCGCATGCATTTTGAGGCTTTCGGAAAAAGTTGGGTGTGACACACAAAAAAGTAGAAAAACAAACTTTGCTGATGAGACCAGGAAACTCTGATAAGATTTTCCAGTTCTAAATGTACATGCATTAGTCCTCATCGGAAGGGATTGCTTTAAGTTTAAATTTTTTTCCCTCCTGTATTTTTCTTTGTAGTTGTTTTGTTACCCTATGCTCCAGTCTAGTTCGGATGATAATAAAGGACAAAGATATTTATGTGTAATCTTGAGGGATGTTCTATATGAGGAGGGGAAACAAATGGCCTTTCTAATCTAGGTCAGGGACACAAATTACTTTGCAGTTTGCAAGTCTCTGGGGCTTTGTGTATGTTGTTAGTAGGCTGGAAAAAAAAGCCTGTCTTGGGGCAGCCATTGGAAAAGACCACTCACAGCCCCTACAATTTTATATTTCAGATTAAAACCCTTCACAAAAATCTGGACTTTGTAAAGAACAAAAATTCTGGAATTTCAAAGTAACCTTCTTAAAGGAAAGTTTTTGTTTTAAACAATCTAACTCTTTTTTCAACCTTTCGTTTTCCTGTGTGTGTGTGTGTGCACGCATGTACACATATCATGTATGACTATGCTGGCAAATGTGTGTTCATTATTGGGGTTTTTAATGTTATAGACTGCAATGTTATCTGCAAATGTTATATGCAATGTTAATGTTATATGCAAAGCTCATCTGTAGTTCGGGTGTAGAAGTAGGGATGGTAAGAGACTGGGAGTTGAGGTTAGGGAGAAATTTGATTGTGTCGGGGGGGGAGGGGCGGCATTATTTTTAGAGAAGGGGTAAAGATTGTGGTAATTCTCTAAGTTTATACTGACTCAAGTTTTAATTATAGTAAAAGCAGCCAGAACAGCTTGGATGAACACATTTATCTTCAATAAAATTATAAACGTGTGTACGTATGTATATTTAGACTGTGTTTGAAAGGAGATAGTGACTGTCCTATCTTCTTTAAAAAATCTTCTTTAAAAAATCCTAAAACATATATCAAAATGTGCTTTTATGCTATATATGCATAGTAATATGTGTGTGATATAGTAATGCTGTGATATAAAGGTTTTATTGATATTTGTCTGGGGTGACAAAGTTCCTTTTGGCTTTTCCATTCAGGGGTAATGGAGCCATCCCAAACTTTAGCCCTTAGGACACTTATACCGCACTATTAGATATAAGAAAATATAAAAATCTATAATATTACAGAGAAAATGCATTCAGTATATTATTTCAACAGTACATATGATGAATAAAGTAATTGGTCAGTCACTACTGAACAAACTTCAGTTCATTCTCAGGTAAACAACCATTTGCTGTCAGAATTTGAATGGAAATATTTTAATGAATCTTGGCTATGTGGCTCAATGTTACTTTGCCAGTGGGAGTGGAGCAAACACCTTCCAGAAATAGTTGACAGGTTATGGAAATACTTCTACCCTTGCTGCCTCAAAATAACAAATTATATTTCAACTTGAGCCATTCTTTAAAACCTAAAGGCATTCCATATGATGTGCAGAGATACCAAGGGAAAATGAAGATGGACAGATTAACCTGTTTACTCTACACGAAGCCTTCGACTG
The DNA here is from genome assembly GCF_965152235.1 of Eretmochelys imbricata. Classification (NCBI taxonomy): domain Eukaryota; kingdom Metazoa; phylum Chordata; order Testudines; family Cheloniidae; genus Eretmochelys; species Eretmochelys imbricata. The sequence continues at coordinate 31,440,379 of NC_135575.1, read as the reverse complement.
GCTACTCACTTAGCTTACAAAGGTGACCACATTAAAGACGACCATGAAACCCCAAATAGAAAAAAGGCCACCTGTAGTGTCATTGAGTGTAACAGGATGCAAACTGGCATCTCTGAGATGACAACATGCAGTAAGCAACTTGTTTATATGGTGCATGTAGAATGAGCTTGATGGTGCAATGCAATGCAAACTAAAGAAAATGGAGAACGAAATTAGGGCACAAATCTTGGAACTTTTCTGTGATCACACTAGAAAAGGTGTTAATAGATGTAGTTATTATTAACAACAATAATAAACAAAATTAGCAAGTATTTTTATGCATAATTTCAAATTTGGAGGTTTTACTTTTTAAAATAGTTAATGTAAATGTGGAATTGTTCAGAATGCTGTAGAATCCCCACTTGCAGAAAAGGTAGCCTAGAGGAATAAGGCAGCACTGTAATGGTGACCTTGTCCACAGTATCCAATAGGTCAAAGTTTGGGTAACTACAGTGGCAAGATAATGCAAAGAATTCAGGTATGAAGGCACTAAAAATTCTTACATACCTGAGCAAAATAATTTCACAGAATTGACAGAACTTCAGTCCTGTTCTAGGTGTTCCAAGTTAATGGTGATTCTTGGTGTCCTTATTGTCTGTGTTGGTAATCTGCTTATGAAAAGGTGTTGATTGATCCGATGGGTAGTGGGGAGACTATCCTGTCAAGAATTTACCTCCATTATTGAGAAGTAATAAAGTAGCTCCAGGCACAAGGCACAGTTAGTATACTGCTTTAATAAACTCTGGAAGTAAAGTACTCTAGCTCCCTCACCCTTGGAGTAGCATGTTCTAGTGAGTTGGCGAACTAACCTCTTGCTCTTGAATACTAGATTCAAATCCTGCAAAGGTCATAAAGTAAAAGTTTCTTCTCAACTTAGTCCCTCTGGACAGTCTGTACCACAGAATTACCTCGCACCATAATGGTTAATGTATGCTCTAAAGACTGGCTGAGGATGGGTATTACAAGTATAGAATGAGGTGCATTAACCCAAGCTGTGCGGGCAACCTTGCCCAGACCTACTTGAACTATGAAGGGTTCTAATTTGCTCTAGTAATATGATAGAGTCAGGAATATGGTCTCCATTCACTTCACCCACGGTTGATGGAGAGAAAAGAGCCTCCTCAGAAGTGGGAGCAAACTGGCTGTTTTTGTTCATATCACTTCAGCTTGCTTCGTGTGTCAAGTGTGCATATAAATGGTAGACGGTTCATCATATCACTTATCTGCATATTAAAAAAGCTGGGATGGTTGATAGGGCGGTGATTTAGTGAGCACTTGGGAACCAGGTTGGTTGGAGGGAAGGCTCAGTGGATGCTTGTGCAGTTAATAAGAATGAGAGTGTTGTGATGTCCGAAAATATCTACTTCACATTAGGAATGTTGAGATGTGTAAGTAATTAGCATAGCTACACCTGTGCTAATACTGAGTTCTCATTAGCACAATCTGTCCCATATAAGTCTGGATCAGCAAAAAGAACGAGGAGTACTTGTGGCACCTTGATGCCACAAGTACTCCTCAGTTTTTTTGTCCCATAAAAGTAACGTGACACCTCTCTGTGCATTTCTATTTTTTAGCTACTTTAATTCTTCTTTGGTCATATATGTTGGAATGACATAATTACTCAACAGATTTTTGGAATGCTTTTTCAGATTCACTTCATTAGTCAATTATATCTTATTTCAGTCCAATATGTATCAGGATGGCTTCCTCGGACATGATTGCTAACAAAACTCATCCCAGGCTGCTGCTAACGCAGCTTCATTGTTTGCTATACGGACTTGGTGACTTAGATGGTGATGGTGTGAAATTATTCTACAATTGGTTAACCTCTGCAATGCCAGCATCCGTAATGATTCTTCTGATGCTGAGCTAGATTCCCTCATAGCCCCAGCTGTCCCTTGAGAAATCTACCTTTTCCCTATATCACCTGTATCAAGAGGAATCTGGGTTCTCCCAAATATTTAAGTCATTCTGTACCATTTTTCCAATACATCTGGCTCCCTATTTCCATGGGTAATGACTTTTTGTGGCTTCCAGCTGTTATCGCCTGTTCTCGGGAGCACTGGTTGCCTTATTGACAGGTTAGATGGTAGTTTTGTGTGCCCCTCAGAGTAGTAAACACACCTCCTTGTCTTCTTTCAATTGTATCTGTAAGTCCGAAATTTGCTTCGGTTTGCGCAGTACAGGAGTCATGGGAAAAGGAGCTCTTGTTTGTCTGCTCATTAACATCTGTTTCTTGTTTTAGTTTGTCTCTACTGGTGGTACTAAGACATCAAACCCAATTATTAGCTTCTCCTTTTCAATCTGAGAAATTTCTTTATGCCTTGTTTAGGGTTCCTGATGCACACATTACTGCCTCCCCTTCCTGCGTAAGGGAATACACCTTGTTCTTAAGACGATGCATCTGCAGAGAGTGGAACTGATTTTAATTGATCCTTAATACGCCAAAATAGGATAGATGGATTAGTGGCTGGCATTTTAAATGCTCAGATACCCTTAAGAGTATCTTGGCCGTAGATTTGTGGAATAAATTTTTCTAGATAGTTGTTATCCCTGTAAAATACTTTATTCTCCCTTTATGTTGTAAATCCATTTTCTATTGTGAGTATTTGAGCTTTTAAAACTCTCTGATTTCATATGCATCAGCAATTAACCCATCTTTGCTCAAGTCAAAATTGGCTAAACAGAAGTTATCTATACTGAATATAAAAGTTCCATGTAAGATGTCTGTCTGTGTTCTCTTGCTGTCTGCAAAACTTGCTGAGGTCTTTCATTCTGTTCCTTACAGTGCATGGACCAAACGAAAACATTGTCTTTTCTATAATTTCATGTTTCAGTCTCTCAAAATCCTTTTGTGAAATGATTCTGAAATACCTTGTGTGCATAATTAATACCAAATGGCATTAGTTAAATTTTATTGTATCCTACATTGGCCACACTTATAGGTTTCATTCCAAAACATATAACTAAGTCCAGTGGTATTCCTTATACTTAAAATGGCCATTACCATTGGAGCCAATTATAGTTCTAAACTATAAAGAACTTGGTGTGCCCACTGTAATAGAATATTAAAAGTAACTAACATAGAATGTGACTAACTCTTCTTGCCAAAATACACATGCCACCGCAATACTGAGATTAGTTTAACTTCACAGTCTTCAGCTGCCACATGAACAGTTTTCATCAGATTAAAAAAACTAAGACTTTTTTTTTAAATAGGGGATTAATTCATATTCATACTCTATTTTGCTTTTCAGTTACTATCATATCAAAAACCTAGTCTGTCTTTTCAATATCTTCCAGCTTTCCCGTATTTCAGGTGTTTTACTTTACCTGTTAGGATAAATAGATTTTTTTTTCTTTGGTAAATAGGGAAATCACAGATAATACATCTTAAAGTGGTTTTCTCCTTCCAGGCAACCTATGCCTTTAGGAGACATCAGACTCAGAGGATTTCCCTAGAGATGGCAATGGAAGGGAGAGGGTGATGAGGGTTGGGGGAGAGGGGAGAGGAACAACAGTCTTTTACTACAAAAAGAAAAGGAGGACTTGTGGCACCTTAGAGACTAACAAATTTATTTGAGCAGAAGCTTTCGTGAGCTACAGCATCCGATGAAGTGAGCTGTAGCTCACGAAAACTTGTACTCAAATAAATTTGTTAGTCTCTAAGGTGCCAGAAGTCCTCCTTTTCTTTTTGCAGATACAAACTAACACAGCTGCTACTCTGAAACCAGTCTTTTAATATGATCTCTAAAATATTCTTGGTCATGAATTTTCAGCTGAATGGAATATTGATCCATATCTTACTTTATGATTATAATGATGTTGCCTTTTTGCTGTGTCACCGAGTAAATTATCCATATAGACATGGCAGATTTAACCATTTAAAAGTCACTTTAGCTTCATTTTTCTTTGAATAAATGTAATTATATGTACGCAAGTTAGTGTATGGGTATATTTATCAAACTGCGTCACATTAAGAATTGTCGCACGTGAGAATTTTGGACACTGAAGTATTGACTATGTGATGCCTGCAAGAAACTCTGGACAATGGTGTTTGTCACATACAACAATTTCATGTTTTCTTAGCACTATTTATATTTTGAACTGTCCACTTTATGCGAGCTCTGTTTTTTAGCAATGCTATTCCCACATAGCAAGTTTTAAGGCAGTCTCTCTGCTATATGTAAAGTTTTACTGTATTGCCTCTTAGCAACCATTGATGGTAATTTCAGGTTTCAGAGTAGAAGTCGTGTTAGTCTGTATTCACAAAAAGAAAAGGAGTACTCACTTTCTGCTTATTGTACGTCATTATAAACTAGTAGACAAAACAAGTCCACAATTATTATTACTTCGCAATATTCTTGCTCTGTAGAAGCTTGTATATCTTTCCTTGGAGATGTTATGATATTCATCCAGGTGAAAAGCTTATAGATACATAAATCTGGTTTTACTTACCATCTATACGTTTAAGGAGGATGTTTTATGTGACTTAAAGGGTTGACCTTTGGCTACCTTTCCATGTGTTGGCTTGTAGCCATGATCACATACAATATGATGGAAAAATACAGCACTCTCTAAAAGAAGTGTAGATTAAACATTCTGTATTTTGCATAGAGATTATTATTATTATTAGTATCACAGTAATGTCCAAAATGTGCTGGGTATTGAACCAACATATAAAATAACATGGGCAGAAATTTTCACAAGTGATCAGTTACTTTGGATGCCTCTATTTGGGTGGTCAACCTGGACGTTTTCGGAAACCTCATTTTCAGAAGCGGCGAGCATCTACCCTCTGAAAATGAGGCCCTTGCAAGATGTGTCTATTTGGGCATCCAAAACTGCAACTTGCTTTTGAAAATGTAGGCCTTGGTTCTTGCTCCAAAGAGCTTTCGATCTAGAGGAAAAAATATTTAGTGTTGTTTTGAAAGTGTAAATCTTAAGAATAAATAAAACTTAAAAATAGAGCTTTGGTTGCCATAGCCTGTGTGTGTGTTTTTCTCTCTCTCTCTCTCTCTCTCTCTCTCTCTCTCTCTTTTCTTAATCTAGTATGAAAGTACTAACTGGCTTGCTTTTAGGCTTTTTTGAGATCTTATCACCAGTGGCACATTCAGGAAAGAACTGCGGTAAAACTGAAGTGTTACTGTTCAGACTTTGTCTTGAAGAATATTGTAAAGCAGAGGTGTGATACAGAAGTCTTGAGTTGAGCTCGCAGTGCTACCTCCTGAGTCAGGAGAAATAATACCTTCCTCTCCTGTTGAAAGAAAAACATCTTTCTTTCTCCACCCTTCTCCTTTGCCTCTATAGGAAAAAAGTGATTCATTTTAGCTCCTGTATCGCCTATGTATAATGTAAATATCTGAAAAGCAAAACAAACAAATAGAACAAACCTTCCTGTGTAAAGTTTATGGATAACTTATGATTCTGAGTGACCATGGTGTATGCGCGTACCTTTTGTGTACATGCGTGCAAGCATCAATTAAGGACTCAGTCTGGGAAAGGATTTCAGGATGTGTAACTTGCTACAGTTTGGAAAAGATCTCGTGTGCATTTGTTTACCAACTAAAATAATGGTCAGTATCTAATATCTTTTAAGATTTGCTGTTGAAGTGAAAAGCACTGGCATGGTTATTAAAATCTAAAAATATGAAACCCATTTGATCAGTGGTTCTTTACCTACTTTTTATTTGAAACACTTGTTTTAGGAACTGATTATTTAATAGCTTTTTACCATTAAGCCACAGGAGTATACCGCATGAGTGGGTGAAAGGAAGAATAATTACAGTGGGATAATGATTAAAAATCTGTTCATTATTCTTTTTAAATGTACGAACCTCTTGTGAACTAGTTAGTTTGTTAAATAAAATGCAATTGATTATTTGATTTGGCATTGTGACAACTACACTGTATTCACGTAACAGGAGTTATGCAGTAAAAGTTAGGAAGTCTGGTCTTGCAACTGAGGTGCTGGGCTTCTCAAGACACTTGTGTTCATTTTCTGGCTTGGCCACGGACTTCCTGTGTGAATTTGGATAAGTCACTTAGGCCCCAGTATTGCAGTTGACCCGTTCATAGCAAATTCTCAGTTGGGGCCTCAAGATGCTCTTGTAATATAAACAATTGATTATGATGTTCCTTGGGAGGTCCAAAAATAGTAGGCTAATATCAAAGGTAAATGACCTATATCATAATATTGAAATGACAGTTGATTATACATTATCCCTAAAAATATAAACGAAGATATGGTTTTAAAAAAAGAGAGAAATTGTTGCAGTAGTTTCACAGATCACAAATGTAAAATTTTATAGTTTTATTACAGAGGGAATTAAATTACAATGAACTCAAATTCAGGAAAAATGATTTTTTTCTATTGCAAACTTACTTTGTGAGACTATTATTACTATAGTATAGAAGTTTAATTTAAGCAAATAATCCATTAACAAAGGATTAAAATTTCCTCCAGCTAATTTCTATACAGTGTCTGCTTGGAGCAACTGGAGTTAAGCATAGCTCATCTGATGTATTTATTTGCTTTTTGTAGTTTATCTAATACTCAAAAGAGAAGCCAATGACCGCATGCTTGGCCTAATTTAGAGTGACCATGTTTTCAGTAAAATAAATTTTACAGGAGCAATGAGAGAGAGGTCTTGAGGTCTTCCTTCACCATTTGGAATGTCCTCAGGAGAGCTGAGAGCACAAGGCAGGGGACCCTTAGTAACTAAACACAAGACAATCCCCTGGTGTGTGCCTTTTCAGTTCTCAAGAGGATGCCACTGGCTGTGTTGAGAACTTTATCTTGTTGTCTGTTCTTTATGTGGAATGTATGCCAACCCTTTATTGTTAAGATATGAATGTTATTTCTTATGCTGGGTCTTCTCAATAACCACCAAAAGAAATGAACAGTTACTGAGGCAGAATGCTAAGAACATGTTAGATGGTGATGGGGATTGCAGCATACAGGAAACAAAATCTTAGACACATTTCACTTAGCCTGGTCCACACTACGGGGTTAGGTCAAATTTAGCCGCCTTAGGTCGATTTTAAAAATGACTGCATCCACACAACAAACCCCGTTCTGTCGACCTAAAGGGCTCTTAAAATTGGCTTCTGTACTCCTCCCTAAAATCAACCTTGCTGGGTCGAATTTGGGGTAGTGCGGACACAAATAGATGGTATTGGCCTCCAGGAACTATCCCAGAATGCTCCATTGTGACCGCTCTGGACAGCACTTTGAACTCCGATGCACTAGCCAGGTACACAGGAAAAGCTCTGGGAACTTTTGAATTTCATTTCCGTTTCATCAGTGTGGTGAACTCAGCAGCACAAGTGACCATGCAGTCCCCCCAGAAATGTAGAGCGTAGAATGTTTCTACACTCCCCCTATCATCTCCGTCCTTGAGGTTATCACAGATTAGAAGGCGAAAAAAACACACTCATGATGACATGTTTTCCGAGCTCATGCAGTCCTCCCGCACCGATAGGGCACAGCTTAATGCATGGAGGCATTCCGTGGCAGAGGCCAGGAAAGAATTAAGTGAGCGCAAAGAGCGAAGGCAGGACATGATGCTGAGGCTAATGGAGGAGCAAACGGACATGATGAAGCATCCGTTGGAGCTGCAGGACAGCCAACAAGAGCACAGACCCCCGCTGCATCCAATGTATAACCGCCTACCCTCCTCCCCATGTTCCATAGCCTTCTCACCCAGATGCCCAAAAATGCGGGGGGGGGGGGGGCGCGGCGCATGGCAGAGGCTCTGGGCGCCCAGCCACTCCACTCCAGATGATGGCCCAAGCAACAGAAGGCTGTCATTCAAACAGTTTGATTTTTAGTGTGGCTACAATAAGCAATGTGGCCTTATCCTTCCCTCCTCCCCCACCCCAACTGGGCTACCTTGTCCGTTATCTCATTTTTTTTTAAATTAATAAAGAAAGAATGCATGGTTTCAAAACAATAGTTACTTTATTTCGAAGGGGAGAGAGTGGTTGGCTTACAGGGAATTAAAATTAACAAAGGGGGCGGGTTTGCATCAAGGAGGAGCACACACAACTGTCACACCGAAGCCTGGCCAGTCATGAAACTGGTTTTCAGAGCCTCTCTGATGCGCAGCGCGCCTTGCTGTGCTCTTCTAATCGCCCTGCTGTCTGGCTGCTCAAAATCAGACGCCAATCTATTTGCCTCAACCTCCCACCCTACCATACACGTCTCCCCCTTACTCTCACAGATATTATGGAGCACACAGCAAGCAGCAATAACAATGGGAATGTTGGTTGCACTGAGGTCTGACCTCGTCAGCAAACAGCACCAGCGACCTTTTAAATGTCCAAAGGCACATTCTACCACCATTCTGCACTTGCTCAGCCTATAGTTGAACTCCTCCTTACTACTGTCCAGGCTTCATGAGCCATGGGAGCAAGGGGTAGGCTGGGGTAGGTGCGACTGCATGGTGCTGCTGGCTGGGAGAGCAGCCTGAGGCAGAAGCCTCCAGCTCACATGAGATTCCAGGCAGGACTGAATCTCCATGAGACGAAACTTAAAGAAGAGAATGACCTGGAGGCTCTGGCCCCCATTCTGTGCTCTAAAAGAGGGATAGCCATGTCTGTCCAGGTGCCCCTGATCGACCTCTCCAAGGTCTGCCAGGAGCACCCAGGAGATGTACAATGGCTATCAGTTCTACTGCACCATCTGCTGCGAAGGCAAGGAGCTGCTGCTGTGTAGGAATGCAGTACTGCGTCTGCCAGCAGCACCCAGAAGACATACGGTGATGGTGAGCTGAGTGGGCTCCATGCTTGCTGTGGTATGGCGTCTTTGCACGGGTAACCCAGGAAAAAAGGCACAAAACGATTGTCTACCGTTGCTTTCACAAAGGCAGGCAGGGAGGGAGGGGTGCCTGATTACATGTACCCAAAACCACCTGTGACAACGTTTTTGCCCCATCAGGCATTGGGAGCTTAACCCATAATTCCAATGGGCAACGGAGGCTGCAGGAACTGTGGGATAGCTACCCACAATGTACCGCTCTGTAAGTCGATGCTAGCCACGGTAGTGAGGACGCACTCCGCCGACTTAATGCTCTTAGTATGGACATATGCAATCGACTGTATAAAATCGGTTTCTAAAAATAGACTTCTATAAAATCGACCTAATTTTGTAGTGTAGACTTACCCTCAATGTCAGTTTAGACTCACATCACTATCTTTCCTGCATTGTCTATTGCACCTAATTTATCTATGTTATATGTACTCCAGGTGTTATCTTCTGACCACTCTTGGGCTGCAGAATGCTGGTTGGTCACATTGTGCTGGTTCTCTTTGTTTCCACTTGGCAAATCTCAAAATCAGCTAAGACACAGGAAATACTTTGGTAATATTACTTTACCAAGTATTCAAGTGCTATAGTTGCCAAAGGGATGATATTTCCTCACCAGTAGGAGGGAAGGTTCCATAAAAAAGTGAAACCACAATTGCAAGTCCCCCTTTAAACACATTTTTATGAGTAATTTTAATGCTCACTAGTTTGCAACTGCTTTGCAACTAACATATTCCTTCATACTTTGTGGGCTGTTTATACCAGACTAGGCCCTTAATTGCCTTTTTTTTTTTAAATATAATCTTTTTAAATTTGTGTTTTTCAGTTACTGCTGCAAGTGAAAATGAAATAGCCACACATTTGCAGCCAGGTGCAAGGAAACTGAAATATAGCTATAAGTTTTCATCTAGAGGAGTTACTGTAATATGTGATAAAGCTGAAATTACATGGCTCTGCTATACATGTTGTAGTGATTGCTCCTGCCCTCTGTTGGTGATTTCAATAACTGCATGTGTTAACAGTGCAATATGAAACTATTTTTTATGCCTGTACATGTATGCAAATATCTATGTTCATACACACAATATTCAGATTCTGATAATGGAAGGTGCTGTTTGTGCTAAGAGTATTCAGTCACTCGTGTTTTCACTAATTAATCATTAATCACCTGCAGCTGGAACAACAGCTTTTTTTAATTAGTGTCTGTTTATTAAAAATCTGCTTTCAGAGCACTTACAGTGCTGCGCCACAGAAACTGTGCATTGTGTCTTCTATAAACCAAGAGGTAAAAACAAGTTTAGTTTTTTTGTTCTGTGTTTATAGATGCAAGACTCTTTGTAAGACTGGGTACCATGTTGGGTACACTACCATACATAAACATGCTTAATAAATATGCTGCTTAAGCTGGGTTCTCCCCTCAAAGACATCCCATGATTATTTTGTTCCCTGAATATCATGAATAGTTAATAGCTCATAAAACTGGGGTTGACTTGCTTTTAAGTACTGGACAACTAATATGTATATCTTCACAGGCCTCACAAAGCACATTGTCTCTGGCCTTCTTCACATTTCTACTGTAGTTAATTTTCTCAGGGAAGCTTAACTACAGTAGAAATGTAAAGAAGATTATGCTTTAATTTTAAAAATGATCTAACCCTTCTTGTAACACTAGTCTGGTAAAAGTGAACTGGTATAAGCCAGTTACTAGGATTAGAAATAGATCTGGAGGAAAATTCAGGGGTTGGGGAAATCTCTGAAAATTTTCATGAAAAATGTTTTTCACCTGGTGACCATTCCTAGTGGAAAAGAGGAATTACCTGGGCTCCACTTCTGTAGGAGGATGCTGGAGGTGCAGTGGGAGGGGGATGCAGGGACCTAATGATTTCTCTCAATATGAAAGGGATCAACTTTTAAGTTTGGCGTGTATTCCAAATTTTCATCTCTTTAATGCTCTCCAAAATACTTAAGCTAATCCTGTGCACCGTGCTGTGATGGTGATGGATGAGCATTGGTTTTGACTTTGTGGGTTAAGGCAGCAGAAATTTTGTTTTCTAGGCCTGCTCCAAAATGCAAGCCAGCTTGCATTATAGGGATGCTCCTGGTTTGGAGAGTTAAATTTTAAATCGGGAGCCTCATTTAAGAAATTTAGAGGAATAAAATTTGGTCAAAAATGCTGAACTGAATGTTGGGTAGAATTTAGCAGCAGCCATAGCCCTTTGCTAATTCTTAAAACTAAATTGTATTAGTGCATTTTCACAGTGTCATGTTGATATTAAAGGACAGAAATGTAAATTTTATTTTTGTTCGCTTATTTGGGTCATTGACCTCTTTTTTTATTTTATTGTATTATTATTATTATTTATTTTATTATTTATTATTATTGTGGCCTTTCCCCAGCTGAGAGGAGTACGACACCACAGATTCTGTTTTCTTAGTGAAGACTAGAGGAGCAAGGGAAGAAAATGGTTTATGGATGTGGTGCATATGTAATATGTGTGCACAGCTTACTTGTTTTCTATTGTCTGAGGAATGACGGGTAAAGGGCATAAAAAACTTATGCAGACAGACTGCATATTCCCAATTCTTCAGTTTTACAGTCCGTGGCTCTTCAAATAGCAACGGAAGCTGATAAATCGAATTTGTCGTATGAACACACTTATTTTACTCAGTTGTGGTACCATCATCACTTCTCCTTCTTGCTTTGTCATCGTTGAAGGTAAAGTTGAAAGTTACCTTAACCTAAACCAAATTTAATAAAAACTCATCTAGATGTTACTAGTGACATTAGATGGATTTGTAGGTTCAGCTCTGAATAGTGACTTGTATGTGTGAATTTAGCGCTAAAAGCATTGGCAACCTGCAAGTCCCTTGCTGTTATTCCTAGACTTATTCTGAGGAGAGAGAAGTAATCATGACAAATCGCAGATGGTTTTGGAAACAAATGCCGATTGGTGATCTCATCCTACCAGTATCACCCTAATTACTTTTCACAGGATTTGAACTTGAGTTTCCTGAGGTGATAGGCTTATGCAGTAATGTTCTGTACCATCAAGCCCTCTGATCCTCCAGGCAGTCCCAAAATTTCACTTTAAAGGACATTGGCAAGTAACTTAATCCCTAAATGTTACCTATTTGTACCCTCTTTTGTACATGTAATATTTTAAAACCTTGTAAGTGTTGTTGCATTCCCCCTCCCCACCCCGCATAAATATGATGACTAGAATCCAGAGCCTCTGCTAAAACATTAAGAAATGAAAGGGGAAAAATAATAGCTCATATTTTATGTGTTTGTACTACTGAGCCAAAAGCAGTTGTGTGTTCCCTCTTATGGCACTGCAGCAGCAGTTAATTAACAATCTTATTCCCGGAGCTGCACTAAGGACATTAGTGATGCTAGTACTCAAACAGAAAACGAAACAAATTATTAACTTGTTTTCCAGCCTGTACTGCCACAGTGGAATGTGGGGATGGTACTCTGAAATGTCTTGTGTAGATAATGTACCTGGTATGAGGGGCAGCACAGGAGATGAGAGGTGGTGGAATCTCCTTCCTTTGAGGTTTTTAAGGTCAGGCTTGAGAAAGTCCTGCCTAGGATGATTTAGTTGGGGATTGGTCCTGCTTTGAGCAGGTGGTTGGACTAGATGATCTCCTGAGGTCCTTTCCAACCCTGATATTCTATGATATGATGAAAAGTGAAGCAGTCGATTTTAAATTTCTTTAGAAATGCAACTAAATACATATATGCGCACACACCTGCTCAAAATTGGCAGGCACACTATTTTCAGACATTTAAAGACATAGTAATTTAGGACCAAAATTTATTTTGGTTTTGCTTTCAGAAAATATATATTGTAAATAGGGTTGGACATTTGAATGGTACAAAAATGACAGGTCAATTGATCAGTGAAATATTGTCAAGATAATGTCAAAAGTGGTCAAATATTTTTAAGCACACTACTTTATTAGAACAGTCACAAAGTCTAAGACTTTTTGGTGTCCAATAGTCTTAGCCGTAAATACTTGCATCTAATTACAAAAACAAAGTCACTTAACTGAGTTATTTTAACTCAGAAAAATACAAAACTCGATGAAGTTCTTAAAAATTAAAGAATTTTTTAGCAATGTTAGTATTTAAATGTGAATGTTATTAAAGACCGAACCGTTAGAAAAGAAAAAGGAAATAGAATAGAAATAAAACAAACACCTAGCAACTATGAAAGGGTAAAGTCTGTTTTTGAAGTCCATCAATGCTAGGTAGGCAACAAACCAACTCTTTAAACAGCTCAATGACCGTGCATCCATAGGTGCTGGAACTAGGGGTCCTGGGGTCCTGCAGGACCTTTCAGCTTGAAGTGGTTTCCATTATATACAGGGTTTACGGTTTGGTTCAATGGCTCTCAGCTATACACATTCATAGAATCATAGAATATTAGGGTTGGAAGAGATGGAGGTCATCTAGTCCAACCCCCCAGCTCAAAGCAGGACCAACACCAACTAAATCATCCCAGCCAGGGCTTTGTCAAGCCGGGCCTTAAAAACCTCTAAGGATGGAGATTCCACCACCTCCCAAGGTAACCCATTCCAGTGCTTCACCACCCTCCTAGTGAAATAGTGTTTCCTAATATCCAACCTAGACCTCCTGCACTGCAACTTGAGACCATTGCTCCTTGTTCTGTCATCTGCCACCACTGAGAACAGCCAAGCTCCATCCTCTTTGGAACCCCGCTTCAGGTAGTTGAAGGCTGCTATCAAATCCCACCTTACTCTTCTCTTCTGCAGACTAAATAACCCCAGTTCCCTCAGCCTCTCCTCGTAAGTCATGTGCTCCAGCCCCCTAATCATTTTTTTGCCCTCTGCTGGATTGTCTCCAATTTGTTCACATCCCTTCTGTAGTGCGGGGACCAAAACTGGACGCAATACTCCAGGTGTGGCCTCACCAGTGCCGAATAGGGGGGAATAATCACTTCCCTCAATCTGCTGGCAATGCTCCTACTAATACAGCCCAATATGCCATTGGCCTTCTTGGCAACAAGGGCACACTGCTGACTCATATCCAGCTTCTCGTCCTCTTTAATCCCCAGGTCCTTTTCTGCAGAACTACTGCTTAGCCAATCATTCCCCAGCCAGTAGCGGTGCATGGGATTCTTCCATCCTAAGTTCAGGACTCTGCACTTGTCCTTGTTGAACCTCATCAGATTTCTTTTAGCCCAATCCTCCAATCTGTCTATGTCACTGGACCCTCCAGCCTATCTACCTCTCCCCACAGCTTAGTGTCATCTGCAGACTTGCTGAGGGTGCAATTCATCCCATTATCCAGATCATTAATAAGGATGTTGAACAAAACTGGCCCCGGGACCGACCCCTGGGGCACTCCACTTGATACCAGTTGCCAACTAGACATCGAGCTGTTGATCACTGCCTGTTGAGCCCGACAATTTAGCCAGCTTTCTGTCCACCTTATAGTCCATTCACCCAATCCATACTTCCTTAACTTGCTTAATTCAACATGGTTCCAGCACCTTTACATGCATCTTTTCTCTTGTGGTGGGAAGAACATTCAGTGTCTGGGAGCCTTCCTCTCCATCCTTCTTGGCTTTCAGAATTAATTTCTTAGTTTAGACAGTTTAGATTGTAAGCTGTTCAGGGGAAGGAGTGTGTCATTTAACTTATTTAATGTGCTTTGTAAACTTCCCTGTATATTGATACCCTTGTATACAAATGAAGTTATACATACTTACATACGTTGTTTGTTCAAATATTCCAGCCAATCAAGATGCCCAACATTCAGTTAATTCACCTTTTTTCCCAACACGTGGCATTAGCATGTAGCAAAGTTAGTGATTAAGACATTTATGTGGGTAACAGATGGCACCATGGTGCAATCAAAAAGGTAGGCACCACCTACAGCAGGGCATTCTTGCTGTAATATTTGACTGTGGTCAAATAATTGGCATTATTTGACTGGTCAATTGACTGGCTTTCCAAGCCTAATTTTAAAAGGAAAATCTAAATTTTGGCACTAGACTATTTGTCTCTTTAAAGTCTGAAGACAGTGTCTCTACTGAATTTGTGCGTGTGTAATGGGGAATGGATCACTTGATTGCCGTTCTGTTCATTCCTTTTGGGGTACCTGGCATTGACCACTGTCAGAAGACAGGATACTGGGCTAGATGGACCTTTTGGTCTGACACAGTATGGCTGTTCTTATGTTCTTATATTCTCCCAATATTAATAGAATTATTTGAATAAAAAGAGATTTTTGTCTAGATTTAAAAATTTCCTGCGGTGTTTGCAACCCAGAAATTTCAGCATTGTGCTAATGCAGGATGAACCAGAAAGTAAAACTTGTTGTAAACAAATAAAATGGACTGGTCTATTTTTTTTTTCCAAATGTCCAGGCTGGATCTGATGCAGTAACTAAGTGGAATAATAGGTGGAAAGAAATTAAAATGACAAAATTAATTCAGTTTTCGTCACTTAGTAATATGAGTTAGGAATTCTCTGTGTTCTGTTTTGTTTTTTTGTTTTACTGTAAATGAAAGTGTGTGACTTTTAACTTATCAAACCTTTTAACCTACAAAGTAGGTGTCTTTTAAAAAGTATGTTGATTGTTAAATTTAAGAAATCTTTAAGTATGGAAGACTTGCTTTAATGTTTCCAGATACACCAGTGACCCCCAATATGATGGGTATCAGGGAGGCAATGTCTCAATAATACAGTTTTGTAGATGTCCTGAATCATTCCTAAAGCTTCCATTCACTCTTCACGCTGAGCATCCATTCAATCTGACCCACTCTCGGCAGTAGCCAGAATCAATATAATTACCCTGCAGCTGGCAAGGCAGGAAGCTTCTAATACCACTCCAATTTAGCTGCTAGGGAAAGGGGGCTAAGCGGGGATAATACTGCAGCCTAATCCTGGAAGCTGAGAGCGTCAATTGAGCTTCTAACTAATGCTGCCTTAAGGAGAGAGAGAGCAAGAGTACTTGAAGTTGGCTCGAAACCTGGAACTTTGAATAATGGCAATACACAGAATGCTATCCATTAGGCCATTGCTGGGACAACCCATTTTGTTTTATACTTCTGTCTGAAATATCCTCCACTTTTCCACATGCCAAGAGAACAGTCTTAGAGCTCTTTCACTAATGTTTGACTGAGACAGACAGACTGCTTGTGGGATATTGTATGTAAACAATGATTTCTAATAGAGCAAAGCTATAAATACAAAAAAGGAAGGGATTTTTGAAGGGCACTCTGCCAGTAGTTAAAGAGAAGGGGCTGTCTGCAAAGTCTTGTGGTTTAACCTAGATAGATCTATGTCTGTAGACACATGGGCAGTAAATATCTGAGATGTAGTGTAATGTACATTAAGATCTTTCCTGGGAAAGGAGCATTATGTCATGGTTCTGCAATACTACTAAAGCAATATTTAGTTCCATTCCCTTCTCCCACAACAACCCCTGTTTTTAACATTCTCTGTAAGCAGTGACTCATTTTTTAATCATGTGTAAAGGATATAAAAACTAGGTCCAAGATTTTTTTTTAAAAAAATGTTTGAATAATAGATTTTGGGCACATGTGCATGTTGAACAGCTGCTGTTAATTTTCTGTCTATGGTATAGCCACAAGCTATAAAGAAAGAATAGAAGATTCAGATTACTTAACACGTATATGCTCAAAAGTGTTTTCAGACAGAGCTGATGGCCAGCAGAGCTTTGAAAGATTATCTTTTTTGAGACGAGTGGCTTTTCCCAGTAGAGTGACCAGATATTTTTTGTTTGTGATTTCCAGCTGTCCCATTTCCTCCAAGCCACCGGCTCACAGCTAAGGAAGTGTTTGATAATGATGGAAAACCCCGTGTGGATATCTTAAAGGCACACCTTATGAAGGAGGGGAGGCTGGAAGAGACTGTTGCTTTGAGAATAGTAACAGAGGGTGCTTCAATTCTCCGTCAGGAAAAAAACTTGCTGGACATAGATGCCCCAGTCACAGGTAAGTGCCAATATTAAATCGGAACATGCAAGCACATTCATTCAGGTATATACTACTCCCCTGAGAGTTCGGTGAAAGTTTCCTACTCCACTGACTGCTCTCAGTACTTAACTCTGCATCTCTGAATCCACTGCCACAGTGGGCCTGATCCTAAGAGTTGCTGAGATCCTTAACTTCCACTGATATTAGAGGAAAGGACCTTATGGGCTGAAAACTTTTGCTTCTAAAGTGTGGAGAGTTCTCTAGACTAATATATAAGATTAAAAGTGTGTTCTAAAAGATAAAACTGATAAAAGATAACTGCCTGTTTTACCAGATGTTAATTCCGTACATTTACAGATGGCCTTCACCTCAGTAGCACCATTCAAACTTAGTCAGCCTTACTCTGAAGGATCAATGATGCTGTAGTGAAAGGAAACTTCATTATAAGTGGTCAGAGCAATAACAAATGAGCAAAAAGAAAAAGCTAGAAGAACCTCCGCATATTATTTGCCTACGGAATTAATGAATTGTTCTGATTAAAGAACCCATTTTGCCCTTGGCTATCAAACATTTCCACTCACTCATTAATTCTCAGGAAATGCCTTGTGCCTGATCTTCCTTCTCTGATTGTCTCCCACTTCCGACTGCATTCTGTGCATAGGAATGCATTTGCTTGTTTTAATACACTCTTTTTGTATTTTTATTATTTAAAAAAAATTTTTTTTGCAAACATACAGTTGCTTTTCTGAGAAGTTGAAGAGTCTTTGACAGGAAAACTGATCCACGGCTTAGAGAGTTAGTTGCAGAGCTAAACATTACTTCCTCATAGTATGAATCCTAGACATATAGGGTTTTTTTTTTCAAGGAGACTGGAGGATTTGTACCTTCTCTTGGTAGTTTTACAAGAAACAGAAAAGCAGAGCCAGAGTGGAAAGAAAAGTTACTTTAGTAAAGGCAGAAAGAAGAGCACTAAGACCCATAATTAGCATTGGTGTTGTCCACCAGATACTATGTGAACTCAGCAAGTGCCTTAATAGTTTTGTTATTTTCAGAAAAGCTACTTCTGAAACCAATAACACAAAGTGGGACATTTAAGCATCAAATGTAGCATAATTTATTAGTCTATTTTCTGAAATGTCATCAAAACATGGAACCCTAGGTAAGTCTCCATATTTCGTTACTTGAGACGATGAGTCAATCATATGTTCTCTTACTCTTCTGGGAGGAAATATGTCTCATGTAGCTCCATAGGTGAACCCTTTGGATGATTGGGGGGAGTCTTAGAGTCTGTAGTCCTTCCCTGCAGAAGAGGATACGGGCTGTGAAGTAGGTTAAATGGAGGAAGACAAGTTCTTCAGGGATGCAGCACTATCTCCTGAATTAAGGGATGCCACCTCTTCCTTCACCACTTTTGGGTCTTTCAGAGAGGTTGTAGTGTGTCTCGAGGAGTGGTTCTATGTGACTTATGCTATCATTCCCTTTTACATTCACCACTAACTCCGAGATAGACATTCTTAGATATTTTTTTTGTTAATTATTCTGAGTAATTTAGCGATGTTATCTCCCTCCTCCCAGATTAATCCCTGGAGGCCTTAGCCAATTTTAGTCTTGTTCTCTCTTATCTGAGTTTACATCTCTTTTGACCATCATTCAAATATATTATCTTCTGGCAATGGGTTGCAGTACTGCTGTATTTCCTCGGTTTGGCTAATGGCTGTTTACCTGGAAGCTGACATGGTGAAGCTTGTATCCTGATGCCTGCTACTGAGGTAATTTGATAGTTCATATGCTCTGTGAACAAACCCAAGCTGTAAACTGAGAGCTGGAATAGCAAAACTAATCACTAACAGAAGACAAAAATCTAGAAAGGAGGAAAAGAAAACCCGTGTGTGATGCCCATTCTATTCAGTAAATATTCTATTCATCCATCCAACAGAAAGTTTCTTTGGTTCCTGATAGGTCAGGATCACTGCCAGTTCAGAGTCCTTCCCTTTGGACGAGCAACAGCACCCAGGGTATTCTCAAAGGTTTTCTCTGTGGTGGCAGCCCAAATGAGATGTGACAGCTACACAGTTTTCCCGGACTTGGACGACTGGCTCCTCACAGGTTGCTCCAGCCAAGAGGTCAGGTCGGTGACTTTGTCCCTGCTTCCTCTTCTAGCGGTGCTGGGTGTCTGTGTGAACCAAAAAAAAAAAAATCCATTTTGACCACCACATAGTGGATAAACTTTATTGGAATGACACTGGACTCAACTTCAGCAAGATCACCACAGAAGGATTGCAGTCAATGAGCTATTTAATAACTCAGGTTACTCACAGACCAAAATATCATGTGGCCTAGTAGAGAAAGGCATACTTTGATCATAATATGCCTTTCTCTACTAGGCCACATGATTCTTTGGTGACCATGGTGATGTTGTTCCACATTATTTGGCTCTGGAGTCAATATCACCACAGAAGGATTGCAGTCAATGAGCTATTTGATAACTCAGGTAACTCACAGACCAAAGTATCATGTGGCCTAGTAGAGATAGGCATGCTTTGATCATAGTATGCCTTTCTCTACTAGGCCACATGATATTGTGTAATTATGTGGCAATATTTGCCAGACTTCATTTACACCGCCTTACACTGTCTATTCACCAGACAGTGACCATGTGAACATTAGTGTGATTGTTCCTGCCAGGCTTATTGCCTCTCTCTCACCTGGTGGTCGAATCCGGAATGAGTTTGAGTGGGAGTCCCCTTCAACACTCTCGCTGCCAGTGCCATCGTAGTAACAGATGCGTCTCTTCTGGGATAGGGCGCTCCCCTGTATGGCCACACTGCTCAGGGCACTTGGATCTCACAGGAGGCCAGACTATACATCAGTCTGCTGGAACTGAGAGCATTCTGGCCTGAAGGACATTTTCCCCTCCCATATATTCACTCCCGAGCCAAATAATGTGGGACAACATCACCATGATTTTTTATATAAACAAGCAGGGTGGAGCAAGATCCCTTCCCTTCTGCCTGGAAGCAGCCAGACTTCGGAATTGGTGCATCAGAAACCACACCAGTTGTTCAAGCTACTTACCTACGAGGTATTCAGAATTCTCTAGGGAACAACCTAAGCAGGCACTTCTCTGCCTGGGGAATGAGTGGGAAATACACAGCTGTGTCCTGAGGGAAATATTCACTCAGTGGGGAACACCCCAGTGGGATCATGCTATGTTCCAAAGGAACAGGAAACTATACCTATACTGCTCCTGGGTAGCTATCGCCCACGACTCCCAGGGTGACGCTCTCCTGTTATCATGGACAGACCAGCTCAGGTATGCCTTCTCTTCTCCTCCCCCGCGACCACAGGTCTTGAGAAAGATCTGTTATGACAGGGCCAGAATCATTTTCATGGCACCCAACTGGCCCAGATATTTTGGTTCACAGAACTTGTGAGAATATCAACCTGTCCTTCTACCAGGATCTGTCCCTTCCTGGATCTTCTAAATCAGGAAGAGGGCAAAATCAGACACCCCAATCCAGACCCCTCACAGCCTGGTGTGTGGATGTGTGTCAGATCTAGAATGGCCATGTTTGGAAGCTCTCCAAGCTATTCTTACGCAGAGTAGCAAAGTTTCAACTAGGAACTGCTACCTAGCTAAATAGAGATTTTTCTCTACGTGGGCACAGCACAATCACTTTTTCTCAGACTCTTCAGATATCCCAGTCATTTTAGATTATTTCCTATCATTGAAGAACTTGGATCTCTCAATTAGCTCATTGTGGGTCCATCTCACAGCAGTCAGTGCCTTCCTTCCTCCAGTACACGGGGCTTCTGTTTTTATTTGCCAATGCAAGTTAGATTTCTGCAGGGCCTAGTAATGGCCTTTCTGCGTGTGGTCAAGCCTACACCTCAAAAGGAGTTTAGTTTTGTGCTGTCATTATTTACCAGACCACCATTTGAATCTTTGACCAGATGCTCTATATCCCACATTTTTAGTTGCTGTTACTTTGGTCAGAATGGTGAGCGAGATGGGAGCACTCATGGTGGATCCACTGTGAACCATTTTTCACAAGGAGATCTCCTTTTGCCTTTATCCTAAGTTCCTCCCTGTGACTTATTTTTTGGTGCCTCCTATTGGCTGAGTGTGGTGCTGCAATCTCTCTTCCCCCCCCCCGCTCCTGGTGCCCCCTGTAGGTTGCCAACCTTGCTAGGTAGGTCTTCAGTGGCTTGGGCATCCAGCTAAGTCACACAATCAAACCTGAATGAACCCCTTCTAGAGGGTAGCAAAGAGATTAACAAAACTCACTAGGGTCTTCAGATCTGCCTCTGGGCCCTTTCAGTCTAGCCCCTTTCTCAGGCTTTTAGTAGAAGTCCAGCCAGAATTGTCGGTCTACCCTCACCAGTCTTTAGACCTTCTCTGGGTATTTTCAAATCTAGCCCCTTTTCTTTTAAAACTTTCCAGGTTTTAGGCCTCCCCACAATGGGGGAGCCAAGCCCGCCCAGTACTCCAGATCCCGATCCAGGGACGCTATACGCAGCAGCCATGTACTGCTGTCTCCAGGTCACTGCTGCTAGTCCCTGGGCCTTTTCCCACGTAGTCCCTTTCCTTTTACCTGTTACCTTATGGTTACATTTGTCAGGTCCTCTCATTCCCAGGGCCAGTATAACTTTTCCAAAATAATTCCTAGAGCACATCCTTTAAAAAAACATCCAATCTTGACTTTAAAATTGACGGTGAAGAAAAATCTGCCACAACACTTGGTAAATTGTTCCAAGATGTCTCCCTAGCCCTTACACTAGAGGGATCTTAAGGGTGGAGCAGGATTAGGGAACTGGGAGCTGATAAAACAATTGTATTTGCCCTATCTAAATCTCTTCAGTCCTGGTAGAGATAGCTTTAACTCAGGGTCTGTCCAGCACTCAAAGCTTTTTGGAATGCCGGGTTCCAGCAGCTTCATCTGAAGAGATCTGAGCATTAGATGGAGAAAACTTATTGCAAAGTTTTAAACGAAAGAGGAATGATTGTTTGATCAGCTGTGTATCTCCATTCTCTGGCCAGTCCTTCATGCTAGTCTCCTTTACCAGACTCCAGCCCTGATTCTGCAGCTCCCATATTTACATACATTTAAAAAAAACAAAACTTAGGTTAAGGTGACTTAAGCACATATCCTTTACAGGAATATGAATATTTAAAGCAAGTTACAGCAAAATTCACACCAAATCAGACCATCTCCTATCATCTTGATACTCAACCACCCCAACATACTATTATCCTTCTCAAACAAACCTGCTTTTGGTTCAGGACACAGTGGAGCCCTGATCCTTCACTGGGGAATCTGGATGCACAAAAAATAAATACTGTCCTCGTCAGTGGGTATATGAAAGACAGTGTAACTTACCCCGCAGCTATCTTAACTCTGATATGGTCATTTGTTACTTATCCATGTATCATATTATGAATGTGATTGTGAAACAGGGTGTCTGTAGAGATGTGAATACAGAGATGTGGACCTGATTTGCCTTTCACTTAGTAACTCCTTTACTTCAGTGGAATTAAATCTGACTTAAACTGGTGTAAACTGAGAGAAGAATCATACCCTGTAACTTTAAAATAATTGTCATTAAGGAATGTAGGGCTGCAAGACTGGTGATGAGATTGTGTACTGGCATGTGATTATAAATTCTTTGATGTATGTATGGAGGGTGATGATGTAATCTAATTGAGCCTACATTTATGCCACGAGGTAGGGGTGCGATTCCTCTGCTTGCTTACACATACAGGGGCTAGCTTCACTGAGCTAGCGTGAGTATAAATAGTAGGGTAGTCAGGATAGTGGCAGTAGGGGCACAGATTTCTTGTGCCAAGTACATATTCACGGGGTTCAGGCAGGTTTGTACTCAGCAATGCCCAGCCGTGCCACCTCTGCCACCACTGCAGCTATCCTACTCCTGATGAGAGCTAGCGCGAGTATATGTAGGTGAGCACGGAGAAGCACACTCCTAGCTCAAGGACCAGAGGTAGCCTGAGTGTGGTAGAAATAATATGCCTTGGTTTGACTGAGTACCATGATCATAGAATATCAGAGTTGGAAGGGATGTTGCCTTTTAACTCATGGTTTCCTTGTTCTTTAGTGTTTGTACTGCTGTAAGAAAATACACTTGAGGTATCCAAACTAGTGTGTGTGTGTGTGTGTGTGTGTGTGTGTGCGTGTGTAAAATTTGAAACCCAAAGTGGCATTCAAAAATCTCTTCTGCTTATAGAATCTCACAAACTGGAGATGGAAAAGCCCTCTCCTGCTGCCAGCAAAGGATTATTCTTCGCTATTTTAGGCATACTAGTCTCAAATGGCTTTTGTTGAGGCTTCTAGCAGTTCCTTTGGGAGATTATTCCATGGGCTAATAGATCCTATTGTCTAATTGTTTCCTGATTGTTCCACCTGTTTTCCCCCTATTGCTCAATTTAATTTCATAGCTAGCATAAAAATAACTGATATCAACAGGCTACCAGAGCTAGAGGTTGAGTTTAGAACTTTGACAGAATCAAGAATTGTTAAACTGATCAATGCTAAAGCAAGTTGTTAAAAGCATTCATGCAAACATCACAGTAAAAGCCAATAAAATTACAAATTACATCCAAAGGTAGCACACACTGAAATGATCTGTTCCAGCTAGGGAACCAAGCAAAGCAAGCTCTTTCTCTGCTTTTTTGAATTTGAAGCAGGTATTGACTAATATAGAGCCGTAATGTGAAAATTAAACAGCATTGCTTATTCGGAGCTCCAAGCAATGCATAATTTATTCCTATTAGTGAGGCGTCAGTAGTGACTCAGTAGTTTAAATTTGAATTAACTTTTTATTTAAAGCAGGATTAAAACTTCTCTATTTCACACTTCAGTGATTGAATTTATACTCCTGCTGTACCACAGTTATTGTTGAGGAGACAGGTAAATGTCCAGAATAGTTTGGTGGATAAAATACTTACTAACATCCAGGAAAAAAGATCCAATTCCAAACTTTAGTCGTGAATATGTGGTGTGTTTGGAGTATTTTTTCCTCACAATAGTTACATAACCACAGTCTTAACAAATTTCAGTCACTTCAGCATTAGCATCAAATCTCAGACACCTACTCCACTTTTGAAACCTAAAAATTAACCCGAAGAAAAATTATTCCCGTTTTTCTCCATTGCATAGCTTATTATCATCAGGGCTTGTCTGTATGGGAAAGTGTTAACTCTTCTACCAGTATAATTTCCCATATCAACATTTATTCTAGTAAAAAGATGAGTGCTTTTCACGTTAGCTTAAACCCTTTCCAAAGTGACATAAGTTAAGCCAAAAAAGGCCCCTTTATACTGGAGAAAGCCTGTCTAACAGTAAAACCTTATCAGTTTAAGTTCATACCGTAGCTTATGTTGGATAATTTTCCTGGGTAGACAAGCCCCAAGAGAAGCTGATGGATCTGTCACAGTCCAACCAACTTCCGTTCACTTCCAGCATACAACCACCTGTGGTGTGTACACCTGGTTCCCTAAAATAACTCAAATGTACAGCTTTAACTCTGACCTCCGCAAGACAAGTGTTACCAATAGACACACTTTTACTCGAAAAATATCTTTTCTACCTTTTAAACACCAGAGGTCAGAGTTAAGGTTGTATGTTTGATTCTGACTGTATAGCTATGTAAATAATAAGTAATTACCAGAGTGTATATATTTGTATGTTGGAAGAAGGAGAGGAGAGGGAATGAGTGAAGAGCATCACATTGCATCTACTCTGCTTACACCACCTGTGATACCTAACGATATTGCATTGATTACAGCTACCTGCTCGTGACTATATAGTGAAGAAGCTGATTTCACTGGTCCTTTTAAGAGTAATTGGCAATTTAATAGATTGTACAAAGATATAAGGATGTGTCACAATGTGTCAACACACCAACATAAAAGTAAACCTAAAACATCTCAATATATAGTACAGTCTCTAACAAATTTTCTAATCACTCCTCACTATTTCAGTATTCTCTTTCCCTCCAATAGAAAGCCTTGAAAATAATTACTGTTAATGACTTAACAGGTGAAGTAAACTAGGCTGAATATACTGTACAAAGATATTTGGAGAGTTGATCAGGATTGATGCTGCTGTTTCTGTTTTTCATGCATTACTGAAATATCATAATATATGGTTATTGAATCATTTGTGTCTGGTTAAAGATTATGGCTTCCAAAGGAGGTGAAGATGTAAAGCAGCATGTGTTTAGTGGGTTTGTTTGGGGTTTTTTTTTTTTTGGTCCATCTCTTCCCCAAGCACTTCTGTCCATTCCAGATATGGATTGAAATGCATCTGCCTAGATCCTCAGTAGGACAAAATGATTGTGTCTCTCGGCTTAATTGAGCCTGCTTCAGATATTAGTTTCTTCAGCATCTGACATTCTGGCAAAGCTGAGGTTTTCTAGTAGCAGCTGCTTGAATCAGTCAGAATGCCAAGACAGTGGATGCTGCAGCCTGTATTCTTTACAGCTACCTCGCTTGTTACTCCTTACAAATAATCCATTTCCTTTGGAGTGAAAATCATGTAGTTGTATAAAGTGAAGTGAAATGATTGGCCCTCTGTTACACAGCCCTGGTATAGCTCTTCTCGCTGGACTCTCACCAGAATGCTGTGTTGGGTCTCACCCCACTGGGACCATGTGTTGTTTAAGCTTCCTTTGATCTGAGTAGGCTGCAAGTACCATCTTATAGCCTGTGCACGAGAGGCCAAGCTAGGTTGGTTACAGCTTTATAGAAATGGGACCCTGCAGCCCAGTTGCCCTGGGCCCCAGGACCAGTGCTAAACCTCCTATTCCCGAGTAGATTAAGCACACCCTTTCCCAGATCTTCAGCCTCGTGAGTGCTCTGGTTCACAGTTTGCCTGTTCAGTGACATGGAGTAGTTGAAAACAGACACACACTTTCCAAAACCAATCTCTTTCCTCTAGATAGCACAAAAAATACACAGAGCTGGACAAAATAATATAACACCAGTATGCATTTCCCTGCCTTCATTTCTTCACCACTTAGGAGTGTTCTTTGGGCTTAGGTCAGTCTTTTAAATTAGGAGTTCAGCATCTCCGCCTTCACAGGACATCTCCTCTGGATCATGCAGTCTCTGTTTCTTTTCTTCTTTGGCTGATACCACAGTTAAACAGGCCCCCCTCTGCTACAAAAGAAGGCCCTTCTGTTTTTCCCATTGTCCATGTTTCGTTTATCTCTGAGAGTCCCTTGGAGTTCTCCCAAGGCTCTCAGGCTCCCTGATTTTTAAGACCAGGAGTTAACACCTGATTTCTTTATTGTGTTGAGGGATTTTCAATTCTCCAATCCCTATCCCCCAGCAGAGAAGTTGGAGAAAACTGGTTTTGCTTAGGATGTGGCCCATCCCATCATTCCAAGATGATCTGATTTGAATGGCAGCCATCAAAGATTAACAATGCTCCATGATCTGGGAGATGCTTGACAGTCATGACAGCATATGGCTGACTCCACATACACAGAGACATTCTGTGATACAGCAATTTTATAAGATCCCCAAATTGTCACAACCTCATCCTCTATTTAGAAATAAAACTTGGATTTATGTGATACAACACGAGACCTTTTCTGCAGTGGAGGATGAGAGATGCTCTGGTCTTAACTAGTAGAAGTATGTGGAGTGGAGAAGCCTGAACTGACTGAAAACAAAACTTTGGTGCATAGATCCAGAATTACCATCTGGACATAAATGACATTTACATTTATCTTCATTTTTTTTATTTTTAATGTAGGGATATTTTAATCATTAATGACAGAATAATCCTTGTAAAATCTGGGCATGGTGCAGACAGGTGCTACCAAGGGTTGCTGACAGTTCAAGATTTTACAGAAATAGCAGGGAATCATCATCATTGCTGATCCTGACCCTTGGAGGAAGTTCATGGAAATATACAAAAATCCAGAAATCGAACTCGTGGTGCTGCTAACATTAGAAAGCATCTGATTTCTGATTCAGATGCCTGCACACCCTGTCTGCACCCTGATCGTCTTCTCCTCCCACCATGGAATCCCTACTTTTTGTCCTTTTTGATGCATATGCACACCTGAAAAAGCAATTCCTCAGCTGAGTTTAAGGAGTGTCACTGAGGTTTTACAGGCACATAGTAACCATGTTAGAATGCTTATAGTACATTGCAGCACCTTAATGTTTCCCTCCCCATAATTCAGAAAGACACTTGGTTTCTTAACTTTATACTACACATTCATCTGAGACTTTGTTTTGCAAAAATAAAACGAGTGAAGCAGGTACTTTCCCCATTTTACAGTACAGAATAGGTAAATAACTTGTCCATGGCAGAACTGAGACTAGGACATGGAAGTACTGATTCCAATGCCTGAGTTTCCTTTCCTAAAATAATCATAATGCTGCTAGGCACATTGTACTCTTAAGAATTTAGCAAGGTGCTTAGTTTGTACCATTTGTGTCCTAGCAAGCATTGCCTAATTATTCCTCTTGGTCCTGGATTCATGTACACTCAGCTCTGTGCCTGGTCATATTATGTTGGTAGTGCTGAAAAAAATCCATGACATTGGTGTCCTGGAAATCGAGTCATCTAAATTCTGCCCTGTCTAGTTTTGAATGAAAGAATTGTTTAAATAGACATGAAACAGAAGGGACAAAAATCGCCAGTGTTCAGATTCCCACAGCACAATCTTATTTGTAGATATGGAGCTGCTCCAGAAAGATTGAAATGTAGTAATTGGCAAACAACAACGAAAAAGGAAATGCAAAGAAGAAAGGCCCTATTTTGTGTAAAACTTGTGCAGATACAATCATGTTCTGTAGGGCTTTTGTCCATCGCCAGGTCATCCAATGTAAATACATAATGAATCCAGGAGCAAGCCTTGGAAAAAGCAGCAATCCTGCTGATCTCATGAAGGGACACATACAGTTCTAATCTTGTGTTTTTCCTGAACAGATACTGCCAACTGTTTTAACTTGTGTAGTGGTACTTCAGAGAGTAGAGGTTTTTTTTTTTTGTCCACTTCTGTTTTGTTGTTTGCTGTAGCAAAGCAAACTGGGAGAAATAGAAAAGGGAAAAAAACAGTCAGGGAAAGACAGAGGGAACAAAGACGAAAAAGTAAAGAAACAAATACACAGACCAAGTGTGTTACATTTCTGGTAGTCACTGTCACTTTCAGGGTAACTGCATCTGCATTCCTCCTCCATGGTCCCTAGAGGGCACCCACTTACAAGTTCCTGGTTCCCAGCCATCACTTCTTCTGGCAGAGATCTAAGGGCTAGGCTACACTGGCAATGCTAAAGTGCTGCCACGGCAGCACTCTAACGTGGCTTGTGTGCTCGTGGCAGAGCGCTGGGAGAGAGCTCTCTCAGTGCTATAAAAACCACCTCCGCAAGGGGCACAGCTCCCAGCGCTGGGGCATTATCTACACTGGCGCTTTACAGCCTTGAAACTTGTAGCATCCTCGGGGGGTGTTTTTTCACACCCTTGAGCGAGACAGTTGTAGCCAGTGTAGACAAGCCCTAAGTCTCCCTCCCTCCTGACAAGGGGTTTTAAGGTGGCACAGTTTCCTGATTTACACTGTGATATCCCCAGCAAGCCTGTTTGCCTAAAAGGCCAACACCTGTGCTTTGCTTTCTCTGAAAGAAACTATGAACAGTGCATTGCGAGCATTACAAGTTACCGTACGGCTTTTTAAGCAGGCACATTTATTTTTCAGGTAAAAGCATTACAGAGAAAACATAAAAATCAATAAATGTTCCTGTGCACATTCTAAAATATAACGAGAGTCTTATGGAGCCCTAGTAGACGAAAGTCTTTCCAATCCCTCTGCAAGGATTAGAGATCTCCTTGCCGGGCTGGCCTTAGGGAAAATGGCACTTTGGTGTTCCTGGCCTTCATCCCCACTGCCTCCCCCACCCGTTGCCTTGAGCTCCCTTCTGTGACTTTGCACCCCAAACCTGCCCCCCTCCTTGCCTCTTGACCAGGGCACCCCTCTGACCATGGTGCCCTGTGCGGTCGCCCATCCATAAGGCTGGCCCTGGCTCCTTGGACAGAAAGTCCTGTCCATCTACTGGGTTGGGAAGAAGAGCCCTGAGTCATTTTAAGCTTAGGCTGTTTATCCAAAAATCCTTTCTTTGTGTCCTGGTCTCTGGTAACCCAGTGTAAACTAGTGTATGCCAGCCTTTCCAGGAGTTGGTCCTCTCTGGGGGTATTCACCTTAATCACCTCCCCCTGTTTTCAATTCCTGGGTGTGAAGTATTGGCGGTTGCAAAGAAGGGACTACTACCAGATCTCAGCCATTGCTTAGTCCCTCTCAGTGGAAAGAAGCATGATCTGTCATCATTGTAGGAGAGTGTATCTCAGGTAACATTGGAAGTGGCATACATGGGGCTTTGGGGAAGAAAAAAAGGATTTATTGTGTGGAAGGGGAATCTTCTTCCTTTCTCTCAATCAAAGAGCCCATCTCTCGCAGTGTTAATATCATAGATGTTATAGGGACTATTCCTTGAGCTGACAAATATTTGTCCTGCTCAATCTTCCATAATTTATCTTGAGAATACAGTATTTTCTCTTTTCCAGGGTTCTTTTTCCAGAGTGTAAAGTTCTATATAAGCTTTTCCCTGGTTTGAATGAAAATTATTCCACAGTTCAAAACAATCTCTCTAATTAGATTCTAAAATTCTAATTTCATATTTTAAAACTTGCTATAAACTCTGGAGGAGCCATGCTGTTTAAAATTAAGACACCAAGCATCAGGATTCCTTATGCTAATAACAGATGTATTTTACAGTTGCAATTAGTTTCAGAAAATCATCATGAATGTTTCACCTCAAAGGGTTCTGAAGATAGTGAGCTCTCTTTACTCTGATAAAATGTCAAGACATATAACATCCTGTAGACCACTGCTGTGCCTATTTGTAGGACATTAAACTATTACTTGATAATTATAGCTTCAAAAATCTTCCTCACCACTGTTTCCAGAACTTCTGCACATTGGCTATTGCCTTTATCTTCAGCAAAACTTGCCGGGCAAAGGCTAGGTAAGGTGTGTGCACCACCAGTAGAAGACTTGATTCCTTTGATGGGGGCGGAAAATCTTGTTTTTTATTTTCACTTTCATTTTCACCACTGTAAGATTGTTGAAAACTAATTTGGATATATATGATGCCATTTAAAAACAAACAAACATGCTGCATGCTTTTGTGGGCAACACTGTTTCACTGAAGAAGAGTTAGCAAGCATAAAAGGGCCTTAAAGGAGAGTATTTCTTCCCCGCTCTTCTTTGTGACCACAAGCAAGTTGACCTTCTGATGTCATTTTGTCATCACCCTACTTTACAAAACTTTAATTTTTCAGATTCTAAGGACTAGCAATTTTTCAAAAATTGAATACAGTCTCTTATTCTCAGGTTACATGAAGACAAAAGATGTTGCAAAGAGCCCTTCGGTTAAGTCCATAAATTTAACAGCCTCACTGTTTGCAGAGGTTTTCTCGAAAAGTTACTCAAATAGGAATGATTTGCAGTCAGTGTTGGCCCAAATTTGAATAAATAGGCATCAAGCTTTCCAAATTATTCTGTTTCATAAGGAAAACCATGTAAAGTTAAATTATTAGATGTGGAAAATTCTTTGCAGTATTTGCCAGAGTATTCACTGAAATTTTAGAACAAATTTTCTCTGAGAACAATCAGAGCCCTGTTTTGTTTGTTTTCAGCAGATTTCTTAATGAACATCATTACTGGCAGAAAAGCCTTGAGAAACTGTGAATTTTAAGCAAATCTTTCAGAATATTCAAGAAAACAAACTTTAAATTGATTTTGATTATTTACATTTGAACACCTGATTCTAAAACTCCACTTAACCAAAGAACAGAAACATGCCATGTGAGTTTTGCATCTAGTTAGAACAGATGGAGCGCTTCACACTTATAATTCAGAATTAACTGCTCATGAATGAGCTATAGACTAAGTATCTTTATTCAGCAAATAATGTCAAATAACAAACACATTTAATAAAATAACTGGGAACAATTCCCAGTGAGAAAAGAGGATGAAATTAAGTATGTTATTTGTTATGACTTATTCTTTCAACCATAACATTTATTAATGAAATAAGTTTTAAAGTTGTTTTGATGTGGAAACATTTTAAAAATCCATTCCAGCTTCTCCATTTCTCATGCATTTTCTCTCTATTGTTTATTGTCCCCTACAAACAATGATTTGGAACTTCACGGTTGCAGGCACTGCAAGAGTAGACCATTGGCATTATTGAAATCAACCCTGTGTTCAGTGAAGTGCCAGTTTAGGAGTAGTTCCATTTTCCTTCTGCTTGGTTTACCTTCTGTCAGAGACAATGATGGCTGTTAAATGCCAGGATTTTCTAGTACAATAAATCATGAAAACTAGGGTTACTTTTTTCACATTTCTTTGTTTTTTAAACTCAGACTTACACACTTACAATAAATCCATTTAGTAGTTTATACAATTAAAAATAAACACTGACTTCCAAATCTTTGGAAGATAATTTCAATGCCATAGGTAGTGAAAGTGAGGTTATGTTCTTAATATTCAGGCCTTGTCTACCGACCACTTTTGTCAGTAGAATTTGTCACTCGGGGTGTGAAAAACACATCCCTGAGCGACATAAGTTACGCTGACAGAAGCACCGGTGTGGACGGTGCTTCTCCCACAGACATAACTACCACCGCTCATGGAGGTGGTTTGTTTGTGCCAACGGGAGAGATCTTTCCTGCCAACACAGAGTGACTACATGAGCAATCTCCAGCGGCGCAGCTGCATCAGCACAGCGGTGTGGCTGAAAGCTCGCTGTTTAGACATGGCCTCAGACACCTGACTTGAAGGAGGTAAAGCTTCTATACAAAGACGTACTTTTACATACTCTGAACTGTATTAGGAAATAATTATCTTTAAAAACTTCAATTAATGTAAATGAGCCAACTAACTTAAATCTTGTTTGTTCTGAAAGTAAGGTGGGAGCCAAATGCGAGAGACTACATATCAAGCCACACCTCTCTTTTAATTCCAATAAAACGATCATAACAAGAACTTGAAGTTTGCTTTTATATATTACACACTGTTGTTTTACTGATTGTCAGTAGATTGTAGACTGCTGAAATCAGTATCAGAATTGCCTGGCTTTTTTATATTAAACAAGATGTCTACTTCTGGAAGTAGACTTGCTAATTACACCATTTTCAAATACACTTCAGAGATTATTCATAGTTAAAATTTTTTCCTAAATTAGAGGTTCAGAGTCTCCTCTCACTTAAACTAGTGTAAATTCGCAATAGCTCTGTGGAAATCAGTAGCATTGCACGAGTGCAAAACTGGTATAAGCAAGAGTGAATCAGGCTCATTGACTTCAGTTTTATTGAACAAAAGAAATAACACTTTCTTCTCTGCTCTAACAAAATCAATAGACTTTGCAAAATGACAGAGAAGTACCTTCTACTTTACACAATAGGCAACATGTATACGATCTCTGGATAGTGTTGTGATTAAAAGGAAATAGTGCCAGGCAAACTTTTGCATAATTTTTTTTTTAAATGTGTTGAATTTCTCCACAGGTCACATCTGTCATACTGGCCTATTGTGACATAGAGTAATACTTTCTAAGGGCTTGTCTACACTGTGTGGCAATGCACCCTACAGGAGTGTGATTTCTGAAGTGCACTAACTTGTTGCACATTAATTGGTCTGTGTAGACCCTGCCAGTGTACACTAGAAGTTTCTTGGTGCATTTTAAACAGCAAAACATGAAATTGCACTAGGGAACTTCTAGTACATACCAGCAGGGTCTACATGGACCAATTAATATGCAATAAGTTAGTGTAGAAATCACCCCGCACCCCTGCCATAGAGCGCATTACCAGGCTCTGTAGATAACCTGTTAAATGGCAGTATATTGCTAGTGGGGATTTCAGGCACTCAGCCCCCTGTTAATGTTATCAGAAAATTGATTTTTTTAAAAAAAATGCAAAAATATACTTTAGTTTGCAGATAAATGGTTGCCTAGAAGTGCAAAAAATGTTTTGTATTCTTTGTTACTCAGAAAATCTTCATTGAAAGCTGCTTCACAAGAGCTGCTTCTGAAGGCATCAACCTTTCTACATTTTACTCATTAAAGATGCCAGCGGGCTGTATGCATTTGATACATCTCCATTTACTTCTATTGTAGAGGCCATCAGAGCCACCTACCCTTTTGCTCTTGAAGAGCAAGAGTTCCCTTGCAAGAACACTGGCATAGAGATTTCCAACTGTTACTGTGATAAAACTCTGTGTGAGTCAGACATTCACAGGTACACACATCATGAAGTGAACCAGGTATTATTAAAGTCTGATTTCATTTTTTGTAAATGACAGTAAGTTTATATTAAAGGCAACTTGCAAAGGTTTTAATAACACAACTAAAAAAATACTAACTGGGCATGTATTTGGAAGGGGGGAGGGGCGAGGGAGGTCTGAAAGGTGTTTATTTTTTGCAAATTTTCAGGAATTGTCTTCGCCCACTGAAAAAAGTCAGAATTCTCATCAGCTATAAGTTTCCTTCTATTTTTCTTAACTTTTTCCTTCTCTCTCTCTCCCTTAATGTTATCAACAATATCAAGTGTCATCTTCCTAGTTTTTCTTGAAGACCTCTTGGCGGGATGGTATGTCTCTGAGCTCGTTTGTTGTGGGCTCTAACCCCTTTAAGGGGCAATTTTAAAAAACCTTTTAATGATGACTTAAGTTATCTAATGTGTTAATTAGTTTTTGGAGTTGAGTAGGTGTTAAAAAAAAGTTTTAAGCTGAAAGGCAGAAAAAATCCTCCCTCTCTGAAATGCCTTTTTTTTTTTTAAACTCGTGTTTCTTATGATGATGATATCTGTTCATTAGCTCTTCAGTGGTCAGTGACCACTTGTTCTTGCAGCTTTTTCCTGAAGGCAGACTTTTGCTCAGTCATGTCGATTTATCCACCGTAATTCATCTAAAATGTTGTTTTTTTCCTTTTCACACCCACTACAAAAACTCTGGTCCTTCCCTTGGTCACTTCATTGCTCAACTACTCCTGCTCCTCCTCCTCCTGGTCTACACACAACTTCTTCCATCTTAGGTCTGTCCAAAATGCCACTGCTAAACTCATTTGCTGATGCAACCATATTATCTCCTCCTTTAAGTTCTTTCAGTGTCAACCACTGTTCTTCCACATAAAGTTAAAGCTCCTTGTCTTTCCTTCAAGGATCTGCACTACCTCACTTGCATCTCTGCTCTCATCTCATCAGACAATTGCCCATGTTGTTCAGCATTGGCTCTCAGCTACTGATTTTGGGCTCCAGCTAAGTCACAGAAGTCAATGGAAATCTTGTCTTTGCATTTGAAGTTGGATTCAGGCTCTTTATCTCCTTCCCTCATTCTTTGCTCTGTGCCTTTATTCATTATGCCTGTGTGCTTGGATTAGCCTCCCACTCTGCTGACACCATGTAATCCTGCTCTCCTTACGACCCATCCCTTTTCAGGAATTCTTCCTTCTATTGTCAGTATTAAAAATTTAAGCAGATGCAAACTGTAACCACGCGGTGATGTCTGCATGCTACCCTTTCTCCCCTATATGGAGTAGGAATAGGAAATAATTATGTGGTCACCAGTAAATCCAGAGTTTACAACTGTACATTAATCACTTCCCTGTTTTGTCTTCACACTTTGTTACTCTGACCTGTTGTTTCTTGTGACACATTGTCTGTAAGATCTTTGAGGCAGGGATCTTGACTTTATAAGTGGCTTATAAAGTATTGCATATATATTGCATTTACAATATGACCCTCTGTATAATGAATAATCGTAAAATGAAAGCACTAGATCCGGGGTTCTCAAACTTTATTGTACCATGACCCCCTTCTGATGACAAAAATGACTACATGACCCCAGGAAGGGGGACCGAAGCCTCAGCCTGCCCTAGGCCTGTTGCCCTGGGGGGAGGGAGGGTGGAGGAGGCCAAAGCCAAAGCCCAAGGGCTTCAGCCGCAGGCAGAGGACCTGTGACCTGAGCCCAGACATCCAGAGCTGAAGCCTGAGGGCTTCAGCTTTGGCTCCAGGCCCTAGTAAGTCTAATGCCAGCCCTGGTGACCCCACAGTTTGAGAGCTAGATGGATCATTGTGCCAGGTGACGCATTAACCAGACAAATGATAGTCAATAGTGAATGATTTTCTGTATCCTCACAAAACAGGCAGATTCCTCACACAGTATATGACCAACTGTATTCTACAATATGTATAGTTTACAATTTTTAAGTCAAAATAATTTGCACCATTTTATTATTTCAGATGCTTTTGAGCTCATACTATTTAGAAAAAAAAGATAAAAAGGCATTATCCTAAACTGTATATCTCTCCATAAAGAAAAGGGAGTTAGACTTAAACAAAAGTGATGCAGTTTCCAGTCGGATAATCTAGAATCTGATTTAAAGTGTGGAGAAATCTACAGAAGCTATAAAAACTAGTATCTGAGAATAGAGTTTTCAGTCTGGTATGTGTTTGCTATATTGTAGAGATGCTATCCGTTTTGTGAACTAGGAAACCATTTTGCAATGTGGAAATGAACATGTCATCCACATACATAGTGGATGTGCTGTGCTTGATCTCAAAGCACATAGCTAATAAACGATATTGTGTGGGTGCTATCTTAGTTATGAGGCTCTGGTATATTTTCATGCACACAGAGAATCTTGTAATAACCACATTAGACTGAATAACACACAGCATTCCCATTGTCCCTCTTTATGTGTGTAATTAGATGCTGAGGGAACTATAGCAGGAAATAGGAACAGTTTCCTCCTGCCACCCTTGAAACAATTTTTCAGTTCCAATTAAAATAAATTACATCTTCTGCCAGTAGAGATTACTCCATATCATGCTTGTCATTTAGGAACAAGCAGAGAGAGCCTGAGAAAGGGAGTCCAATTTTATAAAAATTTGAGGCAAAAAGAAAAATACTTCTGAAATAATGAGCAGTAGAAAATCCAAAATTTATTTTTTTTATTCTGTGACTCTTAGTTATGACTTTTATTGCATTTTCAATAACTGCAGACAACAGCTTCTCGTAAGGTTTTAATTTTAGAGTGCTAGTGATCCATTTTATAAAGCTATGTACTGTAATTTGACATTTGCTTGAAGATTAAAGATGATGTAGGTTAATACATTTTAAATAAACTGATCATCTCATGAAACTGCTTTGCAGAGAGGTAACATAATTTAAAAACGTATAACATCATGCAGTTCACCTGCCATTTTATAGTTACACTTGTTCCCTCATGTCCCCCAAGGACACATTGCTTACAGTATTACATATGGATTTGGAATTAGAGATTGTAAATCCATCCCATTCTACCGTAATACTGCAGGGAGCATCATTTCAACTCCACAAGAAAATTTGTCAGGGAAAAAAAATCACTGTCTCATAACATGAAATATTTCAGTTAGACATTGTTGAAATGATACCCCACCCACATTATGGCTGAAGCACCACGTAGGCACTGTGTTATTTTCCAAGTATACTTTATTAAGCGTACTTAATTTCCTTAGAGTAGAAGTGGGTGGCATAGGTGGACAAATCATGATGACAAATAGGAATAGACAGGGATACTAGAAAATTAGATTCAGTAATTTTGTGAACGTTCCACAGTTCTTGCCACTTTCTGAAGGCGTTATGACATAGACTGCTACCTTGTTAGCCCAGAGACACAGAAAATGTTTCTGTTTTTATCTCTTTATTTAGCAAACACTAAACATGTCCTGCCCTTCCCTAGTTAACTGCTGAGCCTACATGAGTCTACTTAAATAGTCCTAGAGAAGTGCATATAAATAGATATAGAGAAATACTAATAAATCTCCTAGCAAAGGGAATCTAATTTAAATGACCTGACTTTCCATGCTGCTGGGTGAAGAGAAGGATGTATCTTAGAAATGTAGCACTGTTGATCACATTCCAGCATCTCAAAAAGCAATCTTGCCAATAGGGCGGCATCTTCCTCAAGAAATATTTTGAACCTTCACTCCTGAAATGTCTCCTTTTGAAGATGTTTGTGCATAGACATTGGCACAGGAAGGCTCAAAGATGTTTTATGTTTGTTTACACCTGCTTCTTGTGTTTCTCAGTTTCGTAAACACGTTTGTAAAACCATTTGTTTGTACAGTGCATGATGAGGCCACAATTCTGATTGATGCGGCCTTGATGCTACTGCAATACCAGTATAAAACTCTGACTCACACCTTTTTTATTGATTCTAGTCATCCAGTGACTTAAGTTCTTGATTCAGAAAAAGTCTTGCACACATGTAAATGTCCATCCCCATTCAGGGTACTATTTAACTTTAGACATGTGTGATTTAAACATACAAGTGCTGTCCCGAGTTAGGGATGCTTTCTTGAACCTGGTCCTCTATAAGAAGGCTGGTGGAATCTACAACGCATCTCAAAGCTGCAAAATTGGAGGGCTCCTAAGTCAAACCATAATTGGTTCCTGATGGGTACAGGATAGAATTCAGGAAGAACTCCATTCTTCAGAACATAATGCTGTTTGGTTCAGATCAGTAGGTAATAAAATATCATCTCAAGGGTTGAGGCTGATTTGTTGTATTTTCTGACTTAAGATGGAGAAAAGGAATGGTTTTCAACGTTGCCTGGTTTTGGGTGGAAAGAGCAGGAATTAAGAAGGGGCTGATTAGCTGGGCAGGGGCCCCTGTCACAATTGAGTTAGAAATAATTCTCATTTACATAAGATTTCTAAAAATGGCTCCTTCTGTGACGCTTGAGATGAATCTAACAAGGGGAAGAATTTTTCACATTTTGAATACAAGTATTATTGCCATATTTAATAGACTTAGCGGCAATGTATTGTCTCTGCACCTCTGTGGTCAATATTGAAGTAAAAGGGTTTCTAGAACAGTTGAATTGGAAAATTAGCCACACAATATGGAGCGTAGTTTACTCCCCTCCCACTGCCTCCCCTTGCCCCCTTCATCTATAGAAGTAATAGAATGCCAGGCAGTCTTCACCACGTTTTTCTCTGCAATTTTCCAGTGTCCTTGGAGGTGTCCAGGAAAGTACAAAATTTAATTGCTTCCTTTCTGAGGCAAAGCAAGAGATTCCTGTTCTTTTTTTGTTATGCAGGTTTGTGGAATTTAAAATATTGCAACAGCGCTGTGAAATTGGTAATAACAGGTAAATTAAGTGAGTAGTTATGCAAGAAACCTCCCAGTTTATTGTATGGTCTAGTACGATCACTACTGTATCAGCTGAGATGACATCATTGAAGTGGAGAGAAATCCAGGTAGGCTTAGTTTCAAAAGAGGTGAAGCAAATCCCCTCTCAGCATTATTGTCCGCCATAGAAGCACATGTTGGAAAAGATTTTTTTCAGAAGCTATTGGTAAAGGAAACACAAATCCCCCCTACGTACTTCTCTGAAACATTTGCCCCATCCCAGTTCAGCCTTTATTGAAATACCTGTTTATTGCTTTGTCACTCCAGGAGAGAGAAAACGATCAAACGTACAAATCCCCCCTACGTACTTCTCTGAAACATTTGCCCCATCCCAGTTCAGCCTTTATTGAAATACCTGTTTATTGCTTTGCCACTCCAGGAGAGAGAAAACGATCACTATAATCTTCTGTTGCTTTCACTTGGTTCTTCTGTTTCTCAGGATCCCAGCAAAATTGTCCCCCAGCCCCTCAAATTGTCTGTGATCTCATGTTCACTTCTCCATCTGCTTCTCCACACATCCAGTCCTGGCTCTTCTGATGTTTCCTCTTACTAAGTGAAGTTTACTTCTTCTCTTCGGGGGCCTGATGCAAAGCCCCATGAAATTAATGGGTGGTTTACCATTCTGTTTTGACTGTTACGTAACAAGATTTGGTACTGAATGGTGCTACATGGAAACTCCATTGCATTTTAAAAATCTATAAAATAAATACACTCTGGAAGGGTATGTAGAGCTGCCCTTGAAGGTTTTAAAATTAAGATTAGCCAAAGCTGCAAAATTCAGTACTGGATCTGAATTATTCCGTAGTTATTAATATCTAAGGTTTTGGTTCAATCACTAGATTAAACCTGTAAAATTATAATATGTTGTCCACAAAATAATGACATTGCTCAGTAAAAATAGTGATTGGAAGAATAGATATTTTTCTAGAGCTCATAAAATTGATCTAGAACCTAGGGATGGGTAGAAATGGTTCAAATTATTCCCTGTAATGTTCTTTACTTTCCATTTTTTTGGGGGGGGGCATGATGAAAAATGACCTCTTACTTGTTTTTTTTTCTGTCTCTTATCTAATTTCCGATCCATGACCATACTTTGTCTCTTGTTCCTTGCCCCATGACTATTTAGTTTTCTTTAGTGGACTCTTGTTGTGGGACTTTACCGTAGGCCTTTTGAAAAGCCAAAGAAACTGTTTCTGGTTCTCTTGTATCTATTATTTTAATCTAATCTATTATTAGGATTCTTTCAAAAGAATCCTAACCAATTAGAGAGGCATGATATTCTTCTTGCATGTGTTTGTATGATACTTGTTTTGACTGTTGTACTTAATATCATTTTAACAAATGATATTAAGACGGGGGAAAAGGCAGTACGATATAAGATTAATGGAGCAGAATAATTTTTATCTGAAAGGAAAACTGTATCCATTGAATATGCAATATAGTCTCCTATTTGAATAGTGGGATGACTTTAAAAGAAATGTCATTAGTTTCTTGTACCTCTGCTATCTTTATATGGTGCATTTGTCTTACAAAAACCAGACTCCCATTTGCTGAAGACATTGTCTATTAAAGTTACCCCGTTCTCACATGAAACATTTCTTATGAAACCCAAAAATAAGAATGTAATTGCAACAGTTGTAATGCATTGGCTACTGGGTGGCTTTCTAAATTTAAAACCTTACATTAGGGATTTTGAACAGAAAATACAGTAGTTTATAATATGAAAATAAAAATCTTTCTACACCCTCTCTAATTCGGTAATCATTGCTATAATATAACACTGGTAGTAATAATATAGCTATATCGCCAGCACAGTATTATGTTACAGTGGTTAATTTAGACATCAGCTCTCAAAATAGTGGCAATACTAGTTTTCTGTATTAATCTACCTGTATGCTGTGTAGGTCTTCAGATTGGAAAAACATCTGTGAAATCTTTCAAAATGGGGGTGAGAAAGGGGCAGAACGAATGTGCCCCCAAAATTGTATAGGAATCAACTCTTGATTCAGTTATTGCAAATTCCTTTTGTAAGTGGTGGTGATTTGTTGTCGGCTATTTGATTGCAAGTGTTATCAGTGAGAGGTAGTATAAAAGTCAGCCGTCTGTCTAATGGATGACTGCTGGTAAGCCTGACTGATTCTAGATGGTGTTAATATTTCATAACCAGCCTGTACACTGTCTGGGTGTTTGCTCAGGCTGGTTGTAATACAGTGAGCCTTTGAATCAGGAAGAGCTTAAGGGCTTTACGCCTCTGTGTGCTTTGACAGAGAAGTGCAAATTCTCTTTCGGAGCTAAAAGTTGTATTTTGATTTATTTTAAGGTTTACATTAAGGGTCAATCACCATGCAAAACAGTTTTTAATGGCCCCTTTTATCTCAGACCTACAATACTTCTGAGCAAGGCTGAAGGGTGCACTCTGCAGTTTTAATTGTGTTCAGAAGGCGTTACATCCCCAACTTGGATGAACACTTCGCTGTTTGTGAAGGGCAGATGAAATTATTATGAGAGATCTTTAACCTGTGGCTGGGTAAGGAAGTGTTCAGAAATAGACGAACATACGCACAGAACTGTTGTTCATTTTCCTGTCCATTCATTTGGTAATATTCCGTTCCTTCCCATCCCCTTTATTTTCTCTGCTTTGTACATTATACTTCCAGTAGCACAAGTGAATTAATGTTTCGGGTATTTTTTTATTTTGGTAGCTGTGTGATGTATTGAGATGGCTGTGAGCTCCTGTTGCTGCTTTCTTAATTGTAGCAATGTGTGATTCACTACCATAGGGGTAACAATGTTACAAACTGTCACTTCAGTAAAAATTCAAAGTGGCTGTAGTAAGATTGAAGTTGCTAAATTTCCAGTGTGTATTTTTCCTCAAAGAAGGAAGGGAAACCAGCTAGTTTCTGGATGATGAGTTAACCTCTTGATTATTGGTTTTTTTGTTGCTCTTGTAACTTGTCACAAGTGATTAGAGCAGGAGACCAGGAGCAAGGGTTTCTGGGTCTATTCCTGGTTCTGCTACTGTTTGCATCCTCAGACAAATCACTTAACCTTTCTCCATCTCAGTTTCCTGAGCCCTAAAATAGTGAAAGTAATTGCTTCGCTAGAATGTGTTGAGGCTTCTGTTTGTAAAATGCTTTGATAATCTTTTATGGACAGGAGCTACTGAAGAGCAAAATATTTAATTGGTGCCATTAATTTATAAAAGGGAAACAAATATGCACAGCCCGGTTTTGCACTGCTTTGACAAACATGTATGCAGGGTTTATATCTAATTTTCTATATGTGTTGTAGGCATTGCTCTTTCACATCAATGATAGCAGAAGCTGGTAGAAGTTTGCCCATTAAACTCTCTTAAGTTTTATACAGCCTGAAGTTATAAACAGCTGTTTGGTACAGTAACTCATTGTGCTCTTGCAACACTCCCAACTACTGTAGATAATGACACCAACATTACTAGAAATGCTGTAAACACAATTTAGCATGGTTTATAATTACACTGCTGTGTATATAATCAAAACTATACCAAAATGGTGGTATAAATTTAGTACCTAAATCCATTACTTGTTGAGGCATCCGTGTAAATTGAAGGTTTTTTGTCATAGCTGTCATTGTTAAAATGTATGAAGATCATGGAGATAAAAAGGATTGTTTTAAAAACAATATGCAAAGGGCTATTTCAAACTTTACATCACGTTTAAGTCTTTCACTGAAGAAATATTAAGAAATTATCTGGATCGCTGATGGGGGGATGGAAATCCATGTGAAAACAAAAGGCTTTTAAAGGAGCGGCAGAACACGATCACATCACGCATAGCAAAATATGCGGATGCCGAATCATTAAGCTACAGATGAAATCATGGAATAGCGAGAATTACATGAAACCTTGTTACTTTCCTTTCTGATTCTGCTGTCCTTGATTGGGTGCTACTTTTGTTTTTGTTTTTAACGAATGTGATAGTTGCATACATCAAAAAGACTTGCCACATTTAGCTCATAGGTGACACTCTTTAAGAAAAACAAAAAGTTGAGAATGCTTATACTTTGATTGTTTATATATGCAAAGAGAGACTGCCCACTTGAATTGTATGAAACTGACTAATTAAAAGGAAAAAATGTGATAGAACACTCTTGAAATAGTGTATACTGAGTAAAAAAATTCTGCAAGTTTTTTTTTTGGGGTGTGTGTGCGAGGGGGAAGTGGGACCAAGAGCAACAGCCCCAAACATACTTAGGTGTACGCTTTCTTTTTGTTCTTTTTTTCTATGTATATGCCTGTCTGTTGCCTCTTCAGTTTGTTTTGTTGATACGTTACTGGTAATTATCCTCTTGCATGGCCTGGGTAAAGCAAGGGTATGTGAATTCCCCCCAGAAATAGTATATGAGGGTGTGGAGAACATAGGAGATAGCTGCATTTTTTATTAATATTCTGTTTACCTGCTTGATATTATTCTGTCTTACTGCCTACAGTTAAATCCAAAGCTGTTAGGAAAAGCTAGCAGGAAATGAAACAGTGACTACTAGGAATGAGGTGTCTCCAGAGAAAATACCAAGGGTCCT
The DNA here is from genome assembly GCF_965152235.1 of Eretmochelys imbricata. Lineage (NCBI taxonomy): Eukaryota > Metazoa > Chordata > Testudines > Cheloniidae > Eretmochelys > Eretmochelys imbricata. The sequence continues at coordinate 31,397,733 of NC_135575.1, read as the reverse complement.
TAAGAAAACAATGGGTAGGCTACTAACTGGGAAGTGCCTATCTGCCTGGACCAGCCAGGTTAATACTTATTTTTCCATGGTCAGAGCTTAAGATCAAAAGAAAAATCATTGAAAACCTTGGCCTAGAGAGAAAAGTGGGGGTGAGAGGTTGGAAGTTGCTTGCGGGGAGATGGTGCAAGAGATACAGAGAGAGAAATTGTAGCATGGCTGCCTGTCCCTCCCAGTGCAAAACTAGGAGTGCCAGGAGTAAATGGAACTTACCAAAACTTGCAAGGAAAGGATAAGTTGTAAGGTAAGAACCAGGCATTGTACATCTTTTGTTGCTTTAACTTTTTTCTCGGCCTGCTATGTACCTTTGGTTGAATAAGCAATACTTTGGATTTGAACCAGTGGCTGTTGAAAGGAGTTGTGGTGGTGGACAGTGCAGTACCTCTTTATAACATTTGGGAGCTCGGAGGGTAGGGGCAAGAGGGCATAAGAGCACTCCAACGCCTACTGCTGGGAGAGTGGATTCCACCTCTGGGCTGCACCAGTCAGTGCAATCCTATGAGTGTGAATAGGTAGAGTCGTCTCAAAGAACTCTGGTTACAAGTAAGTAACCTCTGTTTTTGAGTGACTTTAATTGGACACTGGTCACATTTCCCAAAGGAAAGTCTCTTGTAAGGCCAGTTGGACCTGCTAGAGGAGCCACGGTTGGTAGGTGAGGGCTTCAACTCAGAGATCCTGCCCCAAAGTAGTTGAACTGTGAGGTACCAACCTGGAGAAGGGTGACGGAAACCAAGCCTTGTCACCAGATGGGTGCCACTCCAGAGAGACTGCTAAGGGATTTAAAGCACATGTCACCAAGTAACCATGACAACAGGTAATGTCCTTGTGCCAGTGCCTGAGACAGAAAGCGTAGCTGGCCCTCAACAAGAGAGTAAAACGGACAGTACACAAAGTGCTGTCAAAGGAGCTAAGTAAACAAACTTTCAGTTAGTCATCTTTTGAGTTATCAGTAACAAAAATACTGATGGAAATGTGTCTTTCAAGTTGATGGGTCACTTCAAGAAGGTGCAGAGATAAAAGATAAAGCAACTATTTTGTTTTAAATCAGCATTCTGTACAATCACGCCTTTGTTTTTGTTGTTTTTAATAAGGTTTCATGTTGAATATTTTTCCCAAAGTAAATACAGTATGTGAGAATGTTGGTAGCTGAAACATCAGCTTGCTGTGGAATCAAAGATGGAAAATCTTATCTAGCTCATGGCCTTAACAGTTGAAGTTACAAATATGGAAACTCAAAATCATTATAATATACTAGGATTCAAGATAATCCTAGCTTTCTGGTAGCCTTACCTACATGGCTAGAGGGAAGAAGTGATTTGGAGGAGGGGAAGAAAGAGATTTATAGATATCAGTGTACGATAAATTCCTGTACAGCTTTTCAAGGATGTAATTTTTAAAAGCACTTGACATTGGAATGACTTTGCTCCCCATTTGAAGTGAGATTGAAGTGAAATTGATTTAAAATGGGATCTGAATTAGGCAGATGATGAAAGGTTTTGAAAATATTTCTCCAACATGAATTACACTTGTAGATACAGATTGTGAATTTGAGGATTCCCTGCTGCTGAAGATGACACTCAAATATGGCTTTAGTCTTTTTGTAAAGTAGTGGGTGAGTTCCAAATTAGTGTAAATGATCTCCTGTTTTATACCATTATCTGCTCCCTTTTGCACCCTTTCCCTTTTTATTGCACTTTTCACCTCCAGATCTTTTTTCGTGCTGCCTTCTACATCAAGAAGTACCTCACATTAATGTGAAACAATCCAGGTACGATAACTCCAACTCTGTTTAGTTAGATCATATTTGTGTTTACCACTTTTAGATGGCAGTGGTTTGTGTTGTATTCATGTGTCTTGGGTTGGATCTTTGGGTCAAAGACTTGTTTTTCTTTGTTAGACTCATGTTGCATTTTTAAATGTACCTATGGCATTACATTAAATGTGAAAAACTAGTGTTAACATTATATAAAGGCTGCAGGATCGAGCACTCAAATGTTAGGAAATAGTAATGTTAGCTCATCAGTGTGGCACATAATGCATATTTTATGGTATACCTTAACAGAGATTCTAAAGTGTACAGATAGACTAAATATACGCATGCTATATATGTGCTGGATAAATTGAAATACGGCGTTTTCTGTGCTATCGATAAATGTGTTTAGTTTTATAAAAAAATCATAATTAAAAAATAAGAAAAGTGGATATTCCCCTGTCCTTTGTTAAGTGAAAACCTTAGTATATTAAACCATTGAAAAAATATTATAGGGAGGATATGCAGCATGGTAGAGTTAATGTTGCTACGGCAATGTTAACTGCTAGAATTTCCCTGATTTCTGACTGTGACACCTTGCAATCTGGATAGTACGTAAACACTAACTTTTCACAATTAATCTTCAAGCTCTTCTTAAGGGGAAAAAGATTTGGAGGTATAATTGCTTTTTGTAGGTTATAAGCTCTTCATAAATGTTTTGAACCAGAAAGCATGCACTTGTGTATTTATATATAAATGCATACCCACAAACTTGTTCCTCTAAAGGTGAACTATGCAATTTTGAAGTGGTCATGCCATTTTCCTTTCATACCTAAGCAAAATATTGGTTAGCGGGGATGTATGGGAGTGTTGCCACTGATTTTGATGGATCTGTTTTAGGAACTTATATTGCCCTCAGGGCAGTAGTATCTGATTATCTCACTACCTTTTAATCATCTCACCCTAGTGAAAAACTGTTATCCCCATTTTATAAATGGGGACCTGAAGCACAGTGAGGCAAAGTGACTTGCCCAAGGTCACACAGGAAGTCTGTGCCGGGGTAGGGACCTGAACCCAGGTCTCCCAAGTCCTATGCTTGTGCTCTGTTAACTAGGGCATCCCTTCTCTCTGGTCTTTCAGAGAGTGCAGGATGAAATCTTGTCTCTATGCCACATTTCAAATTGTACGTGTGTGTTCTGGGTTTTTTTTGTTTTTTGTTTTTTTTTTTGCAAGAGAGAGAGAAAATAGTAATTAGATGTTTGTATAAGGGGGAAAAGTGTAATTCTCTCCCTTTCTCCCCCAACTCCCAATTCTGTCTGAAAAATAAGTGAAGTTTGCTCCAGACTTGGGGGTAGGGAATGTTTGGGATTGACCAAAGACCAAGTTAGCTGCTGGTGTAACTTTATGTCAACATAGAATTTGGCCTCAAGTGCTGTGGGGGAGGGAAGAGGAGGAGGAGGAGGGAGGAGGAATTATTTTTAAAAGGTGAAGGTTACAGATGTGAAAAGAGAGCTATAACTTTTGTGTACTTAGCTGTTAGTAGATGCCACCAAATGCAACTGTAAATAACTCTCCCCTTCTCTCCAGTTCTCTTTCCACATCCTCCAAATAACACAACTGCAAACTGTACTTTCCTGGGAGTCAAGAACTGAGCAAGCATTGTTTCAAACCAAAGGGTCTTGAACAGTTGCTTCACAAGTGGGACTCCTGTAACGTTCAGCTACATAAGATCTAACAAAAGAGAAGATTGCACTTTGGCATGTTAGGCAGTAGCAGCCAAGAGTAATAACACAAAGCATTTGTGTTAAGGGGAAAATTTGGCCATGTTGTCACTTACTAAAGATAAATTGTTTGGGGCTTGTCTATTTTTTAAAAAACGGAGAAAGTATTAGATATAATGGAAACTTTAAAACAGAGTCAAGGAGCAATGACATGCAATTTGTCATGGTGGATTCAAGAAAATGAAGACTACAGACAAATAGATAACACAGTCAATCAGGAAATAAGAACTGAAGTAGTTAAGGGAATGGGATCCTTGAAATCAATATTATATGTTGAAGGTTATTTTGTTTTGATAACTCAGCATGAGCCTAAGGAATTCAAATATTAGGTTTATTTTGTTTTTCAAAGTTGGGTCATCCCAGGTGACTAGTATATAAAACCCATGGAACAGATGGTTGTCACAGGAGTGTGGTTTAGTAGTGCCAGGGCATGCAGTGTCATCTGGTCAATGAGGTTAATTTACAAGCAAAACAGAGACAGCAGAGAATGTCTGAAAGAAACTTTCACATGCAAATGTCTTCACTTTCCTTGTGAGGCGGAATGTAATTTGTTGGACTATTTTTGGCTGAAATAAAAAAAAAGGAAATATACCCCAGAAGGAGGAGAGAACTAATTTTAAATATGTAGCGATATTGAGATAAGTTTCCTGGACTCACCTGTAGAGTTCTAACAGGATATCCCTATTCTTAGAGAGAAAAGAGATGTTTTAAGGGCCAGATTCTTTCTCCCAGCGCAGCTAAGTAACTGGGCTGCTTGTTGACAAGATCAACAAGAGCAGAAGTGAAAGGAATCCTGGCCACCTGCCACCCTCAGACAGTACTTTAGTATGGTAATAGGACCCCTGTGGTTGCTATGGCTCCTACCTGTCTCCTCCTTGAGGGTACTGGCCAGTGGATTTGTGCAGTCATGGATTCATTGCTCCAAGAATCCTTTTCTTCTCTCCCCTCCCACTGCTGTGGCTACTACTACAGCTGTTGTACCTTCAGGGCTCCCCTCCCAGCTTGAAACAGGGATCGCCATAGTTGGGCTGGGGCAGCTCTAGCTTTCCTCTGGCCCACCCTGCCAATAAATTTCATGTGTGCTACAGAGTGGGGAGTCCACAGGGAGCTGTGCCCTGGGCTGCACAGGGCATGCAGGCTCACTGCACAAGCTTCATATACTTTGCCCCTTCTGTGCAGCAACACCATGATAGTCTTGTGGATTTCAAGGATATCATGACAGGGTGATGATTTTGTCTCTGAGAGAATAGCCTATCAAGACAGAAGTGGTATTGCTTCAGTATGCCTATGGGAAATGGCTGTGTTGAATGGAAGTGTAGCGGCAGATGGAGACTCCCACTAGGCATGAATGAGAAGGTATATTGGAGCTTCATTCCCTGGAAAGAATAATTTTTTCCAAGTTTGTTAAATGTTCCTTTAAGTTCTCTGAATGATCCATGCCTATTGTTCCATCATAAAAACCTACAAACATGAATGGGGTGGGTTTTTTTAAAAATTCTGTTGCGTGACTAAATATTCTTGTGTGTAACAGAGTGCTTTGATCTGCACAATAATACTTTTTAAGACAGATCATGTTGAGAGAATCTAATTGGTTAATTTAAAAAGCATGTGTTGTCTCCTAATTGTGCTTTTTCCATATTTTGTTTTTCTGCCTCCAGTGTTCCCTATTTTGCTCACTTAGTTGTTAGAAAAATGCACATACAATAAATCTGACTTCTTCTTTTCTTGTTTAGAATAAGCCATTTCTCCCCATACCCCTAAGCTGAAATGTCAAGGGAGCAGATGTCAATTTAAGTGTTTTAAGAGACCAGCTGTTGGTGCTCCCTGTCTTCCTCTCAGTGTGGAAATGGTTTTCTCATCACAGCTTTACTGTTGGCATCCTATTTAGCTGGCCATAGATAGCCGCCTCCACATCTCTTGAGTGTTAGGGGTGGGTGAGTGGCAGACATGCCAAACCCGTGGGAAAAACACAGAAATTGGCCTTGTTTTGGGGTTAATTGGCTTGTGAATTGCTTGTTGGCTATTTTTTGGCTTATAGCTTGTTGTAGCTTGTTCCTTCTTTTGATCGGCCCCCAGCAAGCAGGGGCAAGGGGAGGAGAGAGTTGGGGTGCACAGTGGGCCCATCACAGTCCCAGACTGCACGCAGGGGCAGACCTAGTCACATACAGTGTTGGAGTTCTTAGGGATTGGCTTGTTTTGGCCTTGTTTTGAAATGGGATTAGCTTGATTTTTGGCTTATTGTGAAAGTCGGGGTGCTTATTTACCAGGTGAAAGTTGGCAGCTATGGTGAATGGGTGTGAGAGAGTGAGGATTCATGCTGATGTTTAGTTTTTCTCCTAAAGGTTCATTATTATTAATTATTTTATTCATTTACAGTAGAGCCAACAGACACTCCTCAGACGGTGGTGCCACTGTAAAGCCATATAGAAAAAAGGAGAGGTTCTGCCTCAAGGATGCACCCTCATTCACCTGCTACGTATCCCCCCCTCTAATGTTTTTTCTTTTGTCTTTTATATAATAACTGACACTCACTACAGGTGATGGGCGCAGTATTGTATAAGAACCTGAGCTGAATCCCAAACTCATGCCAGCAAAACCTTTCTATCACACTACACTGTAATGTACTATCTAATCTACCACAGATTCCTTGAGGAATGCTGCTAGATTACTATATTGTCAAAAGTTCTTTTTATTTTATTTTTTTTTAATTTTTGCAGGACATGCTGAAAATAATTGTTCTGTTTCTGTAACAAATTACTTCTAAAAGGATGTGTTTTAAGTCTGCTGTTCAGTTCACGTTGCTCTTGAAGCTTGGTAAGCACATTTTTGAGGTACCTGCATTGCTTCAGGTTATTTTGCAGGCATTGGGGAGATAGCGTGTTTGCTGGTCTGGTTTTGCTCTTCTTAAAGACTGTTCGTTATTTCATCAGACTTGACATTTTTTTCTGGAGAATAGAGAGTGGGGTTGGAACATGCATAGAGCTTGCTTCTCTTGGTCTAAAGCAGCAACACCTGATAGAGGTTTGCACAGAGTATCAACAAAGTTCAAGAGAAGGAAAAGGAACTGTGCTTGAGGGTCATTGTAGTCAAAACCAAACTAGAAATAGAGCATCACCATTCCTGTCATAAAGGACCAAACTTGTGGTAAATTTGAGCCTGACTTAAGACCTGTTTTTTAAATGTATTGGCTGAGGGGACTGACTCTTTGTTTAAACTGTGAATCTTACACATATTCCATTTCTATTGTTTTCCCCCCTAATTCTCAGTGTTAATGTTAGTCATATAACAATATGAGGTTTGTTTTGCTATTAACATGGGTCCCAAGTTAGGAACACACTGAAGTACATGCTTAACTTTGTTGTACAAGTGAGTTTTAGGAAGGATTTGATTGAGATGAGGGAACAGGCTTGTGAAAAATTTTTGGAAGGGCATCAGGAGCAGCATGGAAGAGGAAACAAACTTTTATGTAAGTAGATCTTAAGCAAGGCTGACATCACTGGTGGAGGAGAGAATGGAGGGAAAAATACAAAGTAAGTCCAGGTCAGAGATGTAGGTACGGGCTACATCATAGAAGCCTTGAAAGCAAGAAAAGAGAACCGGAACTTGATGCATAGCACAACTGAAATCTGAAGTGACTGAGGAGAAGTTCATGGTTGAACCTTCTAGTACTGACATACGCATCTTCCAGCAAACTTTTTTTCTTTTTTTCCAGCTGCCTAGGTGAAGGGGCCAACAGATGAAAAAAGATGATTTTGGATTCAGCCACAGATGTACTGTCTTACAGTGTTAGAAACCCAAACACAGCAGAACCAGAAAATGAAACTAGCCAGTTTAGTTTTTGTCCCAGCAGAGTGATATGGAGCAGTTAGCATAAAGAGAAAATGACATTTCCCCCCCCCCAGTTTTCATTAACTGAGGTGGGATTAGTAATACCCAGTCAGAATGGTCTTGTAAAATACATTAAAAAAATCTAAACAGGGTCTCTTTGACAAAAATGTATTCACTAACATACTGAATTAATGAATTTCTGAATTTGAAGGACAAATAGACTTTAGTTATAAGGTATATTGGCTCACATTGCCTCCAGCTCTGTATGCTAATGTAATATGTTAATGAAACTTTTCATATCTTGCAGACTGAAAACTTACATTAGGAAATGTTATACGTGTGGCCCCATTTGTGGCTGGTCTCTTGGCAGTGTAGTGAGTAAACATGTTCATGTTGGAAACTAGCCTGGGGAACATGATGGCAGCTGATTGTTCTGCCATCTGCCAAGATATGGCTTGAGGAGTGGTTTTGAGATCTTGGATGCATCGTATCACAGAGCTTCATCTCCAGGCAAGGATGCCCATACACCATTCTTCAGCTGAAAAAACATCCACAGAAAGCATTAGCTTCAACTCTTGTAGAAGAATGCTTGTCCACTCTTCTGGTTAGTGGCAAAGAGTCAGCATATTTTTGCTCATCGTATCCTCTGCAGAAACTTTTTAAAATATTTTCAAGTCTAATCATAAAATGGAGTTAATGTGGTATTACCATTTACTTTACCTCTGGGAAGTCTGTTGACAGGGATTGGCTCCACTAAATCATCCACTAAATTGTAAGTGTAAATTACAAAAATACCACCACACATACAGTTTTCACACACATGTTTTGCAAAGAGAAATCTGGGATAGGTATCTTTGTGATGAATATGCTTTTAATTTCAGGGAAAGATGAATTTTTTGTCTGCAGTCTCCACTCTGAGAGCTCGTGAGAATCTCTGGGACATAAATAGTGCTTAATCAAAGTCCGTGTTGATTATTACTGTATTGGATCTTGTCTACAGCTGTACAGTAATGGTCTAGATGACTAGATTTTTTTTACTTTGTTTCATTATTATTTGTTTCATGACCAGAAACTCCACTTACACACTGTGATACATAGAAGTACCTTCTAAATACAAACATTTATTCACAACAATACAGTTTTTGTTTTTATTTTTTATAGACATTGATATCAGTTTGAATCAATTTACCATTATTTAAAATCTGTAGCTCATGTTCAATTTGTGATCCATTATAACTCCTAAATCCTTTTCAGCAGTACTACTGCCTAGCCAGCTATTTCCCATTTTGTATTTGTCCATTTGATTTTGTTTTTGTTCCTAAGTGTAATACTTTGTACTTGACCTTATTGAATTTCATCTTGCTGATTTCAGACCAGTTCTCCAATGTGTCAAGGTCATATTGAATTCTAATCACGTCCTCCAGATTGCTTACAACCCTTCCCAGCTCAGTGTTATCTGCTAATTTTAGAAGCATACTCTCCATTATCCAAACCATTAATGAAAATATTAAATAGTATCGGATCCAGGTCAGACCCCATGAAACCCCTCTAGATATGTCCTCCCAGTTTGACAGCAAACCATTGATAACTACTCTTTGAGTATGGTCTTTCTGCCATTTATACTGTCATAAATATAAAGGGAAGCGTAACCACCTTTCTGTATACAGTGCTATAAAATCCCTCCTGGCCAGGGGCAAAACCCTTTCACCTGTAAAGGGTTAAGAAGCTAAAGTAACCTAGCTGGCACCTGAGCCAAAATGACCAATGAGAGGACAAGATACTTTCAAATCTGGAGGTGGGGGAACAAAGGGTTAGTCTGTCTGTGTGCTGCTTTTGCCAGGAACAGATCAGGAATGCAGCCTTACAACTCCTATAAAGTTAGTAAGCAATCTAGCTAGAAATGCGTTAGATTTCCTTTTGTTTAATGGCTGGTAAAATAAGCTGGGCTGGATGGAATGTATATTCCTGGTTTTGTGTCTTTTTGTAACTTAAGGTTTTGCCTAGAGGGATTCTCTATGTTTTGAATCTGATTACCCTGTAAGGTATTTACCATCCTGATTTTACAGAGGTGATACTTTTACCTTTTCTTTAATTAAAATTCTTCTTTTAAGAACCTGATTGATTTTTCATTGTTCTTAAGATTCAAGGGTTTGGGTCTGTGTTCACCTGTACCAATTGGTGAGGATTCTTATCAAGCCTTCCCCAGGAAAGGGGGTGTAGAGCTTTTCTGGGGAAGACCTCTCCACGTGGTCTCTTTCCCTGTTCTTTGTTTAAAACACTTGGTGGTGGCAGCATACGGTTCAAGGACAAGGCAAAGTTTGTACCTTGGGGAAGTTTTTAACCTAAGCTGGTAAGAATAAGCTTAGGGGGTCTTAGGGGAAAAAGATTTGGAGGTATAAATCTTTTGTTTCATGATCACTTTCACCTTCAGATTCACAAGCAATTCTTCCTTGGCTGTTCCCCTGGTTACTTCCTCCACTTTCTGATACAAAAAGTTGTCTCCAATACATTACAAGAACTTAATGGACATTTTATATTTTGCCATATTATTTTTCCAACACATTCTGGGATAGTTAGTCTTCCATTACTACCATGGCTTGTGTTTTGTATATTTCTGCTATTTTTTCTAGAAATGCCTCATCCACTTCCCCCTGATTTGGTGGCCTGTTGTAGACTCCTAACTTGACATTGCCCCTGTTTTTCCCCCCTTCTGTCTTTGCTCAGAAACTTTAAACTGGTCTGCCTCTCACCTCCTTCTGGACCTCAGAAGGAGTGTGTATCTTCTTGATGTATAATGCAACACCTCCTCCCTTCTCCCCACCCCCACCTGTCCTTTCTGAATAAGCTATCCCCCTCTATACCAATATCCCAGTCATGAGATTTATCCCTCCAAGTCTCTGTGATGCCAATTAAGTCTTAATTTAGCTTTTATAGTAATACTTTCAATACTTCCTGTTTATTCCCCATACTTCTTGCACTTGTGTCTTGACATCTAAAATATTTAGCAGATTCCCCCCCTGAGTTCCCTCTTGTTGCTCTTATGACTATGTTGTAATTTTCTATGCCGCACCCTTCTCCCCACCCCCATCCCAACATCTAGTCCTCTGTTAAGGTCACCTCTTTTATGCTAAGTGTGGGCTTTTGTCACCTGCCTCTTTGAACCTAGTTTAAGCCCTCCTCGCTAGGTTGGTGAGTAGGTGTATGACGATGCTTTTCCCCTTCTTCACTGGGTGGGCCCCATCTCTGCCCAGCAGTCCTGCTTCCTGCATCCCATGATAGAGGAAGCCCTCCTATCGATACCATCTGTGCAGCCATACATTCCGTCCACAGGATGCGCCCTTACCTTTTAATCAGGAGGAGAGACAAAAACACAACCCTGCCCCCCCAACTCCTTTACCTTGTCCCAGAGCTCTGTAGCCACTGCTGATCTGCTCAGGGTCATTATAGTGGATCACAAATTGAATATGAGTCAACGGTGTTGAGGCTGTTGTGAAAAAGGCTAATATCATTCTGGGGTGTATTAATCGGAGTGTTGTATGTAAGACATGGGAGGTATCTGCTCTGCTCTACTGGTCATTGATGAGACTTCAGCTGGAGTGCCACACTTTAGGAAAGATGTGAACAAAATGGAGAGAATCTAGAGGGGAACAACAACAAGTGGTAAAAGCCTTTGAAAAACTGACCTATGAAGAAAGGATTAAAAAAAAAAAACCTAGGGATGTTGAGTCTTTAGGAAGGAAGATTGATGGGAAAAACTGATAAGTCTTCAAATAAGTTAAGGGCTGTTACAAAGAGAACAGTGATCAATTGCTCTCTATGTCCACTGAAGGTAGAACAAGAAGTAATGGGCTTTAATCTTCAGCAAGGGTGATTTTGGTTAGATATTAGGAAAACCTTTCTAACTACAAGGGGACTTAAACTCTGCAATAGGCTACCAAGGGAGGATGTGGAATCCGTATTATTGGTGGTTTTTAAGAACAGGTTGGACAAACACCTTTCAGAGATGATCTAGCTTTACTTGGTCCTGCCTCAGCACAGGGAGCTGGATTTGATGACTTCTTGAGGTCCCGTCCTGCCCTGTATTTGTGATTCTATGACATGTAGGCTGTATTCCCAGCAAGTTAAGACCAGAACCCCGGGTGGAAGCCTCCAGGATCAGGATGCGTGGTGGGCCAGGGTCCCTACAGGTGTAGGCCAGGAAGGAGCTAGCAGTGGTGTTGGTGGAAGGCCATTTACCTGCCATTGTGGGTTCTTCATTGTAGAGTAAGTTAAGGGAAAAAATCCTGCCTTCCTCTATCAGAGCACTCAGCTGGCTATCTCCCTTAGTCTCCTAGCTGCTTTTGTCTCATAAGCCACATGTCTTACCAGCCCCTAGTATTAATATTAATTTAGAATAATGTAGCATTCTGAAGGACTGGAACATTCAGTTGCTGTTCATATTTTCATGGATCTTAACTGCTTATACATTAAACAAACAATTTAAGTTTATATGTACACAACCCTCCCCCGCTCCCAACCTTTAAGCTCAAGGTTGAAAGTTACATTAAAAGAGTTCAAAATACACTTCTTTTGCATTGAAATCCACAGAGAGAAACTCCATCTCAGTTTATCAAAACATCTTTTCTTTCTGTATGAAATGAAAGCTCTCTGCTGGTCAGAGATCTGCATGGGGGGAAGGTGCAGGCTAGCAAAATCATGCAGGGGTGGGGAGCACATGTGTTGTCCCTCGCATTGCTAATTTCAGGTCGGAAATAGAGTCAGTGCCTGTATAACTTTTCCATTCCCCCTCCATCCCATTGTTCTCCTCTTTTTAGCTGCTTCTGGAGAGAGCAGCTAACTATGGAAGTCCTGGGCTTGGCAGTGCAGTTCCATTGGGTCTATCCTGCCAGGAAAGCTGGGGAGAATGTAGGGTGTAAGAGACCCAGAGCCAGCACAGAAGTCTAGATCCTCCACTTAGATTGTCCTAGCTCTGGGTTGATATCTCAGGAGGCTCATGGGATCTTCTCGTTATCCAGATCTATTCCGCCCCCAACAATCTTCTATTCACTGAACTTTTTGAAACTTTGCGCTTTTAGAGAGAGGTAAGGAATTGACTCTGTATATACAAATTTGCAGAGGGACAATAGAGTTGAGGTCTGTTATTTCTCACCTCTGTATAATATTTATTTATTTTAAAACATTTTTGCTGTTAACAAGCATGTTACCTCTGGAGACAAATCCACAGTTTGAGAACTGCAAAACTAAGCATCTCTGATGGTATCTTCTAGAATGAGCACTGAGTCCCATTGGATAGATAGAAAGATTAACCTAAATAATGTATACAGAAGCTTCTGGAGCCCCCGTAAGATTGGGTCCCTAATCCACGAACTATTGGAACTCATTTACAAAACTTTTCTTAAACATTACGTGAATATATTGTCTCACACTATAGAATTAGAATTTATAATCCCTATTCCATGATGATATCTCTGAGCTGTAATGTATCTTAATTAAAATGATCTTTAGCTAGGTTTTTTTCCTCAAAAAGCATTTTATCAAAAAAATCCAATTTAAATAAAAAAATTGGATTTTTTTTTAAATCTTTGATTTTTATCCACCGTGGGGACAGTCGAACCTTTTGGTTTTACTTCAGTGTTTTTTTTCTTAATTCATAGATAGATACAGACATATTAAATTTTGAGACAGAGCATAAATGCTTTTTTAAACAAAATTGTAAAAGAGTGTGTGTGTGTGTGTGTGTGTGTAATTCTTTCATTAGAAACTGTCTAGGATTCAAAATGAGTGGCATACATGATGGCATAGAGTGCTACTACCTCTCCCAAACTGCCACCTTGTGCACCAGGATCTCAGGTTTTTTTAACTAAGACTATGGCTACTCTCGAGAGCTTGCAGTGTAGCTGCTCTAAGCTGACGGGAGCAGTGGTAGCACTGTCTACATCAGTGCTTATGTCACTCAGAGGGGTGGCTTATTCACACCCCTGAGCACCAACAGTTATCCGGACATATATGGTAGCATAGGCAGAGCCTAAATCTATAGCTGTTCTGGCTACGAAGATATACTTTGATATGTGAACAGATTATAACTGTTACAGTGATATCTTTCTAAGTCTACAAAGAGTCTGAGACAAATGCTCTATAGGGTGTGAATTGCCCTATTTATCTTGGTGAGAAGTTAACTCAAAGACTTAATAATGGTCATGTAAATGTCAACACTAACTGTTTTGCTGCTGATTAAATATGGAAAAAGGGAAATGGATGGACATATGAAGAATCTCAAAACCTACTGTGAGTGATGTCTCATTTTACATCTCAGATATGTGAACCTTATTTTGTGGATGGATTGTGCAAATATCCTCCCCACCCTGGATTTTGCCAATTCAAACAATAATAAAAGAGGTAACACTGAAGTGTGATTATGCTGGGTAACTGCAGTTGTTAGCTGGTTTAAGGCACATCTGGCCTTTGATCTTGTGTTTTTGAAAGTGTCTGGTATAAATTTACATCCTTTTTAGGCATTGCTTATGGGTTCACTCATAATACAGTTCACTCCCTTTACATGTACAGTTAACCAGATCTCTGAGTTAGGCTCAAATACTTTCCTAGGAAACAGAGGCAGCTCTATAAACAGATGAACTGTGACAACTCGAGTTTTCAGATCCTGTTATCTCAGAGCTCAGTTTGTTTGATCATTGATGCACTACATCTCCAAGACACTTTTTGTCATGTGTGTGCTGTGGAAAGGTCAAATAGTGTTCTGTAAAACTGATGAAATGAACAGAGACACATCTTATCCCTTGCCAACCATTTACTGTAATGATTGTTTCTTTAATTGCAGAACTCCTGCTATCTGGTAAACAAATTCCCAAAGCTCCTTTTATATGAAGATATGGGGTTACCATTTCAGGCCAGGTGCTTATAGGTACAGTTCTGATACAGGCTAATTTGTTTTCTTGAAAGTTAGTTAATGTGTTTCTTTATCCATTGTAGATGTAAAATCAAAATTAGTTGATTGTGCTCTTTTTCTCACCATAGAGAGTTGCAGACCTCCAGGTTCCTGTGCTTGCATATTTATGATCATAATGACTCTGTCTACCTAGACGCTGTCATAAATATAAAGGGAAGGGTAAACCCCTTTAAAATCCCTCCTGGCCAGAGGAAAAATCCTCTCACCTGTAAAGGGTTAAGAAGCTAAAGGTAACCTCACTGGCACCTGACCAAAATGACCAATGAGGAGACAAGATACTTTCAAAAGCTGGGAGGAGGGAGAGAAACAAAGGGTCTGTGTCTGTCTATATGCTGCTTTTGCCGGGGATAGAACAGGAATGGAGTTTTAGAACTTTTAGTAAGTAATCTAGCTAGGTATGTGTTAGACTATCATTTCTTTAAATGGCTGAGAAAAGAACTGTGCCGAATAGAATGACTATTTCTGTCTGTGTGTCCTTTTTGTAACTTAAGGTTTTGCCTAGAGGGATTCTCTATGTTTTGAATGTAATTACCCTGTAAGATATCTACCATCCTGATTTTACAGAGGTGATTCCTTTACTTCTATTTACTTCTATTTCTATTAAAAGTCTTCTTGTAAGAAAACTGAATGCTTTTTCATTATTCTCAGATCCAAGGGTTTGGGTCTGTGGTCACCTATGCAAATTGGTGAGGAGTTTTACCAAACCTTTCCCAGGAAGTGGGGTGTAAGGGTTGGGAGGATTTTTGGGGGAAAGACGTGTCCAAACTACGTTTCCCAGTAAACCCAGTTAGAGTTTGGTGGTGGCAGTGGATATTCCAAGGACAAAGGATAAAATTAATTTGTACCTTGGGGAAGTTTTAACCTAAGCTGGTAAAAGTGAGCTTAGGAGGTTTTCATGCAGGTCCCCACATCTGTACCCTAGAGTTCAGAGTGGGGGAGGAACCTTGACAGACGCTGTTTGTATCTTTACTTTCAATTCAGAGTTCAATTACAAAAATGTAATTAGTGAAAATCCCTGTTTTCAAAAAACAATAACAACAGAACCTCTCTTACGGGCTGCACTAATCTTGTTCCAAACTAAATACACTTATTCTTGGAGGGTTTCGATGCTGAATGACGCTTCCAGTTTGTATTTGTTTACTTTACTAGAGATGGAACTTAAAAGAAGTGTGTGTGGGCAGGGGGCAAGGGAGGACAACCCAGAGACAAAAGACTAGCCATCCTCACAGGCTTACAATTGTATTTAGTAATATAGAAGGCTAAAAAGATTTGTTATTGGTTAGAAAGCTTGAGGGATACAGCAATTTGCTAACTATCCTCGTGACATCTGAAAATGGGCAGGCAAATCCCTCTAAAGCATCTTTGGCAATATTCTTTCTGATTTCTCTGTAGAAGGAGGGCTCCCTCTTTCCTGAAAAGGGACTGTGCCAGTCGTTACTGTGTGGTGCTCTTTAAGTAGCATTCCAGTCACCAGATTTATTATGCTATAAAAATACATTATTAAATTTGGACATGTAAGAAGATGGTATGCAAAAGCTAATGTTCCCATCATAATATTAATTTGGAAGTGTTACATTGCTAGAGAAGACTTTTGTAATTCGTTTCCATTGTTCACTGAAAACAATAATACATTTCCAGTCATGTTGTTAGATGTATGACATATAGAATACATAGGATGTACAGCATGACCAAGTTAATGTTAGGCAGGCGGGCACCACAGATGCAACTGGCAGAATTGTAAAAGAGAGCGTAATAGGCTGGTAACCCTGCCTGTTAAATAGGTTCCTTGATCTTTCCCATTATAAGACCCTGTTTTCAATTGCTTATAACTTTGTCAAACTTTGACCATTTGGGCTGAACTTTTACATGCCTGGGTGACTGCTTCAGGATGATTTATTTATTTATTTTGAAATTTCAGCCACAATGGTACATTCATGTCCAAGAATTAAGTGAGGGGAAAAAATGTTTTGCCCATGTTCTTCTTTTTTTTAAAAAAAAAATATGCTGACCTTTTATTTGAGAAGCTCTAGCACTCTAATGCTTTGGAGCAGGAACTTGAAAATTTGGTAGGGGGATGGCCTTTGTGTCACTGATGTGCCTTTTGTTTTCCCCATCAAAATTGCCCCAATTCGGCCAAACTGTAAGCATTTGAAAAATTGCAGTTTGCATTGCTCATTAGAGACTTGGGATATGGAGATCTAACAACTCTATGAAGATTCTGAGCATGCTCCAGTCTGGGACTGAGCAGGACTTTCCCTGCAGGGGCAGACTGGGATGCGCCAGGAACTGAGAGCAGGGAGCTTGTCTCCTTTGCTGTCAGTGAAACCCTGCTCATAGGCAGCATACAGGAGGAAGCTGCCTGAATCAAATGGAAAGGGGAGAAGAGCCAGCCCTGTGGGAGGTGGGACAGTGGAGAGAGTAGCTGGACAAGGATCCTGGATGGGGAGGGACTAGGAGTAGAAGTGGGAGAGGAAAATGAGGCCTGGGCATTGAGATGGGCAGACTAGGACTGATTAAGGTAGGAGATTGTGACTGGATGGGCACACAGATTGGAACTGGCTAGGCAAGAAGATAGTATTGGGAACGAGTAGGACTGAGGGAAAGAGATGAATCATAAAATATCAGCGTTGGAAGGGACCTCAGGAGGTCATCTAGTCCAACTCCCTGCTCAAAGCAGGACCAATCCCCAATTTCTGCTCCAGATCCCTAAATGGCCCCCCTCAAGGACTGAACTCACACCCCGTGGTTTAGCAGGCCAATGCTCAAACCACTGAGCTATCCCTCCCCCCACCTGTACTCTGGCTCCTCATCAGAACTAGCCTACTGGCTGGGAGAATGGGACAGGGAGCCAGAGGACCGGGAGAGACTGAGATTGGATGAAGACCTGGGGGAGTAAAACTGGGATTGGGAGCCAGTGGTGACTGGGAATGTGGGTATGGCTACGTGGAGGCCAATGGTGAGGAGAAACAAAAATCAGAAAAGTAGTTGGGGAATGGGAGGGAGGGGGGACAGGGGAGAGAGACTGGAATTGCCCAAGCAGGAAGAATAGGACTAAGAGTGTGGGAGGGGATATTTTTCAGAATAAGGGAATTCTGGAGGGAGAGACTAGGACTGTCTGGGCAAGGAGAGTGGGAGTGGAATGAAAAGCTTGAGGGGTGGAGACTGGGACTGACATGGTGAGGAGAATGGGACTGGAATGAGTAGCCAGGGTTGGGGAAGAAAAAGGACAGGGACGAGTTGGAGGGAATAAGACAGAATGTCTTAAATAGACTGGTGAGTCTTTTCTCACAAGAGAACACCCCCTGCCAGATCCTGGACTGGAACCAAGATTCCAGAATCTCACCATTCCTCTGCTGTCAGCAAATACCTTTGAAACTCATTGACAAAATATATGTCTTATCTCCTTCTAGTGCTGGTCCGCATAGCAGTCATAGGTTGTCATCCTCTACTCAGTTAGCTCAAGTGGCAAAGGACTGTGCAGTGAATCTAAAGGTTACAACCTTGCTGATGAACCATGTGGGTCTTGATATAATGCCAGATGGTGGAATTTATCTTTTCATAATTTACAATTTTTAAAACCTAGGAAATTGCATACACAAAACCAAGTGGATGGACCTTCGTGGGGATGAATCAGGGTTGTGTAGTGAATGAGACGGTTGTCTGCAGGACTCCCTGCCCTCATTTGTTGCAGACGTTGGAAGGTGGGTACCTATTGTAAATACCAGGAGACAGCAGGCCTTGGCCTGCCATAGCTAAAGGACCCCTCCTCCCCTACTTAGGTGGACCCCTCCCCCCCTACTTAGGGAGGGGTCAGTGGATCTGGGCTGCAACTGAATACTGGGGCAAAAAATGAAAAATGAGGATGGGACTGAAGGTTATAGGGCAAAAATCAGGGAACTGAAAGGAGACACCAAGCAGAGAACCCCTGACAACACTCGCTGCTTCTCAAAGGTATCTAAGGAGTCAGTGGATACCGCCCAGAGGAACTCTGCTTGGAGGCATGATTTCACAGGGGGTCAGAAATAGGCCCCAATCCTCCTCCATCTTCTTCCTCCTGAAATGATGGCTGTCCATCTTGGAAGGTGGGTAGGGAATGAGGCAGGGGATTTCAGGGAAGAGAGAGGATGGTCTCATGGATAAGACAGTTGAATGCTCCCTGGAGAATTGAATTTTATCCCTGCCTCTGACAGAGTTCCTGTTTGATCCTAGGCAAGTCACTATAATCAAACTTCACAGGTGGTCCACTAAACGTACATTCCTAATTTTCTTGGTCCCTGACTTGAGACCTTGGGGTCTGATTTGCAGAAGTGCTGAGCTCTCACAGCTGCACGTGAAGTCAATGGGGACTGTGCTTTGAACAGACAAAGTGCTATGTACTGTTAAGTACTCTGAAAAATCAAGTCCTACGTGTCTCAAATTGGGCACCCAAAACTATCAGACTTTTGATCTTAATCTCTCTGTGCCCTGGTTCCCTGTTTGTAAAATGGGGATAATATTACCCCTTCACTTCACAGTTGTGCTGTGAAAATAATTAATGTTTGTGAAGCATTCCAATACGGTAGTGATGAGCCCATAGAAAATTAATTAATATTTGTGTCCTCAGAACAAGGATTTTAACAGTGTGCAGTATAGCCATGGATCCACGCATTGAAGAGCAAGAAGAAAATTAAATATTGAGTATCTGCTCTTTCAGTGAGCACGATCCCTCCTCTGCACTGAAGGAGGTAGAGATTCTGTTGGGGGGGGAAATGTGATCCTGTAATTAAAAACTATCATAATAGATAGTCACAGGTGTGTGTGTGGGGGGGATGAATTAAAGTTGCACAGGCAAATACTGACATCTTCAGAATTAGCACAGAGGCCAAATTGAGTTCTCTCTTGTGCCCATATCAAACTTAGACCATGCTTACAACATATTACTGACTGAGCCACCAACAACACACAAAGGAAGGAAAAGGACAAAACCAATAAATCCACAAGCCATTGCCCTAAACAGAGAATGGTGTTTCTTTTCATTAGACCTCCCCAGTCTGTGCTAATAGGTCTTTATACAGTATTTTCCTCCGATTGTAAGAACCTGTTGATTTCCTATCTTTGCTTTTAACTTCATTAGTGCTTTGTGCATTTAGTCCTCTTTGTGCATGCGTGTGTATGTATATCTGTGGCCCGCATTACCATCGTATCTGAGCACCTTGTAATCATTAACACATTTCTTCTCACAATGTACCTGTGAGGTAAGGAAGTGCTGATATCCCCATTGTGGGAAACTGAGTCCCAGAAAGACTCAGTGAGTAGCCCATTATCACACAGGAAGTCTGTGGTGGAACAGAAGATTGAATCTAGATCTCTGAAGTCCCAGACTGTCACCCAAGTAACAGGGCCATTCTCCTTCTGTTAGTATCACAGCTGGATTGGTATGTGCCTTCAGCCAGCTAGTGACTTCCTGGCTGAAATCAACCAGCGATGTATAGGCTTGACTCTTTTTTGGGACTCAGCCTTCGCTAGTGTCATTGCTCTTTCCTAACGTATGTCTGTCTGTCTTTGAGATGGAATATTTGTATATTTGACAGAGGAAATTGCAAATTCAGAGCAAAGTGGGCTATGTATCTAAACCCATCAATGTTTGGCACCTGTGACATGGCTGAATTGGCCAAATAACTCCGGAGTGGACATGATACAAGCCAAACACAAGAGCATTAGTGAAGGCATCCAAGACTCTATCACATCATTTAGGAATATCAGGTATGTTTGAGGAGGGCAGAAATCTCACTTGGGAATGTCCATCTGTTCTGTATACTGGGGTTACATATACATGATTCTTTGGCTGGAGAAACTTTGGTAAATAAAAAATAGTTTCTGTCACTACAAGAAGCAAAACTGGGATCTTACAAAGGAGCATTGTGTTGGAAGTCGGTGCTATAGATTTGGGAATTGTAAAACTTATATTACACTGAGGACATCATTTTTAGCCTCTCAAATTTGAAGTGACCCTTGTTTTGATTTTTCCACTTTTCGCAGTAAAATATTTAATATTAATGTTTTTATATCTTACTCTAAGCAACATGATAATTGAAGGTCTCACATTTGCTAATGGACTTGTTTTTACAGCTAATCTTGCCATATGAAAAATGTATTTTTATTAATGTAAAACTCGTGCTGAGAGTACAAATCTTGCCATTATAATGCACAGGGAGGATTGCAGGAAACTGATTTGAAATGGATACTATACATATCTCGAGGACTCTGCTGGTCTATACTTTTCTTTGTGGCTTTAGTAGCTTTAAAATTCTGTCACAAACCATGTGATAGAAAGAAGTATTCCACAATCTGCAGGCCTGACATGGTGTTAATATATTGTTGCTCAAGGAGTCAGTCTTCTGTCATCGGTATACTGCCGTACATTGTCATGAACAGTCCCAGAGCATAAACTCTGGTGCCTAACTTTTGTAGGGGAGTCTGGTTGAATAGGGCAACAGTTGCTTTATCAAGATGTTTATTTTGAATGGTTGTTAGCTGCATTAAAATGTTACACGCTGGTATTACTGGAACATTTTAGCCTTTATTTCTCTCTCACAAATGCTGCATATTGATGGACTGTTTAAAATAGTTAATACATTTCAGTTTTAAATTATTTTCTTCTCTTGTTATTGCGCTGACACTGATCTAGGATGACAAAATCATAAGCTTGCAAATCAGCTCTCATGTTAATATTCCAAATGCCGAACATTGTTTTTATTGCTTATTTTTCTAGCTGGCACCTGGAAGGGTGTGAAGTTACAGAGTCTCTTATGTGACCTTGATAATGTTAACAATCCCCCAATATAATGGAAAGTGCTGTTTCGGAAGAGCAGGATAGTGTACCCCAATTCTCTTTACAAATCTGCCAAACTATGGTTTATTGCATAGAGAGGCATACAATTACTTAAAAATTAATCAAGTTAGAGTACGAGACAGTACTTCTGAAATGTGTCTTTGATCATATGTGGTCATGAAAAGAGCGAGAGTGTGCTGTTATATTATATCTGAATGTATTACTTTTTTGACATGTACTCAGTGTTACCGACACATTCATTTTTCTGCTATTCAAATGCAGGCACATAGGCACTTTGCAATTGGAGAAAAGAGAATGGCTCAGAGTATTAATGGTGAATTGCTAACCCTGCTGTAGTATGTGGTAGCTAGCTTGAGGTTAGCTGTTTGTTGTGTTTAATCACAAAGAAGTGCCCACGTCTGTAAACCTTTGTAGGCATATTTATTATAACTTTGTGCTGCTTAAAGAAATGGGTGGAGGGGGAAATTGGGACAGAAAGATTTTAGACACGTTTTGTGGTGGTGATTCATGCTTACTAATTCCAGGATTCGGAATTGGATCCCTTTTAATGGAGAGCCTGGGAAGATACACAATGTCTCATTAAGAGATACAATGTTACGGACTCACTGAGCCAGAGCTAGTATTCCTTTTTAACCCTCTGATCCTGGTTAAGCTGACAGAATATACGACAAACAATTTGTATGGAGGAAGGTGAGCTGTAAGATACAATATATCATCTTGCAACATTGCATAGACTGGCACGTAGCCTGTGTTACTAGGGTAATATTGGAAAAGGTGAGCGGGCAGGGGACCTCCAGGCTCTCACAGACTTGATTAGTTTTTGCCAGTTTGATGGTTCACCATATTGAACCACCTGTTCAATCTTGCATTCACTGGTGTTTTTTATAAAAAGAAAAACTGCTGTTGAAAACAAAAGGGAAAAAAAAAGCACCATTTCCTCCCCCTCTCCTCCCAAACACTCCAGATGGAATTTCTCTCACAATACAGTCAACAGATCTGCAGTTGCTGTCTTCTGCTGCAGTGGTGCATGAGTGCTGGCTCCTTGGAATTAATTAACTCTGATTTATTGCTTGTGTTCAGTACCTATGTTAAAGACTACTAAGGAAAGCATTTAAAGTGAAAGAGGATGTTTCATGTGACACTTATATGCAGTGTATTTGAATATCTGTACCGCTTTGATGTGGGTCTAGTTCTGCCACACTTACTCATGTCACTAAGTACATTAATACACGAGTAGTCCCACATATTTTAATGGGGCTGCTCATACTATACAATGTAAGTGTGGCAGATTCAGGCCCTGTAAGTATGATCTTTCCAATTACTCATAGTGTTTTATAGAACAAGGTTAAATGAAGGGTACACCTCTTTTTAAAAAGGACATGAAGATATTCTGTTAAGACTGGTTTTTTACACACTATGTAATATGAGTTGAAATTGAAATCTTTCCTGATAACTTCTGTCCTCCTTTCTTTCCAGCATATAAATGGGCTAGTTTAGTACACTCTGCAGTAGAGGCAATCATGAGTGTAGGCCTCTGGTATTTATTTCCAATTAAATAGGTGGGATTTTGGTTTTTTTTAGTCTCGGGATGCGTGAAGTAAAGCATAAAGACTAAATGAAACTGTTTGAAAAATATCAGTATGGGCTGTACGTGAGGTACAATTCCTAACATTTGTGCACACTCAAACAACTTAAAATAGGTCTTGTTTTCTACTGCATATGGTTTCCTGTCCGTGACAAACTGGGCAAAATATCTTTTGTATTAGGAGCACAGTAAATACTTGACAAATAGTTTGTGACTATCAAATGTACTCCCACCCAGGCCTGTAATATTAACACCGCAGACCTACTTTGCTATATTTAATAACACAATAGCAGTTTCCCCTGAAGTTATGGAGTAATAGAGAATGGAGTTAGCTTTGAATGGTAAATCAAAAGCTAATGGAGTGAGAGAAATGGGGGCCTCTTAGCCAGAAAGATACAGTGTGTGAATTTCTGGATGCATGTGTGTGTATTGTTAAAGCTTACTGCATGTCAAAGGCAGTAAATTCCATGAACTGGGACTAACAAAAGTATGGTCATGCAGTATACATCGTTAATTTGAGATGATGCTGGCAAGTCTGTCGTGTCTGCTCTACAATTAGGAGAACTGAACTCCATGATGTCCTTGCAAAGAAATTCTCGCTAAATTCACATGGGTAAGCTAGTCCTTATCTTTGTGTCAGTGCTGACTCCCAGGGAGGATTGCCACCTACTGAATCACTTCCCACAGCACCAGAGCTTTCCTGCAGGTCTTCCATTCAAGTTCTGACTCAGCTTGTCAGCACAAGATGAGTGGTATGGCTGTAGGCTATTTGGTATGGTGCCATCATTTAATTTGTCATAAAGCCAACTTTACAAAAACATGTGGTGATGCAAGTTTGTGTAGAGGGGAGGAAGGAGCCCTAATGCTGATGAGACCTGCATGGTGACTTTTATGTAACCTTGTCAATATTTATTCCGAGTCTGAGTTTATTCAGCTGTTACAGAGACACAGAACGAAAGACTGAAAGTCTTTACGTCAGGATGGAGGAACCTGGTGGAGTTAAAGGTCTGAGGTGCTGCTCAAGCTTTTAAAAACATTTTGAAAACTTACAAAGCATTGGTATTTTGTGACTCTTCTTTATTCACCCGCCCAGGATGGCTTTCAAGGGAGATTCGATTCAACTCCTCTTTTTAATACCAGGGGAACATAAGAACGGCCGTACTGAGTCAGACCAAAGGTCCATCTAGCCCAGTATCCTGTCTTCTGACAGTAGCCAATGCCAGGTGCCCCAGAGGGAATGAGCAGAACAGGTAATCATCAAGTGATCCATCCCCTGTTGCTCATTCCCAAATCTGCACTTTAACAACAAGAAAGAAAAATCAAAAAAGATAACTGAGGTTCTAGCAAAGGACATAAAATTCAGGCATGTGACTCGTGCCCTAGAGGACTGGTAGTTATTGTGTTGTAGAGAAAATAAATGTGCCACACAAAATATATTTAAATAGGCATCAAATTAAGTTTTCAGGGATATATTGGAAACTACTCACTTATAGTATTTAAAAATGATTGGCAAATAGGGGATAGGTAATGAATGTTTGTAGTTGTCTTAGCAGTGCTAGTCATGACCCTGCACTTCACTAAACACATTTTTCTCATCCAGAGTTCTTTGTGGTACTGCATGGAAAAGCTTTTTGCTATTGGTCAGTTTTTTTGATTCATCTAATTTACAAATCATTACAATCCAAAAAACAGAATTGTTCATCTGTCCTGAAACAGGTTGTGTCAATCAATCCATCATGACCGTGCCTGATTTTGGTACAATGGTGATAGAAAATAGTTAGACTGCAATGCCTCTCTTCCCCTACTGTGATTCCCCACTCCACTGACATTAAGAAAAGTAAGGCTGAACAGCACAGAGAGCAAAAATGGAGTAAAAAGCATAAATTGATAAAATCACCAGATTTATGTATTTCTGTAATTTTACAATGAAGTAAACATAGATACAGTGTCCATTTGCTGAAGTATATTTGTGTATTTAATTATATCTTGGCAGGTTTATGTTTAAAAATGTCATTTATTCTGCAAATTCTAGAGAGAGTCTGGATCTACCTTGCTAAATATTCATTTGGTACCAAACCACCTTTTGGGCAAGCAATTTAGCAAGCAAAGAACTAACACTGGGCTAATCCTGCAAGTTATATTTTTTTATTAATATTTAAATAAACAGCTCTTTACTATCCTTAAATGATTATCAAGGTAAAAAAACTGCCTCATTTTCCTTCCTTTCTCTCCCTCTTTGTTTTGACCAAAATTCTAGCAGGATATTCACTGGCTTGGGAGAATGCCTAAAAAAACTGCACAGCTTTTTTCTAGCCATTGAAAAAGAATACTGTATTTGTGCTATTTCTCCAAGACTCCCAATCTCCCAAACCACAGGAGTGAGACAATGTGAACATTGTGTCTAAAATTTTATGCTTCCCATTCTCAATTGCTTTAAGAATGGTAAGCCCATTTTCAGTGATGAAAAACCCAGTTCTGAATCTTTGTGAAGAAAGCCACTGCTTTATTATTGCAAGGTCATGTCACAGACTTTCCCCCATAATTTAGTACTGAAAAGCTGGCAAATACCTTCCTTTGCTGTGGTTAGTACAATTGACTTGCTAGCTAGCATGCTTAGATAATTGCTCTGCGGCAGAATAATCATAAACTGCATGCTCCGCCTCCACCAGTCCAGTTATTCAGAAGAATGGTCCCCTTTGATTGATCAGTGTCAAATGAAAATGTGCTTTCATGGTGAAATACACTATTTGAGTCCTAGCCTGCTTCCTGTTCCTTCATATTACCAAAGTACTGTTATTTATTATAGCTTCTTCTAGGTAAAGCTTTTCAAATACCATAGCACTGTTTCAACGGTGGTCTTGTTACAAATGTTCACAGTGGATGAAGGAGGCTGGGGGCCTAATTTTGTGATGATGCAGCTGTTAGAATGAATTGCACACTATGTAGAAAATGAGAGTATAACAAAACATCTACATGGCTTGTGCTGATTTGTCATTCAGTAGGTGTCTAAAACTATTGTAATTTACACCATTTTGGTATTTTGTGGGGATCAAATTCACTTTGAAATAGATAGCTGTCACTCTCTACAAAGTCACTGGGAGTTCTGGTCACTTAGTCACTGAATTTGGCCCTGGGAGTGTTGGGGATAGTGTGATGTAAGTTAGAGTGGGAGGGTGAGGGCTGCTTTATCTTGCACCTACCTCTTAGTTGCTTTTCCTGCTTATCTCCCTACCCTTCCCCTTCTGTTCCTTGATCAACAGATGCTTTGGAAATTACAAAATGTAAAACATTGCTGCTTGTGACTGAATTCAGGTATAGCTACACAAATAGAGGTACTCTTGGGTGGAATGGCAATCTTATGTTTACAGAGGCTGTTATAATGATTGTACCATTATTAATAATTCAAAAACTTGGCAAAACTGAAATGTCTGTTCCTTAATAATGAATATTAGTTATGAGACTCTACATATAAGTGATGGAAAATTGAAATAAAAGTGTGGCTGTAGGGAATAAAATTATTAAATTTAGAAATTCAAATTGCCTTTTAAGTTGTTCAATACACTGTTTTACAATTCACAGTTATTATGCAGCAGCATTTCCTAATTTGGCTATAATCTGTAAGAGAACAGTATTATGGGCTTTGCTGTCACTTGCAGAATATTTCACTGCAAGTCCAGAATACAGAGACTTTCTATGCTCAAGGGGACGGGGGAATGTTTTGTTGCCTAGCTCCTGCTTGAATTGTCATTAGATGTTACACTGAAAGGTCAATGTCGTTTCATATTGTAATAATACTTAGCACTTTACCTTTTCAGAGCCAATGAACTGATTGTTCCTTACCCTTGTGAGGTGGATTTAACAGCAATCTAACAGAGGAAAGCAGTCCTATACCTAATCTGGAGAACATTTGGAATGGTTTCTCGTCATTCTTTTTCTTTTCTTTAAAGAAGCAAGATCTGGGACATATTATTATTGTCACAGTTGGCAAAAGCATCTCTAGAAAAAAATGTTATGGGGTGGGACAGAAAGAAGTGTGTTCAGCTGAATTCTCAAGTAACTTTATCCCCAAAATTACTAAAATTTGGAAACTAGAGAAACAAGAAATGGTAGGCCAAATTTTAATATTTGTCTCTCTTCATGATAATTCAGGAATGAGACTGCCACTGTTTTGTTCACATCCAATTCTTTGCCATGCCTTCGAAGACACCGCAATTAAAAACAGGAAAAATAATCACACTTATAAACTATGGCTATATTATTGTTCATGAAAGTAAAAGAAAACCAAAACAAAATAGAACACAAACAATAAAGGCTTACTTCAGCTACAGTCTCTTCAGTATGTCTCTCTGTGGAGAGTTTCCAACAGAGATTACCACTTTTGAGATTTGCCTGCTTTGGTGGAGATGCTCTTTTCTAGGTAAAGTAAAATGAAAGTACATTAATTCCAAAATTAGTAGTGAGTCTTGTTTTTGTGTATCATAGGTAACTAAAACAGTTTATAGATGGACAAGGAATTTTGTTTAAAGATAGGTGGATCTTGTTTGGTTTATCATGAATAACTTAAATAGTTTATGAATAGTCAGAGGTGAGTGAACTAAGTCCTACAAAACCCAACAAAATATTTAAATCAACAACTTAAAAGAAGCCATTAAAGAAGTTATCTTGAGACAGGCAAATTTAATGAAAATTAAGAATCTTAAATCCAAATTAAATCCCACTATTTCTCTGTTTGCCCAGGTTTGCCGATGGCTCTGTTCCAGGAATACACAATCTAAACGTTTTGATGTTTAACAGCACAAACAGTGCTACACTGGAAGGCTGCTGCTGCTTTGTTCCTGTGTTTGTTTGCTTATAGGGATGAGAGGAACAGAATGAGCTGAGCGTGATGTGAAGTGGAGGAAAGGGAGCAGAGTGTTTTTCAGAGAGATTTATATTAGCCTTCTGTGGTTTCACTGGAGGAGGAAAGCACATCTCTTTCCGGGATTGACTAAATTCAGGTATCAGCTGCTGTCAGCCTTGCATTGACTGAGCACATTCATGGGATAGGCTTAGTAGCACTTCAGGTCATTCGTACGTAGTGTGTGAAGGCATGGTTCTAATTCCCTCTGTCTCTGGGGTGGGAAATCCTCAGAATGTCTTTACAGTAAATTTTTAACTCTTTCTTTTATTGAGTCCATTTTCTGAGATACCCTTTTAGTTCTGTCAGGGTTTTATCTTCTTCATCTCATCCCAAAGAATCTTTACAGACACGGGGAGCAGTACATTGTCACCATTCATTCCTGTCCCTGGCTTCTTCCTCCATTAAGACCAGCCTGGTCATGTCCATGTATAATGTCCCACCATCTAGTCAGTGATCAGCCTCTAAGTCTGACTGATCTTGGTTGCATTTGCATTATTTTGTCCGGCATCCTGTCATTTGTTTGTCTTCTACAGGGTCCCGACCATCATAATCTTTTTGACTGCAGCCAACAATGTAGCCTGATTTCACATTGTACTGTTCATCTAACTTCTTAATTTGTCTTAAAATCATTCCATTTTACACCTGCATCTTCTGAAGAACTTGTATCTCTACTGACTCCAGTTTTCTGGCTGGCTGTTTCATTTAATAAGGCTGCTTCCAGATTATAGAGTAATACTGTTAGTACACTGGTTTGATAAATTTGCATTTTGGTACCAAGGATAATGTTTTAAAAGTCCATAATTTTATCAACTTCTGTGCAGCATTTGTAGCTCCTTTTAACCTCATTCTTGAGGCACCTATTGTTACTGATCAAGCTTCCTAAGTATGCATTTTACTTGTTCTATGACTGTACCACTGGTACATTTCAATACTTTATCTATTGTCTCTTTTCCAACACCTTTGTCATCTTGACATTTGTTGTAAGTCAAAGTCGACTACACCAATTTTCCAAGGTAGTGAAGTGTATCATCATTAAATTGAATGTGTCTGCCAGTTGTACGATGTCATCTGCATAAGCCAAAGAGTTTAACTCTAGATCAGTGTCATCTGGGTGTAATCGGAGTTGAAATTCTGCTTCCAATTATTCCAAATACTCCTATTTTCTATAGAGAGATATTTGATCTCTCAAAGTCATATTTTTAAACTTAGTCTTCAAACTTAACAGATAGTCATTAAAAAGGCATTGTCTCTTCTTAACAATCTCTGGAGAAGTTCTTTGTGTAATTCTGAGTTTGGTAAGAAGTTGCTTAAGCATTGCCAAATAACTAATTCCCAGTTAATGACAGCATTTTATACTTTTGATTGCTGCTTACATTAGTAACCGGTTGTATAATCAAATTACCTTGCTGTATTTGTACATAAAACATTTTACTCTCATAGTGTTGACATCAGGAAGTTATTATATGAGGCTTACATTTAGATATAATCTTTTGAGATGTATATTTGCAATAATCATACGCCATCTTAGTTACCTAAGGAATAAACAAAGATTTTCACCTTTAAGTGGAAACATGAGGTCAGAGAAGTAATGATAACATTTCCCAACTATACATGTTATCCTGAAAGCTAAATGAATGAAGACGTTAGAGTGCTTATAAAAAAAATTAATCTTAATAGGGACATTTCTAGAATTTTGTGTGGTTTTAAACTGATTTTCTTTTGACAAGGCGAAGGCATGAAAGAAGTCCATTCTTATGTCTTAGCTTATGATTCTTGATAACAGATTCCTCAGCATCACTTCTCTTGAATAGAGACTAGCTTTACATTCTTTTACACAAGTATGTCCCAGGGATTTCTTAAAAATTCAGTAAAGGCAAATTTGTAATAATCTAACATTATAATAATAAATTATAATAATTATTTTTGCATCAATATCGAGGTCTGTCCCCTAAAACCATTACAAATGGCTGTACTGTTGAGATATAAAGAAGTGGGAAGTAGCCCTTAAAAGTTTCTGGGACAGAAATAGTGGATTTTACTCTGAAAGCACATTTTCACTTCATTGACAGTGTTCAATCTGTGAGAATTGTTCCTCCTGAGTTCTGGACTGATGAACGCTGTGTTTGTCATTTAAAATGACCCTGTCACACAGCAGTTTTCTAAGAATACTGACTAGCCAGTCAATCATATTAACCATGGCAAAGGAGAAAGTACTTGCTTTTTCCTTTTCCCAACAGATCCTTGCAGTTTTATCACAAATCTTATGATATTTGGTGTCTGCCTTAAAGCCTCAGCTCCTAGAGGTAAGAGATTACATGAGAATCTTGGCTTTCTGTAATTATTAATAAAAAGTTTAGCCCTTATGGCTCTGGCAAAACATTTGAAAAGATGGACTAAATGAGTCATAAGTTCTCAAACTATAAGGCAAATGAAAAAAACAGAAAGTTTATTGTTTCTAAAAATGTCATTACTTTAAAGTCAATCTCAGGACTTCTTTGTGTGTGGCCTGACCCAAGCTTTTTGAATGCTTGGGATTGGCAATGCAGGGTCCTGTCTACCTTTTAGTCAGAGATGGTTTACATATAGCAATTTTAGTGCCAGCAGCTCTGTCTGTGAGGGAGCTCACTACATCATAATCCAGGGGGCAGCATTATCTGGATCCTAACTTTTTAATCTACCTGTCTGCCATAAAAACACTTTAAACAGAACACAATAGTGTTCATTTTGGTGATCTGTTTTCACTTGTCTGAACTCCCCTTTCAGCACAGTAGCAGTGTCTAGGAAAACTTAAGGTGGAATTCATCGATATGTCTATACAGGTCGTCTATTGATGTTTATCTGGACATCTACCAATAATTAAAAATATGATGACAAAGTTATGCCTAGCTCTCTTCCTAATTGGCAAGATGCCAGAGTTTAGAAGACGGTGAGTGCAGATGATTGCAGGAAAGCTTGGGCAAAGAGGTTTGGTTTTGCATATAGCTCTGCAGGTTGCAAGATTAGTGGTTTTCTCATTTCATCTGGCAGCAAATTTGATAGTATTGGTCCAATTTCTGCTAAATATTCCATCTCTCAGGATAGCGGACCTCTCTGTGTTGGTCAGTGGTTTCATTGTTCCAATGGCATGAAGCTGTTGTAGGAGCTTATGTTTGTGGTGTTGGAGCAAATTGCTTAGGCATGGAACCCTGGAACTGTGCACTTCCCTGTTTCACAGAGGTGCTTTTTTCACAGAAGAGAAAATTCCTTGCCCCAAAAATTGTTCTTTCAAACTTTTTATGTCTAAGATGTTGTGTATGTTAGTTAATGAAGGCAAAGTCGAAGCATGTGTTGCACTTGGAACAGAAAGTGGTGATTCTTTTTAAATTGGTTTTTTGATCATGCAGGTATTCATTCCAGTGTTTGATCTTGCAGGCATTCATCCCAAGAAAGGTCTGTTTTTAGCACAGATGAGCATTATAGTGGACATCTCTGTTGAGCCTGAGATGCAGTGTTACTAACAGCCCTCATCCTCAAGGTTTGGTTGAGCAGGTTTGATGTGCTCATGGTAGCATGTGTTGCTGAAGACAGCTGCTGCTACATTCTTTACTTGGATGAAGGTTAAGGACTTTTGGCTTTGTGCCCAGGTATTGTATTGTTGTAGTCCAGCTGGGAGGTGATAAAGGTGTATGTAACTGAGGTCAAGTAGTCATCTGCCAGGTTGGGATGGAATTTCCTAGCCAACCAGAGATGGTAGAAATTGTTACTTGTGGGCAATGCTATATGAGAGCATAGCATCAGCAAAGGAATGCGGAAGCCCTTCTAAAATATGGACTGACATAACCAATTCTAGGTATGTATCTTCAACCAAAGGAGACTGTTGTGGCTGCAACTTCTCAAAGTCTTTCCCTCTATCAGATAACATCCTTGCTCAGGTTCAGCTTCAATCAGTGTGAAAGTGTTCATATACGTAAGTGTTTGTAGGATCAGACCCTTAATAATTACAGCTGTGTGATACCTCCAACACAAAATAAGAGCTATGCAGAATGTTTGTTATGGAAATGAAGAGAGATAAGAGAAGTAGAGAAAAATGTTACTTTTAAGATGGGCTATTATAAAACATATAGACCAAACAGTAAAGCTGTAGCTGGAAAAAAGCTACTTCTAGAGTAGTTGCAGTTAGAAAGGAACTTTTTATTTAATAAACTAAGTTGATCCTACTCTTGGTCTGAACCAAAGGTAACCATTTTCCTTTTTGAAAGGTGTCATTAAGCTGAGTGACAGACTTGGGGAATATGATGTGGTATAATCTACAAAGCTTAATTTTTTCAAACACTGTATTAATAAAAAAGTGCTTTTTTAATATCACAAATACTGAATTGCTTACAATACAATATGAAAAAAATAAAGTTTCATTTATCCTTTTTTCATATTATTGTTCCTATATGATTTGGTAGGATAGTAATACACCATTATTCAAAAAGAATATACATATCTTGGCTTAAAATAGATTTATAGGAACACAACCTATGTTCATAGTATAACTATCGTAATGTATTTTAGTAGATATACGTAAAGTTACGTGTGCTTAAGCATTTGTAGATTTAGGCCTAAATAATTAGAAGTGAATTCTGTATAATAATAATAATAATAATAATAATAATCAATAATAATTAATTAATAGGGTACCCCAACTGTTCAAAATATTCCAGTTACAGACACTCCATTGTATTAGTATGTAGAGTGGTGGCACTTAAATCTAGATAAGACCTTATTCACGCTGGCACTTCCATCTTCGGTTAAGGATCCAGGTACTGCCCCGTCAACTAGTATCCTCTGAGGATGCATTCATACCACTGCCTCTTCATTAATATTTGAGTTTCTAATACCATCCTTATTTTGTTGAAATTAAAATCTTCTGTCCAGAAACGGAAAACGATGGTTGTTGCTTGATCAGTGCTCTATCTTGGGCAGCTTTCTCCTGCCACAGTATACAAATAACTCACATTTAAGTCAATGCGATTTACTCATATCCTGTACGGTGTGGAATTTGGCCTCAGTAAAAGGTCCTGTTTCTTCAGATGGAATAAATAAATTGCTGTCTCTGCCTCCTCTCCCAACTCCTGGCAAAAAACATGCAAAATTTGTCACATATTGGGCCACGTGTCTAAAATTCTGGGGATGAACCTGTTTAGCACATGTTTTTAAAATGAAGTTGTGGACATTTTAAAACAAAGTGCCTTCAAACAAGACAAAGAATATTTCTTGCTCAGGATTATGTATGTGTCCAGGATGACGTTTACAGCAAGCTCTTTTTGCATTAGAGTGGAAAATGAATCCAAAAACTCTTTAGGTTGTAAAATGCTTTTCATCTTCACTTAACTCCAAAATGGCTGAACAGATTCTTATCTCATTTCCAAATGTGCTTCTGGGCTGAGATTTAGCATAAAAAATTCAAGGCTCAGTAGGATCAAAGCTAATTTTGTAAAGAAAGGTAAAAACAACTGGATATCTGGCTCTCGAATGGTTGTGCCGTCTTTCCACACCTATAGTGTGTTGTCTGAACTGGTTTTAACACCGTGAGTATGGCTCATTCCACGTGGTCACAAAACAGTACTCTGGGAAGCTGGATAAATGCTTCATTAATTTTATTCAGTAACTAGTACAGAGCAGTCTGCTTAGTATTTTAATCTGTATTCAAAAGTGAAACTTCTAAGTGCTGTGTTTATTGACTCAGTGCATCTGCAAACAGTCTGAGAATTTTTTTTAAATGTAGACGTTACGCCTTGAAAGCTGTTCGGATACGGTTTTTATTGGCTTGGTCCATGACTGCCAGCATATAGGTATAGGATTCAGTTATTAGTCTAGTTGTCCTTAATATGGTCAATTAACAGTGGGCTGAATCGGATGTAGCAATGGCAGCTCGTTATTCATGAGTCCAGTCTCCCTTACACAAAAATGCTTTGTGACTAGCAAATCATGGCAAATAGATACAAGTGTCATTGTCTGTTATATTAACATGTAATCTAGCACAAGCTGTTCTTTATATGCTGCTTTACCTACCTGAAGGAACTCTCTGTCCCCCAAGATTATGTGCAAAGGATTACATCTTGGAGTTGCAGTTTTTCAGAGAAATCCAGGGCAATTAGCCACATATCTTTCATTAAAATTAATGTAATATGTGTGGCAAGATACTCTGGACTGCTCT
This sequence comes from Eretmochelys imbricata, assembly GCF_965152235.1. NCBI lineage: Eukaryota > Metazoa > Chordata > Testudines > Cheloniidae > Eretmochelys > Eretmochelys imbricata. Next base: position 31,363,861 of record NC_135575.1, on the reverse strand, counting down.
GAAAATCTCTCATAGATCTATAAAATACTGCTGTACGAACCACTAGAGACGACTCGATCGGGTTCTTTTTTTGTTTTTCTCCCCTTGTGTGGTTGTTGCTTTTAAACTCTATATCCTGGGTGCATATAGAGGATTTAATTAAAATCCTCATCTCTGTGAGATTAATTGCTCTATACAGTACTATATTTGGGGCTCTTCTTTTCTGGTTGTGGATATCATGGTTTCTGGTCAACCTCATGGGTACTCTGCTCAGCTGAGCTTTGGCCAAACTATAGAAGCCTTTATAATACTGCTATAGAGGGTAAGACAGAGGATATTCACTCAGGTAGCGATTTCGTTTACATTTTAAATTGTGCCTGTTCAGTCTCCAGTCTGTTTGGCTGTAAAATATTTAAACTGTTTCTTAATATCTTTCTGCTGGAACATTTAGTCTCTGATCATTAAAGAGCATATCTCATAACCTCGCATCAGAAATCTGAAAGGCATGATATTTCAGACCACTACTGAGTGTACATAACATAGGGCCAAACTCAGAGGAGTTGTAAATGGTCATTTCTTTTTATTATCTTCTCTCTTCTGCACTGTGAATTATCTTCCCTGCTAAAAGACTGACTTGCTACCCTCCTTTTGTGTGATCTTTATGCTGTTTTATGCCCTGTCACTAAAACTGCCACATATATATATATATATATATATAAAACCATAAAAGTTTTGCCCTAGCTGCATTCATTCTTAATGTTCCTGTTCTGGGGTTCTGTTTACCACTGCAGCACCCCATTGTGGCGCTGTCTGAGGAATAGCTCCACCCAGTCTGATGCTCCCTTCCTTGTCTCTCACACTCCAGGAATTGCAGTGCTTCCTCTTCATGGCTCGGCCCTATAGCCAGGTCACCATGGGGTTTCCCGTTTCCAGAGAATCAGAGTTTCACTAGGCTGGCTATCGTTCCCAACAGTTCTCCAATTCAAGGCAATGCCACTTCCCCAGTAACTAGTAGGGGAACCGTGGCCGTGCACTACCTTGGATTCCAGTCCAGGGACCCAACTAGCTGAGGTCTGTTCCATCCCCAAACCCTGCTGTTGTTTCCCTGGGCTGCTTCCTATTGCACCTCTATCAGGTTTCTTTCTCCACCTCTCCTCTGGGGAAGCCCTTCGCACAGGGCTAGGATCCTAGGACTTCTACTTTCTGCCTGTGTTTCCTCCTTTTCCCTCTCTAAGCCCAGAGAGTGACTACAGGCATCCACACTGCAGCCTTCTTCTGCCTTAGCTTCCGGGCCTTATACCAGCCCCATCTGCTCCTGTCTAGCTGCGCTCCACCCTCAGTCAGTGCTTGCCTATCAAGCCTAGCTCTCCCTCAGGTGTGGCCTATCAGGTTACTTAACCCTTTCTGAGTTTCATGAACCCTTTTCAGGATGAACCCCATCAATGTTCCCAATGGCTTCAAAAGCCTGTTTTTTTTTTTTAATGTATACCATCATTTATGTCACTTCAGAATTTGGCCCATAGTCCTGTTCAAATTGCATCAGTTTTGAATGTTCCCAGCCTTTAAATACACACAAGCAAGATTATTTCACTTGTCAGTTGGACTTGGTTTTTGACCTTGGCTTGCTACAGTAATTTTCAGCAGCAGCAATGAGGAACGGAAGGTTCTGATATTCCAAACCAGTTTTCAGCAGACATATATTTTTGAAATATGTCTTTGCTGAGAAAATAAAAATTGTTCCTTTGAAAAGCTATTTCAAGAATAAATTTAACAATTTTATGACTCTGTTCGTCCCTAGTTTCAAACTCATCTGGTACAAAGATGGGGAAAAAATGAAATTTGCCATAAAACAAGCTACCCACTTTTACTCAGGCATGTTAGCTTCTGGAGGCCTGTGCACTTGGTTAATAACCAGAAACACTGAGACTTAAACAATCAGCATTTGAACTTTATCCCCTACTAAAGACACTACATAAGCATCTTTTCTCAGCAGAGGAAATTAATGTGATTGTCTTATCCCCACACTCTGATCCCTAACTAGAGATTCAGATATGGACCTTTATATAACTTAATTACCATAGAGAGCTTTATTTCAAAATCACCTTCCTCCGAGGCTAATCATTTCTCACTGGGAATTAGATTTTTCCAGCAGGAAAGCTTTGACTTCAACAGGTGTCTTTATCTAGGATATGGTCATTCTAGAATAACTAGTCCATTATTACGTAGGTGTTTAAATATGGATTTAGGTGAGAATCTTAAGATTTTCAAACTAAGAAGCCTAAATAAATATGAAAATTTACTCAAGTCAGTTTGGACATCTTTAAGATTATTTGACTTTGATAAATATTAACTAACTCCAACAACAAGTAGGCAAGTGAGATAGGCAAGTAGTCTTATCTCCAGTTTACAGATGGACATCTGAATGATACAAGGGACTTGTCTACACTTGAAATGCTACAGTTGCTTCAATGTAGACACTACTTACGCTGACAGGAGGGTTCTCCCCTCAACGTAGGTAATGGACCTTCTCAAGAGTGGTAGCTGGGTTGATGTTTACAGTGGAGACTTAGGTCGGCTTAACTACATCTTACAGGGGGGTGGATTTTTTACACCCCTGAGTGACATAACTGGGTTGATCTAATTTTCTAGTCCAGACCAGTCCCAAGGTTAAGTGAGTTGCCTAAGGCCATAAGGGGAATTGGTGTAAGAGCGATGATTAAAACTCGGGAGTTCTTAGCTCCCAGTTTTGTGCTGTTAACATTGGATCAAAAACCTATATAAATAGTACATTTCACATAAGGTGCTGAGAAGACCAGTTCTATGCTGCTCTTCTAATCAAGTTGCATATAATACCCATATAAATGCTGTGAATTTCTTATGAACAGAGCCAAAAGTGTGAAGGGTAGTACTACGCAGAAACAAATATTAAAGGGAAAATTGAAGAGGAAGAATATACCCAAAGAGGACTTGGAATGAATCAGTTTATAGCTGGCTAAGGACAGTTCCATGCATACATAGTTATATGCTAAATAAATAGTCTGTTTTTCCGCATTCAGGCAAGTTACTGTGTTGATGAGCAAGGAGCAGAATGAGAAAAGATGCTTTTTGTTTTAAAATAAGTTCTGATTGTTTAAAGAAAAAAAAAGGATGGGAGGAGGAGTGAGGAATGAGGAGCCACATAACAAGTCTGCATATGCTATTACATGAGGAAACAGTGACGTCAAATATTATCCACATTAAAAAAGTTTTTTACAGCCATCTGGCTTTTGCACTTAGGTTTTTGGATGCTACATGTTAATATTTCTCTACATGCTAATATTCATCATGCACATGATTCTGGAAACTACAGAAGAAGAAGAGCTGCTTAATGGGACTAAATCGGGGGGCCCAGATAAGCTTCATCCAAGAATGTTAAAGGAATTGGCACATGAAATTGCAAGCCCATTAGAAAGAGTTTTTAATGAATCTGTAAACTCGGGGTTGTACCGTATGACTGGAGAATTGCTAACATAGTTCCTATTTTAAAGAAAGGAAAAAAAAGTGATCCGGGTAGCTACAGGCCTGTTAGTTTGACATCTGTAGTATGCAAGGTCTTGGAAAAAATTTTGAAGGAGAAAGTAGTTAAGGACATTGAGGTCAATGGTAATTGGGACACAATACAACATGGTTTTACAAAAGGTAGATCGTGCCAAACCAACTTGATCTCTTTCTTTGAGAAAGTAACAGATTTTTTAGACAAAGGAAACGCAGTGGATCTAATTTACCTAGATTTCAGTAAGGCGTTTGATACCGTGCCACATGGGGAATTATTAGTTAAATTGGATAAGATGGGGATCAATAGGAAAATTGAAAGGTGGATAAGGAATTGGTTAACAGGGAGACTACAGCGGGTTCTACTGAAAGGTGAACTATCAGGCTGGAGGGAGGTTACCAGTGGAGTTCCTCAGGGATCAGTTTTGGGACCAATCTTATTTAATCTTTTTATTACTGACCTCGGCACAAAAAGTGGGAGTGTGCTAATAAAGTTTGCGGATGATACAAAGCTGGGAGGTATTGCCAATTTAGAGAGAGACCGGGAAATCATACAGGAAGGTTTGGATGGCCTTGTAAAGTGGAGTAATAGTAATAGGATGAAATTTAATAGTGAGAAGTGTAAGGTTATGCATTTAGGGATTAATAACAAGAATTTTAGTTATAAGCTGGGGATGCATCAATTAGAAGTAACGGAGGAGGAGAAGGACCTTGGAGTATTGGTTGATCATAGGATGACTATGAGCCGCCAATGTGATGTGGCCGTGAAAAAAGCTAATGCGGTCTTGGAATGCATCTGGCGAGGTATTTTCAGTAGAGATAAGGAGGCTTTAGTACTGTTATACAAGGCACTGGTGAGACCTCACCTGGAATACTGTGTGCAGTTCTGGTCTCCCATGTTTAAGAAGGATGAATTCAAACTGGAACAGGTACAGAGAAGGGCTACTAGGATGCTCCGAGGAATGGAAAACCTGTCTTATGAAAGGAGACTCAAGGAGCTTGGCTTCTTTAGCCTAACTAAAAGAAGGTTGAGGGGAGATAGGACTGCTCTCTATAAATATATCAGAGGGATAAATACCGGAGAGGGAGAGGAATTATTTAAGCTCCATACCAATGTGGATACAAGAACAAATGGATATAAACTGGTCATTGGGAAGTTTCGACTTGAAATTAGACGAAGGTTTCTAACCATCAGAGGAGTGAAGTTTTGGAATAGCCTTCCAAGGGAAGCAGTGGAGGCAAAAGACCTATCTGGCTTTAAGATTAAACTCGATAAGTTTATGGAGGAGATGGTATGATGGGATAACATGATTTTGGTAATTAATTGATCTTTAAATATTCATGGTAAATAGGCCCAGTGGCCTGTGATGGGACGTTAGATGGGGTGGGATCTGAGTTACTACAGAAAATTCTTTCCTGGGTATCTGGCTGGTGAGTCTTGCCCATATGCTCAGGGTTTAGCTGATCGCCATATTTGGCGTTTGGAAGGAATTTTCCTCCAGGGCAGATTGGAAGAGGCCCTGGAGGTTTTTCTCCTTCCTCTATAGTATGGGGCACGGGTCACTTGCTGGAGGATTCTCTGCTCCTTGAAGTCTTTAAACCACGATTTGAGGACTTCAATAGCTCAGACATAGGTGAGAGTTTTTTCACAGGAGTGGGTGGGTGAGATTCTGTGGCCTGCGTTGTGCAGGAGGTCGGACTAGATGATCATAATGGTCCCTTCTGACCTTAGTATCTATGAATCTATGAACTTCTGGCTGCCCAGGAGGTAACATGAAATAAATGTCTGAATGAAATAATGGTCTAAAATTGCAAGGAAAGTAAAGCAAGCAAAGCCGCAATCTACAAAATGGCCTTCTAAGTAATGAAGACAGCATTTTGACAAACATGAAAGAACCTGTAGAAGTCAGTAATTTACTGAAAGACACTGATATAATTATTACTAGCTGTGAGATACTCGTGACTTTTGTTTTAAAGTTACAGTGGCTGGACTTTGTACTTCCGACAGAAACCCATTAACTATAGACGAAACCTGGTTTTCTTAAGAGTTCAGTTAAATCCTCCACAAAAAGATTATCTCATTAAATTGGGAAGGACACACTACAAATTACTTTTTAACTGCGAATAGCTGACTGAAAAAATATTATCCAACAATATATTAATGGGTGTCTCTTTGTCTCATGTTACCAGAAAAGATGTAACACTCTGAATAATTGCAATTATAAAATCATATATTTTATGTGCTGGACTATATTAAAATTTAAACCATGACTCAGAAGATAATCCCAGAATAAAATGTAGTATAACAAATTATTTTTTAGATATTTTTAAAAAGGTGTATAGTATTCAGAGCTGTGCAAAATTCATCTGCATTTGTTTGCAAACCTTTTGGCTTTGTTTTCAGTTTACCTCAGTTCATTTCCTCTTCCCGCCTCCAAAAAATAAATAAATTAAATAAAATAAAATCCCTGAATTTCAGTTGAATTTTGGACTTGAACCCAACAAAACTTAAATCAAACATATTTTATACCAAACTTTTAGAAACTGACAAGTTTTGTTTGGTTTTCTGCTAATAATATAACCTTTATTCCTTTCTCTTCAGGCCCTTCCTCCTTCATCTAGGAGCAGCTGTTCTCATGAATGGAAATGGGTCTGGGAGTCAGGAGATCTGAATGCTATTCCTTGTTCTGCCACTGACTCACTATGTGATCTTGGACAAGTCATTTAATTTTCCTGTGCCTTGGTTTTACCCATCTGTAAAGGATAATAATTCTCCACCATTACAAAGTATTTTGAGATCTAGGGATATGAATGAGAAATCTCCCCCTCCTCCCCTTATGCTGAAGTAGTACTTTACTCCAAAAGTACTTTATCCCACTGAAATCATAAGGTTTGCTGATGGAGTAAGGTACTGCTCAGTATTAGTGCCAGATCCAGTCATCCTTACTATGTAATTATTTATTTACCTTGTCCGTCTTCTGGAAGAAGGGGTGGTGGCCAGTGACTTCTCTTCTCTGACACTGGGTAGCAGGGAAGGGGAACTTTTAGAAGAGCAAGTTATTTCTACTCACATCCTGTTCTCTTCCCCAAATACTCAAGAAGAATCTTCTCCCCCAGAGATTTTGCAACAGCAGCACTCAAAAGTCCCCTTTCTACTGCTGCTTAACCTTAATCTCAGGCTGAAAACAGCCCCCTTGTCTCCACACTGTTTTCATTATATCAACTCTCATTGTTCTAAAAGATTCAATTTGGGGAGTTGGAGGTGGGTCTTTCCCTCCACCTATAACTTTCACAACAATTGGAGGCTGTCCTGTCCCATGAAGAGACTTCTTCCCAAAACGCTGTTTTTTCTGTTGCTTTTCACGGAATGAAGCAGTGTGCTTGCTCTGCCAGTCTTTACTCAAATGCTTTTGATTTAGAGACACAGTAAAATTCTGCTGACATAAGCAATAAAGTAATTGTATAGGGCCATTTTGAAATCTGTTTTGAAAAACTAACACAAAGGCTATCGCTTTGGCCTTAACATCTGAAGTGTTTGCAGATGCAAGACTTGGGCCTGTTCTGCCTCCCACTTAACCATGAGATGATTTGGTGTCTGCAGAACCATCACTATTTTTCTTTTCACTGCATCCTTTCTACTTCCTACTATTCCTTCACCCTTTTTTCCCCTTTAATGTAACTAGATCTAGGTGGTTTTACCACAAAATAGAGTCATAAAGAAGACCGGTGGCCATTACAAGCACTCAGGCTGATCAAGAGAGTAAAATTTTAACCCATCCCAGAGCAGAATGACCACATATCATGCTTAGAACTAAAAACATGTTTGTATGAAACAAATGATAGAAAACAGTGTTCTGCAATGTACATTTGACACCTCAGGAAAAAGGGAAGACGATAGGCTGACATCACTACAGGCACGTCTGTTAGTTTTGAGTGCCTTGCTTAAAAAATATGTCTGTCTTGGGATTTTCATTTTCCTTGTCATTTTCTGGTTTCCTGCTGTTTACGAGGGATGTGGGCATGTTGTTTGCTGTGTTTTGAACTTTAATGTTCTTAAAAAATAATATGTGCTCAAACTACTGATGGCAGCAGGTGCCTGCAACCTTAACTTGACTTTATCAAAGGGTGGGTGAGTGTGTATGTGTGTGTTGCACTTGTTATCAATTATTACTGTTCACATGAAGTTCCGGTGCCTTTGACTGTTGTAACACAATAATTCTTGAAAGTGAAAGTCAATGAGCATTGAAATATAAATAATCCATTGGTAGCTTTCCTTTCCATCACTTACACCTGTTTGCCCTAATTGGCTCCTCTTTATCATCGGTGAAGAAATTTAATTGCAATTCTTCATTGATGTTGCCTCATCTTGATAATGTAAACTCACCAGCTTTGCGTTCGGTGACAAGAAAGAGGGCAAAGGAAAGCTTATTATAATGATCATATTAGCTAACCAGTACGAATATCGCCAAGTAGAGTATGTCTGTCAGAAACACAGAGCTATGTTGTGCAATACACTTAACACATCAAATAAAGCTCCATCATCTTAAGCATAAGAAATTAATATTTTTCTAAGACCGTGTGTTACTTCGTGAGCAGTCTGAATGATCTGAGACTTGAAATACTCTTCTTGATTGAACTAAAGAGTTTTGAAAGTGTTTTAAATTTCTCCCACACACAGACAGAATATGTATTTACACATATGTGCCTGTATATAAATGATAAACATATTTAAATTTAACAACAGGTTTATGAAGCCTTTAAAAGATAATGTACACACTGGGGGTGAAAAGCACAGGTGTGGTTTTGGTGACCGGCTGCCTATGGATGTCATTTGTGTTTCGTACAAAAAAAAAAATGTGGCCCCACATTTGCTTGTGATCCTTCAAGGAAACTGCTTGGAAACTTTCTGCTTCTTAATAATTTTGGCTTGGTGTGGCAGCAGATGATGATAGTCCTTGAAAGTTCTTGCACTCAGCACTGGTCCTTAATAAAATTTGAATACTATATTGTTCCTGCAATATGAAATTCGTGTGGAATGGTAACTGGCAATGGGGGCCAAAGAACAGAACATCTGAAATTAGAAATCTGGCGATAGGTGTGAGTTTTGTTTGTTAAGAGATTTGGTGCAGTGCTTAAAGGACGATTCAGATTTTTTTTTCCTTTATTAACAATAGATCTGCTTTCTGAAGTAAAATGAAATGAGTGGGTATATTTTCCACAGATTTTAAAAGCTATTGCACATTTCTGTGCTGAAGCCTGCTTTCTATTAACCTTGTTTCTAATACAGGCATTCACTTATTTCCCTAATTCAGTCAACCTTAACTTTCAATGAAAGAAAGAATTTTTCAGACGGTGGATAACATTCTCCCTGCATCATTATGTCTCTTTATAAAAGAAGCTCATGTTCACTATTATTACTTTAAAAACTATTTAGCTGAGGACCCATGCTTTACTTTAATATACAGTACTGAGATAATTTTGTGGTAAAACCAAAACTAAGTTTATTGATAAAGAACAGAGATTTAAGTGATAGTAAACTAGGATAGTAGAAGCAGAAAATGGTTACAAAGAAAACAAAAATAAAACATGCTTTTTCGTATCTAAAATTTAACAGATTACAATCCTGGCGTCAGAGAATTTTTCAGTTAGTTCTCAGCATCCTCAATCCACATGGCTGGGGGAGGATCCACTTTTTACAGACTCAAAGAGCACTGGTCCTTTTGTCACTTAGGTGATGGGTCCTCACAAAGATGTGGACAAATTGGGGAGAGTCCAGCAGAGGGCAATAAAAATGATCAGGGGCTGGGGCACATGACTTACAAGGAGAGGCTGAGGAAACTGGGCTTGTTTAGTCTGTAGAAGAGAAGAGTAAGCCTTTGATAGCAGCCTTCAACTACCTGAAGGGGGGTTCCAAAGAGGATGGAGCTCGGCTGTTCTCAGTGGTGGCAGATGACAGAACAAGGAGCAATGGTCTCAAATTGCAGTTGGGGAGGTCAAGGTTGAATATTAGGAAACATTATTTCACTAGGAGGGTGGTGAAGCACTGGAATGGGTTACCTAGGGAGGTGGTGGAATCTCCATCCTGAGAGGTTTGGAAGCCCTGGTGGGATGATTGAGTTGGTGTCGGTCCTGCTTTGAGGTGGGGATTGGACTAGATGACCCCCTGAGGTCTCTTCCAACCCCAATCTTCTATGATTCTATGATCTTTTCTCCCCTCTTATAGTTCCAAAAACCTTTGAAATAGATACTTTTGCAAAGTAACTCCAGACTTCTCTCCTGATATTTGTTCCTTGGGTGCAGGTTTCAGATCCCTTTTCCCATCCTCTTGTTAATTAGCTCTTTTCTCTTGGTTTGTTCACTTTGTTTACCTTAAATGGAAATATATTTTTATTGTTTTTGACTTACAAAGCTTAAACCAGTCAGACTGGCAAATCCACATACCTTTTGTCTAGGAGAAAGCTGTTTATCCACTCTACTTAAATTGCTTGGACTTAACATATTTTACGCAGATATTTCCAACATATATACATAACTCTTGACACACTAACTGTCCATGCACCACGCAATATTATTAATGTCCAGAGAATCACCAGTTTTCATTTAATTCCTTACATGATACTTTTTTGGATAAATATTATGACATCAGTGTGTTAGATGTAGTGAAAAGAAAAGGAGTACTTGTGGCACCTTGGAGACTAACAAATTTATTTCAGCATAAGCTTTCGTGAGCTATAGTTCACTTCATCGGAAGCATACCATGGAAAATACAGTGGGGAGATTTTACATACACAGAGAACATGAAACAATGTGTGTTACCATAGAGACTGTAACAAGAGTGATCAGGAAAGGTGAGCTATTACCAGAAGGAGAGCAGGGGTGGGGGGAACCTTTTGTAGTGATAATCAAGATGAGCCATTTCCAGCAGCTGACAAGAACAGTAGGGGGGGAAATAAACATGGGGAAATAGTTTTACTTTGTGTAATGACACATCCACTCCCAGTCTTTGTTCAAGCCTAAGTTAATTGTATCCAGTTTGCAAATTAATTCCAATTCAGCAGTCTCTCATTGGAGTCTGTTTTTGAAGTTTTTTTTGTTGAAGAATTGCCACTTTTAGGTCTGTAATCGAGTGACCAGAGAGATTGAAGTATTCTCCAACTGGTTTTTGAATGTTATAATTCTTGGCGTCTGATTTGTGTCCATTTATTCTTTTACGTAGAGACTGTCCGGTTTGGCCAATGTACATGGCAGAGGGGCATTGCTGGCACCTGATGGCATATATCACATTGGTAGATGCGCAGGTGAATGAGCCCCTGATAGTGTGGCTGATGTGATTAGGCCCTATGATGGTGTCTCCTGAATAGATATGTGGACACAGTTGGCAACGGGCTTTGTTGCAAGGATAGGTTCCTGGGTTAGTGTTTTTGTTGTGTGGTGTGTGGTTGCTGGTGAGTATTTGCTTCAGGTTGGGGGGGCTGTCTGTAAGCAAGGACTGGCCTGTCTCCCAAGATCTGTGAGAGTGACGGGTCATCCTTCAGGATAGGTTGTAGATCCTTGATGATGCGTTGGAGAGGTTTCAGTTGGGGGCTGAAGGTGATGGCTAGTGGCACTCTGTTATTTTCTTTGTTGGGCCTGTCCTGTAGTAGGTGACTTCTGGGTACTCTTTGGGCTCTGTCAATCTGTTTCTTCACTTCAGCAGCTGGGTATTGTAGTTGTAGGAACGCTTGATAGAGATCTTGTAGGTGTTTGTCTCTGTCTGAGGGGTTGGAACAAATGCGGTTGTATCATAGAGCTTGGCTGTAGACAATGGATCATGTGGTGTGGTCTGGATGACAGCTGGAGGCATGTAGGTAAGTATAGCGGTCAGCAGGTTTCCAGTATAGGGTGGTGTTTATGTGACCATCGCTTATGAGCACCGTAGTGTCCAGGAAGTGGATCTCTTGTGTGGACTGGTCCAGGCTGAGGTTCATGGTGGGATGGAAATTGTTGAAATCATGGTGGAATTCCTCAAGGGCTTCTTTTCCATGGGTCCAGATGATGAAGATGTCATCAGTGTAGTGCAAGTAGTGTAGGGGCATTAGGGGACAAGAGCTGAGGAAGCGTTGTTCTAAGTCAGCCATAAAATTGATTGACAGAGCCAGAAGAGTACCCAGAAGTTACCTACTACAGGACAGGCCCAACAAAGAAAATAACAGAATGCCACTAGCCATCACCTTCAGCCCCAAACTAAAACCTTTCCAATGCATCATCAAGGATCTATAACCTATCCTGAAGGACAACCCGTCACTCTCACAGATCTTGGGAGACAGGCCAGTCCTTGCTTACAGACAGCCCCCCAACCTGAAGCAAATACTCCCCAGCAACCACACACCACACAACAGACACACTAACCCAGGAACTTACCCTTGCAACAAACCCCGTTGCTAACTGTGTCCACATATCTATTCAGGGGACACCATCATAGGACCTAATCACGTCAGCCACACTATATCAGGGGCTCATTCACCTGCACATCTACCAATGTGATATATGCCATCAGGTGCCAGCAATGCCCCTCTGCCATGTACATTGGCCAAACTGGACAGTCTCTACGTAAAAGAATAAATGGACACAAATCAGACATCAAGAATTAGAACATTCAAAAACCAGTCGGAGAACACTTCAATCTCTCTGGTCACTCGATTACAGACCTAAAAGTGGCAATTCTTCAACAAAAAAACGTCAAAAACAGACTCCGAGAGACTGCTGAATTCAAATTAATTTGCAAACTGGACACCATTAAATTAGGAATAAAGACTCGGAGTGGATGTGTCATTACACAAAGTAAAACTATTTCCCCATGTTTATTCCCCTCCCCCCTGCTGTTCCTCAGATGTTCTTGTCAACTGCTGGAAATGGCCAACCTTGATTATCACTACAAAAGGTTCCTCTCACGCTCCCCCGCCCCCCCCCCCCCGGCTCTCCTTCTGGTAATAGCTCACCTTTCCTGATCTCTCTTGTTACAGTCTCTATGGTAACACCCATAGTTTCATGTTCTCTGTGTATATAAAATCTCCCCACTGTATTTTCCACTGTATGCATCCGATGAAGTGAGCTGTAGCTCACGAAATCTTATGCTCAAATTTGTTCGTCTCTAAGGTGCCACAAGTCCTCCTTTTCTTTTTGCGGATACAGACTAAAACGGCTGCTACTCTGAAACCTGTCATTATGTTAGATGTAGTGAGTTTGTATCTGGTAACAGCTGTGTTTACAGAATAGTGAGCCCTTTTCCATTTTACATTCCGGGTCACAGGCACATATTTGAAGTATTTGACTATTAATTGAATATTTTTCAGCACTTACTACATTTGAGGGAAAGGGAATCCTGGCAGGTTTTGCCAGAATGTTTTACAGATTTGTAGATCCTCCTTAGATCCCCTGACTGGTTTCAACAGATAGGATCTCCTAACGAGTTAGTAACTACTAATACAGAAACACTCGGAATCTTAAGATAGTGTTTCTTCTGTTGCCAACACAATACTTTGACAATATGACGACTGTCCTTTTTGTTCCTGAATTCAATTCCGCTTTTTGCAACATACTAATTGATTGGCAATTAAGGTGAGTTTGTATGAAAAACATTTTACAGAAACATCATTGATGTCCCACAGGATGTTGAAATGAGTTTTAATCTAGTAGAATTTTTACTGTTTTAAATTGTCATTGCCACAGTGTCAAAAATCTGATACGTACGTACATACACAAAAAGAAAGATAAAAACATATAGTTGATTGCTTCTAATGAAGGGTTTCTGTTTGGAGATTTTATTTTTTGCAATGAGGTTAACTTTTTTTTATAGACAAAAGTAGTAAGCTGCACTTGGAAAGTTCTCTTTCTTCATTCTTTGATTGAAAACCACAAATATAATAAAAAAACTGGAAGTCAATGGAAGCTTTGATGAAGACAGCAGGGGATGGGGCCAGAACTATCAGGGAAAGTTGCTGAGTTGCATGTCTAACAAAACATTGCACTCTCAGCTCACTTCCAGGTTCTCTGTTTGAATTTCATGAACATGCATGTACAATAATAGAGAGTGATCACTGTTTGCTCACTAGAGCCAATAAGCTAATCGCAGCATTTCTTGCTATTAGGCATATTGTGCAGTGGCGTAACTGGCTGTTTAAGGATAGAAAACTAGCTGTAAGGTAACGGACAATAAACTAAACTAACCCTCAGATAGAGAATCCTAATACAAGAACCTTGTCCAGATGTTTAGTCCCCATACACAACTGTAAAGGTAAGTTGATTATTCAGCCTAGAACAATGAGGCCTTGACCCTGTTTGGAGAGCTGGGTGATGCTGTGATATAAGTAAAGAGTTTTAAATAATAACAATAAGAAATATGGTGCTTGTCTTCTCTGTGTGCCTGAAGAATGGCATTCCAGCGCTGGTGAGGAAAAACACCCCTCCCTTACTATACAGACCCCCAACTATGTTGAGTGTAGGTCTCAAACAGAAACGAAGTTGTACCATTTTGATGTGCGCTCACAGCACAAGCACCTAACTTCGACGTGGGAGAGCTTCACTAAGAGCTACATTGTGTTTCTTAAAGGAAAGAGAGTGAGAGAAAATAAGTTATATTCCAGCTATAATCACATTTTGAATAGTGACTGAATAGTGGCTGACACCTGATAGTGGCTCTTTAATGGTAAAAGGGGATTTTTCAAATACGCAAAGGAAAGTTAGGCACCCACTTCTGACTGAAATTGGAGGACCTCAAATGCTATAGTAATGCCTGCAGATGAGAAATTATTACAAGATAGTAACTACCATTCTTTTAAACCTTTTATCTGAATAAAGCACCTCTTAAAGGGAGTTAATTTGTACCTGAGAAAAGAGCTTTGTAAGGCAGGCACTGTGGAGGGGATGCGGAATAATGTTCGCTGCATCATGTCTATTGATCTAATAGTATCAGAGTGTTATCTTGCTAACCCTGTCATGTCCCATAAGAAGGCAATTGTAATACATGGTAGTAGTTGATTAGTGGTTTTGCTGGCTTTCTGAATGGAAAATATTTTTGTGGTGTTTTATTCATTTTTTCTCTATCCTTGCCATATCCACCAATTATAAATGGGTTGGTCTCCTTTGCCAAAATACGATGCCTGACATAGCCCAAAACTAATGGCCACTGATTTCCCTCAGAAATCCTATATGAATAGAATACGTGGCAGCTTTTTCCTTCTACAGCTATACATTTTAGAAATGTAGCTGAGGAACGTCTGAGAAGGAAACAGAGTGAGTTTGTTCCTTATTTTATTAGGCTTTGATATTCCTCCCTCAATTTGGGTGGGGTATTTTCTTTTAAAAGCTATCCAGGGATATGGATATGGACAGGGATATGGAATCTTCAGTCTATTTTACGAGCATCTGCTCAGGTTCATAGATTTTTGCTGTAGACATAAGAATCTGAGACTTGGTCTACACCAGTGGTTTTCAAACTTTTTTTCTGGCAAACCAGTTGAAGAAAATTGTTGATGTCCATAACCCAACGTAGCTGGGGATGAGGGGTTTGGGGTGTGGGAGGGTCTCAGGACTGGGGCAGAGGGTTAGGGTGCAGGGCTGCGGGGTGGGGCTGGGAATAAGGGGTTCAGGGTGTGGGAGGGGGCTCTGGGCTGGGGGTGCAGTCTCTGGGGTGGGACTGGGGATGAGGGGCTTGGGGTGCTGGAGGGGGCTCTGGGTTTGGGGGGGCTGGGGTGCGGGGTTGGGGCACGGGGTTACCTCAGGCAGCTCCCAGTCAGTGGCACAGCAGGGGTGCTTAGGCAGGCTTCCTGCGTGTCCTGGCACTGCGGACCGTGCTGCGCTCCGGAAGTGGCCAGCAGCAAGTCCAGCTCCACTTGGCTCTCGCCTGCAGGCATCGCCCCTCCCCCGATCGTGCAGTGCCATTGCTTGGGGCGGGGGCAGCGCGCAGTACCCCGTGGCCCTCTCGCCTAGGAGCCGGATCTGCTGCTGGCCGCTTCCAGGTCGCAGCACGGTGTCAGAACAGGTAAGGACTAGCCTGCCTTAGCCGAGCAGCACCACCAATGGAACTTTTAATGGCCTGGTCAGTGGTGCTGACCACAGCCGCCGCAACCCAATGCCTTCCATTCCTCAACCCAGTACTGGGTCGCAACCCGCAGTTTGAAAACCACTGGTCTACACTATCCACTTACGTTGGTATCACTACCTCGAAAAATCCACACCCCTGAGCAATGTAGTTACGCCAGCCTAATCCCCAGGGTAGAGAGCGATATATCGATGCGAGGGACTTTCCCATTGACATAGCTACTGCTCCTTGCTTTGCCGACAGAAGATGCTCTCCCATCAGTGAAGGTAGAGTCTTTACTAAGCACTACAGCGGCACAGCTGCACCATTGCAGCACTGTAAGTATAGACAAGCCCTGAGAGGCAGTTAGCAGGGCCTAAGGCAATTCACTTTTATAGCAGAGGAGGGGGTTGGAGGTTCCTCCATTCCCAAAGAATTGCTAGTGCTGTCATTTGGGCTTAGTCTCCCAGCCTCAATCCATTCTATGAGCCTCCCATCTAGTTCTCTTCATGTGCTCCTCTCATAATGGAGTGGGAAAGAATGAGCTGTACGAGTAGCCCCTACTGGTTCCAGATCTCTTCAGATTCTGGATCCCTCTTGACAGTGGAAGCAGGTGGCAGATGCCAATAGGTGCTACTAATTGTCCTTATCATCCCCCCATCAGATCTGACCCTCTATTCCATATTCCTACAACCAGGAAAGGAGACCACCTATGAGAAAAAGGGGGAGCAAGGGAGAGGTAAAAATAGCAAGTAAACATTTCTTTCCCCCAAATGAAAATCAGAAATAATTATGTTTATTGTCCAAGAGTCTCCAAAACTTGAAAAGTATAACTGAGGGGTGAAGGGTAGGTGAACAGCACCCCAAAAATAACCTATCAAATCAGTTATGTTTTTTCACAGTTCCTCTGAAATTCCTATTCCATTCTCCAGTTCCAAACCTTAACATCCAACCAAAAACTAGGACACAAATAGGATGCTGACAGGATATTTTAAAAGTATATATTAAAACCATGAAAATGAAAAGTTCTTCAGCCCTCGTTATGATAGTCCATATAAAATACAGATCTGATTAACTATATGTAAAATGTTGACCTTATTACTGAAATTTTGGGACATGGGCTTAATATTTGATCATAACTCATCTGTTGTCATCTGTTCTTAAGCCACATCTTTCCAGTTTCTGCAGACAGGATTCCCTGCTAGTTTTATGCTTATAATTCAGAGCTTGTTCCTGTTATTTAGGAGTAAACTGTTACTTTAATTTTTTTTCCTTTTGGTTTTCAAGCGTCTTTTCTGAAAGCAGTTTCTGGATAGACACTTTCTGAAGCCAATCATGAATAAGATGAGAATTGGATCCTGTGTTTGTAAATTAACAGGAATTTTCATCACCTACTTAATAATAATAATAATAATAGACTTGAATGGACAGGGTTCTGAAAATTTTATTTTTTCTCCATCCTGTTTATAGTTGTACTCTCTTCTTCATTTCCACCTATAACAAATTGATGGAAATAGAAAGATTTCTTTCTAAGCAAGTCTTACTTATGAATTTCTCTGAAATGACCCCTTCACCATTGCAAACACATACATATAGACACACCCCTGTTAACATGAAGGAGCTTTTGCCTTTTCCTGTAGTCATGATAAACCTAAGTTAAGTACATTCAGAATCTCTCAACCATGTTACATTTCAGATTTACATGCATTTTTAATTGTTAGAATTGTACTGCTTTATAATACTAAAAAGTTTCTCAGTCTGAATTGAAGAGGGCAGATGTTCTGGCTCACTGTTCTTCTCTGCTCACTATATGTACACAGAGGAACAGAGCCCATTTAAAGTAGTTTGCAAGCTAAACCAATTACATAAATAAAGTTGATCCAGAATTTTCCTTCATTGCAGATAATGACAGCTTCATATCTTAAAAAAATGACTTCACAAAGACAGCTTTTCCATCATGTTGTGTGAGGATTTAAATTTAAACTTTATTTTTGCATTGTTATAGAATGATAGTTATTATCCTTTGCAGGAAATCACTTTCAGATGAAGGTGTCTTAAGTAACACTTGAAGATTCCCATCTCAAAATTCATGAAAATAAAATGTCACCTGGAAAGAAAAGATTACACAATGTAATACAAAACTGAGCACTAGTCTTTCTGTAGTTACGCTATTTGATGGAAGAAACTTATTTTTTTATAAGGCTGTAGTTATGCAGTCTTTACTTCATGGTGTACAGCAATGCACAGCAAAGGATAAAAGAGAGCATAGAAGCTGATCCTGCAGTTCTAACTCATAAGTGGTACCTCTAACTTCACATTGGTACTCATGAGAGTAAGGTATGCATGATCACCACCTTTGCTATATTTTGTTATTTGCTCTACTTAGAGTTGCCAACTTTGTAATTGCACTAACCCAAACATCCTTGCCCTGTCTCTACCCCACCGCTTCCCCATGGACCTGCCCTGCCCCGCCCCTTCTGAGGCCCTGCCCCCACTCACTCCATCTCTCCTCTGTCTGTTGCTCGCTCTCCCTCACCCTCATTCACTGTCACCGGGCTGGGGAAGAGTGTTCGAGTGCAGGAGGGGGTGAGAGCTTTGGCTGGAGCTGTCCTAAACCAGCTTACATACTGTACTTTGAAAAAGAGAGTCTGGTTTCTTGTAACTAAAAGTAAAGAATATGTGACACTATACTGTGACGAGACAATGAGATATTATTGATGTTTGTATTGTTGTGCGGTTGTTAATTTGGTGGAACTTCATTACAGTTTTGTAGTACTGAGTCTGTGTGGAGAAATGATTACAGCTTCTTCACAGCATGAAATAATTTTGAGGCATGATTTTAATAGGAAAGTAAGACCTTTATGCAGAAATTGATGCAAAAGCTTATGTGAATTTATTGCTTGTAAAGCAAAAAGTGTGCCCAATTATTTGGAAGCATGCACTGAGAGAAGTAGTACATTTTTTTCTGTCATGTTTCTTCCTATTTTGACTCTGTAAGAAGTGAGAGACTTTTGTGTGAATAAACCAATCAGTTATGTTGCACTACCTTGTTTGTTGACCTTCCATGCATGCCGCAAGGTCTGCTGATATTTACATGGATTTGGGGACAGGGCAGGTAGGCATAGTGATGATTGGAGGAGGGAACGAGACTGTTTGAAGGGACTAATTTGTTTAGTGTGTTTTCTTATTCTGGATATTTTTGATGGGTCCTTTAATTATCAATATTTTATGCTTTGCACAAAGTGGCCATAGCAAGGGATGGGCATTTAAAAAAATAAAATATGCATAAATATATTTTAATAATCTCAAGTCATTTGTAAAACTCCAGTCTAAAAGCATTATTTAATCATGTGGTAACCTTTTGTACAATATATGTAGATGCATGCGAAAGTGAAAAATGGTGATGTTTTTACTCAGGAATTGTCATCAATTTCTGCTGACTGGCAGCCCACCCTCACCAATCATGTCAATGTAGATATAAATCGTAAGTTGGCACACAGAAAATAGCTGGTGAACAATAGAATGTAATACAGCATTTTTATTATGAAGGTAAACACTTTAAAATTGTGTGTGCTTAACCTGGTAAAATGAATTGAACTGATGATGTAACAAACTATTTTAATTTCTCCTAGTTTGTGGCGACATCCATGGACAATTCTTCGATTTGATGAAGCTGTTTGAAGTAGGAGGTTCTCCTGCCAACACACGGTACCTCTTCTTGGGGGACTATGTGGACAGAGGATACTTCAGTATTGAAGTAAGTTTGCTACTTCTCTTTTTGAATACAAGGCTACTTGCAGTGTGATTTTAATAATCTGACAAATGCATGGCTGCTTGAGAGCTTAATAGATATCACTATGAATGGCAAGCATGGGGACAGAATTTGTTTCACATAAAATGTCATTGTGCTAGGGTGGAATGTTTTTTTCATAAAAAGTCTTCTATTAGTTTAAAAATACATTTTAAAATAAAACAATTTAAAATTGAAATTATAACCATCTATGTTAAGGCCTATATTTACCATAATATATTAAAACAATGTAAATGGAATTTTAAAAAAAATAAGTAATTGTGTGCTGCTGAAGTTTTAAAGAAAATCAAATTACTGAACTGGTGGAAGTCACTGGTTAAACACCTTAAACAGAATTAATTGAAGCACTAATCCAGCATTTGACAGCAGTAGTCTTTTCTACAGGTGCAGAGGGAATTTTTCTTCATTTGTTTATTCAGCTAAATTAGTTCAATGACTAGTTCATTCAATGTTTAAGAAACTGATTGGGAGCTAAAAAAGCAGGAATGCTTGTTTTTCTGTTCAACTCTGTGAACAAACACCAGGTGTGAGGGGATGAGTTCTGCCAGTTTTAAAGTCTTGAAAGACACAGTGACCAGAAATAACCAGTTCAATCACCAACTACTGATTATTATTGTTGTTATTTATTTATTTACTTGTATTATTGTAGTGCCTAGGAGCGTTGGTCATGGCCAGGATATAATGTTTTTTAATCATTTAGTTTTAAATATAAAATATGTTTTGAAAAAATATTTTAT
Organism: Eretmochelys imbricata; assembly: GCF_965152235.1. Taxonomy (NCBI): domain Eukaryota; kingdom Metazoa; phylum Chordata; order Testudines; family Cheloniidae; genus Eretmochelys; species Eretmochelys imbricata. Next base: position 31,343,745 of record NC_135575.1, on the reverse strand, counting down.
CTTATATATCCAGCACATTTTAAGGTAGTTTATTTAACTAATAAAACACATTGTGCTAGGTTGTGCACAAACATAGAATAAGAGATAAACCATATCCTGAAAAGCTGATGATCCAAATAGACAGGATACTAAGGGATTGGCAGAGATATAACAAACAGAGTGATGGTTTGCAAATGTTATGTTAGTTCCATGATTTATTTTAACGTTTAATGGTTTATTTCAGGGGCGGGCAAACTTTTTGGCCTGAGGGCCACTTCAGGTTTCTGAAATTGTATGGAGGGCCAGTTAGGGAAGGCTGTGCCTCTCCAAACAGCCAGGCATGGCCCGGATGCCGCCCCCATCCAACCCCCCTGCTTCTCGCCTCCTGATGGCCCCCCTGGGACTCCTGTCCCATTCAAGCCCCACCCCGTTCCCTGTCCCCTGATGGCCCCACTGGGACTCCTGCCCCATCCATCCCTCCCTGTCCCCTCGCCGCCCCATCCAACCCCTCCTCTCATTCCTAACTCCCCCACCCCCCAGGACCTCTGCCCCCATTCAACCCCCCTGTTCGCCCTCTGACCGCCCCGATCCCTATCAACACCCCCACCCCCTGACCACCACCCTGAACTCCCCTGTCCCCTTACCGCGCTATCTGGAGCACCGGTGGCTGGCGACGCTACAGCCGCGATGCCCTGAGCACCAGGACAGGCAGCCTTGCTGCCCGGCTGGAGCCAGCCACGCCACCGTGCAGCACAGAGCACCGGGTCAGGCCGTGGCTCTGTAGCTGCGCTGCCCAGCAAGAGCTCGCAGCCCCGCCGCCCAGAGCATTGCACCAGTGGCGCAGTGAGCTGAGGCTGCGGGGGAGAGGGAACAGCAGGGGAGGGGGCTGGGAGCTAGCCTTCCGGGCCAGGAATTCAGGGGCCAGGCAAGAGGGTCCCGTGGGCCAGATGTGGCCTGCAGGCTGTAGTTTGCCCACCTCTGGGTTTTTTTTGTTTGTTTGTTTTGGTTTTTGGTTTTTAAATTCCATGGGTGGGGTTTGGTAAAGCAGGGTGCGTGCATGGTGGGAATTAGCTAAATGGAAAGACAAAGGAAGGGAAGGGAAGGGAGGACTGGGAGGCATTGGAGTTAGGCAATCAGCACAGGGGAGAGAAAGTTATGACCAAATTTTGGAGAGAGCTGAACTACAAGCCTTTTAATGGGCAGCCTAGAGCACTAATCCTGCAATTGTTCCCATGCAGGAGAACCCTTGCACCCCAATAGAGCACCATTGAAGACAATGGGACCTTGTGCAGATACAAGGGTCCATCCTCCTGCACCCAGTTGTAGGATGAGGATGTGCTATTAGACAAGTCAGCAGAGTGATTATTTTTTCAAATTGGGAAATGCTTATCTGAATCTAAAATGGCTAAATTTAATCTAATCCAAATTCAGATCAGATGTAGTCACAATGAAATAACTGGTTATTCAAAATGTAACTTTGGACATATGAATCAGATCCCCATTTGCCAAAAGTTCAAACCCCTATCATTTGAATTAAAGGAGACTCTCTGTTATCTGTTATTACTAGCAGTATAGGCTCTATGATGCACAGTTCAGCAGTTCTGATTCCAGTGGTTAGAAGGGAGCAGTACATGCATAAACACTGGCCAGTTCATTATAATATGATTACATAGAAGCCTTGTGTTCCATTTCACCCACCCAATGCACAGCACTATTTCACATGTTTTCAGTAAGTAGTCCCTGCAACAATAGGCTGTTATCGTCTAACATATTGGAAGTATGCTGTCACAAAGAGCTAAAGCATTTGCAGAGAATGTATGCAAAGCTGGCTCGTATATTTGCTCACCAGTTTACATATTTATTGTATGATTTATTTGAGGGGGCTCCTTTTTTGATTCTGTAAAAATAGTTCGCATTATTAGTCCATCTTAAAATTCATTTTAGTAACAAAATCCTTCAATCATGGGGCATTTTGTAAATAAAAATGTATTATCCAAAACGTAATACCATAATATTTTAAACAACGCTAATTTTTAGACCATCTACCGTAAAAACCACTTCTTTATTGCATACACCATCAATATAAGCAGTCTATCACCTTGAATCATGTTTGATTAGTTAAGATATCCTAGTCACTTGGGCTGAGCCTAAACTCATTACTGTTTGGTCGCTGAACATTTTATTTACAGTTGCCTGCAATTTTACCTGTAACAATTAGAATAAATGTATTTGCCTTAAATTTCAACTGCTTACAACTGAGTGACAAAACCAGAAACCCCACAAGGTTCAAGAGAAGAATGATTCTTAAATACAATATGAAAGAGATGATTAAGAAAACTTCTGACTTAACTAAACAGCCAATCAGCGAATGTCCTTTTTGTAAAATCCTATTCTACATTGTAAAAAGAAAAGGAGTACTTGTGGCACCTTAGAGACTAACCAATTTATTTGAGCATGAGCTTTCGTGAGCTCACGAAAGCTCATGCTCAAATAAATTGGTTAGTCTCTAAGGTGCCACAAGTACTCCTTTTCTTTTTGTGAATACAGACTAACATGGCTGTTACTCTGAAACCTATTCTACATTGGGTTTCCATCCCAATGTACCATTTATACACCCAAATAGGATGCTACCATGAACACATAGAAAATATGTGAACTGACACTTACATTGTTCAGAAATTACTCGTTTCATCCTTAAAAAGGTAAGGCAAAATCTGGATTCACTCTATTTTTATGGCTTAAAAATATAATACATTTTTTCTGGTCACCTGACTGACTCCCCCCCTCCCCCCATCACTTTTATTAGGGACCAACTTTTGTTTTAAAGTCACATTCCTGAATCACAAGCATCTTTTGATTCAGGGCTGTTCAGTCAAGAGTAAACACTGCAGATTCTCCGCTCTCCCCTTTCAGTAAATTGCTGACAAGGAAGGGAAGTTGGTTCACAGGAATAACGTCGTATTGGGAGACCTTGAGGTGGGGAGCTGGACTTGCTAGTAGAAATATGATCCTGGACAAAAATGAAGAAGGAACAGACTCTGGCCACTTTGTCATTCTGCAAGACCATCCTCTTTTTGAGAGAGTTTTTCTAGCCTAACCAGAATGGCATTTCCCCTTTGCTTCCCTACAACAAGAGAAGAGCCAAAGATACTGTCAAATCTACTAGCTACCTCACTTTGCTGCTCTAGTAATATGGAAGGCATTCAGATACTATGGTGAAAGGTGCCAGAACAACATTCTAAGGCAAACAGAACGGAAAGTCAACAAGGAAAAGAAGTAACCTGGTTTATGCTGCTTTGGCCTACCATCAGATTTATGTTAAGCAGTGCTGAATTAGGTTAATACTTGGGTAGGAGCCCTATGGTAAAATACAAGTCTTGCCAGAAGTGACTTTGGTGATTCAGTAGATAGCAGTCTTCACTCTGAATCTGTGCTGATCAACTTCACGACAAAAAACAGTGTGGAGTGTCGTGTCTGATCTTGTAGACACCAAATTAACCAGTCTAGATAGCTAGAATTTCAACAGTATCTAGTGCTCATATAGATAGGATGGAAGCAGAAAGAAAGGTCTAAGACTAATGAACTGCAGCATGCAGGACCCATTTTCCAGAGACAGCATCAACAGTAACTAATATAGCAAATTTTAGAAAGATATGAAAAACTGAAGTATGTAAGCAAGCTCTGGTTGCCTTACACCATTCGAGATGAGCATCAGCTCTCTTATCTCAAGAGGATTGTTTTCAGGGAATAAGCTTTAATAGAAGGTGGAGCCTATCTAATGTGACGTAGGTCACATGGTCACAGATCCAGTTAAGTAATGAAGACTGAAACTGCATCTGCTGTGGCAAATTTAGGACCTATCATTCACCACAGGTGCCTGCCAGTGCAACTGTGAGCAGGCTTAGATGACATGATGGTAAAAATGCCTGAGCCTGTAAGTGCTACAGATCATTGCTGAGCCCTCCCCACCCACACCAAACCCTCCCCGCCTTTTATTTTGGACAGTGCAGATCAGGGGCTGTTAAGCCTTCTTACAGCTTCCAAATAGAATAAAAAGGTGGGCCAACAAACTAATGAAATACAAATAAAACATGCCACTTTCTGCCTTCCACTGCACAACATCACACAGCAGTTTGAAACCAACACAATGCAGTTCAGACCTGGCTGTGTTTCTGTGGTGGGCGAAATTGTCCCTATCTGTAGGCTGCCAGGCATTTAGAATCCTTCTGGATGAAAGGTGCTATATGAATGTAAGTCATTATCATTACGAACAGAATTGGAAATTGCATAGGGTAGGTGGAAGGAATTTGAAAATGCAAAGGGAAGCGATTAAAGCACATTGCTTTAAATGTGAGAATGTAGAATAAATAAAAATAGACATTTTGTGTTGATTAAAATATAGTTAATGCTTCTTAGCACAATAAAGTCTCTCGGCATATTATAGACTGTAAGGCCAGAAGAGACTATCCTGATCATCTGTTCTGACCCGCTACACATTGCAGGGCTCACCCACCCACTCCTGTAGTAGGACCAATACACTGTGGCTGAGTTACTGAAGTCCTCAAATCATGATTTAAAGACTTCAAGTTACAGAGTATCCACCATTTACTCTAGTTCAAACCAGCAAATGACCTGTGCCCCATGCTTCAGAGGATGGCAGAGACTCTGTTGTTGTTGTTTTTTACCTATCTGACTTGGGAGCAAATTCCTCCCTGACCCAAAATATGGTGATCAATTAGATCCTGAGCATGTGGGCTAGACGCACCAACCAGACACCTGAGAGAGAATTTTCTGTAGTAACTCAGAGCCCTCCCCCTCTATGTCCCATCCCCCAGGTATTTGCTCATAGCAGTCATGGACAGGCCTTGGGCTATTGTAGGCAATTTCATCATACCATCCCCTCCATAAGCTTATCAAGCTCAGTCTTAAAGCAGCTTAGGTTTTTTGACCCCAATACTCCTCTTGGAAGCCTGTTCCAGAACGTCACTCCTCCGATGGTTAGAAACCCTCATGTAATTTCAAGCCTAAACTTCTTGTCCAGTTTATATCCATTTGTTCTTTTGCCAACATTGGCCCTTAACTTAAATAACTCCTTTCCCTCCCTGGTGTTTGTCCCTCTGATTTAATCATAGGAAGCACTCAATCTTCCCTCCTCCTCCATTTTGTGAGGCTAAACAAACCAAGCTCCTTAAGTTTCCCCTCATAACGTAGGATCTCCATTTTTCTCATCATCCGAGGAGGCCTCCTCTGAACTTGGTTCAGGTTGAATTCTTTTTTCTCACACATGGGAGACCAGGGTTGTGCACAGTATTCCAGATAAGGTCTCACCGGTGCCTTTATAATGGTAGTAACACTTCCCTATCTGTTCTGGAAATACTTACCTAATGCATTTTAGGATTGGATTAGCCTTTTTAATGGCCACATCACATTGATGGCTCAAAATCGTCTTGTGATCAACCAGTACAGTGAGTTTTTTCTCCTCCTCTGTCACTTCCAACTGGTTACCTGGGTTTATAGCAAAAAGTCTTGTTGTTAATCCTTAAGTGCATGACTTTGCACTTTTGAATTTTATCCCATTTCTATTACTCCAGTTTTCAAGGTTGTTCAAATCTTCTTGTATGATATGCCAGTCCTCCTCCATGTTGGCCATACCTCCCAACATGTGTCATCCACAAGTCTTGTTTCTTGTTTCTTGACTTTAGCAAAGCTTTTGACACGGTCTCCCACAGTATTCTTGTCAGCAAGTTAAGGAAGTATGGGCTGGATGAATGCACTATAGGGTGGGTAGAAAGCTGGCTAGATTGTCGGGCTCAACGGGTAGTGATCAATGGCTCCATGTCTAGTTGGCAGCCGGTGTCAAGTGGAGTGCCCCAGAGGTCGGTCCTGGGGCCGGTTTTGTTCAATATCTTCATAAATGATCTGGAGGATGGTGTGGATTGCACTCTCAGCAAATTTGCGGACGATACTAAACTGGGAGGAGTGGTAGATACGCTGGAGGGGAGGGATAGGATACAGAAGGACCTAGACAAATTGGAGGATTGGGCCAAAAGAAATCTGATGAGGTTCAATAAGGATAAGTGCAGGGTCCTGCACTTAGGACGGAAGAATCCAATGCACCGCTACAGACTAGGGACCGAATGGCTAGGCAGCAGTTCTGCGGAAAAGGACCTAGGGGTGACAGTGGACGAGAAGCTGGATATGAGTCAGCAGTGTGCCCTTGTTGCCAAGAAGGCCAATGGCATTTTGGGATGTATAAGTAGGGGCATAGCGAGCAGATCGAGGGACGTGATCATCCCCCTCTATTCGACATTGGTGAGGCCTCATCTGGAGTACTGTGTCCAGTTTTGGGCCCCACACTACAAGAAGGATGTGGATAAATTGGAGAGAGTCCAGCGAAGGGCAACAAAAATGATTAGGGGTCTAGAACACATGACTTATGAGGAGAGGCTGAGGGAGCTGGGATTGTTTAGCCTGCAGAAGAGAAGAATGAGGGGGGATTTGATAGCTGCTTTCAACTACCTGAAAGGGGGTTCCAAAGAGGATGGCTCTAGACTGTTCTCAATGGTAGCAGATGACAGAACGAGGAGTAATGGCCTCAAGTTGCAGTGGGGGAGGTTTAGATTGGATATTAGGAAAAACTTTTTCACTAAGAGGGTGGTGAAACACTGGAATGCGTTGCCTAGGGAGGTGGTGGAATCTCCTTCCTTGGAAGTTTTTAAGGTCAGGCTTGACAAAGCCCTGGCTGGGATGATTTAACTGGGAATTGGTCCTGCTTCGAGCAGGGGGTTGGACTAGATGACCTTCAGGGGTCCCTTCCAACCCTGATATTCTATGATTCTATGATTCTTATTAGAACACTCCCTGTTTTTTATTTATTTATTTATTTATTTTGTTCCAAGGTCATTAATGAAAATGCTAAATAAAATCCATCCCAAAACCAATCCTTAAGGAACTCCACTAGTAACCTCCTTCCAGCCTGACAGTTTGCCTTTCAGCATGACCTTTTATAATCTCCCCTTTAAACCAGTTCCTTACCCACCATTCAATTCTCATATTAATCCCCATCTTCTCCAGTTTAACTAATAATTGCCCATGTGGAACTGTACCAAATACTTTACTGAAATCCAGGTAGATAAGATCTAGAAAATCAGTTATCTTCTCAAAGAAAGAGATCAGGTTAGTCTGGCATGATCTACCTTTCATGAAACCATGTTGTTTTCTGTCCCAATTAGTCTTTACTTCTATGTCCTTAATTACTCTCACTTTCAACATTTGTTCTAACACCTTTCATACAACTGAGGTCAGACTTTTTTTCCCCATTCTTAAATATAGGTGCAATTCTCCAGTTATAGGATATGACCACTGAGTTTATGGATTCATTAAAAATCCTTCCTATTGCTTGGAATTTCATGTACCAAGTCCTTTAATATTTTTGGATGGAGATTATCTGGGCCCTCCAACTTGCTCCCATTAAGCTGCTTGAGTTTGGCATCCACCTTGGATAAATATTAATAAACAATTAAAATTTGTTTTACTGTCCAGCTATTGCTCTCTCTCTCTCTGTATCTTCTTTAGATATGCTTTTTTCAATCTAAATTTTCCTGCTACCTTCTCCATTTGCAATGTTTTCAGAGGAAATGGTTATTTTGAAGTGAAGGGAATTTGCAGGGATGAGAGAATGAGTTAAAAACTAACCTAGGAGAGGCAAATGCCAAGAGATAAGAGTTATGGTATAGGTGTGAAATAGTTGCTGCTTCCTACAATAATAATAATTAACAACAACAACTACTATTTATTAATCTTCTATTTCAGTAGAACCTAAAGGATTCAACCAAATTAGGGCCTCATTATGCTAGGTACTGTAAAGATGTATATTAAATTATGAGTCCCCACCCCACAGAGTTTACAGCCTAGAGACCCCAATCTTCCAAAGATGTACGCACATGCTTAACTTTAGGCATGTTGGTATTTCTTTTGATGTTAGTGAGACTGTTCACATGTGCAAAATTAAGCACAGTTAAGATTTTGCAGGATCAAGGCCTAAAAGACAAGTTATCATAGGCAGATGAAACAAACAAGCATGTTTACTTTCTGGATAGAATGATACAAGGCATAGCCTCTTAGACTGACTGAGACTTTCTCCACCACTTATCTTTTCTTTTCCCTCAGTTGCTCCTCTGTGCTGCTTTACGTAGAATAACAATCTTTTGCAAAGTAGAACATCTGATTAGGTAAACTCATTTCCTAGGCTCTTATCTACTCATAATGTTTCAGGATTTTAACGGTGGACTATGGAACTCTCAATTTGCCCTTTCAAGCAAAGTCAGTCCAGTTATGAATAAAACCGACTCAAATAAATAACACAGGCCAGTATTTTTAAATCCAAAATATAGTGGTGACATGAGTGACTCTGCAGCCAGGTAATAGGTCAAAAGTTTTGATATGGATCTGAAAACTCTTAATTCTCTTAAATCATCCAGAAGGTCAAACCTCTAGTAGCCTATGCCATATCATATATGTATATGATGCTTTTCACCAAACTCTTAAAAAACCCTGACAACTACAATGTACAAAACATTCAATGCAGTAATATTGTGTACTTATTTAAATAAGATTTTATAATTGCCCATCCGTGCCCTCACTCAGAAATATATAGAGGCTTAAATCTTTCATCAAATTTCATTAGAGAAATTTTAAGCATTTTTGACATGTTTGGCAAAACAGTTCAGACCAAATAAGAATGGTCTTAAACTTCAAAACAAACAAAATATGAATATTTGAGGTTCATAAATTTACATACTTCTGCTTTTGCTGGTATATCATCTGGAAACACAATCCCTGAAATTGCAGAAGAAACTGGCCCTTGGTATTTCCAGCATGAACCAAGTAGTTTTGGAAATCTTGGAGAAGAGTCTGATCTTCAGAAATTTCCACGCTGACTTCCAGACCAAAATTTGGTTTAGAGAAGCATCTGAAATTTTAAATCCTTATGTGAACTCAGCCTATTAAAAATTATTTATCAATAGCTTCCAAAAAATTAGTTGCATACAAGTAAATACTGTTGTCAAGTACATTCTGGGTGAATAAGTTTGTTACTGAATGCTGAAAAGGATTATTTTATTATCTCCCAAATCCCCCCCTTACCCGCTTCCCAGTGCCGTGGAGGTGGCGGGGCAGTAAGTGCCTTTAACGTTTCCTAGTAGCCTGAATTTTCTAATCTGTTTTCCAGTAAACAGCTTAGTTCTCAATAAATATTTTTGGGCTGGGAGGTAAGAGTTCCTGTGTGAAGTGAGTTTATTTTTCTGGCAGAGTGAATAAGGCTGTTCTTGAAATACCTTAAATATCCAAGGTTCTCCTCTGCATATTGCAGAGATCTTTCCCCTTGCCTACAATTCTAGTTCCCTGAAGCCTTATTTTTCACCAGTTTTGGTGAAGAAGCCTAGATCCAAAATGGTTTATTTTCCAATTGTACAGAAGCCCAGCTTGAAACATCTCTTTATTTCAGGGCAAGTTGATGCCCTCTGTATTGCTGAGCAATAGCAGACTCAATTCTGATATTCCAGGGCAGGGTATGGTAACAGTGATATCACCATGCCGCTGTACATAAAAGAAGCAGCACTAGGCTCTCAATTAGCCTGACATCAAATGGGAGTTTTGCCTAAGCAAAGAATGAAGCCTGGCTCATCTCCAAGAAGATCTCCTCGTGGAGCTCCCCCAATAATGGGAGGGAAGAGGTTTGCTTTCTCCATACCTACTGACTGAGTCACAGGTGTGTCCCCAGAACTCTGAGTCTGCTCCCTTTCTCCAAGGCCCCATGCGGTCTCCACCATCTCTTGGGGCCCCCACCACTCCCTGCAATTCCTGGCAGTGCAGCTCTGTTGGAATTATGTTAACAGAGCCTCCTGTGAAGGGGTTATTCCCACGTGCAGAGGGTGAAAAGGTACAGATGGGGCTCTTATGATTTCCAGGTAATCTCCATGGGGGCGGCTGGAAGGATGATGCAGTCCTAATAGCCTGCCTGCTTTTCCTACCCCTTTCCCCTGAGCAGATTGCAAACACACAGAGAGCCCTTTGTGGGCCATAGGAAAGGGAGGGGATTATGTGATGAAGGAAGCTGACCACCCTATCATCACCCCCACTCTGGTTTGCAGAATAAATCCATGTGCCGAAGCAGAGATGTCCCTGGGACAAATTGAGCTCGTCCAGATGGTCCTAATTGCACAAAATTGGGATTACAAAATAAAAAGGTGGCCTGATTCAAGAGAGAGAAGTTCAGATTGAAATCTAACTTCAAACTGAAGTTCCTAAAGTATTTGTTTAAAAAACTAAGCGAAGCACTTCAGAAAATGGATTGTATTATTTGTTAGCTCGCCTTGTTTTGCTTTAAAAAGAGAGTCTCTATAAGGAATGAACTAGGGATTGCATGAGCTGAGCAGTTAGAAAGGAAAATAACTGCAGCAGCAGTATTTTGCATATGATCATTTAAAATAAAATCATATGGGAAACCAGTTAGAAGAAAGCATTTCAGTAACTAAGCCTAGAGGTGATAAAGGAGCATGCAAGTGTCAAAACAAGATGATAAAGCAGCCTGGGAATATTCAACAGATGGTAAAAAGACAACTTAATGTCTAAAATATGCTTCTCAAATAACACATTAAAATAAAAACAACTCTGATTCTGGCCCGGGGAGTGAGGAGGGGAGGAGGAATGGCTACATTGTCGATTCCACAGGGGAAGATTAAAAATTCCACAACAGCGGCAACACAATTCTTTTGCCTTTTTAAATTGTAAATATGCTTCATGTAACCTCTGGATGCATGTGCATCAGATATAAAATGACACAAGATAAAACAGAATGAAATTCACAAAAAGGCAACTCAACAAGAACTTATGTCGCTAGAGAAACACCAGTTCCTACAAGTACCCCCCCCCCCACCCTCCACAACCTCAGGCAGAACTTGAGTTAGGAGACAGACCCTACTGCATGCCCTGGAAGCTCCAAGCCCCCACTCCTGTGTGCGCATGTACACGTGCACAGAAATCCTGGCCCCATTAAAATCGATGAGAATTTTGCCGTTAACGTCAGTGAGGTCAGGATTTCACCCTCTTCCTCTGTAGGACAAGATCTGAAGGCTGGTCTGCACACACATTTTGTATCTGTATAAATATTTCAGTTAGGGGTGTTAATTTTTTTTTTAAACCAAAATAGTGATACCAGTACTATTTCTAGTATGGGTCTAATGGTACCTTATATTGGTATAGTGTATTCCCCTTTCCTTAACTTAGACCAGTATAAACATTTTTATACCAATATAACTGCCTCCATACTAGAGGTGTTTACCATTTTTACTGGTATACTTAAAACGGTACACCTTTTAACCTGGGCTTTGTCTACATATAAATCTAGAATTAAGGGGCCATGCTGATAATATACTGTCCACAGTCATTTAGAGATTAAATAAAGGATTGTTAAAAAGACAAGTGCAAGTATAGCTCACATTATTTCTTCCAATGTGCAATACCTCGCATTTATCCACAATGACTATCATCTGTTACTGTGTTGTCCATTTATCCAGTTTTGTGAATTCTTCCATGTTACCAGCTCGCATGATTTTATCACAAGTCTTGATATTTGATATTTTTAAAAACTCCAGCTCCTGGAGTCATGTTATGTGAGAATCTCAGCGTTTGTTTTTAGAAGAGTTAGTTTCTAGCCCTTATGGTTATGGAGAAAAACTAGAAAACATTATCCTTAAAGTCTCAAAAACCTGAAGCAAATAAAAATAATCAGTTTTTTTTTTAAATTCCCCTGATGATGAAAACAAACTTGTGATTTTTCAGCATCTTGCTTGTGAATTTTGAATGCTTGATACAGGCAATGCTGGGTTTTTCTGATGTTTCTCAAAGCCTTAAAGATAGATTTAGGAATAATCCACAGCATTTAACTGTTAAATAAAAGCGGCGTTAAGTAGGCTGCACAGATATCAGTGATGGATGACCCTGTCAAAACTTTAGATTTTATATATGATTTTTTTATTTAAATTACTTCTGCATGATATGCCTATATTTAATAAGAACCTTCGTGAGACCACTTCACCATAATAGTAATAAACACTTTGCATTTTATAGCACCTTTCATCCAGAGAACTGGAAACATTCGGTAAACATTAAGCGAGCTTCACAGCATCCCTGTGAGGAAAATCAATATTGTGATTTACATTTGGCAGACTTGTTAGCTGAGGCACAAAAACATTAAGGAATTTGCCTGAGGTCACACACTGAGTCAGTGGCAAAACAAGGAGCAAAACAGAGGAGTCCGTCCATTATGCTGCATTCTAACCAGGGGGCAACACTGCCACCCACTGTAGCATATGGGGCGCTGAGGGAGCAAGGTGGGTGAGGAGTGACTAAAACAAAGGAAATGCCCAGAAGACACAGAAGCTGCTCAGGTTTTAATAAAACCTTGTGATCAGCCATATTTAGACACAACAAATCCAGCATCTTGGCAGGGGTTTAGACTAGATGACCCTTGTAGTCCCTTCTAACCCTATGATTCTGTATAAAGTGTGGTCAGATCTGCCTGGTACCTGCATAGGGAAAAATCACCAGGCTTATAATTAGAATAAAATGTCTTCCTTAGAAAGAAACACAAACCTTCAATGGGGAAAAGTGGCCTCTTTAACAGAAGAATAACTCTAGCAGTTTTCAGTGATAGGAAACCTGAGTCTCACCATTTAATGACCGATTTATACTAACAAAATATAACTTGTAAATGTAATTGTGACTAAGAGGGGAAAGGTCCGGTGTATATGTTGTGACATTAAAGTGTGTTTTTACTCTGAAATGTGACTTTGTATATAGTACTGCCTTGTTCAATAGACCTGCTTCCCGCTTGTGTGTTCAGACATAACTGCCTACTTTGGCTAAAAGATTTTTACTTCCGTTGCTAAGGTAGAACCAACATAGTTAAGAGGGAGTGAGCTGGCTGCTAATCAGTAGAATAGCACACTAAATTAGAATTTTGAGACACTGTGTTATGCAAATGTCTCTGAGGGCACAATGTTAATATGCTGGCCTACATTTTTAACAGTGGCTTTTGTAGTCTTTGGTACCTAACTTGAGATGCCTTAAAGTGACCTGAGTTTCCAAAAGTGCTAAGCACACCAAATCAAGCCCCTTTTAAGGTGTCTCAAGTTGGGCACTGAAGAGCACTAGTGGTGTAAAAATTTAAACTTGTGCAAACCCCTGGCTTCATTACTGCAGAATTTATTATTAGTGATGATGATTCATATGATGGGGAAAAACAGCTTGACTTTCAGCTGGTAGGTAGAAAAGCCACCGTTTCACTTTTATATACTCAGCACGTCTCTAATGGAAATAACTGAAAGACACTAAACATAAACCACATGATGCAGTTTGTTGAGTTATATTTTAAATACTTGACCATTATTGATAAACTCAGTGTGCGACCATATGAAAACAGTTCAGAGATCTGTTAGCAGTGACCAGACTGGGAGGTCACTGCTATAAATTGTCATAGAGGACCACAGAGGAAAATCAATATGAATAATGAATATTTTCCATGCAAAACCCCGAAAGGGAGTATATTATTTTGTTAAAATAATACTTTGTTTTTAATCATGTTTACAAAAAACAAAATTCCTATTTTGTCTCCTTAATAATACTGTGGACTATTAAAACTGAAAGGAATTTTAAATATCTAGGGTTAGATCCTCAGCTGGTGTAAATCATCATAGGTTCATTGACTCAATTGAGCTACACTGATTTACACCAAATGAGGATGAGTTCTCCAGTCTTGCACCTTCTGGAATCATTAACAGCTCTGCAAAGTGGATAGAAAACATTATGAAATCAGAATGGTTGTTTTTTACATGTTCTCTGGAGTCACTGTTCTTTTTAGCGTACATGCAACATGCCTCAAGTGGCACGTAACCAGGAATCTTCACAGAATTTGGTCCGCCAGTTGGATCATTAGCTTCTCCAGGTTGGGTACTAACATGGAGTGCCACGTGAATGCTGATCCACTGTGCTGAGATGTAAATGATTACGCCAGGTGCAAGGCAGTGGAGATCACCCCCCTCCCCTTTTTTTTAACCATTTATTCAGTTTGTGTTTCATTTAGTCTGTACAAAGAAAATAGGTTTATCAAGTAGTTGTTCTCATTCACTAGAAAAGTGCTACAATGTTTGGGATGCACATAATATAGAGGAAAGTTAACTCTAAAAGTAACACTTGGGCCTTAAAAAAAACAAACAAACCCTATTAGCTATTGTAAAAAATTTTGTTAAAAATAATATCATTTAAATGTTAGGCTTGAATTGCGTGACAGTATCAGAGGAACAAAGGACTTTCCCGATGGATCAGGAGGTCATCTAGTCCAGTATTCTGTCTCATCTGGCCTATTGGTGAACATGAGCCAAAGTCCCCTTGGCTTCCCTCTGAATGAAATGTAAGGCACGGACAATACAGAAAATGAAAAAAATGGTATTAGTGAGAAGGGGGTAAAATGGCAGAGGACTCCGATGGGGGAGGTTTGGTTGGAAGTTGGGACTTCACGGGGACATGCTGCCCTCTTGAAGCTTGCCTTGTTCCTCAGCACCTTCCACGCTGGGCCCCTGTCTACAGTTGCTGCCTAAATTGCACAGCTGTTCCCCCTGCTGGGAGGAGGCTGGAATTGCAGCCAGCTGGTTCTTTAGCAGGAGAGCTAGGTGGCTTTCCTTAATTCTATAGCCAGCCTTTTATATGCAACTTGTTTGCAGTTTCATTTATATTGTTTCCTTTTTTTCACAAACAGACATATCTTATTTTTAGTACTTTTCCTAACTTTCCAGCTACATAAGAGAGCAAAGGAAGATGCAAGAAACCACACCATTGATAAATCTGGGGTAATCTGTCGCCTCAAGGAAGTCTCCCCCTAATCCTTAATAACTAAAATCTCCATGCTTCCAGGCTTAAGACAATCTTTATCTCCCTCCCAAAACTCATCTTTTAGCATTAACTGTTATAACTTTGGATATTCTGTTATCTCGCTGTGTTTGTGTCTAATTACTTTTTGAATCTTGCAAATTTCTTGGCCCCTTCCAAAAAAAAAAAAAAATTGAAAAACCTGTTAACAGTATAGATAGATGTATGGAAGAGGTCCAGAAGGCTTACACTCCTCTAGTTTTTAATAACAAAGCATCTCTCATATGAAATAAAGTCTCTGGGCAGCGTTTGTCCCAATTTTTGAAGTATCAAAAAAGATAAGAGATGAATCAGCAAGACCCATAGCCTGAAGTTAACGTCAAAAGCTAGAGCTCTCTTTCTTTCACTGTAATCTAGAAGTGTGTGATAGTCAACCCCTTTTCTTTCCACTGCTTGATATTTTGGGATTTAAGCAGTGTAACACGCCCAAACAGATCAAAGGGTTCAAGAACTCCTGAACACATGATAAAGCCAAAAGATGCAGTCACGATCAAGCTATTAAGATAAAATTAATGTTTATCCATTGAGATCAGACCTCTATCCTCATTAAAGTATAATGCTCAAAGAATCCTTACAGGTGCAGAAACTGGCAGAAGGCTCCCCACAGGTACTCTCTCTGTGTGTAGATGTGAACCCTAGGATAGCTGAGTTCTGCCTCCCCATAGGCACATAACCCTTCGGGATGTCCACAGTAATTTAATACTGATTTATGTCTGACTTAGTTTACCTGGTTTCTGCCTCTGCATTTTGACATCCTTTCCTGTTCCCCCACCCCCAAGAAGGTGGCAGTACTGTCCAGGGGATGAAAGGAGGCTGGGCAAGCTGCGAAGCGTGCTGAGTTGATGCAGGCTCTCCACTCTGAGGAGTTGGTCTGTGCCGGAATTTCCAGGATCGACTGGGTCTTTAGGTAGCATTCTCTGCTCCTTTTATTTAGTGCACTCCAAACCTCCGGAATGGAAGCATGAAAATTTGTGTGTATAAACTCAAAGCTTCCAGACCTTTACACATACTTAGCCCTAAACTCAAGAGAAAATGTAGTAAGAGAGAATTCGCTTTGGTGTTTGCGTTGTATATAACTATAGATACAGGATAAATAGTGTTTTACAACAAGCGTGAAAGAGTTAAATCAATTTTTAACATAGGAGGGAATAAAGTAGAAACTGAAACATTCAGAGATTAAAAAGATCATGAATAGCCTCATCTTCTTCCTCCTTATGACCAAGAAATGTCAAATTATGAGAGAGAATGAAATCACCCAAAATGGTTCACTAAAAGCAAGAGGGTTTCAAAGTGTCAATTGAAATGCTTCAAAAACCAAACTCTCTCAAATCCCAGATCATTAACCAAATACTGTTAAAGTATAGGTGAGATTAAAAAAAAGTATAATAAATACATTTGGTAGATTAAATCAGTCTTTTTATTGTTGTCATAAATATAAAGGGAAGGGTAAACCCCTTTAAAATCCCTCCTGGCCAGAGGAAAACTCCTCTCACCTGTAAAGGGTTAAGAAGCTAAAGGTAACCTCGCTGGCACCTGACCAAAATGACCAATGAGGAGACAAGATACTTTCAAAAGCTGGGAGGAGGGAGAGAAACAAAGGGTCTCTCTGTCTGTCTATATGCTGTTTCTGCCGGGGATAGACCAGGAATGGAGTCTTAGAACTTTTAGTAAGTAATCTAGCTAGGTATGCGTTAGATTATGATTTCTTTAAATGGCTGAGAAAAGAATTGTGCTGAATAGAATAACTATTTCTGTCTGTGTATCTTTTTTGTAACTTAAGGTTTTGCCTAGAGGGGTTCTCTATGTTTTGAATCTAATTACCCTGTAAGATATCTACCATCCTGATTTTACAGAGGTGATTTCTTTACTTCTATTTACTTCTATTTCTATTAAAAGTCTTCTTCTAAGAAAACTGAATGCTTTTTCATTGTTCTCAGATCCAAGGGTATGGGTCTGTAGTCACCTATGCAAATTGGTGAGGCTTTTTATCCAACGTTTCCCAGGAAAGGGGGGGTGCAAGTGTTGGGAGGATTGTTCATTGTTCTTAAGATCCAAGGGTCTGGGTCTGTAGTCACCTAGGCAAATTGGTGAGGCTTTTTACCAAACCTTGTCCAGGAAGTGGGGTGCAAGGTTTTGGGAAGTATTTTGGGGGGAAAGACGTTTCCAAACAGCTCTTCCCCAGTAACCAGTATTAGTTTGGTGGTGGTAGCGGCCAATCCAAGGACAAAGGGTGGAATATTTTGTACCTTGGGGAAGTTTTGACCTAAGCTGGTAAAGATAAGCTTAGGAGGTTTTTCATGCAGGTCCCCACATCTGTACCCTAGAGTTCAGAGTGGGGGAGGAACCTTGACAATTGTATATGCTAAAACCTGAATTCAGGCACTTTCTTTTTCTCCTGCAACAGACATTGATCTCATTAAAACCCAAATATTACTTAACTGGGCTAACATTTTCAAATCTGTGTGCCTGTGGTTATGTACTGTTATACAAGGGCCTAATTTTCAATGGTGCTGAGCACCTTAATTTAAAGATTGTAGCATGAATTCACCCCAGACTTTGGAAAGTTTTCTGCCAAACCCTGTTGCTCCAGGGTCCAGAACCTGCCAGCACTGTCCACCCGGTGGGTGGAGCTAGACAAAGCATGGGTGATTTAACTCCGCTTCTCCGACTGACTCCAGACTTGTGCAAAACTGCCAGAGTTCTCTACAAGTTTTTGTGTAAAAATTTTTTATTTTCATGAATTCAATGATTTTTCACAAGTGCTTATGAAATTGTTCCAGGACAATATTTTGTTTCTTCTGTAATGAAATGCAGATTTTCCTGTGAAATGGTTTTCATGGCAGATTTCTGTCTAACCCCCCAGACAGAATGGTTTTATTTTCACTGGATATGCAAGTCTCAGGAGTTGTAGTACACAAATGTGTGTAAAAAGAAAATGTCACTTAGCAAGAGTATAAAACTACTTTGAAGCCTAATAATTTCTACGAAGCATGGGAAACAATCTGCATAAAATATATGAACAGCTGGGTATACCTTTTGAAAGTAGACTAAAATATTTTATACCTTTGTAAATCTCTGTCACTATTTTCATGTTTTTGTTTTACAGTGTGTGCTGTATTTGTGGGCCTTGAAAATCCTTTATCCCAAAACACTGTTTTTACTTCGTGGGAATCATGAATGTAGACATTTAACAGAGTATTTCACATTTAAACAAGAATGTAAGTGTGCTTTAAATTCACAACCTCTTCCATATTACATTGTAATTGTTTGTTACTTAGTAAGTACTCAAGTAGTACTTAATGTCAATGATTTTGCATCCTTAAACCATCCTTCTCTGAAGGAAAACCCACTGAAGGAAAAAATATAATACAAAAATCTCTGTTTCAACGTATGGCAAAATGGACAGGATTGGTAATACAAAGGCGTTACAAGGACTGTGTTCTTGTAATCATGGGAAGTCTAAAGATATCTGGGGAAACTTCATCAAATACTGTAGATGTTGGGGAAGCCACAGTTTCTGCACTTCTGTTCTACTTCCAGGCCCCTGTGCCTGCAAAACAAAAAGCATTATTGTCTTGGTGTCTCTGCTACCATTGGTCTCTTAGTGCACAACTGTGCACTATCTCTTCTTTCAGTTTGGGGTCGGAACAAATAACACTTCTTAACATTACCTTTCCAGGTAAGCTAATGTAGGTTGGAGAGGGATTGTAGTCCTCCACCAGGATTATTGTTGTATTAACGAATACTGGGATACTTCAAAGATTATTGGCTGTAGACCTTGATTTGCACAATGAATAACCTGTGTCTGCAGTAGTATAAACTGAAGCCATTGCATGAGTCCACATTCCCACTTTAACATAAAGGATGGGAAAAATGTTAATTGGCTCAAATGCTCCATGGTTTACTGAGTTTAATATGCATATTGGTAAATTAACATTTTGGATTCATTGTATTAGCTCATTCATTTCACAGTGATGTTTCTTCAGATAATTAATTACAAGAATGTGGGTTAAAGTTCAGATTCCTTTGCATAGAGCTGTTCTTTATGGGAAATCATTTACTAGAGAAGAATAACTTTTCTACAGCATTTCAAAGCTTTCTATGGAATTTCTTAACAGCAATATAATTCTGTATTAAATTTGTTGGTTTAACACTTCTGTAGAAAGAAAAATTCTGTATTAAATTCCATAAGCTTTTAGACTAACTTCTATGGAATGCTGTTGAAGTGCTATAGAATCTTAGTCGTTTCATCTCTATTAAATTATGTAGAATTTTTCCCACAGCATGTAGAAGTAACCCTGATCCCTAGTGCCCAAAATGTGTGTGGGTGGGGGGGCGGGGGAGACGGGACTCAGGACTCAGTATGTACAATGATTTATTTTCTGTAAAATATTATTTAGGATTTAACGATATAGTTCTACTCCCATTGAAGTGTGTTGGCCCTTTCTAGTTGAGAGCAGGACCAAGCCCTTAAATTACAGAAATATTTTTCTTTAAAATACCGAACACCATCTTCTGATACCATCTTACTATCCAAAAGGTAAAATAAAGTATTCAGAACGAGTATATGATGCCTGCATGGATGCCTTTGACTGCCTTCCCTTGGCTGCTCTGATGAACCAACAATTCCTGTGTGTACATGGTGGCTTGTCTCCAGAGATCAACACTTTAGATGACATCAGAAAAGTAAGTCTGGGTACTGTTCAAATCTAATAAACACTAAAACCATGTATTAACAAAACATGAGATTTTTTTTTCAATGTAGTTAATTTGTTTAAGATTTATAGGGAAAACGATTGGGTTTTTCATTGTCACATTGCATTCAAACTAATCTTGAACACTGTCGTCCTTTTCTGGCCTTTCTAAAACAAGAAAAAGGGAAATAGCTATAATTTGTACCTTTATTTTATTGAAGCCACCAAAATCTTTGTTAGTAATAAAATGTAGGATTCATCATCTTTGCTTTTTGAAAAATTAATGTAAAGTAAAGAAGTTTGGAAGCGTAGTCAAATGTGGAGTCATTAGATCATTCCTTTCTTTTAGAACATTTTAAGCATCCTGTTGATTATTTGTGAGTTGAAATAATTGAATTTTGTGCATTTATTTGGAGAAACAAAACACGTGTGTACACGTGTGGGCTTGTATATAACTATACTTGCAACAAACATAACAACAGCATTTTATATGGCAACTAAAATAGCTTCAGAGATGGGTCGTGAGCTTTTTTGAAAATCTGGCCCTCATTTATGTGCCTTAATGGGAGTGGAGCTATTTTGAAAATCTGGTTGCAATAGTGGGTACCTGGCATGTGAAAATCTGTCCCAGAGCTTTTTTGAATTCTGGCTCAGTGTTCACTTTTGCACCTTCCGATATAAAACTGAACCTGATAAGCTATTCTCATTGGCTGGGTAGCAGAATCAGTGAAAAGACAGCTAGACGTGCCTCAGGCTGTATCCTGTGTAACCTGCTCTGTGCCTCACTGGTTGCAGTATGACTCTGATATGGAGGAGCAGAGAAGCAGCAGCGTTCTCCTCCTTCCCCTCCTTTCAATTCAGAGTGCACCAGTTTTTCTTGAGACGAGTGGACAGGAACAAACCGAGAAAGCAAGAAATGCCTTACTCCATATGTCTTACCTCCATCACACTAATGCTGTGGCAATGTGTTTGCAGTGAAACTAATGACATACTCTAAATTCAGGCAGTCAAAATGGGAACCAGGAATTGCCTTGTTACATGTGAATGTCCGTCGAACTCTTAATATGTTTTAGGAGGTTGATTTTCTACCACAGAGGGAGGAAATGCTCATATACTTTTTGTTCCCTATCTATCGGTCAGTATTGCTTTGAATTACCCTGCAAAATTTTCTCTCTGTAAACTGAGGAGTCTGATGGTGAGGGTTACCTGGACAAGAGTCCTGTCTTTGGAGACAAGAGTCTTTGTGATTCCTGTCTTGCATTTTTTTCCAAGTAGAACAGTCTCCAGTTCTGCTGCGACAATGAAGATGATACTGATTCTTCTTGACATTTGTCCCTTGGGAGACCTGCCCCAATTCTGAAAAAATGTTTCTAAAACCTTTCATTTGTGCAGTTTCATTTGTGCATTTCTCCCAAGAAAATGTTGCTGTGTGCTGTCTTCTAATTGCATAGCATGGCAGACCATTTATTCAGTGTTCAGTGCTTGATGAGTAATATGTGACAGCTGATGATCACATTTTCCTTAGCCATCATTTGAATAAACAGTACAGACTCCCTGATTCAAAGGCTCTTTCTAAACATTATTTTTTCGTTACAATCCACTGTGCCATTCAAGCCTACTTTCCCCTGAAGGTCCATATCCCTCTCAGGCAAGGTCAATAATGCTTTTGGAAAAAATCCTTCCAAACTGCCTGTTCTCAGTCTATTCCTTGTGTGCATCCAGGGACCTCCTGAGGTGGCTTAATGAATTTTTTGGCTGCTGCTTGCAAGAAATCCAGCCATTCTCGCTGGAAAGTGATTTCTTTCTGTGACCTTTCTTTCTGTTTCCAATGTGATATAGTGCAAGATGTCTTCTGCTTGCTATCAGTAATAGATCTGCTGTTGCTGGCATTAGAAAGAGCCTTGCATGTGAATTGCAATGGAGATTTACTGCCCCCTGCCTTTCCTGTTAAAGGTGGTAATTTCATTTCTCTTGGCCTAAGCCTTAGGGTGAGATTCTCAAAGGACCTTAGTTTTGGCCTAACTCCTCTTCCATTGCAGAGCAGAGCTAGGCCAATGCTGAGCACTTCGGAAAATCCTACTTTTAAAAGACACTTTGTGTTGTGAACTCTCTCTAGTCTAGATTCACTACCTAAAAGATCACACTTAGAAGCTTAGTGAGAAAAAGTGAAAGAAATAAATTTTGCATTTAGTTAAAGTGGATGCATCTGCAGTCATTTTATCTCTTGTGGGAAGTGAACTCCGCATTCTGGGTCCAGCTCCTATCCAAGTTCTGTGTCTGACATGCCAAAGCCTTCTCTCCTATTGCCAGACCATTTCATTGTTCCAGTGGAACTTAGTTGTTGTGTGAAGTCATAGTCTTAGAAGGAGAACAACAACTCAGGAAGCTAGGGTCAATCCACAGAGGCCTTGGAATACCAGGGGAAAGATCTTGAACTGGAATCTGGATTCAACTGGGAATCATTACAGATAGTTGTGAGCCTGATATGTTCATAACAACCTTAGATTCTTCACTTGGTTCCATTGATTTAGGGTGAAAAATGCCTACCTCACCTCCTCAACCCCAGTGGTTTTCTCACTAAGCCACACAAATGCACAAAACTCTGAACATTTATCAAGCTGTTTTCCTGTTGGCACATCTACACAGCCTGCAGAAGTGAGCCTCCCTGCCTGAGTCAACAGACTCATGCAAGTGGGACTCGCACCAGGATTCTAAAAATGATTGTGTAGACTGCACTTTGAAGTT
Source organism: Eretmochelys imbricata (assembly GCF_965152235.1). Taxonomy (NCBI): domain Eukaryota; kingdom Metazoa; phylum Chordata; order Testudines; family Cheloniidae; genus Eretmochelys; species Eretmochelys imbricata. Next base: position 31,321,342 of record NC_135575.1, on the reverse strand, counting down.
GTGGCTTGAGCTGGAGTCTGGGCTCTGAAGCCCAGGGAGGAGGATGGGCTTCAGAGACTGAGTGTTTAACCAGGGATTGGAGTCTTACTTCTGCAGGCTGTGCAGACATACCCTTACAGGCTAAGGAGGAGAGAGAGAGAGAGACATATGTTGCTTATATTTCAGTTAACTTGGAAGGCCTTCAGGTGCAAGAGTGAGGGAGCCATGTGTGATGCTCTGGGGCTTCACCCAGACCAGTTAAGGGGTTGTGTCACAGGGTGCCCTGTAACCAGATGACACTAAACTGGGAGGAGTTGTAGATATGCTGGAGGGTAGGGATAGGATACAGAGGGACCTAGACAAATTGGAGGATTGGGCCAAAAGAAATCTGATGAGGTTTAACAAGGAGAAGTGCGAAGTCCTGCACTTAGGACGGAAGAATCCCATGCACTGCTACAGACTAAGGACCGAGTGGCTAGGCAGCAGTTCTGCAGAAAAGGACATAGGGGTTTTGAAGCTGGATATGGTCAACAGTGTGCCCTTGTTGCCAAGAAGGCTAACAGCATTTTGGGCTGTAAAAGTAGGAGCATTGCCAGCAGATTGAAGGACGTGATCATTCCCCTCTATTCGGCATTGGTGAGGCCTCATCTGGAGTACTGTGTCCAGTTTTGGGCCCCACACTACAAGAAGGATGTGGAAAAATTGGAGAGAGTCCAGCGGAGGGCAACAAAAATGATTAGGGGAGCACCTGAGCACGTGATTTACAAGGAGAGGCTGAGGGAACTGGGATTATTTAGTCTGCAGAAGAGAAGAATGAGGGGGGATTTGATAGCTGCTTTCAACTACCTGAAAGGGGGTTCCAAGGAGGATGGATTTAGATGGATTTAGATTTTAGGATGGATTTTCTCAGTGGTAGCAGATGACAGAACAAGGAGCAATGGTCTCAAGTTGCAGTGGGGGAGGTTTAGGTTGGATGTTAGGATTTTTTCACAAGGAGGGTGGTGAAGTACTGGAATGGGTTACCTAGGGAGGTGGTGGAATCTCCTTCCTGAGAGGTTTTCAAGGTCAGGCTTGACAACGCCCTTGCTGGGATGATTTAGTTGGGGTTTGGTCCTGCTTTGAGTAGGGGGTTGGACTAGATGACCTCCTGAGGTCCCTTCCAACACTGATAGTCTATGATTCTATGATATTCTATGAACCCTGGGTGCTTCTGTGCTGCACAGCTTTGGCTCAGAACCTTGACACCAGCAGCACAATGACCTCATTCTGGCCTCCACCAGCCTGGTTACTCCTTGCAGCAGAGTGATACCAAGAGTCCTTCCAGTTCTAAGTCTCCCCAAAACCATTTCCCCTGCAGTGCTCAGCCCCTCTCACTGTAGCACTCACAAACCTTATCAAGTTTGCTACTCCTTTAAAGAGACAGTACACAGCACCAGTCTGTTAGTTTGGCCAAGGATTTTATTCTTCAGTTCAAAACAGTGCACTGAAATGGTTTTGTAATAAAACAAGATTATTTTGTGGCAGAGCACCAGCTTTGTCTCAGTAGGTCCCGCGCTTCTAGGTGGGTAGGGTTTGCCTCAGAGATTTGCTGTGACCCTCAGTGTAGCCTCTCTCCCCTCCTAGAGGCAAGGCTTACAGCTTACTGAGTCACCGTCATCAGCCAGTCAACAGGTTTGGTGTAAGAACCCTCTTTAGTCCCTGTCTTCCTACTCAGGGAGTATTATTGTAGAGCTGAGGGGGGGTGGGGTTAGGGGGAACCCGGGCCCACCCTCTTCTCCAGGTTCTAGCCCAGGGATCCTAATTGGCAAAGGAAACATGTAGTTTTCCTATACTACTGGAGCTTTAGCCCTTCCTGGGCTACTTCCCCAAATGGCCCCTCCTAGCACCCTCATTGGTACCTGACCATGCTTGTTCTCCTGGGTCTTTTACTGCTCACCTTCTTTCTCCCAGTCTTCCCACAACACACTTTCCTACTCCCAGCTCCTACCAGCCGGCCTCTCTGAAGGGGCTTCCTTGTAAACTACTCCCAGACGGTTCTAAATGGGCTTCAGGTGATCTGATTAGCCTGTTTCCTTTGATTGTTTCTAATCAGTTCTTAGTTGGTTCCAGGCGTCTTATGGAGTCTGCCTGACTTAATTGCTTCTAGCACCTTCCTGACTTCTCTGGGGTAGCCCCTGCCCTGGTGACTCAAGAAACAGAAAACTATTCATCCAGTGTGTTTTTCTTCTACCAGACTCTTGCACCCAACCGGTCTGGGTCTGTCACAGTTTATTAACAAAGAACAAGTATTTAAGTGATACCAAGTAGAAAGAATTGAAATAGAAATGGTTACAAACAAAGTAAAAATACACTTCCAAGTTGCAAAATTACAGTGCCGGCAGTTACAGCACCACTCAGAGAGCGCTGAAGGAAAACAGCTGTTGTGTGTTCACACTGACAGCTGTCTGCAAAATAGCGTGTTCACACTTGTGCCGCTATTCGGAGCGGTGCACTCTGGGCAGCTATCCCACAGAGCACCTCTTTCTCTTTTGTCGCTAAGACTTGTGGGAAAGGCGGAAGGGGACACGGGGCATACTGGGTCCTGTCCCAATGCCCCGTGATACAGTGCATCAAATCCCAGCAATCCCTGTGCTTCTGTTCGCATTTGGCACCATCTTTCAACGGTTTGTGTACTGCGCACCCTGCCCTGCCTCATTCAGGCTGCAGGAATGGATTTCAAGCTGTTGACCGGTATGCTGCTTACACTGACCAACACATCACGAGTGGCAGTAGAGTTATTCCTTAAACTACAAAGGTAAGAGGAATGTGACACTGATCTCACCATGCATACTAGCTACAACATGAGACTGCTTGTAACATTCCCGGAAGTGCTGACCACAGTGGAACGCTGTTTTTGGGCTGGGGAAACAAGCACTGAGTGGTGGGATCACATCGTCATGCACATCTGGGATGGTGAGCAGTGGCTGCAGAACTTTCGCATGAAGAAAGCCATGTTTATGGGACTGTATGATGAGCTCTCCCCAGCCCTGCGGTGCAAGGACAGGAGAATGGGAGCTGCCTTGCTATTGGAGAAGCGCCTGGCGATTGCACTGTGGAAGCTGGCTATTCCAGACTGCTAGCAATCGGTCGCTGGACAGTTTGGAGTGGGAAAGTCGACTGTTGGAGTCGTATTGGTGGAAGTGTGCAGGGCCATTAATCGCATCCTGCTCCAAAAGACCGTGACTCTGGGCAACATGGATGGCTTTGCACTCATGGGCTTCCCTAACCACGGAGGGGCAATCGATGGCACACACATTCCAATTCTGGCACCAGACCACCTAGTCACCAAGCACATTAATCGCAAGGGGTATTTCTCAGTGGTTCTCCAGGTGCATGTGGATCACCATGGGTATTTCACAGACGTTAACACAGGCTTGTCTGGAAAGGTGCATGATGTACGCGTCTTTCGGAACACTGGCCTGTTCAAGAAGCTGCAAGCAGGGACTTTCTTCCCTGACCAGAAGATCGCCGTAGGGGAAGTCGAAACGCCCATTGTGATCCTGGGAGACCCCGCCAACACCTTAATGGCGTGGCTCATGAAGCCATACACAGGGCAACTTGACAGCAGCAAGGAGCGGTTCAACAGGCTGAGCAAGTGCAGAATGACTGTGGAGTGTGCATTTGGCCATTTAAAAGCCCATTGACGATGCCTATATGGGAAGCTGGACATGGCCGATGACAATATTCCTATGCTTATAGCCGTGTACTATACGCGCCATAATATTTGTGAAGGGAAGGATGAAGGCTTCACTCAGGGCTGGACCACAGAGTCTCAGCGTCTGGAGGCTGAGTTTGAACAGCCAGAGACCAGGGCTATTAGAGGGGCACAGCATGGGGCCATAAGGATCAGGGATGCTTTGAGGCAGCAATTTGAAGCTGAAAGCCACTAATATTGGTTGCTATGCTCAGGATTGCAGTGCTTGTAATGCTAGGAGGTGATTGGTGCACATGACGCAAGAAGGGACCTTAACATAATTCTGTGTTGCTTTGCAATGCTCTTTTTGCTTTCACTTAATAGAATAAAGATTGTTTTCAAACAAACACAATTATTTTATTGAAAGACAACAACCAGAGGAGAGAGTCAAACGAAAAAAATCATCAGCAGGGAAGGTGATGGAGGATGGGGGAAGGGAAGGTCTCAAGAGGAGGAGGGGTCCCAGGACGGCTACAGATTTGTGTATGTCCAGGGATCATACCCAAACTTCTCCTTTGGAGTACAATGCAGCGGGTGCTGGACTTCAGCAGGGCCAAACTGCAGAGGGATGATATTGAGTGCAGTGGGTAGTGGGAGTCCACACTGCTGGACTGTGAGGAGGGTGGAGTGGAATGCTGCGGGTAGAGAGTGGAGCCAGGAGGTTGATAACAGTGTGTTGGCAGTGTGGGGGAAAGGAGGGCACATGGGAAAGAGTTTCGCGACAGAGGCTGCAGGGGAAGGCGGGCACAGAGCTGCTAAGTTTGAAGAGCTAGTATCCCCTGGAGCATGTCCACTTGGCGCTTCATAACTGTTAAGAGCTGCTCAATGGCTTCTTTCTGGCATGCCGCATTCTCTTTTTGGTCTATCTTCTCGCTGTCCTGCCGCTCCTTGAATTCTTTTTTCTCAGCAGCAGGGTGCATCATAACCTCACGCATAAAGTGCTCCTTAGTTCTTCTTGGACGCTTTCTAATTCTGTGCAGCCATTCTGCTGCTGATAACAAAGAGGGAGGCTGTGCTCCAAGGTCATCTCTGAAGTTTAAATGCAACATTTTACAGAAGCAGTTTTGTTTGGAACACAGACAACACTGATTCAGTGATTTAAAACACAGCCAGTACTCTCACACCTGTCACTAACTGGCTGGCCCCAGGCAATCACACATGAGCCACAAGACCCTCAAAATGGTGAGGGGCTGCAGGGGCAGAGTAAATCACTGTTTCCAGACCCTGCAGTACACTGAACACGTGGCTCTTGGGCACTTGGGGAGGGCCAGCTCTGTAGGGTGGGCCTGATAATCATTCCTTTCCTCACATTTTGCAGAGGAGGTGATCATTGTGAATCTCGCTGCTGAGGGTGAGCAGGGAATCAAGGGAGGGTCTTCTCCAAGCCTGAGGCTTCCATCCTGGCGCCTGAGTGCAGCAATGGTTCACCCCTCCATGACGGCACAGTGGCGCGGGAAAGTTAATTGGGCAAGAAAAAAAAGCAGCTCTGCCAAGGAACCTGCAGCAGCGGATTGCCCAGTATCTCCACAAGAGTTTCCTGGAGATCTCTGCAGGGCCGCCGGGGGGAAGTGGGGCAATTTGCCCCGAGCCCCATAGGGGCCCCCATGAGAGTTTTCAGGAGCCCCCAAGAGAGTTTTCGGCGGCACTTCAGCAGCGGGTCCTTCAGTGCCACCGAACTCCCCCGGAGTGAAGGACTCACCGCCGAAGACCGCCGCCACTTCTTCCACTCCGGGTCTTCGGCAACAATTCAGCGGCAAGAGTCCTTCCACTCCATGTCTTCGGCGAAGTGCCCCGAAGACCCAGAGCGGAAGGATCCCTGCCCCCGAAGGCCCCAGGCCCCCTGAATCCTCTGGGCAGCCCTGAATCTCTGAGAGAGACTCCCGTGAAGTGAGGGAGTGTATCAACAGCCTGTTCCACCGCTCAGACTAGGCATGAGGTGGGAGACGAGCTTGCTTTCTGCAACCCTCCTGCCCCCAACAACTCACTGCAGCAATTCCCAAAATCAGATCCACTTACCAGCGGCCTCCTTTCCTATTTTCGCTTCGCCAAGCTCCGACTGCTGTGACTGGCTAGGCTCTTCCATGTTAGAAAAGAGCTCCTGACTGCACAGCCTCTGGGTCCCCCTCCCCCTCTTCATCCAAGATTTCCTCCTCCTAGCTCAGTCCACTCTCAACTGGCATGCAAGCCAATGAAGTGTCTGCAGGGTCCTTCACAGTGGAGGTGGGGTCGCCACCGAGTCTTGCGTCCAGCTTTTTATAGAACCAGTAGCCCGTGGACGCAGCACCGAAGTGGTGGTTTGCCTCCAGCGCCTTGTGGTAGGTGGTCCGCAGCTCCTTCACTTTGACATTGCACTGCAATGTGTCCTGATCATGGTCCCTTTCTATCATGCATCTAGAAATCTGTCCATAGATATCATAATTCCTATGGCTGGAGCACAGTTGGGACTGGACAGCCTCCTCTCCCCAAATGCCGATGAGGTCCAGCAGCTCGGCATTGCTCCAAGCGGGGGATCCCCTGGTGCGTGGAGCAGGCATGGCCACCTGAAAAAATGCACTGAGACCATTACACATGTCATCGAACAAACAGGAAGGGGACTTTCAAATTTGCAAAAGAATGTACGGGGTGGGGCTGACGCTTGGTCACCTGCAGGCAGGGCAGTAGAGTTCAAACCGATGGCCAGAGAGGTGAGAACGGGCATTCTGGGACACTTCTTGGAGGCCAATCATAGCGCTGTAATCACCATGGTGTCTACACTGGCACTGCGGCGTTGTAGCCCCGGCACAAAAAGCTCTATGCCTGTCGCCGGGGTGGTTTTTTTAGAGCGCTGCATCTGCGCTTTAAGTGGCTTGGCAGTGTGTACACCTTGGGAGTTACAGCGCTCAGAGCTGCTTTACGGCACACAAACTTGCCAGTGTAGACGGGGCCTAAGACTAAAATCCAGCTTGACAAACTAGAGTCTTTTGTCCAAAGACGTTTTCTCACCATGGTCACTCTTGCAACATGGCTGGCCAGTCCTTAGCCAGGATCCAATATAGAGCCCAAAGTGCTTGGTTTCTTTGTCTTCTCAGGTGAAGGATGACAAATTGGCTTTTTGCCTCAGTTTATATTTTGCCAAAGTGTATTGACCCTGTTTCAAAAGGCAGAAAGGCTTCTTATAGGTGCAGGCTCCATCCCCTGTTGAGATTAAGTGATCAGCTTCCCCCCCCACTTGCTTGTCTGTTGGCTTTGTTTTACCTTGCATGTAAATATGCTTTTCATTGTATTAGGTCACACCTTGCTTAATTTACATTGGAGGCACAGTCAAGGCTGTGAAACAACATTCCTTTGTCTAGGACAGGCTGAATTCATGCTCATGCTACAGCTCGCTTCATCGGATGCATGCTGTGGGGGGTGCGGAGGATCTTTTTATACACACAAACCATGAAAAAATAGGTGTTTACCACTACAAAAGGTTTTCTCTCCCCCCACCCCACTCTTCTGCTGGTGGTAGCTTGTCTGGGGTGATCGCTCTCCTTACAATGTGTATGATAATCAAGGTGGGCCATTGTAAGGAGAGTGATCACTTTAGTTAAGCTATTACCAGCAGGAGAGTGGGGTGGGGGGAGAGAAAACCTTTTATAGTGGTAAACACCCATTTTTTCATGGTTTGTGTGTATAAAAAGATCTTCTGTACTTTCCACAGTATGCATCCGATGAAGTGAGCTGTAGGTCATGAAAGCTTATGCTCAAATAAATGGGTTAGTCTCTAAGGTGCCACAAGTACTCCTTTTCTTTTTGCGAATACAGACTAACACGGCTGTTACTCTGAAACCTCGCAGTATTTTATATTACAGATGTGTAAATTGAAACCATTTAAAAGGAATATTTTTCATTTTACATTTAAAACTTAGGGATTTTCGCATGTGTAACACCTGTTGTTGAAGGGGATTGGCAAATAAAAATACACAATTTTCTTCATTCTTTGAAGCTACTAAATAAATTGTTATAATAGCCAGGATTACTTTGTATCATGGTGAGAAATGTATACACTGGTAGTAGCTTTTTCATTTACACCAATTTGATTAAAACATTATCTGCATTTTAATTAATGAATGTAAAGCTGTATTTGCAAGCTAAAGTTTTGATTAAGGAAAAATACTCTCTGCCTAAAAATTCGTTGTTTTCACAGCATAGCAAAATGGTCGGTTAAAATTGTTTAATGCTTAAATTCCAGGTTAGGGTCATTAACATTTTCAGAATTTTTTTCATTAACAAGTCTATTCATCCTTGGCAATCAGCAGGTTTTTTCATAATTATGAATGTGTGTTATTTTATTTTGATGTATTACAGGTACAAAGGCATGAATTATTTAGAGATCTGAAACAAGTTAGAAGTGTGGGTTTGCGATGAATATTTCATGATGAGCATGTGACGGTAGAAATGCAGAGGCCTTCTCTTATTAAAAACTTTTTAATTGAGTGTGAGAAAAAATGAAAAATTACTTATATTGCCTTTTGCTTCCAAGAAAGAGTGGAGAATTTGATAGACTTGTCAGACTGATTTATAAACATATCTTTTACAGAGTTCTTATATATAGTTTTTGTTCTGAAAAATATCAATTTTTAATGTTTCTCCTAGTTTTTTATGCTTTGTCTTGTTTGCAGTCTGACTGTATAATTTTTCTAATTTTTAACAGGTTGTCTGAAAGAAAGAGGGATTCTTTGCTGCAGTTAAATAAGGTTAAAGTAGAAGTTAATGAAAGCTATGAGAGTATTGCAGCAAGATGCGACAGTGCAGAGACATTGCCTCAGTACTTTAAAATTTGATATTAGATATATTTTAATTGAAAGAAATTTGTTCCAGTATGACTATTATCATTTTGCCTTAACAAGTTCCTAGCTTCATTAGTCAAGTTTCATGATGGATGAGTAGTCCTAAAATACAGCAGGTCACCCAATATTTGTCCAGGGCAGGGCAGGAACGAAAGAGTCACACTTGCTGTTGCACAGAATAAATCAAAATGCATCTGCCCTCCTTCTCTTTTAAATGCAGAGATATGACTCACTTATGGTGTAGGTGCGCGAGCTCCATTGTCATCCAAGTATCCACAATATTAAAGATGAAAGCAGCCGGGACCCAAATTGTAGTATGCTGTGAGCCTCAATTTGGCAGTCCCTGAAATACTGGCTTATCACTAATGTGTTTTATATGGATGTTTTCTGGATGCCTAGTATTAACAAATTAGTATTCAATCTATGTATATTTTTTAACTTCCTAAATAATAAAGTGTAAAAAGTTAGTATTTCTGTCTTATTTTTCTTAGTTAGATCGATTCAAGGAACCACCTGCATATGGACCTATGTGTGATATCCTGTGGTCAGATCCCCTAGAGGACTTTGGAAATGAGAAGACTCAGGAACATTTTACTCACAACACAGTTAGGGGGTGTTCATACTTCTACAGGTAGGGTCACTTTATTAATTAATGATTCTCTACCAACTAGATGAACTACTTGGAATCATGGATGTTATGTGCTTGCTTGCAATCTGCATCATTCTTCTCATCCTAATAGTGTGTGTATGGGAGTGGGGCCTATATTGTTTCATGGGCTTTGTTTTATTTTCAGTTCTTTGTTTGCCATTGTTGAATTGCTCTACAATTTCTGGAAATAATGTTGACTTTTTAATTCAAGAAGTTTTAAGGTAGGTTTGAATGAGGAATGTTGGTTATTGAAAGATCTCACCATCCACTGTGCTGAAATGATAGTGAAGAGTTGATACGAAACACATGTGGCTCCTAAACTTAAGACTTTATACTAGGAATCTGACATAGTTGTGATAATTTGAGTTTAGGACTAAATACTTTGCTGGTTTGGTCAGCTTCTGAGCTGAGCAAATAATTTAATCAATGAATCTTTCTGCTCTATATCTATAAGCAATTATGATTTTTCTCAAATATTTTGCAAACTTTTAAAACTGTCAATTTGATTGTGAACAGTTCTCTGTGAGAAACTCATGATATGAGTGTTGGTTAGTTGTGGTTGGTCAGATACAGTACAGAATATTATTTTTCTTCCTTGGCCAAATGAGTGCACCAGCACTTCTGGTGCACTTGTCCATGGTTTTGAATTTAAATTTTGATTTCTGTGCATACAGCTTTGAAATTGGCTTTCCAGGAATGTTCATGCCAGTGAAACTTAAGTGTGCAACTATTCCTGGAAGGTGACTGCAAAAGGGGTACAAATGCAGCCAAAAGCCAGTACATTTGAAAATCAGAGTGAATATTTGAAGAAAAATATTTTCAGTGTTTTCCCAGCTCTAATCCTCCTATTCCCTTCTCGGAGAGTTCTTCTTTCCTGTCCTTACACAAGTGGGGGGCGGGTGTCTTTTTCCCCACTCCTAGCCTGTTTGAGGTGGCCAGTGGACTCTTTTTCTCTCCCCTTATGAAGAGAAGGGTGCCTTGTTAGGGGTTCTGTCTCCATTTCCCTTTCCATGGTGTGTAATGGGCCACAAAAGCACCACATCTTCTGTCAGAGCAGGTGCTTTGCTAACTATATATTTGTTCTCAGCATCAGACCCTATGGCATGGAGTATTCTTGGAAGCATTTTTCTACCGAAAATAGTCTAAAGAAATGCTTCGGAGATTGTCCTGTTGAAACTTTCAAGACCCTGTACTTTAAGCCCCTGGGTAATCCATGGTATTTGGGTCTTCGTTTTCTGTCATGTCACCAATGGCTTGACCACTGGGCTTCGATTCTGAGAACTCCCTTTTTGTGGAACTCTCATGTTGTGCTCCAGTAGCATTAATTCTCTAGGAGCAGCTTAGAACAGGAATATATCAGAGTGACAAAACTTGGCAGAAGGAGAAAGTGATAGTGTGAATGGTGTATTTCATTAAAATTTTACCAGGAGGTGGGTGGGATTTCCTTACTCAGATGACTGTTAATTGAAATGAAAGGTTCCATATCCTGGCTGATCAGTTCCACTTCATCCCAGGGTTAGCAGTGTCCAAGCTTGGGCTTTCTGAAGAAGCTCAATGGGAGTTTGGCACTCAGTTTCCATAGGTTCCTTTGAAAACCCTTTTTCAAACATAATTCCCATCTGACAGCTGTGCAGTGAATTGGTAGCCTCAGTCCATATCTAAAAGCCACAGCCAGGATCCTTTGGGGCACTTTTAGCAAAGAGGTGAAAGATGGACTGCACCATGGAAACTAAATTCCAGTCCTGCCCAGTGTGTAACCCTAGAGCAAGGGTGGACCAGTATCAGAAAGGTTGAACTGCTGCTGCCCTTGCTGTTCTGGTTCTGTGGTTAACTGATGCTGCAGTCTTCACGTCTCTATAAATTCTGACACTACCCACAACTACTAAATTCACATGGATGTCTTGCTTTTAGAGAGGATCAGCCCAAATGCAGATGGGGCTGGGTCTTTTGGGGGCTTTTTGTTCTGTGTTTGATTTGTGCTTAACACAACAGGGTCTTAGTCCATGACTTGGACTCCTTGGCACTACTGCAATACAAAAGGAATAATAATAATTCCCATGTGACCTGTGATGGTTCCTGGGGATACCCAGGGTTGTGAGGCACCTCGCCAGCTCCTGCCCTTAGCATGAGGAAACCTTGTCTGTGCCTGTCAGGGTCATCTCTCCAACTCCACCACAACAAAACCACACCCCTCCAGGCCTAATCAAGCTCTACTCTCTCTTCGCAGGTACCAGCAGGCATACTCCAACTCTTGAGCTCTCTGAGCTTCCCTCTGCAGTGTCCTGCCCCTGATCTATTGGATACTCACAGAATTACCAGACCTGCTGTTCCCAAAGGAAGTGTATACCACATCTTACTGGTTACACCTTAGCCCACAGCAATTAGATTTCTTTATAGAGAAAGCAAATATAAGTTTATTTAACAAAGAACAGAGATTCAAATTATAGCAAGCACAGCTATTGGAAACAAAGGGTTACACATAAAATAAAACCATAATGTGCATACTAGAGCCTAAACTTAACTAAGAGGACATTATGCTGTAAGAATAAAAGCTCACCTAAAATCCTTCCAGGATATTACAACCAGGTTTGGCTGAGATCTTCCATTCATGAAGCAACCCCACTGTCCGCTTACTTCCTAGGTGAAAGATGCAGAGTTTGTCTCTGTCTCTACAGTTATAATCCAAAAATCCCTTCTCATGACTTATAAACAGGATAACAACCCTCCCCCCTCTCCTCTAGTTGATTTTTCCTGTGTGCTTCTTTCTTGTTTTTTACAATCTCTTGATTAACATTCAGCTCAGACTCTAGACAGGCTTCCATTGCGAAGCAGACAGTACGCACATGACCAGACAAAGAGGGATAGGCATTTCTTCCCTCCTGCCTGACAGGAGTAGGTAGATCATCTTATGGATCATCTTATCATCTGCCTTAACTCATAGACCTTAAGAACATGATTTTCAGTGTATATACATAACTCATGTATTATCAATATATACATTTCATAATGATTATGATGACCAGTGTGACACAGGCTTTCATTAGAGACCTTACATGACACTTTGTGGTGAATTAGTATGTAAATACCAGACTCTCACACACCGATCCTCTTATGCACCCCTGTGCTCTCTGCAAATTGGCACCAAGAGGTCCCTGGGTCACACTGACCTTTTTAAACAATTGTGAAATGTTACTCCATGTGATTAAGGGAGATGTCACGCAGACTAACAGCCTACAGTTTTCACTTTTTCTTTCAGATCAAAGTTTCTCAGATTTGATGTAAAATTTCTCCCCTAGGATAAGATGTAGATATTGTGACAAGGTTGGGCCAGATGGCTACAGGAGAGTAATAGAAGGCAGATATATTATCCCCAGGTTAAGTGGGTCCCTTTTCCTTGGGTAAGGTAACAAGGAAGATTCCAGAACAATCGGGAATCTTCTGGAGACAATTAAGACAGACAGGCTGATTGGCTGCAGGTGTTCTAATCAAAAAGCTGCTAGAATCAATTAAGGCAGGCTAATCAGGGCACCTGGGTTTGAAAAAGGAGCTCACTTCAGTTTGTGGTGCGCGTGTAAGGAGCTGGGAGCAAGAGGCGCTACGAGCTGAGAGTGAGAACACATACTGTTGGAGGACTGAGGAGTACAAGCATTATCAGACACCAGGAGGAAGGTCCTATGGGGGGATAAAGAAGATGTTGGGAGGAGGCCATGGGGAAGTAGCCCAGGGATTTGTAGCTGTCGCAAAGCTGTTCCAGGAGGCACTCTAGACCGCTGCATTCCACAGGGCCCTGGGCTGGAACCCGGAGTAGAGGGTGGGCCCGGGTTCCCCCCAAACCTCCCAACTCCTGGTCAGACACAGGAGAAGTTGACCTGGGCTGTGGGTTCACGAAAACAGCCAAACTGAGGGCTGCTGTGAAGCTCCAAGGCGAGCAAATCCGCCAATAAGCAAAGACCCTCCAAAGTAGAGGAGGAACTTTGTCACAATATTGATATATATTTTTAAAAATTTCAGTAAGGTCTTACTCCTATTGTTTGAAGAAAGAAAAATAGTACCAATTGGGAAGATAACTTTCAACATGTTATAAGAGCAATTCTTTAATTTTCTTTGTTGGTTATGAATTTCTTCTTAGGACTCAACCTACTTCATGCTGAACGTTTCCATCCCCCAGCCTTGTTAGGAACATACAAGTTGCTGTAGAAGAACACACCTAGGCTCTGGCTACTCTGATATCCTGGCACCAACAATGCTAAATGTTCTAAGCAGTGGTGAAAATTACTAATACGGTGCCTAATTGTGCAGTACTATACAGTGGAAAGGAAACTTCTTCTCAACACAAGCAGGTGTCATCTGTATCCAAGTTACTGTAATGGTAGTTGCCATTCCTGTAACTTTGTCACAAGCATTTAATTCTTTTTTGATATTTACTAAGCCTGGTGATAACCTCTGGCAGTAAAATCCTTATGAAAGTTATGGGCTGTGTCAAATTTTACCTGCGTTTTGTTGCAGCTCTCCAAGAAGAAGTGAGAATCTCTCCAAAACACCAACTTCACAGTTAGAAAAACATAGTTTTAGATTCTGTAGTCACTACCTCAAGACTCACAGGTTCATATTTCAGAAGAGTCTGTACCCTTCAGTTATGTCTATGCTGCAGCTGGGAGCGAGCCTCCCAGCCCAGGTAGACAGACTCATGCTGTCTCGACTCAAGTTAGCATGCTAAAAATATAGTGTGAATGTTGCAGCTTCAGCAAAAATTTGAGCTAGCCGCTAGAGCTCAAAGCCCAGGGTCAGGTGGGCTTGAGACCAAATTGCTGCCCACACCACAACGGTCACACTGCTATTTTTAGCCGAGCTAGTATGAGTTTGTCTGCCTGAGTTGGGAAGCTCGCTCTGAGCCACAGTGTAGGCATATCCTTCTAGGTCCCTTTCTAAACCTCTTTGGGTGTTTGAAGAATGTGACTGTGTTCTAGTGCTCAGTATTAGTTTTTAACAGGACTAGTTTTCTGGATTCCTCATTGTAAATCTAGTTTATACAAAAGTTCCACTTTGACTGCAAAGGCCAGGGATGGAAATTGAACAATAAAGGTCAAGAAGAATTCAAAGACATGTGTGAGCCCAATAATTTCTTCTAGGTTATTAAGAAATGTTCATTGATGATAGGAAATAATATTGTAAGAAATTCACATTTATTTAGACATATTTGTTATAATAGCAATTGACCTTTCTGTGATTTAAGATTATTTCCCACAGTGAAATAACATGAGATAGGTGACCTTAGCAATTAATGTAGCTTTATAGCCCAGTAAATCTACTATATTCAGCCAAACGTTGCGCACTTATCAAGCCTTTAGTCATCTTAGGAAATGATTTCAATGCGCATGAAAAAGTTGAAAGAGATAAATTTACAGTAGCCTAATAATCTTTCTTTCCACATTTATTAGGTGGACAAATTGTTATGGCCCACTGAATTTAAAACTGCTCAACATTTTCCTTTAGAAAATCTCAAGTGTAAAAGATCTTAAAATCACTCCAGCCAACATTGTCAAACGACGGTATCTGTAACTCAGGACTTAAATCCACTTATGTGGAAATAGGCAAAATTGAGATGACTTTTTTCAGAGTTGCTGAGCACCTGCAGCTCCCTCTTTAAAGGGGACGTTTAATAAATATTTTGCATCCAACAGATTTTTGTATGTTGGTTAATGTATGGTTTTTAGAAACTGTGGATACATGAATGGAAAGTAGCTACTGTGACATTGTAGCCACAAATACAGAAAGCCCTTGAATATTAAATATGTTGCATTTTGCATCTTTTAACGATCTCTTCTTCCTTCTCCAAAAAACAGCTACTAATGTGATTTATTTTCTTCTGTGCCTTCTAAACTTTCAGCATATATGTCTTCTTCAGTCCTTGTCAAGTTAGCTAATGTCAGCTCAAGAGAAATCAAAGTACTGATTTAATGAGGTGTTACCTATGCAGACTAAAATTTATTCAAGTATTATTTTTAAAAATTAATAAGTCATGGCCAGATTTCACCACCCTTACTCACACTGATAGTACCTCACTCTGAATAGTACGAAGTAAAAATGACAGAATCTGGCCTTAGCGTCAATATTAGAGTTCCCAGTTTATATGAAAGCCTGGTATTCTATGTTTGTATATCTTTTTTGTACCTCTCAGTCAGTGACAAAATTTACATAATGCAATCCAACATTAATATTGATGAATTGATGCTGTTTGGAAACATATACCTCAATTGTCCCTATGGGAGAAGAACAATTTCCTGTTTATTTAGCAAAATATTACTTTGGTTGGTTGGTTTTTTTGTTTTTGTTTTGTTTTGTTTTTTTGCCGTGTATGTATAGTCAGTTCTGTTGATGGTCCATCACGTTTCCTATCTCATGCATAATTACAATACCACTCTCAAGTGCAACTCTGGGAGAGCTTATCTATTCACATGCTTCTGCGTAGGAAAGATTGGAAATATGGAAAGAGACCACCCTGGCTTACCCAGGAGATTTTCAATGGTCTGAAACTCAAAAAAGAGCCTTACGAAAAGTGGAAAATAGGAAAAATTACAAAGGATGAATATAAACAAATAACTCAAGTATGTAGGGACAAAATTAGAAAGGCCAAGGCACAAAACGAAATTAAATTACTAGAGACATAAAGGGTAACAAGAAAACATTCTATAAATACATTAGAAGCAAGAGGAGAAGACTTGCTTCTGTTATCATTCCCGGAATAATAACAGAAAATGTGGAAATGGCAGAAGTGCTAAATGACTTTTTTTGTTTCAATTTTCACCCAAAAGGTTAGTAGCTATTGAACGTCGAGCATAGTGAATGCCAGTGAAAATGAGGTAGGATCAAAGGCTAAAGTAGGGAAAGAACAAGTTAAAAATTACTTAGATAAGTTAGGTTTCAGAGTAGCAGCCATGTTAGTCTGTATTTGCCAAAAGAAAAGGAGGACTTGTGGCATCTTAGAGACTAACAAATTTATTTGAGCATAAGCTTTCGTGAGCTACAGCTCACTTCATCGGATGCATTCAGTGGAAAATACAGTGGGGAGATTTATATACATAGAGAATATGAAACAATGGGTGTTACCATACACACTGTAACCAGAGTGATCACTTAAAGTGAGCTATTACCAGCAGGAGAGCGGGTCGGGAGGGACCTTTTGTAGTGATAATCAAGGTGGGCCATTTCCAGCAGTTGACAAGAACGTCTGAGGAACAGTGGCGGGGGGGGGGAATAAATATGGGGAAATAGTTTTATTTTGTGTAGTGACACATCCACTCCCAGTCTCTATTCAAGCCTAAGTTAATTGTATCCAGTTTGCAAATTAATTCCAATTCAGCGGTCTCTCGTTGGAGTCTGTTTTTAAAGTTTTTTTGTTGAAGTATTGCCACTTTTAGGTCTGTAATCGAGTGACCAGAGAGATTGAAGTGTTCTCCAACTGGTTTTTGAATGTTATAATTCTTAATGTCTGATTTGTGTCCATTTATTCTTTTACGTAGAGACTGTCCAGTTTGACCAATGTACATGGCAGAGGGGCATTGCTGGCACATGATGGCATATATCACAATGTGCAGGTGAATGGGCCTCTGGTAGCATGGCTGATGTGATTAGGCCCTATGATGGTGTCCCTTGAATAGATATGTCAACACAGTTGGCAACGGGCTTTGTTGGAAGGATAGGTTCCTGGTTCTGTTGTGTGGTGTGTGGTTGCTGGTGAGTATTTGCTTCTGGTTGGGGGGCTGTCTGTAGGCAAGGGCTGGCCTGTCTCCCAAGATCTGTGAGAGTGATGGGTCCTCCTTCAGGATAGGTTGTAGATCCTTGATGATGCGTTGGAGAGGTTTCAGTTGGGGGTTGAATGTGATGGCTAGTGGCGTTCCGTTATTTTCTTTGTTGGGCCTGTCCTGTAGTAGGTGACTTCTGGGTACTTTTCTGGCTCTGTCAGTCTGTTTCTTCACTTCAGCAGGTGGGTATTGTAGTTGTAAGAATGCTTGATAGAGATCTTTTAGGTGTTTGTCTCTGTCTGAGGGGTTGGAGCAAATGCGGTTGTATCTTAGAGCTTTGCTGTAGACAATGGATCGTGTGGTGTGTTCTGGATGAAAGCTGGAGCCGTATAGGTAGGAATAGCGGTCAGTAGGTTTCCGGTATAGTGTGGTGTTTATGTGACCATCGCTTATTAGTGGAAGTGGATCTTTTTTGTGGACTGGTCTAGGCTGAGGTTGATGGTGGGATGGAAATTGTTGAAATCATGGTGGAATTCCTCAAGAGCTTCTTTTCCATGGGTCCAGCTGATGAAGATGTCATCAATGTAGCGCAAGTAGAGTAGGGGCATTAGGGGACGAGAGCTGAGGAAGCGTTGTTAGATAAGTTAGATGTCTTCTAGTCATCAGGGCCTGATGAAATGCATCCTAGAATACTCAAGGAGCTGACTGAGGTGATCTCTGTGCCATTAGCAATTATCCTCAAAAAGTCATGGGAAGATGTGGGAGATTCCAGAGGACTGAAGAAGAGTGAATATAGTGCCAATCTATAAAAAAGGGAAGTAAACTGATTGGTCTTGATTGTTCTTAACTTCAGTACCTGGAAAGATAATGGAGCAAATAATTAAGCAAGCAATTTGCAAACACCTAGAAGATAATAAGGTGATAAGTAACACTCAGCATGGATTTGTCAAGAACAAATCATATCAAACGAACCTACTAGCTTTCTTTGAGAGGGTAAGAAGCCTTGTGGATGGGGGGAAGTGGTAGATGTGGTATATCTTGACTTTAGTAAAGTTTTTGGTACTCTCTCGCATAACCTTCTCATAAACAAACTAGGAAAATACAACCTAGATGGAGGTACTATATGGTGGGTGCATAACTGGTTGGAAAACCATTCCCAGAAATAGTTATCAGTGGTGCACAGTCAACCTGGAAGGGCATATCGAGTAGGGTCCCACAGGGATCAATTGTGGGTCCAGTTCTGTTCAATAACTTCATTGGTGTTTTAGATAATGGCATAGAGAGTACACTTATAAAGTTTGAAGACGATACCAAGCTGGGAGGGATTGCATGTGCTCTGGAGGATAGGATTAAAGTTCAAAATGATCTGGACAAACCGGAGAAATGATCTCATGTAAACAGGATGAAATTCAATAAGGACAAAGTCAAAGTACTCCATTTAGGAAGGTACAATCAGTTGTACACATACAAAATGGGAAATGATTTCCTAGGAAGGGGTACTGCAGAGTATTGGGAGTCATAGTAGACCACAATCTAAATATGAGTGAATAGTGTAACACTGTTGCAAAAGAAGCAAACATCATTCTAGGATGTATTAGCAGGTGTGTTGTAAGCAAGACACAAGAAGTAATTCTTCTGCTCTACTCTGCACTGATAAGGTCTCAACTGGAGTACAGTAACTCCCCACTTAACGTCCTCTTGCTTAACGTTGTTTCAATCCTACGTCCCTGCTCAATTACAGAACATGCTCCCTTTAAAGTTGTGCAGTGCTTCACTATAAGTCGTTTGGCTGCCTGCTTTGTCCACAGCTGGCAGCCCCCCTATCAGTGCCCCTACGGCCCCCCTTCAGCGCCTCCCGCTCACTGGCAGACTCTGCAAATCAGCGCCCTCCCTCTCCTCCCCCCGCCTCCTGCCCACGGCAATCAGCTAGGTTGCGGCATTCAGGAGAGAGGAGCAAGGACAGAGCTCCCCCTCCCTTCCCCAGGCAGGCTCCCCCTTCCTTCCTGCCTCCCGAATGCCACAAACCAGCTGATAGCCATGGAAAGGAGGCAGGGGAGGGAGGGAGGAGGCTGCGCACTGCATCCTTGCTCCTCCCTCCCTCCCTGCCTCCTGCCCCTTGACATGGCATGCAGCGTCCCCACTCCCTCCCCTGCCTCCTGCCCGCGGCAATCAGCTGTCTTGCAGCATTCAAGAGGAAGGGGGGGAGGGGGAGCCGGAGCCTGTGCGCCATGTCCTCGCTCCTCCCCCCTCCCTCCTGAATGCCGCAAGCCAGCTGATTGCCGTGGGCAGGAGGCAGGGGAGGGAGGGCGGAGGAGTGAGGATGCCGCTTGCGGAGTAAAGGGGGAGTGGCGGGAAGAAGAGGCGGGTTAAGGGTGGGGGCTTGGGGGAAGAGGTGGATGGATGGGGAGAGGGTTGAGCCCCCCGCCCCGGTGCTTGCAGAGTAGGGGAAGCTGCTGGTGCTGCTGTACAATATGCTTCTCCTAGCCTACAGCACCTTCAGCCTCCTTGCCTGCCTCATTGTCTCCAGTGCCAGTGGGCTGTGCCTGTGTGGGGTAAGGCAGGGGCACCTCCCAACTATAGTACTGTACTGTATGGCAAAAAAAAATTTCCCTAGACCCTAACCCCCCTATTTACATTCATTCTTATGGGGAAATTGCATTCACTTAACATCGTTTCACTTAGTCGCATTTTTCAGGAACATAACTACAACGTTAAGTGAGGAGTTACTGTATTGTGTCCAGTTTTGATTGCCATATTTCAGGAAAGATGTGGACAAATTGGAGAAAGTCCAGAGAAGACCAACAAAAATGATTAAAGGACTAGAAAACGTGACCTGTGAGGGAAGATTGAAAAAAATGGGTTTGTTTAGTCTGGAGAAGAGAAGACTGAGAGGGGAGATAACAGCTTTCAAGTACATAAAATGTTCATACAGGAGAAGGGAGAAAAATCGTTCTCCTTAACCTCTGAGGATAGGACAAGAAGCACTGGACTTAAATTGCCGTGAGGGTGGTTTAGGGTGGACATTTGGAAAAACTTCCTGTCAGGGTGGTTAAGCACTGGAATAAATGGCCTAGGGAGGTTGTGGAATCTCCGTCATTGGGGTTTTTTAAGAGCAGGTTGGACAAACACCTGTCAGGGATGGTCTAGATAATACTTAGTCCTGCCATGAGTACAGGTACTGGATTAGATGACCTCTCGAGGTCCTTCCAGTTCTATAATACTGTGATTCTCTAGGAAAATATGTTGTTGTTCCTGTTTCTTGAGAGTGACTCATGTAGTTAAATTGTCTTGAAGATGCCACTTGACTTTTGCATCTCGAAGGAAGTGGTACCAAGAGATGCAGCAGATAAGTAGGATTAGGGAATTTTTAGAACAATTCAAACATTTCTCATTCTGGTCTACACTGGCATTGCATTCCAGTATCGTTTACTGGATGGGAATAGAATTTAAAGGATTTTTTTTTCTCTCATCACATTCTTACAAAGCCACTGAGAGTGTGCGTGGTCGTAGCTGTGAAAATTGCCACTGAATCCTTGCCCAGCTTGTTTAATTGCCTTTGTGCCAGCGGTCTGGCACAGAGTACTGGGAGCTCTGTTGCACTATGGTGTTTAATAAGCAGTGTCCCATCCCATGTAAAATATATCAAGTGTTTCCTATTGCAAGTATATATGCGTGCAAGTTTAAAATTCACTTTATGTGAGTCTTGCCATGTAAGACTCGTTTACTTAATGATTGTGGAAGAGTGCACAAAGGGGGTCTAGGCCTGGGCCAACAGAAGTCATTTAGAATTTGAACAAATGCTCAGGGATTTCCTTCTCTTCTCCCCCTGCCCCAGCGTTCATTGACCTCTACCTCCTAATTGTTTGGTAATTATTACTGTTTAATATTTGTACTCCAGTAATGCATAGAGGCCATTAATGTGTGTATAGTTCTCTCTATTAATGTGAGTATAGCTGCTCTTTTAAAAATTGCTTTCTCATTCATATGCTGCAAGGAACTTTAAGTTTAAAAATCAGTCAGAGAATTCTGAAATATTCCAGAGAGATTTGAGCAAATCAGTTTGAGTATTTTAATGTAAACTGTCTAGCTGAAGTTGTTACCATGACACTAAGCTACCTGAGTTGTCTTTCAAGGTAAACATAACTGGGTAAAATACCTGCCAGATGGCCGAGCTAAGGAGGTCATTAATAACTTCTGTGGTTATTCTACTATGACAACAGCTTGTGTAACTTCCAGATAAATCCATTTTAAAAGGATACCTTGGTTGATTGTCATCTCCTCCTCTGTGCCCCCTGTAACTCGTAAGTGCTAATATATCACAATCCTGATATAATTAATACCTTTCAGTATCTGGGAGCCAGATTCTCTTGGCTGGTTAAGTTATGCCTGGCACATGACAAGGATGCAGGGGGGAAGATAGCTTTACTCCACCTTTTCACTCCCCTGGTTTTAGAGCCAGCTGGGGCCTTCAATTTGGGCCTGGTTGAAATCTGCTCTAAATTATGCCTGGTTGCCAGCGGTTCCCATAAGCCATGACAGTCTCTGGATATTACAAGGGCATAAGAATGTATGATTAAACCCCATATGCTGGGTGGGAGAGTCTGAAAGAGTCTGACATAGGAGCTGCTACTGTAATGTATTTTGGTGGTATCTAAAGGCTTGAACCAGGACTGAGGACCCATTGTGCTAGGCAAAAAATAGAACAGAAGATGGTCCCTGGCCAGAAGACGCCCATCCCCATAGTACATATGTTTGAATGAACAGAAACTTTTGTAAGTCCAATATCCTTTTACAATAGTTTATATTTAAACGATATTAAATGATAATGAATATTATCTAAACAGCTTAAATATCACAATATTTTAAATCAAAGCATTTATCATGCATAGATTCTGGTCTTCTCTCTGTCTGCTACTATATTGTATTTCTTCTTTTAGGATGGCTGATCCTTCCAATAGGCAAGTTAGGAAAGCCAGATGGCAGACATGTGAAACATGCATTTATTGCAGAATTTGTTAGGCTTTCCCAAACACTGGTGAAACGAAGTGCAGTTAATGAGAAGATTGTTTCCTTCTTTGTTAACGTAAACCGTGCTTCCCTCTCACAGCTGCACAAATAAAGGTGATGACCATAGTAATCCAAAATCTAACTTCTACTAAGATAAACTGTATAAATGGATTTAACCTAACACAGGTTTTAAAGAAAGGAAAATCATAGTCATGTATTCCAAGAAGAGTAAATCCTTTCTAACATGTCACTAGCCTGTTCTGACCCACCAGGGAAACAGAACTCTTCTCTGATTCTGCATGACATATGAGATGCAGTCAGAATGCTTGACCATGCTTGCTGGCTTTTCTCTTGACCAAATGGGTTTTATGTTTGGCTGATTGAATTTCAGATTGGACTCTGCAAGGCAGGGTAAAGAGAAAAAGCATTTCTGAAATGGAGTAATATGTACCAGACTGCAGTAGCAAAGGAAGGGGTACTGCCTTCCCATAGACTTTATCTTATTAAAATTATTTCCTGCCTTCTTGTTCCCCTCATCCACATTGTCCTTCATTTTATTCCTGGATGGAGGAAAGAGTAGAAATGTTAAGAGATTTATAGGACCGGGTGCTACATTCTTTCCAGGGGAGGGGGTAGGGAATACATTGTTGTTGGATGAGGAGTTGTACCTGAGTAAAAACTCTGGGATTTAGCTTGTGGAAAAATTTTTTTTAAAATTGAAATTTGTAGAGGCATTCTAAATTTTTTTTCAGCAAATTATTTTGGATGAAAAGCCATTTTTCAACCCAAAAAACCATGTTCGCAGAAAATTTTAAGAAAAGTTTGGTTTTCTTGGTGGGAAAGTGAAAAATTTTCACAGAAAATGTTTACCAAGCACAGAATTTTTTTTACCAGCAGTGTTTTTCAAAACCGATCTTTTTTTCTGTGCTGTGGATCTAAAGTTTCCAGGTCTATTGGTGACCCACATAGGGTGTTAGAATTTGTTTCTTCACATTGTAGTTTTAAAAATGTCAGAAATTATATTTTAAAAAAATAACCTAGTTTAAAAGAATATTAAGGTTGCAAAGTGAAGCACTGAGAAGTTAGGAAATGCTAAAAATGAAGGTTGCACATGCGTTATGTTAGTGTGTGATCATATAATTAAAGACTGTCTTTTTCATAGGAGTCTGCCTCATTCATTAGAAGACGGGTGATGATCAGAGACTGAATTAAGGTTGTGTAGTGAATGAAGCTGTTGTCTGAGCGAGCCCTGCCTCTTTTGTTGCAGAAAGTGTAAGGTGTGTAGTAAATGAGGCAGGGAACTGCAGGAAGAGAAGGAATGGTCTTGTGGATTAGATGGTTGAATGTCACTTTGGAAAATTGGATTCTCTCCCTGTCTCTGCCATAGAGTATAGTAGGTAATGCTGGGCAATGGGGAAGTCGCTTAAACAAAAATTTTCACAAGTGGCCACTGACTGTACGTTCTTCATTTTCTGAGAACCCAAGGTGAAACATCTGTGGCTTGATTTCCAGAAGTGTTGAACACTCACAACTGCAAGTGACATCAGTGGGAACTGTGAGTTGAGTATACTGTGGCAAATTGCCAGCACTACTATGATGGGTCTCGCGCTTTCTCTTCTTGGAGGGGAGGGGTTTCAGGGCACCGTTTCTTGCCCCTGAACTGGCGTATTAACTGCCCCACTCATGTCCTAGAGGAGGGGAGTGGAGAGGGAGGGACCCGGGCCCGCTTTCTACTCCGGGTCCCAGCCCAGGGGCCCTAGGGATAGCGGCAAACCACTAGAACTAGCGGTTCCTTCCCTTGGGCTACTTCCCTCTCCTGCCCTTCAGCTGTGGGGGCTTCCTGCCCTCCCTCTGCACAAACCGGGTGTCCCTTTATCTGTGGTCTTGGTCGTCTTAGCCCACTGCAGCACTTCTCCAAACT